>NC_090935.1:831624498-841624498 GCF_040938575.1 Ambystoma mexicanum | reverse complement strand
CATCATTCAGCAATTTGCCATGTTTTAATTCTGTGCATTTGTGATCATTTAGTGTAATACCAGCCCTTTCAGCCTCTTCAAAAATATGTGGCTCAAAGAATTCTTCAGGTGATTGACTTGTACCCTCCTTGTGAGTATTTCCTTTTTCTGTCTGTGTTTGGTCATTGTTTTGCTTGCCCAGGGAAGGAGCTATGGCATCCCCACTTACTCCCTGTTCACTGGTATTCCCCATGCATGAGTCATTTTTCTTAAATCTGTCCCTTTGTTCTTTTGGAATTCCTAATGTTTCTTTTTCATTTGTGCAAATCTTTACTGTTTTATTTAGCTCTAAGTTAAACCGTACCTCTTTTTTAGAAGTATTTGCACTTTCTATCACAATTTCATTTACTGGTACTTTCATTTTTAATCCATTAGTCATCTCAGAGTTGTTATGCAAAATTATATCAGAGCAATCTGTCATTTTGGCACTGCAGTTATCATGAGTACTTAGTCACTTTTCGGAAGCCCCCCGGTCATTGCTATGGCCATCAGCCCCCTCTTTGGAAGGTTGTGTTTGCGCTGTATAGAGCTTTCCTATTTGCTCAGCTAACATTTTCACTTGGGCCTCAAGGCACTGGAACCTTTCCATCTCTCTAGGATCCTCTTTCTGTGGCCTAGGTCGATATTGGTTGTTTTCCCCCTGATTGGATCTATTCTGATACCTTTCAGGTGATTGATGTCGGTTGGGATGGTTTCTGAATTCTTGATTCATTTGTGGAGGGGAGCGGGTTGCACCCATCCTTTGATTATAGTCCCCTGGTGGGGAATCATTGTACTGGCGTGGATTGTAGTTCACGTTTTGCCTCATGTCCTGTCTCTCAGATTGTGGGTACTGGCCCCTATGTTGATTTCCATTATCAGTAAATCGATCCACATATCGGGGCCTATCCTGATTACCATATATCATGGTGCTGGGATCAAACCTACTCTGTGTCCCCAATGACTGGTAGGGACCATCATTTCTTTGATCTTGATTTTGTCTCTGGTTATTGTTCATACCTGCCATATCAGGCCGATATTTTACCCGGGGTCTATCCCCTAAATATCTAGGGCTGATGTAGCTCTCTCTATTACTAGGATCATGTGTTTGGAACATTGGTACAGGAAATGGCGATCTTTGTTGATTACCCCTTTGTTCAGATGTCACATTATTTTTACCTTGGCTTTGAGCAGACTCAAGGGACATTTTGGCTGACCTGATTTCCATTACTGTGGCTGAGGGTTCTTTAGATTTAGGCCTAGTATCTTTCATTTTATCACTTTCTCTACCCTGACAATAGAGTACCTCATATAGCTTAGTACTTTGATGTACAATCCATTCAAGGGACTTGTCACGGTCAAATTCACGGACCAATTGGGATATGATGTCTTTCTGTAGCCCATAGAAGTATGCGGTTTTAAACTCATTGGAATTTGAGTCAAAAGATACATCAAAGCGAGAGAATGCTCTTTTTAAGTCTTGTAAAAATTGGCGAGGGGATGTATTAGGTCCAGCAGTAATAGTGTACGCGACTTTCTTTGCCTCCTGCAATGACTGAAAAGGAGAAAAATGACGCCTAATTTCTTTTTCAAACTCCAGCCATGTCATATTCTGCTGTTCATTTAATCCCCTTATGATGCTGGCCGTCGGGGCATCTAAAGTTAAATGAAAATATTGTCTGTACTGTTCCCTAGGTATCTGGAGTGCTTTAAAAATGTCATGCACCGCTTCTAAGTGATCCTCAATGCAGCATTCACCTCCCTTTTTAAATGGTTTGATCAGGGCTTTAATGGATTTCATTATTTTTATGGGGCTACTTGTTGCAATGCATGGAATTGCACTATTTTGTGAGTCAATCCTGTTTTCAGGTGTATGAGATTGGTGACTGCCCCCAATGGGAGTATCAAATCCCCCAAGGGCGCTGCAACCAAATTCAGTCACCGGCCCAGTCACTGGGGCACTAGCTCTTTGGGCAGAGCTAGAATTCACCTCCACTCCATTGAATGTGGTACCCTGCCGCCTCTCTTGGGACCTGGGAATGCACATTTGCTGTTCTAAGTCCTTACACTTTTTAAGGAGTCTGGTTGCTTCATTCTGCAAATAATTATTTTCATCGCTCATTTTATTAATCGCCTCCTGCATGTCGCACATTTGCATTTGGCATTCATTGAACTCTTTATTTCTTTTGTCTCTTTCTTGAATCATTTTAATCATTTCTTGTTCTGCACTCTGGACATCACCTTCTTTTTCACAATGTTCTTTTTGTAAAATCTGCATTTCTGAAACAACCTCATCTTTATCCTGCCTAATGTGATCCACTAAGGCTTTTAAGTGTGCCAATTCTTGCTCACTATCTTCAAATTGTTTCTTGCTTTTGGATAACTGAGTATCAAAGTCTCTGCATTTTAATTGCATGTCTTTTTGGCATACATCCAATTCTGCTCTCAACATTTCCTGATTTTTACTTGCCCCCTCTAATTCAGTCTTTAACCTGTTAATTAGCTGAGTATCATTCTCTTGCATTCGCAGGGATTTGTTTAAAATAAACCATATTTTGCCGCATAGCCATATTAAACAGTCTTTCTCTGCACTTTTATCGGCTGCATTCAATAATCTTGTAAGGCAGACCTGAATTATGCTGCCTTCTGCAAAAATATTGTCTAGTTTTTCTTTCTGCACCTCACCCTGAATGCGGTTACTCCATTCTAACGTACTATTTGAAGACCAATTCCCATGTGCAAATAACTTTGCCTCTAAATATTGCACTAGATCTGAGAATGTGGTTTCTCTTTGTGACATTCTGAAATTCGTTTTTAGTGGCACACTGCTATTATAAAATGGGTTCCCTTTAATGTGCAAATGGCAGTGTGAGACACGCTTGCCACGCCCAGTAGGTACTCTATGATCACTTTCCCGGCCAACGCACCATAAATATGTAGGGTATTTTGTGGAGATTTGGGGCCTGACGGTATTTTATTACCGCCGAAAATAACTTAGCAATAATCACTCTTTGTATTCAGATTTGGCAATGTGCAACAATAATACAATGGACATGCATTATTTCAGCACCCAGACCTGCATATTTGGTATACGTGGTTGGTGGTATTTTTGATGAGCATAATTCCCTTGTTTTATTTGTGGCCCCAATGTCCAGAATCCCTTATCTTTGCTTAGATTTTTCGTGTGATCACTAGAGAGACCTCAGACCTGCATTCTAGGAATACCACATTTCCAGTGATAGTGTTGGTGTGCCACCATGGGTGAACTCACTGACTTATTTACGACAGAGAGCTATATGTGGTAGTCTTGTGGTAATTTCCACTACCTTATATACGGTAGGGAGCTATGTTCAGAGAGTCTCTCTTCCCGTTGGCTCATGTACCTCCAACAAGCTATGCTACAGTCACTCACAATTATTCATACTGATTCTGACATGCACACATCTGTCTTAAAATGACCATTGCACTGTTTAAAAATCTCCCCACATCATCGGCATTGTAATGGTAAATAGAAAATAAACCACCCGTCTGTTTTCAAATATTTTCTGTATTATAAAAGTTGCATTTAGACACGATCTCATTCTTTACAGAAATAAATAAAATGGTACAGTAAAAGCATTGTCTATGACACACTGCAAAGAGCGTGGCGGAGAACAGAACTCAAATTGCAACATTGGTATTTGATTAAGACACGCACAGGAATCCTACACTGACTGCATATTTTCGTGCACACACCCGGCTCCCACGCTTATGTAATTACCTTATCTGAGTTTTCTTCAGCTGTTCTCTTTCTGAATGTAGCTCCCTTGAAGATTAACCCCAGTAAAAGGATCGCCTTTCCTTCTCAAACCGGGGTCATTGCCTGGAATTCTCAGCTTTTTCAGATAGGAATGCCTCAGCCAGGAAAAGGGCTTCCTCCCCAATCTCGACTGCCGCAGGACACAGGAATCTGCATTCAGTCAGGAGCCCCACAGCCAGGTCTTCTCCCCAGTAGTGCAGAAAAATGTCTGCCTGGAATTTTCCCCGTTACTGCCCACTAAAACTTTCCTCTCAGCCCTCTGTATGACGTGTCCCAATGAAATCCATCATCTCTCATCCTCCTACTCTGCAACAATAGCTTCGCTTATACATTTGCAATTGTTGCAAATCTGACTTCCTTCTTCCTGCAGTTACTGTGCACAAAAACACGGAGAATCAGGCAGAGAAGAGAAGAGAAAAAAAAATCTGCACACACATTTAAATGGTTTTCAGAGTATGCCTAATTCTGCAGTGGAGAACACATTTTATTAGTGGGTTATATTAAATAAGGTTTTATTAGTCAGGTTAATGGTTAATAGGTTAGCTGTTAATTTTCAAATGTGTCTCTCGCACCATAGGCATTTCAGGTGAAAAATAGTGTGCATTTTTAAATGAACACGTGTGCTTTTAACTGTAAAAATAGATTTGCATCTTATATGTTAAAATCGTTTTTGACTGAACAGCCTGTCTTTCCTTGTTAATCTGGTAACCCATATAGCAATGCACCGCACCCTTGTGGTGGTAATGCAAAAAAAATGTGCTACTTGTGCAGTAGTGCTGTACTCTGTACTGTAACACGCCAAATATCCTTACAGTAGGTAATATCAATGTGCAATTTTTAGAGAGTGTTTAATACGACAACTGGGGAGGAAACAGAAAATCACCCATTGGGAATTCTCAAACCGGCACAATTTAGTACCTACCAAGAAGGAATGGTGGCATTTTGGAAAATGGGGTGCAGTCTGCTGCCCATCATTTGATAAATGGTCCAACTATGCAATATGTTCCACGTGCACCCAGCTATGTAGCTAAAGGCACAGGCAACATTGTTGGTTAAATATGTTTTAGTTTGTCATAAGGGAGAGTGGGAGTATTACATGTGAGAGTCATATAAGTGTAGAACCAGACCACAAGCATTTGACTTTTTGGTTGTACTGACAATAGAAAACAAAGGGGGTTAGAAATTGCTTCCATGTTGGTGGTGCAAGATTCTTGAGCTAAACAATCAGTGGACTGAGGTTTGCTCAAATGCATCAAATCAGTGAAAACTTGCAAAGGAACTCACATTTCCTGGTTTCCACACTATTGGAACTTTTCAGAGAATCAGCAAGGGTTTTGGATAGTTTTCAGGAATTTTATGGACTATACAGAACCAACGATTGTAACAAACAGACCATGGTGACTATGTTGACTGAACGGCTTGTTTAATAGAAATCTAAGAGTATCAAGCACCATTGTCCCTTTTAAATGCAGGAAGTCTTTGTGGCACTGTCCAGAAATAGTTTCCAGTATAAACGCACAGAACAGAAACCTTAACAATGAAAGGTATGAGGAGGTTTTACACATGCTGGCCCAAGCTCACATTTACTGCTGAGCATAAAGGCGTCCAAGCCTTGTCATAACTTGTGAAAAGAAGACATTGGGCCTCATTACGACCCAGGCGTTAAGGGTTAACGCCGTCGTTAACCCTTAACGCCTGATTCTGATTTTAACGGCTGCTTTTAGCAAAATCCATGGCGCTAACCCGCCATGATGCTAATTACGCCACCGTAATTTACGGTGGCGTAATTAGCGCCTTCCCCACTCCCATTATGCCCTATAGGGCAAAAATGGGAATGGGGAAGGGAAAATGGGAAATGGGGATTTACCGCCCCACTCACCTTGGAATGGGGCGGTAAATCCGCCATCCACCATGGTGTAAACGTAGTTTACACCATGGTGGTAAAGTTGGCATACTTAGCGCCTGGGTCGTAATGACCCCCATTGGGCCTCATTACGAGTTTGGAGGTAGCCATGGAGCTATTAGCTCCATGGTGCCTCCAAACCGGGTTCCTGCAATCAGGAATAACCGGGTCATTCCGACATAGGAGTACTCGGTAATTCCTCCTTGCAGGAACCATTCCCCATTCCCATTTGAGCCCCCATAGGGCTCAATGGGAATGGGGAGGTAGGTAATAACGGGCAGATTACATCTGCCCGTTATTACCTCCCTCTTCCCCTCGCGGGACCCAGAAAGGACGTCTGGTTTTACCAGGTGTCTGATCCGGGTCCTGCAAAGGGAAGCTCGTAATCGGCGCTCCCGTAACGAAGGGGGCCGGTCCCGTACCCGCCCCCTTTATTCCGGGAGTGCCAGGGTCCTAATGAGGCCCATTATCCAGGTTCAAGATACTACATTGAGACCTCTATCTTGTATCTTTAACAGGTTATGGGTCTCATTTTGAGATTGGAGGTAGCCATGGCACTAATATCGCCATGGCTGCCTCCAATAACGGTACCGAGTCCGCCCTCATTCAATGGGAACTTCCCAGTCTAGTCTGACCTTTGCGTGACCGGTAAGTCCCCATTGAAAATACCATTCCCCATTCCCATTTGAGCCCCCAATTAGAGCTCAATCGAAATGGGTAAGGTGCAAATAACGGTACCACAATTTGCGGTACCGTTATTTGCTCCCTGGCCCGTTTGCGGCTCCCGCTAAGGCTGCCTGGTAAAACCAGGCGGCCTTAGCGGGACCCGCAAAGGGACCTTGGAATAGGGCGCAAAGGGATTACCGGCACCGGTGTCCTTACTGGTTCCCGTAATCCCTTTGTGCCAGCCTCGGAATGAGGCCTTATGGCCCTCATTCCGAGGTTGGTGCTAGTCATGACGCTATTAGCGCCATGACTAGCACCAATACCGGTACTGCCACCGACTTGGTGGTATGGGGACTTACCGGTCTATTCCGACATTTGCGGGACCGGTAAGTCCCCATTTGAAAAGCCATTCCCCATTCCCATTTGAGCCCCCATAGGGCTCAATGGGAAGGCGTCAATAACGGTACCGCAAATTGCAGTACCGTAATTGACCCCGGTATCCCTTTGCGGGTCCCGTCCATAACGCCTGGTAAAACCAGGCTATAAGGGAGGGACCCGCAAAATAACCTTGGAATAGGGCACAAAGGGATTACCGGCACCAGTGTCATTACCGGTGCGCGGTATCCTTTTGCGCCCAGGTCGTAATGACCGCCATGTGTGTTATGTAAACAGAAATACGTAAAGGGTTAGACAGCAACTCTAGTAATCCAACAATGTACCAGCTAAAGTATGCATAGTGCACTGCTGAATTCACTGATACAAGAATGGCATGGTATTGGTATGGTATTGTTTATTTATATAGCGCCTATACACCAGCATGTGTTTCAAAGGGCTCAAGGAGGTTGGGAAACATGGGGTAAAACAACAGTCGCTCAAATCCCTTGAACTTCTGAGACGATAATAGTCTGCATAGGCAGAGTAAGTGCATATAATTAATTTAACAGTTGAGCCACAGAAAATAGCCCTGACAGCGATTCTGCAGTTTTACCAAGTGCAATTAAGTGGCAGTGACAGCGGGGAAACAGACAGACGATCTTCAAGCAGGTGCATTCTGATTGTGCAAGTGCACAGACGGTCACAGGGATGGGGGGTCCAAGTGCACCCAGTCAGTGGAGACTGGGTAAGTGCAGAGAGAGCCACTCTGCTGGGTTGTTTCTTAAGTGCAGTGAGGGTGGGGTGGAGGGCCCTGAGGCAAGTGCGAGAGAGGACTGTCAGGGGTGCTCGGCACCTGTGAGACTCTGAGGTACACCATGCGACCAGTCAGCGGGCTGTAAGGAAGAGGAGGGAGAGAGGGAAAGAGCAGAGAGCTAGTTTAGCAAGATATATGGAGAGAGAAGGAAGAGGAGAAGAGGAAGGACTTGAGGAGTTTCCTGAACTTAAGAAGATCAGCCACAAGAGGGAGGGCAGCAGGGAGGTTATTCCAGAAGGAGGCACCTGCTCAGGATAAGGATCTCCCTCCAAATCTCTGCTTGGATAACCGGCTCACTCGCAGAAGGTTGGAGGTAGATGAGTGGAGGGCTTGTGAGGGACAGTATTTAGGTAGGCAAGGTTGCAGGTAGGTAGGTCCCATGCCCCAGAAAGCCTTGTGGACAATGCAGAGGGTCCTGAACTTGATCCGTGCATCCACGGTGAGCCAGTGAAGGGATTTCAGCGCTGGAGAGATGCGGTCCCTGGGCTTGAAGCCAAGGATAAGTCTTGGGGTTCTGTTCTGAATGTGTTTCCAGAGAGCACAGAGCAGAGGCAGGGAGGTTGAGGAAAAGGCTGTTGCAGTAGTCCATCCTAGAGAGAACCAGGGCTCTGGAGGCAGTGAGCCACTGGGGGAAAGTGAGGAAAGGTAGAGTACATCTGAAGTGGTGTAGCTGATAGACTTTTTAGAGATGTCCATAATGTGAGAAGAGAAGGAGAGAGTGGAGTCGAAGATGACCCCAAAGTTTGTAGCCTCGCAGGTGGGTGTGGACGCAGGGCCAAGGGAGGCCGGCCAGAGGGAAAGTGGGAAACCGGGAGCAGGGGCCCAAATGCAAACAATTTCCTTATTATTGGCATTGAGGCAGAGGTAATTTGCAGCACACCATGACTGAATACCGGTCTGTGGACCACCAACAGTTAGAGTAGTAAGTTGAGAGGTGTTGTTGCTCATGGAGACAGATAATTGGTGAGGTGCAAGGTAGGATTCAATCCAGGCAAGGGTTTGATATGATCTGATATGATAGTTTATTTATATAGCACCTATACACAATGTGTTTCAAAGCGCTTCAAGGAAAGGGAGGGAACAAGGGAAAATACAATGACATTCTTACAGGCCATGAACAGTAAGGATGTGAAATTAACAATCGTACTCGGCCTGACGACATTTTAGATAGTGCAAGTGCTAAGACATAGATAAAGAAGGGAAGGGGAGAGTGGGAAAGAAATAGAAACAGACAGGTGACTACCATACTAGGCCTGATGACATTTTTGGTAGAGCCGGCGAAAAACAAAAGGTGAGGGAGAGGGGTGCAGAAAGGGAGGAGAGGAACAAAAGAAGCGACTATCATACTCAGTCTGACAACATTAAAGACAGGGCTGGGGGGGCAAGTAAGGAGAGGGGGGGAGGAGACAGACCAGGTTGCTATCATACTATGTCCAGGGACAATTCTGATAGAGTAAATGCATAGAAGAAAGTAAGGGGAGGAGATAGGAAAAGGGAGAAAGGGAGAGCGGGAGAGAACAGAGAGTAAGCAGTCAAAAAGAGTGGAGAAGCAAGAGGGGAGGGTGAATATAATTGCAGAAGTCAATAGTAACACATAATTTTGCAAGCCAACATACACAATGAAGATGGGAACAGCATGATTCAGGACCACCATGGGTACAAGATGCAACAGATGTCCAGCATGAGAGTTGAGAAAGGGTAACGCACAGTGAAACAATGAAGTCCATAAGATTCCAGTCCAGCATTGGCCACAAGACGGTGATGGTCAAACCAAAATGTATCAGGACAGACACCTGCAGAAGTAGGCTGGAGGGAGAAGGAGGAGGAGCAGGGTCGCAAAATCAAGCAAAACAGGCAACACCTGTGTGTGAGAAGGGTGGGGGGTACAAGAGAACATCACAGGGGACCACAGGGGATGGGGATGGCCTGTGGGGACAGAGGGAGTAAACACCTGTTGATGCTTGCTTACTTGCTGTTTGAGCAGGAGTAAGGGCCCTGGGTCCTGCTAGTCTGAACAGGTCCAAACAGGAATTGACCTTTTCTTTGACTGCCCTTCGCTTCAGACACCCGGGCAATGGACACCCTTGATCTAAGAGTTAAGAACAGGAAGGAAGAGGAAGGGCTAAGAAGGGCTGCCTCCCAAGGCCATGCTACAGGCACCATCCTCACATTAGATTCAGAAGCAGTGATAATGAGTAAGGATAACATAATCCTGATAGAGACAGATGAGGAAGGGGATGAACAGTGCACAGTTTTGTGCACAGACCCTACACAGACACTGAGAGACATGTCTGATGAACAGCTGTTCGAAGATACTGAAAAGGCATGAGTCATTTTTGTTTAAATGTGTATACCCTGATGAATAATGGTCCAATACAGAGAGATGCCTCACACTTTACTCCTGACTAAGACATCGCAAACATATTTACAGTAGGTCATGAAGAATATGCCCATCCACTTGCAGACCAGCAATCTCTGTGATGTAGGATTACTAAAACGCATAGGGGTGGCCAGCATTAAATTGCAGTATTACCAAGGTTATGACAATACCCCATGTGCAGAGAGGCAGATTAAGAAATGTATGTCACCATTGTAGCATTATGGCAACAGGGCATAATAGTGCCATCAGAGTCCTCATGTAATATGGCTATCTATCCTGTCAAAAAGGCAAAGGGGGCATCTTGGAGGATGGCACAATATTTGCGCCCTTTAAATAATATTGTGGAAGCAGAATTTCCCGTGGCCCCGGAACCTGCCACCGTTCTCTCCAACATCACCACTGAAGCAACATATTTCACGGTCATGGATCTAAAACATGCATTTTGTTCCATCCCATTGCACCCAAACTCACAGTTTCACACAGTGTTTACTTACCGAGGGCAAAGGTTCCAGCACACAAGATCACCTCAGGGGTACTGTGAGTCCCCAAATATTTTGAAAAGATTATTATAGATGGAATTACGAAGTATACATGTACACAGCACAATCATTCAATGTGTAGAGGACCTCCTAGTCTGCAGCACCACAGAGGAGCAATGCAGAAAAGATTCAGTGATAGTTTTAAAACTGTTGGCAGAGAAAGGGTACAAAGTAGACAAATACAAGATGCATTACTGTCTAAAGGAGGTTGTATACCTAGGACAAATAATATCATCAGCACGCAGGAGAAGAACACCAGAAAGAGACTCAGCAGTGCATCAAACGCCACAACCTTATGTCAGTAAAAGAGATGCAATAGTTCTTAGGGCTATGTAATTATTTTAGGTCCTTGATCTTCGATTATTCAAGTTATACCAAGCCTTTGTTGCAAGGATTAAATTCATCATGGCGCTTGTGGGCACAAGTGGTTTGCATCGGAGGCCGTGACATGCTGCTTGAGGATTCGACTTTTATTTTTCACCCTGCAAGACACATTTGGATCAGGCTTTGGTTGCCACCTGCTGACAAACTAGTTGATCAGCGCTTTAAGAATTCAACACGAGCAGCTCAGGACCTGCAGGAAGATGAAGGCTTCACTACTTAAAAAGCCAATCCGATGCAAAAACGCATGGAAGTGGGCATAAGTGGTTTGCAGTGGAGGCAGTGGCATGCTGCTGGAGAATTGGGCTTTTATTTTCACCCTACGAGAAATGTTTGGATCTGACTTTGGTTGCCACCTGTTGACAATTTGATTTCAGAATTTAACATGAGTTTCCCAGGGCCTGCTGGAAAAGAAAGGCTTTACCACTTAAAAAGCCTGTCTGGCACGGAAACGTATTGAAGTGGCATAGGTGGTTTGCTGTGGTTTTCGGGGGTCAGCCGACTTGACCTGGTGTCTTCCTTAGATGTCAAGTAAGTGCTGGAGAAGCATCCTTATTTTAGTAAATCTCAGGGTGTAAACTATTGTTGACATTCACTGCTTCCCTTTTTTGCCCTGAGCCACACACAGGAGCCCTCCTTTTTACTTCAGAATATCTCATTATTCAAATCTTACTCTCATTGGTCTATTTACAGTGAAGTCATGTCCTCTACTGTTCCTTCTTATAATCTCCTGATCAATAACAATATCATTCTAGTGCAGGCTCAGGTTGTAAATGCTGATACCTGTTCGCAGCCAACAGGCTTAATTGACATGCAGCCCTCAATTGTTTTGGAAAAGCATCTACTACTTGAAACCCAGCCCCTATTGGAACTGGCAGAAAATATATTTGTTGAGTGAGGTCCTCCTAGCGATTCTGCACACATTTGGGAATAATATTTGGTACCCTCCCCATCTGCTGGTCACATTACAGATAATAGGGATAGGCTAGAGCAGGAAGTATTATCGAGTTCAACCATTTTGGATGAGCCTTTCCTGTGCATTTGCAAGGAGTGGGTAAAGGCCCAGAAACCTTTGAACTTTCAGGACCCACCTGAATCTGCTCTTAAGGAAGGGAAAGCTTTTTGACTACACTGCCACGGACAATCCCTGTTGACTACTTCACTGTTTTATTGCATAGAGACTAATGTTGTACTTAGTTTGGACTGTCTAGGGCCCACTACAATATCAGCGTTGCACATGTTTATGCAATCAATTCTCTGAATATATAACATCAAAAATATTGCCCAGGAGAACACATCAAAATTAACATCTATCAAAAGAAGGGTGCCGCTCTTTACAGAATCTCACTCATTCACTGCAGACCCTATACGTAAATAGCAAAGCTTGACCTCTGGAAGCAATAACGATGATCTGATTGATGCGCATGCCACCAATAGTCCGACCCCCCTACTGAACCACAATGATCGTCTTAACTGCTCACCACCATCTTTTTGCACAAACAGCATTATTGCCTCCCATAGCAAGAATCCACATTATGGCTCTTGTTCTATTCAAGCTACAAAAGAGACTGTAAATGTGAATTTAAGTACCTCCCAGACTGAGATTTTGCCAGCCAAAATAGAAAGCGGCACGTTGCCAAGGATTAGGATTTCCAAAAAGAAAAAGTAAAAAGGGCAAAAAAAATCTGAAAAAAACAAAAAGCTCTTTTAATAACACACATTGATTCTCAAGGAAGTTCCTACGATCACTGCTCATAGAGGATAGTATTTTCGATCTAAACAAAGCAGTCGGTGATCCAGGAAGTCAAGAACAGTGCTGACTCTATCTAAGACTCTACCTAAGATATCTAAGATATGACCTGCAAAGCTGCTATTTCTAAACAAAACATAATAAAGAAGAAGAGTGTTCAGAACAGCACCAAACACAAAAAGATTGCAGCTTTTTTGGTTCCTTGAGATCCCCCAGCTCATTCCAATGAAAGCAAAGAGACATATGTCGTATGGGTTTCTCTGTCTCTCTCTGTGAATCTCAACTATGTTTGGAAACTATGCCTAAGGATGAATGTGGTGTGTTGTGGAATCAGCCTTATATGGACCCAAGCCCCAACCACAAGTCATTGAATTCACAGACTGTAAGCATATCTGTGGATACTTCTGTTTTAGGAAACCGAGTACCAATTACACATTACGGCTTTGATGAAAAAATGATTGGCTTTGAAAATATTGTTCAAATTAATGGCAAAATCCATCTTAATAGGTCAATCTTATTGCACAGTGTTGGCAAAGTTCCAGCTTTATGTCTCTTGCACACTGGGCATATTGAGACAATTGCTAATACGGACAACTTCAATGATAGGCCAGTTGCCCATTTCCATTTGTTGATAGTTGCTCACCTGGTTTGGGATCATAGAGGTACCTAAAAAAACATGGGTTTTGATGTAATTTCCTATGCAGTCCCCGAACAAGTGCCCACATTCTTGAATGATTCATACGGCTGTGCACAGAGCATGGTCACTAATAAACCACAACCAAAAATTAATTGAGACCTCACATCATCTAAAAGAACAGTGACCTGTATGTGGTGCAAAGATCTGGATACAGAACTAACATCTGATTGTGAATCGCTGGCTGGAACATTGAATTCTACAGCAAAATCAAAGGGCTCTTCTTAAATCTTTAGCATGGAAGGCCTGCACTTTCTTTCTTGAAACTCATATGGATCAAAGAATATTTCAAGAGCAACAATGTTAAAAGATTGATTTAGAAAAAATTATCCTAATTCTACAAGAGACAATGCTTACCTTAAAATTAAATCTGGAAGGCCTTTATACGTTCTGCAAGGAAATCTGGAAGACCTTTTCTACGTTCTGCAAGGTGGCTAATAGGGGCCACCTGGGAAGATCTATGGAGGGTTTGGATGTTGCTTTTGACATTTTGAAATGCATTATACTGAAATCTTCACTAGGAATGAGGGTTTGTTAGCAGTGGAGATCTCCCTGGACAATTCTTCCATCCATCTTCTACTAATAAATGTATACTGGAACGAGCATTGGCAGCACTATTGCACAATGAAAGACAATCTCAATGATATTATGGTGGAATTGTTGAAGAAGGGTCTTTCTAATACTGTAACAATAACTGGTGACTTCAATTCCTCATGTGCAGAGAGTTCCTGTAGGTGTAAGTGTGGAAACAAACAGGCTGAGTCTTGCATTAGAGGTGAACAGTGAAACTTGTACATGAGTGAGTAGAATTTCCACCTGTTATTTCCTGATTTTTTTAACTTCTGTAACCCTTTTAAGACCTAGTGCATGGGAAACAGCTATTCATGGATTGATCATGTTCACTGTTCCACAGACCTGCTTCCATCTTGTTCCCTGTTTGTGGTCAGTGATTTTGCTTACAGTGATCATTAATCCATCTCTTTTACTTGACAAATTCCAACATATTGCAGGGATATTGAGCCATTGTGGACATCTTTGAAAGCTGACAGAAAAGGCATATCCATAAAATGGAATACTCTTCTATGTATAAAGATTACTAAAGAAATGGGTTTTCTGTTTTCGGAATGCTACAAATATAATACATTTGGGATTATTTGGTGCTTAGGTTGAATAAGACCGTTTTATCTTGTTTATATAACATATCTGGGAAGGGGTTGGCATTGGCCCCCAAAAAACACTTCCACATTTATGACAACCATGTTGTGGAGGCAAAGAGGGTCAAAAACTTAGAGATCTGCGTAATCTGGATTTGAAACACGCAGACTTTATAGTCAGAGTATTCATCAAAAATATAGACATTACATAAAGGCACTAAGATTCCATCTTTATCTTGGAGATAGCCAAGCTATTTTGAGGTCATTAGCCAGTTGTCATAGTGCTAAATTCTGGGAGTTGACTGATACAATTGTGAATAAAAACTGCCACCAAGACACATGTATTATAAAAGAGGAAACATGGGTGAACTCCTATCAAGAGTATTTTCTAAAAAGGGAGATCATCCTCCCGTGCTTTTTTTTAATGGCAAATATTGTCAATTCAGGGTTTTCATTGGACTAGAGAAGATGTTTATTGAGCTATTATTAGAGTGAAAGCTTCCAGGGCTCCAGGCCCAGATTGTTTGGCTACCATCACCATTAAAGCACATCCCGAGCTATGGTCAAATATTTGTATTTCTCTCTTTATGAGATGTATTTTCATCCTCCTGGGGCCTCACATATATACTGGCAATATTCAAAAAGGGCTATTGCACACAGCTAGCTAATTCTAGACCAATAGCTATTTAGACACCTGCAGCAAATTATTTGCCCCACCTCATTCGTAATATATGGGTTTAAAAATGAAACCGGCTTTGTAGCTTCCAAGTTGGGTTTAGAAGAGTTCTTGGGACATCTCTAAATGACGTTATTATTGGTAATGTATTATAATTTGTTTTGAGGAGCTTTTTTGCTGATTACTTGTGGCTGTACCTTTGCGACCAGTAAATATTCACAATCAATGACTTTAGTAAGTTATGATTTAGTTGCATTGTCCTTTGGTGTGTCGCATAGCCGTGGTGTGGTGTGTCGTAACACTAAATGCTAAATTATTATTATTATTATTATTATTATTATTATTATAGGTGTATGCGATCACGGAGACCAAGAACTCTTCCACGCCGTTATTTAAAATAGAAAAGTTTATTGTGTGCTGACACCGTTATCTGCGCCAGTAGTATCTTTTTTTTGCTTATTATAACCTCTGGTGTTCATAGTATATGTAGAAATAACAGATTCCAATTCAGTCTGTGTGTGGAATATCTTTTATTTGGCCCTTTTGGATGACACGTGTTTCGGCATTACACTATTGCCTTTTTCAAATCCGGGCTTTTCCCAAGTTTTCATAATCCAGTTTTTCTGCTTCGTTGTGTTGCTAAATGGTTATTGGGGTTTAATCCCATCTGAAAAAAGTAGGGCAAAAAGATTGCATTCAGCAGTCCTTATTGTGCATGAGGCCCACCTCACTGTCGTCAATGACAATCCCCCAATTGCCACTTTGACCGCTGTGCTCCCTCCCTACCAGTGCATTGGGTGAGTACCAAAGGTCAATTTACTTATCCAAAGCCTCAGAGGAGAGGCTTAAGGCAATACAGGAACAGTACTGCCTTATTTCCAAGACTGAGAGCGTTTTTGTCTCCTGGCATGTTCCCAGCATACAAGCTGCAGCCAATTCTAAATGGCTGCAGATCGTGTGCAGGGAAATGTTACACATTTTCAATCAGACATAGCAAGCAATCAACTTAATCAAAGAAGAGTTGAGGGCCATTCGACAGATGACCTTTCCAAAACACTACATGTTAGACCCCCTTATGGTAATGGAGGGTGGTGTCTGCAAGAAGATTGTTATTTGTTGCTGCACCATTAAACCACCCAATGAAATGGACAGTGGGTTGCTCACTCATGCCATAGGAGCCCTGCACAATTAGCATATTGCAATAGAACGAGAAACTGGAGTAACAGCACAAGCCTGGTTCAATTCCCTATTCTCATGGCCCCCTTCTTGGTTGTGCCTAGCTATAAAGGTATTATACCTATCATTGTCTTTTAATTGGTCACATTTTGATCCTGCCAGCTTGTCCTACAGTCTTGCTTCAAGATATTGCCCTATGGGGATCCGATGAATGCAGTGTCCCTCACAACAAGCAAAGCTTCTCCCCTCACAAAGCACATGCACACACAGACAGAAAAAGAGCACAAGATGATAAGAATAGGATAGGAGAACAAGTTGGTCCCAAGGGGACACTATCTTATCCCCCACCAGACCTGAAAACCATACTAAACACTGAGTAGACCTGTCAGGAGATGGAGTATGCTGTTTAATCTGTTTACCCCTGAAGAAAATGCCCATATGGGGGAAAGCTTGCATCACATGTGGAAAGTATGGATGCCCAAGGATCATGACTTTAGAAGAAGGGAGGTAACATGTGTTAATAACTTAACTAAAGGGGGGAAGGTTGGGATGCAAGTGTAGTATCCAGATAGTGGAAACAGGTTTAGGCTCTGCATAGTTTGGTAGCATTCTGTTTGTTGGCGCGGCAGTATGCAAACATGTTCTTTATAGTTAGCATTGACACACATTAGAAGCATCACAAAGCCATACATAAATAGCAACAATGCCATGATATTGTGGATACAGAGGCTACAGTTAGGGCAACATGTAGCAGTTTATGTATTTAGCAACAGTGACAAATGGAGTTCTTAAAGGAGTATGTGAAACAGGTAGTTGCGATGGGAGAATTAAGACAGTGAGTCAGAGAGTTGTTTCAGTAAATAAAAGAAGGTGTGCTGAGTTAGCAAGAACCCTGCTATATTGGATTTAAGGCCCAGTCACATGCTCTGCTTTTTGGTAAAAGGAGAAAAAAGACCTTTATGGAGCTTGGACTCTGTTCATTTAATTCATTGCAACATAGATATCATTTTTTATAATTTAGAGTGAATCTTCATATAGTAAAAGAAAGTATTGCACACTACATAAAACTATCAGTGCCAAAAGAAGTTTAAATAACAATGCTTAGTTTTTAAGACATTTAAATATGATGTGTACATTATAAAATGTCCTTATCTACTTCTCATGTGTGTAGGTGGCCAAACAAAGGACGCATTTGTTAGGGTATTTGTGTAGATTTTGCTAAGTGTTAATATGTTTATACACACACATGTTTATTGTCAACCTATTATGTGAAATATAGGTATTACTATATGGTAAAAAGATTAATCTTCAAAATAATGTTTGACTGTTGGCATGTCTTCATTTATTTATTCATAAAACTGAAGACAGAGTTAGGTTGTTTTTATTGGTTTCCTGGTTAAGGTTGCATACATTAATCAGTGAATTTGCCATCCTTTAATATTGAATAATGTTTGTACAGTATTTTAACATATCTTCATTGTAGTGAAATTCATTTAGTGGTGTTCATACTGTTAATGTTGTTGGCAAATCTTTTTTGAATTTGCAGATGCTCAACTCAGTTCATAGTTACCTAAATGGTTAGCATAGTTGAAGTGATACTACTGCACTGTAGCAGTTCTTAGTTTTTGGAAGTGTTATTTTCTGAAGGGTGTTTATTTGTTACAATATTTATTTTATAAACTTGTTTACATTTTTATTTTATATGTTATTATATACATATGCTTGTAGAAAGTGAGATAGTGTATACTTTGTATATGTATTTATAATTATTGTTACATTAGTTTAAACATAACTGTAGAGAGGTTTGTTTTCTCTCCAACAAGAAGTTGTTTTCCTCTACAGTATAATAAATGAATATAACGTGGTAATGGTTGTGTACTGGGAATACAATCAGTATTCACTTGGTACCATTATGAAAAAGAAACAAAAATAATGTTGTTTTTATTTTGTTATAAACTACATTTAATTTTGTTTCAGAGTTACTAGTATGGAAGAACGAAGAGAACAT
Organism: Ambystoma mexicanum; assembly: GCF_040938575.1. Taxonomy (NCBI): domain Eukaryota; kingdom Metazoa; phylum Chordata; class Amphibia; order Caudata; family Ambystomatidae; genus Ambystoma; species Ambystoma mexicanum. The sequence continues at coordinate 841,606,165 of NC_090935.1, read as the reverse complement.
GAATAAAGGTATTTGATAAGTTATTTGATCAATATTATATATACATCTATAATGCAGATATGTACAGACACAGAGTTGTATATATTGTTTTATATTATTTTTGTAGCCGCGACTACTGAATCAGTCAATGAATTGCATGATTGTGCTTACACCGCTAAAGCAAGCAAAAACTGTGGTGCTTTTATTTGCATCTAAACTGCTTCACCTGTTAGCAGTGTACCTGCGGCAACAAACTAACAATTGGGGTATTTTGATTACTGCAACTGCATGAAATAAATTACAATTGCTATTGTAATGTACTTTTGAAGTTTGGTTTCATCTTTGTTTAATTTTATTTATATTTATAACTTAAATGGTGGCCCTTTGAAGGGGCATTTTTGGGGGATGGAAAGAGTGGGATGTAATAGGGGAGGAAAACACATAAGGATGAAACATATAACAAAGGGAATTAAAATAAAAAAGCAACATATATTTATTTTGTGTATTAAAAAAATAACTAGATAAAAAAGGGGGGAAAATTGGCACTTAAAAAATAAATAAGCATAACAGGTTATCTGATGTTCAGCGATTAACTTGTAGCATTGCTCAATTGTGGCATTTCCCTTTACTACCCATTTGAAGCATTTTTTACACATGACGTGCATCATGGAAAGATCAGGAGTTAGTAAAACAATAGTCTGTGCAGTTGATACCGCTGTTGAAGTTGAGGCTTCAATTACAGTTGGTGGTGTTGTTGCACTGGTGGATAAAGTTGCTGCAGGTGGTGCTGATGTCCATCAGCGCAAGGAATGGGAGCAATGTATTTTTCATTGATGATGTTCGTTTGCTTTTAGATACTCATTATCTACATCATCCCAGTGCACTCGCACTGGATGATTTAACATAATAGATGTCCCCAGGCTTTGAGAAGGAACATTGGAAGGCCCACTGCATAGAGTTTTGTAGCAGATCATGCAAAATACCTCCTCTGCCTCTTTTTGGTAACAGTGTTTTTTGACTTGAAAGAAGGGCCAACTGTCTGCATGTGTTTTAATTTCAGTTGCCTTCTTCCTTGGTGGCGATGGATTCGGAAGCAAATCGAAAACGTCATCATCACTGCTGCTACTCACGTGGTTGGATATGTTGGAATGTCCAACCGTGGAGAAATATGTAAAATAATAAAAATGACAACACAAAAAAGTCAATAGGAATAGGGGGAACACTGGGTCAAAAGAATTTACGGGCTAAGGTGTCAAAAGTGCTTCCCTGTTAAGGCCCTGGACGGTCCCCGATTCATCCAGAGGGTGCCGTGATGTCCGCGTACATTGGACGCGCATGCTGATTGGATGGGGAAAAGCGTGAGGTGTGTCATATTTTTGGGAATGCTGCCATGTTGGATCAATAGACAGCCACCGGTTTCCGTGGATAGCGCAGTGCGGGAAAGGTCTGGAAAACACATTCTGGGTTATTCGGTGGTGTTTAAGAGGGGCTGGGAAGGGTGGAACGAAGATGATATGGGGCTATTTTTGTACTTGGAAAAAGGTTGTGTAGTGGTCCGCAAACACTGCAGCAGTTCGCAGACAGTGCTGTGAATGGACAGCTTGGAAAGACATTTGGTGTTATTTGATGGCTGAAAGAGGGAGTAGAAATGCTAGGGAAGTGGAATTAAGGTAATATGGGGCTATTTTTATAGGTGAAAAAGTTGTGTGGAACTGCTGTCCAGCCTGCTTTGTATTTTGGTGTTGGCAGACATCCTTTTTGATTGCGGGGGTTTAGAGTGAGTTTTATTATTTGACAGTCTATTGTATGCACTTTTTATATGGTTCATTGTATAGTGGCTGTTGTGGCCAGTGGCCAGATTCTGATGGTCAAGGCCATGGACCATGGCCCCTGTAGATGTCCACTGGCCAGAACCACCACAGTACTAATATGTGTGTAGTAATAGTAATTTTAGGTGATGTAGTGGGAGTACAAAGTGTTTGTAATATGGAGGAATGATGTAATTGAACTGTATATGGTACTTATGATTGAGGATAGTGCTCATAGGATAGTGCTCATAGGATATGTATTTGATTATACCTGGTATGGTTACTTAGTTTCATAGCTTTATGAAGGTGGAATCTCTGGTTTATTTTCCGTGGGAAAACAAAAAAAACAGTACCATTTATTAAGCAGGATAGGTTAAAATCTTTATTTGTATACAATTTTGCATATACATTTTTTAAACCCTCATAAACAGTACATTCTAAGTACTATGTTTGGTACAACATTAGTGTATGACACACTGCTGTTGTATTGACAGTAACTATTGATGTATACTATTGATGTATACTAGACTGTATTGCTGATCACAACTGCAAGATCATCACCAGTGCCATCACTCCCTGTCCTTGGTCTAATCATAGCATCATCTTCCTCTGTATCCCGCAGCCTGCCAAAGTCAAAACAACCATTCCCATTCACTGCAAAATGAGTTTAATAAAATATCTAAACGATACAAGGCAACCACTATCGCAGCTAAATTCAACTCCTTTTATACAAGAATGAGCACTGCCTCCTCCAATACCAAAGAAATCTTTACCATATACAGGGAAATTGAATCCACTGCCTCACCAACCTCCACCATCACCAAAGATGCAGCATGGTGCTTTGACATTGAAGCAGCACTCTTAGGAAAAATCAACACCCTAAATCAAAAAAATACTCTCACAGCAAGCCACATTCAAGAATGACTCAGCAGCTACCAAAATCAACTGGATTCCTCCCCACCTAACTCCTTCCACCAAACAATTCACCTTCAGAGACCTTGCCAAAAGTGAAGTCTTAAAGCATCCCTCATAAAAGACTGTGCTGACGTGCCTGCCCCAGTCATCACTGCCTTCATAAATGCCTCATCCTCCAAAAGTACCGTACCAACCAGCCTTAAAGAAGCTTAGGTCCTCCCACTCCTTAAAGAAAACAGGACAGGGAACAGAATCTGCCCTTCTAGATCTCAAAGTTCAGCTTGATGAGATTAGGGATAAAGGATACTGTGTATTGCTCCTCCTCCTAGATGTATCTGCAGCTTTTGACTTGGTGAACCATTAAATACTCGTCCAACACCTTACCACCCACGCCAACATTTCCCCACATGCTGTTGCCTGGATTGCATCCTACCTGGAAGACAGAGTCATGAAAGTCTTTTCAGATATGGCCTCCCTCATCACTTGTGTTGTCCCCCAAGAGTCCTGCATCACCCACACCCTCTACAATATCTTCACAAGGCCACTCTTTAACATCCTAGACTTGCTAGACATAGCCTACACCAACTATGCCGATGACACACAAATCCTGATCCCACTCTCAAACAATTACACAGAGGAATCCAATACTCTCAACAACATTTACTCTACTATTCAGGCATGGATTGCAGTGAATCACCTCTGCCTTAACAGAGACAAGGCAGAAATACTAATTGTCGGCACACCCAATGCCCGCAAGTCACTTAACACTCAATACAATTCTTTCCAGATCAACCAGTGTGTGATTCCGGTCTCAGCTACAGTAAAGTCACTCTGAGTCTACCTTGACGCCTCACTCACCCTGTCCAGACAAGTTAGTGCTATTGGCTCCTCAGCAGCTTATGCAACCAAAGTTCTCAATGAAGCCAGACCCTTTCTCACAATTGCCTCACCATTGCCTGGGCCATCATTGGCTCCAAGTTAGACTATTGCAATGTCCTATTTACAGGCACCTCTGCTGGAAATATTAAAAAACTGGAAGTTATGCAAAATAACGTGCTAAGAGCAGCCCTTAATATCCCAAAAGAGAACACATCTCCAAAGCCAGAAGAGAAGCTCACTGGCTACCCACATTTAAAACATTGTCCATTGCCCACAAGTGCCTCTCCAATACAGTGCCTCCTTACGTCACACAAAGAATCATCAAAGCCCACTCGTCTAGACCCACCAGCAGCCCGTACTCGGACAGACTTCTTGTGCCTAAAGTGAGAAGATGCAAAGCTGGCAGTTCTAGCTTCCCCTACTGCACCAACAAAGTCTGCAATTACCTCCCCCATCCATGAGGGCTGAGAAATCCTACTGGATCTTTTGTAAGGCCCTCAAAACCAAGTTCTTCTCCTAACCCCACACACTTACTATCAAGTCAGCAATTCTTCCACACTTTTCTTCAGTATTTACAGTACAACCAATATGTATTAAAATGTTATGTCTCTATGTAACCAATGTAATTTGTACCTATGCTCCTTATCTCTCCACTAATAATTTTGTGTATGACTAAGTGTGCCTCCATGACTTGTACTCCCTCCAGGTTGTATGTGTGCTTTATAAATGAAATAAATAAATACATAAATAATCAACAGATCATTGAGAGACATAAATCCATACTGGATTACAAAAAACCTGATTACAATTATGTGAGTGTAAGTGTAATAGTATATTTGTTTGTTGTGATTAAGGGAATGCTTGAAATAGTTATATACCTGTTGGCGTATTCTAAATACATTAGAAGTTAGAAGATATTTTGTCATATATGAATTGAGATGGCATATTTAAAGTGTTGTGGAATGAAGGGTATTTTTCAAGTAGTAATATCCTAACTATTCTAACTAGATTGACTTTGAAAAGTACTATTGTAGTATTATGGATGTAGTTAGATACCTTATGCCATATTCTAACTGTTAATTATACTACAGTCTTCCTACAATTTTGTGGGAATATTCTATACATGTACAATGAATTATTTCTGTGAAAACGTAAAACTTATAATTCAATACCATGTTTACAAATGCACAAATTGCTAAATGCCACCAACTATAACCAATTCATGTACACATGTTAATCTTGGTTCACCTATCTCATTGGATGAATGTGTGGACGTCACTCAACTAACGTGTCACCAAACACCATCACTATGCACTACCTAACCCTCTCCATGCACAAATTGGGCTTCATTTTATGTTACTTTTTTAAACAACAGGACACCAATTATCAATTTGTACAACTGTGGTATGCCCTATGAATGCCACAGCCTTGATAAAGACCCTTGTGTGATCAAAAAACCTTTCGGAACCCCTAGCAACAATAAAGACGCAATGGAGCAAGAGTGCTTTTTATTTACAAATTGTGAACACACATTTTTTGTCAACAATAGAGATCTTGACAAACCTTGTACGCAGTGCCAATATCGCAGGATTCCAAAAACAACAATGTTTTACTTCGAGTTTGTTTGCGGAGCTGATTTGCAGCAGGGGTTGCATTTCTTTTTTCAATATTGTCTCGTTGAATAGACTACAGCTTGCAAGGTTTGGCATTTTAGATTTTTTTGGAGTTATTTGCTCCATGGCATCAGGAGCAGCTGTGTTTCATCGTTATAGCACATGGATTAGTCTACTATTTAAGTTTGATTTTGTATCTTTAGTAAGCAGACCAGTTCTAATGTTTTTCAAAATGTTAGCATAGGTGAGGTCTGTAGACTGGTGCATGATTTGAGTTAATTCTTTGTAGTGAACATTTTGCCATAGATTTACATTTCCAATACTGCCAAAGGTATTACAGCATTGTTTGTGTCCTTATGTTTTGAAAATCGCTTCAATGTTTACTGTTGGAGGTCTCTCAAAACAATAACATGTTTTCCTCCAAACAATTCTTTGTAATTGGTTTTTAGGACGTCATGCATTCTGAGATGAATTAAAGCAAACATGAGGTAGGAAACCATGCTTACATCATCTATCAGGAGAACTTTCATTTGTTTCAGAATTCTGCATACTTCAATAGCAGCTTATGCGGATAATTTGTTTTGGTGTTCTGCAGGGAGGAGCAGTAGTCCATGTAAAGGTACACCTCCTATGTTGTAGGCAGCTAAACCTGTGGGAGCTATTACTACAACCGAAAGTTTGCTGTTTTTTTAAGTTTTGTAGAAATGTGCTGATTATTGTAATTAAGAATGGTTTACCTGAACCAGCTTCTCCACTTACAATCATGAGCAGAGGTGTATCGTTTTTACAGCTACAGGTTTTAGCTTCATGTTTAAAACCATGTTCAATTTCTTGAGAGACTTCTAGATAAATGATGAGTTGTTCATCATTTAACTGTTTTTCGAGCACTAACAAGTCTTCCTCAGATTGTTTATATTGATAGATGTTATTTTCTACCTTGGTCATGGCTGTTTCTGTTTCATTTAGAATTAGTGATTCTTAGGCTGGTTCTTGGTTTCCTGTAAGGGAAGGTTGACTGCCCTCAGCAGTGTCTTTGTGTTGTTGAGCTTCAATTTTTTCCTCTTGTTGGCATTCATTTTCCAACATGTTTTTGCATTGTTTGAAATTGTCATTTGTAATACTGCTTTCATTTGCTTTGAATGCAGCTTCAAATGAGTAAGTGGGTGTCAATATGACCCTGGCGGTAGCCGTGCCGGTAAATTAATTTACCGGCACCCGGCAATGGGGACTTACCAAGGTATGCCAGCCCCAGCGGACCCACTAAATCCCCATTGCCGGGTGCCGGTAATTATTACTTCCCATTCTCATTTGAGTCCCATTGGACTCAATTAGAATGGAGAGGCCAGATGCACCGGCACCATTCATGTATGGTGGCGGTGCATCTGTCGAGGTCTGCTTGCAGGTGCCGGTCCGCCCACCATGTCAGACTTGGAGGGCGGACAGTCATCCACGAGCAGAACTCGTAGTTTGCTGGTCCGGTAACAACGGTGCCGGTAGCTTACCAGCACAGTTGTTACCGTGCCGTCAAACTTGTAATTAGGCCCATAGTCACCTAACAACTCTTCTTCTTTTCTCCAGTAGATGTAGTTTTGGGCAATGTTGTACAAATGCATGTTTTCCAAAGAAGTAGTTTAGTTCATGGTAGTATTTGCCAATTAAATTGTTTTTTTAAAATGTTCTGGCTGGTGGGATCATTTGTGGATATGGTTTCTATCTCTTGTTAGGATTTTAGTACTCTTGTTAAGGATATAGCTGGATCATGGTTCAGCCAGACAATGGCCCTCATTACGAGTTTGGAGGTAGCCATGCCGTTATTACCGGCATGGCTACCCCCAAACTTGGGTATTTGTCCCAAAAAATGGGAATTACCGGGCCATTCCAACCTTTGTGGGGCTGGTAATTCCCATTCACAGGGCCCAAACCCGGTATGTCCCCATTCCCATTTGAGCCCCCATAGGGCTCAAGGGAATGGGGAGGATGGTAACAATGGTCCCGTTGATAACGGGAGCGTTGCTACCATCCTGTTCTGCTAGCGGGTACCGCTCTGCACATCTGGCGTACAGAGCGGCCCTGCGAGCAGAACTCAGAATGTTGCGGTGAGGTAACAACAGCGCCGGTAGCACTACCGGCGTCAATGTTGCCTTACCGCAACACTAATAATGAGGCCCAATGTGTTCAGATTTGCCATATAAGACTGTACCTGTTAAACGGTCTGCTGCTTTGTAGCAACCGCATTCTCTATGGAAGAGCATTTTTATACCGAAGCTGTAACATTTTTGTGATAGTGTTTTGTCCGATGATATGTCATCCAAGAGGTCCTTTAGTTCTGTTCTCTGACCTTTGGTCAAATGAAGTAGAATTGTCTGTAATGTACTGTATGTCTATGTTTACATTCCACAAGAGGTCAATGATTGCATTGTAATCATTGATGTACTTGGATGCTTTGTCCCTTTTAATGTTGTATGTATTTTTAGGGGATTTGCCTTGTATGCTGTGTCTAAAAGAAGACATCAAGTAATATACATGTTCTTTTTTGCAAACTGATCTATGGAAGCCAAACACAACATTTGGTATTGTATTTGGCTTTGCTTTTGTATCTATGTCGGCAGTATTTGCCACAAATTTGCTTTTGGAAGCGTAAAATGTGTGTATGTCGGTCTCTATCTGTGGTTTCTGAAGGGATGTCGCAGGTAATGTATTTTTCAATTAACTGTAAAACAGTTCTGTCACTGTTATAGGCAGATTTATGTGCATCTTTTATCCCAAAAGAAAATGTGGACGTGTGGTGCGCCTCTGGATTGATATTCTTTTCTCCAAAAGAAGTGTTTCACTTCTCTGAGCAGAGCTTTTTTTTATTGCAGGTAAAGTCCAGCAAAGCAATGAAGCGATGGTGAAAGTACCTTGATACATTGACAAGGTGAAGAGGGCAGAGTTCTCCACATGCTTTTATAGCTATTCCATCTTTATTTTGGTTTGCAGTGTGTAAGAAGTTGTGCAAGTCATCCCATGCGTACTCTGTACAACTTAAAGTAACAAACCATGTGGGAGGGCCTAGGTTCCTTAACAAACAACATGCATCTTTGTAATGTTGGAACCGTATTCCTATGTACCAGGAATGTTTGCCAAGATATTTGTGATGCTTGACTGCAAAACTTCATCTTTGGGGGTCCCGCAAAGGGTGGAGTGGACCGGTAAGTTCCCATACCACCACCGGTACCGATATTGGTGCTAGTCATGGCGCTAATAGCGCCATGACTAGCACCAACCTCGGAATGAGGGCCTTTGTCTTTTATCTTTTGAAGTAGTTGAGTAGCGGAAATGTTTACAAAGTTCCAGTCTGTGTTTATTGTGTGTGCAACTCCAAAACATAGAGTTGCTAATTCACTTTCGAAGAGGAGGTGGAAAATGAATTCTACTTTTTGTCTGAATCTGGGGTCTTCAGAATACATTCTCAAAGAGAGATATTCTGATGCACTAATTTGTGTGGACCTTTCATCGTATCTTCCTCCTTTTCGTTTAGGAAAGAGTAGAGGAAATAACATGTTCTACACTTTGTTCCCATATGCTCATTGGGGATCCTTCAGCTTGATGCATTTGATATGTTTCTAATGCATCGTCAAAGCTGTCTTTGGAGTGAGTGAGTAAATTGTATACTGGTCTCATATGTCTGCTGCACTAGTTTGATCTACACCTTTAAATTGGCCAGTTGCTGGTGACTCTTGAATTATTTGGGTGGTTTCTCTTAAATGTTCCTCTATGTTTATATATTTGTAGTATTCATGTTTTCTTTTAGATATTGGTGGGCTTGTCTAACTTTGTTTACGTCGACTACTTGTTGCCTTTTGTTGGCACACCACTCACATCAGTTATTACTGATTGTACTAATAGTACTATATATTGGTTGTTGTACTCATAAACTTTATACATTTACTTTCAGATCTAATGGCAAATATACTAATCTAACACGGATGCCCTTTAGTAACTCGGATTGAAGGTAATTTAGCGGATTTTGGTTGAAGGCGTTTTATAGCTTGAAATGGGTGCACTGTTTGGATTATAATGCTCTCATAAAAGTTACTTTTTTGGATATTAGTGATAGCACATGATGGCATTTAGTTATTGTCAAGCTTTGTGTTGCAGTAAGTGCAAACTGTTGATGGGTGAGTTATTTTGCATTTAGTTTCTGATGTTATATGTAAAGCTAATTGGAACCATTGGGATTCTTCATTGTGTTCCATTTTGTAGCTATATCTACTGTTTCTGTGCACTTTTTATAATATGTTCTGCAACAAAAGACATATATTTGTTCGGGTATTTCAGCAGATGTGTTTTGAAACTTAGCTATTCCTTTTTTGTATGTCTTTATTGGGATGTTGATGTTAATGAGGTTTTCTATAATGTTTTCTGATGGTATAGAATTTTCTAAGTCAACTTCAGTTTGAAACTTAGCTATTCCTTTTTCATATGTCTTTGTAGGGACGTTGGTGTTAATGAGGTTTTCTGTAATGTTTTCTGATGGTATAGAATTTTCTAAGTCAACTTCAGTTCCAAAGTATTTATGTTGGATGTGCTCTATTCTCGAAGCAGTTCTTTGCATGTTCCTTGTAAGAGAATGTTATTTCAATGTTTGCAGTTCTAGAGCAGGACTTTTTACATAGTATAGTCTATGAAAAATATTCTGTATATCAGAATGGTGTGTTGCTAAGATTTTGATATGGTGGAAGGTGCTTTTGCAAGCAGTTCCTAAAATGCAGGCTAATGAATGTCCTCGCAGACGAGTGTGACTGCATACTGGATAAGCATCCATGGTTTGTAAAATTTTAATTTTACTTTTGTCTGTTAGATTCACATAGTGATTGAGGAATAGTCGTAAAGATGTAATGGATTGTTGGTGCACATTACACATTGAGCTGTATGTCCATTAGTAGTACACTGGATGGTTTGTTTGGGTGAAAGGAGCATTTGGATCAAAATTTGTTGGGGACTTTTTTTCTATAAGGGTTTATTTTGCCATAATGGTGTCTTCCACCATTTCATACCCTCAACCATTATTGCCTATTGCAATTGTTTTTTGTTGTTCTTGTTTCTTAGCTTCTTCATTGAAATATGGTTCTGTTCTGCTTGTGTGAATCCATTCACCATCACAGAAGTTTGAAAATGTCTGTATATTGAACAGTGCATGTTTAGAAGTACTTTTTGTTATTTATTAATTAATTTAGTTAGTGGTTTCATTCTGTTCTAAATCTATATATGAATAATGTCCTATTTAGTAGAAAAGTGCTGTCAATTAGAGCTTGCAGGATTAGTCTGCTGCAGTTGTTTTTAAGGGTAGATAGTTACTTTTCAGCAGTTTTTTTAAAAAATTGTGTAGAACTCTACTGTGGAACATTTTCTGTAACATACATGTTTTGGATTGCTTTACTGTAACTATGTTAACACTGGCAGATACAATGTTTGAATCGTTAGTAGGTCTGTTTTCATGCAATTGTTGTCTGATAGAGGTCTGGAGAGGGCGGGGCAACTCTTTAGGCAAGGTCAATTCAAAGACTATGAGACAGTGGAAGACATGTTGGGGGGTGATGTGCTCACTGCATTTGATTACTTGCAGTTAAAGGATACTTTCACTAGACCTGACTGGCTTCGAACAAATTGTCAATCATGCCTCTTCCAGAAAAGTGATTGTTTCCAAGATGTATATTGCAATGGTGACAGCGGATACCTCAGCTAGGAAGAGCTTTACAGGGTAATTCATAGAATTTCGCACAAAAGTGGCGCACGCGGCTGGCGCACAGTGTGCGCGTGCGAATGTCTGCGCCATCCTCGTGCGCTAAAATCGATATCCGCGCACAGCGTATTCATGGATTTCAGCCTCCAAAACCAGCCGTGGCGCAGAGTGGCACAGCGACCCTGCAGCTGCACCAGTTACGCCCCCAAGAACGCCCTCGCGCAAGGAAAAGCCATCAAAATTCCCAATTCATTGCAAAGGGCTGCGCTAACACTGGACCAGTATACAGGGCTGCCAAACAGCAAACTGCAAGTGGGGAACGTGTATTACTGGGGTGCGCGGGATGTTCCACACGCGATTTCAGCAGAGTACGTGTATTTCTGGGATGCGGGGAAGTTCAACACGCGATTACAGCAGGGTACGTGTATTACAGGGGTGCGCGGGAAGTTCCATACGCGATTCCAGCAGGGTACGTGTAGTTCTGGGGTGCGTGGAATTTTTACACGCAATTTCAGCAGGGTACCAGTATTACTGGGGTGCGCGGGAAGTTCCACACACGATTTCAGCAGGGTAAGTGTATTTCTGGGGTGCAGGGAACTTTTACACGCAATTTCAGCAGGGTAGGTGTTTACTAGTGTGCGCGGGAAGTTACACACGCGATTTCAGCAGGGTACGTGTATTTCATGGGTGCGGGGAAGTTTAACACGCAATTTCAGCAGGGTAGGTGTCTTACTGGTGTGCGCGGGAAGTTACACACGCGATTTCAGCAGGGTACGTGCATTTCTGGGGTGCGGGAAAGTTTGACACGCGATTTCAGCAGGGCACGTGTATTACAGGGGTGCGCGGGAAGTTACACACGCGATTTCAGCAGAGTACGTGTATTTCTGGGGTGCGGGGAAGTTCAACACGCAATTACAGCAGGGTATGTGTACTACAGGGGTGCGCGGGAAGTCCCACACGCAATTCCAGCAGGGTATGTGTATTTCTGGGGTGCGGGAAAGTTTCACACGCGATTACAGCAGGGTACGTGTATTTCTGGGGAGCGTGGAAGTGTAACACGCGATCACAGCAGGGTACCTGTATTACTGGGTGCGCGGGAAGTCCCACACGCGATTCCAGCAGGGTACGTGTAGTTCTGGGGCGCGGGGAAGTTTCACATGCGATTTCAGCAGGGTACCTGTATTACTGGGGTGCGCGGGAAGTTCCACACGCGATTAGAGCAGGGTACGTGTATTTCTGGGGTGCGTGGAAGTATAACACGTGATCACAGCAGGGTACCTGTATTACTGGGGTGCGTGGGAAGTTCCACACGCGATTTCAGCAGGGTGCGTGTATTACTGGGGTGCGCGGGAAGTTCCACATGCGATTTCAGCAGGGTGCGTCTATTACTGGGGTGCAGGCAAGTTTCACATGCGATTTAGCTGTCAGAGCGGGGTACATGTATTTCGGGGGTGCAGGGGAGTCCTACACGTGAATTGGCAGTGTGGGTCCACCCAGGTGTTCCGTCTACACACTCCACGGCCCCTGCAGGCAGACCACACCACAGGGGACTACCCTGCACCCCTGGTCATGTCCCGCAGGCAGACCATCCACCATGGGCATGCCCCCCCAGCCAAGCCACATGTCACCTTGCACTAGTGATCACCAACACATTACCCCCTTGCACCCCCACCACACAGCTGTGCAGGGCACCTGCCAGCAGGCACACACTCATCTCCCCCAGCACCCCCACACCCCAGCAGTGAGGGTCACCTGCCAGCAGGCCCCCACTCATTTCCCCTTGCACCCCCACCCCCAGCACTGAGGGTCACCTGCCAGGAGGCCCCCATTCATGTCCCCTTGCACACCCACACCCCAGCAGTGCAGGGCACCTGCCAGCAGGCCCCCACTCATGTACCACTCATGTCCCCTTGTAACCCCCAGCAGTCAGGGGCACCTGGCAGCAGGCCCCCACTCATGTCCCCTTGCAGCACCACCCCCCAGCAGTGCAGGGCACCTGCCAGCAGGCCCCCACTCATGTCCCACTCATTTCCCCCTGCACCCCCAACCCCCAGCAGTGCACGGCACCTGCCAGCAGGCCCCCACTCACGTTCCCTTGCACACCCACACCCCAGCAGTGAGGGTCACCTGCCAGCAGACCCCCACTCATGTCCCCTTGCCCCCCCACCCCCCAGCACTGAGGGGCACCTGCCAGCAGGCCCCCACTCATGTCCCCTTGCACACCCACCCCCCAGCAGTGCGGGGCACCTGCCAGCAGGCCCCCACTCATGTCCCACTCATGTCCCCTTGCACCCCCACCCCCCAGCAGTGTGGGGCACCTGCCAGCAGGCCCCCAATCATGTCCCACTCATGTCCCCTTGCACCCCACCCCCCAGCAGTGCAGGGCACCTGCCAGCAGGCCCCCACTCATGTCCCCTTGTACCCCCACCCCCCAGCACTGAGGGTCACCTGCCAGCAGGCCCCCACTCATGTCCCCTTGAACTCCCAGAACTGAGGTGCACCTGCCAGCATCCCCCCACTCATGTCCCCTTGCACCCCCACCCCCCATCAGTGCGGGGCACCTGCCAGCAGGCCCCCACTCATGTCCCCCTGCACCCCCACCCACCAGCAGTGCAGGGCACCTGCCAGCAGGCCCCCACTCATTTCTCCTTGCACACCCACCCCCCAGCAGTGTGGGGCACCTGCCAACAGGCCCCCACTCATGTCCCCTTGAACCCCCAGCACTGAGGGGCACCTGCCAGCAGGCCCCCACTCATTTCCCCTTGCACCCCTACCCCCCAGCACTGAGGGGCACCTGCCAGCAGGCCCCCACTCATGTCCCCTTGCACCCCCCCCCCAGCAGTGCGGGGCACCTGCCAACAGGCCCCGACACATGTCCCCTACACCCCCACCCACCAGCAGTGCGGGGCACCTGCCAGCAGGCCCTGACACATGTCCCCCAGCCAACACGTCATCACAATCTAGATCCCTGGCCCTTATGGCCAGCCTCCACATGCCAAAGACCCATCCACATAGAAATGCCAATTACATGACACAACCCCAATGGCAAGTATGTAAATGAAGAAATGTCCCTCACACACACGCAATGGGTGCAAGTGAATCTCAAAACCCATATCATGACATGCATGAAACCAATGAGATAATACCACACATCGAAGTTTGAAGAAAAAAATGTATTAAAAGCAACATGAATGGAATTAAAATCAAACAAATGACAATGGAAATTAAAAAAGAAAAGCTGGATGTCTGTAAAATAATGAAAAACAACAAATCATAATCCAAAGGAAAGGTGTCCAAAGTCACAGTTCCAAAAATGAAATCCAAGGGAAAAACAAAAGTGAAAACCATTGCTCCATGGGGAAATCCAAACAAAAAAGTAGAATCCAATAGTGAACTATATAGAGAAAAACAATCCAGGGTCCATGATCCCAACTGAAGAAATGAAACCTATCAAAAATTCTACCTAATGAAAAACTATATACAGAAAGGTGGTGCATTGTCCAAGCGCAACCAAAATAAAGAAAAAACCAAAGGAAACCTAATACTAACTAAATAACTATTTACAAGGGCAGCGGGCAAGTCCAACGGCTCACATGTTGATGTTCCGGGCCAGGGCATCATCGAACTCCTGCTCAATCTCCCGGAGGCGGTCCTCTTCCATGGCCCGAGGGTTCGCAGGGACGATGACATCTGGAACTCCAGGTCCCTGCGAATGGCCTTGAGGCACTCGGCCCGCCTCAGGGCCCTACACATGGAGTTCTCCGCCCTGACCATCGTGAGCCGTGCCTCTTCCGCCCGCTGCCGCTCCGCATCTATCGCATGGCCCAACCGCTGCCACACGGAAGACACTTCCTGTCCAGGGTCCTCCTGCCCTCCGGCCGATGCCTGCCCCTCCGATGATGAAGGCCCCGAGCCATCAAGGCTCCCACCTTGTTGCTGCTGCTGCTGTGCCGCTGCCTGTGCCCTGGCTCCTGCTGCCTGCACATCCTCCTCCAGCTGGGGTGCAGTTGTTGAGGTGCCCACCCCTGCTGGACTTCCGACTCCCGACTGTGGCAGGGATGTGTCCTCCACCAGCCTGGCCGCAGGATCAGAGGCAGCTCCACAGGGCACCCAGGTGACACATGGGTGGGAAGATGGCACAGAGGACGACTGGCACATAGGGGGTTCAGTTGAGGAGGGGGTCGGAAACAAGGTCCACAAAATGGAGGAATCCGGCCCTGGTGAGCTGTCCCAGTGGTTCATCGCGGTCAACGAGCCATGCGAGAAGACGTGCAGTCTCCTCATGAAAAGACTGCAGGTCAGCTCGCATGGCACGTTGACGCAACGCCACCCCACCCAGGACAGGCTCAACCCGGAGCCGGATAGCCACATCCGCAGGGAGAGGAAGGCCAGTTGGTGTAAGCCAATCCCCTCCCTGAGAATGGGTCTGGACGTAGGTATCCCTGCTGGTGCAAGATGCAGTCACAGGATCGGGGACAGGATTACACACAGGCACCTCCATGGCGGCCTGTGCTGCCTCCTGACCCTGCCCCTGCACTGCATCACTAGCACCAGTGGAATCCCCACCTGCAGACCCCGTCTCTGTCCCTTGCACGGCCTCCTCCTCCACCAAACCCCCCACCAACCTGGATGACTCAGTGCCATCTTCCTCCGTTGGGCCCTGTGGGGTCTCAGCTGCCCCTTCCGCTGCTGAGGAGTCCAACTCCAAACTCCGCCTCTTGGACCTCCCCTTGGCAGCTGCGACCTGGGACGCGGCACGGGACTCCTCACTCCCCGACGAGATGACAACCTGGGAGGGGAGCCGGGCCTTGCATCTCCGGCTGGCGGTGCGATCCCTGCCGTTGTGCTCCACAGCAACCTTCTCCGCCCTCTTCATCAGTTGACGCTGCAGACAGGGAGAGATAGGAGACAGGCATCAGGGCACTGTACAATGGACTCATACACACATGACAGTTGTACATGAGTGGCATTGTCAAACTTCAGACATGTCATCACAATCCCCAAAACAGATGTCATTGCAACTCACACACATGAGCTATTCCACAGCCATATTACAACAGCCAGCACCATCCATACACATACATACAGCATGAGCAGCCAAAGGTGAGCCAGACATCACATGAAACACAGGGAGTGCACTAGACATGCACACACGCCACCACAATTACATGCATGTGTACACCTCTGCCAACTGTCGCAGTGATGAGATTGGCATCCATGTCACATCTGGCAATCAGTCTTCTACATATCAGTCTCACATGCATCCATGTTGCATCACTGTTGCACCCATGTCAAATACACACACATGCACATGTACACGGTGCAGATACATGCAGCTGGAACAAACATCCATGTGTGACACCACAATCATGCCAACTTACATACACAGTAATCAAAACATGTGTGCTCACACATCTGCATTTGGTCTGCATGCTTACCCACACATACACCATCCATGTGTCTCACACATGAAAGGACTTGCATGTGTCAGCCTCACAGCCCTGTACATACACATCCATACATGGCCCTACAAAACCACATGTACAACCTGCACACTACTGGCACACCACCACACGCACAGCTTCCAATCAGTGTGCATGTACACTTACCGCTCGACTCCAGACGGGTCTGACTCTCAAGGACCTGGACGTGGAGCACTGGGCGTATGCGTTCCAGGACCCTCATCTGATGTTCTGAGAGGTGGCCACGGTGCCCCTTAGCATCCGCTGCCTTCAAGATGCGCCGGGCCCTGTTGAGGGTCCTGGACCTGAAGTCCTCCCAGCGCTTCTTGACATGTTGGAAGTCACGGACTGCCACCCCCTCCACGTTGATGGCAGTCACGATGTCCGTCCAGATCCGAGTCCGTCCTTCCTTGTCTGCGGCCGACCTTCTGAAGAGGGCATCATACTTCCCCAGGACTTGCTCCACCAGGACACCAACTTCGGTGGCAGTGAAACTGGTGGCCCTCTGCCTCTCTGGCTGGGGGAAGCAAATGGTGCCAGATGGTGTAGTGCCCGACATGGCAACCCCAGAGGCAGGTGTGGGTGGGCAACTGGGTCCTGGGGCTGGGCTGTGGAGCGATGGAATAGCAGTCGGGAGTCTTCGGTTCCAGCAGGGGTGGTCACAGCAACAGCACCCCTTGCTGACGTGCAGGCAGCAAATGGCAGGGCACGTGGGCAGCAGGTAATCAGGCAGCAGCAGATGGCAGGTGGGAGCGTGCTCGGGGCTCTGGGGGGCATTAATTAGGCCTTCTGGGCAGGAGCGTGGTCTTCGGTGTGCGTACGCGTGGCCAGCTTGATACGGAGTGATTTGGCACATGAAAATCTAGCACGTCAGCGTGTAATTTGAGGAAAGGCCCTTAGCACGTAAGCGCGTCAGCACGCATACGCAATTTCATTGGACGAAAGGCCCTTAGCGCGTAAGCGCGTCTGTGACATGCACGCGCAGGTGTTTCCCTGAACCCGGGTGCATGTTACACTTCCAAGAACTGCACGTCCGAGTGTCAGCTGGTGTAATTGGAGGTTAGGACCTTAGCGCGTATACGCGGAAGGGACGTTGGACATGTGGGCCGGTTCAAAAGGTGCGTGTAGGACATCATTTCCTTGTACGTGCTTTTCGTGGAGAGCGAGTGGGTGAATTCTGTACTTCTTGTCGGTTCACATGCGTATTACTTCACAGCGTTTCTAGTTCGTACTCCCTGTTACCCCTGACAGCTTTTTTCTGATTTTCTGTTGGGCCTGTTTCCTCAAACAGCGTTCACTTCTTCTTTTGTCCTGTCTCCTCAGACAGTGAACAATTCTTCTTTTGGCGGGGGTGTTGCCAACGCGCACATGCGCGTATTTTTCACGCTCATTTTCCAGGCAGACAGTGAGTCGCGCACATATTTACCAACTGTGCTTGCCCCGTGTGTCGCGTACCCCTTCAGAGGTCATTGTAGGCTGCGTGTAACACGCATACATTCATTTTTGTGTTTCTGGGTGCCACAGCATAGTGCGGGTTCATTTTTCCACACACGTGATCTACGAGGGGTTGCGTGCACGTTATTTTCTGTTTTTGGGGTGCCTGTGCATTGCGTGACCCGTCATCTTTCCCCAGGGGTCACATACAGCCTTGCTAGAGCACTAGGGTACGAATTCCATCTTGTACCCTACCCCTTTGACCCCCAATTGCCCAGGACAATAGTTTACTGCAACTCCCATACGCACAACAACATCAGTGCCATGGTTGGGAGGTGACCAAGCGGTAAGGGTGGCAAAGGTGGCCGAGCCTCAAGAGGTGGCCCTGGTGGGCATGGTAGGGGATGTGGCCGGGATTTGCAGGGTACCCCTAGCTCCCCATGTGTGGAGGACCAGTCAGGGACACCCATGCCCCCCCCATAGTTGAGGGAAACGTGGCTGACACCATCTCTGCTCAGCCCTTGTTGGACCGGCCCATTGTGGCACCTGACCTGGCAGAGGGTGACTCCCAGGCTGACTTCCAGGTCGCCAAGTCTAGGCCACGTGTGGCAGTGCAAGCTGGTGTCACCAGGCCACGTGGATCAGGGGCAGCTATGTCATCTGCTGCCCCGAGTAGGCAGGATGGGGAGGTTGCAGGGGCAGCTGCAGCTCCATCCACCCCAGCTCTGACTCTCCTAGCCAGGGCAGTGTTGGTCCCAGTCCATCTTGCTAACGTTCCCCCTGACTACGTAACACTTCAGCCAATGCCTGCACCAAGTCCCATGCTCAGTGTGCATTGCCACACTCCAACTAGCCAGTCCACCAGTGCTCCTGCCCCTAGTGGCCAGAGCGGCGTAGGCCACTCAGGATCCCAACCACCTTCCAAAAAAAAGAGGAAGAGTGCTCGTCCACTACAGGCTGATACCCCAGACATGGCTATGCAGTCTGGCACGCAAAGGAAGCCTAGCTTCAATGATGCTTAACGTGATGCACTTGAGCAGTATGTGTCCGCACATGACAGCGAAATGTTGATCACTTCAGGGTGCAAGACCACACCTGCTCAACGTCAGGCACACTGGCAGACCGTCGCGGACATCATAAGTGCCCTTGGATTAGTGAGGCGCACAGCTGGTGAGTGCTACAAGCGCTGGAATGACCTTAAGCGCAGGGCAAAGAAAAAGCTGGCCTCAAGTCATGCCGCTACTCTGGTGACTGGAGGTGGGTCTCCACAAGAGGACATTGAACTCACTGTACATGAGTCTGTTGCTGGGACCTATGTCACAGAGGAACAGATCCAAGGTGTGGGAGAACTGCCAGATTACGAGGCATTGTCCGGTGAGTGCACATGCATGTGTGTGTGATCCATGTGTATGTTGTGTGTGTGAGGGGTTCTGATTGAGTGCCAGGTGAGGGTGTGTGTGCCTGAGTGGTTTGGGTCACCCATGTGCTTCATCCAAAACATTCTGTGCCCCTGGATTTGGGTATTACAGTATCCCTTCTGCCCACAGTAGACATTTTGTGCAGCATCACGCCAGTTGCCCTTGAAGTGGCATCTTGCAACATCATTGTTCCGTATTTCTCATTGTTCATTCAGGCTGATTGTTTCGATCCCCCCACTTTCACTACACCCTATTTTCAAACGATATGTGACATGCCTATGGTACATGCCATCTGTGTGATGGCATTTGTCATGTATGTGGATTGGACATGCCACTCACAGGCCAATGTGTGATGGCTCTGCTAGCCAGCATGCAGCTAATGTGTTGCTCTTCCATCTTGGTGTCATCAGTGTCTGACATTTCCCTCCCCTTCAAACTCAGTGACAGTGCATGCATGGGAGGGTTATAGTCATGTGGGACATGTGTCAATCAAGTACCGTTTCTGTAGCTTGTGAGGCCTAATTGTGTGCCATGGTGCTAATGCCTGTTTCCATTTTTTGTCTTTCATGTTTCTGCAGGGGATGACACACTTGATGCTGTTGAGGGTGAGGAGATGGTGCAGACACAGGAGGGATCTCAGGCAGGACCGGGCACCAGTGGGGGACGGGGTGTGGTGGTGGGTGAAAACCCACTCTTGCTGCAGACCGTTCTATCCAGGGGTGTCTCTGGGTGCACCTCCCCAGACCTCTATTCAGGTGTTGATTCGGATGATGAGACCTATGTGGCTTCGCAGGTAGGTGTTTCTGGGAGGGATTCTGTTCTGTCCGACCCACCTGCATCAGGGGTACAGCTCACTATGGGGATGACAGTGTTGGTAGGTCCGCCTTTGGTGGTACGGATGCAGGGCCACACTCCGCAACATCTGATCCTGTTCCTGGGCCAGCAGATCAGAGGGGGAATGCAGTCCTGCAGCCTCAGGCAGTGCCGACACAGCAAGGCACAGTTCGCCTTGCCCCAGACAGGTGTGGTGCCGCCAACGCTGTGGCCGTATGCCACTAGGCAATACCGCATGGGAGAAATCCATATACGGTATGGCAAACCAACAGGCAGAAGCATCTGAGATGATGGCTCAAGCTATGGAGAGGGTGGCCACTTCCATTGTCCCTCCAGAAAGGCAGATGGAGCAACTACAGCAGGCAACAGACTCCATTTGCCGATCACTCAGGGAGGACATGTTGGCGTCCAACAGGGACAGACGGGTGGCCCTGGACACTCTGCGGGAAGCCATTTCTTTAGAGTCCCAGGGCCAGAGGGAAACCCTGAGGGTAGAAGTCCATCACCTCTGGCAGACTCTTGTGGACCTTGAGGCTTCCACTGTCACGAGGACAGAACAGCTGCTGGAGTGGCTCACACGTACGCACTCAGCAGAGATGCAGGCAACTCGAGCATCATGTCAGGTGGTGCATGGGGATCTCCGCACCATATTCCTCCAGAACGAGACCTTCAACACCCGCATGCTTGCTGCCATGGAGGACCAGACTAGGGCTTTGCGTGGGCTGCCTCCCATAGCACCACCACCTCCTGTGGCGGCAGTAGCACAGGGGGATGAGAGCGACCACAGCGATTCTGAATCTCTCACGATAGCGTAGCCGTGCAGGCAATGAGCCCAGGGAGGTGTTTTTTTTTCGCAACATCCACACAGGTGGCTGTTGGTGTGCACCCTGTCCTCGGACCTCCTGGGTGGCCTCCCCCACCCCCCCGGACCCCCACATGGCCATTTTTGATTTTTGATTTTTGATTTTTGATTTTTGGTTTTTGGTTTTTGATTTTTGAGTTTTTGTTACAGTGTGTTGCCTTGTGTGGCTCCCGTGGGCATCCACTGTATTCCGGCTGGGCACATGCAGGCTTGTCCTGAGTTTGGGTTAGATGCTTAGGTTTGTGAGACACACACCCCTCCTGCTTCCCGTTTCCATGGGCTTGCAAAGGGTGTGCCCAAGTGACAGTGATTTACACAGTGACGTTGGACTCCCATGACATGTGTGGGCCGTCTGTAGTCAATACTGTGTATACATTCCTAGTGCATATTGTTGTAGTATTGTACACTGCATGGTGTATTGATGTGTGCTTGTGCATCCATGTCTCCCTCCTAATTTGCAGGTTCATTCCTCATGTCTTCACAGGGCCATCTACTTTGGAGATGGAGTTCATGTTGTAAGCAGTGCACTTCCAGATTTGCGTGGCACCAACACTGTACAGTTGGAAGTGGTCGATGTGCTAGCATCACCAGGTTGTAAGACTATGTATCCTTTAACTTAGTACTGTCATGTGAATGCTATGTTTGGGGTTGGCTAGCTGCATTGTATTGTGGTAAGTCTTTGGTCATGTGTGTTGTCAGTTCAACATTAATGGGAGCATATTGTGTGTGGCCATTTTCCATTCGGGACACTGTACTTTGTGACACTTGTGTCATGTTTGGGGATTCCTTTGCCATGGTGTGTTGGGTGGCGGTGCTGGGAAGGTGTTGGGTGACATGGCACTGTTGTCATGTTGTATCTTGCAAGGGGGTAATGATTTTGGCAGCATACAAGTGTGTCTTTTGATGACACAGCATTGGTGGTGTTTGTGTAGGTAGGGATGCACACAATGGAACACTTCCAGGTGAACAATCTCAGACTGGTATGGTTGTGACAGTTGACTGTCACTTGACTCATCATCATTGATAGTCAGCTGGTATGTGCCAGGGCTGTGTGCACTCCACAGGGGTGTGATTTTAGGTGAAGTAATTAGCCACCAGCTGCGTACGGGCTGCCTCACCCCGTGCCCTTTCCCCTCCCATGCGCAGCCAGCGTGCATGTGGTTGGGGATGTGGGGGCACCACCATGTCCATGGGCAGGCCCCGGCGTGTTGCAACGTTGTGCAGGACACATGCTGCCACTATCATCCTGCACACTACTGGGGGAGGGTATAACAGCTGCCCACCAGAACGGTCAAGGGAGCGAAAGCGTGACTTGAGCACTCTGAATGTGCGCTCCACTATGCTCCGGGTTGCAATATGGGCTGTGTTGTATTTTACCTCGGGTGGCGTGGTGGGGTTCCGAATTGGCGTCATCATGTGGGTGCTCAGAGAGTAGGCACTGTCCCCTGGGGAGGTGGTGATGGGTATCATTAGTGGGGTTGTGAAATTACTCAGTATCTGACATGCATGCATGTGCTGTGGCATTTATACTCACCGATCAGCCATGTATCGCCATGCCGCCCAGCTTCTAGGTCCCGGTTTAGGGTTGACATTCTGTAAATAAAACTGTTTTGGGTGTACCCTGGATAGTTGGCATATACTGAGGTGATGATTCTCTTGGCATCACATACTACCTGGACGTTGATGGAATGCCAGTGCTTGCGGTTTCTATAGATGTGCTCTGATGCCTTGGGGGGACGTAGAGCCACATGGGTGCAGTCAATGGCACCTAGCACTTTGGGGAAGTGTGCCACCCCGTAAAAATCATGGACGACAGCCTGCCTTTCTGCAGGTGTTCTGGGCAGGTATATGTGCCTGCGTACTGATGGGCGTGCAGTCATGAGGGCCAAGACCTTGTGTAGGCAGCGTAACTATGTGGCCTGTCACACACACCCCCACTATGGCCCTTGTCCGCTGAAATGATCCAGTGGCCAAGAAGTGCAGCACATTAAGGACCTTCTCCAGGGGGCTGTGTGCTTGGGAGCAGAGGGTGGGTGATGTGAGGTCATCCTCCCACTCACTGACCAGGTCGAGTATTATGTGAGGTGGAAACCTGTACCTCCCATACACGTGGTCATCAGGCATCCCAAAAAGGCTGGTTCTGGGTGTAAAAATTCTGTGCCTGACTATCCTCCTCCTCCTCCTGCGGTATCCCACGGCCACTGCTGCTAGGAACGGTATATTCATCCTGGCGTCTGAGCTTGTTTGTTGTTTGCTTACACTTTTATGCTGCGCGGGTCGACGTATGCCTTCTTCCTGCTGGTGTACGTGTTTCTGGATTAGCGCGTCTTTTTTGGCGTGTGCGTGTGGGCGTTCCGTGCATTTGCCTCCTGTACCTCCACGCCCACCACAGTAATACACGTACCCCGCTTGCCCAGGCCCAATCGCGTGTAAAACTTCCTGCGAGCCCCTGAAGTACACGTACCCCGCTCGCCCAGGCCCAATCGCGTGTAAAACTTCCCGCGAGCCCCTGAAGTACACGTACCCCGCTGGCCCAGGCCCAATCGTGTGTAAAACTTCCCACGAGCCCCTGAAGTACACGTACCCCGCTCGCCCAGGCCCAATCGCGTGTAAAACTGCACGCAAGCCCCTGAAGTACACATACCCCGCTCGCCCAGACACAATCGCGTGTGAAACTTCCCGCACACCCCCGAAATACATGCTATTTTTGACACAGCGGGTGTCCGTGTTTGTCGCGTACCCCTTTGCACGTCATTTGTCCTAGAGAGCCACAGTATGGGACATTCATCAGTGCTGTATATACGGCTTTTTGTTAGCGCACATTTTTTTAATGCGCAGGGATGCTACCGCCTGCCTTCGTGTGGCGGACATGTGTTGATGTACATAGTTGACTTTTGGTTTGTGTCATGGGATCGCCATTTCACTGCTGTGGGGTGGGGTGCAAGGGGACATGAGTGGGACATGAGTGGGGGCCTGCTGGTGGGTGCCCTGCACTGCCGGGGGGTGGGGGTGCAAGGGGACATGAGTGGGGGCCTGCTGGCGGGTGCCCTGCACTGCTGGGGGTGGGGTGCAAGGGGACATGAGTGGGGGCCTGCTGGCAGGTGCCCTGCACTGCTGGGGGGTGGGGGTGCAAGGGGACATGAGTGGGACATGAGTGGGGGCCTGCTGGCAGGTGCCCTGCACTGCTAGGGGATGGGGCTGCAAGGGGACATGAGTGGGACATGAGTGGGGGCCTGCTGGCAGGTGCCCTGCACTGCTGAGGGTGGGGGTGCAAGGGGACATGTGTGGGGGCCTGCTGGCAGGTGTCCTGCACTGCTGGGGGTGGGGGTGCTGGGGGACATGAGTGGGGGCCTGCTGGCAGGTGCCCTGCACTGCTGGCGTGTGGGGGTGCTGAGGGACATGAGTGGGGGCCTGCTGGCAGGTGCCCTGCACTGCTGGGGGTGGGGGTGCAAGGGGACGTGAGTGGGACATGAATGGGGGCCTGCTAGCAGGTGCACTGCACTGCTGGGGAGTGGGGGTGCTGGGGGACATGAGTGGGGGACTGCTGGCAGGTGCCCTGCACTGCTGGGGGGTGGGACTACAAGAGGACATGAGTGGGACATGAGTGGGGGCCTGCTGGCAGGTGCCCTGCACTGCTGGTGGGTGCGGGTGCTAGGGGACATGAGTGGGGGCCTGCTGGCGGGTGCCCTGCACTGCTGGGGGTGGGGGTGCAAGGGGACAAAGTGGGGAACTGCTGGCAGGTGCCCTGCACTGCTGGGGGGTGGGGGTGCAAGGGGACATGAGTGGGACATGAGTGGGGGCCTGCTGGCAGGTGCCCTGCACTGCTAGGGGATGGGGCTGCAAGGGGACATGAGTCGGACATGAGTGGGGGCCTGCTGGCAGGTGCCCTGCACTGCTGAGGGTGGGGGTGCAAGGGGACATGTGTGGGGGCCTGCTGGCAGGTGTCCTGCACTGCTGGGGGTGGGGGTGCTGGGGGACATGAGTGGGGGCCTGCTGGCAGGTGCCCTGCACTGCTGGTGTGTGGGGGTGCTGGGGGACATGAGTGGGGGTCTGCTGGCAGGTGCCCTGCACTGCTGGGGATGGGGGTGCAAGGGGACATGAGTGGGGGCCTGCTGGCAGGTGTCCTGCACTGCTGGGGGGTGGGGGTGCCGGGAGACATGAGTGGGGGCCTGCTGGCAGGTGCCCTACACTGCTGGGGGGTGGGGTTGCAAGCAGACATGAATGGGGGCCTGCTGGCAGGTGCCCTGCACTGCTGGGAGGTGGGGGTGCAAGGGGACATGAGTGGGACATGAGTGGGGGCCTGCTGGCAGGTGCCCTGCACTGCTGGGGAGTGGGGGTGCAAGGGGACATGTGTGGGGGCCTGCTGGCAGGTGCCCTGCACTGCTGGGGGGTGTGGGTGCAAGGGGACATGAGTGGGGCCCTGCTGGCAGGTACCCTGCACTGCTGGGGAGTGGGGGTGCAAGGGGACATGAGTGGGACATGAGTGGGGGCCTGCTGGCAGGTGCCCTGCACTGCTGGGGGGTGGGGGTGCAAGGGGACATGAGTGGGGGCCTGCTGGCAGGTGCCCTGCAATGCTGGGGGGTGGGGGTGTTGGGGGACATGAGTGGGACATGAGTGGGGGCCTGCTGGCAGGTGCCCCTCAGTGCTTGTGGGTGGGGGTTCTGGGGGACATGAGTGGGGGTCTGCTGGCAGGTGCCCTGCACTGCTGGGGGGTGAGGGTGCAAGGGGACATGAGTGGGGGCCTGCTCGCAGGTGCCCTGTACTGCTGGTGGGTGGGGGTGCTGGGGGACATGAGTGGGGCCTGCTGGCAGGTGCCCTGCACTGCTGGGGGTTGAGGGTGCAAGGGGACATGAGTGGGGGCCTGCTGGCAGGTTCCCTGCACTGCTGGGGGGTGGGGGTGCAAGGGGACATGAGTGGGGGCCTGCTGGCAGGTGGGGGTGCTGGGGGACATGAGTGGGGGGCTGCTGGCAGGTGCCCTGCACTGCTGGGGGTGGGGCTACAAGGGGACATGAGTGGGACATGAGTGGGGGCCTGCTGGCAGGTGCCCTGCACTGCTGGTGGGTGGGGGTGCTGGGGGACATGAGTGGGGGCCTGCTGGCGGGTGCCCTGCACTGCTGGGGGTGGGGGTGCAAGGGGACATGAGTGGGGGCCTGCTGGCAGGTGCCCTGCACTGCTGGGGGGTAGGGGTGTAAGGGGACATGAGTGGGACATGAGTGGGGGCCTGCTGGCAGGTGCCCTGCACTGCTGGGGGTGGGGGTGCAAGGGGACATGAGTGGGGGCCTGCTGGCAGGTGCCCTGCACTGCTGGGGGGTAGGGGTGTAAGGGGACATGAGTGGGACATGAGTGGGGGCCTGCTGGCAGGTGCCCTGCACTGCTGGGGGTGGGGGTGCAAGGGGACATGAGTGGGGGCCTGCTGGCAGGTGCCCTGCACTGCTGGGGGGTGGGGGTGCAAGGGGACATGAGTGAGACATGAGTGGGGGCCTGCTGGCAGGTGCCCTGCACTGCTGAGGGTGGGGTGCAAGGGGACATGTGTGGGGGCCTGCTGGCAGGTGCCCTGCACTGCTGGGGGTGGGGGTGCTGGGGGACATGAGTGGGGGCCTGCTGGCAGGTGCCCTGCACTGCTGGGGGGTAGGGGTGTAAGGGGACATGAGTGGGACATGAGTGGGGGCCTGCAGGCAGGTGTCCTGCACTGCTGGGGGTGGGGGTGCAAGGGGACATGAGTGGGAGCCTGCTGGCAGGTGCCCTGCACTGCTGGGGGGTGGGGGTGCAAGGGGACATGAGTGGGACATGAGTGGGGGCCTGCTGGCAGGTGCTCTGCACTGCTGGGGGGTGGGGGTGCAAGGGGACATGAGTGGGGGCCTGCTGGCAGGTGCCCTGCACTGCTGGGGGGTGGGGGTGTTGGGGGACATGAGTGGGACATGAGTGGGGGCCTGCTGGCAGGTGCCCCTCAGTGCTGGTGGGTGGTTCTGGGGGACATGAGTGGGGGCCTGCTGGCAGGTGCCCTGCACTGCTGGGGGGTGGGGGTGCAAGGGGACATGAGTGGGGGCCTGCTGGCAGGTGCCCTGCACTGCTGGTGGGTGGGGGTGCTGGGGGACATGAGTGGGGCCTGCTGGCAGGTGCCTTGAACTGCTGGGGGTTGAGGGTGCAAGGGGACATGAGTGGGGGCCTGCTGGCAGGTGCCCTGCACTGCTGGGGGGTGGGGGTGCAAATGGACATGAGTGGGGGCCTGCTGGCAGGTGGGGGTGCTGGGGGACATGAGTGGGGGCTGCTGGCAGGTGCCCTGCACTGCTGGGGGTGGGGCTACAAGGGGACATGAGTGGGGCATGAGTGGGGGCCTGCTGGCAGGTGCCCTGCACTGCTGGGGTTGGGGGTGCAAGGGGACATGAGTGGGGACCTGCTGGCAGGTGCCCTGCACTGCTGGGGGGTGGGGGTGCAAGGGGACATGAGTGGGGGCCTGCTGGCAGGTGCCCTGCACTGCTTGGGGGTGGGGCTGCAAGGGGACATGAATGAGACATGAGTGGGGGCCTGCTGGCAGGTGCCCTGCACTGCTGAGGGTGGGGTGCAAGGGGACATGTGTGGGGGCCTGCTGGCAGGTGCCCTGCACTGCTGGGGGTGGGGGTGCTGGGGGACATGAGTGGGGGCCTGCTGGCAGGTGCCCTGAACTGCTGGCGTGTGGGGGTCCTGGGGGACATGAGTGGGGGCCTGCTGGCAGGTGCCCTGCACTGCTGGGGGTGGGGGTGCAAGGGGACATGAGTGGGGGCCTGCTGGCAGGTGTCCTGCACTGCTGGGGGGTGGGGGTGCTGGGGGACATGAGTGGGGGCCTGCTGGCAGGTGCCTTGCACTGCTGGGGGGTGGGGTTGCAAGGGGACATGAATGGGGGCCTGCTGACAGGTGCCCTGCACTGCTGGGGGGTGGGGGTGCAAGGGGACATGAGTGGGACATGAGTGGGGGCCTGCTGGCAGGTGCCCTGCACTGCTAGGGGATGGGGCTGCAAGGGGACATGAGTGGGACATGAGTGGGGGCCTGCTGGCAGGTGCCCTGCACTGCTAAGGGTGGGGGTGCAAGGGGACATGAGTGGGGGCCTGCTGGCAGGTGTCCTGCACTGCTAGGGGGTGGGGGTGCTGGGGGACATGAGTGGGGACCTGCTGGCAGGTGCCCTGCACTGCTGGGGATGGGGGTGCAAGGGGACATGAGTGGGGGCCTGCTGGCAGGTGTCCTGCACTGCTGGGGGGTGGGGGTGCTGGGGGACATGAGTGGGGGCCTGCTGGCAGGTGCCCTACACTGCTGGGGGGTGGGGTTGCAAGCGGACATGAATGGGGGCCTCTGGCAGGTGCCCTGCACTGCTGGGGGGTGGGGGTGCAAGGGGACATGAGTGGGACATGAGTGGGGGCCTGCTGGCAGGTGCCCTGCACTGCTGGGGAGTGGGGGTGCAAGGGGACATGTGTGGGGGCCTGCTGGCAGGTGCCCTGCACTGCTGGGGGGTGTGGGTGCAAGGGGACATGAGTGGGGCACTGCTGGCAGGTGCCCTGCACTGCTGGGGAGTGGGGGTGCAAGGGGACATGAGTGGGACATGAGTGGGGGCCTGCTGGCAGGTACCCTGTACTGCTGGGGGTGGGGGTGCAAGGGGACATGAGTGGGGCCTGCTGGCAGGTGCCCTGCACTGCTGGGGGGTGGGGGTGTTGGGGGACATGAGTGGGACATGAGTGGGGGCCTGCTGGCAGGTGCCCCTCAGTGCTGGTGGGTGGGGGTTCTGGGGGACATGAGTGGGGGCCTGCTGGCAGGTGCCCTGCACTGCTGGGGGGTGGGGGTGCAAGGGGACATGAGTGGGGGCCTGCTCGCAGGTGCCCTGCACTGCTGGTGGGTGGGGGTGCTGGGGGACATGAGTGGGGCCTGCTGGCAGGTGCCCTGCACTGCTGGGGGTTGAGGGTGCAAGGGGACATGAGTGGGGGCCTGCTGGCAGGTTCCCTGCACTGCTGGGGGGTGGGGGTACAAGGGGACATGAGTGGGGGCCTGCTGGCAGGTGGGGGTGCTGGGGGACATGAGTGGGGGGCTGCTGGCAGGTGCCCTGCACTGCTGGGGGTGGGGCTACAAGGGGACATGAGTGAGGCATGAGTGGGGGCCTGCTGGCAGGTGCCCTGCACTGCTGGTGGGTGGGGGTGCTGGGGGACATGAGTGGGGGCCTGCTGGCGGGTGCCCTGCACTGCTGGGGGTGGGGGTGCAAGGGGACATGAGTGGGGGCCTGCTGGCAGGTGCCCTGCACTGCTGGGGTACCCGGGTGTAAGGGGACATGAGTGGGACATGAGTGGGGGCCTGCTGGCAGGTGCCCTGTACTGCTGGGGGTGGGGGTGCAAGGGGACATGAGTGGGGGCCTGCTGGCAGGTGCTCTGCACTGCTGGGGGGTGGGGGTGCAAGGGGACATGAGTGAGACATGAGTGGGGGCCTGCTGGCAGGTGCCCTGCACTGCTGAGGGTGGGCTGCAAGGGGACATGTGTGGGGGTCTGCTGGCAGGTGCCCTGCACTGCTGGGGGTGGGGGTGCTGGGGGACATGAGTGGGGGCCTGCTGGCAGGTGCCCTGCACTGCTGGGGGGTAGGGGTGTAAGGGGACATGAGTGGGACATGAGTGGGGTCCTGCAGGCAGGTGCCCTGCACTGCTGGGGGTGGGGGTGCAAGGGGAGCCTGCTGGCAGGTGCCCTGCACTGCTGGGGGGTGGGGGTGCAAGGGGACATGAGTGGGGGCCTGCTGGCTGGTGCCCTGCACTGCTGGGGGGTGGGGGTGCAAGGGGACATGAGTGGGGGCCTGCTGACAGGTGCCCTGCACTGCTGGGGGGTGGGGGTGTTGGGGGACATGAGTGGGACATGAGTGGGGGCCTGCTGGCAGGTGCCCCTCAGTGCTGGTGGGTGGTTCTGGGGGACATGAGTGGGGGCCTGCTGGCAGGTGCCCTGCACTGCTGGGGGGTGGGGGTGCAAGGGGACATGAGTGGGGGCCTGCTGGCAGGTGCCCTGCACTGCTGGTGGGTGGGGGTGCTGGGGGACATGAATGGGGCCTGCTGGCAGGTGCCCTGCACTGCTGGGGGTTGAGGGTGCAAGGGGACATGAGTGGGGGCCTGCTGGCAGGTGCCCTGCACTGCTGGGGGGTGGGGGTGCAAGGGGACATGAGTGGGGGCCTGCTGGCACGTGGGGGTGCTGGGGGACATGAGTGGGGGGCTGCTGGCAGGTGCCCTGCACTACTGGGGGTGGGGCTACAAGGGGACATGAGTGGGGCATGAGTGGGGGCCTGCTGGCAGGTGCCCTGCACTGCTGGTGGGTGGGGGTGCGGGGGGACATGAGTGGGGGCCTGCTGGCGGGTGCCCTGCACTGCTGGGGGTGGGGGTGCAAGGGGACATGAGTGGGGGCCTGCTGGCAGGTGCCCTGCACTGCTGGGGGGTAGGGGTGTAAGGGGACATGAGTGGGACATGAGTGGGGGCCTGCTGGCAGGTGCCCTGCACTGCTGGGGGTGGGGGTGCAAGGGGACATGAGTGGGGGCCTGCTGGCAGGTGCCCTGCACTGCTGGGGGGTGGGGGTGCAAGGGGACATGAGTGGGACATGAGTGGGGGCCTGCTGGCAGGTGCCCTGCACTGCTTGGGGGTGGGGCTGCAAGGGGACATGAGTGAGACATGAGTGGGGGCCTGCTGGCAGGTGCCCTGCACTGCTGAGGGTGGGGTGCAAGATGACATGTGTGGGGGCCTGCTGGCAGGTGCCCTGCACTGCTGGGGGTGGGGGTGCTGGGGGACATGAGTGGGGCCTGCTGGCAGGTGCCCTGAACTGCTGGCGTGTGGGGGTCCTGGGGGACATGAGTGGGGGCCTGCTGGCAGGTGCCCTGCACTGCTGGGGGTGGGGGTGCAAGGGGACATGAGTGGGGGCCTGCTGGCAGGTGTCCTGCACTGCTGGGGGGTGGGGGCGCTGGGGGACATGAGTGGGGGCCTGCTGGCAGGTGCCTTGCACTGCTGGGGGGTGGGGTTGCAAGGGGACATGAATGGGGGCCTGCTGACAGGTGCCCTGCACTGCGGGGGGGTGGGGATGCAAGGGGACATGAGTGGGACATGAGTGGGGGCCTGCTGGCAGGTGCCCTGCACTGCTGGGGGGTAGGGGTGCAAGGGGACATGTGTGTGGGTCTGCTGGCAGGTGCCCTGCACTGCTGGGGGTTGTGGGTGCAAGGGGACATGAGTGGGGCCCTGCTGGCAGGTACCCTGCACTGCTGGGGGGTGGGGGTGCAAGGGGACATGAGTGGGACATGAGTGGGGGCCTGCTGGCAGGTGCCCTGCACTGCTGGTGGGTGGGGGTGCGGGGGGACATGAGTGGGGGCCTGCTGGCGGGTGCCCTGCACTGCTGGGGGTGGGGGTGCAAGGGGACATGAGTGGGGGCCTGCTGGCAGGTGCCCTGCACTGCTGGGGGGTAGGGGTGTAAGGGGACATGAGTGGGACATGAGTGGGGGCCTGCTGGCAGGTGCCCTGCACTGCTGGGGGTGGGGGTGCAAGGGGACATGAGTGGGGGCCTGCTGGCAGGTGCCCTGCACTGCTGGGGGGTGGGGGTGCAAGGGGACATGAGTGGGACATGAGTGGGGGCCTGCTGGCAGGTGCCCTGCACTGCTTGGGGGTGGGGCTGCAAGGGGACATGAGTGAGACATGAGTGGGGGCCTGCTGGCAGGTGCCCTGCACTGCTGAGGGTGGGGTGCAAGATGACATGTGTGGGGGCCTGCTGGCAGGTGCCCTGCACTGCTGGGGGTGGGGGTGCTGGGGGACATGAGTGGGGCCTGCTGGCAGGTGCCCTGAACTGCTGGCGTGTGGGGGTCCTGGGGGACATGAGTGGGGGCCTGCTGGCAGGTGCCCTGCACTGCTGGGGGTGGGGGTGCAAGGGGACATGAGTGGGGGCCTGCTGGCAGGTGTCCTGCACTGCTGGGGGGTGGGGGCGCTGGGGGACATGAGTGGGGGCCTGCTGGCAGGTGCCTTGCACTGCTGGGGGGTGGGGTTGCAAGGGGACATGAATGGGGGCCTGCTGACAGGTGCCCTGCACTGCGGGGGGGTGGGGATGCAAGGGGACATGAGTGGGACATGAGTGGGGGCCTGCTGGCAGGTGCCCTGCACTGCTGGGGGGTAGGGGTGCAAGGGGACATGTGTGTGGGTCTGCTGGCAGGTGCCCTGCACTGCTGGGGGTTGTGGGTGCAAGGGGACATGAGTGGGGCCCTGCTGGCAGGTACCCTGCACTGCTGGGGGGTGGGGGTGCAAGGGGACATGAGTGGGACATGAGTGGGGGCCTGCTGGCAGGTGCCCTGCACTGCTGGGTGGTGGGGGTGATGGGGACATGAGTGGGACATGAGTGGGGGCCTGCTGGCAGGTGCCCCTCAGTGCTGGTGGGTGGGGGTGCTGGGGGACATGAGTGGGAGCCTGCTGGCAGGTGCCCTGCACTGCTGGGGGTGGGTGTGCAAGGGGACATGAGTGGGGGCCTGCTGGCAGGTACCCTGTACTGCTGGAGGGTGGGGTTGCAAGGGGTCATGAGTGGGACATGAATGGGGGCCTGCTGTCAGGTGCCCTGCACTGCCGGGGGGGTGGGGGTGCAAGGGGACATGAGTGGGACATGTTTGGGGGCCTGCTGGCAGGTGCCCTGCACTGCTGGGGGGTGGGGGCGAAAGGGGACATGAGTGGGACATGTGTGGGGGCCTGCTGGCTGGTGCCCTGCACTGCTGGGAGGTGGGGGTGCAAGGGGACATGAGTGGGGGCCTGCTGGAAGGTGCCCTGCACTGCTGGGGGGTGGGGGTGCAAGGGGACATGAGTGGGACATGAGTGGGGGCCTGCTGGCAGGTGCACTGCACTGCTGGGGGGTGGGGGTGCAAGGGGATATGAGTGGGGGCCTGCTGGCAGGTGCCCTGCACTGCTGGGGGGTGGGGTGCAAGGGGACATGAGTGGGGGCCTGCTGGCAGGTGCCCTGCACTGCTGGGGGGTGGGGGTGCAAGGGGATATGAGTGGGGGCCTGCTGGCAGGTGCCCTGCACTGCTGGGGGGTGGGGTGCAAGGGGACATGAGTGGGGGCCTGCTGGCAGGTGCCCTGCACTGCTGGTGGGTGGGGGTGCTGGGGGACATGAGTGGGGGCCTGCTGGCAGGTGCCCTGCACTGCTGGGGGGTGGGGTGCAAGGGGACATGAGTGAGGGCCTGCTGGCAGGTGCCCTGCACTGCTGGTGGGTGGTGGTGCTAGGGTACATGAGTGGGGACCTGCTGGCAGGTGCCCTGCACTGCTTGGGGTGGGGGTGGATGGGGTCATGCATTGGTGATCAGTAGTGCAAGCTGATATGTGGCTTGCCTGGGGGGCATGCCCATGGTGGATGGGCTGCCTGTGGGACATGAAGTCCCCTGTGGTGTGGGCTGCCTGCAGGGGCCGTGGAGGGTATAGAGGGAACACCTGGGAGGACCCACACTGCCAATTCACGTGTAGGACTCCCCTGCACCCCAGATATAAACGTACCCCACTCGCACAGGGCCTGTCGCGTGTAATACTTCCCACGCACCCCCGAAATACACGTACCCCGCTCGACCAAGGCCAATCGCGTGTGAAACTTCCCTCGCACCCCAGATTTACATGTACCCAGGCCAATCGCGTGTGAAACTTCAAGCGAACAACAGGAATACACAGACCCCACTCGCACAGGGCTTATCGTGTGTGAGACTTCCCGTGAACCCGAGATTCACACGTACCCCGGCCAATTGCGTGTGCAAATTCACGCGAACCCCAGGAATAAACGCGCCCCACTCGCACAGGGCCTATCGCGTTTGAAACTTCCCGCGAACCCCTGGAATACACGTATCCCGCTCCCCCAGGCACGACCGCGTGTGAAACTTCCCACGAGCCCCTGGCGTACGCGTATCCCGCTCGCCCAGACCCAATCGCGTTTTAAACTTCACGCGCACCCCTGAAATACACGTACCCCGCTCCCCCAGGTCCGATCGCGTGTAAAACTTCCCACGCACACACGAAATACATGCACAAGCTAATTTTTCACACAGCGGGTGTCGCTGTTTGTCGCGTACCCCTTTGCACGTCATTTGTCCTAGGGGGCCATAGTATGGGACATTCATCAGAGCTGTATATTTGTGCTTTTTGTTAGCACACATTTTGGCGCACATTTTTTTCCAGCGCAGGGACGCTACCGCCTGCCTTTGTGTGGCGGACGGGTTTGGGTCAGTGCCCGTCTTTGCCCGTGTGCTGGTTTGCCCTATTCGATTCCATGAATAAGTGTTGTAGGCGAGCGTGTGGGCGTTCCATGCACTTGCCTCCTGTACTTCCCCCGTGACGCCCACATTTTCACGAGTTGTTCCCCATTCCGAGTGTTACGCCCCGTGTTCCGCCTACTTTTGTTATGTGTGCCGCGTTATGTGCGCTTTTGCTGTGGCCTTAGCTCACGCCGTTAGATGACCTGTGCGCACTTTTTCAGCTCACATCCCTGATTTTACCCGCGCACGGACTTCCTTGAATAGATGTGCGCTGGTTTCCCTGCGATATTCGCTCTTTCACTGCGAATCGCACGTTTTCGCACGCTTCCATGAGTCGGCCAGATAAGCTCTATTGAAGCACACAAACTGGAACGGATTATCTGAGGACACCTGGGGAAAAGGTCTTCCATGGAACACTTTTCACCTCTACAATGGAGCACAATCTTAAAATCCTACAATGCTGGCACCCCCTGGAAACTCTAGAAAAACAATTCTGGAGTGTCCCCCTACTTCCCTATAGAATGTGGCCAGCACGGTACATCATATCACTTATGATGGACTTGCCCAAAGATCCAGATGGACTGGGCTGATGTCCTTAACTGGATGTGGGGATATCTTTGAACCTTGAACCAATGCATATGCTGTTGGGGATTACAGGGGATGAGAGAGAGGAGCTGTGTCTCCCGAGAATGTGAGTGGACATGTTAAGAGATGGGAGGGTGGCTAATGCACAGAAATGGAAAAGTAAATCCGCTCCCACAAAAGCAGATTGGGTCAATAAACTGTGGGACATCTCATACTAGAGAAGCTCAAATCAATAGTGAACAATGTTTTGGAAGCTTTTCAAATAGTCTAGCGATTGTTTCTGTTGAAATGTGGCAGTGAGAAGCTCTCCTCTTAAGCTATCAAACAGCTGCGTCGAGCATCCACAAGAATACAGGGTGGGCACCAAGCTGCTTCTCTGCTGTTAGTATGTTCCTTTCTGGTTTAGTTGCCGTCCCCAAAGTGGTGGAAACTCCAGGGTTATTTCCTTCTTTCTTTCTTCCTCTCCTCTTTTCTTTCCTCTCTTGCTGCCCTGTCACTCTGCGCCATGTGGCCCAGAAGGTGTTAAAATATGAACCTGATTATGTGTGCATATCAAGTTAAGTGTCCTGTATTATAATATAGTGCAAGTTAATATGAAAGGGTGTGGATGGGGTGACGGGGAGAACACATTGAAACATAGGATTTGATAATATGTAATTGTTTTTTTGTTGACTTTTTCTTATGTCTAGAAAATGCTAATAAAAACTATTTATAATTAGACTCAATAAGATTCTGCAACATTCGCATTGGCATGTTCTACTTTGCTAACAGAAATAATGGACAATTGTTTACTAGAGAAAAAGAAAAAAAACACAGAAATAATTTTCTGTCCTAAATACTTTTCTCTAGCATACAATAAGTACCATAATCCATGTACCTTCATGATTAGCCCCAGTCTCTGCAGTCCCCTTGCCAGGCCATTCATCACTAAAAAATCTGGAGTGCAGGTGTGCACCATTACACTAGAAAGCCCTTCTACTCTTTTTACTGTTATGTTTGCATCACTCGCTCATTGCCTGCTTTCAAGCAGTCACATTTCTATCCACCAATCAATTAAAAGCTCTACATATAGCCCTATCAACATATTAAACTTCCACACATCAAATGCCACATAAGAATGTTCTAGAAATCGTTTGCATCTGCATTTCCCTTGCTTATCCAAAAACAATGTACACACTGCTGCTATAAATACACATATGCATGTGCAGTATGAGAAGTGCATGAATGGAAAGGGGAGTAGGGATTGACAACTGCAGAGAGAAACCCAGAAGGAAAGTGCCAAGAGATGCCAAGGTGGGAGGCCACTGGCCACTGGCTAACAGCTGGGGCAGAGGAGTCCCAAGGGTGGGGTACACAGCCACCAGGTGGTAGACCTGCAAGGCCAGTGCTAAAGGGGGTGATGTACTGGTATCAACTAGATATTGGGCCTGGAACCTGTAAGGTTCATGAGGGACCATGCTACCAGTCTCATTGGCAAAGGTATGAGTTTGCAGGGAAGGGATTAAGTAAAACAGGAAGAGAGTTTTCAGTAGTTTCCAGAATTTAAGGAAGTCAAGCTCAAGTATAAGAGCAGCAGGAAGGCTATTCCAAAGGCAGGCATTAGCCGAAGATAGAGACATGCCTCCCGCTCTCTGTTTCAAAAAGCATTTGACAAGCAGAGTATTGAAGTTAGAGGAGCAGAGGGCTTTAGAAGGCCAGTATTTAGGCAGACAAAGTTGGAGACATTGTAGTACCAGGACTTAGAAAGCCTTGTCATTGATAGAGAGGATCTTGAATATCATCCGTTCAACCACCAGGAGCCAATGTACACATTTTAGGGTTGCTTCGATATGATCCCTGGAGTTAGGGCAAAGGAAAAATCTTGCAGCCCTATTCTAGATTAGCCAAAGGAGGCGTATACAAGAAAGGGGGAGGTTAAGGAAGAGGCTTTTGCAGCCTGCAGAGAACCAGGGCTCTAGAGACATTGAGCTTCTGGGAAAAGGTGAGGAATGGTATAATACCTGTAAGGAGGTGAAGTTGAAACTGGGCTTTCTTTTCAAGCTCCAAAATGTAAGGAGTAAAGGGAAGAAAGTACACCAAGTAGTAGGAGAAAAAGAGGGCACAAGGAAGTTTAAGGAAAGCTGTGTGTCATTAGCAATACAATGGAAAGGAGAAAAGAAGAAGGACATCAGGTGAGCCAGAGGAACAAGATAGATATTGAAGAGCCTCAATGATAGTATAGAACGCTGGAGTACTCTGCAGGTAGACAGTGAGGTGGTGGAGTAGAAAGGACGCAGTTGCAGCTGGGAAGGGGGGTTAGTGAGGAAAACAGGTCAGCCAGTTTAGTGTCTGGTCCATGATGCTAAAGGTATCATGTAACCGTTTAATAGGGATAGAATGGTTGACCATGTGGAAGGTGCAGGAAACATCAAGAAGCACTATCCTCAAATATCCTACTATCATAAATACATATACACTTAAATTATATCATTCCACCATATTACAAATACTGTATACCACCCTACAGTACTTATAATTACAATGCACACATTACTATACTATGTGTTGCCAATTACCAGATTCTTGAGGGCATGGCCTAAGGCATGCCCGCAAGAATCTGGCCACTGACCACAACCACCACAATATAATTAAACCATTTGACAAGTACGTACAATACACCTTCAAATAACAAGACTGACCCAGAACCCCCTACAATCAAAATGATGTCAGTGGACAACAAAAGTGACTGCGGACTCGGCGGCACCTGCACACCTTTTTTCACCTATAAAAGCAGCTCCATGTCAACTGTAATGGACTCCTCCACCCTTTCCAAACCCTCTTTTGGCAAGAAAATAACTCTGAATGTGTTTGCCAGAATTATTCTCGCAGCTGCACACCTTTTTTCACCTATAAAAACAACTCCATATCAACTATATTCCACTCACCCACCCGC
Source organism: Ambystoma mexicanum (assembly GCF_040938575.1). Classification (NCBI taxonomy): domain Eukaryota; kingdom Metazoa; phylum Chordata; class Amphibia; order Caudata; family Ambystomatidae; genus Ambystoma; species Ambystoma mexicanum. Next base: position 841,568,483 of record NC_090935.1, on the reverse strand, counting down.
TCCAGCCCCTCTTTTGGACATCCAATTACCACAAATGTGTGTTTTGGAGACTTTTTCCCCACTATGCAATCCATGGACATCGGTGCCTGTCCACGGATCCAACATGGCGACCGTTTCCAAAAATATAATGCACCTCATGCTTTGGAGAATCCATTCAGCAGGCTTGTATGAGGTCCCCGGACATCAAGCCGCCGCCTGATTGTCTCAGACGTGTCAACTGACCTCAAATCAGGAAGTGCATCCGTGAACCCAGATATCAGTTATTCTTTTTTAACTACTTTTTGGATATTCTTAAACAAATTACTGACCGGATGTACACCAAATTTACAAAAGCATGCTTTCGGAAGCAAGCTGGCAGTCCTAGCACAAATTTGATGAAAGTCCGTCCTTCGGTTTGGGCTGTAGGTATGAGCAGAATGTTGCTTCCATTGCGTCTATGAGGATTTCCACAAATGTTGGGCCCTCCCATAACTGAACAAAACTGCACCAGACTTTGCAGAATCATTCCGAGGTTGACATATACTTTATTTCCAATCTCTGGTGAGGATTCGCCCGGGGGGGCAAAGTTACAAGCTGACAAAAAAGTGCTCTTTCTATGAGTTGAACAACTTAACCATAACTACAGGTCCACTACCACATGACCTGTAATATACGTATACATATATATATATTGCACAGCCACGGTAGTGGTTGTGTAGTTATGGTTAAGTTGCTAATCCCATAGGACGAGCACTTTTTGGGCAGCCTATAATGTCGCTTCCCCTGAACGAATCCTCACCAAAGTTTGCAAAAAAAGTATATGGGCCACTCTGATTTGTTTTTTGCAAATTATAGTGAGGTTTGGTTCAGGGGGGGCAAAGTGATAGGGCGGTCCCAAAATGTCTTTTTTTCCCATAGACATAATGCGAAAAAACTTTGTGCATGCCTACAGCTCAAACCGCTGGAAGGATTCCCACCTAATTTGTGGCACGAGTGATGGCTTAGTCCCGAAAGCGTGCTTTTGTTAATTTGGTGTATATCCATCCAGTATTTTATTTTTTTAAATGACCGAAACGTAAAGCAAACAAATTGGTGATATCTATGTCCGCTCTGGGGACACACTTCCCTGTTTGCTTCGCAGACAGGACATTGATTGGTTAGTTGGCTTGCATCATGTCCGCGGACATGCACCAAGATTGCGGATTGGCTGGGGTGAGGCTTTAGGTGCATCACATTGTTTCGATGCGCCTGCCATCTTGGATCCACCGACAGCATGGCGGCGAACAGAGGAAAAATGCAATTATTGGGAGTGTGTTGGTGTGCAGAAGTGCTTGGGGAGGGTTGAGCAGTAAGAGATGGGTCAAATACTGTATTTGTTTAGGTGGCAGGTGCCCTTGATGTGTTTGCCATGTCCTGCGGTCGTAGCGGCTGTCTGCGGACATAATGAATGCACTACTAGCTATTTTACTTTTGTATGATGTTGTTTTCGGGTTGTTAGCACATCATTGATTATAATGTTTATGATCTATAAGCAGCCCACATGCCACAGTCAAAATATTTGGTACTATAGGTGTGTTATGCTGCGGTGGTTGTGGCCAGGGCCTAGAGTCTTGGGTGCATGGCCGAAGGAATCAAAAACCCACCAAATATCCACAAACCAAAAGTCTGTGTACTGTTTCATTTGCAGAGTTTGCATGTGAGGTTTTGGCTAGGTTATTCTGTTAAGATTGTAGAGTTTCTTACAAGGAGTGCAGTGTTTCTGAATGTATTAATTGGATACTTACTGGTTGAGTTTTTTGTGGTTGTATGCAGTTTTTTCATGACATGTGTAACTGGACAAGACACACTTTTTTTATCTCTGTGATAAAAGAAAAGATCATATGTTAGAGCAGGTAGTTCATAAGGAGTTATTGCATTGCATAATGGACATTTCAGTATTTTTTTACCCTCATATTTAGTACTTTACAAGTACTATAGTTGAAACCAGTGTACTGTGCAATTTGCTCAGTTTCTGTGTTTGTTTTCTAAAACATTGAGTCTGTGGGAAAAAAAAAATCCATGCTGGATTTAAAAAAAAAAAAAACTTCTATGGTGTGCTACATACATTTCTTTCATTCGGCCTCATTACATGGATGGCAGTAAGAGTTTACCGGTAAGGGTACCAGTGCCGGTAAACCCTTAATGCCGTACTACGAGGTCCCTTTGTGGGACCCTACCTTAACGGCTGGTTTTACCAGCCGTTAAAGATGGGACCCGCAAAGGGACCTTGGAGGTAATTACGGTACCGCAATTTGCGGAACCGTAATTACCACCTTCCCCATTCTCATTGAGCCCTATGGGGGCAAAAATGGGAATGGGGAAGTGCCATGGTGAATGGGGAATTACCGCCCCCACACACCTTGGAATAGGGCGGTAATTCCGCCATTCACCATGGCGGACTCGGTAAAATACTGGCGGCAACCATGGCGCTAATAGCGCCATGGTTACTGCCGTCCGTGTAATGAGGCCCATTGTTTTACTGTTTATTTCTTGTTTCTTGCTAATCTTCTATCTTTGGCTTGTTGTAGTTTTGTGGGGCAATTAGATACCTGTTGGCGTATTCTAATTGCTTATTTTTACTTTTATACTATTCATCTAACTGTTGGGATGTTGCAGATTTTTAGGGGCAGTTAGGTACCTGTTGGCGTATTCTAACTGCATATGTCTTGTTTGATTTTAGCAGTATTTGTTTCTCTGTTTGCTTGTTGCAGATTTTTTGGGACAGTTAGATAGTTGTTGGCATATTCTAACTGTATATTCCTTGTTTGATTTTAGTGGTATGTATTTATATGTTTGCTTTTTGCAGAATCTTGGGGCAGTTAGACACATGTTGCTGTACTCTGTGCACAGCTTTTGAAGTTGAAGTTTTGCTAATGTTCATACAGAGATTACGTATTAAATTTTGGTTTTAAGAATATTAAGTATTCATTTACAAGATTTGCTGGCAATCTCTCTCTGCTCTAGAGTAATGGTACTAATGGTACTATCATTACATTCGAACCAGCCACAATTCTTTTTTATATATGCAGTGTAGTGACCTGCATTGGTTGTGGCTCCTGCGTGGTACAATACACCTATTGTTTTGAAGGTTTTCTTACCAAGTGGTACTTGACCATGTGTGAATCCAGTCAGCTTACAGTTGTTTTTGGTACCATCTGCATTGTAATGTAAAAGCATTACTATTACGTATTTACTATGAGTCTGTGTTTGTAAGGTGGAGCGATTATCTGAATTGCAGGTAGCACATAATTTGCCATGGTTTGCATTTTGTACAAGTTGCTGAAATGGAATGGATTCACAGTTAGGTATGGATACATACACAAAGCGTTCATTAGGGACTTCTTCCTATGCCACATGGTTGCAGAGAGTAAATGTATGTTTCCACATGTATGAAACTGTAAGATGTCATTTATGGGTATGTTTTACAGTACTTGTAGTAAGTACATCAGAAATTCTTGTGGATCTTCTTGTGAGTTTATCGGGAATTTGACAATTCCAGGACAGTAGCCCAATTCTTTTCTTACTCCATGAACACTGTAAGTTTTGTCAGGATTGTTGTTTGCATTTCTATGAAGGACTAACATTTGCGAACAGAATTGGTCTGTACTGTGTAAGTAAATGTTGTCAATAATTGGTGGCAATTGAAATAGAATATTTATTGCTACATTTGCGCAGCAATTTACAGCAGTTATAGTTGAACATTTGAATGGACCTGATAGTTCTGTGTGGGAGTCATTTGTCTGGAGTGTGTGTTGCGTCTTTGAAGAAGTAGTTGAGTTACTTTGACCACTAGATTCTTGTTTGATTGTGGTACTTGATGAAGTATTAGTTTATTTTTTTTTCTTTGGAGGGATTGTAGTGATATCCTGCATCGTTTCAGTTTGAAGTAGTTTTCTTTTACAAAGTTTTGCTTGTTGTGGAACAGGATAGGTTTTCAGTTGGGGGTGTGGAGTGAACGCAGCCTGTGTATTCTAGAATACAAGTAATATCAGCATTTACTTTACTTGAATCAAAATTGATTAGAAATAGCCTGTCAAGTGTACGTAAGCGTGATAGTGCTACATAGCCCTTGCCTTCTTTAAAAACTATTCTACCAATATCTATTAATGCTTTATCTAGGGTAAGACCTTGTGATTTGTGAATGGTCACTGCGTATGCTAGAGTTAGTAAAAATTGTTCTCTGTGTACATACAGGTCTTTGAAAAGAAGGAAGCGGGCTGTTGAGCGTCCTATCCTTTTAACTTCTGATAGTTTGTCAAAGAGAATATTGACAAATTGAATGTTGTCATGTGGATACGTTTGAAAGCCAACAACTGTACCAAGTGCTCCATTAACTAGTCCTTGCTCCACGTCAAAGTTACGTTTAAGCATTACTCTACAGTTTAAAGATATTATTAATATTTTCTCCAAACCAGCTGTGTTGGAGAAAGAGTTTTCTAGGATATTTAGTCTTGCTGTGGCACATGGGTAGTGTCATACCATGTACGTCCAGTTTATCTGTGGAGCAAATTTCAATTATTGGTTGCATTTCTTTTTTCAACATTGTTTCATTGAATTTGGAACAGCTTGCAAGAGTTGGCATCAAGGACATACAATTGACCTTTTTGTGTGCTATTTGTTTCATGACATCATTAGCACATGAGTTACGGCCATAGAGTGTATGGATGTGCCTGGTTTTTAATATTGATGTGCTTCTTGAGATAGTACACCAACTCTAATACTTTTAAACATGTTGGCGTATGTGAGGTCTGCAGACTGCACATGTTTTCAGTTAATTGTCTGTATTGTAAATGTTGCCGAAGGTTGACATTTCCTATGCTCCCAAGAATTTTACAGCACAGTTTGTGTCCTAAGGTTTTAAAAATAGGTTCAACTTTCACTGGTATCAATTGAAGAAGATCACCAAAAACAATAATGTGCTTTCTTCCAAAGAGCTGGTCGTAGTCTGTTTTGAGGACCTCTTGTAATCTGAGGTGAATCAAAGCCAACATTAGGTTGGAGACCATGCTCACCTATTAGCAGTATTTTCATTTGCTTGAAAACTCTGCTTAGTTCCATTGCAGCTTCTGTGGAAAGTTTGTAATAGTCTAATTTGTTTTGGTGTTCTACTGGAAGGAGTAGTAATCGGTGTAAAGTGACACCGCCTATGCTGTAGGCAGCTAAACCTGTGGGAGCAGTTACAGCAGCTGACAGTTTGTTGTTTTCAATTGTTGAATGAACTTGCTGATGATTTTGATTAAGAATGTTTTGCCTGAACCAGCTTCACCACTCACGTATAGCAGTATAGATTTGTAGTCTTGACAGGTACAGTTTTCTTTTTCATGTTCCACACCATGTTCAATTTGTTTTGTTATTTCTTGGAAAATGCTACGCTGCTCACTGTTTAGATGAGATTTCAGTACAGCAAAGTCTTCTCTAGCTTGTTCATATTGACACGTGGTGTTTTCTACTTCTGACATGTCTAATTCTGCCTCATTTGCTATTAGTGGCTGTCCAAGTGGTTCTTGGCTTCCTGTTACAGAAGGTTGACTACTGTTGGGAGTGTCCACTTGTAGTTGGGCCTGGAGTTATTCTTTGTGTTGCTGTTCATTGTGCAACATTGTTTGGCACTGTGTACAGTTTACATCTGTTGTAGTGCTTTCATTTGCTTTGAAAGCATCTTCATGGGAGTCATATTTATCTAGTAAATCTTCTTCTTTTCTCCATGGTTTAAAAAGTTGTAGCAGGGACATGTAATACAGTTCTTTATGTTGAGGAGTCTTTATTGACAATTTGATATGATTAATTAAGCTGCGTTTGGTACGTTTCACTAATCTGCATTCACAATTTACCACTCTGTATCTACGTTTCTTTTCATCTGGTTTAACATTATTTTTGTATGTGAAGTTTTGGTCTATGTGGTAGAGACGCATGGGGCCTCATTACGAGTTCGGCGGTAATCATGCCGCTATTGGCGGCATGGCTGCTGCCGAAATCGCATCGGGGTCCGGGTCCTCGGAATGAGGACTTACCGGGCCATTCCGAGTTCGGAAGGCCCAGTAATTCCTCCCTCCGAGGACCCGGACACAGTCCTTCCCCATTCCCATTTCAGCCCCCTTAGGGCTGAATGGGAACGGGAGAGGGAGCAAACAACGGGCCATTACGAGTTGGGCCGTTGTTTGCTCCCTCTTCCCCTCGTGGGACCCGCTCTGCACGTCTGGTGACACCAGACGTGCAGAGCGGGTCCCGCGAGAGGAACTCGAAATCCGGCGGTACGGGGTTGACGGCACCAGCACCTTTACCGGTGCTGTTAACCCTGTACCGTCCGACTCGTAATGAGGCCCATAGTTTCCAAAGTGGTACTCCTGTTTGGGTAAGTGTGTGTCTAGTGATTGTTTTTCAAAATGTCTTGGCTGTTGGGATCCTTTTTGGTTATTGTTTCTATGTCCTCGTATGATTTGAGAACTCTTGTTCTAAATTTAGCATGACCAAGACTTAACCATACTATATTGTCAGATTTTCATGCAAGGCAGTACCGGTTTAACAGTCAGCAGCTTCATAGCAGCTACATTCTCTATGAGAGAGCATTTGTATGCCTAAACTGTACAATTTCTGTGATAGTGTTTTGTCAGATGATACGTGATCCAAGAGGTCCTGAAGCTCTGTTTGCTCTGCTTTGGTTAAGTAGGCTGTGACATATCGTGGAACTGCAGTGGAATTGTCTGCAATGTACTGCACATCTGTGTTTGCATTCCATAGGAGGGCAATGCTGGCATTGTAATCATTGATGTATTTTGATTTTTCTGTTATTTTTATGTAATATGTGTTCTTAGGTGATTTACCTTTGACAATATGTCTGACTGAAGAAATGAAGATGTTTACTTGACCTGTTGTTGAAACTGGTCTAGGGAAGCCAAAGCAGAATTTGGTGCAGTATTTCCCTTTTATTTTATATTTGTGACAACAATATTTCCCATATTTGTGTCTTTGAAATTTTAAAATTTGTGCATTAAGGTCACTATTGTTTGTGAAGTGATTTCACAAGTAACATATTTTTGGATGAACTGAAAAACTGGCATCACTGTCCTGAACAAATTTAGGAGAATCTTTAATCCATAACAGCATGTGGATGTGTGGTGCTTCTTTGGCTTGGCATTCTTTTCTCCAAAAGAAGTGTTGAACTTCTCAGGGGGGAGGAACAGTCTTATTACAAATAAAGTGTAGCATAGCAATGAAGCAATGATGGAAATATCTTGATACATTTACAGGATCTAGAGAGTAGAGTTCTCCTGGTGTTTTTATATCTATGTTTTTTTTATTTTTGTTTGCTATGCATATAAAATGGTGTAAATCTTCCCATGCATATTCTGCACAACTTAATGTTACAAACCAAGTCGGTGGGCCAAGGTTTCTTATCATAGAGCGTACATCTCCATGACGTCGGAACCTGTATTTTTTTGTACCACGCATATTTTCTAAATGATTTGTAATACTTGACTGTAAAACCTCATCTTTTTCTTGCACTTTTTGTAATACTTGCGTAGCTGATATATTTTGAAAATGGGTACCTGATTTTAATGTGTGTGCAGAGAAGGTGGAATATGTATTCCACATTTTGTTTGAATCTGGGGTCATCAGAATACATTCGTAGAGAGCGATATTCTGATGCTGTTATCTGTTTGGGTCTATCATCGTACCTTCCTCCTTTTCCAGTAGGAAAAAGTAGCCGAAAGGCTCATGCTTCTATACTATTGTTCTCATATTTTATTAGTAGAGTTTTTGGACTAGATTTCCTATAGTTGAATGATGTGTTGATATCATTTTGATATGATGGAATGTGCTTTTGCAAATAGGTCCGGAAATGCAGGGTAATGTCCTTGTAGTCCTGTGTATTTGCACACTGGACAGGCATACATATTTTGTAGTAGTTTCGTTTTGAATTTGTCTTTGCTTTTTACATACTGATTGAGGAACGGGCGTAAAGATTTTAAAGATTTTTTACCAGACCCACATGCTTTCCGCCACTGAGGTGCAAGGCGCCGATAGGCGTGGTGAGGCAACTGTGCCGCGTTCACCTTCTGATTTCCATCCAGAGGGTGACGACGACAACCTATCTCCCACATAGATCGGGCCGTGCATGCACTGAGCCCAGTGATTATTTTTTGTTTTAATCTCAACATCTACACATGTGGGTGTTGAGGTTCACCCTGTACCTCCCCCCTCCTGAGTGCCCAACTCCCCGACCCCCTGGGTCATATGTGGGCATTATTTTTATTTATTTTTATTTTTTTTGTTTCCTGCAATTAGTTTTTATTTTTATTATTTTCTTTTGTCTATTGTGCATTCATGTGACAGTGTGGTGCTTTGTGGCATTTGAAGTCATTCACTGTGTGTTCCAGGAGGGCCCATTCAGGCTTGTCTGGTGTCAGTGTTTTGCTTGGGGTCCTGACACATATGCTACCCCTGCTTCTCCTTTCCATGGGCTCGCAAGAATGGCTCGGTGTGACAGAATCTCACACAGGGGCATTGGGCTTCTGTCATATCTGTGGCCAGCCTGCAGTCCTACCTGTGTGTACATCCCTAGTAGCTATTTTGGATGGCTTCTCCAATGCATGTCGGCACTTCATTTTAGTGAGTATTCTGTTGACTGTGCATTTCATCATGTTGCTTATGATTTTTTTATTAAGTGACTGTCTATGTTCATGGATGTCCTGCTGTAGGCGGTGCCATGCACCATTTGGCTGTGTAACACACATTGATGGTGGGAGGGGTCCGAGTGATGACAATGTTGCATCGGGACCCTTGGCCTACAGTGATTTTGATATGCCACATGAATGCTGCATGCTGAGTTATCCTTGTCACCATGCATTTCAATTACCCCCATTTCCTTGCTTCCCCTGCTTTGGTCAACTTACAGTTCTGCCTGGTGTTTTGTTGTGCCATTGGAAATATGGCCGCATTGCTTTTGACTTGACTGTCATGTTTGTGGCCTGGACCTGCTCCCCCCTTCCATTGGTTGCACTTGGCCCTTGTGACAATCCGGCCAAACAGGAGGCTGGCACCTGCCACCACTAGCAAAGGCCCACAATGGAGGCCCTGTCTACCCCTGTCTACCCCTGTCCACCACCCTTCTGGGTCCCTTGATTGTCCCCCTGTTTCCCCTGACCCCTGCCTGTCTCCACCTGCCCCCTGCCAGTCTCCCCCTGTCTCCCCTGCCCCCGCTTGTCTCTAACTGCCACCTGCCAGTCTTCCCTTGTCTCCCCTGCCCCCGCCTGTCTCCACCTGCCCCCTCCCAGTCTCCCCCTGTCTCCCTTGCCCCCCACAAGTCTCCACCTTCCTCCTGCCAGTCTCACCCTGTCTCCCTTGCCCCCCTTCAGTCTCCACCTGCCCCCTGCCAGTCTCCCTCTGTCTCCCCCTTCACCGTCACACCCTCTCCCCTTCTGCACCATCTTCTTTCCCTCTGCCCCCTGCATGTACTTTCTTCCCCCTCTCCCCCTTCCTGCCTTTACACCTTGGCCCCCTCCTCCCTTCTGTCCTCCCTCTCCCTCTCCACCACCGTTTCCTCTCCTCCTTGTCCTCTGTCTGTCTTTTTATCCGGCACTACCACAATTGCTACCAGGCATGGTGATACGTAGCCGCCTGTTCTTTGCAGACACTTCCTCCTCTGCCTCCGTCCATCCACCCCCCACCTTCACCTTTTTGAGTTTTATTTTGGCACTTACTTTTATCATCAGTCCCTCCACCACTGATTACAGGTCGTCTGTTCCTCCTTTCCCTTCTGTGTTTCTTCTCCCCCTCCCCGGCGCTATCTTGATTCTTCATCAGCCTTCCATAGTTTGTCAATTGTTTTGTTACTCTCCTCACCTCTTCCCTCCTCTTCCCTCACCCCCCTCCTAATGTGACTCCTGCACTGCAACTATTGCCGTCAGGCATAGCAATGATGATGCTAGTTTTGTTTTCCCACATTCCCTCCCTAGACTCTCTCTTATTGTTACAAGCACTTGTACTATGTACTTTGATTTGATATTTCATTTTCACATTCTGGACTGTTTGAAGGACTTGTAGGAATGTACTGTTATTCTCCCTGTCCCCTCCCTCCTTGAGGCGCTTTGATGCACTTTGTGTGTAGACCCTATAAGGATTTTAAATGAATCAGTGATTGCTCACTGTCTGCCATTGTCAATGTGGGGTACTCTGTACATGATCTGCTGGTCAATGGCTGATCCTATGTTTGGTTTGATTTTGAGGTGCCAGGGGATTGGTGTGGTTTAACACAAAGGGGGGGTCCTTGAGTGCAATGTTCACATGTGCTGTGTACAGGACACTGGGGCTCACATCATTTCACATGCATGTATTCGATGCATGTCCCTACTGACACAAACACTTAGGCAATGCCCAACCCACACCAACTACAGCGACACCATGCACACACGTGAAACCAGTTTGCCTTCTCAGGCATGCTGTGTCCCGACAATCCATGTTCACTTGAGATTCATTGATCGTGTACATGCATGATAGGGTACTATTTGGTTGATTGTACTTATTTTTCATGATGCTAAAGGGGTTTCCCCAATGCAATGCACACTCACTGTGCTGTCCGGTGAGCAGTGTGTTGCAGGGGACACACACGCAGCACATGGTGTTTGTAATGCCAATTTGCTATTGTCCAAGGTGCATGGCAACAGGTATTCTGAATGTGTTGCTTGCACCACTGGTGGCATGCATTTGTGCCACCGTTTTCAGGGTGTGAGGTTTTGGTCAGTCATTTCTTCAGATTCCATGTCAGGTGTAATCGTCTGGTGCCTATTTACATTTCTCACGTGGCACTTCATGACTATTTGTCATGTGTTGTGCATATGGTTTGATGTTTTGCTGTTGTATACCATGGTATGGTGTGGCAGACGGGGGTCATGGGGATTGGGAGGGTTTGGGTGGCATACCAGTACTTTCATGGCCTGTTTTGCAGGGTGGGGGATATGCACCTTGCATGTGTTCCTTTTGGTGACATGGGATTGGTTGTGTTTAAGTAGCTAGGGATGCACACAATGTGGCACTTCCGTGGACACATTCTCAGGATGGTAAGGTTGTGACAGTTAACTGTCCCTTTCTCATCTTTGATTGTCACCTGGTATGTGTGAGGCCTGTGTGCAATCCGCAGGGGTTGGAGTTTAGGTGAAAAATGTGGCCACAAGCTGGGTACGGGCTGCCTCGCCACATGCCCTTTCCCCTCCCATGCGCAGCAGCCATACGTGTGGTTGGGGATGTGGGGGTACCACCATTTCCACCGGTATGCCCCGCCGTTTTGCAACGCTGTGCAGGACACATGCTGCGATAATGATCCTGCAAACTACTGGGGGTGCATATAGTAGCTGTCCAGCAGAGCGGTTAAGGGAGCGGAAGCGTGACTTGAGCACTCCGAATGTGTGCTCCACTATGCCCTAGTTGCAATATGGGCTACGTTGTATCTTACTTGGGGTTGTGTGGTGGGGTTCCGTATTGGCGTCATCATGTAGGTGCTCAGAGGGTAGGCACTGTCCCCTGGTAAATTGATAATGGTTGTCATTAGTTGGGCTTGTGAATTTGTCTGTGTGTGACATGCATTCTTGTGCACAGGCATTTGTACTCACCTATGAGCCATGTGTCGCCATGCTTCCCAGCTTCCAGGGCCTGACTCAGGGCGGACATTCTGTATATGAAACTGTTATGGGTGGACCCTGGATAGTTTGCATAGACAGAGTTGATGATTCCCTTGGCATCGCTTACAACCTGCACGTTGATGGAATGCCAGTGCTTGCAGTTGTGGTAGATGTTTTCAGTGGCCCTAGGTGGACGTAGGGCCACATGGGTGCAATCTATGGCACCGAGCACTTTGGGGAAGTGTGCCACCCTGTAGAAGTCCTGGACCATGGCGTGCCTTTCTGCGGGTGTTCTGGGCATGTATAGGTGCCGGTAGACTGAGGGCCGTCCAGTGATGATTGACAACACCTGGTGTAGGCAACGTGACTGTGTGGGCTGTGAGATGCCCCCCCCACTATGGCAGTTGTCCGCTGAAATGACCCATTGGCCAAAAAATTCAGTACATTGAGCACCTTCTCCAAGGTGCTCAATGCTTGGGAGCACAGGGTGGGGGATGTCAGTTCATCCTCCCACTCAGTGACCAGCTCTAGGATGATATGAGGTGGAAACCTATACCTGCCATATACCTGATCATCACATCCCAAAAAGGCTGGTCCTGGGCAAAAAAATGCAGGGTATGGCTATTCTCCTCCTCCTGCGGTGTCCCACGATCACTGCTGCGGGGAATGGAACATTCATCGTAGCTGTATGTGCTTGTTTGTTGTTTGCATGCACTTTAATCCTGTGTGGGGGCGCTTCGGCCTGCTTTTGTGTGACGGACGTATTTGTGCATGTGTGTGTGTTTTGATGTGCGTGGGTTATCCCTATTCGATTCCATGAATACGTGTAGTTCACTAGCATGTGGGCGTTGCATGTGTTTCCCAGTGGTACTTCCCACATTACGCCTACATTTTCATGTGTGGTTCCACCATTCCCTTTGTTCCGACCCCATTTTAGGTGTGTGAGCGAGCAGTTGTGCGCTTTCCCCTTTCCTGTCGCGCACGCATTTGGAAAGTCACAGTGATGTGTAAGGTAAGCACGAATTTGGCACACATCCCTTGAAAAACACACGCAGGGCCTTCCATGAATCGCACGCGTGCGATTCGCACGCGTGCGCTAGCTTTTTCACGCTTGCTCCAGCTTGCGCCACAATTTTCGGCGCACATTTATTCCATGAATTACCCCCTAAATATCACTGTCCCACATGTACCTGTTCCCCCTCTTCATGTCCCAGCCAACTATCCCCAAACCCTCTCCATCAAGAAAAATGTTACAATGAGACTTCCATCCTTTCCTCCCCTCCCATACATCATTTCCAAACCCAATTCCCCTGTATTCGTTTCAGTTTCTGCTTCCCCCTCTCTTTCGTAATTTTTATACTGTTAAACAATAATAACATTTTAAGTGTGTTCTTAATATATGCCTGTGTCTTATTTTTTTATTTTTAAAAGGCAGTTAGGGTGTGCGTGGTCATCGGGGGTGTCCGTTATGTCTGCAATTAACCAAAATAGGGGTGTCCTAAGGACACTATACCTGTCCGTACCGTCCGTAATTAAAATGGAGGTGTCCTTAGAACACACAAGATGTCTGCCTGTCTGCAATCACCCAAAATGGGGGTGTCCTAAGAACACCCCTCTGTTCGTAATGTCCGCAACCAGAATGAATATATTCCTAGAACACTTATCCCGTCCGTCTGTCTGCAAAGTTTTGACACACATTTATTTTATTCAGGGACTTCAACACTGTTCATAGAACACACGCGAACATGCGCATCACACACTTGGGTCCTATGAACATCTCGCCTGTCCGCAACTGTCTGCCGCATGTGTGCACACTTTTAATTAGTTTGGGGAATCAAACACTGTCTGTAGAACACCAGCATGCATGCGCACAACCGTCCCCGCGCATTTGGTGTCCTGTGGACAACCGCCCATTCGCGAGTGTCCGCTACATCATCATTGACCGCACCCACGCTGAGCATGTGTCCTTATGTGCGGACAGTGTCCGGGCCCCCCAACATTTAAAATGTGCTTTTTTGAGAAATCCAAGGTATTTTACAGTTCACCATTGCACATATCCCAGACAATGTCCCTGCCGATCTACATACTTTTTGGAACTTTTTGAGCCCTTTCTTGTTGTTTGACGTGTCTGCGGACAGCGTGTGTGTCCGCAAAGCGCGCACCTGCACCCCTATAAAAGGCCACATCCCAGACCTGCTCCTCATCCTGTTTTTGGACTTCCAGGAGAGACACTACTCCACAGTGCTGGATTGCCCTTTTTGTGTTCCTCAAGTCCTGAGTTCTTGCTGGTTCCTAAGAACTTTGAAGATGGCAACCATGGCTGTTCCTGCTGCAGTTGGTTCTGCCTTAGCACCTCCCCCAACCCCTTCACCACCACCACCTCCCCAAGGACCTGCAGAGGGGAACAGGCATGAGGATGCAGAGGAGGATGAAGAGAATGAGGTAGTGGAAGTCCCGACTACTAGCACTCATTGTGAGTCTTGGGTGTGGCGGTTATTTACCACTCGCCGATGGAAAGCCACTCAGTACCGCATGGTGCTGAGTCGTGGCAAGCCTGGTTCGTATAGCTATGGTACTACATCAATGAAGCGACACCTAACGTCGTTCCACAGTGTGACTATTCATAAGGTTGTACCTTGCGATAAATATAGTAGGTTGAGTTCCTCTGCAGCATCCTCCGTTTTCCGCTCCTGTCACCATAAAAGACACTCCTGTGGGACACTGCATCCCTCCAGCTGCCTCGCAGGCCATTCATGATGCTTATAAGGGTCACAATATTGTGCATGTACTGCAACGCAGTACTCTGCAGGGAGAGAACCTTTGGAGTGCTTTCGAGACTGCGGTCAAGGAGCATGAGAAGGTCTGCCACCTACCTCAATAAGGCCCACCCTACAACTTTCTCTCTCATCCTGCCCTTTCTTTTCCCTGTGGTTTAAAACAACAAAAAACAAAAAAAGGCTCTTTTCAGAGCCGCCTTTCACAGTTTGAAAATAGAAGTGACAAATAAATAGTGCAGAGCCCTGTGCATTTTTTAGAAGTCCGCGGACAGTACGCAGACATTTATTTTTTGGGGGTGCTGCTCTATGAGAACCATTGCACTTTTCTATGGGAGGAAGTGGTGGCTCTGAAACGAGCCTTTTTGTGTTTTTTTGTGTTTCAAAAACTTCAAATGGTCAACACCTACAATATGATTGCCAGCATAAATAAGCATAAATAGCATAAATAAGATGTACTCCATCTCTGCGAAAAATGCGTGTGCTACAAAACATAATGTTTTCATTCTGAAAAGAGGACATACCAACATCTCTCATAAAGGCACAAACAGCCTTGTTAACATTGCGCCTTGCTTTCTCCATTTGTGGACCGAATGAAAAAGAACGCAGCCACATTTGTCTCTGCGCAATACAGGAAGAAATTACTCTGGAGTTTGAAAACTTGTCCATGACTTTAACAAGTCCTTCTTCATTGCAAATTGCAAAGAGATTCCAGACACATGTCCTAAACTGTTCCCTCACAATGAATAATAATAATGTCTGGATGACTCTTTGTCACCAAAGTAGCACAGATGGGTCCAAATCCAGCCACTAAAATCCACGCACTCCATGCCAGTGCACTTCCACATGAAATAATCCAAAATGAAATGGCAAGCCACTCCACAGTGATCTGCATGCACCTCCAACCAATTTATCCATAAATCTCCCAAAATCCAAACAATATGCTTTCTGAAACACACAACCATAGCTATCTGCTCTTCTCTCAGGAAAAAGACCTACTGACAAACTCTCTCCTTAAAGAACGCACCCAGTAAACCTTATTAACCAATCCCTTGCTCTGCTCAGTCTCATGTGCATGCCTCTCAACCCCAAAATCTCTGTATGTAATATGTGCTGTTTGTGGACAACCACAGTGTCCGTGGCCAAATTGAAAAATCTGAACGTGGGGAATGAAAATGTAAATAGTGTGCCCCATTTCCCCTTTGGGGTTGGCTCTGTAAAGAGACTTTTTTTGTATTTTTTGCAATTGCTTCAGAAACACCTTTTATTTTATATTTCTTTTCCTTTTTTCTTATTTTCCTCAAAAAAATCTTCACATTAGCTTCTCCAAAGCAACCCTTATTTTCCAAAACAACACAGCATTTCCCATAAAAGACAAAGAAATGCCATATTCTTTAAAATAAACACCATTACCAGAATTGATGTTCTCATTACAAAAGAACATACCAGCTCTAAGCATGAAAGCAAACATGCCTCGGTTGATTGCACACCTAGCAATATTTTCCTGAGGACAAAAAACAAAACTATTGTCCCATATTGCCCTAGGTACTAAACCAGAAAAAATAACCATGGCATTTGGAAGTATTTTCATTACTGAAAGAACGAAGTGTTCCAAATCTGCCAACAAAGTAGGGGCACTGACATAACCCAAATGCAAAGCACCACAGTGCAAACCAACTACATGTGGATTGTTCACCCTACCCATATCTCCACAAGCGTTTACAATTCCCTGCACAATGAAACCAGGCACAGTGCTCCACACCGCCTCCACTCATTTAACATCAAAATTGTTTGCCACATTCCTGCATTAAGCATACTGCTCCAAACCATGCACAAACATATCTCCAACCACCAACACCCTGACTTTCTCCACCTCTGCCATCTTCACTACACATAGCCTCTTTGAACACAAACCACAATCTCAACATCCGATTGGCTGATCCCTACAGTCCCCTTTCCATGCTGGATTTGCTGAGAAATCCCGGATGTGGCACACCCTGTCCGCGGACAGCCACGTGTCCGCGGAGTGCGTAACACTGGAGCAGCCCTTCTACCCTTTCCACTTCACTCTCTGCAACATTTCCTCATTGGCTACTGATAAGCAGTGACATAATCATCCACCAATCACATCCAAGAACTCTACATCTAACTCTATCATCACAGATCAGCACTTTAGATGTACTATTGATCACTCTCAGTACAATTGCACTGTGACTGCAAAGGACCTACAGCAACAACTACTATAAAACTCCCCAAGATTTCTACTTGCAGATTCATGCACATCCACATGCATGAACACAGACTACAGGTATGAATATTTTCTACACAGTACATGTACAGTTCTTCTAGGAATACATATAAACAGACCTGTATAAACTGTAAAATTAACTTATTGTCATTTCTCCCATCTGCTATGATGAAGTGTCAATTGCAAACCTTTTTGCTCTCCAAATGTTTGTTTACACACACAGCTGTCTATAAAAATGTTATTTCATATTAAAAGATGAGAGAAATTACAGTATAATTATGAAAAAGGCTGTCCAGTGTATAATAAAATGAAACACAGCCAGGATAAGTACATGCATCTTCATTGAAGCATACACACACAGACAATATCATTAGAAAGACTCCCAGCTCAAACAACACCAATGCCTCTATATGAAATCCTTCCGCTTTATTTCCTACACCTTCACAAATGCATACATTACATGCTTTTCTGTACAATCTCTGCCATTTACCCTGTAAAAATAGCAAAACATGCATATGATTATTTCTTCTATCTCTTAACATCCAATAACATAACATTAAAAAACAAGTGTGCTCTATACGTTTACTATTATAGTAATTTGTAAAACATATTCAACTAACAGATTCTAAATAAAATATACAGGATTCACATAGGCAAAGGAAAGTGCATGTGCATACTATGCTCAGTTATAAGAAAACACTACCACTACAAGAACAACAAAAAACAATGTCTACATTAACAAAAGTGTTATAAACACAATTATTCACTAACTTCTTTCTCTTACAAGTGCAGTGAATACCACTCTCCTGAAAAGCAGCAGCCTCTGAAGTATGAAGAAGAACTTAAAAAAAATCTACTCTTTCCATACAAACAAGTAAGTACAATACTAACATAATTTTCTAACTGTTACTCAAACAAGCTAGCATTTTAGTGTTGTAGAACAAACAAGTTTATTAACCCTTTACCATTAGATGTAGTATTAGTGCTTCCCCTTACCAGCTGCATTGTTTTTATTGTCATATGAAGCCCAGTATAGTAACACAAAAATACAAGAATAGCCTTCCCAACTTGATGTAGATGCCCATTGCACAATCACACACCTCCACAATCATCCTTACCATCATACTCAGACACTTATGCACAAAGCACGCATACACTGCACAACAGCCCAACCCACACTTTCTTTTTTCTCCAACAGACCCCAAAGAATGCCTACCAAAAAGCAACTCCATAGAAAGCAACACAGAGGTAGAGCAAATCAATATGAAAGTGTCCAAAGTAAGCATCCATCTCTAGCAGATTGTGTACAAAAAGTTCAAACAAAACAGCTAATACAGTCATTATGCGAAACAAAACAAGCTTCCAGTACGGAAACTTTGCCCTCCTCTATCAAAATTTAAAACGAAACAGAACGTAATTAACAAGACTTCAGTTACCACTACTGCTAACGCTGCACCTATAAATCTTGGTGTAGTGGCAAGTAACCAAACAAAAAAAAAAAAAAAATTTCCAAAAAATGTTCCACCACAGAGTCCTTCAGAACCTAAAAACAGGAGAGAAATCATGCACAACCCTTAATCCTGGAATCTCTCATAGACAGTGCAAACCTTCTCAAAAAGACGTTATTTATTTTAGTTTTAAACAGAATGCAACCACTAACAAAACTAACTACTAAACTACAAAAAAGACTTCTCATTAAATGGAATATCAACAACAATAGCTTCATAAACATCTGTGTAGGTGAATGGAGTCACATCACGACCACAGAACTATAGTTTAATGAAGAAGCATATAAACAAAAGCAAACTATGCCGATTGCAATACATAGCAGTGGATGAGGGTATGAAAAACTTAATAACACCATTATGGAACAAGAAACTGTGCTCACAAAAATATCCCCAGAAAACTCAGTATCACCTCTCCATTCTACTGAACCAAAATGTCCAGTCTACAAATGGCCATGCACATCAACGTGTAACATTGCCAAAAAAATCTTTCAAATATTTATGGCAAGTCCTCAATCAGTATGTAAAATGCAAAGACACATTCAAAATGAAAGTACTACAAATTATGGATGCCTGTCCAGTACAGAAATACACAGGACTACAAGGACATTCATCAGCCTGCATTTCAGGACCTATTTGCAAAAGCACCTTCCATCATATCAAAATGATATCAACACATCATTCAACTATAAGAAATCTGGTCCATAAACTCTACTATGCTAAAAGTCCTGCTTTAACACTAGCCAATTTAAATAACAGTCTTGTACATGGTACAGCCAAACAACTACTCGAAGAATTAGAGCATATCCAGAGAAAATATTTTGGAAGTGAAAGTCACTTACCAAAATGCAATAGCTTTACAACAAACTAGCAAATACTGTACGAATAGCAACCTTCTATTAAACACATATAAAAAAGAAATACTAAAGTTTAAAAGTACCTCCGCTGAAGTATCAATCCATGTGTGCGTGTGTTGCCACAGGAGTTTTTATAAACGTAGCACAAAAACTGTAGATATAACTTACAAAATAGAAGACAATGAAGATTCCAAATGTTCCAACTAGCTCTCTACCTTATAGCAGAAAACAAATATGACATTACTGACCCCTTAATACTTTGCAATTACTGCACAGCAAAGCTTGACTAAAACCAAATGCCTTCACGTGCTATCACAAAAATCTTGGAATTATTCTCACTACCAAAACCTCTGCATCAACTACATTTATATGAGAGCATCATAATTCAAACAGTGCACCCATTTCAAGCAATAATATGCCTTCAACCAGAACAGAAAAATTACCTCTTCCTGAATTAGTGAAAGACATTTGTGGGAAAGTAATGTATTTACCATTAAATCACAAAGAAAATGTACACACTCTAGGAGTGCAACAGCCAATAAATCAATCTTTAATTATCTTAATTAATGGCGTACCTACAAAAGACAAAAAAAATTGCCAACAACTAGACTCACATACAGTTAGACAAGCCCTGCAATATCTAAAAAACAACAATGAATACTACAAAGAAATCAATATTGAAGAAAACCTGAGAGAAACCATTGAAATAATTCAAGAGTCACCAGAAACTGGCCAATTTCAACTTCTAAATCCTGATACAGAATCCAATATTTTAGACCATTATACATTTCATCCTTTACACTCTAAAGACACTATAGATGATGCACTGGAAACGTACCAAATGCGACAAGACAAAGGATTTCCAATTAGCATATGGGAAAAAAGTATAGAAGCACGGGCCTTTCTTCTACTCTTTTCTACTGGAAAAGGAGGAAGGTAAGATGATAGACCCACATAGATAACAGCATCAGAATATCACTCTTTATGAATGTATTCTGACAACCCCAGATTCAGACAAAACGTGGAATACATATTCCAACTTCTCTTTGAAAGTGAACTAGCAACTCTATTCCATGGAGTTGCATACACATTAAAATCAAGTACCCATTTTCAAAATATGTCAGCTACGCAATTATTACAAAAAGTGCAAGTCAAGTAGTCAAGTATTACAAATCTTTTAGCAAATATGCGTGGTACAAAAGAATATTGGTTCCACCGTCACAGAGATGTACGCTGTATGATAAGAACCCTATGCCTACACACTTGTTTTGTTACATTAAGTTGTTCAGAATTTGCATGGGAAGATTTACACGATTTCCTACGCATAGCAAACAAAAACAAAACAAACATAGACATAAAAACACCAGGCGAATTCTGATCTCTAGATCCTGTAAATGCATCAAGATATTTCCATCATCGCTGCATTGCTATGCTGCACTTTATTTGTAATAAGACTCGTCCTCCCCTCAGAGAAGTTCAACACTTCTTTTGGAGAAAAGAATACCAAGCCAGAGGAGCACCACATATCCACATGCTAGTATGGATTAAAGATGCTCCTAAATTTGGTCAAGACAGTGATGCCACTGTTTTGCAGTTCATACAAAAATATTTCACTTGTGAAATCCCTTCACAAACAACACATCATGACCTTCATGCACAAATTTTACAATTTCAAAGCCAAAAATGTGGGAAATATTGTCGTCACAGATATAAACAAAAGGGAAATACTACACCAAATGCTGCTTTAGTTTCCCTAAACCAGTTTCAGCAACAGGTCAAGTAAACCACTTCATGTCTTCAGTCAGACATAGTGTCAAAGGTAAATCACCTAAGAAAACATATTACATAAAACGAACAGAAGAATCAAAATACATCAATGATTACAATGCAATCATCGCCTTCCTATGGAATGCAAACATAGATGTGCAGTACATTGCAGACAATGCCACTGCAGTTGCACGAAATGTCATAGCCTCATTAACAAAAGCAGAGAAAACAGAACTTCAGCACCTCCGGAATGACTTATCATCTGACAAATCACTATCACAAAAATTGTACAGATTAGGCATAAAAATGCAATCTCATAGAGAATGTGGCTGCTATGAAGCTGCAGACCGTTTAACCGGTACTGCTTTGTATGGAAAATCTCACAATACAGTACGGCTAAGTCTTTGTCCTGCTAAATCTAGAAAAAGAGTTCTCAAATCATATGAGGACATAGCAACAATAGCCAAAAATGATCCCAACAGCCAAGACATTTTGAAAAACAATTTACTGGACACATAGTACCCAAACAAGAGTACCTCTTTGGAAACCATGGGCCTCATTACGAGTCCGGCGGTAACCGCGGTGGTAGAACCGCCTTGTTACCGCCGGACTCGTATTACCATTCCGCCTCCGTGATTCCCGGAATTACCAGGGCATTATAACCCCGGTTTTCCGGGAATCACGGAGGCAGAATGGTGTTAATCCCCATTCCCATTGAGTCCTATGGGACTCAATGGGAATGGGGATCATGAAAACACCAGCAGCATCTCGTAATGCTGCCGGTGTTTCTTCGTCCGCCTGCAGGTGGGCGGTGTTAAACCCGCCAGGTCAGACCTGGCGGCAACACCACTCACGCCTGCAGGAGTTGTGATCAGGTTGTCCGGAAACAACGGTGGCAGCGGTTTTACCGCCACCGTTATTTCCGGACCGCCTGATTTGTAATGAGGCCCCATGTGTCTCTACCACGTAGCCCAAAACTTCACATACAAAAATAATATTAAACCTGATGAAAAGAAAGGTAGATACAGAGTTGTAAATTGTGAAGGCAGATTAGTGAAACTTACCAAATGTATCTTAATTAATCATATCACATTGTCATTAAAAACTCCTCAATATAAAGAACTGTATTACATGCCCCTGCTACCATTTTTTAAACCATGGAGAAAAGAAGAAGAGTTACTGGATACATATGACTCCTATAAAGACACTTTCAAAGCAAATTAAAGCACTATAACAGAAGTAAACTTTACACAGTACCAAACAATGTTGCACAATGAACAGCAACACGAAGAACTCCAGGCCCAACTACATGTGGACACTCCCGACAGTAGTCAACCTTCTGTAACAGGAAGCCAAGAACCACTTGGACAGCAACTAATAGCAAATGAGGCAGAATTAGAAATGACAGAAGTAAAAAACACCATGTGTCAGTATGAACAAGCTACAGAAGACTTCACTTTACTGAAATCACAACTGAACAATGAGCAGCGTAGCATTTTCCAAGAAATAACAAAACAAATTGAACATGGTGTGCAACATGAAAATAAAAACTGTACCTGCCAAGACTACAAATCTATACTGCTATACGTGAGTGGTGAAGCTGTTTCAGGCAAAATAAACTTAATCAAAATCATCAGCAAGTTCCTCCAACAATTGACAAACAACAAACTGTCAGCTGTTGTAACTGCCCGCCCTCCCCCAGGTTTAGCTGCCTACAACATAGGCAGTGCCACTTTACACTGATTGCTACTCCTTTCAGTAGAACACCAAAACAAATTAGACTATTACAAACTTTCCACAGAAGCTGCAATGGAACTACGCAGAATTTTCAAACAAAAGAAAATGCTGCCAATAGATGAGGTGAGCATGGTCTCCAACCTAATGTTGGCTTTGATTCACCTCAGATTACAAGATGTCCTCAAAACAGACTACGAAGAGATCTTCTTCAATTGACACCAGTGAAAGGTGAACCTATTTTTAAAACCCTAGGGCACAAACTGTGCCATAAAACTCTTGGCAGCATAGGAAATTTCAACCTTTGGCAAAATTTCCAATACAGAGATCAAACAGTATTAGAGTTGGTGTAGAAGAAGCACAATACACATTAAAATCCAGGCACATCCATCCACTCTATGGCCATAACTCATGTGCTACTGATGTCATGGAACAATTAGCACACACATATTTCAATTGTACGTCCTTGTTGCCAACACTTGCAAGCTGTTCAAAATTCAATGAAACAATGTTGAAAAAAGAAAAGCAACCAATAATTGAAATTTGCTCCACAGATAAACTGGACGTACATGGTATGACACTACCCATGTGCCACAGCAAGACTAAATGCCCTAGAAAACTCTAGCTCCAACACAGCTGGTTTGGAGAAAATATTAATATTATCTTTAAACTGTAGAGTAATGCTTAAACGTAACCTTGATGTCGAGCAAGGGCTAGTTAATGGAGCACTTAGCACAGTGGCTTTCAAACATACCCGCATGACAACAACATTCAATTTGTCAATATTCTCTTTGACAAACTATCAGAAGTTAAAAGGATATGATGCTCAACAGCCCGCTTCCTTCTTTTCAAAGACATGTATGTACGCAGAGAACAATTTTCACTAACTCTAGCATACGCAGTTACCATTCACAAATCACAAGGTCTTATGCTATATAAAGCATTGATAGATACTGGTAGCACAGTCTTTAAAGAAGGCATGATCTGTGTAGCACAATCACGCTTACGTACACTTGACGGGCTATTTCTAATCAACTTTGATGCAAGTAAAGTAAATGCTGATATTCCTTGCATTCTAGAATACAATAGACTGCGTTCACTCTACACCCCCATCTAAAAACCTATCCTGTTACACAAAAAGCAAAACGTTGTAAAATAAAACTACTTCAAACTGAAACGATATAGGATCTCACTGCAATTCCCCCAAAGAAAATAAAAGAAAGTAATACTTCATCAAGAACCACAACCAAAGAAGAATCTACTCCTCAAAGTAACTCAACTACTTCTTCAAAGAAGCAACACACACTCCAAACAAATGACTTTGACACAGAACTCTCAGGTCCATTCAAATTTTCCAATACAACTGGTGTAAATTGCTATGCAAATGTAGCAATAAATATTCTATTCCAATTGCCACCAATTATTGACCACATTTACTTACACAGTACAGACCAATTGTGTTTGCAAATGTTAGTCCTTCATAGAACTGCAACCAACAATCCTGACAACACCTACAGTGCTCATGGAAGAAGACAAGAATTGGACTACTGTGCTGGTATGGTCAAATTCACAATAAACTCACAAGAAGATCCACAATAATGTTTTAATGTACTTACTACAAGTACTGGAACACAAAAACATACCTATAAATGATATAGATTTCATACATATGGAAACGTACACGCACTCTCTGCAGCCATGTGGCACAGGAACAAGTCCCTAATGAACGCTTTGTTTATGTATCTTTGCCTAACTGTGAATCCATTCCATTTCAGCAATTATGTGCTAATGTAAAGTTTTTCTCATAAGTTTCATGGAAAGACAGTTCTGCTGTTTGCCCTAAGACATAGATTGTTGTTTGTGGATTACAGTAATGCACTCCATGGAGGCCTCTCCAACAACCATCAAACTCCCAGATCAGTCTGCCTATTCTATTTTCTAAGGTCAACCTACCATAGAGCATCTCTACAGAACACATATAGCATATTGCAGTAAGGTTTTAGCTGCACGCTGGTGAGAACATGTAGCATATTGCATTGCAATTTGACAGAAGAAGTGGTAGCACATTGCAATATATTTGGATAGAGAAAATGTAGCAAACGGTGCATTGCATATTGACAGAAAATATGTAGCACATTGCATGGCATGTTTGGCTCATTTTAGCATTGCATTGGGTAGCATTGTTGGAACGATTTTCCAGGATATAAGTTGTGCTATGCCAGCATAAGCTGTTAATAGTTATAGTGAACAAGAGCTTTCAATTGAATTTCGGTCTCCTTTGCAAGCTAGACATCTCTAAGCAACCAAGGTTGAATGGGAATCGGGTGTGGGATAGTTGCAATGTGATTATTGCAAGGAAACCATGGGACTGGAGCTATGCTCCAGACAGCAGATATTGGTCCAGATGATAGGAGAATGAAAACATAGTTGTTGTGAAGGCCATGGTGGGAGTGGAAAGTGGGAAATGGGTCTCAGGCAGCCACACTGTAGAACCGGCTCAGTAATTTGATGACAATAGCAGGGTTTAGCAGGGGTTCTGTCACATTCTTTCTGTGAGGCCATTCCTGCGGGGAGAGGGCTAGAAGACTGTCTACCGGGGTTAGAAACATGTATCGAGATGGGGAGTTGCAGATTGAGCAGGTGCAGGGTGTGGGAGGTTGGAACGAGCTGGAAGGAATGATGTTCTATGTTAGCGTGCAACAAGTTCTGACCTCATGCTTCTCATTGGTTTCGGTGGCATGCTGACAGTCCCAGTTGTCTGAAGATATTATAGCCCTATCAAGGCAAAGCCATCTATCACACTGTACATTGGAGAATGCCAACCAATAAGTTTAATGCATTTGGCACTGAATAAGGGAAATTGGGTCATGGTCTGTGGGTGGTTCTTTGTGCTCTGACGAAGCTCCAGTAAATTACTTCAATGTGTAGTGCTCTTTAGGGAATCAATGATGTTCCACCAAAAATAATGTTATTCTCAAGTTTATTGTTACACTTTTTTAAATATGTAAATGTGTGGTTACCATTTTAAAATATTCTGCCTGTGGGGCACGTTCGAGATGGTTTTGCTTCAGCTCTGTCGCCCGGCCATTTAATATGCAAATAAACTGCATTTTTCCTACAAGTTCTGCACTCAAGTTTTGATTATATTTGGATTACTTTTTCCTTCCGTTGGATTACATTGGGAGCATCCCACCTCTAAATTTGGAGCCCCCAGAGAGATTCTCCTGTGCCTCAGAGGTTCTGGGGGCTCCCTGTAACAAGCCTGGGGTCGTGTTTCCAGCCTAGAGAGATCTGTTTGCAGGTTCATAGACACCGATTTTCCAGTAGGTATGCCTGATCTCTTAGGTGGGGATACTGATCTGAGTGGTGCAGGGAAATGGGGGACACTCTGCATCGAGGGAACTTGAATGATTCATATAACGTGAGTGCACTCTTGCATGAAAGCGCAGTAGTATATTAATGGTTTTCTTTTATTATTATCATTGAGTAGAGGGATCTCCCTGTATTTGGGGAAAGACTGTGCCGTGTAGTATTGCACGCAGATTGAAGTGGGATCTCTCCGTAGGTGGAGAAATATGATGACATTGTTTAGGATTTGGTGAAGGAATCTCCTCTGTTGGGGGGAAAGATGACATCATAAGTAGTGTAGTATTACATGCATACTTATTGAAGGGATCTCCTCCATTGGGGGACATATGGAGTCATAAGTAGAGTAGAAGTGTGATATTGGTGTCAGATATTTTGTTTTTGTTGAAGAAGACAGTGCTGAGAAGCATAGAGTAAAGATCTTTTTGAGTAGATAAGAGGTGTTTTTGTGTTCCAGTTTTGGGGGATGAAGAGAAGTAATTGTTGTGTATAGAGGTAGATTATTGTGAATAGAGGTGAGCTTAGATTTTGTTGTATTGGAAGTGATATTTAGATTTCGTGGGATTGTGTTTTGGGTGTGAGGTGCAAAGGGGTCTGTGTGGGTGTGAAAAGCATAGAGTGTGATGTGTGTGAGGTGTGGATGTGTCAGGAGTGAAGAGTGTGGCATGAGTTAAAGACTGTAAAGTGGGTTGATAATTGAACTTTTCAAATTTGCAAATGAGGTTATATAAATGATACAATTGAAGTGATGAAGAAGCAAGAGGTACAAGATGCTGCCGGAACAGTGTCCATAGAGGGTGAGTGACAGGGGGTGTGACAATAGTGGCACCATGGTGACTCCACAGGAGCACTTGTGCAAGGTGATACTGCAGTACAGGGAGAAGATATTAAAATATCATACTGCATGGGTCCAAGATACATCAGGGAAACTCTTTAAACCATGTCCCAGGTTGGGGGGTCGCATGCACAGGATATCCTGGAGAATATGTGCACACGCTTAATATCAGCACATAAGGGGAAGAAACTGAAGAACAAGCAGCATATGCTGGAGTTGTGGAAGATGTATGAGGAAGAAGATGGCACCCCTGATCACAAGGGAGGACAGACAAGTGGTAACGCTAGTGCCCCTGCCCAAGCAAACGCCAACAT
The DNA here is from genome assembly GCF_040938575.1 of Ambystoma mexicanum. Classification (NCBI taxonomy): domain Eukaryota; kingdom Metazoa; phylum Chordata; class Amphibia; order Caudata; family Ambystomatidae; genus Ambystoma; species Ambystoma mexicanum. The sequence goes on along the minus strand of NC_090935.1, from coordinate 841,541,450 downwards.
CACAGTTAGTACCCCAGTTGAGAAAGTGACACTGCCCTTAGCCCCACCCCTTTCTGGGTCCTTTCCTGTACAGCCCACCACAGACTACACCACCCATTGGTATACACCCGTGACTGACAGACAAAAAAATACAGGTTAAAAGAGCAACAACCAGCAGCATGCACCCACTAAAAGATACAGCTAGTAGCACACTACTCACAAAAATAGCGAAACACGGGCACAAGCAGATAGAGGAAGTTCAGAAGGAGGCAGGGGAGGAGCATGTGTTAGTGGTAAAGGAGCAGGAGGCGGGGCGGTGTACAGCAGCGTCTCCAATCAGTGGGGGTCAGGGCATGTAACAGAACACATTGGAAAGAAAGACTTAGGAGGTGACCGATCTGCATAGCTATAGTGACAGTTAAGGGGGATGGGTGAGAACATTCAGGCTCAGCAGCAGTGGACATAGTTCCCTGTATTACAAAAAGGCTGGTGGGTACTCAGTATATAACCTGACCAAACATGGACAAAGAGAACTTCATAAATAGCTTACCAAGGAGGCTGGGAAATGGTTTTATGCTCTGGAAAAACAGACCACAGGGATTTCTTTATCATTGGGAGGCATGAAGAGTCTGCTTGCCTCTTTATTGGGGGCACAGGCTGATGATTCAGGGAAGAAGGCAGCGTATGAGGGATAACACTGAACAGAGATGAGCATGATGGTGCACCATTCAATAACTGTCAAAGCAATGTGTGGAGGGCGCTGAGCAAATTAAACCCAGACACATGTAACATGCAGTCAATCCTGGCTCTTACGATAGGCTCAGATAAGGACCCCGCACACTAAGTTCAAGAGATAAACGAGATGTGGCTTTTAGAGACGGGACAGGGACAGACGGGACAGGGACAGATGGGACAGGAACATGCCTGTTTGTATCACATTTTGACAAAAGGTCTTCCCACAGATGTCCAGACAGAATTGGGAAAGTTTGAGGGAACAGAAAACAAGGGATGTTTAGAGATACCACCACATATAGTACACCACTGCAGAACAAAATAAGAGGAGAGGAGGAAGTCAGAAAATGCTCTGAGGTTGGAGGCAAAAATGGTACAAAAGAAACCAGCTAAAAACAACATGGAAGGGCTGTCATCACTAGCACTGTGAGAGGACAACAGGTTGTTCTGACAGGATAGTTTTCCCCACAGAGGGATGTCACTCAACAAGGAGAGTTGTTCCACAATGGGGCTTTGCACCATAAGGAGGATTGGTTACACAGGGAAGTCCCATTACAAAGGACCCAAAAGGTGGGTTTGCTCTGCAAGGGCGGATTGTATCGCAAGGAGGATTTGGTCAGCCAGGCGGGTATTTCCTATGACTGAGAGGGGGCAGGGTTTGGATTTGGATATGGAGGTGTGAAAGCACAGTTTGGATTACAATTTTGTATTTGTCGAGGGATGGGGGACTTTACAAGGGAATGTAGGAGAAGTTATCACATAGCGTTTGGCCCTGACGGTGTACCACCATGACAGAATATGGCTTATTATCCGGAGACACAGCAGCAAGCAGCCCCATGCCTACAGTTCCCCTTTCCCAGGGCATTCAGAACACTCCACAGCAGCCCCCGTTCACCCAGAATATCACACCGAATCCGTAGGGCAAACCTACTATGCAGTCCCCAACTACTCCAAACGGACATGCACCCCCACAACGACAACCCCCATTTGCTTCACTTGCACCCACAACTGAATATCCACCAAGCATAAGTGCAGGTGGGACAAAAATGTGTTACCCCAGGGCGCAGAACCACACTACATAGGAGCAGTGGTGTTGGGGGGCAACCCTTTCATATCCCCAGGCACCGACATGACTGCCCAACAGAACAGCCCACAGAGGGCTCTGATGTGTCCAGTTCTTTCAGTACAGACCTGGGAGAGGAACCACAGGTGGCAGTGAGCATAGGCGACAGGTCATTCTTGTTTTTGGTCAACACTTAGGGCTACCAAATTCTACATTATGAAAGGAAGGTTCCCACTGTTGGATAAAATAATGGGCATGGTGAGTTTTTCGGGGGCTGTTTATAATGGTTCCTTTCTCCAAAGACTTACCACTCACTATTGGCAAAGACAAAATAGCTGCACCCTTGCGGTACTCCAGAGCCACACCAATTGACATACTGGGTAGGTACATAATGAGCAAATTAAACATGACCGTTTCATTCACTGAAAAGGGCATGGTATAATACACTCCTGGGGTGTATTACACCTGAACATGCATGGTCGTACAAGCACCCTTACCTCACAGTGCCTTGTAAGGTGCCTCACATTACCCAGAGATCTTCCTTTATGGGGTGCAGGTGTTGTTGGGATGGGTTCCCTGGATTTATGACACCATTGTAGTGTTATGACAACAGGGCATCATTCAACCATCAGAATCCCTATGCGACATGGATTTGGACCTTGGAAAGAAAGTGAACAGGGGTTGTGGAGGATGGTGCAGGATCTGCGCCCATTGAACAACATCATGGAGAAGGAGTTGTCGGTAGGGCCGAATACGGCCACCATTTTCTGTAACATACCTACGGGGTCGCACTATTTTATAGTAATTGACATGAACACATTATTTTCCATGCCACTACAACCAGACTCCTAAACCTCACTGTGTTTACTTAGCACTACACACACACTAGATTCTCACAGGGGTACTATGAATCCCCAATATTTTTGACGGAGAGTTCAATGTTTAGTGTTCATTAGGGGATTGGCGACGTTCTGCCAAAAAGAATGTGTTTCTCACATGTATTGTTGCCCTTTTTTTAAAACATAAAAGTGTGGTTTTCAGCTTTAAATGTTCCGCCCACAGGGGGCAGTTGAGATGTTTTTGGTTCAGTTCTGTCTCCTGGATGTTTATTTGCAAATATAATGAGTTTTCCCTCCAATATGTCTACTCCATTTTTGAGTATGTTTGGATTACTTTTTCCTTCTTTGGGATTACATTGGGAGCGCCCTACCTCTCAACAGTTTCAGAAAGACTGAATAATAACTCGCAAGAGAATGGACAACAATTCTAGGGTAGTTAAGAAGATATTTTCAGTTGCACAGTTAACAGTTATGTGGAGAAGAGGTTAGTTCCAGAGGGGCAGATTGCACATTTGTGAGGAACAGGCAACAGATCCAAAGGAGGCAGCAACAAAAAGAACATTCCCCTTTGCTGGCATCTGATTGAAGAATACATTTTTGTTTCATGGGTCTCCAAAAATGTTCTAAAAGGTAGTGGCAACTCATGCGAAATGCAGAATCCTGTGTAAGTGGTAGATGTAGCAGGAGTTCTTCACAGATTATTAGTTTAAAAACGTAGTCTGTGGCAATGGTGAGCATATTGTAGGTCGCCTGACCTAGGACTGTATGAATGCGGAGAAATGGGAGAAGTAGGTGGAAACCCAAGGCCATGTTGTGGACACACTTACATTACTTGCACCCTCTGCTCCACTTGCCTGTCTTTATCTTTCACTAGACTGAAACCATTACAATTTACTCATAGTATATGGAAATCAGAGAGACTAGGTTTCTTAATGATGGACTTTTAATGATAGGTGCTTAATGTAAGGCTCATTCACTACAACTTCCACCACTATGCCTTTGCATAATACAACCTCTAGGCTCCACTATACCTGAATTAGTGACAGCAAATAGACACAAGGAAAGAAACAGGAATATAGAAGCAAAGGTTTGAATTTCCCACACCTAACCACTACACCTGTGTTGACACTAAAAACACACCTCAATGTTAAACATGTGAAATAAAAATAAATGGAGGTTAAGATGGTCTAAACCTGCCCTGCAATAGGAATTATGAGATCTAGCACCTGTGTTCTTAAGGAACCCCCTTGCTGCTTCTGCCAATGGCCTCCATCTCTCTTTGTTTCCATACATCCGAATCTGCCTGATCTGAATCCCTTTGAACCACCACAAGCAGAGGGTTAAAGACATTTCTTATATAGCACTACACACCCATAGGTCTCAGAGCACCCAAATAACAAAAGACATTATTATCCCACTGAGTGGTATTCATTTTTTTGACCTTGGAGGGATGAAAGGCTGAGTTGACCCTGCCCGGATTCGAAACTGCCACAGCAGGCTGCACACAGATATGAGGGGCGAGCGATTAGGTCGCTGTGCTATCTGACCAGCTACGGTAGTGGGTGGTGGAAACCAGGAAACACCCAACTCTCCTGTTAAGGCCAAGTTGGCTATCGGAACACAAGCACATTTATACACAGCAAGCTGTTGAGGGAGGCAGAGATGAGGATACTCATAACCGCTAGCCACACCAGATACATAGAGATTTGCAACAACAGTGCCACCTGTGTTATAAGTCTCTATCACAGATCACAGACTCCTCCACACAGAGTAGATGGCATACCCCTTTTAGAGATGGAATGACAGCTGACTGTCAAGCTGGTGGAAAGTTCTGAAGACTTGGGTACTCCTCTGCCTAATGAAGAAATATTCCATTACCATTCCTCACACACCTCCCAGAGGAATACCAGAGTAGAAACTAGAAAATGATAATTGGAGGAAGGCGTGAATATTACACTGATGGCCACAGTGGATGCCTCATACTATCCCCTGCTCAGTCCCTGCTACTCCCGGATAGGAAATTGATAGTATAAGCACTATATTGAAAATGGGTAAGGGGTGAGCACTTGGTCAGTTAGTGACACTCCCCAGCAGTGGGCTGCATACCTGGAAATGTGATGCAAAGTTTTGTGTATTTGGAGGGTGCCTAGACATTTCATGCCAAATCCTTCTGAATTGGCTGAATACCTGGTATCTCTATGCACATGCAGGATATTTGAATGAATACTTTATCAGTTTATACCATGGGTCATTGTTATTTGATTACAATCTTCAGCAACTCAGAGCTTAACTGAATATGTGATTGTGACACCTAACCATAAGATGTGCACCTAGTCATTTGAGGGAAATGATCCGTCAGTGGGAACGTTCCTGGGAACTTTGTGTCAATTCCTTACATTGAGGTAGAGTTGAAGTGGGTAGCTTGTTGTTTAACAACAATTATGTGATTCTCAGGTTAAATACTGCCATGTATTTATGTATAGGAAATTACAACCTAGCTGGCAACCAAGTGCTGTCCATATGGTATGCACCCCTGGGATAAACAGTGCAGGGGTAGCAGAAGAGCTTGGATGAGTGGGAAGAAGGTGTGGGGGAGACGACCCAGAGAGGGAGAAGTAGAGTGAATAGTGAATGCAAGATGCGTTTTGAAGATTAGCGTTTTCTGGTTCTTCCTTAAGTGTTGAATGGAGGGAACCAATCTTACCTGAACTGGTAATTCACACAAAGGGGTATGCCTGGTGTTTACACAACCATGGCTTGCCTTCATAATCAAATTTTAGCACAAAAAAAAGGCAAAGCACATCAAATATAGTAGTAATATGCAACAGGTTTCTCATTCATACATAGGACAGTAGAGGGACTGGATCTTCATTCCCTATGAGAGACACAATGATGGCAGGATTTTCTATCTAAATCTACATGATGAGAAGCTAATTCTAGGTAGCGCTGGTGTGCCTCTTATCTAAAAGTAGATAGAAAAAGAAAAGGAAGGGGATATCAAGCAATTAATTGCTGCCACAATCACTATCTTGAGAATGTATTTCACAGTTCCCTCTCAGACCACTTTCTTTCACTCACAAACAAGATTAAGTAAAAAAGAGAACATCCGTGGCATTGTTCAGAAGTCTATTTGTGGTTACAATACAATGTATTAGCCTATAGACTCACTGAACCTGTTTCACAGGTTCTCTACAAATAAGAAAAATGATACATGATCACTTACAAAATAGCAAAAAGTGGCTATGTTGAAGACATAGGCTCTAAGCTATCTATGACTGGTTGCTACCAATCCACAAAAAGCATAAAGTCCAAAGTCCATTGACCTTTCGCCTCAGAACTGAATTCTATCAGTAAGTCGACTGAACATTACTCGATGATATCATTCTGGTTCTTATGTAATGTTTCTAGAAAGAATGTTTCACCCTCTAGGTAGAGAGTTTGGAAAATTAGAGACCTTTTACCAACCCAATGGTCTATTCCTTTTCAGAAAAGGTCAAATCGGCCATACCAGTTTCAGTGGTGTGTATTGTTTTCCCACTTACTTCTAGAAATATGCCATAAGAACCAAATTTATATCATTGAGTAATGTTCAGTAGGAAAACCGATAAAATTCAGGTCTGTAAACAATCATGAAAGACTCATGTACTTATGATGTTTTATTGTTTGTAATTGCAAAGCAAAGAAAAAGAATAAAGTGAACAATTTCATTTGCGAAGCAAAGGACACATATCCTTAAGATGTGTCTTTTAAAATATATGGTGACTGTAACAGAATAGTGATAGGTCTGGTTTCTTGACCTATCCCCTCACCATAGATAAGCGGCCCATCAGCGCAACCTAAGTCTAGCCACCTCAAAAGGGTTTAGTTAGATCTGTTGGAGGACAAGTTAAGCGAGTGTTACATGTTACGGTAAAAATGAAAAGTAATTGTTAACCATAACCTGAGATCGTATTGTGTGATACGAATATTAGGGGAATCAGCAGGTGTGAACCCCACAATAAGTCGAAAATGTGTGTTTTTGTATGTTCATTAGAACCATGTTCTTCAGGGCAGTCTTCTATATGTACAGCAGTTGGTTCACTGATGTCGAAAGGAGGTCACAGGTGTTAGATACATTACCACACAATCCTTTGTCGCTATATATGAGAAAAAAGCGGGAACCTACAACATACAAATATATAAAGCAGGTTCACGTCTTTGTTGCACATGCTAAATCAATCAGAAACGGATAATGCACATTAATAACACATGTCCCAACAGCACATTTCTGTCTTACAAAACACATTTCATAACGCCTCCAAGTCACTATCCAGCTTAATGTATATATGGATGTAGAGTGGCCACCTGTTCCTCACACAGGATCCATAGATACCTGGCTGGCATACAGTTTTGCATGGTGTCTAGCATCTACAACAGAAAACACAAGTAAAGGCATATGCTGACCTGGGTCATATCTGTTTACGCAATTTGCAGGTTGCAGAATAAAACACGTTCTTCCAGACTGATGCTGTAGCCACAATGAATCAGTTGTGCCTGCGTGTTTCCTTAGTAATCACAAAACACAGAAAGGGAAGGTCCTGTTCAGAAAAGTGCCCTTAGTTGCATGGATGACTTAAGTAATAAATGTCACATCGCATTTGCCAATGTTGCTCTGTGTGGTCCAACAATGGATCAAGAGAAGCATACCAGATGTCAGACATCTATATCTACAGGCCACATAGCTAATTAGTTGGCGAGCCACTGACATCCTGGGCATTATTCCGAGATTGGAGGTAGTCATGGCGCTATTAGCGCCATGACTGCCTCCAATAACGATACCGAGTCCGCCCTGGTTCAATGGGGACTTACCAGTCTATTCCGACCTTTGCGGCACCGGTAAGTCCCCATTGAAAATGGCAAACCCCATTCCCATTTGAGCCCCCATAGGGCTCAATGGGAATGGGGAGAGAGCTAATAACGGTACCGCAATTTGCTCCCTGGTCCTTTTGCGGCTCCCGCTAAGGGACCTCAGAATAGGGACCAAAGGGATTACCGGCACCGATGTCCTTAATGGTGCCCGGTATCCCTTTGCGCCCACTTCGTAATGAGGCCCACTGACAGTATATTGTTATGCCAATGAAGCAAGTAGCATATGTCTCGTGTTGACTTACTTAGAAAGGGTTCTCTACCGATGCCAATCAATACTCGTCATCCAGTTGGCAGAGCTGCTACACATAACCGGACTGGACGAGGCGTCAGTTTTTACTTCCGCGTTTCGATCTGAAACGTAGTCACGTGTGTCACGTATCAAGGCACGGAACACATGACCACTGCTACGCGATAAACTTGAATAGCACACAATTAGATAATAAGTCCACATAATAGCTGATTATGTCTAAGAGTAAATAAGTTGATAAGTAAGCATCAGCTCATTCCAATGCTGAAGATGGTGAACCAGCGTGCGTGGACAGCGTGTATAATTCCACGAGATAGATGCATTACAGCAATTGGTTGGTTTAAACTTACAATCCTGGCAGCAGACTGGCATAGGCATATTGATCCTGGTTCATGTGTCACTGCCTTCCATACATCCATTATCCACTTGATTAATGCCCCCAGGGTTTTCAAGTACATTTCGCTATAATCAGTGGCGTTGCTAGGGAGGGCATGGGGGGTCAGTGCCCCCTCTGAAATCTTGTGCCCCCTTTTGCCCTCCCCCCCTATCTAAGGCGAGCAGTGACCAGGTTCTCTGTTTGTGGTGTTATTTGTGACACTCACTGAGGCAAACGTCTGCTTATCACACTGCAATTCTCCTTTTGTCTCAAAGTGAGCAGCTTGCAGCCCCTCCCATCAGAATATAGCCATGAAACTGCTAATGATGGGCCGTTAGTCACGGAACGGTTTCCTGCCTGCATTCTGATGGGAGGGGAAGTGCAGTGGTCGGTGGGTAGTTGGTGTGCACAAAAGCCTCTCTGCAGGATTGTCTGTGACGTCACACATTACCTTTCCTTGTCTTCCCCCCTACTTCTGTCTGTGCCCCCCTACTTTTGTATTTTGCCCCCTCTGTGCCCCACCAAAATTTGATTCCTGGCGACGCACTTGCTATAATATAGCTAGTTTTTTCCATAATATCGATTAATTGAGGCCAATGCGGTCTGTGTGGAGGAGGAAAATCCAATTCTGCTCTCTTTTGAGTCGCATGGATTGGATATCTCCTCCTCCCCGTGGGCATTTTACCTTTTTCGATAACTGTCCAATGTATGTCTGTGGCTGCATGTTATATGATGCCATGTATTTATGTTTAGGATGTATAAATTACAACCTTGCTGGCAACTGAGTGCTGTTCATATGGAATGCACCCCTGGGATTATAGTGCAGGGGTAGCAGAAGAGCTTGGATGGGTGGGCAAAATGTGTGGGGGAGACGACCCTGAGAGGGGGAAGTAGAGCGCAGTAGAGTGAATAGTGAATGGTAAGATTCTTTTTGAAGATTAGGGTTTGCTGGTTCTTCCTGAAGTGTTGAATGGCGGGAACCAGTCCAACCTGAATTGGTAACTTGACTCAGAGACATGGTTGGTATGAAGAAATTGCCTGTTTATTGAGTGTTTCCCTCTTGCTGGTCTTTGTTACACTCTCGGATTGTGCTGACTTCCAGAGATGGTGAGTTTCCTGACTGTCAGTGGTGTGATTACTTAGAAAGATTTGATGGAATTGCAGGTAAATCCTGGCCATTTCAGAACAAAATCTTGAATATGATGCGAGTACCTTTAACATTAGGGCAAAAATTGACTCAGGAAGTGAATGTTGACTGTCTGAGTGTGCTACGTAGTGGTACCTTGCATTTGACGGTTATACCTATTATATGAGGGGAGCACTTTACCATGTGATGAGATGGGAATACATTCAAATGTTGGCATTCTCTCGCATTTGAGTAACTTTTATGTGGTGTTTGAATACATTTCAGTATGAAGGTACCAGGGCATATGATTTCCATTGCTGATAAAAAGGAAAAAATGTACCACCCTACAAAATACATGTTTTTCCTGCTCTATGTTTTTTACAGACTGATGTTAATTCCCCATCGGGCCATACGAACTTCAAGTGGTGATATCCGAGAGTAGTTCCCTAGGCCAAAGATAAAGGGGGTGTACAAAAAGGATTTGTGACTTGTTTTATGTACACAGAGCAAAGTTTGTTTTGAAGTACAGATTCACCTCACACATGTTTTATGTCTGTAAATTTATAGATTTACTATAAAAAAGTAACTTTTTACTAGATTTCTTTTTTGGTTGTGTTCTGTTCAGCTATTTCTGACCCCCTCTGACGTCCTGAACTAAACAATTTCGCATGGAGCAAAAAAGTGATAATGCTGAACATTTGCATCCAGAAAAAGTGAGTAGATCTGATCTTTAATCCTATTTACTTTTAAAAATTTAACAGCAAATTATAGCTCTTTGCTTGGTAAGAAAAACAGTTTTAGCGATTCAAAATAGCATTGCACGTTACAGTGACCTTATGAAGCGATGAACAACTCTTGCATTATGTTTTTAAAAATTTGTTTTAAAGATATTGTCTGCCCTTTCAGGAATGCTGTTAAAAGTATTTGTCAAGTCAGTTTCCTGAAAGCAGAACAGCACTATCCTCCCTAATTATTGAAAGTCTGAATTAGCAGTATCAGACTTCAATGTCAGTTTCCAGCTCTAATTGTTGCTGTGCTCATCTCGTGTGCAAACTCTGCACATTGCTTCTTAATAAGACCATTAGTCTCTTCTTATATTAGTCCCTTAATTCACCTTCACATTATTTAAAGCGCCAATCAACAAAAAGGCTCAAACTCATTAAGAGAGAGCTGTCACTTCATACCAACGAGGCTACAAATTGTGGCTCTGCAACAGGGAAATATTATACCCTTTTGAAGGAAAATCTTGCTGCCTTTTCTCCTTGCACACACTAATATTCTTCGCTCGTGCTCCTGCAATATATAAACCGGATTTCGTGTCTGTTTTTATCAATAGGAAAATCATTCCCCGTAGATTCAACAAGCAGATATTCCACTTCATTTTTCATATATCTTTCGATCTTTTCATCATCTTCTGATACATTTTAATATAATGCACATTTACTGTTCTTTGGAGTGGAAGATGCAAGCATTAGGCAGGCCGTTAGCTTGCCACTTGCAATCCCATCGTCCTTTTATCATCATCAGTTTCCTGTCATCGCACTTCTGGTTTCTGATGCACTCGATGTATGCTTTACACTCTTATTGTAATTCAATGTATAGAAGAAATATTTACTGAGAGTTAGGCAGTGTACGTGTGTCACTTATACATTAGCTCATTGACAGAGACCTTACATTTCGACTCAGAGAAAAACCTTGCAGATTTCAGTGACATACGCTAGATGTCCTTCATTGGCACTAAGGAAGTGGGAGCAAAAACATATGCAGCTTAGTTTGTCACGTGTACACTACATGTACACCCACTAAGTATGTGCCATAATGCATTGCCAACATGTGCTACAGAAGACACACACGGGAAAAAAGAGACCACTAGCCAACAGCAGCCTGAAGCCAAGGAGACATGTATTGGCCTTCACAGGTACTACTTCCAGTTCACTGGTGCAATTCCCATTGCTACGATCAGCACCATAAACGGTCATGTGCACCAAGCCCTCCTCTACTGTCACTGCTCAAGTGGTTGTGTGCATCTGCTATCCTCTGCTCCTGCCTTTATGTTCACCCTAGCAGCAACAGCCAAAGCACGTGGCCAGAAATTTCAGTCGTACTAGTTGTCAACATCAAAAGCAATTGTTATTGGGTTCTGACCATTTCAACGCTTTTAACTGCATCTTTCCATTGCTGGCTTCACTAGCAGGATCTCAGGAGGTCATGAATCCCAGTGAACATTGGGTGGCTGTGATGATGGGCAGGTTATTGGATGCAAGAAGATGTAGCTGTAGCTGCTATGCACATCTAGACAGCATGACTCCTTGTATGAAGCTCTCCCAGTATGAAGTTCTCTGCTCATTCACCTCCAACTCTTTGAGGGTCAGACGCTTCTCCAAACAGAGAGTTGTGGCCACATCTATCTCCTCGGCTGGGGCCTCCCTCTGGAACAACCTTCCTGCCTCTATGAAACTTGAGCAGAACCACCTCTGGTTTCGAAAGCAACTCAAGAACCTCCTTATCGCTTCCGCTTTCTCTCTTCCTCTCCCCAGCTGATGCACCTGACTGCTCCGTGCAATGGTCACCTAGTCACCCTCTGAACTCGGGCCCAGGCTCCATCATGTCCAATTGCAATTGGACTGCCTCTGGGCTCCCCAGCACTTAAGGGTCTGTATCTGAAACCCTACAGTCCCTTCTCTCTGCACTTATGAGTCACCCGCTGGCTGCACTTGTAAGTTAACGGCACTTTGACCTTTCCCTCTCCCCTGGCACATCACCCCTTCCTTCTTGCAAACAATTGCATGATCTGAATGACACACGGCCTATTAAGATTGTTATTTAGTCCTTCCTTTGTTTCCCCCTCCTTGTCTTCTCATGCCTAGAAACACGTGTGTACAGTTGTGTTATAAATGTCACATCATGTCATATCATATCATGAATCCCATCCTCATTCTCTAAATCACTCACTTTACACCACCGACAATGATGAGGATGGTTATATTGGAGGAACTGTGTGTGCTTAAACCCCTGCCCATGAACCAACACCAACATCTCCTTAGCGAGGCAGCAGATAAGAGCAGTAGTGAAGCAGTGGATGCACCAGCCAACATCTTCATTTGTCAACTCATGAGGGTGGAAACTGATGCCAAACAAACTGCAATGCCCCTAATTTCTGTCATCCTGGAGAGGATAGAGAGGTCACGGGCCAAGACATCCTTTTCTGGTCAGCTTAGACTGTATCTCTGTTACCCAAGCCTTTGCCAGTGCTCATAATATGCAGCAGCTCCACCACTGTCTGGCTCAACATGGGCATGACAAATGGCCACCCAGGAAATGGGTGCAGACTAATTTGGCCAACCTGGACTTATCGACTTGTTGTTCTCTAGTGCACAATGTTAGACAATTGGAGACATGTTGTGGAAGTGAGAGGTCGGTTCTTTGGGTTGTGGAGATGAGAGGTGAGTATTGGGGAGTTTGGTGAAGAAAAGTGGGGTGCGAGATGGTGTGACATCGGTGTTAACTGCATTTGTTAAATAGACCAAAGGTGAAACCCATGCATTCTATGGTTGCATGCATACATGTTGAGGGTGACAGGTGAGGCAAATAATACAAGATACGTCATCAAATGTGTCTAGTGCACTCCAAAGAAATTGGCCATACATTTCAGTCACATAATACACTCACTCCAAACAACAGGCTACCCAGTTTGGCCTCCCGCCACGTCTTCCTAGTTACTGCCTTAATGCTGGTGCACCAAGTCAGGCATTTACATCGCGGGCCTAATGACTATATCGTCTGACATTCACCAAAGGATGACAATAATGACAATATTGCCAGAGCTGTATCACTGCAGCCAGACAATCAGGATCCTCAATAATTGATCTGTAGGGCTACAGGAATGCATGTGTGGGCAGCTGCAGTTTTCCTCCTTAGTTGTTGGATTCATAATGAGAAGCCCTTGCAGGGGTTGGTTTGCAACATGTCGTGTAGGAATAAATGCAAATGGTCATGGTGTTGTATTGCACATACATAGGGTTATAAACAGAGTGAGTATGCATTCAGTTACAGTGAATTAATTCTACCTTCCACCATTCATCTGCTCCCATAACACCACATCGATCCTCAAAGGCACACAACCAGAAACACTCAATTCTCCTTTGGAGAGGACTCTTCAGTATGCAGAAGGACGTCATGCATGCGCCATAATGAAAAGCATGGCACACTAGGGTCCCAGGCTCAAAATAAGATGTTCAATATCCTCCAAGAATATATACTTAGAGCATGTTGTGGACACATGTGGTTTTGTCACATATCATAAATCAACTATTTTGAAAACAGTAAATTAATCGATATAACGACTTATACATGATGAAGGACTCAGCAAACATATAGTGTTCTCATTGCTTGTTCACCCTGTAGACAATGGCGGGACACACCCCTCAGTGCCATCTTAAAATGGATGATGTCTACCGCAACACTTAGGTTGAGTAACGAAAGCTCCAATAGTATGATAAAAACAACTGAGACGAGGAGCTCACCCCAAATGGAGAATGAAAGCAGAAATATGGGTAAACACTTTCAAGAGCTTGTGTGTCTGTTTTTTCAAACTTTAAAATAATTTCCTAAAAGGATTTGCACATACCAATGTAGGATAAATTCTTTTACAAATACATCTACTAAACATAAAAACAAACAAAACAAAAATAAAAAAAGAGTATATTTTCGGCCTCAATGAAAGTGAAACGAGCATAATCTGACTTCTTAGTACAGGTTGAAAAGTTTAAGTAGGCTGATGTAAGCTTATTTAGCATGTTACAACACAGAGTACAGCACAGAGTACAGCACTACTGCACAGGATCAATGTGTAGCATGTTTTTTTTATGCAGTACCACTGCATGGGTTTGGTGCATTGCTATGATGCAATTTTTTCAAGCTATGTGTTGCCAGTGTAACATGGACATATAAGTGAGGGCAGGTTATTCAGTCAAAAACGATTTTTACATATAAAATGCAAATAATTTTTTCACAGTTAAAAGCATATTTTTACCTGAAATTCCTCTGTTGCAGGAGACACATTTGAGGATTAATGAACTAACCTCATTAACAAAAAACTAACACACTAACTCATTAATAACATAATGTGTTCTCCAGTGCAAAATGAATGGAAAATGACAGGCTCTGAAAGTCTTCCAGAACCCCTTATTCTTGTATAGATTTTTCGTGTAATCACTAGAGAGACCTCAGGCTTGCATTTCAGGAACACCACATTTTCATTTTTAGTGTGCCACCATAGGCAATTTCTTGCTGTCTTATCTACGGCAGCGAGCTATCATGCAGTATCTATCACCAACTTATTTACATCTAGTGAGCTATGTCCAGGGCCTCCCTTTCTGCCGACTCATAGACCTCTGGCAGACTACAACACACATAGTTAGTTATAATTGCTCATACTGAATGACATTGTGCACACAGCTGCAGCCAAATCTTATTTTTAGCTACCTTAAAAATGGCAATTGCACTGTCTAAACATCTCCCCACATCATCAGCACTGTATTGGTAAATGCACAAAGGAAAGAGAAAATAAAACAAAAACACACCACCCGTCTGCTTTCAGATATTTTTGTGTATTATAAAAGTTGCATTTAAACACAATCTCACTCTTTTACAGAAATAAATGAAATAGCACAGTAACAGCATTATTTGTGATACACTGAGAAGAGAGTGGCGGGGAACAAGAACTCAATTTGCATCATTAAACAAGTGGGTAAATCACAGGAATCTCCTTTCCTATACTGACTGAATATTTTCGCACACACTCAGCCCCCACACTTCAGCGAGATAATTACCAGGCTTATTCAGCATGTAACTTCTTTGGCTGGTCGCCTTCTGGAGGGGTTCACCCAGCAAGGACAAGCATTTGCTGTCACTCAAACTGGGACTTGTTGACTGGAAATCCCAGTCTCTGCAACCAAGTTGAATCTGCTTTAGGAATCAGGCATCCCGAGCTATCAACCCAGTCCTTCTTTGAGCTGTGTCAAGATGTCTCTGCCCAGCTTCTCCCTCGAGATTATACAAGAAAACTCTGGTTACCTCCTACCAAAGGATCCTAACCAATAAAATTCTATCATGCCCTAACCACCCTTTGCACAGAATGGCTTGGCTTATACAGTTGCAACTGTAACCAAACTGATTTCCTGCTTATTCGAGGTCTTTGCTTCCTGCAGTTACTTTGGACAGAACAGCAGAGCAAAAAGAAAAAAAAACTGAATGTGCGTTTAAATGACTTTCAGAGCCTGTCATTTTCCATTCATTTTGCACTGGAGAACACATTATGTTATTAATGAGTTAGCGTGTTAGTTTTTTGTTAATGAGGTTAGTTCATTAATCCTCAAATATGTCTCCTGCAATAGAGGAATTTCAGGTAAAAATAGTGCACATTTTGAATGTACAAATGTGTGCTTTTAACTGTGAAAAAAAATGATTTGCATTTTATATGTAAAAATCGTTTTTGACTTAATAACCTGCCCTCACTTATATGTCCATGTTACACTGGCAACACATAGCTTGAAACAATTGCATCATAGCAATGCACCAAACCCATGCAGTGCAACATTGATGTGCACATGTCTAATAATAACTGCTTTCTCCCTAATTGTGTCAGGTCATTACACTTGAGGTGTATTATCAAGAATTCAGGACGTTCTCTGAAACCAATCAGGTCTGCCAATCTATCATGTAGGTGTACTCACAGGATATCGGGTGTCACCCACCAGGTGGTGCATTAGATACATTATATCAATTCCTCCCTTACATATCTTTTGTAGCTCCAAAATCTCCAAACTCTTGTACCTTTTTGGCTCCCAAACCCCCATCCAGGCTGAAGTTGCTGCACCTATGTGGAAAGAATGTGTCCCAAAATCATTTGGATCCCATCCCACTGTCATGATTGCTTTCATAAGGACAGCTTGGAATTGGAATCTACTCAGGGACTTGTGATCCTTGTGTTTCAGTAGTTGTTTGCACAATTGAGGGCATAGCAGTAGGAATAACCTGTTGTGCATACCGGGTTACAACATTTAAGGCAGAGTAAGTATGACTCTATTAAGGTAGCCAAATGCTTTGTCATCTAATTAGTGATGTCCAGGAATGGTTGAACATGATTCCCACTGTCATTACCTACCATCCTAGCGAAACAACAGCCAAAGGCATGAGTATAGCAGAATCAACAAGCAAAGAAGATCATGCTGAGCTTGACTCTTGTCTGGCATGGAGAAGAAACACGAGAGGGCTAGGAAATGTGGGTGGTCCTTGGGCCACCTGTGAAATACCACTACTCGCTTCTGGCTCCAAGAACCCGGTGCCCACCGGGCGTGACCCGGTATGGGGAAAGTAGTAAGTGGGGAGTTTGACTGCGATGGTATACCTGTCAAACGCTAATGCAGGTGTCCTAAGGCAATCTTGGGGAGGACATAAACCTCCAATGGAGCAGAGGGGCAAAAGCTCCCTTGATCTTGATATTCAGTATGAATACAGTCTGTGAAAGCAGGACTTTACGATCCTTCTTACTTTTTGGGTTTCAAGCAGGAGGTGTCATAATAGTTACAACTGGGATAACTGGCTTGTTGCGGCCAACTGTTCATAGCAATGTTGCTTGTTGATCCTACTGATGATGTGTTGTTGCAATAATAAACCTGCTCAGTACATTAAGGAATTGCAAGTTCAAACATTTATGTATGTGCTTGGGTGAGAGTCTGATTGGGCAAAACTACCATCTGTGGAATTATGACTGAACGCCTCTAAATCATTATCCCTTCTAAACTGTAATGATACCACACCACTGCGGACCTTCATTTAGCCTGTGATAGATGGCCTCTGGTCTTGTGCATAGAGCCACTTGCCCCAGAATTTGAGTGTGGACAGAATTGGGCCACATCTCTCACCCAGAGGGCACCTATTGCTAAATCATGTTTATGTTTTGTAAGTAGCAGAGAAGCTTCCACCATGAGATCTATTGAAAGTCATCCTATGAGCGAGGCCTTTGTCAAAGGCTCCACCACAGTGGCTGTGTTGAAAGGGTCTCCATACTTCTTGTTGTGCCGTGCGGTACACAGGACCCTCATGCCCACCCTGGGGGCACCCGCAGGAGTATGGGAGAGGAGCACCCTTCTCCCTTTCCAGTCACCCAAGCAGACCAGATGACCTTGGGGATGGAGATGGTGCCCTAACTGGCCCTGGACCTGGACAGCAGAAGATCTGCCCTTTGTGCTGTTGTGACATCTGGTTTGTTTTCTTTTTAAGACTGGGTCTGACTGGCCATCTGGCCAGGGCTATCACACCAGATGGCCTGAGTGGCTGCCAGGCAGGCTGACACCAACATTTGTCTTCAGCTAGACTCCCTAAGCCCACATTGTGTGGGGGCCGGTGTGGTGGGAAGTGTCTTCTGCTAGGATGATTCTGTTGGCACAGGACCATGAGGCCCCCAGTGCACCCAGACTGGGGACCCTGGGAAGGCAGCAAGCCAATCTACCCAGAGCAGATGGAGCATGTTGAGCCAGAGCGCAGGTCGAGGTTAAGAAAGTCCAGCAGCCGAAGTCAAGGCAGGACCTGGGGGTCCAATGTGAGCCAAAAGAGAGAGCTCCTGGGGCTCAGTGAGTCAGTCCAGTTTGGCAGCGCCAAGCATGCGTCTAACCCAGCAGTGGTCCCCTCACAGCCTGCCCTCTCTGGAGGGTGCACATCTCTAAGGCGCTCGGGGTTACGGGTCCCTGGGCAAGGACAGGGGTGCCGCCCCCACCCTTGAGTGCCATCTCCCTGGCACAGACAGCAGAGCATTCCCTCACTGACGATACAATTTTACAAATGTACATTCAAGATACCTTTAATGCTAGGCCAGGTGCGCCAAAAAGCAGTATCGAATACAAGCATTGCCCCAATTACATCACACAGGTGCAGACCCTGACCAGAAATCCAACCCGGAGTACTATTAAAAGCAGAGACCCAGTCATGTGTTGGAGGACCAGGAGTCTAGAGTTTGGCGGTTGCCGGAGAATGGAGTGAGTTAGAGAAATCAGAATCTGGAGGGATGCAGGAGCCTGAAGAGGTGGCTGCAGTACAGAGTGGATGGAGGGTGAGAGAGAAGAAAATGAAGGAGGAGGTGATAAGATCAATGGTGCAGAAGGAGAATGAGGTATTCTGGAGGAGTTGGTAAGACAGATGTGTTGGGCGGAGGCAACAGCATCAGGGGCACAATGTGGTACAGAGGATGTGGTACATTCAGGTGGTGATACAGATGAGGTAGAGATTGAAATATCTATGGGTTCCGGGGATACATGGTGGGTGTTAACGTCAATGAAAGAATTTGTTAACTTGGAAGTGACAGTGCTGAGAGGAAAATTGGGCAATTTGGAGTTGGTGATATCAGGTGGTGCACATGGTGCAGGCCAGTTGACAATATTAGGAGAGAAGGCCGAAATACAATCAAGAAATAAAGGTGGTACAAAAGAGGAGGATGTAGAAACATCATGTAGTGGGAGTTGTGGTACTGTGGGGAAAGAAGAGCACAGTCTCATAGTCATCCAGGATAGGAAGCTTCCAATGGGAGTGATGAGCACCAGGCATGAAAAGACAGTGGAAACATGACTGAGAATGGGCAGGGGAGACTACAATACAAGCAGAGAGATGAGAGGTGAGAGTGCCAGTTAGGTTGATTTTAAAAAGTCACCTATCTAGCTCTTCCTGCAAGAAATTCTTGCTGTCGGTCTGTTGGCTGAACCACCGGGCAAAGTGAATCTTTGATTGTGTAATCCTAGAATGCCTGAAAGTAGCGAGACCTCATAAGAAGGCCTTGGGAAACCCTAAAACCTAAACTACCAGAAAAACTGAGAAGGCGTGACAGAAATCCCTTATGGACATTAAAGACTTGGAAAGACATTTAGGAGCCCAAGAGTCTTAAGACCCCAGGACAACTGAGGCAGAAATTCTAGAATTCACCAAAGGGGGCAAACATGATCAGTAAGACCAAGGAGAAGAACCCTGCTAAGCATTTTGAAATAATTCCAAGCATTATGGAGTTAACAACTGGGCTCGGATGGTACTGGGGAAACATACATGACCGACATCACTTCCATGAATGATGGAGATATGGTACTGACCAAGGATAAAGGTATCACTATATAGCTGTTATGTTCTTTGCCCATGAGACCTGACCTTCTGAGTCACTGATATATTATTTCCTTGGAACACTGACAAGCTGTGGTCCTAGCCTCTTACTAAGTGATCTGCATGAACCTATTATTGTGCAGGACAATATATATATGTTAGCGGTAAGCTGAAGGTGGGGAAGGCCTAAGGCCCAATGGTGCTGAATTGCAGATGCCAAGAATGCATACTTGTTTACCTAATTCTTGAATGGGATTAAGGAGTGCTGAAAGTTCAGGAAGCAAGTATAAGCCTGATCCTGATAACAGGTACATAATTGCTTATAGTTATTTGTCAAGTTCAAGGTATATGTCAAAGTATTGGCTGGGGGATGGGTGGTGATTTTACCTTTTTGCCATCGCTCCTTCATGTTCAGCAAACCAGCTTTGTAAAGAGATAGCTTTCCATGTCAGTTTTGGGATATGTTAAGACAGGCAAGTTCTTGTTATTTCTATGTGGAGAGAATACCCTAGACATGGATATGGCTTTTCAGAGGGTAGATTTGAATATCACAATGGCTACTCTCATAGATTTTCGGAAAAGCTTTGTCAGCATGTTCCAATTTTGTATGCAATATCCCATGGCTTGTTTGTATGGAAGCAATAACTTTTCCATGTGCTTTTCACTTAAGAAGGGTATGTGCCAGAGGTTCCCTCTTTACTTCCTGTTGTTTGTTTCATCCTGGAACCCTATTGGGAGCAGATGCATTGTAAACCTGGCATAGTAGGACTCTGTTCATCCTCATATAAAAAATGCTCACTGCTTAGTGCAGAAATCTTACGCGGGAAGTGTTTTCACTTTATGTCGGGGCACTTTGAATATGAAAGAGGGTTGCTGCTACTGCTGCTACGGAAGGCCTACTGCCACGCTACACTGACTGTCTCTATGGGTCTGTCCTACCCTGCAGAGGCTGTGCTATCTACTTATCAGCCCCTATTGTTTTTTAATTATGTATTTATGACTCATTAGGACTAATCTCATCTGTCATGTCCAACACACCTATTTCCGTCCCTGGACTAATCATGCAACCTTTGTAAGTGATTTTAAAGGTATGGTAGGTTCAACGGAAACATTGCACACTTCTTGAAGTGAGATGTCTGTGGTGTCATGGTGTCAAGTTGTGCGTCCTGTGGACGCTGTGTACCTGAGAATCCAGGAGACTTGCGTACCGGAGTAGCCAGATCGTTTGAGTTTCAAACTGGAAGACGAAAAGGCGATGCAAAGAGCCAGCCCCAGTTCCATCCTGAAGATACAGGAATGAAAGAGTGCCATTTCCTGATGCCATCGATGGACTCTTCCCTGTTTTTAACATGACGCCAGAACAGTGCAAGCACTGGCAGGGAAGGTCAGTAGATGTTGATTTGCAGGCTTGAGTGCCAAGTAATCCAGACTGCTGGAAGGCTGGTAAATATGAATGGAGTGCTGCTGAAGTCAGGAAGTCGAAGGCACTGGCACCCAAGCAGGACAAAGGGAGTTAGGCAAGACAAGGAGGAGAGGACTCAAATAAGAAGGAGGTTAGAGACAAGGCAGGCAGGCAAGGGGATAAACAGGACCAAACCAGGACTGGACCGGGACCAGGAGACAGGAAAGGGTCAAAAGGAGCAGGGTGCAGGAACACAGGACCCAACCAGGACTGGACCGGGACCAAGGAACATGAAGGGGTCCCAAGGAAGCAAGGAGCATGAACCCAGGAGGAAGGAATCTGGGCAAAAGGGCAAGGAAGGCAGACAAAACTTGTCAAAGCAGGTCGCGAAGCGGGAAGGTAGGACCAAACCGTGTTGAGAAGCGGAGAGTGATGGGACCAGCCAGTTTATATTGGGACCCGGCATGGAAGTGAGGCTTGGCCCGCAATGCAAATCTGCGCATTTGCAGAAGTGGAGCCATCAAGGGAACGAGGCTTGAAACACAAGCTCACTCTCCAGCGACCCGCGTCCCCAACGCATGCGCACCAGCTCGCCTAACGCGAAACCGCACCTCAGGAGATGGCGAACCTGAAAAGGCACCTCTCCTCCATATTCAGAACTGGGGATATAACTGCCAGACTCGTCCCCGCCCCAGAGGACCCTCCTGTCTCATCCCACGGGTAGGTGTTCTAATACATGGCTGGAAAGCAAGCAATACCTTAACTATCCAGTGTGCATGCGTAGAATACCCAAAATGTAATAGATCACATGATGCCGCTGATTAGGATGGCTACCAATGTTATCTGTGTCAAGAGCAGAATTACGCATATCCTATCTAAAAATACAATACATTAAATGTTTGACTTAGCTGATACACACTTGTAGTTTAGTGGACAAACCTTCACCCGGTCTTCCTCTCAGCTCAGACCAAATAGGGACCTTGATATTCTGAGAATCCTTAAAGTCCTGCAACATCTACCCGTGGGATTGGGCAGATGTGGTTATTTTTGTGAGGTCAATCAGACTCACCAAATTACCTGTCAAGATTGGGTGTACTCTGGGAGAATTGGGAGCACTTTAAAACGACTTTCATTTTTCCCATTGTGGGATTTGTTAGGTTGAACAGGCATGGGTTTACCGGGCAATATCACAACCTCTGTTTTAAGGAGGTTTTTTGGTTTGTGGAGGAATTTTTGGTGTTCCTTCTCGGCAGTGCATTATATGTGACTGTGTTTTGTTCTGTATTTGGTTACTTTTTGCTGTGTGTATTACAACCCACTGTCGTTTTTCTCTTTACCCTTCCCTCCTAAAGATTTCCTCTCTACTGCCCTGATCCTTAACCGCTTTCTGTCACCCTAAATGTTAAACACGTTGTTTTTGATGTTCCAAATCACATTTAGCAGAGTGTTTGTCCTGTTGGCCTTTTGAGGTTTTTTTTTATCTGCTTTTATTACCTTCCATTTAACCCCCAAAAATACAACAAACCTTTCTTTTGTATAGTGCCACTTTTTGTGAAACCTAAAACGCATCCTCAGTGTTTGTGAACCAGAGAAATCTTCCTGCTTTAGTCAGCTTAATTTGTGTGCCTGAGAACCCTTTGTGAATGTATGTGTTTGCCTAGACAGTCACTTGTCTTGCTTGTTATTGTGTGCAGTTGGGAATAGCAATGATGAAGCAGGCAAGGAATTAAGAGGAGGAAGAGAAGGTTAACGTTTTGTGGTATGAGGATATTTACTGTGAGGAAAAGGTCTCAGAGTAGACAGGCATGAGCCTTGTTATTGTTGGCCCCACATGGGCCAGATACCTACAGTTAGAACTGTGCTGGTGGTGTGTATACCAAATGCATTGGCTAAAACAGGGGAGAGCTGGTAGACAATATTTCACTGAATGCAAAGGGGGCATTATAGTTGTGGGTCCACTACAGTAATTTCAAGACAAGTGATCATCAAACTTTGGAATTCTAGAGAGGTTTGGGCAGGGTGTAGCAGAGGCATTGTGCTGGCTAAATCCAGATTATGAGATTGTGCAAGTTGTGGTGTGGGAGCAGAGGGAAGAGGACAATATGAGAGGGACAGAGCAGATGTCTCAGAAGGAGGATGAGGCTGACTTGGAGGCGCCCTTGGCTGCTCGTACAAATGGGGAAAGGCAGGCACAGGAATCCATTGTTAAGTGTCAGGCAGGAAATTGAACATCTCAGGCATAGACAGGCTTGACGTCTTCATGGGATGTTGAGCAACTGTGTTTGCAGGATCCAAAGACAATGAGGAGGCAGATACTTTTGCAAGAACCAATGGAGAGTGGAACACCAAAGGGAGGTTATTCCTTGTGGACCACCACAATACACAACCATATGGAATGTAAGGAGACCTGACTAGTCTTGAGTGCTGACCGCTTTCAAACAAACCACATCCACCACACTCTGCTGTGATCAGAACTGCAATGAGAACATACCTGTCTTTGCCATTGATCCTAAACACACTGGCCCAAGACATATCCAGTTCCCATTTATTCTCATCTTTCCCAAGCACCTTTGTGATCCTTATATACTGAGCAAGTGGTACCATCCCCCAAAGGGGTCTTGTTTCCATTGCCAGCACCATCACAACCATAGCTTGTTTTGTTTGAAGCCCAGCGAGTGTGAAATTATTGTGGCAGGCATGAAGAGGCCAAATTATGCATCATGCAGATACATACTGTCAGTATTACCAGATGATCATCAGCAGGGGGAACTAAATGACACAGCATAATGGATGCCATGAAGGGTAGCATTCTTGAGCACAAAACTATACACTTGTACTTGACCAGCTGGGCATTTGGCAGAAGGGTAGGAAATGATTAATGAAATGACTGACCTTAGAGCAGTAAGGATGATCCCCAAATATTTCATAAGTGGCTGTAAAAATGTAACACGTTAATGAGTTGAATGAAGTGAAAGGAGTTAGTCCAGACCAGAATTTAATGGATGGATCAGATGTTTGCTCACATGGTTGTAACCTGCACATTTAAGGTGCTGTCACACTCCCAAGTTGCTAGGGCAATGCCATACAATCTACAGATGGAAGAAATCCAAAGAATTCCACATACTCTCATTATGCATGCTTGCATATTTCATCTGCAGCATGCACATGCTGACAACTGGGAATGGGAAATCTTCAATCCTGGATGGAAGAATGTAATATTAATTTTTGATGAGGTGGGAAAGTATGGAAATTGCATCAAACCACCACTAACTTCAATGTCAACATTGACATGTTTAGAGAATATCAGGAGCAGGACATAACAGGTCAAGCACAAACACTAATAATCCCCACGTTAGTCAGTTATTAGAGCTATGGCACACCTGAAGCAACATTTTCTGGAAGAGAATGTAGAGACTGGGGTTGGCATGCTGGCTAGATACTAGAGTGAGAAGTGTCACCAAGTAGTATTGATATTTATTTTATTGGACATTTGTATGGTTCCACAAGTGTTTCCAGGCATCACAAGACATGATGGGGGCTTGGGGGACCATGAGAATTACAAAGTAGAAAAACAAAAACTGTTATATTGGCCTTGTGAATATTCTACCGTGCAAGTGCATGAATAAGTTGGTAAGTGCAGGGAGAGAGGGGGTAAGGGAGGAGTGCAGGAGTGGGCTGCCCCAAGGGAGGGGACGGACAAGTGCTGGGTGGGCCAAGGTAGGAAGCGCCAGGGGGGAAGTGAGGATAAGTGCTATGGACAGAAAGGACCAGGGTGGGCTAGTCCGGGAAAGAGGGCCCAAGGGCTAGGGCTGGCAAGCAATGCTGGGGGGACTGGTAGGGGGCGGTCTAGACCCTGCCTGAATCTGAAGGGACCAGGCCCAAGTCGCAGCAGCAGAGGAAGAGTTTAGCAGGGGGTGGGGATAGGGAAGGAAGCGGAGAAAAGTAATGTCTTGAGAAGTTTCCTGAACTTAAGAAGATCTGGCTCAGGTCTGGGGGGGTAGGGCTGTTCCAGAGGGAGGAGCCAGCTGAGGAAAGGAATCTACCTCCCACGCGCTGCTTGCAGAAACGTTTGTCATACAGAGAGTTGGAGCCAGAGGAACAAAGGACTCTGGCCAGGAGGTATTTAGGGAGGGAAAGCTGAATGTAGAGAAGTCCCAGGCCAAGGCAGCCTTGTGATGATGCATAGGGTCTTGAATTTGATCCTTGCTGTCATTGGGAGGCAGTGTAGAGATTTTAGGGCTGGAGAGAGGCAGTCCCTGGGATCGAGGCCATGGATAAGGCTTGCAGTCCTCTTCTGGATTAGTTGAAAGGGGCAAAGCGAGGAAAATGGCAGATTAAGGAGGAGGCTGTTGCCTTACTCTAGCCTTAGAACAGCAGTGCTCTCGAAACATTGAGCTTCTATGGAAGGTGAGGAAATGTAGAATTTCACTGAGGAGATGCAGCCTCAAGATGGACTTCTTGGCCAGGTCCGTGATGTATGGAGAGAAGGAGAGAGAGAAGTCAAAGATGATCCCAAGGCTTTTTGCCTCACATGTGGTTGGTCAGAGGGTGGGGGGGCAAGGAGCAGGCATCCCAATGAGAAGGATCTCTGTCTTACTGGCATTAAGGCACAGATCACTGGTGGAGCACCATGCCTGAATAGCAGTCAGGCAATCAGGTATGAGGGAGGAGGCAGAGGAGGTAGGGGATGGCAGCTTGAAAGAGAGCTGTGTGCCATATGCATAACACTGGTAATTAGGGCAGAAGATGGAGATCAGGTGGGCCAGAGGGATAGTTGAAGAGCCATGGCGATAAAATAGAGTCCTCAGGGATGCCGCAGGTAGAGAATGAGGAGGTGGATATAACAGAACCCATATATGAGTATAGAGTGGTTGGTTGTTGTTGTAGGGTAGCATAGTGTATATTTGTATGATATCCATGAGATAATCGCATAACAACTGTGTCAAGGGCAGACGAAAGATTGAGGAGGATCAGAACAGAGGGAGTGTTTGAGCCCAGATTAGAGAGCAGGTATTCACGGGTGTTCAGGAGAGCAGTTCCTGTGCCTCCGGCGCCCTAAAACCAGACCTGTGGTCATGAAGGCAGCCAGCCGCTTCAATTTGGAGGGTAAGTTGGGGGATGACCAGTTTTTTCATGAGTTTTCCCAAAAAAGAGGTGCTAGAGATAGAGCACTATTTAGCAAGGTCAGCAGACAGATTGTATTAGGAAAGGGTGCAGAATATAGTGCTTAAGGGGTTGAGTGAAGGAGCCGGTGGCAAATGAATGATTGCAGAGGTTAGTCAAGGCTGAGGTGAGAGAGGCAATGTTGTCCTTGATGGTTCTGGAGGAGCAGGGGCAACTGTTTAGAGGAGACTTTCATAGTACAGAAAACTCTAGAGATCTCATCTGGTGCAATGAGATATAAGGAGGAGAGTATGGGGGACAAGGGAGGTGAGAGAAGTGTTGGGGTGTGAGGGAGCAGATGACAGAGATGACTGGATGTCCAGAGGTTTGGAGAAAAAGTAGGCGGCCAGTACAAAGCACAAGGACTGGGAGGGAGGAGGAGAGGCGGAAACTGCAGTAGGATGTTAAAGAGTTCAGCCATGTTATTGGCGGCTCCACAGATGCAGGCTTGGACATGAGCCCTCTTCTGGGTACAGATGGTGAGACGATATTGCCTTTGGAGTAGTCAGCAAGCCAGTTTGTCAGAGGATGATCTAGATGCTTGCCACTCCTGCTCTGCAGTTTTGCACTTGCATTTTAAAGCTGCCAAGTCGGAGTTATACCAAGAGTTGCATTTGGAGGCATGCGTCATGCAAATCCTCATGACTGGGGCAAGGATGTCCAGGGTGTTAGAGATAGAGAAATTGAGGTTAGCAAGAACAGAGTCAGAAGGAGAGTCCAATGAGGGGGGGTGGCAAACACAGCAACTGATACACACTTCATTGGTCGAAAGACGGAGAAGGAGACTGGCATTGCGGGCATAGGCATCATCAGGGGATAGTGGAGGTCAAAGTGGGAAGAGAGAAGAGAGTGGTCAGACCAGGAGAGATTGTTGCTAGGAGGGTTGGAGAGAGGGATGTCTGTTAAGATGAGAGCATCCAAGGTGTGTCCGGCAGAGTGGGCTGGACCAGAGGGAAGGATAATGATGCAAAGAGAGTCCCAGAGGTTGCAAAAGAGTACAGTGCCTGCATCTAGAGAGTCGAGATGGATGTCAAAGTCCCCAAGAAAGATACATTTGGGGAGAAGGCAAGAAGATAGGAGGACAGGTCAGCCCATTCTCAGCGGGAGAAGGAAGTCGGTCCGAGGGGCTTGTAGATGGCAGCAAGATTAATAGAAAAAGTATGTATGAATATCAGGAGAACACACACATTAAACCCCAGGACATCAATGACAAAAAGATATTAAAGGTGATTCTGTCTGACACGATGTGATAGTCTATTATGGCTAATTCAGCAAGCAGATCAAGTAACATCGAAATTCCTGATCCATCAGCATCGATCAACTGTAGTAGGTTCTCTTTAGCATCCAACATGGTGGTATCAGTCAATAGCCGGAATGTTGAGCTCCTAAGAGATGAAACTTCTCAACATATTCTATTAGTTGAAATAAGAAAACCTTATGAATGATATTTAATACGAAAGGACATTTGAAGATGTCTATGTAACTATATGGTAAGGACGGATTTAGTGAATGTTTTTTCAATAACAGGGCGAGACAGGTTTTCAAGAGAGTCAGTAATTGTATCCTCTTTGGATGATGCACTTAGTACGTTGGCAATGAGTGTTTCTAAGACCACAATGAAGGTCTTAAGCATTTTTGAGTGACAGGTGTGCCTTGGGCCAGAAGTTGGCTTGAGGACTTCCATAATCCAACAGATGTCTTTGGCATTAATTGTGGAAAAAGAAAACTCTTTCTCCTTGTGTTGCTGCTGTGGGTTGTAAATGAAACTGGGGAGTATTGATGAAGATCCCAGTATGGACAAAATTACTTCTCTAACATCTGATATGTTTATTTGTTAAGAAGTCTTGTAAGTCATCACACCAACATTTAGAATGTGTGAGACCTAGATATATAAGGTTGAGGGTTGCTTAACTGAATACAAATTGTATATATATTTCATATGTATTTATATATTTTTGAATACACATCTGTTATCTACTAACAGCCACTGTTCCATAGAGATACTAAGAATGTAATGTGATGTGTGAAACTTTGTAAACAATAGACTCCCAAGGTCTATAAGTTGAACAATAAGCTGTTTTCAACATACCAAATTCCATGTTTAAAAGTGCATGTGCATCCACTATTCAAGGTTTCTTAACCATTATTATTGCAGTCACCGCTATAACTGTTTTGTGATTTGGCCATAATACATTCTCTATAGAAATGTTCAACATGTACTGTAATTGTTCACAGAATGAGTCAGGCACAAATTCACACCAATATAACATTTCCAACATTTCCCTAATATCAGTATTGAGTCCAATTACCAATCAATGCTTGCAAAGCAATAGTTGTTTATTATTAATATTGGTAGTACCTTATCCTTTGGTAAATGCTGTTGATTTTACATGCTTCGGTGAAGTGGCAGGATTCAGTGTAGCAGTGTAGCAGTATGTGTGGATGTACCATTCTGTTCTTACACACGGCTAATGTTAGTATTCTATACTCTGACTCAGCCACATGCGTGGGTGCAAACTCTAAAATATTCTCGAGTGTTAGTCCAGCTACCCAAGGGCCTTATCACAATTACTGTAGCTGGTTGCCCTGATCATTTGGGAACATGTATAACCAATTGGACCACTTTTTAGGGAACCTCGAGTTTCAGTAAAAATTCTGTCATTGGAGAATGATATACAAGGCATCCAGGATTGTATTGTTGGTCAGAATTTTTCCCTGAATTAATAATGTAGCTTATCCTCAACCTGGCCATATCAGCAGAGGTGATCACAATATCTATGATGTTAAGGGATTCCACAAATCATCAATTTCCCCAGATCTTTCCTTTTCCTTCTTTCCTGTATGGGTTAATTATTAGAGGTATTCTATCTTCTCCCTCAATACCATTTCCAATTCTATACTTTCTTGTGGTAATTTATGAGCCAGATCAAATGTTATCACGCCTGTATGTAGCCAACATTGAACACAGCTTTTGATCCTGCATGCATTGTGATGGTCCCCTTCTGTGGCAAATCCCCAATACAACTTAGTTTCCGAAAGTGGAGCGAAGAGGTCTGCTGTGGTGGACGATGTGCTGTGCAGTGCTTACTTGGTAAAGGATTTCCTCTGTGGCTGCATAGAGAGAGGTGTCACCAACTTCAAATGCTTCTAGATCTGCAGAACACGTAGTGAACGTGGTCTGCTGGGGTCTGCTGGAGGCCGTTGGGCCTAAGCCTCACTTGACAGGCACCTCTTTGTTACCTTCCTTTACTATTCTTTTTCATTTTTTATCACTTATTTATTTTCTTCATTTCTTAATCTGCAATACTGAGACTCCCAAAGTGCGCGTACCCTCCACTGAATATGGAGCTAGTGGGGCCACGAGAACGGCATCCATTAAAACTTCAGGAGCCGCCACTGTTTTCCAGGTGAATATCAGAACCAGGTGAATATCGGAATCAGGGGCAGAACATGACAACGAGGTGAGCCTGACATCTCTCTCTGCAACATTGACCGCTAACTCTATTGCCTGTCATTTTCCACTGAACCAATCCCTCCCGAAGCTAGATGTTACTAACTCAGAATGCTGCGGGTGGAGGAAATCATACCTCTCTCCAACACTGAACGACATGGCGCTCCTCCTCTGAGAAGTACATAGATGAGCGAGAGGAGAGAGAGATCAGTGGTCACTCCATTAAAGACCCTAAAGATCTTGACGATTCTGTCTATACACAATATGATGTGATATGATATGAAATGATATGGCATTTATAACGTGCGTGTACAAAAGTGTTTCTAGGCGTGACAAGACAAGGAGGGGAAAACAAAAGGAGGACAAGAGCAGGGAAGCAGAGAGGGGAAAAGTGCTGAGGGTGGGGGAGTATGGAGAATTGCGGGACAAAGGGGAAAACAAGAGTGCAGCCAGCGGGCGGCAAGTGTGGGTACTTCTAAGTGCAGCCAGCGGGTGGAAATAAGGGCAAGGGAGGCGACTGTAGGGTTACAGATACAGACCGCAAGGGCAGGGGAGCAAAGGACAGTGCAGGATTGCAGCTGGACAGACAGGGACCTGGGCCTGAATTCAGAGGTTGGCCAGGTGACCAGTGCATGGAAGAGGTGGGTGATCAGCAAGGAAGAGAAAGAGAAAAGGCAAAAGAAAATAGTAAGGTCTTGAGTTGCTTCCAAAACCAGAGATGGTTCTGCTCAAGTTTCAGAGAGGCAGGGAGGTTGTTCTAGAGGGAGGCTCCAACCGAAGAAAGAAATCTGCCCCAAACTCTTTGCTTGGAGAAGTGACTGATCGTCAGAGAGTTGGAGGTGGAAAAGCAGAGAGCTCGAGTCATCAGATATTTTGGAAGAGAGAATTGGAGATAGTGCGGTCCCAGGCCCCAGAAAGCCTTGTGGACAATGCAAAGGGTCTTGAACTTGATCCTTACCGCCAATGGGAGACAGTGAAGGGATTTCAGAGCTGGAGAGATACGATCAATGGGCTTGAGACCAAAGACACATCTTGCAGTCCTGTTCTGGATGAGTTTTAGAGGACAGAGAGTAGAGGCAGGAAGATTTAGAAAGAGGCTGTTGCAGTAGAGTACTTCACAACAGTCTATACATATCAACCGTTTGACCATTTTCTCACCTACTATACCTGAGCAAGCCACTTGTGATCTATCCCATTTGAAAGACTCTAGAAGATTGCTTCCCCTGTACTTTCATCACCCTCCATGGACTCACTCTACTTTGAATGAGTTATTCTTTTTGCATGTTGTGAAGCTTGACAAATTCAATAGCACAACTACAAGGCATTTCGATTTCTGAGGTGCCTTTTACACAATTTCATGATTCAATAAATGAGAACTTCAACAATCAGGTCACTTTGTTGGCCATGACTCACTCTAAAAAGCTATCTGGAATCATTTACAATTGCTGTGCAAACAAGACTAGACCTAGAAGCCGAACAATCTATGCAATCCAAAATCGTCTGTTCGATCTAGAAAGGGAAGAGCGGTCTTATTAAAGTTTAATGATGGAAGCGATATTGGAGTTTCATAAATGGCTACATGTAAACCATGTTTATGATTTGGCAAAAAAGAAGCGCCAAGTCAAACTGGTCCCCGAGTCACAATGTGATCAAATCTGTCCAGAGGCACCCTTACTCATCACAGACTTTTCCAAAAAATGGGCCAATGAGCCCCAGTGGGCCCTGTTCAACCTGTACTTATAGGAATTGAGCAAACACCAGGCCCATGTTATAGCATACCCTCCCAAGTACAATGGAAGCCCAGTACATTGGATTCTATAGACCAATGACTTGATTCTAATCAACAAAAACACTATAGGCCTGCAGAGGAGATTCACCTGCCTACAGGTATATATCAAGGTTAAAAACTCGAAAGTTATGATTTTGAATGTTGGTAAAAAGAACCAAAAACGTAACTTCAAATGGAAAATCAGAATCGAAGGTCTTGAGCATATAGAATCCATTAAGTATTTTTGAGTGTGTGTGGACCAGGGCCTGACTGAGACCCCGTCAGTTTGAGGTCTGAGAGCAAAAGTGAAAAACTTTGCTGCTCCGGTTATGGTTCTGCACAGCCAATATGGCTTATTTTCAATGGTTCCTATTTTGACTTTCTATACCATGAAAGTGGTGCTGATTCTCTGCTATGGAACTGAGACAGGCTTAAATTTCCCATGGCAAATCTGGAAAACACTAGAAGGAATATTTTGGGAACACAGTCCTGCGCCTTCCGAGGGGACTGCCCCTGGCACTTATTTGGTTTGAGTTAGGGTTGCAGTCGCTATATGCAGTGAACCTATGGAAGTCTCTAGCACTGTTAAGAAAATCTCTCATTGCAAATTTGTCTTCACCAAAGGGGTATTTATAAACCTTGTCGGCGGATGAATGGTGGAATATGCTACTGTTCAATGAAAGCTCGTCGCAAGCTTTTGCAGTGGTGAAATTCATCAATGACATTCTTGAGGTAACCTCAAGTGGGATGCTCAAAATGAGCTTAAACATTGAGAGATTTCACCGTGTGCTCAGTAGACACTGGAGGGAAGTAACAGGAGGGGGAGACACTAGTGTGGAAACATTTTTGATGATTTCAGATATTAGTTTTGGGATTTTCTTCAATCATGTTGTGTTTTCTTCTCTTTTTTTAAGAAATGAACAGATGAACTTGTTAAAGGTCTAAAAACAACAATGAAAAAGAAAAAAGTATTCTGAAATTGTGCTTTAATTCTTACATTTGTAAATTACACATTCCTTCTATCCTTTGGCAAAAGCACTATGTATATATATATATTCAATGAAAAAACTTTGTTAAAGGGACGTTATGGTTACGTTGCGCTACTAAAAACCTATGAAATTCAGTGAAAAAACTTTGTCAAAGGAACGTTATGGTTCCAAGTAAAACCGAAAAACCCTTGAAATTCGCCAGTTATGGTAAGCTAAGCAACCATAACTTGCGCCACCACCGTGCACTGCTAAGACTAACACCCAGGACATCAAAGATGACATCACAAATGTCATTGATGACATCACTGATGACATCACATGTGTATGTACTTTTCATGAAATATGTGTACAAGGGATTCTTATTATAATGTTGCGAAACAAGTGTCAAGGATCATTGCAATAAATATCATACCCTAATTAGTGCATTGAACGATGCATTGATATAAATAGCATTCTATTATGGGGTTCTGTTGTGATTAACTTTGCATTCATCTGGTGCAAGTGACTAGAATCTTGAGATGGAATGCACGGCTTAGAATGTTTATCTATGAGTGAGTTCCAGGTTTGTTAGTTGCAAGGATGTAAGCCCTGAGAGAGGATGCCGGTGGGTGTCCTATGTCCCCTTTTACTTACCTGACTCTAAGAACTGTATTTGGTGTACCTAAACTTAAGTAAATAAGTTAACAGTTCACTGAGTGTTAGAGTCATTTGTGGCCGGACCCTGAATTCAACACTGGCGACGAGGATGAAGCTGGCTGTGCTGGGGGGACAGCACCAAATGGAGACACCCACCGCCCCCCTAAGAGAAGTGATCCTTTCTCAGGTAAGAACGCTGGATGGCTGTGAGGCACTGCAAGTGCAGTGAGGGCAATTGAGGCCCAGACAGAGGTGCTACAGAGGCAGAGGGGGCAATAAAGGCCCAGACAGAGGCGCTACGAAGGCACTGGTATAACAGAGCAGCTATGGATGTAAAGGTGCTGCATGAGGCAGTGGAGAGGTTCTGCCAGGGCAGTGAGGCGCTACAATGGGCAATGAGATGTTGCAGAGGCAGTGAGGCGCTGCATGAAGAGGTGCTGCAAGGGCAGTTAGGCGCTGCAACAGGCAGTGAAGAGGTGCTGCAGAGACAGTGAAGCGCTGCTATGGGCAGTGAGATGCTACAGAGGCAGTGAGGCGCTGCATGAAGAAGTGCTGCAAGGGCAGGAGGTGCTGCAACAGGCAGTGAAGACGCGCTGCAGGGGCAGTGAGGTGCTGCGTCAGGCAGTGAAGAGGTGCTGCATGAGGCAGTGAAGAGGTGCTGCATGAGGCAGTGAAGAGATTCTGCAAGGGCAGTGAGGCACTGCAAGATGCAGTTAAGAGTCGCTGCAGAGGAAGTGAGACGCTGCAAGAGGCAGTTAAGAGGTGCTGCAGAGACAGCAAGGCGCTGTATCGCACAGTGAGGTGCTGCAAATGTTAAAAGGCGCCGCAGATGTGAATAGGAGCTTTGGTCGTTTTGCTGAAGTGAAGAGGTGCTTTAGTACTGGCAAGTTAGCCCCTATGTAAAGGTGCTGCGAGGGCAGTGATGCCCAGCAAGAGGCAGTCAAGAGGCGCTGCAAGAGGCAGTGAGCGGTCGCTGCAGAGGCTGTGAAGTGCTGCATGGTGCAGTGAAGAGGTGAGGCGCTTCAAGGGCAGTGAAGTGCTGCACGGGGCAGTGAAGAGGCACTGCATAGGGAGTGAAGAGGCACTTCAGTGACAAGGGTGTGCCGCAAAGGGCAGTGGGGACAAGAAGTTCTAGTGTTGAAAGGTACAACGGTCTGCTGTAAAGTGCAGTGGGCTCTGTGAGACTTATGGTTATTAGAAGGAGCTGTGAGGTTCATTGGAGCAGCAAGGTTCATTCATTCAGTGGCATGGTGAAGTTCAAGGTGGCAGTCTCTCATAAAGCATTTAAGAGAATTGAGACTGTACAAACATTCAGAAGAGCTGGAAGTTGTTAATGGATCTAGGAGGGGCCTGGGGCCCATGGACTGTGCAAACATCTGTTGCGCCAAGGCTACAAGCTATTGGTCATAGTGAAGGCAGCTGAGATCACTGACAAAGTTATGCGATGTCAGCGCTTACCTTTGACTGGAACCGAAGGTTTCTGCGGTTGGCTTGAGTGGAGTCCTGGAGTTCGGCATGAGTGCTGCAGCGGAAGGCCTGACTCATTTATGAAGTTTGATGGGGATGGGAGCGCTGTGTTCCTCCGTTACTCTCTATGCAATGGTGAAGGAGGAGAGAATGCAGAGGTGCTGGTGATTTCTCTGCTGTAGTGTAGACGTCACTACAGTGAGCGTTCGTTTTCATGGAACGTGGGAGGAGCAAATGGCTAAATTGAGCTAGAACAAGGTGTTATATGGCAATGCATATATAAACAAGTTACTTGTGATGTAGCAGGAGTATGGAGTGGTGCTGTGCATGGATCATTAAGTTCTGAGGGTATGAGGTGTAGTTTCAGTGGATGTGCTGTGAAGGGAGTGAGTTAAGATATTAAGGTTTTGAGTGTTGATTATATCTTCATCAGAGTTATTAAGTTGATAAGTGTTCATCATTAGCTGTTCTATGTAGGCAGATTAATATGTTCTCTCCACAGGTGGACTTTTAATTTTAATCCACAGATGGACATTGATGTTAATGTTAATAGATTTTGAAGTGGTGACAAGGTCTAAACTTTTTGGAGTTGGTTGTGGTTATATGTGAAATGCTTTGAATAATCTTTTGTTTTTCAGGTGGGACTTTACTGGACAAATCTTTTGATGAAATATTGATCTTGCCACCGATACTTTACTGTTCTTGTTGTTGTCCCTATAGGGGAAATATGTGTTGTGATTAACTTTGCATTCATCTGGTGCAAGTGACTAGAATCTTGAGATGGAATGCACGGCTTAGAATGTTTATCTATGAGTGAGTTCCAGGTTTGTTAGTTGCAAGGATGTAAGCCCTGAGAGAGGATGCCGGTGGGTGTCCTATGTCCCCTTTTACTTACCTGACTCTAAGAGCTGTATTTGGTGTACCTAAACTTAAGTAAATAAGTTAACAGTTCACTGAGTGTCAGAGTCATTTGTGGCCGGACCCTGAATTCAACAGGTTCTATCTAGTATACTAAGCTACTGATACAGAAACATAACATGGTGTGCAGTGTACAAGATGAAGGTATAATATTCGTAATGTTAATATGTTGAATAATGAAATGATAATTGTTTTCTTAATAGATTTTTGTGTACTGTGAAATATGTAATACGTAGCTAATAAAACATTACTATAGACAAAACACAAAGACACAAGAACACATACCAATATGGGTATATACAGGGAAAGTGAAGTTAGCAAAAAAGCACAAGTAGTAGCAGAAACAATTCATAACTTAACTGATTATTTTCATGCAAATAAATGATTGCTCTGTTTCAAAGCTACTATTCACCCTATGTATATGTATCACTTGATGTGATTGGACCCACAGGGAAAGTACAGCCATAAAAAAAAAACAACAGAACTATCAGAAAGTGCTCATAAGTCTATTGATTATCTTTATGCACAAAAAGGATTGCTGTCTTTCAAGCTTGTGTCTTCCCGTATGTATATGTTTCATATGATGTGACTGGACTCTCACAGAATTACTGTAAGAACCTACTTGAAGGATACGTCTACAAATAAAATAAAATGTTTAGTTTCTGACTGTTACTGAAGAAAACCATGTGGCCTAGATATGTCAGCAAAAGAAAAAAGAGTGAGCCAGACATGTGATGTCATCAGTGATGTCATCAATGACATTTGTGATGTCATCTTTTATGTCCTGGGTGTTAGTCTTAGCAGTGCACGGTGGTGGCGCGAGTTATGGTTGCTTAGCTTACCATAACTGGCGAATTTCAAGAGTTTTTCGGTTTTACTTGGAACCATAACGTTCCTTTGACAAAGTTTTTTCACTGAATTTCATAGGTTTTTAGTAGCGCAACTTTACCATAACGTCCCTTTAACAAAGTTTTTTCACTGAATTTCATAGGTTTTTAGTAGCACAACTTAACCATAACATCCCTTTAACAAAGTTTTTTCATTGAATTTCATAGGTTTTTATTAGTGCAACTTAACCATACGTCCCTGTAACATTTTTTTTTTACTAAATTTTAAAGGTTTTATTAGTACAACGTGACCATAACATTCTTTTCAATAGATGAAGACCACTAACATCTTATGTCCTCAAAGTGGGAATGCCGGGTGGTAAAAAAAACAAAAAGATTTTCCTGCAGCGTCTCGGTGTAGGAAGGAAAATCTTTTACCAAGATGGCCACCATGGAAAGGGAAGGTGGGGTGTATAAAGAACACAAGGGCGCATGAGCGGGGTTGGGGGGGCACAGTTGAGACACATGGGCATGAGCGGGGGGTGAGAGGGAGCAGGGTACAAACTGGGCATGAGCAGGGGGTGGGGGGAAAGGAAGGAAACACAGGGCATGAGCGGTGGTGGGGGGAACACGAGAGAGACACGGGGCATGAGCAGCAGGTGGGGAGGAACATGAGGGAGACATGGGGTATGAGCAGGGGGTGGGGAGGAACACGAGGGAGACACAGGGCATGAGCGGGGGGTACAGGGCACATACGGGACATGAGCGGGGGTGGGGAGGAAAGGAGAGAGACAAGGGGCATGAGCGGGGGGTGGGGGAACACGAGGGAGACATGGAGCATGAGCGGGGGGTGGGGGTAACACGAGGGAAACACGGGGCATGAGCGGGGGTGGGGGGAACACGAGGGAGACACGGGGCATGAGCAGGGGGTGGGGGGCAACAGGAGACAGACATGGGGCATGAGCAGGGGGTGGGGTCAATAGGAGAGAGACATGGGGCATGAGCAGGGGGTGGGGAGAACAGGAGACAGACACGGGGCATGAGCGGGGGGGTGGGGAGAACAGGAGAGACACGGGCATGAGCGGGGGATGGGGGAACAGGAGACAGATACTGGGCATGAGCGGGGGTGGGGAGAACAGGAGACAGACACAGGGAATGAGCAGGGGGTGGGGGGCAACAGGAGACAGACACGGGGCATGAGCGGGGGGTGTGGGGGGCATTAGGAGAGAGACACGGGGCATGAGCGTGGAGTGGGGGAATGCAGGAGACAGACACGGGGCATGGGTGGGGGCAACAGGAGACAGACACGGGGCATGAGCGGGGGTGGGGGGAACAGGAGACAGACACGGGGCATGAGCGGGGGTGGGGCGAACAGGAGACAGACACGGGGCATGAGCGGGGGAGTCAGGGGCAACAGGAAAGAGACACGGGGCATGAGCGTGGGGTGGGGGTGTGGGGGGTACAGGAGACAGACACTGGGCATGAGCGGGGGGTGGGGGGCAACAGGAGAGAGACACAGGACATGAGTGGGTGGGGGGAACAGGAGACAGACACGGGGCTTGAGTAGGGGGGGCAACAGAGAACAGACACAGGGCATGAGCAGGGGGTGGGGGGGTACAGGAGACAGACACAGGGCATGTGCGGGGGTGGGGGGTACAGAAGACAGACACAGGGCATGAGCAGGGGGTGGGGGGCAACAGGAGAGAGACACGGGGCATGAGCGGGGGGTGGGGGGAACAGGAGACATACACGGGGCATGAGCGGGGGTGGGGGAACAACAGAGACAGACATGGGGCATGAGCAGGGGGTGGGGGGCAACAGGAGACAGACACAGGGCATGAGCGGGGGGTGGGGGCAACAGGAGACAGACACGGGGCATGAGCGGGGGTGGGGGGCAACAGGAGACAGACACGGGGCATGAGCGGGGGGTGGGGGGCAACACAGGAGACAGACACGGGGCATGAGTGGGGGGTGGGGGGGAACAGGAGACAGACACGGGGCATGAGCGGGGGGTGGGGAGAACAGGAGACAGGCACGGGGCATGAGCAGGGGGTGGGGGGCAACAGGAGACAGACACAGGGCATGAGCGGGGGTGGGAGGAACAGGAGACAGACATGGGGCATGAGCGGGGGGAGGGGAGAACAGGAGACAGACACGGGGCATGAGCGAGGGGGTGGGGGGGCAACAGGAGACATACACGGGGCATGAGTGGGGGTGTGGGGGCAACAGGAGAGAGACACGGGCATGAGAGCAGAGTGGGGGGGTACAGGAGGCAGACACGGGGTATGGGTGGGAGAAAGAGGAGACAGACATGGGGCATGAGCGGGGGTGGGGGGAACAGGAGACAGACACGGGGCATGAGCGGGGGGTGGGGGTACAGAAGACAGACACGGGGCATGAGCGGGGTAGTGGAGGGCAACAGGAGAGAGACATGGGGCATGAGCGGGGGGTGGGGCGGGTACAGGAGACAGACACGGGGCATGAGCAGGCGGTGGGGGCAACAGGAGAGAGACACCGGGAATGAGTGGGGGTGTGGGGGGGAACAGGAGACAGACACGGGGCATGAGCGGGGGGTGGGGGGCAACAGGAGAGAGACACGGGACATGAGCGGGTGGGGGTAACAGGGGACAGACATGGGGCATGAGCAGGGGGGCAACAGGAGACAGACATGGGGCATGAGCGGGGGGTGGGGGTACAGGAGACAGACACGAGCATGAGCGGGGGGTGGGGGGGTACAGGAGACAGACACGGGGCATGAGCAGGGGGTGGGGGGCAACAGGAGAGAGACACGGGGCATGAGCGGGGGGTGGGGGACAACAGGAGACAGACACGGGGCATGAGCGGGGGGTGAGGGCAACAGGCGACAGACACGGGGCATGAGCAGGGGGTGGGGGTAACAGGAGACAGACACGGAGCATGAGCGGGGGGTGGGGAGAACAGGAGACAGACACGGGGCATGAGAGGGGGGTGGGGGGCAACAGGAGACAGACACGGGGCATGAGCGGGGGGTGGGGGGCAACAGGAGAGAGACACGGGACATGAGCGGGTGGGGGGAACCGGAGACAGACACGCGGCATGAGCGGGGGGGCAACAGGAGACAGACATGGGCATGAGCGGGCGGTGGGGGGTACAGGAGACAGACATGGGGCATGAGCGGGGGGTGGGGGGCAACAGGAGAGAGACACGGGGCATGAGCAGGGGGTGGGGGAACAGGAGACAGACACGGGGCATGAGCGGGGGGGTGGAGGGCAACAGGAGACAGACACGGGGCATGAGCGGGGGCTGGGGGGCAACAGGAGACAGACACGGGGCATGAGCGGGGGGTGAGGGGCAACAGGAGACAGACACGGGGCATGAGCG
Organism: Ambystoma mexicanum; assembly: GCF_040938575.1. NCBI lineage: Eukaryota > Metazoa > Chordata > Amphibia > Caudata > Ambystomatidae > Ambystoma > Ambystoma mexicanum. Next base: position 841,502,059 of record NC_090935.1, on the reverse strand, counting down.
GGGGGTGGGGGGCAACAGGAGACAGACACGGGGTATGAGCGGGGGGCAACAGGAGAGACACGGGGCATGAGCGGGGGGCAACAGGAGAGACACGGGACATGAGCGGGGGTGGGGGGAACAAGAGACAGACACGGGGCATGAGCGAGGGGTGGGGGGAACAGGAGACAGACACGGGGCATGAGCGGGGGGTGGGGGGAACAACAGACACGGGCATGAGCGGGGGGTGGGGAGAACAGACACGGGGCATGAGCGGGGCGGTGGGGGCAACAGGAGACAGACACGGGGCATGAGTGGGGGGTGGGAGGAACAGGAAAAAGACACGGGGCATGAGCAGGGGGTGGGGAGAACAGGAGACAAACATGGGGCATGAGCGGGGGGGTTCGGGGGCAACAAGAGAGAGACACGGGGCATGAGCGTGTGGGGGGAACAAGAGACAGACACGGGGCATGAGCGGGTGGGGGGAACAGGAGACAGACACGGGGCATGAGCGGGAGGGGTGGGGGGCAACAGGAGATAGACACGGGGCATGAGCAGGGGATGGGGGGAACAGGACACAGACATGGGGCATGAGCGGGGTGTGGAGAGAACAGGAGACAGACATGGGGCATGAGCGGGGGGAACAGAAGACAGACATGGGGCATGAGCGGGGGGTGGGGGAAGGGGAGAGAGACACACGGGGCATGAGCGGGGGTGGGGGGAGGGAGAGAGATACACGGGGCATGAGCGGGGGGTGGGGGGAGGGAGAGAGACACATGGGGCATGAGCGAGGGGTGGGTGGGAGGGAGAGAGACACACGGGGTATGAGTGGGGGGTGGGCGGAGGGAGAGAGACATACGGGGCATGTGCGGGGGGTGGGCGGGAGGGAGAGAGACACAAGGGGCATGAGCGGGGGTGGGCGTGAGGGAGAGAGACACATGGGGTATGAGCGTGGGTGGGGGGAGGGAGATAGACACACGGGGCATGAACTGGGGGTGGGGGTAAGGGGAGAGAGACATACAGGGCACGAGCGGGGGGTGGAGGGGAGTCAGAGAGAGAGACGCACGCGGCATGAGCGGGGGGTGGGGGGGAGGGAGAGAGACACACGGGGCATGATCGGGGGTGAGCGGGAGGGGGAGAGACACAAGGGGCATGAGCAGGGGTGGGCAGGAGGGTGATAGACACGGGGCAAGAGCGGGGGTGGGCAGGAGGGTGAAAGACACGGGGCAAGAGCGGGGGTGGGAGGGAGGGTGAAAGACACGGGGCAAGAGCGGGGGTGGGCGGGAGGGAGAAAGACACAGGGCAAGAGCGGGGGTGGGAGGAAGGGGGAAAGACACGGGGCAAGAGTGGGGGTGGGCAGGAGGGGGAAAGACACGGGGCAAGAGCGGGGGTGGGCGGGAGGGGGAAAGAGACACGGGGCAAGAGCGGGGTGGGCGGGAGGGGGAAAGAGACACGGGGCAAGAGCGGGGGTGGGCGTGAGGAGGAAAGAGACACGGGGCAAGAGCGGGGGTGGGCGGGAGGATGAAAGAGACAAGGGGCAAGAGCGGGGGTGGGCGGGAGGATGAAAGAGACACGGGGCAAGAGCGGGGGTGGGCGGGAGGGGGAAAGAGACACGGGGCAAGAGCGGGGGTGGGCGGGAGGGGGAAAGAGACACGGGGCAAGAGCGGGGGTGGCCGGGAGGGGGAAAGAGACATAGGGCAAGAGCGGGGGTGGGCGGAAGGGGGAAAGAGACACGGGGCAAGAGCGGGGGTGGGTGGGAGGGGGAAAGAGACACGGGCCAAGATCGGGGGGGCGGGAGGGGGAAAGAGACATGGGGCAAGAGCGGGGGTGGGCAGGAGGGGGAAAGAGACACGGGGGAAGAGCGGGGGTGGGCGGCAGGGGGAAAGAGACATGGGGCAAGAGGGGGGGTGGGCGGGAGGGGTAAAGACACACGGGGCAAGAGCGGGGGTGGGCGGGAGGGGGAAGACACACGGGGCAAGAGCGGGGGTGGGGGGGAGGGAGACAACACACGGGGCAAGAGCAGGGGTGGGGGGAAGGGAGACAGACACACAAGGCATGAGCAGGGGGTGGCGGGAGGGGGAGAGACACATGGGGCATGAGCGGGGGGTGGGGGGAAGGAGAGAGAGACACATGGGGCATGAGCGGAGGGTGGGCGGGAGGGGGAGAGACACACGGGGCATGAGCGAGGGTGGGGGGGGAGGGAGAGAGACACACGGGACATGAGTGGGGGGTGGGCAGCGGGTGGGGAGAGACACACGGACATGAGCGGGGGTGGGCGAGAGGGGGAAAGAGACACGGGGCAAGAGCGGGGGTGGGCGGGAGGGGGAAAGAGACACGGGCCAAGATCGGGGTGGGCAGGAGGGGGAAAGAGACACGGGGCAAGAGCCGGGGTAGGCGGGAGGGGGAAAGAGACACGGGGCAAGAGCGGGGGTGGGCGGGAGGGGGAAAGACACACGGGGCAAGAGCAGGGGTGGGTGGGAGGGGGAAAGACACACGGGGCAAGAGCGGGGGTGGGCGGGAGGGGGAAAGACATACGGGGCAAGACCGGGGGTGGGCGGGAGGGGGAAAGACACACGGGGCAAGAGCGGGGGTGGGTGGGAGTCGGAAAGACACACGGGGCAAGAGCAGGGGTGGTGGGGAGGGAGGGAGACACACGGGGCAAGAGCGGGGGTGGGGGGGAGGGAGACAGACACACGGGGCAAGAGCGGGGGTGGGGGGTAGGGAGACAGACACGCGAGGCATGAGTGGGGGGTGGCGGGAGGGGGGAGAGACACACGTGGCATGAGCGGGGTGTGGGCGGGAGGGGGAGAGACACACAGGGCATGAGCGGGGGGTGGGTGTGAGGGGGAGAGACACACGGGGCATGGGTGGGGGGGAGGGAGAGAGACACACGGGGCATGAGTGGGGGGTGGGGGGAAGGAGAGAGAGACACATGGGGCATGAGCGGGGGGTGGGCAGGAAAGGGAGAGACACACGGGGCATGAGCAGGGGTGGGGGGAGTTAGAGAGACACACGGGACATGAGTGGGGGGTGGGCGGCGGGTGATTAGAGACACACAGACATGAGCGGGGGTGGGCGGGAGGGGGAGAGACACATGGGGCATGAGTGGGGGGTGGGCGGCGGGCGGGGAGAGACACACGGACATGAGCAGGTGTGGGGAGAGACACACGGACATGAGCGGGGGGTGGGCGGCAGGTGGTGAGAGACATACGGACATGAGCGGGGGTTGGGCGGCGGGTGGGGAGAGACACACGGACATGAGCGGGCGGCCGGTGGGGAGAAACACACAGACATGAGCAGCGGGTGAGAGAGACACACGGGGGTGGGAGAGACACACAGAGCAAGAGAGGGGGGTGGGCGGTTGGGAGAGACGAGCGGGGCACGAGCGGGGCATGAGCGGGGCATGAGCGGGAGGGAGAAGGACACATGGACATGAGCAGGGTTGGGCGGGAGGGAGAAAGACACACGGACATGAGCGGGGGGTGGGCGGGAGGGAGAAAGACACACGGACATGAGCCGGCGGTGGGCGGGAGGGAGAAAGACACACGGACATGAGCGGGGGGTGGGAGGAACAGGAGACAGACACGGGCGGGGGTGGGGGACTTACTGTGCAGGCGGGATACAAAGCCTCTCATGCGAGGAACAAAGATGGTGGGCGTCTCTGAAGCCAGACGCACTGCACGCTTTCACGCATCCAATGAGAGAGCACGTCAGATGTCCGCGGACATCACGCAAGCTGCTTGCCCAATGACCGTACTGTCCGCGGAGCGAACAGGGAAGTGTGTCCGTGAAGCGAACACAGATATCACTAATTTTTTTCACTTACATTTGTGTCATTTTTTTAAAAACTACTGGACGGATTTACACCAAATAAAGCAAAGCACGCTTTCGGGACCAAGCCGCCGCTCCTGCCGCTAATTTGGTGTAAATCCATCCAGCGGTTTGGGCTGTAGGCGTGAGCAAAGTTTTTTCCCATTATGTCTCTGGGAAAAAAAAAAGTTTTAGGACCCCCCGCTATAACTTTGCCCCCCCTGGACGAATCCTCACCAAACTTTGCAAAAAAAGTATTTGGGTCACTCTGAATTTTTTGCAAAGTTTGGTGAGGATTCGTCCAGGGGAGGCAAAGTTATAGGGGGGGTCCCAAAACTTTTTTTTTCCCCATAGAATGAATGGGAAAAAAATTTTGCTCGCGCCTACAGCCCAAACCGCTGGACGGATTTCTACCAAATTTGGACCAGGAGCAGCGGCTTGGTCCCGAAAGCGTGCTTTTACGAATTTGGTGAAAATCCGTCCAGTAGTTTTTTTTAAAATGACCAAAAAGTAGGTTAAAAAAAATTAGTGATATCTGTGTTCGGATCGCGGACACACTTCCCTGTTCGCTCCGCGGACAGTGTCCTGATTGGCCAATCGTCTTGCGTGATGTTCGCGGACATGCAACGTGTTCGCTGATTGGATGGCGTGGAGCGTGAAGCGCGTCAGATTTTTCTGTAGCGCCTGCCATCTTGGATTCGCGGACGTCCGCGGACAGCGCGGTGAAACTTTGTTCAAAATGTGTATTTTGTAGAGTGTGTTGGTGTCTAGGAGTGTTTGGGGAGGCCGGGAGTGTATGAGATAGGATGAAAGTTGTGTTTTTTATGTGTTAGACGTTCTTTTTGTGTTTGATTTGTTTGCGGACATCACAGGTGTTCTGAAATGTTCTAAATAAACTGACTAGGGAGTGTTCTAAGGACTCAATATGTGTCCATTTTGTTCGCAAGCAAAGTGAAACTGTTCTAAGAACACTCGCGGTGTCCGGGGAGTGTTCGTAGGGGGTGTCCTGAGGACGCTGTCTGTATTGTTCTCTGTCAAGTTGAATGTGTTCTAAGAACACCCGCGGTGTCCTGAAATGTTTGAAAATAAACAAAATGGGGGTGTTCTGAAGACGTTTTTGAGAACACTCCCGGTGTCCTGAAATGTTCGTAGGGGGTGTCCTGAGGACGCTGTCCGTATTGTTCTCTGTCAAGTTGAATGTGTTCTAAGAACACCCGCGATGTCCTGAAATGTTCGCAAATAAACAAAATGGGGGTGTTCTGAAGACGCTTCTAAGAACACATGCGGTGTCCGGGGAGTGTTCGTAGGGGTGTCCTGAGGACGCTGTCCGTATTGTTCTCTGTCAAGTTGAATGTGTCCTAAGAACACTCCCGGTGTCCTGAAATGTTCGCAAATAAACAAAATGGGGGTGTTCTCAAGACGCTTCTAAGAACACTTGCGGTGTCCGGGGAGTGTTCGTAGGGGGTGTCCTGAGGACGCTGTCCGTATTGTTCTTTGTCAAGTTGAATGTGTCCTAAGAACACTTGCGGTGTCCTGAAATGTTCGCAAATAAACAAGATGGTGGTGTTCTGAAGACGCTTCTAAGAACACTTGCGGTGTCCGGGGAGTGTTCGCAGGGGGTGTCCTGAGGACGCTGTCCGTATTGTTCTCTGTCAAGTTGAATGTGTCCTAAGAACACTCGCGGTATCCTGAAATGTTCGCAAATAAACAAAATGGGGGAGTTCTGAAGACGCTTCTAAGAACTCTCGCGGTGTCCGGGGAGTGTTCGTAGGGGGTGTCCTGAAGACGCTGTCCGTATTGTTCTCTGTCAAGTTGAATGTGTCCTAAGAACACTCGCGGTGTCCTGAAATGTTCGCAAATAAACAAGATGGTGGTGTTCTGAAGACGCTTCTAAGAACACTCCTGGTGTCCTGGAATGTTCGTAGGGGGTGTCCTGAGGACGCTGTCCGTATTGTGCTCTGTCAAGTTGAATGTGTTCTAAGAACACCCGTGGTGTCCTGAAATGTTCGCAAATAAACAAAATGGGGGTGTTCTGAAGACGCTTTTAAGAACACTCGCGGTGTCTGGGGAGTGTTCGTAGGGGGTGTCCTGAGGACGCTGTCCGTATTGTTCTCTGTCAAGTTGAATGTGTCCTAAGAACACTCGCGGTGTCCTGAAATGTTCGCAAATAAACAAGATGGTGGTGTTCTGAAGACGCTTCTAAGAACACTTGCGGTGTCTGGAGAGTGTTCATAGGAGGTGTCCTGAGGACGCTGTCCGTATTGTTCTCTGTCAAGTTGAATGTGTTCTAAGAACACCCACGGTGTCCTGAAATGTTCGCAAATAAACAAAATGGGGGTGTTCTGAAGACGTTTTTGAGAACACTCCCTGTGTCCTGGAATGTTCGTAGGGGGTGTCCTTAGGACGCTGTCCGTATTGTTCGTTGTTAAGTTGAAAGTGTTCTAAGAACTATCGCGTTGTTCTGAAATGTTCGTAGGGGGTGTCCTGAAAAAGGTGTCCGTATTGTTCGCTGGCAAGTTCAAAGTGTTCTAAGAACACTCACATTGTTCGCGGACATTAAAAGTTTCCCATAGATCATAGTTTAAATGTTTGACTCTATGGATGTGATATGCTGCGGTGGTTGTTGCCAGGGTATAGAGTCTTGGGTGCATTGCCATTTGGCCAATTGGTTGTGGCTCCTGCGTGGTAGATTATACCTATTGTTGTGAAGGTTTTCTTACCAAGTGATATTTGACCATGTGTGAATCCAGTCAGCTTGCAGTTGTTTTTGGTACCATCTGCATTGTAACGTAGAAGCATTAGTATTACATATTTACTATGTGTTTGTATTACTAACGTGGAGCGATTATCTGAATTGCAGGTAGAGCATAATCTAGAGGATGGTTTGCATTTATACAAGTTGCTGAAATGGAATGGATTCACAATTTGGTATTGATATATATATGAAGCGTTCATTGGGGATTTCTTCTTGTGTCACATTGTTGCAGAGAGTGCATGTATGTTTCCACATGTATGAAATCTGAAAGATTTCATTTATAGGTATGTTTTTTGTTTTCCAGTACTTGTAGTAAGTACATTAGAAATTCTTGTGGATCTTCCTGTGAGTTTATAGTGAATTTCACCATTCCAGCACATTAGTCCAATTGTCGTCTTATTCCAAAAACACTATATGTGTTGTCATGATTATTTGCTGCATTTCTGTGAAGTACTAACATTTGCAAACACCATGGGTCTGTACTGTGTAAGTAAATGTTGTCAACAATTGGTGGTAATTGAAATAGAATATTCATTGCTACATTTGCATAGCAACTTACACCAACTATATCTGAGAATTTAAATGGTCAAGGTAGTTCTGTATCTAACTGCTTTTTTTGGAGTTTGTCTTCCTTCTTTAAAGAAGTACCTGGTTTACTTTCTCTAATTGATTATTTTTTGTTTGTGGTACTAGATGAAGTATTAGTTTCTTTTACTCTCTTTGGAGGATTTGCAGTGACGTCCTGTTGCATTTCTGTTTGATTTAGTTTTCTTTTACAACGTTTTAGTTTTTGTGGAGCAGAATATGTGTTTAGATGGGGAGTGTATAGTGAGTGAAGTCTATTATATTCTAAAATGCAAGGAATATCAGCGTTTACTTTACTTGCATCAAAGTTGATTAGAAATAGACCATCAAGTGTACGTAAGCGTGATAGTGCTACGTAGCTCATGCCTTCTTTAAAGACTGTGTTACTAATATCTATCATTGCTTTGTCTAGGGCAAGACCTTGTGATTTATGAATCGTGACTGCGTATGCAAGAGTTAGAGAAAATTGTTCTCTGCGTACATACATATCTTTGAAGAGAAGGAATCTAGCTGTTGAGCGCCCTATCCGTTTTATATTGACAAACTGAATTTTGTTGTCACGTGGGTATGTTTGAAAGCCAACAACTGTACCCAGTGCTCCATTAACTAGTCCTTGGTCCACGTCAAGGTTACGTTTAAGCATTACTCTGCAATTTAAGGATAATTTTAACATCTTTTCTAAGCCTGCTGTGTTTGAGATTGATTTTTCTAAATTATTTAGTCTTGTTGTGGCTTGGTCACACATGGGTAGTGTCATACCATGTACATCTAGTTTGTCTGTGGCGCTAATTTCCATTATTGGTTGCATTTCTTTACTTAACATTATTTCATTGAATTTGAGACAGCTTGCAAGAGTTGGCATGAAGGCATACAATTGACATTTTTGTGGGCTAATTGTTCCATAACATCTGTAGCACATGCATTATCGCCATAAAGTGCATTCATGTGCCGGGTTTTCAATGTTGCTTCTGCTTCTTTAGAAAGTATACCAACTCTCAAACTTTTTAAAATGTTGGCATACGTTAGATCTGCAGATTGGCGCATGTTTTCTGTTAATTCTCTGTATTGGAAATGTTGCCAAAGGTTGACATTTCCAATACTGCCAACAGTTTTACGGCAGAGTTTGTGCCCTAATGTTTTAAAAATAGGTTCACCTTTTACTGGTGTTAATTGAAGCAGATCTCCAAAAACAATAATGTGTTTTCCTGCAAAGAGCTCTTCATAGTCTGTTTTGAGTACTTCTTGTAATCTGAGGTGAATCAAAGCTAACATCAGGTTGGAGACCATGCTCACTTCATCTATTAGTAGAATTTTCATTTGTTTCAATACTCTGCGTAATTCCATTGCAGCTTCTGCAGAAAGTTTGTAATTGTCTAATTTGTTCTGGTGTTCTACTGGTAATAGTAGTAATCAGTGTAATGTAACACCACCTATGTTGTAGGCAGCTAAACCTGTGGGGGCAGTGACAACAGCTGACAGTTTGTTTTTCAATTGTTGAAGGAACTTACTAATGATTTTGATTAGGAATGTTTTGCCAGAACCAGCTTCACCACTGACGTACAGTAGTATAGGTTTATAATTATGGCAGGAAATTCTTTATTTTCATGTTTTACACCATGTGCAATTTGTTTTGTTACTTCTTGAAAAATGCTACTTTGCTCATTGTTTAGTTTTGATTGTAGTATAGTTAAGTCTTCCTTATCTTCATACTGACACATGGTGTTTTCTACTTCTATCATAGCTAATTCTGCCTCATTTGTTATTAGTGGTTCTCCCAGTGGTTCTTGGCTTCCTGTTACAGAAGGTTAACTACTGTCAGGAGTATCCTTATCTATTTGGGCTTGGAGTTCTTCTTCATGTTGCTGTTCATTGTGCAACATTGTTTTGTACTGTGTAAAGTTTACATCAGTTATAGTGCTTTCATTTGCTTTGAAAGCATCCTCATATGAGTCATAGTTATCTAGTAAGTGTTCTTCTTTTCTCCATGGTTTGAAGAGTTGTAGCAGGGACATGTAATATACTTCTTTATGTTAAGGAGTCTTCAATGACAATTTGATATGATTAATTAAATTTGGTTTAGTGAGTTTAACTAAGCTGCCTTCACAGTCTGTCACTCTATATTTACCTTTTTTTTCATCAGGTTTCATATTTTTGTTTGTGTAGTTTTGGGCTATTTGGTATAGACACATGTTTTCCAAAGTATTACTTCTGTTTGCGCAGTATGTATCCAATAAATTATTTTTTAAAATGTCTTGGCTTTTGGGATCATGTTTGGCTATTGTTTCTATATCTTCATATGATTTTAGAACTCTTTTTCTAGATTTAGCTGGACCAAGACTTAGCCATACTATATTTTCAGATTTACCAAACAATGAAGTACCAGTTAAACGATCAGCTGCTTCATAAGATCCACATTCTCTATGGGTGAGCATTTTTATGCCCAAGCTGTATAATTTCTGAGATACTGTTTTATCTGATGACAGGTCATTCCAGAGGTCTTGGAGCTCTGTCTTTTCTGCTTTAGTTAAGTATGCTGTGACATATCGTGCAACTGTATTATAATTGTCTGCAATGTACTGAACATCTATGTTTGCATTCCATAAGTGGGCAATGATTGCATTATAATCATTGATATATTTTTCTTCTTCTTTTCTTTTTATGTAATATGTATTTTTAGGTGACTTACCTTTAACACTATGTCTAACTGAAGACATGAGGTTGTTTACTTGACATGTATTTGTAACTGGTCTAGGGAAACCAAATCGGCATTTGGTGTAGTATTTGCCTTTGTTTTTGTATTTGTGACGACAATATTCTCCACATTTGTGTCTTTGAAATTGTAAAATTTGTGCACGAAGATCACTATTTGTGGCTTCTGATGGAATTTCACAAGTGACATATTTTTCAATACACTGTAAAACAGTGGCATAACTGTCTTGACCAAATTTAGGAGCATCTTTAATCCATAAAAGCATGTGGATATGTGGTGCTCCTCTGGCTTGGTATTCTTTTCTCCAAAAGAAGTGTTGCACTTCTCCAAGGGGAGAAACAGTTTTATTACAAATAAAATGTAGTATAGCAATGAAGCGATAGTGAAAATATCTTGAAACATTAACAGGATCCAAAGAACAAAGTTCTCCAGGTGTTAGAATATCTATGTTTGTTTTGTTTTTATTTGATATGCGTAGGAAATCATGTAAATCTTCCCATGCATATTCTGCACAACTTAATGTAACAAACCAAGTGGGTGGGCCAAGGTTTCTGATCATACAACGTACATCTCCATGACGTCGAAACCAGTACTCTTTAGTACCACGCATATTTGCTAATAGATTTGTAATATTTGATTGTAAAACCTCATCCTTTTTTTGCACTTTCTCTAATAATTGTGTAGCTGTCATATTTTGAAAGTGTAATCCTGATTTTAATATGTGTGCAACTCCGTAACATAAAGTTGCTAGTTCACTTTCAGAGAAGAAGGTGGAATATGTATTCCACATTTTGTCTAAATCTGGGATTTTCAGAATACATCCGTAATGAGTGGTATTCTGAAGATGATATTTGAATAGGTCTATCTTCATACCTTCCTCCTTTGCCAGTAGGAAAGAGTAGAGGAAAAGCATGTGCTTCTATACTTTTTTTTCATATACCGATTGGCGATCCTTTTGTTTGACGCATTTGCTAAGTTTCCAGTACATCTTGTACGGTGTCATTACAGTGCAAAGGATGAATTGTATAATGGTCTAAAGTATTTGATATTGTAGCAGGATCTAGTAGCTCAAATTGACCAGCTTCTTGTGTTTCTTGAATTATTTCAGTTGTATCTTTCAAGTTTTCTTCAATATTAATTTCTTTGTAATATTCATTATTCTCTTTAAGATATTGGAAGGCTTGTCTAACTTTATATAAATCTACCAGCTGTTGCCATATTTGTTTGTCTTTTGTAGGTACTCCATTTACTAATATAATTAAAGATTGCTGCATTGGACGTTGCACTCCTAGAGTATGCACATTTTCCTTTAGATTTAATGGTAAATAAACTACTTTTCCACGAATGCCTTTTACCATTTCAGAGGGAGGTAATTTTGCTGTTTTTGGTTGAAGGCGTATTATTGCTTGAAATGGGTGTACTGTTTGAATTATGATGCTCTCATATAAATTAAGTTGTTGTAGAGGTTTTGGTACTGGGTATAATTCCAAATTATTTGTGATAGAACGTGAAAGAGTTTGGTTGTTGTCAAGTTTTGTAGTGCAATAACTGCAAAGTATTAAGGGCTCAGTTATTTCATATTTGTTTTCTGCTACAAGGTAGAGAGCTAATTCAAACCATTTAGAATCTTCTTTGTCTTCTATTTTGTATGATAGGTCCACAGTTTTTGTGTTACTTTTATAAAAGATTCTACGGCAACATACACATACATGGTTTGGTACTTCAGCTGATGTACTTTTAAATTTTAGTATTTCTTTTTTGTATGTGTTTAGCAAAAGGTTGCCATGTGTAGAATTGTTTCTTAATGCGTTTAAAGCTATTTCATTCTGAAAATGGCTTTCACTTCCAAAATATCTTTTCTGGATATAGTGAATTTCTTCAAGTAGGTCTTTTGCTGTACCATGTAGAAGGATGTTATTTAACTTTGCTAGTGCTAAAGCAGGACTTCTAGCATAGTACAGTTTATAAACTAGATTTCTTATAGTTGAATGATGTGTTGATATCCTTTTGATATCATGGAAAGTGGTTTTACAAGTAGGTCCTGTAATGCAGGCCAATGACTGTCCTTGTAGTCCTGTGTACTTGCGCACTGGACAGGTATCTATATTTTGCAGTAATTTAATTTTGATTTTGTCTTTGCTTTTTACATATTTATTGAGGAATTGGCGTAAAGATTTGAAACATTGTTTGGGAATGTTACACATTGATGTGCATGGCCATTTGTACACTAGACGTTCTGATTCAGTTGAATGGAGGGGTAATTCTAAGTTTTCAGGGCATATTTTTGTAAGGAGTACTTCTTGTTCCATTATGGTATTATTCACTTTTTCATAACCTCGACCACTGTTATTTATGGCAATTGTATTTGTTTGCTTTTGTTTGTACGCTTCTTCATTAAAATATGGTTCTGTGCTCGTAGTGTGATTCCATTCACCTCCGCAGATACTTAAGAAGTTCTTTCTGTTGACATTTCGCTTATTGAGAAGTCTTTTTTGTAATTTAGTTATTAGTTTTGTTAGTGGTTTCATTTTGTTTAACAGTAAAATAAATACATTTCTTTTGAGAAGAATTGCACTGTCCATCAATGCTTCTAAAATTAATTTCCTACGATAGGTTTTAAGCTTTGAATCTGATTTCTCTCCTGTTTTTATAAGATTTTGAAGGACTTTGTGACGGTATATTTTGGCTAAAATACTTTTCTTGGTAAGCTTACTTTGCACTATATTAAAATTTGAAGAAGTAGATTTATCTGTACTGATAGCTGATTTTCTGTAAATTGTTTTTTGGTTTGTTTTACATTTCGATAGAGGAAGCAAAGTTGTCGTACTTGAAACTTCTTGTGTTTCACTAAATGATTGTATTAGCTGTTTTGTTTCAACTTTTTTTACAAATTCTGCTAGAGATGGATGCTTATGTTGGACACCTTTATTTTCATTTGCTCTACTTTTGCGTTGCTTTCTACGGACTTGACTTTTGGTAGGCATTCTTTAGGGTCTGTTGAAAAAAATAAAGAAGATATGGGTTGGGGTGTTCTGGAATGTATGTGTGCTGTGTGCATGAGTGTTTGAGTAAGATGATAAAGATGTATGTAATGGTGTGTGATTGTGCATTGGGAACTAAAACTAGTAGGGATAGGTATTCTTGAATTTATGTGTTACTAAACTGGGGTTCAGATGACAAAAAAAAGTAAGCTAGTGGTGTGGAAAAGTGCAAATAGTAAATCTAATGTATACAATTAAAACAGTTGTTTGTTCAATAATATGAAAATTGTAGTGGTTCAGTTGGGTAATTTGTGTGTCCAAAAATAGAAATTTGTTTGCCATTCTGGCTGTAAATCGCTGTTTAAGACATGGACATTTTTGGAAAAAATCTTACAAAATCTCTATTTTTAGAAACCAAAATAGCTCATATTAATGTTATAGTATATTTCATTAATAATACAAATATTATGGTAAAATTTTACTTACTTTTTTTTAAAATTAACAGGTAACTTCTTAGTTTTTCTTTCTTCTTCGAATTCGGCTGCTTCTTTTCAGGAAACTGGTCTTCACTGCAATTGTAAAAGCTTCAAATTAGTAACTTTGTTTGTATATAGCACTGTTTTTAATTTAGATATTGATTTTTTTAATTGAAATCCTCAGTGCCTTCTGTAAAACCATTAAACTAATTTATTTACATAAGATACATTGCATCAGTTCAGCACATATATGTTCTTAATGAACACATTGTATTGAATGACTAACTGTAGCAAAAAAAAATATCTTTACTATGTCTTGTGAAATTTATAATATATTAGTGAATACCACTATTTCTGTAAGTAAACTGTTCTAGGTAATAGCGCCTCAATGTCATGTCTAATTTAAAGTAATTAAGTAAATAAATAAATAAAAACGAAAAATATGAAATTGTATAAGTATTTTTATAAAGGTTTAAACATAGTTTGTGTTTGCATGCAATTTTGTTTGAATATATGCAGTCTATGTATTTCATTTAAAACATGTTAGTTTAACATGATTTGAGTGTGTGTGTATAAAGAAAGTAAAAAGTATAAAGGTTTATAAGTGATAGTTGATTTTAGGAAATTGAAAAAAGTACAGTAAATTCATTTTACAGATTTTACAAGGTAGAAGTCTGTTTGAAAATGTGTTCATCTACTATACAGACAATATGCATACCTGAAGTTTGTGTTCATGCATATGGATATGCATGGAGCTGCAAGTAGAAATCTTGAAGACTTGTACAGTATTTCTGGTAGATGCTGCTTGCCAATGATATGACACTTGTACTCAGAGAGATTCAGAGTACATTTGCAGTGCTGATCTATGATGATGCAGTTAGATGTAGAGGTCTTGAATGTGAATGGTGCATGGTCGTGTGATTTTTGAGGTACATCCAATGAGGGAATGGCAGAGAGAGTGTAGTGGAAATGGTAGAAGGGCTGTTCATGTTACGATATGTCCGCGGACATGGCGGTAGTTCGCGGACATCGGGAGTTACATCCGGGGGTTTTTGGGTTCAGAAGTCATGCAAATGAGAATAAGCACTGAAAGGGATTGGTCAGGAAAGTTTGGTGGGTGTGTTGTGCCAGGAGAGATTTTCTCAGATACTCTCTTTGCTGAGAGAAGAAAAGATAGCTATGGCTGTGTGTTTCAGAAAACAGATTGTTTGGATTGTAGGAGATTCGTGGATACATTGGTTGAAGGTGCATGCAGAAAGCTGTGGAGTAGCTGTAGATCTTGGATTCCCACATGTGGAAGTACACTGGCATGGAGTACTTGGAATGAAGTGGTTGGACTTGCTACCTCTCTGTGCTACTTTGGAGACAGAGCAACATCCAGACATAATTGTAATTCATTGTGGAGGGAACAGTTTAGGACATCTGACTGGAATTGTTTTGCAATTTGCTATGAAAGAAGGACTTAGGAAGGTTATGGACATGTTTCCTAATTCTCAAGTGATATTTTCACAGATTGTGCAGAGACAAATGTGGCTTCGTTCTTCTTCATTTGGTCCACAGGAGATTTTGGCATGTCTTCTTTTCACAATGAAAATATTATGTTTTGTAGTACATACATTTTTCGCAGAGATGGAGTCCATCTTACTTATGCTGGCAATCAGATTTTTCGGAGAAATATACAAAATGCATTGTGACCTTTTTCGGAATTACAACAAAGATTTTGAAGTAGATGTTAAGCATTTACATTTTTTGACTTACAAACACCACCCAAAGGCTCTTTTCAGAGCCACCACTTCTTTCCAGAGAAAATTACAATGTTTGTGATGGAGTAGCAACCCAATTTTTTTAATGTTCGCGAACTGTCCCCGGACTTCTAAAAAATACAAAGAGCCCTGCTTCATTTATTTTCACTTCTATTTTTTAACTGAGAAAGGCGGCTCTGAAAAGAGCCTTATTTTTTTTTGATTTTTGTAATTTTGTATTTTTTTTGGTTTTTCAGACACGACACACTACGAGAGGAGGGTAAAGGAGGGTAAAGGGGGGGCACCAACCACAGGGATAACAAAGGGCGAGCTGAGAGAGGAAGATGTAGAGTGGGTTTTATTTGGGTAGTGAGCAGGTCTTCTTGTGCTCTGAGACGATAGTCTCAAAAGCACTCCGAAGTCGCTCCCCCCTGCAGAGTACTGTGTCACAGTACATACATACAACTGTGACCCTCGAAAGGTAAGGGTCATCAGCATTCTGTATGGCCTGTGAGGCAGCTTGAGAAAGACGCTGTCCCACAGAGGTGGTCCTTGTGGTGACAGGCTCAGAAACAGAGGATGAAGTAGAGGAAATCAACCTGCTACGTTCTTCGCAAGGTACAACCCTGCGAATAGCCCCAGAGTGAAATGACCTCAGGTGTCGCTTCATAGTAGTGGTCTCAAAGCTGAACTTACCGTGCTTCCCGCGACTGAGTATCATTTTGCACTCATTGCAGGTAACACGGTTCGCACGAGCCTTAGGAACATTACCATGAATGGTAAATAACCGCCACACCAAGACTCACGCCTAGTGCGGGTAGTAGGGATTTCCTCTACCTCATTCTCATCATCCTCTTCTTCCTCCTCCGCATCCTCAATCCTGTTCCTCTCTTCAGGTCCTTGGAGAGGTGGGGTGGTGCTGAAGCAGGTGCAGCACCAAGTGGCAGTTCAGCAGCCAAGGATGCCATCTCGATGATGGTGTAGTCTGCAGATGGCAGCAAAAATCACTGTGTTCTGAAGAATAGCCAGAAACACAAAGGGAATAAGCTCTGTGGCGTGGTCTTTTATAGGGGTGCTTGTGCGCGGTCCGCGGACATGCACACTGTCCGCGGACAGATCGAACACAAAAAAAGGATCGGAAAGTTTCAAAAGGTATATAGAAACTCAAGATTGCTATGTGGGACTTGTGCCATGGTGAGATTTTATTGAAAAATATTATGGATTAACTGAAAATGTACTTTTAAATTGTTCGGGGACACAAACAGTGTCCGCATTTCAGGACACACGATGAGCGTGGGCACGGTCATATGATCCGTTTTGCGAATGCACATTGATGTCCTACGGACACTGTTCGGGTTCTGAAGTAATTAAAAGTGCGTCACACGTGAAACGAACATTTTAGGACACCGCGTGTGTTCTTAGAACAGTTTAAACTTGGTAGCGAACAGTAAGGACAGATAGAGTGTTCTTCAGGACACGTGTAATTTAGTTTATGTACGAACATTTCAGGACACCAATTGTGTTCTTAGAACAGTTTCAATTGGGTAGCGAACACTACGAACAGGTATAGTTTTCTTCAGGACACCTCCATTTTCGTTTACGTTTGAACATTTCAGTACACCAATAGCATTCTTAGAACAGTTTGAACTTGCTAGCGAATAGTACCGGACAGGTATAGTGTTCTTTAGGACACTTTAATTTTTGTTTGTTTACGAACAATTCAGGACACTGCGTGTGTTCTTAGTACATTTTCATGTTGCTAGCGAACACTACGAACAGTTGTACTGTTGTTCAGGACACTTCATTTTCGTTTAGTTACGAACATTTCAGGACACCAATTGTGTTCTTAGGACAGTTTTAAGTTGATAGCGAACATTATGGACAGATATAGTGTTCTTTAGAACACTTTAATTTTTGTTTCTTTACGAACATTTCAGGACACCACGTGTGTTCTTAGAACAGTTTCAACTTGCTAGCGAACAGAACGAACAGGTGTGGGGTTCTTCAGGACACCTCCATTTTCATTTATGTATGAACATTTCAGAACACACGCACTAATATAAAAATTAAACTTTATTTAACATATATTAATAATTTATGACAGAGAAGGTGAGGCAGAAACAGAAACAAAAACAGGAGAATTTGGGGTTTCAACATGATTGGTATTAGGTGAAGAAGGGATGGAAATCTCATCAAAACGTTTTTCGATTATGGAGAGGGTTTGGGGATAATTGACTGGGATATGGTGAGGAGGGACAAGTACATGTGGGGCAATGGTACAAGATTTTTGGTTTGAAATGATTTTCTACAAAATTAGCCAACAATACATCCATTTTTTCTTCTATATTGTGAAGACTGTTATCCATAACAGGGTTTTCTGAAGTTTTTTCTATTCTGTTATGCTCTGTACAAAAAAATAATATATATGTTAAATGTATATAAAACAAATAATAAATAAATGGTTTATATTATAAAGTGTTTACCATTAGTTTCACTATCTTGTGACATTTCTTCATGTGGGAAATTGTCCTCTAGCCACTCCAGAGTACTAGACATTTCTGTGAGAAAAAAAAAAAAAGCTAATATATTTTTTAATCTAATACAGAAAGTTTATAAATATATGAGTAAAATGAAGTACACTTACTATTTCTGGTAAGATACGTCCTATGTATTCAGTGGGTCTGGTCTTGTTCTCAGTTCTGTTGTGTCTGTGAGGTAATTATGTTGGAAGCCAATTTATCTTCTTGTGGTATATTCCATTTCAGAACATATTGTATTTAAATGAATGGTTAGTGTATTACATATATGGGTTACATTTCTTATGTATTACTATATATAATTTGTTTGTGTGCTGCTTTTTGAATTTGTTAAATGTTCCTATATTATGATATAACAATCAAATATACCCCCCAGCTCCCCCCCCACAGTTTTTAGGCAGTGGTACTGTTCTCCGAACATGTCCGCGAACATTAAGTAAGTTCGCGGACATCAAGTTAAAAAGAAGAGATCTAGTCAGTTCCATATGACATGTATATAAAGTCAAAGTCATTATTGTTAAGTTGTGCTACTAAAAAACTATGAAATTCAGTGAAAAAACTTTGTTAAAGGGACGTTATGGTTAAGTTGCGCTACTAAAAACCTATGAAATTCAGTGAAAAAAACTTTGTTAAAGGGACATTATGGTTAAGTTGCGCTACTAAAAACCTATGAAATTCAGTGAAAAAACTTTGTTAAAGGGACGTTATGGTTCCAAGTAAAACCGAAAAACCCTTGAAATTCGCCAGTTATGGTAAGCTGAGCATAACATTTGTGATGTCATCTTTGATGTCCTGGGTGTTAGTCTTAGCAGTGCACGGTGGTGGCGCGAGTTATGGTTGCTTAGCTTACCATAACTGGCAAATTTCAAGGGTTTTTCGGTTTTACTTGGAACCATAACATCCCTTTAACAAAGTTTTTTCACTGAATATATATATATATATTACATGGCCATGGTAGTGGCCATGTAGTTATGGTTAAGTTGCTGTTTCCATAGGAAGAGCAGTTTTTGGGTGGCTTATAACTTCGCTCTCCCTGGACGGATCCTCACCAAACTTTGCAAAAAAAAGTATTTGGGTCAATCTGAATGTTTCTGCAAAGTTTGGTGAGGATTCGTCCAGAGGGGCAAAGTTATAGGGGGGGTCCCAAAACTTTTTTTTTTTCCGAATAGACTGAATGGGAAAAAAAATGTGCTTGCGCCTACAGCCCAAACCGCTGGACGGATTTCCACCAAATTTGGACCAGGAGCAGCGGCTTGGTCCCGAAAGTGTGCTTTTGCAAATTTGGTGAAAATCCGTCCAGTATTTTTTTTTAAAATGGCCAAAAATTAGGCAAAAAAAAATTAGTGATATCTGTGTTCGGTTCTCGGACACACTTCCCTGTTCGCTCTGCGGACAGTGTCCTAATTGGCCAATCGTCTTTCATGATGTTCGCGGACATGCAACGTGTTTGCTGATTGGACGGCGTGGAGCGTGAAGCGCGTCAGATTTTTCGGTAGCGCCCGCCATCTTGGATTCGCGGACGTCCGCTGACAGCGCGGTGAAACTTTGTTCAAAATGTGTATTTTGTAGAGTGTGTTGGTGTGTAGGAGTGTTTGGGGAGGGTGGGAGTGTATGAGATAGGATGAAAGTTGTGTTTTTTATGTGTTAGACGTTCTTTTTGTGTTCGATTTGTTTGCAGACATCACAGGTGTTCTGAAATGTTCTAAATAAACTGACTAGGGGGTGTTCTAAGGACTCAATATGTGTCCGTTTTGTTCGCAAGCAAAGTGAAACTGTTCTAAGAACACTCGCGGTGTCCGGGGAGTGTTAGTAGGGGGTGTCCTGAGGACGCTGTCCGTATTGTTCTCTGTCAAGTTGAATGTGTTCTAAGAACACCCGCGGTGTACTGAAATGTTCACAAATAAACAAAATGGGGGTGTTCTGAAGACGTTTTTGAGAACACTCCTGGTGTCCTGAAATGTTTGTAGGGGGTGTCCTGAGGACACTGTCCGTATTGTTCTCTGTCAAGTTGAATGTGTTCTAAGAACATTCGCGGTGTCCTGACATGTTTGCAAATAAACAAAATGGGGGTGTTCTGAAGACGTTTTTGAGAACACTCCCGGTGTCCTGAAATGTGTCCTGAGGACGCTGTCCGTATTGTTCTCTGTCAAGTTGAATGTGTTCTAAGAACACCCGTGGTGTTCTGAAATGTTCGCAAATAAACAAAATGGTGGTGTTCTGAAGACGCTTCTAAGAACACTCGCGGTGTCCGGGGAGTGTTCGTAGGGGGTGTCCTGAGGACGCTGTCCGTATTGTTCTCTGTCAAGTTGAATGTGTCCTAAGAACACTCGCGGTGTCCTGAAATGTTCGCAAATAAACAAGATGGTGGTGTTCTGAAGACACTTCCAAGAACACTCGTGGTGTCCGGGGAGTGTTCATAGGGGGTGTCCTGAGGACGCTGTCCGTATTGTTCTCTGTCAAGTTGAATGCGTTCTAAGAACACCCGCAGTGTCCTGAAATGTTCGCAAATAAACAAAATGGGGGTGTTCTGAAGACGTTTTTGAGAACACTCCCGATGTCCTGGAATGTTCGTAGGGGGTGTCCTTAGGACGCTGTCCGTATTGTTCGTTGTTAAGTTGAAAGTGTTCTAAGAACTATCGCGTTGTTCTGAAATGTTCGTAGGGGGTGTGCTGAAAACGGTGTCCATATTGTTCGCTGGCAAGTTCAAAGTGTTCTAAGAACACTCACATTGTTCGCGGACAATAAAAGTTATCCATAGATCATAGTTGAAATGTTTGACTCTATGGATGTGATATGCTGCGGTGGTTGTTGCCAGGCCATAGAGTCTTGGCCATTTGGCCATGCACCCAAGACTCTATGCCATGGCAACAACCACCACAGCATATCACATTCATATTTGCTTATAACTTTGGGTGAAAAACAAATGTATAAGGAACAAAGGTATTAGATACTATGGATGTGATATGCTGCTATGGTTGTCCTTATTATTGTACACTTAGTGTTTGGTCTAGTAATGGGAGTCCATGTTTTTCTTCTTCATTTCTGTGATAAAAGAAAATAGCATGTTAGTATTAGTATTTTGTAATGACTTATTACATTGTATAAGCAATATACTTTTATTTTTTTTCGACCCTCACATTTAGTAGAGTACAAATCAGAGTACTGTACAATTTGCTCAGTTTCTGTATTTGTTGCTAAAATCATTGGGTCTGTGGGAGAAAAAAAAATCCATGTTGGATTAAAAAAAAACACTTTTTCTGTTATGCTACAGTTTATTTGTTTGTTTGTTTTCAGTGTTCACTTGTTATTTCTGGCTAATGCTTTATACTTTGCTTTGTTGTATTTTTTTTGGAGCAGTAACAGATTCTTCATTTGTTTTGATATTATAAAATTTTGGAGCAGTTAGATACCAATTGGCGTATTCTAACTGTCTATTTTTTTAATATATTTTAGTGGTTTTGATTTATCTATTTGGATATTGTTACATTTTGGGACAGTTAGATACCAATTCTAACTGTGTATTTCGTGGCCTAATTTAGTGGTATTCATTTATCTGATTAGTTGTTGTAGAATCTTTGAGCTGTTAGATAGCTTTTGGAGTATTCTAACAGTTTATATTATTTTAACACAAATTTATAATTTTGGGACAGTTAGATACCAATTGGCGTATTCTAATTGTGTATTTTTGGTCTAATTTAGTGGTATTCATGTATCTGATTAGTTGTTGTAGAATCTTTCAGCAGTTAGATAGCTTTTGGAGTATTCTAACAGTTTATATTATTTTAACACACATTTATAATTTTGGGACAGTTAGATACCAATTGGCGTATTCTAACTGTGTATTTTTTGGTCTAATTTAGTGGTATTCATTTATCTGATTAGTTGTTGTAGAATCTTTGAGCAGTTAGATAGCTTTTGGAGTATTCTAACAGTTTATATTTTTTTAACACAAATTTACTTAAATGTTTAAATAAAGTTTATTTATCAAATTTTGGTTTTAAGAACATCAAATAAGCGTTTGTAAGATTTGCTGGTAATCTCTGCTTTAGAGTAATGGTACTATCATTACATTCAAATCATCCACATTTCTTTTTTATATATGCAGTGTAGTGCCCTGAATTGGTTGTGGCTCCTGCGTGGTAGATTATACCTATTGTTGTGAAGGTTTTCTTACCAAGTGATATTTGACCATGTGTGAATCCAGTCAGCTTGCAGTTGTTTTTGGTACCATCTGCATTGTAACGTAGAAGCATTAGTATTACGTATTTACTATGTGTTTGTATTACTAACGTGGAGCGATTATCTGAATTGCAGGTAGAGCATAATCTACCCTGGTTTGCATTTTTTACAAGTTGCTGAAATGGAATGGATTCACAATTTGGTATTGATATATAGGTATTGATATATATATGAAGCGTTCATTGGGGATTTCTTCTTGTGTCACATTGTTGCAGAGAGCGCATGTATGTTTCCACATGTATGAAATCTGAAAGATTTCATTTATAGGTATGTTTTTGTTTTCCAGTACTTGTAGTAAGTACATTAGAAATTCTTGTGGATCTTCCTGTGAGTTTATAGTGAATTTCACCATTCCAGCACAGTAGTCCAATTGTCGTCTTATTCCAAAAACACTATATGTGTTGTCAGGATTGTTTGCTGCATTTCTGTGAAGTACTAACATTTGCATACACAATGGGTCTGTACTGTGTAAGTAAATGTTGTCAACAATTGGTGGTAATTGAAATAGAATATTCATTGCTACATTTGCATAGCAACTTACACCAACTATATTTGAGAATTTAAATGGTCAAGGTAGTTCTGTATCTAACTGCTTTTTTTGGAGTTTGTCTTCCTTCTTTAAAGAAGTACCTGGTTTACTTTCTCTAATTGATTCTTTTTTGTTTGTGGTACTTGATGAAGTATTAGTTTCTTTTACTCTCTTTGGAGGATTTGCAGTGACGTCCTGTTGCATTTCTGTTTGATTTAGTTTTCTTTTATAACGTTTTAGTTTTTGTGGAACAGAATATGTGTTTAGATGGGGAGTGTATAGTGAGCGAAGTCTATTATGTTCTAAAATGCAAGGAATATCAGCGTTTACTTTACTTGCATCAAAGTTGATTAGAAATAGACCGTCAAGTGTACGTAAGCGTGATAGTGCTACGTAGCTCATGCCTTCTTTAAAGACTGTGTTACCAATATCTATCATTGCTTTGTCTAGGGTAAGACCTTGTGATTTATGAATCATGACTGCGTATGCAAGAGTTAGAGAAAATTGTTCTCTGTGTTCATACATATCTTTGAAGAGAAGGAATCTAGCTGTTGAGCGTCCTATCCGTTTTACTTCTGAAAGTTTGTCAAAGAGTATATTGACAAACTGAATTTTGTTGTCACGTGGGTATGTTTGAAAGCCAACAACTGTACCCAGTGCTCCATTAAATAGTCCTTGGTCCACGTCAAGGTTACGTTTAAGCATTACTCTGCAATCTAAGGATAATTTTAACATCTTTTCTAAGCCTGCTGTGTTTGAGATTGATTTTTCTAAATTATTTAGTCTTGTTGTGGCTTGGTCACACATGGGTAGTGTCAGACCAGGTACATCTAGGTTGTCTGTGGCGCTAATTTCCATTATTGGTTGCATTTCTTTACTTAACATTATTTCATTGAATTTGAGACAGCTTGCAAGAGTTGGCATTAAGGCCATACAATTGATATTTTTGTGGGCTAATTGTTCCATAACATCTGTAGCACATGCATTATCGCCATAAAGTGCATTCATGTGCCGGGTTTTCAATGTTGCTTCTGCTTCTTTAGAAAGTATACCAACTCTCAAACGTTTTAAAATGTTGGCATAAGTTAGATCTGCAGATTGGCGCATGTTTTCTGTTAATTCTCTGTATTGGAAATGTTGCCAAAGGTTGACATTTCCAATGCTGCCAACAGTTTTACGGCAGAGTTTGTGCCCTAATGTTTTAAAAATAGGTTCACCTTTTACTGGTGTTAATTGAAGCAGATCTCCAAAAACAATAATGTGTTTTCCTGCATAGAGCTCTTCATAGTCTGTTTTGAGTACTTCTTGTAATCTGAGGTGAATCAAAGCTAACATCAGGTTGGAGACCATGCTCACTTCATCTATTCGTAGCATTTTCATTTGTTTCAATACTCTGCGTAATTCCATTGCAGCTTCTGCAGAAAGTTTGTAATAGTCTAATTTCTTCTGGTGTTCTACTGGTAACAGCAGTAATCGGTGTAATATAACACCACCTATGTTGTAGGCAGCTAAACCTGTGGGGGCAGTGACAAAAGCTGACAGTCTGTTGTTTGTCAATTGTTGAAGGAACTTACTAATGATTTTGATTAGGAATGTTTTGCCAGAACCAGCTTCACCACTGACGTACATTAGTATAGGTTTATAATTATGGCAGGTACATTCTTTATTTTCATGTTTTACACCATGTGCAATTTGTTTTGTTACTTCTTGAAAAATGCTACTTTGCTCATTGTTTAGTTTTGATTGTAGTATAGTTAAGTCTTCCTTATCTTCATACTGACACATGTTGTTTTCTACTTCTATCATAGCTAATTCTGCCTCATTTGTTATTAGTGGTTCTCCCAGTGGTTCTTGGCTTCCTGTTACAGAAGGTTGACTACTGTCAGGAGTATCCTTATCTAGTTGGGCTTGGAGTTCTTCTTCATGTTGCTGTTCATTGTGCAACATTGTTTTGTACTGTGTAAAGGTTACATCAGTGATAGTGCTTTCATTTGCTTTGAAAGCATCCTCATATGAGTTATAGTTATCTAGTAATTGTTCTTCTTTTCTCCATGGTTTGAAGAGTTGTAGCAGGGACATGTAATATACTTATTTATGTTGAGGAGTCTTCAATGACAATTTGATATGATTAATTAAATTTGGTTTAGTGAGTTTAACTAAGCTGCCTTCACAGTCTGTCACTCTATATTTACCTTTTTTTTCATCAGGTTTCATATTATTTTTGTATGTGTAGTTTTGGGCTATTTGGTATAGATATATGTTTTCCAAAGTATTACTTCTGTTTGGGTAGTATGTGTCCAATAAATTGTTTTTTAAAATGTCTTGGCTGTTGGGATCATGTTTGGCTATTGTTTCTATATCTTCATATGATTTTAGACCTCGATTTCTAGATTTAGCTGGACCAAGACTTAGCCATACTATATTTTCAGATTTACCATAAAATGAAGTACCAGTTAAACGATCAGCTGCTTCATAAGATCCACATTCTCTATGGGTGAGCATTTTTATGCCCAAGCTGTATAATTTCTGAGATACTGTTTTATCTGATGACAGGTCATTTCAGAGGTCTTGGAGCTCTGTCTTTTCTGCTTTAGTTAAGTATGCTGTGACATATCGTGCAACTGCAGTAGAATTGTCTGCAATGCACTGCACATCTATGTTTGCATTCCATAAGTGCGCAATGATTGCATTATAATCATTGATATATTTTTCTTCTTCTTTTCTTTTTATGTAATATGTATTTTTAGGTGACATACCTTTAACACTATGTCTAACTGAAAACATGAGGTTGTTTACTTGACCTGTATTTGTAACTGGTCTAGGGAAACCAAATCGGCATTTGGTGTAGTATTTGCCTTTGTTTTTGTATTTGCGACGACAATATTTTCCACATTTGTGTCTTTGAAATTGTAAAATTTGTGCACGAAGATCACTATTTGTGGCTTCTGATGCAATTTCACAAGTGACATATTTTTCAATAAACTGTAAAACAGTGGCATCACTGTCTTGACCAAATTTAGGAGCATCTTTAATCCATAAAAGTATGTGGATATGTGGTGCTCCTCTGGCTTGGTATTCTTTTCTCCAAAAGAAGTGTTGCACTTCTCCAAGGGGAGGAACATTTTTATTACAAATGAAATGTAGCATAGCAATGAAGCGATGGTGAAAATATCTTGAAACATTAACAGGATCCAAAGAACAAAGTTCTCCAGGTGTTAGAATATCTATGTTTGTTTTGTTTTTATTTGATATGCGTAGGAAATCATGTAAATCTTCCCATGCATATTCTGCACAACTTAATGTAACAAACCAAGTGGGTGGGCTAAGGTTTCTGATCATACAACGTACATCTCCATGACGTCGAAACCAGTACTCTTTAGTACCACGCATATTTGCTAATAGATTTGTAATATTTGATTGTAAAACCTCATCCTTTTTTTGCAATTTTTCTAATAATTGTGTAGCTGTCATATTTTGAAAGTGGGATCCTGATTTTAATATGTGTGCAACTCCGTAACATAAAGTTGCTAGTTCACTTTCAAAGAGTAGGTGGAATATGTATTCCACATTTTGTCTAAATCTGGGATCTTCAGAATACATACATAATGAGCGATATTCTGAAGCTGAATAGGTCTATCATCACACCTTCCTCCTTTGCCAGTAGGAAAGAGTAGAGGAAAAGCACGTGCTTCTATACTTTTTTCCCATATACTGATTGGCGATCCTTTTGTTTGACGCATTTGGTAAGTTTCCAGTACATCTTGTACGGTGTCATTACAGTGCAAAAGATGAATTGTATAATGGTCTAAAGTATTTGATATTGTAGCAGGATCTAGTAGCTCAAATTGACCAGCTTCTTGTGTTTCTTGAATTATTTCAGTTGTATCTTTCTTCAATATTAATTTCTTTGTAATATTCATTATTCTCTTTAAGATATTGGAAGGCGTGTCTAACTTTATATAAATCTACCAGGTGTTGCCATATTTTTTTGTCTTTTGTAGGTACTCCATTTACTAATATAATTAAACATTGCTGCATTGGACGTTGCACTCCTGGAGTATGCACATTTTCTTTTAGATTTAATGGTAAATAAACTACTTTTCCACGAATGTCTTTTACCAATTCAGAGGGAGGTAATTTTGATATTTTTGGTTGAAGGCGTATTATTGCTTGAAATGGGTGTACTGTTTGAATTATGATGCTCTCATATAAATTAAGTTGTTGTAGAGGTTTTGGTACTGGGTATAATTCCAAATTATTTGTGATAGAACGTGAAGGAGTTTGGTTGTTGTCAAGTTTTGTAGTGCAATAACTGCAAAGTATTAAGGGCTCAGTTATTTCATATTTGTTTTCTGCTACAAGGTAGAGAGCTAATGCAAACCATTTAGAATCTTCATTGTCTTCTATTTTGTATGATAGGTCCACAGTTTTTGTGTTACTTTTATATAAAATTCTACGGCAACATACACATACATGGTTTGGTACTTCAGCTGATCTGCTTTTAAATTTTAGTGTTTCTTTTTTGTATGTGTTTAGCAAAAGGTTGCCATGTGTAGAATTGTTGCTTGATTGGTTTAAAGCTGTTTCATTCTGTAAATGGCTTTCACTTCCAAAATATTTTTTCTGGACATAGTGAATTTCTTCAAGTAGGTCTTTTGCTGTACCATGTAGAAGGATGTTATTTAACTTTGCTAGTGCTAAAGCAGGACTTTTAGCATAGTACAGTTTATAGACTAGATTTCTTATAGTCGAATGATGTGTTGATATCCTTTTGATATCATGGAAAGTGGTTTTACAAGTAGGTCATGTACTGCAGGCCAATGAATGTTCTTGCAGTCCTGTGTACTTGTGCACTGGACAGGTATCTATATTTTGCAGTAATTTAATTTTGATTTTGTCTTTGCTTTTTTCATATTTATTGAGGAATTGGCGTAAAGATTTGAAACATTGTTTGGGAATGTTACACATTGACGTGCATGGCCATTTGTACACTAGACGTTATGATTCAGTTGAATGGAGGGGTAATTCTAAGTTTTCAGGGCATATTTTAGTAAGAAGTACTTCTTGTTCCATTATGGTATTATTCACTTTTTCATAACCTTGACCACTGCTATGCATGGCAATTGTATTCGTTTGCTTTTGTTTGTACGCTTCTTCATTAAAATATGGTTCTGTGCTTGTAGTGTGATTCCATTTACCTCCGCTGATACTTAAGAAGTTCTTTCTTTTGATATTTCGCTTATTGAGAAGTCTTTTTTGTAATTTAGTTATTAGTTTTGTTAGTGGTTTCATTTTGTTTAAGAGTAAAATAAATAGATTTCTTTTGAGAAGAATTGCACTGTCCATCAATGCTTCTAAGATTAATTTCCTACGATAGGTTTTAAGCTTTGAACCTGATTTCTCCCCTGTTTTTATAAGATTTTGAAGGACTTTGTGACAGTATATTTTGGCTAAAATACCTTACTTGGTATGCTTACTTTGCACTATATTAAAATCTGAAGAAGTAGTTTTATCTGTACTGATAGCTGATTTTCTGTTAATTGTTTTTTGGTTTGTTTTACATTTTGATAGAAGAAGCGAAGTTGTTGTACTTGAAACTTCTTGTGTTTCACTAAATGATTGTATTAGCTGTTTTGTTTCAACTTTTTTTACAAATTCTGCTAGAGATGGATGCTTATGTTGGACACCTTTATTTTCATTTGCTCTACTATTGCGTTGCTTTCTACGGACTTGACTTTTGGTAGGCATTCTTTAGGGTCTGTTGAAAAAAAATAAAGAAGATATGGGTTGGGGTGTTCTGGAATGTATGTGTGCTGTGTGCATGAGTGTTTGAGTAAGATGATAAAGATGTATGTAATGGTGTGTGATTGTGCATTGGGAACTAAAACTAGTAGGGATAGGTATTCTTGAATTTATGTGTTACTAAACTGGGGTTCAGATGACAAAAAAAAAGTAAGCTAGTGGTGTGGAAAAGTACAAATAGTAAATCTAATGTATACAATTAAACCAGTTGTTTGTTCTATAATATGAAAATTGTAGTGGTTCAGTTGGGTAATTTGTGTGTCCAAAAATAGAAATGTGTGGGCCATTCTGGCTGTAAATCGCTGTTTAAGACATGGACATTTTTGGACAAAATGGTACAAAATCTCTATTTTTAGAAACCGAAATAGCTTGTATTAACGTTATAGTATATTTGATTAATAATACAAATATTATGGTGATATTTTACTTACTTTTTTTAAAAATTAACAGGTAACTTCTTAGTTTTTCTTTGTTCTTCAAATTCGGCTGCTTCTTTTCAGGAGACTGGTCTTCACTGCAATTGTAAAAGATTCAAATTAGTAATTTTGTTTCTATATAGCACTGTTTTTAATTTAGATATTGATTTTTTTAATTGAAATCCTCAGCACCTTCTTCAAAACCATTAAACTAATTATTTTACATAAGATACATTGCATCAGTTCGGTGCATATGATATGTTCTTAATGAACAAATTGTATTGAATGACTAACTGTAGCAAAAAAAATATCTTTACTATGTCTTGTGAAATGTATAATATACCAGTGAATACCACTATTTCTGTAACTAAGCTGTTCTAGGTAATAGCGCCTCAATCGTGTATCTAAATTAAAGTAATTAAGTAAATAAATAAATAAAAACAAAAAAATATGAAATTGTACAAGTATTTGTTTAAAGATTTAAACATAGATTGTGCTTGCCTGCAATTTTGTTTGAATATATGTAGTCTATATATTTCATTTAAAAAATGTTAGTTTAACATGATTTGAGTGTGTGTGTATAAAGAAAGTAAAAAGTATAAAGGTTTATAAGTGATAGTTGATTTTAGGAAATTGAAAAAAGTACAGTAAATTCATTTTACAGATTTTACAAGGTAGAAGTCTGTTTGAAAATGTGTTCATCTACTATACAGACAATATGCATACCTGAAGTTTGTGTTCATGCATATGGATATGCATGGAGCTGCAAGTAGAAATCTTGAAGACTTGTACAGTATTTCTGGTAGATGCTGCTTGCCAATGATATGACACTTGTACTCAGAGAGATTCAGAGTACATTTGCAGTGCTGATCTATGATGATGCAGTTAGATGTAGAGGTCTTGAATGTGATTGGTGCATGGTCATGTGACTTCTTAGCTACATCCAATGAGGGAATGGCAGAGAGAGTGAAATGGAAATGGTAGAATGGCTGTTCATGTTACGATATGTCCGCGGACATGGCGGTAGTTCACGGACATCGGGAGTTACATCCGGGGATTTTTGGGTTCAGAAGTCAAGCAAATGAGAATGAGTACTGAAAGGGACTGGTCAGGCAAGTTTAGTGGGTGTGTTGTGCCAGAAGAGAGTTTCTCATATACTGTTTTTGCTGAGAGAACAACAGATAGCTATGTCTGTGTGTTTAGGAAAAAGATTGTATGGATTTTGGGAGATTCATGGATATATTGGTTGAAGGTGGATGCAGAAAGCTGTGGAGTAGCTGTAGATCTTGGATTCCCACATGTGGAAGTACACTGGCATAGAGTACGTGGAATGAAGTGGTTGGACTTGCTACCTCTCTGTGCTACTTTGGATACAGAGCAACATCCAGACATAATTGTAATTCATTGTGGAGGGAACAGTTTAGGACATGTGACTGGAATTTTTTTGCAATTTGCTATGAAAGAAGGACTTGGGAAGGTTATGGACATGTTTCCTAATTCTCAAGTGATATTTTCACGGATTGCGCAGAGACAAATATGGCTTTGTTCTTCTTCATTTGGTCCACAAATGGAAAAAGCAAGGTGCAATGTTAATAAAGCTCTTTGTGCCTTTCTAAAAGATTTTGGCATGTCTTCTTTTCACAATGAAAATATTCTGTTTCGTAGTACAAACATTTTTCACAGAGATGGGGTCCAAATTACTTATGGTGGCAATCAGATTTTTCTGAGAAATGTACAAAATGCATTGCAACCTTTTTTGGAATTACAACATCCATTTTGAAGTAGGTGTTAAGCATTTATAATTTTTGACTTACAAACACCTCCCAAAGGCTCTTTTCAGAGCCACCACTT
This sequence comes from Ambystoma mexicanum, assembly GCF_040938575.1. NCBI lineage: Eukaryota > Metazoa > Chordata > Amphibia > Caudata > Ambystomatidae > Ambystoma > Ambystoma mexicanum. The sequence continues at coordinate 841,471,650 of NC_090935.1, read as the reverse complement.
CCTCCCAGAGAAAATTGCAATGTTTGTGATAGGGTAGCAACCCAATTTCTTAAATATTTGCAAACTGTCCGCGGACTTCTAAAAATACAAAGGGCCCTGCTTCATTTATTTTCACTTCTATTTTTTAACTGTGAAAGGCGGCTCTGAAAAGACACACTAGGAGAGGAGGGGAAAGGAAGGTAAAGGGGGGACACCAACCACAGGTATAAGAAAGGGCGAGCTGAGAGAGGAAGATGTAGAGTGGGTTTTATTTGGGTAGTGAGCAGATCTTCTCGTGCTCTGAGACGATAGTCTCAAAAGCACTACGAAGTCGCTCCCCCCTGCAGAGTGCTGTGTCACAGTACATACATACAACTGTGACCCTCGAAAGGTAAGGGTCTTCAGCATTCTGTATGGCCTGTGAGGCAGCTTGAGGAAGACGCTGTCCCACAGAGGTGGTCCTAGTGGTGACAGGATCAGAAACAGAGGATGAAGTAGAAGAAATCAACCTGCTACATTCTTCGCAAGGTACAACCCTGCGAATAGCCCCAGAGTGAAATGACCTCAGGTGTCGCTTCGTAGTAGTGGTCCCAAAGCTGTACTTACCGTGCTTCCCGTGACTGAGTATCATTTTGACCTCAATGCAGGTAACACGGTTCGCATGAGCCTTAGGACCATTCCCATGAATGGTAAATAACCGCCACACCCAAGACTCACGCCTAGTGCGGGTGGAAGGAATTTCCTCTACCTCATTCTCATCATCCTCTTCATCCTCCTCTGCATCCTTACTCCTGTTCCCCTCTTCAGGCCCTTGGGGAGGTGGTGGAGGGGTTGGGGGTGGTGCTGAAGCAGGTGCAGCACCAGGTGGCAGTAGTTCAGCCATGGATGCCATCTCAAAGATAGTGTAATCTGCAGGTGGCAGCAACAATCGCTGTGTTCTGAAGAATAGCCAGAAACACAATGAGAATAAGCTGTAGGGCATGGTCTTTTATAGGGGTGCTTGTGCGCGGTCAGTGGACATGCGTGCTGTTCGCAGACAGATCGAACACAAAAAAAATTCTAAAAGTTTCAAAAGGTATGTAGAAACTCAGGATTACTATGTGGGACTTGTGCCATGGTGAGATTGTATTGAAAAATAATATGGATTAATTGAAAATGTACTTTTAAATTGTTCGGGGACACGAACAGTGTCCACATTCAGAACACACGATCAGCGTGGGCGCGGTCATATGATCCGTTCGCGAACATGTCCGCGAAGGAAGCGCATGTCCGCAGGACACCAAATGCAAGGAGATTGGTTAGCGCATGCGCGTTGATGTTCTACAGACACTGTTCGGGTCCTGAAGTAATGAAAAAAAAAGTGTCACACATGAAACAAAAATTTCAGGACACTGCGTGTGTTCTTAGAACAGTTTAAACTTGCTAGCGAACAGTAAGGACAGATATAGTGTTCTTCAGGACAAGTCCAATTTTGTTTATGTATGAACATTTCAGGACACCAGTTGTGTTCTTAGAACAGTTCCAACTTGCTAGCGAACAGTACGGACAGGTATAGTGTTCTTTATGACACCTCCATTTTTGTTTAATTACGAACAATTCACGACACCGCGTGTGTTCTTAGAACAGTTTGAACTTGCTAGCGAACACTACGAACAGGAATAGTGTTCTTCAGGACACCTGCATTTTCGTTTATTTACGAACATTTGAAGACACCAATTGTGTTCTTAGAACAGTTTCAAGTGGATAGTGAACATTACGGACAGATATAGTGTTCTTTAGAACACTTTAATTTTTGTTTCTTTACGAACATTTCAGGACACCACGTGTGTTCTTAGAACAGTTTCAACTTGCTAGCGAACAGTACGAACAGGTATAGTGTTCTTCAGGACACCTCCATTTTCGTTTATTTACGAACATTTCAGAACACCTGCACTGTCCGCGAACACCTACATTGTTTAAAAAAAAAATAAAACGAAACTATTTACAACACAATATAAAAATTAAACTTTATTTAACATATATTAATAATTTATGACAGAGAAGGTGAGGCAGAAACAGAAACAAAAACAGTAGAATTAGGGGTTTCAACATGATTTTTATTAGGTGAAGAAGGGATGGAAGTCTCATCAAAACGTTTTGGGTTATGGAGAGGGTTTGGGGATAATTGACTCGGATATGGTGAAAAGGGACAAGTACATGTGGGGCAATGGTCCAAGGTTTTTGGTTTAAAATGATCTTCCACAAAAGTTTTCAATTTATTAAAATTAGTCAACAATAAATCCATTTTTTCTTCTATACTGTGAAAAGTGTTGGGTCTGCTCTTGTTCTCAGTTCTGTCATGTCTGTGAGGTAATTAAGTTGGAAGCCAATTTATCTTCTTGTGGTATATTCAATTTTAGAACATAGTGCATTTAAATGAATGGTTAGTGTGTTGCATATATGCGTTACATTTCTTATGTCTTAGTACATATAATGTGTTTGTCTGCTCCTTTTTGAATTTGTTAAATGTTCCTATGTACACAATACACTGGAGGAAAATGTGTGGACATTTGAAAACACCAGGAGAGGATAAAGAGGGAAATGATAGAGCAAATCAATTGGCCAAGATTGCGGCTGTTATGGGGGAAATGTTGCCCATTGAACACCTAATTGGTGAAATACAAGTGGATGCAATTACATGCTCCAAATCTCCAAAAGAAGATACAGTGGGTGGTAGCTCTTTCTTTCAGGGGGCTAATGTTAGACCATGCACATGATGCGATAACTGCAGGACACAGAGGTTCACAAAAAAACTTTAGAAATACTGAAAGACTATGCTTACTGGCCACATATATCTCAGGGTGTGGAATTATACACCAGGAGGTGTCTGGTATGTGCACAATTTAAACCTGCTTCACCATTGCATAGAGCTTCATTAATGAAAAAAAGGTTTAACCCTTCCATGGTCGGATTTACAAATCAACTATGTAGGGCCTGTAAAGAGATCAGGTAGGGAAAACCTGTATTTATTGACAGTTGTATGTCTAATTCAAAATGGGTGGAATGCATTCCTGCGCCAGACTGTAGTGCACAAACAGCAGCTACATTGCTGTTAAATCAAATATTTTCAAGATTCAGGTCAAAAAATAGAGTCAGACAAAGGAAGTCATTTCACAAGCACCTTGATGAGCAAGGTGTGGCAGATATTGGGGGTAAAAAGTAAATTGCATTAGCAAATCGGCCTGCCTCTTCGCGGAATGTAGAGAAGCAATAGATCTGCTGTGGAGATACTAAAGAAGTTTGTAGCAGAGGCGGGTTCCAGTTGGGATCTATGCTTACCTTTAGTGTTAATGGCCATTAGGTCGACTCCTGCTAAAGCAACAGGTATCAGTCCTCATGAGGTGTTGACAGGAAGCAAAATGGTACTGTCACAACATTTATTGTACAGGACACATGAACAAACACTTGTGAGTGCATCTACAGTTCACAAATATGTGGAAGAATTGAGAAAGCATTTACAACTTGCATTTGCATTTGCAGAGCAAAATTTGGAAAGGGCTGCTGAAAGCATCAGGTATACAAATTACATTTTGGTAAGAATAAACTTAAAAATTCAAAATTCCTTGCGGCACGGCATGGGCCATTTGAGATTGTAGATAAAATATCCCCTGTAGTGTATAAAATATTAAAGACAGAGGGTGAAATGGTGACAGAGCAATTTGTCCATGTTAACCAAATTAAGCCTTGTCATCCAAAGCATGAAATCACGAGACTTGAGCAGGTAGAGACGGGTTAAGTGTACTGATTACATGGAAAAGAGCACTGACAGTAAGATACATGATCTAGGCATAGTAAGGTTGTATAGTGACAGATGCATTGAAGAATGGTTGACCATTTCATAATGCATGTAATCTACACAAGATGGTGTATGTTTCACTCCATGAGAAAGCAGAGATATAGTTTAGTGCAAAAGCAAAAGCAAATGAAAATGTCACATTTAGCATAAAAAAAGAAAAGGTGATGCAATGTGTTCATGGAGGGCACTGAATCAGATTAACCTATTCTAGTACAGTGTGATAAATTGTTCTGCATGGAAATTATTGTTATACTTTGTGATGCAAGATTTGAAATGTTGTTGGTCTCTTTATAATGTGTGTTTACTTGTGAATATCCAAAAATGACAGGTCCAAAGATTCATGATGTTTTGGAAAACACTTCTTTTAAGCCAAGTAGTGAAAGGGATAGAAATTTGTTTTGCGCTATGTACTTAATCTGTTTCTTTTCTATTCGATTTAGAATCCATTAACTATATTTCCTGGCAGGGACCGGAGACCGCTGGACCGAAAACCGATGGACAGGAGGCCACAGGACCATGGACCAAGAGCCTCCGGACAGAAGTATGGAGGTGAAGATAAATAGCCCTGGATGCCAAAAGAGATGTCCTCGGTGAAGAAAAGTCTGTGAGTGCCGGGCCGGAGAGGTTCCGATGGAAAGAATGCTGTTATAGAAGTTTGGTTATCAGGACATCTCAGAGGTGTGGTCCTGAAGATGGTGAATGCCATCAATGGAACAGAGGGCAGTTGAACTTAATTCCACAGCGTTGCTGGTGGGGCATATTATTGTGCTGTGCTTTACCAATTGAGACTTGAACTGGAGCCAATGGAAATTGTTTATTTTAATTTTAATCCATCAATTTGTTATTTTATTTAATTGTGTTAATTAATTATTTCATCCAATTATGTTATTTCATTATTTTATTTCATTGTTTTATTGTGGTGCATACACATTGATGAGAACTGTTTACTCCATAATGTACATAGACAAAGACTATGATGCAAAAATACATATGGAGGTGTGCACTTCATTCGGAGGTATGCACATGTAATTAGATCACACATGCACATGCGTTTGAGGACTGATATACCCAATTTGGGATCTATTTCATTTTTATGTTACAGTTAAACAATTGTTTATTGTGAAATGCTTATGTGTTCATTTTATTAAGATGTTATTGGTTCAACCGTTATTCATCTAGCGACAATGGGAATGGCAGATATCCCTTGATACATACATACATATATTTTAGAAATCAATGTGTTTCTTCCAATTATGGATTTATTGATCATAATTGTCAGAAAAAAAGGAGGGGTATGTATGTATATATTCATGCATGAAATATTCATGTAAACAGCAGGACATTTGTACAGATTCCAAGGGAAGCAAAAATGGGTGTTTCATTGGCAGTACGTGAAAGCAGCTACTTCAAATTGGGTGTAAGGGACAGCTTTTCTCAGCAACAAGCCAGTAAAATTAGTATTATTTTTAAAATCATTTAGCAAAATGTTTTTAGAAGCAAGCCAGTAAAATGGGGTTTAGTTTCAAAAGCATTCAGTAAAGGAGGCAGTCATTTTAAAATGTAGAAACGTTCATATTTACAAATTGAATGCTTTTATATCTGTGTGAAACTGCATTGGAAATATGTAACCAACTAACAACTAATAAAAAGTCCACTAACCAATTAACTGTCCCAATTAACTTTATATTACAGTTCGGTACTTACAGTTTGAAAGTCATTTCACTTTGTGTTTTTCCATGTGGAGATGCACAATAGAAAAAAAGCAGAAGAGCTGTTTGTTTTGTGAAAGTTTTTTTTTTCGTTTGTGCATGCTGAGAACTTCCATTGTCTTTGCATGTTACTTGTTACATGAAAACCCTTGTAATGTGATTGGCAAAAATGAAGGGGTGGCAGAACCACATTAGAAGCGGCTGTTCTGAGATTGACAGAGAGGCAGAGAGGATTTAAGCGGCTGAACTGGGGTGTAGGCTAGTCATTCTGAGATTGGGTTCCTGTCAGCACACTGTGGGATGGTGTGTCCGGGGGCTGCTGCTGCTGGAAGAGAGAATGAAGACGGGGCAGATAGACAAAGAGTGTAGTCCTGGCTTCAGGGTGAATGACATTCCAAAGGCTGTGTCCATGAACTGTGTGGGAGTCATACAGATAAGGGCCGACAGCCTGAAATTCAAACCTTGCATACTCTGGTGAGTCAAGTCTTAAAAATGAGGAGCGTGAGAATGTATGATATGCATTGTATTTTTTGGCAGACAGTGTAGTGAGATTAGGTTTGAAAATAAAAGTTTTACATTATTTTTCCTTTGGATTTCTGCACTGGGTAAACAGAGCTGTACATCACATGTAAACATTTTTCATATTGCAATCTGTTTGTATTCTTTTATCTTTTAGAGGCTCAAAGCTGTATTCGATGTTGATAAGAACATGTAACTGTGATATCATGTAATGTGTTGTCTAATTTTCTGTTAGTGCAACATAATAGTTGTAATCAAACAGTAACAGCATAAAAAAAAGAAAACAGAACACCCTCACGCCCTCATCCATCTTACTCCATCCCAAACTTATTTTTCAACACTCTGAACCTCCACCACCATTCTCCATTCAGGAATTCCCAACCATCATGAAAATTAATGATGGTCAAAAGTGGAGCAACTGTCCACCTTTTTTTTGGCAGCCATATGTTGCTTCAAATGATAGAATATAAGGGTTGCTCCCTCACACAAGACTGTTTACCTCGCAGAAAAGTGGCCCGTAACACTTTCCTCACCAACAATTGTCCTCTAACACCATAGGCCTTAGCAACCTACACAGTTTATCTGGGATGCTAAATGCCACAAAGGTTTCAAAAAAGGTAGCAGGCACTCCTCTCCAGAAAGAACATGGCATGATAACTTGTTCTGAGATGAGAGTTTGCAGCACACGCTTTTTGCTCACTGTACCTTTCACAGATGTGAAATATCCATTTGGACATAAGTCTTTGTCCCGCCAACATGGGCAGTCCAGCACCGAAATGCTATGGCAATTCCTCTCTGAACAAGAGTACCAAAAGCAACCCCATACACCTGTTTCAGCCTTGTTGGGCCTCATCAGTGAGGTGAAGCTTTGACTCTCTGAGCACAGTGAGCCACAAAGGCAAGCACAGCCACCTATACCACTTGGAAAAATGTGTCCCCCTTATTCAAGACCCTCACTGCTCTTGTGGCAAAGAACTTGGATGGGCCAAACTCACCACAGTGGCTTAAATACCATTATGCATTTCACTTTCTCTTGTTTTTTTAAAGGTATCTTAGAATAGCATGTTGCTACAATGTTAGAAATGGATTGTAGATCTGGCTACTTTAGAAGTGTTGGATTCAAGCTTTAATTCCCATCCCAGTCTTTTGGGCACACTTCATATCGATATGTAGTCTTGTAGCGCCGGGAAAATGGCTGTCAATTTCCAGATACATGTTATATTAAAACTTTGAAGCATCATTGTGACAGAGTAGTATATCACATGTCTATGTTCTTTCGTCAAATTCTTTCCAGGTTCTGTATAACGGATGGCTGATGTTTACTGATTGCTCCGAAAACAACATATTTACCAATAGCAGAGTGCAACAGACCAATCCTGAAATCTGTTATGCTATGGAATTGCAGCGAGAGGAGGCGAGGTTGAGGGAGGTAGCTGTGGCAGCTCCAAAGCACTGTACCTGTGCATGTGTCCAGTAAAATCATATATCACTGCACATTATATTTCATATGTGTGCAAACAGCATAATTTGAATTTCCTGTGGGTGGCATTAACGAACTCAATGGATCAGTGTGTTGGTTCAGCAATGTTACTATATGAGTGAACTGAAATGTGTAATTTGATGCTCAGTCTAGCATCTTATGGGTAACTGTGATAACATGTATTCATCTCTGCAGGAGTGCAAGTGTGAGTAGTGACTAAACAGCCTTCCCAGCCCCCACACCTCTGCAAATCAAGATTGATCCCAATTATAAATGTAGAACAGGCATTGCTAAGAGATATACCTCATACTTCCTTTGCTTTTTGTGTCAACATGGACTGAAGGAAGGAAATACTCTCGAAAGGGGCGTGAAAGGTATCCATTTGCAAACCAAACAACAAAGTACAGCATTCCAAAATGAAAGGAATTCCCAATCAAAGTTCTATAAACTATATATACTGTAATTAAACACGGCAATGTACAACTATTAAAAAATCTTTATAAAAACCCATCACTGTAAAGAAAGACAGAGAAATGTAGAATGTAATATATATATATATATATATATATATTATATATATATATATATATATATATATATATATATATATATATATATATATATATATATATATATATATATATATATAGATGAAAAGGGCAATACAGCCCCACTGTTTTCATAAAGAATATGTAATAAGTGAGAAAATAAATCATAAGTGACCTAACCAGTCTCATGGGTCCAAAGGTGGACTAGGGGGCAGTTAGCAGTCAAGTATACCTTCTCGCTGTTCTTGGGTGGTTCAACATTTTTTAACCAGGCTTTTTGGTGCTGGGAGAGTGGTTACAACTAGATTTGGGTGCAGCAAGTTGTATAGATTCAAGCAGTAAGCTAGTGTCGAGTCGAATCAACACCGTGGCTCAAAGCATGTTCGAGTAATGCATTTCGGAGGGCACACCAGGGTTGCTTTGAAGATTTGTCTGATTTGAGACGTTGTAACTGCTGGGTGGGGTTGACGAGTGATGCTTCACGGGTTCGAGTTGAGTTTCAAAGATTGCTTGCTGCTGTGATCCTAATGAGCCAATTATTGATTCGATGGTTCAAGATGTTGGTAACCACTGCTTCGGATGGATGCGTGATACAATGCTTCTGGTGGTTCGAGTCGAGGTCTGGCAGTGAGCAGTTGTTTTGAGACAAGCATGCGGCAGGTTCTGCTTGGGACCACACATTGTGGAGATGGTTTGGAGGTGCAATCAATACCAGTCTGATCTTGAGAGGGTTTCAAAACAGCACTGGAAGTCGACGTGGTTTGGAGATAGTGCAAAACAAGGATCCTGGCTGTTACATCTCCTAGGATGCTGTGATTCCCAATCCAGAGGCTCAGATGCAAACTACGTCCTTATACTTGTTTCTCCCAACACGATTGAGCCTGGAAAACAACTGGAGGTGTTTGTTACATTCAGTGAGATCTGTGATACAGGTGTGCTGAACGAGTGGCAGGACTTGCTCCAGAAGCAGGCCACCTCTCAATGAGCCCTGTGAATGGTTATGGAGTAGAGATTGCATCAGTCGTGGGCACTCAATATTCACTTAATTGCCAGAGGACTATTGCAATATTAACTCTCCCAAACGAGGTCCAAATAAATTGTCAATTCTGCATGTATTATACAAAGTGATTCCAAAAAGGACTGTGAGACGGTGTTCCTTATAGCTGAATGCCCACAGGTGAATGGACAAAAATAAGCCTGATTTTAGGGATCCAATCCCTGTACTTGTTAGAAGTGGCATTTGCCTGTTTGAATCAAACCCAATTGGCTTTGCGCGAAAGGAAGTAGAGACGGTACTCTTCCCCACTTGTGCTGAACCTCCTCTATCGAGACTAACTCTGATTCCTTCTCAGACCCATATCATCAAAGACCTTATGGTATGCATCACCCTGGGGTGAGGCTAGACCTTTCTGTAGAATGTGCCATTGAATTTGTGTTATGAGGACAGCACAAAGGTCAAAGGCAAGGCAAATTATTTCAGTCTCTTGTACTGTTGGCTGGCAGGGTCGGGCTGTGGGACCAGTTTACAAACAATACTTACAACTCTGCCCACGGCTCTCAGTGTTGACACATGCATGATGCAAATCACATGTGTCTGTCTATAATTATGTGAATTACTAGGCACCATACCCTAAACTCAGGTATGGCTTTATGTGTAAAGCTTTAATTGACCCAAGAATATTATTTCTGATAACTTTGTGGTCTTGGAACAGAGGTGCGGACTATAAATGCAGAGTCTGTGCTGAAGTGACTGTGCTGCTCAGCAGCTGTCTAAAGTGCACCTCTGGCATCTGAACCTTTTCTGTGCCTACAGAAATGTGGCACCTGTTCTGGGACACTCTAGGTGCTGCAGATGAGGAGACTGATGAAGCAGTGCACCTGTGTCACTATGCTTTTGGCATGCAGCCTTATGAAAGAGGGGGCTGGTTAGCAGACCACCCTTTCTGACTTGGAATTGCCTGCATCATTTTTTATTAATTAATACAAATGAAATAAAATTAGGACCTCTACACCCTTGCCAGATGACAATTCCTCACAGGGACTTACACACTAGATTCAGAAATCTTCTATCTGACACATACTTTACAACCCTTTGCAGATGGGGAGCGGGTGCAAGCGGATCTAGGTCACCTGGCATAAGCCCCGCCCACCTGATGCCTTCCTGCCTGCCGCTCCTTTTCACCACGTTGCAAGCCCCGCCCACCTGGTGCCTTCCTGTTTGCTGCTCTTTTTCACCACTTAGCAAGCCCCACCCACCTGGTGCCTTCCTGTTTGCTGCTCTTTTTCACCACTTAGCAAGCTCCGCCCACCTGGTGCCTTCCTGTTTGCCGCTCTTTTTCACCACTTAGCAAGCCCCGCCCACCTGGTGCCTTCCTGTTTGCCACTCTTTTTCCCTACTTAAGGAGCCCACCAGCCTCTTTTCCTTTGCAGATGGGGATCAGGTGCAAATGGATCTAGGTCACCTGGCCTAAGCCCCGCCCACCTGGTGCCTTTCTGCCTGCCGCTCTTTTTCACCACTTAGCAAGCCCTGCCCACCTGGTGCCTTCCTGTTTGCCACTCTTTTTCCCTACTTAAGGAGCCCTCCAGCCTCTTTTCCTTTGCAGATGGGGAGCAGGTGCAAGTGGATCTAGGTTACCTGGCCTAAGCCCCGCCCACCTGGTGCCTTCCTGTTTGCTGCTCTTTTTCACCACTTAGCAAGCCCCGAACACCTGGTGCCTTCCTGTTTGCTGCTCTTTTTCACCACTTAGCAAGCCCCGCCCACCTGGTGCCTTCCTTGCCTTTTGACTGCTAACTCTCTGTTCTCTCCTCCTTTCCCTTCTCCCTTTTCCTATCTCCTCCCCTTACTTTATTCTATGCACTTACTCTATCATAATTGTCCCTGGACCTAGTATGAAAGCAACCTCGTCTGTCTCCTCCTCCCTCCCCTTACTGGTTTTTTCCTCCCCACCCCATTCCAGCACTATCTGAAATATCGTCAGGCCTAATATGATAGTCACTTGTTTTGTTCCTTCCCTACCTTTCTGCACCCCTCTCCCTCATCTCTTGTTTTTTTTCTGGCTCTGCCAGAAATGTCGTCAGGCCTAGTACGGTAGTCGCCTGTTTCCGTTTCCTTCCCACTCTACCCCTCCCTTCCTTATCTATGTCTTAGCTCTTGCACTATCTGAAATGTCATCAGGCCGAGTATGATAGTTAATTTCACATCCTTACTGTTCATGGCCTGTAAGAAGGTCATTGTATTTTCCCTTGTTCCCTCCCTTGCCTTGAAGCACTTTGAAACACATTGTGTATAGGCGCTATATAAATAAACTATCATATCGTATCATATCATAACCCGTCCATTTGGTGGTTCAAAATTATAAGCATCCGATTTGAAAGTTCTGAATACTGTGAAGAAATGTGCCTGCCTCCACTCACCAGGCAATGTGTTTTGATTGACGTAAGTGGAATCCATTCAGAACACATCGCTCTGATGTAATAGAGTGGCATGTGAACTGGATCCTTCTGTAACAAATCAATGTTCATTTTGAAAAGTATATTTGCATTTTAAGGAGGGGAAGGTGTTTCAACAACCCCACTCCCCTACATAGGTGCAAACAGTATTCTGGGCCATCCTTTGAGCAAGTGCCTGACGAGACAGCTTCAAACTTCAGGTAATGATGGAGGTAAAAAACATGGACAGGGCACAAAACACGAGCAATCCATTCCAAAGGAGAGAGGAGATACATGATGCACATCTATCAGGTGTTCTTCTGCCTCCCTCATAATATAGCTCCGTTATATGAGATTTATAAAACTATATTTCTGAGGGAGATATACTGAGCCCCACTGTTTGTTCGTACTTCTTTTAGATATTATAGATTTCTGTTGTTTTTCGTTGCGAGCATCATCAGAAATAACTTGGGCAGGCAAAGCTCTCACCTGCACCTTCAGGTGTGAGGTTGACTTTTCTTCCAATGCTTCATGTGAAGTTACATTACATTTTTGGACTCACTAAAAAGTTCTCACAAACACTAGAGGGAGAGAAAATATCACCAACACTATTCTGGAATGTAACTATAGATGCACACTGAACAGTTTCACCTACTCACAAAATCAGCAAAATACCGAAAACTACTGAACACCGTCAAGTCCTGCCAAAACTGTAGCTTTATCTCCTGCTTCCCTTATCAATTATATGATCGCCCAGATGTAGCGTAATTGGTCTACTTCCCACGAACATAGCGCGTATTGCAATCCCTCGATCAGTATTTAAGGCATTTTGAATTGTTTGCCCGAACCATGAAACAAAATATATCCTTAGCCTATTCCTATCGGTCAGAAGTAGCATTTCACATTCCCTGATATGTGTTGCTTTGGAATTTTGCCTCTTATTTTTTTATTGCAAGCCCAGTGCCTGTGTGGGTATTGTTATTGAAAAGATACGGTGCTCTAATAGGGTAACAAATCAGAAGCCGCCCAAAATGTTCCTCTGCACTGTCCAGTACCATTAGCAATCTGATATATGGGATCAGCCTAAGCGTTGGGCAGCCAGCAGCAGCATCTTAAAAACACACATTTCTTACTAGCGAGATCAGAGATAACCATAAATTGATTTAGCAATTAGAAACGGTACATGTGGAAGTCAATGCATTTTTAATGCCCACCATTGATGAGCTCTAATTGCTAGGTAACTGCGAAGTAAATGGCCTATAATTTAGAGATGAACCAAAGAGTTCAGCAGAAATTCAGATGTGCCGAATCATTAGAGTGTGTGTTCCCTAAAAGTAAACTCTCAGATATAAAGAGAAAAATAAACTAGACCATTAAGATGACAAGTAAGCAAAACTACTATCATGAGGCTGAGCATGGGGAAAAGAGGTCGCTAAATTGATTGGAAAAAATAATGGCGTCTCTAAAAAAACGTTCTTTTTTGCTTCTTCTGTTTCCTCAATTAGATGTGAAATTACTTCAACGCCTTTCTCGCTGCATGGCACTGTGCATTTTACAAGGCAAAAACATTCAGACGGATTCACGGAATTGTGTTCTCTTTGACAACAACGTAGACATAACGTCTGTAAATGTGCTAACTGTTCAAAGGGAGAGCATTTGTCAGTGAAGAAGCCGCTATCCTCAAAATCCAAGCACGTGTCATGGCGTAGCGAGCTCACTTTTTACACACGATGCCAGCTTCATAATCATGCACATTGTGGATCGCTTCATAATTCAGTAACTCGCCCAGCATTCTCCCCATGTCACACAGTAAGTTGGGAGCTAACATCACTATTATAAGGGCACTTCATGTAAGGTCTTACATCTGGGTGTGCTCAGGACTCCATAAACAACAGCCACCTATTTGGCGATTGGTCAATTGTTCCTTCACCGTTGGGGGTTGGGTTTTTTTTTACCTACCTTCATGGGACCCTCCTCATTCAAAGTAGTGCTGTGTTGGCCACGCTGTACTGGCTAATCCCTGGCACAATTATGCTGTGCTAGCACTTCCGATTCCTTAATGTGTGGCACAATATCATTATTTCAAAGTCCCTCTTCCTTGTCCAAGTCATTATATCACTAAGACGGAACCTTTGTTTTTGTAGCCTTACATTTAATCTAAATCCACTCTTCTTCAGCGGAGAAGTGGAGAAGGTAGAAGGCCCAATGCTATTTTCAGTCAAAATCAATTTTAGTCAAGGTTAAGGAGTCTTACTATGTCAATCACAATTGATACAATTGCCCATATGATTGATTGATTTCTCTCTGCTAAGTGAAAACACCAATTTTCTTTAAAATGTTTTGAATTCTAGCAAATGGATTCTGCATAAAATATAAGTCTGCCACATAGTGTCACTTTCATGATTTGCTCTGTACCTAAAAAGTGGTGTGAGTGGTCTGTGTCTGTGTCCGATTTCGGAGTGCTTAATTAAATGCCTGACATTGACAAGGTATGCACAAACGTAAATGATTGGATATTTACAGTCTAATCACAAACCAACAGCTGTTAGGCAAGATCACCACTATTCAGAAATAAATCATCAGGAACAATGTATACATGGAACTCTTGATTGCAGACTCTATCTGCTTTCCTTTAAAAGTCTGTTGTGATTAAAAACGTGATTTAATTGTTGACAGTTGATAATTTGTACAACTGATCTTTTCGGCATAAAGTATTTTTTGGAGAAGAGTAATATTAATGAATTTGACTATGTGTGTGCCCTCCCTCTCTCACACGTGCAAGAAAATAAAACAGACACTCCCCGGAAAGGGAATAAGGCAAAAGAGAGCAGGCTGGGAGAGTTCAAGGAAAAGTTTATCTAGATCTCTGAGAACGCTCTGACAAAGTTAATGTTACATCACATTATATAGGCACAAAAAGATGTCTAACATATGGTACTATGATGGACCCGGATTGGTCAGCTGGGGTGGTGCTTTAGGTGTGGGCATTGTCTCGCCCTCCTGGTTGGTTGCTCGGTTGGTGGGAGGATGAACGTCAGACATCTGTATTCCGGATGGGTGAAGGTCAGGTTGTTGTGAGACACGGTGGTCACTATCTAAGCTAATATAACTCATTCTCTATAATGCATGCACTAAATATTAGTGATTCAAAAGACTCTCAGTAGTTTATCATGTCTTCTATAAAAGTCATTCAAGTGTCTATATCATCTATAACATTTGGATTATACAAGTCATAGGTTAGGGGTCTTGACCACTATAATACAATACCCAGAGTGCATGTCCACAAGTGCAAGAATCTCAGGTATGTGACATTTGTAAGTATTGGGCACGATATATTGCAGCAGAGGTCTAATGTTAGTTAGGGGTCTGCTGGGTGGGCATCACGGCACAATCAATGATCTGGCACATTAAAGGAATATCTTGCAGGGACACAGGGTCAGAATGGCAGCAAGTTTCCACTGGCGAGGGTAAGAGGGCAAGGACGCTTTTGTGGAGATGGATGAGCCATGTGCTTAGCTCATGTTGGTTCACATGCAGGGCAGTGATTTTAGGGGAAGAAAGATGTGTTACATTTATTATTTGTTGCAAGCACCTCCGGCTTCAGCGTGAGAATGGAGCTGCAGAGTTTTCCAGTCAGAGTGGGAACGAGGGTGGGGGCCGTGTGCTCTGAGCCTGGCTGCTGCGGGGAAAGGGAGAGAAGCACTTCGTACTATCGCAGTGAGGCCTGGTCACCAAGATGGAGTCGAAAGGGGGTACACAAATGGATGCCCTGTGTCCTGCTCAGTGGTCCCATCTAAGCGAATGTAACCCAAAGTTAACATCGCATAAGGGCAAGGGGCGAACCCACTACACTGCTGGCCCCTCGCTCCCACACAACTATTAAGCCCAACATCATGCTAAGGGAAAATTTCTAAAACAAATCCCATGTTAAAACTCACTTGGAAGTATTATGTATTCTGTAATTTCTGGGGGGTTAGCACCACCACTCTATATACATCAACAAATTACACATTATATTTGCTGTGGCATGTACAGAACCTTAGTTATCTTTTTTCCCTGTGCAAAACCTTGCCTGTCGCTGATTGGAACTATGATGGTGTGCAATTTATATAACTCTCTAGCTCCTTGTTCTTGATGTCACAGCGCATGTATAGAGCTCAAACAGCCTGGGAGATCAAGGACAGTGAGGGCCACTTTCATCATTGTGAATCCCTTTGCATATTCAGCAACTCCCACTCATCATCTGTACTATTAGTAAGGCACCCTGTGAGTTTCCATGAAAGATGGCGAGCAATAGTTAGGGCAGATTTTGTTTTTTAAATTATTCTCCTTTTATTATTATTATTATTATTATTATTATTATTATTATTATTATTATTATTATTATATTCATTAAGTGATGAGCTAGCCAGGATGATGTCAACATGAGAAAATCTAGCACATTTTCCAAAGACAAGGGAGACTACAGAGACGACAGGGTGTTCATATTTCAACCAATGTTTGATGACAACTACAACAGCACCTTGAGAGAAAGCAAACTGAACACCGCACCAGCAAGCTCGGATGTGGACCGTAAACCAGACACCATCAAAGAGACCTCAGCAGCCACATCCTCTGGCAAATAGACAAAGGAAAACGCACTGCCTAAACAGGTTGCAGCATCGACTTCCACTTTTTAGACCAGATAAAGAGTTACAGGAAAGGAAACAACAACACAAAACACGTACGCTTCCAGAATTGCGTGGCGAATGATAGCTTAACATGCAGAGGAGGACCTGAGGCAAAAGAGTAGGGATGCTCAAAAACGCACTCAGAAGCCAAAGGAGAACTAAGAATGACAAGATTCAGATTCCAACTACAATAGAAAAATGAAAGTAAGCCAGGTACTCAACCTGTCCAAATACAAAGTCACGCATTTTGAAGAATCCGTGCTTAATAAAGGACTATCCTTCTCTCCTGCCAGCACAGCCAACCCTATGGATGCACACATCAGTCTTTTCAAATACACAAGAAAATAGAAGCTTAACATTTTTTTTCACCAAGAATATCCCATGGAGAGCGACTAGAATTGAGAAACTCCTGATCAGAGATGCGAGTATTGAGAATCTAGCTCACGCACACCTTCTTGCCAACTCAGATGAGAGGGGACACTGAAGCCTAATCCTAAAGAGATATATACAATACTTAGACATCAAAGAACAAAGCATAAACATACCTGAACTGAAAAGGAAATCGAAATTCATGCCCAACCTAGAAGGGGATAAAAGGGACATATTCCACAAGGCTGTCACGCTTGACCTGCACAGGTTAAAACACAATACAAGAACAACCAGGAAATGATCCCAGATTAACATTAATGCAGCTGAGCTACAAGCACTGACCACTTTGAAAAACAACACAAGCATAATAATCAGGGAAGCCTATAAAGGAGGGGGCATAGTGATCCTGGACAGGCTTGACTACACCAAGATGGCCACCACTCACTTGGAAACACCTGGCTGTTATGAAAGAATAGAGTCTAACCCGACTGCCTTGACAGTGACCAAGGCTAAATAATTGATAAACACATGGCACAAATGTGGACTACTTACTGATCAGGAACACAGATTCCTGAGGGTATACCACGCTCACATGCCAATCATTTACTTTTTGCTCAAAGTGCACACACGGTTCACACTTATTCCTGAGGGCAAATGTGAGGAATCATATGGAACACCCTTTTAAATCCTGTCTAAAGTCTCCTCTCAGATGGCACCGGTAAAGGTAGACACTTCCTTATCCTAACCTTGCGGGTGGTATATTACGGGAGGATCACCTTGGAGGAGACAAGGCCCAGGATGATGAAGAGATACTGTGGGATGTGACACCATATTTGTCCTTTGAAAGGAAGTCCCTTTCTGGGCTACCAAAACAGGTGATGGCATATTGTCAGTATGATGTCCCTGACCCACATATACGATCTAGTATTCTGGGCACAAGCTGTGTTAAATCTCAGCAAGCCTTGTTAACAGAAAGATCATTTAAAGCATTCCTGCATGAACACCCTCCTTACTCCCAAACATATACTGTAAACATATCCGACAAAAAGAGACTTTAGTCAACTGACATCCTCTGTTACCACAAATTCTAAAAGTCCATCTTGGAGTAATTACAAGGGGAATAAATGAACCCTTAAAATCAATTCAATACTTGAAAGAAACAATTGTGTTGTAGGGGACTCCAAGACCCATAACCCCCTCAGTACTGGGCAAGGAAAAGAGCTTAAGAGGCATGCTGTAGCAGTAATAAGGCAATGAAGCCTAGCATCCCACACCTGAATGAACCTGGGAGGCATAAAAGGTCCCCTCTGTGCATCAAAATGTAAGGAGCTGGAACTGTGATTGGAGTGCGAGCCTGTAGCAATAATAGCAGAATTAAGAATGCACAAGGGTGGCAAATCAAGTAGAAGTGGGAGAACAAGAGGGACACCGGAACATGGAGACAGCAGATTTCATTGGCTTGTTCTGAGAGGATCTTGTTCCCCCAAACTGTGAAGTGTAGAGGCTGTTCAGCAGCGAGGAGTAATTGTCAAGTCTTGGATCTCAGGAGCGAGAGGGTCTCCAGAAACATGTGGCTGGACCAGAGACTAGGGTTAACTGCAAGCAAATGCACAGTTACACCAAGAGCTAATTATACATGGAGCTCAGCACCGTATCTTTTTGAACACTGATGCAAGCTGCTGGAATTCATGAATATAACACGTGGAACGCAATAGTAAGTATTGGTTGCTTCAGTATTGTTCCTGTTACTGCTTCCTCGTTGACCATGCCCCAACACTCGCATATGAGTATAATTGACAACCACAAACCACTTCTATTCCAGTCTGAGCATCCCGCTATGGCCATTTATTTACTTTCAATGGTTTTTGCTTCTAGGAACTACCTCACCTATTAATCAGGCCAGATTCCAATCTTTTTGATTACCATACCATCATTTGACTGAACTACGAGCCACACATTTTATACCTGAACGTTTGTTTAGAGTGCAGCATTGTTTCAACTCATGTTTCAACTCATGGACTGAGCTAGTAGCTCCATATATGTGTTTATTAGGAACCAGCTATAGCCACACAGAGAGTCTGCATTACCGATACTACTAAATTGAAAGCACCTCATGTGTCTACCATACACTCTTTATTTTGGAGACCAGAGGAAGGAACTCTGATCACTAATCAGGTTCCCGTTTTTTCTTTTTGTTTTATGGTGTAAGGCGATACATTCAATTGAAAAGGAAGACATCGAGGAGTTCATCACTTTACCACGGTGCCTCTAATATATACCACTTAAAATTAGAGACTGTCCCAGTTTACAGAGCTTCATAAACACCACATACAGCCACCATATAATAGACAAATCTTGTCTCTATTAGTGTTTTTCTACCATGAAGAAGTTGCCCAAATGATTTTATAATTGGACAAGAGGAATGAAACAAGTTGCTGGTTTTTCTTTTCAATACCAGAGCAGGTGTTGTGTTATGATTTACATGCAACAAATCTAATGGAAGACTAATAGGTGCTTAGCCATTACAGGCAAAATCGAGCAGACTGCCGAACACGTATAGTTTATGTTTTGAACCATGGTTGGGTAAGTAATAATTGTGCACCTAATTAGTGAGTATTTATCATCCAGAACTTTTAGACATGTTAAAATGTGTATTTCATTGCATTTGCACTTTAAAGTCACTGATAAGGTGTTAGGCATTGGTCACGTTAAATAGCATGAGTCACCTTATTACAGTTTTACATTTGAAATGTTTTAAAAATTGGCTTTTAATCAATAAATGATGATATATATTTTCTTCAATATATCAATGATGGTAAGCTTTGTTATGTTGAATACTCCATCAACATTGTTTACTTAATCACATGGAACTCTATGTAGACTGACCGGAAGTCTCCCAAACCCTAGAGAGTTGTACCACAATTCGTAAGAGACAGGGAGCTGTCTATGTTCTGTTGTTTATTTATACCAGGTTTGCTCCCTCCTCTCTTTCCAAAATGGCCTGGCATCCCATAGAGTTTTAAAGTAATTCAGCACGGCTATTGGTCATGGGATTGTTTTTTCTCAATCATTACCCTATCTCAAAGACACAACAGACGTTTTGCTTAAAATGAAGGACATAGATTTTCAAGAGACAATATATATATTGTTCACGATGGATTCTGCAGCCTTTATACTAACACAACCCATGCAGATGGATTGGAAGCCATGGAATGGTTACTATTATCTACCAATAAATGCACAGCCAATAAGATATGTGTGTTAAGTCTATGAAAATTGGTTCTTAATAACAACTTATTTAGATTTGAAGATCGGTACTCTATCCAAATCTCGGGAACGTCCATGGGGTCCGCCATGGCACCGTGATATGCCAACACTTACATGGTGTACCTGAACAAACAAAAGTATTAAACAGGCCAGAGTTCAGTACACATCTAAGATGTTATTTTCAATTCATCAATGACATTTTTGGTATTTGGAGAGGCACACCAAGTGGGTTAACTGACTTCTTTGAACATATGAATCAATCATCCCAGAGAATTATATTCACAACAAAGTTCACTACATAACGCATTCAATTCTTCGACGTGGAGCTCTATGTGAACAATAATAAACTTGAAACTACAATTTTCCGCAAACCGACTGATAAGAACAGCATTTTGCAAGCATCAAGCTTTCACCCGAAGAACACTATAGAGAGAATCCCCAATAGACAGTTTTTGAGATACAAGAGGATTATTTCAGAAGAATCAGAACTGGTTGCAAAATCATCGAGACTACGTGAACAATTCCTACAAGGAGGGTATTCTGAGGAAATATTATCATGAGCCCATTCAAAAATATCTGGAGTTTCGAAACATCAAGCTTTGGACCCCAGAAACAAAGTAGAGTCAGAAAAATTGGTTTATGTCACTACATTTTCTGAAAAAAGTTACAAAATCAAGAAAGCAATCAAAGTTGGGATATTTTGAAGATGGCTCCTGTGTTAGCTCATTTATTTGAGACTATGCCTGTCTTTGCATATAGAAAAAGTAAAAGTATGAGAGATCAACTGGTTCGAGCAGATTATGTGGAAACAAAAACGGATACCGTAAAACCAAAAGGGACCCTTCCTTGCCAAAATTGTCAACATTGTCACAATATTATCACAGGAAATATTATTCCCCACCCACATACAGGCAAGCCTTTTCAACTTAGACACACAAGCACATGTGATACAACAAATGCGATCTATGGCATTAGATGTCCATGTGGCATCTATTACGTCGGACTGACAACTCAGAAGGTCAAATTACGATGGACAGAACATATATTGAACATACATTCACAATCATATCATTCCCCTGTAGCACAAAATGTTAAACTTCTGAATCATTCAATACCCCAAATGAGATTGGTAGTTCTAGAACATGTAAAATGTACCAAAAGGGAAGGTGACATTAACACTCAATTACATCAGAAAGAGATTCAATGGATTGAAGATTGGGCTCATTAGCCCCAAAGGCGATGAATATCAAATTTGATTTGAGTTGCTTCTTATGATTTGTTCAATGGTTTGATGAGATGTGTATTGAGTGAGTATCAAGATGTTGGTGTTTTGAATAGATGAACACTAATATTGAACACTGACAACTTAGAAAAGATCAAACCATCATAGTTCAAATTGTGAAATTGCACAAGTCTCGAGTAGAATCATAAGCCAAAACAACTTTTATGGTAGTATTTAGCACAATATGCTTATTTTACAGTGGGCTTATGAGGCTTGTGATCAACCATTAAGAGTGGATGAATGTGAGGGTCATTACACTAGGCTCTATGTTTGGAATGTGAAAATATTAAGTTAGACTATAATCATGGAATGTCATGTATATGTTGATAACATCTAATACTAGGACTATATCAGAATAAGTTAAGGCGGAACTTATGGTCAGGCAATAGTTAATATCAGTGAATGTACACCACATTAATAAAACTGCGGTTCCCGCAGCATCTGTGTTGATTCAGATTATACTAATGAGATATTGTGCATGATAGCATTCAATTACAAGACATAATCAGGAATGTCAATATGTTGAATTCATTTCTAATTTATGACCATTTAGGAAATCTTACTCTACCGAATTACAGAAATACGAGATGTAGACACGTGACCACATCTGTATTTTCGATTTATAACAGAGATATTCTGTTAACTTCGAATTCATATAATAAAGCAAAGTTCAGTTTGCATATTGAGTTGATTAGAAGTTAGAGCCAGTGAACAGGATATTGAATTATTGTAGTTATATAACGTAATACTATCACATGATCACATTTCAGTCACATGACTTTATCAGGAAATAGATCAAAATGCGGATGCAGGACTGGAGGCTGTTTCCATTCAGCCAGTTCTGGGTCCTGCATCACGCCACGCAATCTTTAGGTAAGCTGAGGAGCACAATGTGATGTAATAATTTAAGAACATAGGGTAGAGTCAGTGAATATGATTTTGATTTATCGTAATTCTGTTACAACCCTACATTACCACATTATCACATTACGATCCCATGACTTGAGCAGGAAGTCGATTAAAAAGTGGATGCGGGACAGGAGGCTGTTTTCACTCAGCCAGTCCCGGTTCTCGTTTCACACTATGGAATTTTTAGGCAAGTTGAGGAGCATGAATTGTTGCAATGAGTTAAGAACATAGGGGAGGAATCATATTACAACTTGATTCAATTTTTGGGACATTTTTCTGCAGATTGAGAGGCGATTCAGTAATATCAAGGTGGTTTTCAGAACAAGCAATATTAACCTTGCATTCATAAGGTAGGCTATTTTGTTGCCCATAGATGATTAAATGGACATGTTTGGGATTAATTTGTTCACATATGGTAGCACAATATACTGAGGTTGACATAGAGTACTTTTTTTAGGTTTCAGTGGATACAACTGATCCGGTGAGAACTAAAGGGAGACAGTGGTACAAAGATATTGGTCAGGTTAGTGTACATTTTAACTACACAGAAATCAATGATGCTAAATATTAAACAGTTATCTTAGATGCATTTTTTGATTCATTGCAGGACATTCAGTGGTAACAGATACACCTGAAAAAGGTGTGGACAGCCCCGAAACGCACAGTGAGGGGTCACTTACAAACATCGCACACAGGGAACGTAGGTCTCATAAGTCTGGTATTATTTGTAGTGTGAAACCAAGCTGTAACAATACAAAATTGTCATTCTTTATCATTAACGTTGATTGGTGCTTGTCGAGCGTATGAAACAGTGAAAATGTGTGTTGATTTTTAATTTTTTTCAGATTATATGTTTTTTTAAAACAGAGGAATGTGGAAGGTATTTATGAAGAGACACTTATGCTAGTTTATTTTATAAAAAATACATGGTTTGAATCAATAAACACAAAGGAAAAGGTTAATACCTCACATGGAGTGAACAGGTAATTTATCAATATTAGGCACTGAATCTAATTTGCTATTACTTAATCTCTTGTGTGGTCAGGAGTGACCCGGAACACCTAAAAGCATTTACGCTTTTAAAATAACTGAATGAATTTGATCTTGTGTGCCCTGATTTTATGATAATACCTAATGATTGATAAAACACATATAGTTGGTAAGAACAGACTTACTCTGAGTTGAACAATGGCGGCAGACAAAGTTAAATGTTATGACGACCAATACTTTCTAGAATTATTGCCCGAGTAACAGCACTGGGACCTGACAGTGACACTTTCCAACGTAGCAATGAGAGATAATTGGGACGAATTGGCACAAATGAAAAAAACACATCATTAGAGCAAAACTCCATAGGGTAATCATGATTGAATATCTTCTTAATGGTACACTACACCAAGGACTTGCGGTAAGAAACGAACATTGGCTAAGCCTTGATAATAAAGAGTTTGTGTTACAATGGAGTTATATAGCCAACAAGTGTGGCTGAGGTTGGATCATTTTTATCATTGGCACAGCGAAAGAGATGTCAGACAAACTGGTTGCAGAACTGGTAGTATTAGAAGATGCTGAGCATCCCACTGTGGCCGTTAATTTACTTTGAATCGTTTTTGCTTTTAGGAACTACCTCACCTAGTAATCAGGCCAGATTCTGATCATTTTAATTACCATACCATCATTTGACTGAACTACAAGCCACACTTAGAGTACATCAAATAAGTGGATGATAGACCCTTTTTGACCAATTTTATATATGAACGTTTGTTTTGAATACAGCATTGTTTCAACTCATGGACTGAGATACTAGCTCCATATATATGTTTTTTACGGACCAGCTACAGCCACAAAGAGAGTCTGCAGCAGTTATTGGAGAATTACCGATACTACTAAATGGTAAGCATTACATGTGCCTACCATATACTCTTTATTAGTTTTGGAGACCAGAGTAAGGAACTCTGATCACTAATTGGGTTCACCCTTTTTCTTTTTGTTTTATGTTCTAGGATGATACATTTCATTGAAAAGGAAGACATTGAGGAGTTAATCACTTTACCTCTTTGCCTCTAATATATACCGCTTCATATTAGAGACTGTCCCAGTTTACAAAGGTTCATAAGTGCCACACACAGCCACCATATGATAGACAAATCTTGTCTCTGTTTGTGTTGTTCTCCCATGAAGAAGTTCACCAAATTATTTGATAATTGGAGAAGAGGAACAAAACATGTTTTATTTTCTTCAATACCAGAGCAGGTGTGGTCTTATGATTTATATGCAACAAATCGAATGGAAGACTAATAGGTACGAAGACTATAAATGCAATAGCTAGCAGACTGCCAAATATGTATTGTTGTTTATAATTTGAACTGTGGTTGGGTAACTAATAATTGTGTACCTAATTAGTGAGTGTTAATCACTAAGAACTTTTAGACCTGTTCAAATGTGTATTTCATTGTATCTGCACTTAAAGTCACTGATAAGGTGTTATTCACTGGCCATTTTAAATAACATGAGTCACTTTATTACAGCTTTAATTTTGAAATGTTTTTATTCAATACATGATGATATATATTTTTTTCAATATTTTGATGATGGTAAACTTTGTTAGGTTGAATACTCACCTAGAGGTCTACATAGACTGACAAGAATTCTCCTAAACTCCAGAGACTTGTACTATAATTCACAAGAGACAGGGAGCTGAAGTTTTAATGCTTGAACAATGGAATAGTACCAATTGCATATATTAGAAAAGTCCTTTTAACCAATGGGAAGAGCAAACGCTACTTCACCCCATCGGGAAACCCTTAAAAGACTGTCACTATCTGAAGGAGTATTTGTGTGTCACTAGTTATGAAGAGTGAACATTGAGAAGGTCATTACATAATACTTAACCTTGATAAAAACAATTGTTCTAACCTTTATCTTATGAAAACTACATCAAGAAGTGGTCATGTGTGCCTAATTGTGATTCCCAAAGGAAGAATGAACTCTATACTTTACTTTCACATATTAATATAATTCAATATCAACTTTTATATTGTGAAAACCTCATTAAGAAAGGAAGAAGAAATGTTATTATTTCCTTTAATTCAACATTCATTTCATATATGAAAAGTTGAAGGGTATTTGATATTGAAGAAGAGAGCAAGCATTGCCCAAGCCAAGAGTCTCCAAGAGTGAAATCAGCCTTTCGCACAATCGGTTACTATGAGTCTAATAATAACAGTTCAACCAACCTAAGATATATGTGTGCAAGTACGAATCTAAGAGAGTGGTTCCGAATTTCTGGGTAATCACTTGGGCTGATAGCTGGCAGAAATTTGAAGAGAAATTTGGGGAAGGGAAGATAGATGGCTGCTTGTAAAGACTATTCTGAAGTGGACACAACCTTTATTGCCAGAGACTGTGGAAGACATAGAGAGGTGGGTGTTAAAGCAAAACACAGGTTGTTATTGTGGCAGACAGACAAGAACGGCAACAAGGCTGTCCCTTTTGAAGAGAGCTATTCAGAGGAAGAGAGCCTTGCCTACTTGAAGGTTTTGAAGTACTTTAAAGTGAGTCTTGTTGAAGCCTGTCTGAAAGTACAAATCACTGAAGTTATGATAGTAGACCAAAGTATTGAAGTTGTGCTGGTATATCTGTTTGTCAGTAGATGCAATATTATAGTAGCCTAAACAAAGTGGAGGACTATGAGACAAATGTGACTGTTCTCATGGTGAATCAAGTTGAAGTGGAGTTGTTGAAGTGGAAGTAGCAGCACAGAGACGGCCTCTTTTCAAATATACCATTGTGAATTCTAAAACTTTAACTAAAGACATACTGACTGTTAACCAAGAACTGTGTCTCACTGAAAGTTATAGATTTTGTATTTCTTTTGAACTGTGGCAAGTCCTCTTGAAGTAGTGACACAGCATTATGGATGAGATTACGATTGGTGCTATTTGGTAGAAGTGTAAAGTGGATACTGTTTTCTATCAGTGGAACTTTGGTTAACAAACCTTTACTGTGACTTTGAAATATCAAGAATTGATCTGAGACTGTCTTATCTACAAGTATTACCTCATTTCTTTCTTTGGTTGAATATTAACAGAATTGAGCTTGAATCCGGGGGAAGGGGATTTACCCAGGATAGTAGAAGGTTATTAAGAAACTGTGAATGTTGTTTCTGTTATGTTGTATTACCACACATGTTCTTTGTGTACTTGTTGCTAAGTGTGAGGGCTAGATATCCCGTGTTAGCATGTTTTCCCTTAGCTTTGGGCAGGGAAATCCTCAGAAGAGTAGGGATAGTGAGGTGCTGTACTAAATTTATTTTGAGAATAAAATGACATGTGTTGATAAATCATCAAATAGTTGAGTGCCTCGCATTACTGACCCCTCACAGCAGAACATACTAAGTGACATATAATGGGTCACAGAAGCCATCACCCAATATATCAACAGATATAGAAGTGCCAAAGATCCTGACAAACCTCAGGGACACAATGCACACCCTTTTAATCACTGAAGACATTGAATGGGTATCTACTTGTCACATTAGATGTGAAGGCCCTATACACCTTCATTAAGCACATCCTGGCTCTCAAAGCCATTGACTGCACCTGGGCCAAGGCATCAGCATTCTTGTTTTCACATCTCTAGATAATAAGGAATTTTTGGAATTCTCCCTCACGAACAATGTGTTTCTGTTCAATGGCTATTACTATCTCACAATAAGAGGTATTGTAATGGGGGATACATATGCACGTGCTTTGGCCAACCTATTCATGAACTACTTCAAACAGGTCTTTGCCTTGGCCAAAATAGATTTCAACTGTCACATCTTAAAATTGTACTGCTACATAGACAACATTTTGAGGATCTTTTTTGTTGCACCAGAACAGTTTGCAGACTTTGAATAATATCTTAACAAAAACGCCTTTGGCATTCAGATGACTGTAAGTCAAAGCTATGATAAAATTGACTTTTTGGACGTAAGAATCACATTAGGTCACGACGGACTACACACAAGAACATTTAGGAAACTGACTGAGGTAAACTCATACAAAAGATCCACAAAGGCGAGTTTCTTTGAGCCAGGGGAAATTTCAGCAATGAACATGCCTACCAATCGCAATGTTGACTGCACAAAGGAAGATTCACAGCAACGGGATAATCAGAAAAGAATGTCGAAATAGCAATAGGAGCAACCAGTTGTATCACCAGGTATTCGCTATTAACCCCAAAGGAGACAAAGAAACAACAGGAGTCCACACTAAAATACGTAACCCAATGAAGCCAGGACAGCTACAAGCTCCAGAAAATCATCAACAAACCTTGGAATCTACCAGCCATAGACCAAGACATCCAGAAATGGATTTCACCAAACCCCAATTCTCCTTTACTAAGGCACCAGCACTAGGACCATTCTAAGCCCATCACACATGAAAAACGATCTCAGACAACCGCTAAAACTGGCTTACAGCCTTACAAACAGTCAGGTTCCACAAATGCAGAACTTGTTCCATGTGTCTCGTCGCACAAAATGCCAAACAAGTTAACTTCAATGACAACCAGTGCCACAGAATTGATCAACTAATCAACTGTAAATCCAAATTTGTTGTATATGTCATTGAGTGTGTCTGTAAGCTAATGTACGCCGGAAACACAATTTGAGAATAAAGGACACAGATCCGTGAACAAACTTTACCATAATCATTACTAAGGGTGCGGACACAGACACACAGCCATTACCAATTGTATTTACAGATCTCACCATTGAGGAACACAAATGTTCACCATCGTCCCTTTGATATGGTTAATGCAACACATAATTGATGATCACACTACATAGACATATAATATTTATTGTTACGGCTCTAAACAAACATAGCTGTATCGCATCAGAATCACGTCCCGAACACGTCATGACGTCAGGCTTACATGCCAATTTAAGCCTGTCGAAGATAGTGGCTGGCATCAAAAGATCGCTGAGACTGCTCATCTTATTGTAGAGGCCACCCTGGCCTTTCAGGTAACTTTCCCATGTCCCTGCTGTTCCCGCACACCCAGCATGAGCTGTTTGTGCATACCAGTTAGCTAACAGCAGAATGGTCCAGATTTCCAATACAACCATCCACTACGGTAGAACAAGGGATGCAATGTCCCCTCAGGGGCCTGATCCCAGACACAACACCCTAATTATTAAGTGCTGCAACAGCTGGCTTACAATTGTCATTCACTAAGCTTTTGGGCTACTTAATCCAACCACCTCACTACTAAGCTTGGACACCAGCATGGCTGAGGGACACCAACTGATAGCCCACCACATATAGTCATGACCAAAAACCCCTCTGGGGACACTGCCTTATTACCACATCTGTGGCACTCTCACTCCCCCTTGGAAACACTCCACCTTGGATACACTTCAGTCAGCAATGACAATTATGGAGAGACAATTCCCTTGTCAAACTACCCAATGGCAATCAGTTGCCACTACTCAACCACTGATGGGTCTTTGCACCTGCAAGCCTACCCAGGGGCTATACCACCAGACATCTCACGACCACCGAAACTAACACAGTGGCCCCACGACAGACCATCTGCCCTTTGCTAGCATACGGGAGTCCCACATCCATCACCACCCTGCACCTGGCTCACACTCATGGCCAAGTCCTACCCTGGACAAGGGCCTGCATGTTACTGCCTCATATCAGTGACAAGGACAGTTAGCCATACCATCTGACCACTACGACAGCACAGAATACATTTCATTGCACTACATCCATGAGACCACTTGTACACTAGAGCTACATTCGCCCATGTGTCATAGAACGTACAGCTATGACAATTGATATGCCTAAAAAGCAGCCTACTGAAGCAGGAACTAAGCTTATTTGACCACCCTGAATTGACCAACATGCCACAACAACTTTGTTATACCAGGCCCACCCATGGCTCCTCAGTTACACTCTGCATCAGTCTTCTAAATAGGATGCAAACCAACAATAGCCTATCTATTCAGAGCACACCGCCCACATCAATGTACCTATTTACCTACCACACAATAAGAGCTCCTCAGCCCAATTTGTGATTTCCACACCATAAATGGCCCATCACACCCGTGCGGCATCCCAGAGAGAACTAACAAAAACTCTCTTCTTTTCGTACTTCGCCCTTAGTGCAACTCGTCGGCACATACTAATGAACGTATCACTCCAAATGTGGTTACTATGCACCCTAATGTACAATCTTGCATATTTCTGGAACATCAAAATGACTAACACATCCCATTTTCAATGTGTCACAATTGTACACATGTCTCCCTTTTTGTGACTCATCTGTGCATACTGATGTACTTATTACTCCAAATGTGGTCACCAGCCATGCATAGCAATGTACATTTGTGCATATATAACACTGAAATGACTAATTTACTCTATTGCTTTGATTTCACATTTGTGCAAATGTCGTACTCCAACCGATACGACACTTAACACTGACAGCATCTCCAAACTCTTTCTTTGGGATTTACTATTCGGGTGTATCAACAATGAATACCCAAGTTTGGAATGTACGTTGTACAAATATTAACACAGCCTTGAAACAGGTACAAGAGGGTCAAAACATGTGTCAGCTAAACTTTGTTATTAAACCCACCCCGTGACCAGCTTTTTCAGACTCAGTTTGATTTTTGAGAACAGATAACATTATCCGATATTTTAACCACTAACCCAGCACCTCTGTGACTAAGGTTCTAACCAGTCTGCATTTATTCTGAAGCACCCTTGAATATAATTGTAAACAAATGGATTGTGTCAACCCAGCAAGGTCCTTTTTCATTCCAATAACATATTCACACCTCATCAAGGTGTAAAGTGAGAGCTCCAAAGGTTCAGCTGAATAGGATCAATACGCTCTTGACGCCTGCACAGCATGATATGATTATTGAAAGGGATTAGTCAATGCAGCCAGAGCTCTTTGTTCTTGAGGTAACAGGGCATGTATAGAGCTAAGACAGACTGGGAGATCAAGGACAGTGAGGGTCACTTTCACAATTTTGAAATCCTTTGCATATTCAGCAGCTCCCACTCATCATCGGTACTATGAATAAGGCACACTGTGAATGTCCATAAAAGATGGAGAACACTTATTAGGGTAGATTGTGTGATTGTTATTATTATTATTATTATTATTATTATTATTATTATTATTATTATACTCATTGAGTTATGAGCTAGCTAGCTTTGGGAAGCACATGAATGCTTTACAAATCATAGGGGAAGGACATGATGAGGGAAGCAGTGATACAAGGGAGCAAGGACCTAAAAACAGGGGTTGTGGGATAGGTAATTTGGATTCAAGGAGTCTATAGACAAACAGGGCCGGAAACACATGAGGCAGCAGAACACACAATGTCTGAGTAGGAGGGGAGTGAAGGGAGTGTGTTCCTAGGTGTTAGGCAGGAGGTTACATTTATTTGAAGTTCTGAGGACTCACCAATTCTTTCCCAGGAAGAAAGACAGATGAAATCTGCTTACTACTCCTTCATCATTGTGGCAGCATCTAACAAAGCCCTCATTTTCAGGGCTTGTCTCAGTAGGGGGGAAATGTATAATATTTTCCTGAATCAGCTTGACCTGTTTATGAAAGAATGTGTTAAAAGCATTAGGCATTCATCCTAGCTTCAGACCGACAACATTGAGGAGGTTGCTCTCACATGATCAGGCCCTGCCCCTCAGCGGCCCCGCCCACCGGCTATTTCACCAGGTATTCTCATCACAGGTATCCTGAGCATAAAACAGGCAAACACAAAGACCTCAACTGTCTGTGACTTTCAGGACTGAGCAGGACAAGGGACAGTTATTCTGCCCCTCACAACTCAGGTAGGCATGACCACGTTTCTACTGCCATCACAACCCATCCCCATACACTCCAGAGTTCACACAGCCAAGCACCCAATGCATTGTAGGACAGCTACCTTAGTAAACATAGTTAACATCCCCCATGCAACCCTACATCATGTTCCAACTACCTGCACTCTCCACTTTATGTGTATTAACATGTGCTCTGTGGTTGCTCAGAAAACCGACTTTGCCAATCTCAAATCCCACAATAATCTCCTGCATCTCTTAATTACAGAAACCTATTTCATACCAACCTACTCCCACATCTCCAACTTCCTCCTACCTCATAGTTAGTGTACCCACCATTCTGACTGCACTACAAGGCAAAATGGCAGTCATCCATAATATTAATTGGCACTATTTGATAATTCCGACACCCGCAGCCTGCTCTTTTCAATCCTTCTCGTGCCAGGTTCCCCAACACAGGATGACTTGATTACCTTCTACCACATCCATAGGCCACCTCAGGTGAGGGGTGACTTCATTAAAATACTTCTCCAACCTTCTCTCCCCAATAATTATCACCTTTTCTAAACTTGTCTTTCTCAAAGACTTCAATGTCCTGGCGTCTCAACCAGCAAAACACCTGCATGACACCCTACTCTCCTTAACTAATTCCAGGAACCATAAACAAATCTTACTCTTGCTTTCCCATGTCAAAGGCCACACACTCTTCCTCATGTTTGTCTCCTCCCCACTCATTTCCTTCATGCATCCACTACCTCCTGACTGGATCGACCACACCACAATAACTCTGCTTTCATCATACACATCATTGACACAACAAGTCCATTCTAAACGCCCAGTGATTCAATGCCAATCTTTCAAAAACTTCCAACAAGTCATATTAGATGCAATCTTAATGACATTCTCATCGCAGGAGGTGCATCAGCCCTTCGGGAATCATTCAATCACTCTGTTATGAAAGTGGATGATGTCCATGAACGGCTTAAGCAAAGCAGCACCAAGGCCAAACTGCCAATGTCCTTGGTACAAACCCAAACTGAGCTCTAATGTTCCATGCTCTCGCTCATGTTACATCCTCTCCCCAATCATATTTAAGCTCCATATGGCACCTCTAGGAATTTTCCTCAAAGACCCTGATATAGCCGTTCATCAATGCATCAATGCAATACAGTTGCAACTCAAGTTCAGATGTGTCCAGGCTATCATCAAACTGTGTAAATGCCTGACCACCATCTATATCTGGATGTTGAATGCCTAATTTAAGCTTAACCCCACCAAGACTGTTGTAATGTGGCTTAATGGCATGCAACAAAGAGGATCCCCCCCCACAGCTGTCAGGCACAGACACATTCCTGGCCATCATTGTCAACAGCAGCCTCTCATTCAAAAGGCACTTATAGAAGAAATACCAAATGGTATTGCTACAGACCACCCCACCCTGCAAAGTCAAACCCTTAATCTGCCACACATTGGGCCTCATTACGACCCTGGCGCTCACGTAATGAAGGGTGCCGGTACGGGACCGGCACCCTTCATTACGTGAGCGCCGATTACGAGGTTCCCTTTGCTGGACCCGGGGCAGACGTCTGGTAAAACCAGAAGTCTTTTCCGGGTCCCTAGAGGGGAAGAGGAAGGTAATAACGGGCCATTTGTAATGTGCCCGTTATTACCTCCCTCCCCATTCCCACTGAGCCCTATGGGGGCTCAAATGGGAATGGGGAATGGTTCCTTCAAGGAGGAATTACCGGGTCCTCCAATGTTGGAATGACCCGGTTATTCCTTATTGAAGGAACCCGGTAATGGAGCCCGGTTTGGAGGCAGCCATGGTGCCTCCAAACTCGTAATGAGGCCCATTGTCTGTACAGTGGTTAAGGCTCTCTTAACCTCCCATTAATAGATGAAATGCCCACTTAACTGGGCAGCCAGCCACACCCCTGTCCCCACTCAACCACACTGACGCCTGCCTCATTACAGAAGCTCACACATTTTACCAGAATCTCTCCTTCCCTGTGCGGGAATCACTGGCTCCCCCTCCCGTGAGAATCCTATTCCAACCTGCTTGCATCATCACAAATCGTTCTTTAATTGCACTCCACCTGGCGGCTAAACTCCACAACTCTGGAGGCTCTTGTGTCTAGCATTGCAAATCTACTAAGCCAAAGCTAGCCCATAAATAGAAAACCTACAACAGTCCTTCTCCAGCCCTGTCTCAACCATCTAGAATTCTAACCCATGCCGGATGTGAATCCCCATCACCCAACTCTGCAACACTTTAAAAACATGGCTCTTTCATCATTACCTCCCACACCACAAAATCAACATTTTTCTGCTTTCCAGCAACCAGTACTGTGCTATTATCATTGCCTTACTAGTTGGACACTTACCAGAAAGGTTCGCCTATTGAAATCGCTCGACTGAAAAATCTGGATCATTGCTAATGGTGACACTGATTTAGCATATTATTGACTTCCCCAGCAATTTACCAAGAATGTCTAGAAAGAAATCAGCATTTGCTCACTGGTTCGCCCAAAACAATTCAAAGAGGGGGGTGGACAAGAGATAGTCAAACACAGGCACTTGGAGAACAGCGGAGAGCAGTAGCAATGCCTCCATGAGCACTGCAGTTTAAGCAAATCAGGCGGCCAAGCACGATTCCTGCTTTTGGTGATTGAGCTCAATCCATTGAACTTACTCTTCTACACAACATTCAGCAAAAAGATTAAGCCGATGCTCTGACATTGTTGGAAGCAAAGCAGAGCAAGAATAGTGTTAGAAGACATGTCATATTGGTTATGTACATGCGGTTCCATCCGTTCCATCACATGTTCAGCTGATCTCCATCACACACGGTGTCACAGAACATGTTTGCTGCTTTGCATTTAATAATTAAGGCACGCACTCTGTGAGTATTCTGGTGAAATGTTGCATTTATCTCATACTAAACGATTTGTGCAAGTCCCAACCATCTGACCAAAATGCAGGATTTGATGTCTTCTTAATAGGGCAGAGATCAAGAACTGGGCTCCATTTTAGAGTTCATGTCATCTGCTTATGTGATTTAGCTTGCTCAGAGTATGCAGCATTGCTCCATCTCTGGTGCCAATCTTTCTCATTCTGCAAAGTACAAACCACAGGGCTTAAAGCTTGTGGATGGGCATCACTTGAATAGGATGATGTTGAGAGGAGACAATGGCCTTGTGGCAAGTCCAATAAAAATGGACTCATAAGCTTGGAAATATGATGAGGGCATTTCTACTTACGCCTTCTGGCTTGTAAGGGTTCTTACTTGTTGGCTTGAATTGTACTTACTTCTGGAACATGAGTTAGCAATTTGGCATTCAACTATACAGTTTAATCAACAGACCTATAGCGCAGAAAGCATATATAGGGTACAGCTTTATTTTTATCACATCCGTAAATGGTCTAACTGCCAAATATTGGATACATTACCTTCAAAGCAGTACTTTTAATTCTGACATTTTTTGTCAAAAGCAAATAGAAGTTTCATGTATATATTTGTATAGAGATAACAATCATTATTTTATGGAGTTTTGTGTAATGAAGATTATTTTAGCAGCATTACACATAAAAAAAACAAAGTCTAGGTTTCCTTTAAATTGGA
Source organism: Ambystoma mexicanum (assembly GCF_040938575.1). NCBI lineage: Eukaryota > Metazoa > Chordata > Amphibia > Caudata > Ambystomatidae > Ambystoma > Ambystoma mexicanum. The sequence continues at coordinate 841,437,180 of NC_090935.1, read as the reverse complement.
AAACATCCAACAACACTAACATTTATTGCAGCTCTTTTTCCCCAGATAAATGGAACTATGAGTTCAGAATTCAGCACACAATCCCAACACGCTCTCGATTCAGCTGCCTGCATTCCTCACGTCATGCCCCATTTAGGACATGACTAAAATCTCATCTTTTTCAATTACTCTCTTGGTTGTTGTAGGCCTCCTTTACCAGGCAGTCAGACAAACTGTCTAGCGTTTATTCAGATTGTGGTGTGCACTATATATGTGACCTCATTCCACCCATAGTCTCCTCTGCATTTAATCAAAAACATAATGAAAAACGAAACATCAGGGAAGGGATTTAGGAAAAGATAAACAACAATGGCTCAGCTGATTTTTACAGGTCTAAATTAGTGCCACTGGCACACGGCTGTAAGGTGTACACAAGCTGTATGCCTACCTATTTGTTGCATGAGACATGACAAAATTGTAGTGAATTTTCAGATTTTAATAGCAGAGCAGTGTAATGTAACAGAGAAAATATCTACAGCGGACTTTCTTTGAAGCCAGTTTCAAAGTATTTTTGTCAGTGTTTCAATTTGCATTTAATAAGGAATCCATGTGTGTATGATGACATTATGTATTACCCAGCAAAGATACAGGGGAGAGCGATGATGTCTTTTACTAGTGTAGCAGTGAACGTGAAAACTGCACCCAAGTGAAACGCATAACCACTTTGCCTCTTACTGGTAGCATAGGCCGATGGCATGCTATACTCTCTGGGGATGTGCAAACCTGTACTGAAGCATCCAGAGCACTGTGGTACCAAAATAAAATGAGTGTCATCACAGGGTTCCTATAAAAAACAATCTCACCCCTAACACAAATACACAGATCATGGCAAACCTTTCATTATGACCATATGATATGTAACCTAGAAAAATCTCTTTTAGGGGGCTCTAGTCTGTCCATAACTCTCCTTTGCCTTTATGCACTGGTTGGGCAGTATTGAGCTGGATTTCTTAACAATGGCACAATGACATGACATGTGATTCAATGAAGAACATGCAGCTGGTTCTGTATTGGTGGCCAATGCAGTTAGTCAGTCCAATGGTACAGGATTAGCAGCAAGTGGCTCCCACTTCCTTTCTCAACTGGATTCTTTAGGTAGCTCAATGTATGAAGTGTAAAATGCAGCACATGCGGTGGGGACGTTGTATGCATCAGCAGTTTGAAGCATTTAGATGTCAGATCAGTTGGCTTGATGGGACGGAAATCAGGTAATACTGGATTCTGCAAACGGCATTGCCAAAGGAAGCATGTAATGTTCTGGGTTCAAGTAAGATGACTCTGACATCATAAGATGTAAAAGTAACTTCTTTATTAAGTTCCAGTACAATAGATCCAGTATTATGAGTCATTTGGATAAGATGATAACTTCCGGGTTAAGATGACCAAGCACCGGCATCCTCGCTCTCTGTGCTCACATCTCAACTGACTCTCACAGAACACCAGTCATACCCAAACATTCCATCAAGAAGCATTCCATGTCAGTCAAGCCCACCTTCTCTAGATTCTACTAGGATGCAGGAGGAAGACAGATCCTTACATATCACCCCCCGTAGGAACAATAAAATCACGGCCAATGAGCCGAAACACCTCCAAATTCAATGCACATGCATCATCTCACTCAACTAAGACACTCTGCTAACAACATCCAAAACCATGAACATCCTCACTGCAGTGGGACAAAACAATACTACAATACCCCTTCCCCTTTCTGCTCAGTGAAGAAAAGACATCACCAACCTCATGAAAATATCATTACCAAACCTTTCAACCATTGAGGCACCCAGACCTCTCATCCATGTCCAAACTCCAACAGAACACAATACAACGACACTCAAACTCCCTCACACCCCTCAATCACAACACCAGGTGTGCCTTGACACACCACTCCCAAGCAGGCTGAGTATCCAATACTCGGGTAGCTACACCACCAAAACTCAGTGTCCCCACCACCCCTCAAGTGCCCTATGTTGAAAGAAATCCTTCACTTAACTCAACATTCGGGAGAACTACAATACACACACACCACTGGCGTATCACACTCATCTTAAACTCATTTCCTCATCTTAACATTAACATTAAGTTTCTAACATTGCAACTAGAAATACAGTATACATATCCCCTTAAAACTACCAAATCCTCTAGCATGTATACAAAGTCCCACCTGTGAAAGACAATCATTAGTGCAGTATAAACTTCACAATTTAACCATCCAGCAATTATCTTTTGAAATTCTGACCAAACCAAACTACACTGTGCTTAAGATTCCATCTGTGGGAAAACATAATTGTTAAACATGCCAATAACACAACATGTATCATTTTTCTACACCCCTATTAGAACCACAACATATACACTTGACAGAGGCTACGACACCTACTCTCACTCCATACATCCCAAGTCATCCAAAGATGTCTAAATCACTAACAAGCCTCACATGGCATATAAACCAAGAACTAAACTTTCTAGATTGATCAAGAATAAACATCTCATCATAACATTTAAACTTCTACTTGTTTCAAAGATATCTCCTTAAAATATCTCAAAAAATCAGGGTCCAACTTCTGTAAACTTAAAAGGTAGCTATGTCCATGGACATTAAGAACAGTACCACAGTTTGCACAAAACTGGAAACTCACTGCCTCTTCACTATGCAACAGTTTATCCATTGTTGACCCATAGCAACGTTCATAGTACCTTAACAGATGACCCGGCACCCCTTCACTGTACTCTTTGCTCTTGTGAGTATCTTCTATGTCCTCGTTGTCCTTAGCCCTTTTTGCTAAACACTCACAATTCTCATACTGATCTGCCGGACCTCTTCTCTTACCAGGTTTCATTATTTTGCTGTTAGTCACTGTCACTCCCCTACCAGCGCACTCCCCCACTGCTCCTTTGGCATCCCCCACCTTGGCAAAGGCCGCGCTCACTGAGCCACGGAAGCCACTTTGCACTATTTCCTGCCGCACCATCTCCTTACTGCAACAAACCAGTAGAAGTTGTGGCTCCTTTTCAAAGTGACATTTCTCCCATTGAAAAAAAAAAAAACTAGGCAAATCATTGCTCGCGTTGCCAGCACTGTTACTTTCAACCAATCAGGAAGCTCACACAATACTGAGACGGCAAGGTCCCTTTTTTTTTTCAGCTACGTCGCTCTTCCAACTAAAGGAGCTTTGGAACGACTGTTGCCTGACACGCTAGCGCACCTCACTAAGGTGAACATTCGGCTGGACCGCCAACTCTATTGGCATCATGTGTGAGGTCATCATTTGCACTTGGCTGCTCTGGGGGAAACAGATCTCCGCTGCCCAACCGTCGCCGCCCCGAACTTGGTGGCTGCCCCCTCTTTGCAGCCTCCAACGCTGCGCCAGTCACAACAGCCACACCCCCTGGGCTGTCCTCACTTGGGCCACAGAGCCCCTCTCTGCCCCGCTCAGCGCCACTGCTGGAAATTGCGCTGCTCAGCTCTACTCAGCCACACACTTGAGAACAGCATGACAGACCAGCCCACACCACGGTAAGTCCAAAACACGCCTTTACTGTTTTGTCTGGCCCCTCCACAGCTTTAGTCGACTATCTAGTGTTGAAAATATTTCACTGTAGCATGCAGACATTTTAGGCATCAAAATAACATGGTGGGATGTTCAGGAATCCTATTGGAGGTTCCTAATAGTATTACATGCCTATTTAAACACGGCACTGGTTATTATTACAGATTTTTATTGTGTGATTACAAAGGCACTGGAATTATTTGAGATGCAAGAACATTTGGGGATTGTGCTTTTGGGTGATTTTAACTCTGAATGCTTAGACGACTTCTAGTATTCTACGGCTGACATTTCTCACAGCGAGCTAGAGATAGAGGCACACTGCTCTGTGGTTTCTTGGACTTCTGTAATCCCTCACTATTAATTTGCAATATTTTGAGTGATAGGCCTCCTAAGTACACTTGGTTGAATGGTAGTAGTAGCTCTAAATTGCACTATGTGTTTGTCTCAGACTTGCTGTGGGCCAGCTTCGATTTGCTGGAGGTGATGGGTGATGTGTAATGTAACTAGTGATCATGCCCAGTTGGTTTTTACACTAGGGCGTTGTCTATGACTGGCCCTAGCTTTTTGGCAATGACCCAGATAGACATAAGACCAGCCAACTATGCCAAAATATGGCATCCCCAGCTGGAAGCTCATTTCAGCACTAGAGTGGAGCATGGCTTTTTGGTGGATACTTTTACGAACATGTCACATATTGTTGTGGGTATTTATTTACAGCACTTATTACGTGCACTAATTCTATTAAAGACTCTGGGCCTCATTTCCCGGTAGGCGGTGAGCCATGGCGCTTTTAACGCCATGGCTCATGCCGGTAAAATACCGGCACCGCCTTGGCGGAAAGGGGATTTACCGCCCCATTCCAAGGTTGGAGGGGTGGTAAATCCCCCTTCCGCCATTGCCCTTCCCCATTCCCATTTCTGCCCCATAGGGCTCTATGGGAATCGGGAAGGCGCTAATTACGGCACCGCAATTTTGCGGTGCCGTAATTAGCTCCGAGGTCCCTTAGCAGGTTGGATTTTAACGCCTGCAAAAAGCAGGCGTTAAATCCCCCAACCCGCAAAGGGACCTCGTAAGAGGGTAGGGATTTACCGGTACCGGTATTTTACCGGTACCGGTAAATCCCTACCGCCATCCGTGTAATGAGGCCCTCTGTCTGGCAATGTGCATACTGTTGATGCTACCCATATGTTTAATCAGCAGGTGGTGGACAGAAAAAGAAAGCTTATTGATTCGAAAAGTGGCCAAGTTAGGGGTCGCTGCTCATGAAAATGTAAAGTTGAAGTTGGCTTATGCGAATTAGATAAAAAGGTATAGGTATTTGTTGTTCCAAAAATATGCAGAATGCACATTGTCTGCTCTGGGCTCCCCTAATCTATCTTCATTTTGGAGTCTGGTTAGAGGTGTTCTGGTCCAGACATCTCTGCAATCACAGCTAATTACGCAACTAAAAAACAAAACAATTCCTGTAACAGCGCCTTGATGCCTGCGGGCTGTGTGAGTGCTTTAAAAATGTAAATTAATAAAAAATAAATAAATGTCTGGCCTCCACTGGGTGTCTTATTTTAGGGAATTGTATTCTTACCCCCTCAGGGCCAGTACTAAATCTAAAAAAAGCAGAGAGGGGGTGGGGCTTAGGGCTGAGTGGGATGACCTGGATATAGATCTGGGGGGATTCTTAATGCAATTACAAGGGCAAAAAAATTGAATGCCTTATGTCCAGAAGGCCTGACCATTGTAACATTAAAGTCTGCTCCACTTCTATGGGCAGAGGTTCTATTGCAATCGTTTAAGAATATCATTGCTACTCACCAGTTCCCTGTGACTTGGAAGGATGCCATAAAAAAGTGGGACAGAGCAGATACTGTAAACTACCACCCTATCTCCCTGTTGGATGTGACATACAAAGATCTTCATTCCATTCATCCTCTGTGTTCTGGAAGGTTGGGCCAGAGAATCTAGCAAACTGGACATAAATCATTCAGGATTTAGCAAAGTCGTGAGTACTTTGCTAAACTACTTTCTAATTTACCTGAAGAGTGAGCAGGCAAATTTGGACAAGTGTGGCCTTTACCTGGAATTCCTGGACATCTCCAAGGCATTTGACTGTCTGGATCGCATCAGACTATTGAAGATGCTAAGGTCGTGGGGCTGCCCAGAGTATTTGGTCAACATATTGGAATCCATGCATGCTGATATAAAATTGAAATTACGGTTAAATCATAGAGGTTCTTTTTCAGCTTGGATTTATGCAGAGCGTGGTCTTCAGCAGGGCTGTGTGCTTGCCATATTCTTTTAAATTTTTCTATATTTGGAATAAGGGCATCACTAGTTGATTCAATGGTAACCCTCCAAGGATGGGTTCACTCAAATTACAGTATTTATTGTACACAGACTCCTGGTTCTGCTTGATTAGACAGCAGTAGGCCTGGGGAGTTCTTTGGGGACCTTGGCTTGACAGTCAATGTCCCCAAGTCAAAGGTCGTGTTAGTAAACTCTGGTAGATTGAACTTTGCCTGGTAAATAAATGAGTTTAGGTTGTGGCAGGATCGTGGCAGGATCGGAAGTTCAGATAGCTTGGGGTACTTTTTAAAGTGAGGAAATCATTGGGTATGGCGAACCAAACTCTTAAACTTGAAGCAGGCACGACTGCAACACGACTATGGGTAATGGACAAGAAATATGGCCAGTTTTCAGCCTTGCCAGCCATTAAGAAGTACAACCAAATGAGAGTCCCTATGTTGATAAATGGGGCTGAGGATCGTGAAGAAAGTCGAGTTTGGTCTAAGATTGAGTCTTTTATATGGAAACGTGTATTGTCCTTACCCAGGGGTACTCCTTTTTTTGCCATGCGCCACATTTTGGGGCGTGTATCTCTGGAGGCCAAAGTTAACCGGCATAGAATGCTGTTATTTCGTATCATATTATGCCCCCCAGTGTTTTCTCTATTTGAACAATTGTGGTGTGGGGTATTAAATCCATGGATGAGCAACTCCTGGGATATTCTGGACCAAAGTTCCTAATCGTGAACACCTGGTCTCTTACAACATATTTGACCATTTCAGCCTGGATATAAAACCTCATAATGCATTGCAGAACCTTATGATTAAACACCCATCTAAAAAAGGAAGAGACATGTGGCTAAGAGTGAAATTAAGTCTATTGCCAACCAAAAATGCTATTGGTGCACCCATTAAAGGTCCTGTGAGAGAGCGCCTCTGTCGGTTTTGCATGTTGTCAAGGGAAACGTTAAAACATCTAACCATTGAATGCTCTGGTCTATGTCATTTTCAAAAAAGCCTTTTTTTGTTTTGTACTTTAAAATGCACCCTTTGGTCACATGGGAAATGACTTGGTGGTCATTGTTGGTGAAGCCTGGTGACCATTTGGTCAATTCAGGTTTTAATTTTGTGAGAAGTATGTCACTTAATTTAGAAATTACATTTTACATTTTAAAATAATTTTATATGAATGTTCTCTTGTCTATGAATTGTTGGTATTAGACAATGTATTGTGCTGATTCTCTTTTGTAATAGTAACTATTGTCTTTTTTGTGTGTGTGTAAAGGTTTAATGTTGAAACTAAATCATACGATACATTTAAAAAAAAAATCTCCTCTCCTTGGATTTATGACGCTGCTATGGGTCTTCCCCAGTGCAACATCAAAGTCCTTTTTTGTTACCTCTGTACTGAGTATAACTCCATGGCTTTTCTTTGTCTCAGTATCACATAAATATTTCCTCTCAGGATGGAACAAATGTTCTATTTGACAAAAACAAATCTGAGCTTGTTCTTCTTATCTTCTTCCGGCAGATGTTATTATTGTTGTGCCATAGGTTGACTAGCGGGTCCCTCATCAGAACATGAGTCCTTGTACCCAAGGGTGGAGTTTCTCCTGCTGAGGTCCAGATTGCCTCTACCCCTAGGGAGGGTATTATGTGGCAGGCTCACCTCCCTAGACTTACAAGGAAAGGCTACCCCCTGGGGAGAAGTGTCTGAATCTCACAATTGTTCACATTATTCACTTTAAAGCACACTGATTTGTAATGGAAATTACCTAAAAAACATTATACTCCCATTCATAAAAGGGAGTGAAACCCTCACAGTCAAAATCGTATCTGGAACCCTGGGTGGGCAATATTGTTAATCTGTGCTTAATTTGACAGCTTTGATAAATGCTTTGCCTTCTGACAAATATAGCAACATCCATTGAAGTTTGATATCACCTCTGCCGACAATTTTGTGTCATTTTCTAATTTCCTGGGTGACACGTTGTGCAATTTCACTTCAAAAGCTTCACAGGCCCTGGGTCTGATGTCATCCAATAAAAATAATAGCAAAGATCTCTGGAATTAGTTGAGTGGACAACCACCTATAACCACACAGTTAATCCTTTTTTTTAAATAATAAGCGACCACGGCCCGAAGGCATTGTGGCACCAAGCAGAGGGCACTTCACCCAAGTGATGGGGCGCCCGACAACCGGCACTAACCGATACAGCAAATAAATCCCTCTGCAGTAAGTATGAGATCAACTTACTGCAGGAAACCTGTAAGAGTGAGGATCTGATATTAGACAAACATTTTTAATACCATGTGAAGGCAGAAAATCAGATAGAGGCAGATTTTGTGGGTGCTTTGCCAAATTTATTTAAGACTTCATTTGAATGCATGGTTATTGAACAGTAGAGACAATTTCATCCACCAATCCAAATGTTCAAACTGATTCTGAGGCATGACCAATCATGTACATACTAAATATGTACAGCAGACCTGCTTCATCGCATACAATAAGATCCCTTACAGTATTGTTGCATTTTATTAGGCGGTCACACTCAACTCAGGGAGTTCCTTTTCCCCCTAAGCAAGGTGGTGAGCACCCAAAGCGTTTATTCAGATTCACATTTAGTGAGGCATCTAATCTGTCTCTCATCCACCCCAACACATGCCCTGTGTCACCAAAGGACTAGGTACCAGTATAGTAAGAATCTATTTATTTATTTAAGGTTTGACAAAACTGAATATCAACCAACATCAACCACCAATGCTGTGGCAACACCCAATATCACAACTCTAAATTATTTTCCGTTATTAAAACAACACAGCTAACATTTTAAAGCATGCAGTCACAACTTACATCAGATTTAATTGCAAATTACCCAAGAGAAAACATTCACAATACAATGGAAAAATTGTTTTGGAACACACATTCAAAGGACAGGCCGTGCTTTGGGATTATGGTTTGGGAGGCAACGGGATCAATGGGACATTTTGTTTTTTAGGCTTTCATTTGAAAGGCACAGTTGGGAAAAGGCACTCAAATGGGGAAATCTTATTTCAACACACATTCCAATGTGAAGCAATGCTTGATAATTCTGGTTTCAGATAGTGGGGAATACGTGGGAAATTTAATTTAACAACACACATACAAATGATATGTAGTTCTTTGCAATTCGGACTTTAGAATCACGGGGAATAAATGGGAAGTTTTGTTTTCTACCCTCTACATTCTCTTGAAAGGTAGCATTTAGGATTACTTCTTTTGGGATTTCAGACTCCTTCTACTGGGCAGAAGTCAGGGCTTTCAGAAGGACAGGCTTTGTCCCTGAACATACGCAATGCCTAGAAGGATTTAATATCATTTATTTATTTTAGTTCTTAATGATTGCTGTTCTTTTATATGAATTGAGCAGTTGGTTTTAATCAACGGAATATAACACTTATATAATTTTTACGATGCAAAGACATTAGCAACGTCATGATTTATAATGTAGCCACAATTTCTATTTTTTGCAAATGTTGTTTTTATTACTTACACTTTTTATGGAGTATTCCTTCTCCGAAATAAAGATGAACTGACTGTTGTGCAATTTTGTTATGTTAATTTGGGCATCAGACAGCACCTCTACTTCAAAATCTCGATTTCTGTTATTCTGCTGCATCCTGGTATGTGTAGATGTTTGTGTTTTATGTGTATTGAACGCTCCCGAAAGCACATTAGTCTCCCTGGTGAAATAGAGGTCTAGCCAAGGGTGGTTGTTCTCTGAAATGCATGTACTTCTCAAGTTCGAATTCTGAGGCAGGTCTGGCTTATCCTTAGATCCCAGCTAGGTCAATAGCATAGCGTACAATATAAGACCACATAATAATAATTATGTTATATTGTTATCGGCTAGAATGGATAGGTTAATGGCAAGGAGTAGCACCAGAGATTTTTTGGTTTTACTTGGAACCATAACGTCCCTTTATCAAAGTTTTTTTACTGAATTTCATAGGTTTTTAGTAGCGCAACTTAGCCATAATGTCCCTTTAACAAAGTTTTTTTACTGAATTTCATAGGTTTTTAGTAGCACAACTTAACCATAACCTCCCTTTATCAAAGTTTGTTTTACTGAATACCCATATACATAGTGTGAATTTGATAGATGTTTACTAGGATTCTCTTACATTATATACATGTAACATGGAACATGCCGACCCCCATGCTAGTGATTCCGATGTCAGCGGACTGTGCGTATGTCCGTGGACGGACGCGGACAAAAGCAACACTACCCAAAAACTTAAGGGGTATCTTAGATTGTTCTATCATGCTATATAAACACTCAACAAGTTCAAAAAGCCGCATATAAACACATTATATGTAATAATAAATAAGAAGTGGAACCTATATATGTAACACATCAACCATCCATTTAAATACCATATGTAATAAAATGGAATATACCAAAACAAAAAAGGTATGCTTCCAACATAATTATCTCACAGAAACTGCACACCTAGGAGCAACAGGAGACCTACACAACAGTAAGAACACAACTCACCAGAAACTAGTAAGTAAACTTCATTTTTCTCATATATTTCTAAGCGTTCTGTATTAGGTACACTAAAAGTAATATTTTTTTTTTTACACAGACATGTCCAGTAGACACTTCTTGATATAAGCAAATTAATAATCATTACTTTATGTGCACTTAACATATATATATTTTTTTTAACCGACCATACAAACATTGAAAATAATACACCAAAAGAGACATTAGAAAATACTCTGTAGTGCATGGAACAAAAAATGGAAATGCTTATGGAAAATGTCCATGTTTTGAAACATTTTGTGGAGGACCACATAAAAGAAAAAATTAAATATCATTGTCCCACATACACCTGTTCCCCCTCTCCATGTCCCAGTCAACTATCCCCAAACCCTCAACCCCAAGAAAACGTTTTTATGAGACTTCCATCCCTTCATCCCCGCCCATCCATCCTCTCCAAGCCACTAATTCCCCTGTATTTGCGTCAGTTCCTGCTTCCTCGTCTCTTTCATAAATGTTATATCTGCTTATAATAAAAAACATATGTTTTTTTTTAATTTAGTCCTTTCTGTCTAATTTTTTTCAAAAAGGCAGTTAAGGTGTACGCGGACAGCGTGGGTGTCCGGGATGTCCATAATTAACCAAAATGGAGGTGTCCTAAGGACACTATACCGTCCGTACTGTCTGCAAGCAAAATGGAACTGTTCTTAGAACACGCGCAGTGTCTGGGATGTCCGTAATTAGCAAAATGGGGGTGTCGTAAAGACACTATACCTGTCCGTACTGTCCGCAAGCAAGATGCAACTGTTCTTAGAACACACGCGGTTTCTGGGATGTCCTTAATTAACCAAAATGGAGGTGTCCTAAGGACACTATTCCTGTCCGTACTATCCACAAGCAATATTAAACTGTTCTTAGAACATGCTCGGTGTCCGGGTTGTTCGTAGTTAACCAAAATGGGGGTGCCATAAGGACACTATACCTGTCCGTAGAATCCGCAAGCAAGATGGAACTGTTCTTAGAACACATTATTTTAATTACATTACTTAGCACACTTCCTTAGAAAGCAGACATCTGATTCTAGCTATAGACTCAATTAAAGAGTACTTATTATGGCATAATTATACAGTACAAAAGAGTCGTATAACGAGAACACAATAGCATTGCCTATTATTGATGGAGTTTTATCTAAAAGAGCTGTTCAGGAATTAGATGCTTATTGCTCCAAGTGCCAAGCAGAGGTGGAGGACCTGGAACATTTTCTTTTTGTTTGCCCAGCATACACAAATTTGCAAACAAGGTTATTGGTTCCAGTTTCTTAACATTTAAGGTTTGCTCAATATCCTCCAGCGCTTTATTACCTATTAAATGTGGAGAATCCGCTAATAGCCCAGGCTTTGTCCCTGTACACACGCAATGCCTAGAAGATTCACAGATTTTCTTAAAGCCATGAAATTGTCTTGACATCTAAATATCTTGGGTCATTTTATAGATCAATGTTCTGAGGATTTAATTTCATTTATTTATTTTAGTTCTTAATGATTGCTGTTTTTTTATATGAATTAAGCAGTTGGTTTTAATCAACGGAATATAACACTTATATAATTTTTATGATGCAAAGACATTAGCAACGTTATGATTTATAATGTAGCCACAATTTCTATTTTTTGCAAATGTTGTTTTTATTACTTACACTTTTTATGGAGTATTCCTTCTCCGAAATAAAGATGAACTGACTGTTGTGCAAATTTGTTATGTTAATTTGGGCATCAGACAGCACCTTCACTTCAAAATCTTGAATTCTGTTATTCTGCTGCATCTTGGTATGTGTAGTTGTTTGTGTTTTACGTGTATTGAACGCTCCCGAAAGCACATTAGTCTCCCTGGTGAAATAGAGGTCTAGCCAAGGGTGATTGTTCTCTGAGATGCATGTACTTCTCACGTTTGAGTTCTGAGGCAGGTCTGGCTTATCCTTAGATCCCAGCTAGGTCAATAGCATAGCGTACAATATAAGAACACATAATAATAATTATGTTATATTGTAATCGGCTAGAATGGATAGGTTAATGGCAAGGAGTAGCAGCAGAGATTTTTCGGTTTTACTTGGAACCATAACGTCCCTTTAACACAGTTTTTTTACTGAATTTCATAGGTTTTTAGTAGCACAACTTAACCATAACCTCCCTTTATCAAAGTTTGTTTTACTGAATACCCACATACATAGTGTAAATTTGATAGATGTTTACTGGGATTCCCTTACATTATATACATGTAACATGGAACATGCCGACCCCCATGATAGTGATTCCGATGACAGCGGACTGTGCGTATGTCCGAGGACGGATGCGGACAACAGCAACACTACCCAAAAACTTAAGGGGTATCTTAGATTGTTCTATCATGCTATATAAACACTCAACAAGTTCAAAAAGCAGCATATAAACACATTATATGTAATAATAAATAAGAAGTGGAACCTATATATGTAACACATCAACCATCCATTTAAATACCATATGTAATAAAATGGAATATACCAAAACAAAAAAGGTATGCTTCCAACATAATTATCTCACAGAAACTGCACACCTAGGAGCAACAGGAGACCTACACAACAATAAGAACACAACTCATCAGAAACTAGTAAGTAAACTTCATTTTTCTGATATATTTCTAAGCTTTCTGTATTAGGTACACTAAAAGTAATATTTTTTTTTTTACACAGACATGTCCAGTAGACACTTCTCGATATAAGCAAATTAATAATCATTACTTTATGTGCACTTAACATATATATATATTTTTTTTTTAACAGACCATACAAACATTGAAAATAATACACCAAAAGAGACATTAGAAAATACTCTGTAGTGCATGGAACAAAAAATAGAAATGCTTATGGAAAATGTCAATGTTTTGAAACATTTTGTGGAGGACCACATAAAAGAAAAAAATAAATATCATTGTCCCACATACACCTGTTCCCCCTCTCCATGTCCCAGTCAACTATCCCCAAACCCTCAACACCAAGAAAAACGTTTTTATGAGACTTCAATCCCTTCATCCCCTTCCATCCATCCTCTCCAAGCCCCTAATTCCCCTGTATTTGCGTCAGTTCCTGCTTCCCCGTCTCTTTCATAAATGTTATATCTGCTTATAATAAAAAACATATTATGTTTTTTTTTAATTTAGTCCTTTCTGTCTAATTTTTTTTAAAAAGGCAGTTAAGGTGTACGCGGACAGCGCGTGTGTCCGGGATGTCCATAATTAACCAAAATGGAGGTGTCCTAAGGACACTATACCGTCTGTACTGTCTGCAAGCAAAATGGAACTGTTCTTAGAACACGCGCAGTGTCTGGGATGTCCGTAATTAGCAAAATGGGGGTGTCGTAAAGACACTATACCTGTCCGTACTGTCCGCAAGCAAGATGGAACTGTTCTTAGAACACACGCGGTGTCTGGGATGTCCGTAATTAACCAAAATGGAGGTATCCTAAGGACACTATTCCTGTCCGTACTATCCACAAGCAATATTAAACTGTTCTTAGAACATGCGCGGTGTCCGGGTTGTTCCTAGTTAACCAAAATGGGGGTGCCATAAGGACACTATACCTGTCCGTACTATCCGCAAGCAAGATGGAACTGTTCTTAGAACACATTCGGTGTCCGGAATGTTCGCAATTAACCCAAATGGGGTTGTTATAAGGACACTAAACCTGTCCGTACTGTCTGTAGAACATCAACGCACATGCGCACCACACCCATAAGTCCTATGAACATCGCGCCTGTCCATAAGTGCCCGTCTCACTTGTGTCGCACTTTTAATTAATTTGAGGACCCGAACACTGTCTGTAGAACACCTGCAGGCATTCGCACAACCGTTCCTGTGCATTTGGTGTCCTGCGGACACTCGTTCCCTTTGCGGATATGTTCGCGACGTCATCATATGACCGCACCCACGCTAAGTGTGTGTCCTGATTGCGGACACTGTCCGGGTCCCCGAACATTTTAAAAGTACTTCTTCAGACAATCCAAAGTATTTTACAGTAAAAATTCACCATTGCACAAGTCCCAGATAATGACCCTAGCTTTCTACATACTTTTTGGAACTTTTTGAGCCTTTTTGGGGTGTTCAATCTGTCGGCGGACAGAGCAGCTGTCCGCGGAGCGCACCCCTGCATCCCTATAAAAGGCCACACCCCAGAGCTCATCTTCATTTTGTCTTTCTACCATTGAAGATTGACCTGCATTTGCTGCCTTTGATGTTGCATCTTCAAACTAGATGGCATCCATGGCTGCTGCTCTTCCACCTGGTGCTCCTTCTGCCTCAGCACCACCCTACCCCCTCCACCACTACCACCTCCCCAAGGGCCTGAAGAGGGGAACAGGTGTGAGGATGTAGAGGAGGAGGATGAAGAGGATGAAGAGGTAGTGGAAGTCCCTACTACCAGCACTCACCGTGAGTCATGGGTGTGGCGGTTGTTTACCATTCATTTTGATGTACCAAAAACACTTGCAAACAAGGTAACCTGCAACCAGTGCAAAATGGTCCTGAGTCGTGGGAGCCCTGGTTCGTACAGGTTTGGTACGACATCCATGAAGCGACACCTAAGGTCGTTCCACGGTGGGGCCGTTCGCTAGGTTGTACCTTGTGATCAATGAAGTAGGTTGATTTCCTCTACCACATCCTCTGTTTCTGCTCCTGTCACCACAAGAGACACTCCTGTGGGACAGCACATCCCCCCAGCTGCCTTACAGGCCATCCATGATGCTGTTGACCCTTACCTTTCGAGGGTCACAGTTTTGTGTATGTACTGCAACGGAGTACTCTGCAGGGGGAGAGTGTTCGGAGTGCTTTCAAGACTACGGTCAAGGAGCATGAGAAGGTCTGCCCACTACATAAATAAGGCCCACCCTACATCTTCCTCTCTCCACCTGCCCTTTCTTATCCCCTTGGTTGGAGTCCCTTCCTTACCCTCCTTTCCCCTCCTCTCCTAGTGTGTCGTGTGTAAAAAACAAAAAAAAATAAAACAACAAAAATCCAAAAAAAGGCTCTTAACAGAGCCGCCTTTCATAGTCTAAAAATAGAAGTGGCAAACAAATGGAGCAGGGCCCTGTGAATTTTTTAGAAGTCCGCAGAGAGTTTGCAGACATATAACATTTTGATGGGCTGCCCTATCATAACCATTGCACTTTTCTCTGGGAGGAAGTGGTGGCTCTGAAAAGAGCTGATTGAAATTTTTTTGTGTTTGAAAAACTTCATATGGTCAACACCTACTGCAAAATGGATGGCTGTAATTCCAAAAAAGGTAGCAATGTATTTTGTACATTTCTCAGAAAAATCTGATTTCCAGCACATGTAAGATGAACTCCATCTCTGCGAAAAATGTATGTGCTACAAAACATAGTCATGAGGGCTGCTATACTTGTAATAGTTCAAAACACACATCTCATCTGGGCTCTTATACTGGCATGCAATACTAGTAAAACATCTGCATTCCTTTGCTCTTCACCCACAGGATCTGCTAGCCTGTCTCTAGAAAATGCTAATGCATTGTTCAAAACAATTGTGCTACAATATGCAAAATTAACCATCCTTAGAGACTTCAAAATGTGGTAGGATATCCCTGACAAAACACAACAAAATACTATTTTCTCATGATTTGTCTTCATTGGTCTCTTCTCCATCGCATTGTCACGGATATTACCTTAATGTAATATTATACAATGGCGAGGGAAACTCATTTAATGAGATATTACCCATGGCATGGTCTGACCTTATGTCAGGATCTTTAGGATCCACCTAGTCCTCCCCACTTCTCTAAAATCCTGCTTTCCTTCTGGCATTTCTTTACAAATTACAAAGGATCTCAGTAAGTTCTCAGGCCAAGATCTGTCCTCTTTGCTGCTACCCCCAAGATCAAACCTGATATGTGATGATTATTTTCTGTCAAATATGATTGAATTACAGAATGTCTGTGATATTGCTGCTCCTATTAAATCTAGAAAAATACAATCTAGCATGAATAACAAAAGGCATTCTGCCTCCCCTAATGTTCTTAAGCAGGACTATCATAAGAAAGAAACAATACGGTGTAAAACAAATCACCTAGTTCATCATCAGGCTGAATTGTGGCTCTCAATAGTTATAAAAAGCTATCCTTCCTGATAAATCAAGCTTTTTACAAAGCCATATTAATACAACAACAAATAAGCCTAAAGAGCTCTATGATGTTATTAAGAAATAGTCTAATCCCTCATGTATATATTCTACTGTGCCCCTGTCCCCTGAAGTGGCAAATTAGTTAGATGAGTTCTTTCGGAACAAAGTCAATGTGATCTGATCAAATATTGATTAACAAAATCTCCTTTCCCACACACTTAATCCTCTCATGCTCATAACATCAATTTTACACCTGTTTACTCTGAGAAAATACCTGATCTAATTATGATACTGAAATCCATGAATCAAAATTATGATCATATATGACCTTGTCTGGCTAAATGCCATGCCTCTGAGCTAAGTGATTTTCTCACCTGTGTTGTCAATCTTTCCCTTTCCAAAGATACAGCCCCTAAAGATCTTAAATGATATTTCTGAACTTTATTGCTGGATCATAACTTATTTCAAAATGATCCTCCCATTTCTGGCATGACATGGCCCGCGAACATTGTTTAAAAAATAGCCACTTATTCAACTACATAAATTCATGGATGAACATAACCTTCTTAATCCCTTTCAATTGGGTTTCAGGACCCACACTTCTTGCTGTCTGGGATGATATCCTGATATCAGCCGACGAAGGTGACCTCACCTAGCTGGTTATGGTTGTGCTTTCGGCAGCTTTTGATACAGTTGATTTTAATAATCTTAAATCTAGACTGTTTCAAGTTGCCCAGATGTCATAGAATTCATTAAAATGGTGTATCTCTTTTCCGTCTGAGCGAACTCAGTTTACCAACGTAGGAGCTCACTGACAGTTCCCTGCAGGGTCCCACAGGGTTCCTCCTTATTGCCTTTGCTGTTTAATATTTACATTTCCCAACTTCTGTATGTTATTTTCAAATTTGATTTACTTTACCATCCATATGCTGATGACACACAGATTTGCATGCAGGTAAACTATTCCTCTGATTCCATCGAACATATTTCTGATTGCACACGGGAAATAAAAGGCTGAATGCTATCCAACATTATCCTGTAAAACAGAGGTTATTCTCTTCAGTCTCAAGCACCTTCTGGCAGATTCCTCCCATTTACCTCCCTGCCCTGCTCTTTTTGATCTCCCCATCTCTTACGATCAAGCGGTCACTCATTTTGGCTGTATTTGGCAGTCCAACTTGGATTGCAATCTGCAAATTAGTGCGACAGTTAAGTCTATTTATTACTGGCTTAGACTTCTATAACCAATTCTTCCTCTCAACTCAGATAATGACCGAACTTGACAACTGTAATGCTATTCTAACTTGGATTGCAATCTGCAAATTAGTGAGACAGTTAAGTCTATTTATTACTGGCTTGGACTTCTAGAACCAATTCTTCCTCTCATTTCAGATAATGACCGAACTTGGCTACTTTAATGCTATTCTATCAGGGATACCTGCTAAACAATTCCATCACTGACAAATAGCTCAAAATGTGGCTATCAGACTTCTTTTTCAACTGCCAAAATTTGCATCCATGTCCTCTTCCCGCAGACCACTTCATTGGCTGCGGAGTATCAGGTTTAAGATCCACAGCCTCTTTCCCATCTCTCTTGCAACCAAGCTTGCCCCTACCAACAAGCAAGAGTCCTACGTTCTTCCGACTAATATCTCTTAGCAATACCTTCATTGCATTTTGTACACAAAGTGGACAGGTGTTTCTCAGTGTTGGGTCTCTGCATCTGAGACTGGCTCCCCCTGGATCTTTGAATACACAATTCATATTAATTTCTGTAAGAAGCTCAAAAATGATCTTTTATAATAATTTCATCCTTCCCTGTTCACTTTATAAGCCTGTGCCCCAAATACAGTTTTCTATCTGTCTTACCTCATAAACAATGATATTCATAGAGAAGAAAGGTTGGGTTGTAATGCTACAGTCTAAATAATTTAAGTCTAGTAGGCAATCTCTTGCAAAATCATGGTTACCCTCACTATGGATGTCATATTGTATTATTATGCACAACATGTTGTGATTGGTGGCCGAGATGTGTTTTTAGCAATTTCATAGCATAACCAATTGTTTGAGTGGCCCAGAGATCAGACTTCAATCCAGCCAAATATATCGAATTGATTGAGAATTAGGCATGTTACCAACATGTTTCCTTTACTCACTTACTCCAGAAGTTAGATTCAAGCACCCAAACTCCAGAACTATAAAGAGCTATATCAGAGATATGACATGTGTATCCTTTAATGTATTTTCAAAGGTATTAAAAATGATCCTCCGATTTGACTGAGGCTCATCAGTGCCGAATGATTTATCATATTGAAATCGTCATGGTGCTCTTTACAGTTCAACAGTTTATTAAATGTTATCCCGAGTTATTTATTCGTTTTATTACTTCAATCTGTTGGCCTACAAAACATAATTTAATGGAGAACATTTTTGTTGCTGCAAAGCACATTGCTTTTGCCTAAATATTTACCACAGTTGCTCATTATGCCTATCAATCCCTGCAGCCCTATTGAGATGTTGGCAATCAGACATATGTCCGCACAACCCCACCAACACAGTTAGGTATGGGCCAATCTTTGTGGTAATGTATGACATATCCCAGTTTCTCTGAGAGGCCAGCAGATTCAATTTAATATGATGTGGGAAAAGAGCCAGCTCTACCTTAGCCCCTGTGTGTGGCTACCAACAAAGACATGGGTTCATGTGTCCATAATTGGACATTCATATCTGCATTTAATTTCAATAATGAAAATAATAACAATAATAATAATAACAATAATAATAATAATAATAATAATAATAATAATAATAATAATAATAATAAACATAATAATATTCATGATAAGATGTTAAAAGCCTTGCAAGTATGTTCATTTTTACCTTCTGCCACAAAATATTCCTGTTTACCCAAACAAAAGCAATGGCAAAATCTATAAATGTGAAACAAACATATTTGTTGCTAATAATATGAGTGTTATGGGCCAGCCATCAGAAAGCCATAACATTGACATCATGCCATGCTCAGTACAGAATCCCATTTGGGTGTAAAATAAAATCTGATTGGCATTAGCCAAGTCAGTCAATTATTTCAAGAGACTTTTGCCAATCAAATATTGTTGATGTAACTAGTAAAGCAATACAACAGTATTTTTTGGGGTTTGTTATCTGACCTTCAATTATAGATAGACATGGGAACACGTTCCTCCCACATCTAAGGCATTGACCCCAACTTTCCTACCATTATTAAAATGATTCTGGTCCATAAGACTGGGACCTTTCTCATATGATGTTATTTGATCCTGATGCTCTTGAATTTTGAAGTGACTCAATCCTTGTCACAAGCCTCTATGGGATTTTATTGCATATGACTGTGATGCACCATCGTATTATTAACGATTAGAACTTCCATTTGTCATTGATTTGATTGCTTTAATCATTTCCAACATGGATCCATATTATCAAAGGATTGCTTTTGTGCAAAAAAACTGAGCAAGTTGTATTGGCACCAATTATGCTGCATGATTAATGCAGGATGGAGCAAAAAGCACTAGACCCAATTCGTGTAACCTATAAATATTTTCAATAGGGCACAAATAAACATGTTTCATTTAGCATGTTTGCTGCATTACGTAAGAAAGTAAAACACATCTTTTTTATGTTATGCATCAAACATTTTACAAACATTCATTGTTGCTCTAAAGCAAATGTTTTTAGATAATGCTGATTATGAAAACAACTGTTTGATACATTCTTTTTTATCAAAGCACTTGGTAATGTTGAGCCCTGGTTCAAGTTTTAGATACATTTGTACCCCGCCTTGATGATATCTTGTTATTTTGTAATATTTCTGCAAGATTTTGTAATGTTGTTCTGTTTTCTTGTTTCTTAGCACCTTACCGTCCATCGATACATTCGGATCCTTCACAGGCTTTCTTACGTTTATTCTTAAATCTGTTCATTTCTTGCATAGTAAGGTATAACCTTTAGAGCAACACCCTTTTGCATTTTGTGAGCCTTAAATATGTGTTTGTTGAGCATTTAATAATGTGCAAATGTCATTTGGTACTGCCTTCCCTTTTTTGTTTCTGGATCAGATGCACCATTATGGAGGTATTCCCAAATCTATTGCATCTTAAATGTCTTCAATTTATTTGAGTTTATGGTAGCCTGCATGACACCATGACATTTCAAGTTAGCTCTGAAAGTACCCACATCACTATTGACAGTTTGAGGTATTTATTCATTTTGTATAGTAAACATCCGACTGCATGGTCACTTGATAATGTCAAAATAACCTGCCAGGAGAGATCTCTTTCATCAGTGAAAAGTATAGTGATTGTGTAATTTATATTTGTCTCGGGAATGTGTAATTTATATTTGTCTCGGGAGGATAGCTCAGCGGCAACACGCTCGTCTTGGAAGCAAGACTTCACGGAACAGCACAGGTTCGATCCCCGGGTCCGCGCTTAATTAAGCGCGTTATAAATAACCTATCATATCATATGAAATCATCACGTAGTTAGTGTCACTCTGGTGGGTACAGTAGGGATATCGCCTGCCAGTGTCCCATTAAGCATTCTAAGCTCCTACGAATATAGAAATCACAGCCATATAATTTCTTTTTTATTACGTTTTAGAAACACCAAGTTAAATGTATCTATTTGTCTACATCCATCCACCATTAGGGGGCCATCCTATTGCTGTTTTAACTGGAAATCTTTCATTCATGTCACCTGTAATTAGGACACGTATATTATTATGATTATTGTAATCAGGACACGTATATTAATCTGATTATTGTTAGAATTTAACATATTTTTCATTTGCTACATCACTTTAGACATTGCTGTCTTTCTGTTAGGCCTGTCAAATGGCATATGTTAATCCAACTGATATTAGAAGAATGTTTGGCTGGGAGTCATGTAAGCTAGAATGCTTACATCAACATGGATACACATTTGGGAGCACATTCTGTCTATCAATCTATCAGATGTATTTTTGGAGGACAGTGATGCATTGAGTATTGCTGAGTTACGTTATCGCAGTGTCTTTGTCTAATTATAAAGTCATAATTAATAAGGTTTGATATGATTTCAAGTTTATCAAATACGCATATCTATCAGGCCGTGGTAATTGCGATAGATTGCTTTTAAAGAGAAAACAAAAACAAACTCTAAACTTAATGAGAGCATTGGGTAGTTAAAGCATAACATCTGATCTACTGTGTTATCTTTCAGAACAAGCGGAAATGGACAATATAGATTGCAAATGGGAAATAAGAGGCAAAACATGTTGCAACAAATCTACATCATAAGATACAAAAAGAAGCCAAGAAAGAACACATTCACTATTATATGATAACTCTGTAATACACTCCCCTAAAATGATTGATGACATTGCAGCTCCCTCATTCGGAAGAGCAAGATTGGAAATCATGGGTTTGATGCCTTTCATATGCTGATTGAATGATTGGGATTTGCGACTATTGGGATATGTGAGGTAATACAAATATAGTTATTAACCAAAAAGTACAATAAAGGCATTTCAGATTGTTATGTGGACACACTCTGCAAGAGACAAACTAGATAGAGTAGATACAAATTTGCTATTTAATTAATTTTGTTACAAGATGTATGACCATGAAATGTTGGCTGGAAATTAAAACTCTGAAATAATGAAACTATAATAATAAAATGTATTATAAATGTATACATTTTATAAAATAATATTTATACATTTTATAAAATAATAATAAAACTCTCAATAATGAAACAAACAAAACCAAGTTGCCACATGGGACCACTGAGTTATGAATTCATATAGGTGCATGTCACCCACCAACCCATGAAATATGTGTATGGATGTGTGTATGCTTGTGTTATGGGACTGTGGTGGAGTGGGGAGTTTTCACATAAAACCAACACGAATTAAACATTTAAAAGGCATAGCAAATATATGATGAGTAGTGACACAAATCAAGAAAAAAATCTTCTGACGTACACTATTCAATCTTTTCTATACGATCACTAAAATATAATAAATAAAGTTGCAATGAAATGCAGGGTATGTTGTTAATGAGTCAATAGCAAAGAATGGTCAATATCGATCAATGCAATATCCTGTCCTTTCAAGTTGCTTTTCACCTTGAGTGATATTTTACAATAGAAGATATCCAAGTTTTGGATCCTACATCAACATTATTTAATTCTAAACATAAACAGGATTGAATGGTTGGTCGTATTATTTAGGGAGTTCACATTTTAATTGTTGGCATTTTAGAGTAATTACAAGGTAATGGAATGATTAACCAAGATATATAAATGAAACCAATTCCGGTCTTGGAAATATTGACAATAACAATACAGAACGTTGATTTTAGCAGTCTAGCCTTCCCATACAATTATGACGTCCCACATGAGGATGCATAAAAAAATGAATACATAGAATTCAGGCTGGGTGCCAATGTCTATGAAAGGAGTGATACAATGACTTCCAAACTGGGTGAGCATATGGATTCAAATTCTTTCATTCTTCCTGGTCACACACATACAGAACATGCCACCATAGTAGACATAGTTGTAAGTTGCATAGTAGACATAGTTGTAAGGAGGGTGGAATGTGGTCATATTTCTTAGTTCCAACTATGAGGCAATCAGCAGCTCATTGAACGATCCATAGTTATGTGGCTTGCGATGCTGATGAGGAGGGTTTTCGCTCCATCAGTGTTTGTTACTACCATGGCCTGAATCTTGGTTGTGAAATCCTCAAGTTGGAGGAAGGGGTATATCTTCTGGTTAGTGCTAGTGCTAGTTGACACAAGGCTGTTGGGTCTTTTTGTTGATATGTTTCATAAAGGAGAGATTTCCCTCAATAATGAAACAAACAAAACCAAGTTGCCACATGGGACCACTGAGTTATGAATTCATATAGGTGCATGTCACCCACCAACCCATGAAATATGTGTATGGATGTGTGTATGCTTGTGTTATGGGACTGTGGTGGAGTGGGGAGTTTTCACATAAAACCAACACGAATTAAACATTTAAAAGGCATAGCAAATATATGATGAATAGTGACACAAATCAAGAAAAAAATCTTCTGACGTACACTATTCAATCTTTTCTATACGATCACTAAAATATAATAAATAAAGTTGCAATGAAATGCAGGGTATGTTGTTAATGAGTCGATAGCAAAGAATGGTCAATATCGATCAATGCAATATCCTGTCCTTTCAAGTTGCTTTTCACCTTGAGTGATATTTTACAATAGAAGATATCCAAGTTTTGGATCCTACATCAACATTATTTAATTCTAAACATAAACAGGATTGAATGGTTGGTCGTATTATTTAGGGAGTTCACATTTTAATTGTTGGTATTTTAGAGTAATTACATGGCAATGGCATGATTAACCAAGAGATATAAATGAAACAAATTCCGGTCTTGGAAATATTGACAATAACAATACAGAACGTTGATTTTAGCAGTCTAGCCTTCCCATACAATTATGACGTCCCACATGAGGATGCATAAAAAATGAATACATAGAATTCAGGCTGGGTGCCAATGTCTATGAAAGGAGTGATACAATGACTTCCAAACTGGGTGAGCATATGGGTTCAAATTCTTTCATTCTTCCTGGTCACACACATACAGAACATGCCACCATAGTAGACATAGTTGTATGTTGGTGGGTCTCAATGGATGAAAATGGGCTGTTGGAGGAACCTACTACTGGACAAAAGCAGATGGGAAAAGTCACAAAGGATGTGATTATTTTCTTGTTGGATTGTTCCTGAACCTATTTTGTAATTCACACTTTGCACCTTATATTACATTCAGTATACATTTGTTTCCGTAATCCTCCAAACGTGAGTTTACTTGTCTACATCAAAGTACCCACATTTCACAACCACCCGCCAAGTAATTTAATCTTATTTTCTGCTTTGAAGGATCCGCTTTGTAATCAGTCTATGGCATTGTAGCTAAAATAGGAGGACTGTAACAGTATGTAAAGTTTTCTGTTAAGTCCTATTTTCCAAAATCATAGGTGGAAATCGTGTGGAACTCGGTGAAGCAAATTAACTTCATTAGTGATCATTAAAAATGGCCAACACCCAGCATAACTGTTTCTCTAATTGATTTATCTGGTTTTATTCAAAACACTAGTTGATAAATCTCTGGCCTGTACAATTTGAAGACAATCAGGATCAAGATTCTTGGTTTTAGATAATGCAGTTCTTTTATAATATTACACCATTTAACAACTTGTATTCCATAATGAACAGTTAATTTATTGCAGAGACAGAATACATAATGATTAGCACATGGTTTGTGCCCTGCGAGTATTCATAATTCATAGCACAAAAAATGCAGGCACCATTTGATGATGCAAGCCTGTTCTCCCACCAATTTGTAGCCTATAACCCTTTTCCGAAGCTACTGTACCTTACTCCCAGACACATCTTCCTTTAGTGCCTGTCCCTGGCGATAATGATAATATTGCCTGTTTTTGTTTGAATTTTGCAATCATCTGGCTCCTAGAGGAGCACACCGAACCTATGGTACATATTTTGTGGCTGGTATTCAGGGAAGTAATTGCCTTTGATGTGATGCAGGCAAATGTGATGTGTATCCTGAAAGAGATGGGTAGTCTGTGTAACTAGGAGGGTGGAATGTGGTCATATTTCTTAGTTCCAACTATGAGGCAATCAGCAGCTCATTGAACGATCCATAGTTATGTGGCTTGCGATGCTGATGAGGAGGGTTTTCGCTCCATCAGTGTTTGTTACTACCATGGCCTGAATCTTGGTTGTGAAATCCTCAAGTTGGAGGAAGGGGTATATCTTCTGGTTAGTGCTAGTGCTAGTTGACACAAGGCTGTTGGGTCTTTTTGTTGATATGTTTCATAAAGGAGAGATTTGCCTCAATAATGAAACAAACAAAACCAAGTTGCCACATGGGACCACTGAGTTATGAATTCATATAGGTGCATGTCACCCACCAACCCATGAAATATGTGTATGGATGTGTGTATGCTTGTGTTATGGGACTGTGGTGGGAGCAGGATGGGCGGCAGCACTGGGATAGTGGTGGGAGTAGGGTGGGGAGAGCCCAGGGTCTGTACTGGGAGTAGGGTGCATTGACGGCACGCAAAAGTTCATAGAGATTTCTACATACAGTTCATCTTGCACTTTCAGGGGTCCCAGCCTGCCCAAACTTTGCTCAGCGGGGGCCCAGGCCAAACAAGTTTGAAGACCACTGCTCTAGGGTATAACTGAGCAACATCTGCATATTGGTGAAGTGAGATATTCAGACAGTTTAGGAGTGGCCATAGTGGCTCTATATAGAGATTAAAGATCAAACATGAGAGTATTTATCACAGCAGGATTATGCATGTGACCCAGCAAGTAGTCGGTCAAGTGGCACAGCGAGTAGAACGCTCGCTTTGACATCTGTGCTGAGTCTGCTAACGCAGGTTCGAATCCCGGCGGGGCCAAACTCAGCCTTTCATCCTTCCGAGGTCCATAAATGAGCACCACACACTGTGGGAATAATAAGAAGCGCTCAGATACCTGAGGGTTCGTAGCGCTATATAAGTGCCAAATTATTATTATTATTAACAATGGTTGTACACAAAATTACCCATCTGGAATGCATGGTCCTGTCGTGCAGGATGGAGGCAAACTAGTTTAGGACTGTGCCATTGCATCATATTCTATCTGTGAGCAGGCTTGAGTATGTGAAGTGATCAATAGTGCAAAACATGGCAGAGAGGAAGATTCACAAGGTATGAGTCAGTGACTAGGAGAGCATCATCTGTTCCTTTTTGGGTCTCAGTTGGTGCCATTTCTGTGCTGTATCTGGGTCTAAGAGAGTCTGAGAGCAGGCATTGTTGGTAAATGTGATCATGGTGTTTGTTGGCAAATGTCTTCATAATTATTTTACTAATAAACATAAGTCTACTGATCGTCTGATAGTTAACACGCTTCAGCTAGGTCTAGAGTGGGTTTTTTGGGGAGTGGGCCAATTAATCCTGTTTTAACATGCTTTGGCTTTGGAAGAAGCCCATATGGATAGAGGCATTGACTATTTGGAGGAGAGTAGTATGGGATTTGTCTCATACGTGTGTCATAATGGTGAAGGGAAGAATTGAATCCTTGTATGAGGAAACACTTTTATTGATGCAGGAGAATCAACAAGGTCCATGTTGGTGAGGGGTGTGCATGTGTCCAGGTTTATGTTGCATGAGGTTAGATTGTGAGCAGTTGGGTCACCAATTGTGATGAATACATTATTTGCAGTGAATGATTGCCTTCTGGCAGGGATGTATAACCCATGTTTTTTTTGTTTTTTATTCATATTAAAATAATGTGTGTAGACCATCTCAGAATGAGTGGTCTGTTAAGCAGACCCTCTTTCAGAAAGTTCCATTACAAAAGCAAAGTTTGCACCTAGCTCCTGCTGCATCAGCCTCCTGATCTGAAGATGCTGTTCTTCAGTGGCTCAGAGCAGGTTCAAACTTCCCATGTGCTCTAGTTGGCAGCAGCTGTGACTGAAAAGTCACGTCAGACAGAGGTTGCCTTTAAATTGGCACCTATTAACCATAGCCATAATAACTTTATTGATCTATCCATCTGGTGGCAGAGGAATCTCTAATAATAAGATATACATGGGTTTTGTTATCATGATTGATAGTTACCTTGATTCATCTTGAAATCTTAAGGACATCATAATTAGTTTTGAACCTGTTGTGAAAGAAATCATTTCCAAAACCCTCTACCAGTGGTGAAAAATAGTTTTCCAAAGCAGAGGCAAGCTTTTCCGACTAACAATCCCCAGGGAACAGGGCCCTGCTGTTGGAAAAAGGATAGTTGAACTGGTGCCCAGACTATGGAGATAAATGACTCCTGCAAGTTGCAGATAGCTTCTTGGAGTGAAGAGGAAAAGGAGTAATTGCAACCCGAATCTCCTAGATTGGGACTCACAGCAACATACAAAGCCAAGCTTTTGGTTTCCTGCATTATTCTGCTTTGGACCTTCCTCAAACCAAGTAGACCACATTCAAACACTTTCAAATCATCAGTACCTGTGGTGCTGCCTTGGCACTTCTTTGAACCTTAAATCACTGTGTTGCTGCATCGAACCAGTTTGCCGTTATCTTGGGACAGCAGTTTATGACAACTGATCCTGTTTGTACAAGTAAGTCTCTGCTGTTTACCACCATGCCTCAAACAATGCATCAAACGCCCCACAACTTCTCAATAGACCCAAGATACTCTTTCGAATGGATCCTGTAGACCGCATCAAACTGCAATGCTAGAATGATACATCAAACATCACATAGATTCATCTCGATACTTACTAGATTGGGACTTGCTGTGTGGATCACCATGACTCACCAAATCTGATCCCAGTTCGAAACCCGAACACACATTGCTGATAATCCTGATTTGATGCTGCCAAACCACTCCAAAAACAAGTTACTTTTGTGAGATCCAGTACCCAATGTTACACTTCTGGGACCCTATAGCCTGTTAAGTCACCCATTTGCACCTTTTTCTACCAAGACATTCTTTTGAGTGATATTGTTGCATGTTCTTTCCTTTCACCCCTGCTTCATCACACAGATTGTGTGCTACATCTATATTTTGCATGCGATATTTCCACAGGGCTGGGTTTTCGTTAGTGTTTTTGTTGTACCGTTATTTTGCATATTGGGGCACTTGATTGCAATAAACATGCATATTTATTTGTATAACATTGACGGTACATCCCTTTACTTCAGACTGTTTTGCTATTGCTGTTTGGATTGCTACTGTTATCACATGCACACACCTCCTAACAGTATAGCCTTCCCTCAGGCAACATTATCACAAAAGATAAAGAAAGTATATCTCTTGACCGTGCCTGTTTCACCATTATGATTGGGATCTCTGTTGGTTTGCAGTAGATTGAGGACTGAGTTGGTGTTTTAGCCACTACACATCCTTGTTTTCCTGCAGGGCAGTAGTCATTGTGTCACAGTTATCCATTGTATCTACCGTTGTGAGGAAAACATTGTTATTGTATTCTATATTACTATGTACTCAGGCATTACAGGGTTGTGTAATGGATTGCGACTGTGTTTGACTCCCTAAAATGGGCTTCACTTCTCTCTGTGACTGCCACAAGGGTCATGTACTTGTATGCAGCGTTAGAATCAGTGATAAGTGCCTGGTAAATGCTGATTGATTACTTTATGGGAGGGGTTGTTTCAGGATGGCATGCGTGTCTACCAGTTTGTTCATGGTTTGGTTAACGTTTGACAATAAGGCATCAATGTTGGGTTATTGGGTCTGGCTAGTGTTGCAAACTATTGTGTTCTAGTTCTTCCACAGTAAAATCCTTAAAGGAGTGGTTGTCTAAGGAGGATTGACGTGGATCTGTGGTCTGCCCAGTAAGTGGGATCAGTTTAAGGAATTTCACCAGCTGAGACATAATGAAGACAAGGGGCCTCATTACGAGTCACCCGGTATGGAAATAACGGTGGTGTTAAACCCGCCGCCATGGTATTTCCATACCGGGTGATCTCGAGCCCTGCAGGTGGAGGTGTCATTCCGGCCAGGTCTGACCTGGCGGGTTTAACCCCGCCCGCCTGCATGCGGATGTGGAAACACCAGCACCATCACAAGATGGTACCAGTGTTTCCATGGTCCTCATTCCCATATAGTCCTGTGGAAGTCAATGGGAATGAGGATTTACTGAATTACTGAATTCCGCCTCCGGAATTCCCAGGTCACCGGGGTTGTAATGCGGAATGGTAATACAAGTCCGGCGGTAACCGAGCCAGAAAAACCGGCAGGTTACCGCCAGACTCGTAATGAGGCCCAAGGTCCCGTTGATTACCCATGATGTGGCTAGGGCTTCAGTACATGCTGTTTTAAATGTAAGGATTCCATGAGATGATATACATCATTCCTGATGCATTTGGTAGCTTGAGTTCCTGGAGTGTGGGACGGATGCTGAAGTGTTGAAATCAGAGATATCATCAAGGAATGACCAACACCCATGTTGGATGATATGGAAAGTAGAAGTATGTTTGTGTGACAGTGGAATGTGGCAAGTGAGGAGCTCAATTGACTTTTTAGGCACAGTGCAAACCCATTTGAATTTCTGGATGACTGCCACCACTCGATCGAATTTGCCCACGTGGTTGGCATTATGGATGATATAGCTAGGTGGGACGAGCACAGAAAAGCAAAGAGGAGGTGGGTGACAGTCATGTTTCAGAGATAAAGAGGCATCAAGCTTGTGTTTTGAAATTAAGTCAGCAATGTTGGCAAGCTTAATTATGGCCAAGTGAGCACTGATGAGCATCAGGCTGTGTGAGAGTAGTGTGGGTTGATCTGTGGTGCTAATGACACGGATGAATTGGAGATTCTGAGTATTGTGGCAATTCTGTGAACTTGATGGGTCTGGGTTCTTGAAAGCATGGCATGATACTTAAGGAAACACAGTGTAATATCTCCTTTATTTTGAAAAGAGGCTTGGGTTTAGGGCCCTTGGCCTGTCCAGGCACTAACAGGCACAGTCAGGCTTTGTTCTTTTCTTCATCCTTAGATAAAGCCTTGGCAAGGGTGGATATGAGGAGTAGAATGTGCCTCCTGATTGGCTGCTGCAATGGAAGAGACACAGCTGGTCACATGACCAATGACCCGTCTAAGAGCCTGGTGGAAGAGCACTGCAAGGGAGGAAAAACAAGCCCTGAAGTAGTAACTATTTGGAGGAAAATGCTTGAGGAGCCAGAGCCGGTTTCATGACCAGGTACACTCTTTGGAACCAGGTGGATGAGTAGTGCAAGTGAATGATAAACCACGATTTAAGTAGTCACAGTTTGGTGGGAAAACCTGGATGAGTCATAGCTGGCCACATGTCCAGTAGCAGTGCTCTGAGCCTAGTGGAAGAGCATGCTAACTGGAGGGAAGAAATCAATCCCTTAAGTAGTCAGCATTTGGCAGGAAAGGCACAAGGAGGCAGATCAATTCAAGTGACCAGGAGCATGCCTCCGAGCATCATTGAAGAACACTGCACTAGAAGGAATGAAAGAAGCCCTTAATTAGCCGCCGTTTGGAAGGGAAAAACAGGAAGTCACAGGACTGGGAACATATCAGGGAGACCCCTCTGAGCCTGGTGGAAGAGCACTTCAAGGGTGGGAATAACCAAGTCCTTAGGTAGTCAGTATTTGTTAGGATATTCTGAAGGATGTGGAGTTGTTTACATGAAACAGGACAATCTGATTCTGATGGAAAACTCACTAGAAGGGGAGGGAACGAATCAAGCTTTTAAGTATTCGCCATTGGTTGGGAAAGGCTGGAGGAGGCAGAGATGGGCACATGAACAAGGAGACTAAATTGAGTCTGGTGGAAGAAAACTACAAGGGAAGGAAACAATTCAAACCTTTAAAGTAATCACTCGTTGGTGAGAAATGCTAGTGGAAGCGGAGCTGGTGGTGTGACTAAGGACACTTATATGAGTCCATTGGAAAAACACTGGAACAGAGGGAAACCAACAAGCCCTTATGTAGTCAGCATTTGAGGGGGAAGCTCGAGAAGGCAGAACTGCTCATATGACTTTGGCCACTCCTTTGGTGGGCAGATCTGAAGGTGGCAGTGCTTGTCCTGTGACCAGTGAAACTCCTCTTAGCCTGATGGAAAAGCACTGTGACAGAGGGGGGCATCAAAGCCCTTTGGGCTGGACAAGATGGAGGAGCCTGATCTGGTCACATGATCAGGGACACTCATGTCAAAGAGAACAGCAAGGCAGGGAAAAATAAAAATGGCCCCTTAAGTATTCACTGTTTTGCAGAAAATGCTGGGTGAAGTGAATCTCGTTGTGTGAACAGGGACACCCTTCTGAAACTGGAAACAGAAGACTGGAAGATAGTGGAAAAAACAAGCCCGTAATCAGTCAATGTTTGCCAGGAAAATCTAACGGGGACAGTGATAGTCACCTGATAAACACCTGAAATACGTGGTTGAACATATTCACAGCTATTAAAAACGAAGTGCCTTGTACCAAATTTTAGTCACATTTCACTCTCTCATTACTCTTTATTTTTAGTCCTCTGCACGATGTTTGGAATAAACATAACGAAATGGTGTTTCCTTTCCGTTGCTAGTGTTTATTTTATACAATTAGATTGATTCATTGAAATATCCAACTGTACTATTGTTCACACATACCTGTTTTGTATAGGTTTACTTGTTTTTCATCATTCCCTTGTTATTCCCTTTGTTTATTGTTATCTTTACATCAGCAGTCTTTTGCAGATATGTTTGCACATTGTGAACTACCACAATGTCGTCCAGATGGCCTCATTAAAACTCAACATATTCCGGAATGTCTGTGAGAACAGACAGTTGGCTTCATTAACTTTCAATGCCATGGAAACTGAAGACAACAAACAATGGTCATATAACTGTGGCCTCCCCTTCTCTACTCCTACTCGTACACTCCGATGGTATTGAAAGTATGGTTTACAGAACAATGCTCCATCAATGAGTTTGAAAATTGAATTTGTTTTTTGGATTGCTTTCTATTGATTATATTGATGCAAAAACGGATGCACAGTAATAGGCGAAAAACATGGAAGAATGGGAAAAGGGAGGTGAAAGGTATATTTGAGGCAGTATATTTTAAAAGGAATAAAAGAGGACCAGCTGTATGTTAAACTACTATTGAAGGTTCTGCATCATGGTAAAATCGTGTTTTGCCTATTGCTTCAAGCCATTGTTTAATAACGGAATCAATGTGGTAGTATCCTTGTAATTTACAGTAGAGAGCTACTTGTTTCTCCAATGCATGCAACATTCTAAAACATATACTTGGATACCATTTTCCACAAAACAGAGCGAAAGTAGTAAACACCTCTTAAAGAGCACCATTAGTGTTCTTGCTCTTTCCCGAACAACCGCAGGGGAGACTAAGAGTAATGCAGCTCTTGAAATCTACAATGTTCCTTTTCTTCAATTAGAATATACTGCGTAGTAATGATCATTCAGGCTCAGACCTGAAAGCCTCCCACCTCCTGTATGAGCAGAAGCCAAATTGCGTTTGTTGTCCCTTTTTAAACCTCTTTGTCTTCACTCACCAACAGAGAACATTAATGCAGCAGAGATATGAAACGTAATCGCGTTTGCTGTGATATTCTGGAAAGCAGGGATCGTAGAATTGAACAAATACTCAGCCAGAGTATCTTGGCTGCTAGCACTCTTGAGTTAGATCAAAAAAATAAGTGGACGCAAAAGCAAAAGACATGCAGAAACTTGAATTTCGAAACTGCAAAATCGTACAAAGCGTCTGCTTACGGAAAAACAAATAATGTCAGGTATATTTAACCATACCTATATTATTATCATCGAAAGTGAACACAAAGGGCCCGATTCATGGAATTAAATTGCGCTGCAAAAGGGGCAATTGTGTGCAAAACGCGCACAAGCGCCCATTTGTTGATTCATGGAACATAATGCACGGGGATCACAGGAGAGTAATCCGCGCCGGTCCAACACGTCACTGCGACACTATGAACTCCTTGCATGAGACTCCAAGCGAAGGGGCATACCGTCTTGCGCAGTCACTCATAAAGGGGGCGGAACACATGGAATGCGGAACAACAAGCATAAATGTGGGCGTTATGTGGGAAGTACCACAGTAAAATACTCGCAACGCCCACACGCGCGCTAACAACACGTATTCCTGGAATCGAACAGGGATCACCGATTCGCGGAAAAGACGCGAAAATCCGGAAACACGTCTGACACGTGAAAGCTGGCGTTAGCGTCACCGCGCACGAAAAAAAATGCATAAAAAGTGCGCGTGTAAACAGTTACGATGCATGTTCCATTTTTCGCAGCAGTGATCGTAGGACACTGCAGGAGGAGGAGGATAGCCAGGGCATGCATTTTTGTACCCAGGACCAGCCTTTTTGGGATGCCGCCATGACCAGGTCTATGGCAGGTATAGGTTTCCACCTCATATAATATTAGACCTGGTCACGGAGTGGGAAGATTACCTCACATCACCCACTCTGTACTCCCAACACTGAGCCCCTTGGAAAAGGTGCTCAATGTACTCCATTATTTGACCAATGGGGCATTTCAGAGGACAACTGCCATGGTTGGGGGCATTTCACAGCCCACGCAGTCACGCTGCCTACACCAGGTGTTGCCAATCATGACTGCATGCCCCTCAGTCTGCAGGCACATATACATGCCCAGAACACCTGCAGAAAGGCAGGCCGTGGTCCAGGACTTTTACGGGGTGGTGCACTTCCCTAAAGTGCTTGGTGTCATTGATTGCACCCATGTGGCCCTACATACACCTAGGGCCACAGAGCACATCTATCTCAATCACAAGCACTGGCAGTCCATCAATGTTCAGGTTGTATGTGATGCCAAGAGAATCATTACCTCTGTATATCCAGTGTAAACCCATGTGAGTTTCATATTCAGAATGTCACCCCTACACCGGGACCTGGAAGCTGGGAGGCATGGCAACACATGGCTCATTGGTGAGTACAAATGGCCCTGCAAATGCATGCATGTCTCACACAGACAAAACCACACCACTGACAAGCCATATCACCTCCGCAGGGGACAGTGCCTACCCTCTGAGCACCTACATGATGATGCCAATATGGAACCCCACCACACCGCCCCAGGTAAGATACAACGCAGCCCATATTGCAACTAGGGCCGTAACGGAGCGCACATTCGGAGTGCTAAAGTCACCCTTCCGCTCCCTTGACCACTTTGGTGGTGAGCTACTATATGCACTACCAGTAATTGGCAGGATCATTGTGTCAGCATGTGTCCTGCACAAAACTGCAACACAGCGTGTCGTACCGGTGGGCACGGTGGTGCCCCCACATCCCCACCACATGTATAGCAGCTGCGCATGGGAGGGGAAACGGCATGTTGCGAGGTTGCCCGTACCCAGCTTGTGGCACAATTGTTCACCTAAAATCCAACCCCTGCGGAATGCACACGGCCCTGGCACATTCCAGGTGACAATCGATGATAACAAAGAGACAATCATCTGTCCCAACATTACCACCCTGAGAATGTGTCCTTGGAAGTCCTACATTGTGTACATCCCTTAGAACTTAAACTAACTCAATCTGGTGTGCACAAAAGGAGCACATGGAAGATGGAGTATGCCATTAAACACCATGCCAAAGTACACCTCTAAATGCTAGTTTGTCACCTAAACCCCCCACACTTCATGTCACCTGGTTGACACACCATGCCATGGCATACAATGTCAAAAGAGACAAAGAAATGGCCAACACATAACAGTACTGTCACAAAGCACTCAACGATCAACGGAACAAGTTCAGAAACAACTCACTCTCACACAACAAAATAACAATGTACACAGGAGCATCAATTGGCCAGTACAACATACCAGAAACACAAGACTCAAGAGTGAATCTGTCTGACAGTGACAGGGTTGGACTGACCCCTTCGGTCTTTCGGCCCGTGGCCGAACGATTTTGGGGGTCCCTGGGGCCGGTTTTCCGGCAGGCACCTCTGGGCCGTTTTTTTTTCTTCATTTTTTTCTTCAATTATGTGATATTTATATTGTGTTGTCGCACCACGCACGCTGTGCGGAGCAGCAGCAGGCGAAGCTCGCTTTGCGAGTACTGTGTGACTCACGTGGGTCGCGGCTGCCCCCGGCCGGGAATTCAGAGTGGAGGGGGGGGCTGGGCCAGGGGGGGGGCTGGGCCACCTCTGGGCTGGTCTGTAGCAGGGCACGGCAGAGGGAGCCAGCCAGAGGGAGGCGCCGCGCACCGGCGCGCGACACTGTCTGCAGACTGCAGACTGCGGTCTGCAGACTGCACACAATCTTCATGCAAGGTAACACTATGTTACCTTGCTTTGATGATTGCATCTGCATCATGCATGCATCATAATGCATGCAGATGCAGATGCATGTGCATTAAATAATTCATCACGCGGACGTGGGGCCGTGGCCCACCAGCCCGCCACTGCAGGGGTCTGGTGCCTTGTGCTTGGCTGGCTCGCGGCGGCCAGACTGTTACTTTGATCTGGGAGGGAGGCAGGCTGAAGCAATTGACACTAAAGCAATTGTAACACCTGCCTCCCTCCGAGTCCTCCTGACCCTGGGGGGAATGTGGGGGGGGCACTGCAGGCAGCCTGCCTGCAGCCGGGCCGAGGGCCTGAGGCTGAGCTGGGGCCGCGGCACTTCAGTGACATTCACACTAGTCGACTAGTTGCTTTACTGTTTGCAACTACTTGTGCCTGGGGGCTGGGGCGCCGCCCAGGCCAGGGCCGCCGGGCCTGCGCCGGAACAACAACACAATGAAAATTCGGCTGGGCGGGCAGTGCCGCCAAAGGGCTTTAATTGCCTGCCCTTGGGCCACTGACCCACCTGATTTATTTGGGCATGCACGCCGAGTCGCCGACTCACTCTGGCAGAGAGAGTGAGACCAGACGACTACTGAGACCGTGAGACGAGAGAGGCAGAGAGGCAGAGAGCCACCCACCACCACCAGGCACTGCGGCAGGCACCAGGCTGAGCTCTGCCTCTGAGTGAGGCCCAGTCGCCCAGAAGCACACCGTCACCACTGTGGAGTCTGGACCTCAGACAACTTGGAGGCTGCGGCCCGCCGCTGCCAGCCCAGTGCTCAGTGCCCAGGCCAGCCACAGAGCAGAGCAGAGGACCACCGCAGAGGAGGACCACCAGGCAGCAGGCAAGTGACTTTTTTTACGTTCCGGATAATTTTAATGGGATTTTCGAGATGGAGCAGAGGGGCCATAGTGTAACCACTAACCGCCCCACCGCCACCTCCTGTCAACATGTTCACTCCATGACCATTAGCAAAAAAAAAATCATACTAGCTCATCATATTTGACCACATTGCAACTTCAGGTAGAGGTTTTGGGTTATGGGGGGCGGGGGGGGAGGTTGCAGAACACAGATATTGGTTTTGTGGGGTGGGGTAACAGGATACCACTGGTATCGTTTATGTTGTGGAGAGTTGGGAGCCAGGATGAAAGGTGTTGGTTTTGTATTGAAACTGAGGCGGCACAGTTATGGGTTTTGTGTTGTTGGGTAGGAGGGGGTGGTGGTGCCATACTAGGACACCCAGTGTAGGTCTTGTGAAGTGGATTTCTGGGAGGCCCAAAAGACAAGTATTGGTTTTGTGTTGTGGGAGTGAGTACGGATGTCCCTGGCAGGGCTTGTGCTTTTCTCTGGCTCTGCTCGTAATTTAGCATTCCCAGTTCTAGGTTGACAAAATGCTCCTCTCTTTAAGGGCGTTTACCCAGTGCTTTAAGTAGGCCGGGACTGAGCTTTGGCAGGCTGCTAAAACCTCAATCGAGCAGGGCTCTGCCGGCACACACACTACCCCTAACAGCCCCCACAACCACTGTTTTTTGCCGCAGGGTTCAAACCCACGCACTGCCGTTGACTAGCCTGTATCACGTTGCACTGCGCTACGACATAGGTGGTGGATTTCGTGTTTCATTCTTAAATTCTATGACACATAATTGTGCTGCACCAAGCACTGTATGTCGGTTTTAAAACTAACAATAGCGCAAGATAACATGTATAATTCCACTCCTGTGCTGCCTGCGACTGCGTGCCTTCTCCTGCGTTAATGAAGGGAATTAGTCGAGGGTATTAACATTACTCTGGCGTTTACTTTACCGCACACACCTGTTGTGTAATAGGCAAGTTTCCTTAATTGCCACTTTTTACACATGTTTTGGAAAGTACCAAAAAAGCTTAACGCAAGTAAATAAGCGAAAGAAACGGCGTAATCTGAAATGTTGGCATGTCTTGGGGTGGGGTATTTATAAGGATTTGAAGAAAGAGTTAGAGGGGGTGGACCCCTGACCCGCCTCTCAGGTGTGAGCAGGAGTTGGGCCAATCAGCTGAGAGGGAACCCACGGCGCAGTTTCTAAAAGCGCCGCTCGCAGCTCGGCGGAGCGAACTTGCTCTGACGCTCCACGGCGCAGTTGCCGCTACTCGAGGACATGGCTCTGTACAAAGTGACCGTGGCCACCGGCAACTTCCTGCAAGCCAGGACACGCGACTACATCTCCATCACCCTGGTGGGGGCCCTCGGGGCGGGCCAAAAGAGGGTGCTGGGACAACTTCGGCATGGATTTCCTGCCGGGAGCGGTGAGTAGTGTGTGCAGAGAGGTGGCGATGTGCACCTATGAAATAGCAGTGTACTGAAACATTGGTTAGTCAGCTGCTGGGCTTGGGTTACATTTCCCAGCATGGGACGATAAAAAAGACCCATTTGTTTTTATTGTGCTATGCTGGGGATACCAACCCGAGCCATGCCGATGATAAGCCAGTGTCACATCGCACTGTACTATTTCATAGGTGCTGGAATCCAATGGTTTCATTCAATATACTAGACACAGTCTATTGAATGAAACCAAATAAATTGAGCACCAATGAAACAGCACAGACTGCACAGTCCAGTTAGACACAGGGCTCCGGTGAATCCCCTGCATTAGACATAAAAAAAAAGTAACCAACATGCTAAAGACACACTTCAAGATAGTCAGGGCATTCGCATCCGCCAGAAAATGTAATTTATGCCATGGTTTATGGTTTCATTTAATTGCCTAAAACATGTGGCGATATTTTCTATGCACAACTTTCCCAATTATTAATAATTGAAAATCAATAAATGCCTGCATTATGAAGTTGTAAAAACAAGTCAATAGCGATGGGGCATATCTTGGTTTAGACAAAAGGCGACACATGAGTTGTGGAACGTGGATTGTGTGGCGAAGATGGCGTTGAGATGTTGGACCACCACAGCTATGTGAAGCATGCAGCCTTTTCTCACCCTGCCTTATGGCCTGAGCGCCTTCTTCTGCACAACTTGTGCAGAAGAAGGCGCTAAGCACACAAAGGGCAGGCCCCTCCTTTCACTTTCCTCTGAAAGGGCCTTACCGTTTCCTTTCTTATACATTCATAATGTCTGGAAGTCGTCCCTCTGCGAGGCAAATTAGTTCGCATTTTGTGTTTGATAGAGAGGCTTGTCCTTCTTCTCTGTCCAGTGATGGGATTTCTCCCACACTTACTGTGCTGCACTTCTTAATTTGCTCCCACGCTGCGTGCTGGTAGGACGTCAATAAGACTTTCTGTCTGTGATCTCAAAATTGAACTCCGGTGCTTTATTCGGCAAACAATCCCTAGCAGATGTGTGGCACACGTTATTAACTCCACTATCGGAGAGCCAAAAATGTCATTAGTTTGGGGGAAAGGGATGTGTTTCATCAATAGACCTGCTGTGGGTGGACTCTTTTGTGTCAAGCTGACCCTCACCCACCCATATCAAAAACATCTGCTCACCCAGTGCTCCGTGCAGGAAATTGCCAGCGCCGCAGCCCACATGTAGTTTTGATGCAGGTGAAGAAGTTTGAGCCCCCTGCGGTAGATAGCGCCTGCTCTCCAACATGGTGACAGAAGCCGTGGGGCTTTATATAATGCCGGCCTCCTCCGTGCACGTGAACGGCAGCTCAGTCGTGTGTTTACTGGATGAGGTGTAAAAAGGAAGCCAGGGCCACCCGAATTCCTGCACCTTCTATTTCCCCCGGTCAGCACACAATAATCCCACCGAGCGCACCACAAACGCAGACGGCTTACGTGGCTCTTGGCACTCATTGATTGCTGATATGATATGATAGGTAGGTTATTTATAACGCGCTTAATACCCAGCGGTTTCTAAGTGCGGGCCCGGGGACGAACCTGTGTTGCTCTGTCTGGTGCTTCCAAGGTGAGCATGTTGCCAACTTGCCCCTGAGCTATCCTCCCGCGATGGGGGTCGGAGGGAAATTGTTGTAAGTGTACATAAGGAGGTATCCAGAGTGAGTAATTGAGTAATGGCTTTGGAGCAAAATAGATGTGATTGTCCCCGAAATATACATCTCATTTTTCACATATGTGCATGATTGTCTTGAAAGTATCATTGTCATTGATCATAAGTAGTCAATCATATGTCAGCTTTTGAACTTTCTATCTGATATATGCATGGATTGTGGGGTTAATAAGGCCCGTTGCAAGTGTTGGATCGGATGTTTGATGCTCATAGGGTACCTTTGTGGGCCGGGGCACTTTTACAAGCGATAATGAAAGTGCCTGAGCTGCAGCACTTTAGGTAAATGATTACTTTCCTGTGGGTCTGTCAGAAAAATAGGAATTGTTCTATAGACTTTTTAGATGCCTTTGGTTTTATGCATTTTTATCATTCTCTTCTGGATTTTGTGACCATGTTTTAGTGGAAGAGAGGCGATGTTACACGCGCTATTAATTTCTAAACGGTTCTGTTGGTTTTAAAGCTGCAAGGTTGATTGGTGCAGCTGCCGGTTAACAAGGCCTGGGATGCGGCCACTTGAGAGGCAAAGAACTGCATTGACCAACCTGTCCTATCACGTTAATGGTATTTGTAAAGCACCTAGTGCCAGTTGCTCTTGTGCATGCTTGTCTGGGAATACGTAATTGCATATTTCGGCCCTGGCATCCTCTGCCATGGATGAAGCAGTGGCAGTCAGTTTACTATAGATTATTATGTCAACACATAGGCATATGTTATGCATGCTGCGCCAGAATGCGTCATGTGGTGCTCCAGAGAATGACAGCATGACAGCAAAATTGAAACTGGAAACTGGGTGGGATTGGCTAGAAGGTATTGCTGCACGCATAAACAATGAGTATATGGGGGGGAGGGTAAAGGGGGCAATTGCCCCAGTTCTACTTCAACAACTGAGGAAGGAGTGTCATTTTGCCCATTTGTGGAGATTCTGCAAATATTTGTATGGCGTGCCCAAAAAAAGAAAACAAAAAAAAATCCTGTTGCGTGGCGTACTGTTCTACATCCATGTGCATTACAGGGGTTCTGACTCCTTGTCTGCTGGGCTCAGGCTTGGTGAAGTGTTAGCATGTATCTTGCATGATTAGCAAACCCTGCTGAATCAACAATGACTACCTGAGCATTGATTTAGAGAGGACGGTCAGGGAGGGGAGCGAATAAGCTGAGGACAGGCGAACAACCCAAAGTTGTATGGCCTTGGGTGTGGGAAAATTATGTCATCCTAAAGCAGAATGATGTAAAGACAGCTCAGCAGGTTAAGCGAATGTTGCTGAGATGTTATGTTTAGAACTGACTGTGAATCCCATGGCTGTTTTCCAATTCCTGCTGCAAAATGTTCTGTACAATGTGTTGGTTCTACCTGGGGATGGGTTCGACCCCCCTCGCTTTCCTTTGGGTGGGATTTCTGTGTGGCGGGCTTAGCTGCTTGAATACTCAGGCCACACGAGGAAGAGACCTGTGTGGTCCTAAAAGTTAGCATCCCTGGATATAAGCTCAGGGGGCAGGGCTGCCTACAACCAAAATGGTAGCTAGCCCAAAGTCCCGCCAGTCCCGAAATTATCACAGCCTGCCCCTGGATCTTTTCCAGTCCCCTCCTAGCAACACCTCTGCCTAATAGTTCAAACTAAAAATGGTGCCGGGGTTGGTGTTATTGTTGTATGTAAACAGGTACATGCTTCCAGATCCCCCAAACGCTGCACCTAGGGCGATGAGGAGAGTTACTAACTTACTGGGGGCTACTGGAGACCAAGTCCTGGCACCTCTACTGTGTACAATGCATAAGAGAGAGAGGCGTATGGGCTATTTCAGACAGAAACTTAAACCAAAGCTGCAAGAGAAGGGAGAAATCCTTCGATCCTGTGCTTGAAGGGGATGGGAAGGGTAAGGTTTCATATTGTTTTCAGAACCTCCCCATATGGTCAGTTCCATACTACCAGTCTCCCTATTGCAAGGCACCTAACACAGGCGTTCCACGTGCCTACCTTTAGCAATATACTATTAGTATTTATATGAAATATACTGTGTTTATTGGGTTTTCATCATCTTAACTTTGTTTCTTGTTGCAGGCAGGTCGCTGTTCAAGTATCCACTCTAGTCAAGCCTTAGCAGAGGTACCGACAGCCAGCCAGGCAAGCTCATCCCTGTGGGTAAGTAACCACTTGTGACTGTATATCTTTAATGCAGTGTAATATAAGGTGGTCCTGTTTGGCACACTCAAACCACTTGGGAGACCTTCATTATGCACACCTTTTGTCTCCCCCCCCCCCCCCCCAGGAGCACAGCCTCCCTAGGCTCCAGTGCAGCCTATAATCAGCAGTGACCAGGCAGGACTCCTATCCTATTCCTCTGCACCCAAATTAGAGTTAGAGAATCAGTCGCTCTCCTCTTTCAATCTGGTCAAGTTTTGTTATTGTGAATTGGCAAATTCCAGACCTAATGTGTGCTAGGGCAAAAGGAAAACCTGGATTATACCTCTCAGAAACACGGGTGGAGGGTAGGATGAGTACACGAAGGTGTGCATTTGTGTGCACTCAGCAGGAATTCACTTGCTGTAAGTATGTATTGCTGCATGCATCATTGGTGTTTTTCATAAGTTAATTACAATGCAGTTTTCCTTTTTGGCTACTATTTTTTTTTTTACCATGCCATGGGACTGGATTACTGTTAGACTCAGCTGGATATTGTTCTCTTGTTTGGGGAGGGAAGTTATGGTGGGGCTGAGGAACAGTCAAATCTGAAAATGCTGACATTGATCTAATGGAAAGCACTTGTTTCCTCTTAATGAAATGCTTTTTTGGATGTTGGCAGCCAGGTTACTTAGACCTACTGTGATAAAGGCAGGAATTTGAAGCCCATATAAGGTAATTTTATTTTTTAGGAGAGAAATGGATTCAAAAAAAAGAAAGGGAGGAGCAGAAAAACTAAGAGAAAAGAAGAAAAAGCGAATTGAAGAGGAAATCCGGCAAAACCAAAAAATTGAAGATATGTTTACAGGTCAGACTATCAAAATGTCACATGGTATTGCTGGGAGAAAAGTGGAGGAGGGTGACCAGGCATCATATTCAGGTACAAGTGTTAAACCTGGTTCTTCACTGGAGCCATCAAGAGCTCAAGATGTGAGAACAGAGGAAGTGACAGAAGCCGGCGTCTCTGCAGTTATTGGTGACATAACAGAGGCAGATGCAGCAGCAACTACAATGTCCGCAATCTTTGAAGGTGCCCCCCGAGAGGAAGTGTTGGAAACCAGTGTGCCAGAAATAATTGAGGATGTCCATCTTGAGGGTGTGGCAGCCAGTGGTGGTACCAGTCTGTCACAAACAGTTGAAGATTCCCCCAAGGAGGAAGTGTTGGAAACAAATCTGACAGAAATAATTGAGGATGTCCGTCTTGAGGGTGTGGCAGCCAGTGGTGGTACCAGTCTGTCACAAACAATTGAAGATTCCCCCAAGGAGGAAGTGTTGGAAACAAATCTGACAGAAATAATTGAGGATGTCCGTCTTGAGGGTGTGGCAGCCAGTGGTGGTACCAGTCTGTCACAAACAATTGACGATTCCCCCAAGGAGGAAGTGTTGGAAACCAGTGTGCCTGAAATAATTGGGGAAGACATCACCCCCCCAGAGGAAGTGGCAGGTTCTAGTAATTCAGAAGAATCGTTATCTTCTTTACCACATACTGAAGACTCAGGGAACTGGGGTGTGCAGCAAAGAGCACAGAAAGATGATCCACAGGTGTCAGACTATTTGTTTCAACGTCCAAAACCCGATCAACTTTCCCATTTCTTTCGGCACCATCCAATTCAACCTCCCAAACATAGACGCATTAAAGCAGAGTTAGCATTTTGGAGAAAAGATGGGAGTAAACGGCATTGGTTAAGTTACTCTGAAATACAAAATGCCCTTTTTTGCACAGTTTGTTTAGCCTTTACTAAACATGGAGAGAGGGGTCTTTTCATCAACGGAATGAAAAACTGGAGGCGTATTTACCAGCGCATTGCAGAACATGAGGCAGGCCAAGGTCATCGGAGGTGCACGGATTCATATATGATGACCTTTTCAGGGGTCGACATAGGCGGTCTACTCTTTCACCAACAGAAATTAGCTCGAAGTGAGAAAATCAGAAAAAGGAGAGAAGTATTGGAGCGCGTCATTGAAGTTGTAAAAGTCATTGGGAAAAGAGGGCTCAGTTTTCGTGGGAAATCAGAGTCCACGTTTGAGCTGGATAACGAAGACCTGGATCATGGCAACTTTCTTGAAATGCTTCTGCTCCTAAGTAAATTTGACAGACCTATAAATGAACATATTGAGGCCATTCAAACCAAGTCCAAAAAGAAAACCGGGCAAGGACGGGGTGCTTTTGTGACCTTCATGTCAAAGACTACAGTTGGGTATGTGATTGAAGCCATTTCCAAACTGATTAAATTGGCAATCAGTCAAGAAATAAAGGAAGCAGGACTATTTTCCATTCAGATAGACTCAACCCAA
The DNA here is from genome assembly GCF_040938575.1 of Ambystoma mexicanum. Lineage (NCBI taxonomy): Eukaryota > Metazoa > Chordata > Amphibia > Caudata > Ambystomatidae > Ambystoma > Ambystoma mexicanum. The sequence goes on along the minus strand of NC_090935.1, from coordinate 841,393,239 downwards.
GATGTGAGTGTTACCGACCAGTGCTCTATAATTATTAGATATGTTACAGACACTGTACATGAACGCCTACTAGCAGTAACCAACTGCACTTTGTCTACTGGAAAGGGGCTGTTTGAGTTGGTGCAGAGTGTTATCAAAGATAATGGTCTTGACCTACGCAAGTGCATTGGAAATTCAACCGATGGTGCATCCAATATGCAGGGCCAGTACAATGGTCTCACATCCTGGCTCAGTAAGGAATCCCCTGGTCAAATACATGTCTGGTGCTATGCACATGTATTAAATCTTGTGCTTGTAGAAGGGACACAAGTATCAAATGAATCCACGTCTTTGTTTGGCCTGTTAAACTCCTGTGCCGTTTTTTTCCGGGAGTCCTACAAAAGGATGGATGTATGGCGTGAGCTGTCTGTGGAAGGCCGCACAATCCAAATAATAGGAGAAACAAGGTGGTGGGCAAAGGATGCAGCACTACGGAAGGTTTTTGGCTCCTTTAATAACCCAAACAAAGCAATGTTCATCGATGTGGTTGTAGCACTCAATAATATTTGCTCAAATACAGATAAATTCAATACAAACATCCGTTACCAAGCTTTATGTCTTTCTGAGGCTCTGTGCAAATTCCAAACCGTGCTCACAGCCCAGTTATATCTCAGAGTATTTAATTCGACAACCCCATTATCTAAGTACCTCCAGACAAGTGGAATGGACATCCTCCAGGCACAAAGAATGGTCTCGGACACTACAAAAACGCTTGCTGCACAGTCAAGAAATTTTGATTCTGTGTACTGTGCAGCAGAAACATTTGCAGAATGGGCCAATGTGGGATTGGATGAGAGAGGCTATGATAAAGGAGTGGAAACTGCACTTCCAGAGGGGAGAGTGTCCCACAAAAAGAGGATGCCTGGAATGAGTGCAAGGGATGAGCCAATCACCTTGGCTAAAGACCGGTTTAGAGTTACTGTACATAATGCCATTATGGACAACATTCTTCAAAGCCTAACTAGTCGGTTTAAACCCCACTCATCTCTTGCCGCAGATATAGCATGCCTGGATCCCAAAAATTTCAATGAAATTCTACCGGACAATGCTCTTACAAATATGTGCTCCTTGCTTGAAAGACTGGATGACTCCATAACGCTACAGGGGTTAAGGGAAGAACTCTCAGACTTTGCAAGCAAGTGGACTAAAATGAAGAGGACACTACCAGAAGAGTATGCCTTTGACGCCCTACATGGTGAAGATCCAGCACTACAAGAAGAATATGGAGAGCTACCTAAACATTTAGTACAGAAATGCAATACATGCCGTAACTGTGCAGTATGTTGCTACGCAATTCTAAAAAAGTATGAACTTTTTAGTAGTGCTTACCGGCAATTGTATTTGGCATACAAGTTCATCTTGACCTTATCTTGCACACAGGTAGCGTGTGAAAGAAGTTTTTCGAAATTGAAGAATATTAAAACCCGCCTAAGAAACCACCTCAGCCAGGACAACCTCGATTCCTTTATGCTCATGTCTGTGGAGCGGAATTTGCTTGTCCAATTGCAAAATTCAGACATAATCGACCTGATTGCACAAAAAAGTGCATTGTTGAAGGGACTCTTGATTGAGTGATTTTTCAGGATTTCCACAAAGACTTTAGAGCCAGCTTGTCAATGCATGCAACAATGTTCTTGAAGGCAAACAGCCTAATATCGTCTTTTAAAGTAAAACAAAACATTTAAGTTTGGATAAGTCACCAACTAACATCTTAAAAACTTACTGTATAGCACCTTCAGGATTCGCATTTGACCATCATCACTTCAATCACTAGGACCTTGACTTAGTTCAGTTGAAATGTGCAATACATCATGTACTCTGAATTTCCATGATGATGTGTCCAATCAAAGACCAAAGTGGGAAGGGTGACACAGTACTTAGAATCATAAAGTGTCTGTGAAGACGGTACCATTCATCAAGACAGTGTTAACATCAGTGAGGACAATATATGAATCATTCAGCTTTACATCTTAGTGTATCATCAGATTTGGAGTCCAGGCCAGCTACATGACTTTCAACAGAAAAATACTTTCCACAGATGATAGGGCTGGGGGCCAAGATGAGGCGCCACCCAAAAAGCAAGAAAGTCAAGCAAGCAATATATAGTCAGTCCAAAGACATTGTAATAGTGCCAAAGACACAGCAACAACTAAAATGCACCCCAAATGGACAATCCAGACTTTTAAAAGACTTCTCTCTGCCCTTTTTGTATGGCAACCACCCAGCAAACTGTTTCCCAGCAGCACGAGCAACTGGCCCCAGAACTACAGGAAGGCCACGTTGGGAGTGGCACGTCATCGTTCGTGCCCAGGAGCAAAGGCACAGGGCTTGTGCTCAAGTCCTCTTGCTGAGAAGACATGCCTCAGAGCAACTCCGGCTGCATATCATTGCGAGGGGCCACGCCTCACCGGATCAACATCCCGGCCCCTCGCCTGACACAGATAAGTGCTGCAACGCTCTGCATAACCACGGTGAGCAGTGGGGTCACGCAGGGGGGCCCAGCCAGTCCCACCACCACCAGACAGAGACAACTGGCGCCTGCTTCCTGCAAAGGTAACTGTACCAGTAAAACACTGCATGCCACGTAACAGAGCACAACACTAATCAGCGCTTCCCAGCCATGCGCAGCACCATAAATCATTGGATAGCGGGCCGGCTTGCTAGGTGTGTGAACACAATTTCATAACACCTTCTTAAGGCGTTACTATTACTGCTTACTCCTGCATGCACTAACACTTTACCACCACTTACCAGAGCCACATGCGGCCCTACTGTGCATGTTTAGTAGCCACGTGCGTACGGCGCCTCTCGAAATCTCTTGCATGTGTACAAGCATGTGAACAGCAACATGTGGCAGTGTTTGATATGTGCACTAATTGCAGCACTTTATTGCAGCATTTGAACAGCTACTACGACACATCCTGGCACAATGAAATTGCAAGAGACAACAAGGGACACCCCGGTGACAACTAACCTAAGCTAAGTGCTACACTACCTCATGTGTGTTTATTATGTTGTTGTGCCTTTGTATACTGCTATAGTGATATTGTAATATGTGTGTAGAGTCAGAAGCAGAGACGTGTGTTTCTATGAGTGTAACAGCTAGCTGGAAGCATGCGCAGTGATCAAAACCTTACCCTCACATCCCCAACCTATCCATAAGTTACCTCTCCCTAAACCTCATTCCGGTTTCCCTACCCCCGCTCCTATCCAACCATTGTCACCCTACCCTAACCCTCCTTCCCTGCTGGGGTTGCGGAGCCCTGTATAAGCATTGACTTGCAGCAGGTCCCAAAACCGCAGTGGGGGTGGTTGGTTCATGCCACTCCTGCGCCTCGGAGCTGTGGACGGACCCTGTCACAGAACTGTATGCAAAGTAATGTTGTTTTATGAGTTGTGTTGTAATGTAACAGACATATGAACCCTCCATACATAGCATTTTCTGACCTCTCCCTAAACCTCATTCCGGTTTCCCTACCCCCCTCCCCTCCTATCCAACCATCGTCACCCTAACCCTCCTTCCCTGCTGGGGTTGCGGAGCCCTGTATAAGCATTGACTTGCAGCAGGTCCCAAAACCGCAGTGGGGGTGGTTGGTTCATGCCACTCTTGCGCCTCGGAGCTGTGGACGGACCCTGTCACAGAACTGTATGCAAAGTAATGTTATTTTATGAGTTGTGTTGTAAAGTAACGGACACATGAGCCCTCAATATGTAGCATTTTCTGTAAAAGCCATGAATTGATGCGATTCACGGATGATGGTTTGAGGGCCACTTTTTTGGAGGCGAGGGGTGGGCCACTTTTTTGAGGCGAGGGGTGGGCCACTTTTTTTTTGTTGTCCGGGCCTATTTCTTGTCCCAGTCCGACCCTGGACAGTGACCAATCATAATTGCACATTTGCCTCAATGGTTGTAACTTGCACATGACACCCTTGTATTTTTGTGTGGCAGTGCTAACTAAAGGGCGCAGGGAAGCGCATACAGCAGGAAAGCTAACAATAATGGGGATATGCAAGCTAATACATGAAGATGGAACATGAACAATGATGGATCTCAATGTCCAAACAAAAAGGGATGCTAACCATGCACTGGACAAACAATCATGAATTCTACTAGGGGTGTATAAATAGGTCGGACTTGAGACTGCCAACATATATAAATGAAGCCCAATACCTCTGTGTAAGTTACTTTTATACGCTGCACTCTTTTCAACCCCATGGAAACTGGAAGCAGGAGTGGCACATGTGTCTGGACCCCAAGGCACAAACAAGGAGTGCACCAACACGAGACAAGCCTGCATGGGTCCAGCTGGAAGCTACAGTGGATGCCTTTGAATGCCACATTCAGCAACACTGTCACTTAAATGTACAATAGACAAAAACAAGTAAACAAAAATCAAAAATGCCCATGGTGGACAAGGGGAGGGGGGAACCCAGGAGGGAGGATGTGCAGGGTGCACGTCAACACCCACATGTGTGGATGTTGAGAAGAAAAAAAAAACACCATGGGTTTATGGGCCGCAGGGTGAGAATGGATCGGGAGACCTGTTGCTGTCGCCACCCTCTGGTGTAGCATCAGAATGTGGTAGTGGCAAGGGAGGTTTACCACACATAGCCTTGGCCTGGTCCTCAATGGCAGTGGCCATGAGGGACTGAAATGATTGCATCTGCAACATGATGGCTCGGTGATCCCCATGCAACACCTCATGGGATGCACAGAGTTCCTCCGTGATGTATGAGTCAACTGTTGCATCTGCTGTTCATACCATCTACTGCGGGCTGCCTCAAGTGCAGTCAGAGTAGTTCTGAGGGACATATACTCTTCCCTCATGGCGTCCCTGTGGGCCCGACCCTCTGCTACCTGGGATGCCTGCAGAGCCCTCGGTACCACCCGTTGGCTCCTTTTGCTGGCCTCCATGTGCAGCCTGTGTGAGCGGCATGTGGACCGCAATGACTGCAGCTGGTGCTCCAACTGTCTTTCTGGGGGGAACATTGAATTGGCCACCCTATCCATGCCCTGAGCCAACATTTCATATGGAGCATCCTGTTGTTATGCAACAGTATACATGGACTGCTCCCACACAGTATCGCCAGCTGCTACATGGCCACTGCATTGGTGGACCCAACACCTGTCTGGCCCAAGAGAACCTGGCCCTTGATGTGATGCCGCTGTCAGTGGCTGCGGGACTGCATCCCTCCCTTGATCAGCTGGTTCAAGACCAGGAGTCAATACTGTGGAGCGTGACCCTCCAGCTGTAACTACCACAGACGGATGTACCAACACTGACTGGCCCTGTCAGGGGTCCCCCCCTGCAGATGTTTGTCAATGTGGACCGGGGTCTTGACCACTACAGGGCTGGCTGGCTAACCCTGAGCCTGGGTGGGGGTTGCTGTAGTTGCCCCTACAGCTTCCTGACCCTGGCTGCTGTGGACAGCAGATGGCAATGCTGATCCAGGACCCTGGGTGTTGGTGCCAGGACCTTTCACTGCACATATCTTGCCCTTTGACACAATAGCATGTGCCCCTGTGTCTCTGTGGACCGGGGTCTTGACCACTACAGGCCTGTTTGAGTTACCCTGAACCTGGGTGGTGGTTGCTGCAGCTGTCCCTGCAATTTCCTGACCCTGGCTGGTGTAGACAGCAGATGACAATGCTGCTCCTGGACACTGGGTGCTGGGGACATCAGCATCAGCTGCATCTCCCTGACCCTGTTGGGTGGGGACATAGCTCTCCCTGCATGGTCTTGGATACCTCAGACACCTCGGCCACCTCGGACACCTTGTCCACCCATCCCACCTGTTGCCCTCCCCCTCATGGCACCAAAGGAATGGTGCAATAGGAGGTGCAGCTATCAATTGTCCTTGGCAATTCCAGTGAGGGGGCAGTGTACATAATGTTAAACGTACGAGTTTGCTCCTGCAAGGCTCAATGTAACCCCTGGGGAAAATAAACAGGTTGCGTAATGCAAAGGCACCCCAAAAATGAAAAATACATGTACATGACCCCTTGGTAGCCCACGTGAAAAGAACAAATGTTACGCAGTATGCTGTGGCCCCCAGCAACACAAAAAATACATAGGCGAAGGACTCATAAGGTACTGTGATGTTAATAAAGGGGGTACGTGACACACAGGGGCACCCACAGTATGCAAAATGCATACACGACTCACTGTAAGCCTCACAAAAAAGGGAACAGTATACGCGTGTGTGCGTGGAGTCAAATCCCCCACCAAAACAAAAAGCTTGCACTGTCGCAGTAGTGAAGAGATCATGTGGAAACGAAGTCCACACATCTCTTCGCTATTACTCGCAAAAGCGTGTGATGGTTTCCTATGCACTACCTTATCCCGATCCTGAACGCCACGCCCAACGTTCAGTGCATGTCAGGTAACTTACGCGCTTAGGCCCTTTCCTTTGATTTCATGCTAACATGCTGTTTCTGCACGTGCAGAGTCACTCTGTTTCGGCTGCCAACGCGAGTAACACGGAAGACCCACGCTCCTGCCTACCAGCCAATTTGCCTGCCTCCAACTGCCCTCAGCTGCCTCCTACGAGCCATCTGCTGCTGCCTGACCACTGTGTGTTCCTGCTGCTCACATGCCCTGCAATTTTTGTGCCTGCTGTACAGCCATTGCCAGTGCTCCTATCAACAGACCTGTGACCACTTCTGCTGATCCAGAAGACTCCCAACGTGCCAGACCACTGCTCCACAGCCCATCCCTAGGACCTCCTTGCCCACCCACACCTGCCTCAGGGGTTGCCATGTCAGAATCAACATCATCTGAGGCAAGTGGCAACCCCACGGCAGTGAGGCAGAGGGCTGCCAGCTTCACTGCAAGAGAAGTTGACATCCTTTTGGAGCAAGTCATGGTGCATTAGATGCCCTCTTTCACAGACCAACGCAAGGAAGGACGGAAGAAGATATGGGCTGATATAGTGGGTGCCATCCATGTGGGGGGGTGGCACCCCGGGGCTACCACTATGTCCACAAGCAATGGGAGGACCTCAGGGCCAGGACCTACAACAAGGCCAGGTGCTTCCTCCAGACTGGTGTGAAACAATGGGGGTGCCGGGGCTGGTTGAACACCACCAACATGCAGTTCTTGGAGTGGTTTTACCCAGCGCTGCATGCCCAGGTCTTGGATTTGCAGCTCCGTCTGGAGTCGACTGGTAAGTGTCCATGTGTTGGTGGCCTCAACAGTGCATGTGCATTTGATGTGTGGTAGGAGTGTGCACCTTGACCATATTTCAGGTATGTCTCTTGTTATGGATGTCTGTGTGCATGTACGAGACGAGTGCTGCATGTGTGTCTATTAAGGTGTTACTGCTGCTATGTATGATGTGATGCAGCATGTAACGATGTACATGTGGTTGCTTACATGTGTCTGTGACATGGCCGTGTGAGAGGTGTGAAACATGTGTGCTGTCATCAACATCATGGACAAGCATGGTGTACATGTGCATGGGTCTGAGATGTGACTGTGTGACTGGCCACCAGTCTGGGATAGATGGAACTGGAGCATTTGAATGTGTGCAGTACTCTTGCTGCCTGATGGACATTGATGGGACTCTGATGTCATAGCTCCGTGCACTGCTTCTGGGCTGTCTGGTGATATGTGTGAATGACATGTGTACGTCCCATGATGCATGTGAGGAGCATGCACAATCCCTGTGTGCTTACAGTGCCTTGTCCAAGAATGTGATTGTCTGTTGTGAAGGACAGACATGTAAGTGAATGTATGTACATTGCATGTAGCTGTGTGTTGTGGAGGGTGATGATGGTTGTGACCTTTGGCAGTGTAATTCATGTGCATATGCATTGTGCAAAACACACATAGGGACAGTACCGTGATGTTCGTCTTCTATGTCTCCTCATCCACATCGACGTTGGAATGCGAGCATGGAGAAGGTGCTGTGGAGCAAGGCAGCAGGGATGCCTCCACCACGCCCAGATGAAAGGCCCAGTCATGCTCCCAGGTAATTACTTCTTCGAGGAACAAGGAGACTGGTGCTGCGTCAGAGACATCAGCCACATCTGCTGAGGGGAGGTCCAAGAGGGCGAAGGTGGTCGTGGACCCCTCGGCAACGGGAGCGACAGGTGAGCTTGCATAGGGGTAATCCAATGCGGAAGACCCTGGGGGGGCATCCATGTTTTTGGGGGGAGTGGAGGAGGAGGAGGAGGCTGCATCAGCCCAGTCCATGGGGCCTGGCGGGTGTGATGAGGTGGGTGTGACTCGTGCAGTCCAAATTCAGAGGCAGGAGGCAGTGCAGGTCACCGTGGATGTGCTGTACATAATTCAGCCCCTGGGCCTGCGCCTCTACCAGTATGCACCTGCAGGCATGCCCCAGGCCCAACCCATCGCCATTCAAGACAGGGTGGCACCGGTGCTAGCCAGTATTGCAAGGCGTGCAGGCACCATTCGTGGCTAACGGTGGTGGGCTTGCACATCATCACAATGAGGTCTGGCGTCTCCTGAACTGACTAGCTCAGGTCCTGGTCTTGAATTGGGCACGTGGGCTGGCCACTTCTGCGACCCCCTCCTCGTCTTCCTCCTCTGTGCGCCAGCCATCCTCCCTGGCACCCTCTTGCCCAGATACCATCAGGGCCCCCTGTGTACCTGTCCCACCCCTCGGTGGCCCATCTGGTGGAGATCACATCCCTGCCAGAGTTGAGAGTAGGATCACCTGAGGTGGTCACCATGCAGTTCCAGCTGATGACAGGAGCTGTGGCAATGGAGGGAGAGCAGGCACCAAGTAGCAGGCCACATGCAAGATGGCCCCGGGTGTTGTCATCATCCCGGGGACTCAGGGACTGTCCTTAAGGAGCAGGCACCAGGCAATTTGGCAGTAGCAGGATCGGCATAGGACGCTACAGTACTCGGGGCATACGATCTCAGGGAGGCAGGTATCGGGCATCGGGCAGGGGGCAAACGTGGACCTTTCGCAAAGGATGTCTTCCGTATTGGCGCGTATGGGGTGACAAATCGGGGGAGAGTGGCAGCGGGCACGGGAGGCAAAACTCACCATGGCCAGATCGGAGATTTCACTGCATCGGGCAGAAAGGTGGGTTGATGTCCTCAAGGATACTTGTAGGGAGTGGGAGGGGTTGGAGAGGACCATGTTGGAGTCTCTGCAAACCCTCGAGGAGAGAGCAGAAGCCCGCCTAGGGGAATTGGACACAGTGTTCAATGATGCCCTGGCTGAAACATTGAAGGAGCAAGGTGAGGAGAAGGTGTAGCCCACTGCCTTTGTAAATAGTACTTTAGAAATAAGTTTCCTTTATTTTTTTTATGATTTGGAGTTTTTGGACTATCCTCCACTTTTTGTACATAGTTGTTGGTGTGTGATTTCGCTTTTCTTGATTTTATGATTCGGATTTCTATTTGGACATGTTTATTTGTACATAGTTTACTTGTGTTTGTATTTTGAATCAACATGCCGGAATTGATTTTTCTCATTTTGATTATTATTTTGGAACACTTTTATGGACATGGACCTCTTTTCAGACTTTAATTTTTGTAATGTACATGATTGAACGTTTACTTTTGGACAATTGAACATTATTTTCATTTCCTATTGAACATATTTGTATTTATGATTTGCAGTGTATATGTCTCAATACAATTGTATAATATAATTGAATTTGATTACTCACAGTAATTGCTTCTCTGACTTTTATTTGCAAAATGTACTGATATGTTACTCGGTTTGGTGTCCATGGTAAAAACCATTGTTGCTCTTGTGTGTGCTTACTTGCATGCATGTGTCATGTTTGCTAACCATTTGCGTGGGGCATATACACATGCAAAGTGGGGCTAAGTGAAGCAGTTTGGCAGGACCTTATTGTCACTGCCTCGGTTGAAACGATTGTGGTAATTCTTGGATGTTATGGTCAATTTCCACTGCATTTGGATATTCCTACACCTTTAACTTTCCACGAACGCTGCGGAAACCAAGCCCCTCCCACACTGTGAGCGTGGCTTCCCGCGACCTCAAAAACTGAAAAGCCTTTGAAGCGGAGCGAAGTGGAGCTAAGTGAAGCAGTTTGGCAGTTCAGCTGGGGAGGCGCAGGATAATCGTATCTATTGTGCCCCGCTTTCCCCTATGATAAGCGGATTAGCTGCCTTTACACCGTCTGCCTTGACCCCCACCGAACTGCCATTATGCCCTGCATACGAGCTACAAATCACTCTATACTGCTGACCATACTGCTGGAAAGAATCGTGAGTACGTGCCTTTGTTGTAGGGAGTATATACTCTAACAGAAGTTCCATGGGGAAACTGCGGGGCTTGCCCTTTGATCTCCCCGTAAGCTCTCATGTTTTGTATGGATTGTTGAACTCAGTGGAGAAACTGTGGGGTTCTCCCTTTAATCTCCTTGGAGTCTTTTCTCTTGTTTACTGTGGATCGCTGAACTTCTTGTGTACTAGCAGGAAATAACATATTGAATATAAAGTTTGAACCACTGCTATTATGAAAACACAACAAACAAAGGAATTCACTACAGAACCTTTGCCTGATAACTCCAGTAGATGCATAGCCCCTTCAATCCAGAACCAGCCATAAGAAACTAGCTCATATCTGTTTGAGGTAGAAGCATTGCTAAATATGGATAAACAGCCTAAGGGGAACCCGAAGCAAACTCCACAAACTGATTCCCATCTGATCACACTAAATGTCTCTACACCACGTGAAACAGACGTTCCAGAAACTGAAATATTTTTGTAGTAAATATACAAGATGGCTGCGAGAATATCTTAGAAATAGATCCTGTGGACAAAGTCTTCATTTCATCAGTAGACTTGACTGACAATAATCCCATCAATAAGGAGGATGACCAGGAATGTGGAAACGATAACTTAGATCAAAATGATAAAAAGCTTCACCTAACAAAAGGTAATGATGGGCAAGCAAATCTGACTGTGAATAATTTACCGAGAGACAATCATCTAAGATCTCCGAAGAACTCTGAAATAGCAGGCCAACTAGTGAAAGACTTGACTCTACTGGCAGAAAAAATATTGACACTGAAGAAATTAAGTCTGGCTAGCATAGAGAATAGGCTAGCTGAACTGGAAGATAAAATATCCTTAAATCACTCATTAAGAATCTCGCAAACAAATATGAAATCAAAAACTAAAGAGTCAGATACAAACTTGGAGGAATCCGAACATCTGATTAACAGCCCAGACCAAGATCCTTGTCTGGACCATCCAATGAGGCAACCCTGTAATGCAATTGAACCTAGTTCCCCAATAACTGAAGATGTGAACATTTCTACTGGTGACTCTGAATCTCCTTAGAAGATAAAAGTTGGAACCCTTCACCAAGTATTCCTCCATTGGTCCCAACTAATCTCAATCTAACAGACCTTCAAAATATTATTCTAGCATCCATTGCACTCTCATTAACACTGTTTATGAAAATTTATGAAAATCTACATGAGGATCTACGAGATCAGAACACACTAATAGCCATGATACAAACAAATCTAATTACCATGGAATCTCTAGCCATGAAGATTAATGGTCACTTGGACAAAGAAGCTGAGACGTCTCTAACATGGCAAAAGAGGTTGGCAGATTTAGCACGTCGGGAAGCAAACAACAACTCAAATCTGATGACAGCCATAATGGAAGATTGCAAGTGGATGCGAGAAATGTGCAAAAGCTCGCCAACCTTGAAAAAAGATGACAAAACTACTCCCTTAGAAGCTGCAAAGTTTGAACTGCCCAAAAGCACAGAGGATCTAACTCAGTCCGTTGCCACAGTAGGTGAAGTTCAAAATATTTTCTCCATCTTTAAAGACAAAGAAAAGGAATCTCCTCTTGAATGGATCACAAGCATTTCTAAGAAATTTACACACCCCGCTAAACTAGATTTGGAACAACCCACAAATAAATCAAGAATTGAACTTACACTAAATGTGAACGACACTACAAAAAAAAGTGAGAAATTAAGTATGTTCCCAAAACATTCTTATATAGAAGATGAACCTGACAAGAATATGAATCAATCCTCTACACTAAGGGGGTAATTCATGGATTATTTGCAGCGAAAAAAACGGGATTTGTGTGCCATTCTGCCCGCAAATCCCCATTTGTTAAACAGGGATTTGCGGGCAGAATGGCGCAAAGGTCCTGTTTTTTTTGGTGCAAATAATCCATAAATTACCCCCTAAGTGATTTAGTGGAAATTATAGATCAGGAAAAAGATGACTCTAATTGGAACAATTTGTCAGAAACTGAATCAGACGAAATTGAAAATCTGGCATCAGAAATCACTAACTATCCTAAAACCAAGTCCGATAAAGAAATCAAAATGACGACCCACTCCATGAGAAAAAATTCCAAAGATTCTATCGAATTTAAGACTTTAGAACAAAAAATAGAGATCCTAGCTATCCTAAATCAAGACCTACATAAAGATAAAAGAAGCTGAAAAGACTCAAATTCAAGAATCTATAAGTCTACACACGTTAAAGAATCCTCTCTACCTAGATATGATAAACGGAGACCTAGGAGTAGAAGCCCAAGGCAAACAAATAGAGAGGAAATAAATATCACAAGATCCAGGAACAATAAAGAACCTACCACCAAGGAATCCAATTCCTCTAAATTAAACAAACAAAGATCTAAAAGTCAAAGCCCAAAGAGAGGAAATCAGAGAAGGGAAAAAAGTACCACTTTCACACTGCAATTGAACTGAGTAGATAAAGACCGAAATGCTCCTATCTTAAATCAACATACAATAAGGACATTATTTCAACAAATCCCTGAATTAAGAAATTTGGCCACAGATGACCTTAGGATCGTAGAATTCCCCTTTGAAAAACCACAGGTATTGCCATACTACATATGATCTCATGGAAAGGAAAATCCAAGATTCTGGAGCAAATAAAACACCTGAAAACACTTGGATTCAATATTCGAGATCATTACCCAGATCTAAAACAAAGATCAATGAAAATTGAGAACTTAACGAAGAACCAAGAAAGACATTTTGAAAAACCAGCTGCCTTGAAAAACAAGCAATCCCTACCCCTCGGACAGAATGAGAAATTCCATGATAAATACACCAAAGAATTATCTACAAGAAATCACCATGACGGAAAAAAGAGTGAAGATCTATGTAAAATCTCTTTCACAGTAAAAAATATAAAGAACTGTTATGCATCCACGAGCAGCGATAATGGAAGATCATGGAATTGGGCAGCTGTAGCTCTAGCAAAGCGATCTGATTAATAGAATATTAACTTGGATACACCCTCAGAAGTACTTATTTCAAGCTGGAACACTAGAGGATTTAGGAATTTATTCTATGAGAAGAGCCAAAACCTCATGAATATAAAATAATTTGTTTGCAAGAGACTTGGCTCAGCAATACCCCTGCATGTGATGGCTATGATTCATTTTTGAACCCAGCAGGGAAAGGTATATTTGGATGACCCTATTCAGGCCTACTTATCTTGGTGAAAGTAGAGTCCAGTTTTCAAGTAATTTCACATCTTTGTCCCATTCAGTACATTCAGATTATGATTCTACATTCGAACACTGAGAAGAAAATCGAAAAGATAATTCTAATTAATCTCTATAGGAAACCAACCCTATTGCAAGAGATGGATCCATTGAACAGTCTTAGTAAAGAGATTGAGAAACTTAAACTTGATTGGCCTAAAGCATTGATCATATTATGTGGAGACTTCAATTTGCACTTACAAAATCAGAAAGGATATCCAAAAATCGAAGATGCTCTTGATAGTAAAGCACAATACTGGTATAATGAAGCAAATCTCCAGGAACTGTGTATGTTAAATGGTCAATCCACAGGAGATACTCCAGGGTCATGTACCTGGTGTAATGGCGTACAAAAATACTGCCTTGACTACTTCTTTGTTTCTAGCGCATTGAAGACCCGAGTCAAATCCTTTATAATAGAAAAGCAATGTTCCAGTGACCATGATCTACTTGGCTGAACACTGATGACAGACTATATCAAATCTAAAAGAGAATACATGGGTACGGTCAACATTACTTCGTCCAAGAATCGGCTGAAATTTAACACAGACAATATTGTGATGACTGTTAATATATTCAAACAATCTTTAAACAAGAACCCAAATCAAGTTGAATATTCATGGATATTATAGGACTTCTTGAAACCATGCAAAACAAGTGAAATAAAAGGAATAATATGCAGCAACCCTTTAGTCTTTAAACAGAAAAAGGAAATGCTGGCAGAAATCCGAAAATTAAATAAAGGAAGACCTGACAATTGTCAAGAATTAAGACGACTTAGGAGACAGAAATATAAAAATTGGTTAATCGCCACTCGAGCACAGAGATTGCAAATAGAGGCTGAAAGAATGCTAAAAGCAATTAGTGAAAACAATACTAGAGCAGACCACATGTTAAGTCTTGTAAGCGAACAAAGATGGTGTGAACATTTTACCAGCTTGTTCTCAATAAAAACTCACCAATCATGAAGCAGAATTTGGATATCCAAAAATGGAAATTACTATCAGAGAGAAGAAACAGCCAAGCGACCAATTTATCAAGTACTTGGAAGATAAACATTTATCAAGACGATATTAAGCTAAGAATAAGCCAACTAAGTTCTTCTAGGGCAGCAGGCCCTGATGGGGTCTCAATCTTCCTCCTAAAAAAAATCCTGAAGAATGGAGCAGATTGATATTCCGAATATTTCAACAAGTGTTATTCACCAAATGTATACCAGATTCTTGGCGTGATGCCTTGGTAGTACCAATACATAAAAAAGGAGATTGAGCATACCCCAATAAATATTGTCCCATTGCGCTTCTTGATTTGGTCGGGAACATTTTTGCCACAATTCTGTTATGAGATCTAACAGCTTGGGCAAATAGCGCGCACATCCTCGATTAACATCAAACAGGTTTTATTAAGGGGATAGGAACTTCTCTAAACTTCTTCCTATTGGGAATCCTAAAAATTAAAGCCATCGAAAATAACTCCAGAATATATACAGCTTTTCTAGACCTTGAAAAAGCTTTTGATTGTGTGAATCGAGAAAAGCTTTGGAAGAAGCTTAAGAACTGGAATTGCCTGAACAATTAAATAGAGGCCATGCAAGCTCTCTATTGTAACACCTTGATCAGAATACAATTGACCAACATGGGAGAATTTGTCCAAAAAAATTCCAACTCATCTTAGATTGAAACAGGGCTGTGCACTAGCTGAATTCTTATTTAGTTTGTATATCTCTGATTTAGGAAATTCTCAAAGCACAATTCATGCATTTCCTCCGAAAGTAAATGGCAAATCAATACCTTGGATTCTCTATGCAGATGATATTGTATTAATTGATTTAACACCAATAGGCCTGCAACGATGAATCCAATACTTCTACGAATATCTCTGTGAAAATTAAATGAAAATTAATACTTCTAAGTCAAAAATTCTACAGTTAAGTCCTGCCAGACTACCAAATCTAAGAAATCAAAATTGGTGGATCAATAATGAAAAACTGGAAATTGTCAACACAATGGTTTACTTGGGAGTAACCATTAATAACAATATTAACAATACTGGCCATTACCATCTCTTAAGAAGTAAAACTAAGAACTTAGCAGCACAAGGAAGGAGAATCCATTAGCAATATCGCAAAATTTCGGTGATCCCATTACTAACTTTCTATCGACAAAAAGTCACTCTCATACTCACGTATGGTGCGGAAGGTATGGTTTGCCTGCCATGGACTATATGGCCACATCTAGAAGGCCTGTTTGGAAGAACTGTTTACACCTTCCTAAATGCCTTAAAATAGCAGTGATCCATGAAGAACTAAAGCTACAGTCATTAGAAAGCATGGTACTATGGAAATCCATTACTTTATATAGAAAAACAATACTCCAAGGGAAAAGCTCACTGATAGATATTCTCCAAGACAATCAAGGAAAAGACAAAACAATCCAAAATTGGTATTCAAAAATCTTAGATATAATGCATGATCAGAATTTAAGTAAGGAAGAACTGATCAGTAATCCTATGAAGATCAAAAGACAAATAATGGATAACGATTGGATTAGGACAGTAGACGAGAGAAACAGCAATCGTCTTAGACATGCAAAAGAATTAAGGAAAAGACGCCTTAAAAACATTCCGAATTACTTGAAAAAGTTTCCCTAGTTCAATTACCGAGATTTGTTGATTAGTGTGAAACTGAATATCTTGCCAACTAATGAAATTGCTTTAGAAAGCAAGATGATAACCCAGGAGAACTCAAGATGCCGCTTCTGTGGAGATGCTGAATTGGCAGAATCTCTGTCACACTGGGTGATGAAGTGCCCTATATTGAGACACCTACGAACTAAATACCTGCAAAATACTCAGCAACTGAATTGTGTTAATTTAGACCAAAACTGGTGGGACAGAGATCTAACGGGAGCACGAATAACAGCGTGCATAGAGATGCTGAAACTGATAGAAGCTATTTTGAGAAAAATTGAGCAAATAGATCTAGTTGAAGGAAAGACTGGACATATGGATGAGAATATATGAATTTATTCCTTTAGACGAGTGAATAGGAATTCAGAAACCATTAACAAAAGATAGAAGGAAGGAAGAAGAAATTATGTAAATGGTTAATTTTAAATCTGTAAAACTTTTCTGTGATAAAGTTTACTTATTTTGTATTTTTGGAACCAATAAACATATTAAAAAAAATATACACATGTGGTTGACCAGTGGATGTGTGTGAATGGGGAGTTTGTGTGTGCATGGTGAAGTGTCATTTGCGTTCACATGTGCAACATCACTGTGTTTTGGTCCTCACTGTGTTTTGGTGAGGTTTGGGGGGTGACTGATTGGAGTGTAAAATGTTCACAATATTTGACCAGGATTTACTTGATGCAGTGTAACACACATGTTGTGCTTTGACCTTCACCAGAATGTGTTTGTGCTGTTATCATTGTCTCTGGTGTTGTTGTGCATTTTGCTCTGGCAGGCAATTTTGCCGTTATTTTGTTTTTACACATGGCCAGACCAATGCAGCAGTCTTGCCTGTCTATCTTGATCTTGATAGACAGTCTTGGTCTGTTTGCCATGTACTCAATGAAAACTTGAGTCATTCCTCTTTCATTATGCTTTGGTACTCCTCTGCCCTGATGAACTCCTGTCTAGTCTGAAATGGTCACCTGGATACCCTGTGAACTTGTCCAAAGGTCCAATCGCCCGCCACTTGCACACCAGCACTGCCTCCCTGCTGGGACGTCATTTCACCAAAATGCCAGGGGTAGCGGAAGTGACATCACATGACCCTTGACCTCTGATGAAATCACAGGAAGTGATGTCATTTGTCCCCTCCTGAGGAGTTATCACAGGTAGCGATGGAACATAACCTTTCACCCCTTGAGAAAACAGGAAGTGGCATCACATAGTATTCTTCCTATGGACACTACGAAAAATGTGGTTACGATATCACAATAATGTGATATACATTTCATACAAGAATGGATCGCCATATGTATCATTAAGATCAATGTGTATAGGCCCATATTACCAAATTACTGTGAATGCAAGCAGAGGTCCACGGCCAAATGATAATGATGTGTTATTATATAGCACTTAGGCTTGAGCTCTTTATATAGAAAACATATACTTACAATATCACCCAACATGTGTTGGTACTCATTTATCAACCTCAGAAGGATGAAAGGCTGAGTTGAGGTGTTTAAGAACAGGCTAAATCAGTGACTCACCCCCTGAAGTGTGCCTGCGATAAACCTGTAGTGAGTCTAGCAATTATTGCATAGAATTCCTGAAGGACACATTATTTGGTATTCCTATTCTTTCTTATTTAGGGTCACTGCTGAAAGTGTTAGACTTGTGGAACCCCTGACTTTTTTTACTTTTTATTTTTTAAGAGGCCTGAACAAGAAAGCCAGCCTTGAAACATTTGTGTATAGGCGTGTTATAAATGCCATATCATATCATATCAGAAGCAAAGAGCCACATGGTGCTGGCCACAGCCCAGGAGCTTGCATTAAAAACTAAAATAAAAAAATATATGTTTTAATTTTTTCCTATTTTTTTAGGTGTAGCATGGGAGACAACAGTGGTCGCAGTTGTGACCCCTGGCAACTCCTAAATGACGTCCCTGCCTCCATGGCATCCCACAAACTTGGACTGCTTTTAAGTATGCCAACAGATACCTGCCACCACTTCACAACTGCTGACTGCACTTAGGCTTGCACTTGACACCGGCTGGCTACATGTTGTTCATTTCCTTTCATGTTCTATTTGTTATGATGTCCTTCACATGTACTGCACTGCCCCCTCCCCACCCACATCATTTTCTCCTTCCCCACTTCCCATGCACTGGCGCCATCTCACTGGCACCTGCCCTAACAAGTTTGTTGTCTCTGTCTTCACTGTCTTCCCCCTCCACTGACTCTTTGGGCCTTTGGGCACTTTTGTATATGTACATTATGAATGACATGAAGAATAAATTGAGAAGGTGAGCACCACCTAGTAATAATCCAATCGATTAGATCAGTGTGAAAAATATTTTTAGTTTAAAAATTGGGTTTTTATAGGAGCTGACCGCAAAAACGCCCAGAGACACCTGGGCCCAAAATAGACCAAAGCAAAAAAGCTGAGTGTTGCACAGGTGGCTAAACGGTCGCTCTTAAAAATGTACCTCATCTGAGGTTACTCAAACTGGTAAAAAAATATGTTGAATGACCCTGCAAAACGGATCAAACAGATGGAATATCGCCATCACACTTGGTAGGTACTACAAAAATCAAAGAATCCCAAGGGGCTTAAGGATACAGCTACGCCCAACACTTTGCAAAGAATGTAAAGAGTTGATCAGGAAATGGGAAGCAATTCTTAATAAGTGCTCGCTTGATTTGATTCTCCTAACAATTCAAGAACTATCTAAGAACCTAACCACATTAGACACAGAGATTGCAGAGATTGGAAAATAAGATTATGACTTGATACTGACGGAGATAAATAACACATTGGAAAACTACATAAGGGAACTGGAACAGAAAAAGATACGTACATTTAAAAGAGATACATATGATTATCTTTACGAAGAAGTATATACATGGATACATAAATAGGGACCAAGACCCACCACTAAACCGCAGACAAGTCACCCTAATCACTCGGACAATAATTCCAGCTCAGAAAAGGACTCTTCAAGAGAAACAAGCAACCGAGAAGGTGGCTCAAACTCCGCTAATGACAGCAGCACCACCGACAGCGCTACCACTAGCGCTACCACCAGGTCAGACCAATCAAATATTCGTCCTGAAATTTTTTTAGGAACACACCAAAAAGAACCTGACGGGGCAAAAGGAAGCCACAAAGAAGGCCCTCTAAAGAGAATGCAACAGAGGAGAACCTAGTGGTAAACATTTCAAGTAAACATCTTACACAGGCTGAGGTAAAAACCTTACAAAGAGGTTTAAGTTTTGTTCCTACATATGGAACAACCTTATTTAATAGAGAGATTGAACTGTTTAAGTTCATAAGGAAGTTAAAATTAAACGTTTTTTTTGATGAACTGGAAACAGAAGGTCAGGTAACATCAACACAAGATGAATGCGACTACCAGGAATGTAAACCCAAAAGTAATTTCATACCACTGATTGAAGTTTCATCAGTAGAGATTTTTCAAAGAAAGGTGACCAAGGATTTCAAAAAGCTGAATTGCAAAGAGCCAACTCACAAAAACTTAAAACCACATGCATTAAAACTCAGTAAAAATCTATACTGCACAAAGGAAATTACAATTCGCCCAGTGGACAAGGGTGGAGTGCTGGTGATCCTGAATACTAATGAATACGAGGAAGAATGCTGGAGACAGCTTAGAGACACAAATGTATACACAGTACTGGACATGGACCCACCGTGAGTATTAAGCACAATCTAGAAGAACTTCTTCATAAAGCCTTGGAACTCAATTGGATTAACCTTAATACATTCAAATTTCTTCTCAATCAACACCCACATATTCCCAACTTCTACACGATTCCTAAAATTCACAAAAATGCTATACATCCACCAGGAAGACCGATAGAGGCCGGCATAGACAGCATTCTGCAGCCGTTGGGTAAATACATTGACTTCTTTCTTCAGTCAATAATTCAACAAACACACACTTACTTAAAGGACACAACTCACTTTCTCAAAATACAAACAGAAAACCTTTTCAGAAATTATTGTATACTGTTTAACATTGATGTTACAAGCCTATAAACATTGATTCTGCATGATTTGGGGCAGGAAGCAATAGAATGGATAGTCCTTACATCTCCAGAAATTTGGGCCCAGAAAGAATGAATTCTAAGATTACTCCAATTTATAGCACATAACTCTTATATTCAATTCAAAAAACAATTTTTTCTTCAAGTTTCTGGCACAGCAATGGGTGCCTTTAATGGCTCCCAGATATGCCAATTGCTTCATGTTTGAGTTTGAAACAGGCCACGCACTTACGCACTTAGGATGGAAGATACTGATACACCTATGGACTAGATTCATAGATGATATATTTGGAATTTGGATAGGCACAATGGAGGAATTTATGGAATTTTTTGAATACCTGAGCACTATAGATCCACGCATATAGTTCACCCATGAATTTTCAATGACTCATACTCACTTTCTTGACATACTCATAAGTATGGATCAGACTGGATTCAAAACAACTTCATACCGGAAAGAGACTGACAGAAACAACTTATTACATCTTTTGAGTTTCCATAAACCAGGTTTGCTTCAAGACCTGTCATTTAGGCAGTTGCTTCACATCAAAAGAAATGTGAGTGATCCTTCTCATTATGAAAAAGAGCCCACAGAAATGTTCAAGAAATTCTTGGCACGTGGAAACACAGAGAATGATATTGGCAAAGAGACAGAGAGTGTTAATTCTTTGAATCGAGAGACCCTTTTGACCACCACATACAAAACTAAAGAAAAGCCTAGCTTAGTGTATGTGTCTAAGTTTTCATGACAGAGTCAACAGATCACGAAGATCATCAAGAAAAATTGGTCCTTACTGACACGTGATATTAGGGTGCAACACTTAATCAAGGAACTGCCAACGTTTGCTTATCAGAGAAGTAGACATCTGCGTGATGAACTTGTGTCTACTAGACCATCAGCTAAAAGCCTGATCACCACGAGAATAGGAACGTTTCCGTGTTTACATTGTGCCAATTGCAATTTCGTTGTCAAAGAAGAGAATGTCAGCCATTCACAAACTGTACAAAAGATTAAGATTAAGGACTACGCTACATGTGACAGCACCAACATAATCTACTTGATCAAATGTCCATGTGGTATGCATTATGTAGGTAAATAGGAGATTGGCGAAAACACGTTGGAACGAGCATCAGTCCTGCATCAGAAATGCCAATATGAATTCAGTAGTGGCGAGACATTGGTTGGAGAAAAAACATAATCTATCTTAGATTAGATTCCAGATTTTAGAAGTTGTAAGAACCGGAAACCCACATGAGGATATAAATACCAAATTATATGAAAGAGATACATTTTGGATCGACTGATTGGGGTGCCTTAATCCATCTGGCATTAATGAAGAGATTAACTTTCAGTGCTATTTATCAATAATACATTTATTCAAGCTCCCAATCTATTCATAGTTTGTCAGCATTTTCTGTACCTTCATTTTAAGGTGTTGATCACAAATAGGGTATGCCAGAAAGATGGGTTCGTTTTTTTGTCACTGAGGGTATCATAAATCTATCAGTGAAACCTTGTAATCTAAGGATCAGGCTACAACTGGGGGATTCTACCTAATAGGCGAAAAACGTCACTGAGCCGTGATACTATTTAAACATTATGGTATTCATGCACTACGGTTCTTCCACACGGAATTACAACCTTGTGAGTATATTCTGTTGTCCAATGATTGGGTCACATCGGGGAGATTCCTCGTTATCAGAGTATTGTAGAAATTACATGTAATAACAAGGTTAGTCATGATCTTTACTATCCAGGTAGTCATGGCAACACGCAACCATCACACGGATAGCATGTAGTGTAGGTAACACAAACTTTCCGAACAACCATTATTGACACACACAAGAACATCTTTGTGCTTGGTGCATTAGAATACGTATTTGAAATGCTACCTAAATACTCTGGTATCCATTTGTGACCCTTTATAATCCAGGCAGTTATGCAGTTACGTTTAAATAGCAGTGAGATCACTGAGGAAAGGGAACTCTCAAGAGTGTAAGCATGCACAATAACATTCTTTTGCAGTGTTAGTACGTTTGTAGGTACTAGTGCAGGGCATTTTGTTGCTTACAAATAGGGAAGAGCCAGCCATGGTTTTCGGCACGTCCCGGCCCGTGCTCTTCGAGCAAGGCTGGGAAAGGAGGTGGCTGAGTCATTGACACAACCCTTAACATAAGCTGTTAGAGCGACGCTTGCGCGCTGTTCACAGCAACAGGGAACTTGCCTTAAGAGACACGGTAAGTTTGGGTCTCTGTTAAATGAATGAATAATCAAACAATTTTGCCTATAAGAAGGGTATTTTTAACGTCATGTTTGTATACTTTTTAAGGTAAAAACTGAGTACTTTAACATTCATGTTGCACAACACGCATGATATACATGCCCATACTGAAGTAAGTTTATCTCTTTTTGACTTATAGTTAGAGTAAGAAGTGACACAAGTGAAGTGATAGTGCAATATTTCCTAACCTACTGCATATTATGCTTTAGGACTTTCACTTGAACTCACGTTAGTTCATTGGACTCCACACGTAGTGGAACACAAAGCTAAGGTATTTAATAATTTGTGCTTTCAGAGTAGCAGCTATTCTCAACATGTTATAAATAACTAAGCCTAATTAAGTCAGAATGCAACCTTGATTTGTCTTTTCTTTCTTCTTTTGTTTATTCTGTATTACATGCATGTTATCAAACTGAATTGTGGTTCGTATATTTTGGTTTAATTTAACTACATGGAAACACGTTTGCTGTTTTTGTTGAATTCACTGATGGTTAAAAATACATGATATAATTATGTTAATGTACACGTTCACTGTAAATAGAGAGCACAGGCCTGATGAAGGAGATTACAACCTCCAAAATGCATTTGCAATGATTAAAGCTCTTATCTTGACATAATCTACCTAGTAAGTTTGTTTGCTGTCTTCCATACAACAGTAAACTATTGGAAAAAGGATTTCCGGATATGAGTTCAAATATCAATACACACCTATTTAGTACTATCACTATTAAGAGTAAAAGGAACTTGATCAAATTTTCTTTCAATATATTATTTTACCAGTTTGAGTAACCTCTAATGAGGTACATTTTTGAGAGCAACTGTTTAGCTCGGTGTGCAACACTTGGCTTTTTTGCTTTGGTCATTATGAATGACATGTCATTTCTGGTAATGTCGGCTCATTGAGGCTCAGGCTGTGACATGCCTGGGCAGCATCTTTTCATGTGGCACGCAATGAGGGTGCTTAAAAATCTGTCACTCTGACTATTTCTACATAGGGATTATTGAGATGACTTTACCCATATGGTTGTAGACAGCAATAGTGTCTGAGCAGGTGGCACACTCAAGGATGTGGCCCAGGTGTATGCTTTTGTTCCCGATTGCAGGGTATATTTTGACCAGGAGGATGAAGGTGGTGTCACTACACGGCAGTCAAGGTGCTCGAAATGCCATCGATGGAGTTAACATGTGTCACCATGTCAGCATCCAGCATGCAGGTGATGTCCGGTCTGCAGGGTGCTGCCTGCAGGGTGGCCTCATGGGTGATGGGGGCTGGGGTGTCCCATGCGGTGGAGGCTGCCTGCAGGGTGGCGTCACGGGTGATGGGGCTGGGGTGTCCCTTGTGGTGGGGGCTGCCTACAGGGTGGTGTCACGGGTGATGAGGCCCGGGATGTCCCATGTCGAGAGGGCTGCCTGCAGTGTGTCCTCATGGGTGATGGGGTGTCCCATGTGGCGGGGGCTGCCTGCAGGCTGGTGTCACAGGTGATGGGGCTGACGGTGTCCGGTCTGGAGGGCGCTGCCTGCAGGTTGGCGTCACAGGTGATGGGGGTTGGGGTGTCCCATGTGGTGGGGGCTACCTGCAGGGTGGCGTCACTGGTGATGGAGGCTGGTGGGTGTCCGGTCTGCAGGGGGCTACCTGCAGGGTGGCCTCATGGGTGATGGGGTGTCCCATGTGGAGAGGTCTGCCTGCAGGGTGGCCTCATGGGTGATGGGGGCTGGGGTGTCACATGTGGAGAGGTCTGCCTGCATGGTGACCTCATGGGTGATGGGGGCTGGGGTGTCCTATGTGGTGGGGGCTGCCTGCAGGGTGGTGTCACGGGTTATGGGGCTGGGGTGTCCCATGTGGAGAGGGCTGCCTGCAGGGTGGCGTCACTGGTGATGGAGGTGGTGGATGTCCGGTCTGTAGGGGGCTACCTGCAGGGTGGCCTCATGGGTGATGGGGCCTGGGGTGTCCCATGTGGAGAGGTCTGCCTGCAGGGTGGCCTCATGGGTGATGGGGGCTGGGGTGTCACATGTGGAGAGGTCTGCCTGCATGGTGGCCTCATGGGTGATGGGGGCTGGGGTGTCCTATGTGGTGGGGGCTGCCTGCAGGGTGGTGTCACGGGTGATGGGGGCTGGGGTGTCCCATGTGGAGAGGGCTGCCTGCAGGGTGGTGTCACGGGTGATGGGGGCTCGGGTGTCCCATGTGGTGGGGGCTGCCTGCCGGGTGGCATCATGGGTGATGGGGGCTGGGGTGTCCCATGTGGAGAGGGCTGCAAGGTGGCATCATGGGTGATGGGTGCTGGGGTGTCCCATGTGATGGGGGCTTCCTGCAGGGTGGCATCATGGGTGATGGGAGCTGGGGTGTCCCATGTGGCGGGGGCTGCCTGCAGGGTGGCATCACGTGTGATGGGGCTGGGGTGTCCCATGTGGTGGGGGCTGCCTGCAGGGTGGCATCACAGGTGATGGGGGCTGGGGTGTCCCATGTGGTGGGGGCAGCCTGCAGGGTGGCATCACTGGTGATGGGGGCTGGGGTGTCCCATGTGGTGGGGCTACCTGCCGGGTGGCGTCACAGGTGATGGGGGCTGGGGTGTCAATTGTGGTGGGGGCTGCCTGCAAGGTGGTATCACGGATGATGGGCTGGGGTGTCCCATGTGGAGAGGGCTGCCTGCAGAGTGACCTCATGGGTGATGGGGTGTCCCATGTGGTGGGGGCTGCCTGCAGGCTGGGGTCACAGGTGATGGGGGTTGGGGTGTCCCATGTGGTGGGGGCTGCCTGCAGGGTGGCGTCATGGGTGATGGGGGCTGGTGGGTGTCCAGTCTGCAGGGGGCTACTTGCAGGGTGGCCTCATGGGTGATGGGGGCTGGGGTGTCCCATGTGGTAGGGGCTGCCTGCAGGGTGACCTCATGGGTAATGGGGGCTGGGGTGTCCCATGTGGAGAGGTCTGCCTGCAGGGTGGCCTCATGGATGATGGGGCTTGGGTGTCCCATGGGGTGGGGGCTGTCTGCAGGTTGGCATCATGGGTGATGGGTGCTGGGGTGTCTCATGTGGTGGGGGCTGCCTGCAGGGTGGCGTCATGGGTGATGGGGGTTGGGGTGTCCCATGTGGTGGGGGCTGCCTGCAGGGTGGTGTCACGGGTGATGGGGGCTGGGGTGTCCCATGTGGTGGGGGCTGCCTGCAGGGTGGCGTCATGGGTGATGGGGGCTGGGGTGTCCCATGTGGTGGGGGCTGCCTGCAGGGTGGCATCATGGGTGATGGGAGCTGGGGTGTCTCATGTGGTGGGGGCTGCCTGCAGGTTGGCATCACAGGTGATGGGGGCTGGGGTGTCCCATGTGGTGGGGGCTGCCTGCAGGGTGGCGTCACGGGTGATGAAGGCTGGTGGGTTTCCTTCTACAGGGGGCTACCTGCAGGGTGGCCTCATGGGTGATGAGGGCTGGGGTGTCCCATGTGGAGAGGTCTGCCTGCAGGGTGGCCTCATGGGTGATGGGGGCTGGGGTGTCCTATGTGGTGGGGGCTGCCTGCAGGGTGGCATCATGGGTGATGGGGGCTGGGGTGTCCCATGTGGAGAGGGCTGCCTGCAGGGTGGTGTCACAGGTGATGGGGGCTGGGGTGTCCCATGTGGTGGGAGCTGCCTGCAGGGTGGCGTCATGGGTGATGGGGGCTGGGGTGTCCCATGTGGTGGGGGCTGCCTGCAGGGTGGCAGCATGGGTGATGGTAGCTGGTGTGTCTCATGTGGTGGGGGTGCCTGCAGGGTGGCATCATGGGTGATGGGGGCTGGGGTGTCCCATGTGGTTGGGGCTGCCTGCAGGGTGGCGTCACAGGTGAATTGGGCTGGGGTGTCCATTGTGGTGGGGGCTGCCTGCAGGGTGGCATCACAGGTGATGGGGGTTGGGGTGTCCCATGTGGTGGGGGCTGCCTGCAGGGTGGCGTCACGGGTGATGGGGGCTGGGGTGTTCCATGTGGTGGGGGCTGCCTGCAGGGTGGCGTCACAGGTGATGGGGACTGGGGTGTCCATTGTGGTGGGGGCTGCCTGCAGGGTGGCATCACGGGTGATGGGGACTGGGGTGTCCCATGTGGAGAGGGTTTCTTTACAAGAAACAGTTTTATCACAGGGCCTGCGGTAGCGGCCCTGTAGTTATGGTTAAGTTTATCAACCCATAGGAAGAGTACATTTTGAGTGGCTTATAACTTTGTCCCCCATGGACGAGTCATCCCAAAACTATGCAAAAAAGTATATGGCCTAGACAGATCGATCTTGCAAAGTTTTTTTTTAAATGACCAAAAAGTAGCTCAACAAAAATGTGTTATATCTGGGTTCGGTCCGCAGACTGACTTCCCAGTTCAGTCCATGGACGGGCATCCAATAGGGCCAGGGAGTAACGTGAGATCCACTGACATCGGACGCGCCCCCTGATTCGATGGGGAAAAGCATGAGTTGAGTCATATTTTTGGGAAATGCCCACCATGTTTGTTCCGTGGACAGGCACAGCTGGCCGCGGACAGGCACAGCTGGCCGCGGACAGCGTGGTGAGGAAAAAGATGATATGAGGCTGTTTTGTAGGTTGAAAAAGGCCGGGCAGGTGCCAAAGCTGTTTGCGGACAGTGCTGTGGACCACTGGCTTGGAAAAGACATTTGGGGTCATTTGATGGATGGAAGAGGGCCTAGAAGTGGTAGGTAAGAGGAATGAAGGCAATGTGGATCTGTTTTTATAGGTTTTGAAATGCTACCGAATCCGCACTCTATTTCAGTGTCCACAGACATCCCTTCAATCACAGGAGGGTCAGGGTGAGTGTTATTAGTTGATGGTGTATGGTATGTACTTGTTATATAATTAACTGTGCTGTGGTCAGTGGCCACCAGAATATGTGCACTGGGCAAACCACCACAGTAGTATATGTGTATAGTAATTGTAGGTAATGTAGTGGGAGTACAAAGTGTTTGTAACATGAAGGAATGATGTAATTGAACTGGATGTAGTTGGAAGCACAGTAATGTAGGTAAAATGATAAATGGCTGCAGATTGCAAAACACCAAAGGTTTATGAGCCACAGTGTTAGTCAACATTGAAATAACGGGCGCAGGAATTTGTATTGCCAAGTTGCATTATGAACATGTGCCTGTGGCCTTTGCACATTTACATCTTACTGTGGAGGGCAACGAGGGGTGCATGCATGAATGAAGGAATTGATATAATTGCAGGAATAGATGTACACAGAAGCTAGTAAGCCTGTACTCCACTGTTTGTGTGTCTACACTTTTATGTGATCAGTGTACCTTTTGACAAACTACTTTTCTTCTTGGTACCTTAGATCTTGTCACTGCAAGTCTCAGCTGGGGAAATGCTTCTCATAACAGAAAGCAGGGGTCAGATTATTATTGATGTGTAGGGAAATCTGTGCCAGTGAGGACCACGCCTGAGGTTATTTTTTTTTTAAAGAAAGCATAAATGTTTTGAGAACAGGTGCATTGATAGCGGTAAAATGGAACTAAATATTGTGCTATGTGGTATACTTCAAATATTTCGTTGTTTTTCAGTGTACTGATTGGCAGTAATATTGTTTATTTTTGTGGAATGTGTTTCTAAAAACGAAACTGACTTGGGTATACTGTGAATGGCAAATGAAGAGTCTCAATGTTATGCGTCTTTGAATACACCACACTATGAATTTGAAGGAGTAAATGTGTCAAAAATTTGCAAAGAAAGGATAGGATTCACTACCCTGAAAGCTGATATTGGAAAGTCAAGTTTCTATTTTGCAAAACTGTGCTTTGCAGCAGTTGGTCCTCTGCTACATTGAAAGAATGGATTAGCAAAACGCATTGTAAGCAAGACTTTTGATTATATTTATTGAATTATTGAAGTGCGGATTAAAAGTGTACTATTTGCCATATGATGAACGTCCTGACGGATGAATGTTCAATTTGACGCAAAGAAAGACATTGTACGTGTGAATTGTAACTTAAATGTATAGCCAAAATAAGAATGTACTGTGTATATTTTAGTATAAAGTGCTTACTGAGATATGTGTTTACCTTCTTGATTTTACATAGTTATATAATCCCACTGTGTGCGTGTCATGGGTACTGTCTACCGGGCAACATTTTTTTCAACAGTATTTAGACAATAATTATCAACACCGGATCTGTGATAACAAATATCTGGGACGATCGCCAGACAACAATCTGTCCATTTGCTGTTGTAGAAACAAGGAGCAACATGGGAGCATATATGTTCTAGAAACGTGTGGATGTGAAAGTGTTGCTCTTATTTCAATTTTAAAGCACTGATTTCTCCTCTGCAATGTAGCGCCATGTGCGTATATTACTCGTTGGTCATAAAAGATCATTTTTGGTGAAGAACGCAAAGACTTGATTAATGGATTGATGATCAGATTTGGTATTAGAAGATCACTGTTGACAGTTTCAATCAAAATGAGAACGATACGACGTTCAGAGGCTAACCAAGTTTCTGTGGACTTAATTGAATGTTTTTTTTATTGTGTCAAAATTAAAGGTACTTGTCCTGACTATCGTTGTTTTCTTCAAAATAAAATGCTTCTATAGTTTTTGTAAAAAGAAAGGTTTTGCATTTGTTGTAGATGTGTGTGCTTAAGTTCCTCGTTTTGCGTTAGATAATCTTATGATGTTGGTGATGACAGGGTACATTTGGCTACGCTGCCCCCTAATGTCATTGAAATAGGTGGAGCTCATTTTGAACGTTCAGTGATGTTAGCATTATGGGCAGGCTAACGTAATCAATACCATGGGGGATTTTGAATTTAGGGTGATAGATTCTTATTGAGTCTATCTAGTTTATTGAGAAATGTAAAGTAGATGGAGTTTATACTATCATTTTTTAGTGCTATTTTTTACCTGTGACAGGTGGTTCCTAAAGGAACCTTTTTTTGTTGTTTTTTAATTATTTATTTTTTGCAGTAGAGGTTAGAAAGTAAGGTGCAGAGGAAAATTAGAGGAAAGGCAACAACCACAAATGTGTAATGGCAGGTGGACAGGGGAAGATGATGCATGTGTGTAACATCTAAGGTAGAGGGCAGTGTTTCTGATGCTGCTTGATTACAGCTTCAAAAGCACTTGGACGTTGCTCCCCCCAGCAGAGTGGTGTGTTGCAGTATGTGCAGAGGTCTGTTGTCTTCGAAAGATATGGATCAACATCCTCTTTTATTGCTTGCAATGAAGCTGGTGGGATTGTGTGTTCCACAGAAGTAGGCTATGTGGTTACAATACTGGTTGAGGAAGATGAGGTGGACAAAGACAGTCTACTACTTGCTAAGAAAAGAACAGCCTTTATGAGAGCATTGCGGTAGTTGGATTGGGTGTGGCGGCGCATGGAGGTCGTTCTGTAGGAGTACTGTCCAGGTAGTCCACGGCTGAGTACAGTGCATTTCACTTTGGTAGCTTTAGCCTTTGGTGCATTCCCAACAGTGGTAAAGAACTGCCACATCCTTGATTTTCTCTTGGTGATAAAGGTAGGCACTTCCTCTACCTCATCGTCCTGGTCCTCTTCATTGTCTTTGGAATTACTTTGCTTTTTTGTGTGTAGGTGTTAGGAGAATTCTCATAATTGGCTGATTTCCCTTACATAATGAGTCCCTCAGCAGCTTTGCTGGATTTCTAGGGTTTATTTTTTTCACCTGGTAAGAGTGTGAACCTTTTTCCCACTCTTACATGTGTTTTGCTGTGTGTGTTTTCACATTTTGTGTGATCTTGAGCACTGGAGCCTCACCTACTCCATGGCCTCATATTTTTCATGTGTGTTACACAGCACCCACAGTGCAGTGACACAGGGTTGTCTTTGAGAATTCCCACCGACTCCATTTTCTGGGGCTGACTAGTGTCCCCCGGAAAAGGTAAAGTTGCCATTAACTTTACGTTAGTCACTTTAAACCGCAGACCCAGTACTCCCCGTCTTACATGGAGTATTGGAAAG
The DNA here is from genome assembly GCF_040938575.1 of Ambystoma mexicanum. Classification (NCBI taxonomy): domain Eukaryota; kingdom Metazoa; phylum Chordata; class Amphibia; order Caudata; family Ambystomatidae; genus Ambystoma; species Ambystoma mexicanum. The sequence goes on along the minus strand of NC_090935.1, from coordinate 841,362,737 downwards.
GGTTAATTCTTATCCCTTTTTGTCTGTGTCTCTTGGAGCATTGTGTCGCTCCCTTTACATTAAGACTTGGCTGGTGGCAGTGGTAACTACCCTAACGTTTCTACCGCGGTTATCTTATATAACCATGGTATTGTTTCAGGCTATTATATTAGCCTCAAAAATAAACCCGCTTGACCAAATACATTTTTTTTTGGCTCCGGCTGGGTTTATTCAGCATTTCTTTTTGCTAAAGTCTTTCTCGTGTTTTTCTCTGTGCGCCAAACTGGGGATGATTCCTTTGTTCGCTGTCTTTTTCGCGGGCTTCTGCACAGAAGCCCTCCTTAAAGCGCCTGAAAGTCTAGTTAGGCAGGATGTGGGTGAAGGATCTTCGGACCCCTGCCATGGGTTCCCTTTGCAACCCAAGTCGCACTCCTGTATGATTGGCTGGGTGACTGTCCTGACAGGGCAGCCACCCTGCTGTGTGATTGACAGCCAGGCTGTATGAATTGGGGAAAACTGTATAAAAAGCAGGTCTCTGGGACTGGAAAGGCAGAGTCGCCACTGGAACGAAAGAACCTATGAGGAGCTGATGGAAGAGGACCCCTAGAACAACTGAACCACCCGGTAAAGCCCTGCTGCAGGTCCAAATCTTCAGAATCCGACGACAGAGAAGATCCTCCAGGAAACGTCTTCCCTTGAGCTGGTGGGACCAACCAGTTTGCCCAAACTGAAAGCCAGGACCCCTCCTCTGGTTGAATTCGCTGTACAGAGAAACAGTGGGCCGGATAGCCAGGAAGCTCGGACCCTGCTTGGGTTTTAAGGAGCGCACCTTTTATTTGTTGTTTTGCTCTGCTGCTGGTTTATTCCCTGGGTAGTGCAGGACCCTCCGGTCTTCCTACTGCTTGTCAGTCCGACAGTCGCTTCAGGAACCGTGAGCCTGCAGGAACTACCAGGAACGTCCGTCTCAGCTACAGCTTCCTCTCTGTTTTAAGGTACTTTGCAAATCCGGTTGCTCGATACGTTCAACCGTGGTGAAAGTGTTGGAAATCTTTCTCCAATCCGAGGGCTTGTCCTTCTCTTCTCTTTGAACTAACTTTTGTATCAAACAACCTTGTCCGGAAACCGTGCCACGAAGTTTACAGAAAACTACCCTGAACTGTGTGATCTTGAGCAAAAGAATTTTGACCGATTGGCTTTGGCCCTAAGCCTTTTCTACCTGATTCTATATCTGTAGTTCCTCTTGTTCAATTGCCCTGAGTACTTACCTGTTGGTTTGATTTAATTTCTAATAACTTTGCCTTTCCCTCCCTTTTAAATTGCGGAGTGCCATTTTGCTCCATTTGTGAGCTTAACTTGTTTGGAATTTAAGGGAAGTGGTGTGGTGTATTAAGGGTGTGATTTTTACACTTGCTTATAATAGTGAAATGTTATACAACTGAAGAGTGAAATAAATGGATATTCTTTTATTTGAAAACCTTGAGTCAGTGTTTGCCTGAATCATAGTATTTGCAGTCCTTTGAGTAACTATCTGATACTGCTCACTTACTCTTGAGATAAGTCTGGCTGCTCAGTCATCGCTACCACTTTAACTGTGTAGTACAGGCTTGTACCAAAGGTGAATTTGTACTGTCACTTGTATTCCTAATTGTGTGTGGTGTTCCCAAAGGTTACTGTATATAATTCTGCCTAACAGTAGGTCCTGCAGCTGGTGGTGGTGGCTCTTAGGGAGGAAAGATGGCAATAGCTGAGGCAATTTTTAAGATAAATAGCAGTTTTGCTAATATTCTGCAAAGTATGTGTTCTGTTCTAGATTGTTAATGGATGACGAGTAAGAATAGCTGTAGGAGCTGTGAAAGAGGAACATTTTGAGCTTGAAAGTTCCTAGATCAGAAGAAAATGCAGTTCCAAACGGTCTGCGAGGATCAGACACGAGAGCGACATGTGATGCATTTGCGAACACGTCATAATGGTGCACGTCAGCGCGTGGTCACGTGACTCTGTCCGAAAAGTCTGTCATGATGTGAGACATGCTTGTACATTGACAAACTCAAAAACAGTGGAAAAAGTTGCAAAAAGTTTATAGAAGTGTTAAAATTATGCTAGAAGGTGGGAAATGGCAGAGTTTGAAAGTGAATCTTTGTAAATTGGAGACAAATATTGCTATATTTGGGTAAGTATGATATTAAGTTGTAGGAAATTAGCATGCACTGGTAAAAACCCATGAAATTCTCTGAAAAAATGTTGTTAAAGGGATGTTATGGTTAGTTGCATTAATAAAAACCTATGTAATTCACTGGAAAAACTTTGTTAAAGGGACATTATGGCTAAGTTGCACTAATAAAAAAACTTATGAAATTCAATGAAAAAACTTTGTTAAACGGATGTTATAGTTACAAGAAAAACTGAAAAACCTAAGAAATGCCCCAGTTATGGGAAGCTAAGCAACCATAACTTGCGCCACCACCATGCACTGCTATGACTAACACCCAGGACATCAAAGATGATATCACAAATGTCATTGATGACATCACTGATGACATCACATATGAAATTAATTTTGATGAAAAGTCCCTGCACAGCGTTGTGTTTCTAATGTTGGTAACAATATATCGGGGGTGATCGGGAGACCTAACATGAACTACTTAATCTGTTTAAGAATGTATTCATGCAAACAAAACATTAATTTGCAGTGTTGTTGCTAATACAGGTACCTAAACATACATAAACATAGGCAATGGCTGCAGCATGCACCATAGAAGTACAATATATATAATCCTGTAATTTTGGATAGTAAAATAATCAATGCTACCTTATCAGAGTTTTGAGTAATGTTAAACATGCTATCAATTCAAGACTTACTACACACCTGTGCTAGTACAAACAATACATATGAGGACCCACAAGGCATCAAATTAGCGGCACATACAGGGAAACTAAAGTAAGGAAGAAAGAAACAGCATCACCTGAAAATGTTAATAACATTATAGTTTATCTTCATGTATACAAATAAATTGTGTGTTTGAGGCCTGCTTATTGCCTGATGTTTGTGCACCATGAGCTGAGACGAACCCCAAGGAAAGGACTTTAAGAACATATGAGAAGGTTAACATCTAGATATATAGAACTTTTTGAATTGTAGTATTTTGACGGTGAGTGAACAAAACCTCCTGTCTAGATATGTCAGTGAACAAAAACAAGTGGCCCAGATATGTGATGCCATCAGTGATGTCACCAAATGCATTTGTGATATCATCTTTGATGTCCTGGGTGTTAGTCTTAGCAGTGCACGCTGGTGGCGTGAGTTATGTTTGTTTAGCTTACCATGACTGGCACATTTCTTAGGTTTTTCAGTGTTACTTGTAACCATAATGTCCCTTTAACAATGTTTTTTCTTTGAATCTACATATGTTTACATATTGGGCAGATGTTGTCTGTGTTTATTAGTTAAGCAATGGGAATACAACGTTCTGTATTTTTTTTTAATAGTTATTATTTGTTTGAAATCCGCACAGCACAGTTGCACTTAAGTTTTCTTGATAGTTTTCTTTATATGAAGCATACTGTGCAATGAGCAGCCAGTACCCATGAACGGCTGCAAACTTACATCATGTAACGTTCCTAAATATTTGCAGTTTCAGTATTCCACAGGCATGCAATTTATGATTCATTTGCGCAATACACCATTGACAAATGTTATTATACTAGAAAGTCCTTTATGATGTTCCGATGGTGTTTTTCATATACTGAGCGTACAATGGAATCATTGAATTACACACCGCCTCATTGAAGAGAGTTACTCGTCTATTAAAATGTAAATTACAAATATATGACAGAAATGCTTGTGATTACATTTTTTCCGGGATTTGGGCACTTAAAGAGTCTGCTGTTTCTGCTAAGGAGTGTGCCTCGGGATCAGAATATAGCTTCTGAATTTGCTTTGGTTTTGCAGTTTGGATCCATCGACATGGACCGATTTGCAACATTCCTTTGTTTTCTGGATGCGCAATCACATAAAACATGAATTTAACGTAATTTTGCTCACCTTCGGCTGCTCGTGCTGTCGTTTGTGTATGGATGGTGCTGCCTGGTGGAATAATGCTGTTGAATTGCTCATGTGTGTGAGTTGCAATGACATGTGTGTTGGGGAGTGTGATGCCATGTCTGAAGTTTGACACTGACCCTCATGTACAACTGTCATGTGTGTATCAGTCCATTGACCAGTGCCCTGATGCCTGTGTTCTATCTCTCCCTGTCTGCAGCGTCAACTGATGAAGAGGGCGGAGAGGGTGCTGTGGAGCAGAGTGGCAGGGATCGCACCACCAGCCGGAGACGCAAGGCCAGGCTCCCCTCCCAGGTTGCCATCTTGTCGGAAAGTAAGGAGTCTGGTGCCGTGTCCCAGGCTGCAGCTGCTGAGGGTAGGTCCAAGAGGCGGAGGTTGGAGGTGGACTCCTCGGCAGCAGAAGGGGCAGCTGAGACCCCACAGGGTCCGACGGAGGAAGATGGCACAGAGTCATCCAGGTTGGTGGGGGGTTTGGTGGAGGAGGAGGCCATGGAAGAGACACACATGGGGTCTGGAGGTGGGGATTCCACTGTTGCTAGTGGTGCAGTGCAGGGGCAGGGACAGGAGGCAGCACAGGCCACCACAGAGGTGCCTGTGTGTAATCCTATCCCCGATCCTGTGACTGCATCATCCTGCACCAGCAGGGATGCCTACGTCCAGACCCATTTTCAGGGAGGGGATCCGCTTACAACTGGCCTTCCTCTCCCTGCGGACGTGGCTATCTGGGACCGGGTTGAGCCTGTCCTGAGTGGGATGGCGTTGCGTCAACGGGGCATGCGAGGTTACCTGCAGTGTTTTCGTGAAGACACTGCACGTCATCTCGAATGCCTCGTTGACCACGTTGACCTACTGGGACTGGTCATCAGGGATTCCTCTGTTTGCTGGACCTTGTTCCGACCCCCCTCCTCACCTGAACACCCTACGCGTCAGTCGTCCTCCATGCCATCTTCCCACCCATGTATCACCCATGTATCACCTGACTACCCTGTGGAGCTGCCTATGACCCAGCGGCCAGGCTGGTGGGGGACACATCCCTGCCACAGTCGGGAGTCAGACGTCCAGCAGGGTTGGCCACCACGACAACTGCACCCCAGCCAGAGGAGGACGTGCAGGCAGCAAGAGCAGGGGCACAGGCACAGCAGCAACAGCAACAAGGTGGGAGCCATGATGGCTCGGGGCCATTGACATCGGAGGGGCAGGTATCGGCCAGAGGGCAGGAGGACCCAGGATTACAAGTGTCTTCCGTGTGGCAGCGGTTGGTCCACACCATAGATGCGGAGCGGCAGCGGGTGGAAGAGGCACGGCTCACAATGGTCAGGGTGGAGAACTCCATGCGCAGGGCACTGAGGCGGGCCGAGTGCCTCGAGGCAATTTGCGGGGAGTTGGAGGTCAACATGTCATCGTCCCTGCGAACCCTCGGGCCATGGAAGAGGACCGCCTCTAGGACATTGAGCAGGAGTTCGATGATGCCCTGGCCCGGGACATCGAAAAGTGAGCCATCGGACTAGCCTGCTGCCATTGTAAATAGTTTTTAGTGTTAGGATTTATTTTCATTTTCCTTTGATTTGGGGTGATTGGCCCCACACATTTGTATTTAGTTTTTTTCTTAGGTAGTTTGTTAGGTAGGTTTAATTTCTTTTGTTGGGCTCATGGACCATTGACAATGGATTGTACATAGTTGGACAATGGAATTATTTGAACTTTTCATTTGGATTTGAACATGGATTGATGGATTTTTCTTTTTGACAGTGGATTGTACATAGTTGCACAGTGGATTAATTTGTACTTTTTCTTTGGACTTCACCATGGATTAATGGATTTTTCTTTTTACGTTTCCTTTGGATTTCCTTTGGTGGAGGGAGAGTTTGGACTATTTTTCTTTTGGATTTCTTTGGATTGGTTATACTTTTCATTTACTCATCTTTTGGACATGCTTTTCATTTCATGTTTGCTATTTTGTTATGCTTTCATTTCATTGCTTTATTTTTGTCCATAATACATTTTGATATTTTACTTCCATTTGTGTGATTGGCTCATTGGGTTCATGCATGTGAAAATGTGAGTTTACGCAATCAATGCCAACCAGTGTGTGTGTGTGACGGACATGTGTTGATGGACACAGTTGACTTTTGGTTTGTGTCTTGAGATAGGCATGTCAGTGTAGGGTGGATTGGGAAATCATTGCGTCTCAAGACTGGGGTGGCGTGCTGTGGTATTTTGGTGTAGAAGTGGGCCATGATTGTGCATCTTTATGTCATGTAGGGAGTGGGGGCCTGCTGGCAGGTGCCCCTCACTGCTGGGGGATGGGGGTCCAGGGGGACATGAGTGGGACATGAGTGGGGGCCTGCGGCAGGTGCCCCTCAATGCTGGGGGTGGGGGTATAGGGGGACATGAGTGGGGGCTTGCTGGCAGGTGCATCTCAATGCTGGGGGGTGGGGGTGCAGGGGGACATGAGTGGGACATGAGTGGGGGCCTGCTGGCAGGTGCCCCTCATTGCTGGGGGGTGGTGGTGCAGGGGGACATGAGTGGGACATGAGTGGGGGCCTTCTGGCAGGTGCCCCTCACTGCTGGGGGGTGGGGGTGCAGGGGGACATGAGTGGGGGCCTGCTGGCAGGTGCCCCTCAATGCTGGGGGGTGGGTGTGCAGGGGGACATGAGTGGAGGCCTGTTGGCAGGTGCCCCTCACTGCTGGGGGGTGGAGGTGCAGGGGGACATGAGTGTGGGCATGCTGGCAGGTGCCCTTCAATGCTGGGTGGGTGGGGGTGCAGGGGGACATGAGTTGGTGATCACTAGTGCAAGGTGACATGTGGCCTGGCTGGGGGCATGCCCATGGTGGATGGGCTGCCTGCGGGACATGACCAGGGGTGCAGGGTAGTCCCCTGTGGCGTGGGCTGCCTGCAGGGCCCATGGAGGGGGTTGAGGGCAAACCTGGGAGGACCCACACTGCCAATTCACGTGTGGGACTCTTCGCGCACCCCACTGGGTACATGTACCCCGCTCTGACTGTGAAATTGCATGTGAAACTTCCTGCACACCCCCGAAATACACATACCCCGCTCGCACAGGGCCTACCGCGTGTGAAACTCCCCGAGTACCACCCAAATACACGTACCCTGCTCACACAGAGCCAATCAAGTGTGAAACTCCCCGCGAACCCCAGTAATACACGTACCCCGCTCGCACAGGGCCAATCGCATGTGAAATTTCCCGCGCACCCCCAAAATCCACATACCCCACTCGCACAGGGCCTACCACGTGTAAAACTTCACGCGCACCCCCGAAATACACATACCCTGCTCGCACAGGCCCTACCACGTGTGATAATTCCAGCACACCCCAGGAATACACTTTCCCTGCTCGGCGTTTGCTGTGTAGCGGCCCTGTAAGCTGGTCCAGGGTTAGCGCAGCCCTTTGCATTGGATTGGGGATTTTGATGGATTTTCCTTGCGCGAGGGGCGTTCTTGGGGGCGTAACTGGCGCTGCGGGATGTTCTCTGCGCCAGGGCTCTTTTTGCCTTTGGAATTCCATGAATACACGATGCGCCAGAATGCTGTTTAGCGCACATGGCTGGTGCACGCTGGCGCACGATCCCTCTCTGCGCTGCTCGCGTGCGCTGCCTCTGCGCTGAAATCTATGAATTACCCCCTGAAAGTAAAACCGAGAATTAAAGTTGCAGAAAACAGAGATACATGGATGGAAGAGAGACAGGGGAGCACAATAGCAAGTGAGACGTTGAAGAAATGTAACTGGAGTTGGACTGCTAGTGTCGGACAACATGAGCAAATGAACGAGGAGGGAGAGGTTGGCAGTGAACTAGACCAAGTATGGGAGTGATATAGAGATGGGAAGCACCAAGAGAATTTGCTGTACAAGAGAGCGTCCACAGAGACATAACAAGAAGAATTGACAATGAGAGAGATAGAAAAGTGACAGAATATTTAGTGGAGTGAAGCAGAGACACATAGGAATATGCAATATGGAAGGCCATATAATGTATGAAGGAAGGGAAATCAGTCATCTTGAGGAGGATTATAAGAGGAATGAGGAAGAAGCAGAAGGGGTGCAGAACAGAAGCAGACGCATTCAAAAAATCTCTACATTGCAGACGAGAGCCATTAAATAGGTTGTTAGAGGGGACAATGGACTAGATAAGAAGATATAGAGACAAAAGGCATTGGACATAGTGAATTCAAGATAAAGGTAAGAGGAAATATGTGTCACAATGCACTGTGTCAATCCAATTCTCAGTGACTAGTGTTTTCATGAGGTCAGGTTTGAACCAATGACACATACCAACCTCCCGCACGAAAATAGCATTGAAGTTGAGGCTTTGAGAGCAGTCCCTGTAACTATGCCCATTCCTCACACATTAATTCGACACATTTGGCATCAGTCATAGGTACCAGTGTGCAGAGATCATTAAACTATAAGTGCCATATTTTCATCATGTGAAAGTCTGTTTTGGTATATTTAGTTTTACATATTTTTCATTCTTACTCTATAAACATCCAGGGCATAGAGGCTAATTATCCAGTAGGGGGATTTCTCCCTCATAAGTAAAAATTAGTTGAATGCATTTATTTGGCCAAAATTGCATTGAGGCTCGCACCAGAGTATTGATTTGCACATAAAGAGGATTTATTTCAGGAACATCCAATTTAGTAGCGTATCTAGTATCAGAGTGGAACCGCTTTATTCAAGTGTATGTATGAAGATTTCTGTAGTTTGCCTAATACTGATTTTGTTTTCTGGTATTGTAACCCACAAGAGAATCTGAACATATCCATATCTTTCCCCAAAATTTCAATTTGAAGAACACATCTGTCCCCTATTATTTACTCAACATACTCTTAATACATTGCTGATACAGCCCTGTGAGTCTTTATCTATCTTTCTGCCAAAAGGTGCATTCGTGTCATACCCTAGTTGAAACAAAACATGCACATGAATGTTCTAGCAACAACACACATAAGCCCAGTATTCCTGAGCACACAAGAACCTTCGTGTCCAAGCAGTTGGAGTGTTCATCCGACTGGCAGTACCTGCATTTGTTCATAATCCATGGGATTGTCTGAAGTGGCATGCAGACATGCATTCCTATGTTCACTGGTGCCCTTCAGCCAGGATGAACTGATCCCATGACAATTGAAACTGCCATATGCTTCAATACCATCTTTCTTTTTTCTCTGTGGCTGCACACAGTGGTGAAATAAGGTAGATACACGTGAAAGACTGTCTTCTCTGGAGAGACTACACACTTGAGTGTGGTGGCATTCTGTGTGGGAGCGAGTGACCTTTAGTTAGTGGCTTTACTTCATGGGAGAGTCAAATAAATGTATGGGGTGGCTGTGCTCTATCAAAGATTCCTAGCAAGTTAGGGCGTGGATGTGTTCTTTTGGACAGATGAGGCACTGAAATACAGTTCTGGCAGACAAAATGCAACGGTATTGTGGGCCTGATCATGAGTTGGGTGTTAGCCCTTAAATGCAACAGTAACAGTGTTACCACCACATTTAAAGCTGGGGGTAAACACACCAAGACAATGCCAATTTCCGGTGCAATTACCACTGACAGGTGGAAACCCAAACCGTGATCCAGCGGGAATACAGCTGGACTGGTGGCACTAACACTAATAAAGATGGGCGGTATCCCATCTGGAATACCGCTAAACTCCTGATCATGCCATTAGTAGTCTTTGGAAAGGCAGCATAGGTCAGGGCCTCTCACCGACTACTACACATATGCATTCCCCAATCATATTCGCAATGAAGAAACCAAGCTCCACACGGGCCTGTCTGACTTTTACTGGATGGTAAGGCATTGTTATCTGTAATGATGATGCTTTAGATAATTGTACATTGTATAACAGTTGGCCACAATGAAAGATGGAATACTCACTGTACGTGTGCTGTACTGAGTAATATCTTTCTTCAGGTGACGTGTCTAGGAAATAGTCATTACACATTTCTGCAGCACATGGCCAGTCAACTGTTCTTGCGAACCTACACATATTTAACTTGCATGCATCAGTGAGCGCCTTAACTGCTCTGAAAGTACTAGTCGTGTTCTTACTGTCTGTGGGATGTACTGGCTGTGATGCCATGAATCTTGAGCTCGAAATTACCAGTGTAGTTTGAAAAAAAGGGTTGTGGATGAGTCATTTTGTTCCTGATTCCTTTGTTCATTTTCCAATGGATCTTGATACTGCTGCTGAAATCCGTGCTTTCTATAATTGCACACTGTCTTCTCGATTGCATGTTTGCAGTAGGCCCCCAAGTATAACAGATAGCAATGAAATGTTGCTACATTTACTCAGAAAATGGGTGCTGTCCCTATTTGGGGACTGGGCTCGATTAATCACTCTGTTCTGCAGTCTCTTGATTATCGAAGGGTCCACTGAAAGGGAACGGTTGCTAAAATGTTCAAGTCATTGGCATTGTGAATGTGAAATGCTGTTTTATGTAAGGCTGTAATTGTGCTTGGATAGCTTCTGTAAAATATGTGAGGGTGCGCTTCCAAAATCGGTGCTCATTTGTACATGTATGTTTGCTCATTATAAATATATGCCCCTGAATCCACTACCTTCCCAGTGATTGTTTCCAGAAGTGAAGGGAGTAGGCATGTGCGAAAAAACATTAGTTAAGACAGATTAAAGATGATTGGATTCCTGAGCACAACAACCAGGAAATAAGGTGAGGGTGGGAATTCCTAAACCACTGTAACCTGACCCCCGCCTCATTGATGTCCATCATTATGTAATTTTTATCTAATTTTTGATCTGTGCTGTGATCCCATGTGTGTGGTAATGGCCTGAGTAACAGGGAATGCTCTGTGTTAAGATGGGTCATTATTTCTCACTCCCATCAAATGGCTTAGGTGTTGATTATTCTAACTCTGTCTTAACTAAAGATATTCCAATGAATTGCAAGAGGTTTCTTATGCTAAACCTTCTCCAGGGCCCACTTACCATGTTTAACCAATTATTTAAAACAATACTCAGGACAACTGGTCATGCCCATGGCCCTACCTATGCCTGTAGCCCATTACCCACTGCCCAATAACGAACCATCAGCCATGGACTTCGGCCACCGGACATCTCCAATGGAAATAGATTGCAGCAGTGTCCACTGCCCACGCTGCAACAAATAGGCAAAAAGACCATAGCTACTTACTGTGGGTCAGGCATAGAGCTGAGGCCCATACCCCCCTAAAGTATTAAATTATCAGATCCCATTGGCATGGCCGCTATCCCTGTCACAACAACTCTACTAAAAGTGCATTGGCAGCTGACTATTGGCAAATGCACCTTTTTCCCAATTTGTTAAATTCCAAAGTAGTATCCCCTGCAAGCATTCTAAAATAATATAATGTGGTCAGCTAGCCAAAGTCTTCTATTACTGAGGTGATATATAATATGCTGGTTACTACAGTTATGGGAAAATGCTCTACAATTTTAATGGCTTCCCCGTCCCCACTCATTTTGAGGTCCCCTCAATCTGCCCCACTCTGTGCAAATCCTCCATGACCTGTTCCTATTATCTCTTTTCACTCACAGGTTCCTGGGACTCATCTGTTTTCTGAGCTTGGGTTTCTCGGTGTAAAATGAAATTGTTCTTCCACACAACGAGTTCTCCAGACCACCCCAAACTGTCCAGCTACATTTGAGATCCTCTTTGCCACTCGTGGCCAGGCTGTACCCAAACGTGAAACCACTCTTTTGCGCACTCCAAATCTCATTTTGGGCACTCTTCTTTTCCCCTCCCATGGGATTCCTAAGGAAATCACTTGCATAGAGCCAAAAAGAAAATGGTATCTTTTAATTTCTGAAAAGCCTCACTGTAGCAGTGCACCATGGGAGGTATATACACGTTTGTCTGGACCAGAGGACACACCCTTCTCTCTCAATGTATATATGAGGATCTCATGCAGGAAAGTCCTGTAAGTGAAGTGAAGATCCTCAAGGCATTGTCTGCCTCATCTTTCATCTCTAATGGAAAGGTCTTTCCTAGAACCCACCATTCCTCTTCCAAATTCGTCTCCTTAAAAAAAAAAATCAAAAAGGAAGTGCTTAGGGGACTCATTTAGCAGTAATCCGCTAAACATGGGTCCTATCTCACTTGTGAATTTCGTTTCCATGTTGTTTTTCCAATATTCTTATGGAATATGTGCAGGAGCACAATTAGAGTATACTAAAAAGGAACACACAATACATGTTTCTTTCTAAATTGTTTTAGTTGTGTGATGCTGGATTTTGATGCTTGAACTAATGTTCAACAATATTGTAAAACAAAGAACATAAAATAACTTTTAAATGTTTTAGATACACTTCCGTATCCTACAGTCAACAAGTGTCAACATTGGGCGTGCAGTTATCTTAATTATCTTGGGCTAATTCCATGGGGCATCAGCGTCAGGCATGCTAACAAGTTCCCGATGGGTCCTGTAAACTCGGATTGTAACTGTGATGTTAACTTTGAAGCAATTGAAATGTTCTCCTAGGCTGGCTCAGATGAACACAAACGTTTTGCCTTAATCGCATGAGCATTATTTGGATGTACCAGCCATATTTAATGAAACCACATGAATATATCCATTTTGGTTATCATGTACCATTTCTTAATAGGTTGAGGGATTACGCAAGGGCCCTCATTACGAGTTGGGCAGCATTTATAATTTCATTACCGCCTGCAGTAATTAATTTAACTGCATGTAGCAATTCCATGAAACAGACCCATTGTGGGAAATATTTTTGGGGGTAGGAAAGGATACAGATTTACTGAACTACAGTAAATATATTTCCTGTTGCTCTAAAGGCATTTTTTTTTTCAAAATCAATATCTGTATTTATTTGTGGATGGAAATGCATTGTGTACAATAGCAGGCCATATCACTACTGTGCTATTTCTTTAAAAACTCATTCACCTCCTGGATAGCGCTGGCGTCAAATACACCAATTATGCTGACGATACCTAGGTGGTTCTTGAGATGTCAGGGAATTATGGGATGGACCTGCAGCACATCAACCAGGTGTACTGTTTGATCGAGGGATGGATGGATAGATGCCAACTCCCTGGCCCTGAACACCAGCAAGACTGAACTCCTGCTGGTGGGTCTGAGTCAACGCTTGGGCAAACTTGAGAGAATATATAGTGAATTCATAGTAGTCGACAGCACAATCCAGCAGAGCCCCTGGGTTAAAATGCTCAGGGTCCACCTGGATTGCAATCTGAATATGAAAAAAAACATGTTATACAGATTAAAGTGGTGTGTGCCTACACAACAACGCTCTTGTGGTAGATTAAATTCAGTTTATTTATTTATTTATTTACTTATTTGCGTTTAATCAAAAATAGATTTTTATAAAATATGCGTCAGCTGGTTTTAGTAAAGTCCATCTGATAAAGTTCTCTGAAGGTCTCTCTGCAATGGGCCCTCTTGATTGGCTAAGATCTCGGCAGGTTGATGGTTTGAAGAATTTATAGGTTGCTAATAACCACTGTGTCTTGCCACCACCAATCAGTCGGGCCCAACATGTCGGTTCATCTGTGAGAATAAAGTCAGAGAAGATGTGTTTTAGATATCGTTCTCTTATGTGTTGGTTGCTGGCACATTTTAAAAGTGGGTATCAGATAGTTTCTTTTTCTGTTGTGTTGCAAAAGCGACCTGTTTAGTAGGGGACTTGCCTCTGATGGCCAAAATCTCATTGGTTGGAAGCAAATTTAACCAGGCACATAAGAGCAAGTCTCTCCCCTTTTTGCTTGGAAATATTTTGATGTATTGCTGCAGTTCATTTAGATTTTTTGTGTTAGGTGGGAGATGTGATGTCAGTTTGTTTTTTTCTGCTTCTTCCAGCGTGGCTATCCAGTCTTTGTCTTTCAGTTTTTTTAGAATTTTTCCCGGATTACCAATTAGTGTGTCTTCGTCACACTCTATTGATTCCAGTACTTCAATGTTCTCTCTTTTCCAGAGTGATAACCGTTTGCTGCCGTTCCTCTCCATTTCTTGGTTTATTAGGTTGTAGATTGACAGGGGGGTTTGCCATCCGACACTTCCTATACAACATCAATGCAGACTGTTTTACTGCTCCTTTTAAGGAGGGCAGACTTAGTTCTCGACGGATGGATGCAACCGGGGTGGAATTTGGCAAACTGAGGACTTTCCTTCAAAATGTGGCTTCCAAATTTGGCCAGATGTTAGGTGGTAGGTTTAACATGGCGTCACCGCCGTATATTAATGTAGGTGTCACCTTCTTTTTATAAAATTCCCATACTGGGATCATAGACTATCTGCCAAATTTCTTATCTATGGCTCTGCCTTGTGCCGCGAGTTTGTTGACTTTGGATCTTAATGAGTCTTGCATTGCACGATCTTGCTTTGTGGAATCCAGGATAACCCCCAAGTATTTGAAATCTAGGACATTTCCAATAGGAGTTCCTTCGAGGGTTAAGTAAGTTTTTTCTCTCTTTCTTGTAGTTGCTTCAAACGTGAAGAACTTTGTTTTTCTTTCATTGATTTCCAAGTTGTTTCCCTGGATATAGCTTTGTAGGTTAGTTAGTTGGTGTTGTAGCCCAATCGATGTGCGATCTAGCAGAACTAAATCGGCTCCATAGAGTAGCCTCGTGATCGCTGTTTTTCATAGCTTTGGTGGAAATACTCTTATTTCTGCATCTGAGCATTTGATGTCACCCATAAATGTCAGAAAGAGGGCTAGAGCCAATGGGCACCCTTGCTTTACACCTCGAGATGTCGGGATCGCAGCTGACAATAGGACGTTTTTGTTCAGGCGAATTTGCATGCTAGTATCAGTATGCAAGGTCTTGATTGGGTCCAACAGGGCAGAAGGGCAGTCCCAGGCCTCAAGCTTTGACCACAGTCTTGATCTTTCTACTCGATCACGTGAGGTCGACGAATGCAAGGAAAATTTGAGGTCCCCTTCCAAAGCTTTGTTCTTTAGGACATTCAGTAGTAGAATGTTTGCCGCTGTGCCTACGTTCTTCTTAAATCCCATTTGAAATAGGTCTTCACAGGGTGCGTTTCGTGCCCAGCTCTTAAAACGATCTAGTAGCAGGGAGCTAAACACTTTCCTCATTACGTCTAGTAACACAATTGGTGGATAATTCACTGGGTCTTTTTTGTTGCCTTTCTTAAATATTGGGACCACCGTTGCTGACCTCCATGATGGCGGGATGGTTTTCAAGTCCCCCAAAGATTTTGCTAAGGAGGCTCGCCCATTCGTTTGGTCGCATCTTTAGGTCGACATTGGTGATCCCATCTGGTCCCGGCGCTCTAGAATTCTTCAAGGACTTGATCCGGTCTAATATCTCACTTTGGTCATCCACTCTTACCCATGGTGAAGGTTTCACCCTAGTGCCAAAAGTTGTTGTATTTGTTGGAGTTTGGTACAAGGTCTTGAAATGCGTTGTCCAAGTGTGTTCGCCAATGTTGTTTGTTATTAAGTTTTCTGAACCCTTAGATGTTGTTCTCAAAAGGCTCCAAAATTCTCTTGCTTTATTGTCGCTTATGGTGTAAAAATGTTTTTGGAGTCCTGTTGGTAAAGATGCAACCGATGATTTTTCACCCAGGATTTGTATTGCTGTGAGGGAGGTTCCGCCTCTTTGAATGCTGACGGAGTTGCAGTGATTTTTGCCCTACAATGAATTTTTCTCAGTTCTCGTCGTTTGTCTACCAAGATTTTATCGAACACATGTATCGGTTGTTCTCCGGAGGTCTGCTTCGAGGTCGAGGACTTCTTGTACGTTGTTAGTAATGGTAAATAGTCTGTTTTATTTGGGCAATTTGTGTAGGTCATGATGTTAAATTTACTTTCCAGCTTTCTAATTTTTGTGACCGACAGTTTTACTCTTTTTCCCTGTGCGTTGGAGTCGATCTGAGCTTTCATGTGGTCCGTAGGTGGAGATGTTGCCCACCAAGTGGTTGAGAGAGGGTTATGGTCGCTGGCGTTGACTCTAGTGACTTCAAAAGATCTAGTCACTGACAGTATTGATTCTGATACGAATATGTAGTCGAGCGTGGCCTTGGCATCGTTTCTCTCCCACAACAGTGGGCGATTTGAGTCTGGAAAGGCCTCGTCCAGGTTGTGTAGATTTCTGGAGTCCATCAGCTGCATCCACTGTTTGCCGCACTGCCCTGCAGCAGTTTAGTTAGCTTGGCCATAATCGGCTCCTGTTGTTGGTGAGCAGGTGGCATTGAGGTCGCCACATATCAAAAAGTGCTGTGCCAAGTGGCCTGCAAGGGCCTCGTCTATTGCTTCTTCTGCCATTTCTAAATAGACTTGAGTATCCATGGTAGCCGTGTTCCAGTACGTATTTGCTATTATTAGTGTTGTTTTTTCGTAAGTAGACGTCTTCTTTCCTTGATATATCCATGATGCTTTGACCATCAGAATGGCTTGGTTGCTGATTAATGTCTGTTCCAGTTGGATCCCACATCCATTCCTACAGCCAATCAACAGTCCAGATGACGGCCGTCCTAACTGGCCTTTTTTTGCCAGGGCCATCACTAGCTCATACCCTCGCATCGAAGGGTGTTCTGTCAGACAGGTCTCCTGGAGGCATATTATGTCATAAGACCTGATGTCCATGTCGCCGGCTGTTTGCAGATGAGAATGCACTCTCATGTTCCATGAGCACATCCTAAAGGTTTGATGTAGATGGTTAGGGCAATGACTTTCTTGGTCGGTGTGTCCAAGGGCAGTGGATTGCTACTTTTGTTTCTTTGACATTAGAGCTTTTGGCAATTTCTTTGATGCTTCACTCTCTGTTTTTTGATTTGGTACCAATTGTGAGATGGATCTAGTGATGATATAGTCTCTTTTTGTGTCGCTTTCTTTTCCAGTTCAAGGCCTGCTGTTGTTGTTTCGTTGGCTATTTGTTAACCGACTTTTCAGGACCGGCACTGGTACCTCACTTTCCTGGTTTTTTGACGTGGGGCGGTTGTTGTTTGTCTTCTTGTGTTCTAATGACCTATCACTTTCCTTCTCCACATGACTGTGATTTTTAGTTGTCGCGTCCCCCTGACCACTAGGTGTCTCGTAGGGGTGTTTACTAGAGCTTTGGTTGGGCGGCCCCTGCCGCTTCTTTTCATCCTGGCTAGCTGGGCTCTTGGTCGTACTGCCTGCTGGGTATACACTAGCTCATATCCCATCCCTAGTAGTTTGTTTACATTGTCTCTGATGGTACACTTTAATGTTTTTGGAGCAATGTATAGGTTAGTTCTTGCCTTCCTATGTTTGTGGTTGGGCTCCACCACTAGGAGACCTTATGACTTGATATGGGTCAAGTTTCGGATGTGTTTGAAGAGTGTTAACACTGAACTCCTATTCAGTGTAATCCTGTCATTGTTTTCTTCTGATTGTGTCAGTTTAATTATCCATTTAGCCTCTCCCCATTTTCTTGGTTTTTCATTGTAGATTTGGGTTTTGGATCTGTAATGCGTGCCCGTCTCTCTCGTTTTTTCCTAAGTGTGTGGCGGGACGCCGACTCGTTCTCTTTGCTCTTGTTGATCTTAACTTTGCTGTGGTTGCGAGGGGGCGATGAGTTGTATGGGCCATCTCTTTTGCCAAGTCGGCCTTTGTGCTTTGGCACAGTTTCATATCTTTGTCTCTTCTTAGTTATTTCCTTTGAATGGTCTTTGTGCCTTGGCGAGTTACGTTGTTTCTCCCTTCCAGCTCTTACAGTGGCCTGTTCATCGAATGCCCTTCCTTTCCTTTTCCGTTACATTTTCAGGTACTTGCGACCGATGTTTTTGGTTCATTGGCCTCAGCGATTCTTGGATCCAATTTACTCTTTTATTTGTTCTTTTACATCTGTCCTCAAGCATTTGATGGTGTCTATCTCGGTTCTCATCCTGCTCACCTGAGTTGACCTTTGGTGTGTTAATAGTTAATTTAGTCGATACCGTGGGGTTTTGCTCCACAGTTGGTTGTGTCGGCGATTGATCTAGTAAGTGTTGACTCAGGTTCATCAGAGGCTTGTTTTCAAGGAAGTTATTGATGGTTTTGGGTGACAAACCTTGTCCCTTTTCAAATTGTCCACTGTTTCTTTTGGCTTGATGTTTATGAGCGAAACTGGAGTTGATTTTGGCTCTTTATTACTTCGCAGTCGGGTGAAAAATTGGAAAATCGGTTCTATCAGCAGAGTGCTGGTTTTTCCAGCGGAAGCGTAGTTGTTTCCTTCCGAGTGGTTGTAGACATGGACGCTGCATTTAGCGACCCACTCTGGGGATCTAGCATATAATCGGCTCTGTGTGATTTCCCTGGGTTTCTGCTTGATCCCCTTTTGGTTTCAGTGGTCAGTTGCGGAGTGGGTCCATCGTTGTCTGTTTTGTTGGCTGTTAAGTCGATCATTGTAATAGTCTGTGTTCCTGTCGTGTTGCAAAGCACCCCCTGTCTCTTAACCTGTTGGGGCTCTTGGGGTTTGGTGAAAAGGTGTTCTTGACAGGACGCTGAGGTCTTTTGTCTTGATTCCGATGCCATAATGTAAGCTTCCAAGAAGATGACCTTACTATGGATCATCGCTTGCAAAGTTGTATGGTTTTTTAAGGAGTCAGCCACTGCCTCATATAGCTTCATGAATGGCATTAAAGCTATCGTCATGGCTGACATAGTTGAAAGTAAATCTGTCATTTTGTTGGGGGTCCCCGATAAGATCGGTGACTGTTGCTGGATTGATGGTCTCCTCGTTGGTGAGTCAGTTCTGGACGTTGTCACACTTGGGCGATGGCTTTTGGCAAGCCAATTTGTGTCCAAAGAGCTTCTTCTGTTCCTAGTTACGTCCGGAAAGGGTGGGTGATAGTCGGTCCCCCCTAAGCTTTGATGTGAGTGCTGAGGACGCCTCATACTTTCCACAGTGCGTTTAGCTGGTGAGTGAAGTGAAGTTAATGAGGACTCTAAATGTGTGTCATGGTCCAGCTCTCTCAGCTGGGGTGCAGGTGGGGGAGAGCCTCTTTTCTTGGACTCTGTCATGGGAGAGGTGTTTTAGGTATATAATTTCCTGTGTCTGGCGACAAGACCTGCTCCCTCTGGGGTGATGATGGATTTTCTTCAGTTCTGGCCAATGATCCTGGTTTCCCATGATTGTTTCCCTCATTTAGATCTGGCTGTTTATTTGGCAGAGCATGTGGATCGCTCAGTTCTACCAATGCCTTTGCTAGATGCGGGGGCTGATTGAGCAATGTTACCCCCTTCTCTTGAAGTTCTTGTTGTTTTGTTACACACTCCCTTTCATCAGAACTCGGGAGCAGTGTTCAAGTCTGAAAGTTAGTTGGCTTATGCTTCGAGAAATGTAAACATTCTCTAATTGGCCTCAAGTATTTCCGTGTCAGATAGCTCCAGTGAGCGATGTCTGTTTTCCGATCTGGAACTTACTGCATGAAAGTAATTTGTCACAAAGTTCCTCGGAGGTGGCTCCTCAGTTCTTTATACCTGTTTTTCAGTGACCAAAAGCGTGGTCGAATTTGTTATCAGTGTTTTTTTAGAACACTGGACGTTTATCTTGAGGTTATTTTTTTGTGAG
Source organism: Ambystoma mexicanum (assembly GCF_040938575.1). Taxonomy (NCBI): domain Eukaryota; kingdom Metazoa; phylum Chordata; class Amphibia; order Caudata; family Ambystomatidae; genus Ambystoma; species Ambystoma mexicanum. The sequence goes on along the minus strand of NC_090935.1, from coordinate 841,343,166 downwards.
TTTTTCATGTTAGTCCTTAACGTTTTCTTTGTTTTCAGAGATACTAAATCAGGCAACACGCCGAGGGCTCTTGGAAAGGGGCCGCCGCCCGTGTGGGGAGCAGGGGGGGTCCGTGGTCTGGGCGGAGTGTGGAGGACGAGGGAGAACTCCCTCATGTTGCGCCGGAGGAGGGAGCGGCCGGGAGCAAGAAGCTTGCATTGGATGCCCTGCAGGAGCTGGCCATGCCCCCTTGGCAAATCCCAATCCGAGTGGAGGCACTGATCCACGCAGCCGCAGAAACAGCTTTGAACAACACAGGAGAGCTAGACAGAGTATCAACCTCCGAGGCTGCTATCATAGCCCCGATTCTGAGAAAAAGACCATGATTGCCTGATTTAGTATCCTGAAAACAAAGAAAACGGTAAGGACTAACATGAAAAACTCATGAAAAAAATTCTATTTATCTCCAAAGGAAGTATCTATGTTGGCTTCGGCCCTTGTAAATTCACAATTAGATTATTGTAATAGCATCCTTGCACGCACTTCTAAAAGCAACTTGGTGCTGTTAGAGCAGTTGTGGCCTAGCAAGAAGCAAACAAGTTACGCAAGCTTGGAGATCTCTTCACTGGCTACCGGTTAACCATCGCATTGATTACACAAATTTTGACCTTGACTTCTAAATGTTTGGCAAATGAGGCTCCCAACTATCTTCTGAAAAGAATAAAGAAAGTCCCCTTTTATGATCTTTCCACTCTAATGCTCTTGTTATTTTGTGTCTTCCCAGACACTAATTGAAGAGCTTTGGAGGTACCATTTTGATTTCCGTGCCCCGTGTATTTAGAGCTTGATTCCTTTGAAACCGAGAAACAACCCAAATATATCAGGTTTTAAAAAAGCTATTACAGCATTGCTATTTAAATGCAATGATTAGACTTCCTTCTATCCTATTTGCTATACCCTGGACTACTCACCACGGATTTCTTGATGTTATTTTGTTGGCCTGGTCTCAGGTCTCCTTACTTGTGCTCACTGAGGCCTTCGGGCGTGTTGCGCCCTATATGAATTATCTAATACTAATAATAAAAAAGTACATTTAGATCCTTTTGTGCATTGCGTTGGACGTTGCAGGAGAAGGCGGGGTCAGAGATACCCTTTGCATAGCCCCTTTTGGTTGGCCACATGCAGAATGTTGTTATAGTGCACTGAAGAAAGGAAAATGTGCTTCTGTTCACTACGGGAAATCTATTTGTAAAATGTTATTGGAGATTTAAGAATTCTAATCTCCACCGGTGATCATAAAAATTGGTGGAAATAAATGGAATTATTGCACTTCATAATCTGCTGGGTTTTACTGTATGAAGTATTCCTCTGAATTACTCCATGTGATAATAATACCAAACCACTCTTCTGCAGGGAGATTCCAAGAGGCAGGATTTGCAAATTATACAAGTTGTAACATGAATTGCTCACTCTTTAGAAGGGCATAGATGGTGATGGTTGACACATTGGTATCATGCTAGTGATCACAGATTTAGCCCACTATCTGGGTGTTCATTTTGTCTAGAGCACCAGTCGGTAATAGTTGACTAAAATCAAGATTATAATAACACAAGTTAAATAAGCATTTTATAGATTTGCTAACAATACATGGACCTTGTAATACCCCAGCTTTTGTTTTCTGCGTATACAAAGTAATGCTACATCTTTAGCTATTCAGGGATAAGGTATTTTGTGTATATCTAACGTGTCATTCTTATTTCCTGTAGAAGATTGTTTTTTTTTTTACTCAATGTGACAGAAAATAAAATCACAATAGCACTTAGAGAAGAGCTAGGCATCAAAAGAATTTGGGATGTGAATACACATCATATCAAGCCTGCCAAACATCCTCACAAAGCGTGATTCAAGATATGCTGGAAATGGACCATTCAGGTCAAGTGGGATATTTAGTAGTTTAGTACTTAGACTATTTGTCCATACACCAATAATCAATGTAAAAATAAATCAGAAGAAGATGCATTGAGGGGAACACGTTCTGACGGTGTTGTGCTGACAAGAAAACTACAGAACAGGAGAATTATTTTGAATAGAGGCAGTAAGATCAGTGTACCCAGGTAACACATCTAAGGTTCATTTAGGTAATTAAGGCAAGTTTTCGCCAGAAAAAAGATATAGATAGAATTATTCCCATAAGTTATTTTTGTCACAAATTATGTTTGATTTGTCTATAAAAGTCTTCGACGGGTGTCTGCTCCAAGTAACCCCAGATGTACAAATCATTCAAGGAAATCCTACACCTTTACTACTATATTCGAATGATTCTATTATAATGAACTGAGCTGAGATTAGAGGGCATAGGCATTTGCTTGCAGTGGTTTAATACTGCACACAATTGGGCACAATTAAGATGATTCTTGCAATGAGATACTCTCAGAAAAATACCTTCAGGACATGCAAGGAGGAAATTGGTTACACCTTCCATTTTGATTATTTAAGAATATAGCTCTTCAAATGTTCTTAATTTAACATCAAATTGTGTTTCGAATGCCTCCATTACATTAAGGTTATGACATCATTCTCATAATGCAATACAGCACAGGGGAATTAAATACTTATTCAAAGTTAGTAAAAAAAAAATGCAAAGTCGATTAATGCAAGCCACATTTTACAAACACAAAATAAAACCTTCACACAATTAATACATATTATGAATAACAGTAAAATGTAATACCTGATACTTGTATGTCATCCAAAATTGCTGAGCTTTTAAGAAACGTCAAAATGAATTAGAGACCCTTGATATTGATTGCCTCATAGGGTCCCAACCTTCTAATGAAAACATCTCGGGCAGAGAGAATAAAACATAAGAAATATGTTATTCTACTAAAAATGCTACGTCTTGTCCAAGGAGTCTAATCAATTTGTCCAAAGTGGTTACAAAGGATAAACTAAAATGTTCTCCATCTTCCCTTGTACCCACTCGATAACTAAATACAAAGCTGGGAATACTGACGTCCTTCTCTCTGTAGATGTGTTCTGTTTGCCCCATGGCATGACTTGTTTCCAATTTCTTTCTACCATCAATCAGTGTTAGAACCAAGGTCAAGAACCTCAACTGTTTGTTGTTCTGGTATCTCTCTTTGTCATACAAGAGTTATGCTGCAGTGAGTTCAGTCTTGTTGATCTCCACAACCTAACTGGAATTTTGAAGTACATTCCATATGAGGATTGAATAACAATCGTATTTCCCCTCAGAAGAGCACTTCAGTGGCTGGCCATTAAATCCCGAATTTACTTTAACATCGGATATCTCATATTTAAAGTCTTGGCGGGAGAGCTCACTTGGCAAATATATATTCCCCCATAAGCTTCCTATGTCGCTAAGTGCTTCAGAGTTCAAAGACCCACCCTATGAAATGGACTCTCAATCTTTCTCCAGTAGCACGTGAGTATGGCCACTAGTTGTTTCTTTGGCAGAATGCCTTGAAAATGCAGCTATTCAATTAAACAATATTTAGTAACTGACTCCTGCCCCTCATAAAAAGTAAAGCTATGGTGATAATAATGGGATTACTGTGCACCACAAATAAACACATATATAATATACAGGAAGGAATTGTTTAATTCTCTTAGAAAGTGAAGATGATGTTCACCAAGATTGTAAGTGACGGCAATATTTAGCCAGAAAATGCATGGTACTAGATGTATGTAGTGCATGGGTTCCTGGTGGGCTCGAGATGTTCTAAATCAGACTTTCATCATCTTCATTTTGTAAGAACAATCCCTGTACTATGGGAGAAAGTAACATTTTTCAAGCCAGCTAAATACATGCTCCAGCGTCAAGAGTTCGACGTTATATCGAGGTGTGCAGGGGGAAAGCATGGGGTAAGAGGTAGAGTAAGAGAGGAGAGATGGTGGAATTACGTTCATTCAAATAAGGCATTATAAATCAAGATCTGACTGATTCATTGTGAGTTTAAGGTGTCCGATATATGTAAACGTCGGTAATGGCCTCAGTGAATGATTGCAATGATGTAGGAAAGCATGTTTGGATTTGTAAGAGGTAACATGTTCATTTAAGTGTTTATGTATTTCATGTAATTATTCATTTACTTATTGTGCATTTGTAAAGTGCTTATACAACAAGTAAATTGTGTTTCAAAGCACCCACAGGGCAACAGGGAGGGAGCATGGGAGTACAATTAGATATAACAATGTAAGGTAGAGACAAGCCTAGTAGGCTTTGTGAGCATTCAGAACATGCAAGTGCAGAGAGAGAGAAGGGATGGGGGAGTAGGGGTTAAGTGCTAGTTGTATCAAGTGAGAAGTAGGTGATTGGGTGTGGAAATCCAGGACCCAGGAGGACAGAGAAGAGCCCTGGTCACCAATCTCAGCAGCTGTGTGGTTTAGCAGAGGAGGGAGGAAGGGAAGGAGGAGGTGAAAAGGAAAGTCTTCAGGAGCATCTGGAACTTGAGGGGGTCTGGCTGAAGATGCAGAGGGGGGGAGGGTGGCTGTTCCATACTAGAGAGCCTGCTGAGGAAAGAGATCGGCCACCAGCTCACTGTTTAGTGAAATGTTCAGCGCCTAGAGAGTTGGTGCCAGAGGAGCATACGGATCAGGAGTGAGAGTATTTTGTAAGAGCAAGCTGCAGATAGCATGCCCTCCGGCCCCAGGCAGCCTTGTTGATGATGCAATATAAATGTGATCCTTGCATCAACCGAGAGCCAGTGGGGAGTTATTTGCTCTGGAGAGATGCGGTCCCTGGGATTGAGGCCAAGGATATGTCTCACAGACCTATTCTGGATTAGCTGGAGAGGCCGTAGAGAGGAAGAAGGTAGATTAAGGAAACAGCAATTGTAGTAGTCCAGCCTAGAGAGAAGCAAAGTTCTACAGACATTGAGCTTCTGGGGGAAAATTAGGAAAGGAAGAATTCCTTTGAGGAGGTGGAGTTGAAAGTGGGGCTTCTTGGAAGGTCATGAATGTGAAGGATGAAGGAGAGAGAGGAGTGGAAGATGACTTCAAGGTTTCTGGCTTCAGATGAAGGAGAGGGGGGAGAGCCCATGGAGGATGGCCAGAATGAGGTACAGAAAGAAGGAGCAGGGGTATGGATAGGAAGGACGTGTTAGTGAGATCTATATATTAAAGGGGTTAATATGTGAAGCTGCAAGCCAACAGTTATGCACAAGAACACATGCTCCCCAAACTCCCCAGACCAACAGAGCAAACCACTCCCAGACTACCAGGAGCCAATGACCTCTGGCCAATAGCCAGTGCCCAAAGGGAACCTAAGGGCATATGTTATTTTATGTTATCTTTTATATGCATAGCACCTCCCACCTTTTGGTATCACACTGAAGTGCTGTAGGCAGCAACGAAGAGAGAATGGAGACTCTCAATGCCTGCAGCAGTAATTGTAGTTTAAGGAGCTGCTCAAAATAGCATAGACGTCTAGCACAGAGAAGATGGGAGCTGAAGAGTATATAGGGAAGTGCACCATCATTCATTGAAATGGTAGAGATTATGTGACAACTGGACCAAATTTGTAAATGGAATTTGTTGTATGCTATGTAGCACAGAAATATGCTGGAAAGGTAGCATGAATAAATGTTTATGAACCTCTAGATCTGCTGTCTATATTTCAGAGCTGCAAACATACACAATGAAGGATAGGCAGTCATATGCAAACGAAAACGATGGTGATGCAAATGAAAACATAATTTTAAGAAAGTCGAGATACAGAGGTTGTTCACATGTCAGTCATAATAGACAATGATCTAGCACAATGAAAATTAGTGGCCACTCAGCTGAGCCACTCCAGGCCCCCAGGCCCATCCCCCAAAACAATTAGACTTTTACCATCTCTGTCACTTTACCTCCAAATTAGAAGATCCAGCAGAGTCCTTGGTGCCCTTATCTCATTGCCTAGTGTGGTCTGTCTGCAGTTGCTGTTAGTAGGAGGAGGAGCTATTTTTCTTAAAAGGACTGCCATGGAGCAGAGCGAGCGGAGTCCGCAGAGTCCTTGGTGTCCTTACCACTTTGCGCAGTGTGGTCTGTCTGCAGTGGCTGTTAGTAGGAGGAGGAGCTATTTTTCTTAAAAGGACTGCCATGGAGCAGAGCGAGCGGAGTCTGCAGGGTCCTTGGTGTCCTTGTTGTACGAGCAGAGGAATGTGGCTGCTTCCCTCCTGCCCGTGGACCCGTGGTCATTATTCTGCACTGGGAGCTCTGGGAGCTCCAGGTATTTCAAGGAGTCATGGATCGTGATTGTAAGTGACTCACTTCCTGCTGTTTGTATCCGGCTATTTGCTTCCCTGCTATCCCCACCCTTTTCGTTCACGGAATCATACAGGACTACACAGTAATCACTAACTACTATGTCAAATAACATTATCAACAACATTATCAACATTACTTCACCTTACGCTAAAGGCTATTAGCAAAAGGCTCCTTAAGCTGCCAGGCGTGCCCTGCCCTCGGCCTGACATTACTCGAATTCACTGCTCCACGGCTTTACAGCTTCATAGGCTGAGGGAAATGTCGCCCCTGAAGCGGTCCTTGTTTGTGCTTGCTTGTGCTCGGGGTGTCTTGGTGGCCTTGCCATTAATATTGGTATTGGGTTGGCCACAGTACAGCTTTAACCCCAATTTATTGGACCCTTTGAACTTGGGCGTTAGGTTTCCAACTGCTAACCTGCCATGGACCTATTTTGATCAGGGGCTGCAAGGTTTTACTCTCCCTCGCCTTCGGAAAACATTTCCATTAAGGTTCTATTAAGGTGCGGACAGTTATGCAAGTCTATGCAAAAAGGACGAGCATAATCGTCCTTGGCACTTAAGGGGTTAAGAGCAGTATCAGTGGTCGCTTCCTAGTGTTTTCTACGAGCTGCTCGTACAATCTGCACAGCCATTCTCGCGCCTTGCACTGGGCACTAGGCACTTCTGTGTTCTTTGTTGACTCTTTACTCTTATTAACATGTATTCTGCATAATATTTGCATTCCTGCATATTTAAACACTTTAATTTTGGTGCTTACACTTCTCCAATGAATTTTAATATTGTAATTTAATGTAATTTTGTTATGCATTTTGAGAGAGATTTTATACTCTGGTATTTTCATGTATTGTATTTAAAATTGTGCAGCTTTTTATTTTTTATTTTTTACCCTCTGTCTCTTATTATAGGGACCGTATTATATCATATTAACCTTTTTTTCATTTGTGGCACTTAGCTTTAGGCTTTCAAATACAATGTGTTGGCTCTTGGTTCTAGGTGATTAATATCAAATATAGTATTCATAGGTGGATAGGCTATATAGGGCTTAGAGCACCTAGTGCAAATTTTTTGATTGGCCATCTTTAACCATCCACCAACCATCAACCACCAATTCACTTTTTGTGGCCTGTCATACTTCTGCTTTCTTGTTGCTCGGTGGTACTTGCAATATTTAGCAAATATTTAGCAAATTTCGTGCAAGATCAATTTATAATAGGGACAAAGCATGGTAAAAAAGAGGAGCACCACGGCTACCAGTGCTAAAAAATATAAGTAAACAAGAGCCCCTAAGGCCACTGGTAAACCTGTAGCCAGGACCCCCAAGCCAAGGTGATCCGTGAGCCAACTCTCACTGGATTCTTATTTAAAAGTAATGGCAGGGAATCTGGTGGACAGGATACAAGTAACAGAAAAAGCAATATGGGAAGCTGCCTCTTCGATAGGGACTATTAATGCTTAGGAGGCTGGTGGAGCAGGAGAGTGGCTTTTGGCCCCTTTTGCCCCGTGTAGCACAAGAATTCAGAAGATTTTCACTGGGGGGGTGAGTGGATTTAGGGGGCACAGGCAATGGGGGGGTCTCTGGGGACTCTCCACCTAGCCAGGTTACAGGACAAGCAGCTGAAGTAGGGGATAATGTAAGCACACAGGCCCCTTCAGGGAGAACGGGGGAGGTTGTGGACGACAAGGGGGTTATCCCATCATTGGGGGACAATTCGATCTCCTCATCCACAAAGGATGATGATAAGTTGACAAAATACTGAAACCACTATTTCAACTCCTGGCACCGAAATCGGGGATCTTGTTTGGGGGTCCCTCATCAGATGTACAATGGTTGGCAAAAATAGAGGCCACATACCCTGCTTCAAACATTGAAAAACGGGGTAATGAACACTGTGGCGATCATAGACGATTCAATCAGAGATTTGAAAACGAAAGTAGGCGCCATTAACCAGATATATGAAGGCGGAAGGTCTAATATGGTGCAAATTCCAATTGGTGAAACGAGACAGGTGGGGCAGGGAGTAATGGAGGGTGTAGTTGTAGGTGGTACTTGCCCCCCATCGACAAGCCGCACCGGACTGAGGATTATGTCTCTGGTTGGGATAAACCTCCCTCTGTGTGTCTTGTCCAAGATAACGGAAACTGATTGGGACAGTGGAGCGAGTGTAGTTTTAAATCTCCCGCCGGCAGCGGCTCCCCTAATAGGGGTCATAATGGGAGTACACGGTTTACCTCTGGGAGCTTTTCAAACAACCTCATGCCTGATCAATAATGCCATTGATGGGCCTAAGTATTGACCCTAAATCAGTCTTAATGGCCACAAGAGTGTGGAGGTGGATCTCACCAGGAAGTCTGTTGAGGGTGATTGTATTGTTGTATCATTTTCTATCTTTTTCCGATCTTAACAAGACACATGGTGACCTTGAATTTAACCAGGGGCTTGAGGACCAATTGCTCAAAACTTGATAGCAGGTTGGTGGATTTGGCCTACTTTCATCCCCAAGGGAGGTTGGTAGTAGCCCCACCAGAGGGTTGTAGAGAAAGGTACATACTTGGGGATCCGGGTTGGGAGGGTGGTGCTGCTTCTGATGTTCCCAATGTGGCTTGTGTGTTGGCATGGGCAACTGTGAGGGGGAATGGCTGTGAACGATTGGGGTGAGCCAAACCCACCATGGTGAACCCATCTGGTAGGGGCTCTGAACCATTAGTGACTGCCACAGAAATCAAAATTGTCTCCTGGAATAACACAGGTTCTAGGGGAAAACTGGAGTTGGATGAGAACTTGGATTTTTTTGTAGCGTCATGATATCATCCTACTGCAGGAAACCTGGGACCTTGATATACCTCTTCTGGATGGTTATGTATCTTAAGGCATCCCTGCAAAAAAGAACAGGAGAGGGTGCCGCTATTGAGGACTAGTTGTGATGATTAAGGCATCTCTAGCATGTAGGGTGGAGGTAGTTGAGACCAAGCTGGATTTTTTACAACTCTTAAGATTTAAAACCTCCGGTACTGATGGGTTTAAGGTCCTAAACTTTTACAATAGCCTTAATAAGGCTGAGGGTGGGAATTGGCTGAAATTAAAGGAATTTGTAGACAATTGTATGGTCGAATCAGGGAGTACCCAGAACAGACTAATCTGGGGGGCCATTGGGTGGGTTAATATTAAAATGGGTTGTGTCCTGCCAAAATATCTCTACGAACCCATGGAAGACCAATTGTTAAAGGTCTTTGAACATCACATGGAGGATAACAGTGTTTGTACCAGGGGTCTCCAATTGAGTGCCTGGCTCATTGAATGGGGTTTGCGTGCAATGAATGGGCACAGCAATCGAGACATCCGTGGTTAATGCATGTTTTGAGGGGCTGGACTTGGGAAGGTTGAAGGCCTGGTAGAGGGGCAAGAGCCAGCATCAAGCTTATTGTGCCGAGTGGACAAGGACGTAGTGCCCCTTAGAAGAATTAAATGGTGGAAAATCCTAGGCTCTGGTTTGCATTTGAACATATTCGCCGCCCAGGGAATTGGTGTGCCATTTTATGGGGTTTTTGTGATGGTGCCCAAACAATCAGGGAGCGGTGGGAAGCGGGGTTGTTTCGACCAGGCCTGCAGGTTGGCAAAATCTGCACTCCTAGATGCTCTAAAATGCCCTGCGGTGGACAGGCGGGGCATTGCTCAAGCCTGTTCTGACTATCGCAGGAAGATTGAGCAAAGAAAACTGGAGCTGGAAGGTACGGCCTAGGAAGAATTTCTGGAGGCAATCATATTGAATGAAGCAAAGGGCTTTTGGGAATTTTTAACAAGTCGGTCCTCTGAGAAGGGAAGACAGATTATACAAAGAACTCATGTGGGGATGGCGGATTGGGTCACCCATTTTGGGACCTTGTATGATGATTGTCGTGCTAGAAAAGAGAAACAGGCTAGGGGCGTATCCTTGTGCTTCTTCTTGGAGGAGGTAGCAAAAGCAATAGGGGCGCAGTCTCGAAATTGAGGGCCTGGCCCGGATGCTATAGCGGCAGATCTTTTTATGAGCCAAATTGATCTATGGGCCCCTGTGTTGACCTTGGCCTTTAATGCCTGCATGAGTTCAGGGCATTAGCCACCATCCTGGAAGGCGGCAACCACCTTCCCTATTTTCAAAAAGTGAGACATAACCAAAACGTCTTCCAATCGCCCCATCTCTCTTCTGGATACTGTATTAAAGATATTTGGTTGGGTACTGTTGGGCCGCATAGAGAGTTGGCTTACTGAGGCTGAGATCCTGCCAGACATACAATTTGGTTTTTGCTGCGGTTTGGGTACAATGGAGCAGGTATTTAACTTGTACCTTTTGGTATCGATCTTTGTGTTTTGCAAAGGCGAGGTAGTATACCTCGCGTTCATGGACTTAAGCACAGCATTCAACAAAGTTGACAGCACAAAGCTGTGTGCCATGGTTGAGTCCATGGGGTGCCTTGGGGTAATCTACAAGTGTTCCACGGTATCCACTCAGATAATAGAGCAAATGTCCATTTTGGACCTGGGGGCAGATGCACAGAGTGGTTCGGCATTGGGTTGGGTGTTCGCCACGGGTGAGTTCTTGCCCCTATACTTTTTACTTTGTATATCAATGGGCTGTTGCAGGATTTGTTGAACACTGGTGTGGATTTTATTTTAAATTGGAGGGAAGGGCATTCCCAGTCTTAGCATACACCGATGACACAGTGCTTACGGCCAGAACCCCCAGGGCTCTGCAGGCCTTGGTTGACACTGATGCCTCCTTCATGACAGGCCTGGGCCTAAAGATAAACTCTGACAATACAGTAGTGATGGGCTGTAGTGGAGATAGGAAGCTCCTCAAGATGCACCCATACTCTGTTGAGGGGAAGTCATCCCTATGGTGGCTGAGTATGACTATTTGGGGGTCAGGTTTTCTGAGGCTCGAACAAACATGGCACATGTAAAAAACAGTCTCTGCAGATGTACCAGTATTTGGGCGGCCTTTCCCGTTTCTCTGCAAAATGCAAGGGCCACCATTGGCAATCAGCCCACAAGGTTTACACCATGCAAATAATGGCAGCCACGAAATATGGAGCAGCTCTATGGGGGTATTGCAAGCCTGATGACATGCAGGCCAGGGAAACACAACTTCAAAAGCTTTGGGGACTTTCTGAGTCTTCGTCCTTTGCTTTGCTTCACAGAGAATGGGAGATGGACTTTTGCGAGGATGATTGAGCAGTTGCCCTGAGTATTCTATGGCTAAGAATATGGGGAAACCAAAATGCCACTCTATGTCGATTTATTATAAAAGCTACACTGAATAGATACCTGTGGATAAAAATACCTTGGCTGAGGTCTGCAAAGGAACTTATGTGTCTGTCTGACGTCCCAGGTGTGTCAATTCCCATCGCAGTGTTACTGCCACGGTGAGTACAATTTTTTAAGGAAGTTGTGACCCACGTAACTGTGGCCCAGAGCTTTGGACTGCAGCCAGATATGATGCTCCTAGATTTCAAGAACATAGAAGGATGTATTTTTGTTTTCAATGACTGCATGTACCATCTTTTATGTTCACCCAAAATAATAGGAAATGCAATGAAGAAAGATATAGCATCATTTGAAGTAGTTTCTTCTGTTTTCATTTCATTTTTAATAAGGTTGTGATCTGTTACCTTTGAAATGGAACATGTCACGATGAAGCTTGGTATTGAATTGTGCTAACAGAGAATTAACTTCACCTCCAGATAACACAGCCACATCAAAAGACAGAGGCCACATGGAATATTGGACTCTTATCATGTCCAAACTGGTTCTGAAGTCCTAGTTCCAAAACACTGCCAGATGGCTGGCTAAACATTAAAGAGCCACACAAATGCAACCCCATGACCCTCACAGAATTCAGTAGCTGAAGTCATGAGGAGCAGTTTATTTATTGTGAGCAAGAAAATGATAACCTGTCTTGACATAAATTATATATCAGGACGGAGAATTTGATGGGTTTGTATCACAGTGACCTCAATTGGCTGAAGTCAGCATATCTTTACTTGCAAATTGAAGCCCATGCTATGTGTGTGTCTTTAAAATAAATAATGTAATCATTTGAAAAATCATATATATTTAAAGCAAGGTCCTATCAAAGTGGAACCATTTGCAAATAATAGATAACAAATAGGTGTTTACATCAATTTAAAATGCGTGTGGGGTGTAATGGAACATTTTTTAAATAAATACAAAAATAGTTGGGTCTGAAAATATACATTGCTAAAGGACAAGCAGTACATGTGATTGTGCACAGTGATCTTCAACATATGCTGATCTATTTTTTTTTACTAATCTTGCACATTTAATTATAATGATGTATACAAAATAAATCTGCATCTCCATAAATTGGGATTCAGTTTCGCTTCTCCTGTCTATGCCATGTGACTGGAAGAAGCCACACCTAGTAACAAGGCTGGGGAGGAGCCAAGGTTTACAAAATAGCATTTGCACAGAATTGATTAATTAATATGGGGAGATAAACATGTATGCTATTTCTGATCAGCTCAGACACAGCCCGATATTGGTTAAATGCTTAGGAATATAAGGTTTGAGATCAAAATTGTGATTGACTTCAGATTACAGAACACATTGCCAGATGTCAGCATGACCTCATGGCTTCACAGGGCAGAAGTGAACTGTCTACTGCATGATAATGAGATCCTCAGCCGATCAAATTTTAAAGAACCAAAAGCTAATAGCTTTTGCTCTGGCCTTATACTAATATTCAGCCCAAGTAGCTCTAGTGACATGCTTGCAGAGAAAAGAAAATTACATGGAGAAACAGAGTTAAGATTTGCATACATGCTGAAGATTTCCCATTAATTTAAATGGACTATCATAATTAGCGGCATTCTCAGCAACAATAAGTCGCACTGCATCCATTCAGATTTTCGTTTCAAATCTAGTAACCAGCTAGTTATTTGGATGTAAATTTGATCCACATGCGGTATTTGGAAATCATGTTATCACCTGAATTCTGATTCTAGCTTCCCAGAAAATATTCAGAGTTTGGAAATTGACCAGCTGATGGAGAGACATATTTGGTATCTGGAGATTACAATTCATAATCATAATTGTTATTGTTTTTGAGTACACAGCAAATATTCTTTGCATGCCCGTGCAATAACATGCCAAAATCTTAAGGAGAGTATTGAGACCTTTGTGGTGATCCCCCAAACCATCAGTGATCACAATCTATTGACCATAAGGTTTGGGGGTAGGTGGGATAAAGATCAGAAGGATGTAATGAAAGAGGTTGAATTAAGGAGTTGTGGGACTCGCCTCAGATTGAAAGAGCATGAGGTCAGGAGGATTGACAGAGAGTATAATAGACAATTGTTGACAGACCCTCGGAACATTGATTATAGGGGGCTCCTTAAAGAGTTCTCTAAAGCAGGAGTGCGGAAAGGGGATCTGCAGTGGTAATAAAGTATGTCTATGACAGTGAACTAGTTAAAAAAAGAAAAGACATGCATAGAGCTCTGAAACAAATAGGGTGTGATTCTGGCTTGGACAAGAAAGAAAGGGCAAGAAAATTGTGGCAGACATATAAAAATTGGTGTAGAAGTACGCAACATTTGCGTCTTCGGCATAATGCCAAGTGCATGTTACAGGCGGTCTGCAAGAAGGATTCTAGATCCACATGGGAATTAATTAATAATGGTGGGGTGTTCCGACATGAGAAATCCTTGGTGATGGCGGCGGAGAAAGACTGGATTAGTCATTATCAGTCATTGTTCTCTGACCGGGTCAGGACTTGCATAGCCTAAAGCTAGGGATAGTGGGGATGGAAGTTTCTTCTGGATGATCATGATGTTGGTCTGATGATTGGAAAGCTTAGTGCTTTCAAGGCGGCCGGTCCCGATGGGATCTCAAACTACGAATTAAAAAAAACAAAGACCACTGGGTTAGTGCTGTTTTAACAATGTTCAGGCAAATCATGGCCAACAGAACAATTCCCCAATCTTGGAAGGAAGCCTTAATTGTGCCAATTTTTAAAAAGGGCAATAGGGCTGGTCCTAAAAACTATCACCCTATCGCCCTTTGGATGCGCTGGGAAAGCTCTTTGCAACCCTCCTGCTTCGTGATCTGAAAGACTGGGCGTATAAGAGTGGTATTTTGGACCTGAGGCAGACAGGCTTTGTGAGGGGTGTGGGCACCTCCCTAAACCTCTTCTTACTAAAGTTACTTAAGGAAAGGAGCTTTGAGAAGTAATCAACGCTGTTCTTGGCCTTTGTGGACCTCGAACAGGTGTTCAACAGGGTCCTCAGGAGCCATCTGTGGGTGAAACTGCGACTGTGGGGTTGCCCTGGGGATCTTGTAGAGGCAATTGAAGCACTTTATACTAACACCTCAGTGCAAATTAGGCTCTCCACAAGGGGAACGCTATTGAGTAAAATCTTTACCTTCCGGGGCCTGAAACAGGGTTGTGCCCTGGCCCCGTTACTTTTCTGTTTATATATCTCCGACTTGGGATTGTTCAAGGAGAATGTGCGTGCCTTTCCACCCTCAATAAATGGAGCCCTGGTTCCGTGGATTCTTTTCGCAGATGACCTGGTCTTCCTTGACTGTACTCCTATAGGCATCCAGCACCGCCTCCAAGCTTTTGAATCATGTTTTAAGAGCAAGGGTATGGAAATAAATGCAAGTAAATCTAAGTTCCTCCCGATGAAGAAGGTTAGAAGGTTAAAAAAAAAGACCTTTACCTGGAGGGTGGGTGGAACTCTTCTAGAGACGGTGGATTCAATAGTGCATTTGGGGGTCAAGATTAATAGGAATGTTGATGAGGCTGCCCATTACACTTCTCTATGGCAGAAAATGATCCCTATGGTGAACCAGGGTAGACTGGTATACCGGAAATTTGGTAAATTCATACTAATTCCCATCATCTCCTTCTATAAGCAAAAGGTGGCACAGACCATAACCTATGGAGCCGAAGCTGCTCTCCGCCTCTCATATGAGTGTTGGGAGAAATTGGAGGGTCATTTTTGGCGCAAGATTTTGCGCCTGATAAATGATCTCCCACTGTGTAAAATTAGATTTGAATTCAGGGTACAGTCTTTGGAATCACTAGTAGCTTGGAAGACGGTTTCATTATAGAGGAAATGTGCCCTAAAGAATGTTGAAAAACCGTTTAAGATCTTGGCCTTGGCGAACAGGGTGGTCAATGGACCATTTGAAGAATGGAGAAATAAGGTGGCAATTTTTTTGTGGGATAAAGATGTGTCCGTCGACCTGCTGATGTGTAACCCAATGAGTGTGAGAAAGAAACTGCTGTTCTGTGATTGGATTACCACCATGGATCAGTGGAGTGGTTTAAGGTCTAAAGATCCCCTGTCCATGGAGGGAGGCAGAGTTAACGAACCTCCTAAATTCATGATCAAATTCCCTGATACCAAATATTGTGATCTTCTGCTTAGATGTCGCCTAAATATCTTACACTCAAGAGAGATTCTGTTTAAGAGGAAAATGGTGGGGATTGAAAGTGCTAACTGTCGACATTGTATGAGCTCTTGCTTGGTCGAAACTCTTCCCCTTGGACACACAAACGAAATTCATAACTTTCCACATCCCCTTACATGGGCCTTTAAGTGAAGGGGCATCTGAAAAAAAAATGAATAATGATCCCCATTTTACTGTCCAACGTCCCCAACACAGGCATTTAAGTGAGGGGTGGGGTGTATGTAAAACACATTTATTAAACTGTCTCCATTACCTTGACCTGGCCTCTGAACAGAAGGGTGTAGCATGTCACTGATGCTCGGGTTTTTTGGGCTGACGGGAGAAGTGAGACCTCAGGTATACAACAATGAACGTGTGATGTATGTCATGTTTTAAAATGAAACCTGTGTTTATTTCTAAGCTAAGTTTTTAGTGAAGTAATACTTGCTACATGCATTTTTACAAATCTGTAGTTTCAAACTGCTAGCATTTTGAGTGTGCAGAGTACTCCATTTATAAAGCCTTGAAGGTGAACTACTTTTCATACAATGAAAATGGCACCTATGTTTCAACACTTAATCTCTCATGTTCTATTTGTGTGCCATATTATTATTATTGAAATTCAATTGAAAAGAGTTTTGACCTGTTTATTTAGCCTGTCTTCCATGTGTGTGAGACTCATGTAAATGCAGAAGAAGTGTGTTTAAAAGTAACATCCGAAAAAGTGGGTTTTGTAATTGAAGCTTTGTTTTGTGGAGTGTGTGATTAAAAAAAACATATTTTCGTTGAGTTTGTAATTTAAATCAATATATACTCTTTCTATAGACCGGCCTGGTTTTTGGCTCACTGTGGGCACAAAGGGGAGATTTATGTGGCTCTCTCTGAGTCATCAATAGGGCCACCGTTAAAATAAAATTAAGCAAATAGTTGTAGGGCACCTTGAATGGGGGGATGGAACTCCCTACAAATTGGGGGCTATTTTTGACTCAGGACAAGTACATTGGTGCAAGGATGTTCATTTTGGTGTAACTGCATTGAAGTAGATATAAGGTTGTCATGCCTTCTTAAAGAACCACTGTAATGATTGAAACATGAGTTCCAGGGAGGTGAATAGGTGTAGACAAATAGGACTGTGTAAGGCAAGAAGCAAATTGATTAGAATGTATTTTGATTTGGCATTTTGTGTGGAAATCAAGCAGCAATAGAGGGTGATTTTGCCACTGTGCAAAGAAGCTTTACAAACTTTGTAAACAGCCATTTTAAAATGACTACCATTGAAGTGTGTGATGCCAGGAAGCATCTCCTGGCTAAGCTATTAATTCGAGGAGAATGTAGGGAAAGCAAAGCCAGGAGCTGGAAAACCAGAATGGTACAGGCGGTGACCTCAGTGAGCACTGACATTTGGATTGAAGGTGGGATTTTGCACAAAGCATTAGAGGCATTTTACATGACCCAGAATGATTGTGAAGAACTGATCCAAATGCCTCAACTCATGGCTCACTTATATGTGCATGTGCAACAACTAGAAGAAAGATTGAAGAATGAAGAGGCTGATGTGATGAAGCAGACTGAGGCTTTGAAACTGGCTCAGAAAGATCTCACAGAGCTTGGAAATAAAGTGCAGCAGAACAAATGTTTTGAATTACAACAAGAAAGGCCAATTGAGCAATTACAAGATGAGATGAAAACACAACAGCAAGCCAGTTCAGAGAGAGAAATAGAGTTTGCCGTACTGCATAATGCATGCATCGAGGTTGCAGACACTGTACGTGGCCTGCATTCCCAATTGAACGACCAGACCTGTCATAATAGATGGCTGTTGGATGCCATTGGGACCCTCAACCAACAAATCAAGACATTGGAAAGGGAAAATAGTCAGTTCATCATCCAAGAGATTGACTCACAAAAGGAGTTTGATTAAATGAAGTAGAATGTAAATATTCTAAAACAACAAAATGTTCAACTGCTCAAAGACCAAGATGCATTCAGGTTGAAAGTGGAGGCAGAAAAGGAACAGTCAGGTTCTCATGAACTGACCAGAATTAGAGAAGAAAATAATGAACTAGTAGAAGATGTGAGACAAATAAAAGCTCCACTATCAGAGGCAGGAACGTATATGGATGTGAAAGAGAAAGAGATTAGTCTTCTGAAGGAAAAGTGCCTTGAATATGCACTCAACATGCAAGGCTCACAGAGGGTGAAGGAATAACTTCAGCGGAGGTTCAGCAAATAGAAAATTGATTGGTAGCTCAGAGCAAGTAATCAGGCCTTAGTATGAGAATTAAAAATCCAACTCTCTGAATACCAGCAGGAATTTAAGAAAGAGAGAAACAGGTGTGAGAGTTTGACAAAAAATATAAACAGGCTCTGAGGCACCCTGAACAATCAGGATATGGGACAAGGCCCAATGATCAAGGCGAGATGCCCATTTTTATTGTTTATTTTATTGTTTTACATTTGTATAGCGTGCAGGCAGCCCAAGGGCATTGTGGCGCTGTTACTTGCAGCAAGCTCAGTTACATTATGCATAAGTTGCAGCATTGGGTACATAGGTGTAACACATAATAATAATTTCACATTTATATAGCGCTACAAACCCTCAGGTATCTGAGCGCTGATTATTATTACCCACGGTGAGTGGTGCTCATTTAACGACCTCGGAAGGATGAAAGGCTGAGTTTGGCCCCGCCGGGATCCGAACCTGCATCAGCAGGCTCTACACAGATGTCAAAGCGAGCGCTCTACTCGCTGTGCCACTTGACCATTGAGGAGGCATACACAAGTCAAATATACATATGGCGGGTGTACGTGAGGAATGGTAGAGAATCAAGTAAAAAGGGTGGTTTTCAAGGTTTTGCGAAAGGTGGTCAGTGAAGGTTCAGCTCGCAGGGCAGTGGGGAGGGCATTCCAGTGTAGAGCCGCAACGTAGGGGAAGCTGGTACCCCCTGCTCTTGCTCTTTTTACCATGGGTACGGTGAGTAGGTTGGTATAGGGGGTTCTGGTTGGTCTTGAGGACATGGCCGGGTCGATCCTTTGTGCCAGGTAGGCTGGTGCTGCAGAGTGGAGGCATTTGTGAGTGAGGGTCAAGGTTTTGAAGATGATCCTCTCTTTTATAGGTAGCCAGTGGGAGGCTCTTCTAGCAGTAGATATATGGTCTCTTTTGGAGATGCCTTGTACTGCGCGTAGGGCGTTGTTTTGAGTAACTTGCAGTTTCTCAAGGTTTTTTGTGGAGGTCCCTAGGAAGAGAACATTGTAGTAGTCCAGCTGTGATCCAGTGATAGCCCTAGCTATGTTTGTGCATGTGTCGCTGGAGAGGTAGGGTCTAACTGCATTGAGGAGTTTGGCCTGGTAGGCAGCTGAGGAGGCAATGGCGTTCACCTGTCTGGTCATGGACAGACTAGAGTCCAGGTAGAGGCCTAGGGTTTTCACTGACTCAGATACTGGAATTATGATGGAGTCAATGGAGAAGTGGGTGAATTGAGCGTCAAGTTTTTTTAAGGTGTCGGGGGAGCCTACAAGTAGGAGTTCGGTTTTGTCAGAGTTGAGACAGAGGCTGCTGGCAGCCATCCAGGTTTGTATTGTGTTGTAGATGGTGTTGAGGGTCTTGGAGTCAGTGTCATAGTCACCTGTCAGGGTTACGAGGATCTGCGTGTCGTCCGCGTAATTAGTGTATGAGATCCCCATGGCGTCAAGGATGAGGAAGAGGGGGCGAGTGAATATATTGTAGAGGGTGGGAGAGAGGCAGGAGCCTTGTGGGACCCCATACAGCATAATAGTTGGGGATGCAGTAGCTAGATCAGAGAAGACCTGCATGGTCCTTCCATGTAGGAAAGATGTGATCCAAGCACTAGCATGGGCTGAGAAATTTGCAGTGGAGGTTAGGTGGTGGCATAAGACGTTGTGATCCACAAAGTCAAATGCAGTAGAGAGATCGAGGAGGAGGAGCAGAACAGGTTTGCCAAGGTCTCTGGCATCATCCATCTGGTTTTTTAAATCCAGTAAGGCGGTCTCAGTTCCGTGTTTTGGGCAGAACCCAGATTGTCTCAAGCCTAGGAGTTGGTTCTCTTCGATGAAGTGTTGGACTTGCAGGTAGTTTTAATTTTAAGAAAGAAGGGGAGGGTAGTGATGGGTCTGTAGTTGTTAGGTGAGGTGGGGTCAAGGTTGGGTTTCTTTATGAGAGGCCTGACCCATGCTTCCTTGAGGGAGGAGGGTACTTTCCCTGTGGTGAAGGATGCGTTGACAAAGGCTGTGAGAAATGGGGCGAGGGAGTCAGCACAGTCGTTGATAATGGTGGCGGGGTAGGGGTCTCCTTTGCAGTTGGAGGGTTTGATGCCTTTCATTAGGTTAATGATGTCTTTCTCCTGGATGGTTTTGAAGGAGAAGTTGGGGGAGGCATCTAGAGAGAGGGGGGCCAGAGTGGGGGGGTGGGGAGAGTGAGTCTGGAGTTCAAGATTTTGGCTTGAAGAAGGTCTAGTTTGTTGCGCATGGCAGTTTGGATGCTGTCGCACCAGGCTTTGTCTTTAGTGAAGTTTTGGGCTGTGGGGGTAGGGGTTTCAAGTTCCCTGAATATGGTGAACATTTCCTTTGTATTAGAATTGGCTTCGGAGATTCTGGCTTCAAATGATTTGTCTTTGGCTCGAATGATGGCTTTTTTATATTCCTTTGAGCGGGTTTTGAAGTCCAGTTTGTCTTTGTCATCTTGGGAGCGCACAAGGGCAGAGCGTTTGTCCGTCCGGAGTTTGAGTAGGTCTGGGGTGAACCAGGTGTTGGTGTGGCTTGTGGGTTTGGACTTCCGAGGTTTGAGAGGAGCAATGGAATTGATTGCTGCCGATATAGCATTGTTGTAATTTTGTGCCAGGGTTTCTGGGTCATTGGAGAAGGGAGGTCTGAAGGCAGGTCCCTGGAGGAATGGTAGGAGTCTTTCTTTGGTGAGGAGGTGAGCGCTTCTGGTGAGGGCGTGTGGCAGGGGATGGGGAGGCTGGGGTGGAGGGGAGGTGGTGGGGATGTTAAAGGTAATGATGTGGTGGTCAGACCATGGGGTGGGGGAGTTGCCTGTGATTGTTAGAGGGCAGTTGTGCTGAGCAATCCAGTCAAGTGTCCTGCCCAATGGGTGGGTAGGGTCTGTGGCAGTGTTGGAGAAGCCCAGAGTTTCAAGGGCTGAGTTGAGTGCTTTGGAAGCAGGGTCCTTGGGGTCATTAAAACCAAGGTTGACATCACCGAGGAGGATCATTTTGGTAGATTTCTTTAGGTTGTCTGCCAAAAGGTGAGTGATGGTGGATTGGAAGTCTCCTATGGGGCCGGGTGGCCGGTAGACCAGATGGAGTGTAATGGTGCAGTGGTGAGAGGTGGAGACTTTAAGTTGGAGGTAGTCACGGATGTTGTTCATAGTTTTATCATTTTTTCTGAAGTTGATTGAGTCTTTGGCTATGATTGCTACTCTTGCGGTCTTGCCTAATGACAGTGTAGCCAGGTGGGAGTGCAAGGGAGAGCGAAGGGCCTGAAGCTTCATGCAGCCACGTTTCGGTGACCAAGAGGATGTCTAGGTTGTTCGTGGTGATGAGGTCATGGATGTCCATGGCATGGGCATTGACGGATCGGGCGTTAATGAAGGCACATTTGAGATGGGGGGGTGAGGGAGGGGCGGAATCTGGTGGGGGGGGTGGTGGTGTCCAGGGTCACAGACATGGTAATAGTGGCAGGTACATCAATACATAAAACTGTCGAGGTAGAAGAATTGCCAATAGTGGAAGTTCTATTTTCAGGGGTCACAGGCATGGTAACAGTGGCAGGTACATCAATACATAAAACTGTTGAGGTAGAAGAATTGGCAATAGTGGGGGTCCCATTTTCAGGGGTCACAGGCATGGTAACAGTGGCAGGTACATCAATACATAAAACTGCTGAGGTAGAAGAATTGGCAATAGTGGGGGTCCCATCCCATAAGGGCCTCAGGCCAGTCATGCCACTGATAAAGAAAAGGGAAACGTGAGGCAGTTGGACTTACCCAGGTTTAACCAAACTGACCAGGAAGGCCAGTTCTTCTCTGATCCTGAGAAGTATTCATCTCTACCATACAGAAGCAAAGAGTGCAGAACCAGCATGTCCTGGTAGACTAAAAACAATATTGTGAGTACTTCAGACCATGAAAACTCATATGATGAGAAATTCAGGGAGCTAGATTGGCTGTAGATGAGACTACAAAGAGACCACCTTACCCACCGCTCTGAATGAGAAAAGTCAGAGCTTCAGTGGAGGTAGGGCCTTGTAGAAATCTCCGGACATTCAGGGGATGGGCAGATTCAGTCAGATTCCCTGGAAGGAGGGATGATAAAACTGTGTGCTATCCTGGGCCTAAATTTAACTACAAGGAAAGTGACCCTGAGATGTCACTGCAGTGCCGGTGAGGGGAGACCATATCCTATGAGTCTGGGAGATATTCCCAATCTCACGGAAATAGGGAGCACCTAGAGGACAGGGAAAGCAGTACAAACAGCAGCTCTTAGTCCAAAAATGAATGGACTCAGGTGCAGAGAAAGAAAAAGACAGCAAAACAGAGCAAGGGTTTTGTTATGGACCCAATAAGACAAACAAATCTTACTCCAGGACAATGCCACTACAAATGTGGGCACTGCATTGCATGCACACTCACCATCCAAAAACAAGTTTTCGAGTACCAGAAAGTCAAATAGAGACCACACCAACTGTAACACCAAAGGAGTGATCTATATCATTGAATGCCCATGTGGCCTACTGTAAGTCGGCAAGACAATTAGACCAATCAAAATGAGGATTTCAGAGCACCGTTCCTGCATCAGGAATAAAATTCCTGATAAACCACTGGTGGATCATTTCATTTTGAAACACCACTAAGATACAGACCTCAAATGGTTCATCTCACAGAAACTGAAACCAACTATGAGAGGGGGAGACCTGAATGAAACATTGACCCAGTTAGAACAAAACACTATAAAACAAGGATTGAACATTTCTGTAGAGTGGAAATCCTTTTTATGACATCTAGCACATAGATTTGATCCACCAAATCAACTTGCCGTGTTTTTGTGAAGGCTACCAGTAGACCAAGGACAGTCACATATGGCCTTTGTTGATGTAACAGTATGAGAGATATTGCCTTGATATGTCTCTGCTTTGTAACCATCAGCTATACACTCTGCCAGTGCACAGACAAGTTTTTTGCACTTGAACCGTCGGTTTGATACACCCAGGTATTTACATCATGCATTACTGTGTATCCCACTGCAGGGACCTAATAGCAGAAGCACAGTAGTGGACTCTGTGAGGGTTGCATACATCCAGTCACCCACTCATATGTAGAGAGGAGCAATACTCTAACATTTAGCCTTGTACTCCTGACACATAGGTGTACTGTAGCACTGAGCGGATTTACATTAAAACTGCTGGCCCGTTCGTCCCGTTGCCAAGGCAATGGTACTAAAAGTCTTATTTAACATCACGACTTTTACCCACACAGGTATAGGATGAAATGTAATTGATCAATTCACAGGAAGCATATATCTCAGATGCTTTAGACCACGTCCAACATATGAGAACTGTGAAATTGTGCAGAGACATTGGGCCACGCCTACTGCAAACCTTCTGTTCCGTATATTGTCCTTAGGATATGTATAAACTTGGTATATACGATCTGTATAGACTGCGGACCCCAGTTTGGGGTTCATACATTTTAAACTGTCATCAGACGTGCTGGCCCATCCGTTCAGTCACCATGGCAACAACACTAACAGTGCAAGCTAAAACCATGACTTTTAACAACACAGACCCAGTACGCCAGACAATTGTTTATATTGCAAGAACAACGCATCTTGGCACAGTTAGACCACCTTAAAGAGTGGATGCCACGTTGGCAGTTCCAAAATGGCCACCGCTATTTAAACAGCGGCAGCCATAGCAACAGCGTCTACATTTCCGAGACGCTTGGGTGCAGATTCATATCCAGGTAAGGTTGCGGATCTCATTATCATGATGCCATCTCTTATCCCATTCACCCGTGCCCTACATGGTTTCTTAGTTATTAATTATTTCATACATTCTATAACAGGAATCACTGATCCTGTTTTCATTCAAGCCTGATCTAGTTTCTGATCAACTAGCAACCTGTAGCGGGCGGCACCCACTTCTCCCTGTCCATATGGATTACAGAAAAATGCAGGTAACGTTTAAGCTACATCAGATGTAACTGCTATCCCTATAGACAGGTTTATCAATGTGGACCATAAACGATGCCCATTATTGCAGGTACTGCCGCATGAAATTTCGGCATAATGTATGCAACCCAGACACTGAGTCCACCTGTGCCTGCACAAACTTTCATCTGAATGATTCACTTCTCAGCCATTTTGTCATCATTTAAGCTGCCTAGATACAGGTAAACCCATGACATTAATGTCGTTACGACATGCTCCTTAACTCACTGTGTATAAATATACAGCCACCATTTCCATCAGGTTGAAGAGGTGCCCCGTGACAAGAGCCTCACATCTAGTGACATCTGACTTATCCAGTTTGCCACACAGGCTCCCGTGGTCGAGCATTGTGCCCAAACGGTAAGCTTGTCTACCAGTAGACACACAATACAAAAATATCACATTGATTCTTTCTTGTAGTAATTTACTCAATTTTGTAAAACGTCCCTTGTAGCCATACTCCCTCACTATGCTTCATCTATTAATGTTTGACAGCATCCACTGAACACTCAGACGTCACAGTCGTTTTGTCCTGACGAAGGCCCACATACGAACAGGGCTATACTCCAGCCCCAGAAGAACTGAAACACTGCGGTGTAGACATTGATTTTGACCTTTTGGTAACAGTGTTATAATATATTCACTGTTGTTTTGCAATTTTGTTCATTTCGTGAAACCACTGTATTTGGTTATGTGTTATGACCCCTGTCGTGCTTGATCTCGACAGTAGGATTTGTATTTTGTTAACTTTATGTACTTCACTGCAAGTAATGTAACTTGTCGATATATGTGCTGCAATCTCTTTTGCCTTATGTGTTGCAAATTGGTGCTCCGTGTTGTATTGCTTAGCAAACATGTAGATGTTCTTGAATCAAAATGACATTTCTTGAAATTACTAAAGATACAAGACCACATTTTATTCATTTGATCTTTTGTTCTATAAGTGCTACATGCTACAAAGGGCGGATCTTGTGTCATTGACCCTTTCACTTTTATGTGATGGTAATCCCTCCTGGGCAGAAATGGGTCATTACCAGGAGCCCCTTTGCTTGACCCAATAAGATAAATCAAGACCATAAAGAGCTTCCTAACCCCATACCACAATAATGGCAAGTATTCAGTATGGGAGCACTGAGATCTTTATAAACAGATGATGTCATCATTCGAGATCAGAAATTATGTGAATTGCATTGCATTTACAAAATGGGCATTCTCACCTGAGTACTCCAGTTTCTTTGCAGGACTGGTGGACTAGGGTCATTATAAATGTTGCACCTATAAGACGGTCACTAAAACATTTATTTTCACACAGAGTGTGGGGAGGATCAGGCACCCAGGGAGTTTGAGCATAAGTTAAACCGTGCATTTGCGCAGACTTCC
This sequence comes from Ambystoma mexicanum, assembly GCF_040938575.1. NCBI lineage: Eukaryota > Metazoa > Chordata > Amphibia > Caudata > Ambystomatidae > Ambystoma > Ambystoma mexicanum. Next base: position 841,317,853 of record NC_090935.1, on the reverse strand, counting down.
CACTGGGTGAACACACATAGTAGGGGGTTTGTGACCACCTATTTTCATGTGTTCCCCAAATACATAATAACTCAGCTGGTGCGTGATTTTCATGAGCATAGGGCCCTGGATTGGGTAATTGAACAAGCCACCAAGATCTATGAGGTCCAGAAGCCCACTGAGAATAAAAGCACCCCCAAAACCCCTAAGCCACCTAACACACCTACTGCTGCAAAGGTGACAGAGGTGAAAACTACCCCTCAACCGGACTTGGAGATGGGGGAGGGCGGCTTAAAAGTAACCCTCAAATCAATCCATCGGCCAAAAAGCTAAGTGGAATGCAGGATGGACCCCCACCATGTTCCAATCAAATGGTAGTCAGGCAGGGGCCTAGAACAATGATCCCTCTCACCCTGACACCTATGTAGGCCCTGTGAACAAGGTATACATTCCCTCAGTCCAGGGGAGGGACCCAATCAGGTAAGTAGTGCCCTGGGAAACTTCCTGCCAAATTACTCTCAGGAGAGAAGTATCACTCCACCTCACAACCTGGACTTTTTTTCCCAGGAACCCTGAACCTGAACTTCAAAAATAATCCTCCTCTCTTTCCCCGATTTCAGGACAATAGATCCCTGAACACAGGAGATGGGAGATTCAAGATGGACAAGTATGGGGGAAATTTCCAGTACCCAAGCTTTTCTGGGAGCAGGGATAGTTACCCTTTTAGGGAACAGCAGAGGTATGACTCGAGACCTCCCTAAAACCCAGAAAAAGTCATGCAGTTGGAGCGACAGATCCTGCAACTGACGGACAATCTGGGGCACATGCAGAAGGCTTATCCCAACCCCCAACCTAACCCTGCTACACAGAATTCCCCCATACCCACTTCTGATGCCCCAGGGTGAAATGACAGGAGGAAACATTTTACAAACCACAGTTTCCTGAGGATGGGTACGGGTGCAAGTGAAATGCCAGGCCCTAGAGGAAGCTTCCTTTCTCACAAAGACAGAACCCCTACAAACCTCTAAGTCTGAAAGTGTCTCATCTATCCCTGGAAAAATTGGAACCCAAAGAACAAAGGGTAAGCAGTAGAGGCCAAAGAAGAACCCACTTTGTGTAGGAACTCAGGATCATTCCCTTTGAGAGAGAAGAATCCCTGGAGGATTCAGGTAAGAAGACCTTCTCTTTCAGAAATAGTGTGATCCCTCCCAAAGAAAATTGGGTCCCAAAAGACCCTCATTGGGACAGGGTAATTATGGAGACCTACCCAGACCAAGACATTCTTCAACCGCAGAAATGCAAGAAAAACCATGCAGAAAAGGATATACCCTTCCCCTAAACAGGATTCCCTAAATCTGCCCATTATTAGCTGCAAAATGTTCCTACAGATTCCCAGTCTCCAACAAAGAAAATCACCAAAGATCACCCAATGTCAGAATTCAATCTCAAGAAAATGACCACTGGCTTGCCAATAACTCACACTTTCTTTGCACTCTGTAAGAGAAAGATGACAGATTTTACGCAGGGTGCAGAGTCAGTGTGAATTATCAGTTCTGGCTGACACTGGATCCCAAGCCACCATCCTTTGCAAAAAGTATTTTGACCCACTAAACTCAGGTCTAAACCCATGACGGGGAGGGTCACCAAATTCCCCTCAACCACTTCCTGACAGCTCCAAAATGTCAACGGAAATTACATTTACGTCGAAGGGACTGCGAATCTGGAAATAAAAATTGGTTGATATTGATTAAAACATCCGGTGATAGTCGTGACACCAGAGGACACAACTTGTTTACTGGGGAATGATCTTCTGAGAAGGTTATCACCTCTGATCGACTGTGTAAATAAAGTCCTCTGGATGAAGACTAACTGGCCTATAAAAGTCCCAGTTTTGTAAACCTGAATAGTACTTGTCATTTAATTGATTGATGATCCGAGAAAGTAGAATTCCATTAAAACAATTACCAAGTCCCAGACTGTCATGGCCCGTGGAGACACATCACCATGGTAACTACTCCTTCCCTCAAGATGGCGCCTTGTATGTTTAGGTGCATTGCAGTCTATTCGGTTCTTCCACTGGTGGCTCAGCCCCTCCTGCATGCTGATGGAGTTCAACTGGAGGCTGGGGCCCAGATGCAGCACGTCGCTACTCCTATAGACAGACACTTTGTAAGTATGATCTCCATGAGTTATATGCTATTAAGCCTTTGCCTTTGGTTTCCTGTCTCTTACTGCATTGTCAGAATCCGCTCGAGTCACTGTCTCGGCTCGCTCATTTCCCTTTACTTACTGGTTCTCCCTGGATGCAAGTCAGTTGCCAGGCAACGATACGCCTAACAAACCTCTGCCGTATATAGCATTTTCTCTTTGCCCCTGCTTCCCCCTCTGCTCACTAACCAATCTGATCTTCAGGGTCTACCTAACTTCACTAGTCCACCCCTTTACAGCCATTTCTCCAGTCCTCCACTCTGTTTCCTCGGAGAGCAGTAACTCTATGAACTGCAACCACCCGTTGTCCCTATCTTCCTGACTCGGCATGGCCGAGGTAGATTTCTCTATTCTTCTCTCACACGTCATACCTTACCTGCTTCCTTTTACTAAACGTCTTTCACTGGAACTCCAGCTCCACAACACCAGCCGTCTCAGTTTGGATCCTTTGCACATCAGATCGGGACAGCAGGTCAGGTGAACTGGGTAGCAACAGTCACACCATGGGGGAAATCGATCAGGGTCTCGATCCGGTCCCTCTACCTACAACCCCATACCATGTTTGCAAAGTCAACCCCTGCGTATAGCGGGAAATAGTACAAACAAGAGAAGGGGAAGAGGAGGGGGGTGGAGGAACTGTGGGCTCAGGTGCCTATTGGCCCGCAAACATCCACCCACTTATTTGTACAAAAAGCAAAGCATTGCACCCCTATTGGAGATTGGGAGGAGTCTTGTTCACCTGTGGGTTAATATGGAGAGATGGCCACAGGTTACAGTACCGTCTCAGGAGCGATAGGTCCCCACCACCTCCTTTAGGCACAGACCTCAAGTCCCACGCTCTTCACAGGCAGGGTGTAGGGGAATCCGGTATCCAAAAACAAACATTCTCCATGTTGGTCCACCACCACACCACTGTATCCAGACTTCAAGACACACTCTGTAGCACTCCGAAGCGGCTCTGCCTCGAGGAAAGGCTTTTCACGACCAGCCTCCAATGGACTTGGTAGACAGACTCTGGTCTGTGAGGAGTGTCTCCAGCACCAAGACACACTCTGCAGCACACCACTGTGGCTCCGCTTCGAGGAAAGGCTTTTCAAGCCCAGCCTCCAATGGACTTGGTAGACAGACTCCGGTCTGTGAAGAGTGTCTCCAGCACCAAGACACACTCTGCAGCATTCCACCTGCAGCACTCCAGGCACATTAAAACTACATGATATAAAGACTCAAATACAGTTTTACACAAACAACAAGTAATATCCAGGAGCCCCATTCGCGGTTCAACCACCTCAAATGTTGGAAGACAATTCAGTCTAAATCGCAGTTATTCCTAAATGCTTGAACCGGGGTTGAGGAAACATAGGCAAAGCATTAAGGCCATATTGGAAACATAATTCTTTTAAATGCTCAAATACAAGTCTGTTTTTCACTAAACACAGATGACTAATAATGCAAATAAATAATGAAAGGTGTCTGACGTACATTATTTCTATGAATTGTCCATGTAAAATCCTTAACTGTAAGGGGGAACTAAAAGCTAAAACACTGGACTTATTTGCATTAATAATCAGACTGTTTGCATTCCGATACTGGGATGTTAGGTATAACCTACGGTGCAAACCAGTTGGTATCCATAAGGAGAAAATCGTCAGCGTAGGCTAGTCATCCTACTTCTAAGATACTAAGTCCAGGAAGGAAAGATAAGCATATGTATATGCAAGAGGAAGATCTGAAATGTACACATTAAATAAAACAGGTGCAAATACACATCGCTGGCGTATTCCCGTCACTACCAGAACATGACTAGAAAGTAACCCCTCAGAATTCAATCTAACTTTCAAGCTATGGTTAGTATGAAAAAAGAATAAGCATAGATTATAGCCCTTGAGGTATTCCCCAACATTTAATTTTCTGCATAGATGACCCCTGTCCACCTTATTCGAAAGAGCACGTACGGTCCAAGCCAGCCACACATAGCCTGAAATCCCTATCATATTTGGCCATGGCTTGAAGCAATGAGATTATCCAATCATTTGTTATGGTTGAAGCCATTTTGAAGAATGCTGAGTCTCTAAGTTTCCTTACTCCAAAGAACCAGGTCCTTCAATACAGAGCTAGCTAGGAGCTTGGAAGAAGAGTCCAGGAGGGACATTGGTCTGTAATTCACTGGGGAATATTGGTCCCCTTTTTTATTGATTGGTACAATTATTGCTTCGGACCAGGATTTTGGAATCTCCATTTCATTGACCAATTGAGTGAAGAGAACCCATAATACATTTGACCAGAACTCAGGAACCCTGATTTAAATGGGCAATTGTCATGTTCAAATCCTCTAGGTCAGAATTCAACCTCCATCGAGCAGAAGTAAAACACATGTTAAGAGTTACTAGATCCTACAGAACTGATAGGTTTACAATTTCACCCACTCTGATTCCATGACACAATTGGACTGCACCAATCTTTGATGGGAGTCCACATTGTTTAGCTACCACCAAAGTCCTCTCAAATCAGTTTCCAAAGAATGACCCAGTTCTGGACATGGAATAATTGCCCCCTATAGGCCTTTAACCAGTTCCTGATGAGCTGTTTCTGTTTTCGACACAAAAAGGTCTGTGCCCCGATTAAACTTTGAACCTGGTCTGTAAGAATCGAATATTATGTCTCATTTGGCTTTTGCGTAAATTAATCTATTGGTCATTTGTTATTGAATGTGATGAAACAAATGACTTCTGATGCCAACAATTGGAGAAACAAACTCATAACCTCCAAGAAAACAAAGTTGCTACAAAGTTTTTGCAAGAACAATTATATCCGTGGCCATCCACTGTCCTTTCGGACCAATCCTGAGTAGCTTTGGTGTGAAAAGAGTGAAGGGCTCTACCCCAGATCCTCAGTACATTACCTCCTACGGTAGTTATTAAATCTGAGCATCCTAAAGGAGGGGAAACCTGCTGAAAAGACAGGCATGGTCATGTGAATTAACAGGGTCAATGACTCATGAGCAGACCCTGTCTAACAAAGTGTCTGAAATATAGACAAAGTTTATTGTTGAGGTGGAAAATTGACCAGTCCAGGTGAAATTCATAGGAGTATCCCCCTCAACATATCCAGTGATACAATGTCTGCATTAACAAAGCCCAGCCCATACCCTTAGAGGGTATACTCTGCGCTGATTTATTTCTGCCTGTTTGAACAGTTAGTGCCAATGAGACTTCAGCTGGAACAATCATATCATCATCAGTACAGTTACAATTAAAATTGCCCATGCAAAACACAGGCCGATTCATGGAACAAATGTGCGCCGAAAAATGTGGCGCAAGCTGGTGCAACTGTGAAAAAGCAATTCATGGAAGGCCCTGCGCGTGTTTTCCCAAGGAAGTGTGCCAAATCCACAGGTGCCGCACACGGGCGCACACGTCATTGCAATATCCCGAACGCCGTGCGCGGATGCGCACATCTAAAGTGCACAACGTGTAGCGCACACACCAAAGGGGGCGGATGGGGAACAACGTGTGAAAATGAGGGCGTAACTGGGGAAGTACTGCTGGAAAATACACGGAATGCCACATGCAAGCGAACTACACGTATTCAGGGAATCGAAAACGGGAAACCGCGCACGCCAAAAGACACGCACAGGCGTCAGCACGTCCGCAACACTAAGGCAGGCGGAAGCGTCCCTGCGCAGTATAAAAGTGCGCGCAAACAACAAACAAGTATATACAGCTATGATGAACGCCCCATTTGTCGCAGCACTGATCCTGGGACACCCCAGGAGGAAGAGAATAGCCAGCACCACATTTTTTTACCCCAGACCAGCCTTTTTGGGATGCCTGATGACCAGGTCTATGGCAGGTATAGGTTTCCACCTTGTATCATCCTAGACCTGGTCAGGGAGTGGGAAGATGACCTTACATCACCCCCCTGTGCTCCGAAGCATTGATCCCCTTGGAGAGTCCTGCATTTTTTGGCCACTGGGTCATTTCAGCGGACAACTGCCATAGTCGGGGGTGTCTCACAGGCTACGCAGTCACGCTGCCTACACCAGGTGTTGGCAATCATGACTGCGCGCCCCTCAGTCCGTAGGCACATATACATGCCCAGAACACCCGCAGAAAGGCAGAAAGGCAGGCCGTGATCCAGGACTTTTACAGGGTGGTACACTTCCCCAAAGTGCTCGGTGCCATAGATTGCACCCATGTGGCCCTCTGTCCACCTAGGGCCACTCTGCACATCTATCGAAACAGCAGGCACTGGCATTCCATCAACGTGCAGGTTGTATGCAATGCCAAGGGAATCATCACCTGTCTCTATGCAAACTACCCTGGGTATACCCATGACAGTTTCATATACAGAATGTCCGCCCTGATCTGGGCCCTGGAAGCTGGGAAGCATGAAGACACATGGCTCCTAGGTAAATACAAAAACCTAACTAATGACAACCATTATGACCTCCCCAGGGGACAGTGCCTACCCTCTGAGAAACCACATGATGACGCTAATATGGAACCCCACCACACCACCCCAGGTAAGATACAACGCTGCCCATATTGCAACCAGGGCCATAGTGGAGCGCACATTCGGAGTGCTCAAGTCACGCTTCCGCTCCCTTGACCGCTCTGTCAGGCAGTTACTATATGCACCCCCAGTAGTGTGCAGGATCATTATGGCAGCATGTGTCCTGCACAATGTTGCAACACTGCGGGACGTTCCGGTGGACATGGTGGTGCCCCACATCCCCAACCACAGGCACAGGTGCTGCCCATGGGAGGGGAAAGGGCATGTGGTGAGGCAGCCCGGACCCAGCTTGTGGCCACATTTTTCACCTAAACTCCCACCCCTGCGGAGTGCACACAGGCCTGGCACATACCAGGTGACAATCGATGATGACAAAGAGACAGTCAACTGTCACAACCTTAACACCCTGAGAATGTTGCCATGGAAGTGCTACATTGTGTGCATCCCTAGCTGCTTAAACATAAACAATCCTGTATGCTCAAAAGGAACACATGCAAGGTGTGTATCACACCACCCCCTGCTAAACAGGACATGACAATCACTGGTATGTCATCCCAAACCCTTCCAACCCACATCACCCTTGTCAGCCACACCATGACATGCCATGCAACAGAAAAAGCCCAACACATGACCAATTGCATATGATGTGGCATGTGATAAATAGAAAGAGGAATGAGACAATCACACCTGACATGGAATCAGATGAAATGACTGACCACCAACCTCCCCCACATACAAAGTCATACACAAATGCATGCCACCAGTGGTACCATCAACAAAACACTGAATGCCTGTTGGCATGCACATTGGCCAAGCCAAATCCGCAAATCCCTAACCTGTGTGCTGTGTGTGTCTCCTGCAACATACTGCTCAGCACACAGCACAGTGAGCAGCCATTGTGTTGGAGATACACCTTGAGCATCATATAAAAAGGACAAGCAACAAAAATAACCTACTGACGCATGTACACGATCCCCAAATGGTAAGTGATCATGCACTGCAGGGACACAGCATGCCAGAGAAGGCAATCTGTGTGCACCTGTGGGCATGGAAGGGTGGTTGTATGTGTGGTGGAGCATCATGTGTGTGTGTCAGTAGGGACATGCACTCAATACATGCAGGTGAAATCAAGTGACCCTTAGTGTCCTGTACACATCACATGTAAACATTGCCCTTGTGTACACCCCAGCATGTCAAACCACAACAATCCCCTGTCAGCTGAAAAGTAAACACAAAACAGGAACAGCCATTGACCAGCAGAACACATCATGTACATAGTACCCCACAATTAGAATGTCAGAGAGTGCCCAAACACTGTAGCCCAAACGTCCTGTCCCACAACAAAATGCGCTCCCTCATTGGCACATCACCATGACCTTCTGAAGAACTGTGTCTGGGGTCCATTGACTTCTTCCTTCTAGTCTACCTGGCTTCAGGATCCCCCTACCCTTTGGTTTCCATGTTCCAGCTTGCATGTAACTAGGGTCCAGCCCCCTCAGAGGCCACATTGACTGGTCAAAAAGACCAAATCGCAGAGCACTACAAGGAGCCAATCCCCCAAACCAGGGAAAATGTCTGTAGCCACCAAAAAACCCTGGAAGAGTCTCCAGTAGATGAATTGAAGTCGCTGAAAATGGCCAAGCACAAGTCCAAGCAGAATGATAGAAGTACAACCAAGGTTTCACAGTTCAAAAATGGTTAAGCAGGATGGGTAGCATTTTCAGTACACAATAATCAATGAGGATGCAACAACTGATGGGTAGTGTCACAGCTCCGGTCTCCAGGCACAGGAGTGGCATGAACCAACCACCTCCTCTGCGGTCTTGGCGCCTGCAAGGTAAAACTTACACAGTTTCACCTCTGAGACCCCAGCGGGGAAAGAGGGTTAGGGATCCGTTCTTTGGATAGGCATCTGTATTCAGGATAACCAGAAAGAGGGTCAGGAGAGGGGAGGTGGATGGGCAAGGGAAAGTAGGCCAAAAACAAAATACAACAATGACAATAACACGTACTCAATCAGAGAAACCATGTTCTTCATGCACATTGTACAAAATGGGTCAAATGCAGGCCAAAGAGAGACTGGGGTGAGTGCTGGCCTCCTGCCTGCGCACTCTCAGGTCCGGTAACAGGAGCAGTTCAATGCTACAAAGAGAGCGTGAGTTACTATTCTGTGTGTGTTTTCACCACACACACAACACCATTCATGCCTCAAACTTAGTGACTCCTCCCCAAAGAAACACTCTTGTCTGCTGCTTTGTTCGTATACTTTTGATTGCCCCCTTGATGGTTCATACACTGTCAATGCGGTAAGGCAGCCGCAAGTGACCACGCAATAAATGGAAGACTGATGTGTCAAGGATCACACATGATACAATGGTCCATGGGTGAGCTGCTAGATGCATGTGGTGAGGTGCGACTTCAGTACAAGTCGTGATCTGCCAGCCGCAAATTTAAATAGGTAGCGCACGTGGCAATTTGCATATGCTAATGATATGCACTGCACTCGAGTCTGTGCATTGCTGGGTGCCCCCGTGCGCTGAATTTGTTTTTGGCTAGGAACGCTACTGCGCTAATAACATAGCTTCTATGGAGCAGGGGGGTCTTGTGAATATGGGTGACGCCTCCTGTGTGTGCCCCTGACAACTTGGAAAGCTACTTGTCATTTGGTCCTCAACACGGCCTAGCTGTACTGTGTGCATCTTCCCCAATGCATGGCCAAGCTCCCCAGTACTGGCTCTACTTAGCATGCATGTGGAGGGGCCTGGAGGAAGGTCGTCTGGGGTGTGGCCCCTTGTGCTGCCCACCTTGCTTGGAGCTCCTGGAGACACGTCTGCTTCTGTCGGATGTCTGAGCACAATCCCTGTGCTTCTGCTTCTGCACGCATGTGCTCGTATGCATCACCCAATGTGGCCAGGTTTGTGTAGTTCTTGGCCCCGTGTCTGCTGGAAAAGCCAGTCTGGAGTCTCAATTTCCTGCAGAAAGGGCATGAAAGCTTTTAATAAGGCTGTACATGTTCATGAGTGTGTGTCTTCATGCTGGTTGTCACTGGGCCATGTCTGAGACCTACATCCGACTTCCTCCCATGATCAGCGTGACTCTGACAGCCAAAGGGTGCAGGCAACTGTCTACAGCATGAAGTGCATCAAGCACATATACAGGCAAGAAAAGAACATACATCAACATCAATAAATGGACATATCAATAATCTACTCACCAAAATTGATTGCAGACATGACATGGAGAAAGCATACATAATCCCCACTAGGGGTGTTAACACAAGTAGAACAGCAGCAGACAGGCCACATATATGACAAAAGTCCAATGCCCTTGTGTAAATGATTGTAACACCGAACCATCCTTGCAAGCCCATGGATAGGGGACACAGGAGCGGCATATGTGAGTCAGGACCCCAAGCTGCAAAAACATACATGAGACAAACTTGAAGGGTGCAGCTGGAACAGACAGTGGATGCTTTCAAATGCCACAAAGCACCACACTGTCACATAAATGCACAATAGACAAGCAATTTTAAACTATATTAACTAATTAAACTAAAAATTGCCACATACGACCCGGGGGGAAGGCCCCCAGGAGGGGGGAGGTACAGGGTGCACCTCAACACCCACATGCAATGGTGTCGAGATAAAAAAAAAATCTCTATGAGCTCAACACCTGCACGGCCCGACCTGTGTGGGAGATAAGTTGTCGTCCTCCTCACCCTCTGCCTCATAAGGTGTACGTGACACAGTACCCTGATCACGCCTATGTGCAGCTTGCCCCTCATCAGCAGCAGGTCTGCAGGACCGGTGAGCCTGGTTCTGTGCGGCGATGACACATAGGTCAGCATGCAGAACCTTGCGTGATACGCGTGCTTCCTCTTGAAAGGTAGCACATGTAACACAGAGTTCTTCCTGCATGGCCTGGCATGACATCTGGAACACCTCCCGGCAAGCACGTAGCTCAGCCGAGATGGTAGTCTCAAGCTGTTCCAACCTCTCCTCTGTCCGATGCCTCTGGGACATCAAGAGCACACCCAGAGTAGATTGGAGGGATTTATGGTCGTCCCCCAGGCCCTCCCTGTGTACCTCTGCGTGAGCAGCAATTGCTTGACGCAGAGACACCATTTCAGCCCGGCGTGCCCTGTCTGAGGCCGCCATGCCCAGCCTGAGCGAGCAGGCCAAGGACTGTGCCGCCTGCTGCTCGAGATCCACCTGCCTAGCAGGGGGAGCACGGATTGGGCCACACGTTCCTTGCTCTGAGTGATATTATCAATTGCTGCCCCCTGGTGTTCGGAATTGGCAACCATGGCTTGATCCCACTCAGTATACCTCGGTGGCGCACAGCCACCGCGTTGCTGGGCTTGACACCCGCGTGGCCAAAGGAGCCGCAGTCCTTGTTGGGTTGCCACCGCCCGCGGCTGCAGGACTACATTCCACCGTTGACGTGATGCCCCAGGCACATCAGCAACTTGTGTGGAGTGTGACCATGCGTCCCGATCCACCTCAGGTGGACGTCCCACCAGCAACTGGCCCCTCAGTGCAGGTGTCGCGGACAGAGGATCGTCCACATCAGAATCACTCACCGTTGACGAATGGACATGTCGCGCATCCAACTCGACATTGTCGTCAGTGTGATCATCCTGGCTAGACTCATTGCCAGCCCTAGACACGATGGTCTGGAGGACAAATGGGTTCTCGTGGCCTACCATGCCACGACCCCCACTTGTGCTGGGTTGCTGGTGTGATAGCAACCCTGTGTTTCGTATGACATCATCACCCTCTGCCTCCATTGCGTCATCATCTGAAAAGTGGAAAAACAAACATGAGCAAACATGTCAGAAGCACATAACCCACACACACATAGACATCACATCATCAGCCAACACATGAAGCAGACATGTCACACACAAATGAGAACCTGGCATGCATCCAATGGCATTGATATCATGCATCCAGTGGCATTGATATGCAAACATATCCCAAAAGCAGAAATGGATGTGTCTAAATAGCAAAGCCTACACAAGTACAAAATGTAGTATATCACCTCCATCAGACACCACCTCTGTCAGGCACATGTCACAGGCAGAAAAGACAGATGGCAACAAAGAGATGGCACATACCATAAGCATGTCTGAACTGCAGATTGACCACAGCTGTAAGTGGATCCAAACACACAATAACACATGTAATATGCATGTACACATGCATCACTAAACCATCATCACCAATATAGCTTCATCCATCTGCAGCTCGGCCCGTACCGGGTATCATGGGCCATGTAGATACAGTGAATGTCCCGAGCAAAACTGGGGCCTGCAACCAATCATGAGGGACCATAACGCCCAGTATGGTCTGAGCTGCAGGCCATGAAGCCTCCTGAACACCCCTCAGGGCCTGATTGAGCACATTGTGCTATGAATAAGCCCTATTCCATTATTCTGTGTGTAAATTCTGCACGGCCAGGCCCCACCATATCAGCTAAGTGGGCCTGGGCGTACACATACTGCACAACAGTGCACCTTAAGGATTATGCCAGTTGTACATAACATGCGAAATGCTGAAATCTCACCAGCATTAACGTCAATCAACTACATATTAGTCAGTCAACAAAAAATCTGCGGAAGACACATGTGTAAATGAAAATTTTTACACACACATAAGTGAGTAGCCGCAATGTTGCACTACACAACATTGAAGCTGCTTGCATATGTACATTTGAAAGCGTTCCAAAATACCCCTTTCCCTGTACACATGTATTGTGAACATGAACAGCATCCAATACAGAAAAGCAAGCAGCTACAATGTTGCTTACTTTGATGTATGTGAAAGTGTACACATATATACATGAAGGCAGCTCCACAGTAATTTCAACTCGATTTGCAGGCTGCATTCACTATGTGCCCCATACCAGTTGGTATAGGACGCACATTGACCTATCAACTTAGCTAAACACCCACTAGAGAGTTCCAATACTGAGTACATGTGTCACAGGATGCACCTGTGCCCGTGGCATTCATAACAGAGAAGGGATGAAAATGCGACCATACATGCCAGGTCACTTTGACATTGCAGCAGTGAGTAGGCATGTAGAATGGTGTAACATGGCTCAGAAGTGGGTTGATTCAGTGCAGAACATGTGTACCTTACCCACTATCTACATGAACAAGTACATTATGAAGCCAATAACTAAACATGAAGGCAGTGTAAGGGCAAGTTCAGGTATCACGTGCAATGTGCATGCAATGGGTTGCATGCCTACAGGGCAAACACCCCTAAGTGAAAAAGCAGGGAGGCATTGCATGGCAGCGAAAGGGTGACCAGAGGACTGTGTATTGGCAGACAGTGTTGACCAGCATCAATTGCATCATCTGAGTCAACTGACAACACAGCAGATGACAATGGGACAGTAAGCAGGACACATGATGAACCCTCAGTAGTACACCCATGTGTGCAGAAGCCACTACACCAGTTGAACAGAGTCAGGGGGCCTGAAACATGGGGAGGCCTGTGCCCCACACAGACTGTGACACCCTAAACACGGGCGTGATGCAGGACAGAGCCAGAGTGGGCATGGAATGGATGATCAAATGCCATTAAATGTATGTCATCCTGGACACGTACTACAATGATCATGCGGCGAAGGACACATAGGGGCATGCATGGAATGCACATGGAGCATGAATGGGCACTCATGTCCCTGCGGAGCATCTGCCATCTGCATAGTCCCAGTGAGGCACCATGCATCAAGGACAAAGTATGTACCCCACAGTATGCGTCTGGAAGGTTGGCAGGGGAAAGTGTGCATGTACACAGGAGCATTGAACAGGCTATTGCAGTACTCCAACATGACACCCACCAGTGCCATGGTGAAATTGGGGTGCAGGGGGGTGGAGGGGCAGAAGAGCATGCCTATGTGGAGTACCCGCATGCAGGCAGAACACACATGCACGTCATTCATGCAATGACATAGTCCCAGTGCTGAGTAGAAAGACACCACAGGCTTCATGCAGAAGGGCCATTGAGCTGGAACATGGACCGGAGGGGCAGCCGGATGACTAGCATGTGAGCAGGGTGCAAGTGTGGTGATGAGGACAGTCCCCGTCTGCTCTACATGTCCGGCATCCTGCACAGCAGGCATGCATCAGTGAAGCATTGCATGACTCGCACATGAGAACCATGTACACATAGCATGTAGTGGCACTGAAGCACAACACATCACACACGCAAAGCACACATGGTCTGAACAAACACACGACAACACTCAGTGGCCGGGACATCAAAGTCCAGCATCTCCCCCACTCCTTCGTACAATTCTGTCGGTATGAACTCCGCAGCGACTGACTCGTGCGAAGTGAGCTATTCCTCCGCAGGTGGTGGCCCACTGCCAGTCACCAGAGTCATGTTATAATTAGTGGCACGCTTTTGCTTAGAAGAGCGTCGGAGGTCATCCCAACGCTTTTTGCACTCCTGAGCTGTGCGCACCTCATGTCCGATTGCACTGACACCCTCCGCAACATACTTCCAGTGGGTCAAACGCTGGTCAGCCTTAGTGTGACAATTTGGGCCCACTAGCATTTCACAGTTGTGTCCCGACACATAGTCCACAAGGAAGTCCAGTTCCTGCTTACAGAAAGGATTCTTCCTCGACGTGCCGGAGGCTGGAGCTGTGTCTGGGGTCCCAGCCTCTGGTGCAGATGCAACCTTCCTCTTCTTGAGCAGTTTTCCGGACCCTGGCTGGCAAATGCCACCCTGATCAGTATGGGCAGTGGCGCTGGTGGATTGAACCGAGGGAGTGGCAGGTGGAACAAGGACGGAAGCCCTGACTTGCGTCAGTAGCTGCTGGGTGCCCTGGAATGGACCCTGCGCAGCAACATCCACTGTGTCAGGGTCATTGACCGGGACTGTCCTGGATGGTAGACTCACAGCCGGGGTGGTGTCGGCTGCATCTGCCCATGCACTTGCCAACACCCGGTTGCTCGGGGCAGCAGATGACAATAATGCCCCAGGGACACGTGCCTTGGTCAGGGCAGCCCTGCGTGCACTTACGGTGTGCCTCCTGACCTCCTGAAAATCATCCTGGGACTCTTCAGGTGCCAATGCAGCAAGTGCTGGCCGTCCCTGAGCCTGGGTGGTGTTGACCACAGCTGCACCTGCAGCTCCACTACCCTTGGGCCGTGGCAGTCGATGAAACGGACTGCCGGGTCACATGGGCGCCAGTGCCAGATGCAAAAGCTGCATCTCCCGGAGCCGCAGGGGGTGGTGGCATGACTGCACCAACACATGGCACAACATTGTGCCAAAGTGGGCACCCCTGCCTCTTCCCCCTCTGCAGCCACCCTGGACACCCTGGAGGCCCCCTACTCCCTGGTTACCCTGGCCACATCCCTGACCATGCCCACCACGTGGAGTACGCCCAGCTGAGGTGCCCCTCACCTTTCGTGGCCTTCCAACTATGACACAGATGTAGTAGTTCCGGCACAGATGTAGTAGTGCCAATGGGAGGTGTACACGACAATTGTCCTTGGCAATTGGGGGGAAGGGGGTGGGGTTCTAGATGTTAACAGCACCTCAGCACCTGCAAGGCTGTATGTGACCCCGGTGATAAAGTGATGGGTCACACAATGCTCAGGCACCCCAAACCTGCAGTAAAACCGTGCACGCAACCTCCAGTAGCCCATGTGTGTGGAATTAACCTCCCGCAGTACACAGTGGCACCCAAGGACACGAAAAACACGTACGCATGGGACACGCAGGCTACTATGACCTCGAAAACGGGTACGCGATAAACAGGGGCACCCGCAGTGGGAAAAATAACGTGCGCGACTCACGTCTGACTAGTGTAAAATGAAAAACATGCATAGCCATTACCCCTGCCAAAAGAAGAGATACGTCCTTGATCCACTGTGAAGTTGTGATGGCGCGAAACAACCAGAAGTAGCAACACACATTGATCTCCACGAAAGGCACGTAGTGAGAATTGCTGGCCCCACTCACCTTTAACCCTTGCTGAGGGAAACGCCCGCAAGCGTCACATCACTTACGCGCTTAGGCCCTTTCCTCGAATTACACGCATGAACATGCGGACATGCAGTTTTTTCACGTGCTGAATCACTATGCACCCGTGATGAGGGGAACACCCGCGCATGTTATGTCACAGACGTGCCTACGCGCTAAGGGCATTTCCTCGAATTACACATTGACGTGCTGTTTTTTTACGTGCCAAATCACTCTTTATCAAGCTGGCCATGCGACAACACATGGAAGACCAGGCTCATGTGCAGAATTCTGAATTACTGCCCCCCAAACTGACTCCCACCAGCCATCTGCTGCTGCCTGCCTGCCTGCTGGCCATGTGCCCTGCTATTTGGCGCCTGCACATCAGCCATCTGAAGGGGGCCAGTTGCTGTGACCATCCCTGCTGGAGCAGAAGACTCCCAACTGAATTTCCATTGATCCACAGCCCAGCACCAGGACCCAGTTGCCCACCCACACCTGCCTCGGCAGTTGCCATGTCGGGGCAAACACCATCGGACACCACTGGCAATCCCCAGCCAGAGAGGCAGAGGGCTACCAGCTTCAGTGCCACAGAAGTTGGTATCCTGGTAGAGCAAGTCCTGGTGCATTATGATGCCCTCTTTGGAAGACCCCGCACCGACAATGATGGATTGAAGAGGATCTGGAAGGACATTGTGGCTGCAATCTACATGGAGGGGGTGGCAGCCCGCGGCATACGACATGTCCGGAAGCGCTGGGAGGACTTCAGGTCCAGGACCCTCGAAAGGCCCGGCGCCTCTTGGAGGCAGCGGATTCAGAGGGGTGCCGGGTCCGCCTTACCGATGACCAGATGAGGGTCCTGGAATGTATACGCCCAGCGCTTCACCTCCAGGTCCTTGAGAGGCATACCCATCCGGAGTCAAGCGGTAAGTGTCCATGTGTACTGATTGGACGCAGTGCATGTTGAGGGGTGCCAGGTGTGTGCAGCTTGGACATATTTCTTGAAAGGCCCATGTATGGATGTGTATGTGCAGGGACATGAGCCTGCTGCATGTGAGTCCAGTCATCTGTGAGGCACATCAATGGTGTATGTGTTCAAATGCATGATGCACAAATGCATGTAGGGATGCACACATGTTAGCATTTCTGTGTATGTAGTATGGCATGGTTGGGGTGTGACACATGGATGCTGGTTCCACCTTCATGTACGTGCAGGGCATACATGTGCGTGTGTGTGTTTGACATGTGTGCGACTGTGATACAACATGGATGCATGTGACACGGTCAAGGATGGCACTCTGTTAAGAGTAGCACAGGGCACCCAGGTAGGGTTTGGGTGCGTGTGCCTAAGTACGGTGGACAGATAAGTACACACACAGCTGAAAGTAAAAGAGAACAAAGGGTAGGCAAGTGTAGCAAGGAAATAAGGTACAACGGATTGGATTCCTTCTTGGGGTGTATGCAGATATGGGAAGAGTGTTCCACGGACCTTAGGAAACAACTCTAGCCTTCTGCACAGTTTGCTATAACAGAGGCCCACGCTGTTTGCTCATGGCTGGGAACAACAGCTGTGGGTGTCTGTAACACAGAAACAAGACAACGGAAGGGGTAGAGGTTGCTTGGCGGAAACCACCAGACAAGCCCTGTACAAAAGGGTCTACAAACAATACAAGAGAAGACGATAACAGACAAATCCAGGAATAGGGAAGTCGATGAGCAAACTGGCAGAAGGAAATGAAAGGAAAGCAGTATAACTGAACTGAACAGAGATAAAGAACTGAGTGTTGAAAACGAGAAAGATAGCAAGGGAGCAGCAGTCAGGAAACAGAGGGGCTGCAAGTAACTGAAAGTAATAAATGCAGGTAAACTGTTGAGGATTGCAGAGGACTGTAGAGTGAAAGGTAGAGAGCTCAGAGGAGACGGACAGCAAGGAGCAAGCCCAAAGGATCAGGGCTGTAAGGGAGGGAGCCCAGAGGATAAGGGCTGGAGGCAGCGGAGTGAAGCAGGCTGCAAGGCAAGGAGCCCAAAGGATAAGGGCTGAAGGCAGGGAGCCCAAAAGGCTAGGGCTGTTGGCAGCAGGGTGTAGCAGGCTGCAAGGCAGGACGCCAAGAGGAGCAGGGCTGAGGCAGGGAGCCCAAAAGGCTAGGGCTGAAGGCAGCAGGGTGTAGCAGTCTGCAAGGCAGGGAGCCCAAAGGACAAGGGCTGTAGGCAGTGGAGTGAGGCAAGCTGCAAGGCAGGGAGCCCAAAGGACAAAGGCTGTAGGCAGCGGAGGGAAGCAAGCTGCAAGGCAGAGAGCCAAAAGGACAAGGGCTGTAGGCAGCGGAGTGAGGCAAGCTGCAAGGCAGGGAGCCCAAAGGACAAAGGCTGTAGGCAGCGGAGGGAAGCAAGCTGCAAGGCAGGGAGCCAAAAGGACAAGGGCTGTAGGCAGCGGAGTGAGGCAAGCTGCAAGGAAGGGAGCCAAAAGGACAAGGGCTGTAGGCAGCGGAGTGAGGCAAGCTGCAAGGCAGGGAGCCCAAAGGAGCAGGGCAGCAAGGAGTAAGCCCAGGGGAGCAGGGCAACAAGGAGTGAGCCCAGAGGAGCTGGGCAGCGAGGCACTGGAAAAACAGGACTCAGAAAAAGCAGCAACAGGATGCAAAAATGTGTAGCTCGAAGCAAAAAGGTGCTGGAAGGACTCTTAATGCAAGAGACTGAGCTCCTGCAGGCAGCGGCTTTTATACCGCCCAGCCCAGCACAGAGGCAGGCTAATTGGTTGCACCTGGCTCAGCACACCTGCAGACAATTGGCCACCTCCCTCGCTGTTCCTGAGCTGGTGGAAGCAGAGCAAATTCCTAGGGCTTCTGGGGATTGTAGTTCTGATGAAGAAAAATAGGAATAGCCAGGAATAGATGGTTATAGCCAAGTGCATTGTGGTAATTGTAGTTTTTTGGGAAAAATAAAAAGGCACCAAAGTCTTGCAAATGGGAAATAAGGTCCAAAAAGTGAATAGCGGTTGATCCAAGAGTTTTCTGTAGATAAATGAATAACAATTTGTCCATATTGATCGCCAATGTATGCGCCCATGGCGCAGGCATGACAGACACAGACATGTAGGAACTCCATTGGCAGATGTGACATAGTTGCCGATGATTGCACTGTGACAGGTGGTGGATATGTACAGATGCATGTCTGTCTGTTGACGCGTGTGCATGTGTTCGACACTCCCCATGTTGCTTGTGACGTCATGCCAACCTTCGGATGTTCATGCTGTTGTTTGTGTATGGATGCTGCTGCCTGCTGCACAATTCCTGTTAATTTGCGCATGTGTGTGGGTTCAAATGATATGTGTTTTGGGGAATGTGATGCCAACTGTGAATTTTGAGACTGCCACTCATGTGCAACTGTCATGTGTGTATCAGACCATTGCACAGTGCCCTGATGCGTGTGTTCTGTCTCTCCCTATCTGCAGCGTCAACTGATGAAGAGGGCAGAGACGGTGCTGTGCAGCACAGCGGCAGGGATCCCACCACCAGCAGGAGACGCAAGGCCCAGGTCCCCTCCCAGGTTTATATCTATTCGGGGAGTGAGGAGTCTGGTGCTGCGTCCGCAGCCACAGCTGCCGAGGGAAGGTCCAAGAGGCGTAGGTTGGAGGTGGACTTCTCGGCAGCAGAAGGGGCAGCTGAGCCCGCACAGGGGCCAATAGAGGAAGATGGCACAGAGTCATCCAGGTGGTGGAGGTTTGGTTGAGGAGGAGGCTGTGGAAGGCTCACACACAGGACCTGGAGGGGGCACTCCATGGTGCCAGTTGTGCAGTCCAGGGGCAGGGACAGGAGGCAGCACAGGCCTCCGCGGAGGTGCCTGTGTGTAATCCTGTCCCCGATCCTTTGACTGCATCATCCAGCACCAGCAGATGCCTTCATCCAGACCCGTTTGCAGGGAGGGGATGTGCGAACAACAACTGGCCTTCCTCTCGCTGCGGACGTGGCAATCCAGGACTGGGTTGAGCCTGTCCTAGCTGGGGTGGTGTTGCGTCAACGTGGTATTCGGGATGACATGCAGGGTTCTTGTGAGGACAATGCACGTAATTTCAAATACCTCATTGACCGCATCCACCTACTAGGACAGGTCACCAGGCTGGGTTCCTCGATGTGCTGGATCTTCTAGCGACCCCCACCTCAACTGAACCCCCTATGCGCCAGTCGTCCTCCATGCCCTCTTCCTGCCCAAGTATCACCTGGGCACACTGTGGAGCTGCCCCTGAACCAATGGCCAGGCTGGTGGAGGACACATCCCTGCCACAGACGGGAGTCGGAGGTCCAGCAGGGGTGGCCACCCCAACAACTGGACCCCAGCAAGAGGAGGACGTGCAGGCATAGACCAGCAGGGCACATGCACGTCAGCAGCAGGCTCAGGGTGGGAGCCATGATGGCCCGGGGCCTTCAACATCAGAGGGCAGGCATCGGCCGGAAGGCAGGAGGGCCCTGGATTGGGAGTGTCTTCCGTGTGGCAGCGGTTGGGCCGGCGGATAGATGCAGACCGGTGGCAGGCGGAGAAAGCATGGCTCACTATGGTCAGGGCGGAAAACTCCATGCGCAGGCCATTGAGGCGAGCTGAGTGCCTCGAGGCAACTCGCAGGGAGTTGGAAACAGCCATGACTGCATCCCTGCAAGATCTCGAGGACAGGGAAGCGCCCTGCCTCCGGGACATCGACATGAAGTTCGATGATGCCCTGGCCTGGAACATCAACGAGTGAGCCGTTGGACTTGCCTGCCGCCATTGTATATAGTTCATTAGTGTTAGGTTTCCTTTGTTTTTTCTTTTATTTTGGAGTTCATGGACATTGCTTCACTTCGTGTATATAGCTTTTTCTTCATAGGACTTTTTTTGTAGGTTTCCTTTTGTTTGTGGATCATGGACCATTTGGACTTCCATTGTATATAGTTGCAGACTTGTACATGCTTTCTTTTTCAATTTTCCCATGGATCAATGGTTTTCTTTTATTTGGATTCTTTTTTTCCTTATTGACATTGGGGTATGGACCACTTTTTTATTCGACATGACCTATTTTTTTGTCTCATTGGATTAACAATGAGACAAAAAAATCTGTTATTGTACATTGATTTTCAACTTTCATTTCCTCTATGTTAGTTCTTTTTTCTAACTTCAAGATTGCTGTTGTGTTCTATCATTGGTTTTGCGCATGTCTCAATGAACATTGCCTCAGTCATGTGTTGCCACTTTGTGGCTCCGTTTTGCATTCCTGCATGGGCATGGTGTTTCTATTAAGACTGTCATGGCATGGGTAATTTGGGAGTGGGTTCTGTGGATGGTTGCATGCTTGTACTGGGGGCAGCAGTCCCTGACTCATGTCCCCCAGCCAACCACCCACCCACCCAGCAGTGACGGGCACCTGCCAGCAGGCCCTGACTCATGTCCCCTAGCCAGCCAAGCAGTCACCCACCCAGCAGTGGCGGGCTCCTGCCAGCAGGCCCTGACTCATGTCCCCCAGCCAGCCATAGACCCATCCACCCAGCAATAACGGGCACCTGCCAGCAGGCCCCGACTCATGTCCCCCAGCCAGCCAAAAGCAGTGACGGGTACCTGCCAGCAGGCCCCGACTCATGTCCCCCAATCAACCCTATACCCACCCACCCAGCAGTGACGGCACCTGCCAGCAGCCCCGACTCATGTCCCCCAGCCAGCTGCCCACCGACCCACCCAGAAGTGACTGGCACCTGCCAGCAGGCCCTGACTCATGTCCCCCAACCAGCCATACATAGCAGTGACAGGCACCTGCCAGCAGGCCCCCGACTCATGTCCCCCAGCCAGCCTAAGCAGTGACGGGCACCTGCCAGCAGGCCCCGACTCATGTCCCCCAGCCAGCTACCCACCCACCCAGTAGTGACGGGCACCTGCCATCAGGCCCTGACTCATGTCCACCAGCCAGCCACGAGACCACCCACCCACCCAGCAATGACGGGCACCTGCCAGCAGGCCCGACTCATGTCCCCCAGCCAGCCACCCGAAAGCACCCACCCACCTAGCAGTGACGGGCATCTGCCAGCAGGCCCCAACTCATGTCCCCCTGCACCCCCACCCAATCACCAATGACGGGCACCTGCCAGCAGGCCCCGACACATGGCCCACCAAACAACATGTCCTAACAAAACAGACCCATGTCCCTAATGGCAACCCTAATCCCCCTTGCCCCCAGTACAAGCATACAACCATCCACAGAACCCACTCCCAAATTACCCATGCCATGACAGTCTTAAAAGAACCACCATGCCCATGCAGAAATGCACAACGGAGCCACACAGTGGCAACACATGACTGAGGCAATGTTCATTGAGACATGCACAAAACCAATAGATAGAACACAACACCGATCTTAAAGTTAGCAAAAATGTATTGAACACATAACAAAGTAACATAGAGGACATAAAACTAGAAAATCAATATACAATGACAGATATTACCAAAAAAATGTTAATCCAATGAGAAAAAAAAATGTCATGTTGAATAAAAAAGTGGTCCATTGCCAATGTCAATAAGAAAAAAATAATCCAAATTAAAGGAAACCATTGATCCATGGGTAAATTGAAAAAGAAAGTATGTACAATTCTTCAACTATCTACAATCCAAGTCCAAATGGTCCATGATCCCCAAACAAAAGGAAACCTACTAAAAAGTCCTATGAAGAAAAAAATATATAAACGAAGTGGAACAATGTCCATGAACTCCAAAATAAAAGAAAAAACAAAGGAAACCTAACACTAATGAACTATATACAATGGCGGCGGGCAAGTCCTACGGCTCACTTGCTGATGGTTCGGGCCAGGGCATCATCGAACTCCATGTTTATGTCCCGCAGGTGGGCCACTTCCCTGGCCTCGAGGTCTCACAGGGATGCAGTCATGGCCTAATCGAACTCCCTCCGAGTTGCCTCGAGGCACTCAGCCCACCTCAATGCACCGCGCATGGAGTTCTTTGCCCTGATCATAGTGAGCCATGCCTCCTCTGCCCGCCGCCGCTCTGCATCTATCTGCTGGCCCAACCGCTGCCACACAGAAGACACTCCCAATCCAGGGTCCTCCTGCCCTCCGGAAGATTCCTGCCCCTCTGATGTTGATGGCCCCGAGCCATGATGCCTCCCACGCTGAGCCTGCCGCTGCCTCCGGCGCAATTGCCTCTGCCACCACGACGGCATCCGGGATTATGGAATCCACCGGCGCCGTCATGCACGTGCCCTGCCGGATGATGCCGGCTCATCCTCCATCCGCTGGGGTCCAGTTGGTGGGGTGTCCACCCCTGCGGGACCTCCGACTCCCGACTGTGGCAGGGATGAGATCTCCACCATGCTGGCAGCGTTAGTTGGGGCAGATCCAAAGTGGGCCCTGGTGGCATCTGGGCCGGAAGACAGCACGGAGAATGACTGGTGTATGGTGTGCACAGAGGAGGAGAGGGCGGCAAGACTGGCCGACACATGGAGGAAACCCCCAACCATGGACACTCCCAACTGGGCCACGTTGGCACACAGCTCTTCGTGATGACGTGCGTGGTCCCCCCAGGAAGCACACAAGTCATCACGAATGTCACGTGTGCGCAACGCAAAACACCAATCAGGGTGGAATCCATCCGGTCACGGGTCCCCTTGTCCGCAGGTAGAGGAGTGCCAGATGACGTGGACCTCCCCCTACCTGCAGACAGGCCTGGGACAGGGCATCCCTGCTGGTGCATGGTGATGCAGTCACAGTGTCACGGACAGAGACATGCACAGACACCTCTGTGGTGTCCTGTGCTGTCTCCTGCCCCTGCCCCTGGACTGCACCACTTGCACTAGTGGTACCACCCCAACCAGGCCCCATGTGCAGCTCTGTAGCGGCCTCCTCCTCTTCTATACCCACCACCAACCTGGATGGCTCTGCACCGTCTTCTGCTGTTGCAAGCCCCTGTGGGGGCTCATCCGCCCCTTCCGCTACAGCCGTAGTGGCAGATGCGGCACCAGTCCGCTCGCTCCCAGATGATTGTATTTCCTGGGAGGGTGACTGGGCCTTGCATCGCCGGCCGGTGGAGGCATCCCTGCCGCTTTCCTCCACAGTGCCATCGCCGCCCTCTTCTTCACTCGCCGCTGTGTAAAGGGAGAAATTGAACACAAGCATCAGGGTACTGAACTATAGTCCCCTAGACACAAAGCAATGGCACATGAGTGGCACTGTCAAACGTCACTTCCATCATCTCCCTCCACAACACATGGGTCAGTGCAGGCAACATACATGCAGGAACAGGCATAGCACATGCAACATACATTGGCATCCATGTCCAAGGCACTGTAGTTGCATCCAATGGTGGGCTGATTCTCACATGCACCATGGGACATGCTGGTCACATGCACACACATCACCGGATGGTCATGCATTTGGCCCGGTATACCCCCAGACACAGTGGATACAAGGATGACTAGGCTGTATCAGTGAATGAACACATCATCACGGACAAGTGTCATGCATCCATGGCGCACACACTACTCAGACACACCGACATGGACATCATGCATGTCCATGATAGCAGCACACATCTCTCACACCCCAAACATGTCAAATTACAGCACAGGCATGCATACATGTATGCGTTCCGCATGCTGCTCCGCATGATGCATTGTAACACATACACTATCCATGTGTGTCACGCCTGACTGGACTCACATGCGGCACCATCATGTCCCTGCACACACACATCCAAACATGACCCATGTCACACATGCAGCCAAGTAGCTAACTACCAGCACACTGCAACATGCGCTTTTTTAAATGTGAGTGCATGGCCACTTACCGCTCAACTCCAGACTGGCCTGCATCCTGAGGATCTGGTGGTGAAGCACTGGGCGAATGCGCTCCAGGACCCTCATCTTCTGGGTGATAGTCCTCCCAGTGCCTCTGGAGGTGTTTGATGTCACGGGGTGCCACCCCCTCCGTGTTGATGGCACCCACTATGCCCTTCCAGATCCTCTTCCGTCCTTCCTTGTCGGCACGCGATGGTGTGAAGAGGGCATCAAATGCCCCAGAACTTGCTCCACCAGTATACCAACTTCCTTTTCACTGAAGCTGGTAGCCCTCTGCCTCTCGGGCAGGGGGTTGCCACTGGTGCCGGAAGGTGTTGTGTCGGACATGGCAACCCCCGAGGCAGGTGTGGGTGGGCAACTGGGTCCTGGGGCTGGGCTGTGGAGTGATGGTACTTCAGTCGGGAGTCTTCTGTTCCAGCAGGGGTGGTCACTGCAACTGGACCCCTGCAGATGGCAGATGTGCAACCACCAAGTGCCAGGGCACAGTGGCAGCAGGCAGGCAGGCAGGCAGCAGCAGATGGCTCGTGGGAGGCTGCTCAGGGTTCTGGGTGGCAGTAATTTGGCCTTCTGGCAGGAGCCTGGTCTTCCGTGTGTTTTTGCGTGGCCAGCTTGATACAGAGTGATTTGGCACGTGAAAAAACAGCACATCAGTGTGTATTTCGAGGAAAGGCCCTTAGCACGTATGTGATGTAACACACGCGGGTGTTTCGCTTGCCATGGGTTGAAGGTCCCACGTGGGTTTCCATCGCTCTGTACGTGCTCTTCGTGGGATGCGGTACGTCTATTCCGGGGGTCCGAGTGGACTTTTCCACGCGTTTTCGCTGGCACGAGCGGTGTATGTGTAATCTGAGGGGTGTGCTGGTAGTTTTCCACACGTTTTCGCTAGCACGAGCAGGGTACGTATATTCCGAGGGGTGCGCAGGGAATTTTCCACCCATTTTCATGGTTGGGGGCTGTATGATGGACCACTGGCCTTTGCGCCATGTAGGGTTTTTGTGCAATGTTTTTGGCGCACAGGGCGGGGTCGGGGGCGTTACTGGCGCTGCTGCAGGGTCGCTGCACAGCTCTGCGCCACGGCTGGTTATGGATGTTGAAATCCGTTGAAGGTTTTGGCACACGTGGCTTGTGCAGACTGCTGCACGTGCACTCTGTGCGCCAGCCGCGTGTGCCACTTGTGCGCCGAATTCTATGAATTACCCCCATAGGGTGCTGGATATTGGCCAAACCAGGCTGCAAAAATACCATCTATCTCGGACCAAACCCTTTGTCCTCCGCATCCGCCGGGTTGCAATATAAATGTATTAGAAAGCAACATGATTCTGTCTCAGCTTTAAGTTGAACTCTAACCACTATGACAGCATTTGTTCTATTTTTAATTTCCTCACTATATATACACAGATCAATGTTTGCAGTTATTAATTGACCTGCCACTGGTCTACCCTCATGACCGTTTAGAAATTCGGTACTTCTAAGCCTCTTTCGTCTATATAGGAGCATGCTACCAGGAGCAACAATGTGTTTCTGATTGACATTTGCTAAAACATGGGATAATCAGCAAGGCCAATGCCAGATCCAGGGCAGTACTGGGTGCAATATTTTTCACATTAGTTATACTAAATTGCCAAACAAACAACAGCAGATTCACTAGACTACACAAACAATGGACCAGCACACATACTTACTTTTATCATGGATGTTATATACAGTTTGAAAATCTCAGCTCAGCATAAACAACAACATGTAATTTCACATTTCACATTGAAGGGAAAACACTATATATTTTGCAGGCCAAAACCACCTTAGTTGCTATTTACCACTTCTGGACAGATGATAAAATGGAAAAAATATTCACAGACAGCTCAGCGATGTGAAGACACTTCGATGTCCCTCTTTACGCATTCCCTCCCACAATAGACGTTTCTCTTCTCTTTTTAGCACGATTATTTTTCCATCATCCTGTCATGAGATCATCAATCCATTAAATACCTCCCCTGTTTAGCCAACTCCCAGTAACTTTCCAGAACCCTTTCTGCTTCTGTACAGTTGACTTTGCAATGTTTTATTACAACTTCATGCTGCTTCCTGTTCGAATAAAGAGCTTTCTTTTACATAGCACATTCCGCTGTCCATTAGTCTCAGTCTCACGTTCAGCACACTGCAGAACAACTTTTAAATTGTAAACTTATTTTCTAAACCAGCATTGCATTGCATGTTCATGCACCCTCAGCCTGCAACTGGGATATGGCCTAAATGCCAGTCTGATTACTAATTCCTTTAGTTTGTTAAGGTTAGTGGATAATGGGTTAGTAATTAGCCATGTTAATTGTTAGCCCCTATGCTACACTACACTGAGCTAACTCCCAAAGCTCCTCTTCTTTAGTCTGAATGATTCTCATCAGTTTACACTAAGTCACACACCTAAAACCGAATAAGCACTATTTGGGGATAGTGCACATTACCACTACTAACTTCAGCTGCGCACTAAAATTAGCAACATGGTTGAAATGTGTGCACTAATTCTACCTACATCTTTCCCCCTTTGTTTCTGTAAGGACCTGAATAAACAAAGGCCTCTACAGGAACATGATCATGAGAAAACAATGGGACTTTTGCTGCAGATTTGAACTAACATGGGCCTTAAAACACATGTGCTCCATTTAACTGAATTTTCCTTTTTTTTCAACAACCAACAATGTAAATGTGTGACCTGACCGTAAGCACTATTAGCCACACCAAGAAGGATACTATGGATACTGCTATTATGACCAAACCCTTTTCTGTTCAAGTTGCCCATGTGTAATCATCTCCTTCTGTCAGACTAATATCACTCCTAGTGATGATATTTTTTGCATATTCATTTTAATTGTGTACACATTTCTGTGCCTCAACAAATACTGAATATAGGAATCAATGGGAAAAGTATCTTTCTGGAAGAGTTCATTTCTATCCTACCTTCCCAAATGTCCCCATCCATATAAAACAATGTTAACCCCCCAACTGTCACCACCGTATTTTTAGGGACAGTCACATGAAACCCATTGTACTGCAATTGCTTCATAAGCAATGAACCATGATTGAGGTGGGTCACCGTAAAGTTTGATGCACAAGTTCTGACTAGCCACCTGTACTTAATAAACTTGGCATATGCCAACTCATTCTGTTTTGGATTATTGACACTTCACACGCCCTTCAGCAATAACATGATCTACCCGCAACCCACAAATTGCGCTTGTTGCATCAGGTACAAATGGCTACCCGGGACATATGTAGTTCTGCTCTTTCATGCTGGTTGTTCATTTATCATGTTCAATAAGTGTTACGGTAAAACCATTTTCCTGCCTGTTATAATTTCATGTGGGCTGAGGCTTGTGGATTTTGATGGTGTTGACCTAATATCCATTAGCACTAAAGGGAGTCGCAAATGCCAGCTGGATCCTGCTTTAGCTACAAACGTTTTCAAAATGTCAGTGATTGGTCTATTGCCATGTTCCACACCACCTGAAGAAGATGGCTCATAGGAAATATATTTTAACTCCCAAAAATGTGCCACATAGTAGTCATCACTGCACTACTAAAATGACTTTCATGGTCTGATTTTATTCTTTGAGGCAAAGCAAACCTAGAGAAAATATGATTCATTAGCAATGTGGCTGCTGTTTGCGCACTGCAGTCGGGTATTGGGATGCACTTCAACCATTTCAACATCAAACGTGTCACTGTCAGCATATATCTGTTTCCCTGTGCTGATCTTTGGACTGGGCCAAGAAAATCTATTTGCAAATATGACCTGGATAGTATCAGATGTCTTTTCCTTAATGGTGCTCTACATGTTGGAGAGACAGGCTGAAACTGTGCACACACTAGACATCCTCTGTCCTTCAGTCCAAGGTACCTGCTCACCCTACCTCCCTCCTACACTGCCTCTGTGCCACCCCTTGCACTGTATCTGTACCCGTAGAGTCCTCCATTTTTCTTCTGCACTTATCAGATATACTCTATCTGACTAATCATGCACTTGCCACTTGCTGGCTGCACGACCACTTTTCACTGCCTTTCATATATTTATTGCACGCATTATTTATTCTGTTCTCTCCTCTGTTTCGCACTTTCCACTTCTCCCCCTTCCATGCACTTCCCCCATTTCCCTTTTCCATGCACTTGCACATTCTTAATCTCACTGAGCCTAGTAAGATTGTTGTTTTTGGTTTCTCCCTTGTTCCTCTCCCTTCGCTTGGTCACACTCTGAACACTTGTGTATGAGCGTGATATAAATAAAATATCATATCATATCCTCGAGTATACAGCCCGACATCTTGGGACATATATGGCCAATAGGTATATTCCTGATGTAACATCAAAACCCTAAATGACAAGGGAACCACCCATTGGATTTGGCCTGCCACAGATTCTTGAAGTAAAACTTCATCTTTCATTTGAAGTCTCTTTCTATTCTTTGACACACTCAATTCCTCTCTCCCTTTACAGTCCTCCTTTCTCTAAGGTTTTTTTCTCTACATTATACAAATGATTGTACAGCAGACATAAAATGGGGTCTTCTTTTTGTGCCTTGATTAAATCCTGATCAGGTGTATAAAAACACCATTGTGCCACGGGCTGATCACTTGCTTGCTTGATTTTGGGTTTGTTTACACATCTACCTAGATTTCCTGGGGCAGACGTTCAATGGGAAGTAACTCCCCCATCACTGCTCTGTCATTTCCTCTTTGACTTCCCCAGGTATTTTTAAATGGCCTCATATCTTTCTACAGTGAATGATCATATAATTCGCAGAGACCATTTTATCGACTGCTTGAATCAGCGTTCCATGTTTCAGAGGCTTTTTTTTTTTTACATGCAACCATTCCTCTCAACTTCCACCCCGGTAAATATTCCACAAAACTGTTTTGTGCATAATCAAAATCAATAACTAAAATAATTTATTTAAATCAATGTTCTACTGCTCTGTATATTGCTTTATAGATGGCAGCCAATTCTACAACTTGACTGATTTTGGATCCTAACCTCATGCTTACTATTGGGATGCCATGACACTTGAACAACATATTCCCTATTCCTGCCACCAGGGCTCAAGTCGAGGGTACACGCGGGGGGGCGGAGTCCACCAACTTTTTTCAGACGGTGGACTCAGTCCCCCCAACTAAAATGAGAAACTTTGAATGTCCTCTTTGAATTTATGCATTAAAGGTAACCACATGGATCGAACCACAGTCGTTGCGTTTGTAGGCCGGACACTTCACAACTGCATTATATAATCTAATGAAAAATAACAGACAACTTAAGGTGAAATGTCCCAGGGAAAACATTTGTATTGGTTCTTGGAGTTTAAAACATGCGCACCTTAACATTTTCAAAAACACTATGAGAAGAAAAATCCTCTCTTGGTTTTGTGGGGGTAATTTTATGAAAGGCAAATGCCATTTGCCATGTGCAATTTGGTTGGCTATGCAAAGCCAATTTGATGAAATGTGCATATTTCACTTTGATATGCTAATTTCTGGTGACATCACATTCCTTTGCATTTGCTGATGAGTGTCCCCACTTTAATTTTTAGGACTTGACCCCTGCCTGCCACCAATTCTTTTTCAGAATCACCTGCCATGTGGTATGCAATCCATCTACATAAATGCTCAGGAGTTCCCTACATGCCTCTTCATTGAATGCCTTGTGTAAGTTTTGGTCAAATTCTGCCAAATTTTTTTCTAACTCTGCATCAAATCTGGCACTCACAATTATGTTATGTTATGTTATGTTATGTTGTGTTATGTTATTTGGCATTTATATAGCGCTCTATATAAATGCCAAATAACATAACATAACATAACATAAAATAACATAACATAACATAACATAACACCAGTTAAGTGTGCAGCTGATGTAATTGCCTGATGGTAGTTGCATCCTAGCATTCGGTGTGGTGGTATTGATATTGGTTCAATGTGTGCAGTCTGGAGGGTGGAGACCTAGACTGGGTTCTGACTGAGTTCGGCCTGTGGGACGCTTATGTGTGCAGGTAGGCCGGTATGTCATGGGATATAGCTGTGTTTTATTAGAGTGATGAGGCGATCATGGGTTATTGTTCTTATGTGAGCAGCTAGATAAATTGATCGAAGGGTGTAGCTGCACTCTAATTGTGTGATGGTGTAGAGTAGAGAGTAAGCATAGTGATGTGATATGATAGTATATTCATAAAGCGCCTACACATAATGCGTGTGAAGGTGCCCCGCGACAAGAGAAGGAACAAGGGAAAACACAAGACAGTCCTACAGGCCATGAACAACAAGAATGTGATGATTATCAGTGCTCCCCTGGGGCGTGGCCAACATGCAAGCGCAGAGGACGTGAGCTCCGTGAGCTCCTCTTGCCGCCGACAACATCCTGAGGAAATTATCCTGTTTGGTGGGGCGATACGATTTGCAACTTCAGGATTAGCTGCATGAATGCCAGAAGAAGCGCCGTGTGCATTCTCACCCTAAGAACCCTGCTCTGGGCGAAGGAGAACGGCAGAGAAGATTCGGCGCGCAGGGCGCGAATAGCTGACTTCAAAATGGCCGCCGCGGCCCGATCCCGGTGTTAGACCGAACTCCTGAAGGGGGAGGAACCCTCGGCTGCCTAGCCCGGAGCGGTGTGCCATGCTGTGTCCCGACACCCGGTCGCTGGGAAAAGGAGAGTTGTGAGACTGTCGGAGCTGCCCCCGAGAGCGAAGGGACCCGGTGGCGCCTTGTGAGCGGGAAGGACGCTCGACTGACGGAGGTCGGGCTGTCCGCACGCACCGGCGAGGAAGACCCACGGGGCTAGATCACACGAGAAGCTAGAACAGACACCTTCTGGCTGGTCTCCTGCACACAGGCACCCCAGCAACCGGTGCTTACGTAACTTGGAGGGCTAATCACTGCGGACAATTGGCGGCCCTGGTCCAGGATGGCCTGCGGTGCCCGGTGACGCCGTACGTAGGGGACCCCGCGTGAGGAGTGTGCCTGCATCGGAAAGCGCCCTCTGGAGCAGCAAGCAAGTAAGTGGGACTTTCCCACCCCAACCACCCCATCTATCCCGGGGAGCGCCTGGGGTCTCGCAAGCCAACAAAGGGGAAGGGACTACACCGAGTACTCTCCGCCGGACCCCCGGGGCACTGGCCCTTCCCTGCGGAGCCACGGAACAGAGCATAACTGGGGTAAGAATCACCGAGGTGAAGCACACCGCCGGCGCCCTGCCCCGCCAGGTTTTCGCCGTTGGGCCTAGTGGGAGACGCGGTCTTCGACGCACGGCACGATGGGGAAGGACAGGCAGAGAAAAGCATCTACCCAAAGCAGTATGGATCAGTTTGCGATAGCCACGGCCCCGGCTCCCGCGGCGTCAACAACACGAGCGCTCCCTCAACCAGAGGATGAACCTCTCTCACTGCGGGACATTATGGCGGCTATTGCTAGCTCGCGCTCCTCCATGGAGATTAAGATGGATAGTATAGCAGCAGATGTCTCCTTCCTGCGGCACGACCTACAAAAGTTAACTTCCAGAACGAGTGAGGCCGAGCACCGTATCTCAACAGTAGAAGATAACGTCACTGGGATCAACAGGCAGATGTCCCAGGCACTGGCCCGCCTGAAGTCCCTAGAGGCCAAGGTCGATGAGGGGGAGGGAAGGTCT
Organism: Ambystoma mexicanum; assembly: GCF_040938575.1. Classification (NCBI taxonomy): domain Eukaryota; kingdom Metazoa; phylum Chordata; class Amphibia; order Caudata; family Ambystomatidae; genus Ambystoma; species Ambystoma mexicanum. The sequence goes on along the minus strand of NC_090935.1, from coordinate 841,285,681 downwards.
CGTCGCAATAATGTTCGCATCCTCGGCCTCCCCGAGGGGGAAGAGGGGCAGTGCATGGAACTGTTTCTAGAACAATGGCTCACTGACATTTTCGAACCCTACTCTTTCTCAAAGTTTTTCTCGGTAGAGAGGGCACACAGAATGCCCTCGGGCAGACCGATACCGGGCGCTCCGCCCCGAACAATAATTGCCAGGCTGCTGAACTATCGTGACAGAGATGCACTCCTGCAATTGTCCCGCTCCCAAGGGTCGATTACACATAATGGGTCGCGAATAGCCTTTTTCCCAGACTACACCCGAGAGGTGCAACGCGCAAGGCAATCCTTCGAGCCTCTCAAAAGACAGTTGGCGCAGTTGAAGGTGAAATACGGCCTTCTCTTTCCGGCCCAACTAAAGATTCACCATAAGGGGACGACAGTGCATTTTACAGACCCACAGGAAGCCTGGAAATGGGCCGAGGCACACATTGAAGGGGATTGGTCCACGAGACCACGACGACAGAGGGGCAGGGTCCGACCCGGGTCACGGCAAATCTCCCCGAGGAGAGCTCCGGAACGAGGGGAGCAGGAAGCTCCGGAGCAACAAGCAGAGCAGGACGCACACTGAAAACGCTCAAAGCCGGCAGCGAAGAGAAAGAGCGTTCAAACGCAGCATACGACTGAGCCACGGGAGACACCCCACCATACAAAACACCAACATACGGCACAAGAAGGAGAGCCCCCCTGGGTAGGTCCCTTCTTGGAGTTTCTCTTAAACTTAAAGTCAAGCCACACCCGCGTTACAGGTAGACACCTGTACCGTTAAGGTAGTTTGTTTCATGTGAGTTGTCCAGTTGACAACTTGGTTTCTCATGTTCGGGCGACAGATGCTTCTAGTTGGGAGGAGTATAGGGTGGGTAGTTATGGGTTTGTTATGTTTAGTTATGAATGGGGCCAGACAAGCAGGGGAGATACGAAAGTTCAAGATAGGGGCAGCACTAAACAAACACACGGAATCCCGGCGCCAGGCGTCGCCACCAGTGGCATATACCTTCTCGTCTACAAATAGTCATGGCCTCCAATAGCTTTGGGACCAGCAAGACCAAGTCACTTAACCTCATGACCTGGAACGTCAACGGACTCGGCAATGTAATCAAACGCCGACTGGTAGGGCAATACTTGAAAAGGCACACGCCAGATATAGTTTTTCTGGTAGAAACACACCTCGCAGGCACAGAATGCTCTTTTTTCAAACGCACTAACTACAGACTTGCACTCCATGCGGGCTTCACAATGGGTTCACGAGGTGTCCTGATCCTGATACATAAAAACCTCCCCTTCCATCTGAATACGGTGACTCAAGACACCGGAGGCAGGTACATACACACGACAGGCACGCTCTGGGGAAACTCCATCACATTGCTCGCTGCCTACGCACCACCAACTTTGCTAACACCACTACTCACCGACATTTCCCCCATGATTACGGAGGATAACTCCGACATCACGATACTTGGAGGTGACTTTAATGAAGTCATGAACCCAACCCTAGACCGCTCACACTTACGCAATAGAAACCCTGAGACACGTACCAAACTCGCCACGTTCACGAACGCCCTAGGCTTGTGTGACGTGTGGAGAGAGCTCCACCCCGACTCCAGGGAATATTCCTTCCACTCTGGGGCGCATGCCTCGCTCTCCAGACTGGATTATTTCTTCATTCCTTCAACAGACCTTCATAGAGCACAAGAAGCTTACCTATTACCCAGGGGAATCTCTGACCACTCCCCAGTGGTGCTGAAAATTATGACCTCTAGACCGACACCCCCGCCAAGTTGGCGCCTGAATAATTATTATTTGGGAAACCCAGACCTGGTAGAAAAACTCCAAGGGGCGACCGAAACGTATTTTGAGCTAAACACGGAGTCTGCAGCAGATCCAGGGTTACTGTGGGAGGCATATAAAGTAGTTCTAAGGGGGGAACTCATTTCATGGACTTCCGCACATAAGAAGAAACACCTCCTCAAAGTACACGAGGCAGAACAACAAGTTAAATTGGCAGAGGAAGCCCACATTGCCCAGGACACGCCTGAGACGAACCGAGCCCTACTCCGAGCACAGAAGCTGCTCCAGAACACAGCACTTGACAACGCCAAACAAGCACACACAGCAATGAGGGCACGTGTTTATGAAACAGGCGATAAAGCTGGCAAATTGCTAGCGTGGCTGGAGCGTAAGGAGCAGGGGAGCAGGCACGTGCATCAGTTACAGGGGGGGAGTGCAGGGCCACTATTATCGGATCAAGCCATTTCACAAGGGTTCGCTGACTACTACGCTGATCTCTACAAAGAGCCCACAACCTGCATGAACACGTCAATAATAGATGAAATTAACCTTCCCACTTTGGACGAGACCCAACAAGAACTATTGGACAGGGATATAACGGAAGAGGAAGTGGCTTGTGCGATGTCCGCCCTCCAATCTGGCAAATCCCCAGGCCCAAATGGCTTTCCGATCGAACTATGGCGGAAGGTGGGGACCAACGTAATTGCCCCACATCTCCTGAGAATGTACCAGCATGCAAAAGAACGGGGTACCCTATCCCCAGACCTGAGAGAAGCCACGATAATAGTATTGCCCAAACCGGACAAGCCCCCGGACAGCTGCAATTCGTACCGGCCAATTTCACTCATAAACAGCGAAGCGAAAATTCTAGCTAAGCTGCTAGCGGACCGTTTACAGCAGGTGATAACAGCGCTGATCCATCCGGACCAGTGTGGGTTCATGCCCCAGAGATCGACGCGCATGAACCTCCACAGACTGCATGCGGCACTGGAAAAAACTGACAGCATTCAAGGGCCGCTGGCCTTACTATCAATCGACTTTGAGAAGGCCTTCGATTCAGTGAGATGGGAGGCCATCTGGGACATAATGAGACGCATGGGGTTTGGAGAAAACTTCATGAGCTGGGTGCAGTTGCTGTACAGCGGGCCGGTGGCCAGGACTAAGGTTAACGGTTGGCAATCTGATCCGTTTAGTCTGGGCAGAGGCACAAGACAGGGCTGCCCCCTGTCAGCAATGATCTTCGCAATAGCCATAGAACCCTTGGCTATCCTCCTACGTGAAACGCTGCTCTGGGAAGGGTTCCGCTGGTCGGAGACATGGGAAGACAGAGTATCTCTCTATGCGGATGACCTGCTGATATATTTGAAAGACCCGTGCAACTCCTGCCACCGCGTCACACAGATGTTGAAGGAATACGGAGACTTCAGTGGCTTGCGGGTAAACTGGTCAAAATCCACCCTTTTTCCCATCAGCAACGTGGCAGCTGCTAGCCCCGCGGATTGCCCTTACCAGGTCGTGACAGATCAGATTAAATACCTGGGGGTAATCATCACGAAGAACCTGATGGACTACACATCGCTGAACCTACACCCGGTTGTGACAAGGTTTGCGGAGGACACTCGCCACTGGTCTTCCCTGCCACTAACGCTGATGGGCAGAGCAGCCCTATTCAAGATGATTGCACTCCCAAAGTTTCTGTACATCTTGCAAAACGCTCCACTACACATCCCACACCAGGAATTCCTGAAGATAGACCGCATCCTCAGAAAGCTGTTGTGGAGCGGGGGTCATCCGCGGATTGCCCTCTCTACCCTGCAAAGGTCCATCTGGGAAGGGGGGATTGGGCTGCCCAGACTGCAAACTTATTACTGGGCCAGCCAGATGGCGGTGGTGAACGACGTGCTCCATGGGGACAGGAATTTGCCGCACATCAAAAGGATCAACTCCCAGAGTGGAGCTGCCCCCTTGGAACTTCTGTATCGCGGCCGGGGCCGCAGACCAGCTCTAGATATGGACACTAGCATCACAAGCATCTGGTCGGAAGCGCATCGCCACATAGGATGGGACGCGAAACTGACTCTAGCCCAACCTCTGTGGCACAACAAATTCCTCCCCGAAATGTTAAAACTCCCCAAATGGCACGCATGGGCCAGTAGAGGTATCACCAAAATTGGAGACGTAATAAGGGAGGAGACACTGGTCACATTTGAAACACTATGTTCTGAATTCGCCCTCCCTCCTTCTGAGGAATACCACTATACCCAACTGAAACACGCACTGCACGTCCACCGTCACACCATCAGCGATATCCCGGAATGCACCCCGATAGAACGAAACATTGTCCAAGACCGTATTCAGCGCAAAGTCACCTCAACTATGTACAACGTGATCACATCCTTTGCTACGCCTGAATTGCTCAGCCTGAAAGCCAGATGGGAGCGCGACGTGGGCTCGCTCCAACCTGAGGACTGGACAGAAGCACTGATGTATCCCCGGGAAGTGGCCATCTCATCGAGACTCCGGCTGGTGCAACTTAAAATCCTACACCGCATCTACTATCCCAGAGTGGCACTTTTCCGCTGGGGCAGAATCCCGGACGCGCGTTGCCTACGCTGTAAACGGGAAGAGGGCACCTTCTTCCACATTATATGGGAATGTGACAAAATACAGCAATTTTGGAGGAAATGCTGTGACAAGCTATCCAGAGCCATGGGCAAACCAGTGCAAAGGGGACCAAAACAACTCCTGTTAGGGATCTCCGACGAAAGTGATCTGACCCGCTACGAGAAATTGCTCTGGTCGACCGCAACAGCAGTCCTCAGAAGGAACATTGCGCAGCTATGGGGATCCGAGAGAACACCCTGTTATGACCAGTGGGTCACAGATGTGGACATTTGCGTGATAATGGAACGCAGGGTGTATGCTGCAAGGGGGTGCCCGCAGAAAGCAGACAAGATATGGCAGAGATGGGAAGAGGATGACTGAGTCCCAGACGAGATGTAACGAGTGTAACGAGTGTAACGAGACATATCGGCGGGCGACGCCGGGCTAGCGAACCTGGAACGCACAAACTGCCTCACGAGCCTCCTCACCGCAGAATTGATGACCCCGAGAATTAAAGCCCCATTCTTTGTTTTCTTTGCTTTCTTTTCCTTTTCCCTTTCCCTGGAGCTATTTAGCCCCTCTCCTCCCCCCCCCTCCCCCTTCTTTGTTATGATGGGATACTTGTAATGTTATATGCATGTTTTCAAAACCAAATAAAGTTTTTGATTAAAAAAAAAAAAAGAATGTGATGATTAGCCATTGCACTCGGTCTGGTGGCACCCCAGATAGTCCAAGTGGCAAGGCACAAACAGAAGGGAAACGGGAACAGACTGCCGATTACCGTGATTTACCTGACTACATCTTAGGCGAATCACACGAGGTGAGGGGAAAGGAGGGAGAGGAACAAATACGCAACACTTGCACTGGGCCCCACGACACCCCATGCAGTGCTGGGGGCACACAGCAACATCACAGGGGACCATAGGGGGCTGGAGGCAGACAGCCGAATCATGGGCGACCAGAGGGAAAACAAGGGGGACCAGTGGATGTGGGGGACCAGAGAATGTGGGGGCACACAGCGACATCACAGGGGCTAAAAGGGCTGGGTAAACTGCGACAACATGGGAACCAGAGGGGTTGGGGTGCACACAGCGATGTCATTCGGGCCTGGGGGCATGCAGCAACAACAAGGGGGACTGGGGGGAAAGTGGGCCAGAATGTAGGGTTTTTAGATGGTTCCATTAATGGATTTTCCATTAATGGATTCAACATGGAAAGTGGGCCAGTGGACATCATGGGGCTAAGGGGGGGGGGCTGAGGGAACACAGTGACAACATGGGAACGAGAGGTCCAGGGGCACACAGCAACATCATGGGGCCAGGGAGGGGCTGGGGGCACACAGTGTTAAGACAGGAACGAGAGGGGCTGCGGCACACAGCAACATCGAGGGGGAAAGGGTGGGCTAGGGGCACAGCGGCTACACAGTGAACCAGAGGGCTTGGGCACACAGCAACTTCACAGGGACCAGAGGGGGTTTGGGGCACACATTGACATCACGGTGGAGCAGAGGGGTGGGGAGTACACAGTGACATCTAAGGGGCCAGGGGGCTGCAGGCATATATCGGCAACATGGGGACCTGGGGGCACAACAGTGACATCACAGGGGACCAGAGGATGTGGGTTACACAGAAACATCACAGGGACCAGAAGGGGTGGGGCACATAGCTACAACACAGGGATCCAGAGGGGCTGGGGCACACAGCAACAGCCAAGGGGACGAGAGGGGCTGGGGCACACAGCAACATTAAGGGGCCAGGGGCTACAAGCATGACAGCACGAGGGGCCTGGGGACCACAACAGCGACATCACTAGGGACCGGGGGTACTCTGCGACAACATTGTGACTACATGGGGCACAGGGGGGCTGGGGACAGAGTGACATCACGGGGGTTTGGGGGCACACAGACATCATGAGGGACCAGATGGGGCTGGTGCGGGGTGGGGGGCACACAACAACATCACGCAGGACGAGAAGGGGCTGGGGCATATAGTGACATAATGGGGGGACGGGGGCTGGGGGCACAATGCAACATTAAAGGGACCAAATGGGGTAAACAGCGAACACGGGGACCAGAGGAGCTGGGGGACGACAACATGGCGAACCAGAGGGGCTGGGGGCATATAGAGACATCACAGGGAACCAGAGGGAGTTGGGGGCATATAGAGACATCACAGGGGACCAGAGGGATCTGGGGGTACAGAGCGGGTACAGTGCGCAATCATGTAAGTGTGTTTGTCCTTTAGCTACTGGGCTCTTTTTGTTCTGTCCATATCTCACTTCCACTGGGAATCCCTGCAATGCCAAAGTCCATGATGTGATTCTTGACTGAGTTAAGTTCCCTGATCTGATTCTTTTACTCTGAAAAAATTGCAGTGGCTGGTGATCTGTTTCAACAATGACCCGTTCCCCCTGTATAATGTTGTGTAAATATTATAGTTCCCAGACCGTGGTCAACAGTGCCTTTTCACATTCACAAAATTTAATTTCTACCTGTGACAATCTTTTGTTAGCATATGCAATGGTTTTGTTATTTAAATCATGTTTTTGATATAGGAATACTGACATACACTGATTTGTGAGCCCTATTTCTATAAACATATTTAGGTTTGTATTTGAATAAGTCAAACATGGCTCTTTTATCAGACACTTCTTCAACTTGGTTACGGCCTCTCATTGTTCCTTTCCCCATTTCTAGGGTACTCCCTGCTTCAATAATTGTGTCTATACTTGTGTAATTTCTGCATAATCTTCAATACATTTCCTGTTGTTACTTGCCACCACTAACAAACTCTTCAAGCCCTTGAAATGGGTGGCATCTTTTAATTGTTGAATAACTTCAACCTTTTTTTTCTTTTGTGGGCTTAACTCTTGCTCTTTCAATTCATGTACCAAGAAATATACCCTTCTTCTACACCACTGCGCTTTCTGCAATGACACTTTTCCCCAGCCTTTTGCAACTGGCTGAGCATATGTTTAATTTAATTGAAGTGTCTTTGTATGTCTTCATTTTTGATCAGGACATCATCCACATAGATCACAGTTCCCCTCTCGGGTGCATATGGAAGTGCTTTGCTCAGAAATATCCCAAACTCATTCTCACCATTGATATACATGAAAGGAGTATGATTCCATGCATATTGCAGTCAGTTAACCAAAAAGGCAAACATATTTTGTATGTCTTCAGCTAGGGGCATACAGTAATTCCCTGCTGTAAGATCCAAAGTGGTGAATACCTTTGACCCTTGATTCTGTGCAAGGCCTTTATCAATAAATGGAAGTGACCACCTTGACATAGGTACCCTCTTATTTAGATATCTCAAGTCTGCACAAACCGCCATTGACCACTGGGATTTAGCACACCTAATATGGGTGTATTTAAAGTACTGTGGATAGGTCTAAAGATTCCTCTGGATTCTAGGTTTTTGATTATTTCTGCCAAGGATTCTAAACAGGCCAAATGTAGCCTATATTGTTGCACACAGACAGGCTCCCAACCATATCCTTCTGGTAGTGTCGAAAAATGCAAAACATTAAGCCCGCAATCATAGGCGTTGTTGGCAAATAACTCTTTGAAATCCATGAATATTGTTCTCAACTTATCTCTCTCTTCTTCATTAGTGCAACAATCTGCAGCTTGAATGTGTTCCTCTACCAGAGACGTATGGGAAATCCTCTAAAGGAAGGAATTGTGTGTTTTTTCTAGTTGTGTGACAGTGTCTCTTTGGAGATCTTGGCATAATAGCCTCCATTTCAATTTGTTGTTTTTCTATTTCACACACCTGAAATAGGATGCAGCGTCCTGATGACAACAAACCACATATTTTGATTCATTAGGGTATATAGATTACATCCTGAAAATCCACTTTGGTTTGGAATCTAAGCACTCAAGCAGTTTACCATGTGATGTAATAGAACTTTAATGAATATTCCCAATGATTGAGTTGTTTAAATCCACATTTTAGTGTGATTCTTGCATTGCCATCCAAAATGGTATCCCTTCTTCCAAATGAACATCCTGACACTACTTGTTATTCACCAGAATCCAAATGGCACCATCGCCAACTTCCACCATATGAGTATATTCACATACTAGCCCCTGTTTGATCAGGGAGATTCAATGAGACACACAAATGCAACAGGCACTTCCATCTGTTTTACCTTTTTGTTCCTTAATGCTGTTGTGAATTGCCTTGTGAATGTGGGGATGATAATATCCTTCTTTACTTGTAGTTTAATTGCAGATGGCATTTTTGTGCACAATGGTAAGCTAACCTTCTGTTCTCAAATTCAGGTGCTGCTCCACCAAGTCTAGACCAAACCTTTTGATCCAAGAAATCTAACACCATACACATTATGTGCATGATATAATTTCCCAAATAGAATATGGCTTTGGTTTCAATTACAATCCATACATTGTGATGAATGCTTTTGGACCCTATTGTGATTTTCAACATCGTCCTCCCAACTCAGAGGCATCTAAGTCACAAATGTGTTGATTTTCTTTATTTTAAAACTTGGTATCTTTTCTCTGTCAAGCATTTGTTTGAACACATTCTCACTAATAAAACTCCTTACCTGTTCCAAGGCCAAAACCGTCTCTATAATTTCTGGACACCCATTTGCTTGCATCGGTATGCAGGCCTGACCTTCCTTCATGTGTATTTTTCCAATTGTAATTATTGAAATAAATGTTTCCTGAGTCTTTTGTTCACAGTTTTCCTCACTTAGATAAAAATGCAATGTGTTTTCATCTATCTGTGTTTGCCATTTCATCTTAGGGTCCAAGTAAATCTCTACAAATTGCTTTTCAATTTCTCCTTGAATTTCACCCTGGCAGATGGGAATGACAGCAACACTAGGTACACATCCTTTCCGAAGATGCACTTCCACTGCACTCTCTGTTCTAGTAATGGTGTGGCATTCTTTTGCACTGCTGCTGTGGCTTATTACTTTTTTAGGTTTCATAATGTTTTTGGCCAAAGACCACAACGCCCCATTTACCCCATCAATGTGGGGAGACAGTCTCTTATGGCAATTTGTTCCCAACAGGAACGGGGTCTCTTCAATGTATGTGACCACCTCCCAATGTATGTGTCTCCGTTTATGTTCTCCTACTTTGATGTAAACTTCAGTGGCACCTTCCCCTGGTATTTCTTCTCCATTGAAATAATGCATGGGGACCTTCAATGTGTCGCCATTTTAGCATGTCTTGTGGATGTCTCCCTTCATTTACGCTATCCAATAGTTTACTTGACATCACGGTTGCCTGCACGCCTGTATCCACCATGGAAAAACATTATAGGTCTCAATGGTAAAAGGGGCATATTACATGTGCTCACATTTTTCAAGTATGCAAGGCAACTGTGAATTGTTGCTAATCCCGGGGCTTATCTTCTTTAGGCCTGCCTGGCCTCTTGCTAAGCAAAGGGGCATATGAAATTACCCCCTTGTTTAGCTCATCTTTTTTTTAATTTCTCTGTTTATTCATTTGGATCTTTGCCACCGATTGCCCCCCTTCTATATTGGGAAAACCTGTGTTCTTTGCCCATTCCTCTTTTGCTTTTTCCCCATCATTTGGATCCCCTTCACTTACTTCCACTCTGAGGTACAAATGTTTTGTATTTTCATTAGCATTGTGTTGCAAAACATCAGCAGCTCCTGTGTGAAACTTACCTATTTCTGGTACTGTACTTGTTATTTCTGCCTCATGGAATATTTGTGGCTCGAAATACTCCTCAAGAAGCCCATTCATACCTTCCTTTTGCATTTCATTCTGTGAAGATATGGTCACTGTTAGAATTGTCAGACAATGACACTTTCATTTGATTTTCTATTTTCATTTACCATTTCATTACTGTCATGTTGCATGATATTTTTAAATTGTCTTCTGCTCCTCGGGTTCTTCCTGTGTATTTCCCATTTGTCCTTTCTCATCTTAACACAGAGGAATGGTTTTGTTCAACTCGAAATTAAAACACTCTCCATTTTTGAGTGTGTTTTCATTTGTTATTATTCACTTATTTTCTTAGTTGTATCTCACTAAGCAGTTTGGTTTGTGCATTCAATGGCAAATCATCACTTTTTTGCTTTCATTTTCAGAAATTCCGGCTGAGTAGTCATTTGGTTCTTCTTTGTGCAGTGCCACTTTTGTGATATTCTGCACTCTCACTGAGTTGCTGCTTCTACACTGCACAAAGTTTTTCTGTCTGCTCAGACAACATTCTTACTTGTGCTTCTAAGCACTGGAATGGTTCCATATCCCGTAAGTCATCCCTCTGTGCTCTAAGCCGGTACTGTTTGAATTCAAGTTGTACAGGCCTGTTTTGGCTCCTTCCCAGACACTTATTTCTGTCTTTGTTTCCCTTGAATTACTGGGACAGAGGATGCGAGGAATGTGGGGTGACCATTCTCTGTCCATGTTCTACCTGTGGAGAAGACTGACCATAAGAGCACAGGCCATACGTTGCACACTGTCTCTCATTTGACTGATACTGGTCCCTTTGTTGACTTCCATTTTCAATGAACCTATCTACATACCTTGGTCTTTCCTGATTGCCATATACAATTATGGCAGGGTCAAACCTACTATGGGCCCCAAATGCCTGGCATGGCCCTTTATAAATCTGTTTTTGGGAGTTATTAGGACCTAACATATCATAGCGAAATCCCACCTTTGGCAAAATACCAAGATTCCGAGGACTAATGTACGAGCTTCTGTTGCTAGGTTCTGTGGATTGAAACACAGAGGCCTGGGATGGTGATTCTTTCCTTTGCATGGCCACGCCCCTCTGGTTATGTGGTGGGTGAATCTTTAATTGAGCAGTCTCCAAAAGCATTTTACCACACTTTATCCCTAACGCTGAGGAGGTAGATTATTTAGCTTTTTGCTCTGATTCTTTATTCCTACCCTCATTTTTCTCATAGGAGAATACTTCATAGATGGTATAGTCTTTGTAACCGTCAATAGTAATAGAGTCAGATAACAAGGTTTCTTGCAAAAATATAAAATCATTCTGTTCGAGTTTAAAAAACATTGTGCAATTCATAATACTTAGGAACCCACAAGTATCCCAACTTAGAAATGACAAGGATTCAAAATTAGGAACCTGATCTTTGACCATTAAAGCATTAAATTGCTTAAAGTCAATCCCAATTCACTTGGAGGCCATTGGGGTTGGACACAAGTAAGACTTGCCTTATGCCTTGATTCCCAATTGTGCATTGTATGAGGGCCACATCTTTACCACTATTTGTGGCATTAAATGCGAATGAGGTTCAAATGGACACATCCATAGAGGACACATAATTTATAACTGCCATACTATGCCCTTTAATACACATGTCGTCTAGAGCAAATAGTAACAAATGTGCTTATCACAGCAGAATAATAATGGACAGTAAGTACAATTATCAAAGGTTTAAATGTTCACTTGAACACCTCTATATCAAATCTCATACTCCTGAGGCAGCTGACATGTTCAACTCTGCAAACAAAACGTACAAAACAGCTATAATTGCACACAAAGCAAACCCATTTAATACTAGGATTAGTAATGCTTCTTCTGACTCAAAAAGAACTTTTCTCTATCCTTAAAGAGTTGCAAAACCCTATCCCAATCATCAACCCTATTTAATCTAGCAAAGAATGGTTTACTACCATCCAAGATGCCCTTGACACTAACATCAAACTACTACAAAACAAAATCATCACTAAAACAACAATATTAGAGGAAAAACGTAACTTGAAGGATTTGATCAGGAACCCCATAGTATGCAACACTCCCACCTTCCATTTTTCATCAGTCTCCCAAGAAGTAGTGCTCAACACTATAGCTAAATTGAAAGCATCTAACTGTAAAGGAGATAACTTCCCTGCCCATCTAGTCAGACTGTGGCCCCAACTCTTCCTCCCATCATCACTAACTTTGTTAATGCATCATTCAATTCTAACTCAGTTCCAGCAAGCATCAAAGAAGCCTAGGTCAAGCTATTATTAAAAAAGCCAACGCTAGACCGCTTAACCATAACCACGGTCCCATTCCTTCTCAAAATTATTTATAAAATAGCATATAACCAAATACAAGCCCATCTCGAATAGAACAAACTCGTTGGAGCTAGACAATCTGGATTCAGGCCCAACCATAATACCGAAACTGTGCTTAATGACCTGAAAATCCAAATAGACACCATAAGAGACTCAGGAAAAATTGCCATATTGCTGCTGCTAGATCTATCAGCAGCTTTCGACCTCGTAGACCATGACAAACTTTGCAAGACATTAGTTAAAGACTTCAGTTTCTCTAATAATGCCACGCTCTGGATCAAATCATTTCTAGCTGAACGCACATCCAGAGTTGCCATTGGTAAAGATGCAGCCGACCCCATAGCTGTCCCCATCGAAGTACACCAAGGATCATGCCTCTCCCACACCCTCTACAATGACTATATCAAACTCCTATTTTCAGCAGTAGAAGATATGGGTGTCATCAACAAAATCTATGCCATCATTCAAAACTGGATGGCAATGAACAGCCACTGTCTCAATGATGTTAAGACAGAGGTGCTCATTGTAGGATCGCAATCTAGAATAGGCTCACTCCATCCAGATTACAAAGATATCAATATTGACGGCACTTTGATACCAGTTCTCAAGCAAGTTAAAACACTCGGTGTCTACTTAGTTGCTAACCTCACCATGAGTAAACATATCTCAGCCCTCTCATCCTCCACAGCATATACAGCGAAACTCATAGCGCTTAGCCGCCAATTCCTCACTCCCCCCAATTACATAACATGAGCCAGAGCTCTGATATTAACTAAGCTCGACTATTGCAACATCCTATTACAAGGAACCTCCAATACCAATATAAGTAAATTACAATTGCTACAGAATAAAGCCCTTTGAGTGGGATTAGGTATAAAGAAATCAGACCACATCTCCAACATCAGGCGAGAAAACCATTGGCTGCCTATCAAAGCCAGCATCATTTTCAAAACGCTATGTGTTGTATATAAATGCCTCACTAACAAAGCCCCAGATACCTCACGAATGCCATAAAGAAAAAAATAACTAACAGAACACTCAGATCAAACAATAAGGCTCGATTAGAAATTTTGCGTCATAAAAGTACCAAAGCAGGAGGGAGTAGTTTTGGAGTCTTCCCCCCCCCTACCTTAGTGAACTCCCTTCCATTCAGAATTAAAAAAGAGGAAACCATTGTAAGCTTCAAAAAATCATTGAAAACATGGTTTTCCAACCAATACGGATGGACCAAGATAGTCTGTCTCTATTTAGTAAATACAGGCCCACATGATATCCACGAAATATGACCTCTTATGAACTTTCTCTGACTTCTAAAAGGTGTAACAATTTTGTTTTCAGAGCCACTAGGCCAAATGTAAGTTTATCTGTATTACTGTAACATTGTATGAGTAAAGTTTAAGCTGTCTGTAACCTCGCCGTGATACCTAAGGGTCTGGGCGTGTAACAAATTACATAAATAAATAAATCATCCTCATTAAGTTCTACCCATTTGATGTAAGCAGATGATAATCCTGTCAAAAAAGGAACCCCCAGAAGTAAATCCAACATTCTACATCTATTCAAGGGGAGATATGCCTCATCTCTAAAAATAGCCATGATTTGTGTAGACTGAGGCTTATTGTTTCTGTCTCCCTTTACCTCTCTACAAACACTCTGAACCCTGGTCAGTGCCAGGTTACACACTTGCTGGGCAACAGAACCACACTTAGCTACCCCCGAGTCCAAAAAAAGAGGTCTTGGGAACCTCAGAAACAAGACCAGTCTCGGAGCCCTTTAAAAAAGTATTCAGATGGTGCATGATTCAAATTCAACCGACCCATCAGAAAAACCTTAGAGTAATCATTCAATGATTCTTGGTGAACACCACTAGCCCGTTTCAGACTAAAAGCTGCATTTGTAACTAGCTGGTGGCCCCCGCTCATAACCTTGCTTAGCTGAGAGTTTCTATGTTTATCCTCATAGGAGAAAGCCTGGTTGAATCATTGGAATTAGTAACATTCTCAGTGTTAAAACGTCCCTCTACAGGAAGTAAACATGAGGGCTTCACAGAATTAGAACTCCTTGACCCAGTAGAGGTACAATTTAGAGATACCTTATCTGTGACCTTATTAGCCGCCAGAACATCGATCACCAAACGTGTCAAAAACAGGCATCTAATGTCCATGCATTTCTCCATGAAGGATTTTTTTCTTTTTGGCTGTATTGGACAACCGTCTGTTTTGTTCATCTGGTGGCTGCACTATTGTTATGATTTCGGGCACCAGGACTCTTAATGTTTGCCCAATTATTTAGATTCTTGTTTTTCTTTTCCCTTTTGACATAGATACATTTTTCTGCTTGGCTGCTCCATCAAATTCTTGTAAACTGGAATTAAGCGGGCTAAGCCTGGCTTAGGTCTAGCCATTTCATTCAATAACACCTGAGGCAGTGGAGTCCTAAAGTGCATTTAGATTTATCTAAATTGTCAATAAGGACTCCTTAATTTCTCCCAATATCGATGTGTGAGCATTGACTTTGAGGACTAAATTATCATATATCCTGACAAGACCTTGTAATGCAAGATTGAGAGCAGCCAGACCCACTAATGATGTACAGTATGAAGGATGTAACTCACTTCTTTGATCATAATTAGACTAATGAAAACTGTACCTAGGAGCACCATACACATAATTGGTGTTCTCAGAGCTTTGCATAGACGCATCAGAATTCAGGGAGTTGTCCAGGTCCACTTGAAAATTCAAAAAGAGACTAGGAGAATCACTTAAATGAGTGCAATTTATGTCAATATCTCCTATCTTTACATGCAAACTGGGACACACATTTGGTAATGAAGTAATCTAGGTGGCCAGATCCATATCTTTTGATAGATTTGCTAATTGTGAGTCATGAGGTGAGCCCATTCAGCCAACAGGGTCCTCCGCGGGTGGTATGACTACAGACTCTGCTATTTCTTCTGTAGACACCATGGTTGGGCCCACTTCTGTTTGCACAACCTTACTGTAAAAACACAGGTTAGCTAAGTAGGCCCAGACTCAACAGCTTCTTTCAAGGCATTTGTTACCACCTTGTCTAATGGAGTCTTGGCACAAAGGGCCTCCTCAGCATGCCTTAAATGATCCTGTTTTCCTTTGTTCCGCATAGCGAGGCTCATACATCAATAAACTGTTCCCAACACAGAACAGGTTGAAAGGAGAACATCATGAAACACAATTCAACAAACTGTCAGCTAATTGCATTTCAGTGACACTGCTAAAATAGATAAAAACAACAAGCAGGTGCTTCACTGAAATGATGGGAACACACTTCACTTCTCAGCACTATTCTATAAATAGCAGTGAACACAGCTCAAAGGGCCGCTGCTTGCAATTTTCAAATTCGCAGAGGCCAAAATAATAAGTGCAAGCAAGCAGACATGAGTTAACTAGTTATTTTTTATCCTTGCTTGCTTATCACACACTTGCATCAGGCCCCACAGCCTTCATCACCCCCCCTTCTTGGGGCACCACTGGGTAAAGCTGTACCAATGCCATTAACAGTCAGGCACAAGCTACCTTATTCTTGCACCTGTACATGTAACTTACAACTTCCGACAGTTTCACCCTTGCACTTTTCCCTTCCCCTCTACCCTAGCACTTGCGCAATCTGAATGACACCTGGCCTAGTAGGATCGTTGTCTGTCTCCCCTCGTCCCCCCCTGCCTCGTCACGCCTTGAAACACTTGTGTATAGGTGCAATACAAATGCCATATCATATCATATCATATCATAATGCCTTCAATACATATGTGCGTACATTTAATTTAGAAGGCGATGCACCTATAATTTTAGTCCAAGACATTACCATTGTTGAAGCTTCATACTTTCAAGTACTAGACATTTTGGTGTTCATATGAAACAGATAGTGGGCTATATATCACAAGAAGTAAATACTTAATTTTGGTACACAAATAAGAGGAAGTAATAAACAGATGCAAGGAGTAATCATTATTTGAAAATATTGACGATCACCGAAGGATAAACAGATTAACTACATACAATTATAACATTCATGCAAAGGTATAACAACTGGTTAATCACATATTTGAAAATTAAAGGACATTTTGGCAATTAATTAATAGTAGTAAATGATAAATGAACCTAAAGCAATCAAATACAAATAATGAATCCATTTAGCAAGGAAATCTAACAACAACTTTATTTCTAACAGAATGTGATATGACAACAGACAACACAATTTTAGAGCTCATGTTTAAGGTCAATTTAGAAGTAGAGGATGAGGAAATGAACAATCAAAAAATCATGAGCACCAGGGCTGTGTGGCCTGGCTAACATAGCTCGTTTTCACTCCTTTCAGCTCTTTGACCCTCCACTGGAACTCCCTTCCTCTCTCTATCTGTTCCATCCTCACCTATTCCTCCTTTCGTGTCTCCTTGGAATCTCTTCTTCTCCACTCCCCTCCCTGACACTCCTATCCCCTCCTTCCACCTTCCTCTTTCCTTCCTCTTACCCTCCTCTTCTTTCCTCTCTCTCCCTGCTGCATTCCTCTTAAGTCCCCTCTCCTCCTCTCTCATCCTCAGTCTATTACTCTTCATTCTTCCCTCTTCCTTCCCCTTCGCCACCCCCTCCTCTTTCATTTATCTTCACTGGCAAATTGTTCTACTTACTGTATTACTGGTTTGATTCATATTTTGTAATTGTTTGTACTGTTTTTATTGTATCCATTGTGTTATAATGTAAAGCTCTTTGGCGTAAAGTGCTATATAAACACAATGAACATAAACATAAACATAGGACTTTTTCGCCAAGTTTAAAATGGGCCGTTAGTGTAAAACTAATATTCTGGGTGATTGCAAAAACAAAAAAGATTGTAAAATCATGGCCAGTGGCTCTAGTGAAATTGCTATGATCCCAGAGATAAAAGATGATTTTCCTTCCCGGATGCATCCAGATAAATATGAGCAGCTTTACTGTTAGCTAGACTGAAGGTTTGGGGTAATACAGTAGGAAATATTGAAAATGACCAATCATAGTGTAGTGAAATGTATTTTACAGTCCGCAAAATAATCCTATTAAGCATATTAATGAGAACAGCATTTATAAACGTAAAGCTTGACACTACATGTGGCTTTCAAATACTTCACAGCCTTTGATAGGGTTTGTAGGAGATGTCTACAGAGGAAAATGTTTAGGTCGGGGTTTGACTTAGTTAGAAAGTTACATGTGGATACTGAAGTTAGAATATGCCTAAAAAACTATTCCTTTTCACTGTATATATATAGTGGATTTACAAATCACTTAGTGAGATTAAATGCCTCTCTGCTGAACTTTGGAATGGGTCATAGAGTCGTGACAGCATATGCAGAGTATTATGCATATTTGCATCCTACAAAGACACATTTAGATGCATTTCTGAAAATGATTTATTAACTTTTTCAACAACATGCAAAATCATGATTTTTGATAGGCTTAAGAATAGGAACAAAATACCTGGTGATTGGAATAGCTACCTCTTAAGGTTTTAAGATAATTTAAAATGCATATATATATCATAGATGTCTAGTATGTCTTGCAATCCAAAAAAAGAGAAATACATATGAATGCACCTACTTACCATGCTAAGAGGCTTTAACAGAACATTTGGGGGTTATTCTCTGTGATCTATGGTTACAGAGTACAAGCAAATATATGTTCTTTCAGTTGTATATAGTCTTAAAGCAACACACACACTTAAACAACTGTTTATAGAAAATGCAAGGGAAATGTTGGCATCCCTGTCAGGGTATCACAAACAGAACCCCAGCTGACATTAAGGTAAAATGGGGTATTTCTTTCGATAAAATCATACAAACCGATGAACATATATTGAGACATTAGAGAGGGGAAATAACATTAAAATGTTATGATTTCAAAACGTACATGAAGATTTATACAAACGGAAATGTAAGGTACACACCAACATATGCAAAACAACAATTGTCAGATATCTTTCAGCTAAAGACATTAGACATCTGTATATAAAAGTGAGAATGAATTTACAAGAAACCATGGAAATGAGTGTGCCAAGAATAAACAAAATCAAAGATAAAAGGTCATATGGAAGTATTACGTGAACCAGAGATTTTGACAAACCTCGTGATTGATTGTCAACATTTGGAAACTGTGAGGAAACTGTGAGTAAGAGACTTTGAATATAAACAATAACATCAACAGACTGAGGCCTTTCTGACCTTATTTATGAATAGTAGGCACACATTGAGCTGACTGGCAGAGAATTTTAAATGACATGCATGATGTGCCCCTGGGTGAGACAGATGAAATGTGCCAGTTATTCTGTTGTTCTGTTTGTGTACTACATGGGTGAAGAGTGTGGCACCCAGGACCCTTTGGAAGTGTCCAATGGAATAGAGTGCATGTGCCACTCTTTGTCTTGTTGGTGTGGTACCGAGCATTGCTTTGAGGGTGTGCTTTGTAGCACCTAATGTAGGCATCAGGATTGGGAAGGTAGTGAAATGCCCCCTGGGATGGCTGTAGGCTGTTACAATAGTCCAGCTTAGAGAGAACCAGAGCTCAGGCGACAGTGAGCTTCTGGGGGAAGGATAGGGAAGGTAGAATACCTCTGAGGAGGTGCAGCTGGTAATGTGACTTCTTAGAGATATTGGAGATGTGAGGTGAGAAGGAGAGTGTGGAGTAGAAGATGACCCCGAGGTTTTTAGCCTCACAGGTGGGAGCAGGGAGTGGGCCAAGAGAGGCCGGCCAGAGAGTGACAGGAAAGGAGGGTGTGGGTGTGCCGATGAAGAGAAGCTCAGTCTTGCTGGCATTCAGGCAGAGGTCATTGGTGGCACACCACTCCTGGATGGAAGACAGGCAGCCAGGGATGAGGGAGGGAGAAGAAGTGGCTGAGGGTAGCCTGAAATTGGGCTGAGTTTCATCCGCATAGCACTTGAAGTTGGGGCAGAGTGCGGCAATGCGTTGGGCAAGAAGTGCCAGGTATTGGTTGAACAGCCAGGGAAAGAGGTTAGACCCCTAGGGAAGACCACAGGTAGAGATAGAGATGGAGGAGAGGAAGGACCCGAGTTGGACCTGGGAGGGTCGTTAGGAGAGAAAGGAAGTCAGCCACGCCAGGGCCTGGCCCGTGATGCCCAGGTTATCACAGAGATGGTTGAGCTGGATGGCATGGTTGACCGTGTCGAAGGCAGACGAGAGATCAAGTAAGATGAGGACATAGGGAGTGTTGGAATCAAGATTAGAGAGAAGGTCTTTGCGGATGTTCAGAAGAGCAGTTTCCGTGCTTTTGGCAGCCCTGAAGCCAGACTGATGGTCGTGGAGACAGCCAACAGATTCAGTGTGATGATTAAGCTGTGAGATGGCCAGCTTTTCAAGGAGTTTGCCCAAGAAAGGAGTGATGGAGATTGGGCGATAGTTAGCAGGGCAGGAAGGGTCGGCAGAGCGTTTCTTAAGAAGAGGGTGCACAAGGGAGTGCTTCAGAGGGGAGGGGAAGACGCCAGTGGTGACGGAGTGTTTACAGAAATCAGCAAGGGCAGGAGCCAGGGTGTCAATGTGGTCCTTGATGGTTTTGAAGGAACAGGGGTGGACCTGTTTTGATGAGACTTTCATAGATCGGACTTGTCTAGAAACCTCCTCTGGGGAGAACAGGGGAAAGGCATAGAAGGAGATAGGAGAGGTGGCCGCAGAAGGGCCAGAGGATGCACAGTGAGTAGTGGGGAAAGAGAGGACAAGATGTCCTGAATTTTAGAGATGAAGTGAGAAGCCAGGGCTGTGCAGAGGGCCTGGGAAGGGACAGGAGAGGTAGAGACTGCTGCAGGACTGGCCAGTTCCTTGCAGATTTTAAAGAGTTTGGCCGAGTTGTTGGATGCCTCAGAGATGCGTGCTTGGATGTGAGCTCTCTTCTTAGTGCGGACAGAGAGCCGGTATTGCCTTTGGAGCAGGTGGCAGGCCAGCTTGTCTGAGAATGTACGTGAAGCAAGCCATTTCCTCTCAGCCACCCTGCAATTGTGTTTAAGGGTGACGAGGACGGAGTCGTACCAGGAGTTGCACTTGCCTTTCGGCTTCAGATGGATCCTCATGACAGCGGCGAGAACATCGAGAGTGTCTGATATAGCAAAGTGGAGCATAGAAAGGGCTGTGTCATGGTGTGAGTCAGCCAGAGGGGGAGGGGGAGAGAAAGTGGCAGCGAAAACCTCCAATGACACGCGCTTCATGGGTCTGATGACCGAGAAGGTGGGTGGCAATGATGGAGAGGGCTTGGCCTGGAGGGTAGAGAGGGTGAGCTGGGAGGAAAGGAGAAAGTGATCACTCCAGGTAGAGGAGTGGTGAGAGGAATAGAAGGGGGACGGTCAGAGGTGATCAGACCGTAGAATGTCAGGGTCATTGTCTGGGACATGTGCTATGGTGAATTTTTACTATAAAATACATTGGATTGCCTGAAAAAGTACTTTAAAAATGTTCATGGTTCAGAACAGTGTCCGCAATTCAGGACACATGCTCAGCGTGGTTGCTGTCACATAATGATGTCGCCAACACGTCCCCGAAGGGGACGAATGTCTGCAGGACACCAAATGGACAGGAACGGCTGTGCAGTGCGCGTGGGTGTTCTAAGGACAGTGTTCGGGTCCTGAAAGTATTTAAAAGTGTGACACAAGTGAGACGGACAGTTACGGACAGGCGCAATGTTTGTAAGATTTATGGGTGTGGTGCGCATGTGCGTAGATGTTCTAGAGTTAGTACGGACAGGTCTAGTGTCCTTAGTACACCTTCATTTTGGATAATTACAGACATCCCAGACACTGTGCGTGTTCTACAAACAGTTTCACCTTACGTGTGTACATTACGGACAGGTGTAGTGTCCTTAGGACACCTCCATTTTGGTTAATTACGGACATTCCGGACACCGCATGTGTTCTTACAACAGTTTCATCTTGCCTGCTAACATTACCTACAAGTTTAGTGTTCTCAGAACACCCCCATTTTGGTTGATTCTGGATATTCCGGACACCGCGTGTGTTCTTAGAACAGTTTCATCTTGTTGCGGACAGTACGGACAGGTTTAGTGTCCTCAGGACACCTCCATTTTGGTTAATTCCGGACATTCCGGACACCACATGTGTTCTTAGAACAGTTTCATCTTGCCTGCGGACAGTACGGACAGGTTTAGTGTCCTCAAGACACCTCCATTTTGGTTAATTACGGTCATTCCGGACACCGCATGTGTTCTTAGAACAGTTTCATCTTGCCTGCGGACAGTACGGACAGGTTTAGTGTCCTCAAGGCACCTCCATTTTGGTTCATTACGGACATTCCGAACACCCGCCCTGTCCGCAGACATCTTAACTGCCTTTTTAAAAAAAAATAAAACACAAAGGACTGAATTTGCCATGTGCAATTTGGTTGGCTATGCAAAGCCAATTTGATGAAATGTGCATATTTCCCTTTGATATGCTAATTTCTGGTGACATCACATTCCTTTGCATTTGCTGATGAGTGTCCCCCACTTTAATTTTTAGGACTTGACCCCTGCCTGCCACCAATTCTTTTTCAGAATCACCTGCCATGTGGTATGCAATCCATCTACATAAATGCTCAGGAGTTCCCTACATGCCTCTTCATTGAATGCCTTGTGTAAGTTTTGGTCAAATTCTGCCAATGTTTTTTCTAACTCTGCATCAAATCTGGCACTCACAGTTATGTTATGTTATGTTATGTTATGTTATGTTATGTTATGTTATTTGGCATTTATATAGCGCTCTATATAAATGCCAAATAACATAACATAAAATAACATAACATAACATAACATAACACCAGTTAAGTGTGCAGCTGATGTAATTGCCTAATGGTAGTTGCATCCTAGCATTCGGTGTGGTGGTATTGATATTGGTTCAATGTGTGCAGTCTGGAGGGTGGAGACCTAGACTGGGTTCTGACTGTGTTCGGCCTGTGGGACGCTTATGTGTGCAGGTAGGCCGGTATGTCATGGGATATAGCTGCGTTTTATTAGAGTGATGAGGCGATCATGGGATATTGTTCTTATGTGAGCAGCTAGATAAATTGATCGAAGGGTGTAGCTGCACTCTAATTGTGTGATGGTGTAGAGTAGAGAGTAAGCATAGTGATATGATATGATAGTATATTCATAAAGCGCCTACACATAATGCGTGTGAGGGTGCCCCGCGACAAGAGAAGGAACAAGGGAAAACACAAGACAGTCCTACAGGCCATGAACAACAAGAATGTGATGATTAGCCATCGCACTCGGTCTGGTGGCACCCCAGATAGTCCAAGTGGCAAGGCACAAACAGAAGGGAAACGGGAACAGACTGCCGATTACCGTGATTTACCTGACTACATCTTAGGCGAATCACACGAGGTGAGGGGAAAGGAGGGAGAGGAACAAATAAGCGACACTTGCACTGGGCCCCACGACACCCCATGCAGTGCTGGGGGCACACAGCCACATCACAGGGGACCATAGGGGGTTGGAGGCAGACAGCCGAATCATGGGCGACCAGAGGGAAAACAAGGGGGACCAGAGGATGTGGGGGACCAGAGAATGTGGGGGCACACAGCGACATCACAGGGGCTAAAAGGGCTGGGTAAACTGCGACAACATGGGAACCAGAGGGGCTGGGGTGCACACAGCGATGTCATTCGGGCCTGGGGGCATGCAGCAACAATAAGGGGAACTGGGGGGAAAGTGGGCCAGAATGTAGGGTTTTTAGATGGTTCCATTAATGGATTTTTCCATTAATGGATTCAACATGGAAAGTGGGCCAGTGGACATCATGGGGCTAAGGGGGGGGGCTGTGGGAACACAGTGACAACATGGGAACGAGAGGTCCAGGGGCACACAGCAACATCATGGGGCCAGGGAGGGGATGGGGGCACACAGTGTTAAGACAGGAACGAGAGGGGCTGCGGCACACAGCAACATCGAGGGGGAAAGGGTGGGCTAGGGGCACAGCGGCTACACAGTGAACCAGAGGGCTTGGGCACACAGCAACTTCACAGGGACCAGAGGGGGTTGGGGGCACACATTGACATCACGGTGGAGCAGAGGGGTGGGGAGTACACAGTGACATCTCAGGGGCCAGGGGGCTGCAGGCATATAGCGGCAACATGGGGACCTGGGGGCACAACAGTGACATCACAGGGGACCAGAGGATGTGGGTTACACAGAAACATCACAGGGACCAGAAGGGGTGGGGCACATAGCTACAACAAAGGGATCCAGAGGGGCTGGGGCACACAGCAACATTAAGGGGCCAGGGGCTACAAGCATGACAGCACGAGGGGTCTGGGGGCCACAACAGCGACATCACTAGGGACCGGGGGTACACTGCGACAACATTGTGACTACATGGGGCACAGGGGGGCTGGGGACACAGTGACATCACGGGGGTTTGGGGCACACAGACATCATGAGGGACCAGATGGGGCCGGTGCGGGGTGGGGGGCACACAACAACATCACGCAGGACGAGAAGGGGCTGGGGCATATAGTGACATAATGGGGGGACGGGGGGCTGCGGGCACAATGCAACATTAAAGGGACCAAATGGGGTAAACAGCGAACACGGGGACCAGAAGGGCTGGGGGACGACAACATGGCGAACCAGAGGGGCTGGGGGCATATAGCGACATCACAGGGAACCAGAGGGAGTTGTGGGCATATAGAGACATCACAGGGGACCAGAGGGATCTGGGGGTACAGAGCGGGTACAGTGCGCAATCATGTAAGTGTGTTAGTCCTTTAGCTACTGGGCTCTTTTTGTTCTGTCCATATCTCACTTCCACTGGGAATCCCTGCAATGCCAAAGTCCATGATGTGATTCTTGACTGAGTTAAGTTCCCTGATCTGATTCTTTTACTCTGAAAAAATTGCAGTGGCTGGTGATCTGTTTCAACAATGACCCGTTCCCCCTGTATAATGTTGTGTAAATATTATAGTTCCCAGACCGTGGTCAACAGTGCCTTTTCACATTCACAAAATTTAATTTCTACCTGTGACAATGCTTTGTTAGCATATGCAATGGTTTTGTTATTTAAATCATGTTTTTGATATAGGAATACTGACATATACTGATTTGTGAGCCCTATTTCTATAAACATATTTAGGTTTGTATTTGAATAAGTCAAACATGGCTCTTTTATCAGACACTTCTTCAACTTGGTTACGGCCTCTCATTGTTCCTTTCCCCATTTCTAGGGTACTCCCTGCTTCAATAATTGTGTCTATACTTGTGTAATTTCTGCATAATCTTCAATACATTTCCTGTTGTTACTTGCCATCACTAACAAACTCTTCAAGCCCTTGAAATGGGTGGCATCTTTTAATTGTTGAATAACTTCAACCTTTTTTTTCTTTTGTGGGCTTAACTCTTGCTCTTTCAATTCATGTACCAAGAAATATACCCTTCTTCTACACCACTGCGCTTTCTGCAATGACACTTTTCCCCAGCCTTTTGCAACTGGCTGAGCATATGTTTAATTTAATTGAAGTGTCTTTGTATGTCTTCATTTTTGATCAGGACATCATCCACATAGATCACAGTTCCCCTCTCGGGTGCATATGGAAGTGCTTTGCTCAGAAATATCCCAAACTCACTCCCACCATTGATATACATGAAAGGAGTATGATTCCATGCATATTGCAGTCAGTTAACCAAAAAGGCAAACATATTTTGTATGTCTTCAGCTAGGGGCATACAGTAATTCCCTGCTGTAAGATCCAAAGTGATAAATACCTTTGACCCTTGATTCTGTGCAAGGCTTTTATCAATAAATGGAAGTGACCACCTTGACATAGGTACCCTCTTATTTAGATATCTCATGTCTGCACAAACCGCCATTGACCACTGGGATTTAGCACACCTAATATGGGTGTATTTGAAGTACTGTGGATAGGTCTAAAGATTCCTCTGGATTCTAGGTTTATGATTATTTCTGCCAAGGATTCTAAACAGGCCAAATGTAGCCTATATTGTTGTACGCAGACAGGCTCCCAACCATATCCTTCTAGCAGTGTCGAAAAATGCAAAACATTAAGCCCGCAATCATAGGCGTTGTTTTTAAATAACTCTTTGAAATCCATGAATATTGTTCTCAACTTATCTCTCTCTTCTTCATTAGTGCAACAATCTGCAGCTTGAATGTGTTCCTCTACCAGAGACGTATGGGAAATCCTCTAAAGGAAGGAATTGTGTGTTTTTTCTAGTTGTGTGGCAGTGTCTCTTTGGAGATCTTGGCATAATAGCCTCCATTTCAATTTGTTGTTTTTCTATTTCACACACCTGAAATAGGATGCAGCGACCTGATGACAACAAACCACATATTTTGATTCATTAGGGTATATAGATTACATCCTGAAAATCCACTTTGGTTTGGAATCTAAGCACTCAAGCAGTTTACCATGTGATGTAATAGAACTTTAATGAATATTCCCAATGATTGAGTTGTTTAAATCCACATTTTAGTGTGATTCTTGCATTGCCATCCAAAATGGTATCCCTTCTTCCAAATGAACATCCTGACACTACTTGTTATTCACCAGAATCCAAATGGCACCATCGCCAACTTCCACCATATGAGTATATTCACATACTAGCCCCTGTTTGCTCAAGGAGATTCAATGAGACACACAAATGCAACAGGCACTTCCATCTGTTTTACCTTTTTGTTCCTTAATGCTGTTGTGAATTGCCTTGTGAATGTGGGGATGATAATATCCTTCTTTACTTGTAGTTTAATTGCAGATGGCATTTTTGTGCACAATGGTAAGCTAACCTTCTGTTCTCAAATTCAGGTGCTGCTCCACCAAGTCTAGACCAAACCTTTTGATCCAAGAAATCTAACACCATACACATTATGTGCATGATATAATTTCCCAAATAGAATATGGCCTTGGTTTCAATTACAATCCATACATTGTGATGAATGCTTTTGGACCCTATTGTGATTTTCAACATCGTCCTCCCAACTCAGAGGCATCTAAGTCACAAATGTGTTGATTTTCTTTATTTTAAAACTTGGTATCTTTTCTCTGTCAAGCATTTGTTTGAACACATTCTCACTAATAAAACTCCTTACCTGTTCGAAGGCCAAAACCGTCTCTATAATTTCTGGACACCCATTTGCTTGCATCGGTATGCAGGCCTGACCTTCCTTCATGTGTATTTTTCCAATTGTAATTATTGAAATAAATGTTTCCTGAGTCTTTTGTTCACAGTTTTCCTCACTTAGATAAAAATGCAATGTGTTTTCATCTATCTGTGTTTGCCATTTTATCTTAGGGTCCAAGTAAATCTCTACAAATTGCTTTTCAATTTCTCCTTGAATTTCACCCTGGCAGATGGGAATGACAGCAACACTAGGTACACATCCTTTCCGAAGATGCACTTCCACTGCACTCTCTGTTCTAGTAATGGTGTGGCATTCTTTTGCACTGCTGCTGTGGCTTATTACTTTTTTAGATTTCATAATGTTTTTGGCCAAAGACCACAACGCCCCATTTACCCCATCAATGTGGGGAGACAGTCTCTTATGGCAATTTGTTCCCAACAGGAACGGGGTCTCTTCAATGTATGTGACCACCTCCCAATGTATGTGTCTCCGTTTATGTTCTCCTACTTTGATGTCAACTTCAGTGGCACCTTCCCCTGGTATTTCTTCTCCATTGAAATAATGCATGGGGACCTTCAATGTGTCGCCATTTTAGCATGTCTTGTGGATGTCTCCCTTCATTTACGCTATCCAATAGTTTACTTGACATCACGGTTGCCTGCACGCCTGTATCCACCATGGAAAAACATTATAGGTCTCAATGGTAAAAGGGGCATATTACATGTGCTCACATATTTCAAGTATGCAAGGCAACTGTGAATTGTTGCTAATCCCGGGGCTTATCTTCTTTAGGCCTGCCTGGCCTCTTGCTAAGCAAAGGGGCATATGAAATTACCCCCTTGTTTAGCTCATCTTTTTTTAAATTTCTCTGTTTATTCATTTGGATCTTTGCCACCGATTGCCCCCCTTCTATATTGGGAAAACCTGTGTTCTTTGCCCATTCCTCTTTTGCTTTTTCCCCATCATTTGGATCCCCTTCACTTACTTCCACTCTGAGGTACAAATGTTTTGTATTTTCATTAGCATTGTGTTGCAAAACATCAGCAGCTCCTGTGTGAAACTTACCTATTTCTGGTACTGTACTTGTTATTTCTGCCTCATGGAATATTTGTGGCTCGAAATACTCCTCAAGAAGCCCATTCATACCTTCCTTTTGCATTTCATTCTGTGAAGATATGGTCACTGTTAGAATTGTCAGACAATGACACTTTCATTTGATTTTCTATTTTCATTTACCATTTCATTACTGTCATGTTGCATGATATTTTTAAATTGTCTTCTGCTCCTCGGGTTCTTCCTGTGTATTTCCCATTTGTCCTTTCTCATCTTAACACAGAGGAATGGTTTTGTTCAACTCGAAATTAAAACACTCTCCATTTTTGTGTGTGTTTTCATTTGTTATTATTCACTTATTTTCTTAGTTGTATCTCACTAAGCAGTTTGGTTTGTGCATTCAATGGCAAATCATCACTTTTTTGCTTTCATTTTCAGAAATTCCGGCTGAGTAGTCATTTGGTTCTTCTTTGTGCAGTGCCACTTTTGTGATATTCTGCACTCTCACTGAGTTGCTGCTTCTACACTGCACAAAGTTTTTCTGTCTGCTCAGACAACATTCTTACTTGTGCTTCTAAGCACTGGAATGGTTCCATATCCCGTAAGTCATCCCTCTGTGCTCTAAGCCGGTACTGTTTGAATTCAAGTTGTACAGGCCTGTTTTGGCTCCTTCCCAGACACTTATTTCTGTCTCTGTTTCCCTTGAATTACTGGGACAGAGGATGCGAGGAATGTGGGGTGACCATTCTCTGTCCATGTTCTACCTGTGGAGAAGACTGACCATAAGAGCACAGGCCATACGTTGCACACTGTCTCTCATTTGACTGATACTGGTCCCTTTGTTGACTTCCATTTTCAATGAACCTATCTACATACCTTGGTCTTTCCTGATTGCCATATACAATTATGGCAGGGTCAAACCTACTATGGGCCCCAAATGCCTGGCATGGCCCTTTATAAATCTGTTTTTGGGAGTTATTAGGACCTAACATATCATAGCGAAATCCCACCTTTGGCAAAATACCAAGATTCCGAGGACTAATGTACGAGCTTCTGTTGCTAGGTTCTGTGGATTGAAACACAGAGGCCTGGGATGGTGATTCTTTCCTTTGCATGGCCACGCCCCTCTGGTTATGTGGTGGGTGAATCTTTAATTGAGCAGTCTCCAAAAGCATTTTACCACACTTTATCCCTAACGCTGAGGAGGTAGATTATTTAGCTTTTTGCTCTGATTCTTTATTCCTACCCTCATTTTTCTCATAGGAGAATACTTCATAGATGGTATAGTCTTTGTAACCGTCAATAGTAATAGAGTCAGATAACAAGGTTTCTTGCAAAAATATAAAATCATTCTGTTCGAGTTTAAAAAACATTGTGCAATTCATAATACTTAGGAACCCACAAGTATCCCAACTTAGAAATGACAAGGATTCAAAATTAGGAACCTGATCTTTGACCATTAAAGCATTAAATTGCTTAAAGTCAATCCCAATTCACTTGGAGGCCATTGGGGTTGGACACAAGTAAGACTTGCCTTATGCCTTGATTCCCAATTGTGCATTGTATGAGGGCCACATCTTTACCACTATTTGTGGCATTAAATGCGAATGAGGTTCAAATGGACACATCCATAGAGGACACATAATTTATAACTGCCATACTATGCCCTTTAATAGACATGTCGTCTAGAGCAAATAGTAACAAATGTGCTTATCACAGCAGAATAATAATGGACAGTAAGTACAATTATCAAAGGTTTAAATGTTCACTTGAACACCTCTATATCAAATCTCATACTCCTGAGGCAGCTGACATGTTCAACTCTGCAAACAAAACGTACAAAACAGCTATAATTGCACACAAAGCAAACCCATTTAATACTAGGATTAGTAATGCTTCTTCTGACTCAAAAGAACTTTTCTCTATCCTTAAAGAGTTGCAAAACCCTATCCCAATCATCAACCCTATTTAATCTAGCAAAGAATGGTTTACTACCATCCAAGATGCCCTTGACACTAACATCAAACTACTACAAAACAAAATCATCACTAAAACAACAATATTAGAGGAAAAACGTAACTTGAAGGATTTGATCAGGAACCCCATAGCATGCAACACTCCCACCTTCCATTTTTCATCAGTCTCCCAAGAAGTAGTGCTCAACACTATAGCTAAATTGAAAGCATCTAACTGTAAAGGAGATAACTTCCCTGCCCATCTAGTCAGACTGTGGCCCCAACTCTTCCTCCCATCATCACTAACTTTGTTAATGCATCATTCAATTCTAACTCAGTTCCAGCAAGCATCAAAGAAGCCTAGGTCAAGCTATTATTAAAAAAGCCAACGCTAGACCGCTTAACCATAACCACGGTCCCATTCCTTCTCAAAATTATTTATAAAATAGCATATAACCAAATACAAGCCCATCTCGAATAGAACAAACTCGTTGGAGCTAGACAATCTGGATTCAGGCCCAACCATAATACCGAAACTGTGCTTAATGACCTGAAAATCCAAATAGACACCATAAGAGACTCAGGAAAAATTGCCATATTGCTGCTGCTAGATCTATCAGCAGCTTTCGACCTCGTAGACCATGACAAACTTTGCAAGACATTAGTTAAAGACTTCAGTTTCTCTAATAATGCCACGCTCTGGATCAAATCATTTCTAGCTGAACGCACATCCAGAGTTGCCATTGGTAAAGATGCAGCCGACCCCATAGCTGTCCCCATCGGAGTACACCAAGGATCATGCCTCTCCCACACCCTCTACAATGACTATATCAAACTCCTATTTTCAGCAGTAGAAGATATGGGTGTCATCAACAAAATCTATGCCATCATTCAAAACTGGATGGCAATGAACAGCCACTGTCTCAATGATGTTAAGACAGAGGTGCTCATTGTAGGATCGCAATCTAGAATAGGCTCACTCCATCCAGATTACAAAGATATCAATATTGACGGCACTTTGATACCAGTTCTCAAGCAAGTTAAAACACTCGGTGTCTACTTAGTTGCTAACCTCACCATGAGTAAACATATCTCAGCCCTCTCATCCTCCACAGCATATACAGCGAAACTCATAGCGCTTAGCCGCCAATTCCTCACTCCCCCCAATTACATAACATGAGCCAGAGCTCTGATATTAACTAAGCTCGACTATTGCAACATCCTATTACAAGGAACCTCCAATACCAATATAAGTAAATTACAATTGCTACAGAATAAAGCCCTTTGAGTGGGATTAGGTATAAAGAAATCAGACCACATCTCCAACATCAGGCGAGAAAACCATTGGCTGCCTATCAAAGCCAGCATCATTTTCAAAACGCTATGTGTTGTATATAAATGCCTCACTAACAAAGCCCCAGATACCTCACGAATGCCATAAAGAAAAAAATAACTAACAGAACACTCAGATCAAACAATAAGGCTCGATTAGAAATTTTGCGTCATAAAAGTACCAAAGCAGGAGGGAGTAGTTTTGGAGTCTTCCCCCCCCCTACCTTAGTGAACTCCCTTCCATTCAGAATTAAAAAAGAGGAAACCATTGTAAGCTTCAAAAAATCATTGAAAACATGGTTTTCCAACCAATACGGATGGACCAAGATAGTCTGTCTCTATTTAGTAAATACAGGCCCACATGATATCCACGAAATATGACCTCTTATGAACTTTCTCTGACTTCTAAAAGGTGTAACAATTTTGTTTTCAGAGCCACTAGGCCAAATGTAAGTTTATCTGTATTACTGTAACATTGTATGAGTAAAGTTTAAGCTGTCTGTAACCTCGCCGTGATACCTAAGGGTCTGGGCGTGTAACAAATTACATAAATAAATAAATCATCCTCATTAAGTTCTACCCATTTGATGTAAGCAGATGATAATCCTGTCAAAAAAGGAACCCCCAGAAGTAAATCCAACATTCTACATCTATTCAAGGGGAGATATGCCTCATCTCTAAAAATAGCCATGATTTGTGTAGACTGAGGCTTATTGTTTCTGTCTCCCTTTACCTCTCTACAAACACTCTGAACCCTGGTCAGTGCCAGGTTACACACTTGCTGGGCAACAGAACCACACTTAGCTACCCCCGAGTCCAAAAAAAGAGGTCTTGGGAACCTCAGAAACAAGACCAGTCTCGGAGCCCTTTAAAAAAGTATTCAGATGGTGCATGATTCAAATTCAACCGACCCATCAGAAAAACCTTAGAGTAATCATTCAATGATTCTTGGTGAACACCACTAGCCCGTTTCAGACTAAAAGCTGCATTTGTAACTAGCTGGTGGCCCCCGCTCATAACCTTGCTTAGCTGAGAGTTTCTATGTTTATCCTCATAGGAGAAGGCCTGGTTGAATCATTGGAATTAGTAACATTCTCAGTGTTAAAACGTCCCTCTACAGGAAGTAAACATGAGGGCTTCACAGAATTAGAACTCCTTGACCCAGTAGAGGTACAATTTAGAGATACCTTATCTGTGACCTTATTAGCCGCCAGAACATCGATCACCAAACGTGTCAAAAACAGGCATCTAATGTCCATGCATTTCTCCATGAAGGATTTTTTTCTTTTTGGCTGTATTGGACAACCGTCTGTTTTGTTCATCTGGTGGCTGCACTATTGTTATGATTTCGGGCACCAGGACTCTTAATGTTTGCCCAATTATTTAGATTCTTGTTTTTCTTTTCCCTTTTGACATAGATACATTTTTCTGCTTGGCTGCTCTATCAAATTCTTGTAAACTGGAATTAAGCGGGCTAAGCCTGGCTTAGGTCTAGCCATTTCATTCAATAACACCTGAGGCAGTGGAGTCCTAAAGTGCATTTAGATTTATCTAAATTGTCAATAAGGACTCCTTAATTTCTCCCAATATCGATGTGTGAGCATTGACTTTGAGGACTAAATTATCATATATCCTGACAAGACCTTGTAATGCAAGATTGAGAGCAGCCAGACCCACTAATGATGTACAGTATGAAGGATGTAACTCACTTCTTTGATCATAATTAGACTAATGAAAACTGTACCTAGGAGCACCATACACATAATTGGTGTTCTCAGAGCTTTGCATAGACGCATCAGAATTCAGGGAGTTGTCCAGGTCCACTTGAAAATTCAAAAAGAGACTAGGAGAATCACTTAAATGAGTGCAATTTATGTCAATATCTCCTATCTTTACATGCAAACTGGGACACACATTTGGTAATGAAGTAATCTAGGTGGCCAGATCCATATCTTTTGATAGATTTGCTAATTGTGAGTCATGAGGTGAGCCCATTCAGCCAACAGGGTCCTCCGCGGGTGGTATGACTACAGACTCTGCTATTTCTTCTGTAGACACCATGGTTGGGCCCACTTCTGTTTGCACAACCTTACTGTAAAAACACAGGTTAGCTAAGTAGGCCCAGACTCAACAGCTTCTTTCAAGGCATTTGTTACCACCTTGTCTAATGGAGTCTTGGCACAAAGGGCCTCCTCAGCATGCCTTAAATGATCCTGTTTTCCTTTGTTCCGCATAGCGAGGCTCATACATCAATAAACTGTTCCCAACACAGAACAGGTTGAAAGGAGAACATCATGAAACACAATTCAACAAACTGTCAGCTAATTGCATTTCAGTGACACTGCTAAAATAGATAAAAACAACAAGCAGGTGCTTCACTGAAATGATGGGAACACACTTCACTTCTCAGCACTATTCTATAAATAGCAGTGAACACAGCTCAAAGGGCCGCTGCTTGCAATTTTCAAATTCGCAGAGGCCAAAATAATAAGTGCAAGCAAGCAGACATGAGTTAACTAGTTATTTTTTATCCTTGCTTGCTTATCACACACTTGCATCAGGCCCCACAGCCTTCATCACCCCCCCTTCTTGGGGCACCACTGGGTAAAGCTGTACCAATGCCATTAACAGTCAGGCACAAGCTACCTTATTCTTGCACCTGTACATGTAACTTACAACTTCCGACAGTTTCACCCTTGCACTTTTCCCTTCCCCTCTACCCTAGCACTTGCGCAATCTGAATGACACCTGGCCTAGTAGGATCGTTGTCTGTCTCCCCTCGTCCCCCCCTGCCTCGTCACGCCTTGAAACACTTGTGTATAGGTGCAATACAAATGCCATATCATATCATATCATATCATAATGCCTTCAATACATATGTGCGTACATTTAATTTAGAAGGCGATGCACCTATAATTTTAGTCCAAGACATTACCATTGTTGAAGCTTCATACTTTCAAGTACTAGACATTTTGGTGTTCATATGAAACAGATAGTGGGCTATATATCACAAGAAGTAAATACTTAATTTTGGTACACAAATAAGAGGAAGTAATAAACAGATGCAAGGAGTAATCATTATTTGAAAATATTGACGATCACCGAAGGATAAACAGATTAACTACATACAATTATAACATTCATGCAAAGGTATAACAACTGGTTAATCACATATTTGAAAATTAAAGGACATTTTGGCAATTAATTAATAGTAGTAAATGATAAATGAACCTAAAGCAATCAAATACAAATAATGAATCCATTTAGCAAGGAAATCTAACAACAACTTTATTTCTAACAGAATGTGATATGACAACAGACAACACAATTTTAGAGCTCATGTTTAAGGTCAATTTAGAAGTAGAGGATGAGGAAATGAACAATCAAAAAATCATGAGCACCAGGGCTGTGTGGCCTGGCTAACATAGCTCGTTTTCACTCCTTTCAGCTCTTTGACCCTCCACTGGAACATCCTTCCTCTCTCTATCTGTTCCATCCTCACCTATTCCTCCTTTCGTGTCTCTTGGAATCTCTTCTTCTCCACTCCCCTCCCTGACACTCCTATCCCCTCCTTCCACCTTCCTCTTTCCTTCCTCTTACCCTCCTCTTCTTTCCTCTCTCTCCCTGCTGCATTCCTCTTAAGTCCCCTCTCCTCCTCTCTCATCCTCAGTCTATTACTCTTCATTCTTCCCTCTTCCTTCCCCTTCGCCACCCCCTCCTCTTTCATTTATCTTCACTGGCAAATTGTTCTACTTACTGTATTACTGGTTTGATTCATATTTTTTAATTGTGTGTACTGTTTTTATTGTATCCATTGTGTTATAATGTAAAGCTCTTTGGCGTAAAGTGCTATATAAACACAATAAACATAAACATAAACATAGGACTTTTTCGCCAAGTTTAAAATGGGCCGTTAGTGTAAAACTAATATTCTGGGTGATTGCAAAAACAAAAAAGATTGTAAAATCATGGCCAGTGGCTCTAGTGAAATTGCTATGATCCCAGAGATAATAGATGATTTTCCTTCCCGGATGCATCCAGATAAACATGTGCAGCTTTACTGTTAGCTAGACTGAAGGTTTGGGGTAATACAGTAGGAAATATTGAAAATGACCAATCATAGTGTAGTGAAATGTATTTTACAGTCCGCAAAATAATCCTATTAAGCATATTAATGAGAACAGCATTTATAAACGTAAAGCTTGACACTACATGTGGCTTTCAAATACTTCACAGCCTTTGATGTTTAGGTCGGGGTTTGACTTAGTTAGAAAGTTACATGTGGATACTGAAGTTAGAATATGCCTAAAAAACTATTCCTTTTCACTGTATATATATAGTGGATTTACAAATCACTTAGTGAGATTAAATGCCTCTCTGCTGAACTTTGGAATGGGTCATAGAGTCGTGACAGCATATGCAGAGTATTATGCATATTTGCATCCTACAAAGACACATTTAGATGCATTTCTGAAAATGATTTATTAACTTTTTCAACAACATGCAAAATCATGATTTTTGATAGGCTTAAGAATAGGAACAAAATACCTGGTGATTGGAATAGCTACCTCTTAAGGTTTTAAGATAATTTAAAATGCATATATATATCATAGATGTCTAGTATGTCTTGAAATCCAAAAAAAGAGAAATACATATGAATGCACCTACTTACCCTGCTAAGAGGCTTTAACAGAACATTTGGGGGTTATTCTCTGTGATCTATGGTTACAGAGTACAAGCAAATATATGTTCTTTCAGTTGTATATAGTCTTAAAGCAACACACACACTTAAACAACTGTTTATAGAAAATGCAAGGGAAATGTTGGCATCCCTGTCAGGGTATCACAAACAGAACCCCAGCTGACATTAAGGTAAAATGGGGTATTTCTTTCGATAAAATCATACAAACCGATGAACATATATTGAGACATTAGAGAAGGGAAATAACATTAAAATGTTATGATTTCAAAACGTACATGAAGATTTATACAAACGGAAATGTAAGGTACACACCAACATATGCAAAACAACAATTGTCAGATATCTTTCAGCTAAAGACATTAGACATCTGTATATAAAAGTGAGAATGAATGTACAAGAAACCATGGAAATGAGTGTGCCAAGAATAAACAAAATCAAAGATAAAAGGTCATATAGAAGTACTAAGTGAACCAGAGATTTTGACAAACCTCGTGATTGATTGTCAACATTTGGAAATTGTGAGGAAACTGTGAGTAAGAGACTTTGAATATAAACAATACATCAAAAGACTGAGGCCTTTTGGACCTTATTTATGAATAGTAGGCACACATTGAGCTGACTGGCAGAGAATTTTAAATGACATGCATGATGTGCCCCTGGGTGAGACAGATGAAATGTGCCAGTTATTCAGTTGTTCTGTTTGTGTACTACATGGGTGAAGAGTGTGGCACCCAGGACCCTTTGGAAGTGTCCAATGGAATAGAGTGCATGTGCCACTCTTTGTCTTGTTGGTGTGGTACCGGGCATTGCTTTGAGGGTGTGCTTTGTAGCACCTAATGTAGGCATCAAGATTGGGTAGGTAGTGAAATGCCCCCTGGGATGGCTGTAGGTTGTTACAATGGTCCAGCTTAGAGAGAACCAGAGCTCTGGAGACAGTGAGCTTCTGGGGGAAGGATAGGAAAGGTAGAATACCTCTGAGGAGGTGCAGCTGGTAATGTGACTTCTTAGAGATATTGGAGATATGAGGAGAGAAGGAGAGTGTGGAGTCGAAGATGACCCTGAGGTTTTTAGCCTCACAGGTGGGAGCAGGGAGTGGGCCAAGAGAGGGCGGCCAGAGAGTGACAGGAAAGGAGGGTGTGGGTGTGCCGATGAAGAGAATCTCAGTCTTGCTGGCATTCAGGCAGAGGTCATTGGCGGCACACCACTCCTGGATGGAAGACAGGCAGTCAGGGATGAGGGAGGGAGAAGAAGTGGCTGAGGGTAGCCTGAAAATGAGCTGAGTATCATCCGCATAGCACTTGAAGTTGGGGCAGAGTGCGGCAATGCGTGGGGCAAGAAGTGCCAGGTATTGGTTGAACAGCCAGGGAAAGAAGTTAGACCCCTGGGGAACACCACAGGTAGAGATAGAGATGGAGGAGAGGAAGGACCCGAGTAGGACCTGGGAGGGCGTCGATAGGAGAGAAAGGAAGTCAGCCACGCCAGGGCCTGGCCCGTGATGCCCAGGTTATCACGGAGATGGTTGAGCTGGATGGCATGGTTGACCGTGTCGAAGGCAGACGAGAGATCAAGTAAGATGAGGACATAGGGAGTGTTGGAATCAAGATTAGAGAGCAGGTCTTTGCGGATGTTCAGAAGAGCAGTTTCCGTGCTTCTGGCAGCCCTGAAGCCAGACTGATGGTCGTGGAGACAGCCAACAGATTCAGTATGATGATTAAGCTGTGAGATGGCCAGCTTTTCAAGGAGTTTGCCCAAGAAAGGAGTGATGGAGATTGGGCGATAGTTAGCAGGGCAGGAAGGGTCGGCAGAGCGTTTCTTAAGAAGAGGGTTCACAAGGGAGTGCTTCATAGGGGAGGGGAAGACGCCAGTGGTGACGGAGTGTTTACAGAAATCAGCAAGGGCAGGAGCCAGGGTGTCAATGTGGTCCTTGATGGTTTTGGAGGAACAGGGGTGGCCCTGTTTTGACGAGACTTTACTAGATCGGACTTGTCTAGAAACCTCCTCTGGGGAGAACAGGGGAAAGGCATAGAAGGAGATAGGAGAGGTGGCCACAGAAGGGCCAGAGGATGCACAGGGAGTAGAGGGGAAAGAGAGGACAAGATGTCCTGAATTTTAGAGATGAAGTGAGAAGCCAGGGCCGTGCAGAGGGCCTGGGAAGGGACAGGAGGGGTAGAGACTGCTGCAGGATTGGCCAGTTCCTTGCAGATTTTAAAGAGTTTGGCCGAGTTGTTGGATGCTTCAGAGATGCGTGCTTGGATGTGAGCTCTCTTCTTAGTGCGGACAGAGAGCCGGTATTGCCTTTGGAGCAGGTGGCAGGCCAGTTTGTCTGAGGATGTACACGAAGCAAGCCATTTCCTCTCAGCCACCCGGCAATTGTGTTTAAGGGTGACGAGGACGGAGTCATACCAGGAGTTGCACTTGCCTTTCGGCTTCAGATGGATCCTCATAATAGGGGCGAGAACATCGAGAGTGTCTGATATAGCAAAGTGGAGCATAGAAAGGGCTGTGTCATGGTGTGAGTCAGCCAGAGGGGGAGGGGGAGAGAAAGTGTCAGCGAAAACCTCCAATGACACGCGCTTCATGGGTCTGATGACCGAGAAGGTGGGTGGCAATGATGGAGAGGGCTTGGCCTGGAGGGTAGAGAGGGTGAGCTGGGAGGAAAGGAGAAAGTGATTACTCCAGGTAGAGGAGTGGTGAGAGGAATAGAAAGGGGACGGTCAGAGGTGATCAGACCGTAGAATGTCAGGGTCATTGTCTGGGACATGTGCTAAGGTGAATTTTTACTATAAAATACATTGGATTGCCTGAAAAAGTACTTTAAAAATGTTCATGGTTCAGAACAGTGTCCGCAATTCAGGACACATGCTCAGCGTGGTTGCCGTCACATGATGATGTCGCCAACACGTCCCCGAAGGGGACGGATGTCTGCAGGACACCAAATGGACAGGAACGGCTGTGCAGTGCGCGTGGGTGTTCTAAGGACAGTGTTCGGGTCCTGAAAGTATTTAAAAGTGTGACACAAGTGAGACGGACAGTTACGGACAGGCGCAATGTTCGTAAGACTTATGGGTGTGGTGCGCATGTGCGTAGATGTTCTAGAGTTAGTACGGACAGGTCTAGTGTCCTTAGGACACCTTCATTTTGGATAATTACAGACATCCCAGACACTGTGCGTGTTCTACAAACAGTTTCACCTTACGTGTGGACATTACGGACAGGTGTAGTGTCCTCTGAGCACCTACATGATCACTCCAATAAGGAACCCCACCACACCACCCCAGGTAAGATACAACGCAGCTCATATTGCAACCAGGGCCATAGTGAAGCGCACATTTGGAGTGCTCAAGTCACACTTCCACTCCTTTGACCGCTCTGATGGACAGCTATAATATGCACCCCCAGTAGTGTGCAGGATCATTGTGGCAGCATGTGTCCTGCACAATGTTGCAACACGGCATGGCGTACCGGTGGACATGGTTGTGCCCCCACATCCTCAACCACACACACGGCTGCTGCGCATGGGAGGGGAAATGGCATGTGGTGAGGCCGCCCGTACCCAGCTTGTGGCCACATATTTCACCTAAACTCCAACCCCTGCGGAATGCACACAGGCCTGGCACATACCAGGTCACAATCAATGATGAGAAAGGGACATTTAACTTTCACAACCTTACCACCCTGAGAATGTGTCCACGGAAGTGCCACATTGTGTGCATCCTCAGCTAATTAAACACAACCAATCCCATGTGTCTAAAGGGAACACATGCAAGGAGCTTACCCCCCCTTGCTAAACAGGGCATGAAAGTACTGGTATGCCACCCAAACCCTCGCAACAGCCATGAACCCTGTCTGCCACACCATGCCATGGTATGCAACGGCAAAACATCAAACCATATGCACAAAACATGACACAATAGTCATGAAGTGCCACATGAGAAATGTAAATAGGCACCAGACAATTACACCTGACATGGAATCTGAAGAAATGACTGACCAAAACCTCACACCCTGAAAACGGTGGCACAAATGCATGCCACCAGTGGTGCAAGCAACAAACGTCAGAATACCTGTTGCCATGCACATTGGACAATTTGAAAATTGGCATTTCAAACACTGCTCACTGGACAGCACAGTGAGTGTGCATTGCATTGGGAAACCCCTTCAGCATCATTTGAAAAAAGGGCATTCAACCAAATAGTACCCTGTCATGCATGTACATGATCAATGACTCGAAAGTTAACATGGATTGTCGGGACACAGCATGCCTGAGAAGGCAATCTGGGGGCACGTGTGTGCATGGTGTCAATGTAGTTGGTGGGGGGAGGGGGCGTTGCCTAAGTGTGTGTGTCAGTAGGGACATGCATCGAATACATGCATGTGAAATTAAGTGAGTCCCAGTGTCCCGTACACAGCACATGTGAACATAGCACTCAAGAACCCCCCTGTGTGTTAAACCACATCCATCCCCTGACACCTCAAAATAAAGCACAACATTGCATCAGCCATTGACCAGCAGAACATATCATGTACAGAGTACCCCACATCGACAATGGCAGACAGTGACCCATTAATGAATCATAGAAATTCATAATACGACCTACACACAAAGTTCATCAAAGCGCATCAATGAGGTAGGGAACAAGGGAGAAGAACAGTACATTCCTACATGTCCTTTAAACAGTCCACAATGTGATAATTAACTGTAAAATCAAAGTACATATTACAAGCGCATGGAACAATAAGGGAGAGTCTAGGGAGGGAATGTTGGATGACAAAACTAGCATCAACATACCTATGCCTGACGGCAATAGTCGCAGTGCAGGAGTCACAGAAGTAGGGGAGTGAGGGAAGAGAAGGGAAGAGGTGAGGAGAGTAACAAAACAAGTGACAAACTGTGGTAGGTCAACAAAGAATCAAGATAGTGCTGGGGAGGGGGAGAAGAAACACAGAAGGGAATGGGGGAAAAGACGACCTGTAATCAGTGGTGGAGGGACTAATGATACAATTAAGTGGCAAAATAATACAAAAAAAGGTGAAGGTGGGGGGCGGATGGACGGAGGCAGAAGGGCAAATGTCTGCAAAGAACAAGCGGCTAGGTATCACCATGCCTGATGGCAATTGGGGTAGTGGTGGAAAATGACAGACAGAGTACAAGGAGGAGGGTAAAGGGTGGTGGAGAGGGAGGAGAGAGGGAGGAGGGGGCCAAGGTCAAAATGCATAAAGGGGGAGATGGAGAAAGAAAGCACACACAGGGGGTAGAGGGAAACCAGACAGTGCAGAAGGGTATGGGATGTGAAGGTGAAGGGGGGAGACAGAGGGAGACTGGCAGGGGCAGGGGAGACAGGGGGACAATCAAGTGACCCAGAAGGCTGGTGGACAGGGCTAGATAGGACCTCCATTGTAGGATTTTGGTAGTGGTGGCAGGCTCCAGCATCCTGGTTGGCCGGATTGTCACAAGGGCCAAGTGCAACCAATGGGAGGGGGGAGCAGGTCAAGGACACAAACATGACAATCAAATCAAGAGCAATGCGGCCATACCTCAAATGGCACATCAAATCCCCAGCCAGGGCTGCAAGATGGCCAAAGTGGTGCAAGCAAGGAATGGGTGGGTGTTGAAATGCGTGGTGACACGGGTAACTCAGCGTGCAGCCTTCATGTGGCATATCAAAATCACTGTGGGGAAAGTGTCCCAATTCAACATTGCCAGCACATGGACCCCTCCCACCATCAGTGTGTGGTACACAGCCAAAGGGTGCATGGTACCACCTACAGCAGGAAGTGCATGAACATAGACAGTCAATACATAACAACTATCATAAGCAACATGATGAAATGCACAGTCAACATAATACTCACCAAAGTGAAGTGCAGACATGTATTGGAGAATCCATCCGGAATACCCACAAGGGGTATACACACAAGTAGGACTGCAGGCTGGCCACAGATATGACGGAAGCCCAATGCCCATGTGTGATATGCTGTTACACCGAGCCATCCTTGCGAGCCCATGGAAAGGGGAAGCAGGAGTAGCATATGTGTCTGGACCACAAGCAAAACACATAAACAAGACAAACCTGAATGGGCCCAGCTGGAACACACAGTGATGCCTTCCAGTGCCACAAAACACCACACTGTCAAATGTATGCACAATAGACAAAAGAAAATGCAATAAAGAAAAAAATCAGCTGAAAATAAAAATCAATTGAACACATGTTTTTTGAAGAAAAAAATTCATAATCATTAAAATCATTTAAAAACATAAAAATAAATGAAACAACATTTTCAAAACAAAACAATAATAAACATACTTAACAAAAGAAAATTGCAGGATAAAGTAATTATTTTCAGGAAAAAAAAAAATCCTGCTGAAAAAAAAAGAAATTTGCAGGAAAGAAAAACAAAATTGCCATATATGACCCGGGGGAGGGGGGGTGGGGAGAGCAACCAGGAGGGGGGAGGTACAGAGTGCACCTCAACACCCACATGTGTAGATGTTGAGATTAAAAAAAAAAACTCACTGGGCTCAGCGCTTGAACTGCCCGACCTATGTGGGAGATAGGTTGTCATCGTCACCCTTTGGATGGAAATCAGAAGGTGGACGTGGCTCAGTTGACTAACCACTCCTAGCCGCGCCTTGCCCCTCAATGGCAGTAAGCATGCAGGTCTGGTAAGCCAGGTCCTGCATGGCAATGAGACTTAGGTCAGCATGCATTACCTCACGTGTCACACGTGCTTCCTCCTGCAAGGACTGACGTGTGAGATGGAGTTCTGCCTGCATGGCCTCACGTGACAAACGGAGCAACTCCCGGCTTGCATGGAGTTCAGCTGAGATGTTTTTTTTCAAGCTGCAACATCCTGTCTTCTGTCCGCCTACTCTCGTCCATCATGAGCACAGCCAGAGTAGATCACAGGGATTGGTGTTCCACCCTCAGGGCCTCACGGTGTGCCTTTGTTTGAACATTAGGTGCTTGATGCAGAGCCACCATTTCAGCCCAGCGCGCCCTGTCAGACTGCATAGCCTGCTGCTGGAGCACCATTTGCCTTACAGAGGGGAGGATGGAATGGGCCACACTTTCCATACCTTGAGCAATCATCTCAACTGCTCCCCCCTGTTGCTGTGCTATGGCAATCATGGAACGCTCCCACTCAGTTGACCCCGGTGGAACACAGCCACCGCGTTGCCGGACACCACACCTGCTGGGCCCAAGGAGCCATGGTCCTTGCTGGATGGTGCCGCCCGCAGCTGCAAGACTGCATCCTTCCGTCAACCTGATGCCCCAGGAACATGGCCAACTGGTGTTGTGTGACAGTGCACCCGTAACGACCACAGGCAGACATTTCAACCCTGCCTGGCACCCTACTGGCACCCTACTGCAGGTGTTGCAGACAGAAGATCATCCAACACAGGATCATCCTGACTCAGATTCAGCTCTGGACACAATGGCCTGGAGCACCTGTGGGTTCTCGTGGGCTGCAACCCCACGACCACCACTGGAGCCTGGTTGGTCATGTGAACTGACCACCGTGTCTGGGATGACATCTTCATCCTCTGCAACATGAAGAAAGAAACAAGGACACACATGTCAGTAGCACATACCACACACATATAGTTCACAACATTGACAGCCAAATAATGAAACAGCCATGTCACAGGCAACTCAAACCCCAACATGCATCCAGTAGCATTGCAATGCAAGGGTATCCCGAAAGCAGAAAAGGATGTGTGCAAAATGTGAAGGCAACACATGTATTGCATGTTGCACATCACCCGCATCACACACGCTTGGGGTGCGGGGGCATGGATTTGGTCTCCATTTTCCCTCTTCAGTCCCCCCTCTGGTTGACTTTGTCGACCACACCACCAAGCAACATTCACCTCCTTCCGGTCTGCATATCCTTGCCAATTCCTTGAAGTGTCCATAATTTTCTGCATTGTTGTTGATCAACAGTACATATAGGAGTGTTCTCCTTCTGTGTTCCACCACACTCACTTCCCTTCGTACTTCCTCTGATCACAGGGAGTGGCCACCTTTATTACTGCTGGAACCATGTTGCGCACCGCTATCTTAGTCCGGCTCTTCCTTTCACCATGTCTTTTATTTGCATTCCGATGTCTTCTTCTCTTGCAATGTATCTCTATCTTGCACAATGGTGCTGTGCTCGGTACTCGTCCTTCCGTTATCACCTTCAAGCAACCAGGCAGTCATGATGTCATCCATCACCATGCAAGCACTAGCTAGTTCTTTGCTTTCTCTTTTCAGATGCATTTTTTGCTGATCATTCTTTGGTATGCTGGTACTGCACCCACTCATTCTTCTTTCTTGCTCGAGAAGTAATTCCCCCCTCTTTTTACTTCTCTGTCTGTTTCTCTTCTTCCGTTGTTTTCAATCTTTGTTAATGTGTCACTCTTCACATCTTCCTTGGTCATCACCAACAAGGGCATGCTGATGCGCACCAATGAACACTCTCCTCCCCAATTCAGTGGTAGTTTCTCTTGATCTTTGGATGCATGTGCTCAATAGTAGTCCATAAGCAGTGATGTTCCTGCTCTCATCTCGCAACTTCTCTCAACCTTCTTGCATCCAGCATGATTGTCCACTTCTTGTCACTGTTGTGCTGGTAACATAACGTTGGTACCTTAACAGTATACGTCCTTCTTCAGTGACCATCTTTGCTCTTTTCTCTCACACTGTTAGGCACTTATCATATTTTTGTCTTTTTCATTTTATTTTTTCTTCTCTCTTTTTGTTTTTCTTTCTTCTTTTATTATTTATTTATTTATTTATTTATTATTTTTTTTTTCAATCTCAATGTTGCTGTCTTCCCTTGCAATCTTCTTCACACCTTGTCATACATGGCGTCGTGCTCTGCTGTAGTAAGTTCTGTTGTAATCAATTCTCTTCCGGCATATGTTAAAGAACAGTCAGGACAGCTCTCTCCAGTGGTGTCCCTACCAATTTTGTACATGTGTGCATGTTGTTGGTCA
This sequence comes from Ambystoma mexicanum, assembly GCF_040938575.1. NCBI lineage: Eukaryota > Metazoa > Chordata > Amphibia > Caudata > Ambystomatidae > Ambystoma > Ambystoma mexicanum. The sequence goes on along the minus strand of NC_090935.1, from coordinate 841,241,051 downwards.
CTTCTGATATGTGTGTTATGTGTATGTTTTACTCCCCTTGTGTCTGCCTTTAACTCTCCTTACTTTAGCAGCAGCTTTTCCTTACCCACTGACGCCGTAACTGTTCCTGCTTAGGTTAGGGAATGTTAGCAGGGGATACAGCGGTAATGCTCACTATTACAAATAATTTTCAAAGTACCACCCCCATAATTTCGTTCATCATTAATAGTCCCATCGTGAAGGTAAAAGTCCTTATTTGCGTGCCCATAACCACTTACGCTGCTGGGTCCTTGCAGCTGATGAGATGATAAAGTTGCCCGCCTGAAAATCGCAAGAAAAGCGTTAATACGTTAGTACATGTTAGTGACCTCAAGCTCCGCGAACTAAACAATCACTAAGGGCAAAATCAAACCTCCCCCTGGACATTTCGTGTTTTCAAAATTTCTCAATATGGGTAGGGAAAATCTTGGGCTGTTTATTCAATGGAAGCAAGGAAATATACTTCAGGGAAACATGCTCTAAGGGGTCTGAGGTTCTTGATAGGGTGGGCAATTGAGTGGGGAATGCTACACAATGTTTTAATCAGTAGGCCTCACAGTTTCTAATGGAAGATAACATTAAGGAAATTTCCTACACATTTCTAACATCATACATACGCAACAACCTGCATGTGCGGGGAAAAGAGAAGAAACAAAACAGTGTTACAGCTGTAGGTGCACAAAATGTAATATGAAACTCAATTAAACTTTGGAAATGCGTGTGTCAGTCCCTATTCTAGTTGCTAGTGTGCGTTGGACCATGGGATGGCCATGTTTCCCTAACTCGGGAGTGTTCGTGCTATTTTGTAGTTCATGAAAATCTCTTGCGTTGGCCCTGTTGATCGTTGCTCCCTCGTTGCCAGGGTGGCCACCGCTTTGTAGGGCTTGACGCCTTACACTTCTGACCAAGTCTGTCAGGAGGGGAAAATGTCCCACTGTAGTCCATAGCCATTGGGCGTTGGTTGTCCGTTGTCTTCAGGCCTGCCCTGGGTCCTTTGTATCTGGCGAGAAATGAAATGGAAGCGCTTGAGACCTGAGAATTTACATATTCTTCATTTTCTTGACCTAATCTCTCTGCACTACTCTCACACTATTCAGTGTCCTAGTGGGAGGAGCCAATGGTACACCTATGCACCATCCTGTCACCACCTGGTGGCGTTCAATGGCGGTCTGACTGTAAATTATTATACAATTCGGAATGTACCCAGAAAATGGGTAGGCACTTAATTTTTGTGAAGATACTCATTACACACTTGGATCATATATATGCAATTTGGGTGCTAGTGTACAAATGGGCCTTTGGATCTTTGTATTTACTGTGCTTTTGTTATAAGTTATTTATAGTGCGTGCCTTTGTCCCGTGGGGCATCAGGCACTGACAAGCTAAATAGGGAAACATCAGGGTGGTAAATTTGTCATATGGGGTGGCTGTGTTTCTAAATTAAGTGCACCATGTTACTTAGTTAAAATAATCGCAGAGAAAGGCAGATGAGGACAAGTAGGCACAAAATAAATCATTCAAGCATGCGATGGGAGGGGCAGTTAAAAACAGCTTCAACACACACACACAAGAATCACAATAGCAGTGTCAACAATCACCACAATATGCACCGCCCATGTGGGGAGGATACATGGGGCAGGATGGGATCATTTCAGCAGACACCACAAGCACCAATGCAGGTACTCTCACCACTACATGTACAGACACAACAAATGACAGCACCACTACCCCAGGACTGCCTCTTCCCCCTCTGTAGCCAACCTGGCCACCCTGGACTTCCCGTCCTCCCTGGTCTGTGCGCCCACATGCCCGACCACGCCCAGCCCTGGGAGGACGCCCAGCTTTGCCGCCCTTAGCCTTTGGTGGCCTCCCAACCATGGCACAGATGGAAAATAAGCTATGGGAGGTTCACTCAACAATTGTCCTGGGCAATTGGCTAGAAGGGGGCAGGGTACTTGATGGAATAGGTACCCCAGTGCGCCTGCAAGGCTGTCTGTGACCCCTGGGGAAAAATGACGGTTCACGCAACGCTCAGGCACCCTCAAAAATGAAAGAAATAAAAAATAAAAAATAAAAATTCAAAAATTGACAAAATATAAGAACAAGAAATTGAAAGTAAAAATAAAAAATGTGCACGTGACCCCGGTAGCCCACGTGTGGACACCTAGGGACATATATGGAATACACATGGAACATGATTTTTCACACTTGTGCATGGGGACCCACTGCCATCAGCACAGTCAGAGTGAGACACACTGCATCAAGGACAAAGGATGTAAACGACATGATATGACATCTCATCAAGATTGCACTCGTACACAAGTGGCTCAGAGCGCAAACAAGCTAAGGGAGTTGGACAAGGGAGAAAAGGAATTCGAAACAACTATCATAATGGGCACAGTGACATTGAGAACACGCATGTGCATGGAGAAGGGATAAAGGGCTGAAAACCCTGAAAGGGGGAGAAGGGGAATGTGCCAAACAGAGAAGACCAAAGAAGGAAAATGAAGTACAATGATACAATAGGCATTCAAAAGGTGGCAGTGCAGCCAGCAAGTGGCAAGTTCAAGATAATTTGGATAGGGCAAATCTGATGAGTGCAGAAAAAGAATGGGGGACTGTAAGGGTACACACACAGGACCCATTGCAATTGGAGGCCTGGAGGCAGTGCAGCAGGGAGGCAGGGCAAGCAGGTACCTGGGCCCGAAGGACAGAGTGCGTGCAGGGGCACAATGCCGACAGAGGAAACTGTTCAACTGGGGAGAAGAGGGGCTAATGCAGGAGCAAATAGGAAGGTCTTGAGTTGCTACTGGAAGCAGAGATGTTTCTCCTCAAGTTTCAACATGCCCAGTTGGCTGTTCCAAAGGGAGTACCCAGCCGTACACACAGATCTGCCCCCAGCTTATCTATTCAATAGAAGACTGACCTGGAGGGAGTGTGAAGTAGAGGAGCAAAGGATTCAAGAGGGAGGAATTTGCAGAGGGATTGTTGCAGCTATTTTGCACCCACTCTCAAAAAATCATTGTGCACAATGCAGAGGGTTTGAAGTATCATCCTTGCATCCACTGGTAGCCAATGAAGGGATTACAGAGCTGGAAAGGTTGGATCGAAGGGCATGAGGCCAAGGACAGGTCTCGCAGTCCTGAGTTGGATTAGTGGTAGAGGGGGTGGATTGTGGAGGCAGGTGGAATATTTGATGAGCCTGTCACAGTACTCCAACCTTGAGTAAACATAGCATGAGAGACTGTGAGCATGTAGTTGAACGATAGGAAAGGCACAGTGCCCCTAAGGATGTGAAGAAGTTAATCTATCTCAAGATACTTCAGAAATGTGTGTGGAAAAGGAATGTGTTGAGTCAAAGTTGACCCCGAGGTTGTTGGCTTTGCAGGTGGAGGTAAGAGGAGGGCCAAGTGGGGCTGACCAGAGAGTGAGGGGAAAGGATGGTGAAGGTGTATTGATGAGGAGGATGTCAGTCTTCCTGGCATTTAGACAGAGATTGTTTGCAGTACACCAATTGCAAATGGCAATGAAGCTATCAGAAATAAGGGAGGGAGAAGAGTTGGCCAAGGGGAGCCTGGAAATTTGTTTGTTGTCATAAGCATAGCACTGGATGTGGTAGCAGAAAATGAAAATGCAGTAGGCGAGAGCTGCCAGGTGCTATTTGTATAGTCAGGCCAAAAGGTCAGACCCCTGGTGCACACCACAGGTAGAGAGGGAGATTGAAATAAGGAAGGAGCCAAGTTGTAGCTGGGAGGGAGACACAAATGCAAAACACACATGTCATTGAGTTACACGCATTAATAGTACAAGATGATGCATCATAATCCATCCTCTCTCCCACTCCATGGATTTGTTCTTCCGGGATGAACTCTGAAGCGATCTCATCATGCTGAGTGAGTTCATCCCCCTCTGGTGGTGGCCCACCACCAGTCACCAGAGACATGGAATATTTGGAGGCACGCTTTTGTTTTGCACTGCGTTGGAGGTCATTCCAACGCCTGTAGCAGTCCTGAGCCGTGCGCACCTGGAATCCCATGGCTGTCACACTATCTGCAACATGCTGCCAGGGGACCCAACGCTGGTGATGCATTGTATGGCACTTTGGGCCCACAAGCACATCACGTTGGAGTTCTGATACGTAGTCCACAAAGAAGTCCAGTTCCTGCTTGCAGAAAGGATTCTCCCGTGACGTGCCGGAGGCTGGAGCCGTGTCTGGGGTCCCAGCCTCTTGTGCAGGAGCACACTTCCTCCTTTTGGCCGGTGGTACTAACCCTGAGTAGGCAATGTGGCCCTGATCATGGGGGAAGTGGCGCTGGTAGACTGGACCAAGGCAGTGTCAAGGGCGCTACTCCCGAGGGGCCAAGACTGGCCCAGCGCCCTCGGAAGCAGACCCGTCTTCCACTACTCCGGACCCAGCAGACCCCTACAGGGGCCCTTTGGACCGTGTCCTGGCGCCTTTTGTGCCAGGCTCATGAAGGGTTTCAGTCCCGGCGCCATAGGCGCCGGGCTCATATTGATAAACAGTGTAATAATGCTTGGGTGGACTTACCTGAGGCAGACCATGCTGCATATTAACCCAGAACAATCCAGTCTGGTTGAAGTCCCCAGCCATCAGGGCTGGGAGGAACTATTCCCTCCATTCAGGAACTCTTTTCTTACCAGGGTGGAACCGGTGGAAGAACACACACTGGAAGCACTTCTCTGCTATTTAAACCACGCCCGATGGAAAACACGTGCTTCGCGTTATTCTGCAGCAGCAGCAGGACGCTCATCGAGTCGGCTCCTGCATTCCAGGTCCAGAGTCATCTTCAGCTTCCGCGCAGCAACCTGTGGATGAAGAAAGACACAGAACAATACTTACCAGATCCCGGAATCCAGTCACCGGCAAAACCTGCAAAGAATAAACATAAGGTTAGAAAAGTGCAACTCGCTCGCAGCCGCGCCCGCTTACCTGATCCATCCGTGATTGCAACGGAGCTAACCGCGGCCTTCTCTTCGGCAGCTTCTCTGCACCTGAAAGGCAAAGGACATAATTAAAAAGGGGTTCGGGTGAAGGCAGTCGCAGTCATCTTAACTTACCAGTTTTTGCACGCGCAGTAGCGGGCGCATCAACCTCAGCATCCCGGCACCTGAAAAACAGGAAAAAGACATTATTTGAGGTGCCATTAAAAGCGGCCAATGATCATTATACTTACGTGCATCGGCACGTGCAGTGGCAACGGATATAAAGCCAGCAGCATCCTGGCACCTGAAAACTAGAAAAAGGACATTATTAGAGGTGCCATTAAAAGCGGCCAACAATCATTATACTTACGTGCATTGGCATGTGCAGTGGCAACGGATATAAAGCCCGCAGCATCCCGGCACCTGAAAACTAGAAAAAGGACATTATTAGAGGTGCCATTAAAAGCGGCCAACAATCATTATACTTACGTGCATCGGCACGTGCAGCGACAACGGAAAACTACGCCCACAGCATCCCGAGGCCTGAAACAAAGGAAAAGGGACATTATTGAGGTGCCCATCTTTTAAAGCCTAAAGACTACAGTATACTTACAGGCATCCGCTCGTGCAGTAACGGCGGCATCGCTCTTCGGCATCCCAGGGTTTGCGTGGCGAACTCAAAGACGTCCTTGCCCAGGTAGTGAATCCTCCTCAGGATTGTTCAGAGTACATTGATTTGGTGGTCCAATTGGATCACAGACTACAAAACAGAAAGGCGGATCGATCCAGGTTTGAAACACGAGTGTTCCCTAAGCCTCAAAGTCACACCAAAGGAGTTGAAGCCGTCAAACCTATGCAAATTGGGGTTGTAAAGGGTCCCCTAACCCAGAAAGAACGCGACAGGAGACGACAAATGCAACTATGTCTCTATTGTTGAAATTTAGGACATTTTCTTCGAGATTGCCCGGTGAAACCACCTAAGAAGACAGTGGGAGCTTCTGATAAGAGTTCTGAAAAGCCTGAGCCGGGAAACAACCTCGCCCGACAAGTGTAGAGGTCCGCTTGCCGAGCGTAAAAAACAGTTCTTTGACCTCGCACTTCATAATCCCAATGGTCCTCGTACACCCAGAGCAACCGGATCGTTTGCATGCAATTAAGGCATACATTGATAGCGGAGCAGTTGGAAATTATGTGGACCGCGAATTGGCTTCCAGGATGAACTTACCTCTTTTTCCAAAGGTGGTTAAAGACGTCATTACCACGGTGGATGGGACGGAAATCGCCTCCGGACCAGTGACCCATACCACTACTGAAGTGACGATACTAGGCCAAGACGGGCATCAGGAGGTAATTGTGTTCGACGTGATCAAGGCTCCTCAATTCCAAGTAATTCTAGGGATTCCTTGGTTGTAGAAACACAATCCTCAGATTGATTGGCGAGCAAAGACGATAAAGTTCCCAGAGTGCACACCAACTTGTTTTCCACGACCCAACATTGGCCTAGCGTCAGTAACGGCTGACGGTCCACAATTACCTCTAGGTGTATCGAGAGTTCCAAGATGTTTTTCAAAAGGAACAGGCTAACACCTTGCCACCCCACAGATCATATGATTGTCAGATAGATTTGCTACCCGGTGCAACTCCCCCTTGCATTAGGATTTACGCCCTTACTGAGCCTGAGAACCTTCATCTGCGACAGTATTTAGACCAGTACCTGGCCAATGGCTTTATTCGTCCGTCGAAGTCCCCTGCATCCTCGGCTCTGTTCTTCGTACCAAAAAAAGAAGGTGACCTCCGAACCTGTATAGATTATCGTGCTCTGAACCAGATAACAGTAAAAAACCGGTACCCCTTACCTCTGATCCGGGAACTCCTTGACCAGGTAAAAAACGCCTGTATTTATACTAAGCTTGATCTCCGGGGAGCTTATCAATTGGTACGGGTCAAGGAAGGAGATGAATGGAAGACGGCCTTTCGCACTAAGTATGGGCTATTTGAATACCAAGTGATGCCCTTTGGACTATGCAATGCACCGGCCGCCTTCCAATATTTTATGAATGATGTCCTCAGAGAGCTCTTTGATGTCTGCGTTGTCGTCTACATAGATGACATTCTTGTGTACTCATCTTCAGAAGCTGACCATCGAAATCATGTTAGGGCGGTCCTTGAAAAACTTCGCCAACATAAACTTTTTGCCAAGCTCGAAAAATGTGTTTTTCATGTCACTGAGGTCGAATTTTTGGGATTTATTCTAACACCCAAAGGAGTCCACATGGACTCGAGAAAAGTAGACGCTATCCTCAAATGGCTGTCTCCTACTTCCGTTAAAGGCGTTCAAAGCATGCTAGGCTTTGTCAATTTTTACCGTAGATTTATTCCAGAGTTTTCACGAGTGGTACAACCCATCACCGCCCTCTTAAGAAAAAATAAACGCTTTGAATGGTCCGCAGAAGCAGAACAAGCCTTCCAAGAGCTAAAGGCTAAATTCACCTCGGCGCCAATACTGAAACACCCACGCCCGGACCTCCCTTACATCGTTGAAACCGACGCCTTCAGCTTAGCAATGGGAGCAGTCCTATCACAAAGAGATCCAGAGACTAACCAACTGCATCCTGTGGCATTCTGGTCTCGGAAGTTCTCGGCGCCTGAGATCAACTACACCATCACAGACAAAGAGCTTCTAGCGATTAAATCAGCCTTTAAGGCATGGCGGCATTATCTCCTCGGGGCCAGGCACACCGTCACAGTGATCACTGATCATCAAAATCTGCAGTATCTGAAAACCGCCAAGGCTCAATCCTCCAGACAGCTTCGCTGGGCTCTATTCTTTGCTGAATTTGACTTTGTGATCACTTATCACCCCGGCAACAAGAACGACAAAGCGGATGCTCTTTAAAGAATTGGAATGGGAGATAACGTTGCCAATCCAGAACCTGTACCACTAATTCCTGAACAAAGGATCGTGGGTCTGATTTCTTCACAATCCATTGAGGATATTGAAGAAAAAACTAAACAACTTGTAACCTCACCAGACTTACTGAACTGGTTACAAAAAGGAAAAGATTTCACCGTAAGCAATGACTTGCCTTATTTCCAAGGACGATTGTTCCTACCACACGCCGATTTACAAAGACAGGTAATCTCCTGCTATCATGATTCATTAATTGAGGGTCACCCTGGCATTGCCAAAACCACAGAAAAGGTGAAGAGACACTTCTGGTGGCCTTCGTGGAGAAAAGACATAAATGAATTTGTGATGTCCTGCGGTGTGTGCGCTCAAAACAAGGGTCAGAAGAAGAGGCCGGCTGGTCTTCTGCAACCATTAGACATCCCACCGTGTCCCTGGCATACCCTTTCCATGGACTTCATCACAGACCTACCCTCCTGTTCCGGGTACAACACCATTCTTGTTATTGTGGACCTGTTTTCTAAAATGGCCCACTTCATTCCGCTAAAAGGCTTACCTTCAGCATCAGTCCTAGCCAAAGTATTTCGAATAGCTCAAATCGATGTAAGACTTTCGACCAGCCATCATCCCCAGACCGACGGGCAAACCGAGAGAACAAACCAGACTCTCGAGCAATATTTACAATGCATGCTACAACAGTCGGAGAGTAACTGGAAGGACATCCTTTGGATAGCTGAATATGCTTACAACAGTTCAGTTCATTCGGGTACCGGGAAGAGTCCCTTCTACATCTTGTATGGGATTCATCCTCGAACCTCCAACCTTGATCCACCTCAAGATCTTGGAACACCTGCCGTGGATCAATTGCACACCGTTATTACCCAAGCTTTTAAGGAAGCGACTGCACATCTACAACAAGCTAAAGAGAGGTACAAAAAAGGAGCAGATCAACACCGAAGCAATGCCCCTCAATACCAGGTTGGGGATCAAGTCTGGCTGTCCACCAAACATTTATCGCTTAAAGGGCCTCGCACCTTCAACCCCAAATACCTGGGACCATATCCAATTACGCCATAATTAATCCAGTGGCCGTTAAATTAGAATTGCCAACCCATATGAGAATACATCCTGTATTTCACGTATCTCTTTTGAAACCCATGCAACCTGGAACCAGATTGACCAATCCTCCAGAGCCCATTCAAGTGAATGGGGAGCCCGAATTTGAATTAAAAGACATTTTGGACTCTAAAATCATCAGATCAAAGCTATTCTACCTAATCGACTGGAAAGGCTACGGACCTCAGGAAAGGTCATGGGAACCCTATGACCACGTCCATGCTCCTCGTCTAGTCCAGAAATTTCACTGAACCTTTCCTGATAAACCAAAACCCCCGGGAAGGACAAGTTTGGGAGGGGCCTTGAGGGGGGGTGCTGTCATGGGCGCTACTCCCGAGGGGCCAGGACTGGCCCAGCGCCCTCGGAAGCAGACCCGTCTTCCACTACTCCGGACCCAGCAGAACCCTACATGGGCCCTTTGGACCGTGTCCTGGCGCCTTTTGCGCCAGGCTCATGAAGGGTTTCAGTCCCAGCGCCATGGGCGCCGGGCTCATATTGTTAAACAGTGTAATAATGCTTGGGTGGACTTACCTGAGGCAGACCATGCTGCATATTACCCAGAACAATCCAGTCTGGTTGAAGTCCCCAGCCATCAGGGCTGGGAGGAACTATTCCCTCCATTCAGGAACTCTTTTCTTACCTGGGTGGAGCCGGTGGAAGAACACACACTGGAAGCACTTCTCTGCTATTTAAACCACGCCCGATGGAAAACACGTTCTTCGCGTTATTCTGCAGCAGCAGCCGGACGCTCACCGAGTCGGCTCCTGCATTCCAGGTCCAGAGTCATCTTCAGCTTCCGCGCAGCAACCTGTGGATGAAGAAAGACACAGAACAATACTTACCAGATCCCGGAATCCAGTCACCGGCAAAACCTGCAAAGAATAAACATAAGGTTAGAAAAGTGCAAGTCGCTCGCAGCCGCGCCCGCTTACCTGATCCATCCGTGATTGCAACGGAGCTAACCGCGGCCTTCTCTTCGGCAGCTTCTCTGCACCTGAAAGGCAAAGGACATAATTAAAAAGGGGTTCGGGTGAAGGCAGTCACATTCATCTTAATTTACCAGTTTTTGCACGCGCAGTAGCAGCCGCATCAACCTCAGCATCCCGGCACCTGAAAAACAGGAAAAAGACATTATTTGAGGTGCCATTAAAAGCGGCCAACGATCATTATACTTACGTGCATCGGCACGTGTAGTGGCAACGGATATAAAGCCCGCAGCATCCCGGCACCTGAAAACTAGAAAAAGGACATTATTACAGGTGCCATTAAAAGCGGCCAACGATCATTATACTTACGTGCATCGGCACGTGCAGTGGCAACGGATATAAAGCCCGCAGCATCCCGGCACCTGAAAACTAGAAAAAGGACATTATTAGAGGTGCCATTAAAAGCGGCCAACGAACATTATACTTACCTGCATCGGCACGTGCAGCGGCAACGGAAAACTACGCCCACAGCATCCCGAGGCCTGAAACAAAGGAAAAGGGACATTATTGAGTTGCCCATCTTTTAAAGCCTAAAGACTACAGTATACTTACAGGCATCCGCTCGTGCAGTAACGGCGGCATCGCTCTTCGGCATCCCAGCACCAGTGCCACAACTAAGGCCGCAAAATACTTGAGCCTCAACACTGAACTCATCCAGTGACGTAACTAGAATCCACGCACCCCTGCACCAGACGCAGGATGGAGAGCTCAGCATTTATACACCTAAGAAAACTTACCCTGCAAGTCAGACATTCGATAAGAGGAAGCCCAGTCCTGAGAGTCGTCCGAGCTCTACGCTTCTCAATTGAAGAAACGATAGCAGCCCAGCCGGGATCAGCGCCTCCGTGGGAATCAGGTGAGCGTTACAGGCAGTGGGTGTTGGTATGAGGACAGAAGTCTGGCTTGGGTCTTGCTCACCGCCAAGGTGGTGTTGGCTGCATCTGCACATGCAGTTACCACCACCCGGCTGCTTAGGGCAGCAGATGTCATAACTGCCCCAGATACGTGTGCCACAGTCACAGCTACAGTGGACACACGTGACCCCAACCTCCAGACAAGATGGAAATCGTCCTGGGAGTCCTCGTCATGCAACGCAACATGCGCTGGCTAACCCAGAGCCAGGGTGGAGGTGCCCACAGCTGCACCTGCAGCTACCACCACCGGTGGCCCAGTGACAGCAGATGTAAATTGCTGTTGGGTGATATGGGCACCAGGTTGTGATGCAACAACTGCATCACCAGGATCCACAGGGGTTGGAGGCATGTCTGCACCTGCATGTGGCTGGGTATCCTGCCCCAGAGGGGCACCCCTGCCTCTTCCCCCTTTGTAGCCAACCTGGCCACCCTGGACTCCCCGTCCTCCCTGGTCTGTGTGCCCACATGCCCGACCACGCCCAGCCCTGGGAGGATGCCCAGCTTTGCCGCCCTTAGCCTTTGGTGGCCTCCCAACCATGGCACAGATGGAAAATAAGCTATGGGAGGTTCACTCAACAATTGTCCTGGGCAATTGGCTAGAAGGGGGCAGGGTGCTTGATGGAATAGGTACCCCAGTGCTCCTGCAAGGCTGTCTGTGACCTCTGGGGAAAAATGACGGGTCACGCAACGCTCAGGCTCCCTCAAAAATGAAAGAAATAAAAAATAAAAAATAAAAATTAAAAATTTGACAAAATATAAGAACAAGAATTTGAAAGTAAAAATAAAAAATGTGCACGTGACCCCGGTAGCCCACATGTGTAGATTTTACCTCCAGCAGTACGGTGTGGCAACCAGGGACACAAAAAACACGTACATGTGGAGCATGCAGACTACTATGACCTAGAAAATGGTACGTGATGCATAGGGCGAATCACAGTGGGAAAAATAGCATGCGCGACTCACCGCCTGCCTTGCGTGGAAAAAAAACAAAAACACACATGCTTGTGCGCATAGGCAACACCCCGCCAAAAGAAGAGGTACGGACTTCAAACGCTGTGAAGTAATTGCATGTGATTCCAGCAGAGTAAACAAACGTGTTGGTCTCCATGAACAGCACGTACAGTGGACTGCTGGCCCACACTCACCTTTAACCCGTGCTGAAGGCAACACCCATGCGCGTAACGTCATATACGCACTTACGCGCTAAGGACCTTTCCTCAAATTACACGCATTCACACGCGGACCAGATTTGTTTGACGTGCGGATGCACCCCTGCTGACGGAAATGCCTGCGTATGTTACGTCACATACGTGCTTACACGCTACGGCCCTTTCCTCGAATTACACACTGATGTGTTGTTTTTTCACGTGCAAAATCACTCTGTAGCAAGCTGGCCACGCGACAACACACGAAAGACCACGATCCTGCCCAGAAGGCCATTTCCCTGCCCCCCAGAGCCCTGAGCAGAATCCCACCAGCCATCTGCTGCTGCCTGCCTGCCTGCTTGCCAGGTGCCCTGCTATTTGGTGCCTGCACGTCAGCCATCTGCAGGGGTCCAGTTGCTGTGACCACCCCTGCTGTAACAGAAGACTCCCGACTGCAGCTCCATGGCTCCACAGCCCAGCACCAGGACCCAGTTGCCCACTCTCACCTGCCTCAGGGGTTGCTATGTTGGGGTAAACAACATCTGAGACCACTGGCAACCCCCAGCCAGAGAGGCAAAGGGCTGCCAGCTTCTCAGCAGGAGAGGTTGGCATCCTGGTGGAGAAAGTCCTGGTGCATCATGATGCCCTCTTTGGAAGAACACGCGCTGAAAAGGATGGACGGAGAAGGATCTGGACGGACATCATGGTTGTCATCAACGCGGAGCGGGTGGCAAACCGCAACATACCACACATCCGTAAGCGCTGGACGGACTTCAGGTCCACGACCCTCAGGAAGGCCCAGCGCCTTTTGGACGCAGCTGATGCAGAGGGGTGCTGGGTCTGCCTTACCGACAACCAGATGAGGGTCCTGGAATGCATACGCTCAGCGCTTCAACTCCAGGTCCTTGAGAGGCAGACCCGTCCGGAGTCGAGCGGTAAGTGTCCTTGTGTACTGATTGGAACAGTGCATGTTGAGGTGTGCCAGGAGTGTGAAGCATGGACATATGTCTGGAAAGGCCCATGTATGGATGTGTATGTGCAGGGACTTGAGCCTGCCGCATGTGAATCATGGCATGTGTGATGCACAACAATGGTGTATGTGTTCCAAAGCATGAGACACAAATGCACGTGGATGTTGGCATTTCTGTGTATGTACTATGCCATGGTTGGGGTGTGACACATGGATGCTGGCTCCACCTTCATGCACGTGCACGGTGTAGATGTGTGTGTGTGTGTGTTTGACATGTGTGCGACTGTGATACACCATGGATGCATGTGACACAGACATGTAGTGAACCATTTGGCAGATGTGACATAGTTGCCGGTGATTGCACTGTGACAGGTGGTGGAGATGTACAGATGCATGTCTGTCTGGTGGCGTGTGTGAATGTGTTTGGCACTTCCCGTGTTGCTTGTGACGTCTGGCTGACTTTTGGATGTTCATGCTGTTGTGTGTGTATGGGTGCTGCTGACTAATGGACCATTCCTCTTAATTTGCGCATGTTTGTGGGTTCAAATGATATGTGTGTTGGGGAGGGTGATGCCATCTGTGAAGTTTGACAATGCCACTCATGTGCAACTGTCATGTGTGTATACTAACATTGAACAGTGCCCTGATGCCTGTGTTCTGTCTCTCCCTGTCTGCAGCGTCAACTGATGAAGAGGGCGGAGACGGTGCTGTGTAGCACAGCGGCAGGGAACCCAACATCCGGCCGGAGACGAAGCGCCCAGCTCCCCTCCCAGGTTGTCATCTCTTCTGGGAGTGAGGAGTCTGGTGCCATGTCCATGGCCGCAGCTGCCAAGGGTATATCCAAAAGGCGGCATTTGGAGGTGGACTCCTCGGCAGCAGTAGGGGCAGCTGAGCCCCCACAAGGGCCTATGGAGGAAGAAGGCACAGAGTCATCCAGGTTGTTGGGGGGTTCGGTTGAGGAGGAGGCCATGGAAGGACCACGCACAGGGCCTGGAGGGGAGATTCCACTGATGCTAGTGGTTCAGTCCAGGGCCAAGGACAGGAGGCAGCACAGTCCGCCGCAGAGGTGCATGTGTGTAATCCTGTCCCCGATCCTGTGACTGCATCATCCGGCACCAGCAGGGATGCCTTGTCCAGACCCGTTTTCATGGAGGGGATATGCATACAACAAATGGCCTTCCTCTCCCTGCGGACGTTGCAATCTGTGACCGTATTGAGCCTGTCCTAGTTGGGATGGCGATGCGCCAACGTGAGATTCGGGATGACGTGCAGGGTTCTTGTCAGGACAATGCACGTCATTTTGGATCCCTCATTGGCTGACTCGACCTACTAGAACAGGTTGTCGGCACTGGGTTCATCCGTGTGCTGGAACTCCTTGTGACCCCCTCCTCAACTGAACCACCTATGCGCCAGTCCTCCTCACTGCCATCTTCCCACCCAAGTATCACCTGGGCTCCCTGTGGAGCTGTCCCTGAGCCAGCGGCCAGGCTGGTGGAGGACAGATCCCTGCCACAGTCGGGGTGGCCACCCCAGCAACTGGACCCCGGCAGATGGAGGATGTACAGGCATCATTGAGCAGGGCACGTGCACGGCGACCCCAGAGGATTCCATCAGTCTGGAGGCCATCGTGGTGCCAGAGGCATTTGCATTGGAGGCAGCAGCAGGCTGGGAGGGATGATGGCTCGGGCCATCAACATCACAGGGGCAGGCATCGGCCGGAGGGCAGTAGGACCCAGGATTGGGAGTTCTTCCGTGTGGCAGCGGTTGGGCCAGCAGATAGATACGGAGCAGCGGCGGGCAGAGGAGGCACAGCTCACTATGGTCAAGCCAGAGAACTCCATGTGCAGGGCATTGAGTTGGGCTGAGTGCCTTGAGGCAACTCACAGGGAGTTGGAGGAGGCAATGGCTGCATCCCTGCGAGACCTCAAGGCCAGGGAAGAGGCCCGCCTCTGGAACATTGACATGGAGTTCGATGATGCCCTGGCACGGAACATCAAAAAGGGATCCGTAGTACTGCCCGCCGCTTTTGTACATAGTTCTTTAGGGTTAGGTTTCCTTTGATTATATTTTTATTTGGAAATCATGGACATTTCTCACCTTTATGTATGTAGTTTTTTATTCATAGGACTATTTTTGTAGGTTTCCTTTTGTTTGTGGATCATGGACCCTTTGGACTTCCATTGTATATAGTTCCGGACTTGTACATAGTTTCTTTCTCTGGACATCCCATGGATCAATGTTTTTTTTAGGTACTTTATATGGACATTGGCAATGGACCCCTTTTCTTTTTTCCTGTTGTGGATTTTTGTTTTACATTGGATTTTTGTTATTTTTATTTTGCTTTCATTATTTCTTAATTTGCAAAAAAAAAATTTCACTATGTTAATTCAGAACGTATTTGAATACATTTCATATATCTTCATTATTGTTGTTGTGTACTCTCATTGGTTTTGTGCATGTCTCTATGAGCATTGCCTCAGTCATGTGTTGCCACTGTGTGGCTCTGTTGTACATTCATGCATGGCCATGCTGGTTATTTTATGACTCGCATGGCATGGTTAATTTGAGGGGTGCAGTGGATGGTTGCGTGCTTGTACTGGGGGGCAAGGTGGATTTGGGTTGGCATTAGGGCCATGGGTCTGGTTTGTTATGACATGTTGTTTGGTGGGCCATGTGTCGGGCCTGCTGGCAGGTATCCCTCACTGGGGGTGGGCTGGGGGAAATGAGTCAGGGCCTGCTGGCAGGGTCCCTTGCTGGGGGTGGGCTGGGGGACATGAGTCGGGGCCTGCTGGCAGGTTGCTGTCACTGGGGGTGGGCTGGGGGACATGAGTCGGGGCCTGCTGACAGGTTGCAGTCACTAGGGGTGGGCTTGGGGACATGAGTCAGGGCCTGCTGGCTGGTGTCCCTCACTGGGGGTGGGCTGGGGGACATGAGTCAGTGCCTGCTGGTAGCTGTACCTCACTGGGGATGGGCTGGGGGACATGAGTCAGGGCCTGCTGGCAGGTGGCCGTCACTGGGGGTGGGCTGGGGGACATGAGTCGGGGCCTGCTGGCAGGTTGCCGTCACTGGGGGTGGGCTGGGGGACATGAGTCGAGGCTCCCAAGTGCATGATGCCATTTGGGCTGGCTGCGGGTCATAGTCTGGGGTCATGGGCTGCCTGAGGGGTATGCCCAGGGGTGTAGGGGGGTCCCCTGTGATGTGGGCTGCCTGCAGGGCATGGGGTGGAGGAGAGGGGCACGCCCGTGAGGGCCCACAATGCAAAATCATGTGTTTTACTCCCTGCACACCCCTGGAATAAGCGTACCCTGCTCGCGCCAGGCCAATCGTGTGTATTACTACCTAAGCAACCCCGGAATACATGTACCCCGGCTCGCGCCAGGCCGATCGCACGTAGAAGTCCGTGCGCACCCCCGAAATACACGTACCAAGCTCGTTCTAGGCCAATCACGTGTAAAAGTCCCTGCGCACCCCTGAAATACATGTACCCCGCTCGCGCCAGGCCAATCAGATGTAAAAGTCCCCACGCACCCCCGAAATACACGTACCCCATGCGCGCCAGCGAAAACGCATGTAAAACTCTGCGCGCACCCCCGATATATGCGTACCCCACTCGCTCTAGGCCAATTGCGTGTAAATGTCCCCACGCACCCCCAGAATACACGTACCCCACTTGCTCTAGGACAATCAGGTGTAAAAGTCCCCATGCACCTCCGAAAATACACGTACCCCACTCGCTCTAGGTCAATTGCAGGTAAAACTCCTTGTGCACCCCTGGAATACACATACCCCACTCGCACCAGGCCAATCACGTGTAAAACTCCACGCACCCCCCCAATATACACGCAAGCACCCCATCCACCCTGGGAATGCCCCGCAGGCAGCCCACACCACAGGGTGTACTTTTCCCACGTGTTTTCGCTGGCGTGAGTGGGATACGCGTATTCGGAGGGGTGCGTGGGGTGTTTTACACGTGATTGCGCTGGCGCGAGCGGGGTACGCATATTCCAAGGGGTGCGCTGGGAGTTTTCCATGCATTTTCGCTGGCGCCAGTGGGGTGTGCATATTCCAAGGGGTGCACGGGGTGTTTTCCACGCATTTTTGCTGGCGCGAGCAAGGTACGTGTATTCTGAGGGCTGCGCCAGGAGTGTTCCATTCGTTTTCACTGGGGCAAGCGGTGTACGCATATTCCGAGGGATGCGCGGGGAGTTTTCCATGCATTTTCCCGGTTGGGGGGCTGTATGCTGGTCCACTGGCCTTTGTGCCGTGTACTGGATTTGTGCGATGTTTTTGGCCCAAGGGGCGCAGTTGGGGGCATAACTGGAGCTGCTGCAGGGTCGCTGCGCCACTCTGCGCCATGGCTGATTATGAATGTTTGTATCCATGACTACGCTGTGCGTCAAAATGCGTTTTGGCACACACGGCCGGCGCAGACTAGCGTACGCTCCCTCTGTGCAGCAGCCGCATGCGTCACTCGTGCGCTAAGTTCTATGAATTACCCCCAAAATGTCTGCAGAAAATCAGTCCGATAAATACTGATTCCACATGTGATACAGAGAGTTGTATTGGATAATTAGACCTTTGCTGCAACACATGCAGTAACAGTTATTACTGGATGTAAAAACACAACAAAATTGCATTTGAGCAAAACAGTAATGTATCATTGCTTCCATTAATGCTCGTACCAGAAGCAGAAACACCACATGTGATGTGTAAACAACTGAGAGGGCAGTCTGCACAGGAGTTCAATCCATCAATAATAACAGCCAGGGAAAGGCATCCAATGGTCTGCTTAGATGCCTGTGATTAGCAAGTGTACATTAAACAAGAACTCTTTTGGATGACATGTATGGTTAAAGCCTCTATTCCCATCATACGCACCCATGTTCGACATTAACAAATACAGTATAAAGATGTTTTTGTTTGTATAACATATTAGTAAAAACCATATGCAGTACAACTTGCTTTAAAATACTCTATTCCATCAAAAAGCAAATGTTCTTAAAGTACGGCTTTTGCGAAATTATGCTGGAAATTACACACATTATAAAATAATAAATTTTTCAACACTGTAGAGAACCTTTCAACACCATTTTGGAGGATATACATGCTGATAAACTCAGTGAACCCCCATTTATGCCCCACACCTTTACAAAATGATCAGCCACCACTCCTACCAATACTCCTGCATTACAAAGAAATGTCATATCTACACCTCACCTTTAACAGCTTAACTAATGTGGAATACAACTGAACAGCT
This sequence comes from Ambystoma mexicanum, assembly GCF_040938575.1. Classification (NCBI taxonomy): domain Eukaryota; kingdom Metazoa; phylum Chordata; class Amphibia; order Caudata; family Ambystomatidae; genus Ambystoma; species Ambystoma mexicanum. The sequence continues at coordinate 841,222,793 of NC_090935.1, read as the reverse complement.
CATATACCATACATAACCTACAAAAAGAAGAATGTAATTAACTGGCCATTAACTTTCCCAACTTTTAATATATCTGTGCTTGGGACCATACATTTTCCAATGATAAACCTAAATGAAAAAAGTCAGCAAATGTTATACACCACACTACACATTTCTTACATGCCATAACAATTCTTTATAAAGCATGCACACAATACAAGTAATATATACATAAACCATTCATGACAAAGGTATCAAGAGAAAAAAAAGCTGCAACATAATGCACTGGCACTGAGTTACTCCAACAAGCTCCAGTTTTCACACCTCACAACCCTCTGCTTGAGTACTATAGGTCAACTCCAGATGGACAACATACAGGCTACAGCTACTTATATAACTGTGCTCTGTCACAACCTTCATCCTCATCCTATAACATTTAAAATCAAACACCCCACCTGTCTCTATCTATTCAACTATAATGGACCCACACCCACTAGCCTATATTTCACCTACAAACTAATCACTACTACTAGTAATCAACAACAAATATCACAATGTATGTCCTCCCTTCACAGCCCATCCCCACTGCACTACACTTGCAATGGCCATGTGACCCAAGGAGATCCAGAAAACCATGTTAGCAAACTTCATCCACACTACTGTTTCCCCCAACCCACTATGCACCCCTATTCATTTTACATCTCTCTATGTCAGTGCATTGCACAACAACATATTGCATTACATAGCAGGGCACCCAAATAGATGCCTGTACTTCCAAAGTACACTGTTTGCCAGCAAATTAGAAAATGCAAAATATCATTTTTCATTATTATTTCTAAATTACTACCAACAATTACATGACATTTGAAATCCTGCAGTATAACAAATGTCCATATACTTTAAAAACCCTACCCACTTAGCCACTATAACTTCACCTTCATCACTTCGTAATTTTACCATTCCACATTCTAACACAATAGAATATCACCAATATATGGTCACACAATATACCAACTAAAAACCAAACAGAGAGCCACAATATTTTCCAAGGGTAGAGACATACTGATTGGTTCACACCAGTGTTTCTTATGCACCCTCATTCATATCATATCATGTCACTGAGAAACAACCTTTATTTGCAAATATATGAATAGCATACCAGGTCATACTGCTTCATCACTCTCCTAAAACCACTGAGGTAAAATATAGAAAACCCTACTTTGCAAACAATGCTTATAAACTTGTTCAAACGAGACACCTAAACATCCTTCAGTTATACAAATACAATAATTCAAACTGTACAAAAAATATATAAAAACACACAGTCACTCAACTTCAGCTGCCCCAAATAATGGGATAGATATTCACCATAGCCAAACACAGAACATGTGCACATTCTGAGTTCTTGAATCGAACTGTCAAAAGTTCACACACATATCACTCATTTTTATAGCCTTCACAATTTAATATCACAAAAAGAGGACTGTAGAAAGAAAACACGTAAAATGACAAACATATTTCTCATCAAGCTATATCAATCAATAAACCCCAACACAATACTTCAAAGAATACTTTATACAATATTTACACACTACATTCCCAATAACATAACCGCAGCCCTAACTCCGGTTACATGATGAAAACCCATCTATAGACGTGGTTACACAAAAAAAATTCTAATGCGCTCAAGAACACATAGTACAAAGGTTTCAAAATCAATTCACATTAGCCCTCAGGTGAGAACATCCAAACAGAAACAGATGTACAAGTCTGAGCTAAAACATCCACAATCAACTGCACTAACATACAACCAGCTATAGCCGCGGGAACAGTGACAGATCCTTACCCACGGCTATCAAAGACCGCCAAAAAGCAGAAAATGCGATTGTACTGTTCATATCTGCGGATCGTGTCAACCGACAGTAGTCATGGCTACCCATAACATTTTTACATATTCAAAAAAACACCTTGACAAGCAGTAACAATTAAACAACATAAAGGTACAAATCAGGGCATGGAATCAGAAATACATGTGAAATTGTGTGGTGTAAAATCAATGGAACAACATGATCAAAGCATAGCCACGGATCACCCATCAAAATAAACAATGTGCCATTTGCTTACTCCTACCCACGGATATAATCTATGTTGCGTTTGGTACCTGCAGCTATAATACACCGGACAGGACACAACGTTTCATTGGCTACTACTGTAACCATGGCTTTTTTACAATAAAGCATCAAAGCTATTTTCCTTTTCCAAATATATTTAAAATGTTCTATGGATGGATCTTAAAAGAGCCTGTGGGTTCTTTTACCAACATATCACTAACTAACATATTTTCAATCAGAGAAATACTCTTAACCTCTATGATAATTTAAAACATTTTGAAAAATGTGTCTGTGCTCTTTCTTTAGATGATTAATTAATGTTATTTTCCCAAAGAGAACAAACCTATGCTCCCTGTTAAAGATAGTTCTCCACTATTGCAGCATATACCTCTCATTTCAAACACTCCATCTAAAATAATGTTATAAAACAAAAAAAATGTGTAATCTAATGCATTGAGAACCTATGTCCTCAACATCACTATTAACCCCTTTATCAAATAACTGCCCCCAATCCTCTGAACAAAGAGATTCCTCTCCTTCTAAAATTGGCTCAATGTTTCAAATATCAAGTGAAGCAATACATATACCCCAAAACAGCAATATCTACTAAGGGTACACCTCACCCTCAATCAATAAAAATGCACCATGTACAAGCACTCCAAATATAATAATACAATATTATCTACAATTATATTGGCATATATAAACATCACTAAAATAATACATTGTCTCAAAGGCTCTATATAATTCAACAGCATCTGAGGTACTTGCAATCCTATTGGCCACCTACCACACAAACAATGAACAACCAATCACAAAGCAAACACACATTCCACCTTCTCACCTCATTAATCTTCCTCCATTCCAAAATCAAAGAAGTGATTATCTGCACCACTACTAAAATGGAACCTACATGGAATGGCTGGAGGACAGTTACCCTACAGAGGAAGAGATTAAAACAAAAAGACTCTTAAAACAATGCTCCAGATGCAAATAAACCACAATCAGGAATTTTGGAAGTACATTTGATATATTCATCTAAAATGAGACTAACAATTATATTTAAAGGAACAGGTATCAGAACTCAATCAAATATACTCTATCTACCTAGTATCAAACTATCAAATGTGTATGCAACAAACACACACATTTTGAAAGTGTATTATATCTTCAATTGTTGAAAAATATTTCAAATATTTACCAACAGATTAAGAAGTGATTCAAGTCTATAAGATTCAAAAAGAAGCACCACAACAAAGACTAACACATCTAATTATGGATTCCTTGACAGAATTAAAATACCTATTAATGAATATTCAAATAGGAATATATAATACAGAGTGAGGTAGTCCTCTTTTTTCGGGGGCTGTGTTGGAGAGGACAGTTTAACAATAGCGTACAGGAATTCTACAAAGAACAGCATCCCACCTTCCCATGCACAAGGTCAGATGTGTAACACCTCCAGAAAATATATCTAACATATTTGGTACATTGGCCTTTGGGAACTTTTAAAACAGTTACTGGGCCTGGCATTGCATTATAAGCATAGCCATACTCTGCACATAAAAAGTGAATTAGTGCTGTGAAGTGGTTCATCGCTGTTTGCTCACTCGACTCACACAATATTGTCACCATGTCCCAAACTGAAGCTGATTTTTCTTAACTGGCAAGCTATCTTGAGGCAAAGCCTTTTGGCCTTGCAATTTGGTCTTCAGAAAATGCAACAATATGGAAGGACAGAATTTGCACGGAAGTAGAGAAAGAGTCACTTGAAACATCTTTGCGGAAGGGAGCATCGTTCAGGTATGCCTCATGAGGCTGTTTAGAGACCCAGATCAAATAAGAGTTAACAAAAATTGCATCATCAGATTATGTGCAAAGTAATGTTTTTTAAAGATGCAAGGAAATGATACTGAGGTGATTAGTAAGTTACGATGCAGTTTGGATGATGCAGTTGATCAAAAACAGCAACTAAAAGCGGAATTAGAACAATGCAACACAGAATTTCAATCTAAATGTAGCAATATGGCTACTCAATTGGCTCAGAAGGAAAAACAATTTAAGAACAGCAAGCACGAATTAATGCACGTAAAAGGGATTTTAGATGCAATAAGTCAAGACAAATATACTGCCATTTCAGAATTACAAACACTAAGAGCATAACATGGAAAAAGACAAGGAATTCCACGCTGTGGAGCTGCAAATAGTTAAATTGTTGGAAGGGAATGACAAAAAGGACAGAGCATTTGATCAAAGTAAGGTACAAATAAGTGAGTTGCAAACAGTGATTCATATTAGGGATGAGAATTCTGATCTATGTCATGAGGTGGAACGACTTCATGAACAATGCAAGAATTTAGAACAGCACATTTGAGTCTAAAATTTCAGGAAAGGCGACAAAGCACTACATTCAATTGAAATGAAATTAATCACAGCTCTGTCCAAGGGAACAATGTACCAACAGCTATTCCTATGGCCAGACCTGGGTATAGCCCAATGGCAGGGTATGACTCACCAAGAAATTATTACAATCATTCCTGCCCACAAGAGAACAGAAAATAGCGATAAGTGATACACCTCAAAATGAACCATGTAGGCGTATCAAAGTCATGAAATCTATCAAAACCTTGACTAAATCATTCAAAAATTGGGGTGATTGTTGTATGGAAGACCATGTAGAAACAGTCCAAAATATATTTAAAGCCCTCCAGATACCTTGGGAACAGTATGAACAGTAATTTCAAATACTTTCACCTAACGCTTGATTCAGCAGCTGGTAATGTCATTTGGGGTCTCAATGAACAGGAAAATGTGTCATGGGCGGTTAGACATCAATTTTCATTTGGGGTCTCAATGACCAGGAAAATGTGTCATGGGAGGTTAGACATCCATTTTCACCTTATCAGTTGATTCAAGATGCCAAAAAGCATCATATACAATGACTGCAAAGCAAGATATGTCCCCTCGCCAGTTCCTCCAAGATTTAAAAAGAGCATTTTCACACTTTGATGTAGCTCTTGATCCTAATTCTGTAGAATTTAAGACTGCATGCTTGATGGGCTCCAAAAAGAAGTTGTAGACCAGTTGATTCGTGAATTTGACAGGGACACATCACTAGAATGGATAATAAAACAGTGGATCAAGCTATATGAAGTGATATATGGTCAGAGGGAGGAAGGGCTAAGACTAGGGAGACAAAACCAAAATCTAAAGAACACGCGCCTGCAATAATGGAGGTAAAATCTGTAAAAATGCTGCTTGAATCAGCCCAAACCCAGACAAGAAACAAAATGACACCTAATCAAAGGGGCATGCTGCCACCGAGGACACCACCAATAACTCCCCTTGTGCCAATCAGTTGATCCCATCAATACAGAGTCTTACATTAGCCCTAGATGTTTGGGAAATGCCCCCAAAGTGGGACATCACCCTGATATGTCAGGCCTGAGTAACAATCAAAATCAAATATACAATGGTCCATACCAAACTCAAAGCAGATGTTATACTAATACAATGGTGTATGGCCACCAAGAAAGACCAAGATATGTGGATAGATTCATTGAAAATGGAAACCAACATAGGGGACAATTCCCACCAAATGAAAGACAAAATATGAACTATGTCCCTCACCATTATAACCAATCGCCACCACCAGTCGACTATGGTGAAAGGATGGTCAGTCTGCATTCTCCGCCTCTTATATCACATGAATTCAGAGGTAACACAAATAGAAATCGATGGCCTGAGAGGTACCAGAATAGGCCCAATCAGGGTGAATGTATCCAGTATCGGCCCAGGTCACAAAGAGAATAATCCAGAGACATGGACAGGTTTCAATGCCTAGAGGCCCAAGTCAAAATGTTGTCTAAACAAATAGGAAAGTTATGTGCAGTTCAAAATCAACAGCCACGTTAAGGTGCAGAATGCCATAGGAGTGATCTTGTGTTCTGATAATAAGTGACTATTTGATAGAAAACACAGAAGCTCATGAATCACCTTTGAATAAGGGTTCTGAATTGCCTACTGACGTAAAAATAAAAAAACAAATGATGGAAAGTGAGACAGGGAATTTCAACACACACAAAAAGGGAATATGGTTAAATTTAGTGTTGAATCAGACTATTGAAGTGTGTGACAATGAAGAAAAAAAGGGGAAAATTAACAAGAAAAACCGAAAGAACAGAAAAAACAAATTTAATAAAGGGCATCCAATGTGAAAATAAAACACAAAGTGAAGAGGTAGGACCAGTAATTAGAATATCCTCCCTTGATAATCAGAATACTGTTGAGCTCCATGCAGAGAAAACAGTAGCTCAACCCGAGGGTGTAGGTCAGACACTTGTGGACTATTTTGAACCACAAATCTTCCAGGAGGCAGAAAGGACAGGCACCATGCAAAACAATTGTAAGTGTCCTGTACCAAAAATTGACAGGCTGCCATATGACACTTGTGAGAATATTCAGTCAAAAATGAACAGTGTGAACACTGGTGGTCCGAAGTCAGAGGGGCAGTCAGTGACTACACTCCAAATGGGTTCTGAGCACAGGAAATTAGACAAAGAAATTCAAAATGTAGTGGCCAAAAAGGAGGGAAAAATGTCCTATCACATGCCCATGTGCCTAGCAAGAAGTACAACTGAGCTAAGGAAAGTGAGCCCTGAGATCAGCAAAAACCCACACTTTTTGTGTGTGCTAGAGGAGGTTGAAGACAGGTACTATGCTTCTATCACTGTTGAAGAAACATGCAATACATTTGCAATGATTGATACATGTGCCCAAGCCACGATAATGTTAAACAAGCTAGTAAAAAGTATCAATGAAGGGAGATCCCCAAAAATCACATCAAGGTGAGACAAAACGAACACCCTGTGCACTACTTCAATGCTGAAGAAATACCTATCGAAGGTGTCAATGAGGTTGGCATGAAGATATGGAAACATAGGATGAGACAGGAAGTAGTGATCACATCCATTAATGAAATACCCTTTCTTAGAAGGACAAATTGCTTGAAGAGGTTATCACCCCTCATTGGTTTATTTGTTTATTCAGATTTGTAGAGCGCACGTCAGCCCCGGGGCATTGTGGCGCTTGTTACAGGCATATCTTAGTCACATAAAAGTACATTATATCGGGAGTGAGTTCTCCGCTCTAATGTCTGCAGGGAGAACGTTCCAGGTCTTGGCGGCAATGTAGGGGAAGCTTAGGCCACCGGCTTTGCCTTTTTTTACGCGTGGGATGTGGTGTAAGTTGGTGTATTGCGTCCTGGTGGGATGATAGATAGGACGGAGCGGTGAGGGAGAGGCATTTGTGTGTGAGGGAAAGGATTTTGAGTGTGATCCGCTCTTTGACCGGGAGCCACTGGGCTGAGTGTCTGGCATGGGAGATATGATCTCTTCTTGGGATGCTAAGAGCGGCCCAGAGAGCATTGTTCTGCGTGACTTGAAGTCTGTTAAGGTTTTTTGCTGAAGTGCCTGCTAGGAGGGCATTGCAGTAGTCCAGTTTAGCTTCAATGGTTGCTCTAGCTATAGAGCGGCAGTTGGGTTTAGTGAGGTATGGCTTGATGGTGTTTACGAGTTTGGTGGTATGCGCAGATGAGGAGGTGATTACGCTGACTTGTCTGGTCATAGAAAGAGAGGAGTCTAGGTATACTCCTAGTGTCTTTACAGCTGTGGTTACGGGGATGATAGAGTTGTCAATGGAGAAGTTGGCGTAAAGTTTGTCCAATTTGTCTAAGGTGCTCTGTTGACCTAGTATCATGATTTCCGTCTTGTCTCCATTGAGGCAGAGGCCGTTAACTGCCATCCAGGCTTGGATGATGGAGTTGTCAATGGAGAAGTTGGCGTAAAGTTTGTCCAATTTGTCTAAGGTGCTCTGTTGACCTAGTATCATGATTTCCGTCTTGTCTCCATTGAGGCAGAGGCCGTTAACTGCCATCCAGGCCTGGATGATGGAGTAGATTGTGTGGAGTGCCTTGGCGTCTTCGTGGTATGATCCTGAGAGAGGTAGAAGTATTTGTGTGTCGTCCGCGTAGTTCGTCTACGTGATACCGTGTGAGTCGAGTTTGTCAAAGAGAGGCTTAGTGAACAAGTTGTAAAGTGTGGGTGGAGTGTAGGATCCTTGAGGGACCCCACAATGGATTGTAGTGGGAGTGGCGCTGGCAATGTCTGAGAAGATTTTCATGGCTCTTCCCTCTAGGAAGGCGGTGACCCAGAGAGCTGATTCTTTCGAGAAGTTGTCTGAGTGTGTGAGGTGTGAGGTGAGGTTCTTGTGATCAACCAGATCAAAAGCGGCTGAAAGATCTAGAAGGAGGAGAGGAGCTGGCTTGCACTTATCCATGAGTTGGGTAATCTGACTCTTCAGATCCACCAGAGCTGTTTCTGTGCCGTGTCCTTTCTGGAAGCCTGTTTGCCTGGTCCCGAGGATGGAGTGAGTTTCAAGAAAGTGTTGGATTTGGCAATGTCCAGCTTTGTCCAGTAATTTCATGAGGAATGGCACTGTGGTTATTGGTCAGTAGTTGTTGGATTGTAGGGGGTCGAGGGTAGGTTTCTTTAGGAGGGGCCAGATACCCAGGCCTCTTTGAGGCTGGCTGGGATAATGCCTGTTTTAAAAGACGCATTGATGATGGCCGTAAAGATCAGTGCAAAGCAGTCTGTGCAGTCTTTGATGAGTTTGGTTGGGCAGATATCGCCTTTACAGGGGGAGGGTTTGAGATTTTTTAGCAAGTTGATAACTTCTAGTTCAGTGACATCCCTAAAGGAGAAGTCAGGTATAATGGGCTTGGACGACGTCGGTGGGGCGCTTGTATGCTTGGTTTCTGTCTGTTGAGGTAATGCTTTGCAATGGTTGTCGCCCCTCAAAGGTATCTTTAAAGTTCAGTCTGTGTATCCTTATGAATCAAGTGAAATAGTGTGCTGTCATCAAGATGATTGCATTCTATTCGAGTTAGCGGAATCTGAGAGTGAAATGGGGTATTGTGGTCCCTAGCCAAGAAACCATTGAGCCCTAAGAAAATATGACACAACAAAATGGTGTAAAAGAATGCCATACTGTTGCTAAATGAGAAAGTACAGTGGAAGTGTATCTTCAGAAAGGCTGTGTGCCAAGCGTCACTGTCACTCTCAATTGTCAGGGTGTAATGTGGGGAGAAAAAGATAAGCAGTCTTTGTGGATTTATTTGGACTCCTAGAAAAAAATGGCAAACAGAAATAAATGAAAACACATTGCGCTTTTATCTAAATGAAGAAAAATGCAAGCCAAATGACACTCAAGAGATAAATATAGAAAAACACATTTCAACCCTTTCTAAAATGCACATGGGAGATGGACATCCATGGATTCCTATCCATGTGAGTGGGCATCGTGAAATGATAAAAGCCACTTTAGCACTCAAACATGAAAGGATTTTCAAAAATGAAAAAGTACTCCAGCAGATAATTGACAGAGAGGAGACACCAAAATTCAGAATAAAGAATCAACACATTGTTGGCCTGGATGATCCAAAGTAAGGGCAAATGATTGCAGGAAGATGCATGTTACAGATTACAATTGGGCCTAAAAGTATCCATCACAATGTGTGGATTGCGAGTGGGACACAAAACACATTTTATTTGGGAAATTATATTATGCACAGAATGTTCAGGTCCAGGTTAGGAGGGGCCGCAACTGAATTTGAGGACAAAAGACAGGCATATAATTGCACACAGATAGCACCCTATGCAGTTGAACTGCAGGTGAGAAAGGATGTTACCATTCCCGCATTCACCAGACAAGTGACAATAGCATTAACATACAGAAAGGGACAGCAGATAAAAGATTCTGATGAATGTGTGTGTCTAAATGAATCCATGAGGCAGCTAGGGCTTGAATGTGAATGTACACCACTGATTGAGATTGGGGATGAACCCGTTCAAATCCTGGTGGACAATAAATGGTGCCAGGACATTCATTTAGACAAACTTTCAACAATATGAATGGCAATACAGGAGTCTTACTACACTGCAGATTTCAGTAATGCAGTGATTGAGAACATTCCTGAAAGGTATGTGACTGCACAGTGTGAGTTACCAGATTCCTTGGTTTATAAGCCTAAAGGAATCTTTAAGGTTCAGTCTGTGTATCTTTATGAGTTAAGTTGAATAGTGTGCTGTCATCAAGATGAATGCATTCTATTCGATGTTGGAGAATCTGAAAGTGAAAATCAGCATATTGAAATGGAAGTCAATATTCCAAAATATTTAAGTGTGTCGACCCTCCAAAGAGATACAGCCACATGGTTCGAGGAAAGTACAGATATTGTTCCTTTGGAGGACTTTCCAGAGTTTTCCACAATGGTAGAAGAGCAAATTCAGGCTGCAGATGCTTGCACAAGTGAAGAAGAAAAAGACCAATTGAGAACACTATTTATGGAATTCAAACATTTTTTTGCCAAAGATGCATATAATTGTGGGTTAACAGATGTGCATGTTGCCACATTACAAGAAACATATGGTAGGGCACCAGTATTTGTACGACAATATAGGTTACCCTTGGCATGTTTGGAATCACTAGCTGAAAAAATCCAAAATTAAGAAACTAGAGGAATTATTAGGCCCATTCATATCACATCAAATTCCCCGATATTAGGTGTGTCAAAACCTAATGCCAATGGCATTTGTTTGCAGATCTATGAGATTTAAACAGATAAGGTACCTGTTTCAAGGTGGCCCCTTCCATTTATTGATCAAGGCCTCACACAGGTTCACGGGACAAAGGTATTTACCACATTAGATCTTACAGCTGCATACTGGTGTGTACCACTGGCTGAAGACATTAACAATGTGTTTGCTTTTTCTTTTGACAAATCGCAGTATGCATGGTCCCAGACACCTTTTGGGTATGTCAGTTGTGGGAGTGAGTTTGGGATATTCCGGAGCAAGGCACCCCCGGATGCAGTTGAAAGGTGGATGACAGTTTATGTGGATGGTGTGCTAATTAAGAATGAGAATCTGAAAAGCCATTTTAATGAGATTAGACATGTACCTAGCCAGCTACAGAAGGCTGGGACAAATGTATCTTTACAGAAAGCACAATGGTGTAAAAAGAAAGTGAACTTTCTTGGTCATGAGGTGACCGAGGATGGGTTGAACCTGCACTAATAAAAAGGTGGCGGCGATACATAAACTGGAAGATCCCACTAATCTGAAAGTGTTAAAGAGTTTATATGGGATGATAGGTTACAATAGGAAATTTATTGAGAATTATGCAAAGATCACACAACATTTAACAAGATTACTGAAGCAGGATGCACCCTGGAAATGGGAAAAGGAACAAAATGAGGCAGTGGACAAAGCTGAACAATTTCTCATGAAAGCGCCATGTCTAGCATATCCAATAAAGAAACAGGATTCACTGATCAAAGCATGCCAGCAATGTTATATCAAAAGAATGATGTGAACAACAAAACTATTGCATCAGCAAGGCCTTGTCACAAGTAGAAACTAAGTTCAGTGAATGCGAGAAAGCGCTTCTGACCACGGTCTGGGCATTACAACATTTCTGACCCATAATTCAAGGAGAAAGAGTAATTATTGAATCAAAGAACCAGCCTCTGCAGTTTCTGCAAAGTAAGAGAATCAGATCAGGGAATTTGCCCCAGTCCCGAATTACCTCCTGGACGTTAGCACTTCAGGGATTTTCTGTGGAAGTGAGATATGGACAAAATAAAAATAGGCTGGTTACCCAGGGGCTTGCAGACTTGCATGATTGTGCAGCCAAATGTGCACCTGATGACACAGAGCTAGAATTAAGAAAACACACTCAAAGGATAGTTCCAGTAACTGATTCTGATTATGCATGGAATAGCTTTGTAGAATATTTACTTAGTTGGATGGTAAACGGCATGCTCACCTATAACCACTTAAACATGGCAGTATGATTCAAGCCATAGACAGACTTGTGTCAGAAAATGATTTGGTAATACATTGGAGGACAATATGTGGTCATTTGAAGTCACCAGTAGAGGACAGAGAGGAGAATGATAAGGCAGATCAGTTAGCCTAGATTGGAGCTGTAATGGGAGTGTTGTTTCCCATTGAACACCTGCTTGGTGAAATACAGGTAGATGCAATGACACGCTCCAAGACCCCAAAAGCAGTTGAGCATCCTGTGGTGCAATGGAGTTTGATACTCCAGATTAGGACCTGATCAAAGCGCAAAAGGAAGATCTGATTTTAGGCCTATTCTATAATAATTTGTTGGATGCAGAACAAAATCCTCTGACTGAAGAGGATTGCAAAGGGAAAGAGGAATTGAGAGTGTTGCTAAAAAACAAAAAGAGAATTAGGTCACAAAAACAGACTGATGATTAGGAAATCTGTGACACGTCAAATACAATGGGTTGTGCCCTAGTTATTTTGGGGGTTGATGTTACATCATGCCCATGATGCCATAACTGCAGGACACAGAGGTTCACGAAAAACTGTGGAAATTTTGGCCACACATGTGTCAAGATGTTGAACTATACACCAGAGGGTGTCTAGTATGTGCACAGTCTCAACCTACATCACCTACTCATAGAGCACTATTAATGAAAAGGGGTTTTACCCTCCCATGGTCTGATTTGCAAATCGACTATGTCGGGCCCGTAAAAAGATCATCAAGAGGAAACAGGTACATATTAACAGTAACTTGTTTAATGTCTGAATGGGTGGAGTGCATGCCAGCACCGGATTGCAGTGTGCAAATGGTGGCCACATTGCTTGTAAATAATATTTTTTCAAGATTTGGTTTGCATCAAAGGATAGAGTCAGACCGTGGAAGTCATTTCACTAGTGTATTAATGACAAAGATGTGGCAGATTTTGGGTGTGAAGAGAAAACTACACATTTCATACCGGCCATACTCTTCAGGGGGAGTAGAACGGTGCAGGTCAATAGTGGATATGTTAAAGATATTTGTGGCTGAAGCAGGTTCTTAGTAGGACCTATGGCTTCCATTGGTATTAAGGGCAGACAGGTCGACATCTGCTAAATCAACAAATCTCAGCATTCATGAAATATTGACAGGAAGAAAAATGGTGCTGCCACACAATTTACTTTACAAGACAAATGAGCAGGTCCTTGTAAATGCATCTACAATTCACAAATATGTGGAAGAGTTGAGGAAACATTTACAACATGCATTTGCATTTATGCAGTGGAATTTGGAAAAGGCAGCTGATGGTGCAAAAACATATTATGACAGCAAGGCATCTGTAAAAGAATACGAGGTAGGAGATCATGTATACAAATCTAATTTTGTAAAAGGGAAAACTCAAAAATTCAAAATTTCTATCAGCATGGCAAGGGCCATATAAAATTACAGATAAGTTTTCACCCGTTGTGTACAAGATTTCTAAAAAGGAGGGTGAGTTGACAGTGGAACAGTTTGTCCATGTTAATCAGATCAAACCGTTCCACCCGAAACATGAGGTGAAGATGCTGATGCAAGTTGAGGCTAATATAAAAAATAATAATACAAAATATATATTTATATATATAAAGACACATTAGTACAGAGCTTTATGACAAAAGTCGAACATAAGAGTATAGCGAGCTGGGTCACAAATCAAAAGAAGGGTTTTTTAAATGCACGAGGTGCAACATTTGCAAATATGCTAAAAATTGTGCATCGTTTGAACATCCGATAATGGGTAATAATATTCTGATACTGGATAGAATGACATGTGAAATGGACTATGTGATGTACGTCCTAACATGCTCCTGCCGTAAGCACTTTTCTGATTGCCACAAGAACAATATGGAAAGTGACGGTTTCTTTGGAATCCACAGGATCGAAACTGGTCCACGGGGGGGTGACAGAAAGCAGATGCTTCGGCAAAAAGAAACTCGTTGCATTCTAGATTTTGAAAGCAAACATCCAAATGGCCACAACATTAACAAAGAACAATATACTTTTCTAGGGCAATGAAATGTGTCAATCATACTTGTGGCCGCAACTACTGCAGCATATAACAGGGATAGGTACACTCGTACTATGAAACATCAGACAGGTGGTTGTGGGGAGGGCATAGCGTTTTGGGAGCATAGCCAAAGGCCATGCTCTCAAAACCAACTTTATAAGTATTGAACTTAGAAGCCACAATGCTTGCAATATGCTTTGCTGTCTCTGGCCAGGACCCAGAGTCTTGGACACTCTTGGGCAGTTAGATACCTGTTGGCGTATTCTAACTGTATGTAGGCTTTCACTTCATTTTGTGGTAATGTTGAAGTACATATCAAAACCATGGTGCTTCTAATTTCAGTACTTTTAAGGTTAGTTTTGCGTGCGTGGTCTGCAGCCATGTAACCAAGACACTAGAACATGCGCACAAACACAGCAACACAACACGCCCATGTTCACTTATAGCCTCACTCCTTATCACTTCAGTCTTGGGTGCATGGACTTTGGCCATGCATCCAAGACTCTGGGTCCTGGCCAGAAACAGCAAAGCATATTGCAAGCATTGTGGCTTCTAATTTCACTACTTATAAAGTTGGTTTTGAGAGCATGGCCTTTGGCTATGCTCCCAAAACGCTATGCCCTCCCCACATCCACCTGTCTGATGTTTCATAGTACGAGTGTACCTATCCCTGTTATATGCTGCAGTAGTTTTGGCCACAAGCTACAGACTTGGGTGTAAGGCCATAGATTTTTGAATGTATGGGTATGCAGTTTATGAAATCCATAGTGGCTTACAACTGCAGTGCTTATAACTTTGTTCTTGGGTGCATGGCCTTTGGGCATGCACCAAAAACTCTAAGTCCTCGCCACAACTACCACACCATATCACACCCATTGTGGCTTGTAATAACACTTCGGCCATGCAGTCAAGTCTCTACACACTCTCCACAACCATTTGACCCATAAGCAATACTACGATTGTATCAATTTCTGTAATATGCTGCGGTGGTTTTAGCCAGTACCTAGAGTCTTGGAAGGATTTGCTGTCAGATTCTGTTGCATTTCTGATTGAATTTGTTTTCTTTTACCACATTTTAACTTTTCTGGAACAGGATATTATTTCAGATGGGGGTGTACAGTGAACACAGTCTATTGTATTCTAAAATGCAAGGAATATCAGCGTTCACTTTATTTGCATCAAAGTTGATTAGAAATAGACTGTCAATTGTACGTAAGCGTGATAGTGCTACATAGTGCATGCCTTCTTTAAAGACTGTGTTTCCTATATCTATTAATGCTTTGTCTAGGATAAGACCTTGGGATTTATGAATGGTGCCTGCATATGCAAGAGTTAGAGAAAATTGTTCTCTACGTACATACATGTCTTTGACCAGAAGGAATCAAGCAGTTGAGCGCCCTATTCTTTTCCCTTCTGAAAGTTTGTCAAAGTGAATATTGACAAACTGAATGTTGCTGTCACATGGGTATGATTGAAAGCCAACAACTGTACCCAGTGCCCCATTAACTAGCCCTTGCTCTGCGCCAAGTTTACGTTTCAGCATTACTCTACAATTTAAGGATAATTTTAATATTTTTTCCAACCTAGTTTTGTTGGATATTGAATTTTCTAAACTACTTAGTCTTGTTGTGGCTTGCTCACACATGGGTATTGTCATACCATGTACGTCTAGTTTGTCTGTGGCGCAAATTTCAATTATTGGTTGCATTTCTTTATTTAACATTGTTTCATTGAATTTGACACAGCTTGCAAGAGTTGGCATTAAGGCCATACAATTGATATTTGTGTGCGCTAATTGTTCCATAACATCAGTAGCACATGCATTATCGCCATAAAGTGCATGAATGTGCCGGTTTTTCAATATTGCTTGTGCTTCCTGAGATAGTACACCAACTCTAACACTTTTTAGGATGTTGGCATAAGTGAGACCTGCAGATTGCTGCATGTTTTCTGTTAATTCTCTGTATTGGAAATGTTGCCAAAGGTTGACATTTCCTATGCTGCCAACAGATTTCCGGCAGAGTTTGTGTCCTACAGTTTTAAAAATAGGTTCACCTTTCACTAGTGTCAATTGTAGAAGATCTCCGAAAAACGATAATGGGTTTCCCTGTAAAGAGTTCTTTGTAGTTTGTTTTAAGTACTTCTTGCAATCTGAGGTGAATCAAAGCCAACATTAGGTTGGAGACCATGCTCACTTCATCGATTAGTAGCATTTTCATTTGCTTTAATACTCTGCATAGTTCCATTGCAGCTTCTGCAGAAACTTTGTAGTAGTCTAATTTGTTTTGGTGTTCTACTGGAAGAAGTAGTAATCGGTGCAAAGTGACACCACCTATGTCGTAGGCAGCTAAACCTGTGGGGGCAGTTACAACAGCCGATAGTTTGTTGTTTGTCAATTGCTGAAGGAACCTGTTGATGATTTTGATTAAGAATGTTTTTCCTGACCCAGCTTCACCACTGACGTACAGCAGTATTGGTGTGTAATTTTGGCAGGTACATCCTTTATTTTCGTGTTGTACACCATGTGCAATTTGATGTTCTTCTTCATGTTGCTATTCATTGTGCAACATTGCTTTGTACTGCTTGAAGTTCACATCGCTGATAGTGCTTTCATTTGCTTTGAAAGCAACTTCATAGCAGTCATAGGTATCTAGTATCTCTTCCTCTTTTCTCCATGGTTTAAAAAGTTGTAGTAGAGACATGTAATATAGTTATTTCTTTTGAGGAGTTTTTAATGGCAATTTAACATGATTAATTAAGCTTTGTTTGGTAAGTTTCACTAAGCTGCCTTCACAATCTGTGACTGTTTATCTGCCTTTGCTCTCATCGGGTTTTATATTATTTTTGTATGCAAAATGTTGAGCTATGTGGTATAGACACATGCTTTCCAAAGTGCTACTCCTGTTCGTATAGTATGTGTCCAGTAAATTGTTTTTAAAATGTCTTGGCTGTTGGGATCATTTTTGGCAATTGTTTCTATGTCCTCATATGATTTCAGAACTCTTTTTCTAGATTTAGCAGGACCAAGACTTAGCCATACTATGTTGTCTGATTTTCTGTACAAAGCAGTACCAGTTAAACGATCTCCCGCTACATAGGCGCCACATTCTCTATGAGAGAGCATTTTTATGCCTAAGCTGTACAATTTCTGAGATAGTGTTTTGCCTGATGATAAGTCATCCCACAGGTCTTGAAGCTCTGTTTTTTCAGCTTTTGTTAAGTAAGCTGTAACATATCGTGCAACAGCAGTGGAATTGTGTGCAATGTACTGAACATCCATGTTTGCATTCCATAAGAGGGCAATGATTGCATTGTAATCATTGATATATTTATATTCTTTAGTTCTTTTTATGTCGTACATGTTCTTAGGTGATTTACCTTTTACACTATGTCGAACTGAAGAAATGAAGTTGTTCACTTCACCTGTTTCTGTAACTGGTCTAGGGAAACCAAACCGACATTTGGTGTAGTATTTCCCTTTGTTTTTGTATTTGCAGCGACAATATTTGCACATTTTTGGCTTTGAAATTGTAAAATCTGCCCGTGCAGGTCACTATGTGTCCGTTGTGAAGGGATTTCACAAGTGACATATTTTTGGATGAACTAAAAAACAGTGGCATCAGTGTCGTGACCAAGTTTAGGTGCACCTTTGATCCATAAAAGCACGTGAATACGTGGTGCTCTCTTGGTATTCTTGGTATTCTTTTTTCCAAAAGAAGTGCTGCACTTCTCTGAGGGGAGGAACAGTTTTATTGCAAATAAAGTGTGGCATAGCAATGAAACGATGATGGAAATATCTTGACACATTAACTGGATCTAGAGAGTAAAGTTCTCCAGGTGTTAATAAATGTTTGTTGGCTTTGCTGTTGTTTGATATGCGTAGGAACTCATGTAAATCTTCCCATGCATATTCTGCAAAACTTAGTGTGACGAACCAAGTCGGTGGTCCAAGGTTTCTGATCATACAACGTGCGTCTCCGTGCCGTCGGAACCAGTATTGCAAACAAATTTGTCATACTTGACTGTAAACCTTCATCTTTTTCTTGTACTTTTTGTATTAATTGCGTAGCTGACATATTTTGAAAGTGGGTTCCACATTTCAATATGTGTGCAACTCCGTAACATAGGGTTGCTAGTTCACTTTCAAAGAGTAGGTGGAATATGTATTCCACATTTTGTCTAAACCTGGGATCTTACGAATACATTCGTAATGAGCTGTATTCTGATACCGTAATCTGGATGGGTCTATCATCATACTTGCCACCTTTGGCAGTAGGAAATAGCAGTGGAAAAGCATGTGCTTCTATACTTTTTTCCCATGTGCTCTTTGGTGAACCTTTGGTTTGTCGCATTTGGTAAGTTTCTAGTGCAACATCTATGCTTTCTTTGGAATGCAATGGATGAATTGTGTACTGGTCCAAAAGAGTGGACACTGCAGCAGGATCCAAAAGTTCAAAGTGTCCAGTTTCTGATGACTGTTCAATTATTTCAGTTGTTTCCCTTAAGCTTTCTTCAATATTTATTTCCTTGTAGTATTCGTTATTGTCTTTTAGATAATGCAAGGCTTGTCTAACTTTATGTAAGTCCACCAGTTGTTGCCAAATATTTGTCTTTGGTTGGTGCACCATTTACCAACACAATTTAAGAATGCTCTATTGAACGTTGCACTCCTAGAGTGTGTACATTTTCTGTAAGATCTAATGGCAAATCAACTACTTTGCCACAAATGCCTTTCAGCAATCCAGAGGGAGGTAATTTTGCTGTTTTTGGGTGAAGGCGTATAATCGCTTGAAATGGATGAACTGTTTGAATTATGATGCTCTCATACAAATTGAGTTGCTGCAAGGTTTTTGGTAGTGGAAACAATTCCAAATTATTTGTGATAGCACGTGAAGGAGTTTGGTTGTTGTCTAGTTTTGTAGTACAGTAACTACAACATATTAGGGGTTCACTTATTTCATATTTGTTTTCGGCTAAAAGGTAGAGAGCTAATTCAAACCATTTGGAATCTTCATTGTCTTCAATTTTGTATGCTATGTCTACATTTTTTGTGTTCCTTTTGTAAAACGTTCTGTGGCAACACACACACACACATGGTTTGGTATTTCAGCTGATGCACTTTTAAATTTTAGTATTTCTTTTTTGTATGTGTGTAATAGAAGATTGCTATGTGCAGAAATGTTGTTAGTCTGTTCTAAAACTATTGCATTTTTTAAGTGACTTTCACTTCCAAAATATTTCCTCTGGATACGGTCAATTTCTTCTTGTAGATACTTGGGTGTACCATGCAGAAGAGTGTTATTTAAATTGGCTAATTCTGAAGCTGCACTTTTAGCATAGTATATTGTATACACTAGATTTCTTACATTTGAATGATGTATTGATATCCTTTTGATATCATGGAAGGTGCTTTTGCAAATAGGTCCAGAAATGCAGGCTAATGAATGTCCTTTTAGTCCTGTGTATTTGCGCACTGGACAGGTATCCATATTTTGCAGCACGTTCATTATAATTTTGTCTTTACCCAGTGGTCAAAGTGTACGAAAAGAAGTAGTGGAACTATGTTCCCTACTGGCCTGCACCGCTCCCCACAGACCCCATCGCCACACCCCCTCCCATGCAAAATAAAACCCCCAAAACACATGTGCCTGCTCTTTAAGGAAACGTCCTGTGCAGTGCACTGAAAGTGCAAGTTCCAACCTCTTCCTACACTTTTATTTTACAATGAAACTGTTCCGGAACGGTTTCTTTTTAAAATAAAAGTATAGGAACAGTAAAACTTAATTAAAAGAAGTAGAGGAGCACTACTCCCGCCCACTTCGACCACTGTCTTTACCTTTCACATAATGATTGAGGAACTGACGTAAAGATTTGAAAGATTTGTTAGAAATGGCACACACTGACGTGCACGGCCATTTGTACAGAGTAAGGGGTAGATTCCGTCGAATTTAGAGGTAACTCTGAGTTTTCAGGGGATACTTTTCTAAGCAGTGTTTCTTGTTCCATAATGGTATTATTGATTTTTTCATACCCTCGTCCACTGCTATGGATGGAAATTGTGTTTGTTTGATTTTGATTGTGTGCTTCTTCATTTAAATATGGTTCTGTGGTTGTTGTGTGACTCCATTCACCTGCACAAATATGTAAGAAGTTATTTTTGTTCACATTCCGTTTATTGATAAGTTTCTTTTGCAGTTTGGTGCTTAGTGTTGTTAGTGGTTTCATTCTATTTAACACCAATATAAACAACTTCCTTTTGAGAATGATTGCGCTGTCCACAAGAGCTTGTAGGATTATTTTTCTACGGTAGGTTTTAAGGGGTGAGGATGATTTTGGTCCTCTTATTAGATTCTGAAGGACTCTGTGGCAAAACATTTTTGCTAAAATATTTTTTTAGTATACGTTCTTGTTAATATATCAGGATTAATAGGAGCATTGTTAGCAGTACCGGTAGCCGATTTTTTGTGAAGAGTTTTGTGCTTCGTGCCACATTTTGTTGGAGGAGGTAAAGTTTCGGTAGTTGAGACTTCCTTCGTTTTGGTAAACAAATGTATTAGCCATTTTGTTCCAACGTTCTCTACAAACTCTGCTACAGATGGATACTTAGGTTGCAAACTTTAATTTGATCTACTGCTGCATTCCTTTCTACGATCTTGCTTTTTGGTAGACATTTTTTGGGGTCTGTTGAAAAAAAGAAAGCATGGTTTGGTCTGTTGTACAATGTATGTGTGCTGTGTGCTTGCGTGCATGAGTTTGATGGGCAAGCTGTTTGTGGTGGTGTGTGAATGTGCACTGACCTCTTAAAATGATTTGGGAAGTCTACTTTTTTGTTTGCATACTACTACAATGTGCTTCAGATGACAGTAGAAAGTGGGCTAGTGGTGAGGAGAATCATTAATAGTGAACGTACTGGCATAAAAATGAAACAGCTATTTGTTTTCTAGTACTAACATTCTAAGGGATCCGTATGTTATTTGAGTTCCAAACATACAGGGATTTTTGAGTCATTCTGCCTGTTATTCTTCGTTTAGTCAATGGGGATTTGTGGGTAGAATGGTTCAGAAATCACGGTTTGCTTTGGTGTGCAAATTAAATACATAACCCATACAGTCTGTTTGAGGAGTAGTTAGAATATAAACGTCATACTGTACTGATTTTTTTTTAATTACCAGGTTTCTTCGGATATGTCGTTTGCATTGTAGATGCTGTTGATTTTCAGGAGAGTAGTCTTCACTGCGAATGTAAAAAGAAGAAGTTAGTAACTTTGTTTGTTTAAAGCTGTGATGTTACTGTACACGTTAAATTTGTATTTTTCGTCGGAGTATTCTTCTTTGATATTTCAACACAGTGCATGTGTACATTTCCCTTCACTATGTGCTGCCTTTCTATGTTACTTGCAGTCTGTCAGTTGTATGTGCTTCAGAAATGCGTACACTTTTTAGGTTACGAAAATGTCTTGCTTCTTTTAAGCTCTGTTATCTATAGCAGAGAGGTTTGTAAGCGATAGGTCATTAGAGTAAATGGGGAAAAATTCTGTACTTTCATATTATACGTACGATTTCGAAAAATTTGGAGACCCTCGAAGGGAGATGTCACCACAGCAATCTGGAGCGTTTACTTTTTCTCATACCATCGCATTGGAAGTAGCATTTATGTAGGCGGTACACAGTAAAAAATGGTGTCATTTTTAATGGAACATCGAGTTTCCCACTAAATAGCGAGGGTTCTAACGTATGTATAGGTTATGTGGGAGACAGTAAGAAGTAGTGGTGTTTGTCAATGAAAAATCGGATATCTTGTACTTAAAGGGCGACCATTGGTATGTATTGCCTATGCAGATTTAGTGGTATTAATTTGTTTAAATGAAATCATAAGAGTTGCACATGTTCTCTGAGTACAATATGCATACCTGTAGTTTATATGCATGCATATGCGCATGGATGGAGCTGTACGTAGAAATCCGCGACACTTGCACAGTACTTTTTGAAGTAGGTGCTTTGCAATGAAATGCGACTTGCATTCACAGTGATCAATAGTACATTTGAAGTGCAAACTTTTGATGACAGAGTTAGATGCAGGGATGGGTAATGTGATTGGTGGATGGTTGTGTGACTGCTTATCTGTGTCCAATGAGGAAATGGAATTGCGAGTGATGTGGAAAGGGTAGAAGGACTGGCTAAGAGTTACGTGCCGCACGTAGACAACGCATGTCCGCGGGTAGGGTGTGTCAAATACGGGTTTCTACAGCAAATCGAGCATGGAAAGGGTATTATGGGCATCAGCCAATCAGATGTTCACATTGTTCCTTTATGTCGAAAGATGGTGCGTATACTGAAGATGGCAGAGGCGCAGAGGGTCAGGGTTTTGGTCCTTGAAGATATTTTTGTCCAAGGTTTACAGCTGTATGCCGAAAGTAGGAATGTGACACATCATTTTGATGTGAGAGGAGTGGAGGTGGTGTGGAGCGCTGAGACTGATCGCAATGTTGCAGCACTTCTCCAAGTTTGCACCGAAATGCGAACGATGACCATTCCTCATGTGGTACTTTTGCACTACAGTGCTTGCCATTTGGGCTACGTGAGTTCACGTACTTTGCTGAAAGATTTGGAACAGTTGGTTGAAGCAGTCGTGAACATCTTTCCAACTACAAAATTAATTTTTTCTGGGTTACTGCCTAGAGGAAAATGGGACAATAGTTCTGTTTTCTGTCCTGATCAACATATTTGGAGGTGAAACATTAATCGCGGCATGCGTGCTCTTATGTTACGTAGCCACAAGAACATTGTTCCCAGTAATGCGGCTTATTTTGAAGCAGATGGTGTTGCGTTATCTTCTTTGGGAAATGCCATGTTCTTTTGGAATGTGAGGCTTGCTTTGGAGAAGGTTCTGTAATGGTTGTAGGAGTAAAGTAAGAACAAAAACTATAAAAAAAAAATAACAGGTGTCTGTAAGGCATCTGTCCAGAAATTAAAAAAAAACAGCTCTTTTCAGAGCCCACCTTCAAAGGGAAAAGGGGAATAATATTTAAATGTACAGTCGTCACGCTTTGCTCCTGTACGTGTCCGCGAACATGGTGGTAGTTTGCAGGCAGCGCCTATTACCAATGGGGATTTTGGGGTGGAGATGCATACAAATGAGAATGTGCGAAGGTAGGGATTGGTCAGTAAAGGTCAGTGGGCGTGTTCTGTATGGAGAAATTTAGTCAGAACGTCTATTCACTGACAGGAGACCAGACAGCCATGGCTCTGTGTGCTCGAAAACAGATTATCTGGATTTTGGAAGACTCATGGATACATTGGTTGAAGGTGCATGCAGAAAGTTGCGGTCTATGTACAGATCTTGGATTTACTAATGTGGAAGTGCACTGGCATGGCGTGCGCGGAATGAGGTGGTTGTCTTGGTACGTCTCTGCACTACTTTACAGACAGAGCATCATCCTGATATACTTATAATTAATTGAGGAGGAAACAGTTTAGGCCATGTTTCTGGAATTGCTTTGCAATTTGCAATGAAGGAAGGACTTGCGAAAGTCATCGACACGTTTCCAAATTGTAAAATAGTTTTTTCCTGTATTGCACAAAGACAAAAGTGGCTGTGTTCATCTGCATTTTGCCCACAAATGGAGAAAGTGAGGCGCAATGTGAATAAGGCTGTTTGTGCCTTTCTAAGAGATGTTGGCATGTCCTCATTCCACAATGAAAACATTTTGTTTTGCAGCTCTTTCATATTTCACATATGCTGGCAATCAAATTTTTCTTCGCAATGTACAACATGCATTGCAACTTTTTTGGGAATCATAGTCACCTATTTGGCAATCCGTTTTTTCCAACCTACAGTTTTTGAAGCACACACAAAACCATTGAAAGGCTCTTTTCAGAGCTACCACTTACTCCCAGCGAAAAGTACATTGGTTTTGCTTTGTTTCCAGCCTCCATTTTTGTGTGTCCCATGACTGTCCGCAGACTTTTACGGTCACGTCATAGCTCTATTGTTAAACTGAGAAAGGCGGCTCTGAAAAGAGCCTTTTTGTAATTTTTGTAATTTTCCAGTTTACTGCTTTTATAGACACGATACACTAGGAGAGGAGGGAAAGGGAGGGTAAGGAAGGGACACCAACCACGGGGATAAAAAGGGCCAGGTGGAGAGAGAAAGATATAGGGTGGGCTTTACTTAGGTAGGGGGCAGATCTTCTCGTGCTCAGTGACCATAGCCTCAAAAGCACTTTGAAGACTCTCCCCCCTACAGAGTACTGCATCACAGTACACACACAATATTTTGACCTTCGAAAGGTAAGGGTGAACAGTATCGCAAATGGATTGTGAGGCAGCTGGTGGGATGCACTCCCCCACAGGAGTGTCTCTTGTGGTGAGAGGATCAGACACAGAGAATGTTGTGGAGGAACTCAACCTACTGCGTTCTTCACATGGCACCACCTTGCGAATGTCCACACTGTGGAACGACCTTAGGTGTCACTTCATGGTTGTCATACCAAAGCTGTACGCACCAGGTCTCCCGCGACTCAGCACCAACTGGCACTGGTTGCACTTGACGAAGTTTGCACGTGCTTTCGGAACGTTCCCACAAACGGAAAACAACAGCCACACCCACGACTCCCGGCGAGTGTTTTCAGTGTGGAGTTCCTCCACCTTGTTCTCTTCTTCCTCTTCTTCCTTGATCTCTATACCCTCACCCATATATCCCTCTGCAGGCCCTTGGGGAGGTGGTGGTGGTGGAGGGTTTGGGGGTGGTGCTGAGGCTAATGCAGCAACAGCAGCCATGTATGTCATAAGGATTATTTACCTAATGGTCGCTACAGTATTAAAGGCAGCACACCTCTACTATTAAAATTGACATTCATTGCGTCCATTTTAAGTTCTATTCTTTTTAGCCTGTCTACCTCTGTGTCGTTTTTTGGCATTCCTTCTTTTTTTTCCTGGTCTGCTACAAATAAATATATATCTGTTAAATGGCCATAAAACACTGAACATTATTTTTCATACGCAGAGCACTGTGTACCATTACTGACGCTATCTTCGGACATTTACCCATGCAGACAATTCTCCTCCAGCCACTCCAAAGTACTGCACATTTCTGTATGAAAAGAAATTATTTTTTCAGCCCCTCATACCAAAAAAAGTACACACTTATATAAGAAAAATGAAGTTAACTTACTTTTTTGCTGTAATTTGTCTTCATTGAAGTGCATGCGTCTACTGTCGGTCCTGGCTGCAGAGTTTCTGTGAGGTACTTACTTTGGAGTCTTTGGAGATACTTTCTTTTTTTATGGTACAATCCATTTAATTCTACATGGTCATTAAATGCATGGTTTTTGTTTCAGAAGTTTAGGTTTCCCTATTTATTTACTGGTAATTATAATGTCTTTATGTGTCCTTTCTCTAAGTTGAGCATTTTTTGTGTAAGACAACAGTACAATTTCAGATGGCCCCTGACTGTTTCGGTAGTGATGACCTCGTCCACGTCTGTCCGCAGACAGGCGCTCAGTCCGTGCCTTCACAATGTCGATAGCGAGGAGGTTCTGTATGGTCTACGTTATATGTTTGTAAAGTAATCAAATTAAACTACATATCTCCCAAGATCACATGATGATAGTGTATATTCAGCATAAAAACTTTATTAACACAATGTTATGATTAGATTCCCCTTCCGAAAATCTGCGAAATTCATTTACAATAAAAATGTTGTTAAAGGGACATTATGGTTAAGTTGCCCTACTAAAAACCCATACAATTCACTAAAAAAAAACTTTGTTAAGGGGACGTTATGGTTAAGTTGCCCAACCAAAAAGCTGTCCTCTTCACTAAAAAACCTATTCAAACGTTCCATTATGGTTCAAAGTAAAACTGAAAACCCCCCTGAAATTCGCCAGTTATGGTAGGCTAAGCAACCATAACTGGCCGCACCATTGTGCACTGCTACCACTAACACCCAGGACATCAAAGATGACATCACAAATGTGCCAATGTATGGACACATAGGAATGGCCCATTATGAACTATAAGCAGAGCTGAGTTAAAGGAGAATGGCCATATTTTGCAAGTATGGCACAGTTAGAAATCAAATGGATTACAGGTGAATTTCAGAAAGGCTCGGTTGAACGACCCAAGAAGACAAGGTCATGTTCGACTGAGAAGAACAGAAATTAGTTGTAATCTTGTGAAGGAATGAACCTCCTGCTCAGAAACTTGGAGGGAACAAAAAAGACATCAGTCTATCTCCTGAAAAAGGTTAGAGTTCTCACTATTAATCTTATTATTCACGGCTTGCATTTCATTTATTTGCACTTGGCGCTAATTAAACTCCCTATCCTTTTGGTAATTTTCATCCAACATTTTGGCAATTTCTTGTTCAAACGCGTGAAATTCGTTTTCTCTCTCCATGTTATACTTTTGAAGTGTTTGCATCTCCAGAATAGTGTCCTCTTTATCCTGTCTGATACTGTCCCTCTTTATCCTGTCAGTTGGCCACTATACCCCAGCAGCAGACTTACCCACTCTCCGAGTCGAGACCTGCTGACTCCATCAAGAGGGGTACAGTTCCAGCATTGCTTTTTCTCCCTCCAAGCGAAGCTTTCTCACCTGTGTGTTCTGCCAATTTGCCGCCTGGGCAATTCAAAGGACTCAGTCTCTTATGCCTAATTACCATTGTGCTGCGTGGGCATCTAGCTCTTCCTGCAATCCAGCAAATAATTATACACTAGAGTAAATTTCCTTCTCAAAGCCTGATCCTCGGAAGTTCCAGTGTACCATCACAAACAGGGTTTTTTTGTGCAAGGAGTCTTTTTCCCTGCTTTACGGGGCTTGCTCCTCAGAGTTCCCTTTGGCTTAGCTTCCTTATCAGGCCAAGGTGGCCTCCGGAGGAGTTCAACCTACCTCCATGATAAGAAGGAAAAGAAGGTCAAGGAATCTAAGAAGCCTCAAAGGAAAAATCGGCCAGAGACTCACGACAGCTCTACTGAAGACCAAGGTGAGAGGAAACTCGGGAGGGTTCGCCCGTGAATTACAGCACTTTCTTTTAGGGAGAAGGTCTATAGGAATATATTTGTATATTCCACTTTAAGGTATATGTTCAATTATTGTGCATATGTATATTCATGGGTGCCAGCTTTTGATTTTTACTATGGATGCAAAAGTACCTGAACATAGGTTATTCTTGCAACCAGTGATTTGTATTTACATTTTTGGTGCTGTTTAAATGCATTTATTTATGTATTTACTTTTTTTTTATATTGCACCTAATACCAGAGCTGAGTTTGTTTTAGGTGTGGATCCGTGATTCAAACCTCCGTTATTCTGTGTGGTCTTGCTTTGAAGACCAGCACGTTGCCCCTGTGCTATCCTCTGTTCATTTCTTTGGGGTTTGCTAAATGTATTACAGCAGTCACCAAGAGACCAGCCATAAAACAAGAGTCTTGCCGCACAATGCTTAACCAAAGTGAGAGAGCCTCAGGAAATAATGTAATCTCCTTGCACATTGCCTAAAAACATTGTGAGTTCTTAAAGCCTGCAAGATTGTATGCATAACTGTACCACTGTACCACTGTCAAAACAGCTCAAACTCAGTTTGTGAATCCTGAACATATTTGATTGATGGGTTGCAAGTGTTATAAAATATAGAGTGGCCGTGCCTACCGGAAATGGACGAAGGCAATGGCTAGTGGTCTGGTAGTGTTCTAAATTGCACAGTGGACATGCCCAAAGGCTGTGTCCAACCATCATGGTCAAAGGCCATGGCTAGTGGTCTGGTAGTGTTTTAAAATGGATGGTGGGCAGGAAAAAAGGCAGTGCCCACTGTCCATGGTCGAAGGTCAATGCTAGGTTTCTAGTAGTGTTCTAAAATATTCAGTGGGCACGGCCAAAGGCCATAGCCACTAGCCATGTATGGAAAACATCTATGGAATAACATAACCCTTGAAATGCAAGGAAACAACTTGAGATGTAGGGATGATAAGGTAATCTAATTGTATATATGTATAGAAGAGAAATTAAGTTTTAAAATAAAACATTTGCTTTCTGTGTGTCTTTTGAAGTTAACATGTTAACATTGAAATAAAACACACACTGTACAAAGTAAAATAATCTTTAAATAGTATCACATTTTAATACATTGACCTGTGTGTATGTCATAGATGGTGTCATTAGTGATGTCACCAGTGATGTCATCATTGTAGTCATAGGCTGCACAACAGGGGGAGCAAAGGTAAGGTGGCTTTAGCTGAATTTCACTCTACCATCACGGCAAATAAAGGTTTTCCTTGCAATTCAGTAAAAAAACATTGTTAAAGGGAGATTATGGTTACAAGTAAAATTGAAAAACCCAATAAATTCACCAGTTCTGGTAAGCTATGCAACCATAACTCTTGCCACCACCATACACTGCTAACACTAACACCCAGGACATGAAACATGACATCACAAATGTATTGGAGATTTTATTGGGGTTTTTTCGATCTTATTTGTAACCACAACGTCCCTTTAACAATGTATTTTTCACTGAATGTGTGAACAAGCAACGAGTTTGTTGCGAAACACATTTTTGTGTTGACACTGCCATTCCTTGGTAATTTTAATGAATAACGACTCAATGATCATTTGGTGACCTGGACTGTGGCTGATCGTTGTGCTTTGAGTCTCGTGGGAGTGCAGCTCATATGCTGGTGAGATGCAATAGCAGTACAGTGATCACTGATGACATCACACGTGTATGTACTTTTCATGAAATATGTGTACAAGGGATTCCTATTATAATGTTGCGAAACAAGTGTCAAGGATCATTGCGATAAATATCATACCCTAATTAGTGCATTGAACGATGCATTGATATAAATAGCATTCTATTATGGGGTTCTATCTAGTATACTAAGCTACTCATACAGAAACATAACATTGTGTGCAGCGTACAAGATGAAGGTATAATATTCGTAATGTTAATATGTTGAATAATATAATGATAATTGTTTTCTTAATAGATTTTTGTGTACTGTGAAATATGTAATAAGTAGCTAATAAAATACATGTATTACATAATTGCATTACTTTAGACAAAACACAAAGACACAAGAACACATACCAATATGGGTATATACAGGGAAAGTGAAGTTAGCAAAAAAGCACAAGTAGTAGCAGAAACAATTCATAATTTAACTGATTATTTTCATGCAAATAAATGATTGCTCTGTTTCAAAGCTGCTATTTACCCTAGGTATATGTATCACCTGATGTGATTGGACACTAAGGAAAGTAGTGTGAGTGCAATGTATACAAATATGACCATATACAGGGAAGGTATAGCCATAAAAAAACAACAGAACTATCAGAAAGTGCTCATAAGTCTATTGATTATCTTTATGCACAAAAAGGATTGTTGTCTTTCAAGCTTGCGTCTTCCCGTATGTAACTGTTTCATATGATGTGTCTGGACTCTAAGGGAATTACTGTAAGAACCTACTTGAAAGATACGTCTACAAATAAAATAACATTTTTAGTTTCTGAATGTTACTGAAGAAAACCATGTGGCCTAAATATGTCAGCAAAAGAAAAAAGAGTGAGCCAGGCATGTGATGTCATCAGTGATGTCATCAATGACATTTGTGATGTCATCTTTGATGTCCTGGGTGTTAGTCTTAGCAGTGCACGGTGGTGGCGCGAGTTATGGTTGCTTAGCTTACCATAACTGGCGAATTTCATGGGTTTGAATTTCATGGGTTTTTCGGTTTTTCTTGGAACCATAACGTCCCTTTGACAAAGTTTTTTCACTGTATTTCATAGGATTATAGTAGCACAACTTAACCATAGCGTCCCTTTAACAAAGTTTTTTCACTGAATTTCATAGGTTTTTAGTAGCGCAACTTAACCATAACGTCCCTTTAACAAAGTTTTTTCATTGAATTTCGTAGGTTTTTAGTAGTGCAATTTAACAATAATGACTTTCACTTTATATACATATCATATGGAACTGACTGAATCTCTTCTACTGTACTTGATGTCCGAGAACTCATTTAATGTTCGCGGACATGTTCGAAGAACAGTACCACTACCTAAAAACTCTGGGGGGGTATGTTTGATTGTTATATCATAACATAGGAACATTTAACAAATTCAAAAAAAAGCACACAAACACATTATATGTACTAATACATAAGAAATGTAACCCATATATACAACACACTAACCATTCATTTAAATGCACTATGTTCTAAAATGGAATATACCACAAGAAAATAAATTGGCTTCCAACATAATTACCTCACAAACACGACAGAACTGAGAACAAGAGCAGACCCACTGAGTACATAGGACATATCTTACTTGAAATAGTAAGTGTACTTAATTTTATTCATATATTTATAAACTTTCTGTATTAGATACAAAAATATATTATCTTTTTTTTTTCTCTCACAGAAATGTCTAGTACTCTGGAATGGCTAGAGGAACATTTCCCACATGAAGAAATTTCACAAGATAGTGAAACTAATGGTAAACACTTTATAATATAAACCATTTCATTGTTATTATTTTGTATACATTTAACATATATATATTTTCTTTTTGTAAAGAGCATACCAAAATAGAAAATACTTCAGAAAAACCTGTTATGGATAACACTTTTCACAGTATA
The DNA here is from genome assembly GCF_040938575.1 of Ambystoma mexicanum. Classification (NCBI taxonomy): domain Eukaryota; kingdom Metazoa; phylum Chordata; class Amphibia; order Caudata; family Ambystomatidae; genus Ambystoma; species Ambystoma mexicanum. Next base: position 841,192,130 of record NC_090935.1, on the reverse strand, counting down.
GAAGAAAAAATTGATTTATTGTTGACTAATTTTAATAATTTGAAAACTTTTGTGGAAGATCATTTTAAACCAAAAACCTTGTACCATTGCCCCACATGTACTTGTCCCTCCTCACCATATCCCAGTCATTTATCCCCAAACCCTCTCCACAACCCAAAAAGTTTTGATGAGACTTCCATCCCTTCTTCACCTAATAACAATCATGATGAAACCCCTAATTCTTCTGTTTTTGTTTCTGTTTCTGCCTCACCTTCTCTGTCATAAATTATTAATATATGTTAAATAAAGTTTAATTTTTATATTGTGTTGTAAATAGTTTAAAAAAAAAAAAAAAAAAACAGTGCAGGTGTTCTGAAATGTTCGTAAATAAACGAAAATGGAGGTGTCCTGAAGAACACTATACCTGTTCGTACTGTTCGCTAGCAAGATGAAACTATTCTAAGAACACACGCGGAGTCCTGAAATGTTCGTAAAAAAAAATAATTAAAGTGTCCTAAAGAACACTATATCTGTCCGCAGTGTTCGCTAGCAAGTTCAAACTGTTCTAAGAACACACGCGGTGTCCTGAATTGTTCGTAATTAAACGAAAATGGAGGTGTCTTAAAGAACACTATACCTGTCCGTACTGTTCGCCAGCAAGTTGAAAATGTTCTAAGAACACAATTGGTGTCCTGAAATGTTCGTACATAAACGAAATTGAACGTGTCCTGAAGAACACTATATCTGTCCTTTCTGTTCGCTAGCAAATTTAAACTGTTCTAAGAACACACGCAGTGTCCTGAAATGTTTGTTTCACGTGTGACGCAATTTTAATTAGTTCAGGACCCGAACAGTGTCAACATCAACGCGCATGCGCTAGCCAATCTCCGTGCATTTGGTGTCCTGCGGACATGCGCTTCCTTCGCGGACTTGATCGCGAACGGATCATATGACTGTGCCCACGCTGATCGCGTGTTCTGAATGCGGACACTGTTCGGTTTTCAATTAATCCATAATATTTTTCAATAAAATCTCACTATGGCACAAGTCCCACATAGTGATCCTGAGTTTCTACATACCTTTTGAAACTTTTGAAACTTTTTTTTGTGTTTGATCTGTCCGCGGACAAGCACCCCTATAAAAGACCACGCCCTAGAGCTTATTCTCATTGTGTTTCTGGCTATCCTTCAGAGCACAGGCATTTCTCCAGCAACTTGCTGATTACACCATTGAGATGGCATCCCTGGCTGCAAAACTGCCACCTGGTGCTGCACCTGCTTCAGCACCACCCCCACCCCCTCCACCACCACCACCTCCCCAAGGGCCTGAAGAGGGGAACAGGAGTGAGGATGCGGAGGAGGAAGAAGAGGATGACGAGAATGAGGTAGAGGAAAACCCTACTACCCGCACTAGGCGTGAGTCTTGGGTGTGGCGGTTATTTACCATTCATGGGAATGTTCCTAAGGCTCGTGCGAACCGTGTTACCTGCAATGAGTGCAAAATGATACTCAGTCACAGGAAGCACGGTAAGTACAGCTTTGAGACCACTACTATGAAGCGACACCTGAGGTCATTTCACTCTGGGGCTATTCGCAGGGTTGTACCTTGCGAAAAACGTAGCAGGTTGATTTCCTCTACTTCATCCTCTGTTTCTGATCCTGTCACCACAAGGACCACCTCTGTGGGACAGTGTCTTCCTCAAGCTGCCTCACAGGCCATACAGAATGCTGATGACCCTTACCTTTCGAGGGTCACAGTTGTATGTATGTACTGTGACACAGTACTCTGCAGGGGGGAGGGACTTCGTAGTGCTATCGTCTCAGAGCACGAGAAGATCTGCTCACTACCCAAATAAAACCCACTCTACATCTTCCTCTCTCAGCTCGCCCTTTCTTATCCATGTGGTTGGTGTCCCCCCCTTTACCTTCCTTTCCCCACCTCTCCTAGTGTGTCATGTATAAAAAACAAAAAAAATACAAAATATCAAAAATCAAAAAAAAAATAAGGCTCTTTTCAGAGCCGCCTTTCACAGTTAAAAAATAGAAGTGAAAATAAATGAAGCAGGGCCCTTTGTATTTTTTAGAAGTCCGCGGACATTTAAAAAATTGGGTTGCTACCCCATCACAAACATTGCAATTTTATCTGGGAGGAAGTGGTGCTCTGAAAAGAGCCTTTGGGAAGTGTTTGTCAAAAATTATAAATGCTTAACACCTACTTCAAAATCGTTGTTGTAATTCCAAAAAAGGTCGCAATGCATTTTGTACATTTCTCAGAAAAATCTGATTGCCAGCATAAGCAAGATGGACTCCATCTCTGCGAAAAATGTATGTACTACGAAACATAATATTTTCATTGTGAAAAGAGGACTTGCCAAAATCTCTTAGAAAGGCACAAACAGCCTTATTAACATTGCACCTTGCTTTTTCCATTTGTGGACCAAATGAAGAAGAACGAAGCCACATTTGTCTCTGCGCAATCCGTGAAAATATCACTTGAGAATTAGGAAACATGTCCATAACCTTCCCAAGTCCTTCTTTCATAGAAAATTGCAAGAAAATTACAGTCACATGTCCTAAACTGTTCCTTCCACAATGAATTACAATTATGTCTGGATGTTGCTCTGTCTCCAAAGTAGCAGAGAGAGGTAGCAAGTCCAACCACTTCATTCCATGTACTCCATGTCAGTGTACTTCCACATGTGGGAATGCAAGATCTACAGCTACTCCACAGCTTTCTGCATGCACCTTCAACCAATGTATCCACGAATCTCCCAAAATCTAAACAATCTGTTTTCTGAAACACACAGCCATAGCTATCTTTTGTTCTCTCAGCAAAAAGAGTATCTGAGAAACTCTCTCCTGGCACAACACACCCACTAAACTTTCCTGACCAATCCCTTTCAGTGCTTATTCTCATTTGCATGACTTCTGAACCCAAAATTCCCCGGATGTAACTCCGGATGTCCGCGAACTACCGCCATGTCCGCGAACATATCGTAACATGAACAGCCCTTCTACCATTTCCACTTCACTCTCTCTGCCATTCCCTCATTGGATGTAGCTAAGAAATCACATGACCATGCACCAATCACATTCAAGACCTCTACATCTAACTGCATCATCATAGATCAGCACTGCAAATGTACTGTGAATCTCTCTGAGTACAAGTGTCATATCATTGGCAAGCACCATCTACCAGAAATACTGTACAAGTCTCCAAGATTTCTACTTGCAGCTCCATGCATATCCATATGCATGAACACAAACTTCATATTTTCTGTGCAGTAGATGAACACATTTTCAAACAGACTTTTAGCTTGTGTAATCTGTAAAATGAATTTACTGTATTTTTTCAATTTCCTAAAATCAACTATCACTTATAAACCTTTATACTATTTACTTTCTTTATACACACACACTCAAATCATGTTAAACTAACATTTTTTAAATGAAATATATAGACTATATATATTCAAACAAAATTGCATGCAAGCACAATCTATGTTTAAATCTTTAAAAAAATACTTATACAATTTCATATTTTTTTGGTTTTATTAATTTATTTACTTAATTACTTTAATTTAGACAAGACATTGAGGCGCTATTACCTAGAACAGCTTACTTACGGAAATAGTGGTATTCACTGGTATATTATGAATTTCACAAGACATAGTAAAGATATTTTTTTTGCTACAGTTAGTCATTCAATACAATTTGTTCATTAAGAACATATCATATATACTGAACTGATGCAATGGCCCTCATTACAAGTCAGGCGGTGGACCATAGTGCTATTAGCACCATGGTCCATGCCGGATTCCACCATGGTGGATGGCAGAATTACCGCCCCATTCCAAGGTGAGTGGGGCGGTAATTCCCCATTCACCATTTGCCCTTCCCCATTCCCATTTTTGCCCCATAGGGCATAATGGGGATGGGGAAGGCGCTAATTACGGCACCGTAAATTACGGTGCCGTAATTAGCACCAAGGTCGCTTAGCGCCTTGGACTTTAACGCCTGACTTGTAATGAGGGCCAATGTATCTTATGTAAATAAATTAGTTTAATGGTTTTAAAGAAGGCACTGAGGATTTCAATTAAAAAAATCAATATCTAAATTAAAAACAGCGCTATATACAAACAAAGTTACTAATTTGAAGCTTTTACAATTGCAGTGAAGACCAGTCTCCTGAAAAGAAGCAGCCGAATTCGAAGAACAAAGAAGAACTAAGAAGTTACCTGTTAATTTAAGAAAAAAAGTAAGTAGAATCTCACCGTAATATTTGTATTATTAATCAAACATACTATAACGTTAATACAACCTATTTCGCTGCCTAAAAACAGAGATTGTGTACGATTTTGTCCAAAAATCTCCATGTCTTAAACAGCGATTTACAGCCAGAATGGCCCACAAATTCCTATTTTTGGACACACAAATTACCCAACTGAACCGCTACAATTTTCGTATTATAGAACAAACAACTGTTTTAATTGTATACATCAGATTTACTATTTGTACTTTTCCGCACCACTAGCTTACTTTTTTTTGTCATCTGAACCCCAGTTTAGTAACACATAAATTCAAGAATACCTATCCCTACTAGTTGTAGTTCCCAATGCACAATCACACACCATTACATACATCTTTATCATCTTACTCAAACACTCATGCACACAGCACACATACATTCCAGAAACCCCAACCCATATCTTCTTTATTTTTTTCAACTTGACCCTAAAGAATGCCTACCAAAAGTCAAGTCCATAGAAAGCAACACAAAAGTAGAGCAAATGAAAATAAAAGTGTCCAACATAAGCATCCATCTCTAGCAGAATTTGTAAAAAAAAGTTGAAACAAAACAGCTAATACAGTCATTTAGTGAAACACAAGAAGTTTCAAGTACAAAAACTTTGCCTCCTCTATCAAAATGTAAAACAAACCAAAAAACAATTAACAGAAAATCAGCTATCACTACAGATAAAACTACTTCTTCAAATTTTAATATAGTGCAAATTATGAATACCAAGAAAAGTATTTTAGCCAAAATGTACCGTCACAAAGTCCTTCAAAATCTTCTAAAAACAGGAGAGAAATGAGGTTCAATGCTTAAAACCTATTGTACGAAATTAATCTTAGAAGCGTTGATGGACAGTGCAATTCTTCTCTAAAGAAAGTTATTTATTTTACTGTTAAACAAAATGAAACCACTAACAAAACTAATAACTAAATTACAAAAAAGACTTCTCAATAAGCGAAATGTCAACAGAAAGAACTTCTTAAGTATCTGCGGAGGTGAATGGAATCACACTACGAGCACAGAACCATATTTTAATGAAGAAGCGTACAAACAAAAGCAAACAAATACAATTGCCATACATAGCAGTGGTCGAGGTTATGAAAAAGTGAATAATACCATAATGGAACAAGAAGTACTGCTTACAAAAATATGCCCTGAAAACTTAGAATTACCCCTCCATTCAACTGAATCAGAACGTCTAGTGTAAAATTGGCCATGCACGTCAATGTGTAACATTCCCAAACAGTTTCAAATCTTTACGCCAATTCCTCAATAAATATGTAAAAAGCAAAGACAAAATCAAAATTAAATTACTGCAAAATATGGATACCTGTCCAGTGCGCAGGTACACAGGACTACAAGGACATTCATTGGCCTGCATTACAGGACCTACTTGTAAAACCACTTTCCATGATATCAAAAGGATATCAACACATCATTCAACTATAAGAAATCTAGTCTATAAACTGTACTATGCTAAAAGTTCTGCTTTAGCACTAGCAAATTTAAATAACATCCTTCTACCTGGTACAGCAAAAGACCTACTTGAAGAAATTCACTATATCCAGAACAAATATTTTGGAAGTGAAAGCCATTTACAGAATGAAATAGCTTTAAACCAATTAAGGAACAATTCTACACATGGCAACCTTTTGCTAAACACATACAAAAAAGAAATTCTAAAATTTAAAAGTACATCAGCTGAAGTACCAAACCATGTATGTGTATGTTGCCGTAGAAGTTTTTATAAAAGTAACACAAAAACTGTAGACCTATCATACAAAATAGAAGACAATGAAGATTCTAAATAGATTGAATTAGCTCTCTACCTTGTAGCAGAAAACAAATACGAAATAACTTAGCTCTTAATACTTTGCAGTTACTGCACTACAAAACTTGACAACAACCAAACTCCTTCACGTGCTATCACAAATAATTTGGAATTATACCCAGTACCAAAACCCCTACAACAACTTAATTTATATGAGAGCATCATAATTCAAACAGTACACCCATTTCAAGCAATAATACGCTTTCAACCAAAAACAGCAAAATTACCTCCCTCTGAATTGGTAAAAGGCATTCGTGGAAAAGTAGTTTATTTACCATTAGATCTAAAACAAAATGTGCATACTCTAGGAGTGCAACGTCCAATGCAGTAATCTTTAATTATCTTCGTAAATTGAGTACCTACAAAAGACAAAAAAATATGGCAACAGCTGGTAGATTTATATAAAGTTAGACAAGCCTTCCAATATCTTAAAGAGAATAATGAATATTACAAAGAAATTAATATTGAAGAAAACTTGAAAGATACAACTGAAATAATTCAAGAAACACAAGAAGCTGTTCAATTTGAGCTACTAGATCCTGCTAGAATATCAAATACTTTATACCATTATACAATTCATCCTTTGCACTGTAATGACACCGTAGAAGATGTACTGGAAACTTACCAAATGCGTCAAACAAAAGGATCGCCAATCAGCATATGGGAAGAAAGTATAGAAGCACGTGCTTTTCCTCTACTCTTTCCTACTGGCAAAGGAGGACGGTATGATGATAGACCTATTCAAATATCAGCTTCAGAATACCGCTCATTACGGATGTATTCTGAAGATCCCAGATTTAGACAAAATGTGGAATACATATTCCACCTACTCTTTGAAAGTGAACTAGCAACTTTATGTTACGGAGTTGCACACATATTAAAAACAGGATCACACTTTCAAAATATGACAGCTACACAATTATTAGAAACAGTGCAACAAATGGATGAGGTTTTACAATCAAATATTACAAATCTATTAGCAAATATGCATGGTATTAAAGAGTACTGGTTTCGACATCATGGAGATGTACGTTGTATGATCAGAAACCTTGGCCCACCCACTTGGTTTGTTACATTAAGTTGTGCAGAATATGCATGGGAAGATTTACATGATTTCCTATGCATATCAAATAAAAACAAAACAAACAGAAATATACTAACAACTGGAGAACTTTGTTCTTTGGATCCTGTTAATGTTTCAAGATATTTTCACCATCGCTTCATTGCTATGCTACATTTTATTTGTAATAAAACTATTCCTCCCCTTGGAGAAGTGCAACACTTCTTTTGGAGAAAAGAATACCAAGCCAGAGGAGCACCACATATCCACATGCTTTTATGGATTAAAGATGCTCCTACATTTGGTCAAGACAGTGATGCCACTGTTTTACAGTTTATTGAAAAATATGTCACTTGTGAAATTCCATCAGAAGCCACAAATAGTGATCTTCATGCACAAATTTTACAATTTCAAAGACACAAATGTGGAAAATATTGTCATCGCAAATACAAAAACAAAGGGAAATACTACACCAAATGCTGATTTGGTTTCCCTAGACCAGTTACAAATACAGGTCAAGTGAACAACCTTATGTCTTCAGTTAGACATAGTGTTAAAGGTAAGCCACCTAAAAATACATATTACATAAAAAGAAAAGAAGAAGAAAAATATATCAATGATTATAATGCAATCATTGCCCACTTATGGAATGCAAACATAGATGTGCAGTACATTTCAGACAATTCTACTGCAGTTGCACGATATGTCACAGCATACTTACCTAAAGCAGAAAAGACAGAGCTCCAAGACCTCTGGAATGACCTGTCATCAGATAAAACAGTATCTCAGAAATTATACAGCTTGGGCATAATAAAAATGCTCACCCATAGAGAATGTGGATCATATGAAGCAGCTGATCGTTTAACTGGTACTGCATTGTATGGTAAATCTGAAAATATAGTATGGCTAAGTCTTGGTCCAGCTAAATCTAGAAAAAGAGTTCTAAAATCATATGAAGATATAGAAACAATAGCCAAACATGATCCCAACAGCCAAGACATTTTAAAAAACAATGTATTGGACACATACTACCCAAACAGAAGTAATATTTTGGAAAACATGTGTTTATAACACATAGCCCAAAACTACACATACAAAAATAATATGAAACCTGATGAAAAAAAAAGGTAAATATAGAGTGACAAACTGTGAAGGCAGCTTAGTTAAACTCACTAAACCAAATTTAATTAATCATATCAAATTGTCATTAAAGACTCCTCAACATAAAGAACTATATTACATGTCCCTGCTACAACTCTTCAAACCATGGAGAAAAGAAGAACAATTACTAGATAACTATGACTCATATGAGGATGCTTTCAAAGCAAATGAAAGCACTATAACTGATGTAAACTGTACACAGTACAAAACAATGTTGCACAATGAACACCAATACGAAGAAGAACTCCAAGCCCAACTAGATAAGGACACTGCTGACAGTAGTCAACCTTCTGTAACAGGAAGCCAAGAACCACTGGGAGAACCACTAATAATAAATGAGGCAGAATTAGCTATGATAGAAGTAGAAAACCCCATGTATCAGTATGAAGATAAGGAAGACTTAACTACACTTCAATCAAAACTAAACAAGGAGCAAAGTAGCATTTTTCAAGAAGTAACAAAACAAATTGCACATTGGTGTGAAACATGAAAATAAAGAATGTTCCTGCCATAATTATAAACCTATACTACTGTACGTCAGCGGTGAAGCTGGTTCTGGCAAAACATTACTAATCAAAATCATTAGTAAGTCCCTTCAACAATTGACAAACAACAAACTGTCAGCTGTTGTCACTGCCCCCACAGGTTTAGCTGCCTACAACAGAGGTGGTGTTAAATTACACCGGTTACTACTATTACCAGTAGAACACCAGAACAAATTAGACTATTACAAACTTTCTGCAGAAGCTGCAATGGAATTACGCAGAGTATTGAAACAAATGAAAATGCTACTAATAGATGAAGTGAGCATGGTCTCCAACCTAATGTTAGCTTTGATTCACCTCAGATTACAAGAAGTACTCAAAACAGACTATGAAGAGCTCTTTGCAGGAAAACACATTATTGTTTTTGGAGAATTAACACCAGTAAAAGGTGAGCCTATGTTTAAAACATTAGGACACAAACTCTGCCGTAAAACTGTTGGCAGCATTGGAAATGTCAACCTTTGGCAACATTTGCAATATAGAGAATTTACAGAAAACATGCGGCAATCTGCAGATCTCACTTATGCCAACATTTTAAAAAGTATCAGAGTTGGTATACTTTCTAAAGAAGCAGAGCAATATTGAAAGCCCGGCACATTAATGCACTTTATGGCGATAATGCATGTGCTACAGATGTTATGGAACAATTAGCCCACAAAAATGTCAATTGTATGGCCTTAATGCCAAGCTGTTTCAAATTCAATTAAATCATGCTAAGTAAAGAAATTCAACCAATCATGGAAATTAGCGCCACAGACAAACTAGATGTACATGATATGACACTACCCATGTGTGACCAAGCCACAACAAGACTAAATAGTTTAGAAAAATCAATCTCAAACACAGCAGCCTTAGAAAAGATATTAAAATTATCCTTAAATTGCAGAGTAATGCTTAAACGTAACCTTGACGTGGACCAAGGACTAGTTAATGGAGCACTGGATACAGTTGTTGGCTTTCAAACATACCCACGTGACAACAAAATTCAGTTTGTCAATATACTCTTTGACAAACTTTCAGAAGTAAAAAGGATAGGATGCTCAACAGCTAGATTACTTCTCTTCAAAGATAAGTATGTACGCAGAGAACAATTTTCTCTAACTCTTGCATACGCTGTCACGATTCATAAATCACAAGGTCTTACCCTAGACAAAGCAATGATAGATATTGGTAACACAGTCTTTAAAGAAGGCATGAGCTACGTAGCACTATCACGCTCACGTACACTTGACGGTCTACTTCTAATCAACTTTGATGCGAGTAAAATAAACGCTGATATTCCTTGCATTTTAGAATACAATAGACTTTGCTCACTATACACCCCCCACCTAAACACATATTCTGTTCCACAAAAAGTAAAACGTTATAAAAGAAAAATAAATCAAACAGAAATGCACCAGGATGTCACTGCAAATTCTCCAAAGAGAGTAAAAGAAACTAATACTTCATCAAGTACCACAAGCAAAAAAGTAAAAAAAGCAAGCAAAAAAGCATCAATTAGGGAAAGTAAACCAGGTACTTCTTTAAAGAAGGAAGACAAACTCCAAAAAAAGCAGTTAGATACAGAACTACCTGGACCATTTAAATTCTCAAATATAGTTGGTGTAAGTTGCTACGCAAATGTAGCAATGAATATTCTATTTCAATTACCACCAATTGTTGACAACATTTACTTACACAGTACAAACCCATTGTGTTTGCAAATGTTAGTACTTCACAGAAATGCAGCAAACAATACTGACAACACGTACAGTGTTTATGGAATAAGACAACAATTGGACTACTGTGCTGGAATGGTGAAATTCACTATGAATTCACAGGAAGATCCATGAGAATTTCTAATGTACTTTCTACAAGTACTGGAAAACAAAAACATACCTATAAATGAAATCTTTCAGATTTCATACATGTGGAAACATACATGCACCCTCTGCAACAATGTGACACAAGAAGAAATCCCCAATGAACGCTTCATATACATATCAATACCAAATTGTGAATCCATTCCATTTCAGCGACTTGTACAAAATGCAAACCATGGTAGATTATGCTCTACTTGCAATTCAGATAATCGCTCCACGTTAGTAATACAAACACATAGTAAATACATAATACTAATGCTTGTACGTTACAATGCAGATGGTACCAAAAATAACTGCAAGCTGACTGGATTTACACATGGTCAAATATCACTTGGTAAGAAAACCTTCACAACAATAGGTATAATCTACCACGCAGGAGCCACAGCCAATTCAGGGCACTACACTGCATATATAAAAAAGAAATGTGGATGGTTTGAATGTAATGATAGTACCATTACTCTAAAGCAGAGATTACCAGGAAATCTTACAAACACTTATTTGATGTTCTTAAAACCAAAATTTGATAACTAAACTGTATTTAAATCCTAAGTAAACTTGTTTTAAAAAAATAAAAACTGTTAGAATACTCCAAAAGCTATCTAACTGCTCAAAGATTCTACAACAACTAATCAGATAAATGAATACCACTAAATTAGACCAAAAAATATACAGTTAGAATACGCCAATTGGTATCTAACTGTCCCAAAAGTTAACAATATCCAAATAGATAAAGCAATACCACTAAAATATATAAAAAAAATAGACAGTTAGAATACGCAAATTGGTATCTAACTGCTCCAAAATTTTATAATATCAAAACAAATAAATAATATGTTACTGCTCCAAAAAAATACAACAAGCCAAAGTATAAAGCATTAGCCAGAAACAACAAGTGAACGCTGAAAACAAACAAACAAATAAACTCTAGCATAACAGAAAAAGGTTTTTTTTTAATCCAACATGGATTTTTTTTTCTCCGACAGACCCAATGATTTTAGCAACAAATACAGAAACTGAGCAAATTGCACAGTTCTCGGATTTGTAATCTACTAAATAAGAGGGTCCAAAAAAAAAAAAGTATATTGATTATACAAAGTAATAAGTCATTACAAAATACTAATACTAACATGCTATTTTATTTTATCACAGAAATTAACAAGAAATACATGTACTCCGGTTACTAGACCAAACAGTAAGTATACAATAATAAGGAGAACCATAGCAGCATATCACATCCATAGTATCTAATACCTTTGTTCCTTATACATTTGTTTTTCACCCAAAGTTATAAGCAAATATGAATGTGATATGCTGCGGTGGTTGTTGCCAGGGCATAGAGTCATGGGTGCATGGCCAAATGGCCATGCCAAATGGCCATGCACCCAAGACTCTATGCCCTGGCAACAACCACCGCAGCATATCACATCCATAGAGTCAAACATTTCAACTATGGTCTATGGAAACGTTTAATGTCTGCAGACATTATGAATGTTCTTAGAACACTTTCAACTTGCCAGCGAACAATACGGACAGCGTTTTCAGGACACCCCCTACGAACATTTCAGAACAACGCGATAGTTCTTAGAACACTTTCAACTTGACAACAAACAATACGGACAGCGTCCTCAGGACATCCCCATTTTGTTTATTTGCGAACATTTCAGGACACTGCGAGTGTTCTTAGAACACATTCAACTTGCCAGCGAACAATATGGACTACGCCTTCAGGACACCCCCTACGAACATTCCAAGACACCGCAAGTGTTCTTAGAAACGTCTTCAGAACACCCCCATTTTGTTTATTTGTGAACATTTCAGGACACCGCGAGTGTTCTTAGAACACATTCAACTTGACAGAGAACAATACGGACAGCGTCCTCAGGACACCCCCTACGAACATTCCCCGGACACTGCGAGTGTTCTTAGAAGCGTCTTCAGAACACCACCATCTTGTTTATTTGCGAACATTTCAGGACACCGCAAGTGTTCTTAGAACACATTCAACTTGACAACGAACAATACGGACAGTGTCCTCAGAACACCCCCATTTCGTTTATTTGCGAACATTTCAGGACACCATGAGTGTTCTAAGAACACATTCAACTTGACAGAGAACAATACGAACAACATCTTCAGGACACCCCCTACGAACATTTCAGAACAACGTGAGAGTTCTTAGAACACATTCAACTTGACAGAGAACAATACGGACAGCGTCCTCAGGACACCCCCATTTTGTTTATTTGCGAACATTTCAGGACACTGCGAGTGTGCTTAGAACACATTCAACTTGCCAGCGAACAATACGGACTATGCCTTCAGGACACCCCCTACGAACATTCCAGGGCACCGGGAGTGTTCTTAGAAACGTCTTCAGAACACCCCCATTTTGTTTATTTGCAAACATTTCAGGACACCGCAAGTGTTCTTAGAACACATTCAACTTGACAGAGAACAATACGGACAGCGTCTTCAGGACACCCCCTACGAACATTCCCCGGACACCACGAGTGTTCTTAGAAGCGTCTTCAGAACACCACCATCTTGTTTATTTGCGAACATTTCAGGACACTGCGAGTGTTCTTAGAACACATTCAACTTGACAGAGAACAATACGGACAGCATCCTCAGGACACCCCCATTTTGTTTATTTGCGAACATTTCAGGACACCGCAAGTGTTCTTAGAACACATTCAACTTGTCAGCCACAACCCCCATTCATATTTGCGAACATTTCTGGACACAGTGAGTGTTCGACAACGTCTTCAGAACACCCCCATTTTGTGTATTTGCGAACATTTCAGGACACCGGGAGTGTTCTTAGAACATATTCAACTTGACAACGAACAATACGGACAGCGTCCTCAGGACACCCACATTTTGTTTATTTGCGAACATTTCAGGACACTGCGAGTGTTCTTAGAACAGTTTCAGTTTGCTTGCGAACAAAACAGACACATATTGAGTCCTCAGAACACACCCCATTCTGTTTATTTGGAACATTTCAGAACACCCGTGATGTCCGCAGACAAATCGAACACAAAAAGAATGTCTAACACATAAAAAACACAACTTTCATCCTATCTCATACACTCCCACCCTCCCCAAACACTCCTACACACCAATACACTGTACTAAATACAAATTTTGAACAAAGTTTCACCGTACTGTCCGCGGACGACCGCAAATCCAAGATGGCGGGTGCTACCGCAAATCTGACGCGCTTCACGCTCCACGCAGTCCAATCAGCAAACACGTTGCATGTCCGCGAACATCACGCAAGCCGATTGGCCAATCAGGACACTGTCCGCGGAGCGAACAGGGAAGTGTGTCCACGGACCGAACACAGATATCACTAATTTTTGTTTACCTACTTTTTGGTCATTTAAAAAAAACTACTGGACGGATTTTCACCAAATTTGCAAAAGCACGCTTTTGGGACCAAGCTGCTGCTTGTGTGGGAGTGTATGAGATAGGATGAAAGTTGTGTTTTTTATGTGTTAGACGTTCTTTTTGAGTTCGATTTGTTTGCGGACATCACGGGTGTTCTGAAATGTTCTAAATAAACTGACTGGTGGGTGTTCTAAGGAATCAATATGTGTCCGTTTTGTTCGCAAGCAAAGTGAAACTGTTCTAAGAACACTCGCGGTGTCCGGGGAGTGTTCGTAGGGGGTGTCCTGAGGACGCTGTCCGTATTGTTCTCTGTCAAGTTGAATGTGTTCTAAGAACACCCGCGGTGTCCTGAAATGTTCACAAATAAACAAAATGGGGGTGTTCTGAAGACGTTTTTGAGAACACTCCCGGTGTCCTGAAATGTTCGTAGAGGGTGTCCTGAAGACGCTGTCCGTATTGTTCTCTGTCAAGTTGACTGTGTTCTAAGAACACCCACGGTGTCCTGAAATGTTCACAAATAAACAAAATGGGGGTGTTCTGAAGACGTTTTTGGGAACACTCCCGGTGTCCTGAAATGTTCATAGGGGGTGTCCTGAGGACGCTGTCCGTATTGTTCTCTGTCAAGTTGAATGTGTCCTAAGAACACTCGCGGTGTCCTGAAATGTTCACAAATAAACAAAATGGGGGTGTTCTGAAGACGTTTTTGAGAACACTCCCGGTGTCCGGGGAGTGTTCGTAGGGGGTGTCCTGAGGACGCTGTCCGTATTGTTCTCTGTCAAGTTGAATGTGTCCTAAGAACACTCGCGGTGTCCTGAAATGTTCGCAGATAAACAAGATGGTGGTGTTCTGAAGACGCTTCTAAGAACACTCCCTTTGTCCTGGAATGTTCGTAGGGGGTGTCCTGAGGACGCTGTCTGTATTGTTCTCTGTCAAGTTGAATGTGTTCTAAGAACACCCACGGTGTCCTGAAATGTTCGCAAATAAACAAAATGGGGGTGTTCTGAAGACGCTTCTAAGAACACTCGCGTTGTCCGGGGAGTGTTCGTAGGGGGTGTCCTGAGGACGCTGTCCGTATTGTTCTCTGTCAAGTTGAATGTGTCCTAAGAACACTCGCGGTGTCCTGAAATGTTCGCAAATAAACAAGATGGTGGTGTTCTGAAGACGCTTCTAAGAACACTCGTGGTGTCCGGGGAGTGTTCGTAGGGGTTGTCCAGAGGACGCTGTCCGCATTGTTCTCTGTCAAGTTGAATGTGTCCTAAGAACACTCGCGGTGTCCTGAAATGTTCGCAAATAAACAAGATGGTGGTGTTCTGAAGAAGCTTCTAAGAACACTCCCGGTGTCCTGGAATGTTCGTAGGGGGTGTCCTGAGGACGCTGTCCGTATTGTTCTCTGTCAAGTTGAATGTGTCCTAAGAACACTTGCGGTGTCCTGAAATATTCGCAAATAAACAAGATGGTGGTGTTCTGAAGACGCTTCTAAGAACACTCGTGGTGTCTGGGAAGTGTTCGTAGGGAGTGTCCTGAGGACGCTGTCCGTATTGTTCTCTGTCAAGTTGAATGTGTTCTAAGAACACCCTCAGTGTCCTGAAATGTTCGCTAATAAACAAAATGGGGGTGTTCTGAAGACGTTTTTGAGAACACTCCCGGTGTCCTGGAATGTTCGTAGGGGGTGTCCTTAGGACGCTGTCCGTATTGTTCGTTGTTAAGTTGAAAGTGTTCTAAGAACTATCGCGTTGTTCTGAAATGTTCGTAGGGGGTGTCCTGAAAACGGTGTCCGTATTGTTCGCTGGCAAGTTCAACGTGTTCTAAGAACACTCACATTGTTCGCGGACATTAAAAGTTTCCCATAGATCATAGTTGAAACGTTTGACTCTATGGAGTCAAACGTTTCAAATGGCCATGCACCCAAGACTCTATGCCCTGGCAACAACCACCGCAGCATATCACATTCATATTTGCTTATAACTTTGGGTGAAAAACAAAGGTATAAGGAACAAAAGTATTAGATACTATGGATGTGATATGCTGCTATGGTTGTCCTTATTATTGTATACTTACTGTTTGGTCTAGTAATGGGAGTCCATGTTTTTCTTCTTCATTTCTGTGATAAAAGAAAATAGCATGTTAGTATTAGTATTTTGTAGACTTATTACATTGTATAATCAATATACTTTTATTTATTTTTTCGACCCTCATATTTAGTAGAGTACTGTGCAGTTTGCTCAGTTTCTGTATTTGTTGCTAAAATCATTGGGTCTGTGGGAGAAAAAAAAAACCCATGTTGGATAAAAAAAAAACATTTTTTCTGTTATGCTACAGTTTATTTGTTTGTTTGTTTTCAGTGTTCACTTTTTGTTTCTGGCTAATGCTTTATACTTTGCTTTGTTGTATTTTTTTGGAGCAGTAACAGATTCTTCATTTGTTTTGATATTATAAAATTTTGGAGCAGTTAGATACCAATTGGCGTATTCTAACTGTCTATTTTTTTAATATATTTTAGTGGTTTTGATTTATCTATTTGGATATTGTTAAATTTTGGGACAGTTAGATACCAATTGGCGTATTCTAACTGTGTATTTTTTGGCCTAATTTAGTGGTATTCATTTATCTGATTAGTTGTTGTAGAATCTTTGAGCTGTTAGATAGGTTTTGGAGTATTCTAACAGTTTATATTATTTTAACACAAATTTATAATTTTGGGTCAGTTAGATACCAATTTGCGTATTCTAACTGTGTATTTTTTGGTCTAATTTAGTGGTATTCATTTATCTGATTAGTTGTTGTAGAATCTTTGAGCAGTTAGATAGCTTTTGGAGTATTCTAACAGTTTATATTTTTTAATACAAATTTACTTAAAGGTTTAAATACAGTTTATTTATCAAATTTTGGTTTTAAGAACATCAAATAAGCGTTTGTAAGATTTGCTGGTAATCTCTGCTTTAGAGTAATGGTACTATCATTACATTCAAACCATCCACATTTCTTTTTTATATATGCCGTGTAGTGCCCTGAATTGGTTGTGGCTCCTGCGTGGTAGATTATACCTATTGTTCTGAAGGTTTTGTTACCAAGTGATATTTGACTATGTGTGAATCCAGTCAGCTTGCAGTTGTTTTTGGTACCATCTGCATTGTAACGTAGAAGCATTAGTATTACGTATTTACTATGTGTTTGTATTACTAACGTGGAGCGATTATCTGAATTGCAGGTAGAGCATAATCTACCATGGTTTGCATTTTGTACAAGTTGCTGAAATGGAATGGATTCACAATTTGGTATTGATATATATATGAAGCGTTCATTGGGAATTTCTTCTTGTGTCACATTGTTGCACAGAGTGCATGTATGTTTCCACATGTATGAAATCTGGAAGATTTCATTTATAGGTATGTTTTTGTTTTCCAGTACTAATAGTAAGTACATTACAAATTCTTGTGGATCTTCCTGTGAGTTTATAGTGAATTTCACCATTCCAGCACAGTAGTCCAATTGTCGTCTTATTCCAAAAACACTATCAGGGTAATTCATAGAATTTCGCAGAAAAGTGTCGCAAGCGGCTGGCGCAGAGTGTCCGCGTGCGATTGACTGCGCCAAGCACGTGCGATAAAACCGATTTCCGCGCACAGCGTATTCATGGATTTCATGCTCCCAAACCAGCCGTGGCGCAGAGTATCGCAGCGACCCTGCAGCAGCGCCAGTAACGCCCCCAAGAACGCCCTCGCGCAAGGAAAAGCCAGCAAAATCGCTAAATCATCGCAAAGGGCTGCGCTAACCCTGGACCAGTTTACAGGGCAGCCAAACAAGGAACGCAAAGCGGGTAACGTGCATATCAGGGGTACGCGTGAAGTTATACACGCGATTAGCCAGGGTACGTGTATTACAGGGGTACGCGGGAAGTTCAACACGCGATTGGCCAGGGTACGTGTATTACAGGGGTACGCGGGAAGTTTAACACGCGATTAGCCAGGGTAAGCGTATTACAGGGGTACGCGGGAAGTTCAACACGCGATTAGCCAGGGTACGTGTATTACAGGGGTACGCGGGAAGTTTAACACGCGATTGGCCAGGGTACGTGTATTACAGGGGTACGCGTGAAGTTATACACGCGATTAGCCAGGGTACGTGTATTACAGGGGTACGCGGGAAGTTCAACACGCGATTGGCCAGGGTACGTGTATTACAGGGGTACGCGGGAAGTTTAACACGCAATTAGCCAGGGTAAGCGTATTACAGGGGTACGCGGGAAGTTCAACACGCGATTAGCCAGGGTACGTGTATTACAGGGGTACGCGGGAAGTTTAACACGCGATTGGCCAGGGTACGTGTATTACAGGGGTACGCGGGAAGTTTAACACGCGATTGGCCAGGGTACGTGTATTACAGGGGTACGCGTGAAGTTATACACGCGATTAGCCAGGGTACGTGTATTACAGGGGTACGCGGGAAGTTTAACACGCGATTGGCCAGGGTACGTGTATTACAGGGGTACGCGGGAAGTTCAACACGCGATTGGCCAGGGTACGTGTATCACAGGGGTACGCGGGAAGTTCAACACGCGATTGGCCAAGGTACGTGTATTACAGGGGTACGCGGGAAGTTTAACACGCGATTAGCCAGGGTAAGTGTATTACAGGGGTACGCGGGAAGTTTAACACGCGATTAGCCAGGGTAAGTGTATTACAGGGGTACGCGGGAAGTTTAACACGCGATTAGCCAGGGTACGTGTATTACAGGGGTACGCGGGAAGTTTAACACGCGATTGGCCAGGGTACGTGTATTACAGGGGTACGCGGGAAGTTTAACACGCGATTGGCCAGGGTACGTGTATTACAGGGGTACGCGTGAAGTTATACACGCGATTAGCCAGGGTATGTGTATTACAGGGGTGCGTGGGAATCATCACACGCGATTAGGCTGGGTGGGTCCTCACAGGTGTTCTCTGTACACCCTCCACGGCCCCTGCAGGCAGCCTACAAAACAGGGGACTACCCTGCACACCTGCTCATGTCCCCCTGCACCCCCACCCCCCCAGCAGTGCAGGGGCAGCCTCCACCAGGCCCCCACTCATGTCTCCCACCACCCCCACCCTCCCGCCACCAGGGGCAGCCTCCACCAGGCCCCCACCCATGTCTCCCACCACCCCCCGCCACCAGGGGCACTCTCCACCAAGCCCCCACCCATGTCTCCCACCACCCCCACCAGTGCAGGGGCACCCTCCACCAGGCCCCCACCCATGTCTCCCAACACCCCCACCCACCAGCACTGTGGGGCACGTGGCCAGCAGGCAGTCAGGCAGCAGCAGATGGCAGGTGGGAGCGTGCTCAGGGCTCTGGGGGGCAGTAATTTCGCCTCCTGGCCAGGAGCGTGGTCTCTCGTGTGTGAACGCGTGGACAGCCTGATAGGTAGTGAAATCCCACACGTCAGCAAAGGCCCTTAGCGCGTAAACCCGTCAACAGCATATGCGCGCCTATAGTCACCTGCACGTGCAGGAAATTGTTGCGTGACACGTCCCAGTGTCAAAGCGTGTGATTGGTGAAAATGGATGTACACGTAGAAGTGACAAAGCGTGTGATTGGTGAAAATGGATCTACACGCAGGAGTGACAAAGCGTGTGATTGGTGAACGTACACGCCGCGTAAGTGACGCTGTACGTGTGGGCCTGTATATAAGGTACATGTAGAACACCATTTCCTTGTACGTGCTTTTCGTGGAGAGCGAGTGGGTGAAATCTGTACTTCTTGTCGTTTCACACGCGATTTACTTCACGGCGTTTCCAGTTCGTATTCCCTGTTACCTCTGACAGCTTTTTCTCTTTTTTCTCTTTTACTGGTTTACCTGGGCCTGTTCCCTCAAACAGTGTCCCCTTCTACTGTTGTCCTGTCTTCTCAGACAGCGTACACATCTTCTTTTGGTGGGGGTTTAGCCAGCCAAACGCGCTCATTCTTCACGCTCTTTTACCTGGCAGACGGTGAGTCACGCACGTATCCAACTTCTGTGCTTGCCCCGTGTGTTGCCTACCCCTTCAGAGGTCATTCTAGGCTGCGTGTGACACGCATACGTTCATTCTTGTGTTACTGGGTGCCACAGCGTAGTGCAGGTTTTTCTTTCTGCACACGTGGTCTAGGAGGGGTTGCGTGCACGTCATCTCCCTTTTTTGGGCCTCCTGTGCGTTGCGTGACCCGTCATCTTTCCCCAGGGGTTACAATCAGCCGTGCTAGAGCACTAGGGTACAATTACCATCTGGTACCCAACCCCTTTGACCCCCAATTGCCCAGGACAATTGTCTACAGCCACTCCCATACGCACATTAATATCAGTGCCATGGCTGGGAGGCGAGGATTCCGTAAGGGTGGCAAAGGTGGAAGAGCCACAAGTGGTGGCCGTGGTGGATCCGGTAGGGGACATGGTCGTAACTTGCAGGGTGAGCCTGTCCCCCCATGTGTGGAGGACCAGTCAAGGGCACCCATCATCCCCCCCCCCTCCCCCCCTCCCGTTGAGGCTGAAGTGGCTGACACCATCCATGCTCAGCCCTTGTTGGACCAGCCCATTGTGGCACCAGACCTGGCTGACTCCATGGCTGACTTCCAGGTCAGCAGGGCTACGACACGTGCGCTGGTGCACGTTGATGCCATCATGCCACGTGGATCTGGGGCAGCAAGGTCATCTGCTGCACCAAGGAGGCAGGGCGGAGTGGCAGCAGGGGCAGCTGCGGCTCCATCCACCCCAGCCCTCACACACCCAGCCAGGACAGTGTCGGTCCTAGTCCATGCTGCTGACATTCCCCCTGACACCATCACACTCGAGCCAATGCCTGCACCAACTCCCATGCTGAGTGTGCAATCCCACACTCCTGATACAGAGTCCACCAGGGCTCCTGCCCCTAGTGTCCAGAGCGGCGCAGGACACTCAGGATCACCACCACCTTCCAAGCGGAAGAGGAAGAGTGCTCGTCCGGCACAGGCTGATGCCCCAGACACGGCTACACAGTCCGGCCCGTCCAGGAAGCCCAGCTTCACGGATGACGAACTGAATGCACTTGTCGAGTATGTGTCCGGACATGACAACGAGATGGTCATTGTTGCAGGATCCAAGACCACACCTGCACAACGCCAGGCACACTGGCAGACCGTTGCGGACATCGTAAGTGCCCTTGGAATCGTGAGGCGCACAGCCAATGATTGCTATAAGCGCTGGAATGACCTAAAGCGCAGGGCAAAGAGTAAGCTGGCCTCAAGTCATGCCGCAACTCTAGTGACTGGAGGTGGGTCTCCAGTAGTAGACATGGAACTCACTCCACATGAGTCAGTCGCTGGGACCTACGTCACGGAGGAACAGATCCAAGGCGTGGGAGATCTGGCTGATTACGAGGCATTGTCCGGTGAGTGCACATGCATGTGTGTGTCATACATGTGCATGGTGTGTGTGTGAGGGCTTCTGTTTGGGTGCCAGGAGAGAGTGTGTGCGCCTCAGTCGTATGGGTCAGCCATGTGCTTCATGCAATACTTCCTGCGCAGCTGCATTTGGCCATAGCAGTATCCCTTCTGCCAACAGTAGACATCTAGCACAACTGCACGCCAGTTGCCCTTGAAGTGTCACCTTGACACAACAGATTTGCTTATTTTTCACTGTTCATTCAGTCAGTTTGTTTGCATTCCACCACTTTCACTAGGCATGTCGCTGTCCACTAGTCACATGTCTGACATGGGTATGGTAAAGGGGAGTGACTTTGTTACCTGGATATCATTTGTACACACATGTCCCTGTGCAATTTGACCATTACAGACTGGCAGCTCCAGGTGAAAAATCTGACCTGTTAGAATCAGAAAAGCTATTACATGCGGGAACTGGACTGAATGAATAGGTGCTGCCCTCCTCTCCATCTTCACTCAATAGCAATGGTACATGCCATCTGTGTGATGGCATGTGTGTTTCACCTGCCAATCACAGGCCAATGTGTGATGCCACTGCCAGGCAGCATGCAGAAAATGTGTTCATCTTCCATCTTGGTGTCATCAGTGTGTGCCGTTTGCCTGCACTTCATACGCAGTGAGGGTGCATGCATGGGAGGGTTTTAGTCATGTGGGACATGTCAATCAAGTACTGGTTCTCTTGCTTCTCAGCCCTCAATGTGTGCCATGGTGCTAATGCCTGTTTCCATTACTTTGTTTTCATGTCTTTGCAGGGGAAGACGCACCTGATACTGCTGGGGTTGTGGAGATGGTGCAGACCCAGGAGGTGTCCCAGGGCCGACCAACCACCAGTGAGGGACGTGGTGTGGTGGTGGGGGAGAACCCACAAGTGCTGCAGGTCGTGCTCTCAAGGGGTGTCTCTGGCTGCACCTCCCCCGAGCTGTACTCAGGTGTTGATTCGGATGAGACCTACGTGCCGTCGCTGGTGAGTGTTCCAGGGAGGGATTCTGTTCTGTCTCACCCACCTGCACCAGGGTCAGTACCCTCCATGGGGATGTCAGTGTTGGCAGCTACGCCTTCGGTGGTTACGGATGCAGGGTCACACTCCGCGACATCTGATCCTGTTCCTGGGCCAGCAGATCAGAGGGGGAATGCAGTCCTGCAGCCTCAGGCAGTGCCGGCACAGCAAGGCGCAGTTGGCCTTGCCCCAGACAGGTGTGGTGCCCGCCGACGTGGTGGCCGTACGCCACCTGGCAATACCGCATGGGAGCAATCCATTTACGGTATGGCTACCCAACAGGCTGCATCATCCGAGATGATGGCTCAGGCCATGGATAGGGTGGCCACTTCCATTGTCCCCCCAGAAAGGCTGATGGAGCGACTAGAGCAGGCAACTGACTCCATCTGCCAGTCACACAGGGAGGACATGTTGGGGTCCAACAGGGACAGGCGGGCGGCACTGGCGACTCTGCAGGAGGCCATCTCCATTGAGTCCCAGGGCCACAGGGAAGCCCTGAGGCAGGAGCTCCTACACCTCAGGACGACTCTTGTTGAGCTTGAGGCTTCAACACACCAAAGGACAGAACAGCAGCTGGAGCGTCTCACCCGTACGCTCTCAGCTGAGATGCAGGCAACGAGGGCGGAGGTCCGGGCATCCCGTGAGTTGTTGCATGGGGACCTCCGCACACTCATCCTCCAGAACCAGACCTACCACACCCGCATGCTTGCAGCCATGGAGGAGCAGACTAGGGCCTTGCGTGGGCTGCCTCCCATAGTGCAACCACCTCCGGATGCAGCTGCACAGGGTGATAATAGCGACAGCAGTGACACTCCCACAATAGGGTAGCCGTGTGGGCCATGAGCCCATGGAGGTGTTTTATTTTCCCAGGATCCACGCAGGTGGGTTCTGGTGTGCATCCTGTCCTCGGACCTCCTGGGTGGCCTCCCCAACCCCCCCGGGCCCATCAATGGCCATTTTTGATTGTTTCTTATTTTTGTTTTTATTTTGATTTCTTTTATTCCCAATTTTTTTGGGAGGATCTGTTGGCTCCGATCTGTTGGCTCCGATCTGTTGGCTCCGATCTGTTGGCTCCGATCTGTTGGCTCCGATCTGTTGGCTCCGATCTGTTGGCTCCGATCTGTTGGCTTCCGTGGTTCCTGTGGGCATTGGCTGCATTGTGGCTGGGCACATGCAGGCTTGTAATGTATTTGGTTCAGATGCTTGGGTTTGAGTCACACACACCCCTCCTGCTTCCCGTTTCCATGGTCTTGCAAAGGGTGTGCCCAAGTGACAGTGAATTACACAGTGACGTTGGACTCCCATGAGCTGTGTGGCCAGTCTGTAGTCAATACTGTGTATACATTCCCAGTGCATATTGCTGTTGTGTTGTACACTGCATGTTGCATTGATGTGTAACTCTTCTTCTGTGTCTACCTCCCAATTTGCAGGTCCCTTCCTCAAGTCCACACAAGGACCTCTAGTCTGGCGATGGGGACCATGTTGGCAGCAGTGCACCTACAACTCTACATGGCGCCAACACTGCACAGTTGGTAGTGGTGGGAGTGCAGGCATTTCCAGGTGGTGAGACTACTAATATGTAACATTTTTGATGTCATGTTAATGGTACTACGTGCTCAAGTATGTTGTTGGTCCGGCATTGCTGTGAGCATTTCAGGTGTTGCAGGTTTCTAATAGTGCCACTGTACATAGTGAGAGTGATGTCATGTTGTGGGGATTACTTTGTTTACCTGCAATTAGCATGACATGGCACGGTGTGTCGTGTGGCAGTGCTGGGGTTGGGTTGGCTGACATGGCACTGTCCTCTTGTTGCATTTTGCAAGTGGGTATTCATTTTAGCTGCTTCAATGTGTAACTTCACAAAACTGCATTGGTGGTGTCTGTGTGGGTAGGGATGCACACATTGTGACACTTCCAGGTGAACAATCTCAGGCTGACATGGAATTCCCGGTTCATTCTCCACACATTCAGGATCAGTGTCAGGTTGAGTCATCATTGATTGTCAGATGGAATGTGCCAGGGCAGTGTGCACTCCACAGGGGTGTGATTTCTATGTGAAGTAATTAGCCACTAGCTGTGTATGGGCTGCCTCCCCCCGTGCCCTTTCCCCTCCCATGCGCAGCGGCTGTGCATGTGGTTGGGGATGTGGGGCCACCACCATGTCCACGGCCAGGCCCCGGCGTGTTGCAACGTTGTGCAGGACACATGCTGCCACTATGATCCTGCACACTACTGGGGGAGCGTATAACAGCTGCCCGCCAGAACGGTCAAGGGAGCGAAAGCGTGACTTCAGCACTCCGAATGTGCGCTCCACTATGCCCCTGGTTGTAATGTGGGCTGTGTTAAATCTTACCTGGGGTGGCGTGGTGGGGTTCCGAATTGGCGTCATCATGTGGGGGCTGAGAGGGTAGGCACTGTCCCCTGTGGAGGTGGGGATTGGTATCATTGGTGAGGTTGTGACCTTGCTCAGTATCCAACATGCATGCATGTGCAGTGGCATACATACTCACCAAGCAGCCATGTATCGCCATGCCGCCCAGCTTCTAGGTCCTGGCTTAGGGTGGACATTCGGTAAATGAAGCTGTCGTGGGTGGAGCCGGGATAGTTGGCATATACTGAGGTGATGATTCCCTTGGCATTACATGCTACCTGCACGTTGATGGAATGCCAGTGCTTGCGGTTCCTATAGATGTGCTCAGATGCCCTGGGGGGACGTAGAGCCACATGGGTGCAGTCGATGGCACCTAGCACTTTGGGGAATCGTGCCACTGCGTAAAAATCCAGGGCGGCAGCATGCCTTTCTGCAGGTGTTCTGGGCAGGTATATGTGCCTGCGGACTGATGGGCGTGCAGTCATGATGTTCAAGACCTGGTGTAGGCAGCGTGACTGGGTGGCCTGTGACACCCCACCCACTATGGCACTTGTCCGCTGAAATGATCCAGTGGCTAAGAAGTGCAGTACATTGAGGACATTCTCCAGGGGGCTGAGTGCTTGGGAGCACAGGGTGGGTGATGTGAGGTCATTCTCCCACTCAGTCACCAGGTCCAGTATGATGTGTGGTGGAAACCTGTACCTCCCATACACCTGGTCATCAGGCATCCCGAAAAGGCTGGTTCTGGGTGTGAATATTCTGGCCCTGACTATCCTCCTCCTCCTCCTTTGGTAGCCCACTGCCACTGCTGCTAGGAACGGTATGTTCATCCTGGCGTCTGAGCTTGTTATTGTTAAAGTCCGCAATTTATGCTTAGCGCGTGTTCTAGGCGAGCGTGTGACCCGCGCAGCCCTGGAATCCTGTTGCCAGTCCAATAGCGTGTGGAAATTCACACGCACCACGGGATACAGCGTGTGACCCGCGCAGCCCTGGAATCCTGTTCCCAGTCCAATAGCGTGTGGAAATTCACACGCACCACGGGATACAGCGTGTGACACGCGCAGCCCTGGAATCCTGTTCCCAGTCCAATAGCGTGTGGAAATTCACACGCACCACGGGATACAGCGTGTGACCCGCGCAGCCCTGGAATCCTGTTGCCAGTCCAATAGCGTGTGGAAATTCACACGCACCACGGGATACAGCGTGTGACCCGCGCAGCCCTGGAATCCTGTTGCCAGTCCAATAGCGTGTGGAAATTCACACGCACCACGGGATACAGGTTCGCTGACGTACTTGCGTGTGTAAGTGGCCGCGCACCCATTAAATACACGTACATAGGCCAATCGCGTGTACGCGCACTTTTGTCCAATTACACGCGATGACACTCTGACGTGCAGTATCTCCACGTGTGCCCCGTCATCACGTCCTGAGTGGGGAACACCCGTGCGGGTCACGTCACAGACGCGCTTACGCGCTGAGGGACTCTGGTCCAATAGAATCGCGTATGCGTGCTGACGCGCTTACGCGCTAAGGGCCTTTCCTCGGATTTCACGCTGACGTGCAGGATTTTCACGTGCCAAATCACTCCGTATCAAGCTGGCCACGCGAAAACACACGGAAGCCCACGCTCCTGCCCAGAAGGCCGAGTTACTGCCCCCCAGTGCCCCGAGCAGCCTCCCGCGTGCCATCTGCTGCTGCCTGCCTGCCTGCCTGCCTGCTGCCACCGTGCCCTGCCATTTGGTGCCTGCACATCAGCCATCTGCAGGGGTCCAGTTGCTGTGTCCACCCCTGCTGGAACTGAAGACTCCCGACTGGTATTACATCGCTCCACAGCCCAGCCCCAGGACCCAGTTGCCCACCCACACCTGCCTCTGGGGTTGCCATGTCGGGCACTTCCACATCTGGCACCAGTGGGCAACCCCAGGCCAGAGGGGCAGAGGGGCACCAGCTTCACTGTCACCGAAGTTGGTGTCCTGGTGGAGCATGTCCTGGGGCAGTATGATGCCCTCTTTGGATCGTCCCGTGCCAGCAAGGAAGGACGGCAGAGGATCTGGGCCGACTGTGTGGTTGCCATCAACGCGGAGGGGGTGGCAACCCGCGACGTCCTGAAGATCAAGAAGCGCTAGGAGGACTTGAGGTCCAGGACCCTTGTGAAGGTCCGGCGCCTCGTGGAGGGGGGCCGGGGCCGCATGAGTACCATCCAGATGAGGGTCCTGGAACGCGTACGCCCAGCGCTCCACGCCCAGATCCTTGAGAGGGAGGCCCGTCTGGAGTTGAGCGGTAAGTGTCCATGCATTACTGTGTGAGACAGGGCATGTTGCGGTGTGCTGGTTCTATGATACTTGCCTGTATGTGTGCCATAGCCCATGTATGCATGTATGTGTGCAGGGACATCATGGTAATGCATGTGCGACCAGTGATGTGTGATGCACATGGTTGTTGCATGTGTTGAAATGCCGCATGGGGAGCCCTAATCAGATTATGAACATGAGAGCATGCCAGTCTCTGTACCTGAACATGGGTGGGGGTGAGGGATGGGTGCTGATGCCAGGTACATATATGGTAGCCATGTCTGTGTGCCTGACCTGCGTGTCTGTGACTTGTGCATGCCATGGATGCATGACACATGTGTGTGACAATGCAGAGATTCAGTAAAGCAGCAAAATTACCCTTGTATCCGCTGTGTTTGGTGTGTTTGGGGCCAGATGGATGTGACTGAGGTGAAGTGTGTGCATGTGATGGGCATGAGGCATGATGCATGTGAGTTACATATCATTGAATGTTTCAAGAGTCCATTGGACATGCATGGAAATGTCCATGGCATGCACCATGCCTGTTACTGTGTGTGTTTTGCCTGGACTGGCCCATGTGTTGTGGAGGGACATGATGGAAGTGTACTTTGACAGTGGTGCTCATCTGCTATTGCTTCCTGTCTAGGGGACCATTGTACAGTGCCCTGATGCTTGTGTTCTTTGTCTCCCTCTACGCAGCGGCTAGTGAAGAAGAGGGCGGAGACGGCGCTGTGGAGCAAGGCGGCGGGGATGCCCCCACGGCTGCAGCGGAAGGGGTGGGTGAGCCCCCACAGGGGCCTGCTACGGTGGGAGACGGTGAGGAGCCATCCAGGTTGGTGGTTTGCACAGAGGAGGAGGAGGCCGCCACTGGGGCACACATGGGGCCTGGTGGGGGCATCCCTGCTGGTGCAAGTGGTGCAGTCCAGGGCCAGGGGCAGGAGGCAGCACAGGTCACCGTGGAGGGGCCTGTGCATGTCGCTGTCCCTGACCCTGTGAGTGCACCACCATGCACCAGCAGGGATGCCCCGTCCCAGGCCTGTCCGCAGGTAGAGGGGATGTCCATGTCACCTGACTCCCCTCCACCTGCGGACGTGGGAACCCCTGGCCGTGCGGAGAAGGTCCTGATTGGGGTCGCGTTGCGCACGGCTGCGATTCGTGATGCCGTGCGTGCTTCCCGGGAGGAGCACGCACGTCATCACGAAGTGCACCGTGCCGACGTGGCCCAATTGGGATCGGCCATGTTCGGGGGTTTCCTGCATGTGTTGGCCAATGTGGCGGCCCTCTCCTCCTCTGTGCAGGCTATCCACCAGTCGTTCTCCTTGCCGTCTTCCAGCCCAGATGCCACCAGGGCCCCCTGTGGACCTGCCCCGACCAATGCAGCCAGCTCGGTGGGGATCCCATCCCTGCCACAGTCGGGAGTCCGAGATCCAGCAGGGGTGGACACCAGAGCAACTGGACCCCAGCAGAGGGAGGATGTGACGGCATCATCGGGCAGGGCACGTGCACGACGGCGTCGGTGGTTTCCATCAGCCTGGATGCCGTCGTGCTGGCACAGGCAGTTGCGTCGGAAGCAGCAGCAGGCTCAACGTGGGAGGCATCATGGCTCGGGGCCATCAACATCAGGGGTGCAGGCATCGGCCGGAGGGCAGGAGAACCCTGGAATGGGAGTGGCTTCCGTGTGGGAGAGGTTGTGCCAGCGGATAGGTGCGGAGCGGCAGCGGGCAGAGGAGGAACGGCTCACGATGGTCAGGGCGGAGGACTCCATGCGGAGGGCGCTGAGGCGGGCTGAGTGCCTCGAGGGTCTTCGCAGGGAGTTTGAGCTTGACACTGCGTTATCCCTGCGGGACCTCGGGGCCAGGGAACATGCCCGCCTCCAAGCCATTGACCAGGAGTTCGAGGATGCCCTGGCCCATGACAACAACCAGTGAGCCATCCAAATAGCCCGCTGCCTTTGTATATAGTTGTATAGTTAGGGTTAGGTTTCCTTTGTTTTTTTGAATTTTTTTTTGGTTGCGATTGGACAATGCACCACTTTTTTGTATATAGTTCCCTTTTTAGTTAGTAGTCAGTTAGGTTTAATTTGGTAGGGCTCATGGACCCAGGATTATCTTCTTGATTGGCTTATTTTAATTTTTCATAATTTTTTCTTGGACATTCATCTTGTTTTGTTTGATTTGCTTTGTGTTTTTTCTTATTTGCTGTTCAATACATAATATTTTTTTAATCTTCAATGTGTCGTATCATCTCATTGCTTTCAGGCATGTCATGTTGGGTGTTTTGTCATTCACTTGCAGCCATTGTGTGTGACAGACATGTGTTAAATTGCATTATTTACATTGGGGGTGTAACATGTAATTGCCTTTGATATGTGAGTGGGTGTGATAGTTGGTTGGGCCTTTTGGCAGGGGAGGATGGGCATTACGGACATGATTGGGGAATGTTGGGACCCAGGTGCAGGGGGGCATGGATTGGACATGGGTGGGGGCCTGCTGGCAGGTGCCCCACAGTGCTGGGGGGTGGGGGTGGTGAGAGACATGAGTTGGACATGGGTGGGGGCCTGCTGGCAGGTGCCCCACAGTGCTGGGGGGTGGGGGTGGTGGGAGACATGAGTGGGGCACTGGTGGAGGGTGACCCTGCACTGCTGGGGTGTGGGGGTGGTGGGTGACATGAGTGGGGGCCTGGTGGAGGGTGACCCTGGTGGCTGGGGGGTGGGGGTGGTGGTAGACATGAGTTGGACATGGGTGGGGGCCTGCTGGCAGGTGCCCCACAGTGCTGGGGGGTGGGATTGGTGGGAGACATGAGTGGGGCCCTGGTGGAGGGTGACCCTGCACTGCTGGGGTGTGGGGGTGGTGGGTGACATGAGTGGGGGCCTGGTGGAGGGTGACCCTGGTGGCTGGGGGGTGGGGGTGGTGGTAGACATGAGTTGGACATGGGTGGGGGCCTGCTGGCAGGTGCCCCACAGTGCTGGGGGGTGGGGGTGGTGGGAGACATGAGTGGGGCCCTGGTGGAGGGTGACCCTGCACTGCTGGGGTGTGGGGGTGGTGGGTGACATGAGTGGGGGCCTGGTGGAGGGTGCCCCTGGTGGCTGGGGTTTGGGGGTGGTGGGAGACATGAGTTGGACATGGGTGGGGGCCTGCTGGCAGGTGCCCCACAGTGCTGGGGGGTGGGGGTGGTGGGAGACATGAGTGGGGCCCTGGTGGAGGGTGACCCTGCACTGCTGGGGTGTGGGGGTGGTGGGTGACATGAGTGGGGGCCTGGTGGAGGGTGCCCCTGGTGGCTGGGGTTTGGGGGTGGTGGGAGACATGAGTTGGACATGGGTGGGGGCCTGCTGGCAGGTGCCCCACAGTGCTGGGGGGTGGGGGTGGTGGGAGACATGAGTGGGGCCCTGGTGGAGGGTGACCCTGCACTGCTGGGGTGTGGGGGTGGTGGGTGACATGAGTGGGGGCCTGGTGGAGGGTGCCCCTGGTGGCTGGGGTTTGGGGGTGGTGGGAGACATGAGTTGGACATGGGTGGGGGCCTGCTGGCAGGTGCCCCACAGTGCTGGGGGGTGGGGGTGGTGAGAGACATGAGTTGGGCATGGGTGGGGGCCTGCTGGCAGGTGCCCCACAGTGCTGGGGGGTGGGGGTGGTGGGAGACATGAGTGGGGCACTGGTGGAGGGTGACCCTGGTGGCTGGGGTTTGGGGGTGGTGGGAGACATGAGTTGGACATGGGTGGGGGCCTGCTGGCAGCTGCCCCACAGTGCTGGGGGGTGGGGGTGGTGGGAGACATGAGTGGGGCCCTGGTGGAGGGTGACCCTGGTGGCTGGGGTTTGGGGGTGGTGGGAGACATGAGTTGGACATGGGTGGGGGCCTGCTGGCAGGTGCCCCACAGTGCTGGGGGGTGGGGGTGGTGGGAGACATGAGTGGGGCCCTGGTGGAGGGTGACCCTGGTGGCTGGGGTTTGGGGGTGGTGGGAGACATGAGTTGGACATGGGTGGGGGCCTGCTGGCAGGTGCCCCACAGTGCTGGGGGGTGGGGGTGCAAGGGGACATGTGTTGGTGTTCATTAGTTCAAGGAGACATGTGCCTTTGCTGGGGGGCATGCCCATGTTGGGTGGGCTGCCTGCGGGACATGACCAGGGATGCAGGGTAGTCCCCTGTGGTGTGGGCTGCCTGCAGGGGCCGTGGAGGGTGTACAGGGTACACCTGGGAGGAGCCACACTGTCAAATCACATGTGGAACTTCCCGCGCACCCCTGAAATACACGCGCCCAGGCTATTCGCGTGTGGAACTTCCCGCGAACCCCTGAAATACACGCGCCCAGGCTATTCGCGTGTGGAACTTCCCGCGCACCCCTGAAATACACGCGCCCAGGCTATTCGCGTGTGGAACTTCCCGCGCACCCCTGAAATACACGCGCCCAGGCTATTCGCGTGTGGAACTTCCCGCGCACCCCTGAAATACACGCGCCCAGGCTATTCGCGTGTGGAACTTCCCGCGCACCCCTGAAATACACGCGCCCAGGCTATTCGCGTGTGGAACTTCCCGCACACCCCTGAAATACACGCGCCCAGGCTATTCGCTTGTGGAACTTCCCGCGAACCCCTGAAATACACGCGCCCAGGCTATTCGCGTGTGGAACTTCCCGCGAACCCCTGAAATACACGCGCCCAGGCTATTCGCGTGTGGAACTTCCCGCGCACCCCTCAAATTCACGCGCCCAGGCTATTCGCGTGTGGAACTTCCCGCGCACCCCTGAAATACACGCGCCCAGGCTATTCGCGTGTGGAACTTCCCGCGCACCCCTG
Organism: Ambystoma mexicanum; assembly: GCF_040938575.1. Classification (NCBI taxonomy): domain Eukaryota; kingdom Metazoa; phylum Chordata; class Amphibia; order Caudata; family Ambystomatidae; genus Ambystoma; species Ambystoma mexicanum. The sequence continues at coordinate 841,160,128 of NC_090935.1, read as the reverse complement.
AAATACACGCGCCCAGGCTATTCGCGTGTGGAACTTCCCGCGCACCCCTGAAATACACGCGCCCAGGCTATTCGCGTGTGGAACTTCCCGCGCACCCCTGAAATACACGCGCCCAGGCTATTCGCGTGTGGAACTTCCCGCGAACCCCTGTAATACACGCGCCCAGGCTATTCGCGTGTGGAACTTCCCGCGCACCCCTGAAATACACGCGCCCAGGCTATTCGCGTGTGGAACTTCCCGCGCACCCCTGAAATACACGCGCCCAGGCTATTCGCGTGTGGAACTTCCCGCGCACCCCAGAAATACACGCGCCCAGGCTATTCGCGTGTGGAACTTCCCGCGAACCCCTGTAATACACGTAGCCCGCTCCCCCAGGCCCGATCGCGTGAGGAACTTCCCGCGCACCCCTCAAATTCACGCGCCCAGGCTATTCGCGTGTGAAACTTCACGCGAACCCCTGAAATATACGTAGCACGCTCCCCCAGGCCCGATCGCGTGTGGAACTTCACGCGAACCCCTGTAATACACGAAGCCCGCTCCCCCAGGCCCGATCGCGTGAGGAACTTCACGCGAACCCCTGTAATACACGTAGCCCGCTCTCCCAGGCCCGATCGCGTGAGGAACTTCACGCGAACCCCTGTTATACACGTAGCCCGCTCCCCCAGGCCCGATCGCGTGAGGAACTTCACGCGAACCCCTGTAATACACGAAGCCCGCTCCCCCAGGCCCGATCGCGTGTGGAACTTCACGCGAACCACTGTAATACACGTAGCCCGCTCCCCCAGGCCCGATCGCGTGAATAACTTCACGCGAACCCCTGTGATGCACGTACCCTGCAAATCGCGTGTGACACTTCCCGCGCACCCCGGAATACATGCACACGTATTTTTTGTCAGCGGGTGTCCGTGTTTGTGGGTACCCCTTTGCACGTCATTTTTCCTGGAGGGCCACAGTATGGGACATTCATCATGGCAGTATATAGGTGCTATTTGTTGGCGCACCTTTTGGCGCACATTTCTTACAGCCGCAGAGACGCTACCGCCTCCTTTCTTGTGGCGGTCGTGTTTGTGCCTGTGCGCTGGTTTGAGCGTGCGCTTTTTTCCCCTATTCTATTCCATGAATACGTGTTGTAGGCGAGCGTGTGGGCGTTCCGCGCACTTGTGCCCTGTACTTCCCCCGTGACGCCCACGTTTTGGCAAGTTGTTCCCCATTCCGAGTGTTACGCCCGTGTTCCGCCTACTTTTATTGCGTGCGCCGCGCTATGTGCGAATTTCGCTGTGGCCTGTGCGATTTTCGCTGTGACCTGGCGCACGCTGTTAGATGGCCTGTGCGCTAACGTGCGTCGCGCACTTTTTATCGCACATCCGCTGGTTTTCTCGCGCACGGCCTTCCATGAATCGACGTGCGCTGCTTTTCGTGCGATTTTCGCACGTTCACTGCGATTTTCGCTATTCCACTGCGATTCGCACGTTTTTGCCCACTTGCGCCGCGCTAATTATTCCATGAATCGGCCTCTATATGTCTTGTCAGGATTGTTTGCTGACTTTCTGTGAAGTACTAACATTTGCAAACACAAAGGGTCTGTACTGTGTAAGTAAATGTTGTCAACAGTTGGTGGTAATTGAAATAGAATATTCATTGCTACATTTGCATAGCAATTTACACCAACTATATTTGAGAATTTAAATGGTCCAGGTAGTTCTGTATCTAACTGCTTTTTTTGGAATTTGTCTTCCTTCTTTAAAGAAGTACCTGGTTTACTTTCTCTAATAGATTCTTTTTTGTTTGTGGTACTTGGTGAAGTATTAGTCTCTTTTACTCTCTTTGGAGGATTTGCAGTGACGTCCTGTTGCATTTCTGTTTGATTTAGTTTTCTTTTACAACCTTTTAGTTTTTGTGGAACAGAATATGTGTTTAGATGGGGAGTGTATAGTGAGCGAAGTCTATTATATTCTAAAATGCAAGGAATATCAGCGTTTACTTTACTTGCATCAAAGTTCATTAGAAATAGACCGTCAAGTGTACGTAAGCGTGATAGTGCTACGTAGCTCATGCCTTCTTTAAAGACTGTGTTACCAATATCTATCATTGCTTTGTCTAGGGTAAGACCTTGTGATTTATGAATCGTGACTGCGTATGCAAGAGTTAGAGAAAATTGTTCTCTGCGTACATACATATCTTTGAAGAGAAGGAATCTAGCTGTTGAGCGTCCTATCCGTTTTACTTCTGAAAGTTTGTCGAAGAGTATATTGACAAACTGAATTTTGTTGTCAAGTGGGTATGTTTGAAAGCCAACAACTGTACCCAGTGCTCCATTAACTAGTCCTTGGTCCACGTCAAGGTTACGTTTAAGCATTACTCTGCAATTTAAGGATAATTTTAACATCTTTTCTAAGCCTGCTGTGTTTGAGATTGATTTTTCTAAATTATTTAGTCTTGTTGTGGCTTGGTCACACAGGGGTAGTGTCATACATCTAGTTTGTCTGTGGCGCTAATTTCCATGATTGGTTGCATTTCTTTACTTAACATTATTTCATTGAATTTGAGACAGCTTGCAAGAGTTGGCATTAAGGCCATACAATTGACATTTTTGTGGGCTAATTGTTCCATAACATCTGTAGCACATGCATTATCGCCATAAAGTGCATTAATGTGCCGGGTTTTCAATGTTGCTTCTGCTTCTTTAGAAAGTATACCAACTCTCAAACTTTTTAAAATGTTGGCATAACTTAGATCTGCAGATTGGCGCATGTTTTCTGTTAATTCTCTGTATTGGAAATGTTGCCAAAGGTTGACATTTCCAATGCTGCCAACAGTTTTACGGCAGAGTTTGTGCCCTAATGTTTTAAAAATAGGTTCACCTTTTACTGGTGTTAATTGAAGCAGATCTCCAAAAACAATAATGTGTTTTCCTGCAAAGAGCTCTTCATAGTCTGTTTTGAGTACTTCTTGTAATCTGAGGTGAATCAAAGCTAACATCAGGTTGGAGACCATGCTCACTTCATCTATTAGTAGCATTTTCATTTGTTTCAATACTGCAGAAAGTTTGTAATAGTCTAATTTGTTCTGTTGTTCTACTGGTAATAGTAGTAATCAGTGTAATGTAACACCACCTATGTTGTAGGCAGCTAAACCTGTGGGGGCAGTGACAACAGCTGACAGTTTGTTGTTTGTCAATTGTTGAAGGAACTTACTAATGATTTTGATTAGGAATGTTTTGCCAGAACCAGCTTCACCACTGACGTACAGTAGTATAGGTTTATAATTATGGCAGGAACATTCTTTATTTTCATGTTTTACACCATGTGCAATTTGTTTTGTTACTTCTTGAAAAATGCTACTTTGCTCATTGTTTAGTTTTGATTGTAGTATAGTTAAGTCTTCCTTATCTTCATACTGACACATGGTGTTTTCTACTTCTATCATAGCTAATTCTGCCTCATTTGTTATTAGTGGTTCTCCCAGTGGTTCTTGAATTCCTGTTACAGAAGGTTGGCTACTGTCAGGAGTATCCTTATCTAGTTGGGCTTGGAGTTCTTCATGTTGCTGTTCATTGTGCAACATTGTTTTTTACTGTGTAAAGTTTACATCAGTTATAGTGCTTTCATTTGCTTTGAAAGCATCCTCATATGAGTCATAGTTATCTAGTAATTGTTCTTCTTTTCTCCATGGTTTGAAGAGTTGTAGTAGGGACATGTAATATACTTCTTTATGTTGAGGAGTCTTCAATGACAATTTGATATGATTAATTAAATTTGGTTTAGTGAGTTTAACTAAGCTGCCTTCACAGTCTGTCACTCTATATTTACCTTTTTTTTCATCAGGTTTCATATTATTTTTGTATGTGTAGTTTTGGGCTATTTGGTATAGACACATGTTTTCCAAAGTATTACTTCTGTTTGGGTAGTATGTGTCCAATAAATTGTTTTTTAAAATGTCTTGGCTGTTGGGATCATGTTTGGCTATTGTTTCTATATCTTCAGATGATTTTAGAACTCTTTTTCTAGATTTAGCTGGACCAAGACTTAGCCATACTATATTTTCAGATTTACCATACAATGAAGTACCAGTTAAACGATCAGCTGCTTCATAAGATCCACATTCTCTATGGGTGAACATTTTTATGCCCAAGCTGTATAATTTCTGAGATACTGTTTTATCTGATGACAGGTCATTCCAGAGGTCTTGGAGCTCTGTCTTTTCTGCTTTAGTTAAGTATGCTGTGACATATCGTGCAACTGCAGTAGAATTGTCTGCAATGTACTGCACATCTATGTTTGCATTCCATAAGTGGGCAATGATTGCATTATAATCATTGATATATTTTTCTTCTTCTTTTCTTTTTATGTAATATGTATTTCTAGTTGACTTACCTTTAACACTATGTCTATCTGAAGACATGAGGTTGTTTACTTGACCTGTATTTGTAACTGGTCTAGGGAAACCAAATCGGCATTTGGTGTAGTATTTGCCTTTGTTTTTGTATTTGCGACGACAATATTTTCCACATTTGTGTCTTTGAAATTGTAAAATTTGTGCATGAAGATCACTATTTGTGGCTTCTGATGGAATTTCACAAGTGACATATTTTTCAATAAACTGTAAAACAGTGGCATCACTGTCTTGACCAAATTTAGGAGCATCTTTAATCCATAAAAGCATGTGGATATGTGGTGCTCCTCTGGCTTGGTATTCTTTTCTCCAAAAGAAGTGTTGCACTTCTCCAAGGGGAGGAACAGTTTTATTACAAATAAAATGTAGCATAGCAATGAAGCGATGGTGAAAATATCTTGAAACATTAACAGGATCCAAAGAACAAAGTTCTCCAGGTGTTAGAATATCTATGTTTGTTTTGTTTTTATTTGATATGCGTAGGAAGTCATGTAAATCTTCCCATGCATATTCTGCACAACTTAATGTAACAAACCAAGTGGGTGGGCCAAGGTTTCTGATCATACAACACACATCTCCATGACGTTGAAACCAGTACTCTTTAGTACCACGCATATTTGCTAATAGATTTGTAATATTTGATTGTAAAACCTCATCCTTTTGTTGCACTTTCTCTAATAATTGTGTAGCTGTCATATTTTGAAAGTGTGATCCTGATTTTAATATGTGTGCAACTCCGTAACATAAAGTTGCTAGTTCACTTTCAAAGAGTAGGTGGAATATGTATTCCACATTTTGTCTAAATCTGGGATCTTCAGAATACATCCTTAATGAGCGGTATTCTGAAGCTGATATTTGAATAGGTCTATCATAATACCTTCCTCCTTTGCCAGTAGGAAAGAGTAGAGGAAAAGCACGTGCTTCTATACTTTTTTCCCATATACTATACTGATTGGCGATCCTTTTGTTTGACGCATTTGGTAAGTTTCCAGTACATCCTGTACGGTGTCATTACAGTGCAAAGGATGAATTGTATAATGGTCTAAAGTATTTGATATTGTAGCAGGGTCTAGTCGCTCAAATTGACCAGCTTCTTGTGTTTCTTGAATTATTTCAGTTGTATCTTTCAAGTTTTCTTCAATATTAATTTCTTTGTAATATTCATTATTCTCTTTAAGATATTGGAAGGCTTGTCTAACTTTATATAAATCTACCAGCTGTTGCCATATTTTTTTGTCTTTTGTAGGTACTCCATTTACTAATATAATTAAAGATTGCTGCATTGGACGTTGCACTCCTAGAGTATGCACATTTTCTTTTAGATTTAATGGTAAATAAACTACTTTTCCACGAATGCCTTTTACCAATTCAGAGGGGGTTAATTTTGCTGTTTTTGGTTGAAGGCGTATTATTGCTTGAAATGGGTGTACTGTTTGAATTATGATGCTCTCATATAAATTAAGTTGTTGTAGAGGTTTTGGTACTGGGTATAATTCCAAATTATTTGTGATAGAACGTGAAGGAGTTTGGTTGTTGTCAAGTTTTGTAGTGCAATAACTGCAAAGTATTAAGGGCTCAGTTATTTCATATTTGTTTTCTGCTACAAGGTAGAGAGCTAATTCAAATCATTTAGAATCGTCATTGCCTTCTATTTTGTATGATAGGTCCACAGTTTTTGTGTTACTTTTATAAAAATTCTACACCAACATACACATACATGGTTTGGTACTTCAGCTGATGTACTTTTAAATTTTAGTATTTCTTTTTTGTATGTGTTTAGCAAAAGGTTGCCATGTGTAGAATTGTTGCTTAATTAGTTTAAAGCTATTTCATTCTGTAAATGGGTTTCACTTCCAAAATATTTTTTCTGGATATAGTGAATTTCTTCAAGTAGGTCTTTTGCTTTACCATGTAGAAGGATGTTATTTAACTTTGCTAGTGTTAAAGCAGGACTTTTAGCATAGTACAGTTTATAGACTAGATTTCTTATAGTTGGATGTTGTGTTGATATCCTTTTGATATCATGGAAAGTGGTTTTACAAGTAGGTCCTGTAATGCAGGCCAATGAATGTCCTTGTAGTCCTGTGTACTTGCGCACTGGACAGGTATCTATATTTTGCAGTAATTTAATTTTGATTTTGTCTTTGCTTTTTACATATTTATTGAGGAATTGGCGTAAAGATTTGAAACATTGTTTGGGAATGTTACACATTGACGTGCATGGCCATTTGTACACTAGAAGTTCTGATTCAGTTGAATGGATGGGTAATTCTAAGTTTTCAGGGCATATTTTTGTAAGGAGTACTTCTTATTCCATTATGGTATTATTCACTTTTTCATAACCTCGACCACTGCTATTTATGGCAATTGTATTTGTTTGCTTTTGTTTGTACGCGTCTTCATTAAAATATGGTTCTGTGCTCGTAGTGTGATTCCATTCACCTCCGCAGATACTTAAGAAGTTCTTTCTGTTGATATTTCGCTTATTGAGAAGTCTTTTTTGTAATTTAGTTATTAGTTTTGTTAGTGGTTTCATTTTGTTTAACAGTAAAATAAATACATTTCTTTTGAGAAGAATTGCACTGTCCGTCAATGCTTCTAAGATTAATTTCGTACTATAGGTTTTAAGCTTTGAACCTGATTTCTCTCCTTTTTTATAAGATTTTGAAGGACTTTGTGAAGGTATATTTTGGCTAAAATACTTTTCTTAGTATGCTTACTTTGCACTATATTAAAATTTGAAGAAGTAGTTTTATCTGTACTGATAGCTGATTTTCTGTTAATTGTTTTTTGGTATGTTTTACATTTTGATAGAGGAAGCGAAGTTGTTGTAATTGAAACTTCTTGTGTTTCACTAAATGATTGTATTAACTGTTTCATTTCAACATTTTTTACAAATTCTGCTAGAGATGGATGCTTATGTTGGACACCTTTATTTTCATTTACTCTACTTTTGCGTTGCTTTCTACGGACTTGACTTTTGGTAGGCATTCTTAAGGGTCTGTTGAAAAAAATAAAGAAGATTTGGGTTTGGGCTGTTCTGGAATGCATGTGTGCTGTGTGCATGAGTGTTTGAGTAAGATGATAAAGATGTATGTAATGGTGTGTGATTTTGCATTGGGAACTAAAACTAGTAGGGATAAGTATTCTTGAATTTATGTGTTACTAAACTGGGGTTCAGATGACAAAAAAAAGTAAGCTAGTGGTGTGGAAAAGTACAAATAGTAAATCTAATGTATACAATTAAAACAGTTGTTTGTTCTATAATATGAAAATTGTAGTGTTTCAGTTGGGTAATTTGTGTGTCCAAAAATAGAAATTTGTGGGCCATTCTGGCTGTAAATTGCTGTTTAAGATATGGAAATTTTTGGACAAAATGGTACAAAATCTCTATTTTTAGAAACCAAAATAGCTTGTATTAATGTCATAGTATATTTGATTAATAATATAAATTTTATGGTGATAATTTACTTACTTTTTTTTTAAATTAACAGGTAACTTCTTAGTTTTTCTTTCTTCTTCGAATTCGGCTGCTTCTTTTCAGGAAACTGGTCTTCACTGCAATTGTAAAAGCTTCAAATTAGTAACTTTGTTTGTATATAGCACTGTTTTTAATTTTGATATTGATTTTTTTAATTGAAATCCTCAGTGCCTTCTGTAAAACCATTAAACTCATTTATTTACATAAGATACATTGCATCAGTTCAGTACATATGATATGTTCTTAATGAACAAATTGTATTGAATGACTAACTGTAGCAAAAAAAAAATATCTTTACTATGTCTTGTGAAATTTATAATATGTTAGTGAATACCACTATTTCTGTAAGTAAACTGTTCTAGGTAATAGCGCCACAATGTCATGTCTAATTTAAAGTAATTAAGTAAATAAATAAATAAATAAAAACAAAAAATATGAAATTGCATAAGTATTTTTATAAAGGTTTAAACATAGATTGTGTTTGCATGCAATTTTGTTTGAATATATGTAGTCTATATATTTCATTTAAAAAATGTTAGTTTAACATGATTTGAGTGTGTGTGTATAAAGAAAGTAAATAGTATAAAGGTTTATAAGTGATAGTTGATTTTAGGAAATTGAAAAAAGTACAGTAAATATTCATTTTACAGATTTTACAAGGTAAAAGTCTGTTTGAAAATGTGTTCATCTACTATACAGAAAATATGCATACCTGAAGCTTGTGTTCATGCATATGGATATGCAGGGAGCTGCAAGTAGAAATCTTGAAGACTTGTACAGTATTTCTGGTAGATGGTGCTTGCCAATGATATGACACTTGTACTCAGAGAGATTCAGAGTACATTTGCAGTGCTGATCTATGATGATGCAGTTAGATGTAGAGGTCTTGAATGTGATTGGTGCATGGTCATGTGATTTTTGAGGTACATCCAATGAGGGAATGGCAGAGAGAGTGTAGTGGAAATGGTAGAAGGGCTGTTCATGTTACGATATGTCCGCGGACATGGCGGTAGTTCGCGGACATCGGGAGTTACATCCGGGGATTTTTGGGTTCAGAAGTCATGCAAATGAGAATAAGCACTGAAAGGGATTGGTCAGGAAAGTTTGGTGGGTGTGTTGTGCCAGGAGAGATTTTCTCAGATACTCTTTTTGCTGAGAGAACAAAAGATAGCTATGGCTGTGTGTTTCAGAAAACAGATTGTTTGGATTTTAGGAGATTCGTGGATACATTGGTTGAAGGTGCATGCAGAAAGCTGTGGAGTAGCTGTAGATCTTGAATTCCCACATGTGGAAGCACACTGGCATGGACTACGTGGAATGAAGTGGTTGGACTTGCCACCTCTCTGTGCTACTTTGGAGACAGAGCAACATCCAGACATAATTGTAATTCATTGTGGAGGGAACAGTTTAGGACATGTGACTGGAATTTTTTTGCAATTTGCTATGAAAGAAGGACTTAGGAAGGTTATGGACATGTTTCCTAATTCTCAAGTGATATTTTCACGGATTGCGCAGAGACAAATGTGGCTTCGTTCTTCTTCATTTGGTCCACAAATGGAAAAAGCAAGGCGCAATGTTAATAAGGCTGTTTGGCATGTCTTCTTTTCACAATGAAAATATTATGTTTTGTAGTACATACATTTTTCGCAGAGATGGAGTCCATCTTACTTATGCTGGCAATCAGATTTTTCTGAGAAATGTACACAATGCATTGCGACCTTTTTTAGAATTACAACAACGATTTTGAAGCAGATGTTAAGCATTTACAATTTTTGACTTACAAACACCACCCAAAGGCTCTTTTCAGAGCCACCACTTCTTTCCAGAGAAAATTACAATGTTTGTGATGGAGTAGCAACCCAATTTTTTTAATGTTCGCGAACTGTCCGCGGACTTCTAAAAAATACAAAGAGCCCTGCTTCATTTATTTTCACTTCTATTTTTTAACTGGGAAAGGCGGCTCTGAAAAGAGCCTTATTTTTTTTTTATTTTTGTAATTTTGTATTTGTTTTGGTTTTTCAGACACGACACACTAGGAGAGGAGGGTAAAGGAGGGTAAAGGGGGGGACACCAACCACAGGGATAAGAAAGGGCGAGCTGAGAGAGGAAGATGTAGAGTGGGTTTTATTTGGGTAGTGAGCAGGTCTTCTCGTGCTCTGAGATGATAGTCTCAAAAGCACACTGAAGTCGCTCCCCCCTGCAGAGTACTGTGTCACAGTACATACATACAACTGTGACCCTCGAAAGGTAAGGGTCATCAGCATTCTGTATGGCCTGTGAGGCAGCTTGAGGAAGACGCTGTCCCACAGAGGTGGTCCTTGTGGTGACAGGATCAGAAACAGAGGATGAAGTAGAGGAAATCAACCTGCTACGTTCTTCGCAAGGTACAACCCTGCGAATAGCCCCAGAGTGAAATGACCTCAGGTGTCGCTTCATAGTAGTGGTCCCAAAGCTGTACTTACCGTGCTTCCCGCGACTGAGTATCATTTTGCACTCATTGCAGGTAACAAGGTTCGCACAAGCCTTAGGAACATTACCATGAATGGAAAATAACCGCCACACCCAAGACTCACGCCTAGTGCGGGTAGTAAGGTTTTCCTCTACCTCATTCTCATCATCCTCTTCTTCCTCCTCCGCATCCTCACTCCTGTTCCCCTCTTCAGGCCCTTGGGGAGGTGGTGGTGGTGGAGGGGGTGGGGGTGGTGCTGAAGCAGGTGCAGCACCAAGTGGCAGTTCAGCAGCCAAGGATGCCATCTCGATGATGGTGTAGTCTGCAGGTGGCAGCAAAAATCACTGTGTTCTACAGAATAGCCAGAAACACAATGGGAATAAGCTCTTGGGCGTGATCTTTTATAGTGGTGCTTGTGCGCGGTTCGCGGACATGCGCACTGTCCACGGACAGATCGAACAGAAAAAAAAGATCGGAAAGTTTCAAAAGGTATATAGAAACTCAAGATTGCTATGTCGGACTTGTGCCATGGTGAGATTTTAATGAAAAATATTATGGATTAACTGAAAATGTACTTTTAAATTGTTCGGGGACACGAACAGTGTCCGCATTTCAGGACACACGATGAGCGTGGGCGCGGTCATATGATCCGTTGGCGAACTAGTCCGCTAGGAAGCACCTGTCCGCAGGACACCAAGTGCACGGAGATTGGTTAGCGCATGCGCATTGATGTCCTACGGACACTGTTCGGGTTCTGAAGTAATTAAAAGTGCATCACACGTGAAACGAACATTTCAGGACACCGCGTGTGTTCTTAGGACACTTTAAACTTGGTAGCGAACAGTAAGGACAGATATAGTGTTCTTCAGGACACGTGTAATTTAGTTTATGTACGAACATTTCAGGACACCAATTGTGTTCTTAGAACAGTTTCAATTGGGTAGCGAACACTACGAACAGGTATAGTGTTCTTCAGGACACCTCCATTTTCGTTTACGTACGAACATTTCAGGACACCAATAGCGTTCTTAGAACAGTTTGAACTTGCTAGCGAACAGTACCGGACAGGGATAGTGTTCTTTAGGACACTTTAATTTTTGTTTGTTTACGAACAATTCAGGACACCTCGTGTGTTCTTAGTACAGTTTCATGTTGCTAGCGAACACTACAAACAGTTGTACTGTTGTTCAGGACACATCATTTTCGTTTATTTACGAACATTTCAGGACACCAATTGTGTTCTTAGGTCAGTTTTAAGTTGATAGCGAACATTACGGACAGATATAGTGTTCTTTAGAACACTTTCATTTTTGTTTCATTACGAACATTTTAGGACACCACGTGTGTTCTTAGAACAGTTTCAACTTGCTAGCGAACAGTACAAACAGGTGTGGTGTTCTTCAGGACACCTCCATTTTCGTTTAAGTACGAACATTTGAGAACACTGGCACTGTCCGCGGACACTTTTATTGTTTTACAAAAAAAAAACGGAAACTATTCACAATACAATATAAAAATTAAACTTTATTTAACATATATTAATAATTTATGACAGAGAAGGTGAGGCAGAAACAGAAACAAAAACAGGAGAATTTGGGCTTTCAACATGATTGGTATTAGGTGAAGAAGGGATGGAAATCTCATCAAAATGTTTTGGATTATGGAGAGGGTTTGGGGATAATTGACTGGGATATGGTGAGGAGGCACAAGTACATGTGGGGCAATGGTACGAATTTTTTGGTTTGACATGATTTTCTACAAAAGTTTTTAAATTATTAAAATTCGCCAACAATACATCCATTTTTTCTTCTATATTGTGAAGACTGTTATCCATAACAGGGTTTTCTGAAGTTTTTTCTATGTTGGTATGCTCTGTACAAAAAAATAATATATATGTTAAATGTATATATAAAAAAATAATAAATAAATGGTTTATATTCAAAAAGTGTTTACCATTAGTTTCACTATCTTGTGACATTTCTTCATGTGGGAAATTGTCCTCTAGCCATTCCAGAGTACTAGACATTTCTGTGAGAAAAAAAAAAGATAATATATTTTTTAATCTAATACAGAAAGTTTATAAATATATGAGTAAAATGAAGTACACTTACTATTTCTGGTAAAATAAGTCCTATGTATTCAGAGGGTCTGGTCTTGTTCTCAGTTCTGTTGTGTCTGTGAGGTAATTATGTTGGAAGCCAATTTATCTTCTTGTGGTATATTCCATTTCAGAACATATTGTATTTAAATGAATGGTTAGTCTGTTACATATATGGGTTACATTTCTTATGTATTACTATATATAATGTGTTTGTGTGCTGCTTTTTGAATTTGTTAAATGTTCCTATAATATGATATAACAATCAAACATACCCCACCCCCCCCCCACAGTTTTTAGGTAGTGGTACTGTTCTCCGAACATGTCCGCAAACATTAAATAAGTTCGCGGACATCAAGTTCATAAGAAGAGATCTAGTCAGTTCCATATGACATGTATATAAAGTCAAAGTCATTATTGTTAAGTTGTGCTACTAAAAAACTATGTAATTCAGTGAAAAAACTTTGTTAAAGGGACGTTATGGTTAAGTTGTGCTACTAAAAACCTATGAAATTCAGTGAAAAAAACTTTGTTAAAGGGACGTTATGGTTAAGTTGCGCTACTAAAAACCTATGAAATTCATTGAAAAAACGTTGTTAAAGGGACGTTATGGTTCCAAGTAAAACCGAAAAACCCTTGAAATTCGCCAGTTATGGTAAGCTAAGCAACCATAACTCGCGCCACCACCGTGCACTGCTAAGACTAACACCCAGGACATCAAAGATGACATCACAAATGTCATTGATGACATCACTGATGACATCACATGTGTATGTACTTCTCATGAAATATGTGTAGAAGGGATTCTTATTATGTTGCGAAAAAAGTGTCAATAATCATTGCAAGAAATATACCCTAATAAGTGCATTGAACAATGCATTGATATAAATAGCATCCTATTATGGGGTTCTATCTAGTATACTAAGCTACTCATACAGAAACATAACATTGTGTGCAGCGTACAAGATGAAGGTATGATATTCGTAATTTTAATATGTTGAATAATGAAATGATAATTGTTTTCTTAATAGATTTTTGTGTACTGTGAAATATGCAATAAGTAGCTAATAAAACGTGTGTATTACATAATTGCATTACTATAGACAAAACACAAAGACACAAGAACACATACCAATATGGGTATATACAGGGAAAGTGAAGTTAGCAAAAAAGCACAAGTAGTAGCAGAAACAATTCATAACTTAACTGATTAGTTTCATGCAAATAAATGATTGCTCTGTTTCAAAGCTGCTATTTACCCCATGTATATGTATCACTTGATGTGATTGGACCCTAAGGAAAGTAGTGTGAGTACAATGTATACAAATATGACCATATACAGGGAAAGTACAGCCATAAAAAAAAACAACAGAACTATCAGAAAGTGCTCATAAGTCTAGTGATTATCTTTATGCACAAAAAGGATTGCTGTCTTTCAAGCTTGTGTTTTCCCATATGTATATGTTTCATATGATGTGACTGTACTCTGAGGGAATTACTGTAAGAACCTACTAGAAGGATATGTCTACAAATAAAACAACATTCTTAGTTTCTGACTGTTACTGAAGAAAACCATATGGCCTAGATATGTCAGCAAAAGAAAAAATAGTGAGCCAGACATGTGATGTCATCAATGATGTCATCAATGACATTTGTGATGTCATCTTTGATGTCCTGGGTGTTAGTCTTAGCAGTGCACGGTGGTGGCGCGAGTTATGGTTGCTTAGCTTACCATAACTGGCGAATTTCAAGGGTTTTTCGGTTTTACTTGGAACCATAACGTCCCTTTAACAAAGTTTTTTCACTGAATATATATATATATATATAACACAGGCTGCAGTATAACCATGTAGTTATGGTTAAATTGCTAAAACCCATAGGAAGACCACTTTTTGGGCAGCTTATAACTTTGCTCCCTGTGGACGAATTTGAATAAAACTTTGCCAAAGTATATGGGTCCCGCTGAATTTTTTGGGAAAGTTGGGTGAGGTTTCGTGGAGGGGGGCAAAGTTATAGGGGGGTCCCAAAACATTTTTTTTTCCATAGACTGAATGGGCAAAAACTTTGTGCATGCCTACAGGCCAAACTGCTGGACAGATTTTAACCATATTTGCGGCAGGAGCGGGGGCTTGGTTCTGAAAGCATGCTTTTGTCTGTTTGGTGGCAATCTGAGCTGTAATTTTGTTGCAAAGAACTGAAATGTATGTCTCCAAAAATTAGTGATATCTGACTCTGCTCCTCTGACCCATTTCTCTGTTCGCTCTGCTGACAAAAGTCTCATTGGCTTGCAGTATGCAGTGATGTTAGAGAACATCGGACGCGGCTGGTGGTTGGCTTGAGGGAAACGTGCTCTGCATCAAAATTGTTGGTAAACGCTGCCATGGTGTATTGGAGGATAGTGAGACATCAGATGGGGTTGCAAAACATTGTTTGCAGGATCAGGTGGGTGAAAGAGGGGAAGAAAAGTTTGGGGGAGTGAAAAGCAGAACATATGATATATTTGTTTAGTTCAAAGAGGACGGTTGTGTACAAGTGGTGTACGCAAGCACTGCAGCAATTTGCGGGTACCTCCTCAGGTGACTACTTTCTGTGGTGACTGCATGGGCTCTCCATTAGGAATGGTGGCTGCATTAAAGGTGATACGAAGATATTGGCAACGTGTTGTTGGCTAGGGGTGCCAGTGGCTATGTTGCCTTTGTGGGTGCCCATTGTATTGTGGCGTTGGGTAGGGGTGCCAGTGGCTGTGGTATGTTTGTCAGTTATGGTACATAGCCACATGTTCCCATGCATGCCTCCATTGCCTTGTAGTGGTTGTGGGCGAGGCCTACGCTTTTGGGAGCATGGGCGGAGGCCGTAGGCTTCCGCATGTACCCAAGATCCTAGGCCTTGGGCACAGCCCCCACAACACAATGCGACTATGCATGGGAGAAGTGTGATACTGGAATGTGGATTGTACACATATGTATGCAGAGTGTATTCCCTTTTCCTTCGCTCATTTGGGTAAGGTATTATAACCATACGTTCCTCTATATCACACACTTTTAAATATGTAAGTGTGCTATGGTACTCAGCTTTGTAGATTGTTTGTGGAGGCAATGTTAGACTTGTTACAGCACCAGCAGTGAGACATGCAACCATTTATGTTTGGAATGGTGTGGCCGTGAACACAGCCTTGCTTTAGTGAGGGCAGTAAGACATTGCAACATGAAAGGATTTCATCAGCATCACACTTTTGCAATATGGACCATTTATGCAGCTACTCACATATACTTAATTGTCAGGTAGCTGCACAGGCAACTACCTTCTGTGCTGAGTGCAGGTAGATGCCATTGGGGATCGGGAGTGCATTGTAGATGATATGAGGATATTTGCATTTGGTGTACCACGTTGTGTTGTGAATAACAAGACCCTACTGCCTTGTGTGCATGGCTAGGGCCCTTGGACCTAACAGTCTGGCCACTGGTTTGAAGTAGGTTTCAAATTGTTGCCTTGTTTCGGTCTGTTTCTATACCCATACCTCACTCCAGTCAGTTGGGGTACGTGGCTACATGTTCCCATGCATGGCTCCATTGCCTTGTAGTGCTTGTGGGCAAGGCCTCGGCTCTTGGGTGCATGGACAGAGGCCATAGGTCTCCGCATGTACCCAAGACCCTAGACTTTGGGGACAACACCGACAACACAATGCCGCCATGCATGGGATCAGTGCGATACTGGTATGTGGATTGCACACATATGTATACAGTGTGCATTCTCTTTGCCTTTGCTCTTTTGAGTAAGTTATTATAACCATACCTTGTTCTATCCCACACACTTGTAAATATGCCTTGTGTGCATGACTAGGGCCCCTGGACCTAACAGTCTGGCCACTGGTTGGAAGTAAGTTTCAGATTGTTGCCTTCTTTGGGTCTGTTCCTATACTCATACGTACCTCCAGCATATACTCATGGAAATATGCATCTTGCCTGTGGGTGTTTAGGATTACAGCATGGTTGTGGAGGACATTTTAGACTTGGTACACCACCAGAGGTGGCATGAAATGCCTGGACTTACATACGGTGTACGTCATTGGAGTTGCTGCTGTTCATGGACTGACATGTCACCATTTGTGCTTGGTATGATGTGCCCCTGATCATACCCCTTGGTTTGAGACTGAAGGAAGACATTTGAACATGACAATAGTTACTTAGAATCACACATTTGAATATGGATAATGTACAGACTGACCCACAGCCATCTACGCAGTTAAGTGTGGCCATATACAGGATGGCAGCCATATCACTATTAGCTTTGTTTTGATTACTTTTTAAGATGGTCAACAAACGCTGTTGGCGTTCCTATTGTGTGCAATTGTTATGTATGCATCGCTTGCATTACCTTTATGTGTGGGCGCAACACACCATCGCAACACTCACTTGCATAGTGGAAATTAGTTGTGGACAGTTGTTGCTCACGGCGTGCACTCCAGGTACATTCCTAACATGCGTGCCCCACGTGCGTGCCCCACGTAGCCCACTCTGTCATGTGAGCACCTAGGTCTGGGAACCAACAACATAAACAAAAGCAAAAGCAGACATGCACACACAGAGCGTACGGTTCCAGAACATTCCCATAGTTTACAAACAACACTGTGAATTGTTGCAAGTGCTTAATTTTGCTGCAGAATGTTCATGAGAACCACCACTCTGTTATTTTGCAAACAAATTCCAGTGTCCAATGCCGTTTGTGCACTTCTGTACTTCTTTTGTCATCTGGAAAAGTGGGAAAACAATGTTTTTATGGTTCTTGGTGGACTTTGTGGAAAAACAGATTTTCTTTGCAAGGGAGGAAATGTACCAGCTGTTGACTCTGTGATGCCTTATAGCATAAAGGTTTGCAGGGTGGTTCTTCTTTCCGTAACCGCAAATGGACATACAGGCCAATATCGGTCGGCCCAGATAAGAACAATGGAAAAGATATTGCTTATGGTAATCATGCAATGATTGGTCCACCACCCGTCTGTTGGAAAGTAGAATGAGTGACATGCGCAGTGAGGTGCTAGGTATCTGAGAAGAAACAATGCTAGTAAGTAGCCGTTATTAGTGGCAGCATACAGGACAACAGTTTGTGGCAAGGATGCTGTAACCGGGCTGTAGGTGGCTGCTTCATGGACATTTTCATTATCTACTGTGTGTTAATGAGTAGCATCATATGTTCATCCACTGCCTTGCTCTCAACTATGTAGGTGATACTGTCTTTCTACGGCTCCACACATGCGAAATGTCTTTCAAACATTGGCAACAGACCCTCCTTTCATGTGTTTCCTTTTTATAAAAAAATGACAGTGCTAGCGAGTGTCGTTAGACCCACGGCACAATCTCTCTGTGTGTGTCCAAAGAAACATTTTTTAAAAAACTCATTGCGGTCCCCTCCGATTGCAGGAGAATGCAGGAGCTGTTTTGCTAAAAATGCAACACTAAAATATCACCTGTTGACGTTTCTTTGCCGGTTGAGTACTACGTGCACCTCTGGCCGTTATTAGTTTCAATACAATGAGGGTGCTCAGAACTGGTAACTGTTTGAAAGGGCTTAGTAAGGACAAAACAGCAATGTAGTAGTACACAATTGAGCATAAGGTGTGCTGTTTCACTACACAAGTTGCGTTCCCTTTCCATTTTTGTCCTTTATATCTGGATTCGCAGGGGCTGGAGAAGCATGGCAACAAAACAAACTACAATATTAGCTGCGATTTGTGCTGAATGGTGGAGACATGACACTGTAACGGCGCGTGACTTCTGCCGTTACAAACCCCTGTACAATGCACACAGAGAAAGTGTGCGGTAAAGTAACTTCATAATTATGCATACAGAGCCGCAGCCTACTACATTTTAATCCAAATACACATGTAATGTAAAGTTGTACTTACATAACTTCTGCAAATTCCATTGTATTGGGTGGACGACACATTGCTGTGTACGGCGTATTGAATCGTTGCAGGCTACCTTTGGGGCACTTGGGCAAAGCAACTGCACTGTAAGTTATCTTTCTTTTTTTTCTACAATTCCATACAACGTCTGCCCTTGGCGATAATCGTGTTTCCCACTCAAGGCTGTTTTTCAATGAGCATTTGTCCTGTTGAAGAAGAGGTATGTTAGGTTTTGCTTTCCAGAGACCATTTTAGAGAAAAAAAAGGATCCAGGCGACAATGTGTTTCGATTTCACCATGTGTTTCTGAATATTGGTAGGGTGTTACAGTGAAGTTAGTATGAGGTATAAGGAGAGATGATGGTGCCATACACATGCTGCACTGAATGCACAGATGACAACATACATTAAATGTGCATTTACAGTCCCTAATGACCATTAATATGTGCAGTGTGTTACAGGGCAACAGTGTACAATGGCAGACTGTGTGTGCAATGGGTCAGCATACGTGGGTGGCTGGGCCATTTTACAGAGGTTGGTGTCTTGAATTTAATTTTGAAAGTTTGAAAGTTGAATTTAGAAGTGAGCCCAATAGACTCTCTGTGAAAGTTGAATTTAGAAGTGCATTAGAAGTTGAATTTTGAGTGTGCCCAATAGACTCTCTGCGAAAGTTGAATTTGAAGTGCATTAGAAGTTGAATTTAGAAGTGAGCCCAATAACCTCTCTGTGAATTTAAAAGCGTCTCAATTACTCCTCTGTGAAAGAACCTAGTAGTGTGCCCAATAGCCGCTCATTGAAAGTTGTATTTAGAAGGGAGCCCAATAGCCCCTCTGTGAATTTAGAAGTGTGCCCTATAACACCCCTGTGCCAAGCTGAATTTAGAAGTGTGCTCAATAGACTCTATGTGAAAGTTGAATATAGAAGTGTGCTCAATACACTATGTGAAAGTTGATTTTAGAAGTGCATTAGAAGTCGAATTTAAAAGTGTGCCCAATAGACTCTCTGTGAAAGTTGAATTTGAAGTGCATTAGAAGTTGAACTTAGAAGTGAGCCCAATAGGCTCTCTGTGAAAGTTGAATTTAGAAGTGCATTAGAAGTTGAATTTTAAAGTGTGCCCAATAGACTCTCTGCGAAAGTTGAATTTGAAATGCATTAGAAGTTGAATTTAGAAGTGAGCCCAATAACCTCTCTGTGAAATTAGAAGCGTCCCAATTACTCCTCTGTGAAAGAACTTAGTAGTGTGCCCAATAGCCGCTCATTGAAAGTTGTATTTGGAAGCGAGCCCAATAGCCTCTCTGTGAATTTAGAAGTGTGCCCTATAACACCCCTGTGCAAAGCTGAATTTAGAAGTGTATTCAATAGACTCTCAGAGAAAGTTGCATTTAGAAGTGTGCTCAATAGGTTCTATGTGAAAGTTAAATGTAGAAGTGTGACCAATAGCCTCGCTGTCAAAAGTTGAATTTAGAAGTGCGCTCAATAGACTCTATGTGAAGGTCGAATTCAGAAGTGCAGTTAGAAGTTGAATTTAAAAGTGCACCCAATAGACTCTCTGTGAAAGTTCAATTTAGAAGTGCACTAGAAGTTGAACTTAGAAGTGTGCCCAATAACCTCTGTGAAAGTTGAACTAGGAAGTGTGCCCAATAACCTCTGTAAATCTAGAAGTGTCCCAATTGCCCCTCTGTGAAAAGTTGAATTGGAAGTGGGCCCTAATAACCTATTAGTCTAATACCGTGCGTGGTTGTATCGACTAATCTCCCTAATAACCTCTCTGGACAAAGTTGATTTTAGAATCCTACCTGTGTACAATTGAATCTAGAAGTGTGCCTAATAGTACCTAATAGCCCAATATCACCTCTCTGTACAGACGAACCTAGAAGTGCACCTAATAGTCTAATATCATCACTGTGCAAATTGAAATCAGAAGTGCGCCTAAAAGCGTGCCCCCACCGAATTTAGAGCTACCATTTGAAAACCCGCCTAAAATCCACCTAGAGCCTGTACCAAGCATGAGTACACCCACCCCACCAGAGTTTGTTGGAAACAACCACTGTGGACCGCCCCCACTCCCCGATCTGCCTTCCCTCCCGTCCCCCCCTGCCCAAATCATCCAACCCCCCCATCGCATTCCCTAACTTTCCCCTCTCCAAACACCAAGCCAGAGGGGCACGATGGCGAGCCAACCACCCTATGACCCCTCCATCCCGAACCCCACCACCATCCAGCCAATGTTATCCATGCCCGCTTCCCTCACTATCATAACAGGCACTCCCTGCCCAGCAATCATCAACCCCCCACCTTGCCCACAAACTCCCGCCACCTCCCCCCCGACACCACCCTTTCCCCTCCCTAAAAATGGCACGTCTAGCCCTAGCAAGAACCAAAGCTGCATCCTTCTCTCCCTCTGAACCCCCTGCCCTCTCTCACACTCCAATCGCTACAAAGAAACTAAAGAGGAAACATACATGGTCCCCCTCAATCTCTCAGCACTCCTCACCCCCCCGTCTCGATCCATCACCTCATTCCCGCAATCACCTCCTTCCCCCGTGGCTTCACCCTTCTTAAAACCCCTCTCCCTCGACTTCTCACCATCCGCAACTGAAACTCCCAACCGCCCACACCCCACCCTCAAATCCCCCGAACCAAACCCGACCATCTTAACACACGCAGCTACCCAATCCCGCCCGAAGCCCACCAGTTTTTCTGCTCGCCCGCTATTCCCATCAAGCTCAACCCCCCCCAGCCCTCTCCCTCTCACTCCCCAGTCTGCACTCTCTCCCCCACCGCCCCCTTCCGCTCCGAGACCAACCTCGCCTACCGATGTGAACTACATCCTATTTAATGCCCGGTCTGTAGCAAAAAATAGACACTGCATCTTTGACCTCCTCGCCTCTAACAAACCAGACCTGGTTTTCATCACTGAAACTTGGTTCTCTGATGACTTCGCTCCAATCGCTAATGAAGCCTTTCCCCCTGACTACTCCCTCATCCCACTGAACCGTCCCTCCAGAGGTGGAGGAGTAGCATTCATCTTCAAGTCTCTCTTCCACGCCTCAATCATCAACAACCAACCTTCCATTCCTTTCTGTGAATCTCTCCTCGTTAAACTATCCCTCTCCCTGTCGCTCTCACACAGCTTCCTAATAATCTACAAACAGCCCGACTCACTATAAAGGACACACTCTTGATGCCATCTTTAGCTCCAACACCCTGATTCATTTAAAGCCCCCCACCCCTATCCTCTGGTCCGATCACTTCATTCTCTAGTTCACCATTCACTCACCCAACCCCTTCCCGTACTCGAATCTGAACCTCCAAATTTACGCAAATGCTGGAAAAAAACTAATAATTGTCCCAGACCTAGCCAACACACTCCTCCAGTCTCCACCTCCTACCTGCCAACTCAACAAACAACTAACCCCTGACGTCTTTGACTCATGGCTCTACACATCTCTGATGCGGCTCACACCCCCTTGCAAAGCATCAACCCACCGTGGACTCTTCCCCAGATGGTTCACTCTTGAGTTGAAGATCACTAAACAACTATATAAATACCTAGAACGCAAATGGCAGAAAGACAAAACCCAGGAGAGCAGGGCCACCTTGGCCCGACACCTCTATCAGTACGAGGCTGAAATCCGGAAAGCACAAAAAGCCCACTACGACTCCCGAATCCTAAACTGCAAAAACCCAAGCAAAGAACTCCGTAAAATCATCTCCGAATTCACCAATCCAGCTTGCAACACAACCATCCCGACTCCCTCACAATCACTGTGCGACTCACTCTCCCTCGACTTTTACACCACGGCTCTCGAAAGAACAAATACTCTAGCCACCAAACTGGCTCTCTTACATCCACCAAGCAATTCTCCCCCCATACCAGCCGGCTCACCAGCTGTGACCACTACGCAACCAACATTCGAATCCTTTAGTCCAATATCACCAGAGCAATTTCTCAAACTTCTGTCTGCCCGCAAACCATCTGGCTCGCCACTGGACCCTTGCCCAGCCACAACCCTCAAAGAAATTTTCGCTTGCAACTGCGCAGGAGAACACGCAAGATCCATCATAAATGCCTCACTTTCTTCTGGTATCTTTCCCGACGCATTTAAAACGGTTCATGTCAAACCTCTAATTAAAAAACCTTTGCTCGACCCGCTCGAGCCCAAAAACTACCGCCCCATCTCAAATACCAGATTCCTTGCCAAACTCATTGACCGAACCGCCTACTCCCAACTAAACACGTTTGTTGAAGCTAACAATCTCCTAGACCCCGCTCAATCAGGTTTCAGAGCCCGTCACAGAACTGAAGCCACCCTAACCTCAATTTGGGATGACCTTAAAATGACGTCAGACTCCGTCGGATGCGCAGCACTAATCCTTCTTGACCTATCCGCTGCCTTTGACACAATCAATCACTCAATCCTCCTAGACCGCCTCCACCCCCTAGGAATTTGTGGAACAGCTCTTAAATGGATAGCTTCATTCCTTAAAGATCGGTACCAAATAACGATACTCTCCCCCTATACCTCCCAAGCCCGACCAGTCGACACGGGAGTCTCACAAGGAGCATGCCTATCTGCCCTCCTGTTCATTCTCTACTTGATCACCCTCCCAACATTAATTCAGTCGCACAACATCCTGTGCTACAACTACGCCGATGACACTCAACTAATTCTAAAACTCCTGAACTCAAAACCCAACTCCCGACCAGACCTGGCCTCCTGCCTCCTTGACATAGAACACTGGATGACCCAAAGCCACCTCTTGCTATACCCTTCCAAAACGAAAATTATGGTATGTGGCAATGCCGAACTTCTTCCGCATCCACTGCCCTGGCCATCCTCCATGGGTAACTCACCGACCCCCTCCAACTCGGTGAAAAATCTTGGATGCACCCTTGACTCCGACCTAACACTCTCACGCCAAATCAACAACGTCTCAAAGTCCTGCCACTACCACCTTAAAACCCTTAGGCGCATCTTTCCATATCTCTCCTTTCCCTACAGTCTCTCTGCCGTCCAATCAATCATTATATCAAGACTGGACTACGCAAAACCCCTATACCTCGGAGTCCATGTGTACCAACTGAACAAACTCCAAAGGGCACAAAACGCTGCAGCCAAATTGCTACTTGCGCTCGGCCCAAGAGACCATATCTCCCCAGCCCTCAAGAGGCTGCACTGGCTTCCAGTAGCCCAAAGGGTGACTTTCAAAACCTTGTGCATCTCCCATAGAGCACTACAAAAAACTGGACCTCAATATTTACAAGACAAGCTAACACCCTACCACCCCCCATGTACCCTAAGATCAAGCTCAGCCGGACTCCTAGTCATACCGAAAACAAACTCAAGCAGGTTAGGCGGATCATCATTCTCAGCCATGACCCACACGCTATAGAACTCCCTCCCATCCCACATCCGCCTAACTGAGGATTTAACGTCATTCCGCAAACTGCTGAAAACCTGGCTCTTTCCCTAAAACCAACCCGTACCAATATAACCCAAACTGACCAACAGCAACTCAATGACTCCAATCCATCAAACCACCCAATGCGAGAAACCGACAGCTAATAACCCCTAATATAAACTAGAAGGACAAACAGAATTAAACGAATACAGTAGATCAAAGCAGTGAAATGGCTAATAAGAGTAAATCATATGGAAACAGTAAAGAGATTCAAATGCCTGAAATGGATAGAATGCTTGTGGAGTGGAAGAATGCATGAGTGGAAGAACAGATACCTATATAGTTCGAATGAGTATGGAAATCGAGTGAATATGTAGATCGGATGAGTGTATAGAATGGATGAACATGTTGAGTGGATGAGTGTGTAGAGCAGCTGGATGTGTAGAACAGACAAGCGTATAGGGCGGGTGAGTGCGCAAACACAGAGAAGCGAGTAGAACGCAAGATTACGTAAAAGAGATGAAGGTCCAGAACGGATGATCGTAAACCGGATAAATGTGTTGAACAGGTGAGTATGTGGAGCGGATGAGTATGTAGAGCACATGAGTGTGGATAACGGGTGAATATGGAGGTGCAGAGAGTGTGTAGATCGCTGGAACAGATGAATGTACATACCTGTCGAAGGTACTGAGTGGATGATTGTATAGAACAGATGAGTGTATAGAGCGGATGAGTGTATAGCGCGGATGAGTGTATAGAGCGGATGAGTGTATAGAGCGCATGAGGGGATAGAGCCCATGAGGGGATAGAGCGGATGAGGGGATAGAGCAGATGAGGGGATAGAGCGCATGAGGGTATAGAATGGATAGAGCGGATGAGGCTATACAATGGATAGAACGGATGAGTGGTTAGAACGGATGAGTGGTTAGAGCGGATGAGTGGTTAGAGCGGATGAGTGTATAGAGTGGATGAGTGTATAGAGCGGCTGAGTGTATAGAGTGGCTGAGTGTATAGAGCAGCTGAGTGGATAGAGTGGCTGAGTGGATAGAGCGGCTGAGTGGGTGAGTTGATAGAACAGATGAGTGGATAGAACAGATGAGTTGATAGAACAGATGGGTGTATGAGTATATGAGTGTATGAGTGTATAGAACGGATGAAGGTATAGAAAAGATGAGTGAAGAGATGAATATATAGATCATGATATTGCTGCTGAACGCGTGAAAAGCATGAGTGCTTAAAGATGATGATTGCGGGGAGCACATGAGTACGTAGAGGGGGTGAGTGCATAGAGGGGGTGAGTGCGTAGAGGGGGTGAGTGCGTAAAACAAGTGAATGCCTAGTACATGTGAGGGCATAAAACATATGAATGCCTGGAGCGAACATGTGCCTGGAGCGAACGAATGCCCAGAGATAACGGATGTGTTGCGTAGAGCGGACAAGTACGTAGAACGAATGAGCATAGACTGCATCCAATACTAATGAGTGCGTAGAATGGATGAATACGTAGAGCTGCCAAATACATAGAGCATGGGGCAGACAGGAGTGCCTGCGTGGAGCAGGCAGGTATGCACACGTGGGGCAGACAGGTGTGCACACATGGGGCAGACAGGTGTGCACGCATGGGGCAGACAGTTGTGCATGCCTGGGGCAGACAGGTGTGCATGCGTGGGACAGACAGGTGTACATGCATGAGGGAGACAAGAGTTCATGCGAGGGACAGACAAGACTGCATACGAGGGACAGACAAGAGTGCATGTGTAGAGCTGACTGGAGTATGCATGGCGGACTAGAGCACGCGGAGCGGACTCGAGCGCGCGGGATGAGCAGGAACGCATGAATGGGTGGAACGGACCGGAGTGTATGGAGCTGACTGGGATGCATGAGTGGATAGGAGTGCATGGAACGGACTGGAGCGCATAGAATTACGTGTCATATATAGTATGGTTTGGAATGCAGAGAACGTTTGAAAGAGCATATAACCCATCATATCTCACCACCATGCTTACTTTCTCCTTACATCACCACTCAACTAGAACACAGAGATACTATGACATCATTCGGTATAACTGTTCTCATACCAACACCTGCCGCTCACTTCACATCACTCTAAGTAAACACTGCTGGTTACACACCCTCCAGCCAGGTGTTCTCCTCAGGCCTAACGCAACCACATTCCGGTCTGGATAAAACCTGCCAGAACGGACACATACTCCTGATCTCTCGACCACCACACCTACCGCTAAGAAGCAGCTATCACACTGATGCTGCACGAGCTGCACACATACCCGGTGCTCACATGCACCTTTTGACTCTCTCTACTCTCTCTACTGATCTGAAAGGGCGTTCAACCTACCAGCGCCTTCAGAACATTCCAATGGTATATAAGGCGCTATATAAATGCAAAATAACAATAACAATAACAATGAAGAAGGTCGGGAGCTCTTGTTGATCAAACAAAAGGAATTACATTATACCTCCTTCAAAAGCTCTAAGGAAGGTATGGTTTTCAAATGGTGTTTCCATTACACATTAAGAAGGGGAATCAGAAGTTTGAAAGTTTAAGGAGTAACGCAGTGTCAAATATGGCTGGCTAGAGGCATGCGAGGAGGCATATATTAAAGCACATAGGACAGTTACGTAAGCCATATGGATGCATTGTTCAGTTTGCATTGTTGTGATTGGCCAGATTATCAGGGAGGCTACTGTAATATAGTGCGTTTAATTTGTCCACTTATTATACGCTTTGGTGAACAGTGTATGTACAAAAGAGGTTAGCTATTGTGTGGAAGAAATGTCATGCAATGTGAACTGTACCTAAGGGGTAGGTGGCTGTGTTATGTGTGGGGTTTGTGGTATGTGGATAGAAGTTTGGTGTGGTAGTTGTGGGTAGGGTGTACAATATTGAGTGCATGGCTGGAGCCCTACACTGTACAGGGTGTAGTGAAGCATGTAGGGCATAGGCACAAGCCATGTAGTCTAGTATAGGTGTACATTGTAAATTGTGGCATTGCTATGTGGATTGCAGAAATATGTGCACACATTGTACTGTGGACATTACAGAGAAGTATGATAGCAATAATGTCATACTTACTGTTTGGATTGTGGAGGGCCTGTGCTGTTTTTTGAGGATGGGATGTGAAATGTTGTAGTAATCGTTTCTGCATTATCTGTGGGAAAAGAGAACATAACATATTAGAGCAGGTATTTCGTTACTTTGCAGTCCACTACATTGCATAAATGTATTTACTTTGTGGACCCTCATAATAAGTACTTCATAAGCACTATACTTTGAACAAGTGTACTGTACAATGTGTGCAGTTCCTGTGTTTCTTTGCATAATCATTGGGTTTGTGGGGACAAGAAATCCATGCTGGATTGAAAAAAAAATAATAATTCTGAATGTCTTTGCTGCTATGGTGCAAAATGAATTACAGTAAAGTTTGCAGTGGTTACAGCAATTTTTAAGGTGTGCTCTTGAAGTAGGAGAAAATGCAATGGTTTACGATTTCTGGTCTATACATGTTGGTAGTATGGGTGGCGTTGTATAGCAGTTGGTGTTTTATAACTTTTTTCCTGCTTCTTTTTTGTAGCACTGTTTCTTTATGTGTTTGGTTGCTGCTGGTGTTTTGCAAGTATTGTGCCATTGTACTGTGCTACTGCAGAATTGTGAGGGTAGTTACATACCTTTTGGCGTACTGTAACTGTTCATACTTTGAAAGTGTTTGTGCAAATGTTTGTCGCACAGTAGTTGTTGAAGGTTGAATTGGATTGTGTTAATGCTGCAAGTAACATTGTAGTATTGTGGTTGCAGTTAGATACCAGGTGGCGTATTCTAACTGTTTACCGTGTCCCATTCCTATAGGGTACATTTACAAGCTTGTGCATGCCTGTTGCTGCTTTCACATCTATGTACATTCTGAAATGGTGGTGTACCATTATGGGTTTACGTAGTGATAGTTGCATATGTATTGCATTTATATGATTATTCTTAGACAGGTGGTGACTCATTTGCATACTTGCTGGTTTCAGAGGTTACTGAGGATAGTTTTGAACCCTCATACTTAGTACTTTCCCTTTTATCTATCATGTGGAAAATACTGCTAGTGTCATTTCCGTACACATATTGTTTGTCTGAGTGTACACATTGGGTTCATTTGCAATAGAATTGTCCAACACACACTTTAATGCATTTCTTGAATACTTACTGTATGCTAAGTTGCTTTAGGTCCACAGTGTCGAAGGTAATTATTTTTTATGCACTTACAAAGGTAATGGAGGGTGTTGTGGAGTAGGGTATAGCAGGTTTGTTCATCAATAACTACATTTTGGCTTCAAAAATATTAAGTAGGCATTTGCAAGATTTGCAGGTAATCTCTGCTTTGGAATGATTGAAGTATAATTGCATTCCCACCATGATCATTGCTTTCTAATGATAATGATAATGATAATGTGTTATTTATATAGCGCCTTAATCCAAAGCGCTTTACACAGCACATGTTTACATACAATATCACCCAACCGAAATTGTATGCGGTATAGTGGCCTGCACTGGTTGTGTCGCCTGTGTGGTAGATTATGGCAACTGCTGTGAAGGTTTTCTTGCCAAGTGATACCTGCCCATCCGTGAAGGCAGTCAGTTTGCAGTTGTTTTTGGTTCCATCTGAATTGTATTGTAAGAGCATTACTATTACATATTGACTATGTGAGTGTATATGTAGCGTTGAACGATTATCAGAATTGCATGACATACATAATATGCTATGGTTGGCATATTGCACCAGTTGTTGAAATGGAATGGAGTCACACTTAGGTATTGATACATACACAAAGAATTTGTTAGGGACTGGTTCCTGAACAACATGGTTGCAAAGACTGCATGTATGTTTCCACACGTAGGAAAACTGAAAGATTTCATTCATGAGCATGTTTTTTCCTTTCCAGTATTTGCAGTAAGTACATTAGAAAATCCTGCGGATCTTCTCGTCTGTTTAATGTGTTTTTCACCATTCCAGCACAGTAGTCCAATGCTTGCCTTACTCCTGAGACACTGTAAATGTTGTCGGGATTACTGACTGCATTTCTGTGAAGGACAGGCATTTGTAAACACAACTGGTCTGCACCATTTAAATAATGATGGAAGGGCAGGTGTTTTTTTTTGAAGAGGCACATTTCTTTGTTTGTGGAGTTGGGTATGTTTTGTCTTTTTTACTCCTTTTGTCTGTGCTTTTGGAAGTTGATGGAGTAGGAGCTGATTTAAATTTCTATGGTGGTACTGTTGCCAAATAATTTTGAACTTCTGATTGAATGAGCTTTCTTTTGAAACCTTTGGGTTTCTGAGGAACAGGGTACATGTTCAGATGTGGTGTGTAGAGTGCATGTAATCTATTGTACTCTATGATGCAAGGAATGTCTGTGGTGACTGCAGTTGCATCAAAATTCACTAGATACAGTCCTTCCAGTGTACGTAGCCATGACATTGATACATAAATCATGCCTTCTTTAAACACTTTTCTGCCAATATCAATCAATACTTGATCCAAGGTTAGACCTTGCAATTTATGAATAGTTACTGCCTAAGCTAGCAACAGAGAAAACAGTTCTTTGCGTACATACATGTCTTTGAAAAGAAGGAATTGATCCGTTGTGCGTCCTATCTTTTTAACTTATGAAGGTTTGTCAAACTGGATGTTGACAAACTGTATGCTTTTTTCCTGTGGGTATGTCTGGAAACCAACATCTGTACCAAGTGCTCTATTAACTAAACCTTGCTCTACGTTAAGTGTACGCTTTAGGATTACTCTACAGCTCACACATAATGTTAACATTTTTTCCCAACCAGCTGTGTTGGAAATAGAGTTTGCTAAGGTATTTAGTCATGCTATGGCTTGTTGACCTATAGGTATTGTCATAATGTGTACATACAGTTTGTCTGTGGGATTAGTTTCCACTAGTTGTTGATTTTCTTTTTTCAGCATTATTGCATTGAATTGTGCACATCTTTCTAGTGTTGGCATTAAGGACATACAGGTGACATTTTTGTGAGCGTATTGTTCCATGATATCAGTTGCACATGTGTTACGCCCATACAGCTCATGGATGCGTCTAGTATTGAGGGAAGACTGTGTCTCCTTTGATAGTACACCAATATGTATTTTTTTTAATGTTGGCGTAGGTGAGGTCTGCAGACTGATGCATGTTTTGAGTTAGTTTTCTTTATTTGAAAAATTGCCCGAGATTTACATTCCCGAGGCTTCCAAGACCTTTACGGCACATTTTGTGTCCTAGAGTTTTGAAGATAGGTTCACCTTTCACTGGTGTTAATTGAAGGAGATATTTTGAAAACAATGATATGTTTCCCTCCAAACAGTTCTTTGTAGTCTGTTTTGAGGACCTCTTGCAATCTGAGGAGAATCAAAGCTAACATTAGGTTAGAAACCATGCTCAGCTTATCTATTAGGAGCATTTTCATTTCTTTCAAAACTCTGGGTAGCTCCATAGCAGCTTCTGCTGAAAGTTTATAGTCCTCTAATTTGTTTTGGTGTTCTACTGAAAGGAGTAGCAATCGGTGTAGAGTGACTCCACCTATGTTGTAGGCAGCTAAACTGATAGGGGCAGTTACAACAGCTGAAAGGTTGTTGTTTGTTAATTATTGGAAGTATTTACTAATCATTTTTATTAA
This sequence comes from Ambystoma mexicanum, assembly GCF_040938575.1. Taxonomy (NCBI): domain Eukaryota; kingdom Metazoa; phylum Chordata; class Amphibia; order Caudata; family Ambystomatidae; genus Ambystoma; species Ambystoma mexicanum. The sequence goes on along the minus strand of NC_090935.1, from coordinate 841,129,722 downwards.
GAATTTTTTCCCTGACCCAGCTTCACCACTTACATACAGCAGTACAGGTTTGTAGATGTCACAGGTCCAGGTTTTGCTGTATACCATGTTCAATTTGTTCACTTACTTCTAGAAAAATGGTACGGTGCTCATTGTTTAGTTGGGATTTCAGTACAGCCAACCCTTCTGCAGATTGCTCATACTGAAACATGTTCGTGGTTACTTCTGTCTTGGTTAATTCTGCCTCATTTGCTATTAGTGGCTGTCCAAGTGGTTTGTGGCTGCCTGTTAGAGAAGGTTCACTGCTCTCAGAAGTGTCTACATTTAGTTGTGCTTGAAGTTCTTCTTCTTGTTGGCGTTCATTGTCCAATATGGGTTTGTACCGGGTAATGTTTCCATCTGTAATTGTACTTTCACTTGCATTGAAAGCATCTTCATAGGAGGCATGGGTGGCTAATAAATCTTCTTCTTTTCTCCATGGTTTGAAAAGTTGCAGAAGAGCCATGTAGTACAGTTCTTTGTGTTGAGGAGTTTTTAATGACAATTTAGTATGATTAATTAGGCTGTGTTTGGTAAGTTTCACCAGGCTGCCTTCACAACCTTCCAATCTGTATCTCCCTTTTTTCTCATCTGGTTTAATGTTATTTTTGTATGCCAAGTTTTGGGCTATCTGGTGAAGGCACATGGCTTCTAAATTAATACTCCTATTCGGGTAGTATGTGTCCAATAAGTTGTTCTTCAAAATGCCCTGGCTGTTGGGATCGTTTTTGGCTATTGTTTGTATGTCTTCATATGATTTCAGTACTCTTTTTCTGGATGCAGCAGGACCAAGGCTTAGCCACACTATGTTTTCAGATTTCCCATATAAGGCGGTGCTGGTTAAAAGGTCTGCGGCTTCATAGCAGCCACATTCTCTATGGCACAGCATTATTATGCCAAAGCTGTACAATTGTTGTGTCAGTGTTTTATCAGATGTTATGTCATCCCAGAAGTCTTTGAGCTCTGTTGTCTCTGCTTTGGTTAAGTAGGCTGTGACATATCATGCAACTGCAGTCGAATTGTCTGCAATGTACTGTACATCAACATTAGCATTCCATAGGAGGGCAATTATTGCATTGTAATCATTGATGTACTTTAATGCTTTGCTCCTTTTTATGCAGTATGTGTTCTTAGGAGATTTCCCTTTCACACTGTATCAAACCGAAGACATGAAGCTGTTCACTTGCCCTGTTGCTGAACCTGGTCTGGGGGAAACCAAAGCGGGTTTGGTGTAGTATTTGCCTCTGTTCTTATATTTGCGCTGACAATACTTGCCACACTTGTGTCTTTGGAATTGCAAAATTTGTGCGTGTAGGTCACTATGTGTACTTTCTGAATGGTTTTGCAAGTGATATATTTGTGAAGGAACTGCAAAACAGTCTCAGCTCTCTCCTCACCAAATTTAGGAGTATTTTTAATCCACAAAAGCATGTGGATGTGTGGCGCTCCTCTGGCTTGATATTGATAAAGAAGAGCTTTATTGCAAATGAAGTGCAGCATGGCAAGGAAGTGATGATGGAAGTACTGTGAAACATTTATAGGTTCAAGAGAGCAAAGTTCTCCTGGTGTTTTCATGTCTATACCTGTTTTGTTTTTGTTTGCTATGCGTAGGAAAGTGTGCAAGTCTTCCCATGCATACCCTGTAGTACTTAAAGTGACAAACCATGTGGGTGGGCCAAGGTTGCGTAGCATACACTGTGCCGTCGAACCAGTACTCTTTTGTATCATGCATGTATGCCAAGAGATTTGTAATACTTGACTGTAAAACTTCGTCCTTGTCTTGCACCTTTTGAAGTAGCTGTGTAGCAGACATGTTTTGAAAATGGGAACCTGTTTCAATGTGTGTGCAACTCCATAACATAGCGTTTCCAGTTCACTTTCAAAGAGGAGGTGGAATATGTACTCCATGTTCTGTCTAAACATAGGGTCTTCAGAATACATTTGTAAACAGCGGTATTCTGATGCTGTTATTTGTGTGCATCTTTCATCATATCGTCCACCTTTTCCAGTTGAGAAGAGTAGAGGAAAGGCTTGTGCTTCTTCACTTTTTTCCCATATACTGATTGGCTCTCATTTGGCTTGCCACATTTGATTTGTTTCTAGTGCATCGTCCATGGTGTCTTTGGAATGCGGTGAGTGAATTATATAGTGATACAAAATATTGGAGGCTGCAGTAGGATCTAGATGTTGAAATTGGCCAGTTGTTGAGGAGTCCTGAGTTATTTCAGTGGTTTCTCACAAGTCTTCTTCAACGTTTATTTCCTTGTAGTATTCATTGTTTTTTTTAAGGTATTGCAAGGCTTCCCTTGTTAAACGAGATATCATATTATGCCTCCTTTATTGTATATATTGGCATAAGCCTAGTCGCCCTGCGAAGAAATCCGCATTGCAAGGTTCCAACCTTAGATCGACCTAGCCGCCATTTTGGGAACATCTGCCATTTTGATTTCCATCTCAAAGTCACTTTGTATTCTAAAATGGTGGACAGTGTTCTCCTGTTCGTAACCTTAGCCGTCCTGACCTTTACACAGGCAAATGCCTAAACTGCCTGTAGGCAAATGTTTGGGTTGTGTAATAAGACCGTGTCCTATGTTTGACCTGAAGATCAAAGGATTACTTGCGCCAACAAGTTTGAGCCGCAGGCATACATTGAATACAATGTTGTTTAAATACTGAATGTGAGCACTTGTTGAACTGCATTGTATAAAACGTGTACTAAGGCTTAATGTCAAATTCTAACATACATTGCTGCCATTGTGACTTGTTGTTTCATAAATTAGATGTAATCCACATGCATATAGTTGGCCTTTGCACTCGTAGAGTGTCTACATTTTCTTTCAGATCTAATGGTAAATAAACTACTTTCCCACAAATGCCTCTCAGAAATTCGGTGGGAGGCAATTTTGCAGTTTTCGGTTGAAGTTGTATTATTGCTTCAAATGGGTGCACTGTTTGAATTATAATGCTCTCATACAAATTAAGCTGCTGCAGCTCGTTTGGCAGTGGAAATACTTACACATTTTTACTGATTGCCCATGAAGGCATTTGGTTATTGTCCAGTTTTGCAGTGCAGTATGTGCACAGTATGGAGGTGTTGGTAATTTCATATTTGTTTTCAGCTATAAGGTACAGAGCTAATTGAAACTATTGGGATTCCTCAATGTCTTCTATTTTCTGCATTATTTCTATAGTTGTGGTGCTCTTTCTATAGAAAGTTCTACGACAACACACACATACTAGGTTTGGAATTTCAGCAGATGTGCTTTTGAACTTTTGTATTTCGTTTTTGTATGTGTGACATAAAAAGTTGACATCTGCAATGTTTTCAGTACTGTTTTCTGAAAATGCTGGAGTTTGTAAGTGCTCTTCAGTTCCACGATATTTTCTTTGGATGCGCTCTATATCTTCGAGCACTTGTTTAGCTGTACCATGTAGGAGAATATCATTTAAATGTTACAGTGCTAAAGCTGGATTCTGATAGTTGAATGGTGGGTTGCAAACATTTTGCTATGGTGGAAGGTGCTTTTGCAAGCAGGTCCAGAAATACAGGCTAAGGAATGTCCTTGTATTCCTATGTAGTTGCACACTGGACAGTCCATAGTTTGTAGTATTTTCATTGTTCTTTTCTCATTGCCTTTCACATAGTGATTGAGGAACTGCTGCAAATATTTGATCAAGCATTCTTGAACATTACACATTGATGTGCAAGGCCATTTGTAGGTGAGGCGTGTTGGTTTGGTGGAATGGAGAGTGACATCTAAGTTTGATGGGGATATTTCTGAAAGCAGTGTTTCTTCTTCAATTATGGTATTGTGCATCTTTCCTCGTACACTCCGATGTAAGGCAATTTAGTTAGTTTGCTCTTGTTTGTATGATTCTTCTTTGAAGTATGACTCTGTGTTGGTGCTGTGACTCCACTCACCTGTACAGATGTGGCCAAATGTATCTATGCTGATATTGCGTTTGTTTCGAAGCAGTGCTTGTAGTTAATCATTTAATGTTGTTAGTGGTTTCATTCTGTTTAAAATTACTATAAACAATTTCCTTTTCACGAGCATTGTCCTGTCTACAAGCGCTTCCAGGATTACTTTACTGCAGTAAGTTTTGAGGGTGAATGTGATTTCTCCCCTCTATTTATAAGGTTCTGAAGGACTCTGTGGTGGAACATTTTTTGCAAAATAAATTTTTAGGAATGCTTGCTTGTGGTCACATTACCATTTGTATGTGCTCTGTTAGCAGTAGTGTGATTTCCACTCTTTTTAGTGCTTTTCTTTACATTGTCACATTTTGAAAGATGAATTACACTTTCTTTACTGGTAGGTGCATCCGTTTTGCTTAATGACTGTATTAGCTCCTCTGTTTAAACTTTCTGTAGAATTTCTGCTTGCGGTGGATGGCTATTTTCTATGCTTTTAGGTTGTGTGGCTCTATTTCTCTGTTTCTTTCTATGTAGTTGCAGTTTGGTAGGCATTGTGTAGTAGCTGTTGGAGAAGAAAGTGAAGTGTGGGTGTGCAGATTTTCAAATGCATATGCGTGCAATGTTCATGAGTGGTTGAATAAGAGGGTAGGCATATAAATGGAAGTGTATCTCTGTGCAATGTCCTCTAACTTTCGGTTGGGGAAAGTATCGTACTATGTGGGGATTACTCTAATGGTGGTGACATAATAAACACTGAGCACCCTTAAAGGTGTCATGAGTAACAATGAAGTACATAGTAGGGGGTTGCCACAGATCTATATTCTACAATACAAGAATAGTGCACTCTCCCAGTAAGACGTAAAGCACTATGATGGTATTGTACTTACTGTGTTGCTTGGTGAAAGTAGGATTATTGCAGGTTATATTTTGAAGTGCACACACCAGTGGCTTTCAGCAGAGAGGTGGGTACTGCACCTGTATAAGAAGATGGTAAGAAAATATGTTGGCTAATGGCATAGTGATTGCATTTGTACAATATATTCTTTAAAAGTGTAGGGGGATGTCTTGGCAGGAAGAGAACGTGTGTGGGTATACATGCATGGCTTACTATACAAATGGGTGTATTAGTGTGTGTGCATTTGCATGTACCTTTCTACATGTATATGCTTTCGGCATGAGTGAAGCTATTGTTGCTACGCACTTATAATACAGTTGCAAATGTACTGTAAAAAAAGTAGTGATACCTGTAGGGCGTGGTGGTGGGTGGTGATGCTGATGAATGTGGATGCAGAACTCGCAGATCGTTTACAGTACTTTCCAGTGCAGGTGCTTTTGATTGACAGGACATTTGAAATCGGCTTGTTAAACTGTTAGTATGGACTGTTCAACAAAGAAGATAGCATTAGATGCAGATTTATTGGATGCAATTGATGGATGCGTGTGTGACCGCTTAACAGTAGCCAATGAGGGAGTGCTGGAAAAAGAATACTGGAAAGGGAAGAAGGACTGCCTTGTCAATATGCTTGTCATGGAAATGGGACTATGGATTATCAAATCAGGTGTATGTCTGCTTTTCAGTTGCAAGATGGGATGTTCTTCTCTGCCCATGAGAACCTTAGTGCTACCAATGTGATGTGTGTCGGAGGAGCTTTTTTTTTCCCCTATTGAAAATAGTCTTATGTTCCACATTGTAAAATGTAGTTTGCAGAAACTTTTGTAACAATGTAAGGAGGAAAAGCACAGAGCAATCCCCAACAAATACCAAACAAAAAGATGTTTCTTTACCTGTCGCTTTACAAAAGAAAACACTTTTCCAAGATATCAACAAAGACCGGATTCTCTATCTTGCTTCAAATGTGTTTGAGCACCCACCCACACAGGACAATATGTTCGCAAAAGTCTTGGCAATTGGAGGTGCGCACTTGCTACAACCAGGTCTTTTCAGGGTGGCTGGTATGGAAATAGACTGTGCAAGAGTTGGGATTGGTCAATAAGATTTCCTGGGTGTGGTATGTAACAACAGATTGTTCCAGAAGGTGTTTGCAAATAGGAGTGCACATGGCTACGGGTATGGATATGCCATTCAGTAGGCAGACTATATGGCTTTTGGGCGACTCTGGGATACATTGGTTAACATTTTTATGCTGTGCCCTGCACTGGATGCACACCTTGGGTTCTATAATGTTGATGTCAACTGGTACGAAATACGTCAGATGAAGTTGCTGTTTGTGCCAGTTTGGTGACGCTCGATCATCCAGACATTATTATTCTTCATTGTGGAGGGAACAGTTTAGGTCATGTTAGCAGCAATTCACTGCAGTTTGCGATGAAGGAGACATTTTCGGCAACTCATGGCAATGTTTACAAAGTTGCACATCATTTTTTCTCGTATTGCCCAGAGACAGATGTGGCTGAGTTCTCCCTCATGTGGGCCACAAATGGAGGAAGCGCGGCGCAATGTGAACACGGCTGTTTGCGCCTTTTTGCGAGACTTTGGCATGTTCTCTTTCCACAATGATAACATTATGTTTCGAAGTAGCAACATTTTTCATTCAGATGGAGTTCATCTGACTGATGCTAGCAATGAGCTATTTCTGCATAATATCCAAAATGCAGTGCAGTGCTTCCTGCAAGTTTAGCAAGCATTTTCCCTGTGGGTGTCCAACCTTACAAACACAAACGGCACAAAAAGGCTCTTTTCAGAGCCACCATTTTGTTTTGGGAATGCATACAATGTGTTTGATGGTGTTGTGGCCCGTTGTTCACCACCCTTTATTCAGCGCTTATAGGCTGCAGGACCGCCTGCATGCTTTCATTGACATTCTATTTTTAAACAGTGCAAGGTGGCTCTGAAAATAAACTTTTGGTCTCCCCCTCCCCTTCCGGTGGTGTTGCATTTTTCCTGTTGTTCTAAGACACACCACAGAAAGAAAGGAATGGAAGGGAGGTTTGAAAAAGGGTACCAACCACAGGGATAAGAGCAGGTGGAGAGCAGAAGATGTTGAGTGGACCTAACTTGGGTAGGTGGCACTCTTTGTCATGCTCCCGGGCCGAAGCCTCGAAAGCACTTCGAAGTTGTTCCCCCCTGCACAGTACCGCATCGCATTATATGCACAATACAGTGACCTTTGAAAGTTATGGGTCTGCTGCGATGAGTATGGCCTGCAAAGCTGGTTTCAGGATGCATTGACGCACTGGAGTGTCCCTAGTGGTGGCAGGAGCAGATGCCGAGGATGCTGCAGAGGAAATTAACCTACTGCCTTGTTCGAAGGGGACAACCCTCTGAACAGCTGCATGGAGGTGGTGCCATAGCTGTACAAGCCAGGTTTTCTGTGACTGAGTATTATCAGTGCATTTCACCTGGCTACCATGAGATTTGGGCACATCTCCTACTGTGGTAAATAGTTTCCACACCCACGCCTCACGCTGGATGCAGGCAATGGGGCATCGCTCTACTTTATCCTTATTTCCTTCTTGATCTCCATCTACATTATCATACCTGTTCCCTTGTTCAGGATGTGGATGTGGTGGTGGTGAGGGTGTGGGTGCCTTTGTGTCAGAGGTAGTAGCAGCAGTCCTGGTGGCTATTACTTGGAAAGGTATTTTCGAGGCTCAGAATTGGGCACAAAGCAATTTCTGCACGAAGCAATGTGCACCGCTGCTAACATTATAATGTCAATCCCTTGTGGAGGCGTTTCATGAAAACGAACTGCACATCTGATGTCATCAGTGATGTCATCAATGACATTTGTGATGTCATCTTTCATGTCATGGGTGTTAGTCTTAGCAGTGCACAACAGTGGCACGAGTTATGGTTGCTTAGCTTACCATAACTGGTGAATTTGTGTGGTTTTTTGGTCTTACCTGTGCCCATAATATGGATAGGTTGTTATTAGTGCAACGTAACTATAATGTCCTTTTCAAATAGTTGTTGCACTGAAGTTGATAGGTTTTTCCTAGGCTAACTGAACCATAACGTCCCTTAAACAACGTTTTTTGTCAGTGAATTTCATAGGTATTTAGTAGGGCACTGTAACCAGAACGTTCCTTTAGCATAGTTTTTTCAGTAAAGGTGATAGGTTTTTAGTAGTACAACTTAACTATAATGAAACCATTATAATCCACACACCGAAAATATAGAATTTATAAATACATGTTTATTACCTGCGTGGAGTTTTCTTAACTATGGTGACATAGCAAGAATACAATTGTTATCATAAGGATTTGAGGATGTAGGTGTCATCAATTACACATGTTAGTGAATGGCTCACAAATGTTGATGTGCCAGGCATATGCTGGTATTTTAAGTGGATTGCAGGCTTGACTTGGTTAATGATGGATTCTCCTCGCAAGCAAGGTACCATGCACTCAATGGCACTTTTGGAGTATTTATGGCTGCACTAGGCAAATAATGTCAGTGCCTGCATATGTAGCATTATACATAAACATATGGAATGCCAGGCATTTGAAGACATTATTGAACAATTTGTGTGTGCACTCGATATAGTAAAGGCAGAATATATTGTCTTTTCCCTGGCTTGTTATTATATTTCTTTCATTTTTTTCTCCTGGGACAAAGAAACAGAGTAAGATGTTGTACTGCCTGTAAACGAACTTGGGAAGAGATTAAAACATAATACCTTTTTTTATTTTAAATTTAAAAAAAGTGTGCTTTTCAATTAAGTACACATTACATCTCTGCTTTGTTCGTAAAATAGCAATTTGTTGATTCAATGTTTATCATAAAAAGATATACTATTTTTAATAACATAGTTAATAATAACATCAAGACGTGAAAGTCCGGGCCATTTTTACACATCTGTTCCTCTGGGTGTTCTTTGATTCATTCCAGTTCATAATTAATGAAAAATAATTGTGCTGACACAAGTTAATTATTATGAAGAATTACAGTTTATGCAACTCATTATTGTAACAGCTAAGTACTTTAAAACATTCAACAATGTTTCTGGGTAATTAAGAAATGGAGACTCTTACCAACGAACCCACCTTCATTTGTGTGCATTTTACTGTGTTCTACATTTGCAATATGTGAGGTAGAGAAACTCCCTGTTTAGGCACAGAGATAACAGAACACAAGTTATTAATTACAGTGTCTCGAACCCAAGTAAAAGCATCTGAGAAAATGTTAAGCAGATCATAGAAAAGCAGAGGTCAACGTGTAAGCAAAGAAATTCATCATAGCAAAGGATTTTAGAAGTTCAAAGGAATATTAAGTGTTATCACTTAGTAACAAATTAATGGAACTAATTGGTAGTGCTATCTTGTCCTGGTTTACAAAAAATCATGAATTGCTAATGCAAAATAAGTGTAATTAATATTCCACTAATTAGCAGATGCAAATTAGGCCCATGTTCCTCACATAGCTCAATCTTCTTATGAACCCATAAATTGGAAAAGTAAATGGGAAATTCTTCAGGTAATTATGTATAACGTATGACTGCAACAGACTAATTAGGTTTAATGTGCAAGGGCAAACGAGCTTAATAGGAAATACACTGAGACCGCATTTGCTTTAAAACTAAAACGCACAGATGGAGGGAAAGCACACATCCAAAGAGAAGTTGTCTTTTTCAAAGGAACATTTGAAAACACAATGACTTATTACAAGATTGGTGGTAAAGGAAAACACTGGCAGTGATTCTGTTACCGCCACTTTTCCTGCACCTCCAAAATATAATTTTTGGTAGAGTTATCGCCGGTGGAATTGGTGTGCAGTACATCCACTGATTTTCATAGGAAAAGTGGCAGTCTCACCTCGAGCTTGTTGCTGGAGGTAAATAGTCCATCGTATCTAAGAATAATCAGTGGATTTACTCTTCGTTAATTCTGTCGGTGGTAAATTCAATAAAAAATCACCATGGAGTAGTACAGGCTCCAAAAATGGATAATTCTCACCACTTGTAATCCTGTGAAGTTACCACAGGAACAAGTGGCGGTAATGTTAATTGATTTTGCCAGTATTTTGGTGGATTTACCATTATTTTTTCCTCTAATGCCGATTCCATAGTGTTCTATTTTTTTATTGAAATACTATATTGGAAAAGTACATGTTTAATCTAGGTCGCATTAGAAATTGTAATGCTAACACCAACATCATACTTAATAAGGTCCACAAGCAGGTTCCTCACCTTGTAGGGACAGTGAAGGGATGTGGGTATCCATTACTCTTGGGTATGTGACTGTACCCTTTTCCCAACGGATAATAAGTGTGTGCCAGCATACTGTTTTGTCTGTTCAGCAGGCAACAAGATTTGTATATCTGTGGGAGTCTGTTATTTGTGTCCCTACATGGAAGAAATCTGTCGGGACATCCAGTGAGCTTTTTTTCACTCACATGTTGTAGCCAAATCACTACAAAATCAGTCTAAGAGGGCCTAGCCTTACCTGGATAGTGGCATATTGGGCACCATGCAGGGTTCTCCTGACCATATTACACGGGGAAGGATTCAAATATGGAATGATGAAGAAGGAAATAAAAGAGGTTGAAAAGATGAAACAGAATATAAGTCATACCATTGTGTTACCTTGCGCGCATCAGGTTTCAATTTAGCAGTACATTCCAAAGTCTGAAAGCATGTATAAAGTAGCAGATTTCAGCAAACACATATATATTGTAAATTGTAGTTTATAGTTGTGTAATGGATTTGGAATGTGCTCAAACAACCTGTTGAAGCATGGAGGCATTTTAATGTTAAGGGGGAATTTAATTTCTCAGACTAAATAAATAGCAGCCACCAATACTGGGACTGCAAGGTATTGCTTAAAGGCTTGGAACCCTAATTGTATACAATTATTATTGCCTATTGTATACATCTAATAAGAGGTACACATTCAGTTGAACATTGAATTATCTTAAAAGTTCATAATTGAGTACATGTCTGGCTGAAATTGTGCAGTTGCCCACTTCAACTGATGGTTGGGTTCCTCCCCCTTCCTTATAGCGGAAAACAGTCTGAGGCAATGCAGAGTGCATACATTATAACAGAGACACAGAAATACAGCCGGGGGTTAATAGCCACTGATTATCACCAGATGGACAGCCAGCAGCGAGCTGAAACAATAAATTCCAACTGAAAAGCTATACATTCTTCTTTGTCAGAAAGTGACCTATGTGGAGGAACCAGTGCTAAAAGGAAACAAGGTGATAACCCTTCTGTACATATATGTAATAGATGTTCCTTGCAAAATGTCATCTTGAGAAATTAAAATAGGTATGAATAGGTAATTATGGTTATATTATGTCACAGTCAAGTAAACAATTATGGTAGTGCAACTGTGCATGAGGTGCTGTGGGTAGCCTGTGATCATAAAGATAGAAGCAGATCCAAAAGCTGGTCAGCACCCCTCTCAATCAAACATGCCTATGGATAGACATCAGTCATAGTAATCAGCTGAAACTTTGGACAAACACCAGTTCTAAGATTTGTGAAACCATGTGCAGTAAAAGAGGTATGGTCCACTAGTTTGTATAATTATTGACATCACAGTTGCATAGAACATTACATCACTGGGTTTGACAAGAGTCTTCAATGCTTGAGGGAATATCAGAAGTTATATAAAGAAAAGTGATGTCCCGCTCAATACCTGTACCTCTCACCTTCACCTGTCACTCTTTCTGGAATGCACATTCCCTCTGCAACAAGTCTTCCTATATCACTGACCACTTTGACTCTAATGACCCCCAAATTTCACTTCTCGCTATCCATGAAACATGTATCTCGCCTCAGCACATGCTTTCCACAACAATCCTGCTACCTTTTGCTACTCTCTTGACCTGTTGGGAAGGGTACCATTGTGGGATTCCTTATTAGTAAGTCTATAAACAATGTTTTCCTGCCCCCCTCTAGTACCACCTCCTCCTATTTCTAATACGTCACTATTCAAAACATCACTCCTAGTCCTGGTCCTGGCTCTCTTTCACCTCCAAATCCTTTCAACTCCTTCTTCCCTGGACATTCTCCTTGAATTATTGGCTATCAACATCCCATTTGCCATGGTAGAGGGCTTTAACCTCCCCAAGCTTCCCACAGCCACCAACTTTGAAATTAAATCCTACCTATCTGACCACTCCTTCTACTCCTTTCATGACCTACCCACTCTGGTGGAAACACTCTTACCTCGTCTTTCTTTCTAATTCAGTCTTTCTAATTAATTCTCCTCTTCTGACCTCACCAGTGTACCCTCTCCCTTTAATCACTCCATTGTTGATTTTATAAACAGGGCTCCGCCCACCCTCTACTTCTCCTCAACCCTATGTGCTGTGACCTACAATGCTGGTTCATGTCAGACATCCAACCTATCATTAGCTCTACAAAAAAATCCTTTGCTGCCCTTACCTCAGCACCAAACTCTGCTAAATACTCCTACTTCACAAACCCAATCTTCCCCCTTTGCAATCACTCCCCACAAAGTTTCATCTACCCCTCAAGATTTGTTTACATCTCCCAAGCCAATCTCCATGGCCTCCAACCTCTTTTGCTAATGACTTTGATCACTTTTCTCTCAAATCTGCAGAATTCAGGACTCGTTCACAGCACTCTTCCTTTCTACCTCTAAAGCCCTCCTTCTGTTGACCACATCTCTCCCATACCCATTCTAATCTTAACTAATTCTCCCGTACCTCTCCTACCAAATTATCAACCATCTTTTGCAGAACCAACCATGTTGCACCCTTATCAACCTGTTTTAAAGACTTGGTCTCAATCATCTGCACTTATTTTTTCTGAGCTATTTCTCACTCAGAAACCCCCTTCCTATCAAAAAGTCACAGGAACATTTTTCATCCTTCCTTATTATTCGAAGGTCCATGGGTAGGTTGTCATCAACTCGATCACTAAGTATCCTAAGGGTAATGGGTTTGTAGATCCACGCAATCTGGCTTCTGTTCAAACACTCCTATGAGACTGCACTCGCTTGGCATGTCTCTAAATGTCTCGCTGATGGTCACAACTTCAGTCTCTCTACGATACTAATTCTTGTGTACCTCTGTACTGCTTTCAACAAACATTTTTCAAATACTCCTGTCTTCTCAGCACTCTGCCGGACCTTGGGTTTCACAAATATTCCTTTGAATGGATCACCTGTTATCCGAAAGTGTGATGCTTTAAAATTTCCAGGAACTCTGTACCTCTGACCCAAATCCTCTCTCTGTTTACATCCCTCAAAGAATAGTCCTTTGATCACTGCTCTTCTCCTTTCATACCTGTACCCTATGATGACTTACCTCACCATTTGATGTTCATTATCACATCTTTGCTGATGACAATCCAAACTTGTTCTCCTTTCCCTCCCTCACACCAACCATATCAGACCTGCAATTTGTCACTGGATGGCCATCCATTGCCTCATGCTAAACTCTTCATAATATTTTCCAAGATGCCAATGTCATCCCTATCCTCGACTCTCAGATATCCCTCCTGCTTGACCTTCCTGCTCCCACATCCAAGGCTAGCAATCTTGGGGTTCTCATTGAAAGTGATCTACGACTGCAACAATTCATCACTACCACTGCCTTTGCTTATCATACTAACCACTCTACAAAAACTCTAATCTTCACTCTTGTGCTAAGCAAACAGGACTAAGCCTTTGCCTTCCTCTCTACTCCTTTCTACTAAACAAAGTCCTCAACTTTGATACATGCACTATCTACAACCTACCCAGATCCTGCTCAACTTATAACTAGTGATGGTATAGTGGCTCTCCATGCACAGCTGCTCTCTTTTCAGGTTCCTTCTCCTATTCTACAAAGATGTCACTCGTCTTGCTCCTCAGTATATGTCTAATTGTGTCTGAGTTTACCTGCCATCTCGTTACCTCTGATCCACTTCTGCATGCAACCTCGCCATCCCATAGACACCTTGTGCTTCCTCTTGCCTCTGCTCTTTCTCCCTACACACCCTGTTCCACTGGAACCCACTGCCCATAATAGTGAATACCATCTCAACAGTGGATCTCTTCAAACCTTGGCTTAATCTTCACTTACTTGCTAAAGAGGGAGCTATTCCTGCCTTATCCCCATTCTCCCTACCTGACCCCATCACTGCCTCCAGTGATACTAAAAAATGGAATTGTGTATATTTAAGAAGTACTCTGCTTCAGTCTGAAGCACTTGTTCCCTATATCAATCTTACCTTTGTAAGACACCGGTGTTCTTATATACATTTTGTAACTACTTGTTTTGTTTTGTCCCTGGTATATGTTCTAATGTTTTTTTACACCCTCAAAAACTGCTTCACTACTTGTTCTAATCGTTGTGTTATTGTACACACACCCTTCATGGGAATTCTTCAGTGATCTGCAAATGTGCTACTGTAAGTCATTGGGCCTCATTATGACCCTGCCGGTAGGGGGTTAACAGGGCTCGTGGAGCTGCCGGCCCCGTTAACCCCCTACTGCCTGATTACGAGGTCTGCCTAACAACGGGCCCGTCATTAACGGGCCCGTTGTTAGCATCATCCCCATTCCCATTGAGCCCTATGGCGGCTGAAATGGGCATGGGGATGTACGGGGTCCTCTAAGGTCGGAATGGCCTGGTATTTCCCTATTCAGAGAACCCGGACCCAGTATCCAGAATGGGGGTAGCCATGCCGCAAAAAGTGGCATGGTTACCTCCAGGATCGTAATGAGGCCCATTGCCTTTTTCAGTATCCCTTTTGTCCATTTCATCCCATGCCACATTTGAATTCTCACTTGAATTTTGTGATATACCTCTGGTAATTCCAAAAGATTCATATGGAAAGATGGACCTGATCTGTGTGAAAATAGCCTCTCTACCCCCCAAAGCGTCACACTAACCGTTAGGTCCTTTTTCACGCAATCTACATACTACCCAAAGGCAAACCTTCTGTTTCCCTACTCCAAATATCATTTTGAGCGTTTTTTTATTCTGTTCCAAGTGAATTATGATTTTACATCTTTGTAGAGCAGTACATGTTTAAAAGTTTCTTAGCATTACAAATAATGAACACCTGGAGTGACCATTGAATAATGAGGGCCATATTCAGTGAGGTGCCGTGTGGTAGAACGGATGGGGGACCAACTCATTTGAGGATAAACGGTGGGCAGAATAGTATTGGCTGGACACCAGACAATATTAGACTTTTAAATCAAAATCTAACTAGGTCAATGATGAAATCCACGTTCAAATGGAGGTTAGCAGTGCTTAACATGGATGACTTCGATACGTTCTG
This sequence comes from Ambystoma mexicanum, assembly GCF_040938575.1. Taxonomy (NCBI): domain Eukaryota; kingdom Metazoa; phylum Chordata; class Amphibia; order Caudata; family Ambystomatidae; genus Ambystoma; species Ambystoma mexicanum. Next base: position 841,114,575 of record NC_090935.1, on the reverse strand, counting down.
GTTGGGTTGGTGAACAATGTAACCAGTAAAAGATCATCAAAAGTGGGTAGGTGAAAAAAAAAAACATATACACTTCTTTGATGAACAACTCACAGCTAAAAAGCGGGAAATTAGTAAGTCTGTTAGAGAAATTAAATCCTCTACCCTTCAAGCTGAAGTACAAGTGCGCATGTGTAAGAAGATAAAACAAAATCATTAACATTTCTGTAAAAGTCGGAGCACAAAGTTTCTACAGAGAGACGCAGACATGATGCTGCAGAACCTCATTATGAGGGATGCAGGATCTTTTTGGGGAATGAGTTAATGCGTAGGATGTCTCTTCTGCTACAACACAGCTGAATGCGGTATTAGAGGCCTCTTGGGTGGAACATTTTGAGGAACTTTATGCACAAAGTATTGATATCACGGGCATGCCAAAGGTCCTACAGGAAAATCAAGTCAAGAAAGATTGATCCTTATTTATCGAAGTTGAAGATGTCCTGGAAGTAATATATCTAGTAAATGTCCCAATGCACCTGGCTCTAGTGGCCTAGCCAATAACACCCTGAAAGTAGATCCGGCAGCCCGGGCAAGTGTATTGTCTATATTGTTTAGAAGTGCTGTGCAAAAAAGCTGCCAGCCTAAATCTTGCCAGACATTTTATGTGGTTCCAATCTACAAGAGGGGCACAAGGACTGAAGCTAAGAACTACCGACCGATCACTCTGATCGGCGCGGATAGTAAAGCCTTCGTGTCCCTCCTGTTAAAGCACCTAGAAGACTGGGCACTCTCTGTGGGAAGGCTGAATAGGCTTCAGACTGGATTTCGAAAGGGCCATTCAATGACTATAAATGGCCTTGTCTTAAGGGCAATCCAGGGACTTGCGTGGGCAGATAAATCACGATGCACTTATGTTACCTCGATAGATCTCTCTGAAGCATTCAACAGAGTCGACCAGAGAAGGCTCTGGTCGAATTTAGATACCCGGGGGCTCCCTGCAGGGTTGTTGAACTGCCTCATAGGCCTGCATTAGTAATCTGGCATCAGGGTTAGACTAAACAAAGAGGGGGACTATCCAAAAGGATTAAGACCAAATCATGTTTGAGGCAGAGCTGTGTTTTAACCCCTCGCCTCTTTAACTTATATGTATCAGACATTGGGGAAAACTTAACACCTTTGACGCTCATTTATTCGAACCTGGGCTTCTTAAAAATACCTTGGATTGCTTACGTGGATTGCCTACGTGGATTGCCTCTGCGGAAGACTTCCTGCCCTATGTGCTGTTTGGGATGCTCACTTGTTCTAGGTATGCCATTGAAGACAGCTTCTAATAAACCCAACGAAAACTACTACTAATAATTGCGCTGTTGAGGGGCTGGAAGTGTGGTTCCCCGGGTTGGTGCTTTAAAAATAACAGAATCACGTGCACCTGAACTCTTATATTTTTGGGTTTTCATATTTTGGCTCAGCCTTCACAATTGAATGTTCACCTTATTCCCACCCAATTGTTGAAGTTTGACTGTAAGTTTGGTCGCTTTTCAATCAAGCCAGTGATTAACTTCTACAAAGGGATATTAGTCCCAAAGCTGATATACGGGATGGAATCGTGGTCAAAATGTGCGTTCTTATGGCTGGACACAATAGAAGCTAATATATGGCGACGAGCACTATACGTACCTAAAGCTGTCCCATTGGCGGATTACTATCATTGAGGATGCGGGTTCAGTGGTGGCTGTTGTCTTTGTTTAGAAAAATCAGTTGCCCAATTAGTGTGTCACTGTATGCAGAAATGAACACATGTATGGAGTTGAAGGATGCACTGGGTGCTCTTCAGAGTATGTTGTACACTTGAAAAAACACTGCAAACGTGTGCTGAGTGAATCCAATCTAGATATGGAGACGATGATTCTGAACCCCGAGAAAGTTAAAAATGTGCTTTATGATGGGGACTGGATCAACACAATAGACTCCTTCCATAGTTGTCCATCTTTGAAGCATTTTGCCTACGGTCTAAAAATAGAGGGACTGTTTCACGCTATATGTACTTGTCCCCAAATCACTATTATATAGGAATGTTGACGAGATTTTTCTGGAATTTGATGTTAACCAAAGAAGTGCTGCTAAGAAGGTGACAGATTGTTACGGTGGATGGAACCTACAGATTTTGCAAGGACAAACACAGCATAGAAACTATAAGGCACCTAGCTTTGGAATGCCGAGCCCGGAATGTACAAATACTGGCATATTTCAAGAAAGTGTTTTTGTCCATTAACTGGATTGATAATGGGCACTTGCGGAAAAGGTGCCTAAACGGTCAGACCACAACTGACAGAGTAGCAGTGGCTGCCTTTTTAAATTCATCGCACTTGAGCATTTTAAAAACCAATGATCAGAAGTCTGCACTTTATTACGTATTCCTACTTATGGACTCTCCTATTTTCACTCCTCTTTCTACAAGTAAATTGTGGAGTAGATCTTTGTAAATTCACAGAATGATCTGCACTGAAGCACCTTGAAATTTGGTTTGAAGTTTTTGAAATGTAGTGAGTACATTGTATATTATAAATATGTTGTTTGTATGGAAATGTTTTTTAACTTTGTGTACACGAACAAAGTTTTAATTCAGATTTTATTAATGATGTGTTTCTGTATACTGCATATGAATGCTTTGTAAAGATTTTTTTAAACCATACGCAATTAAACAATTAAAAAAACGATAGCAAATGAGCAAAACATAATGGTGGCTATGCATTTCTGAAAAACTCAGTGCTAAAATGCACCATGCGGACAAATGGCTTCCCCATCTCTTACACGTTCAAACTGCATGATTAACACTGGACCAACACATGTCACATTTGTTCTAAAGCTTAATCCCTTTTAAACCATTTTACAAATCTGCCCGCATTTCTTTCAGTTTGGGGAGAGGGTGCAGTCAATTCCTTTGAAAAAATGTCAGCCACATATGTCCCACGAATCACGAATCAAAAGTTATTATAATTAGAATGAGGGCAAATGTTAGTGGTTTCATGTTTCACACCTTAATGATAAGTGGCAACCACACCCTATAACATATATATACTTATGTATATAGTGAAAAGAATAAAGAGAGTGACACATCCCAACTTACTAAAGTACGCCAGGTGTTGCAAGCTACGCCACTTTAAATCTGAAACCTCCAGTGCACTCAACTATTTATGGGATGATGTGTGAAGATAGGCTGCCAGTTTATATTCATGCGCCTATCCTGAAAATTAATGTTAGACAGGTGTGCTATATTTTAGCAGGGGTGCTGTAGATATTGGGCCATGACATCCAACTGCGATGTCACTCACAAATGAAAAAATGCAACATCTGGCCTTATACTATGCACCTTGGTGTCTTTACTACTTAAGTTGTAGAAATGACTTATAATATGCTGTAGGTAACCACTGAACATGAATAGATGTGTTTAATAAGGAGTTATAGTACATAACTTTTTTTTTTAGAGAATGTCTCACTATGACATGTTTATATGCAAAATCAGCATGGGCTTCATGATAATCTCAAAATTACCTGATAAAACAAACACATTGGCCAAAAACTGGATAGTCTCTTTCCAAGTTTACATCATTGCCCCTGGTTGCGTCCCTGGGGTTTGTAAAGGTTATACTTTGAAACTGTTCATATTAAACTTCCCAAAGTTAGTTCCTTAACACCTTAGTACAAATTCAGTATAATAATATTGTCATTCAATTTTCCAATGCCCACAGATATTCAGCGATTATGCCACATAAAAAAAGAAATAACCAAATCACTGTGTATTAAAGGTTTTGGTTATCGAAATCTGGGCTAGGCAAATGTGGTATTCTTTCAACTTGTAGTTTACATTTGTTATTGATCATAATCTCACTAATGATACTTGTTGATATATCTAATTAGGTAGATTTGATAGTCCTAATAGAGCAGGTTTGTAAGACTTAGTCAATTAGACATTCAATTCTAATGCACACACAGGATCTGGATACAGTATATCCCTCTGTGGTCGGCATCCAGTGGTGTTCTATTTCTGACAACTGTGGTGGAATGTACTACATCCAGATAATTTCAATTAAGGTGAGATAGCAGAACAGTGATGCCTCAGTCTCAGGAAGGGTGTGCGGGTGGTCCAGGGTTACAATGAGTCCACACAGAGTAGCACAAGTAATTCAAGTTAGACAGTAATTATACACAAGTACAAGTATTTCCTAGGCCTCTTGTTTACACACTAAGCAGATAACAATCATAAGAAAAACTTGTCACACATAACTTTAAAAAACATATATATGCATTGACACTTATGAGAACACACAGATGCATAGAATAGACAGAACCCTTTAGAGCCAAAGGAAAACAGCTTCCATTAATATTATGAAGTCCAACCCAAAGATGGTTTGGAGCCTTGTGTCGAGGAGGCACCGGTTTCAAAGCATACACTTCTTCAGGTAAGTGTATATAGAGATGTAAATGACAGTGGCTATGATTAATAAAAGAGGTCCAACGTTGTATAAAAATGCAAGTAAAGTTCAGGTACGTCCTCAACGCCATCCAACTCACTAGGATAGGCCTAGGGAATAAACCTTAACCCAGGTTCCACCACCAAACACCAAGTAAGAGTGAGTTAGGGCTAGGGCTTTACACCCAATCAACCCTATGGATGACACAGGGAGGGTGGGGGTACAGATGTGTTAACTTATTCCATCTTGATTCTTCCAGAAATGACTGTTGTTGTTACGGAATCCATTGGATGAACAGTCTCCTGCATGAGGTCCGATCGAGGATGGCCCGGGTGTCAGCGGTGCAGAAGTACATTTTGATATCAAGATTTTGTTTCGGTTGCTCACCTTGTACTGGAATTGGCTCTAGACAACTTCAATTATAAGAAAGAAATGAGGGAACAAATACGTTTTTTGCATGGCAGAACATCTCAGGACAGGTTATGGGACTCACAAAGGAGTGTTACAATAGGAGTCACCACACTCAGGTGGTGACAGGCCATCTACAGGTGAAGAAGACAGGACCAGGGCAAGCACAGATTCCCTTGCAGTGAGACTGCTGAAAATGCTGGAGCAGGTGACAAGCTGAAGATCTGCAAGTTCAAATGCTCTGCTCTGAACATCTATGGCTGCAACAAGGTAGGCCTGCAGAGAGCTGGTCATTCCACTGGTTGGTTTAGGGAGACTTCTAAAGTCTCAGCAGGCATGGATCCTCAAGCAGGAATCAAGACTGGTACAACACTTGTGGAGGGTTTAAAGCACTAATTAAGACCGTTCTGATTTCAGGCCAAAGGAGCAAGGCTTAGTTGGGATAACAGTGGAGTTGATGCTGGTCAGCTGCAGGGGTCATTATAGATTCTTCAGCTCACTGCTATTATTCATAGAAGTCTTCATAGAAGTCTTGGTTTTATCACATTCTTGCATCTTACCTGTGCTGTGAGGCGGTAAGCTATCCTGAGCGGCTGGTGGAAATGCTACTGAATGGCTTGTGAACTATAATTCCAAGCTTCCCCGGCTGTGCCTGCAGGGACTTTCAGCCACCATATTCATCCACTGAAGAGATGAGGGGCTGAGCTGAAGCAGTGCTTCTGCGACATGCGTGCTGTGTTCAAAGCATGTTGACGTCTCGCAGTCTTGCAGGATGTCAGACACAGCAGACCTACCAGGGAACAGTACAAGAATTACAGATAGCCTGAATAACTGCCCTGGTGAGCACGCTGAATGTTTAAGATGTTTGGAAAGGTTGTCAATGCAGAACATATTAAAAGTATTGATCTGCTTAGACAACCTAGGAGTTGTATTAACCATATGTGCTGCTGATGCTGAATTTAAGGGGAAACATTCAACAAAGAAAAGTCACTTCTCTACAGCAAAAGAGATACATTGCATGGCACCCTTTTCTGATTATAATGGTCTTCCAGACTCTTAACCCTGCCTTGGAACAAAATGTACTAATAGTGTTCTTGATAATAAGATTATTTCCATCAATGGGTGCTGAGGTGGCTGACATGTTAACAAGAAAAAGGTTGGAAATGGGCCAACTGGGCAGTTTGGCAGGGGTTTCTACCTTGGGCTTGGTGAATGTGGCGACGCTGGATATACAAGGAGGATACAGCAATGTGACCCTCGCATCTGAGACATTAGAACATAAAGTCAAGCCTATAGACCTACAAGGGAACAGTGAGGCTGGATCGCCTCCATTGCTTTACCCTCATCTCTCCTTTTCCTCTCCTCCTCCTTTGGGAGGTCGGGAAGATAGGGATGATAGTGAAGGGGGAGACTTTGATCACCCTGCAGTATCACATTCCAGTATCACAATCCAATTGCAGTCGTACATCTACAAAAATGTTTTCTGTACTTGAATATTTGAGGATAAGGATACAGTTATCAGTACATCTAGCAGTGGGAATTATAATAGTGGTAAAACTGCTAATAAGGTACATGAATGTGAACCAGCCCTTGAGGCTGTCAACCTTACCAGCTGTTCACCAGGGAGGCATACTTGGAAAAAACACTTGGTTGGTAAAAGTAGGAGAAAAAGGGGTTTTCATCAGGCTATAATGTATGCACCCAAGAATAACCGGAGAGGGAAGTGGTGGGTAGAGTGGTGGCTGCACCCATTCATATAGTCCTGGATGATTTAACATGTACAAGTAATGCTGCTGGAACTGAGAAACAATTTGATGACATTTTATTTGTGCGTGTAGCTAGGGGTGTGAGTGAATGGAACCTAATATGGCTGGTAGAATAAGTGTATCTAGGATATCAAAGAGCACTGAAACGCAGATGCAACCAATGAACCCTGGTATAAATATGAAGGAAACAGATATATAGACTTTCTTCAACAAGCAGGGTGGCTGGGCTAATAAGAGGGATAGGGGCACTGATATGCACATGCCCGGTGAAAGGGAAGAACTGGAGGAAGGCCTTGGATGGCTCTTTCAGCCCAACCAGTCAACAGTATTCAATTGTGTGAGAAATGATGCGTGTCATACGGGTCTACTGTTCATCAAGGTCCTTTTAAGAGGCAATCTGCCATTGCATCCTGTGAGAATGAGGAGATGTATATTGTCCTGCAGGTTCAGGTTGTTTCCTCTTTGAAATGCCATCCCCATTAAATCTGGGCATTTTTTCTGTAAATCCTCCAGAGTAGTATTCCTTTGTTGGTTATTACTTCGAGGGATATGATGCTGGTGGATCAGATTGAGGATGGTGTTAGACCAGTATCTAATATCTGCTTTTTGAATAATACTGTGATAGATTTTATTTTGGCTCATGAAGTGGAGATGTTTAAAAGCGGCTACCAACTGCAAGTGGCAAAAATCCTAAAATATACTTTTGGAAAGGGACATCCAAGTGTGACCTCTGATCCCGCAATTGTAAAGCCAAGAATTGGATGCCACATGAAGATTAGGTGGCTGAGGCCCAATCCACCTGTGGATGTGAGCCAACAAGCTAGTTGTTCACTGGGCCTGGAACAGGGTTCTGGTAATACTAAGGGTAAATCTGATGGGGCAGGGGCCCGTCCATCCATTGAGGGTAACTGACAGTGGCTCCCGAATGTGTTGCAGGTGCACTTTTCAAATCAATGCTGATATCCCCATATTGCTATACTCTTGGAATACTAAAGGGGCTTCGTACTATGATGCTTAGAGTGGGCATTATGAAGGGCTATATGAAAATATATACATTTTTCCAGTGCTTGCACTTCAAGAGACTTGCAGCCTCATCACAAGTTGGGTAGTATCCCAGCGCTAAATCTGCTGTATACCACCCAATGCAATTAGCGTTATCACAACTTGGTCTGTCGCTATTACCGCCAGATCACAATTTGTGGCAATACTGTAAATCCCCATTTTTTCCCTAGTCCATAGGACTTTATGGGACATTTTCAGGCATATACCGAATGTGGCAAAAATCGGTGGAAAGGCAGTACATTCATCCCCAGCTCAAAGCTGAAGGTGAGTGCTTTGACCTTCCCCAACACTTTGCATTGGGTGGAGAGGTAATGCAGCGGTAATAACATTACCGCCCCATTTTTCATACTCTGTCCAATCCGTGATGATGGTAGAAGCTCTCAAATTTGATGTTAGAATTACAATTCCTAATTATTGGCACATGAAGAGAAACATGTTTAGCATAGTAATATGCTGGCTGGTCTGATTACTTGTAATGCAGTACCAAATAAAAGCATATTCATTAATAATGTGTATGACCTGCCTGGGATGGCCCTACATTCAGAAATCTTGTGCACTGTAGGCTCTATGTATGAGGGAATGGATGCATCTACATCAGTGTTTGTCGTGATTTTAACACACAGATACCACTGTATTTAGATGTCTATACAAATGAACAAGGCTCATCTCCCAGACATTTCAGGATGTACAATCAGAAGGGCCTTTCCTGGGCAATTGGACTATACCTTTATAGTTTGAAAATGCTGAATGGTCTTTGCCCTGGTGTTGATATCCGTGGATTTACCAGGGTTAGTGGAAAGAGTGCTAGCACCTTAGGTGTTATATATGCCAATCCCAGTGCTCTTATTTTTGTCCAGGATATGATTATTCTGCCTAGGGAGGAGAGCAACCTAATGCCTCTATGCGTCCTGTTTAACATTTGTGTTGGCCTGCAGAACTATGACAACATTGTGGCCCTTGAGATCAATGGTGGATTGAATAGAGTGTGATGGAATCCACCTAAATTGAATATGGCTAACATGGTGGCCAGTCAAGTATTGGGGAACTTGTTGGAAAGTTTGGGGGGAACTAGGGATGAGAACACCAATGATTTGATTGGGAAGTTTGATATGGCACACCAAACTATAAAAACACATGTACATGTCAATAGAGACAATAGGAAATCTGATGGGATTACTAATAGTTGTGACTGAAAGAAGCATAGGTTTTACCATACCGTTCAAGGTAGTAAACAACTGATACAACAAGAGATAAAGAGGGGTTTACAATCTTCTCTGACATAGACAAATGTTAATTTTAGCATTACATGTTTGAAAAAGGAGTACAAGATTGATTACTCTCTCACTTTCGGTTCAAGGAGAAGAACAAATGGTTACAACTGGCCCTGCATGTCTTGAATGGGGAGAGCAAGTTATTTTGGGGAGTGATTAGTTCTGGAAAAGGTAATCACGCTCCAGTGGCAAGTATACCTATTGCAGAATGGAACGCATATATGGAAGGCTCTTTAGGGGTAAGGTGAACTCCTCCTCTGTCTCTCTACTGATGAAGCTAGGTGGAATGTAAAAGCCTCAATAGTTAGATATAGTAAACATAATTAAATCTCTAACCACATCGTGGGCAGTGTGGGCCGATGGAACATGCAACGCACTGCTTAAAAAGGACCCCTGCTATGGGCAAGTATATTGTTTCATTTATTTAAGAAGACCTTGCAGAGGGGTGTTCTCCCTAGCTCTTGGACAGACAGGAATAGTGTACCGGTGTATAAAGAAGTATGCTGGAAAGGTCCAGGAATATACTGTCTCCTGGCTGTGTTGGACATACCATCAAACATTTTTGCACTGTTGTTGTTAGTAAAGTTAAGAACTTGGAGTGAGTCAAATAACATACTATCTTTTAATCAAAAGGGTTTCCGATTCCAACATGAACATGTTGCATAATCTATTGACATGTATTAAGGTTGTACAGCAAGCCTGGAATAAGCGTAGGCAATTGGTATATGCAGTGTTTATTGATTTCAGCACAGCCTTCAACACCATCATTAGAGAGCGGCTGTGGCAGAAATCTGCAGCTAATAATTTCCTGATGGGCCTGTTGTGACTTTGTATGTTGTTGCATACAAATACACAGGACAGAGTTAGGCAGAATGGTGTTGGGCTGTTATCAGACTGGTTTCCTAAGTACAGAGGGGCGCCAGAAAGCTGTAAACTGCCCCCAACACGTTTTAACCTGTATCTGGTGGACCTTGATCAGGACTAGTAGTCCCCGGGCCTGTCTAGTAATACTGGGTGTATCTACATTGGCATTGCTTGGCTATGCTAACAATCTTCTGTTGTTGGATTATACACCAATGGGACTGCAAATCCAGCTGAAAGCACTGGGAGAGTATGCAACCGTGAATGACTCAAAGATCAATATTGAAAAGTCCAAGATTCTGTGGTTTGCTCCTACTGTTGTCAAGCTGAGGAAGTATTGTTGGTCAATTAAGCAGTACCAATTTGAACAGGTGACCACATAAATATTTTTGAGTGCTGGCGGACAATAAACTGCCTTAGACTATTCATTCAAGACGATCCAACAAACTGGAGCCATCATTAAGTTAATTGACAAACTGGGAGTCCACTCTGTTCAGACCCTAATTTCTCTCTACAAATCGAAAATACGATTTAGCATACAATATGGTGCTGATATCCGGGCCTGGAAATATAGAGATGTTTTAGACAAACTTGAGGGCAAGGTGCTGAAAATACTATTGAGGATGCCAAAGGATCTGACAATGGATTACATCTGATTAAAATAGAATTTGATGAGTATTTCCACGGTTATGGTACAGAAAAGATGACTATTAATTGGGAGTTTGACTGGGCTTGATATGGGTACATTGCTTTTTAAATTGGCAGATACTTATCTACGCAGCCCTCAGATTGTAGGAGCTGTTTGGCAATGCTCAAGGCGACTGCTGATTGTAGGGCCTCAAAAATTGCATGGTTCTTGCCTTATAGCCCGTTTTAACTTTTAAACTGATTATGTAAAACGTTCTAAAAGAATATCATATGCAGAATGCAATGGTGCATTTTGCCACTAATGTCAACACTACTTATTTTACTGAGTATGTCCAAAGACAAAATAAATAACACAAGTATATATTTGCATAGCCCACAAATTATATAGTACGGCACTATTTGAATATCAAATTTAACTTGGTTTCCTCATTGGAAATTGTAGGAGAGAGGCTGGGTATGGCACAGACAGAGAGGAATTGTAGATAATGTGGTGAGGAATGGTTGAATCAATACGCCATCTCCTGATTGATTGTGCCAGCCTATTCACTATACGTCATAGCTTCTAGATGTCTTATTCGGGTGTGAAAAGTGAATTGAGTGGTGATATTTGGAATCTATTTATGGAGAGTCAGGATATCAATTTAATGTTTCATATGGTGAAGTATTGTGATTAAGTGGCATTTATTTTAGATTAAATATATAATTAGTACTTTTGCATGTTGATCGGCTGGCCATTGATTAATCAGCTAGAAATAATGGTACTGAATAGGCTAATTGTTTTTAGGATATAGAATTACTAAGTTATTTTTGTATAAATGAACATTTTAACTTGGAATTGAGATGTATAGATGCTTTTGTATTAATTTATGATGTATACTAAGTCACTTATGTGACTGTATGCATTTTTAAATAAAAAAGAAATATGACGTCTTGGTACTAGTGATGATCTGCCAAACAGTCACGTGAGTCCTCCTTGTATCCAAGATTAAGACTTTGAGCAAGCCTAAACCCACTAATGGCAATGATCTGCTTCATTCAAACAGCAAGTAGCTATTTAATCATGGATAGCCACTGGTCACACATCTGTCCAAACACAGAGTTTGGATTTCGACTGGAAAGTCCGAGCCCCCTTCTGTGGCACAGACGCACAATGACCCTTAGCCTGCAAAAGCCACAGCTTTCTATGGGATATGGATTTCTCTATAAGGCATTTCCTGACCTGAGAAAACAGGAAGGAGGCCAAAGAACAATATGGACAAGGAACAAGCAAACAATCTTGTGGCACAGCCGCCTTAGGGTGCTTGCCAGCTTTAGTAGCCATTTGTGATAAATGCAAAAGTGCACACGTACATGAACACAACAATGGTAAAGATATCACAGCTGCCACAAGCTTGTCTTAGGCACTTTTTAAAAGTAACCAAAATGCCATAATAAAAACAAGATATTAGAATGCAAAGCATCCTAACTGCACGTCACTGTAAGGTATTGTGTGCAATTGTAACAATAAAAGAATTCATACAGAGAGACAGTGGGCCTCATTATTAGGTTGGCTTTAACCTGTCGGTGCTAGTGGCGGCGGTGCCGCTGACCTCAAAACACTGAATCTGTGGCCTGACTTCCCGGTGCCACTGAGACATTACAAGTTCCGGTGGAGCGCAAAGTCATGCGCGGGATTCGAGACAATTCGGGCACAACAACCCCTGCAGGCAGACTCGTAGTGAGGCCGTCTGGAAATAAGAGTGCTGGTGAGCTCACCGGCATTCTTGTTTCTGGACCATCACACACGGAATGAAGCCCACTCTTAGTACTGCGTTGGGGACTAGGCAGTTTCTCCATATAAATGAACAAAGCAGGCAAGGGAAGTAAAGCAGAATGCTTTACTTAACCAAAATAAGTCACAACAGGAATAAAAAACAAGCAATAAGAAAGGGTGTACCATAGAAGTCGATGATGGGAAAGTTGCAAAAAGAAAATCTTTCCAAACAATCGCCATTGGTTACCATGTCAGAAAACTGCACATTTTCCTTTTCCAGAAAAGACACAAACCATCCCAGAATCTCACGGTAAACAATCTCATGTCAAACTGACAAAACGTGAAGAATCCACATATACATGGTCTCTTTCCAATACCTCCAAAATTGTCATGAGGAACGCATGAGCGTTTTGTTGATAGTTTTCAGAAAATTAATCATATTGTAATTTAACACTGCAGTAACTAGACCACGAAGTGAAAATGAACTGCACACCTCATTTGGTTCTGACTTTCTGCCATTTGACGAAATGTCTGCTCTGTAAAACTGGTGTATATGTATATAAGAGTTTGAAAACGAAAAGCCAATGTTGAATTACAGCAGCCTTTAGCACTTGATGTATTTCTAAATGTATATTGAGTGAGTTTGTACAGTGCATGAGCACATTTCTGCATTTTTGAAAGTAGCCACTTCTCATGAGCTATCTGCATATTGGTTTCTTCAGATGTAGGTTTGGCTTTCATTGTTCTTTGGCAGAAAGGTAGTGGAAGCAGTGGCAAATGGCCTAACCAGGAGAATGCACCACATGCAGCTGGTTTTATTCTGCAGCACATGCAATGTCAACTGCAATGATTGACTATTGCAGCTCTTAATATATCCCTGCCAGACTGTGTACATAAATGCCACACTATACTTACTTGAGACAATGTGACCTAAATACACCCTTGCTAAATATCAACGCAAGGCTCCCGATTTCTGGACTGTGGTTGCATATGCAGAAAACAGGTGGGACTGCTGTTTTCACAAACATTTCTTTAAAAATGTGGAAGCATGCAGATGATCATGCTTCAAGTTGAGGCTCAATAACATGGTCAAACTTAAAAAGAGCAAACTCAAAGGAAAGTTATTGTGAGTAAGTGACAAAAGCAAACACTCTTCGGATCAACATAACTTGGCATTTGACACATAGGGCCTCATTACGAGTTTGGAGGTAGCCATGCCGTCATTACCGGCATGGCTACCTCCAAACTCGGGTCTGGGTCCCGAAAAAAGGGAATTATTGGGCCATTCTGACTTTTGCGGGCCCGGTAATTCCCATTTTTGGGACCCGGTACGTCTCCATTCCCATTTGAGCCCCCATAGGGCTCAATGGGAATGGGGAGGATGCTAACAACGGACCTGTTAATGACGGGTCTGTTGTTAGCATCCTGGGGTCTCATTATGAGTATGGAGGTAGCACACCGGGTACTGGGTCCGGGTTCCTGGAATGGGGAATTACCGGGCCATTCCGACCTTGGAGGTACCAGTAATTCCCTTTCTCAGGACCCAGACCCGGTACATCCCCATTCCCATTTGAGCCCCCATATGGCTCAATGGGAAGGGGGAGGATGCTAACAACGGGCTGTTAATGATGGGCCCTAAATTAGCATCCTGATCTGCTAGCGAGTCCCACTAAGGGCACCTGGTTTTACCAGACGTCCTTAGCGGGACCCGCAAGCAGACCTCGTAATTAGGCGTAGTGGGTTAACAGCGCCGGCAGCTCTACCGTCGCCGTTTTCCCTCTACCGCCTGGGTGATAATGAAGCACCTCGTCTGCTCGCGGGTGCCCGTCTGCATGTCTGGCCAGACCAGACATGCATACCGCCACCCGTGAGCAAACTTGTAATGTGACGGCCCTGTATGAACGGTGCCGGTACCTTACCAGCTCCTTTCATACCGCGGCCGCCAGGGTCGTAATGAGGCCCATAGTCTCAGAACAGGCTTAGTCCTGCTGTTTGAGAAATTGACTTCTCTAAGTCAATCCAGCAAGCATTGGCCTTTCATTCCAACTTACCTGACATTGCTTGGCCATCCAAAATATAAAACTAACTTCGTTCAGCAGTGTATTCTTTTTCAGAGGCTATCATTGCAGAAATGAATCCTTCACATTCTGCAACAGTACACATCAAGCATCCAACATACATTCTGGATCAGTAGATCCCTCATGGAACATAAGTATACACTGCAGGGTCTTGTTACACAGTCATCCAGAATTTCTCCTCAAATGAGTTACATTTTGCTTTTTGCTATTCTAAAATGTAATGTTTGTCCGTTCTGAAGCCTCATTTCATGAAACCCCCTATTTTTGGTACATTTTATTCCTTTAATATTTCAGTTTCTAATTTGCTTTCTGAGTTTATTGGGTCTTCTGCTGACTTCCCCCTGCCATTACATCCCTTTTCACTACTGAAGAGTATATGGCCCTGAGTTGCCAACAAGGCTCTGAGGAAAAGGTGTGCTTCCTAAGCACTGCCTGTGTGTCCTAGCCTGATTATTTCACCCTTTATTAGTTTTAGGTAGTAAACTTGTGACAGTTCATATTTAGTTTTGCGTTCATCAGGGGTGCAAGCCAAATTAATACATTAGTAGCTCAGTGTATCCTTATGGAAACCATTGGGGTACTAATGTTTTAAGCCATACTCTCAACTTTATTTTAGGAGATTCCTTTGCTCAGGGAAACAACGAGGCAGGCCTAAAATTACAATTATGATCATCTGGACTAGTTGTGAGTCCAAGATAGCAGCTTGCAGATTGATTCAAACTTGCTGAGATTAGTTCCTGGCCCGGCAACTACAATCCCTGTGGTGGTGAGCATAGTTACTGATTGTTTCTTGGGACTGGCCTGGTTGACTGACAACCAAAACGCTTGTTTTAAATCCCCTAATGGGATTGGTAGGCTGGTAGAAGCCAGTCCCTTTGAGTGAAGTTACATGTAGGGGAATACGTCATGGGTTTTCCTCATACTGCTGATGGTCATTTCATCTGCATAGACAAGGCCTTCCATACTGTGAACTTTTTTTCAGCAGTTACATCAATTTGCAGACAGGGTTTTTATCTTGGCTTTGGAAACTGCCACAACCTGGAAGGGTGTTGGTACTACAACGTCAATTGAGTTTTCTAGTGTGGTTCGAATTTCTGACACGCTCATTGATTGGGGGTGACATGCTTATTTGCAATGAATACGAAGTAGGGGGATTTTGCAGGGATCTTCTCATTTAATTTGGTTTTTAATAAAATTATAATTTCATGCTGAATCCTCATTACTCTTCAAAGTTCACCTTCATAATAATGCCATTCTGACAATACATTTTGGAATTTTATAGATGTATAATTTATGTATATTTATATTAATAAATAGACCTTCTGTGGAACCCTGCATGTTTATTGTCCTGAAACGAAATGGAGGCTGTTAGGGAACAATATTATTACATTTGGGGTCCCAGGTTCATATATTGAATTTTATTCATTACATAAAAATGTGTGTGCCTAGTTTGGGGTGGGTGTAACATTCCCCCCAATTGGTTGTCACACAAAGAAAACACAAAAGAGAGTGCAGATAGTACCTTGATGCAAACAAGTTCTCAGGGCATTCCTTGGAAATCTCTTCTCTGTGCCAGCCTGACAATTAAAGCACAACAGCAAAGATCAATAAACTTGGTAGGGGCCAATTTTCTTTTCATGCAGTAAAACATATTTTTCTCACTATGCATAGATTGTCATCTACTCCACATCAAGCTGCACACTAAACGTGCCAAATCAAATCTGAATATTTTGCGTATTGCACACTCTTCACTTCTTCTGTATATACAACTGGGTCACAGGGAACATTCTTGCCACTGTTACAAGACTGTCAGCTCCTTAAGTGTCCTCTGCAATTTCTTCTGACATCATCAGCCATTTTTGTTCATCCAACATTTCCAAATATGTATGGATCTTGGTCAAACCAATGGCTCCTTTCTAATGTTTGAAAATTGTGTTGCTAGCTCCAAAGACACATTTTATTCACGATGCCTGGGTAAGAACAACTGTAAAAGATACAATTAAAGTAATTCCACTTTTCAGTCGATTAGCCAGAAAATGTTATGTGGTTGATGAGATTTGCTTTGTCACAGCTAACCAAGCAATCAGGACTATCACAATCTAACATTACCTCCCTTATTGTAACCTTTGGCGTTAGATTGCTTTATGAGAAGTGATTTTCTAATTAACACAAACAAAGATCCTCCAGGACGCTAGCCTGTTTTGGATTGAAAACAATATAAATCAGATTGTTTGGCAAAATGTTTGTGATGTCAGACTTCCTTCACATCATCAATGGCAGGGTGTTGAATCAGCACATGTTTTCACAGTCTCTGTGGGAGATGATCTTGAACCCCAAACTGACTTAAAATCTTATCTGCTGACAAATCCTCCCAAGACTCACTTACTTCAGACTATTCAGCTTTGGTAAATTTATCCACAACACAATGTATCCATAAAACAATGCATGTGTGTTGTTGGCCACATATTCATTATCCACAAACATATTGCAAAGCTGAGCAATGACTAGATTTTAGCCTTTAGTCATTGTGTGCATCACATTTGTGTTTATACATTTTTTTTACCAGTGACATTGTGGTAACAGCTAACATAACACTGCTTTACCAGATGCACATATGTGATTTTTGAAACCATAACTACACTCTGCTTATAACGTCCTCTTCCTCAAATAACTTATTTGGTGACATCTGCCACACTTTTGAAAAAGCAAAATGTATCTCCACATGTTGTTGTAAATGGACAGGTACAATGATGTTTAAATAATATTGAAATATTGTGAGAGCAACAAGTAGAGGCTTAGAAATCTTTTCGAAGATACTAAAACAGTATTTGCATATTTGTGGATCTTCATTAATGTCAAACTGGTACTGCATAAGCTGCTCTTGTGCTTGTCGATTGTAATATGACAAAACACGTGCACCCAGTCTGGTCATTCCTTTGGCAAATGGTTCTATAAAAGCCCCCTCAAAATCATTTCATTTACATGGTCTGCCCAGCATTTGGCTCATTAATGAGTGCCCCTAAACTAAAATATGTCTAATGCACAGATCCTAAAACACGTTTTAGTTCAGTCACAGATCCAGGAGCCACAACAATATTAAACAAACAACAAGTTAAAGAGTTGCTGTTTTGCAGAAATATATTGCAGGGGAAGTGGAAGGATTCTAGAATAATCGGAGCCCAACGTGCAGATATGATGGAACTCTTTGGTATACTAATCTTCATCCAAACATGTCAAAGAGTGACCCCACAAACCAGTGAACTCCTATATTTCTCAAGAATCTAAACTTTGAAGCATTCTTATCTTATTTTCATCTGTTGCATTTTTCTGAAATTGACAAAGGAATTTAAGTTTAAGCCAAAATGTACTTTGCTTACACCAACCAAAATCTCATATATTTCTGGTGATTCTTTAACCACAAACCCCAGACCAGCTTTTCAAAATGTTCCAAAGCCAAAATCACAGGCACTCAATTCAGGGAGTGCACGTCTTCTGTTATATAGATTTGTAAATTTAGAAATCCTTCAACATATAAGGTGCATTTGTTGTGATACTAGGTTAATAACCATGCCTGTAGTGGTTACACAATTTAACCCGAACAATAACTGAACACAACTTATATGCTAATTTAAATTTGTTATCAAAGTATTACTTCTTATGATATGTACATTTAGAAAAAACTACTCGTATATTACTTACGAAAAATATTTGTTTCTAATTGCACACTTCTATGTAGTATTTAACTACCTTCAATACCAACCTTAGGTCCAATAATTCACCAGATTCATCTGTAATCAAAACAATGACCAATGGCACAATAATAATGATTAACACTATTCCAAACACTCATACTGTGTTCATTATTTCCTTCACAAACTAGTGAGTGTTTTCAGGGCCTTTACTTAACAATCAATACATTTAGTATTGTCTCAAATATTTCAATTTCTAACCATTTTTCTTTCATAAAATATCAAAATTACCCATGTTGGGAATAGAGAAAAATACAGCCACAGGACAAGGACGAGTTTACCCCAGATTAGGGTAACGATATTTTATTGGAATAATAAAATGAATAATTTTGTACTCGTTATCTCATTAAATATTCCAACATCTGATATGTATATCTAAAGTTTAGTCAACTGTATTTAGTTCATCTTATTTCATCTGTACATTGTGAAGCAAATTCTTAACACGAAAGAGATTTTTATTGGGGCTTATTTTAAGACACTATGCAAGGTATGATTTCATTAGTGGCATGGTAATTTATAGTTAAAGAACTAGCTATCAATATTCCCATACCTGATGTGATTCTGTCATGTAATCATTCTGAAGATTTTAAAACTATTTTTGTTGTTTTCTTCTATTTTTAGTAAGAATTTTATCTAAATATATGCCAAAAGAATGTGTTTAGTCATACTATATGGACAGTGCACTTCATAAACTAATTGTACACTAACATAAGTATATCAAGATTTATCTGAATGTACCCAGTGCTTGTAAGCAATCTGGAATGTAAATGTTTTCAGCATTTTCAAACTTGTGACCACCATCTTTTTTTATTGTATAGTGTGAAACCATAGAACTAGAAGAGGACTGCCATAATATACATTGCCATGCATCATCCTTGATTTTATTCACCATACTCATGTGTATCTTCATTCATTCTTCTATCAATTATGGAGTTAGAAGTCAGAGGAAAAAATGTAGAATTCCTTAGTTGACCTTACCACATCTTAAGTAACATGATGGGGGACCCACTTTTGTGTTACTTATATTAGACACCCAAGTCCTAAAATTAGGGGTAGTCCTCTAGTTAATATTACCAAATCTTAACAAGCTCTAAATAGTCATACCACGTGTTTCACATAATAACTTTGATTAGATTCACAGTTCTCAATCTACTTATCCCATCTTATGTTAGTCCTTGAAAGGTAGGTCAAACAATGAAATCACATTATTTCACAATACCTATTGCAGATCCACTAAAATATCAGTTATATATTTTCTAAATCAATTGATATAATGTGGTACATGTTTCCCGTTAACAAATGAGAGCCTATAAAAACAGAAATAGTTAATTATCCTGAGTCAATCCTCATGCTACAGTTGCCAATTCTTTTTATGGACAGGTTAGAAGATAGATACATCAAACATAGACATACTAAGGAGGTAATATAATGGGCAAGATACAAAGTCGATATTTTTGTAATTTGGTCTGGCAATACAGATCAATACAGATCAATTACAAACATTCTTCCATAATTTAAATCTCAATGAATTTGGGATTCAATTTACAATGATGGCAAACAAAACAAACAGAGATAGTGGTTTTGGATGTACTTATTGTGTGGAAGAAAATCAAATTTAATCTAGAAGTTATCAAAAGTTATCAAAAGTTATCAAAAGCCACTGAAGCAAATTCAATAATATTTTACGGTAGCTGTCATAAAAAGTGTCATGGTTGATATACCTTTTATGAATTCACATGAACTTGCAAGGAAAGAGAACATTTCTTTAACACTGATTCTAAAGGAGGACATAGATGGCAAGATGAAACAGCATTCATAACAGTTCACCCGCGGGCAGATGGAAACAGTAATTGCGGCAAAATGTCATCGAATCAGCACTTGGAAACCAGGGATAGAAGGGGGGAGCTACCCAACTGCAGAAGACAATACAGAGCGCCACCATCACTGCTAGGAGGACAAGTTCATGACTTCTACCTGCGCTGTCACAGGACACATTCCACAATCTCCATTGTCTGGCAGCTCTGTTGCTCACAACATCGCCAGACACTAATGTACCAGAGCATAACAGACCCTGCGTAGCTTCACAGACTTCACGTAGCAATGCACTGCTACAGCAAAGACCAGAAAGAAGGAAGTCAGCATCCAACTGACCAAAAATGTCCCAGGCCAAAATCCAAACCAAACAAGCATGGATTCTCCAGCATTGGATCTTTCATGGATTCACATGTTTAGAATATTCCCCGTCGATAGACTGGGAACCATCGGTAAGCTTATAAAGCTGTTTCCCATAGGAAAACGTTTGACACTTTTGTGTCCTATCTATGTCGTTTTGGGCCGTGCACGCATGCCCCACTAGGACGTAGTGGTATAAAAGCCCCGCCCCCGCAGCTCCCTTCAGATTTCAACCCTCTCCAAAGTGGGAGCAACTTGTGTAATTTCTACTTGGTTAGGTTGTGCTGTTGCAGTTTTTCTCCTAATGTCGGGAAAATCACTTTTCCGCCCGTGTGCTACATGCGGACTAAAGAAGGTGTACGAGGGGGACGGACAAATGGACTGCATATACTGTCTGCACCCTCATCACTCAGCTGACAAGTGCGACATATGTAAGGGCTTCTCCCAGAAGACTCTTAAAGATCGGAGTCGCAGACTTGTAGCATGGTTGAACGACAGAGCGGGGGCATACCCGCCTTCGGAGCTGGGCTCCACACGCAGCGCGGCCTCAGTGTCAAAATCTTCAGGGGCCCCGCGCCACTCATCGTTGTCGGAACCTCCGGTAAAGAAATCGTGACTGGTGGACAAGGAATCGTCGGTAGGCCATTCCAGGGACTCTTCTTCGAAGAAGGCCTCTTCGTCCTCATCTTCAGCGAGGAAAGACAAAGAAAAATCTAAATCCTCCTCAGGCGATCGTCATAGATCGGCCTCGAGTCGAGAGGCAGAGAAACGCAGGTCGAGTTCAGAAAAGGCAAGAACAACGCATAAGCCTGCACGACCACCACTGTCGTCGACGGTGGGGCAGTCATCAACTACTTCTCTGCCGCTGACGCAGTTGACATCAACCATTCCTGGACCGCAGGCGACGACGACGTCAATGACGGGGCCGACTATCGCTTCGTCGACGGAAATCCCGCAAGAGGCCTGGCGTCCAGAGGTCTTCGACCCAATTTTGCCAGAGGCACTTCTACATCAAGAGGCCTTGTCGGTGTCCTCGGGAGACGAGGGTGAGAGAATAGCTGCCCCTGCAGACCTGGGGTTACAACTTACCACACCTCTCTCTGGGAGCATTCCGGGTTCTGCCCCCTGCTCAATCTGCAATCATTTTTGTCATTGGAGGTCTTGTCCACGTTGCAAACATTGCTGAAGACACCTCGAACAACTCCGGCCAGGTCGGTCGTCGATGACCCGAGCCCGTCTCGCCACCCACCACCTTCAACCCCCGCGGCAGTGCTGCCGGAAGAAAACCTCTCGGCCCCACGCCGCGAGGAAGGGGAACTGTTGGATTCGGATTCAGGCAGCAGAGCCTCGTCAGTGGTCTCCCTTTCCCCCTCCACGGATCCAACCTGGGAGTCTGATGCAGAATTGGAAGCCCCGAGGAGCCCGGCTCAGCCGTCTCCCCCAGACGATATCGGGTCATTTCACAACATGATGGCCAGGGCTTGTACGGAATTCGGGTTGGCCCAAGAAGAAGAAAAAAAGGACTGTTTTCTTTTCGACCACATGGGGAAAAGGAGAAGGTCGGTGTTTTCAGTGCCCATCCTGGATCAGGTTTGGAAGGAAGGACTTCAAACCATGCGTTACCCTTTCTCAGAGCCAGCGATAAAGGGTCGTCTAGAGAAAAAATTCAAAGCCCCGGACTCTATTCCCAACTGCCTTTCCTCACAACCAACTCCTGACTCTGTGGTATCGGCGGCGGCGGCGAGAAAGGCAAGGGCTCAACATAAGTGTACGACCCCCCCGGAAAGTGATGCCAGATGACAGGATGCTTCTGGCAAAAAAGTCCTGTCGGTAGGTGCTACAACAGTGAAGGCAGCCAATTCTCTAGCCATAGTTGCTAGATACGACAGGGAGATGTGGCATCGGCTGGCTCCTATACTGGAACACCTTCCAGATGAACATCGCAAAGCAGCTATGTTGCTGGTCAGGGAAGGTGAGGAGGCTTCAAATCATGCCATAAACATCGCAGTAGACCTTGTCGAGTCGGGGCTTAAGCAGGTGAACAACGGTGTGGTTCTCCGACGGCAAGCATGTCTAAAATGCACCAACTTCCGACCGGAGGTGCAGTACAAAGTACTGGTTATGCCTTTTGAAGGAGACCTCCTCTTCGGCGAGAAGGTCGACAAAGCCCTGAAGGGCATGAGGAAGGACTCAGACACGGCGCATTCCTTGGGAGCCCTCCAGAGTGGTCGGAGTTTCCGGTCTTTTCGTCCCTTCAGGGGAGCATCGGGGAATTCCAGATTCTCGAGATCGAGGGACAGACCCTTCGGTAGGCCAGCATATTCCTCTCAGGGATACAGGCGAGCTTTGTAAGTGGCTAAATGTTGCCGGGACTACCAGGCCCCCAAGAAAAGAGCAGGTTACTCGTCGTCGATGAGGGATAAGCAGAACAAGGACCAGCAATGGCAGGCATCGGAACGTTCTGGGGGGCAGAGTATCATGTTACATCAACGAATGGGAGCTAATAACAACAGATCAATGGGTGTTGGACACAGTAAAATACGGACATTCCCTGCAATTCAAAAGCAGCCCTCCGCACATTCCACCTGCGGGTGTAACTCAATCCCATCTGAGCGTGTTGCTGCAGGAAGTAGTACTTATGCTACAAAAAGGGGCTATAGAACTAGTCCCGTCATCACAAATGGGTCAAGGGGTTTATTCCCGATACTTTGTGGTGAAAAAGCCAAATGGAAAGTGGCGTCCCATCCTAGACCTGCTTGAGCTAAACAAATCGTTGAAAAACATAAAGTTCAAGATGCTCACGCTCCAGGAGGTGATCCGGTCAGTTCAAGAAGGGGATTTTCTGGCGTCTCTGGACCTGCAGGACTTGTACTTCCACATACCGATGTGTCGGCGACACAAGAGTACCTAAGGTTTGTGGTAGGGTGGACTCACTACCAGTTCACAGTTCTTCAATTTGGACTGAAATCTTCCCCAGAACGTTCACAAAATGCTTGGCTCCGGTGGCAGCCTGGCTGAGAAGGCAAGGCCACCATGTATACCCGTATCTCGACGACTGGTTGGTGAGGGGGTCCTCCCCTATGTCGACGCACAGGAGTCTACAGGACACCATGAGCCTCTTGCAACGGTTGGGGTTTGCGATAAACTTCGAAAAATCCTTGTTAACGCCGTCAAGAAGCTTGGTGTTTCTGGGTGCACAGTTCGAGACCCAGTTAGGGTTAGTTAGACCATCCCTCGACAGGATCACCAGGCTCAGTCTATTGGCAAGTCAGTTGAAAATCAATTCCAGACTGTCGGTGAGAAAATATACATCAATGCTGGGGGCTATGGCGTCCTGCATTCCTCTGGTGCCCAACTGCCGCCTGTTCATGAGGCCAGTGCAACAGTTTTTAGCGGATCGCTGGACGCATGCTCAGTGCCTCTGGTCAGACAGGCTGACCGTCGACGACAACGAGCTCCTGTTAGCTCTTCGGTGGTGGAAGAGAGTTCAGAATATATCCAAAGGTGTACCCCTACAGGAGCCGGAGTTCCGGTTCACTGTAGTGACGGACGCGTCCCTAACTGGCTGGGGAGCGCACATTTGCACTCTGCAGACACAAGGCCGTTGGTCTCAGAAGGAATCTCTCCTGCACATCAACGTTCTGGAATTGAGAGCGGTACGCTGGGCCCTGAGGGCGTTCCTGCCTCACATTAGGGGGTCCACAGTGAGAGTTTTGACGGACAACACCACAGCAATGTTTTACTTAAGGAAGCAAGGTGGCACACGATCCAGAACCCTCTCCATCGAAGCTCAGAAGGTGTGGCACTGGGCTCTAAAACACGATATATCCATCGTAGCCCATCACATTCCAGGAGTAAGGAACGAGCAGGCGGACTCGCTCAGCAGAAATATGGACCAGATTCACGAATGGAAAATAGACACCGATCAATTGTCGAAGGTCTTCGAGAAATGGGGACGGCCTCCGCTGGATCTCTTCGCCACGAAAACGAACAAGAAGTGTGAGATGTATGTCAGCAGGTGGCCACAGGAGGATTTGGTGGGAGAAGCATTTTCCTTCCCGTGGATGGCCAAGTTCCTCTACGCCTTCCCTCCGTTTCCTCTGATACAGAGAACTCTGCAGTGGATACGCAGGTACAGGTGCCGAGTCATCCTGGTGGCGCTGTGTTGGCCGAGACAGCCATGGTTTTCCGACCTGCTTCACCTGTCAGCGGATCCTCCGATAACGTTCCTGAAGGTTCCCAACCTCTTGTCCCGGGAGGAAGGAACAGTGTGGCATCACAATCCAAGCAGTCTCAACCTCACAGCTTGGCTCCTGACTTTTCATAATTTGGTTCCTTGAACATTCCCTCGGGCTGTCGGAAGATCTTACAGGCAGCACGGGCCCCTTCCACCAACAAGTCCTACAGGTGTAAGTGGAGAAGATTCTGTACGTGGTGTCAAGGACAGGCAGGAGTGGAACCTCTGAGGGTTACTCCGGATCAGCTTCTTCCGTATCTACTACATTTGGCGAAGAGTGGATTGTCCTTTTCATCACTAAAGGTTCACCTGGCGGCCATCTCTAGGTTCACAAGAGGGAGTAAATCAATGCCCTTGTTTAGCAACAGGTTAGTGAAGCACTTCATGAGAGGTTTGTTCCGGACGTTCCCTCCGGTTAAGCGTTTTCCACCGACGTGGAGCCTGAACATGGTACTGGCAGGGTTAATGAAACCACCCTTTGAGCCAATGGCCACATCGTCGATGAAGTTTTTATCATGGAAGGTGGCTTTTCTAATAGCTATAACATTGGCTAGACGGATCTCAGAGTTGCAAGCATTGCTCATAGACCCTCCGTATCTCAGATTTTTTCAAAGACAAGGTGATTTTGTCAACAAGTCCTCGTTTCATCCCGAAAGTTCCTACGACTTATCATAAACACTCATCCATTGTCCTGCCCACCTTCTTCGCGACCCCCTCATCAGCTGCGGAAAAGGTCTTACATGCCTTGGATGTCAAGAGAGCTCTAAAATTTTATCTTCATCGAACTCAACAACTTCGATCTACGCAGCAACTCTTCGTTGCATATGGGCCTTCGGCAAAGGGGAAGGCAATTTCAAAACAAGGACTGGCCCGATGGGTCTCATCGACGATTGCCTTCTGTCATTCAAAAGCGAGGAAACCGCTACAAGGACGTCCGAGAGCTCACTCAACCAGTGCGACTTTGTCGTCGACGGCGGGGGATTCCATTGACAGACATTTGCAGGGCGGCAGCATGGTCAGTGCCTCATACATTCACCCGCCACTACTGCCTCGAACGACAGCATGCGGACGAGATACATATGGGACGAGCAGTCTTGCAACATCTTTTTCAGTAAGGTAAGCCCTTTTCTTCGAGAAGGGTCTATGCTGGTTTGGATATGCATTTATATATGTATATATATATATATATATATATATATATATATATATATATATATATATATATATGTAAGAATATATGTATAGATGTAAACACGTATGTTTTATGTATGCTTTTATGGCTTATATGAATATTACTTGGTGCAGTACTGTGGCACGTTTTAATTTCGAATCTTATGTGGTCGTGATTCGCCTTTTGCAGGATGGGGTGGGTTCCGGATTGCATTCACACCTGCTCCCTTGTTTCAGGTTCACTGCTGTGCATTCTATTCTAAGCTTGTGAATCCATGAAAAATCCAATGCTGGAGAAGGGAATAGTTTCTTACCTGTAACTCCATTTCTCCAGCATTGGTATCTTTCATGGATTCACATGCGCCCGCCGGCCTCCCCTACATGCAATCGTCTTGTAGTTCTTGTTTCACCACGTTCTACTTGGAGGGGTCAAAATCTGAAGGGAGCCGCGGGGGCGGGGCTTTTATACCACTACGTCCTAGTGGGGCGTGCGTGCGCGGCCCAAAACTACGTAGATAGGACACAAAAGTGTCGAACGTTTTCCTATGGGAAACGGCTTTATAAGCTTACCGATAGTTCCCAGTCTGTCGACGGGGAATATTCTAAGCATGTGAATCCATGAAAGATACCAATGCTGGAGAAATGGAGTTACAGGTAAGAAACTATTCCCTTCAAACACACAAGATGGAAGATCCGACGCTGAACAAAGGCCAACCGCTGACACTGATCTCAACATTGGGTGCTACCAGGACCTCGCCTAGTCTATCTCCATACCCAAAAGTCCAAAGGCCTATGGCCAAGTTGAACAATGCTAGGCACACACCACTGCATCAGCGGTGCCACAATGGCCACACGCACAGCCTCAGTCCTAAGTCATCAATGGCACACACCGCTGATGCTTTGCTCTGCTTCGGCGCCACTCAGTATTGCTGTTCACCAAACAAACACCCACAACACTTGGTATGAATTCATAATGGCTAACAGCCATTAGCACAGATTTAGAACAGATATAACAGATTGTTGAGTGCATGTGAATTGTCATAGTAGGTATTGTGAAATAATGGCCCTCATTACAACACCGGCGCTAAACCATGGCGCTATTAGCACCATGGTTGGTGCCGTTGTTGCAATGAGTCCGCCATGGTGAAATGGGGAAATACCGCCCCATTCCAAGGTTGGCGGGGCGGTGTTTCCCAATTTCACCATGGCCCTTCCCCATTCCCATTTTTCCCCCTTAGGGCTCAATGGGAATGGGGAAGGCGGCAATTACGGTACCTCAAATTGCAGTACCGTAATTGCCTGCGAGGTCCCTTTGTGGGTCCCTACTTTAACGGCTGGTCTGGACCAGCCGTTAAAGTAGGGACCCGCAAAGGGACCTCGTAGTAAGGCGCTAAGTGGTTAACGGCGCCGCAGCCTTTTACGGCGCCGTTAACCACTTAGCGCCTGGGTCGTAATGAGGCCCATTGACTTTAATTGTTTGACTTACATTTCAATGACTAACATAAAAAGAGACAAAGAGAGTTTGCAAACTGAATCTAATCAAAGGCATTACATGAAATACGTGGTATGAATATTTAGAGCTGGTTAAGATATGGTAATGTCAATAAAGGAATTCTGTCTTTTTTTCCTCTGAGTTCCTGCTACATAATGAATAGAAGACTGAATGAGGATACAGATGAGTTTGGTTTATAAATGGGGGTCTGCAATGTCTATTATGGGAAGTACCCTTTCTAGTTCCATGGATATATACTAACAATCAAATATGGTGCTCTGCAATGTCTATTATGGGAAATCTGATTTCTAGTTCTATGGTGGTATATTATACATTTTTAAATAGGTTGTAAGTTCGCGAACGCTGCAAACATGAGGATTACATCCCAGATTGCTTGCGAGCACCATTTTTAAAAACATTTAGAGAAGGTGACTTAACGGAATCACATCAGGTATGAGAATATTGATTGTTAGTTCTTTAACAATAAGTTACCATGTTAATTATGGAATTATACCTTGTCTGATTTCTTCGAATTAAGCCCCAATAAAAATCTCTTCTGAATTTACAATTTAGTTTCACAATATTCACATAAAATAAGAAGAACTAAATACATTTTACTGCACTTTAGATATAGTTATCAGATGTTGGAATATTAAAAAGGAGAACAAGTAAGACATTCTAAATGTTATTATTTAGATAGAATAGTTGTACTGTAATCTTCGGTAAACTCTACGAGATTAATGCCTAACCCTAATTACTTTTATTTATGTTTTCTTTCTTGTCCTGTGTCTGTCTTTTTCTGTATTGCTTATATGTGTAATATTATAAGGGATAAGGGCTCTCTGGCATTCATAAACAATTACCCTATTATATTATTGCAAGAAACTTGGTGGACATCTCCCATGGACATCGATGGGTATACGACATATCACACTCTGGCGAAGAAAGGAGATCGGGGGCGCCCATATGGGGGTCTATCTATTGGAGTGACGAATAAGATCTTGAGTAAAAAGATACCAGCGGTCAATTGTGATTATATATGTGCCGTAGAAGTGATTCTCAACATAAAAGGACTAAATGAAAGAATACTATTAGTCAATATTTATAATCCCCCAGGTGCAAAGTTAAGAGAACTCATCCAAGAAATTACGCATGAACGTCTTGCTGAATGGAGATCAAACAATGAGAAGTTCTTTGTTATTGTTGCTGGGGATTTAAATTGTCATATCAACAATGGTGGAGGCACTGGTAATAGCCCTCTGTTATCCAAGAACAGCCTATGGGACCTCCTGACTACTGATAAGGAGGGGGAGGGTTGGCTGGGTTTTTTTGGCTGCTGGGAACTTGAAATAATTAATGGGCGCACACAAAGCGACAGGCCTGGTAGGAATACGTGGAGCAATGGTAGATCGGGAAGTACTCTTGATTACATCTTCACTAGTTGGGAGGTGGCCCTGATAGTTTGTGATATGGTGGTAAAAGAAAGTGAATGGAGCGACCATGACCCCCTGATTCTGACTATGGGAGTCTCGGCCCCCAGAAGGGAGGAGGTCAATCTGGGGCACTTGTTGAGTAATCACTCCCAAAATCGTATTTCCTGGTTGGATAAAAATATATTAAAGGCCACTATGGCTATGGGAGAATGGGGCCCTGATTTGATCAAGCAATTCAATCATATGTCACCAGTGCAAATTGAGAAATGGATTAGTGATTTCTCGGGCAAACACGGCTCCTGTAAAGTGAGAATGATGGTGGGAAAGACCGAGAAAGAGGTTGTTTATGATAGGGACATTAGAGATAGAAAGCGTAAGCTTAGAAGTGACATTCGATGGATTAGAAATGGCCCTCTAACTAGAGTGGATACTGCCATTAAGATGAGGAAAGTGAAAAATGATTACCGATGGTGGTTAAAAACACATAAAAGGTCGAGAAAATTGGCAAATTGGCAGCACACGGTCAGTACATTGTGTAGTAGAAACACTCGGAATATTTGGTCTATGCTAGGTGAAGTCAAAGGACAGAAATCTGCATATATGGTCAACCCTATAGGTAACAGTGAATGGACCGCTTACCTGGAAAAGCGTAATGGTGGGATTAGTAACAATATTAACAACTCTGTGCATATGAAACCTAAAGCTCCCCCTTTTGTGGTGACT
Organism: Ambystoma mexicanum; assembly: GCF_040938575.1. NCBI lineage: Eukaryota > Metazoa > Chordata > Amphibia > Caudata > Ambystomatidae > Ambystoma > Ambystoma mexicanum. The sequence goes on along the minus strand of NC_090935.1, from coordinate 841,085,301 downwards.
ATTAAAGAGCTACAAAGCAGAATTGAAGAGTTAAATTTGTCCCGTGCCCCGGGGCCGAATGGACTCTCCAATGTGGTGCTGAAGCGAAATCCTTTCTTCTGGGCCTGCCTACTTAAAATACTATTTAGGAAGATTCTGTACGAGGGCCAAATACCGCCATCTTGGCAGGTAGCAATCCTCATACCTGTGTTTAAAAAAGGCAATAGAACCGAACCGGAAAACTATCGGCTATTGTCTATGTTGGATTGCACTGGCAAGATATTTGCTGCTCTTATACTTAGTGAACTCCTGAAATGGGTGGAGAGTGCGGGCATTTTGGATAAATTTCAGTGTGGCTTTAGGGCAGGTTACTCGACCACCCATAATCTGTTCATAATGAATACACTTAGAATCAAGGCCTTAACACATTCTAATCCTCCATTGTATGCACTCTTTATAGATTTTAGGGCTGCTTTTGATTCGGTGAATCGTTCTCTCCTATGGAAGAAACTCAGGAGATTGGGCTGCCCTGAAACCTTACTCTATTATTTAGAACTCCTACATACAAATAATACGGTACAGGTGCGACTAGATAATTCTGGGGCAGTGACTAAACCCGTTCCCCAGACTAGAGGGGTGAAGCAGGGATGTGTCACAGCCCCCACTTTGTACAACTTATTCGTATCTGATGCGCCAGAATGTTTACAGGGAATCAACAACTGCCCACCAAAGATTGGCCGTAGTCATTGCCCCATGCTTGCATATGCGGATGACTTAGTGATCCTCGATCATACCTTTAGTGGGATCCTAAGATCTGCTAAACAGCTATGGGATTATGCTGAGGCCAATGAACTTGTGATCAATATTAGTAAAACAAATCTATTACTGTTTTCGGCAGGAAGAGTAGCCAGACCCCGCATGATGATAGGAGTGACTGAAATTAACTATACCCCCAGTTATAAATATTTAGGTGTCGAATTTGATCATAAGGGAAATTATCTTACCTGTATTCAATTGCGCAGAACAAAAGCGGCACAACTCACAGCACTCATATATAAATTCACGCGAGAACGGAGTGGTTTCTCAATATGGGCGGCACGACAGTTGTATATCCAATGTTTGGCCCCGATGGTCACCTATGGGCTTGATCCCCTCTACAATATGAACTTGGGATGGCTACAGTTGGTTGAGGGTAATTTCTGGAGGAAAATTCTTGGCCTCCCCCAGTGTATACCCATGGCCTTGATTAGATTGGAACTAGGAATTAGTTCTCTCAGGGCCATGGTTTTGAAAAAACGGATGGAATTATACATCCGTCTTAAGAACAACCCTGTGAACGACCTTCTAATTAGTATCAGCAGGGATATGGAGGCAGGCAAGCTGAAAAACTTTGAAACCCAGCTGAAAAAACTATGTGAGGAAACCTGCTGGCAGCCGGAGTGGGGTCGAGAAAACAAGTGCCTGTTCAACAATTTTGAGTACCGTCTCAAGTTATGGGACTGGCAATGTAATTATATTCACCTTGAAGGGCTGAAAAGCTACAGTTTTGTCTCACATGTTCTCTACACTTTTATGAAGGCGCAGCCTTATTTAAACCTTTGTCCGTCGGATCAATTGAGGCGCTTCATTCTACTCCTTCGTATTAACCATCTCCCAATATTGGCGGCCAGGGGTCAGGAGATGGGCCTAGATAAAACAGAGAGGTATTGTAGAATTTGTGATCTGCCCAATGAACTGCTCGACATGTTCTAACATCGTGTAATGGGATGAGAGCTAGTTATATTAAACATCTAGGTAGATTTGTGCATAACTCTGAATTTATAGAGCAAGCAGAATTTTGGATACAATGTGTCAATACCCTTAACCCTAAACTACATATGGCACTATACCAGGTGTGGCGGGATGCTTTTGCTTGTGCACAACTAAATCGTAGAGGGAACCTTGGAATAATAATTATGTAATAGGAAATATGCATGCATGCTTGGCTGTTCCTTTTCTTATCTATACTTGTTCAAGGAGCATAGTTAAACAAAGATGTTCATGTATTTTATTCAGGTATTTATAGGAGGCTGTATAGCTGCAAATCTTGTACATTTTTAAATATTATATGATTATAGGATTCTAGGAGGATGAATATCTAATTATTTATTTATATTTTCTTTTATGTTCTTTTATGTGGAATATGTGTAAAGTTTGTACGTATGTATTAAACTATATCACATTAATAAATATATAATATTGACTTCTTATGGATTAAAGATTAGAAATGTAAATGTTTTAGACAATATTATATTGATTGATAGTTAAGTAAAGTCCCTGATCACCAGTTTGTGGAGGAAATAAGGACCACAATATGAGTGAAACACTTGTAGGTCATTGTTTGGAACGGTGTTAATCACAATTACTGTACCACTGGTCGTTGTTTGGAAAAGCACACATTTGGATAACTTGATTTCAGATGCATCTGGCAAATTATAGGTTGTCCTTGATGATATTTAAATACTACATAGATGTTTTAACTTAGAACATATTATTTTTCCTAAGTAAGGTTCAAGTAGATTTCTTTTCAAAATCTACAGATAGCAAGCAGGATTGAGCTGATTACAAAGGTAAGTGAGCCCATATGTTGTGTGCAGTTATTTTCAAAAGGTTTGTCGGAAGTTCATCCAAATCATTTATAATGGGACATGTGACTGGAGCTCCCATTTAGTCGCAGAAAGCCCACCAGGGTGGCGTAAGAGTTTTTCCTGGAGACAACCTTAGGAAATGTAAGGCAGCCTTAAGAAAGTACACTAGTTGTTGAAATACATGTAGGAATAGATAGTGCAACATTGAGAAACAAACTACTCAGAGAGTGAGGTTAAGAGTGGGTTTTCTTCATGACTTGCTGTGTGACAATTTCAGTGTTTTGGAGCGTGTAAAAAAAACACGTGTATCTCCAAACATTTGAGGAGGTGGGTGACACATCAGTCAGTGTCCATCTCTTGAAGCGAGTGAATGAGACATCTACTATTGGGTAATGCCTACAAGGAGGAACAGGAGGAGCCAAATATAGTTTGTGGGAGAGTGCACTAGGTGGAGCACTAGTTGGTGTCTGTCTCTTGAAGTGAATGCATTAAACACATGCTGTCTGGTCACACCTGCGAAAAGTGGTAGGAGACAAGAATCCCTGAGGGCAGCAAGTCAGAGATGCATGCTCATCTGCTTTTGCTGAGAGGGAGAAATAGAGATTCAGAAAGTGTGTGACATACATTTGGATACATTTGAAATATTGCGGCAGCACCAAAATGATCCAAAGACAAGGGGAGACATGCAGCTTATCATCTTTTAACTCCTGCAGCTGCACTTTCTAAGTGCATTGGTGAAGAGGTTATCATCCAGCTTACCACTTGCAAACTCTGCTTGAACAAGCTGTGTCGAGGGAAGGCAGGGGCCAACTTGAGAACATCAAAATGGATTTCCTTTCCCTCCTCCATCAATCAAGCAGGGTCCAGGAGGAATTCAAGAGGGCAGCAAGTGAGTGCAATTTGGTATGAGGAACTTTGTGCATGCAAGGGTTTTGGGGCAGAAGCCACAGGGGGGTTGACATTGGGGAGAAGGTCACATAGATAGAAACACAGTTGCTAAGGCCTCAAAGTTTCGTTTTGGTCTTTGTTTTAGCAGACAATACATCAAATGTCAGTTATATACTACTAATTGGCAAGACAATTCATGTCCCCTGCTTTGATCATTTTGTTTACCTTGTAGTCACATGGTATAACTGCAGCTGTGAGCCTGAGAATGAAATGGTTACTGTGGGCCAGAACATAAGCTTCCTTTCCTGCCAGCTTAAACTACCAACAATCGACTATGCTAACAGCAAGTGCTCTAGAATGTGCCAATGCACAGCTAGAGGACTTCTGTGACCGCCTACTGGTACTCTATGTGCAAAATGCAGAATAGGCATTGTGAGCATTGAGATTCTTACAACACTCACTGAAGAGCTCTAGATGGGTCATGCTTAACACCATATCAGTGGCAGATGTTTTCTCACATCTACGTTGAACTATGGCCATTCACTACATACCTTTTGGTGTTTTCCACAGGAGGAAACCTAAATAAGTTTCAAGATTTCTTTTTTAAAATGTTTGTTTTACAGGGTGCAGTCTCTAGCTCTCTAAGAGGGCATAGCGACAACTTCATGTTCTCAGTTTCTTTCACAGGTCACAGACACCCACTTAGGTTTCCCAGGTTCTTTTACAGGGAACAACCTGTGCTTTATGTTTCTCGGGCCCTTTCACAGAGCAGGGCCATCCACTAAGGTTCTCAGGATCTTTGACAGGGTACAGATACCCACTGCAATGTTATGCTCTTGTACACCACACAGCCACCTACTGAAGTCATCAAGCTGTCCCACAGAGAATTTATTGTAAGGTTCTCCAGCTCTCCCACAGACTACTACCACACACCTGAGTGGGGGAGTGTCCATGCAAAGCCTGTCCCCCCTGTAAAACTACCCAATTCCTTCAGCTCAGCACAACACATTACAAGGATGGTGTAATTCCTTAAGTCTCCAAAATATGTCCACTACACAGTCCATCTTCCCCACATAACTGAAGAAAGTAGGCCCCTCCTTGCTGCATGATGTATCCTGGCCAAAGTTGTGTGCTGCCTGGGATGCACTACCCCATCTGTCTGATGGGACTAAGCTGGAAACATGTGCCTGCAGCTGACCACAGTTGCCAGTGCAACTAGTGCTAACTGTGCAGCTAGAATGGGTGCAGCAGTTGGCATGACTGATGTCACCGCCATGTTGCACCCTTGCCCTGAAGCATGTTCGTACTCCCTGACACTTGAACATGACATTTGAACATCACAGGCAGGGGTGACTGCATGGTTTCTAGTGACCTCTGTTGTGACTGAGAACTCATGTACCTGGTCGACCTTCCTGTGCCACCAGTGCACATGGCCGTAATTTCCAGCCCCTTGCCTTCAGCCCTGCTTGACACTATTCCCACATCCCTCCAAAATGCAGAAGACCTCAGGGCATCCCTCCTAATGGTCTTCCCTGTGGAATGGGAGAATAGTCCCACACCAAGGACCCTGTGAGATGTGTAGAGTGGGTTGTGCTCACTGCTCCCTGTGGCTCCTCATGGCCATGATATCCATCTCAACACTATCAGGAAGAGTGTCTTGCTTTGCCTGCCCCTCCTTTTATCCTCTCTGTTAGTTCCACTACCTTCTGTAGCACCAACACAGTCTGATCTACTTCTGAGGCATCCTTTGAATGACATCACCCTCCCCTGCAGAAACACACGTACCATGATGGGAGAAGAATCGTTCCTTGGTATGCCCCCACCCAGACAGGAGCAATACCTCCTTGATGGTCTCATCTGTTGACAGCGCAAACTAGCCCCCCACGCAGGATCCTGTTGGATGTGTGGGGTAGGTTGAGGTCACTGCTTACTTTTACTTCACCTGCGCCTGGCTTGCCCCTCCACACTCATAAGAGTAGGAAGTAGTTCTTCTGCCACCACCTCTTCCTGTGCCAAAAGCTCATTGTGTTTTCGTGATAGGGACAAATCTTCACTTTTCTGCTACCATAGGCCTGTTTTGTATCACCAAAGGGAAGACTTCCAATGTGTCCAAGACTGTTGTTGAACATGTCACCTTGAAATCCATGTACATTATAATACAGACTCTCTACTTACAAGATCAGCAGCACCACCATCTCCTTCTTTCATTGACTTTCCTTCTTTAATTTCTTCCATTGCTCTAATAATGCTATATCAACACCTCTTCCTGACTTTGTGGATGTAAAAGATTCATCACCTTTTTAGTGGTACGTTTCTTCATTAAATAACATTTTAATATGCAAAGTGTGCAGCCACTTCCTACCAAACATGGAGGTTGGGAGGAATTCCTACCCGCCACCCTAAGAGATGGCTGAAATCATTGTAAGAGTTTGCTGATTAAATAATGTTATTAGTTCATGTAATTCAAAATCTACGATTAACAGTGTTATTTTTATACATACGTCTTCATCAATTAACCTTTCCAAATCCAATTTCTACCAAAACCCTACATGAGAAATGCAATTGTTTTTTCACCGATTCCCGATCGGATGGGCAAAGAAAAACCCCCCTTAATAACATCCTTTGCTGCATGACATTTAATCTGTGTATCTTTCTGCAACTACAGTTGTTGTGTGACTCTTGACACGTAATGATTATTTGAATGCAATATGAAACATTTATTTAAAAAAGATACATTTTAGATGAACATATTTATTATCCAAATCATTGTCAAACAAGACAGGAAGAAGTGTTTTTTTTTTCAGGACGATAATGTTGGATGCATAGAAACTTGGTTTGAGAAGTCATACTAAATTAATAGATTTTTCGGACTGAACAACCGGCTGGTAATAAGACAACTATTGAGTGACACTCTGGGCTAGAATACAGGGAACTATTGACAGAAACTCTGAGCTGGGACTAAGGAAACTGCAGACAGGGAGCAAGGGTCTGTATGTTTGGAATGTAGGAACAGTGGGCACACAGCAAGGGGCTGTAGACATAATACAATGGGTTGAGGGCAAACGAGTAGAGAGAGAGTTACCTACAGGGAAGCAGGAGATCTGCAGGCAGAATACACAGGGCTTCATTGCAGAGAGCACGGGGTTGAAGGAAACAGAGATCTGGGCATGCATGGGAGGTGAACACAGCACTGGAAGACGATTTGGCTTTGAAAACAACAAGCTACAGGACTCAGCAGTAAATCACAGTTCAAAACAACAGGTTCTGGAAACACGATTATGTTTTTATTTATTATTATAGTTGTATATAGTTCTCAGAACTTTAACAACTTTAACATCATCTAAAACATTAAAAAGAACTTTTAGGGTAATTACCTATACTTGTATACATAAATATACTATAGAAAACCTTTTCATTTCATATTCTCTCTAGCATAGTTCATAATAATAAAAGCAATCACAAATGTACGAACATTAACTATCACATTCTTCAAAAGTATCACTCAATACAATTTAATTTACAAGGAAATGTCGAATTCTAATCATTCTAGAAATATTAGGCCAATTTTCACAATGTTCACAATCTTCTTATTGAACATTTAGAACATCTCATTTACATATGAAAATGTAAGCTCCAAATTTCTCAGTCCTAATGCATAATGAACGGCAAAGCAGTATTGCTGAAAATGCAAGGGAAAATACTTAGGAATCATGGTCACCCGTTTACATTGTAGAGTTCCAATTTAATTCAGCCACGGACCAAACCCTATATAATGAAATACGTAACAGGTTTAAAGGTGAATTTAAACAAAATTGCCAAAAATATATAGTGGCTATTGTGGAATATCGATATACATATGTACCATATAAACATTGATACAATGTTTCAAATTTTGGACATTCAGTAAGAATATGTTGAACTGTTTCAAGATTATTTTGTTCTTTACACATCCTACTTTGGCTTTGGCTGGCAATGAGTTGCCACTGTGAGTCATGTGTGGTTCTCACTGGTAGTTAGTTGGTTGCTTCTAATCCTAAACCTAAATTTACGCACTGCTGGATTAGCACATCAAATCAGGTATATTTGAGGTTTAAAATATGTATTAACTATAACTTCAATATATTGAATAGTATGAAGACCATTTATATATTCAAAATGATTAGCCCAATCATTCTTCTGAAGTTTCTTTTTAAAAACAGTTTTAATAACATTATAACATCCACATATGGAGCAATCTATTGCCCAATTTAATTCCAAGAAGAGTTAATTACACTTTGAGTCATATAGATTATGTTTTTTCCCATTACGCATTTGAATTATATCAGACCCTATTATACGAAGCGTATGGCTCACAGGATGACACAAAGCTTTCAATGCAAAGAGACCATGTTGTTGTAATATAATACCTGATAATGATACCAAACCCAATTCAGCGCAAAAATATTGAATTGGACACTTAGATGGCAGACATAAAACAGTACGCCAAAAATAGCCTTCAATCCTATTAAGCCAGGAAAAACTTTTGATAGTTATAGCATCCAAGCCATACAACACCACTGGGATAAACCATTGAGTATAAAGCATAACAGTGACCTTTAATGAATAACCAGCATAATGGAGAACAAAGCTGCAAAAAAGCATGGCTACCTTTTTAGTTTGTTTGATTTTCCTAGCAATCAGAGAGTCATTTTCGCTATTGCAGTCTATTTCAACAACTAGACATTTATAGGAGGATGTGTATTCAATCGTTCCTCAACTAAGAACCATTTTGTGTCGGTTCACTCTTTTGATTGCAAACAACTTTTTTGTCTTGTTGATGTTAATATTCATGTCATGTTCTTTGGTGAAGCGACCCAATTCTTCAAGCAACAATTTAATTCCTTTAAATGTGTGGTCCACTATAGCCAAATCATCAGCATATAATAATGATGTTATTTTAATGCGATTAAACTAACTGGGCAGTTAGCACAATTTTTCAAATGCTTTATCAAGTGTGCTATATAGAGATTAAATAAAAGTGCTGCTAGCATATATCCTTGTTTAACACCTTTGTTAATTTTGATGGGATCAGATAACCACCCTTCATTATCTAGCCGTATCCGGGCTACGGTGTTAGTATGCAATTTTACTAGAATCTCTAATAGCTTTAGGCAAAGTTGTTAAAGTTCTGCTAACTATATACAACTATAATAATAAATAAATAAATAAACATGTTTAATGCAAAAACAAATTTCTCCTGCCTGCAGAGGTAGCGCTTCTGGGCAGAAGCAGGCACATTAGCTGCACCTGCAGTACTACACCTGAAAGTAGCATGCCTCCTCCCTCTCTGAACCTTGGGAAGTGAAAGCAAACACGAGAGCCTATGAGACTATTGTTGTGTATTTCCTGCTTAGGCAAGAAGGAATGCTGTGATGTCATGTAGAGTGTTGATGCCTGAATGACAGAATGTATGGGTGAGGGTTCTACCCCAGGCAGTTGGTGAGCCTCATGCCTGGCTGATGGGCTGCGACTGTTTGTCCTATTCATGTAAGCTATGTAACTGCTTGTAAAGGTATCTTGAGAAGCTGGTAATAAACCTTACAAGTCAACCTAAGAAGGCTGGAGGCTGCTTCTTTACATTGGCGACGAGCTGGTCTTGAAGAGAAGGAACCTGCATGTAGGAGGAAGCAACTAACTGGAGAATCTTCTGCGGGTGGTGCAGAAGGAAAAAGAAGACGACACACTGCCCCCAAAGACACAAGTAAGACCCATCACCCAGGGCATTGCAGAGGGGGTGCTTCAGTAACTTCAGGATTATGGTGCCCCATATTAAGCTGGATGAAGTGTTGATCCCCAGCATAAGGGAAGGTAAAGGGGCAGGAGTTTATTCTGAAGGTGAATGGAATGGTGCCATTTGAACAGAGTGTTCAATCTGAAGGTGAAATGAAAGGTGCCATAAGAACAGTGAACAGGAAAGCGGGAGACAAGATATAGTGCCTCATTATAAGTATTGTGGAATGGGTTAACGGGTGCCGCTAATGGTGGCAGACCCGTTAAACCCATTCCGCAATATTACGAGGTACCCTCGCGGGACCCCATGTGGATGTCTTGTTTTACCAGACGTCCTTACCGGGTCCCACGAGGGGACCAGGGAGCTAACAATGTGGCAGTCATAATTGGACAATTGTTAGCTCCCGCGCCCATTCCCTTTGAGCCCTATGGGGGCTCAAATGGGAATGGGGAAGGTCCTGGCCCGGGTTCCCTGAAGGAGGAATTACCGGGCCCTCCAAACACGGAATGGCCCGGTAGATTCCCATTCAGGGAACCCAGACACGGTTTTGGAGGTAGCCATGCCCTGTTTAAGGGCATGGCTGCCTCCAAAGTCGTAATTAGATCCATAGTGCCTTGCAAGGAGAAAAGGTGAAACTATCTTAACTGCCTGCAGGGACGTGTTGGAGCGGCGTGTGCTGGGACATGGAGCTCAAGTGTTGTGATGCGCATTTAATTACATACTCTAGTGTTGAAATTCTGTAAAAAATGTCATGGGTTGGACAACACGCAGGCAGTTGCCGTTTAATGCGATCTACCAGCTGTTGACGGTTGGCCACGCAGAGCTCTTCACTCCCCTGCGTCCAGGAATCTAATGGTGAGTAGTAGGGGGTGTGAAGGGAGTTGCCGATTGAATAGAACTTATTCCATGTTCATGAAGTGCATTTGTCTTCCGCGCATTGCTTTGAGGATTTTTAGTGTTAAGGTCGCTTAATAGTGACATGGGGCCTCATTCCGAGTTTGGCGCAAAGGGATAGCGGGCACCGGTAAGGACACCGGTGCCGGTAATCCCTTTGTGCCCTATTCCGAGTTCCGTTGGCGGCTCCCGTTAAGGACGGGACCCGTTAAGGGACTTAAGAGCTAATAACGGTACCACAATTTGCGGTACCGTTATTAGCGCCTTCCCCCTTCCCATTGAGTCCTATGGGGGCTCAAATGGGAATGGGGAATGGCTTTTTCAATGGGGACTTAGCGGTCCCGCAAAGGTCGGAATAGACCGGTAAGTCCCCATTGAACGAGGGCGGACTCGGTACCGGTATTGGAGGTAGTCATGGCGCTAATAGCGCCATGATTACCTCCATACTCGGAATGAGGCCCATGGACTTTTAGCAATTTGATAAAAATTCATGTGACTAGAATTAACCTTTTGAGGATTTTTTGTGTTTAGGGCGCTAAATAGTGACATGGACTTTTAGCAATTTGATCAAAACTTTGGTATGGAGCAAGTCGTTTGTAAATGATTATGCTTATGTATGCCAGATGTAATCTATTTGAGGCTTTGTAGGTTAGGGTTGCAAGTTTGCAACATGGATTTGTAGGGTTGGAGAATGTAAATATAAAAGCTGTAACGTGCGGTAGAGACGTACTGTGAATGTTTTTACATTATTAATGGTCTTTGCACAAAATGTGAAAAAAGTGAGGTTAGGGTGTTGTAGAAATGGCTTGTAGTATCTAGGTGTGCATGTAGCAAGCTGGATATAAAGTTTGGATGTTTGGTTGCGCAATGGTATGTGAGGTACCAGGTCAGCATGTAAGGCACATGTGTGTGTCATGCCAGATTTGCGGTTTGTTTGATCTGATGGTATGTGTTTTACCAGGTCAGTGTGTATGGTATGTATGTAACATGGCACATTAGCAGTTTGGTTGCACTGATGGGAAGAGTCCCAGGTCAGCATGGAAGGCACATTTGTGTGTCATGTCAGATGTGTGGTTTTGTTGTTTTGATTCTATGGATAACAGGTCAGTGTGTATAGTATGTATGTTACATGCCAGATTATCAGTTTGGTTGCGCTGATAGGAATAGTCCCAGGTCAGCATGTAAGGCACATTTGTGTGTCATGCCAAATTAACAGTTTGGTTGGTCAGGTCGTATGTGAGATACCATATCAGCGTGTAGGCATGTGTAGGTGTATACCACGTTGTATGAGTTTGGGTGGGCTGATGGTATGTGTGTTACCAGGTCATCATTAGAGTTTATGGCAATTAACTGTGCCTGTGTGTGACCATAGTAGGAGGGTCACACAAGGTAAATGGTAGATTACTGTAGCTTTGGCAGATGGAGGTAGCGCCTCAGTTCTAAAGAATGGTGAGCATGTTTTCCACGTGTTTGTGGGATTGATGGTAGGTTAAGGCAGCTGTGGATAGCTGGGTGGTAGCGCCACCAGATTTAAGTGTGTGTGTGACTGTGGTTTGTAAGTCACATGAGGTCAAACTTGTGTCTAACTATTTGGTGGTGTTCAAACACTCATCCTCTCCACTACACTGTGGGTTCCTTGTGTTTAGGTTAAGACTCTAATACATCTTCTTCAGGGTGCGGTGATGGTTCAATTCCTTTGGATGATGGCTCTGATGTGCCTGGCTAGCACGTTGGGTGTTTTGGTTTGCGGAAGAGCACAGATTGGTGTGTGTGCCCTGTCACCCGATTCTCTGTGTGTGTTTGGTATGAGTGTGAGGGGAGATGTGTTGTGAAGTGTTTCTTTGTGTGTGTGTGTAAATGTAAAGGGGGGAGATGTGTTGTGTATTGCCTGCATAGGCAAGAAAGAATATTGTGATGTCATGTAGAGTGTTGATGCCTGAATGACAGAATGTATGTGTGATGGTTTTAGCCCAGGCAGTTAGTAAGCCTCCTGCCTGGGTGATGGGCTGCCAGTGTTTGTCTTATTCATGTAACCCATGTAACTGCTTGTAAAGGTATCTTGAGAAGCTGGTAATAAACCTTACAAGTCAACCTAAGAAGGTTGGGGGCTGCTTCTTTACAACTATACTAGTTTTGAAACTGTATAATTGGAGTAGACAATGTTTCCAAACTACCAAAAAGTGCATTATGGAACATGTAGTGTGTGTTATCCAATAGGAACGTTCCAATAACATTATAAGAGAGTGTAAAGTCATACATTTGAATGAATATAGGTCAGGATGGATTGTGAGCATGAATTGCAAGTCACAGCTATACAACAGAGGACTCACCTCTGAGTGTTCAACTGGAAGAATCATGATATTTAGACCTTGTTCTTATGTCAACAACCATATTTTTAGTATATGCATGGTCATGCTTGCAATATAAGTCCATGTTCAAATACAAGTACTATTTGCAAACTGTATGCGTCTGGAATTAGAAAAAAAAAGTGTATTGGCTGAGTTTACTAAAGAGAGATTTAAGCCAGGCAAGAAATCACACACTCTAGAAATGTTGGAATTTGCCTAGATAGAATGTATAGTATGTCACGAACCTGACATGTTTTGTCACAATGTCTAACTACATAAGGGGATTGCACATGAAATTGCAATAAGAAGGACGGTATTTGTAAAGTTCACAAAATTGGAAATCGTCTAGTGTCTGGAAGCGAGAACCTAAAAAATAATTAGACACAAGACTGCAACTTGAGGTGACTGACGAAAATGAATCATCAGAATTATTATCTCCAATAGTCTTGGCTCGCAAATCTGACAATTCACTATGAATGGTGTGGATCTCATAAAGCAAACTGTCAACATATGGATTACCTATTATCTTCTTCCAAACACTGCAGATTTTCTGATAACCATGGAACAAATGAGTGAACTTTCCACCTTTGATTTATCTTTCCAGTTCCTTAAAATGAACAAACATGAGATTGACGCCATTTGAACTCGTTTGCCATGCTTTTTAGTGTGTCTACAGTTGTTCCTTAATGCGATTTGGTTTGGGGTAAATTAATTCCAAAATTGTATTGTATTTTATTTCAGTTATATAGAAAGCTGACCTAGCTCAAGAGCAAAGGAGCTGTGTAGAAGATTCAAGGAGCAGGAGGGCAGTTAACGATGGATGGTTGAACTGGGTACAAAGCTACCAAACTCATGAGTAGAAATTCCCTGAAGAGCAGGGTAAAAGGCAAGAGACTAGCAGAGGTCCTGATTGCCACTGCAATGGTGTTTCAGTGTGCTGGGGTGTAGCAGCAGAAAAGCTTTCTCCCTGTGGGTTATTTTAGTTGTAAGTATGGCAATGTCTGGCTCCTAGAGGAGTATATATCGCCAAAGATTGTAAGTTGGTCTGCAAGGTAGTTTGGCCTACAGGCAATAGTTTCCTTGTAAGTGATACAGGTAATTTAAAGCAGGATGGGTGTGATGTTGTCTAATTTTATAAAACTGGTGAGAAGGTGGGCTTTGGAGAGATGGACTTCCTTGAGTCAACCCAGGTGTATACAGGGATTCTGTGAAGGAGAGTACTACCCTATCAATGTCTGCAATCCTGAGAGCATGAAGCATGATCTGGAAGTCCCGTGGAAGGATCACAGGTGTATTATTGGGCAGCAGCGGGTTCTGCTATTACGCTATTTTGGATGGTTGTTTGTTAATGTGATGATGAAAAGAAATGTTGCTGCCCTTGATGAGCCCCAGTTTTTGGGCATACTGATGTGGGAGGAAAGTGAAAGATGACATGACATGCTGTGCTGCTGAAATTGTAGACTAAGAATCTGACTATCAAAATTTGAAAATGCCAAAGTAAGGTGAAAAGTGTCACGTATTTATGTCACAATATTGATAAACAATGTTTCAGACCCAGGACCGTTTAAATTGATAAAATGAAGGACATGCCTGTTACCTCCAACTAACACGCTAGATCCGTTCTTGACATGGTAGACTTGTATCGTAAAGACTGTATTAATACATATGATAAAAATGACAGTAGATATTAGGACATTGATGACGAGAAATGCCAAATAGACTTGTATTATGATAAACTGGGTGTGCACAGACCCAGTTTTTGTGGATGTAAACAAAGTTTGCAAATGCACAAATAGCATAAGCAGGAATGTGAATACAGTGCCCATAAAAACTGCCAATGCACACATGCAATGCATTGTAATAATTTGCATGGTCAGGTATGGCCCAAAAATAATTCCAGAGTGCCAGACAAGGCATCCGTAGTGTTGAGAATTATTGATGAACACTGCACAACCTGCATGACTGTGGAGGATAATGTTGAAGTGTATTACAATATGATTAGGCCTACTATCCCTGTACCATTTCATTGTTATGTTTTATGGGATTCGGAGGGACGTTATGTTATACATTTAATTGAGGTCTTATCGGTACTGTGGACTTACAACCGATTTGAAACTTTTCTTTTGAGGCTTTCATCGGTAGCCAGGAATGATAACAAATCGTTAGTTCCCACCATGACAACCAAGGGATCTATATTTCCATGAACTGTGAGGGCGGAGACTAAATGTTTAGGATAGTAATGTTTAGATTGTATAAGTGCCATGGAAATGCAACAGTGTGGATGGCTGCTTTAGATGACTACAAGTGAATGGATTAGACAAATGTGCTGAAGAAGTCAATGTCATGAAAACAGTCGCTAATGCTGAGACAGTGAACCAGAAGAGCAAGCAGTATGCATTCATCAAGTTCTTAAAGAAGGATGGTACATGGTGGTTGGGAATTTATTTGCTTACCATATGGTATTTCATGTGTTAACAGTGTGACCTGTTGGCTTTGTGATGGATGTCTGACTCACTCATTTGAGATCAATCTTGGTGATGCTGACAAACAACAGAACGGATGCAACAGTATTAAGAGGAGATTGCATAAAACAAATTGGTTGTCCAAAATGTTTTGGCAGTGAGCAATAAAGCACAAAAATGACTTGCAGAACACTTTAAATCTGCTACATTTCAAGGAAAATATGACAGAAAAAGGTTCTGGACATATAGACATTTTAAGTTTTGTTATTGTTAGTAGCCTTTAGTTGAAAGTGACTAGGGATGAAATTTGTCAACTTTGTTACATCATTGAAGTCATGGCCCTCCATCCAAATATGTTGGTATCCCGTCAGTAATGCCGGTGGGATACCAGCAAATTGACCTACCGTTTCTGCTGCCTGATAACCTGGAATTTCAGGGATGTTTCAGGTGGCATAAAGAGTGGTAAATCCCATTTCCATGGAGTCCCATAGCACTGCATGGAGGGGATTGCTGGTATTTCCGGCACCACTAATGCTGGTGCCAGAAATACCAACTTTTTGTGCCACTGAGGGCCTGATTTAGTGATCCCCCACCAGTAAAACTGTAGTTTGCTGGTCCATGAAAAGTGCTGGTCACAGAATTTCCTCCCAGACCCTCTGCATGGTTCTGGCTTCTCACTTTACTACTAAAACACAGGACACCCTCTCCTCTCTCTACTCCTCTCATTCCTCTTAATCTCCCTCTACCTCTCCCTCTACCTCTCCTGGCTTCCTTCTGGCTGCCTCTCCATCTCCTTCTCCTCTTCTTTTCTACCCTTTCTCTGTGATCACCCCTGATGCTGTTTCTAGACAAGTCTGATCTGTGAATGTGTCATCTAAACAGGTGCTTCCCTGCTCCACCAGAATCATCAAGGACCACATAGCTACCCTCGCTCCAGCCTTGGCCAATGTCTGCAATCACTCTTTTGCCATTGGAACTTTCTCCTCTCTCTTAAAGCACTCCCTTGTGCACTCCCTCCCGAAGAAGCCTTCCAGTGATGCTTCCTGTCCGGGAAACTACCACCCAATCTCAATCACTCCTTTCCTGGGCAAACTACTGGAGAAGCTGGCCATCTCCCAGCTTACACTCCACACTTAATATGGTGGCTGTCTCCATGACCATCAGTCTGGCTTTATAGCAGTTAGAGGCATGGAAACTGCTCTCCTGAACACCTGTGAAGATCTGCTCACTAATCTCGACGCTAGCCTTCCTTCTGTCCTCATCCTCCTTGATCTTTACTCTTCTTTCAACATGGTCAATTGCTCCATCCTGATCAATCATCTATGTGAGAACCTGGGCATCACGGATATGGCCCTGGCTTGGTTGACCTCTTTCCTCCTTGGCCATTCCTCCCAGGTCCAAGCTGGATCCTTTCTCTTCACCACCTCAATCTCCACATGTGGCGTTTCCCAGGGATCCAACCTCTCTCCCTGGCTCTTCAATGTCTACTTAGCACCTTTGGCCCACCTCCTGTCTACCTTCTCCACTAACTTAAAATGTTATGCGGATGACGCTCTCCTTCAAGCTCCCATCAGCCTCCTCTACTTTCTCACTCATTCCTGACCGTCTATCCATGATTCAGGAGTGGTGCACCTCCAACGATCTCTGCCTCAACACCAGTAAGACAGAGATCCTTCTCATTTGGTCCCCTGCTCCTGCTTTCCCTCTCTCACTCTTGCTGCCCTCCCTTGGCCCTCTACCTGCACCTTCCTGTGAGGCAAAAAGTCTTGGTGTCATCTTTGACTCCACTCTCTACTCTCTTCACATCAAAGACCTTGCTAAGAAATCCCCCTACCATCTGCACCTCCTTAGAGGTATTGTTCTTTTTCTCACTTTACCCCAGAAGCTCACTCTCTCCAGAGTCCGGGATCTCTATAGGCTGGACTGTTAAACCGTAATTATATAGTGCCTCCTTATATTTAATATTGTCTAAGCCCAATCGCGTTACATGAAAAACCGCATTGCAAAAACTCAGATTTTTGAGTTTTACTTTGCCGCCATTTTAAGATTCATCCGCCATTTTGATTTTCACTTGTGTTCCATATTCTAAGATGGTGGTCTGTGTTTTCAGCTTGCAGTCGAGCTGACCAATCTTTGAGTTCTGTTAATGTTTAGGTTGCCTGCGAGCCGACTGTTTAAGCAAAGCAAAGAAAACTTGTGCTTCATATGAACTGCTATTCGAGTGTTGTCTGCGCTCACAAGCCTCATCCTTGTATAAACACTGAAACAATGAAGATTAAACGCTGATCGTATGTTTTAGCTGAACTACATTGTAAGAGATTCTTGAAACAAGGCTTACCGCAGATCTGAGAACCTATACCACCATTGTATTGTCATGGAAATCTAAATTCAAGTAATCCTTTGCATGATATTGTAAAATCTGTCATATGAACTAGGCACAAACTCTAAACACAAATTATTAATGTGAAGAGAGGCTGGACAATATTGTAGGAAATGTATAAAAATTCCAGTGTTTAGATGTCCAGTACCTCACTCTCCTCACTGTGTCGGCTGGTACACACGGCGAGGTGTTGGGGCCAAATAGCTATCTGTTTTGCTTTGTAAACTGTACAGTAATAAAAGATACTGCATCTTTTCAGCCTGTGATTGGTGTATTTCATTTGTAGTACTCAGCCTCGATATTTCTTTCGGGACTATTGCAACAACCTCTTTCTTAATCTGCCTTCCTCTACTCTCTTCCCTCTGCAATTAATCCAGAACAGGACTGCAAGACTTGTCCTTGGCCTCAAACCCAGGGATCATATCTCTCCAGCCTTGAAATCTCTCCACTGGTGCTCGGTGGCTACAAGGATCAAGTTCACGACCCTTTGCATTATCCACAAGGCTTTCTGGGTCCAGGTCCGTACTACATACTACACTCTCTTACTAAACACCTTCTTTCTTGAGCCCTTTGCTCAGCTACCTCTAGCTCTCTGAGGGTCAGACTCTTCTCCAGGCAGAGAGTGGGGGGCATATCTTTCTCCTCTGCAGGTGCCTCCCTCTGAAATGTCCTCTCGGCATCTCTCAAACACGAGCAGGACCTGCTCAGGTTCAGAAAGAAGCTCAAGACCTTCCTTTGTGCTTTTGCTTTCTCTCCCTCTCTCCCTTGCTGACCTACCTGTATGCTCCACTGACTGGTTTCCCGGTTGCCCTCAGAATCTCATGGGCACAGGCTCCTCCATGACCAGTAGCACCTGTACTGCCTCAGGGTCACAGCGCTTTTATGGGCTGTATCTGTAGCTCTAGAGTCTCTGCCTCCTTGCACTTACCCAGAGCTGACCGACCTGGCTGCACTTACATAGAGCTTTACCTGTCCTGACTGCACTTCCCCCTTTCCTTCCCCCTGGAACTTCTCCTCTCCACTCCCCACTGCTCTTGCATGATCTTTATGGTACAACGTCCATTCATCCACAGTCCTTTTTTCGATATTTTTTTTTTTAACAAAAATGTTTCTATGAAAAATGTCATTAAAAAATATAAGGGTGTGGGAAAGTGCATATGAGGGCCGGGGTGGTCAGGAATAGAGAATAACAATAGTGGATGGGGGCATGGGGAGAAACCCCAATAATAAAAAAATAAAAACATCAAGCATATCTAAAATTGGATAGGTATGGCACTATTGGAATAATGGGGAAAATGATTAAACAACATAACAAATGGACATCCGGGTATGATATATATCTAAATAATGCATCACAAAATAAGTTGACATTCCAGATAAAAAAGAGAATGCAGGGGTACAGCCGTGAGTCCCATATAGTCGAATTATCGACTAAGGCAGTTAGTGGTTTATATTGCCAATACTGTCTGTCCCGGCTGACTAAGCCTAAGTATATTATAGCTTACCCGAATGCATATATATTTAGAAATTATCTATTAATGAAATTCAACATTTGTGACTCCTTGGAAGTAATATGTGGAAGGCAAGGGAGATCAGGTACTGACAAATGCTGCCGCTTATGTGGGTGTAATGTGATGGAGACGTTGGAACACCTGCTTGTTAACTGTGAAAGTTTAAACAAGATGCGCACAATGTTCTTAAAATCTTACGATAATGCCGTTGATTGTAGTGAAACTTTTGAAATATAGTTAACTTTATGAAAGTTGATGACATCAATTTTGTGTACCATATGGTGAAATTTTATTTGAAGATACAGATGATTTTTAAAGTTTTAGGATAATATAGAAAGTTTAAATTATGTTTTAGTGTTGTCACCTTGATTCTAAATGTGTGAGTAGGCACTGCTAATAGTCTATGAGTAACCTAAATTGTATGATAATCAGTATGCAAATTGTCAATGGATTTTACTGTTTTTATATGGAATGTTTTCTTTGTTGATGTGTATGTTTGTAATTTTATATTCTATATACAAATTCGCTGGCTAAAAGCATATTACTAATAAATAAATAAAAATGTTGATGCGTGTTTTTTGTTGAAAGGTATTCGTTAAAAAGAAAATGAAAAATAGACTGTCGATGAAATTACATAGAACCATTTGAATGACGCAAGGCCTAGTAAGATTGTTTGTTCTGTCCTCCCTCTGTTTCCCTACCTTGTCTTGTCGGGCCTAGAAACACTTGTATATGGGTATTTTATAAATGACTCATCATATCATATCATTTACCAGCACTTTTACTGGCATTTTTCCCAGACCGGCAAACTTATAATGACACCATTGTATTTGAAAAGACCATTTTTGGCAATAGGTACTAATGAGTGATAGTGATTGTTCGTCAATGGAATGCAGATCGTGCCAGTTTAGATGAGTGACTTTTTGAAAAGGAGTTCTAAAGAATATGAAGGCAAAGCTTCCAGTCACAAACACAAATTTGCTGATAGAAATACATTATGATTTCGTAAAGGAGGCAAATCGACTGCCATTAGCCAGCAAGCAAAAGTGGAAATGAGCCCTTATAGAAAGGTTTGTTTATATTGTTCACAGCCACATTCTGTCTTGCAGAAAACCCTCTCAGAGATGATTAGAGGTAGATTAGTTGCAACCGGTTAAAATCTCCATTGGTTAAAAACAGAAGAAAAAAAATGTTACGGTAGAAGTGTACAGAAAGCCATTCTAAACAAAGTGAAAGCATAACAACTTCAGAATAAAGCACACACTACAATGGCAGCGCAGGTTTTAAAGAGATAACAGAAAAGGGTTGGATCATGGTAAAACTGAGGGGTCCCAAATGTGTGCCAAAGTGTTTACCAAAGTATGTGCCCCAACCTTGAATTTAAAGTGAGGGAAGGTAGTGCACCGATACAGGACAGTTGAAGGTGGAGACTGGGAACAGAGTGGTTGGCCTCAAATGTTCGAAAGAGAATAGAAGGTGATGAAAATAAAAGAGGCTCATCTAAATGTCCGACAGGAAGGTTGACAGAAACCCTTAGTATGTCTTTGAGCTGCCCTCATTATATTTATGGGGCCTCATTACGAGTTTGGTGGTACTTTTACGTTGACTCTTTCTGCATGTAGTAAGCTTGCATTACCGTGTAGGTTCGGCATGATTTAGAGTCCTGCTACCCTTTAGTTAAAAAGTTATTCACACGTTTTGGAGTCGCATTGGTCGTCATGCAGGTAAATGTGCTAGAACTGCGTGCAATTATACTGCATGGGTAATTTTGCATGCACTGCCACGTATTTGAGGAGGAGCATACCTCCACAGAAAGGTAGGTGGCTTTCAAGAGTTTTGGTTATGAAACCCATGATTTGGTAGAAAAGTAAAATATGTGGTATCTGGAACCAAGTGTGATCAGGACAGCATGTGCAAAATGTGAAACAACCGAATTGTGTGTGGTTCCCATCCGACCAACTTGTATAACTTCCAAAGAGGTTCATCCAAGGTATTTTGAGTGAGTTGACCCATGGTTAAGAAATGTCTGTCATTGGACGGAACATCAGATGAGTGCCATCCACCACTGATCCCTAAAGCATGTGCAAGTGGCATTATGGGGCCTGCCAGGTTTCAGAAAAGCATAAGGTAAACATCTTGCGTACTGCCATTCTGATGCCTGTCAGGCCCCTGCATTGCATTGGGACAAG
This sequence comes from Ambystoma mexicanum, assembly GCF_040938575.1. NCBI lineage: Eukaryota > Metazoa > Chordata > Amphibia > Caudata > Ambystomatidae > Ambystoma > Ambystoma mexicanum. Next base: position 841,064,253 of record NC_090935.1, on the reverse strand, counting down.
CTAAACATTTTTAACCATTCTCAGTGTTCTGGTGACCCTGGAGAGTGCTTGGTCGGAGAGTGAAAGCAGGGGGGGCAGTATTAGTTAGGGAGGGGCAGGTTCACACCCCCAAAAGTGATCCTCTGAATGCCATGGTCTCCATACGTTTGGGTCAGTGCCTCATAAAATTCCAAATGTCGGTCTTGTAGACAAGCAATGTAGAGGTGCATGTCGGTTCTAATTGTTTCCCTTGTATGGCAAAGGTGGTGAGTAAAAAAGCAGTGTGATCCGTGGTGGGATAAATCACACTGCTTTTTGACTCGCCAGTTTTGCAATACAAGGGACATGTATTCAAAGTGTCAGTTATATATTGTTCTGTTATTATAGAAAAGAGAAATGTATTAGTATTCACCATTCAGACTTGTTTGGCCGAGTGCATGTTGACTCAATTAGAAGCAACAAGCTCCTATACATTCAACAAAGCTTTTGAGGAAATTCTGTCAGTAGTAGTTGGTGACTGGTGTCCGCAGATAATAATGATGTGTGGTGCCTTGTTCATCAAGAATTATAGTTGAAAATGAAGTGGATCGTTGGCCACCATTCCAAAAATGTGCTTCTCTACCATTGTAAAGCTTCAATTCTGAATCTCTGTTTTAATCTTCACACCTCTAAAATGACAAGTTAAACAAACTCATAATTTGAAGGCTGGTAGGAAATCCAGTCAGACGTACTAATAATAATCCACAACATATGGATATATTAAGGAAGTCAAGCTATTGGAAAGGGAGGTTAACGGCTTTAAATATGATAGACATGATAGTCCGAGTGGCAAAAGCATGCTTAAACAGGGTTGAATTATCGAAAGTTGAGAGTATGAAGTTAAATGACATGGATGCAGCAAGCAATGCAAATAATACACGATCAAAATCAACACATGATATATTTAGAGCGATTAATTATGGCACTTTAGGAGAAATGTCCTATCGCTTTACTGAACAGCAATAATAGTACAGAAACGCTGCACCGGTGCTAGTGAACCTACCACAAAAGCAAATATGTACTCGTATTATGTATTTTTGTTATCAGGTCATAGGTCGAGGACTTGGGCACAGGATTCGCCAAGTGCAAAATATAATTGACATTAAATGTTTTTTGGCAATATGTCAATGTCTGCGGTAATGCTAATTAAACTTGTACCAGATTGAAGTTTCTACAATACAACCCTATGTCCCGATTAAATGAGGCTTGGCTGACTGAGCTTAGAAAGATAAATGCTGAGTTGAACGTGCAGCCTGCCTAGTGAACACATATCTCAGTAAAGGGCAATTAAACCACTGAGCAATGTGCTTCCTGCCGATCTCAGGATACTGTCACAACTACAGAGAGACTGTTAAACGCATGCTTCCTTGAAAAAGGATTTGATTTGTATGCTCTGATCGTACGCGGTTAATGATACAGTATGATTGACAAGCTGTTCAGTGTTGATAATCGACACAGGAGGTCTTTCTATGCTACAATATGAAATCCTTTCTGTTTGTAAACTAACACCTAAGTAACCACTTGGTCACTGCCACCATCAGATTTAATGACTCTGCTCAAACAGAGAACGTGCATGCTGGGCAGAGAGCACTTTCCACTTTATCCATGTGATCGTAACCTTGGCATGGGGAAAAGGAGACAGCATAATAACTACTGACAAACAGACATTATGTGAAATGGTCATTAACTCAAAATTACAAATAGAGTTTTTAAAAGTCATTCAACCAGACTAATTATACGTGTCCGATAAAACATGCCTTGGCATCCCACGGTGCAAGTTCATCTCAGAAAGCAATCTTCCTCGTACATAGACCACAAATGAAAATAAATATACACTTTAAAACAGAGATTGGGACTCATTTAAAAAAAACGTTTATCATGGTGCAAACTGACTGCACTGTTAAAAGTACACTTTGTGCCACAATAAAAGCCAATTTCTAATTCATCGATCAGACTTTGCACTGGCCCTTCCCACTTAGTGCTGTGTGCAGGTGCTTTGCAGGGGAGCACAGGAAGGACCCGTGCAAAGAATAGGAAGGGGGCAGAACATTCAAAACCCTCATTAACTGTGGAAAATGACAACAAACATGCCCCATCAAGCACTCAGTAAATGCCATTCACAGAAGCTATCGCACATTCATTTTGACTCCAAAGAAAAAAAGATCATCCCATGATCTTACCTCCACCTGTCGCAAAGCACAAAGCGCAATGAAAACTCACACATAAAAGCGCAATGCTGAACATATGATTACCACAATACCGGATCCTGCATTGCTAGCACTGATTTTAGTGAATAGAAGGAGGAGAGGGAGTAGGAGGACCAGAATGTTCCATCCACAAACAACACTATTTTGGATGCCAGATAAGGAAGTGTACCCTGCCCATGTCATTCTACACCTGGTCAGGGAGTTAGGAAATTACCTGGTTTCACCTATCATGTGCCACATCTGGTGAAAGTGTTATCAAACTTTCAGTTCTGGCCCACATGATCATTCCAGCATTCCACACTCATTGTGGGCGGTATATCACAGCCCACACATTCAAGGTACCTCCACCAGGTCTTCTGCTGCATCCTAGCATGTGTGCATAGGCACATTCACATGCCATTGCACGCTGCAGGTAAGGCAAAGAGTGTGCAAAGAATTCTGTGCATTGGCACACTTTCCGTGGGTCTTGGGAGCCATCCACTGCACCCATGTTAGCACTGCAATCCCCCCACACACCCAAACAAAGACCATTTTTTGCACCAGGAAACATTGGCATCACGTTCGTTATAGCTCCATCAGCTCCTCCATGGAGCCATAACCAACGCGAACCAGCACACAAGGCCCAACAGGAGCCACTGTCTCTACAGGACAGCCATCATAGAAAACGGACCAGGACCCCATAGGGGGCTAGAGACCACGTACAATAGCCTTGATAAAGACCCATGGGTCGAAACACGTGTCGGCAGACAAACAAGGGACACAATTTGCCCCACAATGTACCCAATGCGTACCTACTCAATGCTTAAGTTACCCAGCACTAGCACAAATAAAAGTGAAATTGTATCGCAATAACCAACGTGTTAGAACAATTCTTTGAACTACAGAAGCAAGATATCCAGGAAGAAACTTTCTTTTTTTAGAAATAAATATTTAGAATGTTCTCTATATACACTGTAGGAGATATTGCATAATCATTCTGAATGCTAAACATAATGTACTTGCTGTGTTAAAGATTATAGTTTTAATGCACATTTTGCTAATATCATATAGACAGAGCTTAGCGCTAAGACCAATTCAAGATGGCCGCTTTGCAGCTCCACGCAATGACATCATCATGTGTGAAAACGTGATGCCGTTGCCGCGTTGATGCGTAAATGGGCGGCCATTGTGAATTGCCGACCCAAAGTGCGGATCGACTTTTTCTTTTCCACGGGACCATCGGATCCCATCAGAAGCCTTAAGCAGGTAAGAAGCATCCCGTTAAAGACCCAGGAGGAATCTCATAGTAAACCTTATTGCATCCCCTCTTTTGAAAAAGAAATAGTACATTGAAACACCTTTATAATTTTCACAGGGCAACCTTTTAACAATGAGAGAAACTATGACAACCATCCAAACTTCAAGGTACAACCATTATAAAGACAAAGGAATCTACTAAGGTTGAGTTATTTCCTATTTTTGGAGTAACCATAGACAATTATTTTAGAGAACCTAAAAAAGAAGCTCTTTTGAAATATAATGTCCACAACTCATTATAACTACTTTTGATTTATGGCTATTCTTTCCTTTTCCTTTTTTGTAATTTTTGTTTAGATAAAACCTAGAACTGTAGCAAAACCTCCTGATGATCCACTAGAAGCACAGTGGAGAAACACATGTAGAGGTTTCAAAAAAACGTTATTTACAAGTTCTAAAAATACTTTATTGAGGTCACAATGTTTAAATGGTGACAATTAAATGTTGGCAGAAGTCACATATAAAAGTTGATACTTACTAAGACCAAGCTATCCACAATTTGGAATTCAAGGCCCTCATTACAACCTCGGCGGTAGCCATGCCGCTATTGGCGGCATGGCTGCCACCGAAATCGCGCCCGGGTCCTCCCTCCAAGGACCCGGACCCGGTCCTTCCCCATTCCCATTTCAACCCCCAATGGGCTGAATGGGAATGGGAGACCGAGCAAACAACGGGCCATTACGAGTTGGCCCGTTGTTTGCTCCCTCTTCCCCTCTCGGGACCCGATAAGCACGCCTGGTTTTAGCAGGCGTGCTTACCGTGTCCCGCGAGGGGACCTCGTAATGTGGCGGAACGAGTTTAACGGGTCCGCATCCTTTTGCGGCACCCGTTAACCCGTTCCGCCAGGGTCGTAATGAGGCCCCAAGACTTTTTGAGAATAAAACTGATTTGTAACCACTCTCAAGATTGAAAGTGCCATCATATACTTAATTGCAGATGGTGCATATTGGATGACCTAAGTGACCCAATCAGGAATCCAACCATGCCAGGTGAGGCACACTGCAATACAGCACACATAGTCACGAGGGGCATAGTGGGGTGCACATTTGGAGTGCTAAAGTCAGGCTTCCACTCCCTTGACCACATCGTTGACGTATTGCTAAATGCACCCACTGTAGTACGTAAAATTATTGTGACATGTTGTGTCCTGCATAATATTGCCACACGTCATGGTATATCTTTTTGACTTCAAAACCGATTTCTTAATAAATATTAATCTTTATCAGTTCCATAGTTGGTCATAGGAAACCAGAAAGTGTCTACTACTGGTGTTTCACATACAATATTTTCTTCACTTCCTTCCCACTTGAGATTGTAATCTGAAACTGACCAACCCAGAATCTGAGGTTCCCGATATAGAGAAATCGCATGGGTAAATATGGGTAACCTATATGCTCAGCATGAGTGTCAGGAGAGGAAGACAGATTGGTGAATCACTCTTTAATGGCAGAGTGTTGAAGAATGCCAAAAGGGCCCTTAGAGGGCAAATGGTGGAGCCACAGGTAGGGAGGAGGAGCAAATGATAATTGGGCCATTTTGAACCAAGGGAAATGAAGCAAGAACAAGTGTGCCAAAAGCAATAGAGAATAGAAAGGAACAGGGGAGACGTTTTCGGCGGGATTGTCTTTGGCAGGATTATAAAAGGATGGAAGGGAAATAAAGTGAAGGCTGTTGGTGAAAAGCTACATTTGGTAAACACATTCTTTCATGAAAAGAACAACATTAAAGACATCTGCACCTACCAGATGGAGCGCAGGTCTGAGGAGACATTCAACACTAGAGAATCCCAAATATCAGAATTTGGCATAAAACGGACTGAACCATGCAAAGAGATGAGAAGTGATGATGTATCAATATGCTGTGCACAATGCCATGACATGATTTTAAGATAGACTTTTTGTTTTGTTTGTGCTGAAACATCTTTATGTCCATTAGATTTAAGACCCCACTCACTGCATCTTCTTTTCTCTACCAGTTAGATGGTTAGTGAAACCGGGAGTGTATATTGATAGTGATGTATCACTGACACAGCAGATTATGCAAGTCAATAAGTTTCTCTTCTTTTACCTTCAACACCTTATGAGGATCTAACGCCATTGGCCATTTCAGCCACTGCTCAAACTGTCTTAACACTGTGCAGTATGTAACATTGAGTGTGCAAATAATATCTACCTTTGCCTTCACACTTTTTTTCTTCATCACCTTTAAACATCATCATGCCTCTAACAGTACTTATGACTGAATGGCAGTGGCCATGTTACATAAATGAAGCAATATCCAAGTTTCCTTGGCATTGGTTAGCATGGGGTCTTTAAGGCTCTTATCTGTTTTGCCCAGTGATGCAATATAAGATATTTCTTTGCTCTCTTGATACTTCCCTAATTTCAGACAAAAACATTGGGCAGCTGAATGTATTCAGACCAGGCCTCCATTTTTAGAGATCACCATGAGTATTTTATCTTCCATAGGACAATGAAAACCCACATTTTGCCTCAGTAGTTGCACATTTTATATTCTATGCCATTTTAGCTATTTCACCACCTCGCATATGGCGGTAGCTGAACTATACAAAAACAATAAAACATATCAATATGTATTAAGGAAAGAAATGGCACACGCAGACACCAGTGAGAGATGGACAAAGAAAGAACAGGGAATAAGCAAAGTATAATACCAATACAGCAAGGGATGCCGCCAGACTGACAGATAATCCTCATCTGTGTAAATACAGGAAAAGGATCTGACTGTGTTATATCAAGTAGTATGTCTGCTGCAGAAACACCATCATCACCTCTACAAACTTCTCACTCTGCCTCTATTTTCTTTCCATCAAACCATCTCCCTCTGTCCACTCCTTCATTGACTTCTACATCTTAGTCCCTTCTCCACCCTCATCATTTAATAGGACAACATTGAAGTGCAACTCTCTTCCTTCATACCTAAACAATGTGTGTACCTCTATACAGGCCCCTATTCTTGCCTTCTCCATCAAAACTACCCTTTTTTCTTCCAAAACCCTTTAAACTAAAGTGCGTGATGACCTAAGTCAAAACTCAAAAAATGGTCCACTCTCCTATTTTCAAACTGCAAGAATTGCCACCCTTACCAAAGCACTTGATTCTGTCAAATCTCCTTACCTCATCAACCTAATCCGCTCATTTATCTCCTTTAGCATTCAGCAGTTCAAACTCACCCTTCAAGGTCTAGTTACACCACTCAATCCTTCATCTATTGCCTCCTCCCTCTCTTTCAATGACTTTGCAAAGTACTTCCGCTTAAAGATTACCAAACGTTTTTGACCTTTCAGTGCCTCCCATCTTGTCTTCACTCTCTTACTGCCAAGCACCGCCCCTCTTACCTCTTCTACCCTTGAGCACATGTGCACAAAATCACCTAAAGCACTAGCACTGATTCTTCAAAGAGCAAACCCTGCCTGAGTCCTGATCGACCCATTTGCACCACAAATAGTGAAACAACTATTTCACCTGCTCCTATCCCTCTGGCCCATTCAACCTATCTCTCTCCATTTGTCATTTACCTATTTCCTATAATTATGTAATTGTCCTACTCCTTATAAAGAAGATCATGGCTGATTCTAACACTCTGGCTAACTACCACTCTGTCTCACTTCTCCCCCAATATTGTAAAGTCCTTGAAATGGAGCTCTTCAATCAGATCACTAATTACCTGAAAAATAATGACCTTGAAAATCCCCTTCAATCTGGGCATTACAGCAAACTCTCCACAGAGCCTGCCCTCCTACATGTCTTCAGCTGTAGCTGCAATTCTCAGCACTTCAAACGCTCATGCATAATCATCCTCTTGGATCTTTCTGCTGTTGTTGACACTGTAAACCACTCCTCTCTCCTTCTCACACCGCCACAACCTTGGATTCCACAACAGTGCACTATCCTATATTGATGCCTCTCTGTATGGTCACTCTTTCAAAGTGTCATGGAAGTCTCAACACCCAGTCCTACCCCTCTCCCTGTCTGGGTCCACCAAGGGTCTGTGCTTGGATCATTCATCGTCACGCTGTATACTGCTGTCCTAAGCAAATCCATCTTTCCCTTTGGCTTCACCTTTTTGCATGTGACACCCAAACCTTTGCTTTTTTCACTCCTTTACACCTTCCATCTTTGACAGGATTACCAGCTGTCTCATAGCTACCAAACACTGGATGTCCCTCTGCTGCGTCATTCTAAATTCTTCCAAAATTAAAGTTATATTTTTACCCACTTATAAAGCCCTCCGGACCTCCCAACTCCTGAGTCCTTCCCACATGACCTCCTTTCTCCCTCGTCCAAGGTGCGAGGAATTACCATCTGGTGGAGGAACCCTATGCTTTTTATGTTTTATTTGTAAATAAAATGAGTGGAACATTCCATTTCAGGGGGGGAAATCTGCTGTTCAGATCTTATTTAATAAAACTCTACTCCATTAACATATTATACACCTGTGCACTGCTGCCTTAGTAACTGATGGCAGCACCTGCCCTACATGGCATGGGGCAGGTTTAAATCACATGTGCCCTCTTGAATGTTGCAGTGACAAAATAGTCTCTGAAGTGAAGGGGGTGCATTTAGGAAATGCACCCCTGTTCCAAAAACTGCATAACTCTGAATAGCTCTGAGGATGCTGTCCTGGTAGCACGTTAAATGGTAAAAATAAGCCAGACCTGAGTTAGGGGATGGTGGCCAGCATTTCTCAGAGCTGTCTCAGCCATATTAAACGAATATCACATATGTGTCAGTCCTATGGGCATGGTTTATCTGTGGAAGAGTCATGTGAAATCGTTTCAGAACGGTTCCCCTGCCCACTGGCAGAACGGTAGTCTTGGGGATTATCTCCCTGTGTTCCTTTGTAAGGACATGTAACACTGTTTCCCCGCAACAGCCTGGACAGCCACTCCTGAGGAAAACGACCTGGGAAAAGGAATGAAAGGCTACACCCATTCACAAGTGTTAGGCCTCACACCAGGGTGCTGCATTTCTAAAGGCTTTTGATTGTTTTGTGAAGGCGAGCGGTGGGGTCCTTGTACCAGGGAGTCTTCTGTACACTGGAGGAAGACTTCTACCACTGTGTTTCTCTCTGCTTCTCTCTCTCCCTCTTGTCCCCTCCACTTCTTCTATAGCAAAGCACTTTGAGTGTGAGGTCAAAAGGACAAAGGCCAGACTCCCAAGAGCAGGGTTTGTACGCTTAAAGCAGACTCACTTTCGTCCAATCACCTGCAGACTTTTACCTTTAAAAGAAGGGGTTTCACACCCCTTCTTTGAATCATCTCTGGAATCCAACCCAGGAGGAATATTGTGTGGGTCCTGCTGAGAGAGCAGTGCTATTTAAAGATCTTCAGTTGTGAGGTGAAGGAAGGTGTTGCAAGGCACAGGTGAGCACTGTCCCCTAACCATCGTCAGGTACCACAATTGGTGAACTCTGCTGCTCGACTTCAACCTTTATCTCTGGCAGCCACCCTGTTGCCTAGGACTTCACCATGTTGAAGGATCCCTGAAGGTGTGTGCCAGCCTCCCCCATGTTTGGAAGCCTGCAAAAGGGACTAAACCTGTAGCTTGAGATCCTGGAGTGAGACACACAGCTGCTGAAAGCCTGAACAGCCAAGATCCCTATGTTTGTGAAACAGACCCTCTGTGAGCCATGATTCAAGTGTGTTTGATGCCAAGCAGACCTCAAGGACCCTTCGAAGCTGCCTTTGGCAATCCTTATACTCTGAAATGCTGTTTGCATTGAGCGTTGATTTGAATCAACAAATTACTGCTGCCTTGGATTTCTTAAGTCACTGTTCAAAGCACCAGCTTCTTCATCGCCACTCCTGTAAGACCATCTACCCGACCATGGTGTCTCCCGAAGAGCAAACTCAAGCATCCACATAAATCATCTCGCCGGTGCATCGTGGTACCAGCTCAACTACTGTCGAACCTCAATCTCCAACCAAACCTGCTTTGAGACCATAGCTAACTTCCGTTGAACCGCAACGTGACTCCATCTTGCCACTGGACCATCACGACTAGTGCATCCAGGAACTGAAAACAAACCATGAATACATCAAAAAAGGCTGGTCCGATGCCTTCGAACCACCTAGACATTTGCAAATGTATCACTGACTGATATCTGCCCCATTGGTCCATCTTTTGGCCCTAGAGACTGGATGGGTAATGTTAATCCCTTTTGCAACATTAAAGAAGTATCATCTTGGACACTGTGATACTGTGATCTTTAATGGCATTTTCTCCCACTCCATCACTACTCAGAGTGCTGTAGCTTTTCTAAATTTGCATGTTCTGTGTTCTTTCTACAGGGGTGGGGTTTTACAATGTTTTCTAGTTAGTTATTATTTTACATTGTGTGCTTGATATAAGTCTATATTTGTATAGGATATCGATTGGACATTATTTTATTTTGGACTGCTATACCTTGCTGTTTGGGTCGCTACTGAATCTCATTCATACTCTTGTTGAGAAGATAGACTTCTTTCTGCCAACATTACCACCAAAGGCGAAAGAGGTATATCTTTTAACTGAGCCTGTTTTTCCTTTATGATTGTGTTGTCTCTTGGTTTGTAGAAGTGTGAGGGTTGAGTGGGCACTTTACCTTCTACCCATGCTTGCAACCTTTTTTTTTAATTTAACAATGTTATTGTTTTAAAATAATAACAACGTAACAGGCGAACATATGCCGTTGCTTGGTTCACATCATCAGAAAAGGCTTGCAACTTGGAGGTCCCAAGTTATAGCAACCTCTGTCTACAACACTTCATTACCTCCACTGCCACTGGCTACACCAAATAGGCTCATTCCCTCCGAGGAGTTCAAGCTATGTCTCAGAAAACAATGCAAATCTGCTCTGTGAAAGAAAATTCTGCCATTCAAGAAACAGCTGAATTTTGCCGCATGTATGATCTGGAGGCAAACAGCATACTGAGGGAATGATAGGACACATGTGGCTTCCTCAGTTTTGTGAGCCCACATGAGCCAACACCATGAAATAATTTGGAGCAATCCTGTACACTGCCATAAGACAGAATGTTGGCTGATGTCTAAATCCTTGAATATCTGGAGATTGTACAATACCAGCCAATCACTATCCCTAACAGTGCATGCTACAGATCACTGGCTTTTCAACAAACCCAACACACCAACCCAACGTCACAGAATCATCTGGACATGATTCAGAAAGTGTGTAAGGTTGTCTGAATAAGTGTGTCAACCTAATATTGATCAGTGAATAATGCTGAGTGTGACCCCCTACAGCATGAATATTGGAAGTTGCTAGGAATAACAAATGCTTCCCAGAAGACCCCCTTTTTTAATCACTTTTCTGCATGACTGTGTCATTATCTGTTTATACAGTCAGGATGGCACTTGAACAGAGCATGATCAGAACTACCACTTTTCCATGTACATATGAACCTGTGAACATGCAATAAATACATTGTCTTCCCTAGACAATGTATTTATGTATTGTGCATAATAGTTTATGATTAAAACTTTTCAAAAAAAAAAAATCAAATCATAATTACATAATTAAATTCATCACATTACAATTGTAATCATAAAATCACATTAAGAAGTCCAGAACAGCGACTGTCAGTGAAATCTTTTAAGTGTTCAAAATGCATAGCCAAAACTAAGTTGCTGACGCCCCATCAACATTATGCACAATTTCTTCAAGCCTTTCTTGTTGAACTTCTGCTAAACCAGGACATTCAATACAAAGATATTTCAGAGTTTCAACATTCACAGCACAGTAACGGCATAATCACCTCTTTTTATGATTTTAGCTCTAACACCTAAAACATTACTTGTTGGATATTAATTCAGTTTTATTCTCAGAACAAAGTTCCTAAACTCACGCGATGGATGATTGATAAAATAAGGTGCTAAAACATTATAAGCATTAATTGTCCAATTACAATGGTCGTCAAAACAACTATAATTTAATAAAACTTCGCTATTTAAAATCCCTTCCCTTCTAAACAGATTTTGTTTTGTTTTTCTTGGGTTAGAAGACAATTCACCAACAGAGGAATTTATACTCCCAAGGAGTTTGTCACATTTCACTTTCCAAGTCATCACAACATAGCATATTGTCATTTCTTCATGCAACGTAATAATATATAAGGAAGCCTGTGGAGGAGAAAAAATTAACTCATAAATCTCTAAAGACCGTCCAATCCATGTGCGCTTGAAGAGAGACAATGACCATTTCATGTCTAACTACGGCCTTTGGGACCAACTTGGTCAAAGAGATAACTTTCCTCCAGACCAAAGCTTCCAATTTAGACCAGTCTATGGGCCTCATCACGGTAACGCTATTAGCGCGGGCGGTATTAGCCCTACCGCCGAACTCCCCGGCGCTAAAAGCGCCTGATCACGAGTTCGGCGGTAATGTCAATCCCCATTCCCCATTGAGCCCATTCGGGAATGCCCCATTCCCCATTGGGCTCAATGGGGAAATTTCGCGCTAATACCGCCGGCAGATTTCCCGCCGGCGGTAATAGTGCGAATTTTCAGCGGATTTCCCCCCAGCTCAGAGCTGGGGAGAAATCCGCCGAAGTCCTGCTTTGGCAGACCCTTAAATCCGGCGGTAATAGCGCTACCACCGGATTTAAGGGTTACCGCCAAAGTCGTGATGAGGCCCTATATCTTTACCTTGCGTTTTGCCCCCAAAAATGTATAGTTGGAGTAATGTTTGCTTATAAAACTTAAAAACAGGGGAAACAGAGAATCAACTTAATGTAATATCAAATTTACACAACTGACTAGCAGCTGCTAAATATAATGATCTAAAAGTTGTGTACAGTGACAGTTTTCCCCTTCTTGCATGAATATGACTCCCAAGATACTTAAAACACTCAACCACTTCTAAAACCTGCCTTACATTTTAAATGTATCCTTGGAGATTTTTCAATTTTACAATGTTCAAATGTAAGTCCAGTTTCAGCAAATATAAATGCAAACATTCCAGAGACCTTTGTAGACCTATTGGTGTCAGGTCACAAATGATCACGTCATCTGCATAATTTAGGCAGTGGACCTTAGATTGACCTATGTCTGGAGGATTAGTCTGCACCTTCTCCCTACAAAGGCCCATGTTACAAATGTATAGACTGAAAAGGACAAATCCCTGACAAAGTACACAATTTGTGTTAATCCATTTTGTAAAGACACCCTGGCTATTTAACCCGATCCCAATAATTGTGTCTTGATGTACTGCTGTTAATATACTGACAAGTGCAGGAGGGCATCCATAAAACACATTTTTCTGCACAGTTTTGCCCGATTAACACAAAGAAAAGCTTTAGAAATATTGAGAAACGCAAGGTAAGATGATTTCCTCTGCGCCCTAAAATACTTAGCTTACCTAACAAGGTAACAATACAACTATTCAGGGCCTTCCCTACCCCTTTCTTGAAACCAGGCTGATACAAATCCAGACAGCCAGAATTAGCTGCACAACACTGAAGTTTGAACAGAAGTATATATGCTAAAAATCTTATTTGAGGAGTGCAAAAGTGAGATTGGTCTATAATTAATTGACAAGAATTCTTCCCCTACCCCACCCACTTGAAGATCAAGACCAGAGCTGCTGCTTTCCAAGAAGTCAGTATGACTTGAGTTATTAAAATATTTCCAAATAAAATAAACAGAACTTTGGCCTACAAATTCACATCTGATTTCAAAGTCAGGTTAGACAACCCATCTGGACCCTTGGATTGTTTAGTTCGACCTATTAGAGTAAAACTGTGATCTATGTCCAGATGGATTGCCTCAACCCAATTTGAGTCATTATGTGACTGTGACTTCCATACAGGTACTACTAATACTAACTCCGCCTTCTCCCTCCGAGATTTCGTTAGCACCCTGCTCAACATCACAAAGGGGGGAAAAGCGTGGTGCGGGCCTGCTGTCCACTCTTGCAGGAAAGCATCAGTTGCTCGCGCTCCCCGGTCCAGCCTCCAGCTGTAGTATCGGCTCAACTGTGCGTTGAGTCGGGAAGCGAAAAGGTCCATCTGTAATGGTCCCTATCTCGTGTTCAGTTCTGAAACACTGCTGCATCCAGTCTACAATCACTGGAGTCCGTCAGGTACCGGGAGTTTCAATCTGCTACTACGTTCAGTGTACCTGGCAGATACTCCGCTGTTACTGATGTATCTGATCGTAGGCATAAGTGCCATAGGTCTTTCGCTAACTCTGCTAGCATCTTGGACCTTGTACCGCCTAGGTGATTGATATAGCGTACTGCTGATATGTTGTCCATCTTCAGCAGCACACACAATATCACCCTTTCTCTCGTGAAAGCCTTGATCCCAAACGAACCTGCTAGGAGCTCTAGGCAGTTTATGTGAAGGTGAAGCTCCTCTTCACTCCATTTGCCCCCTGTCTGTAGGGTTCCACATCTGGCACCCCAGCCTTTCCTGCTGGTGTCCGATTTTATTACAAGATCTGGTCTGTCTCTGAATATGGCTCACCCATTCCAGGTGTCCATATTCTTTAACCACCACTCTAGCTCTGTAATGGAGTCTTGATCTAGTGGTACGTGCTGATGGTACTTCAGGCTTTGTTGTAGATGCTTTATCTTCAACCTCTGCAGTGCTCGGTAGTGCAGAGGGCCTGGGAATATGGCCTGGATAGATGCCGCTAAAAGCCCTACTATTCTCGAGAGATACTTGCTGTGTCTCTAAACACTTCCTTATTTCTCTCTTGATGTCCTTTAGCTTGCGAGCCGGAAGCTCTAGGGTCGTCTTTTTGGTATCTAACACGAATCCTAGGAAGTCTAATCTCTGTGCTGGCGTGGTATCGGACTTCTCCGTATTCACCAGAAATCCTAGTGATCCTAGCAGCTCTTGCACCCATCTCGTCTGGTGCACTAATACCTCCTGATCTTCCGCTAGGAGTAAGAGATCATCTAGGTAAATGATCAGCCTGACGCCTTTCTCCCTGATCTCTGCTGCCACTGGCTTCATCAGCTTCGTGAAAGCCCAGGGAGCTGATGCAAGTCCGAATGGCATTGTCCTGAATTGCCAGAACTGTCTGTGCCAGCGAAAAGCTAGGAATGGTCTGTACTCCTTGAGTACCGGCACTGTAAGGTAAGCGTCCTTCAGGTCCAAACGCGTCAGCCAGTCTCCCTCTCTCAGGGAGTCTCTGAGCTGATGTATGCCTTCCATCTTGAAGTGCCGATATACGATCCAACCATTCAGCTCTTTGAGATTTATAACTGGACGCACCTTCTCCTTCCTGTGCACCAGGAACATATTGCTGACAAACTTTGGGGTCGTCTCGCATTTCTCTATTGCCGGCTTGTGAGCTAAATGCCCTATCTCTCTGTCTAGGGACGCCTGTTCTGCCTGCGCTAACCTCTGATTCTGTGGCCTGCTCACCTGGACTGGTGCCTCTATGAAATCTAGCCGAAGACCTCTTACGGTCTGCAATATCCAGGAATCACTTGAAAGCTTGCGCCAATTTTCTAAAAACATGCGCGTCCTCCCCCCTACCGGAGGATACTGAATCGCTCTCACCTGGTGTAAAGCCTTGAACTCGTCCTGATCCTCTGGATCTGCGGCCTCTTGGGAATATCTCTCTGGAGAGGAAGAATGTGTCTTGACCCCTGTTTTCCCAGTTTTATGCTCTGGGGTTCTGCAGTCTTCTTCCTCCTTGATTACGACAGGCTGCACGACCCCTGAAGTGGCCGGTCCCTCCAAAACTCGACTTGGGAATATCTTGCGGATCGATGCTTGTGCCTTTTCCAATGAGGCGTATGTTCTGACAAATCGTCCCATTTCTTTCCCAAAAGTTTCTCAAAACAGGAGGACTTGGGCTCCTCCACCCGCTTCATACGTTGACAGATCGCTCAGCTTCAAATCTATCTTAATCAAGAGGCCCTTTCTTCTTTCTGATGCAATGGCACAAATTGGCATTCCCGAGAAGACAGAATGCTCTCTGGGCCCACCCTGCGAGAGCTTCAGGATCCACTTCTTCTCCTGTGTCTTTTGCTCTCTCTGCGAGGTCCATAACCTTGGCAACGGGTCCTGCTAGATCTAACACCTTTTCCCGGCAGCTTTTCCAGGACCTATCAATATCCTTGCGGGGGTCTTTGTCCTTTTTTGACACAAAGGTCAGCATCTTTGGGTCGAGCTCGGGAGCGTCCATGACCTTCCCTGGCAGGTCTGGTTGTGGGCACTCCACTCGCAGGCGTTGTCTCACCTCTTTGTCTAGAGGTTTGCGCAGCCTTGCTGCCAAATATTGCGCTACTCGGGGGGATGGTTGCCACTCGGTGGACCTCGAATTGGGGATGCTGTCCGGGTCAAACATAACATCTTGCACTTCTACGAGGTGCTTCTCCTTCCACGCTCTCTTACCCCCACTGGGACGCGCCCAGTCCTCTTCCTCAGCCTCCTCGTCTTCTTGTGAGGCCTGGTCCTCTATCAGCTCCTCTTCCGAGCATGGGTCTTCTCCAATGTTGTCATCCCCAGGAGTGAGGGTCGTGAGGTTCGGCACTGCCTGCCTTTGTAGATAAGCTTCTTTCAGCTTAGAGAAAGCGTCAGGCACCTCCGAGGCCTTATCCTCTACCTCCTCCAAAGAGCCCCGGGCGTCGTCAGAGGCTTTCCTCTTCAGAGCTATATTACTCCCCTTGTGTCCCTCCTTCAAGGGATCTGTGGGCGTGCACTTCCAGTCTTTGGTGCTATCACTAGGCTGCGAAAGCATAGCTTCCAATGTCTCCATACTCTGCTGGAGAGGTCTGACGCACTCTGCCACTGCGTCAACAAGGGAACTTCCCAGCACTTGCTTAAAGCTGGCAGCGAGGTCCTGAGACTGCTCCTCCTCGCTCCACTCAGATTCTGACATCCTCTACTGTGCTGTGTGCTTAAAATACCTGAGTCAGGTGTCTTAGAACGCCCACTGCTCCTTCTTGCTGGTTCTTTTCTCTTTTTTTTTTCTTTTTTCAGTGTCTGCACCCTTATATGTACTCTGCCTTTTGGTTCAAGTACTTTTCTGCAGTGTAAATCTTCTGCTGCCCAGCAGTGTAGGGGACTTGTAGTCCTGTGTTCTGCTGTTCACAAGCACGTGTGCTGCAGTCTACTTGTGTGCACTTCTGCAATCAGGGTGCTGCGATTTTTATGATCATTGGATTCCCCGGAATATTCTCCTGGAGTCGGGAATCGTAAAACTTTCAGCTCGTACGAGCAATTAGTAGTCAGTGCTACTTCTGAGCTAACGTCGCGTAATGCAACGAATTCCGACGCACGTGTAGGTGCGCTAACTCCACCAACCCGCGAGTGGGGGCTAACGCTTTGGAGCGTAAAGCTCTGCAGTTGGCTCCCGTAGGCTCCGCCCACTCGCGGGTGGGCTGTAGCCGCGAATGCCGCTCCAGCGCGCTGCTCCTCTCGTGAGTGCTGACTCCTCCTACATGAAGGTGGGGGCCGCCCTTGCAAGTGCAGGCGTGAACCGTGCTCCGTAGTCCACGAGGCTGACTAAGCCCGGGGGTGCCGGTCTTACGACACGGGGCCGTCAGCCTCGCGGGCAAGCTCTGAATGAACCGGAAAACTTTTAGGGTTTGCCCGCCTATCACTCACGGTGATTATGAAACGAAATGCCTAATACTGTACGCGGATGCGCGTCCGTGTCAGGCTACAAGAACCTTATATTATTTTCCTTTTGAATTAAATACTCCTTAGCTCAATCTCTCTCTCATACACGCACTGAGCATAGTCTATACATGTCTAATACTCTTTATACTAATCTTCCACTCAAACTTAGCCAATTGCTCACTAAACACGGAGTGGGAAGGAATGGTACTTATCTGCTTGAAGAGCAGTAAAAGAAGAGGAGGAGTCCAAGCACAGGAAGTGGTTGTGACTGGCTGAGAGAGATTGGACTACAGAGACTCATGGATTTTGTAGTTTTGAAAAGGAGAAAAGTTTTGGGACACTTTTCAAAGGTTTTATATATGCTTTGTTGAACTGCTGAAGAGAAGAAATAAATGAAGATGAAGCATAATGCTCGCCTCTAGTCTTGTCATAGAATGGTAAAATGTTTTTGTTTACCCTTGACTTTTTTTTTGTGTCCTACTGTCTAATCTTACCAGACCAATAGGATGGTCAGCATCACTGCTGGCACTTTCCACTCTATTTACATTGGAGTACATTAAGCTTTACTTTTCTTTAAAACGTGCAGAAACCATTGTTCTGCTGTTTCTGTGGAGCCTTACCATTTTTGGATTTCTTCTGATTCATTATCTTTATTGTGCCATGATTCAAACCCCCATGCACTACCATGCTGCTATTTGGGAAACTCAGTGCCATATTTTCATTAACACTGACATTAGCTAATACAGATAATGTCAGAGGCAAATCTCCATTTAACACGTCGTCCTCCTCCTCCTCCTCAGTGCCACCAGTAGAGCCAGGTCTTAGACTGGAATCAAGAGGAACCATTTCTTCAGGTAGAGAGGCCAAAGTCTGTTTAGTTGGACCTGGGATCTCAAGGTGCACCACAGGTACACAATTAACCAATCCTCCACCTCTAGTGGTCCCAGTAGGGGTCTCCCCACTAGGCCTGCATTGCCTCCTGAAGTCCTGATTTGCAACAGTGATGAAACCATCTAAAACATTTATTTTTGTGCAAGGTCCTTCAAAACCGGACAGACATTGTGCATTTCGAAGTTTAGCATGTCATAAACCCTATCCATGGTACTCAATAACTGTGATAATACCAGGAATGACATTGCATCCACAACATGTTCCTCCAGCCCATGTATGGCACAGTAAAAGTCAGGCCAATTTTCTTCTATTTTACTAGAATCTAGCTGTATTGGGCCATCTGTGGAACTTGGGAGGGTAATGGAATCTATTGGCCTCAATGCATCAAAACTTTGCACATTACCCCCAACACACTTTGTCAACTTAAGTCAATTGATAGCATATCTGGTTGCGTATTTGGGTGAAAATCACAGCGATGAAACCAAAACTCTGTAATTTCCTCATGTTGGGTAGGTTCCTCAGGCTGGTTCCAATTGTTAGATTTAAGGTCTAAAGAAACTCTTACCCACTTTCCTAGTTCATAGGAAATAGCGGGCCCAAAATGGAAACATCAGAAACCAGATCCACTTGGCCCTCAATGATGATATTTTCAATACCATCGATAATCGTAACATGCATTCTTCTATCTTTCACCACAGTCATTCCTCCCAGGTCACAGAGAGAGCCCCTCTCCCAAGGCTCCTCTGCACCAGCCAAGGCCACAACATCAGTGTACAACCGAAAGTCCAACGAGAATCCTCCCCATCCAGCACCGCTCACTGCCGCACCTGCAACCTCCCTTGCAACATCCAGAGATGTGCCCTGCTCACCTGCAGGCAAATCGTCAATATAAATCCTACAGTACTTGGATTGACAGGACTTTCCCCACACCCTTACTTCAAGGATTGTAGGCCACTCACAGTACCCTTACATACACGGTGGAGCAAAGCGAGATTACCTTCAATGCTGCTCCTGCTGACCCCCAGGTGGACCACTGCTGACCACTTCACTTGTCTCCCCACTCCACACTAAGCAATGGGTAAACTCACCTAATCCCACCATTAGCATGAATCCCTAGTGGTGTTGCAGGGATATTCTATTCACCAACAGGCCAGTTTGTTCATAAAAACCTTGACAATAAAAAAAAGAAAACAGGGGAGTTGACATCTTCAAGAATCCAGAGGGAGTGATGGAAGAGTGGCCATGACAGAATTGTGATTATTGGAAGTAAACGGGACCGGCCCCCTTCATTCCGTCAGGGCCGATTACAAGGTTCCCATCGCGGGACCCGGATCGCATGCCTGGTAAAACCAGGTGTCTTTTCCGGGTCCTGCAAGGGGAAGAAGGAGGTAACAACGGGACACTCATAATGTGCCTGTTGTTACCTCCATCCCCATTCCCATTGAGTCCTGTGGGGGCTCAAATGGGAATGGGGAATGGTTCCTGCAAGGAGGACTTACCGGGTCCTCCTATGTCGGAATTATCCGGTAAGTCCCCATTTCAGGAACCCGGAAAAGGAGCCCGGTTTGGAGGCAGCCATGGAGCTAATAGCTCCATGGCTACCTCCAAACTCGTAATGAGGCCCAAAGTCCTTCAGAATCTAGCCTGCCACAAAGGAAACGAGTGCTGCAAGCCTGTTCAGATTTTGTGTAAATGCGAAAAGTCATTTGACAGGATTTCAGTAATGCTGTGGATGTGCCTGGATGACCCCCCACACATGGGCCTTCACAGTGAGCGAGGGGGAGAAAGGTCTAGGCTGCAGGGGTATTGCTCATACCACCCATTGGCAATGTACATATTCAAATAATAGATTTTGTGACCCTGGATGGTAATATTGGAAGCACTGCTCCCCATACGCCATTGGTCCATTACAATCCACAGCAGCCTTTCATTATGTCTACTTGCCAAGGAACTAATGGTCTATATCTTATTAGAGTTTGTCCTTGATTTAATTCTTCACAAATGCAACCACTGTGTTCTGGTGAATTTCTTGATCACCAGTGTGTTCAAGTAAAAAGATTTTAATAGCACCCTGACTATACCCATCAATGTTACATATATAGTGGTTAAAGAAAGGGCTGTTTGTGGTAGTTACTTTTGGACACAGTTGAAAAATACACATAGAAAGATGTAATTTTCAAGTATTAATTATTAGAAGACTACAAACTAGAGGGGGGTGGAGGGGTCAGTCAGAGTTGGATGGATTTTTGTAAGTTTCTGAAGAACTACACCTGCTCTGCCACTGTTAATTCTAAAAAATCTGCTCCTACTCAAAGCGTAACCAGCAGAGATAATATTTCATAGTGCCCTTTTCTCCATTAAAGTGCTGAAGATAGACAGGGTGAGATTCCCCTGCTTCCCCTTTTCCTTAGATAGGCAGCTCACCACCATGCTCTAGGGAGAAAAACACCTACGAGGGACAGTTGTCTTTTAATGACGGGCAAATATTAACTTTTTTGAAGCACTTATCCATTTGAAGGTTTCTTTCTACTTTGTGTTGAAGATATAACATGGGTGTATGAAAGAATCAGGTTACCAATAAGACCCTTTTATGTTTTCTGGAATACCACTGGTGCTATTTCAGAAATACCACCTCTGATGGCTGTAATGTAAAACGTTTCTTTTTGTACTTTTGTTCAGCCATTTTCAGCATAAATGTGAAAGGCGAAATGGAATATGTGCAGTGGTGGCTCATATCACTATTGTAGATTTTCCTTATGTGCAAAAGTGTCAATTGTGGCCATGTTATGCAGATATGCTATCAATTGACTTAAGTTGACAAAGTGTGTTGGGGGTAATGTGCAAAGTTTTGATGCATTGAGGCCAATAGATTCCATTACCCTCCCAAGTTCCACAGATGGCCCAATACAGCTAGATTCTAGTAAAATAGAAGAAAATTGGCCTGACTGCGAGGAAGCCTACATTTTTACCCCATCAACATGGCCCTTTGTAAATCTTTTTGTTGTCATTCTCTTGAATGTAAGCACCTAGTTCTATTCTGCACAGTAACCAGAAAGATTTAAACATTGTGGAGCAAGTTCGGATTTTTTTACCTCCACTTCGAGGCACAAGTAAAAACAGGTGTATTTTCTGAAAAAAGTCTGCACACAGGACTATTCCTATGGAATTCCACCAATGGTATTTGATCAAAACAGGAATTGGGTGGATTTGCAAAATACTTTCAGCCTCATCACGAGTTGGCCGGTATCCCGGTGGCATTACCGCCGGGATGCCGCTGGGGCTAATAGTGTTACCGTCAAACTCCTGGCGCTATTAACGCTGGATCATGGGTTTGGCGGAACAGTAATTCCCCATTCCCCACTGGGACCATTTGGGAATTCCCCATTCGGCCCAATGGGGAATATTCAGCGCAACTACCGTCGGCAGTATTACTGCATGGTAATTGCGCCGAAAATCATCAAATTCCCAGCAAATTCCCGGGTTCATTTACCCCAGCTGAGAGCTGGGGGTAAATGCCGCCAAACCTGTGATTTAGCAGACCCTTAAATATGGCAGTAAATGCGTTACTGCTGCATTTAAGGATTACTGCCAAACTCGTGATGAGGCTGTTACTATGTCACTGTTAACACCCAACTCTGATTGACTCCCTAAGTTTGTTATGGTTTTCTATTGTCTCCACCTTAGTTGAAAACACACATAAATATAATAAGCCACTCTTGCTCCCTCTCCATCACTAGGTCCAAGCTATATTCCTCTTGCAGTTCTTGCTGCTTTCATGAATTGAAATATACAACAGACTTTCCAAGAAAGTGCAATTTAGCAGCACAAACAAATCCAATTCCAATTTCTGTCTTTCGCTTTGTATTGTCCAAGTACAGGCCCCACTGCAACAACTAACAGCAAGACCCCAACCACAGCCTCTAGTTGTCTCTTGCAGAGGCTGACTGGCAAATCAAGTTCGCCTACTGTCTAACTGTAAGCCAGGGCTATGGAAGGTGGTGAGGGGCAATTAATGGGCTTGGTTTGATGGGCAATTAAAGGGTGTGCGTGGCAAAGAATTGGTGACTGAGCAATGAGGGCAAGGGAAGGACACGTGAGAAAGGTTATGGAAGCGGTTTCAGTTAATAGTTGGATGGAGCAAACGGGGTACAGAGGTCTGAACGTTATTTGAAAAAAAAGGGGTGCATTGAGAATATGGTACAAGGGAAGGACACTGGAGGATAATGGGTAAGGAACATAGGTTAAATGAGACAGAGGTGCACCTCTGGAATGGTATGTCTGCAAGTTGACTGCTGCTGAGATCTATGTTTGACCTGCATGACACTGCCCCCGATTATGGGACTGGCCTGCTGTCAAATTACAAACCTCAACACAATGCAAACTGGGCTCAAATGCCAGATGCCAGATTTCCCATTTCACCAATTATATTATCCTGGTGAAATCATTTGACTGTTTGGTAAGTGGGAGAATGTCCCAGGGTCTGGGTCTCCAAGAAACCACAAACAATATGTTGCGTAAAAGGAAAGTAACGTCAATGATTTCTACTAAATATATTTGAGAATGTGTGGCAGCAGGAGAGTATACTTGTTCTCGAAGTTGGGACTGCTGCATTGAAAATGTGCCCCCTCGACCAAATGTTGTCAGTTCTCCTATGATCAGACCAGCCATTCCAGTTATATAATGCCAGATGCGTGATGTACAAACAGCATGGGTGTTAACGTTGTCCATGCTACTAGCTGAAGACAGCAGTGCTGCTCTGCTCAAAATGTGCATTGTATACTGGACTTAATACCTTAGCAAAACAATGTTGTTAATCAACAGGCAGAGACGTGCATTGAATGGGGCATTATTCACAATAAGTCACTGGCTGCAATGCATGTCTTTTATGTGCTGCAAACATTTTGAAAGAAAGCAAACATGCTAGCCTGTATTCAATTTCATGATGTGACAAGTGCACTTGCTAGAATTTGACTTTTTAACATAGTTAGACAATCACTTGTCTGAAAAGAGAGATGCAAGAAAACTGACGACTGCCTTGTTTTGGGATGCATGCATATTTGCAACAAAAGGAAAAACAGTACACTTCTTAGGGCCTGATTCACAGAAGCACTTTATAATTTCGCAATCCCGTAGGAAAACATTCTGTGAATCAGGCACTTAAGGCCAATCTTCATCGGACGTAAAAAAGAATGTGGCTACTTTTCTGCCGCATTTTGGTGACAATGCTATGGACTAATGCTCAGAGCCCAAAATGGTCAGAATGCACAAAGATGCACTGCGGATATGCTTGGAATACTAAATGCATTGAATCAGTAACAAATGGCAACCAAGATTCTAAATTCTTTAAAAAGATCAAAACAGATGCCCAGTTCTATGCAGAGTTTGCCTTCACCTAGGACATGCATCATCATCTATTTAACACTTATGCTTGTTGAAAGTGTTGTTCTATAAGGCTGAGGCCAGCATACAGTGGCTTTCCCCTGAGATAAGAACAGATATGAAGTAGCTGTGGTCCAAACTTCCTGTCGCTTAGCTTTCGGATCAAGGCGGTGTCTTCCGATAGTTGCCAATGGGATAGACCAGATGGGGGCATGATGCCTTTCTGCAGAGGAAAACATCTATGTGGTGCATGTGCCATACCTGGTTCCTGCAGGAAGACACTTATAATTTGGTAACGTTTGTCCAGTTGGATGTTTTTATTCTGAAAGCAATTGCTATTGGATCTTAAAAATATTTTCCCTTGGTAGAGGAACCTTTAAAGTCGTGGTTTTCACCTCAACATAATACTGCATATCCACAGAAGGGGACGGACACAACCCAGATGTGACTAATCAATGGGGATATGGAGTCCCAAAACGCAGAATTAAAGCAGCAAGTGAAAAACATGTCCTGATTGTTCCCACTTCTGAGTGACAGGATGATCACTCAGTGTGCAGTGGTGGTAGATCTAGCTTGTTCCATCTGGACAGTGTGAAGTAAGCGATATGGTATAACATGAACAGGGTGTGGATGGCAGATAAATGCAGTATTTTTTCAGTCTTTGTATTGGGATGAGGGTGAGAGGCTGAATTCAGAATGTTCTAAATAGTTAAAGCTGTAGTTCAAGTGGGGATTGCTAACATGATCCTCAAGTTGAGAGATGTCCATCTATCAAATTTAGGTGTTCTTTTAAATGTTTGCTGCTTTTCAGTGTCTGCTTGAAATTCGAATGTTAGTGTGCTTTTAAATATGTGCATTGACTGTTTTCCACTGCACACCTCCTTCATCTGTGCCTGCCTGTCTGCTAGGCCACCTGGTGAGTTATCTGGGCATTGTGCAGTCCCCTGTCTGTCTCTTTCTCTCCTCCACTACTTCCATGGCACTGTCTCCATAATAATAATAATAATAATAATAATAATAATAATAATAATAATAATAATAATTTAGCAGTTATATACCACTACGAACCCTCAGGCACCTGAGTGCTGCTTATTATTATCCAGGTTGTGTGGTGCTCTATGTACTCTAACTGCTACTCTATCACCTATCATATCTCTCTCACGAACTCTGGAGGACAACAACTTAAACAAGGTCACCTGGACTCTAACCCAGGCCTACCTATTGATGACAGCTACATCAATACTGCTTCCAGGCAGACTATTACTGACATCCTCTTTTCTGTCTGCTCCCCTAACCTATGGTCCCCCTATCTGGTCTCCATGTGTTCCCCTTTCTCCTCCTCACCCATTGATGGTGGCATCTAGATGGGATGTAATGCTTGTATACTTCTCATCCTCTAGGTGCATCATTAATGTCTACCTCAATGGCAATATCATGGCCCAAGTTTCTGTACCTACTCTTCTCCTTCTCAATCGGCACATGCCCTCTCTCATAAACATCCTCCCTTCTCCTGCCACTCCCCCTTTTAACTATCCTCTCACCTCTCCACCACCACGAAAGGAATACCATGCCCATGTACCCCTCCTCGGAAAACATTCAAAGGTTGCAATCAGTTTCACTTAGCTACTCTCTCTGAATGCTCATTCTGCTGTTAAACACTCATTTGACATCTGTCTCCTCCTTGAAGACTTTGACCTCAATACACTCGCCCTTACTGAGATGTGGTTCAATGGCAGCTCTGTCACTGCTCTTGACACTCTCCCCCCTGAGGGATACAAAATCCTCTCAAAACCCAGGCACAACTGGGCTGCAGGTAGAGTAGCCCGATTTTAACTGAGTGGGTCCCTGCCTCTATCATACGTACTCAATCGTATTCTTCCTTTGAATGCCTTGTTTGCAGGCTCTGGGTCGCTCCTACTTTCTCACTCACCTTCATTACCATCAACTGCCCCCCGAGCCCTCTCTCCTCCTGCTTATCTGAATGGACTGACCTCACCTCCTCCCTCTTGACCTCTTCTTCCAAACTCCTCCTCCTCGGGGACTTGAATATCTACTTTGACTCCCCCGAATCAGCCACCTCACAGTTCCGGGACCTCTGTGACTCAATCCCTCATTATTCTTCCTTCGGCCCAACCAACTCAGCCAGACACACTCTGGATGCATTAATCTCTGGAGACATCCATATCTCTCACCCGGTCACCACCACCCTTTCCAGATCCAATGACGCTCTTCTATCCTCCTACTTGGAACCCCTTGGCCCTCTGTCTGAGCCTCCCCCTGCACTGCCAGTGTCCTTCGCCATCATTCGTCTGATGAAGTGAGTGTCAGTTGCAGCCTTTTCTTCCACCTTCATCCCCCCTCTCTCCCCTGCTTCTGATTTCCCCTCTGAGTCTGTCATTGCTAGCCTTCACCTCTCCCTCTGCAACACCCTTGACATCCTTGCCCCTGTCATGAGAATCAGCCTGAAATCTGCCTTCAAGTGCAACAGCTGACACAACTCGTTCTAGCATCCCTGAAACACAAGTGCAGAGTTGCTGTATAGATGTGGCAGACCTCGGGTTCACCCTCTGACAAACTGGCCTGTCGCCTGCTCCAAGGGCATTATTGTTTCTCTATCCACTCCAATAAGCAGGCCCACATCCAAGACCACATCTCAGGAGCTACTAACAACACGGCTGAACATTTCAAAATCTGCACGGAACTCGCCAATCCATCTGCAGTGTCCTCCTCTTTCCTTCCTTCCCAGGCTCTGTGCACCACTCTGGCCATCTACTTCTCATCTAAACCTCTGGATATGCTGTCCTCACTCTACAATCCTGCTCCAGCTTGCCAGTATCCTTTGGCTCCAGTCCCTCCAGCCTGTGCACTTTCCTCCATCCTACCCATAACACCCCAGGAGGTCTCTCAAGTTGTCCGCTCAATGAAGGTCTCATCCATACAGGTGCACCCTGCTCTTTTAGAACCATTAAGGACAACATCTCCTCTCTTGCCGCAGCTCTTGCCAATTTCTGGACCCAACTCCCTCACCACTGGCTCTTTCCCTCTTTCACTTAAGCACTCCCTTGTGTAACCTCTCCTAAAAAGCCATCTGCTGACCCCTTCTGCCTGGCTAACTATCATGCTATCTCCAATACCCCCTTCCTGGGCAAACTCTTGGAGAAGTTGGTGCTCCCCCAACTGAAACTTCATAATGAACATGTTGGTTGCTTCCATGATCACCAATCTGGATTCCGAGCATCCAGAGGCAAGGAAACTGTTCTCCTGAACACCCATTAAAACATGCTTGAAAATCCTGACTCTAATTCTCCCGCTTGTCATTATCCTCAATCTCTCTTCTCCCTTTGACACAGTAAACCACTCTATCCTAATAAAATGACTCTGCAACACTCTCATCATCACGGATCAGGCACTGGATTGGCTGACTTCCTTCCTCACTAACCTCTCTTCCCAGCTGCAAATGGGAATTTTCTCCTCCACTACCTCACTCTCTACTTGCGGTGTCCCCCAGGGTTGTATCCTTTTACCGTGGCTCTTCAACATCTATCTCACCCTATTGCTCACCTGATTTACTCCTTCTCTGCTCATTTCCAGTGATATGCTTATGACACACAGGTTACCTCCAAACTTCCCTCCACCACCTCCTCCTCCTCCTCTCTCATCCCTGTTTGTCTGTCCACCAATCAGGCATGGTGTGTGGCTAATGATATCTGCCTTAATGCCAGTAAGATGGATATCCGCCTCATTTGGACACTTGCGCCCTGTTTGTCTCCTACCCCCTGGCCACCCTTCTTGGGACCACTACCCTGCCCATCCTGTGAAGCCAAAAACCTTCTGGTCATCTTTGACTCTGCTCTCTCCTTCACCCCTCACCTGGTGGACCTTACGAAGAAGTCCACTCCCAGCTTCACCTCCTTAGAGGCTTTCTCCCTTCCCTCACCTTTATCCAGAAGCTCAACATCTCCAGAGCTCTGGTTCTTTCTAGCTTGGACTACTTTAACAGCCTCTTCCTCATTCTCCCCCTTTACTTGTTATGCCCCTTCAGCTAATGCAGAATATGGCTGCAAGACTTATCCTTGGCCTCAAGCCCAGGGACCAAATCTCACCTGCCCTGAAATCTCCACTGGCTCCCAGTGGATGCAAGGATCAAATTCAAGACTCTCTGCGTCATTCATAAGGCTTTCTGGGGCCTGGGACCACACTATCTCCAACTATCCCTCCCTAAATACCTCCCTGCTAGTGCCCTCTGCTCCTCTAACCCCAACTCTCTGTTTGTCAACACTTCTCGAAGCAGAGAATGGGGGGCAGGTCTCTCTAATTGGCAGGTGCCTCTCTTTGGAACAGCCTCCCTGCCCCTCTTTCCCTCTTTCCCTTCCTGCTAATCGTCCCATTGCCGCTGAGACTGTGTCCTGGTCCTTCATGAATCTCTCAAGTCATCAGGCCCTCTACTCAGTCAACATCAGCACCCCACACCTTCAGCACTGTCCTTAGAGGCCCCATGCCTGTCAGCTGTGCATCCCACTGTTAGGGAGAAATCTCAAAATGTGCTAATTTCCCTTACCTTTTGAGACCCCAGCTAATTTGTTGGATTTCTAAGATTGAATTATTTTTACCTGGGAAGAGTGTGAGCCTTTTTTCCCACTCTTCCATGTATTTTGTGTGTGTTTTACTTTTGTATTCTTTGGTTATGGAGTTTTAAAACAGCTCCATAGGCATCATCTTTTTCTGTGTGTCACACAGCACCTTCAGTGCAGTGGCACAGGGGTGTCTTTCAGACTTCCCAAGGTTTAAATACCTTCTCTGGGACTGAATACCGTCTCCCAGAGCATGTAAATTAAATTGGCTTTACTAGTCTTTTTAAATTTACTGACCCAGCACACAATATCTTCCTATAGAGTGCTGAAGGGGTTGCCTAGCTTCCCCTGAGTCAAAACACTCATGTAACAGTAAAATGTTACCTTTTCCTACTTTAAATGGCTGGTGGCAGTGCCATTTTGCTCCCACTTCAGGAGAGCTAAACTTGTTCATTTACTCACCGGTTGCATATTTGTGGTTTATTACGGTGTGATATTGAGCTGCTCTTGCTAGTGTAATGTTTTACAACTGACTGTGTAAATAAATGTATATTCTTTTACCAAGAAACCTTGAGTGTTTGTTTGAATCACTGTATTAGTTGGTCCTTTGTGAAACTTATTCTACTGCTCACTTAAACTCTTGAGATAAGTCTGGCTGCTCAGCCATCGCTACCAATTTACTGTGTAGTTCAGGCTTTTACCAAAGGTGAAATTGTGCTTACACTTGTAGTCTTAATTGCATGTAGTGTTCCCAAAGTGTACTGCAGGTGATTCTGCCTTACACCCACCCATGGAATCCCTCTGTCCTGGCACTTAGCCCGTGGCCACCTCCCTGGCTCCCCATGTTAATTCCCTCCTGGGCTCCCACCACCCCCTGCTCCACAGCCCTCACCCTATCCCCCACACTTCTCTTCACTGCACTTGAAGGTCTGAATGTCACATGGCATAGTAGGACCACAATTGTATATTTATTGTTTTAGCTGTTATTTACTCCCCTATTCCCTCCCCACTTAGTCTTGTGGCACCTGGAAACACTGTTCTGTTGTATAGATGCCTAACAAATGCTCAATAAATAAAATAAATAAATAAAGCAAGCATACTCTATGTGACAGCTGGAGGTCTCTTGGGAATTCACTGGTAGGAAGGTTAAGAGTCTGCTGTAACAGAGGAAAAGGAAGTATCCCTGTGGAAGACCTGATCTGGTTGAAGTAAAGGATACATAGTTTGGCCCAAGAAGGCCAGTAAATGAGTTTATCTGCCACTTTGAAAATGTTGTTGAACAATAGGGGTGGAGATTTTTCGTCCACCTATTGCCTCTCTGCAGCTCAAGTGTGAAATGTGTCGGGCACTCTAGGGGGAAACTAGCTGGTCTTCTAGATCAAGCCATACATGTAAGAAGGGTCACATCATGTCTAACAGGCTTTGCTTTTTGACAAAAACATTTAGGTACCTTTTGAAATGCGGAAAGCCACAGTGCAATACCATAGTCCACAGATTCAGATCCTTGGTTTCTTTGTTTGCCACAGGAATTTGGACAGGATCTAAAGGTAGCATTGAACCGGCATCTTACATTACTGGACACCTGCTCATCCTTACTGTTTCTGTACACCCCTACAAGGAAATATGAAGTGGGCCATTTATTTACTATGCTTTCAATCCTTTATGTAATAGACCCAATGTTTATTTGTTATTATTGTAATTATGTCTTTTTTTAATTTCTTGTTCAGCGCAACACGCATGTGGGCCTCAGTTAGCACAAAAAGACACATCAGAATATAAACAAATCAAAGAATACACACATCACGGATACCAGGGTTAGAAACAAAGCCATGTAAGGAGGCAACCTATAAAGCTAATGTGTTTTGCAATCGAGTGGAGAATTGGATCCCCAGATATTTGGTGGTAGTGGGCTGCCAAAGGGAACCTGATGCCTCCACATGTGTTTTAAGTCATTATTTATTTAAATGCATGATTTCTGTTTTGCCAACATTGAGTTTGTACCATGAGACTGTGGAGTGTTGAGTCACTTCCCCTAGGATTGCAGAGAGGGTTGTAAAGGGGTCCTACAGGAATGTGAGAATGTCATCTCAATTTGCAGAAATCTTTGTGTGCCTCTATGTGTGCCTCTATGCAACGAAATTACGGGGAGAAGATTCAATTGACAGAAGGCCGACTTGGGCAGTTTGCATAAGGTAATAATCAGGGCTATCATCTGCAGAGCCAGTCCATGCCCTCTTAATATTTTTGCCAAGCACTTCCAGTTCACTCAATCCAAAGCCTTTTCTGCATTGAAGGTAATCGCTGTCCAAGTTTTCTGTGCTTTTTTAACCAGACCAAGGGTATCAGTTCAGGTGGACATGTGCTGAGTTGATTATGCATTAATGAAAGAGATGGATTTGTAATATTTTGTTAAGAGATGGTCCCTTCCCAGCTTTGGTAGACCACAAATCGTAGCTTCATGGATTCTGATCAAAGGGGTAGTGTTAGAGGTGTAATGTGCAAATAAGTTTAGAAAATTTGGGGAACTTAACTCTATAAAGCAGTGGCAAAAGCAGTGGCAAAAAGCAATTGAGAACACTTCTGGGCCTGTCCTTTTTCATATTGTCGATTTCTAATTTAATTTTTGCAAGTGATATCTCTTGGTCTAACTCCACAATCTTCACTGTGTCAAGTGGGCTGGGGAGTATCGTATTAATGTTCAACATTTCAGGCAGAGGGGATGTTTATTGAGGGGTCTAGAGGTTCTCATCAAATTTTGCAAATACTTCAACTTTATCTTGGTCTTTCGAATGACAGCTTTCTCTGTCTTGAGGGAAACAACTCTATTGTTTTTTCTGGCCTGCTTTGTTTTGTTGCATCCATAAGAATGTGCAATGGTGCCTAAGTAGTACATCTGGCACCTCAATTGTGCTTGTTTATTGCACTCTATATCAACTTTCATGAGGGATTTAATTTTCCAGGGTCAGGCTGCTGTTGGTAGTCTGCTTCCATGGATTGTATTGTTTCCAGGGATTTTGTACAGTTTGTTTTAATAATTCTAAAGCTAATTATGTGCCCCTATAAACAACCTTGTAATAATCCCATACTATCCCTTGCGAGGTGCCTTCACTATCATTTAGTTGGACAAATTCATATATAAATTGCTTGGCTGTGATCCTAAATTCATAAGAGCGGAGGAGATCCATGTTTAAATGCCATTTCACAAGTTCTGGGGGAGATACTGTCCCAGTCTAATGAGGTGGCGATCAGAGCATGGTCTGAGACCAAGATTGCTGAGGTCTTAGCCTTGAACATGAGCTTGATCAGGCTCTTTCTCAGGAATGAGTAGTCAGTCCTAGAGTAGGAGGAATTAATTGGGTAGTTAAATGCATTTAACTACAAGGTCCTCAAGGTCCTCAGGGTTGCACAACCTCCAGGCATCGACTAATTCATTGTCACATAAATACCTCAGTAATGCATTGTGCATCTTGGAGTGGAAAAACAGAACTTTGAGTTCCTATACATCACTAGATTGAGAGGTGGTTTACAGCTTCCATCCACTTAAGAGTGAGGTGCAGTTTAGGGTTTGGATTTTCTGGCATATAATCTTGCAAAAATGAGGGGCTGCTGGCTGGGGTTGTACATATTCAGCATTTCCTGTCTCGACCCATTTCAGTACTAAGGGTTTGGCTAGTTTGTTACATGAAGAATAAACTGGCTGGCCCACCCTTCTATTCCTTAGCTTCTGCGTGAGCAACCTGGCCCACCCATTGTCCTTTCAGTCTAGTGGAACCTTGACAGTGAGGTGTGTTTCTTGTATAAGGGCAACGTGTGTCTACAACTTCTTTAGGTCTGATAGTGCTTTTTGAAAGTGGAGCTTAGTCCATTCACATTCCGTGTTATAAACGTATTCATTCAAAAGTGGAGGTGCGATAATCGACCAGGGAGATACCAAACTTTCTGGAGACAATCAATGGGTCTAAGACACCACAGAGATCTGCACTGCAGACTAAATTGGTGTATACGGTGGAAACACCCAAACAGAACTAACAAAAATCATTCAATGCCAAAATCCCTATTTGTTTCCCCACAGTAGGTACTACATTGGATTTCAACAGGGATCTTGATTTGTCCCTTTCTTCACTAGACTCATGGATTGCAGTGAACAAATCAAGAGAGCCTGATCTCGTCTAGTGATAGTATATCTCTGAAACCTAAAGCGGGATAGCCTCACTTCCACACGGGAATTGGGGATTTAGATTTGTAGATGAAATGAGCCCATTGGGAATCAAGTTCCTGATTGGGGAGGCACATAGTGTAGTGTCCATTAAGTTCATAGAAACATTTCCAAGGAGCATCTAATGAGGTTTCAAGGGTTTTCAAATAAGTAGAGAGGCCATTCTGGGTTGTAATAGCCAGGGCTGAGCTAGCATATTGTAGCCATCGACATCACAATTCTGGCAGAGACTCAGGAATCATTTTCTCTTTATCATAGCCCTCTTAAAGAAGTCTTGCATTCTGAAGGCGGGGTGACCGACACACTCCTTGACATTTCTCTTCTTAGTGGATTCTAATATCTGGGTGTCGTGAGGGTAGCGCAGTGAGCAGGTGATTAGTGGCCTGGGCTTGGCCTGTGACCCTTTTGTCTGGAACTAATCCGATGAACCTGCTGGTTTTCCTGTGTAGAAGAAAAGGTGACTTGCAGGACAGGCAACGGCCATTTTTCAATCCATGACATGAGGTCCAAGCTCTCCACTCCCTTGAGAACACCTTTCACCCTGATGTTATTGCCTCTATTCCTGTCTTCCAGTTTATTCACAGTGGCTTCTAGCTCACCCAGTCTACATTGAATGTGTTCCATGCCCTGAATCCTATCTTCAAGTGATGATATCCTTTTTTCTGCTTGTACCAGATGACCCCTGAACTGACTCATGTCCGAATAAATGGAGTTCAACTCATCTTGGACTTTCTTGTTGCATCTTCTATACCCTTCTTGGTTCCCTTCTCCCTCCCAGCTTCCTCCCCGTCCACCGTGCCGTGATTGGCTAGATGACCCTGTTCATTGAGTCTAATGACTTGTGCAGGCCCCTGTTCCCTCATTTCCCCGTGAACTGAGGTGAGTGTATCCTTTTGAATCTGTGCCATCCGACCCATTTTTTTAAGTAATTTGGCTGTCCAAGTGCCTGTGTACCAATTTCTCCCCCTTCTCGCTCACCGCTTCACTTCCTGTTTCCCTTCTCCCTCCCACCTCCCTCCCCGCCCACAGTGCCATGATTGGCTAGATCACCCTGTTCAATGAGTCTAACAACTTGTGCAGGTCCATGTCCCCTCATTTCCCCGTGAACTGAGGTGAGTGTATCCTTTTGAATCTGCACCATCCGACCCATTTTTAAAGTAATTTGGCTGCCCAAGCGCCTGTGTACCTATTTTTCCCCCTTCTCGCTCACCGCTTCCCTTCCTGGTTCCCTTCTCCCTCCCGCCTTCCTCCCTACCCACCGTGCCGTGATTGACTAGATGACCTTGTTCACTGAGTCTAAAGACTCGTGCAGGTCACTGCCTCCTCATTTCCCCATGAACTGAGGTGAGTGTATCCTTTTGAATCTCTGCCATCCAACCCATTTTTAAAGTAATTTGGCTGTCCAAGCGCCTGTGTACCTATTTCTCCACCTTCTCACTCATCGCTTCCCTTCCTGGTTCCCTTCTCCCTCCCACATCCCTCCCCACCCACAGTGCTATGATTGGCTAGATCACCATGTTCAATGAGTCTAACGACTCGTGCAGGTCACTGCCTCCTCATTTCCCTGTGAACTGAGGTGAGTGTATCCTTTTGAATCTGCGCCATCTGACCCATTTTTTAAAGTAATTTGGCCGCCTAAGCGACTGCGCAACTATTTCTCCCACTTATCGCTCACTGCTTCCCTTCCTCATTCCCTTCTCCCTCCGGCCTACCTCCCTACCCACTGTGCATTGATTGGCAGGCCTAAACATCAATGTCAACACACCTAAGGCAGGCCTCTGCCTGGCAGCCCCTTCTGCTAAGGGCCCCAAGGCCAAGGGCGGCTCCTACAGAGGCGGCTCCAGACAGTGTTAGCAGGTGTCCACAGGGGAAGCGAGAAGCCAGTAGCCTGCCGTCAATCAGCACCAACCAAGAAAAGTAAGTGTGGCACGGGTGGAGACTGAAGCAATTACTTCACTCCAGAAAGCCCTACAACTCTTACTTAAAAATTTTACTGTGTTAAATCGTGCAGCTACATACGAAGGTGAAGCAATATTATCTGTACCCTATTAGTTTCACTGTGTTGAATCTTGCATCTAGATTGTGTAGTACCCTAGAAACCTTTTACGGTGTTGAAGTTTGAAATTGGAAAATGTGCCCAACAACATTGAGTGTGTCCTAGTAGCGTCACTGTGGTGATTCTTGCATCTAGCTTGTGTGCCCAAAAACATTGAGTGTGCCTAATAATTTCACTGTGTCGTCCACTAGAAACTTTATCCTGTGTTGAAGTTTGAATTTGGAAAGTGTGCCCAACAACATTGAGTGTGCCCTAGTAGCGTTGCTGTGTTGAATCTCGCATCTAAATTGTGTGCCCAACAACATTGAGTGTGCCCTGATAGCGTCATTGTGTTGAAGTTTGAATTTAGAAAGTGTGCCCAACAACATTGAGTGTGCCCTGCTACCGTCACTGTGTTGAATCTCGCATCTAAATTGTGTGCCCAAAAACATTGAGTGTGCCTAATAATTGCATGGTGTTGTCCCCTAAAAACCTTTTACTGTGTTGAAGTTTGAATTTAAATAGTGTGCACAACAACTTTGAGTGTTCCCTAATAGTTTCACAGGTTTGTACCCAAAGGTTGCACTGTGTTGAACTTAAGTCCAGATAGTGTGCCCAATCATCACTGTATTGAATCCTACAGCTAGATTATGTGTCCAAAAACATTGAGTGTGCCTCATAATGTCACAGTTTCGTCCCCCAAAAACGTTTTACTGTGTTGAAGTTTGGATTTAGAAAGTGTGCCCAACAACACTGGGTGTGCCGTAATAGCGTTACTGTTTTGAATCTTGCATCTATATTGTGTGCCCAAAAAACATTGAGGGTAACCTAATAGCGTCACTGTGTTGAAGTTTGATTTTAGAACGTATGCCCAACAACATCGAGTGTGCCCTAATAGCGCCACTCTGTTGAATCTTGCATCTAGATTGTGTGCCCAAAAAACATTGAGTGTGCATATAATTTCACTGCGTCGTCCCCTAAAACTTTTACCGTGTTGAAGTTTTAATTTAGAAAGTGAGCCCAACAACATTGAGTATGCCCTAATAGCGTCACTGTGTTGAATCTTGCATCTAGATTGTGTGCCCAACAACATTGAGTGTACCCTAATAGCGTCACTGTGTTGAGGTTTGAATTTAGAAAGTGTGCCCAACAACATTGAGTGTGCCCTGATAGCAACACTGTGTTGAATATCACATCTAGTTTGTGTGCCCAAAAACATTGAGTGTGCCTAATAATTTCACTGTGTCGTCCCATAAAAACTTTTTACCGTGTTGAAGTTTGAATTTAGAAAGTGCGCCCAAGAACATTGAGTGTGCCCTAATAGCGTCACTATGTTGAATCTTGCATCTAGATAGCGTGCCCAACAACTTTGAGTGTGCCCTAATAGTTTCACTGGCTTTTACCCAAAAGTTGCACTGTGTTGAACTTAATTCCAGACAGTGTGCCAAAAACATCACTGAACGTACACTAAAGTCTACTTTACTGAATTGTACAACCACATATTAAGGTCCAGCAATTCTAATAGCTTCACTGTGCCTAATCACGCATCCAGATAGTGTGCCCTCATAGTTTACTGTGCTGAATCTTGCATCTAGATAGTGTGCCCAACAACATTGATTGTGCCCTAAGAATCTCACTGTGTTGTTCCAAAAATAGTCACTGGGGGTCATTACAACCCTGGCGGTAGGGGGTTAATGAAGCCGGTAGAGTTGCTGGCACCGTTAACCCCCTACCGCATCATTACGAGGTTCACTCGCAGGACCCTTTAAGGATGCCTGGTAGAACCAGGCATCCTTAGCGCGTCCCGCGAGCAGTCCAGCATGCTAACAACGGGCCTGTCATTACGGGCCCGTTGTTAGCATGCTCCCCATCCCATTGAGCCCTATGGGAGCTTGAATGGGAATGGGGATGCACAGGGTCTGGGTTCCCTGAATGGAGACATACCGGGCCCTCCAAGGTCGGAATGGCCTGGGATTTCCCCATTCAGGGAACCCGGACCCGGTACCCAGTATGGGGGTAGCCATGCCCCTAAAAGCTAATGACCCCCACTGTGTTGAATCTTGCATCTGGAAAGTGTGCCCAAACAACATTGAGCGTCAACTATGGTTTTACTGTATTGAATTGTGCATCTACATATTGGGGTCAAGCGATATTGAGTGTATCCCAATAATTTCACTGTGCAGTGAATCCGCTGTGTTGAATTCCACTTCTTGATATTACAACCAAGCCTTAAATCCCCCTGCGCCTCGCCATGACTCCATCGCTCCCAGCTAGGTCCAGGGTGAGAGCCTCACTCTGGTGCGCCTCCCACCTCCCTCTCCTTAACTCATCCCCCCTCCCATCTCAAACTATCCCACCCACCACCATGATCTCCCTCCACCCCCTATCGAACTCCCAAGCCAGAGGAGCTTGATGGCGTGTCAACCATCCGAAGACCTCTATTTCTCCCATCCCTTCCCCCACCCGCTTCCGAGCATACTCACCCCGTTTACCCCAGAGTCTGCTCCCATCCCACCACTGAAACACCCACCCACCCCTGCAGAGACACTTCCGCCCCCCCACCCCCTGCCCTTTCCGCCCATCGACTCCCACTAACATCGCCCACCCACCATATCCCTTCCCTTCCCTAAAAACTGCATGCATCACCCTGACAAGAACAGTGGGGGCATCTCCATTGCCCTCTGTCACTCCCAACCTCTCACACACACCAACTGCACTGAAACTCCTGAAAAAGAGAAAACGAGCCTTGTCCCCTTCAATCTCCCACTACTCCTCACCCCTCCTAGTGTTAGGCAGAATTATATGCAGTACCCTTCGGGAACACCACACACAATTAGGACTACAAGTGACAGTACAAATTCACATTTGGTACAAGCCTGTACTACATAGTAAAGTGGTAGCAATGGCTGAGCAGCCAGACTTATCTCAAGAGCAAATGAGCAGTATCAATAGTTACACAAAGGACAGCAATTACTATGATTCAAACAAACACTGACTCAAGGTTTCTGAGTAAAAGAATATACATTTATTTACACGTCAGTTGTAAAACATTTCACTAAAGTAAAGCAGTTGAAAAATCACACTCTTAATACACTACACCACACCCAACACATTCTGGACAAGTTAGGCTCAAAATGAAGTGTGAGCAAAATGGCACTCCAGCAATTTAAAACGGAGGGAAAGACAAAGTTTGACAAGAAGTGAGCAGAACCAATAAGTAAGTAAGCAGGACTATCTAAAAAAAGGAACTACAGTGAGGAAATCAAATTAAAGAGTCCTGGCCCAAAGTCAATGGACCAAAGTCTTTCCTCAAGATCACACAGTTCAGGGTAGTTTGCGATTAAGTCTTTGCCAAGAGTTCTGAATGAAGTTGGTCAGAGGAAAGTTAGCTTAAAGAATGGAAAAGGACAAGCCCTCGGATTGGTGAAAGGTTTCACACACTTTCACCACGGCTGGACGAAACGAACAACTGGATTTGAACAGTACCTTAAATGGAGAAGGAGGCTGTAGCTGAGGTGGACGTTCCTGGCAGGTCCTGCAGGCTCACAGTTCCTGAAGCGACTGTCGGACTGACACAAAGTAGGAAGACTGGACGGTCCTGCACTGCCCAGGGAAGAAACCAGCAGCACAGCAAATCAACAAATAAAAGGTGCATTCCTTAAAACGTAAGCACGGTCCGTTCTTCCTGGCTATCCAGTTCACTGAAGCTCCAGTTCACTGAAGCTCTGTATAGAAAATTCGACCAGGCATCCCACCTCATTAAATTACAAAGAGCACAAAACGCTGCAGCGAAAATGCTACTTGCACTGAGCACAGGAGACCACACCTCTCCAGATCTCAGAACTCTCCACTGGCTCACAGTTGGAAGAAGGGCCACTTTCAAAACCCTATGCATCATCCACCTAGCAGTGCACAAGACTGGCCCTCTATACCTGTAAGACAAGCTAAAACCCTACCACCCACCGTGCACTCCAAGATCAAGCTCCGCCCTCCTTTTAGTGATTCCAAACATCAACTCAGTCAGGATAGGAGGATCCTCATTCTCAGCCTTGGCCCCCACTCTATGGAACTCGCTTCCACCTCACATCCGACTCATCAAAGACTACTTGTCATTCCGCAAACTACTGAAAACGTGCCTCTTCCCATAACACTGATGACCACCCAAAGATGTGTCCAAACCCCCCAGCAACCGAATGACGAAACACACAACAAAGCTGTCCTACCTGGTGCACACCCACATAGTAGGACATAATGGATGGATTAGAGGGAATGATTGGAGTGAATGGAGTCAATGGATGGAGTAAACGGAGTGAATAGACACAGTAAATAGAACGTCAGAATTGATTGAACAGAGAAAATAAAGGAGTAAATGGAGTGGATGAAACGGATGGAGTGACCAAAACGGATGGACTGAATGGAACGGATGGAACGGATGGAATGGATGGAACGGATGGACCGGTTGGAGCGGTTGGAGTAGATGGAACGGATGGAGCGGATGGAATGGATGGAACCGATGGAGTGGATGGAACGGATGGAGTGGATGGAACGGATGCAGTGGAGGGAACAGGTGGAGTGGACGGAGCAGACAGAGTGGATGGAACGGATGGAGTGGATGAAATGGGTGTTGTGGATGGAACCGATGGAGTGGATCGAACGGACAAAATCGATGGAAAGATGGAACGCAT
Source organism: Ambystoma mexicanum (assembly GCF_040938575.1). Classification (NCBI taxonomy): domain Eukaryota; kingdom Metazoa; phylum Chordata; class Amphibia; order Caudata; family Ambystomatidae; genus Ambystoma; species Ambystoma mexicanum. The sequence continues at coordinate 841,025,352 of NC_090935.1, read as the reverse complement.
GGAACGGATGGAGTGGATGGAGTGGATGGGGTGGATGGAACGGATGAAATGGATGAAACGGATGAAACAGATGAAAAGGATGGTGCGGATGTTACAGAAGTTATGGATGGTGTGGATGGTTCGGATGGTGCGGACGGTGCGGATGGTGCGGATGGCTCAGATGGCTCGGATACTATGGATGTTATGGATGGTGTGGATTTTACGGATGGTGCGGATGTTGCGGATCATGCGGATGGCGTGGATGTTGCAGATGTTGCAAATGATGCGAATGTTACGGATGTTACGGATGGTGCAAATTTTACAGATGGTGTGAATTTTACGGATGGTGCAGATGTTACGGATGGTGCAGATATTACGGATGGTGCGGATGTTACGGATGGTGCAGATGTCATGGATGGTGCGGGAGTTACGGATGGTGCAGATGTTACGGATGTTTCTGATGTTATGAATGGTGCAGATGTTACGGATGGTGCAGATGTTAAGGATGGAACAGATGGAGTGGATGGAGCCGATGGAGCCAATGGAACGGATGGTGTGGATGGAGTGGATGGAGCGGATGGAGTTGATGGAATGGGTTGAGTGGATGGAACAGATGGAGTGGTTGGAATGGATGGAGTAGACAGAACAGATGCAGTGGATGGAATGGATGGAGTGAAAGGAACGGATGGAATGGACAGAATGGATGAGTGGACAGAACGGATGAGTGGATAGAACGGATGAGTGGATAGAATGAATGGTGTGGATGAAACAGATGGATTGGATGGAATGGATGAAGTGGATGGAACAGATGAAGTGGCTGGAACGGATGAAGTCCATGCAACAAATGGAGTAGATGGAATGGATGGAGTAGATGGAACGGATGGAACGGATGGAGTGGATGGAGTGGATGGGGTGGATGGAACAGATGAAATGGATGAAACGGATGAAATGGATGGTGCGGATGTTATGGATGTTACGGATGTTATGGATGGTGCGAATGTTACAGAAGTTATGGATGGTGTGGATAGTACGGATGGTACGGATGGTGCGGATGGTGTGGATGGTGCAGATGGTGCAGATGTTATGGATGTTACAGATGGCTCAGATGTTATGGATGGTGCGGATGTTATGGATGGTGCAGATGTTACGGATGTTACGGATGGTGCGGATGTTATGAATGATGCGGATGGTGCGGATGGTGTGGATGTTGCGAATGTTACGGATGGTGCGAATGTTGCGGATGGTGCGGATGTTACGGATGGTGCGGATGTTACGGATGGTGCAGATGTTATGGATGGTGCAGATGTTATGGATGGTGCGGATGTTATGGATGCTGCGGATGTTATGGATGCTGCGGATCTTGCAGATGGTGCGGATCTTGCAGATGGTGCAGATGTTGCGGATGGTGCAGATGTCGCGGATGGAGGCAACACCTGTTCACCATGATGTTGCCATTTATCTCTATCCCATATATATGCTATCTACCTGTATCCCCATATATATCTGAATCCCATGTATACCTGTATCTATCCTGTCGCTATATATCCATATGTTGCTATGTACGTCCTCACTCTCCTGCTCACGTTCCTGGTCTCAGGCGCTTATACTGATAACCACCATATCAGACCACTATGCCTACTTTCTACTATACATCATCATTCAACCAGAACACAGCTATACCCCTGTTAATTCATCCTAGCTGTTCACATACGAACACAACTCCATGATCACCTCATCACCCACATGAAATGCAGCCAGCTGTGCATATTCCGGCTAGCTGTACGCAGAGGCGTCCCTCAGGCCTAACGCAGCCAGGACTCAGTCTAGGTGTCCACCCACCAGACTGAACACATCCAACTGATTTACTCAGCACCACACCTATCGCTAGGAAGCAGCTATCATCTAACAACTACACCAGCTGCACACATATCCGGTTCACCCACGCACCGTACGACACTCTCTCTCTCTACTGACTTGGACTACGGTTCCCAAGGGCGTTAAACCTACCAGCGCTTTGAGATCATACCAATGATACATACGGCGCTATACAAATGCCAAGTAACATTACATAACATAACATATCATAACATAACATAACATAACATAACATAACATAACATAACATAACACAACAATGGCCAGCTCAGACAGGAAAACACTCTGGTCAGGTTGAGGGGTAGGAGAGGGTTCAACATTCATTGGGGAATGAGGTAGACTGAAATTGGTATTCGAGGATGCCAGGTGGTAAGACTTTTTTGTGCTGACATCATTGGAGTGTGGGCAGGAGCAGTGGTTCAAAAATGATGGTATCAGGGTATGGTAGTCAGTCAAAATATGCATTGGTATATGTGTTGCTTATCACCTTTAGGGACCTCTTCCAAAAAGTCTGCCATCTCTGCTTCAGTCCCTGAAATAGTAAACAGCAAGGACAGACTGGGTTGCCACTTTATCTGATTATGTTCCATTCGCCCCGGTGCTGCCACGGTATTACCCGAATTGTTTGTTTACATTTGTTCGAATGACACAATTGTTCGAATAATAGGGGTCCTAATTGACCTTCTGCACAATTGACCGTATGGTCATTTTAATATATATTATGGGTTGGGTTGGGAGGGGGGTTGGGGTGGGGGTTGGATTGGGTGGGGGACTGCGGGGGGTTTCCCCCCGCATATATATCCTATATATCCTAATTGACCGTTTAAATTCGGTCAATTGTGCAGAAGGTCAATTGTTATTCGAACAATTGACATTCGAACAATTCGTATACAACCGCTGCCACAGTGTATCAAATCCTTGATGTCCTCTGGATTCTATTCCACTGTCCAAAGTGGGTAGTTGCCATGAAAAGGACGGTCCCCTTTCAGTGGAGGTACAGAGAAGTGGTCTTTGGGTGCAACCACCACACCACAGGGGGCACTGACTCAATGAGGGGTCCATGCATGCCGCTGCTGGATGTGGATCTCTGGCTCAGTCCTGACTGTGAGCAGTGTTTTGCCTGCAGCAGCTCTCCCAGTTCTGTCACCGGTGTCACTAATGGAAGGGAGGATTGTGGTCTGTAAAATGGGAGGTTGTTGCCGGTGGTCTGCAGCTGTAAATATATTTGAGGGATTAAGGAACGGAGGTTAGTAAAACGTAACAATCTTGTGGACTGTTAGCCAATCCCTCCTAACAACCTCCCCCCTTTTAAAATGAACAAGAAATCATCAGGTCAAAATGAAAGATTACAACTCTGTACAAAGGATGATGTCTTGATAGTGGAAAAAAGACAGGTGCATACAGATGGGTTCCCTGTGATATTCCTGCCGTTGAACGTTGCATACCAAAAAGAGCAATTTATTTTGGCTGATTGTGGGCACCCTCAAAAAGCAGACAACCTAACCGAATCTTCCAGGCAAGACATTCCACTGCTTCCCCCCTGACCCACCCTTCCAAGTGCAAGGAGTGATGTCTTAGAAGTCGGGGGTTTCATCCCGGAACCCTTCTTGACTCAGCTGCTGCATCCCCCTCCGACCTTCCTGCACCCCAAGTATTCTGCACTCAATCCCCCACCACACACTCAAACACACAGTTATATCTACCCATACTCCGGACATGGGCGCGCGCGCGCGCGCACGCGCACACACACACACACACACACACACCAACAACTCACCTGGCACTCCCACGACTCCTCTTCTGGTCCCTGCTCTGCATGTCAGTCCCTGTGCACACTCATGTATGGCAGTGGCATGACAGTTCACTTTACAAAAAAACACCTTGAGCCTTCTCAGAATGGTCTTTCTAAATCATTTTATTATAATTGGGAAAATATAAACTATCTTTTCACTATACAATTAAGGTGATGTGGGATGTTGGGTGATTGTAGTAGTAAAGTGACACTTCTGATGGAATACAGGCACGCATCACTGTTTGTAATTAAATTGTATTTGCTTACATAAAGAGAAAACTACAAGAATCCAGAGGACAGTGGTTCCATAAAATAAAAACGTCTTTCTTAAAGAACAGAGCTAGTCACTCAAAAATGGTTATTGATCCGCACTCTCGAGTTTATAGCGATGTTGCAATACAGACCGTTTAAAAATAAAATAAAAGACACAAAGGACAAGGTTCTAAAAACGTTTCTTGATGGAAGATATGAAACCCACAAGCACATCTCATAACTTGCGCCAAAAAAAGAGCAGCACCATCCTTTATGGCATCTGAATGCACCCATTCAGACGGTCTTTTTTTTCACAGAGCAGGGCCCTTCCCGCCAAATGATTATGATCTCCCTTATATGGTAGTCACTCCATCATGGCAGACTCATCCCTTACTCCACAGAACCACAGACAATGGGACAAAATAGTGTTTTTTTACATGCTTATACACTGCATCATCACCAGATCTGCCTTCAGCCCCCTTTGACTGATTGAGAACAATGCATGCAGGAAAGATATATCTTAATTCACAACGGTTTGCCCTGCCTATTGACCGCAAATGAAGATGCAGCATCCTCCAAAGAGATTTATTGATGCAATTGTGCTAACAGAGTTCTGAGAGAAGATGTAAGATCCCTCATCAGTATTGCTGGAAGGTGCTGAAGGCAGGAATAGTGGTTAATGGCACATGGGTAGTAGATGCAGCAAAATGCTACCCGGCATTGTTGTTGCATGTAACTGCCATGCTCAGTGCATCTTTGAATCTATCTAATTTTCTTCTAGCAAAGGCTACAGAGCATGATGCACTCCTCCCAAAAGGACAGTATTCCCTTCTGGCTGGTGAAAGTAGTCCCAGACCCAGATTAATGAAGATTTTGGGATTGGTGGAAAAATTCTTTTGTCCCTTATGAGTTCTTGTCAGGGAAAGCCGGCGGATCCACAACTGTTTGCTTCTCCTACACTCCGACACTAATTCCACTCCAGATGATGTAGCAGTTCCAGCAGCCTCCACTACCCTTTCCACAGATTCATCTGGTGCTAAAGCATATGAGCAGCCTCCTTCTTCCTACTCATTACCTCTACTCGTATGTTTTCTGAGATGCCACTACCTCTTCTCCTTCATAAGGTGCCACTACCTCCTTCTCCTTGTACTAATTAGCCACAATCAGTCACATCACCCTCTTCCAATCACACCACTCAAACACATTGTCCAACACTCTTCACCACAGTATCACCAACACAGCCAACACCTCCTCCCTAGAAAGAGGGTGTCTCTGGTGCTATTGGGGAGAAGAAAGCTAGGGTTTATAGACATAGAAGGCATGTCTTCTGGTTCGTTCCTTGCTGCACTGGGGGAGTTCAAGACGGTATATGTTATGCTATGTTATGTTACTTGCCATTTATATAGCACCTTATGTATCATTGGTATGATCTCAAAGCGCTGGTAGGTTGAACGCCCTCGGGAAGTCAGTATAGAGAGAAAGAGTCATAAGGTGCGTGTGTGTGCCGGATATGTGTGCAGACGGTGTGGCAGTTGCATGATAGCTGCTTCTTAGCGGTAGGTGTAGAGGTTGGGAGGTCAGGCATATGTGTTCATTCTGGAGGGATGACCCCCAGACTGATTTGTGGCTGTGTTAGGCCTGAGGAGATGCTTAAGCTAGCGGTGTGCTCAGCTGATGTTTAGTTAGGATGATGGGGAGTATGTGGCGGGTGATAGTATGAGGACAGCTATACTGAATGTGTCATAGTATCGCTGTGTTCTAGTTGAGTGTTGATGTACAGGAGAGAGTAAGCGTGGTGGTGTGATATGGTGGTTATCAGTTATGCACTTGAGATTGAGCACTCCATCTGTACCATCTATTCTATCCGTTTTATTTATTCTGTTCGTTCATTCCAATTTGTCGGATCATCCATTTCATCTGTTGCATCCATTTGGTTATCAATAAGGCATTTAGGATCGGGCATTCCACCTGTACCATCTATTCTGTTTGTTTTGTTTATCCCGTCTGTTCATTCTACTACGTCTGTTCATCCATTTTGTCTGTTTTATCCATTTAATCTAATGAATCTTTCCATCATTCCTTCCATTCAACCCATCGTCCACATAGCTTACTCCATCCATTCTGTAGACTCATTTCATCCTTCCCATCCATTTAATGTGTTCAATCCGCTTCATCCTTCCTATTCATTCGATCAGCTCTGTGTGTTCCACCCACTCAGTCCACTCCATCCGCTCCATCCACTCCATCCGTTCCATCCGTTCCATCCACTGTACCTGTTCCATCTGTTTCACCACTCCATTTGTTTCATCCACTTCATTGGTTCAGTATTCTGTGCCAGTTTCATCCGCTGCATCCATGCCATCCACTCAATTCAATTCCATATGTTCCATTCGTTAAAACTACTCATCCTTTTCATTTGTTCAATCTATTCGTTCGTCATTTCCATTCCATCCACTCCTTCTGTTCCATCCACTCCTTCCGTTCCATCTGCCAACTGGTTCCCCTGCCACATCCTCCCTCGTGGTAGTCCACAAAGCAAGTGGAAAATGGCTGCTGGAGCCAAAGCACAAACACACCTGACTTTTCCAACCAATTGCAAGAGGGGAGGGTGGGACTGGGAAAAGGCCAGACACAAACAAAGGACTTCTCTGTTGAAGAAGAGGTCATCATACTAGAGTATTGAAGTTTCTCCCAAAAAAACCAAAGCTTGATGTATTGCTCAAAGCATTGACGTGGACTCCGAGATGGAAGCCCTTGAGGGGTATCGCGTCGTCCGGTCGATGCACAGCTCCCACTGCCGATTTTTATGCCAAAGCATCTGAAGATCTCCCCCCCTTCCATATGTACATTTGTGAAACAAATGTGCGTGTGCAAGGCTTGGAATTGTAACACAATCTTGTGTGGAAAGTTGGACATCTCATGTCATTTAAATTTACAGAAAGAACTATTGACATGTCAAAGGTCCTTGGAAATTCGCAGATATTCTGTTGATGATTTTAATATTACTAAAATATGGTCTTGTGTAAGGAGTTCTTTTTAATAATAATGATTACATCATTTTGGATGGGCTGTACCCCAAAATTTCTAAGCTTCCCTTTTACCTTTTAGGAGTGGCACACTTACAAGTTTAAAATAAAGCATTACAAACAGGTATCATTCCACAGGCCTCATTACAAGTAAGGCATAAAAATAAAAATGGTGGTAAAGTGATGGCAATTCTGATACCTCAATTGATTTATTGTCCATACATGTGGCAGATCATAGGCCTCCAGAGACATAGCTGAGAGTATTTAGGGCAACATCCTGGTAGATTTAGCAGAAGCATTTGAAGATGATACATGTTTGCAGGGGGAGCTAGTGCAGTTTGATGACGGCTTGGTGATGTGGTATAATTGGCAGAGTCTTTTGATGAGTGATGCTGCATCTTGATGGAGACATCTCAGGTGCCAGGATTGTTGTGGGCCACCTTCTAGAAGAGCATTGCCACCTTCCAAGTGGGAGAGGACCAAGGGTGGGACCGCAGATATGATGTTTGCTGGGATGAAGTGCTTGATTTTCCACAGGAGGGAAAGTTGTTACCAAGCTGTTTGTTATTTTCCTTGCTATGTGGTAAAGTTGTTACCAAGCTGTTTGTTATCTTCCTTGCATCCTGGTAAATTTTGCAGAAGCATTTGAAGATGATACATGTTTGCAGGGGGAGCTAGTGCAGTTTGATGACGGCTTGGTGATGTGGTATAATTGGCAGAGTCTTTTGATGAGTGATGCTGCATCTTGTAGGGTATTTTGTGGAGATTTGGGGCCATCTCCACAAAATACCCTACAATCTTGATAGAGACATCTCAGGTGCCAGGATTGTTGTGGGCGACCTTCTAGAAGAGCATTGCCACCATCCAAGTGGGAGAGGACCAAGGGTGGGACCGCAGATATGATGTTTCCTGGGATGAAGTGCTTGATTTTCCACAGGAGGGAAAGTTGTTACCAAGCTGTTTGTTATCTTCCTTGCTATGTGGTAAAGTTGTTACCAAGCTGTTTGTTATCTTCCTTGCATCCTGGTAAATTTTGCAGAAGCATTTGAAGATGATACATGTTTGCAGGGGGAGCTAGTGCAGTTTGATGACGGCTTGGTGATGTGGTATAATTGGCAGAGTCTTTTGATGAGTGATGCTGTATCTTGATAGAGACATCTCAGGTGCCAGGATTGTTGTGGGCGACCTTCTAGAAGAGCATTGCCGCCATCCAAGTGGGAGAGGACCAAGGGTGGGACCGCAGATATGATGTTTCCTGGGATGGAGTGCTTGATTTTCCACAGGAGGGAAAGTTGTTACCAAGCTGTTTGTTATCTTCCTTGCTATGTGGTGATTGAAGGAGAGCTGTCTGTCCATATCAAACCCAAGGGACTTAGCACATGTAGTCAGCTGGGGATGTGCAGTATTTGAGGTTCATAGTTGGAAGTGTGCAGTTTTGTGCTGTGCATGATGAATTTGAAATGTCTGAGGATTAGGGTTTGAGGAATGATGGTATGGGTAATGTCTTTTGAAATGTTTCAGTTGTTCCTTGAAGGCTAGTGTCTCCTTATTTGTTTGTTTTTTTATGTGTAGATTTCGGTTGTATTTGTTTGTTCTGTTTTGAGAAAAATATGGAGCCACACTATGTGTATGTTGTATAGTGTCTGTATGATAATGATCTGTGGGCATTATCTTATTCTACAATGGGTTTTGTCACTGGTGCTGAATTTGATTTGCCTTATGTTACAAGATGCTTTGCCATAATCCAACATAAAGAGATTTAGGGGTCTCAACCACAAGAATCCCCTTAAACCAAAGGGATCAACCCTTAATACAACAAAACACAAGGCGTGCGGTCTAAAATTCTCTCTCTTACTCAACCACTTTCATTTGTGGTACTCCAAAAAACATTGTGTGACAGCAAATATATGAAAAAATACATATTTTATTTAGCATTTACAAAAAATATTTTTTCTAAAAAAGCACTCACAATGCTGAAGTGCCTGTACCTTCTTCTACTAGCAACATGTAGAAGGCACCTAGTTCTATCTGCATGCGTCAGCACCCTTCAACAGGGAAGTATATTAGTGTAGATACTTGTCCGTCAAAGTGTCTTGTGTTGTGCTATTAATTGCACTGGGCCATACCTCATAAAAACACAACTCACTCAATCACATTCCATTCATTCTGTCTTCATTCACTAGCAAATTTCATTTCACAACCACAAACTGTGCCCGAGATGTTTCTTTCCACACTTAAATGTCATATTCGCATCCAGGTTTTACAATGTGAATGTGTTTGGTCTGTGTGTGGGTGTGCATTGTCACAGTTGTCCTCAAGAACACACTGAGACTTCAAGGAAGGTCCACCATACTTTTATTTTGCACAGTTTATGGCCCTCTACTGTTCAATGATTATTTTTCGGATTAGGGACGGAAAGATGGTTTATTCCCAGGTCATGGTAAGAGATGTTATTTGGAGAAGTGGTGTTAAGTGTCTTCGTCTCTATCTTGTTTCCCCTGAGTATTACCACCCTACTCCAGGCCTCTGTAACCCTTGGATAGTGCTATAGAATGATAACCCCTACTGTCTGAAATCTTGACCTTAGTTTTATAGATGGTTTCCCTATGTGCAGCCTCACTAACTCCCTCAAGGGCATTGTAACTTTCCCTACTCTCGACTCGGGTTAGTGTTCTAATGGGGAACCGGGCCATGGCTTGCAATAGCTCTGTCAGATGTCCTTAGTTCCAAACAAGCCCACTCTCACCTTACCATTCTACTCTAACTACTTCCCCTCATCTTTCTCCTCCCCACCAACCTTCGTTTGCTTCCATGTTTCACTTCTCTTACCTCCACCCTTGGATGTTAACTATTCTTGTTTGGCTCCTTGACTAGTACTACAGCTCCTCTCACTACCACTACTTCTCCTCTCCCTACTACTGCTCTTCGAATTGCTACTACCACTCTCTTGCTACTACAACTCTCACGTTGCAAACACTACAATCTCCCACTACCCCTACTACTACTCTCCCACTATGGCTGCTACCACTCTCCCACTACTACTAGTATCACCAGTCTCCTTCTACCACTCTCCCACTACTATGCCCAAGATCCTACTACTGCTACTACCACTGTTCTACTAATATAACCACTGTCTAAATACCCCATGTCTGTCTTCCTCCCTCATTACCTTATGCTATTCTCTTCTGCACAATTGCATCCCACACACGCACATTTACATGGCAGGTCCTCCTCCACTTCCTCTCCAGTACAACCCGTTCTCTTGTCTCATTTATTGGTCCATGTCTGCTCTGGCTGTGGACCTTACCTAAAACTAACACCATCTCCTGAGGTCCTTTCACTCGGCAGCCCTGTCAATCTTACTGGGCTGACCCAATGGAAGAGATCCTGCGCTACTGGCGTACTGTGGCCCCACCTCTACTTTCTGTAATCCCTGTCAAGCCCAAGGATGTTCTGTGAGGCATCTCATGCCAGCTTTCAGCACTTCCTGCCTTTCAGCAAGGAACATGACCCTGAGGTATGGAGGAATGTTGGCGTCTGCTCATACAAACACAGGGTTCAGGGGAGTTTACCATCAGGTACTCCCCCACCTACTTGACAAGGCCAAGGTGCCAACAACCATGTCACTTAGTGTGTGTGTTTGTGTGTGTGTGTGTGTGTGTGTGTGTTTGTGTGTGTGTGTGTGTGTGTTTGTGTGTGTGTGTGTGTGTGTTTGTGTGAGAGCTAGAGAGTAGGTTTAGACATGGTCCACAATGTTTTGTTGATGTGTCGTTTTATGACGTCCACCCACATTCATGTATATACATTTAAACGTTTTTTTTTAAAGAATTTCTATTTCGGTTTTAGTTTGAAGGAACCTGTTAATTGTTAACAGTTAATCAATTAAATTGAGAACATTCAGTGCAATGTCCATGCAATCATCTAGCAAACACAGTTTAATAAAAAGCTAGCTGCAAAAAAAATAAAATAGTCCCCACTGCAGCACAGAATTACTGCCACCAGAGAAGGCAGTCAGGTACAACTAACAATATTAAAACTCCCTGCAACGTATCTCATGCTTTAATGAACAGTAACTGTTATAACGACCAGCACAATTAATGAAAAAACACGCATTCTATTTATTGGACATGCATTCTGTAAAAGGCCAGGCAAAGCTTATACTTTTTTTGTTTATTTTTCAAAACAATATAACAATGTAAAATGTATATGTTTGCATCGTCATCCATCTAACACCAATTTTGAAAGCACCCGATAGGAATTGCTTCAGTGAATTCCAGAAGAAGCTAATATAGAAACATTTTGAGAGATTTCACTTATCGCAATGAAATCTGTGTAATTTACAATCCGCTCCCAGGTTATGTATAGCCTATCATCATTATCAATTTCAATTATTTTTTCCAAGGAGTGCTTTCAAATGACTCTCCGGCATCGTTTGACTGAGATGTTCTCCATCTGTAGAGGTCTGCCAATTAGCAGCATTTACAATGTTCTTAATTATCATGCAGAGCCCTTTCTAATGAGTTCAGTATTGCATTTTTGAAATTCAAAATCAGATTGCATGCACAGCGCGTATATGCTTTTGTGTTATAACATTCCTGCTCATGAAATGGGCTCAGATCTAAAACTGATCAGCTGAACTCAATTATTCCACATGGAGGTTATTTCTGTGAAAAGCATTGCAATTCATAGAAAAATAAATCCCTTTGTTTATTTTTCGTCTTGGCTCCGAAGAGGAACTTCACTGGTCTCAAAAACAGGGTGCCTAATTTACAAAGTGTTTTTCAATGGGATTGTGCCATTGGAAAAGGCTTTTGTAAATCAGGCTCAGGGACTTCTATGATCTTGGCAGGCACTGTGGTCTGGAAGGCACTGTGTGGGAGCATGGGAAACAGACACTCGGAGGCAGATAGCACCATACCTCCAACACTTCACTTTACAGTGTGCATTTGTTTTTTTTTTGTTTTGTTTTTTTAATTGTATTTCTTTATTGACATTTTTAACATGAAGAAGATAGAAACAGCACCATTTTTTTTACAACATTAGGATGTTTTTCGTAGTTTAGTTTAGCCAGTGTTTTTAAAAGACAACAACATTGTATTGCTCTGGGAAAAATAAGGAAATTACATGCTGAGTATGGTATGTCTCATACAGGTTTCCAAAAAGTCTGGAGTTGTAATTGTAACTACATGTTGTCTATGACTAAAACAAAGAGGATGTACCCACCAGGTGTAAGGTTCATGGAGCAGAGGTTTGAACCTTCAGTGATTACTGTTGCTTTTAAACCCCTTAAGTGCCAAGGGGGAGGTATCTCGTACTTGGGATACCCTCCCTGTTGCCAAGGACGAGATACCTCGTCCATGGCACTTAAGGGGTTAATGAAAGAGAAAACGTTTGTTTGTTTGTTTGTTTATTTATTTGGTAGTGCGCGCCAAACCCATTAGGTAGCCGGGCACAGTAGAGGTCAAGACAGCTTAAGCTTGGTTAGATAATGTGTACAAAGAAGCATAAAATATACAAGACAGTTTGAAAATAGGTTGCCAGGATGGTTACAGTGGCATACAGAAGGAAGCAAGTTAAGAGACATGCAGCAGAGACAGGAGTGCAGGAGTGCAAGGTACCGAGAAGGTAAGCTAACAGTCATGCGTTCGTAGCCATTTAATTATTGAGTCTAAATTTAGGATATGGTTGTTCCTTTCTGAGGTCATACGGTAGTGCATTCCAGGTTTGTGCTGCAATAACTGGGAAGCTAGATCCTCCAGCAGTAACACGTTTAAATCTAGGCGTTTCCAAGGTATGGGCATTGGCTGTTCTCGTTGGGCGTGTGGACGATCTTCTATTTATCGGTAGGGTGGGGCCAAGTGGTTTAAGCATTTGGAGGTAAGGGAGGCTGTTTTTAGAAGTATCCTGTCAGATATTTTTGGCCAATGAACCTCTCTTCTGGCATCAGAGATGTGTTCTCTCCTAGGGATATTCAGGGCTGCTCTTAGGGCGTTGTTTTGCATTGTTTGTGTTTTATCGAAGATATTTTTGTTGGCACCGGAGTAGAGAGCATTACAGTAGTCTAATCCCGACATTACAAGGGCATTGGCCAAGGTGATGCAACTCGAGGTAGAGAGGACTGGTCTGCAAGCTCGGATAAGCTTACAGGTATAAACTGTGGAGGATGCAAGTGAGTTGACTTGTTACTTAAGCGAAAGAGTGGCATCAAGATAGAAGCCTAGTGTTTTGACCACTGGCATCACCTTGATGAGATTGTTGTCGATATTGAAGGCGGTATAGTTAGGGCTACTTTTTTTATGTTAGTTTCAGAGCCTAGGATTAGTATCTCAGTTTTATCGTCATTCAGGCAGAGGCCATGAGATGCCATCCATGCCTGAATGAGGAGGTATACTCTGTTTACTAAGGCTGTGTCCTCCAAAAAGTTGCCCGAAAGGGGGATGAGGATCTGGGTATCATCTGCATAATTAGTGTAGGTGATACCCAGTCTGTCCAATTTGTTGAACAAAGGCTTAGTAAAGATGTTATACATAGTGGGTGAGACACAGGATCCTTGGGGTACTCCACAGGAGATTTGAGTTAGGTCAGTTGCCGTTTGTGGGGAAAAGACTTGCATTGTCCTGTTGGCCAGGAAGGATTGGACCCAGGCTATGGCTTTCCCTGAGAAGTGCGCCGCCGACCTGAGATGGTTACATAAGACTGCGTGATCCACTAGGTCGAACGCTGAAGAGAGGTCCAGGAGAAGTAGCATAGCTTGTCCCTTGTCCTTCAACTCGTCAATTTGAGTCTAAGGTCTAGCAGGGCAGTTTCCGTACTGTGGAGTGGGCGGAAGCCAGACTGTCGTGATCCTAGTAGGTGATTAGCTTCTAAGTATTTCTGAATTTGAATATAGGCTACTCTATCAATAATTTTAAGTAGAAAGGGGACAATGGTAATTGGTCTATAATTGGTAGGGATGGAAGGGTCTAGTGTTTGTTTTTTAAGCAGGGGGAGGACCCAGGATTCTTTGAGGTTATTAGGTACTGTATTGGTTTTAAAGGAAGCGTTTATGAGCTTGGAGATAAATGGGGCAAGGTCTCTAGCCGCATCCTTTATTATTTGTACCGGGCAACTGTCGCCCTTGCAGTTAGATGGTTTTAGAGAGAGAATGATTTTTTCCGTGTCAAGAATAGATATTTTTTTAAAGGTGAATGGAGTAGTAGTGCTACACCCTGTGTCAGGGGATGGTTGTTGATCGGAGGGGGGCAGAGAGGCTTTTTTGATTGCTATTTTCTGTTGGAGAGTAGTAATTTTGTTTAGGATGGCTTTTTGAATTGCAGTGCACCATGGCTTGTCATTCGGGACAGTGTCTGCCGGTGGAGTTGGGACTTCCATCTCACGGAGGATGGTAAACAGTTCCTTAGTGTTGGAGCTAGCTTTTGCAATTCTATCATTGGATATATTTTTTTTTGTGATGGTTATTTCTTTTTTGTAGTATTTGGCCTTATTGACAGTAGTTGGGGAGTGGCACCAGATCGTTTGCAATTTTCTTTTCTGTAATCTCAACTCTTTAAGTTGAGGTGTGAACCATGTGTTGAGGTGGGATTTTTGTATGGCTTTTTGTATGGCTTTGTGCATTTTTAGTGGGACGGCGGAGTCCAAGGCTTGGGACATGGCAGTATTGAAGGTTTCCACTAGAGATTTAGGGTCAGCATTATTGTTAACGTTATTCAGAGAATAGGCTTTGAATGGCGACATACTGAAATCACCAAAAAAGGCCTTGGCACTGGGTGGAAACTGGGGGGAAACCCATTGCATTTATTAAGCTAGAGATAGATAAGTCGAATATGGGTAAGAAAAGGGTCTTGACCCACTAGTGGTAATTCGGCCTAACGATTTGTCAGCGAATTGATGGCCACATAAAGCTCCTTGTAAACATAAAGGGAGGGTTGGACCAGTGGATCAGGATGACACAACTCGCTGTCTAAATCAATACACATTTAATTAAATAAATCACACATAAATAACCATCTATCTGTATGTTTCTTTAAAACAACATGTTAATTTATACACGAACAAAAAAAGCACAAATCACTTATAACTCAGGCAAATAAACTCTCAATCCCTCATTCATCCGTCCATACATAAAACCAAAATGGCCTACTATATATAGTGTAGCAAAACTTTCATTCTACACCGATATTCACAAATCACTATTCCATATCTGTTTTCTCTGACCCTGTCCTTATTACTAGTGTCACATCCAGTTTGTTTTATAATATTCAAACAGTTTGTGTGGTCATCGACACGTGTTTCGCTCACTTATGGACAAAAAATCGTGTCCTTCTCTTCTTAGGACCTTCCTCAGGACGTAGAGCAAAATTAAAATGCCTTGCCCCTCTCATGTACTAGAGTAAGCCATACCAAATCCCCATGTACCAACTCCAGGGATGTACGTCTGTGCTTGGAATCTTCAATCCGTCTTGAAAGCAAACATTGCTTTTGAGACAAACGGAGGATTCCAAGAACAGACGTAGCGACCCGATTAAATGAAGATATTTTATCGAATAGAACAAGCTAAAAAAGAAAAAAGAAAGAAAAATAATGTTCGGTATTGATGACTCATAGGGAGTCTCCACAAAATCTAACTACCAATTTGCTATCCATAAAGGGGGGAGCCAGAGGAGAAAGGGTGCATGTCTGTTATGGGTGGTGAACAAAATATACACGACCCAGAGAAAGAATTGAGAGAGCTATAATTTACCTAGTTTAGTAGGACATTAAGTTTCTGTATAAGGATTGAATCCACTACATCTGTCTACATCCCCGGAGTTGGTAAACAGGGATTTGGTATGGCGTACTCCAGTCCATGAGAGGGGCAAGAAATTTTGATTTTGCTCTACGTCCTGAGAAGGTCCTAGTATAGAACTAGCTATTTGGTGCTGAGAGGTGCTTTAGTTCTGTTCTACGCGAGTGACTCGGGACACAGTTGCTTGCATTGTTTTCTAATGACATCTGCTCCTGCTCCTCAGTGCTTTAAGGGGGCCTTACTGTGGCATATAGCGCCATACAAGCAGAAGGCATGCCATAACCATATGTAGTTCAGTCATGTACCAATGCAGACCCCCCCAGCATAGGAAACCTGAGCTGTGCTGCACATGTACTCTCAGAAAACATATTATCAGATAATTGCATTGCCTCGCCCCCTTCTGAGTGCCAGAATTGCAACACAACCAGTAATGTGTCTATAGATCCATAGCACACCATCCCACCCATTTGTTGTAGACAACTGCTTTAACATTTTACACAGTCTACACTAGGCTGGACCATACCTGGCCTCCCAGCCCAACAGCCCTAAAGTACTTTTCTGAAGTTTGGCGACTGGTACAGTTTTAAATAAATAAATACAATATAATTTAACTCCACCATCCATTCTGCTCTGTAGGAGTGTTAGGATGAGTAGTGGCTAAATCACCTGGCACCCCCCACACCTCTACAAACCAACACTGTTCCCAATTGCAAAGGTAAAACAGGCACAGCCAAGCGATATAACTCCTTCACCTGTTGTGGTAACATTGGCAGAGGGAAGTATATACACTCAGAGTTGTTGTGAGTGTGATCCAGTAGCAACCCAAACAGCAAAGTATAAACAGTCCGAATAAAAACGTTTGCCCAATCAAGGTTCTATAAATATATATGCACACTTTTATCCAACACACCCATGTACAAATAACTATAAAACACCATAAAAACCTACCCCTGTAGGAGAGAACACAACGTATGGACTAGATTGGAAGATACAGTACTCTGGGCAATGAAGACAGGGGTAGAAAGGCACTAAGCAATCACAATGAATGTAAAAGGATATCTACTTCAGCGGAAATTGGGCAAAAATGAACAAACCAGGCTATAGGGGCCAAAGTAGGATACCTCAGTGGCAATGCACATTTCATGGAAACAAGACAAGGCAGAGCAGAATACATTTGATACCTGGCCCTGCGATTAGAGGCTGGGCTCTAAAATGAAGCACGATATAAAAAGCAAACTTCATATTTTTTAAAGTAGAACCAGGTAGGAAGTTATTGGTCAATAGTGCCTTTCTACTGTTCGTAGGTGCTTCAACCATGTCAAACCAGGTTTTGAGCTGTGCTGTGGTGCAGGGCAAATTAGGGTTAGGTGTGGTGAGTCGTGTGGGTGAAGCTGGCAACAAGCTGGCATATAGTAGATTCAAAGCAAAAACTTAGTGCAGTTCGAGTTCTTTGTTTGGGTCATGCAGCTCAAGTGGTTCATCAGTGTTGGATCGATATTCCAGACAGTTTGAGACATTGGTGACCATTGGTTCGGTTTGGCAAGTGACAAGATGTTCAAGCAGATCAATGCATGGTGCTCCGGTGCATGGTTTGAAGAAGCTGTGATTTGAATTTGGTCAAGTTGTGAGAAGGTTGTTCAAGCTGAACTAGTGACGTGCCCTGCTTGGGACTATATGGCGGTGAGCATATTAAACAGGCACAATGCTTAAGTATTTTGAGTTTAATGCAGTGCCAAAAGCAGCACCAGCAAGTCCCTCTGGTTGCATTGAAGAAAACGACTCAAATGAAGTTTGACCGGTTTGATGCAGCGGAACAGGGAGAATTGGATGTTCAGGTCCTCCACATGCTGTGAGAGCTACTCCAGAGGCTCTAAAAAAGGATGAGTCAGTTCAGGTTCTGCTCTTCCTGCCTATGTAGTTTTGGTTCAGATTCGTAGGTCAGGTGCTCAGCAAGTGTCACCCCTAATGTACTCTGTGAGTGGGTATGGAGCAGAGTGTGACTCTGTCTTGTACTGTTCCTTCACCTCAATGGAAGAGGGTTTGGGAAAGGTCCACTCTCCCAAAAGAAGGCCAAAATCATTCTTCCTTAACGGTTTTTCAAAAGGTGAATCAGAGATAGAGTGGGTAGTCATGAGTCTATAAGTAATTGGTCTAAAGCAAACCTGCTTAAGAGGTTTGATTGCTGTCTTTGAGACAAGTGGTATTTGCCTTCTGACATCATACACAAAGTGCTTTCTGCTAAAGGAAGTGGAGGGGACCGGAAGGACGAGAGATATAGAGATATAGAGAGAAACAAGATTCTGGAATCTTCAAAGCAACTATGCTGACCTCCCTGTTTATACAGTAACTCTGCCACCTTCTGTTGTCAAGAACATCAAAGGCCCTTTTGGTATGCAGCACCCTGGTGTGACTTTACTCCATTTGGGATCGGTGAGACCTTTGTTTTACAGGAATGCCCCTGATGGGAGTCTGTCCTGCGAGAGAGTTGTGTTACCAGTCCTCAAAAAGGATCAAAAGAGAGGCCCAGCCCTTCAACCTCCTGCCCTGCAAACTTACAGGGCCAGGCTCTCCATCCAGAATACACCTAGCTCTTCCACAGAAGAGCTGAGCTCACAGAGCTGATACATGTATGATATCAATTTGATGTGGCTTTAATAAGTATGAGAGATACATGCCACCATACCCTAAACCAGGTATAGATAGTAACTCACATAGTTGTGTGGTTTGGGAACAGAGGGAAATATCTTAAATGCAGCCACTCCGCTGACATGACTCAGCTGTCACTGCAGCTGCCAAGAGGCCACCTGTGACCCTGCCCCTGATCTGTCCGACTGGAGAGCAGGTGCTGCAGACCATGATGTTGATTCAATGGGGCACAGGTGTATACTACGCTTTTGCTGAAAGTCGCGCTTGGATAGCATGTCACTCTTTCTGAGACTGAATTACACACATCATTTTATTATCAATAGAAAGCAAAAAAGCTAAGCATTCTGGTCAGATGATAATCCTTTAGAAAAAGCACAGCTCACGTGAACTGTTCTCTTATTTACCAACCTCTTCAGTGCTATGCAACAACATAAGGGCCCTTGTGCAATATGCAAGTAAGCAGCATGACAGTATGTAATTTCTTTCCCAGTTTCTACGAGCATCTTCCATCTCCCCTTAGCATGCTCAAATGACAAGCCTCAGGGCAATCTGACAACTACACATCCTCAACATAGCAGTGCAAATTAATGTCTCAGTTGTTCCACTTAAGGACAGTGCATTGTACCTAAAAAGTGAAAAGATAACCTTCAGCTGCTAGCCAGTGGCAAATGTTGCATTTGTTGTCTCTGTGATGTGTCTACTATAGTAGGGTATGTAGACCATTATCTGCTTGATCCTTCCACCAAATGTCTGAATTCTCACCCTGGCTGCCTCAGGAAATCCATTAAAGGAAAGAGGTATTTGCAAATGTATAGATTTAATGAACTCCAATGCTGCTAGAAAATGCCTATTCTGGGTTTAGCATAGGTGTAATTAAATATGGGAATCTATTTGTTTTAATGTAATCGAAAAAGGTTTCTTGAAGGGTTTCCCTGGATAGTAACTGACCAATTCCGAATGTTTACTCCTGTTTGCAAAGTGCCCAGCTCTGTAGTCTGCTTTGACAGGTTTAAATTTTATCCTAGTTTTCAGTTAGACATTTGAGAAAGAGTGCAGCCATTTGCTCGGACATGTAACTATGTGCCCCGGGGCATTACCTGAAGTGGTAAAGCCCCTCCTCCCCCTGCTCAGGGCGTATTGCTTAAGGAGAACCCTCTGCAGCTATCAGCATGAGATAATTCAATATGTTTATCTGAATAACATCCCCCGTAACTCCAAACTCCTAGGAACTCTTGAGAACACCTCAGGGCCATCACAAAACTACAATATGACTTAACATAATACGACCACTACACTGGTAATGGTCTCCAGAAAGTTCTACTGGTCAAGGGAAGATTGAGTCCCTTCTTTTGATTACATGTTCTTCTCATCAAAACACTGAAAACTATACATTCATCCCAATGATCACCTAGCTATCCCATTTGTGTAGCACTCCCTATGAGTGGTAATTCCTTGTGAGAATGGTAGATTGAGTACTCACTTTCACAGATCTTGGAAGAAAGAAGACACCTGACATGAAGTACTAAACTAGAAATAGTTTGTATTACATTGTTTAGCATATTATATTTTCTGATCAAGTCAGAAAAGACATTCATCAGATGAGGGTCTTTTATTTTTTATTTTTCAGCATGTATGCAAGGATAGTATAGGACAATTTAATATGGTGCTAATTACAATAGAGATTTTGGATTATATATTCTCTCATGTAGTCGGGGTGTACAGAGTGGGAATTTGGTGTTCTTTTTCTGACATTGCATTAAACATATATTTGGCACATTGTGGTCAATTAGCTATTCAGAGGCCAATTGTGTCAGATTAACCCCTAGTCTCATAAACTACAAAAACTGGTAATTGTCATTAATGCTCACAGTTGGTCGGTTTCTTGCTTTAAAATCCATAATAATAAATATGTATTACAAAGCTACAAAGCTTCCTGGGATCATCCTCTTGTTTAAATTTGTTTGTTACACTATCTTCAAAGTTTGATAAATAAACAACGCAAACATTTTGGAACACATTTTCCTCAGACTTGGCAGACTACTTCTCTAGACCTTTAAAGGACACAGTCTGTCTAATTAATCAATCAAGCAATCAATTAATGCTTTCATTTTTCTTAGGATAGCTTGAGCACCTCACATGCCTCTCATGCATCCATTCAATACATCCTCACGTCAATATTTACATCATTTGCATTTATGGCGTCAACACATTTCAAGTATCCTTCCATTTCTCTTTTCCTCCTTTCTCTTTTCAGTCTTTGTCTCCCATGTTTTTGCATTATTTTGATTAAGGTCTTATGATCACTGTCCAGGTACACAGTATGCCCAAAAGCATGGGTATGGATAGGCACTTTAAGAAGATTACAATGGTGAGTTAGCATATTACACAGCCACACAAGTGGCTGTGTAGTTATGGTTAACTTGCTGTTTCCATAGGAAGAGCACTTTTTGGGCGGCTTATAACTCCGTTCCCCCTGGATGAATTCTCTCCAAACTTTGCAAAAAAAATGTATATGGGCTACTTTTTTTTGCAAAGTTTGGTGATGTTTGGTCCAGGGGGGAAAAGTTATAGGGGGGTCCCAAAACGTCTTTTTTTCCCATAGACTGAATGGGGAAAAACTTTGTGCACGCCTACAGGCCAAACCGCTGGAAAGATTTTCACCAAAAGCAGGGGCTTGGTCCCGAAAGCATGCTTTTGTAAATCTGGTGACAATCCGTCCAGTAGTTTCCTTTAAAACAACAAAATAGTAGGTCTGAAAAAATTAGTGATAACTATGTCCGCTGCGCCATCACACTTCCCTGTTCGCTCCATGGACAAGAAATCGATTGGCTAATCCGTAGCGTCATGTCCGCGGACATATGGCGCTTTCACTAATTGGTTGTGGAACAGCATGAAGTGCATCAGATTTCTTCGCTGCTTCCGCCATCTTTTGTTCATGTTTTGGTGTACATGGACATCACCGGTAACACATAAAAAACAAGACACCAACGCACTTGTTCTACTTATGAAATACTGTTTCCGAAGGTGAGCTTTAATTAGGTTGTGATGGAATGTGGCAGCGCAAACTCAAAAAGTGGTGTTTTATTGCCACCAAATTCATACGGTAAAGTGGAAGTTGGTGCTCAATGTACGGCGACCAATGCTTTAGTCTGTGTTACAATGTTTTCAGATTAATATTGAAGTCGGATTGGCATCCTACGTTTTGAAATCTGAGGCCGCCACCTGGAGTGTTTGATGGAAACAGTGGTTCTGGAGGAATATGGGAGTAGCAGTTCTCATGAATGGATTCTCATATGTTGTTGCAAAGTGAGAATGTATTTGCCTTCTGAGTGAACGTCAGTTGATTTGCTTTTATGGTTGCGAGCTCAGTAGACCCACGCATCCAAGTCAATCCATAAGGGGCTATTGTTTATTGACCTTGAGCGAAAGGGAAACTTCAAAAGCTATGCAAGGAATGAAAGCTTTGAAAAAAATATCATTTGATAAGGTTATGTTTTAAAAACGTTTGTAAGGAACATGAAATATTACTTCACGAAGATTCTTTGATGCGAACACATTGCTGTCTGACTTGGCCAAAAACAATGGAGAATGTCAAGATCATGTAAGTTTATTTTTGACGGCTCTACACCGACCCTCGTTTTAATTTTATATTACCAAAATACTAAATGTGACAATGTAACTGAAGTATTATCTTTTTATGCACAGTTGTATTTTTCCTCCAATAACAGAGAGTGCACATTGTCCGCGTTTGCAGGCTATGACTAGAGACACCCTTGTTGACCGTTATTTCCTCTTCTTTGAAATGTTATGCTTGCCCACATAGCTTTGTGTATCAGTTTGCATGTTCTTTTGGTCTTGTGTAACATCAAGACATGTCATTTTTTCTTTCTTGTCCATTCATGTTGGCTTCATAACTGAATTACCATCTCACTGTGTAGTTGCCCTTTTTTTAACCCTTACAGCGAGTGCTGATTCTCGGCATTTGTAGGCTGTCACTATATGTACCCATGGTCAACGCTAATATTTCCTTAAAATGTCATGTTTGTCCACTTCCATTTGTGTACTACTTTCCACAATCTTTGTGTCTTTTTTGGAATTTTTTCCTAAAGGTTGTGTATTGACACAGATTTTCTCTTACGTTTTCCGCTTAGCTACATCTTGCCGTACTGTGCGTGCCATGGTTTCCAGATGCCGGGTGATGGCTTCTTTCAACGTCAGATGCAACTGCTCGTGACCGGCTGCCTGTCCATTACAATGTTGTGGGATGACCGGCCAGGCTCCCTCTGTCCCTACGCTGAACTAGCCATTAGGAGTAACATAACATCATCTATGGTGGTGTAGGACAACGGTCATGGCACTGTCTTGGAAATACCTGTTCAAACAAAGCGGGTGCTTTAACCGAAACTCATACTTTGTGTGTGGGAAAATAACTGCGTGTCTCTCACCATGAACATTTTCAATGTCGCCCTTAGAACCATTGTTACAATTTAATTGAATATAGGATTAGTCCGATGGTCTCTGACAGTTGTTTGTTAAATAAAACTACTTTACAAATTCTAAAATGTTAACGTTTTCTTTTAAATGTAAGGTACCACGTTGTACGTTGCTGTATGTTTATTTACAGGTTCTGCGTCATGGCACGTACTTTTGCTTTTTGGAGGCTGTCATGGAAACCGAAGAGGGGCCATGTATGGAACAACCGCCTTTCCTTTCGATGGTGGCCATCTTGAAAAAGGATTTTGTTTTGTAATCGCTGTATGTTTATGTACAGGTTCTGCGTCTCGGCACATACTTATGCTTTTTGATGGCTGCCATGGAAAGCAAAGAGGGGCCATGTATGGAACAAATGCCTTTCCTTTCGATGGTGGCCATCTCGAAAAAGGATTTTGTTTTGGTGTAACCAAAAATCATATTTTTCAGTAGCACACATTAATGCTTTGCACATCTATACTATTACTGACAAATCTTATTGCGTCAATGTCCTTTACTGAGAAATATAAATTATATGGGGTGTATGCGATTTTTAAAAAAAAAAAATATTTACACTGAAAGGTGGTTCTTAACGCAACATTTACTTTGTTAACGGATGGCTTTCTTTTTTGGTAGCACAGCTAATAGGCCATTTGCCAACGGAAATGAGGTAAGAGGCATCAAACAGTGATATGGGGGGGTGGACGGTGCAAAAATATTGTGTGTTTTTATTTCTAAGGTTGGGCCAGTGTTTGTCATGCTCCTTCATTACAGCAGTGCTGCCGTTTCTTGCGGAGGAGGGATGGCCTTAGTTGATGTAATTTTCAGATAACTAGAACTTTCACTGAAAGTATGTAATGTGTACTACATTGTTAATGGCTGACTACCAATAAGTGTTGGCGCTGTGCAAGGCAAATGTTGCAGGTGGACGGTCCTACATCAATATAAAATCTGTTTCCACACTGTCCACGAGGCAAACATCTTACTATTAAGTGTTTACAGATTCTGGGACATGTTACCGTGCTGTACACCAGCATATTGTCATGTGGTATTCTCTGCAAGGTGTGTAAATAAGTCAGAGGTTACTTTACATTATGGTTACATGCCACTACTATAAACCGATCATGTTTAGCAAAAAAACTTTGCAAAAGGACGGTATAATTAAGTTGCTCTACTGAAAACCTTTGAAATTGAGTTAAAAAAACTTTGTTAAAGGGACGATATGGTTAAGTTGCCCTACTAAAAACCCATAAAATTCACTAAAAAAACTTTGTTAAGAGGACATTATGGTTAAGTTGCGCTACTAAAAACCTGTGAAATTCACTAAAAAAGTTTTATAAACGTGACATTATGGTTCAAAGTAAAACAAAAAACCCCTGAAATTCGGCAGTTATGGTAGGCTAAGCAACCAAAACTGGCCGCACCACTATGCACTGCTAACACTAACACCCAGGACATCAAAGATGGTACCACAAATGTCATTGATGACATGACTGAAATTATAAAAGATCAGGAAGAGGCACTGAGCGCCAATGTGGAGTCTGGTGGAGTGTACAATCCTTAAAGCACCCTCTGAGCGAGCAGAGTGTTGTTTCTGGTACTGGAAAAAGGTTTTCTCACCAAATCCCTACTGGTGCATATCACTTTAATAAATTAAAAACGATCAGGAAGATGCGTGGAGCACTGGCGCATAGGCCGGTGGGGAGTCCAGCCACTCTCCTTAGAGCCCCCTGTGAGCGAGCAGTGTGTTGTTTCTGCTGCTGGAAAAATGGTTTCTCACCAAATCCCTACTGGTATGTGTCACTTTGAGAAATTATAAAGCATCAGGAAGAGGCACGGAGAGCCAGAGCATAGTCTGGTGGAGACTCCAGTCATTCTGCAGTCAACCACCAGTCAGACGCTGCATTTCAGACATGCCTAGCTGTGGGAGTGGATGTTGCAACAGTTGCCAGCTTTGCTCATGGAGTCCAGCTGCACCCTAAGCTTGCAGAGAGGGAGCGGGAAGATGGGCAATGGCCTTGGCGCTACAACATTGGATCAGGTAACTTTGAAGGGAGGCAAAGGTAAGACGGCACCATGCACTGTCTATGTGGCTGCGGCTTCGCGCAATGAACTGATAGAATGGGATCAACCATGGCCCGACTTAGTATGCCAAGCAGACATGTTAGTTGTTGATATCCCCTTTGTTCCTGTTACCAAGTGTCAAAGTGAAAGTTTCAACGTGGAAGATGAATTGGTATTTCATCCAATGCCCTATCTTTTTCCCATGAAATCAAAACTCCTCAAAAGACGGTTAATACACCAATAGACCTAAATAACTGTCCCCCCAGACTGTTGGGGTGTCCAAGCAGCCCTCGCTTATCGTTGAGTACTGTGCTTCCAAGATTGGAGCCATTATTGTGTCTACTGAGGATAAATTATTGGAGAAAATGGGTGCTGAAGAAGAATGTCACACAACAGTGACTTGTGTGGCGAAGTCCCCGATTTCCAAGAGGGGTCCGTAGTGCTCCCCTTGGAAGACAGAGTCCCAAGTAGAGGGCTGTGTTTGGACGGCGGTGCAGCTCCTCCCCCAATTCCATTGCTTGGACACAGATGTATAAACCAGGAGGACGCTGTAACAGATGGTCCTTCCCCACCAGCGCAGATAGTGAATACAGTACAGGCGATGGTACATGCCCTCCAGTCACCTATGCATACATCTGTAAGAAGCGCAAATTTGGACAGGACAATAGAGCACCCAGCGGCTCCGATCTTGCACAAGGCTTTAGAGACAGAGATCTCTTCGTAAGCCCCATCGAGAAACTCACCGAGAACACAACTGTGTAGGCTCAGCTTCAGCCTGGGCCTGCCAAGCACAACATTGTAGCTGTCCTAGGGGGAGGGGGAGAGTCAACTTACCCATTTAAACGTGTGGTGGGTTGTGTTAAAGTAGGAGGCAGGCCCATACTCACTAAGAGTGGGAGTCTAAACGATCAGCCTGGTGGGCAAGATTTATGGTGCCTACTTATTAAACAGATTGAATGAATGGGTAGAAAAATCAGGACACCTTGACCCATATCAGTACAGCTTTGTAAAAGGCATGTGAACGTATTTGAACATAGCCCCTATAAAAATATTTAAGGGCAGGGTGTTTCAGTGTGGTGTTAAGATGTACATGTCCTTGGTTGATTTAGTCCAAGCTTTGATCATGTGAGCAAGCCTAGGCTTTGGGAAAAATGTATGAGATGGGATTATCCAGGGGACCTATTGAACCAATTGCGGGTTCTGTACACAGGAACCAGTTTAAAGGTACGACTGAATAAATGAGGCCGGTTGTCGGATGAAATAGCGAGTTTTAGAGGGCTGAAACAAGGTTGCCCTCTGGCACTGACTCTTTTCAACCTCTATTTCTAAGATATAGGGTTGACCTTCAATAAGTAAGCACCATTCCCCTCGAAGATTAATGGCATACCATTGAGTTATATGTTATAGGCAGACACCATGGTACTAATTGACCATACAGCCACTGTCCTCCTCTTCCTTTTCAGATAATAAAAAATTAGATGCTATCAGCTAGTGATCAAATTCTGACAAGATGGGCAGCACATTGGAGCAAACTGCTTGGGAAAGTGTCCGCAAGTGAGGAAGACTTATTTAACCATACAAAAATGTAAATGTTACCATGGCCAGCAGATAGGATCTCGACGCGGAGGAGGCGAGTGCCTTTAAACTCTTCTACACTTTAAAATAGGAAGTTCAGACGGCAGGTTCCATGCCAAAATATTGAATACAATTCCTGAACGCTTATTACAAAGCACAATTTATGAGGCTTCGGCTGAATTTATTCCCCTCTAAAGAAATCTTGGCTGTAAGATCGGGCTTAGATGTGCAGAATGGTGAATGTACCTTTTGCAAAAAAATGGAAAATCAAATGCATTTATTGCTTTTTTGCACAGCCCATAGGGACTTAAGAAACAGACTTTTTGCTAGGTTTTTGAGGAGACGGAGCACTTTAATCGAAAAGGATGGTGGAAACTTGTGTCGAATGGGAAATTTGTTCCATTGATTTTAGCAGCAGTAACATTTTTACAAACAGTTTTTAAGGATTCTGGAAGATCTTAATCGTTAAATTTATTTTTGTAGAAAAAGTTATGCTGATTGGGAGGTACTAGATGGATTTTGTGTTTTCATTGGATTAAACTTGTTTTTTTATGTGATTTTAGGAATAATGTGCTAAGTGTCGAAGGATGTTATTTGACTAATTTTGCAAAAAGGTTTTTAATAAGCCAAAAAAAAATTTAATTTTAATAAAAGAAATTACAAAGGATTCTATCGCACATGAACAGAGCATTCAAAATGATCCTGGATTTTCAAATGGTAAATAAATCAACAGGGAAGTTTTCCAGGATTGTGCTTTCCTTTTGGAATGGGAGGGGCAATCACTTTATCTAGCATGTTCTGATAGTTGCATTTCACTAAGGTGGGTCCTCTTAAACTTTTTTTTACAAATGTGGTCATCCAGTTGTTCTCAATCCTTTTCGATCTAGGTAGCAAGGTGTCCCCAACTCTCGTCCATTTCTACTCAATTATTAAAATATTTGGTTAATTGTGTAGGCCAGAGGGTAGCAAATGCATGATCCAGAGTTCCCATCTCAGAGTCATGATTGTAGATACTGGCCTAAACACTACTCCCTATGATTATATACAGTCTCACACTCATAAAGGCTGTTTCTTGAAATTCCATTTGGCCATGACCATAACGCATCATAAAGTGGGGCATGACAGCTGCATGCTAGCACACTCCAATTGTGTGGGAGCCTCTGCTAGGCTAAAATTATATATTTTTTCTATTTGTCTCTTTATGAGAATATGCAGGAATTAAAATGCTGCTGAATCTAAAAGTATAATTTTTATTTCTGTCACTTCAAACATAGAGCTATTATTAACATATGCAAATTATGTGAAAGTATGCATTTCAAGACATAGGGACATATTACAAGTTGGGCGGTCTGGGTAAAATGTGGTGGTAATACACACTGCATTACTGCACCGCCCAACTATGAATTTGGCATTAATCTATGAGCTGGAGGTTAATCTGACACCTTTCCGCCAAACTTCAGTGGAATTACCACCAGCGGAATTACTGCTGTTTTAATTTCATCATTTCATAATTTCACCAAAATACCCCAAGGAGTCCTATGGACTCCAATAAAATGGGAACTAACACCCTTACCATCAATTGTAATCTGGCAGTAATACCGCTTGACCAAGAGGCGGTAACAGTAATTCCATTTGGTAGTATCTCAGTTGATTTACCACAGAGATACCACCAAACCTATAATGAGGCCCATAGTTTTACTTGCCTTATATGTGTTGGCTCAAGCCCATTTCACAACGGTATGTGTTTGTTTAGTGAGACAAATAAATAAAATGTTACAGCAGAAGTGTAATTCACATGTTTATTCTCAATGCATTATATAAAATCGGTATCTGCACATTTGAACTTGTAAAATATTGCTTTTATATGTGAAGCTAAACACGTATATGTTAACAAATATCTATTGTTAAAATGTAATTTAAGGATTGCATTAGTTGGTTAAAGAAAGTTGTCAAGCATGGTGTTCACACTTTATCCTTTTTTAACTTAATGGCTCAATATCAAGGGCTAATGAATCTTCGTGGCCATCTGTCAGTGAATCTGCCATTAGTCAAAGTGATGATGGTCTTGTGATTAGCATAACAATGGAACACCACGAGCAAGATGATTCAAAGCCGCACTACCCGTTTTGTATGTGTTTTCTTAGCCTTTTACAAGCAGACACCTCAAATTAGCAGACACATCTGCTCAATTCATATTCCATAACACATTGTTACTGACACAGAAATATCAGAAATGCAACCAAATTTTGATTTTTAGGTGGAGTCTGTTTGGATAAATGTATTCTTTTTAATATGTCCTCACAGTCTTTCAACCAATTGCCCAAAACACCATGTTTACCGTCATACCTGCCTTGGTTCAAAATAACAAAGGCTGACTTTGCTGGAGGGTCTACAATCTTTCGGAATAAATGATTTCCCTGCTCATTTTGGCTTCAATTGATTGGGGGCCGAGTTTGAATATTAGAATGGAAATAGGAAGTCCTTGAGGCAGCTCCATATAACGAGCAAGGAATGACTCTACATTATACCATTGTAAAACTGGTCAAATAGAAAACTCGCATTTTGCTTGCAAATTCTTGTAATTTGTGGCACATGTTGCATTGCTCTTACACTAACATTATTGAATTGCAATTGTCTTCTACTATCCATAAAAATATTAAAACCCACGTACTTAATTTGGTCTACCTTGTCCAATTTTTAACACCTGATGTGGCAGCTCCGACAGATTTTCCTCCAAGTTGAGGAAATTATCCTGAATTGTGTTTTTGTTATGTTAACGGATAGGTTATCAAGTGACATATAATCATCTACGGCCGTCAAGACCCTTTGAAGTTCTTTTGGTCAAAGATACCAATTCGTTTGCATACGCATGAAATTAAATAGGGATGGAGCCCACTTTAAAAGGAAACATGAATTACTTTAAAAAATTACTTTTCCAGGTCCAAGATGTATAAATTAAAGAACACAGAGGCCAAACTGGACCCCTGGTGTAAGCCCTCGTAAAAAGGGATTATTTTAGACATACTACCTTTAGTGTCTAGCCTAATTTGCAAGGAAGTTACAATATTTAGGATTTTAACAAATGAAGCAGGAATTTATGGAACCCCCACTTGAAAGGTTTGCTACATAAACTCTCAAGATTTACACAAAAATGCAGAGGACAGGTCTACAAAAGCAATATAAAGAGATGTTTTGATCATTCAAGTCTACTAGATCAAGTGATGCAGCAAGAACCAATTTTAAGGAGTGTCTATGTTAGGCTCATTTTAGCTCTGCGGGAGCGTCTGGAACCTCTCTGTGGTGCTATCCTCCTGACTGCCTTCTCTAGGATGACTGCGTCTGGGATGGGGTCATGAAGACAAGGCAACTGTGAGTACTTGGGAACTTGTAGGTAGCTACACTCCTCCCCCACCTCCCTGTGAACCTCCCTCCTGTGTGTGTGCTCACCTTATGTAAATAGGAAGTAGGCACTCCGTCCTGCTCTCATTCCTCAGAAGGGGCGCAATAGTCTGGCATCATCAGTTACTTCACTGATGTTACATCCATGCCCCGGCCTGCTGTGGCATTGGATATGTGCTTGCTGCACGTTTGGCGTGTGATTAGTTCAATATGCGCATGCCTTTCCTTCCTGCTTGCTGTCTTTATTATGCATTTCTTCTGTCTGTTCATTAGTTATGCCTTTCCTTTCTTGCTTCTTTCAGACTTCTATTGCCTGTTCGAAAAGTATGACTTTCCTTCTAGCTTGCCTAAGTCTCTTTGCTTATTGCAGGCTTAATTTGCTGTACTGTTCTGCCTTTTACTTAAATAAATGTTGCGCTGCAAGTTCCTTTAACATCTGTTGCACGTATTACCTCTTACCGCGTGTTTATGCTTCCTTGCTGGGTCCGGAGCGGAGCGGGGCTTGTGAAATAAGCTGGAGGCTGGGAGTTGGCGAGCCGCGAAATGCTGGAGGAAGAGTGGAGACGCCGAGGACCTGAAGACTGAAGTAGCTGGCCCGCGGATTGACGGGGAGCAGCCCGGAGAAGACGTGGGAGCCGGAAACAGGTGAGTGAAGTCGCTGGAGGGGCTCAGCAGGAATGCAGAGAACTGCGCGTTGCCCAGAAAACTGTGGCTGCTGTGGCTGGTTGCTACAGCAATGTTATTGAACCTCCTGGAGCATGGTGAGCGTTCCGCTGCCTTTGGGCAGTGTCACCCGAAGCGTGGAAGCATGCCCGGGTGTAGCTTAAATAGCCAGCCACACCCAGAGACTAGACTGTTGTCCACGATTTACTTCAGGGCTGCTCCCCCTCCATGTTGCGTGGTTAGCCCAGTGTTGAATGATGCAGCTGGTTCCAGGAACACCATGCCCTGGTCCAGCTGGGTTCCTTCCAGGTTCCACATGTTGTGCTTTGGAAATGTTGTGAAGTCTATGAGCCCAATGAGACAGTCCAGGAGCATATATGTGTGAATGGGTTACTGGGTTGGTGGGGCAGGGGCTATAAGGGTAGAGGTTGTGACAGTACTCCCCCCCAAAGCCCCCCTTAGGACGGAAACCACAGGTCCTGGTTTGGTTGGATGTGTGCGATGGAACCTTTTCACTAGCCGAGGAGTGTGGACATGTTCACTGGGCTCCCAGGATGCATCTTGCAGGCCATACCCTTTCCATTCAACTAAATGATATAGTTTGGGCCTAACGGTCTTGGAGTCTAGTATACTTCTGACCTCATATTCTAGTTCCCCGTCCATGATTGTAGGTGTCGGAGGTGCTTGCAACCAAGTGCCAGGTTGAACAGGTTTCAGGAGTGAAACATGGAACACCGGGTGGATACGCATCCTTGCTGGTAGGGCTAACTTTACTGCTACCGGATTGATGACTGATTCAATGGTGTACGGGCCTAGATACCTTGGACGGAACGTTTGAGGCCCCTTCATTGGAACATGTTTTGCGGCTAACCATACAGTGTCTCCAACTTGATAGGTTGGCACTGCCTTCCGACGTTGGTCTGCAAATTTCTTATGTCTTTCTTTGGCCTTCACCAATTGCTCTGTGGCCTCCTTAAATGCTTGTTTGATGGTTGTATGCAGAGTCTTTACTGCTGGCATCTCCAACTCCTCTGGTAGATCAAAGATGGAGGTTCATGGATGTCGCCCATACAGGACTTAGAATGGGCTTTGTCCGGTAGTGGAATGCTGTGAATTGTTGCAAGCGTATTCCACAATCCATAGGACATCTTTCCAGGTCTTTTCCGATTGGTGGAGCAGGCATCTGAGATATTGCTCGAGCGTCTGATTAGTTTGTTCCATTTGGCTGTTGGTTTGAGTGTGGTGACTGGTAGACAGACGTACATCCACCTGAGCCAGTTCACAACTTTTTTGCCAGAATTTGGAAATGAATTGGCTACCTCGGTCTGACACTAAGATCGATGGGAAGCCGTGTAATCTGACTATTTGCTCCAAGAAAACCTTTTCTAGGGTGAGCGCTGTGGGTAATCCTTTCAGAGGAATAAAGTGGCCCATGTTCGAGAATAGATCCACAACAACCAGTATTGTATTGTAACCATTACAGGGGGGAAGATCGGTAATGAAATCAAGGGACAATGTATGCCATGACGTAGGTGGAACAGCTAAGGGACGTATGAGACCCGCTGGTTTCTGTTTTTGGGATTCATTCTGTGCACAGCTGCCGCATCAGAGCACAAACTGAGTGACGTTTTATCGCCAGGTAGGCCACCAATAAGTTCTTTAGATTTTGGCCAAGGTCTTTGCTATTCCAGGATGCCCTTCTCATAACTTGTCGTGATAGGTGGCGGTGATTCTTTCTCGTTCAGCTACAGTAGGAAGGTATAGTCATTCCCTGAAACATGGTAATCTGTTGAGTAATGTATGCTGACTGCTTTTGGTGACCCATGCCTGAAGTTCTTCTTTACTCATGTGGTGTAGTATTTTGGCTTTTAGGTCTTCTAGTGGAGCGGTTGTTGCGGCCCCAGGAGTTTACTTTCGGGTATTATGGCTATTGATTGTCTTTGTTCATATGCTTTGTCCCCACTACCCAATCATGACAACGTGTCAGCCTTGCGGTTGCGTACCCCCGGACGGTACGTGATGACATAATTGTACTTTGCAAAAAATAACGCCCATCGGAGCTGGCGAGATGATTGTGCTTTTGCTGTCTTCAGGTATTGCAGATTGCGATGGTCTGTGATGACAGTGAGCGTGTGCCGGGCCCCTAAAAGGTAATGTCTCCATTCTTTGAAGGAAGCTTTGATTGAGAGGAGCTCCTTATCGGTAATTGCGTAGTTCATTTCAGCTGGAGAAAACTTTTTTGACCAGAACGCGACCGGATGTAATTGGCCGGTGTCAGGGTTTCTCTGTGAGAGGACCGCTCCCATTGCGGTGCTGGAGGCATCGGTTTCAACTATGTAAGGAATGTCAGGTTTCGGGTGACGTAAAATCAGGGCTGAAGTGAATTTTAATATAAATTCTTGGAAAGCGGTTTCTGCCTCTATGGGCCAATCAAATTGTTTGTTTTTCCGCAACAAGGATGTGATCGGATGGACCACTTGGGAGAAGCCTAGTATGAAGCGGTGATAAAAGTTCACAAAGCCAAGGAAGCTCTGTATTCCTTTAATGGAGGTGGGAGACCGCCAGATTGAGATTGCATCCACTTTCCTGTTGTCCATTCTGATGCCCTAAGGGGTAAGGATAAATCCTAAGAACTCCACTTCTGACACATGAAAGGAACATTTTTCTAGTTTAGCGTAGAGTCGATGGTGTCTGAGTCTGTCGAGGACAGGCCGCGCATGATTGACGTGTTCCTGTTCGGGGGTGGAATATACCAGAATATCATCGATGTACACCATGGCACAGACATCTAGTAAATCCCTTACTACATCGTTCATGAAGTTCTGAAAGGCAGCTCGGGCATTGCACAACCCAAAGGGCATCACCTGGTACTCATAAAGTCTGTATTTCGTCCGGAATGTTGTCTTCCACTCATCCCCTCTTTTGACCCATACCAGGTGGTATGCCCCTCATAAGTCTAGCTTAGTATAGATCTGTGCGTCCTTCACCTGGTCTAACAGTTCTGGAATGAGCGGCGAAGGGTACCATTTTTTTATTGTTATCTGTTTTAGTGACCGATAATCGATGCAGGCCCTAAGGTCCTCCTCTTTCTTTGGAACGAAGAAGAGAGGAGATGCTGCCAGGGAATTGGAGGGTCGAATAAAACCATTCACCAGGTACTGCTCCAAGTATGCCTTCAGGTGGGTGTTCTCCTGTTTGGTTAGCACATAAATGCGGCTACATGGAACCTGGGCGCCAAAGATGAGGTCTATGTGGCAGTGATATGCTCGATGTGGTGGTAACGTGTTAGCTTGTTCCTTCTGGAATACTTCTTGGAAATCAGCATATGCCGGAGGTAGAATACCTAGTAGACCGAGCACATCTTTCTTCCTTGAGATGATTTGTATCTGTGCTTCCTGGGTATCCGTACTCGTATAACAGGAACGAGTGCACTCCTTGGAGAAGGTTAACACTCTCGTACACCAGTCGATCCGCGGGTTATGGGCCTCTAACCATGGGATTCCCAGGATCCTCCAAAACGGCGGATCGCTTATTAGGTCGAAGGCGATGTCTTCTCCGTGAGCATCCTGGTAAAGGAGTGTTACAGTTTCGGTGCAGTGGGTCACCGGTCCAGAGGATAACTGGGTGCCGTCTATCTCCGTAACATTCTCCGAAGTTGCTTTTGGATGTGTGAGGAGACCAATTCGGCCCCCCAGACCCTGGTCAATATAGTTGCCTATTGCCCCACTGTCTATGTATGACTCGAGGGCAGGCATCCGAGAGGGCTGCTGCTGGCTGATCAGGATCACTGGGACGACGAGATGAGAGGTCTGTAAATCCATCTGCTTGCTCGACAAACGGACCTCTACGCTTGCCAGGGGTTGGAGTTTTCCGAGTCGAACTTGGGTTCTTCTTTATCCAGTGCTCTTACTGTTTTTCTGGGCGGTTTCACTGGACAATCACGCAGAAAGTGCCCTGCCTTGCCGCAATACAAACACAGATGCTGCTGTTGTCTCTTTTCCCGTTCGACTTTAGTCAATGGGCTCCGTACCCTGCTGATTTGCATAGGTTCAGGTTGACTCTCTAACTGGCGAGGCTGCAGTTCTCTGGGACACACAAACATCGTCCTCAACTCAGATCATGCTCGATCAGTCTTTCGGTCCTGCAGTCTATGATCAAGTCATACCACGAGATCTATGAATTCTGCACAATCATCAGGAGGGTTCACGACTTGAGCAAGAATGTCTTTTAATTCTCCTCTTAGCCCCCGGTGAAAGAGGGCGGTCCTTTTTTCCTCAGGCCACTTAGTCTCTGCGACTAAACTGTTAAAAGTGGCTGTGAATGTCAATATATCCTGATTCCCCGGTCGTAGTGACAGGAGCTTGTTGCCTAGAGTCTGACCCCTTGTATGTCGGGCAAACAGCTTTTCTAACTCTCGCTGAAAACCCGCAAAGTTACGTAACAATGGGTCGTCCCGATTCACAAGTGGAATGGACCAGTCCACTGCACTTCCCCCAGATAAGACAAAATTAAGGCAACTTGAGACTGCTCATTTGGAAAAGCCCCAGGTCTACACAGAAAATGCAGGCGACACTGGTTCATAAAAACAGGAAATTTGTTAGGATCCCCAGAAAACTGCTTAGGTGGAGCAGTGGTACCGCCCCTGGAAGGACCACTTGCACCAGGGTCGTTGGAGGTGTGGCGGAAGGTTGACTGCCAGGTAATGGGGCCTGTCCAGCTTGGTTCTGTAGCATTTGACGTGCTAATTCCTCTGTCCGGTCTCTATTTATGACTAATTCTCTCCACAAGCCGTTTGTTTCCTGCCAGGTGGCATGAACCTCGGCCCGCAATTCCCCTAGTAACTGAGCTAACTGGTCGGTATCGGAGGTCTCCATGATGCTCAGGCAGAGGTTTCAAAGCTGCTTCGTGTTCTGTTACGCTCACCTCAGCTCTGGGGGAGAGTCTGGAACCTCCGTGCGGTGCTATCCTCCCGACTGCCTCCTCTAGGAAGACTGTGTCTGGGATGGGGTCAAGAAGACAAGGCAACTGTGAGTAGGTGGGAACTTGTAGGTAGCTACACTCCTCCCCCACCTCCCTGTGGACCTCCCTCCTGTGTGTGCTCACCTTATGTAAATAGGAAGTAGGCTCTCCGTCCTGCTCTCATTCCTCAGCAATGGCGCAATAGTCAGGCATCATCAGTTACTTCACTGATGTTACATCCATGCCCAGGCCTGCTGTGGCGTTGGATAGCTGCTTGCTGCACTTTTGGCTTGTGATTAGTTCAATATGTGCATGCCTTTCCTTCCTTCTTGCAGTCTTTATTATGGACTTCTTCTGCTGTTCGTTAGTTATGCCTTTCTTGCTTCTTTCAGACTTCTATTGCCTGTTCGTAAAGTATGACTTTCCTTCTTGCTTGCTTAAGTCTCTTTACTTATTGCAGGCTTAATTTGCTGTACTGTTCTACCTTTTGCTTAAATAAACATTGCGCTGCAAGTTCCTTTAAATATCTGTTGCACATGTTACCTCTTTCTGCGTGTTTATGCTTTCTTGCAGGGTCCGGAGCGGGGCTCCTGAAATGAGCTGGAGGCTGGGAGTTGGCGAGCCTCGGTATGCTGGAGGAGGAGCGGAGACGCAGAGGACCCGAAGACTGAAGCAGATGGCCCGTGGATTGACAGGGAGCAGCCTGGAGACATCGTGGGAGCCGGAAACAGGTGAGTGAAGTCGCTGGAAGGGCTAAGCAGGAACACAGAGAACTGTGCATTGCCCGGAAAACTGTGGCTGCTGCGGCTGGCTGCTACAGCAATGTTAATGAACCTTCTGGAGCACGGTGAGCATTCCGCTGCCTTTGGGCTGTGTAACGCAAAGTACGGAAGCATGTCTGGGTGTGGCTTAAATAGCCAGCCACACCCAGAGACTAGACTGTTGTCCACGATTTACTTCAGGGCTGCTCCCTCTCCATGTTGGGTGGTTAGCCCAGTGTTGAATGATGCAGCTGGTTCCAGGAATGCTATGCCCTGGTCCAGCTGGGTTCCTTCCAGGTTCCACCTGTTGTGCTGTGGAAATGTTGTGAAGTCTTATGAGCCCATTGAGAGAGTCCTGGACATATATGTGTGAATGGGTTACCGGGTTGGTGGGGGCAGGCGCTATAAGCGTAGAGGTTGTGACAGTCTAGCCCTTTTCTGAAACCCAACTGAAATTGATGAACCCTACTGCAGCAATCAGTCCAGTTTCAACTTGCTTCAAAATGATCAGAGTAAAACTCTTGCCACAAACATCATAAGTTATCAGATGATAGGTTCATGGAAGCGACCTATCATACTTTTTATGAATTTGGATCAAATAATCACTTCTCCAATAGTCAGTTTTGTGGTCTTTAGAATAGTGCATAAATGTCTTTTGCCCACAAAGATTGATTAAACTGAAAAAGTGTAGTTGAGATTTTATTAGGACCAATAGTCTCCGCAAACTGGTACTGGTATAGGGTTTGTTTGCGTATCAGATTAGAAAACCATCTTGTTATTAATCACATTAAAAAGGCCCTGTGCATTTTTGCTGAAGAACAGTGTTAGCATAAATTCACTGTCTTTCTGGTGATATACATGTATTCAACTTCAATATGCTTGCTTCAGCTGTCTTATTTCCTCATACCTAGCTGTCAACAGTGAGTAAATCACCTCTCTAAATTTCCTCCTTAACACCCTTTGACTCAGCTGAACCACAGGGTCATATTGATTGTAATGTTTCTATTTATTCTTGTACCAATACCAATGAAAACTTTTCAAGGAATTTTCCAAGACTAACTCTAAGGTCCAATAAAAATTGTCTGGAATAAAAGTCTTCAAGAAAATACATTTGTCAATAGGAAATTTACCAGATGAAACATGATTCTGATAAAATCGCCCAAGACCTGTTTTGAACAAAATAATCTATATCCTATTTTATAGACTGGGACATTCAACATATTTAGATTTCATATTTAATAGGGTATAATAAATACAAATAAGTTCAAGTGTGTAATCATGTTCAATATTCAGGTTTGGGGTTATTTATGTCCTTGGAAGCAGACTGAAATGTTAGTTCCAACGAACATTGTAAAGTTCTAAACAGTAATGAGTGTCAGGAAACAATGTTTGTACAATCCCCTATTTGTCTTTATATTCTACACAATGCTCACTATTACCTTTTTCTTTTCAATTTATTGGCTCGTTCTCTATTTGGTTTCTTTGGGTCTCTCCTTATGGGACAGATGCCATTCACTCATATTCTCAATGCATGTAGCAGTGCTGGAAATAGTTTGGGTTACCAAACCCGCGTCCCACTGGGATGCTAATGCCACCACACTCCCATCCCCCTTCAGATGGCTACCTCCTCTAATCTGGGTCCTGAGCCCAGCATGCACCGTTTCCTGGGCCACGACCATTGAGTTACCCCCAAACTTCCCGGCTTCCTAAAGCCACAACTGCCAAATGTTCCAATCACTGATCCTGACATATGGCCACACTGGAAGGAGACCTACGCTCCCAAACTCTTAGCAGGTCTGTCCCTGACTCTTTTGCCACAGACAAGTTCACCCAGGAATAATGCTACTACCTGCTCACTCCTCTCCCCCTTGCTGCAGATTGCTTCTACACACATTGGGTCAGCCACCTTGAGCAACTAGTGCAGCCAACCTACCTCCTGCTTCACTTGTTCACTACCAAAAGCGATATGTGAATATACCAAAAATCCTGTAGCATCCACTAGTCACATGTCTGTAAAATATGTTGCAGTACAAATGTCAATTGTCCCAACAATGCTATGTCCACATGTGTTACCATGAAAATGACTTGCTATGCCGATAATGTATATGATGACTACAGTGCCAGTACTGTCAAAGTTGTATGTACTCCTGATGATGCTGCTAATGTTACCACTAGCTCCCCAGACACTCCCACCAAGTGGTACACCTGTGCCAAATTTAACTCCAAGGTTACCTACCAAGTCTATAATACCACCATTACCACAGACACTGATGCTAATAACACCCCTAACAGCCCTCATACCCTTCCCCAGTCTTGCATCTGCTCTAAATGTCTCCTTGATGCCCCAGTATATTGTGGAGCATTCAACATCTCACACACTCCTCAAAAAGATACTCTTCAGGAGCCCATCTCAGTTAACCTGCACCGTACCACTGCAGTCATCCAAAGACTTCATTCACTCCTTCTGCCATCGCCCTTTCTACCCAGGCTCAAATGAATAGGAGCAGAATGCAATCTATCACCTCAAATGGACAGTACTAAGACTTCATCTCTAAATCACAGCCCACAATGCTCTCGCCCAATGGCTCCGTTCCACCACTAAGAGATACCTACTCCAAAGCTCTACTGAATCCCTAGTGCATAATGACTGACTTCAACCGCCTACCCTAAACAATAAAACAACAGAACGCACACAGCAGCAGGTACCACCGCCCAACAGCACATCAAACATAGGCAAATCCAGCCCATATCTGGGCAAATCGTGCATCCACAGACTGTGATGCAGAACACATACTTATCAAACCACCCAATTCTTGCCTACACTTGGAAGCCCAGTCTGTTAACTAGCACGTGGCCACTACCCCCACAAACCTCCTCCCCATATAAGACACAACCACCGATACGTACATATTCGCTAATACTCATGCAGCCGACTCACTTAAGTGTGCCCTCATTAATAACAGATCTCTAGTGGCCCATGCAGTTTAAATCCACAACCTCATCCGGGAGGAGCAACTCCATATATTAGCTATCACAGAATCATGGCTTTGCAAGGCCTCAGGACCACTTCTATGCAGAGCTGTACCCACTAACTACACGATCTATAGAGCCTATCATCTAGATGCAGCAGGAGTGGGAGTGGCCTCATAGCTAAACTGCATTACAATTCAGGACCTGTTCCTTTGCCTCCCACCCCAGGGTATGAAACACTACTCCTCAAGCTGACCACAGACCCACAAAGCATGGTTCCCGTATTCTTGCTGTACAGGCAACCCAACGGGTCTAGCAACCCAGAACTGAATATCCTACATCTAGCTACCGCCTTCATGAAATCTGAAACCAAATGCATCATTCTGGGAGATATCAACCTAGGATATATAACGATGCCTCTGACACCCAGTCAACGGCCTTTAACGATGCCATGTGTCACATGTGTTTCACCCAGTCGGTCACAACCTGAGCCATTCAAAGGGATGTATCTCCACCAATGCTGTTTTCCCATATTTTCCACCAATGTTGTTGTAAAATTCTCAGCCATTTAAACAGTACCCTGGTCTGATCACCACATAATTCACTTCACCCTCCCTCTTTCCAAACCTCACAAAATTGCACCAAAGCAACTGAGCCCCCGATTATTCCCCAATATTCGAAAACCTCTGCACAAGGACTTAAAACCATCCCTCATCACAGCGCTTTGCTCCTATATATTGCTCACAAACTATTCAGTACAGGAACTAGCATCTAAATATGATGAATGCTTCTTACACGCCATTGATATGCATGTGCTGCTCGAATTAAAAAAGCCTGAACCCCACAAAACAAAAACTATCTGGTTCACCGGAATACTAATAAACCTTTAGAGGGAAAAAATATCTATCTAACACCAATGCAAAAAAAATCCCTCCCCTTCGATTCACGAGGCCCTTGCCACCCTGACCGTCAAATACAAGAAAGAGGTGGTGAAGGCCAAATCCAATAGCTTTAATGATCTAATCTCTAATGCCAGCTCCAATAGCACTCTTTGCTATCCCCTGTGATCTGGAAACAACCATAGCCCGATCACCAACACTTGTGATGAGAAAGCTTGGTGCACCGCGATTCAGGATTCACTCTCTCACAAAATTGAGTCCCATATGATCAAAATTAATGTCAAAAAGGCAGTCCTTGCCAATAAACCTTGGTGCTGCATTCAGTCAACCACCCTAGAGAGGCTCCCTTACCGAACATCACCTTGTTCACTTTCTCTCCAGTTACACCAGAGCAAGTAGTATCAACCATCAGAGCACTCAAACCATCTAACTGTAAAGGCGACTCCTGCCCAGCCCAAATTGTGAAGCTCTGCTCACCATCACTAATGTCCATGATTACTGAGTTGGCCAATGCCTCATTTGCAACTACTACAGTGCCCTCTTCCATCAAAATGGCCTGGATCACACCCCTACTAAAAATAAGTATCCTTGACACTGCAACCACGACAAATAACCATCCCATCACATCCATCCCATTCTTACTATAATTCATGGATCCTCTAGTCTACGCCCAAGTTCAGAAATGTCTAGAAAATAATCACATGCTAGTCAGAAGACAATGTGGCTTCCGCCGCAAACACAGCACAGAAATTGCGCTATTAGATTTAAATATACAGATGGATATTATCAGGGACACCAGCAACCAAGCTACCTTCCTACTGCTCGATCTCTCCACAGTCTTCGACGTGGTCAACCATAACATCATTTGCCAGAACCTTATCCAGCATTTTTGATTCTCACATGAAGCCACAGACTGGATTTAATCCCTTCTTAGTGGTAGGACTACTAAAGTGGCCATAGGAAACTTGGCGACTGACGCCATCCAGCTATATTAGGTGTACCTCAAGGATCTTGCCTTTTGCCCACTCTGTTCAACACCTATACAAAATCCCTCTTCGACATACTGGATGCCAGTGGCGTCATCTATACAAACTTTGCGGATGACACTCAAATCCTCCTTGCGCTCTCTGGTGATTATGTTGCTGATACTACCAAAATTAATGAAGTCTACAGCACCATCCAAAACTGGATGGCCAACCACAACCTATGCCTTAATGATGAGAAAACTGAGGTCCTTATTATTTGCTCACTGCATCGGATCAAACACCTCAACCTCACATTCTACTCCTTCTGCATTGATGGCACACCAATGCTGAAGGGTAAGATTTTGAGTGCACTTGGGCAGTCACAAAGCGCAACTAAAAAATGTGTTTTCTTTTATAGGTAAACGTTGTGCTTTGCAACATGCTCACAATGAATTTTTTTGTATTGTGTGTTGAGTATATATTATGTTTTCTATTCATTCAAAAAGTACAAAATATGAACAAACATTATATACATTTATCCCCACATAATTAATATCCAGTCAATGTGGTAAAATACAACAAAAAAAACTAATTTAAGAACCTCAAGGATTATAAACGTTTTCCCCCAAAAAAGCATGGATACCAAAAAGTGTAAGAAAAAACATCAAAATCGTATGCCTACATTGATTAAATGTGAGTAAAAGAAAATTCATCAGCTTTAGCTTACCTCAATGTAATGGAAAGTAATGGTTCAGGAAAAGTTCTGAACATTGTAGTCCCAACACAGTTTGAATAAATAGACCAGGACCTAAATAGGGATGAAAATACATCTAGTACACTAATCTACTCCCACATAAGCAACGTTATGTTCAAAATGTCTAATTATGGCGAAGAACACAACATTGAAAAGTTATTTTCACTTCCCTAGTTGAATTTATTCAGATGGAAGAACTATATGAATAAAACAAAACATATTTTCAGAGTACACATGCTATCATTTAAAAGACATGTCATTTTTCATGTTAGTTGTAGTTTGTTATTGAATATGTATTCTTTTACATGATGTATACTGTAACTTAATTCCCCCAACATGGCAGCCATTGGGTCCTGTAACAAACTAGCTGTATTCATTTTAGCCCATTTCAAGTCTAACATGGTGCCTGAGGCCCCTTCCATGCTGTTGTTTTTTTAACAGTTTAGTTGCATTCCACATGATCGAGAGTAGGGAGACAAGCCGGTGCTCCAAACACAGCAATTTGTTTGTGAGCCAACAACAGCAAGATTAGCATCCTGGGAGCATGTAACTTTCTTGATAAGTGTAAGTCATTCAATTTGAATATATCCTTTATTCATCCTTTTTTAGTCAGTTTGAAACATTCATTTTTAGTTTTATTCATACAGTTCTCCTATCCAAATAAATTCACTATATCCCTCAGGAAGGTGAAAATAGCCAGTTAGAAATGTTGAACATACCTTTGTTGAATTATTGTACTAGATGTCTTTTGGTCCCTATTTAGGTCCTGGTCTATTCCTTCAGGCTGTGTTGGAACTACAATGCTCAGTACATTTCCTGATCCATTACTTTTCCTCATTAAATTGTGGTCAATGTATGAAGATGTCTTCTTTTCCAGTCACATTTAATCGATGTGTGCATACATGGTATATTTTTTGTTACACATATCTGTAAGGTTTTTTTGTTTTTGGCTATTACCTAACTTTTCTAGTATTGTGGTATAGTGGTGAGCTTATTCATAGCACAGCCCTATATGATGAGACAAACCTTCCCCCTTTACTATTATGGTCTACTTCGGGTTGACTATAGGCATGGACACCCAGGCTTAGCACATTTAGAAGAAATCAACTGTGGCCATACAATTTATAGATTATGCATATATTATGCATAGATTGTGCCGATGACTTATCTACGCTATCAGCTTATGCCCTTGAAGGCCTTGTTCAATCTCAGCATGCATGGCTGAACACACCCATACACACACAGGCTTTCTGGCTTGCTTTTCGTATTGCCCCTTTTATTTCTTACATTTCCTCCAGCGGTAAATGCTTTTCTTTACCACTGTGGTGTAGACACTAGAGAACCTTCTAATTACCTCCCCTCAGCTCAATAGAAGTCAACAGACTCATAAAAGAAAACCTTACACCAAGTCAATTTTCACCCACTTTATGTGTGTGTATTTTTAAGAACCTGCCATTATTGCAATGCAATCAGAATTCATAGCACAACAAAACATCTGTATTTGTATTTGTATTTGCATTTTGTTTATTTATATAGCAGGCTTGGTCCGAGGGCATCTGGGCACATATCTTAGGTTACAT
Source organism: Ambystoma mexicanum (assembly GCF_040938575.1). Taxonomy (NCBI): domain Eukaryota; kingdom Metazoa; phylum Chordata; class Amphibia; order Caudata; family Ambystomatidae; genus Ambystoma; species Ambystoma mexicanum. Next base: position 840,981,938 of record NC_090935.1, on the reverse strand, counting down.
GACATATTTACAGATAGGATACAGAAAAAAACAAAGTGGAGTGTACAGAGCAAGAGTACAAAGGATGAGGAACAATAGATGAAAGTAGCATGAATATACCATCAGGTGGCAAGAATTATATACAAGTAATAATACAGTGAAACAGTAGCAGTACAAGCCAGACAGTATATAGATATCGATGCAGGGTTTTAGATGGTGTGGATGTCATGAGCAGAGAGCCTTAATTTGGCTTTGCTTTTGAACAATTGAAAGGATGGATCCACTCTCAAGGGGTTGGGCAAGGAGTTCCACAGTTTGGTGACTAGAACCGGGAAGCTGACTCCACCCACTCTCTGGAGCTTGAATCTAGGGAGGGCTAGGCAATGGGCTTGGGCAGCTCTCTGAGGAAAGTAGAGGTGTGAGGGGTGAGTCGGTTGGACAGGTAGGTTGGAGCTTCATTAGCCAGACACTTGTGGGTAAGGGGAAGCATTTTCAGAGAGATTATCTGCACTACCGAGAGCCAGTGGAGATTGAGTCTGTGGTCAGTGATGTGCTGATTCCTAGGAATATTTAAGGCAACCCAGACTTGAAGTTTATTTAAGTTGCGATGGCTAGTTCCAAGATAAAGGGCATTGCAGTAGTCAATCTTAGAAATAATCAGTGTTTTCGCAAGAATTATGCAGTTTGCAGTAGTCAGGAAGGGTCTGCATGCAGTGATAAGTTTGCACGCCTTAGCAGATGCTGAGCTAACAGTGTGTGTTTGTATAGTCAAGGATAGGGTAGAGTCAAAGTAAATACCTAAAGTTTTAGTGTCGTTGGCTACCTTGATAGTATTGCCATCGATAGTAAATGACTTGAAGGAGGAATTTAATTTATTAAGACGTTGTTGAGATCCCAGGATGAGGAATTCCATCTTGTCTTCGTTAAGGCAAAGTTCATGTTAAGCCATCCACACCTGCACGACTAGGTAGATATCGTTCAAGGATTTGGTATCAGCAGCATAGTCACCAGTGATAGGGATGAGCATCTGGGTGTCATATGTGTAGTTTGTGTAGGTGACACCCAGAAGATCAAGAATATTGAATATCGAATAGTGGTTTGATGAACACGTTATAGAGTGTCGGTGCCATGCATTATCCTTGAGGAACACTGCAGTGAATAAGTATGGGCTCGGCGGATGCTTAGGGGGAGAAAACTTGCATAGATCTGTTATCGAGCAATGATCTTATCCAGCAGGTAGCAGATTCAGAAAAGTGGCCAGCTGATTTGAGATGCTGCCAGAGGATTTGGTGATTGACCAAATGGAAGGCTGCTGAGCGGTCTAGTAAAAGAAGAAGGGCCAGTTTCCCATTATCTTTCAATTCCTCAATTTGTGTTTTTAAATCTAAAAGGGCGGTTTCAGTACTGTGTTTCAGCTGGAAGCCGGATTGCCTGAGGTCAAGGAGTTTGTTAGATGGCAGGTAATCCTGAATCTGCAGGTAAGCCACTCGGTCTACTATTTTGGGCATAAATGGTACTGTGGTGATGGGCCTGTAATTCGTGGGGATGCTTGGATCAAGAGTGGGTTTTTTAAGAAGAGGGATGACCCATGTGTCCATCAGGTTATCCGGACTGATGCCTGTTTCGAAGGATGAATTTATGAAGGTGGTGATGAAGGGGGCTAGTTCATGGGAGGCCTCATTAATAATAGGGACTGGACAGGTATCACTTTGGCAATTGGTCGGTTTGAGTTTGTTGATGATGCTTTCAACCTCAGGAATGGTAAGGGGTGTGAAGCTGAAGGGTTTGGCTGTGAGGGTGGTGGGTGTGTTAGTGCTGGTAGGGATGTTGAACTGCTGGTCTAACTGTAGGCAGCTTTGTTTAGCATTGATTTTCGCTTGGAGAGTGGCAATTTTGTCCAAATGGGCTTTTTGTATGTGTGAGCACCATGTGCTTTCTTTGCTGCAGGAATCAGGAGGCATTATGGGGGATTCAAGTTCTTTCCAAATTTTGAACAGCTCTTTAGTGTTTAGTGCATAATGCGCTTGTTGTAAGTGTCTTTTTTGCTTGGAAAATAGACTCTTTGTAGTATAGGGATGCTATGAGGAGACGGACCTTGTTGGCAGCGGATGAGTAGCTTTTCCAGTGGGCCTCAGTGTTACGTTAAATTTTTCATAGCACTCTCAAGTGTGGCGTAAACCATGAATTGACGTGTGCAGGTGGTTTAGGTTTCCTGAGTTTGATTGGGGCAATGGTGTTCATGGCTTTGAGCATAGCATGGTTGTAGGTGTCAATCAATACAGTGGGGTCAGGGCATGATGATGACATATTGTTAAGAATAGGAAGAATAAGTGGGAGTAATTTCTTATTTGTTATGTCTCTTTTGTTTCTATTATGAGTAGCTGTGGCAATATCAGGTTTAGGGCATAGGTCATTGGCTTCAATATTGAAGGTAATAGTGTGGGGGTCTGACCATGCGCAAGGTGAGTTGGACAGAAGGTTGATGCTACAGTTTGAGTCAACTAGCCAGTCGAGAGCTCTACCCTTAATATGAGTGGGTTCATGAATGAGGTGGGAGAATCCCAGGTCTGTTAGAGTGTTGGCAAAGTCTGTGGCATGAAGGTCGTTGGGATAATGAAGCCGAGATTGAAATCCCTGAGAAGGATCATTTGTGTTTTAGTCTTTGACTTATCGACAAGTAAGGAGATGATGTTGTCAGCGAAGGTGGTGACAGGTCCAGGTGGCCTGTAGATGAGGTGTAGGGTGGCAGTTTGATTGGGAGAGATAGGAAGTTTGGCTGAAAGTAGTTCTGCCGAGGGCATGCATTGACTGGTAATGGTTCTGAGGCCTAGAGAACTTTTGTGGATGAAGGCAACACCACTGCCTTTAGATTGAGAAGTGTTGCTGTCACATTTAATGATGGAGTAACCAGCAGGTATGGCAAGGGACAGTAGGGGTCCAGAGGCTGCGTGCAGGAAGTCGAGATTTTGAGTAGTGATAAAGTCTGGGATGTCCAGGGCATGGGCTGGGAGGGACCTGGCGTTGAGCAGGGCTTCCTTAATCAGCATGTCTTTGGGATTGTGGGCAGGCTGGTCAGGTGTGGGTTAACTGGAGAGAGAATGATGGAGCCATGGTGTCGCTGGCTGTGCGGGTGAGATTTCAAGGTGGTGGACTTTTGGGCGTGGTGAGCAGCAGGGAGGAAATTGGAGCCCAGTCTAGTGCTCCTTAGGTGCAATGAAGAGGGCTGATTAGGAGTGGATTTGGTGGCAAAATGATCTAGCAATAGGGTGGTGAAATTCAAGTAAGGATTGGTAGTGGTGGGGGTAGTGATTGACAACGTGCTGCTGTTAAAGTGCCTACCCAAAGTAGGGACTTGGGTGGGAGCTTTCTGGCATGCTGACCAGATGTAGTTTGTGTGGCTAGTTAGGGTAGACATAGTGAGAACAAGTGTCGCCAAGGTTGTGTGCTGAGGTGATGAGGTGCTGTGACTGGAGGTAAATGTCAAGATCATGGATGTTAATAATATGATTAACATTTGTGAGTGCACTGTTAAGAGATGCAGGAGCATAATGAGCTGCCACGGACTGGAAAGTGAGCACGATTATAGCACAATACCGGGCTGGGCATTGGTAGAGGCAGAAGCAGGCTAAGCGTGCGATAAAAGCAGGAATAGCGGTGTCTCTAAAAGGTCAGGCTAAAAAGCAGAACGTACTAGGTGAGAATAGCTGGCTAGATCTGATCACTAGAGTACAAGCTAACAGTTGGAAGATAAATAAAACAGTTAAGATATACACTGGGTCCAACCGCAGTGGTTGTGATACACTTAGAGGTTGCTAAAATAGGAGTGTGGGAAGCGGCACAATGCAGGGAATCACTGCCGGCTATGCCAAAGCAAATTGGAACATATTGCAAGGGAAAGATTAGAAACATGTAAAAGCAGTAATATGTAGGCAGTAGAGGTGGCAGTTGTGCACGCAGAAAAATTGAAAGTCATAAAAGTAATAGTGCAGCAACAAGATGCACAAGTTATAAAGTTCAGTGAGCTCAATTGCTCTAATAAGCAAAGTAACAACGGCAAGTTGTGATCCTCGTGGTGCAGAGTGTGGGAGGTTTTAGGATGAGGTAGTAGAGCACGGCAGCTGAGCTATGGGGCGAAAGACCATGTGAGGCGTAGCGTGAAGGGCATTTGATGATCGGCTAGCGGGCTGGTGTCAAGTCAATACAATGCACACGTACACGATTCCCGCAATGCATGCATAAATGTGCCTGGAAATCACTATAATGCTTGAAGCATACAGAGTCAAGGTGAGAACAAGTTTCATGCCTTAAAGGAATGGGGCTCATCAAATGCTAAGGTGCAGGTAGACACTGATTGTGGGGGTGCTGTCTCTAGGCTGAAGCAGAAGGGGACATAAACCAAGTTATGGATGCTGGAAAACAGGGCGCTTACAAGGTGGGGATTGGAGGTCCCATTGACGGGTGGAGGTAGTACTGCTGCTCTCGAGATGGCAATACAGCGTTTCTGGCCCTGGGCTCTGTCGGCTCCAGACAGGCTCCCGACAGGGTGTGTTCCCTCGAAAGTGTGCCTAATTGTCAAGACTTACCAATAAATTACACTTTTGTGGTTTCCTAAGAGACAAAAAGATAAACATGCATTGCACAACTTTTCTTATTTTTGTTAGTTCACAATTTGCAAAAGAAAACCAAGCAATAATTCAGTTGAAATTACTGATACATTCATGTCTATCTGAACACATATATTCCCATTCATTCTGTGCTCTCCTCAATTCTACTTGACTTACATGGGGTTCTGCAGTTTTCGCACTTATCAGGATGGCCCCTCTCCCACTCCTGCCTGTCTGCGATGAAATGTTGCAAGCACGCACTGTCACTTCGCACTCCCGAAATATGGTTTTGGACTCCCAGCGGACTTTGCCGCCTCTGAACCCTCTCGGCAGCTGGCAACAAGCAGAAGAGCCAACGCCCTTTATCTCACCCCCATTTATTTATCCTGCTTGTCAATCAAGACTGAAACTCCCTTCTTTCTGACGTGTCTCAGCAACTTCTAGACTCCTGACCCCACTATCCAATCACCTGGGAGAGTTTGTATGTATCTTTTTTGCTTCCTGCGCAGACAAACATAGCTTAGAATACATAAAGACCGTCCATTCACTTTCTTTTTGTTACAGTGCATATTTCTTTTCCATGGAGCGAAAAGAAAGAAAGAAAACATAAGAATTTTGATCCGTGTTCACTGGCACTGCATTGCAATGTTAATCAGGAGAACTAATTAGTTATTGGGGTGTCATTTAATAAGGGTAGTTAGTTAGTTAATCTGGGATATGTTCACCAATGCAACCTTACACAGATGGGAATTCCCATATTCGTATGTGTATGCACCATGCACCTTCAATCTGCTGTCTTTTTTAAACCATTCTGCTTCGCCATTGAAGGCCTAATTCACTGTTATAATGACTCAATGTGGCATTCCACCTGCTTTACATAATTTACTGTCTCTTTTCTGCATTTATACTAACCCCACTAAAAGTGCTGTCCTGTAATCCCACATGCACCCATTTAACTGGCAGCTTTTATTGAAATCACCGTCATCTGCACTCATGTTGCTGGCTGCTTTTAAAATTACTGCCATAGATTCTTACATATACCCTCCTTTTCTGACTGCTGCAACCACTCGCAATGTCACAGCGGGAGGAACAACAATCCATTAACTAAAATGTATGTGTTACAGGATCTATATCCTTTCCATTGTTGCCAGTAGTATTACCAACACCATCATCTTAATGGTAAGAACAATTAGCCATCCCCCCGTTAACACAACCAAGATGGCCAAACACACTGTACTCCTTTCTACCCAGGTCCCCCACTTGAATGTGTTTATTTCCATCACACCCAGGCTATTCACAGTAATGTTTTCTTTTTTTTTTTCTCAAATTCATCCCAATGGTGTGTTTGTCCTTATGGCTCAACACAAATTCAACATCCAGGTCAATCTGGAACAAGTCCATCTGAAAAACTTGATATTTTCCACGTTGCCCTCCCACATATCATCAGCAACATGGAATAAAGTTAATCCCCCTATCGACACAATCGTATCCTTCGGAACAGATATGTAAAGCACACTCTACTTCATGATTCAGATGGGTGATTGTGTAATTTTTCAAAGAAGTACTTACCACCCACCTGTTTTAATGAGCCTAGCTTGTGATAATTCCTCAATCCCTGAATTACTAATGATCAATTCACATCCTCATGAAACCCCCGGATCAAGTTTCAACCCACAGATAGCATCTGCTGCATCAGGAGCAAATGGTTTACCTGGACACATGTAAATCTGTTTTTTAAACTTTACACATGTATCTAAATTCGAAATCAAGTAAACATCAGGCTCCCAAGATTGACATGCCACCACCTCTGGGGTCTTTATCTTTACATATTTGTCATTCTGCCAAAATCCCACATTGTGTACTAGTTTAGTCTGATATATGAGCTCAAGAGCAATATATGGGGTGCTTAACAAGAACCCAACCCCCATTCTCTCCATACTTATATGCTATGGTATTGCACTTCCCATCTCAAACACAACCTATCAACAGGATTGACTATATTTATGATATCCCTTAACATCCGATCATGTTTAACCACAACATTTGAGCTATGTTGCATTATCCCAGCTTGCTCATTCAATATGATAGCATTGTCATTCACAAACTTCACCTGTTCATTCAGTCCGCCTCTAATTTCATATAAAGTCCTATGAATTATGTCTAAATCATAAGTCAATTGTTGCGCCTTGACTCTTAAGGTACCCACTGAAATCATGTTGGCCGTAGACATTGTTGTGCCTACTACAGCCCCAATACTAGTCATCACTACAGAGACCACAAGCAATCCTGTCACCAGCTTCCCCCTCCTTTTCTTTACGTCTGACGAATTCACAAACGTTTTCCCAACTGCACAGCAATATCTTTGACTGATTGCCGGCCATCCTCTTTTTACACCTCCAACCATACTAATGTGCATGTTCTGATATACCAGCCTTCTGTTTCCCAGGATAAATCCAGGTGCTTCTTCCACTGCAATTCCAGATGCTGGTCCAGGTTCAATGATGACTTGTGCTCCTGTGACTTTAATTCCTGATACGCCCACTATGAGTAGCACGGCAAGTATCCAGTTCTCAGTTCTGGTCATCACTGCTTTTCTTTCTGTAGACTTGGTCTTCACCCCCATTCTTCGGTCCGTGGGTTTTCCCGGGGTCTCCTTCAGTGGTCTCTGATCCTGTGGCTTCCAATGGTCCATCGTCTCAAGGAACCGACCGGGATAATAGATTAGTGGTATCTAAAGTGAATAGAAAAGAAACAGGTTAAGTACATAGCATAAAACTATTTTCTATCCCTTTTCTACTAGCAAGCCTAAAAAAATGGCTGCTCAAAACACCATGGTTCCCTGGATTTGCCACTTTGAATACCTGCAATTAAACACATATTATAGAAAAACAAGACAACATTGTATACCTAGCATCACAATAATTCCCAACGAAATACATGCCCCTCTATAATGTTTTACATCTCCATTTAACCCATGTAAAAACAAATCTTACTACACAACATTTTGATAGCTCAGTTTGGTTCAGCGCGTCTTCATGAAAATAATGCACACTATTTAAACATTACATATGGCTCTGTTCACTTCTGCCTGCCCACCAGGCCGTATATTTCTATACTTGTGAAGAGAAATCCTGTGTATGTTACCTTACACATGATTTCATATCATTGCCACATTCGTGTATCAGTCTGTGTTCAATGTGTCTGCTACTATGCAAAATGAATGTGCTTTTATGATTATTGACTTAATTGCACTGTTAGCTTTATTTTCCTTGCATTCAGTACATTCAATTACTCTCAACACGCTCAAGCCTTTTCAGCTCATGCTTTGGGTGGCAGGGCTTAATTTGGTTGACATGAACAAATTGCTCTGTCACTACTTCACCCTCCGTCCTGATTATTTTATACACAGCAGGGTATATTTTATCTACAATCTGAAACGGCCCTTGCCATGCCGTGAGAAATTTAGAATGGTTTGTGCCTGTTCTTCCAAAAGTGGTATTTGTAAACCTGATCACCTTTTTTATATTCTTTCACAGATGTCTTTTTATCATAATAGGTCTTTGCACTTTCAGCAGCTCTCTCCAGATTCTGCTGTACAAATGCAAATGCATGTTGCAAGTGCTTTCTCAATTCCTCCACATATCCGTGAACTGTGGAGGCACTCACAAGTGTTTGCTCGTGCGTCCTGTACAATAATTGTTGTGGCAGTATCATTTTTCTTCCTGTCAATATATCATGAGGGCTGATGTCTGTCACTTTAGCAGGAGTCAACCTAATGGTCATTAAAACTAAAGGTAACCGTATATCCCAAATGGAACCTGCCTCAGCTACAAACTTCTTTAGCATCGCTACTATAGATCTATTGATTCTCTCTATATTCCCTGAGGAAGACAGCGTATAGGATATGTGCAATTTCCTCTTTACCCCAAATATCTGCCACACCTTGCTCATCAAGGGGTGTCTAGTCAAAGGTTCGACACCAAAAGGATTGAATGCAATAGGGTCGAGGCAATAGGACCAAAAACCAAAGGGTCACATTTTTTTTTAAATATATATATATATTTTTTATTTTCATATAGTAGAAAAAGTGTTTTTTACACCAAAAACATGGGTTTGAGGGGGGACCCCCAAAAAAAAAAAATGTGATCCTTTGGTTTTCGGTCCTTTTGATTTGACCCTATTGCATTTCGGTCCTTTGGATTCGATCCTTTGACCTATAACCTCATCAAGGCACTAGTGAAATGACTTCCCCTGTCTGATTCTATCCTTTGTGATTTACCAATAATGTGGCTGCTGTTTGTGCGCTACAGTTTGGTGCAGGAATGCACTCCACCCAACTATCAATTTCCTCTGGCCGATCTTTTTACAGGCCCAACATAGCTGATTTGCAAATCCAACCATGGAAGGGTTAAACCTCTTTTCATTAATGGACTTCTATGCATTGGTGAAGCAGGTTTAAATTGTGCACATACCAGACACCCTCTGGTGTACAGTCCCACATCTTGGGACATATGCGGCCAGTAAGCATAGTCCTTCAATGTTTCTAAAGTTTTTTGGCAAACCCTGTGTCCTGCAGTTATTGCATCATGTTCATGCTGTAACATTAGCCCTCTGAATGAAAGAGGCACCACCCACTGTATCTGGCCTGTTACAGATTCCCTAATCATCAAACCAACCTGTAGCTTAATTGTGTTCTTTAACAACACTCTCAGCTCTTCCTTTCCTTTGCAATCATTTTCACATAGATGATTTTGTTCTGGATCTACCAAATGCTTGTAATATATACCTAACATTAGGTCTTCTTTTTGTGCTTCAATAAGGTCTTGATCTGGCATATCATAGCTCCATTGTACCACGGGCTGTTCAACCTCTTTTGGAGATTATGAGCATGTAACTGCATCCACCTGTATTTCACCAATTAGGTGCTCAATGGGGAATAATTCTCCCATTACAGCCCCAATCTTGGCTAATTGATTTGCTTTGTCATTTCCCTCCTTATCCTCTCCTGGTGTCTTTAAATGTCTACAAATCTTCCTCCAGTGTATTATTAAGCCATTCTGTGACACTAATTTATCTATAGCTTGGATCACTTTCCCATGTTTGAGGGCCTTTTTGTTATATGTGAGCATATCCTTCACCTTCCAGCCAGGTAAATATTCCACAAAACTGTTTCGGGCATAATCAGAATCAGTCACTAGGATAATTCCTTTGAATTTCTTTTCAATTGCAGTAACAACCACCTTATAAATGGCAGCTAACTCTGCTATTGGCTACTCCTGGCTCCAATTTTCATCTCTACACTAGGAATGTCTTCAGAGCTTATCCAGACATTTCCTATCCCTGCCACCAGTTGCTTCTCAGTATCGTTTCATACGCACATCCATCTACATACACTGTTGGCAGATCTTTGCACACATTTTCATTAAAAGCTTTGTGTGGTGATTGTTCAAATTCATTCAGACTGGGCTCTATTTCTATTTCATCAGAGACAATTGGGCTTTTTTTATTCTGGCCATATCTCACTTCCACAGGGCATCCCTGTAATGCCAATATCCACGAAGTAATCCTAGACTGTGGCAGATCACCTGACATAATCCTTTTACTTTGTAAAAATTGCAAATGTTGGTGATTTGTTTCAATTATCTCTTGTTATCCCTGTATAATGAGACAAAAATGCTGCAAAGGCCAGGCAGCATTTTCACATTCTCTGAATTTAGTTTCAACCTGAGATAACACCTTGCTCACATAGGCAATAGTTTTATGATTTAAATCATGCCTCTGAGATAACACAGCTGACATACACTGGTCTGTGAGCCCTATTTCCACAAAGAAATCTTGGTTCTGTATGCAATAGGCCGAGCATGGTGCCTTCATGAGACACTCTTTCAATCTCTCCACTGCTTCAGATTGCTCTTCTTCCCATTTCCATGGTACACTCTGTTTCACTAATTTAGTTAAGGGTTGAGTGATCTCAGCATAATTCTCAATAAACTTCCTGTTATATCCTCTCATCCCTAGTAAACTTTTCAATCCCTTTCAGGTTAGTAGGATTTTTCAATTTTCTTTTGTGGATTCAATCCATACTCAGTCACTTCATGGCCTAAGAAATGTACTCTCTTTTTGCACCACTGTGCCTTCTGCAAGGATACCTTGCCCCCCGCTTTCTGTAATTGGCTAAGCACATGTCTAATTTCATTAAAATGACTCTTCAGGCTTTCATTTTTAATCAAAACATCATCCACGTAAACTATTGTTCCCCTTTCTGCTGCATCTGGGAGTGTTCTTCTCAAAAATATACCAAATTCACTCCCGCTATTGACATACCCAAATGGTGTTCTGGACCAAGCATATTGCGTTTTATCAAATAAAAATGCGAACACATTTTGTGTATCCTGAGCCAATGGCACACACCAGTACCCAGATCTAAGGTCTAATGTGGTAAACACTTTTGACCCATGAACCTGTGGGAGGCCTTGATCAATAAATGGGAGTGGCCATCTAGACACTGGTCATCTTTTGTTTAATTCCATCAAGTTTGCACACAGACGCCATTGACCATTTGGTTTTACTACCCCCAAAATGGGAGTGTTGGAGGTACTATGAATGGGCCTGATAATTCCTCTGAATTCAAAATTTTGTATTATCTCTGCCAACGATTCCAGGCACGCCAATGGTAACCGATATTGACGCATGAATACCGGGTCCCTACCATATCCCTCTGGAAATGTGGCAACATGCTAATCAGCTAGGCCGCAAACATAAGCATCCTTGGCAAAAACCTCTTTCATTAAAATGTTTCTTTCCTATCCTGTTCATTATCACATGCATCTGCTGACAGAACCTGCTCCTCTACCATTTTTGAGAATTCTGGAAAGTCAAATAATATGCAATTCTCCTGGTGACAGCACATTGTCACATTGGAATCATAAGGATACACTGGGCCTCATTCCGAGTATGGAGGTAATCATGGCGCCATTAGCGCCATGATTACCTCCAATACCGGTACCGAGTCCGCCCTCGTTCAATGGGGATTTACCGGTCTATTCCGACCTTTGCGGGACCAGTAAGTCCCCATTGAAAAAGCCATTTCCCCATTCCCATTTGTGCCCCCATAGGGCTCAATGGGAAGGCGGAAGGCGCTAATAACGGTACCGCAAATTGCAGTACCGTTATTAGCTCTAAAATCCCTTAAAGGAACTCGGGAACTCGGAATAGGGCACAAAGGGATTACCGGCACCGGTGTCCTTACCGGTGCCCGGTATCCCTTTGCACCCAACTCGTAATGAGGCCCACAGACTGAATTTTGAATATCCCTTTGGGTTGAGAATCCAGAGACTCTGGCAATTCACTATGTGCATTCACATATTTCTCAGGGATGTTCCCAATCACTGTATTGTTGAAATCTGCAGAGAAATGTGATTCGTCCAAATACATATTTTGACACCCTTATCTACCATGATTGTGATGGGCCCATCCACAATCTCCACCAATGGTATATATTCACATTCTAACCCTTGCTGCTTCATGGATTCATTTACGCACACAAATGCATCAGAATCCTTCATCTGTTGTCCATTTCTGGGCTTTACTGTTATAGTGACTTGTCTGGTGAATGCAGGAATGGTAACATCCTTCTTCACCTGTAGCTCAATTGCATATGGCACCCACTGCGCACATTGATAAGCCTGTCTCTTGTCTTCAAATTCAGGTGCAGGTCCTCCTAGCCAGGACCTCACTTTTGGGTAAGGAAATACAACACCATACACATTCTATGCATAATGTAATTTCACAAATAAAAATAATTTTGTCTCCCACTTACTATCCACACATTGTGACAGATGGTTTTCGGGCCAATGGTAATTTTTAGCATGCATCTACCTTAACTCTATTCCCTGAATCCGGCTCATCTAAACCAAATACATGTTGGTTTTTAATTCTGAATTTCAGGATCTCCTCCCTCTCCATCATTTGCTGGAATAGTTTCTAATTAATAAAACACCTTTCCTGTTCAAGTGCTAATGTGGCCTTTATCATTTCAGAATGACCATTTACACGAATATGGATCTGTGGATGCTCATCTCCCATGTGTATTTCAGAAAGGGTTGTAATATTTTATTCTATGGTTATCTCAGGGATAACATTCTGCCTGCACGTCTATTCTTTTAAGTAAAAACGCAATGTATTTTCATCTATTTCAGTTTGCAATTTTTTCCTAGGATCCAAATAAATCTGCTTGGATCGTTTCTCTTTTTCACTTTGCATTTCACCCTGACACATTAGGATGACAGAGCCACTAGGCACACAGCCATTTTGAAGATATACCTCCACTGCATTATTTGATTTAGCAACGGTATGGCATTCATTTACACTGTTGTTTTGTGACTTTACTTTCTTAGGCCTTAATGGGTTTTTTGTCAGAGAACACAGCACTTCATTTACCCCATCAATGAGGGGCGATGACCTCTTCAGACAATCTGTTCCCATCAAGAATGGGATTTCCCTGATAGATGTGATCAACACTTCCTGTCTCATCCTGTGTTTTCCAATCTTTATGTCAACCTCTGTGAGACCTTCGATAGGTATCTCCTCACCATTGAAATTATGTACGGGGCCTGCATTTTGTTTCTCCTAGATGTTATTTTGTGGGCTTCTCCCTTCATTGATCCTCTTTACCAACTCTGTGGACATGATCGTGGCCTGTGCACCTGTCTCAATCATTGCAAATGTATTGCACTTCTCTTCAACAATATTGGGAGCATAATACCTGTCCTCAACGTCTTCCAATCCACACAAAAATGGTGAATTTCTGCTGATTTTAGGACTCACTTTTCTTAGGCCCTTCTCACTTTTTGCCAAACACATGGGTAAGTGAAACTATATTTTTCCCTCCGTTTTGCCCATCTCATTTCGAGAATCTTTGTCTATCTCTCCATGTTCAGGAGTCATCTGGAGTGTAGCCACTGTTCGCCCCTCTGTTCAAGGGACCATCAGTGTTCACGCTGCAGTTCTTTAACTGAAAATGCTCATAAACATTGCATGGTAAATTGTCATTTTCGGACTCTGAGCACCTATTTGCATCTGGCACAGTATTAGTCTTTTTAGTCTCTTGAAAGAGATGTGGCCCGAAGTACTCTTCCGGTGACGGGACTTTGCCCTCCTTTTGAGTACTCATTTTTTCTGTCTACATCTCAACCGCATTTTGACTCTCAAGGGAAGGAGTTTTAGCCACTAATCCTACCTCATTATCAGGTGTTTTATCATGGCATGTGATATCTTTTTTTAAACAGTCTCTGTGCTCTTTTGCAATGTCTTGTTTATTTTCTCCATTCTTTTTTTCATTTGCACACACCTTGATAGTTTGATTCAACGCTAAATTAAAACTAACTTCCTTTTTATGTGTGGTCACATCCCCTGCTTCATTCTCATTTGTGGTCATCTTCATGTTTAAATCAGCAAGCAATTCAGGGGTGTTACACAAAACTGGTCCATGGGATTCTGTACTTTTATCATTGCTGGGGGCAGTGTTTAGTCACTTGTTGTCAGAATGCATAAGATCACTCCTTTGACATTCTGCACCCTGACTTTGTGGCTGCTTTTGAACTGCACAGAGTTTTCATATTTGCTCAGACAACATTTTAACTTGGGCCTCAAGACATTGAAATCTGTCTATGTTTCTGGAATCCTGTCTATGCTGCCTAGGCCAGTACTGGTTACTTTCACCCTGGTTGAATCTGTTCTGGCATCTCTCAGGAAATTTTATATTTGAATTGCTTCTGAACTTTTGATTCATAGGAGGTGGGGAACGTGGTGTGACCATTCTTTGGTTGTGATCCACTGGTGGTGGTGATCGAATTTCCTGGCGCGGGGCATAGTTCATGTTTTGTCTTTTACTTTGTGGGAACTGTCCCTTATGCTGATTTACATTTTCAATGAACCAATCCACATATTGTGGCCTGTCCTGATTGCCATATATCATAGTGTTGGGGTCAAATCTGCTCTCTGCCCCCAATGTCTGGTATCTTGATTCTGTCTTTGACTGTTATTTGTACCTGATATATCGGGCCGGTATCCCACCCTAGGTCTGTCTCCCATACACCTAGGACTAATGTAACTCTATCTATTGCTTGGATCATGTGACTGAAACATTGGTGTTTGGGATTGCACCTCTGTGGTGCGCTTCTCTGATCAGATATCATATTGTTTCTGACCTGAGTTGGAGCTGATTCAAGTGGCATTTTTGTTGATGTTATCTCCATTACCGTTGGCGAGGAGTCTTTAGATTTTGATTTAGTCTCTGCTCTGACAGTATATGACTTCATATAGTTTAGTGCCTTGTTCTACAATCCATTCCAGTGACTTCTCGCTATCAAACTCGCAAATTAACTGTGATATAATGGGCCTCATTACGAGTCTGGCGGTAACCGAGGCGGTAAAACCACCTGGTTAGCACCGGACTCGTATTACCATTCCGCCTCCTTGATTCCCGGAATTACCGGGGCATTACAACCCAGGTTTCCCGGGAATCACGGAGGCGGAATGGTGTTAATCCCCATTCCCATTGAGTCCCATAGGACTCAATGGGAATGGGGATCATGGAAACACCGGCAGCATCTCGTAATGCTGCCGGTGCTTCCTCGTCCGCCTGCAGGCGGGTGGTGTTAAACCCGCCAGGTCAAACCTGGCGGGAACATCACCTCCCGCCTGCAGGAGTCGGGATCAGACAGTCCGGAAACAACGGTGGTGGCGGGTTTACCGCCACTGTTATTTCCGGACCGCCTGATTTGTAATGAGGCCCAATGTCTTTTTGTAAGCCATAAAAGTAGGCAGTTTTAAACTCAGCAGAATTAGGACTAAAAGATATAGCAAAGCGAGAGAATGCTCTTTTTAATTCTTGGAGAAACTAGCGAGGTGACACTTTTGGCTATGCTGTCATGGTATATGTGGCCTTGTTCGCATCCTGCAATGACTGATATGGTGAAAAGTGATGTCTAACCTCTTTTTCAAATTCTACCCATGACATACTTTCTTGTTCATTCAAACACCTGATAATGCTTGCAGTAGCAGTATCAAAAGTTAAAGGAAAGTACTGCCTATATTGTTCCCTGGGTATTTGTAGGGCTTTAAATATATCATGCACTGTTTCCAAGTGGTCTTCCATGCAACACTCACCTCCCTTTTTGAATGCCTTAATCAAGGCCTTGATTGATTTCATTATTTTGATAGGGCTACTTGGCGCTATACTTGGAGTTGCATTGTTCTGTTGTTCATTCCTTTTCTCAGGTGTATGGGACTAGTGGCAACCACAATTGGGTGAGTCAAACCCCCCAAACGTGTTACAACCAGGTCCAGCCACCGGTATAGCCACTGGGACATTATTCTCTCGTGTAGAAATGGTGCTAACATCAAACCCATTGAATGTGGTGCCTTATTGCTTTTCTTAGGATTTGAAGTTACATATTTGCTGTTCCAAATCTTTGCTCTTTTTAAGGGGCTAGTCTGCCTTCTGACACAGATAAGTATTTTCATCACACCCTGCATATCACTTTGCATTGATTAAATTCCCTGTCCCTTTTGACCTTTTGCTGGAACATTTTAGCTATCTCTTGTTCAATTGCTTGGAGCTCACTTTCTTTCTCCATGTTGTCCATTGGAGAGTCTGCATCTCTAAGATAACATCCTCTTTATCTTGCCTAATGTCACTTACCGACCTTTTCAGGTGTTTTAGTTCTTGCTTGCTATCTTCAAATTGTTTCTTTCTCAGAGACAGTTGTGTCTCTCATTCATTGCATTTAGATTGGTTTTCTTTCTGACATAACTCTAATTCTGATTTTAGATTTTTCTTCTGCTCATCAGATTCATCTAATTTGATTTGTAATCTGCTAATTATCTCAGCATCATTTTCCTACATCTGTAAAGATTGATTCAAAATGAACCAGATCTTGGCACAGAGCCTTATCAAGCAGTCTTTTTCAGCATTTTTGTTGGTAGCTCTAAACAATCTTAAAAGACATACATGAATTATACTGCCCTCTTCAAAGATATTATTCAGTGGTTCTTTCTGCACTTCTCCACAAATGCGGTCACACCACAGTGTGGCATTATCTGATGACCACACCCCATGCGCATCTAACTTTGCCTCTAAGTATTCCCAGTTCAGGAAAAATGGCTTAAATTTGAAACATAATGATACACTGTGCAGAGCTACACTAATCTCACAGAATTAGTTCCCTTTAAATGGACAAATGGCTGTGTGGAACACACTTGCCACGCCCAGTAGCTGCTTTACAGTCTGTTCCCACAGGGCCAACACAACAACATTATATAAGGGTTTTTTGTCTTGGGCTATTACCTAACTTGGCAGTATTTTAGTATAGTGGTATAGTGGTGAGCATATTCATGGTACAGCCCTAAATGATGAGACAAACCATCCCCCTTCACAATTATGTTCTACTTCGGGTGCACCGTAGGCATGCACACCCAGGCTTAGCACATTTAGAAAAAAACAACTGTGCCCATAAATTGTATAGATTATGCATATACTGTGCATAGATTGAGCATAGATTGTGCCGATGACTTATCTAAGCCATCAGTTTATGCCCTTGAAAGGCCCTGTTCAGTCCCAGCATGCATGGCTGAACACACTCATGCAAACACACAGGCTTTTTGGCTTGCTTTTCGTATTGCCCCTTTTATTTCTTACTTTACCATCAGCGGTAAATGCTTTTCTTTACCACTGTGGTGTATACATTGGAAAACCTTCTAAATACCTCCCCTCAGCTCAAGAGAAGTCAACAGAGACATAAAAGAAAACCTTACACCAAGTCAATTTTCACCCACTTATGCAAATGTATTTTTAAGAACATGCCATTATTGCAATAAAATCAGAATTCATTTCACAATATAACATGTGTCAAACCTTACCAATACATTATACTGCCATGGTTTCCTAAGAGACATAAAGATAAACATGCATTGCACAACTTTTCTTATTTTTGTTAGTTCACAATTTGCAAAAGAAAACCAAGCAATAATTCAGTTGAAATTACTGATACATTCCTGTCTATTTCAACACAGATATTCCCATTCATGCTTATCAGGATAGCCCCTCTCCCACTCCAGCCTGTCTGCGATGAAATGTTTCAAGCCTGCACTGTCACTTCGCACTCCCGAAATATGTCCTTGGACTCCCAGCAGATTTCGCCGCCTCTGAACCATCTCGGCAGCTGGCAGCAAGCAGAGGAACCAACACCCTCTATCTCACCCCTATTTATTTATCCTGCCTGTCAATCAAGACTAAAACTGCCTTCTTTCGGATGTGTCTCAGCAACTTCTCGACTCCTGACCCCACTATCCAATCACCTACGAGAATATGTATGTATCTCTTTTGCTTCCTGCACAGATAAAGAAAGCTGAGAATGCATAAAGACAGTCCATTCACTTTCTTTTTTACTGTGCATATTTCTTTTCCATTGAGCGAAAAGAAATAAATAAAAACTAAGACAGAATGTCCATCCGTGTTCACTGGCATTGCATTGGAATGTTAATCAGTAAAACTAATTAGTTATTGCAGTGTCATTTAATAAGGGTAGTTAGTTAATATGGGTTTTTTTCACAAATGCAACCCTACACAGAGAGGAATTCCGATAATTTTGTGTGTATGCACCATGCACCTAGAATCTGCTGTCTTTTCTGCTTTGCCTTTGAAGGCCTAATTCACTGTTGTAATGACTCAATGTGGCATTCCACCTGCTTTACATAATTTACTGTCTCTTTTCTGCATTTAAACTAACCCCACTGAAAGTGCTGTCCTGTAATCCCACGTGCACCCATTTAACTGGCTGCTTTTAATGAAATCACTGTCATCTGCACTCATTTTGATGGCTGCTTTTAAAATTACTGCCATAGATTATTATATATCCCTCTCTGCTTTTTTGCTTTGACGTGGTCATGGATTGTGTACAATATTGTACCATATGACCACTTTATGTGATTGCATTTTTACTTTGTATGGTGTGGTTTTGTAAATCATTTTTTTCTCTGCTTCTGATGTAATACAATTAAATTATTCATTACTAGGCACTGACGTCAATTTATTTGATATTGACTCAATTCAAAATTGTGCATATGATTGCTTTTTGTGATGTTATGAATATCTGATGTATGCTTCCTTATTAAGAAGGTTCTGTTGTTGTACTAATATATCTACATCAAGTGAATCAGGAGCACTGGCAATAAATGTAATCCTGATTGCACCATTGTCACACTTACAATTGTTGACAGTGGCACAAGTTCCGATGAGGAACTTACACCACCAAGATTTGAGGAACAAGGGAGATAAGAAATGACATCTTCTCAGAAAGAAAGAGGGCAATCAATCCACACATGATGAAAAACAGGGGATCGAAGTAGATTTTCCAGCTTTGATTCCCTTCATAACAATGTCAAACATGACAAGGATTATGCAAGATACCATGAATCTAGATTCAGACTTAAAACATATCTTCTTTGATGACACCACAGATAGTGAGAGAGAGAAGGAGACAGAGCAAGATGCTGAAGGCATTATTGAAGACATAGAATTGTCTGTCAAGTTCCAGCATGGTGCAAAAAAAACAAGTTGCAGTTGCTTGCTCTGTTTCAGTGTACAGTCTTTTCCAAAGACTATCAGAAAACACACAAGGAAGTCGTTTTTCAGCTTTGCAGACAGTGATATCAGCACCACAGACATCAAAATAACCCATGTGGCATGGACATTAAAGTTCACTACACAGACCACACGAAGGTTGAGATTTGGTTAGGGCTTGTCACAGTTCTAAAACCGGGTGTGTGGAGTTATTCACTGCTGAGAAACAACAACCACAGATGTGTCACTTGCCTTACATGCAAGAATGATGGTTGATGTATGCCAGCAAGCAATGTGGGCACCTCTTCCCTGTGGGCCCTCATGCTATAGCTTCATCCAAATGTTTGGCAAACGGGAAAGGCAACAGGTCAGCCTCTATTTTAGGATGTTGACACTTTAGCACTGCCAGCCCATATTATTACCCCAGAGGAACTCCCAAAGACACCGTTTTTCTGGAGCCTTTTGGGGATACCATCTTTTTTGGTGGGTCCCACTCCACAAAGACAAGTTATTTCCCCTTGAATGCCCTTTTAGTGCCCATGTTTATTTAGGTTTCGAAATATCTACATATATACATATATACATTACACGGCCCTCAGTAGAGGGTGTGTAGTTATGGTTAAGTTGCTAAACTCATAGTCAGACCACTTTTTCGGTGGCGTATAACTTTGCTCCCCCTGTAGGAATTGTCACCAAACTTTCCCAAAAAAGTATATGGCCGGCTCGGAATTTTTTCACCAAGTTTGGTGAGCTTTCGTGCAGGGGGGAGGGCGGGCAAGGTTATAGCGGGCTCCCAATTCCTTTTTCTTTCCATAGACTGAATGGGGAAAACCTTTGTGCACTGCTGCAGGCCAAACGGCTGGATACATTTTCACCAAATTTGCAGTAGGGCCGGGGGGGTTGGGTCAGAAAGTGTGGTTTTGTGTGTTTGGTGGAAATCCAACCAGTACTTTTGTTGCAAAGAACTGAAATGTACTTCCCCAAAAAATTAGTGATATCTGGGTCCGCTCTGCGGACCCGTTTCCCTGTTCGCCAGACTGTAGTCTCCTTGGCCTGCGGTAAGCGGTGATGTTGGTAAACATTGTACGCGGCCGGTGGTTGGCTGGAGGGAAACGTACTGTGCATCAAAGGTTTTGGGAAACACCACCATGTTGTATCGGAGGATAGTGTTGTGGTGTGTGATGGCAAGGCTCTAAGCCACTATGTGCATGGCTGGGCCTCTTGTACGTAGCAGTGTGCACAATACAATTAGTCATATCCGGCTCCACTCCGGCGTCCCATTTCCCTGTTCTCTGCACGGTCCAAATTTTTCTTGCACTGCAATGTGCAGTGACAGGATGTGTGTCAAAAGTGTTCCATGACAGCGGTATGTTGTATCGGAGGACAATGCCATGCCGAAAGGGCCTGAAACACATATTGTACGGCATCTGGTGGTGGGAAGAAGGGATGGAAAGGGTGCGGGAGCGAGAAGTGCTTCATGTGATATATCTCAATATACAAGAAGACGGTGGTCTGCCAGCGCTATCCGTGCATGCTCCACCAATGCGCGGATACCTCAACAGGCAACAATTTTGTATGGTCATTGCAGGCAGCCTTCTTTATGGCTTGCGACCTGCAGCGGCGATGTCTTTCTGTGATGAGTGGTGGAAGGCACATTTGCAGAAGGGGAGTGCATTCCACGAGACTTGAGGATTTACATAGCGTGTACTATGGCGTGCTGTGAGAGGTAAGTCCATAGCCCCTTTGATGCATGGCTGCAGCCCTAGCACAGAAAAATATGTCCACTGGTTGAAAAGCTATGTCCACTAGTTGAAAGTAGGTGCCACATTGTTGCTTATTGTGTGCGGTTTGGCTGCAGTGCAAATAATGTTGGTTGCATGGGTGTGATGATTGGTAGAACAACCTACATTTGTCAGTGTATGGGTGGAGATGGTGCAGTGACCAGTCGTGCAGTGTGTCCACTGGGTGCACTAACAGAATAGTGTACATATGGAAGAGGTCTCGGTGCAACTGGTTCTTATATGTGCTTGCCTAGTGTGCATTGCACAGATTAGTAAATGTTGCAGTGCACTATGCATCATTGGTTCTATGCACGTACTAGAGTGTTGGGAGCAGGACCAATGTTGTGAGGATTGTCTTGTTTGGTTAGCATGCTTTGTGATTGGTAGTGGGTAGCGGTGCCAAACACAGCAATACGTTTCTGCATTACGGTAATTGGAACATGTGTCCTTTCCTCCCTGCTTAATGGTGCGACAGCTTGGGTGGAAGTGCTGGTGCTTATGTTGCCTTTGTGATTTCTGGCACATGCGTACATGGTCGGCCGCATGGCTCTGTTATGTTGTGGTGAGTGTGGCCTTCATCACAGCCACCACAGTATAATGCAGCGATGCAGTTGTCACTCTGCACGAATTTGAAGTTGGAGGGTAGCACACAATGGTGGCTTTTTTGTTTGTTTATTTTATTTATTTCTATAGCGCACTTTAACCCGGAGGAATCTGGGCATGTTTCAACAGTTACAAGTTACAGATATACACGGTCATGGATGTACATGGTTGCAAAGAAATACAGTCAGACAATAATATTGACAGATAATTACACACAATGAACAGTCCTAGATTTGTTATGGCAATTAAGAGAAAAATATAATATACAAGGGGAGCACTGGATGGCCATGTGGTTGTATTATTTTTGTTTTAGTGTTATTATTTCTCAATTAGCCATTTGATGGAATTGCTTCTGAAGTTAGAAAATGACTTAGACGATTTCAAAGAGAGAGGGAGCGAGTTCCAGAGCTGTGCAGCCATGACTGGGAAACTAATCCCTCCTGATTTTTGTAGTGTATATCTAGGGACTTTTAGGCCAAGAGTGATAGAGGTCCTAGTGACTCGACTTGATGATTTGAGGTTTAACTTTTCTATTAGGCAAAGAGGGGCCGCCCTGTTCAGGGATTTGCACGTAAGGGTCATGGTTTTGAGTTGGATCTTATCCTTGACTGACAGCCATTTATACTGTCTTCTTGTTCCAGATATATGAGCTCTCCTAGCAGAGCTCACAGCAGTTCTAAGAGTGTTATTTTGCAATGTTTATAGTTTATTGAGAACATATGTACTTGCTCCCAGGTAACGTCCATTGCAATAATCTAACTTGCACAGTATTAGTGCTCTGGCGAGGGTAATGCAACTCTCCTTAGAGAGTAAAGGTTTACATGCCCTGATCAGTTTCCCAGTTTAGGCAGTAGCTGAGGCCGTGGCGTTCACTTGTTTCTGTAGATTCAAAGTGGCATCCAGATAGAAACCTAGAGTTTTCACCTCTTTGGCCAATGGCATCATATTTCCATCAATATTAAAAGAGGTGTAGTCTGTATTTAGTTTGTTCAGGTTAGTTGTAGATCCCACAATCAGCAATTCAGTGTTATCATCATTCAGGCAGAGGCCATGAGTGGCCATCCATGCCTGAATGATTAGATACATTTTGTTCACTAGTAATATCATTGTCATAAATACCCGTTAGAGAGAGGAGGATCTGGGTGTCATCTGCATAATTTGTGTAGTTGACACCCAGATGGTCCAGATCATCGAATAAAGGCTTTGTGAAAAGGTTGTACATTGTGGGTGGTGCGCAGGAGCCTTGGGAGACTTTACATGTAATAGGAAAATGGTCGGCTGATGCTGAGGGAGAGAAGACTCTCATTGTCCTATTATTTAGAAATGATTGTATACAAGTAATGGCGTGCTGAGAGAAATGGGCTGCTGAAGCGAGGTGATTGCATAGTAATTTATGATCAACCAGGTCGAACACTGCTGAATGGTCCAATAGCAGTAACAGTGCAATTTTGCCATTGTCCTTAAGTTCAACAATCTGTGCTTTTAAATTGATCAGAGCCATTCCAGTCCCATGTTGAGGTCTAAATCCAGATTGGTGAGACCCCAAGAGGTGGTTCATCTCTAGATATTCCTGGATCTATATGTAGGCTACTCTGTCCAATATCTTCAATAAAAATGGGACTGTGGTTAATGGCCTAAAGTTTGTAGGGATGGTCGGATCCAAAGATTGTTTTTTAAGGAGGGGTAGAACCCATGATTCCTTTAGCTTACTAGGTACTATACCCGAGGTAAATGAAGCGTTAATTAGTTTGGAGATAAAAGGTGGCAGGTCTCTCGCAGCATCTTTGATTATTTGCGCTGGGCAACTGTCACCTTGGCACCTTGACGGTTTAAGGGAGGCAATGATTTTTTGTACCCCCAAGACAGATGCTTTGGAAAATGTTAAGTCTTGGGGTAGTTTAGTAGTAGGCTTTATATTATGATGGTGCTGATGTTTAGATATTTTTCAGCAATTTGTGTTTGCAGTGTGGCTATGAGAGCATTCTGAATGTTCGTGCACCAGTGTGTATCCTTCACGCATGAATCCGTAGGGCTAATAGGCGTCTCCATCTCTTTGAGCATCACAAATAATTATTTGGTACTGGAACTGGATTGATTGATTCTATTGTTGAATGACTCACGTTTCATTCTTATATTTTACAGATATGTTTATTAGATTAGTTCTGTTCTCTACTGAATGGAGGTGCTTCCATATGGATTCCAGTTTCCTTTTTTCAGCACGTAAGGTTTTTAATTCTGGAGTGAACCAAGAGTTGAAATGAGATTTTGGTTTCCCTTTCCGCAGCTTGAGAGGGGCGATAATGTCCAGTGCCTTAGTCATAGAGGAATTGTATATCTCTACTAATGTGTTAGGGTCAGTGATTTCCTCTGAGGAATTAATCATGGGGATCATCAGTGGCAAAATAGCATCCACTGTGTTACGTTTGTTCCTTGTGAGACATGGAGGAACTATCAAGTTTTGTTTAGTTTTTAGCGTATTTGCTGAAAGGGTAATTGACAGTAGATAATGATCTGTCCAAGATTGGGGAGTGATGGCAGTGATTAGTACGTCACAAGTAAGGTTGGCTACCCAATCAAGGGTACTGCCTTTGTTGTGAGTAGGTTAGTGACTGTTAGGTTAAAGCCTTGTTTTGTAATGGTGTTGGCAATTGCTAGTGCTTGGTGATCATTTGGGTTGTTTAGTAAAATAATTTTAAATCACCCAGTACTAACATTTGAGAAGACGTCTTGATATTATCTGTCAGTAGTAGCAACAGATCTTCCTCGAAGGTGCCAATGGGCCCAGGAGGTCTATATACTAGATGGATAGTTATTTATTTATTTATTAAATGTATATAGCGCACAGACAGCACAGGGGTATTGCGGCGCTGTTACTTGCAGCAGTCTTAGTTACATTATGCATAGCTTACAACATTGGGCGCAGAGATGTAATACAGGTCATGCAAAAAAAGCGTACACAGTTCAGATATTCATATAGGTGATGAACGTAATGTACGGGGTAGAGTAGACTTGGTTATTGTACGGGACTTGTCGATTGGTATTTTGGCTGTCAGTAATTCACATGATGTGAATTTGGGCGAAATAGTTAATCTAAGGTCTGGGTTTGATTTAGCTATCATGGTGGTTCTGCCACCTCTGCCCTCTGTTCTATCAGCTCTTACAATTGTATAATTGTCTGGTACAGGGAGAAGAAGTGACAGTCCAGCTGCTGCTTGCAGCCAGGATTCTGTAATGGCGAGGAAGTGTAGATTATCAGTAGTGATTAGATCAGCAATGTCTGTTGTGTGCGCTACCAGTGATCTAGCATTTATTAGCGTAGCCTTGTTAGTCTGTGTGGAGTCTTTGGTTGGGGAGGTGCTTTGTTTATGCTGTCTAGGTAACTTATTATGGTTAGTTGTAGTTTTGGTTGAGACTTTCCTAGGTGCAATGAAGTTTATGGGGATATTTGGCATCAGATTTGCATGATGCATGTTCGGTAATGTCTTGAGTCTAGTGCCAAGTCTGAGATTTCTGTATATAGTCGGACAGGGGTGATTTGAGGATATGGATTTGATATGGGCTGCATTATCATTAAGTAGTAACTGGCGTCTAACTCTGAACCTGACATTTCTTTTTTTATTATTATTTATTTACAAGTATGTACAGAAACAATATCATAACAACCAACAGAAAATGTACAGAAGGATAAGTAAAAAATAAAAGCTAAAAGAAGTCATTAAACACATTCCAGATATTCTCATATAAAGACAACTTACATTTCAACTTGTAAATCATTTTTTCTGTTCTTGACAGGCAATGCATTTCCCGGATCCATTCCTCAAAGGAAGGAGGGACCCGATCTTTCCTCCCTCGGAGAATCAACCGCTTGACCACAGTGAAAGCTCAAAAAATCCACTTTTTAAGGTCAGAGCTGACATCAGCCAACCCAGAATCATCACCTAGGATTACCGTCCTAAAATCCAGGGTAGACCCCCCACCCGAAATCCTGTCACACACATCACAGACTTTATCCCAAAAATCTCTGACCAGCACAAAGCTCCATAACATGTGTTCCAGTGACCCAACTTCCTGGATGCAACCCTAACAATCATTACCGTCAGTCATGCCTCTTTTATGAAGTGTTTCAGGACACCAATACACGCGATTCAGAAACTTAATTTGTCGAGACCTTTCACTCAGATTCAGCGAACACAAAGAGACATTACCACACATATTCTGCCAGACATCGACATCAATCTCAGACCCAATTCTCTCACTCCAAACTCTCCGCAAATTGTCATTACTCTGATAATGTGACACGATTATCTTGTACAGCCTACTTGCCAGACCACCCTCTTTCCCATTAAAATCACCCAGAAAAATATTCACATCCAAAGAGTCAGACCAGTCCACCTCACCTACATACCTCTTCAGGCGTCTATAAGCAGAGTCTGATAAACCCTCAATATTCCATCTCTCAGCTCAGCAGCAGTCAACCACCAATCATCATTCCCCAAATTAGATACCTTTAAATTATCCCTAATCCTAGGATTCAACCAGATAGAGGCACTCCTGCACTTAAATTTGTCACGACCTAGCAATGACAAGACTTCAATCCATGAGTTGCGCAAAAATGACGTTGCTAACATACTACCCCCAGGAATCTTTGTATTAGTGGTCAACAAGGCTTCCGGGCCCAGCGGTCCATAGGTATTCGACTCCGCTACCGCCCGGCTGTCCAATTCACCATTCAAAAATGGAACAAAAGAATGAGCAGAAAAGGCCAAATGGTAGGCCCTGAAATTCGGAACCCTAAACCACCTAAACGGACTGGAAGCTGCAACTTCCATAGACTAAGTCTTGGTGGTTTTCTGTCCCATAAAAGTTCCTGAACAAGACGGTCTAGATCTCTCCAATAATAACTCTTAATTTTCAATGGAATCATGCTAGATACATTAATCCTGGGTGTCAAATTCATTTTCAGGGCATTGACTTTACCCCACAGGGAAAGATTAAGCAACGACCACCTTACAAAATCCAATATACACTCATGTTTTCATCAACCATAAGGGAGACAGGATACGTTAGCCATACCGCCAAATAGCGCAAGTGCACATCACACCAAGTAAACCCCAGCCCTGTAACCAGAGTCTTATCACACCTGTTGGACAGAGGCAAGACTTCTGACTTCAAGCGGTTAATTTTGTATCCTGAACAATCGTGATAATCAGACAAAATCCTCATGAGACAGGGCAGGGACAATTCTGCAGCACCAACAAGAGATCATCCGCATAAAGCCAAGCCTTTTGCACCACACCCCAACAATCAACACCTTGTAAACTTGGTTAATTTTTGATGCAAACTGCAAGAGGCTCAATCGCTAAAATGAATAACAGAGGAGAAAAAGGACAACCTTGACGCGTGCCCCGCTTCAAACAAAAAGGTTCCAATATCACCCCATTAGTCTTAACGTCAGCCGTTGGACAGCATATAGAAGGGCAACCCAAGAAATAAAATCCTCGCCCAGATTCATCCTCCTCAGTACCGAGTACAAGTAATCCCAACTAACCCTGTCGAAAGCTTTCTCTGCATCAAGGGAAAGGACAGTGGCATCACAGCCCATTCTATCCACAATTTCCATGGCAAGTAACAATCTCCTGATATTACTAGATGTACATCGATTTTTCATGAATCCAGACTGTTCCTCATCGATCAAAGCAGGCAATAACTGTACCAGACGCATAGCAAGGACCTTTGCAAGAATCTTATTATCGGTATTGATAAGACTGATTGGACGATAACTTGCAGGAAGATTACAGTCCTTACCCTTTTTTAAAAAGACTGCGATAGAAGCATGGTTAGAACTTTTAGGCAATACCCCATCCAGTTTGCTAGAAACAAACATATCTCTCAAGAGCTCTAAAGCTGAGTTCGTGAGGATCCTATAAAACTCACAAGGGAGGCCATCTGGGCCCAGGGATTTACCTACATTCAGCCCTGAAATCGCACTTTTGATCTCATCTACCATTATCATATCACCAAGAAGATCTCGCTCAGTATCCTGAATCTTAGGCAAGTTTAAAGTGCCAAAGAAGTCCTCCCCCCTACCAATGATACCGGCCTCATTGCTATACAGATTCTCGTAAAAGTCACGAAAAATGTAGTTCATTTTCTTGGGATCAAATGTGATTCTACCCTCCCGGTCAATCATAGAAGCAATTGATGACTCCGACATCATTTTCTTTAACCTGTATGCCAGCCATCTGTCACAACGTTCACCCTTTTCAAAATATGTACACCTAGAGTAGAACAAACCACGCTCTGCACTCAGCAACAAAAAGTCTTCCATTTATTTTTTAAGTTTTTTCAAAGTCGCCAATTTTACCGAGTCAGTCGGCTCAAGCATCAGATCGCAAGAAATCTCACCAATACGTAGGTCAAGGTCACTTGTGTATAGGCACGTTATAAATGCCATATCATATCATATCATATCATTACAGGATGCACAGAAATTACACCTTTAACTCAAAAGCTTCTGCAACTCATATCGGTACAATACATATGAATACCTTAACTGAAACAATCCAATGCCTCCAACGTTTTATGCATTGCCTGAAATCCATAAAAACTCATCTAACACCCTGGGCAGACCAACAGTCTCAGGTTGCAAGCTTTTCTTGGAACACATAATCAAATATCTTGATATCTTTCTGCTGTTGTTTTCCTGTGTACAGTTCCTTAACTTAAGGACACCTACTCAGTAGTTATTCTAAGCAATCAGATATCATTTGATCTCTTGACAGACATGTTGCCAACTTTAGACATTACAGTACTGTATAGCAATATGCTTTAAAAGAGGCAATTACATTAATTTCTAAAGCCCTCAAATGTAAGTCCCCACTATAGAATGTTTCAACCAATGGCAATAATCATTATACCTCAAACTTTATGATTTAGGGGTGCTTTGTTGATATGCTACTCATCTTGACACAGAACACTTAGAGCCTTAGAATGTTATTTGAGTGACTCAGAAAACCTAAAATGTCTGTCTATGGTCAGGCAAGGGTGACTTGGGTTTGAAGGCTTGATATAGGTGTCATTTTAATACAGGTTAGGTAGAGGTGAAGGATGAGTCTCGCCGCTCAAGGGCCCTGTGTTTTGAGAGTTAGGGTCCAAGCTTAACTTGGGTAAGAGGTATGTTGGCCTAATGGTTGAATCCAAGACGCTATAGTTCAAAACAGGTAAAAATGGTGTAGCCTTGATTTTGTGTACCATGTGTAGTTATGAGGAGTTGGTTAAGCACAATAAGTATGCTTACCAGTGGTAAGACCAAGGCGTACATAGTGTTTAGGGATAGCTAGGTTGTCATGGTGTAAATGGCTCTATTAAACAAGATATTGTTCGGAGTCTTGAAGTAAGGCACAGGAAAATTAGCATAGTGTCATTATGGCAGTCGTTGTTAGTATATAGGTAGGAGTAAGGTTATGGCTGGCATTCATGTGGCAGGTGGTCAGAGAGATGCAGGGATGCCAGATTGGGGATTGTCAAATAATTAGTCTAGTATTGTGGGAACAAGTTAGTAAGAACCGTTGTGCACAATTAGTCATAGGCTAATAGTATGCAATTTTGGCTAGCGGATGGAAAAAATATTTTCATAATTATACATAGGCTAATAACTTGCAGTATTGGCTTGTGATAGGCAGAGTACAATCACAATTAGTAGTAGACTAATACCTTGCAGTATTGGCTAGTGGTGGGCACAGTACATTCACAATTAGGCATAGGCTAATGGCTAACAATATTACATTGTGGAAGGCAAACTAAATGTTTATAAGCATTCAGCATATTTTATAATAATGAAACATGCAAAGATAGATGTTATCTGGTGGGTTGCAGCGGTGAGTAGCCGTGATGGTAATGGAGGGCACGATGAATGGTCATGCAGATTAGGCACAGATTATAATGAGCACTCATACATATATAGGCACACACTGCCGCTGAACGCTAGTGGCAGGCAGGATGGTAGTCCATTAGTATTAGGCTAAAGCTAATGCTGGGGTGGCCAGTAGCATCATGCAGAGGTTGGTATTGAACACAGAGCAGTTCAGGGCAACAGGCATGAACACATAATATGCAGGCAGAGGTAGCATGTAACGCAACCACCGAATTAGAAGCATGCCTAATATACTGGTTGTACGTGCGACAGCAAGGTGGTGAGATGAGGACCAATGGGTGCACGCAGGTGTCAAGGGGGTTAAAACAACTGATGTAAAGGTCGAGAGGTCCCCGGATTGAATTTACTGCACGTAATGTCAGGCAATGAATTTCAATGTTGCAAGAACTCTGGCGATGATAGATCCGTAGGATACGAACAAATAGGGGGTGGTGAATTAGGAGGCAAGATTCATAGGTGTACTGAAGAAGAATGTGGGGCGAACTGTAGAATGTACTTACAGAAGGCAGAGGGAGTTTCTGGACGGCGGCACAGCCCGTCACGGACAGGCACAGACAGGCCCTTAAGCACGTACAGTGTCCGGAAATAGACGGGCAATGTGTGGAGAGCCAATCAGTGGCTGTAGAGGCTTTGAAGACTGCCTCCTACAGGATTGTAATACGGGTGTCTGCCATTGCACACGCTACCCACAATGGCGATCCAATGGAACAATGGTGAAAACAGGCTTTGGTAGTAGACAGATCTCTTTCTAAGTTGCTTCATCGCACTTCAGAACAATATGAGTGTTTTATAAAGCAATTCCGATGCAGTTGTAGGTGAATTCGGAAATGGGATACGGTCTCACCATAATCCTCCAGCAAGACTTCAAGGTAGCTAGTAAGTACCCTCGCTTGGTCACTATACGAAGATCATGGGGTGAGGGCTCCTGACCTCTCTCTCCACCGGGTGAATGCTGAAATGGGGGCTTCTGGGCACAGACAGGCCATTAAGCACGGCCCTTGACAACAGCGTGCTTCCACCAGCTGGTAGCAATAGTGGCTGTAAATAGACGTGCCAGGTATGGAGAGCCAATCAGTTACTGAAGAGGCTTTGAAGACTGCCTCCTACAGGATTGTAATACGGGTGTCTGCCATTACACACGCTACCCACAATACCGATCCAATGGAACAAAGGTAAAAACAGGTTTCGGTAGTAGACAGATCTCTTGCTAAGTTGCTTCATCGCACTTCAGAACAATATTAGTATTTTGTAAGGCAATTTCGATGCACTTGTAGGTGAATTTGGAAATGGGATACAGTCTCACTGTAATTCCCCTGCAAGGCTGCAGGGTAGCTGGTAAGGACCCTTGGTTGGTCACTATACAAAGATCATGGGGAGAGGGCTCCTGCCCTCTCTTTCCGCCGGGTGAATGCTGAAATGGGGGATACTGGGCACAGACAGGCTTGTAAGCACATCCCTTGACAACGGCCAGCTTCCGCCTGCCGGTAGCAACAGTGGCCGGAAATAGACAGGCCAGGTGTGGAGATCCAATTGTAGAGGCTTCAAAGACTGCCTACTAGAAGATTATAATACGGGTGTCCACCATAACACAAGCTACCTACAATGTCGATCCAATGGAACAACGGTGAAAACAGGCTTTGGTAGTAGACAGATCTCTTGCTAAATTGCTTTGTCCGCACTTCGAACAATATTAGCATTTTGTAAGGCAATTCCGATGCAGTTGTAGGTGAATTTGGAAATGGGATACAGTCTCAGAATAATTCTCCAGCAAGACTGCAGGGTAGCTTGTAAGGACCCTCGCTCAGTCACTATATGAAGATCATGTAGAGAGGGCTCTTGCCCTCTCTCTCTGCTGGGTGAATGCTGAAATGGGGGTTACTGGGCACAGACAGGCCCTTAAGCATGGCCCTTGACAACAGTTAACTTCCACCTGCCGGTAGCAACGGTGGCCGGAAATAAACGAGCCAGGTGTGGAGAGCCAATCAGTGGCTGTAGAGGCTTCGAAGACCGCCTCCTACAGGATGGTAATACGGGTGTCCGCCATTGCACACGCTACCCACAATGGTCATCCAATGGAACAATGGGGAAAACAGGCTTCGGTAGTGTACAAATCTCTTGCTAAGTTGCTTTGCCGCACTTCAAAACAATATTAGCGTTTTGTAAGTCAATTCCGATGCAGTTGTCGGTGAATTCGGAAATGGGATACAGTCTCACTGTAATTCTCCGGCAAGACTGCTGGGTAGCTGGTAAGGACCCTCGCTCGGTCACTATAAGAAGGTCATGGGGAGATGGCTCCTGCCCTCTCTGTCTGCCGGATGAATGCTGAAATGGGGGTTAATGGGCACAGACAGGCCCTTAAGCATGGCCCTTGACAACGGTCGACTTCCACCTACTGGTAGCAACAGTGGCCGGAAATAGATGGGTCAGGTGTGGAGAACCAAACAGTGGCTGTAGAGGCTTCAAAGACCACCTCCTACAGGATTGTAATACGTGTCTCCAGCATTACACACACTACCCACAATGGCGATCCAATGGAACAACAGTGAAAACAGGCTTCGGTAGTAAACAGATCTCTTACTAAGTTGCTTTGCCGCACTTCAGAACAGTATTAGCGTTTTGTAAGGAAATTCCGATGCAGTTGTAGGTGAATTCGGAAATGGGATATGGTCTCACCATAATTCTCCAGCAAGACTGCAGGGTAGCTGGTAAGGACCCTCGCTCGGTCACTATAAGAAGGTCATGGGGAGAGGGCACCTGCTCTCTCTCCCCTTCGGGTGAATGCTGAAATGGGGGTGACTGGGTACAGACAGGCCCTTAAGCACAGCCCTTGAAAAAGGCCGGCTTGCGCCTGCCGGTAGCAACAGTGGCTGAAAATAGAAGGGCCAGGTGTGGAGAGCCAATCAGTGGCTGTAGAGGCCAGGTGTGGAGAACCAAACAGTGGCTGTAGAGGCTTCAAAGACCACCTCCTACAGGATTGTAATACGGGTTTCCACCATTGCACACACTTCCCACAATGGTGATCCAAAGGAACAATGGTGAAAACAGGCTTTGGTAGTCGACAGATCTCTTGCTTAGTTGCTTCGCCGCATTTCAGAACAATATTAGCGTTTTGTAAGGAAATTCCGATACAGTTGTAGGTGAATTCAGAAATGAGATATGGTCTCACTGTAATTCTCCAGCAATACTGCAGGGTAGCTGGTAAAGACCCTCGCTCAGTCACTATATGAAGATCATGGGGAGAGGGCTCCTGCCCTCTCTCTTCGCCGGGTGAATGCTGAAAAGGGGTCATTGCGGAGGACATTGTGGTCATTGTGGAGGACCTTATGCACTTGGTCGAACAGCACAAATGAACTGCTAAGCGTACATTAGCATATGGTCTTCATCGTTGCCCCTGTTGCACAATAGGGAGCCACATTTCACCATTTGCATTTGCTATGGTTAGGCCTTTATAAGACCCTTGCTTGAGAAAGTGTTTGAACACATTGCACCATGAACGGAAATCATCAGCATCAGAAAGTTGCAATATGGACAATGTACAAAGCCACTCACACTGCTCAGCACAGGCAACACAACGTCATGGAGCCATGCATGTAAAGATGTGGGCAGGTTGAAGGTTGGCAGGCACAATTGCACATGGGGAGTGCATTAAACATGACGTGAGAAGTAAAACATAGGTTGTACTAGGGTGTGCTGTGTGTGGTGAGGCCCTAGCGGTCAGTGATGGTATAGCAATGACAGAAGGGGAGTACAATGGAGACCACATGAAACTTGAAATGTACACTGCAGTACGGTGTCTTGCATGTGCTAAGCCTGTACCCCCTTCGATGAATGGGTGGCCATCTTGCACCGCCAAATACGTGCCCTGGAGTGAAGTAGATTTTACAATGTTGACTTCAGTGTGTAATCTGTGATCATTGCATAAAATGTTGCTTTCATAGTTGTGGGGATTGTTTGCATTTCTTACACTGTGTAGTACATGCCTGGACCTGATGGAGTGACGACTCCTCTAGTGTATCCTGTGGGTGCAGTGGTGGAGTATTGGATGCTTAGAAATGGCTATGGGTGACCTGCATGTACCTAGCCACTTGTTCACCTGCATAACTCTGTTATGTTGAGCTGGGTGTGGCCAAGGCCTACACTGTTGGGTGTATGGCAAAAGGCCGTAGACTGTAGGCCAGCACTAAAGAGCCTAGGCCTGCACCATAGCACGCCACCATAACTCAGACATACAGTTTTAAGTATGCATGTCTTTGATGGTGGTGACATTCAGAAAATGGTTCTGCAGGATCTTGTGGACATGGTAGAACAGCACAAGTGCCCTGATATGTGTCCGGTACCATATGGTGTACATTATGCTACCACCTTGGACATTAGCAAGGCACATGGAGCTATTAGAGTTTGGCATGACTGGCCCTTTGCAGCACCCATCATATGTTACGTTTGTGGATTGTGGTATGTGGCAAAAGTTTCCCTTCATGAGGCCATTATGTTGTGCTGAGTGTAGGTAAGGCCTACACAATTGGGTTCACCGCCAAGGGCCGTAGGCCGTTGGTCATGCACCCAAGAGCCTATCCTTTCACGACAGCCAGCACACCATACTGCCGCCATGCAGAATTGGCTCTGCATCTCTCAGAGGATGGTAACTTTTGAATAATGGGTGCTGAGAGCATTTTACACTTGGTAGAACAACCAAAGTGAGGTGCTATGCGTTTACGAGCACATGGTGTAGGTCATTGCACCTGTTGCACATTAGGGGGCCATATGTTAGCATTTCCGTTTGTTATGGAATGGCCGTTACAACACCCTTGCTTGTGGAAGTGTTTTAACATATTACGCCATGAAAGGAAGTCAGCAGCATCGGAAATTTGCAATATGGACAATCTACAGAGCCACTCACATACCGTTCAGCACAGCCAATGCAACATAATGGAGCCATGATTGCAAAGATGTGGCCAGGGTGAAAGGTGGCAGGTGCTATTGCAGATGGGGAATGCATTACACATGACATGAGGAGTACAACGTGTGGTGCACTAGGGTGTGCTGTGTGAGGTGAGGGCCTACCGTCTTGGATGCATGGCTGGAAGCCTTACACGAACAGCTATGTAGGTTGCTTGCAACTACTCCTCAGATTGTTGCATTTTGTGTGTGGTTTGTGATTGGTGCTTGCATTGTTGATTCCATGGGTGTGCTTATTGTTCGCACATGGTACATTTTCCAGTGGATGCCAGGAGCTTATGGAGTGAACAGTTCTGCAGTCTGTCCACTGAGTGCTGTGGTGAGAACGTGTGTGTACCAGTGCATAGGGTTCAACTGTATAGTGTATGTCTTTGAGTAGTGTGCATTGCACAGTTTACTTACTACTGTACTGTACTTTGAAGTATTGTGTCATTGGAGTTGATGGAGTGCTGGGAGGAAAAAAACTATGGCTACCTGCAGTTTCTGGTGCTGGGTGCCGCTCTGGGTGAATGTGGATGCTGAAAGCATTGGTTTGGAGAGCTGTAACTTGGAGATGCTTTCACATGACACAAGACCTGTACTGTGAGTGTCCAAAGGTACATCTGCAGTGCAGTGCAGAAATTATAGTGTTCGATGCAGAGGTCTCGGATGTGAACGGTATTGGGGTGCAGCCCTGACTGTAGCTGGGAAAGCGCACGTGCTACAATCTGCCCTTCTGAGCATGGGGTGTTTGCAAATGGAGCTGTGGGGATTATCCAATCAGTTGTCGAGGGTGTGCTTTACAAAAAGGGGAGGTGATATATTTCCTGAAACCTCGATGCAGTGAATTTGACAGAGATGGACAGATGCAGAGTGCTCATCGTGGGTGATATCTTTGTGCAAGATCTGCACAGGTATGCCGTGGAAAGAGGCTTTGATACAAACTTTCAGTTGTAAGGAGTGGAGGATTTTTGGGGCACAGTGTATGAATGGGGTTTAGGAGCCATGGTTCTCCTTTGTACATGTGTAGCCTCTGTCGGTAGTGTGGATGTTGTGGTCGTGCATTATGGAACACTACATTTAGGGAACATGTTGTGCTCACGTGTGCTCCGTCCCCTCAAGAAGTTGATGACAGCAGTGATGCAGATTTTTCTCACTGCCAAGGTGATTTTCTCCTCCATACCAGTGGTGCATGGGACCATGCCGGTGTAATTTGCCCACAGCCAGAGGTCAGGAGGTGTTTCACAAACAGAAGCATGTGTGACTTTATGTGCAGTGCTGGGATGTTCTGCACCATAAATGACAGCATTAACAAGCAAGATTTGCAGTGGTTCCAAGGAAATTGATTTTTTTTGACCTGCATTGGCAATACTGTTTTGTTTGCAACTCGGCACGCAGTGTTGCATACAATCTTGTAGAATTGTAAGAGAAGCGTTGACGTTCAGTCCATACAAAAGTCAGGAGGTGAAGCAAACAGAAACTCATTGAAAGAGATACAAAAAAATGGTATGCAAGCATGTACATAAC
Organism: Ambystoma mexicanum; assembly: GCF_040938575.1. NCBI lineage: Eukaryota > Metazoa > Chordata > Amphibia > Caudata > Ambystomatidae > Ambystoma > Ambystoma mexicanum. Next base: position 840,945,953 of record NC_090935.1, on the reverse strand, counting down.
AAAAACAGGGGAAACAAAAATGTTTGTTTTCTGAGACATTTCTACAGACTCAAATTCCTATCCTGTTTTACATTTACCCCCCCAAACAAACCAACCCTCAAGACCCCCCCCTCCCTAGCATGGGAGCCCTGGAAAGGAAAATGTAGAGCGAAACACACTGTTTACAAGGTTGGTGAGTCTGGTGTGTACGCAAACACTGTGCCAAAGGTCTCTTTGCACAAAGAAGTACAGAAGGCTATGGTGGAAGTGAGCAAGGTAAGGGGCAGGCATCCTGGGTGTGTGCATGAACTGTATGTATTTGTTTGCAGTTAATAACATTCAAGCTGTGCTGCGTGTGAAGCAATAATTTTTGAAAAGTGTGCAGTAAGTGGGGTACTGCAGAAAACAAACAACAACTTTGCAGTGTACACGGTATGTGGCAGGCATCCTACTATCGTGCATGCATTGTGTGTATGATATCATATGATGTGCATTTGTATGCTGCAGCATTTGTAATGCGCCTACACACGTCTAGCAAAGCACAATGAGGCAAGGGATCAGAAACAGAGGCGAGACACAAGCAACAAAGATGGGTTAGTGGGGAAAACATTTTGTAGCATTGTCGGAAGCAAAGCAGGGAGTTCCTCTGTCGATATAACACTGTATGATATGGGTAAATGAGAATGTTGCAAGCACATATCACTGAATTGCCACTTCATGGTAGGGGATGGGGAAAAACAGTATTATTATTATTATTATTATTATTATTATTATTATTATTATTATTATTATTAGCATTATTAGCATTATTAGCATTATTATTAGCATTATTACTATTATTATTAGCATTATTATTATTATTAGTATACTTTTATAGAACGTAATGGCCGCTCAGTGGCATATACTGTGTGCAGAGGCACTTATAACACAGTCATACACATAGTGCAGAAAAAGTTTCCGTACCTCAATTTTGTGGTGATGGGTACGCAAGTGGATGAATGTGGATGCACAAATCTGGCAATCCTTTACTGAACATTCTACTGGACGTGCTGTCAAGTGACAGTACACTAGCAGGCTGATTTTGTAACCATATCTATGAAGTGTTGTTGTCAAGGCTCCAAAGTCCAGGTGCAGGAGTGGCGCGAACCAACTACCCCCACTGCGGTCTGGCTACCTGCAAGACTAAGCTTACACAGGCCGCCGAGACCCCAGCAGGGAAAGAGGGTTAGGATCTCGTTGGTTGGATGGGTCTCGAACAGAGGGTAACCGGAGTGAGGGTTAGGAGAGGTCAAGTGGACAGGCAAGGGAACACATGGGAAAAACAATAGTAACATATGCTCTATCGTCCCAACATACACACAGTGTTTTACAATAGCTTTTGATGTAAAAGGCACTTAGCTCTGTGGTTGAGTGCTGGCCTCCTGCCTGCGCACTCTCAGGTCCAGAGCTCAGAGCAGTTCCAATGCTGCAAGAGAGTTTTGGTATTAGTGACCTGTGTTAACTCACATATGCATAAAACATCACACACACATACAGTGCTGGCACATGCACATTACACATTGGAGACAATCTGCTCACAGAGCTTAATAGTACCCAACTATAGCGAGTGGTTCAGAACATGTGGCTCAATTTCGCCGCACGTGGCTTAAAGGGAATAAGATCCATCGTGCCGCCAAAGTTTTGCCACACGTGGCCTTATATAAAGCACTACGTGCTGCCAAAGTTTGCCACACGTGGCTGTGGTCAGAAATGCTCTCTGTGCTGCCAAAGTTTGCCGCCCGTGGTTGAAAACACGTTAGTAAATAAACGCTGCGCGCGTTAATAGTAATGGGTCTTGGTAGCCGAAATCGGCACTGGTTTAATGCTAGGGAGCGCTGATTGGCACTTAGCTTTTGCCCCTTGCAGGGGACGTAATATGGTTGGGCGGTGCCCCCTGCGCGAGCCCCTCAACGGACTGGATATTCCAATGCTCTTCTGCTTGTTCCGCGCTCTCCCCCCTCAGCTATGCTTCTAATTCCCATGTGGGGGTTGATCGCTCGTTCGCAATGGTTTTGCTGCACTTATCTGTTGTAAGCGAGGAGCCAGAATGCTGGCTCCATGGGGCGTGGACCCTCGCGTGATCCCCGTAGGCAGGAGCTCTGAAGGATGCGTCCGTTCCGGTCGGGATCTTAAGCAAAAGCCCTGTGCCTTTGTTCTGCGCGCATGCGTGTGCGCGAGCCCCTCCCAACCTGGTAGTGGAAAAGTAGTTCCCGGCCCGGAGGCTGCTGGGAGTTGTGGTCCGGCAAGCCTTCTGCCTGCAAAAAGGACAGAGAAGCCTCCTGTAAGGCTGGAGGCTGTTCCTTTGGGTTTGTTTTGTTTTGTGTCTGGTTCCTCTGTGCCCTGTGCCTCTCACTAAGCCCTGACTCCCCCTTACGACTCCCTGTACCCTGACAGTACTCCCCCCCGCACGGAAGGGCTCGGGCTTGGGTTTCTCAGGATGATTTTTGTGGAATTGTCTTACCAATCTAGGAGCATGCACATTGTGTGCATGCTCCCAGGAACGTTCCTCAGGCCCATACCCAACCCAGTCTATCAAATAGTACAGCCCATCTGGGCAACGTTGTGCATTTAGAATTCCCTGGACCTCATATTCGGGATGCCCTTGAACTATAATGGGGGGTGGTTTTTCAGTACGAATGGATGGCCGGGCTGTTTTCAATAGGGACACATGAAAAGTGGGATGAATTTTCATTTGTGGGGGTAATGCCAGCCTCACTGCCACCGGGTTGATTACATTCGAAATAGTAAAGGGACCTAAAAACCTTGGTTGTAATTTACGAGGTCCAGATAGTTTAATATTTCAGGTTGACAACCAGACCCTGTCGCACTGTTGGTACTGTGGACTTACACTTCTTCTTTTGTCTGCATAATGCTTATATGATGTCTTTGCGGTGTCCAGATTTGCCTGAATATCCTTCCAGACCTGCTGCGCATAAACCTGACGCCCCAATAGAGTGGGTAGGTTTATAGAATGATCACCAGATCTTGTGGGCAATACTCGAGGATGGTATCCATACGCACCAAAGAAGGGCGTATGATTGGTGGAACTATGCACGGTGTTGTTGTATGCTATTTCTGCCAACCAGACATATTGGACCCATGACACTTCGGTATTGGCTGCGTAACAGCGTAGGTACTGTTCCAAACCTTGATTCACCCGTTCGGTTTGGCCATCCGTTTCCGGGTGATAGCCGGATGATAGGCTGACCTCCATCCCGATTAATTGACAAAATGCTTGCCAAAATCGGGAAATGAATTGAGGGCCTCTGTCCGTGATAACACGTGTGGGTAGACCGTGTAGGTGAACCACATGATGTAGAAATAAGTCCGCCAGCTCACATGCGGTGGCAACTCCAATACACGGAATGAAGTGACTCATCTTGGTGAGGGAGTCTACAACCACAAGGATAGAGGTGTACTTTTGTCCTGGTGGCAAATCCACAATCAAGTCCATTGTGATTGTATGCCATGGAGCCGGTGGAGTTGGCAACGGTTGGAGTAAGCCCACTGGTTTCTGGTGACTAGCTTTTTGTCTGCTGCAAGTGCTGCATTCTGTCACATAAACTCGCACATCACGAAGTAACGTAGGCCACCAAAAGTGTCTGGTTACGTTCTGCTGGGTTTTAGCAATACCGGGATGTCCGGCTAATGTAGTGTCATGACACCAATGTATCACTTCCTTTCTGAGTGCTGACGTAGGTAAATATAAGGCCTTAGCGTAATATGGGACACCGTCTACCAATGTATGTTGCGGGCCTCTTGAACACCACTTCTGTAACTCCTGAGCAGACATGGCCTTCAACACGTCGTCAAAGATGTTAGGTCTACCCACTAGCCCAACTATCCGGGTGGGTGGAATTATTGGACGAGCCTCACCTAAGCTTTTGCCCTCTGGTTCCGGATATCGAGACAGGATATCAGCCTTCATATTGTTTGCTCCTGGGCGATATGTAATTAGAAAGTCAAAACTCGAGAAAAACATTGCCCAGCGTAATTGGCGGGGACTCAGTGTTTTTGCGGTTTTAATGAATTGTAAGTTCCTAGGATCAGTCATGACAGTGACCGTATGGCGGGCTTCCAACAGGTAATGTCGCCATTCGTCGAACGCTGCCTTTACTGCCAATAATTCTCGATCGGCTATGGTGTAATTAATCTCAGCCGGTAACAGTTTTCTGGAGTAGTATGCCACAGGGTGCAGTATCCCCGTCTTGGGGTCTCGTTGGGATAAGACCGCTCCTAAGCCATAGCTTGATGCGTCGGTTTCAACTAAGAAAGGCTGGCTGAGGTCAGGATGGCGTAGTACTGGTGCGGATGTAAAAGCTGACTTCAACCGCTGAAAACCTTGTTCAGCGGCTTTATCCCATACAAACGTCTTTCCTTTCCTTAGCAACGTTGTAATGGGTGTCACCAGTTCAGAGAAGTTCCTAATAAATCGCCGGTAAAAATTGGCAAAACCTAAAAATGATTGTACTTCCTTCACGGATGTAGAGCCGCCCAGTCGACCACTTCTCGTACCTTTTTCTGGTCCATCTGCACCCCAGATGGAGTCAGGAAGTATCCCAGGAACTCTACAGTGGTACGGTGAAATTCGCATTTTTCAAGTTTAGCGAATAGGTGGTGTTCCCGAAGCCGCTGTAATACAGCCCTAACGTGTCTAACGTGTTCCTGCATGCTGGTGGAATATATCAAGATATCATCGATATAAACCACAGCGAAGACATCCAGGTACTCCCGTAACACTTCATCTAGGAAGTGTTGAAATGCTGCTGGGACATTACACAACCCGAAAGGCATCAGCTGGTACTCGTGCAGGCCGAATTTGGTCCTGAATGCGGTCTTCCACTCATCTCCAGCCCGCACTCGCACCAGGTGATAAGCCTCCCGAAGATCCAATTTTGTGTACACTGTTGCATTTCGAACTTGATCCAGTAATACTGGAATTAGTGATAAGGGGTACCGATGTTTAATCGTAATACGATTGATTCCTCTATAATCGATACATGTTCTCAAGTCACCCGTTTTCTTGGGCACAAAGAACAACGGCGACGAGACGGGTGAGTTGGAATGTCGAATAAAACCGTTTTTCAAATTGGTATCGATATATTCTTTCAGGTGTTCTGTTTCTGCCTCCGTTAGGGCATACACGCGACTACAAGGTAGTACCGCCCCGGGTTCTAAGTCTATACGGCAATCGAAAGGCCGGTGGGGTGGCAGAGTCTCAGCTGATTTTTTACTGAATACATCTTTGAACCCTTGGTATTCTGGCGGTAAGTTACTGGGATCTGATGCCTCTATAGCGGCAATAGTGGGCTCCTGAACTGAGGGCAAATACTGGACAACAGTAGCGCAATGTGAACGGCAGTATGGAGAGGACATGGATATCGTACCCTTGGACCAATCCACCAGGGGGTTATGTTTTGTGAACCAAGGTAGCCCCAGGATAACACCAAACTGTGGTGCTGCTATCAGATCAAATTGGATGGTTTCTCTGTGATTTTGTTGGCTACAAAGTGTCAAGGGTTGAGTGCAGTTTGTTATGGGACCAGAACTCAAAGCAGTCCCATCCACCGCCCTTACTGGTTCCGGTGCCCTTTTCCTACACAAGGGCACTCCCAACTTAGCCGCATATGAAACGTCCATAAAGTTACCCGTGGCACCAGTGTCTAAGAGTAAATCCACCTTAACTTCACGCCCCTGGAATTGCAAGACTCCTAACAGAATGATGTGGGGGGCATAATTCACAAAATCTGAGACTGGGGTAACTTCTTTCTCGGGGCTCGGCTGTAGTACCCCTACAACCGCCGAGCCGAGGCGTTTCCCTGCGTTTTAGGTTTCGTAGGGCAATCTTTGACAAAATGTCCTGTGGTCCCACAGTACAAACATAGTCCCTCCTTACGCCGTCGTTCTTTCTCGTCTTTAGTGAGTGGACCCCGGACTCACCCAATTTGCATCGGCTCATCCCCACCTGATTTCTCCGGGGCTTGAGTCAAATGGGTATGGTCTAGCCTGGCTACTGGACGAGAGTCCCCCCGTTTCCTATCTCCTCATCGTTCTGCTTGACGATGATCTAGACGCAATGCTAGGTCTATCATTGCTGGACAGTCTCGGGGTTGGGGGTCGACCTGTGCAATCAGTCCTTTAGGTCGTCACGAAGACCCTGATAAAAGAGTGACATTGTTTTATCTCGGGGCCACTCTGTCTCCGCCACCAGTCTGTTGAATTGAGTTACATATGTGACTAACTCCTTATTGCCTTGACGTAAGGTAAGTAACTCCCTATCTTTGCACATAGTGGCAGCTCGACGATTAAAGATCTTACCAAACTCGTTTTGGAATTCATCCCAGCTATACAGAACTGCGTCATCACTTTGCACTAAAGGATTTGCCAAAGCCGCTGCATCTCCTGTAAGGTAGGAGATCACAAAGGCCGTCCTAGCCTGGGTTGAACGGAATGCTGAGGGTTTGGTAAGGAAATGAAGCTGGCATTGAGTCAGGAAGGTTTGGTATTTCTGTGGATCACCGGAGTATCTTTCTGGGGAGCTAATGGAACTATGGACTCAGGAGTAACACTTACTTGGACAGGAGTGGGCGCAATAGCACCAACCGGAAGGCTCGCGGTTTGGGCTGCTAAAGAACGTACTTGGATGGCCAGGGTAGCATAGTCCTGTCTAGTGGCAGTGAGCTCAGCTTGTAGGTCCTGCAGGACCTTGGTTATTTCCTCCATAGTCTAGCTGGGTCATGCCACTTCGGCACCTGTCACACTTGGGCTTGTGCTTCTGTCACGGCTCCAAAGTCCGGGTGCAGGAGTGGCGCGAACCAACTACCCCCACTGCGGTCTGGGTACCTGCAAGACTAAGCTTACACAGGCCGCCGAGACCCCAGCAGGGAAAGAGGGTTAGGATCTCGTTGGTTGGATGGGTCTCGAACAGAGGGTAACCGGAGTGAGGGTTAGGGGAGGGTAAGTGGACAGGCAAGGGAACACATGGGAAAAAACAATAGTAACATATGCTCTATCGTTCCAACATACACACAGTGTTTTACAATAGCTTTTGATGCAAAATGCACTTAGCTCTGTGGTTGAGTGCTGGCCTCCTGCCTGCGCACTCTCAGGTCCGGAGCTCGGAGCAGTTCCAATGCTGCAAGAGAGTTTTGGTATTAGTGACCTGTGTTAACTCACATAGGCATAAAACATCACACACACATACAGTGCTGGCACATGCACATTACACATTGGAGACAATCTGCTCACAGAGCTTAATAGTACCCAACTATAGCGAGTGGTTCAGAACATGTGGCTCAAGTTCACCGCACGTGGTTTAAAGGGAATACGATCCATCGTGCCGCCAAAGTTTTGCTGCACGTGGCCTTATATAAAGCACTACGTGCTGCCAAACTTTGCCGCACATGGCTGTGGTCAGAAATGCTCTCTGTGCTGCCAAAGTTTGCCGCCCGTGGCTGAAAACACGTTAGTAAATAAACGCTGTGCGCGTTAATAGTAATGGGTCTTGGTAGCCGAAATCGGCGCTGGTTTAATGCTAGGGAGCGCTGATTGGCACTTAGCTTTTGCCCCTTGCAGGGGACGTAATATGGTTGGGCGGTGCCCCCTGCGCGAGCCCCTCAACGGACTGGATATTCCAATGCTCTTCTGCTTGTTCCGCGCTCTCCCCCCGCAGCTGCGCTTCTAATTCCCATGTGGGGGTTGATCGCTCGTTCGCAATGGTTTTGCTGCACTTATCTGTTGTAAGCGAGGGGCCGGAATGCTGGTTCCATGGGGCGTGGCCCCTCGCGTGATCCCCGTCGGCAGGAGCTCTGAAGGATGCGTCCGTTCTGGTCGGGAGCTTAAGCACAAGCCCTGTGCCTTTGTTCTGCGCGCATGCGTTTGCGCGAGCTCCTCCCAACCTGGGAGTGGAAAAGTAATTCCCAGCCCGGAGGCTGCTGGGAGTTGTGGTCCGGCGAGCCTTCTGCCTGCAAAAGGGACAGAGAAGCCTCCTGTAAGGATGGAGGCTGTTCCTTTGGGTTTGTTTTGTTTTGTGTCTGGTTCCTCTGCGCCCTGTGCCTCTCACTAAGCCCTGACTCCCCCTTACGACTCCCTGTACCCTGACAGTTGTGCAGAACTGACAGTGTTAGATGGTAATGTCTTGGATGGGTGGTGGATGGTTGGATGGCTGATGGAATCGTGTGTGCCCATTTATCCATACCCAATGAGGTTGTGCTGGACAAAAGGTAGTGGAAAGGGAAGAAGGACTGCTCCTGCTTTCCTGGGGTGTGGCCATCGCAGTACTTTGGGCACTGCACGTGCCACAATCTGCACTTCTTACGTTGCTGTCCAATAGACATGGGACTTTCGGGATTATCCAATCAGGTACTGTGAGTGTGGTTCACAGGAAGGGGTGGTCAAACTGCTGTACATTATACTCTGCGTAGTGAGGCTGGCTGACATGGCAAAACCCATTGTGTTGCCTATAGGTGGTGCCTTTCCACTAGAAATGCACAAGTATGCCCTAGAAAGAAACCTTGATGGCAATTTTGGGTTGGAAGGTGTGGTCGCATTGTGGAGAGGTGTCTACAAGCGCAGTTTCGCTGACATGGATGCATTTTGCAAAGAGCTGACTATTTTCGAGTCAATGTTATCGTAATCCATTGCAGGCGGCATGCTTATGGGTTACATGTCTTGTTTAGGCTTGTTCCGTCAACTGAAGATGTTGCTAAATCTAGTGAAGAGGCTTTTTCCCACTGCCAAGGTGCTTTTCTCCTCCATAACACCATGAAGATTATGGGCCACTGCTCATGGATGTTGCTCCTAGCCACACTCAGGAAGGTCTCTCATCAACAGAAGCATGCATACTTATTTGTCCGCTGCTGGGATGTTCTTCTGCAACAATGACCTCATTAGTTGTGGAAATGCAGAGTTTTTCCAAGCAAATGGCATTTCGTTGTTGCCCATTGATAATGCTGTTTTGTTTGCCCATCTACAAGATGTGGTGAAGAGTTTACTGTAACAATGTCTGCACAAGAAAACACAAAATCAAATAAAAAGTGAAAAAAAGGTATTCCTATAGAAGCATCTAAAAAAAAAAAAACTCTCTCAAGAGCCGCCCCTTTCAACGAACTCTCCCTACCCTGGTTGCAAGTTATTCCCCCATTCTCGCACGCAGCACGAAAGCTACATCGGGGATTTTCAGATGGTGGTGATGGAAATGGGACTGTGGAGCCATAGGGATTGCGCAATAACGTTTCTGGGCGGAGCGTGTATGCAGAGGACTGTTGTATAAGACTGATACTGTTACATGGACAGCTCTTCAAGGTTATTAGTGGAAGCATGTGGGACTTTTTAACAGTACGCAATGATGGCGTGCTGCAAAGAAGAAACTGGAAAGGGAAGAAGGAATGTTTCTGTTTCATTGGGACACGGCCCTCGCCGTCCTTGTGGAAATGCACCTTTGCATACTACCCTTTGCCCCTATCTACCCATTAGATTGGGACAGTGGGAACTATCACAGCTGCGGGTGTGGGTCACAGCAAGGTCCGTTCATAATTTTCTCCATTACTGTACACACTCATCCGGACTTACTTGGTTACTATTACTTGCAGATGCACTGTAGCACAGAAGATTTGGTGTACCATTACTATGAAATAAGGGCTCACGCGCAGCATGAGTGCGGTTGCATGGTGATGTCGCCACTGTTTTCCTTTAGGACAGCTGTCAGCTTTATGCGTTTTGGGCAGGATACGTTGTGCGCGCATGCATGGGTGTCCTATGCACACTGTTGCCATTTCTCTACTGACTAAAAGTGTGCCACAAATGCACCAACCATTTAGGGAGACACTGGCTAATTATAGGTTACAGCAGGTGGTTTGTTTATCTGTATAGCTACCTGTAGGATGTGGGTGGATGCCTCGACTTAATTAACGTTCCTTTGCAAATGTGCCCAGTGGCGATGCCCCCAGGACACAGAGGAACAGATACACATGAATGTTCCACACGCATCGATAAGTGGTGGACAACATGTAGACATGCAGAGCCTGCTGGTGGCATACGAATACCTCCATTCTCATTGAGGATAGGCCGGACAGCTGCAGTGTCCGTAGGACACCTACCTTTTTCTTACTTGCGGTCATTGCAACGAGGATTGTGTGCTGCTGAGTTAGAACACTATTTCAAGTAAAAAAGAATACAACACAAATACTCAATAACATTCTCATTATTACTGTTTTCTTGCATACACCCCATTTGGAAAGGAATTTGTAGCAAAGAAATCTATGGAAATGAATCCAATCTCAGTGAAGGTTTGGATTGAATTTGTTAGAGAGCTTTACTAAAAAAATGTGGATAAAGGGAAATTGTCTGAGGAATGTAGCAGATATGGGGAGTGGTTCACGTTAGATGAAAATGACATCTTGCAAATAGTGATTGGATTAAAACCTTCATGTGCACCGGGACCGGATGGAATGTTATAATAAAAGATCAAGCAGATATGTGGGCTATTATACTATTTAAATTGTTTAATGATATTGTAAAACGGGGCTTGATCCTGATGTCATGGAAAAAGGCAACCCTAGTGCCCATATTCAAAAAGGGGAACCAAGCAAATCCAAGTGACTACAGGATGATTGCTTTATCAGACACTATCTCAAAACACTTTTAAATATGCTTACTACTTAGCTATACTACCACCCACCCCTCAACAAACAGGCTTAACAAGAGGTATGGGAACACAGTTTAACATATTTGTTTTGAAATACCCGATTCGAAATGATGTAGAGAAAGCTGAACACACATTATACATTTGCATTGTAGATTATACAAAAGCCTTTGATACTGTATCAAGGAACCTATTATGGGAAAAAATGTCTAAATGTGGGAGTGACAGATCAATTTTACATTTGGTGCGGCAATTTTATAATGACACAAATGCCTTTATAAGATTGGACCAAAACGAAACCACAACCTCGGAACAAGGGATAAATTGTGATCTAAAGCAGGGATGTGTATGGCCCCTATATTGTATGCTACGATAGGTTATTTATAACGTGCTTAATACCCAGAGGTTTCTAAGCGCGGACTCGGGCATCAAACTTGTGTTGCTCCGTGTCGTCTTGCTTCCAAGGCGAGCATGTTACCTCTGACCTATCCTCCCGAGACTGTATAATCTGCTTGTGGCCGACAAAAAACAGTGTTTTGAAAATTTTGTAGGATGAATGGCATATGCAGACTACAGTGTTATAACTGAGAACACCGCTGTGGATCTGGAACCTAGTATAACAGCCCTGGAAAAAAAAAACTCTAAGGATAATGGATTGATAACTAATGCCAAAAAAACAACAATCATAGTAGTAGGCAAGAAAAAGAGAAAGAAAACCGCTTTATATGGACAATATCTGGTTCTAAAATAGAAGTTGTCTCAAAATATGTATACTTGGGAGTCCCAATTGATGAAAGTTTAAAGATAGATATACTCCAAGACTAGGTATTTTCTAAAACATTGAAAAAAATGTGGTTGAGACACAAAGGCTGTTTCTCTATTCCAGCGATGGTGAAACTGTATAAATCGAGTATGATCCCAAGGATTCTCCATGGATTAGAGCCATACTTCACCTGGCGGGTAGTATTTGGAAGTATTTCCTAGGACTTCCTTGGTGCGTTCCCATTGAAGCAATACAATGCAAATTGGGATTATTCTCTCTAATAATAAGATGAAAATAATAAAAGGGAACTTTTATTTAAAATTGCTAAATATGAAGAGGAAGGAAATAACAGTTCTGTCCGATTTTGATGCGATGGCTCAGAATGATATAAAAAATATATTAGATTTGAAAAGGAGGTTTTGGACTTTTTTAAGGATATACATGTTAAGGTAGATCTGCCATTGGAATAATGTGTGGCCATCAGAGAATTTAACTGTAGGGCATTAGTTTGGGACACATGTGTAACAATTGATCTTCTCTGAAGAAAAGCAAGTATAAAGAATACTGTGGGCAAGGTTTTCATTTTGTGACTTTTAAGAAATATTTGGTTTATTTCAAAGGTAAAGTGATAGGAGATTTTGCTTCATGCTATGCTCTGATATGGCATTTATAACGCGCCTGTGTTTATAGGCGCGACAAGAAAAGGAGGGGGAAACAAAGGTAGGACAAAACAACGATCTTACTAGGCCTTGTGTCGTTCAGATCGTGCAAGTGCAGGGAAGTGGAATAGGAGAAGGGCCCAAGGGGGGGCGGGATGAAGGTAAGTCAAAAAGTGCAGCCAGCGGGTGGCACGTAAGTGCAGAGAGAAGGGACTGTAAGATTGCAGATACAGGCCATGCAGGGGGACCCTGAGGCAGTGTGAGGGCAAATGGACATGCAGGAGCCTGGGTCCAAACTTAGAGGGTAGCCAGGTGACCAGTGAGTGGAGAAGTCAGGAACATCAGCAGGGGAGACAAAGAGAGAAAGCGGAAGCAAAAAGGAAGGTCTTGAGTTACTTCCGGAACCTGAGCTGGTTCTCCTCAAGTTTGAGAGAGGCAAGTAGGCTGTTCCAGAGTGAGGCCACAGCCGAAGAGAGAGATCTGCCCACAACTCTCTGCTTGGAGAAGTCCCTGACCCTCAGAGAGTTGGAGGTGGATGAGTGGAGAGCTCGAGAAGGGAGATGTTTAGGAAGAGAGAGTTGGAGGTAATGCGTCCCAGGCCCCAGAAAGCCTTGTGGATGATGCAAAGGGTCTTGATCTTGATCCTTGCCACCACAGGGAGCCAGTGAAGAGATTTCAGAGCTCGATACATACGATCCGTGGGCTTGACGCCAAGGACAAGTCTTGCAATCCTGTTCTGGATATGTTGAAGAGGTCGGAGAGTAGAGGCAGGCAGATTTAGAAAGGAGCTGTTGCAGTAGTCTAGCATAGTGAAGACCAGAGCTCTAGAGACAGTGAGCTTCTGGGGAAAGTGAGGAAAGGAACAATACCTCTGAATAGGTGCAGCTGATAGTTTGACTTCTTAGAGACGTCAGAAATGTGAGTAGAGAACGGGAGGGTGGAGTCGAAGATGGCACAAGGCTCTTAGCTTCATAGGTAAGAGAAGGAAGAGGGCCCATAGTGGGTGGCCAGAGAGAGAGAGGAAAGAAGGGAGATGGTGTTCTGATGAGGAGTATCTCAGTCTTACTGGCATTAAGGCAGAGATCATTGGTGGCACACCATTCCTGAATTGTGGTCAGACAGTCTGGTATGAGAAATGGGGATGAGGTGGATGAGGGGAGTCTGAAAGAGAGATGGGTGTCATCCGCATAACACAGAAAATTGGAGTGGAAAGTAGCGATGCAGTGGACAAGAGGTGCCAGGTTAAGGTTGAAAAGTCAGGGAGAAAGGTTAGACACCTGGGGAACACCAAGTAGAGAGAGAGAGAGAGAAAGAGAGAGGGAGAGAGAGAGAGAGAGAGAGAGAGAGAGAGAGAGAGAGAAGAAAGGAAAGACCCCAGTTGGACGTGAGACGGTCGCTCAGTGAGGGCAGAGTTCAGCCACGCCAGGGCCTAATCAGTGATACTCACATTATCATGGAGGCGATTGAGCAGGATCGCATGGTTGACCGTATGTAAAGCAGAAGAAAGACTGAAGAGAATGAAGACAGAAGGAAGGTTAGAGCCAAGGTTAGAGAGAAGGTCTTCACGGGTGTTCAGACTAGTGGTCATGGAGACAACCAACACATTCAGTGTGCAGGTTAAGCTGGGAGATGGCCAGCTTTTCCAATAATTTACCCAGAAAAGGAGTGATGGAGATCGGGTGATGATTAGCTGGAGACGAAGAATCGTCAGAGAGCTTCTTTAGGAGGGGGTGCACAAGGGAGTGCTTAAGGGGGGAGGAGGTTCTTTTTTGATTTTGATTTGATTTTGATTTTTTTATTTATAATGCGCACATGACAGAATTAACCGTATAGAGGCGGAGATGTAATAATCAATAGTATGAGATATGAGCTAACTCCAGATAGTGAACCAACCTAGACTGAAAAGTGTCAGAGAGGAGCAGTAACTGCTTATCTAAACAGAAAACCACATCCAACGGGTGTCCCCCCAACCCAATGATCAAAACCTATAGCGAAGCTTGTTCTATGGCTAAGGGAGCGGGTTAGCTTTATAACCACACTGGTGCAGACTCCTTGATAATTGACCAAGCCAATTGCTCCCCTGCCTCTATCCCGTCAGTTGATCATTCATTACCCTCACACTGGAAGAATAAGAATGTGACTGGCAAGACTCCACCAACCTTGTCTCTTAACGAATTATCCACGACCAATGGTCTTCCCGCCAATAGCATTAAAATCGACCTCCCCATATTGGCGGGACCAGGGATAGTTATTAATGGACAAGGTAAAACAACTGCGATCTCAACTCGACCTGTAACAGATCCCCCCTTCCTACCAAGATCTACTTTAGAGCAACAGAATGCACTATCATTGAATGAAGCCAATGGCACTATGTTACATGGCCCCTCCCAACATAGAGTAGCTTCGGAATCACAACCCTCATTGTTGCTCTCCCATCATGATATCTTAGATATCTTAAGAAAGGAACTTTATGAAAGATCTAACAAAAGCTCCTTAGAAAATCAAGTAATTACTCTAAACTCAAATAACACTTACAAATCTGTCACCTCTGCCGATAACCAGCTTGAACATCAAGCTAAAACGAGCGATCATCCGACTAAGGAGACACCGCAGACCATCACAGAAAAACAGCATCTGGTAGGTTTTGAAGGAAAGCGTGATCTGCTTGGAAGCAACCGTATTAATCGCTCTTTTCTCTTAACACTATTCAGTCGGATTCCACAATTAAGGATGTCTAAATCAGAGGATATACTAACTGTCTCACTATCCACCGAAAATAATTACCGTGCAGTATGCCGCCTGTCCTCAGAGGCAGTAATGAAATACTTATGGTTCAATAGGGAAGGCATAAAAGAAGAAGGCTTGATTTTAACCTCAATGGAAAATGAACAAGAGGCTACGAAATTTGTGCAATATAAATGTCCACCGATTTCCACCTCGGATCCACATGCCAACTTGCTACCCACAATCAAGGGAGATGAAAATGGAACTATTAATGAACTGCTAAGCAAAGTGGGCAGTGCCCAGGGCTTACCGTGGTTGGCCCCAATGCTGAATTCCATTCTCAAATCCAATGATTCTTTGCCTAGATCGTAACCGTTATCCACAATGTTTTTAACGGTTCTATCTTGGAACTCATGTGGTTACCAGAACCTTTTGAAATGGCATACGATGATAGATGACCATCAGCGACCATCTATCGTAATGATCCAAGAAACTATGAAAACGAATGTATTTACATTGCCTGATTACACCACACACTGTATCCCGGCCATTCAATCCTCAGCTGGCCGCCCTTCCGGAGGCATTCTGATTGCAGTGGACAATGCTTTAGGGTTCACCTCCAACATGGTGTGGCAAACAAATAATCTGTGTGCATTACTCCTACAGACTAACCTTAATCAGCATCATCATTTAATTGTAATTTCTATTTATTGGAACCCAGTGAATGTATCTATTGACGCGATGTTAGACCAGGTGGAGAACTGCTTGGAATATATCACCAACGAATACATGAACACGGAAATTATCTTTGGAGGTGATTTTAATTGTGACTGCAGGACGACCACTGAGCGTGGAAGCTCTACTGGTAGCACCCTATCAAAGTGCAGAGGCAATAAATGGAGGCACTTTTTGAGATACTGGGATCTCGAGCTTATTATTCCCGAGCAGACATCTACCTGGACTACATGGTCTAGAGATACTAAATCCTCCACCATTGACTTTCTATTTATAACCCATAAATTACTCTCAACAGCGGTCCCGCTAATGATTATTTCTATGCCCTATGGCGATCATGCTCAAATTTTGGGGAAACTAAAAATTAATGTTTCCATTCGTGCACCTGATCATTCAATTCCATTATGTGAAATTGATTGCCCTAATTTGTCCATGAGATGGAGCCGTACCCTTTGCAGGCAATTTGTCGAATATATAACACTGGCGATTGCGAATTACCCCATCTCAAGGAAATCCTCTATCAGCAGCTTAGATTCAATCTACGCTGAAATAATTCAGATGGCTCTACTACACTTTAGTAAAATTAGGAGAATGCCTATCACATATCGGCATATGTTTGATTCACTTTGCAAAAGCCAGAAACGAGAAAAAAACAAAGCCCTGAGAGCCTTAAGCAAAAACAAATATATATCATGTGAAAGATATCAGCAACAGCGGAGCCGTATCATGGCGACATATAAACAAAATTTAAAACACATAAAAATACAAAGATACAATGAAACTAAATGCAATCTTATCAGGGCCATAACCAACCATGATATAGGCATGATTTGGCGAACCATCAAGAACCATCAGAATCTAGTTTCCTTCTCACAAACCAATGTCATCTCGGAGCCCATATGGCACTCCTACATCTCTCAGAAATTTCGAATGCCAGACCAGTTTAGAAATACGGACATCACTATGCCGAGATACCAAGATCTCCAACAAATAACTTGGTCCATAGATGATGTAAAATGGGCCATTTCCAAACTCAACTACTCCAATTCAGCTGGCCCGGATGGTTTTCCCCCCTGTTTGTACAAAGCAGATCCAGACCTATGGGCAACAATTCTACAATGCAGGTTCCAGGCTATTCACAATTCAGGAAGTATCCCAAGCTCATGGCTTTCGGCCAACATTATTCCGATCTTTAAAAAAGGGGATCCTTCTTTGCCCCAGAATTATCGGCCGATAGCCTTAATTGACACGGAAGCAAAATTGTTTGCAAGACTTCTCCTCCATGACTTGGAAAAATTTATTGAATCCCACCAACTATACTCTAAATGCCAAACGGGCTTTAGGAAAGGGATGGGGACCTCCTTGAACGCGATGATAATGGCTTTTACCATTGCTGGTGCAAAGCAAAAATTTGCAAATCCGGTCTACATTGCACTCATTGATATGTCTTCCGCTTTTGATACGGTAATTAGGAACTTATTATGGATCAAACTAAAGAAATGGGGAACACCGTTAGTGCTAATTTACTGGTTTAGAGCTCTATATTCTAACACATCCTACAAAATTAAACTTACATCAGAGGGCCGTACTACTAATCCAATCGCCACGGAAGTAGGCCTAAAACAAGGCTGTAATCTGGCGGCCACGTTCTTTAATTTATATCTAGCTGACTTGGACAAAAGATGGGAGGAGGAGAGTTTGTTCTCTGCAAGGACGGGGCTCTTGAAATTAAATTGGCTCGCCTTTGCAGATGGCATTATTCTCTTCGATCCTACTCCCGGGGGTTTACAAACTAAGTTACGCCTATTCGAAGATTTCGCCACTAAGCACAATTTATCTCCAAATCCAACAAAAACCGCTGTAATGAACTTTGGTGTCCTGAAAAGAACTGGGAAAGCTCAATGGTACATCATGAAATCCATCATACCCTTGAATATGGACACCATTTACTTAGGGTATTACCTAGCAGAAAAAAATTCCATTAAAAGGTGGACTGAACTACTTAACACGAAGATCCGTCCACTTACCTCACAGTTAAAAATAATATACTCTAAATACTGCAAGTTTTCACTAACTCCACTTATTGAATTCCTCACATTGAAAATTGAAACTGTTATGCTTTATTCATTAGATATTTGTCTGTGCGAAATGGGAGCGACACTGGACCAATTGCAAGGGTCAGCACTGAAGAGAGATATGTCTCTCCCACTGCCACTACCCAATGTAGTGCTAAGGCATGAGTTAGGTATCATAGCCTTATCTACTCGTTGGAGATGGCGACTTCTGACGAATTATGCAAAGATCATGTATCCTAAACCAAACTCACTATATATTGATATGAAACAATCAATCGACACAAGGCCAACGACCGACATGGTCCGATATTTGACAAGGATACATACTATACTGAACGATGCTAACATAACAGTGGAGGATGTCCATAACCGACCTGCTTATGCCAAAAAAAAATTATTTGAAAAGGACTGGTCTAGCACTATTGATCAGATTGGATCTTATAAAATGTTTAAAGAATATCATCTGTTCGCAAAAAAGTGTTTACCCAGATACGACTACATCATGATATTTCCGTGCAATCTTACACGCAATGTCTTTCTTTGGTTTAAATTTAATGTATTTTACACGAAAGACAGAATTACGTCCTGGGCCAGTAGTACGATGTACAAAACGAACAAGAGTTGTAGATTTCCCGCATGTAATGAACAGGTGGAAACGCTAAAACACTTGATTTTATACTGTCCGCATTTTAAAGATCTTAGAACTGTTTGTTTTATGGACTTTGTCAATACCAATTTTACTGATTGCTTACCATTCTTATGGGCTCGTATGATGCAAGGAAATCATAAACCGCTTACTTATGCTCTAACGAGATTTTGCAAAGCAATAGAGAAAGAACTCAATAATTACAGTAATCTGAAGATATGCATAAATGGGATGCAAACTGAGAGAAGGCAGAAAGAATTATTAAAATGCTAACGTACTCGTTTTCCTTCACTTTACGATGCAAAGAGGAACACATTCCCATTTCCTCTAATGTAATGTTATACTTCGCTTGCTCTTGCGAGTCCACATTTCTTGGATATGCTTTTATATGTAATGTTGTTTTTACATGCTCTAAGACATATAATGTAATGTTTGCTTGTTATTTAAAATTTTGTGAAGGTTCTGTTACGTTTGTAGTAGAACCATACACAAATAAAATAAAAAATAAAAAAAAAAACAGAAAGGTCTTTAGTGCCTTCTGAAATTGAGGCAATGATTTGATAGTCCTCAGTTCCAAGGGAAGAGAATTCCATAGCCCTGGATTGAACACAGCAAGCCTCCTTTCTCCTCTTGAGATGTACATCGAACGTGAAACCACCAGGACATGGTGATCACTGGATCGTAGGCATCTTGAAGACTGATGGGGTTGGATCAGATCTTCTAGTGACAAAGGAGTGGTTGCAGAAATTGGCCAAGGCTGGAGCAAGGGTGTCAATGTGGTCCTTGATGGTTCTTGATGAGCAGAGTAGAACCTGGTTTGATGAGACTTTCATAGATCGGGCTTGTCTAGAAATGTCATCGGGGTGAACGAGGGAAAGGAGGAGAAAGGAGGAGGAGAGATGGCCACAGGTGTGCCAGAGTGGAGGAGGAGGTAGAGGAGGTAGAGTAAGAGAGGGTGGACTGGATGATCTGAGTTTTAGTGATGAAATGTGAAGCCACAGCCATGCAGCAGGCCTGGGAGGGAACAGGAGATGTAGAGACTGCAGCAGGATTGGCAAGCTCCTTGCAGATTTTGAAGAGTGCAGCCAAGTTGTTAGATGCCACAGATGCACAGGCTTGGATGTCGGCTCTCTTCTTAGTGAGGATAGATGGTCTGTATTGCATTTGGAGCAGGCAGCAGGCCAGTTTGTCAGGGGGTGCGCCTGAGGCCCTCCACTTCCTCTCAGCCACCCTTGAGACTGAGACTAAATCATCTTCCCACAAAGAGATTACGGAGCTTGGGTAGGTATTGCCAGAGAAGAAAGGTTATGTAGATTGTGTGGATCTAAGGTGGAATCGATTTGACACATTTTGACTGAATGTACCTTGATGTCACTGATTCATATGAAGGGTTATGGATCGCTGGTATACCATGAGAAAGTGCTGAATTGGATCAATTTTGGAGTATGGTGTTCTCTGTTGAGTCTTTGGTGGCATTAACAGCGGCTTTTTATATTTGGAAAACATCTATTAAATGTCTAAAAACATGAAAGGAACTATTGATCAATTTAGGATTTTAATGGGTAGATTATGGATTGAGTTGGTAAAATGGTTAAGTCTTAATTATTTTGTTGAACTGTGATCTTATTGTATTTTAATGAATTGTGATTTCTCTTTTTAATGTTTTTGTATTTGATGTGTTTAAGGTTTATAATAAACTAAAACAATTCATTATTACTGATTACAACTCAATTGATACAGTGGCGGATGCAGACAAAGCCGCAAATAACCAACAGAAATCCTCAACTCATTTGAACCACCTGGGAATGCCACAACATCACCTTTGACTGAAAGTTGTGTCATGCATGAGGCTGCTTTGCAATCTCGACCCACCTAGTCTGTGTAATTGCACAAGGCTATGCGTTAAATAATTGCTGCCCAACGTAATTGAAGGGACAATGTTCATCAGGAAGGGAAACAAAAAATGTTGTTTATAAACAAGCCTTACAATGAACATGTTGTTTAGTAATATTGAACTTTAGGTCTATAGCTGTTGGCACCATCGTCATACGCTTCAGAATCACTTTTTAAGAAGAACAATACATTGTGTTGTGTAGTATGTATGAGAAAACATTTTTTAAATGAGTAATAATCGAAAAATGTAGTGTTTTCTTTTCACTGTTCTTATGGAGCCTTTCCGAAAAGCGTAAAGCTACCTTAAGGTATTTCTAACAAGTAGTACCTAAAAGAAAAGAAAATCCCAAACAACGCTGTGTATATCAGCTCGTAACAAATATAAACTTGAACATATTTTTCTCTTCAATGACAACCTTGCTTTAATGTTGCCAAAATATTACATGCCATACCCTGTTGTGGAAATTAAATGCTTCAAATGGCTACAAGGCTTTATTGAACACAGCTTGAATATTTGCAATCGTCACTACTTCACATGCATTTCAGCTCAACAAATCTACCAGCATTGTAATTTTAATTGTTTATCTGTAAAGCCCTTATACACAAGTGAAGTAGTGGTGATGAGAATGGACATCTACAAGGGTAAGAAATACACCTGACAATGGACATGTGGACCTGCATATATTTCATGATTGTCAGTGGACATTGAGTCACCTTTCCCTATACCTCTCAGCAGCAAGTCCAGAAGAGCAGCAAACAAATGCCATTTGCCAGCAGGCCACCTTTTCTGTGAATTGGTTTATCACCAACTCCCGAGTTGATCTCTGGAAAAAATAAAGGACGTTGTGACACGGAAGCTCCCTCTCCACCGTTTGGAAGTAGGCATTGTGGAAGCAGAAAATTGCTCTATTTTGGTTGCTCACCCTTGGATAGTTTAAATCGTTCACATGCCCTGAATTGCCCTTGTCTTCCATCTTGTTCTGGACCACTTCATAAGTCATGACCCACCCCCCATGAGGTTAGTGTATCCCAAAACTCTGTGCACACTTCAACAGCTTATACAGTGCACAAACTGTGTAAGTAAAGCTGAAGTAGCTCGCACCATCAGCTACCTTACAAGCAGCTGAAAATTGAAATGCAATGCTCCATATGCTTGAACGTCTGTGAGAACAGTGCATTGCAGTGATCAACTATGGCAATAGCTATAGCATGCAACTGATTCCTTTAACAGTTAAAGAGCTATACTCTGTCACACATTTCCTGCTCTCTATTCTCTAACACCACCACAGTTACCAATCCTGGAGAACATGTGTTCTTTACCGCATCCCTTTGAAGAGGCCACACAGCAAATTAATGTGTAAGATACATCACTCAGCAAGGTGTTGCCTCTGGGTATCTGTTGGAATTAGAACTATCCAACAAAATCACGGAACATTACATGTTTGGCAATACAGAAGAAGGGCAAATTGATATGCAATCTCATCATTTGGGCAGGGTGCACTCATTGTTGGCATGAAGGGGGATATGACATACATCCTTCACCCAAAGTTTAACGTAAATTTGGCAAAGTTCATAAAAAATGTGTGTTTGGCTGAGAATGAGGAAAGCAGAGACAGTTGTCATTCACAAAAGGGTGTGTTAATCACCAGTAAGTATGTTCTAAAAGGATGTCCAGAGACCTGGAAGCATCAAGAAGAGCAAGACAAAGATAACAAAAACTACAACCCAGTTGGTTACACCTGTTCTGAAAAGTAGCTCATGACATTCTACACAAGCCTCATCTTTTAACAGTCAGTGAAAACCACAAAGAGCTGTTGAGCACAGAAACACCATAAAGGATTGTAGGGAACATGCCTGCTGCAGTCAGGCAGACAGTTTGCATCGGTATCTCAAAAATTCAGTGGGCCCGCTGCAGACCAGATGCTTGATGTCTATGTTCTCAACAAATGTCACTTCTGTAGTAATGATGAGCCACTGCAATTCTATATTGGAATGCAGTGGGTGTGGCCACCTTTTCATCCGCAATTGGCTTTGGAATCACTAACTTGCCTGGCTTGGGTACCTCTCGTTTACTGCAGCATAAAAATAATGAATGCAAAAATGTCTTTTTTTTTTTTTATTTCTTTAATTTCGCACAGTTATTTGTGGGGCGTTGTAAAGTTAATTAATTTATGGAAGGGGGTTATGGGTGGCGTGCAAGGGGTCTAACCTCGCATAAAATTGCAAGAAACAAAAAAAATGATTTTGCATTTTTGCATTCCGTATTTTTTTTCCCGCCATATTGACGGAGATCTCCTGGCTAGGGCTATTATCCAACACTGCAGGAGAAGTATCAAAGTATCAAGGACAAACATATGAAAGGGCTTACTTTCATAAAGAGAATTGTAGCTCTGAAGACAATAGCGGAAGGATACAATAGGACTATGATCTTGGCGGCCAATCAACAGACTCATCATATTAAGTAAATGTGAGTTCCTTTAGTTAAAGCTTATTTTCTCCTTGCTTCAATGTTTAGTTTCTCTACATGTTCAGTGTTAGTACATTCATATGTACGCTTTTCCTTCAAATTAAAGTTTAGTTATGTTTACATTTTATTTCCAGTATTTCTCCTCTTCATTCAGCCTGGTTAACGCCAATAGTGTACTCAATTGTGGATCTGTTCCAATAAAGAGCCATTCCCCAACCAGGCATCAAATTCACCCCGAAACATTATGGGTCAGCACAACCTGAGGATTACACATCACTTGTAGCTCCTCCCTTTTCGGTGTATTTGGTTTTGCCTACCTGTGAAGCTAATTTTTGGCTTCTCATTTATTCAGCATGGTGAACACCGGCATTATACTCAGTGGTGGTTCTGCCTCAGTCAAGGGTCAGCTGTCACCCCCTGTCATGATGCCCGCTCCCGGGGAGCCGGCTCAAGCCCTGCGTCCCCGAAAGCGGACATCCAGTCCCCAGGGAAGGACCCAGCAACCCCATATAGGGGCCCTTTGGACAGTGTCCTGGCGCCTATGGCGCCAGGCTCATAAAAGACATCAGTCCTGGCGCCATAGGCGCCAGGCTCATTATGGATGTGCTTGGGTGCACTTACCTGATGCAGACCATGCTGCAGGATCCCGGCCTCCTTGAGGCCTGAAAGGAACTACTTTACCTGTGGGACTAATTTACCATCCAGGCGTGGTCGGGGAAGGATACATACCTGATTGGAGGAAGGATACATACCTGGAACTTCTTCCAAGGCTATTTAAACCCCACCCGAACAGCCACACGTGCTTCGCGTTGTCCTGCATCTAGCAGCTGGACGCTCACCGTGTCTGCTCCTGCATCCTGACTTCTGCCACGCCTGCCAGCATCCTGGATCACCTGCAAAGGAAAAGAAGAAGAGAACAGAAGAAGGAAAAGTCCTTACCTGCTAAACCCGCATCCCGGAGACATCTCGCCGACAATCCTGAAAAGGAAGTCTTTTATTTAAAAGCTCATCGCGTCGATCGCTGCAGCGCTGCATTCCACTCACCTTTACTGGGCGCCTCCATGTTCAGCAGCGATCATCCGGATTCGCAGTCACGCCCCGGCCCCTAAGGGAAAATAAAGACATCAGCGTTAATGAGCGAATGAAAAGACATTACCAAAAAACGCTCATTAAAGACTTACCTGATTTCTACAAGGATTTCACCTCTCATCTCGGGTCGGTGCCTGTTCCCCGGCATTCCGTACCCCGGCCCCTACGGGGAAAAAGACACTAGCATTAGTACATTAATGCATGGACACAAGGGGAACCTCTTATAAAAAAAAAACGTACCTGGAAGCCAAGCAAGTTTGGTTCTCACCAATCCGAAAATCCAGTGAAGTAACTGGATACCAACGGGCCCCTGCATCAGAAGCAGGATGGAGAGCTCGTCCTTCCAGACCCTAAGGTGAGACGCTACGAGGAATCACAGAAGGGTTTCGAGGAGGGTGAGAGGGGAAAGTGGGAGGCTGATTGCATTACCCCGCAGACAGTTAATCCCCTATTTTCGCCTACAGAAGGATACTTCTGCGAGCCAGACAAGCCAGATTTGGGGGTCCGGTCCAGTCCGTCTTCCGAACCCTGCGCATCACCTTAGAAGAGGTCACAGCAGCGCGAACCAGGCCAGCGCCTCCGTGGGAGTCAGGTGAGCGTTACAGGTCAGCTGTCACCCCCACTTCCATGATCAAACTTCCCAAAAATCTACAGGGGTCAGCGTATTCCGAGGATTGCATATCTCCAGTGGATCTGCCTCTGTCTATCTGTCGATTTTGGGTTGAAAAGTAGAGGATTCACTTCCAGCTTGTTGCTGGAGGTAATCTTCCACTTTACCTAAAAAAAGTCTGCAGATTTACCACACGATAATTGCATAGGTGATAAATCTGTCAAACATCCCCATTGAGTTATATGGACTCCACAAATGAGGAATTATCACCACTTGTAATCCTGTGGTAACTCCATGAACCAAGTGGCAATAACAGTAACTGAGTTTGGAGGTAACTTGTCAGATTTACCACCAAATTACCATAATACGTCCCAATGTACTGTAGCCTGTATGGTATGGAAAATATTTTTGAATAAGACCCATAAAACATGCTGCACATGAGTCTCCATATATGAAATAAAGAAATGTTTACTGGTATTCCAGAACGCGAAAGCACTACTATTATCTTTGTTGTTGTAGAA
Organism: Ambystoma mexicanum; assembly: GCF_040938575.1. Classification (NCBI taxonomy): domain Eukaryota; kingdom Metazoa; phylum Chordata; class Amphibia; order Caudata; family Ambystomatidae; genus Ambystoma; species Ambystoma mexicanum. The sequence goes on along the minus strand of NC_090935.1, from coordinate 840,921,111 downwards.
ATAGAACGTCCCAATGTAAATATTCCTTTACTTCAGTGATGTGTGTGTTAAGTCTGTGGATCCAATGGTGTTGACATTTATAAAGGAGATTCATGAGTGAACAATTATTTATGTCTAAACACAAACATTCAATGATTAACCACTGTATCTCATTTCCATAGTGCTGATTGTCTTGATAGTGTTTGACAAGCTGTGGCTAGATGTGGGAGTAACAGATCTTGGACCTATGTTCTGCTATTTGCACTGATACTGGATTCCTTGTCAGCCCTATAGACCACAGTTCACATGGACAAATAATGGCATAGATAGCATGGGGAGTTAAACGGTATGGTAGTTTACCAGTATCCAACCGGAATTGCCAGCGGGATACCAGAAAACTCAAAATGAGCACCAAAGTCTCTGTAAAAGTGAAATAATGTGCTAAATAATGAGAGGAGCTCAGGCCTCCTCTTCTGATGTTCATTAGTAATGTAATCTAGAGAAGCACCTTCAAGCCCCACCCGGGCCATGGTGGGATTTCAATACTCGGCTCTCTAGGAGAAGGGGGAGATGGCCTTGTAACGTGTCGCGGGTCTACATTATCCAGTAGCATGCACATCATTATAGAGACGGAAAACTGAGGTATGTCAGCACAATTGCATGTATACATATATGCATTCATCTATAGATATATCGTGTGAGCTTATAGGTACTATTTGTTTCGCACTTCGTCGTGGTTCATGAGTACTGCGTTTAAAGAATCAATAAAAGGCTTTTGTTAACATCACATCACTCATAGTTCTTCATTTTGATGCAGGGGCACATGGGGAAAACTAGCATAGAACGTGAGGTAGAAACAGGTTGGTGTATACATCAACATCAGTGACAGGTTACAACATTATACTTATGATCAGACTGATGTACATGCTCAGAAGAAAACAATTGCTTCAAATGACATTTCCTTTGACAAAAGGTGAGGCTTATTACTTTAGATGGCTCGTTTATGTTGCAACACTTAAAATCATATCATGCATGGGGATTTCAGTACATTGCCTTTAAAATATCACGCAGTAGCAATGACCTTTGGTCGGTGATGACAGATTCAAATATACATATGTTTGACAATTTTACATGTAGGTGTTCTGTGATGGGCAAGGGTTGTTTCCATTTTAATATGAATAGTCATCATTATGGATGTTGAGCCTCCTCACAAATGGCTTAGCAGCATGGATAAGACTGGGTGGCACAAGGGCTTAACATTCATGTCTGACACTTCAAACGGGGAACAGGATTGTGGGTTATGCACAACATATATCATGGATGTGGGGGTCTGCGGGTGGGGCAAGGCATGGTTGATAGCGACAGCTTTGTGTTTTCCCAGACCCCAACTTAAGGTCCGGTCACCGCCAGGGCAATGATGTACTGCGGAAGGTAAATGATACAGTGTTTGTTTTGTTACTTGTTCGTGCCTAGTTGCTCGTGAGAACAGGCCTTTACTGGATACGCCATGGGGAGGAGGCTGGGGGAAGTGCGGGCTCACTGTGCACGGTCAAGTGGGGGAGAGCTGCAGCTCTGCAGGCTGCTTGTTCCACGGAGGCCTGAGTCGGTGTACTCAAAAATGGAGTCTAAGTGTATCACAAAATGGAGTCTGGCCATACTACATGGTGAGCCATGCAGTCTCATGCGTTGGCCCGCAGCCAGCCTGCATCCCGGGCCCAGTAGCATAGATGGCTGCCAGTGAGTCAAAAGCCTCACATAGGTGAGGAGTGTAGGGGGAGGAGGGTCCTACAGACCTTTTCTCCCATACATTTCCTCCCTTTTGTTACTTAAGTAACCAATATTGTAACTCAACCAACCTTCTTCGTTCCTTTTCATCAGCTACTGCTTCTTCCCAAGCTGGCGTCCCCTCTATTGGCATCCAGGTCCTACATACTCCACGTAGACTCTGTCCTACTCTGGCATATTCATCAGGGGTGCATGTCATATATATACATCCCCCATACCCCTCCAAATCTACCCACACCTCATTATACCATCCTAGTTCCAGGGGCTCCCTTATTGTGGTGTGGTACAATCTATCCACTATGTCCCCATCATTGTACAATGCTACCATTCTATATTTGAGTTCAGGTTCCTCACCTTTTTGTACCTGCACCTCTTGCGTCATCTACGCCGCTCCTCTAGCATTGCCCATTGTCACCATCATCATTGTACCATTAGGGACTGCATTTGCGCAGCACCGAAGACCTAGCTGGCACACACAAAAAATGAGGACCAAAAACACAATGATGGGTATTAACATTTTAACAATCATTCCGAGCCAGGAGGGTACCCATGAAAAAATGTTGTCGAACCAAGAGCTCGGATCCACACCTTCTTTCTTTATCCGCTCACCCAGGTTGTGCACTGCTGTGATAACGTGAGACAGGGTTCCGTTGTCCGCGTCCGCAAAAGGCACAAACGTGCAACATGCGCTCCCGATTTTTCGGCAAACACCTCCATCCATCGCCATTAACAGGTCTAGGACATACCTGTTCTGCATTGTCATTAGCCACAGGGCCCTTAGCTCCACCTGGAACACGTTGAACCCCTCTTCAGTGTCGTTGGCCAGTTGGATCAGCTCCCAGTGCGTTATTTGAAGCCATTTTGCGTTGGCTTGCGCTTGGATACTGCAGACGAGGGAGGCGAAGAATGTTTCAGTGGAATTAAATAGCCAGAACTTGTCTGGAATTTGCACCAAAAGTTCTGTGGATGCTTTTGATATGTAGTTGGATGACCTCCGTTTTCTGGATATCGGGCTTTGCATGTTGTCCACGGATAGGGCATTTATTGTCGTCTCATCCGTTGGTTGTGTGTGTTCTGAAACTTGGACGGCTTGCAGTCCCTTTCCCCCTTCGGTATGACTCTCCCTGGAACCACCATCACGGTGAGGTGCAGCGTCGCCAAAGAACACGTGCCCCTCCAGGATTGTGGAAGGTGCAAGTATGCCTGTTTACCGCAGACCCAGTAAGTGTCCATCAGGGCGGCTCTCCCTTTCTTCATATCTGGAATGATGAGCGTTTTGTTACAGTTCTTGTTTGTACCCATGTTACTTTTCCCTTCACCGAGGAAGCACAGTTCATATGTAATTTCTTTTTGCAGTTTGAAGGACTTTTCCAGGGCTGTGACCCAGGTGAGCTTTGTGATGTGTTCGGCCCATACTGGAGCGCATGTTTTCTCGACCCATTGCAATTTTTCTGCCGCCAACCCTCGTAGTGCTTCTGCCTTGCATGTCACTTGTTCCTCTTTCCACTTGTTTTCCCAAAACAGTGTTCCTTTAATTACCAGAAATGGTTCCTCCAAGCATATCACTCCTTTAGGTCGCGAGTAGCATGTTTTTTCGTTCTGCAGCATTTCAAAAGAGACTGTGTGCCTGGAAGGTGTTTCTTATTCTACATAGGGTGAGATGAAGGAGATTACTGGGCGTCTGCAAGAGGCAGCTCTTGTGGCAGGAGCACCTTAGGGGTATCTGAGGCGTGGGGTATTAGAGAGCATATGTAGCAGCTCTCGTTGGTGGTCTGTTTGGCAGTCAAACTCATGTCTGCATACCACTTGTTTGACTGGTGTGGATGTCTGGGATCTTCTATCGTGTCTAGCCCCAGCCCGGAATATTCATCGTATTTTCTCCTCCCAACCTCCCTCCTTCTCAGATTGCTTCTGGGGTATACTCTCTCATGTTCTAATGCATGTCGTATTGGAGGTGTCTCCACCACACGCCCCTTTTCCCACTCGTCATACAGGGCAAAAAATCTCTCGGCCATTTCCGTATTATCTTCCTTTATACTTGTGGGGGATTCATACCCTATAGATGTTTCAAATGTTGGTGGTGGTGACATCATATAACCAGGATAAAACAGAAGGATTTCAATCATTCAACTCATAAACACTATATTCAGAGGCATTCTGCTGGGAAATAGGACGTGGGGTTACTGGCTAATTGTCTGTATCATTTAAGTGTTGTGTATCATCATGGTGGATGTCATGCCCCCATATGAGCTGGAAGCCATCCCATATAAGATAGGTCCCTTGTTTGATCATACTTGTACTGTTCCCTCCCCCCTCATTCATATTGATAGATATAAATGTAACTGCCCAATATAAAACTAGGCCAAACATCAGTGTAAAAAATATTACAGCACATACAAACAAGCCACACTCATACGAATATCTACGCAAGTCAAAATTACGGTTCCCATTTCTATCTGTTCTAACAACGTTCGTGGCGGGGGCCCCGTCTGTTGCCATAGTTTCTCCTACATGGTGAAACATAAAAGCATTAAGCATCCCAAAACATCCAAATACATTTACTTTAACACGTTCATTTGTCAATCTGGGAGAGGGAAGTGGCAAGGAAACCATGAAGAGGGAGAGAGAGAGATAGAGAGAGAGAGAGAGAGGGAGAGAGAGAGAGAGAGAGAGAGAGAGAGAGATGTGTAAATGTGTTCCCCATCATTATCACATATGTGTTTCCTCCTCATCCACCCTCCCTTTTTGTCCTTGTGTTACACTATTGTAAGCTTTTTGTAAGTCTGTCAAATGTATCCAGTATCTCAGGCCCTTCTCTTTGACTGCAGTTGGTGTGCAATACACTACCTTGTACGGGCCATGAAATCTTGGAGCATTCCCCCTACGAACAAAACTCCTCACGTACACCATCTCCCTTGGCATCAGATGGCCCGTTGGGCTATCTCCTGCAGGCGTTATTGTCTCACTTGATTCCTCACGTGTAAATGGGGTTGCTAGCTGCCTTGCTATCATCTGGGCAGCTTTTGTGAGCTTTCTCAAGTATTCATTAAATTCTTCCCCTAGCACTGTAGCACTTCTGTGGGCGTCTGAATGTCTGCGGAGTGGAGAATTTGCAGTATGCATGTGCATTCCTGTTACAATTTAATGGGGGGACAAGTGGTGGTCCGTGCTGGGCTGATTTCTCAACTCAAACAAGGCCAGAGGCAAACACACACCCAATTTTTCTTGAGTGTAAAACACAGCTTCGACAACCTCCCCTTAAGGAGGCTGTTGATCTTCTCAACCACGCCATTACTTTGCAGGTACGAAATAGTGCACAGTTTATGTTTTATTCCTAGCAGGTCGGTAACTTCCTTGAACTAATCATTGACAAAATGTGTGCCGTTATCGGAGCGAATTACATCACAAATTCCCCAGTGCGGAAACACTTCCCGCACTAAAAACTTTTCTGCGCACTTCGCATCCAGGTGGGCACACGGTCCTGCCTCTACCCATCTTGAAAATGGACAGACCACCACTATCATGTAGCGTGACCCATTGCACCTTTCTCCCATGTCTGCATAATCAATATGCAGCTCCCTAAAGGGACCTGTTGGTTTGGGCAATGTCCCCCGCAATGTTCTCAATGTCATTCCTGAATTATATATTTGGCATGTCGTACACTCCATTGCAAGTTTTGAGAGTTGTTCCTGCAACCCTGGGATGAACCAATTTTCTTGTATCTCTGCGGCAATGTGCTGTTTTGCATAGTGAGCTGGGAAGTGAAGCTGTTGGAACGCTATATCTAGTAGTTTGCGGGGCATTACTACTTTAATTGTATTGTTCTGGTGCCAAAGGAGGTCAATGGATGACTGGCTGCACCCTCCTTTTTACCATAACTCCTTTTCCTCATCCAACACCCCGTCTTGTAGTTCTAATATTTGTGAAATGGACATTGAGTTATATCCATCTGGGCGATCTTCTTCCACATTTTTCTGTATCAAGTACTCACCTGTTCTCTGTTTTGTTAAGTATGATGCTTCCTTCGTGGCAGCGTCTGCTGCCGCGTTCCCCAAAGAGATGACGTCAGTATTGTTTGTATAGGCCTGGCATTTCACTATGGCTACAATTGTAGGTTCTTTTAGTGCTTCTATCACTTCCTTAAGTAACTCTGCGTGTTGCACAGGGTACCCGTCTGCTCTGTGAAATCCTCTTCTTCCCCATCTAGCCAACCCCATATGTACTGTAGTAGTCATATAGGCTGAGTCTGTATAGATCGTGACAGAGCAACCCTTGGCTGCATGTAAGGCTTCAATGAATGCTACTAACTCTGCTGAATGTGCTGAGTAATGGGCCGGTAATCGTTGCTGGATGAGTACTTCATATTCACCTTCCTCTAATCTCACAACAGCTACTCCCACATGTTTTTCTCCTGTTTCTGAATGTATTGATGCTGACCCATCTATGAAGTATATTTCTCCTTCAGCCAGTGCATTTTCACTTACTTTGGGCTTATCCCCATCCTCTCCTGTCTTCCACTGTGCATGCTTCTGTGATGAATGTTGCAGGGTTGACTGTTTTGCATCTCACTATGTGTATGTTGGCGCTGGACAAAATAACTTCATATGCTGTGGCTCTCTGAGTTGTCAATGTGCTTTTTGATCTTTCTAATATGGCGAATAATGAATGTTCCACGAACAGTGTCACAGAACACCGAATCACAATCGTTGCACTTTTTTCAATTGTGAACGCTGCTGCTGTGAGAGATTGCTCGCAAGCGAAGTGCCCTTGCATCACCGCATCCAGTGTTCCACTGTAATAGGCCAATGGTTTGTGCCCCAGAGATGTTTTTTGTGTCAAGACCGCCGTCATGAGTGTCCAGTTGCAATGTGAAAATAAGGAAAACTCGCGTTCGTAGTATGGGTTCGCGAATACTGGTGCTGTTGAAATTAGCTCCTTAAGTGTTGTGAAGGTCTAATCTATCTCTTCTGTCCATTGTATTTCTGTGTTTTCTCTTTGCGATTCCTTGAGTCCCTGTAGTAATGACTTTGTATATCCTGCATATTCTGATATCCAGGCTCGGCAGTAGTATCGCATTCCGAGGAAATTCTGCATCTCCTTCACTGTTTTTGCTTTGCTTACTGCCTTGATGGCAGCCACCCTGTCTGGTATGATTCTTTACCATCCTTTGAGATCAGTTGTCCCAAATACAACACTTCTTTCTGACAGTATTGTAATTTCTCTGTGTCTACTTTGTAACCTTTGTGGGCCAACAATGTCAAAAGAGTAATAGAATCCTTCTTGCACTCGTCCTCATTTTCCCCACAAATCAGTGAATCATCCACGTACTGAATAATTGTACTTTCTGTGACATTTCCTAGATCTTCGTGTAGGATTCTGTTGAATATACTTGGGCTTTCACAGTATCCTTGGGGTAACCTACAATGTTCGTATCTCTTTCCTCCCAATGTGAATGCTGTCAAATATCGAGAGTCTGAATCTAGTGGTACTGAGAAAAATGCATTCTTCAAGTCCACCACTGTGAAAGAAGATGCATCTTTCGGTATACTGCACAGAATCGATGCAGGGTTAGGAACTAATGGGAATTCCTTCTGTATGATGTCATTTAGTGGGCATAGGTCCTGGATCATCCTCCAAGCCCCGCCATTTGCTTTATTGATGGGGTAAATGCAAGTATTGCATGGTGAATTTGATGGCACTATTATGCCATGTGCTAACAGTGCGGTAATCATTTCTTTTATCCCTTCTCCTGCTTCCCGAGACAGGGGGTACTGCTTTACTCTGGGCAATAATGCTCCATGTTTGAATTTTATCTTAACTGATATCACCTCATCCAACAGCCCCACATCATGTGGGCCGGTGGTCCACAGGTCATCCGGTACTGATTGCATGTCATTGTCAATAAATGAAGGTGGCACTTGTACCACTGCCATCAGCTGCACTGGTACCTGTCTTGTCTGTATCATGATATCACAGGGGATTGCTATTTCCATTATTATTTCCCCATCGCTGTCTGAATCTGTGAAGAGGTCTTTGTCTGATAAATATCGCAACGCAATATTAGCATTGATGCACAGTACAGTGCGCCACTGGCAGCCATGTATGTCCATAGCTGGTCCGATAGCACAGCGACTAGGAGTGCTCGCTTTGACATCCGTGCAGAGCCTGCTGACGCAGGTTTGAATCCCGGCAGGGCCAAACTCAGCCATTCATCCTTCCGAGGTCGATAAATGAGCACCACACACCGTGGGTAATAAGCAGCGCTCAGATACCCGAGGGTTTGTAGCGCTATATAAATGCTAAATTATTATTATTTATTATTATTATTCCAATAAACGCTATTCTTTGCGCTGATACTTGTACTGCATGCAAATCTAATGACATCACTGTTCCTGGCACTATCTCTGGACGTGCTACAGGACGAAAAACAAACTCTGCAGGCACCCTCCATTCCTGGCATTCCAACTCTGGAACCACTCGTGCCAGTGTTTTCAACCCCTGAATAAACATATCTGGGTCCACCGGTATGCCTCGTATTTCTGGCGCTGTTGCTCATGTGTGTACTACCAACATGACTCGCAATGGGCAGATTCCCAGGGTTGAGCAAACTATTCCCCTTTTAGTAAAAGAAATCGTCATGTTGAGTTTGCCGAGGAGGGCCCTCCCCAGCAAGTTGATTGGAGATTCTTCATAGTACAGCAGGGGAGTTCGTACTGTTTTTCACCCCACTGTTACATCAAATCTTCTGTGTAAGGAACTTCGACCACCGGCCCATAGAACCTCTGCGTCTCCAATTTACGATTAGATAGCAGAAACCTGCCTTCTCGTAGGCATGACTTTTTATCTCACGAATCCACCATAAAAATAAATTGTTTGTTCCCTATCTCCGCTCCCACCAATGGTTCCTCTGCTGCATCGAGGGCCGTTGATAGTACTGGACACGCAAGTGCTCTCTGTGGACTGTCCTATGCTGGATGCCTTGTGGTGCCCCCATTGTTGAAAACATTTCCTGATACCATGGCCACCCCGCCAAAGGGTGCAGGCGCACCATTTGCGGTTGTGGCAAAAGGGTTACCCTGTGTATGTGTCATGTGTTCTCGGCATTGTAGGTGTTGCTGAACATTATGCGTTTGTGCTCTATGTTCCTCTGGGCACGTCTAATCTTGCTGTCATCTTTGCCCTCCACCGCCCATTGGCAGCCATATGGGCTTCCTGGGTGGGGGTGACCATATGGCTGTTCATTTTGATAAGTATTCATGGCCTGCTCCTACACTCCCGTGAGAAATGCACCCACCTCCCGCAATTCCAATAATTCTGTTGTCCCCCCCTTGGACCTGGACCTCCATACCCACCATTCCCTCTGTACCCCTGTCCGTCACCTCTGTGCCCTCTGTACCCACCTCGTCCTCTGTGGGCGCTCCACGCTTGCCACTGCGGTCCTCCGTACTGCTCCTGTCCGTTCCACTGTGAGTGCCTATTTCACGCCCAATTGGCTGCCATTCTCCCTTGTATTGCTACTGACCACTCCTCCTCCTCTGCTTCTCTATCTGTGGGGAGTGCAGCTACAGCTGCCCCGACCTTCACCAGTTTAGTTTGTATTAATTTAGCCTTGTCTGCCAACCTTTTCTGTGCTATCTCCTTCTCCCTTTCCTTAATTCTTTTGCAGTGGTGTACTATTATGCTTTGTATTTCGGGCCAGCCTTTAGCTTCAATCCCTGCTATTTTGTCGAGTGCTTTCTGAACTTCTTTTGGGAGCCCTCTCTTTATTATAAAGTAAAACAAAGATGTTGATTGATCCCAGGCTGTACCCGTTTCCGCTCTCCACATCTCCTGCACCCATAAAATGAAACCCATGGCATATTCTCCCTCATTCATTGTACATTGCATTACTGACTGCAAATCTGGTGTATCTGGGAAGGTGTCTCTCAAGGCATCCCAGATTCTTGCACGTACTGCATTGAAAGACGCACCATCATGCCAGTCACAATCTAATGTTATTCCTGGAAATCCGGCCTTTGCCCAAACCCTGTCAGCTTGATCACCCACTGCAGATACCAACAAACTTTCAACATCACCTACAGCTAATGGTACCCCTGCTGTGTGCTTCTCAAATGCATATGTCCATGTACTTGCTCCTCCTGACAGCGGGGGCAACAATTTCAACAAGTTGGCCTTATCCATCTGAGCCCATCTTATATAATTTGGCCTCCCTCCTCCTCTGTGTATCAAGGGCAGCTGTAGCTTACTCTTTGTTCCTTTCCCAATACTCACCTTTGATCCTTTCTTTCCGAATGCTGCCATTCTTCCCACTCTACTCCTTAGTCTCCCATTCCATTCTTCCTCCATAGCCCTCCCAAGAGTTGTTTCATCTAACCTCACTGGTGCCCCTCCTGCTGTGAACCCTATTCTTCTTCCTTCTAACTCATCTTCCTCTATGTCACACCACAACTCCTCCACCCCTCCAGTGGCCATTCCTTCTCCCCCTGTGTTTCCCTCGGGTGTGTGTTGTTCTAGCTCTATTATTCTGGTCGGCTCATTCTGTATTCGGAATAGTATTTCCAGCTTTTTACATCCTTCTTCTATGGATCTGTCAGGCGTCTGCACCCTCTGTGTTTGCTCGATCCTTGAAGTGCCTGATCCACTTTGTTCACATATATCTCTTAGCCTTGACAATTCGTTTCGGGCCATTGATAGTCTGGAATCTAAATCTTCTGTGAATTTTTCTGTATCTATTGTCGGAGTAATCTCAACGGTCCACTTGTTCGTGGACACTCATATGGTGAGGGTTCAGTGGGTAGTGGTGCAATTACGGGGGTGGGTTTAGACACGTACACTAGGTCACTGTATCCCTCAGTGGGCACTGGTTTATTCAAAAGGGGATACAATTGTGCTATCTCTAAAGGCCCTTCCTTTACATCACCCTTCTTTTCACTTCCTTCGGTTGCCAGGAGAGAGGTAGTCTGTTCTTTTGCTGTTTCCTTTCTTTAAATTGGGGGCACTTCTTCGAACAGCCTCCACAAGTCTAATATTTCCCTCTGTTGTGCAATGTTTTTCCTTTGTACTTCACGAACAAGCATGTGGCCACCATGTCCAGAACGCTTTTGTCAAACGATCCTCCTTGGGGTAGCCCTTCCCCTTTTAATTCTGTGACCCATTGGTCATGGTATTTTGTTATGTGTTCCGCTTAACCTGGTAAATTCTGGCAAATATGGGCCAGGGGTGTTCCCGGCCACATGCTGCTTCCCCGTCTCTCACCCTGTTTTAATTGGTGTACTTTATGTGCACACTACTAGTGATGGTAATTCTCTAACCCTAATGTATCTCTTTTATAACCTGTGTACTAAATCTCAAAAGGTCACACTTACAATGACCACTTTTCCTCAATGCCTTACACAACCAATTTTATCACTTTGCCACAACATTGTAATCACAAAAGGAACATAACATATTCAATACATGACATCCTTTTTGACAAAGTATGTGGATGAAATGGGTGAAGTGGATGGATAAAATGAAAAATATGGTCAGAACGGAGGAAGTATGAAATTGGAACAGGTGAAGTATGTGAGTGGAATGGATGGACTGGATGGAACAGATGAATCTGGGTCGAATGGATGAACTGGGTCGAACGGATGGATTGGGTCGAACGGATGGATTGGGTCGAACGGATCGAATGCATAGAATGGCATGACTTACATGGAATGGTTGAAAGAGCATTGAAACGAACGGCTTTGAGTGCTTGACATGGTCGTAATGCATGGACAGTCGGAGTACATGGAACGGATGGAGTACATGGAACGGATGGAGTACATGGAACTATTGGAGTGGGCTCGGTCTCAAGCAGCTAAGGTAAACCACCATATCCACATCTCCACGCATACTCTCTTCCTTACACCACCACTCAAATAGAACACAGTGATACTATGACACCATTTGGTATAGCTGTTCTCATACCATCATTTGCCTCATACTCCCCATCACCCTACTTAAACACTGCTGGTTACACACCCTACGGCCTAGGTGTTTCTCCTCAGGCCTAACGCAGCCAAATCGGTCTGGATAACAACCTGCCAGAACACATACTCCTGATCTCTCAGCCTCCACACCTACAGCTAAGAAGCAGCTATCACACGATTGCCACACCAGCTGCACACATATCCGGTGCTCGCACGCACCTTTTGACTCTCTCAATTCTCTCTACATACCGAAACATCGGTTCCCTAGGGCGTTCAACCTACCAGCGCCTTGAGACCATACCAATGGTACATAAGGCACCATATAAATGCAAAATAACATAACATAACAAACGTTCTACACACAACATATAACATATACCTCCCTTTCCTCCCTTTTATTTATTCAAATGGTCCCGTTTACTCTAACCCATCACACCCTTTAACCCTTAAATTGTCAGAATATTCCCCCATAGATTTTTTAAAAGAATTTTAATGTTTTTTTTGGGAAAAAGACAAAAAGAAAAAAGCATTTTCTAAATTATGCTCTGAGTCTTCTACTCATCCGAGACTCTTACTTATATTTTTCTCTGTTTCACTTATTCCCAGTACTAGTCAAGATAGCACGATGCAGTGCCGCCTTCTACCCCCTTGCAGAGCTAGACTCCCTCTTCCTTTTTACCATGTAATTTCCTTAACTTATCCGAATGGCCATATGCAACAGAAAGAGAAAAGTATGAAAGCACCAATTAGTTTACCCTTGAAAGAGCCCCTTTTCTACTTAGCTTGACCTTGTTTACTCTTATCTATATTCGACTCCTTTTAATGTCGCTCGCACTTAATACTCACATGCCCGTCTTTATCCGAGACCCTCCGGACCCAGTCCGTCCATGCGGCGCTGCCCCACGCTCAATGGCGGCCCCGGCTCCGGCGAGCGGTGCTATGGGTTTTTTGAAGTGGGACCCGTACCCTCTCGCCCTACTGCGTGCGCACATCTAAGCAAACCAGTTGCCGTAGGCGGGTAGCTCTCCTGAGGGGTGGCCGGCGACGTCTCATGCCAAAAAGAAACAAAAGAACGCTGTCGCATCGGGATCACCACTAGAACGTGAGCGTCCCCCAAAAAGTATGTTAAGCTCTACAATGGGGGTCAATAATGGAAACACCCCAGCGGGGAATGAGACCAAGACCAAGTGCGGGTGAGATATAAAAAAAGGCTTTATCTAAATCAATATAGGGCATGCAGAGGACTCTGCAAACTCTGAGAGCGCTCTGCCAGCTAATTGAAAGACATTCATATTTATTACAAAAATACGTCCTTGATGAGGTAAGCTATAGGGGGCACATAGTCATGGGGATTGGGTGGTGAAGACTAGCTACTATGTATACTGTAGGTGCGGTGCTCCATGATTGGCGGAGATCCACGTGGTGGCATCGCGGAGTGCTTGGTTCAGCTGGGCTCATCGGGGTGGAGTATCAGGTCATGAGCTGTCCGTGTGGATACATTGTGGATGCACTAACATTTTGCACTTGTGGCCACGCATACACATATATTACTAACCTCTATGTCAATCTATCATATAAATCCGACAACTAGTTAATAAAACATCATAAAAGAGACAGAGAGAAACAGTATACAACTCTGGGCTTCATTAATACATCATCATAACATCGCTGTTAATAGAGGGCTCAGTATCATGAGTCCAGGTGCCTTATCAGGGGGCACGGGTTAGGGTACCTTTATCATTCTACTCTGTTAGATGTAGCAAGAGACAGTTTTACAGTATGTTAGTACAAGAGTGAATAATTGTCTTCATGGCCAGTCGAGGTTAGGGTGAACTGAAATACCATTGGGTCAGAGGGGAACATAGCTGGCACCTCCAAAGGTGCGGGATGTGGGGCCGTGTTGCTCATAATTCTTCTTACCCAAGGCATGGTGGTACACAGTGATTTTATGGTGGCATCAGGTGTCAGGGCGCATGGGGGAAAGTAAATACTCGGTGCAGGCCCAACAGGATTGCAGGGAGGTGTAACTGTATTATTCTAACATCAGTAAACCAGGGACCTTCAAGCCCTAGCCGGGCCTTGGAGGGAGGAGGGTGGGAGTTGAATACTTGGCTCTCTAGGACAAGGGGGAAATGGCCTTCTAACTTGTCGCGGGCCTACATTATCCAGTAGCATGCACATCATTATAGAGACGTAAAACTGAGGTATGTCAGCACAATTGTATGTATACATATATGCATTAATCTGTAAATATATTGTGTGAGTTTATGGGCACTATTTGTTTCACACTTCGTTGTGGTTCATGAGTACTGCATTTACAGAATCAATAAAAGGCTTTTGTTAACATCACATGACTTATAGTTCTTCATTTTGATGCAGGGGCACATGGGGAAAACTAGCATAGAACGTGAGGTAGAACCAGGTTGGTGTATACGTCAACATCAGTGACAGGTTACAACATTATACTTATGATCAGACTGATGTACATGCTCAGAGGAAAACAATTGCTTCAAATGGCATTTCCTTTGACAAAAGGTGGGGCTTATTACTTTAGATGGCTTGTGTATGTTGCAACACTTATAATCATATCATGCATGAGGATTTCGTACATTGCCTTTAAAATATTGCGCGGTATCAATGACCTTTGATTGGTTATGACAGATTCAAATATACATATGTTTGACAATTTTACATGTAGGTTTTCTGGGATGGACAACGGTCATTTCCATTTTAATATGAACAGTCAACATTATAGATTTTGAGCCTCCTCGCAAATGGCTGAGCAGCATGGATAAGACTGTGTGGCACACGGGCTTAATATTCATGTCTGACACTTCAAACGGGGAGCAGGATTGTGGGGTATGCACAACATATATCATGGATGTGTGGATCTGGGGGGGGCAAGGCATGTTTATTAGGGACAGCTTTGTTTTTTCCCAGACCCCAACTTAAGGTCCGGTCACCGCTAGGGTTGTAACGGTAAACCGGTATACCGGTATAAACACCGTGGGCAATTTAATTTTTCTTCAATAACCGTTACCTTGTTTGGAACGGTAAACCAAGTGTACAGTGCACTTCAATTAATACATTGCAAATAGGGCTGGGCTGTGTTGTTCACTGAACATGGGGGAATGGAGGGGGTGGAGATTCCCCCGGGCCCAGGCTCGGCTGGCATCAGGAAGCCGTTTTTTGTTTTCCACGAAACCTGCAGTGCACTTCAATTAATACATAGTGAACCTGGGGGACTGGAGGAGGTGGAGAGGAGGTGGAGTTTGCCTGGGCCCAGGCTCGGCTGGCGTCAGGAAGCCTGTTTTTGTTTTCCACGTGCAGTGCACTTCAATGCATGCATTGCAATAGGGCTGGCTTTGTTGTTCACTGAAACTGGGGGACTGGAGGGGGTGGAGTTTGCCAGGGCCCAGACTGGGCTGGGCTGGCCTTAGCAGCCTGGGAGTGAAGGAGCAGGAGTTTGCCCGGGCCCAGGCTAGAACATTCTTGAATCACGCACGTGTCACTGTAGGAGACAGTTGAGGCTCCGTTTGGCCTCCATAACCTGCTGCCATACTTCCAAACACTACGTGCTTTGACTGCCTGCCACGGATTTTAAAGGTTTCAGGAGGTGAGCAGCCCCCACACAAGGACCGCTATCCTCTTTTTCTTCCCTCCCTTCTCATGGCCTTCTTTCCCTCTGTCCCGCTTCTCCCTCTTTGTTCAAACCTAGTGCCATATGATTAATGCGCCCTTAATACGTGCGATTGCTATTGCTACTTAAATGTGTTTGAAGTTCTATATTTTTAAACAATTATTGAACCCATTTGGGTGCATCAAGTAAGGAAATCTGCGCTGTCACGCTAAGTTGTCAGCACCAGCTTGTAACAATTTAACTGTCCCCTGTCCCCTGAGCCACGTGCTCCATAGACTGGTGGTGCACCTGCGTCTGGAGAGTGACGCTGCCGAGGGCAGCAGGGGAGGCAGGGTTAGTTATCCACCACCATCCCCTGATGTGGTGTCCTGCCACGATGAGAAGCCTTTCATGATGCAGCAGCCTTCGGCCCCAAATGCAATATCCTCGGTGTCCAGCAGCATGGCTCAGAGCTCGTCCCCCACCAGCCCAGAGCCCAGGCTTTCACAGCGGAACTATAGCCCGGTGGCAGAGCCGAGCAGTGAGCGAAGCCCCTGTACCAGCTCCCCCCATACCAGTACCCCAAGTATCAGTAACAGCCAACCCAGCACCCCGGCCCCTCACCTGCCGGTGCAGGACCCCAGGCTCCTGCACCACTGCCAGCACTGTGACATGTACTTTGCAGATAACATCCTCTATACTATTCACATGGGCTGCCACGGCTACGAAAATCCTTTTCAATGCAACATTTGTGGCTGCTAATGTAAAAACAAGTACGACTTTGCCTGTCACTTTGCCAGAGGCCAGCTCAGCCACCACTGACCTCTGGCCCTACAAGCACTTTTGCAAATGCATCTTTTTGTATGTTGTTAATGTTCTGCACTTTGTAAATGGCACTGTGGGACTGGGTCCTGTGCCTTCCTAAAGCTACGGGTTGCCAAGTGGAATCAATCCTCCTGCAACACACAGAATGTGAGACGTCTGAGAGAGTTCCCAGGCCAGGACGGGACTGGGTGAAAGATGTCAGTCTGTCACCCATCTGCTTTGTCGTGTTCCTGCCCATCATATATTGTTATGCTTGTGACGTGACTCTTGCTTCTCACTCAGCATTGACCAGTCTGTGGTCAAGGTCATGAAATGCTGCGATTGGAGTGTTCTCGTTCATCTCATGGTCGCCCGCTCTATCATCCACATTACAATAACACATGTGTTTTTTTAATCTTGTGTCCTCACTCCTCATTACCTTTATTTAAGGGTCCAAATAGGTTCCACTGTCCGTCCTCCTCGTTAACGTCGTGTAACTGGATCTCAAGTAAGAACGTTATATGGCACTGCAGACTGTACACCATGCAGTGGTCGAAGTGTGCAGAACAGAGCTCCCATGCTTTTCTTTTTTGCATTTCACCATTCCCATACTTTTATTTTAGAAAGAAACCACTCCGGAATGGTTTCTTTTTTAAATAAGAGTATAGTAACTATTAGAAAGTCTGCGTCTGCCATCTAAGGGTTGTGATGTCTCTGCAGCTGTGCCTGTGCTTTTCTACATTAAATGCATGCGACCGACCACTAAGGGCGCAGGCCCAGCCAGAGCACGTCTCAGCACTCCGCAGGCAATTTCACCCGGCCTGGTCACAATGAGTAAAACACTCACTTTATGTGCCCGAGTTTCCCTTCATTCTGCAGAGTGCAGAGTGACATAGAAAGCTCTAGAATTCTGCTGCTAGAACACGATTTCAGCACACCCCAGGGCACCTCACACTTAAAGGTAAGCCTGCCTTATAATTAACCAGTTGTTTCATCCCTGGGCCTGGCATGGCAATCTGTCAGCAAACGCACAAATGTACATTTTTATTTTTGCATTTCATGACCGTTGGGTACCACATGGCATATGAACAAACCCGTGTTTTAATTCAGTTGTGTTGCTGTGGTGGGCGGGAGCGGTGCTCCTATACTTTATTTGAAACGTTTTACTTTTCCTATACTTTTATTTTAAAAAGAAACCATTCCGGAATGGTTTAGTCTTAAAATAAAAGTGTAGGAAGAAGTTGAAATTTGCACCTCAATGCACTGCGTGCACTCAACATTCCCTTAAACAGCAGGTGTCTTGTTTGGGGTTTTGAATTGCGCGTGGGAGGGAGCGGGATGATGGGGTTTGGGGGAGCATGGCCAAGTCAGCAGGAAGCATAGCTCCACTACTTCTTTTCACACACTTCGACCACTGATCTATCCTCCCTTGCTTGTGTCTTGGGAATGCTTTTCGTTTAGAGACCTGTATTTATATAAGTGATTTGTTTTTGGATGAGCATCGTGGTCACTTTTGGTGGTTAAGTGATAGCCGTGTGTGGCCTTGCAAGGCAGTAACCAGCCTATGCAATAAATATGGTACGTTCTAATTTCAATTATGTTGTATGACAAAAAGTGTTGCCATCCAGTGTGTGGCCAGGCACTGCTCCTCGTCTCTAATGGCAGAATGCAGTTGCTGATGCTAGGCAGACGTACTTTGCACCCGTGGGGACTAGTGCAGTGTAGGATTCCCTGTTGTCTGGTGCCTGGGACTCAGTCCCTGGTGCCTTTCCCCTGATGACAGGGAAAACTCGAAAACGTGATTCTCGTATCAGGTAAAGCTCCCTCTCTTTGCCCATACTATGTAATTTGTTAGTCCCTTTTGCAGCTTGTGGGGGGCTGTACCAGTACCACTATACTCGGGCAAACACAATATTGCACTTGTCTTTAAATGGTAGGATTCTTTGCTAATTATTCTCCTGTTTGATTCCCGAATTCCTTGCAAAACCGTTGGTGTCCACGCTTTTTAGGACCATATATTTCAAGCTGAACTTTTCTTTAACAATAGGGTTTAATAAAACTTGTATTTCTGTTTGCAGCCTCAGATCAACAGGTATATTCAAGTTAGTGTCACCTTTACAAAACTCAATGGTTCTTGGTTAAGTGGAAATGTATTTATTTATTATAGGAGTTAATTGTAATGCATAATGCACCGCATATGATGTTGTAAGAAAAAGTCATCATTTGCACAGGTGATTAGAATCTTACTTGATGCTGGACTGGTCCTCCATCCCCCATCCTTCAGTTGCTATCCTGGGTGTGGTGGGAGTCTTTAATTGAAGGCTAGTTTTTAGAGGTTTTCTGCTACAGATAGTTTGGATCGTTGACGTTTCATACACTTGTCCCTTGAAGCAGGCAGCAACCTTGTTTGAGTAGCTTGAGGCATCTGATTGCTCAGGCGTGCGTTTGCTGATCGGTTTCTGGCTAGGGGGGGTGAAAGGGATACATTCTGTAGGGGGTGAAGGGGATAGATTCTGTTGCTAATGCTGTCCTTTTCTCCTGTAGGCCTCGTCCACAGTTCAGTATGTCTTGAATTTGATTCTTCACTGACTGCACTGGGAGCCAGATGAGGGCTTTGAGGGATGGGTTCAATTGGTCCCGTTTTCCGATACTCTGGCACATTTCGTCAGCCTGATTTTTCAACTTACTGACGAGTTTCTTTGGGAGTCCTGTAGAGAATGTTCAAGTAGTCTGTTTGTGCCATCACCAAGGCTCTCATCAATTAGTGGTTTGAAGGGTTTTCCTGAGTAGACACAGTTGGTGACTGGTCAGTCTGAGAAAAGTGTTAAAAATGAGTCCTAGGTTTATCTCTGGCTTATATGGGTCTGTGGCGTGCGCATTCGTTGTTCACACGTTTGTGTGATGCATGCTTGCATCTGAGGGTGCACACTACACACATATGCGTATGTGACTCTATAGTGATGGGCCCAGCCAGTATTTTAAAAAGGGTCCTCCACATGTGCAGTGAGGGAAGGGAACATGTTTGGGAGGGGAAGATTATAAGGACCAGGACACACTCACTCAATGGGCAAGGTCTCAAATGTATTCTGCCTATTTGTTCTTTTCTAGCCTTGGTGAAACATTTTTATTTTCCTCTTGTAGTTGTAGTACATCAGAGGGGAGAGCGCAATTTGGCTGTGAGCCTCGAGGAAAGCAGAGCGCCTTCCGCAAATGCGCACTATACTGCAATAACCGCGGTATACCGTCATTTCAAATGAAGGTTATCATACCGTCAAAAAATCAATATCATGACACCCCTAGTCACCGCCAGGGCAATGATGTACTGCAGAAGGTAAATGATACAGTGTTTGTTCTGTTACTTGTTCGCGCCTATTTGCTCGTGAGAACAGGTCTTCAGCAGAGCCACCATGGGGAGGAGGCTGGGGGAAGTGTGGGCTCACTGTGCACGGTCAAGTGGGGGAGAGCTGCAGCTCTGCAGGCTGCTTGTTCCACGGAGGCCTGAGTCGATGTACTCAAAAATGGAGTCTAAGTGTATCACAAAATGGAGTCTGTGCCATGCTACAAGGTGAGCCGTGCAGTCTCATGCGTCGGCCCACAGCCATCCTGCATCCCGGGCCCAGGAGCATAGATGGCTGCCGGCGAGTCATAAGCCTCACGTAGGTGAGGAGTGTAGGGGGCGGGGGGTCCTAAAGACCTTTCCTCCCATGCAGTACTCAGCCTCGATATTTCCTTGTTCTTTCATATGGCTCCCGAATAGGACCCTCAAGATTGATGCCACCTCATTGAAGAGTTGACGCGGCTATCGGACCGGGATCGGATGGTGAGAAAAGGGGGCCCCTTTTTGGATGAGATGCAATACCTCAACAGTACTGCACAATCCGATCCCTGGACGGTGAGCACGCGATCCGAGACTGCATCTTGACGAGGGTCCATATATTGAGGCGGGCAGTTTTACCGAAATCACCAACCACGAGGGTCATTTGTTGTCCTTTGTAATCCGATCGGACTTCCCTTAGTCCTTTGAATCAGGTGAGTCGTGCCCTGATTCCTAAGTATCCTGATATTTGGTTGCAGTTTTGTCCTCATGAGCACAAACGATGCCAGGTAACACCATTGATCTGGTATGCCTGGGAAGTTGTCTGCCTGTTGCAGGGCGTTATTCCGCCGAGACAGACAATATTTGATATTTGGCCAACTGGCGCCACAGGAGGGGTTGCCGGCATGTCTATGTACTGTAAGAATGGCATTTGGTAGTATGGTATTCGATGATATTTGGCACAGACAAACTAGACATGTTTCTGAAATACAGTGGTCAGTCAATGGTAGTTTTGAGATTGCCCGCATAGAAACTATTTTTGAAAGAAAAAAAATGCTAGACCTGCAGTGTTTGATGTAATACAGAGTTAGAAAAAAAGAAGCTATGTAGCAACTTAAAAGTGAATAGAAGCATGCACGTCATTATATGTTAAAATTCTGGAAAAACATTATTTTATGATCGACAAAAACAGTCAGAATCTGTTAGAAACATGGACAGGGTTCTTTAACTTGGTGTACGGAAAAAATATCTGTCTGAAGATTTTTATGTCTCAGATGAGCTAATTGATAAACTCCTAAAATGAACGTAGGCCTGGTGCCAGTGCACCACCTCCTTATGTACCTATTCCTGCTGTCTTGCCTCTTCTTGTGGTACTCCTTCTACCGAACCAATTCCTGTTCTTCCTTCCTCCTACTTGTACCTCCACCTTTACGGACTGTTTCTGTTCTAGTAAGTTCATCTTTGTTGCTAGTGGTAGTATCTCCACTTCCTATTGTACAGGATTTGCCTACTCTCTTTCTTTCCCAAGCGGTTTTGCTCTGCTTGTAGCTGAAAAGGGGCGAGCACTGAATTAAAAGTTGTAATGCAGAACACGGTTTCCAAAGAAAAAGAGGAAAGATTTGAATGCATGGGCTAAGCAATGTACAGAGAAAAGTGAAAAATCTACTGTCTTAGCTAAAACTCCTTAATCTTGAAAGTATTCCTGATTAGGATGTCTTTAATGAGGGGATGGGGATACATTTGGCTGTAATGTGGAATAGATTGACGGACGCGTATGTCCCACAAGGGTTGAGGGATTTGAATGTTTTAGCCTATTTAAGGGATTCTGCTGAGAAAGTACATGAGCATGTCGAGAGGGTTTTTGAGTTTAGAAGGGAGTTAGAAAGGTTGCAGAATGATGAAATAGATGGTGATAGTTTGGACGCTTTTTATGTGCAGAAACTGTTACTTCCTCTTTGTAAGTCAATGAGTGAAAAAACACAAATTTGCACAAGGGATGCGCTTAGATGGATTTTGAATGTGTTGATATCTCCCATAGAAGTATATGCTACGTATAGTCAGTATACTCCAGAAATGCAGAGGAAAGTGTTACAGGTAATGGTAGAATACCTGAAGGCTGAGTGTATAAAAAAGAGATTTGTTGTCCCACAGAATTGATGATTGTTTATAAGAGAGCCTTTTTTGCACCCGATACTATTTCCTACCACTTTTCAGTGCTCAATCTGGCTTTATTGCTCAACGAACATTCGGAGTTGCCTACTTCTCAGTTGCCTATGAGGGAGGGTCCTGCGACATTTGTTCTTAGAGTTGAGATTCAGATAGGTAGAGGGACTAGAGGTGGGAATATGCAGTTTCGTGGTCAGTCTATTCCACAGAATAGTGAGCAGTTGGATCCTGTACACGTGAACCAATGTGCATATTGCAGACAAGGGGGTACTGGGAGAAGCCAATTTGCTCAAAATTCGCAGTCCTTTTCGCAAGATAATCAGCAGCCTCGTATAGATAGCAGAAATATTTTCGATAATTCTCCAATCGCCTATCTTTCTAAAGCTCTTTTCTTCAACGACATATTGTTCTGTTAGGACAACCCGAAGCAGTGTCTGGAACCAATGCCTATTCCCGTTCATCAGAAAGGTCCCTACATTGAGATGCTGGTGGGGAATAGGAAGCATCTATTTTTGATAGATACATTTCATGGATTACTGTCCGTTTCTTTTTTTTAAAACGAACTGTGGAAAGAATTTGTTGGGGTTGAATCTGTTGAAGGAATTAAATGCAGTAATTCATTGTTCTTCGGATGGAGTGCATTTGACAATTTCACCTCAGCAATTTTCTGCCTCACAGTTTCTGACTAGACCGTTACCGCCAGAATTTAATGAAGTTACGGCATGTTTTTGGGCGGTTGACGATAATGATGTTGGTAGTTTACATATTGAGCCTGTTAAAATTGTTTTGAAACCAGGAGTTAAGTTGCCACGAATTCCACAATGTAAGAGTTCAGTTGATTGTGAGCAAACTTTGAAGTGTATTTTCCGACTTTGTACATTGTGGAGAGATTGAGGAAATTGCAGGAGGTTTGTACAATAGCCCGATTTTACTGGAGTACAAGGAAGGGGATAGTGCGATTCCATTCTGTTTCATTATCGATTTACGCGCTATCAATAAAATTGTTGTTCCACAAATTTCAATTGTGCCTGATGTAACAAAAATACTGATAATGATTTCAGCTATTCTACTCCCTTTAGTATTGTGGATCTTAAGAATACCTTCTTTAGCATTCCCATACATGTGTATAGTAGATATTTGTACGTGTTCACCCTAAGGGGACGCTTGTTTACATTCACCCGTGCACCACAAGGGTACAAGGAGAGTCCGAACATTTATAGTAGGGCTTTGAAAGGGCAGTTCAATACACTTGAGTTGCCTTCCGCTTGTACATTGTTGTAGTACATTGACAACCTTTTCTTAGCTACAGACTCGGAAAGTGCTTGCAAAGAGGTCACTGTGTTATTGCGTATTCATCTAGCAGAACATGAACATAAATCATCATTTGAAAAAGTTTCAGTACTGTTGACAGGAGGTCGCCTATTTAGGCTATCTCCTGTCAAAGGTGGGAAGAAGATTGACACCTGAACGAATAAAAAGCATTTCTAGTATGTCTGTCCCAAATACACAGAAAAAAGTTAGAGCCTTTATAGGAATGGCTTCTTACTGTAGATAGTGGACCCTAACACCAATGTTGGCATTGACAAAGAAGGGCATTTCTTTGCCACTACCGTAGAAATTGGAACACCAGAAATTTCATCTGCACAAGACTGCACTGTGTTCAGCACCAGTTTTGGGCATACCAAAGGATGATAAGGCCTTTGTGTTGTATATGCATGAATGTCATTAATGTGTTTTGGCTGTGTTAACGCAGGAGCATGGGGGGGAGAATAGACTGTGCGGTTATTTTTTTCCTCCACACATGATCCTGTTGCATGCGCTTTGCTGTGATATCTGAGAGCTGTCGCATTAAAAGGTAGTAGATGATGTAGGGAGAGGAAACGCTTTTGTGGACAGGATAGCTAAACGAACGTCTATTGATTTATACTCAGAAATGTATGTCAGGAATGAAACCACAAATATATGTTTAGTAGATGAAGGAATTGATTTGAAAAAGAATATTCAAGCTGATGCCACTTCAAAAGAAATTAGACACTGGGCTGCGGGTTTTAGTGAGTTTGGATGAGGAAAGGTGTTGGGTAGACAGTTCAAAGGGAAGATGGATGCTACTCAATACATATGTTACCTCCATGATCACAATGGCTCGTGGTCCCATTTACATACGTGTTAGGAAAATCCGTAAAATACTATAGAACCTGTCTGGGTAAACGCAAAACATCTCAGTAATTTGAAATAACTAGACACATATTTGTAGCTCTACTCTCCATATGGACGACCCCACAGACTAGAAGTGGAATCCGCCCCCCAGATAAAATTATGGAGGGGAGGCCAGCTAATAATGGAGCCTGCCAAAAACCTAAATTGTAAAAATATGTGGAGTATTTGCTTCTTACTGAATGCTGTGACCAGTTAACTCAAAAACTTGTATTTGATTTATCAACAGGTGCAAGAAGCACTCCCAGTTAAGTACAGGGGGCCAGGTCACAGACTTCGACCAGGTAGATGGGTGCTCCCGAAGTAATTTGAGAGAGCATCCAGTCTCGCACCACGCTGAAGAGGACCGTTCCAGATCCCGTTGGCCACACAGACTGCTGTACGAGTAGCTGAGAAAAGACACTGGATCGACACACATCAACAAAATACCTTGTCCTTTGTCACATGACGGAGAAGAAAAGAAGAAAACTACTTGCCCTGTTTCTGAGGATCAGTCGATCTTGAATAACATCAAGGGTGTTTTGGAGCTACTTCCTGAGCCCGCGAGGCCTGGGAGACAGCTGTTTGTCTTTGAAATCTTCTTTTGATCTTTCTGCACTCTTGAGCATTCTTTCCCCTGTTTCACCACTTCCATCAGGAAGCAACGACACTTTGTTCGCAGATCATGCAGTACCTGGAGTCTTAAGGTGCGGTCTGCGCCCACAGCACTAGACTTACTGCACAGCGCGGCTGTGCTCACAGGACACGACTGTTGAGCTTGTCCTTTGCCACTCTTGCGCTGAAACATAAGCGAGTGGCTGTCGACCGGGAAAATCTTCAATCAAGATTACGTGATCAGGAGATCACCAGCAAACGAACGACAGTGTTTTTCGCAGGAACCTTTCGGGAAAGAACTTTGAGGAACAATGCCTGTCGCTGCCTCTACTCGTACGGAGCAACTGATTGATTGTGTGGCTAACAAAGACATTAGACATAAGAAATCATGGTCCTTGAGGACTTATTGTTTCCTCCTAAGTTCGTTAATTGGTCTAACAGTAATCATCGCTTTAGGGTTTTGGCATATTGAGGGGCGGTGCGTCCATTCGAAACTTTGATACCCAATTATGAATGTTTCTATTATATCTTCTCCTTTTCGTGCATCTGCACACTCTATCTTCTAGGGATTCCCAACACAGACAGGGTTAATTCAACAATACTCTTTTGTTAATTATGAATGTGACCTATGTAATTTTGAATAGAATTAATTGATGGATATGTTTGCATTTGCTACAACATGGGGAAAACGGTTGGGCTGGTATATTGATCCTTTGCTTTTAAACTACTGTATGCTACGCCTCTCTAAGGGCACTATTCTTTGGTCATTTGAATGACAGCATCTCAGGATAGTTTGATGGCACTAACTTGAATGAGTTTGAAAGGCGAGTTCTGATACCACTGGGATGTTCTCTTTATGTAAATAGGAGCAAGCTTAACGTTGCTTCTATTAGGCCTTTTGATAGACTTTCTAAACATTTCCAATTATTAGTTTCTTTGCAAAATGGCACCCATAGGCAACCGGGACGCCACGTCTCCTTCTTACACTATCATTCACAGCCCCTACTCTGTTTCCTTCTACATATAAAGGGATGGTTCTCAGTCAATGGGTACTTTTAAGGGTTGTACCAATATTCTGAAGTTGATTAGTGAGGACAGACCTCTGTATGCAGATGATTTTGTTTATTTCATTTGTGACATTGAACGTATTACTGTCAATGATCTAATGGCAATCAATATATCTGATGAATATGATTCAGGATGTATGGACGATGAAGCGTGGAGTTGTGAGTAAAGCAATTATATTTAGTAAGCTATTGGCTTAGGCCAAAAGGAGGGTTTGTTAAACGGTAATTATATAGTGCCTCCTTAATATTTATATTGGCCTAAACCCAATCGCTTTGCACGAAAAACCGTGTTGCAAAGTTCAGATTTTTGGGTTAACTTCACCGCCATTTTAAGATTCATCCGCCATTTTGATTTCTACTCGTGTGTTCTTCGTTCTAAAATGGTGGACTGTGTTTTAAGCTTGCGACAAAGCCTTCCAACCTTTGAGTTCTGTTAATGTTAAGACTGTCCTAGAGCCGACTGTTTAGACTAGGCAATGAGACCTTGCGCTGCATATGAACTGTTGTTTAAGTGTTGTCTGCGCTCACAAGACTCATCCTTGTATACACATTGGGACAATGAAGAACAAACCTCGAGCGTATACTTAGACTGAACTGCATTGTGTAGAAATGTAGAACAACTCTTACCGCGGGATCCGAGAACATACATCACCATTGTGCCTTAATGGAAATGCAAACCTATGTGATCTTTTGCATAATATTGGATAATCTGTATGTGAACTAGACCACGAATTATTAACATGTAGAGAGGCTGGACAATATTACACAGATTTGTATAAAAGCACGAATGTTTCAATGTCCAGCACTCTCTCACCTCTCTCTGTCGGGCTGGTACACATTGCGGGGTGTTGGGAGCCAGATAGCGATCTGTTTCTTTGTAAACTGTACAGTAATAAAAGATCTGTGAATCCTTTCAGCCCGTGATTGGTGTATTTCCTTTGTGTTACTCAGCCTCGATATTTCCTTGTTCTTTCATATGCATGTTATTGAAATAGGACTAAGCAATCGGGACTAATGTACGTGTCAAGGTTCAGACGATTGGTATTTTGCCTGCCGGATTGAGGACTATTGTTTGCCATTAAGCAGATGGTCTTCTCTGGCTGTTAGTATTGTCCATAGCAGAGGAGTAGGACCTTCGCCCAGTCTCTAAGTCCAATGGAGGAGGACTCTTTACCTCATTAACAGCATCTGGCCCTGTCATCTACTTGTTTTAATTGATTAAGCTGTAGGATTCTGTACCTCATAGATCATTGTAGCAACAGTGAGGATACACTATATGATCTAGAGTCATCAACATTGAAGACTAAATGTTTCACTGTGTTTTTTGAAAGAGCTTAAAAGAAAGTAGTTTTAACAAGCTAACTAATAAGTGTCAACATATTGAGAGATCTTTGAAAAAGCACATTTAAGTTATTGAGCAAACTATATAAAATATTGATTCACAGCATACCTTAGATTATATGCTGCATTGCATGCTTCTTGGCATTTATTGTGCGTTGAGTAATACTCTGAAATCACTGCTTTATATGAGGAACATTTATAGTGATTTTGGTCTTCTAGTCCAGTAAGGAGACATGGAAACTCTGAGGAAATACCCCATGCTATGTACTCAATAAATGTATGTTTGTTTTGCAAGCCAAATTATGGCATCATCTGTTCATACAAGTCATGAAATGTTCTCAAACAGAATTGTTCACATTGTATGATAAGGAATCAAAAGGATTTGGATGTCTTTGATTTATTTGATAAGACCACTCACAAAATGTGATTGTTGTGTCCTTTTTGCATGTCTTCTCATTTGAGTTTAACTTCACTCATCAGAGTCTACTTGAATCCCCATAACTACACAGCTACTCTATCTGTCATGATGAATGTAGCAAGGCTTCTAATATTCATGGTATAAGGGGTCCTATGTTTTCTCTTTCCTTCAGTGGTCCTCTTGAAAGTGGGCCCAGAATCCCAACCAAGGGATTCTACATTCGCTCATGGTCTCTGTATAGCAATGTGTTTATACAAAGCACTTAATCTGTTGTATTCCTTCTTTCTCAACGTTAGGCATTTTGTCCAAATGGTCTATTTATCGGATCAGGAATTTTAACTCTCACTCCTGATCTCATTTTGATACATGTCTTCACTGATTTGACGCTTACTAGTACTCTAATTTCCTCTCCTTTCTAGTCCTGTCATATTGTGTGGGCTACCCTTCTTTCACCTGAAGGTCTAGATATGCCTCGGTAACTGACAGGGAACTCATCTCTTCTTGTCTCTCTGTGTGTGTTTTCGAAAGGGGAACTTGTTTATCTGGCATTATCAATATCTTGGCTGAGACCAGGTGTAACAAAACTTTTGCAATTACTCAGGAAAGGGTTGGGCTTTGTGCAGGGTGTATCGCGTATAGTGGAGAATCTCACTTCCTCTATACACATCGCTACTTTGTATCTACTGATGCAAAGCTCAACCTGTTTTCTTCCATTTCTTGTTTTAGCTTGTCATATCAATCCATCTCAAGGAGCACCTATTGTTTGCATTGCACACATTTTCCCTAGATTCAACAAGACTGGCTTCACTAGACTGAAATAGTTTAGTATTTTGCATTATGCTCCTTCAATTTCTATCTCTTAGTTTGTATATTAAGAGCTACATACCTCTTTACTCAATTGGCCTGCTTTAGAATTGCACCAGTAAGCACTTTCTTTACTTTTCTAATTAATTACTTTTTCTAATTTCTTTCTCAGTGACACACTTTTTGTTGGTTCTTTTTTATTCATTCTTGTTCAGATAATGTACACTAATATTGCCTGTGAGAAGTCAATTGTAAGATAAGTTGATGGATCTTTCTTGGTCCAGGCAAGTGCTTTGTTGTTTGATAATTTATACATTTTGTTTCAGCTAATCCAACTGAGAGAGATTGTGAGTCTACTAAATGTATGGTGAATTTTTAAGCTATGTCTTGCGTTTTTAGAGTCATAATGTTATTTAATGGGCGAACATTTAGTTTGACCGATAGATGCTGTGGTAATTTGATATGCCAATTTTTAGACTAGATGATTGATCAACAATCACAATTTATAACTACAAATTGTTGGAGGGGATATGGGAATGAGGCAAATATGTTCCATATGTGGTGGGAGTGCCCTTGATCACAGATGTACTGGAATGAGATACAGGGTCATATATAGGACATGCCAGGAACCCCCTTGTCAATGGACCAAAGGTTAAAGTTTTGGTGGACATGGAGGAAGGGAAATATGGAATGCTGGGAACCAATGTGATGCTGATTACAAACCTATTAAATGCGGCCAGGTTGACATTGGCACATGCTTGGAAAATAGATAAAGATTCTGGCATTGCACTGTGGTGGGTAAAAACATGGGGTGTGTTTAGCGATGGAGCAGTTAACTGCAATGGTAAATGAAAATGCCCAACCATTTATATTGACTTGCACACCCTTCTGGGAATGTGTAAGAGATAGAGAACAATACTAACATAATTCGCCTCTGCTGAAAAATATCTTGCTGGTCCAAAGTGGAAAGCAGCTTGGAGATGTGGGGGGTGGAAGTGCGGTCTTCTCTATGGATAGATTTTGATGTGCTCCATTGATTTTTCTGTCGAATTCTATTTTATTTTGCTTTATTAAATATTGATATGTTTAGTCTGGAGGTATGATATGCCAGGCACTCGAGCGGCCAGCATGACAAGATAACGTAGAAGTTACTTACTGTATTATGGACACATGTGTGACCATGCTGTACTGTATTGTGGTCGAACTTTTGAATTGAATTTTATATGCAGATGAATCTGTTTTATTCTTGTTTATATGTAATCAATTTCTTTTTAGAATAAAATGTATTTTATTTAATCATGCGCCTTACTAGTGTAATCTAATTATGTTAGACTAGGATCTACAATCATGTCAACCTCCGTCTAGCGCCACAAGGGAGAGTTAGCTTTGACTCACTTTTGCCTTTTTCAGTACTGAAAGATACATGTAAAGATGGAATAGCAAATAAAGAAAGTTTGTAAAACAAACAAAAAAGATTCCATTATCAACATGTTGAACCTTTTAAGTTTTATATCACTTTTTTTGTCGTCTGCAATTGCTCAATACTCTATTTTGCTGTTCATATTGTATGGTGAGGTAGTGTCAATACTGGTAGCATATAGGTATCTACAATTAATAGTTGAAGGAGGATAGCTCACTTTGGAAGCAAGACGATGCAGACCTGCATCGGTTCAATCCCCAGTCGGCGCTAAGATACCTCTGGGTATTAGGCCCGTTATAAATAACCAATTACAACTAAATATGAGCTATAATTGATGAATACAACCAGGCGTACGTATGGCCAAACTGTACACGGACATGCATATCATAATGTATTTCTTGTCCCACTCCATGGCACATTGAATGCTTATTCATTGACTAATTAAATGTGTCCCGCCGAAATCCCAATGAGGAGAGTCGGGCTGCTGACAGCATGCCAAACCAGGCAAGATTTCTAATGACAGTGATACATACTTTATATAGAACAAAGGATACGTTTCTCACCCAACATTCATCATCATCAGCCTGTACGGAAATAACCAACTTCTGTCTTAACTTAAGCTGTGTTTTAATAATTCTTGGATGCCTGTGTCTTTCAGCTTCAGCTGGTGAATGCTGTAATCAATGGGGACAAATCATTCCAACGAAGGTCCATGTTCAAGCAAATATGGCAAGGGAGCTCAAGCTAATGAAGGGAAGATTCACTGGGCTATTTCTCCTGAGAAATATTTAAAAATAGTGGTTATAAATTGGCCATTTTACATTACTTTATGGAAAAAATGGGTGGCAATCCACTCAAATTTACATTTGGTTTTGTAGAGAAGTACATGAACACAATCCAGAATCCAGTACTGTAGATGCAAGTCACCGGTAGTGCACATCATAATTGTCATGATCATTTACTCACAATATATGCCAGTAATGTAGCAGTTTACGAAAATAATGTCATGCTGCCTGAGTCCATCGAGAATAATTTCACTGTAATAGGTCACACCCATGCTGGCTGCACAAATATATACATGCAAGCATTCCCACATAATTCAGTACTCATTGGCTTGGCCTATAATACTAGTATTGAGCTGTAAGAAGACATGGCAGTGCTATCTGTACCAGTAGATACAAGTATTCAAAAGAAAGAATACTCTTTTTGGCTTTACCCATAATCACGAAAGACCATGTAAGAAGACATGTCAATGCAGTGTGTGCCATTACATGCAAGTATATACAACAATTAAGGGTTACTTTTTTCTTTCATTATATTTAGGCATGTTCAATGGGTTTTTTTGTTTATTCCCTAAAGTATTTGTGCAAAGTTCCTGCCTATGACAATTGTTTTGATCATCTAGTGGATGACATTTCTCAACAATTGTGTTTTCCACTAAAAGACATGGCAGACATGATTGTGCATGAAGTAATCACCAACAATGCAGTGGCGCTGAAGAACTGAGACGCATGAACCCATTTGCAGAGTGTATTACTTACTGAATGCATTCAGTGGAACAAAATACGCAAGAATAACCATATTTGCAATTATTTTTACAGGCTGAAGGTACAATTAGCAGAAAACTAAAGATGCACAACTACAGTTGTGGGTAATTCCCTTTGAGTGCTAAGGTTGGGTATGACCGACCTGAATTCCCTTATGAAATCACTGTAAGCTCTGCCCACTCTGCCCACTCCCACAGTTACATGTTTGTGCATAGACTGCATGATGTCAGACAAATAAAACCATCTGAAATGTAATCAACATTATTTTGGCCCTGATTTCCTAAACCTGCACCATCTGATCCATCTCTCCAAAAAAGTTGAAAATATGTAAGACAATAGTTCTGTAATAATGCATCAATTTGTTGCAATACATGTTATTATTGACGTGCATTTGAAAAACATGGAGACTCAATCGGCAGAACTAAGGATGCATCCATATTCGACCAGTTCGGCCAGCCACAAGATACCAACAGGTATTGGGAGAGTATTCTCTGTAACATGACTGCTACCTGCAGTGCATAGCATGCCTGTTTCTCTCGTGCTTTTAGCCTGCAAGTAATTGAGCTGCGAGAAAACATATCAGAAAACAACGTTTTTGGAGGAATTATTTTTCCCCACACATATATATACTGTGTTGTGCTATTAATTAAATATTAATTAATATTAAATTAAATATGTGTATTTATATGTCTGCAGCAGCAGTATACTTCATTGTGCGGGCATGTATGTTGGCTGCGAAAACGTTTTGCAACTTTGTGAAGTTTGGGAAGATTTTGTTGTGAACATTGTGATATGTGTTACGGTGAAGTACCTTAACTTCGCACAACCTTTCTCATCATGCAATAATGTCAATGTGAGAAAACATGTCCCATTCTGTTGTGACCATTTTTGCCAGCATTGCCATTACTTACACACTCCTTTTGCTTTGCTCATAATGCGAAAATGCCAGTGTACGAAGTCATATCCATGCTTTCCCGTTTAGTTTCACTGTCTGTTCTTCACGTCTTCCCTTCTTAGACGTAGCCCCCCATCCCCGCAGTGTAGGAAAGGAAGTAGTGGAACTATGTTCCCTACTTGCCTGCCCTGCTCTCCACGAACCCCATCGCCACGCCCCTCCCACGCACAAATCAAACCCCCAAACATGCTGTTTAAGGGAACGTTCAGTGCAGTGCACTGAAAGTACACGTTCCAACTTCTTCCTACACTTTTATTTTATAACGAAGCTATTCCGGAAAGGTTTCTTTTTACAATAACAATATAGAAACAGTAACATTTAATTTAAAAAAGTAGAGGAGCACGGCTCCCAACTGCTCCCGCTGACTTCGACAACTGCTCTCATGTATGTACACACTGCAATCATGAACATGCACACAACACACACGCATATTCAAAACTGCACTCATTCACATGAACACACTGTCACAAGCACACACATATACATCACACACTCAAAAACACAAACGACATATTTCACTTGAATGCATGGATGTATATAAACACTCACAGGGCCTGATTTATAAAAAGCGTTTTTGAATGGGAAATCCCCTTTGGAAAATGCTTTGCAAATCAGTCCCACAGCATACACTTATCTGCTCATTTCCAGTGCTGCTTCAGCAGTGACAGAGGCGATATTAACTGAGGCGACGGAACTACCCTGTTGGTAACGGCCTGCCGTTCAAGTTAAGGGACTGAGCGATGCCGGGCGGTGCCGTTACCGACAGGGTGGTATCGCTGCCTCGGTCAATATCGCCATTAGCACCCTTGTAATTTCCCTATACATGTGCCAATGGTGTGTTTTGTTTTTTAAAGAAGAAAGGAAGAAATTCAACTTTGTGTTGCAGAACAGCTCCAGCACTGCTGTCAGCGAAGTCCAGACTTCCTGAAGAGCAGCACTGCTGGACCCGAGACGCACCACATAAGTAAGTTTCCTTTTTTCTTTTCCTTTTGGAAAAAAGGACACCATTAAACCACCCGGGTGCTAATTGGTGAAGGGGGAGCGGGCAAGTAAAGAAAGTTTGGAACACAAGCTTCCCTTAGTGAATACAGCCCACATTCCAAGCATTCCTATTGGTGGATGGCGACTCCCAGGGTGCTAATGCACAGTACATGCCGACTCGTACGGCTCGACCGTGGCAAAAGAGTCCCGAACAATTGTTGTTGAGCTGTTTTAGCAAAAACAAGGAGAGCTGATGGGGCCAGACCACTGATGCCCTGCCAATCCATTAAGCTTTAAATGCCCTAAAAAAGGTGCCCTGCTGAGAGTCATTTTGGCTATTAGTAGAATATTTGTATTGTCTTTCGCTTTGTTTTTCTTTAGGGGATATGGGAAGACAGTACATGAGACTCTAGGAAAGGACCTGCCACCACAACAGTAGTTAGACATGTCAGATATGCTATCTTTGAAAATTGACCTGTTGTTGCATGCAATTTAGCTTGATATAAAATGAGGTTTAATTAAAACAGTAATGGCATTAATCATTCTACTAGGGAGGTAGTAGGCAGTTAGCTACCTGTAAACTTGCATCACTGAACAGAGGTTAATGGGGATGTTTGCATTGGACAGAGAAAGCCAACATAAGAAAAGGTTGCCTGGAGTCATTTATTTGTCATTCTTCAAACGGAAGCACACCTTTTGTTTACTATCTATTAGCGAATTGATCCAGTTTAATGTGCAATTAATATTAATTAGATTGCATTGAGTGTTTAGACAAATCATCGAATGGAGCTATTAGCCACTGAACACGTTGAATGTGGTGTTTTAGGATTATATATCATACCGAAGCTTACAATTTGGTGCTGACATAAAAAGTAATAGGTGCTCGAAGGAAGACGAATGTACACAAAACCTATAGATAATGTTTTGTGATACAATGTGGATGAGTGAGGAAAGGTCTTTGAAAAATTCCACGTTGTTTCATTTATTTATTTATTTTGTGCACAGAGCATTTCGGAGCACACTACACAAATCGTCCACTGAATTCTTTGCATGACATTCATTGTAACTGGTACCCAATCGTAGTTTGTTTTATAGTGAGAACAACATAAAATAACAATCAGCAACTGTTTTGGTGAGAAAATGAAATGATCCTCGGCTGTGCTGGGAAGGGGACAGCCACCCGCACCCCCAAAGATGCTTTAAAGTAAGGCGAGATGCTTTCGAGGCATTGTAATGAACCAGGTGGGAGGAGGGTCAGTGAAAGGGGCGCTCCTCCATCCAGTAGGACAACATGCTAACATCATCAATTATAGCATAGTCATATGGTGTGGCTTAAAGTGCGGGCGGCATCACTATTTTGCGTATATTTTAATATTCCTAGTTAGAATCAAAGACTTGCACGGTAAAGGCGGCATTGCATGCACAAGGCCTAAATCCATGAGGAATCGGAAATCTCCACCCGCCACACTGTTTGTACATTGTTCTTGAAAGTATTCATAAAAGTGTGACATAGATATGTCTTTTATCCAAGAGGAATGTGCCTATAAGGCCACGATCAGAGGCCAGTGCCTGGTGGGCATGTTATCTCACTTTCGCCAAAGCACGACCCGGCCCATTCCCGAGTGACCACGAGTTATAGCCCATATAACTGACTAAACCCTAAGATCCCCAAATCCAAATGACATGACACCAGGTGCCCTTTGACCATCAACCCCAAAGTAACAAGTCCTGAAATGTTCAAATAGGTTGGACAGGATGTATCGTTGCAGCGACAGTCATGTGATTTGTATTGCGAGGTGCTGGGAGGGATACATTATAGTTCAAAATGAGGGTGGAAACAGCGGAGTCGGATGTCATGGAGGGAGTGAGTGAAATGTGCAGATGAAGGTTGGAGTGCCCGGGTACCTCCTGTGTGTCTGTTTTGTAGCCTGCCAAGTGTACAGTATGAATGATAAACAAGCTGTACAGTAGGAGTTTAATTAATTTGGTGTCTGACCTTTGACGTGAGAAGAAGCTGAGGCCTGCAGCACCCTTGTGATGGAAGACGGATGAACTGGGCTGGGACCAATAAGCTGCCATCCCATATGGATAAGGGCAGCACGTATAGGGTCCATGCAATCAGCTGTTGGGTGTGTACTATATGCATTGCATCATAAAGACAATGTTTTTGCCTTAAATGTTTCTGCTTGTACTTCTTTTTGGCAGAACGTTCTTGGCAGCAGAGTTCATTTCTGTTGCTCTCATCTGCGCATGAGATTAAAACGTATTATTCTTACAAGATCGATTTGGGCCTTTCTTCCCTAGCGAGCTGCATTTTCTCTGGTGTGAGCGCTCAGGGGCTTACTTTCAATTGGTGACCCCGACATGATCCCAGCGCCCACGTAACTGCGGAGGCTTCCAGGCCGCTTCTACAGAAGGAGCCATGCCCACGTACAGTGACCAGCCCCGAAAAAGCATGTGATCCGAGAGGGCTAGTGGGCACTATTTAAAAAAAAGTCCTCTCTGCTCTTTGAAGCGGGGCACGTCTCCAAGGAGAGTGCAGGCCGGTGTTGGAACCCTGTGACGCCGGAGGTCGAGTGAACTCTCACATGTGAGCAGACTCTTGTAAGAGATAACAAGTAGGGGACGGATGCATGGGGAACTGCGAATGGTGTGAGAATGTGGAGAGTGAGCTCATTGATGTCACGTGGATGAGGTTATTGCTGGTGAAAGCTTGTATTGTTAGTTGATTGGTTCGGCAAGGTATTATAAAGTAAAGCAGGGATCCCATCCTCGAAAGAGGAGGGAATGTGGCACCACAAGGCAGAATAATATTTAAAAGAGGTTTTTGGAAATAGAAAGTAGTGGTCTCACATAACTGGTTGGACTGGAACAAGTAGTGGTTGTTAGCGTAGCACATTGGTTTAGTTTGTGGTAATAGTGTTTTTGTGGGTGGAGAAGCAGGCCTAAAAGAGGTGGTACTTGCGTGAATCATGGTTTGGCATGGTGTTTTCTGATCTCTTGGATTGGTGTGTGTGCGTATGGAAGGGTGAGAGAAGGGTGGGTGTTGATTCTTTTGTTAGTGTTGTTATAAGCAAGCAGCAGTGCATGCAGCGCATTAGAGGGGCTTTGCAGAGCTGGTAAGGGATAGACTTCACAAGCATGATACGATATGATATGGCATTTATAATGCACCTATTCACAAGTGTTTCAAGGTGCGACGAGGCAAGGGAAAGGAAACAAAGGGAGGACAGACAACAATCCTAATAGGCCAGGTGTCATTCAGATCGCACGGGGGCGGATCACCAATAGAACACATGTATAATGCCCTGCCACTGTATTGTGACAGGGTGGAAAAATATCATAAGCAGTGGATCCCGGAGACAGGAGGAGGGGGGTGCCCTGCCCATGGCCAGGGCAGGGCTCGCACAACAAGAGCATTTTGGAACATATATCTACATTTTTAGTGGCGAAATATAAGGGGAAGCAGTTACAGAAGAGAAAAGAGATCCTCAATCTTTGGCATATGTTTGAAGATACAGAGGATCATGGTAATGGAGCAGAGGTGCAGTGACAGAGAAGTGAGAAGTGTGGGAATGGAGAAGGCAAAGGTGGGGCGCAGGAAGGAACCAAAGGATTATATCCCTTGACACCATCTCCCGCAGAAGGGTACACTAATCCTAGCTATGTACCCCCTACAATCGGGACCCCGCCCACAGCAGTAGAGACTCCCGCAGTGTCAGTGACATTACAGGCTACTACTCCCCCACCTCAATATACCCACCCGCCTGAAACACCAGCATCAATGGAGTACAGGTGTAGGGAGTTTCAGTATAGGTTGACAGGTTTGCTAACAAAACTACAGAGGTTGCAGACATCCCCAGAAACAGGAAGGGACGCAAGTGCACTAAACACAGGGGTGGGAGAGTGGAAGTAAGGGAACATATTGCTCAAAATGGACATTGAGTGTATAAAACGGGTAGACGCTGAGAAAGAAAACAGCCTGGGTGGGTGGATTGTCTTGGGAGAGGAGGCTACAGTGCTGTGAAACAATGTAGAGGGAGGGGATGATGGCATGTTCACAGAGGACCCAAGTGAAGATGATAGGAGGGCTGAAGAAGCAGTCAAAATGACCCCCAAGTAGAAGGTATATGGGCAGGATGCAGGTCAAGGAACAGAGCTGGCCAAATGGCATTGGTGAAAAGAATAGGTATTGTGAAGAAGTGTATGGGAAGTACAGTAAAGATGCAGATGCCCCTAATACATAAGGGGGAAGGGAGGACACAGATAAGAATAATTTAATTAATTCCCTCCCACAGCTCACAGCAGAGGCGAGTAAGTGGATATACAAATTTGAAAAACAATTGGCTGGGGTGCCCCTGGCAATAGGGAATCTTAAGAGCTTACTGGTTGCCATAGTGGGGAATCAAGCTGGAGATGTATGGGTTAAGGCTGCATACCCTGGAGTAACCTTGGGGGATGATGTGCATGATGGGGAATTATTCAATGAAGTTAGAGCATTGGTATGGGATGCATTACGTAGGGCCTTTCCGGACACTCCTGATCAACAGTCTTTGATGCAGTATAGCATGGGGGATGATGAGGACCCAGCTGGATTTATTCTGAAAATCAGGAGAAGTGGAGAGCAGAGACGGGAGGTCTGTGCATTCAATCAACACCATTTTTCTATTTTATTGTAAAGGGGTGTTTGCCAAAGGAAGTGCAGAAGGCATTGGATAAGATTGCAGGTATTAAGGTGAAGGGTTGGCTGGAAATACAGAGCATACAAGTGGATCATTGCAAAAGGATTAAGGAGCAAGAGAAGGAAACAACGCAAAGGCATCAGGAAGATGAAGCAAAGTTTGTGGATAAAAAATTGGCAAAAGTGGCAGTTCAGGTGCTCGTCTCAGCACTAGTGCAGGTGGAGGGAACAGAGAGTATGCAGCAAGTTGTGAGTGACACTATTGCAGCAGGGACAGTGCAGCGTGGGGCAACAGTACCCCGGCCCACAGTGGCATCAAGCAGTTCCACAGTGAGGAAGAGGAGGATTTCAATGGAGCAAGAGGTGGAGGGTTTGGACCAAGGGGAGGTGGGTTCGGACAGTCTCAATGTTGGAATTGCTTAAGGTGGGGGCATTTTGCAAGGGAGTGCAGGAGTGCAGGAGCAGGTCTGTGGTGGGGTATAATTATGGGCTGAAGCAGCAGGGCCAAGAGCCTCAAGGACCTCAAGGAATATGGTAAAAGCAACAGGGTCAAGGGTACCAGAACCAGGGGTATCCTCAGGGGCAATACCAAACTTATAATCAGCAACCTCATGTGCCAAACACAGAGGTGAGGCACCCACCATAGCAACAACAGGGCAGTGTTGTCCCTTTACTTAGGTCACCAGGTGTGGTGGTCGTTCCCTTTGGGGGAGCAGCAGTAGTAGGAGGTAGCCCCTTCTCGTTCCCTGGAACGAGCATGTATCATGATTAGGACAGCCCACAGAGAGCACTCGCTTGTCCGGCCCTGTCGACGACTACCCACCCTGAAGAGGAACTGTTGGTGGGGCAGAGATAGAAAACAAGCAATTCATATTTATGGTGGATTATGGTGCAACTAAATCGTGCTTTATGCAAGGCAACTTTCCACTATACGAAAATATCTTGATACACAGGGGTTCTCTGGGGCTATTTCCAAGGTTCCGTACACTGAGGAGTTAGACATAAAGGTGGGAGGGAAGATAGTACAGGCATCCCTACTATATTCCGAGAGCTCCCCTATCAATCTACTGGGTAGGGACCTGCTCAGCAAATTAAATATTACCACATTGTTCACAGACCATGGAGTAGAGTGTTCCACACCTGGGATATGTGCTGTAAGGTTGATGCTGATTATCCACACAATGACAAGAGAAGTGGTGGTCCATGGGATTCCTGTAGACGCAGACATGTTTATCTATGGTATCAGGTTACTTGTGCAGACGGTTCTCTAGATTGCCCAGCAATGTTGGAGAACACATACAGATTTCATTTTCCGTCCAGCTGTATCACGCGAGGTGGTGGCAGGCACAACACAATTGCTGGACCTGTAGGGGTTAGTAGTGTTGGGCAGAGGGATTGTCCTATTAGGTGATGGATAGGGATGGGTGCCAGTGGCGCACAGTGCTATGTGTAGACTCAACCGTGCAGTTTAAGGAAGTGATGGATGATTAATTGTTTGAGAATAACGGGTGACAAAGGAACATACAAATATCTTTATTTTATACTGAACAGTTTCAAAGGACAAAACAACAGATAGCTATCGGCCCTCAGTACAACACAACAAACTCCAGCATAGTTCAGTGTGCTCAGTGAGTGGGACTGTACATTAGAATAGTCCCACCTCTTATAAGGTAAGAAGCCATACCTATCAAGGCTCTAACTTCCTTCTGTGTATTTGGGACAGACATGCCAGAAATGTGTTTTATTCGTTCAGGTGTCAATCTTCTTCCCTCCTTTGAGAGCAATATTGAAACTTTTTAAGCAAAGCTTTGTGATCATGTTTAGCCAGGTGAATACGTAAACAACACAGTGCCCTCCGTACAAGTGCTCTCAGAGTAAGCAGCTAAACGCAAGTCATCAACATACTGAAGCAATGTACAAAAAGAGGGCAATTCAAGGGTATCAAGCTGTTCTTTCAAAGGAGGAGGAGGGTCAGTGAAAGGGGCGCTCCTCCATCCAGTAGGACAACATGCTAACATCATCAATTATAGCATAGTCATATGGTGTGGCTCAAAGTGCGGGCGGCATCACTATTTTGCGTATATTTTAATATTCCTAGTTAGAATCAAAGACTTGCACGGTAAGCACGGTAAAGGCGGCATTGCATGCACAAGGCCTAAATCCATGAGGAATCGGAAATCTCCACCCGCCACACTGTTTGTACATTGTTCTTGAAAGTATTCATAAAAGTGTGACATAGATATGTCTTTTATCCAAGAGGAATGTGCCTATAAGGCCATGATCAGAGGCCAGTGCCTGGTGGGCATGTTATCTCACTTTCGCCAAAGCACGACCCGGCCCATTCCCGAGTGACCACGAGTTATAGCCCATATAACTGACTAAACCCTAAGATCCCCAAATCCAAATGACATGACACCAGGTGCCCTTTGACCATCAACCCCAAAGTAACAAGTCCTGAAATGTTCAAATAGGTTGGACAGGATGTATCGTTGCAGCGACAGTCATGTGATTTGTATTGGGAGGTGCTGGGAGGGATACATTATAGTTCAAAATGAGGGTGGAAACAGCGGAGTCGGATGTCATGGAGGGAGTGAGTGAAATGTGCAGATGAAGGTTGGAGTGCCCGGGTACCTCCTGTGTGTCTGTTTTGTAGCCTGCCAAGTGTACAGTATGAATGATAAACAAGCTGTACAGTAGGAGTTTAATTAATTTGGTGTCTGACCTTTGACGTGAGAAGAAGCTGAGCCCTGCAGCACCCTTGTGATGGAAGACGGATGAACTGGGCTGGGACCAATAAGCTGCCATCCCATATGGATAAGGGCAGCACGTATAGGGTCCATGCAATCAGCTGTTGGGTGTGTACTATATGCATTGCATCATAAAGACAATGTTTTTGCCTTAAATGTTTCTGCTTGTACTTCTTTTTGGCAGAACGTTCTTGGCAGCAGAGTTCATTTCTGTTGCTCTCATCTGCGCATGAGATTAAAACGTATTATTCTTACAAGATCGATTTGGGCCTTTCTTCCCTAACGAGCTTCATTTTCTCTGGTGTGAGCGCTCAGGGGCTTACTTTCAATTGGTGACCCCGACATGATCCCAGCGCCCACGTAACTGCGGAGGCTTCCAGGCCGCTTCTACAGAAGGAGCCATGCCCACCTACAGTGACCAGCCCCGAAAAAGCATGTGATCCGAGAGGGCTAGTGGGCACTATTTAAAAAAAAGTCCTCTCTGCTCTTTGAAGCGGGGCACGTCTCCAAGGAGAGTGCAGGCCGGTGTTGGAACCCTGTGACGCCGGAGGTCGAGTGAACTCTCACATGTGAGCAGACTCTTGTAAGAGATAACAAGTAGGGGACGGATGCATGGGGAACTGTGAATGGTGTGAGAATGTGGAGAGTGAGCTCATTGATGTCACGTGGATGAGGTTATTGCTGGTGAAAGCTTGTATTGTTAGTTGATTGGTTCGGCAAGGTATTATAAAGTAAAGCAGGGATCCCATCCTCAAAAGAGGAGGGAATGTGGCACCACAAGGCAGAATAATATTTAAAAGAGGTTTTTGGAAATAGAAAGTAGTGGTCTCACATAACTGGTTGGACTGGAACAAGTAGTGGTTGTTAGCGTAGCACATTGGTTTAGTTTGTGGTAATAGTGTTTTTGTGGGTGGAGAAGCAGGCCTAAAAGAGGTGGTACTTGCGTGAATCATGGTTTGGCATGGTGTTTTCTGATCTCTTGGATTGGTGTGTGTGCGTATGGAAGGGTGAGAGAAGGGTGGGTGTTGATTCTTTTGTTAGTGTTGTTATAAGCAAGCAGCAGTGCATGCAGCGCATTAGAGGGGCTTTGCAGAGCTGGTAAGGGATAGACTTCACAAGCATGATACGATATGATATGGCATTTATAATGCACCTATTCACAAGTGTTTC
The DNA here is from genome assembly GCF_040938575.1 of Ambystoma mexicanum. Classification (NCBI taxonomy): domain Eukaryota; kingdom Metazoa; phylum Chordata; class Amphibia; order Caudata; family Ambystomatidae; genus Ambystoma; species Ambystoma mexicanum. The sequence continues at coordinate 840,879,547 of NC_090935.1, read as the reverse complement.
AAGGTGCGACGAGGCAAGGGAAAGGAAACAAAGGGAGGACAGACAACAATCCTAATAGGCCAGGTGTCATTCAGATCGCACGGGGGCGGATCACCAATAGAACACATGTATAATGCCCTGCCACTGTATTGTGACAGGGTGGAAAAATATCATAAGCAGTGGATCCCGGAGACAGGAGGAGGGGGGTGCCCTGCCCATGGCCAGGGCAGGGCTCGCACAACAAGAGCATTTTGGAACATATATCTACATTTTAGTGGCGAAATATAAGGGGAAGCAGTTACAGAAGAGAAAAGAGATCCTCAATCTTTGGCATATGTTTGAAGATACAGAGGATCATGGTAATGGAGCAGAGGTGCAGTGACAGAGAAGTGAGAAGTGTGGGAATGGAGAAGGCAAAGGTGGGGCGCAGGAAGGAACCAAAGGATTATATCCCTTGACACCATATCCCGCAGAAGGGTACACTAATCCTAGCTATGTACCCCCTACAATCGGGACCCCGCCCACAGCAGTAGAGACTCCCGCAGTGAAACACCAGCATCAATGGAGTACAGGTGTAGGGAGTTTCAGTATAGGTTGACAGGTTTGCTAACAAAACTACAGAGGTTGCAGACATCCCCAGAAACAGGAAGGGACGCAAGTGCACTAAACACAGGGGTGGGAGAGTGGAAGTAAGGGAACATATTGCTCAAAATGGACATTGAGTGTATAAAACGGGTAGACGCTGAGAAAGAAAACAGCCTGGGTGGGTGGATTGTCTTGGGAGAGGAGGCTACAGTGCTGTGAAACAATGTAGAGGGAGAGGATGCTGGCATGTTCACAGAGGACCCAAGTGAAGATGATAGGAGGGCTGAAGAAGCAGTCAAAATGACCCCCAAGTAGAAGGTATATGGGCAGGATGCAGGTCAAGGAACAGAGCTGGCCAAATGGCATTGGTGAAAAGAATAGGTATTGTGAAGAAGTGTATGGGAAGTACAGTAAAGATGCAGATGCCCCTAATACATAAGGGGGAAGGGAGGACACAGATAAGAATAATTTAATTAATTCCCTCCCACAGCTCACAGCAGAGGCGAGTAAGTGGATATACACATTTGAAAAACAATTGGCTGGGGTGCCCCTGGCAATAGGGAATCTTAAGAGCTTACTGGTTGCCATAGTGGGGAATCAAGCTGGAGATGTATGGGTTAAGGCTGGATACCCTGGAGTAACCTTGGGGGATGATGTGCATGATGGGGAATTATTCAATGAAGTTAGAGCATTGGTATGGGATGCATTACGTAGGGCCTTTCCGGACACTCCTGATCAACAGTCTTTGATGCAGTATAGCATGGGGGATGATGAGGACCCAGCTGGATTTATTCTGAAAATCAGGAGAAGTGGAGAGCAGAGACGGGAGGTCTGTGCATTCAATCAACACCATTTTTCTATTTTATTGTAAAGGGGTGTTTGCCAAAGGAAGTGCAGAAGGCATTGGATAAGATTGCAGGTATTAAGGTGAAGGGTTGGCTGGAAATACAGAGCATACAAGTGGATCATTGCAAAAGGATTAAGGAGCAAGAGAAGGAAACAACGCAAAGGCATCAGGAAGATGAAGCAAAGTTTGTGGATAAAAAATTGGCAAAAGTGGCAGTTCAGGTGCTCGTCTCAGCACTAGTGCAGGTGGAGGGAACATAGAGTATGCAGCAAGTTGTGAGTGACACTATTGCAGCAGGGACAGTGCAGCGTGGGGCAACAGTACCCCGGCCCACAGTGGCATCAAGCAGTTCCACAGTGAGGAAGAGGAGGATTTCAATGGAGCAAGAGGTGGAGGGTTTGGACCAAGGGGAGGTGGGTTCCGACAGTCTCAATGTTGGAATTGCTTAAGGTGGGGGCATTTCGCAAGGGAGTGCAGGAGTGCAGGAGCAGGTCTGCGGCGGGGTATAATTATGGGCTGAAGCAGCAGGGCCAAGAGCCTCAAGGACCTCAAGGAATATGGTAAAAGCAACAGGGTCAAGGGTACCAGAACCAGGGGTATCCTCAGGGGCAATACCAAACTTATAATCAGCAACCTCATGTGCCAAACACAGAGGTGAGGCACCCACCATAGCAACAACAGGGCAGTGTTGTCCCTTTACTTAGGTCACCAGGTGTGGTGGTCGTTCCCTTTGGGGGAGCAGCAGTAGTAGGAGGTAGCCCCTTCTCGTTCCCTGGAACGAGCATGTATCATGATTAGGACAGCCCACAGAGAGCACTCGCTTGTCCGGCCCTGTCGACGACTACCCACCCTGAAGAGGAACTGTTGGTGGGGCAGAGATAGAAAACAAGCAATTCATATTTATGGTGGATTATGGTGCAACTAAATCGTGCTTTATGCAAGGCAACTTTCCACTATACGAAAATATCTTGATACACAGGGGTTCTCTGGGGCTATTTCCAAGGTTCCGTACACTGAGGAGCTAGACATAAAGGTGGGAGGGAAGATAGTACAGGCATCCCTACTATATTCCGAGAGCTCCCCTATCAATCTACTGGGTAGGGACCTGCTCAGCAAATTAAATATTACCACATTGTTCACAGACCATGGAGTAGAGTGTTCCACACCTGGGATATGTGCTGTAAGGTTGATGCTGATTATCCACACAATGACAAGAGAAGTGGTGGTCCATGGGATTCCTGTAGACGCAGACATGTTTATCTATGGTATCAGGTTACTTGTGCAGACGGTTCTCTAGATTGCCCAGCAATGTTGGAGAACACATACAGATTTCATTTTCCGTCCATCTGTATCACGCGAGGTGGTGGCAGGCACAACACAATTGCTGGACCTGTAGGGGTTAGTAGTGTTGGGCAGAGGGATTGTCCTATTAGGTGATGGATAGGGATGGGTGCCAGTGGCGCACAGTGCTATGTGTAGACTCAACCGTGCAGTTTAAGGAAGTGATGGATGATTAATTGTTTGAGAATAACGGGTGACAAAGGAACATACAAATATCTTTATTTTATACTGAACAGTTTCAAAGGACAAAACAACAGATAGCTATCGGCCCTCAGTACAACACAACAAACTCCAGCATAGTTCAGTGTGCTCAGTGAGTGGGACTGTACATTAGAATAGTCCCACCTCTTATAAGGTAAGAAGCCATACCTATCAAGGCTCTAACTTCCTTCTGTGTATTTGGGACAGACATGCCAGAAATGTGTTTTATTCGTTCAGGTGTCAATCTTCTTCCCTCCTTTGACAGCAATATTGAAACTTTTTAAGCAAAGCTTTGTGATCATGTTTAGCCAGGTGAATACGTAAACAACACAGTGCCCTCCGTACAAGTGCTCTCAGAGTCAGCAGCTAAACGCAAGTCATCAACATACTGAAGCAATGTACAAAAAGAGGGCAATTCAAGGGTATCAAGCTGTTCTTTCAAAGCCCTACTATATATGCTAGGACTTTCCGTGTAACCTTGCAGTGTACGGGTAAAGGTGAACAAGCGTCCCCCTAAGGTGAACGCGAACAAGTATCTACTGTCCTTGTGTATAGGAATACTAAAGAAATCATTCTTAAGATAAACAACACTAAGGTAAGTAGCTGTAGCCTGAATCATAGTTAATATTGTCGTCACATCAGGCACAATTGGAAATTGCGGAGCAACGACCTTATTAATGGCACGCAAATCAATTATGAAACGGAATGGAATTGCATTATCGCCTTTTTTGTACACGGGTAAAATTGGACTATTGCACAAACTACCTGCAATTTCCTCAATCACCCCGCGGTGCACAAAATCGGAAACGATGCAATTCAAAGCTTGCTCGCCTTCAACTAAAATTTTATATTGTGGAATGCGTGGCAGCTTTATTCCATGTGTCAAGACTATTTTAACAGGCTCAATCTGTAAAACACTGACATCATTATCATCAATTGCCCATAAACTCTCTGGTACATCACTGAATTCTGGCGGCAAAGGTCTGGTTAAGAATTGAGAGGCAGAAAGTTGCTGTGGTGAAATCGTCAAATGCACTCCATCAGAAGAACAATAAATGACCGCATTTAATTCTTTCAACAGATTCAACCCCAGCAAATTCTTTCCACAATTCGAAGTCAAAAGGAATGGACAATGGTCCGTGAAGGGACCCAAAGAAATAGGTACCGGCGAAGAAAATGGACAAACAACTGGTGTGCCAGAAAACCCTACAGAAACATTGGTTTGACCTGCCAGTGGAATGTTTGGAACCCGAGAATGCTCAATGGAACGCTTCTGTGCCCCTGTATCTATCAAAAATAGATGTAACACGGGTAAAATTGGACTATTGCACAAACTACCTGCAATTTCCTCAATCACCCCGCGGTGCACAAAATCGGAAACGATGCAATTCAAAGCTTGCTCGCCTTCAACTAAAATTTTATATTGTGGAATGCGTGGCAGCTTTATTCCATGTGTCAAGACTATTTTAACAGGCTCAATCTGTAAAACACTGACATCATTATCATCAATTGCCCATAAACTCTCTGGTACATCACTGAATTCTGGCGGCAAAGGTCTGGTTAAGAATTGAGAGGCAGAAAGTTGCTGTGGTGAAATCGTCAAATGCACTCCATCAGAAGAACAATAAATGACCGCATTTAATTCTTTCAACAGATTCAACCCCAGCAAATTCTTTCCACAATTCGAAGTCAAAAGGAATGGACAATGGTCCGTGAAGGGACCCAAAGAAATAGGTACCGGCGAAGAAACTGGACAAACAACTGGTGTGCCAGAAAACCCTACAGAAACATTGGTTTGACCTGCCAGTGGAATGTTTGGAACCCGAGAATGCTCAATGGAACACTTCTGTGCCCCTGTATCTATCAAAAATAGATGTTTCCTATTTCCCACTATCATCTCAATGTAGGGACCTTTCTGATTAACAGGAATAGTTGTCGGTTCCAAACCCTGCTTCGGGCAATCCTAATGAAACAGAATATCATCAAAAGGAAGCTCTTCAGAGAGGTAAGCAGCAGAAAGATGATCAAATATGTTTCTAGTATCCACACTGGGTACCTGATTATCCTGCGAAAAAGGTTGCTGAGGATCCTGTGCAAACTGACCTCTACCAGGGACCCCTACACCCGGGTGACCTCTGGATCGTCTACCCATATTTCGGAATGTGTTATTTGACTTTTGTCGAAGGACGGGGTATTGTGCACACCAATGACCCTCTTGTCGACAATAGGCACACTGGTTAATGTTCACAGGACCCAAGGGCACATTCCCTTGTGGAACATACTGACCTCTAATCTGTGAACTACCCCTCTAGGGCCTCTAACAATTTGTTGTAATAATACTTTAGTCTTTAAATCACCTTTTCTCTTCTCGACTCTTTCATTTTCATTATTGACATGATTCTCATAGTACTGAGCCATGTGCAGTACTTCTGATTGGGACTTTGCCTGCCAAGCACTCTCAGAAGACATAATTTGTGACTGGATGTCAGGCAGCAATCCACGCACAAATTTGTCCACAAATAATCTTTTCCCAGACTCTGTGCCTAAGTCTTGTCCACTGAAATCCGAGAATACCTGTTCGAACCGATTGAAGAACTCGGTAGCACCTTCAGACTTCCCTTGGACACAGGCCGTAAGCTTGTCCCAAATAATCCTCTTTTTGGGAATTATGGTTTTCAATTTTACAATGATTGTATCAGGCAAGGATAATATCACCTGCGGCGGTCTCTCACCAGTTGGCCTTTCATCGAGTCTAATTATGTTAGCCCATGTATCTCCCAACCCTGGTACGTCGTCTATAGTCCTAACCTGTTTCCACAAATCTACAGGCAGGAGTACAGGAAATAACAGATCAATATCACCCAAGGTGAATACTGAGGACTGCAAGACAGACTCTATTTCTTTATAGAATCCTGTCAGATTTTTCCTAATGTCAGGAATAGATTATCTAATGGTATTCACTTCCTGTCTTGAGAACGGGGCGTGAACACACTGTGATACATAATTTGCAGGAATGTTCACAGCAGCTGCATTCGTTGCAGTATCAGCCGCAATCTCAACCTTCGGGACAAATGTCGGTGGAACCTCTCTCATAGGCAACTGAGAAGTAGGCAACTCCGAACGCTTACTAAGCAACAGAGCCAAGTCGAGCGTTAAAGCAGTCGAAGAAGTGTCAAGTGAAAAATCTCTCTTATAAATACTCAATAACTCTGTGGGACAACTCATCTTTTTCTTTACACATTCATCCTGCAGGTACTCTATCATTACCTGCATCACTTTCCTCTGCATTTCTGGAGTATACTGACTATATGTGTCATATACCTCAACTGGAGTTATCGACATATGTGAGATCCATCTAATCGCGTCTTTCGTACAAATTTGTGCTTCCTCAGATATCGATTTACGACAAGAAAGGAACCATTTCTGTACATACATACTATCCCCATCGTTATCCTCATTCTGTAACCTTTACAAATCTTTTCTATACTCAAATATCCTTGTGGGAGATCTACATTATTTAATTTGCCCCACATCACACATAAGTGTATCCCTAAACCTTCAATAAAAACATTTTTCTCACGAAAATTGTCCATATTAGAAAGTGTGGAAAAAACATTAGCTCGATCATCTCTCTCCATACAATGCATAGCCCATGCAATCAAATCATGTTTCTTCTCTGGAGGTACAGTATTACGAGTGACAACCCTCGACCCCGCACCTTGATCGACTACAAGCGGTGCAAGACCACTTGGAAGAGGGGGAGCAGGCAAATTCAATGGAGGTACTATTACTGGTGCAATAGGAAGAGGCGGAGGAACAGGTGGAGGAACAACAACTGGAGGAAGAGGAACATTAGGAGGAGCAGGAACAACAGGAACAACAGCAGGAAGAGCAGGAATAACAGCAGGAAGAGGCAAAGTGGCAGAAAGAGGAACATACGGTGGTGGCGCAGAGGCACCAGGCCTTCGTTCATTTAACAATTTGTCAATAAATTCATCGTAAACATGAAGGTCTTTAGAAGGATAGATTTGCTGAATGCCAAGTGAGAAAGCTCTATCCATATTCCTAGCCGACTCAGACTGTTTATCTTGGTCATATAACAATGCTTTTTCGACGTTTGTCTTATGACGGCATGCATGTTTTTCTCTACTCTTGAGCTGCTGTAACGTTTCTTTTTTCCAATTCTGCAAAACATCAAATACTGCAGGTTTAGCCTTTTTCTTTAACAAAATTGACTCTAAATTCTCAATATGAGGGATTTCAAAACTACCAATGATTGGCCACTGAAGTTTGGAGGCATGTCTGGTTTGTCTGTGCCAAATATCATTAAACAGTATACTTCCAATGCCATGCTTACACTACATAGTGCAAGCAGGCGACCCCTCCTGTGGTGCCGGATGGCTAAATTCCAAAGATTGCCTATCACTGCGGAATAATGTACTGAAGTAGGTAGACAATTTCCCAGCATATCAAAATATTGGTGTTACCTGGTCAATAATTGTATTTGCAGATACAATGCGCCAAAACAAATTATCAGGATACTTAAGAATTGGGTCACGACTCACCTGATCAATCCTAAGGAGGTCCGATCGGAGTACAAAGATTCTTACCTAACTAATTTTACCTTGTGTTTGGTGATTTCGGCAAATCTGCCCGCCTCGATAAGTGGACCCTCGTCAAGATGCCGTCTCAGATCACAAGCTAATCGTCCATGCATCGGGTCATGCAGTGCTGCTGAGGTGTTGCGTCTCTTTCAGAAGGGGCCCCTTTATTTTGTCACACCGGCCGATCCCGGTCCGATAGCGTGTGTCAACCTTTGATGATCCGGCATCAATCTTGAGGGTCCCTATTCGGGTGCCAACTGTGAAAACAAAGAGAAAATATCAAGGCTGACTACCCCCAAAAGGAAATACACCGAACACGGGTGACAAATGAACATACAAAGATCTTTATTTTATACTGAACAGTTTCAAAGGACAAAACAACAGATAGCTATCGGCCCTCAGTACAACACAACGAACTCCAGCATGGTTCGGTGTGCTCAGTGAGTGGGACTGTACATTATAAAAGTCGCACCTTATATACCTTTTGAAAACATAATGTCCAACCCTACTGTGGGTTAATACTGGTTAATACAATACGGATCTTGGGTTTGTGCCGAGTTCACACATCTGTACACTTAGGGTTTGCCTTTAATACATTCGCCGACAAGCCTCAATGGCAACAGTGTACTTTAGGATTTCTTAAAGAGACCTTCTCAAACATCTATACAATGTAGTTTAAACAAATGTTCTCAGTTCAGTATTTGAATACATTGTTCATAACATATGCTCGCGGATTAGCTTCATTGGCACGATTAATCCTCTACACACAGGTCAACGAAGGACAAGGTCTCAGTTCATGACCCTAACAAGTGGCTTGCAGGCAAGTTACACATTAGTTTATACATAGAGGTCAAGACGGCCATGTTGCATTTTTGGAATCACACTGTCCACCATTTTAGCTCACAGGGTGACTTTGCAGAGACAACCTAAAATGGCAGATTGACCTAAAATGGCGGTTTACATTGATTCTAAGGTCGGGACCTTGCAACACAGATTTCTTAGCAAGTGGCTTACAAGCAGCTTGGCGTAGGCCAATATACATATATTCATCACAATAGGAGGCACAATATAATTTTCCGTTTGACAGGTCTGTTTTGAAGCCGCCAAGTGTACAGTATGAGTGATAAACAAGCTGTATAGTAAGAGTATAATTCATATGTTGTCTGACCTTCGATGTGAGAAGGAGCTGAGCCCTCCAGCACCCACGTGATGGAAGACAGATAGACTGGGCCGGGACCAATAAGCTGCCATCCCATATTGATAAGGGCAGCACCTGTATAGGGTCCATCCAATCAGCCGCATAGGTGTGTACTATATTTATTGCATCATTATGATTATGTTTTTGCCTTAAATGTTTCTGCTTGTACTTCTTTTTGGCAGAGCGTTCTTGGCAGCAGAGTTTTTTGCTGCTGCTCTCATCTGCGCATGAGATTAAAACTTGTTATCCTTACAAAATCGACTTGGTCCTTTCTTCACTAGCGTATTTATTTTCTGTGGTATGAGCGTTCATGGGCTTACTTTCTGCTGTCGCAGATTAGATATCAGGTATCCGTTCACATTTTTGCAACTTGCATTAATTATTCGTTTACTGCATACCGTTTTTTGTGCTGTAATGCATTAGTAAAGGTTTAATTACTTGAAATATTGGCAAATTCAGTTTTCTTTTCTGTGATAGCTAATGAGCTCCAAAATATCGATGTTCTCAAATGAATTCTTCAGAATAAAGAAACGGAAATTTAACATGTCTGTTTGACTTATTCTTGCTTTGAATAGAAATTAAATGAATAGAATGATTTGAAAAGTAAATGGAATGAATTGTTTCAAAAGTACGTCAAAAAAAAAATCAAAGATAGCAGACCAAAGCCTGGTGCGTGCGCTATACACAATTCTTCTTAAAGTTGCAGCGGCCAATCGACTGTAGATTTGATAACTAAGTTTACCAGGGACTCTAAGGTTCTTTATCGGATACTGCATAGGTACTGGGACATTTTACTATTAGACACCGACATTAAATGCTACTTAGCGGCCAAGCCTAAGTTCATATTTACTAGATCAGAGACAATTTGGGACATTATTAGTCCCTCATTTTTGCAAAATAAATGCGCAGATCCTAAAATCAGTTCTACTTGGTTTTCACCAGTTTTGGGATTTCACAAATGTGGCAACTGTTCAATGTGTCAATATGTGTATAAGAATGTGGTTCAACAACTCGATATAATGGTCAGAAAGTTTGGATTCAGGACTTTATTAATTGTAGAACCACCTATGTAGTTTATGCATTGATTTGTGTCTGTGGCAAAGTGTACATTGGCTCCACTATTAGACAATTACGTTTCAGAATTCATGAACATTTAGCCAGCTTGGGCAGCCAGGACACCAGATTGCCTTTGGCGTCACATTGGCAGGCCAAACATCAAACTGACAACAAATCTGACATCCGTTTTGTGGGTTTAAGCAAGGCCAAGTTGGGTAAGAGATGGGGTGATATCACCCGAAAATTGAGGCAAATGGAAGCCAAACTGATTTGGTCTCCTCGATGCAGTACCGAGGGTCTCAATACAGATGATGAGATGCATGTTTTCTTATAATTCTTATTTCATTGTAAGTCCCTATTACAATGGTTAGATCTAAGATTATGTGACACACTCTTCTTGGACCACAATGTAATTGGGGAAAAAAATCTGAGTATAATATGAATATTTTTCAAGATTACACCTCTAGCAAAATCATAAAATTATGTAACTATGTTTTGACATGAACTCATAACTTATTTTTATATAATTGTTCTTCGTATATGTTTGAGATACTTACCGTGGAGGATGCAAATGTATGGGTATATTCTGTTTTATACGATTACTTTCACAATATGTACCACATTAAAAAAAAATTCTAATGTTTAGTCAATGATAATTTAGAAGCCACATGTATTTTGTCACTATATGTTGAGGACATTTACATGTTACATTATAATGTGTGCACCAACATCACCAGTCAGCGTAGCACCACTTCCAAATTCAATTTAACAAGTGATCGTTACTCATTACTATTTATATTTTTATTAGATTCAAATTAAGCATTCCGTGTTAGGCTTTCGTTTATATTCGAATACAAATTAAGCTATGTAGACACTATGGGGGTAATTCATAGAATCCAGCGCACAAGTGGCGCACGCGGCTGGCGCACAGTGTGCACGTGCGAATCCCTGCGCCAGCCGCGTGCGCTAAAATCCAATTCCACGCACAGCGTATTCATGGATTCCAGCCACCAAAACCAGCCGTGGCGCACAGTGGCGCAGCGACCCTGCAGCAGCGCCAGTTACGCCCCCAAGAACGCCTCTCGCGCAGGGAAAAGCCATCAATATACCCGATCCAGCGCAAAGGGCTGCGCTAACCCTGTACCAGCACAGCAAGCGGGCTACATGTATCACTGGGGTGCGCGGGAAGTACCTCACGCGATTCCATCAGGGTACGTGTATTTCGGGGTGCGCGTGAAGTTCCACACGCGATATCAGCAGGGTACGTGTATTTCAGGGTGCATGGGAAGTTACACACGCGATTCCATCAGGGTACGTGTATTTCGGGGTGCGCGTGAAGTTCCACACGCGATATCAGCAGGGTACGTGTATTTCAGGGTGCATGGGAAGTTACACACGCGATTACAGCAGGGTACGTGTATTCCAGGGGTGCGCGGGAAGTTCCACACGCGATTCCATCAGGGTACATGTATTTCAGGGGTGCGCAGGAATTTCCACACGCGATTGGGCCCGTGCGAGCAGGGTACACGTATCTCAGGGGTGCGCGGGAAGTTCCACACGCGATCCATCAGGGTATGTGTATTTCGGGGTGCGGGGGAAGTCTCACACGCGAAATCAGCAGGGTACGTGTATACCAGGGGTGCCCGGGAAGTTCCAGACGTGATTCCATCAGGGTACATGTATTTCGGGGTGCGCGTGAAGTTCCACACGCGATATCAGCAGGGTACGTGTATTTCAGGGTGCAGGGGAAGTTACACACGCGATTACAGCAGGGTACGTGTATTTCAGGGATGCGTGGGAAGTTCCACACGCGATATCAGCAGGGTACCTGTATTTCAGGGTGCAGGGGAAGTTACACACACGATTTCCGCAGGGTACGTGTATTTCAGGGGTGCGCAGGGAGCACCACACTTGAATTGCACGTGTGGGTCCTCCCAGGTGTTCCCTCTACACCCTCCACGGCCCCTGCAGGTGGCTCACACCACAGGGGCCTACCCTGCACATGTCCTGCAGGCACCCCATCCACCATGGCCATGCCCCCAGCCAACCCACATGTCAACTTGCACTACTGCCCACCAACGCATGTCCCCCTGCACCCCCAGCCACCAGGGGCACCCTCCACAGGCCCACACCCATGTCTCCCAGCACCCCCACCCCCCAGCAGTGCAGGGGCACCCACCCCCAGCCACCAGGGGCAGCCTCCACCAGGCCCCCACCCATGTTTCCCAGCACCCCCACCCCCCAGCCACCAGGGGCAGCCTCCACCAGGCCCCCACCCATGTCTCCCAGCACCCCCACCCCCCAGCACTGTGGGGCACCTGCCAGCAGGCCCCCACCCATGTCCAACTCATGTTCCCCACCCCCCACCCCCCAGCACTGTGGGGCACCTGCCAGCAGGCCCCCACCCATGTCCAACTCATGTTCCCCACCACCCCCACCCCCCAGCACTGTGGGGCACCTGCCAGCAGGCCCCCACCCATGTCCAACTCATGTTCCCCACCCCCCCACCCCCCAGCACTGTGGGGCACCTGCCAGCAGGCCCCCACCCATGTCCAACTCATGTTCCCCACCACCCCCACCCCCCAGCACTGTGGGGCACCTGCCAGCAGGCCCCCACCCATGTCCAACTCATGTTCCCCACCACCCCCACCCCCCAGCACTGTGGGGCACCTGCCAGCAGGCCCCCACCCATGTCCAACTCATGTTGCCCACCACCCCCACCCCCCAGCACTGTGGGGCACCTGCCAGCAGGCCCCCACCCATATCCCCCTGCACCCAGGTCCTCACAATCCCCAATCATGTGCGTTATGGTCAGCCTCCACAGCCAAAGACCCTACCAAGTAACCCATTCACCCACATGGAAATGGAAATTACATGTTACACCCCCAATGTTCATAAAGCAAATGAACCCATGTCCATCACACACAATGGTTGCAAATGAATGGGAAAACACACAACATGACATGCATGAAACCAATGAGATGATACCACACAGTGAAGTATGAAAACAAAATTGTATTAAAAAAAATTGAATGCAAATGAAATGAAACAAACTACAATGGCAATGAAAAAAAGATAAGATGCATGTCCGTCCAAAAAAATCAAAACTACAAATACAAATCCAAAAAAATGTTGTTCAAAGTCACATTAAAAATAAAATCAATCCGAGAGATAAAATTAAATGCAAAGACCATTGCTCCATGGAGAATAAATCAAAAATAAAAAAATAAAACAATCCAATGAAGAACTATGTACAAAACATCCAAGGGTCCATGAGCCCAACTGAACAAAGGAAACCTACAAAAAACCCTAACTAAAATGCAACCATATACAAAAAGTGGAGCTGTGTCCGTCGACTCCAAATCATAAGAAGAAACAAATGAAACCTAAAACTAAAGAACTAAGGTGGCGGGCAAGTCCAGCGGCTCACTCCGTGGTGTTCCCGGCCAGGGCATCATCAAACTCCTCGTCTATGTCCCGGAGGCGGTCCTGTTCCATGGCCCCGAGGGTCCGCAGGGACGACACCATCTGCTCCTCCAACCCCCTGTGGATTGCCTTGAGGCACTCAGCCCGCTTCAGGGCCCTCCGCATGGAGTTCTCCGCCCTGACCATCGTGAGCCGCTCCTCTTCCGCCCGCCGCCGCTCCGCACCTATCTGCTGGCCCAACCGCAGCCACACGGAAGACACTTCCTGTCCTGGGTCCTCCTGCCCTCTGGCCGATGCCTGCCCCTCCGATGTTGATGGCCCCGAGCCATGATGCCTCCCACGTTGACTCTGCTGCTGCCTCCGACGCAACTGCCTCTGCCAGCAGGATGGCATCCAGGCTGATGGAATCCACCGACGCCGTCGTGCACGTGCCCTGCCTGATGATGCCGGCACATCCTCCATCTGCTGGGGTACAGTTGCTGTGGTGTCCACCCCTGCTTGACCTCCGACTCCCGACTGTGGCAGGGATGGGATTCCCACTGAGCTGGCTGCATAGGTCAGGGCAGGTCCACAGGGGGCCCTGGTGGCATCTGGGCCGGAAGACGGCAAGGAGAACGACTGGCGTATAGCCTCCACAGAGGAGGAGAGGGCCGCCAGATTGGCCGACACATGCAGGAAACCCCCGAACATGGAAGATCCCAATTGGGCCACGTCGGCACGGTGCTCTTCGTGATGATGTCATCACGAATTGCACCCGCGCGCATCGCAACCCCAATCAGGACCTTCTCCATACGGACACGGGTCCCCTCGTCCGCAGGTGGAGGGGAGTCAGCTGACATGGACATCCCCTCTACCTGCGGACGGGCCTAGGACGGGGCAACCCTGCTGGTGCATGGTGGTGCACTCACAGGGTCAGGGACAGCGACATGCACAGGCCCCTCCACGGTGACCTGTGCTGCCTCCTGCCCCTGGCCCTGGACTGCACCACTTGCACCAGCAGGGATGCCCCCACCAGGCCCCATGTGCGCCTCAGTGGCGGCCTCCTCCTCCTCTGTGGAAACCACCAACCTGGATGGCTCCTCACCGTTTTCCGCCGTAGCAGGCCCCTGTGGGGGCTCACCCACCCCTTCCGCTGCAGCCGTGGGGGCATCCCCGCCGCCTTGCTCCACAGCGCCGTCTCCGCCCTCTTCTTCACTAGCCGCTGCGTAGAGGGAGACATAGAACACAAGCATCAGGGTACTGTACAATGGTCCCCTAGACAGGAAGCAATAGCAGATGAGTGCCACTGTCAAAGTACACTTCCATCATGTCCCTCCACAACACATGTGTCAGTCCAGGCAAAACACACACAGTGACAGTCATGGTGCATGCCATGGACATTTCCATACATGTCCAATGGACTCTCGAAACATACAATGTAATGGAACTCACATGCATCATGGGTCATGCCTATCACATGCACACACTTCACCTCAGTCACATCCATCTGGCCCCGTACACCCCAATCACAGTGGATACAAGGATGACTAGGCTGCATCAGTGAATCTGTACATTGTCACAGACATGTGTCATGCATCCATGGCATTCACAAGTCACAGACACGCAGGTCAGGCACACAGACATGCATACCATATATGTACCTGGCATCAGCACCCATCCCTCACCCCCACCCATGTCCAGGTACAGAGACTGCCATGCTCTCATGTGTACAATCTGCATAGGGCTCCCCAAGTCGCATTTAAACACATGCAACAACTGTGCGGTTCACACATTACTGGTCGCACATGCATTACCATGATGTCCCTGCACACATACATGCGTACATGGCCTATGTCACACATACAGGCAAGTATCAGACAACCAGCACACTGCAACATGCCCTGTCTCACACAGCAATGCTTGGCCACTTACCGCTCAACTCCAGACGGGTCTCCCTCTCAAGGACCTGGGCGTGGAGCGCTGGGTGTACGCGTTCCAGGACACTCATCTGGGTGGAACTCATGCGGCCCCGGCCCGCCTCCACGAGGTGCCGGGCCTTTATGAGGGTCCTGGACCTCAAGTCCTCCCAGCGCTTCTTGACCTTCTGGATGGTGCGGGTTGCCACCCCCTCCGCGTTGATGGCAACCACACAGTCGGCCCAGATCCTCTCCCATCCTTCCTTGTTGGCGTGGGACGATCCGAAGAGGGCATCATACTGCCCCAGGACTTGCTCCACCAGGACACCAACTTCGGTGGCAGTGAAGCTGGTGCCCCTCTGCCCCTCTGGCCGGGGGTTGCCACTGGTGCCAGATGTTGATGTGCCCGACATGGCAACCCCAGGGGCAGGAGTGGGTGGGCAACTGGGTCCTGGGGCTGGGCTGTGGAGCGATGTTATCAGAGTCGGGAGTCTTCTGTTCCAGCAGGGGTGGACACAGCAACTGGACCCCTGCAGATGGCTGATGTGCAGGCACCAAATGGCAGGGCACGGTGGCAGCAGGCAGGCAGGCAGGCAGGCAGCAGCAGATGGCATGTGGGAGGCTGCTCGGGGCACTGGGGGGCAGTAATTCGGCCTTCTGGGCAGGAGCGTGGTCTTCTGTGTGTTTTCGCGTGGCCAGCTTGATACGGAGTGATTTGGCACGTGAAAATCCTGCACGTTAGCGTGATATTCGAGGAAAGGCCCTTAGCGCGTTAGCGCGTCAGCACACGTACGCGATTTCATTGGACCAAAGGCCCTTACAGCGTAAGCGCATCTGTGACATTTTGCGCATGGGCGTTGCCCTGGCAGGGCTTGGAGATCCCGCGTGCGTTTGAACTGCTCTGTACGTGCTTTTTGTGCGATGCATGTGTTTTCCATCCGTAGGGGTTCACACGATATTACTTCACAGCGGGTGTTGGCTACGCGTTCTTTTACACGCAAGGCAGACAGTGAGTGGTACCCCGCTCCCCCCAGGCCCGATCGCGTGAGAAACTTCACGCGAACCCCTGATAAACACGTAGCCCGCTCCCCCAGGCCCGATCGTGTGAAAAACTTCATGCGAACCCCTGAAATACATGTAGCCTGCTCCCCCAGGCCCGATCGCGTGAGAAACTTCACGCGAACCCCTGATATACACGTAGCCCGCTCCCCCAGGCCCAATCGCATGAGAAACTTCCCCAGGCCCGATCGCGTGAGAAACTTCACACGAACCCCTGATATACACGTAGCCCGCTCCCCCAGGCCCAATCGCGTGAGAAACTTCATGCGAACCCCTGAAATACACGTAGCCCGAACCCCCAGGCCCGATCGCGTGTGAAACTTCACGCAAATCCCTGAAATACACGTAGCCTGCTCCCCCAGGCCCGATCGCGTGAAAAAGTTCACGTGAACCCCTGAAATACACGTAGCCAGCTCCCCCAGGCCCGATCGCATGAAAAAGTTCACACGAACCCCTGAAATACACGTAGCCCGCTCGCACAGGCCCAATTGCTGTATGTTGCCACTTTTGTAATGCGCAGGGACGCTACCGCCTGCCTTCGTGTGGCGGACGTGTTTCGGCTTGTGCGTGTCTTTGGCTGTGCGTGGCTTTGCCCTATTCGATTGCATGAATATGTGTGGTTCGAGTGCGTGTGGGCGTTCTGTCTGCTTCCTTGCAGTACATCCCCAGTTACGCCCTTATTTTCGCGCGTTGTTCCCCATTCTGCGCGTTACGCCCCGTGTCCCGCCCACTTTCTGGTTTATGCGCCGAGGTTGTGCGCTTTCACTGTGCGCGTCGCGCACGCCTTTCGGGATGTTGCAGTGACTTGTGCGCCATGCACGGGTTTGGCGCACATCCCGGGGTGTACACGCGCAGGGACTTCCATGAATCGCACGCGTGCGCGTGCACCTGTTTTTTTCCGCTTGCGCCTGCTTGCGCGAAGATTTTCGGCGCACGTTTGTTCCATGAATCGGCCCCTATATATTTACACCCACAGACATCTAACACGCATGCGTGATATAATCATACACTACAACTATTGAGCATGTCAATTGGAATAGCCAACCTTCACAGCACATGCGCAATGATAGCTATTACTTTATGTTCGCATGGTGCACATGCGCAGTAATGTATTTTCCTCGGCCCGCCTATGCCGAGTTGTATTTAAACCAGAACTTTCAGCCGAACACTTTTCTTACACGAAAGACGATACGAATCGGGATTTAACCCTTTTACAAGGTAATGTAGCAGATTACAATGGATGTTACGCTACCAGTGCATATATTTTTATTTCCACTTTCTTACATTGAAATATTATGTTTTCCAATATATTTCAATATTGAATAGACGGCCATCTAACGAACATTAAGACGATCTATAATCACAAGTTTATGGTGAGTTATATCTCTATTTACTCTGTTTGAACCTCTAAAATATTGCTACAATACGATGTTCAACTTATACATTTATCTGACACGTGCAATCTGCATGAGAAGACTACTTTGTGAGCACATGCTTGCTAATTATATTCTTCAACAAATTTAGAAACATGCTCACGGATTTCCAATCTTCTGATATATATGTCTGTGGTTCTCACTACTAGGTGCAAACGGAGAGTGGTAGCACACACACTGGTGATGTGGGGCAGACATGTCCAATTCATTAATTCCATATTCAATATTTTCATAGCTTTTACTAATTCCAAGTTTTATTTTGCTTGTTCCTTCTTCTCTCATGCTCCGTACATGTGAACCCACACTGCCATATACCTGATTGGGTATGTCTATGATTTGCCATCTCTTTATTATCTAATCCTTTTTAACGTTATTGTGTTGTGACATGTTTATCTCTTTATATGTGCCCCACTGATTGCTTGTTATTATTATGTTCACTCTTACTGTGTTGGTTTATAATGTCAGCCTTGAGAACGACATCATTGTCGAAACACGTGTCGGCTGAGCAGCTTATAAAATAAACACTACCAACCTACAATTAACGTTTTTTGTCAGTACACTGGAACATATAAGCAAGATGGACTTCAACTTTTGTAACTTGATAACAGCTATTTTTCATCTAACGGTTCTGGAATTACTCCAATATTGAAGCAATCATCTTAACTTTGGAATTTTAAGGGATAGCGCGTATAAACACACTGGTCATTTATCTTTCTGTATCTGTTTCAAAAGTACTGCTGTGTGGGCTTAATGGAGCTGTAATAAGCATGGTGCCAGGCAGTGTGCATGGGGAGGAGAACCACTGGTCGCTGGAATGATCCCTGCCACATCAGTAGACCTAAACAAACCTTTTCAAATGTGATCCACGGGCTCTTGGGAATCTCCAAATGAGATTCTAGTAGGGTCACTGGTTCCAATGGATTTTAGTCCAGCTCAAATGTGCCTATATCTCAGTTCAGAGTCAGGCATTTTCAGAAAGGTATCAGCAGGTTTAGGTAAAGATTAGTGAAGGCTGGAAGTGCCGGCAGAGCTGATGAGAGGGATTATCGAGAGGAAATAAGAGTTCTGTGCATCTGTGAATGTTACCCAGATAGGGCAGGTCATTACATTCTGCATTAAGATATCACAATAGGTTAATGTGCATTCTGAAGAGATCTGGATGTGCAGTTTGGCCCTAGTTTTGAATCTGGACAAAAAAACCTCAAGTTTCCATCCCTTTGAAGTTGATAACATTAATAAAGTTGAAGTCCACTTTGGTAAAAATTCATAGCAGAGCAACAGATACTGCTACATGTTAGACATGTCCAAGTTTGCTTTTCATCATTCAGACATCAATATATTGAGAATTACTGAGGCTTTTAACATTACGAAATATGGCATTCATGACAGACATGGGCCTTTGATAAGGGTGGCAAAAGGCAGTCCCAACGAAGTGTAGGGGAACTTTGGTGTTGTGCTTCATTTTTTCTGTGAGACGCAAAAATGGGTTTACCATAATGGGTGAAGGGGCACCAATCTCCCATCTTTATAGAGGAGTCAGAAGGAAGCCCTGTGAAAACTTGTGAGCTCTCTCAGATGAAGCAAGAAAGTGAGATGATGGAGTTATTCTAGGCTAGCTTCAATGTAATAAAAAATAAAACAGAACCCTTGAATGCATGCCAAATATACCAGCGAGGCCAGGGGTTCTCTTCATAGGGGTGCACTCGCACCTCCCTATGCATTTCCGTGGCTTGGGATGACAATATGGTGGCACTACAGCTCATCCACACATGTCATGAACCAGGAAGCTCACCCTGCTTCTTCATTCCTGTCTGCAAGGTGCACAGGATCTGGATGGCCATCATGGCGGCATATGACAGGAGACTCCAGTTTGAGCCTAGGTGTGCAGGTAAGAAAACAATTGTTCTTTGTGTTAGTTTCTAAGTATGCGCTTATGTATGATATGCATGGATTTGATGGGTTCTGTGGTGTGTGTACGTGAACATGTGAATGAGATTAGAGTGGTGTGTATGCTGTAGCATGTTCTTGAACGTGGGTGTGGATGATGTAGTGTTTTGGTGGGACAAAGCAGTGTGACTGTTTGTTTGTTAGCAAATGCACCTTAATGTGTATGAATGTGTATGTGAGGTCTAGGGGAGCGAGCAAGCATCATTCCTTGGGCTGGTAGTGGCTATAGTGCAGCCAGTACACATACACTAGCAAAATGTATGTACTATAATTTTGGGCAAAGTGAATGTAGTGATCGTTTTTAGATCATGGGTGGGGCTACATTGGCAGCCTATATTTGTGCATAGTAGTTTTTACTGGCATTATGCACACAACCAACATGATTAGTATCCAGCCAGTATGGACATGTTTTCTTACAGTGTGGTGGCATTGTTTCTGGCATTATGGCAAATTCAACATGATGACTGTTCTTACATGGCCATACCGGTCTATATTACTGTAGCTGGTATGAGCATCTGTTCTCATAGTGTGACATTTTTAATGTCATTGTGGGCAAAGCCAACAGGAGTATGTTCTTCTTTTTTGGGGCTCCTGACAGACATATATTGGCAGAGCCAGAATGTATACATTTTATTTTAGTATCATTATTGGCATTATGGGCAAAGCAAACATCAGTATTTACTTACATGTCCATATGTGCAAAAATTAGTGCAGCCAACACTGACATATTAGCGCAAACACAGCAAGTTTCTTTACACTGGCATAATACTGCCATATATTGTGGGCAATGACATCATGACTATGTTTTGGAAAGTAATTTGGTGCACTGTTGATGACTTGGCATATATTATATTTATTTTTCATACATGCTACCCTACAAAACTGATTGTAAACTGTGTTGATTTTTAACCCATTTTTTTTGTGAAAGAGTGTTGTGACATGCACCAGGTTAACTCATTATTTTTAAAATGGTTTGGAGGGACAACCAATCAAAGACTCTCACTTTGTTGGTTCAGCTTCCATGGCTACGATTGGTCGCTTGCACACATTCATGGGAAATGTTTACAAACCTCCAATTAAAATATTCAGCAGCTGCCACTGGTAAGGACTTGTGTTCTATCTGCCTTTGATGGATCTCATTCTCAAGGCTTGCAGGAGCTGCAAGTGTTCGGACTGGCTCTATAGAATTAGCAACTAGCTAACGAACTTCAAGTCATTCAAAGGTACTTAAATGGCCACTCGTTGATTGTTTAGTCTAACTCTTCCCTTCTGCATAGTGACTTTCGGGATTTTCATGGTCCAGCCTAGAACTAAGAGATACAGTTCTTTCCAATAGTTTGGGCACTCTCGCTTGAATGTCTATTGCTTTAGTATTCTCAGGTGTGATTTCTGGAGTGTTCTTTAATAGATTTGTTATTATTTAGTACAATTTACTGAGTAATCACTTTCTTAAGAGTCCTTGTTTTTGGAAAAGAAGTGAGGTGGAAGACAAATAGCTTCCCTTGTGTACTAATTGTAATGGGTTGGTAGAAGTGGGGAAATAGACTAAGGTGGCACCTTAAACTAATCAATAGTTCCATTGTCGCTCTATGTATTTTTGGATGTCTTTACTTGGCCACACCTGCTGTTATCTTAGGTTGCTTGAGAACGTTTGCATGAAGACGCTACTTTTAAATTACATTGCCAGGGTCGGGGAGATATAATAAGGCAGATCTGTTGGCTGTGATTACAGTCTGTACTCAAATTGGAAAGAGATTTATATTTTTCGGAGCAGTATATAGTTGTTATTATTAGCCTTTTTTTTTTAGTGTCTTGGTCATATTTGACCTGTACACTACAAATTGAAGCTGTAGGGTGAGTGCGGAATGGTCTCTTATGTCATTTGGACTGATCAGCAAATGAGGAGAAAAATTCAGTATAGGACTGTTGACATAAACATAGTCTATATAGCTACTATGAGTATCATTGGACCAAGTCGGAACTAGATCCTCAGCACTCTGGTTAAGCATGTTTAGATCATATACCATTAAGGCTAGCCTCCACTCCTGTCCCTTAGAGAGTGTCTCCCTTTGCTTCCCCATATTAGATGAGGAAGCCAGGGTCAATGAACAATCCATTTTAAATTTGCTTATTAGTATGATCCCAGAGCGCCAGTGGCATCTACACCAGCACAAGAGCATCTCAGAAACCAACTGCATGAGCGAATTGGTATGCGCGCCACCAGGTGGGTCATTCAAGGCGATAAGCAGTATTGGGCTACTTTCAAAAGGTGACTTAGACAGAGTAGAGCAGAGTAAACGATTATTGTACAGCGTAGCATTATATTTTTTTTAGCTCATACTCACATCTGGCCCCTATACTTAGACCAGCCCTGGGGTGTCCTGTTGGACCTGAATTTGCCATATTGGCGACCACTGTGTACCTATGTATATGTTAAGAGGCAGTAAGCCAGGTTTCTTGAAGGAGAAACACTTGTGACTCCATGATTCTTAATAGGCCCCTGTTGTTAGCAAGAACAGAGTTGTAGCCCCTTGTATTCCAAGATAGAATTCTAAATACTGGCTGCACTGATCGTATGCATCTGTGTGGACCACTTACCCAAGGCCAGCTACCCTACATACGCTGAACAACCTGCCTATAATCCCCACTTACCATCTGGTATGTGCTCCTGGACCCTGTATACCCAGATTTGTTGAGCTGTCCGAGAGGTTGAATCACAGCAAGTTCAAACCCCAACTCTCTGAACTCTTACAAATGTGTGCAGATACGCTCAATAACAATGGGCGAGGAAAGTGTTACTATTTGTTTTTTATTTTTTTTTATTGATTTTAGCTAAATTTAATCAACTTTTTCAATTTATAACAACACATTTATCAAAATTACGTATAAAACACTTGACAGTATAAAACATAAAACCATAAAGCAAGAGCATTCTCTTCAATTCATCATAACTGGAATAACATCCTAGAATATTGATATCACATATAGCAATGAAAAAATAGTGAGTGAAGAACACAATAACCATGATAATTAAAAAAAATAAAAAGGTTTTCTGAGACACAGAAAAATACAGAGAAAATACAGAAGAATACAAGAATAAAGATATCACATATCACTAGTGGTAACATAAAAACAAAGACAATTAGCATTTGGCTTTCATGTTGTAATCACTTTGTACACGGTAGTAGTCATAATAATTAAGCATCACATAAGGTTGTAAGTCCTTATAGAACGCGTTATATACTATAACACCCCCGCTAGCACCATTACTAGTGATTATATTGCATTGCCAGTCAATTGGCAGAGCAATAAATTTAACACTGACAGATCTCAAAGGACATTTACCATCAAGGAACAATCTATTTTATCAAATCTAAGGCTCGCAGAAAGTTGATTGTTGCCAATTTTATACTCATGGAGTTAGTGGTGGAAATCGCAAGCCATCTAAATTCATGTCTCATCTGACTAAAATAGGCCAAGTGTTTACTGAAGTGACTTTGTCTTAAATGCATAAGATCTGGACAGTCTACTATGACATGCTCTAAGGTTTCACCAGTTGTTATATTGTTGCAAAAACGACACCCTGAGGATTCAGGCTCAATCTCTTTCCTGCGTGCTTGAATTTCACGAGTGGGGCATAAGTTAAAACGCATAAGCAATAATGCATTCCTAATTGTTGGAGAAGGAGATTTACACAGATAGAATGCCATTTCTCTATAAAGTTTTGCAGCGAACACAGAGGGGTCAAAGTCTTTATACTTCAAGCAGGCATCTCTAGTATCAATCCAATCCTGGACCCTGTATACCCAGATTTGTTGAACTGTCCCAGAGGTTGAATCACAGCAAGTTCAAAACCCAACTCTCTGAACTCTTACAAATGTGTGCAGATACGCTCAATAACAATGGGCGAGGAAAGTGTTACTATCGCTTGTTTGTTTTACTGTAGGCATGTGGGAGTTCAAGAGCAATCTCATATCACTAGAAATAACAGTGCATAGGTCCGGTATTAGGTGAAATAGCTTCAAGAGCCAACTTCCATTGAGGAAGGGGCTGTTGGCTGTGGGGGAGTGCTCCTCCAACTTAATATGTTTGGTATTAGTATACCATGCTGAAGCGTGCAGTTGGAGTTTCGAACTAGGTAACATTTTTGGAGTGCCTCAAGTCTAGAAAACCAAGTCTCAGGGGTGTTCACTCTGGTTTCATGAGCAGAGGAACTTATCGACTTCCTGGCTGCAGTCCGCCTCGACATTTTTACTTGAGTGATTTATTTGGATAACTTGCCATTTGATGTAGCCAAACTAGACTTTTCCTTAGACCACCCACTTCTATCAGATCATGCAGCTTGGCCAGGAGCCGAACCAGCTGGCATCATCCTCTTGTCCAGAGGGCCCCATACAATGACCTTCCGTACTTCCCCGTTACATAAATCATTTTCAACTACACGTGAGGCAGTAGGTCTAGCCGGCGCACCAATTGAAGTAACCGTAGGAGGCTTTGAAGCACAACCTTTATTAAGTCAAGCATTAGATTTAGTTAAGAGCCTACTGCTCTTATTTTCCTTTTATTGATTTTTTTGAGTAAAAAGGTCCATAGAGAGCGGAGTGTTCACCATCAACTGCTCTACCAGCAGGGCCAAGTTTGCCTGTTCCACTGATGCAACCATCACTCTAACCATGTCCGCAGTGGAAACCACTGATGCATTCAGCTGAGTTTGGTAAAAATGAACTACCCCAGCCTGTGCAGGGATACAAAAGCGTGTTAACCCAAATAACTCCCGGCCAACCTTTACAATATCCTCTCTGTGCGGAGTTATCCCAGCCTTCACCTCTCTCTGTGGCTGTGTAGGTTTGTGTGTCGCTTTACCAGTGGTCTTTGCTATCTTGGAGGCATTAGAGGATACATTGAAATGTGCTTTCCAGTAGCACTCTTAAACCTCTTTGTTCCTCTGCCATCTTCGTACATAGATGAAATAGGGAGTCTATTTTTGCCTCAAGACTTAGGATTTTTTCCATATAGAGTCTCTTTACTGGCGTTGAATTTGCCACATATACAGACTTATATTGGGTACTTTCAAAATCCGTATCACTATCACTTGTAGAAGAAGATTCCGGTGATGAGACACGCTTCTCAAGGTCAGGCGTAGCAGGAAAAGCAGTGCCTATTACATCATCCCTTCATCCCTATTTCCATTTGGGATACCCAGTGAATCACTGCGAAGGTTGAGGCAATGAGTTAGCAAAGAACCGTTGTTATCAATAGAGACTGGGCTAGAAGGAGAAGGAGGCACGGTTATCTTTGCCGCAGCTAAGCCGGCCACAATTTAACACATGGCTACACAGCCACCATCAGGCAATGACATGTCAGATCTAAATATGTTGTAATTTTTGGCTGCAAGGAGTCAGATATTAGATAGCGATCTCTTTTCCCTTTCTTAGGGCTGGGCATGCCCGCCAAGTCAAGTTTCCCCAGTGTCAAGTTGTGGCCTCGCTTACTCTTGCGCTGTATGCTACTGCGCAGCCCATAGGGTTGCTGTTTGGCCTTTGACATAGTGTGCGCCTCTTTTGCCTCTATGTTTACATGTGCTTGTTGGTTCTCCAGTCGTGTTGGTAAAAAGAGATCACAACGAGTGCATTTCGTATGGGGATACAATTTGCTATGGTCTTTTATCACAATACTTTAGCTGTTCATCTCTTCTCCTCTGTAGTGAGCTGGAGCAAGCCCCCAGTCGCAGCGGGCGAGGGAGCAGGAAAGAGTAATGCCTCCTCCCGACTCCTACAAACTCATGCAGACACTGGAGACACACTGAGACACACTGTGCGCTCTGCGCTATCGGTGTGATTTTGATGGAAAGGACCGCCTCCTCGAAGTAGCAGCAAGAGAAAACAAGTGAAAGCAGACTTGCGAGCAGGACACACAAAACGACTCCTATTAGCCTTTCTAGTAAAAGTGTTACTGTGGAATATACATTTCAGTTTAATAAATGGGGGAACGTGAAGCTGCTTCACCCAAATGTCATGATCTGCAAAATAAGAAACCTTCTTTGACCTTGCTGGATGTTTTCATTAGCAAAGCTGGTGCCGCATTAGAAACCGAAATCAATGAAGTATCTACTATCACGGCAGATAGAAGGCAGCCCAAAAGATTACACACAGTAGCTACTGTCGATATGATCGCCTTCCATTCGCGTTACTAATGTTAGTCCAATGAATTTAGGGTTAAAAAGCGGTGTGGAAAAAAAATACCAAGTGCCCGCCTTAGAGCCACATATTAAGGCAAGGAACAATGGACACTCTTTTGAAAATTGGCACTACTATGGCCTTTTTCCAAGATGGTGGGATTGCAGCTGATCGAATGCAGTTTTTAAACACTTCTCCAATAAACGTTGCCCAAGTCTCTGCGCTGTGTTTTAGGTCAAAGTTGATGATTCCGTCAGGACCTGCCGTGCGGGAACCGTTGAGTTTCATAATTTTGTCAGTGATGGTTTCCTGATCAGTTGGGAGCTGCCACATTGCTTTCGATGTTATTGAAATATGGGTGGTAGAGTTCTCGGGGGCACTGTAAAGAACACTGAAGTGTTTTATCCACCTGGATTCTCCCACTGCATTCGTGAGTTACTGATTATCTCCCTTGGCGTTGACTAGCGACCAGAAGTCCCTTGTCTTCTTGCTGCAGATGGTCCTCAGCATAGTTTCTGTGTCGACTTTATTTCTTTGTATTCTAGTGGCTCTCAGCCAGGATTAGTACTGTTTGATTGCTTTCACTGTGGCTGCTTCCTTTATTTTTGAGCGGGATTCGGGGACTTCACGTTTCAAACTTCTAATTACTTTCCTTCTCTCTACCAGTTGTCTGTTAAAGACGTGGGCGGTTGAGGTTGGATACAAGGAAGGTTTTTTCGTGCTCGGTTTGAAGGTTGAAAGCACTGCCGAGTAGTCTGCTGTATTCCGTCTGTTTGCCTCTTCCTTTGTCGTTGAGGCAATGTAGTTCTGTGTCGAAGCAATGATTGACTTCTTTGTAAAACGTAAGCGTGTGCCACAAGTATTGACCTCCAAGTTTGGGTTCATTAATCTTTTTTCCAGTTTACTTGTAAGCCACGCGTAGGACAGTATGTTATGGTCGATGTGTGTAGTCTTTGTCACTTTGAACGACTCAGTGTAATTCAGCAGGCATCTTGACATGTAGATGTAGTCTATCACTGCTGCATATCCCTTTCTCTCCCACATTGGGATATGTTGGGGTTTGGTGTCCAGTGTGAAGTGGAGGTTATGGCTGACCCTTTACTCCATTAGTGTTGACCAGAGACCAGCTTGGCCTAGGGGACTTGATTGGCGAGAGATTAAGTCGACATTGAGATCGCCTGAAATGATTATGTGATTGACTTTGTCTTCAATTAAGGCAGAATCAATTTTCTCTTCCAACTCAGTCAGGAAGCTCTCGTTAGATGTTCGGAGAGGGTTACAGTAGATATTCAGGGGTAGAATTGTTTCCTGCTTCTTTATTCTAAGAGTTGGTATTGTTGCAGGCAAGTCTATGATGGAGGCTGGTAAAAATTCTGGTGCCTTTGTAACTTTTCTTAAAGTCAGGCCACAGCCTGATTTTATGGCTGTTAGTAGACCTGAATGGCGTCTTCCCTTGTGGGCCGGGGCGTGGGCAAGCTCAAATCCGTCCAATACAGGTTTTGCGGTGAGCCATGTCTCTTGGAGACAAAGCACATTGTAATTGGATAGGTTTACATCCGTTTTTGTGGTCAGATGAGTGAAGCCCCTAGTGTTCCAAGAGCCTAATAGCAACGTTGTGTCAATGGTCGGTCGCTGAGTGCTGAGTGTTGTCCGAGCCTCGTGATTTTCATTTAATGATGGCTATTTGCTTCTTAGCTTGTCTACTTGGCATTTGAACCAATCACTTTTGTCTTCTTTTAAGATTGTATTCCTGGACTCAATGATGTTGTGCCTTATTCCACTTTTAGGCGCCCTTGTGTCTTCCATTGAGCTTCTTGTCTTTTTGTGGCCAGGGTACTCTAAGATTCTCTCGTCGAGCTGTTGTATACACGATGTATATCGTTTCAGCCCTTTTACCTGTACCCGCAAAGTCCAGGTCTTTTTCGTTTTCCAAGTTCCGTTGGCTTCATTTTGGTGTTTGTTGCCTCGATTCTCGTTCTCCCTCGAGGATTCTTTTAAAATGACAGAATATCGACAGTGGTACCCCCCTAACATCTTGCTCGGATGAATCACAAGGTGTTTAGTTTTGATTGCAGTGCCATAGTTGAACACATATTCATTGATGTGCTTAGAGCCTTCCTGTGGAATATTATGTGGTTAGTGATAACACTTAACCATTTGGAATTTGTAAAGTGTATATCAGCATCTGATATTCTCTTTGTTTCAACAAAAATGGTGTTTAGAGTTGCCTGACATTGATGGTTCTAGTGGTATTTTTGTCTCTTCAAAAGAGGATGAAAGGGTAAGGAATATTGGGTGCCTATCCATGTAGATTTCCATCACTGTGTTAGCTAAACAGTAGAATGAGCCACTTTCATAAGAAATCTTATCCACAGTGGTAGCCCCCCCTAACATCCGCCCCTTATATAGTATTGTTTCATTTTCATACCAACTTTTGTTGGGGAAGACATTTTAAGCCCAAATGCAGGAAAGCGATTTACATTGTGCAAAGTGTATTATGGCCCAGTGTGGTAGAGATGAAAGGCAATGTAGCCAGTAAAACATGGGATTCAATGTAGTTAGAGGATTTTAGTGTTACTTTATATTCACAGAATACAGTTACAGTAGGTAGTAACATTATTAGTAAAATGGACAATGTGATTCCCGATATACCTTTTGTAGTGCTTTGTGGCACAAAGCGGGAAGCTCTGGGCACATGGGAACAAAAGGAAGTTAATATGTGGAGACGGTGTAATTCTGAACATTGTACATGTGCGGTATTGACAAAGGCTTAAAATACAAAAACATTATAGTATATGTAGACATCATTAAACGTGCAAGGGATTTTCACTCACTCAGTTTATAAGACCATGTAAATTGCAGAATTTGTTGGTTTACAGGGAAGGTGATTTTCAGTTGGCCTAGATGGCAGCATGACCTAGGTCATGATAGGAGGATGGGAGTGAGCGCATATGGCCAGCTGTAATAACATCGCAGAGGAGAGCTGGATTGAAAACTATGTTCCAGATTCTTTATGGTCAGATTGAATTGTAGATACAAGATACCATTTAATTGGGTGCAAGTAGGTTCTTGCATGGCAGGGTGAAGGAAGGTTTAGTTAATAAACAACATGCGGGCCCAGGGTTTTTATGGGCTCAGTAGCAGATAAGCAGGTTGTGGGTTAAATATGATATGGTCTGAGATGGCAGTGGCAAGTCAGGCTACGTGAGGTAATGACAGGAAAATAATACAAAGACATCCGCGAGTTTGTATTTTATTGTTGTTCCAAAGGAATGTTAGCCCTGTACAATCACCATGTGAAGTTAATGGGCTTCAGTCACATGGTATGAATAATTATAAACTTGGTTATTTATTAACAATATATGTGTCATGTGGAAATATGTCATGTCTGACAATGGAACATCACATATCAAAAGGGGTGTACCTTATGAAAGTATCCAATGGAATTTTAGAGTTAGGGGGATTAAATTACTTTGTATTAGTGTTAGCCAATGGAGGGTTGAGGGATGACTTTGTAACAAAATATGTGCGATTATGTAAATTGTTATAAGCAGCTATTTTATATAGCTTAGAGAACTTGGTTTATTTTTCAGCACTAGGGAACTTACTAGCCGCTCCCGATCATAAGCATGCAATAAACCTGTTTTCTGACAGAAGTGCTTTTTTCTCTTCATCAAAGCCATACCTTTGCATTGGAAGTTTTCAGGCACGTCCCAACATTTGCTGACCGCTGACATGATGGCCAGGTCTGTTTCATGGCTGGATTTTCCTGCCACACACTGACTGCAGCTTCTTATCTTCAGAGTGATCAAAAATTCTGTGCACAGTTTCATTTTAAGACCTGTTTTGTTCACTCGAGTGTGAAGTGCCGCAGTCCTGTCATGCCAGCTCTTTTTTGGGAAGGACATTGCTGCAGATGACCTCGGGGAACATCTTCTGGCAGATATTATTGGAGCCAGAGAGGGTGTGCAATTGTTTTATTTTTAGTCACAATGTTGATTTAAATTGGATAAAAGTGAGAGAGTTGGTTTATGGTTTTAATGTTATGGTGAATTTTTAAATGTTGTAAATCCTTCTTCCATTTTTCTTTTTCTTTTTCTTGGTTAATCTAAAAAGTGAGAAGAGATCTTCCTTTAGCCAGTTAAGGACAGCAGCATAGTCGAAATTGTTGTATTAGAGAAAAAAGATGGAGGAGATGTATTAATGAGGAACCATGGCATTGTGTTTTTATCACTGATATTATGCTGTATTTTGTGCAAAAGTGATTAATGTACATTTGTGGTGATGCTTATCGTAGTGTAAGTGAGGAGGAGGTGAATGATTCTTGAGGGCTTTTTAAAGAACTTGGAGGAAAAAGGCTTTGGTTTGGGTATTTCTTGCATTTTTTGGCGTGCCGCAGGTTTGGCTTGTGTTTAGATTTGCATTTTTCTTTTTTTTTGGATAGATAACTGATTGGAAAGGGGTATAGAGAATCTGTGTGATCATCTGTATCAGTTGCTTACAAATTTAAATGACATTATTTTGAAAACCACATGGAATGGGTATGACAAACTAAGGGCAGAATGTTTAGATCATTGCCCGATAAAGGTACACATGATGCAGGGATGTTGGAAAATATGTATACCTTTTAATCAACAAGGTATAATGGTGAGAAATGTGCCACTGCTGTCTCAATCCCCAACTTCAGTAAATTCAAGGAAGAGGCAAGCAATGCCTCTGGTTGCTTGAATAGAAGAAATATTAAGAGAAGTGGAGGACAACCAAGAGGGCTTACATTTGGAGGAAACACTGCAGCAGGCAGAGGGAGAGAGGGTTCAAGCAAGACGGCAAGGAAGAGAGAAGCACGGAGAAAGATACATGCAGGCAGCAGGAATAGAATTTGATCAATGGGGGTCAGGACAGTTACTTTTTAAAGTTGACAGTGCTGTTATAACAAACCTCAAGGTGGACTTCTCTCAGGTAGATATGTCCCTAGATGGGGAACTTGAGACATTAGTCCCAGAAACAGAGCACCGTGGTAGAGCATTCCATAATATGGGATGGACAGAGGAGCTAAGGAATGTAGATAAGGAAGATGATGAGGAATGTGAATTGGAGGAAGAACAGGGAAAGCAGGGTGCTTCAGCACCTTAAGTAGCGGTTAGGGAAATTGCACCATGGGGGTCTCAGGATATGCCATGATAATCAAATAGAAGTAGTGAAATGTAAAGGAATAACAGGGAAAACCCCAATAAAGGTATGGCAACAATTTCCATTGCTACAGAAAGGGTTAGGTAGAGCACAATATGTCCCTTGGATGCATATGGACTGGAATAATCTTCTGAAGGCACTACCCTTGCTCACTGCAGGGGCAAGGGAGTGAATGTATGCATTAGAAAAGCAAACAGCAGGCATTATGTTGGATGTGGGAGATATGAAAAACTTGCTTGCTGCCTTTAAAGGAGAATAAGCAGATGGAATCTGGTGGAAAGAAGGGTATCCAGCGTTACAGATAGACACAAACAACCATAATGGTTCACTCTTTAACAATTGCAGAGCATATGTTTGGGCAACATTAGGAGCAATGTATCCTGAAACACCAGATATTAGTACACTCATAGCTAGGACCATAAAGGCGGATGATGATTCTGATGCATATATACAAGAGATTCAGGAGATGTGGAGAGCAGAGACAGGGGAAGCATGGGATAAAAACATGGCCATGTTATATCATATGATAAAATGAGGAGTCCCAAAGGAGGTACAGCAAGATTTGGATAACGTTGCATGAATATAAGCAGAGGGTTGGCCTTAAATTCAAGCACATCTAGTGCACCATTGCAAATGGAGACTGGAGAAAGAAAAGGAAGTAGTGGAGCTTTGTCAGAAATAAGAGTCTAAATTGATTAAAAATAAATTGGCTAAAATAGAAGTAGCTATTATTACAAGTTCCACTAAAGGCCAACAGGGACAGCAGGGACAACTTGAATCAAATATAGCATAAGTGTGGATGAATGTATATGCTCCTGATTTCAGAGACATGGATGGGTTTTCAAGGGGCAGAGGAAGTTTTCAGAAAAGAGGAGGGGGTGTATTTGGTGGATTTAGAGGAATGAGTCCTAGGTTTGGTGGGCAAATGGGAGGCCAGTTTGGAGGACCATATGGAGTACAGTGTTGGTCCTGCGGGAGAATGGGAAATTTATCACAGGATTGTTGGAGTAGGCCATCATATGTTTATGATGATCCATGTACTAACCACAATGGATCAGCAGGTCGGTTTGCAGGTAATCCTCCTCCCCAAATGCAGATCCCACCATGCCCTGTGTCCCAGGCTCTGTGCTTGCCTCTGAGGCAAGCACAGTTAGGACAGAACCCAGAGTCTGAGGCTGCACAGACCTATGGACCACAGTCAGTTGTGTCAGCACAGGCACCAGTACAGCCATGGGAGAGGATTAATTTGCCTCAAGATACTGTCACACATTATGTGGGAGTGTGTGTTTGGGGGGGATCCCTTTCCTGCTCGCAGATACAAATTCATACCCGGATTAGGACAGCCCAAAAAGAGATCTGACATGTCCATGTAGGTGTAATGACAGGCTATCAGATTTCTTTCGTTATGGTTGATACAGGGGCAGCTACATCTTGCATAAAGGAAGGTCACTTTTCACTTTTAGGCCAAATGCTGGACACTCTCTTGGGCTATTATGTCCGTTCCATACACTGGGGATTTACCTATCAAGGTAGGTACTCAAGATTTATCAACACCTTTGTTGTACTGCACAGATACCCCAGTGAATCTCACGGGTAGATACTTGCTGGGTAAGCTGAATAGGACAATCTAATTTAACTAAGTATAGTATGTTCAACCCCAGGTTTGTATTATTTGAGAACTATGGTGCATTTGTGAGCATGTTATAGTGACAATAAGGGGGTGCCTGTATATTAATATGTGTTTCTTTTTGGAGCCAAGGTGGTGTTGGGGTGGGTTCCTGGGATTCGGGATAGGATATCATGAATACCAGCAGCCCGGTGGTGAAAGGGCTGGACTTAACTGCTGTTAGGCTGTGGCGAGTGAAGTGGAGTGGAGCATTTTACTCAGCGTCCACTGGAGAGGTGCGTGTGCCTTTAAGGGATCAAGACCTGCTGACCAGCTGACTTTAAAAGGCCGCCTCTAGCGCCCTTGTGGCGTAAGCCCTGTGTTGAAAGGGCTGGTCTTAACTGCTGTTAGGCTGTTTGGTGAGTGGCGCCAGTGCAGACAACTAATGGCCACTCCCGTGTCTAGAACACGAGCACAGAAGAAACGTAGTAAGGACGAAAATGGAGTCTGCAGCATTGGAAACCAGCCTCGTGCCAGAAAAGTAAGTCGATTTTATTCATGCACATGAATGAGTGAAGAGCAATGTGCGGATGCTAATAACACTAACATTAACAATTCTAGCAATACCGCCAATGTGGGCCGTGTAGGTGCACTGCACGATCAATCACCAGAAAGCGGTGAGGAAGATGCAGGATTGGATTGGAAAAGGGCCCGACGCCGAATAGTAATGCTAGCAATGTTAGCCATTCAGAGTCTCAGGGACATACTACTCGCCTCATGGCAGCAGTATTGCTGATGGGCTAGGCCCCCACCAGAACTCTACACACTCAGACGAACAAGAGCTCAATCACCGCGATTACTTACCCGGGGTGTCACCAGTCTGGGGTGGCGTGTGCACACTGTTGAGTGTTCAGACGCCGGGTTGGAGTCGTGTGGGGGGGTCCAGTGTATGGGTCCACCGGTGCTCCTGGCTGTGGCTGGGGGCAGTGATAGTGGAGAAGCCGGTGGTGGATTGCGGGTGGAGTCGCGCATGGATGACAATGTGCGCGTGCTCGGTGCGCCTGCTGACGAGTATGCAAATCACTCCGTCCGCGGTACACCACGTCTGGGAGGGATGGCTCCCCCTCCCGGATTAGGTAAAGACGCAGTTGGAGCGGGAGGGCTGGTCCGGGGGTAGGGCCAGATCTCAGGATTATTGGCACCTCGACCAGAGACAAGATCTGAGGTGCTCTCCATTGAGAATGTCCCGGAAGAACGTTACGATGAGGTATTCCGCTCCTCGACGGGACAGATAAAGAATCCCTGTACACTGGAATGGCAGTTAAGAACAATAATAATAGAAGAGCTGGTGGGTCCCAGGCGAGATGAGCGCCGAGACTCGATAGAGGTTGTGAACAACATACTGAACAGTATGATTGTAATGAACAAAACATGCAGTAATAAACTGAAAAAGGGTCACACTTTGCATGACGAAATACCACAAATGCAGAACGTAGCCCTAATATGGCAGAATACTCAACTAACACAGCCAAATGAGGATATGTGGGCAAATGTTCACTATAAACGTACAAAGCAGTCTATCTGCGCCCCAAACGAGAGGATAAGCGAATCCTCTGTGCAGGACTCGTCATTTAATCAAATGAATTCTCAAAAGAGAGCTGTTAATGTCAAACGGCTTGAAACAGAATTAATGAATATGCAAAAATCACAGCCTAGTACTTGTACGAATTCATCAGCCAATTGTGACACGTCTGATTCGTCCTTCATGGAATGCCCCTTTCCGAAAATAAGGAGGGGCAGATTTTCTAAGCAAAAGAAAGTAAAGAAGCATATTACCAAGGCCAAGACCATGGAGGTAAATGAGGTTGGTCTAACAACGGACCTACAAGCCGTTATAATATCCTCACTTGTGATCTCTATGGCCCCTTTCATGAAGCTATGCGAAAACCTGAATGAATCAATGAAGGACTCTACAACTCTGATGGCACTATTGAACACTAAAGTTGCTCATTTGGACCAAATATGCAACCAATCTTCCTGCAAGGTTAATGAAGGGTTCAAAGGCCTGGATGTTTCACTTAAAGCTTTGTGTGAGCAAAAGAGAAATGATTCCTTGGACAAAAACATTTTGGCTGAAGTTGCCCGGGAAGCATTAGCCTTATTCAAATACGAAGGCCTAACTCATATAGGTCCTCAACGTGATAATGACCTAAATAGTAGTAACACACTACGAAGAAGCACAACATTACCTCTAACTGTGTGCCCTGAGATAAAGCAAGCGAATGCTGGAGGCAGTAGTGACCTGATTTCAAGTGTAACGGAGAAGCTACCTCAAGGGTCGGAGGTGTTTGCGTCATCTGTTCAGACACATGTGATCGACCTTACCAATAGCAAAGATCTGGTTCAAGTCAGTCAAGTTCATTTGAATCCAGCTGGTGCCGTGATAAGTCCACGAGGACGTGAAGCAAGTACCCCACTCAAGTGTGAAAAAATTGTTGACGTTTCATTCAATACAGCTTTTGAACAGGCAAGCGCCTGCAAGAGGCAGTTGGGTTTTGTAGACCAAAGGCCGTCAACATCTAACATAGCGCCTCAATCCAATAAGGAAGAAAACGCGCTAATCACTAGTAAGGGCACAGAGAAGCAAAACGTATTCTCGATTTTTGGAGGTACACCAGCAAATTGCAAGAACCCAGGGGAACCTAAATCTGAATCCACAAAGATGGTCAAAAAATCAAAGACCTTCCTGATCAAGTCAACCAATAAAAACACGGGAACAAGAGCATTTTTGAGGAACTTAAACTTTGTTCAAATAGTGACGAAAGATTTAAACAAACCCAAATTGAAAGAAAACATCCAAAGACCGGAACCGACAAAGGAAGTGGCCCCTCTCCAATCTGTGAAGGAGGCTGATAAACCGCCGGTTGACATCGCTGAAGAGCACCTGAATATGTCTACGTATGACAACTTGGAGGTTACAAGAGGACCCGAAAAGTGTTCTCAAAAAACCTCTGTAGACATACAAGAGGGCTTATCCAACGATTGGCCAGTTGAAATAGAGGGAGCTACCTCCAAAGTCCTAGGCTCGAGGGCACGGATCTTGGATCAGGCTGCCTCACTGACGATGATGAGAACAAAGATTTCCAGAACGTGTCACCTCGTCAATGAACCCGCAAATTCAGAGGTGGATCTTAAAATCCTGAGAAGTCCGCCGTTCATGACTTTGCATGAAAAAAGGGCTAAATTATGTAACAGACTAAGAGATGTACAAATGAGTGAAAGAGAGGATCCCCAAATCAGCACACTCAGCAAAGAGAATTCAAACATTGATAACATTCGTGGAGCTGTGGCTTTGGTGGACAGAATCTCTAATAGAAAAATAAATGAAACTTCATCAAACACTCAATTGGATCCACGAGTGGACTCCCATGGAAGATACAAAGGCATGGATAAAAGAGAGAACGACATGGAACTGGTCTTTAAGGTGATGATTGAAAGGATTGATTCAAAGGATAAGCTGATCGTGCAAACATCATTAGGTTATTTGACTTGATTCCTAGCTAACGTGCTATCACGTCTAAAGACCTAACGATTGTTGAATTTCCTAATGAAAACCGAAACTATAAAATAATTCTTCATGTCTCTTCTTCATTGATAGCTAACACAATCACTGAGGCAAATGTCACGCTATTTTCACTGGGATTCGAAGTTTACATGTTGGATTTACTTAGTTTGAACCATCATGTAGCGGACACACGAGACAAAGGAGACATGTTAAGCTGCCTGTACCAGAGCACTGTGTTGCGCTATCTGAATAAAAAAGGAGTCCTCACAAACCAAAATTACGGAAGTAAGGTCGAAGACTGGTGGCCAACCGTTGAGACTAATACGTGAAAGCAATCGTACAGACGAATCAAAACCTAACTCTAAGATGAACAATGACATGAGTGCATCTGAGGCACTTAAAACGGAGATCAGAATCACCATAAGTGGAAATCAAGGTTCACAATTACCAATAGCCAAAATACACAGTCGTATAAGCACAGGCAAGGAAAATGGCGATTGGGGCTAGCTTGCTGCCACGCTCAATACAAAAGAGCGCCAATAATGCCAGGAAGAGTCAACCTTAGATGAGTGCTTAGTGGCCTCCTGGAACACGAGAGGCTTTATACATCTTTTTAACACGAACTGTCAGGAGGAATTAGCGGTCGTATGTTTGCAGGAAACATGGTTAACTGAAACGCCACTTGTGAGTAATTTCGAAGTGGCATTGAATACAGCAATAAAACTGGCGAAAGGACGACCGATGGTGGGGCTGCTAACATTGGTAAACAGGGCCTCGGGCTTTAGGATCTTAAAGTCCTGTAACCACTCCCCGTTTATTCAGGAAACGACAATTACAAAGCTGAAACTGGGTCTTGAGAACGATGATGAAATAACACTTCTAAATGTTTACTGGAACCATCAGAAAGTAGGCAAATTGGAATTCATAGAGAAAATCGCAGAAATTCTGGACTCCCTGCACGAAGGAAAGGCAAGGGTGAACATCCTGATATGCGGGGACCTTAATATCGATTTCTTTAAACTGGCAACAGAAGATAAAAAGGCGCTCTCCAATGACTGGCTTGAAGAAATGGAAATCAGGCAGTTGCAAATGCTGAATGGCAACACAATTGGGGACATGCCACCTGCCTCAACGTGGCAGCGTGCCGATTCTGCAACAATAATTGATTATGTATTTGTGCCAACTGATTTGCATGCCCGAATAAAATCCTTTGAGATCAAGAAGCAAATAAACAGTGATCATAACATGTTAATAACAAAACTCTTAACATCACCAAAGGAAGGCCCTTTGAGATGGCAACATACTATCTCGGTTGCAGCAAATGGGTGAGACTGCGTCTCGGAGAACAAGAGGTTGCTCAGTTGTCGACAGCTTATTGTCAGGATAGTACTGAATTAGAATATGATCAGCTTCTGTTTCAATTTAAAACCAAGAATGTGGGGTTGAAAAATTAAAATTCGGTTCGAAAACACTGGTTTGACCCTGAAATTCAGAAACATAAACGGCAGATGCGACATGCCATTCGACAGGCTCGCTCATCAGACTTGAATGCTAGAAAGACCCAAATTAGAGCAGCCAAATAGTCATATAAGAACTGGCTGAAGGGCCACATACACCTCACTCTTCAAAACGATGCCGAGATAATGTTATCCATACTAAAGAACAAAAATACAAGAGAGTTTTGGAGGATCACAAATAATATGCAGGCACCGCCAAAATCACTGCAAACGTGTCTGGTGACAGAAACAGCATGGACCGCTCACTTCTATGACCTATATAGGGTAATGAAATCGTGGGTGATGAGATAAAGTCAACATTTCCACCCCGTATCCTTACATACTGCAAAGACGATATCGTGGCCATAATAATGAGGGCCAATAATTCAAGATCTCCTAGCTCGGATGGCCTAACGAATTACACCATAAAATGACATCCGGAGATTTGTGCTGAGATGTGTAGCACTATTCGAAAGAATAAATAACTCAGGCAAATCTCCTAAATCATGGAAAACGGTGATCATTGTACCAATTTTTAAAAAAGGGGAACAGGTCAAATCCGAAAAACAACCAACCAGTGGCACTGTTAGATGTTCTGGGCAAAGTTTATGCCACCACCCTTCAACAAAAGTTGGTTCAATGGGCTGTAAACATGGGACATGTTGATGCCTGACAGGCTGGTTTTGTGAAACAGGTAGATTGTTCTCTAAATTTACTACTACTGAATTTGGCAAAAATGGAGGCTATAAAAAATAATACTGCAGTATATTTGGCATTCATTGATTTTTCGAGCGCCTTTTGGGCCGCGACCTTCTGTGGGCAAAATTGCGGCGGTGGGGTTGCCCAGAATATCTTGTATGCGTGATCCAGGAGCTCTATACGGAAACATCTATCAAGATTCGCCTGAATCAAGCAGGAACGCTGTCATCGGCAGTAGTAACAGGCAAGGGTGTAAAGCAAGGTTGCCCGCTTGCTGCAGCCATATTTGGCTTGTTCATATTGGACATTGGCATCTCGATAGATGCAGTAAACTCATTCCCACCGAAAATGAATGGATCACACATAAGCTGGCTTTTATATGCCGACGATCTCGTCGTGATGGACTTAACACCCATCAGCTTACAAAGAAAACGTGATGCCATTAAGAGATACGTAAGCAAGAATCGGCTGTTGATCAACCCAAGTAAAAGCGAAATCTTAACATTCAAGAACTTGAAAGGGGGATCCTTGAAAACAGTAAAAGGGTTTAGATGATCCCTGGGTGGAGCACCATTGAGGATATCGCAAAGTGTGAAATATCTGGGAATGACATTAAGCTCCTGCATCAACGATGGTCCCTGGATAGCTGACACCAAAACGAAATGTGTTCAACTATCCAGCCAAGCCCTAATCATGAAAAAGAAATTCGGGAAGTTCTCTCTTGAACCATTAAGGTAGTTTTATCAACAGAAGGTCACTCCACCACTGATTTATGGGGCCAAAAATGCTCTAGGTTGTAAATATGAATTATGGTCCTCCTTAGAGAATCAATTCTGGACGAAAGTATTGGGCCTTCCAAGAGGTACGATGACAACTTGCATTAGATACAAACTATCCCTTATTTCACCTCAGGCTAGAATCACTTGGAACCTGTTATCCTTGTTTCGAAAAACCTGTGCTCGAGAAAACATTCTCCAGTTTGAATTTCTCCATAGTGCAACGGACAAAGGTCAGAACTTAGTGGCTATGTGGATGCAAAGATGTGAAAGTTTACTAACTGAATTTGACATCAAGATTATTACGCTACACGAAAATCCGAACGCTGCAAAAATAAAAATGTGGCGCATAGATTGGGAGAGAACCTGTGCCCAAAGAGCCAAAGCGAAATTGATGATAGATGTACTAGCAGAAGCTCGTGCATTTAATTCGGCACAACATTACATCAGTCTATTCCCAGACCCCAATGCACGCAGACGCTTCATGTTATTTTGCATTAATTTATTTAAAACCAAAGAGCGATTGCAAATGTGGAAAGGCAATTATAACATGAACCTTATGTGCAGATTTTGCACAAGAGAACCAGAAACACTGAAGCATCTGGTCCTTTTTTGCATCAATCTCCGCAATGAAAGAACCTTACACCTGGGCCCGTGGAGCGTTAACCATCCCTCCTTGTGTGCGGACGATTGGTGGGGCCACATCTTTAATTGAACATTTTTTAAATTGTTAATTCCACTGACACACTTCTTAAGAACAATTGAAAAGTGACTAAGTCTGGTTGCTGGTGTCTAGGAAGCAAGTAACGACAAAAAGGAGCATTGGGGTAAACGGACATTGGAGGGAGTAGGAGGACTTGAGGACCGTGTCGAACGATGTAAAATGATGTAAGTTAAATGTTGTTTGTTGATGTGTTTGGAAAAGATTTTAAAGGTTTGTATAAACGGAATAAAATAAAATAGAAAAAAAAGAATACCAGCAGCATTTTGGTTTCGGCAATCAGTGTCACTAGAGAAAACGCCAGGTACAGTTGTAAATATACTTCTAGACACTGTAACATTTAAAAAGGACAAAGTGGTTCTCTCAGGCACTGATGAGGAAGGAGAGGAATGGTGCATAGGTCTGTGCATTGATCCGACATTATCATTGAGGGAGGTGTTTGACGAACAGTTGTTCGAGGATGGTGAGGACAATGGAGAAATGATCTTTGTGGTGGGGATACCTTGCCAGATAACGAAAGAGCATAGGGAGATACCTCAGACTATGTTTATCATTAGTATAGTTTTTTGTTTCTGCTTACACCTTTATTTGCGCCAGTAATTCCCTTTTTCCCATGTATAGCTTGAACTGTTCCCAATTGGGATAAATAAAAGATTCCAATTCCATCTGTGTGTGAGATATTTGAATTGATTTTTTTTATATCAATTGGCCCTTTTGGATGACACCTGTTTCGACATTACACTTTGCCTTTTTCAAATCCGGCCATTTCTGTTACAAAAATAAAATTAAACTTTAGGATAGTGACATAATGTTTCAATCCTTGGTTCATAAGTGTGAAAATAAGTAACAAAATTAAAAAAAACACATACAAAAGTTCCTGTGCCTCCCAGGAACTCTTAATTGTTACCACATAAAGCATATAACAGTAACTATACAGGTTTAATGTCCTTAATTTGTGCAACATAAACCTACAGAACAAGCACGAGTTTGGAAGGGGACCATGGAGTCCTCTTGGCTGAAAAAAAAAAACATACTGTTGCAGTAACCAGTGGGATTATTTGGTGATGGAAACGTGAACATAGAGTGACAAACACATCATTTCCTTTTAACAATTCCAACCCCATTTGTCATTCTGATGTCTCTGTCCTCTTGTCTCCTACTTCATCCTGGTGAGTATTTACCTATAGGTACCTTCCACTCTTTCACTTTAGCAGAAACATTATTACTGTCTTCATCATGTGTTTATTTTAAGTTACATGTACAAGAACCATTGTACTGCAGTTTTTACCTTTCTTACCCTGAATTATTGCGGTCCAATTATTCTGTTTCATTGCAGTCCAAGGTAGTTATTGGGGTCAAATCCCATCTGATAAGAGAGGTAAACAAGTATAAGATGACCCTGTTGTGACATATTTTAAACCAGGTTTCATACATTGCAGTGCGTGTTTATTAATTTGCAAGTTCCTTCTTTGTTTTATTACAAAGCGAAACGTCTTAATTCAAATTAGATTACTCTAAAAATGGATTAAACTGTGAAATATCAGCAAATTAGTATTCGTAACACTTTGATGACTGTTGTCTTTGTTACGCCGTGTTATGTTTCCAAAGACTGACAACCAAAACTCATTTAAAGGACATCATGTTCACTAATGCACTGATTGGTCCCAGTTTTGGGTGGGCTTGTGAGAGGACCCTAGGGCTTACCTGCAAACAGTCCGATTCGTGCTAAAAGCGTCAAGTCAGTTAGACCGCCGCTTGGGTAATAGAAACAGGACTAGATATAGATCTGCCTGTGGGACAGGGTAGTCCTACCTTAATTTCTGTCAAATTTCCGACTGCGCCATGATTTGGGGTAAGTTGGTCATGTACATATTACTTTAGGGTGTTTAAACCCAACTTCGTTCTTTGGTAAACGTGTATTGTTTATGTTAATACAAATATAAATACCTGATGCTCTTCAGAGGCCTTAAATGTTTAATTGAATTAGTATTTTATGCTTACTATTAACCACATTGTCTCCAGTTTAATTTTGCTGCCACATATTGTGCTTGTGTTTCAAATGGTTGTGACGTTAGGCATTCTGGTCGTTGATGTTCAAATTAAGTATCTTGGTTTGCACCTTGTTATGTTTTTATGTTTCAACAAATTTAAAAAAGACACTAAGTTGGCATTCTTGATACTGATTTTGGAAGTTGATCTTAATTATAGAGAATAGATTTCTTGATTGTAGGCAGTTTTCAGTTACACAATTATACCACCAAGCATTTTTGTAGTTGTAGTTCTTATCTAACCTTTCATATTTCATTTTTAATAAAAGGGAGACTAAGGGCCTCATTACACGGTAGGCGATAAGGGTTTCCTGGAACCGGTATTTTACTGGTACTGGTAAACCCTTACCGCCTTACTACGAGGTCCCTTTGCGGGTTGGAGAATTTAACGCCTGCTTTTTGCAGGCGTTAAAAACCAACCCGCAAAGGGACCAGGGAGCTAATTACGGTACCGCAATTTGCAGTGCTGTAATTATTGCAGACTCCGAGACCCAGTTATGCAAGGGCACATTCCGTGTGAGCAAGCGTTGGCAGCAGTAGCTTTTGCCATTCAAAAATCCTCAGCCATTACTATGGGCTGCCCGGTCACACTCTACGCAGAGCGTGATGTTTTTATGTTAGAAAATTCCAAATCAACCCTCACCACTCAGAGGGCCTCCGGGCATGATTTCATTTTATCTAATGCCTCTATACATCCAGTGATGTGTCATATAGTCAGCCCTGCAAAACAAAAGAGGTGATCCCTGAAAGGCATAGAATAAATCTTAACTTCTGGCATTGCCCCGGGCAACCCTCCAGACCATCGTTCTTCACCTGCCATGCCATTACAAAAGGGAAAACACCATATGCAAATCAGGTTTGGTCCCACACAAAAAATGACTGTCCAGCCTGAACTGCTTGGTCACATCCTTACTGCACAAGACCACAAGGATTCCCAAAAATGTTTTGGCTTTGTTCGGCCTCATCAGTGAGTAGTAGCTTGGGTCTCAAGGACCATCATTCTTCACCTGCTAAACCATTAGAAAAGTGGAAAGACCATGTGCAAATCAGGATTTGTCACACCTCAAAAGAAGCAGTCCAGCCAGAACTGCTTGTTCACATCGCTTCTGCATGAGACCTTCAACCCTGCAACATTCCTAGCTGAGCCAGTGAAACCTGATGACATTCTAAATGACTGTGCAACCTATGAGGGAGAAGGAGATGAGAGTGTGAATGTTAGGGAAATGTATTAGAAGGAGGGTATGCGATCTGTGTTGACGGTTCATTGACAATCGATCAGGACACTGGTGAATGGCAGACAGGAACAGCAGCTTTGGGTTTGGTGGATGGTGAGTACCAAGTAAAAGTAAAAAAGAGATTTTCTTTTCATTTTTCCATGCAAGCAATAGAATTGGTAGCACTCACTGAGGCGCTTGAGATCAGTAAGGAGATGAAAGCCACTATTTACTCTGACTCACACTGCATTCAGGGTTGTCGAGATGGCAGAGCAGAGGTTTCAGGAGATCAGATGGGTCCCCAGTCCAGCATGCTGTGCTATTATACAGTTTAATAGATGTATTGACATTACCAACATAAACATCAGTTATTAAGTGTGCTGGGCATACTAACAATACTGACCAAATTGTGTTTGGGAATAATGCGGCTGACACAGCGGCAAAGGAAGCCACTTATTGCCATTCACTGATTCACAGATCCCAGAAACCATGTCTAAACAGGTACAGTTATCAGTCACATACATTGCAGTGCCTCTAATGCAAATTGTAGAAATACAAGAAAGAGTGCCAGAAAATGAAAAGGAACTGTGCGGGAAACAAGGTGCCCCGCTCACCCACAGCTTTGCGGTGGAGACAAGAGTTCACAGGTAAAGTAGCAATGACTGTGGAGGTATTTATTGTGGCTCTAGAGCAGTTGCATCACCCATTGAACAAATATCGACAACAAATAGGGACAGACTACAAGGAGGTGTTCGTTCACAACTTAAAAGAACAGGTGAGTACATTTTGAATCTCACTGTGTGACCTGCCACCAGTTCAATTTTGGAAATACATTGAAATCATTAAATAGAACTTTGTCCCGACCAATGGGGCCCTTCAGAGAACTTCACATTGACTAAGTGGACATGATAAACAGGTGCAGTCATTTTCGTTATCTTGTCGTTATTGTTTGTCCATTCTCCCAATGGCATG
Source organism: Ambystoma mexicanum (assembly GCF_040938575.1). Taxonomy (NCBI): domain Eukaryota; kingdom Metazoa; phylum Chordata; class Amphibia; order Caudata; family Ambystomatidae; genus Ambystoma; species Ambystoma mexicanum. The sequence continues at coordinate 840,835,513 of NC_090935.1, read as the reverse complement.
AGTCTGGCAGCATTCTTGGTGTGGGAGATATTCCCATGGTGGGGTATATGCAATGTTTTGAGGTCCGAAAACGGGACCCACATTTTAAATGTGTTTTTTCCAGAAATCACTTCCCTACTGGGCATAAAGGACAGGTTGTGTTTAGTGTATCACCCACAAGACAACAGGATTGTATAGCGCATGAATGGTTTGCTGAAAACCAGATTATAAAAGCTGTGGTTTGCTCTCATAAAGATCTGGGTGCATTGCCTTCCCCTGGCTCTGTTTTATCTTCATAATCAGCCAAGGATGGGGCACCATTTGTCCCCCCACAAACATTGTGTCAGGGAGGAGGATATGCACACCACTCTCACCCACACACACAGCATCAGATGCTCACATGTCTTCAGAGATTCTAGGAGTGGTGTTTGGGGCCTACCTTAGGGACTTTACTCGGGCTGTCACAGCACTTCTCGGAAGATCAACTACTGATTACAACATTTGTTCACCAGTGGAATGGGCCCTATGAAGTGTTCCATACAACCCCAAGCACTGTGAAGGTGGAAGAGAACAAACATTGTGTGCACTAGCACCTTGGAGCGTCTTGTGTGCTCAATGGAATTACCAAATATGATCTCAGACCCAAATAACCAGACAAGACCCAAAGAATATGGCAAAGTACTACTTTATTGTCAGCGCAAATAAATTAGGGCAATCTGACGAACATCTAAATGTAGTCCACGCACTCACTCTTAAGTTTTGATTATACAAAGGCTTCAGACCTTATCATGTGTCATCTATAATATCATCCTATGTGGCAAACTATAAAACCTACTAAAGGGAGGGATTGGTTAAAGGAATATATGTACCTATATATCCTATAAGTATTATTAATATCACTGGATGCCTCTTATCTATTAGGCATGCCTTGAACCACCTCTTAATATCTAATACCACATCCGTAGACTCTTTCCATCCACTGAGGGACAGCAAACACAATGCAGTCATAAAGCACACAAAGATGCCCGACACCGAGATGCGGAGTCCCAAGAAACCCTTTCTAGTCTCCATAGCAATTAATAACGCACCCGCAAATGAAATGGTCATGGGTTGGCCTAACTGCAATCAAGAAGCCCGTGTCGACAGGGGCGGCCCTCAATTTACCACTCCAGAGCGCTTGTATTCAGGGACGTTCATATCTGCAAACCCTATCCAGTTCCAGCAGTGGTCATGATCTCAAAGGTAATTCAACTATTCATAAGGATGTATTTGGCCCTATAACTCCAACTGAAATCAGCAGTATACTCTTAACTTCTTCATCTAACATTGCCCTCCAAACACACTCCTGTTTCCTGCTGCCTGCTCGTTTTGCCAGTTACTCATCCTGCCCAACAATTACTGTCACAGCATTCCATGACGCAGTGCTGTGCACTAAAGCAGCACTTCACCTAGCTTCCACTGTGATTCCTCCCACTTTGCTGCTCGATACCTGCCGCGGTGCTTCCCATCGCAGGCCACAGGCTGACCAAATCGTGCTGTCCTCCATCAAATCTACCCAGCACAAAACGTTGACCATGCTGCGCTATGCTCCCCATCCACTTTACCAGGTCATGTCAGACACTCCATCCTGAAACCCTCATCCTCTTAACAAACGCCCCATAAAAACAGCAACTGTAGACATCAGCTCTGCCACATGCCTGAACCTGGTATCTACCCGCCTGAATAAACATGCTCCAGGTTGCATCCATAGAGCTCACCTGTTTGTAACATGTACCCGCTGCCCAAACCATGAGGTATATCAGTCACCCTCATGAAGCCTCCAAGCCCAGTGCCCCAACAGTGTACCGCCAAGACCCTATAGTCCATCCCAGTTACAAGTCTTGCACTCCAGACCAATAGGCTTAGCTCCGGAACCCACTGTGCCCTGGCCCCCACCCCATCATGTCCGCTTTCCAGTCAGGCGAGGAACAGGAGATTGGGTGAATGCTCACGCTTTATCATGCCCTTGACAAACCAACAGGAACCTACCTCACCTAAAAGAAGACCTATCACACAACCCCACCTGGTCAGATCTCAAGACACATGCTGCCTAGCCTACCAAGTGTACCCATACACTGCACACATTACCCAAGCCTACTTCAGAATATCCAGCCACCAGCCCCCATGAACTCTACTGTGAACCTATCACTAGCATCTGACAAGACAGGCTCAATCTCTAATCCTTTAGCAGGAGCCCTGTTCAATGCCAGATCAATACCTGCTCATGCCTTTGACATAAATGACCTCCTCAGCATGCACAATTTAGACTTCTTAGCAGTTTCAGAAACGTGGCTGCACCCATCCGCAGGCCCAGCATTCTCAGTGGCTATCCCCGATGGCTATGTCATATTTAGGTCTGACAGACTATCTAGAGGAGGTGGGGTGGCAATAATCACCAAAGATTCCATCCCCATACACACCACCCTAACCATAACAGGCAACCGTGACCTCCTTTCTTCCAAGCTGACCCTATCGTACACTGATACCATGACTATCTTTGTTGTCTACTTGTCTCCAGGAGCCATCCTTTCCTTCAAAGAAGATCTCACACAGGATTTGGGAGGTAACATTAAGCCATCCTCTAGAACTACCCTTCTAGGGGATCTTAACTTAACTGGGTAGCCAACCTCAACTGTAAGGTAACCATCCTCGCTAATACACATTGTCCATGGTCTGACTACTATATAGTCTCCTTCTCTATTGTGACATTAGATCAGACTACTACACATGCTCGCCGGTCCCTGCCCCCAGCTTGGACACGTAGCTCTCATAATCTCACAAGGGATAGAATTGCTCCATTACTACAAGCTCTCCAACCACAATACTTACATTCCAACGACTCTACCATACTAGCGGATCTGTACAAATGCACTCTGTTGTCTGCAGTAGAAGCTGTAGCGCCATTAACGCCCAGAAAATCTAAAAAAGCCAAACTTCCTAACTCATGATTCACCCCAGAACTCTATGAGCTGTGCAAAGCCAAACACCTGGCCGAATCCAACTGGAAGAAATCATCATCTTCCCCCCACATTTTTTTTGCCTTGGCAGCAAACAAGTACAAACAGGCAATTATCTCAGCCAAATCATCCATCTACAATCAGAGAATTGCCAATGCGAAGTCTAACACCAGTGACATTTTCACCCTCTTGAGGGAAATAGAATCCCCAGCGAGCCACCCTCCCAGCATGACCAAAGATGTAACTTGGTGCTCTAAAATCCAAACAGCTATGGTGGAGAAGATTGAGACCCTACGTAAAAACATCCACCAGAATCTATATGGGATCAAATGAACTGCCACTCCACTGCCCCCCTCGCTCCCAGTACCTTCACAGGAAAACAACCATCCCCTTCTGTTCCACTTCACCCCTGTCACCCACCTGGAAACAGCCTCAATTATCAAAAGCCTGAAACCCTCTAGGTGCAAAGGCAACATCTGCCCTCCAACCATCATTAAGGACTGTGCAGACAAACATTGCATTCATAACCAAATTCATTATTGTTTTTTTCTCTGCTGGTTTAGTGCCAACTAAGCTGAAAGAGACTTGGGTACTCCCCTTGATCAAAAAACTTTTGCTTGACCCGGCAATCCCAGCCAATTACTGGCCCATCACCACAGTCCTGTTTCTCTTGGCAATTCTGGATAGAGCCACATATATACAGATCAAACAATTTCTTGAAACTCATCATATACTAGGGATGTGTCAATCTGGTTTACGACCAGACCATGGCACGGAAACTGCCCTGCTTGACCTCAACACCCAACTGGATGAGATTCAAGAGCAGGACAACGCAGCCCTCCTCCTTCTCCTGGACCTCTCAGCAGCGTTCAACCTTGTTGATCACCAGTTCCTCTGCCAACACCTGACCACAGCAGCTTGTCCATCAGCCACTATCAAGAATCTTGACGCCCAATACAGCTCCTTCTGCGTTGATGGCATGCAGATCCCAGTCACATCGTCAGGCAAAACCCTGGGTGTGCACCAATACTATCCGTCACAAGACAAGTGAATGCCATTGCCTCTTCTTCGGCACACACCACAAAATCGATTAATGCTGCCAGAACCTACCTCTCCCATGACAGCTGTCTCACAATTGCCTGTGCAATCATAGGATCCAGGTTGGACTATTGTGACGCCCTATTTGCTGGCACCTCGGGCCAGAACATTGCAAAATAACAGGTGATCCAAAACAATGCAGTTTGAGCCACCCTTAATATCCCTAGTCGTGAACATGCCTCTGTAGCCAGGAAGAATATCCACTTGTTAGCTATCAAAGAACGCACTATGTTTAAAACACTCTACATCACCAAAGATGCCTGTTTAACTCGGCCCCAACATACCTGGCACAGAAAATCATCAGGGATAAATGAAGCATACCCTGCAGAACAGCCCACTGTCACAGACTACTGCATCCCAAATTCAAACACAACAATGCTGGTGGTGCCAGCTTCCCAACCCTTGCAGGTAAACAGTGGAACTCCCTCCCTTCATCCCTGAGAGTGGAACAATCCTACTGGGTATTCAGAAGATCAATAAAAACGTGCCTACTCGCATAACTATTCTTGTTGAGATGCTCTCTCTTTCCCTGATCACTGTTCTTTTGTTTCTTCTTTTCTGCCTCCCCTAAAGCTTTTCATATGTGTAACTGGTTGTAACAGTGCCTTGATGCCCCTGGGTTTAGTGCGCTATATAAATGAAAAAGATGAAAAAATAATACAGGTATAGCAGAATAACAGCATCGGATTGGCTTGTGCAACAATGTATAGCATGTTGCTAAATCGACCCTCTCATTGGTTGGCATTCTTTCTCAACCTTGGACTTCTAAGCTTGTTAGCAGCACGTAAGCAAAGTGAAACTCAGGTGCAGATGCAAAACATCCAACAACTACCCACTTGCCTAACAAGTCAATCAGCTGTCATTGGTCAGGCCCCAAGTCAAGGCTTCTTCTTTATAGTTGATCTTTTAGCCTGTTCTTGGTTCTGGGACTTTCAAGGGAGTGTAGGTACACCATTATCTTCGTCTAGAGCAGTGGCGGATACTTGTATAGGGCGGGGTGTGCCGCCCCCCAGCCAAGACCCCCACCCACAGAGTGTGCAGAGAACATTGTGCACACGGTTCTCTCTCTGTTTTTTGCAGCGCAGCGTGGCGGCAAATCGATGTTGCAGAGCGGAAGATTAATTATAAATAAATAGTTAATCTGCCGCTCTGCAATGTTCAGCCTTCAATGTGGCTGGCTGGGCCTGCTACCCTAGCACAGGGGTGCGTCCCATTTTACGGATCTTTTCCCTATTGCAGAGTGCATGGAGATTATAGCTCCACGCACTCTATGTAACATTCACAATGCAGGAGGCTGACAGGGGGCTAGAGGGGTGGCCCGCCAGTATTGATCTGTGCGCAAACAGCGCACCAGGATCTGACTTTACTGTGAGGCGTAGGCCACTGGCTTGCAAAAGGTTTACTGAAGAAAGTCATTGGGCCTCATTCCGAGTTGGGTGGTAAGGGAAAAATGATGGCGGTAAAGGAATACCGGCATCGTTTCCCGTTACGGCCCATTCTGACCCACCAGACCGTTATTACGATGCCGTAAATAGCGATTTAGTGGCGCACGCCCGACACGCCATGCCGTAATTAGCGGCATGGCGTAAACCGGAGCTGATCCCAAGTAAAGTGGACATGGAAAAAACGGCCTCCACAAGACCGCAAAGTACCTTACCGCCATGGAGTAAATACCGGCATCGCTGAGAAGGTGTTAAGGACCCTGAGCAGTGTTTCCAAGAGGAACAGGTGCACTCAATCAGCACAGGTGGAGGCAATGGAGTCTGGCACAGCACAAAAGGAGCACACCCCCTCCCACACCAAGATGATACCAATTGTAGCAGCATTCCTGGAGCTGGAGGCCCTGCTTGCAAGGCAGCAACTACAACAACAGCAACTACAACAACCACAACCCCCACCACAGAGGATACACAGGAGGAGAAGGAGGGTGAGACAGGCCCAGCATGCCCTACCGGTGCAGCCACCATTACCATGCCGGCAGCCCCCAAACCCCCGCATCAGAGCCACCCCCTTCAACCTCACACCAGAGCAGATCCACACCCTGTACCGGCTTGACTGGGACACCATTACCAGCATAGTGGACATGATACATGATGATACAGTGAGCCGCATAGAAATCCGCACTGCCATCCCCCCTCTACTGAAGGTAGTGTCTGTGCTCCACTTCCTCGCCACAGGCAGCTACCAGCATACAGTGGGGCACATGCATGGCATTTCACAGCCCATATTTTCACAGATACTCAAACAAGTGCTGGATGCCCTCCTCACCCACACAAGGGAATACATATCCCTACCCAGTACTCCCCAGGAGATATATGACACCAAAGCTGCCTTCCATGCACTGGCAGGCATGCCAAATTGCATAGGTGCCATCGACTGCACCCACGTGGAATTAGTGGTCCCGCATGCCATGGAGGTGCCGTATCGCAACCGCAAGCAATACCACTCCATCAACGTCCAGATGGTGTGTAATGCCAGTAAAGCCATCACACATTGCAATGCCCAATTCCCCGGATCAACTCATGATTCCTTGGTCCTGCGGAACTCAACACTACCACGCTACATGGAGCGACATGCCGGACGACGTGCCTGGCTGCTTGGTGAGTAACCTGAATGGGCCATGGCAGTGCTTTGGGGCTGTGAGTAGGTCGCCTGCATACCCCACCTGGGTGGGAAAGGGGGGGGGATGAATACCCCACCTGGGTGGGAAAGGGGGGGGATGCATACCCCACCTGGGTGGGAAAGGGGGAGTGCATACCCCACCTGGGTGGGAAAGGGGGGGATGCATACCCCACCTGGGTGGGAAAGGGGGGGTGCACACTCATCCCAGTAATCATCTGCGGCCATGTAAGACTAGTACAATTCTCCACCATGAATGCACACACAATTACCTCCTTTCCACTTCCATGCAGGTGATGCTGGCTACCCTCTAAAGCCGTAGCTCATGACCCCGGTCCGCAACCCACAGAACAGGCACAAGGAGGTCTACAATAGATCCCATACCCGTACACGGGTGGTGATAGAGCCGACCTTCGGCCTGTTGAAGGCACGATTTCGTTGCCTCAGCCGGTCTGGTGGGGCACTCATCTACAGCCACGAGAAGGTGTCCAAGATCACCATGGCATGTGTAATGCTACACAACATGTGCATCCGTCGGAACGTGCCACTGCCCCCTGACGTGGAACTGCTACCACCAGATGATGATGAGGGGGAGGAGGAAGGAATGGCAGGACAGCAGCACGCTGCCGATGCACAGGAGGGACGTTCAGTGCGTCAATCATTGATTGGACAATATTTCTGACTCACAAGTCACCTGAGGGTGTGAGGGTGAGAGGACATTGGGCACTGGGTGTGGGGATACATGTACACCATGCAATGTGCGACATCAAAAGACACAAGCAAAATGAGCAATGTCCACTCTGTTTTTTGGGAATGAACAACCAGTGTATTCAACATTTATGTAGGAACGTGTACAACAAAACCACCACCCTCACCCCCCTCCCCCTCCCCCCAGCTCCCACACACACCCTCACCCCCCTCCCCCTCCCCCCCAACTCCCACACACACCCTCACCCCCCTCCCCCCAACTCCCACACACACCCTCACCCCCCTCCCCCTCCCCCCAACTCCCACACACACCCTCACCCCCTCCCCCTCCCCCCACAAAACCCCCACAATAGTCCCATCAGTGCAACATAGGCCACTTGTGTGTGGCAGTATGGTCATTGTGTGCTTCCAGAGCCAGGGGTATCCATGTTCTGCCGGCGGAGTGTGCGCATTGACCGACGGACAGGGCTGGTCTGCGTGGAGGAGCACTGTGAGGGTGGGCACTCCCACTGGGGCTGTGGTCTGGGGGGTGCTGCCTCCAGGGCATCAGCGATCCGGCCCAGCATCTCACAGAGCCGGTTTGTGTTGGCAGTGATGACTTCACCCAGGGCCTGCAGGTCATTGTGCCACTCCGACCTGGATTCACGGTTGTCCCGGATGAAGTCCTCAATCAGGTTCGTGAGGCGCTGGGAGTGCAATCCATCCATGGCCGGTGTGGCAGATGTGCTAGGCAGCCGTGGTGTTGAGCCTGCAGCCCTTTCTGCCGGGGAGGTGGATCCAGGACTGGCAGGTGGTGATCCTTGGCCTGTGAGGCCTGGGGTATCACTCTCCCCGGAGTTGCTGTGTGCAACTTGACTGTAGGACGGGGTGTCTGGGCTGTGCACGATGTCATGGGGCTCCTCCACGTCGGATACGGGAACTGATGTCGGGCTATCTGGCTCCTCAGGGAGGCACATGGCAGCATTCTCCCCTGCCACACTGGACTCCTCTGAGTGCACCGTGGGGCATGTCTCCGTCGGCAGTGCAGGCATGGGTAGGGGTGTGGGTGTGGGTTGTGCAGCCTCCATGGGGGTTGCTGGTGCAGGTGGTGTTGCCTGTGCCTTCTTCCTTCCTGCAGGTTTACGCTGTCCCCTGGCTGTGCCCCTGGAGGTACAGGGCTGTGTGGCTTCCTGGCCCTCACTTTCATGGCCGCTGCCTGTGGGGGGAAGAGAGAGATGGCATGAGCTATGATTTGGGGGTCAGCATTTCTTCAAGCCTATGGTATGACAATGGGATTGCAGAGTTTTGTTGACATTTGGGTTGGGAGTGGGACAGTGATCTGGGCTTGGACGGTAAATGCATGCAGGTGTCTGGGTCACTCATGTTGGTGGAGTACTGTGCTGACTCACATTGACTGCCTCTTTGTGTGCTCTGGCAAATATGGGTTGGAGCCTTGCACCTGGCATCAGCCTGGGTCTTACTTGTGACGGCATGATTTGATGGGGGGGGGGGTTCCCATACGTGATGTGACTGCTTGCCCAGCCCTTGGCGGTGCCTTACATTGGGAATGCATTTACTATCTTCACTCATGACACTCACCTCCATCTGCGGATGACGGGGCACCGCACTCCATCTCGCCGACCCCCTCTATGGCTTCAGTGCCCATCATGTCCGCGCACGTTTGCTCCCAGGGCATCATCTTGATTGGAGAAGCTGGGCCTCCTCCTATCTCCAGGGCCTGTGTTCGGTTGGCCAATAGGATGGCCCGCACCCTGAGACGGAGGTCATCCCACCGTTTCCTGCAGTCCCTCGTCATACGCAGGGTGTTCCCTACGGCGCTCACCCTCTGTGCCACCAAGTCCCAGATCTCCTTCTTCCTGGCAATGGACGGCCTACGCATGTCGCTGCTGAATACTGTCTCAGCATTTGCCTGCAGGGTGTCCACCAGGACCTGGAGCTCGTCCTGCGTGAAACACTCCTTCCTGATTCGGGCGGCACGTTTCTTCAGTGCTTTTGGCATAATACTGGTCACTGATGGCTTTTTTGAGGGTCGGAATATACCTCAGGGTACTGTATTAAGAGAATTGTGTTTTTAAAGATGGCCGCCGTGCTCCTTCCCGTTCCTGTGAGATGACGTAATTTCCGTATCCGTTAATTAGCGGTGACCGTAATTTACGGATACCGTAAATTACGGTCACCGCTAATAACGGACAGCGGAGCTTCGGTGGCGGTGTTGTAATGACCGTCTCGCTTCATGCCGCTAAGGGGTTTTACGGGCCCTTTAGCGGTATGCCGCTAGGGGATTTACCGGCATGGCGGAAAGCTTGTGCCCGCAAAGTCGGAATGGCCTGTAAATTGCGGCGTCGTACCAGACCGGACTCGGTCTTTCTGCCATGCCGGTAAAAACCCATACTTACCGCAAACCTCGGAATGAGGCCCATTGGCTGTTTGTCAGCCAATGGCATTTAATAATGAGGGTGGGGTCGGATGATGGGGGCATGCTATGTGCCACTTTATCTCACTTTGTGAGTTGCGTGGTTGACTGCGGGAGCTTGCAAGCACATGTTGCATGCACTATATCCTGGTTACCTCACCCTTGCCAACTCTGGTGAGTAATCATATGTGGAATTAAACCATACAGTAAACCGATGTGACTCATTATTTACTCCTTGTAAGTGTATTTGCTTCAGCTGTTCCTCTGAAACATTTGCACTAGGGAATGACCACTGATGGCCTACAATGCTTTGCAGACCATTAATCCTCATTGATGATGTCACTCGAGCAGCCAGACAGGAGCAGTGTAGTTGACAGGATAGAGAATGTGTGTGCACTTTATTTTGTGTCTCTGTCACTGATTAGAGCATGGTTGCCGACTCCTGTGAGTGGGAAGAGGGTGGAGGCGAGGGGCAGCCTACTTCTGAGCATGCGCATTATAGCACTAAAGGGAAATAAGGAAGGACATGTGCAATGGGCATTCAGTACACCCTCTGCACTTTCCTAGCACTGTCATATGTTGCTAGCTGCATGCGTGGTCGCTTTTATTGACTGCATGTGCTGTCACTTTAATAGAAGTAGCTATGGTAGCCTCTACAGAGGAGTATCAAGCATTAAAGACTGTCATCCCACCGCATGGTACAATACATTGATTCCACAGAAGCCTCTGAGCTGCAGATGTGGGACAGATTACTTTGCTGAGTCATGTAACAGCTCCGAAAAGGCATATATCGACCTCAAACATACAGCACATACTGCTTAGTTTAGTGCAATCCACAACAGGTTCTGCTGTTCCTTGTGTGTGAACGGACGATTTGGTGGCTGTGCTTGTAGGTACGATGAGCTTTCACAGTTTGTGCTTTATTAACTTGTTTAAAGTTTTGATCTGATAGTTAACATGTGCCCATACATGTATGAGTGACTATTTAAATACAGTATAACACAATTATGGTTGGATATAAAAGGTGCCTTACACACGCCCTGAGGAAGGAATTCCTGAGAACATGAACCAGCAATGGGGTGTTAGAATAAAATTATAGAATGAAAATGGGTCAGGTAAAGAACACTAATTGCACTGACAAAACAAGTACAGGTCTGGAGCCACACAGCATCCGTGACAGGAGTGGGCAGAGCGAGGTGCAGCTATGATGACACAACACCCGCTCTTGGTGTCCTGGGTGCAAAAATAGGAGATTGAGAATTAAGGAACAGTCTGTATGTCGTAATGCTTCTGACACACCAATGTCAACATATTTCTTAGACACTGTAGCACTTTAGTACCTGATAGCATTTTTGTTTTAGTTGAAAATCAATATAAAAGTCAATACATGAAGAAAGAATACCCTATAGATGAACAATCTTGATAATGAAATACATAAGAATGAACAAATCACACCAACAAAAAGTGAATGAAAAACAACAATAAAAATACAAAGTATTGAATAAATGTATTTTCACAATACTGTAATTTGTCAGGTCTGCCAAATTACAGTATTGTGAAAATACATTTTTCATTACCTTGCAAAATGTGTGTTTCCTATTTAATAAAACACACTATTTATTTCAACACACTTTTTCTTCTCTTACTTACCTCTGTAGATTATATATTCTGGTTATTCAGGGTAACAAAAAAATTGGATATCTTTGATAGCTATCATGAATGAGTTCTTAAAGAAATTAGGTTAAATTTACTTTATACAGCTTTTTGGAATTTCTGTTGTTACATTTTGGACCCCCATCATAGGTGTACCACTTTTGGGGAAATCCCCTGTTTTAGGGTGTTTGTCTATGCCTCTGGGTGCTCATCGCTCTGATACAGGAGTGACAAAGTGTCATAACATGTTGTGTAAGGGTCTTTTAATCAAATGAGTGGGTCCCTAACTAACACACTTAATACCCAGAGGGTTCTAAGCGCGACCCAGGAATCAAACCTGAATAGGCCTGCTTCAGCTTTGAGTCCCTTTAGGATGGTGGGCAAGTGTGTATGTTCCTCCTCTGTGTGTTTGTTCATCCCTCTGGGTGTGTACGTTCCCTCTTGGTGAGCATGTCCCTCCTCGGTGTGTGTATCCCTCTGGGTGTGTATGTTCCTCATTATAATTAATGTCTTTATGCATAAAACATAGTACCAGCTGTTCTCAATGCTGTAATATACACCATCACACTTGCAAACGTAAGAATAACGTACCACCATTAGTATGTAAAACCTAATGCTTTTGATGTTAAATTTCTGTGGGTTTGGGCAGTAAATTTCACATTTTGGAAGCCATTTTTCCAAAATGTTCACACGGGGGAAGATCCCCCCTGCACCCTCCTTGGTATGGACTGGGCTTACACGCTCGCTCCCTAATTCGATGGGAGGAAGTTGCGCCCCACCACCTTTCAAAGTCACCAGCCGCCATTGGTCTAAAGCTTAACGAATAGAACTTGTTTTCAACTTCTTACTCAAGTACGAGGAAACTATGATTTTGTCCATTCCAACTTTTTATTAAATGCTATTTAATTCAATTAAGCTGGTGTCATTACTCCTCTTGGTCTCTGGATACTTGCTTGCTCTTCCTCAAGGAAGCTTTTCTCATCCTTGACTGTCTAATACTTGGCACTTGCGATGTTTCATTCTTCATTTAATCTAAGAGAAATATGTCTTATGTTCCTGGTTTATTCTCTTGACTTCCTCTACACCTTGCAATTATTCCTTGATGTGGTATCCTTGATCCCAGACTAATAGACTAATCTTTATTACTCAATCAAAGGTGGGTCTCCAATGTCTCCTCACTCTGCAGCCCTGGTCTGTCTCTGAGGTAGCTTGATTGGTTTCAACACAAGTCCTGCGTCCATCCTTTTCTCATAGCCGCCTTTAGTCAGGTTTTTTTTCTGCATCAAGCTTCTAGTATGTCTTGGCTACCTTGCATTTCTGCGTATGTACATTCATTTCGTCTCTTCTCACTAATTTCTTTGGTGCACCTGGTTTCTTCAAATTTCGATTACATGTTTCTCTTGTTTCTCTTGTTTCTTTAGTTACATTTTCATTATGTAAGTATTTGCATATCGTTCAGTGCATTTTCCTGTCTTTCCTTCATCACGTCACTCTGACCTCATCCGATTTCATTGATAGCTATTTGATGTCCAATGCTGTGCACAGACATCCTTCCACCCTTATAGTGCAAGGGCACATTCGATACGGTTTATACACCCGATGCCGTATTGGGACAATACCTGGTGTCCCACATATGGCTCTTATCCTGCAATTCTAATATGATGGAGTTGAGGGGGCGGGAGCTAGAGATGATGTGTTCATCTGCTCCTCTATATTCCCCCCTCTGGTCAAGTAGTGAACCAACTGCTCCTCTTCAATGTTCTTCATCTTCACTTCAAAGTTTGGTTTCCTCAGAATCCATACTTTTGTCACCTCCCTCAGATAACCTGCATTCTTTATATGCTCATCCACATGCCAGGTCATTTGACAGCATTCTCCAGTCGGTTGACAGAATACCCAACGTCCAATATAGTTCTTTTGATCCTTTGGGTAATAAAACATCATCCATGGGTGTGCCAGGAAACTCTTCTTATATTTGAAAAGTTGTGTATCAACTAAATCAAATGAAAATAAAAATAAAAACTCTTCTTTATGTTCTCACGGGTCAGTCTGTGATGTATGGTCCCCATTCACATTGATAATTTTCTTCATCCCAATAGCTTTCTTAGTTGTCTTCTTGCATTGTCCTATAATCCTTATAAGACACAATCCTAGCAGTACCAACACTAGTATTGTTCCAAGTAGTTTAAAGGCATCTACCCGCCAAGTTGGAATCCATGAAAACAGAGACAAGATCCAATCATCCTCTTCTGTGTCATTAAGTTCCTCCTCACCTTCCTGTGCAGGGTTATCAGCATAGTTATTGCCTCTTTCATGGTTCAATTTTCTCCATCGTGGGCAGCAGTTAATGTACAGCAAGAAAGCCTGATCCTGACGCACACACCTCCTTCCATTGCTGTAATTAGGTCCAAGACATACTTGTTCTGGAGGGTCATATGCCTGATATCCCTCAGTTCTTCTTTGATTGCATTAAATCCTTTTATTGTTGTGTTGATTATTTGTAGTAGCTCCCACTTAGTGATCTGCAGCCACTTGGCATTTACTACTGTCTGTTTTCCTGGCATGAATATGGCACTAAATATCATGGCTGTCTTGCTGAACAACGTATGTGCCGTTGGAATATCTTCATAAGCTGCTATTGATTTTGCTGAGAAATAGTTCTACCTCTTCAGCCGACAGAGGTTAAGCAACCTCTATTTTCTCTGGTGTGTATCCATCTTTGGCTACTTTTCAATATGGAGGTCACTTTGTGGAATCACTAATGCAGGAACATACATGATTACAATAGTACATATTCCTTCCAAATTCTTAGGCGACTGCATATAAGCTCTGGATCCACAGGCTCAATAAGAATGCATTAACACAGGAGTTCCACCATTAATTCATGGTACTTCGAGCACCTGCTTACATCCTTTATTTTCTCCTACTAGAACCAGGCCTTTGTTATGGATACCAGTCCTGCTTCATTGTCAACCCATGTTAGTAACATAGAATACTTGGCCCATGACTTTAGGCATATGTCATTTAAGATTTGTTCTATGCTTACTGATTCCTTCTTCAATAAGTGTATGGTGAAAGATGACATTATTTCTTCCCATCCTGTACTGGTGGCAACTCATCCAGATACCAATAGCTGAGGTCTCTCCCAGCATCCTGGTACTCCTGGTGTTTTCTATCTGTTTGTACATCCCAGCCTCTTCATTTCAACACCCTTTACTTGTATTCCAGTCAAGGATGAATATATAAGCATCACGCTCGTCCAGCCTATCTCTTTTTGCATCTTTTGAGTTTTCACATATGTATCTTCATATGGAAATTATCTCCTTGTTCGCCATCGTAGGATTGCCCATCTTCCTTCGAATTGTCCTCTGGTTGTGCACGCTGCTAGATGGCTGAGGCACTTCGCATTGTGTGTAGGCATTTCTTTTGCAATGAATATCCTGATTGTGTTCATTGCATAGGGGATGAGAGAGCATAAATAGCAGCTTTCATCTGACATTCTCTCTCCCACCTCCTTCATGTGTTGATATTCTCTTAATGGGCCCAAATATCAAGATATGAATTTATATTTTCATTATCTTCACCAGCATCTCTTTTATGTAGAATCATTTGTTTAGTAAAATCAGGGAAGATGCCTTTGTTAGGGAATCATAAGAAATGGGTCATTGTCAACCACTGTATATGCTATTTTAATCATTATGTGTCTTAATGCCATAATAATATGGAAGAAAAGACAAATGATAATGCAGAATGAAATCACAATTATCATTCCAGAAAAATGTATTGATTTTCCTGATCATAGTGAGTCTCTTATATTTTGGAACCTTCCCATTTTGTTTTAATTCAATACGTAATTTTATTTTTTGTAAATCAGACTTTTATATCATAAACTACTGAATTATTACAACAATGATTCTGGAAATAACATGACTGTTTTTAGGATTGCTGAGGAATGTCTCAATGTCCATGTGTGGTCTGATCAGGGATAGGTATTACTGCAATATATAGGTTAAAACAGCATACAAGAATGTGTGCAATGTTATTGTGATTGGCAGTATGCAGTGTGCTCTTTTACTTTGGATCCACTGTGTCAATACATTGGGCCTCATTCCGAGTATGGCGGTAAGGGATAGCGGCCACCGGTAACGAGACCGGTGGCGGTATTCCCTTACCGCCATACTCCGAGTTCCCTCTGCGCCCTCGCCCTTAACGCCTGCTTTGAGCAGGTGTTAAAGTCGAGGGCGCAAAGGGGCCTCCGAGCCAATAACGGTGACCGTAATGAACGGTCACCGTTATTTGCATCTTCCCCATTCCCATTGAGCCCTATGGGGGCTCATTTGGGAATGGGGAAGAGCCTTGGTGAATGGGGAATTACCGCCCCGCCAACCTTGGAATGGGGCGGTGATTCCGCCATCCACCAAGGCTCTGCCGGTCAGGGTACGGCGTCAACCAAGGCGTTAATAGTGCCATTGGTTAGCGCCGTACTCGGAATGAGGCCCATTGTGTCTTGTTCATATCTAAAATAGTTCTAGAATAGCTGTAAATCCATTCATTTTGCATTAGATTTAAGAAATATCAATTTTATTCCTGAGTGTTCTTATGCTCCATAGATTCTTTATGTTTGCTCTTAGTACCCAATCTGGTCTGCATGCATGGAACATCTTGTTTTGCTTCACTGTCAGCAGATGCAGGAGGGAGCAAGGTCTCTCCTTTGTATGGTGTGATGCCATGCATGTGCAGCCTGGCCCGTCTTCCTTGTAGCTTGCCAGGTGTGGGAGTAATTTTTTCCAAGTTGTATGGTCCCTCAAAACAGGGTTTATTACAAGTGCAAACAAACTATCATACCAGCATCTGGTCCCCTGGATATAAGCTAGGTTACTTCAATAGATTTTCGAGATTAATTGGTTGGCTATCTAATTCAATCCTCTGTGACCCTTCGCTCCCGTTCTTGATCTATTGAGAAATGAAAGAGACACTAGCGGTCATTGTTGCCAAATAATCATGTATCTCATCACCTAATGTCTTCATTACACCGTGTTCATCAGTTTCTAACCTAGTAGGAGGAGCAAAAGGTATTCCCAGGCGCCCTCCAGTAACCAACTCATGACAAAGTCGCTGGTGTTCTGAGCCAGGCTGATTTCAAAGTACATATAATGCAAGGGGTAGGCAATGTAGCTACCCCTTCTTTAAAGTTATCTAAATTTGAGCTATCCTCTCCTTAAGGAGTCAGATTAAATGTTTACAAATCCAATTCTCCTGTGGGTATTAGGCAGAAAAATGACTAATGCTTTATGCCTAATAAAAGAGTGACCTGCTCAAATAGAACATTTATAAAATGTGGTCCATTGTCAGACCACAGGACTTTGCACACACCCCATCTTGGAAACACCTCACGCAAAAGAAACCTGGCAGCACATTTGACATCAGGGTGTGTTTATGGACCTGCCTCAATCCATCTAGAAAGGGACATATCACTACCTATATGTACATATAGCAGTTGCATGTCTGCAACATATCCACATAATCTATATGTAGATGCTGAAACTGGCCATTGGGTGTAGAGATTGCTCTTCTCACTGTCCGCAAAGTATGCCTTGCTGTAAATTTCTGGCACACAATGCAATTTACAATAAACAGTGCCACATGTTCTAATAGATTTGGTGAGAACCAATCTTCTGCAAATATAGCTGCAAGACTCTCTGGAGTCATATGCATGGGGTAGTGAAGCTGCTCCAGTGCTACCCTCAATAATGCCAGAGGCAAAACTGGCTTTCCAGTACTGTCCTGTCTCCATATAGCCTCAGTGAGGGATAAAGAACACGTCTGCTTCTTTCACAGGTCTTTCTCTTTTGTGGGGATGATACTTTTAACTCAATTAACTGATCAATAGACAAGACACGAAAACCCTCCTGTATCATCATGTACCGTCCTAACATTTCTTTAACATTTTTTACTTCAAAATCAGAAATGTTTGGGAAATAGGCTGGCTTTTTGGATTCTATTTCTGCGTCTACATTATCTACATTATTGCATGAAATCATGTCTGTTCTTTCAGTGTGGGATGCACATTTCATGAAAGCAATAGTCAATGGGAGTCTTAGCACTTCAATAAGCTTATCCAATAGGGACGCATGTTTCACTGGTGTGCCATCTGCATGGAGGAAACCCCTCCTTTTCCAGTCTGACAAACCTGCGTGTACATTTGACATCAGATAGGAAGAGTCAGAGTACAACGTCACTTCCCCATCCTCGTATCTTTGAAGTGCAGCGATAAGTGCCACTAATTCTGCAGCCTGTGCTCGGCAATGTGTAGGCAATCTCATACTTGTCACTACTCCCAAATCACGGTCCAGCTTCACTACTGCTGATCCAGCTTGCCTTTCACCAGTCATTCAGTCAATTTTTGAAGAACCGTCAATAAAAAGAATTTCCTCCCCACCTAGAATATTTTCTCTAACACAGGGAATATTATCATAGAACTCAGTATATGTCTTGCAGTCATGTACAGAGTCATCCTTCCCTACTTGTTCTGATATGAATGTTCCTGGGTTCACTATTCTATATCTTACAATTTTAATCACAGAGTTCAAAATAATGATCTCATATCCTGATGCTCTTTGTGTAGTCTCTATAATAGCAAATAATATGTGTTTAACAAATAATTTCACTGAAATACCCCATTGAAATACTTGAAGCTTTTTCAATAGCAAAGGCAGCAGCAGCTAACACTTGTTTGCAAGGGTAATGTTCTTCCATTACTGGATGTAATATCCCAATATATTAAGCCAATGGTTTATGTCCATGTCCTAATGTCATTTTCTGTGTGAGAACTGCTGTCATATCTTCTCCATTTGAATGGGAAGACAGATCTAATTCTTAATGATAATCTGGAATTCCTAGCACAGGGGGCTATACTGATCACCCTCTTCAATTCTACAATTCCTTCAATCATTTCATCTGTCCATGTTATCTTACTTTTGTCTACCTGTGCTTCTTTAAGCCCATTTAAAGTGACAACGACTGTTGGGATTTTTTGGTATATCAACTCTGGTTGCTCGGCGCCCAAACCTAAGAAATTGTGTCGCCAACCCGTGGAAGTAAGGAGTTACCCCTACTCCGTTATAATATTTCTGTCACATAAAGCTTCCACACATGGGCTGCGCCATTATATTAAAAGAAAACTTGTACAGCAAGAATTGCTTATAGTAATTAAGTGGTTGGTTTATTTATAGGGTAGCCCTTATAAGAGACACATGTTTTGGCACGTACTGTGCCTTTTTAAATTAAGGCAGTAATTTCTTGTTGTTTATAATTAGTATGGTATTATATATGGTTGTGGTCAGTGCTTGGTTATAGTCCTGGGTTAAATCCCTCCTGACTAGCATTATGTATGGTTCCCGCGCGTCGGCCGAGTCCCAAAAGACCTTTTAAAAGTGGTTGAATATATGTGCTGTTATTGAAAATCCAGGCTCTGCATTATTTACATAGGCCTACAAAGTGATGCATTCCCATCACTGCCTTATGTTCTGAAGTCTTCATAATTACTTCTGCTCTTTCAGGTATCACTTTTCCCCCTTCTTGAGGGATTAACTGTCCCATATACAAGACCATATACAAGACCACTTCCTTACAATATTGTAGCTTCTCCTTGTCTACCTTGTATCCGTTCCCTGCTAATATGGTCATGAGTCAAACGGAGTCTTATCTGACTCTTTCTTCTATCTCACTGCATACTAATATGTCATCTATGTACTGAATTATTGGACTCTCAAGCTGTACATTACCTAGGTCCATCTGGTGGATGGTGTTAAAGATTGAGGGGTGACTCACAGTACCTGTTAGGAAAACAAGTCTGTTTTAGGTGCGTATTTCTATATGAAAATGAAGTCAAATCTTGTGAGTCTTCATAATGCAGAATTGAGAAAAATTTGTTTTTAAATCTGTAACTTTAAAATATTTTACCTTAGATGGGATGTTGCATAATGTTGTAGCAGGATTTTGGAACTAAAGGAAACTCTGCTTCAACAATATTGTTTAGAGAACGGAGATCCTGAATAGATCTCCATGAACCCCCAGTTGATTTGTTTACTGGCTACAGAGCTGCGTTACATGAGGATTCAGATGGCAACAATAATCCCTGTTTCATTAAAGCAGAAATAGTCCTTTATCTGCTCCTCTGGACATGGGAAATTGCTTTGCTCATGGCAAGATTTCTCCTGGTTTAGGCATCATTTAAACTGCTCTGACTCCTTGCAATAGACCCAAGTCAAATGGAATGTAAGTCCATAAAATATTTGTCACTTATTCTAAATCTTCCTGGAGAAATTACGTTTTCTTTTTTAACATTGCCATTCTCTGCTGTATTTCTCTATTCACCACTTTAATCCAATAAGTGAGACTTATGAAAAATACTAATTCATCATCTGAATAATCATCCCAAAATAGCTCATCGTCCGTCAAGTTTATTAACCTATACGCTTTACCAAGGGCTATCACTGCTCTCCATCCTCTTCCCTCTTCACCTGTTCCATGGACAACCACCCTTTCTTCTCAGACCACTGCTGCTTCTACCTCTAAGGGGATAACCTGTCCTTATGAACCTGGGTAACCACGTTAATGAAGCAGCCACTCCATAAAAAATACTTCTTGATCTAAATGATCTCCTCATAATGCCTTCTGACCTGTAAAGGCTAATATAAACTCTTTCACATTCATATAATGTATGCCTGGAGCATCAGTAAAATATATTGTAATGTTACGTTTTGTCATCAAGTCATGCCCTAATATGTCAACTGGTGTCTGCCAAGAATACAATAATGGCATAGACACATTCAGGCTGATTCATGGAATAATTAGCGCGGCGCAAGTGGGCAAAAACGTGCGAATCGCAGTGGAATAGCGAAAATCGCAGTGCAAGTGCGAAAATCGCAAGAAAAGCAGCGCACGTCGATTCATGGAAGTCCGTGCGCGAGAAAACCAGCGGATGTGCGATAAAAAGTGCGCCGCGCACGTTGGCGCACAGGCCATCTAACAGCGTGCGCCAGGTCACAGCGAAAATCGCACAGGCCACAGCGAAATTCGCACATAGCGCGGCGCACGCATCAAAAGTAGGCGGAACACGGGCGTAACACTCGGAATGGGGAACAACTTGCAAAAACGTGGGCGTCACGGGGGAAGTACAGGGCACAAGTGCGCGGAACGCCCACACGCTCGCCTACAACACGTATTCATGGAATAGAATAGGGCAAAAAAGCGCACGCTCAAACCAGCGCACAGGCACAAACACGACCGCCACAAGAAAGCAGGCGGTAGCGTCTCTGCGGCTGTAAGAAATGTGTGCCAAAAGGTGCGCCAACAAATAGCACCCATATACTGCCATGATGAATGTCCTATACTGTGGCCCTCCAGGACAAATGACGTGCAAAGGGGTACCTACAAACACGGACACGCTGACAAAAAATACGTGTGCGTGTATACCGGGGTGCGCGGGAAGTCTCACACGCGATTTGGCCGGGTACGTGGATTTCAGGGGTGCGTGGGAAGTTCCACACGCAATTCCATCAGGGTAGGTGAATTTCAGGGGTGCGCGGGAAGTTCCACACGCGATTCCATCAGGGTACGTGTATTTCAGGGGTGCGCGGGAAGTCCCACACGCGATTCCATCAGGGTAGGTGTATTTCAGGGGTGCGCGGGAAGTTCCACACGCGAATAGCCTGGGCGCGTGTATTTCAGGGGTGCGCGGGAAGTTCCACACGCGAATAGCCTGGGCGCGTGTATTTCATGGGTGCACGGGAAGTCCCACACGCGATTACAGCAGTTTACGTGTATTTCAGGGGTGCGCGGGAAGTTCCACACGCGAATAGCCTGGGCGCGTGTATTTCAGGGGTGCGCGGGAAGTCCCACACGCGATTACAGCAGGGTACGTGTATTTCAGGGGTGCGCGGGAATTTCCACACGCGAATAGCCTGGGCGCGTGTATTTCAGAGGTGCGCGGGAAGTCCCACACGCGATTACAGCAGGGTACGTGTATTTCAGGGGTGCGTGGGAAGTTACACACGCGATTAGGCTGGGTGGGTCCTCACAGGTGTTCCCTGTACACCCTCGACGGCCCCTGCAGGCAGCCCACAAAACATGGGACTACCCTGCACACCTGCTCATGTCTCCCACCACCCCCACCCCCCACCATCCAGGGGCACCCTCCACCAGGCCCCCACTCATGTCTCCCACCACCCCCACCCCCCAGCAGTGCAGGGGCAGCCTCCACCAGGCACCCACTCATGTCCCCTATCACCCCCACCCCCCGCCACCAGGGGCACCCTCCACCAGGCCCCCACTCATGTCTCCTACCACCCCCACCCCCCCAGTCACCAGGGGCACCCTCCACCAGGCCCCCACTCATGTCTCCCACCACCCCCACCCCCCACCATCCAGGGGCAGCCTCCACCAGGCCCCCACTCATGTCTCCCACCACCCCCACCCCCCCAGTCACCAGGGGCACCCTCCACCAGGCCCCCACTCATGTCTCCCACCACCCCCACCCCCCACCATCCAGGGGCACCCTCCACCAGGCCCCCACTCATGTCTCCCACCACCCCCACCCCCCAGCAGTGCAGGGGCAGCCCCCACCAGGCCCCCACTCATGTCCCCTATCACCCCCACCCCCCCGCCACCAGGGGCACCCTCCACCAGGCCCCCACTCATGTCTCCCACCACCCCCAACCCCCAAGTCACCAGGGGCAGCCTCCACCAGGCCCCCACTCATGTCTACCCCCACCCCCACCCCCCACCATCCAGGGGCAGCCTCCACCAGGCCCCCACTCATGTCTCCCACCACCCCCACCCCCCAGCAGTGCAGGGGCAGCCCCCACCAGGCCCCCACTCATGTCCCCTATCACCCCCGCCCCCCCAGTCACCAGGGGCACCCTCCACCAGGCCCCCACTCATGTCTCCCACCACCCCCACCCCCCACCATCCAGGGGCAGCCTCCACCAGGCCCCCACTCATGTCTCCCACCACCCCCACCCCCCAGCAGTGCAGGGGCACCCTCCACCAGGCCCCCACTCATGTCTCCCACCACCCCCACCCCCCTGCCACCATGGGCACCCTCCACCAGGCCCCCACTCATGTCTCCCACCACCCCCACCCCCAGCAGTGCAGGGGCAGCCTCCACCAGGCCCCCACCCATGTCTCCCACCACCCCCACCCCCCAGCAGTGCAGGGGCAGCCCCCACCAGGCCCCCACTCATGTCCCCTATCACCCCCACCCCCCCCGCCACCAGGGGCACCATCCACCAGGCCCCCACTCATGTCTCCCACCACCCCCACCCCCCACCATCCAGGGGCACCCTCCACCAGGCCCCCACTCATGTCTCCCACCACCCCCACCCCCCAGCAGTGCAGGGGCATCCTCCACCAGGCACCCACACATGTCCCCTATCACCCCCACCCCCCCGCCACCAGGGGCACCCTCCACCAGGCCCCCACTCATGTCTCCCACCACCCCCACCCCCCTGCCACCATGGGCCCCCTCCACCAGGCCCCCATCCATGTCTCCCACCACCCCCACCCCCCAGCAGTGCAGGGGCACCCTCCACCAGGCCCCCACCCATGTCCCCTATCACCCCCACCCCCCAGCAGTGCAGGAGCACCCTCCACCAGGCCCCCACTCATGTCCCCTATCACCCCCACCCCCCCGCCACCAGGGGCACCCTCCACCAGGCCCCCACTCATGTCTCCCACCACCCCCACCCCCCCAGTCACCAGGGGCACCCTCCACCAGGCCCCCACTCATGTCTCCCACCACCCCCACCCCCCACCATCCAGGGGCAGCCTCCACCAGGCCCCCACTCATGTCTCCCACCACCCCCACCCCCCAGCAGTGCAGGGGCATCCTCCACCAGGCACCCACACATGTCCCCCTGCCCCCAGGTCCTGACGATACTCAATCATGGCAGTAATGGGCAGCATACCCAGCACAAACACCCAGGCAAGGATTGCATCCACCCACATAGTGAATGCAATTACATGATACAACCCCAATGGCAAGTATGTAAATGAACACATGTCCGTCACACACACATACACAACGGGTGCAAGTGAATGTCAAAACCCATATCATGACATGTATGAAACCAATGAGAAAATACCACAAGTGAAAGTTAAAAAAACATGTATTAAAGATGAAAAATAAGTAAACAAATCAAACATACAACAATGGGGATAACAAAATAAATGGTCCATGTCCGAGAACAAATGTAAAAATAAAAAAAACAAAGTAATCCAAAAACAAATGTTGTCCAAAGCAATGTCATGTGGAAGGAAAATAATGAAAAACCATTTCCTCATGGTGAACACAATAATCAATAAAAAAAAATGTTTCTTCAAAAAGCAAACTATATACACGAATATTCCAGGGTCCATGAGCCCAACACCATAAATGAAACCTACTACTACCTAATGAAAAAAATATCTACAAAAAAGTGGCCATTGTCCGAGCGGTCCAAAAAAATAAAAATGAATAAAGGAAACATAACACTAACTAACTAAATAACTATATACAAAGGCAGCGGGCAAGTCCTGTGGCTCACTCGGTGATGTTGCTGGCCAGGGCATCATCGAACTCCATGTCGATGTCCTGGAGGCGGGACTCTGTCCTGGCCCCGAGGTCTCGCAGGGATAACCCCATGTTCAGCTCAAACTCCCTGCGAGCTTCCTCGAGGCACTCAGCCCGCCTCAACGCCCGACGCATGGAGAACTCCGCCCTGACCATGGTGAGCCGCTCCTCTTCCGCCCGCTGCCGCTCCGCACCTATCCGCTGGACCAACTCCTCCCACACGGAAGACACCACCATCCCAGGGTTGCCCTGCCCTCCGGCCGATGCCTGCCCCTCTGATCTTGATGGCTCCGAGCCATGATGCCTCCCACATCGAGCCTGCTGCTGCCTCCGACGCCACTGCCTCTGCCAGCACGACGGCATCCAGCCTGATGGAAACCACCGACGCCGTCGTGCACGTGCCCTGCCCGATGATGCTGTCACTTCTTCCATCTGCTGGGGTCCAGTTGCTGTGTTGTCCACCCCTGCTGGACCTCCGACTCCCAACTGTGGCAGGGATGGGATCCCAACCGAGCTGGCTGCATTGGTCGGGGCAGGTCCACAGGGGGCCCTGGTGGCATCTGGGCCGGAAGACGGCAAGGAGAACGACTGGTGTATAGCCTGCACAGAGGAGGAGAGGGCCGCCAGATTGGCCAACACATGCAGCAAACCCCCGAACATGGCCGATCCCAATTGGGCCACGTCGGCACGGTGCACTTCGTGATGACGTGCGTGCTCCTCCCAGGAAGCATGCACGGCATCACGAATCACAGCCGTGCGCATTGCGACCCCAATCAGGACCTTCTCCACACGGCCAGGGGTTCCCACGTCCGCAGGTGGAGGGGAGTCAGGTGACATGGACATCCCCTCTACCTGCGGACAGGCCTGGGACGGGGCATCCCTGCTGGTGCATGGTGGTGCACTCACAGGGTCAGGGACAGCGACATGCACAGGCCCCTCCACGGTGACCTGTGTTGCCTCCTGCCCCTGGCCCTGGACTGCACCACTTGCACCAGCAGGGATGCCCCCACCAGGCCCCAACTGTGCCCCAGTGGCGGCCTCCTCCTCCTCTGTGCAAACCACCAACCTGGATGGCTCCTCACCGTCTCCCACCATAGCAGGCCCCTGTGGGGGCTCACCCACCCCTTCCGCTGCAGCCGTGGGGACATCCCCGCCGCCTTGCTCCACAGCGCCGTCTCCGCCCTCTTCTTCACTAGCCGCTGCGTAGAGGGAGACAAAGAACACAAGCATCAGGGTACTGTACAATGGTCCCCTAGACAGGAAGCAATAGCAGATGAGCACCACTGTCAAAGTACACTTCCATCATGTCGCTCCACAACACATGGGTCAGTCCAGGCAAAACACACACAGTAACAGGCATGGTGCATGCCATGGACATTTCCATGCATGTCCAATGGACTCTTGAAACATTCAATGATATGTAACTCACATGCATCATGGCTCATGCCTATCACATGCACACACTTCACCTCAGTCACATCCATCTGGCCCCAAACACACCAAACACAGCGGATACAAGGGTAATTTGGCTGCTTCACTGAATCTGTGCATTGTCACACACATGTGTCATGCATCCATGGCATGCACAAGTCACAGACATGCAGGTCAGGCACACAGACATGGCTACCATATATGTACCTGGCATCAGCACCCATCCCTCACCCCCGCCCATGTCCAGGTACAGAGACTGGCATGCTCTCATGTTCAAAATCTGCATAGGGCTCCCCATGCGGCATTTGAACACATGCAACAACCATGTGGGTCACACATCACTGGTCGCACATGCATTACTATGATGTCCCTGCACACATACATGCATACATGTCCTATGGCACACATAAAGGCAAGTATCATAGAACCAGCACACTGCAACATGCCCTGTCTCACACAGTAATGCTTGGACCCTTACCGCTCAACTCCAGACGGGCTTCCCTCTCAAGGATCTGGGCGTGGAGCACTGGGCGTACGCGTTCCAGGACCCTCATCTGGATGGAACTCATGCGGCCCCGGCCCCCCTCCACGAGGCGCCGGGCCTTCACAAGGGTCCTGGACCTCAAGTCCTCCCAGCGCTTCTTGATCTTCAGGACGTTGCGGGTTGCCACCCCCTCCGCGTTGATGGCAACCACACAGTCGGCCCAGATCCTCTCCCGTCCTTCCTTGCTGGCGCGGGACGATCCAAAGAGGGCATCATACTGCCCCAGGACATGCTCCACCAGGACACCAACTTCGGTGGCAGTGAAGCTGGTGCCCCTCTGCCCCTCTGGCCTGGGGTTGCCACTGGTGCAAGATGTGGAAGTGCCCGACATGGCAACCCCAGAGGCAGGTGTGGGTGGGCAACTGGGTCCTGGGGCTGGGCTGTGGAGCGATGTAATCCCAGTCGGGAGTCTTCAGTTCCAGCAGGGGTGGACACAGCAACTGGACCCCTGCAGATGGCTGATGTGCAGGCACCAAATGGCAGGGCACGGTGGCAGCAGGCAGGCAGGCAGGCAGGCAGCAGCAGATGGCACGTGGGAGGCTGCTCGGGGCACTGGGGGGCAGTAACTCGGCCTTCTGGGCAGGAGCGTGGTCTTCCATGTGTTTTCGCGTGGCCAGCTTGATACGGAGTGATTTGGCACGTGAAAATCCTGCACGTCAGCGTGAAATCCGCGGAAAGGCCCTTAGCGCGTAAGCGCATCAGCACGCATACGCGATTCTATTGGACCAGAGTCCCTCAGCGCGTAAGCGTCTATGACGTGACCCGCACGGGTGTTCCCCACTCAGCACGTGATGACGGAGCACACGTGGAAATACTGCACGTCAGCGTGTAATTGGACAAAAGTGCGCGTACACGCGATTGCCCTATGTACGTGTATTTCATGGGTGCGCGGGCACTTACACACGCCAGTACGTCAGCGCACCTGTATCCCGTGGTGCGTGGGAATTTCCACACGCTATTGGACTGGGAACTGGATTCCAGGGGTGCGCAGGTCACACGCTCGCCTAGAACACGCGCAAAGCATAAATTTGCGCACTTTAACAATAACAAGCTCAGACGCCAGGATGAACATACCGTTCCTAGCAGCAGTGGCAGTGGGCTACCAAAGGAGGAGGAGGAGGATAGTCAGGGCCAGAATATTCACACCCAGAACCAGCCTTTTCGGGATGCCTGATGACCAGGTGTATGGGAGGTACAGGTTTCCACCACACATAATACTGGACCTGGTGAGTGAGTGGGAGGATGACCTCACATCACCCACCCTGTGCTCCCAAGCACTCAGCCCCCTGGAGAAGGTCCTCAATGTACTGCACTTCTTAGCCACTGGATCATTTCAGCGGACAAGTGCCATAGTGGGTGGGGTGTCACAGGCCACCCAGTCACGCTGCCTACACCAGGTCTTGAACATCATCACTGCACGCCCATCAGTCCGCAGGCACATATACCTGCCCGGAACACCTGCAGAAAGGCATGCTGCCGCCCTGGATTTTTACGGTGTGGCACGATTCCCCAAAGTGCTAGGGGGGAGGCAGCCCGTACACAGCTAGTGGCTAATTACTTCACATAGAAATCACACCCCTGTGGAGTGCACACTGCCCTGGCACATTCCATCTGACAATCAATGATGACTCAACCTGACACTGATCCTGAATGTCTGGAGAATGAACCGTGAATACCATATCAGCCTGAGATTGTTCACCTGGAAGTGTCACAATGTGTGCATCCCTACCCACACAGACACCACCAATGCAGTTTTGTGGAGTTACACATTCAAGCAGCTAAAAAGAATACCCACTTGCAAAATGCAACAAGAGGACAGTGCCATGTCAGCCAACCCAACCCCAGCACCGCCACACGACACACCGTGCCATGTCATGCTATTTGCAGGTAAACAAAGTAATCCCCACAACATGACACTAGTGTCACTATGGACAGTGCCCCTATTAGAAACCTGCAACACCTGAAATGCTCACAGCAATGCCGGACCAACAACATACTTGAGCACGTACTACCATTAACATGACATCACAAATGTTACATATTAGTAGTCTCACCACCTGGAAATGCCTGCACTCCCACCACTACCAACTGTGCAGTGTTGGCGCCATGTAGAGTTGCAGGTGCACTGCTGCCAACATGGACCCCATCTCCAGACTAGAGGTCCTTGTGTAGACATGAGGAAGGGACCTGCAAAATGGGAGGTAGACACAGAAGATGAGTTACACATCAATGCAACATGCAGTGTACAACACAACAGCAATATGCACTAGGAATGTATACACAGTATTGACTACAGACTGCCCACACAGCTCATGGGAGTCCAACGTCACTGTGTAATTCACTGTCACTTGGGCACACCCTTTGCAAGCCCATGGAAACGGGAAGCAGGAGGGGTGTGTGTGACTCAAACCCAAGCATCTGAACCAAATACATTACAAGCCTGCATGTGCCCAGCCACAATGCAGCGTATGCCCACAGGAACCACGGAAGCCAACAAATCGTCCCAAAAAAATAGGGAATAAAATAAATAAAAATAAAAATAAAAATAAGAAACAATCAAAAATGGCCATTGATGGGCCCGGGGGGGTTGGGGAGGCCACCCAGGAGGTCCGAGGACAGGATGCACACCAGAACCCACCTGAGTGGATCCTGGGAAAATAAAACACCTCCATGGGCTCATGGCCCACACGGCTACCCTATTGTGGGAGTATCACTGCTGTCGCTATTATCACCCTGTGCAGCTGCATCCGGAGGTGGTTGCACTATGGGAGGCAGCCCACGCAAGGCCCTAGTCTGCTCCTCCATGGCTGCAAGCATGCGGGTGTGGTAGGTCTGGTTCTGGAGGATGAGTGTGCGGAGGTCCCCATGCAACAACTCACGGGATGCCCGGACCTCCTCCCTCGTTGCCTGCATCTCAGCTGAGAGCGTACGGGTGAGACGCTCCAGCTGCTGTTCTGTCCTTTGGTGTGTTGAAGCCTCAAGCTCAACAAGAGTCGTCCTGAGGTGAAGGAGCTCCTGCCTCAGGGCTTCCCTGTGGCCCTGGGACTCAATGGAGATGGCCTCCTGCAGAGTCGCCAGTGCCGCCCGCCTGTCCCTGTTGGACCCCAACATGTCCTCCCTGTGTGACTGGCAGATGGAGTCGGTTGCCTGCTCTAGTCGCTCCATCAGCCTTTCTGGGGGGACAATGGAAGTGGCCACCCTATCCATGGCCTGAGCCATCATCTCGGATGATGCAGCCTGTTGGGTTGCCATACCGTAAATGGATTGCTCCCATGCGGTATTGCCAGGTGGCGTACGGCCACTACGTCGGCGGGCACCACACCTGTCTGGGGCAAGGCGAACTGCGCCTTGCTGTGCCGGCACTGCCTGAGGCTGCAGGACTGCATTCCCCCTCTGATCTGCTGGCCCAGGAACAGGATCAGATGTCGCGGAGTGTGACCCTGCATCCGTAACCACCAAAGGCGTAGCTGCCAACACTGACATCCCCATGGAGGGTTCTGACCCTGGTGCAGGTGGGTGAGACAGAACAGAATCCCTCCCTGGAACACTCACCTGCGACGGCACGTAGGTCTCATCCGAATCAACACCTGAGTACAGCTCGGGGGAGGTGCAGCCAGAGACACCCCTTGAGAGCACGACCTGCAGCACTTGTGGGTTCTCCCCCAACACCACACCACGTCCCTCACTGGTGGTTGGTCGGCCCTCGGACCCCTCCTGGGTCTGCACCATCTCCACAACCCCAGCAGTATCAGGTGCGTCTTCCCCTGCAAAGACATGAAAACAAAGAAATGGAAACAGGCATTAGCACCATGGCACACAATGAGGGCTGAGAAGCAAGAGAACCAGTACTTGATTGACACATGTCCCACATGACTAAAACCCTCCCATGCATGCACCCTCACTGCGTATGAAGTGCAGGCAAATGGCACACACTGATGACACCAAGATGGAAGATGAACACATTTTCTGCATGCTGCCTGGCAGTGGCATCACACATTGGCCTGTGATTGCCAGGTGAAACACACATGCCATCACACAGATGGCATGTACCATTGCTATTGAGTGAAGATGGAGAGGAGGGCAGCACCTATTCATTCAGTCCAGTTCCCGCATGTAATTGCTTTTCTAATTCTAACAGGTCAGATTTTTCACCTGGAGCTGCCAGTCTGAAATGGTCCAATTGCACAGGGACATGTGTGTACAAATGATATCCAGGTAACAAAGTCACTCCACTTTACCATAGCCATGTCAGACATGTGACTAGTGGACAGCGACATGGCTAGTAAAAGTGGGGGAATGCAAACAATCTGACTGAATGAACAGTGAAAAATAAGCAACCATGTTGTGGCAAGGTGACACTTCAAGGGCAACTGGCGTGCAGTTGGGCTAGATGTCTACTGTTGGCAGAAGGGATACTGCTATGGCCAAATGCAGCTGCGCAGGAAGTATTGCATGAAGCACATGGCTGAACCATACGACTCAGGCGCACACACTCTCACCTGGCACACAAACAGAAGCCCTCACACACACACCATGCACATGGATGACACACACATGCATGTGCACTCACCGGACAATGCCTCGTAATCAGCCAGATCTCCCACGCCTTGGATCTGTTCCTCCGTGACGTAGGTCCCAGCGACTAACTCATGTGGAGTGAGTTCCATGTCTACTACTGGAGACCCACCTCCAGTCATTAGAGTTGCGGCATGACTTGAGGCCAGCTTACTCTTTGCCCTGCGCTTTAGGTCATTCCAGCGCTTATAGCAATCATTGGCTGTGCGCCTCACGATTCCAAGGGCACTTACGATGTCCGCAACGGTCTGCCAGTGTGCCTGGCGTTGTGCAGGTGTGGTCTTGGATCCTGCAACAATGACCATCTCGTTGTCATGTCCGGACACATACTCGACAAGTGCATTCAGTTCGTCATCCGTGAAGCTGGGCTTCCTGGACGGGCCGGACTGTGTAGCCGTGTCTGGGGCATCAGCCTGTGCCGGACGAGCACTCTTCCTCTTCCGCTTGGAAGGTGGTGGTGATCCTGAGTGTCCTGCGCCGCTCTGGACACTAGGGGCAGGAGCCCTGATGGACTCTGTAGCAGGAGTGTGGGATTGCACACTCAGCATGGGAGTTGGTGCAGGCATTGGCTCTAGTGTGATGGTGTCAGGGGGAATGTCAGCAGCATGGACTAGGACCGACACTGTCCTGGCTGGGTGTGTGAGGGCTGGGGTGGATGGAGCCGCAGCTGCCCCTGCAGCCTCTCCACCCTGCCTCCTTGGTGCAGCAGATGACCTTGCTGCCCCAGATCCACGTGGCATGATGGCATCAACGTGCACCAGCGCACGTGTCGTAGCCCTGCTGACCTGGAAGTCAGCCATGGAGTCAGCCAGGTCTGGTGCCACAATGGGCTGGTCCAACAAGGGCTGAGCATGGATGGTGTCAGCCACATCAGCCTCAACGGGAGGGGGGGAGGAGGGGGATTATGGGTGCCCGTGACTGGTCCTCCACACATGGGGGGACAGGCTCACCCTGCAAGTTACGACCACGTCCATTATCCGGATCCACCACGGCCACCACTTGTGGCTCTTCCACCTTTGCCACCCTTACGGAATCCTCGCCTCCCAGCCATGGCACTGATGTTAATGTGCGTATGGGAGTGGATGTAGACTATTGTCCTGGGCAATTGGGGGTCAAAGGGGTTGGGTACCAGATGGTAATTGTACCCTAGTGCTCTAGCAAGGCTGAATGTAACCCCTGGGGAAAGATGACGGGTCATGCAACGCACAGGAGGCCCAAAAAAGGGAGATGACGTGCACGCAACCCCTCCTAGACCACGTGTGCAGAAAGAAAAACCTGCACTACGCTGTGGCACCCAGTAACACAAGAATGAACGTATGCGTGTCACACGCAGCCTAGTATGACCTCTGAAGGGGTAGGCTACACACGGGGCAAGCACAGATGTTAGATACGTGCGTGACTCACCGTCTGCCAGGTAAAAGAGCGTGAAAAATGAGCGCGTTTGGTTGGCAACACCCCCGCCAAAAGAAGATATGTACGCTGTCTGAGGAGACAGGACAACAGTAGAAGGGAACACTGTTTGAGGGAACAGGCCCAGGTAAACCAGTACAAGAGAAAAAAATAGAAAAAGCTGTCAGAGGTAACAGGGAGTACGAACTTGAAACGCCGTGAAGTAAATTGCGTGTGAAACGACAAGAAGTACAGAATTCACCCACTCGCTCTCCGCGAAAAGCAGTACAAGGAATTGGTGTTCTACACGTACCTTATATGCAGGCCCACACGTACAGCGTCACTTACGCGGCGTGTACGTGCTAGGCTCATTCCCACCAATTACACGCTTTGTCACTTCTGCGTGTAGGTCCATTTGCACCAATTACACGCTTTGACACTCGGACGTGTCACGCAACTTTTTCCTACGCGTGCACGTGACTTCATAGACGCGCATACGCGTTTACGCGCTAAGGGCCTTTCATCGATTTACACGCAGACGTGTGGGATTTTCACGTGCAAAATCACTCACTACTATCAAGCTGTCCACGCGTTCACACACGAAAGACCACGCTCCTGCCCAGGAGGCCAAATTACTGCCCCCCCAGAGCCCTGAGCACGCTCCCACCTGCCATCTGCTGCTGCCTGACTGCCTGCTGGCCACGTGCCCTGCCATTTGCTGCCTGCACATCAGCCAGGGGTGCTGTTGCTGTGACCACCCCTGCTACAACCAAAGGCTCCCGACTGCTTTTCCGTCGCCCCACAGCCCAGCCCAGGACCCAGTTGCCCACCCACTCCTGCCTCTGGGGTTGCCATGTCGGGCACTACAACATCTGGCACCAGTGGCAACCCCCGGCCAAGGAGGCAGAGGGGCACCAGCTTCAGTGCCAGGGAAGTTGGTGTCCTGGTGGAGGGTGCCCCTGCACTGCTGGGGGGTGGGGGTGGTGGGAGACATGGATGGGGGCCTGGTGGAGGGTGCCCCTGGTGGCGGGGGGGTGGGGGTGATAGGGGACATGAGTGGGGGCGTGGTGGAGGCTGCCCCTGCACTGCTGGGGGGTGGGGGTGGTGGGAGACATGAGTGGGGGCCTGGTGGAGGGTGCCCCTGGTGGCTGGGGGGTGGGGGTGGTGGGAGACATGGGTGGGGGCCTGGTGGAGGGTGCCCCTGGATGCTGGGGGGTGGTGGTGGTGGGAGACATGAGTGGGGGCCTGGTGGAGGGTGCCCCTGGTGGCTGGGGGGTGGGGGTGATAGGGGACATGAGTGGGGGCCTGGTGGAGGGTGCCCCTGGTGGCGGGGGGGTGGGGGTGATAGGGGACATGAGTGGGGGCCTTGTGGAGGGTGCCCCTGCACTGCTGGGGGGTGGGGGTGGTGGGAGACATGAGTGGGGGCCTGGTGGAGGGTGCCCCTGGTGGCTGGGGGGTGGGGGTGGTGGGAGACATGGGTGGGGGCCTGGTGGAGGGTGCCCCTGGATGCTGGGGGGTGGGGGTGGTGGGAGACATGAGTGGGGGCCTGGTGGAGGGTGCCCCTGGTGGCTGGGGGGTGGGGGTGGTGGGAGACATGGGTGGGGGCCTGGTGGAGGGTACCCCTGGATGCTGGGGGGTGGGGGTGGTGGAAGACATGAGTGGGGGCCTGGTGGAGGGTGCCCCTGGTGGCGGGGGGGTGGGGGTGATAGGGGACATGAGTGGGGGCCTGGTGGAGGGTTGGGGTGGTGGGAGACATGGATGGGGGCCTTGTGAAGGGTGCCCCTGGTGGCGGGGGGGTGGGGGTGATAGGGGACATGAGTGGGGGCCTGGTGGAGGGTGCTCCTGCACTGCTGGGGGGTGGGGGTGGTGGGAGACACGGATGGGGGCCTGGTGGAGGGTGCCCCTGGTGGCGGGGGGGTGGGGGTGATAGGGGACATGAGTGGGGGCCTGGTGGAGGCTGCCCCTGCACTGCTGGGGGGTGGGGGTGGTGGGAGACATGAGTGGGGGCCTGGTGGAGGGTGCCCCTGGTGGCTGGGGGGTGGGGGTGGTGGGAGACATGGGTGGGGGCCTGGTGGAGGGTGCCCCTGGATGCTGGGGGGTGGGGGTGGTGGGAGACATGAGTGGGGGCCTGGTGGAGGGTGCCCCTGGTGGCTGGGGGGTGGGGGTGGTGGGAGACATGGGTGGGGGCCTGGTGGAGGGTGCCCCTGGATGCTGGGGGGTGGGGGTGGTGGGAGACATGAGTGGGGGCCTGGTGGAGGGTGCCCCTGGTGGCGGGGGGGTGGGGGTGATAGGGGACATGAGTGGGGTCCTGGTGGAGGCTGCCCCTGCACTGCTGGGGGGTGGGGGTGGTGGGAGACATGAGTGGGGGCCTGGTGGAGGGTGCCCCTGGTGGCAAGGGGGTGGGGGTGGTGGGAGACATGGGCGGGGGCCTGGTGGAGGGTGCCCCTGGATGCTGGGGGGTGGTGGTGGTGGGAGACATGAGTGGGGGCCTGGTGGAGGGTGCCCCTGGTGGCTGGGGGGTGGGGGTGATAGGGGACATGAGTGGGGGCCTGGTGGAGGGTGCCCCTGCACTGCTGGGGGGTGGGGGTGATAGGGGACATGGGTGGGGGCCTGGTGGAGGGTGCCCCTGCACTGCTGGGGGGTGGGGGTGGTGGGAGACATGGATGGGGGCCTGGTGGAGGGTGCCCCTGGTGGCGGGGGGGTGGGGGTGGTGGGAGACATGGGTGGGGGCCTGGTGGAGGGTGCCCCTGGATGCTGGGGGTGGGGGTGGTGGGAGACATGAGTGGGGGCCTGGTGGAGGGTGCCCCTGCACTGCTGGTGGGTGGGGGTGATAGGGGACATGGGTGGGGGCCTGGTGGAGGGTGCCCCTGCACTGCTGGGGGGTGGGGGGGGTGGAGACATGGATGGGGGCCTGGTGGAGGGTGCCCCTGGTGGCTGGGGGGTGGGGGTGGTGGGAGACATGGGTGGGGGCCTGGTGGAGGGTGCCCCTGGATGCTGGGGGGTGGTGGTGGTGGGAGACATGAGTGGGGGCCTGGTGGAGGGTGCCCCTGGTGGCTGGGGGGTGGGGGTGATAGGGGACATGAGTCGGGGCCTGGTGGAGGGTGCCCCTGCACTGCTGGGGGGTGGGGGTGGTGGGAGACATGGATGGGGGCCTGGTGGAGGGTGCCCCTGGTGGCGGGTGGGTGGGGGTGGTGGGAGACATGGGTGGGGCCTGGTGGAGGGTGCCCCTGTATGCTGGGGGGTGGGGGTGGTGGGAGACATGAGTGGGGGCCTGGTGGAGGGTGCCCCTGCACTGCTGGGGGGTGGGGGTGATATGGGACATGGGTGGGGGCCTGGTGGAGGGTGCCCCTGCACTGCTGGGGGGTGGGGGTGGTGGGAGACATGGATGGGGGCCTGGTGGAGGGTGCCCCTGGTGGCTGGGGGGTGGGGGTGGTGGGAGACATGGGTGGGGGCCTGGTGGAGGGTGCCCCTGGATGCTGGGGGGTGGGGGTGGTGGGAGACATGAGTGGGGGCCTGGTGGAGGGTGCCCCTGGTGGCGGGGGGGTGGGGGTGGTGGGAGACATGGGTGGGGGCCTGGTGGAGGGTGCCCCTGGATGCTGGGGGTGGGGGTGGTGGGAGACATGAGTGGGGGCCTGGTGGAGGGTGCCCCTGCACTGCTGGTGGGTGGGGGTGATAGGGGACATGGGTGGGGGCCTGGTGGAGGGTGCCCCTGCACTGCTGGGGGGTGGGGGGGGTGGAGACATGGATGGGGGCCTGGTGGAGGGTGCCCCTGGTGGCTGGGGGGTGGGGGTGGTGGGAGACATGGGTGGGGGCCTGGTGGAGGGTGCCCCTGGATGCTGGGGGGTGGTGGTGGTGGGAGACATGAGTGGGGGCCTGGTGGAGGGTGCCCCTGGTGGCTGGGGGGTGGGGGTGATAGGGGACATGAGTCGGGGCCTGGTGGAGGGTGCCCCTGCACTGCTGGGGGGTGGGGGTGGTGGGAGACATGGATGGGGGCCTGGTGGAGGGTGCCCCTGGTGGCGGGTGGGTGGGGGTGGTGGGAGACATGGGTGGGGCCTGGTGGAGGGTGCCCCTGTATGCTGGGGGGTGGGGGTGGTGGGAGACATGAGTGGGGGCCTGGTGGAGGGTGCCCCTGCACTGCTGGGGGGTGGGGGTGATATGGGACATGGGTGGGGGCCTGGTGGAGGGTGCCCCTGCACTGCTGGGGGGTGGGGGTGGTGGGAGACATGGATGGGGGCCTGGTGGAGGGTGCCCCTGGTGGCTGGGGGGTGGGGGTGGTGGGAGACATGGGTGGGGGCCTGGTGGAGGGTGCCCCTGGATGCTGGGGGGTGGGGGTGGTGGGAGACATGAGTGGGGGCCTGGTGGAGGGTGCCCCTGGTGGCTGGGGGGTGGGGGTGGTAGGAGACATGGGTGGGAGCCTGGTGGAGGGTGCCCCTGGATGCTGGGGGGTGGGGGTGGTGGGAGACATGGGTGGGGGCCTGGTGGAGGGTGCCCCTGGATGCTGGGGGGTGGGGGTGGTGGGAGACATGGGTGGGGGCCTGGTGGAGGCTGCCCCTGCACTGCTGGGGGGTGGGGGTGCAGGGGGACATGAGCAGGTGTGCAGGGTAGTCCCCTGCTTTGTGGGCTGCCTGCAGGGGCCGTGGAGGGTGTACAGGGAACACCTGTGAGGACCCACCCAGCCTAATTGCGTGTGATAATTCCCGCACACCCCTGTAATACACGTACCTGGCCAATTCGCATGTGAGAATTCCCGCGCACCCCTGTAATACACGTACCCAGCCGAATCGCGTGTAGAACTTCCCGTGTACCCCTGTAATACACGTACCCAGCCAAATCGCGTGTGATAATTCCCACGTACCCCTGTAATACACGTACCCTGGCCAATCGCGTGTAGAACTTCCCACGCACCCCTGTAATACACGTACCAAGCCAAATCGCGTGTGATAATTCCCTCGCACCCCTGTAATACACGTACCCAGCCGAATCGCGTGTAGAACTTCCCGTGTACCCCTGTAATACACGTACCCAGCCAAATCACGTGTGATAATTCCCACGTACCCCTGTAATACACGTACCCTGGCCAATCGCGTGTAGAACTTCCCACGCACCCCTGTAATACACGTACCAAGCCAAATCGCGTGTGATCATTCCCTCGCACCGCTGTAATACACGTACCTGGCCAAATCGCATGTGAGAATTCCCGCGCACCCCTGTAATACACGTACCCAGCCGAATCACGTGTAGAACTTCCCGTGTACCCCTGTAATACACGTACCCAGCCAAATCGTGTGTGATAATTCCTGCGTACCCCTGTGATACACGTGCCCTGGCTAATCGCGTGTAAAACTTCACGCGTACCCCTGTAATACACGTACCCTGGCTAATCGCGTGTATAACTTCACGCGTACCCCTGATATGCACGTTACCCGCTTTGCGTTCCTTGTTTGGCAGCCCTGTAGACTGGTCCAGGGTTAGCGCAGCCCTTTGCGATGATTTAGCGATTTTGATGGCTTTTCCTTGCGCGAGGGCGTTCTTGGGGGCGTTACTGGCGCTGCTGCAGGGTCGCTGCGATACTCTGCGCCACGGCTGGTTTGGGAGCCTAAAATCCATGAATACGCTGTGCGCGGAAATCGGTTTTAGCGCACGTGCCTGGCGCAGACAATCGCACGCGGACACTCTGCGCCAGCCGCTTGCGACACTTTTCTGCGAAATTCTATGAATTACCCTGTTTGTGTTCGCCTATAGAGATAGGTACTTTGTCTGTAAAGGGAACTTAGCTCATCACCCTAGAGCATCCCTGGCAATGCCTGACATTGGGTATTTTCCGTCACGGACACAGAAACAAGTTTTCTAGTGTTAACAAGAAATGCAAATGTCTTGCCTCCTATCGCTACCTTGACCTTTGGTTCCTCTTGGGGTTCTGGTGTCACTGATAGTACTGAGCACATCAGGTCGCTCTGTGTCCTATCCTATTGTTGATATAAATTCATACCTCTACCTGTCAAAGGATTTCCTTCTACCACGGTCACACACCTTATTCTAGGTGTTGGTGTTTGCGGGACTCTCTGTATTCATATTCGATTGTGGTACCATGGCCTGTAGTGTCTGCGCTTGCTGAGTTTGTATATGTTGTGTTTACATAGGCACTTGCTTTGGTTGCCCCTGTGGCAGTTGCATTTCTAATGAGGCTTGCTGTGTTTGCTGTGTTTGTGGTGCACATACCTGATTCTGCGTGTGATCTTGGGCATAATACTCCTCTGGTTCTGTATTGTATTATGGAACATCGCCCAACCCCATCTTAGAGTTTGCTAGTTTTGCTGCATGCCCCCTCTACTTCTACATGTTCTGGCTATATGTTCCATCCTCCCACAATTCCAACATTTTCGCAGCTGTCTGCCATTAAATCATCCTCCTGTCTGAGAGTTTTGAAATCCACTTCGTCCTCCCCTAGGTTTGTTCCCTCTCCCTCATGGCAAAAAATGTTACCCACTCTGATCCATAGTGTACACTACATTGCTTTGCTGTGCTGGTCGTATCTCTTGTGTCATCACACCTTCATCACTCATCAATACTGCTGCATCTAAGGCTGGTTTTGACAATGTTTTCTGCACTAACTATGCTTCCTCCTGCTTTCTACCCTCAGCTTTCTTCTTATTCTTCTCCTGAAACAATTGAGATAGATGTTTGATAGTAAACTGTATTTCTGGCTAAGGATTTGCTTACATCACTACCTGTTTCTGTATGATATGATGTGACATTTATAATGCGCCTATACACAAGTGTTCCAAGGTGCAATGAGGCAAAGGAGGGGGAACCGTGGGAAGACAGAGACAATGAACAGTTTATCATGCCTTGTTCTTCCGAGAGAGGGGCGCCTGCTACCTTTGTTGAATTCAATGATCTTACTAGGCCAGGTGTCATTGAGATCGCGAAAGTGCAGGGGAAGAGGAAAAGTGCGGGGGGGGGGTACAGTGCAGTACATGGGATCGACAGTAAAAATAAATAAATAGAATAAATAAAAGCAATAAGTTAAAGTGGGCCATCTGGTGGCAAGTGCAAGGGTTAGTGCAGGCAGCAGGTGTCAGGTGCTGGTAGGAGACTGTAGAGATACAGAAAACAGTCCCCCAGTGCAAGGGTAGCATGGGGGGCAGTGCAGGTGTGCAACTGGTGAGGGAGGGGACCTGGGCCCGAGATCAGAGGGTGGTCAGGTAACCAGTGCAGTTTCAGGAGTTCAGCAGGGGAGAGGAGGACAGAAAGCAGAAGCAAAGAGGAAGGTTTTGAGGTGCTTCTGGAAACAGAGATGGTTCTCCTCAAGTTTCAGGGAGGCAGGGGGGCTGTTCCAGAGGGAGCCCCCAGCTGAAGAAATCTACCACCAACATGTTGCTTGGAGAAGCAACTGACTCTGAAGAAGTTGGAGGCGGATGAGTGAAGAACTCGAGAAGGAAGATATTTAGGAAGAGAGAGTTGAAGGTATTGAGGCCCCAGGCCCCAGAAGGTCTTGTGGACAATGCAGAGGGTTTTGAACTTAATCCTTGCAGCCACTGGGAGCCAGTGCAGAGATTTCAGTCCTGCAGAGATACGAACCCTGGGCTTGAGGCCAAGAACAAGTCTTGCAGTCCTGTTCTGGATGAGTTGCAGAGGGCGGAGAGAAGAAGCAGGCAGATTTAGAAAGAGGCTGTTGCAGTAGTCCAGCCTAGAGAGGACCAGAGCTCTGGAGACAGTGAGCTTCTGGGGGAAGGAGAGGAAAGGAATAATACCTCTGAGGAGGTGCAGCTGGTAATATGACTTCTTAGAGATTTCAGAGATTTGAGGAGAAAAGTAGATTGTGGAGTCAAAGATGACCTCAAGGTTTTTAGCCTTGCAGGTGGGAGCAGGAAGAGGGTCAAGAGAGGCCGGCCAAAGAGTGACAAGAAAGGAGGGAGTGGATGTGCTGATGAGTAGAATCTCAGTCTTACTGGCATTAAGGCAGAGATCATTGGTGGCACACCACTCCTGGATAGCAGACAGACAGTCAGAGATGAAAGAAGGGGAAGAGGTGGCTGAAGGTAGAATGAAAATGAGCTGGGTGTCATCTGCATAGAAATTAAAGTTGTGGCAAAGAGTGGCAATGCAGTGGGCAAGAAGCGAAAGGGATTGGTTGAACAGGCCGGGAGAAAGGTTAGACCCCTGGGGAACACCACAAGTAGAGATAGAGATAGAGGAGAGGAAGGACCCAAATTGGACCTTGGAGGGTCGATCGGAGCGGAAAGAAGTCAGCCAAGACTGGGCCTGCACGGTGATACCCAGGTTATCACGGAGATGGTTGAGCAGGATGGCATGATTGACTGTGTCAAAGGCAGAAGAGAGATCAAGTAAGATGAGGACACAGGGAGTGTTGGAGTCACGGTTGGAGAGCAGGTCTTCACGGATGTTCAGGTGAGCAGTTTCTGTTCTTCTTGCAGTTCTGAAGCAAGACTGATGGTCATGGAGACAGCCAACAGATTCAGTGTGGCGATTAAGCTGGGAGATGGCCAGCTTTTCCAGGAGTTTGCCCAGGAAAGGAGTGATGGAGATTGGGCAACAGTTAGCCAGGCAGGAAAGGTCGGCAGAGGGTTTCTTAAGAAGAGGGTACACAAGGGAGTGATTCAGGGCGGAAGGGAAGACTCCAGTGGTGAGGGAGTGGAGGCAGAAGTCCGCCAGAGCAGGAGCCAGGGTGTCAATGTGGTCCTTGATGGTTTTGGAGGAACAGGGATGAACCTGTTTTGACGATACTTTCATAGATCCGACTTGTCTAGAAACCTCATCTGGGGAGAACAGGGGAAAGGCAGAGATGGAGGGAGGGAAGGTGGCTGAAGAAAGGCCAGAGGAAGAGCAGGGAGTAGAAGGAGGAGGGGGAGAGGAAGAGAGAGAGGACAGGATGTCCTGAGTTTTAGAGATGAAATGAGAAGCCAGAGCCGTGCAGAGGGCCTGGGAAAAGACAGGAGAGGTATAGACTGCAGCAGGATTGGCCAGTTCCTTGCAGATTTTAAAGAGGTCGGCCAAGTTGTTAGATGCTGCAGATATGGGGGCTTGGATGTGAGCTCTCTTCTTGGTGCGGACAGAGAGCCGGTATTGCCTTTGGAGCAAACGGCAGGCCAGTTTGTCAGAGGATGTTCCGGAAGCATGCCATTGCCTCTCAGCCATCCTGAACTTGCGTTTGAGGGAGAAGAGGTCTGAGTCGTACTAGGAGTTGCACTCTGTTTTCGGCTTCAGGCGGATCCTCATGACAGTGGCAAGTACATCATTGAGTATCAGATATAGCAGAGTGGAGTATACAAAGGGCTGTGTCAGAGTGTGCGTTAGCCAAAAGGGGAAAGGGAGGGGGTCAGAAAGTGCAGGAAAGCCTCACCAGACACATGCTTCATGGGTCGGATAACCGAGAAGGTGGGTGGCAGTGCTGGAGGTGGCTTGGCTTGAGGGGTGGAGAGGGTGAGCTGGGAGGAAAGGAGGTAGTGATCACTCCAGGAGAGGGAATGGTGATGGGGATAGAAAGGGGAAGGATGGATGAGATCAGAAAATCCAGAGTGTGCCCTGCAGAGTGAGTCGGGCAGAGAGGCGAGTGATAGAGAGTCACAGAGGTAGCAAAACAGTTCAGAGGAAGGACAGGAAGCATCAACGTGGATGTTAAAGTCCCCAAGAAGGAGGAGTTGAGTGGTCGAGACCAGGAGTGAAAAGGAGAGTTCAGCCCACTCAGAGAGGAAGGAGGAGATGTGACCAGGTGGCCGATATATGGTAGCAAAAGTAAGGGAGTGGCTAGGAGAGAGTAGGCCTGCGTAGGAATGACAGAGGCAGGAATCCACTCAGGGAAGATCAGGGCTACACCCCCTCCGGAACAGTTAGACCTATGCGCGGAGAGGATCTTGTAGCCATCAGGCAGGAGAGTGTCAAAGCTCGTGACAGAGCTGACCATGAACCATGTCTCTGTGAGACTGAGGACATTGAAATAAAGTTCTTCCAGGAGGCGGCAATGTCAGAGGAGTGTTCGACATTTGAGCGAGAGTTAAGAGAGGCAATATGCTGAAGTTTGCCATCCTTGAAAGACTTCCAGGGAGGGGTACAAATCAGAGGTACGCCCTGTGGAGCTGTAGAAGAAGCCGGAGGGGGGGCAGAAGAGAAACAAGGAGAGGGCAAGGTAGCCAAGGGGGAGACAGCAGGGGGAGGCAAGGAAGCCATGGAGGCAAGAGAGGGGATAGCAGGAGAAGGAAAGAAGTTGATGAGGCTCGGGAAGAGTCTGCCGTTTCACTGGCCTGGGTAGTCCCAGGAATAAAATTTGATAAACTAGTCCCACTGTTTTATCCCATGGTTCTCTGGTCTCGAGAACCCTCACTCTTCAATATCTTGAATAAAG
The DNA here is from genome assembly GCF_040938575.1 of Ambystoma mexicanum. Lineage (NCBI taxonomy): Eukaryota > Metazoa > Chordata > Amphibia > Caudata > Ambystomatidae > Ambystoma > Ambystoma mexicanum. Next base: position 840,793,132 of record NC_090935.1, on the reverse strand, counting down.
GCAACAGGATCTTCATCCTGACCCATTTTCCTAGTCATAAGCGGACCCATGTCTGATGTATTGGGATATGCACACTGAGCGTCCGCCATGCATCTGTTCTTCAATTATTAAATGGCGCTCCATCGTGTGTCATGTTTTGTGCAGTCAAACTTGCATACTCTGCTCATTTCCAAATGTCATCAGCCCTCTCCCCTAAAATGTCTGCTAGCAGGCCTTTTATGTCACGTATTGCTAACATCATTCCTTATGTCACTCTCTCTAACTAATAAATCCATTTTCCCACACCTGAAGTCAAACTAGGCAATTTACATTTCAAATGATCTTGTCCATTTGTGGCGACAGTATATATTGTGGTCATCCGTTTCTGTAATAATGGGAATTGTGTAACTCCTGGTCCCTACTCATAGCCTCCTACACTTTTCCAGGTGGGGCTAGTCTCACCTGTTCATCTCCACCCTAGCACTGACCTTAATTTGCTCACATAAGGCAGGGATATATCCTCTGTTTTGCACAATCATGCTTGTGGTTGTTCAGTGTATGATGTCGGTTCTGGTGTTTCTTTCTTTAGGGTCCTCTAAATCTGACCATTTTACCCTTTATTCTACACTTGAGTCTTTAAAATAACTGCATGTGCCCTCTCTTTGCGCTTTCTAATTTTCCTCCTTTCTTCATCTGACATCATTATGCCCCAACTTTTATGGCTTTTGTCCCTTTCCACATCATCAAGATTTAATATATTTAAAGACAGTGGGCCTCATTAGGACCCTGGCGCTAAGTGTTTAACGGCGCCGTAAAAGGCTGCCGCGCCGTTAAACACTTAGCGCCTTACTACGAGGTCCCTTTGCAGGACCCGACCTGAACGGCTGGTCTAGACCAGCCGTTAAAGTAGGGACCCGCAAAGGGACCTTGGTGCTAAGTACGGTACCGCAATTTGCGGTACCGTACTTAGCGCCTTGCCCATTCCCATAGAGCCTTATGGGGCAAAAATGGGAATGGGGAAGGGCCATGGTTCAATCGGGAATTACCGCCCCGCCAACCTTGGAATGGGGTGGTAATTCCACATTGAACCATGGTGGACCCGTTACAACACCGGCACCAACCATGGTGCTAATAGCACTATGGTTTAGCGCTGGTGTTGTAATGAGGGCCAGTATCCTATGTTCATCTGTTATTAAAGCAAGATGCCCTGAGCGGTGGGGGATTACCGACTATAGGCCTGAGTGAAGCGAGGGTCTTAACAAAGGCCCCAGGGCATCAGCAGAGTCGGTAATGCCCCCGCCCCAAGGGGCATATAGCTATTAGTACCCCGGCTCACAAAAACTGTGTGACCGGGGCACTAAAAGCTTTTTTTTTTCCCGAAACGCTGCTGCATTTTGGGGAAAAAAAGAAACAAAATGACAAAGAAAATGGTCACCGGGAAAGGGAAAACGGAGTCCGTTTTACCTTTCCATGGTGGCCATCGGGAGCGGACGCGCTGGAAACAGAAGTGTTTCCAGCGCGCCGATCCTGAAAAAAGAGAAGGTAAGTGTGGTTGGGAGGGCGGAAGGGAGGGGAAGGGGAAACAAATGGAAACAAAAAAAATGGACCTGGTTCCCCGTCGGGGGACGATGGAAGCCTCAAGCCGCGTGGAGACTCGGAGCGGGGATGGCCCCGCTCCGAGTCTCCACACAGAAGGAGGCTGCCATCGTCCCCTGCCGGGGACCAAGGGATAGAAGGTAAGTGGGGTGGGGAGGGCAGGGAAGTGGGAGGAAAGGGGAGGGAAAGAAAAGCCTTACCTCAGTCGCCGGCGGGGGGCGAAGGCAGCCTCTCAGCCATGGGGAGGCTCGGAGTGGGGATGGCCTCGCTTCGTGCCTCCTCATTGGCTGAGGGCCTGCTACGTCCCGTCGGGGACAAAGGCAGTGGAATCCCGACAGAGGGATTCCCGGCCTGGTAATGACTTGGCAACGGCCAATCAGAATGGCTCTTTCATTCTGATTGCACCCTCGCAAGGGACTAATCCTTCATATGTTAATGCTGAATTGAAAGATTGGATTACTTTGTGACGCAAGTCTTATTCTGTTTCTAATTTTCTATACTTTTCACTTTGGACAAGGGGAATTGATCAGTGTCATGTTGAATGCTAATGTTTCCCAAATCACTAAACTGGGACAACCACACATCCTGCTAATGAAACACAGCTATCCCTTAAACATGAAGGAAGGATAACAGGACAAGGGATGACAATCTACCAACAAGTGTTGACCAAGAAAGTAATACTTGACACTAACTTTGACTTTACTTCACTAATTAACTCCTTTTACAAACATTTTGTTTAACAGCTCCTTAGTAGTATTACACTCTGTATAGCCCTCCTCTGCTCTCAAGCTAGGCTTTCACTTTAAACAATAAAATAAATACAAAATAATACTATCCTGCCCTTTTCTCCACATCCTAGCAGATTGCTCTTTTCACTGTGATTATCACATACATTCGGTTCTATTGCAAGGACCTTTATATTGAGCTTCCAAACTAAGAATGGTTGAGTACTGCATCACTCCAGCCATAGAACAACTTTCACTGGGGCTCAATAGTTAAAATAACCACCTTTAAACCACTATCCCTCAGTCACATAGCCTTCAGTTGTAGGGTATATAAACATCTTACAAGGGTCCCCTGCTTTTAACTTCCAACCAGCCACCCATGGTTATCATGCCATCACACACTTGACATGATATCAGCTAAATATAAATAGTTTTGGGGTAGGAAAACTACAGATACAAGGGCCAACCCTAAAACGATCCCTATCCACCAACAGTTGAAAACAGTCACCCTTCATTTCACAGCAGTCCAAAACACCACTATCCATTGAATTATATGGCACTTGAATCAATAGATATAGTGATGACTGAGGTGTTGATGCAATCAGACTAACCTGCCAAAAAGCCCCATTGGCCCAGCCATTTTCAGCAATAGGACATTGTGCATAGGAATTCTACTGGAATGTGAAGGGCACAATTAAACAAGATAAAAAGGCCAAACCCAATGACCCCTCATAGTCGGGATTGGGGTAAAAATGGATTTGGCAAGCAGCGCACATACCTCACGTGGTAATGTTGAATTGGAGTGTACATTGGTCCTACCATGGAGATTAGTCTGTATGTAATTATGGGCAATGGAACAGGATCCTATACCTAGATGCTGTTAGGCCATGTTGGAGGAGACTCTCAAAGTAAGGGAAAAAAAGCTTGAAAATCGCCATTCCAATGTCTTTAAAAATAATTAATACAGAATTCAATAGTGAATCAAAAGAAGAGGGGTGCATACAAATTGATGTCAGTGCCTAAACAATGACCAGCTATGGGCAAGAAGGCATTAGAACCAAAAGCGGACAAGAATTTAAAAACAAAAAAAATACACTTTACATTTCAATCATTCTTAGAGAAAGCACTGACATGCATGTTTTAATCAAACAGAAATCACAAACTAAATCTTCATGAAGGCATGACATTCCATGAATGATTTTTTCAACATTTCTCAAGATGTATCTAAGATGCAATGTTGAGTCTCATTATTCAGTCTTTATAGTTGTGAGGCTTTTCCAGATGCTAAGAATGATTAGCTCTTTGATTGATTATATTCTACAATGAAATGGCATGTTGCCACTTGTTTAATTATTTCATTTTCCACCAACATATTACATTATAATTCAATAGCAAGTCTTAAAAGAATTAAAGGCTCGATCTGCCTCCAATTAACACATTGGCCCTCATCACGAGGCTGGCGGTAGCCGTGCCTGTAGTAGAGGCACGGCTGCCGCCGGTATCCATTTTTTCCCGACACCCGCGATTGGGCAATTACCAGGTCATGCCAAGTTTGGCAGACCTCGTAATTACCCATTTGCGGGTGCCGGTAATAAGGGACACCCCATCCCCATTCGGCCCCATAGGGCTGAATGGGAATGGGGAAGATGGTAGCACCGGTACCCGTAATAACGGTACCGGTGCTTCAGTCCTGTTCTGCTTGCGGGTGCCGGTGCGGACTCTAGGTCAGACCTGGTGGCTGCAAAGGTATACCCGCAAGCAGAACTCGTAGTATGGCTGTACGGTAGCAACGGTACCGGTAGCGCTACCGGCACCATTGCTGCCTTACTGCCATACTTGTAATGAGGCCCATTTGCTTTTGATTTAAATATGTGTTTCCTTGTTTGAGGGATGCTCTTAATAACTTTGGCTAATGTTTACATGTACATAGTGGTAATGGATGAGGTGGTTCCTCCCGTGGATTCAGGAGCCCCGTGAGGAAAATAGCTCATACGTTATGCATATAGTAATCACTGATAGGCCCTCTCTGCCCTTGGAAGGACAGCCCTAAATTCTGGATGAAGAAAGAATATCTGATTTTGCACACAGCTTCATAAAGAGATCACCCTGCAAGCCTCGCCTACTAAGGTGGTAGAGAGACTGCAAAACCGAAATTTAAGTGTTACTGGAAAGTCCATGCTCACCCCTCCACTCAAGATCACTTTCTGTCACTGTCAACACATCAATATTCATGTACTGTAGATGCCACACCACCCCCTTCTTAGGCCAGTTTGCAGCAATGTTTGAGAAATCCACACCCTCCCTTCTGTCATCATGAAGTGCCACCTTCAGGGTCGCAGCATCACTCTGATGCTGGAGTCCTGATGCTGCTTGAGAAGTGTTTTGGGCTTGTGGGAGACAGCAAGCTAAACCTCTGAACAACAGGAATTCTGGCCATAACAGTAATAATTATTAAAAGTAATAACCATGACTGACAAGAATAGGTTATAGAAAGTACATAACATTGTGATTTTGTTCATGATTTACAAACATGCTTTAACATGGGAAAGGCAAAGTTTGAAAACTTTTTTATAAAACAGGCCCTTAGAGTGGGTGTCTCAAAAATACATTCTCCCCATATCAACTATTTATGTGTTTTCTTGTTGATTAGATGTTTTTTTCATCGCACTCTTTGAAATCTGGTATGCATATATGTTCAATGTGCTATGACTGGCAAGAATTAATTGAATGGCAAACACCTTTAACTAGTTCATATATTTTGGTAATGTCGATTTATGTTGAAATGGTACTTGAGTCCAACATCTCAATTTGTTAAGATTAATTATACTTTATATAAAATATATGTCTTCATATAAAACTTCTGGATATGAGAAATACAACTTTCAATAGAGTATACACTGTTAATATTTCTTATTTCATTCTTATGATTTTTATTCTAAATTTTCCACTTTATTGGATTACAATTTTGTGGATTCTTGTGACTTGACTACATCAATGTCAATATTAACTCAACCAATTGATGTACTGCACTGTATGATGCTTTAAATCAGCCTTGAGGACGACCTTCAGGTTGAAACAAGTGTTGGCTGGATGAATTAATGACTTTGTGATTAAAATATACTTCCGGCAACTGAGCGGATCTATTGGACTCTGTTTATCTGAACCTATCCATTTCGGGACTTTGAAGTTAATTGAAGGGTTTTTGGATCCTTGCGCAGACCAACATCAATCTTTATTAAACTCTGCATAGTACATTGGTTACAAGTAGGTAAAGAGCGACATAGGTTTGGGTGCACAGTTTGGAGAGCCTCACCTTATGGCAGGGTGTGCTACATCAAACATGCAGTTACATGTAGGTAAAGAACGACATTGGTCTAGGTGCACAGTTTGGAAAGCCTCGTCTCATGGTACAAGGTGCTACATCAAACATGCAGTTGCAGGTAGATAAAGGGTGACATTGATCTAGGTGCACAATTTGGAGAGCCTCACCTCATGGTAGGAGGTGCTACATCAAACATGTAGTTACAGATTGGTAAAGAGCAACAGTGGTCTAGGTACACTATTTGGAAATCCTCACCTCATGGTACGGGGTGCTACATCAAACATGCAGTTGCAGGTAGGTAAAGAGTGACATGGGTTTGGGTGCACAGTTTGGGAAGCCTCACCTCATGGTACGGGGTCCTACATTAAACATGCAGTTGCAGGTAGATAAAGGGCGACATTGATCTAGATGCACAATTTAGAGACCCTCACCTCATGGGATGAGGTGCTACATCAAACATGTAGTTACAGGTTGGTAAAGAGCAACAGTGGTCTAGGTGCACTATTTGGAAACCCTCACTTCATGGTACGGGGTGCTACATCAAACATGCAGTTGCAGGTAGGTAAAGAGTGAAATGGGTTTGGGTGCACAGTTTGGAAAGCCTCACCACGTGGTACAGGGTCCTACATCAAACATGCAGTTGCAGGTAGGTAAAGAGCGACCTTGGTCTAGGTGCACAATTTGGAAAAACATCACCTCATGGTACGGGGTGTTACATCAAACATGCGCTTGCAGGTAGGTAAGGATACATCAAAGTCAAGGTGGGGTAAAAGTCAGTCTAGCAAAGCCACGCCTCATGGTACTGAGGCCACATTAGCCATACAGATACATGAAAGGGAAAGTTAGCCCCATGGGTAAGATCGACACAAATGTGTAGCTGTAGTATGCATAAAAGGGCAAGGGGGGCGCTGCAAGGTGGTCTTGACCGTAGTGGCAGGGTCCAGGATGGACCGGCTGGTTGATTGAGTGTTGAATGTGGACACAGAGTATGCTGATGCATGGCACCTCTTACCTGTAGGTTGTGCTTGATATGCTGGGCGGCTGTCATGATTCCTGCCCCTCATGACCCCAGCCTTCCAAGATGTCAGGCTGGAGCCAGGCCACAGTCACCTACATGGCCCTCAAGGGCCTCTCCATCCCTCCAAAGGCCCACATGGAGTCAAACTTGGCGTTTGTGGCACCAGACTCACTCACTCCCATAGGATAACATTGGGGATTGGACTTGTAGTGCATTGATGGGGACAAGATGGATGCCTCCACATATTTCGGTTCCCAGAACTGCATGTGCAGTCTAGTCTTTTGGGTGTGGTTCAGCCCAGAGACACCTGGGATACCCAGAGACTATTTAAGCCACGGCCAGGCTGAGAAACATGCTTTGCGTTTTCTGCACCTGCAGCGTGACACTCACCGTGTTCGGATCGGTCTCCAGTAGGCCTGCATCTTTCTTCTGCACTCAGATCCTGCAAGAACAAGAACACCGTTAGGAACAGCCTTACCTTGCGGCGCTTCTGCCCATCATTCATCGCTCCTTCTGTTCTGCGGGCATCTTCGGCGGTGTCATTCCCATCCCGGCACGCCGCTTCCCAAGCAAAAGGGAAAAGAACAGAAAAAAGGCATTAGTAAGCATTCAGCAAATCTTCGCTTATTTTTAAAGACTGTACGAGCTTCAAACGCTTACCTGAATCCCAGCTGCTCTGGGGGAACTCTGTCTCTGGAACTTCTCATCCATTTGCAAGAGGGAAAAGACACTCGAGGTTAGCGTGGAAACATCTAGAGACGCCGCATACCACACTTACTCATCGCATTTCTTCTTCATAACCGGCATCCACGCTGAAAACGCTGCGGCACCTAAAAGACACAGAAAAAGAACTCAGTTCAATACAAATACGAAAGGGTTGCATCGCGCATCGTGCTCTCACTTACCTTCAGCGCTACTCATCTCATCAGCACGTCACCATCCCCGGACACCGGCCATCATCGAAGGAAGGAAAGGGACGAAGTTAGAGAACTGTTCAAAAGACTCATTATACTTACCTGTCGGACTCTTGCCAGTGAAGTAACTAGGCAGCGACGAGCCCGCATCAATCAAAGCCCCTGCGCTGAAAGCAGGACGGAGAGCACACTTTCCAAGAAAACAAGGTGAGCTGTGGATCAAAGGGAAGGTTTGAACCCCGGGGAAGAAGGGGTTCAAGCACACAGAGACAATAGGGAGTTAAACTCTACCAATCCTGTGTTTCAGGCAGAGTCTCCAGTCGAGTAGACTCCAGGGAAGGGTTTGAGGTCGTAAGAGGTCAAAACAGGCTGAGTGACGTCACCGTGGATACCAGGTGAGCGTTACAGCGGCTTTGCAATTTGCCAGCTCATAGCATCGATGATCCTGAATTGCGGCACAAGTGAATAAAATGGCAAGGCCTATCCGGCAGTAATCAGGTGCAATATCTCGGGGGTGGAGCACAGTGACCACGCCATCCACGCATAGACAGGCAGAGACAGGGATTGTGGGCCTTGAAGCCAGGCCTATGAGATGGGCCCGCTTCGCCTCCCAACCTGGGAGGCTTGTTTGCTGAGGGCATCCTCCAATCAGGAGGCAGGATGGAGATGAGCCCCTCCAGACCTGGAAAGCTGGATGTAGGGTTGTCATTGTCAGTGGCGGCCATTTAATGTTGGTTTTCGGAGCATTCATATTCCTGGCCATCCCATTTCCGCATGCTGGAGAAAAGATGTTAGAAAGCTCAGCTGTGTGAACCGATGCTTGCAATGCTACTTTCTTCTAAGAACAAAGGGGTCTCTCATCTACTACTAGACATGTCTCGATTTTGCTTTCTCTGAAGAAGGGTAAGCCCGACAGAAACTTAGGTAGCTATAGAGCAATAAGCCTGATAAACACTGACAACAAAATATGTGCAAATGCACTGGCTATGCGAGTGGAGAACATTCTGCCTCATGTTGTGGACCCGTGTCAAGCAGTATTTAGAAAGGGGAGACATGCTTCTGTGAACATGCGCAAGTTGATCCTGACCCTATACGAAAGTAAGAAAATGTCTTCAGATGTGGCGATCCTGTCTTTAGATGCACAGAAGGCATTTGACTATATAGAGTGGAACTTCCTTATTGAAGCTTTAAGAGGCTACGCATTTGGAATAATATAATACAATGGATAAAAATGCTGCACACAAAACCGACTGCTTCAGTGAATACAAATGTTTTTTTATCAGGTCACGTCGAATTGGGGAGGGGTACGAGGCAATGTTGTCCACTTTCCCTGTTGCTGTTTATCCTTGCGATGGAACCATTAGCCGAGAGGATCAGAAGGGATCCAATGAATCTAGGAGTACAGTTTGGAGAGGCATCACACAAACTTTGGCTATATGCAGATGATATGTTACTGGTGGTTCAGGATGTGAACATGTTGATTCAGGCTGCAATACAACACATTACTTTCCATGGTTTCTCAGGTTACAAGATGAACTGGAAAGAATCTGAAGCAATGATTACATCTGAATCCTGTGCCAGTCAACAGATGAGCAGATATGGATTCAGTTGTTGCCCAGAGAGAATGAAGTATTTGGAAATCTGGTTAACTAGAAATGTGGATCGTGTGATGGAAGTTAATTTGGGAAGTATAATTGAGAAGTTGAAGAAAGATCTAGATAGATTTACTGAACTGAATTCGAGCCTGTAGGGAAAGGTAAATGCAATAAAAATGACTTCTGTGCCATGCATCACTTATATCTTGAATATGATTCCACTAATGGCCAAGAAAAAGGAAATGAAGAATATTGATAGCATGTTATAATCTTTTCTGTGGGATAGAAAACAACCCGGTTTGAAGCTGTGCAAGCTGCATCTCCTGTGTGAGAAAGGGGGTTGGAAGTCTCATACTTTTCAAGATACCATCTGTCCTTTAATGTGAGACATTTTAATCCATTTATTGAAGATGCGTAAGATGGTTGGCACAAGCTGAGAAAAGTAGGTGTACACCTCTATCACTCAGAGTGCTCCTAACATCAGAGGATACGAGAGGAAGTAAATCTTTCCCACTGACCAACTTCTTGAGGCAATGCTGGCGGGATCTTGGAGAGTTAATGAGGAAGAAGTCTTTTTCCCCGTCAAAATCAAAGGTATGGCTCAATCCTGAGATTGTGCTGTAGGGGAAGTCTCTGTTCTGGCCAAATTGGTTCCAGTGTGGAATCTGGTGACTTGGGGACCTGTTTGCTGATGGGAAATGGATAACTTTCAATAATATGACTGCGGAAAGGGGTATCCAGGATTGCACATATACGGAATACAGGAAATTGAGGAAGGCTGTGGGTGAGAGGATTCCAGGTCAGATTGGTTTAAGGAATTCACAGTAGATGGCCACATAGCATCAGAAGTGTACAAACATCTGTGGAAATGCAAATTGGATAAGTGGTCAAGAACTATTGGGTCTGAAATGAAAATATGTAGGTGGTAAAAGGTGTGCAGAAATGTGCGATTGACATCACTACACATAGGGCAAAGGGTTTGGCAATTCAAAATATTGAATTGAGTATACTGGACAGCACAAAGGCTCTAAGAAAGGGGCTTGCTTGAATCCAAAAATTGTTAGAGGTGCAAACACAGAATTGGTTCATTTGAGCATATGATTTGGCAATGTAGCAATTTGTATTCTGGAACGAAATAACACAGACAATGAGCAAATAAATGCCCAATCGTCCAGTAAAATGGGTAATCCTAGAAGTGGTCCGCCCGATTGGGCATTTTTTGCGCCTATATTCGGCCATCTTGGTTTTACACCACATTGTCTCAGCTTCATGGCAGGACCATTACTACAGGAATATCTCTACTGGACCAGGACAGTGAGTAACTATTAGGTTGACATAAATATTCTACAACTAAACTTTAGGAGTTGATATTGACTATTCCCCTTTTTTATAGGGATCCTTAATAAGTCTTAGGTCATTACGTTTGGGCATTTTTTCGGAACAAGTACACCCTATAACCAGACAGCAGCTAAGAAGTTTCTTCTTCTACTTTACAGATCTACACCCTTATACAGATTTCCAAGTAAGTTCTTAGGATTACGCCTGAATTGCAATCCTTAAAGGTATTGGCAACAAACTAGCCACATGTCTCTTTACCTTGCAGAAGCAGCAGTTATGTGCTAACACATATGATCATCAAAAGCGCCCTCAATTCTGCAATAAGATCTATATATTTACATTAGATGAACCACGCCAGGACAGCATTGGACTAGTGTGTCATGATAATTTTTCTGGAACGTATATAAACATTTATTAGCTTCAGTCTAACACTTTTTTGCTAATACTCTGACCTTTCTTTTACCAAATTAACAGACACAAACTTGAAAAATCGGGCATGGACATGCATATCTTTGATATAAACCAAAATAAGGAGAGTGAGATATGTTATTTGAAGATACTACAACACCCAATGGGGTAAAAGTCATTATAATAATGAACTTGACTTAGATATAATGACTGCTAGGACAAGCTCCTCTCATTTGTTTCAAATATAGGTTAGGTATCAAATACAGAGACTTTCCTGATGATAATAATAATAATAATAATAATAATAATAATAATAATAATAATAATAATAATAATAATAATAACATATTTTGGATAATCTCAGTAGTAACTTTACATGAAAAACTTTACACAGTATAATGATACTAATTGAAAGATTAAGGGCCTCATTCTGAGGTTGGAGGGAGTCATGGCGCTATTAGCGCCATGACTTCCTCCAATACCGGTACCGAGTCCGCCCTCGTTCAATGGGGACTTACCGGTCTATTCCGACCTTTGTGGGACTGGTAAGTCCCCATTGAAAAAGCCATTCCCCATTCCCATGTCAGCCCCCATAGCGCTTAATGGGAAGGGGGAAGGCGCTAATAATGGTACCGCAAATTGCAGTACCGTTATTAGCTCTGAAGTCCCTTAACGGGCCCCGTCCATAACACCTGGTAAAACCAGGCGTTAAGGAAGGGACCCGCTAAGGAACCTCCGAATAGAGCGCAAAGGGATTACCGGCACCGATGTCCTTAACGGTGCCCGGTATCCCTTTGAGCCCACCTCGCAATGAGGCCTGAAGATTTGAAACCATCAAGGTCGTTTTTCCTGTTATACATGCATTTGGAATCAAAATGTAGCATTGAGATCTCAAATAGCAATTTCCTAAGTAGAAATGTTTTTTTTAAATATTAATTATTTAGGTTTTTCGAATTTTGACATGACTGTTATCTACTATGCACAGATCACTTGAAAGTATATAACCTCATGGAGATTTATGTTTGATTGTTTTTGTAAATAGATTTAAAATCTGAAATTGATTAATTAGCCCCTGAAGAAGAGAATTCATCTCGAAACGCGTTGGGCATCCCTTTTCAGATCAATAGATATTATTTTATGTGAAAAATTGAAAAACCTGTTTGCAAGCTAATTTTGAATAGATTTCCTACATTGTGTGGAGTATAAGAATTGTTTTGATTACCTTCCTCTAAAAACAATCTTGAGATGTTAATAACTAACCTAAAAAGTGTTTGGCTAATTTAGCCTTAGATAGTGTGCAGGGGATGGGAGTTCCCAAAATGGGAATATATTTTGTTGCATTCTAACACACAACCCATATGCCAGGGTTGTTTTTCATGTCCCCTGCACCTTGAATTACATTAACCATTCTTTAACTTTAGTGGAATTATACCATAATCATCTATACACACCAGGAGTTCAGGGTTTATACATTTCTTTGGCCCTCTCAAAGGTTTGCCATACCCACAGACACTGTACATTCTATGATTTCCACTTCTTCTCCCTCCTTGCCACTGCCCCACCACTGGCATACCAAAGCTTTGACCTCAAAAAAGTCATCAATACATTTGTATCGTAGTCAACCTTGTAACTACTTCTCTTACACTTGGCATGGGCTCCCACACTTTCCCAGCACACCCTTGCCTCCCTGATCGCCTCTTCTCTATTGTCATTGAATATACAATGAAATCCTGAACATTTTCCTCTTTTTTCTCTGTATGACTATGCTCTATCCCCTGCCCTAACATGCACAGACCATCGCCCTGTTCACTGTCACTGATCATAAGTTCACTGAAGGGCACCCACATGTGTGTTTTCAGTTTTACAGCCTCAAATGATAGCAGAGCACTAAACAGCCTATATCAATCAAGTACACTAATTCAAATAGACACATGAAACAGTTATAGTATATGTAAAAACATGATAATGTACATTAAAATATGTCAGACATGCAAAACATAGTCTCAAATATGTTTTCATTCAATGACTTAAGCAAAATAAAGGCAAACGTTACAAAGGTGCATCTAATAACATTCTTCTTTCCTACCCTTCAAGCAAAAGGTTTTTATTTATTTACTGAAAGTGAGTGCAAATGGGCTGAGATGTATGGCTGTTTGATGTGAATTTCTCTCTATATATGGACTTAATAATAAAAACCTCACTTACACGTGTTTTCACTTTTGGCCTGGGGAATCTCACCTCTCATCACATCAGCCAGTTTTACTAAGTACAACAGCAAGCTCATTGGTTGATATTGAGACATTGCTGTAGCCCCTAAAGGGGAAGTTCATTCAGAGATGTAATTGGCCCAATTGATCAGGCATGTATTTTTGAGCATACATACATTGATCGTGAAAAGAATTCCAATGCATCTTACCTTAGTTTTTCTCACATTTACACATGCGAAACTGACGGGTCGGGTATGATCATCTTGTGCTAAACTTAGCCATTGATCCATCAACCAAGTTCAAGTGCCCTTGCAGCAGTCATTCAGATCACCCGCCCCTCAAACTCACATTACTTGACGCTTACGCCCCTTTTCACAAACGCCAATGCATGTCTCATATCATCATCCTCTGTGTGCAATCTATTGATGTGTCTGCATGAAAATGTCAAGACAGCTATTTCCTTGACAAGTATAAACAAACTAGGGGTGTGGTCGTATGCCATTCTGAAAGGACGTGTTTCACGAAGCTCCCGCATGATCTGAATTGATCATTGCCAAGACCCAACAAACATACATGTATTCCGGCATCTAGCTGTACGGGTGAAGTACCGCCAGCCAGCTGATTGTGGAAACTGAAGGAACTGCACCACTGAAGCAGTCAAATGGGCCCGCTGGCTGACTCAAGCTGGCGCACCAATGTAACAACCAAGATGGCGGCGAGCACTGGCGCAGAGAATGCAGAGGTTAATCGCATAGCAGAAACAGAAGACACGGTAGGCACTGCAGTGTATCACCAGAGGTGGGAAGACACTGCGTTAGCTATTGTCGAGAGTGGCAGATTGCGGGTTCCCTGGCATAGACTAGTGTTTACACAGGGACCTGTGTGCTTGCAGATACAGGTCCTGAATGTGGAACCCACATAGAGGCTCCAGAAGAGCAGCCGTGTGAGCAGCAGGTGAAAAGTACCCAGGATTCCACGGTATATGGGCGAAGCAGGATCAAATGTTCTGGTAAGCAGTGGCAGCCCCCGCACTGATGCCTACATGCAATTATAAGTTAGACAGCACAAGTGGGAGACAGCATCAACCCCTGTAAGTGAAGCAGTGCGAAGGTCGGTGCAGGCAAAACAGTGAAGCCCGACGGCTTTACCTACACAGCAAGAAGATGAGAGGTAGCGTGAACATTGCAGCAAGGCCTCCCTGGGACAGGAGATCACGAGAGTGGTTGTGCACAACAGCCAAGGACACATATGGATAAGCAAAAAATAAATGAAAGAAGCAGCAACAAGAATAATAAGACAAGAAAGGGAAGTTTATAGAAGAAAAAAAAATGAAAAAAAAAACTCAAATTACTATTTATGATGACAAAAGCCGCTTATCTGTCACCACAAACTGGATGTTCCATTGTTAGGGAGGGTTCTCAAAATGTGCTAATTTCAATTACCTTTTGAGACCCCCAGCAACTTTGCAGGATTTCTAGGATTTGATTTTTTTTTTACCTGGGAAGAGTGTGAGCATTTTCTTCCGCTCTTCCATGTATTTTGTGGGTGTTTTACTTTTGTGTTCATTGGTTATGGAGTTTAAAACAACAGTGGCAACATCTTTTTCTGTGTGTCACGCAGCACCTTCAGTGCAGTGGCACAGGGTTGTCTTTCAGACTCCCTAAGGTGTAAATACCTTATCTGGGACTGAATACCATCTCCCAGAGTATGTAAAGTTAAATTGGCTTTACTAGTATTTTTAAATGTATTGACCCAGCACACACTAACTTCCTATAGAGTGCTGGAGGGGTTGCTTAGCTTCCCCTGAGTCAAAACACTCATGTAACAGTCAAATGTTACCCGTTCTTACCTTAAATGGCTGGTGGCAGTAGTTTAGATCAAACTACCATGATTTTTCCAGACCGAGAAAAACAGTAGCTAAAAATCGGGTCAGCCATGTTTTCCAATATGGCGCCCCAGACCTGTCTGTAAAAACAGACTCCGGTCATTTTTTTCACCATTTCTTTTAGGAAAATTCCTTCTTGTGTTGGCTCTGCGCGCCAAAACAGGTTTTGGTCCCTTTGTTTTTTGGCCTTTGGCGGGCTTCAGTGCTGAAGCCCTCCTCTGGCGCCTGAGTGTCTGGGGTGCCCACGTGATTGGCTGGCTGTTTGTCCAGCAAGGACAGCCACCCTGCTGTGTGAGTGACAGCCAGGCTGGAATTAATGGGGGAAAACTGTTTTAAAGCAGGTCTCTGGGACTTGGAAAGCAGAGTCGACCACTCGAACGAAAGAACCAAAGACGAGCTGAAGGAAGAGGACTGCTACAACTCCTGGATGAACAATGAAGCCCTGCTGCAGGTCTGAATTGCCTGAAACTCCAATCAACAGAGAAGCCCTTCAAGGTTCACTTCTTCCCTTGAGTTTGGTGGGAACATCCAACTCGTAAGCCACCTGGACATTGTCCCATCTGGTCGAATTTTCATCAGAGTGCTGTTGAAAACCGGATAGCCAGAGGGAGGGAAACCAGCTCGTGGACTTTAAGGCACTCACACCTTAAACTGACGTCTTGCTACAGCTTTTGGCCTCATCCCTGGGCAGTGCAGGAAACTCCTGATGTCCTCCTTCTTATCCCCATGACTGAAGCTCAGGAACAGCAAGATCTGCTCGAACTGCCAAGAACAAATGCCTCAGCTACTGCTTTCTTCATTAACAAGGTACTGTGCAAACACAGTCCGGAACTATTTTCGGCCATCGAGAAAGTGTGTGAAACTTTCCTCAACTTCGAAGGCTTGTCCTTCCTAAACATTCGTCAAACTTTTCGCCTAGCCAAATTCTTCTGAACTCTGTGGCAAAGACTTAACCGTTATCTACCAGAACTATGCTATCCTATACAAAGACTCTGAACCATTGACTTTGGCCCAGGCCTATGAGAAGAATTGCTGGTTGTATTTAACTGAAACCCTTAGCCCTGCCTATGAATGTATTTGGGTTGTCTATTCTTATAACCTTGTCTTTTTATACCTTTAATAAGTATCTGAATTGCCATTTTGCTCCCACTTAACAGGAGCTAAACTTGTTCATTTACTTACCGGTTGGATTTTTGTGGTGTATTAGTGTGTGATATTGAGCTGCTTATGCTAGTGCAATGTTTTCTAACTGACAGAGTAAATAAATACATATTCTTTTACCAAGAAACCTTGAGTAAGTGTTTGCTTGAATCACTGTATTAGTTGGTCCTTTGTGTAACTTGTTCTACTGCTCACTTAAACTCTTCAGATAGGTCTGGCTGCTCAGCCATCGCTACCAATTTACTGTGTAGTATAGGCTTGCACCAAAGGTGAAATTGTGCTTACACTTGTAGTCTTAATTGCCTGTAATGTTCCCAAAGGGTACTGCAGGTGATTCTGCCTAACACTGGTGGCAGCAGTGTGATAAAGTATACTTGTTACATTTAGAGTGCTACTTTTACCTTTGTTCAAATAATCCTCACAAGGCTAAGCAACACTAGTAAAGCAATTGTTTTATCATGACTGATATGGAAAGCTACAGACAGGAGACCCTAACTGTTGATCAATTGAGAAATATGTGTAAAACTAGGAATCTCACTGTCAAAGGCAAAAAGGTTGAATTGATAGAAAAGTTGTTAGAATACCAAAGTCTGAGGAGTGGGTCTGAAACCCTCACCCCTGGAGCAAATGTAGAAAGTGTTGATGAAGATGATAATATGTCAGAGCCCAGCTCTAATATTGTGGATGAGTTAGATGAGGCAGAAGAGTCACAGAATATAGACCCTGTCTTACCTCTACCTGCTCGTGGGCCTCAACCTTTGACCACAAGGACCCCATCCGGTCCAAACCTATGTCATGAATTTGTCTCTTTACAAAAATGTATACTGGAGTTAGAATTTAAAAGAATACAAGCTCAAACTGAAAGCAAACATCAAGAGCTTAGACTCAGAGAAATGGAATTGAATCATGCACTTGAAATGAAAAAGTTGTCTCTTGAAACTGGTTATCTCCCAGAGTCCTCTAGGTCTTCCAGTCCAAAGAGGCCTTGCATGCCCAAAGATGAAGTAAGTATGTATGAGGATATTTTCGATTGGTTGGCTGCTTTTGAATATAACCATGGGATTTAAGACATTAGAGGGAATCAGTTGATTCCTTGGCTTTTTTCTAGGCTACCCCCTGTTACAACTGATGTGGTAATGGAGTTGGGGGATATAGACAGAAAGGAGTATGAAACTGTGAAGATAGCTTTGATATTTAGATTTGAGAAGACCCCTTCTCAGTATTTTAAGAGGTTTAGAACCCTCAAGAAGCATGATGGTATCCCTTGGGCTACCTGGGTGACTGAATGTTTGAAAAACTTAGATGGATCAGTTAAGGGTTACAGAGTAAACACTTATGAAGGTATGAGGAATTTGTTTATGTTGGAATCTATTTATGATGCCTGCTGTTCTGAGATGAGACAGCACATGGCTGACTCTAAGTAAATTGTTCCAAAGAAGTTAGCAAGGGCTGCTGACTTTTGCGTTGCCAACAGGGCAACTCACAAGGATTCTGGGGTAACTCAGAAGAAGGGTGAGGGGAAGCAGCACAAAAACGATACCAAAGAGAATTACAATGCCTCCAATCCAAAAAGAGGGCCCCAAACATAACAAGGGTAAGCCACAGGGAAAACCGAATCAGGCTAGTGTACCTCCTGGTGCCAAAACAGAATGAGGTCAGAACAAACCCCCATTCATAAAGACATTTGGAAAATGTTATGCTTGTGGGTCAACTGACCATGTGAAAGGGGATCCCAGATGTAAGGGTAAATCTTCAGGGATCCACACTGTCTCAGCTTTCTCCCAGAGGATGAAGTACCAATGGCAAGTGGAAACTTTCACTTACTGGCTGAGGAACCCATGAAAGTCTCAGCCAGTGTTTCTTTTGTATCCCTGGGTCTGTGGGAACAACAAAACTTAGATGTGTATAACTCTATTCCAGACAATACTAAAGAGTATTACAAAGACAGTGTTCTTGTGAATGGTCAGGAGACCCCTGCCATCAGAGATACAGGAGCCAGCATAACTGTAGTTGATGAATCTTTTTTCAAGATTGAGGATGTTGCTAAGGCACCCAAATTCCTAACTAAGCTGGCTGGAGGCCCCCATGTCCAAATGCTTCCACAGTTACCAGCTCTCATCCAGTGCAATGACATGACTGTCAAGATACCTGTAAGTGTGCAGAGTGAAGTACCTGGGAGAGTCCTGTTGGGGAATGACTTAAAAACCCTTGCAGTTGTATCAAGCACCCCCAAGCTTCCCAGCAAAGGGAAACAGGAGCAGACTAGGAAAGCCAGATAAATTACCTTAAGAGGCTGTCAAGAGAAGATTATAGAGGAAACTATAACTTCCAGTCCACAGGACTTACTGACTGCAATTTCTAAGACGAAAGAGGAAAAGGTGAAAACTAAAACCTACAGTAAGAAACCAGCCAGCACTCCTGTGCTCCCAACAAGGACATCTCCGAGAGGACTGTCCAAGATCACACCTGTGATCCCTCCACCAGCTTGTGTGGTTGAATCAGCTGCTGAGGAATCAAAGCTGGAAGAGGACCTTGCTCCTGTTGGAGATCTGGATCCTGCATACCATCCTGAGCTGCAGTCTTTACTGGCAGAAGGTGGACCCTGTAGGGCAGACTATAGCATAGGTCAAAAAGAGTGTCCCACTCTTGAAGGTCTTCGGCAAAAGGCAGCTTCACAGCTGGATGGGCAAGAGCCAGGGAAGCATAGGTTGTACTGGGAAGATGGCCTCTTCTACGGTGAAACGACTGAGTTTATGCCAGGGGACTACAGAAGACTTGTAGTGCCTCTTGAAAGCAGACTCCAGTTCCTACAGTTAGCCCATGAGATAACTTTGACTGGTCACTTAAGTTTTAAGAAGACCAAGGAAAGGCTCTATTTATATTTCTACTGGCCTAAATTGGGGTCTGATGTAAACACGTTCTGTAGGAGCTGTCACACTTGCCAAACCTCTGGCAAGAGCGGAGCCAAGAATGTGGCACCCTTGGTGCCTCTCGCAGTGGTGGGGGTTCCTTTTGAGAGGGTAGGAATCGACAGTGTTGGTCTCTTAGACCCTCCAACATCTTCAGAAAACAGGTTTACCCTGGTTGTAGTAGGCCATGCTACTAGGTATCCTGAAGCCATACCTATGAGAACTGTTGCAGCTCAGGCTGTGGCAAAGACCCTCCATGGTATTTTTACCATGGTAGGTTTTCCTAAGGAAGTTATCTCTCACAGGGGATCCAATTTTATATCCCACTACATGCAGGCCATGTGGAAAAACTTTGGAGTAACTTACAAGTTCTTAACTGCCTACCATCCTCAGACAAATGGATTGGTAGAGAAGTTCAACCATACAATGAAGAGCATGATAGGTGCTTTAGAGGGACCCCTAAGAAGAAAGTGGGACCTTCTACTGCCATGCCTTTTATTTGCTTATAGAGTAGTCAACAAGGAGGGAGTTGGATTTAGTCCCTATGAACTTCTTTATGACCATCCAGTCAGAGGCCCCTTGGCCCTGATTAAGGAGGGGTTGGAGAGTGCTCCTTCCCCCAAGCCAGTGAGATTCACTGACTATGTGATAGGTCTTCGGAGGAGAATGTCACACATAATGGCAGAAGCATCAGATAACTTAAGAGCAGGTCAGGCTCTGGTGAAGCATTGGCATGACCAGAAGGCCAACATGGTTGAGTTTTCTCAAAACCAGCCAGTTCTACTCATGGTACCTACAAGTCAGAGGGCCTTACAGGACAAATGGATAGGATCCTTCAAGGTTGTGGGTAAGCTTGGAGAGGTCAACTATCTGGTGGACTTAGTCAATCCTAAGAAGGCTCCCAGAGTCGTTCACACCAACCGTCTAAAAGCTTATGTCTCAAGACCAGAAGTGGGAGCTTTGCTTCTAGCTTCAGCCCAAGAGGAGGAGGAGAGTGGACCTCTACCTGACCTACTGAGAGGCCATCCTTTAGATGAGAAAATAGAAGGAGTTAATCTCTCTTCTAATTTGACACCTGAACAACCGGAGGAGTGCAAGTTTCTGTTAAATCAGTTTGCCTCCCTGTTTTCACTATCACCAGGCTTGACCCCTTGGGGCCATCATGATATTCAAACTGGTGACTGTTTACCTGTTAAAAGCAGAGGTTAAAGGATGTCAGATCATGTAAGATCCCACATAAAGGAGGAGGTCAACAAGATGATTGAGCTCGGGGTAATAGAGTCCTCTACCAGTCCGTGGTATAGTCCAGTTGTTCTAGTACCAAGGCAGGATACAAGGAGGTGAGATTCTGTGCGGACCATAGAGCTCTTAATGCAGTCACCAAGACTGATGCCAACCCTTTACCAAGAACAGATGAACTGGTGGACAAACTTAGTTCAGCCAAGTATCTCAGTACATCTGATCTCACTCCAGGCTATTTTCAAATAGCACTGACAGACCAGGCCAAGGAGAAAACTGCATTCTCAACCCCTGCAGGCCTCTACTAGTTTAAAGTAATGCATTTTGGACTAAAGAATGCACCTGCTACATTCCAAAGGATGGTTAATCAAGTTCTGAATGGGATGGAGGACTTCTGCATGGCATACTTGGATGACATTGCAGTGTTCAGCCCTACGTGGAAAGAACATGTTGACCACTTAGGAATGATTTGCAGGCTCTTGAGCAGGCCCATCGGACCATAAAGGCTAGTAAATGTCAAATTGGTCAAAGTAAAGTGGTCTACCTTGGACAAAAGGTAGGAGGAGGTGAAATAAAGCCATTGCCTAGTAAAGTACAAGCTGTACAAAACTGGGCCACCCCTACTGCTCAAACCCAAGTGAGAGCCTTCCTAGGCCTCACTGGGTACTATAGAAACTTCCTTGAGAACAATGGGACCATAGCTTCTCCCTTGAATGTGATCTTCTCTCCCAAATTCCCTAAAAAGTTCAGGTGAATGAGGAGTGCACTCAAGCATTTGAAGGCCTAAAGAAAGCCCTTTATCAAGCTCCAGTCCTAAGAGCTCCTGACTATAACCGAACCTTCATTGTGCAGATGCTTCAAATACAGGTATAGGTGCAGTCCTTAGTCAACTGGATGACAAAGGTAGGGAGCACCCCATTTGTTTCATCAGCAGGAAGCTGAAGGAACCAGAAACAAGATGGGCACTCATTGAGCATGAGTACTTTGCTATTGTGTGGTCACTGAAGAGGTTTAGGCCATACTTGTATGGATCTACTTTTGTGATTCAGACTGACCACCAACCCTTGAGATGGTTGATGCAAATGAAATGGGAAAACCCAAAACTACTGAGATGGTCAATCAGCCTGCAAGGGTTTGATTTTTCTATTGAACATAGGTCAGGGTGTCACCACCAAAATGCTGATGGTCTCTCCAGGATGTTTGATAGACTGGAGTAAGGAGATTCATCCAAGAGTGTATTAAATCCTCCAGTCCCTTAGTCTGGGGGGGGGGGCGAGTGTTAGGGAGAATTCTCAAAATGTGCTAATTTCCTCTACCTTTTGAGACCCCCAGCAACTTTGCTGGATTTCTAGGATTTGATTTTTTTACCGAGGAAGAGTGTGAGCCTTTTTTCCCACTCTTGTATTTTGTGTGTGTTTTACTTTTGTGTTCTTTGTGTCTGGAGTTTAAACCAACTCCAGTGGCATTATCTTTTTCTGTGTGTCACACAGCACCTTAAGTGCAGTGGCACAGGGGTGTCTTTCAGATTCCACAAGGTTTAAATACCTTCTCTGGGACTGACTTCCGTCTCCCAGAGCATGTAAAGTTAAATTAGCTTTACTGGTCTTTTTAAATTTACTGACCCAGCACACACTACCTTCCTATAGAGTGCTGGAGGGGTTGCTTAGCTTCCCCTGAGTCAAAAAATGTATGTAACAGTAAAATGTTACCTTTTCCTACTTCAAATGGCTGGTGGCAGTGGTTTAGATCAACTAACGTGATTTTTCCCTACCGCTAACAACGGTAGCTAAAAATAGGGTCAGCCATGTTTTTCAATATGGCGCCCCAGACCTGTCTGTAGAAACAGACTCTGGTCATCTTTTTTTCACCATTTCGTTTAGAAAAAGTCCTTCTTGTGTTTGTCTCTGCTCGCCAAACCAGGTTTTGGTCCCTTTATTCATTGGGCTTTGGTGGTCTTCAGTACTGAAGCCCTACTCTGGCGCCTGAGTGTCTGGGGTGGACAGGATGTGAGGGAGGTGCCAGAAACTCCCTGTGCTTAGTCTCCTAGCCGTCCTGAATGCACTCTGGCATGATTGGCCGGCTGGCTATCCAGCACGGACAGCCACCCTGCTGTGTGAGTGACAGTCAGGGTGGAATGAAGGGGGAAAACTGTTTAAAAGCATGTCTCTGGGACTTGGAAAGCAAGTCGACCACTGGAACGAAAGTACCGAAGATGAGCTGAAGGAAGAGGACTGCTGCAACTCCTGGACAACTGGTGAAGCCCTGCTGCATGTCTGAATTGCCTGAAACACCAATCGACAGAGAAGCCCTTCAAGGTTAACTTATTCCCTTGAGTTTGGTGGGAACAACCAACCCGTAAGCCACCTGGACTCCGTCTCCATTTGGTTGAATTTTCATCAGAGTGCTGTTGAAAGCCGGATAGCCAGAGGGAGGGAAACCAGCTCGTGGATTTTAAGGCACTCACACCTTAAACCGACATCTTGCTACAGCTTTTGGCCTCATCCCTGGGCAGTGCAGGAACCTCCCGACATCCTATTTCTTGTCCGCACTACTGAAGCTCAGGAACAGCGAGATCTGCTCGAACTGCCAGGAACAACTGCCTCTGCTACAGCTTTCTTCATTAACAAGCTACTGTGCAAACGCGGTCCGGACCTATTTTCGGCCATTGAGAAAGTGCGTGAAACTTTCCTCAACTTCGAAGGTTTGTCTGTCCCTAAACATTTGTCAAACTTTTTACCTAGCCAAATTCTTCTAAACTCTGTGGCAAAGACTTTACCATTATCTTCCATAACTGTGCTATCCTATACAAAGGCTCTGAACCATTGACTTTGGCCCAGGCCTATGAGAAGAATTGATGATTGTATTTAACTGAAAACCTTTGCCCGGCCTATGAATGTATTTGTGCTGCCTATTCTTATAACCTTGTCTTTGTATCCCTTTAAAATGTATCTGAAGTGCCATTTTGCTCCCACTTCACAGTTGTTCATGTACTTACCGGTTGGATTTCTATGGTGTATTAGTGTGTGATATTGAGCTGCTTATGCTAGTGTAATGTTTTCTAACTGACTAAGTAAATAAATGTATATTCTTTTTTCAAGAAACCTTGAGTAAGTGCTTGCTTGAATCACTGTGTTAGTTGGTCCTTTGTGTAACTTGTTCTAATGCTCACTTAAACTCCTGAGATAAGTCTGGCTGCTCATCCATCGCTACCACTTTACTGTGCAGTACAGGCTTGTACCAAAGGTGAAATTGTGCTTACATTTGTAGTCTTAATTGCCTGTAGTGTTCCCAAAGGGTACTGCAGGTGATTCTGCCTAACATCCATGTAAAGTGATGACATAGGTGCCCATTTAGCTGATCTTAAGGCTTCAAAATGGAGGCTCTAAGTCTGGACGTCAGCTTACTACGGCAGGATATACGGGTACTCACAGAATGAACTGGGATGTTGGAGAAGTAAGTGGAAGCTAATACGACTAATCTCAGAGACTCCATGAAAGTCTCTTCGATAATGCAATAGCAGCTGAGAAACCTGGAAGGGAGGGTACAAGACATGGAGGGGAGAGCCAGAAGGAATAATATCATGATTATAGGCCTCCCTGAAGGAGAAGTGGGTGTAAATCCCTTTAACTTCCTTGAAAACCTTTTACTTCAGGTGATTGGCCCAGGTAGCCTCACACAAGGCTTCACAGAAGGGCGCATGCAAAGATCCCTCGCCAGGAAGCCACCACCAGGGGTGCCACTGCAAGCCATTATTGCTAGGATCCTGAACCACAAAGACAAGGAGAAGATCCCTGAATATTTGTGGGCAGGGGACACGATGCAACGAGCATCGTCAAAAATGACGGCGTACCCGGACTATACCCTCCAGGTTCAGCAACTAAGGATGAACTTTGTTTCAGTGAAAAGGAGACTCCGGGAGTTGAATCTGAAATATATACTGCTCTACCCAGCCAGCTGAAAATCATACACAAGGGTCAAGCTCTTTTCTTTGAGATACCAGAAAAAGCACATAAGTGGATGAGGAGCAGCTACCATCTAAGGTGGAGAAACAAATGGACAACGCTTTATCAACGGCATGGAGTGATTTTGAGGAGCACCCAGCAAAAGTCAAATTGGAAATAAGTCAGAACACAAACAAGAGATCATAGATGTTGTCCCTTTTTTCTTTTCATTTTGTTGAACTACTTTGGTGCGTGATATTGCAAACTACGATAGCAGCACAGCGGTAACTCTAGGCTTAGAGAAATGATGTGGAGACTCGTCCTTTACCCATGAATACTATTTTTGTCAGATACTAGTGGTTACGTATCGGTCCACCGCACAGCTGGCACCAAAGGCTTAGGTCTGTTGGTGCTGGAAGGAGAGGTGGGAATGCCTGAGCATGAGGAACATAGCCAGGCAACTGTTGGGGGTTGGGGAGAAGCGCCACATGAGACAAGCAATGCCTGAAATGTAGACGTATAAGACTCAATTGGAACTTTACTAATGGCTGCAGACCTTAAGATAGTTACATGGAATGTCAGGGGATTGAACAGCTACATAAAACAGAATAGAATAATGTCATATTTTTGTCTACATAAAGTTGACATCGCTCTCTTACAAGAGTCCCACCTGACCCATGAGAAACATAAGGCTTTAACGGAGAAATGGAGCGGTATCACATTAGGTTCACCCTACTCAGCGTATGCAAGAGGGGCCCTTATATGGATAGCACTGTCATTACCCTTTCGAGTACTGAAGACGTGACAGACAATGAGGGCAGGATGGCCCTTATTCATGGCTTCAAAACATATGCCCCCAATTCACGATGCAGCAGCTTTTTTCCGCTCTTTATACCCCAGAGTCAGGCCATATAGGCATTGCAATATAATTTGGGTGGGCAAACTTTAATTGTACAATTGACCTGATTTGCGACAAATCAAATGAGAAATGCACCCCCGTCCAGTTCCCCCAGCTAAAGCATTGAACAGCTAGTCACAGTCTTCAAAATAGCAGACATATGGCAGCACCTACACCCACAGGTTAGATGTTACTCACATTATGCTGGTCCTCAAGGTCTTTATACAAGGCTAGATTATATCTTCACTGGGGTGGAGATGATAGGAGAGTTCACGTCGACAGACCATAAAGCTAAAGTATTGTCAGATCATGCACCGTTGCTTGTCACATGGCAGGCAACTTACCTCAGGGACTGCATTCTGATGTGCAAGCTCAGAGGGGAATGTCTTAAGGATGGAGCGTTCCGGGAATGCCTTTGAGAGGGTATTAATGAGAACTTCAAACACAATACAGTCACTGTAACTTCGGCCGGAGTTCTATGGGAGACCTTGAAGGGTGGTATAAGAAGACTAGCAATCGCCAGGTCAGGAGGACTGCAGGCCACTATATTAGAGTATCTAGCCAAGGCAGAAGCAGCCCTAGAAAAAAGGAACAATGTGATGGGGAGGCATGGCTTCAAACCCCAGAAGCAAATAGATTGACACACAAATGTATCAGACAGTGGGATAGACTTGGTAAGCTAAACTACGGTAAATACATTAAGAGACAGCATGCCAAGGGCAACTAATCAGGTAAGATGCTGGCTAGGCTATGCTGGAGCGATACACAGCGGCACATGATCAGGGCGATAGAAAGAAGAGATGGCATACTGTGTATAACGCAAACAGAGGTGAATGAGCAGTTTCTCAATTACTCTAAAGCCTTGTACATGGCGGCCGAGAACTTAGAAGCACCCATTAAACTAGAGGAACTAGTAAACACGATCACATGGTTGCCGTTGGGTAAGACACCAGGGACAGATGTGTCACCTAGTAAGTTTTATAAAGAATACATAACAGGGGTAACACCCCCACTACTAGCCATGCTAAACAAGGCATTTAGCACAGCCGCCCTTCCGTTATCATTACGGGAATCCGTTATTATACCCCTACTCAAATCAGACAAACCTGATACAGATTGTGGCTCGTACTGGCCACTTTCGCTTTTGAACCAGGATGGGAAGATACTCACTGCCCTACTATTAAAGAGACTTACACCAATAATAGCCACATTGATACCACCAGACCAGAAGGGATAGGTGCCAGAAAGGAATATAACGTGGAACCTGCACAGGTTACACCATACAATTGACCATACCAAAGACTGTGCAAATTGCTATGTAGTGGCCTCACTTGACGCGGCCAAAGCCTTATACTCAATCAGATGGCCTTGGTTGGTAGCAACACTGGAACAGTTCAGAATGGGCCCTAATTGTGTTAAATGGGTGAAGTGGTTGTATAGCCAGCCAGTAGCCCGAATAAAGACAGAACGTCAGATCGCAGAACATTGGGTCTTATAAAAAGGCTCTAGGCAGGGATGCCCATGGTCCCCTATGTTGTCTGTTCTGGCCCTAGAACCTCTTGCGACTTAACCTTCATAGAGATTATAAGGAGGCAGACATACATATACACGGTAGATGGCACCTACTGTCCCTGTACGCAGACAAGCGCTCTCAGGCATTACAATCAGCAAACAGAAGTCCTGGCTGTCACCATTAGTAAGATATACCTGCATCACACTAAACTCACTACCACTGCTTCATGTGAAATGGGCCGTAACCTCATTTAGCTATCTCGGGATAGAGGTATACCAGAATCCAAAAACAGAAGATGAGCACTATTCCCTAAAGGCGGTGGAGGGCATAGAGAAGTCCATGCCATTCTGGACCAGACTACCCCTTTCATTGATGGGCAGAGCTGCGTTATTAAAACAGGTGATCCTCCCACGACTCCTTCATTACTTTACAAATGTTCCATACAATATACCTAAAAACTTCTTTAAGAAGCTTGACGTGATTTGTGTGGGATTTCTTTGGCAGAACAAGAGGTGAAGACTAGCCCTGCCTAAATTACAAAGACTGCATGAACAAGGGACATAGGCATAAAGATACCTAACTTTGAAGTGTACTTTGTTGCAAGCCAGATGCAGTTTGTGAAGAGGTGGTTGGCAGACAAGCTAACTCAAGATACTCCCATGTTACAACCAGCGTGCCTTCCATTCTTTTTTAAAGAAGTGGTGTGGATACACAAGGCCGATTGGCAAGAGCTCCCCATGTTGGTTACATTGGAAAGATGTATATGGCACAGGGCCTGCAAACTTCAGATTGGAAGTGAGAAGTATCCAGATATACACATCTGTTCCCCATTCACTATGGCCGAGCCAGACTCAGTCAGCCAATCACGCAGAAGGGCAATCATGCAGGCAGGTAGTCAATCAGACTCGCAGGCATTCAGGCCATTCACTCCACCCAGACACCCATAACAAAGAATGTGGATTGGGGTGAGCACCCAGTCTTTCAGCACACTATACTGTATTCATGTCAGCTTCACTCAGGGCATCCAATGGGTGTTGTTCACCAAAAGATAAAATTAAGAACTGCATTGGCGTGGCAGTTCGCATCTGTGACCGTGTGCCCATAAGGTGGTGAAAATGCACATACTCACCCACTTTTCTAAGCATTTACCTTGAAAGTTACCAAGAAAACATCTCTGCAATCTACAGTGGGTATTGTCATCTATCTGCTTTTTACCTTTGTTGCTGAATCGTCCGATCTATTTTTCCAAATTCCGGTTAGTCAACTAATAGTTTCTTGAGTGTCATTGTTTTCAGGTCGATACATTTCTATTGCTTTTTACTCAATGTACATCGTATTTCATTTTAATTCAACTCAAAGACTTCACCATTGTCAACCTTTCTATGCATCGCTATCTGGATTTACCACAATCCATCACTGTGTATTGTGGTAGACCAATGATTTTTGACTAATTCGATTGCCGTGATGGTTAGACCAGGTTACAGGGAATTCTTCAATCTCCCCCCAAAACATTTACTATCAAAGCTATGTTATGGTTGAATTACTCACAGTGATACTTTATTAATTGTAATCTTTATTTATATTGGGACAATCCAACAATGGCTTCATGTATCGTTTATGATTATCCTAATATCAGCCATGTCAATATTCATGGTACAGTGATGCATGTTTTTCCAAAGGATATGACGTTAATAAGTACATGGTTGCTAAACTGTGGATTTCCAGTGCCTGAGATTGAAAGCAGAGCCAAGGATGTCTTGGAGGACAAGAGGGGCAATCGATTCCGCGTCTGCAACATGCACTTCTCGGGTGATATGTATGAACCATCAAAGTACACTAAAAAGCATCGCTGAGACAACTGAATTTCAGCACATGCTGACACAGGTGAGTAGTCAACGTTGAAATATTTATGTATGTTCATACGTACGCAATTGGTGTGTGTACATATTTCGTCTAAATATTTACACAATCTATTGAAATAGTGTGTCAAAATGAAAGATGATGAAAGGCTTGGAGTGTTATTGAAATATGTGTATCGATATTTTAATACACCATTTCCCACTGTAACACAATGTACAGTAGTTTGTACATTTGTTCACTTTTCAGTACTTTGTGTATCGTTACTTTAGGGATACACAAATGGTTCAGTGCAATGTGAGCCTTTCTAAAAACCTTAATAGTATCCTCTGAAAATGTGTTATTTTGGTAAATTACCACATCTGTCTATACGTAGACCACACCGATGAAAGTAGACATGTCAACTATCCAAACTGTGAGGCCAAGCGACATGCACATAAACCTATTTTAGAGTGTATCAAATGGTCTAAATTCTTTTTTTTTTTGTTTAAACATTTTTTTATTGATGGTCTCAGCAGTAACAGTGGCATCCAATTAACACATCATACGGTCGCATATACAAAAATATCATCATTAAATGTTTAACAATCTGGCATTTACATGTTTGTTTCAGTGTCTGAAAGCATATCACATAGGTATGCCCTGAAAGGGCCCCAGATGTCCTTTGGTCTGCTCATACTTGGTTGAGTCAGCACATACTGCTCCTCACATTCATTAATGTAGGTTAACTCACGCAGGAAAGTGTCCATGGTGGGGATGTTCGGGCTCTTCCATGCCTTCAATATACATCTCTTGGCAATGACGCATGACACATTAAACAGCCTTCTAATTTTCTCGGAGCATTTACCAATATCACCAAACAGATATTTTTGTGGGGTCAAGCGTGGGGGGATCTGTGTGATTTCAGCTAGCATAACTGCAACCCTCTCCCAGAACCGTGCGACAACTGGACACTCCCAGTACATATGATAGGATCCCGCTGACAGGGACCCACATTTAGGGCAATTGCCTGGATCATCAGGCGTAAATGTAGCGATTCTGGCAGGGGTGTAATGCAGTCTGTTTAGGATTTTAAACTGTATTTGGCACAATCCCGCATTAAGGGACACCCTCTTTGTGAGTATGCAGTATCTTGCCCATTTGTCTTCGGGTATTGGCATTTTCATGTCTGCTTCCCATTTCTACTTTACCTGGTTGGTCGTAGAGGTGTGAGTCTGTATTGTCTTATAAAGTTTGGAGATTCCCAGTCCACCCTGTGTTGTGACCAGTTGTACGCACGGGTCAGAAGGGGGTTCATCAGGAAAGGATGGCAAACATGCTTGATATGCGGATCTCATTTGGTAGTACTGCAGTGTCCGGAGTTGCCCACCTCCCATACCGCTCGTGAACACCGCCAGGGTAACAAACTTTCCCTCTAGGTACATGTCTCCCACCTTCATCTCTGTGTTAGGGTCCCAGGTTTCCTGTATACTAGTGTCAAATGTGGGGGGGGGTTGGGGTATTTCCACAAAGGGGATTTCGGGGTTATATGGGATCTCTATTTTCAGTTTTTTATATATAGCCCCCAAAGCTTTTACCGTGCAGCTCACAGGGTCAAATTCACAAGAGTCCTTACGTCTAGCATTGAAGATGACCGACCTGATGGCGGTGGGCATCATAGTGTACTCTTCTATTCGCGTCTGAGGTGAGTTGTCCATTTCATCGTACCAGTACTTTGCCAACTGTGCCTGTGCCACCGTATAATAAAGCTCAAAGTCTGGTGCAGCTATTCCCCCCGTTTCGTATGGTTCTGTCATTCTCTCCCAGCTGATCCTAGCCGTTTTCCCGTTCCAAAGAAACAACACCAACATGGATCGAAGCCTGGAGAAGAATTCCCTCCCAGGCCATATAGGGATATTTACAAATAGGTATAGCAATTTTGGAAGTACAATCATTTTGAGAATGGCAATACTACCATGTAATGAAATTGGGAGATGCCTCCAGACCTGAAGTTTAGTGTTGAGTGTTTGTAGTGCCCAACCATCATTATCAGTGTATAGAGTCTGTCTATTGCACGAGGCCAGAACCCCAAGTTATCTGATGTGATGTTCAGACCACTTGAGACCGCACATTTGAGCTGGGCATTTTGTGGAGGGGGTGAGCGGGAACACTTCTGATTTGGCACTGTTTACCGTATATCCCGAGTACTCTGCAAATTCGTTGATATCTGTCATGATAGGGACAATGTTTTTTTCTGGTTCACAGACATACAGCAGCGTATCGTCCGCGAATAATGATATTACTTGGGTGGCTCCTTTCAGCGTTATGCCCCTGTTGTTATGTCTTGCCCGTATCGCAACCGCCATGGGTTCAATTGTCAAGGCGAAAAAGATAGAGGAGAAGGGGCATCCCTGCCTGGTACCCCTGCCTAGCTTGAACAATTCAGATATAGTTCTTTTTGTGCATACTTTTGCACATGGGGCTGTGTAAAGCAGTTTGACATATTGAATAAAATAAGGGCCCACCCCGAACGCCTCCAATACCAGGAAGAGGTACTCCCAGGAGACCGATTCAAATGCTTTCTCGGCGTCGAGAGATATTGCAACTGCTTGCTTGTTTGGGTTAATTTGGGTTAATTTGTGACATTATGCCGAATAGCCTACGTAGGTTTAAGGCAGTGGATCTTTGGGGAATAAACCCACTTTGATCCGTGTGTACAAGTATTGGCGTTACGGGTATGGGTTACGGCATGCGGTTTGCCAGCACTTTCGCCAAAATCTTGCCATCTACATTTATCAAGGATAGGGTCTATAGGATGACATGTCCTGTGGCGGCCATCGGGGTTTGAGCAGCACTGTAATTATGGCCTCGCGGATCGTCTGTGGCAATATTTGTTTACCCAGAGCCTCCCCCCACACTTCCAGCAGCACGGGAACCAATTCTTCCCAGAATTCCACTCCAAGGCCATCCGAGCCCGGCGCTTTGCCAGACGCGAGCCCCTTGATTGCCTCAGTGAGCTCCTCAGCCGTAACAGGTTGCTCCAATATTAGTTTATTTTCTACTGTAAGTTTAGGGAGGTCCAATGTGGCTAGGTTTTTTTTATCTCGTCCGGGGATTTTCTATCTTTATTTGCGTATATTTTTTTGTAAAAACCAACAAATTCATCATTTATTATTGTTATTATCAAGTTTTGTGTCGTATGAATCAATGCAATTGGAGCCATTTGTTTTTCATGCTTGACCAAATTGGCCAGCATTTTCCCTGCTTTATTCCCTTCCCCGTATCTGCGAGCACTGGCAGGGGCTGCTATATATTGCACCTCCCTTACTGCCAGTCGATCAAATTCCCTAAGAGATTTGTGTATTTCAGCCAGGGTGTCTCCATCGTGCGTCCGGCCGTAAACTTCTTCTAGTGCGTTCAGTTCCCTCTCCACCCTCTCCAGGTCCCGGCGTACTTCCCTTAGAAGGCCTGTGGTTTTAGATATCAGGGCTCCTCTCGCCTAGACTTTAAATGCTTCCCAAACTGACGAGATCTGGTCAACAGACCCGACGTTGTCTGCAAAGAAATTGGCAATTTCTGTGTGTAGGGTTTCAGCAACGTTTGGGTCTTTTAGTACATCTCTGGGTATTCTCCATCTCCTAGTCGGCCTAGGGGCATCTCCCAGAGTAATTTCCAGCATCACCGGGGAATGATCGGATAGTGTGCGGGGAAGGATTTCGCTATTCTGTAGGGTGTGTGCTGCATTTGAGGAGACGAACCAATAGTCTATACGTGACTCGCTGTCATGTACGGAAGAATAAAACGTGTACCGCTTGCTTGTTGGGTGAAGCACTCTCCAGGCATCCAGCATGGACAGTTGCTGGATGATCTGCTTCAAAGCTAGTGCCGTCTTGGAAGGCGGCCTGATTGCCTTGGCGGATCTGTCCAGAGTCTGGTCAAGCACCACATTGAAGTCCCCTCCCCATAATATAGTTGCCGCTTCATGTTTAATAAGGATCTCAAGTATGTGTAACTAGAAGTCGGGGTCATCGAGATTGGGACCATAGGTGTTAACAAGGGTCATGTGTTCCCCCGCAATTTCCCCCCAGACCAACACGTATCTGCCCATCGGGTCCACAAGGTGACTTGTGGTGATAAAACCTAGTGATTTGTGATTTGTGAATAAGAGTGCATACCCCTCTGGACTGCGAGGAATAGTTTGTATAGTAGCGCTGTTTGCCCCATTTTGCCAGTATTTTCTCATTGATCGTGCCCTGTGCATGTGTTTCTTGCAGCATTAAAATGTGGGGCCCATGCCTGGTGACATGATTACCAACCTTCCTGGCTTTCATTGGATTATTTAGGCCTTGGACATTCCATGACATTAGTTTTATCTTCAACCCGTCACCCATTTCCTATGCATACATATTGTATTTTATTATAACAACAATGAATGCACGAGTAACCAGAACTAGGGTTGCACCAGCACCTGCAAGACCTTTTTTCAATGAACCAACAACCTTCAGCAGTGCAAACTCTCCTCTCGGACTTAAACTCGTCCGGTTGGTTTTCCGGTTGATTATCACAACAAAAAAACGTCCCCATTCGCCCTGTCCCACCCCACCACCCACATCATCTGCCCCAACTTGACGATGGACCCAGATAACTGCTTGGAACATTCCTGAGGGTGCTTCGTTGCCGTCTAGTGACCAGCCATCTGGTCGCCCACATGGGAGACTCTACGGCCCGATAACATCGGATCTTGATCCAGTTCAGCTGTGTTGACTTTGCATAAAAAAAAGCATGTTACTACTGCAAAGGAGGCGCAGTTCATCCGTCTATCGGATCTCCTCTGCCTTCACCCGGACTGGGTCTTACATTTGGGTCCCTTATGCGATCCCTGGGGGGCAGTGGAATGGAGGCCTCCACGGATGCCATTGCCTCTGTAGGGTTTTCAAAAAAGTGGGCCCTGCCTCCATGTTGGATTCTCATTTTCGCAGGGAAAATTAAAGCATAAGGTATATTGCGGAGTCGTAGCTGTTTCTTGACCATCTCATAGGATCTGCGTTGTGTTTGTATGTTCGCAGAGAAGGCTGGGTATATGTGGATCCTGTTTTCTTCATGGGGCAGTGTTCCTTTTTCTCTGGCCAGACGGAGTATCGTGTCTCTGTCCCTATAATTCAGGAGACGTGCAATAATGGTTCGGGGTGGAGCGCCCGTCTTGGGGGGTGGTGCAAGGGTGCAGTGAGCTCTTTCCACGAGGAAATGGTTTGAAAGGGATTCTTCCCCCACTATGGATTTCAGCAGCTCTTCCACCCGTCTCTCCATGGAGCCTTTGCCAAAAGTCTCCGCCACCCCGACAATGCAAATATTATTCTGGATTCGAGATCCTCTCACTTGCTCTGAGTCTTACGTAGCTCCGACTGGAGCAGGGCTATATCACGGCCATGTTGCGAGAGCACATCTTCATTTGCACTTATCCTGTTTTCTGTTTCCGAGATGCGTGGGCTTTCCTTTTCCACTCACGCTTTCAAGGATCCAATCGTCGCCACTATTTCATCCAGTTTTACGTTGACGGCCAGAAACCCATTTTGCACAATTGTTGCCAGGCGATCCAAGGGGTCTGTGTTTCGGTTTTCAGGTGTTTGTGTTGCCCCACCTGTTGTCGTTTGCGGCTGGGAGCTGGCGAAGGAGTCCAGTGGGCCGGTCTTTCTTCCCCCTGTGGCCTTCTTCTCAGTGCAGCTCATTAGGTAAAGTGACCACCTGCAGAGTGGATTGTGCTCTCCCACGTGAATGGAATCGCTGTCCCCGCGATCAGTTATTGCCCACTGCGGCTACAATGGAGGTTGGCAGTACAGCCCTGCCCTGATACCACGGCCAGGATGCGCCGCAGTGCAGGCTGGAAACTGGGCTTTTGTCGCTGCAGGTGAAAGTTCTTCACTACAGGGGCCCAATTGCGGAATTCCACAGCTCCGGCGTAAACACAGGTATTGGCCACAGGGTATGTCGTCCATATGATCACTACATGACTCCCTGAAGCAATTTGCGTTGTGGCGGCCAGGTGCTCGTTCCGGCCGGTCTCCCCACCTCACCTCGTTTCCCTGTGGTCTTGGAGTTATGTCTGTTCATGGTTGCCAGCCTGTTCCCAATGTCTCCCCACCAATAGTGCCCCCAGCTCTCAGCACTTATATGCCCGAATTTCTAGTGTCCTCTGAAGGAGTTCAGCAGGTGTGGAGTCTGGCACTCCAGCAATTTGTGTCTTTTTACAACAATCGGGCCATGTCGCAGTTCACCTGAAGGATCCAGTGCTGATTTATCTGAAGTACGCTTCCCTGTCTAAAGGATTATGGCAGTACAGTTCTCTCAATTGGTGAGGTATTGGGTGTGTTCAGCATATTTTACACCCTACGGCCAGCCGCGCACCCCGCCTCTCCTCCGAGCCGCCACCAACACAGGGAGGCCCTGGTCCGGTTGATGCGCTTGTTCCAGGCAATCCAGGCAGGGCCCTCACGCACCATGCGCTTCACAGCCCGCAACAGCGGCCGCCTTATTGCAGGGCGTCTCGCCTCCTGCCGTGCCTCCCTGCGGCTTGGCCGCCTGATGTCACAGGGCCCCGGCACACCCCGACTCCTCCAGTGGCCCACTTACTTCACTAGCGTGCCTCCGCTGGACTTCTGCCGTGGGGGGGTCCGGGGCACGCGCTGCAGTCACGGCCATCCTCGGGCACTCGGTGGGAGCCCTCTCAAGCCCGGTGAGAAGAGAGCTTCCTCAGGCTCTCCTACGGCGAGAAGAGGGAGCCGAGCCCCGCCACCCCCAAACAGCGCCTGTATGTTGGTAGGCCGCACCTCCCCCTCCGGACTCGCGTAGGAGTGGCGTGGAGCCTTGCAGCGGTTACATCGCAGCTCCAATGACGCCGCGACTTCACCGGCCAATATCTTCTCATTCCCGGTGTCGGCGAGCTCCGTTTTCTCAGGGGCTCTTCCTCGGGTCCTTCGCCACAGTGTTTTATAAATATTTTCCGAACAGCTGCTGACTGGAAGGATATTCGGGGTAACAGGATTTCGCTCGAGCCAGAGCTCTCCACCTAGGCGGCCATCTTTGACGTGCGCAACACATCTTTGACGTGTGCAACAGCGCCCCCCTCAAATGGTCTAAATTTTAATACTAATGTATCTTTTCTATTGAACACTGTTATGAATATATACAGTGAAAAAAGGACTGCGATTCAACTTGAACAACTATTGCGGAATCAATATCAACCTCACTCCCCTTTCAAGTAATTATTTTATACTATGCATTCAGATATGACTACACAATATATTTATTAGGTCAAGTTCAACTTGAAACGTATTGATCATTGTTATTTTTTTAATATTAGCTATTGATATAAACTGGCACATAAGATCATATCACAACATTGACTATCTTTTTCGTTACATTTTCTTGCTCTATTTGAGATACACAAGTATTATAACAACATGTATTATGATACACGGGGATGCAGGAACTCCAACAATCCATAAGAAAAGTACTATTCTTCTACTGTAACCGGTCAATCACCCACACACATGCAACAATGACAGTAATCCACCACAAAAACATAGATTGTAAAAGAAATACATGGAATCTTTCACTCCCTGAAAGGTCTATGTATGTGTTGGTAAACTTTTGCTGCCTAACTAAATCTCAATGGGTAAAAAAAACATTTTAACCTGACATACTTTTGGTGCCAACAATATATTCACTTTGTTTTGCAGGATGATCTCACGGCAATTCCATGTGACATCTTGTAAGCTCACCAGGTACAATTTCAAATATCTTTTTTTTTAATGTTACACCTGCACATTGTTTGACTTTATCTTATTAAAATAAAAATGTAAGTTTCATAAAGGTTCTCACTAAACGTTTTCTTCCAGTGATTTACCAGATCAGTTTTCAATGTTTAACTGATGTTGTAAAGGCGACAATCAAAAAGATAAAATTCTCAAGATATTCTCAAGATGTTGAATTTGTTAGGTAGAAGGCGTGTAATACTGAAGCAGTTGACATTGAAGAGACACATGGACCAGAAGCATACATATGATATTGTCGAGAGATCAGTAATAACTCATTTTTCTTTTCACGTAGTTTTTAATATGTGATAATGGCTTTTCATTGGAAAATTAGGTTCTATTTGAAATTGTACATATGTACCTTGAAATGGAAGAGTACAATTCTTGGTTTCTACATTTTCAAAATACTCTTTTCTAGCTTGGGGTTGAAGTCGGCAAATCAAAATTGGCTGTATCAAGGTTTTAAGGGGCTGTTTAGATGTTATTTAATTGATATCACCTTTTGAGGTTGAAATGTATATATTCTGTAAGTCTGCTATAAATTAAGCATTTTCTTAAATCTATTAGAGGCCTACAAAGAAGAGGAGCATAAAGACTAGGACTACACCACAAACTAATGATGTTGCTTGCCAAACCGATGTCACTTCGGAGCAATGAAATTTGGAGACTCGGCATGTCCGTCTCAAGATTTAGAGTCAGGGTGCAGATGCGAAGTGGCCGGAATTTGAAGTGAATTTCACCAGTGACCCATGGAAACAAACCATGATCATTGTTACAGCACACAAGGTCTACCCGAAGAGAAAGACATCACTGAAGATGTTTGAGATTTACTTGCATACCCGCTCGCACAATCCACACCCTATAAAAAATGTCAATCAAAGAAAGAGACATCGTACCCTTTTTCCGAAATGCATGCTGACAATCTGGCAATATCACAGATTGAAATAACTGAAGCATCTTTGGAATTGATCAATGAATGTGTTCATGGTCCGGAGTTCACTCTTCCTAGTGTGGAGGACATGTCCACCACCGACGACTCAAAAACCGTTGTTCTGTAGGACGATTGGCTATTAAGGGAGCTAAAATCACTTGTAATTGACTGCTGCCTGCTAGAGATGATCAAAATGATTAGATATGATCATAAATTACATTGGAGGATTTGTGGGGAGCCATTGGTGAAGTTTTCTTGTGTAGTGAAAGGCATCAACCTGAAGATGAAGGGTGGCTGTGTCCACCAACATAACACATATTCATGGTCCACTCAACCTAACCATGGAAAAACGGCTGCTGGAAAAATACTTTGTTCATCTGCTTTGTTTTTAGTGGATCAAAGTTCAGTAAAATGCCAAGTTTCCGTACATTTGTGGGACTTGAGTTCCTTGCTAAAACCGCATACAACAAATACCAGAGACATTTTTTGTTCCCCACTATTAGCCAGGCCTGGAACCACAGACATATATCAATGGACAATATTCTTGCAGGCAAAAGGCTCATGATTAAGGGGAATGCAAATAGACCTAATAGCCCGTGACAGGCATGTTGGAATAGCAAAGCCCATGTAAGAGCATTTCCCACACATAAAGCATCAGAAATTGGTTGAAACTTAATGGAGAGAAAACAGAAATTATGGTCACAGGCCCTGTCACTGCGGAGGCTGCCTGGACCTAGGAATTCTGTACTGAATCACTTAGACCAGTTCAACGTTTGGGTGTCAAAATTGTGCCTTCTTGCTGCGGAGAGCTTCAAATGTCAGCAGTTTGTAAATCAGTTTTTTTTTTTTTTTAACTTTGTTTATTTTAAATCAAGGCAGGATGACAATTACAAACATTATAATCAGTGATTATTTAGGCATGTTGATCCCCAGTCCTCTATCCCCCCTTGAGTTTCCTCCCTCCCTCCTCCCTTTGGTCCCTCTGTCCCTTAGGCATTGTAGGCGGCATCTTCCCTCCTGGGCTGTCCAGTTTGCGCCTCAGCGTCTACGTCTCTTCCTCAGAGGTCTCTTGATTTTTCAGGATCCAGCGGGCCCGGATAG
Organism: Ambystoma mexicanum; assembly: GCF_040938575.1. Lineage (NCBI taxonomy): Eukaryota > Metazoa > Chordata > Amphibia > Caudata > Ambystomatidae > Ambystoma > Ambystoma mexicanum. Next base: position 840,754,805 of record NC_090935.1, on the reverse strand, counting down.
GTTTATAGGTCAGGGCGGGGAAGCACTGGTCGAATTCTAGCACTGGGGCCCAAACATTCTGGAAACGATGGAGAGTTCCCGCTTGTGCTGCCGTCACCTTCTCCGCTACCAGAATGTCCCAGAGTTTAGTCCACCATTGGGCTATGTGAGGGCCTTCCGGGGTTTTCCAAGTTCGGGCCACCACCGTTTTCCCCGCTAGTAGCTAGTGAGTTAGTAGTTTCAATCTGGTCCCGGAGCCCGGGTAGATCTCGGGGATTGAAGCCCCCAGCAAGACTGGTTCTGGTTCCAGGGGAATCATTCCGGTAATTCGTGTGATAGACCCCAGGCATGATTTCCAGAATTGTTGGATCTTTGGGCAAGCCCACCACATGTGGAAGAAGGAGCCTGGGTGGCCGCATCCTCTCCAACAAGAATGATCCACCTGGGGGTTCATATGGTGAAGTCGGAGGGGCGGATAGTACCACCGCAGCGTGATCTTGTACGCACATTCCCTATTGGTAATGCAGGTGGATGAGGTGTGTGTTCTGGTCCATATGTCCACCCAGGTTTGATCCTCTATTGGATGACCCAGATCCACCTCCCATTGGGCCATGCAGCGGGTCTTTGTGGTCAGGAAGTCACTTAGGAAGCGCCTGTATATGGTGGATACTCTGCCGCAGGTTGGAAGGTCTCCCAGAGTGAGTTCTAGGGCAGTAGGAGGGCGTGTCGCTGCTTGCAGAGTTTGGGGGTGAGAGCACCAGTGGCGTAATTGAATGTAGGTGAATCTGTCCCTTTCCTGGAGTTGGAATTTCTCCTTGCATTGGGCGAATGTGAGAGGTCTCCCCCCCATATACAGCTGGTCTATGGTCTCCAGCCCGCCCTTAATCCAGTTACGAAAATTGTGAGGATTCGTTCCAGGTGCGAACGTTGGATTATGGAAGACTGGGGAGCGTGGGCTCAGTCCTCTTGGCACTCCCTTTCGTTTTAGTGCCCAGTCCCAGGAGCTAAGGGTGTGTTTGGTTGATAGCAGGAGATCTCCCCATTGTGTCCTGAGAGAGGGTGGGATGTGTGGTAGGAATCATAAGGGTAGGGGCACTTCTGATTGTTCCAGCTCTACCCATCTGGGGTGGTTTGTTGTATTTTGCCATGCCTGGACCTGTGCCAATTGAGCTGCCACTCTGTAGGCCTGCAAGTTTGGAACTCCAAAGCATAGTTCTGAGAGGGATTCTCGCTTTCTTACATTTCCAGATAAAGTCCAGCATTTTTCTCTGGATCCCTCGAAGAGTTGGTGTGGGGATCACTACTGGTAGGGAGGCACAGGCGTACAGGAACCTCGGAAGGAGGTTCATTTTGCATGCAGTGATGCACCCGAGCAGTGAGATTTCTTGGGTCTCCCAGCGTTTGAAGTCGCCTTCCAATTCTTTAAAGATTCGGGCGAAATTGGCTTTGTATGTGTCTCTTGGGTCAGCCGGGATGTGGACCCCTAGGTAGGGGATGGCTCTTTTTTCCCATGTTATCGGGCACATCTTAGTCAGTGGTTCCCGTTCTGCTGGGGTGAGGCCGATGCCCAGGGCGGATGATTTATCGAAGTTTATGGTGAGGCCTGAGACCTCCCTGTAGATGGCGATTTCTCGTATTGCATGTTTTAGAGATGAGTGGGCCTCTGAGATTGTAAGCAGAATGTCATCCGCGTATAGGGTGATTTTGTGATGCATGGGGCCACTTTCTATGCCCTTGATTTGGTCGTTTCGTCTGATCTTTTGTGCAAAGGGCTCCATGGTGAGTGCGAAAAGCAAGGGTGACAGTGGACAGCCTTGCCGGGTTCCGCATGATAGGGGGATTGGAGCCGAGCTGTGTCCGTTGATTCTCAGGCTTGTTTTAGGGCTATTATAGTTGGCTAGAACCATCTTTTGGAAAGTTGCCCCGAAGCCGAAGGCCCCTAGGGTGTGTCTCATGAATGTCCAAACCACCCTTTCAAATGCCTTAGCTGCGTCGAGAGCCACTAAGACTAGTTTTTGGGAGTTCCGGGAGGCAAGGTCCACCAGGTTCAGGGTTCTCCGGATGTTGTCACCTGCTGTCCGGTGTAGGATGAAACCTGCCTGGTCGGGGTGGATGATCTTCGGCAAGATGCGATTTAAGCGGGTTGCTAGAATTTTTTAGTATATGTTTGCATCGATGTTTAAAAGTGCGATCGGTCTGTAGGACGTTAAACTTCTTGGATCTTTTCCCGGTTTGGGCAGGAGGATGGTGACTGACTCCTGCATCGATGGGGTCACTGCTCCCAATTCCCTGAAGGAATTGAATAGGGTAACCAGGTGGGGGGGTCAGTTGTGCTCTGAATAGTTTGTAAAACCTGGTTGAAAAGCCGTCTGTTTTGAGTGATTTGATGGCTTCCTCAACTTCCTCCCCTGTAATGAGCTCCTCCAGTTCGTCTCTCGCTGAGACGGGGCACTGCTGCCTGCTGCAGGTATTCCTTCTGTTGTGTTGAGTTTCGTGGGGTTGCCTGCATGATTTCGGTCAGATAATCTATTGCGAGTCGTTGCTTTTCGGGTTCTGAGTATAGTGTGACCCCGTTGGGATCATGCAGACCAGTGATCGTGTTGACGCGTCTCCGCTTGGCTAGCTTGGCCACCAGGAACTGGTTCGCCTTGTTACCCTTCGCGTAGTATGACTGTTTGGCCTTCTCCATTAGTTGGGCGGTTTGTTCCGCATAGTGGGCTTCCAGGTTTTTCCTTGCTGTACGAATGATCCGTTGTGTTTTGGGGGACCAGCCTTTCTCCTTGTGGAGTGCCTCTGCCTCTCTTAGTTCATCCTCTAGAGCCGTCCGGGTCTGACGCCTGTCTCGGTGGTAGGCCGCACCTTGGGCGATTAGGGAGCCCCTGATTACTGCCTTCATGGCGTCCCAGTTGTTCGCTAACGAGGTGTCCGAGGCTGGATTTTCGTTAAAGAAATTTCTTATTCCTGTTGCGATCTTGTCTCTGGTAGCCATATCGTTAAGGATCGGGTCGTACAACGTCCATTTACGTGGGTTATTGAGGTTGGGATTCTGAACCCGGAGTTCCAAGAGCACTGGGGCGTGGTCGGATATCGCTCTTGTGCCAATGGAGACTTCTTTGACATAAGGGAAAGTTTGCGGGGAGGCTCAGGAACAGGTTGATCCTTGAAAAGGTGCGATGGACGAATGAGTAAAAAGAAAAGTCTTTTTCGTCGGGGTGGAACACCCGCCATGAGTCTATTATCTCCAGGGATCTGAAGAGTCGGAGGAGGATAAGTGCTTGGGTGAAGTCGCTTTGAGTCGGGGGGTGAGACCAGTCTTTGGTGGGGTCGGGCACCCCAATGAAGTCCCCACCGACTATTGTTTGGCCTTCCACAAAGCTAGCGAGAGATGTGCCCAAGGAGTCATAGAAGTGTGATTGTCCAGTGTTAGGGGCGTACACCGAGATGAGAGTATATAGATCTCCCATTAGGAGGCATTTGACCGCTGCAAATCGGCCTTCTGGGCAGATTTTCGTTTCCAGAATCTGTGGGTTCAAGTCTTTCCTGAAGAGGATCGCCGTACCTCCTTTTTTGTTTGTGCCAGAGGCAAAGAATTGGAGCGGGAATAACCGGGAGCGAAGCCGGGTCACATCTACTGGCAGCAAGTGAGTCTCTTGGAGCATGGCTATTGCTGCGTCTTCGTCCCGGAGTTTCAGTAGAATTGCCTTTCGCTTGTTAGGGGAGTTCAGACCATTAACATTCAGGGAGAGGACCCGAAGTGTTTGGCGGTCCGCTGGAGTCTCACTCTCCTTTCCTTGGGTTAGGGGGGGGTCGTGGGCCGGTGATTCAGCTGCCACATCTGTTGAGGAATCCCTTAGTATCATCCTGCACTTGAGGATTAATGCGGAACCCCAACGGGGGGCCGCAACTTTAACTGGAGGGTAGACCGACATTGTAAGTACGGGCGTACCCTTGGCCAACAGGGCCAACTGTCCCATCACGTATTGTGTACTGTGGGTTTCCAAGGAACAAAGGTTGGAAAGTATCCTTGGAGTGGGTATGAACCATGGGTATGGCCCGCCGCCACTGCCTTCAAGGTTCCTCAGTTTGAGACAAAGGTGGCGGGTCTTAATTTAGGTAAGGGCACTTGCGTCCAGGCTAAGTTGCTGACGGACCTGGGACCGTGGAAGCGTCCTCGTTCATCTCTTTCTGTTGCTCCACTGGGTTGACGACCATGACGTGCGTTTGGGCCTTGGGGAGGGAGGCGGTCAAGAGTCCTCGGTCCTCTCCGGGTTTGGTGTGGAAGGATCTCGGGGCGAGGGTGGATGTAAGATTCTCTCTGCGTCTTCCAGGTGGCTGATCCGGCGTAGGGTGCCTTTATATGTAAACTGGAGAGCCGTCGGAAACAGCCACCTGTAACGGATCTGTTGCTCCTGAAGGAACACTGCCAGAGGTCGGAGTGCTCTTCTTTTCTGAGGAGTAAGTGGTGAGAGGTCTTGGTATATTTGAAGTGGAGTGCTCTGAAAAGTGATCTCTTCTCCTTGGCAACTGATCGCTGATATCGTCTCTTTGGTTGTGAAGAAGTGGACCCTGGTAATAACATCTGTGGGTGGGGTCCGAATCTGTCCCTCGGCGCGGGCGGAGTCTGTGGGTCCAGTCTAGCAGGAGCAGAGATTTGTCCAGATCCGGGAGTAGGGCCTTGAAGAAGCGTCCCACGTAGTCCGCTAATTTGTTGTCGTGGACAGAGGTTGGGACGCCCCGAATGCGGAGGTTGTTGCGACGTGCCCTATTTTCAAGGTTTTCATGTTTGAACTCCAGGATCTCGCATTTGTGATGGAGGGATTCGATGGATCTTTGCATTTCCCCTAGCGTGGTAGTGTGGTCCTGAGAATGGTCCTCGATTTCTCCGAGCCTCTGTTCGAGCTCTGTAACCCTTTGGTCCATCTGTTCAACTTTAGTGGTGAGTTCCGAGAGGCAGGTGCGGAACTCCGTTTTAATATCCGCCATGAAGGCTATCAGGTCTCCTTTGGTAGCGAGGGCGCCCCTGTCCTCTTGTGGCTTCTGTGGGGTCAGTTTAGGAGGGTCTTGTTTCTTGGGTTTCTCCGGTGCATATAGCAGAGATATCTGTGCCCTTGCTCACCTTTGTCTGCCTAGACATGCTGCTCGTATTGGGTGGTCTTGATTGAAAGAGTAGCAGCGGGGTCCAGGGCAGTTGGAGGCTGCACTCGGGGTGCGTATTGCTCTCAACCCCTTCCCTGGTCCAGGTCTGGGCGAGTGGACCGGGGCGCCCCAGGAAGCGTTGGTGTGGGGGGGGGTCTCAATGAGTCGGGAACGGTGCAGGATGGCCGACTGTTGCGTGAGGGGTGGGAGTATGTCGCTGCGATGAGGCCCACGGGCTCAAGGCCTCTCGGGATGAAAGCGGTTATCTCGCTGCTTCCCCGCCCCTCCTCAAGTCTCTATCGGTGGTCCTTCGCTGATGGAGGTCTCAGATCCCTCTGTGAGCCCCCTGTGTGCGTTCCATAATGATGTCGGCTGTCGCTGAGAGGAGGTCTCGACTCGTTCTACGTAGCGGGGGAGGGGGAGAGCCCTCGGAGTGTGCGTCAGGCCCTCGGGCCTCAGCAGTCGAGGATGCACTCGTGTGTATTCCAGGCAGCCTTGGTATGAATCGGACGGCTCTGTGCTGGAGTCCGATCGCCTCCCCCAACTCCCTGGCGCTCTAAAGCCCCGCTACCACCAGGTGCGGAGTGCGTTGCTGGGTTCCGGCTTGGCGGCCATCTTGGTTTCTTCGGCTGGAGATGGGGGAGAAGTTTGGCCGCTGAGTTCTGGTAGAACGCCTCCTCGGTCGAAGGTTATGTTTGGCCAGGTTGTGCCATGTCAGTTCCGGTCGCCTTAGATGGCATTGGCGACACGGTAACCCGCTTAGAACCGCCGGGAAATGACGGCGGTGGCGGGCATCCTACGGGCGTCCTCAGAGGAGCGACCACGTTGATGGCGCTCCAAGCCACGCCCCCCTAATTCAGTTTTTTTAAAGTTAACAATCCTGAAAGAAACACTACCTTTTCTTCTGCCAGATTCTCAAGCTAAAGTTGGTGCAGCTTTAGGATCAATAGTTTATTGCAATGGCATCTATCTTGGTCAACCAACCTTTCTAATCCAGAGTGTGCGGCTATTGCAAAATACTGCAGCTAGGCTGGCCTTGGGAGCTAACAGCTTGGCTGACTCGCAGGATCTTCTTCGGCAGCGGCACTAGCTCCCTGTTAGCAGTGGCATCATATTTAAGATCTTCTGCACTGTTCACCATGCTTACCATTATGCAGGTGCAGAAAATCTTCAGGATAAACTGACCCCCTATGCCCTCACAAGGAATCTTAGGTTAGTCTCTCAGAATATTCTGATAGTTCCACACTTCCATCTTGCAAGGGCAGGAGACTGAGTCTTTTCGACTAAGGCACTGACCATTGTGAAACTCTTTTCCCAGGCAGCTATGGGAGATAAGAGATCATCTAAGCTTCCAGAAATCTTTACAAACATAATTTTTTCAATATAATGTCTCTATGTTACTATTAAGTGCTGTTTCATTTCATCCGTTGTTCTCCCAGTGCTTAGATGCCTCCGGGCCTTAGTCAGCACGCTACAAATTCTGTTACATTACATTACATCAATTTGATATATGGCATGTTGCAAAATCAATATCTAAGAAAATAACAGCTGCTTGTATACAAAGGGTACAGAATACATTTTAAACTGGTCACGGTAAATCAGCAACCATCTTTGGTAAAGCACAAAAACTTGTGAGATATCTGTAGATATTCTTCTTGAAAAGTGGTATTCAATGCTGCACCGTTATTCAAACATGCACTCTTGGGAAGAAAACAAACATTTCCATGAATGTGTCCATGAACCTTTGAGTAAGGAGCAGGAGCTTAAGAAAACGTGGTTGGTGCCAAGCTCCTCTCCTCACACAGCACTCAAGAAGATTGTGTTTGACAAAACATTTTCAAGAGGCATGAAGCGACTCACTGAATTCTGCCACACCGGAGATTTGGAGGTGTTGCATAACATATTCCTAAAGTACTGATCTAAAAGGTTGGATTTTGGTATAGAGGGTATGGAGAACATAACAAAACTGGCTGTACTTGCATACTACGAGAACATTAGTAAGGAACAAGCCAAAACTGCAGAAACTTCTGGGATACTTCATTACAACATAGCGTTTACAAAACTAAGTAAACAGTGGGTGGCAAAGCCAATATTCCTGTAGGTGGATTTTGAATTAATTAAAGATCTGACATTGACTATGCTGGCCATGCACATGCATGCAATGGCACCAAATTATGTTCCTAGGGCCCAGTCGCTGCCACAGAACGTTGAAAAAGTGGTTTATCCTCCAAAACTTGAACTTCTTCAAAGGTTAAATTCAAGATTCAAATGATTGGTTGCAGTCTTTAGAATTTTATCCAGCGCAATTAGAATCATTTGTCTGATATTTGGAAGCGGTATTGAACACACCAAATGTAATTGTATAACACTTGAAATGTAATTGTTGATGAATGTATTTGTATTTAATTTTTGTTTGTCATGTAATCTTAGTAGATATGCATTAATAGTTCTGTTTTACTTGTCATATTCTTTATTGTTCCCATCAATATCATTGATTGATATTTTAACAATAAATGAAACCACATGCCTTTATTGAAAAACCATGGAGAAGTCTTTTATGATTAACATTCCTTATGCATATGTTTTCAATTTTTTAAACATGCGTAAAAGGTCATGGTAAAGTGTTCATTATGAGAAATAGAACATCGATAGAAAGTAATGCATTGACAAAATTGAATCTTTACAGTAAAACAGATGCCAGATGTAATATTAAATTTGTTACAATTTATCTTGCACACAGAACATGGATTGTCAGGGAAAGAACTATTAGTTGTATGGTTGATAGTAATCAAGCATTATGATAGGGCTGAAGTCGAGGGGACATGAGTGTGGATGGAATAGCCCCACTGTTTTCAGGAGTCCCCCCACTTTTTCAGAGGGTACCATCATATGCTAATTTCTGGTGAAACAACATTCAATTGGTATATTAATGAGTCCATCCACTTTTGATGGGGCACTTCAACCCTGGATTATGGTCTGAGCGTGCACAACGTTGAGCAAATAGGCTTACAATATATGGATTTTAGCATGCAACAAAGATGCATTTCATTGTAAAGTTTGAAGACCATTAAGTCGCATTGCATTAGGATGAGTCAATAAAACAAGTCTTAATTGAAACATTTGTTCTTAATGCAAGTATGAATCAACTTGTTAGAACAAGAAAAGTGTTAAGTCAGTTCCACAAGGAGCTGTGTTGGCTTGCAAGTCAGGCATAGATCTTGTGCAATTGTAACTCATTCTAATGACCTACCTTTTACGATGTATATCTCTGTCTCATTTACCCTATTTCCATACACATCACCCAATGCTGTTCTTCCGTTGCACCACATCCTTGATGCCCCTTCATCATCTGCTTCCTTACAATTAAGTGTCACACCTCTGTTACCCTTTTGTGCTATCCCTTTACTCTACTCAATTCCCTTCCCTTACCTGACCCCTTTTGCTTGCAGTTCACACTCTTCCATTGCCCTGGTTCACATGCACAGGATAGATCACATATATTTGCAATTCACCCTCTGCAAGATATGACAAGAAGTTGTGGTCGGGTACGTGATGGTAATTGTAGGTATGGGGTCTGCCCATGAACAACACACCGAAAGACACTGAGTAGAATTGACATTTATTGTTCTGCCATGATATACTTCTTGTAAAGTTTGCTAAATATTTCAATTCATGGAAGCAGACGGAACAGTGAGGGCTGTCACCCTGGGATATGGAGAGTGATCTTTAATATGTATTTGTGTTATCAAGGTAGCAGAGGCTCTTTACTTCAAAACACTTAGGCGGTAATTCATGGAATATTTGCGCCGAAAAAAATGGGATTTGTGCGCCATTCTGCCGGCAAATCCCCATTTGTTAAACAGGGATTTGCAGGCAGAATCGCGCACAGATCCTGTTTTTTTCAGCGCAAATAATCCATGAATTACCCCTTTAAAGTTTAAAGAAAGGGCCATGGAAAGAGGTGAAACGGATGACATCTCTGATGCCCACATTCTCACGGATTTACAGAGGAAATGCTTGAAAGGGACATTATTGTCTAATATGTGGATAACATATGGTTAGTAAGGGTATTATTCTACTAATAAGGAATACCTGACTATTAAGTCCTTCTGTGAGTGTTATTCAACTATGCCAAAAAGTGATTACCATAAACTACAACAAATCTAATATTCATGGTCAATGTTCCAGGTGGCAGAGTCCCAAAGGTGAAATGAATGGACAGAATTTCAGAAGTTGTTGTGTTGGGTTTTATGGTGGAAACCCCTGTTTTCATGGTGTATATTAGAATTCTGTTTTTTAAAAAGTGAGGAGATGGCTTGGATATGTACAGGCGGGATACTGTTAGGTTTTGTTGTGATGGAGTTGCTTGACTTTCCATAGAAGAAAGACAAGCATGTGTTTGTAAAAAAGCTTTTGACAGTAATGAACTCACCACCTAGCCCAATCTTAACCATAGGGGCAGACAGACATTTACCCCACCCCCACTGCTGCAGGGTGACTTCCCTTCTGAGCATCTCTAGCAAACAATACATACATGCCCAGGGCACATGACAGGTTCTTGCAATGAGCACATCGCAATGTGTGGTTTCCGTGTTCTGCACCTCTGCTTGCCGCATGTGTTAAAGTAGCCGAAAGAGGGGTGGGACAGGGTGCCTTGAGACCATTAATATGTAATGAAATGCTTTGTTATGTGGAATTGTTCATATATTTCATTAGTTTCACTGCACAGCTTTCAATTGAAAGAACTATTTTTTTTTCATTGTTGTGGCATTTGTTCACGAAAACTAAACCTTCCTTGGGCAGGCCGAGCACACACAATACAAGGTCTCTTTGCTATTTGTCCTTGAATCATCCATACTAAAGATTTGAAGGACACAACGTGTCAAAAATCCACAAGGAATTGATAAGATTCACTATAAGGAAATCAAACATAAGAAAGTTAGGTTTATATTACTGAGACCTGTCCTTCCAGTCCATTGCTCATCTTTACATAGAGACAATGGAAAATCACAAATAATGTAAGCATTGTTTTAAATAATATTTATGCGACTAAAGTTGGCATGTGTGCTGTAGGCTTGATGAATATCGATGTGTCGGATTAATGTTCAATTTGACGCAAAGACTAGACAGCGTATCTATAAATGTTACCGTACATTTTTAATTCAAATATTTATGCAATGTGTATATTTGTTTTTTAATGGGTACTGAAATATATCTCTTTGCATTCCCAAATGTACAGACCTACGTTGATGGGATGTGTGTTTGTCATTGATATAATCTTCCCACGGATGTGTTTTTCAACCAGAATTGGACTATAACCATCAACAATGCATCTGTTATATTAATATTCTGGGAAGATAGTCAGGCACCAATTTGTCCTTTGCGATGGAGGTAATAAGGAGCAAAATGCCTGCATTATGGTATGAATACATGTTGATCGAAAAGTGTTTTATTTCAAAGTGAAATGATTCCTTTCTTCTCACAAACAGAACACCATGTGCATCGATCAAACATCGGTGATGGAACATAAGTGCATTAGATTTAACCACACAGAACTTTGACTACACAATTCAAATGTAGGAATTAATCTATCGATCGAAGGTAACCTGCAATATTTGATGGAAGTTGACAGTTATAGAAAAAATGAAAAGCATGTAAAGTATTCTAGCTATTACTTCTATTGGCAAAAGTTCTCAATGTTTCTGTGAATGTAATCTTCTATTTTGAGCGTTATGTTAAAAATATAACTATTTGACTATTGCTATTTTTCTTCAAAATATAAGTTATTTTCTCCTATTTGTGTAATGAAAGAGTACTTTTGCACATTGTGTGGATATGTTTGTTGATCTTGCTTGTTTTGCGTTAGGTAGTGTTATGACGCAGGTGATGACAGAGTACATTTGGCTATGCTGTCCACGAACGTCATGAGAATAGGTGCAACATATTGTTTTGACTAGTGATGTCAGCTTGAGGGGCGGGTGATCTGAATTATTGCAGGGAGGGCACTTGAACTTAGGGTGATGGACCAACGTCTTACTGTAGCACAAGATGGTTGCACCCAACCTGTCAGTTTCACACTTGTAAATGTGAGAAAAACTAAAGTAAGATGCATTGGAATTCTTTTTATGATCGATCGAAGTATGCTCAAAAATACATGCCTGATTGGCCGTTTAAAATTTCTCAGTGAACTTCCCCTTTAGAATAGCAGCTGACAATAATAGGTACCATGGCAACTTTGTTTCCGAAAACTGAAAGAAATAATCCAGCTACCTTGAGAGTGCTTTGCAAATGTTGACAGAGTACACTAATCCAATGTAAGGTGAAAGAAAAAGTCCAGCAATGTTGAGGATGCTGTGTTAATTTTGACAAAACACTTCAATGCAACCAAGGAATTCATCCACAGCAAAAGCAGAACGTTTTGAAAATGAACAGTTCCGCATAGTGAATCAATAATAGAAATTGTAATTTCCTAATCTAAATAGGAACCCCGGTATGTAGTAACAAAAGTATCTTAAGTTATGAAACATGTGTCACCTGGTTTTGAAAAACAATACAAATAAAACCATTGTGCACTATTCTTAGTGAGTACCCCGTGATTGTGCATGGAAACATGAGGATAGCTCACTACTAATTACAACTTCAGTACTTAACCAAACAGATCCTTAGGCCACTAATGAGCTCGAGTCTTGCCCATTCTTATGTTTTGGTCTCTGCAAAAGAGAGAGCACACACATCCCTCACAAGATGCATTGTGTCTACCTCACCAGCCAAATCCTGGGCCCTTTTCAAATTGGACATGTTGATTTCTAGCATATAACCAGTGACAGTGCCTCATTCAGTGATACACTGTGCCAGATAGCACACAAGGTTACCTCGTGAAAAAATCACAATATACAACAGACATCAGACAGCATCTGACAACCTATGGCATAAAGGATCCCTGAGTTCTAAACTTTACTTGTTGGCATTGGTACGCTCCATGAAACGTAACGTCTAATGCTTGGATGTGAATGATACATTGATCAGTGATGTTGCATTTTTCACTTAGAAGATCGACTATTTGCACATTTGAATTGCAGATGGTGACAATCAGGGTCTTCAAGGTGTGCTGTGTGTCAAACTGTGTGGCGCTTGCGAGTGGTGCATCACCTTTGTTGTGCTGTATGCCCGGCTGAAATGTAAGCTGGCCTTCTGGATCATGGCGATCATTTGCTCCACAAGTTGGTCATTTCTGTTGAAACGAATATTCACAAAGTGAAGAAAAATCACAAGGCAAGAGACATGGATGGTCTTGCCAATTTGCAGGGCAACAAGCAGACATCTTTCACACTACTTTCCCAAGTTTCCAATAGGCCAAACTGGTCTGTTGTATCATTAGGTGGAACCTCTGCACAGCAGCACAACATATGCAGTACTAAGAGATACAAAGCTTCGGAGCCAAACTGCACTTGCACTACAAAGATATATGTTGCTTTCAGGAGATTCCTGAGAAGTGTTTATTGCCACTTACCAATGGTGTCTTCTGACAAATATTGGTTTGTTCCTGATTTTCACATAGTATGCCCACTGTTTCCTCCCCTAGTTGCTTCCAGGTCCCTTGCTGACAAATTGCCCACCCTCCGCCTCCCCTGTTGGTAGCTCCTCACTCTCTTGTTTCACTTCTTCTCTAACCATGTTTTTTCCCTTATGATTGTGACTCAGGGTGTCTATACACATCTAAAATAGTAACAATTTACCAGTAACACACTGTTCACCTCTGCTTAACAGCACATTGCAGATCATTGCTACATATTTTCATAATAACGATACAAGCCCTGATTTCCAGGAGAATTGTTTGAGACAGGGTTTCCAATCTGGACTTAAGGAAAGACTGTGACTGTGAGTCACTTGTGGTCACTTTACTATGGCTCTTAATTTGTCCCTTGTGTTCAACTTCAAGGTGAGGCATCTATGTAAACTTGAGAACTTTGGAGTTTGTATTTGGTCAGATGGAAATATGTGTGCTCTTACATGTTATCCTGCATACTCACCTGTTCTGACATGCTTAAGCAATATCACAATCACCTTTTCAGGCAGATTAAACCAAACCCCACTTTAAAATGGTGTTAGTTTGGAACCAATGCTATATGTAGCTTTGCACTTCTCATCAACCTAGCATGCCACTTGATAAAAATCCAAAGTGACAAACTGGTCTCCACATGAGGAAAAGGAAAAACTCATACTAGGCCATGAAGTAAAGAGGCTTTATTCGCCAAGATATTGACACTATGTATCAAGCTGGTCAGTGACAAGCTCCATCATGATAACTCACAATTAACTGATTGACAAGGGTATCTGTGCATTCTGACCAGGCACACAAGACCTCACATAACCCTGCCATGAGGACTTATGTTGATGCTGCAGTTAGACAGTTCTCAGAGCTGTCACTCAGATCGGAACACCCCCACAAGTGTCAGTTTCGCAAATCTCTCAAAACATGGCTTTTTCAACACTTGAACAAAGACCAATCGCAATGGACACATATACTCATGCAGAAACATCAACTCAGAGGAATGCACTCCTGTTAAAAGATGCCAGCCTAAACGCTGGCTACCCACACTCTGTGCTACTGTAGAACTAGGTCTGCTCTTTAAACAATACCATTTAAAAAGCATATGGCCTGTGCGATGGCCTAGTGAGCCACCATTCAGACATTTTAAGGAGCGTAGGGTGAAAGCATGCAGGATATCTGAAAACAATTATCCTATATGTGGTGGTACTTCTGCTATGCAATCATTATACTAAAATATAGTTGTCACAAATACAAACACATAAAGGCAAGACAGTCGACCAAAATGTAATAAACTGCATTATGAATGGTTTCAAAATACAATTGCTAGGTTTCATTTTAACTTTATTTTGTATTAGTACACGGTGGGGCATGGTTTCGACCTCCCAGCCAATAAGAAGGCTCAGAACGGGGGCTTTGCCACATGGTAAAGACCTGCTCCAGGCCTCCTCAGAGTTGGAGGCCACCATCTTTCCCAGCTGTGTGTGCGGTAAGTGCTCCCCTGCAGCACCATGTCCCCATCCTCCACCCCCCAAAACCCCAATCCTATTTCCACATATTTAGCCCCACCTGCCTTGTCCCTCACTAGCACCAAGAACAGTAGTGTTCCTGCCATGTCTTCGACGCCCGAACCACTGCCATGGAAAAGGAGACGCGACTATGTGTAGTTCCCTTCTCTCCAGTCCATGGAGATCAGAATTTTTTCTTGAGTTTAGAAACGTTTAACACACCGTTTGTGAACTTGAGAAAAGTACATTATTAGTACCCCAGTAAAACGGGATGGGGTACTAATAGCAACATAACCTGAGCATGTGGGCATTACTGGTGCGGTAATGCCCAGTGGCCCCATTTAAAGCCCTTGCAATTACCTGACCAGTAAAGCCCCCCTTGCTTGGGTTATGCTGCTTGAATAATGCCTATTTATTGAGGTAGTATGATATTTCTTTTGTTGGTTTTAAGGGTGTTTTTGCTTATCAAATAAGCTGTTTTTATAGAATGTAATTGTAACAATTTGCTGTTCTCTCTTTTATGTGTTTCCATGTTTACTGTGTGTATTGTTTTGTTGTGTTACTCCTATTTAATGAATCCCTTTGTTGAATTTATGCAATTAATTATTTATGATGAATTTATGTCATGATTGAAAAAAGTTCTTTAATTTCAGCTAAATTCAATAAAATAATAATAATAAAATAATACCTGTTTATCCATTTTTCACTTCATTTGCCGATTATTCATATTTCATGCCATGGTCTAAATGCCTCTTACCAGTTGATTTGAGATGTATGATAACATTGCGTACTTTGTTTAACTCGTGCTTGTTGCTTTTGGAACTTTCTGAAATCTATTTAACTTAATTATTAAATGCATTAAGGGCTGCGACCTACCGTATTAAAAAGCATTACAAATTGTGTTCATACATGAACTGCGAAAAAACCCAACGTTATGCGGATTTGCTCTTCCTGAATCGGTACAGAACCGTTTTTCTATAAAGATCACTCAGTCGCCACCATTGAGCAGCATTACAACCATATGACACGAACAGACCGTTATTTAGCAAACTGTTTTTCTTTCCTAATTTGACAGACCGTGCAACAGGTCTATCATTTAATTTAGGTTTGACATATTGGATATGCACGCTTCCCACCCACGTCAGAAATTCCACCCTGTCCATGACGATTAGTTATACCTATATTTGTACAGCTGCGGATACTGAAAGCTCGAACGAAGTTAAGAAAGTCTAGCATGCGTCTTCTGTTTTCGCATGCTATGCGGCATGCCCGCGAGTCATCTTCAACTTTTTTAGGGGTCGGTAAAGTGTCTGGAAATCTGGTACTCATTCGACACGGCCCCCGCTTACCCCAAAGCAGAGAAGCCAGTGAATGGTGAGGTTGAAAGCGCTAATTGCCGCGACGATAGGTTTACACTGCCATTGGTCTTCACGCGAAGGGCAATGAATGAGGTATCGTTGCATGTTGCAGTCTGGTTCTGTTAGTATTTTCCCGCCGAAAGCTCTGGCCCTCTGTTGGTGACGTGACACTGAGTAACTCGAGCATTATGCGGCGATGGAAGAAATTCAGACACCGTCCTCGTACTGAGGTGTCTCCTTAAAAAGTAATTTGCAATGGAGTAAATATAGCTTCAGAGTTTGTTCAGCTACACATCACTGCAAAGACGTAACAACAGCGGCGCATTTGTGAAGAAGACTTGTGTGTACAAGGCAATTCAAGTTATGGCGCCAATAGAGATGTATACGGTTGACTGCAAATGAAAGCTACATACTACATAGGGCCTGATTCACAGAAACGTTTTATAATGGTGCAATCCCATAGGAAAACGCTCTGTGAATCAGGCCCTATTATATGTTATCTTCATTCAGCACAGTTATTCCAAGGCCAAGTTCTTTCTTACAAATTCATAAACTGCATATTTCAATGGCTGGAGCAGATTATGACAGCTGCCGCTGTAACCTGCACGCGGTGTACCTTAATAGATTGGTTTACAATATACAGGAAAACGAGTATAATGATGAAAGGTGAGATGCAGTCGAAGTTCGGGTATAACAGTGGTTAGCGATTTTTCAGTCATATAAAGTGCTGTCCAATCGTGCTAAGGCTCTTTGATATATTGATGTTTCATGTATGAAATGCAACTAGAAGTTATAACACTGATAGCCCATCTGCTATGCTCCCTGATTGGCTGATAGTAAATTCACCATTCCAGTGTGTTGAATGAGTCCCCTGAAACCCTCACAAAAGGAAAGCCCCACGGCATTACAACATTCAACACGTGTTGAATATTTAAAACTTAGGCACTCGTACACAACGGATACCACCTCCGTTCCTTTGTTCATACATTTCACCCTGACTTATTGAGAACGTATTTCCAAGTTGTGATTCTTACTACATTATCTGTTACAAACATGTTTTCTTCATTTTGCTTTCGCAATTTTTTTAGGCACACGCCTTTAAAGCTGGGCAACAATGCCTACAATGCATATATATTTTTTTCATGTTCTATCAGCATCATTTTGTGCGGCGGGAAAGCCTGTCCTGGCATTCACTGAAACTCATTTAGCCATTTTTTTTTTCATTTTCATTTTTCATTTATTTATTTATTTATTTATTTATTTATTTAGCCGGAGCGGGATCGAGCGGTCGCCCGTAGCCCTGTGTGGCCTGCTCTGAGGCTGCCTTCCAGGCCCTGTTGGGCCTTCAGTAAGATATTAATCCAGGCACTGTTTGTTTGTTCTTAGCGCTCCGTGTGCGTTTGTTTGTCCTCCTCTCCCCTCTCCCTTCCCGTCTCCCTGCCCGCCCACCCCCCCTCCCCTTCCTCTCCTCCGGCCTTAAATCCCCCCCCGGGCAGCCCCCTGCCCGGCAGTCCCCTCGGCTAAGGGCCCCTTAGGCAAAGGGCGGCTCCTACGACTGCGGCTCCCTGTGTGTCTGCAGGTGTCCGCAGGGGACGCCAGGTGCCAGTTTTTCACCTTGCTATCTCCACCTTCTGCCGGCCCACCCCACCTACACCTGTTCACTTCATTCACATGGTGTCTACACCACACTGTGTTCCACAGTTGTGGTAACTAGGGTTTTCTCCCCTCGCAGGATTCTCAAACTTAGGTGGCCTCTCCACTGGGTACCTAATACGCATTTACTGTTGTTTTCTGAAATGTGGTAAACTAGGGTTTTTCTCCCCTCGCAGGATTCTCAAACTTAGGTGGCCTCTCCACTGGGTACCTAATACGCATTTACTGATGTTTTCTGAAATGTGGTAAACTAGGGTTTTTCTCCCCTCGCAGGATTCGCAAACTTAGGTGGCCTCTCCACTGGGTACCTAATACGCATTTACTGTTGTTTTCTGATATGTGCTAAACTTGGGCTTGCCGCTCACTTCCTGTCCGCGTGCCCTCGTCTCGTCTGTCTTCCCCCCCACTCCCTCCTATTCCATGGTGCTCTCTATCTCGCCTATCTTCTCTAACTGCTTCTCTATTGACTATCCTCATCTCCTCATTAAATCTGGTAGGAAAACGTTTAAAAAGGACATCCTGGTCTCCAACCCAGGCCTCCCTATCGCTGACACCTACACTAGTGCCTCCTCCAAGGAAACTCTCACTGACATCCTCTTTTTCGTGCCTTCGCCTGACCTATGGACCCTTCATATGGTCTCTGTGCTCTCTCCTTTCTCCTCCTCTCCCATTAATGGTGGCACCCGTTGGGATGTCCTCTTGGCCCCCTTCCACTCCTCTAAGGCCGTCATTAATGTCTACGCTAAAGGGACTGTCTTGGTCCAAGGCCCTCAGGCCAACCTTCACCTCTTTGATAGACGCTCCCCACGCCTCATCAACTTCCTTTCCTCTCCTGCTGTCCCCCCTCCTCTGTCCTCGGCTACCTTGCCTCTACCCTCCCTCCCTGCCCCCTCTCTTGCTGCTTCTTCACCTCCTTCATCTTCACCTCCGCAGGGTGTACCTCTGACCTGTACCCCTCACCGGAAGTCCTTCAAGGATGGCAACCTTCTCCACATTGCCACTCTTAACTCCCGCTCGGCCACCAAACATTCCTTTGATATCTGCCGCCTTCTTGAGGAACTGGATCTTGACGTCCTCGGTCTCACTGAGACATGGTTCACGGCCAGCTCTGTCACCAGCTTTGACACACTCCTACCTGATGGTTACAAGATCATCTCCGTGCCCAGGCCCAACTGTTCAGGTGGGGGTGTGGCCCTTATCTTCCCTGAGTGGATTCCTGCCACTGTCACTCCTACGCAGACCTACTCCTCTTTTGAATGTCTTGTCTGCCGACTCTCTCTCTCTCCTAGCCATTCCCTTACCGTGGCTACTATCTATCGGCCACCTAGTCAAATTTCCTCCTTCCTCTCTGAGTGGGCTGACCTCTCCACCTCACTCCTGTCCTCAACCACACAACTCCTCTTTCTTGGTGACTTCAACATCCAACTGGATGCCTCCTGCCCCCCTCTGGACTCTTTCGTGACCTCTGCAACTCTCTCTCACTCTCTATTCTCCTGTCTGGGCCTACTCATTCTGCAGGGCACACTCTTGATGCTCTGATCTCTTCTGACCTTCCCCTCTCCGTCCCTCTCTCCACTCCTCTCTCCTGGAGTGATCACTTTCTCCTATCCTCCCACCTCACCCTCCCTACCCCACAGGCAAAGCCACCCTCATCACTGCCACTCACCTTCTCGGTCATCCGACCCATGAAGCGCGTGTCAGTTGAGATTTTCGCTGCCACCTTCTCGCCCCCTCTCCCCCTTCGGCTGACTCCCACCCTGACACAGCCCTCTCCACGCTCCACTCTGCTATATCTGATATTCTTGATATCCTTGCCCCTGTCATGAGAATCCGCCTGAAGCCCAAAGCCAAATGTAACTCCTGGTATGACTCGGATCTCGTCACCCTAAAACGCAAGTGCAGGGTGGCAGAGAGGAAATTGAGTGCTTCATGTTCATCCTCTGACAAACTGGCCTGCCGCCTGCTCCAAAGACAATACCGTCTCTCCGTTCTCACCAAGAAGAGAGCCCTTATCCAAGCCCGCATTTCTGCGGCATCTAACAATTCGGCCGAACTCTTTAAAATCTGCAAGGAGCTTGCCAACCCTCCTGCAGTCTCTACCTCTCCTGTCCCCTCCCAGGCCCTCTGCACTGCACTGGCCTCTCACTTCATCTCTAAAACTCAGGACATCCTGTCCTCACTCTCCTCCTATCACCTCCCTCCCTCTCTTCCCGGCTCTTCCTCTGGCCCTTCTGCAGCCACCCCTCCTCCCTCCTTCTCTGCCTTTCCCCTTTTCTCTGCTGACGAGGTTTCCAGACAAGTCCGATCTATGAAAGTCTTGTCTCGTCTAAACAGGTTCACCCCTGTTCCTCCAAAACTATCAAGGACCACATCGACTCCCTGGCTCCTGCCCTGGCTGACTTTTGCAACCACTCCTTCGCCTCTGGAGTCTTCCCATCCCCCCTTAAGCACTGCCTTGTGCACCCTCTTCTTAAGAAACCCTCTTCCGACCCCTCCTGCCCGGCTAACTATCGCCAAATCTCCATCACTCCCTTCCTTGGCAAGCTCCTAGAGAAACTGGCCATCTCCCAGCTTAACCTCCATGCTGAATCTGTTGGTAGTCTTCATGACCATCAATCTGGCTTCAGAGCTGCCAGAAGCACGGAAACTGCTCTCCTGAACATCCATGAGGACCTGCTCTCAAACCTCGACTCCAACACTCCGTGTGTTCTCATTCTGCTCGATCTCTCATCTGCCTTTGACACTGTCAACCATGCCATCCTGCTCAACCGTCTCCGTGATAACCTGGGTATCACTGGTCAGGCTCTGGCATGGCTGACCTCTTTCCTTTCCAATTGACCGTCCCAGGTCCAACTGGGGTCCTTCCTCTCTGACATCTTTTTCTCTACCTGTGGTGTCCCCCAGGGATCTAATCTCTCTCCCTGGCTGTTTAACCAGTATCTGGCACTCCTTGCCCACCGCATCGCCGCTCTCTGCCCCAACTTTCAGTGCTATGCGGACGATACCCAGCTCATTTTCAGGCTATCCTCGGCCTCCTCCTCTCCTTCCCTCATCTCTGACTGTCTTTCTGCTATCCAGGAATGGTATGCCGCCAATGACCTCTGCCTTAATGCCAGTAAAACTGAGATTCTACTCATCGGCACACCCACTCCCTCCTTCCCTGCAGCTCTCTGGCCAGCCTCTCTTGGCCCTCTTCCTGCTCCTACCTGCAAGGCAAAAAACCTCGGGGTCATCTTCGACTCCACACTCTCCTTCTCGCCTCATATATCTGACGTCTCTAAAAAGTCACACTACCAGCTGAACTTCCTCAGAGGTATTCTTCCCTTCCTCTCCTTCCCCCAGAAGCTCACTGTCTCCCGAGCCCTGGTTCTCTCGAAGCTGGACTACTGTAATAGCCTCTATCTTAATCTGCCTGCCTCCACTCTCCGCCCTCTGCAACTCATCCAGAACAGGACTGCGAGACTTGTCCTTGGCCTCAAGCCCAGGGACCGTATCTCTCCAGGACTGAAATCTCTACACTGGCTCCCTGTGGCTGTGAGGATTAAGTTCAAAACCCTCTGCATTGTCCACAAGGCCTTCTGGGGCCTGGGACCTAAATACCTTCAACTCTCTCTTCCTAAATATCTTCCTTCCCAAGTCTTTCGCTCATCCGTCTCCAACTCCCTCAGGGTCACCCGCTTCTCGAAGCAACGAGCTGGGGGTAGATCTCTCTCTGCGGCAGGGGCCTCCCTCTGGAACAGCCTTCCTGCCTCCGTGAAACTTGAGGAGAACCATCTCCGGTTCCGGAAGCACCTCAAAACCTTCCTCTTTGCTTCTGCTTTCTCTCTCCATCTCCCCTGCTAAATTCTTCACTGAAACTGCACTGAATCTGCAACTGGGCCACTCTCACCGACCTCGGTCATTGGCCCAGCCACTCTCCACTTGCACTGCCTCACTGGCCACCCCTGCACTGCGGGACTGTCTCTGTATCCCTACTGCCCCCCCTTCCCAGCACTTGTCTGCACTTACCTTGCACTTGCCACCAGCTGGCCCTATTATTTATTTTTTATTCTACTTACCCTGCATTTCCCCCTCTCCCCCTTCCCCTTGCACTTTTTCCCTCCCCTCTACCCCTGCACTTGCGCGATCTAAATGACACCTGGCCTAGTAGGATCATTGTCTGTCTTCCCCTTGTTCCCCCTCCCTGCCTCGTCGCACCTTGAAACACTTGTGTATAGGCACGTTACAAATGCCATATCATATCATATCATATCATATCATATCATATCATATCATATCATATCATATCATAGCATATCATTTGGGGGTCATCAGGGGTTACAACTTCAACCCCTGAGGTCTCCCTTGATATACCATGTGTTCTCCCTGCAACCCCTAAAATATACATATATCTATTCAGTAAAAGGGACGTTATGGTTAAGTTGCGCTAATAAAAACCTATGAAATTCAGTAAAAAAAACTTTGTTAAAGGGACGTTATGGTTCCAAGTAAAACTAAAAATCCCTTGAAATTCACCAGTTATGGTAAGCTAAGCAACCATAACTCGCGGCACCACTGTGCACTGCTTTGACTAACACCCAGGACATCAAAGATGACATCAGAAATGTCATTGATGACATCTCTGATGACATCACATTTCTGGCTCCCTCTTTTTTCCTTCACTGATATATGTAGGCCAGTAACAGTCAGAAACTAAAAAATCATAACCTCGTTATTTATGTTCAAGTACTATATTTGTAGAGTTATACTTCAAATATGTTCTTACAGTAATTCACTTGGGTTTCACTCACATCATATGAAACATATACGTAGGGGAAAACACAGATTTGGAAAACAGCAATGCTTTGTCTGTATAAAGATAATCGGTAAAGTTATCAACACTTTCTTATAGGTCTGGCTTTTTTTAATCACTTTACTTTCCTGGATATGCTCATATTTGTATACATTGTATGTCACTACTGTCCTCTGGGTCCAGTCACATTATATGATAGTAGGTTTGAAGCACAGCGATCATTTCTGTGTATAAAGTTCATCCGTTGGGGTATGAAGATTGGCTGCTAATACTGTGCAGATAAGAGGCAGATAAAGGGGGCAATGTAGTGATTATGAATAAGAGTGACTACATTGCCATGGGCCTTGAACATTTGAACTCTCCTGGGTGTTATGAGACCCTGACATCCAACCCAATAAATCATCTATTGGCAGCTGTGAACTCACTTGTGTCCAAATGGCACAATAGAGAGTTGCTAACTGATGTTGAGAAACATCTACATCTTTCTGATTGTAGATGGTCCAGTCATGCCCACAGCCTACTTTCTACCCAAGATTCATAAAGTCTTCACAAATAAGCCAGAAGGGAGACCCATCTTGAGTGGTGGTGGTGGCATTTATGAGCCAATCTCCATGTATATTAATGAATGTCTTACACCTCTAGTAACTCCCATCCCTACCTTTATCCAAGATACCATGCACATTTTACATATCTTAGACCAGCTACCAGCTACCAGTACTACCAAACATGTTATTAGTGACGCTTGATGTGAAAGCCTTATATACCTCCATAGATCACCAAAGGGCAGTTGCTAGTGTTGATTACATCTTTCGCAAACACTCGGCCTCATTTTTTGAGCATATCAAACTGGTCAAAGAACTATTATTATGTGCACTCTCTAACAATGTGTTTTTGTTCAATAACACCTGTTACAAACTATTGAT
This sequence comes from Ambystoma mexicanum, assembly GCF_040938575.1. Taxonomy (NCBI): domain Eukaryota; kingdom Metazoa; phylum Chordata; class Amphibia; order Caudata; family Ambystomatidae; genus Ambystoma; species Ambystoma mexicanum. The sequence continues at coordinate 840,731,907 of NC_090935.1, read as the reverse complement.
AGGTATAGCAATGGGAGCCAGCTACGCTCCGGTCCTTGCAAATATATTCATGCACCACTACGAGCAACTGTTTGTTTCCTCTAATGCTATGTTCTTACCGTATATTTATACATGGAAAAGATACATAGACAATGTGTTTCTGATTTGGAAAGGCTCTTGTGATTCTCTAAATGATTTTGTATCCTACCTTAAGTCCAACACATGGGGCATTCAATTCACCCATACCCCCAGCTACAGTAGTATAATTTTTTGGGATTTTCTTTTATTTTTTATTGTCAGTTGTTTTAATCAAGTAAACTTGATTTTTCAACAAATGCAGTTACAAATCTTGTTAAAATTCATTGTGATAATATACAACATTCTTAAGAAGGAAAAAAATACAAGATATGAAACAAATAGAGTATGCTTAACAATTCAACTTAAATCAAGACAAGACAATTCATTGTTTTAAGGACAGTACACAATGATAATAGTGGAAGATGTAACATCCAACCTCATTCAAAAAAAATTAATTGCAAAAGTAAAATACATGTAATCATATTCTGCTCTGGATCAATGTCTTATCTATTAATTCCAAGCTATATAGAAAGTTCAGAATAGCATATCTTAATGGGTGTCTATTAGTATGAAACAACAAGTCCCACAATCTATCGCTGGTGGTTATGACATGATCCATTAATAGTGATTTAAGATACTTAATTCTTTGCATGAGTAACGCCGGACAGTCTGAACACAGATGTTTCAGTGTTTCTGGTGAGACCTTACAAAAGCGTCAAGCACGTTCATGCTCAGATATTAGTTTGCGTTTGTATAGGAGTTCATTAGTTGGCCAAAGATTCAATCGATAGCGCAGGAAATCATCACGCAGGCGTGAACTAGGGAACATCATTAGATAACTTTTAATAGTACCATAACGTTTCAGATTGAAGGGAGTGTTTATAAAGGTCTGATATTGAGTACACGCCAATCGCGTTTTGTATCCAATCATACTCCCTTTATCGTATTTTTGCTCAATTCAGCTTCTCTAATAATAATGTTATTGAGATCCCTGTTTCACTAATGATTTCCTGCGCTTGAAGCCTCCAACTCAGAGGAAACACATCCATTCAATGTAGAAGATATTTCGCAATAATTTTGATTAAGCCCGATTTGTCATCTGCCATAACACATTTCCTATTGAGTGAACAGATTTTCCATTTGCAAATGGCTTACAGTGACACTAGACCCAATTTGTGTCTCAGAATACACATGCGGTAGGAGAGTGGTAGGGGCAAGACTCGTTTCCAGTAGCGTCCCTCAATAGCGGTCCAATAATATAGGATCTTTTCAACGAGGCCTCAATTCCACAGGTTATTACTGGAATAAACTTTTGCTTATAATAAATAATTATTGGGACCAAGAAAAACTATTTAGTCCTAATTAAACAGGCTTGCGATACTGCTGTTATGACCTTTTGTTTTACACATTGATCATCAGCATTGATATTCAAATTATTTGTGACCAAGGTGCCTAGGTATATGTATGACGGTACGGTTTCCAGAGTTGTACATTGTAAGGGCCATTGATGATCAACGCATCGTTGCTTCCTAGTGCTGAATTGAATTACCTTGGTTTTCGCTATATTCACAGTTATACAATTTTTTATAGAATAGCGGTCCAAAGCATTCAATAGGGCATGGAGGCCATTTGCAGTCTTCGAAAGTAACACCATATCATCTGCATATAACAAATGCTTGATTTGGATACCATTGATTTTTGGAGAGTCTGTGATTATTGAGGCAGATTTCTGCCTTACATCTGATATAAAAAAATTAAATATCGCTGACGCCAGGAGGCAGCCCTGTTTAAAGCCATGAGCAGTCTCTATTAGTTCTGATAATAGACCTTCGTTATTCAATCTAATCTGTATAGAAGTTCCCATGTGCAATTGAATAATCCACTTCAGGATAATCCAGGGACAGCCTTTGTCCATGAGATTTTTGTATATTAGCTTGCGGGGGATTGCGTCAAACGCCATGCGAAAGTCAACAAATGCCATGTATAATACTTGGCATCATTGGCGAGCATGGTGAATGACGGAATTTAGTGTGATGACATTGATGGCAGTACCTAAACCAGGTAAAAATCCTGTTTGAAATGGATCCCGTGATTCACCCGAATCAAGCCAGAGATTGAATTGTTTCAAGACAAGGCCCGGGCAGTCGAGAAGCGCAATGGGATGATAAGCTGCAGGATCAGCCCTTTTTAAAGATTGGGAGAATGATTGAGCGCCTCCATGAGTTAGGAATTTCACCAACATTAATGATGTGCTTGAAAATTTCGAGGAGAATGGATGTCCATTCATGGGGGTGATCTTTGAGCATACTATAATGTAGACCATCAGGGCCAATCGCTCTTGACCGGCTGAGATTTTTAATGCAATCTAGTATATCTGCATGGTCTATTCGAAAGTCATGAGATGAATTTATGTTCCGAAACCCCCGTAAGAGATCTGGAAAAGAGGAGCGATATAAAGATCTGAAGTGCTCACACCATTTTTCATTTGGAACTGCAGAGGTAAGTACAGCAGACTGTAGTCTATGGGTGGCCACATTCAGACAATTCCAAATGCCACTGGTAGATTTAGTGAGAATCTGTCTCAGCATGTCCTCTCCGTCTTTCTGATATTGTGGGCACTTCTGACCTTTCAGCCAGTGTCTATATCTGGCTTTCAGAAGCCTTTTCAGGGTTGGTCTATTAAGGGCTGGCTCATCTCTTAGGTTACGTATCGCTTGCCTTAGCAATGTCTTTTTATGCTGAAGTTCTGCATCATAACTATGTAAGTGCTTGTGTCTGATGCTAGAATCAGACATTTTTATTTGCTTGAAAATTTGGATCTTGGTGACATAGCACTGAGACTCCTTCAGATACGGGGCTCTATAGGAATCAATCAAGTCATATTTAAACTGATTCAGTGTTTTTGGATTCCAGCGTAAGCGGGTACCGCTATTGTTCACTTTAAAAGAATGGATGTGGATGTTTTGATTCAATAGTTGTTGCCCTGCTGGAAAGTCAAGGTGCATAACGAGTTTGTTATGGTCACTCTGAGATGAAGGTATTACGTTCATAGACTGCACCTTGGATAAACATTTGTTGTTTATATAGATGTAATCTATAATTGCCTGCCGCGTGCCAGGGGACCAAGTTGCACGGGCAGGTACATCACCAGCCACAGTATTATTCACCATAACATACCCCCTTTCTTGCATAATGTTGCACCACATTTGTTCTTCGGGCCTATACCTACGATTAACAGTTGGTAAGATGTGTTGTTGGTTTAGGTCACTGAGAATAATGGAACACATGATGCTAGCGTCAGCAATTATTTTATCCAAATGGAGAGTCAAATGCATAAAAAACATCTCATCTGTTAAATTCTGCCTGCTCCAATATATATTGATAATAGCTAAACTCACCATACCCCGAGTTAATTGTACTGCTTGGAAGTACGGGGATAAGGAGGGATATTGTACAACACTAAAGTCAGTATCATGCTTGACTGCTAGAAGCAAGCCGCCAGAGGGGCGCCCCATGGATTTTTTAACGGCAAAAGAAGAAATGATTGTATGTGAAGCACAGATTGGGGCAGTCATGAGCCATGTTTCTTGCAAGGCTATGATATCAAATCGATGTAAGTCACTTGTAGCTGAATTTATAAAGTGATTGTAGCCTCTAGTATTCCAAGACAGGAGAGTAACAGCATCTTTTCTGAAGGTTAGTTATGATTGGCCCCCATACACTTGAGAGCCCACAGCTAAGAAAGCCTGATAAGGAGTTAGACTTTGAGAAGTGTCATGCTGTTTTGACAGGTACGTCAGAATATGAACCTTTTCTGTTTTATCATTAATTGGATTAATATCTTGGGACAAAATGAATCCCAAATCAAATAATGACATTCGCACCTGCCATAGCATGTTGAACACTAGACCTGAGCGTACATGTATCTTGACTTCTGACAAATCATCTTGATTGTTAAACTCTATGAATTCAATGTCAGTGGTGGATAGATCTTTTAGAGTCACAACATCAGTAAAAATGTTCAATATGCTTGTTCTGTTAAGAACATATGTTGGAAAAGGTGCAGCACGACACCTCATGTTCAATGAGAAAAATGGTGGTTTGCCAGTGGGACACAGATTTGGAGGATTCATAAGTAACTTTTGCATACGTGTATCACAAGGCATGGGTTTATTCGCTGCAAAATTCAGCTGTTCATTTGATCTCTTTGGGGTTTGATGAGACATATTCGTTTTAAGAGGAATGGCTGAACAAGTTAATTTATGTTCTTGACTAGTGGACTTAAGATTTGATGGAAGATTTGATATAGTCTCTTAGATCTTGTTCTGAGGTTGAAACTTGGGGGGCAGATTCTACATGCAAGTCATGAGTTAGTATAGAATTCAATGTAGAGTTTGCTGGCACAGGGCCGGTCTTACAACAGATTGCACCCCAGGCGGGAAGCATTGTTGGCGCCCACCTCACCCAACCTGTGATCTCATGCATGTGTCATGGGCTGAGCAGCGGGAGTGGTAACCATGAGTTAACAAAATTGTCAATGCTGGCATCTGCTGAATTTCATGAACCTCAGAAAACAGCAATAAGAGGGTCAAACCCGAACAGGCCTGGCTATGTTAGTCTGCTTTTACTCTTCATTTTTAGTAACAATTACCAGTTTGCTGCTGTGACTCAGGTCAGGGAATCAACAATGGCAGATCTACACTAACGTCATTCGTATGACCTCAAACATTTAGCCACTCTTAAAAGGTGATGAACTGGTCTTGAACAGTGTTACACGTACCTCCAAGAACAAGCACCAGCGACACACCCACCGATAGCTGTACAAGCCCGACTATCTCAGCATTAAAATACATGCATTGAGGCAATATGTATTGCATCAAATATTTCAAGGGAAGTTAAATATATTTAGGAGGGACACACGTAAACAATATCACTACTCCATGTGAGTGGTAAAGTCTACTTTAAACATATGCAGAGAGTTGACATGCACGTACAATTCAACATAGCTCCCAATGTTAATGTTGGAGAGGTGGCATTCTAAAATTATGACATTACAATGTGGACTTTACATTGAAACACATTGCAGTGCATTACCGTGGCAGAGAAATGGCAGATCGAGTATTGGGGTTTGTTTCGCTCATGCTTGTGAACTCTCAAAATTCTTAAATGTTTCCTTCATGATCACTCATTGTAGCTCCCGACAGCACCATGAAACTGTAAGATCGCAAAGAAAAACAATGTCTACCATTCCAACATAAAAACAAAAACAATCAAATTCTTAAAGGGTGGAAGGCAACCTTTTCTTGGGACTCGTTAAGTTTACTTTTTGCAAATTACTAGTCGCTTGCTGCTTGAATAACAGCGTCCCTTGCACATTATGAAGTGTATAGATGAATTTCATTTCAAGGGACTTGGAGTACTGCGGGTATCAGGGGAAGCATCTCCAGTGTACCCCAAGCGTAGTTCGCTTTGCCCTCCAAACTCACCCCCCAGCCTTGCAGCCTGCGCTTTTTCACATTCTCCATTATGGTAAAGAACATTGTCCCGAGCTTGGGAGAGAAATGGACTAAGCAGAAGGAGCTGCCCCCCCAAGGTGTGTTTAGCTGCTGGTGTATCAAATACAGAAATGGGTGGCATCAAGAGCCCCACGCTCTGAAACACTGGTTGGTCACACGACAGAAAGTGTGAACAGGTGATTCCCCAACACTTGAACCATTATTTAGAGACCTGGCTTTGATTAATGTGGCGTTAGCTAGTCATGGCCATGTCCAGGCGTTTGTGTTAAAGGAGATCGGAAGCTGCACTGTGAAGGGTATTTTAAAGGCCATGAATTGATGCTACAGCATGTCGTCGACAATGTAACAAAGAAAGTGAAGCATGCATCCTGCAAGTCTGGGTATTGCATTATACAGAAGACGGGCCAAACCGTCCACGGAGACGGTTTCTACTATAGTTGCTGAGTCGCTTTCCCAAGCAAGCTGCTGTGCAGACTTTGCTCAGTTTTTGGTCCAGCGCCTGCATCCATCCTTCACACCATCATCACAAGGCGCGTTCGTATAGGTGTTTGTTTATCTCGTTAGACTAGCGTGATTGCTATTCCAAACAAAAGAAGCACAACGACAAAGGGTATAAGACAAGTCTGAGCGAACAGTGAAATGTATGAAACTCTTGCACTAAAATAAAGTCAGCATTGCATGCCCAGGAAAGAGGGAACGACAAACAATATGCTCGGGAGCGGGAACTAGGGGGGTGTAGTAACCTCCAAACCGGCTCACGCGTGGTACTGGCCCCCAGGGCCTCGCCCTCGAAGTGATTTTGGCCTGGCCACGGCCCGAATGGCCGACGGACGGACCAATCCAACCCCGCTGGAACTTGCAACTGTCTAAGATCTGCTGACGGTGACACTCTACTCAGGTCTTCCGAGAACCAGCCTTTTGATCTACTGAGGAGAGTCCACCACCAGTGCACGCTTCCTTTTTCATGACTACTTGAGCCTTGACAAAAGTGTCTAGCTTTGTGGCCTCCAGAGGCCGTTCTTAGTTGGCCCAGTCATCTCCGCAATACCATTTTAATATAAATAAAACACCTATGCAGCAATAGGCCGCACCTGCGAGGACGGGAGCCAGCCCCAATCGATCCACACTTCAGTGTCAGTGCGCGGCCATAGCCTGGAGGAGGGCACACCGCATGTGTGATCATGGGTCTGGCTGCGCCAGCGGTGCCGGCGCCACCCGGGGCTGCAGGAAGGTAATAAAACAACAAATGTTGCTAATTTATTTGCCAATTGCCCTGCACTGCCTGAGGGGCAAGTCCAGGCCCGTTTCTTGACCCGGGCAAGGCGGGCAACTGCCTGGGGCGCAATAGCCCCAGGGTGTACAATTGCCACAGTCCCTGGAGCCTCTGGAGGGGATGGAATTCCCCAGTTTGTGGGGCGACGCATTAATGTGGGGAACGTTCCGCAGGTCAGGTGCTGGCGCTGCCCCTTCCGACTGTAATGTCACGTAGTACAAAAGTACTACGTGACATTACAGAAGTCAGAGGCTCCCTCTGACCACTTTCGCGCCACTTGGGGGGGGCATAAGCACACCAATAAAAAGTCTTTAGGTCCCCCTGCAGCTAAGACCAGCCCCTTCCATCACAATGCCGGCAGGAAACTGCTAATGGTGGCCCATTAGTCACTAAATGGTTTCATGCTGGCATTGAGAAGGGAGGGGAGGTACAGTGGGCTGTGGGGAGTGGGCGTGCCTTGCAGGGACGCAGCGTGGGCCCCAACACAGTACAAACGGAGAACCGTTTGGGCCCATGGTGTGTCCCTGCAAGCTCAGAAAATGGCCAAAATAATGGTTTAAAGCAGCGCTATTTCTTTCATGCCGCTTCTTTTCCAAACTATATATCAATTACACATTAAACCACTTCCATTGTAATGGTGATTAGTTACTTCACTATGCGGATAATAGTTTCGACCAGTGTTGCTGAGTAAATATTCTTTAAGCCACAAACTGGTTTATTTATTTATTTATGCAATGTTTGTCGGGTACTAGGAGACAGTTAATTTATTTATGTATGCAATGTTTGTCGGATACCTGTATCCGACACACATTGTATAAATAAATAAATATGCAGGTCCCCGACAAACATTGCATGAATAAATAAATAATCCTGGTCCATGTATCCTTACAACAGTCAAGACTTTACTGTATCAAAGCATACACTTGATTCCCATTCAAGGAATGTTAAAGTGATTGTTTATTGGGTTCAGGTGTCTCCTTGTCATTGCCCTTTTGGCTTAGGTTGCCTCCAAACCCCCTTCAGCATCTTGTGTTCTTTGTTGGTTGTATATACTGCATCCTATGCCATATTCATGGTCTCTTGGTGTGCCCAGTCCTCATTATCAGTGGGACTGGGGCATACAATTGTCTTGGGCACCAGTGAAAAAGTGGCCCACCATTGCAAATGGCAATTAATTCCTTGTGTGACGGACTGTTTGACTTTGGGTAGGAGTTCCTTAATGGTGTAGTTTGGGAATAGCACGCAGGGTGCAGTGTGAGTGGTGCAACGGGTGCGGTGGGCATGGTGTGCGGAGTGCGGTGGGAGTGGTGCGTGGGGTGCGGCGGGAGTGGAGCATGGGGTGCATTGGGAGTAGTGCATGGGATGGGGTGTGGGGGGGTCGGGGGCGCATTCCTAGTGTTTCGCCCTGGGCACCAAATGGACTAGAAACTGCCCTGGCCGAGGCCACAGCCTGCAGCAGTGCCAGTGGTAGGATATATGTGTAACACGTTTGTTTCCTAACATTATAAAAATGAACAGGCACATTAGTTTTTATAATGTTAGGAAACAAACATGTTGCAGGTGTATTCTAGCACTGGCACTGTGGACTGTTGGTGCAGCGCCCCCTAGAGGCTGACTGATGTCAGGCAGCCGCCTGGGCTGCCTGATGCAAAGACCGGCCCTGCGCTTGCATCTGCAGATGTTTTACTGAATCAACTGTAGTAGGCTGCACATGTTCCACATGTGTATCCGTAGATGTACATGCAGTTGTAAACTGGGGAACAATGGTAGATTTTTCGATTTGGTTCATGGGTAACTGCAAAGTTGGATTCATCATGCCTTGCGTTGGTTCAATACACGATGGAAGAGTAAATTGTGAAGTTGGGGGAGAATGTATAGTATAGGCATTGATCGAGGCTCTTATTTCTTTTCTTAATTGCGAGAGGATTGACTCGACATGTGTGTTTGAATTTGATAAAGAGGCTGATGATGTTAAATACATGGTGCCTGTTGGGAGATTTAAATCAGATTGCATATCTGTTCCAGGGCCGGACTTGGGTGGAAACATGGACAGAGATGAAGTGGTAGGAATGGCAATCTGCTTTGTTAAGATTATAAGATCATCAAGTGGTTGATATGGTGTTATCGCTGGATTCGCATTAGGTGGAACTTCAGCGATTGACACTAAAGGTTTTTCCACTGGAGATGGAATTTTCTTGGATTATCTCTTGATATTAGACAAGATTTTGTTTTTTGCACAGCTTTTTTAATTCTTTTCCACTCTTTCCTCGAACGTGGGAGTTTGGATGATAAAGTAGGCACAGCTTGTGCAAATAATTCAAAGATGTTAGCAGAATCTTTGGGAAGCAATTTATGGTCTAGGGTCAATGTGGGTTCAATGGATGATTGTGTGGTATCATCAATAATGAACTGATGTGATGGAAGATGACAGACATCAGTTGAAGATGATGAAACGATGGGCTGGTTTATTTCAACCATTAGAGTTTTTGTAATTTGAGGGCACCTAGTCTCCTGGATGGAGTTACCGGTTCTATGGTCATTAAATTGGTAGAATGTTTAGGAGTAATGAAAATGGGATTTTTGTGTTCAACAATAGGGTCCTTGCTGAAATATTGTTCCATGAGCATTGATTGATGAGTTACCTTATTGTCCAATGCCTCATACAATTTCGCAATGGTTAATAATGCAGTGTTCATCGCACTTAAGGTGTTATTCAGAGCTGGGGCCTCTGGAAATGAGAAGCGCTTATCCTGGGCACTTTGTATAAAAAATTCTGATGTCTGATCGGCTTCTCGAAATCTTGTGCGACGGGGAGTGGGCGCTATAAAAGATGGCGATTCGTTTACAATATCAGTATCGGATTTATCCAACATTACTGATGCTTCAGAATTATGATGAGTGGATTGAGGGGAGGAAGAATTATTGGCAGGTATGATGGTGGTGTTATGTGGGTGATCTTCCTGTAATTGTATCAGATCCCCCGTATTTGAACATATATACAACACATCAGACGTGGGACAAGAAGAGTGGTTAGACAAATTCATGGAATCTAAGGTATCATCGCCAACTTCACCCGTTATGCGGAGTTGCTCTTGGGCTTGACGTAGCTGCACTTTGGCGGCCACTGAACACTGAGCAGGAGACATGGAGATGGCTGGAATTGGTGGACTCTGTGGAATGCTATTGATATGTGTGTCAGTAGCTAAATTGCCCAATTCAGGGCAAGAGTAGGTTGAAAAACTACTTGTTTTTGTGTGGACAGTGGACATCCGCTTGAAGTTTGCCTGCAAGACAGACGGTTTCTAGGGTTGTGTCGGTGACTTCTTTGACACAACAATTAGTCGGCACACTTTTAAAATTGGGGTGGATTGACACCACTCCAGGGCGGGACAAAGAGCCTCTGGGCGAGTTGACAAGTGAGGATCAGCCACCTTGGGAACAAGTTCAACCGTTGCAAGCGGTGACTCTTGTTCCCCGCAGGTGACTATATTTGAAAGGACCACTGAGCCATCGACTGTCGATGCCACTGCAGGCGCGGCAGGCAATGTCTCGCCTGGAGAGGCGTCATGCAATCAATGGCAAAATACATCACATGTAAGGGACTTAGAGCGTTGAAGCTTAGTACCAGTGGAGACGGCAAAGGGTAAGGTTGACTGTTTTAAGGACGGCCCGGCTGCCATGCTAAGATGACTCGAAATGCTTCCTGGCATGCCAGTTTTCAATGTGTATTTACGAGCTACCATTGGGTTTACAAAGGACAAACAAATGGCAAGTTAAATAATACTCATACAAAGTAGATTTTGGTTCTGCTTGTAAAAAAATAAAAGGTGTTGCCTTGCTCTGCGCTAATTCGCTGAACAGCAAGACAGCTCTGCACTTAATACGCTTAACAGAGTCAAGTGAGCAGCAAAGCGTCCAGAAGGGATCAAAGAGGGTAAACCTCCACAGTCTCCCGTCCGGTAATCGCGCCACCTGCCACACAATAGCCAGTGGCCTTGACCCCGAAGGGCTTAACGCCGCAAAGATGGCTCGAGTCTCGTTAAATGGACTCGCGAAGTCACATGATGGGTCACGTGAGCCGGACTGGTCCCGGCTCCTCCAGGAAGCAGGGGGTGTCACGGTAAGAGCTGCGCTCGCAGTGCCGTGTGAGGAAGCTTTGGCTTAGGAGCAGTGTTCAGATAAAAGCAGAACAATCCTTCCTGCACAGTAAAATTCGCCGCTCGGGCGGCTCGAGTCTCGTTAAATGGACTCGTGAAGTCACGTGATGGGTCAAGTGAGCCGGACTGGTCCCGCCTCCTCCAGGAAGCAGGGGGCCTCACGGCAAGAGCTGCGCTCGCAGTGCCGTGTGAGGAAGCTTTGGTTTAGGAGCAGCGTTCAGATAAAAGCAGAACAATCCTTCTTGCACAGTACATTTTTTGGATTTGTCCATCAACATTTCTGAGAACAAATTTGTAACTAAGACTTATCGTAAATCTACATCAGTTAATGCCCTACTCCATGCGAGTAGTTGCCACAAGAAATCTGTTTAAAAAAATATCCCTAAAGGGTAATTTGTACGTGCTAGACGCAATTGCTCTCTCAACAAGCATTTTACTACGTAATGTACTTTAATCGGTAATCGCTTCCTGGCAAGAGGATATGACAGTAGCCTCCTAGACAAAGCACAACGGGAGGTTAAATCCATGAAGAGAGAGGACCTGCTTACTCCCAAAGTACGTCCCCACAATACCCATAGCAACAAATTGTAATTTATTATCAGATACAATGCAGATAGTTCCAGTCTGTACAACATAGTCAAGAGACATTGGCATATTCTCCAGCTTGACAGAGATATTAGCTCTTGGGTAGATGCTTCGCCTAATTTCATCTATACCAAGGCGAACAATCTCAATAACATCCTCTCACCCTCCTTTATGTCAAACCCACAACACAAACCCACCTGGTTACATTAAGCACACAATAATGGTTTCCGCAAGTGTGGGGGATGTTCAATGTGTGTTTTCGCATATGAATCCAGCAAAATTGAATTTGGCCAATTGGGCACACATAGAATTAATTATTTCATCAATTGCAACACCAAATTCTGTGTATATTGTATTATATGAGTATGTGGACAGTGCTACATTGGCAGTACAATTCGACTGTTAAAAATCAGAATAAGGGAACATCTGGCATCCATTTCCCATGTAGATTCAAAATATCCATTGTCTGTATACTGGCAACAAGTACACCAAATGGATGAAAAAGCACACATCAAATTCACTGGGATGGCTAAAGTGACCCTGCCACAACGTGGTGGCAACCTAGTTCTCAAATTAAGGCAATTAGAGGCCTGCCTTATCTGTCCATACCGCACTGTCACACAAGGCCTTAATACGGACCATGAATTATCTGTATTCCTATGAGCAATATGTAATTATGGTGACACTTCTCTGCAGGTGCAATTTACCACTTTGCATGCCAATTTACCATGTAAAAACTGATTCAACGTTGGCCATCCTATTAGTCCTTAAATTGACTATACTCATATTTGTTGCTTGCCCACCTGGGTTGGAAACTCGTGAGGCAGACCTCAGGGGGTAATAGCCCCCACCTCCCATTTGCGGGTTATATATCCACACAACCTTGATATTCCAATTATTTTTGACCCGTCCTTTTCTCCTTGCCACCGTGCACAATAATTCTTTGTATTTCCCCAGCTTTACTTCGCTGTCTATTCAGCTCTGTGGTTTAATTTCCACATATATCATGTGACACCCTGCCAGAATTAATTGTAGACATACAGATTAATTGGGGTTCAACTCACTTTGATCCCCATGTGGATTTAATTGGTTGACTTCCTTACTTTCCAAGTGTCATCCCGTCTAAATATTGGATGACATCCCATTCATTCGTGCGTAACGTAATTTCATCGCACTTTGTTCTTGATATGGGTCCCCACATTCGTATTGACTACTTTGGCACCTAATTCCTAACTGGTACTAGGGCATCTGACCTTCTAGCTTCTCAGCCCATTGCAAGGTCTCCATTGTTCCACACACTCAAGATGGCGGCTCCTTTTCGCCATTCACACGGCCGCGCATGCGCTGCGGTACGGTCTTGTGCTTATTATCGGCAGCAGGAGCCGTGCACGGCTGGCTCCTGCCCCCAGATGCAGCGGAGACGCTGGTAAGCATAGCACTTGCACGTAGACCCCTAGACCTTCTGAGGGTCTACGCGCTCCATAATCCAATGGCTAGACGTGTAGCAGTAGCTAATTGGTATGTCTGTCTCTTCTTCTTTCCTTCGCCTGTTTGGGCTCGCTTGTCCATTCGCTTTATTTACGTCAATCCTTGCCCTTAGTGACAACGCAAACACACATTACCAATTTGTCCTTGCAACTGCATAATACAGGTACGTAGGAAGCTTTTCTGGCCAATCTCACCTAACCTAAACAGCTTCATATGCTAAATTTTGACTTACCATTAATACACTGCACTCTCTAATTACAGTGGAGCCCACAATTTCATTTCTACCTTTGCTTACCATATTTTTGGGTCAGCCAGGTCATTATACATGCTTATCATGTACATTTGTTTTAACCAGGCTAACTTATAAATACTATTGTTCCTTCAAATCCCCCCTTCTAGTGTTCTAATTAAAGGAAACCCTTACCGCAGGTACTTTATTACGGTTTTTGAACAACACTAACTAACTCTATGGCCAACCTTGATCACAAATGCTAATGCATTTCTTCTTTATTTTGTTCTTCCCTACCCCATTTTCTCTCCCTAGTCCCATCTGGCAATGACTGAATTGAACTTACCTTCACCATATGGATTGGTTAATCTTCTTGTTTCAAAATTATGTTCTCTTGGCATCATGCACTTAACTTGCATATTTTTGTTAACAAACTTTGCCTTGAATGACTATTATGAACTGTTGTGTTGACCACCCATCTGTTTTACTTTGTTGTTTGGGTCTTTTAGATGTATCATGGTTTATTTTTCTTGTACTTTCTTATTTTGTTTGTACAAAAATGTGTAGCCTCAGTAGAAGAGCAAGTCGCTCGAAACACGTGTCAGGCTACCTCAGTACCGATTAAATACCCCACCAACTGTATTCCATTCTGTGTTCGTGCGCAGTGTGTTTGCAAAACAATCACTTCTTGTTGTTATTTGTGTTTCGTTTTGAATAATGCAATTATGTAGTAAGTGGGTTTTATTAGCTAGTTATTAAATGTTGCCCAGCAGACAAAACTGTAATAAGTAGCATGTATCATTTTACTATTGAACATGGTAAGATTAATAATATTGCACATCCATCATCTATGTTGCACATAATACCTATGTGTCTACATGAGTAGCTTAGTATACTGGAAAGAACCTGATAATAGAATGGTATTCGTAGCAATGCATTACTTAATGACTACGTACCTCATGAAATTAATTCCAATAACCCTTCACACTTTTTGATCAACATTACTATAAGAATCCCTTGTACTTACTTTTTATGAAAATAAATGCACATGTGATGTCATAAGTGATGTCATCAATGACATTTGTGATGTAATCTTTGATGTCCTGGGTGTTAGTCATAGCAGTGCACAGTGGTGGCGCGAGTAATGGTTGCTTAGCTTACCATAACTGGCGAATTTCAAGGGTTTTTCGGTTTACTTGGAACCATAACATCCCTTTAACAAAGTTTTTTTTCCTGAATTTCATAGGTTTTTAGTAGAGCAACTTAACCATAACGTCCCTTTAACAAAGTTTTTTTACTGAATTTCATAGATTTTTAGTAGCACAACTTAACCATAATGTCCGTTTAACAACTTTTTTTACTGAATTTCATAGGTTTCTAATAGTTCAACATAACCATAATCTCTACGAACATCTGATTTCATTGCACACCTTCCGGAGAATGCCACATGACCATATTGTGGCGCACAGCATGATGACATGTCCGAGAACCCGTACTCACTTCACAATAAGATCTGTGCTTCGTGAACAGTGTGAAAGTACATTTTCTACTGATGTAGGAACTTGCAACTTCAACATTTCCCTTGCACAGCTCCAACACCTATTCGTACTCAGCCATTAGCAATCTAGTACACAGTACATACTTTTAGCAAAACTGCTATTTATCTTAAAATGACATCAGCTAAGGCCATCCCTTCTCCCCAAGAGACACCACCGCTGCTGTAATCAAGGAGCATGAGAAACACTGCCCCTACATTACAAATAACATGCGCAACATTTCCCCCGTATTAGTGTTTGGTGCCTCTTCCCTCAGTTCCCTCCCCAACTTTCGTCTTACCTCTCCTGCCAAAAAAAAAGCCATTCAAAAACAAAATAAATGTTCCTTTAGGAACCACCTTTCACAGTTAAAACATAGAACTAAAAAAACCCTGCATAGACTCCATCTACTTTACTTTACTTTATATTTCTCAGTAAAGTACATAGACGCAATAAGATTTTCCTACATTTCCATTTGCATTTTGGGTTATGCTAATGGCAATATTGTGGCGGTCATCCTCCGTTCCAAGGACTGGAACGGTGGATAAAGGGCCAGCACCCAAGTTATCAGCCCACTCGAAGCGAGAGTAGATAACAAGGTCTCTCCCCATTCCAGCCCCTAAAATGTGGGATGAATGTCATTAGCAGGCTAGGTTTCCAAAGCGGTAACCCGTGCTACTAAAAAAGAGGATTTTTCGTCATATACCGGGATGACATTAGCGTCCCGGTTTAGGAAGGAAAATCCTTTTCCAAGATGACCACCATGGAAAGGGAAGGCGGGGGTTCCATATAGGGCCCCTCTTCGCTTTCCATGGCAGCCTGCAAAAGGCAAAAACAAAACCCTGTGCCCATATTACCACAAGCACAATTTCCTTCCCTTTCAAATGTATCCTAATTTCGAATAACTTTACCACAAAGCCAGTCCCAGGTGGACATGGCCACTTTAATCCTATGTTTTGTCCCTTCTGGTCATGGCCAGTAGCCACATTGTCCGGATCATGACCTTATACCATGACCCCGACAATCTGGCCACTGCCCATGGCTACAGCCTACCCCTCAGTCACTAAAGCTATACCGCTATTTTTTTTAACTATAATTATGACACTTGCCAAATCTGAAAAAACTGCCACATTTGCAAAACCATGCTTTTTGATCGTTGCCAATGAGCCTTACGCAAATTTGCTGGAAATCCACCCACGTTTTATTTTTTCAATACTGTCAAAAGAATACACAAATGATTTGTCATGTAAGGTGTGCACAAAATCCCAACAAACTTTGTATACTCATTCGAATTCACCCATCAGCATTACCCCTCAACTCCCCAAACATTATTTCATAAGTTTCACAAGTGCAACGCTCAGAAAATATTATTGTCCCGAGGGTTCGACCATGTATTTTTGTACATACGTTGATGTATGGCAAACATTTCCAATGCACCTTACCTCATTTTTTCTTTTTTAGAAACATACGAAATGTGACAGCAGGGCGCATCCATCTTGTGCTATTCTTATCCATTGCTGCATCTGCCTAAGGTAAACTACCCTGACGTCACTAAATCATATGCTCTGCCCCTGACCCTCACTTAACCAACCCTAGTGATATTAAACACCTTTCTCGCTGACGTTCCTCTTCAGCGTAGTCAAATGCACCCATAATCACCTACATGCCGTGACGCAGAACCCGAAAAACAACACACATCGACTAACAACATAGCACGTCACAATTTGAAATATTAAACCGGTCTTTAAAAGGAAACAATAACACTGTACAATTTCTAAAGTACTTTTATTTCACAATAAACTCTCCGAGAACATCCGACTATTCCCATATTCAATCAAATTGCAAATTTGTTTCTTCGCTCGTGATCGAAAATGTTAATCGTGAGGCACACGTTGTTCTTTTCCCATACACAAAGTGTTTGTTTTCGATAAAGCGACCGCTTGGGTCGCACAGTTAATTGCAGGGTGTCGGCATGAACTTGGGCCTAGACCACCATAAAAGATGTTATGTTATTCCCAATCGTTTGTGCAGCGTACAGACACATGGGCCCTGGGCGATCATCCCACAAAACAGTCACAGTGATCCAGCCATTGACGACTACCTGCACCTGGCGAATAAAGAAGCCATCAGTAGGCATCTGGATCCATGGCAATCGCAGTAAGGCAGCATTTAGTTATTTGGAAAACATAACAGAAAATATGTATCAATACCCAACCTTTATTACAATACATCTATTGATTTCTTAATTCGGCATACAATTTAAACTAACGATTAGCACACACAGCAAACAATCTCAAAAAAGACAAACAGAACGTGGAAACTGATACACAAATCGATATGGTCATACATGACATTTTAAAGAAATATTAGCGTTGAACTTGGGTGAATCTAGTGATAGTCTACATAGATTCTGCACTTCCCATAACCACAAAAAATGACAACCACACAGAAAGATAGTACTTCAGTTACATTGCCAAAATGAATGTTCAGATAATAATAAATTAAAGCCTGTTCCGGTGTACAGTCGTCAAAAGCAAACTTACATGATATTCACTGTCTCCATTCTCTGTGTGTAACTCAGACTGCAATGCTCAATGCGCTCACACCAAAGAATCGTCATGAACTGATTTTACATGTTCCTTACAAACTTTTGGAATGCATAACCTTATCAAATGGTAATTATTCTAAACCTCCTCTCCCTGCATTCTTACTGAATATTCCCTTTCCCTCAAGGTCAAAAAACAATTGACCCTTATAGTTTCAGTCCCATGCGTGGGCTTCCTTAGCTCGCAACCAAAAAATCAAAGCTGGTGACCTTCACTCAGAATCCAAATACATTCTCACTTTGAAACAACATGGCTCAACGCATTCATGAGAACTGGTACTCGCATACACATGAAGACCTGCTGTTTCCATCAAACACTGCAGGTGGCTGCCTCAGATGCCAAACTCTAGGGGGCGCCAGTCTGACTCCAATATTATTTTAAATACATTGGAACACAGACACAGTAGTCCTTCGCCTGTACTTTACGCACATTATATTGAGGAACACCTCCAAATGTACGGTATAACTTTTGTGATAAAAAAACACCACTTTTTTACTTCTTGCTGCCACATCCCATCCCAGACTCATCAACCCTCACATTCCGAGACAGTATTTGATAAGTTTACCAAGTGCAATATTCTGTTTTTTTATATGTTTTTGAGGCGATGTCTGCGAACATCAAAACATGGATCAAAGATGGCGGATGCATCGGAACAATCTGACGCACTTCACGCCCTTCACCATCCAATGAGTGAACGCCTCACATGTCCGAAATGGAAGTGCGACCACGGAGCGGACATAGGTAGCACACATTTTTTTAGACCTACTTTTTGATCGTTTAAAAAAAAAGTACTGGACGGATTTTCACCCAATTTGCAAAAGCATGCTTTTGTGACTAAGCCGCTGCTCCTGCCGCAAATTTGGTGAAAATCCGTCCAGTGGTTTGATCTGTAGCCATGCACAAAGTTTGTCCCCATTCAGTCTATGGGAAAAAAGTAATTTTGGGACCCCCCTTATAACTTTGCCCCCCCTGGACCAAACCTCACCAAACTTTGCAAAAAAAAATTGCAAACCTTAGTGAAGATTCGTCCAGGGGGAGCGAAGTTATAAGCCACCCAAAAAGTGCTCTTCCTATGGGATTAGCAACTTAACCATAACTACACGGCCACTACATATTTGTACTAATACACACAAAACATAAATAGACTACAATGCATACTAATATGGGGCTTATATATGGAGATTAAAGTAAGCAAACAAGAAGCAGTATCATTAGTAACTGTGTATAATCTACATGATTGTATTCACGCACAAAAATGATTCCTGTGTTTCAGGCCTGCTTCTTCCCCTATATATGTTCATCATAACATGTGATTACATTCTAAGGAAAGTAGTGTAAGAATATGTGAGAATAGCAATATCTATAAATGTAATACCTTTGAAAGTTAAGTTTCTGACTGTCAGTAAATAAACCCACCTGGCCTAGATATGGCAGTGAACAAAAAAGAAGAGGCTAGACATGTGATGTCCTCAATGATGTCATCAATGATATTTGTGATGTCATCTTTGACGTCCTGGGTGAAAATCTTAGCAGTGCATGGTGGTGGCGCAAGTTATGGTTGCTTAGCTTACCATAACTTGCACATTTCTCGGCTTTTTCCTATTTTAATTTAAACCATAGTCCCTTTAACAACATTTTTTTCACTGAATTCCATAGGTTTTTAGTAGCGCAACTTAACCATAATGTCCCTTTAACACATTTTTTTCACTAAATATAAATATAGATAATGGAAATATGACAAATGTTTACTAAGACTTCCTTACCTTAAATGTATATAACATAGAAAATACTAAACCCTCAGCCCCGCTACTGATTTTGATGTCATCGGACCGAGCGCATGTCCACAGGCGCACCCGGTCACCATCAGCACTATCCAAAAACTTAGAGGGTATCTTCCATTATTGTATCATCCAATAAAAACACACAAACATATTCAGAAACCACCACATAAATATATTAAATTTAATAATAAATACAAAGTGGAAACTGTATATGTAAGACACCAACCATCCACTGAAGTTGCATTTCCAATATAATGAAATATGCCAAAACAAAATAAATATGCCTCCAACTGAACTACCTCACAGAAACTGCACAGCAAAACGCAAGAGCATACTTACACACCAGTAACAGCAACAGTTTGTCAAAAAGTAGTCCACTACATTTATTTCATATACATATACATTTTCTGTATGATGTACACTAAAACTAATATTTATTTCCTTTTTAACATAGAAATGTCCAGTAATTTGTAATGGCTGGAAGAGAATTTTCCATGAGAGGAGAAGAGTGAAGAGAGTGATAATAATGGTAGATACAACATTTCTCTATATAAGCCAATTAATAAACATTACTTTACATGTACTTAACACATTTTTTTTAACAGACCATACAACCAATAAAACTAATTTACGACAAGAGATAATAGAAGATCCTCTCAAATGAATGGAAGTGAAAATTGATTTATTACTACACAACTTCAATTAACTAAAAGAGTGTATTGTGCACCACATTAAAGAAAACATTAAATACCACTGTCCCACTTGTACCTGTTCCCCCTCTGCATGTCCCAGTCATCTATCCCCAAACCCTCTCCACAAGAAAAACTGTACAATGAACCTTCCATCCCTTCTTCCCCTCCCACATATCATGTCCAAACTCCTAATTCCCCAATATTTGTTTCAGTTTCTGCTTCCCTCTCTCTTTCATATTTTTTATACTGTTAAACAATAATAACATTTTAAATATGTTCTTAGTATATACATGTGTCTTATTTTTGTTTTGTAAAAGGTAGCTAGGGTGTACGCGGACAGCGTGGGTGTCCGTTATGTCAGCAATTAACCAAAATGGGGGTTTCCTAAGGACACTATACCTGTTCGTACTGTTCGTAATTAAAATGGAGGTGTCCTTAGAACACACAAGATGTCTGATTGTCAGCAATTAACCGAAATGGGGGTGTCATAAGGACAATATACTTGTTTGTAGTGTTCGTAAATAAAATGGAGGTATCCTTAGAACACACAAGATGTCCGTTTGTCAGCAATTAACCCAAATGGGGGTGTCATAAGGAAAATATACCTGTTTGTAGTGTTCGTAAATAAAATGGAGGTGTCCTTAGAACACACAAGATATCCGCCTGTCTGCAATCACCCAAAATAGGGGTGTCCTAATAACACCCCCTCTGTGTCCGCAACCAGAATGAATATATCGTAGAACATATATCCGTCCGCCTGTCAGCAAAGTTTTGACGCACATTTATTTTATTCAGGGAGTTCAACATTGTTCGTTCAACTGGGTCCTACGAAAATAGCGCCTCTCTCCGCAACTGTCCGCCGCACGAGTGTCACAATTTTAATTTGTCCGGGGACCCGAAAACTGTCTGTAGAAAACCTGGGCGCATGCGTACAACCACCACTGCGCATTTGGTGTCCTGCGGACAGCCGTCCCATTTGCGAACGTGTCCACGATGTCGTCATGTGACCGCACCCACGCTGAGCGTCTGTCCTTATTTGCAGACACTGTCCGGATCCCCGGACATTTAAAAATGTGCTTTTTGAGCATTCCAAGGTATTTTACAGTAAAGGTTCACCATTGCACATGTCCCAGACAATGTCCCAACCGATCGACATACTTTTTGGAACTTTTTGAGTCCGTTCTTAGTGTTTGAATTGTTCGGGGACGGTGCAAGTGTGCAGAGGGGAACAGGTGTGAGGATGCAGAGGAGCAGATGAAGAGGATGAAGAGGATAAGTTAGTGGAAGTCCCTACTACTAGCACTCATCGTGAGTCTTGGGTGTGGTGGTTATTTACCACTGTTGATGGAAATTCAAAAGCTCATGTGAACAAGGTAATGTGCACTCAGTGCCGCATGGTGCTGAGACGTGGCAGGCCTGGTTCGTATAGCTTTGGAACTACATCCATGAAAAAACACCTGAAGTAATTCCACAGTGGGGCTATTCGTAAGGTTGTACCTTGCGATAAGCGTAGTAGGTTGAGTTCCTCTACAGCATCCTCCGTTTCTGCTCCTGTCACCACAAAGACACTCTTGTGGGACAGTGCATCCCTACAGCTGCCTCACAGGCCATTCATGATGCTGTTGACCCTTACCTTTCGAGGGTCACAATATTGTGCATGCACTGTGATGCAGTACTCTGCAGGGGGGAGAACCTTCTAACTGTTTTTGAGACTTCGGTCAAGGAGCATGAGAAGGACTGCCCACTACCTAAATAAGGCCCACCCTACATCTTCCTCTTTCCACCTGCCCTTTCTTATCCCTGTGGTAGGTGTCCCTTTCTTACCCTCCTCTCCCCTCCTTGTCTTCTGTGTTGTGTTGTGTTTAAAAAATCCCAAAAAATCTAAAACAACAAAAACAAAAAAAACAAAGGCTCTGCTCAGAGCTGCCTTTCACAGTTTAAAAATAGAAGTCACAAATAAATCGTGCAGGGCCTTGTGTTTTTTTTAGATGTCCGCTGACAGTCCGTGAACACCTAAAATCTGTGCAGTGCTACCCTGTCACAACCATTGCACTTTTCTCTGGGAGGAAGTGGTGGTTCTGAAAAGAACCTTTTTGTGGTGTTTCTTTGTGTTTCGAAAACTTCAAATGGTCAACACCTATTGCAAAATGGATTGCTCTAATTCCAAAAATGGTTGAAATGCATTATGTATATTTTGCAGAAAAATCTGATTGCCAGCATAAATAAGATGTACTCCATCTCTGTGAAAAATGTGTGTGCTACAAAAAATAATGTTTTCATTCTGAAAAGAGGACATACCAACATCTCTCATAAAGGCACACAACAGCCTTGGTAACACTGCACCTTTCTTTCTCCATTTGTGGACCAAATGAAAAAGAATGCCGTCACATTTGTCTCTGCGCAATACGAGAAAAAATTACTCGTACAATTACATGACTTTCCCAAGTCCTTTTTTCATTACAAATTGCAAAGAGATTCCAGACACATGTCCTAAACTGTTCCCTTCACAATGAATAATAATGATGTCTGGATGATGTTGTGTCATCAAAGAAGCACAGAGAGGTACCAAATCCACCCACTTCATTCCACGTACCCCATGCCAGTGCACTTCCACATGAGAGAATCCAAGATATGCAGCCACTCCACAGTGATCTGCATGCACCTCCAACCAATTTATCCACAAATCTCCCAAAATCCAAACAATCTGCTTTCTGAAACACACAGCAATAGCTATCTGCTCTTCTATCAGGAAAAAGACTGACTGACAAACTCTCTCCTTACACAACACACCCAGTAAACCTTATTGACCAATCCCTTGCTCTGCTCAGTTTCATTTGCATGCCACTAAACCCCAAAATCCCTGTATGTAATATGCTCTGTCCTCGGACAACCGCGCTGTCCGCGGACAAATCGAAAAATCTGAATGTAGGGGATGAAAAATTAAATAGTGTGCCTCATTTCCCCTTAGAGGTTGGCTCTGAAAAGAGCCTCTTTTTGGTTTTTTTTTGTAGATGCTTCGGAAACACCTTTTATTTTCTATTTATTTTTGTTTTTTTCTTATTTTCCTCCAAAAATCTTCACATTAGCTTCTCAAAAGCAACCCTTATGTCCCAAAACAGCATGGCATTTCCCATAATAGATAAAGAAATGCCATCTTCCTTAAAGTAATCGACATTACCAGAATCAATGTTGTCATTGTCGGAAAACAACATGCCCGATCTAGTCTTAAAACCAAACATGCCTCGGTTGACTAAGCACAAGGCAACATTTGGCTGTGGACAAAAAACAGATTTATTGTCCCATTTTGCCCTTGGTGTCAACCCAGAAAATATAACCTTGGCATTTGGAAGGACTTTCATGATTGCCTGAACCAAATTTTGCAAATCCTGCAACAAAGTAGGGCCACTGACATAGCCTAAATGCACAGCACCACACTGTAGCACAACTGCATGTGGACCATGAAACCTAGCCACATCCTGACAAACTACTAGAATTGCCTGCAAATTCAAATCAGGCACAGTGCTCCACACCGCATTCACTCTTTTTGTGTAAAAATGGTTAGCCACATTAGACAATTTAGCATACTGCTCCAAACCATTCACAAACATATCTCCAACCACCAACACCCTGCCTTTCTGCTCCTCCGCCATCTTCACTACACACAACCTCTCTCAATATGAAGCACAACCTCAACACCTGATTGGCTAATCCTCAAAATACACTCCCACTTCATGCTCGGAAACTCCGGATATAGCATTTGCTGCCTTCGAACAGTCACGCTGTCCGCAGAGCACGCAGGTAACACTAAGGCAGCCCTTCTGCCCTTTCCACGGCACTCTCTGCACCATTTCCTCATTGGCTAGTGTTAAGCAGTCACACAATCATCCACCAATCACATCCAAGAACTCTACATCTAACTCTGTCATCACATATCAGCACTTTAGATGTACTATTGATCACTCTCAGTACAATTCGGCTGTCACTGCAAAGGATCTACAGCAACAACTACTATAAAACTTCGCAAGATTTCCACTTGCAGATTCATGCACATCCACATGCATGAACACAGACTACAGGTATGTATATTTTCTACACAGTACATGTACACCTCTTCTAGAAATATAATACATCCCGAGAGCATAGCTCAGTGGCAACGTGCGTGCCTTGAAAGCAAGATGACACAAAGCAACATAGATTCGATCCGCGGTCCGCGCTTAGAAACCTCTCGATGTTTAAGCATGTTATAAATACGCAACTAAGACAAAATAATTACGCAACTAAAAAACAAACAATTCCTGTATCAGCGCCTCAATGCGCGCGGGGTGTGTAAGTGCTTTAAAGATGTAAAACAAAATAAATAAAAATAAAAAAGAGTAAATGCCACTGACCCTGTATAAACTGTAAAATGAACTTACAGTCATTTCTCCCATCTGCTATGATGAAGTGTCACTTGCTAAGCTTTCTGCTCTCCAGATTTTTGTTTACACACATACCTATCTAAAATAATATTGTTTCATATTATAAGATGTGAAAAATAACAGTATAATTATGAAAAAATCTTTCCAGTGTGTTATAAAATTACACGCAGGCAGGATGAGTACATACATCTTCATTCAAACACACACAGAGACAATATCATTAGAAAAGTACTCTGATCAAACAACACCACTGCCTCTACATCAAATCCTTCTGCTTTATTACCCACACCTTCACAAAGGCATACATTAAATGCTTTTATGTACAACCTCTGCCATTTACCCTGCAAAAATAGCACAGAATGAATATGATTATTTCTTCTATCTCTTAACATCCATTAACATAGCATTAAAAAAAACCACTGTGCTCTATACATTTACTATTAGACTCATTTGAAAAACATATTCAACTAACAGATTCAAAATAAAATATATAGGATGCACATAGGCAAAGAATAGTGCAAAACAATGTCTACATTAACAAAACTGCTATAAACACACATATGCACTAACTTCTTTCTTTTACACTTTCAGTGACCACCACTCTCCTGAAAAGCAGCAGCGTCTGAAGTACAAACAAGGACTTAGAAGAAACCAACTCTTACCATACAAAAAAGTAAGTACAAAACTAACATAATGTTCTAACTGTTACTCAAACACACTAGCATTTTACTGCTGTAGAAAAAACAAATATATGAACCCTTTACCATTAGATGTAGTATTAGTGCTTCCCCTTACCAGTTGCATACTTTATAATCTGAACCCCAGTATAGTAACACACAAATACAAGAATAGCCTTCCGAACTTGATGTACCTGCCCATTGCACAATCACACACCTCAACAGTCATGCTTACCATCATACTCAAACACTCATGCACAAAACATGCATGCACTGCACAACATCCCAATCGACACTTTCTTTTGTTTCTCCAACAGAACACAGAATGCCTACCAAAAAGCAACTCTGTAGAAAGTAACACAGAAGTAGAGCAAATCAAAATAAAAGTGTCCAAAATGAGCATCCATCTCTAGCAGCTGTTGTACAAAAAGTTCAAACAAAACAGCTAATACAGTAATTAAGCAAAATAAAACATGCTTACAGTACAGAAACTTTCCCTCATCTACGAAAATGTAAAACCAAACAGAAAGTAACAAGACTTCAGCTATCACTACTGCTAACACTGGTGCTTGATGTAGTGGCAAGTAAGCATAGCAAAAAAAAATGTTTTACAAAAAATGTTCTGCCACAGAGTCCTTCAGAACCTTTTAAAAACAGGAGAAAAATCATGTGCAACCCTTAAAACCTACTGTAGAAAATTAATCCTAGAAGCTCTCGTAGACAGTGCAATCCTTCTCAAAAGGAAGTTATTTATTTTAGTTTTAAACAGGATGAAACCACTAACAAAACTAACTATTAAACTACAAAAAAGACTTCTCAATCAACGGAATATCATCCAAAATAGCTTCTTAAACGTCTGTGGAGGTGAATGGAGTCACACCACGACCACAGAACCACATTTTAATGAAGAAGCATATAAACAAAAGCAAACAAATCCAATTGCCATACCTAGCAGTGGACTAGGGTATGGAAAACTTAATAACACCATTATGGAACAAGAAACTCTTCCCACAACAATATCCCCAGAAATCTCAGTATAACCTCCCCAATCTACTGAACCAAAACGTCCAGGCTACAAATGGCCGTGCACATCAATGTGTAACATTGCCAAAAAATCTTTCAAATCTTTACGCCAGTTCCTCAATCAGTATGTATAAAGCAAAAACACATTGAAACTACAAAGACAAAATTAAACTTCTACAAAATATGGATGCCTGTCCAGTGCGCAAATACACAGGACTACAAGGACATTCACCTGAATTTCAGGACCTATTTGCAAAAGCACCTTCCATCATATCAAAATGATATCAACACATCATTCAACTATAAGAAATCAAGTCCAAAAACTCTACTATGCTAAAAGTCCTTCTTTAGCACTCGCCAACTTAAATAACAATCTTTTACTTGGTACAGTTAAACAACTACTCAAAGAAATAGATCAGATCCAGAGATAATATTTTGGAATTGAAAGCCACTTACAAAATGAAATAGATGTTCAACAAACTAGCAACTACTGTACAAATAGCAACCTTCTATTAAACACATACAAAAAAGAAATACTAAAGTTTAGAAGTACCTCTGCTGAAGTACCAAACCATGTGTGCGTGTGTTGCCACAGGACTTCTTATAAAAGTACCAAAAAACTATAGACATAACGTACAAAATAGAAGACAATGAAGATTCAAAATGGTTCCAATTGATTCTCTACCATATAGCAGAAAATAAATACATTACTGACCCCTTAATACTTTGCAATTACTGCAAAACTTGACTATACCAAACACCTTCACATGCTATCACAAATAACTTGGAATTATTCCCACTACCAAAACCCCTGCAACAACTAAATGTATATGAGAGCATCATAATTCAAACAATGCACCCATGTCAAGCAGTAATATGCCTCCAACCAAAAACAGCAAAATTGCCTCCCTCTGAATTAGTCAAAGTAGTTTATTTACCATTAGATCTCACAGAAAATATACACACTCTAGGAGTGAAACGGCCAATGGATCAATCTTTAATTGTCTTAGTAAATGGCGTACCTACAACAGACAAAAATATTTGGCACAAACTCGTAGACTTAAATAAAGTTAGACAGGCCCAAACTGGTCAATTTGAACTTCTAAATCCTACTACAGAATCTAATATTTCAGACCATCATACAATTCATCTTTTACACTGTAAAGATACTATATATGATGCACTTGAAACGTACCAAATGCAACAAGCCAAAGGATCTCCAATCAGCATATGGGAAAAAAGTATAGAAGCACGGACCTTTCTGTTACTCTTTCCTACTAGAAAAGGAGGACAGTACGATGATAGACCCACACAGATAACAGCATCAGAATATCGCTCTCTACAAATGTATTCTGACGACCCCAGATTCAGACAAAACATGGAATACATATTCCACCTTCTCTTTGAAAGTGAACTAGGAACTCTATGCTACGGAGTTGCACACACATTAAAATCAGGTACCCATTTTTAAAATATGGCAGCTATGTAATTATTACAAAAAGGACAAGAAAAAGATGAAGTTTTACAGTCAAGTATTACAAATCATTTAGCAAACATGTGTGGTACAAAAGAATACTGGTTTCAGCATCACAGAGATGTATGCTGTATGATCAGAAACCTTGGCCCACTCACTTGGTTTGTAACATTAAGTTGTGCAGAATATGCAACAAACATAGAAATAAAACAACCAGGAGAATTCTGCTCTCTAGATCCTGTAAATATATCAAGATATTTCCATCATTGCTTCATTGCTATGCTACACTTCATTTGTAATAAGACTGTTCCTCCCCTCAGAGAAGTTCAACACTTCTTTTGGAGAAACGAATACCAAGCCAGATGATCACCACACATCCACATGGTTTTGTGGATTAAAGATGCTCCTAAATTTTGTCAGGACAGTGATACCACTGTTTTGCAGTTCAACCTAAAATGTGTCACTTGTGAAATCCCTTCCCAAACAACACATAGTGACCTTCATGCACAAATTTTACATTTTCAAAGACACAAATGTGGGAAATATTGTTGTCGCAAATATATATAAAAAAAGGGAAATACTACACCAAATGCCGCTTTGATTTCCCTCGACCAGTTTCAACAACAGGTCAAGTAAACAACTTCATGTCTTCGGTCAGACATAGTGTCAAAGGTAAATCACCTAACAACACATATTGCATAAAAAGAACAGAAGAATCAAAATACATCAATGATTACAATGCAATCACTGCCCTCCAATGGAATGCAAACATAGATGTGCCGTACATTACAGACCATTCCACTGCAGTTGCACGATATGGCACAGCCTTCTTAACCAAAGTAGAGAAAACAGAGCTTCAGGACCTATGGGATGACATATCATCTGACAAAAAACACTATCACAGAAATTGTAGCGCTTAGGCATAAAAATGCTCTTTCATAGAGAATGTGGCTGCTCTGAAGCTGCAGACCATTTAACAGGTACTGCCTTGTACGGAAAATCAGACAATGTAGTATGGCTAAATCTTAGTCCTGCTAAATCTAGAAAAAGAGTTCTCAAATCATATGAGGACATAGAAACAATAGACAAAAACGATCCCAAAAGCCAAGACATTTTGGAAAACAATTTTACTAGACACATACTACCCAAACAGGAGTACCACTTTGGAAACCATATGTCTCTACCACATAGCCCAAAACTTCACATACAAAAATAAATGTTAAATGAGATGAAAAGAAAGGTAGATACAGAGTGGTAAATTGTGAAGGCTGCTTAGTGAAACTTACTAATCATATCAAATTGTCATTAAAAACTCCTCAACATAAAGAGATGTATTACATGTCCCTGCTACAACTTTTTAAACCATGGAGAAAAGAAGAAGTGTTACTTGACACGTATGACTCTTATGAAGACGCTTTCAAAGCAAATGAAAGCACTATAACAGACGTAAACTTTACACAGTACCAAACAATGTTGAACAATGAACAGCAACACGAAGAAGAACTCCAGGCCCAACTACAAGTGGACACTCCCCACAGTAGTCCATCTTCTTTAACAGAAAGCCAAGAACAACTTCTACAACCACTAATAGCAAATGAGGCAGACTTAGCCATGACAGAAGTAGAAAACACCATGTGTCAGTATGAACAAGATACAGGAGACTTTGCTGTACTGAAATCACAACTGAACAATGAACAGCGTAGCATTTTCCAATAAATAACAAAACAAATTGAACATGGTGTGGAACATGAAAATAAAAACTGTACCTGCCAAGACTACAAACCTATACTGCTATATGTGAGTGGTGAAGCTGGTTCAGGCAAAACATTCTTAATCAAAATCCTCAGCAAGTTCCTTCAACAATTGACAAACAACAAACTGTCAGCTGTTGTATCTGCCCCCACAGGTTTAGCTCCCTACAACATAGGCGGTGTCACTTTACACCGAATACTACTCCCAGTAGAACACCAAACCAAATTAGACTATTACAAACTTTCCACAGAAGCTGCAATGGAACTACGCAGAGTTTTCCAACAAATGAAAATGCTGCAAATAGATGAGCTGAGCATGGTCTCCAACCTAATGTTGGCTTTAATTCACCTCAGATTACAAGAGGTCCTCAAAACAGAGTACGACCAGCTCTTTGGAGGAAAACACATTATTGTTTCCGGAGATCTTCTTCAATTGACTTCAGCCATTCAACCAAGACTCATAACCAACCAAGACGCAGCATAACCCACCTATAATACCAAACATTTTTACTGTGGTATCTGGGTATGCTGCAGTGGTTGTGGATAGGGCCTAGAGTCTTGGGTGCATGGCTGAAGCTCACTGTAGGCTACTCCCCCCTTTCCCCACTGTGGGATTGGGTGTGAGCATGTTCCTTGTAAACCTGATTACTACAGCTACCAGAAGTCCTTGCAGCAAAATCATCATTGATTGTCAACACCTGCACTTGCTGTGAGCTACAAGTTAAGACTGCCTCCCTGACGATGTGAAGGGCACAGAAACAGGTAGGAGGAGAACACCAGTGGCTGAGAAGGTTTACTGTGCAGGGAACTGGAGGGCGACCCTCTCCGATTTCTTTTTTGTCATATCTCCAGGATTTCTGAAGGGTGGAATCTTCAGAATCTGATAGGGTGCTGCACCGGGGTGATACATGACCTGCTTTTGAGTGCCTCACTGTAGGCTAGTCCCCCCTTTCAACACTGTGGGATTGGGTGTGAGCTTGTTCCTTGCAAACCTGATGACTACAGCTACCAGACGTCATTGCAGCAGAATCATCATTGATTGTCAACACCTGTACTTGCTGTAAGCTGCAAATTAAGACTGCCTCCCTGACGATGTGAAGCACAGCAACCGGTAGGAGGAGCACACCAGTGGCAGAGAAGGTTTACTGTGCAGGGAACTGGAGTGCACCCCTCTCCGCTTTCTTTTTTGTCATATTTCCAGGATTTCTGAAGGGTGTAGTCTTCCGAATCTGATAGGGTGCTGCACCAGGGTGACACATGCTCTGCTTTGGAGTGCCTCACTGTAAACTACTCCCCCCTTTCCTCACTGTGGGATTGGGTGTGAGCTTGTTCCTTGAAAACCTGATGACTACAGCTACCAGAAGGCCTTGCAGCAGAATCATCATTGATTGTCAACACCTGCACTTGCTGTAAGCTGCAAATTAAGACTGCCTCCCTGACGATGTGAAGCACAGCAACCGGTAGGAGGAGCACACCAGTGGCAGAGAAGGTTTACTGTGCAGGGAACTGGAGTGCACCCCTCTCCGCTTTCTTTTTTGTCATATATATATATATATATATATATATGTTATTATTATTATTATTATTATTTATTCTTAATTTCTTAATGGGAGCTCCTGGGCTGTGGCCAGCGCCATGTGTCTCTTTGTTTCTAGAGTGGCTGGCTTTCTTGTTCAGGTCTCTTAAAAAATAAAAAACAGGGGGTTCCACAAGTGTAACACTTTGAGCAGTGACCCTAAATAAGAAAGAATAGGAATAACATATTGTCTTTCTGGAATAATTGCTAGACTCATTAAAGGTTTTCTTTAGGCACACTTGAGGGAGTGAGTCACTGATTTAGTCTGATTTAGGGGGTCATTCCGAGTTTGGAGGCAGCCATGGTGCTCTTAGCACCATGGCTGCCTCCAAACCTGGGTCCGGGTCCGGTGTCTCTGAATGGGGACTTACCGAGTCATTCCAACCTTGGAGGACCCGGTAGGATTCAGAAAACCATTCCCCTTTCCCATTTGAGCACCCATAGGGCTCCATGGTCCCTTAACGGGTCCCGCTAAGAACGGCTGGTGAGACCAGCCGTTGCTGGTGGGACCCGCTAAGGGACCTTGGAATGTGGCGGTAGGGGGTTAACGGCACCGCCATCCTTACCGGTGCCGTTAACCCCCTATCGCCATACTCGGAATGAGGCCCTTAGTCTGTTTTTAAACACCTCAAATTCACAATGCAGACAACAACTATATGTATTTTGCTTTCTGCAAGTTGCATTTATAGCATGTTTGTTCTGCCGCTGTCTGTTAGGATCATAATAAAATATTCCATCTGGGTGTCCTCGGTCACTTGACAAAATCATTGTGACTAAAAGCTTGTGTACAGTATATAAATGTTTGACCATGGCACATGAAGTGTGATGTCATTGGAGGTCAAGGGTCGTGTGATGTCACCTCCGCTACCCCTGCATTTTGGTGAAATGACGTCCCTGCATTTGGCCCAAGTTTGTTGCATACTTTTTAAATGTGTTTGTATTCAGCTTAAAATATGGTGACTGCAGATGCGAAAATAATAATCAATTATCAAATCGACCCTCGATTTCTTGAAAATAGAAAGATCAGTCCATCGGTCATGTTTGGGGTTAACTTCATTCATTTATATATCTGGGCTAAACTACACTGTTACAAATGGGAATGCATGCCCCCAATTGAAAAGACCAGTGTAATCAAAAACTCCAGCGATCAGCCAGGGCGAGAAACCTTCTAACCGTATACGTTAGGAAACAGTATAATTGTGTGAATCTTCCTGAATTTTAGATAGATGTGCATCCCAGATAAATGTTATTTCAAGATATGGTATTTCCTCTTTTCAGACTTTCCAACAATAATTTCAAGAAAGCAACAACTTTTTTTTTTTTTGTTTTGTTCATCGTTGTGCTTCTACATAGGCAAACACTAACGCTCCTGGGTTTCATTTCAAATGTGTCATAGTGGTAAATTATGGCATCATGTTTTTACACCTTTATTTACCTCTCTGCCCAATTTTCCCGCAGTAAGATGTCGTGGGGAGTGCTCGGATAAAAGATTAGATGCCCTTCATGCATCCCTCCTCCATCGTGTGAGTGTGTTTAATTTCCTGCATGCATGACATTTTCATGCAGGCATTACATTCATGGATTTCTATGGAAACCAGCTTTGTTGTGCACCTGGTCAAAACCAGTGGTTTTCCAACTAATCCATTAGCAAAGGTTTCCTGCAAAGCATATTTAAATGTACAGTTTACTTCTTTACCAAACATAGTGGAAAATGTAAGCGCAAAAGCAAATATGCCTCTATTGCACTCTTTGCTTCTCCCATCCACCTCGCAGGCATTGGCGTAAGAGGGGCCCCCCAGCCATCACAGTGAGGAGGGCAATGCAGCCGCATGCCAGGAGCGGCCCGTATCAGGCCTAAAGTCAGGATGAGGGCTGGGCCTAGTGCAGCTAGCCTGAGTGTGGAAGGCAGCGCTCAGGCTCTGGTTGTGAGCGCAATGTCAGATGGCTCAGGTGACACTGGGAGATACCCAGCAAAAAATGTCAGTCCTGCCTCCAGTACCTCGCATGCACAAATAATCACAGGAGGGGGCCCTCAGCATGGCTCACAGGGCTGGGGCTGTGTGGTATGCCACTGCTCATAAGTGCATGTAGGGGATCCAAGAGCACACATGTGCTAACATTAGTGATCACCTGCATGAAATACATATTTGCTTCGAGGCTTTATGTATCCTCAGCATGCATTTTTCCTTGAAAAATTACATGGAAATTGTTTGGGCACAATATGCATGCATGTGCCTCTTGTGTTTGATCCGGTGGTCGGGTAATGGTCTTAACAGAAAGGAAGTGTTTGCGTTACATGCACCATATTGGTGACTGCGGTGACTGCGATGTGAGCACGATATTATGATTTATCATGTATCCCATGTAGTTAATAAGAATGGGTTGAGTTTTACTTTGTGTATACTTGATAGATGTGCACGGTAACCAGTGATTATATTACAGCAAAAAATAAAGAGACAATAAATGAAGGAGTAAAAATAGCGAATTACAAAAATAAAGAAGGTAAAAAACGACAGGATGAAAATATAATGAAATAAAGGCAATAATATAGTATTGAAGGTTTGAGGTTGAGTGGGTAACAAAAGTCCAATTAGACTTGAGTTGAAAATAGTTTAAAAAAGGGAGAACGAAAAAGAGGGTTGACAGGTATAACTGGTCCTTGGGGCACGGGGCGTGCGTGCCCATAGAGGGTATTTGCAAGGCAAAGGTAGGAATAAAATAATATGGTAAAAGTGGAAAGTTTGGAAAAAGACCTTTAAATATCACAAAACCAGTATTGTAATTATTCAAAGGTCCACTAAATTTCAGTCACAGACTATAGAAACAGAATGCATGTAGATATGTAATGGGTATGTTGTTATTTGTTTTAAAGTTGTTAAATTGTCTTTATATAAGCATTTAGAAGTAATGTCAGTGTTAAAATCACATATTACCAATTCACATATGAGTAGCAACACAATGACAAGTCTGCCAATACAAATATGAACATGATGTTGTTGTGTGGCATGCCACGTAGGGCCTACAGATGAGCACCAAGGAGCTTTATGTGCGCACACAAGAAAGAAGATTCACGGATGGAGAAGCCACTGTGATGGGACGTGATAGTCTTGAACATGCAGGCACAGACATGCATACACGGGGGTCTTCAGGGAAATGTGTTTGGGAGCAAGGGGTACATGGCAAATACATGAATCTGGATACTGCAGGTCCACCCATAGTTGGGATTTGTGTAGGCCCCAGAAACGTGATGTGGCGAGATAAACTCTGTGTGACCTGGGAAGCTGGTTGATTGAGGTGGAAGGCTGGGGGAAGTCAGCTATCTGCATTCAGGATGCTGCTATAACATCATATGGTCAGTTGTGGCCAGGTAAGTGTTTTATGACTTGGTGCTATTGTGGAGAGGAGATGAGATCTTTCTAAGTACATGGGTGTTGTTATCCAGCGCCCAGGGAAGTCCAGCCACCTGCTAGGATCGGTTTGGGGCAAGTTAATAAACCCAGTGCAAGGGGTGCTTAAGGGCAGAGTAGATAAATTATCAGGTTCTCATGAATAATCAAGATGTGGCCGGAGGCCATGCATGCTAAAATGGTATTTATTAGAGATTACTGTGAAATGAGAATGCTAGCAGGTCTGGGGGGATACGATGCTAATCGTCAGTTCAAATGGATCTGGTTTGTTTCTCTCCCTCCTCATATTGTTGAAGGATTCTTGCAAAAGCCATGTGCATCACGACTGGAATTAGAGGTCCCCAAACAGATGGAACCCCTAATACATTAGGATTCTTTTGAGTGAATATGTAACCATGTGATGATTTCATGACCTACTATGGAAATATACTGAAAAAGGGTGTGTTGTAAATATGAGATAATGCTAATTTATGTCAAAAGGGGATGGCGGTTAAATACATGTATCCAATGAGAGCATGGAAACTGAGGGGGAATATATTTCTTTGTATCAGTTTGACCAATCAAGTTTGTGGGGGATGACTTTGTAATGAAATATGTTGTAGTGTGCTAACTGTTGCCAAATGTACACATCTTGATCTTTAAGTAATAACCAAAAGTACCCTGTAAACGATCAGCCCATTCTGCTCCCTTTGGCCTCTCAATACCTCTTTCACACCCTCATTACCACTTCAGCCACCAGATCATCTGACTGCCCTCATGTTGATGCTATTTGCAATGCCCCCAAGTGCCCCCTCACTCCACCACCAACACCATTCGTACTCCCTCTCTACACAGCCACCCCTATTCTTCACACCACAGTTTATTTATTTATTGGGTATTTATAATGCGCCTATACACAAAGTGTTACAAGGTACAAGTTATCAAAGCACCTGATCACCTTCATTATTCAGCTACACAGACCACAGCTACCAATGCACCTGATTGGCCTCACTATGATGCCAATTCAGTTACAAACATTTCTGACTGGCCTCGCTATACTGCTACTGACAATGTCCGCAAGTGTCCTCCCACATCATCACCAACACATTTACTACCCCCTCTAATCAGAGGCACTAGCTTGTTCTCACTTTCTCTGGCAAACCTTCATGCTACCCCAGCTATCCAGAAGTCTCTACCACAAAACCTTCAGAAACAAAATCTCCCTTACTCTTCTCACCCATCTGCTCCGACCCTCTCCTGCTTCACCGGGGGCATAAACTAATACTGGCATGCACAACCTTGCTGAGGTTCAATGAGACTATCCAAGCTGTGTACCAGTACGTATTCCCCAGAACATTCTCCTGGACGGAGAAAGAAACTATTGCATCTCCTCAAACACCCTCCCCCACCTCTACTCCCTATCGACCCTATGCCACTATACAAGAGTGAACGCAAACTGGTAAGGACCCACATCTTAATGGCACCCTCATCAATGCTGGCTCCCTCTATGCTCATACCACCAACATCCACTACCTTATAGAAGAAAACCACTTGATTTCATGGCATTTACTGAAACCTGGCTGCACAGCACTGCAGGTCCATCCCTCCCACTCACCATGCCTCCTAACTATTCAATCCTTAGATCTGATACAATAGACATAAAAGGAGGTGGTGTGTCACCCTTATCAGGAAAACCACTCTTCCCTTTAGAGAGATACCTATGCCTCCACAACCAGGCTATGAACTAATTATGTAGAAGCTTCACATCAATCTGCAAACCACCACCAACATCCTCATTGTTTACCATCAACCCAGTCACCTGAACTGCCTTGAACTGTACATTCCCCTTCTACTCTCTACTTCCATCAAACTAGCCACTAAGTTCCTAGTCTAAGAGGACTTTACCCTAGGTTATGATGATGCAGCAGACATTAAAGACAATGACATCACACAATCGCTCATTGAATTGAATTTCAACCAACTTATCCACTGTGGGGTGCATTCAAAGGCCCCAAATTGTAGTTCCTTTCACATGAAAAGCAGGATTGTTCAATACTGACACAAAAACGGCTTCGTATTTTAAATGTGCAATTGTAAAACTGCTAAAAGAAACATTTCAGGGAAAATACATGGTGCATGTTGACAAAAGTAATGTATATTATGTTTTGCATGCAAAAAAATAGCAGACATATGAAAGGAAAAGCCACTTTGTTTTCATGAACAAGTGTCTCTAAGCCAGAGGCAAACCCTTTTGCTGGCTGTGGGGCACTTCACAAAGAAATCCCAAACTACTGGTCTGGATTTTACATCCCCCAGCTAATTACAAATTGCAATACAATGTCCTGCTAAAGTTGTGGAATAATCAGTGTTCCCAAGAATTTCTCGCTCTGAAGGCAGTTAATGCAGGACAAGTTCTCCTTGGCTGAAGCTTGACTAAAAGGTGTGAAGACTGTGGGCTACAACTTCAAACAGGCAACCAACTTCAAAGTGCAAGCTGCAAACAAAAAAAAACATCAAAACTCTTTACAAGCTGACCCAGTGAGACCATAAGGTATGGAGGCAGGAGAATAGTAATTTGTCCCACATGAAGAATTACTATTAATTTAAAAGAACTATTATCATTTAGGATTTTTTCCAACAACCATAAGGCAGATTTTTCTTCGTTTATGTACAATTTTTTTAGGTATTTACAGGCGATTTTGGACATATACACTTCATGCACCTACGAGTTAGGGAACTGTAATGGCCAGTTAAGTTAGGTTTCTAGCTGATCTGAAAATGTTCTAAATGTGAGAGTTAGTGAACCAGTGGAGGATAAAATAAGTACGATAGGTAATCATTTACATATTCATAACTGTTATCCTTTTGATGGTAACAGTAGAAAATTGGCACCAGGCCATGCAAAATGTTCCAGACCCGACGGTCGTCTGATTTAATTTCCCATGATTAGCTGAATCAGAAAATACGTACATTAAGGCAGTTATTAGTAAAATTATATAGTTTTGCCACATAACTAGTTTTTGCAAAACATTTGACATGAGAACAAATGGGGCTTGTAAATTAAGCTGCCATATGTCTGCTCCAGACTCTTAAACTAATACATAGAGAGGGGCTGCAGTGGGCAGGAAAGAGACGGGTAACTGTCTAATCATATTTGCGTGCACTCTTGCAGGGTACACACCCAAGATTGTAAAATTGGTGGTGTCATCACTGCTATGTGAGGGGGAATGCATTAGGAGGAAGGGACAGAGATGCTGAAATTTACGATCAAAGAAGACTGATGAAACCCAACATATGACAACTGCAATGAAACACTAGAGGAGATTGGTGAGAGTGTATT
This sequence comes from Ambystoma mexicanum, assembly GCF_040938575.1. Taxonomy (NCBI): domain Eukaryota; kingdom Metazoa; phylum Chordata; class Amphibia; order Caudata; family Ambystomatidae; genus Ambystoma; species Ambystoma mexicanum. Next base: position 840,694,343 of record NC_090935.1, on the reverse strand, counting down.
TGGGTGGAGCTGTCTTTTTCTAGGAAGGCCTAAGAGCTGACTGGGTCCTACGGTGGAGAGCAGGAGGCCATTATTGAAAGTGAAGCGACCAGACCTCTGCCCTATCTTACCAGAGGGTCCTGCCATGCAGCTGGGTGTCCTGAACCTTATACAGAGGTTTTCACAGTAAGTAGACTTGAGCCGTTTGTAACCAAAAGGTGGGGGAATCTGCTGGCCTTAAATCCTTTCCCTTTATAATGGGTGGTGGGAATAATTGGGTATATCACTAGCCTATTTAATTAAAAATATTCATTTAATTAATTCCCCATTTGGGGGAACACTATTTGGTGATTTCTGTTAAAATTCAAAACTAACAAAGCTCACTTCCCAGTGTGTGCTGAAAACTATAGCCTTTAATATAATGGAGTAATCCCTTTTGTCCTGTTGACCCTCACTTCTTTAAAGAAGAGGGTTGCCTTTGTTCCTAAATCAGTCCAATCTTGTCATACAGCTTCCCCAACACAGGCCTTTCAGTGGATGGGGGTCTGAAAAACAAAATTTCCCAAATCATTCAAAATGTTCTGTCCAACTTCTCCAACACAGACCAAATGGTGGGGCGGGGGGCAGAAAAGCAAACCGCTAAATCACCCTGTGTTCATTTTAAACCAAACGTGTGGGTGAAATCATAATCACCATATGCATTTGTACCAATCTTAAACCCTACTGCTAGTCTTTTAAACCTGCAGGAAAATCAAAATTGCACAGCACTACATTTATAATTGTCTTGGTTATTGATCAATTTAATTCTTTCTTAAAGTCAAATGTGTAGAAAGTAAAACATTGTTATTTGTATTTTGTTTGAACTAATTTGTGTAATTGATTTGTGTAACAAGAAGTTAACGGGGAGCCACAAAGAAGGTGGTGCGTGTAGTATAGTGTGATTTCTATTATTTTTAGTCTAAATAAATACAAATAGATTTCCTGTACAATGGCCAAGTCCTTGGCTCATTGGTAGCTGAGGGGGAGGGACCCAAAGGGCATGATATGCATCTGAAGTAGGGTTGAAGAAAATAATCTGTTAAACAGTTTTGTTGGATCACACCTTGGGTGGGGAGGGAAGGAACTCCCCATGTTGAGAGTATCTTTTCAAGAAACTGTTACGCCACTCCCCTACTTACTCTAAAGGACACAGCCTGGATTGGATCTTAGCATTGAACCCCTCAGTCTCTATCACATCCATCATTCCTGTGCCCTGGTCCGACCACTCTCTCATAGAGTTCTATTTGTCCCTCTCCTAACCAGCATGAACACCATACATTACACTTCTGCCACCCCTGTCTGACAACAACACACTGATTCACTGAAGATGACCTAGTCCCTACTCTGGTTAGACACCTCTCTAAGCACATACACATACCAGATGACTTGCAAGCCCACACTTCATGGATCCTTACCGCCTTTTCACGCACCATTAACCAACATGGCCCACTTAAACCCATCAACACTAAACCAGGTCAAAGAGCAAATAGTTGATTTACTGATGAATTCACAACCCTGCACTGTCACAAATGGGCCCTGGAACACACCTGTAGGAAGCCCCCACTCCTTTCAAACTTGGTGCATTCCACCTAGTGTCCAAAACCTTCCAAAAAAAACCATATCTTGACAAAGACCAACTCATTCAACTCACGTATTTCTGAAGCTAGCTCAAGTTCCAAGGAGCTATTTGCCATCCTCAAAGAATTGAAAAACCCCTCCCCTACCCCTGTCTTGTGTCATTTACAAAGATTGGTGTACCATCATTCAAGCAGCCCTTTCTAGCAAAATTAACAAATTGCAAGATAGAATCCTCTAAATAAAATGACTACTATCTAAACCTCCAACCCCTGCACCAACCGCCATGCTCCCCACTCCTCCCCCACCCCTCTACAATCCCCAATTCCAATTATCCTTTTTCGCCACTGACTACATCGCTGCCAATATCTTGCATCTCAAACCATCCAACTGTATAGGTGATGATTGTCCTAGCCACATTGTGAAACTTTGCACTGCTACTTTAACACTGGCCTTAGCAGACTTTGGAAATGCCTCCTTCACCTAAAAAAACATTCCAAACTGTCGCAAAACAGCATGCCTCCCCATTAAGAAACCCTTGCTTGTTCCTACACTGCCCACTACTAGCACATTACCACGGTGCCCGTCCTGTTCAAAATCCTAGATTGTGTTGCCTATTCCTAAATCCAAAACTACCTTAAACAGCACCAACTCCTAGATTCAAGACCATCCGGTCCGATCCAAACACAGTACTGAAACAGCACTCCTGGATCTCAAAATCCAACTCGACAGCATCCGTGACTCGGGCAACATGGCCATTCTTCTCCTCTTGTACCTTTCAGCAGTGTTCAATCCCATTGACCACAACATCCACTGCCAACATCTCCTAAATTCCACTTCTCCCACCAGGTGACCCACTGGATCAAATATTTCATGAGTGAACATACTTCACAGTTCTTTATAGGTGATCACAGTACTGATCCCATTTCCATACCATGTGGTGTGCCCCAAGGCTCTTGCATCTCCTCGGCACTGTATAACACATACACTAAACCTCTCTTTGACCACCTCGAAACCCTGAGTATTCCATACACAATCATTACAAATGACACGCAAGTTCTTCTGCCTATCTCTGATAACTATTCCCAATATGTCCAATCAATCAACAAGACATACAGCGTCATTCAAAACTGGATGGCTTTTCACAACCTTTGTCTCAATGATGAGAAAACTGAACTCCTCATTGTGGGCTCCTGTCAATGCTGGTCTTAGACCACCACACACTCCTCCTTCCCCACCAACAGAACTACCATCCAGGTCTCTAAATATGTGAAGACTCTTGGTGTGTACCATGACGCTGAGCTCAACATGTCCCGCCATGTCAAAGCGTTGGCATCATCCACTGCCCACATTACTAAGCTCATCTCCATGTGCAGGAAATGTATATCTCCCCCTAACTCGTCCACTCCTGAACAAGCTATGGTTACAAAAAAAGGCTGTAAGAGAGGAAATGGGCCTACAACTCTTCAACCACATCTCTGATGCAAGAAGAGAGGTGCACTGGTTGCCTATAAAAGCACACATTGAATTGAAACCACTAACCATCACCCACTGATGTTTACACCAGAATGCTCCTGTCTACCTCACCCACCGTATTACTACCAAAGCAGTGACCCGATGCCTTTGCCCCTTTTCCAGCCGCACCCTGCTTACTCCTAGATTCAACCGCAAATGAGCAGGTGGCTCCAGCTTCTGCTTCATGGCTCCCTCCCTTTGAAACACACTCCCAACCATACAGATATGAACATTCATACTTGGACTTCAAAAAACTATTAAAAACGTGGTTATTGTAATTGTTTATTTGTAGGGTGCTTATAAACAGGAGAAGTGCTTTAAAGCACTTCAAGTCTGAAAGGGAACAAGGGAGTACAGTTGTCATTCTTAGGCCTTGAAGATTCCAAATGATTTACAACAATAGCTAGCATGCTAGGCCAGAGGCATATATACTAGTGAAGTGCTTGACAAAGAGTGAGGGGAGAAGGTGGAGTGTGAGAGGAGCATACATTTTCTTTTTTGTGTGAAAGTTTCAGCTCAACAGGCCTGCATGTAAACATACTGGCCCCCATGCTTTTATTACACATTTTCAGCTCAAAACATCAGCACAGACTTCAAATTCACAGGCCATAATGTGTTACTCATAGAGCGGCCACTTTGCTTATGTGAGATTATGTGCCTTATTTGCATTCTATTGTCTTTCTTCTTAGTCATTTCTCATTTAGTTTTAATGAATCCATAAAATTTACTACAGCATACGTCAATTTAATATTTTGGCCAGAGGTTGCATATTGCCACCAGTCTTGATTGTTCAGGGTAGCTGGGGCAAAAGTGCCTAAATGTTGCGTCCGCCGGGTTACTAACGCAGTGCAACCAGTCATAAGATCTTCTATTGACTCGATCTGAAGGCTGCAGAATCGACAAAGATTGTTCCCCGCCTCATTAATGTGGCGACAGGTTTGCATCTCTTTGGTTTGCAGTGCATTCAGTCGTAGTCTCAAGAATTGGTCGCGATGATGTCGTGATGGACAGTTGGTTAGATAACGGCTCTGCACATTTAGTTTATGAGCTCCAATTCCTGATTTCAGCGTCGTAGGCAATTGCTGATCATAATTCTGTGAGCTACTGGACTTCATTTTATTTTTCGGAGGGTCATTAAAGATTTCCACATGACACTCGTGTGCAGGGAGTTCAGTGACAGCTCATATCGTAGTTGGATCATTGATGTATAAGAAGGTAATTTCAACACTCTTCACCAAAAAAGACCTTCCAACTTCTGCCAAAACGGTGTTTCAATGTTCCATCCAGATTCTGATCCAAATGTAATTGCTGGTATAACTTTTTGGCAATAAAAAGTAACGATCGGTGTTAGACTAAATTTGCCATGTGATTTGTATAATTTGAGACCTTGAATGCTGAATTGAGTCATTTTGTTCATCAAATCCGCCTTCCAGTGTTTTTCATTTATTGAAGTATTGAACATTATGCCCAGATATTTGATGGAATTTGTTGAACTTAATGGTATTCCATTAAAGTACCATTTGTGTGATCTCTGCTTTTTTGAGGTCCCAGCACCAATTGACATAATTTTGGTTTTGTCAGAGTTCACGTCTAGTTCGTTTGTTGTCAAGTACTCTTGTAACTTGTTTAAAAGCCGTTGCAGGCCAATCTCTGTTGAGTCTATTAGGACCATCTGCATAAATGATAACCTGAATTTCTGTGTTATTTATTTTTGGTGAAAAGCAGCGTGCAGGCTCTAGATGCTTAGGCAGGTCGGAAATTAACAATTTAAATGGGCAACCTTGTTTGACGCCTCTGTTAGTAGGTACCCTCTTTGATAGCTCGCCCTGATGGTTCAAGTGAATTCGAATCAAGGTCTCAGTGTGCAATGCTTTTATTGGAGCAATCAAGTCTGGTGGGCATTCCCATGCAACCATTTTGTTCCATAGTAGTTCGCGATTGACACTATCAAAAGCGCCACGCAAATCAATAAATGCCACATGTATTTTCTTCTTGGCTTTCAAGGTTTCAAGTTTCAGGACATTAAGTATCAGTAGATTTGCATCCACTCCGACGCCCTTAGTGAATCCGGTTTGTCGGATGTCGCAAATCTGTTCACTCAATGTCCAAGAGACCAGTCTTCATCGTAAGAAAGATGAAAAGATTTTGCCAATAGTGTCTAAAAGGGCAATCGGGCGATAGTTGTTTGGATCAGCCCGATTGAACTTTTTGTGGATTGGTACAACTATGGCTTCTCGCCAAGAGTCTGGTATTTCCATTTGGACAGATAATCGCTGAAAAAGTGTCTCGATTAGGACAGCCCATTCGACTGCGTTCTTTTTTAACATTACGTTCGAAATCATGTCAGGGCCCGCTGCACGGGAACTTTTTAGATCTCTTATAGCAAGTTAAATGTCAGTCGATGAAATTTGCATGCCCCAAGTTGTCGTGTTAATGTGTCTCTCTTTGATTGACTCCTTCATAGGCTTGAAAAACGTTTTTGCAAAGTGTGCTTCCCACCTTGAAGCGTCAATTTCATGCACTACAGAAGATTGATGTTGCACATCTCCTGAATTTAATATTTTCCAGATTTCATAGGAATTCAATGTAATCAGATGTTTCAAGAAGATTTCGGCTTGGTCCTGCTCGATAATCATTGTTTGCTATCTTAGCCAATTTCTATATTTTGATCTTCGTTCTCCAATGGCAGCTTTTATATCCTTTGCACTCAATTTCGAGGCTCCTGCTCTTTTTATCAGTCGAATGTCTCTTCGCATCATTCTCTTAGCATTTGTAATTTGCATGGTGTAACACTGTTTGTGTTGAGTTCTGAATGTTGTGTTAGATGATTTCTTACAACTGTAGTTTCAAAGTAACGGCACATAATCAACTGTTGACCCATTAGGCTGATTTAATAGTTGTTGATTCATAATACGGATTTGAGGAGCATATATTCACAGTCGTTTTCCACTTGCATTGATCATCACTGGAACACAATATTTCTTAGTTTTCTCTAGCCATTCAATCGCACAGGAAAATCGTAGAAGCTTTTGATCACTATTCTGCATTTCACAAATTTCGAGTGAAAGATCCTGTTCAAAGAGATTTCGGGAGACCCAGAAATAGTCAATTATAGACTGTGAATTGTTGTTTGACCAGGTTGCCTGTGGAGGTTGGTGACCTTTCACTTGTCCATTTACCATTCAGCAGTTACGAATTTTGAGTGCACTTCTCCATATGTGATTTTTACTGTTTCCTCATCTTTAACTAGTGGTCGAAACGACTGAGTTGATTGGTTTAACTTAAACCAGGTGCAATTTAGATCCCCACAAAATATGATAGAAAGATTCTTGAATCTTGTCAAGGACTCATCAATGTGTCTGGTAACTGAATTTACAAAGTTTTTACAACTGATTTGTTTCGGATTCCAGTTACCATTAAATACTAACAGGTGTTTCCTTTGCTCGGCATCTGGGTTGGCAGTTCATAGTACGACACCTTGAAGAAATGGATTTGGACAAAATGTGTCTGTGATGGACCACCAGGGAGTTATTTTGATTAACATTAACAATCCTGATGATGGTCTACCTATAGGGTTTTTTATTGCGGGATTCAATAAAATGACAAAACCGTCTCGTGATGGAGGCTCACTTGACCAGGTTTCCTGGAGACAAATTACAAATGGGCACTCTTTCCCTCTCCAGGGAACATCGAATAAGTGAGCAAAGCCTCTTGTGTTCCAGGATAGAAGGATGCACTGCATTTCCCTCGACTCCTGTTGTTGCTAATTACAGGTGTCATGTTTCCTCAAATGAAACTCCTTGGGATTATTATGAGGATTACCATCTCTTTTACTTCCATTGTCAAAGGCTTTCATGGAACTTCTCACTGTTGCACGTCGTTCTACTTGGGATTCCTGCAGACCTCGATTTATAGTTTGGCTTTTTGGATGGTCATCATCGGCTCTTGGTTCAAGGGTGATATCGAAGCCGAATATTAATAATTCGTTTGCGGCTTTCAGAATAGTATTGCGTACTGAAGCAGATGTAATATGAAGAAGCACTTGGTCACAGCACTTCTCAGTTGCATATTCTACGATTTTAATGTCCTCGACACAATTGTGCGCAATGACGGCACACAGTTGAAGTGTTTCATCACATTGTGTCGGTTCAAGTTCAGCTCACCATCCTCTGCATGAAGATTTTGAAGTCTTAGTTTACAAGTTGAGTTTGAGTTGTTGCCATTGGATGTAGAGCGAACTCGAGTTGAGTAGTGAGTTTGACTCTTTCGTTGGATAGAAGTCTCTTTGGGATTCAGTTTTGAAACTAGAGCAGTATTGTTCGTAATGCTCATTCCGCCGTTGTTCTTCAATCGATTCCTAGATTCAAGCTCCTTTGCATCCCTGTGAGCTTCTAGGTTGTTGTTTCATTGCCGCTTTTCACCATTGGGGTCACTGATTTCGTGCTGCGAAACCGACCAAGGCTCCTCAGGTTCATCTGAATAAGTAGAGAGATCACATAGGTCAGTTATTGACCCTTTGGATCTACTACTTTGCTCCACCTCTTCAGACTCTGCACGTCATCTTTATTTTGTGGAGGCAGAGGACCACGTTGATAAGAGGACAAATTGGCGATGTTTCCATTTGGGTGATGGGAGCAGTCTTTATCCATCGCAGTTCCATTTCTCGACCCTGCATCGGGTGGCGGAGGTATATTTCTTATGTATTTCTTTTTTGGAAGTGCAACTTTCGATTTCGTGGGCCCTAACGTTTTCTTGCTTAACAGAGCCTCCTGCAAATTTGAAACATTTTTTTTTGTGGTTTTGGGATTGTGCCTCGGACTTAATTCGATAGATTTTGCCGTGCCATCGAATATTCCAAAAGAAACCAATGGTTTGGACACAATTGAGCTTGCAATTTGTCCAGAATTTGGTTGACTTGCATTGTCTATCAAAACAATTATCTCAGTTAGTCCTGCGTTCTCATTTGTTGTATCGATTTCGGACAGGATAGGTAAGACCATTTGCTTTGTTTGATTGACATCTGATTGTTGAATCTCCACTGTGATATTTTCACTAGGGTTTGAAGATTGATCTATTTTCCTCATTTCCAAGTTATTGGGACGTTGCGCATTGTCACATAATTGCTGAATGTCAGTCACTTGTTATTGTTGTTGAGATAACAGCGTATGCTTTAAAGTTGTAGATTTCGTGACATGGTCAAGATGTTTTTTTTCCTTCGCAAGAAGTTCCTGAGTCAGAATGACGCATCCATTTCACGGCTTCCACAAACCTTCTGTCAGTGTATCGTTCTGACAGTGATGTCGAACTGCAAGATCACTTAGCCTCTCTTGCCATCGTGATGTGTGATCTGCTTCACGTAACAATTGATTTTGAAGAAATGTGGTCGTTGATTCAAACCTGTCCATTTTTTCTTTCAAACTGATGATTAGAGAAGATTGATCTTTTAGGGTATCATGCAGAGCTTCATACATTTTTAAAAATGGAAGTAACGCGGTCGAAGATGGCGCTAGAACATTGTTATAGATTTGTACCGCGGCTGCAGATGAAAGACTTGGTTTCACTCGCAGCTCGCATTGATCCTCCCCACTTAAGTGTGTGGAGTTAACAGACTCTGAATAAACATGGCTATTTCTCGAGGCGTTCTTCATCACATTATCACCCATTTCACTCCCCAGGGGATCTGGTAAAGTTTGTTTGCGCCCTTTCCTAGGGGTCTTGTCTAAAGACTTCATTATTTGAGACGAACTTAATGTTGAATGCCGATCTAGCGATAGATCATGTCCTCTGGTCTCATCACTCAATAAATCAAGTGCTGGATATCTTATAGTCTTTCCAGTTATTTTATTTGATGAGAGATTGCTGTGTCTGTTTTTTTTCAAGCCCTGGGTGACTAGAGAACTCTGAGTGACTGGATGGCCCCTAACAGAGTTACCGACACCACCGCATGGCTCCTTTGGCCATCCATTAGTTTTTCTTTTTGCCTCTTGGCTTTTTCTGATAACTGTTGTGAAATTGTTGAAGGCGTCATCGAACCGACATTGAGGGGAGTTGTTCTTTCATCCAGTGATTTTGTATTTTGATTGATTATTGAACCTTCGACAGAATGGAGGGCACTTGTTGTTGCACGTATTGTTGAAGTCACCGTGTTTATACCTGTGTAATCTGTGCTCTCTCCACAGTTTGTTGGTTTAGTATGTGCTGAAATGCTTTGGGAAGCAATAAACCCAAGTTGTAAATCAGGCCTGTCTTCAATTTGTGATACCTCCATTAGTTCATCATCTGTGAACTCAAAAGGTTAAAAGAAGACGTCAACAGATTCCAGGGGTATGGTGGAGACACTGCCTATGCTCTCCACGACCGTCGTGGGCAATGTCACAATGTCAAGAGCAATAGGATGGACCACAGTTTTTTGTATTGACTGTGGCTGTGGGGTTTGCATCATGTTTGCCTCTGTTGTTAATGCCAAAGCTCTTAGGCCTAATACCGTGTTTGGCACGTGCGTTGGCATAGGCCTAGGCATAAGCGTGGGCGTAGGCATAGAAACAAGCATGGGGCATAAAGTTTCTTCTAACGATGCCTCTGTGCTATTTGACTGAAGGCCTGAAGACTAAGAATAAGAATTGGCAGTGTCCAATTCAACAGGCGGTTCGGCTGGTGTGACAACAGATGTAACTGAAGTGTCTTGAATGGAGGGGAGAGAGCCCATATCAGCAGTATCATAGCCACACATACGCGTGGACTCTGAAGCTGATTGAGGCTCAGGCTCTGACTCAGAGTGTGGCGAGTGAAGCGCATCACAAATTAACAGTTTATTCATTGTAGCGCTTACCTTCGATGCATTTGAAGGCGCGTCGGCTTTCAGGGCCGTCCAAGGGTTTTGCATCCTGCGCTGTTGTAGGGTCTTATGCCGTGTTGCGGGCCCATCATGGGTCGCGCTTGTGGATGTAGCAGTCATTTTTTTCCTCGTCCCACCGTGAACTGATGCAGACTGACTCACTCTCGACTCCGCGCTCTGCTTCCTGTTATGTAGCCACACCTGGTTCAGGCGTTGAAGGTGCAGTATCCACACTGTTTTGTTGCAATAGCTCTTTTTTGATGCGAACCCAGTGCGCCAAACAGTCGCTCAACAGTCCCTGGGCTTTACTCCTGACGGGCTTAACGCCGCAAGGGTGGTAGCTTTCGTTCTTTGAAGGGGCCTACAGTCACGTGATCGCCTCCTCCAGGAAGCACGATGGTGCGTCTGCGAAGCTGGCAAGAGCCCAATGCAGCTCGCAATGCCGGATGATCCAAATGCAGCCTCTGCACAGTAAGGAAGCTTGATTTCAGGAGCATACATTTCAATCAACAACAGTACTGGCCTGGTGACATTTCAGGTTGCTTGGTAGTTGGTCATCCAATGTGCCTATGCGTGAGTATATTTGCATGCCCGAGCTAGGGAGGGAAAATGGAGGGAGGACAGGACAGACAGACTTGCAAGGCCTAGAACATTGAAGGTCAAGGGCGTGCAAGTGCGCATAACAGGAAGTGCAAGGGAGGGAAACGGGGGACGAGTGCACCCAGTCCAGCAGGGGCCCCTCTCATGGAGCATATTGCAGTAGTGCCAGGCAGAGTGCAGAGGCTCAGAGGCAAGTGCAGGACTGGTGGGGGATCCTGGGACCTGTGACCTTCTGTATGTGCACCAGGTGACCAGTCAGCTAACTGAGCAGGTTGGGGAAAGAAGAAAGGAGGGAAAGAGCGAGGAGAAATGTTAGCAGGGGAGCGGGAGAGAGACGGAGGAAAAGAAGAGTTAGGTCTTGAGGAGTTTCTGGAATTTAAGGAGGTCTAGGTCAAGACGGAGAGAGATAGGTAGGCTGTTCCAGAGGGATGCACCTGCAGAGGATAAGGATCAACCGTCAAATCTTTGTTTGGAGATGTGGCTCACCTGCAGAGAGTTGGAGGAGGCTGAGTGGAGGGCGCTAAAAGGAGAGTATTTGGTAAGAGAGGGTTGTAGTTAATAAGGGCCCCAATCCCAGTAGGCCTTGTGGACTATGTAGAGGGACTTGAACTTGATCCTTGCAGCCACAGGGAGCCAGTGGAGTGATTTAAGGGCCAGAGAGATGCAGTCCCTGGGCTTGAGGCCAAAGATAAGTCTTGTGGTTGTGTTCTGGATAAGTTGCAGAGGTCGGAGAGTTGAACTAGGAAGACTGAGAAAGAGAATGTTGCAGTAGTCCAGTCTGGAGAGAACCAGGGCTTTTGAGACAGTGAGACTCTGGGGCAAGGTGAGAAAGGGTAGACTACCTCTGAGGAGGTGCAGCTGGTACTTATACTTTTTGGACATGTCCAAGATGTGAGAAGAGCAGGAGGGAGTGGAGTTGAAGGTTTTTGGCCTCACTGGTGCATGGGGGTGCAGGACAAAGGAAGGGCGGCCAGAAGGAGAGTTTGAAAGTAGGAGCAGGGGCCCCAATGAGGATGATCTCTTTCTTGCTGGCATTGAATCAGAGAACATTAGCAGCACACCAGGACTAAATTGCAGACAGATAGTCAAAAATGAGATGTAGGAGGAATAGGCCGAGGGTAGCCTGAAAGAGAGCTGTGTGACATCTGCATAACACTGAAAGTTAGATGTGAAGGCATAGAATATGTGGGCCAAAGGGGCCATGTAGACATTGACAAACCAGGGGTATAGATTAGATCCCTGTGGGAAACCACAAGTAGAGAGAGTGATAGTGGAGCAAAAGGACCCACGTACCACCTGGGAAGGATGGTCAGAGAGGAAGGATGCAAGCCAGGCAAAGGCCTGATCGGTGATGCCCAGGGTATTCCGGAGATGAGTGATCAGGATGTTGCGGTTTACTGTCTCAAAAGCAGAGGAGAGGTCAAGGAGAATGAAGACAGAGGGAGGGTTAGAGTGAAGGTTTGAGAACAGGTCTTCACAGGGGTTCAGAAAAGATGGTTCTGTGCCTCTGGATGCTCTAAAGCCAGACTCTAAAGCCAGACTGATGGCCATGGAGTCAACCAACAGATTCAGTGTGGAGGGTAAGCTGAGAGATACCAAGCTTCTCCAGGAATTTGGCCAGGAAAGTAGTAATGGAGATTGGGCAGTAGTTAGCCGGAATAGAAGGGTCGGCAGAGGGTTTTATAAGCAGAGGGTACACAAGAGAATACTTGAGGGAAGTGGGGGAAACTCCAGTGGAGAATGAATGGTTGCACAGGTCAATGTTGTCCTTGATGATTTTGGATGGGCAAGGGTCCACCTGTTCAGAGGAACCTCCTCAGGTGTGACAGGAGAGAGGGAGGAGGGAAGAGAGGGTGTGTGGTGGGGGCGCTAAGTGGGGTACAGGTGATTATGGTACATGAGTGGTTGCAGAGGAGAGAGAGAAGAGGGTGTCCTGTGTTTTGGCTGTGAAATGAGCCGCCAGGGCCCCGCAAAGTGCCTGGGTGGATCAAATAGAGGATCAGGTTGCAGTAGGGTTGGCCAGCTCCTTGCAGACTTTGAAAAGTTTGGCCGTGTTGTTGGATGCCGCGTAGATGCAATTTTGAATATGGACTCTTTTCTTGAGCTGGATGCTGAGTCTATATTGCCTTTGCAGAAGGCAGCAATTCAGCTTGTCAGAGGGTGCACCTGAAGATCCCCACTTCCGCTCCGCTGCCCTGTGTTTAGGGTCAGCCAGACCAAAGTCATACCAAGAGTTGCATTTTATGCGAGGTGTCATTCAGACCCTCATGACTGGGGCAAGGATGTCGAGAGTATTGGAGATGGAAAGGTGTAAGTTAGAGAGGGCTATGTCAGGGTGGGAGTAAGCCTCAAGAGTGGGAGGAGGGGAGTAGGCAGAGGCAAAGGCAGCCACTGACAGTTTTTTCATCGGTCGGAAATCATTGTAGGTGGGAGCTGGTGCCAGGTCTCCCAGTGCTAAAGGAGGAGAGAGCTTTCGGTGGGAGGAGAGAAGGGAGTGATCAGTCCAAGAGGGGGAAGTAGTGAGAGGGGTAGAGAGAGGGATGTCTGTGGAGATGAGAGCATCCACCAATGTGTGTTGGACCAGAGGACAGAATGGAGAGAGAGAGTTGCTTAGGTTGTTGAAAGCTCCTGAAGAGTCAGGAGAGTCAAGATGGATGTTAAGATCCCCAAGCAGGAGGAGGTGGGAGGTGGAGAAAAGGAGACAAGATGCCCTGCCAGCCCATTCCGAGAGAAAGAGGGTGGACTGGCCCAGCGTAAGAGTGGAGAAAGGAGAGGGAGAGAGCCTGCAGACCAGGCATTCGAAAGAGCAATCAGACTGAATTGGAATGGTGCAAACAGGGATCCACTTTGGAAAGATTAGGGCAACACCCCCTCCTGGGCTCAAAGAGGATATTATAGCCATCAGGGAGAAGTGTGTCAAAACTTGTGGCAGAGCTGTCCTTAAACCAGGTCTCAGTGAGAGCAAAAACATCAAGGTCAAGGTGTTCAAGGAGGTGGCAGATGTCCGAGGAGTGCTTGACTGCGGAACAAGAGTTAAGTGTGGCAACGTGGAGCAGATTACCATTTTTGAAGGAGTCCCCACCGTAAGCGGCGAGTGTGCCAAAGAGATAGGGGTAAGAGAAGGCAGAGGGGGCAAAGGGAGTGCAGGCAAGTGAGCCTGGACCATAGTAGAGGGCAAGTGAGTCAGTGAAGGAGAGGCTGCAGAGGGCATGGGAGCCCTAGATGTGTCGGCAGTGGGTGGTAAGGGCACCAGCATGGGAGAGGCAGATGGGGATGTTATTGATGAGTGTGAGGGCAAGGGATTCAGGGTAGTAGAAGATATCAAAGGCACCATAGTAAGACAGGTGGTGTGACCAGGTGCAGGCAAGGGAGCCATGCAGGCTGTAGGAGTAGTTGGCAAGGAGTCAATGGTGAGGAAGATGGAAAGTTGATAGGGCGAGGGAGGAGCCTATAAAAAAGTAGGAGGTTGGGTTGACACCCTTTACCAAAATGGTACCATTTTCAAAGACATTAATGATGAGCCTGGAGGTCAAGGAGGAGGCATGAAGGACATCACAGCGGGCTCCACCTTCGATGTGTGAGGAAGAGTAGGAGAGAGCAGAGCAACCATATGAAGAGTCCATAGGTCGGGGACAGAACAACGAAGAGGATGTTGGTGGTAGTCTCTCTGAGAGAAGCACTGACGTAGGTGTGAGCAATAGGAAGGCCTGGACTGGAGTCAAGTGTGTTCTTCTTAGGTTTCTTCCTGCCAGACTTGGTAAGGGGTGAAGGGTAGAAGATAGAAAAACAGTTGGAGAAGATAGGAGAGATAGAGAGCACCATGAGGGGGTACAGAGCATGCTACACTTAACCAGGATGAGCAGCTGAGGCAAACAGGAGGGAGTTGACAGGAGGGTGCAACCGAACAAGGACGCACAATCAGAATGGGAAGAAACAGTGGGTGCTAAAGGTGAGGGGGGGGGTACCCGGGACAAGGGACAGCAACAAAACAAAGAGCGAGGGAGTAAGTAGGAATTTTTCTAGAAGAACAAACAAATGCAGGATGTGCGCACACCTAAATTCGACTTTTAAACAAACAGTCACAATCAATGCAAGTGGAGAGCACATCTGAATTCAATTTTTAAACAGTAATAATCAATACAAGTGGAGAGCACAAGTAAATTCGATTTTTGAACAAACAGTCACAATCAATGCAAGTGGAGAGCACACTTAAACTCAGTTATTGTACAAACAATCACAATCAATGCAAGTGGAGAGCACACCTAAATTCAATTGTTGAACAGTCAAAATCAATGCAAGTGCAGAGAACATATAAATTCGATTTTTGAACAGTCATAATCATTGCAAGTGGAGAACACACCTAAATTCAATTTTTGAACAAACAGTTACCATCAATGCAAGTGGAGAGCACACCTGAATTCATCTTTTGAACACAGTCACAATCAATGCAAGTGCACAGCACACCTAAATTCATTTTTTGAACCGTCAGAATCAATGCACGTGCAGAGCACACCTAAATTCAATTGTTGAACAAACAGTCACAATCCATGCAAGTGCAGAGCACACCTAAATTAAATGTTTTAACAGTCACTATTAATGCAAGTGGACAGCACACCTACATTCGATTTTTGAACAAACAGTCACAATAAATGCTAATGGAGAGCACACACAAAAAATGATTATTGTGACAGGGAAATGAAAGTACAGCAGTGCAGAAATGTTGGCAGTGTGGTGAGAGCTCCGAAAGGGAAGGAATTGATTTAAGAGGTAGATATTCTGTAAATGGAACATAGGTTAGCAGAGATAGGGCAGTGGGAAATGTCTGGAAGGCAGAGTGTAGAAGTCAAGGGGAGATTAGGAAGGCCATTAAGCAAAAGTCAGTACTCACGCAATGGCAGGAGGGATCCCACAGTCCAGGGGCACTAGCCTGGAGTACCCAGCATAGTCCACATCTATGCCTTCTGTAACAGAGGTTGGGCCTTAGATGTGGGCCTGTGATTGGATGGGCCGGCTCTCGCCTCCGGGTGCCACAGATTGGATACAGAAAGCACAGACAGTCAATAGTGTGGAAGCTGGCTAACAAAGCGTAATACGTATAACATGTGTATTGCTTTATACTATTCTGTGTCAATTTGTCCTTTATTGAGTCTGTACAAGTGCTGTGTGGTCTGGGTGCTACATACATAAAATTAATACAAATAAAATAAAAATGAAACATGTGAGTGGTTCGAGGATAATCTGGTAAGTTTGGACTCTAAACAGTCATCTTGCCTCTCCCGGCCATGTGTACAATAAACTCGCTTTATGGACAAACGTGCACTCACTTCTTAAGAGATAGGCCTATTTTGGGTAAGGAGATTGGAGATCCACCCATACATTTGGTGACCCTGACGTGATCTCTAGGCTTTCCGAGATGGTGGGAATTTCCTGTCTACACAAACAGCTGCACCGCATTTTTGAGGGCACCAGTATTTCATGCATGGTCTACATGTGCCATATTGGTTAAAGGCCTGTCTACTCCCCAAAGGCGAGGTGTTGCAGTCCAGCTGTGCAGGGTGCATTGAAGGAGCACCACTTTGGAGGGCATCAGAGACCATTTCACGTGAGTGCACCTAGTCCAGTAAAGCAAGAGGGTAGTAGGGGAAAAAGAGGGGTTTCTTTGATTTGGGTTTTTTCTGCTAACGTTAAAATAGGCGTGCATGTGTGGAGTCAGACGAAATTAGGTGGGTTGAAAGGGTGAGTGTTTTGAAGGAGTGAATGAACGGTTCTGTGCTGTAAGCCTTTTTGCTTATATTTTTACCTAGTTTGTTATTTTAAGACAGGTGAGGTGAAATCTTTATGGTAAAACCACCCATAGACCTTTCTGGAGTACACCCTGGACACCCTTCATTTTGCTTTTCTGTGCAGTTTTAGACCTAACCCCAAGGAACTGATATTTTTACTAGCTTATTATTTTATTTTCTTGGTTAGTCGAAAGTACTGAAGGGTATCTCTTTCATAGGTGGAAAAAGACTGCATTGCAGTCGGAAATGTTGTAAAAATGATGAAGAAGAAGTGATGAAGAAGTAAAGAGGATTTGTGCTGGCATTGTGATTTTTTGATAATATGCTCTCTTTTGTGTAAGAAGGGGTATAATTAAAAAGTGAATAGCTATTGAGGTGTGTTAGGGACATTTCTCATACAAGTACTAAATTCCCTCTAACTTAGAGCCCTCCAGCTCTTTTGCTATATTTTGGGGATTTGAACTTTTCATTTTCAATGGGCCTCATTACGAGTTTGGAGTTAGCCATGCCCTCAAAAAGGGCATGGCTACCCCCAAACTCAGGTCTGGCACCGGGTCCCAGGAAAGGGGAATAACCGGGCCATTTAGACCTTTGCGGGCCCGGTAATTTTCGTTGCGCGGGACACAGTGCCAGTACGTCCCCATTCCCATATGAGCCTCCATAGGGCTCAATGTGAATGGGGAGGATGGTAGCAGCATTACCGTTCATAACGGTACCATTGCTACCATCCTGTTCTGCTCGCGGGTGCCGCTCTGCAAGCTTTGTCTGACCAGGCATGCAGAGCGGCCCTGCAAGCAGAATTCGTAATGTGGCGGCAGGGCAACAATGGCTCCGGTCGTACTACCAGCACCGTTGTTGCCTTACCGCCACAGTTATAATGAGGCCCAATGTGTTTTACTGTTCTGTTCTTTGGTTATGGAGTTTTAACACAACTCGATAGGCATCATCTTTTTATGTGTGTCACACAGCACCTTCAGTGCAGTGGCACAGGGTTGTCTTTCAGACTTCCCAAGGTTTAAATACCTTCTCTGGGATTGACTACCGTCTCCCAGAGCATGTAAAGTTAAATTGACTTTTCTAGTCTCTTTAAATTTACAGACCCAGCATACACTATCTTCCTATAGAGTGCTGGAGGGGTTGCATAGCTTCCCCTGAGTCAAAACACTTATGTAACAGTAAAATGTTATCCTTTCCTACTTTAAATTGACTGAGTAAATAACTGTATATTCTTTTACCAAGAAACCTTGAGTAAGTGTATATTTGAATTACTGTATTTGTTGGTCCTTTGTGTAACTTGTTCTACTGCTCACTTACACTCTTGAGATAAGGCTGGCTGCTCAGCCATCGCTACCACTTTACTGTGTAGTACAGGCTTGTACCGAAGGTGAAATTGTGCTTATACTTGTAGTCCTAAGTGCCTGTAGTATTCCCAAAGGGTACTGCAGGTGACTCTGCCTAACACTGGTGTACAGCGGTGAGGATAAAGTATACTTGTTACATTTAGAGTGCTACTTTCACTTTTGTTCAAATAATCCTCCCAAAGCAACAGTAGTACAGCAATTGTATTATCATGACTGATATGGAAAGCTATAGACAGGAGACACTAGTGACTTTAAGTGTTGATCAATTGAGAGATATGTGTAAAGCTAGGAATCTCACTGTAAAAGGCAAAAAGGTTGAATTGATAGAAAAGTTCTTAGAATACCAAAGTCTGAGGAGTGCGTCTGAAACCCCCACTCTTGCAGCAAATGTGGAAAATGTTGATGAGGATGATAATATGTCAGAGCCCAGCTCTAATATTGTGGATGAGTTAGATGAGGCAGAAGAGTCTCGGAATGTAGGCCCTGTCTTATCTCTCTACCTGCTCATAGGCCTCAACCTTTGACCCGAGGGACCCCATCAGGTCCAAATCTATGTCCTGAATCTGTCTCTTTAGAAAAATTATGACTTGAGTTAGAATTTAAAAAAATCCAAACTCAAACTGAAAGCAAGCATCAAGAGCTTAGACTCAGAGAAATGGAATTGAATCATGCACTTGAAATGGAAAAGTTGTCTCTTGAAACTGGTTCTCTCCCAGAGTCCTCTAGGTCTTCCAGTCTGTCCAAAGATGCAGTAAGTATGTATGAGGTTAAGCTTGATATTTTGGATTGGTTGGCTGCTTTTGAACATAACCATGGGATTCAAGACATTACAGGAATCAGTTCATTCCTTGGCTTTTTTCTAGGCTACCCCCTGTTGCAACTGATGTGGTAATGGAGTTGGGGGATATAGACAGAAAGGAGTATGAAACTGTGAAGCTAGCTTTGATAGCTAGGTTTGGGAATACACCTTCCCGGCATTTTAAGAGATTTAGAACCCTCTCAAAAAGCATGATGGTACCCCTTGGGCTACCTGGGTATGTGAATGTTTGAAAAACTTAGATGGTTGGGTTAAAGGTTACAGAGTTAACACTTATGAAGGTATGAGGGATCTGTTTATGTTGGAAACTATTTTTGATGCCTGCTCTCCTGAGCTGAAACAGCACTTGGCTAACTCTAAGGAATTAGATCCAAAAAAGTTAGCTAGATCAGCTGACTCAGGGGTAGCCAATAGGGCCACTCATAAGGATTCTGAGGCAACTCTCAAAAAGGACAAAAAGGATGGGGGGAAGCAGAACAAAGGTGAGAACACAGATAGATCTAAATCCATCCATCCAACACAATTTCATACCTCTGCATACACATCTCATACTCTAACCAAACACAACCACAAGCCTAAAATTCAGCAATCCGCACTAACTTCACTACACTGCAACAACAAAACAAACCCCACAGACTTGCACAACAGCACACTACGACTACCGACCGTAAAACACCCCAAGCCCAGCCGACGGACCCACCGGGCTGAGGCTGCCATCAGCACATCACTGCTCTCTTGCACTTTTCCAGTTTATTCCCACTAACTTACCCCCTCCCTCTTTCAGAGCCGCCAGATTACCAGGGGACCACTCCGCTGGTGATAGTGCGCGGGAAAAAATATCCTTTAACATTAACATAACATTAACATTAACAGAAGAGACCCCCAAACATAACCAGGGTAAGCCCCATGGGAACTAAATAGGACTCGTGAATCCTCTGGTGCCCAACCAGAGGGAGATCAGCAGAAAGCCCCATTCCAGAGAGCATTTGGTAAATGCTATGTCTGAGGGTCAACTGACCATGTGAAAGGAGATCCCAGATGCAAGGGTAAACCTGCAGGGATCAGCACTGACTCCTTGTCCTTCTCCCCAGAGGCAGAAGTACAAAAGGCTAGTGCCCACTTTCAACTATTTGCTGAAGCACCCTAGGGTCTTCAGGCCACTGAATCCTTAGAGTCCATGGGTCTGGGTAAGAAACAGAATATGGAGGTTAACAACTCCATTCCAGAGAACTCTAGAGGGTATTATATGGACAGTGTTCTTGTCAATGGCCAGGATACTCCTGCCAGGAGAGACACTGGGGCCAGCAGAACAGTAGTGGATGAAAGCTTTTGCAAGCCTGAGGATGTTGCTAAGGCACCCAAAGGTCCCACTAAATTCTCTGGAGGCCCTGTCCAGTTGGTTCCAATTCTACCAGCTCTCATTCAGTGTTATAATATGACAGTGAGGATTCCTGTCAGTGTCCAGAATGAGGTGCATGGGGAATGATTTAAAATCTCTAGGAGTAGTATCCAGTACCCCCAGGCCTCCCAGTGAGAGAAAGCAGAACCAAACCAAATTGGCTAGAGGGGCAACCTTAAGGGACCAATCTGAGCCTGTGGGAACCTCTACAGAGAACCCCACTGCAAGCCCTGGTGTTAGCAAGTTGACCTCTAACCCAGGCAGATCTGAGGCTAATATAGTAAGGAAATGGGAGCCCCAACCAAGCTCCATAATTTCCCATCCAATTGTAAAGTCTTTGAACCCCATAGTCCTGAGGAAAATGTGGATAGACACATTGGACCCCTCTCTATGCCTGTGAGAACTGGTAATTCCCAAAGCTGGTGGAAAACCAGGAAAAATAGGTCTAAGGCTAAACACCTTAATACTACTGGATCTTCTACTGAAGACTCCAAGGTAAATCCTAGTATTAGGAGGGAAGCTTCTAAAATAGGTAAGGACAGATCACAGAGGAAGTGGAAGCATTTACCTTGCTTAACCAGAGCCCCTCCAACCAAGATACCTGAGACCTAACCTGCTCTTGTGAAAGAGGTGGTGAGGAACTATGAAGGCCCCTCTACATCTAAGGGATTGCTTTCTAAGGACCCCTTGAAAAAGTCTATTGGAGGTTCAGAGGTTGTCACAACTTCTGAGGGACTGTTAGATCAGATCCCCTATACCTTAAAAAAGAGAGATGTACCACAACAGGTTTTTAGGTCCTATAGCTTACAAAGGAAAACCACTGATAGAAGGTTTCATAGCAAGGGTTACAAAGGGTTGCTGGTGTACTCAGCAGGCCATTTAACCGACTTGCAACAGGAGATCCATCCTGGTGGGGATTAGCTCATCCTGTCCCTTAGTCTGAGGGGTGGGGGGGACGAGTGTCAGGGAGATTTCTCACCCAAGTGCTAAATTCCCTCTACCTTAGAGCCCCCCAGCTCTTTTTCTATATTTTGGGGCTTTAAACCTTTCATTTTAAATGTGTTTTACTTTTGTGTTCTTTGGTTATGGAGTTTTAACACAACTCCATAGGCATCATCTCTTTCTGTGTGTCACACAGCACCTTTAGTGCAGTGGCACAAGGTTGTCTTGCAGACTTCCCAAGGTTTAAATACCTTCTCTGGGACTGACTACCATCTTCCAGAGCATGTAAAGTGAAATTGACTTTACTAGTCTCTTTAAATGTACTGACTCAGCACACACTATCTTCCTATAAAGTGCTGGAGGGGTTGCCTAGCTTCCCCTGAGTCAAAACACTCATGTAACAGTAAAATATTACCTTTTCCTACTTTAAATGGCTGGTGGCAGTGGTTTAGATCAAACTACCATGATTTTTCCCGACTACTAACAACGGTAGCTAAAAATCGGGTCAGTCATGTTTTTCAATATGGCGCCCAAGACCTATCTGTAAAAACAGACTCCGGTCATCTTTTTTCGCCATTTCTTTTAGGAAAGGTCCTTCTTGTGTTTGTCTCTGCATGCCAAACTAGGTTTGGTCCCTTTGTTCATTGGCCTTTGGCGGGCTTCAGTGCTGAAGCCCTCCTCCGGCGCCTGAGTGTCTGCGGTGGACAGGGTGTGAGGGAGGTGCCCGAAACTCTATGTGCTTAGTCTCCTAGGAGACCTGAATGCACTCTGGCGTGATTGGCCGGCTGGCTGTCCAGCAAGGGCAGCCACTCTGCTGTGTGAGTGACAGCCAGGCTGGTATGAATGGGGGAAAACTATATAAAAGCAGGTCTCTGGGACTTGGAAAGCAGAGTCGACCACTAGAACGAAAGAACCAAAGACAAGTTGAAGGAAGAGGACAGCTGCAACTCCTGGACGAGCGGTGAAGCCCTGCTGCAAGTCCGAATTGCCTGAAACTCCATCGACAGAGAAGCCCTTCAAGGTTAACTTTTTCCCTTGAGTTTGGTGGGAACAACCAACCCGTAAGCCGCCTGGACATCGTCCCCTCCCGGTCGAATTTTCTGCAGAGTGCTGTGGAAAACCAGATAGCCAGTGTGAACGATAACAGTTTGTGGTCTTTAAGGCACTCACACCTCAACAGACATTTTGCTAAGCTTGTGGCCTCATCCCTGGGCAGTGCAGGAACCTCCCGACTTCCTCCTTCTTGTCCCCACGACTGAAGCTCAGGAACAACGAAATCTGAAGGAACTGCCAGGAACAACTGCCTCAGCTACAGCTCTTCTTCAATTCAAAGGTACTGTGCAAACGCGGTCCGGATATCTTTTCGGCCATCGCGAAAGTTCATGGAACTTTCCCAACATCGAAGGCTTGCCCTTCCCCAAACATTCATCTAACATTTCACCTAGCCAAATTCTTCTAAACTCTGTGGCAAAGACTTAACCATTTACTACCAGAACTGTGCTATCCTATACAAAGACTGTGAACCATTGGCTTTGGGCCAGGCCTATGAACTGAATTGCTGTTTGTAATTTACTGAAACCCTTTGCCCTGCCTATGAAAGTATGTGTGCTACTGATTCTTATAACCTTGTCTTTTTACCCCTTTTAAAAGTTCCAAAGTGCCATATTGCTCCCACTTCAGGGGAGCTGAACTTGCTCAGTTACTTATTGGTTGTGTATTTGTGGTGTATTAAGTATATGATATTGAGCTGCTCTTGCTAGTGTCGTGTTTTCAAACTGACTGTGTAAATAAATGTATATTATTTTACCAAGAAACCTTAATTAAGTGTTTGTTGGAATCACTGTATTTGTTGGTCATTTGTGTAACTTGTTCAACTGCTCACTCAACTCTTGAGATAAGTCTGGCTGTTCAGCCACTGCTACCACATAACTGTGTAGTACAGGCTTTTACCAAAGGTGAAATTGTACTGACACTTGTAGTCTTAATTACATGTAGTGTTCCCAAAGAGTACTGCATGTGATTCTGCGTAACACCGACAATGACTCGAAAATAGATAACTTATTATCTCTTCTTTAACCTCACAGTTTATTCTTGTTGCTCCTCGACACTTCTTTTCAATTACAAAATACACAAACAGACAGACTAGTCGGCTTTTCACAAATACACCAAATACACCATGGTACTCCTTTTCTCGTAGCCCATAAAATACTCTGATTGGAGTTTGAGTCATTCCCTACCATAAACATGTCTATGTGACGCCTATTTAGCCACTTGTGGTTTTGAAATGACTCGTTCTAGACCTGCCTTAATGCAGGAAATCAGGCTTACAAAATGCTCCTCATTTAAATGCTCCTTGTTATATATCCAATGCTCTTCATTTATATTAGACAACCTCCATTACTTTTCTATGTTACCACAATCCCATTTCCTTATTTTGCCAGTCCCCTTAATCTACTCACCATTCGCTCTTCAGCTCAAGGCCTTCTGTATCATCTCCCCTCCTCCAATTGACCACCATCGCCTTCCGTCCGCTTAGCACCTGTGGAAACCTGGAGGGACCTATATCAATCTTCTTGTAAGTTTTCTATATCGGCTGTTCTCCGAAGGAAACCTTGTGATCTTCCGGTTAGATGGCAGAGGGTGTCCAATCATTCGAAGCACTGGAGACCTACTGATCGATGGGTATTTTCAGAACAATCCTCTCTCTGCTAGCACATGAACCTGTAGGCCCTTTATGTGAGGAAGTGCTGTATGGGATGGATGGGGATGCAGAATTTACACTTACACCAATAATAAGACTGAAACAGGAAGTTGGCAAACTTTAGCTCTTTTATTAACAATTATCCAAAACAGGGAATACAACAGACATCAACGGACGTTTGCTGAAGCCTCTCAACAATTTACATGAAAAAAAACAGTTATATAGTAAAAACTCATCAACATTGACCCCATACTACGTGGCAAAATAAGAAAACCTAAGTTGAATTGTGGTTGGTCTACAGGGGACATCTAGGTATACTTTCTATGGGGGATAGGATTGTGATTGGATCTCCAAAGTTGGGTGGACAACTATGCCCACCCCTAGTGCAAGTCATTTTCAGTGTCATAAAATACACAGCATTTCATTGGCTTTCAAACTATAGAGCTCTTTGCTATGTGGCCCTCTACAATTGGTTGGCACACTTGTACCCTTCTGGAATATTCCACCTGGTAGCAGCATGCAAACTGGTACCCCAGGTGTTAGTTGGTGGGCTTGACCATGCGTCCCTTCCCAATTAGCCCATCATCCATCATCACTACTGCTGTCTGCCATTCAAATTGTCTTTGAAATTGGCCTTGCAAAGTATCACTACGCCTGACAATAGAAGGGAGTGTGAGCATGTTCTTATCGCCAGTCTCATGTAGCTTGCCCAAAATCTATTTTCATATACCCCATGTGACAGGACACCGTGTTTTTAGTTCCTTCTTAGCCTTTAATACTATTAAATGAATAGAACTTGGCACTCATTGTGTTTTTCCATTGCACATCAACAGGAGCTTGCCTCGCTTCTCACGTTCATTTTATCTTCTCATATAGATAACCAGTTTCTTGGCTGTCCCAACCCTTGACACCGGGACAGACAACCTTTCTCGATTCTTCCTTCATCGTCAGCTGTCTTTCTCTACTTTGCCACACTTTCAGCCTTTTAGCAACTGAAACCCTAGTTTGCTAAAATGCAACGTGGAACATCCAGATTCTACATACATATATATATTGGCGGCACTGCCTGCAGTCTATTCACTACGTATAGCCAGCCTTTATGGTTACTTAGTCTTCTTGCGTTTCAGCATCTGTACAATTATAAAACAGCTTGCATTTTCTGCAGTGCTTCTTTGCACTTGCAATCTTCATTCTGCACATGAAATGTAACTCAATTCTTTACTTCGTTATCAGATTCCATAAGGTTTATATACCCTCTTCCTTGACATCTCTTCTTGGTGTGTCACCTCTGCTTCATGCGATGTCACCAGTCTCTTGCCTTCACCGCTTCACACTTCTTCAGGAACCTCCTTAAAAAGACTGTCATTTCTCTGTGGGTACATCATATAGGGCTTTCTCAATGGATACCTTGTTTCGAGAATTCTTCGTGGGATAGGCACCATTATTGCTGTCATGCATGTCGCAATTTCCGGTTTACAACATTTAGGCAAAATAGGGGTAGGACTTCCAGTAGAGGTTTTTGGCTCCTCCTCTACATCGTGATTTCATTTTGTAGATTTGGTAACTGGGATTCTGTTTCTAGTTGTTGAGCTTCTTCATGATTACTTTTGGGTGTCATAAAATACACAGCATTTCATTGGCTTTCAAACTATAGAGCTCTTTGCTATGTGGCCCTCTACAATTGGTTGTCACACTTGTACCCTTCTGGAATATTCCACTCGGTAGCAGCATGCAAGCTGGTACCCCAGGTGTTAGTTGGTGGGCTTGACCATGCGTCCCCACCCAATTAGCCCATCATCCATCATCACTCCTGCTGTCTGCCATTCAAATTGTCTTTGAACTTGGCCTTGCAAAGTATCACTGTGCCTGAGAATAGAAGGGAGTGTGAGCATGTTCTTATCTCCAGTCTCATGTAGCTTGCCCAAAATCTATTTTCGTCTACCCTATGTGACAGGAGACCATGTTTTTAGTTCCTTC
Source organism: Ambystoma mexicanum (assembly GCF_040938575.1). Classification (NCBI taxonomy): domain Eukaryota; kingdom Metazoa; phylum Chordata; class Amphibia; order Caudata; family Ambystomatidae; genus Ambystoma; species Ambystoma mexicanum. The sequence continues at coordinate 840,668,820 of NC_090935.1, read as the reverse complement.
TTAGCCTTTAATACTATTAAATGAATAAAACTTGGCACTCATTGTGTTTTTCCATTGCACCTCAAAAGGAGCTTGCCTTGCTTCTCACGTTCATTTTATCTTCTCATATAGATAACCAGTTTCTTGGCTGTCCCAACTCTTGACACCGGGACAGACAACCTTTCTCGATTCTTCCTTCATCGTCAGCTGTCTTTCTCTACTTTGCCACACTTTCAGCCTTTTAGCAACTGAAGCCCTAGTTTGCTAAAATGCGATGTGGAACATCCAGATTCTACATACATATATATATTGGCGGCACTGCCTGCAGTCTATTCACTATGTATAGCCAGCCTTTATGGTTACTTAGTCTTCTTGCGTTTCAGCATCTGTGCAATTATAAAACAGCTTGCATTTTCTGCAGTGCTTCTTTGCACTTGCAATCTTCATTCTGCACATGAAATGTTACTCAATTCTTTACTTCGATATCAGATTCCATAAGGTTTATATACCCTCTTCCTTGAGATCTCTTCTTGGTGTGTCACCTCTGCTTCATGTGATGTCACCAGTCTCTTGCCTTCACTGCTTCACACTTCTTCAGGAAGCTCCTTAAAAAGACTGTCATTTCTCTGTGGGTACATCATATAGGGCTTTCTCAATGGATACCTTGTTTCGAGAATTCTTCGTGGGATAGGCACCATTATTGCCGTCATGCATGTCGAAATTTTCGGCTTCCAACATGTAGGCAAAATAGGGGTGGGACTTCCAGTAGAGGTATTTGGCTCCTCCTCTACATCGTGATTTCATTTTGTAGATTTGGTAACTGGGATTCTGTTTCTAGTTGTTGAGCTTCTTCATGATTACTTTTGGGTGTCATAAAATACACAGCATTTCATTGGCTTTCAAACTATAGAGCTCTTTGCTATGTGGCCCTCTACAATTGGTTGTCACACTTGTACCCTTCTGGAATATTCCACTCGGTAGCAGCATGCAAGCTGGTACCCCAGGTGTTAGTTGGTGGGCTTGACCATGCGTCCCCACCCAATTAGCCCATCATCCATCATCACTCCTGCTGTCTGCCATTCAAATTGTCTTTGAACTTGGCCTTGCAAAGTATCACTGCGCCTGAGAATAGATGGGAGTGTGAGCATGTTCTTATCTCCAGTCTCATGTAGCTTGCCCAAAATCTATTTTCATCTACCCCATGTGACAGGAGACCATGTTTTTAGTTCCTTCTTAGCCTTTAATACTATTAAATGAATAACACTTGGCACTCATTGTGTTTTTCCATTGCACCTCAACAGGAGCTTGCCTCGCTTCTCACGTTCATTTTATCTTCTCAAAAAGATAATCAGTTTCTTGGCTGTCCCAACCCTTGACACCGGGACAGACAACCTTTCTCGATTCTTCCTTCATCGTCAGCTGTCTTTTTCTACTTCGCCACACTTTCAGCCTTTTAGCAACTGAAGCCCTAGTTTGCTAAAATGCGACATGGAACATCCAGATTCTACATACATATATATATTGGTGGCACTGCCTGCAGACTATTCACTACGTATAGCCAGCCTTTATGGTTACTTAGTCTTCTTGCGTTTCAGCATCTGTACAATTATAAAACAGCTTGCATTTTCTGCAGTGCTTCTTTGCACTTGCAATCTTCATTCTGCACATGAAATGTTACTCAATTCTTTACTTTGTAATCAGATTCCATAAGGTTTATATACCCTCTTCCTTGACATCTCTTCTTGGTGTGTCACCTCTTCTTCATGTGATGTCACCAGTTTCTTGCCTTCATCGCTTCACACTTCTTCAGGAACCTCCTTAAAAAGACTGTCATTTCTCTGTGGGTACATCATATAGGGCTTTCTCAATGGATACCTTGTTTCGAGAATTCTTTGCGGGATTGGCACCATTATCGGTGTCATGCATGTCGAACTTTCCGGCTTCCAACATGTAGGCAAAATAGGGGTGGGACTTCCAGTACAGGCATTTGGATCCTCTTCTACATCGTGATTTCATTTTGTAGATTTGGTAACTGGGATTCTGTTTCTAGTTGTTGAGCTTCTTCATGATTACTTTTGGGTGTGATTTCTTCTTCTACATTATGTAGTATAAAAAAGAGTTAATTAATATTTAAATAAATTCTCTATTTGCTTGCTCTAAAACATACATTGTTTAGTGTTAGAGATGTGGTCATCGCTCATTTCATCTTTTGGAAAGTACTTCTCTAGCCACTCAAGTGTGCTTGCCATATCTGCCAAAATATAAAATGGTGATATTTGCTTCTCAGTAATATTTACATAAGGAATGGTTACAATAAGAACATATGTACAGTTTACTTACTATTTTGTCACAGATCTTGCACTGTGTAGTTGCTGTGTCTCAGTGAAGACATTGACCTCGACATCCTTGCTCTTACTGAGACGTGGTTCAATGCCAACTCAGCCACTGCTTTTGAGTCCCGTCCCTCTGATGGCTACACGAACATTTCCAAGCCTTGCCCAAACTGTGCTTGTGGTGGGGATGCCCTGAGTTTCTGTCAGTGGGTCCCTTCCTCCCTCATACCCACCCAACCTTACTCTTACTTTGAGGGCCTTGTTTGCAAGCTTGTCATCTCTCCCTCCTGCTCTCTGACCATTGCCACTGTTTCCAGGCCACCTGGCCTACCATCCTGTTCCTCTCCGAATGGGCCAATTTCTGTTCCTCTCTCCTAACAACCATCTCTAAACTCCTTCTCATGGGCAATTTCAACATCCATCTAGACTCCTATATCACAGCATCTACTTTCTTCTGTGACATTTGCACCTCACCCTCCCTCTCTAGACTCCCTTCTGGTTCAACTCACTTAGCTGGACACACTCTTGATGCCCTCATCCACTCTGATCTTTCACTCTCCTCCCCACTGATCACCCCTCTCTCCTGGACAGACCACTCTCTCCTCTCCTCTCATCTGGGTCCTCTCGGCACTCTGACCGCAACTCCTCCAGCCCTGCCAAACTCATTCATGAGCATCTGTCTGATGAAACAATTGTCAGTTGTTGCCTTCGCATCCACCTTCACCCCCCCTGTCTACCCCCACCATAGACTCTTCCTCTGATCTGCTCTCAGCAACCTACATCAGGCCATTACTAATACTCTGGACATTCTTGCCCCAGTCATGATGATCCACCTGAAACCTGCCTCTAAGCGTAAACCTGGTACAAATCTGAACTTGCAGCCCTGAAACACAAGTGTAGAGATGCAGAATGGAATTTGCAGACCTGTGGCTTACCCTCTGACAAACTGGCCTGTCGCCTGCTCCAAAGACAATACAGACTTCCATCTGCGCCAAGAAAAGAGCTCATATCCAGGTGCACGTTTCTGGTGCATCCAAAAACATGGCTGACCTCTTTAAAATCTGCAGGGAACTAACATTCTCTTCCACAGTCTCCTCCTCACCCCTCCTCTCCCAGGCCCTCTGCAACACATTGACCACACACTTTACTACAAAACCTCAGGACATCCAGAGCACGCTGGAATCCCTCACACACCCACCCCTCCATCCCCTTGCCTCCTATGGCCTTCCACCCTCCTTCTTCCTTTGTCTACTCCTTCTCCACTATCACACCTGATGAGGTCACCAGAGTTGTCAGCTCTTCCAAACAGATTTCCCTCTGCTCTTCCAGAACCATTAAGGACAATATTGACTCTGTTGACCCTGCACTTGCTGATTTCTGCAACCACTCTTTTGCCACTGGATCTTTCCCCTCCTCCCTCGAGCACTTCCTTGTTCACCCCTCCCGAAAAAACCTTCAGCTATCCCCACTTGTCGAGCAAACTACCACCCTATATCTATTACCCCCTTCCTCTGGAAACTCCTGGAGGAGCTGGCCTTCCCCCAACTTACCTCACACCCTGAACTTGTTTGATTGCCTCCATGACCACCAATCTGGATTCTGAGCATCTAGAGGCATGGAAATTGTTTGCCTGAACACCCCTGAGGAACTGCTTGCATCTCTGGATTCCAGCTATCCAGCTGTCCACATTCTACTTGACCTCTCCTCTGCTTTAAGCACAGTCAACCAGTCCATCCTCATAAAATGGCTCCATGATCCCCTGGGTATCTAGGAGCGGGCAATGGACTGGCTGGCCTCTTTCCTCAGTAACTGTCTGTCCCAGGTTATTCTGTGCACTTTCTCCTCCTCTATCTCATTTTTTAACTTGTGGTGTCCACCAGGGCTCCAACCTCTCACCCTGGACCTTTAACACTTACCTTGCTCCAATGGCACACCTCATGTCCACTTCTCTCCTAACTTTCAGTGTTATGCAGATGACACACAACTCTTCTTCTAACTTCCCTCTAACCTGCTAACCCTCTCCTTACTTCTTCCATCATTCTGGACAGCCTATCTGCCATCCAGTCCTGGTGCACTTCCACCGATCTCTGCCTTAATGACAGCAAGACTGAGATCCTTGCTATTCGTACTCTTGCTCCCTCTTTCTCCCCCTCACTCTAACCATCCTCTATGTGCTCTACCCCATCTCCTTTATCTGACGCCAGAAACCTTGGAGTCATCTTTGACTCCTCTCTTTTCTTCTTCCCTGACATTCAGGATATTGCCTAAAAGTCCCAGAAGGCTTTATACCAACTTCATGGAAGAGTGCTATTATAGTGCCGGTATTGAAAAAAGGTATTAGATTAGCTCCTACCAACTACTGACCCATAGCACTCTTAGATGTGATAGGTAAGATATTCACCACTCAATTACTAAGCCACTTAACAACTTGGATCAGATCTGCAGGAATATCAGATACCCACCAAACGGGCTTTGTTAAAGGCATAGAATCCGGGCTGAATCTGCTAATGCTTAACCTGATAAAAATGGAAACCATCAAGAAGGGAAAAAAATCTACCTTGCATTTGTGGATCTGGCTCACACCTTTGAGTCAGTAAATAGAGATTTACTATGGATGAAATTGACAAAGTGTAAATGCCCACCAAGCCTAATGACGCCAATCAAAGAATTCTACTCCGACACACAAATCAAAATCTTCATGGATCAAAAAGTTTCTTTATCACCTGTGATAAAAAACATACCGAGGTGTTAAACAGGGGTGTCCCTTAGAATCAACACTGTTTAACCTGTTCATAGATGACGTGGCAACTGCGTTAGGAGACATTCAATCCTTTCCTCCTAAAAATTCATGGAAATCAAGTGACCTGGATGCTTTATGCAGATGACATTGTGCTTCTGGATGCAACTCCAATTGGTCTGCAGCACAAATTGTCAGCTTTAAAAACATATACTGACAGCAACGGTCTTGAAATAAACACAGCGGAAACAGAGATCCTGGTCATTAAAAATCTGAAAGGATCCAGAAGGAACATTAAAGAAAACTTCTGTTGGAAGCTAGGTCTAGACTAGATAAAATGCGTAAAGCAGGCACAATATCTTGGAGCATTAATAAACTCCAACATCACTGATGAACCCATGGTCCAAAAGATTTAAAAAAAAATGCAAAGGGTAGTCATGAAAAGGAAGTTCAGCAAATTCACAATGAAAGCCATCATCAATTTCCATAAAGCAAAAGTAATACCGGCCTTGATCCATGGTGCTGAAGCAATTTTGGGTTGTCCATGTATGACAAGGTCACAATGTGAAAATATCTTCTGGAAAAAAATCCTTTCACTCCCCAAAGGAACTCGTACAGCTTGTATAAGGTATGAGTTAGGCTTAACATAAATCAATGCAAGAGTCATCTGGAATACATTAACCTTAAATAGCAAAGTGACCAACGAGAAATGTCTTCCTCAGTTCAAAATTTTGAACAATCCAAACGCAGTAAAACATGAATCAATATAGGACACTTGGAAGCAATCTTGTGAGATGATCCTCAGACAATTTAACACCAACAAAGAATTTGTGCTAAATAATCTGAATGCTGTCAAAAGGAAATTATGGGAGCAGGATTGGATTGAAACTTTAGAACAAAGAGCCCAGCATAGATGTATGCAACAAAGCGCACAAGAATCTAGGGCTCTGAACAGGCTGCTCAAATACATAGAAAGGTTTTCCTGCAAATGCTTGAGAACACTATTCTTGAAGTTCCGTCTAAACCTTTTCCATACTAAAGAAGTGCTGATTTGGAGAAAAGGAAATGACCCAGTGACGGACACCAGATGTCGATTTTGTGAGGATGGAAAAGAAATGCTAAAACATCTAGTGTTATTCTACAGCGAACTAAGAATTTTGAGAACTAAACATCCAGGGTCTGAACTTGCAAAAAGACCATCCTTCAGCGGAGAAGACTGGTGGTCGGCGATGTTGGAAGGAGTCGACAATAAACTAACATTTGCCTAGACATTTTACCTTTATAAATTGAATAAGGAACGGATAAATTAACAATACTATTGTTATATTACTATTACTATTACTATTACAATACTATTACTATGATACAATGCGATAAAACGGAACATTAATTGAAATAACTTAATTATATGTGTACACTAGTCTTGTGTCGAAAAAAAAGTTTTAAAAAAGTTTGTAATAAACTGTATTAAATTAAATTTAAGAAAAGTCCCACTTTCACCTCTTCCTTCTCAAAGGAATTCTCCCTTTTCTCACTTCCTGTCAGAAGATCAATGTCTCCAAAGCTCTGGTTCTCTCTAGGCTAGACTACTGCAAAAGACATTTCCTGAATCTACCTCTTCCTCTCTATGACCTCTCCAGCTAATCCAGAATGGGGCAGCAAGAATTATCCTTGGCCTCAAGCCCAGGGACTGCATCTCTCCAGCCCTAAAAACTCTCCACTGGCTACCAGTTGCTGCAAGGATACATAATCCTCTGCATCAACCATAGGTTGTCTGGGGCCAGGGACCATGCTATTTACAACTTGCTCTTACTAAATACTCTCCTTCTAGATCTTTACGTTCCTCTGGTACCAACTCTCCTTGTGTCAAGCGCTTTGCTAAAGAGGGGGCTTGTGGCCTATCTCTTTCCTCAGCTGGCTCCCTCTTATGGAACAGCCTCCCCCTTCTTCTTCATCTTGAGCCAGATCTCCTCAAGATTTGATAGCTCCTCAAGACTTTCCTTTTCACCTCCTTCTTCTCTCCCTCCTCTGCTAATCCCACAGTTGCTGAGATTGGTGACCAGGGCCCTTATTTGTACTTCTGGGCCCTGGCAACCCACACCCAATCACCTTCAGCCTCTGCCTGCTCCTAGCACTGGCCTTGGCACCCACAAACCTATTGCATTGTAGGCTACCTTTTTTGTATTTTGCAAGGAACTTGGGGTTGGTCACCCTAGGTTACCTGGGGGAACCCAGATGTGGACCCCTTGCTCACTGTGCTCAGAAAGGCACAGCTCCACCTCACTGATGAGGCCCAACAAGGCTGAAACACATGTCTGGGGTTGCTGTTGGTACTCTTATTCAAAGGAGATTTGCCTGGAATTTCGGAGCTGGACTGCTCTTGTGGGCGGCACACAGACTGATATGCAAATGGATAATCCGACTTTGTGAAAAGTACAGTGAGTAAAAAGCAATGGATGCAGACTCTCAAAGTGGGAAAAAACAGAGAATACGCTATCATGCCATGTTCTTTCTAGAGAGGGGCGCCTGCCAGAGGGGCGCCTGCTACCTTTTTTGTATTTTTCAAAAAACTTGGGGTTTGTCACTGAAAGCTGGCATTCCCCACAAATATAATAAAATAACCAAATAAGTAGCACTAATGGGCACAACCCAGTATGGAATGAGACCAGGACCAAGTGCAGGTGCAGTAAAAGACAAGCCTTTATATAAAGTAAAATGGGGAACACAGAGGACTCTGCTTACACCGAGAGCGCTCTGCCCAAACATCAGAAAATACACATTATATGACGTGTGCTATAGGGGATACATAGAACTGTGGTCATTGGACGAAGGGGACAGGACTGCATCCAAGCTTTAGGGGTGGTGCTCTTGGATTGGCTGGTGTTCAACTGGTTACTTCGTTAAGCACGCGGGTAAGCTGGGCTTATCTGGGAGGGGTGCAGGGTCAGGCGATGCTCAAGTTACGATGATCTGACATTCGCCCTTATGGCCACACATACTTTGAACATTATTTATAAGTTTTGAAATATAAGAATTATATTTCTAAACGTTTGACCTGGACAATAAAAGTGAGAATTCATGGGTCCAGGTGCCTAATCTATTCACAATATTTCATTGACACATTCATCAAATATCCCCTTAGATCTCATGAGAGGATGGTTTATTGTTTGTTCGTACAAAGAGAATATATAGCCACACTTGGGATTAGTACTAGGGGGTGAACTGGGGTAGCACACAGGTGAGGTGCATACAACTGTTACATCAAAAGGCTTTCCGGTGAGGGGGCTTGTAGTCTATATTTCTTTGAACAGAGTCTATGGCTGCAAAGCAGGTTTGTGGAGACAAGTGTTTTTTTTCCAGGACCAGGCTCTGGCCCGGTCATTCACAGGGTGGTGATGTAAAAGGGAAGGTGAGAGATACACAGGGTAATTCATGGAAATTCGCACAACAGTGGCGCAGGCGGCTGGTGCACAGTGTTAACGTGCAATAGACTGCGCCAGCCGCGTGCGATAAAATCCATTTCAGCGCACAGCGTTTTCATGGATTTTAGCCTCCAAAACCAGCCGTGGCGCAGAGTGGCGCAGCGACCCTGCAGCAGCGCCAGTTACGCCCCCAAGAACGCCCTTGCGCAAGGAAAAGGCATCAAAATCCCCAATCCAGCGCAAAGGTCTGCGACAACCCAAAACAAGTTTACCGGACTGCCAAAGAGCAAACGCCAAGCGGGGAACGTGTATTACGGGTTTCGTGGCAACTTCCACACGCGAAAGGGCCAGTGCGAGCGGGTACGTGTATAACTGGGGTTCGCGTGAAGTTACACACGCGATTGGCCTGGGTACGTGTATTTCAGGGGTGCGCGGGAAGTGTTACACCCGATTGGGCTGGGTATGTGTATTTCAGGGGTGCGCGTGTGTTTTCACACGCGATTTGCCTAGAAACGTGTATTTCAGGGGTGCGCGGGTGTTTTCACACGCGATTGGCCTGGATACATGTATTTCAGGGGTGCGCGGGAAGTCTTACACGCGATCGGGCCTGGGGGAGCAGTGTATGTGTATTCCAGGGGTGCGCGGGAAGTTTTACATGCTACTGGGCTGGGTATGTGTATCTCAGGGGTGCGCGTGTGTTTTCACACGCGATTTGCCTAGGTACGTGTATTTCAGGGGTGCGCGGGTGTTTTCACACGCGATTTGCCGAGATACGTGTATTTCAGGGGTGCGCGGGTGTTTTCACACGCGACTGGGCTGGGTACGTGTATTTCAGGGGTGCGCGGGTGTTTTCACATGCGACTGGGCTGGGTATGTGTATTTCAGGGGTGCGCGGGTGTTTTCACAAGCGACTGGGCTGGGTATGTGTATTTCAGGGGTGCGCAGGTGTTTTCACACGCGATTGGCCTGGGTATGTGTATTTCAGGGGTGCGCGGGAAGTTTCACATGTATTTCAGCAGGGTACGTGTATTTTGGGGGTGCCAGGGAGTCCTACATGTGATTTGGCAGTGTGGGTCCTCCCAGGTGTTCCCTGTACACCCTCCACGGCCCCTGCAGGCAGCCGACACCACAAGGGACTACCCTGCATCCCTGGTCATGTCCCGCAGGCAGCCCACCCAACATGGGCATGCCCCCCAGCAAAGGCACATGTCTCCTTGCACTACTGATCCCCAACTCATGTCCCCTTGCACCCCCACCCCCCAGCATTGCGGGGCACCTGCCAGCAGGCCCCCATTCATGTCCCACTCATGTCCCCCTGCACCCCCACCCCCCAGCATTGCGGGGCACCTGCCAGCAGGCCCCCACTCATGTCCCACTCATGTCCCCCTGCACCCCCACCCCCCAGCATTGCGGGGCACCTGCCAGCAGGCCCCCACTCATGTCCCACTCATGTCCCCCTGCACCCCCACCCCCCAGCATTGCGGGGCACCTGCTAGCAGGCCCCCACTCATGTCCCATTCATGTCCCCCTGCACCCCCACCCCCCAGCATTGCGGGGCACCTGCTAGCAGGCCCCCACTCATGTCCCATTCATGTCCCCCTGCACCCCCACCCCCCAGCATTGCGGGGCACCTGCCAGCAGGCCCTGACATGTCCCCCAGCCAACACGTCATCACAATCTAGATCCCTGGCCCTTCTGGGCAGCCTCTACATGCCAAACACCCACCCAAGTATTGCATCCACCCACTTAGAAATGCCAATTACATGATACAACCCCAATGGCAAGTATGTAAATGAACACATGTCCCTCACATACACACAATGTGTGTAAGTGAATGTGAAAACCCATATCATGATATGCATGAAACCAATGAGATGATACTACACATTGAAGTTTGATGAAAAAAATGTATTAAAAGCAGCATAAATGGAATTAAAAATAAACAAATGACAATGGGATTCAAAAACCAAAAGCAGCATGTCCGTAAAATAATGAAAAACCACAAATCATAATCCAAAGGAAAGGTGTCCAAAGTCACAAGAAAGTAAATCCAAGGTAAAAACAAAACCGAAAACCATTGCTCCATGGGTAAATCCAAAAAAAAACTAAAATCCAACAGTCAACTATATACAGATAAACAATCCAGGGTCCATGATCCCAACTAAAGAAAAGAAACCTATCTAAAAATACTACCTAATAAAAAATAAATAAAAAGAGCAAAGGAAACCTAACACTAACTACATAACTATTTACAAGGGGAGCGGGCTAGTCCGACGGCTCACTGGTTGTTGTCATGGGCCAGGGCATCATCGAAATCCTGTTCAATGGCTTGGAGGCGGCATGTTCCCTGGCCCCGAGGTCTCGCAGGGATAATGCAGTGTCCAGCTCCAACTCCCTGCGAAGACCCTCGAAGCACTCAGCCCGCCTCAGCACCCTCCGCATGGAGTTCTCCGCCCTGACCATTGTGAGCCGTTCCTCCTCTGCCTGCTGCCGCTCCGCACCTATCTGCTGGCCCAACCGCTCCCACACGGAAGCCACTCCCATTCCAGGGTTCTCCTGCCCTCCGGCCGATGCCTGCACCCCTGATGTTGATGGCCCGAGCCATGATGCCTCCCACGTCGAGCCTGCTGCTGCCTCCGATGCAACTGCCTGTGCCAGCACTGATCCACCGACGCCGTTGTGCATGTTCCCTGCCCAATGATGCCGTCACATCCTCCATCTGCTGGGGTCCAGTTGCTGGTGTGTCCACCCCTGCTGGACCTCCGACTCCCGACTGTGGCAGGGATGGGATCCCCACCGAGGTGGCTGCATTGGTCGGGGTAGGTACACAGGGGGCCCTGGTGGCATCTGTGCCGGAAGACGGCATGGAGTACGACTGGAGCATAGCCTCCACAGAGGAGGAGAGGTTCGCCAGAGTGCCCGACACATGTACGAGACCCCCGACCATGACCGCTCCCAACTGGGCCACGTTGGCACGGTGCTCTTCGTGATAACGTGCGTGCTCCCCCCGGGAAGCACGCACCTCATCATGAATGACACCCGTGCGCAATGCGACACCAATCAGGAAGTTCTCCATACGGCCAGGGGTCCCCTCGTCCGCAGGTGGAGGGGAGTCAGATGACATGGACATCCCCCCTACATGCGGACGGGCCTGGGATGGGGCATCCCTGCTGGTGCATGGTGGTGCAGTCACAGTGTGAGGGACAGTGACATGCACAGGCACCTCCACGGCGACCTGTGCTGCCTCCTGCCCCTGCCCCTGGACTGCACCACTTGCACCAGCAGGGATGCCCCCACCAGGCCCCATGTGCGGCTCAGTAGCGGCCTCCTCCTCCTCTGTGGAAACCACCAACCTGGATGGCTCCACACCGTCTTCCGCCATTGCAAACCCCTGTGGGGGCTCACCCACCCCTTCCGCTGCAGCCGTGGGGGCATCCCCGCCGCTTTGCTCCACAGCGCCGTCTCCACCCTCTTCTTCACTTTGCGCTGTGTAGAGGGAGACATAGAACAAAAGCATCAGGGTACTGTACAATGGTCCCCTAGACAGGAAGCAATAGCAGATGAGTGGCACTGTCAAAGATCACTTCCATCATGTCCCTCCACAACACATGGGTCAGTGCAGGCAAAACACATGCAGTAACAAGCATGGCGCATGCTATGGACATAAGCAAACATGTCCAAGGGACTCTTGAAACATACAATGTTGTTTTTGAACTCACATGCATCATGGGTCATGCCTATCACATTCACACACTTCACCGTACTTTCATCCATCTGGACTCGTACACCCCAGACACAGTGGATGCAAGGATAGCTAGGCTGCATCAGTGAATCAGAACATTGACACAGACATGTGTCATGCATCCATGGCATTGACAAGTCACAGACACGCAGGTCAGACACACAGACATGGACACCATACATGTACATGGCATCATCACCCATCCCTCACCCCCACCCATGTCCAGGAACAGAGACTGGCATGCTCTCATGTGTCCATTCCGCATAGGGCTCCCCATGTAGCATTTAAACACATACACCAACCGTGTGCTTCACACATTACTGGTCTCACATGCATGAGCATGATGTCCCTGCACACACACACGCGTACACGGCCTATGTCACACATACAGGCAAGTATCAGACAACCAGCACACTGCAACATGCCCTGTCTCACAGCAATGCTTGGCCACTTACCGCTCGACTCCAGACGGGTCTGCCTCTCAAGGACCTGGACATGGAGCGCTGGGGATATGCGTTCCAGGACCCTCATCTGATCTTCCGACAAGTGGCCCTGGCGCCCCTTAGCATCCGCTGCCTTCAAGAGGCGCCGGGCCTTGTTGAGGGTCCTGGACCTGAAGTCCTCCCAGCGCTTCTTGACATGATGGAATAGTCGGACTGCCACCCCCTCTGCGTTGATGGCAGTCACGATGTCCGTCCAGATCCTGTCCCGTCCTTCCTTGTCGGCGCGTGATGATCCGAAGAGGGCATCATAATGCCCCAGGACATGCTCCACCAGGACACCAACTTCCTTCTGACTGAAGCTGGTGGCCCTCTGCCCCTCTGGCTGGGGATCGCCAGTGGTCTCGGATGGTGTTTGCCCTGACATGGCGACTCCCGAGGCAGGCGTGGGTGGGCAACTGGGTCCTGGAACTGGGCTGTGGAGCGATGGTATCCCAGTCGGGAGTCTTCTGTTCCAGCAGGGGTGGACACTGCAACTGGACCCCTGCAGATGGCTGATGTGCAGACTCCAAATGGCAGGGCACGGTGGCAGCAGGCAGGCAGGCAGGCAGGCAGCAGCAGATGGCTCGTGGGAGGCTGCTCGGGGCTCTGGGGGGCAGTAATTCAGCCTTTTGGGTAGGAGCGTGGTCTTCCGTGTGCTTACGCGTGGCCAGTTTGATATGGAGTGATTTGGCACGTGAAAATTCTGCACGTCAGCGTGTGATTCGAGGAAAGGCCCTTAGCGCGTAAGCGCATCAGCACGCATACGCGATCCCATTGGACCAAAGGCCCTTAGCGCGTAAGCGCGTCTGTGACGTTTCGCGCACGGGCGTTGCCCTGGCAGGGCTTGAAGATCCCACGTGGATTTCCATTGCTCTGTACGTGCTTTTCGTGGGGTGCGGTGCGTGTGTTTTGCAGGCGTTGGGGTTCACACGCTATTACTTCACAGCGGGTGGGTGTTGGCTACGCGTTCTTCTACGCGCAAGGCAGACGGTGAGTGGTTCCCTGCTCCCCCAGGCCCGATCGCGTGTAAAACCACCCGCGAGCCCCTGAAATACACGTACCCAGGCCAATCGCGTGTAAAACTTCTCGCGCACCCCTGAAATACACGTACCCGCTCCCCCAGGCCCGATCATGTGTGAAAACACCCGCACACCCCTGAAATACACGTACCCAGGCCAATCGCATGTAAAACTTCTCGCGCACCCCTGAAATACACTTACCCGCTCCCCCAGGCCCGATCGCGTGTAATACTCCCCGCGCATGCCAGGAATACACGCACACGCTATTTTTGACACAGTGGGTGTCCGTGTTTGTCGCGTACCCCTTTGCACGTCATTTGTCCTAGAGGGCCACAGTATGGGACCTTCATCATAGCTGTATATACGTGCCTTTTGTTAGCGCACAGTTTGGCGCACATTTTTTTCCTGCGCAGGGACGCTACCACCTGCTTTTGTGTGGCGGACGTGTATGGCCCTGTGCGCGTCTTTGCCCGTGCGCTGGTTTGCCCTATTCGATTCCATGAATACGTGTTGTAGGCGAGCGTGTGGGCGTTCCGCGCACTTGCCTCCTGTACTTCCCCCGTGACGCCCACATTTTCACGAGTTGTTCCCCATTCTGCATGTAACGCCCCGTGTAACGCCTACTTTTGTTATGTGCGCCGCGCTATGTGCGATTTCGCTGTGGCCTTAGCGCACGCCGTTAGATGACCTGTGCGCCGGCGTGCGCCGTGCACTTTTTCAGCGCACATCCCACATTTTACTCGCGCACGGACTTCCATGAATAGATGTGCGCTGGTTTCCCTGCGATATTCGCACTTGCATTGCGATTTTTCAAGTAACACTGCGAATCGCACATTTTCGTACGCTTGCGCCAATTTTTTCAGCGGACATTAATTCCATGAATCGGCCTGTCAGTGTACTCCCACTTCGCATGACTGGGGAGATTAAGCAAAAATATATCTGACTGACAAGCCCCTTTAATCACATTCAATGAATGTAGTGGTCACAGTCAAGTAAACCACTTTAACAACTAGTCGATTTTCTGGAGCTAATTCTTCACTGGTTGGGATGCTCCAGAGGTCATGGCCGAATAGCGCTCCACAACCTCAGAGTACTTTTGTCCGCACAGGAAAAATCAAGTTACAGATAAAACAAAAGGGAGCGTCAGAAGGTGCCGCTCATGGCTGATGTTTTGGGAGCTACACACTCTAGGAAGATTTATTTGGAAAGTTCTCAGGAGATGGGTTCTGTGCTTCTCCATTGAGCTCAGCAGGAGCTATTGATGGGCTGCAGCCAAACAGGGAAAGAGTCCTTGGGTTGTATTGGTAATAAGACATTTAAAATCCAAAAAGAAAACAGCAATACAAAGTGCATCCTGATGTCCACTTATTGTGCATGGTTAATGGCATGGGTTTAGTGTTCTGATGATTCTATTTTGGCATTGTTCAAAAATGATTCTTTGTTCCTGTGATAATTAGCAAACACTGCCTCTGAAACTCAGGTCCTCAATAATATAGGTTCTGCTGACGTATCCTGGATGCTCTGGTTCTTGGAACTTCCACAGCAAACCAATGAGGATTCTTGCCAAAGATTCCAAGACAATTAGACAATTCTCTGGCCAGTTCCATTCTGACTGTTTCCAGGGCTTAGCATTCCCAATTTCTGCTAAGCAGTCAGCAAGCAAAGCTGGCAGTCCCAGCAGGCACAAGTCAAAGACCCTTACACGTTCAAAATACAAACAGTTACAAAGGTAATGCCCCTGGACTGCCTTGCGTTTATTACAGATGTTTTCCCTGATCTTCTGCACTTTTCCAACCATTGCATCCTGGACGGAAGTACAACACACTCCGTTCTTAGTACGTTTTATTTTCATTGGACCTGGAACTCGCTCAGGATTGTAAATAGTTACCCAGAGCCTGTGCATGCATTCATGACCCTGGAGCCATTGTCAGACGTATTTGCTTCAGTGTTAGCTAGCTTATAATTTTTGGCTGCTGAGACGTAGGCGTCCCTATTCTCCAAGGTTCTAGATTTGATCCATGTATTTTATGCCTTTCGCTTTACTATTTTAAGCCATGTATCTCAGGAGAGTACCAAGATTTAGATTTCTTTCTGATGAGTTTTCAAGGGAGCAATTAAATCCACTGCTGGATAAGTCAAAGCCAGGTCATCGGCCGACTCATAGTCATCTGGGTTATGTCTTAAAGGGGTGATACACTGAATTATTTATTTG
This sequence comes from Ambystoma mexicanum, assembly GCF_040938575.1. NCBI lineage: Eukaryota > Metazoa > Chordata > Amphibia > Caudata > Ambystomatidae > Ambystoma > Ambystoma mexicanum. Next base: position 840,652,894 of record NC_090935.1, on the reverse strand, counting down.
TAAGAACATTCCTGGACATAATGGTAGTTCGTTCTGGTCTTAATCGTCTTAGCCGTGTGGCTAGCAGGATATTGCAAAAAATAAAACTATGATCAGTCCAGGGGCAGGAGAGGAATTCTACTCCGCCAATCGTAATATTAGTACGTGTAAGCCAATCCAGAATCCTTCCCTTTATGTGCGTTGGTTCATACATATGATGAGTGAAGCCCGCATCCCCTAATGATGATTCAACCAACAATGCAGTGGAATCTGTGTTGTCAGATAAGCATAGGTTGAGGTCACCACAGACCAGACGTTTTGACAGGGGATTGAGCATCGGAAGCAATATATCAATGAATTGATCGTGGAACTCAGGCATCTGCGTGGGAGGTCTATACAGTTATGCAACATTCATTGTAGTGTTGGGGTCTGTTAGTGGTTGGACATGAATAGTGTCACACCCTAAAGTCCCCTGAACTGACCCTAATTGTCATCATAATTATTATGCAGGTGTTCTCATAAGTAGCCCCAGGTCAAGGGAAAGGAGTCGCGTGTTTCCAATACTTGCGATTATTGCTACAACAGGGGTTCAAGGGGAGCTTTCCGGAGACCAGCTGAGCTATTCCAGACAGCCTTCAAGTGAGGGCAGCGCGTATATTACAGTGACATATATCTATGCGTTTTTACCCAACCGAAATGGCAGTGTGTTTCCAGTCCTCTTGTTGGAGATGCGTCCCGCGCGAGGCCAAAAAAGCACTTACGTTGAATACAGGGCTCATTCCTGAACAGGAGGACGTTAATGCTCCTGTGCATAGTGATGTTGCACAGGGGACACTCACCTTAATCTCTAACCCATGATGGGGGTGGCAATACTACGATATAACATACAGAAGATACTAAAGTGTCCTTGCTGACACCTTTTTCACATTAACCCATTGTGGTCTGATTGCCATGCTGGATGATCCTCAAAACCAGATGTCCTTTCCGGGTCCCGCGAGGGGACCAAGGAGCTAATAACGGGCCCGTTATTAACAGGCCCGTTATTAGCTCCATCCCCATTCCCATTGAACCCTCTGGGGGCTCAAATGGGGAATGATTCTGTGTCCTCCAAGGTCAGAATGACCGATAATTCCTCATTTACAGACCCCGGTATTGGAGCCCGGTATGGAGGCAGCCATGGCGCTAATAGCACCATGGCTACCTCCATACTCGTAATGAGGCCCATAGTCATCAATAACATGTTTGATTCAATACAAGAAAGTGGAGCAAACAACCTTCAAATGATGCAAATAAAGTTACAATATTATTTTCATATTGGAGAAATAATGGATAGGTAGATCTTGACAGTCATCTGAAGTAGTTCATGTTAAAAGACTCAACGCGTTTCAGAAAAACTATTTCCTTCATCAGGAGTGGTTAACTTCAAAAGTTCTGTAACTCCATTTCTGGTATCTGTGTGTTACAAAGCAAATAAGGCTATGTCAGTTTTCATATATATTATTTTTTTGTACTTGAAATGCGGATTACCTTGTAGTTCTTTTAAGATCTTCATTCCTAGTCATCTGTATGCTATTCATTATAGCTTACATTACAAAAAAGACAAGGTTCTGAAATTGTTACTTTTCAATTATGAAACGGTGTTTGCTAGAACTTCAAGTCATGTAAAACATGTTGGGCCTCATTAGGACCTTGGCGGAGGACCATGGCGCTATTAGCACCATGGTCCATGGCGCTAAGTTGCCAACTCCGCCATGGTGGTTGGCGGACTTACCGCCCCATTCCGACCTTGGCGGGGTGGTAAGTCCCCAATCCCCATTTACCCTTCCCCATTCCCATTTTTGCCCCATAGGGCATAATGGGAGTGGGGAAGGCGTTAATTACGCCACCGTAAATTACGGTGGCGTAATTAACAACAAGGTCCCTTAGCACCATGGATTTTACCACCTGCTAAAAGCAGGTGTTAAATCCGCCATGGCGCTAAGGGATCTCGTACTCAGGCGGTAAGGGTCGGCGCTGTTTACGCTGGCGTAAACCCCTTACCGCCTGGGTCGTAATGAGGGCCGTTGTCTCTCCCTGTGCAATTCATTTATCTCTCTGGTGTATTACTACTTTATAATGAACATTCGCAGAACACTGTTATGTATATGACTTATATAAATATTTGGTATTGTCTAATGCTGTTCATTCAGTGATGGCCTTGGACTCCAGTCACGCCATGTACAGAAATCTCAAGAGCTCATTGTCTTTATGTCTCCATGGCAGAGCACGTGTTTTCAACCTGTATGGGAGTCTGATTGGAACCACTGCCATGCTACCAAACTCCCCGTCCTATATTTGTATAACCCGCCATAAGTTCCGTGCATTTTGATGTATCAGTGACACCGCTTAGAACAAACCAAGACATCCATCACTTAATGTTCATGGTGTAATGCTTCAATGGATTAATCGCAGGCCCGCCAACATATTAGTATGTGCAATCTCAGACTACAATATACACACATACCACTCGAAGTTAAAAGGCCGGGGTTGGGATCCCTGCATTTAACCAGCCGTCATCTCCATTCAGAAACTAACACTCATGTTAAGGTGCAGTGTCATTTGAAAACCTTGCTGTTTCCCAATTGCGGACCTATGCGAAACATGAAGACTAGCACAGGCCACACTTAATTGCCCTGCGTCGCATCCAGATAGAATTGATTGAAGGATAGCATGCCCGCGCCTAGTTGAAACTTGAATGTTAGCATGTGCCACACTTAGAATTGTGAACACCAGCCTGCGTAGCATCCAGATTAAGTTGTGAATGTTAGCATGCCCACACCTAGACATATTTCTAAACACTACCCTGCTCCGCATCTAGATAAGACTGTGAATGTTGGCATGCCCACACCTAGATAGAATTGTAAACACTGGCCTGCGCCAAATCTAGATGGGATTGTGAAGGCCAACAAGTGCCACACTTAGACAAAACTGTGAATGTTAGCATGCTCATGTAACCCACTAACCAATATAAGCTCAAACTCTGCATACTTATCTCACTCACTCTAAAAACTCACACAACCATCTCTTGCACAACAAGCTGCATGCACTTCACAACACTGCAACAACACAGAAGCCGGAGCAACAGCACACGTGGACTGACACCGATCCAATACACACACCAAAGCTCAGCACCCGGTGTACACTAAGTTGAAGCTGCCAACAGAACACCACTCCTCTCACTATCCTACTCCCTCTTTGCCCTACTAACCAATCCCCCCCTTATCATTTACTGATCCGCCAGAGCGCCTGGGGACCAATTCCGTTGGTGACGGTGCACGGTACAAATACCTTTAACATTTAACAATTAACTATGTCTTGGCAGATGTACACTTAAGAGTAGGTTGAAGGCTTGCTAAAGAACGGGTTAGGACATGTGTTGCAAAAAGTATGCAGCATATCAGGATCTAAATAGGATGATCGGTGTGCATTTCAAGAACAGCAATACCTTATGTTTGTTTGTTTGGTTGTTTCTTTATTTATACCGCGTGCCAGACCCGGAGGTATCAGGTAGTGGAAACACAGATATTTTAAGCTTAGAAAGATACATAAGGTGACACAAGGAATTTACAGCATTGCATATTACATACTTATTACATAGAGAGCATACAGGTTTTAGTACAGAGCATAGCATAGGTGGCAAAGTACACAGCTAATAAAAATTGCACTGTAGACAATTTTCACTTGGGAATAAAATACAGTGATGTGTATTCTATTCCTGTCCATATGATCATAAACGTTTAATATACATTACACGTTTCTCAATTTTTCTTTATTCATTTTTCCATCTGTTGAACGTCCTTTCGGTATTTTTGACAATACATCATTTAAATTAGAATCTTTTAAAACTGGCAATGCAATCCCATCAAAATTGTGATCGTGAGTGCGTAGAATGATGCTTTTTCCTGCTCTTTGTATGAAGTAGTTCAGATTTCAGAGTATATTGTCATGGTCGTTTTATTTAAATGACCCAGGGAAGTACTGTGTGGAAAGAATGGAGATAACGTTATGCAAGACTTTAACACAAATCCATGAATAAGAGAAACCTTATGGCAACAAACGCTAAATAACAAGTGAATAGCAAGGAGTCCGTGGAGTAACATCCATAGGTGGAGGAGCATCTATTCTGCATACAGAAGAGCCTATTGCAGTGAACATATGACTGTCGCAACTTCCACCCAGTAAAATTCCACACATCCACAGTCTATTGCTATATCTTCCAAATATCACAACATTCATAACAGCAGGACATGTATAAATGTAGTTAAAGTATTCACCAGCTGCATCATCTAACATTGTTGTGTCAGTACACTTTACCTTAGCCTGCTTACCATATTTACCCACTACCCTTTTCCCTCGTTGAGAGACTTCGAAATTGACCCACATTATAATATACAGCTGCATTTTCATCCCTCTCAATTTGTTCACTTTTAAATTCCTCCAACCCCCTCAGCTATGGCTACCCCAGACGGGGGACACAATAAACTCATTTTTCAGAAAGCACTGTAATGGTTATACCAATACAGGGGTGATGGGCGCAGTACTACATCTTGACATTGCATAATATAACATTGCATTCAGCTCCTCCATTTAGCACCATGCAAGTGGACTTTCAGGTCAATAGATGGTGCCACACAGATTCATCACCCTTGTCCAAAAAGTCATTCTTGCTTTGTGAATCCAAACATTTCATCTACTCTGTGTTTCACTACCCAATCCAGTGGCATAGTCACATGCACAAGCCCACCTCTGTCATGTTCCATTTTATCTCTATATGCAGCCATGTGATTGAAGTTGTTTGCCTTTCTGCACTCCCTTAGTTGAATACCCTCTCTCTGAAGTTGAGATCACTCATCATACTAGCAAAATGTATAGGAACTCTCAAGCCCCACCTCCATTTTGTCGCACAATTGTATCTGAGTGGTATGTACATGTGTTGAAGTGCCCAATGATATAACAACCATTACCACAACAATCCCACCCCAAGGTTCTGGGACAAGAAAAAAGCAGATTTTCAAAGTCCATTTTCAGAACTGTTTCAGATAGTAAATATAATTTTTTTTAAAAACAGGTGGTCCTCAAATGTTATGCACGAGAAATCACCCACAATGTTGTGTACAAATAAGTACAGGCAACTTGCCCATAGAAAAGGTAAACAACCTGCCTGCTATTGTAACAATGCACAATGACACCCGTTCTTATAAAATCAAGACTGAGTAACTAGTCTTGACAAATATACAATGAACATTATCGGCACTTATATTCATCTTTGTCTTCTAGTATGTTTAATCACCAATCAACAATTGATGTCTACGGTCCACTTTATTTTCTCTAACTCCATTGTCAAGTGCTGGGATCAGAGAAACATTGAATGAAGTGTATCATGGATTTCTTGGCTGGGTGATGGGCGTAAAATACTGGGTGTGATATTGGACTATGTTGTACATTGATTTAGTGTTAGAACAGAAACTTTCATTTTTACAGAACACAAAATCTCAGTTAATCTAAAGTGTCACACAAACATGAAAATCTAGCTTTGAGAGAATATGGGGATAAATACTTATTTCCAAGTTTTAGGGCTAAGGTCTTTCTAAAGGAGCATTACGCCACATTACAAGTCTGCTTAAAGCAGAGTCCTTTCTTTTCGGCTCAAAATTATTTGGAAAAGTGACATTGGACATTTCATTTGACATTATTTTCTTGAGAAAAAGAAGAAAAAATAACCTCCTTCCCATTTGGATTTAACTGCTCTCAGGGTGTCTCTTTGGATGTAAACTAAGGTTTCCACAAATCAAATGTTAAATCACTTCCTGCAATTCTGTGAATATTGTGTACATCATTTCATAAATCTAGTCATAGGTTGTGCCTGTTTAAACTCAGCAATTCTTTTATGTAGCTACTGTCGTAGAATAATTCATGAAAGCACTGCCACACGTGCCCGTCATCAAACCAGTGTTAGATCTGTCATTTGTGGTCAAAGCAGTTGAGACCTCTTAGCATTATTATTTGCATGGCAGCATTCACACAAATACCAAATTATTCTCAAATACATAGGGCCTCATTACGACCCTGGCGCTAATGGGTTAACGGTGCCGTAAAAGGCTGCGGCGCCGGTAACCCATTAGCGCCTAATTACGAGGTCCCTTTGCGGGACCCGACCTTAACGGCTGGTCTAGACCAGCTGTTAAAGTAGGGACCCGCAAAGGGACCTTCGCGGTAAGTATGGCACCACAATTTGCGGTACCGTACTTAGCGCCTTTGCCGTTCCCATTATGCCCTATGGGGCAAAAATGGGAATGGGGAAGGGCCATGGGGAAATGGGGAAATACCGTCCCGCCAACCTTGGAATGGGGCGGTATTTCCCCATTTCACCATGGCGGACACCTTACGATACCAGCACCAACCATGGTGCTAATAGCGCCATGGTTTAGCGCCAGTATCGTAATGAGGGCCATCGTATTTATTCAAAACTAATATTTGCATTGCATTTCAATTCAAATTGCTTACTTATATATGACTTGACAAGAAAAAACATGTTGTAAAACTAGAACCTTAACGAACATAGCCCTACCCACATATATTTTAGTACAATAATAATAATTATTATTTCTTTTAATTTTTTTTGGTTCATTAGAACCTTTACAAAAAAATTAAAATATGACAAATATTAACATATTGTCTATCACTATACAAAATGTAAATAAAACAATTGAACAATTAAAATCCATAAGAATACATATTTCACATGCTAGATACACTTCACAATGTTACAATGAGCTATATGATCCCCCCGAACATTGTTACATAATACATCTATATAATGGGTGGTTTTTCCAGTTAATTTCCTGTATGTTTTAATAACCAGACAAGGGCAAATATTAAAGGTCGATGGTTGCCATTCATCATCCTGGTCCATAACGCTTCCAAACAATCCTGAAACTCAATATTAGCAAATTTCATTATCAAGTTAGTTCGCTCAGTTTTAAAATGAAAGCACGTCAACACCAGATGTTTTAAGGTTTTGGTGGATTCCTTACATGGTAAAAAGTGGCAATTCAGTGTAACTTCTTCTCCATTTGCTTTGTTCCAATGCCCTATCCTTTCTCTTGTGTGATATTGATTAAGTTGAAAGCGGATGTAGTAACCTCGAGTATGGTTGCATGGAAAAATTTCAAGGTAACTGCTTCGGGTAACTCCTTTCCTTATAAACTTAGCATATTCGGAATAAGATTGATATTTTTTTATTTGATCAATGGTGCAGGACCAGTCCTGCTAAAAAAGTTTATTTTTTACATATCCCGGTCTTAGACACAGGTCATCGTTCAAATCGCCTAGGATACATAACATTTCCTCGTGATATGATTTAACAGAGCAGATATTACTCATTGATAACACCGATTGTAAATCTTGATATAATGAATTGTTAGGGGGAGCGATCATTTTGGCATAATTAGCTAACTGTTGCCATTTTTTTCTGCAAGAGAGCGAAATAAGACCCAGTTTGTGTCTTATTATACTATTAGGGACTGCTAAAGATAGATGGAGAGCAGTTTTAAGAAGCCGCCCTTGTAGAGAATCCAGACATTTATTCATGTCCAGTAAACATATGTCTAAGGTATATAATAGAACGGTTTCAAGAGTAAAAAAGTCAATTAACGGTATATGGGAGTATTTGCAATATTTCATAAATATAACTAAGTTGTGAGAGTAATGGTCTAGCTTTTAAATTAAGTTGCTCCATCCATCATTTTATTGAATTCTTATTCGAGATATAGTATCCGAGATATATGGTATCAGAGAGATGTGGTATCACTGTGTTAACTATCTCCCAACGATGTTGGTTACCCTTTTTTTTTTATCAAATGCCAGAATGGCAATTTTTAGTGGGATTGGGACTGAGATTATCTGCTCTTGCAAATTCTTCAAAGAGATATATTTTCCTTTGAAGGCCTGCGGGAGTTGTATCGAAAATGATGATATCATCAGCAAAAGCTAACCACTGCAGACGCTATGCGCCAAGTTGGATTAAGAGCAGATTTTCCACTTTCCATGCCTGGTCCAAATAGGCCATATAGAGGTTGAAGAGAGTGGCCGCTAGGTTACACCCCTGTTTTAGGCCAAGATATGTTTTAATTGGCTCTGTTGTCTCTCCCTCATTGGTAATCCTAATCCTGTAGGAAGTATCCGTGTGGAGTCAGCTTATCCAATAAATTATTCTGGGGGGAATACCTAGTTTCTCCAACTCTCTCCATAGAGTATTCCTAATGAATGTATCAAAGGTCGCAGACATGTCGATTAGCGCCTTAAATACAGGATAGACACCCTTGTTTTTCATCCAGCCAAGATATAAGACATGACTGTTGCGTTGAGAGTAGTACTCATTCCTTTCCTGAAACCGGTCTGAAATTTCAAATAAAGTTCATACTTTGCGATATTTTTATCATGATCGTATAGTAAGAGTATGGAGAACATTTTTGCTTCAGTATCAGTTAAAGAAATGGGATGGTAATTCTCTGGTCTCGATGGGTCCCCTTTTTTAAATATAGGAATGACAGTGGATATTACAGAGAATTGAAGAATAACTACCCGTATGAGTAATTACATCAAACCTCATGCAGGGTCAGCCTTGTAAACGCATAGTGGAAAACCCATCCAGGTCAGTGGCTTTTGAGAGTGTAAGTTTGCCAATCGCCCATTTTATGTCCTGCAGTGACCATTTCGTAAAATAATAACTGTAGTGAATTCCCAATTTAGGCAAAACCAGTGTGTGATGTCCTAATACTTTAGTAAGTGATCTTAACGGACCTCAAACGTGACAAGAAAAGGAAATAAACCTATAAAAAATTGAGAGACAATAGAAGTCATTGACAACAAAGTGCAACTCAACAAGGGATTAGGTATTCATTTTCTGCAACATTACACGCTAGTCCCAATAAAGCACACTTAATTGATCAAGAAGTAAAAGGTGCAGGTAGTGCAAGTTAATTTGCTCCCTTCTTCCACTGTTCCTGCTAAACCGCTACATCAGCTGGGTCCATGTCATAATGAGTAGTTACCAAAACAATGTCAAACCGAGTCCAAGATCCGGAAATAGGAGGTGTAAGTGGTCTCCACCTTATTTGTAAAAATAGGGTAGAGCTAATCAGAGAGATTATCTGGCCCCGATTACAGAAAACCTGTATTTAAAAAACTATCACAGAAAGGGCATCCCTTAGTGCACGTGTGCTGGGGACAAAAACCACAAAAGCACTACCAAAGGTTCCCCCGGCATAAATCTATCTGAGAATAATTCATGTACATGCACTTCACACTCAAAATTCTTTGGCATTCTATTTTTAACTACACCTTCCCAATGTTTTCCTTACTCTAGAGAAACTAGAAATTAGGGATGCAATTGAAAATCCACATCGAAAAATAAACATATGAACTGCATCCTACAGATGGGTAACCAGTCCTTTCACTTAGACAGATGAGTCTCTACAGATTCGAAATTAGGAAAGCAAAACATGCCTTCTACTGCATAGCCAATGCAAACAACCCATGCAATTAACCCCACAAGATTATCTCTCAGTTCAAGACCCCCCTCTGCTCTTCCTCTCCGCCCTTCATCCCACGGCCACTGTTCAACACCCTCTCCGACCATTACCTCAACATAGCCACTGATTGGAACCATGCCATCCATGCTAAACTAGCAACACCGGCCTATACCGACAGCCACCCATCCGCTGTCCCCAACTAGGACCCTCTTCAGCTCATTCCCCACAATCTCCCAACCAGAGTTCTCAAAGCTCATCTCCAAAAGACCTGTGTCGAGCGGCCCACCTCAAAAACATCCTCTCCTCCACCACTGCAGGCACCCTTGCCAGATGCCTAATCAACCACTCTCTAACAGCAGGTACCTTCCCACCTAAATTCAAAACCTCTCACCTCAAACCACTCCTAAAATAGCCCTCTCATCCCTCCAATTACCGTGCCATCTCCAACAACCACTTAATAGCCAAATTACTGGACCACACAGTATACTCCCAGCTCAGCCTCTTCACAGAGGCCATGGCCTTCTTGACCATGTCCAGTCTGTCTTCAGATCCCTCCATGGAACTGAATCCTCCCTGGTCTCTATCTGGGATGACCTAAAAAGAACAGCAGACTCTGAGGGCTGCGCTGCACTCATTCGCCTTGACCTCTCAGCAGCCTTCAACACTCCATACTCACAAACAGACTGTGTAACTTTGATGTAAGGGACTCAGATGCATCTCCTCTTTTCTCTCCAACCACTCCCAAATCATCGCTTTACATCCTTTCTCCTCTACCCCTGCTCAGTCCCACACAGAGTCCCCAGGGAGCCTCCATCTCCCCCCCCTTTCCAACATCTGAGTTTCCCCCCTCCCCAAGCTCATCCTTTCCCATATTCTCACCTGTGACAGCAATGCTGACAACACCCGGATCATCCTGAAGATTCCCAAGTCTCCTTCCTCACCCCACCAAGACCTTGCTTGCTGCCTTTCAGACATTGAACTCTGGATGACAAACAATCACCTGCTCCTCAACCCTGGAAAAAACAAAATCATGATCTGTGACAAAACAGCGCTCCTTCCCCAACCTTTCCCTTGGCCACATTTATTAGGACCCGCCCCACTGTATCCCCCTAAGCCAAAAACCTAGGATGCACTTTTAGCTCAGACCTGACCCTCTCCCGTCATATCAATGCAGTCTCCAGATCCGTCACCTGCCAATTTTGCATCCTCAAGCAGATCTTTCCTTATCTATCCTACCCCCATAGAGTTTCCACAATCATGGCCATCATCGTCTCGAGCCTCGACTACTCTAACACCCTCTACCTTGGTGCGCCTACACACCAACTGAGAAAGCTTGAACAGGTTAAAAACTTTGAAGCAAGACTCCTCCTCGCACTGTCCCCCAGGGAACACATCTCCCCCGCACTCTGGACACTCCAATGGTTGCCCATCAGCTGACGAGTCTCCTTCAAAGTAATGTGCATTAGCAACCATGCAATTCCTCCAAAACAAGCTCACTCACTACCACCCCACCAGAATCCCCAGATCAAGCTCTGCACACCTCCTGGTAGTTCCACTTTTCAAGTTCTCCAGGTTAGGAGATGCCTGTTTTTCTGTCCTCGCATCCACCTTCTGTAACTTCCCCCCCCTCGCGCTCTGCCATATAGAGGATCACCTGGCATTCAGGACTTTCTCAAAACATGGCTGTTCCCCTGACTTCATTTTCCCCCTATCTCCCTGCACCCACTCCCTGCCTATCGCACACACATTTCATCTGGCAGTCCCCCCGTCCCTCCGAACAATAACCCCACACGCCTATCTGTCAGCTTCTAACCTCTTCTTTCCTTTCAACAGTATTGCTCTGCCATACACCCTTCCTCGTGGGATGCCAGGCACACATGGAGTACTCAGGTAGTCACTTCAGCAACTCGCACCTAGAACAAATCCTGACAGTGGGCTATATACTGCACATATATGGGCCTGGAAGGGAGCAATGCATCAAACTCAAAAAGCACCTTGGGAAAATCACGCTACTCACCCCATAGGAGGACAACTAAGCACCTCAGACTTCTCGCTCAAGATTGGCACTGCAGATAACTTTAAAGCAAAGGATGGTGGCCAGTCCTGTGAAACCAGATAGTATGGAGAAGCCTGGTTTGTTATCATTAGAGAATCATTACCCATTGTTAGAGAATCATTACCCATTTAGGGATTAGTTATCCATCTGTCATAAATGATGAAAGTCATCATATTAATTCTACTACAAACAACTGGCAGGTTACCCCAAGGACTCACCGTTACCTCTCTTCCTCCTCCTCCTATGACTGACACCTTCCTGCAGGGGAAGACTCTTTCTTCTTCCGAGAGGAGAGATGAAAGCGAAAATCTCCCCATTTACCTCTTCCCCCTCCCAGATAAAACCCGGTAGGAGAAGAAGTCCCAGGGAAACCCTCTGGGGAAGAAAACCCTTTGCCGAAGGTAGCGGTATGATGTCTTCAGTTGCAGACGGAGATTCAGGTGAAGTCCGGAGGACGTTCCTCTTGAAAGAGAAAGAGACTGGTAAGTATCAGCAGGTAAGTGAAATATGGATATGTAAGACGTAGAGAAAGGTTGATTACCCTAAACAGGAACGATGTGTAGGAAACGGTGCCAGTCAGAACCCTCAGAAAGCTTCTATGATTATAAGAAAGGGTTAGATGAGAAATAGTGAGATAACTAGAAGAATAATGGGAAGCCACGGGGTATTCTATACCTGGGAGGCTAGCAGGGCGTAGCTAGGAGCTGTTTTGATGGAGCAGAGTCTTGCACGGGTGATCGTAATGCCGGGGTGACATAGACCTGTAACTATGCGAAGGAAGGGAGAATAGTAAGCCGGGAAAGAAGGAGAAACGGAAATAGATATACCGGAGAATACCGAATGAAGCTTACCGCGGTCCGGAACGAGACCGGAAGGTAAACTTGGGAGGGAGAGAGACGGAGTCCGTGGAATAGGGAGACAGAGAGGCAGTAAGAGCTGCACTAAAAAGTGGAACAGAACAGGAAAGTTTTAGAATGCTGAAATGCAGTGTTTAGCAAGCCGTATCAGGAAACCTAGAAGCGAACTTACGTAGCGTTGTTGTAGCGGAGTAGCAACGCAAGTCTGTGCTGGTCTCAGGAACAGTTATACCTGCACTCGGGTAGGGAGACAGCACTTCCTGGAAACCGGGTTGTGCAGAGGCTAGACCCGCAACTCCAGTTACGGCGGCCATCTTGTTAGTAAAAATGGCTGACACCCGCCGTCCTAAGGTCCATCGATGCCACAAGGACCACCGTCTTCGAAGGGGCGTGACACCATCATTCATTCTGATTAGTACTGATTAGTAGTGACATGAAGTAGTGACATTAGATTATCCACATATTTGTAGCCATTTGCATTTGCAATAGAATGAGACATGTTGTATTTGAAGTGCCTTGCTAGTACCATGTAGAGACACATGTTATATTGGTAGAGACATGTAGACACATGTAGAGATATGTTGATATGTATTATGTATGCATTGTAGAGAGACACGCATGAGTGTGCACTTAGAGTGAATCGAGTGAATCGTGCTAAAGTTGGATGTTCTGAGATATTGCATTCTTTGAATTTTTTGATTTTGCTGACTGACTGCATGGAGAGAAGGGTTGTTTATGTTATGCAGAAAAATCGCATGGGATTAGCTAACTGTTGTTTTGAAGGAGTAAGCAGAGAAGGGAATGAATGTTTATTGAATCTGAATTGCATTGCACATGCGGGAATCAGTGTCCATTTGAATGAAATTGATTTGTTTTGTCAACATTTGGTGATTCAGAGTGAATACATTATGTTGAAAGGGGAGTCTGTGGCTAGAACACATGAATATGACACAGAGAGCAATGCTTTTGCAGGACATGGAGTGCAATTGAATGCAGGAATGCATCTGTTGTGTGGAAATTGATGGATTCAGAAAGAATCATTGATGTTAGAAAGAGAAATTGATTCTATGACTGGAGAAGGTTTTGACACACAGAGGAATGCAATTTTGCATTTTCTGAAATAAGTGAAGTGGGCTGTCCTGTTTTGTTTTGAGAAAGATAAAAATGGTGGGAGTAATGCATTATGCAGCATGGAGAGACAGGCATGGTTAGACAGATGCACAGGCACACTGATACACTAGAACTGATATTGCAGACACTGAGAGAAACTAGCGTTGATGTCTTTTGAGAGACATGGGGAGTTTAGAACTTGCTATGTGCATTGAAGCATACAGTGAGAATGCTGTTTTGTTTTTTGGCTTTCAATACATCTGAATCTGATAGAAAAATGATACTTGCACTTTTGTTTTTTTTGCATGACATCTGAAGAGACACCTTGACCAGACCGAGATTTGCCGACCATGAGACCTTGCAGATCGCCCTGATGACTGATCAGATTGTATCACATGAATTGACCAGACCATGATTGGCAGCAGCATGACGACTGAAAGATTGACCAGACCTTGGTGACACCAAATGACTTTGCATCATGGCTGTTTGCAGCATCAATGAAAGACATTGGTAATTGACACCTACGTTTTGCAGCCACACTTCTGGGGAATGCCGAACAATTGATTTGAGGCCTTAGGTTGTAGCTTTGTCAATGGCTGTATCTGAGAAGGTACTGAGAAGACCTGCTTGTTACCTGATTTCCTAGCATGACAACTGAAGCCATGGAAAGTGAAGATCGTGACTGACTGTAGAGAGAATCAACACCTTGCAGCATTCTGTGCAAAGAGAGAGAAAGAGAGTGAAAGATGTGCGGCAAAGGAGAGAAATCATTTGTGGGCTGTTTTGTAATCTGCAGCGAGAAGAGAATCCATTTGTAATGCCTTACCTTGTGAACCAGAACCAGACACAAGTTTGGGCCTAAGGAGAAGGAGAGAAATGAGAATGAGCAAGAAGATGCACTCTGAAAGCATTTGAATACCGGGTGCTAACTACGTTTGAAAAACAGTGAAGTTCTTTGTCTCTTGTGGGAGTGAGCAAGAGAGAGCATTGATCTGACACCATTGTGCTTTGAAATTGCACTTGCATCCAACGTTGGCTGGTCCCTCATGAGAAGAGCAGGGGCTAGCATGGCATGAGATGGCATGGCATAGCGACAACTGGCAACAACTGGCAACAGCATGACCTTCAAGGAAGGAGTGAATTTGAATCTGGAGTTTTGACATATGTGCAGGGCCAAGGAAATTGCATGGAATTGCCACTGGAGAGTTGCCACCTGCATTGTTTTACATTTTTAAACTCTGAATGAGTGCCACGTGAATGATACATTGGTTTTAATAGAGGATAGACTAGGGAGAGCTTTGGAATAGTGAAAGTTGAGGCATAATTGAAGAGGAAACTTGATTCAGTGAGCAGGGATTGCTCTGAAGAAAAGATCAGTCCCCTATTGTGAGGAGAGTTTGCAGCAGTGAGGCTCTGAAATCTGTCGCTGGAAATTGTCCGTTTGCAGGACACACACTTGAGTTCCCTTTGCAGCTGGAACCACTTTTGCTTTGGGCTATGCTTTGATGCCCATACACATGTTTGCTGAACACATTTGTGAATCATTTGTGAACACTCGCTTTGTTGTCATGCTTTGTTGACATTCCTTGGCTGAGACATTTGCATTAGAACTGGATTTGTACTAACTTGGAATTTTGCACAGATGTGAGTACACACATAGTGTTCTGTTTGGCTACAACTGATTTGATCACAGACTGACATGCAGTGAGAGACTGGAAATAACTTGAACTGGAAATGTAACTGAATTTGCCTGCATGACCAATACACTGATATGTATGCACTGATATGAAATGAATGCTTTGACACCTTGACACCTGTGAAAGTGATGTTGTCATTTTGTGCTTGACACACTGGAATTGAATACACCTGATGTCCACAGTACATATGCATTGATTCTATGCATTGCATTTTCGTTTCGAATAATCTGCTTGTAGACATGTATGGAGAAGCTTGGTTTGTTATCATTAGAGAATCATTACCCATTGTTAGAGAATCATTACCCATTAAGGATTAGTTATCCATCATTCATTCGGATTAGTACTGATTAGTAGTGACATGAAGTAGTGACATTGAATTATCTACACGTATGTAGCCATTTGCATTTGCAATAGAATGAGTCCTGTTATATTTGAAGTGCCTTGCTAGTTCCATGTAGAGACACATGTTATAATGGTAGAGACATGTAGACACATGTAGAGATATGTTGATATGTATTATGTATGCATTGTAGAGAGACACGCATGAGTGTGCACTTAGATTATGCATTGAGTCTGCATTATAGATACTGCTTGGGTTTGCGAGTGAAAGAGTAAGCACTATAGAAAGCATGAGGCCTATGATTTTGAAGCCATCCTGAATGAGACAGAAAAGAAGCACTGCGGCACTGCGAAAGATGTTATGAGTTACAGTGAAAGATTGGAATGCGTAAACAGTTTCTTAGCAGACAGAGATTAGACATGACTTTTGCCTTAGTAGAGACACAAGAAGGGCTTTATTATCAGCCTGGGTAGTGCTGCGCAGACAGAGCTGGTGGGGGCCATGCAGGGAGTGCTTTGCCTTGAACACAGAGACATGCAGAAGAGAGGGATTTCAATGGAGTGAATGGAGGAATATGGAAGAGATGGATGGTGTGGTAACAGAAGCACTGATAGCATGGTATAAATATGTAAACATGTCACGATGACCAGTACACGCAGTAATTGAAAAGAAGAATACATGCATCACAGACTTTTAGGCACTGCTCTGATTTAGAAATGCTGACAGATAGACAGAGAGGCATTTTAGCTTTGAGAGACATGTAATCATGGATATGTATTTATGTCATTGAACAGTATAATGAGAGGTGAGGCTTTGGGAGTTTCTAGTTGTTGGAGATGGAATTCTAGATGGAAATGACACACTGGCACACTGAGAGATTGAGAGATCGAGGGAGCTGCTCTCTGAGATGGAAGAGAGATGTTTAGTGGTGGCATAGGAGAGATGTTTGGATGACTCTGAGAGAGGAAGCATTGGGGAAGCAGTCTGATGAGAGCTGATGAGATCAATCTGGCAGAGAGCATTGGCAGGAAGACCAGACCCCTAAGAGGAGAAGCCTGTCCCTGACTGGCTGGCTGGTTGAAGAGTTAGCTGTAGAGGAGAGACAGAGAAAGAGTTGAGTATCGATCTGAATAAGACACGTGCATGGGGAATTAGGACAGACAATCACACAGAGCTTTGGCTGACATGATAGATGGGGTAATCAGACAGGGATTGTCTTAGACAGAGAGAGTGAAGTGTGGTGTGGATTGGAGAGGAATGGTGTGGATTAGAGTTGCTATTAGATTGCTTGCTTTAGAAGCCTGTAAAGCTTATAGTTATTGCATTGCATTGTAGATTTGCACCAAAAGCATAAAAGGTGCAAATTCAATATTTGCATTATAGTAGTGTTTGCATCATGCATTGTAGTGTATGAATAAAAGAGTTTCTATTGTTGAATCGATTCATGTGTTTTCTTTGTGTCTTATGTTAGTGTGTCCATAGGAGTAATTTAGGAGTAACTTAGGAGTAACACAGTGCACAAACGCCCTGAGATAGAAGAGCAGGGGGTCCATAGTGATCCTTAGTGATCCACACCCCCCTAGGAGGTAGATCTGGGTATGACAGTCCGCCTCATCTAATCATGAAATGGAGTCCTGGTTTTTGCTCTAGAATGAACTAGGATTGGAATCTCTCACTCTAAATACCTCTCGGAGCGTGAGTATTATGCATTCACTGAGCACCTAGATCACCTGTGAAATGCAGCACTGCTCCTTGTACATAAATGGAACCCTGGAAATAGACATTGGGCCTCATTATGAATGTGGCAGAAAGGCAACAACCTACGAGCAGAACGCATGATTGCACCAGCACCGTTATCAACGGTGCCAGTGCAACCATGCTTCTGACCCCCAATCTGCCCTATGGGGCAGTATGGGCTTCGAGAGGCCGGCCATACCGGCACCCGCAAATGGGCTATTACCAGCCCATTCATCTCGTAATGGGTGGTTATGGCCCATTCACGGGTGCTGGGGCCAGTAGCCAGTTTGGCGGTAGCCGTGCCCTTAATAAGGGCACGGCTACCGCCAAACCCGTAATGAGGCCCATTGTTGTTTATTCAGACAATCCATTTCTCCCCTTGCACACTGCACTTTCGCAACTTAGCGGAAGGCACGGTCTCACTCCACACACCCAGCACACACATATAACACAAACACTTTTGCACTTGTGCCATAAGAAAGAAGATACTTTTAATGACAAAAATTCGAACTTTAGTTTCCCACATAACTCTCTGACTCCTTAAACACAATCCCCCCTTCAGTCCATTGTATTTCCCCAGTGTGCCCATACACACTCCATTTAGACATGGGTGACTGCAACAGGCCGATTCATGGAACAAATGCGTGCCGAAAATCTTAGCACAAGCTGGCGGTGCAAGCGTGAAAAAACAAGCGCACGAAGGAAGAGCCTGCGCGTGTTTTCCACTGGTTGTGCACCAAATCCGTGCGTGGCGCACAAGGGCGCACATGTCATTGCAACAACCCGAGCAGCGTGCACGATGCGCACAGGGAAAGCGCACAACGTCGGCGCACACACCAAAAAGGGGGCAGGACACAGGGCGTAACACACCGAATGGGGAACAACGCGTGAAAAAGAAGGCGTAACTGGGGAAGTACTGCAGGGAAATACACAGAACGCCCAAACGCACGCGAACAACTTATATTCATGGAATCGAATATGGGAAACAAGCGCACACAAAAAAACCACACACAGGCGTCAACACGTCCGCCACAGAAAGGCAGACGTAAGCGACCCTGAGCACAGTATAAAAGTGCGCGCAAACAACAAACACATATATCCAGCTACGATGAATGCCCCATTTGTCGTAGCTCTGATGGGAGGACACCGCAGGAGGAGGAGAATAGCCAGGGCCCGCATTTTTTCCCCCCGGACTAGCCTCTTTGGGATGCCTGACGACCAGGTCTGTGGTAGGTATAGGTTTTCACCTCATATCATCCTAGACCTGGTCAGGGAGTGGGAATATGACCTTACATCCCCCACCCTCAGCTCCCAAGCATTGAGCCCCTTGGAGAAGGTGCTCAATGTCCTGCATTTTTTGGCCACTGGGTCATTTCAGCAGACTACTGCCATAGTGGGGGGGTCTCACAGGCCACTCAGTCAGGCTGCCTACACCAGGTGTTGGCAATCATGTCTGCGCGCCCCTCAGTCCGCAGACACATATACATGCCCAGAACACCCGCAGAAAGGCAGGCCGTAGTCCAGGACTTTTACAGGGTGGCACACTTCCCCAAAGTGCTCGGTGCCATAGATTGCACCCATGTGGCCCTACGTCCACCTAGGGCCACTGAGCACATCTATCGAAACCGCAAGCACTGGCATTCCATCAACATGCAGGTGGTATGCGATGCAAAGGGAATCATCACCTCTGTCTATGCAAACTACCCAGGCTCCACCCATGACAGTTTCATATACAGAATGTCCGCCCTGAGCCGGGCCCTGGAAGCTGAGCAGCATGGCAACACATGGCTCCTAGGTGAGTACAAATGCCTGTGCACATGCATTCATGTCACACACAGACAAATACACAAACCCCAATAATCACAACCATTATCACCTCTCCAGGGGAGAGTGCCTACCCTCTGAGCAACCACATGATGACGCCAATCCGGAACCCCACCACACCACCCCAGGTAAGATACAATGCTGCCAATATTGCAACCAGGGGCATAGTGGAGCACACATTCAGAGTGCTAAAGTCACGCTTCCGCTCCCTTGAGCGCTCTGGTGGGCAGCTACTCTATGCACCCCCGGTAGTGTGCAGGATAATTGTGGCAGCAGGTGTCTTGCACAATGTTGCTACACGGCAGGGTGTACCGGTGGACATGGTGGTGCCCCCACATCCCCAACCACAGGCACAGGCGCTGCCCATGGGAGGAGATAGGGCATGTGGTGAGGCAGCCCGGACCCAGTTTGTGGCTACATTTTTCAACTAAACTCCCACCCCTGTGGAGTGCACACAGGCCTGGCACATACCAGGTGACAATCGATGATGACAAAGAGACAGTCAATTGTCACAACCTTCCCACCCTGAGAATGTTGCCATGGAAATGCTACATTGTGTACATCCCTAGCTACTAAAACATAAACAATTGTGTGTGACCAAAAGGAACACATGCAAGGTGTGTATCACACACCCCTGCAAAACAGGCCATCACAATCCCTGGTATGTCATCCAAACCCTCCTAAACCACATCACCCTTGTTTGACACACCATGACATGGCAAGCAATAGCAAAAGCCCAACACATTACCAATAATATACGAAGTAACATGTGATAAATGGAAAGTGGCTTCACACAATGATGCATGTCATGGAATCTGATGAAATTACTGACCAACAACCTCCCGCACAAAAGTCATACCCAAATGCATTCCAACAGTTGTAGCAAGAACATAACAATCAATGCCTGTTCACATGCACATTGGGCAAGGCAAAATTCCTACTCCTGAATACATGTGCTGTGTGCGTCTCCTGCAACACACTGCTCAGCACACAGCATAGTGACCAGCCATTGTGTCAGAGACACACTTTGAGCATCACATGAAAAGGAAAAAATAAACAAATAAATAAACAATTGACGCATGTACAGGATCCACAAATGGTCATAGATCATGTGCTGCAGGGACACAGTGGTCCCCAGAAGGCAAACTGTGTGCACATTTGGACATGGAAGGGTGGATGTACATGTGGTGGATCATAGTGCGACTGTGTGTGTCAGTAGGGACATGCACTCAATGCATGCATGTCCAATCAAATGACCATCAGTGTCCTCTACACATCACATGTGAACATTGCCCATGTGCACATCCCAGCATGTCAAACCACACCAATCCCCTCACACCTGAAAGGTAAACACAACACACGAACAGGCATTGACCAGCAGAACACATCATGTACATAGGACACCACAATAACAATATGAGGGTGCCCATCACACTGTAGGCCAAGACAACTGTCCAACAACCAAACACCCTCCCTCATTCACATATCACCATGACCTACTGAACAACTGTGTTTGGGGTATCTAGCCTTCTTCCTTGACGTCTACCTGGCCACAGGATCACCCTACCCCTTTGTCTCCATCTTCCGCCTTGCGTGTAAATAGTGTCCAGCACCCTCAGAGGCCACCTTGACTGGCAAAAATACCAAATTAAAGAGAACTCAAAGGAGCCAAACACACAAGCCAGGAAAAAAGCCTTTAGGCAGCAAAAAACACTTGAAGAGTCTCCAGTAGATGACTTGAAGTAGCAGTAAATTTCAAAGCACATTTACAAGCAGGTTGTAGGTCATCTGGTCGAAAACAAAAGGATCGAATGCCTTTTGATCGACAGTCAAATGGTCGAAAAAAAGGGTCGATTTTTTTTTCTTTTTTTTTTATGGGGGGGTTCCCCCCCAACCCCTGTTTTCTTTATTAAAAACATTTTTTTACCAACCCAAACTAAAATATATATATAAATAAATTTGACCTTTTTTTCCGACCATTTGACTGTCGATCAAATGGTCATTCGATCAAATGTTTTCGACCATTTGACTGGACAGCGTACAAGCATAATGAAGGAACAACCAAGTTAGCACACTTAAACAATGCTACAACATGATGTGTACCATGTTTGGTGCATAATATACAATGATGCAGCACCAACTGATGGGTAGTGTCACTGCTCCGGTGTCCAGGCGCAGGAGTGGCACGAACCAACCACGCCCTCTGTGGTCTGGGCACCTGCAAGGTCAAACTTGTACAGGCCTCTGAGACCACGGTGGGGAAGGAAGGTCAGGCATATGTTGTATAGACAGGCATTGGTATTCTGGATAACCGGAAAGAGGATCAGGAGAGGGGAGTTGGATTGTCAAGGGAAAGTAGGGAAAAGACAAAAAATCTACTGCTCACAATAACACATAATCAATCAGATAAACCATGTACATCATGCACATTGTACCAAATGACTCAAATGGAAGTCAAAGAGAGACTTATCTGTGGGGTGAGTCCGACCTCCTGCCTGCGCACTCTCAGGTCCGGTAACAGGAGCAGTTCAATGCTGCAAAGATAGTAAGAGTTACTAATCTTTGTGTGTCTATAACACACACACACACAACACCATACATGCCCCAAAGCAAGTAACTCCTCCTCAAACAAACACTCTTGTCTGCTGCTTCGTACCCACACATAAGATTCCCCCCCCCGTGATGGTTCATACACTGTCAATGCAGTAAGTCAGGCGCACGTGGGCGCGTGGCAAATGGAAGACCAGTGTGTCAAGATTCACACATTATGCAATGGTCCCTGGGTAAGCAGCTACACGCATATAGCGAGGTACGACTTCAGTACCAGTAGTATTCTGGCATCCCCCAAATAAAAGAGGTAGTGCATGTGTCAATTTGAACATGCAAATGATATGAACTGCACACAAGTCTGTCCCTCGCTGAGTGTCCCTGTGTGCAGCTCTATTTTTTCAGGCTTTGAACACTACTGGGCTTATACATCTGCTTCAATGGAGCATGGTGGACTGGAGGATATGTGCGACAGCCCCTGCATGTGCCCCTAGGAACTTGCCATGTGTCCACCATCTTATCTTAGCTGTACTGTGAGCTTCAACACGAAAAACTGTCCAAGCTCACAGTCAGAGGCGCTACTTAGCATGCATGTGCAACAGGCCTGGTGGAAGGTTGGGTGTGGTGTGTGACCCTTGTGCTGCTCACCTTGCCTGGAGTTCCTGGAAACACGTCTGCTTCTGTTGGATGTATGAGCACAAGCCCTGTGGCACTGCTAGCGCACACATGCACATGTCTGCACCACCGAACGTGGCCAGCTGCCAGACGTACACTGGCCCATGTCTGCCGGCAAAGGTGGTCTGGAGACTCATTCTCCTGCAGAAAGGGCACAAAACACAGAATTAATGCTGGAAAGTCCCCTTGTGACTGGACCATGTCAGAGAGGTACATCAGATTCCATCCCACCATCAGTGTGACTTTGACAGGCAAAGGGTGGCGGACACTCTCTACAGCATGAAGTGCATCAAGCACATGTACAGTAAAGAAAATAAACATACAACACAATGTATAGAAATTAATGGACACCTGATTCATGAAACCACCCATTTCTAATGCTGAAATGCCATCGATAAAACCCCTACAATCCCCACTAGGGGTGTTAACACAAGTAGTACACCAGCAGACAGGCCACAGATATGACAGTCCAAAGCCCTTGTGAAATAGACTGTAACACCGAACCATCCTGCGAGCCCATGGATAAGGGAAGCAGGAGTGGCCTATGTGATTCAGGACCCCAAGCTGCAAACACATACACGAGACAAGCTTGAAGGGCCCAGCTGGAACAGACAGTGGATGCTTTCAAAAGCCACAAAGCACCACACCGTCACATGAAAGCACAATAGACAAGCAATTTTAAAAAATATTAACTAGTTACACTAACTATAAAAAACCTACATTACCTTATTAAACTAATATCAAAGTGAATGTTAACCCTTTAAGTGCCATGGGTATTTCTCCCCAGTGCCAGGGCCTTTTTTGGTGATTTCAGCATGTGGCCATTCAATGGCTTGTAACTGTTTTGTTACATGAGATATCTCGGCCATATTTGGCTCCTTTTTTTCCCACATGTAGCCGGTCGTAACGCCACCGGGGAACCCTAGGTTGCTGTAGGGGGGTGAGAGAAAATAAGCAAAAAGGGCAAAAATGTTGGGTTTTTTCAAAAAATGGCAATAAAATGATATACAAAGAAGCCTGTGGTTTTTTCCTTGTAAGAGCTAGGAACAAATGGTTTGCTGTGGTGAGTTCCCAAATTTCCCGGCGTTCAAGAACAGGTTGAGTGGAAATGGAAAAAAATTATTTTGATGTGGTTATCAACCGTTTTGTGAGAGGTAGGCGATTTTGGTCATTTTTGCCAATTGGACATGCATGGACCGAATGGAAGAAAAGTGCAGTAAAGGGTGATTTGCATAGGTCAGGCAACAACTAGGTAGGGGAAACTGCCATCGATTGGGGGAAAAGCGGGAAAATGACAGAAAAAATGGTATATGTTGGACATGGTTGGCTTGGTACGGCAATGGCTTCTTTGTATTTTGAGAAAATCAATGCTCCGCTACATTCCCCTGACTCTTGCAGTTAGGAGAGCACACATTTTTTGTAGTGTTTTCCAAAACAAGCAATACCACAAGCCAAACACTGTGCCATGGTACACAGGAGTTTTACGCTCACGGCCTGAACAGACACACTTAACATGTGTAAATCGGGAAAACCAATGTGGTGAGGAATGGCAAGCATACATTTTTGAAAGAGCACAGGCAGATCTTTTCAAGGGTAGGTGACTTGTGCAGGTTACAAAAGTGTATGGTGGCTAAAGCAGCGACTAAATGTAGGTCACATTTGGGAAACGAAAGGGTTGTGAGACAAAGGGCACCAGCAAATGGCTCAAAACGTTATGAAAATCACACAAACACAACACATGGCCTACCGTCCCGCGTTCCCACAGGTGTCCCGATGAAAATGGTATCTCACATGTGTGGGTGCACCTACCTGGCTGCCAAGGGGAAAGCCTAAAACACAAGTAACCCCAAGTCTGTTTTCAGAGCAGAATCTCAGACATTCTGCTGACCGGCACAACATACAGATATGGGCCTCGGGTGTCCAAGCCACCAACGAAAACAGGGAACCCCATGCATTCCTGAAAAGAGGACACACGTGGGATCCGCAGAGGTATGATTTGCGCACATCGCCCCAGAATGTATTACCCAGACACCCCCGCAAAGTCTGAAATGTGGAGAAAAAACACATTTTCCGCACATTTCGCTCGGTGCACCCATCGAAACACGCCCCCAACAACACATGGCCTACCGTCCCACATTCCCACAGGTGTCCTGATGAAAAGGGTACCTCACATGTGTGGGTGCACCTACCTGGCTGCCAAGGGGAAAGCCTAAAACACAAGTAACCCCAAGTCTGTTTTCAGAGCGGAATCTCAGGCATTCTGCCGACCGGCACAACATACAGATATGGGCCTTGGATGTCCAAGCCACCAAGGAAAACAGGGAACCCCATGCATTT
The DNA here is from genome assembly GCF_040938575.1 of Ambystoma mexicanum. NCBI lineage: Eukaryota > Metazoa > Chordata > Amphibia > Caudata > Ambystomatidae > Ambystoma > Ambystoma mexicanum. The sequence goes on along the minus strand of NC_090935.1, from coordinate 840,628,163 downwards.
CCGAAAAGAGAACACCCGTGGGAATCCGCAGAGGTATGATTTGCGCACATCACCCCAGAATGTATTACCCAGACACCCCCGCAAAGTCTGAAATGTGGAGAATAAACACATTTTCCGCACATTTCGCTCGGTGCACCCATCGAAACACGCCCCCAACAACACATGGCCCACCGTCCCACATTCCCACAGGTGTCCCGATGAAAAGGGTACCTCACATGTGTGGGTGCACCTACCTGGCTGCCAAGGGGAAAGCCTAAAACACAAGTAACCCCAAGTCTGTTTTCAGAGCGGAATCTCAGACATTCTGCCGACCGGCACAACATACAGATATGGGCCTCGGGTGTCCAAGCCACCAAGGAAAACAGGGAACACCATGCATTTCCGAAAAGAGGACACCCGTGGGAATCCGCAGAGGTATGATTTGCACACACATCGCCCCAGAATTTATTACCCAGACACCCGCGCAAAGTCCGAAATATGGGGAAATAAACGCATTTTCCACACATTTCGCTCGGCGCACCCATCGAAACACGCCCCCAACAACACATGGCCTACCGTCCCACATTCCCACAGGTGTCCCGATGAAACCGGTACCTCAAATGTGTGGGTGCACCTACCGGGGCGCAAAAGGAAAAGGGTAACCCACTGGTCATCCCAAGCCTTCGCCACTGCCCATTTTGCTCATGTGTGCAACCTACAGATTTGGGCCTAGGGTGTCAAAGCCAGCAAGGAAAACAGGGAACCCCATGCATTTTCCAAATGAGGACACCCCTGGGAATCCACAGAGGTCTGCTTTGCGCAAATTGCCCCAGTTTTTATCAGCCACAATCCCTGACAAAGTGTGATATTTGGTGGGGAAAAAACACAATGTTCACTTTGTCTGGGGTTCTGGGTAATAAATTCTGGGCCGCTTCGCACAAGTCAGACCTCTGCACATTCCCAAGTAAAAAAAAAAAAAAAAACATTTGCACTGATAAAAGAAAAAAAATACCAAAATCACATAATTAAACATTTCTAGCTGCCATCATTCTGGTTAAATAGTTTATGATCTGCATATATAATCCATATTGTTTTCTGTTTTCAGTGTTTATGTTTTTTCAATGATGGTCTTGTTTCTCCAGGGATTTCACAATTTTCCAAAATCTGTGTTTATCGGTGCATACATATTTTTTCCATCACAAATAGATTTGAAGGCAACTTTTTTTCCAGTATAAAAAAAACAATCTTTTATTGCTGCATGTTTATTAGGCATAATTCTTTTGCAACTAAACACAAGTCACAAATTATACTGATGCAGCCATTGTTTTCTGTTTGCATTCTTGGATTTGTATTTTTGAATGAATAATTGAAAGGGAAAACTACACATAAAAAAATGCAAAGATTCAATTAAGGACAAAAAGGGCTCCAATGCCTAACATGAGACAATATGAGAGCTCAAATTAATTTTGCTGCATACCCTATAAGAAGCACTATCCAAATGAAGGTACATAATGGCGTGCATGAGAAGAAAGCGAAGTCAGATAGAGGACAGAGGGAGGTGTATCTGTATATTTCAAAGCAGGATGCAGGACCAAGAACTGAGAAAACATTAAAAAATAACACGTGTTGAACTAAGCTTTTCATCACACAGATTTTACCGAACCATATAAAGTATGGATATTTATCAAATAGGCGATTAAACAGATTCTGCCATTATTGAAGAGTAGATGAATATTTAATTGGATGGGGATAAGGGATTTAAAATTACAGATGTAACTGTGCAATTCTTTAACCAAAGTGTAAAATAAGATTTTGCTTAAAACAGTTCATTATAGAAATAGAATTTTTCTTTCCTCAGTCCATTTGACTGATAGAACCTGAATGGTCTAGTGTTTGCTGCTATCTCTTCTTTCCTGGAGCCACGAGGACGTGTCCCCCCTTTCCCGTGCCTGGTGTTAGGCGGAAACCTGTGCAGTTCCCTCTGAGACCACTGCAAAAGATTTAGGACTACAGGTGTTTGGCAGTAATCCCACTTGGTAGCAGTCTGTACCACACAGATTCACTTGGTAGCTGTGGCTGAACAGTCAGACTTCCCTCAAGAAGAGTTAAGTAGTATGTGGAGTATACAATATAGGGCAATTCTTCACAGTAAGACAAGCAAACATGCAACGAGGCTCAGTGTAAAGATATTAAGGTATTTATTTATAACGAAACATCTATCAAAAACACTATGAAGCAGAAACGATCAATCCCCCTAGCAATATTTCGGCAAGTCTAGGTTCTACCGGCACCACTTATTTGCAGACAGAGGTGTATGCCTCAACGTAGATGGCACTCTAATATTAGTTAGGACGGGAGAGAAAAATAAGCAGGTTACGAAATCAACACAGTTCAATACTTCACGGGAAAAATGCAAGGCAAGAAGGCAAGAACCACAATAGATCATAAAGTTCAGAGGCCAGGCCCACTCGGAGAGAGGCAAGGCGATATGTCCCAAAAGTCTCTTGTGGAGAAGCGTTCGAGTCTTTGTAGCAAATTGTTATCGACAGATTGAACCAGTTCAGAATAATACGTGAGAAAGCTTGGAGGCGACCCAACGGAAAGGAGAGGATTAAGACACCTCACTCGAACCGATCGAAAGGGAAGCCAGGCGGACACGGTACCTTGTTGTGGAGGGCAGCTCAGGCGGGGGCATTTGTTCCTGGTGGTGGATGCACGTCGGGTCTTTGCCAAGAGTAGAGATGATCTCGTCGTCGAAGAAAAGTGAAGTCCGGTGCACCACCAGGGAAGAGACCAGCCACGGAATGCTCCATCACAAGGCACCACCTTTTGGTCGTGGTACAGGGGTAGTGGCTATCCGGTTGCCAAGGTGCTCTGCACGGGCAATTCGACCACTGCGTCCTGAGGCGAATAAAAAGCAAAGGGGACTGGTTGTTCCCACCAGTCAGGGGAAGAGACTCTCCGGCAGGGAAAACTACTCTGTCGTCGGGAAGTGGTGAGTCGGTTCTGCAGGGCTCCACCGGAGGTGTCGTCGTGCAGGTCGGCTCAGCGTTACCCTCGTCGGATTCTTAGGTCCTGTGGCGACTTCTGAAGATCCAGTCCCAAAAGCCCTGCTTTTATGCAGAAAACCCCCATTCATTCAGCCTAGCTGTCAATCAACACATGCTAAGTGGTGAGCGAGGAGGCTCACCACTTGGGCCAATCACTCCAGAGTGCGACCGGAGTTGGCAAGGCAACGCGGTCCAGGGTGCCTAAACCCCCTCCCACATCCCTGTGGTAACCCTATACGGAATGGCACCACTTTGGAGGGTCTCTGTACAGAGGCCCGCCAAAAGTGGAACAAAGGGGTCAACCTTTGGTTTAGGAGTCACAGAGACGAACACAGACGCCATTTTAAAAACCGAGTTCTGGCAGAAAATACCATCCGATAGACTTATTTAAGATAAGTAGACTGGTGGTATGTTAGAGTTTAACGAGAAAAAGTATCAATCTCCAACAATGGGACGAATCCCATAGGGTTATGTTCGGGGTCGAACATAACAAGTAGTTTCCACTGCCACCAGCCAAAACTTGATGAGGGGGGAACAGAGTAATCGAATTACCCCTACTAGTACGTCCACAATAAGATGGGTTGTACTAGTTCTGTTAGTAAATTTAGGTCTAGTAAAGCCAATGGTGACTTTACATGCCCGGGGAAACAGTAGTCAGTCCCCGGGTATGGAGTCTATGGTGGGGGTCCGCTAGGACGCCCCAGTGCTACGGCACGTAGGGTGTGGTGTAACACACATAGAAAAACATATGAGACCCTATGGAGTAAAAGACCCTATAGCCCATAGAACACATTGACAATAAAAGGAATTACACACATTCATGTCCAAGAGTGGGAGAAAAAGAGTCTCACTCTTGGCAGGATGGAAAAAACAAACTCCAGAAATCCAGCAAAGCTGCTGGGGGACTCACTAGGTTAGGAAATTCAGCCTAAACAGAGAATTCTCCCTAACACCTGGACATCGCACTTGGAGCGTGCTCCAGCCCTGCCTGGATGCCTTTAGCCTTCACCTTTTTCACCTTAAAACTGCCACGGTAGGTGGACAATTACTATGTTGAACCAGCATGATTTTGAAAACAAAATGAAAAAAGCATTTATTTTCATCTGCGCTCATGAGAATTGTGTGCTTCTCTCTGCAAGCCACACTGTTGCCCTTCATACATGTGGGAAGGCCTACACATAAGCAATCAGTCTGGCTGCTCGCCTGAGCCCATTCCGCCTGATGATCTCTGCAGAATTACAAGATGGCCACCTTTTTCTCCTGTGTGATTTTGTTTTGTCCAGGGAGCCCTCTTCTACCTCTGCCTGCACTGTGATTGGCCTGAACACTATACAATCTGGCATATGGGGGACTGGCAGGCTTTAGCCAGCCCCCACCTAAGACCCACAATGAAGGCCCCTGTCTGCCCCCTGTCCACCACTGGAATTCTGCCCGCTGCCCTCCACCCCTTTCTTGGTCCTCTGTGATGTCCTTTGTGTCCCCCACCCGCTCCCTGGTCCCCTGTGATGTCTTTTGTGCCCCCACTCCCTCCCTAGTCCCCTGTAATGTCGTTTGTGCCCCTCACACCCTCACTGGTACCCTGTGATGTCCTTTGTAACCCCCACCTCCCCCTGGTCCCCCATGATGTCCGTTGTGCCCCCATGCACCCTGGTCCCCTGTCATGCACGCTTGCCCCCATTCTCTGGCCCCACATCCTGCTTGCCCCCCCACCCTGCTTTGCCTTTGCTCTTCTCTCCTGCTTTCCCATTCCCCTTATCCCTTTCTTCCACCCCCCCTCTCCTAACCACCACAGGAGTTGTCTTGATTCACGATGGTTTCACCATCACCAATCTATTGCCATCGCTTGGATTTGACTTTGTGGACCCATTGACATTTGTTGCTCCACCTTCTCAACTCTCATGCTGGACCTCCCCTGGATCTCGTACTCAGAGTGGCCCTGAACCATGCTGTGTCCATCATTACCTTGACTCCTTGCTCACATTTTCTGTTCCCTGCAAAATTATGTGTTTTACTGACCTCTGCACCTGTATTCACTCTCCCCTCTGCTTCTCTGCTCTTGTTCACTGTTTTATTCTCTGCTCTCTCCTCCTCTCCCTTCTGCCTTCTCCATGCCTTCTCCCTCTCTCCTCCCTCCCTCCCTTACTTTTTTCTATGCACTTACTCTATCAGAATTGTCCCGCACCTTGTATGATAGCATCACATGTTTGTCTCCTCCCCCTTCACTTACTTGTTTCCTCCACCTCTCGTCCAGCAATATCTGAAATGTCGTCAAGCCTAGTATGATAGTTGCTTGTTTTGTTCCTCTCCCTCCTTCTCCTCCCCTTCTCCCTGACCTCTTGTTAATCTCAGCTCTACCAGAAGTGTTGTCAGGCCTACTACAGTAGTCACCTGTATGTTCCCATTTCCCTACCATCTCCTCCCTTCCTATCTGTGTCTTAGCTCTTGTACTATCTGAAATATCTCCAGGCCGAGTATGATAGTTAATTTCCTATTCTTGTTGTTTATGGCCATGTAAGAATGTCATTGTATTTTCTCTTGTTCCCTCTCCTGCCTTGAAGCACTTTGAAACACATTGTGTATAGGCGCTATATAAATAAACTATCATATTATATCATATCATATCATTTGATGGTGGACCATTGAAATACAAGGCAGGAAAACTGATTTGGATCTTCTCTAGCAAGTGGCTAACTGAAATTTTTTATCCTGGGAATGTCAGGAGCCAAAAAACTAAATTCCAATTTGCTACTTTTTAATACACATGTTCCATAAAGTAAATGATTAATTAGGGCATCCTAACATATGACCTTTTTACTTTGGAAGATCTTCAGGTCTGAAACTAGATGGCAATATTGACCTTGTTTTCTACTATCAATTTAATCCATTTTTCCATGTGTATCACGATCAGCCTTTCTGGCTAGTGGATATTTTCAAACATTTTTGAATAAAACCCTAGCAGGGAACATTATTTCTGGGGGCCATAAATCAGATTAATTTGGATTCTACTGAAATCAAAAGGCTCACGTAGACATTGCTTTCTTTAACTTGAGAAAACTGCCTTATTGTATCAGACCTCCATTGATCAGCAAGAGACGCCTTGCCCACTGACTAATCAACCTAACATGGCTATAAGATCTCCACCTACATCTGCTGCAAGACCCTCCTCTCACAACATCTCTTCTATAGGTATAACCATCTCTATCATACCTTTTGCTCCCGACTCTCACTCCGAGAGCTTGATTTACACCTAAGCCTCTCAGGACAGCACATCTCCTATACAATGTGCTTCCCGCCTATATAGACTGTGTTCCAGAATACTCACCAGCTCCTGTACACCCTCCTAGGAGCTACTAGAAAAGCTGGGCTTGGTTTGCATGCACACCCCCATCCCTGATATAACACCACAGCCTGCCTCCATTTACACCAGCCCTATGACCCCCAAGCACACTGACTTTCTCAAATGTTCTCTCATCAATGCCAGATCCATAGGCGCAGGCACCATCGAAATATGTGTCCTCCTCCTAGAGTCTCACCTAGACATCCTAGCCACCACTGAATTATGCTACATAAAGCCCCTGGCCCTCTACTCTCACTGGCCATCCCACCCGACTACACCATCTTCAGATACGACCACCTTAATGCAATAGTAGGTGGAGGAGCTCTCATAGCAATAGCCTCCCTACTGATCAGACAGTGTAGCCTACCCTCTACCCCAGGCTACAAAATGTTGCACTTGAAGCTCACCACAGACCCTCAAACAACCTTCAACCTGCTCCTCATCTACAGACAACCAAATGCACCCAGATGTCCTGCCCTCGAATTACCCCTACTCATAACACCTATCCTGAAACCCTCCACCAAGTGCATTATCCTGAGAGCACAAACCATCACCAATAATTTTTTTAAATTTTTTTTTATTTGTATCAGCTGAATTAAATCAACCTTTCAAATATCAATTACAGAAAAATACATTTTTACATATCAATTTCAGAACCAAATATATATTGATATCTTTAACACCGATATTTCTAATGCCTCGTTCACTGCTAGCGTGGTCCCCATCAACAACAAATCTGTTTGCATAGCACCCTTGCTAAAAAAGCCCACCCTTGATTCTACTATCCCTATTAATTACAGACCCATCATAACAGTCCCTTTGCTGCTTGAAATACTAGACCGCCTTGCCTATAGTCCAGTCCAATATTTCCTTGAGCATAATCACCTTCTTGGCAATCAGCAATCTGGCTTTCGCCCAAATCACAGCACAGAAACGGCCTTGTTAGTTATAAAAAGATCCATATAAAAATCCAAATGGACTCCATCCGTGACTCCGGCAATCTAGCAGTACTCTTGTTATTAGACCTCTCGGCTGCATTTGACTTAGTCGATCATGACACGCTAGTCAATATTTCCACTTCTCCCCCGAAGCCTGTGCCTAGATCAAATCCTTTCTGCATGATCGTACCACCTGAATATTCATCGGGGAATCTTCAGCAGACCCCATTCCTGCTCCGCTGGGTGTCCCACAAGGATCATGCCTTTCTCCTATGCTCTATCACACATATACAAAACCCCATTTTGATTTGCTCGACGCCAGGAAGATTATCTGCACTAAATTTGCTGATGATACCAAAATTCCATTCCAATCAAGGTGTCCATACTAGAGGCACCACCACTATCAAGGCTATTTACAGCATTATCCAAAACTGGATGGCCGCTCACAACTAATGCCTAGATGATGTGAAAACTGAGCTCCTCATCATTGGCTCACCCTATCCGCTCAAACACCTTGACCCCTCCTTCTCCTCCATCTGTATCGATGGGTCCAACATCCCCATCCTCAAACATATAAAAACACTGGGAGTCCACCTTGAAGGCCACCTAGCTATGACAAGACAGATCAACGCCCTAGCCTCCTCAATGGCCTGCACTGCAAGACTTATCTCACTGAGTAGGTAATTCATCTCTCCTAGAAAATGCCTCATTGTCGTCTGTGCTTTGATCCTATCCAAACTATTTTATCGTAATGTACTATTCAGGGGCACAACACCCTGCAACCTGTCCAAACTCCAACTATTTCAAAATAAGGCACTTCTTGGTGTAAAACTCTCTGACCACATCTCAGCCATAAGACGAGAAGCCCACTAGCTGCCTGTCAAAGCATGTGCTGCCTTCAAAACTTACTTGGTTAAGCAGTTAAGAAGACACATAACATAGTATTGGTAGAACAAAAACAGTGTATGGCAAAAGTAGTGGTTCAATGGTTATAGTGGAGCATGTAGAAGCAGAGACAATAGTGGCATGTTACATTTATGTTACAGAGGCAGTACAATAAACAGACTATATGAAGAGTTTGGTTTTCAAGGCTTTCCAGAAGACTGAGTATGAAGTTTCGTTTCTGAGGGCTGCGGGGAGAGCATTCCAGTTTTTCGGTGTTGGAAGCTTGCACCCCATGCTTTGGCTCGTTTGAATGATGGCACGTAGATCTGGTTAGTGAGATGAGACCTCGTGGGTTTGGAGGAGATGACTGGGGTGATCCTGTCAGATAGGTATGGGGGTGTGTCATGTGAGAGGCATTTGTGTGTGATTGCAAGGTTCTTGAATAAGATGCACTCTGTAACCGGTAGTCAGTGTGCCTCTCTCCTAGCATGAGAAATGCACTCCCTTTCTGAGATGCTCAGAGCTGCCCGGAGGGTATTGTTCTTTGTGGTTTGCAGCTTTTTAATGTTTTTGATATAATATGATATGGCATTTATAACGTGCCTACACACAAGTATTTCAAGGCGCGACGAGGCAAGGGAGGGGGAAACAAAGGGAAGGCAGAACAACAATCCTAATAGGCCAGGAATCGTTCAGATCGTGCAAGTGCATGGGGAGGGGGAAAGGGAAAAGTGCATGGGGAAGGCTGAGGGGAAAGTGCAGTACATGGGATAGAAGAATAAAAAAAAAAATAGAAACGGACACTGGTGGCAAGTGCAAGGTAAGTGCAGACATAAGTGCTGGTAGGGGGACTGTAGGGGTAAAGAAAACAGTCCCCAGTTGCAGGGGTTGCCAGAGAGGCAGTGCAGGTGGGTAACTGGCGGGCCTTGGCCCGAGAATCAGAAAGGGTGGCCAGGTAACCAGTGCCATTTCTGCCAGGAATTTAGCAGGGGAGAGAAAGCAGAGGAAAAGAGGAAGGATTTGAGGTGCTTCCGGAACCGGAGATGGTTCTCTTCAAGTTTCAGGGAGGCAGGAAGGTTGTTCAAGAGGGAGTCCCCTGCCGAAGAGAGAGATCTACCACCAACTTTTTGCTTGGACAAGCGACTGACCCTAAGGGAGTTGGATGCGGATGAGTGAAGAGCTCGAGAAGGAAGATATTTAGGAAGAGAGAGTTGAAGGTATTGCGGCCTCAGGCCCCAGAAGGACTTGTAGACAATGCAGAGGATTTTGAACTGAATCCTTGTAGCCACTGAGAGCCAGTGAATAGATTTCAGTCCTGGAGCGATACGATCCCTCTGAGGCAGTGCATGTGGTAGTGTGACTTCTTAGAGACGTCAGAGATGTGAGGAAAGAAGGAGAGTGTGGAGTCAAAGATGACCCCAAGGGTTTTTGCCTCACAGGTGGGAGAAACGACAGGGCGAAGTGAGGCTGACCAGAGAGAGATAGGAAAGGAGGGAGAAGGTGTGTCGATAAGGAGAATCTCAGTCTTAGTGGCATTAAGCCAGAGATCATTGGCGGCACACCACTTCTGGATAGCGGACAGACATTCAGAGATGAGAGAAGGAGGAGAGGTGGCGGAAGGGAGCCTGAAAATAAGCTGAGAGTCATCCCCATAGCACTGAAAGTTTGGCAAGAGGGTGGCAGGCGGTGGACAAGAAGTGCCAGGTGTTGGTTGAACAGCCAGGGAGAGAGGTTGGACCCCTCAGGAACACCACAGATAGATATGGAGGAGAGGAAGGACCGAAATTGGACCTGGGAGGGTCAATCAGAGAGGAAAGAGGTCAGCCAAGCCAGGGACTTCTAAGTGATACCCAGGTTATCACAGAGACGTTGAGCAGAATGGCATAGTTGACGAAGTCAAAAGCATAAGAGAGATCAATTAAGATGAGGACACAAGGGGTATTGAAATCAAGGTTTGAGAGGAGGTCTTCAGGATGTTCAGGAGAGCAGTTTCTGTGCTTCTGGCAGCTCTACAGCCAGACTGATGGTCATGAAGACAACCAACCGATTCAGTGTGAAGATTAAGCTGGGAGATGGGCAGCTTTTCCAGGAGTTTTCCCATGAAAGGAGTGATGGAGATTGGGCTGTAGTTAGCAGGGCAGGAGGGGTCGGCTGACGGTTTCTTATGAAGAGGGTGGACAAGGCAGTGCTTCAGGGGGGAATAGAAGACTCCAATGGCGATGGAGTGGATGCTGCAGTGATTCAGGCTTGGGTGAGTGCTCTCTTCTTGGTGCGGACAGAGAGCAGGTATTGCCTTTGGAGCAGGCGGCAGGCCAGTTTGTCCGAGGATTACAGGAAGCACGCCATTCCCTCGCAGCCACCCTGCATTTGCATTTAAGGGTGACGAGGTCAGAGTCGTACCAGCAGTTGCACTTGGCTTTGGGCTTCAAGTGGATCCTCATGATAGGGGCAAGAACATCCAGAGTATCAGATATAGTAGAGTGGAGCATAGAGAGGACTGTGTCAGGATGTGAGTCAGCCAAAGGGGAGTGAGGGGGGGTGAGAAAGTGGCGGCAAAAGCCTCAACTGATACACGCTTCATGGATCGGATAACTGAGAAGGTAGGTGGCAGTGCTGTAATTGGCTTGGCCTCATGGGTGGAGAGAGTGAGCTGGGAGGAAAGGAGAAAGTGATCACTCCAGGAGAGAGGAGTGGTGAGAGGGATAGAGCGGGGAAGTTCTAAAGAGATCTGAACATCCAGAGTGTGCCCTGCAGAGTGAGTAGGTCCAGAGGGGAGAATTGAAAGAGAGAGAGATTCACAGAGATTGTGAAGGAGTCCAGAGGAAGGGCAGGAAGCATCCAGGTGGATGTTAAAGTCTCCAAGAAGGAAGAGTTGAGTGGTCGAGACCAGGAGGGTAGAGGAGAGGTCTGTCCACTCAGCGAGGAAAGAGGAGATGTGACCAGATGGTTGATAGATGGTAGCCACAGTAAGAGGATAGCTAGGAGAGAGAGAGAGCCTGGAGATAAGGCATTCGAAAGAGGAATAGGCCTGTGTAGGAATGACAGAGGCAGGAATCCACTCAGGGAAGATCACGGCTACACCCCCTATGGAATGATTGGACCAGGGCACGGAGAGGATTGTGTAGCCATCAGGAAGGAGAGTGTGAAAGCACGTGACAGAGCTGGCCGTGAAGCGTGTCTCATGAGACCGAGGACATCAAGGTCAAGTTCTTCAAGGAGGCGGCAGATGTCAGAGGAGTGTTTGACAGCTGTTACGCTCACCTGGCTTCCGCGGGGGAGTTAGGGTGTGGTTGGAGCCCTCCTTTGAATTGGCTCCTCGAAATAACCTTCCCCTTCTGAGAATAGTTGGACCTGCAGCTCTGGAGCTGGGTGTTGCCCCTGCATGAAGAGGAGAGGCAATGAGTATGGAGTGGGGGTATCGTGACTACTCTCAGCCCTTCCGTGCCAGAATACAGTGGGCAAGCACTTTCCCATAGACGCTCACCTGTAATTTCGTGATGAACAGCTATCTATCCTGCTTTCCTTAGCAGGGGTGCATTGAATGGACCAAGTTACTTCACTGGTCCGTGAGGGGGTTGATCCAGACTAGCTGTGACCAATCCACATATAAGGTAAATCTTTAGTATGATTATAGTTCAATAAGAGTGTTTGTATTTCGTCTTACAAGTAATTCTTGCAATGTCTTATTCCATTTCCATAGGTACGGGAGGAGGATCTGGATCGAAGAGGATTCCGGGAGACCCTAGAGACTGATGGAGTTCCAACAATGTCAGGTAATGTTGTCTTTATAAGGGAGCTTTAGTCTCTTGTATTATGCGGCCGTGCAAATGCATATAGGTCCTACCCTGTTTGTTCTTGTTTCCTCGTAGGTGTCTGCCAACGACGCAGAATGGTGTCCTGTTCCTCAATGAAGATTGCAGGGGGAAGTCTCTGACACCGACTGTGATGGAATGGAGGCAAGACGAAGAGTCTGCAACAGGCCGCAACGAGTTGCACGTGAGAGGCGCGCTCCACGATGTAGTGACTGGAGCGTTCAGCGGTGTAGCAGCTGGCAACAGGTAAGATATGCGCTCAGCGATGTTGAGGCTCGTAAAAGGCAGGATGCGCGTCTGGAGATGGAGTGGTTGGCAGCAGGTAAGAAGTGCGCTGCGCTCAGTGATGTTGAGGCTGGTAAAAGGCAGGATGCGCGTCTGGAGGTGGAGCGGCTGTCAACAGGTAAGAAGTGCACTGTGCTCAGCGATGTTGAGGCTGGTAAAAGGCAGGATGCGCGTCCGGAGATGGATCGACTGTCAGCAGGGAAGAAGTGTGCTGCGCTCAGCGATGTAGAGGCTGAAGTGAAGATGCTCGCAGAGATGGGTGGAAGACTGCAGGTAAGAAGCGTTCTCAGGAGAGTCTTCAGGACGAGGCTGAGAAGAGTCAGAGAGGCACCGTTGAGTACATCGGAGAGCGTTACGCTACTTGAAAGCAGAATAACGCAAAGCAAGGGCACGTGGATGGGCTGGCCTTATATAGGCTGGTTCAGGCCCCTCCCATTAGCTCCGCCTACCAACTCCACCTTGCCCTTCTTTGGGCCTGTAGCACGTGCCTTCCGGTTCTGATCCATGGCCACGCCCGGCCAAGCTGCACACGCCCTGGGCCTAGAGTGTGCAGAGCACACTTTAAGATGTGCCTGGTGCCAGAGGCGCCAGGACTGGGTCCAATGAGACCCCGTGGGTGAGGAAGGACTGGCCCCACGAATAGTGGACATGACAGCAGCTGAGCGAGAGTTTAGAGTGGCAATATGGAGAAGGTTGCCATCCTTGAAAGACTTCCGGGGAGGGGTACAAATCAGAGGTATGCCCTGCAGAGGTGAAGAATAAGCCTGCGGGGGGTAGAAGAGGAAGTAGGCGAGGGCAAGGTAGCTAAGTAGGAGACAACAGGGGAGGCAAGGACGCCGTGGAGGGAAGAGTGGGGATAGCAGGAGATGAAAGGAAATTTGAGAGGTGCAGGAAGCGTCTATCAAAGAGGAGAAGGTTGACCTGAGGGCCTTGTACCAAGACTGTACCATTCAGGTAACCATTAATGATAACCTTAGAGGAGTGGAAGGAGGCCAGGAAGGCCTCCCACAGGCTGCCACCATTAATGGGAGAAGAAGAGAAAGGAGAAAGCACATTATGTTCAAAATTCAGATTCCTTCTAAGACTCCCTCTTTGCAAATTGAATTGGCTTCACACAAAATTTTAATATCGCACTGTCTTGGTCATAACAGCTTTTTTCCTACTGGACCTCTCATTATTAGAAGCGGTTCCCTTACACACACACTAGTGAGAATTCTATGTTCATCAGGATATACTCTTGTTAGTGTACCCCATTACAAGTTAGTCAGATGCAGACGTTGATCTTTTTCATTCTGAGCACATGAGAATTGAAATCACTTTTCTAAAAATCTTAGATTATAAAAAAACTTCCTTCACTTAAAAAAAAAGGTTGTACAATGTTTTCCCTCAATTATATCTCTGGACTGCTTTAATAAATCATAATCTATCTGCCAATCACAAGGTTTTCAGTCTAGCAATATATCACCCCTCTATTCTGTGTGTTGTGCCTAATTGTGCGTCTTAAGTAGGTGAGTGGACTGCATAAATAAACACAAATCTAAAATTAACATAGCAATAATCCTTGGAATCCTCATTGTGATTTTGTAACATAATGATTCTCACTTCTCTGGAACCTTGTTTAAGATATGGATGAGTATGTCTCTGTGGTATTTCCCCAGGCTTGTGCCTCGGGCTTGGCTTGACCACCTGACTGCGCAATCAGTGTCTACCATGCTCAAGAGGCGGGGGGAGGGTTTGTTTTCCCTTTGCCTGTCGCTCACTCAGCTGGTGAAGTTTCAACATGTCTGGACTCGTTCACCTGTACAAAGTCTCCTGGTTTCACCTTCCACAACTTTGCTACTCTTTTCCTGCCATTATATCTCCTGCATGTGTCTTGTTAGTTTCAACTTTATTTAAGTTATTAACAATTACATCTGGCTGGAATGATTGCCGCTACCATGCACCCTCCTACTTGGGTTTGGAGTTTTCATCATTCCTTAACACCCTGGAGAGACAGTCTTTGATATCAGTTTGCATCCTGATACATATAATATCCATGCATTGAACTCTATGATGTGTGGCGACAAGGAATGATGAGACTGACCAAGTGGTATTATAGTGGTTGCTACAGACGTTTAGTGATTAATAAACAAACCCTATCTATCCTTAACTCTAGGAGGGTTCCCTACCTAAACTAGGTCATCAGGACGTTCGTGTGAGTCAAAACAAAAAGGCACCATTCCGTTCACAAAGGCTCCTACTCTATCCCTGTCACTACAACAAAATATAATAAAGTCCAGCTACTGTTCATAATCCAGGAGAATGACTCCCTTCTTCTGGATATAAAGTGTCCAAAAGCCTCTCAGGTAATTTCAAACAAATGTTCCACAAAAGATCTGAGTGCTGCGTAACCAAACCGAAATAAACAGTCACATAAAGTTCTTGAGGGGTTAGGAGAATGACTCCCTTCTCCCAGCTGGCTCTCCAATGTCTTTCATTGTTTTCCACAATTCTCGATTTGCCCCACTGGAATGATGAAATGATGAAGATGATTGGTGTTTGACTCTATGGTCCCACCCTAGATAATTAGGGGGGGGGGGTACACTGATTCCCCCTCATGGCAGGGGCTTACCCAGCTAGTCAGTGACTGGATTGAACGGGAGAGCATAAACTATACCTGGATCTCTGACCCTTTTATGCCCCTCTGTTTTAGCAGGGTTGCTAAGATAACCCTTGTGTTGCATTTCAGGGAGTTAGGGTCTCGGGTTCCAAGACAATGGCCCTCATTATGGGTCCGGCGGTAACCATGGCGGTAAAACTGGGAGATAGCCGCCGAACACGTAAACAGTTACCAGGTCTGGCTTGCCAGTAACACCAGGGTATTACAACCCCATCGGCCAGAAAGTCAGTCGCCGGTAACTATGTTGTTTCCCTTTCCCATAGAGTCCCAGGGGACCCTATGGGAGTGGTGACCAAAGAAGCACTTGCACAGTTAATAACGGAGCTGGTGCTTCTGTGACGGTCTGCTTACCATGGCTGCTGTCTCTGGCAGGGTCCTACCTGTCGGGCACAGCGGCTCCGGAATGTAGACATGTAATATGCCGTTCGGAAACAACAGTGCCTGTAAGCTTACCGGAAGCGTAGTTTCCGGACCGGTGTAGTTGTAACAAGGGCCAATGTGTCTTCTCAATTGCTGAGGTAGGTGTTCTCAGTTCATATTATTCACCATTCATCCTTGAAGTGAAGTGACGCCATCTGAAGAATTGTCACAGATGTCAAATGTGCACATGCTTGTGTGTAATAATGCTGTAGACATTTCCCTAATGCCAATCATCTGTTTCATGAGATTTTAGGATGTTTTGATTGTTAATAGTACACTTGTGTCTTGAAGCGCTTCAGAGACCAACATACTCAGAGGCTTCCCACTCTACCACCAAGGAGCCCATTTTAGTATGTGGTGTAATCACGAAACCCTGTGTGTAAGTGTCTGTTTGAATACTTGTCACTGTGAACCTCTGTGTAACTCCCCTACAGCTCACATTGACCCCTTTTGAGATAAGCCTGGCTACTCGTCCACACTACCAGCTTGTGTAGTACCGACATATACCAAAGGTGGGTTACTATTGCCAGGAGGTCAGGGTTGTTGTAGTGCACCCCAAGGGCACTGCATCCAATCGTGACTAACACTTTTCTCCACCATGCATAGTGTGACTCTGAATGGTGTGTCAATCCTTGAAGAGAATAAATGAATACTTCCAACCTAATTAACACTGCAGCTATCACATTTACTACCATACATTCCTGAACAATATGAAAACTGGTGAGCAACATTGACCCCAAATGATTCTCTGCATTTATTCTAGGGACGATGGGAAGACACGTGTGTCAGTTTGGTAATTTACACTAAACATTGGTGCATCATGTGTAATTTATGCCTGCCAAGAAAATATACTATTTCGATTTCATATTGAAAGGATCCAAGTTTCCACCAACCCCTTTAACATTATGTTAAATTGGTTTCACCCATCTACCATTTAAACGGAAGTAATAACTATGTCGAACAATCTCTCCATCTGTGTGCTAATTTTCTGCATAGATAGTTCGTATTCGCAAGCCTGCCAGACGTGTTCAGATCATGAGTGAATGCCTTCTGGTAAGGAATCAGTTTAATTTGATACGTTTATCATACAATCCCTCACTTTCATATGTCTGAGTAATCGTCCATTCAGCGTTTCACGGAGTTTCAATATATCATTTTTGGGCAATAAAAATAATGATCTGACTGCCTAATACGATCAATTCTGTCTGGGTTAGCACTACTTTCCTTTGTATACAATCTAAACATTAGCGTGTATTATTGAAGATATTGTTGTGAGTGGCAGTCTATTACAATTGTAGACATATGTTGTTGTTTTTTGTTTTTTTTTTTACATTTAACAACATGCTTTTAACAAGAGATGTGTTTATATGTATTTCACATCATTTAGTCGATTGACTTCTTGTCTTCCCTAAGAATCGGGTTCTGGGGAATGGCAAGGCATCTGCTCACATGCGGGAACATACACACTGAAGAGTCTTAGGCTCACAAAGGCGAGGATGGCCATCTTTGCCCAATGGGGAGTGAAACGGAAATCTGCATGCCTGCATCACAGATGGCATCATGCAGACTCCCCTTTTGTTTATCGTTGCACCACACATGGATAAGTATTGTTATAATAAATCCAGGGCTCGGAGAAGACTAGGCTATGTTGTGGACTCGGTAGCAATGGTCAATTTATGGTCAAAAGATGACTATTTTATAATTTATACCGTTTGACAACTCAAAACTCAAACAAACGTTCGCAAGAAATGACGACCTAAATCGGGATTTATTTGGGAAACTTTCTGTTGTTCCTTAGGGTGCAAACAACTTGTGTTTCCAATGCAATTTCTCATAGGCCAATATTTACTCCTCTCTGTGCCAAACACGGTGGATGGATTCATGACAAGCCTGAGCTAGTGGCGTGTGTCTATGGTAGCCAGCAATGGTTTCTTTGTCTGGTTACAATCTGTCCACCATTTATTTTGTAATTCACACAAAACTGGCGAAAATCCCTTTAGAGATATTGAACCTGATTTAAAAAAGCTTTTTGCAATTTCACATTCCCATCGGAAAACGCTTTGCAAATCAGGACCTTTGTTGCTTGAAATCCCTATTGACCTGCACGATCTGCTTGTGTGCTCTGATTTGTGAATTCACACTCAGCGATTTGCCCAGAGTCTGATTATTTTAGCAGTGTGGGCCACCACATTGGCTAGTTGGCAAACAGACAATTTGATTTTAAAATATTTTACTGAGTTGCCATTATTATCTTTAGATTGTTGTGGTGGACTGCAGCCCCAAAACGGCAACATCTTTCAAAAGAGCATAGGACAGTCCTCTAATGTCCCCCGTCCCTATCCCAGGGATTGTGAAGAGAGCCACGCCTAAAACAGAAATAAATACAACAGGTTTTCAGAAATGCTAGCGAGAGACTAGTGTTCCTGCTAAATACAATGACAGATTGCAGCTCATCGAACCAGAATGAAGGCCCATAGGGCATGGCTGGAGGAAAAGCCAAGAGGCTACATAGTTTACTAACCAGTTACCACCTTGAAGCAGTACACCACAGACTTGCCATTGTCAATGGGCATGGTCATAGCCAATTAAGAGTAGCCGCTTTTGGTGATTGACTGGGTCGGGTTAGAGGGGGCATTAAACTGCACACCTGCCAAGGTCAGTGTTGTGGCCTATGGGAAGGAACAGGGGCCATGCCCTATGACTGATTTGGGAAGCTTGTTAGTGCTTATGACATTAACCAACACAAACAAAGCAAAGAAAGGCAAAGCAAACAACGGGCATG
The DNA here is from genome assembly GCF_040938575.1 of Ambystoma mexicanum. Taxonomy (NCBI): domain Eukaryota; kingdom Metazoa; phylum Chordata; class Amphibia; order Caudata; family Ambystomatidae; genus Ambystoma; species Ambystoma mexicanum. The sequence goes on along the minus strand of NC_090935.1, from coordinate 840,610,016 downwards.
GCATCCGGCCATTTCTAAAGACCTCATTGGGTGGCTTAAGGGTTGTTGTTTGAACATTGTCTGGGCCAAGTGGACGTTGGGAATGGTTGCATGCCATGAACATTGCCCATTTAAGGTGGCTTGCGCGTGCCCAAGCAAGGAGTTCACTAAGTATGGATGAAGGCCAATTGCAGCAGCTGCATCAGTGTCTTTGGGGTGCCAGAGGCAAAGTTGTATTCCGTGCCCTCACCAAAGTGCCCTTGGGCATTGAACCAAGCCATTTCTGATGTTTCACTACAGAGCTACAATGTGAGAAAAAAAGTCAAAAGAAAAAAGGCATTGCTTCTTTTCCACAAGGACAGAGGAAGAAACCATTATATTTATGCTGTTTTGTAGGATACATTTCACCCCATGGGGGGGCGCCCTCAACTTGTCTATCAATAACAAGCAAGGGACCCTAGAGTTAATCTTCTTTAATCTGTCCAACCATGTGAATTACGCTACAACCCACAGACCATGTGGCTGAGGCTTATGGATACAAGCCATGTCCAGTTGCCAATTGGAATGGCTAACAGGTTTGACAAGGCTAAGGACTTGTCATTGCAATTGATCATGGCTGCAGACCATGTCTAAGGACACCATTTCTGTAGGATGATAGGGTCTGCGAAGCTAGAGTTAGATCATAGACCAACCATGGTCACTGGGAATGAACACTGGTCATGGCAACAGGGCCTTCTCAGTGGTCACATTATGAAGGCTGAGGTGCCAGATGCTTGGCCGAATTACACGCCCTCCATAGTAGTCAGTGGGAAAATCGTTTTTTCATACATATTGACTATGGTGTGTGGTTTGGAGAATGCGGAGACATGGCCAAAGGGGAGCCCCCATGGAAAGTGCATTGGAGGTGCAAAGGTATCAGTGAAGTACATGCTCTGGCCAAACAGACCCCTGGAGATGGCCATAGGCCATGCACAGAGGGAACATAGACTGACTTTAATCTTGAAGGGCTTGGCCATTTGTCATGCCCCTTGACAAGGTGGGGGGCATTTCATGTGGAAAGATCATGTAGGCTTGTGTTTCCTGGGACATGGGTGAAGGTCATGCCCAGTGAGCATATCGGCTGAATGAGTGGTGCGGAGACAATGGCTGAAGGTATCTGGGTTAGTTATGATAAGGCATAGCAGCGTCCATGCCCAATGGGCATATCCAGTGACTCAGCAGTGTCTTAGGAGCCAGGAAAACTGGTCGTTTAAACTGTCAAGGTGTGCAAATTAACATCTGCCCAGACTTGCATGGAACACTGCAACAAGGCTGGGCTATAGAGAATCATAACAAGAAACCTAAACTGTAGAGAAGGTTTATATTATTGCATGGGCTGCAAACTGTAGGGACACTGACTTTGATGCAACATCAGACTAAAGTTCCCTGTTTCTGCATTCTCTTGTTGTCCCCTTCACTTAATTTGCCCTCCATACTCCTTCTCTAAGCGACGTGTTCCGGAGTGCAGCTCTGACCTTAGCTTACACGTGAATAGCCTATAGCACACACGAACTTAACTGCAGAGAAAACTGGAGGGGAGGAAGACAGGGAGACGAGAGAGAGAACTAAAACAAACAGAGAAGACACAAGATACTAAGAAACTAGTGGCAGAGACAAATATCTGTATCACAATGAGAAGGGTTCAGACAGAGAGGCATTGTTGCAGAAAAACATTGCATAGTATACCTGTCAGTGAAAAGCGACAGCAAGCACAGAAATATGGTACTTAAACACGCAAAACACATTGCGAGACAGGGACAGAGACACATAAATATAGAGTAAGGACTGAAACGTTAACGCCAGAGGCCAAGGATCAGCAGAGACATGTACCTGGGAAGAACATTATTCCCCTTGCCATCATTCTTAGTCCCTGCTGTCCTATGTGACATATCCTCATGTGGGCACCATTTTAAATTGTTTTTTAATTCTGGCCTATGCCAGATTGAAGTTGTCCTTAAAGTACTTGCCAGTAACTCTGCATGACTAAACATCGTATTAGGCAAGACAGTGCTGAATGACTCACTCCCAAGGAACAGTCGACCTTCTGCTTATCATGTTTAAGATCTGACCGATCTGCTACTCAATACCGCGTTTCTTGAAACATTTAAGAGTAGTAATGGTCTCTGTGGTGCCCAAGCGATGCGTGCTATGCTAAAAGGAATTGTCCACCAACTTACGCCTTAGCTAACTCCAAAGAAACACGCAGAGGAGCGCATAGCCAAGATGTCTTAAAGCACATTCGTTTAGAAACTTGAAGTAGGTGCCAGCTCTTCTGCCACTATGGCAAACAGTGTTTTGTATATTTTATGTGAGAACATTGTCCTTAAATAAACTAAGTTAAGAGACCAACTAAATTACAGGATCCCACAACAGATGTTCTGATCACACAGACTTTAATGTGCCTAAAATTTAAGTATTAGCACATTTTCTGAAAAATTGTTCACTGGTCTTACACGCATTCATTAAATAAGTGTGTATGGTACGGTCCCAGAAACATTGTGCCCTCAAATGTAAACCAAGCACAAAGAAATCATCACATTGAACTAAACCTTGTGGCAGCTGGAGATGTTTGAGATTATTTGAGATCCAAAAAGGGAAAGGTGAGGTAATGTATGGGTCCGCTACTCCAATGGACAGAACGTGTCAAATTAAGTTCACAGTCCTCTTAATCTCATATATATTTTTGAAAGTATGTGTGTCTGTCCACTATAGAAATCAAGGGGGATCTATCTAGAGGATTCCAAAGGGGTCTAACAGGGGCAACGTTTTATGAGCAATCTAATGGTATGATTGAACGTTGCTGAAGTGTTGGTCCTGGTGGATACACTAACAACTAATACTTATTTTGCTTAACACTCCTGGTGAATAAGCTTAGAACGGATGATCATTTTGCTTAACAAACAGCCATAGCTATTTTTCTCAACAAATAAGCATAATAAAAGCTAAACCTGTGCTTAACAAATGACCAAGCTAAAACTGCGCCAAAGATTGGTGCAAGAAGTCCAGGAAGATTAACAAACGACCTCAGTGAAATCTGGCTATATTTTATAGCGGACTCAAGGAAGAAGTAAAGGATGTCTTCATTCAGGTTGTTAACCCTTGCGAGACGAGACGCAGAGCAAGTACATATCTGAGAAATTCCCCTCCAACCGAAAGAACATACTGAGCCTATTTTTTCGGTGGACGGATCCCCTCTTACCTCCAGGTCCCTCACATTATGCACACCTCTTGTTACCATGATGTGTGGACAGATCCACCAGGAAGTACTTTCCTTTGATGCTATAGACGGTCCTCATTTCTAGGTGATTTTAGGGATTCCATGGCTGAACGTCCATAATCCTTGTATAGAGTGGAGAACCCATAGCCTGACCTTCAGGGGGAATCAGTGTCCCCCACCTGTCCATATCCTCATATGGGGAATGGAAAACTCCACACTTCCATCATCATTGTCACAGAGTATAACTGTAATTCAAGCTCAACTCCCCCAATAAAACCAAGAATATTCAGATATTTTTGATCCATTAGAGGCAGATAAACTCCCCCACAAAATACCAGGGGTGAAGATACCCTATGGAAGGACCTATGTCATATCCAATAATGAATATAAGATATTGAAGGAATGCATCAATGATAATCTGAGAAAAGGCGCTATTCACCATTCCATGTCCTCAGAGGGAGCACGATTTTTTATTTATCCCACAAAAGGAGGACATTGAACTGAGGCCTTGTGTTGACTAGCATCAACGAAATGAGATCACCATCATGGATAGGTATGAATTCCCCCTGATATAGGTATTAATCAGCCAAGCCAAAAACAGCAAGATCTATACCAAGTTAAATGTGAAGGGTGCATAAAATCTGATAATGATGATAGCAGGTGGTGAATGGAAGACTTCATTCAGCACCAGATTCAGCCATTTTGAGTAACTGTATGCAAAACCTGTATGCAAAACTTTCTAAGTGCTTCTTCAATGAGACACAGATTTCCTATTCAGGCTGTATATTGGCACATCAAGGTATCAAAATGGATTAAAAAAGATATCTGCAGTGGTGCTCTGGCCTCCCCAAAAAATGTCAAACAACTAAAGAGGTAGTAGGTTTTGCCAGTTTGTATAGGTGTTTTAATCTGGACTGTTAAACAATTCTGATACCCCTCACAACATTTTTCAAAAAGGAAACCAGTTATTCCTGGGCTCCTGAGACAGAGTGGGTATTCCAGTCATTGAATCCTTGTTTACCATGGCACCGGTGTTAAAATGACCAGATCCTAGTATACCCTATATCATGGAGATGGGTGCCTCCAACTATGCACTAGATTATGTTCTCTCACAAAGGACCCCTATGACCAGGAACCACACCCATTAGCGTACTTCTCAAGGATGCTCACCTCGGCATAGAAAAACTACAGTATCTTTGAAAAAGGACTCTCAATGATAAAGGAAGCTTTTATGAAGTGGAGACCCTTTTAGAAGGTGCCCGGTATGCCATCACTGTGATCATGAACCATCGAAACCTAGGTTAACTAAAGACAGCAGAGGAGGTAAACTAGCGGCAAAATGATGGATTCTATTTTTCCCATTTTGATTTTTGTGATACCTTCAAGCCTGGCAGCCAAAACACCAATACAGATGCCCTTTCCAGAGCTTACCAAGAACAACCATAGGAACACCTTGGTGTTCTTTTTGTGCAGACAGACAAAATTCTATCTGTAAGGGAAACCTTGTTATCTGTGTATGAAGATCAATGACAGCAAACATATAACACTACCCAGAAAGCATTGTTTTTAAACAACCAGCATAACCACAAAGAAGAACAAGGGTTACTGTTCTGTGGCAATAGACTATGGTTACCACATCGAGGGAATCACTTTCTCATGTTGACATGGTGGCATGACCTCCTAGGAGTGGATCATTTCAGATTCCAGAAAAAAGTCCACAAACTGCAATGCTATACTTGGTGGGAGACAGTGTGACAAGATGCCCCAGTGTACGTCTTAATTTCTGCATTGTGTGCCAGAGCCAAAGCTTTATGAAGTAAGCCAATTGGAAATATGCATCTGCTGGAAAGATCTGATTATCCCTTGCAGACAAGTTCTATGGATTTTGTTACTGATTTTCACCCATCCCATGGATGTAATGTCATTTTGACTGTGGTGGACACCTTCAACAAGTTGGCTCACTTTGTGACACTCCAAACCATTCCTTCTGCTTCCGTTCTAGCTGAACAGTTTCTTCAGTACATTTTCAGACATCATGGGTTACCACAGAACATTATCCGTGATAGAGGCTCTAATGTTCTCTCTGCCTTCTGGAAAGAAATACATTGCATCCTCTTGGTCAAGCTGAACTTTTCATCTGCTTTTATGTCAAAAATCAGGATTATGACTGGATCACCTTGTTACCTTTAGCCAAATTTGCTTACAATGATTCTTTCCATACCTCCATCCGAGACACACTATTTCACTTATCCTGTGGGTTACATCCAAGATCTCTCCCTGACCTTTCCACATCAAAAATGACTGTTCCTGCTGCTAAGTACATTTTACTGACCACAAAAGTGATTGGTGGAAGGTTTTGAATGAATCTAAACCACTGGCAATTGCTCTGGTCAACCTTTCACACCACCGTTTTTTAGCCCGTCTGCGCCATTGCAAAAGGGGACCAGCCATGTGCAAATCAGTCAGCAGCTGCCGCCACTGAAGGTAGCAGCCCAGCCGGAACTGTTAGGCCAGGTCCCCTCTGCACAGAAAACCAAGCAACCCCAGACATGTTTCGGCCTTGTTGGACCTCCTCAGTGAGGTGCAGCTTGGTTCCCTGTGGCGCAGCGAGCAAAGGACCCATGTCTGGGCATACCCTCTCTCACAAGGAGAAACAAACTGACCACAAAAGTGATGGGTGGAAGGTTTCAAATGAATCTAAACCACTGGCAATTGCTCTGGGCAGTTTCCACACCACCGTTTTTTAGCCCGTCTGCGCCATTGCAAAAGGGGACCAGTCATGTGCAAATCAGTCAGCAGCTGCCGCCACCGAAGGTAGCAGCCCAGCCCGAACTGCTTGGCCAGGTCCCCTCTGCACAGAAAACCAAGCAACCCCAGACATGTTTCGGCCTTGTTGGACCTCCTCAGTGAGGTGCAGCTTGGTTCCCTGTGGCGCAGAGATCAAGGGACCCAGTCTGGGCATACCCTCTCTCACAAGGAGAAACAAACTGACCACAAAAGTGATGGGTGGAAGGTTTTGAATGAATCTAAACCACTGGCAATTGCTCTGGGCAACCTTCCACACCACCGTTTTTTAGCCCGTCTGCGCCATTGCAAAAGGGGACCAGCCATGTGCAAATCAGTCAGCAGCTGCCGCCACCGAAGGCAGCAGCCCAGCCCGAACTGCTAGGCCAGGTCCCCTCTGCACAGAAAACCAAGCAACCCCAGACATGTTTCGGCCTTGTTGGACCTCCTCAGTGAGGTGCAGCTTGGTTCCCCGTGGCGCATCGAGCAAGGGACCCACGTCTGGGCATACCCTCTCTCACAAGGAGAAACAAACTGACCACAAAAGTGATGGGTGGAAGGTTTCGAATGAATCTAAACCACTGGCAATTGCTCTGGGCAACCTTCCACACCACAATTTTTTAGCCCGTCTGCGCCATTGCAAAAGGGGACCAGCCCTGTGCAAATCAGTCAGCAGCTGCCGCCACCGAAGGTAGCAGCCCAGCCCGAACTGCTTGGCCAATTCCCCTCTGCACAGAAAACCAAGCAACCCCAGACATGTTTTGGCCTTGTTGGACCTCCTCAGTGAGGTGCAGCTTGGTTCCCTGTGGCGCAGCGAGCAAGGGACCCATGTCTGGGCATACCCTCTCTCACAAGGAGAAACAAACTGACCACAAAAGTGATGGGTGGAAGGTTTCGAATGAATCTAAACCACTGGTAATTGCTCTGGGCAACCTTCCACACCACAGTTTTTTAGCCCGTCTGTGCCATTGCAAAAGGGGACCAGCCATGTGCAAATCAGTCAGCAGCTGCCGCCACCGAAGGCTAAGTACATTTTAGGCAAACTCTGAGATTGCTTCATGCGAGCGAAGACCGATCTCAAAAGTGCACAAGACTAAACCCAGAAATTTGCTGATGGCATTATAATCCCAGCCCCTGCCAAAAAAGTTGCGGACTAAGTCTAGCTTTATACAAAAAGCATTTATATCCAGTGTACATACATTTAAACCCAGGTACGTCAGACCTTTTCCGATAATTAAAATCAGGGAATTGAACTGAACATTGCATCAAAGATGGCAAACGAAACCAAAATGGCAGCATGGATACCATTAGTGTGGCAGACACCATTAGTGTGGCAGTAAGTTTGTAAGGTGATGCAAGTGTGCTTAGGGTTAAAATGCATATCTACAGAACACTTTAAATAAATCGATTTTCATAGAGCTACCATCTGAAACGTTGGTCCAGTGTCCCTATCTGTGAGTCCTGCTAACTACAAGATCCTTCCCGTATTTCTTGTATCCCTTTTAAAGCCTTTATCTGTCTCTAAATTGTTTTCTAACCATTTAGGAAACACTCCTCCTGCAGGAGGCCACCAAGAAGAGTTTGAGATCCAACAAATCTTAGATTCCAGATTTTCGCACTGTTCCCTGCAGTATTTAGGACATTTGAAAGGTTACGGTCCCAAAGGGAGGTCTTGGACCAAGGCTAAATATGTTATTGCTCCTCATTTGATCACTGCCTTTGATAAGAGGTACCCTCGTAAACCTGGTCCAGTGTGCCAATCTGTGATTCCTGGGAGCAGCCATCCTGGGAAAGGGGTGTGATGTTAGGCCCTGCATCAAACCAACATGAACACGGCCTTGACCCTGATCTCCTGAGCTGCACTTACCTGCAGCCATGGCATGTGGGTGGACAGTGGACCGGACGGAGAAGTTATTTCCTAACTCCATATACGATGCTCCACATCGTATTTGGTTCCTTTCCTTGGATCTGACAGGAACATCACCACATTATGTGACAGAATCGGATCTGAGGAGGAAGACTCAAAAGGTAATGAGACACTTGACTCCAGCATTCTCGCAATGGTGTACAGTTTGTTTCTGCCACAGAGAACCTGCTATGTAGGAATTTCACCTTCTTTGTTCATTTATCCAGTTCACAATACAGGAGATGAACCTGTGATTCAGTGGACTAATGCATTCACTTCAGGGGCCTGTGTTTGACCTCATGATCACAGGTTAAAATCCCGGCAGGTCCACTCAGCCCTTCATCCTTCAGATGTCAATAAAATGAGTACCATTAAGTTGGGTAACAAAAAACATCTGTTATCTGGCAATAGCACCAAGATGCCCCTCTGGCGTTGAATGTGTGCTCTACAAGTACACCTGTTATATTATGTAATGTGACGCCTTTTGTTATGATAGGCCCACATATTCCAATAAAGAGAACTAACTAAATAAACATAGTAACTCTAAGTGCATCAGAAAACTCAGCTTTATTCAAATACGATCAGCCAGGAGAGCGTACAAAAGCAATCTCAAAATGTCCTTAGGAACAACAAAGTTTTAATTTAGAAAAATGTCACAGCTGATGTTATGGTTAGTAAGTATCATAAAACACTTCTATTAGCTTATTCAATTGTTTAGTGGTATATAGAACATATAGATATCTATAAGTGAAACTTCTACTATTGGTTCTTTCACAATCAAATAACTTCTCCTAGGTTCATCCTTCTAAAAATGATACATTTCAATCTAACTTGCCATTGGTTGGCATTCTACTACAATAGTCGATAAGATGAGGAAGGTTCTGATTGGTAAATTATTTACTCATCCAACCTTTGGTTCTGTTATCTGATGCCAAGGCATGTGGGGCCGCAGGAAAGATGGGCGATCCACTGTGAGGCAATCTTGAAAGTTACTCCCATCTTGTTCCCATTCCGAGGCTCTCTCTTCCAGATATGTTAGTGTGCTTGGTGTCTCATCTCCCTCTCTAGGTACACAATGAGCCTGGCAGGTGCACTATATAATTGGGCATGGAATAAATGGTCACTGATAAGGGATCGCACTGCTAAAACCATTTTCGCCCATGTATTTGATTTCCAACTGTCCTAGCTTGTGTGAGCCTTTCTTCAGTGGCCACTTGATGTGCTATGTGTTTATTTGTTATGGGATTATTTCACACAGCAGCTACCTGCATCTGGCATTCAAAAGTATGTCTGTTTTCTCGCTGCTATTAATAGAAACTAATTAACTTAATAACTGCACGCTGTGCCCTGAGAAATGTTATCTGGTGTGGTTTCAACTTTTAGGCATAACTCCCTTTTGCATAATGACCTTGGTGCTTGGGCTGCTGTCTGAGGACCATGAGGCCTGAAACATTGTGTTAAGCTGCAATATTTCAGAATCAAGGCCATGGTAGGATTGGTCTGAGTAATGATGGTACTTCTGCTCTTTCTCTGCCATGTTAGGGTTCTTCATATCTTGCATGCCGCCATTCATTATTCCCTGCCCATGTAGGCTGCAATCTCTCCCTACCTGCCCATTTCTGGGTATTATGCAACCTTTCCCTGCTTGTGTGAATGCACACTTCTTCTATCCCTACTTGTGTTGCACAATCTATTCTACTCTTCATGGTGGCTGCATGACCATTAGTGTTTTACTAACTGTTTACATAACGGTTCTCAGCTTGTACTTTTGTTCATGCTCGGGAATGGGTGAGGGCGTGGTCAGACATGGGGCAAATTCCATCTGCACAATCACACTCACCTGTCTTGTCAATTAGAATAGAGATTCTTCTTCAATCTTGTCAAATCCATATTTAGGTATCCATACTTTACACTCCCCTCAAGCTACCTCCTTGTACTATGTACACCTCTGGCCCACATGTCATAAAGCAACAATCCCCATCTCCTTCACAATCGACCCTGTTGCTGTGTGTAATTGTCAGGGTCATAAGGGGCATAAACCTAGTGCCAGGGGTCCAATAGGTCTTTCGGGAATGTGCATTTGAGGTATTTCTTCTGTTTGAGTGTGGACGTGTACCAGGTTATCTTTGCCCAATATTACTGTCATCATGGGCTTCTCTTTTTCCCTGTTTTTCTACAATGTGCAAATATTTTAATCACAATGCACAGAGGCCTACTAGTACCAATACCAGAACTGCTTTTATTATTTTAAACATGTTACCTAACTAGGCAGGCACCCATGAGAACAGTGCCTCAAAAAGTTCTCCTCTTCAGCTCCACTACTCTCCTGGACCATCGTTGTGAGCAAGTTTTTCTGGGATATTATTGCTTTTATCGAGCTTCCATTCTGCTCATTGTGTGTTGGCATGAATGTACAGGAACTGGAGCCAATGTTTGCACATACCCCTCCTTCCAATGCAGTGAGGAGGTCAATGCATACTATTCTGGGGAGTCATCCATCACATTGAGCCCTTTCTCAGTGGCATTTATGGCCTGTAGTAACACCCATCTATGTATCTGAAGCCACTTGGTATGTACTGCTGTTTGCAAGCCAGGGACATGACAGGATAAAAAGGACATAGATGCCTTGCTGGACAGTCTGTGCTCAGGTAGGATAGCATCTAGTGTGTTGTTATAGTTCTCCAAGAAATAATTGTCCCTTTTTGTGCAGTGGAGTGTTTCATATATTTTCCTCTTCTGGTCACTTGTATCCATAGGGAAGTCTCGTATTGGCACCACATCACTTTGAGGCGCCATAGAGTACATGCAACACTTCTAGTGATCATATGCCAAACCCAATTTGGCCGGAGCTGTATAATGGCATGTCATGTTGCAGGTCAGCTCTCGCTCTTGTCTGAGGCCCCATCACTTCTTCTTTCTCCTCTTGCTCTGTTTCTTCTGATGGGGAGCCATTCCATTGCATTTTTTTATGTCATTTGTATGCAGCCATGTCCTCCTCCCTCTCACTTTTGCAGGCAAGGGTGTGGCGTATTCTACAGTACAGCGGCCAGGGAATCGTGCCGTGTGCCACTTCTGAATGATATACACAATGTCATTGGGGAATAACTGCAGGGTGTAAATATATTTGGATCTTGTGTCTCTTGTCCATTCCCGTTGGTTGTTACCGGGCCCCCTTTCATATCTGGGCCTGTTTAAAAAGAAAGTTCAGTGATTTAGTCATAGAAGTCAAATAAGCGTGGAATTCTTCACCAAGCACAGTTGCTGAACTTTCTGCATCTGGTCGGGCGCATGTGGGAGGAGCAATAGGAACATACATTCATCTACCCATCACCAACTTGTAGTGCATAAGGTGGTGATCACTAAATATGTAAATAGTAAACTGTTTAGGAACAGCAGGAATTGCTCAACCAAGTTCTAGGAAAAACCTGGAATCCTTCATCTTTGAGAATGTTATATTTTGAGAAGGACAGTTGGAGGAACCAGAGCCCACGGGACAGATTTAAGAGGCTGGGGATGCCACCTTGTTAGCTTTTTATCTGCTGTAATCCATTCAATAAAGTGGATTTACCTTAAGCCTTATACTTGTGCCCATATTACTGGTGACAAGCTTCTGCTGGCTGAACCACAATCAGCGCCAGCGCAGCTCACATCATGGACTGTGACTGCCACCTCCCCGTGTCTCGACCCAACGGTGTGCACGCCGGTGCACTGCTGCGGCATCCTAGCGTCTCTTAAATCCGGGCCCCAGAGTTGTCAGGGTCAATGATTGTTTGTCCTTGCAGTGGTGCATACAGTGTCCAGCAATTGATTTTGTGAGTCGCACCGATGTGCATTACATGTACCCCGGTGGCGACAGGGGTCTTCCAAGAGATACTTCGGCTAGCGCGCATGCGTGAGCAGACGTGCATACTACAGTGGACTGTGGTTGCCAAGGCAACTTTTGCATGCTCAAGCATCTGTTGGAGGGGCTACCATATTAGGGTTAGACGGCTCCAAGACATCGTATCCATGCAAGGGTGGGCAGTCATTTTGAGGCCAGGTGAGTCAGCATTGAGCCTGCAATAAGTGCTTTTGATTTGATTTTGTCACCGGAATTTCTTTCATTCATGGATTTGAGGATGGATATGCTTGGCCTGGCAGTAGGTCAGAAGTTTCTACATTTGTGTGTGGATTTCCTTGGTAGAGAGCATCATATACATATTCATATGACTGAGATCAAGATGACTATTCCTGGCCCAGCATTATTCCTACCAACCCCAAGTGATCCGCAGATTAAATGGCCTAAATGAAAGGATATTTTTTGAGATACCTGCATGGAGTGAATGGGGGGTACTTTCACTGCTTATCCGAAGGAGTATCTTTTATACCATTGTTTGGGTCAGGAGGGCCAGGCTTTTTTTTAGAAAATTGATTAATTTGAGGCAGAGGCAGAAGGTCTAAACAATTTGAGATTTCAGTGAAGAAACTCGACAAACATTTTACTAAAAAGGAAAATAAGTTGAAGAGTTGATGGTGGTTTTGCGGCATCCTGCAATCAAGTGTGACTTTGATCATTGTAGAGATGAGCACTTGAGGGATCAACTTATGATACAGTGTTGTGATCACAAGGTGAGGGAGGCGCTATAGTGTGAAGGTGGCACTTGTGTGGCTATGACTTTGAAAAGGGCTGTAGAGATCACAGAAATGGTGGAGAAGGCACAAACTTGCATCAAAGAACTGGATGCTGACTCTGGAAAAACACTTGAGGCCAGTGCCAATGTGGTTGAGAAATCAAAGGATCACAAGCACCCAGGACAAAAGAGGTTTTTGAGGACAACCTCTAAAAAGAAGCCTGAGTTAAAAATAGTTGACAGGAGGATGAATGAAAGGATGTGTTATCGGTGTGGAAACTTGGATCATCTTACGAATGACAAACATTGTTTTGTCCAGTGTATTGTGTGTAGAGATTGTGGAAAGAAGAGGCACTTGGCTCGGTTTTGCAATCATTGGTCTAAGAGCGGGAGTGTTAAATGCGTTCAAGAGGATATGGCTCATTGGCAAGATGCTGATGCGGAAGAGGATGAAACCTCTGTTGTGAATGTGGTGGATGCCAAACCCAAGAGGGTGAAACTCCATTTTTATTTATTATTTCTTTTTTTGTAATGCAGTACAGCCCGTGGGTATCAGGGTGCAACATTCCGACAAAGACAAACAAGAAGAAGTATACAAGAAGACTGAATAGTCGTGCAACCCTGCAAAACCTAATGATTACTTAAAAAGTAAAGTATCCAGTCTTATGGCCATCAGGAGGTTATTACACATATTTGAGGCTCTAACTCGGAAGGATCTACCAAAGCCAATTGAACATCTGAAGTTTAGACAATTAATCATTTGCATATTTTATGAACGCCGAGATCTGTGAGGTACATACTGGGAGATGAAAAGTTTCAAAAAGGATGGTGCTGTTCCAAAAAGACAATGATTTACAATTGCTCTCTATCTGATGATGTGCTCGCCTCTGTATTTCTTCTTGGTGAAATGCACTGCATTGTTCTGAATTGTCTGGCATCTTGCCAGACAGGAGGTTTAAGCCACAATAAGCAGTGCATTGCCATAGTCAAGTCTTGAGAGCACAATTGCTCAAGCAATTGTGGCACAATTCCTATCGTTGACAAGAGGCCAAATATGACTAAGCAGACAGAGGTAGTACTGGCAATTCCTACTGACTTGATTCACATGGAAAACCAATGGGCTTGAAATAGAGGTGAACAATGTAGCCATGAGGCTATTTATTGACCGTGGTACAGACTATACTTTTGTGAATATGGATACCCGGAGGCAAAAGCTTCATTTTAGTTAATTGCAGGAATCCACAGTGTCTGCTTATGCATACAGTGAGGTGCCAATTGACAGTTTGGGAGGAGTTTGGGTTCAAAGGACTCCGGACCACCGGCACAGTGAGAGTAACTCGAAAAGGGGGAATCCTGCTGTCATGGGATACATCTGCAGATCTTGGGATCAGGCTAGATCCTGATCATCCATCACATGTGGTTGTAGCTTGTAAGCCAGTTGGGGATGAGAGCAATAGGAGTGCCTCTGATACTGACGTAGAAACCTGTTTTCCAAGTGTGTTTGAGGCTGTCACTGAATGCTTGAAGGGGTTTGTTCAACTATACAGTTGAAACCAGGGGAGGTGCCAGTTAGAGCCAAACCCAGAACAATACCATCGGCTTTGAGGTCTGATATTGAGAAGGAACTGAAAAGGATTCTTGATGAGGCTATCATAGAAGAGGCGGATGCCACTGAGTGGGTTAGTCCAATAGTGGCTGGTCAAAAACCTAATGGGAGATTGCAATTGTGTATAGATCTTTGGGCATTAAACAAATGTGTGGTCCCATATAGATTCCCTTTGCCCAAGATAGAGGATCTACTTACAGAAATTGTGGGTAAAGAAATGTTTTCCACAATAGATTTTAAAGCAGCATATCACCAATTGCAACTGCATCATGAGTCAATGGAACGGACTACATTCATGTTGCCATTAGGGTTATTCCATTGAAAAGGAATAACCTTTGGCCTGATGTGAGCTTCAAGTGTTTTCCAGAGAGTTATGAGTTATGAGTAGATTGCTCAAAGGAACGGCAGGTGTGTGCTGCTACCAGGATGACATCATGGTATGGGGAATGTTTATCGAGGAACATGATGAGAGGATGAAGGAGGTTTTGAGAAGGTTGCGTGAAGCAGGGATGACTATATCCTTGGGGAAGTGTATGTCCAGATAGATTAAAGTTCAGTTCCTGGCCCATAAGTTGTCTGCTGAAGGAATTAAGCCTAATAAGGCTGATGTGGAGGCTATAAAACAAATGAAGCCATGGAAAGATAAAGGGGAATTGACATCGTACTTGGGATTAGTGGAATACTACAGCAAATGTATAAAGAATTCTGCAGAGAGAACAAAGAAGATGAAGTCACTGGCCAAGAAAAGTTACCCGATATTGAAGGGCTTTAAAGAAGACTGGGACATTTGTTTGTACATGCACTCCATTAAGAATAGGTTGGGGTGTGTGTTGATACAGGAAAAATGTAATGATGAATATACTGTGGTGTTTGCATCACGGGTGGTCAAAGAAGCAGAGCAACAATATTCGGTGGTGTAGTGAGAACCTCTGGCGTGTGTGTGGCATTGACAAATTGAAGAATTTTGTTTGGGGAAGGACATTTGTCATTGTGTCAGACCAAAAACCTTTGGTGGGTATGTTTGATACGAAGGGTAGGACGTGTCTGGAAAGAGGGTCTAGAAGGATTTTGAGGTGGATTACAAGTTTGCAAGGGTGGGATGTTGAGGTGCAACACATAAAGGAAGAACATAGGGGCCAATTCATAGAATTCGGCGCACAAGTGGCGCACGCGGCTGGCGCACAGTGTGCGCGTGCAGTAGTCTGCGCCAGCCGCGTGCGCCGAAACACATTCAGGCGCACAGCGTATTCATGGATTCCAACATCCACAACCAGCCGTGGCGCAGAGTGGCGCAGCGACCCTGCAGCAGCGTCAGTTACGCCCCCAAGAACGCCCCTTGCGCAGGGAAAAGCCATCAAAATCCCCAATCCAGCGCAAAGGGCAGCAGCAAACGCAGAGCGGGGAGCGTGTTTTTCAGGGGTGTGCGGGTGTCCCCACACGCGATAGGCCTGGGTACGTGTATTACAGGGGTGCGCGAGAAAATCTACACGCGATTGGGCTGGGTACGTGGATTTCAGGGGTGCGCGAGAAATTCTACACGCGATTGGCCTGGGTACGTGTATTACAGGGGTGCGCGAGAAAATCTACACGCGATTGGGCTGGGTACGTGGATTTCAGGGGTGCGCCAGAAATTCTACACGCGATTGGCCTGGGTACGTGGATTTCAGGGGTGCGCGAGAAAATCTACACGCGATTGGGCTGGGTACGTGGATTTCAGGGGTGCGCGAGAAATTCTACACGCGATTGGGCTGGGTACGTGGATTTCAGGGGTGCGCGAGAAATTCTACACGCGATTGGCCTGGGTACGTGGATTTCAGGGGTGCGCGAGAAAATCTACACACGATTGGGCTGGGTACGTGGATTTCAGGGGTGCGTGAGAAATTCTACACGCGATTGGCCTGGGTACGTGGATTTCAGGGGTGCGCGAGAAATTCTACACGCGATTAGCCTGGGTACGTGGATTTCAGGGGTGCGCGAGAAAATCTACACACGATTGGGCTGGGTACGTGGATTTCAGGGGTGCGCGAGAAATTCTACACGCGATTGGCCTGGGTACGTGGATTTCAGGGGTGCGCGAGAAAATCTACATGCGATTGGGCTGGGTACGTGGATTTCAGGGGTGCGCGAGAAATCCTACACGCGATTGGGCCTGTGCGAGTGGGGCAGTGTATTACGTAGGTGTGCGGGAAGTTGAAGAGGTGAATTGCCAGTGTGGGTCCTCCCAGGTCTCCCCTCTACCCCCTCCACGACCTCTGCAGGCAGCCCACACCACAGGGGACTACCCTGCACCCCTGGTCATGTCCCGCAGGCAGCCCATCCACCATGGGCATGCCCCCCAGCCAAGCCACATGTCCCCTTGCACCCCCACCCCCCAGCACCGTGGGGCACCTGCCAGCAGGCCCCCAACCATGTCCCACTCATGTCCCCTTGCACACCCACCCCTCCAGTCACCAGGGGCAGTCTCCACCAGGCCCCCACCCATGTCTCCCACCACCCCCACCCTTCCAGTCACCAGGGGCAGCCTCCACAAGGCCCCCACCCATGTCTCCCACCACCCCCACTCCCCCAGTCACCAGGGGCAGCCTCCACAAGGCCCCCACCCATGTCTCCCACCACCCCCACCCCCCAGTCACCAGGGGCAGCCTCCACAAGGCCCCCAACCATGTCTCCCAGCACCCCGACCCCTCCAGTCACCAGGGGCAGCCTCCACAAGGGCCCCACCCATGTCTCCCACCACCCCCACTCCCCCAGTCACCAGGGGCAGCCTCCACAAGGCCCCCACCCATGTCTCCCACCACCCCCACCCCCCAGTCACCAGGGGCAGCCTCCACAAGGCCCCCACCCATGTCTCCTACCACCCCCACTCCCCCAGTCACCAGGGGCAGCCTCCACAAGGCCCCCACCCATGTCTCCCACCACCCCCACCCCCCAGTCACCAGGGGCAGCCTCCACAAGGCCCCCACCCATGTCTCCCACCACCCCCACCCCTCCAGTCACCAGGGGCAGCCTCCACCAGGCCCCCCACCATGTCTCTCACCACCCCCACCCCCAGCAGGCCCCCACTCATGTCCCCTTGCACCCCCACCCCCCAGCACTGTGGGGCACCTGCCAGCAGGCCCCCACTCATGTCCCCCTGCACCCCCACCCTCCAGCACTGTGGGGCACCTGCCAGCAGGCCCCCAACCATGTCCCACTCATGTCCCCTTGCACCCCCACCCCCCAGCAGGCCCCCACTCATGTCCCCTTGCACCCCCACCCCCCAGAACTGTGGGGCACCTGCCAGCAGGCCCCCAACCATGTCCCACTCATGTCCCCTTGCACCCCCACCCCCCAGCAGGCCCCCACTCATGTCCCCCTGCACCCCCACCCCCCATCACTGTGGGGCACCTGCCAGCAGGCCCCCAACCATGTCCCACTCATGTCCCTTTGCACCCCCACCCCCCAGCAGGCCCCCACTCATGTCCCCTTGACCCCCACCCCCCAGCACTGTGGGGCACCTGCCAGCAGGCCCCCAACCATGTCCCACTCATGTCCCCTTGTACCCCCACCCCCCAGCAGGCCCCCACTCATGTCCCCCTGCACCCCCACCCCCCAGCACTGTGGGGCACCTGCCAGCAGGCCCCCAATCATGTCCCCTTGCACCCCCACCCCCCAGCAGGCCCCCACTCATGTCCCCCTGCACCCCCAGCACTGTGGGGCACCTGCCAGCAGGCCCCCAACCATGTCCCACTCATGTCTCCTTGCACCCCCACCCCCCAGCAGGCCCGCACTCATGTCCCCTTGCACCCCCACCCCCTAGCACTGTGGGGCACCTGCCAGCAGGCCCCCAACCATGTCCCACTCATGTCCCCTTGCACCCCCACCCCCCAGCAGGCCCCCACTCATGTCCCCCTGCACCCCCACCCCCCAGCACTGTGGGGCACCTGCCAGCAGGCCCCCAATCATGTCCCCTTGCACCCCCACCCCCCAGCAGGCCCCCACTCATGTCCCCCTGCACCCCCACCCCCCAGCACTGTGGGGCACCTGCCAGCAGGCCCCCAACCATGTCCCCTTGCACCCCCACCCCCCAGCAGGCCCCCACTCATGTCCCCCTGCACCCCCACCCCCCAGCACTGTGGGGCACCTGCCAGCAGGCCCCCAACCATGTCCCCTTGCACCCCCACCCCCCAGCAGGCCCCCACTCATGTCCCCCTGCACCCCCACCCCCCAGCACTGTGGGGCACCTGCCAGCAGGCCCCCAACCATGTCCCACTCATGTCCCCTTGCACCCCACCCCCCAGCAGGCCCCCACTCATGTCCCCTTGCACCCCCACCCCCCAGCAGGCCCCCACTCATGTCCCCCTGCACCCCCACCCCCCAGCACTGTGGGGCACCTGCCAGCAGGCCCCCAACCATGTCCCCTTGCACCCCCACCCCCCAGCAGGCCCCCACTCATGTCCCCTTGCACCCCCACCCCCCAGCAGGCCCCCACTCATGTCCCCTTGCACCCCCACCCCCCAGAAGGCCCCCACTCATGTCCCCTTGCACCCCCACCCCCCTGCAGGCCCCCACTCATGTCCCCAGGTCCTGACGAAACGCAATCATGGCAGTAATGGGCAGCATACCCAGCACAAACACCCAGCCAAGGATTGCATCCACCCACATAGTAGATGCAATTACATGATACAACCCCAATGGCAAGTATGTAAATGAACACATGTCCCTCACACACACATACACAATGGGTGCAAGTGAATGTCAAAACCCATATCATGACATGCATGAAACCAATGAGAAAATACCACAAATGTAAGTAATAAATAGATGTATTAAAGATGAAAATGAAGTAAAGAAATAAAACACACAACAATGGGGATGACAAAACAAATGGTCCATGTCCGAGAACTAATAGAAAAAATCAAAAAACAAAGGAATCCAAAAACTAATGTAGTCCAAAGCAAAATAATGGGGGGAAAAATAAGGAAAAACCATTGCCTCATGGTGAACACAAATATAAATCCAACAAATGTTTTCCAAACATCAAACTATGTACAAGAACATCCCAGGGTCCATGAGCCCAACACCATAAATTAAACCTACTACTACTAACTAATAATAAAAATATATACAGAAAAGTGGCCATTGTCCGAGCGGTCCAAAAAAAAGTTAAAAAATAAAGGAAACCTAACACTAACTAACTAAAGAACTATATACAATGGCAGCGGGCAAGTCCTGCGGCTCACTCTGTGATGTTGCCGGCCAGGGCATCCTCGAACTCCATGTCGATGTCCCGGAGGCGGGACTCTGTCCTGGCCCCGAGGTCTCGCAGGGACAACCCCGTGTCCACCTCAAACTCCCTGCGAGCTTCCGTCGACCCCTGCTGGAACAGTAGACTCCCGACTGGGATACCATCGCTCCACAGCCCAGCCCCAGGACCCAGTTGCCCACCCACGCCTGCCTCGGGGGTCGCCATGTCGGGGCAAGCACCATCTGAGACCAGTGGCGACCCCCAGCCAGAGAGGCAGAGGGCCAACAGCTTCAGTGAGAAGGAAGTTGGTGTCCTGGTGGAGCATGTCCTGGGGCATTATGATGCCCTCTTCGGAAGACCACGCGCCAACAAGGAAGGACGGGAGAGGATCTGGGACGATGTAGTGGTTGCCATCAACGCGGAGGGGGTGGCAACCCGCGACATCAAGCACATCAAGAAGCGCTGGGAGGACTTGAGGTCCAGGACCCTCAATAAGGCCCGGCGCCTCGCGGAGGGGGGCCGGGCACGCCTGAGTGACATCCAGATGAGGGTCCTGGAACGCGTAGACCCAGCGTTCCACGCCCAGATCCTTCGGAGGCAGACCCATCTGGAGTTGGCCGGTAAGTGGCCAAGCATTACTGTGTGAGACAGGGCATGTTGCAGTGTGCTGGTTGTCTGATACCTGCCTGTATGTGTGACATAGGCCATGTACGTATGTGTGTGTGCAGGGACATCATGGTCAGGTATGTGAGTACAGTGATGTGTGAACCACATGGTTGGTGCATGTGTTCTATTGCAACATGGGGGGCTCTGTGCGGAATGGACACATGGAAGCATGGCAGTCTCTGTTCCTGGACATGGGTGGGGGCCTGGTGGAGGCTGCCCCTGGTGACTGGAGGGGTGGGGGTGGTGGGAGACATGGGTGGGGGCCTGGTGGAGGCTGCCCCTGGTGACTGGAGGGGTGGGGGTGGTGGGAGACATGGTTGGGGCATGCTGGCAGGTGCCCCACAGTGCTGGGGGGTGGGGGTGCAGGGGGACATGAGTGGGGGCCTGCTGGGGGGTGGGGGTGCAAGGGGACATGGTTGGGGGCCTGCTGGGGGGTGGGGGTGCAAGGGGACATGAGTGGGACATGGTTGGGGGCCTGCTGGCAGGTGCCCCACAGTGCTGGGGGGTGGGGGTGCAGGGGGACATGAGTGGGGGCCTGCTGGGGGGTGGGGGTGCAAGGGGACATGGTTGGGGGCCTGCTGGCAGGTGCCCCACAGTGCTGGGGGGTGGGGGTGCAGGGGGACATGAGTGGGGGCCTGCTGGGGGGTGGGGGTGCAAGGGGACATGGTTGGGGGCCTGCTGGCAGGTGCCCCACAGTGCTGGGGGGTGGGGGTGCAAGGGGACATGAGTGGGACATGGTTGGGGGCCTGCTGGCAGGTGCCCCACAGTGCTGGGGGGTGGGGGTGCAGGGGGACATGAGTGGGGGCCTGCTGGGGGGTGGGGGTGCAAGGGGACATGAGTGGGACATGGTTGGGGGCCTGCTGGCAGGTGCCCCACAGTGCTGGGGGTGGGGGTGCAGGGGGACATGAGTGGGGGCCTGCTGGGGGGTGGGGGTGCAAGGGGACATGGTTGGGGGCCTGCTGGCAGGTGCCCCACAGTGCTGGGGGGTGGGGGTGCAAGGGGACATGAGTGGGACATGGCTGGGGGCCTGCTGGCAGGTGCCCCACAGTGCTGGGGGGTGGGGGTGCAGGGGGACATGAGTGGGGGCCTGCTGGGGGGTGGGGGTGCAAGGGGACATGAGTGGGACATGGTTGGGGGCCTGCTGGCAGGTGCCCCACAGTGCTGGGGGGTGGGGGTGCAGGGGGACATGAGTGGGGGCCTGCTGGGGGGTGGGGGTGCAAGGGGACATGAGTGGGACATGGTTGGGGGCCTGCTGGCAGGTGCCCCACAGTGCTGGGGGGTGGGGGTGCAAGGGGACATGAGTGGGACATGGTTGGGGGCCTGCTGGCAGGTGCCCCACAGTGCTGGGGGGTGGGGGTGCAAGGGGACATGAGTGGGACATGGTTGGGGGCCTGCTGGCAGGTGCCCCACAGTGCTGGGGGGTGGGGGTGCAGGGGGACATGAGTGGGGGCCTGGTGGAGGCTGCCCCTGGTGACTGGAGGGGTGGGGGTGCAAGGGGACATGAGTGGGACATGGTTGGGGGCCTGCTGGCAGGTGCCCCACGGTGCTGGGGGGTGGGGGTGGAAGGGGACATGTGGCTTGGCTGGGGGGCATGCCCATGGTGGATGGGCTGCCTGCGGGACATGACCAGGGGTGCAGGGTAGTCCCCTGTGGTGTGGGCTGCCTGCAGAGGTCGTGGAGGGGGTAGAGGGGAGACCTGGGAGGACCCACACTGGCAATTCACCTCTTCAACTTCCCGCACACCCACGTAATACACTGCCCCACTCGCACAGGCCCAATCGTGTGTAGGATTTCTCGCGCACCCCTGTAATACACGTACCCAGGCCAATCGCGTGTAGATTTTCTCGCGCACCCCTGAAATACACGTACCCAGGCCAATCGCGTGTAGATTTTCTCGCGCACCCCTGAAATCCACGTACCCAGGCCAATCGCGTGTAGCATTTCTCGCGCACCCCTGAAATCCACATACCCAGGCCAATCGCGTGTAGATTTTCTCGCGCATCCCTGTAATACACGTACCCAGGCCAATCGCGTGTAGATTTTCTCGCGCACCCCTGAAATCCACGTACCCAGGCCAATCGCGTGTAGATTTTCTCACGCACCCCTGAAATCCACGTACCCAGGCCAATCGCATGTAGATTTTCTCGCGCACCCCTGTAATACACGTACCCAGGCCAATCGCGTGTAGAATTTCTCGCGCACCCCTGAAATCCACGTACCCCGCTCAATCGCGTATTTAACTTCCCGCGCGCCACTTTTTTGATGCGCTGGGACTCTACCGCCTGCCTTCGTGTGGCGGCCGTGTTTCAGCTTGTGCGTTTCTTTGGCTGTGCGTGGCTTTGCCCTATTCGATTCCATGAATACGTGTGGTTCGAGTGCGTGTGGGCGTTCCGTCTGCTTCCCTGCAGTACATCCCCAGTTACGCCCTTATTTTCGCGTGTTGTTCCCCATTCCGCGCGTTACGCCCCATGTCCCGCCCACTTTCTGGTGTGTGCGCTGAGGGTGTGCGCTTTCACTGTGCGCGTCGCGCACGCTTTTCGCGATGTTGCAGTGACGTGTGCGCCATGCACGGGTTTGGCGCACATCCCGAGGAAGACACGCGCAGGGACTTCCATGAATCGCACGCGTGCGCGTGCGCCTCTTTTTTTCCGCTTGCGCCTGCTTGCGCCTGCTTGCGCCTGCTTGCGCCGGCTTGCGCGTAGATTTTCGGCGCACGTTTGTTCCATGAATCGGCCCCATAGTGTGGTCGGGATGTTTTTTCTCACAACACCATTGAGAGGGCGGATGGTGAAGAAAAGGAAGAGGACAGTGAGGTTTTTGTTAATTGGTGCATAGGCAATAAGGAAAATTAGCAAGTTCAGTGTATGGAGAATTGGATTCATCAAAAGTTGGTAAAACATTTTTTAAAAATATGGCCAATTGAGGAATTGGAGGAGGTTTATAAGGCATACAGGAGGATGAAAAATGTGTGGAAAAGGGTGTACTGGTGGAGAGCATGGCAGTCCCAGATGGTATGAATAGAAATGTGATGCAGATTGCCCGTGGGGGACATTTGGGTTTATGTAAAACCAAAGGATTGCAACATCAAGAATACTGGTGGTCAGGTATAGATGATGATATTGAGGAAGTGTTGAAGGATTGTGAA
Source organism: Ambystoma mexicanum (assembly GCF_040938575.1). Lineage (NCBI taxonomy): Eukaryota > Metazoa > Chordata > Amphibia > Caudata > Ambystomatidae > Ambystoma > Ambystoma mexicanum. Next base: position 840,586,837 of record NC_090935.1, on the reverse strand, counting down.
GGTTTCAAGAACAGTGATAATATGCTAATAATTAGAGTACCACCTATGAGGCTGATAGAACCACTGAGTACCGTGTGAAACGTAGTGGCGGTGGACATTTTGGGGGTAATTCATGTAATAAATGTGCGCCGAAGTTGCAAGCGCAAGCGTGAAAAAGCCAGCACATGCGTGCGAATCGCACGCGTGCGATTCATGGAAGGCCCTGCATGTGTATTTCCTGGGATGTGTGCCAAATCCACGCGTGGCATACACCGGCACACATGTCACTTCCACATCCCGAACGTGTGCGCGACGCGCAAAGCGAAAGCGCACAACATCAGCACACACATCAAAAAGGGGGCGGAACAAGGGCCGGACTGGTGGGAAATACACAGAACACCCACACGCACGCGAACTACACATATTCATGGAATCGAATAGGGAAAACCTGCGCACGTCAAAACACACGCACACGCACAGTTACATCAGCCACACGAAAGCATTCAGAAGCACCCCTGTGCAGATAAAAGTGCATGCACACAACAAACAAGCATTTACAGCTACGATTAATGTCACATTCCTTGCAGCAGTGATCGTGGGACACCGCAGGAGGAGGAGAATAGGCAGGCCCTGCATTTTTTTGCCCAGGATCAGCCTTTTTGGGATGCCTGATGACCAGGTCTATGGCAGGTATAGGTTTCCACCTCATATCATCCTAGAGCTGGTCAGGGAGTGGGAGGATGAACTCACATCACCCACCCTGTGCTCCCAAGCATTGAGCCCCTTGGAGAAGGTGCTCAATGTACTGCATTTTTTGGCCACTGGGTCATTTCAGTGGACAACTGCCATAGCGGGGAGTGTCTCACAGCCCACACAGTCACGCTGCCTACACCTGGTGTTGGCAATCATCACTGCACGTCCCTCAGTCCGCAGGCACATATACATGCCAAGAACACCCGCAGAAAGGCAGGCGGTGGTCCTGGACTTCTACAGGGTGGCACGCTTGCCCAAAGTGCTCGGTGCCATAGATTGCACCCATGTGGCCCTACATCCACCTAGGGCCACTGAGCACATCTATCAAAACCACAAGCACTGGCATTCCATTAACATGCAGGTGGTATGTGATGCCAAGGGAATCATCACCTCTTTCTATGCAAACTATCCTGTGTCCACCCAGGATAGTTTTATATTCAGAATGTCTGCCCTGACCTGGGCCCTGGAAGCAGGGAAGCATGGCAACACATGACTATTAGGTGAGTACAAATGCCTGTGCACATGCATGCATGTCACACACAGACAAATATACAAACCCAACCAATGACAACCATTATCACCTTACCAGGGGACAGTGCCTACCCTCTGAGCACCTAAATGATGGCACCCATACGGAACCCCACCACACCACCCCTGGTAAGATACAACGCAGCCCATATTGCAACCAGGGCCATAGTGGAGCACACATTCGGAGTGCTCAAGTCACGCCTCCACTCCCTTGACCGCTCTGGCAGGCAGCTACTATATGCACCCCCAGTAGTGTGCAGGATCATTGTGGCAGCATGTGTCCTGCACAATGTTGCAACACAGCATGGTGTACCGGTGGACATGGTGGTGCCCCCACATCCCCAACCACACGCACGCCGCTGCGAATGGGAGGGGAAAGGGCATGTGGCGAGGCAGCCCGCACCAAGCTTGTGGCCACATTTTTCACCTAAACTCCAACCCCTGCGGAGTGCACACAGGCCTGGCACATACCAGGTCACAATCGATGATGAGAAAGGGACAGTTATCTGTCACAACCTTACCACCCTGAGAATGTGTACATGGAAGTGCCACATTGTGTGCATCCCTAGCTAATTAAACACAACCAATCCCATGTGACCAAAGGGAACACATGCAAGGTGCTTCGCCCCCCCCCCTTGCTAAACAGGGCATGAAAGTACTGGTATGCCACCTCACCCTCCCAACACCCCTGAACCCTGTCTGCCACACCATACCATGGTATGCAACGGCAAAACATCAAACCATATGCGCAACACCTGACACAATGGGGGTCATTACGACCCAGGTATTAAGGGGTTAACAGCGCCATAAAAGGTTGCAGCGCCGTTAACCCCTTAACGCCTTACTACGAGGTCCCTTTGTGGCTCCTGACCTTAAGGGCTGGTCTGGACTAGCCGTTAAGGTAGGGACCCGCAAAGGGACCTTGAAGCTAATTACGGTATCGCAATTTGCGGTACCGTAATTACCGCCTTCCCCATTCCCATTGAGCTCTATGGGCAAAAATGGGAATGGGAAGGGCCAATGGTAAATGGGGAATTACCACCCGCCAACCTAGGAATAGGGTGGTAATTCCCCATTTCACCATGGCGGAATCGGTAAGTTACCGGCGTTAACCAATGCCGCTAATAGCGCCATTGGTTAACGCCGGTCTCATAATGAGGGCCAATATTCATGAAGTGCCACGTGAGAAATGTAAATAGGCACCAGACAATTATACCTGACATGGAATCTGAAGAAATGACTGACCAAAACTTCACATCATGAAAACGGTGGCACAAACGCATGCCACCAGTGGTGCAACCAACAAAAGTCAGAATACCTGTTGCCATGCACATTGTACAATTGCAAATTGGCATATCAAAAACCGCTCACTGGACAGCACAGTGAGTGTGCATTGCATTGGTGAAAACCCTTCAGCATCATTTGAAAAAATGGCATTCAACCAAATAGTACCCTGTCATGCATGAACACGATCAATGACTCAGAAGTGAACATGGATTGTCGTGACACAGCATGTTTGAGAAGGCAATCTGGCTGCATGCGTGTGCATGGTGTCAGTGTAGTTGGGGGGGACTTTGCCTAAGTGTATTTGTCAGTAGGGATATGCATTGAATACATGCACGTGAAATGAAGTGAGTCCCAGTGTCCCGTACACAGCACATGTGAACATAGCACTCAAGGACCCCCCTGTGTGTTAAACCATATCCATCCCCTGACACCTCAAAATAAAGCACAACATTGCATCAGCCATTGACCAGCAGAACATATCATGTACAGAGTACCCCACATCGACAATGGCAGACAGTGACCCATTAATGAATCATAGAAATTCATAATACGACCTACACACAAAGTTCATCAAAGCGCATCAATGAGGTAGGGAACAAGGGAGAAGAACAGTACATTCCTACATGTCCTTTAAACAGTCCACAATGTGATAATTAACTGTAAAATGAAAGTACATATTACAAACGCATGGAACAATAAGGGAGAGTCTAGGGAGGGAATGTTGGATGACAAAACTAGCATCAACATACCTATGCCTGACGGCAATAGTCGCAGTGCAGGAGTCACATAAGGAGGTGAGTGAGGGAAGAGGAGGGAAGAGGTGAGGAGAGTAACAAAACATGTGACAAACTGTGGTAGGTCGACAAATAATCTAAATAGTGCTGGGGAGGGGGGGAAGAAACTGTGGGAACAGCCGACCTGTAATCAGTGGTGGAGGGACTAATGATAAAAGTAACTGGCAAACTTATACTAAAAAAGTTGAAGGTGGGGTGTGGAAGGACGGAGGCAGAAGGGCAAATGTCTGCAAAGAGCAAGCGCCTACGTATCACTATGGCTGATGGCAATTGGGGTAGTGGTGGAAAATGACAGCCAGAGGACAAGGAGGAGGATAAAGGTTAGCGGAGAAGGAGAGGGAGGAGAGAAGGGAGGTGGGGGCCAAGCTCAAAATGAATAATGGGGAAGATGGGGAAATAAAGCACACACAGGGGGCAGATGGAAACCAGACGGTGCATAAGAGTTGGGGATGTGATGATGAAGGGGGGAAAACAGAGGGACACTGACAGCGGCAGGGGAGACAGGGGGCAATCAAGTGACTCAAGGCTGGTGGACAGGTCTAGACACGGCCTCCTTTTTGGGCTTTTGGTAGTGGTGGCAGGCTCAAGCATCCTGGTTGGGCGGATTGTCACAAGGGCCAAGTGCAACCAATGGAAGGGGGGAGCAGGTCCAGGACACAAACATGACAATCAAATCAAGAGCAATGCGGTCATACCTCAAATGGCACAATAAAATACTACCAGCCAGGGCTGCAAGATGGCCAAAGTGGTGCTAGCAAGGAATGGGTGGTTGTTGAAATGTGTGGTGACATGGGTAACTCAGCGTGCAGTCTTCATGTGGCATATCAAAATCACTGTGGGGAAACTGTCCCAATTCAACATTTTCAGCACATTGACCCCTCCCACCATCATTTTGTCGTACACAGCCAAAGGGTGCATTGTACCACCTACAGCAGGAAGTGCATTAACATAGACAGCCAATACATAACAACTATCTTAAGCGACATGATGAAATGCACAGTCAACATAATACTCACCAAAGTGAAGTGCAGACATGCATTGAAGAAACCATCCGGATTACCCACTAGGGGTGTACACACAAGTAGTACTGCAGGCTGGCCACAGATATGACGGAAGCCCAATACCCATGTGTGTTATGCTGTTACACCGAGCCATCCTTGCGAGCCCATGGAAAGGGGAAGCAGGAGTAGCATATGTGTCAGGACCCCAAGCAAAACACATACACAAGACAAGCTTGAATGGGCCCAGCTGGAACACACAGTGGATGCCTTCCGATGCCACAAAGCACCACACTGTCACGTGTATGCACAATAGACAAAAGAACATTTAAAAAAGAAAATCAGCAGAAAATAAAAATAAAATCAAATAATCAATTGAAATAAAAAAATGAAATGAGTAATTAAAAAAACATTAATTGCAAAAAATAAAGAAAAAAACATTAAAAAATTATAAAAATAAAAAACAAAAAAGATACATCATTGTAAAAGAACAACAAAATAAAGTTAAAAAAAAATAAAAAATGAAAATAAAGAAAACATACTAACTCAAAACCATACAATTTGGATGAAAAATCAAAATTCCCCCAAATGGCTATATGTGACCCGGGGGGCCCCCAGGAGGGGGGAGGTACAGGGTGCACCGCAACACTCACATGTGTCAATGTTGAGATAAAAATAAAAACTCACTGGGCTCAGCACGGCCCGACCTATGTGGGAGATATCTTGTCATCGTCACCCTCTGGATGGAAATCAGAAGGTGGACATGCATCAGTTGACTCACCATGCCTAGCTGCGCCTTGCCCTCAATGGAGCAAGCATGCTGGTCTGGTAAGCATGAGCCTGGCTGGCAATGAGGCTGAGGTCAGCATGCATTACCTCACGTGTCACACGTGCTTCCTCCTGCAAGGACTGACGTGTGAGACGGAGTTCTGCCTGCATGGCCTCAGATGACAAACGGAGCGACTCCCGGCTTGCATGGAGTTCAGTTGAGATGGTTCTTTCAAGCTGTACCATCCTGTCTTCTGTCTGCCTACTCTCATCCATCATGAGGTCAGCCAAAGTAGATCGGAGGGCTTGGTGTTCCACCCTCAGGGCCTCACGGTGTGCCTCTGCTTGAGCATTAAGTGCTTCATGCAGAACCACCATTTCAGCCCAGCGCACCCTGTCAGACACCGCCATGCCGAGCCTGAGTGAGAGGCACATGGACTGTGTAGCCCGCTGCTGGAGCACCATTTGCCTTACAGAGGGGAGGATGGAATGGGTCACACTTTCAATACCTTGAGCAATCATCTCGACTGCTCCTCCCTGTTGCTGTGCTATGGCAATCATGGAACGCTACCACTCAGTTGACCCCGGTGGCACACGGCTACCGGGTTGCCGGGCACTACACCTGCTGGGCCCAAGGAGCCGTAGTCCTTGCTGGGTTGGTGCTGCCCGCGGCTGCAGGACTGCATCCCTCCATCGACCTGATGACCCAGGAACATGGCCAACTGGTGGTGAGTGTGACCATGCACCAGTAACCACTACAGGCGGACATTCCGACCCTGCCTGGCCCCCTACTGCAGGTATCGCGGGCAGAAAATCATCCAACACAGGATCACTAACCGGCGATGACACGTCATGATGCAGATCTGGCTCAACAGAGTGGTCAGAGGATACATCAGAGCCTGACTCAGAGTCAGTTCTGGACACGATGGCCTGGAGCACCTGTGGGTTCTTGTGTGCTGCCACCCACGACCACCACTGGTGCCTGGTTAGTCATGTGAACTGACCACCATGTCTGGGCTGACATCTTCATCCTCTGCAGCTAGTGTGTAATCACCTGCAACATAAAAAAATAAACAAGGACACGCATGTCAGTAGCACATACCACACACATACAGTTCACAACATTGACAGCCAAATATTGAAACAGCTATGTCACAGGCAACTCAAACCCCAACATGCATCCAGTGGCATTGCAATGCAAGGCCATCCCAAAAGCAGAAAAGGATGTGTGCAAAATGTGAAGGCAACACATGTATTGCATGTTGCCCATCAACTGCATCACACACAAAGTCTAGCAGGCATGTATCCAATGCCAAAATGAGAGATGGGAACAAAGAGATGGCACCTAGCATAAGCATGAGTGAACACACAAATACACACAGCTAGAAATCTAACCAAACACACCATGATACACGTAACATACATGTTCATGTTCAGCAACCAACTACCATCAAATATGCACAGTACATGTGTCACAGGAGGTACCTACACTAGTGCCTTTCCATACAGTGAAAGAAGGGACATAGGTACATACATGTCAGGTCAACATCACACAGCAGCATTGTGTTTGCATGTTGAAGGGCTTAAATTGGCACAGGAGTGGGTGTGTGCAGTGCAGTGCATGTGCAGCGCCTCAACTTACAACATCAGCACATACGTAGTGATGACAATATTCAAACATGATGGCAGTGTAATGGCAGTTGTAGCCATCATGTGCAAATGGCATGCACCATGTAGCATGATTTCCGTGAAACACCCACCCTCTGGGCAATAGCAGGGAGGCACTGCATGGCAATGACATGTTCCACGCAGAACTGTGCATTGCCAGACAGTGTAGGCATGTGTCTTTTGCATTTCGTCATTCAAATGTCACTACAGCCGATGAGAAGTGGACATGATGGAGAAGAGGTGAGGAACCATCCATAGTACATCCATGCATGTAGAAGACAACACCATTTGAAAAGAGGCAGTGGGCCTGTAACAGGGGGAGGCATGTGCATGATACAGATGTGCACAGCCTAAAGTCGTGCGTGATGACACACCGACCTACTGTGAGCATGACATGGCTGTCCAAATGAGATGACACTTGGATCATCCTGGACAAATACTACAATGAGCATGTGGTCAAGGACACCTAGGGGCATACATGGAATACACATGGAACATGATTGTGCACATATGTGCATGGGGAGTCTATGCCATCAGCACAGTCAGAGTGAGACACACTGCACGAAGGACAAAGACTGTATATGACATGATATGACATCTCATCAAGATTGCATTCGTACACAAGTGGCTCAGAGCGCAAACAAGTAAAGGGAGGGGAACAAGGGGGAAAATGAATTCAAAACAACTTTCATACTGGGCACAGTGACATTGAGAACACGCAAGTGCATGGAGAAGGGATAAAGGGTTGAAGACCCAGGAAGGGGGAGAAGGGGAATGTGCCAAACAGAGGAGACCAAAGTAGATAAAATGAAGTACAATGATAGAATAGCCATTCAAAAAGTGGTAGTGCAGCCAGCAAGTGGCAAGTGCAAGATGATTTGGAGAGGGCAAATCTGATGAGTACAGACAAAGAGTGGTGGACTGTATGGGTACACACACTGGACCCATTGATATGGGAGGCCTGTAGGCAGTGCAGCAGGGAGGCAGGGTGAGCAGGTACCTGGCCCGATGGACAGAGTGTGTGCAGGGGCACAGTGCCAACAGGGGAAACTGTTTAGCTGGGGAGAAGATGGGCTAATGCAGAAGCAGGTAGGAAGGTGTTCAGGTGCTTGCAGAAGTAGAGATGTGTCTCCTCAAGTTTCAACATGGCCAGTTGACTGTTCCAAAGGGAGCTCCCAGCCGTAGACACAGATCTGCCTCTAGCTTATTTATTCAATTAATGACTGACCTTGAGGGAGTGTGAGTTAGAGGAGAAAAGGACTCAAGAGGGGAGGAATAGGTAGAGGGATTGTTGAAGGTATTTTGTACCCAGTCCCAAAAGTCCCAAAAATCCTTGTACACAATGCAGAGGGTCTGAAGTATCATGCTTGTACCCACTGGTAGCCAATGAAGGGATTACAGAGCTGCAAAGATATGATCCCAGGGCTTGAGGCCAAGGACACGTCTTGCAGTCCTGTACTGGATTAGTGGTAGAGGGCAGAGTGTGGAGGCAGGTTGAATATTGAAAGAGACTGTCACAGTACTCCAACCTTGAGTAAACCAGAGCTTGAGAGACTGTGAGCATGTAAGTGAATGATAGGAAAGGCACAGTACCCTTGAGGAGGTGAAGCAAGAAGTTAATCCATCTCAAGATACGTCACAAATGTGTGTGTAAAAGGAATGTGTTGAGTCAAAGGTGACCCTGAGGTTGTTGGCCTTGCAGGTGGAGGTAGGAGGAGGGCCAAGTGGGGCTGGACAGAGATTGAGGGCAAAGGATGGCAAAGGTGTATCGATGAGAAGGATGTCAGTCTTGCTGGCATTCAGACAGAGAAGGGTTGGTAGTACACCAAAAGCAAATGGCAATGAGGCTATCAGAAATAAGGGAGGGATAAGAGGTGGCCAAGGGCAGCCAGGAAATGAGTTGGTTGTCATCAGCATAGCACTGGAAGTCATACAAGAAACTGATAATTCAGTAGTCAAGAGCTGCCAGGTGCTCTTTGTAAATTGAGGCCGAGAGGTCAGACCCCTGGTGAACAACACAGTTGGCGAGGGAGATTGAAGATAGGAAAGAGACAAATTGTAGCTGGGCGGTTCACACATGCCAAACACACATGTCATTGAGTTACACACATCAATACTCACCAGATGATGCATCATAATCCATCCTCTCTCCCACTCCACGGATTTGCTCTTCTGGGATGAACTCTGAAGCAATCTCCTCATGCTGAGTGAGTTCATCCTCCTTTGGTGGTGGTCCACCACCAGTCACCAGAGACATGGGGCCTCATTACGACTGTGGCGGTCCGGAAATAACGGTGGCGGTAAACCCGCCGCCACCGTTGTTTCCGGACCGCCTGATCCCGACCCCTGCAGGCGGGAGGTGATGTTCCCGCCAGGTCTGACCTGGCGGGTTTAACACCGCCCGCCTGCAGGCGGACGAGGAAACACTGGCAGCATTACAAGATGCTGCCGGTGTTTCCATGATCCCGATTCCCATTGAGTCCCATAGGACTCAATGGGAATGGGGATTTACACCATTCCGCCTCCGTGATTCCCGGAAAACCGGGGTTGTGATGCCCCGGTAATTCCGGGAATCACGGAGGCAGAATGGTAATACGAGTCTGGCATTAACCAGGCGGTTTTACCGCCTCGGTTAACGCCGGACTCGTAATGAGGCCCATGGAGTATTTGGAGGTACGCTTTTGCTTGGCACTGCATCTGAGGTCATTCTAGCGCTTGTAGCAGTCCTGAGCTGTGTGCTCCTGGAATCCCATGGATGTCACACCATCCGCAACATGGTGCCAGTGGACCCAATGCTGGTGATGCGTTGTATGGCACTGTGTGCCCACAAGCATATCGCGTTGGTGTTCCGACTCGTAGTCCACAAGGAAGTCCAGTTCCTTCTTGCAGAAAGGCTTCTTCCTTGATGTGCCGGAGGCTGGAGCCGTGTCTGGGGTCCCAGCCTCTTTTGGGCAGTGGTACTGACCCTGAGTGGGCAATGTGGCCCTGATCATTGGGGGCAGTAGCGCTGGTGGACTGGACCAAGGCAGTGGGTGTTGGTATGAGGACAGAAGGTCTGGCTTGGGTCTGACTCACTGCTGGGGTGGTGTTGGCTGCATCTGCACATGCAGTTACCACCACCTGGCTGCTTGGGGCAGCAGATGTCATAACTGCCCCAGATAAGTGTGCCACAGTCACAGCTACAGTGGACACACATGACCCCAACCTCCGTAAAAGATGGAAATCGTCCTGGGAGTCCTGGTCGCACAACACAACATGCGCTGCCTGACCCAGTACCCGGGTGAAGGTGCCCACAGCTGCACCTGCAGCTACCACCACCGGTGGGCCTGTGACAGCAGATTTAAATTGCTGTTGGATGATATGGGCGCCAGGTTGGAATGCAGAAGTTGCATCACCAGGAGCCACAGGGGGTGGTGGCATGTCTGCACCAGCATGTGGCTGGGCATCCCGTCTCAGAGGGGCACCCCTGCCTCTTCTCCCCCTGTATCCACCCTGGCCACCATGGTTTCCCCGTCCTCCCTGGTCACCAGGCCCATGTGCCTGACCACATCCAGCCCTGGGAGGACGCCCAACTTTGCTGCCCGTAGCCTTTGGTGGCCTCCCAACCATGGCACCGATGTAAAATAGGGTATGGGAGGTTCACTCAACAATTGTCCTAGGCAATTGGCTAGAAGGGGGCAAATTACTTGATGGAATAGGTACCCCAGTGCCCCTGCAAGGCTGTCTGTGACCCATGGGGAAAAATGAGGGGTCACGCAATGCTCAGGCACCCCCAAAAAGAAAAATTAAAAAAGAAAAAAGAAAAAATTATAAATTTAGAAAATATAAGAACAAGTGAAAAATAAAAAATAAAAAAAATGTGCATGCGACTTCGGTAGCCCACGTGCATGGATTTTACCTCCAGCAGTACGGTGTGGCACCCAGGAAGACAAAAAACACATACACGATGAAACACACGAGCTACTATGACCTTGAAAATGGAACGCGATGCACAGGGGGAACCACAGTGGGCAAAATAGCGTACGTGACTCACCGCCTGCCTTCCGTGGGAAAAAAAAAACACACGCGTTTGTACACCTAGGCAACACCCCACCAAAAGAAGAGGTACGGACTTCAGATGCTGTGAAGTGATTGCGTGTGATTCCAGCACAGTAAACACACAGTCTCCACGAACAGCACGCTACAGTGCTCTGCTGGCCTGCGCTCACATTTCACCTGTGCTGAAATGTGACTTACGCGCTAAAGCCCTTTCCTCCAATTACACGCATTCACACACGCACGTGATTTACTGGCACGTGCGGATGCACCCGTGCTGAGGGAAATGCCTGCGCGTGTTACATCACTGACAGGCTTACACGCTAAGGGCCTTTCCTCAAATTACACGCTGATGTGCTGTTTTTTCACATGCCAAATCACTCTGTATCAAGATGGCCACGCGACAGCACACGGAAGACCACGCTCCTGTCCAGAAGGCCATTTTCCTGCCCCCTAGAGCCCCGAGCAGACTGCCATCTGCCATCTGCTGCTGCCTACCTGTCTGCTGGCCACATGCCCTGCCATTTGGTGCCTGCACATTAGCCATCTGCAGGGGTCCAGTTGCAGTCACCACCCCTGCTGGAACAGAAGGCTCCCAACTGAAGTTCCATCACTCCACAGCCCAGCACCAGGAACCAGTTGCCCACCCACACCTGCCTGAGAGGCAGAGGGCTGCCAGCTTCACAGCAGGAGAGGTTGGCATCCTGGTGGAGCAAGTCGTGGTGCATTATGATGCCCTCTACAGAAGAAGAAGCGCCAACAAGGATGGAAGGGAGAGGATCTGGCTGGACATCCTGGTTGCCATCAATGCGCAGGGGGTGGCAACCTGCGACATACAACACGTCTGTGAGCGCTGGGAGGTCTTGAGGTCCAGGGCCCTCAGGAAGGCGCAGCGCCTCTTGGAAGCAGCGCATGCAGTGAGGCGCCAGGTCCACCTTACCACCAACGAAATGAGGGTCCTGAAACGCATTAACCCAGTGCTTCACTGCCAGGTCCTCGAGAAGGAGACTGGTGCAGAGTTGAGCGGTAAGTGTCCATGTGTACTTGTTGGACGCAGTGCATGTGAGGTGTGTCAGGAGTGTGCAGCTTGGACAGGTCCAGGTATGGATGTGTATGTGCAGGGACATGACCGTGCTGCATGTGAGTCCTGTCATGAGTGATGCACATCGATGGTGTATGTGTTCCAAAGCATGATGCACAACTGCATGTGGAGATGCACACATGTTGGTATTTCTGTGTATGTACCATGGCATGGTTGGGGTGTGGCACATGGATGCTGGTTCCCCCTTCATGTATGTGCACGGCATACATGTGCGTGTGTAGGTTGCACGTGTGCAACAATGATACAACATGGATGCATGTGACACGGACATGTAGGAACCCGATTGGTAGATGTGACATAGTTGCTGATGATTGCACTGTGACAGGTAGTGGAGATGTACAGATGCATGTCTGTCTGTTGGCATGTGTGCATGTGTTCGGCACTCCCCATGTTGCTTGTGACATCATGCCAACCTTCAGGTGTTCATGCTGGTGTGTGTATGGATGCTGCTGCCTGCTGCATGATTCCTGTCAATTTGTGCATGTGTGTGGGTTCAAATGATATGAGTGTTCGGGAGTGTGATGCCATCTGTGAAGTTTGACACTGCCACTCATGAGCAACTGTCATGTGTGTATCCAACCATTGTACAGTGCTCTGATGCCTGTGTTCTTTCTCTCCCTGTCTGCAGCATTGAATGATGAAGAGGGCGGAGATGGTGCTGTGGAGCACAGAGGCATGGATCCCACTACCAGCCGGAGACGCAAGGCCCAGCTCTCCTTCCACGTTGTCATCTCTTCTGGGAGTGAGGAGTCTGGTGCCGCGTCGATGGATGCAGTTGCCGAGGGAAGGTCCAAGAGGCAGAGGTTGGAGGTCGACTCCTCGACAGCAGTAGGGGCAGCTGAGCCCCCACAGAGGCCTATCGAGGAAAATGGCACGGAGTCATCCAGGTTGGTGGGGTGTTTGGTTCAGGTGGAGGCCCTTGAAGGCCCACGCATGGGGCCTGGAGGGGGGCATTCCACTGGTCCTAGTGGTGCAGTCCAGGGGCAGGGACAGGAGGCAGCACAGCCTCGGATGTGCCTGTGTGTAATCCTGTCCCCGATCCTGTGACTGCATCATCCCGCACCAGCAGGGATGCCTTCGTCAAGACCCATTTTCAGGGAGGGGATGCACAAACAACAACTGGCCTTCCTCTCCCTGCGGACGTGGAAATCCATGACCGGATTGAGCCTGTCCTAGCTGGGGTGGCGATGCGTCAGCGGGGTATTCGGGATGACGTGCAGAGTTCTTGTGTGGACAATGCACGTCATTTCGAATACCTCATTCACCATGTCAGCCTACTAGGACAGGTTACCAGCGCTGGGTTCCTCTGTGTGCTGGATCTTCTAGCGACCCCCTCCTCAACTGAACCCCCTACATGCCAGTCGTCCTCCGTGCCATCTTCCTGCCCAAGTATCACCTGGGCACCCTGTGGAGCTGCCCCTGACCCAACGGCCAGGCTGGTGGAGGACACATCGCTGCCACAGTCGGGAGTCGGAGGTCCAGCAGGGGTGGCCACCCGAACAACTGGACCGCAGTAAGAGGAGGACGTGCAGGCATCGACAAGCAGGGCACAAGCATGGCAGCAGCAGCTCAGGTTGGGAGCGATGATGGCTCGGGGCCTTCAACATGACAGGGGCAGGAATCAGCCGGAGGGCAGGAGGACCTTGGATTGGGAGTGTCTTTCGTGTGGCAGCGGTTGGGCCAGCGGATGGATATGGAGGGGCGGCGGGCGGAGGAGGCACGGGTCACTATGGTCAGGGCGGAGAACTCCATGCGCAGGGCATTGAGGTGGGCTGAGTGCCTCAAGGCAACTCGCAGGGAGTTGGAGGACGCCATGACTGCATCCCTGTGAGACCTCGAAGCCAGGGAAGAGGCCCGCCTCCGGGACATCGACATGGAGTTCGATGATGCCCTGGCCCGGAACATCAACAAGTGAGCCATTGGACTTGCCCGCCGCCTTTGTACATAGTTCTTTAGTGTTAGGTTTCCTTTGTTTTTTTCTTTTTTTTGGAGTTAATGGACTTTGCTCCACTTCATGTATATAGTTTTTTATTCATAGGACTTTTTGGTAGGTTTCATTTGTTTTGGGGATCATGGACCCTTTGGACTTAGATTGTATATAGTTGAAGACTTGTACCTACTTTCTTTTTTGACATTTTTCCATGGATCAATGGTTTTCTTTTTTTGGATTATTTTTTCATATTGACATTGGCGATGGACCACTTTTCTTTTTTCATGCCGTGCATTTTTGGTTTTCATTGGATTTTCAAGTTTGATTTTCTTTATATTATTTCAATATGTTTTTATTACATTTATTCTAACTTTATGATTGGTGTTGTGTACTATCATTGTTTTTGTGCATCTCTCAATGAACATTGCCTCATTCATGTGTAGCTGCTGTGTGGCTCTGTTGTGCATTTATGCATGGGCATGGTGGTTCTTTTAAGACTGTCATGGCATGGGTAATTTGGGAGTGGGTGCAGTGGATGGTTGCATGCTTGTACTGGGGTGTAAGGGGGATTTGGGTTATCATTATGGCCATGGGTCTATTTTTTGGGACATGTTGTTTGGTGGGCGATGTGTCAGGGCCTGCTGGCAGGTGCCCGTCAATGGGGGTGGGTGGGGGCTTGGTGGGGGGGACATGAGTCGGGGCCTGCTGGCAGGTGCCCGTCAATGGGGGTTGGTGGGGGGTTTGGAGGACATGAGTCGGGGCCTGCTGGCAGGTGCCCATCAATGGGGGTGGGTGGGGGGACATGAGTCGGGGCCTGCTGCCAGGTGCCCGTTTGTTTGTTTGTTTATTGATTTGATAATGCGCACCAAGCCCTTTGGCAGCTGAGCGCAGCAGTACAAGAAATCTCAAAGCTTAGCTACATTGCCTGTCATCATTTAGTACATACATGTCGTTACAGTGTGGGGTACAATGCATGATACAGTACAGTCATTTGATATAAAAGTGGATAGAGTGAGTGAGGTGATGTAGTCATTGCTATTCAAGGAGCATAGAATAGTGGAACTGATAAGAGCCTATGAATACCGCTATGAGTAAGAGGATAAATAAGTCACAGGTGTTTGATAAAAGTTGACAAGGAGATAGGCGGTTATGAATCATTGGCTTGAAGCAAATTGAGAGCATTAATTCTGAATTTAGCGTATGGTAGGGGGCGTCTAAGGTCAATAGGGAGTGTGTTCCAAGCTTGACCAGCTTTAATTGGGAAACTGGTTCCTCCGGCTGTAGTAAGTTTGAATCTGGGGATGTCCAGCAGGAAGGTGTTGGCAGATCTCAGGGGTCGGGAACTGAGTTTCCTGGTAATATTTTCCAATAGGTACAGAGGTGCTAGATTGTTGAGACATTTGGAAGTGAGGGATATGGTTTTAAGGAGGATTCTGTCCTTTATTTTTAGTCAATGGGCTTCCTGCCTGAATTTAGAGATGTGCTCTCTCTATCGCATTTTCAATATCGTGAGTGGGGTACGTGTATTCCGGGGGTGTGCGTGGACTTTTACACGCGTTTTCGTGAGCGTGAGTGGGTTACACGTATTCCGAGTGGTGCGCATGGACTTTTACACTCATTTTCGATAGTGCAAGCGGGGGACGTGTATTCCGGGGGTGCGTGTGGACTTTTACATGCGTTTTTGTGAGCGTGAGTGGGGTATGCGTATTCTGAGGGGTGTGCATGGACTTTTACACGTGGTTTCAATAGCGCAAACGGGTTATGTGTATTTCGGGGGTGCGTGTGGACTTTTACACATGTTTTCCATAGCGTGAGTGGGGTACGCATATTCCAAGGGGTGCGTGTGGACTTTTACATGCATTTTTCGCTAGCGCGAGCGGGGTTCGCGTAATTCAAAAGGGTGCACATGGACTTTTACCCTTGTTTTCGATAGCGGGAGCGGGGTACGCGTATTCCAAGGGGTGCGTGTGGACTTTTACACGTGTTTTCGATTGCGCAAGTGGTGTACGTGTATTCCAAGTGTGCGCTTGGACTTTTACATGCATTTTCGCAAGCGCGAGCGTGGTATGAGTATTCCGAGGGGTGCACATGGACTTTTACACTTGTTTTCGCTAGCGCGAGCAGGGTACGCGTAATTCTGAGGGGTGCACATGGACTTTTACACTTGTTTTCGATAGCGGGAGCGGGGTACGGGTATTCCGACTGGTGTGCATGGACTTTTACACGCGTTTTCGATAGCGCGAGTGGGGTATGCGTATTCCAAGGGGTGCGCGTGGACTTTTACATGCATTTTCGCTAGCGCGAGCGTGGTACGCATATTCCGAGGGGTGCACATGGACTTTTACATGTGTTTTCGATAGCGCGAGTGGGGTACGTGTATTCCTGGGGGTGCGCGTGGACTTTTACACATGTTTTCACTAGCGTGAGTGGGGTATGTGTATTCCGGGGGTGCACGTGGACTTTTTCACGCATTTTCACGAGCATGAGCGGGTATGCGTATTCCGAGGGGGGCGCCTGGACTTTTACATGGGTTTTCGCTAGCACGTGCAGGGTACACATATTCCGAGGGGTCCCTGGGGGTTTTACACGTGTTTTCATGGTTGGAGGACTGTATGCTGGTCCACTGGCCTTTGCACCATGTAGGGGATTTGTGCGATGGTTTAGGCGCACGGGGTGGAGTTGGGGGCATAACTGGCACTGATGCAGGGTCGCTGCACCACTCTGCGCCACGGCTGGTTATGGATGTTAGTATCCATGAATACGCTGTGCGCTAAAATGGGTTTTGACGCATGCGGCTAGCACAGACTGTTGCACGCTCACTCTGTGCGCCAACCGCGTGCGCCATTTGTGCGCTAAATTCTATGAATTACCCCCTTTGAGTCCCATTGTTGTGAGGGGTTGTCAAAGCAACTATGTGACTGTAACTATAGATCTTCTTACAAAGTGGCCAGAAGTGTGTATTGTGAAGCATATTAGTGCCAGGAGTGTGATAAGATGTCTAGAATTGATATTGTGGGGAAAATGATTCCCAAGGAAAATCCCATCAGACAATGGACCTCAATTCATGGCCAAGTAGATAGAGGAAGTTTTCGAGTAGAATGTGGTGCAGCATGCTGCCACTGTGCTGTATAACCCAAATTGGAGTCCAGTGGTAGAAAGATTCAACAGAACCCTCATGGATGTTATAAGAATTGCCATGCCAACTGGTGGTGATTGGCTGAGAGATGTGATGGAAATTGTGGTGCAATACAGAGTGGCACCACATCAAGTGACTGGTGTGTCACCGTTTGAAGTTCTTAGGCAGAGATTACCTAATTACAAGTTGCATCCAGGGTAGATGAGGAAATATGGTGCCAGAAGGTCGGCGGTTGCTGTGAAAGTGGTGAAAAAGAGAATAGTAGACAGTCAAACAATGGCCAGGGAGATGTATGATTGAAGAACGTGTACCAGTGAAAGAGTAATGCTCAGAGGTATAATAGTGAAGGTGAGGTTGTGAAGGAGAGTAGAACATGGGATGGGGACATTTTCAAGAGCAATGGAAGTGAAAGAGCATTTGGACAATGCTGGCATGTTGATGAATGGTGAGAAGTGGGGGAAGAATAGGATGGACATTTTTAAATATGTGTTGTGTGTCTGGGAAAGGGGTGGAGGGTTGTTACATATGTAAAGAGTAAACTCTTTAGGTGCAGAAGAACAACTGCAATGTAAACAGTTACATTAATTCAAGTTGTGGAACTGTATCAGTTGATATTCAGGACTGCTCAACCAAGTTCTAGGACTAACCTGGAATCCTTCAGTTTGGTGAATGTTATGTTTTGGGAAGGACAGTTGGAGGACTCAGATCCCAGGGGACAGATGGAAAAGGCTGGGGTTGCTTGTGCTAGTAATCTCGCACTTGTCATGACCTCAAAATCATGGCCTCTATTCCTTACCATCCCTGCTTCTCAATGCCTCAATCCCATGCTTTGATGTATCATCAATGAACTACCAACAAAGACCACCTTTCACCCTCTAACTTTGTTTCTCTTACTGGGGATACGTAATTATGTATGTATACAGATCCGCCATGAACCCATTCTTCCCCCTGCATTGGTTCAGCAATCAATCTCACAGGATTCACTCTGCAACGTCCAACAATGTTTATGGATGGATTGGACAGTATAACATCATAAGATCATATGCTGGCTGTGAGTGAGTGTTCACTTTGTTTTTTGAGAATGGCAAACAGGCGTGCTCAACGTACAATGATACTGCATAGCCCATCGTGGATTAATTCTCTGTTGTAAAGGCTGCTGCATCCAGTGGTTATTTAACATGTGAAATGCCCTTTCAACACTGGATCCAAGATTACACTGTAGTACGCCATTGATTTGTGTCCCATTGAAGTTTTTTGTTGTTGTTGCATGAGGACAGCTATCCTCATGTATCCATTTGAATGTGAGAATAGATAAAAATGCTTCCTTGTTATCGGGTATTCCCAACATGGGACAAGGGCTGTACTTACCGCTTGTTTCAGTTCCTCAAATGCATCCATCAAATTGCCTGTCCGCATTATGGATCTCTTTCTTTCTGTGCTCTCTTTAATCCTTCTAAAAGTGGTTGAACAAATATGATGTAGACAACCCCCCACCCCGTGACAATAGTTACATAGCCTCAGGAACTGCTGTTATTCTTTCACTGTCATTGGGAGGCGCTTATTTGTAATTTCTTCAAATCTGTCAGGTGTCACCCTCCTCCCTTCCATTAATATTATCTGGCCCAGATATAGTACTTCTTCCTGGCAATACTGCAATTTCTCCTTGTCCACCTTGTATCCTTTATAAGCAAATCGCGCTCTGAAACACTTGTGTACGAGTGTGATACAAAAAAAATATCAATATCAATAATGTTAATAACATCACTGAGTCTGCTCTGCGCTCTTCCTCTGTGGTTCTGAGCACTAGAAAATCATCCGCTTGCTGTATAATTGCACTGTGTGTTTGCATATTTCCCAAGTCCATTTGTAGTACCCTGTTGAAGATATTGAGGGACTCACAGTACTCCTGTGGGAGCCTTGTGGGTTGGAACCTGATCCTGCAATATGTGAATGTGGTTAGATTTTGAGAATCTTTTGTGCAATGGTATGTAAACGAAGGCATTATTCAGGTCAATGACCGTAAAGTGCATTACATTAGGTGGTATGTTACACATAATTGTAGTTGGGTTGGGCCCAACTACAAATTCTCCCTCCACAATGTTGCTTTAAGGGTGCAAATTCTGTATAAATCTCCAAGACCCTCGATTTGCTTTTTTCACAGGGTACAATGCCTTGTTGCATGGATATTCAGTGGGCACAATGATACCCTGTTGCATCAAGGCAGCAATCCACTTATAAATGTCTTTGTCTGCCTCTTTTGGCATGGGATACTATTTCATACGGGGAAAGATTGCCCCCTCCTTCAATTTTATTTATACCGCTCCAATCCTTTTCAGCAGACCTGCATCATAAGGGCCACTATTCCAGAGTTTACTTGGTCCCTTTTCCAAATCTTGTTGCATAAAAGATGTTACCTTTTTGACCAACAATATTTTCTGAGTTGGTTCCCTGTACTGTATTTGCAACTGGTATGGAATACAAATCTCAAATCTGTATTGTTGTCTTCAAATAGCTCATCATCTGTCATTTTGCTGAACCGCTGTGTTGAGTCCAGTGCTATTACTGTGCACCAATAAACACCTTCCTCATCTGTGCCATGTAACACTACACTGTCCTTTCATACCACTTCTGCTTCTAGACGTTTTTTTATTATCTCTCTTTCTGCCACATCTGTGGGTACTTCTGCTTTGAACAAAAATTCTGTGGGTAATCGTAGTAATTTGTCCAGTGTTTGTGGGAGACATCCTAACAATACTTGTATTCCACAAAGTCATATTTCTGAATTTAAAGGGATACCACTCTGCCTTTCCCGTGTTCTCCCCAGAAGAGGTTTCTAGACAAGTTTGTTTGTTTTGTTTGTTTTATTCATATTTATATAGCGCACAACAGCCCGAGGACACCGTGGCACTTGTTACAGTACAAAGCTTAGTTACTTAGTTACATGGTCATTAGCAATATATATACAGGTTGCAATCTAGTTACATAGTCATTAGCAGTATATATACAGGTTACAAAATAGTTATATTACATTTGTGTTGTATTACAATATACATGGCAGAAGTGGAGGAGGCAGTCCTCCACTTGTTAGTTGAGGAGAGTGACCTTGAGGTTGTTGCGGAAGACAGAGATGGAAGTTTTAGCTCTAAGGGTGGCAGGGAGTGAGTTCCAGAGTTTCCGTGCAATATAGGAGAAGCCTAGACCTCCCGCTGTGGCTCTCTTTATGCGTGGTATGTGTAGCTGGTTGGTGTACTGAGCTCTGGTGGGGTGAGTGGATGTGGTCCTTGATATTGCTTCAGATAGGTATGCTGGAGTGGTTTTGTTGATGCATCTGTGAGTGATGGTGAGGATTTTCAGAGTAATACGGTCTTTGACCTGGAGCCACCAGGCTTCACGTCTGGTGTGGGATATATGGTCTCTTCTAGGGATGCTCATGGCGGCTCTGAGGGCATTGTTTTGTGTTGTTTGCAGTCTGTGAATTTTTTTGGCGGAGGTGCCAGCTAGGAGGGCGTTGCAATAATGGAGTTTGGCTCCTATAGTTGCTCTAGCTATGGCCATGCGGTTGGGGGTGGATAAGTAGGGTTCAATGGCATTGATGAGTTTGGTGCTGAATGCTGATGCAGAGGCTATGGCGCTGACTTGTTTGTTCATCGATAGATTTGCATCAATGTGAACACCTAGAGTCTTGACAGAAGATAATACGGAGATGGTTGAGTTGTCTATGTTGAAGTTGTTGTATTGGGGGCTTAGTTTCGATAATGGGTTTGTCTGGCCCAGGATGAGAATTTCATTCTTCTCCCCTTTAAGACAGAGGCCATTGATTGCCATCCAAGCTTGTATAGTGGCATAGATGTTGTGAAGGGCCGTGGCGTCTTGGTGATGGAGTCCAGATAGGGGTAAAAGTATTTGAGTATCGTCTGCATAGTTTGTATATGCAACACCCATGGAGTCAAGTAGGTGGAAGAGTTTTTTTTTAAGAGGTTATAGAGGGTGGGGGCTGTACAAGATCTTTGGGGGACACTGCAGTTTATAGTGGTAGGATCTGCTTTAGCTGTGTCAGAGTAGACCTTCATGGCTCTTCCTTTAAGGAAGGAAGTGATCCAGGATGTTGCTTGATTAGAGAAATGGGCTGCATGGGTGAGGTGGGTGGTGAGTGTTTGGTGATCTACCAGGTCAAAGCAGCTGATACATTGGTATGTTGGCAGTACCATAATACATGAATACTAATTGATCATCCCCTCTGCATATACAGTATTAATAGTGTCCTGTCTTTTTTGCCACACAGTGTATGTGGGAGTTCAATGTCAACGATGTACGATTTTATAATTGTGCATTTGTAAACTTGCTTCTATCAAAACCTCTGTATAATTGGATTGCATTCCGACTTTCATGTGAATCTGTACTGGTCAGTTAATTATCTAATTTTTATCTTAGAGCTTTAGATGATGGGCATCATTGCGAGGTATGCCGGTAGCCATGTCGCTATTGGCGGCATGGCTGCCGGCAAAACCGCATCCGTGTCCTCGGAATGAGGACTTACCGGACCATTCCGAGTCTGGATGGCCCGGTAATTCCTCACTCGAGGACACGGACACGGTTCATCCCCATTCCCATTTCAGCCCCCACAGGGCTGAATGGGAATGGGAGAGGGAGTAAACAACGGGCCATTACGAGATGGCCCGTTGTTTGCTCCCTCTTCCCCTCGCGGGACCCGGTATGCACGCCTGGTTTTCCCAGGCGTGCTTAACGTGTCCCGCAAGGGGACCCCGTAATGTGGCGGAACAGGTTGAACGGCGCCTCAGCCTTTTATGGCGCTGTTTAACCCGTTCCGCCAGGGTCGTAATGAGGCCCGATGAGTCATTAAATGCTTGTTGTAAAATACTATCATAGAAGAAAGCGGCGAGGCCTTTTGCAGCATTTCAATTTGAAAACAAAACATGGATAGGGAAGCTATTTATGGCCTTTGATTAATGTGTGCTGCTTTCTCTATACAATATTTGAGTTCTATTTACCACCATATGTCGGTGTATTTAAGGTTATATATATGTAATACGTTTTCAAAGAGAAGTACTTTTGTCAGATTAGAAAAAGGTGTTTCCTGCTATTTTTAATGCACTGTTCCATAATATATCTTTGAGATAAAAGTAAGGATGAACTTTGTTCTAATCCCCAGATGTATTTAATCGATGTCATGAATCGATTGTTATTGAGGTTTAGTTCACTGTTATACATCATGGTCTTTTTTGTGTTTTGATTTGGCTGGTTTTAGTCTGTGCACATCCACGTTTTTTGTTCTGGTAAATGTGAAAAATAAATGCTAATGGCAGACTATGAAATGCTAAGCAAGATAACCTGATATTTGATAACTGTAAGGTACTAACTCATGTTTTTGCATATAATGTATTGATATTTAACCTTGCAGCTTTGACATCCAACATAAAGTGTTTAAATTGCCTCTAAATATATGTTCTGTTGTCCCCAAATCATGCTAAGCGCTACATTTACATTTGGTGCTGTTGACACTGTAACCACTTCTGACTTGCACCAGAAAGAAAAGCTCCCCCCTTTAAAATGACCCATGTCAGCCATCATCTTTTTCCAGTATGGTGAACCATATGTCTCGTAAACTAGAATGTAATCATATGCACAAATATTTCAACCCCTTAAGAATCCATTGAAATGGAAAGTGGTACAGATGCACTTTTACCTGTGAAACTAGCAAAGCCTCTCACTTGTGCCAATTGATTTTGTAACCAGAGCAACATGAGAACAGATTGAAGGTCCCTATTAATGCCCCAGTAGATGCTAATGGATCTGTTAATGTTAATACAACGGTGTCTGCATAAACCAAAGCTTTGTTGACTCCTGTTTCAGTTCCCACCCCTGTTATCTTTACATTTGGACATATTGCTAATGATTTTTCCAAAGCTAGTATGAACAGCAGTGGAATAGCACCTTGTATCTGGTCTGACCATTTATTTGTTACATTTGAGGTTCAACCTCCTACTCTTTGTATACAAAGGAAACATGCCACGAAGAAAGTCATTAGCAGGAATTTAAATAATATTAAGGTAACTGATCTAGAATGCTACCTCAAGCAATTAAGGGCTTCCACTGCTGATGAAGATACCCCTGATTGATTAGCACTACAATAAGAACAGAGCCTCATTAAGTTATTGGATAAGATAGCCCCTCTAAAAGCTAATGTTGTTAGAAAGAAGTCCAATAGACACAAATGGTATACTGCAAACTTGGCAGATAAAAAGGAAGGCAGAAAGAAACTGGATAAAATTACAGACACAAGAGAGTAAAAATAAGTGGAAACAGTTAGAAAAAATATACCGGAAAGCCATGTTTAAAGCTAAACAGTATTATTTTAATTAACCCATTTGAAATGTGAAAAATTAGTCAAAGAAAGTGTTTGAAGTTCTCAGGTACTTGAAGAAACCTCAGGTGCAAATGAAAAAGGTAGATCCTACTCAAGAGGACTGTGAGAAAGTTCAAACAGCCTTCTCTGAAAAAGTCAAGACAGTGCAAGGTAAAATTGCAAATAATCTAGCGACTCTCTCATTTAAATCTGTGCCTATAGTGGCAGGAATACCAAAGGGTATTGTTACCCCGGAATTTGCATTTAAAACCATCACCGAAAGGGGGCTAGAGAAAGTTCTCAAAACTATGCATCCCACTAATTGTTTAGAGGATACTATTCCATCAAAGATTGTATTGGAAGATTGGGAAATCTTAGCTCCCTTTCTCCTACGCTTTGCTAATGCCACGTTTACTTACAACTATCAGCCAGCTATCGTGAAGAAAGTGACTGTCACCCCTGATAAAAAAAAACTGTGGCAGGATTACGAAAACTGTAATAATCTAAGGCACATAACTAATGTACCTTTTGTATTTAAATTGGTTGAAGAATTGGCAACTATCCAGTTGAAAGAATACGCAGAGAACCATAAAATTCTACACCGTAAGCAATCTGGCTTCAGATCATCATATGGTACACAGACTACCCACTTGGATCTACAGTCAGAAATGCTCGATATTACAGATAGGAGCAAGTTGGGGCTGCTGATGTTATTGGATTTATAGGCAGCCTTCGACGATGTAGACCAGAAAAAAACTATTATCTAAGCTGGCAGATCATGGAGGGTGCTCTAATGGAGCCATTAATTGGATTAGGTATTTTCTCTTGGATAGGAAATCTAAAACAGTTTGGGATCAGCCTGAATACGCGCAGCACCACCACAGCGAGACGGCCCATAAGTAACCAGCAACAACCCCACCCACAGGGATACAGCTCAAACAGAACCAGAAGTACCTGAACCAGGATACAGACCAAACTAACCCAACACTCAATTTTCTGCATACTCAACCCACACAAAATGAACACAACCATTTCTCTCCCAGCAATCCGCACGCACTTTACCACACTGCATCAACACATAGACAGCACCTACAGCACATGAGGTCCCGCCCAATCTGATACTTGCACCAAAGCCCAGCACTCGGTATATACCGAGCTGAAGCTGCCAACAGCACACCACCTCTCCCACTCTCCTATTCCCCTCCTCATGACTAACCCTACCTGCCCCCTTCCCTGTTTACAGATACGCCAGAGCACCTGGGGACTAATTCCGTTGGTGACGGTGTGCTAAATAAGTACCTTTAACATAACATAACATCAGGTATGCTGGAAATCAGAGATAATCCAGTGTGGTGTTCCTCAGGGAGCGTGTCTTTCCCCTGTTTTATTTAACATATTCTGCCACACTTTATGCTATTTCCTAGATGTACTGTGGGTGCCTTTTTCAAACTATGCCGAAGGCACCCAGCTCATCATAGAGTTGAGCGGGGTCTATAAGAAAGATCTGGTAAATATAGAAAAAGTACATGAGGCTATCCAGGTTTAGATGACAACGAATGGTCTCTGCCTTAATGTAAATAAAATAGAGTTCCTTATCTTTGGGTCTTCTCAGGCACGGGCTAAACTAGCAAACCTGTATGAGGGCTTCACTATAGAAGGTCACTAGATTAAATGTGTCCCCAAGGTGAAGACCCTGGGAGTGATCTTGGAATCATCATTGGGCGCTGAAGCCCACGTAAATAGTGCAGTCCAGAAGGCACAATTCCATCTAAGATTGCTTAGACTAGTAAAACCATATGCTACGGCAATAAATTGTGCAACACTAGTGAGAGCTGTGATTATGCCAAGGGTGGATTACTGCAGTGCCCTTCTTGCTGGAGCTAGCAAGGGATGCATTAGGAAACTCCAGGTTCCCCAGAATAATGCTGGCCGGATCATTAAAGGCACTACAAGACAGAACCCAGTATCCATACATAGGAGGGAGCTCCACTGGCTTCCAATGGATGCTAGAATATTTTTTAAATCAAACAACATTGTATACAGGTGCCTGTACGGGAAAGAACCTCACTAAATGCAGGAAAGGCTGACGATGGAACGCATTACCAAACTCACCCGGTCAAAGTACTCTATGAGTCTGGCTCAACCAAGATGTAAAAGAGTCCGAGGTAATGGACGCTCCTTCACCTCACAGGCTTGAGTGATGTGGAATAAACTCCCATCAGAGATACATTGGGAAGTAAACTATTCCGTGTTCAGGAAAAGCCTCAAAACACTTCTATTTGCTTAGGTTGTATGGTGTTTGTGATGTAGGTTTGCTGTCTTTGTGTATGCGCCCTGATGCCTGCGGGCTCCCGCGCAATATAAAAAAATAAACATAAACAGATAGTGGACATCCTTGTCTTGCGCCTCTGGTAATACAGAACTCCTTGGACATGAAACCATTACACATTATCTTGTCCAGAATTTTCTTACCTCTGTCAAATCAATCAAATGTTCTGAAAGTATCTAGTGTATCAAAGGCTTTCTCAGAGCTTACCTAGAGTTTTCCCTGGATTTCCTGTATACAATATAGCTCACTCAAGGAAGGTAAACACTTTAACATCCACAATTATTAACAAAATATGTCATAATTACAATACGTGCAGGTAGCTCTGCCAGGTACTAATACATAAACCAAAATTAATTCTTTGTTTGGAGCTAACATAAAATTATAATTTCTATGCACAATTCTCAAAAAATAATGCAAATGAAAATGGCCAAAGCCAAAGAATGTGTGGGTCACCTCATTCACAAAGGCCCATACACATGATGCACTGGTCATCCCCCTTGCCTTGATTAGTGTTAGGAGTAAGTATGGCTTTTCATGCAACCATACACCTCTTAACTATAAATATATTGGATTTTTCCTCAGGTATATAGCTAATTGCATTGCAGTCCTACCTGACTAATTTGTATTCCTCTTAGGAACATCAGAATGTGTGGCATCTGATTGACTCTCCTTAGTACTGCTGGCCTTGTTGGGCCATTGACCTGCATCTATGGACTCTTCCTATTTTAAAATAAATACCGCAGTAGTCCTAATGGAAGCAAACCCAGGAGGTTAACACATCATGCAACTCTAATGTATGACTGACCTATCCCCAGCCCTATAGGCCTTTGTTTTCAGTGGTCCATGTCCGATATGATTTTCCTGTATTGTAATAGTTTAACCCAAATAAAACCCAGTGTGCCAACTTCTAAATGTTGAAGAGAAGACCCAGGCATGCCTGACACGTCACTAGCTCTGTTGATCTGATAGTCAATCTTACAATTGCCTGCTTTAACCTTTAACTAATTCGATTAACTTCAGAAGGCTGAAAGGCTTAATTTTTCTTACCCAGAATCAAAGCTGGGACCTTTATGTAACACATAGATCTCTACAGTAGGTCCATTAATCTATTGAAATATCGTACTATAGATTTTAATGTGCTGTTCTACTTAGATAACATTCACTGATGCACAAGACTCAATTTCATATTGTGAACCCACCTACCCCCAGTTTACCTGACCACTTCCCTTCTCCTAACCTGTATCTCCTTTCCTGAAGCGTTTCAGACATTTTCTGCATGCATTTTATCCTCAAATCATCCTGAACCTACCCAAAAACCTCCTGAAATTCCCTCATTATGTATGGCTGGTGAAGGAAATTGTAGAAAATTAAGGATTGCAGAAAAATCTGTGGGAACTTCCAGACCTACCCAAATCTCACTGGGAGATTCAAAAAATGCAGTGGGTCACTTTTTAGAAGGTCCACCCAGGTTTAATGATGAGGATAGGAATTTGATTTCACCTTTAAAAGCTTTTAATTCTTTTGATTTTCTTTCTTGCATTATGGATGTGTTTTGCATCATCATTCCTCTAATATAAGCTTAAGTAGAGACTCATAATGAACTATGTTAATCTATCAAAGTTTGATTAATTTCGAGATATTCTTTTTTATTTCTTTAGGAGTGCTTTTTGTCCACAAGTTACCTCTTCATCTGTCCATGTCTTTACAATTTATCATAATCATCATTATCATCATCAATAACTTTCATGACATTATACACAGTTTTCACAGAATACCAACCAGATAAAAGTCAATAACATCATATAAAAACATTGCAATACCAAATTCACAAAATTCTCAGTACACAGGGGGAAGAAAGAGAAAATACATTATCTGCCCTAATCATCTCCAATATTGGCCACAGTAGTCCACCTTATGTGAAATGATAATAGAAATCATTCCCCAATGAACCAGAATGTAAAAAAATATATTACAAAGCACTGTTCAAGAGGAACATTCAACCCAAAAGTGTAGTTTTGTTATGTTTGTTTCACAAATAAACTTCTCACTTTAGCTGCCACTTTAAAAAAAGACAGTAACGCCCAAGCCATATAGCTTGCATTAGCAATCAATGCATAATAAAAGGCCGGGAGACATTGTTTAAAGGAATAATGTCTTAGTACTGGGATACTAGTCTGCTTCCATCTACATGGGAAAGCGGGAAAGAAGAAGAGGAAATGTAATAAGTCTTCCACCTCAGCATTGTATAAGGGGCCATTTGTGTGCGAAGAAGAACCTTGCCACTTGGTTGTCTTTGCTTTCAGCAACAGTCTGTCAAAACGTGCCCTGGTGATCAGTCAGCGATCATTTTTTTCTGTGAGAAGAGATTGTAACGAGTCCGTGCTACTAACAATAGCATTTCTCTTATTTCTATGGATCATTGATTCATTAGATTCCCTCTCTTCTTTAATATAGATAGCATTTACAACTGTCCTTATAACTATTGTTCTGAACATTGGATACTAAAGTGCTAGATGATATAAGTGATCAAGCATCCATTTCCATCAGACTTGATTTAATGTAGCACAACCAAGGGAACCTCTTTGATCCCTCTCTAATTAACATTTCATTAATGGTATATTGAGTCAAAACTGCTTTGGGATTTGCTCATATTTACAGCCAATGCAGAAAAGGGGCCAAACGACAATCATCTTCCAAAAAGACTGCTCCCAATTCCATATGGGCTGTCAAATTAGCCACAGAGCAAGGCTAACCAAAATGTAATGGAAAAATTGTTTCTCTAGCATTTGCAAATCTAGGATTTTTATGTGTCCCTATAACGAAGCCCTGTAGTTAACTGAAGCCTTAGTCTGGGTATCACCCAACTCAAGGATCATTTTCAGGGGTTGACCTTGGTGCATCACCATGAAATGGACATTGCCCCCAATGATTGAGTCATCCATGCTTTTAGCTTTATAACATGAGCCTTGCCAGTCATGGATGTGGAAAAGCATATATCCAGATAATCAAACTCATGTACTTTGGGGATAACAGTTCCATCACGTAACATTTTATTCAGTTGTATGTATTTTTCCTGACTCACATGCCATAGTGGGAGATTTTGTCGAGTTAACATTTAGATCCAGGTCCGTCATAAAATATGTATAAGCGTTTATTTATTTTTAGAGAGCCTTCCGAGTGCAAGCAATTAAAACAGTGTCATCCGCGTAAGCTAGAATGGGGAAAGACCTGTGTTCTAATCTCAGACAATCTGCATTGGTCTCCTGCAAGACTTTATCAAGGACATCAATGTATCAAGTAAAGAGGACAGGGGCCAAAACACAGTCCTGTTGAATCCCCTTCTTCACGTCGAACTGCTGTGTCCATTGACCCTTATCGCCATATCGCACATGAACACTTTTATCTTAATGAACTGCCTCAAGCACAGACAACCACAATTTCGGGGGGCATTACATGGAGCTGAGCTGCCTCCATAACTTTGCCCTGCTAACCTTCTTGAAGACCTTGCTCAGGTCCATGAATGACAAGAAGATAGGTTGTCCCTAATATGTAATGATTTGTTACTAACAAATATACATTTTGGGTTTGATCTTCTGTACCGACACCTGGTCTGAAGCCCAACTGGATATCTGAAAGGATCAAATATGATGACATCCAGTCTTCCAGATGTCCCAATACTACCCTCCCAAAAGCTTTGAAGGTCATATCCAAAAGGGAGCCGTGTCTATATGATAAAGGACTTGTCCAATCTCCCTTTTTAAAGATAGGGAAAATAATTGCATCTTTCCTAGACAATTGTATTTCACCCGCATTTGCAATTGCATTAAAGCAAATTGTTAAAAGAGGGGACAACAATATGGGTAAAACCTGAAAAAGATTTGCAGGAATTGCATCTGGGACCGGGGGCCTGATTATGGGCCAAAATCTCTGCTTGGCCAAAATAGAGTTCCGAGAAGTGGGCAACCCAAGTCCCAGCTTCCACTGTCATGTCTGTCCCTTTAAGAACCTGTTTATGGGGTGGCCCCCTAGCCACAATTTCCCAAAACATGTTTGAATCCTTACCGGAGGCTGCGTCAATTAAAGATCCCCAGGCCTATTTGTTCATTTCTAATTTACATATCTCAATTCCTGCCTTGTATTTTGCTCTGGCATGGATATTGTCCCTTTTAGCAGTTACAGTTGTTTTCAAAGTAAAAAGAAGTGCACTTTTAGCTTGCTTCCACTCATCAACTGCCATCCTCTAACTAGTGGTTTTCTACCAGCATGGACACATTGGAATACGGTCGCTATATCCTCCATTAATTCCACAAAACAAATGCACTGCGCATGCCGAAACATTCATATCATCGAGGATGGTAGAAACCAAGTGCGAATTTGGAGCCTAAACTTTGGTGGGAATGCTAGCATTGTAAATGTTGTCCCATAATAAACCTTCTCTTACATGCTGGGTTACTCTCTGCCTGCTCTAGATGTGGAATGACAGTAGTGGGGGTGATGTACCATGCCCATCTTAAACTTAAACATATAGGATAGTGGTCACTGCAGTGCTATTTGTTGATTTTGAATCCTCAATCATATGTGAATGCCTTGATGTAATGCAAAAATAGTTAATAGTGGACATAACTTTATGATTCCTAAATGTAAAACAACCCGGTATGTCAGACTGTATACAGACATTGACTGAACGCATGCCCCATTCAATGAACCATAAACCAAATACAATCCTATTGGCACATATACGTGGATACTGCATATTGGGGTACGGAATCCCAAGAACCTGAACCTCTATTAGCTCACTGAGTCCCTTGGGGAGCCCATTACCTTACTTGACATTAAAATCACCTCCCAGTATTATGAAAGGGTTAGCACCCCCTGGTAAATCAGATTCCCTTCCATACATGCCTTAAATAGGAGGAGTCTCCTCTGTTCCGATTTATGGGGACTATTATAAATATGAAGAATTACCACACAATCACACTTGATCGGGGTCAAACTAAGCATTTGGAGATAGTTCAGTTTAGTGTTCCTGATTTTGATCTTACAGACCGGGACAGCCTATACCATAAGTATAAGGCCCCAAAGGAGCGTCCTCTAATGTTCTTACGTGTTAGAGAAATAATTGTCATAACCGTCTAAAAAAAGACTTTCCACGGGCCAAGTTTCTTGTAGCAATATCAGGTCATACAGTCTTAAACATTCCATAATATCAGGGTCCTGGAATCTAGATTTACAGGGTAATTCATAGAAATTAGCACAAAAGTGGCGCACAGCGTGCCCGTGCGTGCGAATGTCTGCGCCAGCCGCGTGCGCTAAAATCGATTTCCGCGCACAGCGTATTCATGGATTTTCGCATCCAAAACCAGCTGTGGCGCAGCGTGGCGCAGCGACCCTGCAGCAGCGCCAGTTACGCGCCCAAGAACGCCCTCGCGCAAGGAAAAGCCTTCAAAATCCCCAAATAATCGCAAAGGGCTGCGCTAACCCTGGACCAGTTCACAGGGCTGGCAAACAGCAAACGCCAAGCGGGGAACGTGTATTTCAGTGGTTCGCGGGAAGTTCCACACGCGATTGTCCTGTGTACGTGTGCATCAGGGGTGCGCGGGAAGTATCACACGCAAAATCAGCAGAGTACGTGTATTTCAGGGGTGCGCGCGAAGTATCACACGCGATTCCAGCAGGGTACGTGTATTACAGTGGTGCACGGGAAGTATCACACGCAAAAGCAGCAGGGTACGTGTATTTCAGGGGTGCGCGGGAAGTATCACACGCAAAATCAGCAGGGTACGTGTATTTCAGGGGTGAGCGGGAAGTATCACACGCGATTCCATCAGGGTATGTGTATTACAGGGGTGCGCGGGGAGCACCACACGTGAATTGCATGTGTGGGTCCTCCCAGGTGTTCCCTCTACACCCTCCACGTCCCCTGCAGGTGGCCCACACCACAGGGGCCTACCCTGCACATGTCCTGCAGGCACCCCATCCACCATGGCCATGCCCCCCAGCCAACCCACATGTCACCTTGCACTACTGCCCACCAACGCATGTTCCCCTGCACCCCCAGCCACCAGGGGCAGCCTCCACCAGGCCCCCACTCATGTCTCCCACCACCTCCACCCCCCAGCAGGGCAGGGGCAGCCTCCACCAGGCCCCCACTCATGTCTAGCACCACCCCCATCCCCCAGCAGTGCAGGGGCAGCCTCCACCAGGCCCCACTCATGTCTCCCACCACCCCCACCCCCCAGCCACCAGGGGCAGCCTCCACCAGGCTCCCACCCATGTCTACCACCACCCCCACCCCCAGCAGTGCAGGGGCAGCCTCCACCAGGCCCCCACTCATGTCCCCCACCACCCCCACCCCCCAGCCACCAGGGGCAGCTTCTACCAGGCCCCCACCCATGTCTCCCACCACCCCCACCCCCCAGCCACCAGGGGCAGCATCCACCAGGCCCCCACCCATGTCTCCCACCAACCCCACCCCCAACAGTGCAGGGGCAGCCTCCACCAGGCCCCCACTCATGTCTCCCATCACCCCACCCCCCAGCAGTACAGGGGCAGCATCCACCAGGCCCCCACGCATGTCTCCCTGCACCCCGACCCCCCAGCCACCAGGGACAGCCTCCACCAGGCCCCCACGCATGTCTCCCTGCACCCCGACCCCCCAGCCACCAGGGGCTGCCTCCACCAGGCCCCCACCCATGTCTACCACCACCCCCACCCCCCAGCCACCAGGGGCAGCCTCCACCAGGCCCCCACTCATGTCTCCCACCACCTCCACCCCCCAGCAGGGCAGGGGCAGCCTCCACCAGGCCCCCACTCATGTCTAGCACCACCCCCACCCCCCAGCAGTGCAGGGGCAGCCTCCACCAGGCCCCACTCATGTCTCCCACCACCCCCACCCCCAGCCACCAGGGACAGCCTCCACCAGGCTCCCACCCATGTCTACCACCACCCCCACCCCCCAGCAGTGCAGGGGCAGCCTCCACCAGGCCCCCACTCATGTCCCCCAGCACCCCCACCCCCCAGCCACCAGGGGCAGCTTCTACCAGGCCCCCACCCATGTCTCCCACCACCCCCACCCCCCAGCCACCAGGGGCAGCCTCCACCAGGCCCCCACTCATGTCCCCCTGCACCCCCACCCCCCAGCCACCAGGGGCAGCCTCCACCAGGCCCCCACTCATGTCTACCACCACCCCCACCCCCCAGCCACCAGGGGCAGCCTCCACCAGGCCCCACCCATGTCTACCACCACCCCCACCCCCCAGCAGTGCAGGGGCAGCCTCCACCAGGCCCCCACTCATGTCTACCACCACCCCCACCCCCAGCCAAAAGGGGCAGCCTCCACCAGGCCCCCACTCATGTCCCCTATCACCCCCACCCCACAGACACCAGGGGTGGCCTCCACAAGGCCCCCACCCATGTCTACCACCACCCCCACCCCCCAGCAGTGCAGGGGCAGCCTCCACCAGGTCCCCACTCATGTCTCCCACCACCCCCACCCCCCAGCAGTGGAGGGGCAGCCTCCACCAGGCCCCCACTCATGTCTCCCACCACCCCCACCCCCCAGCCACCAGGGGCAGCCTTCACCAGGCCCCCACTCATGTCCCCTATCACCCCCACCCCCCAGCAGTGCAGGGGCAGCCTCCACCAGGCCCCCACCCATGTCTACCACCACCCGCACCCCCCAGCAGTGCAGGGGCAGCATCCACCAGGCCCCCACTCATGTCTCCCACCACCCCCACCCCCCAGCCACCAGGGGCAGCCTCCACCAGGCCCCCACTCATGTCCCCTATAACCCCCACACCCTAGCCACCAGGGGCAGCCTCCACCAGGCACCCACTCATGTCTCCCTGCACCCCCACCCCCCAGCCACCAGGGGCAGCCTCCACCAGGCCCCCACCCATGTCTACCACCACCCCCACCCCCCAGCAGTGCAGGGGCAGCCTCCACCAGGCCCCCACTCATGTCTACCACCACCCCCACCCCCAGCAGTGCAGGGGCAGCCTCCACCAGGCCCCACTCATGTCTCCCACCACCCCCACTCCCCAGCCACCAGGGGCAGCCTCCACCAGGCCCTCACCCATGTCTACCACCACCCCCACCCCCCAGCAGTGCAGGGGCAGCCTCCACCAGGCCCCCACTCATGTCTCCCACCACCCCCACCCCCCAGTGGCAGCCTCCACCAGGCCCCCACCGATGTCTACCACCACCCCTGCCCCCCAGCAGTGCAGGAGCAGCCTCCACCAAGCCCCCACTCATGTCTCCCACCACCCCCACCCCCCAGCCACCAGGGGCAGCCTCCACAAGGCCCCCACCCATGTCTACCACCACCCCCGCCCCCCAGCAGTACAGGGGCAGCCTCCACCAGGCCCCCACTCATGTCTCCCACCACCCCCACCCCCCAGCCACCAGGGGCAGCCTCCACCAGGCCCCCACCCATGTCTCCCACCACCCCCACCCCCAGCAGTGCAGGGGCAGCCTCCACCAGGCCCCCACTCATGACTCCCATCACCCCACACCCCAGCAGTACAGGGGCAGCCTCCACCAGGCCCCCACGCATGTCTCCCTGCACCCCGACCCCCCAGCCACCAGGGGCAGCCTCCACCAGGCCCCCACGCATGTCTCCCTGCACCCCGACCCCCCTGCCACCAGGGGCAGCCTCCACCAGGCCCCCACCCATGTCTACCACCACCCCCACCCCCCCAGCCACCAGGGGCAGCCTCCACCAGGCCCCCACTCATGTCCCCATGCAGCCCCACCCCCCAGCCACCAGGGGCAGCCTCCACCAGACCCCCACTCATGTCTACCACCACCCCCACCCCCCAGCCACCAGGGGCAGCCTCCACCAGGCCCCCACTCATGTCCCGCTGCACCCCCAGCCCACAGCAATGCAGGGGCAGCCTCCACCAGGCCCCCACTCATGTCCCCCTGCACCCCCACCCACCAGCCACGAGGGGCAGCCTCTACCAGGCCCCCACCCATGTATACCACCACCCCACCCCCCAGCAGTGCAGGGGCAGCCTCCACCAGGCCCCCACTCATGTCTCCCATCACTCCCACCCCCCAGCCACCAGGGGCAGCCTCCACCAGGCCCCCACCCATGACTATCACCACCCCCACCCCCCAGCAGTGCAGGGGCAGCCTCCACCAGGCCCCCACTCATGTCTACCACCACCCCCACCCCGCAGCCAAAAGGGGCAGCCTCCACCAGGCCCCCACTCATGTCCCCTATCACCCACACCCCCCAGCCACCAGGGGTAGCCTCCACCAGACCCCCACCCATGTCTACCACCACCCCCACCCCCCAGCAGTGCAGGGGCAGCCTCCACCAGGTCCCCACTCATGTCTCCCACCACCACCACCCCCCAGCAGTGCAGGGGCAGCCTCCACCAGGCCCCCACTCATGTCTCCCACCACCCCCACCCCCCAGCCACCAGGGCCAGCCTCCACCAGGCCCCCACTCATGTCCCCTATCACCCCCACCCCCCAGCAGTGCAGGGGCAGCCTCCACCAGGCCCCCACCCATGTCTACCACCACCCCCACTCCCCAGCAGTGCAGGGGCAGCATCCACCAGGCCCCCACTCATGTCTCCCACCACCCCCACACCCCAAACACCAGGGGCAGCCTCCACCAGGCCCCAACTCATGTCCCCTATCACCCCCACACCCTAGCCACCAGGGGCAGCCTCCACCAGGCACCCACTCATGTCTCCCTGCACCCCCACCCCCCAGCCACCAGGGGCAGCCTCCACCAGGCCCCCAACCATGTCTACCACCACCCCCACCCCCCAGCAGTGCAGGGGCAGCCTCCACCAGGCCCCCACTCATGTCTACCACCAACCCCACCCCCCAGCAGTGCAGGGGCAGCCTCCACCAGGCCCCACTCATGTCTCCCACCACCCCCACTCCCCAGCCACCAGGGGCAGCCTCCGCCAGGCCCCCACCCATGTCTACCACCACCCCCACCCACCAGCAGTGCAGGGGCAGCCTCCACCAGGCCCCCACTCATGTCTCCCACCACCCCCACCCCCCAACCACCAGGGGCAGCCTCCACCAGGCCCCCACCCATGTCTACCACCACCCCGCCCCCCAGCAGTGCAGGAGCAGCCTCCACCAAGCCCCCACTGATGTCTCCCACCACCCCCACCCCCCAGCCACCAGGGGCAGCCTCCACCAGGCCCCCACTCATGTCCCCCTGCACCCCCACCCCCCAGCCACCAGGGGCAGCCTCCACCAGGCCCCCACTCATGTCTACCACCACCCCCACCCCCCAGCCACCAGGGGCAGCCTCCACCAGGCCCCCACTCATGTCCCCCTGCACCCCCAGCCCCCAGCAGTGCAGGGGCAGCCTCCACCAGGCCCCCACTCATGTCCCCTTGCACCCCCACCCACCAGCCATGAGGGGCAGCCTCTACCAGGCTCCCACCCATGTCTACCACCACCCCCACCCCCCAGCAGTGCAGGGGCAGCCTCCACCAGGCCCCCACTCATGTCTCCCATCACCCCCACCCCCCAGCCACCAGGGGCAGCCTCCACCAGGCCCCCACCCATGACTACCACCACCCCCACCCCCCAGCAGTGCAGGGGCAGTCTCCACCAGGCCCCCACTCATGTCTACCACCACCCCCACCCCACAGCCAAAAGGGGCAGCCTCCACCAGGCCCCCACTCATGTCCCCTATCACCCACACCCCCCAGCAACCAGGGGTAGCCTCCACCAGACCCCCACCCATGTCTACCACCACCCCCACCCCCCAGCAGTGCAGGGGCAGCCTCCACCAGGTCCCCACTCATGTCTCCCACCACCACCACCCCCCAGCAGTGCAGGGGCAGCCTCCACCAGGCCCCCACTCATGTCTCCCACCACCCCCACCCCCCAGCCACCAGGGCCAGCCTCCACCAGGCCCCCACTCATGTCCCCTATCACCCCCACCCCCCAGCAGTGCAGGGGCAGCCTCCACCAGGCCCCCACCCATGTCTACCACCACCCCCACTCCCCAGCAGTGCAGGGGCAGCATCCACCAGGCCCCCACTCATGTCTCCCACCACCCCCACACCCCAAACACCAGGGGCAGCCTCCACCAGGCCCCAACTCATGTCCCCTATCACCCCCACACCCTAGCCACCAGGGGCAGCCTCCACCAGGCACCCACTCATGTCTCCCTGCACCCCCACCCCCCAGCCACCAGGGGCAGCCTCCACCAGGCCCCCAACCATGTCTACCACCACCCCCACCCCCCAGCAGTGCAGGGGCAGCCTCCACCAGGCCCCCACTCATGTCTACCACCAACCCCACCCCCCAGCAGTGCAGGGGCAGCCTCCACCAGGCCCCACTCATGTCTCCCACCACCCCCACTCCCCAGCCACCAGGGGCAGCCTCCGCCAGGCCCCCACCCATGTCTACCACCACCCCCACCCACCAGCAGTGCAGGGGCAGCCTCCACCAGGCCCCCACTCATGTCTCCCACCACCCCCACCCCCCAACCACCAGGGGCAGCCTCCACCAGGCCCCCACCCATGTCTACCACCACCCCGCCCCCCAGCAGTGCAGGAGCAGCCTCCACCAAGCCCCCACTGATGTCTCCCACCACCCCCACCCCCCAGCCACCAGGGGCAGCCTCCACCAGGCCCCCACTCATGTCCCCCTGCACCCCCACCCCCCAGCCACCAGGGGCAGCCTCCACCAGGCCCCCACTCATGTCTACCACCACCCCCACCCCCCAGCCACCAGGGGCAGCCTCCACCAGGCCCCCACTCATGTCCCCCTGCACCCCCAGCCCCCAGCAGTGCAGGGGCAGCCTCCACCAGGCCCCCACTCATGTCCCCTTGCACCCCCACCCACCAGCCATGAGGGGCAGCCTCTACCAGGCTCCCACCCATGTCTACCACCACCCCCACCCCCCAGCAGTGCAGGGGCAGCCTCCACCAGGCCCCCACTCATGTCTCCCATCACCCCCACCCCCCAGCCACCAGGGGCAGCCTCCACCAGGCCCCCACCCATGACTACCACCACCCCCACCCCCCAGCAGTGCAGGGGCAGTCTCCACCAGGCCCCCACTCATGTCTACCACCACCCCCACCCCACAGCCAAAAGGGGCAGCCTCCACCAGGCCCCCACTCATGTCCCCTATCACCCACACCCCCCAGCCACCAGGGTTAGCATCCACCAGGCCCCCACCCATGTCTACCACCACCCCCACCCCCCAGCAGTGCAGGGGCAGCCTCCACCAGGTCCCCAGTCATGTCTCCCCCCACCCCCACCCCCAGCAGTGCAGGGGCAGCCTCCACCAGGCCCCCACTCATGTCTCCTACCACCCCCACCCCCCAGCCACCAGGGGCAGCCTCCACCAGGCCCCCACTCATGTCCCCTATCACCCCCACCCCCCAGCAGTGCAGGGGCAGCCTCCACTAGGCCCCCACCCATGTCTACTACCACCCCCACCCCCCAGCAGTGCAGGGGCAGCATCCACCAGGCCCCCACCCATGTCTCCCACCACCCCCACACCCCAAACACCAGGGGCAGCCTCCACCAAGCCCCCACTCATGTCCCCTATCACCCCCACACCCTAGCCACCAGGGGCAGCCTCCACCAGGCACCCACTCATGACTCCCTGCACCCCCACCCCCCAGCCACCGGGGGCAGCCTCCACCAGGCCCCCACCCATGTCTACCACCACCCCCACCCCCCAGCAGTGCAGGGGCAGCCTCCACCAGGCCCCACTCATGTCTCCCACCACCCCCACTCCCCAGCCACCAGGGGCAGCCTCCACCAGGCCCCCACCCATGTCTACCACCACCCCCACCCCCCAGCAGTGCAGGGGCAGCCTCCACCAGGTCCCCACTCATGTCTCCCACCACCCCCACCCCCCAGCCACCAGGGGCAGCCTCCACCAGGCCCCCACCCATGACTATCACCACCCCCACCCCCCAGCAGTGCAGGGGCAGCCTCCACCAGGCCCCCACTCATGTCTCCCACCACCCTCACCCCCCAGCCACCAGGGGCAGCCTCCACCAGGCTCCCACCCATGTCTGCCACCACCCCCACCCCCCAGCCACCAGGGGCAGCCTCCACCAGGCCCCCACTCATGTTCTCCCGCACCCCCACCCCCCAGCCACCAGGGGCAGCCTCCACCAGGCCCCCACTCATGTCCCCCTGCACCCCCACCCCCCAGCAGTGCAGGGGCAGCCTCCACCAGGCCCCCACTCATGTCTCCCATCACCCCCACCCCCCAGCAGTGCAGGGGCAGCCTCCACCAGGCCCCCACTCATGTCTCCCTGCACCCCCACCCCCCAGCCACCAGGGGCAGCCTCCACCAGGCTCCCACCCATGTCTGCCACCACCCCCACCCCCCAGCCACCAGGGGCAGCCTCCACCAGGCCCCCACTCATGTTCTCCCGCACCCCCACCCCCCAGCCACCAGGGGCAGCCTCCACCAGGCCCCCACTCATGTCCACCTGCACCCCCACCCCCCAGCAGTGCAGGGGCAGCCTCCACCAGGCCCCCACTCATGTCCCCCTGCACCCCCACCCCCCAGCCACGAGGGGCAGCCTCTACCAGGCCCCCACCCATGTCTACCACCACCCCCACCCCCCAGCAGTGCAGGGGCAGCTTCCACCAGGCCCCCACTCATGTCTCCCATCACCCCCACCCCCCAGCCACCAGGGGCAGCCTCCACCAGGCCCCCACCCATGTCTACCACCAACCCCACCCCCCAGCAGTGCAGGGGCAGCCTCCACCAGCCCCCCACTCATGTCTACCACCACCCGCACCCCCCAGCCACCAGGGGCAGCCTCCACCAGGCCCCCACTCATGTCTCCCACCACCCCCACCCTCCAGCCACCAGGGGCAGCCTCCACCAGGCCCCCACTCATGTCCCCTATCGCCCCCACCCCCCAGCAGGGCAGGGGCAGCCTCCACCAGGCCCCCACCCATGTCTCCCACCACCCCCACCCCCAGACACCAGGGGCAGCCTCCACCAGGCCCCCACCCATGTCTACCACCACCCCCGCCCCCCAGCAGTGCAGGGGCAGCCTCCACCAGGCCCCCACTCATGTCTCCCACCACCCCCACCCCCCAGCCACCAGGGGCAGCCTCCACCAGGCCCCCACCCATGTCTACCACCACCCCGCCCCCCAGCAGTGCAGGAGCAGCCTCCACCAAGTCCCCACTCATGTCTCCCACCACCCCCACCCCCCAGCCACCAGGGGCAGCCTCCACCAGGCCCCCACTCATGTCCCCCTGCACCCCCACCCCCCAGCCACCAGGGGCAGCCTCCACCAGGCCCCCACTCATGTCTACCACCACCCCCACCCCCCAGCCACCAGGGGCAGCCTCCACCAGGCCCCCACCCATGTCTACCACCACCCCCGCCCCCCAGCAGTGCAGGGGCAGCCTCCACCAGGCCCCCACTCATGTCTCCCACCACCCCCACCCCCCAGCCACCAGGGGCAGCCTCCACCAGGCCCCCACCCATGACTACCACCACCCCCACCCCCCAGCAGTGCAGGGGCAGTCTCCACCAGGCCCCCACTCATGTCTACCACCACCCCCACCCCGCAGCCAAAAGGGGCAGCCTCCACCAGGCCCCCACTCATGTCCCCTATCACCCACACCCCCCAGCCACCAGGGTTAGCATCCACCAGGCCCCCACCCATGTCTACCACCACCCCCACCCCCCAGCAGTGCAGGGGCAGCCTCCACCAGGTCCCCAGTCATGTCTCCCACCACCCCCACCCCAAGCAGTGCAGGGGCAGCCTCCACCAGGCCCCCACTCATGTCTCCTACCACCCCCACCCCCCAGCCACCAGGGGC
Source organism: Ambystoma mexicanum (assembly GCF_040938575.1). Lineage (NCBI taxonomy): Eukaryota > Metazoa > Chordata > Amphibia > Caudata > Ambystomatidae > Ambystoma > Ambystoma mexicanum. Next base: position 840,546,361 of record NC_090935.1, on the reverse strand, counting down.
AACCTCCACCAGGCCCCCACTCATGTCCCCTATCACCCCCACCCCCCAGCAGTGCAGGGGCAGCCTCCACCAGGCCCCCACCCATGTCTACTACCACCCCCACCCCCCAGCAGTGCAGGGGCAGCATCCACCAGGCCCCCACCCATGTCTCCCACCACCCCCACACCCCAAACACCAGGGGCAGCCTCCACCAAGCCCCCACTCATGTCCCCTATCACCCCCACACCCTAGCCACCAGGGGCAGCCTCCACCAGGCACCCACTCATGACTCCCTGCACCCCCACCCCCCAGCCACCGGGGGCAGCCTCCACCAGGCCCCCACCCATGTCTACCACCACCCCCACCCCCCAGCAGTGCAGGGGCAGCCTCCACCAGGCCCCACTCATGTCTCCCACCACCCCCACTCCCCAGCCACCAGGGGCAGCCTCCACCAGGCCCCCACCCATGTCTACCACCACCCCCACCCCCCAGCAGTGCAGGGGCAGCCTCCACCAGGTCCCCACTCATGTCTCCCACCACCCCCACCCCCCAGCCACCAGGGGCAGCCTCCACCAGGCCCCCACCCATGTCTACCACCACCCCGCCCCCCAGCAGTGCAGGAGCAGCCTCCACCAAGCCCCCACTCATGTCTCCCACCACCCTCACCCCCCAGCCACCAGGGGCAGCCTCCACCAGGCCCCCACCCATGTCTACCCCCACCCCCACCCCCCAGCCACCAGGGGCAGCCTCCACCAGGCCCCCACTCATGTCCAACTCATGTCTCCCTGCACCCCCACCCCCCAGCCACCAGGGGCAGCCGCCACCAGGCCCCCACTCATGTCTCCCACCACCCCCACCACCCAGCAGTGCAGGGGCAGCCTCCACCAGGCCCCCACTCATGTCTCCCATCACCCCCACCCCCCAGCAGTGCAGGGGCAGCCTCCACCAGGCCCCCACTCATGTCTCCCTGCACCCCCACCCCCCAGCCACCAGGGGCAGCCTCCACCAGGCTCCCACCCATGTCTGCCACCACCCCCACCCCCCAGCCACCAGGGGCAGCCTCCACCAGGCCCCCACTCATGTTCTCCCGCACCCCCACCCCCCAGCCACCAGGGGCAGCCTCCACCAGGCCCCCACTCATGTCTACCACCACCCCTACCCCCCAGCCACCAGGGGCAGCCTCCACCAGGCCCCCACTCATGTCCCCCTGCACCCCCACCCCCCAGCAGTGCAGGGGCAGCCTCCACCAGGCCCCCACTCATGTCCCCCTGCACCCCCACCCCCCAGCCACCAGGGGCAGCCTCTACCAGGCCCCCACCCATGTCTACCACCACCCCCACCCCCCAGCAGTGCAGGGGCAGCTTCCACCAGGCCCCCACTCATGTCTCCCATCACCCCCACCCCCCAGCCACCAGGGGCAGCCTCCACCAGGCCCCCACCCATGTCTACCACCACCCCCACCCCCCAGCAGTGCAGGGGCAGCCTCCACCAGCCCCCCACTCATGTCTACCACCACCCGCACCCCCCAGCCACCAGGGGCAGCCTCCACCAGGCCCCCACTCATGTCTCCCACCACCCCCACCCCCCAGCCACCAGGGGCAGCCTCCACCAGGCCCCCACTCATGTCCCCTATCGCCCCCACCCCCCAGCAGTGCAGGGGCAGCCTCCACCAGGCCCCCACCCATGTCTCCCACCACCCCCACCCCCAGACACCAGGGGCAGCCTCCACCAGGCCCCCACCCATGTCTACCACCACCCCCGCCCCCCCAGCAGTGCAGGGGCAGCCTCCACCAGGCCCCCACCCATGTCTCCCACCACCCCCACCCCCAGACACCAGGGGCAGCCTCCACCAGGCCCCCACCCATGTCTACCACCACCCCCACCAACCAGCCACCAGGGGCAGCCTCCACCAGGCCCCCACTCATGTCTCCCACCACTCCCACCCCAAGCCACCAGGGGCAACCTCCACCAGGCCCCCACTCATGTCTCCCACCACCCCCACCCCCCAGCAGTGCAGGGGCACCCTCCACCAGGCCCCCACTCATGTCCCCTATCACCCCCACCCCCCAGCCACCAGGGGCAGCCTCCACCAGGCCCCCACTCATGTCTCCCTGCACCCCCACCCCCCAGCCACCATGGGCAGCCTCCACCAGGCCCCCACTCATGTCCCCCTGCACCCCTACCCCCCAGAAGTGCAGGGGCAGCCTCCACCAGGCCCCCACTCATGTCCCCCTGCACCCCCACCCAACAGCCACCAGGGGCAGCCTCTATCAGGCCCCCAGCCATGTCTACCACCACCCCCTCGATTTACACGCAGACGTGCAGGATTTTCACGTGCCAAATCATTCCGTATCAAGCTGGCCACGCGCAAGCACACGGAAGACCACGCTCCTGCCCTGAAGGCCGAATTACTGACCCCCAGAGCCCCGAGCACGCTCCCACCTGCCATCTGCTGCTGCCTGACTGCCTGCTGCCCACGTGCCCTGCCATTTGCTGCCTGCACATCAGCCAGGGGTGCTGTTGCTGTGACCACCCCTGCTGGAACCGAAGACTCCCGACTGGGATTCCATCGCTCCACAGCCCAGCCCCAGGACCCAGTTGCCAACCCACTCCTGCCTCTGAGGTTGTCATGTCGGGCACTGCAACATCTGGCCCCACTAACAACCCCCGGCCAGAGAGGCAGAGGGGCACCAGCTTCAGTGCCAGGGAAGTTGGTGTCCTGGTGGAGCAAGTCCTGGGGCTGTATGATGCCCTCTACGGAAGGGTGCGTGCCGACAAGGAAGGACGGACTCAGATCTGGACCGACATCGTGACTGCCATCAACACGAAGGGGGTGGCAGTCCGCGACTTCCAACATGTCAAGAAGCGCTGGGAGGACTTCAGGTCCAGGACCCTGAACAAGGCCGGGCGCCTCTTGAAGGCAGCGGATGCTAAGGGGCGCCGGGGCCACCTGTCAGAAGATCAGATGAGGGTCCTGGAACGCATATCCCCATCGCTCCACGTCCAGGTCCTTGAGAGGCAAACCTGTCTGGAGTCGAGCGGTAAGGGTACATGCATCATGATTGTAAGCTGTGCGTGTGGTGATGTGCCAGTAGTGTGCCGGTTGCACATATGTTTGTATGGGGCCAAGTATGGGAGGGGGTGTACAGGGCCGTGCGGCTAACACTTGTGAGGGCTGTCATGTGTGAGACATGGATGGTGCTTGTGTGTGTAGGCTTGCATGCCAAATGCAGTTGCGTGGGCTCACATGTTTGGATGAATGTGTATGTAAGTAGGCATGGTCGTGATGTCACGCATGTATGTTGTTTTCAGCTGCATGTATCAGCACTGTGTACATGTGCATGTGTGTGTATTTGACAAGGGTGCAACAGTGAGGCAACATGGATGCATGTGACAGCGGGATGTGGACGCCTGATTGGCAGATGTGACATGGATGCCCATCGGAACACTGTGACAGTTGGCTGAGGTGTACACATGCATGCAAGTGTGGTGGTGTGCGTGCATGTGTAGTGCACTCCCTGTGTTGCATGTGATGTCTGGCTCACCTTTGCCTGCTCATGCTGTTGTATGTGTATGGATGGTGCTGGCAGTTGCGATGTGGCGGTGGTATGGCACATGTGTGCATGTAGAAATGACATGTGTGTTGCCGATTGTGATGCCATGTCTGAGGTTTCCAATGCCACTCATGTGCAACTGTCATGTGTGTATGTGTCCATTGTACAGTGCCCTGATGCCTGTGTTTCATTTCTCCCCATCTGCAGCGTCAACTGATGAAGAGGGCGGAGAAGGTGCTGTGGAGCACAGCGGCGGGGATCGCACCGCCAGCCGGAGACGCAAGGCCCGGCTCCCCTCCCAGGTTGTGATCTTGTCGGAGTCCGGTGCCGCGTCCCAGGCCGCAGCTGCCGGGGGGAGGTCCAAGAGGCGGAGGTCGGAGTTGAACTCCTCGGCAGCAGAAGGGGCAGCTGGGACCCCACAGGGCCCAACGGGGGAAGATGGCACGGAGTCATCCAGGTTGGTGGGGGGTTTGGTGGAGGAGGAGGCCGTGCAAGCAACAGAGATGGGGTCTGGAGGTGGGGATTCCACTGGTGCTAGTGGTGCAGTGCAGGACCAGGGACAGGAGGCAGCACAGGTCGCCGCGGAGGTGCCTGTGTGCAATCCTGTCCCTGATCCTGTCACTGCATCATCTTGCAACAGCAGTGATGCCTACGTCCAGAGCCGTTTTCAGGCAGGGGATGAGCTCACAACAACTGGCCTTCCTCTGCCTGCGGACGTGGCTATCCGGGTCCGGGTTGAGCCTGTCCTGACTGGTGTGGCGTTGCGTCAACGGGCCATGCGAGGTGACCTGCAGTCTTTTCATGAGGAGACTGCACGTCATCTCAAATGGCTCGTTGACCGCGTCGGCCTTCTGGGACAGGTCAACCAGGCCGGATTCCTCCGTTTGATGGGGCTTGCTACGACCCCCTCCTCAACTGAACCCCCTATGCGCCAGTCGTCCTCCGTGCCATCTTCCCACCCATCAGTCACCTGGGTGCCCTGTGGAGCTGCCTCTGATGGTGCGGCCAGGCTGGTGGAGGAGGCATCCCTGCCACAGTCGGGAGTCGGACGTCCAGCAGGGGTGGCCACATCAACGACTGCACCCCAGCCAGCGGAGGATGTGCAGGCAGCAGAAGGCAGTGCACGGGCAGAGCCGCAGCAGCAGTAACGTGGTGGGAGCCATGATGGCTCGGGGCCTTCCACATCGGAGGGGCAGGCATCGGCCGGAGGGCAGGAGGACCCAGGACGGGAAGTGTCTTCCGTGTGGCAGCGGTTGGGCCATGCCATAGATGCGGAGCGGCAGCGGGCGGAAGAGGCACGGCTCACGATGGTCAGGGCGGAGAACTCCATGCGGAGGGCCCTGAGGCGTGCCGAGTGCCTCGAGGCAATCCGCAGGGAGTTTGGGGGGAACATGTGGACGGCCCTGCGGACCCTCGGGGCCATGGAGGAGGAGTGCCTCCGGGACATTGAGCAGGAGTTCGGTGATGCCCTGGCTCGGAACATCCCGAAGTGAGCCGTCGGACTAGCCCGCTGCCCTTGTAAATAGTTATATAGTTAGTGTTAGGTTTCCTTTGGTTTAGCATTTTTTTTGGACCTTTTGGACAATGGGCCACATTTTTGTATATAGTTATTTTTTTTAGGTAGTGTTATTAGATAGGTTTCATTTCTTCGGTTGGGATCATGGACCCTGGATTGTTTATCGGTACATAGTTGATTTTTGGATTTTCAGTTTTTATTATGATTTCGCCATGGAGCAATGGTTTTCGATTTTAATTTTCCATTGGATTTACTTTTGTGGACTGTGACTTTGGGCACCTTTCCTTTGCATTATGATTTCTAGTTTTGCATTATTTCACGGACCTGCAGTTTTTTTTTTAAAAAAATTCTATTATTGTTTGTTTATTTTTGATTCAATTTATGTTGCTTTTAATACATATTTTTTCTTCAAAGTTCAATGTGTAGTATCATCTCATTGGTTTCATGCATATCATGATATGGGTTTTGACATAGACTGACACCCATTGGGTGTATGTGAGGGACATGTGTTCATTTCCAAACTTGCAATTGGGCTTCTGTAATGTTTTTGCCATTTCTAAGTGGGTGGATGCAATACTCGGGTGGGTGTTTGGCATTTGGAGGCTGACCATAAGGGCCAGGGATCTACATTGTGGTGACATTTTGGCTGGGGGACATGGGTGGGGGCCTGGTGGAGGCTGCCCCTGGTGGCTGGGGGGTGGGGTGGTGATAGACATGAGTGGGGGCCTGGTGGAGGCTGCCCCTGGTGGTTGGGGGGTGGGGTTGGTGGTAGACATGAGTGGGGGCCTGGTGGAGGCTGCCCCTGCACTGCTGGGGGTGGGGGTGGTGGTAGACATGAGTGGGGGCCTGGTGGAGGCTGCCCCTGGTGGATGGGGGGTGGGGTGATGGGAGACATGAGTGGGGGCCTGGTGGAGGCTGCCCCTGCACTGCTGGGGTGTGGGGGTGGTGGTAGACATGAGTGGGGTCCTTGCGGAGGCTGTCCCTGCACTGCTGGGGGGTGGGGGTGCAGGGGGACATGAGTGGGGGCCTGGTGGAGGCTGCCCCTGCACTGCTGGGGGGTGGGGGTGGTGGTAGACATGAGTGGGGGCCTGGTGGAGGCTGCCCCTGCACTGCTGGGGGGTGGGGTGGTGGTAGACATGAGTGGGGGCCTGGTGGAGGCTGCCCCTGCACTGCTGGGGGGTGGGGGTGATAGGGGACATGAGTGGGGGCCTGGTGGAGGCTGCCCCTGGTGGCTGGGGGTGGGGGTGGTGGGAGACATGAGTGGGGGCCTGGTGGAGGCTGCCCCTGCACTGCTGGGGGGTGGGGGCGCAGGGGGACATGAGTGGGGGCCTGGTGGAGGCTGCCCCTGCACTGCTGGGGGGCGGGGGTGGTGGTAGACATGGGTGGGGGCCTGGTGGAGGCTGCCCCTGGTGGCTGGGGGTGCAGGGAGACATGAGTGGGGGCCTGGTGGAGGCTGCCCCTGGTGGCTGGGGGGTGGGGGTGATAGGGGACATGAGTGGGGGCCTGGTGGAGGCTGCCCCTGGTAGATGGGGGGTGGGGGTGGTGGGAGACATGAGTGGGGGCCTGGTGGAGGCTGCCACTGCACTGCTGGGGGGTGGGGGTGGTGGTAGACATGGGTGGGGGCCTGGTGGAGGCTGCCCCTGCACTGCTGGGGGGTGGGGGTGATAGGGAACATGAGTGGGTGCCTGGTGGAGGCTGCCCCTGGTGGCTGGGGGGTGGGGGTGGCGGCAGACATGAGTGGGGGCATGGTGGAGGCTGCCCCTGGTGGCTGGGGGTGGGGGTGATAGGGGACATGAGTGGGGGCCTGGTGGAGGCTGCCCCTGGTGGCTGGGGGGTGGGGGTGGTGGTAGACATGAGTGGGGGCCTGGTGGAGGCTGCCCCTGCACTGCTGGGGGATGGGGGTGTTGCTGGGGGGTGGGGGTGTTTTTAGACATGGGTGGGGGCCTGGTGGAGGCTGCCCCTGCACTGCTGGGGGTTGGGGGTGCAGGGGGACATGAATGGGGGCCTGGTGGAGGCTGCCCCTGCACTGCTGGGGGGTGGGGGTGGTGGGAGACATGGATGGGGGCCTGGTAGAGGGTGCCCCTGGTGGCTGGGGGGTGGGGGTGCAGGGATACATGTGTTGGTGAGCAGTAGTGCAAGGTGACATGTGGGTTGGCTTGGGGGCATGTCCATGGTGGATGGGTTGCCTGTGGGACATGAGCAGGGGTGCAGGGTAGTCCCCTGTGGTGTGGGCTGCCTGCAGGGGCCGTGGAGGGTGTAGAGGGAACACCTGGGAGGACCCACACGGCCAAATCACGTGTAGCATTCCCCGGCACCACCTAAATACACGTACCCTGCTGAAATCGCGTGTGAATCTTCCCACGCACCTCGGAATATACGTACCCAGGCCAATCACGTGTGGAACTTCCCGCGCACCCCGAAACACATGTACCCAGGCCAATCGCGTGTGGAACTTCCCGCGCACCCCGAAACACACGTACCCAGGCTAATCGCGTGTGGAACTTCCCGCGCACCCCGATGTACACGTACCCAGGCCAATCGCGTGTGGAACTTCCCGTGCACCCCGTCGTACACGTACCCAGGCCAATCGCGTGTGGGACTTCCCACGCACTCCGAAGTACACGTACCCAGGCCAATCGTCTGTGGAACTTCCCACGCATCCCGAAGTACACGTACCCAGGCCAATCGCGTGTGGAACTTCCCGAGCACCCCGAAGTACACGTACCCAGGCCAATCGCTTGTGGAACTTCCCGCGCACCCTGAAACACACGTACCCAGGCTAATCGCCTGTGGAACTTCCCGCGCACCCTGTAGTACACGTACCCAGGCTAATTGCGTGTGGGACTTCCAGCGCACCCCGAAGTACACATACCCAGGCCAATAGCGTGTGGAACTTCCCGCGCATCCCGAAGTACATGTACCCGGGCCAATCGCGTGTGGAACTTCCCGCGCACCCCGTAGTACACGTACCCAGGCTAATCGCGTGTGGGACTTCCCGCGCACCCCGAAATACACATACCCAGGCCAATCGCGTGTGGAACTTCACGCGCACCCCGAAGTACACGTACCTAGGCCAATAGCATGTGGGACTTCCAGCGCACCCAGGTACACACGCACACGCTATTTTTAACACAGCGGGTGTCCGTGTTTGTCGGTACCCCTTTGCACCTCATTTGTCCTATAGGGCCACTGTATGGACCATTCATCATGGCTGTATATGGGTGCTTTTTGTTATCGCACATTTTGGCGCACTTTTTTTTCAGGCGCAGGGACGCTACCGCCTGCTTTCTTGTGGCGTACTTGTTTGGCCCTGTGCGCGTCTTTGACCGTGCGCTGGTTTGCCCTATTCGATTCCATGAATACGGGTTGTAGGCGAGCGTGTGGGCGTTCCGCGCACTTGCCCCCTGTACTTCCCCCGTGACGCCCATATTTTCACGCGTTGTTCCCCATTCCGAGTGTTACGCCCCGTTTTCCGCCTATTTTTGGGATGTGTGCCATGCTATGTGCGATTTTGCAGTGGCCGTGGCGCACGCTGTTGGATGACCTGTGCACCGGCGTGCGCGGCGCACATTTTCAGCGCACATCCAATGTTTTTCTCGCGCACGGACTTCCATGAATCGATGTGCGCTGGTTTCCCTGCGATTTTCGCAATTGGACTGCGATTTTCGCAATTTTACTGCGAATCGCACGTTTTGGCACCTCTGCGCGGGAATTTTCGGCGCACATTAATTCCATGAATCGACCCCTTAGTCCCAGCAATGTTCCAAGAGAGGAATCAAGCTAGGTCCTACAACTGTGACCCACTTTCACTCCCCTCCTTATCTATCGCTGGAACAGGCATTTCCATATGGGCAGGACGAACATTGAGACAGAGTCCATCTATCTTTTCAATAATTGAAGACGCTTCAAATTTATTTGCCAGTGTCATGCCCCCTCTGCTTCTTAAGTTTGCTGGACAATCTGGAGGTGTGGTATTTGTTCTATATTTTAATGTCACATTTTAGTCCGAAAAGCAGGTATTACTCTCCTCATGGCTTTCTACAGGAAGCTGTCTAAGAAAGTGAGAGGCTTTATTTCTACCATAGAGCCTAAGGGCTAGATGGCTAATTGGGTAAAAATAGTCAAGAGGGACCTATCTACTATTGGACATCTGACTAGTTGATATATGGGTACTGGACAGATTAGAACTGAGACGATATTTCAAAAGGGTGACCACAACACAATCCCCCCTAACCCATTTTGATGTGTGGCCCACGCTCCCCACCCTTCTAGCCATTAGTATCACTTGATTGCATTTTTGGACCAATCAGCTTAGTGTTCACCCAATGGCTTGTTTTACTTATTGGGGGTAATGGTGGATTCAAAACTATGATGGGGCAACACTGGAATATCTATAATAATGCCAACGAGTGGGGTTGCTGCTGGTGGTAAGTCAAAGACCATATTGCCTATCATGATGGTTGCATAAGTTTGCTTGTCTGCCTGCGTCAGCTCTGGTCATTCTTTACCATCACCATTAGCCTGGCCATAATAATCAATGTCATCTACCACTCCTATTGGTCGTTTGGCCATCTTAGGGTTTACCTTCAGATTTACCTTTGGCACACCTGTCCCATGTACACCCATCATATGGACAATGGGCCTCATTCCATGTCAGCCGGTCTGGTAAAAATGTGCTGGTATTGATGTATACCAGCACTTTACCAAACCAGTCGACTACAGGTTTGCCTGTGGGGCACCTCTGTTATGAGCTGGAGGTAGGGCAGGTGTCCTACCAGCAAAAAAAAGCCATCATTACCGGCAACAGTGTTGCGGGTGCAGGTAATGACAGAAATGTAATCTGGTGGCAATGCTGCTGGACTGGATCCCGGAAACGGTAACACCAGGATACCGGCAATGTTATAATGAGGCCCTCTAGTTCCCCTAGTTGGATGATCCCCTTGTTCCAAAAACCCTTTCTTGATAGATCTATTTGAATTGTCCATAATTGGTAAGGAGCTCCACATGCTATGCCTCAAAGATATTATAGACTTGATTATAGGTTGCAATTTCCAATCCAATATATCTTCCAATAAATGTATGTCATCCCCCATTGATACCACATCGTCTGAAACCGGACTATCGGGTTTATACAACATTTACCGATCCCTAGATTTCTCACAAAGGTTATCCCCAGACTCTCTTATGACAGTGCATTTAGTCATCCTTGGGTGAATTAGCTGCCTCCACAGGAGGTGAATGGCGATCACATGTGCTGAAAATAGAAATAACCTCCACCTCAACTAGACTCTCCTGCTCTGAAATTCCTGCTCCCATTGTGCCCAACCCCTGCAGGATCATGCACATGTTTTCCATTGCTTGCCACCGTGCAACATTTGGTAAACCAGCAGGTGCTTCATTTTGAGTTGCTGCCGCAATCACCTTTTCTGTCACCAGGATACGCTCCTCAATTGTACCATATATTTCCTGTAAATAGGAGTCTAACCGAGATTGAGAGATCTTCCTTAGCCTTTCACTTTACAATTTTGGGACCCCCTTTACCCTCTACATTACACAAAGTACACAAAGTAAGGAAATAAGCACCCAACTCCGAGGGTCCCATGCAGTCCCTCAGAATCCTAGATACGAAGTGTGCAAACTGCACAACATTACACAAAAATCCACACTTAAGTGCATAAAAACTAAAGTGCACAAATGCTAATGTGCGCAGAAGCAAAATTGCTAGGTTGCTTAAGTGCTAAAGTGCTGAAATCTAGTTAAACAATATACCTTAAAAGCACATTGCAATATAAAAACATATACAGATCGAAACAGACTGTAAAAAGGTAATAAATGTGAGAGCTAGTTTCTAGAGTCAATAGGTAAAAAAGGCATGAGTCCAAGACTGGAGAGAGGCACTATTGACTTATTGAGGAGCAGCCAAAGTACATCTCTCTCCCCTCTTTCCCCAACCTCCAGTGATCAGCGATATGAAAATCCAGCTGCCACCTCCACACAACACTAATCAAGAGCAAGCAGCCAGGAGCAGGTTAATTTGCCCCAATGCCACGCAGCTCAAACCATGGGAACAACCCACTATCGGCTCCTGCTCTGCTCCTCTTGCTGTTGTGAGAGTGTTATAAGATCTGCTACAGCTACAAGCGGTGATGGGTGCCTCCCCCAAAGGTCTCATATTCAGCTATCTCACAATACTATGATTGGCCAATCTTTATCAACAGTCTGTATCTGTTTTGTTTAGTTTAATTTAGTTTAGTTTAGTTTAGTTTCTTTATTTATACCATGCACCGAACCCTCAGGTAACTGGGCGCTTATAGCTTATACAAGAGTTACAGACAGTTTAAACAGCAACAGACAAGAAAAACAACAGCAGATGTAAGTGCAGATCGACCTTGGTTACATAGGGGACAATGATGAGAGAGTGAGTCACAATACCAAGCAGGTAATGTTACAACAGGCATCAGGGTACACAGGGTGAGGTGGCTGGTCACTCCTGTTTCTTACCGAAGAGCCAACTCTATACTTTGGCTCTGAAGATCCAGAATGAAAGTTCCATTCTGAGGCTAAGGGGAAGGGCATTCCACTGTTTGGCAGCTAGTACAGGGAAGCTCACTCCCCCCACTCTTTTTAGAAAAAATCTAGGACTGGACAGGCAGTGTGAGTGAATGGCTCTAGTTGGTCTAGTTGGTTGACGTTTGTTGATTTTATCTGGCAGGTATTTGGGGGCAATATTTGAGAGGCACTTGTGGGTGATGATGAGCGTGCAAAGAGCAATTCTATCCCATACCGGTAGTCAGTGGGCGTCCTGCCTGTAACTAGTGATGTGCGTAGATCTCGGTATACTTAATGCTGCTCTTAAGGCATTATTTTGAAGGACCTGGAGTGTGTTGAGGTACCTTTCAGAGGTGCCTAAGTAGAGGGTGTTACAGTAGTCGATCTTGAATAACTCTAGTGCCCTGGCTAAATTAATGCAGCTACTAGGCGAGAGGAATGACTTGCAAGCGTTAATTAGTTTGTTAGTGTAGGCCGTGGAATACGCAGTTGAGTTCACTAGCTTTTGAGGGAGAGAGTGGAGTCTAAGTATATCCCAAGGTTTTGATTTCTTTGGCCACTTTGATTGGGTTTCCATCAATGTTGATGGAAGCACAGCCGGGGTTTAATTTGTTGAGTGGGGATTGAGAGCCAACAATCAAGACCTGGGTTTTCTCATCGTTGAGGCAGAGGCACTGATCTGCCATCCACGCCTGGATTTCCAAGTAAATCTCATTAATCCTTTTACAATCATCTTCCTAGCACTCTGAGAGTGTTGGTGAAAATGTTGTAGAATGTTGGTGAGATGCACAAGCCTTGCTGTAAGCCCCAGTGGATAGGAATTGGGTCCACTGAGGCAGAGAGAGCATAGACCCTAGTGGTGCAATTGGACAGGAATGATTGTATCCAGGTAGAGGCGTTGCTGGAAAAGGCAGCTGCTGTAGACAGGTGATCAGTAAGGATCTGATGGTCGACAAGATTGAATGCCGCGATAGGTCTAACAGCAGGAGCATGGAGGCTTACCATTGTCCTTAGCCTCATCATTTTGGATTTTAATGTCCAGGAGGGCTGTTTCAGTTCCATGTCTTGGCCTAAAGCCTGATTGTCTAAGGCCCAGTAAATTGTAATCCTCCAGATGTTTCTGGATTTGGACTTAGGCCTCTCTGTCTAGAATCTTAAGGATGTAGGGAACGTATGAATCAAAAACCAAAAAAGGCAGCTCAACGGTCGAAACCCACTGTCACTGCCAGTCACTGTCTAAATCAGGAGTCTAGGCCCAAAGTGGAGAGACAACTCAAAGTCTGCAAAGCCTGCAGTCATTGCCTCCAGAAGAAGATAGATGAAATATATGGAAACAGAAAGCAAGCAAGGTGACTTCCTCAATGTTTCATATTCAATGTTAAAAAGTAGTCCCTTCAATGGGACTGATAAGTCCTCGGATCATAGAGGCCGGTCGTGCAGCCACACATGCAGGTGGGAGGGTTGGTGTTGTGAGGGCCCTGCAAGCAGTAAGCAGCAATCAGCAGTCTATTGTTCCCGACAGCAAGTCTCTAGCTATCACGATCCATTGACTGGCGTTATCAGACCTTGATCAAATCAATATGCAGCAACAAATACATAGCACTTTATATAGCAGAATAGAATCAAATGGCATAATCACGCCATGCATCTCTTACAATCTTATAATGACATCTTACCCATCCCAGTCCAGCCGTAGCTCGTGCCTCCAGTCCCCTTAGGAATTGAATTAGTTGTTATTGATCTGCAACTTGGTAAGCAGGTACTAACGACACATAAGTCTAAAGTTACATATAAAAGAATAAGAGGTTTGAATATTGGAGTTTAAAGTGACTGAGTGACAGTGTTAAAATAGGAGCAATACAAGTTTGCATTTCTGTTTAGCGAGAATGTTGGCACCGGATTCCTATGTTTTAAACAGAGAGATGTCTGACATAGTAATGCATGGGTTTCAAGCCCATGTTCTTTCATTTGAAAGGGGATTGGATATTTACAGCTAATTACTTCTGGAACACAGGGACTATGGAGAGTTCTATGTGATTTCATCGCTACACTTTTCATCGCAGGGTTTTTTGCCGCAATTATTTTTCGCGAAAAAAACATTTTTTTTTTTGAAGGGGGTAACCCCCCCAAACCCCCTTTCTTTTTTTCTTTTTTTTCTTTTTTTTACATCACCACCACCTAAACCCATTTTTTTTAAAATTAACCCTACCAAAAAATTTGATGCTTTTTTTTTACACAAAATAAATCGCGACAAAAAAAACAGGCGATGAAAAGTGCGGCGATGAAATGACGGTATACCCTATGGAGATAATGGCCTCTGTGAGTTCAGACATGTGTGATAAACAATGCCCAATTAAACAGTGTCTACAAATGTACGTGACTTTGAGATTCAAAGAAGAATATTTTAAACTGATATGCCTTTCAGTAGATTTGTATTTCAACATTCAATTGGTTTAGGGCAGGCTAGAAGACATGGATGCTCAAGTTAAACATTGCCATGAAGTGGCCCAGAAAACAGCTGAGGTGCTGCTGAGCGCCAAGCAATTGCCTAATGACAAATTAGAAGTCATTTTGAGGTTGCAAGAAATACCAAAAGAAAGGCAGCTTCTGCAGCTTCTGCATTGCAACAATGAAATGTCATTACTTAAATAAGAGGTGCAATCAAGACATATTAATATTGGACTTCAGACCCAAGTGACAATGTGTTGAGTCTCCTGGACACTTATAATCAGTGTTTAGGAAGCGAAAATAAACTTATGGGGAACTACAATGACCAGCCTGCATGCAATGATTCCCTGTTAGACAGCATTATGACACTGAAACAACACATTGTGGAATTAAAACATGAAAATAATTAATTAATTCTTGAAGAAGTTGAATCCCAAATTTAAGTGTCACAAAATGACAGCGGGATCACCTTCTACTGCAGTGTAATTCATGAGAAGCAGCAAATAATACACAAATTAAATCAGGCACATAAAAATGAGGGCTTGAGACAAGTCTCTTCCCACAGATTAGCCAATGTCAAAGATGCAAATGTGGGCCTACAAGGTCATTTGGAACAAATGGAGATTAACTTGAACCAAGCAGTACAACAAAAGAGTCCTTTGGAAAATAAATGCTGCACTGGCAAGAGAAAAATCATGAAAGGTTGAGCCTAATTCAAAGTCGGCAATGAGAAAATACATTTTTGCAAATTAAAAAGCCCTTGTAAACTTCCCTTGGCAAAACTCTGAAAGATAATCATGTCGGAATGTGTGATACAATTAGTTCATTATAAGCAGGAAATGATTAGTGAATCTGAAAAAAAAAATATATATATACCAGGAAGTAAGTTACTATGAACATGGTCCTGCAACCACACTGCAAATGACTACAAGAGGCAGTTGCTTTGGACTGGGGGGGATCATTTCCTTCTAATGAAGACCTCATTCTACTTACCTAAAACTGCCTATAGGCAAGGTGTGGGACGTAACATGCCTGACCTCTTTAGAGAACAAGGAGTTGAGAGGGGTCTCATTTCCCCTCTCCCAAATATGTCTGACCACAAAGGACGGAATTCCTTATCAGACATGGAAGGCTTCTTACTTCTACCAGCAAGAAGTGGGGAGGGTGCCTCATTCAGCATGTCAGGAGGGGACAGAAGGGGAAATGAAAACATTTCTGGACTGAGCAAGAAAAATAATAAGGATTGAGAGAGCAAGAAATGCAGAACATGATCCTGCAGCAATTAGGGCAATTTAAAAGTCTATTCCCACCAGGGAAACTGGGAATATTCTTCTAGGCCATGTAGTGCTAGAGGAAGTGTTTATTTCCAACCCTAAGTGGACAAAATCCATCATTATACAAACTCTAAAAAGGGAAAGAACAAAGAGAGGAGCCTGTGTCCCGTTGATCTTCAAGGCAACCCCAAAACCAGAACAGTAGTAAGGGTCCAGATGACTAGAGGGAATGCAGTTCCACGAGGAGCTCTGACACTGAGGGATAATGGACTCAGGTTCAGAGATGCAAGAAAGGCAGATCCCAAAACAGTTTAATTAAAGATTCCATTAAAAAAAGTCAAGCCTTCAAATGTTTTTGATCCCTTATCACAAAAATGCAAAATAGTCTGTGTGGGAAGATCTAGAAATGAATGCTTAAATTATGTCATCAGCTGGAATAAGGAATGATTTTAATAACATGAAGAATGAAAAATGGAAGTTCTCTCTCCTGAGTTTTCCAATTAATCAGGGCTGGAAGACCAACACCACCATAAAAGGTTTACTTATATGGCAACCATTTGAAATATATTTATAATAAACATTCTACGTGACAAATCCCCCAAGAGGCCCATAAAGCTGCATACAATATTGTTGGTTGTGAGGACCTACCTCCAAGAAAAATTGGCCAAGATTTGTAGTGTGCATTCACACAGAGTTCTCGGTGCGTAAATACCAAGAGTTCATTACCCACATTTTTCACACTCTTCCAAAATACATGGTCACCCAATTAGTGAGGGACTTCAATGTTTAAGAAGTCTGGAATAAGTAATTTCACAAGAAACAAGGATTTATGAGGTCCAAAGGTATGCAGAAAACAAAATCAGCCCCCAAACTCCCAAACGATCTACAACACCGTCTACTGCGAAAGTACCAAACATAATTACCAGCAGATGAGTGCCAATAGAGTAATGCTCAATCTGTATCCCAGAATACAGACCCTTCGGACACCAGTAGATATATAAGTTCATGGTAAATGGGTTCTAGGCCCATCGTGGGCTACATATACAATCTCCTGCAACAGGGGGAAATCAAAATCAAGGATCAAAATCAGTTCCCCAAGGAAATCCTAATCAGAATTTCTCGCACTCCACCCCCTCAAAATAAAAATTTCAAAAACAACTTTCCTTCTCTAGCTATAATCCTGGACAATAGAGCACAGAATCGAGGAGAGTGGAGACCCAAAAATGAAGGCTACAGTAATGTTCATCAATACACAAGTTACTTTGCTATGAGGTATAGCTTCCCTTTCAGGGAGCAACATAGTATGATAAAGATCTCCCTACAGTTTGGAGGAAGGAGAAATGATCTTCCAACATGAGCGACAGGTTAAACAATTAACAGAGAACATTGTGTCCAAACAAACCCTCATACCACCAGTGTTCCCCAAATACCCCAATCCCCAGATCAGGTGTTCTACGGTGAGGGGCAATGACAAGAGACAAACAATTCAAATTATAAAGTCTGAGTAGAAGAGGAAAGTGAAGCTGGATTTTTGACCCATAAAAAGACCCCTGCATTAAAAGAAGACATTCAAGAAACTAGTAGCAACAACACTTTCGATACGGAGCTAGAATGAAAAGAACAGAAAAGAAATAGCAATATTCAAAGATAAGAAAAACATAATAGCCACCACTGAGAGGGAGGATAACACAGAAAACCCAGAAAAGAAAGTCTTCTCTTTTGGAGATGGTGTGACAACTCATAAAGAAAAGTGGGTTGAAATACAAGAATCCAAGAATGTAGAAAAAGAGACTGAGAAGTGTGAAGAAGCCCCTAGATATGAAAGCCAATCGGATAAAATAGAAATTAGAAACCAAAGAGGTTCAGAAATACTAGAGGTATCCTGCCTCCTAAAGGATTTTGTAGATTTTCGTCTCCAAAGAGAAGGTAACAAGAGTCTGTGGAAAGGGGGAGAAACCTACTCCATATTTTATCTCCATTTGCATGTTTAATCTGGCAGGTTCCCAAGGTAATAGTCACAAATTAAATGACATCAAGAAAATGCATGCAGCGCTGTCACACATTCTTTGCAAACTAGAGTCGAAAGTCTGAAACTCAGACTTCAGGACGCAAAGTACTTAACAGGTGCATGTTAGGAATTTCAGTTGGCAACAAAACTATTATTTTTTTATTTTGTTTTATTACAATATGGCTTACACAAGTTAAACCTTTTGCAAAACAATTTCATAAAAAACAATTTCATAAAACAATTCCACAAAACAACAGAAGTCATACACACAATTTCATAGCAGCAAATAACACATTTCAAAAGCAATTACTAAAAAAATGTATCACTGCAATACTGAAACGTGTTCTTTTGGAATTCAAAATATAGTGGCAAAAATATTCTGGTGTTTGACACATACCCCATTTCACACATTTCATAAACACCTGAATTTGGAGCAGTGTTAAACAGGGACAGTCAATTACGAGATGCCTCACCATCTCCACATCTCCCCTGCACAACCTACAACCTCTCTCAGAGCAAAGCATACCCATTCTAGCACCAATTACCTCATTTGTTATATACAGACTAAAACATAATCTCAAAAACTGTTTCCTAAAATGGAGCGATGGGTGTTTCATCAAATACCCACGCAAACAACCTAGGGCTCTGATGTCATACAGAAAATGCCTGAACACTTTGAGACCAGATAGTTTTCTACAGTTTTCAATCCAATCAGCCCAAAAATGTTTACACTTCCTTTTATTAGGTGCATACATTAATTCCTCTACTGTAATTTAATGTCACAGAAGAAAGTTCCTGCATTCTTTCTCCCATTTATTAAAAACTCTGCAGCTTCTTGAATCAATTTGCTCACAAATTGCCTGAAATAGGGAGTTTGTGGGTGACAACCGTACCTTAGCATAAAACTGTATAGTTTGCCACACAACACAGACTGCTAAAGACCGGACACCCAAATTAAGCCGAATGGCACAAGTCAGAGTTAATGACAAGGTCATTCCCTAAGGTAATGATAATGTCTCCGCCACAGAGAGGCCTCGATTTTGTCCCATACAGCACTCTAATTTAATGATTGTGCTCCGTAAAGCAGTCAACAAACAATCTTTTGCGTATATAACTGAATCATGGTTTTAATGGAAAATCTCCCAAAATGTTTATTGAGTGCTCGTAACAGGGCGTACATACTGGTGAACATAGGCATCCGCTCTTTTAGTGTGTTGTCTCTATTCTTAAATTCTCTAAATAACTCACCCAGATACTTGAATTCCTTAAATGTTTCAATCATGAATCCATTTAATAAGAAACCTAACTTTTATTATGAGCTTGTCTGTTTGGTTTAAGGATCATCAGTTATGTTATTGCAGTGTTAGCTATCAGATCCAAATCACACAGAAATTGTGTCATAGCATCAATACACCTCTTCAGACCAATAGCCCTTTGTTCACAAATTGTGATATTGTCTTCATATGCCATGTACTGTAGATGCAACTGCCCAATTTCTGTGCAGTTAGAGTTAACTTCAATGAGACATTTACACAAATCATGGATATAGAAATTAAATTGAAAGGGTGCCAAAACACAACCTTTTCTTAATCCATGATCTATCACTATCCACTCTGAAGTTACCATTTCAGTCTAATCTATTTCAAATTATGGTGTTTGAATGAATAGCAATCAAGATGTTAAGCAAATTATCTGGTCAACCAGCATCCTTCAATTTACACCACACCTTATGTCTATTTACACAGTAAAAGGCTTGCGACTTATCCAAAAGAAAATCAGCCGGTTGCAAGCCCTGGCTCCCCCAGATAGGAACTTCAAAACCAGACAATTTAACGAAGTACCCACACCTTTTCTAAACCCTGCTTGAGCCATATCTACCAGCCCAGCCCCATTTGCCCATGCTTCCAGATCTCTTAAGACAAGCACTGAGAACATTTTACTACTGGCATCCATCAAGGAAATAGGTTGGTAATTGGTGGGATTCATTCTGTCCCATTATTTAAAAATAGCCACTATATGCTCACCCTTCCATGAGTAAGGGATAGAGAAGCAATGGGTTATGTTTAAGAACAGTTTACATAAGATTAGCTACCAATCTTCCACATCGGATTTCAAGGTCATGTTTGTTAAACCATCAGGCTCAGGGGCCTTGGAGTTCTTACATTTCATGATCAATCCAACAATATCATGCCATTCAAAATCCAAAGACATTGGGTATTTAATGTCTTTATATCGGTAGTCATCTTTACCATGGCCTTGTATGGTGAGGAAAAGTGCTCTACCCGTAACTGATCACAAATGGGGTTTGTTTGTAAGGCCAATTGAGTCCCTGGGTTCTTCAAAAGGTTCCAAAACTTCCCTGAAATTCAAGTTGATTTTACACTTAACATGGTCTCTGCATACCTTTAGGCCTTTATGGACTTATGGCTCCTAAGCCAATTCGTATATGCTATCTTGAGTTTACACACTTTGATTCCATATTTGTCACAATTAAAAGCTTGCAGCTGTCTGATATTTTTACGTAACACCTTCTTATGTGTCTGTATTAACATATCAAATGCATGAGTGGCTCTGGATCGAAACTGTTCACTACTAAGGTCCAGTCGTCCCACAAAGCATCCCAATAACTGCTGCACAGCCTTTAAGTAGTAATGAGGATTCACAACGTCTGGTTCCCCCATACTAGACAAGAGGCCAGCTGTTTATTGATCCCTCTAGACTTGCTGGGGTGCCATACAAGAGCCTTATCCCGTTCTCTAACTTCTACTAGAAGTGTGTCACTGGTTGTTCTGGCCGTCAGGGATGAGACCATCAATTCTAGAGACAGGAGGCTATGGTCACTACCTCCAGTCTTACACAGTTTGCCCAAAGGCCACTCGAAAGAAACACATGGTCGATTTGGGTTTGTACTTTTCCAAGTGAACTAGGGTGGCTGGTTCCCCCATTATACCAATATTTAGGGAGTGCATATCCCAACGATCGAGCTCTGTCAGAATCAGCACACCACATGAAGATGACTTCTTGGTAGAACATGGTGCTAGACCGTAGCATAACTCCTCCAGGCATTCATTATTGAAATCACCCATTAGTAAAATGAAAGGGTTACAATCTTATCCCAATAAGCAAAATGTTTGAAAATTGAGTCAAGAAATTTGAACTTGAACAATTCTTGAGATTGAGATATGCATTAATCAGAATATAGATGGACCTGGCTTCAAATAAAGCCAAAGTAATCTCTAATTTAACAACCAAGATATAGGGATTATTCAGCTCTACCTTAGTGACATGGTATCCCAAATAATTTTAAACTGCACATGAAAGACACCCTAGGGCTGACCTTTAGGACCTTGCAAGATTTCTCGACACATGTAGTAAGGTCATCAATTACAGGTAGGGCTTCCAGCTATGTCTCTTGTAAGCACACAATGTCATAGACATCACTGCAAAAATTGTCAAAAGATGAAAATGTATAATGAGCATGCCCCCTGGTATGCCAACATATCAATTTTATCCCACTTTTCATTTGTCCCAGTAAGCCATGGGGTACTGTGTATGCAGGGATTGTGTGATATGCTCCCAGTCATCTGTTTGCCTCAAAGTCTCTTGGCATGACCCTTAAAAGTAATCCAGCGACCATCTACACAATCATTTGAAACACAGATTTTTAAAGGTGTCAACCCACCTGTTTCCTCTAACTCAATAGCATTAAAAGGTGGATCCTTAGAAGCCCCCTCCTTAGGAGACGGTGAGGGCAACTGTTCGTAGATATCAAAACCATATGAATGCAAGTTGGATTCTTCCAAGACCACCATTCTGACCATTCGAGAACATAAATAAAGTAGAATTAAATCAACCCTTTTGGAGTTGACACATTCAACATGCATTATGTCTGAGGTCCTCAAAAATCTCAGCTGTGATATTTTATTAAATACATCTGTACATATTGCCTATTGAGGGCTGACCACACATCCTCGTCGACAATCCATTCCATGTACAGTGTATTTTTGCGGGAGTCACTGCAGGTATCTAGTAACTTGGGGTCCTTATGGGACCTACCATACCATTCATGATGACCTTGCACTTTGGCGACTGGTCTAACTGAATATTATTTTTTCAAAGAAATCTGCTCAGGGATACCCGTTGTGCTGCCTTCTTCTTACCAAGTCACAAAGGTCTCAATATGTGTTTTTGTTGAGGGCAAGTCTGCAACATCTGTTACTTGGGCACCTTGATTAGAGGGACCAGAGGTTAACTGTCCTGAAATAATGTGGTACCTCTCTTTTAAGTTTTTGAACAACCACACATTTTCCCATCCATTTGGTTACTGGTAGAGTTATGCAATGATTGGCTAATCTGAATTCATTAGTACTCAGCCTAGTGTTCCTATCACAGGAGGGCAATATTGATTTATTCCTGGTCTGACCACAATCAACACATACCACAGCACATGACTTGGGCATTCTCATTTCAATCGCAGGCATACTGGGGCAATGCATGTCTTGACCAACATCATTAAAAGAAACCCCTTCTCCCAAGTCATCAAGGTCATCTAGATATACAGTTAAGATGGTCAAATCCAATGACAAATATGAAAACTCTTTACAGCTATTAGCAGGTTTAAGGTAGTGAGTAATAGCCTGTTTGCCCAATAATTGTTTACATCCTTTGTTGCCCCCTTTATTTGGTTTGGATATCGATTCCTGTGAGGGATATACATCAACAGCTGTATGTAGGCGCGGATTTATCACCCCTCGGTCTCAAAATTACATGCAGTTCTCTGGTAAGCATTGCACCAGTTTCTTTCTTGCTAACTTCATCTCCTATTAACCCATGTAATTGGTGCAAGAATTTTCTTGAACCCTTGTTTATAACTTTGGTAAGGTTTTTCATGTTTTTTGTTTTCTTAATCATAGCAGTCTGCAGGATTAACTTATTATTATCGTTTGAATTACCTTTATCATTGTGGTGACTTTGATTTTACTTTGGGTAACCTGCCTAACTGCAGACCCCTCACCAACCTCCAGGCCACATCTCTGGTATCAAAAGCAGAGCTTGGGGGATTGTTGGAGTTGCAAGACATCACTGGTGTATCCAATTTACTCTGATTTGCCTGATTTAGCATAGCAGCCATCTTGACTTTTTTTGTTTTTTTGTTTTTACTATTTTGAATGGTCACCATCGAAAAGGTGAACAGACTTCACCTCCCATTCCATGCCTGTTAGGCAGAATCATATGCAATACCCTTTGGGAATACCACACACAATTAAAACTACAAGTAAAAGTACAAATTCACCTTTGGTACAAGCCTGTACTACACAGTAAAGTAGTAGTGATGGCTGAGTAGCCAGACTTATCTCAAGAGTAAAGTGAGCAGTATCAGATGTTACACAAAGGACAGCAATTACTATGGTTAAAACAAACACTGACTCAAGGTTTCTGAGTAAAATAATATACATGTATTTACACAATCATTTGTAAAACAGTTCATTAGGTAAAGCAGCAGAAAATCACAAACTTAATATAGTACACAACACCCCATGAATTCTGGACAAGTTAAGCTCAAAATGAAGTGAGAGCAAAATGGCACTCCAGCAATTTACAAAGGGAGGGAAAGACAAGGTTATTCAAAATCAAGCAGCACCAACAAGTAAGTAGCAGGGCAATCTGGAAAAGGCTTACTACAATGAGGATTCTAATCAACAGGCCTGGGCCAATGTTAATGGTTCAGAGTCTTTGCAGAGGATCACACAGTTCAGAATAGTTTGTGGTTAAGTCTTTGCCAAGAGTTTGAAATGAAGTTGGTCGGAAGAAAAGTTACTTAAAAGAGTAGAGAAGGATAAGCCCTCGGATTGGCAAACGATTTTTAAAACACTTTCACTGCAGTCAGACGAAAGAAACAACCGGGTTTGAACAGTACCTTAGAAGAAGAACAATGCTGTAGCTGAGGCAGAAGTTCCTGGCAGATCCTGCAGGCTCATGGTTCCTGAAGTGACTGTCGGACTGACAAGAAGGAGGAAGACTGGAGGGTCATGCACTGCTCAGGGAAGAAACCAGCAGCAGAGCAAAGCAACAAATAAAAGGTGTGCTCCTTAAAACATAAACAGGGTCCGGTTCTCCTGGCTATCCGGTTCACTGCAGTGATGCACAGCAAATTTGACCAGGGGAGGGAGGCCTTGCTTGGTGTTTGGTGAAATGGTTGGTCCCACCAGCTCAAGGGAATAAAATTCCTTGCAGATCTTCTCTGTTGTCGAAGTGTAGGCGATTCAGACACACAGCAGGGCTTCACCGGGAGGTTCAGTAGTTGCAGCAGTCCTCTTCCTTCAGTTTCTCGTCGGTTCTCTCGATCCAGTGGTGACTCTGCCTTCCAAGTCCCAGACAACTGCTTTTTATGCAGTTTTCCCCCATTCACACAGCCTGGCTGTCAATTACACAGCAGGGTGGCTGTCTTGGCAGGACAGTCACCTAGCCAATCAAACAAGAGTGCGACTTCGGTCTCCAAGGAGACCCTGTGCAGGGGCCCTAAAACCCCTCCCTCACTCCTGTCTTCCCAGACTCTGAGGCACCTAAGGAGGGCTTCTGTGCAGAAGCCCGCCAAAGGACGGAGAACAAAGGAACCAAACCTGGTTTGGCTTGCAGAGTAAAACACGAGAAAGACCTTAACAAAAAGAAATGGCAAATAGACCCGGCCGGAACAAAATAAAATTAAATGGGGTGCAGCGGATTAAAGTTTGAGGCTACTAACGTAGCCTAAAACAGTACCAAGGCTATTATCATAGACCGTGGTACGAAAAAAATGGTAGATACCACTGCCACCAGCCAAATCTTAAAGAAAGGGGAACAAAATAATGTTCCATGAGAGACAGACAAAAAGGGATATCTATTAACCCTTTCCAGTACTCTATGGAAGATAGTTTGTACTGGGTCTGTGAATTTAAAGAGACTAACAAAGTCAATGGCAACTTTACATGTTCTGGAAGACAGTAGTCAGTCCCAGAAAATGGAGTCAAAAATGGGAAGTCTGAAAAAGACAACCCTGTGTCACTGCACTAAAGGTGCTGTGTGACACACAGTAAACATATGATGCCTATGGAGTAGGTGAGGCTCCACTGTCTATGAACACAAAAATGTAAAAACACACAGCAAAACACATGTAAGAGTGGGAAAAAAGGCTCACACTCTTACCAGGTGAAAAAGGCAAATCCTAGAAAACCATCAAAGCTGCTGAGGAACTCAGTAGGTAAGGGAAATTAGCCATTCTGGAGAATTCTCCCTAACAATAGCCGACCCTTTTTAATACCCAGGGATGAAGTTGATGAAGACTTCCGGCAGATGCATTGCATCAGAAAGAAAAGATCCTGGGAAGTCCTCCCGCTCCTCCAAGTGGTACTGCTGGAAAGAGGAGCAGCACATCTGTAGACACTTCATCTTCATCACTCATAGAGTACTCCAGTGCTGCAGTAGTTTTAGGACTCTAGGCCTCATTTCGGGGTTGCCGGTAAAACCGGCCAGTAGGCAGGAGTTACTGAAACCGTGTAACACTGTGTTTCGCCGCCTGACTTCCCGGTGCCACCAGGATATTATGGCAGGCAGCAGTCCCTTAGGACTGCATGGGAATGGAGTCACTGAAGCACCGGCACCGTTTCTAATGGTGCTGGTGCGTCAGAGAAAACATTGCCTTTAGGGGCCTGAACTCATGAGTTCCTTACTCCTACCAGCAAACTCTTAGTTTAGTGGTGCGCAAAGGGTGCCGGTACGTTGCTACCGGCATCCTTTTTGCCGGACCGCCAATCTCGTAATGAGGCCCTCTGGCTGTTGCTGGCAGTACCTTTAATGGGTGGAGGTCGATTCTGCACAACCAAGGCTCACAGCTCCAGTCAAGAGGTAAGACTACATGTAAGCTTAAAAATGGCTGCAGCCAACTATGGAGCTGACCATCCAGAAAGAGTTAGGTGCTACTTTGAGACATAGTTCACATTATCTATCCCTCATGTAGAATTTGTGAAAGTTCTCCCAAGGCATGGAGAAGATCAAAAGTACAGGTGAGCAGGGGAGAGAAAAAGGGGGAAGAAAGAAGGCCCAGAGGGCACATGATGGCCACACATCTCTGAGTACACCACAGAAGTTGAAAAAGTAGCAAGAGAAAAACAGTGAGGTCGAGGATGAAAGAAAGCAGATGGATGGAAGAAAATATCCTCACCAAGCTTGATCAAGGAAAATGACAGCTGGCCGGAGCAGTCAACTGAAGAGGAGGGTAAAGCACTGTCATCTTTGAGGGAAAATAAAGACAGAAAAGCTCTCAAGAAAAGAAAGACAAAACTAAATCAGAAGGAACATGGAGACAACTTTGACCCAGACACTCTCATTCATCCCTGGTCATCAGAAATGGAGCCTCCAAGGAAAATGGCAGCATACCTGATGAGGAGGTTGAAAACACCACTGGCCAAAAAAGTCAGAAACAAACATAATGAGCGTCCCAGACCACATCTGCCAAAAGGAATTGCTGAAATACCTGAAAAAGACAAAAGAATGCTTAATGCATCTTTTAAATCATACCAAGATACATTTCTGGATGTGTTTGGATGATGTACAAAGATACTCCACCTGGCTGATAAAGTAAAAGCGAAAAGGGGGGAGTGTAGACCTTATGGTTCTGACAAAATGGGCCCTGAAAGCCACATGCCTACTGCATAATACAAATATTAATATCACAACGAAAAGGACAAGGGCCATCATATTATAAATAGATCCTATTTTCTGCAAGCTAGCAACATCAAAGGCACCAGAAGCCAAGGGCAAATTATTTGACAAATCGTTCATCGATGATAACCCAAACAAAAAAAGTTCATATTTATTCATTCTTTCAAACTTTTTCTGTCACCTACTTAAGAAACACCAGTTTGGTGAAAAATAAACATTTGTTACTTGTTCTATTTTGTTTGATTTTTAAATAAATCACTAGCTTAAAAATCTACGACTACATATCATGCTAACATATTTCAACATATGAATAAATTAAACACCAGGTATATATCTGGGTTGCATTGGACATTGCCACTTTCTTGGGTAATTTGCACATCACTTGGTCAAACCTTACAGGAACCCTACTCAGCACAGAGAGGAAAAGCAATGAAAGTAAGGTATGAAGATGTGCACCGGTATGCTAAATATTTGCCTTAACTCCATGGAAGAATGTGTGTGCCCACAAAACGTTCACTAACAGCTGGCAGTATTTCTGTGTCAAGTAGCATTGGCGTAAGAAGGACATTAAACAAAGTTTAGTGTGTTTCCTATCATAAACTATTGTAGATGGAAACTTCCAATTAACCATCCCAAACTTTTTCAACCTCTAATTTGATTCAGCACTTCATCCGATTCCATAACAGAAAAAAAGAAAAACCTTTTATGAAGGATATTTTTTCCATCAAAATGTACAAACTCATGTCCTATAATCAGCGCACACTTATCTGCTGTAGAAAAGCAGATCTGTGTCAATCTCTTCCACGTTGGTTGCTTCCTTAGTTCCAGCCACCACCACCCAACCTCCTCCTATCCTACAAATACCCAATCTGCATGACTGCAAAGTAATGTGTTTGAAATATGATAACTGCTTCATGGTGTGAGATCACACCCTACTTGGTTACAGAACAACTATTTTATAAGACCAAAGCAATTGCTGGCACTACAAATATATCTATTTATTTCCAGTGGCACATTTCATATGCCCTTATTTCACAAAAATAAAAACAAACACAACTCATGAAAAGAGAAAGCACAACAGACAACACTTCAAATATTAATTGTGGACTATAATTGCATTGCTGAATCCAATAGTGTGCCCGTATTTATTGGGGCAATGTTCACCAGAAAAAAACATTCTATTTTTGTTTAAAACAATAGGAGTTTGCACAACTAATTGATTGATAATGATTGATATTTTATTTCTATCACGCTCATATACAAGTTATTCAGAGCGCGACAAGGCAAGGGTAGGGGAACAGGAGAGAAACAAAAAAAATGATCTTACTAGGCCCAGTGACATTGAGAACGTGCAAGTGTATGTGCAACTAATAACATTCCTTCTAAAAAAGGTTGCATTGGACATTGTCAATTTCTTGGGGAATGTGCGAGTCACTTGCTCAGACCATACAGGAAACCTGCTCAGCACAGACAAAAAATTGCAATAAAAGAAACTTATGAAGATGTACATGGGTATGCTAAATATTCTCGTTAACTCCATGGAAGAACCAGTGTGCCCAGAAAACTGTCATTGACAGCTGGCAGTATTTCTGTATCAATTAGTAGTGGAGTAACAAGAACATTAACACATGGTACAAAGAACTAGAGCGGTGGGTAAACGCCGAAACAAAGACATGGGAGGACAGCGTCGCCAGATCCACAGATGTCTCAAGCATGAAACTAGTGGTGGTTTCCCATAGGAGTCCTGTAAAAAAGATTTCTAAAACAACTATAAAACTCTAGGACTCGTTTAAAACTAATTGCATATACATATCCAGTAGTAGATATCAAAGAATTGAGGGGTTTATAACCTGCATTTGAATTGTTTAGATTCTTCCACAATTTGAATATATGAAACTGCTACTATGAAATTGTTTTATTTATCTCTTTTCTTCTTTTTCAAACTAGAGGATATTTTCCTCTTTTCTTTTCCCCTTTTTTAAGCACTGGGATTTGGCTTATTCACGCTTTCACTTATCATTATTCTCTCTTTTTCTGTCCTTTCATATTGGTCATGCAAAACCATATGATTGACGAATGATGCAAAAAATGTTTTACTTTCCTTTATACATGTTTACGATTTAGTTCATACTTTTTTGGTTCAATTTTGCTACTGAACACACTGTAATCTTTGTTCGCATTTTTTATAGCATTAAAATAGTAATCATGTATACACTGAAAATGTTGTGGTATATATGGTTATCTTTTACATGCACTAATATGGTCTAAATTAGGGGTGGGATTTGACACAAGAGAACCCCAGTTACTACAAGGTACTCCACTAATTCAGCACACTAGGCTAGGTGTTGAGAACATTTTTCCTTTTTGCAGCATTACCTTGTTGTGTCATCAAGCATGACACTAGAAGCATGGAAGGAAATTGCAGGAAATATATTTCACCCCTCAGACGATAAACCCCCATGAACAAAAACAAGCCAAATATTACTGATCTGCAACCAAAGTTTCGATGTCTCAAGGGAGACCAGAGACAGCCCAAATGGGTCCCCACGGGCCCAAACACACCCCCTCCCGCCCAGCTACTCCCCTTATGCTAGTAAACATGGAACCACCCCACTGGGACAAAACAAGGAGACAGTTAATGTTGTTTTGTTTAAAATGTTACTGTTTTATTATGTGATGCTCATAACCCTTCAATCACTGGCATGCAGAATGTCAGGCAAAATTGTAAAATGATAAATGCCAATAAACAAATTTAAAAATAAACGAGAACATTAACCCTTTAAGTGCCATGAGTCCCCCCACCCCCAGTGCCAAGGCCTTTTTTGGTGATTTCAGTATGTCACCAGTCAATGCCTTGTAACTTTTATGTTACATGAGATATCTCAGCCATATTTGGCCTCTTTTTTCCCATAAGTAGACGGTCGTAACGGTACCCAGGAATCCTAGGTTGCGGTAGGGGGTTGAGAGAAAATAATCAAAAAGGGGGTAAAGTTTGGGTTTTCACAAACAGTGCCAATAAAATTATGTACAAAGAAGCTGTGTTTTTTTCCTTGTCAGAGCTAGGTACAAATGGTTGGCTTTGCTGAATTCCACAATTTCCTGGCTTTCAAGAACAGGTTAAGTGGAAAGAAAAATTATGTTGATGTGGTTATCAACCATTTTGTGAGAGTTACGCTATTTTGGCCATTTTTGCCAGTTGGACATGCGTGGACAGAATGGAAGAACAGGGTAGGAAAGCCGAATTGGAGGACAGAAAAGCATACATTTCTGAAAAGTAGACACAATTCCAAGTTTAGGAAGGGGTGATTTGTGCAGGTTAGGCAACCACTAGGTAGGGGAAAATTCCATAGTTGGGGAAAAAGCAAGAAAATGACATGGTGGACATGGTTGGCTTGGTACGGCAATGGCTTCTATGAATTTTGAGAAAAACAATGCTCCGCTACATTCCCCCGACTCTTGCAGTTAGGAAATCACACATTTTTTGTAGTGTTTCAGAAAACAAGCAATACCACAAGATAGAAAACTGAGCCATGGTACACAGGAGTGTTATGCTTACGGCCTGAACAGAAGTATTTAGCATGGGTAAATCAGGAAAACCAATGTGGTGAGGAATGGCAAGCATACATTTTTTGAAAGAGCACAGGCAGACCTTTTTAAGGGTAGGTGACTTGTGCAGGTTACAAAAGTGTATGGTGCCTAAAGCAGTGACTAAATGTGGGGCACATTTGGGAAATGAAAGAGTTGTGTGACAAAGGGAACAAGCAAATGAGTCAAAACATTATGAAAACCACACAAACACAACAAATGTTATACCTTCCCACATTCCCAAAGGTGTCCCGACAAAAATGGTACCTCACATGTGTGGGTGTATGTACCTGGGTGCAAAAGGGAAAGCCGAAAACACGGCTAACCCCAAGTCTTTTCCAACAGCTGAATTTCAGGATTTTTTCAGAAGCGCACACCACACAGATATGGGCCTAGGGTGTCCAAGTCACCAAGGAAAACAGGGAACCCCATGCATTTCCGAAAATAGGACACCCATGGGAATCTTCAGAGGTCTGACTTGCGCACATCGGCCCAGAATGTATTACCCAGAAACCCCGGCAAATTCTGAAATCTGATGAAAAAAACCCAATCTCCGCACATTTCACTCGGCTCATCCACAGAAACACGCCGCCAACAACACATGGCCTACCTACCCACGTTCCCACATGTGTCCAGATGAAAACGGTACCTCACATGTGTGATTGCACCTACCTGGGCACCAAGGGGAAAGCCTAAAACATGGCTAACCCCAAGTCTTTTCCAACAGCTGCATTTCAGGATTTTTTCAGAAGCGCACACCATACAGATATGGGCCTATGTTGTCCAAGCCACCAAGGAAACGGGGAACCCCATGCATTTCTGAAAAGAAGACACCAGTGGGAATCTGCAGAGGTCTGACTTGCGCAAATTGGCCCAGAATGTATTACCCAGAAACCCCAGCAAAGTCCAAAATGGGAGGGAAAAAAATATTTCTGCACATTTCATTCATCTTATCCACCGAAACACACCGCCAACAACACTTGGCCTACCTTCCCGCATTCCCACAGGTGTCACGGCGAAAACAGTACCTCACATGTGTGGGTGCACCTACCTGGGTGCCAAGGGGAAAGCTGAAAACACTGCTAACCCCAAGTCTTTTCCGACAGCTGAATTTCAGGATTTTTTCAGAAGTGCACACCATTCAGATATGGGCGTAGGATGTCCAAGTTCCCAAGGAAAATGGAGAACCCCATGCATTACCAAAAATAGGACACCCGTGGGAATCCGTTGAGGTCTGACCCCCAACACCATGCATGGTTTTCACTTATTTTATTTTCCTTGGACCCATACCCTAGGGGCAGATGGGCACCCATCTTCCCCAGGGGGACCCTAAACTGCAGGCCCCTTCCTTTTGGGGGCCTGCCAACATATTCCTGGTGCCCCCCATCCAATTGGATGGGGGGCCATTTATGTACTTCTGCAGAAATCTGCCCCCAGGGAGGGCTACAAGGGGTGCCCCCCATTTCCACCTGGGTGGGAGGGAGAGGGCCACCACCCTTGTATATATATATATAAAAAAAGACTTGGTGGCTAGTGGGCCTCCCACCCCCACCAGGTCATTTCTCCCCTTCCTTGGGGGAAGATGATCACCCATCTGCCCCCAGGGGTCTTCATACCTGGGGCCCCATGCTTTGGGGCCTCAGGGGTTAGGGGACCGCTTACCTAGTAAGCAGCCCCTCCTCCCCCTGCTTCTAAAGATGCTGTCACACAAGGTTTCATTGGAAAGGGGAGAATCTCCCCTTTCCAATGACATCTGCCTCGATCTCCGGCTTGAAATACAGCCGGAGATCGAGGCAGAGCAAGGTGGACACTCACCTTGTGTTGTCACCACGGCAGCCGAAAATGGCTGTTGCAGTGAAAATACTTTCAGTTTCCTGTCAGCGTGCGAACTGAAGGTAATTCAACCCCCTGGCAGTGAGGGGGGACCCCCCCCCCTTACATAACTCGGGTGTTGCATTACTGCTTTGCGTGATCCCTGCTTTGCTGTGCAGGGATTACACAAAACAATGTGCCAAAAAGGACAAGCTATCTCGTCCTTGGCAACCTGGACGTAATCCCAAGGATGAGATACCTCGTACTTGGCATTTAAGTGGTTAAAGAAGTTCAGTGTGTATCCTATTGTAAACTGTTGCAGATGGAAGCTTCCAATAAACCATCCCACATTTTTGCAATCTCTAACTTGATTAAGCACCTCATCCAGTTCCATTACGACAATGTGGAGCAACCCCATAGGAAGGCTAATTTCCATTAAAATGCACAAGCCAATGGTCTACCATCTGCACAAAGGTATCTGCTGTAGAAAAGCACATATATGTCACTCTCTTCCACTTCTATTGCTTCCTCTGTTCCAACCACCTCTGCCCAACCTCCTCCCATCCTACGTATACCCAATCTGCAAACTGCAAAGTAATGTGTTTACAATAGGATAACTGCATCATGTTGTGTAATCACACCCTACATAGTTACAGAAGAGCTATTTTACAACACCAACGTAATTGCTGCCACTACAAACGTAATATATAAAAATAAAAACAGAAAAAACCTCATGAAAACAGTAGACACAACAAGCCCATACTTCAAATATTATTTGTGGACTGAAATTGCATTGCTGAAGCCCATAGTGTACCTGTATTTATAAGGGCAATTTGCACCAGAAAAAAACATTCTATTTCTTTTTTACATAACAGGAGTTTGCACAACTAATACCATTCCTATATTCTGAATGGTATCACTACATATTATTCCCAACAAAAATATCGCCGTATATATGGTCGCCTGGAACGGCCATGGGCGATATTTTTTGGGGGGGGGATAATTTTGGGGTTTTTGGGAGTGTGGGTTGCAGCTACAGTTCCATAACTTTGTTTCTTGCCGTGATCAACATGAAACTTTGGGGGAGGTAGGTCACATAGATTTTCATACATATATACATAATAGACCATTCTTAGAAAGGACCATTTTGGGCACAAACAGCGTATTCTTTTTCAATTGGTATGGCCCAACGAACCCACGGCTACAACCCTTCCCAGTCGTTGCTGCTGTTAACCGTGCCTCTGAAATTCAACCACCCATTGAGCGATACTGAAGCCGCGGTTATTAATCTATATTTTAAAAAAGTTTTTATGACCCCCCCATATCTTGTATGCAGTGAATCACATGCAATATATAAGGTACAACATTTAACCATACAAAACTGAACATACATCGGGTCATTGGGAAAAAAATCCAACTTGGATTAAAAAAAACATATACAAATATAAAAAGGTATCAAAACTACCACTACAATAAACAAAAAGGGATATATAAACTGGGATAGAATAAACAAAGCACAAAGGATGGGGAATGATAAGTAATCTTTGAGAACAAGAGAGAATAGGGTGGATAAGTAAACTTGGAGAACAAGCGATAGAAAACAATCACAAAGGTAGAAACACAAGTATTATCTTGTTTTTGCAGTCTTTTTCTCCTACTCAAAAAAACAACCTCCACTGCAGATAGTCATATATTTCACAGAAACAGAACACTGGATTAAAAAGACAATCCTATACACCTTGTACAAAAAGATGTGAGCCTTCAACTGTTCAGTTTCAAAGCCTGTAAACATCCAGTTTCAGTGGGACGCCACTGACAGTAAATGAACCCTCAATTTCTGCAGCATTGTCAATTCCACCTGTTCCAATTTTACTGCTCCCAAAATTTCAGTAATGAGAGTAATGTGTTGCCTATGCCACAAATGGCCCATCACTTGCTACACAGGCTAAACACAGTGAATGGGGCATCACAAAACCAGAGTTGGGTGGCTCCTTTTTGTATTGGGTTTTTCAAACAATGTTCTTCTGTTTTTCTCCACCGTCTCACATGTAAGAAAGTCTGAAAATACACAGCCAAAATAGATAAGACTGCCAAATACCTACTGTGTTCACCTCTGACATCACTATACCTATACAAAAAATCTTTAAAAAAGAAATAAAACACAGACACCCTTAAAATGTATAGCCATGGGTAGGGACCTACTTATACCTGCAGTCCTGTATAGCCTTAGATATAGCTGTGAGTATCGGAAAAAAATGCAGAGTTAGTAGTAGTGGTGTGTCGAGGGACAAACAGAATCAGAATAAAGGTCTAGAAGCTTATTCAATGACCACAACAAATCATTCCTGAAGGCCAGAGGTTTGCAGAACGGCTGTCAATGTGCGTTTGTTAGTGCAAACTGAATTCAGATGGCGTCCCTCCTAGGTAGGTCGGGGCACCGCTCCTCCAAGCCACTTTGAAACCTCTTGTGGCTTCTCCTGATATTAAAGGCTAGTTATGTTTGTGCTGTCCATATAGCAGTAGGGAAGAAGCTTGTAATAAATCTGGGAGCTAGTGGTGCAGCCTCAGTCACAGAGAGAATAAGAATGCAGCCTGCATTCTGATGCAGACCGGATCTTTGCGACAAGCTGTCTACTTTTCTGATTCCAGTACATGTTTCCTTTAAAGGATTCAAAAACACTTACAACATGTCTCTGCGCTCTTCCCTTAGATGCTGTATACATTTTCTTTTTCCAAAAATAAAATATCCTGTGTTCCCAGTCAAAAAATATATGTCCATAATAAATACACACAGCTCTTATTTCACAAACACCATCTAAAGTGCTATGGTACAAATCAAAAACAAATACTCAGCCAATGTTTCTCATAAACTTTCCCAATTTCTTCAACATCTCTATTAGTCCCATTTTCAAAATTATGCATTCCTCTACAATCTTCAGAACGATGATGCCTAGCCATGGTTTCTGATTGTTAAGGGGGCATAACCAAGGATATTCACCGCACCCACAGGACACTTCTTAACTTTTATCAATGCTTTTTGGTAAACCACTGAGCAACATCTCCTCCTTTCCCAAAAGACCTTACACCAGGCAAAGACCTATTTTTCTTGTCTCTATTTAGCCTCCCTTGTTCTCAAACCTCTCTTCCTTGTCTTGTAATTTGTGAAACATGTCTATTCTTTATTTTAGCTTTTTGTTTTCTGGCAGACAAGCAAGACAATCTCGAATCACGCTCCTGTCGGAATAATCTGAGAATTATAGGAGTGACCGAGCAGCTGACTAACACAATATGGAGTCAATGGTAGAGGATCTCCTGCGAGAGGTCCTCAGAGGTGAAGATTTATCTGCAGTGTTAATTGTGGAGAGGGCCCACCGAATCCCCAGTGGTAGGAAGCCAGTGCCGGAGGCACCAGCTAGACCAATAACAGCTTGAACGCTGAAGTACCATGATAGAGATTTAACCCCATGGAAAGCCAGAGAAAAATGATCTCTGACATATCAAGGCACATCTGTCAGTTTTTCCCTGACTTTTTGGATAAAGTGCAAACATCTAGGAAGACTTTCATCAATGTTAAGAAGAGACTTAGGGAGAAAGGCATGAAATATGCCATGCTCTTCCCCACAAGACTCACTTTGGAACATGGCGGGCGAGAACTATTCTTTCAAACTTTGGAAGAAGCTAATACATTTCTTGAATCATTGCTCAGAGTGCCGCTCCACAGAGGGAACAAAGACCAAGCAGGGAATTCCCCATGAAAAAGAATCATGGGTGGGTAATCGTTGATAGTTACGGAAGCAACCCTTCATGGAAGTAGCAGAGTGGGCTATACATATTTACAAGCGTTGCCTGGGCAACTGGGTTCTGGTGAGCCCTCATGCAGAAGCATATGTTTGTTGATGGGGGTTTAGGGGATGGTCGGTAGTGGTATGAAGGTTGGAAGGAGGAAGTGGTCCTAGGAGAGGCTCCCTATCACTTCGGTATTGTTCTTCACTGGTTAATGGGGTGGTGCAGTGTCATGGACTACAATGCTGATGAACCTCAGAAATTTGGTGATTCTGTTATGATAGAATGGCTAAGACACTTGAAAGTATGACATGGAATGTCAGGGGCTGAACTGTCCATCTAAATGTCACAATGCATTATTGTATATGTAGCACCACCAAGTTGACATAAGATTTCTTCAGGAGACCCACTACACCCCATCGGGAGAAACGAAATATGGGTACAATAGGGGTTGTCATTCTTTCTTCTCCTCCTGCTCTTCTTATTCCAAAGGGGTGGGTATCCTGTTGCTGAACTCTGTAGGGTTTTGACTGAACTCATTGATTAAAGATCAGGAAGAGTGGGCGTTGCGCCTTGCTGGTGTTTGGGACTGTACATGGACATGCAATCGCCTTGTTTCATTATTATGGTTCCCAATCAAGATTCATTGGAGTCCGTGGAGTGAGTAGCGCAACAATTGGAGGGGACCTCACCTGGGGCGATCTTATGGGATGGAGACCTTTATGAGATAATGGTGCCCGGCCACGACAGAACTGGAGGGGTCTATAGACCATTATTGAAAGTAAACTGTAAGCTGCAGGATATGTGTTGGGCATGCTGTGACATAAAACATACAGTCCATATACAGGGAGTGCAGGGGGCATCATAATTAAGGAAGGAGGGTGTTTTTAGATGTGGGGGTGTTGAGGGGCATATGATGAAGTTTGAAAATGTGTCTTAAAAGTATAAAGGTACATTTTATTTTTATAACTATCGTTATAGTAAAATGTGCATACATACTGTTATTGCTAGACAGTGATTTGAGAAAAAAATTGCATGAATTTTTCAAAATCTTGTTTCATCATCAAAACAAGAGACACACATCGTACATTTCCAAAATCATTGCCACCACAAAGAGTGACTATGACATCTGGCTGCCCTGTGCTTCTCAGACACAACAATTTAGGACAAATCTGGGACAATCACATTCATTGCAATTCAAACTATTTAACTTTAAAATTAGTGAAACATAGATCCATGTCAATATGCAGATTCTGACAATAAATCATTAACCACAACACCCAGCAGCCTTCAACAACCACACAGTCTTAGCCTGATCCTCAATGTGTGCACTCTGTAAGCATCCTTTTGAAAGTGCATGATTGTTTCTAATTGACATATTAGTAGCAGTGGGGCATGCCTGATGTTACTATTTCTGTGTGTGTGATTGGTAGGGGTGATGGTTTCCATTTTGTTTGTGGATTTGATAGGTTGAAGTGAACATTTGTCAGCTATTTTGGTACTTTGGAAGATTTTAAAATGTGTCGTCCATTTTGGTATTGTGGGAAGTGCACTCCTGTTTCATTGCGATTGTTTTTTGAAAAGTTTCATAGACATTTTATTTACACTTTTGTTTACACTTGTCATTATGCTTTCAGATATGTTGCTTTGTTGATGATTTATGCTTGCCTTAAGCTGCAGGTTACTTTAAGTTTCTGTAAAAGGAATACATTACAGCAGTTTAATGAAGGTGTTAAGGGTTGTGGAAATATATTCTGTGAGATGTTTTGGTGTTCAATTTTAACAGATTTTCGTAGTATAGTGAATGATGAGGATTTATGGGCATTGTAGTTAACAAGACCCAGAACAGGTGGTACTGTGTTTCAGTTGTGGGCAACATTGGTCATACGTTTCAGCCAATATGCTAGATCATTTATGTGTAACACAACAGGGGATCACTGTAAGTGGCTATAGCTTTGAATAGCCAACATGTCAAAGTAAACTGTATCACAGAAACAGCATGTGTTGTGAGGGAAAGGGAGTGGACAGGGGAGTTGAGGAGGCCATCTAGGTAGTGGGGGGTGCAGTGATATATGTATGAGGTGAGCCCTTGATGAGGGCCTGGGGGACAGGAACACATTTATTTGGCCATTTCTCTGATAATCACAGCTATATTTTAGTCTATACAAGATTACAGATAGCCACGGGTATCAGAAGTTCCTCTCCCGCAACTATAGAGTTTGGGGTGTTTGTGTTTTATTTATTTTTAAAAGTTATTTTTATAGGTATAGTGCCGTCTCAGGTGAAAAATCACTGGCCTTGGCCATAGGCCATGGACAGTGACACAGTAGGTATTTGGGCGTCTTACATATTTTGGCTGTGTATTTTAAGACTTTCTAACACAACACGTGAGGCTGTGGAGAAAAAAAAGAAGGACATTGTGTTAAAAAATCTATAGAAAAGGAGTCAACCTACTCTAGTTTTAGATGAACCATCCACTGTATTTTAGCCTGTGTATTCTAAACCATGCTGTTATATTGTGTGTAATTGCGTAAATATGTATATATGTATAAAGCCTGATGTGAGCCCCTCCCTTTGACTAACAATTTGTAATCGAGGCTATAAAAAAGTCAATGGGGGTCATTACAACCCTAGCGTGAGCCATGCCGGTAAAGACGGTAGGCTGCCACCAGAGTTGTGCATTTTTTCCGGTGCCTGGCTGTGGGGAATAACCGGGGCATTACTGCCTCTGCACCCGGTAATTCCCCAATGGCAGGCGCCGGAAAAAATTACTACTCATTCCCTTTCCCGTCCCATAGGACTCAATGAGAATTGGGAGGATGGATGTACCGCCACTGTTGCATCTGTCAAAGTCTGTGAGCGGGTGCCTTTCCGCCCGCCAGGTCAGACCTCTTGGGGGTAAAGGCACCCGCACACAGAACTCAGAGTATGCCGGTCTGGTAACAACAGTGCCAGTAGTTTATTGGCATACTCATAATGAGGCCCAACAAACTCTAGCTGCAGTTATACTGAACAAATGTTTTGGGGTATTATTTTATTGAATTTGTGTATTTATATGCGTTAAGTAGTTCTTAAAAGGACTGCATTGGGGTACAATGAATGTAGTATTTTTTTCACATTTGGAGTACTGTTTTGATGTTATGAAGAAACAACGCATTCCTTCATCGGTTAGTTGTACTCCATCATGTCTATAGAAATTGGCCATGTAGAACTGTATCTTGTTGTTTGAAATCCATAATTGGTTGTGGCCTCTCATAAATGCTGAAACTACTTTATGGACATTTCTCCATGATTTTTCATTGTTACCATTACATCTGATGGTCCATCTCCATTTTTGCCTCTGAGTCAGATTGGAAAAAATTAAGATGGCGTGAGGCAAAAGTTCCATTAGTTTTCCCATATCTTGTTTCATCATTAAAGTAAGGAATACACTTTGTACATTCCCCAAAGCATTGCCACCACAGTGAATTATCATGACATCTGGTTGCCCTGTACTTCTGAACAATTTTGGAAAAACCTGGTACCAATTCATTGCCCTCAATCCAAACCATTTAATTGTAAAATCTCACAGCCCTAGGTTCATGTTAATATTTTGTTTCTCACAAAAAGACAGTAACCAGAACAGCCAACTGTCTCTGATCAGCCACACAGTTTTCAAACCAGCCATGATATCTGCAGTCTTTCTCTGTTTCCAGGAAAATGATTCTTAGTTTGAATTTCTAGTAATTTGTATCAGTAGCTTATGTATGATGTGTGTGTTTTGATGTTTGTATTTGGTTGATGTTACTGTTGTCATTCTGTGTTTGCCTGTGATAGGTTACATTCAAAATGTTTTGTCAATTTTAGAATTAGTCCTCTTTTTGAGGTTTCGATTTTGGAAAGTATAAATGTTATCATTTTTATGTAGTTCTGTCCTTTCTCTCTATGCACTATGTCATCATTGTTTGTGTCCAACCCATCCTTTTCCTGTTTTTGAACCTTTTCCACCCAACCTAACCCTAATCTTATCTATCCCAGCTACAATGTAGACTTTATCATCATCCACTTTAAATAAATCCATGAGCAGTCATGTATTGCATTGACAGCTGTTAGGCACCATTGTATAACTACTGTCTCTTTTGTCATTTATATTCCATAATTCAATTGTTTTTTTAAAAAAAAAGAATCGTTAAAGCTTGTCTAAAATGAAGGGGAGTGATTGGTGTATTGAGTGAGTGATTGGTGTATTGAGGATTACTGGGATGTTTACTCACGGCTATTCAGCAGCCACGTACTGTGCAGCGTTGCTACCCACAGGTAAAAGTGGCACACTATGCAGCCACAGCTATGTTGTGAAAAATTGTACGATGTGTGTTTGTGGATGTGTGGAAGCCACGACTATCTGACATTTTGGGTTGTGTAGCATCATAGATGCATTGAGTGTTTTGGGGGATTGGGAGAGACTACGGGGGGTGGAGGAGGACTATTGCGAGTGGAGAGGGGGTGATAGGTGCGTTACCAACACTAGTTTGGAGTTTGTGAGAGTGTAAATAAATTTGTGTATTCATATTTTTTTTCTCTGAAGCTGCGGTTAACAGCAAACGGCCATGAATGGGGCTTTTGAATGAGTGTGTCTTTAAAAAAAGCACATGACAAGGTGTGTCAACGCTTATCATAGTTTTATTAGTTGTACGTTACAGCCGCTTCTATAAAACCATACATTTTATGTGCAATAATCATATTATAATGTGGAAGATACAGCACAGAATTTCATTTGTGTGTGTTATTTTCATGTGCTTAGGTGTTCCCTTGTTTTATTTGAACTTTTGAAGGTTGGCCTAATTTGTTTTTGAGTTTGCAAAAAATGTATGTGTAGCTACGGCTACAAAGCAAGACCTGCAGCCATGTCAAGTAGCCACAGCTATGAAAGATGCTGGGTGGGGGAAGAAAAATATTTCTGTGACTTTCATTGTTTGTTGAAACTGTTCTATTTGTTTATCTCTTTGTGATAGGTTGTAGTGAAAATGTGTCATCCATGTTAGTAGTTGTATTAGTATATATTCCTTTTTTTTGGTATTCATTTTGGAAAGTATAAAAGCCACAATGTTCTACAGTTTGAGGCTGATGTGAAAGTAAGTGTTTATGAATATTGACATATGTGAAGGTTTATTTGCAGTGCTGTGTGTGTTAGTTATATTAACCACCTCTATCAGGTGGTGTTCATTATCCTTTATTTCATCTCCTCTGATTAATGTATTTTATATCTTTCACTAACATGGACCTACACAATTAGATTTGTCAATCATTGGCATTTATATGCAGGTATTTAGTTTGTGTATTTTGTTAGTGAGAATGACAGTTCATTTGATTGTATTTGTTGTAATTTTAATGCACTTTCTGCTATGCAGTACTATTAGCTGTTTTGAGTTTTCTGTGAGGCAGTACAATTTATGGTTGTTTTGCAAGTTCATTTTAGCCTTTTTTGTATTTTTGTATTTTGTTGTAGCTGGATCATTCTCTTCATGCCAGTAAACTTGCACCAGATGTTGAAAGGCCACGCCATATTCAAAACATAGTGGTACTGCTGGAGGTAGGAGCAACACATCTGTAGTCAGTTCATGCAAAGCCTCCTTTGAGAACCTTTTTACCATTTCTGATGATTCTTCAAATGGAGTTCTCGAGTGCTGCAGGTGTTTCAAGACTCTGGCTGTTGGTGGCAGTACCTTTAATGTGTGCAGGTTAATTGTCCATAACCACCTCGCACAGCACCAGTGAAGAGTGAAGACCACATGTGAGTCAAAAAAGGCTACAGACCATCTAGAAAAATTTGAAGGCCCATATCTTAGTGTGTTTTTGTACAGGGTGCATTGGACATTCGCCATTTCTTTTTTGCCACAAAATATGAAAAACACGTTTTTAAAAAAGGACTAGTGTTTCTACCTGTTTGACTGTTTTCTATCCCATGTTCTCTATGTTTAATTGTCCCACCCTATTCTATCTTGTTCTCCAAGTTTACTTAACCTTCCCCATCAGTCGTGCAACCACCCAGTATAACGCCCTTTGTTTAATCTCACCCAGGTTATATATATCCCTGTTTGTTCAGTGCAGTGGTAGTTTTTATATGTGTTTATATTTTATTTATGTAAGCATTTATATAGATTATTGAATGTTTATTTTTAAATCCAAGTTGGATTTTTTTCTCTATGACCCAATGATTAGTATGTGCAAAGAGAAAAACTGTGTTGTCTGCACAAATGTTGTATCTTATATAGTGCATGTGATGCACTGCATACAAGAAATGAGTGTCATAAAAAAATGTGTATTAAATTGATTTTTTTAAAGTGTGCGTGTGTTAATTAACTATTATGTTTTCTTTTTTTACAGATAGAAGGATATTCTTTCTTAAACACATAGCTGAATAACCGTGGCTATGGTATCACCCAATGGGTTGTTACATTTCAGAAGCGTGGTTAACTACAGCAATGACTGGGGAGGGTCGTAGCCGTGGGTTCGTTGGACCATACCTGTAGCTATAGGCCTCAATGTGCAAATAAGTACACTGTTTGTACCTGAAAGAGTTCTTTCTAAGAATGATCTATTATGTATGTATGTATACAAATCTATGTTACTTACCCCCCAGTGTTTCATATTGCAACCGTGATTAGAAAACAAGTCAATGAACTCTAGTCGCAACTATTAGTGATGAGTTATTTTAGAAAAGGTATTTGGATGTTATTTCAATGTATTTGTGTATTTATATTTGATGGATGTTATTTCATTGTATTTGTATTATTTAACTGTTTTGGAGTGCACTGAGTGTAGTATTTTAGCACATTTGGCGTGCTCTCTTTATTATCATGTACCTTACATAACTCCTTTTAACTACCATTGTATACCTACTGTCTGTTTTGCCATTCATATTCCATACTCAGATAAAAAAAGGCACAATCCTATAGCCGTGACTACATAAAAAAGGTATTGAGGATTAAGCCTAGGAACCGCAGTGACTGGGGATGTTTACCCACAGCTATCCCACATCCACCCCGGTGTGCTGGGTTGTTACCCTGGGTATAAGTGGCACTCTGTGCAGCCATGGCTAATAAGCAGCTACCGGCATGTTGTGCGTTGTGTAGCTGATGCACTCAAAAATTATTCGAAAATATACATATACTTACATGTGTGGGCAGTCATCTTGTAAATTGTTTTTAAGATATAATGAGTGTACTTTTTGAAAACAGTTATTGTAATATTTTCTATACTTTTTATTCATTAATACATATAAGTGTAACTACTGTAAAAAGGTTAATAACACATCCTGAATCTGGCATATTTTCTTCTGATTCCTTTTCTTGAGCATCTTCTTTTTTAATGTCTTCTTCTGCGGGATAATTGTCCTCCAAAATGTAATTTTCCATACTACTGCGGTATAATAAATACTGCTTGGCACCTCAGATATTAGAATACGCAGTGGAGGAAGAGTATATGAGGAGAGAAGGTGGAATTTCTTGTATTTACTTTCTGATTGGTTGTTTATTGTTTGTGTGGTGGGCAGCTGTCAATAGGATGTCAAGCACCTCAGATGCTGTTCAACTGTTGAACCTGAACCCTTAGGGGGCCCTTTAAATCAGTAACACATCATACTCAGGATGAGATGCAGAACACCTCTTACACCAAACAATAAGACTGTCTCAGGAATTTGGCAAAAAGTCTCCTCTGACTGTTTTATTTTCAATTGTCTAAAACAGGACAACAGCATCAACAGACATCACACAACAGTATCTCAATGCATTTCATTAAAAACACTTATTTGATAGCAAAGACTCATCATACATGATGTCATACTACGTGGCAAACTAAGAAAACCTACAGGGGATTGTGATTGTCTTAAGGGGAACATCTAAGTATACTTTCTTTAAGGGATCGGGTTGTGATTGGGTCTCTACAGTAAGGTGGAAAACGTATTCCCACCCCTAGCGCAAGTCATCTTAATCAGTTACTAGATACAATATACACTATTGGCTATCAAACTATAAGGCCCTTTGTTATATGGCTCTCTACTATTGGTTGGCATGCTTGTACCCTTCTGGAACATTTGGCTCACATGCAGCACGTACGCTGGTACCACAGATGCCAGTGGGTGGACTTGAACGTATCTCCCCACCCAATTAGCCCAACATCTCTCATTGCTCATGCCGCCTGCCATTCAGATTGTCTTTGAACTTATCCCTGCAAAGTATCATTTCTCCTGAGAATAAAATAGGCACACTCTTATCGTAGTTCAGGTCTGTACGCCCACCTCCTATTTCCATCCTGGACTCACGTGATAGGAGACCATATTTTGACCTGTTTTGCAGCATTTAATTGTCTTGAATTCATAAACTTGGCACTCATGGTGTTCTGATTCAGCTT
Organism: Ambystoma mexicanum; assembly: GCF_040938575.1. Taxonomy (NCBI): domain Eukaryota; kingdom Metazoa; phylum Chordata; class Amphibia; order Caudata; family Ambystomatidae; genus Ambystoma; species Ambystoma mexicanum. The sequence goes on along the minus strand of NC_090935.1, from coordinate 840,502,768 downwards.
CTCACATTCACTGTTCTTCAAGGAAAGATAACTGGTTCTTGGCCACTACATCCTTTGACACCTGTCCAGACAACTATTTCTGACCTTTCCTCGATCTTTAGCTGCTTTCTTACTGCGATTTAGCTTTCTGATTCTTCTTTCTTTACAGGTCTAAGATTACTAAATATGTGACTCCAAAGTCCAGATTTTATATAATGGCGGCACTGCCTGCAGTCTATTCACTACGTATAGCCATAACTTAATCGACTTGCGTTGCTGCATCTGTACAGTTATAAAACGCTTGCATTTCTCTTCAGTTTTCTTCACATGTGCAATCTTCATTCCGCACATGAACGTTTACTCAATTCTTTACTTCGTCATCACATTCTATAAGGTCTATGCATCTTCTTCTTTGACCACTTTTCTCAGTGCGTCATGCTCATTTCTTATGACGCCATCAGCCTCCTTTTCTCTCATCTTCATATTCCTTCGGTAGCTCCTCCAAGAGATTGTCATCTCTGCAGGGATACATCACATAAGGTCTTCTCAATGGATACCTCATCTCAAAGACTCTCAGTGGAATTGGCACAATCACTGGTGTCGTGCATGTAGTGATTTCCGGTTTCCAACATATTTGAATGATGGGGGTGGGACTTCCTGCAGAGGCATCCTGCTGCTCTTCTACAAACCTATCAGAGAATTTACTATTTTTCAGTGATGTTTATATATGCCAATCAAATTGTAGATTATATTGTATCATTATAGTAAGAGTTTTTCTACACAGTACATGTTTACTGCTTGAGAGTGAGGTGCAGTTTTTGGAGATAGTGCTATTTTTGGGGTATATTTATTATTTATTCATCGTTAAAATGGATACAAAATATGGACATTTCTCGCTTGTACCTGCAATGAAATATTACATTGCCAAGGTTGTTCCAAGGCTTCTATATGATTTGGAATTTTTCTCAGAATGGATCCTTGGGGAGTTAGATTTTTATGAGGCCCTAATCTGGAGGAAAGTCCTGTTTCATCTTCCTCATTGTGTGATTTTTGCAGATATAAGATATGAATTAGGTCTGCAATCACTGGCTAGCCTTGTTGAGTGAAGAAAACGGTTGCTCATGAGTAAATTGTTGTTAAGTCCTGTATCCAGTATGTATGGGCTTCTTGGAAGAGAGGGTGTGGGAAATTATATGATATGATATGGCATTTGTAACGCGCCTATACACAAGTGTTTCAAGGCGCGAATAAAGGTTTTATTCAGGAGCTATGTGTAAAATGTGCATTAACCCTTGAAAATATGGTGTCATCACAAATGGTACTGTTTACAAATGCCAACTTTGTAAAAAAAGTAAAACCAGACCTCTAATTAGTCCAAAACGATAAAAAATATTGTTAGATCAAAGCTATATGGTCTCATATGAAAAAAGGTTTTCAAACATTAGAATCATATTTAATTCGCTTTCAAGGGAAGTGTGCTAGGAATAATGCTATGCATTTTCATTTTAATGTTTTATTAACAAATAAATTCTTAGTATTAGAAAGGCAAATAATATGTTTGTTTTTGTAGGTGTTTTCAGGACCACTTAGTAACAGAATCTTTGAGGCATTGATTAGTTTATTGCCCTGACCTAAGGACTCAGAGGATTTTTAGAAAAATGTCTTTAATCTCTGTTTTGTGTCACTTGATTGTCTTTTGTTGAATATCTTGCATGGCAAGAATGTATAATTAGAAATGAGTTTACTGCAATTTTTGAAGGATGTATGTAAGCTGCTCTGATAGATCAGCACACAAAGAAAAAATTATATTTATGAATTATTTTTTTTTATTTGTTATATATGAAATATTGTGTTCTATTGTAAATATAAATTGATTTGTTTTGACATTGTTTTAATGATTTGTAAAGGTTTTTGTTATACAACTACATACAAATAAATACATAAATAAATAAAAAGTATATGTATACATTTCAGTCACAGATTTGAAAGTAGATCCCACCAATGCATGTTATATAGAACAGTATGGGTATTATAATGTTCAGCACCAGTACATGCCCAGGTCTAACCTGTGTCATAGACAAAACAAAATAGGTAGTAATTTATAAAAAATAAACAGAAACCATATCTGGAAGTTTCCCAATTTGCTTGGAAATGGTGTGCTTTGGAAGGGCAGGCACCTAATTGGGATTCATGCTATGTAATCACATATTCTGTTACAAAGACATAGGAAGATGTCAAATGAATGGAGGTGCATAGTAATTTCTATCATTAAACAAGCAGCATACCCCTACCCATGAAAGATTTTGCAGCTGTGTTTGTGCTTCAAAGTTGGATATCAAGCTCTGTCGTATGACCCCATGTTAGTAACTCGTTTTGTGTCAGATTTATGGAAGTCTTTGACTGTGGCCCTAAATATGACAAGTCTTATGGTGGAGTGCAGCTGATCAATGCTATCTTGGGTTTGATGCTGGCAAATGTTATTTTCCTTATTTGTGGTAATTCAAGGATTCTGCCATTTTACAGGGAAAGTTAATTTAAAGTGGTGAGTTTTGAGTGAACATTTCTTCTCTTGAGAAGTGTTTTGGGAATTTTACTCTGAAGTTATGGCTACAGTATGCCTGGTATTACTAAAGAAATGTTCACTGGGATGAGGGCAAGGGCAATATTGATGTGGTTTGGTAGGATAGCTTTCTGGGGCTGCCCAGGGCACTTGGCCATTCATACCCTAGTGAGAGTGGAGATGGACAGTAGATGGAAGAAACACAGGGTGATGTCCTTTGTTGAGTAGTAGTGATTTGTTTGTAGGTGAAATTCAGGATAAGGGGTCAGGCCATTGGCCCTATCAGACCTGAACAGGTACAAACAGGCAAGGCCCTTGTCTTTGCATGTCATTTGATGAGGATGCCTAAGGAGGACTGATTAAATAGGTGGTGGGAGAAGCAAGTGAGTGGCAGAGTCCGGTCATGTGACTAGCAGCCTACTCAATGCTGTCTACCTGGAGCTGGCCTACAGTCATTAAGTAGAGGCATGTGATGTGTGAAAACTGGAGCTTTGGCGGAGCAAATGAGTGGCAGCGCAATACCTTACAGCTCTCATCCCTCATCACCTTCCTCACGAATTGTGGACACACCACAGATTGATGAATGGCAGTTTGCCACATAAAACCAAAGATGTGTAACATATTAACTTGAAACACCTTTAGGTATGTGAATTAACAAGTTATGCTAATTTATGCTATGTTTACCATGCTCAGAACTAAGATGCCCACGTTGCATCTACAGTTTATAGTGATGAATGGATGTAAAAGGAGAGGACCATGTGCCCTTCCTTCAAATTTCTGGTGAAGGATTTTCTTTTGCCCAGTAGGCTGGCATACTGCTTGTAGATTAGCCTAATATGATTGGAGAAAGGGTGTGAAGGATCGCATGTAGACTAAAGAAGATGAGTAGAGTTCCAATGGGTGGCAATTGAGTTTCTCAGTTTGTGATGCAATTGTGGTTGGCACAGTACATTTGGAAAATGCTAAGCCTGAATGAAACCTGAGCTAATTGTATAGATCATAGTAATCATGTGTTTCACAGCCTAATAATTCATGATAAGGGATTCACATATGAAATTAAAAATATGCAGCAACTATGGTATTAGCCAGGTCACTAAAGAAAAAGACGCAAGGACATTTGTTATGGGAAATATTTTTTTCTCACACAAAACCATACCATAATATGTCCTACTGCTTGTACACATTCTAGAAAAGACTGAAATAAAATATCTATGACCTGTACAAAATTGCAAACCTAAATATACTGAATACATTTTATATAAACAATTCATATTATATATTGAAAATATAAAAAAAACACAATCACTGACCTTCACCATCCCACATTTTTTATTTACTGCTTTTTCTAAGATGCCATCAAGCAAGCAACAATAACGTGCTAGCAAGGAGAATTGTGTGAAGGGAAGCAAACTTTTACAATATATTATTTTCAAAAGTAGTGTTCTCAAATCTGTACATGAAAGTACTGTAGATAATGTAACAATACCTGTTATCTCGGAGGAAGCCTGGTTTGCCTACTTTGAAAATCTCTACAAGGTCAAAAACCAGGCGCCTAATGATAAGGAAATGAGACCTACTACAGATAAGCCACGGGAGGGGGTGTTTCTTCCATTGTTTTGACTATGCATGTCATTGAGGAGGCTCTCATATTGCAGAAGCCGGGGAAAGCACTTGGACCGGTTATGATATGATTAGATAGTTTATTTATATAGCGCCTATACACAATGTGTTTCAAAGCACTTCAAGGAAAGGGAGGGAACAAGGGAAAATACAATGACATTCTTACAGGCCATGAACAGTAAGGATGTGAAATTAACTATCGTACTCGGCCTGGCGGCATTTCAGATAGTGCAAGAGCTAAGACATAGATAAGGAAGGGCGGGGGAGAGTGGGGAGGAAATGGAAACAGACAGGCGACTACCGTACTAGGCCTGACAACATTTCTGGTAGAGCCGGAGAAAAACAAGAGGTGAGGAAGAGGGGTCATTGGTCCCCAATGTCTGGAATCAGCATGAGGTAGTCATACGGCTCCCGTATTTGTTAAAATGATTCAATGCCCCGCTGGAAGTAAGTACAAATAGTGCCTCATTCATGGACCCAAGCAATAAGTGTCCCCATTCACAAGAAGGGAGATAGGGGTTGTCCAGTGAACTATCAGCCCATCTCCCTTCTAGATGCGGGGGGCAAGCTATTTGCTTCTGTGCTGCTGGGTCACTTGGATGTTTGGAGCTAGGAGGTGGGGCTTTGCACCACCTCCAGATTCTCTTCCATCATAACATCAGCAGACTCTGGGGGTAATTCATAGATTTCAGCGCAGAGGCAGCGCTCGTGAGCAGCGCAGAGAGGGAGCTTGCGCCAGCGTGCACCATCCGTGTGCGCTAAACAGCACTCTGGCGCACCAGGTATTAAAGGAATTCAGAAGCCATTTTGAGCGCTGGTGCAGAGAACATCCCGCAGCGCGAGTTATGCTCCCAAGAACGCCCCTTGCGCAAGGAAAAGGCACGTTAATCGCGTGAAAATACAACACGCACCCCGCTCACGGCACCCAAAGGCGTAAAAATGTACTGGCGCACCCCTCGGAACACGCATACCCCGCTCGAGCCAGGTAAATTTCATAGAAAAAGCACTCCCCTGTGGCGTGGGCTGCCTGTGGGGCATGCCCAGGGTGGATGGGCTGCCTGCGGGGCATGGGGAGGGTAAGTGGGCTGCCTGTGGGGCCTGGTGAGGGTGGATGGTGTGCCTTCACGTATTTCGGGGTGTGCAGGGAGTTTCAAACACGATAGGCCCTGTGCGAGCAGGGTACGTGTATTTGTGGGGTAGGCAGCGAATTTCACACGGTATAGGCCCTGTGCGAGCGGGGTACGTGTATTTGTGGGGCACGCGGGGAGTTTCACACGCAATAGGCCCTGTGCGAGCGGGGTACGTGTATTTGTGGGGCACACGGGGAGTTTCACACGCAATAGGCCCTGTGCGAGCGTGGTACGTGTATTTGTGGGCTACACAGGGAGTTTCACACGCGATAGGCCCTGTGTGAGTGGGGTACATGTATTTGTGGGGTACGCAGGGAGTTTAACACGTGATAGGCCCTTTTCGAGCGGGGTATGTGTATTTGTGGGCTACGCGGGGAGTTTCACATGCAATAGGCCCTGTGCGAGTGGGTACGTGTATTTGTGGGATACGCAGAGAGTTTCACACGTGATAGGTCCTGTGCAAGCGGGGTATGTGTATTTGTGGGCTATGTGGGGAGTTTCACACGCGATAGGCCCTGTGCGAGGCGGGTACGTGTATTTGTGGGCTACGTGGGGAGTTTCACACGCGACAGGCCCTGTGCGAGCGGGGTACGTGTATTTGTGTAGTACGTGGGGAGTTTCACACACAATAGGCCCTGTGCGAGCGGGGTACGTGTATTTGTGGGGTGTGCGGGGAGTTTCACACACTATTTTGGCATTGTGGGCCCTCCCGGGTGTGCGGGTTCACCCTCCCCATGCCCTCCAGGCAGCCCACACCACAGGGGACTACCCTACAACCCTCCACAAGCCCTGCAGACAGCCCACACCACAGGGGACTACCCTACAACCCTCATCATGCCCTGACACTTGTGAGGCCCGACTCATGTCCCCCTCCACCCCCACCCACCCAGCAGTGACGGGCACCTGCCAGCAGGCCCCGACTCATGTCCCCCTGCACCCCCACCCACCCAGCATTGACGAACACCTGCCAGCAGGCCCCGACTCATGTCCCCCCCAACACGTCATCATGATCCACACTCTTGACCCTTATGGCCACCCAAATCCCACCCCACGCCACCCCAGTCCAAACACCCAACCAAGTATTCCATCCACCCCACATTGAAATCCCCATGTCATGATAGATCCCAAATGGAAAGTATGCACATCAATACATGTCCGTCCCACACACACAATGGGTGCAAGTGAATGAGAAAAACCAGATCGTGACATGCATGAAACCAATGAGAGCATACCACACAAATGAAGTATGAAACCAAAATGTATTAAATACAAAAGCAAGGGAATGAAAGAAAATCACACAATAATAGAAATAATAAACAAAAGGCTGCATGTCCAAAATGAATGAAAAAATATATGAATGAGAATCCAAATAAATCCAAAAGTAAAAGGCTCCAAAGTGTTAGTCCATCAAACCAAATCCAAAGATAAACAAAAAAGAAAACCATTGCTCCATGGGTAAAAAGAAAATCATCAAGTCAAATCCAGTCCAGAACTATGTACAACGTAAAAATCCAGGGTCCATGAGCCCAACAATCCAAAGGAAACCTACCTAACAAATTACTATATACAAAAAGGTGGGGCATAGCCCGTGCGCCCCAAATGAAAGAAAAATAGAAAGGAAACCTAACACTAATTAATTATATACAATGGCGGCGGGCAAGTCCTATGGCTCACTTGTTGATTTCCCGGGCCAGGGCATCATCAAACTCCTGTACAACCTCCTGGAGGCGGGCCTGTTCCCTGGCCCGAGGTCTTGCAGGGATAATGCCATGTCCAGCTCCAACTCCCTGCGAATAACCTTGAGGCACTCAGCCCGCCTCAGCGCCCTGCGCATGGAGTTCTCTGCCCTGACCATAGTGAGCCGTTCCTCTTCCGCCCGCTGCCGCTCCGCATCTATTTGCTGGCCCAACCGCTGCCACATGGAAGACACTCCCAATCCAGGGTCCTCCTGCCCTCCGGTCAATGCCTGCCCCTCTGATGTTGATGGCCCCGAGCCATCATCGCTCCCACCTTGAGGCTGCTCCTGCCATGCCTGTGCCCTGCCTGTTGAATCCTGCACGTCCTCCTCCTGCTGGGGTCCAGTTGTTGGGGTGGCCACCCCTGCTGGACCTTCGACTCCCGACTGTGGCAGGGATGTGTTCTCCACCAGCCTGGCTGCAGGGTCAGAGGCAGCTCCACAGGGTACCCAGGTGTTACTTGTGCCGGAAGATGGCACGGAGGACGACTGGCGCATAGGGGGTTCAGTTGAGGAGGCGGTCGGTGCAAGGTCCAGCAGATGGAGGCACCCAGCACTGGTGACCCGTCCTAGTAGGTCGACGCGGTCACATGCAGAGTCCTCACGAAAACCCTGCATGTCATCCCGGATGCCATGTTGACACAACGCCACCCCAGCCAGGACAGGCTCAACACGGTCCTGGATTGCCACGTCCGCAGGGAGAGGAAGGCCAGTTGTTGTTCGCGCATCCCCTCCCTGAGAACGGGTCTGGACGAAGGCATCCCTGCTGGTGCGGGATGATGCAGTCACAGGATCGGGGACAGGATTACACATAGGCACCTCCGCGGTGGCCTGTGCTGCCTCCTGTCCCTGCCACTGGCCTGCACCACTAGCACCAGTGAAATCCCCCCTCCAGAACCCATGTGTGGCTCTTCCACGACATCCTTCTCAACCAAACCCCCCACCAACCTGGATGACTCCGTGCCATCTTCCTCCATAGGGAGTCCACTTCCAACCTCCGCCTCTTGGACCTACCCTCGTCAGCTGCGGCCACGGACGCAGCACCAGTCTCCTCACTCCCCAACGAGATGACAACCCGGGAGGGGAGCTGGGCCTTGCGTCTCCGGCTGGCGGTGCGATCCCTGGCGCTGTGCTCCACAGCACCGTCTCCGCCCTCTTCATCAGTTGACGCTGCAGACAGGGAGAGACAGAACACAGGCATCAGGACAGTGTACAATGGTCTGATACACACATGACAGTTGCACATGCGTGGCATTGTAAAACTCACACATGGCAGCACACTCCCCAACACACATATCATTTGAACTCACACACATGCGCAAATCAACAGGAATGTTGCAGCAGGCAGAACCATCCATACACATACAACAGCATGAGCATCCGGTTAGCCTGACATCACATGCAACATGGGGAGTGCAGAACACATGCACACATACCACCAGACATACATGCATCTGTACATTCCCACCACCTGTTGCAGTGATATCATCGCCATCCATGTCACATCTGCCAATCAGCCTCCTACATGTCAGTGTCACATGCATCCATGGTGTATCACAGTGGCACATTTGTCAAATACACACACATGCACATGTACATTGTGCAGATACATGAAGGTGGAACCAGCATCCATGTGTCACACCACAACCATGCCGCAGTACATACACAGAAATTTAAACATATGTGCACCCACACATGCATTTGGCCACCATGCATTTGAACACATGCGCCATTGATGTGCCTCACACATGACTGGACTCACATGCAGCAGGCTCATGTCCCTGTACATACACATCCATACATGGGCCTACTAAGACATATGTCCAACCTGCACACTCCTGGCACACCTCAACATGCACAGCGTCCAATCAGTAGGCATGGTCACTTACCGTTCGACTCCGGACGGGTCTGCCTCTGAAGGATCTGGCGGTGGAGCGCTGGGTTTATGCATTCCAGGACCCTCATCTGGATGTTGATGAGGCGGACCGGGCACCCATCTGCATGCTTCCCCTTCAAGAGGCGCCGGGCCTTGATGAGGGTCCTGGACTTGAAGTCCTCCTAGGGATTCCAGACGTGATGCATGTCACGGGCTGCCACCACCTCCACGTTTATGGCAGCCACGATGTCCGTCCAGATCCTCTTCCGTCCTTCATTGTCGGCGCGTGAACTTTCAAAAAGGGCATCATAATGCCACAGGACTAGCTCTACCAGGATACCAACTTCTGCGGTACTGAAGCTGGTAGCCCTCTGCCTCTCTGGCTGGGGGTTTCCAGTGGTCTCCAATGGTGTTTCCCCCAACATGGCAACCCCTGAGGCAGGTGTGGGTGGGCAACTGGGTCCTGGGGCCGCGCTGTGGAGCGATGGAATACCAGTCGGCAGGCTTCTGTTCCAGTAGGGGTGGTCACAGCAACTGGACCCCTGCAGATGGCTGACGTGCAGGCACCAAACAGCAGGGCACGTGGCCAGCATGCAGACAGGCAGCAGCAGATGGCAGGTGGGAGCGTGGTCGGGGATCTGGGGGGCAGGAAAATGGCCTTCTGGGCAGGAGCGTGGTCTTCCGTATGTTGTTGCATGGCCAGCTTGATATGGAGTGATTTGGCACGTGAAAAAAGTGCACGTCAGCGTGTAATTCGAGGAAAGGCCCTTAGCGCATAAGCGCGTCTGTGACGTAACGCGCTTTTAGGAAACATTTCATATTTGAAATTAATTTTCCCTCCATGTGCCAACCCCCAATCTTTTTGCTGCTGTTTAAACACCTGTAACTAAACTTTGCCAGAGAAGCAAAGCCCTCAGCTGCACTCCTCTGGGCTTTCGCTCACTTTTTATGGGGAAACAGACATGCCCTTAAGACAGTCAGTACTGGGAGATTTCTTTTCCCTTAGTCCTTTCCTCATGTTGCAACTTTTGTGCAACATGTAACAAGTGCACAATGTAACTTACCTTACAGTACACTTGAGTCTGTAGTCTTTTCAAAGCCCTAGAAACTCTCGCTGGACTTTAAGGAGCCAAGCATCCTGCAACAGAAGCCGAGTCAAGGAATCCCTCGGGACCCTGAGCCCGCTGTCGTCCTGTGAGACCCCTCTGCATCCGGTCATCCTAGAAGGTCTGCAAAGGCGCTTCGACCTATTGGAATAGTGGGACCAACTATTCTCGGCAACTTCACCAAACCCTGCAAGTAAGACTCTTCGGAAGTGTCCCTGGGCCAACCAGTGGGCTGACTAGCTTACGCGGGACATTTGCTCTCTCACTTCCGCCATTTCCAGGAGGCCCTAGAAACTTGGCATACTGCTAACTGTCTGTCCAAGGCACCCTCACACCGAATTTCGTAAACTTTGCATTCCCAGGTCTGAAGTGAGACAAGTGTATCCGGACCGGAGGAAACACGGTTGCCATGTTGCCCTGCTGTGGCAACGACCTGTGCAGGTTCGCTGCATTTGTGACCCCCTTGCCCCTGAAGCCTGCTGCAGTGGAACTGGGCCGATTCTTCCACCCTGAGCGGAGAAATCTCCACTGTCCCGTTTGGGAATCCTCGCTACATCTCCGGAACTACACGGTGTCGAATGTCCTGTTTGTCGCATTCAAACCTGCCAGCGAAGTGGACTGTACTGGCGAAGTTTGGGTCTGCCTGTATCGGGCACCGGTGAGTAATCCTTACCCCTACCGGCGGCCCCTGGTGCAGGAGCCCATTTTTAAGCACCAAGTAGCCCCTGAGGGCCCCTTTCCTTTCCAACGCTATTGTAAAATAGCGACTCCATCCCAAACTCTCCAACTGCCTCTGTCCTCAAGTGGAGGTCATGTTTGAATAGTGGGAACTTGTTCTTCATCACCTCATCCACCTTCCTGATCTTCTAGAAACCCTTGAAGAGACCCTATTTTGTCCATTGGCACAATGTACTATTGAGCATAAGGCTCCTCTCTTCATAGGGCTTGGACTGCCTCTTAAGTTACGTGTATCATCGATGTGGAACTGGGTCTAAAGATTATTTACACTGCCTGTTTTCCTCCCCATCTAGGTGGTCAACATATTTTGTGCTTTTAACCCATTAGACCCCAATGGTCTCGTATATATATTGTATTGATATTGATGTATTGGTTTACTCTAGTGATACTGTGATTCTTTGCTATGGTCTAATTTACAAAGGCCTTGTAATAAATGTGTATATATTTTTAATATAACACCTGTCTGGAGTAATTTGTAAGTGTCCTTGCTTTGTATGCTCATTGAGGTCTTTCAGTCACCCTCACCCCTCTTGAGACTTAGGGCCTCAATACGAGTCCGGCAGTAACTGAGGCGGTAAAACTGCCTGGTTACCGCCGGACTAGTATTACCATTTCGCCTCCGTGACTCCCGGAATTACCAGGGCATTACAACCCCGGTGTCCCGGGAATTCCGGAGGCGGAATGGTGTTAATCCCAATTCCCATTGAGTCCCATAGGACTCAATGTGGATGGGGATCATGGAAACACCGGCACCATCTCATGATGGTGCCAGTGTTTCCTCGTCCGCCTGCAGGTGGGCGGTGTTAAACCCGCCAGGTCAGACCTGGCGGGTTTGATGCCTCTGCCTGCAGGAGTTGTGATCGCCCGGTATGAAACAATGGTGACGGCGGGTTTACCGCCACCGTTGTTTCCATACCGGGTGAGTTATAATGAGGCCCTTAGTCTTGACTGCCTGCCATAGCTACCCTGATTGGTCTGGCTTGTCCAGAGGTTACCCTGTTCCAAGAAACTAGGCTGGCCTTCTGAACCTCTGTCCCTCCAGGTCAGAGTTCAGAAATCCTTCTTAATACGCACGTGGGCATTTCCCTCCACACGGGTGCATGTTGATTGTACACATGCAAAAACTGCACATGCGGGTGTCACTGCATGTAATTGAAGGAAAGGCCCTTAACGCGTACGCGCATATGTGACGTCGCACATGTGGGCTGGGTTAAACGGTACGCGTAGGATGCCATTTTCTTGTACGTGCTTTTTGTGGAGAGCGAGCAGGTGATTCTTGTACTTCTTGTTGGTTCACACGCAATTACTTCACAACGGTTCCAGTTCGTACTCCTTGTAAACTCAGGCAGCGTTCAATTCTTCTTTTGGCAGGGGTGTTGCCAATGCGCACACGCGCGTCTTTTTTACTTTCTTTTTCCAGGCAGACGGTGAGTCGCGCACGTATTTTTCAACTGTGGCTGCCCCCGTGTTTTGCGTACCCATTCAGAGGTCATTGTAGCCTGCGTGTACCATGCGTACGCTTCTTTTTGTTTTTCTGGGTGCCACAGCGTAGTGCAGGTTCTTTATTCCACGCACGTAGGCTACTAGGGGTCGCGTGCATGTTAAATTTTGTTTTCGGGGTGCCTCAGCATTGCATGACCCGTCATCTTCCCCCAGGGGTCACAGACAGCCTTGCTAGAGCACTAGGGTACGTATTCCATCTAGTACCCTGCCCCTTTCAACCCAATTGCCCAGGACAATTGTTTACTGCACCTCCCATTCGCACAATAACATCAATGCCATGGTTGGGAGGCGACCAAGCGGTTAGGGAGGCAAAGGTGGCCGACCTCCAAGAGGTGGGCACGGAAGAGGACGTGGCCAGGATGTGCAGGGTGGCCCAAGAGGCCAATGTGTGGAGGACCAATCAGGGACACCTATGCCCCCCCCAATGGGTCGGGGAGATGCAGCTGACACCATCCCAGCTCAGGCCTTGTTAACCCGTCCCATATTGTCAACCGAACCAGCACAGGATGACTCCCAGGCTGACTTCCATGTCACCAAGTCCAATCCACGTGTGGCGGTGAAAGTTGCTAGTTGCTGTCACCAGGCCCCGTGGATCTGGGGCAGCAATGTCATCTGCTGCCCCTAGTAGCCAGGGTGAGGAGTCTGCAGGGGCAGCTGCAGCTCAATCCACCCCAGCTCCGAGTCTCCCAGCTGGGACAGTGTTGGTCCAAGTCCATCACACCGAGGTTAGTCCTGCCAACATCACCCAGCTGCCAATGCCTGCAGTGAGACCTTTGGTCATCGTGCCTTTGGCTACATCCAGTGCCCAGTCCACCTGCGCTTCAGCCCATGCCAACCAGAGTGGCGTAAGCCACTCAGGGTCCACACCACCTCCCAGGAGAAATAAGGGTGCTCTTGCAGTACAGGCTGGGAACCCAGACACAGCTCCCCTCTCCGGCACGTCAAGGAAGCGTAGTTTCAATAATGTGGAACTAGATGCACTTGTGGGCTACGTATCGGCCCATGGCCACGAAAAATGCTGGTGACTGCAGGGTGCAAAACTATGACTGCTCTATGTAGGTCCCACTGGCAGTACATCGCGGACCAGATTAGTGCCCTTGGATTTGTCAGGCGCAAGGCTGATGATTGCTCTAAGGGGTGGAATGACCTCAAACGCAAAGCAAAGAACAAGCTGGGTTCCAATCATGCCTCTACTCTGGTGACTGGCAGTGGGTCTCCACCAGAGGAGGAAGTACTCACAGAACATGAGTCTATTGCTGGAGCTTTCATCACAGAGGATCATATCCAAGGCATGGGAGACCTACCAGATCTTGAGGCAATGTCCAGTGAGTGGCCATGCATGTGTGTGCAAATCATGTGTATGTTGCTTGGGTGATGTGTTCTGATTGAGTGCCAGGTGAGGCTGTGTAGTTATGACTAATATGGGTCACCCATGTGGTGGCTCCAAACCAAAGCCTGGCCTTGGGTTTTGGTTTTGAAGTATACCTTCTTGCCGCAGTTGACAATTTGCACCTGATTACTGCACTTGCCCTTCAACTGCCATCTTGCCGCAGCATTGTTCATACTGTTTCCCTGTTCATTCTGCCTGATTGATGAAATCCTTTGCATGTTTACCACACATTTTTGTGCCCTTCTGCCCCAAATGTAACATACTTCAGACATAGATTACACCCCACAATGGCCCACATATGTTTCCTTATTAAGGGAATGATTTCATCAATCAGGCTGATTGAGTAATGTGCACCTACACATGGCCTGAACACAAAAACTTTGGGGCCCTGTTTGAATGTTCAACATGACAATTGTCTTCTGTCATGTCGAAGTGACCAACCATTGATGTATCCATATGCCTGCCATCACTGCATTAGTGAACACTGGCTTTGTTGCAGCGTGTTGCACATGCGTGTTTTGTCACACTATATTGCATGTTCGATTTCATGATGTCCATCTCACATGGATGGGTGACAGTACTGATTTGCTACCATCTGGGTGCCCTTGTCAAATCTTCCATGGCTATGCTACGATCCATCTGTGTGCTGGCATGTGTCATGTATGTGGAGCGTCCATGCCACTCACAGGCTAATGTGTGATGCCAGTGCTATCCAGCATGCAGCACATGTGTTGCTTTTCCATCTTGGAGTCCTCAGTGTCTGCTTTTTGCCTCCCCTTCCAAATCATTGCCAGTGCATGCATGCCAGAGTTATTGTCCTGTGTGACATGTGTCATTTATGTACTGGATGTCTGCGTCGTCATGCCTATGTGTGTGGGCTATGGTGCTAATGCCTGTTTTTATTACTTTTCTTTTATGTTTTTGCAGGTGATGAGGCACTAGTTGCTGTTGAGGAGGAGGAGATGGCGCAGAGGCAGGAGTACTCACAGCTACAACCAGTCACCAGTGGAGGACGTGGGGTGGTGGTGCGTGAAAATTCATTACTCCTACAGACCATACTGTCCACAGGTGTCTCTGGGTACACCTCCGGAGACCTCTATGAATCAGGTGCTGAATCAGACACTGAGACATATGTCCCGTTGCAGGTGAGTGTTTCTAACAGAGATGCTGTTCTGTCCAACCCACCTGGTCTGGAGGTAGACCCCTTGATGGGGCATTCAGTGTTGGAAAGTCTGCCTGTGGCGGTTACAGATGCAGGGTCACACTCCACAATATTTGCTCCTGTTCCTGGGCCAGCAGATCAAAGGAGGAATGCAGTCCTGCAGCCTCAGGCAGTGCCAGCACAGCAAGGTGCACATCACCTTTCCCCAAACAGGTGTGGTGCCCGCCAACGCAGTGGCTGTGCACCACCAGGCAATACTGTGTGGGAAAACTCCATGTACACTATAGCAGCACTACAGGGGGCATCGTGTGAGATGATGGCTTAGGCCTTGGATAGGGTGGCCACTTCCATTCTCCCCCCTGAAAGGCAGGTGGTGCTCCAGCAGCAGGCAACAGAGTCCATTTGCCACTCACACAGAGAGGACATGTTGGCGTCCAACAGGGACTGATGGGCTGGACTGGAGACTCTGTGCACAGCCATATCTGCAGAGTCAAAGGCCCACAGGGATGCCCTGAGGTTAGAACACAGCTCCCTCAGAGATACTCTGAGTGAACTTGAGGTGTCCCATAGTACAAGGTCAGAACAGCAGCTGGAGCAGCTGACACTCACACTCTCATCTGAGCTCCAGGCAACATGGGCATCACGCAAGGCCTTGCAGGCAGAAATGTGTGCTACCCGTGAGGTGCTGCATGAGGATCTCTGTACCTTCATCCTGCAGAACCAAACCTTTCAGACCCGCATGCTTGCTGCCATGCAGGAGCATGCCAGGGCTTTGCATGGTCTGCCTCCCATATCATTCCCACCTTCTGATGTACCACCAGAGGGTGATGACAGCGACAGCAGTTCTCCCACTGTAGGGTAGCCGTGCATGCCATGAGCCCATGGAGGTTTTTTTTTCCCTCAACATCCACGCATGTGGTTGTTGGGGTGCACCCTGTAGCTCGTCCCTCCTGGGTGCCCTACCCCACCCCCGGTCGACACATGGCCATTTTTGATTTTTGATTTTTTTTTTCCGATTTTGCTAAATGAAATTACTATTTAATTCATTTGTTATCTTTAGTTCTTCTTTTCCATATTTTTTATTTTCATTTTATTTTGATTCTTGATTTGTTATTTTGATTTTCATACATTTATTTTTATTTGGTTATGCTTCTGATTTTTACTTTATAATTTTATTTGGTTCTTTTACTTTACATTTACTTTAGCTTTTTCTATATTTGATTTGCATTTACATTTTTGTTCAAAACCATTTTCTTTCAGATTGTGAAATAATGTTACAGTGTGTTGCTTTGTGTGGCTCCCGTAGGCATCCTCTGTGTATTCCAGCTGGGCACATGCAGGCTTGTCCTATCTTTGGGTTAGAAACTTGGGTTCCTGACACACACCCCTCCTGCTTCCCCTTTCCATGGGCTTGCAAAGGGTGTGGCCAAGTGGCAGTAACTTATACAGAGGCATTGGGCTCCCATAAGTTGTGTGGGCAGTCTGTAGTCCAAACTGTGTATACATCCCTAGGGGGATTGTTGTTCATTTCTCCACTGCAGGTTGGATTTCTGTATGGTTTTACATACAGGACTTTTTGCATGTATACATGTAGCTTCTTCATGTCTTAACCAGCCCGTCTCCTTTGTAGATGCAGTTCATGTTGTATGCTGTACACTGCCACATTTGACTACCAGCAACACTCTGCAGTTGGAAGGGGTAGATGGGCTGCCTTAGTCAGGTTGTGACACTTGCACTACTTTAATTTTTTACTGTCATATGTTGCCACTCTTGGATCCTGTACTGATGTTTTGTCTTCCTGGTGAGTATTTGGTAATGTGTGCTGTTTTTTTTTTCATTGGTGAGAGGCAATTGTCTGTGGGCTGTTTCCATTTGGGAGGGTGCACTTTGTGACACTTGTGTCATGTGATGTGCATTCATTTGGTTGCTTTCACATCGCATGCCATGCCATGGTGTGTTGGTTAGCTGAGATGGGGTTAGAGAGTGGTTGGGTGACATGCCACTATTTTTTGTAGTGTTTTGCAAGGGGGTAGTCCTTCATGCTGCATGAATGTGTGCGTTTACTGACACAGCATTGGGTGTCTTTAAGTAGCTAGGGATGCACACAATGTAGCACTTCCAGGTGAACAATCTCAGGGTGGTATGGTTGTGACACTTGACTGTCCCTTTTGTCATCATCATTGATTGTCAGCTGGTACGTGCCAGGCCTGTGTGCACTCCACAGGGGTGGGAATTTAGGTGAAGTAATTTGCCACAAGCTGGGTATGTGCTGCCTCACCACGTGCCCTTTCACCTCCCATGCGCAGCGGCCGTGCATGTGGTTGGGGTTGTGGGGGCACCACCATGTCCACCGGCACGCCCCGCCGGGTTGCAACATTGTGCAGGACACATGCTGCCACTATGATCCTGCACACTACTGGGGGGCGCATATAGCAGCTGACCACCACCCACCAGACTGGTCAAGGGAGCGAAAGCATGACTTCAGCACTCCGAATGTGCGCTCCACTATGCCCCGGGTTGCAATATGGGCTGTGTTGTATCTTACCTCGGGTGGTGTGGTGAGGTTCTGAATTGGCTTCACCATGTAGGTGCTCAGAGGGTAGGCACTGTCCCTTGGGGAGGTGATAATGGTTGTCATTAGTGGGGTTTTCACATTTCTCAGTGTCTGACATGCATGCATGTACAGAGGCGTTTATACTCACCAATTAGCCATGTGTCGCCATGCCGCCCAGCTTCCAGGTCCCGGTTTAGGGGTGACATTCTGAATAAGAAACTATCATGGCTGGACCCCGGATAGTTGGCATATACTGAGGTGATGGCTCCCTTGGCATCACATACAACCTGCACGTTGATAGAATGCCAGTGCTTGCGTTTTCGATAGATGTGCTCAGTGGCCCTGGGAGGACATAGAGCCACATGTGTGCAATCAATGGCACCTAGTACTTTGGGGAAGTGTGCCACCCCATAAAAGTCCTGGACGACAGTCTGCCTTTCTGCAGGTGTTCTGGGCATGTATATGTGCCTGCAGACTGAGGGGCATGCAGTCATGATGGCCAACACCTGCTGTAGGCAGCGTGACTGCGTGGCCTGTGAGACACCCCCGACTATGGCACTTATCCGCTGAAATTACCCAGTAGCCAAGAAGTGCAGTACATTGAGCACCTTTTCGAAGGGGCTCAGTGCTTTGGAGGAAAGGGTGGGTGATGTGAGGTCCTCCTCCCACTCCCTGACCAGTTCTAGGATTATTTGTGGTGGAAAACTGTATCTCCCATACATCTGGCCATCAGGCATCCCAAAAAGGCTGGTCCTGGGTAAAAAAATGTGGGGCCTGGCTATCTTCCTCCTCTTGCGGTGTCCCATGACCTCTGCTGCAAGGAATGGTATATTCATCATAGCGTATGAGCTTGTTTGTTGTTTGCGCGTACTTTTATGCTGCGCGGGGCCGCTTATGCCTGCTTTCTGCTGGCGTACGTGTTTCCGGATTAGCACATCTTTTTTGGCGCACAGGTTTCACCTGTTCGATTCCATGAATATATGTTGTTAGCGCGCGTGTGGGCGTTGCAAGCATTTACCTCTGGTACTTCCCCCGTAACACCCACATGTTCACGCTTTGTTCCCCATTCTGCGTGTTATGCCCTGTGTTCCGCCCACTTTTCTTGTGTGCGCTACACGAGGTGCGCTTTCCCTGTGCGTGTCACGCACGCCATTTAGTGAAGTGTGCACCTGCGTGCGCCACCCACGGATTTGCCGCACATCCCAGGTTTTACACGCACAGCGCATTTCATGAATCAATGAACAGCTGCGTGCGTCGATTTAGCACGCATGCGCTGCTATTTTCATGCTTGCACTCCCCTTTTCGGTGCACATTTATTCCATGAATTAACCTGTAAATCAAGTCTTAAGGCTTCATTTGATCCTAGAAAAATGTGTGGTATTGCAATATATGAATATCTATGCCGCCTTTGTTGATATAAAGACTGCGTTCGCTAGTGTACATAGAAGAGGCCTGTGGAATGCATTGATTACATTGTGCATGCCATCTGGCTTGTTAAGAGTGATTCAATCACTCTATAGCTAAAATGGGGCTGTAATCAGGTGTGTTCTGTTGGGTCAAACCACCCCTAGAATACAAATTGAAGTTGAAGTCAGGCAGGGGTGTGTTCGTGCCCCAAACCTGTTCTGCCTCTTCATTAACAAGGTCAGCGATCTTCTAGTGGCTGAGCGCAGTGATGCCCCATTCTCTTATTTGCTGATGATGGGGTTCTCCTTTCACTATGAAGAATGAATTATTGCAAAAAAAAGCTTAATTTCATATACAAAATTTGAGCAGTACTTGAAGTTACTGGAGAAAGAACTACGTCAGTCCGAACTTTTGGCAGCTGAATTGGCAAAATAGACTCATGAGGGAAATCAATATTCTGCAGTAGGAAGTCAAAAGGTGCTTGCCGAGCCAATTATTCAAAATGATCTTGAGCGTGCCATGGAAGAAGTAGAAATTACAATGCAACAAACTAAAGTTGCAGATGCAAATCATGATGAAATGGTTAGTAAACGTAATATAGAACAAAAACAGGTTCATGATATATAATTTTATAATTATATATAAATCATGAATGTTCTTGTGTACAATACAAGCCTGTATTGTTGTATGTTAGTGGACAAGCAGGAACAAGTACATCTTTTTTAATTCCTGCAATAAGAGCTATGATCTAAAATGTAACTGATTGCTCTTGGTCACATATTTTAACTGCTCCAAAAGATTTAGCAGCTTTCAATGTAGGAGGTGTTACTTGACTTCGACTGTTGATCCAACCAGTGTAGCATGACAACAAACTAGAGTATCAAAAACTTGTATCAAGTGCAGCATACAATGTAAGAAAAGCACTGAGAAAATGAAATGCCTTGATTGTAGGCAAAGTAAGCATGTTGTCTAACTTGATGCTAGCTGTCATTCACTTGCGAATGCAAGTGGTTTTGAAGACTGACTAGAATGTTTTGTTTGGAGGTAAACATGTACTTGTTTGTGGAGACTTGTTACAATGAAATCCTGTGAAAGGTCAACCAGTTTTCAAAATGCTGCAATCTAAGGAGAGTCAAAAAATTATAGGAAGTATTGGTAATTGTAACCTTTGGAATTGTTTTGAATTCCAAAATCTTACCATTAATATGAGACAATGGTCCTCATTACGGTGCTTGCGCTCCCGTAATCAAGGGTGCCGGTACGGGGCCGGCTCCGTTCATTACGGGATGTGCAATTACGAGGTTCCCTTTGCGGGACCCGGTAAGGACACCTGGTAAAACCAGGCGTCCTTAGCGGGTCCCTCCAGGGGAACAGGCAGCTAATAACGGGCCGTTATTAACGTGCCCGTTATTAGCTCCCTCCCCATTCCCATTGAGCCCTATGGAAGTTCAAATGGGAATGGGGATGGGTTCCTTCAAGGAGGAATTACTGGGTCCTCCAAAGTCGGAATGACCTGGTTATTCCTCATTGAAGGAACCTGGTATTGGGACCCGGTATGGTGGCAGCCATGCCCTTTTTAAGGGCATGGCTGCATCCATACTCATAATGAGGCCCAATGTGTAGACTTAGAGTGTGCAGACATGTTTAATAAGGTTCATATAGGTGTTCTTGAGGAGAATGTAAAAGCAGTCTTAAAGGGAAGACTAATTTCTAACAGGTTTCATGCAGATTGCAGTTTGTCTGATGTCATGTTAACTCTTCAGGAACAAAAACATGTAGCAAGTTTAACTCTACAATGCTACTGTCAGAGAAGCAAACTAGTGTGGAGATAAAATTGTGTGATGTTTTAGATGGTCATGTTATGCCATTAGAAATGTATAAAACAGCAAAAGCTTGATTAGTTCAACTAGATAATTCAATGTCAAAACCAGCAGGTCTAGAAGTAGTTTTAAAACTGTGAATCAATGCACAAGTAAATACAACGCTTTCCACTGTATATTTTAAAAATAGTGATGGGCAACTAGGCATGGCTTTTAACCATGCACATTGGTATTTATTAACACTAGCCAACGTAATTAGTGTTGTCACCAGTGATGCCATCAGTGATGTGATTTGTAATGTTATCAGTGTTGTCAGATAACATGTAATTAGCGATGTCATCAGTGATGTGATCTGTCTGTGATGTCATCATTGTGGTCATGGACTGCGCAACAGGGGGTGCAAAGTTAAGGAGTCTTTAGATGAATTTTAGGGGTTTTGTTGCATTTAGTTTTTACCTTACTGTCCGTGCAGCTAAAGGTTAATCCATATTACATGGCCACGGTAGTGGCCATGTATTTATGGTTAAGTTGCTGTTTCCATAGGAAGAGCACTTTTTGGGTGGCTTATAACTTTGCTCTCCCTGGACGGATCCTCACCAAACTTTGCAAAAAAAGTAGCTGGGTCACTCTGAATTTTTTTGCAAAGTTTGGTGAGGATTCGTCCTGGGGGGGAAAAGTTATAGGGGGGGTCCCAAAACTTTTTTTTTTCCCATAGACTGAATGGGAAAAAACTTTGCGCACGGCTACAGCCCGAACCGCTGGACGGATTTACACCAAATTTGCGGCAGGAGCGGCAGCCTGGTCCCAAAAGCGTGCTTTTGTAAATTTGGTGTAAATCTGTCCAGTAGTTTTTTTAAAAATGACCAAAATGTAAGGCAAAAAAATTAGTGATATCTGCGTTCGCTTCGCGGACGGATTTACCTGTTCGCTCCGCGGACAGCACCCCGATTGGCCCATGGGCTTGCGTCATGTCCGCGGACATGAGATGTGTTCGCTGATTGGACGGCGAGGGGCGTGGAGCGCGTCAGATTTTCTGTGGCGCCCGCCTTCTTGTATTCGCAGTCGACCGCGTACAGTGCAGTGAAACGTGGATAAAAAATTGTATTTAGTGCCTTGTGTTGGTGTGTAAGAGTGTTTGGGGAGGGTGGGGGAGTATGAGATAGGTTCAATGTTTTGTTTTTTTATGTGCTAGACCTTTTTGTTGCGTTCGATTTGTCCGCGGAGAACACGGCTGTTCTGACATTTTGTAAATAAACTAAATGGTGGGGTGTTTAGAGGACGGAGTATGTGTCATTTTTGTTCGCAAAGAAGGTAAAAATGAGCTATGAACACTCGCGGTGTACTTAATTGTTCGTAAATACACAAACTGGGGGTGTCCTCAGGACGCTGTCCGTATTGTAATCTGTCTAGTTGAATGTGTTCTAAGAACACTCGCAGTGTCCCGAAATGGTTGCAATTACACAAAATGGGGGTGTTCTGAGAACGTTGTTTGTATTGTTCGTTGTCAGGGTGAAAGTGTTTTAAGAGCACTCCTTTTGTTCGCTAATAGTACAATTTCCTAGGGGCGTCAACCGACTTTTTGTCCACTAAAGAAACGATAAATCCGGCTGGTGTGCGCCGACATTATGTGATAATCCTATGACTGGCGCTATTGACCTGGCTGTCTTGCTTTTTGCGACACTAAATCATATCTCCCGCCCCTAAGCCTGATATTATCAAAGCATTCATATTCCCCGCCTTTCTCCGTGACATTACAGGGTGCGTAATGAAACGCGCCCAGTCGTCTCCAGTACTACGCGACTTTACACAGAACCCGGAAGACAACACACATTGGGCCTCATTAGGACCCAGGCGGTAAGGGGTTTACGGCGGCGTAAACAGCGCCGACCCTTACCGCCTGATTCCGAGGTCCCTTAGCGCCATGGAGGATTTAACACCATTTTAGCAGGTGTTAAATCCTCCATGGCGTTAATTACGGTGGCGTAATTAACGCCTTCCCCACTCCCATTATGCCCTATGGGGCAAAAATGGGAATGGGGAAGGGTAAATGGGGATTGGGGACTTACCGCCCCGCCAACCTCGGAATGGGGCGGTAAGTCCGCCAACCACCATGGCGTAAACGTAGTTTACGCCATGGTGGTAAAGGTACGACCCAGGCGGTAACTTACCGCCTGGGTCGTAATGAGGCCCATTATGTCACAATACAGCGCGCCACAATTCGGAATATGAAACTGTGATTTAAAAGCAAAGAGCAAGATTGTAAATGTTGTAAAGTACATTTATTTGACATCAAATGTTTAGAGAATATTCAGCAATTTGCATTTGTCTTTGTTGTCGATCCGCAAAAGTTCATGTTGAGACACGCGATGTTCCTTTGCGGTACAGAGAGTATTAGATCAGCTTACAACTCAGTGCGCCACAATTCGGAATATGAAACTGTGGTTTAAAAGTAAACAGCAGGATTGTACATTTGGTAAAGTACATTTATTTCACATGAAATGTTTAGTGAATATTCAGCGATTTGCTATTGTCTCTGCTGTCGATCAGCAAAAGTTTATTTGGGGCCACGCGTTGTTCCTTTGCGGTAGATAGGCTGTTGGTTTATGATAAAAGCAGTAAATGGTCGCTCTGATAATTGGAAGGTTGCTCCAACAACGAGCCATTAGACCACCCTATTGGTTGGTATGTTGTTTGTAGCCGCTAGTACTGCGTAAGGGCATATTGGTCCTTGGCGATTGTCCCATAAAATGGTGAGGGTCATGAAGTTGCATATTTGGACTTGCACCTGGCAGTTGAAGACCCCATCCGCTGGAGTCTGTAAATCGTGACATAGACAAAATGGGGCCACGTACCTGTTTTAAAAAACATAAATTAGTCTCACCAGCCGATCTTCATTAAAAATCATCATTTTATTTATTAGGGCGTGAAACTATTTGCTATCGAAGATAGTGCAACAGAGTATGTTAATAATAAAATAATAATATTTTCCCATTCATATAGTGCTAAGAACCGTGAGGTATGTAAGCAGTGCTTATTATTAACCACGGTGTGTGGTGCTCATTTATCGACCACGGAAGGATGAAAGGCTGAGTTTCGCCTTGCCGGGATTCAAACTTGCGTTAGCAAGCTGTGCACGGATGTCAAAGCGAGCGCTGTACTCGCTGTGCCACTTGACAGGCTACAGTGAAGTGGCACAGCGAGTAGAGCGCTTGACCGCCTATAGACCGGTTAAATTATTTCTATTAACCCACCCTGTGTCATCTGCCTTTTTCAGAGCCCTCTAAACGACAGGGGATCAATTCGGCGGTGATAGTGCGCGGTAGAAAACATTATGCCACTTTCAACGAACAAGTTCAACTTGAGCGGTCTTTAATGCTACGCTATTGTAATTATATTTGGTATAAAGTAATCTAAAGGGTTACTTACAGTACAATTGCAATTTCCATTGTCTACGAGTGGTGCAGTCCCAAAATACGACTCCGCGTGTGCCAACAATCTTTCATATAGTGATATAATATGTAAAAGTGGTTTCGTTTCAGAAATTTCATCTTTATCTTCTCTTACGTTTTAGCAACACTCCTTCAAGAGAAGTCTTTCATCACAATCTCTGTCTGTCAAGGTCAAAACACAATACAACCTTATAGTCCGCTTCGTGAGCCTCTCCGGGGCCCGAGAAAAAAATGGAAGCAGCTGACCTTCACTGTGAATGAGCATAAATTCTTACTTTGCAACATTCTGTGTAAAGCCATCTGTAGAAGTTGTGGAAGCAGCTGACCTTCACTGTGAACGAGCATAAATTCTTACTTTGCAACATTCTGTGTAAAGCCATCTGTAGAAGTTGGTTTTTGCACGCCATGTTTGTATATTGTTTGCGTGATATTAAAAAAACTTTGTTAAAGGGACATTATGGTTAAGTTGCACTATTAAAAACCTATGAAATTCAGTGAAAAAACTTTGTTTAAGGGACGTTATGGCTCAAAGTAAAACCGAAAAACTCCTGAAATTCGCCAGTTATGGTAACATAAGCAACCATAACTCGCGCCACCGTGCACTGCTAACGTTAACACCCAGGACATCAAAGATGACCTAACAAATGTCATTGATGACATAACTGATGACATCACATGGCTGGCTCTCCCTTTTTATCCTTTACTGACATATCGAAGCCACATAGTTTTCTTCAGTAACAGTCAGGAAGTAAAAATTGAAAAGGTACTATATTTGTAGACTTAGGGTCCTGTCACATCATATGAAACATGTACATAGCGGAAGATACAGGCTTGAAAGAGAGCAATCCTTTCTGTGCAGGAAGATAATCATTATGGTTATCAGCACTTTCTCATAGTTTTATTTTTATTACTCTACCTTCCCTCTATATGCTCATATTTGTATACATTATACTCACTCTCCATAGAGTGAATGGGAAAAAAATTTTGCTCGGGCATACAGCCCAAACCGCTGGACGGATTTCCACCAAATTTGGACCAGGAGCAGCGGCTTCGTCCCGAAAGCGTGCTTTTGCAAATTTGGCGAAAATGCGTCCAGCAGACTTTTTTAAAATGACCAAAAAGTAGGTCAAAAAAATTAGTGATATTTGTGTTCGGTTTGCTGATACACTTCCCTGTTTGCTCCGCGGAAAATGTCCTGATTGGCCAATCGTCTTGCGTGATGTTCGCGGACATGCAAAGTGTTCGCTGATTGGACGGCGTGGAGCGTGAAGCGGGTCAGATTTTTTGGTAGCGCCCGCCATTTCGGATTCGCGGACGTCCACGGACAGCGCGGTGAAACTTTGTTCAAAATGTGTATTTTGTAGAGTGTGTTGGTGTGTAGGAGTGTTTGGGGAGGGTGGGAGTGTATGAGATAGGATGAAAGTTGTGTTTTTTATGTTAGACGTTCTTTTTGTGTTCGATTTGTTTGCGGCCATCACGGGTTCTGAAATGTTCTAAATAAACTGTCTAGGGGGTGTTCTAAGGAGTCAATATGTGTCAGTTTTGTTCACAAGCAAAGTGAAACTGTTCTAAGAACACTCGCGGTGTCCGGGGAGTGTTCGTAGGTGGTGTCCTGAGGACGCTGTCCGTATTGTTCTCTGTCAAGTTGAATGTGTTCAAAGAACACGCGCGGTGTCCTGAAATGTTCGCAAATAAACAAAATGGGGGTGTCCTGAAGACGTTTTTGAGAACACTCCCGGTGTCCTGAAATGTTTGTAGGGGTTGTTCTGAGGACGCTGTCCGTATTTTTCTCTGTCAAGTTGAATGTGTTCTAAGAACACTCGCGGTGTCCTGAAATGTTCGCAAATAAACAAAATGGGGGTGTTCTGAAGACGCTTCTAAGAACGCTCGCGGTGTCCGGGGAGTGTTCGTAGGGGGTGTCCTGAGGACGCTGTCCGTATTGTTCTCTGTCAAGTTGAATGTGTCCTAAGAACACTCGCGGTGTACTGAAATGTTCGCAAATAAACAAGATGGTGGTGTTCTGAAGAGGCTTCTAAGAACACTCGCAGTGTCCGGGGAGTGTTCGTAGGGGGTGTCTTGAGGACGCTGTTCTTATTGTTCTCTGTCAAGTTGAATGTGCCCTAAGAACACTCGCGGTGCCCTGAAATGTTTGCAAATAAACAAAATGGGGGTGTTCTGAAGATGCTTCTAAGAACACTCGCGGTGTCCGGGGAGTGTTCGTAGGGGGTGTCCTGAGGACGCTGTCCGTATTGTTCTCTGTCAAGTTGAATGTGTCCTAAGAACACTCGCGGTGTCCTGAAATGTTCGCAAATAAACAAAATGGGGGTGTTCTGAAGACGCGTCTAAGAACACTCGCGGTGTCCGGGGAGTGTTCGTAGGGGGTGTCCTCAGGACGCTGTCCGTATTATTCTTTGTCAAGTTGAATGTGTCCTAAGAACACACGCGGTGTCCTGAAATGTTCGCAAATAAACAAGATGGTGGTGTTCTGAAGACGCTTCTAAGAACACTCCCGGTGTCCGGGGAGTGTTCGTAGGGGGTGTCCTGAGGGCGCTGTCCGTATTGTTCTTTGTCAAGTTGAATGTGTCCTAAGAACACTCGCGGTGTCCTGAAATGTTCGCAAATAAACAAGATGGTGGTGTTCTGAAGACGCTTCTAAGAACACTCCCGATGTCCTGGAATGTTCGTAGGGGGTGTCCTTAGGACGCTGTCCGTATTGTTCGTTTTTAATTGAAAGTGTTGCAAGAACTATCGCGTTGTTCTGAAATGTTCGTAGGGGGTGTCCTGAAAACGGTGTCCGTATTGTTCGCTGGCAAGTTCAAAGTGTTCTAAGAACACTCACATTGTTCGCGGACATTAAAAGTTTCCCATAGATCATAGTTGAAATGTTTGACTCTATGGATGTGATATGCTGCGGTGGTTGTTGCCAGGGCATAGAGTCTTGGGTGCATGGCCATTTGGCCATGCACCCAAGATTGTATGCCCTGGCAACAACCACCGCAGCATATCACATTCATATTTGCTTATAACTTTGGCTGAAAAACAAATGTATAAGGAACAAAGGTATTAGATACTATGGATGTGATATGCTGCTATGGTTGTCCTTATTATTGTATACTTACTGTTTGGTCTAATAATGGGAGTCCATGTTTTTCTTCTTCATTTCTGTGATAAAAGAAAATAGCATGTTAGTATTAGTATTTTGTAATGACTTATTACATTGTATAAGCAATATACTTTTATTTTTTTTCGACCCTCATATTTAGTAGAGTACAAATCAGAGTACTGTGCAATTTGCTCAGTTTCTGCATTTGTTGCTAAAATCATTGGGTCTGTGGGAGAAAAAAAAATCCATGTTGGATTAAAAAAAAAACCTTTTTTGTTTGTTTGTTTTCAGTGTTCACTTGTTGTTTCTGGCTAATGCTTTATACTTTGCTTTGTTGTATTTTTTTGGAGCAGTAACAGATTCTTCATTTGTTTTGATATTATAAAATTTTGGAGCAGTTAGATATCAATTGGCATATTCTAACTGTCTATTTTTTTTAATATATTTTAGTGGTTTTGATTTACCTATTTGGATATTGTTAAATTTTGGGACAGTTAGATACCAATTGGCGTATTCTAACTGTGTATTTTTTGGTCTCATTTAGTGGTATTCATTTATCTGATTAGTTGTTGTAGAATCTTTGAGCAGTTAGATAGCTTTTTGAGTATTCTAACAGTTTATATTTTTGTAACACAAATTTACTTAAATGTTTAAATACAGTTTAGTTATCAAATTTTGGTTTTAAGAACATCAAATAAGCGTTTGTAAGATTTGCTGGTAATCTCTGCTTTAGAGTAATGGTACTATCATTACATTCAAACCATCCACATTTCTTTTTTATGTATGCAGTGTAGTGCCCTGAATTGGTTGTGGCTCCTGCGTGGTAGATTATACCTATTGTTGTGAAGGTTTTCTTACCAAGTGATATTTGACCATGTGTGAATCCAGTCAGCTTGCAGTTGTTTTTGGTACCATCTGCATTGTAACGTGGAAGCATTAGTATTACGTATTTACTATGTGTTTGTATTACTAACGTGGAGCGATTATCTGAATTGCAGGTAGAGCATAATCTACCATGGTTTGCATTTTGTACAAGTTGCTGAAATGGAATGGATTCACAATTTGGTATTGATATATATATAAAGCGTTCATTGGGGATTTCTTCTTGTGTCACATTGTTGCAGAGAGTGCATGTATGTTTCCACATGTATGAAATCTGAAAGATTTCATTTATACGTATGTTTTTTGTTTTCCAGTACTTGTAGTAAGTACATTAGAAATTCTTGTGGATCTTCCTGTGAGTTTATAGTGAATTTCACCATTCCAGCACAGTAGTCTAATTGTCGTCTTATTCCAAAAACACTATATGTGTTGTCAGGATTGGCTGCTGCATTTCTGTGAAGTACTAACATTTGCAAACACAATGGGTCTGTACTGTGTGAGTAAATGTTGCCATCAATTGGTGGTAATTGAAATAGAATATTCATTGCTACATTTGCATAGCAACTTACACCAACTATATTTGAGAATTTAAATGGTCCAGGTAGTTCTGTATCTAACTGCTTTTTTTGGACTTTGTCTTCCTTCTTTAAAGAAGTACCTGGTTTACTTTCTCTAATTGATTCTTTTTTGTTTGTGGTACTTGATGAAGTATTAGTTTCTTTTACTCTCTTTGGAGGATTTGCAGTGACGTCCTGTTGCATTTCTGTTTGATTTAGTTTTCTTTTACAACATTTTAGTTTTTGTGGAACAGAATATGTGTTTAGATGGGGAGTGTATAGTGAGCGAAGTCTATTATATTCTAAAATGCAAGGAATATCAGCGTTTACTTTACTTGCATCAAAGTTGATTAGAAATAGACCGTCAAGTGTACGTAGGCGTGATAGTGCTACGTAGCTCATGCCTTCTTTAAAGACTGTGTTACCAATATCTATCATTGCTTTATCTAGGGTAAGACCTTGTGATTTATGAATTGTGACTGCGTATGCAAGAGTTAGAGAAAATTGTTCTCTGCGTACATACATATCTTTGAAGAGAAGGAATCTAGCTGTTGAGCGTCCTATCCGTTTTACTTCTGAAAGTTTGTCAAAGAGTATATTGACAAACTGAATTTTGTTGTCACGTGGGTATGTTTGAAAGCCAACAACTGTACCCAGTGCTCCATTAACTAGTCCTTGGTCCACGTCAAGGTTACGTTTAAGCATTACTCTGCAATTTAAGGATAATTTTAACATCTTTTCTAAGCCTGCTGTGTTTGAGATTGATTTTTCTAAATTATTTAGTCTTGTTGTGGCTTGGTCACACATGGGTAGTGTCATACCATGTACATCTAGTTAGTCTGTGGCGCTAATTTCCATTATTGGTTGCATTTCTTTGCTTAGCATGATTTCATTGAATTTGAAACAGCTTGCAAGAGTTGGCATTAAGGCCATACAATTGACATTTTTGTGGGCTAATTGTTCCATAACATCTGTAGCACATGCATTATCGCCATAAAGTGCATTAATGTGCCGGGTTTTCAATGTTGCTTCTGCTTCTTTAGAAAGTATACCAACTCTCAAATTTTAAAATGTTGGCATAAGTTAGATCTGCAGATTGGCACATGTTTTCTGTTAATTCTCTGTATTGGAAATGTTGCCAAAGGTTGACATTTCCAATGCTACCAACAGTTTTACGGCAGAGTTTGTGCCCTAATGTTTTAAAAATAGGTTCACCTTTTACTGGTGTTAATTGAAGCAGATCTCCAAAAACATTAATGTGTTTTCCTGCAAAGTGCTCTTCATAGTCTGTTTTGAGTACTTCTTGTAATCTGAGGTGAATCAAAGCTAACATCAGGTTGGAGACCATGCTCACTTAATCTATTAGTAGCATTTTCATTTGTTTCAATACTCTGCGTAATTCCATTGCAGCTTCTGCAGAACGTTTGTAATAGTCTAATTTGTTCTGGTGTTCTACTGGTAATAGTAGTAATCGGTGTAATGTAACACCACCTATGTTGTAGGCAGCTAAACCTGTGGGGGCAGTGACAACAGCTGACAGTTTGTTGTTTGTCAATTGTTGAAGGAACTTACTAATGATTTTGATTAGGAATGTTTTTTTTCTTTGTTTTTTTTTTATTTGTTTTTAGTCAAAAATGTAGACCTTACAAATAATTTGAGATTCTGTCAGACAATATAAAAATGTTAAAATCAAACAACATAAGATATTGTGATATGAACACAATCGATGTAACAAAAATGTCAAATTCATAAATTAAAATCTGTACAAGAGTACACTAGATTTGAGCACCATCAGTTCTCAACATTCATTAGATCTCTAAAGTTGAGACGCATTTTCCAATTCTTTCTCGATAATATTTACAAAGTTTGTTGTTTTTACTACAGAAGTGTCCGTTGATCCCCACATACATTTAGTCCAAATCCACTCTCTAGCTAGAATCGTATTAGCTTGCACAAAGGACTTTATAAGACTGCATCGTATATTTTCAAAATAACAGCAATATAAAAACAGATGTTTTAAGGTCTCCAGAGCTTGATTACAAAAACGACATACCTCGTTAGTGTGAGCCAATGTATCTTTAGACCAGTATTTCGTTCTAGATCGAGTGTGAATTAAATCTAGCCCGAAGCACATAAATGTGCGACGGGCCTTAGAGCAGGGACAAAGTATCAAGTAAGACATACGTGGTTTCTGCTTGTGAATAAATTTGCGATATTCCGCACAAGAATGGTAGATTTCCATTTTCGAACAGGTATCGCCCCAATCCTGTAGCAATAGCTTTTTCTTGATTTTCTCTTGAAAAAGTTCCAAGTCTTCCATTGGGAGATTGATCTTATCCAGTAAAGTTAGCATGTGTTCTTTAAATTGCACCATAGAGGGAGGGTTGTTATCAGCTAGCATTCTGTTTAGCCCTATGTAGAGCGAGTTTCTAATAGGAAATAATATTTTAGCAAAAGTATTTAGCATGCGCCAATTGTATCTGGAGGATAGAGAATTAATCCCCAACTCGTGTCTTATCACAACATTAGGCATTGATAAAGGTAAGCCTAATACATCTTTCCAAATATGCCCTTGAAGTTGGGGGTAAGTTCAACTCCATATAATAAAATGGCTTCAACTTTTTTTGAATAAAATTCCAAAAGTGGCACTAGAGAAAATTTGCAGATTTTCTTTAGTAGGATTTTCATTTGGCATTTTAATGGAGAAATTTTCGCATTCAATTGTTCCTTCATGAATTTATAGGAGGTATTCTTTGAGAGAATCAGTCCTAAGTACGGTAAAGTGGGGCTGATTGTAATTGGAGAAACACCAATTTTCCATACAAATTTACGTACTTTTTTCTTATTTGAGAAAATAATAATGTTAGATTTTTGAGGATTGACTACCAAATTATTAGAGCTACAATATTGCATAAAACAATCAAGTTTAGCTTGAAGACCTGACTGAGTCCGATCGAAAGATAAGATGTCGTCAGCGTACGCTAACCAAGACAAGGTAAAGGCACCAATGCGAATTGCAAATGACTTCTTAGCATTCCATAGATCTTCTATATCTAGTAGGTAAAGATTGAATAGTATCGCTGCTAAGTTACAGCCTTGTTTAACACCTGTAAAAGATGGAATAGCTTGGGTTAGAGACCCTTCCCTGTTGATTCTAACTTTGAAATTAGTTCTAAAGTGCAACATTTGAATAAGAATAATAAGATTTTGGGGGAATTTTGCTTTCCGCAATTTTTCCCATAATTTGCTTCTAATAACCCCGTCAAACGCAGCTTTCAGATCTAAGGAGGCAACAAAGACGGGGCTATGAGACGGGCATGTGGCATGAGATATAATATGAGCCATCAAGCATGCATTAAGGGGGGTTCCCATCCCTTTGCGAAAACCCACTTGCGAAGAACATAAAGAATCGTGATTGCGTGCGAAAATTTCAAGTTCTTGTAGAATTAGAGAAGCAAATATTTTCGCAGCAACATCAATGATCGCTATAGGACGATAATTATTTGGGTCTTCAATTGAGCCTTTTTTATGTAAGGGGATGATAATTGAAGTAAGCCAAGACTCCGGTATCCTTTTGTATTTGAATATCTCTTGGAAAATCGTAAGAAAAATAGGGGCCCAGAATAAAGGATCATCCTTTATTAAGCAAGGAGGGAGTCCATCAGGACCTGCGCATTTAGAGCTTTTTAATCTCTGAATAGCCTCAAGTATGTCATTCTTTCCCCAAGGACAGACATTAGGAAGTAGATGGCAATCAGGTGGAGTATCAAGCACACTGAAATTTTCTGGGAGAGCATATTTGGCAAGAAAAAAAGAAGTCCAGGTTGCACTATCAATGCCAGAGTTAAACTCACGTGATGGTTCTTTGTCTAGAGATCTTATCGTATGCCATATGTCTTTAGTCTTGCAATTGCAAAGAAGAGTTACTATTTTTTGATTTTGAAGCAATTTGTTAGCATCATGAATCTCCTTTACTGCTTTTTTATATGAAAATAGAACCTTTTTTTTAGCGCAAAATACTCGGCATTGAAGCACAACGTAGACTTCTTTAACATCCGTATGCGAGCATTTTTCTTACTTTTTAAAACTGATATCTTAGCACAAAAGTCATCTCTGTTATATTCACAAGAGAGTTGCTCAGACTTACGAAAAACACCCTTCGCCAAATGGGTGGCAATCATTTCACAATTCCATTTTAGGATTGCAGAATTAAACATACCATTGTGTGCTTTGTCTTTCCAGAGGTCTCTATTGACAATGAATGTGAAATCTCTACATGTAGCAGGAGACAGTTGATTGAGGCACGTGGTCTGTGACTTTGAATTAGTGCTGACTGAGCTAATGGAGGACACAAGGTAAAATAGTTCCGAATTGAGGTAGTGATCATCACATGATCGCCCATATCAATCCTAAGGGTATTTGTTTTAGTCATAGAACGAGAAAGTCCATTTGAGGCAAACATGTAATCGATCCATGAACTTGCATTACCCCTTTTCCAAGTGACATTACAATGAGTATCTGTGTGATCAATTAAGTGTATATTCCATATATATTATCTCAACCGCTTTTTCAATTAGGAGTTGAGCGGGATTCCAATAAAGGGAGACCAACAATAGATTTTCATTTGTTTTCACCAAGAAGGAAATATCCAACATGATGAACATATCCGATTCATATATATTATTGATGGTAAAATTTAAACGGGTGTCAATCAAGATCGCAATGCCACCAGTAGGTCTCCCTTTCATCCCTTTTTTAGCATGGTGAGAATAGGTTTTATAGCCGTCAAATTGGATGTCTTTCGTGGCCATAGACTCCTGAATAAATGGAATGTTAGGTAAGATTTTATGTTCTGCCGCTCTTCTCCATTTCAGTAAATTAAGTAGCCCACAGCAGTTCCACGACACAATGGTAAGGTCATGACTTTATGAAGAGGCTGTAGATGTACTTATATTGACAGCAGACTTTATGAGAGGCTCCAGCCATTTAAGCCCATTTAGGGCATTAGTCAAGGCAGAAAGTTGTTCCGACATGTTTTTGTTCGATGCATTATCTACAGATGGAGAATCTGTAGAATCACTGTTTAGTTTCGGAGGAGGTGGTTGGTATTCCAGAAAGTCCATAGCAATTTTTATTTGTGGAAAACCAACCATTACCAGACCAAGGATCGAAAGATCACTTTGGTAATCCCACATTAGCTTAGCAATGATGGGAGAAGACACTTTAGACAGCATCCTGTTGTTATTCGTATTAGGCAATCTAATCCACTCTATGTCATTTGTGACCAAATTTCTGAGTGGAGGAATTTTATATAGGGCGTTTTTGAGGAACGATCTGTTAATGCGAGCTGTCCCATTGATTTTAACGTCACTGATCCATCCAATGGTATTTTTCATTTCCGAGGGGATTTTCTGGAATTGGTGGATGGTTTGATTCTCTTCTACCTCATTAGGGCACTCTTGTTGGAAAGCCTCATCAGCGCTTTCTTTCCTTTCTTCGGGCAAGTCACCCCCTGCATGGAAATTTATTATTCTAGGTTCAGTCCTTGTTTGACCATCTTGATCTTGTTGTATGATTGCTTCTGGAAGGGTGTTTTTAGCGAGGGTAGATACTGTAGAATCAGATATGGATTGGCTAGGACTCTTCATCTGCAGAACCTTTTCAATCAATTGACCTTGCTTAAAGTGAATATAAATGCAAGAGCTTTCATCTTTGATGATTGATTCTAGTAGTATGGCAATTTTCTTTAAGACTTCTTGCATTGTTTTTGAATGTTTTTCTTCTTCAATCACAGTGGTTGCAGTCTCTCCAAAACTATTCTCTTTACTTTTGAATGTAGTGTTTCTAGTGAACCCATCCGATTTTTTTGATGAAATATCAGTAAAAAATGAAGTTAAATGGGGTTGAACCATCAGCTCAGGCTGCACCTTAGATTCGATTTCCTTATGAGTTTTTCCTTTCATATCAGCCACTTCCATATCAGAACGTTTCACGTGCTGCTTCTGTATATATTTTTTTTTTTTGAGAAACCAGTTGATTCAGAGCAATCTCATGAGTAGGAGATGGTTTCAGTTGCAAGGCATTTTTGCTCTCCTCATTTAACTCATTTAAGTTTAAAACTGCACCTAAATTAGTGCTTATGGATTCTTTATTTCCACAAGAGAGTTCTTTAGACAAATCATGCATTTTTTTCTCAGCTTTGAGGGAGATTCCTTTATTTTTGTGTTGTCTTTTTAACGCTTTTAAATGATTTTTTTTGGATCTTCGTGACGTGTAATAGAACTTTGCTTGAGATTCCGCGCTTTCTTGATGTTCTTCTTTGGCCGTGGCGTTATCCATTAAATCAATCAAAATCGTAGGCCTGTCCGGTGCAGATTCTACCAAGTTTTTACTGTCATTGGGTGTTTGATCCTCTTTTAGCATGTCTAGTATATTATTTTTGGAGTTCATCTGGACCAAGATATTCTCGACTTGTGTCAGTCTTTCATGTTGCAGTTTAGCAACTTCCAGATAATCAATTTTATCAGATTCCGACGATGACTCCTTGTCCTCTTCTTTTTCTACTTTTTCAACCTTGCACTGCAATATTTGTGCAAAAGTCACTGGTACACTGTTTAATAGCATTGGTTCATCAGAGGTTTGTGTACCCATTTGTTTTTTTTCAACCTGCGGGATGTTGATTTCTGCAGCATCCTTCACTTTGCAGTTCATGTGATATCCCTGCCATGCTTCTTGCGCCATGATGTAACCTTCAATTTTGGTGATGTGGGAAGTGTTGTTTAACATTTCCCTTTGTAACTCTTGCAATAGAAGATGCGAGTATTCATGACCACGATCCAACAAGTTTAACATTTTCATGAAGATAGGTAGATCATTGATTTTTTGTTCAAAGCAGTCCTCCTCAATAGTTTCTTGAGTCTGTGGCATGACGGGCACATTGGAAAGGTTAAACACAGTAACGGAAGTAGTCTTCTGCTCAAATAGTGGGCTTTGTATGAGTGTATTAGACACAGATCTCTTTGAAGGCGAACCGGTGGACGGAAATTGTACATCAATCTTCTCTGTGATGTTTCCCCGAGTCTGTACACTGATAATTGGACTCTTTAATGTTGGATTTGTGAAAGTGCACGTGCTCCATCCGCATGCCTTGAGTAGACACTGGAGTGGATGGGCCGAGTGATAAACGCACTCTTTTGTCTAAGTCTGACATAATTACAGGTGCAAGCATAGAAATATCAGAAATCGGTAAATATCTATTGTCATGGATGTCAGCAATTATATTTTGTATGTTACAGGTGTGTTCCTCTGTATCAAAGGGATCATTGGTTATGTTATCGTTTGCTTTTTTTAACGAACATACTTCATCAGACCCAACGGGTACAATTTGTATTTCAGACATAGAGTCTACTTCATCAAATGGTTTCAACACATCGTCTTGATTTGACCTAGAAAGAAACGATTGTTTACCATTAAGTGAGGTTACAGGGCTACATTTTTTCTTTTTATTTACATTTTTTGGAGAGTCGGCAGAGGGAAGGGTTTGATAGGAACACTCCCTCCTCTTTTTCCCATTTCTTAAAGCCAAATCCATAATGCAACGGTAATTGGCACAACGAACTCTAGAAGTTCTAATAAATCCCACAGAACAAGAATAATTACCCAAGTTGCTTAAACAAGAAGAAAAATCAATTTCCTACCACAAGTTCACTACTGGATAAAGGAGAGAGCCAGTCCCCGCAAGCCGCACCGAGCACAGCGAACAGCAAACAGTACTCGTGGTACTCGCTAGGTGCGCAGCGCGGGTGCGCAGGAGCAGCTGTTTATGAATGATACAGGAAGAGGCGCGGCCAGGCAAGGGGCAGGCACTCTAAAATATGTAAACACAAACAAAGGAAGTAAATAGTCAGAACAAACAAAACAACTCAAATAGTCAAAGCGCCGCTCAGGCGCGGCGTAGAGAAGGCACTAAGTATACGTTATAACGTTCTTAGAACGTTCTTATAACTAAACGCCCCTTTGGGCGTAGTGCGGAGAGGGCACCAATTAAATAAGTGCAGCATCACAGGCAAGCCCAATGTGGGAAACAGAAGTCATTAGAGTCACCTTTAAACTTCCTGTGAAAGGTCAGGCAGCAAAGTGTTGCCGCAAAAGACGTCCTCCTGGCGAAATTCAGGCAGCTTTGACACGATGTGCAGAGGGAAAACAAACAGCCGGTCCTCACAGCAAACAGTACTCGTGGTACTTGCTAGGAATGTTTTGCCAGAACCAGCTTCACCACTGACGTACAGTAGTATAGGTTTATAATTATGACAGGAACATTCTTTATTTTCATGTTTTACACCATGTGCAACTTGTTTTGTTGCTTCTTGAAAAATGCTACTTTGCTCATTGTTTAGTTTTGATTGTAGTATAGTTAAGTCTTCCTTATCTTCATACTGACACATGGTGTTTTCTACTTCTATCATAGCTAATTCTGCCTCATTTGTTATTAGTGGCTCTCCCAGTTGTTCTTGGCTTCCTGTTACAGAAGGTTGACTACTGTCAGGAGTATCCTTATCTAGTTGGGCTTGGAGTTCTTCTTCATGTTGCTGTTCATTGTGCAACATTGTTTTGTACAGTGTAAAGTTTACATCAGTTATAGTGCTTTCATTTGCTTTGAAAGCATCCTCATATGAGTCATAGTTATCTAGTAAGTGTTCTTCTTTTCTCCATGGTTTGAAGAGTTGTAGCAGGGACATGTAATATACTTCTTTATGTTGAGGAGTCTTCAATGACAATTTGATATGATTAATTAAATTTGGTTTAGTGAGTTTAACTAAGCTGCCTTCACAGTCTGTCACTCTATATTTACCTTTTTTTTTCATCGGGTTTCATATTATTTTTGTATGTGTAGTTTTGGGCTATTTGGTATAGACGCATGTTTTCCAAAGTATTACTTCTGTTTGGGTAGTATGTGTCCAATAAATTGTTTTTTAAAATGTCTTGGCTGTTGGGATCATGTTTGGCTATTGTTTCTATATCTTCATATGATTTTAGAACTCTTTTTCTAGATTTAGCTGGACCAAGACTTAGCCATACTATATTTTCAGATAAACCATACAATGAAGTACCAGTTAAACGATCAGCTGCTTCATAAAATCCACATTCTCTATGGGTGAGCATTTTTATGCCCAAGCTGTATAATTTCTGAGATACTGTTTTATCTGATGACAGGTCATTCCAGAGGTCTTGGAGCTCTGTCTTTTCTGCTTTAGTTAAGTATGCTGTGACATATTGTGCAACTGCAGTAGAATTGTCTGCAATGTACTGCACATCTATGTTTGCATTCCATAAGTGGGCAATGATTGCATTATAATCATTGATAAATTTTTCTTCTTCTTTTCTTTTTATGTAATATGTATTTTTAGGTGACTTTCCTTTAACAGTATGTCTAACTGAAGACATGAGGTTGTTTACTTGACCTGTATTTGTAACTGGTCTAGGGAAACCAAATCGGCATTTGGTGTAGTATTTGCCTTTGTTTTTGTATTTGCGACGACAATATTTTCCACATTTGTGTCTTTGAAATTGTAAAATTTGTGCACGAAGATCACTATTTGTGGCTTCTGATGGAATTTCACAAGTGACATATTTTTCAATAAACTGTAAAACAGTGGCATCACTGTCTTGACCAAATTTAGGAGCATCTTTAATCCATAAAAGCATGTGGATATGTGGTGCTCCTCTGGCTTGGTATTCTTTTCTACAAAAGAAGTGTTGCACTTCTCCAAGGGGAGGAACAGTTTTATTACAAATAAAATGTAGCATAGCAATGAAGCGATGGTGAAAATATCTTGAAACATTAACAGGATCCAAAGAACAAAGTTCTCCAGGTGATAGTATATCTATGTTTGTTTTGTTTTCGTTTGATATGCGTAGGAAATCATGTAAATCTTCCCATGCATATTCTGCACAGCTTAATGTAACAAACTAAGTGGGTGGGCCAAGGTTTCTGATCATACAACGTACATCTCCATGACGTCGAAACCAGCACTCTTTAGTACCACGCATATTTGCTAATAGATTTGTAATATTTGATTGTAAAACCTCATCCTTTTGTTGCACTTTCTCTAATAATTGTGTAGCTGTCATATTTTGAAAGTGTGATCCTGATTTTAATATGTGTGCAACTCCGTAACAAAAAAGTTGCTAGTTCACTTTCAAAGAGTAGGTGGAATATGTATTCCACATTTTGTCTAAATCTGGGATCTTCAGAATACATCCGTAATGAGCGGTATTCTGAAGCTGATATTTGAATAGGTCTATCATCATACCTTCCTCATTTGCCAGTAGGAAAGAGTAGAGGAAAAGCACGTGCTTCTATACTTTTTTCCCATATACTGATTGGCGATCCTTTTGTTTGATGCATTTGGTAAGTTTCCAGTACATCTTGTACGGTGTCATTACAGTGCAAAGGATGAATTGTATAATGGTCTAAAGTATTTGATATTGTAGCAGGATCTAGTAGCTCAAATTGACCAGCTTCTTGTGTTTCTTGAATTATTTCAGTTGTATCTTTCAAGTTTTCTTCAATATTAATTTCTTTGTAATATTCATTATTCTCTTTAAGATATTGGAAGGCTTGTCTAACTTTATATAAATCTACCAGCTGTTGCCATATTTTTTTGTCTTTTGTAGGTACTCCATTTACTAATATAATTAAAGATTGCTGCATTGGACGTTGCACTCCTAGAGTATGCACATTTTCTTTTAGATTTAATGGTAAATAAACTACTTTTCCACGAATGCCTTTTACCAATTCAGAGGGAGGTAATTTTGCTGTTTTTGGTTGAAGGCGTATTATTGCTTGAAATGGGTGTACTGTTTGAATTATGATGCTCTCATATAAATTAAGTTGTTGTAGAGGTTTTGGTACTGGGTATAATTCCAAATTATTTGTGATAGAACGTGAAGGAGTTTGGTTGTTGTCAAGTTTTGTAGTGCAATAACTGCAAAGTATTAAGGGCTCAGTTATTTCATATTTGTTTTCTGCTAGAAGGTAGAGAGCTAATTCAAACCATTTAGAATCTTCATTGTCTTCTATTTTGTATGATAGGTCCACAGTTTTTGTGTTACTTTTATAAAAAATTCTACTGCAACATACACATACATGGTTTGGTACTTCAGCTGATGTACTTTTAAATTTTAGTATTTCTTTTTTGTATGTGTTTAGCAAAAGGTTGCCATGTGTAGAATTGTTGCTTAATTGGTTTAAAGCTATTTCATTCTGTAAATGGCTTTCACTTCCAAAATATTTTTTCTGGATATAGTGAATTTCTTCAAGTAGGTCTTTTGCTGTACCATGTAGAAGGATGTTATTTAACTTTGCTAGTGCTAAAGCAGGACTTTTAGCATAGTACAGTTTATAGACTAGATTTCTTATAGTTGAATGATGTATTGATATCCTTTTGATATCATGGAAAGTGGTTTTACAAGTAGGTCCTGTAATGCAGGCCAATGAATGTCCTTGTAGTCCTGTGTACTTGCGCACTGGACAAGTATCTATATTTTGCAGTAATTTAATTTTGATTTTGTCTTTGCTTTTTACATATTTATTGAGGAATTGGTGTAAAGATTTGAAACATTGTTTGGGAATGTTACACATTGACGTGCATGGCCATTGGAACACTAGACGTTCTGATTCAGTTGAATGGAGGGGTAATTTTTGTAAGGAGTACTTCTTGTTCCATTATGGTATTATTCACTTTTTCATAACCTCGACCACTGCTATTTGTGGCAATTGTATTTGTTTGCTTTTGTTTGTACGCTTCTTCATTAAAATATGGTTCTGTGCTCGTAGTGTGATTCCATTCACCTCCGCAGATACTTAAGAAGATCTTTCTGTTGACATTTCGCTTATTGAGAAGTCTTTTTTGTAATTTAGTTATTAGTTTTGTTAGTGGTTTCATTTTGTTTAACAGTAAAATAAATACATTTCTTTTGAGAAGAATTGCACTGTCCATCAATGCTTCTAAGATTAATTTCCTACGATAGGTTTTAAGCTTTGAACCTGATTTCTCTCCTGTTTTTATAAGATTTTGAAGGACTTTGTGAAGGTATATTTTGGCTAAAATACCTTTCTTGGTATGCTTACTTTGCACTATATTAAAATTTGAAGAAGTAGTTTTATCTGTACTGATAGCTGATTTTCTGTTAATTGTTTTTTGGTTTGTTTTACATTTTGATAGAGGAAGCAAATTTGTTGTACTTGAAACTTCTTGTGTTTCACTAAATGATTGTATTAGCTGTTTTGTATTAACTTTTTTTACAAATTCTGCTAGAGATGGATGCTTATGTTGGACACCTTTATTTTCATTTGCTCTAATTTTGCGTTGCTTTCTACGGAGTTGTCTTTTGGTAGGCATTCTTTAGGGTCTGTTGAAAAAAATAAAGAAGAAATGGGTTGGGGTGTTCAGGAATGTATGTGTGCTGTGTGCATGAGTGTTTAAGTAAGATGATAAAGATGTATGTAATGGTTTGTGATTGTGCATTGGGAACTAAAACTAGTAGGGATAGGTATTCTTGAATTTATGTGTCACTAAACTGGGGTTCAGATGACAAAAAAAAGTAAGCTAGTGGTGTGGAAAAGTACAAATAGTAAATCTAATGTATACAATTAAAACAGTTGTTTGTTCTACAATATGAACATTGTAGTGGTTCAGTTGGCTAATTTGTGTGTCCAAAAATAGAAATTTGTGGGCCATTCTGGTTGTAAATCGCTGTTTACGACATGGACATTTTTGGACAAAATGGTACAAAATCTCTATTTTAAGAAACCAAAATAGCTGGTATTAATGTTATAGTATATTTGATTAATAATATAAATATTATGGTGATATTTTACTTACTTTCTTTTAAAATTAACAGGTAACTTCTTAGTTTTTCTTTCTTCTTCGAATTTGGCTGCTTCTTTTCAGGAAACTGGTCTTCACTGCAACTGTAAAAGCTTCAAATTAGTACCTTTGTTTGTATATAGCACAGGTTTTAATTTAGATATTGATTTTTTTAATTGAAATCCTCAGTGCCTTCTGTAAAACCATTAAACTAATTTATTTACATAAGATACATTGCATCAGTTCAGTACATATGATATGTTCTTAATGAACAAATTGTATTGAATGAATAACTCTAGCAAAAATAAAATATCTTTACTATGTCTTGTGAAATTTATAATATATTAGTGAATACCACTATTTCTGTAAGTAAACTGTTCTAGGTAATAGCGCCTCAATGTCATTTCTAATTTAAAGTAATTAAGTAAATAAATAAATAAAAACAAAAAATATGAAATTGTATAAGTATTTTTATAAAGGTTTAAACATAGATTGTGTTTGCATGCAATTTTGTTGGAATATATGTAGTCTATATATTTCATTTAAAAAATGTTAGTTTAACATGATTTGAGTGTGTGTGTATAAAGAAAGTAAAAAGTATAAAGGTGTATAAGTGATAGTTGATTTTAGGAAATTGAAAAAAGTAGGTAAAAGTCTGTTTGAAAATGTGTTCATCTACCATAGCTCTCAACTCACACGCTTTTGGCGGGTATCACACGCCTTGTAAAGGGCAGACTCACCCGCCAAGCCTCCTGCACGCCCATTCATTCCAATGGGCATCTCACCCGCCTCAAACAAAATCGGGTGATTTCACCCACCTGTAAAACAAAAATGGTTGAGAGCTATGTCATCTACTATACAGAAAATATGCATACCTGAAGTTTGTGTTCATGCATATGGATATGCATGGAGCTGCAAGTAGAAATCTTGAAGACTTGTACAGTATTTGTGGTAGATGCTGCTTGCCAATGATATGACACTTGTACTCAGAGAGATTCAGAGTACATTTGCAGTGCTGATCTATGATGATGCAGTTAGATGTAGAGGTCTTGAATGTGATTGGTGCATGGTCATGTGATTTTTGAGGTACATCCAATGAGGGAATGGCAGAGAGAGTGTAGTGGAAATGGTAGAAGGGCTGTTCATGTTACGATATGTCCGCGGACATGGCGGTAGTTCCTGGACATCGGGAGTTACATCCGGGGATTTTTGGGTTCAGAAGTCATGCAAATGAGAATAAGCACTGAAAGGGATTGGTCAGGAAAGTTTGGTGGGTGTGTTGTGCCAGGAGAGATTTTCTGAGATACTCTTTTT
Organism: Ambystoma mexicanum; assembly: GCF_040938575.1. Taxonomy (NCBI): domain Eukaryota; kingdom Metazoa; phylum Chordata; class Amphibia; order Caudata; family Ambystomatidae; genus Ambystoma; species Ambystoma mexicanum. The sequence goes on along the minus strand of NC_090935.1, from coordinate 840,460,011 downwards.
GCTGAGAGAACAAAAGATAGCTATGGCTGTGTGTTTCAGAAAACAGATTGTTTGGATTTTAGGAGATTCGTGGATACATTGGTTGAAGGTGCATGCAGAAAGCTGTGGAGTAGCTGTAGATCTTGGATTCCCACATGTGGAAATACACTGGCATGGAGTATGTGGAATGAAGTGGTTGGATTTGCTACCTCTATGTGCTACTTTGGAGACAGAGCAACATCCAGACATAATTGTAATTCATTGTGGAGGGAACAGTTTAGGGCATGTGACTGGAATTTTTTTGCAATTTGCTATGAAAGAAGGACTGAGGAAGGTTATGGACATGTTTCCTAATTCTCAAGTGATATTTTCACGGATTGCGCAGAGACAAATGTGGCTTCATTCTTCTTCATTTGGTCCACAAATGGAAAAAGCAAGGTGCAAAGTTAATAAGGCTGTTTGTGGCTTTCTAAGAGATTTTGGCATGTCTTCTTTTCACAATGAAAATATTATGTTTTGTAGTACATACATTTTTCGCAGAGATGGAGTCCATCTTACTTATGCTGGCAATCAGATTTTTCTGAGAAATGTACAAAATGCATTGCGACCTTTTTTGGAATTACAACAACGATTTTGAAGTAGATGTTAAGCATTTACAATTTTTGACTTACAAACACCACCCAAAGGCTCTTTTCAGAGCCACCACTTCTTTCCAGAGAAAATTACAATGGGCCTCATTACGACCCAGGCGGTAAGTTACCGCCTGGGCCGTGACTTTACCACCATGGCGTAAACTACGTTTACGCCATGGTGGTTGGCGGACTTACCGCCCCATTCCGACCTTAGCGGGGCGGTAAGTCCCCAATCCCCATTTACCCTTCCCCATTCCCATTTTTGCCCCATAGGGCATAATGGGAGTGGGGAAGGCGTTAAGTACGCCACCGTAAATTACGGTGGCGTAATTAACTCCATGGTCCCTTAGCGCCATGGATTTTAACACCCGCCAAAAGCGGGTGTTAAAACCTCCATGGCGCTAAGGGACCTCGTAATTGGCGGTAAGGGGTCGGCGCAGCTAACGCTGGCGTTAACCCCTTACCGCCAGGGTCGTAATGAGGCCCAATGTTTGTGATGGAGTAGTAAACCAATTTTTTTAATGTTCGCGAACTGTCCACGGACTTCTAAAAATACAATGAGCCCTGCCTCATTTATTTTCACTTCTATTTTTTAACTGGGAAAGGCGGCTCTGAAAAGAGCCTTATTTTTTTTTATTTTTGTAATTTTGTATTTTTTTTGGTTTTTCAGACATGACACACTAGGAGAGGAGGGTAAAGGAGGGTAAAGGGGGGGACACCAACCACAGGGATAAGAAAGGGCGAGCTGAGAGAGGAAGATGTAGAGTGGGTTTTATTTGGGTAGTGAGCAGGTCTTCTCGTGCTCTGAGACGATAGTCTCAAAAGCACTCCGAAGTCGCTCCCCCCTGCAGAGTACTGTGTCACAGTACATACATACAACTGTGACCCTCGAAAGGTAAGGGTCATCAGCATTCTGTATGGCCTGTGAGGCAGCTTGAGAAAGACGCTGTCCCACAGACGTGGTCCTTGTGGTGACAGGATCAGAAACAGAGGATGAAGTAGAGGAAATCAACCTGCTACGTTCTTCGCAAGGTACAGCCCTGCGAATAGCCCCAGAGTGAAATGACCTCAGGTGTCGCTTCATAGTAGTGGTCCCAAAGCTGTAGTTACCGTGCCTTCCGCGACTGAGTATCATTTTGCACTCATTGCAGGTAACATGGTTCGCAGGAGCCTTAGGACCATTCCCATGAATGGTAAATAACCGCCACACCCAAGACTCATGCCTAGTGCGGGTAGTAGGGATTTCCTCTACCTCATTCTCATCATCCTCTTCTTCCTCCTCCGCATCGTCACTCCTGTTCCCCTCTTGAGGCCCTTGGGGAGGTGGTGGTGGTGGAGGGGGTGGGGGCGGTGCTGAAGCAGGTGCAGCACCAAGTGGCAGTTCAGCAGCCAAGGATGCCATGTCAATGATGGTGTAGTCTGCAGGTGGTAGCAAAAATCACTGTGTTCTGAAGAATAGCCAGAAACACAATGGGAATAAGCTCTTGGGCATGGTCTTTATAGGGGTGCTTGTGCGCGGTCCGCGGACATGCGCACTGTGCGCGGACAGATCGAACACAAAAAAAGGATCGGAAAGTTTCAAAAGGTATATAGAAACTCAAGATTGCTATGTGGGACTTGTGGCATGGTGAGATTTTATTGAAAAATATTATGGATTAACTGAAAATGTACTTTTAAATTGTTCGGGGACACGAACAGTGTCCGCATTTCAGGACACACGATGAGTGTGGGCGCGGTCATATGATCTGTTTGCGAACTAGTCTGCGAAGGAAGCGCCTGTCCGCAGGACACCAAGTGCACGGAGATTGGTTAGCGCATGCGCATTGATGTCCTACGGACACTGTTCGGGTTCTGAAGTAATTAAAAGTGCGTCACACGTGAAACGAATATTTCAGGACACCGCGTGTGTTCTTAGAACAGTTTAAACTTGGTAGCGAACAGTAAGGACAGATATAGTGTTCTTCAGGACATGTGTAATTTAGTTTATGTACGAACATTTCAGGACACCAATTGTGTTGTTAGAACACTTTCAATTGGGTAGCGAACACTACGAACAGTTGTACTGTTGTTCAGGACACATCATTTTGTTTATTTATGAACATTTCAGGGCACCAATTGTGTTCTTAGGACAGTTTTAAGTTGATAGCGAACATTACGGGCAGATATAGTGTTCTTTAGAACACTTTAATTTTTGTTTCTTTACGAACATTTCAGGACACTACGAGTGTTCTTAGAACATTTTGAACTTGCATGAGAACATTACGGACAGATGTAGTGTCATCAGGACAGTTACATTTTCGTTTCTTTACGAACATTTCCGAACAACCGCGGTGTCCGTGGACACCTAAATTGGTTTTATTACAAGGAACTGAAAATAATTACAACACAATATAAAAAAGTAACTTTATTTAACATATATAAACAATTTATGACTGAGAAGGTGGGGCAGAAACAGAAACAAAAACAGGAGAATTAGGGTTTTCAATATTAGTGGGATCAGGTGAAGAAGGGATGGAAATCTCATCAAAACGTTGTGGTCCATGGAGACAGTTTGGGGATAAATGAATGGGATATGGTGAGGGGGGACAAGTACAGGTGGGACAATGGTATGTTGTTGGTGGTTTTAGGTGATCTTCCACAAAGTTCTTTAAATCCATAAAATTTGCCATAAGTTGGTCCATTTTGTGGGTAATGTGTTCAAGAGTGCTATTTATATCAATGCATCGTTCAATGCACTTATTAGGGTATATTTCTTGCAATGATTCTTGACACTTTTTTCGCAACATAATAAGAATCCCTTCTACACATACTTCATGAGAAGTACATACACATGTGATGTCATCAGTGATGTCATCAATGACATTTGTGATGTCATCTTTGATGTCCTGGGTGTTAGTCTTAGCAGTGCACGGTGGTGGCGCGAGTTATGGTTGCTTAGTTTACCATAGCTGGCGAATTTCAAGGGTTTTTCGGTTTTACTTGGAACCATAACGTCCCTTTAACAAAGTTTTTTCACTGAATTTCATAGGTTTTTAGTAGCGCAACTTAACCATAACGTCCCTTTAACAAAGTTTTTTTCACTGAATATATATATATATATATATATATATATATATATATATATATATATATATATATATATATATATATATATATATATATATATATATTCACTGGAAAAATATTCAAGGGACGTTATGGTTAAGTTGCACTAATACAAATGTAACACATTCAGTGGAAACATTTGGTAAAGGGATGTTATGGTTACAAGTAAAATCAAAAACCCCCAGAAATTCACCAGTGGTAAGGTAAACAACCATAACCCGTGCACTGCTAAGACTAACACACAGGACATCAAAGATGACATCACCATTTTCATTGATGACATCACTGATAACCTCAGAAATCCTGTCAACTTGGTTTTGCTCATTGACACATGAAAACCAACGCGTTTTCTTCACTGACTGTAGGAATGTTTAACTGGAAAAGTTTCTATATATATAAAAGACGTTATCCTTCTTGCATATTGTAGAAGTATTTTCCTTAGGGTTTGATGTCAGCCAGCTCATGGTGCATATACATGGGCCAATAAGCTGGGAGCACACACACATTTAATTTGAGTACTTGATGATGAATTATAATGATTTTGACATTTTGTCTTGATGTTGTTTCTGTCTTTTGTACTGTAGTTTGCCAGTGTCAGCCTCTAATTTGTATGCATTGTGGGTCTTTATAGGTATTGTTTGTACTAACACACATATGTAGTAAGTCTTGACTTATTACCTAAGTATTCGATGCGTAACATTACTATAAATTCTACAAGGATATCTTTCATTATTTTACAAAGCAAAATTACCAGAATAAAAACATTCTACTTCGACAGTGTATGCTGCACCCATTTCTTATGTGTAGGCATGATTAGCTTCCTGTATTAAGGACAACACTGCAATATAATATATATATGTGAAGTAGTTTGCATATATCTCCCAAATCACCCCTTATACCTTGTTATCAACATTATAAACAAAACCCATTTAAGGACGGACTTGAAACACTGATGTACCCCAAACTATGTACTCCACAATGCACCACAAAGATAACTGGACATTAGAAATGAGACATATTTTTTAAATTTGCAAGTAAAGTCTCCCAGTTTTGCCCAGGCAACCCATACCAAAAGCCTCCACTCCCACACATTTCTGTGTACCTTTTCAGATTCACCATCCAAGAATCTCCCACCATCCACGCAGTAAGCCTTCACATCTGAACAACCACAACCCTATCTTCCTATTAATCACACCGAGAAGACCTCATTAGCTAATCCCCACAGTGCCCTGTCCATGCCAGGCATCCTTAAAAGACCTGGATGTGGCAAGCCCTGTCCACGGATTACTGCGCTGTCTGTGGACACCATAACACAGGACAGCCTTTTTTCCCTTTCCACTTTAATCTTTGTAGCACTCCCTCATTGGCTACTTTCAAGTAGTCACACACCCATCCACCAATCACATCCAAATACTCTACATCTAACTCTGTCATCTCAGTTCAAAACTTCAGATGTACTTTTGAACACTCAGACTGCATGTCTCCTGTTACTCCCAAGCACCTGCATCAAGAAGTACTGTAAAAATCTCCAAGATTTCTATTTGCAGATTCAACCACATCTGCATCTATCAACACAAAGTACAGGTATGCATAATTTGTTTTTAAATTACATCTACAACTCTTTTACAAATGCATATAAACAGAGTTCCTACCACTTACCCTGCATTAACCTACTCAATATTCATACCCTTGTTTGTCCCACCCCCCAGGCATCAAGTGGCAGTTACTTACAATGATGTGTGTTTCAATGTTTTTTTTTTTAATGAGCATTTTTATAAGAGTTTCCAAACACATTTTTGCAATTTCAGCTGCACTCTCTGTATCTTTTTTGTGAAAGAAATGAAAACCACATCTATAACATTTCCACAGCATATTTATGTGCCAGATCCTATGTCAAAGTTCAATATATTACTAGTAAATGCATAATTGCCAATATGACCCATTATAATATACCAATTGTTATTTTTTCATTCACTCTAACAAAGTTACACTAAAACTCCTACAATGCAAACTTGAAACAAAAACTGCATGTATGTTGCCAAACCCTGGTATGTACATGGAATGGAAAATGGCAAAATGCAATGTGTTTACAAATAATTGCATGTATACATTTACAACCGTGTTCTGTGTAATGTTTTATAAATAAATGAAAGAAAATGGAAACAATTTCTCCGACCTTTTGCAATAACACTCATTGTGTACAATTTCATTAACTTTCCGGCACATGCATACTTGCTAACATTCCCACTTCTAATCTGTACATGTTTATTGGCTCCTCGATTTGTCTCTGCATTCTGGGACTTGCAGTGCACCTTTGCTTATGCAAATAGTGCAACCACAACTCACACAATGCAAACAAAAGAACCATCATTTAATAAGCAACTACACATTACAATGCATACCATTTGCATGTATGCATGTACTTACAACATAACAAACCATTACACAAGTGCCACTTAAGTGTTCTACAAATATTTTCCATCTCTATTTCTTTTTTTTAATAAAAAGTAACACACCGTCCTGCTATAAATCCACAAAAACATTTCTTGACTTTCATGTAGAGCCTCCCAAAAAGCACAGCTTTTTAAACGCTGAAGCATTTTTCATATTGAATTGTATAGAAATGTCACACTTTCTTGCTAAGGCCCCATTAGACATACTTATCACAGGACCACTGGACCCATTAGTAACGCTGCCAGTGCCCCTGTGTCCCCATTCCCTTAGAATACTATGCGTCTCCACAGAAATAGGGACTAACATTTTCTGCCACCTGACTTTCCAGGCCAACAGGACCTGAAATGTCCTTGTGGCACCAGGAAGCTAGATGCTAAAAAATGGTTAGGAATCTGGTGGCAACCCGTCTGCAGCAACGGGTCACCACTATACTCGTAATGAGACCCAATGTTATTTACTCATCTTCATAACAACTCCGCCTACATTCACAAATAATGTCTTCTTATACTAAAATGACTTCACCATTACCATACATACCCACTAATTTTCTTCTTTTGAAATTGCAGTGAAGAACAACCTCCTGGAAGACAACAACCTGAAGAAAACATCTCTTCACATCCTACAAAGTAAGTGTAATAGTGTAGTAGCAGTCTTTCTGTTACCCATACAGTACAGTGTGGCTGTATAGTAGCCTACAAAATTCGTTTCACACCAACAACATTTACTTCACTCTCATTCATTACACCTCAGCTTGTGCACTCGTTGTAGTCTCATCTGAACACCATTATCATAACACTATTATCCTGAAAACATTGTAATGTCCTTACTTAGTCATTTACACTAGCACTCTCTTACGCACTAACCCATGCTCTTCACATATCTACACACACAGCTACTCTTATAACTTTCCCAACCATAATAAACACAAATATATTCCACAATTTTCAAACCCACAATTTCCTTTTTTCTCTAACAGACAGAACAGAATGCCTACTAAAATGCAAAAACACAAAAAATGTAGAAAACAAAGAATAAATAGACTAGATAAAAATAAAATTACTTCACAATTACCATACATAACCACTTATTTTCTTCTTTCAAAATTGCAGTTAAGAACAACCTCATGGAAGAGAAAAACCTGAATGAAACTACTCTTCACATCCAACAAAGTAAGTGTACTATTGTAGTTGTATTCTTTCTGTCACCCATACAGTACAGTGTAGCTGTATAGTAGCCTACAAAATTCCTTTCAAACCAACAACATATATTTCACTCTTATTAATTTCACCTCAGCATGTACACTCTTTGTATTCTGATCTGAACACCATTATCATAACAACCACTATTATCCTGAAAACATTTAATATCGTTACTCATTCATTCACACTACCACTCTCTTACGCACTAACCCAAGCCCTTCGCACATCTACACACACAGTTACTCTTACAACCTTCCCAACCACAACTAGCACAATCACACAGCCCTCTATTTGTGTCTACCCTCATAGTCATACACTCAGTCATAATACACGCAAATATATACCACCATTTTCAACCCACAATTTCCTTTTTTCTCGAACCTACAGAAGAGCATGCCTACTAAAATGCAACTCAGTAGAAAACAAAGAAAAAATAAAGCAGATAACAAATAAAAACATGGCAAATACTCATCCACCTCTAGCAGAATTTATAGCAAATTTTCAAACAAAACTGCTAATACAGTCAGTCAACAAAACTGAACCAGCTAGCACTAAAATCTATTGCCCCTCTTCCAAAAACAAAAAATACAGAAAAAGTATAAAGAAGAACAAAACTGCTTCTGACCCAAACACTATATCTACCAATGTTGACATAACCACAGTTAAGCATTGCAAAAAAAATAATTTTACAAAACATTTTCCACCGTAGAGTACTTCACAATGTTATGAAAACAGCAGAAAATCACGCTTCACAATTACTGGAGAAGACTAATCCTGGAAGCTCTCATTGACAGCACAATAAAATTGTTTATATTAATTTTATCCAGAATGAAACCACTAACAAAATATATCAGTACATTTCAAAAAGTACTTCTAAACATGCGTAATGTCAATATAGATAGTTTTGCGAACCTCTGTGAAGGTGAATGGGTTTACACAAGCAGCACAGCACCATATTTCAATGAAGAGGCTTATAAACAAGAACAGAAAAACCCAATTGCCATACATAGTAATGGCCAGGGGTATGAAATGCTAGAAAACACCATTAAGGCACAAGAAACACTAATTGAAAAAACGTCCTGAACAAACTTACAATCAATTGTTCCTTCCACACAACCAATCCATTCAGTCTATAAATGGCCATGCAGCTCAACGTGTAACATACAGCAACAATTCTTCAAATATTTACGACATTTCCTTAGTCACTATGTAAAAGTAAAAGAAAAAATGAGTATAATAACTTTACAAACCATGGAATCCTGTCCAATGCGCAACTACACTGGACTGCAAGTTCATTCATTAGCCTGCATTTCAGGACCTGCTTGTAAACAAACCTTCCACCACATCAAAATGTTAGCAACACACCATTCCACTATAAGGAATCTTCTGCAGAGACTGCACTGTGCAAAAAGTCCTGATTTACAGCTGCAACATTTTATTAACATTCTCCTCCATGAGACAGCCAAAGAACTCCTTCAACAAATAGAACACATTAAAAGGAAATATTTTCGAAGTGAAGATGACTTAGAAAATGCAGTAACTTTAGAGAACATTAGCGAAAACCTTACAAACACCAATCATCTAATAAAAACATACAAAAAGGAAATAGCAAAGTTTAGCAAAGTTTAAAAGCACATATGCTGAAGTATCAAAACAAGTATGTGTGTGTGCTGTTGCAGAACTTTTTATAAAAAGAGCACAAGAATTGTAGATATGACTTACAAAGAAATGAGGAATACCAATTGTTCCAAATAGCTCTATATCTTATAACAGAAAATAAATGCAAAATAAGTAACCCATCAATGCTTTGCAAATACTGCAATATGAAGCTTTATATTAACCAAATGCCTTAACGTGCTGTCACTAATAACTTGGAAATATTCCCACTTCCAAAACCTCTCCAACATCTTAATTTGCATGAGAGCATTATAATCCATACTGTGGCAAACAGTACACCCATTTCAAGCTATAATACTCCTTCAACCCAAAACAGCCAAATTGCCTCCTTCCGAATTACTAAAGGGTATTTGTGGCAAAGTAGTATATTTGCCATTAGATCTGAACAAAAAATGTAGAAACTCTGGGAGTGCAATGGCCATTAGATCAATCTGTGGTTATCCTAGTTAATGGTGTACCAATGAAAGATGAAGAAAGTTGGCAACAACTAGTAGACTTAAACAAAGTTAGAAAAGCCCTAGAGTATCTTAAAGAAAACAATGAGTGCTTCAAAGATATAAACATTGAACAAAATTTAAAGGAAACCACCCAAATAATTCAGGATTCATCACTAATTGGCCAATTTAAACATGTAGATCCTATTAGTGCATGCAATATTTTAGACCAGTATACAATTCACCCACTACACTCCAAAGACACCAGAGACAATGCATTAGAAACATATCAAATGCGTCAAGCAAAAGGATCTTTAATCAGCACATGGGAGAATATTGTAAAAGCATGTACCTTTCCCCCACTCTTTCCTACAGGAAAAGAGGAAGATATGATGAAAGGATCCCACAAATAACAGCATAAGAATATCGCTCTTTACGAATGTATTCTGAAGACCGCAGATTAAAAACATATTCCACTTCTTGTTTGAAAGTAAAGTAGCAACTCTATTTTATGGAGTTGCACACCCATTGAAAACGGGCTCCAATTTTGTAAACATGTCTGCTACCCAACTACTTCAAAAGATAAAAGACCAAGATGAAGTTTTGCAGTCAAGTATCACAAATCTCTTAATAAACATGTGTGGTACAAAAGAATATTGGTTCCGACTTCACGATGATGCACGGTGTATGCTAAGTAAGCTCGGCCCACCCACATGGTTTGTTACTTTGAGTTGTGCAAAATGTGCATGCGATGACTTGCACGATTTCCTATGCATGGCAAACTGAAACAAAGAAGGAATCGACATAAAAACACCAAGAGAACTCTACTCTCTTGACCCTGTAAGATACTTTCACCGACACTTTATAGCCATGCTGCACTTCATCTGTAATATAGATATCCCTCCCCTTGGAGACGTTGAACATTTCTTTAGGAGAAAAGAATTTCAATCCAGATGAGCACCACACATGCACATGCATTTCTCGATAAAAGTTGCTCCCAAACTTGGTCATGACAGTGATGCTACTGTTTTGCAGTTTATTCACAAATACATATTCTGCGACATCCCTTCAGAAACCACATATATTGACCTACATACACAATTGTCACACTTCCAAAAACATAATTGTGGCTAATACTGCTGATGCAGATAAAAAAACAAAGGTAAATACCACACCAAATGCTGCTTTGGTTTTCCTAGACCAGTTCCAGCTTAAGGAAAAGTAAACAGCTTCATGTCTTCTGTTAGACACAGTGTGAAAGGCAAATCGCCTAAAAACACATATAGCACTAAAAGAAACAAAGCTTCAAAGTACATCAATGATTACAATGCAATCATTGCCCTCTTGTGGAATGCAAACATACATATACAATATATTGCAGATAATTCCACTACTGTTGCAAGATATTTCACAGCCTACCTAGCCAAAGCTGAGAAAACAGAGCTATAAGACCTCTGAGATGACATTTCATCCGACAAAACACTGTCACAAAAAGGGGCAGAAATGGCATAAACATGCTGTCTAGCTGCATACCATTTAACAGGCACAGTCTTACATGGAAAATCTGAACACCGAGTCTGGGTAAGCCTGTGTCCAGCTGCAGCCAGAAAAAGAGTGCTGAAATCCTACCAAGACATAAAAACAATAGCCATAAATTACCCCAACAGCGATGACATTTTAATAAACAATTTATTAGACACATACTACCCAACCAGAAGTTTTGCTTTGGAAAACATGTGCCAGTACCACACACCTCCAAATTTATTCTATGAAAATAATGTGAAACCGGATGAAAAATGTGGAAAATACGTGGTCTCAGCTCGTGAAGGATGCCTTGTCAAACTTACCAAACCCAGCCTAATTAATTGTATGAAATTATCATTTAAAACTCCTCAACATAGAGAACTTTACTACATGGCCCTATTTCAACTTTTTAAACCATGGATAAAAGAACAGGATTTATTAGATAACCATGACTCATTTGAAGCTGCATTCAATGCAAGTGAAAGCAATATAACAAATGTCAATTTCAAGCAATATAAAAATATGTTGGACAATCTATGCCAACAAGAGGAAGAGGTTCAAGCACAACTAAATGAATACACTCCTGAAGGCAGTCAACCTTCTGTTACAGGAAGCCAACAACCAGTTGGAGAGCCACTCATTGTAAATGAGGCAGGATTACCCCTGACTAAAGTAGAGAACACCATGTATCAGAAGAAAACTTGTCAGTGATAAAATCACAGCTAAATGATCAGCAAGTTAGCATTTTCCTATAAGTGACTAAAGAAATTGAACATGGTTTGAAGCATGAAAGTACAACTTGCAGCTGTCAAAATTTTAAAACTCTACTCCTTTATTTAAGTGGTGAAGGTGGTTCTGGAAAAACATTCTTAATTAAAATCATCAGCAGATTCCTACAAAAGTTAACAAACAACGACCTTTCAGCTGTTGTAACAGCCCCCACAGGATTAGCTGCCTACAACATAGAAGGTGTTACTTTACACCGACTACTGCTCCTTCCAGTAGAACACCAAAACAAATTAGAGTACTACAAACTATCAACAGTAGTTGCTACTGAAGTACGCAGAATTCTGAAGCAAATGAAAATGCTCCTAATAGATGAGGTAAGCATGGTTTCCAATCTAATGTTGGCTTTAATTCACCTCAGACTGCAAGAAGTCCTTAAAATGGACTAAAAAAAACTCTTTGGAGGAAAACACGTTATTGTTTTTGGAGAACTCCTACAATTAATGCCAGTGAACACTGAACCTATTTTTAAAACTTTAGGACACAAACAGTGCATTTACACACTTGGCAGCATAGGAAATGTACATCTCTGGCAACATTTCCAATACAGATAACTAACTCAAAACATGCATCCGTCTGCAGACCTCACCTATGCTAACATTTTAAAAAGGATTAGCACTGGGCTTCTTTCTAAAGATGCACAATCTATCTTAAATAGTAGACTCATCCATGAGCTATATGAGCATGACACATCGGCTACTGATGTCATGGAACAATTAACACAAAAAATGTAAAATGTATGTCCTTAATGCCAACTGTAGCAAGCTATATGCAATTCAATGAGACAATGGGCCTCATTACGACCCAGGCGGTAAGTTACCGCCTGGGCCGTGACTTTACCACCATGGCGTAAACTACGTTTACGCCATGGTGGTTGGCGGACTTACCGCCCCATTCCGACCTTGGCGGGGCGGTAAGTCCCCAATCCCCATTTACCCTTCCCCATTCCCATTTTTGCCCCATAGGGCATAATGGGAGTGGGGAAGGCGTTAATTACGCCACCGTAAATTACGGTGGCGTAATTAACTCCATGGTCCCTTAGCGCCATGGATTTTAACACCTGCTAAAAGCAGGTGTTAAAAGCGCCATGGCGCTAAGGGACCTCGTACTCAGGCGGTAAGGGTCGGCGCTGTTAACGCTGCCGTAAACCCCTTACCGCCTGGGTCGTAATGAGGCCCAATGTTAAAAAAGAAATGCAACCATAAGTGCATATTAGCTCCACAGACAAACTGGAAGTCCACAGTATGATACTTCCTATATGTCAACAAGCAACAGCACAACTAAATAGCTTAGGAAAATGTATCCCGAACACAGCTGGTTTGTAGAAAATCATAATGTTGTGTTTAAACTGCAGAGTAATTGTGAAATGTAACCTTGACGTGGAACAAGGTTTAGTCAATAGAGCAATTGGTACAGTTGCTGGCTTCTAGATGTATCCACATGACAACAACATTCAGTTTGTCAACATCCACTTTGACAAACTTTCAGAAGTTAAAAGGATAGGATGCTCAAAAGCATGATTCCTTCTTTTCAAAGACATGTATGTACGGAGAGAGCAATTTTCTCTGTTTATTGCATATGCAGTCACTATTCACAAATCACAAAGTCTAACCCTAAATTAGGCTTTGATTGACATTGGCAGCACAGTCTTCAAAGAAGGAATGGTTTATGTAGCACGTTAAAGTCTATGTACACTTGAAGGACTCGTTCTAGTCAATTGTGATGCAAACAAAGTCAAGGTTGACAATCCTTGCATCCTAGAGTACAGCAGACTATGTGCACTCTACACACCCCATCCCGATGTATACCCTGTTCCTGAAAAAAGTAAGGTTTCGAAAATAAAGGTAATGCAACAGAACTTATCACAGATATCCTAGCAATACCACCAAGTAAACTAAAACCAACTGCTACTCCATCAAGTAGTACAACAACACAACTATTTAGTGCAAACACAAGTGCATATCCAGTAGCAGATATAAAGAAAAATATTTCTTCTAAAAAAAAAACAAATGGAGGTCCAGCAAATGATACAGAGACAGAACTCTCTGGTCCATTTAAATTTACCAACACAACTGGTGTAAATTGCTATACAAATATAGCAATCAATCTGCTGTTTCAATTGACACCAATTGTTCAAACCTTTTGCTTGAACGGCTCAAACCAGTTGTGTTTACAAATGCATGTCCTTCATAGACATGCAACAAATAATCCTGATAACACTTACAGTGTCTCAGGAATAAGGCAAGTATTGGACTATTGTGCAGGAATGGTAATACTCACCAGAAACACACAGGAAGATCCACACGAATTTCTAATGTACTTACGTTAAGTACTGGGGGCCAAAAACATATCTATGAATGAAATATTTTAGATTTCATACACGTGGACACATAGATGCACTCTCTGCAACCATGTTGCACAAGAGCACATCACTAATGAACAATTTGTGTATGTATCTATATCAAATTGTGAATCCATTCAATTTCATGAGCTGGTGCAAAATGCAAATCATGCCATATTATGCACTTTTTGCAATTCAGACAATCGTTTCACCTTGCACATAAACTCACATAGCCAATATGTGATACTAATTATTTTAAGGTAAAACGCAGATGGTACCAAAAACAACTGCAAACTGACTAACTTCACACCCGGGCAAGTATCTCTTGGCAAGTAAACCTTCACAACAGTAGGCATAATCTACCACACTGTTGCCAACACCACTGCAGGTCACTATAATACATACATTAAAAAAAGATGTTTTTTTTTAATGCTACAACACTTCCATTACTCTAAAACAAAGATTACCAGCAAATCTAGCAAATGCCTAGTTAATATTCCTTAAACCTAGATTTAGTCACTGACCTGTTAAAATGTCAACAGTTAATGGACTTTAAACATGCCCTTAAGTATTGCACACTTAAAACAAACATACTACTGTAAGAATTAAATTTACATAAATGCAGTACGTTTCTTTGTAATGCTGTACCGATTTTCTTCCCAATGCAATGACCCAATGGTTACGCAAACAGAAACAACCGTGCAAAACACACAGTAATGTTGTTTCAACCATAGTACTTAGAATGTACTAATTATGAGGGTCTACAAAGTTTAGTCAATGACCTGTAGAACTATCAACAGTTAGAATACGGCAACTGGTATCTAATTGCATCCAGAGTACTGCAATGCTACTTTTGCATAGCAAAATACTAAGAATTCACCAATAGGTATCTAATTGCTTCAAATAATATCCTTCAGAACTGTAAAACTATCAACAGTTAGAATACGTCAACTGGTATCTAACTGTATCCATAATACTGCAATGTTACTTTTGAACAGCAAAATAGTTAAAATACACCAATAGGTATCTAACTGCTTCAAAAAATCCCCTTCAGATATCAATAGCAACAGTTAGAACTGCAGCGCTGCTTTTGAAATGGAAAACAGTTTCAATATGCCAACAGATATCTAAGTACTGCAAACATTCCTTAAAAAAAAGCCCAACAGCACTTTTGAAAAGCAAAAGAGTTACAATACACAAACCAGTATCTTAGTGCTTCAAAAATACCCTTCATTTCACTTCTTTGCAAATAGACCACTAGGATTCTTCCAACAGCAACATTGCTTGTAACAAAAAATACACTTATTTGTGCACCTTAAGCATTCCCGTAAGTATTGCACAATTCAAACAAACATATTGTGACACAAAACGTCAAATAAATGAAGTAGTTTTTTTAAAATCCTGGATGGATTTTTTTTCCCAATGACCCAATGATTATACAAAAAAAAAACGGCAACTGTGCAGAACGCACAGTAATGTTGTTTAAAATATAGTACTTGGAATGTACTGATTATGAGGGTCTAAAAAGTACATGAATATTGTATGCAATGAGACATTGTAAACTATCCCACATAACATATTATACTGTGTTTTTTACACAGAAAAAGAAGCACAGATTTCTCCTTCATTACCATGTAGAACAAACTCAACCTTTACCCCAAAGGTACAGCAATCATAAGTACTATTGGCACTTCAATTGTATTGTGCCACTATGTTAGAGGTACTATATACTGCCCACACACTATCTATAATTACTATACACATATTGTTATAATGGTTGTGGCCACTGACCAGATTATTGGGTGCATGGTTCTATTATGCTGTGGTGGTTGTGGCCAGTGCCTAGATTATTGGGTGCATGGCCTACGGCTTACGGCCATGCACACAATAATCTAAATACTGGCCACAGCCACCACAGCATAATACGGCCATGCACCCAAGAATCTGGCAAATGGCCACAACCACCATACCACAACTTGCCCTGAACCTCCCAATTCAAATGACATCTGCAGGCATCAAAATGGACCACCAACCCTATTTTTCACCCATGCAAATTTCCCCATATCATCTATATTCCACTCCACTACCCTGACCAAGCCATCTTGCAGTCACAAAATAACCCCAAATGTGTGCGTCAAGCTGTCCGCCCAAACCCTCTTTCAGTCACCAAATAACACCAAATTTCTCAAGCTGCCTACTGCGGTGTCCGCAGACCGCAGCACCACCTGTGTGCTCTTCTTCCACCCAAGCAAGCAGCCCCATATCATCTTGTTTCACTCCCCCACCTTTCCCAGCCCCTCTTTCCAACACCAAATTACCCAAAATGTGTTTTCCAGACTTTTTCCCCACTGATATGTCCGTGGTCAGTTGCGGCTGTCAGTAGATAAAACATGGCAGCGTTTTGGAAAATATGATGCACTTCACGCTTTTCACCATTCAATCACTGTGCACACCTGATGTCCGCGGACATCACGTCATCCCCTGGGCCAATCGGAGGCCCATCCGCAGTGTGAATAGGGAAGTGAGTCAGCAGACTGAACCCAGGTATCACTAATTCTTTTTGCCGCTCCTGCCATAAATTTGGTGAAAATCCGTCCAGCGGTTTGTGCTATAGATGTGAGCATACATTTTCTTTCCATTGCTTCTAACAGCCATTTTGGGATCCCACTACAACTTTGAGCCCCCTTGATGAAACCTCACCAAAATTGTCAGAACAATTTAGATGGGGCTGTATACTTTCTTTGCAAAATTTGGTAAGGATTCTTCCAGGGGTAGCAAAGTTATAAGCTGCGTAAAAAGTGTTCTTCCTATAATTTGAGCGACTTGACCATAACTACAGGGCCACTACTGCAGGCCTTGCAATAACAGCCCTGCGGTAGTCGCCCTGTAGTTATTGTTAAGTTGCTCAACTGATAGAAAAAGCACCTTTTGGGTGGCTTATAACTTTGATACCATTTGACGAATCTTCACCAAACATCGCCAAAAAAGTGTATGGCCACCTCATAATGATTTTCCAAAGTTTGTTCTGGTTTCGTCCCGGGGGGGAGGGTAGAGTTATATGGGGGGTCCCTACAGGTTTGAAATTCTCATAGACACAATGGAAAGAAAATGTTGCTCATGCCTACAGCCCAAACCGATGGATGGATTTGCACCAAACTTGGTATAAATCCATCCACTAGTATTTTTTTAAATGGACCAAAAAGGCTGCAAAAAGAAGTGTGATATCTGCATCCGGTCCGCTGACTCATTTTCTGATTTGGAGTCCGTGGATGCTTCTGGTCCAATCAGAGAGCAGCGTGACATTCACAGGCATTATACGTGCCCGCTGATTGGTCAATTAAAAACATGATGTGAAAGGAATAGGGTTTTTCTTAAGCCAATTTATAACACTCTGCAACCTTGCTACATGAAGTTAGATTGTGCTTGTACCTCTGTCACACTTGCTGGAGAGATAGAGGTCCAAGAGCCTGCCTCTATGTGAACTAGTGGATTAATAGACCCTCCTGCATAAAAGTGGCCACACTTCAAGTTCGGTAGTTCCAGAATTGTGGTTTTTATTTAGCACACACAATTCTAGATCAATTCTGACAAATTGCCATATTTGGTAACACGTGTTTCGTCATTCAAACAGTGCCTTTCTCAAACCAGGGCTGTGCAATATCAACCACAAATTGACAATAGCGGATATCCGATAAAACAATAGCGGATATCCAATATGATATACAGAACATATATATATATATATATATATATTCAGTGAAAAAACATTGTTAAAGGGATGTTATGGTTAAGTTGCGCTACTAAAAACCTATGAAATTCAGTGAAAAAACTTTGTTAAAGGGACGTTATTGTTCCAAGTAAAACCGAAAAACCCCTGAAATTCGCCAGTTATGGTAAGCTAAGCAACCATAACTCACGCCACCACCGTGCACTGCTAAGACTAACACCCACGACATCAAAGATGACATCACAAATGTCATTGATGACATCACATGTGCATTTACTTTCCATGATGTGTCTGTACAAGGGATTCTTATTATAATGTTGAGAAAAAAGTGTCAACGATCATTGGAATAAATATCAAGAGCTAATTAGTGCATTAAGCAATGCATTGATATAAATAGCATTCTTTTATGAAGTTCTATCCAGTATACTAAGGTACTCATGCAGAAACATAGGCATTGTGTGCAGCATACATGATGAAGGTATAATATTCATAATGTTGACATGTTGAATAATGAAATGATTACTGTTTTCTTATTAGAGTTTTGTGTTCTGTGAAATACGTAATAAGTAGCTAATAAAACCCACGTATAACATAATTGCATTATTACAGACAAAACACAAAGACACAATCACACATACAAATATGGGTATATACAGGGAAAGTGAAGTAAGCAAAAAAGCAGAAGTCGTAGCAGAAACAATTCATAACCTAACTGATTATCTTTATGCAAATAAATGATTGCTCTGTTTCAAAGCTGATATTTACCCTATGTACATGTATCATGTACATGATGTGACTGGACCCTGAGTAAAGTAGTGTGAGTACAATGTTTACAAATATGAGCATATACAGGGAAATACAGTAATAAAAAAAACAACAAAAAAACAACAGATCTATCAGAAAGTGCTGATAACTGTACTGATTATCTTCATGCACAAAAGGATTGCTGTTTTTCAAGATTGTGTCTTCCCATATGTATATGTTTCATAATATATGACTGGACCCTAAGGGAATTACTGTAAGATCATACTTGAATGATAAGTCTACAAATATAGTACGTTTATAATTTTTAGTTCCTGACTGTTACTGAAGAAAACCATGTGGCCTAGATATGTCAGTAAAGGAAAAAAGAGAGAGACAGACATGTGATGTCATCAGTGATGTCATCAATGACATTTGTGATGTCATCTTTGATGTCGTGGGTCTTAGTCTTAGCAGTGCACGGTGGTGGCACGAGTTATGGTTGCTTAGCTTACCATAACTGGCGAATTTCAGGGGTTTTTCGGTTTTACTTGGAACCATAACATCCCTTTAACAAAGTTTTTTCACTGAATTTCATAGGGTTTTAGTAGCGCAACTTAACCATAATGTCCCTTTAACAAAGTTTTATTTTACTGAATTTCATAGGCAATTAGTAGCGCAACTTAACAATAATAACTCTGACTTTATGTACAAGTAACATAGAACATACTGAACCCCCTCTACAGAATTTGATGTCCGTAAACTCTTTTAATGTCCGCGGACATGTTCGAACAACAGCACCACTACCCAAAAAGTCTAGAGGGTATGTTTAATTGTTATATCATAACATATGAACATTTTACAAATTCACAAACCGGCACACATACACATTATATTTAGTAATAAATAAGAATTGTAACCCATATATATAACACACTAACCATTCATTAAATACAATGGGACCGATTCATGGAACAAACGTGCGCTGAAAATCTTCGCGCAAGCAGGTGCAAGCAGGCGCACAACCTCGGTGTGAAAGCGCACAACCTCGGCGCATACACCAGAAAGTGGGCGGGACACGGGGCGTAACGCGCGGAATGGGGAACAACGTGAGAAAATAAGGGCGTAACTGGGGATGTACTGCAGGGAAGCAGACGGAACACCCACACGAGCTCGAACCACACGTATTCATGGAATCGAATAGGGCAAAGCCACGCACAGCCAAAGACACGCACAAGCTGAAACACGTCCGCCACACGAAGGCAGGCGGTAGAGTCCCAGCGCATCACAAAAGTGGCAACATACAGCAATTGGGCCTGTGCGAGCGGGGCACGTGTATTGTGGGGGTGCACGGGAAGTAACACACGCGATCGAGCGGGGTACTTGTATTTCGGGGGCGCGCGGGAAGTTACACACGCGATTGAGTGGGGTACGTGTATTTCGGGGGTGCGCGGGAAGTTACACACGCGATTGAGCGGGGTACGTGTATTTCGGGGGTGCGTGGGAAGTTAAATACGCGATTGAGCGGGGTACGTGTATTTCGGGGGTGCGCGGGAAGTAAACACACGCAATTGAGCGAGGTACGTGTATTTCGGGGGTGCGCGGGAAGTTACACACGCGATTGAGCGGGGTACGTGTATTTCTGGGGTGCGCGGGAAGTTACACACGCGATTGAGCGGGGTACGTGTATTTCAGGGGTGCGCGGGAAGTTACACACGGGATTGAGCGGGGTATGTGTATTTCGGGGGTGCGCAGGAAGTTAGATACGCGATTGAGCGGGGTACGTGTATTTCGAGGGTACGCGGGAAGTTACACACACGATTGAGCAAGGTACGTGTATTTCGGGGGTGCGCGGGAAGTTACACACGCGATTGAGCAGGGTACGTGTATTTCGGGGGTGCGCAGGAAGTTACACACGCGCTTGAGCGGGGTACGTGTATTTCCGGGCTGCGCGGGAAGTTACATACGTGATTGAGCGGGGTACGTGTATTTCTGGGGTGCGCGGGAAGTCACACACGCGATCTCATCAGGGTACGTGTATTTCAGGGTGCGGGGGAAGTATCCCACGCAACATCAGCAGGGTACGTGTATTCCAGGGGTGCGCGGGAAGTTTCACACGCGATCTCATCAGGGTACGTGTATTACAGGGGTGCGCGGGGAGCAGCACACGCAAATTGCACGTGTGGGTCCTCCCAGGTGTTCCCTCTACACCCTCCACGGCCCCTGCAGGTGGCTCACACCACAGGGGCCTACCCAGCACATGTCCTGCAGGCACCCCATCCACCATGGCCATGCCCACCAGCCAACCCACATGTCAACTTGCACTACTGCCCACCAACGCATGTCCCCCTGCACCCCCAGCCACCAGGGGCACCCTCCACCAGGCCCCCACCCATGTCTCCCAGCACCCCCATCCCCTAGTCACCAGGGGCAGCCTCCACCAGGCCCCCACCCATGTCTCCCACCACCCCCACCTCCCATCCACCAGGGGCACCCACCACTACGCCCCCACCCATGTCTCCCAGCACCCCCACCCCCCAGCCACCAGGGGCAGCCTCCACCAGGCCCCCACCCATGTCTCCCACCACCCCCAGTCACCAGGGGCAGCCTCCACCAGGCCCCCACCCATGTCTCCCAGCACCCCCACCCCCCAGCCACCAGGGGCAGCCTCCACCAGGCACCCACCCATGTCTCCCACCATCCCCACCCCCCAGCACTGTTGGGCACCTGCCAGCAGGCCCCCACCCATGTCCAACTCATGTTCCCCACCACCCCCACCCCCCAGCCACCAGGGGCAGCCTCCACCAGGCCCCCACCTATGTCTCCCAGCACCCCCACCCCCCGGCCACCAGGGGCAGCCTCCACCAGGCCCCCACCCATGTCTCCCACCACACCCACCCCCCAGCACTGTGGGGCACCTGTCAGCAGGCCCCCACCCATGTCCAACTCATGTTCCCCAGCACCCCCACCCCCCAGCCACCAGGGGCAGCCTCCACCAGGCCCCCACCCATGTCTCCCATCACCCCCACCCCCCAGCACTGTGGGGCTGCCTCCACCAGGCCCCCACACATGTCTCCCATCACCCCCACCACCCAGCACCGTGGGGCACCTGCCAGCAGGCCCCCACCCATGTCCAACTCATGTTCCCCACCACCCCCACCCCCCAGCCACCAGGGGCAGCCTCCACCAGGCCCCCACCCATGTCTCCCACCACCCCCACCCCCCAGCAGTGCAGGAGCAGCCTCCATCAGGCCCCCACCCATGTCTCCCAGCACCCCCACCCCCCAGCCACCAGGGGCACCCACCACCAGGCCCCCACCCATGTCTCCCACCACCCCCACCTCCCAGCAGTGCAGGGGAAGCCTCCACCAGGCCCCCACCCATGTCTCCCACCACCCCCACCCCCCAGCCACCAGGGGCAGCCTCCACCAGGCCCCCACCCATGTCTCCCACCACCCCCATCCCCCAGCACTGTGGGGCACCTGCCAGCAGGCCCCCACCCATGTCCAACTCATGTTCCCCACCACCCCCACCGCCCAGCAGTGCAGGGGCAGCCTCCACCAGGCCCCCACCCATGTCTCCCACCACCCCCACCCCCCAGCAGTGCAGGAGCAGCCTCCACCAGGCCCCCACCCATGTCTCCCAGCACCCCTACCACCCAGCCACCAGGGGCAGCCTCCACCAGGCCCCCACCCATGTCTCCCACCCCCCCAACCCCCAGCAGTGCAGGGGCACCCACCACCAGGCCACCACCCATGTCTCCCAGCACCCCCACCCCCCAGCCACCAGGGACACCCACCACCAGGCCCCCACCCATGTCTCCCAGCACCCCCACCCCCCAGCCACCAGGGGCAGCCTCCACCAGGCCCCCACCCATGTCTCCCACCACCCCCACCCCCCAGCAGTGCAGGGGCAGCCTCCACCAGGCCCCCACCCATGTCTCCCAGCACCCCCACCCCCCAGCCACCAGGGGCAGCCTCCACCAGGCCCCCACCCATGTCTACCACCACCCCCACCCCCCAGCACTGTGGGGCACCTGCCAGCAGGCCCCCACCCATGTCCAACTTATGTTCCCCAGCACCCCCACCCACCAGCACTGTGGGGCACCTGCCAGCAGGCCCCCACCCATGTCCAACTCATGTCCCCACCCCCCCCACCTCCCAGCACTGTGGCGCACCTGCCAGCAGGCCCCCACCCATGTCCAACTCATGTTCCCCACCACCCCCACCCCCCAGCACTGTGGGGCACCTGCCAGCAGGCCCCCACCCATGTGCAACTCATGTTCCCCAGCCAACATGTCATCACAATCTAGATCCCTGGTCCCTATGGTCAGCCTCCAAATGCAAAACACCCACCCGAGTATTGCATCCACCCACTCATTATTTGCAATTACATCACAGAACACCAATTGCAAGTTCCGAAACAAACACATTTCCCTCACATACACCCAATGGGTGTCAGTGAATCTCAAAACACATATCATGAAATGCATGAAACCAATGAGATACCACACATTGAAGTTCACCAAAAAAATATGCATTAAAGGAAACATAAATAGAATCAAAAATGAAGAAACAGAAATGTGAATGTAGAAAAACTAAAAGAAGCATGTCCGTGTAAAAAAAGCATTCCAAAGTCAATGTCCACAAAACAAAATCCAATGGGAAATAAAAAAGAAAGCCATTGCTCCATGGTTAAAATGTGAAAAAAAATACAAGCCAGGGTCCATTATCCCAACAAAAGAAAGGAAACCTATCTAACTACACTAACTAATAAAATAAACTATATACAAAAATGTGGCCAATGTCCGAAAGGTCCAAATAAAATCAAAACAAAAATGAAATCTAACACGACCTACATAACTATGTACGAGGGCAGCGGGCTAGTTTCACGGCTCACTTGTGGATGTCCCAGGCCAGGGCATCATCGAACTCCTCCACAATGTCCTGGAGGCGGTCCTCCTCCATGGCCCCGAGGGTCCGCAGGGCCGTCGACATGTCCACCTCCGAACCCCTGCGGATTTCCTCGAGGCACTCGGCCTGCCTCAGGGCCCTCCACATGGAGTTCTTCGCCCTGACCATTGTGAGCCGTGCCTCTTCCGCCCGCTGCCGCTCTGCATCTATGGCGTGGCCCAACCGCTGCCACACGGAAGACACTCTCTGTCCTGGGTCCTCCTGCTCTCCGGCCGATGCCTGCCCCTCCGATGTTGAAGGCCCCGAGCCTTCATGACTCCCACCACGTTGATGCTGCTGCTGTGCCTCTGCCCGTGCACTGCCTCCTGCTGCCTGGACATCCTCCGCCGGCTTGGGTGCAGTCGTAGATGTGGCCACCCCTCCTGGACGTCCGACTCCCGACTGTGGCAGGGATGCCTCCTCCACCAGCCTGGCCGCATCGTCAGAGGCAGCTCCACAGGGCACCCAGGTGACTGATGGGTGGGAAGATGGCACGGAGGACGACTGGCGCGTAGGGGGTCCAGTTGAGGAGGGGGTCGTAGCAAGCCCCATCAGACGGAGGAATCCGGCCTGGGTGACCTGTCCCAGCAGGCTGACGTGGTCAACGAGTCATTCGAGATGACGTGCAGTCTCCTCATGAAAAGACTGCAGGTCACCACGCATGGCCCGTTGACGCAACGCCACACCAGCCGGGACAGGCTCAACCTGGACCCGGATAGCCACGTCCGCAGGCAGAGGAAGGCCAGTTGACGTGAGCTCATCCCCTGCCTGAAAACGGGTCTGGATGTAGGCATCCCTGCTGGTGCAAGATGATGCAGGGACAGGTTTGCACACAGGCACCATCCACGGCGGCCTGTGCTGCCTCCTGTCCCTGGTCCTGCACTGCACCACTAGCACCAGTGGGATCCCCACCTCCAGACCCCATCTCTGGTGCTTGCACGGCCTCCTCCTCCACCAAACCCCCCACCAACCTGGATGACTCCGTGCCATCTTCCCCTGTTGGGCCCATGTTGGGTCCCAGCTGCCCCTTCTGCTGCCGAGGAGTCCAACTCCAACCTCCGCCTCTTGGACCTCCCCCCGGCAGCTGTGGCCTGGGACGCGGCACCAGACTCCTCACTCCCCGACGAGATCACAACATGGGACGGGAGCCGGGCCTTGCGTCTCCGGCTGGCGGTGGGATCCCCGCCGCTGTGCTCCACAGCACCTTCTCCGCCCTCTTCATCAGTTGACGCTGCAGACAGGGAGAAACAAAACACAGACAGGCATCAGGGCACTGTACAATGGACACATACACACATGACAGTTGTACATGAGTGGCATTGGCAAACCTCAGACATGTCATCACAATCCCCAACACACATGTCATTACAACTCGCACACATGAGCCATACCACAGCCATATCGCAACTGCCACCACCATCCATACACATACAACAGCATGATCAGCCAAAGGTGAGCCAGACATCACATGCAACACAGGAAGTGCACCACACATGTACACACACCACCACACTTGCATGCATGTGTACACCTCTGCCAAGTGTTGCAGTGTTCAGACGGGCATCTATGTCACATCTGCCAATCAGGCTTCCACATACCGCTGTCACATGCATCCATGTTGCATCACTGTTGCACCCTTGTCAAATACACACACATGCACATGTACACATGTGCTGATACATGCAGCCGAAAACAACATACATGCGTGACATCACAGACATGTCTACTTACATACACATTCATCCAAACATGTGTGCCCACACAACTGCATTTGGCATGCAAGCCTACACACACAAGCACCATCCATGTCTCACACATTCCAGCCCTTGCATGTGTTAGCTCCACGGCCCTGTACACCCCCACCCATACTCGACCCCATACAAACAGATGTGCAACCTGCACACTACTGAATAATCACCACACGCACTGCTCACAATAAGGATGCATGTACACTCACCGCTCGACTCCAGACGGGTCTGCCTCTCAAGGACCTGGACGTGGAGCGCTGGGGATATGCGTTCCTTCCGACAAGTGGCCCCGGTGCCCCTTGGCATCCGCTGCCTTCAAGAGGCGCCGGGCCTTGTTCAGGGTCCTGGACCTGAAGTCCTCCCAGCGCTTCTTGACATGTTGTAAGTCGCGGACTGCCACCCCCTCCACGTTGATGGCAGTCACGATGTCAGTCCAGATCCGAGTCCGTCCTTCCTTGTCGACGCGGGAACTTCCGAAGAGGGCATCATACTGCCCCAGGACTTGCTCCACCAGGACACCAACTTCGGTGGCACTGAAGCTGGTGCCCCTCTGCCTCTCTGGCCGGGGATTGTCAGTGGTCTCAGATGGTGTTTGCCCTGACATGACAACCCCAGAGGCAGGAGTGGGTGGGCAACTGGGTCCTGGGGCTGGGCTGTGGAACGATGGAATCCCAGTCGGGAGTCTTCGGTTCGAGCAGGGGTGGTCACAGCATCAGCACCCCTGGCTGATGTGCAGGCAGCAAATGGTAGGGCACGTGGGCAGCAGGCAGTCAGGCAGCAGCAGATGGCAGGTGGGAGCGTGCTCAGGGCTCTGGGGGGCAGTAGTTCGGCCTTCTGGGCAGGAGCGTGGTCTTCCGTGTGCTTACGCGTGGCCAGCTTGATACGGAGTGATTTGGCACGTGAAAAATCTGCATGTCAGCGTGTGATTCGAGGAAAGGCCCTTAGCGCGTAAGCGCGTCTGCACGCATACGCATTTTCATTGGACAGAAGGCCCCTCAAGCGCAAGCGCCCCTGTGACGTGACGCGTACAGACTGCATGGGCATTTCAGCGCGCGAAAAAATGCACGTCCGCGTGTAATACGAGGAAAGGGCCCATGCGCGTAAGCGCGCATGGAAAACTGCACGTCCGCGTGTAATACGAGGAAAGGCCCTTAGCGCGTATGCACGGCAGCACGCATATGCGATTTCATTGGACCAAAGGCCCTTAGAGCGTGAGCGCGTCTGTGATGTGACGCGCGCAGGTGTTTCCCTCATTGCACGTGATGACAGAACACACGTGGATTTCCACCAATCGCGTGTGAAAGTTCCCGGCACCCGGAACACACGTACCCAGGCTAATTGCGGGTGGAACTTCCCGTGCACCCCGAAACACACGTACCCAGGCCAATCGCATGTACGCTCACTCCCCTCCGATCACACGCGATGACACTCGGACCTACAGTCTTACCACGTATCCGAATATAGGAAACCCGCGCACGGCAAAAGACGTGCACAGGTGTCAACGCGTCCGCCCACACGAAGTCAGGCGGAGGCGTCCCCGCGCACAGCATAAAAGTGCGCGCAAACAACAAACGCGTATATACAGCTACGATGAATGCACCATTTGTCGCTGCACTGATCTTGGGACACCGCAGGAGGAGATGAATAGCCAGAGCACGCATTTTCGCATCACGGACAAGCCTTTTTGGGATGCCTGACGACCAGGTCTACGGCAGGTATAGGTTTCCACCCCATATCATCCTAGACCTGGTCAGGGAGTGGGAAGATGACCTCACATCCCCCACCCTTTGCTCCCAAGCATTGAGCCCCTTGGAGAAGCTGCTCAATGTCCTGCATTTTTTGGCCACTGGGTCATTTCAGCGGACCACTGCCATAGTGGGGGGGGGTCTCACAGGCCACGGAGTCACGCTGCCTACACCAGGTACTGGCAATCATGACAGCGCGCCCCTCAGTCCGCAGGCACATATACATGCCCAGAACACCCACAGAAAGGCAGGCCGTTGTCCTGGATTTTTTCAGGGTAGCACACTTCCCCAAAGTGCTCGGTGCCATAGATTGCACCCATGTGGCCCTTCGTCCACCTAGGGCCATTGAGCACATCTACCGAAACCGCAAGCACTGGCATTCCATCAATGTACAGGTGGTATGTGATGCAAAGGGAATCATCAACTCTGTCTATGCAAACTACCCTGGCTCCACCCATGACAGTTTCATATACAGAATGTCTGCCCTGAGCCGGGCCCTGGAAGCTGGGCACATGGCTCCTAGGTCAGTACAAATGCCCTTGCACATGCATGCAAGTCACAAACAGACAAATATCCAATCCCTAATAATCTCAACTATTATCACCTCCCCAGGGGACAGTGCCTACCCTCTGAGCAACCACATGATGACGCCAATCCGGAACCCCACCACACCACCCCAGGTAAGATACAACGCCGCCCATATTGCAACCAGGGGCATAGTGGAGCGCACATTCGGAGTGCTCAAGTCACGTTTCCGTTCCCTTGACTGCTCTGGTGGGCAACTACTCTATGCACCACCAGTAGTGTGCAGGATCATTGTGGCAGCATGTGTCCTGCACAATGTTGCAACACGGCAGGGCGTCCCGGTGGACATGGTGGTGCCCCCAAATCCCCAACCACAGGCATAGGCGCTGCCCATGGGAGGGGACAGGGCACGTGGCGAGGAAGCCCGGACCCAGCTTGTGGCCACATTTTTCACCTAAACTCCCACCCCTGCGGAGTGCACACAGGCCTGGCACATACCAGGTGACAATCAATGATGACAAAGAGACAGTCAACTGTCACAACCCTACCACCCTGAGATAGTTGCCATGGAAGTGCCACATCGTCTGCATCCCTAGCTACTTAAACACAAGCTATCCTGTGTGACCAAAAGGCACACATATGACATATGACATGATATGGGCCATACACAAGTATTCCAAGGTGCAATGTGGCAGGGGGGGACAAGGGAACACAGAGAACGGTACTACTAGGCCAGGTGTCATTGAGATCGTGCAAGTGCAGGGGTAGGGGGAAGGGAAAAGTGCAAGGGGAAGGGTGGGGGGGAGTCCAGTACAGGGGAAGTAGCCCAAAAAAATAATACATAGGTCGCCTGGTGACAACTGCAAAGGTAAGTGCAGACAAGTGCTGGGAAGGGAGGGCTGTAGGGATAGCGAGACAGTACTGCAGTGCAGGGGTTTCCAGGGAGGCAGTGCAAGTGGAGAGTGGCTGGGCCTGGGACCGAGGTCAGTGAGAGTGGCCCAGTTGCAGCTCCTATGCAGTTCCAGTGAAGAATTCTGCAAGGGAGAGGCAGAGAGTAAGCAGAAGCAAAGAGGAAGGTATTGAGGTGCTTCCAGAACTGGAGATGGTTCCCCTCAAGTTCAAGTCAGGCAGGAAGTCTGTTCCAGGGGGAGGGCCCTGCTGCGGTGAGAAATCTACCCCCAGCTAGTTTCTCTGAGAAGCGGATGACCCGGACATGCAAGGTGTGCATCACACACACCTGCAAAACAGACCATGGCCATCACTGTCATGTCACTCAAACCCTCCTAAACATCAACATGACATGGCAAGCAATACCCATACACCAACGCAGTAACGATAAGGTACACATTGCCATGTCCTAAATGTACAGTTGCATCGGACAATGATGCCTGACCCGGAATCAGATGAAATGACAGACCAACAAAATCTCCCACCCAAAATAAGTAATTTCCAAATGCATTACAACAGTCGTAGACGTAACATCACAATGAATGCCTGTCTACATGCACATTATGCATTGCAAAATCAACACTGTAGCTCATGTGTGCAGTGTCCTACTCCTACATCACACTGCTCAGCGCACAGCACAGTGAACAGCCATTGTGTGTGATGCACACCCTGAGCATCACATCTAAGTGACAGACCACATCAAACATCAAATTAGGCATGTACTGGATCCATAATCGGTCACAGAACATGTGCTGCCGGGACACAGTGGGCACCAGAAGGCAAACAGTGTACACGTGGATATGCAATGGTGGGAGTACATGTAGTACTACCGAGTGCAAGTGTGTGGTTCTGCAAGGACATGCACTCCACATATGCATGTGCACTCAAGTGACCATCAGTGTTCCCTACACATCACATGTGAACATCCACCATGTGTACACCCCAGCATGTCAAACCACAACTATCCCCTCGCACCTGAAAGGAAAACTCAACACATGGACAGGCATTGATCAGCAGAACACAACATGTACATAGGATACCACCATTACTATGTCAGAGTTCCCATCACACTGCAGGGCAAGGCAACTATCAACAACAACCCCCCCTTCCCTCACAAATGACCATGACCCACTGAACAACTGCACCTGGGTCATGGAGCCTCCAAACCTCAATTCCACCTGGCCACAGGATCACCTTTACCCTTCGTCACCATCTCCCACCTTGTGTGTAAAAAGATGCCTGAACCCTCAGAATCCACACTCATTTCCAAAATCACAAAATCCAAGGCATAAAAACGAACCCGAACACCCTCCAGTAGATGACTTGACATAGCAGTACCTCACAAAGGCCAAGTACTACCACAATAATGCAACAACCAAGGTAGCACAGCAAAACAATGTCACGACAGGATGTGAGACATGTGTGGTACATGACATAGGATGATGCACCATGAATGGATGTTTACTGTCACAGGTCCCCTGTACAGGCGCGGGAGTGTCACGAAGCAACCACCCCCACCATGTCCCGGGTGCCTGCAAGGTCAAACTCACACAGGCCCCTGAGACCCTGGTGGGGAATGAGGTTCAGGGATATGCAGTCGGGACAGGTGTTGACACACTGGATGACTGGAATGAGTGGCAGGAGAGGGGAGGAGGAATGACACATGAAACTAGGGAATGCACGAAAATGTACAACCTGCATGAACACATACACAATCCAAACAAACTTGGACATCATTGTCATGGCCTTCTGTAGTCCAGGCTCAGGAGTGTTACAAACCAACCACCCCCTCTAGGGTTTTGGCACCTGCAAGTTCGGGGCTTACACAGGCATCCACAACCCCAGTGGGGAAAGAGGGTCAGGAAACGTTGCTTGGATAGGCACGGGAAGCAGGAACACCGGGTAGAGGGTACAGGTTTCAAAATTGCATAGGATCACTGGTGATTAGGGAGAAAAAACATACCAAATTGAACCACACATACATCCATGCATCAGTACACTCCCCAGCAAGCCTATGCAGAGCAGTTCGAAAGAAAAACAACAAGACACTTAGCTCTGGTTTTGAGTGCTGGCCTCCTGCCTGCGCACTCTCAGGTACGGTTACAGGAGCACTGCAATGCTGCAAAGAGAGCCACAGTCAACAACCTGTACGTGCCAATTACACAAAAACACAACACCAAACATGCCCAATAGCAACAAACTACTCTACAAACAGACAATCTGTGCTCGATGCTTCGTACCCATATATAACATCACCCCTGTGACGGGTCATACACAGTCAATGCAGTAAGTCAGCCGCTGGTGGGTGCGTGGCAAATGGAACACCAATGTGTCACAATTCACACAACATGCAATGTTCCCTGGGTAAGCAGACAGACCCATATAGCAAGCCATGACTACAGAGCAAGTTGCGTACCACCATGACCGAAACAAAGTTGGCAGTGCATTTATCATGAAGTACGTGGAAAAGACATGCACTGCACCCGAGTATGTCCCTTTCTGTATGTCCCTGTGAGCTGCCCCTTTCCATGTCTCGGAAGGCGACATGGTTGATACAAGTGCCTCAATGAACCTTGGTGTACCGGAGGGTATGTGCCACTGCCCCTGCATGTGTCCCAGACAACCCTACTATCAACAGCCATCAGTCCACAAACACATCTGAGCTGCATTGTGTGCTTCAACACCAATATTCGTCTAAGCTCACCCTCAGTGTTGTGACTAAGCCTGCATGTGCAACTCGCCTGGTGCAAGCTTTGCTGTGTTGTGGCCCCCCTGTGATGCTCACCTTGCCTGGAGTTCCTTGGAACATGTCAGCAGTTCTAGGATGTGGGTCTGCAATCACTGTGCCTCTGCTTGTGCACACATGTGCATGTGGGCACCAACAAACGGGTCAAGAATTCCGTCGTCCAATGGGCCATGTCTGCTGGCAAAGGTGCTCTGGAGGCTCATCCCCCTGCAGAAAGGGCATGAAACGCATGATTAATGCTTCAAAGTCATCTGTGTGTGTCTCATCAGGCATCTCATTACTTGACCATGTCAGAGAGTCACATCACAAATCACACCATCAGTCCGTCTTTCACCTCCAAAGTGTGGAACACTATCTACAGCATGAATTGCAACAAGCACGTGTACAGGAAAGATATGAAACATACCACACAATGCATAGCAATCAATGTCTACATTAATCATGACACACCCCATCTAGCAAAAGCTGAACAGTGGACAATGACACGTAAATCATCCCCACTAGGGCTGTCAACACAAGTCACACAGCACCAGATATGCCACAGATATGACAGTCCAAAGCCCTTGTGTAATATTCTGTAACACCGAACCATCCTTGCGAGCCCATGGATAAGGGAGGCAGGAGTGGCATATGTGAGTCAAGGACCCCAAGCAGCAAACACATACACAAGACAACCATGAAGGGCCCAGCTGGAACAGACAGTGGATGCCTTCAAAAGCCACAAAGCACCGCACTGTCACATGAAAGCACAATAGACTAGCAATTTTAAACTAACTCAACTATTAACTAATTAGACTAACTATGGAAAACCTACATTACCTATTTAAACTAACTATCAAACAGAAACTTAACTAACTAAACTAAAAGAAAAATCAAAAATGGCCACATACGACCCGGGGGGGAGGGGAGGCACCCAGGAGGGGGGAG
Organism: Ambystoma mexicanum; assembly: GCF_040938575.1. Taxonomy (NCBI): domain Eukaryota; kingdom Metazoa; phylum Chordata; class Amphibia; order Caudata; family Ambystomatidae; genus Ambystoma; species Ambystoma mexicanum. The sequence continues at coordinate 840,427,821 of NC_090935.1, read as the reverse complement.
GTACAGGGTGCTGCTCAACATCCACATGCAATGATACTGAGCCAAAAAAAAAAATCCTCCATCGGCTCAACGCCTGCACAGCACGACCTATGTGGGAGATAGATGGTCGTCCGAGTCTGGCTCATCCTGTAAAGGAGGACGTGGCACAGTAGCCTGGCCACGCCTAGCCGCAGCTTGCCCCTCGTCGGCAGCAAGTCTGCCGGACGGTTGAGCCTGGTTCTGTGTGGCGATGTTACATAGGTCTGCATGCAGAACCTCACGTGATACACGTGCTTCCTCTTGCAAGGTAGCATGTGTAACATGGAGTTCCTCCTGCAAGGCGTGGCTGGACAACCGCTGCACCTCCCGGCAAGCCTGTAGCTCAGCCGAGATGGTACGCTCAAGCTGTGCAAACCTCTCCTCTGCCTGCTGCCTCTGGGACATCATAAGGGCACCCAGAGTGGATCTGAGGGAAGCATACTCCTCCCTCAGGGCATCCATGTGCGCTTCTGTGTGAGCAGCAATTGCCTGACTCAGAGATGACATTTCAGCCTGGCGTGCCCTGTCTGAGGCCGCCATGCCCAGCCTGAGCGAGCGGGCCGTGGACCGTGCCGCCTGCTGCTGGAGAAGCACCTGCCTAGCAGGGGGGAGCACAGATCGGGCCACACGCTCCATGCTCTCAGCGATGTTCTCCATTGCTGCCCCCTGCCGTTCGGAATTGGGAGTCATGTCTTGCTCCCACTCAGTATACAGCGGTTGCGCGCGGCGACAGCGTTGCCGGGCTTGACCCCTGCGGGACCCAAGGACCAGGGGTCCTCGCTGTGTTGGCACCGCCTGCGGCTGCACGACTACATGCCCCTGTCGACGTGATGTCCCAGGCACATCAGTGACTGGTGTGAGGGTGACCCTGCGTCCCGATCCACCACGGGCGGAGGAACCAAGACTGTCTGATCCCTCAGTGCAGGTGTCGCAGACAGAGGAGTGTCCACATCAGAATCACTCACCCCTGACACATGGACTTGATGCTCATCCAACTCAACATGGACGTCAGAGTCGTCATCAAGGCTGGACTCATAGGCAGCCAGAGACAAGATGGACTGCAGCACTTGGGGGTTTTCGAGGCCTACCACCCCACGACCCCCACTAGTGCCGGGTTGATGTGGTGTTACCAACCCTGTGTCTGGCATGACAACACCATCCTCCGCCTCCATTGCGTCATCACCTGAAAAATAGAGAGAAAAAGGTCACTACACATGTCAGAAGCACACGACACACACACACACCGACAGCAAAAGCATCCGGCAGACATGTGACACACAACATATGACCTGACATGCATGCTGGGTCTACTTTGAATAGCTTCTGTGATCAGACATATTGAAAGGTGGCAGTTTCCATGGAAGTGGGTCTATGCAGTGCAGAAAATGTGTACGCCACTCACTACCTACATGTACAAGCACTCCATGGTGTGTGCCAGGAAATGTGAAGGCAGTGCAATGTCAAATTCAGACATCACGTGCATTGTGCATTCAATGTGTACCATGTCTAGAAGCCAAGCACCCCTCCACCCCAGTACCAAAGCAGGGATGCCTAGCATGGTATCAAAAGGCTGACCATACACCTGTGTATTGACAGGCAGTGTTGACTGGCATCAACAGCTTAATGTGATACAAATTACAACACTGCAAATGATGCTGGGACAGTGGGCAGGACACATGATGAAAACTCCGAAGGCCGCCCACGTGTGAAGAAGACACAAGAGTTGGACAGGGTCATTGGCCATTGAACAGGCTGATGCCTGTGAGCCACACAGATTGTCAGGGCCTAAACATGTGTGCAACGCAGGCCTGAGCCACAGTTGACATGGGGAGGCCGATGAGATGGCAGGCAATGTATGTAACCAAGGACTCATATTACAGTGATCATCCAGTCAAGGACACATAGGGGCATGCGTGCAATGCACATGGAGCATGAATGGGCACTCATGTCCCTGCGGGACATCTGACCCATGCACAGTACAAGTGAGATACCCAGCATCGAGTACTAAGGTTGTACCACACGGCATATGTCTGGCAGTTTCTACGCTGGAAGTTAGCATCTACACAGGACATATGAACAAGATACTACACATTGGCAAGATTGAAGCAGACCAGTGCAAAGGTGGAACTAGAGTGCAGAGTGGCGGAGGAGGGGCAAGGGAGCATGCCCACATGGAGTCCCGCATGCAGGCAGAGGAGACATGCATGATGGTAGCATTGCATTACTTACACATCAGGACCATGTACGCGTCACATGTAGCAGCAATCATGCACAACACATCCCACAAGTGAAACACACACGTCCTCAACAAACACGCATCAACACTCACTGGACTGGGCATCAAAGTCCAGCATCTCTCCCACTCCTTCGACCAATTCAGGTGGTATGAACTCCGCAACAAGAGCCTCATGTGGAGTGAGTTCTTCCTCCTCTGGTGCAGGCCCACCGCCAGTCACCAGAGTCAAGTTGTAATTTGAGGCACGCTTGGCCTTAGTGCTGCGCTTGATGTCATTCCAACGCTTTTTGCACTCCTGCGCCATGCGCACCTCATGGCCGAATGAACTGACATGTTCCGCAACATGCTTCCAGTGGGTGTCACGTTGGGCAGCCGTAGTCTGACTATTGGCACCCACTAGCATGTCACGGCTGTGGCCCCGCACGTAGTCCACGAGGAAGTCCAGTTCCTGCTTACAGAAAGGCTTCTTCCTCGACGTGCAGGAGGTCGTGGTTGTGTGTGGGGTCCCAGCCTGTGCTGCAGGTGCAACCTTCCTCCTCCTGGACTGTGGCGCAGACCCTGGCTGGCTAATGCCGCCCTGACCAGTATGGCCAGTGGGTTCGGTGGATTGAGCCGAGAGAGTGGCAGGTGGAGGGATGACCAAAGGCCTGACTTGTGTCAGTGGCAGCTGGGTGCCCACTAATGGACCCTGCGCAGCAACATCAGCTGTGGCAGGGTCATTGACCGCAACGGTCCTGGTTGGCAGACTCACAACCGGGGTGCTGTTGGGTGCATCTGCCCCTGCACTTGCCAACACCCGGCTGTTCGGGGCAGCAGATGACATGACTGCCCCAGGGACACGTGTGTTGGTCTGAGCAGCCCGGCGTGCCCCTATGGTTCCCCCCTGGCCTGTTGGAGATCTACCAAGGGCTCTTCAAGTGCCAACGCAGCCTGCGCTGGCAGACCCTGAGCCTGGGTGGCGGTGTCCACAGCTGCACCTGCAGCTACCACTACCCTTGGGCCCGTGGCAGTCGATGGAACGGACTGCCGGGTCATACGGGTGCCAGTGCCAGATGCAGGAGCTGCATTCCCCGGAACCACAGGGGGTGGTGGCATGGCTGCAACGACACATGGCACAACATTGTGCTCAAGTGGCGCACCCCTGCCTCGTCCCCCTCTGTGGCTGCCCTGGACACCCTAGAGTCCCCCTACTCCCTGGTCACCACAGCCACGTCCCCGACCACGCCCGCCATGAGGAGTACGCCCAGCTGAGGCGCCCCTCACCTTTGGTGGCCTCCCAACCATGGCACAGATGTAGTAGTGCTGGCACAGATGGAGTGGTGCCAATGGGAGGTGTACACCACAATTGACCTGGGCAATTAGGGTGAAGGGGGTGGGAAGCAAGATGTTAACAGCCCCCCTGCACCTGCAAGGCTGTATGTGACCCCGGTGATGTGGTGACGGGTCACGCAACGCTCAGGCACCCCAAAACTGCAGTAAAACCGGGCACGCAACCCTGCAGCCTACGTGCGTGGATTCAACCTCCCGCAGTACGCGGTGGCACCCAGTAACACGAATAATGCGTACGCGTGGGACACGCAGGCTACTATGACATCGAAAATATGTGCGATACACAGGGGCACCCGCAGTGGGAAAAAGAGCGTGTGCGACTCACCATCTGACTAGCGCGATGCAGAAAAACATGCATAGCCAATACCCCCGCCAAAAGAAGAGATACGTCCTTGATAGCTGTGAAGTTGTGATGGCGCGCGAAACAACAGGAAGCAGCAACACACGTCGGTCTCCACGAAAGGCACATACAGCGAACTGCTGGGCCCGCTCACCTTTAACCTGTGCTGAGGGAAACGCACGCGCGCGTCACGTCACTTACGCGCATGGGCCCTTTCCTCGTATTACACGCGGACGTGCAGTTTTCCACGCATGCTTACGCGCATGGGCCCTTTCCTCCTATTGCACGCGGACGTGCAGTTTTTCACGCGCGCTTACGAGCATGGGCCCTTTACTCGTATTGCATGCGGACGTGCTGTTTTCCACGCGCGCTGAAATGCCCAGGCACGTCTGTACGCGTCACGTCACAGGGGCGCTTGCGCTTGAGGGGCCTTCTGTCCAATGAAAATGCGTATGCGTGCAGACGCGCTTACGCGCTAAGGGCCTTTCCTCGAATTACACGCTGTCGTGCAGATTTTTCACGTGCCAAATCACTCCGTATCAAGCTGGCCACGCGTAAGCACACGGAAGACCATGCTCCTGCCCAGAAGGCCGAACTACTGCCCCCCAGAGCCCCGAGCACGCTCCCACCTGCCATCTGCTGCTGCCTGACTGCCTGCTGCCCACGTGCCCTGCCATTTCCTGCCTGCACATCAGCCAGGGGTGCTGTTGCTGTGACCACCCCTGCTGGAACCGAAGACTCCCGACTGGGATTCCATCGCTCCACAGCCCAGCCCCAGGACCCAGTTGCCCACCCACTCCTGCCTCTGGGGTTGTCATGTCGGGGCAAACACCATCTGAGACCACTGACAACCCCCGGCCAGAGAGGCAGAGGGGCACCAGCTTCAGTGCCACCGAAGTTGGTGTCCTGGTGGAGCAAGTCCTGGGGCAGTATGATGCCCTCTTCGGAAGTTCCCGCACCGACAAGGAAGGACGGACTCGGATCTGGACTGACATCGTGACTGCCATCAACGCGGAGGGGGTGGCAGTCCGCGACTTACAACATGTCAAGAAGCGCTGGGAGGACTTCAGGTCCAGGACCCTGAACAAGGCCCGGCGCCTCTTTAAGGCAGCGGATGCCAAGGGGCGCCGGGGCCACTTGTCGGAAGAACAGATGAGGGTCCTGGAATGCATATCCCCAGCGCTCCACGTCCACGTCCTTGAGCGGCAGACCCATCTGGAGTCGATCGGTGAGTGTAAATGCATCCTGATTGTGAGCAGTGCGTATGGTGATTATTCAGTAGTGTGCAGGTTGCACATCTGTTTGTATGGGGTCGAGTATGGGTGGGGGTGTACAGGGCCGTGGGGCTGACACATGCAAGGGCTGGAATGTGTGAGACATGGATGGTGCTTGTGTGTGTAGGCTTGCATGCCAAATGCAGTTGTGTGGGCACACATGTTTGGATGAATGTGTATGTAAGTAGACATGTCTGTGATGTCACGCATGTATGTTGTTTTTGGCTGCATGTATCAGCACTGTGTACATGTGCATGTGTGTGTGTATTTGACAAGGGTGCAACAGTGATGCAACATGGATGCATGTGACAGCGGTATGTGGAAGCCTGATTGGCAGATGTGACATGGATGCCCGTCTGAACACTGCGACACTTGGCAGAGGTGTACACATGCATGCAAGTGTGGTGGTGTGTGTACATGTGTGGTGCACTTCCTGTGTTGCATGTGATGTCTGGCTCACCTTTGGCTGATCATGCTGTTGTATGTGTATGGATGGTGGTGGCAGTTGCGATATGGCTGTGGTATGGCTCATGTGTGCGAGTTGTAATGACATGTGTGTTGGGGATTGTGATGACATGTCTGAGGTTTGCCAATGCCACTCATGTACAACTGTCATGTGTGTATGTGTCCATTGTACAGTGCCCTGATGCCTGTGTTTTGTTTCTCCCTGTCTGCAGCATCAACTGATGAAGAGCACAGCGGCGGGGATCCCACCGCCAGCCGGAGACGCAAGGCCCGGCTCCCCTCCCATGTTGTGATCTCGTCGGGGAGTGAGGAGTCCGGTGCCGTGTCCCAGGCTGCAGCTGCCAGGGGGAGGTCCAAGAGGCGGAGGTTGGAGTTGGAATCCTCGGCAGCAGAAGGGGCAGCTGGGACCCCACAGGGCCCAACAGGGGAAGATGGCACGGAGTCATCCAGGTTAGTGGGGTTTTGGTGGAGGAGGAGGCCGTGCAAGCACCAGAGATGGGGTCTGGAGGTGGGGATCCCACTGGTGCTAGTGGTGCAGTGCAGGACCAGGGACAGGAGGCAGCACAGGCCGCCTCGGAGGTGCCTGTGTGCAATCCTGTCCCTGATCCTGTCCCTGCATCATCTTGCACCAGCAGGGATGCCTACGTTCAGACCCGATTTCAGGCAGGGGATGAGCTCACGTAAACTGGCCTTCCTCTGCCTGCGGACTTGGCTATCCAGGTCCGGGTTGAGCCTGTCCTGGCTGGTGTGGAGTAGCATCAACGGGCCATGCGAGGTGACCTGCAGTCTTTTCATGAAGAGACTGCACGTCATCTGGAATGGCTCGTTGACCACGTCAGCCTGCTGGGACAGGTCACCCAGGCCGGATTCCTCCGTCTGATGGGGCTTGCTACGACCCCCTCCTCAACTGGACCCCCTACGCGCCAGTCGTCCTCTGTGCCATCTTCCCACCCATCAGTCACCTGGGTGCCCTTTGGAGCTGCCTCTGACGGTGCGGCCAGGCTGGTGGAGGAGGCATCCCTGCCACAGTCGGGAGTCGGACGTCCAGCAGGGGTGGCCACATCAACGACTGCACCCCAGCCGGCGGAGGATGTGCAGGCAGCAGGAGGCAGTTCACGGGCAGAGGCACAGCAGCAGCAGCAACGTGGTGGGAGCCATGAAGGCTCGGGGCCTTCAACATCGGAGGGGCAGGCATCGGCCGGAGGGCAGGAGGACCCAGGACAGAGAGTGTCTTCCGTGTGGCAGCGGTTGGGCCACGCCTTAGATGCGGAGCGGCAGCGGGCGGAAGAGGCACAGCTCACAATGGTCAGGGCGGAGAACTCCATGCGGAGGGCCCTGAGGCGGGCCGAGTGCCTCGAGGCAATCCGCAGGGGTTTGGAGGTGGAGACGTTGACGGCCCTGCGGACCCTCGGGGCCATGGAGGAGGACCGCCTCCGGGACATTGAGGAGGAGTTTGATGATGCCCTGGCCCGGGACATCCACAAGTGAGCCGTGAAACTAGCCCGCTGCCCTTGTACATAGTTATGTAGGTAGTTTAGGTTTCATTTTTGTTTTGATTTTATTTGGACCTGTCGGATATTGGCCACATTTTTGTATATAGTTTATTTTATTAGTTAGTGTAGTTAGATAGGTTTCCTTTCTTTTGTTGGGATAATGGACCCTGGCTTGTTCCCATGTACATAGTTCACTGTTGGATTGTATTTTTTTTCACTTTTTAACCATGGAGCAATGGCTTTCTTTTTTATTTCCCATTGGATTTTGTTTTGTGGACATTGACTTTGGACAACATTACTTTGGAATTTTATTTTTGGTTTTGCTTTTTTTCACGGACATGCTTCTTTTAATTTTTGTACATTCACATTTCTGTTTCTTCATTTTTTATTCTATTTATGTTTCCTTTAATACATATTTTTTTGGTGAACTTCAATGTGTGGTATCTCATTGGTTTCATGCATTTCATGATATGTGTTTTGAGATTCACTGACACCCATTGGGTGTATGTGAGGGAAATGTGTTTGTTTCGGAACTTGCAATTGGTGTTCTGTGATGTAATTGCAAATTATGAGTGGGTGGATGCAATACTCGGGTGGGTGTTTTGCATTTGGAGGCTGACCATAGGGACCAGGGATCTAGATTGTGATGACATGTTGGCTGGGGAACATGAGTTGCACATGGGTGGGGGCCTGCTGGCAGGTGCCCCAATAGTGCTGGGGGGTGGGGGTGGTGGGGAACATGAGTTGGACATGGGTGGGGGCCTGTTGGCAGGTGCCCCACAGTGCTGGGGGGTGGGGTGCTGGGGAACATGAGTTGGACATGGGTGGTGGGTGCCCCACAGTGCTGGGGGGTGGGGGTGGTGGGAGATATGAGTGGGGGCCTGGTGGTGGGTGCCCCTGGTGGCTGGGGGTTGGGGTGGTGGGAGACATGGGTGGGGGCCTGGTGGTGGGTGCCCCTGCACTGCTGGGGGGTGGGGGTGGTGGGGAACATGAGTTGGACATGGGTGGGGGCCTGCTGGCAGGTGCCCCACTGTGCTGGGGGTGGGGGTGCTGGGAAACATGAGTTGGACATGGGTGGGGGCCTGGTGGAGGCTGCCCCTGCACTGCTGGGGGGTTGGGGGTGGTGGGAGACATGGGTGGGGGCCTGGTGGAGGCTGCCCCTGGTGGCTGGGGGGTGGTGGGAGACATGGGTGGGGGCCTGGTGGAGGCTGCCCCTGCACTGCTGGGGGGTGGGGGTGCTGGGAGACATGGGTGGGGGCCTGGTGGAGGCTGCCCCTGGTGGCTGGGGGGTGGGGGTGCTGGGAGACATGGGTGGGGGCCTGGTGGAGGCTGCCCCTGGTGACTGGTTGGTGGGGGTGCTGGGAGACATGGGTGGGGGCCTGGTGGAGGCTGCCCCTGCACTGCTGGGGTGTGGGGGTGCTGGGAGACATGGGTGGGGGCCTGGTGGAGGCTGCCCCTGGTGGCTGGGGGGTGGGGGTGCTGGGAGACATGGGTGGGGGCCTGGTGGAGCCTGCCCCTGGTGACTGGGGGGGTGGGGGTGGTGGGAGACATGGGTGGGGGCCTGGTGGAGGCTGCTCCTGCACTGCTGGGGGGGTGGGGGTGCTGGGAGATATGGGTGGGGGCCTGGTGGAGGCTGCCCCTGGTGGCTGGGGGGTGGGGGTGCTGGGAGACATGGGTGGGGGCCTGCTGGCAGGTGCCCCACAGTGCTGGGGGGTGGGGGTGGTGGGGAACATGAGTTGGACATGGGTGGGGGCCTGCTGGCAGGTGCCCCACAGTGCTGGGGGGTGGGGGTGGTGGGAGACATGAGTTGGACATGGGTGGGGGCCTGGTGGAGGCTGCCCCCGCACTGCTGGGGGGGTGGGGGTGGTGGGAGACATGGGTGGGGGCCTGGTGGAGGCTGCCCCTGGTGGCTGGGGGGTGGGGGTGCTGGGAGACATGGGTGGGGGCCTGCTGGCAGGTGCCCCACAGTGATGGGGGGTGGGGGTGGTGGGGAACATGAGTTGGACAAGGGTGGGGGCCTGCTGGCAGGTGCCCCACAGTGCTGGGGGGTGGGGGTGGTGGGGAACATGAGTTGGACATGGGTGGGGGCCTGCTGGCAGGTGCCCCACAGTTCTGGGGGGTGGGGTGGTGGGGAACATGAGTTGGACATGGGTGGGGGCCTGCTAGCAGGTGCCCCACAGTGCTGGGGGGTGGTGTGCTGGGGAACATGAGTTGGACATGGGTGGGGGCCTGGTGGTGGGTGCCCCACAGTGCTGGGGGGTGGGGGTGGTGGGATGGGAGATATGGGTGGGGGCCTAGTGGTGGGTGCCCCTGGTGGCTGGGGGTTTGGGTGGTGGGAGACATGGGTGGGGGCCTGGTGGTGGGGGACCCTGCACTGCTGGGGGGTGGGGGTGGTGGGGAAAGTGAGTTGGACAAGGGTGGGGGCCTGCTGGCAGGTGCCCCACAGTGCTGGGGGGTGGGGGTGCTGGGGATCATGAGTTGGACATGGGTGGGGGCTTGCTGGCAGGTGCAATACAGTGCTGGGGGGTGGGGGTGGTGGGGAACACGAGTTGGACATGGGTGGGGGCCTGCTGGCAGGTGCCCCTCAGTGCTGGGGGGTGGGGGTGGTGGGAGACATGGGTGGGGGCCTGGTGGAGGCTGCCCCTGCACTGCTGGGGGGTTGGGGGTGGTGGGAGACATGGGTGGGGGCCTGGTGGAGGCTGCCCCTGGTGGCTGGGGGGTGGTGGGAGACATGGGTGGGGGCCTGGTGGAGGCTGCCCCTGCACTGCTGGGGGGTGGGGGTGCTGGGAGACATGGGTGGGGGCCTGGTGGAGGCTGCCCCTGGTGACTGGGGGGGTGAGGGTGGCGGGAGACATGGGTGGGGGCCTGGTGGAGGCTGCCCCCGCACTGCTGGGGGGGTGGGGGTGCTGGGAGACATGGGTGGGGCCTGGTGGAGGCTGCCTCTGGTGGCTGGGGGGTGGGGGTGCTGGGAGACATGGGTGGGGGCCTGCTGGAGGCTGCCCCTGCACTGCTGGGGCGTGGGGGTGCTGGGAGACATGGGTGGGGGCCTGGTGGAGGCTGCCCCTGGGGGCTGGGGGGTGGGGGTGCTGAGAGACATGGGTGGGGGCCTGGTGGAGGCTGCCCCTGGTGACTGGGGGGTGGGGGTGGTGGGAGACATGGGTGGGGGCCTGGTGGAGGCTGTTCCTGCACTGCTGGAGGGGTGGGGGTGCTGGGAGATATGGGTGGGGGCCTGGTGGAGGCTGCCCCTGGTGGCTGGGGGGTGGGGGTGCTGGGAGACATGGGTGGGGGCCTGCTGGCAGGTGCCCCACAGTGCTGGGGGGTGGGGGTGGTGGGGAACATGAGTTGGACAAGGGTGGGGGCCTGCTGGCAGGTGCCCCACAGTGCTGGGGGGTGGGGGTGGTGGGAGACATGTGTTGGACATGGGTGGGGGCCTGGTGGAGGCTGCCCCCGCACTGCTGGGGGGGTGGGGGTGGTGGAAGACATGGGTGGGGGCCTGGTGGAGGCTGCCCCTGGTGGCTGGGGGTGGGGGTGCTGGGAGACATGGGTGGGGGCCTGCTGGCAGGTGCCCCACAGTGATGGGGGGTGGGGGTGGTGGGGAACATGAGTTGGACATGGGTGGGGGCCTGCTGGCAGGTGCCCCACAGTGCTGGGGGGTGGGGGTGGTGGGGAACATGAGTTGGACATGGGTGGGGGCCTGCTGGCAGGTGCCCCACAGTGCTGGGGGTGGGGGTGCTGGGGAACATGAGTTGGACATGGGTGGGGGCCTGGTGGAGGCTGCCCCTGCACTGCTGGGGGGGTGGGGGTGGTGGGAGACATGGGTGGGGGCCTGCTGGAGGCTGCCCCTGGTGGCTGGGGGGTGGGGATGCTGGGAGACATGGGTGGGGGCCTGCTGGCAGGTGCCCCACAGTGATGGGGGGTGGGGGTGGTGGGGAACATGAGTTGGACATGGGTGGGGGCCTGCTGGCAGGTACCCCACAGTGCTGGGGGTGGGGGTGGTGGGGAACATGAGTTGGACATGGGTGGGGGCCTGCTGGCAGGTGCCCCACAGTGCTGGGGGGTGGGGGTGCTGGGGAACATGAGTTGGACATGGGTGGGGGCCTGGTGGTGGGTGCCCCACAGTGCTGGGGGGTGGGGGTGGTGGGAGACATGGGTGGGGGCCTGGTGGAGGCTGCCCCTGGTGGCTGGGGGGTGGGGGTGCTGGGAGACATGGGTGGGGGCCTGGTGGAGGCTGCCCGTGGTGACTGGGGGCTGGGGGTGCTGGGAGACATGGGTTGGGGCCTGGTGGTGGGTGCCCCTGCACTGCTGAGGGGTGGGGGTGCTGGGAGACATTGGTGGGGGCCTGGTGGAGGCTGCCCCTGGTGGCTGGGGTGCTGGGAGACATGGGTGGGGGCCTGGTGGAGGCTGCCCCTGGTGACTGGGGGGGTGGGGGTGCTGGGAGACATGGGTGGGGGCCTGGTGGTGGGTGCCCCTGCACTGCTGGGGGTGGGGGTGCTGGGAGACATGGGTGGGGGCCTGGTGGAGGGTGCCCCTGGTGACTGGGCGTGCAGGGGGACATGCGTTGGTGGTCAGTAGTGCAAGTTGACATGTGGGTTGGCTGGGGGTCATGGCCATGGTGGATGGTGTGCCTGCAGGACATGTGCAGGGTAGGCCCCTGTGGTGTGAGCCACCTGCAGGGGCCGTGGAGGGTGTAGAGGGAACACCTGGGAGGACCCACACGTGCAATTCACGTGTGGTGCTCCCCGCGCACCCCTGTAATACACGTACCCTGATGGAATCGCGTGTGGAACTTCCCGCGCACCCCTGAAATGCGCGTACCCTGCTCGCACGGGCCCAATAGCGTGTGGAACTTCCCGCGCACCCCTGGAATACACGTACCCTGATGGAATCGCGTGTGGAACTTCCCGCGCACCCCTGGAATACACTTACCCTGCTGATGTTGCGTTTGAAACTTCCCCCGCATCACGAAATACACGAACCCTGATGAGATCGCGTGTGGAACTTCCCGCGCACCCCTGAAATACACGTGCCCTGCTGAGGTCGCGTGTGAAACTTCCCCGGCATCCCAAAATACACGTACCATGATGAAATCGCGTGTGGAATTTCCCGCGCACCCCTGAAATACACGTACCCTGCTGAAATCGCGTGTGGCACTTCCCGCGCACCCCTGAGATACGCGTACCCCCAATCGCGTGTGGAAATTCCCGCGCACCCCTGAAATACACGTACCCTGCTGAAATCGCGTGTGGCACTTCCCGCGCACCCCTGAGATACGCGTGCCCTGCTCGCACGGGCCCAATCGCGTGTGGAAATTCACACGCACCCCTGAAATACACATACCCTGCTGAAATCACGTGTGGCACTTCCCGCGCACCCCTGAGATACGCGTACCCTGCGGAAATCGTGTGTGGAACTTCCCGCGCACCCCTGAAATACGCGTACCCTGCTCGCATGGGGCCAATCGCGTGAGGTACTTCCCGCGCACCCCAGTGATACACGTAGCCCGCTTGCCGTGCTGGTACAGGGTTAGCGCAGCCCTTTGCGCTGGATTGGGTATATTGATGGCTTTTCCCTGCGCGAGAGGCGTTCTTGGGGGCGTAACTGGCGCTGCTGCAGGGTCGCTGCGCCACTGTGCGCCACGGCTGGTTTTGGTGGCTGGAATCCATGAATACGCTGTGCGCAGAAATGTATTTTAGCGCACGCGGCTGGCACAGGGTTTCGCATGCGCACACTGTGCGCCAGCCGCGTGCGCCACTTGTGCGCTGAATTCTATGAATTACCCCCAATAGGTTCTAAAATAGAATATACCAAAAGAAGAAACATAGGCTTCCAACATGATTACCTCACAGAAACTCCACAACTAAGAGCAACAGCAGATCTACAGACCACTCAGAACACACCTTACCTGAAATAGTAAGTGTACTGCATTTTAGTCATATATTTGTAAACTTTCTGTATTAGATACAAAAACAATGATATAATGTTTTTTTTTCTCACAGAAATGTCTAGTACTCTGGAGTGGCTAGAGGAGCATTTTCCACATGAGGAAATGTCAGAAGATAGTGTATCTAATGGTAGACACTTTACTATCTAAACCAATTAATTAATATTATTTTATAAACATTTAACATATATATTTTTTTTGTACAGACCAAACAAAAATTGAAAATACTAAAGAAAATGCAAGACTCTTCAGCACATAGAAGAAAAAATGACCTACACTTGTCAAATTTTAATAATTTAAAAAACTTTGTGGAGGATCACTTCAACCAAACAACTACATACCATTGTCCCACATGTACCTGTCCCCCTCACCATATCCCAGTCAATTATCCCCAAACCCTCTCCATGAACCAAAATGTTTTGATGAGACTTCCATCCCTTCTTCACCTCATATAAATCATACTGAAACCCTCAATTCTCCTGTTTTTGTTTCAGTTTCTGCATCACCTTCTCTATCATAAATTTAACATACATGTAAAATAAAGTAAAATTATTATATTGTGTCCTAATTCATTTCTTGATTTTTTTTAAACAAGCAGTTGAGGTGTCCGCAGACAGCGCGGGTGTCCGGAATGTCCGTGAAGAAATGAAAATGGAGGTGTCCTAAGAACACTATGGGGGTCATTACGACCCTGGCGTTAAGGGTTTAACGGCGCCGTAAAAGGTGTTGGCGCCGTTAAACCATTAACGCCTGATTACGAGGTCCCTTTGCGGCACCCTACTTTAACGGCTGGTAAAACCAGCCGTTAAAGTAGGGTGCCGCAAAGGTACCTCGGTGCTAATTACGGTACTGCAATTTGCGGTACCGTACTTAGCGCCTTCCCCAGTCCCATTTAGCCCTATGGGGCGAAAATGGGAATGGGGAAGGCCCATGGTGAAATGGGGAAATACCGCCCCCCCAACCTTGGAATGGGGCGGTATTTCCCCATTTCACCATGGCGGACTCGTTACAACACCGGCACCAACCATGGTGCTAATAGCGCCATGGTTTAGCGCCAGGGTTGTAATGAGGGCCTATACCTGTCCGTACTGTTCGCTAGCAAGTTGAAACTGTTCCAAGAACACACGCGGTATCCTGAAATGTTCGTAAAGAAACAAAATGGGGGTGTCCTGAGGACGCTATGCATATCCGTATTGTTTGCAGGCAAGTTGAAACTGTTCTAAGAACACAAGCTGTGTCCTGAAATGTTCGTCAATGGATGAAATGGGGGTGTCCTGAGGACGCTGTCCGTATTGTTCACTGGCAAGATGAAAGTGTTCTTAGAACACATTATGTGTCCTGGGATTTTCGTAAATAAACAAAATGGGGGTGTCCTGAGGACGCTATGCCTGTCCGTATTGTTCGCAGGCAAGTTGAAACTGTTCTAAGAACACGGGCTGTGTCCTAAAATGTTCGTAAAGAAACAAAATGGGAGTGTCCTGAGGACGCAATGCCTGTCCGTATTGTTCGCAGGCAATTTGAAACTGTTCTAAGAACAAAAGCTGTGTCCTGAAATGTTCGTAAATAAACGAAATAGGGGTGTCCTCAGGACACTATACCTGCCCTTACTTTTCGTAGACAGGTTGAAACTGTTCTAAGAACACATCAAGTGTCCTGGGATGTTCAAAAATAAACAAAATGGGGCTGTCCTGAGAACGCTATGCCTGTCTGTATTGTTCGCAGGCAAGTTGAAACTGTTCTAAGAACACAGGCTGTGTCCTAAAATGTTCATAATTAAACGAAATGGGGGTGTCCTGAGGACGCTATGCCTGTCCTTACTGTTTGTAGGCAGGTCGAAACTGTTCAAAGAACAAACGCCTGTCCGTAACTGTTTGTTTCACTTGTGACACACATAATTGCATTATTACAGACAAAACACAAAGACACAATAACACATTCAAATATGGGTATTTGCAGGGAAAGTGAAGTAAGCAAAAAAGCAGAAGTCGTAGCAGAAACAATTCATAACCTAACTGATTATCTTTATGCAAATAAATGATTGCTCTGTTTCAAAGCTGATATTTACCCTATGTACATGTATCACATGATGTGACTGGACCCTGAGGAAAGTAGTGTGAGTACAATGTTTACAAATATGAGCATATACAGGGAAAATACAGTAATAAAAAAAACAACAAAAAAACAACAGATCTATCAGAAAGTGCTGATAACTCTACTGATTATCTTCATGCACAAAAGGATTGCTGTTTTTCAAGCTTGTGTCTTCCCATAGGTATATGTTTCATATGATATGTAAGAACATACTTGAAAGATAAGTCTACAAATATAGTACGTTTATAATTTTTAGTTCCTGACTGTTACTGAAGAAAACCATGTGGCCTAGATATGTCAGTAAAGGAAAAAAGAGAGAGACAGACATGTGATGTCATCAATGACATTTGTGATGTCATCTTTGATGTCGTGGGTGTTAGTCTTAGCAGTGCACCGTGGTGGCACGAGTTATGGTTGCTTACCTTACCATAACTGGCGAATTTCTGGGGTTTTTCGGTTTTACTTGGAACCATAACATCCCTTTAACAAAGTTTTTTCACTGAATTTCATAGGGTTTTAGTAGCGCAACTTAACCATAATGTCCCTTTAACAAAGTTTTTTTACTGAATTTCATAGGTATTTAGTAGCGCAACTTAACAATAATAACTCTGACTTTATGTACAAGTAACATAGAACATACTGAACCCCCTCTACTGAATTTGATGTCCGTAAACTCTTTTAATGTCCGCGGACATGTTCGAACAACAGCACCCCTACCCAAAAAGTCTGGGGGGTATGTTTAATTGTTATATCATAACATTTGAACATTTTACAAATTCACAAACCGGCACACATACACATTATATTTAGTAATAAATAAGAATTGTAACCCATATATATATAACACACTAACCATTCATTTAAATACAATATCTTCTAAAATAGAATATACCAAAAGAAGAAACATAGGCTTCCAACATGATTACCTCACAGAAACTCCATAACTAAGAGCAACAGCAGATCTACAGACCACTCAGAACACACCTTACCTGAAATAGTAAGTGTACTGCATTTTACTCATATATTTGTAAACTTTCTGTATTAGATACAAAAAAAATGATATTATGTTTTTTTTCTCACAGAAATGTCTAGTACTCTGGAGTGGCTAGAGGAGCATTTCCCACGTGAGGAAATGTCAGAAGATAGTGTATCTAATGGTAGACACTTTACTATATAAAAACATTATTAATATTATTTTATATATATTTAACATATATTTTTTTTTTGTACAGACCATACAAAAATTGAAAATACTAAAGAAAATGCAAGACTCTTCAGCACATAGAAGAATAAATGAACATACTCTTGTCAAATTTTAATAATTTAAATAACTTTGTGGAGGATCACTTCAAACAAACAACTACATACCATTGATCCACATGTACCTGTCCCCCTCACCATATCCCAGTCAATTATCCCCAAACCCTCTCCATGAACCAAAACGTTTTGATGAGACTTCCATCCTTTCTTCACCTCATATAAATCCTATTGAAACCCCCAATTCTCCTGTTTTTGTTTCAGTTTCTGCCTCACCTTCTCTATCATAAATTTAACATACATGTAAAATAAAGTAAAATTATTATATTGTGTCCTAATTCATTTCTTGATTTTTTAAAAAAAAGCAGTTGAGGTGTCCGCGGACAGCGCGGGTGTCCGGAATGTCCGTGAAGAAATGAAAATGGAGGTGTCCTAAGAACACTATAGGGGTCATTACGACCCTGGCGTTAAGGGTTTAACGGCGCCGTAAAAGGTGTCAGCGCCGTTAAACCATTAACGCCTGATTACGAGGTCCCTTTGCGTCACCCTACTTTAACGGCTGGTAAAACCAGGTAAAACCAGCCATTAACGTAGGGTGCCGCAAAGGGACCTCGGTGCTAATTACGGTACTGCAATTTGCGGTACCGTACTTAGCGCCTTCCCCAGTCCCATTTAGCCCTATGGGGCGAAAATGGGAATGGGGAAGGGTCATGGTGAAATGGGGAAATACCGCCCCCCCAACCTTGGAATGGGGCGGTATTTCCCCATTTCACCATGGCGGACTCGTTACAACACCGGCACCAACCATGGTGCTAATAGCGCCATGGTTTAGCGCCGGGGTTGTAATGAGGGCCTATATCTTTCCGTACTGTTCGCTTGCAAGTTGAAACTGTTCTAAGAACACACGCGGTATCCTGAAATGTTCGTAAAGAAACAAAATGGGGGTGTCCTGAGGACGCTATGCCTGTCCGTATTGTTTGCAGGCAAGTTGAAACTGTTCTAAGAACACAAGCTGTGTCCTGAAATGTTTGTCAATGGACGAAATGGGGGTGTCCTGAGGACGCTGTCCATATTGTTCGCTGGCAAGATGAAAGTGTTCTTAGAACACATTATGTGTCCTGGGATGTTCGTAAATAAACAAAATGGGGCTGTCCTGAGGATGCTATGCCTGTCTGTATTGTTCGCAGGCAAGTTGAAACTGTTCTAAGAACACAGGCTGTGTCCTAAAATGTTCATAATTAAAAGAAATGGGGGTGTCCTGAGGACGCTATGCCTGCCCTTACTGTTCGTAGGCAGGTTGAAACTGTTCTAAGAACAAACGCCTGTCCGTAACTGTTTGTTTCACTTGTGACACACTTTTAATCACTTCAGGTCCCGAACAGTGTCCGTAGAACACCAACGCGCATGCGCAAAACAGTTAAAGTGCATTTGGTGTCCTGCGGACACCCGCTCCCTTTGCGAACATGTTTGCGAACCTATCATGTGACCGCGCCCACAATCATCATATGTTCTGATTGCGAACACTGTTCGTGTCCCCGACCAATTTAAAACTACATTTTCAAGTAATCTACAATATTTCCCAATAAAAACTCACTATAGAACAAGTCCCACGTAGTAATCCTGAGTTTCTACATACTTATTATGACTTTCTGAACCCTTTTTTCTGTTTGGTCTGTCTGCGGACAGCGCGCATGTCCGCAAACCGCGCACAAGCACCCCTATAAAAGACCAAGCCCTAGAGCTCATTCTCATTGTGATTCTGGCTATCCTACAGAGCACAGCGAATTTTACTGCCAGTTTGCAGATTTTCAACACCAAGCTGATGGTTTCCATGGCTCCACTCATGCCACCTGGTGCTGCATCTGCCTCAGCACCACCCCCCACAACCTCCACCACCACCACCTCCCCAAGGGCCTGAGGAGAGGAACAGGAGTGAGGATGCACAGGAGGATGAAGAGGATGACGAGAATGAGGTAGTGGAAGTCCCTACTACGAGCACTCGGCGTAAGTCTTTGGTGTGGCGTTTATTTACCATTCGTGGTAATGTTCCTAAGGCGCGTGTGAACCAAGTCACCTGCAACGAGTGCAAAATGGTACTCAGTCGTGGGAGGCATGGTTCATACAGCTTTGGGGCAACTACCATGACGCAACACCTAAAGTAATTCCACTCTGGGGCCATTCGCAAGGTAGTACCTTGCGAGGAGCATAGCAGGTTGACTTCCTCTACTTCATCCTCCGTTTCCGATCCTGTCACCACAAGGAACACTCCAGTGGGGCAGTGTATTCCTCAAGCTGCCTCACAGGCCATACGCAATACTGATGACCCTTACCTTTCGAGGGTCACAGTTGTGTGTATGTACTGTGACGCAGTACTTTGCAGGGGGGAGAGACTTTGTAGTGCTTTTGAGGCTATCGTCTCAGAGCACGAGAAGGCCTGCTCACTACCCAAGTAAAACCCACTCTATATCTTCCTCTCCCAGCTCGCCTTTTCTTATCCCCGTGGTTGGTGTCCCCCCTTTACCCTCCTTTCCCCTCCTCTCCTAGTGTTTCTTGTATAAAAAAACAAAAAAATATAAAACAACAAAAATAAAAAAAAGCTCTTTTCAGAGCCGCCTTTCACAGTTAAAAAATAGAAGTGAAAATAAATGAAGCAGGTCCCTGTGTATTTTCCGCGGACATCTAGAAATGTTGGGTTGCTACCCTATCATAACCATTGCAGTTTTATCTGGGAGGAAGTGGTGGCTCTGAAAAGAGCCTTTTGGTGGTGTTTGTTTGTGTTCGAAAAATTTGAAATGCTCAACACCTACTATAAAATGGATGCTGTAATTCCAAAAAAGGTTGCAATGCATTTTGTAAATTTCTCAAAAAAATCTGATTGCCAGCATAAGTAAGATGGACTCCATCTCTGCGAAAAATATAAGTACTACGAAGCATAATATTTTCATTGTGAAAAGAGGACATGCCAAAATCTCTTAGAAAGGCACAAACAGCCTTATTGACATTGCGCCTTGCTTTCTCCATTTGTGGACCAAATGAAGAAGAACAAAGCCAAATTTGTCTCTGTGCAATCCGTGAAAAAATTACTTGAGAATTTGGAAACATGTCCATGACCTTCCCAAGTCCTTCTTTCATTGCAAATTGCAAAGAAATTCCAGACACATGTCCTAAACTGTTCCCTCCACAATGAATTACAATTATGTGTGGATGTTGCTCTGTCTTCAAAGTAGCAAAGAGAGGTAGCAAGTCCAACCACTTCATTCCACGTACTCCATGCCAGTGCACTTCCACATGTGGGAATCCAAGATCTACAGCTACTCCACAGCTTTCTGCATGCACCTTCAACCAATGTATCCATAAGTCTCCCAAAATCCAAACAATCTGTTTCCTGAAACACATAGCCATAGCTATATGTTCTTCTCTCAGCAAAAATAGTATCTGAGAAACTCTCCTGACACAACACACCCACTAAACTTTATTGACCAATCCAGTTCTCAACTCATTCTCATTTGCATGGCTCCCCAACCCAAAAATCCCTGGATGTAACACCCGATGTCCGCGGACTACCACCATGTCAGCGGACATATCGTAACATGAACAGTCCTTCTACCATTTCCTTTTCACTTTCTGTGCCATTCCCTCATTGGATATAGCTAAGAAGTCACATGAACATCCACCAATCACATCCAAGACCTCTACATCTAACTGCATCATCATAGATCAGCACTTTAAATGTACTGTTAATCTCTCTGAGTACAAGTGTCATATCATTGGAAAGCACCTTCTGCCAGAAATACTGTACAAGTCTCCAAGATTTCTACTTGCAGAAGCATGCATATCCATATGCATGAACACAAACTACAGGTATGCATATTTTCTATATAGTACATGTACAATTGTTATAGATTCATATAGACAGATTAACTGACTTTTAGCTTGTATAATCTATAAAATGAATTTACAGTCATTTTTTCCATCTCCTAAAATCAACTGTCACTTCCAAACCTATCTGCTATTTAATTTCTTTTTACACACACATTTTCAAAGCATGTTGAACTAACATATTTAAAGTACAATATGAAGAGTTAACATATTCAAACTAAATTGAATGCACACAGTATGTTCAAAAATCAAACAACAATACTTGTACAAAAACATAAACATTTATTTACTTATAATTATATACTGCGCAAGCAGCCCATGGCATTGAGGCGCTGTAACTTACAAAAGCTTAGTTACAGAAATAGTGGTATTCAGTGGTACATTATGAATTCCACAAGGCATACAAATGATATTTTGGTTGGTACAGTTAGTCATTACAATACAGTTTATGCATTAAGAACATATGATATGTATTCAACTGGTGTGACACATCTTATGTGAATAAGATAGTTTTCATGATTTTGAGAAAGGCGCTGAGGGTCAATGTCAATTAAAAAAATCAATGTCTAAATTAAAAACAATAATAAAATAGATGGGTACCCCCTACATCGCTGGCAAGAGGGAAAACAACCAGAAACAAGGCACAGAAATCAAGCCAGCGGATATAAACAAGTCCACTATAAACAACACAATCCCACCAGTATTCGGGGCGGTCCCTCAATCAACCCCTCAGATCACTACACGTAATACATAGACAAGTTTTTTTAGAAAAATGTATTTATTTTTCTTTATTTAATTAGAAACATAAAAATGATTATTAAATAGATCAGAGCTCATATAAGAGTAAGTATAAATACAGGACATACCGTTATACAACATAAATAAAGTGCAAAATGTGAAGAAAAATGCTAATATCACAAAAGAGCTGCTGGGAACTTGCTGCCCAATTACAAGCTGGGTAATAATCACCATCGTCCAAAATAAGTCCAAGTCAATGTCGAAGGATAAAATCCACTCGAGAGAAGGGAATCCCTCGGGTGGAAAAAATCCTAGTCAACCGAATATAGTCAGGATGGTTTCGAAATGAATTCGAAGATGGATTAAATCCTGATAGTGGCAGCAAAAAAAGTCGTTAGTTCCGAATCTAGCAGTTTGAACATTGCAATAGACAAGAAACTGAAAGGTCTTCACAAAAATGATATTCATAAACCCATACTCTAAAAAGTCTAACATGGGATGCTATACGTCAACTACTAAGGTGACATGCGAAATAAACCACAAATACATAAAACAGGATCGTGAGCATGGCGCCTTGAACCAGGTAGTTTCGATGGAAAACACATCTAGCTGGATTACAGATGATGTCCATCTTCGCCAGGACGTAGCATTCCCGTATAAACATTCATGAAGATTCATCTGTGTCTTGAAATTACCATGATCTCAGACCCTTTGGGGGTGGGCCCAGAAGCCTGACAAAAAAGTCCAGGAAATAGCGATCCGGCCACACCAAAACAAATCACAATTGAATTAGATAATTGATCAAGCCCAGATCTGTCAATCAAGAACCATCAACAGATGATTCCTTAATGTGTAGATCGACCTCAACTACATGTACAGAATCGGATGTCCGAAGGTTCCCCAGAAGGGTGAATCTCCAAATGTCATTAAAGGATAGGCAAAGTCTGACACTGACAGCTGCAAAGGAGCCTTAAAAACAATGTTATATACAAACAAAATTACTTATTTGTTTCCTTTACAATTGCAGTGAAGACCATTCTCCTGAAAAGAAGCAGCCAAATTTGAAGTACAAAGAACAACTAAGAAGAAACCTGCTCATTTCAGAAAAAAAGTAAGTTGAATACCACCATATTATTTATACTATTATTCAAACACACTGTAAGGTTAATTCATGCTATTTATGTGCCTAGAAATTGGGATTGTGCACCATTCTGTCTACAAATCCCCATTTCTTAAACAGAGATTTACAGACAGAATGACGGACAATTTCTTATTTTTTGACACACAAATAACCCAACGCAACCCCTAGAATTTTGATATTATAGAACAAATAACTGTTTTAATTGTATACCATTAGATTTACTAATTCTACTTCTCCACACCACCAGCTTACTTTCTACTATGATCTGAACCCCAGTTTAGTAGCATATGAATTCAAGAATACCCATCCCAACTAGTTGTAGTTGCCCAATGCACATTCACACATCATTACATACATCTTTATCATCTTACTCACACAGTCATCTGCACAGCACATATACATTAAGAACACCCCAACCCATACCTTCTTTATTTTTTTCAACAGACCCTAAAGATTGCCTACCAAAAATCAAGTCCGTAGAAAGCAACAGAGAATCAGAGAAAATGTAAATAGAAGTGTCCAAAACAAGCATCCATCTCTAGCAGAATTTCTAAAAAAAAGTTCAAATAAAACAGCTAATACAGTCATTTAGCGAAACAAAACAAGCTTCAAGTACAGAAACTTTGGCTCCTCTATCAAAATGTAAAACGAACCACAAAACAATTAACAAAAAATCAGCTACCACTACAGATAAAACTGCTCCTATAAATCTTGATATAGTGCAAACTAAGCATACCAAAAAAAGTATTTTTGCAAAAATGTTCTGTCACAGAGTCCTTCAAAATCTTATAAAAACAGGAGAGAAATCAAGCTCAACCCTTAAAACATATTGTAGGTAATTAATCTTAGAAGCGTTGATAGACAGTGCAATCCTTCTCAAAAGAAAGTTATTTATTTTAGTGTTAAACAAAATGAAACCACTAACAAAACTAATGACTACATTACAA
The DNA here is from genome assembly GCF_040938575.1 of Ambystoma mexicanum. Lineage (NCBI taxonomy): Eukaryota > Metazoa > Chordata > Amphibia > Caudata > Ambystomatidae > Ambystoma > Ambystoma mexicanum. Next base: position 840,404,672 of record NC_090935.1, on the reverse strand, counting down.
AAAAGACTTCTCAATAAACAAAATGTCAACAGAAATAACTTCTTAAGTATCTGTGGAGGTGAATGGAGTCACACTACGTGCACAGAACCATACTTTAATGAAGAAGCATACAAACAAAAGCAAAGGAATACAATTGCCATACATAGCAGTGGACGAGGTTATGAAAAAGTTAATAATACCACAATGGAACAAGAAATACTGCTTACAAAAATATCCCCAGAAAAGTTAGAATTACCTCTCCATTCAACTGAATCAGAACATCTAGTATAAAAATGGCCATGCACGTCTATGTGTAAAATTCCCAAAGAATGTTTCAAGTCTTTACGCCAATTCCTCAATCAATATCCAAAAGGTAAAGACAAAATCAAAATTAAACTACTGCAAAATATGGATACCTGTCCAGTGAGCAAGTACACAGGACTACAAGGACCTTCATTGGCCTGCATTTCAGGACCTACTTGCAAAACCACCTTCCATTATATCAAAATGATATCAACACATCATTCAACTATAATAAATCTAGTCTATAAACTGTACTACGCTAAAAGTCCTGCTTTAGCACTAGCCAATTTAAATAACATTCTTCTACATGGTACAGCAAAAGACCTACTTGAAGAAATCGACTATATCCAGAAAAAATATTTTGGAAGTGAAAGCCACTTACAGAATGAAGTAGCTTTAAAGCAAATTAGCAACAACTCTATGCATGGCAACCTTCTACTACACACATACAAAAAAGAAATACTGAAATGTAAAAGTACATCTGCTGAAATACCAAACCATGTGTGTGTATGTTGCCATAGAACTTTTTATAAAAGTAACACAAAAACTGCAGACCTAACATACAAAATAGAAGACAATGAAGATTCTAAATGGTTTGAATTAGCTCTCTACCTTATAGCAGAAAACAAATACGAAATAACTGACCCCTTAATACTTTGGAGTTACTGCACTACAAAACTTGACAACAACCAAACTCCTTCACGTGCTATCACAAATAATTTGGAATTATTTCCACTACCAAAACCCCTACAACAATTGAATGTATATGAAAGCATCATAATTCAAACAGTGCACCCATTTCAAGCAATAATACGCCTTCAACCAAAAACAGCAACATTACCTCCATCTGAATTAGTGAAAGGTATTCGGGGAAAAGTAGTGTATTTACCATTAGATCTAAAAGAAGGTATGCACACTCTAGGAGTGCAACGTCCAATGGAGCAATCTTTAATTATCTTAGTAAATGGTGTACCTACAAAAGACAAAAAAATGTGGCAATAACTGGTAGATTTACATAAAGTTAGACAAGCCTTGCAATATCTGAAAGACTACAATAAAATTAATATTGAAGAAAACTTGAAGGATACCACTGAAATAATTCAAGAGACACTAAAAGCGGGTCAATTTGAGCTCCTAGATCCTGCTACAATATCCAATACTTTAGACCATTGTACAATTCACCCATTGCACTCTAATGACACTGTAGACGATGCACTAGAAACGTACCAAATGCGTCAAACAGAAGGATCACCAATCAGTATATGGGAAAAAAGTATACAAGCACGTGCTTTTCCTCTACTTTTTCCTACTGGCAAAGGAGGAAGGTATGATGATAGACCTATTCAAATAACAGCATCAAAATATCGCTCATTACGGATGTATTCTGAAGATCCCAGATTTAGACAAAATATGGAATACATATTCCAGCTACTTTTTGAAAGGGAACTAGCAACCTTATGTTACGGAGTTGCACACACATTAAAATCAGGATCCCACTTTCAAAATATGTCAGCTACACAATTATTACAAAATGTGCAACAAAAAGATGAGGTTTTACAATCAAATATTACAAATCTATTAGCAAATATGCATGGTACTAAAGAGTACTGGTTTCGACGTCATGGAGATGTACGTTGTATGATAAGAAACCTTGGCCCACCCACTTGGTTTGTTACATTAAGTTGTGTAGAATATGCATGGGAAGATTTACATGATTTCCTACGCATATCAAACAAAAACAAAACAAACATAGATATACTAACACCTGGAGAACTTTGTTCTCTAGATCCTCTTAATGTTTCGAGATATTTTCACCATCGCTTCATTGCTATGCTACACTTTATTTGTAATAAAACTGCTCATCCCCTCGGTGAAGTGCAACACTTCTTTTGGAGAAAAGATTACCAAGCCCGAGGAGCACCACATATCCACATGCTTTTATGGATTAAAGATGCTCCTAAATTTGGTCAAGACAGTGACGCAACTGTTTTATAGTTTATTGAAAAATATGTCACTTGTGAAATTCCATCAGAAGCAACAAATAGTGATCTTCATGCACACATTTTACAATTTCAAAGCACAAATGTGGCAAATATTGTCGTCACAAATACAAAAACAAAGGGAAATACTACACCAAATGCCGTTTTGGTTTCCCTAGACCGGTTACAAAAACAGGTCAAGTGAACAACTTCATGTCTTCAGTTAGACATAGTGTTAAAGGTAAATCACCTAAAAATACATATTACATAAAAAGAACAGAAGAAGAAAAATGCATCAATGTTTACAATGCAATCATTGCCCAAATTCCACTGCAGTTGCACGATATGTTACAGCATACTTAACCAAAGCAGAAAAAACAGAGCTCCAAGACCTCTGGAATGACCTGTCATCAGACAAAACACTTTCTCAGAAATTATACAGCTTGGGCATAAAAATGCTCTCCCAAAGAGAATGTGGCTCCTATGAAGCAGCAGATCGTTTAACTGGTACTGCTTTGTATGGAAAATCTGAAAATATAGTATGGCTAGGTCCTGCTAAATCTAGAGAAAGAGTTCTAAAGTCATACGAAGATATAGAAACAATAGCCAACCATGATCCTAACAGCCAAGACATTTAAAAAAAACTATTTACTGGACACATACTACCCAAACAGAAGTACCACTTTGGAAACCATGTATCTATACCACATAGCCCAAAACTTCACATACAAAAATAATATAAAAGCTAATGAAAACAAAGGTAAATACAGGGTGACAAATTGTGAAGGCAGCTTAGTAAAACTCACAAAACTAAATTTAATTAATCATATCAAATTGTCATTAAAGACTCCTCAACATAAAGAACTATCTTACATGTCCCGGCTACAACTCTTTAAACCATGGAGAAAAGAAAAATAAATACTAGATAACTATGACTCCTATGAAGATGCTTTTAAAGCAAATGAAAGCACTATAACTGATGCAAACTTTACACAGTACAAAACAATGTTGCACAATGAACAGCAACACAAAGAAGAACTCCAGGCCCAACTAGATAAGGACACTCCTGACAGTAGTCAACCTTCTGTAATAGGAAGCCAAGAACCACTGGGAGAGCCACTAATAACAAATGAGGCAGTATTAGCTATGACAGAGGTAGAAAACACCATGTGTCAGTATGAAGATAAAGAAGACTTAACTATGCTACAATCAAAACTAAACAATGAGCAATGTAGCATTTTTGAAGAAGTAACAAAAGAAATTGCACATGGTGTACAACATGAAAACAAAGAATGCACCTGCCAAAATTACAAACCTATACTACTGTACGTCAGTGGTGAAGCTGGTTCTGGCAAAACATTATTAATCAAAATCATCAGTAAATTCCTTCAACAATTGACAAACACCAAACTGTCAGCTGTTGTCACTGCCCCCACAGGTTTAGCTGCCTACAACATAGGCAGTGTCACTTTACACCAATTAATACTCCTGCCAGTAGAACACCAAAACAAATTATACTATTACAAACTTTCTACAGAAGCTGCAATGGAACTACACAGAGTATTAAAACAAATGAAAATGCTACTAATATATGAAGTGAGCATGGTCTCCAACCTAATATTGGCCTTGATTCACCTCAGATCACAAGAAGTACTCAAAACAAACTACGAAGAGCCCTTTGGAGGAAAACACATCATTGTTTTCGGAGATCTTCTTCAATTGACACCAGTGAAAGGTGAGCCTATTTTTAAAACCATAGGACACAAACTCTGCCGCAAAACTGTTGGCAGCATTGGAAATGTCAACCTTTGGCAACATTTTCAATACAGAGAATTAACAGAAAACATGCGGCAATCTGCAGATCTCACTTATGCCAATATCTTAAAAAGTATTAGAGTTGGTATATTATCTCAAGAAGCACAAGCAATATTGAAAACCCGGCACATTCATGCACTTTATTGTGATAATGCATGTGCTACGGATGTTATGGAACAATTAGCCCACAAAAATGTCAATTGTATGGCCTTAATGCCAACTCTTGCAAGCTGTTTCAAATTCAATGAAACAATGCTAAAAAAAGAAATGCAAACAATAATTGAGATTATCGCCACAGACAAACTAGACATACATGGTATTACACTACCCATGTGTGAACAAGCCACAACGAGACTAAATAGTTTAGAAAATTCAATCTCCAACACAGCTGGATTGGAAAAAATATAAAAATTATCCTTAAATTGCAGAGTAATGCTTAAACGTAACCTTGACGTGGATCAAGGACTAGTTAATGGAGCACTGGGTACAGTTGTTGGCTTTGAAACATATCCACGTGACAACAACATTCAGTTTGTCAATATTCTCTTTGACAAACTTTCAGAAGTGAAAAGGATAGGACACTCAACAGCTCGATTCCTTCTCTTCAAAGACATGTATGTACGAAGAGAACAATTTTCTCTAACTCTTGCATACGCAGTCACCATTCATAAATCACAAGGTCTTACCCTAGACAAAGCATTGATAGACATTGGTAACACAGTCTTTAAAGAAGGCATGAGCTACATAGCACTATCACGCTTACGTACACTTGACAGTCTATTTCTAATCAACTTTGAAGCTAGTAAAGTAAACACTGTTATTCCTTGCATTTCAGAATACAATAGACTTTATTCACTATACATCCCCCATCTAAAAACCTATCCTATTCCACAAAAAGTAAAATGTTCTAAAAGAAAACGAAATCAAACAGAAATGCAACAGGATGTCACTGCAAATCCTCCAAAGAGATTAAAAAAAATGAATACTTCATCAAGTACCACAATCAAAAAAGAACCTATCAGGGAAAGTAAACCAGGTACTTCTTCAAAGAAGGAAGACAAACTCCAAAAAAAGCACTCAGATACAGAACTACCTGGTCCATTTAAACGTTCAAATGTAATTGGTGTAAGTTGTTACACAAATGTAGCAATGAATATTCTATTTCAATTACCACCAATAGTTGACAACATTTACTTACACAGTACAGACCAATTGTGTTTGCAAATGTTAGTACTTCATATAAACGCAACAAACAATCCTGACAACACGTATAGTGTTTATGGAATAAGACAACAATTGAACTACTGTGCTGGAATGGTGAAATTAACGATAAACTCACAGGAAGATCCACAAGAATTTCTAATGTACTTACTACAATTACTGGAAAACAAAAACATACCTATAAATGAAATCTTCCAGATTTCATACATGTGGAAACATACATGCACTCTGTGCAACAATGTGACACAAGAACAAATCCCCAATGAGCACTTTGTGTATGTATCAATACCTAATTGTGAATCCGTTCCATTTCAGCAACTTGTACAAAATGCAAACCATGGTAGATTATGTACTACCTGCAATTTGGATAATCGCTCCACCTTACTAATACAAACAAATAGTAAATACGTAATAATAATGATTCTAGGTTACAATGCAGATGGTACCAAAAACAACTGCAAGCTGACTGGATTCACACATGGTCAAGTATCACTTGGTAAAAAAAACCTTCACAACAATAGGTATAATCTACCACACAGGAGCCACAACCAATGCAGGTCACTATACTGCATATATATAAAAAAAATGTGGATGGTTCGAATGTAATGATAGTACCATTACTCTAAAGCAGAGATTACCTGCAAATCTTACACATGCTTATTTAATGTTCTTAACACCAAAATTTATTAACTAAACTGTACTTAAGCATTAACTAAACTTCTATTAAAAAACTATAAACTGTTACAGTATGCCAACAGCTATTTAACTGCCCCAAGATTCTACAACAACTAAACAGATAAATGAATACCACTAAATTATATCAAACAATAAACAGTTAGAATACGCCAACTGGTATCTAACTACCCCAACATTTTACAATATCCAAACAGATAAATCAATACCACTCAATATAACAAAAATAGACTGTTAGAATATGTCAACAGGTATCTAACTGCTCCAAAAATATGCAACAAGCCAATATATAGAGCATTAGACAGAAACAACAAGTGAACACTGAAAGCAAACAAATAGACTGTAGCATAACAAAAAACTTTTTTTTTATCCAACATGGATTTTTTTTTCTCCCACAGACCCAATAATTTTAGCAACAAACACAGAAACTGAGCAAATTGCACAGTACACTGGTTTGTAATCTATTAGATATGTGGGAAAAACAAATGTTGATTATACAATGTTATAAGTTGTTACAAAATACCAATACTAACATGATCATTTTTATTATCACAGAAATAAACAAGAAATACATGTACTCCAGTTACTAAACCAAACAGTAAGTATATTATATTAAGTACAACCATCACAGCAAATCACACCCATAGTGACTTATAACTTTGCTGCCTATACATTTGATCTTGTCCATGCACCCAATACTATAGGCCCTGCCCACAACCACCACAGCATATCACACCCATAGTGGTTTATAACTTTGTTGCTTATAAATTTGTTCTTGGATCCCAAAGTTATAAGCCACTATGGGTGTGATATGCTGCGGTGGTTGTGGCCAGGGCATAGAGTCTTGGGTGCATGGCCATGCTACCAAGACTCCTATGCCCTAGCCACAACCACCGCAGCATATCACACCCATAGAGTCAAACATTTTAACTATGCCATATTGGCACTTTTAATGTCCGCGGACATGATGAGTGTTCTTAGAACAGTTTCAACTTGCCTACGAACAGTACGGACAGACATAGCGTCCTCAGGACACCCTCATTTTGTTTATTTACGAACATCCGAGGACACATAATGTGTTCTAAGAACACTTTGAACGTGCTTGCGAACATGTGTTCTTAGAACAATTTGAACTTGCTTGCGAACAGAACGGACAGGCATACCTTCCTCAGGACACCCCCATTTTATTTATTGATGAACATCCCAGGACACATGATGTGTTCTTAGAACAGATTCAACTTGCCTGCAAACAAAATGGACAGGCTTATCGTCCTCAGAACACACCCATTACGTTTATTTTCGAAAATTTAAGGACAGCACGAGTGTTCTTAGAACACTTCCAGCTTGCTTGCGAATAATACGTACAGGCGTAGTGTCCTCAGAACACCCCCATTTTGTTTATTTAGAACATTTCAGAACATCCGTGTTGTCCGTGGACAAAGCGAACACAACAGGGGGGGGTCTACCACCGAAATAAATACAACATTTAACCCATCTCTTACTCCCCCACCCTCCCCAAACACTTTTACACACCAACACACTCTACTAAATAGTATTTAGTAAGGGGGCATGCAAGAGTATTAGAAGCTAGTAAGTAATGTCAATAACTAAAATGCATTATAAGCTACTTTAACATTTTGTAAAGCTTTCCCGTAACGCACGAGGCATTTCAGTCAGTACTTTGTAGTCATCATAAATTCACGTATCTAGTACCAGAAAAAACTAAAGTACGTTGTTGTTTTCACTCTTCAAGCATCAGGCTCAAAGGTACAAATGCATACGTTTATAAACTGTGGCATCTTAAGAGCGAATAATTAAAATGCATATTCATGAGCGCTCGCATCATAAGCGCTTTTAACGCTTGGCAAATATCTTGCATAACGCACAAGGCATTTTAGCCAGTACCTTTTAGTTAGCATATACGCATGCATCTATCACAGGAAAATATTAAAGCACGCTCTTGTCTTTACCCTTCTAGCAACAGACTCAAAAGTATAAATGTGCATGCATTTAAAATGTGGCATCTTCTGAACTCTGCAATACACAGGCGGTATAATGCACACATTCTGGTAATGAACCGCAGATGGCACGCAGCTCTAATTTAATTTTTCATTTTCCATCGGACCCCTAACTTTTAAACAGTACCCTAAGTGGGCATGTGAATTTGTAAATGAAATGCAATTTTGAAGAGTGATTGCACTTAAGCAAAATGTATGTTCTATTCAGGGATTTGACCCGGTTAATTCTAGTGCAACAGACCATATTTAATCAGACAAGGCTAGCACATTATACAGGTAAAATATTCAATTAATTATGTATTGCGAAATTTGCAGAATAGCTTTGTTTCAAATGGAGGTAATACAGTTCTTTGAAAGTACATACTATCTAAACATATGTAACAAATAACTCAATTCTAACACAATTTTTGTTTAATTTTTGTTTCTTTTTCATTGATTCTTCTTTTACTGCATTATCCTTCCCCTTCACCCATCCTTCTTATCTGTCTTACACTAACACATATTATAATGTATATCGATGTAATGTATGATATCCGCTATTGTTTTGTAATTTGTGGTTGATATTGCACACCCCTGGTTTGAGAAAGGCACTGTTCAAATGCCGAAACACATGTTACCAAATAGGGCAATTTGTCAGAATTGATCTAGAATTGTGTGTGCTAAATAAAAACTGCAATTCTGGTACTACCGAACTTGAAGTGTGGCACTCTTTTATGCAGGAGTGTCTATTAATCCACTAAAAACATGAGGTGCATCAAAACTTTTGAAATGGATGCCATGTTGGATTCACGAACTGCACCTGTAGTCCGCAGACATTGTGGTAAAAACATATAAAAAACTACAAAATTGCACTTGTCATACGAATGAAACAATTTCTTGGGAGGTGAGGGGGTAATGAGGATGGGATGACATATGGACATACAAAGCCAAAAATCTAGTGATTTTTCTTCTATGAAGTCCGCAAACACCTCAGATGTTCGGGGACATCCAGGCATATAACTGCATTACAGGGTTGGTGAAAGCGTTTTTTGGATGGCTTATAACTTGGGCGCCACTCAATGAAACTGTATGAAATTTAGCAATATCATTATGGACCTGACCCCTGCAAAGACGGGCAGAATTAGAGGGTGGGTCCCAAAATATGTGAAGGCTTATGAATGTGGTGACGTTTGACGAATCCGCACAATGGTTTGCAAAAAGATTTTAGATACAGATTTAAATGCTTTTGTAAGGTTTGGTGGGATTTTGTCAGGAAGCGGCAAACTTAGAGCTGGGTCTAAACATTTTTAGATGGCTTATACATTTGTTGCTGTTTGATGAATCTGCACAAAGGTTTTTAGAAAGATTATAGAGCTAACCTTGAATGTTTGTGCAAAGTCTGAATGGATTTTGTAGAGTGAGGTTTAAGTTATATTACCATTTTTTCTACATACATTTTGACACTTTTCAAAAATAAAACATGGACGGATTTGCAGCAAACCCATTCAAGTAGGATTTGCAAGGACACGAAAGCATGGTTTTGCAAAGGTGTCCACGTTAATTTTCTTTTAAAGTATCATAATGTAGGTACAAAACATAGTGATATACCTTTGGTGACTGTGGTATAGCCTGTGGCCATGGGCAGTGGCCAGAGTATCCGGGTGATGGCCAAAGACCATGACCCGGACAATCTGCCTACTTGCCATGCCCATGAGGGACTAGGAGTGCAGTTAAAGTAGGCCTGGCCACCAGGGACAGCTATTTGGTAAAGTTTTTCGAAATTGTGATGGGTTTGAATGGGAAAACAAATTCTGCTCATGGCTACAGCCTGTGGTGCTGGACAGGATTGCAGTAAACATTTGCGAGGAGCACAAGCAAGGACCTCAATGCATGGTTTTGCAAATCTGTCCTGTGTTTTAATTTTTTCACCATGTAAGTATAAACAATGGTGATATAACTTTGGTGCCTGGGCAATGGGCCTGGCCCTGAGCAATGACAAATATGTCCTCTAATTCGCTTATTGGGGAATGTGCATGGATGAAGCACTGTGTTTGAATGGGAAAAAATATTCTGCTTGAGGCTACAGCATGCAGTGCTGTTCTGGAATACAACAAACCTGCGTGAGTAGCATCAGCAAGGACCTAAAAGCATGCTTTTGCAAATCTGTCCAGTGTCAAAATTTAAGTACAAAACATAGTGGCATCACCTTGGTGTATGGACAATGGACCTGGCCCCCGGCAAGGACGAATGCCTACTCTGATTTATTTATTGGACATGCAGCATGGCTGAAGCCCTAGGTTTAAATATGAAAAAGAATTTGGCATGCAGCTGCAGCCCGAAGTGCTGGGCAGGGTTACATCAAACTTGCGCGATGGGCATCATCAATAACCTATAAGCATGCCTTTGCAAATATCTTTTACTTTTTTGAAAGTGTCAAAAAGTAAGTACAAACAAAAGTGATATATTGGCTCTTGGCAATGACACATATCTACTCTGATTTGCATATTGGGGAATGTGGCATGGCCGAAGACTATGCCTCATGGATTGTGGAGACTGGCCATGGCTGCAATCCATGATCACTGGCCATTGGTCTCATTATGAGAGTTTAGTGGACACTGAACTAGGATGCAGGGTCGGTGCAGTGGATAACATGGATGGTTTGGTGGGGCTGCATCATGGTTGGGCCTCATGCCCTTGGCAATTCAAAAATGACATGCATCCCCAGTATGCATTACAAAAAATATGTGTGTTAAAGGAGGTTTACAGTTCTTTCATAGAGATTAAAATAGGAATTATTAATAACGTATGTACAGTGATGTAACATCATGAAACATTTTCACTTGAAAAACCGAAGAAATTCACAAAATACATTTTTTAAAGCAACATTATGGTTAAGCTTCACTAATAAAAACGTATGAAACTCAGTATAAAATCTTTGTTAAACGTACGTGAGGTTACAAGTAAAACTGAAAACCACCAGAAATTCACCAGTTACAGTAAGATAAGCGACCATGACTCGTGCAACCACCATGCACTGCTAAGACTAACAACCAGGAGATCAAAGATGACATCACACATGTCATTGATGACATCACTGATGATATCAAATATTTAATTAATGTTAATGAAGTCCCTAGAAGGGGTTGTGTTTATAATCTTGGTAACACGATGTCAGGGGTGATCATGAACTACTTAATGTATTAATGAATGTACTCATCTAAACAAAACATGCTATTGGGATACAGGAATCTAATCATACATACACATAGGCAATGGCTGCAGCATGCACCGTAGGAGTACATATTTTTTTATTTGGTAATTTTGGATATTAAATATGAATGCTACCTTATCAGAGTATTAAGTGATGTTAAACATGGAACAAATAGGTAACAATTCTAGACTTACTACACACTTGTGTTAGTACAAACAATACATATGAAGACCCACAATGCAAACAAATCAGAGGCACATACATGGAAACTAAAGTAAGGAAGAAAGAAACAACATCACCAGAAAATGTCAATAACATTAAAGTTCACCTTCATGTATACAAATTAATTGTTTGTTTGAGGCCTGCTTATTGCCCCATGTATGTGCACCATGAGCTAACACCAAACCCTAAGGAAAGTACTTTCAGAACATACAACAAGGCGTGAGGCTAGATATATAGCACATTTTGAATGTTAATATTCAGGGGGGAAGCTGTTGAGAAGCCACAAAATGGCTACATCTCCTTGAGCCTCTGGGTCAACCGCCGCTGACTAAATAACTTAACCCACTACCCGACATGATTTCTCAAATCTAGAAGCATAAAACAGCATCAGAAGAAGCCTGACACAACCTGGCCGGGTGTCGATTGAAACTTCCCCAAGAATCAGAGGTGTTCAGGCTCTTGCGAAATTGGCTGCATACGCGGTCTGCGCTGAAGCGAGGGAGCGGTCTGTCAGACCCGGTGAGCCAGGGGAAGGAAGGTCCTGGACAGAGCGTGCTGAATGCAGCAGCATTTGGAAGCTTCCAGAGTGGTGAGCCGGGAAGTACTTTGAAATGTGGCAGTCCCGACCCATTGGTGGCACCTCTGGCATTAGACACCCAATGTGCGCAGGGAATCTAGGCTGTGGCGATTACATGAGATGTTCGGCGCGGCTGAGTGGGGCAGCAAAGGACGGGGGGTTCCAAGATACTAATCACTGCCTGCCTGCGTCCTTATGTTAAGCGCACAGAGTGTGAGGGACATTAGAGAAATCATTGCTAAGGAACAATTTGCTTGGCAGGCTACCCCTGATCCCGTGGGGGCAGTGTCGTTATCGCGGACCGCACAGACCGGCGGGTATGGTGAGGAATGAGGGAGAAAGTACTGACATAAGGACGCTCCAAGATGGAGGCTGGTCCCGCTTATGTGCAAACAGACATCAGACTGTGGAATGCATTGGTGCGTGGCCTGTAGGACATTTGCCAGAGAGGTATTCTAAAGGGGGATACTAGGTGAGGTAGAGCACAACAATTTACAGAATTAGTAACTTCCTGGACTTGATCCTACCCGCAAGGTGGCCATGAGGTACCCTCCCAACAGCAAGGACAAAATGAAGCTCACCAGAGCTGCAGCGGATAATACAGCAGCATTGACGGCGGACAGACACCATCCACCAAGGGGTATAAAGACCCAGATGAGCGCTTGCAGGGGACATTTGATAAGGCTTAATTTTAAGCCATGCACTCCACATTAGCACATTGGCACTCTTGTGATCCGCACTCACACTGACACCACAAAACCCAAGACGAACGACCTAGTAAAAAGGGATGCTGTAACCTGTGCTTAGATGACTAGGCAACCCAGCGGAGCTGTTCTACCAATAGAGTTAGGTCTTTGTAGAATAGAAACAATTCTCAGCTACGCCAGTGGTGCTTAAAATGATACCCTAATGTTACTTGCAAACAGAAACCTGGCCTCACACAGGGGGGCTGTATACATCCATGCCAAGGGTGGGAGCCAGCCAAAAAAAAGCAGAACACGCTGGATGCATTCGCTAGACAAGTCAATACACCCTGCATAGAAAATTTTGCAGATACGCAAACAGACATGGACACCTGTGAAGTGGTTGATGAGACAGTGAGCTCCAAACAAGTGAGGGAAGGTATGCAAGCTTGGTTTACAGCCATGACAGCCAAGCTGGATGGTATCATGACCAATATAAATACAATGAATGGCAAAATTGAGAAAATCAGCACTAAAATGACAGAGGCCGAGATGCGCATTGGGTCAAGAGCGGATGATGTCACTGTCTTGAAAACTTAAATGGTAACAGTCACCACTGACTTTAAAAGAGACCTGTCAAAATGTGATGACTTGGGAGTCACACCTGTGGAGAAGCAATATACATTTAATTGGACTGCTGGAAAATGTTTGTAAAGGACCCATGGAAAGGTGCATAGAGAACCTCCTGACAGAGCAGCTGGGTAAGCAGAACTTCTCTCCAATGTTTGTGGTGGAGAAAGCGCACAGAACACTGCTGACACTCCCTAAACCCGGTAGCTCCCCCTAGGGCAATTATTTCAGAACTACTTAATTATAGGGACAGTAATACAGCGCTATACCTTGCCAGGGAAAATGTCTGCTGTGCTACGATAACATAGGGATCATGATACAGCACTACGCCTTGCAAGAGAAAAAGGTCTGCTGTGCTATGATAACACCACAATCCACTTATACCCATGCTTCTCCTTGGCAGTCCAACAAGAATGCAGATACTTCCTCGGATTGACAAGTATGGTGCAGAAAAGGGCGATTCCATATGCTATGTTGTACTCACCATTCCAGAGGAGGCAGTGAACTATATAGAGGCAAACATACCAACTGCCTCCAGACCATCTGAAGAAGATATGGGGGTGACATCTATGCCTCCGCTTTGAGCATGATATAGGTACACTGTCGTTTTCATAATAGAAGTGGGAGTGTTTTCCTCAAGCACCTCCACCTGTATTTCCCCAAACAAGCAGCTAGATAGTCATGTTAGCAACTGGACCGTAATACAAAACAAGAGGGTTAGTATTCAAATTGGCTGTGACTGTTGCTTCTGCAACATGGTACTTAATGGCAGCGGAACTCGATGGGTTCAGAAGGTAGATGGTGACCTCACAAGCAAGTTTTTGTTTTTTCTGTGTAGTTTTGATACAAAAGCACAGGTTAGGGTGGTGCACAACAGCTGGGTATAGGGGGAGGGTCTATGGTAGGGTATATGGCTCTGATTGGGAGGGCGGTGCAGGGGCGGGAATGTACGAGGAGGTGGTAACAAGACAGGAAAAATGTTCATCAGTAATCAAATAGGAAGTCAGTGGAATATGGAAAATTAAACTGAAAGAAGATGGTACTTAGACAACAGCATGGCATACACTACTAATCTATGCAACCCTGGACATTTTTAGAGTTCTTAGTTGGAATATTAGGAGGCTAGAAAATTACACTAAGGTAACGAAAATTACAGCTTATTTGAACCGGCATAATGAACAGGTCTTATTCTTACAGGAGACACATGCAGTTTGGTGGGTACATTCTTTGCAGCAAAGTGAGGCCCGAAAAGGTAGTACACAGTTTACTCAATGCAATATAGAAGGGTATTAACTTTGGGACCAAAGAAGACTTCCTTTATTTAGCTGCATACGCATTTAGACCCAGAGGGCCGCTATATTATAGTGCACAGTAAAATGGTGAATAAAGAGATTCTCCTGGTGAATACATGTGAGCCGAATGTTGTTGACCAAGATTTCTACTCCATGATAGCAGATTTGATAATGCCATATATGCCTGTTGCAGTAATCTGGTGCGGGATTGTGAACACTATAGTAGACTTAACTTTTGACCACACAGGATCTAGCAATCGGTTGTTGTCAGAGGCAGCTAAAAGTATCAATAAGCTAGTTCAGGGAATACATCTGTATGACATATGGCATCTGTTGCATCTCGGTGAAAGGAGATGTACCTATTACTGCACAGTACATGACATGGCTTGAAGAATAGATATGTACGTGATATCAGACCAACTAGTGGGGCAAGTGATGGCAGTGTATATATATTCTCGTACATACTCTGACCACTCCCCAATTTAGCTGTCCTTCAAATGGAGTAATGCTCCAATAGACCGGGGGTGTGGAGATTTAAATGACTGGCAATACAGGATATGGTCTTCAAGACAGATCTGGAAGAGGATATCTGCACATATTCTTTAACTAATGATAACAGAACAGTCCCACATGGCACTCTGTGGCAGGAAATGGGGGTACTACACACCATACATAGGGACTTGGTGAGATGCAAAGAGACACTTCAGAAACTGAAGCGACAGTACGCTGCGGCACCCAACCGAAACACCCTAGCGACAATACAAGGGCACCTTGAAAACCATAGGAAACTGGTGGATAGGGAAGTACGGTACTTCACCAGACCGACCTCAGCAAGGAAATATGGAGAGGTGGGTAGAACTGGGAAAATGTTGGCCAATTTGGTAAAGACGGAGAGTGGGCGGAATCAGATGTGAATTGAGTGAATTACTAAATGACATCCTTTTGTCCATGCTGTGCCTGAGGGTAGAGCCCAACTGAATGCACCATTGACTGACACCGAACGTATGCGTGTAATTAGAGACCTACTCAGAGCACATGGACCGGAAGGGCTTACCGCCAAATTCTATATGGAATTTGGTGCTCTGTTGGTGCCCTCATTATTGAAACTTTGGGAATATACTGTACGCACTGTCCAGCTACCCTTGTCTCTGCGGGAAGCTGTAGTGATAATTTTACTTAAACCAGGGCAGCCCAATGATGAGTGTGGATCATACCAGCCACTGTCAATAATGAATGTTGACACACACATGTATGCTAAGGCTCTATCTATTCCTGTTAATGCCCTATCTGATTCATCAAGATCAAGCAGGATTTATCCCTGGCAGGGCGACATCCCTAAACTTGAGACGGCTATTTAATGATATGGCACGCATATCCCCAGAGGCAAATGGAGTAGCGGTAGCCAAAGATGACCAGAAGGCATTTGACATGGTATCATGGTCTTTCTTATTTGCAGTCCTAGAGAAATGCAGGTTGAGGGATACCTTCATAAGTTATATCAAATTACTGTACACGAAAACCATGGGCACTGTTCGCACAAACTGTACCCAATCTTCTTCATTCGACTTGGTAGTGAAAGCTGACAGCGATGCCCCCTATCAGCTCTGTTGTTTGCCCTGGCTATGGAACCACTGGCTGATCTGATCCAATCTCGTCACCGTAACAAGGGCATCCGAATAGCAGGCTCTACGGAACTTATTTCACTTCATGCGGACGATCTATTGCTATATATTAGAGACCCACAACAAAATTTAGACCCAATAATGCAAGACATTAGTCATGTTGGTGCATTATAGTAAGTCGGAAATATTTCCCCTGACAAATAATACTCCCTGTCCTCAAATTCAGTCTCAGTTGGGGTGCGCCCATGATACACTGAAAAATTAAGAAGTGTGGGATCTAGAGCCAAAGAAACCCTTATTTTAGATAATTATACCTCTCTTCAAGACTACGCAGAGGCTAAGATGAGTACCCAGACCTGTGTACTTATGTCCTTAGCAGGGATAATTACCTTACTAAAGATGGTCTCAGTACCCAAGATGCTGTACAATTTGTGAATGTACCCAGCTTGCCGGAGAAAATATATTTTACTGAGCTTCACAGAAACATGTCTCAGTTTTTGTGGCATGCAGGGGCGGTACAGAAAAAATGGCTAGATATGGCTTTACCATATGCTTTGGGGGGATTCAATGGCCCTGATATGGAGGTATACTGGCTGGCGGCCCAAGCTCAGAATGCTACACACTGGTACAATGTGGATACGCCCCCGTTGCATGGTAAACTACAGCGAAAGGCAGCGGGTGGGGTGGAATTGCTACTAGTGCTGGACAGATCCAACAAGGATGAATCCCAATATGATCCGGTGCGATGTACAATGGAAGTATGGAAGTATGGAAGCACGTATTTGTCACACTGGTGGTTGAGGCTCCTTACTATTGCTGGCTTGTACTGTGTGACTATCCCCAGTTACTCCCCTGAAAGACCCAATGATTAAAAGAAGATGGGAACCCAGGGGCTATCGCCAATTCAGCAGGCTGCCACCATGTATTGTCTACTATATAAGGAGATTCTGGGATCTTCCCCCAGAGGCCTAGGCCGCTCACGGGAAAAATGGTATGCAGAGATAAAGATTACGGTTACTGACAGGCAATGGTCAGCAATGTGACGTTTACTCACAGAAGTGTCCATGAATATGCGCTTAAACCTGATTCAATACAAAATATTGCATATGTTACACTATACGCCTGTAAGACTCCAGAAAATATACCCAGATTGTGACAGGCACCGCCAGAGATGTAAAGCACAAGATGCTGGCACACTACAGATGTTATGGAGTTGTCCGGCTCTGGGACATTACTGGGACTATATATATAATATATGCTGCCTTGTCTTGCATGATAGGTAAACTGATTCCGTGATCTCAATTGTCAGCTATGTTTGGCATGTGGCAAGGGGCGATGGATAAAAAACTAAGATTCCTGTTAAATATTGGATGTGTGGTGGCAAAGAGATCTATACTAAAGAAATGTAAATGTCACAATGCACCGTCCTTCAGTGAATGGCTCAAAGATTTAACATGGGTTAATGTCCGTGAGGAACAGTATATACTGAGACTACACCACGTGTCTAGACCAAAGGATATTTGGGGCGAATTTAGAGACTACCTAGCTAAAGATGAAATGTTGGGAAAGCAGTAGAGCTGTAGATGTGATAGAAAGAACATTGAATGCTGACTGTGCTTATGTATCATGTACTGTATCGTGCATTTGTTTGCTGATTAACTGTAACTGTATTGCCAAGATCGGCTGAACTCAAATAAAGAGTTAAAAAAAAAAAACTAAGCATGATGTGGCATGAGAGTTTGCAATCCTGGATACAGGTACAGTTATTTTCCCCTGATTGTGGCAGCTTTTCAGGGCACAAGTAAAAGACACATGTGAGTGGACAGCATAACTTTTTTCAGAGTGGCTTCTGCCCAGCCAATCCCATCACCACCACCATCATCATACAAAGGGCCTGAAGAGGGGAACAGGCACAGTGATAAAGAAGAGGAGGATAAAGTGAAAGAAAAGGATATAGTGGAGGAAGTCTCTGTCACCAGTACTCGGAGGGAGTCCTGGGTGTGGCCATTTTTTATGACCGTTGGATATGTTCCAAAGGCTTGTACATGTTTGGTGCACTGAGTCCAAGTTTGTAATCAATCACTGGAAACGCGGCTTCTATTTTTACAGGACTACTTCCATGAGGCGCCACACCAAATCGATCCACGCAACTGCTCTCAGTAAGGCAATACCTTTCTCAGGTAAGAGCAGGTTGACTTCCTCCACCCCATCATCGTCATCTGCTCCTGTCACCACAAAGGATACTTCTTTGGGGTAGAGGATCCCAGCGGCGGCTTCACAGGCCATAACAAACACTGTTGACCCTTACCTTTCGAGGGTCGCAGTACTATGCATGTATGTACTGTGAAGCACCAGTCTGTAGGGGGGAGACATTTCAAAGTGCTTTCAAGGCTGCAGTCAAGGAGCATGTGAAACACTGCCAATTACCTGATTAAGGCCTGCCCAGCATCTTCCACTCTCAACCTGCCCATTTGTCCCTGTGGTTGGTGCCCCTTCCCTCCCTTCTCTCCTCTACCTTGCCTCTTCTGAGAAAAAATTCCCCCAAAAATACTAAATTGAAAGAAAAAAAATAAAGTTCCTTTAGGAGCCACCTTTCACAGTTAAACAATGGAAGTGAGAACAAATGTCACGGGCCCTGTGCGGTCTGCATGGTCCACGGACAATGCGGTAGTCCAAAGACTTCTAAAAATGTCAAGGGATGGGACGATTGAAATCATTTTAATTGTTTTCTGTTAAAAAATTTGACTCTTAAAAATAATCTTTTGTGTTTTTGGCTTTTATATTTTTTTTAATTTGTGGTTTCACAAACTGAGCTAAGAAAACATTTCACAGGATTTCATTATTTCATTTCACTTTCACAAAAACTGCTTCAAAAGCATTTTGAAGGCTTTCCACAAAAATATGAATACTGACATTAGTTAGATGACCTCCATCTTGCCGAAAAATGTTGGCCCTATCAAATTTAAGGTTCTCAAAATGAAACAATTTCATGTCAACATCGCAAACAAAAGTACACACAGCTGTTCTGATGTTGCGCCTTGCTTTTTCCATTTGCGGACCAAATTAACTGGAATTCATCCACATCTGTATCTGTGCAATGCATGATATTTGTGATGTCATCTTTGATGTCCTGGGTGTTAGTCTTAGCAGTGCACAGTTGTGGCGCGTGTTATGGTTGCTTAGCTTACCATAACTGGCAAATGTCACGGGTTTTCAGTTTTACTTGGAACCATAAGGCCCCTGTAACAAAGGTTTTTCACTGAAAATAGATATATAGATAATGTAAATTTGATAAATGTTTACTAGGATGCCCTTAGTTTATATACATATAACATACAACATACTGAACCCCCTACCTGCGCAAGTGGATCTGATGTCCGGGGACCATGCACCTGTTTGAGGATGGACTCGGACAATATCAACACTATCCAAAATCTCAGGGGGTATCTTACATTTTTATATCATCCAAAAAACACGTTAAAAAAGCAGCACATAAATAAATTACATTGAATAATAAATAAGAAGTGAAACTGTGTGTGTAAAACACTAACAGTCCAATTACATACCATATACAACATAGTGGAA
Source organism: Ambystoma mexicanum (assembly GCF_040938575.1). Classification (NCBI taxonomy): domain Eukaryota; kingdom Metazoa; phylum Chordata; class Amphibia; order Caudata; family Ambystomatidae; genus Ambystoma; species Ambystoma mexicanum. Next base: position 840,384,863 of record NC_090935.1, on the reverse strand, counting down.
TATACCAAAACACAATAAATATGCCTCCAACAGAATTACCTCACAGATATTGCACTGCAAAAATCAACAGGACACCTATGCAGCAGTGAAATCAAAGCTTAGCAAGAAACTAGAGAGTACACTACATTTATTGTATATATTTATAAACGTTCTGTATTAGGTACACTAGAACTAATATATACTAATATATATTTTATTTGTACACAGTAATGTACAGTACTTTGGAATGGCTGGAAGAAAATGTTCCTCGGGATGAAATGAGTGAAGACAGTGATACCTATGGTAGACACTACACTTCTCTATATAAGCCAATTAATAACCATTACTTTATGTGTACTTAACATTTTTTTTTAACAGATCATACTGACATTAAAAATAATATACCAACAGAGAAGTCACAAAATGCTCTGCAGCAAATGGACCTAAAAATAGACCTGTTCATGAAAAATGTAAATCTTTAAAGAAACTTTGTGGAGGACCATATAAAACAGAACATTAAATATCACTGTCCCACATGTACTTGTTCCCCTTCTCCATGTCCCAGCCAACTATCTCCAAAACCTCCCCAGCAAGAAAAAAGTTATGATGAGACTTCACTCCCTTCCTCCCCTACCATACATCATGTGCAAACCCCTAATTCCTCTGTCTTTGTATCCGTTTCTGCTTCCCCCTCTCTTCCTTAATTTTTTTATTGTAGTATAAAAAAAAAATTAAATATTAAGTGTGGATTATATTTGTGTATTATATTCCTCTGTGTCTTATGGGTGTGCACGGATAGCGTGCTGTACGGGATGTCCTCAATTAACCAAAATGGGGGTGTCCTAAGAACACTATACCTGTTCGTATTGTTGAAAATCAAAATGGAGGTGTTGTTAGGACACACAAGATGTCCGCCTGTCTGCAATTAACCAAAATGGGGGTGTCCTAAGGATACTATATGTGTTTGCACTGTCCTCAATCAAGATGGAAGTGTCCTTAGGACACACAAGATGCTCGCCTGTCCATAATTACCCAAACTGGGGGTGTCCTAAGGACACTATACCTGTTCGAATAGGCTATATTCAAAATGGGTGATGCCCGCAGAACACTAAAGACGTCCGCATGTTCGTAGCTATTCAAAATAAAGTGTCCTAAGAACATTTTCCATGTTCGCATTGTCCGTAACCAGATGAATATGTCCGTAGAACACATAGCCCGTCTGTTAGGAAAGATTTCATAATTGTATGTAATTTTCCCTCCATGTGTCAACCCCCAAACTTGTTGCTGCTGTTTAGACACCATTGACTGACTTTGCCAGAGAAGCAAAGCCTTCAGCTGCATTGCTCTGGGCTTTTGCTCACTTTTTATGGGGAAACTGATATTCTCTCAAGACAGTCAGTACTGGGGGACTTTGTTTCCCTTAGTCCTTTCCTCATGTTGCAACTTTTGTGCAACATGTAACAAGTGTGCAATGGATTTTACCATACTGTAGTCATTTCCAAAGGCCCTAGAAACTCTCATTGGACTTTTTATGAACTGTGTGGATGTGTCATGGACAGGACTAGTGGCAGCTATGTTTTCGCATTATTTTTAACCCTTTGCTGTCATGTTAACCGCTTTAACTGTGTTTGGCACACATAGGTGGCCTGGCTCCAAAATGGCCATGCCAGGAGGTTCTTTGTCCTGTCCTTTGGCCATCTTGCCCCTTCACCTTCCCCAGGTCGAGTCAACCAGGGTCAGTCCTTATTTGGTCATGCACTTTCCCGTGAATCCCAATGTTTCGTGAGCTTCTGCATGCCTTGTGTGTGTGCCTCCAGGATGGTGGCTGGAGCATCTGGTTCCAATACACATCCTGTGTGCCAGAGAGTCTGGAGTGCCATGAATGCCTGGGATCACCGTGGTCCGTGATTGGTCCACGTATGAAGTGTGTGTCTGTGAGCAGATCTCCCATTGGGTCCTCTCCGTTTTGGCGCGAAGGGAACTTTGGATAAGAGAAGGCTGAAAACACCACTACCATGTCGATCTCCTAAGTTCCAACTGAAGGAAAGGATCCAAGTATCCTGAAACACAAAGCTGAGTCGAGGAACCGCTGGTGACCCACTGGAAGGTTTGGCACCCTGAGCCTGCTGTCGTCCCGTGGAACCCCTCTGCATCTGGTCGTCCTAGAAGGTCTGGGAAGATGCTTCGACCCATTGGAATAGTCGGACCAACTATTCTCGGCATCATCATCAAACCCTGCAAGTAAGCTTTCTTGGAAGTGTCCCTGGGCCAACCAGTGGACTGACCAGCTTACCCAGTTGCTTTGCTCTGTCACTGCTGCAGTTTCAAGGAGGCCCTCAAAACGTAGAATACTGCTAGCTCTGTGTCTCCGGCACCCTCACACCGAATTTTGTAAACTTGGTGCTCCCAGGTCTGAAGTGAGACAAGTGCGCCAGGACCGGAGTAAATGTGGTTCCCGTGTTGCCCTGCCACAGAAAAGTCCTTTGTAAGTCTGCTGCATTTGTTACCCTCTTGCCCCTGAAGCCTGCTGCAGTGAAACTGGGTCGATTCATCCACATGGAGCGTAGAAATCGCCACTGTTCCATTTAGGAATCATCGCTGTATCTCAGGAACTGAAAGGTGGTGAGACATCCTTTTTGCTGCATTCAAAACTGCAAGCGAAGTGGACTGAACTGGTGAAGTTTTGGTTCACTTGCATTTTGGACCGGTGAGTTCTCAATACCCCAACCGTTGGCCCCTAGTAGAAGGGCACATTTTTACACATGAATGGCCTCTGAGGTTCCCTCTCCTTTACACTGATATTGCAAAATAGCGACTCCATGCCAAACTCTCGAACTGCCTCTGCCTTCAAGTGGAGGTCCTTCTTGAATAGAGGGAACCTGTTCTGCATCCCCTCATCCACCTTCCTGAGCTGTTAGAGACCCCTGCAGAGACCCTGTTTTGCCCATTGGCACAACCACGTGCACTTGCATTGCATGCACTATTGAGCACAAGGTTCCTCTCTTATTAGGGCTTGGACTGCCTCTTAGGTGTATTTTTGATGTGGACTTGGGCCTAAAGACTATCTGCACTGCGTGTTTGCTTCCCCTCTACGTTGTCAACATATTTCGTGCATTTAACCCTTTGGAACCTCATGGTCTTGTATATATCTTGTATTGAATATGATGTGTTGGTTTACTTAGTGTTACTGTAATTATTTTGCTATGGGCTATGTTACAAAGGCCTTGTGTCTATACTTTTGATATAACACCTGTCTGGAGTAATTTGTAAGTGTCCTTGCTCTGAGTGCTCATTGAAGTCCTTCAGTCACCCTCACCCCTCCTGAGACTTAGTCTTGACCGCCTGACATAGCTACCCTGATTGGTCTGGCTTGTCCAGAGGTTACCCTGTTCCAAGAAACTGGGCCGGCCATCTGAACTTCTGGCCATCAGGTCAGAGTTTAGAAATCCATCTTGACAAATTGGTGTACAGCGGTGGGATAGGACTGAAGCTATCCAGTGTTGCATACTAGTGAAGGCATTTCAAGTTATTCCTATCAGGACACATAGTGAATTGTTGTACTATAACTGAAATAGACCATAGTCCTATCTAACAATATGTAAACAAGTACCTTGTTAACTTTAAATGCTTCTACATCTGAAATATTGAGAAAGATGTGTTCTAAGAGAGGTATCTCTGCTCAAGGCACACAAATGGAAATGATCCAAAGAAGCATAGACTGGCAAGAAGCTCAGTTTGATGCCATAGCTTCTGATGACAGTGCAGAAGGAGGTGGGGCTGCTCTCACTGGCAGAACTAGGAGTTCTGGTGCTGCACTGATTCACAGAGACCATGAGGATTTGGAGGATGTAATGTCTAATGTTTCATCTGCCAGTGCTGAAGGTGAGGGCATGCTTGAATTCAAGAAGCAAGAACTGCTGTTTAGGCAAAAGGAGCTTGAATTTAACATGGCCAAACTGAAGATAGAGCAGGCAGAAAAACAGAAAGAGAGGGACCACCAGTTGGAACCGGCCAGGCTTCAGGTTGCCAATGGATCCAAGGGTCCTGGGCATGGGTCTGGGTCCTCCTCTCATCCAAGGTTTCCTAAGGATCTGCTCATTGTGTATGAGGAAAAGCATGACATTATGGACTGGCTGAATACATCTGAGTATGCATGTTAAGTTCAACAAGTTGGCAATGCTAATAACATTGCCTGTTTACTTAGCAGACTGCCCCATTCTGGCTGCAGTGGCATTATGGAAATGTCAACATCTGAGAGAGCAGATTTTGCAATGTTGAAGCAAACTATCATCTTAAAGTTTGGAAAGACTCCTGCCCAATACTCTAAAAGTAACAGAGAGTACAAAAAGAAAGAAGGTGGTACTTGGGTATCTTATGTAACTGAATCCTTAAAGAACTTGACTGGCTGGGTTGAAGGTCATAAAGTCTCTTCTTTTGAAGGTATGATATGTCTTGTCACGTTGGAAAATATTTTTGCATTTTCTTCCCCTGAGCTTAAGCAGCATTTGGCAGATTCAAAGGAGATATATCCAAAGAAGCGTGCCATAGCAGCAGATTTGTGGGTGTCACATAGAGTGTCCCATAAGGACAAGATTCATCCTGGTAAGCAGGAGGAAGGGACAAAGTCCAAAGATAAGGAGGGTGGAGAATATGATGAAACTTCCTCCCAGAAGGGCCACAAAAGTAAACATAAGGGTAAGACACAAGAGAACTCACAGAGTAGTGGAGGTAAGCCTCCAAAACAGAACTATGGTAATAGTAAGCCTCCCTATGTAAACAGACCCAGTAGATCTTGTTTTGCTTGTGGAGCAACTGATCATGTGAAGGGGGATCCCAGATGTAAGGTCAAAACCTTGGGGGTCCACTCTGCTAATCTGGCCTTCTCCTGCTATGAGTAAGAAGAGATTACAGGGGCATCCTTCTCCTCAGACTCCTTCCCCAGAGGGATAGAAGCTGAGGTAGTTTTAGTTTCCCTGGGTTCCTGGGAGCCTAAAGTCTCAGAGGCTTATGCTAGGATTCCAGATAATAAAAAGCACTACTTTAAAGACAGTGTGCTGATCTATGGAGTAGATACTGCAGCTCTTAGGGATAGTGGGTGTAGTTGGACTGTAGTGGATTCTACCTTGGTAGACCCACAGGAAGTTACTAGAGCTCCCCTGGTACCCACTAAGTTGGCTGATGGCCTACCTCTCATGTTCCCAGTAGTACCTGTAACTCTTACTATCAATGGTACAGCAATCAGAATTCCAGTAAGCATACAGAGGAGTGTCCCAGGAAAGGTCTTGCTGGGAAATGATCGCAGAGCTATTGGGCTTCTGGGAGATACAGCTGAAAGACCCTGCACAAGGTCTCAAACAAGGGCAGCACTTGCCAAAACCACTGCAGTGCCCCAGCCAAAGGGGAAACCCAAGGCTAAAGGAGTAAGAAAATCCAAAAGGGGGGAAAGAAAACATTCCCCCTAACTCACCTACCACTGATGTGGAGGTAGTTGGCAAATCACCAGGACCTGACGAGGAGGTGGTGATACCTGATGTAACTGACCCCAATGACCATCCTGAACTATATGATTTGCTATTAGAAGGTGGTCCTGATAGGGAAGAAGTTTGTAAGGGCCAACTTGAGTGCCCATCTCTGGAAGGCCTATGGAGACAGGCCTGCTCCCAGCTTGAGGGTGAACTTCCTGGGAAGCACAGGATTTATTGGGAAGGTGGACTCCTGTACAGTCAGCCTACCGAGTCTACAGAAGGAGACCATATGAGGTTGGTGGATCCCCTTGCTGGAAAACCATTCCTCCTGCAGCTGGCGCATGAAGTGCCCCTTGCTGGTCACCTTGAAATCAAGAGAACCAAGCAACGGTTATCCCTGCACTTCTAGACGTCCTTTTTGCCGCATTTGAACCAGCAATCGAAGTGGACTGAACTGGTGAAGTTTGGGTCCGCTTGCGTCAGGGACCGGTGAGTACTCAATAACCCAAATGGTGGCCCCTAGTGCAAGGACCCATTTTTATGCACGAGTGGCCGATGGGGGTCCCTCTTCTTTCCACTGCTATTGTGAAATAGCGACTCCATCCCAAACTCTCGAACTGCCTCTGCCTTTAAGTGCAGGTCCTTTTTGAATAGTGGGAACCTCTTCTGCATCGCCTCAACCACCTTCCCGAGCTGCTAGAGACCCCTGAAGAGACCCTATTTTGCAATGGGCACAACCACATGCACTTGCATTGCATGTACTATTGAGCACAAGGCTCCTCTCTTCTTAGGGCTAGGACTGCCTCTTAGGTGTATTTTTCGATGTGGACTTGGGCCTAAAGACTATTTGCACTGCCTGTTTCCTTCCCCTCTAGGTTGTTGACATATTTTGTGCATTTAACTGTTTAGACCCTCAAGGTCTTGTATATATCTCATATTGATTGTGATATGTTGGTTTACTAAGTGTTACTGTGACTCTTTTGCTATGGTCTATGTTACAAATGCCTTGTAATAAATGTGTCTATATTTTTGATATAACACCTGTTTGGAGTAATTTGTAAGTGTCCTTGCTCTGTGTGCTCATTGAGGTCCTTCAGTCACCCTCACCCCTCCTGAAACTTAGTCTTGACCGCCTGCCATAGCTATCCTGACTACTCTGGCTTGTCCAGAGGTTACCCTGTTTCAAGAAACTAGGCTGGCCTCCTGAACCTCTGCCCACCAGGTCAGAATTTAGAAATCCATCTTAACACCGTCCGCCTATCTGCAAAGTTGTGACACACATTTATTTTGGGCGGGGACCTGAACACTGTCCGTAGAACACCCGCACGCATGTGTACCACACCCTTGCCCCTATGAACATCGTGCCTGTCTGCAACTGTCCGCCGCACGTGTGTTGCACTTTTAATTACTTCGGAGGCTGGAAAACTGTCCGTAGAACATCCGCACACATGCGTAGACCCAACCCTGCACATTTGGTGTCCTATGGACAGCCGTCCCATTCGCCAATGTGTCCTCGCCATCATCATGGAACTGCACCCGTGCTAATCGTAACAAACACTGTCAGGGGCCCGGACACCTAAAAAGTGTTTATTTCAGCAATCCAAGGTATTTTCCTTGGACATCACCCTTGCACATCTCCCACATTATGTCCCTGGCGATCTGCATACTTTATGTAATTTATTGAGCCCTTTCTTGGTTTTCGTAGTGACCTGGGACAGCGCGGGTGTCCGCGAAGCACGCCCCAGTACCCCTATAAAAGGCCACACCACAGAGCTGGTCCTTATTCTGTTTTGGGGCTTCCAGGACAGAGACTGCTCCTTGTTCCATTGGATTGCTTGTGTTCTTCGAAACAGCTGTCCTGATGGCATCCATGGCTGCTGCTGGTGCTACTGCTGTCTCAGCAGCACCCCCATCCCCTCCACCACCAACCCCTCCCAGAGGGCCTGCCGAGGGGAACAGGCGTCAGGATCCAGAGGAGAGTGATGAAGAGTATGAAGAGGATGAGGTAGTGGAAGTTCCAACTACTAGTTCTCACCATGAATCTTGGGTGTGGAGGTTATTTACCACTGTTGATGGAGTACCAAAAGCATGTGCACACAAGGTAACCTGCAATCAGTGCAGATGGATCTGAGTCGTGGTAAACCGGGTTTGTACAGCTATGGTACTAACTCAATGAAGTGACACCTAAAATCGTTCCACAGTGGAGCTATTCGTAAGGTTGTACCGGCAATAAACATAGCAGGTTGAGTTCCCCTACAGCATCCTCCATTTATGCTCCTGCCACCACAAGAGACACTCCTGTGTGGCAGCGCATCCCTGCAGCTGCCTCGCAGGCCATACATGATGCTGTTGATCCTTACCTTTCGAAGGTCACAGTATTGTGCATGTACTGCGACACAGTACTCTGCAGGGGGGAGACCCTTCGAAGTGCTTTCGAGACTGTGGTCAAGAAGTATGAGAAGAACTGCTTCCTACCTGAATAAGGACCACCCTACATCTTTCACTCTCCACCTGCACTTTTTTATGCCTGTGGTTGGTGTCCTTTCCTTACTCTCCTTTCCCTTCCTTTCCTTGGCCCTCATTACGACCCTTGCGGAAATCGACTGACCGGAGCGCCACAGCGTAAATAGCGTTTCCGCCATTGCACGAAGGAGCAAAGTGCGGCCCATTCCGACCCATCGGGCACGAGCACCACGGCATGGCGGAAGTGCTAAGTCCGCGATGGCGGAAAAGACCCCAAAACGGCCCACACCGCCGCCGTACGGGGCCCCAGGTGCAATACCGCCACCCCTCCTAGCGGTCACCGCAGTGTGCGCCTACCGCAAAGTACGGTGGCCGGAAATATACGGAAACGGAAGTTAAAAGACGGTCCCGGAACGGGAAACATCCCGGCGTACACCTATAAATACACTAAAACCACACAACCACTAAAAACACTACCCTGAGACACACCCCACCCCGTCAACCACCCTAGCGAAACCAAGAAAAATGGGAAAAGCAGCGAAGAAAGCGTGCGACCGCAAGCGGCAGGTCCACTTCTCCCGTGAGGAACTCACCGTGCTAACAGAGACCCTCCAGGAGAATGCTGCCGTGGTCTTCTCCACGCAAATGACCAGGACGGCACTTGCAAACAAGAAGGCCATATGGGCTCTGGTGGCACAGCGGGTAAGTGCGGTGGGGACCGCACCCCGCACCCCACAGCAATGCCGCAAGCGATGGGACGACCTGCGGATACGCGTCCGCAGCATACTCTCTGCCAACCGCAACATTGCCACAGCCACCGGGGGAGGTCCTGAATCACCCATCAAGTTGACCCCCTGGGAAGAAATCTGTGCCTCCACCATCGGAATGGAGAGCATTGAGGGAGTCGGAGGGATGGAGAAAGGAGTGCAGACATCCGAAGATTCAGGTAGGTGGGCCAGATATAACAAGCCACACAGTCCATCCATGTGAAGCACCATGCGTCCACATAGTGCAACAGAAACACATGTCCAGGATAAGGTCCACACACATCGGCCTGATAGCGCACGTTAAAACCCACAATAAATACATAAATAATTAAAAACCCCTAATACACGCACTACACGTGCAGCAGGCACACCCAAACTGCAGGCTGCCAAACAACTGCACCCTCACTCCACACACAAATCAAAGCACCTCCAAGGACCCGACCCAAATCACCCTCAGGTACCACCCCAAAGCATGTGATACAATGCCATTCCAATTCCCACAGACCCATCAATAACCCTCGCCCTCCTTTACTCCACCACAGGGTCCGATCCAAACGACGAGCCACAGGACACCCCTACCAGCACACCTGCAAAGAGGGCCAAGACCAACGGCCAGAGACCCTCCACCTCAGCTGCACGCATCAAGACACGGCAGCAGCACAAATCAGGTGGTAGCACAGAGGAGGGAACATCAACAGGCACCCCAGCAGCCAGCATGGCCACAACACCACCACCACAGGTCCCCCCAATGGATGCCACAGAAGGCACTGCCTCTGGTGGCAGCAGCACCATAGGTGACACCCCATTGATGGCAGCATGCTCGGACACAGAAGACGGGGATGTCGAGGTCAGATCCATCCATGACCTGTCCCAATCCCCCTGTCTGTCCCATCCCGTACAACATGAGGATACCACGCAGGGGCAGCCACAAGACGACGACTGGCCATCCCCCCCAAGCCCTGTGGCAAGGCAACATGAGGACAACAGCCCCTCTGTGACACCCCCGCAAATGGGCATGGCCCAGCAGAGGCAACAGTCCCTCGACAAGTTAATCGTCCAACAGCAGCAAATGGCCACACTCCTCAAGGACCATGCCGATGAATGTGGGGGCACCAAGGCAGACATAGAAACATCAACAGAGACACTTAGGGCAGAAATGGAGAGATGTACAGAGACGCTAAGGGCACAAATTGAGAGTAGCACCGAGAGCCTGATAGTCCAAATGGAGAGAAGCACCGAGAGCCTGAGGGGGGAACAGCATGCGACGTCCAAAGACGTATGTGCCGAACTTGCCGCAGTGCGCCGTGTGCTCACTGAGCTCTCGCAAACCCTTAGGGACATGCATGGACGTGAGCAGGCAGACACATCATCCGTTGCAAGTTCCGTCCAGGGCAGCCCCCAACGTAGATCAGGGAGGAACCTGCGCTCCACAGGCAGGGGTGCCCCTGATACCCGCAGAGGGGGCTTGCAATAGCGACAGGCCACTGACAATGAGCATCTTTGGACACTGGTGTTCGGGTGGGAGGTAGGGGGGTGGAGGGGGTGTGTTGGGCTCACTTGGGTGGCGGGTCGATAGGGTGTTCAACATGATATCACATATGCCATAAAAAGTGCACGATCACCCAATGAGATGTGTGGACATTGATCTTTGTGTACTAGGCCATCATAGGCGTACAGTCCATATTGTGCATGTCCCAGACACACGCAGTGCCACGAGTCCCGTGTCCATGTATCAGCCCCCAGGCGTGAGTGCTAGAAGCATACATCAATGAGATGCTGACGGATGTCACGGCCCTCCGGTGCCTCGCAGACTCCTTGAGGTGCTGCCACATCCCCACCCTCATCATGACCATCATCCGGTGCTTGCAGTTCAGCGTCAGGGGGCATGGGCACATTTCTACGTACGCACATGTTGTGGAGCATGACACATGCCATGACCATCTTTGCAACCTTCTCATGGCGGTACAGGAGTGCCCCGCCAGACCTGCTGAGGCAGCGGAAACGAGTCTTCAGTAGGCCGAATGCCTGTTCTATGACTACACGGGTACGTGAGTGGGCATGGTTGTAGTCCTCCTCATGCAGGTCCCGTGGGTTCCGGACTGGTGTGAGGAGCCATCTCTTCAGTGGATATCCAGCATCACCTGTATGTGGACGATAAACGTAGGATGTGGAATGCCATTGATACGTACGCACACCCCCCCCCCCTTCCTGCCAGTACATTGCCAAATCACATACCCCACATCATCATGCATGAGATGAGACTCACCGAGTAGCCAGGATCTGTACCCTGCGTGTCGCTCCATGTAGCGTGGTATGGTAGAGTTCCTCAAGACCATGGAATCATGGGTTGATCCAGGGAATCGGGCACAACAATGCGTAATGATCCTGTTGGAGTCACACACCATTTGTACATTCAGGGAATGAAATTGTTTTCGGTTGCGGTACTGGGCCTCCATGGCATGTGGGACGACCAATTCAACATGGGTGCAATCGATGGCACCAATGCAACCCGGTATGCCGGCAAGTGCATGGAATCCCACTTTTGTGTTCGAAATTTCCTGCTCCGAGCGTGGTAGGGAGATGTAGTCGTCTGCGTGCTGCAGGAGGGCATCGAGCACTTGGAATAGTGTCCGTGAAAACAGTGGCTGTGATATGCCATGCAACTGTCCGACTGTGTGCTGGTAGGTGCCTGTGGCCAGGAAGTGGAGTACAGACACCACCTTCAGTAGGGGTGGGATTGCGGTTGGGCTATCTATCATGCTGACTAGGTCAGCCTGTGTCATGTCCACAATGGCGGCTATGGTGTCCCGGTCCAGACGGTAGAGGGTGTGGATCTGCTCATCAGTGAGGTTGAACGGATGTGCTCGGAGGCGTGGGATTGCGGGCTGCCTGCGTGGTGGTAGTGGCTGTGCTGCTGGGCCTTGCTGGCCCTGCCTTGGCCTCCTCCTCCTCCTGCGTCTCCTCCGTGCGGCTGGTTGTAGTTGTTGTTCGTCTTCTTCTTGGAGTCGGAGCACTTGCAGTGCTATCAGGTCCCCCAGGGCCAACATCGCGAGTCCTGCCGGTAGCATTTCGCTGTGGTTGTGGGAGGAGACTGGCTGTGCAATTTATGTGTTTTCAGGCTGTATGGCCTCCACCTGTGGTGATTGATTCCACCTGTGCAAACGGCTCTCCCCTTTGGCCGAGCACGTCCCGCGCACTACGCTGCAATTCGGGTAATGGTATCTTGCTATTGCAATCATGTATTTGTACCCGATGGGCGTGTAAGATTGGTTGATATGTTCATTCTGCTGTGGTCCCATTGTTTCCCATACTATCTGTGCAGTCGCGAACGGACTTGTGAAGGGTCAGTGGAACGTAGTACTCGAGTAACGGTGGGCCCTCATGCATCACTGTACCGAGTTGCAACGACGGGCGGGGCGTCCCATTTGTGGGTGAAGGCAGTTGCCATTTTCACACACAGCCGCACTCGATGGAATAATTAGTGATTTCAAACGGCCACAGATGCCTTTTCGACGTGATGTTGCAAATGAGGAATTCGAAGGGCGGCGCTTTCGGTTTCCAGCTAGCGGCGAGGAGATGCCCACAGGTCTGACTGCAAATGTAACGTTCTATTGTTCTATGTCCTTGAGACAGGGCCCATGGCGAGGGAGCAATGATTGATATGAATAGTTTGGGATGCGCAATAGCTACGTGGGCGATGAGGCCGGCCATTCCCAAATACATGTTACTTCACAACACTGGATTTACGGGCTGGGGCACTGTGGATGTAGCAGGCTGCATTACGCACAGACTCAATGGACGTTTCTAATGTCATGTGAGTAATAATTCAGGCGTTTTGATCCCGGGATGAGGGAATGATGAATGGATGCATGGGCAGGTGATTTGGTGCAGAGTTTGCCATGTACAGGGCTTCTTGGGATCTATCCGCCTCCCCTACGCTATGTGATGCAGGGCTGCCATAGTGGGACCATCGTCTATCTGGCCTTGTTGAGCCCTCCCTGTCTCGACGCGCCCTCAGACACTTGTGTCCATGCACGTTAACATTCCCATCTGATGGATTCTGTTTTGGCAGACGCATGCACAGGTACACTCGTTCGTGATGGTGTTTACACCTAGGTATAGATGGTTATGAGTCGCAAGTGGCTTTGGGGTGTTGATGATCCTTTGGAGTGGGCTGGCATGCATATGGCTGTGGATTTCGTGTGCTCATTGAAGTGAGTTGTTCGAATGTAGTTCTGATGGCCATTCTGTTCTTGTTCTTTTCTTTTGGTTGACAGGTATCTCCTCCCCTTTTGCCACTGCCATCTGTATGCCACTCCTGCAGATGGATTTTACTCCCGACACCTGCTGCTTCGTGTTAATCGGTGGAGCAGCATTACGATCTTATGGGACGATCGCCAGTGGCCCACATGCCCTTACGCAGTATTACTCGTGGCTCGGAGCAACATTTCGGCCTTTCAGCTGGACTAGTGCCTCCCCATTGGGACGGCCCTGCGGTTGTGTGCGCTTCCTTTTTGCCTTTTCGTACGTGATTGTGGCTCTGTGTACCATGATGGGACAGGGCGTCACACAAGTAGTGGCTGGTCTTTTCTTGCGGATGCAGCCCACAATGGTGAAATGTGTTTTGGAGTTCATGGCCTGATGGCTGTATGGGCTTGGTGATTTTGTTGTGCATTAAATTTCTATTCTGATTTGGGCCGTGTAGCGTTTTTCTTTGCAAGTGATGTGGCATGTGCCTATATGTGGGGCGATGTATTGTGAGGAGATCTGCATTGGGTTCCTGCTTCGGGGTTTAGTTGCGTGGTACTGTGCTGGGCGCGTTTGCCTACTGAGCCCGTGAGGTCAGGGATGGGGGCTGCCTATATGACAGTTTGGATGTTGTCATGCTCAGGGGCGGGGGATTGGGTTTTGTGTGACAGATGGCGGTCAGCCAGGTGGACTGGTGGAATGTTGTTATTTTCGGAATGTTGCTGGTCACAGGTGCCTGTGTTTGCGTGCGTTTCGGGGGGGGGACTGTGGTCATGTCCATTGGGATGGCTTCTGTATTCTTGCCATCTGTGCCCTGCAGCTCCCATTGGCCCCTGTTGTGTTTCTTTTGTTCGTTGGCATGCATGGGTGCTTTGTACATTTCAATGGTTGCATTGTGACTTCATTGCACCTACAGGGAGTTGTACTTTGTGGGCAGGGAGCGGTGTACAGGCACTCAGTGGGGCCGTTTACGGTTGATTCGCGATGCCGGACTTCTCGCCATGGCGGAATGGTCCATTCCGCCATGCCTGATGGCGTTAGGTACATGTCCGCTAGGGTCGGAATTGGCGTACCGTTGCACCATGGTGGTGTTTGCGGTTTGGCATGGCGCGCGCGCGCGTGCTTAGTGCGTTAGCGTTGGCGTTCACTACGGTGTCGCTAATGGCTTCGTACTTTGCGGTGACGGGTCATAGTCGCACCGAGCGCTATTCGATGGCGGTATTGCATTTCCGCCATCGTTTTTCCCTTTCCGCCAGGGTCGTAATGAGGGCCCTTGTGTGTCATTTAAAAAAAAATAAAAATAAATAAAACAATAAAAACCCTCCCATAAAAAGGCTCTTTTTCAGAGTCACCTTTCACAGTACAAAAAGAGAAGTGTCAATGAAATGCACAGGGCTCTATGCATTTTTAGAAGTCCGCAGACATCTAAAATCTTTGCAGTGCTGCCCTGTCATAACCATTGCACTTTTCTCTGGGAGGAAGTGGTGGCTCTGAAAAGAGCCTTTTTGTGGTATTTTTTTGTGTTTCGAAAACTTCAAATGGACAACACCTACTGCAAAATGGATTGCTCTATTTCCGAGAAAGGTTGCAATGCATTTTGTATATTTCGCAGAAAAATCTGATTGCTGGCATAAGTAAGATGTACTCCATCTCTGCGAAAAATGTGTGTACTACAAAACATAATGTTTTCATTGTGAAAAGAGGACATACCAACATCTCTCAAAAAGGCACAGACAGCCTTGTTAACATTGCGCCTCACTTCGTCCATTTGTGGAGCAAATGAAGAAGAACGCAGCTACATTTGTCTCTGCGCAATACGGAAAAAAATACTCTGGAGTTTGGATACATATCCATGACTTTCCCAAGTCCTTCTTTCATTGCAAATTGCAAAGAGATTCCAGACACATGCCCTAAACTGTTCCCTCCACAATGAATAATAATAATGTCTTTATGACACTGTGTCACCAAAGTAGCACAGAGAGGTACCCAATCCAGCCACTTCATTCCACGCACTCCATGCCAGTGCACTTCCACATGAGGGAATCTAGATGTACAGTCACTCCACAGGGAACGGCATACACCTCCAACCAATGTATCCACAAATCTCCCAAAATCCAGACAATCTGCTTTCTGAAACACACAGACCTAGCTATCTCCTCTCTTCTCAGGAAAAACAATTTCTGACAAACTCTCTGCTCACACACCACACCCAGTAAACCCTATTGACCAATCCCTTCCTGTGCTACGTCTCATTTGCATCCCTCTCAACCTCAAAATCTCCATATGTAATACATGCAGCCCATGGACAACCACGCTGTCTGCGAACAAATTGAAAAATATGAGGGTGGGGAATGAAAATTTAAATAGTGTGCCCCACTTCCCCATTAATGTTGGCCCTGAAAAGAGCCTTTTTTTGCACATTTGATCAGGTTTCTTTTTAGGCTTTTTTTCAGATTTTATCTTTTACATGACTTCACAACAACTTCCTGAATGTGGTCTGCATATTACCAAGAAATATTGCATGACCACATTCTGTGAAAGTCATTCCATTACAAGAAAAAATTGCACCATCTTCCAAAAGGTTCTCATTTTGGAATAATAACATGCCCACAGAATACATAAAACAAGATATTCCTTCATTAACAAGACATCTTGCTATGTCTTGTTGGGGATTAAATACATGACAAGGCATCCATGCATTCCTAGGTGGTATATGTGAAAAAAATATCTTACAGATGGAAACAGGTGCATCAGTTCCTTTAGCAACTGCTTCAGTGCACCCAGCAAACTAGTTGCACTCAGATAGCCCACATACATTGCTCCACAATGTACCACCACAATATCAGGAGTGTTAAAATAAGCCATGTTTCTATAAAGTGTATAAACACCTTGCACATTTTTACCTGGCACATCACACCAGGTAGCCTCCACCCCCTGCATTCCAACATTGTCTGAAATGCCACACATGTTTGCATACAATGCAGATTAGTTATATAATGATTTCCCACTATCCACACTCTAACTCTGTCCATCTCAGCAACCACAGCCATCTTCACAGCATATGGCAATGAAAAAAATGAATACCCTCACTCCCTATGAATGACACCCTCAGTACCTGATTTGCTAATGCCCATAGTCTTATTTCCATGCCAGATATGCCGAGAAGCCCTGGATGTCGCATGTCCTGTCTGCGACCAGCCGTGCTGTCCGTGCAGCGCTTAACACTGGGGCAGCCTTTCTACCCTTTCCAATTCACTCTCTGCGCCATTCCCTCACTGGCTACTGTTAAGCAGTCACACAACCATCCACCAATCACATCCAAGAACTATACATCTAACTCCATCATCATAGTTCAGCACTTTAGATGTACTGTTGATCACTCTGAGTACAATTGTGCTGAGATTGCAAAGGACCTACAGCAACAACTACTATAAAACTCTCCAATACTTCTGCTTGCAGATTCATGCACATCCACATGCATGAACAGTTATGAATATGTTCTGCACAGTACATGTACAGCTCTTGTATAAATACATATAAACAGGGTAACTTCCACTTACCCTGTATAACCTGAAGAACAGCTTACTGTCATTTCTACCATCTGCAAGGATCAAGTGTCACTTGCAAAACTGTCTGCCCTCCAACGTTCTATTTACCCATATTACTAACTGTAATGTGCAAACTGTTATTCTCTTCATTCATTCTGTCATTTGTGTAACCACTGCCACCTATGTATCCATATTTCAACCATAATAGTATGTAATGCATTATAGTTCATTGGATGTACATACAATTTCCTTTCTACACATTCTGCATATTTTACATACAATGGGCCTCATTACGAGGTGGGCGGTAAGGAATTACCGGCACCGGTAAGGGCACCGGTGCCGGTAATCTCTTACCGCCCTACTACGAGTTTCCTTTGCGGGTCCTTCCTTAACGCCTGGTTTTTTCAGGTGTTAAGGACGGGACCTGCAAAGGGACTCTAGAGCTAATAACGGTACCGCAATTTGTGTTACCGTTATTAGCAACTTCCCCATTCCCATTGAGCCCTATGGGGGCTCAAATGGGAATGGGGAAGGGCCCTGGTGAATGGGGAATTACCGGTCCTGCCAACCTTGGAATGGACCGGTAATTGCTCCATTCACCATGGCGGAGTCGGAACGAGTTTGGAGGCAGCCATGGTGCTAGTAGCACCATGGCTTCCTTCAACCTCATAATGAGGCCCAATCTATCATTTCAACTTCCTTTAGGAATGATTATAATAGTAATCGGACACAACACTGTCATTTCCTGTTGAAAGATGGGAGAACTAACAGTATAATTATGGAAAAAGGCTTTCTAGTGTGTTTTAAAATGACACGCAGCCAAGATGAGTACATGCATCTTTATTTATGAACGCAGATAGGCAATATCATTTGAAAGGCTCCCAGCTGAACCAACACCACTGCCTCTACAACTGTTCTTCAAATCTACACAGCTCTCTCATTCCAGCTGGTTGCCCATTCTGTTCTAGATTTTACAACAGCATTCAACTATGCACATGTGCAGTCATATCTATCACATCATCTACAGCTATGTACAGTGTTGTAAAGCAAGACATACAACATCTCCTCCCTTCCCTTCAGTCTGCAACACAAGCATCATGTCCTTCCTTGCAACCCTTATTTTATTTCAGATCTCTGATATCCAAGCACCGCAGAATCACCTACTGAGTAATATGCTGGTGACCCCATCAAATCCTTCAGAGTTATTTTCCCTAAGCAGCCCGCATACCACAATCAAAATGTTTGGTAGCATTGTAGAGTTATGCTGCGGTGGTCGTGACCAGGGCCTAGAGTCATGGGTGCATGGCCTATGGCCTACTGCCTTCGGCCATCCAGCCAAGACTCTAGGCCCTGGCCACAACCACTGCAGCAAAACACACCCATAGAAACAAACACCTACCAAATGGCCACAACCCAAAAACATAATACATCCACCTCAAAACTATACACTTCAATTAACATTTTAAAAAATAATTTACTAAACTAAAATAGCCAGTAGTGCACCCAGTGTTTAGTATGTCGCTGACAACCGCGCTGACTGCGGACACTGCAAACACATCACAGCCTTCCCCCTCCTAAACAAATACAGCGCTTGACCCATCTCGTACTTCCCCAGCCTCTCCAAGCACTCATTCACACCAACACATTCCATTTATGCTCACTTCCAGCGCATGTCCGCGCATACAATTGGCGGGCGCATGGAAACAATTTGACACACCTCATGCCTCATCCCAGCCAATCAGAGAACAAGGTACGTGTCAGCGGACACGATGCAAGACGATTTTCCAATCGGTGTCCTGTCCGCGGAGCGACAGCGAAGTGGGACCGTGGAGCAGACATAGATATCTCTCATTTTCTTTACTTACATTTTGGTTGTTTAAATAAAAAAACTACTTGATGGATTTACACCAAATTAGCAAAAGCATGCTTTTGGGACCAAGCCCCCACTCTTGCTGAAAATTTGGTGAAAATCCATCCAGCGGTTTGGGCTGTATATGTCTATGGGAAAAAAATACATTTTGGGACCCCCCCTATAACTGCCCCCCCTTCACCAACCTCACCAAACTTTGCAAAAAATGCAGAGTGGGCCATATGCTTTTTTTGCAAAGTTGGGTGAGGATTCGTCCAGGGGGAGCAAAGTCATAAGCCGCCCAAAAAAGTGCTCTTCCTGTGGGTTTAGCAACTTAACCATAACTACATGGCCACCACCGTGGGCCATGTCATATATATATATATATATATATATAAAAACCTATGAAATTCAGTAAAAAAACGTTGTTAAAGGGACGTTATGGTTCGAAGTAAAACCAAAAAACCCCTGATATTCTCCAGTTATGGTAAGCTAAGCAACCATAACTCAGGCCACCATGGTGCACTGCTAAGACTAACACCCAGGACAGCAAAGATGACATCACAAATGTCATTGATGACATCACATGTCTAGCTCACTCTTTTTTTCTTTAATGATAGATCAAGGCCAGTAACAGTCATGAACCAAGAATTCACTATACTATAGTACAAAGTACTATATTTTTTAGACTTGTACTTCAAATATGTTCTTACAGTAATTCACTTAGGGTCCACTCAAAGCATATGAAACATATACATTGGGGAAAACACAGACTTAGAAGACAGCAATGCTTTATATGTATGAAGATGATTAGTAGGATTAAGTTCTGTTGTTTTTTTTTCATTACTGTACTTTCCCTGGATATGCTCATATTTGTACACATTGCACTTACACTACTTTCCTTAGGGTTTAGTCACAATATGTGATACTTATACATAGGGAAGTAGGAGCTTTGAAGCAGAACAATCATTTCTGTGCATGAAGATAATGAGTTAGATTATGAAGATTGTTGGGTAATACTGCGTTTTTTTTGTTTACTTCACTTTCCCTGTATGTGCTCTAATTGTATGTGCTGTTGTCTGTGTTTTGTGTGCAGTAATGCAATAATGTAGTAAGTGGGTTTGATTAGGTACTTATTAAATGTTTCAAAGTATGCAAGACTCGAATAAGAAAGCATTTATAATTTTAGTATTTAACACAGCAAGATTATTAATATTGCAGCTCAATCATGTCTGATGCACACTATGCCTATGTTACTACATGTGTACCTTAGTATATTGGAAAAAAAATCATACTACAATGCTATTTGGATTATTGCATTACTTAATGCACTACGTACCTCATGATATTTATTCCAATGATCCTTGACACTTTTTTAAATTAACATTACAATTACAATCCCTTGTACAGACTTTTCATGAAAGGTCAATGCACATGTGATGTCATCAGTGATGTCATCAATGACATTTGTGTTGTCATCCTTGATGTTATGTTATGTTATGTTATGTTACTTTGCATTTATATGGCACCTTCTGTACCATTGGTATGGTTTCAAGGCGCTGGTAAGTTGAACGCCCTTGCAAACCGAAGTTCAAGTCAGTAGAGAGAGAGAGATAGAGAGAGAGAGAGAGAAAGAGAGAGAGAGAGAGAGAGAGAGAGAGAGAGAGAGAGAGAGAGAGAGAGAGAGTCATAGGGGGCATGTGAGCACCAGATATGTGTGCAGCAGGTGTTGTATTTGTGTCAAAGCTGCTTCTTAGAGGTAGGTGTGGTGGTTAGGAGATCAAGAGTATGTGTTTGTTCTGGCAGGTTGTTATCCAGACCGATTCTGGCTGTGTTAGGCCTGAGGAGAATACCTAGGCTGGAGGGTGTGTAACCAGCAGTGTTTAGTTGGGATGATGGCGAGTATGAGATATGTGATTGTATAAGAACAGCTATAAAGAATGGTGTCATAGTTTCGCTGTGTTCTAGTTGAGTGGTGGTATAAAGAAGAAACTAAGCGTGGAGATGTGATATGGTGCTTGGGATCGGGCACACTCCAATAGTTCTATGCACTCCAAGCGTTCCAGGCACTCCACTCGTTCCATTCATTCCGACCGTTTCAAGCACTCCAAACCATTTCATGCGTTTCAAACCGTTCCCTGCACTGCACTGCAAGCTGTTCCATTCACTCCATACAGCGTTCCATTCGCCTAAAGCGTTCCATTCACTCTACAGTCTTCCATTCGCTCTACAGCGTTCCCTTCACTCTACACCGTTCCATTCACTCTACAGCGTTGCATCCGTTTTATGCATTCCACCCATTTTATGCACTCCAACCATTTATGCACTCCAACCATTCCATGTACTTCAATCGTTTTATGTACTCCAACTGATTTATGCACTTCAGATCGTTCCATGCATTCTAGTCATTTTTGTACACTGTCCATTCCGTGCTCTATATCTGTTCTGTGCAGTCCCTCCATTGCATGTACTCGCTCAGTTCGATGCACACTATCAGTTTGATCAGTTCTATTAATTCCTTCTGATCAATGCACTTCGTCCGATCTATGCATGTTGTCCTTCATCATCCAGTCTGTCTATTTCATTTGTCCTCCATGTGTCATCCACTCACGTGCTTGACCCGTTCCATATACCCTGTTTCACCGGTTCCATTCACATACGTCATCTGCTCATCCACCTACTTCACCTGTTCCACCCACTTCACCGGTTGCACTTCACCCGTTTCACTCACATGTCCGGGGTGTTAGTCTTAGCAGTGCACGGTGGTGGCGCGAGTTATGGTTGCTTAGCTTACCATAACTGGCGAATTTTGGGGTTTTCTCGGTTTTACTTCGAACCATATTGTCCCTTTAAGAAAGTTTTTTACTGAATTTCATAGGTTTTTAGTAGCGCAACTTAACCATAACGTCCCTTTAACAACGTTTTTTTACTGAATTTCATAGGTTTTTAGTAGCGCAACTTAACCATAACCTCCCTTTATCAAAGTTTTTTCTACTGAATATACATTTTCATAGAGTGAATTTGATATGTGTTTACTAGAATTCCCTTACTTTATAAATATGTATCATAGAACATGCTGAACCCCCTGTTAGTGATTTTGATGTGCGCGGACTGTGCGTATGTCTGTGAATGGATGCGGACAACATCAACACTACCCAAAAACTCAGGGGGTATCTTGTATTGTTCTATCATGCCATATGAACACTGCACAAGTTCAAAACGCAGCACATAAACACATTATATGTAATAATAAATAAGAAGTGGAACCTATATATCTAACACATCAACCATCCATTTAAATACCATACGTAGTAAAATTGAATATACCAAAACAAAAAAAGATATGCCTCAACATAATTACCTCACAGAAACTGCAGAGCTATAAGCAACAGTAGACCTACACCAAAGTACGAATACAACTTACCAAAACTGGTAAGTAAACTTCATTTTTCTTATATATTTCGAAACTTTTTGTATTAGATACACTAAAATTAATATATTTTTGTTTTTCAAACAGAAACGTGCAGTACTTTGGAATGGCTTGAGGAAAATTTTCCACGTGAGGAAATGTCTGAAGACAGTGATACTTAAGGTACACACTTCTCTATATAAGCAAATTAATAATCATTACTTCATGTGTACATAACATATATATATTTATTTTTAACAGACCTTCCAAACATTGAAAAGAATACACCAAAATACACATTGAAAAAGGACAGAAAATGGAAATGCTCAAGAAAAATGTCAATGTTTTGAAACAGTTTGTGGGGGACCACATAAAAGAAAAAAAATAAATACCATTGTCCCACATGTACCTGTCAACTATCCATGTCCCAGTCAACTATCCCCAAACCCTCAAAACCAAGAAAAACATTTTGATGGCACGTCCATCCCTTCATCCCCTCCCATCCATCCTCACCAACCCCCTAATTCCCCTATATTTGAATCAGTTTCTGCTTCCCTCTCTCTTTCATAAATTGTGTATATGTGTATAATATAAAAATTATGTTTCTTTTAGTGAAATCCTTTGTGTCTTATTTTTTTTTAAAAGCAGTTAACTTGTCCGTGGACAGCACGCCTGTCTGGAATGTCTGTAATTAACAAAATGGGGATGTCCTAAGGACACTATACCTGTCTGTACCATTTGCAAGCAAAGATGGAACTGTTCTTAGAACACACCCGGTGTCTGTGATGTCCGTAAATGAACAAAATGGGGGAGTCCTAAGGACACTATACCTGTCCGTACCATTCGCAACCAAGATGGAACTGTTCTTAGAACACACCCGGTGTCCGGGATGTCCATAAATGAACAAAATGGGGATGTCCTAAGGACACTATACCTGTCCGTACCGTTCACAACCAAGATGTAACTGTTCTCAGAACACACCCTGTGTCTGGGATGTCCGTAATTAACAAAATGGAGATGTCCTAAGGTCACTATACCTGTCTGTACCATTTGCAAGCAAAGATGGAACTGTTCTTAGAACACACCCGGTGTCCGTGATGTCCGTAAATGAACAAAATGTAGGAATCCTAAGGACACTATACCTGTCTGTACCATCCACAGCCAAGTTGAAACTGTCCTAAGAACACGCACGGTGTCCGGGATGTCCATAATCAAACAAAATGTAGGTGTCCTAAGGACACTATACCTGTCTGTACAGTTTGCAGAACATCTCCGCACATGCGCACCACACCCGTAAATCCTGCGAACATTGCGTCTGTCCATAACTGTCCGTCTCAATTGTGTCACACTTTTAATTTGGTTGAGGACCCGAACACTGTCCGTAGAACACCCGCAAGCATACGCACGACCGCTCCCATGTATTTAGTGTCCGGCATACACCCGTTCCCTTCGCGGACGTGTTCCCAATGTCATCATGTGACCGCACCCACGCTGAGGGTGTGTCCTAATTTGTGGACACTCTCT
Organism: Ambystoma mexicanum; assembly: GCF_040938575.1. Classification (NCBI taxonomy): domain Eukaryota; kingdom Metazoa; phylum Chordata; class Amphibia; order Caudata; family Ambystomatidae; genus Ambystoma; species Ambystoma mexicanum. Next base: position 840,361,611 of record NC_090935.1, on the reverse strand, counting down.
GGTTCCCCAACATTTTAAAATAACTTTTTCAGACAATCCAAAATGTTTTACAGTAAATATTCACCATTGCACATGTCCCAGACAATGACCCTGGCTTTCGACATACTTTTTGGAACTTTTTGAACCATTTGGGTGTTCGATCTGTTCGCGAAGCGCACCCCTCCACCCCTATAAAAGGCCACACGCCACAGCTGATCTTCATTGTACTTCTGGCTATTGCAAATTGACTTTTTCTGACTTTGCTGCTCTTGCTGAGATTATCTCATCGACCCTGATGGCATCCATGGCTTCTGTTGCTAAATCTGCCTCAGCACCACCCCCGCAACCTCCACCACCACCACCTCCCCAAGGGCCCGCAGAGGGGAACGGGCGTGAGGATGTAGAGAACGAGGATGAAGAGGATGAAGAGAATGAAGTCGAGGAACTCCCTACTACCAACACTCGCCGGGAGTCTTGTGTGGCGGTTGTTTACCATTCATGGTAACGTACCAAAAGCATGTGCGAACAAGGTCACCTGCAAACAGTGCAAAATGTTGCTGAGTCATGGGAGACGTGGTTCGTACAGCTTTGGTACGATATCCATGAAGAGACACCTAACGTCCTTCCACAGTGGGGACCTTCGCAAGGTTGTACCTTGTGATAAATGTAGTAGGTTGAGTTCCTCTACAGCATCCTCCGTTTCCGCTCCTTTCACCACAAGAGACACTCCTGTGGGAGAACTCATCCCTCCAGCTGCTTCACAGGCCATTCGCAATGCTTTTGACCTTTACCTTTCGAGGGTCACAATATTTTGTATGTACTGCGATGCAGTACTCTGCAGGGGGAGAGTCTTCGAAGTGCTTTCGAGACTACGGTCACGGAGCACCAGAAGACCTGCTACCTACCTAAGTAAGGCCCACCCTACATCTTCCTCTCTGCACCTGCCCTTTCTTATCCCAGTGGTTGGTGTCCCTTCCTTACCCTCCTTTTCCCTCCTATCCTAGTGTGTCATGTTTAAAAAACCCAAAAAATATAAAACAACACAAATCCCCCCAAAAAAAGGCTCTTTTCAGAGCCGCCTTTTACAGTTTAAAATTAACAGTGGCAAATAAACAGTGCAGGGCCCTGAGCATTTTTTGGAAGTCAGTGGACAGTCCTAGGACATATAAAGTTTTAGGGTGCTGCCCTAGCAAAACCAAAGCACTTTTCTCTGGGAGAAAGTGGTGGCTCTGAAAAGAGCCTTTTGGTGGTGTTTTGTGTGTTTGAAAAACTTGAAATTGTCAGCATCTACAGCAACATAGAGGACTGTAATTTCAAAAAATGTTGCAATGCATTTTTTACATTTCTCAGAAAAATCGGATTGCCAGCATAGGTAAGATGGACTCTCTGCGAAAAATGTGTGTGCTACGAAACATAATATTTTCATTGTGAAAAGAGGACATGCCAAAATCTCTTAGAAACAGCCATATTGACATTGTGCCTCACTTTCTCCATTTGTGGACCAAATGAAGAAGAAAGCTGCCACATTTGTCTTTGCGCAATATGAGAATAGATTTCTTGGGAATTTGGAAACATGTCCGTGACCTTCCCAAGTCCTTCTTTCATTGCAAATTGCAAAGAAATTCCAGACACATGTCCTAAACTGTTCCCTCCACAATTAATTAATTATAATTATGTCTGGATGATGCTCTGTCTCTAAAGTAGCACAGAGAGGTACCAAGTCCAGCCACTTCATTCCATGCACTCCATGCCAGTGCACCTCCACATGATGGAATCGAAGATCTGCAGCTACTCCACAAGGTTCTGCATGCACCACCAACCAATGTATCCATGAGTCTCCCAAAATCCAGATAATCTGTTTTCGGAAACACACAGCCATTGCTATCTGTTCTACTCTCAGGAAAAACACATTCTGACAAAATCTCTCCTTACACAACACATCCAGTAAACTTTACTGACCAATCCCTAGCTCCACTCATTCTCATTTGCATGCCTCTCCACCCCAGAATCCCCATATATAATACGCGCTGGCCGCAGACTACCGCCATGTCCGCGGACATATATCGAAAATCTTAGCGTGTTGAATGTAAAATTAAATGGTTTGCCCCATTTCCCCTTTGAGGTTGGCTCTGAAAAGAGCCTTTTTTTGTATTTTTGCAGATGCCTGACAGACACCTGTTATTTTGTATTTTTGGGGGGGTTTTCTTCTTACTTTTCTACTAAAATCTTCACATAACCTTCTCTAAAGCAACCCTTAGATTCCAAAAAAGCATGGCATTTCCCAAAAAAGATAAGGAAATGCCATCTTCTTCTAAATAAACAGCATTACTCAAATCAATATTCTCATTATTACAGAAAAACATACCAACTCTAAGCATGAAAGCAGACATGCCTCGGTTGACTGCACACCTAGCAATGTTTTGCGGAGGATAAACTATTGTCCCATATTGCCCTAGGATGTAATCCAGAAAAAATTACTTTCGGATTTGGAAGGATGTTCATTACTGCTTGAACCAACTGTTCCAAATCTACCAACAAAGTAGGGGCACTCACGTAGCCCAAATGAAAAGCACCATAGTGCAAAACCACTAGATCGGGACTGTTCATCCTGCGCATATCTTCACAAACATGTAGAATTTGCTCTACATTACAATCAGGCACAGCACTCCACACCACCTCCACTCCTTTAACATTGAAATTGTTTGCCACATGCCTACATTGAGCATACTGCTGTAAAGCATGCACAAAGATATCTCCGAGCACCAACACCCTGACTTTCTCCACCTCTGCCATCTTCACTATACACAGGGCCTCATTACGAGGTGGGCGGTAAGGGATTACCGGCACTGGTAATGGCACTGGTGCCGATAATCCCTTACCACCCTACTACGAGTTCCCTTTGCGGGTCCTCCCTTAACGCCTGGTTTTTCCAGGCGTTAAGGACGGGACCCGCAAAGGGACTCTGGAGCTAATAACGGTACCACAATTTGCGGTACCGTTGTTAGCGCCTTCCCCATTCACATTGAGCCCTATGGGGGCTCAAATCGGTATGGGGAAGGGCCCTGGTGAATGGGGAATTACTGGTCCCACCAACCTTGGAATGGACCAGTAATTGCTCATTCAACAGGGCGGAGTCGGAACGAGTTTGGAGGCTGTCATGGCGCTAATAGCGCCATGGCTACCTCCAACCTCGTAATGAGGCCCACAGTCTCTTTCTACACAAATCCACAACATCAACATCTGATTGGCTGATTCCTACAGTCCCCTTTCCATACTGGATTTGCTAGAAAAACCCGGATGAGGCACGCCCTATCCACGAACAACAACGGTGTCCGTGCGGCGTGTACCTCTTACCAGCCCTTCTACCCTTTCCACATCACTCTCAGTGCCTTTCCCTCATTGGATACAGCTAAGCAGTCACACAACATCCACCAATCACATCCAAGACCTCTACATCTAACTCCATCATTAGAGTCCCACACTTCAATTGTACTGATGATCACTCTGAGTACAAGTCTCATATCAATGGAAAGCACCTACTACAAAAACTACTCTACAACTCTCCAAGATTTCCTCTTACAGCTGCATTCATATCGACATGCATGAATACAAACTACAGGTATGCATATTTTATTCACAGTATAAGTACAACTGTTATGAATCCATATAAACAGAGTAATGCCAATAATCCTGCATAACCTATACATAAATGTCAACCCTCCTGATTTAAGCGTGAGACTCCTGATTTTTCATTGAAAAAGTGCACTATTTTTTATAGTCTTCCGCATAACCTATACATACATGCCAACCCTCCCGATTAAGGCGCGAGACTCCCGATTTTTTATTGAAAAATCACACTATTTTTAACTATCTCCCACCTAAATTAATGTAGTCCCAATGCAATCCTATGGGAAAAATAAATGTTCCTGATATTGTATTCACAGTACATGCATACATGCCAACCCTCCCGATTTAGGCAGGAGACTCCCGATTTCATTAGAAAAAATGTTGCTGTTTTGTACTGTCTCCGTCGTAAAATAATTCTACTCCCAATGCATTCTAATGGGGAAATTCAGCTCTCCTGATCGCTCTGAGAGAATCTCCCTCCCAGCTGCAACAAAATGTTGGCATGTATGTACATGTACAACTCTTATGAATGCATATAAACAGAGTAATACCACTAAACCTGCATAACCTATAAAATGAACTTATTGAAATTTTTCCCATCTACTTTAATCAACTGTCACTTCCAAACATGTCTGCTATCTACAACACACATTTAAAAAACCAAGTGAGTTTCATACACTTAAAATTCTACTCATTTGCAAAGAGTGTTGTACTAACATATGGTAAATAAAATATAAAGGCTGCACACAATCAAATGAAATGCATGCATACACTATGTTCAGATATCAAACAAGAATACTACTACAAAAACATAAAAATCAACATCTACATTAACATCAGTGCTATAAACACACACAATTACTAAGTTCTTTCTTTTACAATTTCAGTGAAGACCACTCTCCTGAAAATCAGCAGCATCTGAACTACAAACAACATATCCGAAGAAACCTGCTCAATCCACAAAAAAAGAGTAAGTACAATACTACCTTAATATTCTTACTGTTCCTCAAACACACTGTCTGGTTCATTCATGTAATTTGCGCACCAAAAAAAACAGAGATTTCTGAACCATTCTGCCCACAAATCCCCATTTATTAAACAGGGATTAGCAGGCCGAATGGCACACAAATCCCTGTTTTTTTGGAACACAAATAACATACTCAACACCTAGAATGTTAGCATTACAAAACAAAGAACTGTTTTAATAATTTTATACCATTTGGTTTACTATTAATGCTTATCCTCATCACCAGCTCACGTTCTACTCTCAACTGAACTGCAGTTTAGTAACAATAAAATAGAAGAATAGCCCTCCCAACTAATTGAAGCTGCTCAATGCACAATCACACGCCACCACATACATCTTTCTCATCATACTCAGACACTCGTGCACACAGCACAGATACATTCCAGAACGGACCAACCCATACCATTTTTTTTCAACAAACCCCAAAGAATGTCTACCAAAAAGCAAGTCCGTAGAAAGCAACACAGAAGTAGAGCAAATCAAAATAAAAGTGTCCAAAATAAGCATCCATCTCTACCAGAGTTTGTACTAATACAGTCATTTAGTGAAACAAAACAAGTTTCCAGAACAGAAACTTTGCCTCCTCTATCAAAATGTAAAACGAAACAGAAAATGATTTACAAGAATTCGGCTACCACTACTGCTAAAACTGTTCATATAAATCTTGATATGCTAGCAAGTAACCATACCAAAAAAAGTATTTTAGCAAAAATGTTCCGCCACATAGTCCTTCAGAATCTTATAAAACAGGAGACAAATCATCCACAACCCTTCAAACCTACCGTAGAAGCTTTGATAGACAGTGCAATCCTTCTCAAAAGAAAGTTATTCATGTTAGTGTTAAACAGAATGAAAGCACTAACAAAACTAACTACTAAATTACAAAAAAGAATTCTCAATAAACGGAATGTCAACAAAAATAACTTCTTAAATATCCGTGGGGGTGAATGGAGTCACACCACGAGCACAGAACCATATTTTAATGAAGAAGCATACAAACACAACCAAACAAATACAATTGCAATACATAGCAGTACATAGCAGTGGACGAGGTTATGAAAAAACTAAGAATACCATAATGGAACAAGAAATACTGCTTACAAAAATATCCCCAGAAAACTCAGAATTACCTTTCCATTCGACTGAACCAGAACGTCCAGTATACAAATGGCCATGCACGTCAATGTGTAACATTCCCAAAAAATCTTTCAAATCTTTACGCCAGTTCCTCAATCAGTATGTGCAAGGCAAAGACAAAATCTAAATGAAAGTGCTGCAAAATATGGATACCTGTCCAGTGCGCAAATACACAGACTACAAGGAAATTCATTAGCCTGCATTTCAGGACCTATTTGCAAAATAACCTTCCATCATATCAAAATGATATCAACACATCATTCAACTATAAGAAATCTAGTCTATAAACTGTAGTATGCTAAAGGTCCTGCTTTACCACTAGCCAATTTAAATAACACTCTTCTACATGGTACACCCGAAGACCTACTCAAAGAAATCAACCATATCCAGAGAAAATATTTTGGAAGTGAAAGCCACTTACAAAATGCAATAGTTTTACAACAGACTAGCAACAATTCTGCACATGGCAACCTTTTACTACACACATACAAAAAAGAAATACTACAATGTAAATGTACATCCGCTGAAGTACCAAACCATGTGTGTGTGTGTTGCCACAGAATTTTTATAAAAGTAACACAAAAACTGTAGACATAACATACAAAATAGAAGACAATGAAGATTCCAAATAGTTTGAATTAGCTCTCTACCTTATAGCAGAAAACCAATACGAAATAACTGACCCCGTAATACTTTGTAATTACTGCACTACAAAACTTGACAACAACCAAACTCCTTCACGTGCTATCACAAATAAATTGGAATTATTCCCACTACCAAAACCCCTGCAACAACTCAATTTATATGCAAGCATTATAATTCAGACAGTGCACCCATTTCAAGCAATAATATGCCTTCCACCAAAAACAGCAAAATTACCTCCCTTTGAATTGGTAAAAGGCATTCGTGGCAAAGTAGTTTATTTACCATTAGATCTGAAAGAAAATGTGCACTCTCTGGGAGTGCAACGTCCAATAGAGCAATCTTTAATTGACTTAGTAAATGGTGTACCAACAAAAGACAAAAAAAATTGGCAACAACTCGTAGACTTACATAAAGTTAGACACGCCTTGCAATATCTAAAAGACAATAATGAATACAACAAAGAAATAAATATTGAAGAAAACCTAAGGGAAACAACTGAAATAATTCAAGAGTCACCAGCAACTGGTCAATTTGAACTTCTAGATCCTGCTACAGTATCCAATATTTTAGACCATTATACAATTCATCCATTACACACTAATGACACCATAGATGATGCACTAGAAACATGCCAAATGCGACAATCCAAAGGATCATCATTCAGGATATGGGAAAAAAGTATAGAAGCACGTGCTTTTCCTCTACTCTTTCCTACTGGCAAAGGAGGAAGGTACGATGATAGATCCACTCAGATAACAGCATCAGAATACCGCTCGTTACCAATGTATTCTGAAGATCCCAGATTTAGACAAAATGTGGAATACATATTCCACCTACTCTTTGAAAGTGAACTAGCAACTCTATGTTACGGAGTTGCACACATATTGAAATCAGGAACCCACTTTCAAAATATGTCAGCTACGCAATTAATACAAAAGTGCAAGAAAAAGATGAGGTTTTACAATCAAGCATTACAAATCTGTTAGAAAACATGCGTGGTACGAAAGAGTACTGGCTCCGACGTCACAGAGATGTACGTTGTATGATAAGAAACCTTGGCCCACCCACTTGGTTTGTTACATTAATTTGTGCAGAATATGCATGGGAAGATTTACATGATTTCCTATGCATATCAAACAAAAATAAAACAAACATAGTTATACTAACACCTGGAGAACTTTGCTCTCTAGATCCTATTAATGTTTCAAGATATTTTCATCATCGTTTAATTGCTATGCTACACTTTATTTTTAATAAAACTGTTCCTCCCCTCGGAGAAGTGCAATAATTCTTTTGGAGAAGAGAATACCAAGCCAGAAGAGCACCACATATCCACATGCTTTTATGGATTAAAGATGCTCCTAAATTTGGTCAAGACAGTGATGCCACTGTTTTACAGTTTATGGAAAAATATGTCACTTGTGAAATTCCATCGTAAATAACAAATATTGATCTTCATGCACAAATTGTACAATTTCAAAGACACAAATGTGGCAAATATTGTCGTCGCAAATACAAAAACAAAGGGAAATACTACATAAAATGCTGCTTTGGTTTCCCTAGACCAGTTACAGAAACAGGTGAAGTGAACAACTTCATGTCTTCAGTTAGACATAGTGTTAAAGGTAAATCACCTAAGAACACATATTACATAAAACAAACAGAAGAATCAATATATATCAATGATTACAACACAATCATTTCCCTCTTATTGAATGCAAACATAGATGTGCAGTACATTGCAGACAATTCCACTGCAGTTGCACGATATGTTACAGCATACTTAACAAAAGCAGAAAAAACAGAGCTTCAAGACCTCTGGAATGACCTATCATCGGACAACACACTATCTCAGAAATTGTGCAGCTTAGGCATAAAAATGCTATCTCATAGAGAATGTGGCTCCTATGAAGCTGCAGATCATTTAACTATTACTGCTTTGTATTGTAAATCTGAAAATATAATATGGCTAAGTCTTGGTCCTGCTAAATCTAGAAAAAGAGTTCTCAATTCATACGACGACATAGAAACAATAGCCAAAAATGATCCCAACAGCCAAGACATTTTGCAAAACAATTTACTAGACACATACTACCCGAACAGGAGTACCACTTTGGAAACCATGTGTCTATACCATATAGCCCAAAATAGCCCAAAACTTCTAGAGTGACAAATTGTGAAGGCAGCTTAGTGAAACTTAACAAACAAAGCTTAATTAATCATATCAAATTGTCATTAAAAACTCCTCAACATAAAGAACTATATTACATGTCCCTGCTACACCTTTTTAAACCATGGAGAAAAGAAGAAGAGTTACTAGAAAACTATGACTCCTATGAAGACGCTTTCAAAGCAAATGAAAGCACTATCACCGATATAAACTTTACACAGTACAAAACAATGTTGCACAATGAACAGCAACACAAAGAAGAACTCCAGGCCCAACTAGATAACGACATTCCTGACAGTAGTCAACCTTCTGTAACAGGAAGTCAAGAACCACTGGGACAGTCACTAATAGCAAATGAGGCAAAATTAGCTATGACAGAAGTAGAGAACACCATGTGTCACTATGAAGAAGATACAGAAGACTTAACTGTACTACAATCAAAACTGAACAAAGAGCAGCATACCATTTTTCAAGAAGTAACAAAAGAAATTGCACATAGTGTACAACATGAAAATAAAGAATGTACCTGCCAAAATTACAAACCTATACTACTATACGTCAGTAGTGAAGCTGGTTTAGGCAAAACATTCTTAATCAAAATCATCAGCAAGTTCCTTCAACAATTGACAAACAACAAACTGTCTGCTGTTGTAACTGCCCCCACGGGTTTAGCTACCTACAACATAGGCGGTGTCACTTTTCTCCGATTACAATTCCTTCCAGTAGAATACCAAAACAAATTAGAATTTAACACACTTTCTACAGAAGCTGCAATGGAACTAAGCATAGTGTTAAAACAAATGAAAATGCTACTAATAGATGAAGTGAGCATGGTCTCCAACCTAATGTTAGCTTTGATTCACCTCAGATTGCAAGAAGTACTTAAAACAAACTACGAAGAGCTCTTTGGAGGAAAATACATTATTGTTTTTGGAGAGCTTCTTCAATTGACACCAGTGAACGGTGAACCGATTTTTGGAACCTTAGGACACAAACTCTGCCATAAAACTGTTGGCAGCATAGGAAATGTCAACCTTTGGCAACATTTCCAATACAGAGAATTAACAGAAAACATGCGCCAATCTGCAGACCTCACTTACGCCAACATTTTAAAAAGTATTAGAGTTGGTGTACTATCTCAAGAAGCACAAACAATATTAAAAACCCGGCACATCCATGCACTTTATGGCCATAATTCATGTGCTACTGATGTCATGGAACAATTAGCACACAAAAATTTCAATTGTATGTCCTTAATGCCAACTCTTGCAAGCTGTTCCAAATTCAATGAAACAATGTTGAAAAAAGAAATCCAACCAATAATTGAAATTTGCTCCACAGACAAACTGGACAACATGGTATGACATTACCCATGTGTCAACAAGCCACAACAAGATTAAATACCTTAGAAAATTATCTCCAACACAGCAAATTTGGAGAAAATATTAAAATTATCCTTAAACTGTAGAGTAATGCTTAAACACAACCTTGATGTTGAGCAAGGACTAGTTAATGGTGCACTGGGTCAGTTGTTGGCTGTCAAACATACCCACGTGACAACAACATTCAGTTTGTCAATATTCTGTTTGACAAACTTTCAGAAGTAAAAAGGATAGGGCCCTCAACAGCTTGATTCCTTATCTTCAAAGACATGTATGTATGCAGAGAACAATTTTCTCTAACTCTAGCGTATGAGGTCATCATTCACAAATCACAAGGTCTTACCCTAGACAAAGCATTGATAGATATTGGGAATGCATCCTTTAAAAAAGGCATGAGCTACGTAGAACTATCATGCTTACGTACACTTGACGGTCTATTTCTAATCAACTTTGATGCAAGTAAAGTGAACGCAGATATTCCTTGCATTTTAAAATACAATAGACTACGTTCACTATACACCCCCTATCTAAAAACATATCCTGTTCCACAAAAAGGAAAATGTTGTAAAAGAAAACTAATTCAAACATAAATGCAACAGGATCTCACTGCAAATCCTCCAAAGAGAGTAAAAGAAGCTAATACTTCATCAATTACCACAACCAAAGAAGAATCTATTACTGAAAGTAACTCAGGGACATCTTCAAAGAAGCAACACACAGCCTGAAAAAATGACTTGGACACAGAACTATCTGGTCCATTCAAATTTTCAAATATAACTGGTATAAGTTGCTATGCAAATATAGCAATGAATATTCTATTTCAATTGCCACCAATTGTTGACAACATTTACTTACATAGTACAGACCAATTGTGTTTGCAAATGTTAGTCCTTCATAGAAACGCAACAAACAATCCTCACAACATGTATAGTGTTCATGGAATAAGCAAGAATTGGACTACTGTGCTGTAATAGTGAAATTCACTATAAACTCACAAGAAGATCCACAAGAATTTCTAATATACCTACTACAAGTACTGGAAAACAAAAACATAACTATAAATGAAATCTTCCAGATTTCATACATGTGGAAACATACATGCACCCTCTGCAACAATGTGGCACAGGAACAAATCCTTATGAGCGCTTCGTGTATGTATCCATACCTAATTGTGAATCCGTTCGATTTCAGCAACTTGTACAAAATGCAAACCATGATAGATTATGTACTAGCTGCAATTCAGATAATCACTCCACCTTACTAATACAAACACATAGGCCCTCATTACGACCCTTGCGGAAATCGACCGACCGGACCGCCATAGCGTAAATAGCGTTTCCGCCATTGCACGACGGAGCAAAGTGCGGCTCATTCCGACCCATCGGGCACGAGCACCACGCCATGGCGGAAGTGCAAAGTCCGCGATGGCGGAAATGACCCCAAAACGGCCCACACCGCCGCCGTACGGCGCCCTAGGTGCAATTCCGCCACCCATCTTAGCGGTCACCGCAATGAGCGGCAACCGGAAAGTACGGTGACCCGAAATATACGGAAACGGAAGTAAAAACATGGTCCCGGAACGGGAAACATCACGCCGTACACCTATAAAAACACTATTTCCACACAACCATTAAAAACACTACCCTGAGACACATCCCAACCCATCAGCCACCCTAGTGAAACCAAGAACAATGGGAAAAGTAGCGAAGAAAGCGTGCGACCGCAAGCGGCAGGTCCACTTCTCCCGTGAGGAACTCACCGTGCTCACAGAGACCCTCCAGGAGAATGCTGCCGCCATCTTCTCCACGCAAATGACCAGGACGGCACTTGCGAACAAGAAGGCCATATGGGCGCTGGTGGCACAGCGGGTAAGTGCGGTGGGGACCGCACCCCGCAACCCACAGCAATGCAGAAAGCGACCTGCGGATCCGCGTCCGTAGCATACTTTCTGCCAACCGCAACATTGCCACAGCTACCGGTGGGGGATCGGAATCACCCATCAAGTTGACCCCCTGGGAAGAAATCTGTGCCTCCACCATTGGAATGGAGAGTATAGAGGGAGTCGGAGGGATGGAGAAAGGAGTGCAGACAACCGAAGAATCAGGTAGGTGCACCAAATAAAACAATGCCAAAACCACAATGTCCAATCATGTGAAGTACCACGTGTCCACATAGTGCAACAGTAACACATGTCCAGGAGAACGGCCACATGCATAGGCCTGATAGCACACTTTAAAAGTCACATTAAATACATAAATAATTAAAAATCCTAAAAACACCCTCTACACGTGCAGCAGGCACACCCTAACTGCAGGCTGCAAAACAACTGCACCCTCACTCCACACACAAATGAAACCACCTCCAAGGCCCCAACCCAAATCATCCTCAGGTACCACCCCAATGCATGTGATACATTGCCATTCCAATTTCCACAGACCCATTAATAACGCTCGCCCTCCTTTACTCCACCACAGGGTCCGATTCAAACGACGAGCTCCAGGACACCCCTACCAGCACACCTGCAAAGAGGGCCAAGACCAACGGCCAAAGACCCTCCACCTCCACCTCAGCTGCACGCATCTAGACACGGCAGCAGCACAAATCGAGTGGCAGCACACAGGAGGGAACTCCAACAGGCACCCCAGCAGCCAGCATGCCCACAACAGCACCACCACAGGTCCCCCCAATGGATGCCAGAGTAGGCACTGCTTCTGGTGGCAGCAGCACCATAGGTGACACTGCATTAATGGCAGCATGCTCCGACACAGAAAACGGGGATGTCGAAGTTAGATCCATCCATGACCTGTCTCAATCCCCCTGTCTGTTTCATCCCGTACACCATGAGGATACCACGCAGGGGCACCCACAAGACGACGACTGGCCATCCCCCACAAGCCCTGTGGCAAGGCAACATGAGGTGACCAGCCCCTCTGTGACACCACCGCAAATGGCCATGGCACAGCAGAGGCAACAGTCCCTCGACCAGGTGATCGTGCAACAGCAGCAACTGGCCACGCTCCTCAAGGACCATGCTGATGAATGTGGGGGTACTAAGGCAGCCATAGAAACATCAACTGAGACACTTAGGGCAGAAATGGAGAGAAGTACAGAGACACTAAGGGCACAAATGGAGAGAAGCACCGAGAGCCTGAGAGTACAAATGGAGAGAAGCACCGAGAGCCTGAGGGGGAACTGCATGCGACGTCCAAAGACGTATGTGCTGAACTTGCCGCTGTGCGCCCAGTGCTCACTGAGCTCTCACAAACCCTTAGGGACATGCATGGACGTGAGCAGGCAGAGACATCATCCGTTGCAAGTTCCGTCCAGGGCAGCCCCCAACGTAGATCTGGGAGGAACCTGCGCTCCACAGGCAGGGGTGCCCCTGATACCCGGATAGGGGGCTTGCAATAGCGACTGCCCACTGACAATGAGCATCTTTGGACACTGGTGTTCGGGGGGGAGGTAGGAGGGTGGAGGGGGTGTGTTGGGCTTACTTGGGTGGCGGGTCGATAGGGTGTTTAACATGATATCACATATGCCATGAACAATGCACGATCATACAATGAGATGCGTGGACATTGATCTTTGTGTACGAGGCCATTATAGGCGTACAGTCCATATTGTGCATGTTCCAGACACACACAGTGCCACAAGTCCCGTGTCCATGTATCAGCCACCAGGCGTGAGTGCTAGAAGCATGCATCTATGATATGCTGACGAATGTCACGGCCCTCCTGTGCCTCGCAGACTCCTTGAGGTGCTGCCACATCCCCACCCTCATCATGACCATCTTCAGGTGCTTGCAGTTCTGCGTCAGGGGGCATGGGCACATTTCTACGTACGCACATGTTGTGTAGCATGACACATGCCATGACCATCTTTGCAACCTTCTCATGTCGGTACAGGAGTGCCCCGCCAGACCTGCTGAGGCAGCGGAAACGAGTCTTCAGTAGGCCGAATGCCTGTTCAATGACTACACGGGTACGTGAGTGGGCATGGTTGTAGTCCTCCTCATGCTGGTCCCGTGGGTTACGGACTGGTGTAAGGAGCCATCTCTTCAGTGGATACCCGGCATCACCTGTATGTGGACAATGAAGGTATTTTGAGGAATGCCATTGCTACGTACGCACCCCCCCCTTCCTGCCAGGTCATTGCCGCATCACATACCCCACACTATCATGCTTGAAATGAGACTCACCGAGTAGCCAGGATCTGTTCCCTGCATGTCGCTCCATGTAGCGTGGTATAGTAGAGTTCCTCAAGACCATAGAATCATGGGTTGATCCTGGGAATCGGGCACAACAATGTGTAATGATCCTGTTGGAGTCACACACCATTTGTACATTCAGGGAATGAAATTGTTTTTCGGTTGCGGTACTGGGCCTCCATGGCATGTGGGACAACCAATTCCACATGGGTGCAGTCGATGGCACCAATGCAACCCGGTATGCCGCCAAGTGCATGGAATCCCACTTTTGCGTTCGTAATTTCCTGCTCCGAGCGTGGTAGAGAGATGTAGTCGTCTGCGTGCAGCAGGAGGGCATCGAGCACTTGCAATAGTGTCCGTGAGAACAGTGGCTGTGAAATGCCATGCAACTGTCCGACTGTGTGCTGGTAGGTGCCTGTGGCCAGGAAGTGGAGTTCAGACACCACCTTCAGTAGGGGTGGGATGGCGGTTGGGCTATCTATCATGCTGACAAGGTCAGCGTGTGTCATGTCCACAATGGCGGTTATGGTGTCCCGGTCCAAACGGTAGAGGGTGTGGATCTGCTCATCAGTGAGGTTGAACGGATGTGCTCGGAGGCGTGGGATTGCGGGCTGCCTGCGTGGTAGTAGTGGCTGTGCTGGTGGGCCTTGCTGGCCCTGCCTTGCCCTCCTCCTCCTCCTGCGTCTCCTCTGTGCGGCCGGTTGTTGTAGTAGTTGGTGTTCGTCTTCTTCTTGAAGTTGGAGTACTTGCAGTGCTATCAGGTCCCCCAGGGCCAACATTGCAAGTCCTGCCGGCAGCATTTTGGAGTGGGTGTGGTTGTGGGAGGGGGTTGGGTGTGCAATTTATGTGTTTCCAAGCTGTATAGCCTCCACCTGTGGTGATTCATTCCACCTGTGCAAGCTGCAATCCCCTTTGGGCGAGCACGTCCCGCACACAACGCTGCAAATCGACGCATGGCATCTTGCTATTACAATCATGTATTTCATCCCGATGGCAGTGAGATATCGCTTCATATGTTAATTCTGCTATGCTCCCATTGTTTCACATACTATATTCGCTGTCGGGAACAAACTTGTGAAGGGTCAGTGGAATGTAGTACTCGATTAACGGTGGACCCTCATGCAGCTCTGTACCGCGGTTCACCGACGGGCGGGGCGTCCCATTTGTGAGTGTAGCCAGTTGCCATTTTCACACACAGCCGCACTGGATTAATTTGTGATTTCAAGCGGCCACAGATGCCTTTTCGACGTGATGTTGCAAATGAGGAATTCGAAGGACGGCGCTTTCGGTTTTCAGCTAGCGGCGAGGAGATGCCCACAGGTCTGACTGCGAATATAACATTCTATTGTTCAATGTCCTTGGGACAGGGGCCATGGCGAGGATGCAATGATTGATATGAATAGTATGGGATGCGCAATAGCGAAGTGGGCGATAAGGCCGGACGTTCCCAATTACATGTTGCTTCACAACACTGGAATTACGGGCTGGGGCACAGTGGATTTTGCAGGCTGCATTACGCACAGACTCAATGGAAGTTTCACATGTCATGTGAGTATGGAAGCAGGCGTTTGTGATAGTGTTTTCACCTCGATATAGATAGTTATGATTCGCTAGTGGTTTTTGGTTGGTGATGATCCTTTGGAGTGGGCTAGCATGCATATGGCTGTGGATTTGGTGTGATCATTGAAGTGAGTAATTCAAATGTAGTTCTGATGGCCATACTATTCTTTTTCATTTCGTTTGGGTGACAGGTATCTCCTCCCCTTTTGCCACTGCCATCTGTATGCCACTCCTGCAGATGGATTTTACTCCCGACACCTGCTGCTTCGTGTTAATCAGTGGAGCAGCATTACGATCTTATGGGACGATCGCCAATGGGCCACATGCCCTTACGCAGTACTAGTGGCTAGGAGCAACATTTCGGCCTTTCAGCTGGACTAGTGCCTCCCTATTGGGACGGCCCTGCGGGTCGAGGCGCTTCCATGTTGCCTTTTCGTACGAGAATGTAGCCCCTGTGTGCCATGAGGGTACAGGGCGTCACACAAGAAGTAGCTGGTCATTTATTGCAGATGCAGCCCACAATGGTGAAATGTATTTTGGAGTTCATGGCCTTATGGCTGTATGGGCTTGGTGAATTTGTTGTGCATTTATTCCTATTCTGATATGAACCGTGTAGCGTTCTTCTTTGCAGGTGATGTGTCATATTCCTATTTGGGGAGCGATGTATTGTGAGGAGATCTGCATTGGGTTCCAGCTTCGGAGTATAGTTGCGTGGTACTGTGCTGGGCGCGTTTGCCTACGAAGCCCAGTGAGGTCAGGGATGAGGGCTGCCAATGTGACTGTTTTGGTGATGTGATGCTCAGGGGCGGGGGAATGGCTTTTGTGTAACAGATGCCGGTCAGCCAGTTGGATTGGTGGTATGATGTGATTATCAGAATATGGCTGGTCACAGGTGCCTGTGTTTGCGTGCGTTTCTTGGAGGGAGACTGAGGTCATGTCCATTTGTGTGGCTTCTGTATTCGTGCCATCTGTGCCCTGCAGCTTCCATTGGCCCCTCTTGAGATTCATTTGTTTGTTGGCAGGCATGGATGACTTGTACATTTCACTGGTTGCATTGTGTGGCTTCATTGCACCTACGGGGAGTTGTACAATGTGGCCAGGGAGCGGTGTACAGGCACTCAGTAGGGCCGTTTACGGTTGGTTCGCGATGCCGTACTTCTCACCATGGCGGAATGGTACTTTCCGCCGTGCTTGATGGCGTTAGGTGCATGTCCGCTGGGGTCAGAATTCGCGTACCGTTGCGCCATGGTGGTAATTGCGGTTTGGCATGGCGCGCGCGCGCGTACTTGGTGCAGTTAGCGTTGGCGTTCACTGCGGTGTCGCTAATGGCATCGTACTTTGCGGTGACGGGTCATAATCGCACCGAGCGCTATTCGATGGCGGTATTGCATTTCCGCCATCGTTTTTCGATTTCCGCCAGGGTCGTAATGAGGGCCATAGTAAATACATAATACTAATGCTTCTACTTTACAATGCAGATGGTACCAAATACAACTGCAAGCTGACTGGATTCACACATGTTCAAGTATCACTTGGTAAGAAAAACTTCACAACAATAGGTATAATCTACCACACAGGAGTCACAACCAATGCAGGTCACTACGCTGCATATATAAAAAGGAAATATGGATGGTTCGAAGTAATGATAGTACCATTACTGTAAAGCAGAGATTATAAGCAAAGCTTACAAATGCTTATTTAATCTTCTTAAAACCAAAATTGAATAACTAATCTGTACTTAAACATTAACAAAACTTCAATTAAAAAACTATTACCAGCAGTTAGAATACACCAACAGATATCTAACTGCCCCACAATTTTGCAACAACCAAACAGATAAACCAATACCACTAAATTATAACAAAAAATATACAGTTAGAATACGCCAACAGGTATCTAACTGCTCCAAACATCTGCAACAAGTCAACAGATAGAACATTAGCCAGAAACAACAAGTGAAAACTGTAAACAAACAAACAAATAGACTGTAGCATAACAAAAAAAGTTTTTTTAATCCGACATGGATTTTTTTCCCACAGACCCAATGATTTGAAAAACAAACACAGAAACTTAGCAAATTGCACAATATACTGGTTTATAAACTACTAAATATGAGGGTTGAAAAAAATGTCTATTATGCAATGTAATAAAATACATACACTAACATCCTCTTTTCTTTTATCACAGAAATTGAAAAAGAATATGTACTCCAGTTACCCAACTCATGAAAAAATATATCCAATCTCAAAAAATCAAACAGTATGTATATTCTAATACAACACATACATACTGCTGCATAACAGAACCATTGATATGTTATACTGCAGTGCTTGTTACCAAACTCTACAATCTTAATGACATGACATAGCCAAAACTTCACATACAAACTATACAAATCAAACAGTACACAAACTGTAGATTTGCAAATATTTGATAGATATTTGATTCTATGGGTGTCATCTATGGGTGTGATATGCTGCGGTGGTTCTGGCCAGGGCCTAGAGTTTTGGGTGTATGGCCTACGGCCTACGGCCAACGGCCTTCGGCCATGCACCCAAGACTCTAGACCGTGGCCACAAGCACCGCAGCATATCACACCCATGGTGGCTTATAACTTCAGTGCTTATAACTTCAGTCTTGAATGCATTTGGCCATGCACCCAAGACTCTAGGCCCTGGACACAACCACTGCAGCATATCACACCCATGGTGGCTTATAACTTCAGTGCTTATAACTTCAGTCTTGAATGCATTTGGCCATGCACCCAAGACTCTAGGCCCTGGCCACAACCACCGCAGCACATCACACCCATAGAATCAAACATTTTAACTGTGGCATATGGGCAATTTTTATGTCCGCGTACACGTGCGTGTCCTTAGAACATTTTCAACTTGCCTGCGGACAGCACGGACGGGAATACTGTCCTTAGGACACCCCTCATTTTCACTAATTACGGACATCCCAGACAGCGTCGGCATGTCAAATACATCAGTAGCACCTGCCACCTAAAAAAATACAGTATTTGACCCATCTCTTACTCCCCAAACCTCCCCAAGCACTCTTGCACATCAAAACAGTCACCAAAACGACATTTTGTCTCTGTTCTCCACCGGCGGATCCAAGATGGTGGCGCATCAGAACAATCTGACGTACTTCACACACTTCACCATCCAATCAGCGAACGTGTCACATGTCTGCCAATCTGTGTCCTGCCTGCTGAGCAAACAGGGAAGTGAGGGAAGTGTGTCCGCGGAGCGGACATAGATATCACTAATTTTTGGAGAGTTACTTTTTGATTGTTTTAAAAATAAATACTGGATGGATTTTCATCAAATTTACAAAAGCACTCTTTGAGGACCAAGCCGCTGCTCCTGCCGCAAATTTAGTGAAAATCCGTCCAGCGGTTTTGGCTGTAGGCATGCGCACATTTTTTTCCCCAGTCAGTCTTTGGGAAAAAAAGACATTTTGGGAACCCCCCTATAACTTTGCCCCCCCTGGACCCTGGACCAAACCTCACCAAACTTTGCAAAAAGAACATCAGAGTGGGCCATATACTTTTTTTGCAAAGTTTGATCAGGATTCGTCCAGGGAGAGTGAAGTTATAAGCCACCCAAAAAGTGTTCTTCCTATGGGATTAGCAACTTAACCATAACTACACAGCCACTGTCGGGGCTGTGTCATGTATATATAAAGGGTTCCTGCTACTTACCTTGTAATAAGCTTCTCAATAAGCAGACTCTCTTTTTGAACCACTCTAGCAAATGCAATGTATTCCAGCATTCATCACCTGCTCACATGAATCAGCAAACAATTGCAATGGCAGGCGCTTCAAACTGTTTCTATTTACAATCTTTGTAATGAAAGTTAAACAATGCATATGTGCATATATAGTAGCACTGTGTCACTGTTTCATAAAATAAGGGAAAAACACATAAAATAGTTCTGTAGACCATTTTTTAGAGGTATTTCTGCCAGTTTAATATGTTGGCAGAACATGCATACATCCCAGCATCACCCATTCCAATGTACAGGTGCTTCTAAATTCTTTTGTTTTTCCTTTGCCTCTGCAGACCCTCAAATGATCCACAGACAGAACTCTCTGGTCCATTTAAATTCAGCATCACAACAGGTTTAAATTGTTATGCTAATGTGACAATTAATCTTATCTTTCAATTGCCACCAATTGTTCATTACATTTACTTGAAAGGCTTGGACCAGTTGTGTTTGCAAATACTTGTCTTTCATAGAAATACCACAAATAATCTTAAATGTATTGAATCTGGACAGGATCAATGATTCAGAGTTTCAATAATGATTTAGAGGGTTGTTATTGCTGAATATTATAGATTTTAAGCAGAAGGAGTGGTTGTTGCCCTTTTTGGCTAAATTCATTCTTTACACCTCTATCAGTCGAATGGTAACACAGGTCTTGGTTTATTAAGTTCATTTATTTAAATGTTTTTACGTTAGTAATGTCATTTTGGTGTGTTTTTTTGTTTTGTTGCTCTTTATAATTTATTGTATTATTTTTAAGCTTTTATTTTTTGTTTTGTGGTATTTAACCATTTGATTTCTTAACTATTATTTTTTCTTTTTTCCTCATGCAAACTTTCATATGTTCCTTGATACTGTCATTTGTAAATATGTAAACTTGCAGATTTTAAGTATGTAATTTAAAATAGTTTTTGAAAAAGTTGAGTTTACTCAGCAGAATTCAAATAAAAAAAAGGCCTGACAACACTTACAGGCTGATTCATGGAATCAACGTGCGCCGAAAAAACGGCGCACGCGTGAGAAAACGTGCGATTCGCAGAGAAACAGCGAAAATCGCAGTGCAAGTGCGATTATCACACAGAAAACATTGCACATCAATTCATGGAAGTCTGTGCAAGCGCGAAATGTGGGATGTGCGCTGAGAAAGTGCGCGGCGCACGCTGGCGCACAGGTCAACGAACGCCGTGCGATAAGGCCACAGCGAATTTGCACATAGCGCGGTGCACATAACAAAAGTAGGCATAACACGGGGCGTTACACACAGAATGGGGAACAACTCGTGAAAATGTGGGCGTCACGGGGGAAGTACAGGAGGCAAGTGCGCAGAACGCCCACACGCTCGCCTACAACATGTATTCATGGAATCGAATAGGGAAAAACAGTGCGCGGCCAAAGACGCGCATAGGCCCATACATGTCCGCCACACGAAAGCAGGGGGTAGCGTCCCTGCGCAGGAAAAAAATGTGCGCCAAAGTCCTACATGCGCCAGAAGGCCCACACGCGATCGGGCCTGGGGGAGCGTGTGCGTGTATTTCAGGGGTGCGCGTGAAGTTCCACACGCGATTGGCCTGGGTGCGTGTATTTCAGGGGTGCGTGAGAAGCTTCTCACACGCGATTGGCCTGGGCGCGTGTATTTCAGGGCTCGCGGGTGTTTTCACACGTGATCGGGCCTGGGGGAGCGTGTGCGTGAATTTCAGGGGTGCGCGTGAAGTTCCACACGCGATTGGCCTGGGCGCGTGTATTTCAGGGGTGCGCGAGAAGCTTCTCACACGCGATTGGCCTGGGCGCATGTATTTCAGGGGCTTGCGGGTGTTTTCACACACGATCGGGTCTGGGGGAGCGTGTGCGTGAATTTCAGGGGTGCGCGTGAAGTTCCACACGCGATTGGCCTGGGCGCGTGTATTTCAGGGGTGCGCGAGAAGCTTCTCACACGCGATTGGCCTGGGCGCGTGTATTTCAGGGGCTCGTGGGTGTTTTCACCCGCGATCGGGCCTGGGGGAGCGTGTGTGTGAATTTCAGGGGTACGCGTGAAGTTCCACACGCAATTGGCCTGGGCACGTGTATTCCAGGGGTGCGCGAGAAGCTTCTCACACGCGATTGGCCTGGGCGCATGTATTCAGGGGCTCGCAGGTGTTTTCACACGCGATCGGGCCTGGGGGAGCGTGTGTGTGAATTCCAGGGGTGCGCGTGAAGTTCCACACGCAATTGGCCTGGGCGTGTGTATTCCAGGGGTGCGCGAGAAGCTACTCACACGCGATTGGCCTGGGCGCGTGTATTTCAGGGGCTCGCGGGTGTTTTCACACGCGATCTGGCCTGGGGGAGCGTGTGCGTGAATTTCAGGGGTGCGCGTGAAGTTCCACACGCGATTGGCCTGGGCGTGTGTATTTCAGGGGTGTGCGAGAAGCTTCTCACACGCAATTGGCCTGGGCGTGTGTATTTCAGGGGCTCGCGGGTGTTTTCAAACGCGATCGGGCCTGGGGGAGCGTTTGCGTGAATTTCAGGGGTGCGCGTGAAGTTCCACAAGCGATTGGCCTGGCCGCATGTATTTCAGGGGTGCGCGAGAATCTTATCACTCGATTGGCCTGGGCGTGTGTATTACAGGGGCTCACGGGTGTTTTTACACGCGATCGTGCCTGGGGGAGCGGGGTACCTGTATTTCAGGGGCTCGCGGGTGTTTACACACGCGATTGGCCTCTGTACGCAATTCCATTGGACCAAAGGCCGTGACAGCTCAGGTGCGTCTGTGACGTGACACACGCGTGGGTGTCCATGTACCCGGGGGAATGTTACAAGACCAAAAACTGCACGTCCGAGTGTCAGCCTGCGTGATTGGAGGATAGTGCCTCAGTGCGTATACGCGGAAGTGACGTTGGACGTGCGGTGCGGTTTAAAATGTGCGTGTAGTACGTCATTTCCTTGTACGTGCTTCCCGTGGAGAGCAAGTGGGTCAAATCTGTACTTCTTGTCGGTTCACACGCGATTTACTTCACAGCGTTTCCAGTTCGTACTCCCTGTTACCTCTGTCAGTATTTTTCTGATTTTCTTTTCGACCTGTTTCCTCAAACAGCGTTGACTTCTCCTTTTGTCCTGTCTCCTCAGACAGTGTACAATTCTTCTTTTGGCGGGGGTGTTGCCAACGCGCACACGCACGTATTTTTCACGCTCTTTTCCCAGGCAGACGGTGAGTCGCGCACGTATTTACCAACTGTGCTAGCCCATTGTGTAGCGTACCCCTTCAGAGGTCATTGTAGGCTGCGTGTGACACGCATACGTTCATTTTTGTGTTCCTGGGTGCCACAGCGTAGTGCAGGTTCCTTTTCCCATGCACGTGGTCTACGAGGGGTCGCGTGCACGTCATTTTCTGTTTTAGGGGTGCCTGTGCGTTGTGTGACCCGTCATCTTTCCCCAGGGGTTACATACAGCCTTGCTAGAGCACTTGGGTGTGAATTCCATCTAGTACCCTACCCCTTTGACCCCCAATTGCCCAGGACAATTGTCCACTGCAACTCCCATACGCACACTTCCATCAGTGCCATGGCTGGGAGGCGAGCAAGTGGTAAGGGTGGCAAAGGTGGCCGAGCCTCAAGAGGTGGGCGTGGTGGGCGCGGTAGGGGACGTGGCCAGGATTTGCAGACTCCCCCAAACGTGGCTGACACCATCCCTGCTCAGCCCTTGTTGGACCGGCCCGTTGTGGCACCTGACCTAGCACAGGGTGACTCCCAGGCTGACTTCCAGGTCGCCAAGTCTAGGCCACAGGCGGCGGCACAAGCCAGTGTCACCAGGCCACGTGGTACAGGGGCAGCCATGTCATCTGCTGCCCCGAGTAGGCGGGGTGGGGAGGCTGCAGGAGCAGCTGCAGCTCCGTCCTCCCCAGCTCTGACTCCCCCAGCAAGGACAGTGTTGGTCCCGGTACATCAGACTGAGGTTCCCCCTGCCATAATCACACTTCAGCTAATGCCTGCCATCGCACACTACTACTACACAGTCCACCGGTGCTCCTGCCTCTAGAGCGGCGTAGGGCACTCCGGATCCCCACCACCCACAAAAAGAAAGAGGAAGAGTGCTTGTCCAGTACAGGCTGATGACCCCGACACGGCTACACGGTCCGGCATGCCAAGGAAGCCTAGTTTATATGATGCCGAACTGGATGCACTTGTGCAGTATGTGTCCGAACATGATGCCGAAATGTTGGTCACTTCAGGGTGTAGGATTACACCTGCTCGACGTCAGGCACGCTGGCAGTCCATCGCGGACAGCATAAGTTCCCTTGGGTTTATGAGGTGCACAGCTGTTGAGTGCTACAAGCGCTGGAACGACCTTAAGCGTAGGGCAAAGAAAAAGCTGGCCTCAAGTCATGCCTGAACTCTGGTGACTGGAGGTGGGTCGCCACAAGAGGACATAGAACTCACTCTACATGAGCATGTTGCTGGGACCTACGTCACAGAGGAGCAGATCCAAGGTGTGGGAGAACTGCCAGATTACGAGGCATTGTCCGGTGAGTGCACATGCATGTGTGTGTGATCCATGTGTATGCAGTTTGTGGGAGGGGATTCGGTTGAGTGCCAGGTCAGGGTCTGTGTGCCTGAGTGTTTTGTCCCACCCATGTGCTTCATCCAATGCATTCTGCGCCCCGGGATTTGGGTATTACAGTGTCCCTTCTGGCCACAGTAGGCGTTTTGCACCACATTGCGCCAGTTGCCCTTGAAGTGGTATCTTGCTACCACATTGTTCCATATTAAGCTGTGTTCATTCAGGTTGATTGTAGGAATTCACCTGGTTCTACTGCACATCACTCTGCCCCATTGTCACATATATGTCATGCCCATGGTACATGCCATCTGTGTGATGGCATGTGTCATGTATGTGTATTGGACATGCCACTCACAGGCCAATGTGTGATGGCACTGCTAGCCAGCATGCAGCTGATGTGTTGCTCTCCCATCTTGGTGTCATCAGTGTCTGACATTTTCCTCCCCTTCCAACTCATGGACAGTGCATGCATGGGAGGGTTATAGTCATGTGGGACATGTGTAAATCAAGTACTGGTACTGTGGCTTGTCTGGCCTAATAGCGTGCCATGGTGCTAATGCCTGTTTCCATTTTTTGTCTTTCTTGTTTTTGCAGAGGATGACGCACCTGTTGCTGTTGAGGGAGAGGAGATGGTGCAGGCCCAGGAGGGATCTGAAGCACGACCAGGCACCAGTGGGGGACGTGGTTTGGTGGTGGGGGAGAACCCTCTCTTGCTGCAGGCCATACTGTCCCGGGGTGTCCCTGGCTGCACCTCCCCAGAACTCTTTTCAGGTGTTGATTTGGATGAGGCCTATGTGGATTCGCAGGTATGTGTTCATGGAAGGGATACTGTTCTGTCCGACCCACCTGCACCAGGGGTAGAGCCCACTATGGGGATGTCAGTGTTGGTAGGTGCGCCTGTGGTGGTTACGGATGCAGGGCCACACTCCGCAACATCTGATCCTGTTCCTGGGCCAGCAGTTCAGAGGGGAAATGCAGTCCTGCAGCCTCAGGCAGTGCCGACACAGCAAGGCGCAGTTCGCCTTGCCCCAGACAGGTGTGGTGCCTGCCAACGCGGTGGCCGTCCGCCACCAGGCAATACCGCATGGGAGCAATCCATTTACGGTATGGCCAACCAACAGGCAGCATCATCCGAAATGATTGCTCAGGCCATGGAGAGGGTGGCCACTTCCATTGTCCCCCCAGAAAGGCAGATGGAGCTACTACAGCAGGCAACAGACTCCATTTGCCAATCAGTCAGGGAGGACATGTTGGCGTCCAACAGGGACAGACAGGCGGCCCTGGACAATCTGAGGGAATCAATTTCAATAGATGCCCAGGGACAGAGGGAAGCCCTGAGGGGAGAGGTCCGGCACCTCAGGCAGACTCTTGTGGACCTTGAGGCTTCCACTGTCACCAGGACGGAACAGCTGCTGGAGCGCGTCACCCGTACGCTCTCAGCAGAGATACAGGAAACTCGGGTGGAGGTCCGGGCAACACGTCGGGTGTTGCATGGGGATCTCCGCACCATTTCCCTCCAGAACGAGGCCTTCCAGGCCCGCATGCTTGCTGCCAGGGAGGACCAAACTAGGGCATTGCGTGGGCTGCCTCCCATGGCACCACCACCACCTGTGGCAGCAGCAGCAGAGGTTGAGGAGAGCGAATCCAGCAGTGAATCTCCCACTATTTAGTAGCCGTGCAGGCCATGAGCCCACGGAGGTGTTTTTTTTTCGCAACATTCACGCAGGTGACTGTTGTTGGGCCCCCTGTCCTCGGACCTCCTGGGTGGCCTCCCCCATCCCCCCTGGCCCACACATGGCCATTTTTGATTTTTGATTTTTGATTTTTGATTTTTGATTTTTTGTTGCAGTGTGTTGCCTTGTGTGGCTCCCGTGGGCATCCACTGTATTCCGGCTGGGCACATGCAGGCTTGTCCTGAGTTTGGGTTAGATGCTTGGGTCAGTGAGACACACACCCCTCCTGCTTCCCGTTTCCATGGGCTTGCAAAGGGTGTGCCCAAGTGACAGTGAATTACACAGTGACGTTGGACTCCCATGAGCTGTGTGGGCAGTCTGTAGTCAATACTGTGTATACATTCCTAGTGCATATTGTTGTTGTATTGTGCACTGCATGGTGTATTGATATGTGCTTGTGCATCCATGTCGCCATCCTGATTTGCAGGTTCATTCCTCATGTCTTCACAAGGCCGTCCACTTTGGAGATGGGGCTCATGTTGTGAGCAGTGGACTTCCTGATGGTCGTGGCAACAGCACTGTACAGTTGGAGGTGGTGGATGTGCTGGCATTCTCGTGTTGTAAGACTATGTATCCTTTGCCTTAGTACTGTCATGTTTATGCTATGTCGATTGTATTGTGGTAAGTATTTGGTCATGTGTGTTGTTGTTTCTACATTCATGTGGGCATATTGTGTGTGGCCAGTTTCCATTAGGGACACTGTACTTTGTGACACGTGTCATGTTTGGGGGATGACTTTGTTTGCTCTCACATGGCATGTAATGCCATGGTGTGTTGGGTGGCGGTGCTGGGGAGGGGTTGGGTGACATGGCACTGTTGTCATGTTGTGTCTTGCAAGGGGGTAATGATTTCAGCAGCATAGAAGTGTGTCTTTTGAACACAGCATTGGTGCTGTTTGTGTAGTTTGGGAAGCACACAATGGAACACTTCCAGATGTACAATCTCAGGCTGGTATGGTTGTGACAGTTGACTGTCCATTGACACATCATAATTGTCAGTAACAATCATCATTGATTGTCAGCTGGTATGTGCCAGGGCTGTGTGCACTCCACAGGGGTGTGATTTTATGTGAAGTAATTAGCCAACAGCTGCGAAAGGGCTGCCTCACCCCGTGCCCTTTCCCCTCCCATGCGCAGTGGGCATGCATGTGGTTGGGGATGTGGGGGCACCACCATGTCCATGGCCAGGCCCCTGCGTGTTGCAACGTTGTGCAGGACACATGCTGCCACTATGATCCTGCACACTACTGGGGGAGCGTATAACAGCTGTCCGCCAGAACGGTTAAGGGAGCGGAAGAGTGACTTGAGCACTCCGAATGTGCGCTCCACGATGCCCCGGGTTGCAATGTGGGCTGTGTTGTATCTTACCTGGGGCGGCGTGGTGGGGTTCCGAATTGGCGTCATCATGTGGGTGCTGAGAGGGTAGGCACTGTCCCCTGGGGAGGTGGTGATGGGTATCATCAGTGGGGTTGTGACATTACTCAGTATCTGACATGCATGTATGCGTAATGGCATTTATACTCACCGAGCAGCCATGTATCGCCATGCCGCCCAGCTTCTATGTCCCGGTTTAGGGTAGACATTCTGTAGATGAAACTGTCGTGGGTGGAGCCTGGATAGTTGGCGTATACTGAGGTGATGATTCCCTTGGCATCACATACTACCTGGGCATTGATGGAATGCCAGTGCTTGCGGTTTCTATAGATGTGCTCAGTTGCCCTGGGGGGACGTAGAGCCACATGGGTGCAATCAATGGCACCTAGCACTTTGGGGAATTGTGCCACCCTGTAGAAGTCCTGGGCAACAGCCTGCCTTTCTGCAGGTGTTCTGGGCAGGTATATGTGCCTGCGGACTGATGGGCGTGCAGTGATGATGGCCAAGACCTGGTGTAGGCAGCGTGACTGTGTGGCTTGTGACACCCCCCCCCCACTATGGCACTTGTCCTCTGAAATGATCCAGTGGCCAGGAAGTGCAGTACATTGAGGACACAGGGTGGTTGATGTGAGGTCATCCTCCCACTCACTGACCAGGTCGAGTATTATGTGAGGTGGAAACCTGTACCTCACATACACATGGTCATCAGGCATCCCAAAAAGGCTGGTTCTGGGTGTAAAAATTCTGGCACGGACTATCCTCCTCCTCCTCCTGCGGTATCCCACGGCCACTGCTGCTAGGAACGGTAGGTTCATCCTGGCATCTGAGCTTGTTTGTTGTTTGCATGCACTTTTATGATGTGCGGGTGGACGTACGCCTACTTCCTGCTGGCGTACGTGTTTCCGGATTGGCCACGTTCGTTTCCTTGAATACGTGTTGTAGGCGAGCGTGTAAAACTTCCCGCGCAGCCCTGGAATACCCGCACCCAGCCCAATCGCGTGTGGAGCTTCTCGCGCACCCCTGAAATACACGCACATGCTCCCCCAGGCCCGATCGCGTGTGAATACACCCGCAAGCCCCTGGAATACACGTACCCCGCTCCCCCAGGCCCGATCGCGTGTGAAAACACCCGCGAGCCCCTGAAATACACACGCCCAGGCCAATCGCGTGTGAGAAGCTTCTCGCGCACCCCTGAAATACACGCGCCCAGGCCAATTGCGTGTGGAACTTCAAGCGCACCCCTGAAATACACGCACACGCTCCTCCAGGCCAGATCGCGTATAAAACTTCACGCGCACCCCTGAAATACACGCACATGCTCCCCCAGGCCCGATCGCGTGTGTAAACACCCGCGAGCCCCTGAAATACAGGTACCCCGCTCCTCCAGGCCCGATCGCGTGTAAAAACACCCGCGAGCCGCTGGAATACACGTACCCCACTCCCCCAGGCCCGATTGCGTGTGAAAACACCCGCGAGCCCCTGAAATTCCCGCACGCAGCCCAATCACATGTGGAACTTCACGCGCACCCCTGAAATACACGCACATGCTCCCCCAGGCCCGATCGCGTGTGTAAACACCCGCAAGCCCCTGGAATACACGTACCCCGCTCCCCCAGGCCCGATCGCGTGTGAAAACACCTGCGAGCCCCTGAAATACACGCACCCAGGCCATTCGCGTGTGGAACTTCCCGCGCACCCCTGAAATACACGCGCCCAGGCCAATCGCGTTTGGAACTTCTCGCGCACCCCTGAAATACACGCACATGCTCCCCCAGGCCCGATCGCGTGTGAAACCACCCGCAAGCCCCTGTAACACACGCGCCCAGCCCAATCGCGTGTGGAACTTCCCGCGCACCCCTGAAATACACGCACGCAGCCCAATCGCGTGTGGAACTTCCCACGCACCCCTGAAATACACGCGCCCAGGCCAATCGCGTGTGGAACTTCCCGCGCACCCCTGTAATACACGCGCCCAGGCCAATCACGTGTGGAACTTCCCGCGCACCCCTGAAATACACGCACCAGGGCAATCCCGTGTGGAACTTCCCTTGCACCCCTGAAATACACGCACCCAGGCCATTCGCGTGTAGAACTTCCCGCGCACCCCTGAAATACACGAACACAGCCCAATCGCATGTGAAACTTCCCGCGCACCCCTGAAATACACGCACGCAGCCCAATCGCGTGTGGAACTTCCCGCGCACCCCTGAAATACACGCGCCCAGGGCAATCGCGTGTGGAACTTCCCGCGCACCCCTGAAATACACGCGCCCAGGCCAATCGCGTGTGGAACTTCCGGCGCACCCCTGAAATACACGCGCCCAGGGCAATCGCGTGTGGAACTTCCTGCGCACCCCTGAAATACACGCACCCAGGCCATTCGCGTGTAGAACTTCTCATGCACCCCTGGAATACACGCACCCAGGCTATTCGCGTGTAGAACTACTCGCGCACCCCTGGAATACACGCACCCAGGCCATTCGCGTGTAGGACTTCTCACGCACCCCTGAAATACACGCACCCGCTCCCCCTGGCCCGATCGCGTGTGAATCTTCTCACGCACGCGTGTTCCCGACACCCGTAATACGCGTTCCCCGCTTTTGCCAGTCCGATAAACTGGAACAGTGTTGGCGCAGCCCTTTGCGATGGTTTTGCGATCTCGATGGCTTTTTCTTGCGCGAGGGCGTTCTTGGGGGCGTAACTGGCGCTGCTGCTGGGTCGCTGCGCCACTCTGCGCCACGTCTGCTTTTGGAGGCGAGAATCCATGAATACGCTGTGCGCGGGAATTGGTTTTATCGCACGCGGCTGGCGCAGACATTCGCACGGGCACGCCGTGCGCCAGCCGCGTGCGACACTTTTGGGAGGAATTACATGAATCGGCCTGTAAGAGTGTCTCAGGTATAAGGCAAGAATTGGACTACTGTGCAGGAATGTCACAGGAAGATCCACAAGAATCCCTAATGTACTTACTGCAAGTATTAGACACCAAAAATATCCATAGATAGACGTGGAAACACACATGCACACTCTGAAACCATGTATCACAAGACCACATCCATCATGAACAATTTGTATATGTATCCATGCCAAAATCTGAATCCATTCCATTTCACCAGCTTCTGAAGAATTCAAATCATGGTGTATTATGCCCTTTTTGCATTGGGACAATAGTTCCACCATACAAATAAACTCACATAGCAAATATGTCATACTAATTCTTCTAAGGTACAATTCAGATGGTACCAAAAACAACTGAAAGCTTATAGGCTTCACAAGTATCTCTTGGAAAGAAAACCTTCGCAGAGGTAGGTATAGTATAACACACTGGTGCCACAACCACTTCAAGGCGTGTTAGGGAGATTTCTTAAACAAGTGCTAAATTACCTCTACCTTAGAGCCCTCCAGCTCTTTTTGCTATATTTTGGGTATTTGAACTTTTCATTTTCAATGTGTTTTACTTTTGTGTTCTTTGGTTATGGAGTTGTAAGACAACTCCATAGGCATCACATTTTTTCTGTGTGTCACACAGCACATTCAGTGCAGTGGCACAGGGATGTCTTTCAGACTTCCCAAGGTTTAAATACCTTCACTGGGACTGACTACTGTCTCCCAGACCATGTAAAGTTAAATTGACTTTACTAGTCTCTTTAAATGTACAGCCCCAACACACCCTATCTTCCTATAGAGTGCTGAAGGGGTTGCCCAGCCTCCCCTGAGTCAAAACAATCATGTAGTGGTTAAATGTTACCCTTTCCTACTTTAAATGGCTGATGGCAGTGGTTTAGATCCAACTACCATGATTTTTCCCGACCGCTAACAACGATAGCTAAATATCGGGCCAGCCATGTTTTTCAATATGGCGGCCAAGACCTATCTGCAAAACAGACTCTGGTCATCTTTTTTCACCATTTCTTTTAGAAAAGGTCCTTCTTGTGTTTGTCTCTGCGTGCCAAACCATTTTTGGTCACTTTGTTCGTTGGCCTTTGGTGGGCTTCAGTGCTGAAGCCCTCCTCTTGCGCCAGGGTGTCTGGGGTGGACAGGATGTGAGGGAGGTGCCCAAAACTCCCTGTGCTTAGTCTACTAGGAGACCTGAATGCACTCTGGCATGATTGGCTGGCTGACTGTCCGGCAAGGACAGCCACCCTGCTGTGTGAGTGACAGCCAGGCTGGAATGAAAGGGGGAAAACTGTTTAAAAGCAGGTCTCTGTGACTTGGAAAGCAGAGTCGACCACTGGAACGAAAGAACCAAAGATGAGCTGAAGGAAGAGGACTGCTGGAGCTCCTGGATGACCGGTGAAGTCCTGCTGCAGGTCCAAATTGCCTGAAGCTCCATCGACAGAGTATTTAAAAGAAACCCTTTGTCGTGCCTATGAATGTATTTGGGCTGTCTATTTGTATAATCTTGTCTTTTTACTCCTTTAAGAAGTATCTGAAGTGCCATTTTGCTCCCACTTCATTGAAGTTAAACTTGTTCATTTAGTTACCGGTTGTATTTGTGTGGTTTACTAGTTTGTGATATTGAGCTGCTTATGCTAGTGTAATGTTTTCTAATTGACTGAGTAAATAAATGTATATTCTTTTACCAAGAAACCTTGACTAAGTGTATATTTGAACACTGTATTTGTTGGTCCTTTGTGTAACTTGTTCTACTGCTCACTTAAACTCTTGAGATAAGTCTGGCTCCTCAGCCATCACTACCAATTTACTGAGTAGTACAGGCTTGTACCAAAGGTGAAATTGTGCTTACACTTGTAGTCCTAAATTCCTGAAGTGTTCCCAAAGGGTACTGCAGGTGATTCAGCCTAACAGGGTACTACACTGCATATGTCAAAAAAAGAAGTGGTTGGTTTGAATGTAACAATACCTCTGTCACTCCAAAACATAGGTTACCAGAAAATTTAACAAATGCCTACTTAATATCCCTTCAACCAAAATATAGTCACTAAACTATAGCACAATTAACAGTAACAATACGCCAGCAGCTATTGAGTTAAATCCATAATACTACAAAAGCACTTTTGGAAGTAAATCTAGTTAGAATATGCCAAGAGGTATCTAACAACTTGAAAAAAAACCTTCATTGCAAAGCACTTCAAATACAGCATCTCAATTCTTATTCAACAAAACATTTTCTAACATCTAATGTAGTTAGAATACTCCAACAGGTATCTAACTACTTCAAGCATTCCCTTAAGCACAACATGCTTCAAAAAATATACTATCATCCTTACACTCACTTAACTGTAATCAGGTTGTTTTAATCCAGTACATATTTTTTCCCCAATGATTATGTAATGTCAATACAACAGCAGTGTGTCATACACTAATGTTGTGCCAAACATAGTACTTACAATGGGGGTCCATGCCGGTCTCCGGCATGGTGGATGGCGGAATTACCGCCCCCATCACAAGGTTGGCGGGGACGGTAATTTCCCATTCACCTTTTGCTCTTCCCCATTCCCATTTTGCCCCATAGGGTATAATGTGGATGGGGAAGGTGCTAATAACGGCACCGTAAATTACGGTTGCCCTAATTAGCTCCAAGGTCCCTTAGCGGGTTGGATTTTAATGCCTGCAAAAAGCAGGCGTTAAAGCCTGGTTTAACGGCGCCAACGCTCTTTACGGCGCCGTTAAACCATTAGCGCCAGGGTTGTAATGAGGCCCAATGTACTGTTTATGAAGGTCTAAAAGATAACATGTATATTTAAATTTGTATACAACTACAGCTTTTAAACTATCCTGCTTAACCAATTGAACTGTGTTTTTCCAATGAAAAGAAACCAGAGATTGCAGCTTCATAACACTACAACATTAAGTAACTACAGCAATTATAATCAAATACATATTCTATAAACACTATCCTCAATTGTATTCAAATCATTAGTACGACATACTGTTCAATTGCATAATTCCTCCATATTACAAACACTTTGTACTCCCACTACATTACCTACAATTACTATACACATATTGGACCTAATGTAATTCTGCCAATACTCCTACTACATTACCTATAAATACTAATCACATATTAATTACTCCTGTGGTGGTTGTGCCCAGTGCACATATTCTTGGAGCCATGGCCTGCAGCCATGCCCCCCAGAATCTAGCCACTGGCCTTAACCACTGCCATACAATGAACTATAAAAAAAGTTGACTGAAAGGAGCGTCTCATTTCTCCCGCGAACGCTCGTGCTCGCAAGGTCCATTCCTCACAGCTGCACTGCGAGCGGAGCTCTTGCAGCCCATTCTGTTTCCTGGAGGGGGCGGAACCCTTCCTGACCACGTGACACAGCACGTGACTGCCAGCCTGCACAAGTTGCCGGCACTGCCGCCCGCGCGGCGCATTACCCGCTGACTGAAAGGAGCGTCTCATTTCTCCCGCGAACGCTCGTGCTCGCAAGGTCCATTCCTCACAGCTGCACTGCGAGCGGAGCTCTTGCAGCCCATTCTGTTTCCTGGAGGGGGCGGAACCCTTCCTGACCACGTGACACAGCACGTGACTGCCAGCCTGCACAAGTTGCCGGCACTGCCGCCCGCGCGGCGTATTACCCGCTGACTGAAAGGAGCGTCTCATTTCTCCCGCGAACGCTCGTGCTCGCAAGGTCCATTCCTCACAGCTGCACTGCGAACGGAGCTCTTGCAGCCCATTCTGTTTCCTGGAGGGGGCGGAACCCTTCCTGACCACGTGACACAGCACGTGACTGCCAGCCTGCACAAGTTGCCGGCACTGCCGCCCGCGCGGCGTATTACCCGCTGACTGAAAGGAGCGTCTCATTTCTCCCGCGAACGCTCGTGCTCGCAAGGTCCATTCCTCACAGCTGCACTGCGAGCGGAGCTCTTGCAGCCCATTCTGTTTCCTGGAGGGGGCGGAACCCTTCCTGACCACGTGACACAGCACGTGACTGCCAGCCTGCACAAGTTGCCGGCACTGTCGCCCTTGCGGCGTTAAGCCCTGGAGACTGTAAGGGCTGGAGATACTGTTTTGCTGTTTGGCTGTGATCTGTGAGTACACTGTCCTGGGCCGTCCTAAGCCAACCCAATTGAAGTTGTATTCCTATTACGAGGGTTCGGGGTGGAGAGTCGGACTCTGGCAGCTCCACAAGCCGTCGGGCGTTCCCTTCCCAAAAAATGACTACTACGCTGACACAACTCATTTACTAAAACTTTAATTTTATTGAGTGTGTAACATTGCTTTTTATTTTAATTCGCTCTTAATACTAGGTTACATATATACTTCATAGGGTTTTTAGACAATGTACTGGTTTTTCAGAGCTTGATTTTTGCTATTTGTGCCATACTCTAACATTTGCATTTTTAAAATTTAAAAATTGCCTAGTATTTTTTGCTGTGTGTCTCTATGTCTAACTTCCCCTGACATCTAGGCTTATTTCCAGTGTATTTTTGGGTACCTTCTCTGGCATAATTCTTATTTTTCTTTCTCTTTCTGCCTACTGTTGGGCTGAGGTTTTATCTGAATGACACGTAAGGGACTTAGAAGTCAGACTGCTATGGAGGTCTCACTTCCTTTGGCCCCTTCGCCCATTGTCAGTTTGCCCTTCATGCCATCTACAGTTATTGTGCCAGAAACCCCCATTTCTATTGCTATGGGGAGTTCTGATGATGCTTCACTTCAGGCCCATTATAACCCTCTCCTTTTAAGGGACATAGCCCAGGCCCAAATTCATTTGAGAGAGAGGTCTGAGGTCTGCAATGCTATGGGTATTACTCCACGTAATACAGCTTATAATAACTGTATTTTCAATGGAATACATGACATTTCTATAGATACTCAGGAAGAACGTCTAGCTGCTACTCTTGCCTCCAATCTTTTGGTTGGGGTCAGTTTCTCAAAGATTAAAAGCAACATGGGCTATGACAACAACCCTCTGGCTAATATCTCTCTTCCAACGATTGCCTCACTGAATCCTAGTACGCCCATACCCCCAGTCATGGTGGGTGAATCAGAAGTTACTGTATCACAACTATTAGAGAAGAAGGACAGTGGGAGCGTTGCTATCTCCCACACTCAACCCTCTTTAGGACCCAAAGCATTACCCAGTGATATTAAGCACACATCTTCTTTCCACGTTAACCTTTCTACTAGTGTGGTGGGAACTTCCTTCTCCCCTAATAGGATCTCTTTGCCGTTCAAAACCCCTCTTAACAAGCCCCGTAACTCAATATCAAAAATAAAAATTAATCTAGGTACCCAGGGTAACTCAATCCAGGGGAAAAACATCTCACATTTTTTTGGTAAGAAATCTGTTTCTAGCACTCTGGCTAAATCTCCTCACCCTCCTCCTTCAGTATATACCCCGGCCCATACTAACTCAATTAACGTAGCTAAGAAACTGGATATTGAAGATCCCTCAGTCCAGGATATTGATGATATCAGTATTATAGAATGTGCAGATAAGGCAATTGCTGATAGCCACTTGGACTCCCATCTTAACAAAACAAATAATGTAACACAACAAATTTGTGATGAATCATTGGCAGGTTCCCCTTCAGATCTCACCAACTTTATTGATGAGTATACTGAAAAACAAAACTGGTTAAAAGAAAGAGGTCTTCTTCCGGACTTCAAAACTGATCCGCCCAGTGAGTCTATTCTACATCATACCCTTAAAGATGTTGATGATAGAATTAAACTCTCCCATCCAACTATCTCTGCGTTGAATATGGTTCTGAGTTCCTTTGTGAGTCTCTATGATAACATCTGGTCAGAGGTTAGATCCCATTCACGTATACTTTCCGAAATATATTCTAGGCTGGAGGGCCTAGATAGATTTGAAGATTTAGTAAAAATTATAAAAGAAGAAAACCAATTTTTGACCACTCAAGGCCTTGACCCTACCTCTTTTAATCCACCTTTGGCCCCTACACACGATTTTCATCAGGGGCCTACGGGGACCACGGTAACTACTTTAGGGGTGGTCCCCAATGCGGCCCTGGGTCCTCTGGTTCTCCAATCTCCAGATCTTGATTCCCGGGGCTCTTCCTCTATGACTCCCCGAGCTGCCTTTGATGGTTTACGAGAGGTTGACGGCCCTACAGATATACTTCCTAGTGTCCCGACTGTATTCTCTATGGAAAGAGGAGAGGACAAAGTACAGGAGGATCTGCCAGGGGTATCCCTCAAACCCTCTATACAAGACCGTTCATGTGCAGGTGGGACTGCAGAGTTGGCCGTCCGTTCCAAAGGTGACCATATCGCATCCTCAGGAGAAAACATGACTATCCTTACTCCAGAGATCGCAGCAATTTCTTCTGAGCCCCCAGAGGAAACTTCCTGTCCAAAAGTCCTCCCCTGTCTAGGAAAGAAAAGGAAAATTAGCCAACAAATGAAGAAAACAAAAAATCAGAAGAATGTCAAAAAGATTACTTCGTATACTAATCAATTTTTCAAAAACCTCTTTATGGCAAACTCTTTAGTCCCTTCAACCACTGTTTTAGTTCCACAGGGGACTGGTAACTCTGTTGAACCAATCCCCTCTCCCATCTATGTGACCACTCCGGATACCGCCAATGCTCCACCTATTTTACCACCTGCATCTGTTTCATCGGATGCGGTGGGTATGCTGATTAACACCTCTGCCTCTATAGATGTGGGGCCAAGGACTGGTGGTATTGGTGAAATTGCAGCTTCTAGCATTCGGATAACACCTCTTACCATACCAGCATCCACTAGTACTAACCCTGTAGCACTGCCAACCGATACTGTTGCAGCGGAGGCTAAGGACTCTGCCCCAGAAGCAATTCTCCCTTCTACTTCTCTGGAGTCTATTTCTGGAAAAAGCCTGAATCATCCGGACACTTCTCTAACTACGCCGACTGTTAATATGGTTAACATTGATATGGTTAAACATTTATTTCAGTCGCTACTTGTTCCCAAGATCAGCAAGGTGACAGTGTCTAATTCAAATGTAAGCTTGTCACAGGACGAGGTTCCTACTACTCGGCTCTCTTCTTCTGATCCGGCATTCTTGTCTGCTCCTGAGGAGCCCCTTGTTAATATGGACTGCATTAAGAGGGATGGAGATATGACAGATCGATCAGACAGTGTCTTATCGACTCTCCCCCCTTTTAACCATGCTTCTCTTAGCATCCCAAATATGCGCATGTCTGCGGTTCGAGAAGCGGTCCCCTCTGGGTTTGACTTTGCCCATAATAAGAACGTTTCCAAATCTTGGGAAAGATTTCCACTGGGGCCAAATGTCAACCATAATAGGACTATACTAAGAGGGGCGAGGGGTTGTGATCTGGCGGCTGACCCCCTTGGTCACTTTACCAAAAAAATTACTGAGTCCTTAGCTGTCTCTGCAACAACAAAAGTTTCTGGTGATGTTTTACAGCTTTCCAGTCTTTGGGGCGAAGATATGCCAATCTGTTTAAATCGTGGTAACATACTTAAAATCTTTCACCAACTTCCTTCGCTTTCGCTTATTTCTAGCTATGACATAGATGGCGTTTTATTCCCTTTCCATGATCGGGTAGATGTTAGTAACATTATTCTTAGATCGAAGGTAGTTTTAGACTTGATCATGGGGCATATGGAAGGGTTGAAGCAACTAGGATTTGAAGCAAAAATAGTGGACTCTTCTCAACTTGCCAAAAATAAAGGAGAGGGCGCTGAATATAGAGGTAATCTTACAATGGTCTACCATCCAGAAAGAACTCCCCCACCCCAACGGAGGCATTTCCTGCCCAAATCTAATGGAGACTTCGCGAGCTGGGCACATGTCACCGCAGGCTTATGGAAATGATTTAATTCCCGCTAAATCAGAATTCTCTTCGAAGGCTCGCCCTCTATATAGCTTCGTTTTTTTTTCTTGGAACTCCAGAGGTAATTCTCATTTGTTCACGAACCTAGAAACGGTTGCCGTGATTAAGGCTTCGCATTGTTTTTTTCTCCAAGAAACCTGGCTACTTTCAACTCCAGTTCTTGATGGATTCGATATTTTCTCTCAATGTGCCAAACCTAGCCTGGGAGGCCGCGCATCGGGGGGACTCATTATAGGGGTAAGAACCTCCTTTGGTTCTGTTGCCAAGGAGCTTTCGGATACACCTTTTGGCTTTATGGCCTTAGAGGTGTTTTTTCCGGATTCTAATTGTTACTTTCTCTTGGTCAATGTGTACTGGCATATGGGAATCTCTCCTCTCGAATTGTTTCTGGAGAAGCTAACTGATACAATCCTTGCCTGGAGATATCTGCATCCCATGGGCAAACTCATTCTGGCGGGCGATCTAAATTCAGACTGTACTCTCTGTCTGGAATCCAATTATGATGACCTGGGCTTGGTTATGGAAGACGATCCACGTACAGGACTAAAACTTACATGGGGCCGATCTTGGAATCTGGCTTTGGATTCAACTGGCCTAACTTGTCTTAACAGCCATTATGATGCTACTAATCCTTCCTGCCCAACTTGGCGTAGATCGTCCTCATCTTCCACCTTAGACTACGTCTTTGTCGACCATTCCCTGATTCCATTTTCTTCTAATGTCGAGGTGTCCTTCAACTCATGGAGTGACCATGGTATTCTCCGGGTTCAATTTCTATGCCCCTTCTTTACCAAGCTTCTGCCGGAGGGTGGACCCACTCAGCTTTATACTGTTAGTCAAGGGACAGGGATAAGGTGGTCTCCTTTTAACATCAGTGTTCTTAATAACAAACTGATCTCTTCCCTTAACCACACCTCGCTCTGCTGGAAAATAGCAGTCTTTAACACCTCTTCTTTTGATAGTTTTCTCAATGTCTTACAGAGTAGTATTTATGGCCAGCTCAGGAAAGGAGTCTTCAAAAAACTTCACAACCATAGTTTCGACCAACAATTGGCCGATGTAAAGGCCCTTACTAAGAAACTTATTAGGGATGTTCAAGCCCTAGATACGGATTGGGCAGATAAAACAACAAAAATTAAAACCATTCGCCAAAAATACAAAAACTACTGTAAGCATAGAAAAATTACTATGATTCAAAATGACGCACAGTATATGCTTGCAGTACTAATAAAACGAGATGTGAGGGCTTTCTGGGCTTCGGTCTCCAGCCTAGATAACGCATTGATGGCTGATCAGCTTAATGCAATCCCAGAGGCCAAATGGTTTGACTATTACTCTAAACTTTTTGATATTGGGGAGGAAGACTTGGCTTCGGATGTATTGATGATTTACCCATCGAAAGACGCATGGAAACCAGTTTTTGATCTTGAGACAGTGTTCTGTCTTATTTCTAAGGCTAAGAAATCTAGGGCACCAGGCCCAAATGGCCTTACGAACAATACATTCAAAGCCGAGCCCGAGATTTGGGCCAATCTACTCTTCCTGCTTTTTCAGGACGTAGTAAATTCCGGGAAGGTCCCTATGAGTTGGCATACGGCCCATATTGTCCCAATCTTTAAGAGAGGCTTACGCTCGGAGGTAAAGAATTATAGACCGATCTCTCTTATAGACGCGGACTGTAAGCTTTTTGCTTCTCTGCTCCTCTCCCATCTTAACATATGGATTAGGGACAATCATATTCTCCCCAAATACCAAACGGGCTTCAGGGTCGGCCACTCTACCAATCTCAATGGTCTTATTATAACTGCCCTTCAGACCTCCTCTTGGGGAAAATCTGATGGTCCTCTGTATGTCGCCTCTATTGATTTATCTAATGCATTTGATCTGGTCATTAGATCCAGATTATGGGAAAAATTAACTAAATGGGGCATCCCGGCGGGCCTCCTTTCTCTCATTATGGCCCTCTATGAAAACTCGGGGGTACACATCAGGCTCGATTTGGCTGGTACTCTCTCTAGGAGGATTAGGACGCGTATTGGGGTGAGACAGGGTTGCTCGTTAGCTCCCTGTCTATTTATCCTCTATTTGGCTGATGTGGATAACTTCCTGAAAAATGCAGGCATGGTGAGTGCTAAACTTGGGGACCTGAGATTCTCATGGTTGGCATATGCCGATGACTTTCTCTTGTTCGACCAGACCAAAGTGGGCCTGCAGAGGCTCCTGTGTAAATTTGAACAGTACGCACTGCTAAATGGGCTGAAGATCAATCCTGGTAAAACACGTATCATGGAATTCTCAAAGGGGAGAACCCGAAACAACAAAGTATGGAAAATGGGGGGAGCAAACATTTCTCGAGTTAACAAAATCGTCTATTTGGGCTTTTTGATCTTGGCCCAACCATCGGTGACAGAACTGAGACGATTCCTTAGACAGAAACTGCTCCCTCTCATCTCCCAATCACGTACTTTGGAGAATAAATATTGTATGTTCTCCCTCAAACCCGTGGTAGACTTTTTCAAGGGTAAGGTGATTCCAAAGTTACTGTATGGTATGGAACTCCATTACTTTACACTTTTGCCCTTCTGGGACTCTCTTGAAGGTATTTACTGGAGGAAAGTTTTAAAACTGCCCAATTCAATTCCTACTGTTGCCATTAGATATGAGTTAGGTCTGGTTTCTCTACGAGCTAGGATTCTTTGGAGGGTTCTCTCATTGTTCTCAGCCTTGCTTTCCCCTAGACCTGATACTTTATATGTTGATGTGGGCCATATGATTTTCTCCCAGACACACTCGGGCCATAACATATATCTCCAGCTTTTCTCCACTCTCTGTGATAAGACCCTGATGGACATATCCTCCGACAGGGATACATTACTTACAAACCCTAATAAGGTAAAGGAGTCTCTCTTCAGCCATGATTGGAGCAACACTATCGAAAAACTTCATGGTTATTCCTCACTGAGTGATCTTCAATTTGATCATAAGAAGAGAGGTGTGATGTCTTTTATTTTGACCCAATTTCCTAATAGACATTACCGCTCTCTTCTTATTAAACTCAGATGGAACCTTCTTCCCACTCGGGAAGTCCTACGCAAAAGGAAGAAGCTCTCTGATTTGGATCCCACCTGTCGTTTCTGCAAACTTTTGGGGGTCACTGAAACTTCTCGGCATCTCATTCTTGACTGCAAGGCCTTGACCTCTTTAAGGGACAAATATCTAGGCATTTTTAATGTTATGGGGCTACTGGGGGTAGACAATTTGATTTGGTCACAATGTCTCTCAATCTCGAACATCAAGGTTGGTCTGGCTGTGGCGGGCTTTATCAGAGCCCTTGACCTATATGCCCCTTTGGTCTGACTTTTGCTCCTATTCTTGGAACTATGAATTTTTTACTATATGAGCACAGTGTTTTTAATATGAGCAATGTATTTCATATTTTATACCTTGCATTTATTCTATCTGTTATTCTCTGTAACTAGTACTTTGTATTGACTTGACTAATCTTAGACAATCAAATTTTAAATCTGAAACCGGTTGATTATCTATTGTCTGTCCCTTTTTGTAAAATTTGCAAATTTTTGCAACTTATGTAAATCTGTAATTTCGTATTTCTTTAGCGGGCATTTTCTTTTTCTTTTTTTTTTTTTTTAAATGCAAATGCAATGCAATGAATGTTTATCTTTTCTTTTACTATTCTGTTTTTAATTATAAAGTTTGTTTTATTTGTAAAGATTTTTTGTAAACCATATACAATAAAAAAAAAAAAAAAAAAAAATATGTACCGTACACCATCAACTAATAAAAAACTCACCCAGAACCACCTGCAATTGAAATGATGCCCGTGGACACAGAAAATTAACTGTGGGCTCGGCAGCATTTCCAAATGCTTTTTTCACATATAAAAACAGCTCAACATTACTTTCATTCCACTTCTCTACCATTTCTACACTCTCTTCCAGCCATCAAATAACCCAAAATGTCTTTTCAAAGCCATTCGTTCATGGAGCTGTCTGCGAACTATCACTGTATCGCGGACAGCTATGGTACCTGCTGGCCTATTTCAACCTACAAAAATAGCCCCATATCTTTTTTCCACTCTCCCACCCTTCCCACTCCCCTACCCTTCCCAGCTCCTCTTTCCACGACCAAATGACCCAAAATGTGTTTTCCAGACTTTTTCCCCAGTGCACTGTCCCTAGATCCAACATGGCGGGCGTTTCCAAAAATTCGACGCACCTCATGCTCTTCACCATCCAATCAGCCAGCAAGTCCAATGTCCACGGGCATCATGCCACCCTCTGGACTAATTGCAGGCCTGTGCGCAGAACAAATAGGAAAGTGAGGCCACGGACCGATCCCAGATAGCACTATTTTTTGTACCTACTTTTTGGTCATTTAAAAAAAAATACCAGACGGATTTACACCAAATTTACAAAAGCACACTTCTGGGACCTAGCCGCCGCTCCTGGTGCAAATTTTGTGAAAATCTATCCAGTGTGTCGGGGGGAAATTCTGCCGGGGTCGGCCGGGCTGTCCGTAGACCTCCGGGCAGGGAGGCCCCAACTCCTCCCGTATATCCCAAAAGAGATAAGAGCATGAGACACACACAAGAAGCAAGGTGACTCTGCTGTTTATTAGACAAAACGGCAGGGATGGGTCAAGGATTGTTCGTGTCCGTCCTGACACACACACAATCGTGGGGCTCGCAGGCCCTTTTTACCTTAGTATGACGCGCTACTTGCGTCATCTTACAAAGTTTAGCAAAAAACCTATTTCCATTCTGGATTGGTTACTCGAGTGGTAGGGTTAGTATAGCATACATATAGAGAACGGTATTAGTGGTTGAGGGTTAGTCAGGTGATATACTTGGGCTGTCCCTTCAATTTGATACATGAAAGTTGTTACATGAAGACCTCTGAGGATTGGTCAATGTTAATGGCGTCAATGATAAGAGCCCCATGTTCTGATTGGTTCACTCGCGAGCCTCCCAGTCTGGGACTATCGCTGTTCCCAGCTCGCGGTGCACCTGTCATTTGCAACAATGTTTTTACTATGGGTAGGTGTAAACAATGTGAGGATTTATTCATATGTTGGGAGGTCGACTACTCCCACTGCTGCAGATGTCCAATGAGTCTTTTAATTGTATCTGCCTGTGTCTTGAAACGTGGGATTCAGGCGTCTCCTTCCTCCTGGGCTTGGCACCCTGTCAGGTTTGGCTTTGTCACGTGAGGTGAGACCGTGTTTGAGGCCGAATTCAGCACAATTAATATTGTTTTTCCCACTGTGTGCCTGGTTTATCTTGCAGGTGCGACCTTGGCGTCGGCTTGCAGCGTGCTAGATTGCAACATCGTGCCCTTGGCGGTGTGCTTTCGCCGGGCTCATTCTGCAGGGTCAGCAACCGAGCTCTCGCTCATTCAATGTTCATGGAAACTTTTGTTTGCGGCCTACTTGGGCCTGGGGCATAGGTGGAACCGTTTGATGCAGAGCTCTTTAGGTTACGGTATCATATTGCTCTATCCTCAGTATCGTGTCTCCGTTATATTCTTTATTATGGTACATGGTTCTTAGAAGAAGCGTGAGCAAGCCTTTTTAGATAAGTTCATTATGCGTCTTGCGTTTCTGCATTTTGAGAGCCTATGTGGAAAATAATAAAGATGCACGTCCGTGGGTATGTCTGTCGCCTATGTCATTGCACTGAGTATGTTCTTCGTGTGGATTGGTGTGGGAGTGTCCGGTGTGCATGTGTGCACAGGTGTGCTGACCGTTGGCTAGGTCGTCATGGCATCTCTAACGACGTGTAGGTTTAGTCGAGTTGATCCATGCCGCAGGTGTCGGCATGGGCAGGGCGGGCTGCTGGGCAGGTAGGTGGGCACATCCGTATGTTCCTGTACCAGGGTATTTGGTCGTTTGGTAGATAGGCAAACTCCTCTCGTGGTGGGTGCCTAGGCCGTGATCCTCTAGGCCAAGCGCGAGAG
Source organism: Ambystoma mexicanum (assembly GCF_040938575.1). Classification (NCBI taxonomy): domain Eukaryota; kingdom Metazoa; phylum Chordata; class Amphibia; order Caudata; family Ambystomatidae; genus Ambystoma; species Ambystoma mexicanum. Next base: position 840,317,704 of record NC_090935.1, on the reverse strand, counting down.
GGGAAGGGCGGGAGCTTGTTCTTCCATTCTCCCACTTCAGTCCCCCCTCTGGTCGACTTGTCGACCACAAACATATCCTTTTCTTTATCTCCTCTTACTCTCCATATTTTAGTTATTCCTCCCAAATGTCCATAGTGGTTAACATGGTCTTCAAATGACCAATACATATATTCACAGGTTCCTCCAGGAGTGCAGTATACCCATTTCCCTATGTAGCTCCTTGGGTTTCTTGGGTTTTCGAGCTTCACAGATGGTGGGTCCAGGTGGTTGGTGATGATCTGGTTGCGCAACTTCTCTCTCTCTTTTATGATTGTGCCTGTGTGTTGGCCGTCATCTGTTGGCATCAAGAGGTGCATATCAACCATTTCGATCATCTCGTCTGTGGTGCGTGCCTTCCGGGCCTTCCAAAATCTTATTATGATCAGTGTAGCTCCAGCCAAAATAGTACATCCAACTATAATTTTCAGTCCATCTGACAGCCAAGATGGCATCCATGACCATAATATTGAAAACCAGCTCTCATCCCTTTTCACACCTTTACTTTCATCCATCATTTTTGAGTGCATCTGGGCCAATTGTAAAACTGCTTCTGTCAGTGTACCATTGTCAGCATCGTTGGCAGGGATGAATGTGCAGCATGATTGTCCTATCTTAGCGCAAACTCCTCCTTCCATTGCTGTGAGGAGGTCCAGTACATATCTGTTCTGAAGTGCTACCATCCTCATAGCTCGCAGTTCCTCTTTTATTGCATTGAATCCATTTACCGTAGAATGAATAGTCATCATTAGTTCCCATCGAGTTATCTGGAGCCATTTTGCGTTTGCGTAAGCCTGTAGTCCTGGATGTATTATTGAGGAGAAGAACATTGCTGCTCTGCTGAATAGTCTGTGCTCTGGTGGAATTAAAGTGAGTGCTGTTTCCGACCTTCCCCATAGGTAATTTCCTGTCAGAGGTTCTCCTTGTCTCTTCTTTCTATTCAGGACAGTATTATTGCCGTCGGTTTTGCTCTCTGGCTCCTTCTGAGGTTGTACAGATCTCTTCTTCCTTTTGTTCCCTTCATCCATTTTGGGGAAGTTCGCCATATTGACATGTTTCTGGGGTACCACTAGTGATGGTACATTAACGTGCACTATTGTGCATATACCATTCCACAGAGGGGGCAGTGTGTGGTATGCTTTTTCTCCACAGGCCCAGTAATGGTCCATTACTACTGCTGTTCCTGCTCCCCCCTCAGGTAGCTCCATCACGCTTTCACAGTTGGTGTTGTATCCTACGTCCACCTCCCCTTTATGTTGGTAGCATACCTTAGGCGCAGTTAGCAGCAGTATTGTTATTGGGTCTTCATCCTTCTCCATCCACGTGAGCATGGGTACGTACTTGACCCAAGTCATCCAACATCTATGGTTGTGTCCATCAATAGTTGAAATATTTTCTCTTGTTACCATGTTGCTACCAACCACTCCTATGTCCCATGTGTTGTTCATGTACACCTTCCCTGTTATTATCACCAGTGGTCTTTCCCAACATCCGTTCTTACCAGGGACTTCAGTGGCGTACCAATCACATGGTAGGTACTGTAGTGTTACTTTCTTTGTTTCTCCTTTTTCAGGACCACTTGTTATATATCTGAATCCTTCAGCATGTAAACTGCTCTTGTGGTAACTCAAATAAGTCTTGAGGAAGTTGTTTTCATATGGATATGTATCTCGTGTTTTCCACACCAGTTGCACCACTGTCCCTTGAAATCTTCCTTTCGTCTGGAACAGTGCCAGGTATATTATACATCGTGCTATTTTTTCATCTATCTCCGTGGCAACAAATGTTCGAGAAGCGCTCATGGCGTATGGTATTAATGAGCAAACGTAGCAGAGGTCTTCTGTTGTCTGCTTACCTATGTGGGTCATGTGTTGGTACCATATGTTGTTTGAGATGTGTGCTGAATCTTGTATGTAATCATCAATACCTTTATTATCTGAGTATGTGCTGCGTTTAACTCTATTTTCCTTGTGTGGGATTTTACTAGTACCACCTGACGTAACACCTGTTGCAGCTGGGGGTGGGGGTGTATTAGGTTTGGGTACAGCAATAAAATTGATAGCATAGCTGTACTGCCATACAGAGGCAGCCAAGAATCCGGTGGTCATTAAAATCCCCATCAATTTTATTACAAATGCTAATTTCACCGGCATTTTGCTCTTACCTTGCTGCAGTCCGGCAGCTTATTCTTGCGACGTTACAGTTGCCCGCCTGAAAATTCTTAATATGCTCGTTATTAATGTTAGTTATTGTTTTTAAGCTCTCCCTATCAAGTAGTCATTCAGTGCCCAGGCGAAGAGCTGTTCCCACGCCAATCTAAGCGATCTATCTTTTAGGGCAGGCAAGTATGGTTGGAGGTGGGGCATTGAATGTTCTATGGCCAAGAGGAATGCTGTGTAGTAGACACGTACCCTGCTTTTTTTCAGGTACGTTGGCCTTTTTATTTCATATACAAATTGGTGTGACAATTCTTCCAGGTAATTATCGTCTGAGGGTACCATCTACTCCTGGGCAGTGAATTGGTTAGTTATCTACTTACTTAATAGTACAATAATATGCTGTACCTGCATGTGTGAGAGAAAAGAAAGTGAACATTCAGGTGTTTACATGTGTATATGTGCAAGACAATGTCCTTCAGTTCAGTTATTACTACAATGGGTAGGGGGTCAATGGGCAGACGGTTTGGGCTCAACTGGCGGAAGTCTCTTTACTCTTTAATCGTGTAACCATGGGGTGGGCAATATGGGGATCACCCTTTTCTTTACTAGTAGTTGTCTCTGGGGAATCTGAGGGGTGGCAGGGTATGGGGACACTTAGGCCGTTAGTTGTAGTAGAAGTCTCTTCCTCCGTTGGTGACGCTGTTGTTGTTCTTCCAGTGGCCCTGTCGGTGGCGCTGGGGCGGGTCTGGAGTTTGTAGATCTTTACGTCGTGCAGGTGGTTCCAGGCACGTTTGTCCTGTAGCTTTACTGCTCTCGTTGATACCTCCTCTACCAGATGGGGGCCAGTGAAGCGTGGGCTGTTCCACTTTCTGTTGAAATTGCGAAGTAGTACATGGTCACCTTTAGCAACTTTGCACAGTCTTTCCTTTTCCAATTCTTTATCCGCGTCTTTTTGTTGATCGCTGTTAGACCCGCCCCGTGTGCGCTCGAGCTGTTGAGACACAAACACTACACTAGTAATCAAAGAAGACACATATTGGTACATTTCATCACCAAGGACACTTGCAGTACTCTCGTGATCGGTAAATGCTCTTGATGTTGGCGTTAGGGGAAGGCGCATTTGACGTCCGGTAACCACCTTGTGAGGGGTGAGGTGATGGTCGGAACCTGGTCTATTCCTTAGCTCAAATAGGGCTAGTGGAAGGCAATACAACCAACTCTTCTTTGTTGTTTGCTGTATTTTTGCAATTGCCTCCTTTAACAGGCCATTCAGGGTTCACATACACCGTTGGCCTGTGGGTGGTATGCACATGCAAATTTATGCTTGATGTTCAGTAAGGATGTGATGTGCTGGAACATTTCGTTTGCGAAATGTGGGCCATTATCTGACCGCAGTACCTTGTACACTCCCCACCTGGGGAAGACCTCCCTCACTAGGAATTTAGCTGCTCTAAATGCATCTGGGTGTGAACAGGGCCCTGCTTCAATCCACCTCGAGAATGGGCATACTACTACAATCATATACCTATTTCCTTGACATACGTTGATCATATCAACATAGTCAATATATAGATGTCGGAAGGGTCCCTCTGGCCGGGGTATAGTACCTCTTATCACCTTCAGAGTGTGACCGGCCGTAAACTGTTGACATGTGAGACAATTGCTGATAAAATTTGACACATGAGAATTTAACTCAGGGCAGAACCAGTCTTCCCTAATTCGTTCTGCAATTACTTCCTTGCCTGTGTGGGCTGGGTGGTGTAGTTGGCTCACGGCGGTGTTCAATAGTGCCAGTGGTATTACAATCTTTCCAGTGTCACCCTGGCGCCATAGTGCGTCAGTTGGTGACATTGTACATCCTCTTTTTACCCATAATTCTTTTTCTGCCATTGGTGCAGGCGCTTGTAGCTCCATTATCTGTGTGGCTGGGAGATGGGTGTACCCTTCTCTTATCAACATCTCCTTAGCCATTCCCCTCCCTCTCCCTCTCTCTGATTCTGGGGGGTTCCATATCTCACCAAAATATGCAGCATACTTCGCATGTGCGTCTGCTGCTGCATTCCCTTTTGAAATGTAGTCTTCACCATTGGTGTGTGCGGTGCATTTGACCAAAGCTAATTCTTGGGGGTCATTTATTGCTTCAATTAGTTCAGCCAATAGGAGGGCATGTTGCACTGGAGTGCCATCAGCTCTCCTAAACCCTCTTCTTCTCCATTTCGACAGCCCTGAGTGGACAGTGGATGTAACATATGCGCTGTCGGAATATATGGTAACTCGTTTGTCAAAGCTTTCCTTCAACGCCAAGATTAGTGCAATTAGTTCTGCTGCTTGAGCGGAATAATGCTGTGGTAGTTGTACACATTTCATTGACACACACACCGGTACCTCCATCATTTTTACCACTGCTGCCCCAGTCCTCCTTATACCATCCCTTTGATCGATAGTTGATGACCCATCGATGAACAGGAGCTCACCTCCCTCTAGTGCGTTCTCTTCAATCTTTCTAGTACATGAGTACATTTCAGTGATTTGCGTACAATCGTGTGCATAATCTCCTTCCTCAAGTACTTCTGCTAGGAACCTTGCAGGGTTGACCGTGCTACATCTAACAATTGATAGTTCAGCTCTGGATAAGATGATCTCATAACCTGATGCCCTTTGCGTGGTTAGGGTGGACTTAGGTTTATTCAATATTGCAAATAGTGCATGTTCCACAAACAGTGTAGTCGGGCACCCCATGGTGATTGCTGATGCTTTCTCTACCGCAAAAGCAGCTGCGGCTAGACCTTGTTCGCAAGGGAAATGACCTAACATCACAGGGTCTAGGTGGCCGCTGTAAAATGCTACTGGTTTGTAGCCCATGCTTGTTTTTTGAGCCAACACTGCTTTCATTACTGCTGAGTCGCAATGTGAAAATATAAAGAATTGTCGCTCATAGTCTGGGGTTGCCAGTACCGGAGCAGTTGATATCGCATCTTTCAGTTCATCAAAAGCCTCTTTCATTTCCATTGTCCACCCCAACTTTTTCTCCCCTTTATTGGCTTCCTTTAACGCCTCAAGCAGGGGTCCTATGTATGAGCTATAATCAAATACCCATGCTCTACAGTAGTTGCACAGACCCAGGAACTGCTGCAGTTCCCTCACTGTTTGTGGTACTGGCGTTTTTGAAATGGCCTGTACTCTTTGTGGTGCAATCTTTCTTCCATGTTGGGATATGAGCTGACCAATGTAAAGTAACTGTTCTTGACAGTACTGTAACTTTTCCATGTCTACCTTGTAACCTTTTTCAGCCAGTATCGTCAGCATCTTTAATGAGTCCTCTCTGCATGTTCTTTTGTTTGTACTGCAAATTATTATGTCGTCGACATACTGCAACACTGTGCTTTCCACTTCAATGTTACCCAAATCCATCTGTATTACTCTGTTGAATATTGAGGGTGACTCGCAGTACCCTTGTGGCAATCTGGTGTGTTTCCACTTTGTGTTTCTGTAAGTAAAGCTTGTCAAATCTTGTGAGTCTGGGTGCAATGGTATTGAGAAAAAAGCATTTTTAAGGTGGATCACTGTAAATCGTGATGCTCCTGCTGGAATGCCACACAATATTGTGGCCGGGTTTGCGGCTATAGGGTATTCTGCTTCTACTATGTTGTTCAAGGGCCTGAGATCCTGTATGAAGTGCCAAGACCCCCCTCTAACCTTGCGCACTGGGTATACAGCCGTGTTACATGGTGATTCTGAGGGGACCAATATGCCATTATTTATAAGGGCCGTTATGGTTTCATATATGCCCTCATCTGCCTCTTTTGATAGTGGGTACTGTTTCACTCTGGGGAGTATTGCACCTTTCTTCAATTTTATCCTTACTCCCCCTATACTTTTTATGCACCCCACGTCATAGGGGCCGGTAGTCCATAATGATGTGGGTACTTTTGTCATATCCTCCTCAAAGAAGGGAACTGGGGTGGATGTGGGTGCCTTAAGTGCCATTGCAATTTTCTGTGCCACTTGTTTGTACGCCACTTTTAGCCATATTTCCACACTCATCATGAACACCATTTCACCTTCCTCCTTTCCTTCTGAGAACAGCTCCTCATCTGACACCTGGGTGAGTCTACATCCTTCTGCTAGTGCTATCACTGCCCTCCCTGCTCTTCCTTCTCTGTCTTGGGCATGTACCGCAATGTAATCAGCTGTTGCTATAATGCTCTCAATGTCCACTGGAACCACCTTTCCTTCTGGTTCATTGACTGGTGTTTCTGGTCTGAACAAATAGGCGGCTGGCCTCCTCCAGATCTTTCCCTCTATCCCTGGCATCCATGCAAATGCCATGTCTGTCCCGTACTGGAATAGTTCATCATCTACTGGCTCAGCCCTAATCGCTGTCTGTCCGCAGTAGGCTTGCATAATCTGTCATGCTGTGAGCATGTTAATTCCTGGAGTAGAGCAAATTATGCCGTCCTCCGTAAAGGAGATCGTCATATTCAACCTGTTCATGATGTCTCTTCCCAGTATATTTACTGGTGAGGCACTATAATATAAAAGTGGGACTGACATGTCATAATCTCCTATAGATAAGGGAATGTTATCAGTAAAGGGAACCAACCCTCTAGCCCCAGAGAATCCTTGGGTGTTCATGGCTTCGCCCGACATCTTAAATTTACCTTCCCTTATGCAAGACCGGGTCGCCCCGGTGTCAACAAGGAATGATAATTTTTTGTCACCTATCGTTACCTCTATGCGTGGTTCCTCCGCACTATTAGGTGTTACTGACAGGATGGGACACACCAAGGCCGTCTGTGGGCTGTCCTATTGAGGGTACAACGATTGACCATTTCCTGTGTAAGGGTTGTGTCCCAGGACCGTCACCCTACCCAGTTGTGTTTGTTGTGCTTGGGGTTGTTGTGTTATCGCTACTTGTTGTTGTGGCAGTGAACATGTCTGTGGCTGTTGTTGTGTTATTAGTTGTTGCTGTTCATTTCCCTGTTGCAACGTCTGCTGTTGCTGTATGCGCTGCTGTTCCTGTGCGGGCCTTGGTTGTCCCTGTTCGCTCCATGATGGTGTTCCTGGTCTTACTCTACACGTGCGTGACATGTGCCCTACTAATCCACAACTCCAACACACCGGTGGTTCCCTACTCTGCCATGGAAAGCTTCCTGTGCTATCCTGGTATACTGGTTGTCCGGTGTTGTAGGAATATCTAAGTCCTCCCACCTGCTGTTGTGTGTTATATCCGTATCCTCTCCCTCTCATAATTCCTCCTCTTCCCCTGATGTAATTATAATACCCAGCTCCTGGCATTGAGTATCCTCCTCCCATGTTGGTCGTGTATGGTTGGAGTGGCGGCACCTGTTGTGGTATAGTCTGTGAAGGTGGTATTTGGGAGGGATCTTGTGCAGCCACTACTTGTGTGGGGCTTTGGGTCATTGTTGTAGGTGTAGTTATTAGTGCCCCTTCCATTGTGTATTTAGTAAGTTTTTTCTGTACTAGTTTAGCCTCTTCCATTTTCCTGTCCTCTTCCTTTTGTTTCATTTTTCCTTGCCATGTCCTGCGATGATGCATTATTGTCAGCTGTATTTCTGGCCATGCTTTTGCTTCCATTCCCACTACTTTCTTCAGTTGTTTCTGAACTCCTTCTGGGAGCCCTTGTACTAGTATTTGATAAAATATTGCTGGTGTTTTATCCCATTGTTCTCTAGTTTCCATGAGCCACTTCTCTTGGATTTCCTGGATATAATCAACAGGATCTTCGCTCTCACGCATCTTGCGTGAGGTAATTGCTCCTATATCTGATGTGTCTGGGTACTGTAAGCTCAGTGCCTGCCATAGTGCATGTCTGCAGTTTGCGAATGGTGCCCCATCGTGCGATGTGTTTGCTATTGTTACCCCAGGGAATCCCGCTCTCTTCCAAATGTCATCCGCTGCATCCCCTAATATCGATATTAGAAGGCCCTTTACATCTCCCACTGCCAGTTTCTGTCCTGCGGTGTGTTTTTCCATTTCATATATCCATTTACCCGCACCTCCACTTAATGATGGGAGCCTGCATTTTATATTTTCTTTGTCTGTATGCTTCCAAGGGACGTACTGTGGTCTAACCCCTCCCCTCTCCAGAAGTGGCATTAAGTTGTGTCTCGTTTTATCCCTTGGGTTCCATAAAATCGAGTCCTCACACCCCTTCTCTTCTTCCCTCTCTCCTACATCGTCAATTTCGTCCGTATTTCCCCTACTCATAACTCTTTCTTCCCCATCTTTTCCCCTTCTTCCATCATTTCCTGTATTTAATATGGGCGTGTGTATTCGTCCTTCCTGCCTGCGTCTAGGGAGATCTCTAAGCTGACCTGCATAGGGTGTCAATTCGTTTGTGAAGGGCGCAAGTTTGATTGTACTTAATGAGCGTGAGGTGGTTGAGCATGTGTGGTGGGATGGGAGAGGGTGTGATGGTGACGGTGTGGCTTCATGTGTCTGTCTTTCCGCTATCCCTTGCTCTTCCTCCTCACTTCTCTCCAATTCATCCTTTCTCCTACAGATCCATGGTGAGTCTGTATTGGTCCGGGTGGTGTATAGTTTATCTAGACTTTCCCTTTCACTGTTTCTTCCTTCCTTCTCCATTCCTTCTTCTTCCTCACTACAAAAGTCATTCACAAACGGCAGCCCCCACTCTTTCTTTTTCCCCTTGATTGTTACTGTTTTTAAGTCTATTAGGTCCGGTTCTCCCTTTTCTCCTTTACCAACCGTTCCCCTTTGCGCTGATGTTGTTGCTACTTCTGCGTCTCTATACACATACCCCCTTACTTCACTCTCCCTCCTCCTATCTTCTCTTTCCCCTTCATTCCTCTCCTCCGTCTCTCTACCAATTTCCTCCCTTTTCCTTTTTAATTCCTCCATTACATCGCTACTCACCTTTTCCAATATCCTTTCATCCTCTTTCTTCCTTTCCCATCTCACTATCTCCCTTTCTAATATACTCTCTATCACCCTCCCTTCTTCGTATTTCTTAGTTGTTTCTGATAGTAATCTCTTCTTCCACATTGCCATTTCTTTTTCTTTCTCTTCTTCTTCCCTTTTCCTCTCTCGTAGCACTGCTCTTGATACCCTTTCTGCTGCTGCTTTTACCCTTTCAGCTTCTCTCCTTTGCTCCTCAGTTCGTTCCTTATTTTTTCCAATTCGTTCTTACCTGCTTTCCTTCCCCTCGCTCTCTCTCTTTCCTCCCTCTCGAGCTGTTTGATCAGTTCATTCTGTTCATCCCTTAACTCTGCTAGTCGTTCTTCCAAAATCTCTTCCTTTTGTCGTAACAGCTCTTCCCCTCTCATTCCACTCTCCCTGGTATTATCCTCGTCTATTTTCCTTACTACCTTCTTCTCTTCTCCTGTTAATGAACCTCGTAATTTGAATAGTATCTGCGCAGCTACCCACTCATCATGTCCTATTTCCACAGTTTGCTCTTCTCCAGTCCTCCCCTCCCCTGCTGGCATCTTCCTATGAGCCACATATGGTGGCGGGCTGTATGCCGGGTTCGAGTACCCCTCAGCCGCCCTTAACTGTCCTCTTTCTATTTCTCCTAATTCTCTTAAAGGGTACAACCCCCTCCCTCTGTTTTCACTACCTTTGCTAGGGGTATATCGTTGCTCTGTTCCTTTTTTATTTCATTTTATTTTGAGTTATTATTCTTTTCTCCTCCCTCTTGTCCGTTCCCCGTGTTCTTTGGGTCTTCACTCCCCTTTTTCCCATTCTCTCCTTCCTCCTTAATCTCTTTTTCTTCCGGTATTTCCCCCACAGTGAACATTCCATTTGGTCCTGGTCGGGTCCCTTGGAACATCCTCCATAAGTTAAACACCTCCACGTGGTTTGTCAACTTCTTCCCTTTGTATGTATTATGCAGATGGTTTAATAGTGAATGCTGGGTATATGGATCAAAGCTACCATTAGGCGGCCATGTTGTTATCATTTTGTTGTCCGTCCCCCTGTGTCCATTCTATGCTATACTTGATCAGTTTCTCCCTATGGGGTGACAGTGTGGTACATATGTGTTGTAGTGGGGTAGTGAGGGTGTTCCCCCACCCTGCCGATCCTGTCCCGTGTGACATAGTAGCGCTCCACTTGTTATCCTTCCCCTATTTGGTAGCTATTATCTTGCTAACACTTACAATACACAGCCTTATACCTTTACCTGGCCCCGTAAATTTGGGGACTTGCGATAGTCCGCTAAGGAAAATTATTAAAATATAGTATTTACATTTGTATATTTTCTTCTTTCTTTCTTCCTTTACACAACACCCTTACGACCCCCTGCGGCCGAGGCGCACGTAGCCCCCTGCGGCTGCGTACCCCTTGTGACGTTCTTATACAGTCGCCTATTTTCATTTGCTCCTCCTCCTTCTTCTACACTCGCCGTGGCCGGCGTTCTCCATGCGCAGCCACGTTCCCCGTTTCGCCTTTCCCCGATCAACTCATTACCTTTTATCTCCGTTTCCACTCCCTTACCACGGTTCTCTTCCACACCACTCTCAGAAAGAAAGATGCCTTGTGCTCGGGATATCCTATGAAAGTCCTACTGGTGACGTCACCGATCTCTTCGAGCTACTGGTAAGTTCTTCATATATTCTTTAAGTCCAAAATACACTTGTAATCTACCCCCGTTAACCTCACAGCTGTCTTCCTGTCATTCCTGGAACAAGGTAATCAATAATATAATCGGACTGCGCACGCTGCGTCGCCTCGCGTGTGATACGCCCCTCGACAGGAGGGCTTAACCAGCCAATTATCTTCCGTATTGGGCAACTAACTAGCTACCGCCTACAGGGAAACGTCATCTACCTATCGAGTTTCTTGCTCGAACAATAGGGATCCTCATTTACTCATTGATCAATAAATGCCAAATCGTAGGAAACCACACACACACCCTTACACGTAGTCGCGACCTAGGCCAATCAGTGTCTACAAGCGGCCGCACGTGTTGTTTTCGTGCTCCACCCCCCTCTCTCGCGCAACGTAGCCGACTGCTCTCGCACTCGTTCGGCTACCATTCATTTCATTACCAACACTAAATTGTCAAACCTTCGCCGCGCACCTGTGCAACACCTCCCACCTCCCGTTTTTAATTCCTCCCTCACAATTTCACGTTGCTTGTTGTGCGTGGCATGCTCACCAAGTTCTCTTGATGCGGGGCCGCTCGACTGCGTGCACCCCTCCAAGCGGCTCGCCACCTCCCCTCGTCTGGACCACGTCTGGACACTCGCCAACCGCAGGCGGGATACTTCTCAACCGGCTCCCGAAGGCCAATATCCGGATTGCGCTGTCCGGTCTTCTCGCAGTTCCGCGATGGTCCTGTAGTCCTCAGAAGGGGGCAACGGCAGAGAGGGCCGCGCCGCCGTGCCTCCTCGCAACGGGAGTACCTGGAAAAAATAAAAATAAAAAACAGATCTTAAACAGATCTCAGCAGTGCCTCCAACTTGTCGGGGGGAAATTCTGCCGGGGTCGGCCGGGCCGTCCGTAGACCTCCGGGCAGGGAGGCCCCAACTCCTCCCGTATATCCCAAAAGAGATAAGAGTATGAGACACACGCAAGAAGCAAGGTGACTCTGCTGTTTATTAGACAAAACGGCAGGGATGGGTCAAGGATCGTACGCGTCCATCCTGACATACACACAATTGTGGGGCTCGCAGGCCCTTTTTACCTTAGTATGACGCGCTACTTGCGTCATCTTACAAAGTTTAGCAAAAAACCTATTTCCACTCTGGATTGGTTACTCGAGTGGTAGGGTTAGTATAGCATATATATAGAGAACGGTATTAGTGGTTGAGGGTTAGTCAGGTGATATACTTGGGCTGTCCCTTCAATTTGATACATGAAAATTGTTACAAGAAGACCTCTGAGGATTGGTCAATGTTAATGGCGTCAATGATAAGAGCCCCATGTTCTTATTGGCCCACTCGCGAGCCTCCCAGTCTGGGACTATCGCTGTTCCCAGCTCGCGGTGCACCTGTCATTTGCAACAATGTTTTTACTATGGGTAGGTGTAAACAATGTGAGGATTTATTCATATGTTGGGAGGTCGACTACTCCCACTGCTGCAGATGTCCAATGAGTCTTTTAATTGTATCTGCCTGTGTCTTGAAACGTGGGATTCAGGCGTCTCCTTCCTCCTGGGCTTGGCACCCTGTCAGGTTTGGCTTTGTCACGTGAGGTGAGACCGTGTTTGAGGCCGAATTCAGCACAATTAATATTGTTTTTCCCACTGTGTGCCTGGTTTATCTTGCAGGTGCGACCTTGGCGTCGGCTTGCAGCGTGCGAGATTGCAACATCGTGCCCTTGGCGGTGTGCTTTCGCCGGGCTCATTCTGCAGGGTCAGCAACCGAGCTCTCGCTCATTCAATGTTCATGGAAACTTTTGCTTGCGGCCTACTTGGGCCTGGGGCATAGGTGGAACCGTTTGATGCAGAGCTCTTTAGGTTACGGTATCATATTGCTCTATCCTCAGTATCGTGTCTCCGTTATATTCTTTATTATGGTACATGGTTCTTAGAAGAAGCGTGAGCAAGCCTTTTTAGATAAGTTCATTATGCGTCTTGCGTTTCTGCATTTTGAGAGCCTATGTGGAAAATAATAAAGATGCACGTCCGTGGGTATGTCTGTCGCCTATGTCATAGCACTGAGTATGTTCTTCGTGTGGATTGGCGTGGGAGTGTCCGGTGTGCATGTGTGCACAGGTGTGCTGACCGTTGGCTAGGTCGTCATGGCATCTCTAACGACGTGTAGGTTTAGTCGAGTTGATCCATGCCGCAGGTGTCGGCATGGGCAGGGCGGGCTGCTGGGCAGGTAGGTGGGCACATCCGTATGTTCCTGTACCAGGGTATTTGGTTGTCTGGTAGATAGGCAAACTCCTCTCGTGGCGGGTGCCTAGGCCGTGATCCTCTAGGCCAAGCGCGAGAGGGGAAGGGCGGGAGCTTGTTCTTCCATTCTCCCACTTCAAGTGGATTGGGCTGTAGGCATGGCTTTTTTTCCAATTCTGTCTATGGGAAAAACCACAAATTTTGGAAACCCCCCTATAACTTTGTCCCCCCTTCACAAAACCTTAGCAAACTGCTGGATCGATCTGACAGGGCCATATACTTTCTGTGTGGATTTGTTCAGGGGGGGAAAGTTATAAGCCACCCAAAAAGTGCTCTTCCTATGGATTGAGCAACTTAACCATAACTACAGGGCCGCTAACGCAGGCGATGTAATATCAATAACATATATCTTTTTCACATTTCCAATTTGTGAACTATTTATAATAGATAGACAGACAGACAGACAGACAGACAGACAGACAGATAGATAGATAGATAGATAGATAGAGCATTATATCATTCACAATTTGCAAATGTTGTACAGGCCATATTTTCATCCATAAGTAATGAAATAATGAACAACGTGTTTGTTCCATTTTAAATTCTCTTTCCGAAACTCTGTCGGTTCTTGAAAGGCAGGTAGAATGAAGACACAAAGACAAATGAGAACTGAGAGGATAACCTGTGCAGGTACTCCCAGCTCATCAGTAACAGACTGTTGACAGATTCAGCATCCGTTCTTGTCAAACAGATGATGGCTTGGCATCTGAACTGTGCTTCCCACCTTGACAATCCGCTGATAGCACACGCTGATGAATGATGGCCACAGCAGGCTCCTATTAACAGTTACATCCCCCATCAGCAGTCCCCTCTCCAGCAGGCAACTGCGTCAACACTCTAGAAATGATATCTCTGTTACCGCTTGTCACGGCGATAAATGGTGGCACCTTACAAATGAAAAGAGTTTTCTCTGGTAATTTTGATCTGCAGAGAGTATCTTTGTTTTGTCAGCAGCATACATTGATCATGTTCTTTTTTCAAATTCATTTCACTATGTTGGTGGCAAATTCAGATGAGGTATGCCCGCCGTGCACCCAGTTCATGCTACAGGGTCTAAGATTAATTTACAGAACATGGAAGCACTGTACTGAGAGCAGCAATACGGGTGAAGCTGTACTGCAAACACTATTAAGTGCAGCTTTTGAGGACAAAAGACTGTCTGAGCACAGGAAATATCTCTATCTGCTCCTCAGAATTAACTCATGGTTTCACTTTGAGCTAAATAAAGGTTTTGATTGAGTTGAATGAAAAAAAGGTTACATTTTACTTACTGCTTGTGATAGCTGACATGCCAAAAAACAGCCGTAACACTATTACACACTCAGCCTCATTAGGAGGCTGGCGACCGCGGATTGAACGGTGCCGGCAAGGTTACAGGTTTCCTCGCGGGTGGCGGAATGCACGTCAGGTCCAGACCAGACATGCATATCGCCACCCGCGAGCATACCAGGATGCTAACAACGGACACGTTGTTAACGGGTCCGTTGTTAGCATCCTCCCCTCAATTGGTAATGGGGATGTACCAGGTCTGGGTCCCGAGAATGGGAATTACCGGGCCCGCTAAAGTCAGCATGGCCCGGTAATTCACCATTTGTGGGACCCAGACACGGTATCTGGCTTGGGGGTAGCCATCCTGGTAAGAACCGCATGGGTACCTCCAAACTCCTAATGAGGCCCACTGTGTTTGAGTTAGAGCAAACTTTCATGCCAATGCCATGGCATCATATTTTGAGCTACGTAACCACTGCTCTTACTTCTGCTAAGGACCTCACAATGAGTTTGCTGGGAAAGTACTAAAAGAAAAAGAAGTGCCAATATTTCAAATACAGCAACATATTTACAATCTGCCCTCATTACAAGTCATTTAACGTGCGGGATACAAGTGGAACCAATCTCGGGAGGGACTACCCACAGGCTCATGGAGATGCTCGCAAACTGGCACTGCATCCTACAAGTTCATTGGGGTGGGTGGCATACCCGTCCAGAGTGGAAATGGCACACTGGCTGAGGGAAGGAATGGCAGAAAAGCCCTGAGGGTCAGTGGCAAAAACATGAGCTATTCCACACAGGCGCTTAGGGAATAATACACATGCCTAGCACAGGAGAGGTGTATGGGCCTTGAAGGGAGAGATAAGGTGGGTAGTGGCATGCTGCTTACAGGGGAAAGGGAACGTTGTGGAGTAGGGGACACACTATCCCACAGGGATCCAGCATATAGAGAGCAAGTGAAACGGCACACCAGGGTATGTTGGAAAAGGTACATTTTCAGGGTGGGAAAACATTTCAATCAGAATAACTTCATAGTTAGCTAGATTTCAAAGTGTCAAGAGCATCCTAGTGGCCCTGTCAACAATGGCAGGCCAGAAGCCCAGGAATAATCTTTGGGCAGGCAAATACAACTTGTGACTCTCCAGATGTTTGAGAACACAACTCCCACGTTCACTCACCATTGACTCGTTCACTCGCCATTGACGATGCTGCTAGGGCTGATGGCAGCTGTGGACGAAAACGTCGGAGAGCCGAAAGTTGCAGACCACTGAGCTAGGTTGCAGAAGTTGCTTTGAATGCGAACCAGGCATCATGAAAGATATCCCTCCCCATGCCAGGACATCACAAACGGGTCACAAAGGTGACACCACAGAGGTTGCATAACAGTCAAATCACGGTTAAAAAATAAAGTTTCTGTATCTTCAAAATGAAAGCTTCAGCATCAGTAATTCTTTATCATCTGTTTGAATCTTAATTACTTCTAATGATGAAACTGTCGGAATCCCAAGCTAGGTTTCAGGTGCTTAATGCAAGATTGCTTCTGGCTGGATGAGCTGGCCAGTTTTGGGCTGTGATAGACTGAATGTGAGCAGGCGGTTCAGCGAGAAAAAGCACCAGTACTATGAGTAGCCTCTCTGAGGGTGTCCTCATATGTGCCTCCACTAGCACACACCCCAGCATTCACATATACCACAACTTAATGCTTACTTTACCTAACGAGCCTTCTCCAACAGCCTGACATCTAATTGAAAAACAAAAGGAAAGACAAACTGAAGCGTGTACCCTAGCCTCGTGCTTCATCCTCTCATGACATCAAAGGGAAATATTTCTGAGGAACGAGAGAAGGCTAGACAACCAGTGTATTTAAAAACCTAGAAAGGTTGTAAAAAAAAGACCTGCCATTTAATAACATTGGTACCACTTTCAGTAGCTTGTTATTACGTTAAGTCTGGGTTGTTAAAACTGCTGCAGCAGTGTAATCTTATAACATCTTATAAAAGTCTCTTACAGGACACCCAATCAGGATTCGGACTAGCCAGTGATGAGAGCACATTTTAGGAACTCGGAAAACAGCCACCAAACGTTGCATATTCTTCAATACTTGTCTGGCACATAGGACAGGACACACTGGCCCATGCCACACCCATTCTTCATCTAGAATGGGAAATGGGCAAATGCAGCTATGTTCTCAAGTGACTTATCCCATTGTTGATATGAATACCTGTTATCTGCTCTAGGGGGTTCAGCGAGGATCGGCATCAGCACTGTGGTTGAAGCATAACCACGCCACTTTTCCATGTAAACGCATGATTCCCAAATAGTAATTCACCTTGACAAGAAACTTGACAAATAACATAACATAGCAAATGACAGTATTGCGTCCATATCCAAGACAGAATATCCATCCCTTCCACGGATAGACGCAGATAAGCATTTTCAATGTGTACCACAAATGGCATATTTTTAAAAACAGTTTTTAAATATACAATTTTTTACCATCAAAAAAAAGCTTGAGGCATTTGACCTTTTTTCACATACAAGGCGCACAGGGCATATGTAAAAATATGTTTTCATTACTTTTTTAACAACTTTATTGTTCAAAGGCACAATTCATTGTCATACCTAAAGTAAGAAAACTGTTCAATCAAGCTATAGAAACAGCTGGTTGGCAGATGGAGTCGGTAATTACAGTTTCATCAACACGCATGGAAAAAGGGTCGTCAGGGAAGGGAAGTTTGCTGGGCCTTCATTATATGAAAGAAGAAAACGAGAGCATGGGAATAGTAAAATTGACCCTACCAAACAGTCCACTTCAAGAATTATGGAGATGAAACAACATTTCATTGGTTTGTTGCTAGAGGTAAATCCTACACTTTACCTCCAGAAACAGGCAGATTTACTGTACAGTAATCTCACCAGTACTAAGTCTGCCAGAAATCCCCACTGAGTCCTATGGACTCGCAACACAGGGAATTACCATCACTTGTAATCCCATGGTTACTCCACAGGACCAAGTGGCAGCAATAGTCATTGGGCCTCATTCCGAGTAGGACGGTAAGGGTTAACGGTCACTGGTAACGAGACCGGTGCCGTTAAACCCTTACCGCCCTAGTACGAGTTCCCTTTGCGGGTCCTTACTTAACGCCTGCTTTTAGAAGGCGTTAAGGACGGGACCCGCAAAGGGACTCCGGGGTCAATAACGGTACCGTAATTTACTGTACCGTTATTGCCGCCTTCCCATTGAGAACTATGGGGGCTCAAATGGGAATGGGGAATGGCCCTGGTGAATGGGGAATTACCGGTCCCTCTGACCTCGGAATGGACTGGTAATTACTCCATTCACCAGGCCGGAGTTTGGAGGCAGCCATGCCGCAAATAGCGGCGTTGTTACCTCCGAACTCGGAATGAGGCCCATTGAGTTAGGGCCTCATGTTGCCCAATGTCATCTGCATAAAAAGCCTTCTCAAGCCATTACCTGAATAAGAAATTGTCCTCTGATTTTACTCACACAAAGGAGTTCTTATACTGTATTAGTAACATGAAGAATATTTGCGTTTTTGCACATTAGTTAATGCACCCCCAAATCATGGTGGACAATTGTGCATTCTATTCTGATGAAATATTTGAGAAAATTCGAAAATAAACTGTAGGGACAACAGTATCCTCCTATAATTTGTAATGCGTGTCCTAACATTGTAAAAGTGTAATTCTTTTAACAGTTTTCATCCCTGAAATTACAGATGTTTTAAACCAGGCATTGAGTGAAGGGGTAGTAGCTGGTTCAGGTAATTTTCAGCATATCTCCTATCTGCTATGTTTGGCAAATCCATTGAAACAAGTTTGGCCCAAAAAACCTGGTGCACACATTGATCAAAATAAGTTGCTAGATGAGGCTCAGCTTGGTTTTAGGCCTAGAAGTCAAACAGATGTGGCCATAGTATTTATGGTTGGCCTACTCAGAAAACAGGTTGCTGGTGTGGACACTGAGGCACTGATCCTATTGGATTTTTTCTGTGGTGTTTGCCACCATGGATGATACCATTCTCTTCATCCCACTTACTTAATATGGTATCAAGATGAACATCCTGTCCTGATTAAAATCCCTTTTGACTGGCAGAGTGCACATTATCCAAATGGGCAAATTTGCCTCTCAGCTGAGAGAATTAAAATGCGGTCATCCGCAGGGACAGTCACCATCCTTGATACATTATAATGTGTATATTCTTGCACTGACACATCATTTTGGACACAAAGGGGGTACGAGATTTGCAGTAGAAATCAGTTTTTACCGGCATGGAGGCAATACCGGGTCCGGGTTGCTCTGACGCCGCTAACAGCGGCCGATTACGAGAGTGCATGCACGCGCATAGTGGCATGCCGGTATCGACAGTACCGGCTTGCCGCAAAAGTCCCTAAAACATCCCTTAGCGGCATCATTGAAAGCACTGACAGCCCTTCCACCTCCATCCCCCTCTAAATAATGGGCCTGGCATTAGCGAGCCTGCTACTAGCGACCTCCGAGGATGTTCTGAACATGCTCGCGGACACTCTGGCTGAGGATGCAGAGGTGGTCTTTGCCACAGACCTGAAAAGAGAAGCACAACTTAAAAAAAGGAGATCTGGGAGCAGGTGGCTCAGAAAGTCAGTGCGGTAGGCACCACCCCCCGCACAGTAAAGGACGTCCGAAAACTTTGGGACGACCTTCTCCTCACAGTGCGCAATATCTTGTTGGCCAACCCGAACCATAGCTAGAAAAACATGATGTGCCGTTTGCCACAATATGGTACCCAGAATCTCACTGAGCCACCTCAGATATTTGAATGTTTTTTTCCTTACCACCAATATACCTGAAAGAATCTTATTGCACATCTCAATGTTCCCCCTGTGTGATGCAAGATGTAACTCCCACACCCCAGACAGAAGATGTAGCCATGCCAACTGTGTCATGTTATCTCATATCCTGCTGTGTGATTAATGAATGCCAAACATAGGAGAGTTCATGTGAAATATTGATATAATTGAGCCTAGGTAACCTTGTGAACACCTCTTAACCAGAGAATCAGTAGTTCAGAGGCTTGACCAACCTGGAAAAAGTGTTACATTTGAATGTCTCTGATGGTGCTCTCTTATTTCTTTCTTGTTTTCTTAATTTGCTAAGGTATGAATGAGCTGCATAAATGTAGCTAGGTACGCAAACATTGTAAATGTTACAGCCTATACATATAGGAAAAGCTTAATGTACAGTAGGTATTTGAAAGTAGAGGTGCTGATTGTGTATTCTAGGGAACCTTGAAATCAAATTTGCCAGCACATTTCCCCGGGATAGTGGCCTTGCAGTAGCTAAAACATGATAATATATATTTTTGGAAATATATGGTTTTATAAACAGGTTTGCTGCTTTGTATGAAATAAAATAAAAAATATGTATGAAATTTATCCTGCACTACATTACAACTTGAAGCCTGGTTCGACGCTGCCTTACAGTCAAACATTGGGTTAAGGTATTTTGAGCTGACCGTATCTCCTTGATTTACTGAATGGGACCTGAGAGCACCTGTTTCCACTAATAATATATCCTTTTTGAATTCCTTGTTACACGCAGAGTGTATTAGTAAGGTGTGCATTGTTGTGTTTATTTACATTATATGTATTTTATAGAACCTTGAAGGGGCCTTCATTTTGTTTTGGACTGTCCTGCATTGTTGTTTGAGTTATTAATGGATCACATTCACACCCTGTGTGACCATATAGCCTTCCCTCGGTCAGAGTTACCACAAAAGGTGAAGGTGATATATCTCTTAGCTCTGCCTGGTTAGCTTTATGATTGGGATCACAGTTGGTTTGTTAAAATGCCAAACTGTATTTGTATGGCTGCATGAATTGGTTGAGGAAATAGTAAGCACATATATGATAGCTTACCACAGCAATAATAGTGACATATGAGTGCAATATTTTGTATTTAATATGTTGGCTCTGTATCTACAGTGGGCTATGTTTAGTTTTGTTTTATCTACACGGTTTTCTGTATTACTGTGAATGTCTTTATTTATTGCCTTAGTGCCTTCCTTTATTGCAATGTTTTTGTTGCAATGCTGCAGTGGTCTCTGTCAAAAACATGCCCATTAAAACATATGTCGTCATTATTTGAATTTTATAAATTATTCGTTGCATTATTTTATTTTGATATTTAGATTGCCAATACGTGCTCACTTAGCACTATGCACTTCTTAGAAGCTCCAAAATCTGCAGTTACCGCTTTGCATTTTAAGCATTGGCCTTATTGCCTCCCTTTCAATTTGATGAAACTGAGTGCAAGTAACATATAAAGATAAATGGTTGTGTTTTAATAACCTTTAGATGGTGGGTTTTTAATTGGTTGTACCACATAATGTTTGTGGATTCACTTAATCAAACTAAATCAAATATCTTTGCATGTCAAGATTAGGGACATTTAACTGGTTATGCAGTTTATATGCGATTTGAAATCCAGCCTAATGAATATATGCCTTTAAACATATATTTGTAGTAACAGTGCATATACTGACCTCAGTTCTATGTCCTAATTCAGAACAAACACCTTTCAAAATTGCAACACTATTGGTAGGGTGCTATCCTTTTCCATTTTAAATATGTATACATTATCCACATTTAGTCAGAAGTTATTTCCCAATTGATGTCCTTAAATGGTTGGATGTACTGAATAGTAGACATGAGACTGTTTATGAAAATCCAAAACAATGGGAGATTTGTAGGGAGCCTTGATCAGTCTCCCAGGAGTAGGTAAGGCTACCCTAAGCTGGGTATTCATTTATACAGATGTGGATGCATTTCGATAACAATCACTTGTCTGCTTCCAAATATGTACCAAACATCCCTACCAAAATGTCCTTAAAGAAAGCCCAGCTGCAAGCTATAAAATACCTCCTCCATCTCAGCTGGTGTCACTGCTTCGAGTAAGATGGTATTTTCTGGAGAACCAGATGAACCATTAAGTGTCTAAGTAAGATATGACAATGAATGATATGCCAGAGACTTCTACAATTGGAGTAAAGTAAATATGGCATGTATATGTTTACCAAATGTATTAGTGTAGAAGCAAACACTGTCACACCTAATTGATATTTGCTATAGGACCCTGCAACAAATTATGATCAAGCCTTTCCCATATTTTATAAAATAATAAGGTGTTATATGTCCAGTCAACCATATTCTTGGGGAACATTGATACTGATATTGGTGTTAAGTAGTTCCTCAAATATGCAGTTAGATGATTACGGTGGTTTTAATAGTATTCAATGCTCAACCAATCAGATCTTGTGGCCTTTCTTTTTGGTAGTGGTCAACTATACCAACAATCTTCCCGGGCCAAATGATGTCCATGATAACATGGATAAACAGATGTGTCTATCTGTAAACATCATCATCACTGTTCCATGCCAAAGGTTTGTCCATGGTATTTGTGTCCATGTTCTTTCAATTAATTTAGGTCATTACCTACACCCTCTCTGTTCATTTAACAGTGATCTACAAGGCTGGCTAGCACAGCTTTACATTGTCAAACATGGCCAATATATCTTTTGTTGTGGATAATTATTAAAAGGAGGGTTGTTATTGTTTGGGACGGAGTTATATATTTCTGACAACAATTAAAAGTCCTCAGCTGCGTTCTTCTGAGGTTAATATTATTATCTATGGCCATCCGTGGTCATGTATGACATTTAGAAAATGTTTAAACCACACATTGTTAACAGTATAGAGGTAAGCTAACATGCCAGACCATAAAATGCTCAAGTCTGTCTGTGGCTATCCATGTCAATCGAAATCCTTCAAGATAAGGGACACACATGGTCCCATGGACACGATTAGACCTTTGTTACACAGTCTGTTCATGAACTTTACCATCTATGCTTGCTTTGCACCTGTTAATCATGGCCAAAACCATGGCAAATCATGGAGATCCATTGCCTTTGTCCATTATTCACAATGGTAAAACTTTGGTGGAAAAAACGGTTTGTCCATGAACCTAAAAACAGGGTGAACAAAAACCATTTCTAAATCCACCTTAAACCCAACTTCTCATGGGTTCCTTATGTCATTGTGTCCAAATTATTCTATCAAGAAACATTGGTGTTTCAGATGCATTTCTCTAACTCAATTAGGAATATATTTCGTTTTAAGAGCTTGGACACACTTCACTCAATCGGCCGTCGTCTGCTTCCATTAGAATTGTTACAGGGTTAATGAACATTTGGACTCACTTTCTGGATTCTACATCCTCAGACTGCAGGATAATTGATATACTTTCTAACTGTGAACACTGCTCACTGTTATGTTAGCAGGGGTGTGCCAGAGCCCCCCGCCGTTATTCACACGTGCGCTCACACACTCGCACAATGAGACGGAGACGTGTGACTTGCTCGGGTCCCCGGCGGCAACTGCCAGCGGACCGTCTTTATTCTCAACTGCGCATGGGCGAGCCTCGATCCCGCCCGCGCATGCGTACATTGGCGTATTCACTACGCAACACTCACTCATTAATGTTTTACTGTATCTGGCAATGTCGTGTTGTTTTTCTCATAATTACCTACATCTGCTAGTGTTTAATATCTCAATATAGTTGTTTTAAACGCAGTTCTTACAATAGCTTCCCTTACAGAGACACGTGTAGCACAGACCTGGAACATGGCTTTAAGTATTACCTTGTGTGTTTACCCTACACTAATGTCAGTGTGGATTCTATTCTGACTGGAGCAATTCAGCATCCTTCTTGGTGTAATGCTAGGATCTTTAACAGCTTGAAAACGGTGGCCTGATCAAAATGAGTTTTCAACCTATATTCTTTTGAAGTAACACAAGTAGTTATAATGACATGAGCTGGATAGCAATTGCATTTTTTCATTATGAAACGTATATATATATATATATATATATATATATATATATTACATGGCCACGGTAGTTATGGTTGGGTGGCTTATAACTTCGCTCCCCCTGGACGAATCCTCACCAAACTTTGCAAAAAAAGTATATGGCCCACTCTGAATTTTCTTTGCAAAGTTTGGTGAGGATTCGTCAAGGGGGGGAAAAGTTATAGGGGGGTCCCAAAACTTTTTTTTTCCCATAGACTGAATGGGAAAAAACTTTGCGCACGGCTACAGCCCGAACCGCTGGACGGATTTACACCAAATGTGCGGCAGCAGCGGCGGCCTGGTCCCGAAAGCGTGCTTTTGCAAATTTGGTGTAAATCCGTCCAGTAGTTCTTTTTAAAAATGACCAAAATGTAATGCAACAAAATTAGTGATATCTGTGTTCGCTTCGCAGACGGACTTCCCTTTTCGCTCAGTGGACAGCACCCCGATTGGCCCAGCAGCTTGCGTCATGTCCGCCGACATGCAACGTGTTCGCTGATTGGGCGGCGTGGTGCGTGATGCGCGTCAGATTTTCTGTTGCGCCCGCCATCTTGCATTTGCGGACGTCCGCAGACAGCGCGGTGAAAGTTTGTTAAAAATGTGTATTTAGTAGAGTGTGTTGGTGTGTAGAAGTCTTTGGGGAGGTTGGGGGAGTATGAGATAGGTTCAAAGTTGTATTTTATTTATGTGCTAGACGCTTTTGTTGTGTTCGATTTGACTGCGGACAACACGGCTGTTCTGGAATGTTCATAAATAAACAGAATGGATTCGGTGTCAACTTGAAAGTGTTCTAAGAACACTCGTGGGGTTTTGGAATGTTTGCAGGGGGTGTCCTGGAGATGTTGTCTGTATTGTTCGTTGGCAAGGTGAAAATGTTTTAAGAACAATCACGGTGTCCTGAAATGTTCGTACATAAAGAAAATGGGGGTGTCCTGAGGACGCTGTTTGTATTGTCCTCTGGCAAGTTGAATGGGTCCGAGGACCTTCCCCCTGTCCGCGGACATAAAAATGGTTGCAATGCTTGCATCTATGGGTGTGATATGATGCAGTGGTTGTGGCCAGGGTATAGAATGTTGGGTGCATGGCTACTTGGCCATGCACCCAAGAGTGTATGCCCTGGCCACAACCACCGCAGCATATCACACCCATAGTGGCTTTTAACTTTGGATCAAAAACTAATTTATAAGGAACAATGTTATAAGCTTGTATGGGTGTGATGTGGTGCGATGGTTGTATTTATCTTGTTATACGTACTATTTGGTTTAGTAACGGTAGTCCATGTTTTTCTTGTTCATTTCTGTAATAAAAGAAAATAGCATGTTAGTATTAGTATTTTATAATGACTTATTACATTGTACAATCAACATTTTCTTCTTTTTATTGACCCTCATATTTAGTAGATTACAAACCAGAGTACTGTGCAATTTGCAAAGTTTCTGTGTTTGACCCTTTTTCTGTTATACTACAGTTTATTTATTTGTTTGTTTTCCGCGTTTACTTGTTCTTTCTGCCTAATGCTTTATGCATTGGATTGTTTCAGTTTTTGTGAGCAGTAAGATATTAGGTATTTGTTTGGATATTGTAAAATATTGGCCCAGTCAGATACCAGTAGGCGTATTCTAACTGTTTATGATTTGATATAATTTCGTGGTATTGATTTATCTGTTTGCATATTTGTAAATTTTGGGACAGTTAGATACCAATTGGCGTATTCTAACTGTCTATTTTGTGCTCTATTTGAGTGGTATTATTTATCTGATTAGTTGTTCTAGAATCTTTGGGCAGTTATATAGGTTTTGAAATATTGTGACAGTTTATATTTTTTTACTACAAGTGTACCTAAGGTTTAAGTACAGTTCAGTTATCAAATTTTGGTTTTAAGAACATTAAATACGCGTTTGTAAGATTAGCTGGTAATCTCTGCTTTAGAGTAACGGTACTATCATTACATTCAAACCATCCACATTTGTTTTTATATATGCAGTGTAGTGCCCTGAGTTGGTTGTGGCTCCTGAATGGTAGATTATACCTATTGTTGTGAAGGTTTTCCTACCGAGTGATATTTGACCATGTGTGAATCCAGTCAGCTTGCAGTTGTTTTTCGTACCATCTGCATTGTAACGTAGCAGCATTAGTATTACGTATTTACTATGTGTTTGTATTAGTAATGTGGAGCGATTATCCGAATTGCAGGTAGAACATAATCTACCGTGGTTTGCATTTTGTACAAGTTGCTGAAATGGAACGATTCACAATTAGGTATTGATATATAGACAAAGCGCTTATTGGGGATTTGTTCTTGTGTTACATTGTTGCAGAGAGTGCATGTATGTTTCCACATGTATGAAATCTGGAGGATTTCATTTATAGGTATGTTTTTGTTTTCCAGTACTAATAGTAAGTACATTAGAAATTCTTGTGGATCTTCCTGTGAGTTTATAGTGAATTTCACCATTCCAGCACAGTAGTCCAATTGTTGTCTTATTCCATAAACACTATACGTGTTGTCAGGATTGTTTGCTGCATTTTTGTGAAGTACTAACATTTGCAAACACAATGGGTCTGTACTGTGTAAGTAAATGTTGTCAACAATTGGTGGTAATTGAAATAGAATATTCATTGCTACATTTGCGTAGCAACTTACACCAACTATATTTGAGAATTTAAATGGTCCAGGTAGTTCTGTATCTAACTGTTTTTTTTGGAGTTTGTCTTCCTTCTTTAAGGAAGTACCTGGTTTACTTTCCCTAATTGGTTCTTTTTTGCTTGTGGTACTTAATGAAGTTTTAGTTTCTTTTAGTCTCTTTGGAGGATTTGCAGTGACATCCTGTTGCATTTCTGTTTGATTTAGTTTTCTTTTAAAACTTTTTCCTTTTTGTGGAACAGGATATGTTTGTAGATGGGGTGTGTATAGTGAACGAAGTCTATTGTATTCTAAAATGCAAGGAATATTAGCGTTTACTTTACTTGCATCAAAGTTTATTAGAAATAGACCGTCAATTGTACGTAGGCGTGACAGCGCTACGTAGCTCATGCCTTCTTTAAAGACTGTGTTACCAATGTCTATCATTGCTTTGCCTAGAGTAAGACCTTGTGATTTATGAATGGTGACCGCGTATGCAAGAGTTAGAGAAAATTCTTCTCTGCGTACATACATGTCTTTGAAGAGAAGGAATCGAGCTGTTGAGCGTCCTATTCTTTTTACTTCTGAAAGTTTGTCAAAGAGAATATTCACAAACTGAATTTTATTGTCACGTGGGTATGTTTGAAAGCCAACAACTGTAGCCAGTGCTCCATTAACTAGTCCTTGGTCCACGTCAAGGTTACGTTTAAGCATTACTCTGCAATTTAAGGATAATTTTAATATCTTTTCCAAGCCTGCGCAATTTATTTTGTTATTTCTTGAAAAATGCTACGTTGCTCTTTGTTTAGTTTTGATTGTAGTGTAGTTAAGTCTTCTTTATCTTCATAGTGACACATGGTGTTTTCTACTTCTATCAAAACTAATTCTGCCTCCTTTGTTATTAGTGGTTCTCCCAGTGGTTCTTGGCTTTCTGTGACAGAAGGTTGACTACTGTCAGGAATGTCCTTATCTAGTTGGGCCTGGAGTTCCTCTTCGTGTTGCTGTTCATTGTGCAACATTGTTTTGTACTGTGCAAAGTTTACATGAGTTATACTGCTTTCATTGGCTTTGAAAGCGTCTTCATATGAGTCATAGGTATCTAGTATTTCTTCTTCTTTTCTCCATGGTTTGAAGAGTTGTAGCAGGGACATGTAATATATTTCTTTATGTTGAGGAGTCTTTAATGAAAATTTGATATGATTAATTAAATTTGGTTTGGTGAGTTTTACTAAGCTGCCATCACAGTTTGTCACTTTGTATTTATGGTTTTGCTCATCAGGTTTTATATTATTTTTGTATGTGTAGTTTTGGGCTATGTGGTATAGACACATGGTTTCCAAAGTGGTACTCCTGTTTGGGTAGTATGTGTCTAATACATTGCTTTTTAAAATGTCTTGGCTGTTGGGATCATGTTTGGCTATTGTTTCTATATCTTCGTATGATTTTAGAACTCTTTTTCTAGATTTAGCTGGACCAAGACTTAGCCATACTATATTTGCAGATTTACCATACAATGCAGTACCAGTTAATCGATCAGCTGCTTCATAGGATCCACATTCTCTATGGGACAGCATTTTTATGCCCAAGTTGTATAATTTCTGAGACACTGTTTTATCTGATGACAGGTCATTACAGAGGTCTTGGAGCTCTGTTTTTTCTGCTTTTGTTAAGTATGCTGTAACATATCGTGCAACTGCAGTGGAATTGTCTGCAATGTACTGCACATCTATGTTTGCATTCCATAAGAGGGAAATGATTGTGTTGTAATCATTGATATATATTGATTCTTCTGTTTGTTTTATGTAATATGTGTTCTTAGGTGATTTACCTTTAACACTATGTCTAACTGAAGACATGAGGTTGTTCACTTGACCTGTATTTTTAACTGGTCTAGGGAAACCAAATCGGCATTTGGTGTAGTATTTCCCTTTGTTTTTGTATTTGCGACGACAATATTTGCCACATTTGTGTCTTTGGAATTATAAGATTTTTGCATGAAGATCACTATTTGTGGATTCTGACGGAATTTCACAAGTGACATATTTTTCAATAAACTGTAAAACAGTGGCATCACTGTCTTGACCAAATTTAGGAGCATCTTTAATCCATAAAAGCATGTGGACATGTGGTGCTCCTCTGGCTTGGTATTCCTTTCTCCAAAAGAAGTGTTGCACTTCTCCAAGGGGAGGAACAGTTTTATTACAAATAAAATGTAGCATAGCAATGAAGCGATGCTGAAAATATCTAGAAACATTAACAGGATCCTGAGAACAAAGTTCTCCAGGTGTTAGTATATCTGTTTGTTTTGTTTTCGTTTGACATGCGTAGGAAAGCATGTAAATCTTCCCATGCATATTCTGCGCAACTTAATGTAACAAACCAAGTGGGTGGGCCAAGGTTTCTGATCATACAACGTACATCCCCATGGTGTCGAAACCAGTACTCTTTAGTACCTCGCATATTTGCTAATAGATTTGTAAGGTTTGCCTGTAAAACCTCATCTTTTTGTTGAACTTTTTGTAATAATTGTGTGGCTGTTATATTTTGAAAGTGTGATCCTGTTTTTAATATGTGTGCAACTCCGTAACATAAAGTTGCTAGTTCACTTTCAAAGAGTAGGTGGAATATGTATTCCACATTTTGTCGAAATCTGGGATCTTCAGAATACATTTGTAATGAGCGATATTCTGATGCTGATATTTGAACAGGTCTATCATCGTATCTTCCTCCTTTGCCAGTAGGAAAGATTAGAGGAAAAGCACATGCTTCTATACTTTTTTCCCATATGCTGATTGGTGATCCTTTTGTTTGACGCATTTGGTACGTTTCCAGTGCATCTTCTATGGTGTCATTAGAGTGCAATGGGTGAATTGTATAATGGTCTAAAGTATTTGCTATCGTAGCAGGATCTAGGAGCTCAAATTGACCAGTTTCTTGTGTCTCTTGAATTATTTCAGTTGTATCTTTCAAGTTTTCTTCAATATTAATTTCTTTGTAATAATCATTATCCTCTTTGAGATATTGCAGGGCTTCTCTAACTTTATGTAAATCTACCAGTTGTTGCCAATTTTTTTTGTCTTTTGTAGGTACTCCATTCACCAAGATAATTAAAGATTGTTGCATTGGACGTTGCACTCCTAGAGGGTGCACATTTTCTTTTAGATCTAATGGTAGGTAAATACACTACTTTTCCACGAATACCTTTGATATGATATGATATGATATGGTATTTGTAACGCGCCTATACACAAGTGTTTCAAGGCGCGACGAGGCAGGGAGGGAGGGAAACAAGGGGAAAACAGACAAAACGATCCTGCTAGGCCAGGTGTCATTCAGATCGCGCAAGTGCAGAGGTAAGGGGAAAAGGAGGAAGTGCAGGGGGGGAGGAGGTGGGGGGGAAGTGCAGTACAAGGTAAGTAGCGTAAAAAAAATAAAAAAAAAAAAATAATAAATTCACTAATTCAGATGAAGGTAATTTTGCAGTTTTTGGTTGAAGGCGTATTATTGCTTGAAATGGATGAACTGTTTGAATTATGATGCTCTCATATAAATTAAGTTGTTGAAGGAGTTTTGGTAGTGGATGTAATTCCAAGTTATTTGAGATAGCAGGTGAAGGAGTTTGGTTGTTGTCAAGTTTGGTAGTGCAGTAACTGCAAAGTATTATGGGGTCAGTTATTTCATATTTGTTTTCTGCTATAAGGTAGAGAGCTAATTCAAACCATTTAGAATCTTCATTGTCTTCTATTTTGTATGAAAGGTCTATAGTTTTTGTGTTACTTTTATAACACGTTCTGCGGCAACATACACACACGTGGTTTGGTACTTCAGCTGAAGTGCTTTGAAATGTTAGTATTTCTTTTTTGTATGTGTGTAGTGAAAGGTTGCCATGTGCAGATTTGTTACGAAGTTGGTTGACAGTTAATTCATCTTGTAAGTGGGTTTCATTTCCAAAATATTTTTTCTGTATATAAACGATTTCTTCTAGTAGGTCTTTTGGTGTACCATGTAAAAGAATGTTATTTAAATTGGCTAGTGCTAAAGCAGGACTTTTTGCATAATACAGTTTATAAACTAGATTTCTTATACTTGCATGATGTGTTGATATCCTTTTGATATCATAGAAGGTTGTTTTGCAAGTATCTCCTGATATGCAGGCCAACGAATGTCCTTGCAGTCCTGTGTGCTTGCGTACTGGACAAGCATCCATACTTTGCAGTATTTTAATTTTGATTTTGTCTTTGCTTTTCACATATTGATTGAGGAATAGGCGTAAAGATTTGAACATTTTTTTGGGAATGTTACACATTGACGTGCATGGCCATGTGTAAATTAGATGTTCTGATTCAGTCGAATGGAGGGGTAAATGTAAGTTTTCAGGGCATATTTTTGTAAGGAGTACTTCTTGTTCCATTATGGTATTATTAACTTTTTCATAACCTCGACCACTGCTATGTATGGCAATTGTATTTGTTTGCTTTTGTTTGTACGCTTCTTCATTAAAGTATGGTTCTGTGGTTGTAGTGTGACTCCATTCACCTCCACAGATATTTAAGAAGTTATTTCTGTTCACATTTTGTTTATTGAGAAGTCTTTTTTGAAATTTAGTTATTAGTTTTGTTAGTGGTTTAATTCTGTTTAACACAACAATAAATACGTTTCTTTTGCGAAGAATTGCACTGTCTATCAACGCTTCTACTTTCCTACGATAGGTTTGAAGTGTTGAACCTGGTTTCTCTCCTGTTTTTATCAGATTTTGAAGGACTTTGTGACGGAACATTTTGGCTAATATACTTTTCTTGGTATGCTTACTTTGTACTATATCAAGATTTATAGAAGACGTTTTATTTGTAGTGATAGTTGATTTTCTGTTAATAGTTTTTTGGGTCGTTTTACTTTGTGATAGAGGAGGCAATGTTTTTGCACTAGAAACTTCTTCTGTTTCACAACATGACTGTATTAGCTGTTGTGTTTCAACATTTTTTACAATTCTGCTATAGATGGGTGTTTATGTTGGAGACTTTTCTTTTCATTTGCTCTACTTCTGCGTACCTTTCTACAGAGTTGCTTTTTGGTGGGAATTCTTTAGCGTCTGTTGAAAAAAATACAGAAGGTATGGGGTTTTCTGCAATGCATGTGTGTTGTGTGCATGATTGTTTGAGTAAGATGATAAAGATGTATGTAATGGTGTGTGATTGTGAATTGGGAAGTTGAACTACTAGGGATGGGTATTCTTCAATTAATGTGTTACTAAACTGGGGTTCAGATGACAGAAAAAAGTAAGCCGGTGGTGTGGAGAAGAATAAATAATATAGGTAAAGCTATACAATTAAAACAGTTGTTTGTTCTACAACATCTACATTCTAGCGGCTGAGTTGGGTAATTTGTGAGCCGAAAAATAGGAATTAGAGGACCATTCTGACAGGAGATCACTGTTTAAGACGGGGGGGGGGATTTTTGGTCAGAATGGTGCAGAATTTCTATTTTTAGGCACAGGAATACCATGAATGCACCGTACAGTGCGTGTGAGTTATAAATCAAATATTATGGTAACAATCTACTTACTTTTTTATAAAAATGAGTAGTTTGCTTCTTAGTTGTTCTTTGTAAATCAAAATCGGCTGCTTCTATTCAGGAGAATGGGCTTCACTACAATTGTAAAAAAAAGAAATTAGTAATTTGGTTGCTATATAGCACTGTTTTCATTTTAGACATAGATTTTTTTAAATTGAAATGCTCAGCGCCTTCCTGAAAACCATTAAAACTATATTATGACTAAGAGTAGGAAAGAAAATATCTTTACTATGGTTTGTGGAATTCATAATCTACCAACGTATACCACTATTCTTGTAACTAAGTTTTTCCACGTAATAGTGAGTCATTGTCATCATAGCTCTCAACCATGTGTGTCGCAAAGGCAGGTGAAATCACCTGATTTTGTTTTTGGCGGGGGAGACGCCCATTGGAATGAATGGGCGTGCAGGAGGCTTGGCGGGTGAGTCAGTCCTTTACAAGGCGGGTGACACCCGCCAAAAGCGTGTGAGTTGAGAGCTATGTGTCATAGCCTGCTTTTGCACGTAACAGTGAGTGAATGTCATAGTCTGCTTGTCCTATATAAATGTATGTAAGTACTTATATAAACGAAAAAAATTAAAACCAATTATGTGTTTGTACAAATATTATTGTTTGAGATTTGATCATAGAGTGTGTATGTTATTTTGTGTGATTATATGTCGTGTATATATTTTATTTAAAAAATGTTAGTTTAATAGTATTTGCATGTGTGTGTGTGTATGAAGAAATTAAACGATATAAAGGTTTGTAAGTGACAGGTCATTTTAGGACAATGAAACAATGATCGTCCATTCATTTTGCAGATTATAGGAGGTAAAAGTCGGTTAGAAAATGTGTTCATGTTCTGTGTAGAAAATATGCATACCTGTACTTTTTGTTCATGTATATGGATATGGACCAAGCTGCAAGTAGAAATATTGGAGATTTGTATAGTATTTCTCGTAGATCGTGGTTGTCAATGGTATGAGACTTGTACTCCGAGAGATACACCTACATTTGTAGTGCTGCTCTATGATGATGCAGTTACATGTTGAGTTATTGGATTTGATTGGTGGATGGTCATGTGATTGCTTAGCTACATCCAATGAGGGAATGGCACAGAGAGTGAAATCGAAATGGTAGAAGGGCTGTACATGTTACGATACGTTCGCGGACATGGCGGTAGTTCTAGGACACCGCATATTACATCCGGGGAATTTGGGGAGGGGAGGTATGGAAATGAGATTGGATGAAGCAAGGGATTGGTCAGTAAAGTTTAGTGAGTGTGTTGTGCTAGGAGAGGTTTTCTCAGATATTGTTTTTGCAGAGAGAAGAACAGATAGCTATGGCTGAGTGTTTCAAAACACAGATTGTATGGATTTTGGGAGACTCGTGGATTCATTGGTTGAAGGTGCATGCAGAAAGCTGTGGAGTATCTATAGATCTTGGATTCCCACATGTGGAAGTGCACTGGCATGGAGTGCGTGGAATGAAGTGGTTGGACTTGTTACCTCTCTGTGCAACTTTGAAGATAGAGGAACATCCAGACATAATTGTAATTCATTGTGGAGGGAACAGTTTAGGACATGTGTCTGGAATTTCTTTGCAATTTGCAATGAAAGAAGGACTTCAGAACATAATGGATATGTTTCCAAACTCTAAAATATTTTTTTCACGGATTGCGCAGAGACAAGTGTGGCTTCGTTCTTTCTCATGTGGTCCACAAATGGAGAAAGCAAGGCGTAATGTTAATAAGGCTGTTTGTGCCTTCCTAAGAGATTTTGGCATGTCCTCTTTTAACAATGAAAATATTTTGTTTCGTAGTACATACATTTTTCGCAAAGATGGAGTCCATCTTACTTATGCTGGCAATCAGATTTTTCTGAGAAATGTAAAAAATGCATTGCGACCTTTTTTAGAAATACAGCATTCGTTTTGAAGTACGTCTTACGTAGTTAAAATGTTTTACATTCAAACACCTCCCAAAGGCTGTTTTCAGAGCCACCACTTCCTGTTAGAGAAAAATGCATTGGTTTTAATAGGGTAGCAATGCAATTGTTTTTCTGTTCGCGGACCGTCCGTGGACTTTCACGAAATGGAAATGGCTATGCTTTATGTATCTTCACTTCTATTTTTTAACTGTGAAAGGCGGCTCTGAAAAGAGCCTTATTTTTTCTTTTGATTTTTGTTATTTTTTATTTTTTTGTTCTTTTTTATACACGACATACTAGGAGAGGAGGGAAAGGAGGGTAAAGGGAGGGGGACACCAACCAAAGGGATAAGAAAGGGCGAGCTGAGAGAGGAAGATGTAGAGTGGGTTTTATTTGGGTAGTGAGCAGGTCTTCTGGTGCTCTGAGACGATCGTCTCAAAAGCACTCCGAAGTCGCTCCCCCCTGCAGAGTACTGTGTCACAGTACACACATACAACTGTGACCCTCGAAAGGTAAGGGTCATCAGAATTCTGTATGGCCTGTAAGGCAGCTTGAGGAAGACGCTGTCCCACAGAGGTGTTACTTGTGGTGACAGGATCAGGAACGGAGGATGAAGTAGAGCCAATCAACCTACTACGCTTCTCGCAAGGTACAACTTTGCAAATGGCCCCAGTGTGGATTGAGCGCAGGTGTCGCTTCATGGTAGTGGTCCCAAAGCTATACGAACCATGCTTCCCACGACTGAGTACCATTTTGCACTCATTACAGGTGACACGGTTCGCATGAGACTTAGGACCGTTTCCATGAACGGTAAACAACCGCCACACCCAAAATTCACGCCGACGGCGGGTAGTAGTGATTTCCTCTACCTCATTCTCGTCATCCTCTTCGTCCTCCTCTGTACCCTCACTCCTGTTCCCCTCTTCAGGCCCTTGGGGAATGGTGGTGGTGGAGGGGGTGAGGGTGGTGCTGAGGCAGATGTTGCACCATGTGGTAATAGTCGAGCCATGGATGTCATAGGCTTGGAGATGGAAATCTCCAAATCTGCAAAGTATGCAGCAAAATGCATTGTGCTCTGTGGAATAGTCAGAAACACAATAAGAATGCGCTCTAGGGCATGGTCTTATATTGGGGTGCTTGTGCGCGGGTCGCGGACATGCGCGCCGTCCGCAAGACAGATCGAACATCAAAAAAGTTTAAAAAAGTCACAAAAACTATGTGGAAAGTTAGGATTAGTATGTGGGATTTGTGGTATGGTGATTTTCTAATGATAAATATTGTGGATTACTTGGAAATGTACTTTTGAACTGGTCGGGGACACGAACAGTGTCCACATTTAGAGCACGAGATGAGCGTGGGCGCGGTCACATGATTGTTTTGTGAGCATGTTCGCTAAGGTAGCGGTCGTCCCCAGGACACCTAATGTACGGACATTGTTTTGCGCATGCGTGTTGATGTTCTGCGGACAGTGTTCGGGTCCTGAACTAATTAAAAGTGCGTCACATGTAAAACGAACAGTTACGGACAGCCGTTTGTTCTTAGCACAGTTTAATTTATTTGCTAACAATACAGACAGACATAGCGTTTCAAGCACACCTCCATTTTCGTTTATTTACGAACATTTCAGGACACTACGAGTGTTCTTAGAACATTTTCAACTTGCATGAGAACATTACGGACAGATGTAGTGTTCTCAGGACAGTTACATTTTCGTTTCTTTACAAACATTTCCGAACAACCGCGGTGTCCGTGTTTTATCACAAGGAACTGAAAGTAATTACAACACAATATAAGAAAAGTAACTTTATTTCATATATATATACAATTATGACTGGGAAGGTGGGGCAGAAACGGAAACAAAAACAGGAGAATTAGGGATTTCTAGATAACTGGGATCAGGTAAAGAAGGGAAGGAAATCTCATCGAAACGCTTTGGTCCATAGACAGGGTTTGGGGCTAACTGCATGGGATAGGGTAAGGGGGGACAAGTGCAGGTTGGACAATGGTGTGCTGTTGGGGGTTTCACATAATTTTCCACAAAGTTTTTCAAATCCATACAATTTTGCATAAGGTCGTCCATTTTTTGATTAATCTGCTTTAGAGTGATATCCTCTGATTGTTGTTGTGAGATGCTTGGAATTTTTGTATGGTCTGTAATAAAAAAAATGTATATGTTAAATGTATACAACATAATATGTATTAATTGGTTTATATAGTAAAGTGTGTGCCATTAGGTGGACTATTTTCTAACATTTCCTCTCGTGGGAAATGCTCCTCTCGCCAGTCGAGAGTACTACACATTTCTGTGAGAAAACAAAAAAGTAATATGTTTTTTTTTTTCTAATATAGAAAGTTTATAAATATATGAGTAAAAAGAAGTGGGCTTACTATGTCTGGTGAGATATGTAATCATTAGTGTATACGTCTGGTCTTGCTGTTGGTTGTGGAGCGTCTGTGAGGTAATTATGGTGGAAGCCACTTTATCTTCTTTTGGTATATTCCATTTTGAAACATATTGTATTTACATGAATGGTTAGTGTGTTACATATATGGGTAACATTTTTTAAGTATTACTACATATACTTTGTATGTGTGCTGCTTTGTGAATTTGTTAAATGTTCCCATGTTATGATATAACTATTACACATACCTCCCCAGAGTTTTTAGGTGGTGGTACTGTTGTCCAAACATGTCTGCGGACCGTCAAATTCAGTAGAAAGGGTTCAGTATGTTCCATATTATATGTACATAA
This sequence comes from Ambystoma mexicanum, assembly GCF_040938575.1. Taxonomy (NCBI): domain Eukaryota; kingdom Metazoa; phylum Chordata; class Amphibia; order Caudata; family Ambystomatidae; genus Ambystoma; species Ambystoma mexicanum. Next base: position 840,281,587 of record NC_090935.1, on the reverse strand, counting down.
AGTCAAAGTTATTATTGTTAAGTTGTGCTACTAAAAAACTATGAAATTCAGTAAAAAAACTTTGTTAAAGGGACGTTATGGTTAAGTTGCGCTACTAAAAACCTATGAAATTCAGTGAAAAAACGTTGTTAAAGGGACGTTATGGTTCAAAGTAAAACCGAAAAACCCCTGAAATACGGCAGTTATGGTAAGATAAGCAACCATAACTCGCGCCGCCACCGTGCACTGCTAACACTAACACCCAGGACATCAAAGATGACATCACAAATGTCATTGATGACATCACTGATGACATCACATGTGCATTTACCTTTCATGAAAAGTCTGTACAAGGGATTCTTAGTGTAATGTTAATAAAAAAAAGTGTCAAAGATTATTGGAATAAATATCAAGTGCTAATCAGTGCATTAAGCTATGCATTGATATAAATAGCATTCTATTATTAACTTCAATCCAGTATACTAAGGTACTCATGTAGAAACATAGGCATTGTGTGCAGCATACATGATGGAGGTGCAATATTCATAAGCTTGCCATGTTGAATATTGAAATGATAACTGTTTTCATATTAGAGTTTTGCGTACAGTGAAACTTGCGATAAGTAGGTAATAAAACCCACTTACTACATAATTGCATTATTATACACAAATCACAAAGAGACAACACCACATACAAATATGAATATATACAAGGGAATTGAAGTAGGAAAAAGAAACAACAATAGTAGCAGAAAGTGTTCATAACCTAACTGATTACCAGAGAAATGATTGCTCTGTTTCAAAGCTGTTACTTACCCTATCTATATATATCACATGATGGGCCTCATTACGACCCAGGCGGTAAGTTACCGCCTGGGTCGTACCTTTACCACCATGGCGTAAACTACGTTTACGCCATGGTGGTTGGCGGACTTACCGCCCCATTCCGAGGTGAGTGGGGCGGTAAGTCCCCCAGAAACCCATTTACCCTTCCCCATTCCCATTTTTGCCCCATAGGGCATAATGGGAGTGGGGAAGGCGTTAATTACGCCACCGTAAATTACGGTGGCGTAATTAACAACAAGGTCCCTTAGCGCCATGGATTTTAACACCTGCTAAAAGCAGGTGTTAAAACCTCCATGGCGCTAAGGGACCTCGGAATCAGGCGGTAAGGGTCGGCGCTGTTTACGCCCTTACCGCCTGGGTCCTAATGAGGCCCGATGTGTCTGGACCCTAAGGAAAATACTGTGAGTACAACATATAAAAATATGAGCATATACAGGGAAAGTACAGTAATAAAAAAACATCAAAAGTATCAGAAAGTGCTGATAAATCTACTGATAATTTTAATGCACAAAAAGGATTGCTGTCTTTCAAGGTTGTGACTTTTCCTATGTATATGTTTCATATGATATGACTGGACCATAAGGGAAGAACATACTTGAAGGATAAGTCTACGAATATAGTAATTTACAATTTTTAGTTCCTGACTGTTACTGAAGAAAATCATGTGGCCTAGATATGTCAGGAAAGGAAATAAAGGGAGAGCCAGCCACGTGATGTCATCAGTGATGTCATCAATGAAATTTGTGATGTCATCTTTGATGTCCTGGGTGTTAGTGTTAGCAGTGCACGGTGGCAGCGCGAGTTATGGCTGCTTATCTTACCATAACTGCCGAATTTCAGGGGTTTTTCGGTTTTACTTTGAACCTGAACGTTTTTTCACTGAATTTCATAGGTTTTTAGTAGCGCAACTTAACCATAACGACCCTTTAACAAAGTTTTTTTACTGAATATATATATATAGATGAGATGAAAGAAATAAAGCAATGCGTTTCTCCATTCACTCCATTATCCTTGAAATGTAAGACAGGCAGCATGTCATGTAGCTCTTTTCTTAATTTTGGGGATATAACATCTCCTTCCGGGGCTGGACAAGTGAGACTAGTTGGCACATCGTGCACAGCCTACTGGCATTCTTTGCTCGTCCTGCTGCAACTAAGACAAATCAGACCACCTGCCCACTGGTGCTAGAGGGGAAAAGAGTGCTTGGAAAATTGTGCACTAGCGAAAGAGTGCACAAGACTTGGCACATAGCAAAAATGCCACCGTGGACAACGGACGTTCCCAGCTATGTGAGTGCATTCTGTAGCAAGCAAGGGGTACACATGAGTTCATGCAGCTCCCACAGCTGGGAAAAAAGGCAGAGTGGGGCAGTGAACCCGAGTGTGCAGTGGATGCAGCTGGGGAACTCCACATAAGGACATGCAAGGCAATGTGAGTGAAGAACATGGACACTGGCAGAACGTGTTGATCTGAGTAGGGCATGGACAGCGGATTGAGAAACTATGCAGGAAGAGGGGGCAGTGGTGAAGTATGGTGGGATTGAAGGGATAGCCAATGTGAAATGAACACGTTTTAAGGAAGGCCCCATAATATCAGAAATAAACTGCTTAATGGAATGGAACTGCTTTGGGGACCATGGATGGGAATCCACAAACATAATCTGAGTGATTGGATATCCAGAACAAAAGACAACCCCATTCTCCTCTTCAAAACTGTCTGACACTCAACCATGAATACCTCTCACTTCCACCCCAAGTTAATGTCCACATTATCAACGATATTTCCCTTGCTCTTCTGCCCATAACTCTGTTCCACCAGCTAGATGAAATATGCCCCAGCATGCTCCTTCTCGTAGATCCTTATGCAATGCACACCTGTAACTTTTAGCCACACACCATAGGCATAGTGATGTACTTTGGTCATATATGGGCTTTTTTCTGATGAACCCAAGCTACAATGCATTAGGTACTGATGGCCTGCATCCATTGTTTTGCTGTTCCACAGATCGTAGAATCCATAGTAACAACTGAAAAATATTTCTCAAGCATTTTTCACTGTTGTAGTAGGGTACAGTATCAGCATCCCATTTTTCATAACCTGCATAGCCTTACAATCTCGTTGCCTTTCCAATGTATCTTTACTGTAAGCTTTCTCAATGTGGCACACTTTCTATACACCCATAACACATATCCCTCACCAGTCCTTTGGATGGTTTTCTTCTGAGTGAGCTGGCACTCTTCTGCCTTACGCATGCTCTGTTGACGGTAAGAAATTCTGAGACCTGTGCATAAAACAAATGTTTTCATCACTTTTCAAAGTTGACATTTACCAAATGTGTGTCACCTGCCATAACATATATATATTGAAATCCATTATGTCAAAAGTTAACCAAGAATTATGCAACAAGAGAATCATATCTTGAAGGCCTGTGGGAATTGGTAGTGCTGTAGGAATGAATTTGTTTCCATTAGTGTTAATAATTAATACATATTTGCCGTGTAAGGGTAGCAGTAGGTGAACTCCATCAGAAATGACTGGTGGAATTTTTCTGGTCACTGATCCAAATGTCGGGTGACACGACATGTATGCTGGTCATGTTTTGTGGTGCAAACCAGCCCTCTCAACCTCAGACCTACCCACCAACCACACAACCTAAGAGAGGTTGACAACTTTATTATGTTTCCAATGCAAATATGCTGGGAGTAAAAAAAGGCATGTTTACCATGTCTCACAAACATGGGTGGGCCGGCCAGGCGCATTTATTGCAGTGGGTCTTGTTATAGAGCAGTGTGGAGGATAGCAGTAGCATTCCCTCCCTTTTACGACCCTTACTGCTTATCCATGAGTGAACTGAAACACCCCCACCCCCCGAATCACCAGGAACGTGCTACTAGTTAGTGTGACAAGAAACATCCTCAAATCCTGTGGTCTTACGAAAAATGGTCCCACTCATCAATGGTCAGTATAGAAGAGTTGACACATGCTTCCTGCTGTACACACTTTATAAAGGTATATGAAAAGCAAACAGAACACATATAATGTGTTGAAAGTTGCTCAATATTTACCATTAGAATAAGCTTTGACAGCAGACATAAGAAAGGGCCCTTCATTTGATTTGTTAGTTGCTCAAAGTGCACCATATGAAGAAGCATGGATTTAGCAAAAAACACACCCTCTCACTACAACTGATGAGAAGTCACAGGGAAAGAAGATTATTTATATGATAATACATTGTTGAGATTACACTTAGAATGCCATTACAGTGCAGTAACTAGCAGTCACATGTCAATCAAAACAGGAAATATATGTTTAGGCAAGCAACACATTTTAAGCACATTTTATGAAGTCCCTTTCACTTAAATAATCAGTAATAGCGGGCAGAAGTTTATTAAAAGAAAACAAGCAAATAATTAAACAGTATTTCCGCTTATAATCAAACAGAAGCAGACATTTGTTCCGGGTATTTGCATCTTTAAATTTGGCATCAATGAGCAAAAGGACAACTTGGTTGAGGGTGCTTACTGAATACACATTCTTAAGTTGTTATTTGAGTAACTTTCCAATCACTTGAAAAAACCCAGTACTTCTAAAACATTATCTCCTGCAAATAAAATTGCAAACAGTAGACGTTGTGCCTCCATGATATGCAAAATAAATGGAATTGCTTCAGTTACAGAAAATATATCTGCATTTGTGGACTCATTCCTAGTACCACATTTGCTCAAACTCAATACTTATATAAGAGATAATGGGCCTCATTATAACCATGGCAGTAAACCTACCATGATACCGGCAAAGGCTATTACTGTTTCCAGCACCCGGAATGCCACTGGATTACGAGTGCCGGAGTGTCGTTGTAAATCCCCATTCATTAAGTCCCATAGGACCCCATGAGGGGATTTGTCGTCATTACCGCCACCGGCAACACCGGTGCCAGTAATGATGACATTTTTTGCCAGTATGGCACATGCCTTATCTCTAGCTCTTAGCTGGAGGTAACTTGGGTGCCCAACCGGCAAATCCGTAGTCAGCCGGTCCGGTAAAGTGCTGCTATTTTAGAATACCAGCACTTTAATACCAGACAGGCTGACGTAGAATGATGTCCAATGTAATATTGAAATTACAAGAGCTCTAATGACCAAACACAATCCTTCAAGTACCCCTTTATGTTACTATTCTGCCTTCTTGCATTCTCAGCTTTTGTACGGAGAAAAAATGTATGAATGTTTAAACCTTCTTATGAACATAATTATTTAAGGTTTGATAGTACAAGATGATATAAAGTTTGTGGTACCACAATGAGAAAACATTATTGCCATATGTGTAAAACCATCTATGGGTATATGGACACATAAACAGTTGTTTAATGACGAACATAAAGACACCCACAACATTATATTTTGGAAAACGTTGATGATATCCTCAAGATTTGGAAAAGTTTATCAACAAATCTGATAAGTAAACAATCAATCACAACAGCCTTAACATCAAACTTCCTACCAATTCAGTGACTCTGAAACTATTTACTTGGATTGCCACATCAATATTGAGAGCAATATCATAAAAACCACATCTGTGAACAGATATGGGCAAAATAGTAACATACAAAAATATCTTTCAGGTCCTCTCCTAATTAGTGAAGAACATCATTCACTATTTAAGTTTCATGGAAATATCAAGGGTCATTTGCAGTTTCTAAGGCCCTGGCTTGTTTGTGGTTGGCTGTAGCCCATTAGAAAATCACTTGTTCCTTGAGTACCAACTTTGGAATTTCCCTTTTCCCTCCACAGGATCCAATTTGCAAATGTCCAACACAATACTTTAAGACTTTGCCAAAGTCCTACAACTTCCAGCAGGAAAGGGCCTCCTTAGAGCACCTAGTGACTATTTTTACTGAGGCACTGACCACTCCCTATCTTAGGGTCCTGGCACTGCTGCCCACCAACCCTTTGTAATACTTTTTGATCCTCTATCATTTGTGCAAGTTCCTGAAGAGGTCCTGATCTAGACACTGCTCTGCTTCCTCCAAACTGAAAATCGCCTCTTTTTAATCTGTGATGTCTCACCACATGTCCATAGATGCTGCACTCCCTGGTTCACCCTATTGGGGCACAGGGTTCATGATTATGTCTTCAAGTGACTCTGTTGGTGATTGTTTGACCCACTTTTCCTGCTCCTCTCCTCTTTCCCTCCCTCTGATGTTCTTGTACCTTGTCTCATTCCCACCTCTTAATAGAGGTTCCATCACTCTTCTGTACTCTCTTCCACCTCTTTCTTGATGGTGCATATGTCCATCTCTAGTCCATTCATTTGTACCTCAATCTTGGCAACGCTGATGGTCCTCAATGTCTCCCCTGCACTTCTATTCCCAAACGTCTCCTCTTCTGCTAATGCTCCTCTAATTCCCTTCTTGTGTATTTCTTTTCATCACATCCTCCTTCTCTTTACTGATGTTCCTCCACATCTCCCATGCACTACTTTTTCTAATGATTTCTTCTCTCCTCCTCTTCTTTCTCCATCCTGTTTTCTGCATTTGCTATCTGCTTTCTGCCTCACCCCAAACACGCACCTGTTCCAACTCTAACGCCCATGTTACTGTCCCCCTTCAACTGTTTTTTTTTTTTACTTCATGCTCCTTGCTGGGATTTACACACAGACATGACTGCCTGTGTGCTTATGACTTTATGACTGCTTGTTGAAAGCCTGGCACTTCTCAAAGGGTTTTCCATTTCACCTGTGCATAATTATGTTTCATTGGCCTGCTGAACTTGGAGGAGCCAACAATATGAGGGTGTGCCAATGCACTTTTGTAGAACTCACAAGTCCATTTTGACCCCTGCTACCTCCTTCTTCCCCTCACTCTGGCCTTCCTCCTTGGGACTCCCCTTACACCCTCAACTGAAGCCAGAAACCTTGGAGTCATCTTCGACTCCTCTCTCTCCTACATCCTTCACAATCAGGACATTTGCAAGATGTCCAACTATCAACTCTTCCTTCGCAAAGGCATTCTTCCTTTTCTTACTTTCCCTCAGAGGCTGAATTTGACTCAAGCCTTGGTTCTCTCTAGACATGACTGCTGTAACAGCCTCCTCCTGAATTTGCCTTCTTCCTGAAACTCCTTCAGCTTATCCAGAATAGGGCAGCAATACTTATCCTTGGCCTTAAGCCCAGAGACTGCATCTCTCCTACACTAAAGAATTTTCACTGGCTCCCGGTTGCTGCACGGATTAAATTCAAATTCCTCTGGATCATTCACAAGGCTGTCTGGGCCCGGAGATCACATTATCTTCAACATTATCTCACTAAATACTCTCCCTCCAGATCACTTTACTCCTATGGCACCAACTTCCTGTTTGTAAAGTGTTTTGCTAAACAGAGGGCAGATGGTCACTCTTTCCTCTGCAGGCTCCCGCCTTTGGAATAGCCTCCCCCTCTCCCTGCATCTTAATCAGAATCTTCTCAAATTCCAGAAGCTCCTTAAGACTTTCCTCTTTTACCTCTCCTTCCTTTCTTCTCTCCAATGCTAATCTCACAGGTGCTTTATTGGTGTCCTTGGCCCTTATGCATCTTCGGGGCCTTGACCTCCCACACCAACTCTCCCCAGCTCCTGTCTATCGACAGCACTTTGCATCTGCACATCCTCCGCCCTGGAGACTCGCAATTACAACTCCCGTGGCATAGACTGTGTAGCACTCAACATTCCTAGCACTTCATCGATGGCTCACCCTCAAACTCAGACTCCCCAGCACTTACCCCCTCTTCCTTATTCCCTTTGCACTTAGATGTTCTGAATACTCACAAGGCATAGTAGGTTCATCCCTCCCCCTCTTTCCCCTCTGCTCTTAACATTGTGTTGTATTTGTATTGTCCACCCTCCCTGCCCTGTGGTTGCTTTGAAATAGTATATTCTTATTGTATAACCACCTAAATAGCAAACAATAAATGAATGAATAAATAAATAAATAAATAAACAAATAAATAAATAAATAAATAAATAAATAAATAAATAAATAAATAAATACATGTGCATGAGTCCCAAAATCTGGAACCAGAGTCTCCACATTGTTAGCGTTCACAGAAATTCTGAGAGAGCTTACCATTGCAGCAGAACCTTTTACTGTTATGCTAATTATGGGGATGAGCTTTATCTACCTACAGAACTTTGCACTCTCTTCCTGAATCTCTTTGTGTACGTTTTCCTAAAGGGCAAATGCCTAATGGGCAGTATATGTGGTGATACACTGGCCCTTCCCAGGATATGGTGATACACTGGCCCTTCCCAGGATATGGTGAGGGTAGCCAGGAGATCCGCCCCGTAAAAACCCTTGACACAGCACCATCAAGCATGAAGTGGCACACAGACTTCATGGTTACCCCACAGACACAATGCAGGTCAGACTGGGGACTTTGACGCAGCCGTTTTTACTCCATGTTGTGCTGAATCAATTAAAGCTATCAAGAGATTTCATGCAAGAGGATATACATAAAAAATGCATATGTCAACATTCGATAAAGTCAATCCTCTGGAAAGGGTAACATTATTCAAAACACATTGAATGATAACCAAATCAGCAAGCCATAAGAATGATCACAAAACACAATGCTCATGTAAGGAGGTTTGCAATTTGTTTTAAATCTGCCGGTCCAAGTGGCAGTAACTGTAAAGAAGTTTGGCTCTCTTTCTTCTGAAATATGGTGGGAATACATCCAAATTTAGAATAAGGCCATTTACACTCAAACACGTTGCGGTAAAGTGGTGGTTGTTGAATTAATGCCATTTTAACAGCACGTTTTCCAACATCGTGCAACTGGTAAGGAGGTCTATTATTTCTAATATTGCTACAATAAGAACTGTGGTGTGTATATATTTAGGAGCGTCCACGCTGGAAAAATAAATATGTTTTTCTTAACTGAGTTATAAGTACATGGTCCCACATATTTCAACCTTAATGTATTTTTGTTTAAATCTATATTTATCAGGGTTGCCATTAACCCATTATTTCGGAGTGTCTCATATGTGCTAAAATTATCAATCTCTATGGTACATCCAACCATACTTTGAATGCTTGAATTACGTATTCAACTCCACTGTTTTGTTTAATCTATGGCTGATCAAACCCACTATAATGTAACCATCTTGTCCGTTGGAGATATTATTTCTTTTCACAATAAACCTTATCAGTCATTACTAATTGCAGTACAACTCTTTTGGAGCAGTCTTTTGATTATGTGTGCAGTCACAACAGTAGATTCTACATATGAACATACATGAAAGGTTTCTAAATTGAGCAGGCGATTCTGATAGGGCTTCCTATAGATTAATCCAGTTTGGCATTTTGAAAGCTTTTTTTTTAGTACGGCTCTACTGTCAACCTGGTTATATTTGTCTGTGGGATTTTTCATTTACTCGTTTTTTAGGATGATCAATATATAAAGTAACCTTCATAATTTTTCAAATGGAATTCTTCAAAAACATATTGTGAATTAAAAACATTTAATGTGCCACAGCACTTCTTTGCTGCATGAACACACATCAGACTGTGTGTCTTTTATGTTTACGCCTGTCCACCTAAAATAAGGCACCCAGTGTCTGAAGACGGCTGTTATTAGTGCCCTGGTCTGCATTTTGCCATTTTGCAGGGAAACCTATACTAGGTATGCCTTGCCACTGCAAAAACAACTCAAACCGTAGCTGAGGATTGCGAAGCAGGCCATTTATCAAAGGAGACGTGCTCTTGAATACCGAAGCAGAACAACCTCCAGTTTCACCTGAAACTTGTGTTGAGTGTACAATGCTTCCCATTACTAAATCATGTTAGGTTTTTATTCTGCCGTGCGTATTTCCTGCACCTCTTGGTTTACAACGTGTTACTTGCTGCAGTTTGTTGCAACGCATGTGAATGATGTATATTGATATGTTCTATTTTTAGGCTGCTCGATCGCTTTTTAAGCTGGTGCTTCCTATGGTCTTTTTAGGTCATATGTTATGGACTAAGTGATTTCGAAGGAAGTGACCAGACTGCTGGAGGGGTGGGCTTGATTCTAAAATGGGGATCAGTTGTTAGGCATATTTTACAAGGCTGGGCAAATGGTAGATCTTCAGGAAGAGTGTTAAATCCTGATACAGTATTCCTATTTCCAAAGATGCATCTCACAGTATATGGAGTAGAAGCATGAAACGCATATGTTCCTCTTTTAAACCTCGAATACAGTAGATGAGAAGTCATGCGCCAGCACGTGACAAAGTGTATTAAACAGGACAGAGAGAGCAGACAGGTATAAGAGAAGGTTGAATTGAAGGATATTGGAATGATTCTACCATCCAATACGAGAGAGCACTTCTGCACCGAAGTCATTATACATTCTCAGGTTAGGACTGACACATTGTGGAACAACGTTCTTTAATAAGGGGGTTCTCTTCTGAGGTCATCCACTTGCAGCCGGGGATTGCACTTTAGCCAACATGCTGGCCTGCAACGCCACCTGTTTATGATGGATGTAAAGAGAAAAGGGTTATACGGGTTCCCCAATAGGATTTGTCAGATTGTGGGTCCATTACATTCTCATTGAATACATGCAAGCTACGGAAGATATCTGTACAAGAAGATGGAATTAATATGATCTGATTCACCAAAACCACTCAAGATCCACCCACATCCTGAAAGTTAGTTCAAAGAGCTACCATGGAATATACATCATTACATGCATGGCAAAGTACTAGAGAAGGTGGAGTGATAACAACAATCAGGTTTTAGGACACTCCAACGCACTGAGACATCTTTGCTCTTTATGCATGAAAATATCCCATTAAACATTGAGCCTAACACTCCTGTTGCACCAACCTTTTTAGATAACTATATGGTTCATGATACTTTTAACCACATCCTCCTTCTCAAGAGACAACAAGGCCTAAAACGCATCAAAGGTGAAGCTTTTGACTGGGTTGCATCCTTTCTAAAGGGACGAGCTACACACTTGAAAAGAGACAAGAAGATATAATCGTGACCCAGGTCCAAATACCACAAACTCCCTGGGCTCAGCCACATTAATCCCCACTAAGCCTCATCCCCAGGGAAGTAAGATTCCACCAGCTATGGTAGTGGTAAGTGGAGTAGTTCCAGGTAGGCCAACAAATCCTGGGTGAGGGCACGGTCTGATTGAGATCCCGCTCTTGGCCATCCAACCATCCCACCCACTTCTTCCCAGGATACCTTTAGCCACTCAACACCCCCAAAATTCTAATTGTACAGTGTCATAGGGTTCTTACCTCACTGAACACTCTGCAACGGCCCGCTATGGCTTCCTTGAACACAAAAGCACAACCTCTAATGGTGCATAGACAGTGTAGACATTTGTTTGAAAGAGCATCACCTGGTTCTTGCTTGTTCAGTGCCAATGTGGGTGGAGGTATACTGTGGCCCTTCTAGGCCCCCTTTTATAATGGCACTTAAAAATACTCTGTCTATGTTGTGAATTCTATATTCTAGTTTCCTCCATACTGGTGGATTGGGTATCTGTAGTACTTGACTCGTGGGCTGCCAGTGAGGTAGACTTTGCCTTGAGCTTGGCGGCCTTAAAAAGCTCCCTGGTCTTAACGTTAGATTCACAGCGGGCATTAACTGGATGAAGTCTCACGGCAGCAAGATTGTGTCTGGCAGTGTTCTCTTCAGGAGTTACTGGACTTAGGCTATCTTGTTCAGTGGAGCGTTCTGGGGGTAGGCCCCATGGCAGAAAGTGATGCGATGGGAAATTCCCCTTGCAGGTCGTCTCCTCCCCTGCCCTGAGCCTCTATAATGACTAGTAGCAGTTTTCTGATAGCTACCAACATGGCTAGCACTTGATTACATTTGCACCCCTGGGCTGTACAAACATCCTCGGCAGGTAAATCAATAATAGTGTCAATGCCATGATTAGTTGCGTGACTTGGAGATTTAGTGGCCATGAGTGGGGTTAACCAAAAAAAAGGAACTAGCCCCTGAGTTCATGATCAACAAGTTCCCACTCCAGGCACTACAAGAGGTGCTAGAAGGGGGTATATCTTCCGATGAATCATAGGGCGCTGTGTCCACGGGGTCCAAAGTACATGAAACAGAAGTGGGCATCAAATCTACTGTATGAGGGCCAATAACTAACGGGGAATCGGGAGCCGGGCTGAAGGACGCAGAGGAAGACTTTAGTGGTGGAGTGCAATGGGTGGGCGTGGCCGGGGTAACATAATACATCAATGGTATAAGCAGCGTTGCCGTCCCAAGATTTATTAGATCAGGTGACAGAATCAGAGGGGTCACCGTTCCGGGTGGTGCCAGCTAAGGTTGGGAGACAGGAATCATTCACACCAGCATTAAAATAGGCAAACCCTTGGGCTTTGTCATTATATATGCAGGTTTCCCTCTTGTGATAGGCATACTTCCATTATTGGTGGGGCCTTCCCAGTTTAAGACTATACAACCCGCTCCGTTGCACGTACCAAGCGAACCAGCCAGGCTGCTCGATATCACTCCTCGATGGCAGTCATCTGGTGCATTTTGTGCCCCTCCCAGAGTTTTTGGCTATACTTCAGACACTGGTGGATCTCTTCTATCAGATAGTGAGCCTCCCCACATAGTTTTTGGAATTGTTATCAGATAACCCGTTTTTCCCCCAAAAAACAGTCAGTGAAGATGGCACACTACCTACCATGGCTCGTTGGAGTAGCCCCCCTCCATTGCCGCTGCCTCCTCACCACTCACATCTTACGATGCAAATTGTGCCCTGGATGATCTTGTGTAGAAACTGAGGGGTTAGCTGTGTCCAGAAGAGAAGCAGGGTAAAAGGCGAGATGGGCGGGGACTCCACGACCAGGTCCCGTAATTGCCAATGTGTTAGATTACTGGGTCAACAGTCACCCACCACAAATTTCTGGGGGAATCTCCAGCTCAATCCCTGGTTACTTTCACCTAACTCTATAGGCGCGTTACAAATACCATATCATATCATATCATATCACCTCCGGTCTTCAGAGAAGGTGCAAAGGTCGTTCCAGGTTAGCCTTAATTAGGTTTGGCCTTCCGATTGCGACAAACACAGTCCCGTTGCCCTGCCGTGGGCTTCACCACTGCAGGGATTCTGCAGCTAGGATATGTCCAAGGGGCATGGCCAGGAGAAATGCTGGAACAGAGAGTGTGTGAATCCCCAGAGCGGTGCCAAACTCGGCGCCCTTGCCCTGCCTTGAGTCTCACTGCTGGAAGGATTCTGCACCCAGGATATATCTAAGGGGGCATGGCAGGAGAAATGCTGGAACGAGAGAGTGTGTCTGCCACCAGAGCAGCGCCAAACACTGCACCCTTGCCCTGCCCTTGCCCAGTCAGCGAGCAAGGCACCTGGGCACTCACTGCGAAAGGAACAGATTCAACTAATAAATACAGGCAAATAGGAGTACATTCATGGAGGGGTAAGCAGTTTCAAATTGCCTCTTGGCAGAAGGGCCTGGGAAGAGGGCTGTGGTGTGATGGGTTGAGCTGGTAGGTGGCCAATCGTCAAGAGTCCCTAGGTTGCAACAGTGTTTTGTGTTCTTGCCAATGTCCGTGTGGCACCTCATTGGTTGGATTCTGTGTGAATGTCTCCTCATTTCCAAGTCAAGGTTATCTTGTGTGTCTCTTGAGAACTGGCCAATAGCAGAATAATAAAGTTCCAGTCATTAGCAGAATTACATAATCTAATGAACATCATTTTGGGGCAGTGTGGGGAGTTCTGTGACATCATGTGGAGTGGAGTTGGGCAGCATGGGTAAGCCGGATCTGCTCCAATCATGACTAATGTTCACCCATAGGGGACTGACATAGTCCTACAAATAAGCTTTATAGGATTGATTACTAACTGCTCCAATTTTTGTTATGCTAATTATGTGAGATATGGATAAAATGTTTGCCCGCAGCAGGCGGCGATAACAGCTTTTTTCATTCAGTTCTGTTCCACTGGGCTCTTTGAATTCTGCTCCCAAAGCTGTGTCTGGACCTGTATTAAACTGCACTACTTCCTGCTTGGTGTACGCTCCTTTTTGGATTACTCGGTGTTCCAGTCTTTCACTGCCTTTGGAGGACCTGTGATAGAGTCAGAGGCGAACATGCCCTCAGAATCGGTGGTATAGCCCACACATGTTACTGGAACGTCTCTGTGCTGTGGGAGAGTCACAATATTTGTGTGAGTGGATCACAGTCTGAATCACAAGGAGAAAACCCTTTCATCCCCTTTCATCCCCTAAATGTGTTAAAAAGGGATTGAACCATAATTAGTGACACACCGACTGATGAGTTGAAAGAGCAGTTATTACAGAATCAATTTTATGAACTAAATGTGTCCCCTTACAATATTTTCCACTTGTGGATGCAAAGTATAACAGTGGGGGTAGTTGAACGATATGATTGTGTATCTACTTAATGAGTAACATGCTTTTTTTCTTTACTTTTATGGTCCAGTACATTTTGATACTGTTCAGTGGCATAGGAGGGCAGCAAGGTGGAGCTAGCATCCCGGCTTTCCGCCTCCGACTCAGAAGAGCATTTTCTTTAATTTGCAATAGGTGTGAATCAATATTATTGAGGTGTTGTGTCTCAGATGATAACCTTACTAGATTCACCATATGGATACTGAGGGGACTTGGACAGTCTCCAGGAGAGCCGAATTCATGTACATACGACATTGGTGTGATCTTGTGATGCTGTGTACAAATACATCCTCAAATCCTCTTTTTCTAACATATCTTGCATGGGTGCTTGGTGTTTTGTTACACTTGTGTCATCTTCTATTTCAGATGGAATATGTATGCTGGCGCCTAAACAGTGAATATAAAGGTGAAATTGGGATATGCTGCTATGGGATATCACAAGCATGAATATAGTGTACTACTATTACTGTTGAAAGGTTCTGTAGTACATTAATGCACTGCTCAATTGGTACTGCCACCTCATCCAATGAAGATTACCCCTGCTAGCTGCGCAGGGAGTACTAATTCTACTAAAGACTAGGAGGCGAGCATTATGCTTCAACTTCTTTAATTTAGTACTCCTCAGCAGTTTCAACAAAACCAACAAAATCAACAACAAACACTGAAAAATGTCTCAATGGACTTTTCTTGCTTTGGAGCTACAATCCCCACAGTCTTTGTAGTCCATTTCACTCCTTGCTCAGCTTATGACCACTTCCTGTCCCTGAGCACCTCCTCTTATGTTTACTTGCTCTGAAAAGTCACTCTTAAATCCACACAAAGTCCTGCTAACTGGACGAAGACTTGAACCACTCCAAACCGAATGTCGAACTTCCTCGACTCCAGGCGACTGCTACTGCTAGTCTCCTACTTCAATTATTCTTATGTTCCTCACCTAGGAATAATGCAAGCAGAAGGTTCAGGGTGGTGTCCATGTAATTGCTCATAACAAACAACTTTATCACATGTACAATCCAACATTTCATATGCAATGCATAACTTGGGTGGGAATTTAATGCTCGCCTCCTAGTCTTTAATAGAATTAATACTCCCTGTGCAGCAATCAGGGGTAATCTTCATTCTATGACAAGACTGGAGGCAAGCATTCAGAGCTGTTCAAAGCTTCCCAACACCGTGACCGCTAAACTCTCGGTCGGTTTAAAATAAAACTCTTTAAATGTTCGATCATTCGTCCAATCTGCAGCTAGCATAATATCTCTAAGGGAGACTCCTGTCCTGAAGGCTTTAGATGCCATTGCTCCCCGCACTGAATGAGCCCCGTATTTCCTTATGTCTATTCCTGCTGCCTGCATGATTTCTTTAACCCGTCTGGCAATAGTAGCTATGGATAAGCCCTGAAAAGGTATTCTGCGCGCTATAAGTAATTGCATGGTATTCGCTGCTCTCTGCTCTGCTGTCCTACTTTCATAATCTTTGATGCAGCTTGCTACGCACCATTGAGGCGTATTTGCAAAATATGGGTAATGTACTGTAGATGTACCCATCTTAGTCCTCTGCACTATTGTGAACATTACGCCCTCAGGCCCTAACGATCTCCTATTTACCTCCAATGCTCTCACGTCCGATACACGTTTACATGAGACTAAACATAATAGCATTGCCAATTTTCCCGACAATTGCTTCAGGGACAGATACCTGTTCCCGGGCCAACTCTCCAATAACTTAAGGACGTCCTAAACGTCCCAGACTGTCTTATACCACGGTTCTGGAGGTGCCTTAAATTTTGCTCCTCAAACAAGTCTGACCACTGCTGGATGCTCCCCAGCCGGAACTCCCTCTATCGGCAGGTGCACTACAGATATTGCGGATCTGTATACCCCTATAGTACGGAATCCTCTTCCGCCTTGCAATAGTTGTGCTAAGAAATGTAGAATCATCACTACAGGTGCAGAAATGGGATGAACACCTCTCCCCTTGCACCAGCTAGACCACTTGGCCCAAGCTGCATTGTAGCTCCTTCTTTTGGACGGAGCCCAGGACTCAGCGATGAGCTGAGCAGCTTGCTCCGAAATGCCTGGCAGTGCCCAGCATCTCCGGATATCCTGGACACGATGAGCGGGAGTGTCCCTCTCACTCTCAGGGGATGATATGATCCAACTTGGTCCGTGATCAGGTGTACTCCGTCTGGGAGCATCCTCGGTAGATCTACTGCTAATTCCATCAGCGTTGGGAACCACACTTGTTACTTCCATAGTGGTTCTACCACCAGAAGCTCCACTTTATCCCTCCAAACACTTTGCTAGTACTCTGCTCATCATCATGAATGGGGGGAAAGCGTAGTGAGGACCTCTGCTCCATTCCTGGAGGAACGCGTCCGTCCCTCGAGCTTCCGGGTCTAGCCTCCAGCTGAAGTGTACTGCTGTCTGAGCGTTCAATCGGGATGCGAAGAGATCTATGTGCAGTGGGCCCCATCTCTCGCTCATCTCTGAAACACTGCTGGATCCAGTCTCCAATCACTGGAGTCTGTGAGGTGGCGCGAGTTCCAGTCCGCTAATACATTCAGTGTCCCTGGTAGTTACTCCGCTGTGACTGATGTCTTTGACTGTAGGGAAAAGTACCAGAAATCCTTCGCTAGCTCGGCTAGCATTCTGGATTTGGTGCCCCCTAGATGGTTTATGTACCGCACTGCCGATATGTTGTCCATCTTTAGTAAAACGCACAACCTCATCTTTTCTTTGTGAAAGCTCTGATCACAAATTACCCTGCTAGCAACTCCAGACAGTTTATGTGGAGCCGAAGTTCCTCCTCGCTCCATTTCCCTCCTGTCTGCAGGTCTCCGCACCTTGCGCCCCAGCCCAGTCAACTGGCATCGGATTCTATGATCAGATCCGGGCGGTCTCCGAAAACGGCACGCCCATTCCAGGCATCCATATTCCTCAACCACCATTCCAGTTCTGTCTTGGATTCTGGATCCAGTGGTACCAATTGATGATATCTCAAGCCTTGTTGCAGATGCTTTATCTTTAGTCTCTGCAGTGCGCGGTAGTGCAAGGGTCTGGGAAATATGGCTTGAATGGAGGCCGCCAAGAGTCCCACTATTCTCGCCACAGTCCTGAGAGACACTACTTGTTTCTGTAGGCACCCTTTCAAATCTCTCTTGATGTTGCAGATCTTTCGAGCTGGGAGCTCCAGTGTCGCTTTCCTGGTATCCAGGACGAAGCCCAGGAAATTCAGCCTCTGCGCTGGTTCCGTATCCGGCTTCTCTACGTTCATTAAGAAACCTAGAGATGCTAGCAGGTCCTGGAACCATTTTGTCTGATATCTGAGAGTCTCTCGGTCCTCGGCTAGCAGCAGGAGATCGTCTAGGTAGATGATCAATCTTATCCCCTTCTCTCTTATCGCTGCTGCCACTGGCTTCATCAGCTTGGTGAAGGCCCAGGGAGCTGATGCAAGCCCGAAGGGCATGGTCTTGAATCGCCAAAGCTGCCCTTTCCAACGAAAAGCCAGGAATGTCCTGAACTCCTCTGCTATTGGGATCGTCAGGTAGGCATCCTTCAGATCTAGCCTCGTCAGCCAATCTTTTTCTCTGAGCGAGTCTCGAAGCTGGTGGATACCTTCCATCTTGAAATGTCGGTAAACCACCCAGCTGTTTAGTTCCTTTAAATTTATCACAGGCCGTACTTTCTCCTTCCTGTGTAGTAGGAACATATTGCTTACAAAGTCAGGGTCTCTTGGACACCTCTTTATGGCGCTCTTTTTTGCTAGCTGGAACAGCTCGTTGTCTAGCAACTTCTGCTCTGTGCACTCTAGACGCTGTTGGTGTGGCCTGCACGCTTGCATGAGGGGTTCTACAAATTCTAGGTGCAGGCCTAGCACTGTTTGCAACACCCAGGCATCGCTGGAAAGCGTGCGCCAACTTCTCCAGAACATACCAGTTCTCCCTCCCACTGGAGGGTAATGTGTCTCGCTCACCTTGCGTGAAGCCTTGTCAACGGCCGGCTCCTCCTCTCCCTCTGCATCCTCTCTGGAATCGCCCTTTGGTAGGGAAGAAGGAGTCTTGTTGCCTTCCCTCCCAGTATTGGGATCTGGGATTCTGGGGTCTTCTACCTCCCTGGGTACGACCAGCCGAGCTACCCCTATCGCGGCTGGTCCCGTCAAAAACTCGGTTCGGGAAGATCTTGCGGATCAAAGCTTGTGCTTTCTCCAGTGACGTGTAGGTGCCGACGAAGCGGCCCATTTTCTTTCCGAAAGTCTTTCCGAAAGAGGAGTCCCTGTGCTGCTTCTTCCTCCTCGTACGATGCGAGGTCGCTGAGTTTCTCATCTATTTTCAGCAACAGTCCTCTCCGGCGTTCCGAGGTGATGGCACAGTTCGCATTACCCAGAAGTCATACTGCTCTCTGCGCCCAGCCTGCTAGGGTGTCAGGGTCTACTTCTTCTCCCATATCTACTGCCCTTTCTGCCAGGTCCATTATTTTCGCCAGTGGCCCTGCTAGGTGGAGTACCTTCTCCTGGCAACTCCTCCAAGATCTATCAATACCTTTACGGGGATCTTTGCTAGACTTCGATACGAAGGTGAGCATCTTGGGGTCTAATTCTGGCGTCTCTGCCACTTTTCCTGGCAGGTCTGATCTCGGGCACTCTGCTCGCAGGCACTGCCGCACCTCTTTGTCTAGTGCCTTTCTTAATCTCTTAGTCATGTACTGGCCCACTCCGGGTGATGGTTGCCAGTCTGATGACCTCGGATTTCGGATGCTGTCCGGATCGAACATATCCTCCTCCACCTCCTCGAGGTGATTCAACTTGCAGATTCTCATCCGTCCGCTGGGTCTTATATCCTCCTCCTCCCTTAACTCATCCTCATCATGGGAGGCAGGGTCTCCTTCCTCCGGCTCCTCTTCTGAGCCTGGGTTCTCCTCCCCATCTTGTTCTTCCCCTGGAGTGGGGGTCATGAGGTCCGGCACAGTCTGGCGCTGCAAATATGCTTCACAGAGCTTTGCAAAAGCATTGACGACCTCGGGGGCCTTCTCTTCCACCCCTTCTACCTGGCCCTGGGGGTCACAAGAGGCTTTCCTCTTTCGGGCCTTTATACTCCCCCTTGACCCTGCTTCTGGGGGTTCTGTGGGCATGTGCTCAGTCCATATGGTGCTGTCTATGGGCTGGTGGCGAATCGCCTCCAGGGACTCCAGCCTGTCTTGGAGAGGTTTCACTTCTTGAGCCACTGCATCTATAAGTGAGCTTCCCAGTACCTCCTTGAACCTGGCAGCTAGGTCGAGTGGCTGCTCCTTTTCACTCCATTCAAAAGCAGACATCCTGGGAGGTGCTGCGTGCCTGAAATACCAATCACTGTGTCTTAGCACGCCCTTTCACTGTATAGGTGCTTCTGATCCTCTCTAATGTACAAGTTTTTGTCTTGTACTGGGAGGCTTATCATGTATATCTATAGCATAAAATAGTCTCTTTTTTTATTTTATTTTATTTTTTAAGTGGCTGCACCGGACTTATTTCAATTCTTGGGTGCCTGTGATGGGCTTATGATCTGATATGCCTTTGGATGGGGTGGGCACTGTGCTTTGTTTCAGGCTCTCAGCCTGACTGCTTCTGAGGCTTTAGCCTTCTTTATAGAATATTTTTCTCTTTATTAGCACTGGGTTGGGCGTGTCCTCCGGAGTGTGCTCCGGCTTCCGCGAGTATAATTATGATTGAGATCTGCTCGCGGGATCTCTCAAAAACAATTCACCGACGGGCCCAGCTTTGATGCTGGTGCTCTGCTCTGCGTCGCAGCAAACATTGCGAACGAGGAAGCAGGCACCGTAGTATCCTCCGACCTCCCGAAGAAAGGGGCCGCTGCTCGCGGCGTTCACTGCCTTCACAGCTAGCACCGCCTCTGCGAGGGTGGGGGCCGGAGTGCCGAGTCGCTGCAGAGCCCCTGCGCCTCTACCTCCGTGAAGGAGGGGGCTCGGGGAGATTCTGTGAAGCGGCTCTCGGCTACTTTGGCTACCCACAGCACGGCTCAGACCCCTAAGGTGCCGAGCATACGGCACAGGGCGACCGCGCTGCAGGGTATGCTCGAATGCACAGGCTTGATGTTTCGCGCCACGGCACGGGCGGTCGTGAATGTTGAGTGCTATAAAACTGATACGCTCAATAAAATCTAAATAACAAGTCAGTCTCGCGGCTGGCTATCTACGCAGCGCTAACACTGTCTGCCAAGGCAACACTTCACACATTCTAATTCTACATATTCTCTTTCCCAATCTGTTAAATGCTATACATGTTGAACATTATAGAGAGATAACAGAAATGGAACTTCTCTGCTTGAAGAGCAGTAAAAGAAGAGGAGGTGCTCAGGGACAGGAAGTGGTCAAAAGCTGAGCAAGGAGTGAAATGGACTACAGAGACTGTGGGGATTGTAGTTCCAAAGCAAGAAAAGTCCATTGAGACATTTTTCAGTGTTTGTTGTTGATTTTGTTGGTTTTGTTGAAACTACTGAGGAGTAGTAAATTAAAGAAGTTGAAGCATAATGCTCACCTCCAGTCTTGTCATAGAATTCCAAGTCTGATGTGCCTTTTCCAGTTATTCCAGTTCAGGAGCATGTGAGACTAACTTTCGCTTTAGTGTGTGTGCGTGGTTCCTGGCTGTAGGAACTTCCACTTGTCTCTGGGTCTGAGATTGCTGGACGGTAACGCTCCCTTAGCTCGCTGTTTTATACATTGTATCTGACAAGATTCTTTCACTTTTCTGGTCATAAGGCCAATATATTTATATATATGCAGAGTTTACTTTTTTCCTATTTCTAGTTTTGAGGTAGGGCACAACTGACTACTGTACTTTTTTTTTTTTACCTATGGCACTAGTGATTTGAGTTGAACTGTGCATAACTCCCTTCTTTTTCTTCCATCTGTGCCCCCTGTGACTTAGGTTTCAGGCCATGCCATTCTCACTTTGTTTACCTGTTAACCGGTAACTTCTTCTTCCGGGAAGTTTGTTGATTTCTTAAAATGTGTCTGGGCTTTTCCATGAGTGATATGCTGTTATCTTCTTACAACACAACACTGAGTGTATGTGTCAATATTGAGTATGCGTTGTTAAATCAATTGTGAAATGTTATGCCATTTTGTGTCACTGACCTTGTTATGCATATGTCATACCACATACGTTGGTCAACCCTGGTTTCATGGAACTGTTGCCATCTTGCAATGGTGCACAACCCTGGCTTTTTTTTATTTTTAGTACATACAATGATGCTGGTGATTGCTACTCCAAGGGAGAAATCTGCTAACCAGATCCCCTGTTGTCATAACTCCATGCAAAAGCATAGTGCATGTGTGCCCTGCTGCATAAGTAGCCTGATCCATAGCATCCGCCACTGCAACACAAGGGGGACATTTAAGATATGACCCCTGTAATCAAACTAAAATGATCATGAGCACTGTTGGCAGGGTCATTTCTAAGAATGAGCTATGCCTGAGTGTAGTCAACCTTCATAGTGATACTTATGATCATGGCCACCACGTCCCAATTGATATTGCACAGTGATTGTGTATTCGGGTCCAGCAGGCTGATACTGCCACATGACAGGACAGAAACACACAGGACACAGCTTCTCTTTGATTCTCTCTGTGAGGGCTGGCAACGCTCTCCCCCAGAGTCTTAGCCGAGTTATCAAAGGAGCACACCCATTCAGGAGGAAGACCCTCACACCAGGGTGCTGCAAATCCAAAGGTCTTTGTTGCCAGTAGTAGGGAGGGGGACATGAGTAGGATAGGCAGGAGTTATCTGGACACTGTAAGAAGGCTTCCACCATCTTCTTTATCACTGTCTCTCTTTCCCTTTCCTGTCTCCTCCACTTCCTGTGGAGCAAAGCAATCTGGGTGCAAGATCGAGAGGGCAAAGAACACTTCAACTAGGAGCAGGGATTGTGCCCCTAAATCAGGCTAGCTTTAGACCAATCACCTGAGGACTTGTGCCGTTAAAAGAAGGAGTCTTGCACCCCTTCAAAGGAATTCCCTTCAATACCTCGAGGATCCTTTAAGGCCAAAATGAAGTTCTGAAGTTTCTCACCTGGACTTCCTTTGGGTCGGTTGAACTGTCCAAGGCCCTTTGCTGGAGGTTAAGAAGAAGCCGTCCAAGGCTGAAGGAAGATTTGTTCTATAACCACTCCCAGGGAACATTGGGGGTGACCAGTGCTGTGGACCAGGACCAACATTCTGCAACAGATGTTCTGTGCCAGAAGAGCAGACCCAGAACTGGACCTTCCTGTCCTCAAGACCTTTGCAAATGCCTTATAGCAACCTGTGAGGGCCAGACAAGCTGCAGCTCCCACACCGAACCAGTTGCTCTGTGTTCCTTGCAGCCTGAATGATAGGGAAGGCACTGATGCTGGTGACTGCATTCCTCCAATCTGCTGAACTTTTGCACTGCTTCTCCATCAGCTCGACACGGAATTGTGTCCTCGCAAAGCATGTCTCTTGCCAGGGCTGAAGCATCTGCTCATTGCAGGAAACCAAGCCAGGTCTCTGGAGGGTCACTTGCTGACTCTAACCGAGGGTCACAACCATGGCTCAGCCCTGCTAGCTCAAGAACTGCCACCTCATTGATGGCACCTCTATGCACCCCCAATCACCACTTCATGACTGCCTACCGACTCCAACCGATAAAGTGTCACTCAACAACCTCTTCCAGCGTCTAAACCCTGACTCGGCCTGGCTGAAGCGTTCTTGGGACCGCCACAACCTGCATCACTATAACCATCACCGTTCGACCACACAGAGCACCCGCATTGGACCCTGCTTGACGCCTGCGTATTGCCAAGGCCTCCACAATCCCACATGCCCAGATTAGCCTGATCAGCTTACATCCTTATTCAAACCCGGGTCTGAAGCGTCAGCCCACCAAGTACTGATTCCATGTTCTGTGACAATGAACTGCCTCCAAAGACCACTTGGGCCCCTGAGACTGGTTTGGTCATGATCACTTCTGTTTTTGGCAAGATATCCTATTCTGGTAATACTTTAATGACCACCTCTGGAACTATACTCTAAGTGCTACTTTCTCAGTCTGTCATACCTCTTACGGTCATTCTTTTGGGGCAGGTTTTTTATAGTAATTTCTTTTCCTTCTACTTGCAGATGGTGTGTTTTATTGAAGTGTCTGTATTTTTATAGAACCTTGATTACACAGTCCTTTTATTTTGGACTGTGATACTGTGTTATGTGGGTCACTAATGGTTCACCTTCACACCCCTCTTGAATGTATAGCCTGCACTCAGCCCACGTTAGCACAAAAGGTAAAGGAGGTATATCTCTTCATTCTGCCTGCTTTACCTTTATGATTGCATTGTGTTTTGGTTTGTAGAAGTGTGAGGGATGAGTGGGCCATTTTACCCCTGCTCATCTTTGTACTGTTGTGTGGAGCAATCCAATTTGTCACAGGCTCCTTGAGTATAGAATAGATTGATGCCTTCTACCAAGGAATCATCACTTGGTGCCGGTTGTCAAAGAAAATATATAAGTTAATGTAAAACATGGGTTGATGCAAATTCCCAAACCTGGTTTTATTTTTGCAACATAGACAATAAATAACAACGTATTGTCTATGTGGATGGCTCAAGAGTTAAGCACTCCTCTCACACATGAGGGCAGCATGCACTTAGGGGGATCAAATACGGTTGACCCCTGCATGTTATCCTTCTGAAATCTATAATTTGTTTACCATTGATCGTGGTAATTGTAACATTTAATCACAGAACGGTTAGGACCGATTTAGAAAAACTGGTATTATTTAATAGTACATGTCAATTGTTTCCAGTTGTTTGGGGGTCACTGCTGCCCACTTGTGCAATTTTCAGAAAACAAACCCTGTGTCTAAAGTTCCATTTTATGTTTTGCACAGCAGTCAAAGTCCTATACATATTATATACAAACAGCGTTTTAAGTATAACCGTGTTTCTATTGTAGTCTGTTATGGCAATACCATACCAGTACTATATACCCATTCCGACTTGTGAACGAGGCGACTACATTGGAGTTGATTTGGGAGTATATGTGTTATTCAGTTTTCTCAATGTACATTCATTTGGGAATTGCGGGCTATAGTTCTCGTCTCATGTGCGCAGAAGTGAGCGAGTGCAAGAGGGACAGGGTCATATCATCTGACTTGGTCGTGTGGCCTTCCATCACAGGCTGCATTTAACTGCAAGGGGAAAGAGTGGCATTCCCTGACTTCATTCCAGCTCATTAAACCATGGCACAGCAGAGCGCTCTAAAGTCAATTGGCCAAGGACACACGCAACGAACGACTGGCTGAAATTAGTTCATGCCGACTCCTACTCCTGTGTTCCAATCAATCCACTACTCCTCCTCCTTGGCTCCTAATTAAAACGGTGTTGAGAATTTATATAATTACAATGTTCTTTCAAGGAAATTAGCTAATGTTTACACTGCAATGTATTACAAGGTGGAAGTACTCGTTTCCGTTTCGCAAGGTTATATGCGAAATGCAACAGTGCCGCTTTGATGTTTACAGTGCAAAACCTCATACCTAGGCGGATTTGGCAAATCCGTACATTGAGTAAGCGAACAGCCATCAGCCATGAATTTATGAGGGGCCCTCCTAACCTTGGTTATTTAAGCCTGCTCATCTTCGGTTTTGTATTCTAATCGTCGGAGTACAACCAACTGTGGACGTGCATTATAGAGGAATACTGAATGCCAGCGGGCAGTATTAGAAGCTAAAACAGGATCAAGATTCCTTGGCTTCTGACATGTTGACCTGTACAGAATAGCGGCTAGCAACTTGATTGCGGGACGCTGAAACAAATAGAATTTTGATGATGAAGACAGAAAGTTCATAATTGAACAAGTTCTACTGCTTTCTCAACAAGAAGATTTCTAACAGGTCTATCTCTGAGGTGACGGGGTGGTGCTTTTAATGGTCCAAATACTTCTGTATGTCTTATGATATTTATATTTTTATTTGAAAACGGTTTTAGGCCAACATACCAAATTCCATTTGGGTTTATTTTATGCCTCCTTCCCTATTTTTTCAATGTGATTTTATTGTTCCTTGAAAAAGAGCAAAACAGTACCCTTGGGTCAGTGCTTTTACTACAATGAAAAAAAAAAAACATGTGTTTGGCTCTTATTTATTGCACATGTGCCATTTTGGTGGTCTCACTGCATGTGATACTGCAAGAAAAGGGGGGCGGGGGTCAGGGTAGGACTGCCAACGTTTGGCCAGCGGGGCAAGTCTGCCAGAGTGACCCATTGTTAATGCTGCAGTGGCCCGAGACTACCATTACAATTGTATATTTAATATTTTAAATATGTTATATTTTACATATAGGAAACAAACATGAAGTACTGTGTTCGTCTGATCGTTCAGACCATGTGCTTTGAGATTGCTTTTTTATGTTCTGTTATGTATGTTGTTAAGCAGGATATGTATATTGTGTTCTGCTATGTGTGTTATGCGATGTTTTATGGTATGTTAGAATATGCTAAGCCTGATATGTTATGCAACATTATGTATTTTATGCAAGTTTAGAGGGGCAAGTGGCTAAAAACCCACATTAACAAAACTCAAGGGCTCAAGGGAAATCCGCTCATGCCCAGAAATGGAAGATTCCAGAAATTTGACAAATTGCTGCAAATTGCTGCTTTATTTAGTGCAGGCAGGGGTACGCACATGGATTCTACAGCTCCAAATGCTCTCTCAGCTCATTACAGGTGGGCAGTCGGTTTTTGAGCTGCTGTGACCTCGCAACCAAAAGATACATTCCTTGTTCTTAGGCAAAATGGGATTGGGTGAACAGTATAGGCATAATTACAGTCTATTTGTGACAGGTAATTTGATTGTTCTGGCTAGATTTGGTAGCTCCACCTGATACCACCCCGCAGGTCAGTACCAGCCTTGTCACTTTCAGAAGTTTACCAGCATGTGAGCAAACATGATGGGTAGGGAATGTGAGCTCAGAGCACCTCCTGCTTCCCCCTATTGTTTTCACCCCTCTGACTTCCCAGCCATTGAGTGAGGACACTCCATTCTCCATCTTTATGATATGATATGATATGATATGGCATTTATAATGTACCTATACACAAGTGTTTCAAGGTGCGACAAGTTAGTTTTCATGTTGTGTTGCATTTGTTTCATTTTCTGTTTTCAATTTGATGGGAACAACCTTATCTGTCTGAATTGGCTTTGTTCCCCAGCTCCAGGTCACGTGTTCATGGAGCGTAAAAAATGATTTTCTCTGCTGGCATTTATGAGAGATTTTAGCCTTTTATTTCTTGCTGTATCTTTTCAGCTGACTCAAGCCCTCTTCCCCAGTGGTGTCCTTGGGTGGACTGGACATGCTGCCAGGCCTGTTCTGCATTTCTCAGAAAAATCAGTGTATCAGGCCTCAGGCATGTGTTTTGAGCTTTCCCAATTATTTTATATGCAGCTGTGGCTTCCATTTTGCTGATAATCACTTTTTCGGTGTCTGTAAGCAGTTCATGTGTGTTGTTTTACACCTGGCTAATGTCTCTGTGGGTGTGTTCAGCCATCTCGCCTTTTCATGATTACTTTGATGATGTCATCCGGGTATGGTCTGTGGGGCTGTTTCAGTGTGTGGCATCCGTCATCTTGGGTGCATGCTGGGGTTGGGATGTGGGGGTTGAGCCCTCCTCAACCCTGTTCGCCATAGTTTTATGCTCCAAACCTACATTTATATATGTATTGATGAACATGAACCTAAGGTTATTTCTTGTGAATGGATCTGACCCAATATGAGATATCTTGATCTGGTAAACTGTCTACAAGCCTGTTTCGTTTTTCAGATAATCACGTGTTTCAGCCGGTGTTGTTTAGGGATTATAATGGTCCTATTTGATCTAGCTTCTTCTGGACTTGAGCGGGGCCTATTAGAGTGCTATAATAGGCCATGCTCGCATCCTGAAGAAGGCCGGATCAAATAGGAGCAGTATACTCCCTAAGAACCACCGGCTGAAGCATGTGCCGACCTTTAATAGAAAGACATGTATACACTATAAATAAACATGGGTGTGGCAAAGTATGAAGTGATGCATATGGGTTAAATGCTGAAACAAATGTAGTAGGCAATTTATTTGTACATCTTCATTTCTGAGTTAGAAGTGAATGGTCACTGTATGCATGTCCATAATTTGTTTTCTGGAATAAACTGGTAGTATTGTTATGCGATATGGGTAGCATACACAATGCATGGTGTCTAATATGTATTAAGAAAGCGAGATCTAAGCTCTGGTAATAGATTTTTAACATTGAATTGTGATATAATATTTTTTGAAATACAATGTATTTTTCCCAAATAGGTTGATGTGATTGTAGACATTTCATATGGGTGTCTGTCATGCATGACAGGTATTGTTCACTTTTTTGCTAGTTAAACCCATGTCATGGTCTTGTACATGAGGGTTAGGTGTGGCAGAATGTGGGAGATAGTTCAGAAGAAGCAGTTCCTTAGAATGGGTTCAACCTTTACTTCCAGCATAAGGTTGCTGCCCCTCAAAAGACCTTTGCTTTTGACCATTGTCTGGTGCACAGAGCAGGTTTCTTTTTCTTCAGTCCAGCCGATTGATGTGAGGCTCAGTGTTGTAGTGCCACATATCATGTGCTCAGTTTTGAAAAGATTTGGGGGCTGATTCATGGAATTTGTGCGGCAAAAATCGGGGATTTGTTCGCCATTCGG
The DNA here is from genome assembly GCF_040938575.1 of Ambystoma mexicanum. Classification (NCBI taxonomy): domain Eukaryota; kingdom Metazoa; phylum Chordata; class Amphibia; order Caudata; family Ambystomatidae; genus Ambystoma; species Ambystoma mexicanum. The sequence continues at coordinate 840,253,629 of NC_090935.1, read as the reverse complement.
CCCGCAAATCCCCATTTGTTAAACAGGGATTTGCGGGCAGAATGGCGCACAAATCCCCTTTTTTCGGCGCACAAATTCCATGAATCAGCCCCTTAGTTCAGTCTGTCCGTTTTCATCCAGGAATCATTGTGTGTGAAGCATGTGCTACGATCCAGACAATTTGAAATTGAGTCATTTAGTCACATTTGGGTAGCACCTGTGCAGTGATGCATATCAGGGCTTAGTTGCTGATTAGATCCTGAAGCAGCATCATGCGTATGTTTAAAAGGAGATGCAAATTACTGTATCATTGAGTTACTACCCACACAAGTTTGCAGGTTTTTGTCTTAGGCCTGCCATTGAACAATTATGTGATCATTAATACAATCTCCTCTGACCTCATTAGCATGATCTGATGGCTGATGGTATCAAATGAAATGGAGATGTCTAGCAGGATGAGTACTAAAGATGGGCGGATATCCAGGTTGTCCTTTAGGTTGTCCCCTATAGAAAATAGCATGAATGCAATTCCCCTTGTTGGTCTGAATATATTTGGTGATTAATGGAGTAGATTTTTACATTGAAAGTGTTCCTGTATTTGTGGATACAATGGGAGCATCCCACGAAATGTTGCAAGGAATTATGTGTGAGATGTTTTGGTAGGTTGTTGGGATTAGCCGTGGGCATTTTGAAGAGTCTCGACAAAAGACATTTGGAAAATGTGAGGCATTTTTGGAAAAAGAGTACTAGTCTAAATTGATTTGTTATATGTGTTGGAGATGCATTGGTTTTTTCGAGGTTCTGATGGATTGCTAATATTGACTTGGGTAGACATGTTCTGAATTGAGATGGGATTCAAGGTAATTGGGAAATGGTGAATGTTTTAATTGGTGGGGTGTAAATATTTCCTACAAATATGCCAGAGCGACCTAGCACTGCAGGGGAGCCTGCAACAGGGGAATTCTGGGGATTCTCCCCTTAGAATATTGTTTAATTAATTGATTAAAATGGTGCATTTTACAGTATGCTTTAAGTGAACAAAATGGGTAAAAAACGTCATTCGTCATTACTGGCATTATGCGCAAGGAAAAACATGAGCATGTTCTTTTATGGGAATACTGTCATATATTGATGCAGCCAACATGGAAATAGTTAGTGGCAGCTGCATGGTCTAGTTCGTCCTTTTTCAGTAGAGGGGTGATGCAGTCCTCCTTCAATGTGGCTGGGACACTGGATTCATTGATGGAGGTATTAACTATCCTAGTGATTCATGCAATGAGGGAGACAGACTCCCTGAGCGCACAGGCTGCACAGATGTCACCCAAACAGAAGGTGGGTTTCATGCCAGTTAAGTCTTAACCTCTCTCTCTGAAACCTGCGAGAAGGAGAACATTGGGTGGTTCTTCAATGATTGATTAGATGGATTCGATGAAAAAAGACATATGTGGGGTTGTTCTTGGTTTATGAATTTGTTTCTCCATAGGTTCCTCTTCTGAACCTTCCTGCATTGGCGCTTGAAAACGGGGTAAACTATTAAACCCTGTGGCAGAAGTACAGTGTTTAAACTGAAACATCACTGTATGATTCTCTTTCCTCCCCTTGTTTTAGAAGACTGTCCTGATGAAAGTGGTTACACCCAAAATACACCACTGAAACCAGTAGACAGTGATTGTTACATGATAGAGAACTAAAACATCTTCTACCTTACCATGAACAACCCCACATATGTCTTTTATATGTTTTGTCTTGTAGCCTCATGCCCCGTCCCGTTATCTAACATTCTATTGGACAGGGCTATGTCACCTACATGTTAGTTTTCATGTGTCTTCTTTGGAAAGCTGGCTCATTCCCATTTGGGAGCATCTTCTGTACTAAAACATCTACACTACAGTAGTATAACAACATTGGTTTAAGCACTTTCTCTCCAAAAATGTTTTTTTTGATGTTGTTTTTAAATGTAGAGTCACCCTGGGAAGTCTTGTGCTGTCTATGGGATAGTAAAAGTAATATGTACCCACAATAGACAGTCCTGACATGTTATCTCTGGATATGTATTCTCAGTCCAGGGTGTAACCTTTACTTTTACATATTGCTGCCTTTAGTCCCCTAAGGGGTTGTATAGTGACCTAGGACATGCAGGAGTCTAACAACCTTGATGTTGTTACTGTTTTTCAAAAATGATTTCTCTTTGACGTCTTTTACTGTCCTCGTATTTGTAAGCGGCACATCAGCGCTTCCTAAGGATAGTTTTTTCCTATTTGTTGGGATAGAATAGGGATATATAGTGTTTCTCCCCCTATCCTGCTGTCTTCCAAAAACTGACCCTGCATTGCCTCAGCCACTATTCTATGTAGCGCCTCTGGTTTGTTCTGAATGGTACTCCCATACTGCCTTTTTAACAATTTACAGTTGTGTGATGCCCTTCTTTGTGTTACACTAATAGTCTGTTAGGGCTTCAACCTGTCCACTGTACTTCCAGTGCCCTGTGGGTAATTACAACTCACAAAGGCACCTGTCAAGAGAGTCCTGTGATCCAAAGATATTCATCTTCTAGCACTGCCACGATACAAACTTCTGAAATATGGGAGTGTCAGCTTTTGACTCTTGGGCCCCTCAATCATGGTTTAATGTTCTTTGGCTCTAAGATCCAACCTCTGTTTAGCACACTTGAAAAAAGCATTGAAGACCCTTCCATGTGATAAAGGAGTAGATTAGCCCTTCTATCATGGGCAACACATTCTGACTGTTTAGATCTGCTCTCACTCTCTGCTCTGTGATTCTCTTTTATGTTCCGTTTGATTGTCTCAGTTTTATGCATGCCCTAAAGCATCCGGGCGTGTAGCGCATTATACAAAATAAAGTAAAGTAAACTAAAAGTAAATGCCAATCCTCAATATCAAAACATGTTTAAACTGGTTGCATCAAAATTTCATTCTAGCCAGGTAATAACACATTATTATTGCTTTATCATAGATGTCCAGTAAAAAATGCCATGCAAAAGAAATAGCTAGACTGGCCGCACCAAAATGCCAGTCTTGCCACATAATAAGATTTAGCATGCTTATTTATTAAAGTGTCAAAGGGAAACCAGAATACTACATATGTTTTGAGATTTTAACAGACACAACCATGTCGGATTGGGAAGTGCACAACAAGGTTGGTGTGCACTAGTAACTTAAGTTATCAGGTACATTCTCAGAAAGATCAATTGAATGCAATATTGCAGAGGTGGTAGTCACTGCCATAGAAAGGTCTTGGCTGGGACTTCTGTTAAGAAACGAAAAGGGATCAAAATTAGATAGGCATGCAGATCGATTGAATAAATGCTTGTTATAGATATGTGCAATAGTGGCCAAAATGATTAAATCTATTGTAACCACTTCCCAAACACATAGACTGTTTCCCTCAAGTAATTAACACAGGAAATCAATCGAATGGTATCACAATGGCTTCTATATAAGTTTAAACCAAAGTGATCTCCTTTGGGTATAATCCTTGTAATTAAAAATCAAGATGGCTTCTCTTTTGGTTCAAACACAAACATGTTTGGGCTTTTGTAACCCTCAATCACAAGATTCCTTCTCAGAATATATTCTCATATCTCTTTCTTGTAATCACTCCAGGTTTTTGTGTGTCCCCGCACTCCTTGGCTTGTTCTTTGTTCCATCATCGTATGCCTTATGCTTCTTATGTTTGATTCCTTCAGGTCTTCTGCCTCTTATTCTCAATTGCTGCAGGGTCCCCTTACTTTGGTCTCTGGCATTATGTGCACCATCACCACAGGCCAGGTAAAGTGGCCCTGGGGCAAGCCAAGTGATAGGAAGACACTTGGAGCATCCTCCAAGAGCCAGGCAACTGCAGACTCTTGACAGGTGTGACAGATAGATATTAACCACCTCCTTGTCTCAGGATCCTGGCTCTAATTCACCACACCCAATTTTCATTTAACTCCCTGGTAATGTGAAATGGTCTGGTACCTAAGGGGAGTTCCCCTGTTCTTACTCTCTGCTCCAGTAAACATCCTCTTCTGCTTTTTCTTTATCTCGTTGATCTGGTGTCTCATGCTGGTGCCTCTACTCCTCAACTCCCTCATTTTGGGTTTGAAGTATGACTGCCACTTCATCTGAAGTCCTACAACCTCATTTCTGTTTTTCCTCCTCTCCTCATTCTCCCTTTTTTCCACTTTCTACTAAAGTAAGCATCTCCTTAGTACTCATCTCCTCCTTCCTGCAGACATTTCTTTCAGCCTTTTTCTCATTGTACTGCTCTTTCTCTTGGGTCAACTTCAACCTCCCCTCCACTCCTTCCTCCTTCATCTCCTCATTTAGCACTAATTCCACCCACCTAACTGAGTCTCAAGATCTGGCTTTCTACCTCACCCACTTCTGCAAATTTCTGACTCACTTCAGCTTCCTTCTAACTCTCCCTCTCCAAAAAACCTCTCTCCTTTGCTTGCGGCTCGTGACCACCTCGTTTATCTTCACTGCCTCCTTCATCGTCTCCTGTTATCTGTTCACTTCTCCCAAGCATCCTTCCTTCTGCTGCACCTCAGTATCCTCCAGTTTCTCCAACTTCCACCAAAGCTCCCCTTTCACCTCCAAACGTCTACACAACTATAAGCAAGCGTGCGGTTTACAAATGTTTGTTTCCCTCACTTAACTTCATTCAGGATTATTTTCTTATTTTGGTAGTGGATGGTTGAAGGGCAACTGTTTGTAGATTTCCTGCCACACCTCTGGCCCTGCATGGAGTGGGTATTAATGAAGGCCATTGGTCACATTAGATTTTCACTTTGTAAATGCTGGTTGCAGCGCTATTGCAACAGTTTTCAGTGCCCAACATGGATATATGCCTTGGCTCAGCCATGCAGTGTGGCCCATATTAGGCGAAATGTAGCTCAGGAAATGCATGTGTTGCCAGACAAAGAAAAATATACATTTTACAATTTTGGAAATAGTTTGATAAATAAGTGGTGCATTGATTCTAACCAAATTAACGGCCTAACCAAATTGAAGATCGACCTTAAGGACAAGGCTATCAGACTCAATTATGCTATCATGGTGAACCGCTTATACTCTCCCTCATCAATGTCACATTATGTCCCCTTGAGTCAGAGTATCTATGAGAGAGATGCTGTAAGATCCTTGAAATCCCTGGAGCATAGAAAATAATGCTAATGGTCCGATTATACATGTTACCATTGACAGCTAGAATGTCTTGGCTGGGCAGCGGTAAATAATGTTCCTGTGCAACGGGATATGAGGAGAATATACTCCACGTTTTATTAATATGTGCGCTCCTCACCACCCTTAGAAGACAATGGGCCTCATTACGAGTTTGGAGGTAGCCATGCTGTTTTTAGCAGGTCCGGGTCCTGAAAAATGGGATTTAGCGGGCCATTCCGACATTTGTGGGCCCGGTAAATCCCATTTTCGCGACCCGGACCCGATACGTCTCCCATTGAGCCCCTAGAGGGCTCAATGGGAATGGGGAGGATGCTAACAACGGACCTGTTAATGACGGGTCCATTGTTAGCATCCTGGTCTGCTCGCGGGTGCAGGTATGCATGTCTGGCCAGACCAGATGTGCATACCGCCACCCGTGAGAAAACTCATAATGTGGCGGCCCGGTATGACCGGTGCTGGTACCTTACCAGCACCGTTCATACCGCGGCCACCAGGGTCGTAATGAGGCCCAATGTTTTAAAAACTATTTTGTTAAGTTTGGTATTCAGGATATTTTGAAAGTGATGTCTCTAATTATGAATTGGAATGATTTGAATGTTATATTTGAGGTCTATATTTTTTTAAAAGACGAACTCAAAATGTATTGGAGACCATTTTTAAAATAAGGTTTATGGTTTTAAATTAATGATTATATGCAATGGACTGATGCTTAATGTGGCAATACGCCCCAAGACTGCTGGGCCATTACTGCCTAATGTAATGCCCCCGGGGCCCTTAACGAAGGCCACGGGTACATTACCCTAGGTGGTAATGGCCTGCAGTTGAGGGGCTTACTGCTATAAGTACCCCAGCCCGTTCGACCAGGGTACTAATGTTTCTTTTTTTCCCGGCTGCGAGATGCGTTGCGTTGGCAGAAAAACGCGCTCCATGTACTGATTGTTATTGTCTAGCGCTGAATAAACCTTTACTACTACTACTGTGAAAGAAAGCTCTCTTGGTGTATGATTGCCCACACAAACTGCGTGCACGGGAAGATCAGTATTCTTACCATGGGCCAGGAGTTCTCCAGATTCTACAGTTTTGGATTGAGGTTTATGTTAATCCTTCCTCTCTATCAGTCACAGTGCTGTCTTGCATAGTTGAAGAATGCCAGCCACAACCACACTTTCTCCAGTATACTGGAGAAAATGCACTTCTCACCAGTACACTGAAGGTTTAGGAAAGTCCCACACATTTTGAACTATGTTCCAATTCATGTCTTTAAGCTTATACCTGTTCAGGCCCACCCACCTCATTTAATCTGGTTGCATCTGCCACACATGCAGATGTTAATGGTGTGATTGCTTTCGTGAGTCTTCCACTTGGCAATTGCACTGTTCATCAATAATCCCACAGCATTTCTGACTCATGAAGTCTGATATCAATTACTTTTCACATTTTTCTGTCAAAGCATTTTTGAATTGTCATGGAATATGGTTATGTAAATCGTCTTTTATAGAAACGGTAATGAGCAGTTGGTGGCCTCTGTAAGAAAAAGGGCACGGGGGTGCCATTTGTGCGACAGTTGGAGAGCCAGATAAGACACCTTTGGTGTTGAGGAGTGGTGGACGGAATTACAAAGTCCTTAACTGGGATATACTTCCTATGGGTTTGGCGGACACTTGAGAGTATGTTATACAAAGGGAAGATGAAATTATATGATAAACTACAATACTTTTCTTCTGATAACCGCTGATTAAGGAGGGTGTGATAGTGCTAAAGAGGATAGCTTAGTTATGATTTGACTTGATTAGAGTTGGTATGCCACTGTCAAATGTCCTCTCTCTCTCTCTCTATCTCTGACTCTCTGGCTCTCTGGCTCTCTGTTTCTCTCTCAACTAGATAAGTTGTACTGGATGTGCAGCAAAGCAATAATCTTCCATTTGGCAGAAAAGCTGAAGTCTGAAATGCCGCTTATTACCATAAGCTACGTGCTGGGGCTAGGGCAGCCCCTCAAACCTCACTCTACCATGCAAAGATGCTGCACTCAGTAGCCTTCTGGGATTATTTACCTGTCAGGGCCATCACAATGTTTTTTTTTCATGCATTCTGCCCAGCAGACAGGGCAGCTGTCAGAGGCCCTGTTGGTTTCTCCAGGACACGCAGTCTCACCCTAGCATTTCACTCTTCTCAAAGAAACAGCGATATTTCATGCATGCCAGGATTCTGTAGCAGAACCATCTGTTAAATTCTATTACAAAGTGCCTCAGCTTAATTTGATTCCATCTGTGTTTGCCATCCATCCGAAAAAACGACTGCATGTTACATTAGAGTTGCCCACCAATCCAATTTCCAGTTGTACCTATTCCCTTTTTCCGATCCTTCCTAGTGTAGTATGTTTCCCCATCTTTCTCTATGTTAACATTATTTCATACTCCTGCTTCACCATGGAAAGTTAGGGTCAGTAGGACCATTATTTGTCCATATGCCAAATGTTCTTGTTTATTACCAGTCTCAAGTCTTCACAAGTTTTACAATATTTGTTTACATCAACACCATACATGTATGCATGTCACTCATGTGCCTGTCTATTCTTGTCCATAGTTAGATACATTGGCCAAAGTGTCCAACTTATGTTTTGAGAAAATGAGAAATGGCCAATTATCATATCATTATCATTATTATAATTAGCGATGGAACACAACCTTTCACAATCTACAGGAAGTGGCATCACATAGCATTGCTTTTGAGTACACTATGAAAAATATGGTTATGATATCACTGTTCAGTGATATACATTTCATACAAGAATGGATCACCATTTGTATCGTTAATATCAGTGCGTATAGGCCCATATTACCAAATCACTGTGAATGCAAGCAGACGTCCAAGGCCACACGTTAATGATTTGTTATTATATAGCACTTATGCTTAAGCGCTTCATATAGAATAAATATACATACAATATCATCCAACCTGTGTTGGTACCCATTTATCAACCTCGGCAGGATGAAAGGCTGAGATGAACTTGCTGGGAGTCGAACCTGTAACCTGTAGGTCATACACAAATTGCAACAACCAGCGCTCAACCCACTGAGCTATCTTACTGGTTATAGCTGTCATAAAACCAGCCACTCCAGAACCAAAGAGCCACATGCTGCTAGACACCGCCCAGGAGCCTCAATTAAAAAAAAAAAAAAATGACATCCATGCAATTCGGCAACCCGTAGGGGGCCAATTCATAGAATTCAGCACAGAAGTAGTGCACGCATCATGTGCAGAGAGGGAGCATGCACCATGCATATGCCACGCATGCGCCAGGCGCAGCGCAAACCATGATTTAGGCGCACCGCTTATTCATGAATTTCCCTAGCTATTTGCAGCCGTGGCACCGCAAACCTCCAACAGCGCCAGTTACATCTCCAAGAATACCCCTTGCACCAGAAAAAGCCATAGAAATCCCCAATACAGCGCAAAGGGACTCGCTGACCTTGGACCAGTTTACAGCCCTCCTACAAAATAATCGCATGAATAACTACGCGTATCCCGCTCGTGCCAGCAGAAATGCGTGAAAATCTCCCCGCACACCCCCTTCAATACGCGGACCCCGCTCGTGGCAGCCAAAATGTGTGAAAATCTACTTGCGCACCCCCTTTAATACGCATAACCCGTTCACGCCAGCCAAAACGCGTGAAAATCTCCCCACGCATCCCCATGAATATGCGTACCCTGCTCGTGCCAGCCAAAACACGTGAAAATCTCCCTGCGCACCCCCTTGAATACACGTACCCCACTTGCGGCAGCCAAAACGCGTGAAAATGTACTTGAGCACCCCCTTGAATTCGCGTACCCCGCTCGTGCCAGCCAAATGATGTGGAAAGTGCTGTGCGTATGGTGACAGGTGTCAGGGTTTCCCCCCTGTGGTGTGGGCTGCCTGCGGTGAGGCCCTCACATGCTGCCATCAGCCATGTGCACCACCTGCAGGCAGCCCACACTACAAGGGACCCCCCTACACCCGTGACCATACCCCGCAGGCAGCCCATCACCCGTGACCATGCCCCGCAGGCAGACCATGCCACCATGCCACAGGGGACCCCACATTACACCTGACCTTGCCCTGCAGGCAGCCCACACCACAGGAGAGCACCCATCACCCCTGACAATGCCTGCAGGCAGTCCACACCACAGGGGACCCCCATCACCCCTGACCATGCCCCGGAGGCAGCCCACACCACCGGGGACCCCCCAACACCCATGACCATGCCCCGCAGGCAACCCATGCCACAGGGACCCCCCAGCACCTGTGACCATGTGCCGCAGGCTGCCCTCACCACAGGGGACCCTCCATCACCCCTGACCATGCCCCACAGGCAACCCACACCACAGGAGACCCCGCAACACCTGTGACCATGCCCTGCAGGCAGCCCACACCACAGAGACCCCCATCACCCGTGACCATGAGCCGCAGGCAGCCCACACCACAGGGGACCACCCACCACCCCTGTCCATGCCCCTCAGGCAGCCCACAACACAGGTGACACCCCAACACCCGTGGCCATGCCCTGCAGGCAGCCCACACAGCACTGGGCACCTGCAAGCAGACCCCGACTCATAACTCCTACCAGTGACGGGCACCTGCAAGCAGGACCTGACTCAGGTACACACAACCAACACATTGTGACAACATAAAATTGTGTAGCAAATGTCCACCCAAATGCCACCCCATGCTGCCCGCCCACAGTGCAACTCCACACCCATCCATTGACCCCACTTCCAAGTACAGGCTCCAAGGCATGTCATTGACAGAAGCACACATGCATGCACCCAAAAACATGGCCAACATGCCCACACAGCAGTGACACATGATTGAGGCAATGACGACTGACACGTGCACCAAACAAATGAGAGCAGACAACACCAATATATGACTCGATGAAAATGTATTAAAAAAATGAAATTTACCAAAGGAAAAACAATGAATGTGAACTGAAATGAAATGTAAAATTCAAAAATACATGAAATTAAATTAAAAAAAGTAAATCCTCAAAGTAGTGCATGTCCAAAGTCCAGAAATCAAATTCCAAAGGGTAAACCAAAAAAAAATAATATTCCTTAATAGGTTAAAAAATAAGAAGAATAAAATCCACAATACCGCAACTATGTACAATGACATTTTGAGGGTCCATGATCCCAAAACAAAATGAAACTTACCAAAATCCCTACAAAAATACAACTATATACAAAAAGTGGAGCAATGTCCGTGAACTCCAAAAAAAATGAAACAAAAGGAAACCTAACCCTAAATAACTATTTACAATGGCGGCGGGCTAGTCCTACAGCTCAAAGTTCTTCCCAAGAGCCTTGGCCAGGGCATCATCGAACTCCAAATCTATGGCCCGGAGACAGGACTGCGCGCTATCGTTGAGGGCTTTCAGGGACGCTGCCATGCTCTCTGCCAAATCCCTGCGAGTCTCCTCGAGGAACTTTGCCCGCCTCAAGGCTCGCTGCATGGAGATCTCCGCCCTGACCATGGTGAGCCATGCCCTCTCTGCCCGCCGCCGCTCTGCATCTATCCGCTGGCACAACCGCTGCCACGCGGAAGACACACGTTGTCCAGGGTCCTCCTGCCCTTCAGCCGATTTGATTTTGATTAGATTTTTTTACATTTATAAAGCACACCAAACGAAATGAACCGTATATCGGCGCAGATGACACAACTAAAGGTAGATAAAAAAATAGAGAAAGGTCCCAGATGAAATAGGACCATCTACCTAAAAAGGAAAGCCTTCAGTGCCTGGTGAAATTGAAGAAGTGAGCTCATAGTTCTTAATGACAGCGGCAGATAATTCCACAACCTGGGACCAAAGACAGAGAATCTTCTGTCACCTTTGGTTATAAAAACCGAGTGAGGGATAGTAAGGAGATGTCCGTCACAAGATCGCAGTTGTCTCATAGGTTGATATGGCTGTATTAGCTCTTGTAAATACAGCGGAGCAATACCATTAACACATTTATAGACAATACAAGCTGTCTTGAATTTGGTACGATCATCGACTGATAGCCAATGCAGCTTCCGGCAAAAAGGTGAAACATGATCAGTTTTCCTCAACCTAAATATTAGTCTGATGGCTGCATTTTGTGCCCTCTAAAGCCGCTGAAGCTGTTTGGTAGGAATACCCAACAATTGACTATTGCAATAGTCTAAGTGGGCACTAGTTAAAGCTTCCACCACAGATGCATGATCTTTGGTTGATATATAGGGGAGTGCTTGACGTATCATTCGGAGGACAAAATGTACTGCTTTAGTCTTGACTCCCATCTGAGCTTCACAGCCCAGGTCTTCTTGCCACATACAACCCAGATTTTTTACTTTGGATACAAATTTGCTCTGGAAGATGACGTCCTGGGAGGTTGACAGGGCCATGCATCTCCTCCGGGTGGAGGCATCCCTGTCGCTCTGCTCCACAGCATCGTCTCCGCCCTCTTCCTCAGTGGCCGCCGTAGATAGGGAGAGATTGAACACACACATCAGGGTAATGAACAATAGTCTGCTAGACACAAAGCAATTGCATATGAGTGGCACTGTCAAATGTCACTTCCATCATCACTCTCCACAACACACGGGTCAGTGTACACAAGAAACATGCACAAACAAGCATGGCATGTGCAAAAGACATTTGCATTAATGTCCAAGGCACTGTTGGAACATCCAATGGGGGGCTGAACATCACATGCATCATGGGACATGCTGATCACATGCAAACACACCACCGGACAGTCATGCATCTGGCCATGTCTACCTACCGTCACAGTGGATTCATGGACAACTAGGCTGCATCAGTCAATTCACGCATTGTGATGGTCATGTGTCATGCATCCATGGCATTCCCAGTCACACACACTCTACTCAGACACACTCACGTGTACACCATGCATGAACATGACTGTGACATCAGCATCCATGTCACACACTCCAAACATGGCCAAGTCCAGACACAGGCATGCAAACATGTGTGTGTCCTCACATGCTGGTGCACATCATGCATTTCAACACAGACACTATTGACGTGGAACAGGCTTGAATGGATTCACATGCAGCACTGTCATGGCCCTGCACACAGACATACATACATGGGGCATGCTAGACATGAGGCCATGGTGCACACTCATGCCACACCTCAACATGCAGTACGCTGGACAAGAACTCATGGACACTTACCACTCGACTCCAGACGGGTCTGCAACTCGAGGACCTGGTGGTGAAGCGCTGGGTGTGTGAGCTCCAGGACCCGCATCTGGATGTTGGTCAACTGGTCCTGGTGCCCCACTTCTCCACAAGCTGCAATGAGGCGCCGGGCCTTGCTGTGGATCCTGGACCTGAAGTCCTCCCAACGCTTCAGGACATGCTTGAAGTCACGGGATGCCACCTCCTCCACGTCAATGGCATCCATGATGTCTGACCACATCCTCCTCCATCCTTCCTTGTCGAGGCACGATGTCAAGAAGAGGGCATCATAATGCCCCAGGACTTGCTCCACCAGGATGCCAACTTCATTTGCAGTGAAGCTGATTGCCCTCTGCCTCTCTGCCAGGGGTTTGCCACTGGCCCCGGATGGTGTTTGGTCCGACATGGCAACCCCCAAAGCAGATGTGGGTGGGCAACTGGGTCCTGGGGCTTGGCTGTGGAGCGTCTTCTGGGTCAGTAGAGGTGATCAAAGGAACATGATCTCTAGCAATGGCTTCAGTGCAGGCACCAAATAGCAGGGCACGTTGGCAGCACGCAGGCTGGCAGCAGCAGATAGCCCGTTGGAGGCTGCTCGGGACTCTGGGGGGGATATGTAAATGGCCTTCAGGGCAGGAGCGTGGTTTTCCGTGTGTTTTCACGTGGCCAGTTGGTGCAGAGTTATTCCGCATGTGAAAAAACATCACGTTAGCGTGGAATTTGAGGAAAGGCCCTTAGCGCGTATGCGTGTAAGTGATGTGATGCGGATAGGCCTTCCTTTTGGCACGGGTGAAGGTTTGCGTAGGATGCCGTTTTTCTGTATGTGATTTTTGTGGAAAGCAAGCATGTGATTCTTCTTCTGCTTGTGGGTTCACACGTGATTACTTCACAACAGTTGCAGTGCATACTTGTTTACTGTGCCAGTGCTTACTTCTTGTTTTGGCGGGGGAGTAGCCAACATGTGTTTTTTCTTAATTTTTCCAGGCAGACGGTGAGTTGCGCATGTATTATTCCCACTGTGGTTTCCCCGTGTGTTGTGTACCCCATTTACGAGGTCATAGTAGCCTGCGTGTTCCACGCATATGCATTTTTTGTGTTTCTGCGTGTCACAGCGTACTGCGGGATGTTAATTCCACACACGTGTGCTACCGAGGGGTCGCGTGCATGTTTCATTTTGTTTTTGGGGTGCCTGAGCGTTGCATGACCCGTCATTTTTACCCACGGGTAACAGACATCCTTTGAGGAGCACAGGGGTACCTATTACATCTAGTACCCTGCCCCTTCACCCTAATTGCCCAGGACAATTGTTTTCTGCACCTCCCATTCGCACAAGTACATCAGTGCCATGGTTGGGAGGCCATCAAGTGGTAAGGGAGGCAAAGCTGGGTGACCTCCCAGAAGTGTCTGCGGTAGGGGACATGGCCAGGATGACCAGGGTGGCCAAGGTGGCAGCGGTCAGGGTGATGCAGATGACACCACCCCAGCTCAGGCCCTGCTTGCCCGGGCCGGATTGGCCACGGAACAGGCACAGGAAGACTCACAGGCCAACTTCTGTGTAACAAAGTCCAAGCCATGTGTGGCGGTGAAAGTCGCTGTCACCAGGCCACGTGGAGTTGGGGCAGCAATGTCATCTGCTGCCCCGAACAGCCAGGTTTTGGAGGCTACAGGGGCAGCTGCAGCTGACACCACCCTGGCTGTGAGTCACCAAGCCGGGACAGTGTTGGTCCCGGCTCCTCACACCGAGGCAGTTGTGGCGCTTGGTCCTGGCAACAGCACCTGCAGTGAGACCATTGGTCATCATGCCACTGCCAGCTTCCAGTGGCAGTCCACCTGCGCTTCATTCCCTACAGACCAGAGCAATGTAAGCCACTCAGGGTCTGCACCACCTCTCAAGGGAAAGAAGCATGCTCTTGTGGAACAGGCTGGGATCCCAGACATGGCTAGGCCCTCCATCAGGTCAAGGAAGCAGAGTTTCAATAATGTGGAACTGGACGCACTTGTGAGCTACGTGTTGCCCCACAGGCAACCCACACCACAGGGGACCCCCCAACACCTGTGACCATGCCCTGCAGGCAGCCCACACCACAGAGACCCCCCATCACCCGTGACGATGCGCCGCAGGCAGCCCACACCACAGCGGACCACCCACCACCCCTGTCCTTCCCCCGCAGGCAGCCCACAACACAGGTGACACCCCAACACCCGTAGCCATGCCCTGCAGGCAGCCCACACAGCACTGGGCACCTGCAAGCAGACCCCGACTCATAACCCCTACCAGTGACGGGCACCTGCAAGCAGGACCTGACTCAGGTACACACAACCAACACATTGTGACAACATAAAATTGTGTAGCAAATGTCCACCTAAATGCCACCCCATGCTGCCCGCCCACAGTGCAACTCCACACCCATCCATTGACCCCACTTCCAAGTACAGGCTCCATGGCATGTCATTGACAGAAGCACACATGCATGCACCCAAAAACATGGCCAACATGCCCACACAGCAGTGACACATGACTGAGGCAATGACGACTGACACGTGCACCAAACAAATGAGAGCAGACAACACCAATATATGACTCGATGAAAATGTATTAAAAAAATGAAATTTACCAAAGGAAAAACAATGAATGTGAACTGAAATGAAATGTAAAATTCAAAAATACATGAAATTAAATTTAAAAAAAGTAAATCCTCAAAGTAGTGCATGTCCAAAGTCCAGAAATCAAATTACAAAAGGTAAACCAAAAAAAAAAATATTCCTTAATGGGTTAAAAAATAAGAAGAATAAAATCCACAATACCGCAACTATGTACAATGACATTTTGAGGGTCCATGATCCCAAAACAAAATGAAACTTACCAAAATCCCTACAAAAATACAACTATATACAAAAAGTGGAGCAATGTCCGTGAACTCCAAAAAAAATGAAACAAAAGGAAACCTAACCCTAAATAACTATTTACAATGGCGGCGGGCTAGTCCTACAGCTCAAAGTTCTTCCCAAGAGCCTTGGCCAGGGCATCATCGAACTCCAAATCTATGGCCCGGAGACGGGACTGCGCTCTATCGTTGAGGGCTTTCAGGGACGCTGCCATGCTCTCTGCCAAATCCCTGCGAGTCTCCTCGAGGAACTTTGCCCGCCTCAAGGCTCGTTGCATGGAGATCTCCGCCCTGACCATGGTGACCCATGACCTCTCTGCCCGCCGCCGCTCTGCATCTATCCGCTGGCACAACCGCTGCCACGCGGAAGACACACTTTGTCCAGGGTCCTCCTGCCCTTCAGCCGATTTGATTTTGATTAGATTTTTTTACATTTATAAAGCACACCAAAGGAAATGAACCGTATATCGGCGCAGATGACACAACTAAAGGTAGATAAAAAAATAGAGAAAGTTCCCAGATGAAATAGGACCATCTACCTAAAAAGGAAAGTCTTCAGTGCCTGGTGAAATTGAAGAAGTGAGCTCATAGTTCTTAATGACAGCGGCAGATAATTCCACAACCTGGAACCAAAGACAGAGAATCTTCTGTCACCTTTGGTTATAAAAACCGAGTGAGGGATAGTAAGGAGATGTCCGGCACAAGATCGCAGTTGTCTCATAGGTTGATATGGCTGTATTGACTCTTGTAAATACAGCGGAGCAATACCATTAACACATTTATAGACAATACAAGCTGTCTTGAATTTGGAACGATCATCGACTGATAGCCAATGCAGCTTCCGGCAAAAAGGTGAAACATGATCAGTTTTCCTCAACCTAAATATTAGTCTGATGTCTGCATTTTGTGCCCTCTGAAGCCGCTGAATCTGTTTGGTAGGAATACCCAACAATTGACTATTGCAATAGTCTAAGTGGGCACTAGTTAAAGCTTCTACCACAGATGCATGATCTTTGGTTGATATATAGGGGAGTGCTTGACGTATCATTCGGAGGACAAAATGTACTGCTTTAGTCTTGACTCCCATCTGAGCTTCACAGCCCAGGTCTTCTTGCCACATACAACCCAGATTTTTTACTTTGGATACAAATTTGCTCCGGAAGATGACGTCCTGGGAGGGTGACAGGGCCATGCATCTCCTCCGGGTGGAGGCATCCCTGTCGCTCTGCTCCACAGCATCGTCTCCGCCCTCTTCCTCAGTGGCCGCCGTAGATAGGGAGAGATTGAACACACACATCAGGGTACTGAACAATAGTCTGCTAGACACAAAGCAATTGCATATGAGTGGCACTGTCAAATGTCACTTCCATCATCACTCTCCACAACACACGGGTCAGTGCAAACAAGAAACATGCACAAACAAGCATGGCATGTGCAAAAGACATTTGCATTAATGTCCAAGGCACTGTTGGAACATCCAATGGGGGGCTGAACATCACATGCATCATGGGACATGCTGATCACATGCAAACACACCACCGGACAGTCATGCATCTGGCCATGTCTACCTACCGTCACAGTGGATTCATGGACAACTAGGCTGCATCAGTCAATTCACGCATTGTGATGGTCATGTGTCATTCATCCATGGCATTTCCCAGTCACACCCACTCTACTCAGACACACTCACGTGTACACCATGCATGAACATGACTGTGACATCAGCATCCATGTCACACACTCCAAACATGGCCAAGTCCAGACACAGGCATGCAAACATGTGTGTGTCCTCACATGCTGGTGCCCATCATGCATTTCAACACATACACTATTGACGTGGAACAGGCTTGAGTGGATTCACATGCAGCACTGTCATGGCCCTGCACACAGACATAGATACATGGGGCATGCTAGACATGAGGCCATGGTGCACACTCATGCCACACCTCAACATGCAGTACGCTGGACAAGAACTCATGGACACTTACCACTTGACTCCAGACGGGTCTGCAACTCGAGGACCTGGTGGTGAAGCGCTGGGTGTGTGAGCTCCAGGACCCGCATCTGGATGTTGGTCAACTGGTCCTGGCGCCCCACTTCTCCACAAGCTGCAATGGGGCGCCGGGCCTTGCTGTGGATCCTGGACCTGAAGTCCTCCCAACGCTTCAGGACATGCTTGAAGTCACGGGATGCCACCCCCTCCACGTCGATGGCATCCATGATGTCTGATCACATCCTCCTCCATCCTTCCTTGTCAAGGCACGATGTCAAGAAGAGGGCATCATAATGCCCCAGGACTTGCTCCACCAGGATGCCAACTTCATTTGCAGTGAAGCTGATCGCCCTCTGCCTCTCTGCTAGGGGTTTGCCACTGGCCCCGGATGGTGTTTGGTCTGACATGGCAACCCCCAAAGCAGGTGTGGGTGGGCAACTGGGTCCTGGGGCTTGGCTGTGGAGCGTCTTCTGGGTCAGCAGAGGTGATCAAAGGAACATGATCTCTGGCAATGGCTTCAGTGCAGGCACCAAATAGCAGGGCACGTTGGCAGCACGCAGGCTGGCAGCAGCAGATAGCTCGTTGGAGGCTGCTCGGGACTCTGGGGGGGGGGTATGTAAATGGCCTTCTGGGCAGGAGCGTGGTTTTCCGTGTGTTTTCACGTGGCCAGTTGGTGCAGAGTTATTCCGCATGTGAAAAAACATCATGTTAGCGTGGAATTTGAGGAAAGGCCCTTAGCGCGTATGCGTGTAAGTGATGTGATGCGCATAGGCCTTCCTTTCGGCACGGGTGAAGGTTTGCGTAGGATGCCATTTTTCTGTATGTGATTTTTGTGGAAAGCGAACATGTGATTCTTCTTCTGCTTGTGGGTTCACACGTGATTACTTCACAACAGTTGCAGTGCGTACTTGTTTACTGTGCCAGTGCTTACTTCTTGTTTTGGCGGGGCAGTAGCCAACATGTGTTTTTTCTCAATTGTTCCAGGGAGACGGTGAGTTGCGCATGTATTATTCCCACTGTGGTTTCCCCGTGTGTTGTGTACCCCATTTACGAGGTCATAGTAGCCTGCGTGTTTCACGCATATGCAGTTTTTGTGTTTCTGCGTGTCACAGCGTACTGCGGGATGTTAATTCCACGCACGTGTGCTACCGAGGGGTCGCGTGCATGTTTCATTTTGTTTTTGGGGTGCCTGAGCGTTGCATGACCCGTCATTTTTACCCACGGGTAACAGACATCCTTTGAGGAGCACAGGGGTACCTATTACATCTAGTACCCTGCCCCTTCACCCTAATTGCCCAGGACAATTGTTTTCTGCACCTCCCATTCGCACAAGTACATCAGTGCCATGGTTGGGAGGCCATCAAGTGGTAAGGGAGGCAAAGCTGGGTGACCTCCCAGAAGTGTCTGCGGTAGGGGGCATGGCCAGGATGACCAGGGTGGCCAAGGTGGCAGCGGTCAGGGTGATGCAGATGACACCACCCCAGCTCAGGCCCTGCTTGCCCGGGCCGGATTGGCCACGGAACAGGCACAGGAAGACTCACAGGCCAACTTCTGTGTAACTAAGTCCAAGCCATGTGTGGCGGTGAAAGTTGCTGTCACCAGGCCACGTGGATTTGCGGCAGCAATGTCATCTGCTGCCCCGAACAGCCAGGTTTTGGAGGCTACAGGGGCAGCTACAGCTGACACCACCCTGGCTGTGAGTCACCAAGCCGGGACAGTGTTGGTCCCGGCCCCTCACACCGAGGCAGTTGTGGCGCTTGGTCCTGGCAACAGCACCTGCAGTGAGACCATTGGTCATCATGCCACTGCCATCTTCCAGTGGCAGTCCACCTGCGCTTCATTCCCTACAGACCAGAGCGGTGTAAGCCACTCAGGGTCTGCACCACCTCTCAAGGGAAAGAAGCATGCTCTTGTGGAACAGGCTGGGATCCCAGACATGGCTCGGCCCTCCATCAGGTCAAGGAAGCAGAGTTTCAATAATGTGGAACTGGACGCACTTGTGGGCTACGTGTTGGAACACGGCCACACATGCTGGTGATGGCAGGGTGTAATACTACTCCTGCTCAGCATAGAGCCCACTGGCAGTTTATCACGGACCACATTAGTTCCTTGGGATTTGTGAAGGGCACAGCTGATGATTGATCAAAGCATTGGAATGACCTCAGACGCTGAGCAAAAAACAAGCTGGCTTCTAATTACCCCTCTACTCAGGTGACTGGCAGTGGGACACCACCAGAGGGCGATGAACTTAAAGAACATGAGGCGATCGCTGGAGAGTTCATCGCAGAGGATCAGATCCAAAGCTTGGGAGACCTCCCGGATCTTGAGATGATGTCCGGTGAGTGTCCATGCATGTGTGTCCTGGCCATGAGTATGTTGCTTGGGTGATGTGTTGTGATTGAGTGCCAGGTCACGCTATGTAGTCATAACTGCCATGTGTGACCCATGTACTGCCTCAAGCCATCCCCCGCCCTTGGGTTTGGAGTTCACTGTATCCCTACTACCCACTGCAAACACTTTGCACATGATGACTGCAATTGCCCTTAAACTGCCATCATGACACATTGTAATCATGGTTTTTGTCTTTTTATTGACTGTTGAGGACATACACATGTACTGCACTGCACCCGCACACTTCTGAGCACTGTTTCACCCTTCAAGATGCCTATTCACTTTTGTAATGTCAAAGTTACCTAGCATTGATGTATCAATGTGCCTCCCATCACTGTATTTGAACACACTGGCGTTGTTGCAGCATGTGACACATGTGTGTTTTGTCACACTCTTTTACATGTACTATTTGATGTCATGCATTTTACATGGATGGAGGATAGTAGTGATTCACTCCCATCTGGGTCTGCTTGTCAGTTCTGCCATGGCTATGCTATATGTCATCTGTGTGCTGGCATCTGTCATGTTTGTGGATGGTCCATGCCAGTCACAGGCTTCATAGCACAGGTGCTATGCACCATGCAACACATGTGTTGCTTTTCCATTTTAGACTAATCAATGTCTGCTCTCAGGGTCGTTTCCACTTCATTGGCACTGCGTGCATGTCTGAGTTTGTGTCATGTGTGACATGTCTGAATAATGTGTTGGATGTCAACGTTGTAATGCCTATGTGTTTGGGTTATGCTGTTAACGTGTGTGTTCATGACTTCTTTTTTATTTTGTGAAGGTGATGAGGCACTGGAAGAAGTGGAGGAGGAGGAGATGTCGCAGGGGCAGGAGTACTCAGAGCCCCAACCAGGCACCAGTGGAGGACGTGGGGTGGTGGCGCATGAGAATCCATTGGTCCTACAGACCATCCTGTCCACCGGTGTATCTGAGTACACCTCTGAGGATCTCTATGGCTCAGGTGCTGAATCAGATATTGACACATATGTCCATTTGCAGGTGAGTGATTCTGGCAGGGATGCTGTTCTGTCCAACACACCTGCACTGGGGGTACACCCCTCAATGGCCCGTTCAGTGTTGGCATGTCTGCCTATGGCGGTTACGGATGCAGGGTCACTCTCCACACTATTTGCTCATGTTCCTGGTGCAGCAGATCAAAGGAGGAATGGAGTCCTGCAGCCACAGGCAGTGCCAGCACAGCAAGGTGCGCCACCGGGTAATACTGTGTGGGAGAATTCCATTTATGCCATTGCACAGCAACAGGGGCATCATGTGAGATAATGGCTCAGGCCTTGGAAACGGTGGCCTATTCTATTCTCCCCCCGAAGGCATGTGGATCTCCAGCAGCAGGCAATGCGGTCCACGTGCCGCTCACACAGGCAGGACATGTTGGCCGCCAACAGGGACTGATGAGCTGAACTGGGGGCTCTGTGCACAGCCATATCTGCAGAGGCACAGGCCCACAGGGATTCCCTGAGGGAAAATAACAGCTCCCTCAGAGCTACTCTGGGTGCACTTGAGATGGCCCAGAGTAGACAGGCACAACAGCAGATGGAGCAGCTAACACACAACATCTCGGCTGAGCTCCAGGCAACCCGTAGGGAGATCCATGTATCATGTGAGGGCTTGCAGGTGGAAGTCCGTGCAACACGTGAGGCCTTGCCGGCAGAACTCTGTGCTACACGTGAGGTGCTGCATGGGGACCTCCGGACCATCATCATGCAGAACCAAACCTTTCAGACCTGCATGCTTGCTGCCATTGAGGAGCATGCCAGGGCTATGTGTGGT
Organism: Ambystoma mexicanum; assembly: GCF_040938575.1. Classification (NCBI taxonomy): domain Eukaryota; kingdom Metazoa; phylum Chordata; class Amphibia; order Caudata; family Ambystomatidae; genus Ambystoma; species Ambystoma mexicanum. The sequence goes on along the minus strand of NC_090935.1, from coordinate 840,232,200 downwards.
CAGCCTCCCGTACCACGCACACCTTCTCATATTGCACCAGAGGGTGATGACAGCAATTGCAGTTCTCCCACTATAGGCTAGCCGTGCAGGCCATGAGCCCATGGAGGTTTTTTTTTTTTCCCAACATCAATGCATGTGGTGCATCAACTCCTCCCTCCTGGGTGCCCCCCCTGTCGACCATGGGCATTTTTATTTTTGTTTTTTATTTTTATTTTTTATTTTCTGTCTATTGTGCATTCATGTAACAGTGTGTTTCTTTGTGTGACATCCGAAGGCATCCACTGTCTGTTCCAGCTGGGCCAATACAGGCTTGTCTTGTGTTTGTGTTTGAAGCATGGGGTCCAGATACATATGCCACTCCTGCTTACCCTTTCCATGGGCTTGCAAGGAGGGCATTGTGTGACAGTAACTTACACAGAAGCATTGGGCTTCCATCAGTTGTGTTATCAGTCTGAAGTCCATACTGTGTATAAACCCCTAGTGGGGATTCATGATGGTTTCTCCAATGCATCGTTGATATGTATATTGGTTTTAATATTGGTCATTGTGCATATTTACATGTTGCTTCTTCATGTGTTACCTTGCCTATCTCCATTGTAGATGCAGTTCATGCTGTATGCAGTACCCTGCCACATTTAGCTACCAGCAACACACTGATGATGGGAGGGGGGCATGTGGTGGCTTTGTCAGATTGTGACACTTGGGCTATTGGGACTGGTCACTGTCTGACGTTGGCACTGTTGGGTCCTGTATTCATGATTTGTTATGCTAGTAAAGATATGTTCATGTGTACAGTTTCATTTGATATGTGAGAGGGAATTGTCTGTGGCCTGTTTCCATTTGTGACAGTGCATTTTGTGACAGTTGTGTCATGTGTTGTGCCTTTATTTGGTTGCTTTCACATTGCATGCCATGGCTTGGTGTGTCGGCGGGTGACATGGGGTTTGGGAGGGTTATAGTATTTGGCTGTGCTGTTTTGCAAGGGGGTAGTAGATTATGCAGCATGAATTTGTGCCTGTTGGTCACACGGCATTGGGTTTCTTTAAGTAGCTAGGCATGCACACAATGTAGCACTTCCAGGGACACATTCTCTGGGTGGTATGGTTATGACAGTTGACTGTCCCTTTCTCATCATCAATTGTCACCTGGTATGTGCCAGGCCTGTGTGCACTCCACAGGGGTGGGATTTTAGGTGAAAAATGTAGCCTCAAGCTGGGTATGGGCTGCCTCGCCATGTGCCCTTTACCCTCCTTGCGTGTGGTTGGGGATGTGGGGGCACCACCATGTCCACCGGTATGCCCCCGCCGGGTTGCAACGTTGTGCAGGTCACATGCTGCCACAATGTTCCTGCACACTACTGGTGCCGCATATAGTAGCTGTTCACCACAGCTGTCAAGGGAGCGGAAACGTGACTTGGGCACTCCGAATGTGCACTCCACTATTTATTTATTTATTTATTCGGATTTATTTAAAGCGCACGTCAGCCCGGGGGCATCGTGGCGCTGTTACATGAATACATACATAGTCTGGTTACAATGGAAGGAAGATGGTTACAAAGCAATTTTCATTACAGCAAGCATTTTGTGTCGAAAACTTTTCGTATCAGATGCGTGCGAGCTGAAGTGGGTGTAGGGAAGGAGGAGTTAGTTGAATAGCGTGGTTTTGAGGGATTTGCGAAAGAGATACAGCGATGGTTCTGCTCTGAGCGAGTTGGGGAGGGCATTCCAGAGCTTAGGTGCTATGTGAGGGAAGCCAATGCCGCCGGCTTTGGCTCTTTTTACAGTGGGTACTTGGAGTTGGTTGGCGTGATGACTTCTTCTGGGGCGGATGGAGGAGTTCTTGGTTATAGTTTCAGATAGGTAGGGGGTGCTGTGTGATTGATGCATTTGTGTGTGAGGGTGAGGATTTTAAAGTTGATCCTTTCCTTGACTGGGAGCCAGTGGACGCGTCTTCTGGCCTGTGAGATATGGTCAGTTTTGGGAATGTGTAGTGCAGCACGGAGGGCATTGTTTTGCACTATTTGGAGCCTGTTTAGGTTTTTTGACGAAGTGCCTGCCAGGAGGGCGTTACAGTAGTCTAATCTGGCTCCTATCGTAGCTCTGGCTATGGAGAGGCAGTTGGGCGTGGTGAGGTAGGGTTTTATGGCGTAGATGAGTTTGGTAGTCAGAGCAGAAGCTGAGGCAATGGCGCTGGTTTGTCTTGTCATTGAGAGTGTCGCGTCAATGTAGACTCCTAAGGTCTTGACGGCAGAGGAGACAGGTATGCTAATACTGTCGATGTTCATGTGCGAATAATCGGGGCTGAGTTTGGTTAGCGTTTTGTTGGGGGCTAGGATGATGATTTCGGTTTTGTCTCCGTTTAGGCAGAGACCATTGATAGCCATCCATGTTTGGATAGTCGAGTAGATTTTCATGAGGGCTTCTGAGTCAAGGTCGTAGTCTCCAGAGAGGGGGAGGAGGACCTGCGTGTCATCAGCGTAGTTGGTATACGCTATGTTGAGGGAGTCCAGTAAGTCAAAGAGGGGTTTGGTGAATAGGTTGTAGAGGGTCAGTGCGGTGCAGGACCCTTGTGGGACTCCACAATTGATAGTGGTGGGGGGGCGCTATCCTGGTCAGAGTACACTTTCATGGCCCTGCCTTCAAGGAAGGATGTGATCCACGTGGTAGCCTTGTGAGAGAAGTGTGCAGCATTGGAGAGGTGCGATGTGAGAATGCTGTGGTCGACCAGATCGAATGCTGCTGAAAGGTCGAGTAAGAGGAGGAGGGCAGGTTTGCCTGTGTCCATTATTTTAGTAATTTGATTTTTTAAATCTAGAAGAGCAGATTCAGTCCCATGGCCTTTGCGGAAACCTGACTGTCTTTTTCCTAGGATGGTGTTGGTTTCCAGGTAGTGTTGGATTTGATTGTGTGCGGCTTTGTCTAGGATTTTAAGGAGAAAGGGGACGGTGGTGATGGGGCGATAGTTGTTAGGGGAGGAAGGATCGAGAGAGGGTTTTTTTAGGAGTGGGCGGACCCAGGCTTCTTTTAGGCATTGTGGTACACTTCCAGACGCGAAAGAGGCATTGATAAAAGCCGTGATGATGGGGGTGAGGTATTCTGCGCACTCTTTGATTACGGAGGGTGGGCAGATATCCCCTTTGCATGTGAAGGGTTTGATTTTTTTAAGGAGGTCCTTGACTTCCGTCTCTGAGACTTCTCTGAAGGCAAAGAGGGGTGTTTGTGAAGGAGAGTTGTAGGTGAGAGGTATGGGCGGGCAGGTGGGGGTGTTGAGAGCTTTGCGTTGGGAGGCTATTTTGTCTTGGAGTAATTTAACTTTGTTGAGGAGAGCAGCCTGGATGCCTGTACACCATGCTTCATCCTTGATGATTTCGTCTGGGCTGGAGGCTGGTGTGGTGAGTTCTTTGAATATGGAGAAAATTTCTCTTGATTTGGAACTGGCATTAGTAATTCTCTGGTTGTAGGATTCGGATTTAGCAAGGAATATGGCTTTTTTGTAGGTCAGAGAGATCTCTTTAAAGTCATTAAGCGAGGATTGGTTAGGCGCTGCTTGCCACCTGGATAGGGCTTTGCGTTTCTTAGTGCGTAGGACGGATAGTTCTTCAGTGAACCAGGAATTGCAGTGTATTGATTTTTTTCCTTTTTTTTCTTCTAGCGGGGCAATGAAATCGGTGGCTTGAGTGAGTGTGCTGGAGTAGATGTTGGCTAGAGATGTGGGGTCAAGGGGGAAAGGATGCTTGAGTTGCGGGGTATCAAGGAGAGGGGCGAGGTTGGCAGCAGTGAGTTTTTTGGAGCTTCTTACTTTAGCGGGTGGGGCATGAGTTAAGGTTTTATGAGTGGGCGTGGTAGGAATGGTGAATTGGATGAGGTGATGGTCCGTCCATGGAAGGGCTGAGATGGAGGTAATTGCAGATGAGCAGTTGTGATCAGCTAGCCAGTCAATGGATCTGCCTTTGCTGTGAGTGGGTGCAGTAATTTTGTGTTCGAACCCCATGTTAGATAATTCTTTGGCTAAATTTGCGGCTGCTTTGTCCTTCGGGTCAGCTAAGCCAAGATTAATGTCCCCTAGAAGGATGCTTTTGGTGGTGCTTTTGAGGTTGTTGCCTATGTTTTGGAGGAGCTGCTTTTGGTAGTCAAGGGGAGATCCTGGTGGTCTGTAGGTGATAAAGAAGTTTATGGTGCAATTAGGTGAAAGGGCTAGTTTGGCAGTGAGGAGATCGGCGTTATTGTCCCATTGTTGATTACACATTCTTATGGAGAGGGTGTCCTTAAAGATGAGGGCCACGCCGCCACCAATTTTTAAGTTTTTACAGTCCTGTTTAAGGATGGTATAGTTTTCAGGGAGAGCGAGGTGAATGGAAGGACTGGAGGCTTCATGGAGCCAGGTTTCGGAAATGGCAAGTATGTCGAGATTGTGGGTGGTGATAAGGTCATTGATTTCAATGGCATGGGCATGGACAGAGCGCGCGTTGATGAGAGCGCATCTTAAATTTGGATGTAGAGTGTGAGTGTTGGTGGTGCTGGGGGTGGGCGGTGTGAATTTGGGTGTGTGAGGCTTGGGCGTGGCACATGCAGCGTGATGAGAGCTAAGGTAGTGAGCGTGGTCAGGGAAGGAAGTCTGGGCGGCTGAAGTATGGGTGCGAGAGCTGAGTCTGTAGTTCCTAAGGAGTGTGGAGTGTGGAGTACTGCGGAGAGTAAGGAGGTGTTTGGTGCGAGTTCTTAGTCTACAGAGCCTGAGGTGGAGTGGGTGGTGTCCGACCTGATCGGTAAGGAAGTTGAGTGTGGGATGGAGTGCATATGGTGGTGTGTTGTGTATGAGATCAGATTGTGGGGTAGGGCAAAGGTGGGCATGTTGGTTTGGGTGCGCATGCAGCATGTTGCAGGTGGCCAAAAAGGAGAGGGATGTGAGAAAGATGGAAAGAGTGGAAGGGATGTGTGTAGGCGCATTTGGGTGTGGGCTAGGGGGCTGCATTGGTAAACAAGAGATGTACAGGTAGGTGGGCAAAAGCGCTGTAGCTCAGATCACAAAGTAAATCAGGGCAGTTTGGGGCAGTCAGTATCACAAAGAAGCATTTTGACCAAGGGGCACACACTACTGAAATGTGGTCTGTGGATGACCATAGGGCACAATACAATTCTAAATTGGTCTGTAGGCGACCATGGGGCACAATACAATTCTAAACTGGTCTGTGGGCGACCATAGGGCACAATACAATTCTAAACTGGTCTGTGGGCGACTATAGGGCACAATACAATTCTAAACTGGTCTGTGGGCGACCATAGGGCACAATACAATTCTAAACTGGTCTGTGGGCGACTATAGGGCACAATACAATTCTAAACTGGTCTGTAGGCGACCATAGGGCACAATACAATTCTAAACTGGTCTGTAGGCGACCATAGGGCACAATACAATTCTAAACTGGTCTGTGGGCGACTATAGGGCACAATACAATACTGAAGTGTGGTCTGTGGGCGACCATAGGGCACAATACAATTCTAAACTGGTCTGTAGGCGACCATGGGGCACAATACTGAATTGTGGTCTGTGGGCGACCATAGGGCACAATACAATTATGCCCCAATACAACTATGCCCCAGGTTGCAATATGGGCTGCATTGTATCATACCTGGGGTGGTGTGGTGGGGTTCCATATTGGCGTCATCATGTAGGTGCTCAGAGGGTAGGCACTGTCCCCTGGGAAGGTGATAATGGTTATGATTATTTGGGTTTCTCAATTTCTCTGTGTGTGACATGCATGCATGTGCACAGGCATTTGTACTTACCAATGAGCCATGTGTCGCCATGCCGCTTCCAGGTCCCGGTTTAGGGGTGACATTCTTAATATGAAACTATCATGGGTGGACCCTGGATAGTTTGCTTAGACAGAGGTGATAATTCCCTTGGCATCGCATACCACCTGCACGTTGATGGAATGCCAGTGCTTGCGGTTGCGATAGATGTGCTCAGCGGCCCTAGGTGGATGTAGAGCCACATGGGTGCAATGAATGGCACCAATCACTTTGGGGAAGTGTGCCACCCCGTAAAAGTCCTAGACCACGGCGTGCCTTTCTGCAGGTGTTCTGGGCATGTATATATGCCTGTGGATTAAGGTGCGTGCAGTCATGATTGCCAACACCTGGTGTAGGCAGTGTGACTGTGTGGGCTGTGAGATGCCCCCAACTATGGCAGTTGTCAGCTGAAATGACCCAGTGGCCAAACAATGCATTACATTGAGCACCTTTTCCAAGGAGCTCAGTGCTCAGTGCTTGGTAACACAGGTTGGGTGATGTGAGGTCAGCCTCCCACTGCTTCTCTTCCTGGACCACATCCTCCCGCGATGCGTACTACATCCATAATGCAACTGTTTATTCGTTATAATACACAATATGTCTCTGGATGGTATATGGCAGTCCTTTTGTGTTTATTCCCATAATGCACAAGGTAATTATCCATCACTCCCCCCATTAATTGAGGCCATTGTCAGTTAAAATGCTCCTCTGGTAGCCTTACCTCCTAAATACTTCCTCTAGGAACCCAATGAGCTTATACCTGGTAGTATACAGCAAATATTTTATTTCAATCCAACAAGAAAACAAATCAACAATGATTCAAACCTCTGTTGTCCATTTCCCATATCCACAGACCCCAGGACAACAATCGACAACTCTAACTAGACACACTAATCAAGAGTATTCGTTCTCACCATTTGTCAAGCACATGCGGTCTCTCCTTTTCCAGACTTCACATACTCTGTACACTCCTATAACCTTCACTTGAAGTCTGGGTGTTCATCCCTTTACTGCTTTATTCCACTTTGCAGTGTTTCTCCAATTGCGTTGTCTTACAGAGTGGAGTGCAGGGAAGAAGTGAGGCTTCTGAATAGGAGGGGTGGTTTTTGAAGACCTAGAGTGTTCCCCTCCCTATAGAGGGCTGAATGGGAAAACACAGAAGAGAGATGGCTCGGACTTAATTGGAGCACCGATAGAGGGCCTTAATTGGAAAAAGTGGAGAGAGAGGTGTCCCAATATCAGATGGATAGACCCCAGGGCACAGGAAACGCATCCGCCCTTTAGGAACATGTGGGGGTGTTAATTGCTACACGCCAAAGATAGTAAAGGGGAAGGGATATGGGCGGCAGATAGTCTGAACACTGGGGCTAGAAAAGGGAAATTATATGTGCCAGTCAATCAAAAAAGAGGGGGTAGGTTAGGATTCTGCCACTAACCAACCCTACTAAATACCTAATCATTCTGCATACACCTCTCAAATTCTGCATTAAAAGCAACCATACCTCTACAGCACAACAAACTGCACGCACTTCACTACAACAAACTACACATAGCCTCACCCAACAGCAAATGGCAGCTACCAAGCTGGAAAACACACCCACACGCAGCGAACGGTGTAAACCGAACTGAAGCTGCCAACAGCAACTGCTCTTATCTCCTGCTCGGTCCTACTAACTTAACCCATCCTCTCCCACCTTGCTTTACAGATCCGCCAGAGCACCAAGAAACCATGGAGGTGACAACAGTGCGCAGTATAAGATCCATTAACATAACATGAGTTAACATGGAAACACTGTTAGTTCAAGCCAGCTATCGAAAATAAAGTATTATTATTGTATTTATTAAGGGCAGACCTAGCTTTGCGAAGCAGCAGAGCACTTAACAGTTATACAACAGTACCCGAGAACAGATTTGGGTACTTTTGTTAGGTCCAGCCCGAAAAGTTCCACTTTTGGAACCCTAGTGACTGATAAGCCAACCAATTTCACCTTTTATCTACAAAGATTGATGTTATTGCAAATGCATGCCTTTCACCCATGCATCATTAAACAGAGTGCTTGCTACATCCACATTCTGCATTCTATTTGTCATTTCCACAGGGGTGGGGTTTTGCATTTTGTTGTGTTTAAATTATATGTATATTTTTTAAAAACCTTGATTGGGGATTCCTTTGTTTTAGACGACTGTACTATTGCTCTTTGGGTTGCTACTCCTATCACACCCCTCTTAAGGGTATAGCCTGCTCTCAGCCCACGTTACCAAGAAAGGTGAAGGAGTTATAGCTCTTGATTGTACCTGTTTCACTTGGATGATTGGGAACACTCCTGGTGTGTAGTAGTATGAGGAATGAGTAAGTGTTTCGCCATTTTGTCACAGCAATGTAATGCCACTTTTTTCCAAATTACCCGACCTTGACGTATGTTCCACCATTGTATTGTATGGTATTCATCATTTATATAGCATCCTTTCCCCATTTGTATGGCTTCAATGTGCTTTGTGGTTGGAACAACCCCGGTGACCGCAATCCATGGGGGAGGAGGTTCTAAGAGGTTAAATATAATGATTGTGTGTAGTTTTTTCAGGTTAGGACTTAGGTGGGATGGCTGGCTAGGCTCCAGTAAGTAGCACATAGGTCAGGCACATGGGGGGGTGCTGTTGGTATTTAGGATAGAGTGCTAGTGTTGAAGGGTTGCCTTCATGACCATGAATCTAGATTCCGGGCATCCAGAAACATGGAAACTGCTCTCCTGAACACCCGTGAAACTTTCTCAAAATGTTATACTCCAATTCTCCCACTGTTCTCATTCTTCTTAATCTCTTTTCTGCCTTTGACATGGTCAACCATTCTTTCCTCATAAAATGACTCCATGACACCCTCAGCATCACTGACCGGGCACTGAATTGGCTGGTGGCTTTCCTCACTAACCGCCTTTCCCAGCTGAATCTGGACCCTTCCTCCTCCAACACCACACTCTCTACCTGTGGTGTCCCCTGGGGCTCTATACTAATACCATGGCTCTTCAATATCTATCTTACCCCTCTTGCTCACTTGATCTCCTCCTTCTCTTCTCATTTCCAGTGTTATGCCGATGACACACAGCTTTCCTTCAAAATTCCTTCTACTACCTCCTCTTCCTACTCTCTTATCTCTTATTGTCTGTCCCCATTCAGGCACGGTGTGCAGCTAACAATTTTTGTCTTAATGCCAGTAAGATGGAGATCCTTCTTATTGGGACACCTGCCCCCTCTTTTTGTCCGACCGTCTGGCCAAGCGCTCATGACCCTCTACCCCCCACCATCCTCTGAGGCCATCTTAAATTCAACTCTCTCCTTCACCCCACACATCATGTACCTTACAAAAAAAGTCCAACTTCCAGCTCCTCCTCCTCAGATGCATTCTTCCTTCCCTCACCTTCCCCCAGGAGCTCAATGTCTGCAGAACTCTGGTCCTCTCCAGGCTGTACTACTGCAATAGCCTCTTTCTCAATTGCCCTCTTTCCTCCCTATTCCCCCTCCAGCTAAACCTCAATAGGGCTGCAAGTCTTAACCTTGGACTCAAGCCCAGGGACTGTATCTCTCCAGCCCTAAAATCTCTCCACTGACACCCTGTGGCTGCAAGGATCAAATTCAAGACAACCTGCATCATCCACAAGGTCTTCTCCAACTTTCCCTCCCTAAAAACTCCCCTGCTAGAGTCCTTTGCTTCTCTAACTCCTAACTATTCGACTGTCAAATGCTTCTCCAAGCACAGAGTGGGGGAAGGTCTGTCTGCTCGGCTGGTGCTTCCCTTTGGAACAGCCTCCCTGTCCCACCGAGACTTGAGCCGGACCTCCTTAAGTTCCGTAAACTTCTCAAATCTCTGCTGTTCTCTACCTCTTTCCCTCTTTCCCTTCACTGCTGTTGTGATGAGTGGCCTGATCCTCATGTATCTCACAGGATTCCAAGTCCTTCTTCTCAGTTGATACCAGCACCCTAGATCCACTGCACTGTCCTTGCGTGTCCCTTCTTGGCAGTTCTTTGCCTCACCCTTTGGAGTCGCCTGCACTAGCAGTTAGCTTGAGGTTCTCCTCCTTGGCTCCCCTTAGCACTGCCCTCCTGGGCCCCCCCCAGCATCTGTCCACACCTCTGCTCCCTCTCTCCTCCCTCCCTATCTCTTGCACTTCTCCTCACTGCACTTGCACGCCCGCATGCTACAAGACCTGGTAGAACGTTGACTGAATTTTACTGATTTTCCCTTTGTTTATTTCCCCTGTTCCCTTCCCATCTAGCCTTGTGGCACCTTGAAACACAATTCTGTCGTAAAAGGTGCCTAACAAATGCTCAATAAAATAAAAATGAATAAAATAAGATTTGATGTGTGCCCAACTAAACCAAATTTCTTTTGTTGTTTGTTGATGTATACCAATGGCAGAGGTGCTGCGGTACGTCAGGGTTGTAGAGTGGACGGCTTTGTGTGCTGCTAGATCAGAATAGCATGCCATAGATGCATTCTAGGGTGTATGGATGGGTGGTGGTGCCTGTAGCCTGTGTCCACAGATGTGGTATAAGGTATAGATACAGTAGGCTTGAATGGAGTTCTTTTTCTTGATCCAATGCGATTGGCTGGTCTCGCTATTCATGGTCTCCCTGGAAGGAAAGTCTGAGCAGTGGGAGAGTAGCCCAGAGAGATGAGGGGTTTGGGGGTGAGGTGAGGATATTTTGCTACGGCGTGCCGCTGCGAACGCTGCTGGCATCCATGGGGTATTGGTATTTGTATGTGTTTATTATTTATATCGCGCACCGAACCCTGAGGTAACTGGGCACTGGAAAGACTTGTGAGTTACATACATAGACGAGCGACAATAGAGACAAAGGCCCTCATTACGACCCTGGCGTTAAGGGGTTAACGGTCCCGTAAAAGGTGTCGGTGCCGTTAAACCCTTAACACCTTATTACGAGGTCCCTTTGCGGCTCCCAACTTTAACGGCTGGTCTGGACCAGCCGTTAAAGTAGGGACCCGCAAAGGGACTTTCGAGGTAATTATGGTACTGCAATTTGTGCTACCGTGATTACCGCCTTCCCCAGTCCCATTGAGCTCTATGGGGCAAAAATGGGAATGGGGAAGGGCCAATGGTAAATGGGGAATTACCACTCGCCAACCTTGGAATGGGGTGGTAATTCCCCATTTACCATTGGCGGAATCGGTAAGTTACCGGCGTTAACCATGGCGCTATTAGCGCCATTGGTTAACGCTGGAGTCGTAATGAGGGCCAAAGTTGCAATTAGCAGGACCAATGGTTACAGAGTGGTCTAGCTAGAATCAAAGCAGTTTATAACATGACATAGGAGGTGGATAGGTGGGTGATGGAGGGTGTGGGGAGTGTTGTTGTGTTTGGGCCAGCGTTTCCGTGCGCCAGTTGATAGTTTAGAGTGGGGGAGGGTTTCAAGAGGAGGGAGGGAAAAGCCAGGTTTTGAGAGCATTTCTGAATGCCAGGTCATTGTCAATATTGTGAATGTGCAGGGGTAGGGAGTTTCAGATGATCAGTGCTTGGATGGAGAAAGAAGATCCTCCCAGTCAGGGGGAGTTGTAATGTGGGACCACTAGGAGAGATGCTGTGCAAGATCTGAGAGTTCTTCAGAGGTGGTAGCGAGTGACTTTGTTTTGAGGGAATTCTGGCCTGGTGTTGTAGATAGCCCAGTGGGTGATGCACATGACTTTAAATGCAGTGCATCAACCAATAGAGAGCCAATAGAGGACTCTTAGTGTCGGGCTGATGAGTTCTCTGGTAGTATGGGCAATGAGCAGGTAGCTGCAGCGTTTTGGAATCTTTGCAGTTTCCTTAGCTGAAACACTGGTGCCCCTAGGTAAAGGTATTTGACGTAGTCTAAGCGGGAGAAGATGATGTAGATGATGGCAGAGAAACGTTGAGGATAGGTGAGGTAAGGCAAAATACACCTGAGGATGTGTAGGTGAAACCAACAGTTTCTGGAAACAGAGTTGATGTGTTGGGAGAGGGATACATCTGTATCCAGTGTGCATCCAATGTTTTTTCACCAAGGTGGAGGTTTCTGGTGTGGGGCCTAGTGATTGCACCCAAGGAATAAGTTGGCGGAGGAGCTATGTTTTCCCACAGACTAGGATTTTAGTTTTCCCAGTATTGAGGATGAGGTGGTTGGTTGCATTGCAGTAGTCAATATTCGAGAGGCATGATAACTGAACTGGATGGTTGGGGCCTGACGATTTTGGGATTATAAGGATGATCTGGGTGTCATCAGCATTGTTGTAGCACGTAAGAATATGGCAGCGGATGAGTGTGTGCAGAGGGTTCAGATAGATTTTGAAGAGCAGGGGAGATAGGGATGCTTCTTGTGGGACCCCTTTTGTTACTGGTCCTGAGGTGGAGGTGAGCAGGTGGAGGAGCATGATTTGTGAGTGATTAGAGATTAAAGAGGAGATATAAGAGAGGGTTGTATATTTGGTTCCTAATGAGTGTAGCCTGTCTAGGAGGAGGGTGTGATCAATTGTATCAAAGGCGGCTGAGAAGTCAAGAAGAATGAGTAAAGCGCATCCTTCTATATCAGCTGTTCTTTTTAGGTCATCCCAGATGGACACTAGGGAGGATTCTGATCCTCTGAATTGTCTGAAGACAGATTGCGTAGGTCCAGGAGGTTTTTGGCTTCAGTGAAAAGGCCAAGCTGCTTGTATGGTGTTTGGTCTATGAGTTTGGCCATGCAGTGGGTGTTGGAGATTGGCTGGTAGTTCTGGTGGAGGAGTGGGTCAAGTGTAGGTGTTTTGAGGATGGGTTTGATGTCAGAGTTTCTTAGAGTTTCCGGGAAGGTTCATGATGTTAGGGACTGGTTGACGTTTGAGCATGCATTTGAGGAGGGTGGAGGGGCAGGGGTCCTCGGGGAAGCCTGATGGGCGGCTCTGTTCTAAGAGTGAGAGGAACTCCTGGTGTGACATTGAAGAGAAAGAGGTGAAGGTTTTTATCGAAAGGGGGTTTTCACGGGGGCCTGGCCTATTGTGGGTAAGGGGTGGGGGCATGTCCTCCACCCCTTCATGATCTGTTCTGAAAAGTAAGGTTGTACCTGGGTGGGAAGGCCTTGTGTGCAATGGGCTCATAATCGTCAGCCAACCAGGTCTCTGTGATGAAAAGGACATCTGAATGTTCTTCTGTTATGAGGTCAAAGATGTGGAATTTGTTTTTGGAGACTGCCCTGGCGTTGATGATGGTGCAAGAGAGTTGATGGGCTATGCTTGTAAGTGCTGGACGGGTCGGGTTGGGAATGGTAGGATAAGTGGGAGTGGATGGGGTAGCTGGGTTTTGGGGGAGGGTGTGATTAGGGCAGCGTATTAGGGGTAAGGGGTTGATCTGGGTGGGTAGGGGCAAATGGGTGGGTGATGGAGGGTGTGGGGAGTGTGCGCAGGTGAGTGGAGGTGGACTGGGTGGGTGGGTGAAGAGGGGAAAGGGCTAGACGGTGTTGGGTGCCAGCAGGGAGGTTTGGGCCCTATAGTAAGGTGGCAGGGTTTAGGATCTGAGTTGGAAAATGGGAGATACTAGGAGGGGCCTGAGGTGGCCTTTGTATGGGCCTTTCAATGACTTGCGGGCTGCCAGTGGGGTGTGTGTGAGAGTGGGTGGGGGGCTGTGGAGATTGGAGTGTTTGCCCGGGCTGTTCTTGCTGCGCTAATAAAGTGGAAGCATGGTTTGGTGGCAGGGCTGCTATGTTGTTCGGGAGAGTGAGCATAGTATGCAGGTGAGTGGCTAGTGGGGGGGTGGTGGTCAGAAGGTTTTATTTACGTGGGTCACTGGCCGGACCAGGAAGTTCTGGGATCAATGTCAATGTTTTCTGCTCCCTCTCTCCATCTTGCGACACTTGATTGAGTGGAGCCAGATCTTCTTGGAAGGGGTAGCAGGTCGGAGGTGGAAGGCTGGGATGATGGGCTTTGTGTTGCAGATGGCTGTGTTAGGGTGTGGTGGGTCTTGTATGTAAAAGGCTTTTCGGTTCAGGCAGAAAGGTTAAGATATCAAGAGGGGATAGTATTTGGAATAGGATAAGTCTTTGCCAAATAGAGTTACCTCAGTGCGAAGGTGCCCCAAAGGAACATTTTCATTGGAGGGAGACCATGAAGAGTTCATGAGAATGAAGAGGCAGATGGACTGTTAGGGGCAGTGTTCTAAAGTCCAACTCAGGGCTTCATAAAACCATATCTGAGGTAGTACAAAAACTTCAAATTTAATATGAGGCTGCACCACCTGAGAATGTGGGTAGCATGGACAGAGCAGCCAGGCTTATCATAGGAGGGAGAAAGGGCTGTAGCTTGGTACAAATAGATTGTAGCATACATATGGTCCAAAGAAACACCAGGCGCCCTTAGTGGGAGCCGCTAAAGGACCAGCATGCTAACAACAGGCCTGTTATTAACAGACCCGTTGTTAGCATGGTCCCCATTCCCATTGAGGCCTATGGGGACTCGAATGGGAATGGGGATGTACCGGGTCCGGGTTCCTTGAATGAGGAATTACCGGGTCCTGCAAGGTTGGAATGGCCCAATAACTCCCCATTCAGGGAACCCGGACCGGGTATGCGATAAGGGGGTAGCCATGGCGGTAATAGCGCCATGGCTACCTCCAACCTCGTAATGAGGCCCTATGTATTGTAAAATGAAAGGGTTTTCTTTAAATAGAAGTGGGCCAAGATAAATCTCGGGGCAGTACGTACTATAACATATCATATGAACACAATTATATAAACCAACGTAATGCCTATGGTTTACAAACCAAGGTATAACATTATTTAGGGGAGCGTGAAGTAAGTCAGGGTGAGTCAAACCTAATAGTTATACATACGCGGTTAGCAATATGCTTTTCCTAGGGAATAAAACGAGGTTAGCTATACATTTGTAATACAAACAGTAATTCAAGGGTAGTTGACCCTAGCGTTCATGCAGTGACACTCAGTTGAAGAATTCATTTAATAGACAACCCTGTTACAAGTATACACCTTGCAACACTACTTTTTAGAACACTATTCAGAGCTAGTAGAGCAATTCATATACTTCCTGGAGGGGCCATACGCTACTGAGTGATAAGTATGAACACTAAATTTAAGTTGCCATGGCTGCCCTTTGAATATGAGCCACTTTCAGTACCATCATTCTACATTATTCTGTGCTATACTGCTCGAAGGTGCCATGCTCTGATTCCCTCAGCTGGGTTTTTTCCAATGTAGGCCACCGTTCTTTTTCTTCTGTGTGTCCCATTGTAATTTTGCTATTTTGTGTTACACTGTAATCCTGTCCCCCTGAGGTCTTGCTTCTTGGTGTCCCACTGTGATTTCCCCCCTGCCCCCAATGCAATGTGTGCCTCACTGCGTGTTTTGCTCTAATATGCCCAATGTAATTTCATGTGACTGGATTCTAGATTTTGCACCTCATAGCATGCTGAGTGGTTCCAAGGGATCTTACCAGAACACTTCCCTTTCCATATCCCCATTGGAACATTTCTAACCACATTTTACTCAGTGCCCACTGCTGCACGCCCTACATATGTTCATCTCCTCCACATGTTCCCCAACTTTCAGAAAGCACCAGACATTTCATAATGTCCAATGCCAGGGAATCTAACTCACCCCATTGTGCCCCAGGTAATCTTTTAACAATCACCTTACAAGATGGGCATCACTACAGAGACATTGTCATGGCCACATCAGGTAGATGCTCCAAGTAGATTATCACCCTCTCCACTAACCTCCAGCATTAACCATCATAGCATCCATGCTCAAACACAGTACACATATAACTAAACCATTTGTACAAGGCAACTAAACAACCCCCCAACAAACACTGATGCAGTTGGTGAGAAGGTGCGACTGGCTCCAGGTCACATGTCCTAAACCCCACACATCTGTTAATCACTGCTAAATTGTTTGTGCCATCCTGTTTTGCTGCTCTATTTCCCTACCTAAGCATCCCTCCAGTCTCTTTTCCTTTGTAGTTGGTGAGCAGGTACCAGAGAATATAGGTCAGACGGCCTAAGCCCCACTAACCTTCTTAGACCTGCCTCTTACTTTCTGCTCTTAACTCATACATCCAGGGCATCTCTCACCCGGGCATCTAGAGTGAAGGGCAGATGAAGACAGGGCAATTCCTGTTTGGACCTGCTTAGACCAAGAAGACCCAGGGCACCAAATGCCTGCTCAGACAACAGGTAAGAATGCACAGACATGAATTGTCTCCCTCCATCCCCACAGGCTATCCTCATGCTCATGATGCAATAATGACGGCACATCATCTCCACAGGCATCCCCACCATCACCAGGAAACGTCAACATCAATGACATCATCCCTCCTCTAAGGCATGGATTCTGAAATGCAGCAACCTCACCCACATCAGCCTCAAGCCCATCAGTACCCCCCTTACCACCCACAACATGAAAGTTGATGTTTGCCTACATCTGCTCAGCTATAACCTATGCAGCAGACATCACCGACCTCATCACTGCACCACACCTTGATGCCATCTTCATCACCGAGACCTGGCTGACACATACCTCCACTCACATCCTAGATATCCTTGTCCCCAATGGCTAACACATCCAATACAGAGATTGGCTGAACAAGACAGGTGGAGGGCTTGCAGTCATTCACAAGACCTTGTGGCCCTGCACAAGACATAACTTCAACAACATTGGCACCTTCAAATTCCACTCCTGCCACTTCCCAATCTCCGCGATGGACACAGTCACCTTCCATCTCATCTACAGACCATCCAATCCCAACACCGCTTTCATTGCAGACTTCACCGACCTGGTCACCACCATGTCCCTCACACATCTCTTTCTAGGCGACTTCAACCTCCCAAGCAACAAGGCCACCAAACCGATGAAGGAACCTTTCCCTCTGCATTCTCGACATCCTCAGCCTCACAGAACACAAAAGGCCCAACTCACAAGAAAGGTAACATCCTTGACCTAATCATCACAAGGAACTCTGAGCAACCCGCCGAAAACTAATCAACACAGTCAATGACTCCTAATATCACAACACAATAGCAGAATCTGACAGTAAAAGCAGAGACCTCTGCAAAGAGGTCAAGCACTGTGTCAACCCACTACCCAACCCTGCCATGCCACACTACATCAAAAATTCCACTGCCAAAAACACCATCATTGACAAAATCAGCAAGATTCACCAACACATAGACACCAGCTCTGCCTCCACAGACCCAACTCATGTCCCTCCATGCGAAAACTCCATACTCTGGACAACATTGAACACACTCTCAACAGAGGACCTGTAGAAACCCTGGCCGCCCTCAAACCCACATCATATATAGACGACAACCTCCAAGCATTCATCCTAAAGATCCTGCTTGCAGAAGCTCTCCTTCCCTATCTGGGGAGATCAACAAAAGCTCTCTAACTCAAAGCACCTTCCCATTGACCATAAAGAAAGGACACATCCTCCCTCAGCTAAATAAACCCACTCTGGATCCTGACAACCTAAGTTACTATTGCCCCATCACCAATTTTCCCTTCCTACGTAAGATCATTGAGAAATCAGTAGCCGATCAACTGCAGCAACATATCGACACCAACAATCTCCTCCAAGCCTACCGATCCGAGTTCAGACCTAGATGCAGCACGGAGATGGTAACCATATAGGTGGTCGGCAACACCCCAAGACCCATGACAGCGGCCAACCCTGCTTCTTGGTTCTACTTGACCACTCAGTTGCTTTCAGCCCAGTAGACTAGCAGGCACTCATGGACACTCTACATAAGCGCACTGGGATCAGTGACCATGTCCTACACTGATTCAAGTCTTACCTCGCCAACCATCAGCAGTTTGTTCAGATAGACTTCTCTAGATCTCCAATGCTACCCGTCACCTGTGGAGTCCTGCAGTGTTGCATCCTCTACCCATTGATCTTCAATCTATACATGGAGCTACTGGGAGCCCTCCTACCCATGCACAACATCCACATTTAACAATATGCCAATGACACACAGCTATACCTCAAGATCGACTCCATCAAGGACATCCACAGGCACAAAACCTGCCTCTCGCTGATCCAGTATTGTAGGCCAGTGCATGCTTGAAGCTCAACCCCTCCAAGACCAAATTCCTTCTTCTGACTAACAACACCAAACACCCAGCCATACAGACCTAGCTATCAACCATGAACCTTGAAGGCATTACACATGAGCTCACTTCCTGTGGCAAGTCCCTCGAATTTCACATCGACAAAAACCTCTCCTTCAACTAACACCAATCTAAGGAAACTTGGACAGCTTGGTATTAGCTCTCCCTCCTGTGGAAATTCAAGCCCTTCCTCCCTCCGGACAGCCTTAGATCCAACATTCAAGCACTATTCCTATCCCACCTGGATAGGGGCAATGATCTCCGCAAAGGCCTCCCATCGTCCTTAGTTGTGCCACTGAGAAGTGTCCTACATGCGGCTGCACACCTCATCAAGGGTCTACGCAGATGCAATCACATCACCCCGGACCTCATCAACCTTCACTGGATCCCACTGCAGGCACAAATCACCTTCAAGTCTTGCTGCATCAGCTATAAGACAGTCACCCTCAAGTCACCCAGCTAACTCACAGAGAAACTCAGCATCTCTGGCTGGCAGTTCACCACCAGAAGCCAGGGCACGTGCGTCTGCAAAAAGGAAAGGACCAGAAAACAAGCCTTCTTTACCCATGCCCCAAGACTGTGAAAATCCCATTAACAAAACATATGAGTGATATTAGAGACATCAAGTGGAGTCAAGCAATGTTCCACACGTGTAGGTCATCACCATGACAAAGGTGATAGAAAGGAACAAGAATTGTTTCACAACACTAGTATTATGAGCGCTCACTATCTGTGGCATTAAGAAAGATAGGGAGAGGGAAAATGAGCCATCAAATATAATACATTAGGTGAACATACTTAGAAAGCTGTCTGGAGTTTCATGCAGAATCTGAAGTGGATTTAGAGAAGGTTGTTTCAACTCTACAATATTGTCTACTGGTGCTATTGTCATGTAATTGAGAAGATTACAGATACATATGCCCCATTTTCTGGATATTGTATCATCCCTATACCAGTGGATGTTGCACATCTGGAAAATGTGGTAGCTACACCAGAGTGTGTTGCACATGCAAATCAGTCACCAAGTGTTCAGATCCAAGCTTAGTACAAATACTGTCTGCAGCAGGTAGAAGGAAGCAGACTTTCATACAACCAGCATAGACAGACAGGAGAGAAAGGGGGATATAACTTTAAGATGTTGTGCACACTGTTGGTGGTTCATCACCTAGGTAATTGTATGATTAAAGTTGCATGCCAAAACAGGAGTGATGGAAAACATTGTCCTATCCATGATATTGGGACAGTTGAACTTTGAACTGCATTTTTGCACCTGTATTGGTGATCAGTTACTGAACACAGTTGGCACTATGATATGATATGATATGGCATTTGTAATGCGCCTATAGACAGGTGTTTGAAGGCATGACGAAGCAAGGGAGGGGAACAGAGGGAAGACAGACAACGATCCTACTAGGCAAGGTGTCATTCAGATCGTGCAAGTGCAGGGGAAGGGGAGGGAGGAGAAGTGCGAGGGAAGAGGGGGAGGACAGTGCAGTGCATGGGATTAGAAAATAAACAATAAGTAAAGTGCGGCCAGCAGGTGGCAAGTACAAGGGTCAGTGCAGACATCAGGTGTCAAGTGCTGGTAGTGAGACTGTAGGGATACAGAAAACAGTTTGCAAGTGTGGGGTTGCCAGGAGGGCAGTGCAGGATTGTGACTGGTGGGGGAGGGGAAACTGGGCCCGAGATCAGAGGGTGGTCAGGCAACCAGTGCAATATCAGTGTCAGCCAGGAAGTCAGCAAGGGAGAGGAGGAGAAAAAGCAGAAGCAAAGAGAAAGGTTTTGAGGTGCTTCCAGAACCGAAGATGATTCTCCTCAAGTTTCAGGGAGGCAGGGAGGCTGTTCCAGAGGGAGGCCCCAGCCGAAGAAAGAGATCTACCACCAACTTGTTGCTTGGAGAAGCAACTGACCCTGAGGGAGTTTGAGGAAGATGAGCGAAGAGCTCGAGAAGTTCAGTATTTAGGAAGAGAGAGTTGAAGGTATTCAGGCCCCAGAAGGCCTTGTGGACGATGCAGGGGGTTTTGAACTTAATCCTTGCAGCCACTGGGAGCCAGAGCAGAGATTTGAGTCCTGGAGAGATACGATCCCTGGGCTTGAGGCCAAGGACAAGTCTTGCAGTCCTTTTCTGAATAACTTGCAGAGGGCGGAGAGTAGAAGCAAGCAGATTTAGAAAGAGGCTGTTTCAATAGTCCAGCCTAAAGAGGACCAGAGCTCTGGAGACAGTGAGTTCTAGGGGAAGGAGAGGAAAGGAAGAATTCCTCTGAGGAGGTGCAGTTGGTAGTGTGACATCTTAGAGATGTCAGAGATGTGAGGAGAGAAGGAGAGTGTACAGTCGAAGATGAACCTGAGGTTTTTAGCCTCACAGGAGGGAGCAGGAAGAGGGCCAAGAAGTCGGCCAGAGAGCTACAGGAAAGGAGGGAGTGGGTGTGCCAATGAGGAGAGTCTCAGTCTTACTGGCATTAAGGCAGAGGTCATTGGTGGCACACCACGCCTGGATAGTAGACAGACAGTCAGAGATGAGAGAAGTAGAGGAGGAGGCCGAGGGGAGCCTGAAGATGAGCTGTGTGTCATCTGAATAACACTGAAAGTTGGGGCAGAGTGCGGAGATGTGATGGGCCAGGAGTGCCAGGTATTTGGTTGAACAGCCATGGAGAGAGGTTAGACCCCTGGGGGACACCACAGGTAGAGAAAAAGATAGAGGAGAGGAAGAACCCAAGTTGGATCTGAGAGGGTCGGTCGCAGAGGAAAGATGTCAGCCATGCCAGAGCCTGACCAGTGATACCCAGGTTATCACGGAGACGGTTGAGCAGGATGGCATGGTTGACAGTGTCAAAGGCAGAAGAGAGATCAAGCAGGAAGAGGATGCAAGGGGTGTTTGAGTCAAGGTTGGATAGCAGGTCTTCACAGATGTTCAGGAGAGCAGTTTCTGTGCTTTAGCAGCTCCGAAGACAGACGATGGTCATGGAGACAACCAACAGATTCAATGTGGAGATTAAGCTGAGAGATGGCCAGTTTCTCCAGGAGCTTGCCCAGGAAGGGAGTGATGGAGATTGGGCGATAGTTGGCCGGGCAGGAGGGGTCGGCACTGGGTTTCTTAAGAAGAGGGTGCACAAGGGAGTGCTTCAGGGGGATGGGAAGACTCCAGTGGTGAAGGAGTGATTGCAGAAAGCAGCCAGGGCAGGAGGCAGGGAGTCGATGTGGTCCTTGATAGTTTTTGAAGAGCAGGGGTGAACCTGTTTCGATGAGACTTTCATAGATCAGACTTGTCTAAAAACCTTGTCTGCTGAGAACAGGGGAAAGGCAGAGAAGGAGGGAGGAGAGATGGCTGCAGAATGGCCAGAGGAAGAGCAGGGTGTGAGAGGAGGGAGGGGATAGGAGAAGAGAGAGGACAGATGTCCTTAGTTTTAGAGATGAAGTGAGACGCAAGTGCTGTACAGAGGGCGTGGGAGGGGAGAGGAGAGGTAGAGACTGCAGCAGGATTGGCCAGTTCCTTGTAGATTTTAAAGAGTTCAGCCGAGCTGTTAGATGCCACAGAGACGCGTGCTTGGATATGCGCTCTCTTTTTGGTTAGGACAGAAAGTCGGTATTGCCTTTGCAGCAGGCGTTAGGCCAGTTTGTCAGAGGATTACAAGAAGCATGCCATTTCCTCTTGGCCACCCTACACTTGCGTTTTAGGGTGACGAGGTCTGAGTCGTACCAGAAGTTGCACTTGGCTTTGGGATTCAGGCGGATTCTCATGACAGGGGCAAGGATATCAAGAGTATCAGATATTGCAGAGTGGAGCTTGGAGAGGGCTGTGTGAGGATGAGAGTCAGCCAAAGGGAGAGGGGGGTTGAGAAGGTGGCAGCGAAAGCCTCAGCTGACACGCGCTTCATGGGTCGGATGACCGAGCAGGTGGTTGGCAGTGATGGAAGTGGATTGGCCTGAGGGGTAGGGAGGGTGAGATGGGAGGAGAAGAGAAAGTGATCACTCCAGGAGAGAGGAGTGGGGAGAGGGACAGAGAGGGGAAGGTCTGAGGAGATCAGAACATCAAGAGTGTGCCCTGCTGAATGATTCTGCCCAGAGGGTAGGATAGTGAGTGAGAGAAAGTCGCAGAGGTTGCAAAATAGTCCAGATGGAGGACAGGAGGAATCCAGGTGGATGTTGAAGTCTCCAAGAAGGAGGAGTTGAGTAGTTGAGGCCAGGAGTGAGGAGGAGAGGTCCGCCCACTCAGAGAGGAAGGATATAATCTGACCAAGTGGCCAAAAGATAGTAGCCACAGTAACTGAATGGCTTGCTTTGGGAGAGAGAGAGCCTGCAGACGAGGCATTCAAAAGAGGAGTAGGCCTGCGTAGGAGTGACACCGGCAATAATCCACTCGGGGAAGATCAGGGCTACACCCCTACGAGAGCGGTTGGCCCTTGGTGCAGAGAGGATCTTGTAGCCGCCAGGTAAGAGCGAATCACAGCTTGTGACAGAGCTGGCCATGAACCATGTCTCAGTGAGACCGAGGACATCAAGGTCAAGTTCTTCCAGAAGGCTGCAGATATCAGAGGAGTGTATGACAGCAGAGTGAGAGTTTAGAGTGGCAAGATGGAGAAGGTTGCCATGCTTGAAAGACTTCTGGGAGGGATACAGATCAGAGGTATGCCCTGCCGAGGTGTAGACAGAGCCCGAGAGGGGGCAGAAAGGGATGGGGATGGCAAGATAGCCAGGGAGGAGGCAGAAGGGGGAGGCGAGGTAGTCAAACAAAGGGAGAGGGGACAAAAGGAGAAGAAAGGAAGTTGATGAGGCACGGGAAGCATCTATCAAAGAGGTGAAGGTTGGCCTCAGGGCCTTGGACCAAGACAATCCCATTCGAGTAAACCTTAATGATGACTTTAGAGGAAAGAAAGGATGCCAGGAGGGCGTCCCAGCAGGTGCCACTATTAATGGGAGAAGAGGAGAAAGGGAGAGCACAGAGACCATATGAAGGGTCTATAGGTCTGGCAAAGGCACGACAAAGAGGATGTCAGTGAGAGTTTCCTTGAAGGAGGCACTGATGTAGGTGTCGGCAATAGGGAGGCCTGGGTTGGAGACAGGATGTCCTTTTTAAACTTCTTCCTACCAGATTTAGTGAGGAGAGCAGGATATGATATGATATGATAGGTTATTTATAACACGCTTAATACCCAGAGGTTTCTAAGCGCGGACCCGGGGATCGAACTTGTGTGTATCCATGTCGCCTTGCTTCCAAGGCGAGCACGTTGCTGCTGAGCTATCCTCCCCAGACGATAGTCAATAGAGAAGCAGTTAGAAAAGATAGGAGAGACAGAGAGCACCATAGAGTAGGTGGGAGTGGGGGAGGGTGGAAGGGAGAGGGGAAAACACTAGTGAAGGTCAGTGGAGTAGGCAAACAAGACAGCGGGAGGCAAGCAGGTTGCACAATAGGATAGACAACAACATTCAAGATAGTAGTTTTCAAAATGCGCCGGTTTGAGACAGCTAGGAGGGCACACCTAAGTTTGAGAATCCTAAAAGGGGAGAAAAAGGCCTGGTTTTTCATAATGCAATTTTTAAATACTGATACAGTGCATATTATAACACAGGGAGAAACACCTAAGTTTTAGAATCCTAAAAGGGGAGAAAAGGCCAACAAAGGCAGTTGCTGACTGGCACATCATGTGCCTGACCAAGGCAATACCACACTATTGGCATCTTGCATTCCCCACTTCCCACAACAGCCACACAACACTTTATTCAGGGCCCTTCTTCCTCTTTAGAATGATAGCAGCCGTCCCAGATACTTTTGTCTTCATGTACCAGAGACTGGGTCTACACACTGCTAACCACATCTCTCAACCGATTTACAGGAAATAAATGGTGACACACAATTATGCTTTCAAAGAATCCATATGGACCACTTAGTCCTTTGTTTTGTGCCGCACTCCACTGTGATCCAAAGATATTTACTGTTTCCTAGGGTGTAGTTTTTGATCATTTGAAATATGTCATATACTCCCATATGCCATATATGTCAATGCATCATCCCTCAACATATCCTGTTTGTGCTGCACATGTTTTACACCCACCTGAATACTGTTAAATTGGTACATGTTTAACACCCACCTGCACTGTGTTAAATATTTAGCTCTACCAATAACATGAATTTTGTCAGCATGAAGTGGTGATGATTTTGCCTTGGCACTATACACTGTGGTGTTTCTGAATGGGAATTATTTTGTTCTGTGACCCCTATGAGGGATATGACTGTTAAGACCCCCTAATGGTCATACATTCTGCCAAGCTGAGGATTCTCCTGACGTTGCCCTCAGGGTGAACGATCATAGTGTTTTTTAAGGGATGTTTTCTTTTGGGCACATATTGGTGGTGTGTTCTTTGTGTTGACCTATCAACTAGGACAAAGATTTATGTGGGATGTGCTTGTATATGAAATTGTTTTTATGTGATTGGACTGCATATAGCTGGTCATGTGGACACTGCATGTGGGATGTCTTGTGGCAGTAAACTTGGTGCAGATTGATGGAAATGCATTGTAGTTTAGAAATGAAATAAACTAAATGTGCAGGCTTAAAGCTGCGCTATGTCTAAATGGGGACGTGACAAATAAAAAATGTGGAATGTGAGATCCGTTCTGCTAAAGAACTTGCATTGTTTAAAAAAAACTTTCAGAGCACGAAAACAGCACTGAAATGCAACTATTGTTTTCTCTTCGAATCCGTGGGTATGGACACAGTCAGAAGATTCTCGGATTGGCTTACTGACAAAAAGGGAGGTGGAGGTAGAAAAAAGCTTGCAGAGGGAAAGGGTTAGAGATTTTTCACTCACTCACTGACTTAGGGAGCAGAAAGGCTTGTAGAGGGTTTGCCCCAGGAAGAAAGGAGTGGACCAGATAAAAAGTTCTTCTGTCCGATAACTAGAGTGGGGTCGCGAGCAGATAAATACACACACACGATTAAAGATTTATTTTGCAAGTTCAGTCAATTTGAGGAGTGTGCCGATGAGTGAATGCTTGATATTAGATAGCGTAGAGTGGGTAAGTCAATTCATGTTTAGGGGCTGCATAATGACATTTTAAACGTGTATGTAAAACTGTGTTCATGTTTCTCCAAGTTTTGTTGTGATAAAACTCTGATGTGTCAGAAGCCCGTGCTCTGCCAATTTTTGTTGCAAAGTTCAAGGCCACTGTTATCAGAACTCTGGGCATTATCACAAATAGAATGTTTTGAAACCCATTGCAGGAAATGCTTTGCTTATGTTTCAGTTACAACACGGATGCACATGTCATTCTGTGTATCTTGCATATTTCTAACTTCTGATAAAAAGCAACACTTTGAAAAAGGTGAATTATCCTCAGTGTATTTATTCTGTGCTCAGCTTTATTGGGTTGGCATATAAAGTGATGCAGAACGTGTGGTAAATGTTAAAGCAAACTTAGTCATTGTAAATTATATTACTCTGAGAGGCTCTGAATGAATGTTTGTGTTTCATTTACTTGGTAAATGCATTCTGAGATGCAAGCCTAAAGGGCATAATGTGGTATTGTCAATTGGACACCTGTGAAGGGGATGAGTTAATGGTCTTAAGTCTACGAAGTCCAGTATTTGATTACCATTAATGATTCCAGGAAAATAACAATTATCAGGTGGTACTCTGAAGGGGATTATGAAATGTGGAGCTACCCTTGCTGAAATTCAGAAAAGGGAAAGTTTTTTCCCTATAACATGTCCCGAACACCACATAGAATATGCATGGGCTAGAGCCAGGTAGATGTACCTAGTATCCAAAACATTTCAACTGGAGTGGAATCTCAAGGCGATCCACACTTCTAGTGGACCACTCTCATCCAACGTCTAAGGTGGTCGCTCTAGCATGCCTGTGATTTTGTTTTTGTAAATCTCAAAGTTTGTCAATGGCCTGTAAAAGCAAGACAAAAATATTGTGTCTTCTTAATTAACAAACATTCAAGTTTCCCCTTATGTGGGGAAGCTGTGACATTGTTGACCACAGCACATCTCAATCCATCAACTCATCTCAATTAAGTGTCTGAGTGTCCCTGACTCTATCCTTATGATATGATAGGTTATTTATAACCCAGAGGTTTCTAAGCATGGTCCAGGGGATCAAACCTGTGTTGCTCAGTGTCGTCTTGCTTCCAAGGCGAGCACGTTGCCGCTGAGCTATCCTCCCGAGAGGATAGCTCAGCTTTCATTAATTCTGGTTTCTAATAGGCAGTATGTTTTTTGCCATACATAGATTAGGTTTTTGGACATTGTATTACAACATTACATTGTTTGGATTTGCAATTGGAGAACAGGCACAGGCAACAGAGTCCACCAGAGGAAATGTCTGAATTCCTTTTTTGGGAAAAAGGCACACAACCACCACACTTGTAGTGTCACTGAGTGGCTGAAAGCCCAGTATTGTGTTAACGAGATGTGCTCAGGATTGTGGTATGTGTGCACTAACATGTCATGGATTTTGTTGCCTTTTTTAAGGCAAATATTGGACATTATTTTGATGTTAAAACCCATTTTAGTATTGTATGTTATGACACAATGATCAATTATTTTCAGTTGTCTTGAAGGTCAACATGTCCTTATAGCCTGTGCATCATACCCACTTGAAGGCATTCATGAACATGTGTTCAGGGTAACCATGGCCTTCTAACTTTTTCTCTAAATCTTTCACCTGTGATAAATATTCAGATGTGTCAGTACAATCATGTATTATTCTTTTTTTACTGGTCTTCTTCTAGGTTATCTCTGAAACCAAATGGCTGGAATATTTCAAAATACAAACTGTCTCCACCCACCCCTGTGGCTTTTGAATGCAGTCCCAATTCCAAGTGGTCATCTGGATGTTTGATCCACAAATGAATGTTCATGGTCAATTTAAGATGGTCATAGCATGAACTGATTCAATACCTAAAATTGAATACAACTGCACAGTGCCCATGCCAGATTTGAATTATTTCAAGCGCATACAACTTTATGCTGGTCTGGTATGGAATGGAGTAGATGATGTCTTGCTCAAAATGGAGCAATATGTCATTGGGTACTTCACTGTTTTTTGTTCTCGGGGGACCAGTTCAATTGCAGGAAGATTACAATAGTATATATAATATTAGAGTGAGCTGCCTTTTTTCGCTTTTTATGATCAACTAAAAAACATTGTATATGTTGTACACGAACAATAGTCAGGTACTAACTCCACCGCAGCAACCTTTGATGTATATTTAGAAGTGAACAGTATTGTGTGCCTATTTTTCATGTTTAAAGAATGTGTTATATATGGACATATTTTAAAATCAAGAATGGAATAAAATATTTTGGAATAAAACAGTGTTTGGTGAAATACAGTGTTATTAAGATGTTGGCCCAAAACAATTGTGTGAACTTACGGGAGGAGTAGCCAGCTCACTCTAATGTTATATTTGCTCAAAATGGAGCATGTTAGAATGTAGCCAACCTTGTAGGAAAAGTTGATCCTATTGAAATCCACCAAGTTGGGGTATTTATCTGTTCCTTAAACATAATATAGTTTCAAGTCATTACAATGTTTGCACGTTTACAAAGCAAATCACTAGAGAATAGATACAGGTTTGGGTGCAATTCTAAAATAAATTGAAATATTTTGTAATTTTTCTAATTGAGGAACATTTTTATACCCACTCTTGATGTTGACGGC
The DNA here is from genome assembly GCF_040938575.1 of Ambystoma mexicanum. NCBI lineage: Eukaryota > Metazoa > Chordata > Amphibia > Caudata > Ambystomatidae > Ambystoma > Ambystoma mexicanum. The sequence goes on along the minus strand of NC_090935.1, from coordinate 840,204,619 downwards.
AAAATCATTCCTGTACAGATATTGAAGGAACTGTCTATAATTTTTGTAATTATAGCTAATGAGTCCTAAATCTATATTCCCTAAAGTGGATAATGGTTTAAGGACTGTTTCCCTGTCAAACTGGTCTTCCTGGGGGATTGACCATACTTCCATGTGCTGTGGGCAGTACATAAAAGGAAGCAATACTATCATTTAGATTGATCTGAAATGCCTGTTGATGTATTAAACCCTTGCGATATTATTTCCTCTTTGTTGGAAAGTGTTTTCTAACTCATGGGTATCATCTCTCACTAAAGGATAATAAAACGTTCCAATCACATGGGTTTGTGAGATGCTTGAAGTGTTATTGAAGGGTGATTGCCCTTTGTATAAATTTCATCTTGGTCTGAACCATTTTAATTATTTGATCCCTACCATCATTTGAATTCCACTTCTTAAATGCCTCTGCAAACCAGGTTGTTCAATATTTTAATCTCAGCACACATGCTCTCCAGAGGAGATGGAAATGTGGATTTCTGCTTAGAATCCACTGCTTTCGCATGTTTATTGTGTTGCTAAACATTTTAAACAGTATTTTTATTTTTCTAAGAATTTCGATCAAGTCAAGTGTTAACTGGAAATGCTGACCAGTCTCATAGTTAAGACGGTAATTCTATGTTTCCATTATTATCCTAGAGGAACGATTGGACATGGAAAGTTGATCTGTGTAGCACCTCTCTGCTGTGGTTGTCCTATACTGTGTCAACAAGTCTCCATATTGGTTGTTGGTAATTGCCCTCATCGTTTCTCCATCCAATCCCTGTATATGGAAACAATGTATTATCACGGTTATTGAACAATTCAGTATGATTTGAGTGGTCTTTACAGGCTGTGAGAAAGTTGTTGCACTTGAACTTGCACTGGCTTTCTTTGAATGCAGATTATAAAACAGAATGGATTATGATTATTATTGTTAGTATAAAAAACAGCAATACTATTATTTGCATTGTTAATATTATTAGTATATTCATTAATATTATAAATAGTATTATTAATAATAATAATAATAATAATAATAATAATAATAATATATCATTATTTATGTTATAATTAATATTATTATTATTAGTAGTAATACTACTACTAATATGTTTTGGTTTCATGTGTCACTGATGCCACAGTCTATTAAAAGGTTTCAAAGTTTTGATATGATATGAAAAGTCATTTATAATGCACCTGTACACAAGTTCTTCTAGGTGTGACAAGAGAGGGAAGACAGAGGGGGGTCAAGACAAGCAATCTTACTAGGCCTTGTGTCATTCAGATCGTGCAAGTGCGAGAATGAGAGTGGAAGTGGAAAGGGAGGGGGAAAGGTGCAAGGGAGAGGGGAGTGGAAAACAGGGCAGCAATGCTCTGAGTAAGTGCAGCCAGGGCAGCACAGCTCTGGGTAGTGCGAGGAAAACAAGTGACTGTAGGGTTACAGTTACAGCCCTAGGTGTGTGGTAGGCCTGGAGGCAGTGCAAGGGTGACTGATCAAGAAAAAGCCTGCTACCCAGTGAGACTCTGATGGTAGGCAAGCAACTAGTCGGTACAGCAAATAGGTAGGTCAGGTAGGTCAGCACGGGGGGAGAGAGAGAAATCAGAGGAGAAGAGGAATGTTTTGAGCTGGTTGTGGAAATAAGGTTGCCTGGCTGAAGTTGGAGCGGGCAGGGGGCCATTCCTGAGGGAGGCACCTGCATAGGCAAGAGATCTATCCCTCACTTTCTTCCCGGAGAAGTGTCTAACCTTTAGAGAGTTGTAGGAATCTTAGTGAAGGGATTGAGAAGGAAGGTATTTTGGAAGAGAGTGTTGGATATAGTGTGGGCCCCAGCCCCAGGAAGCCTTGTGGATAATACAAACATGGTTCTTGCAGCCACCAGGAACCAGTGGAGAAACTTCGGGGATGGGGAGATGTGGTCCAAGGGCTTGTAGCCAATGATTAGTCTTGCAGTCCTGTTCTGGATTAGTTGCAGAGAGCTGAGAGTAGAGGAAGGCAGATTGAGTAAGACGCTGTTGCAGTAGTCCAGCCTAGAGTGAACCAGGGCTCTGGAGACAGTGAGCGTCTGGGGGGAAATGAGAAAGGGAAGAGTCCCTTTGAGGAGGTGCCGCTGGTAGTGGGACTTCTTGGAGACATATGAGATGTGAGGAGAGAGTGGACTCATAGATGACACCAAGGTGTTTGCCGCGCAGGAAGGCAAAGGAAGAGGGCCCAAGCCGGGTGGCCAGTGTGAGAGAGGGAAAGTTGGGACAGGGTTCCCAATGAGAAGGTTCTGCATATTAATGGCAGTAAGGCAGAGATGGTTGGAGGCACACCTATCCTGAATTGTGGATAGCCTGTCAGGAATGCGTGAGAGAGGAGAGGAGGCTGAGGGGAGCCTGAAGGAAAGCTGAGTGTCATCCGCATAACACTGAATGTTAGCCGAGAAGGTAGAGAACAGGTGGGCCAAAGGGGCTGAGTGGAGGTTAAAAAACCAGGGTGAGAGGATAGAGCCCTGGAGAACGCCACAGGTAGAGAGAGAGGTGGCAGAGAGATTCTATGTGTATATGTCACCCATTTGTGGTTTCTCAAAAAAAGGTTTTTTTTGGCCATCACAGAGCAGCCACAAACAAGCCATGAATGTCTATAGAAACTTCACCTCATCAGATATTTGACCCCTTAAATCACCATAAAGTGCTTCCCCACCATGCCATAGCCTCCAGGTGCACTGTTCTCCCAAACTGTCCAAATACTCTCATTCATGCCCTATCTACTTCCCTTCCCTGTTCCAACTAAATCAATGTTGTTCTGCCACTCATATCCCAGACTCCCATCCTATAGCCACCCAACTGCACATCCACCCAAACTGCTTACCTTTCGCCCTCGTATTCTCTACCTCCCTTCATCTTTTCCATGTTGTTTGACTTCTGTGGGTGGTGTTTCCTGCATGTCCCCTTTAGTGGGCTGCCCTGGTACTACAGTGTACCAACCCACATTTTTTAAAAACGATATATACTTCGATTTAATTACGTGTGGTCAGTCAAGTCTCCAATGCCACTGTATATCAATGAAACCAAATCTGCAAATTCAGATCTTTTTGAGATTGCTAGCATTACCATTACTGAAAATAACAATGATGATGAGAATGATTTATTATATATACAGCACGGTGCTGTATATAGGACATATTTGCATACAGTTATCACCTAACTGAGGTTGGTACAACTTCATCGACCTTTGAAGGATGAAAGGCTGAGTTGGCTCTTTGGCATTCGATCCTGCGACCAGCAGAACACACACAGTCCTTATGTGTGCAGTTGCTTCACCTGCTCTCCATGGAACATTTTTATTATGTATTAGTTGGTTACATTTCTGCCAAAATGCAAAATCAGCAACTCCTTTAATACAGATTCTGAAGTTGAGAGTGCAGACTGGCTCCCCACACTACTTGATCTCTGCTGGTCTTCTCTTATAGGCACAGTGAGGCCATCGGTAGTGGCAGGCAGGCGTTATACAAGAATCCTTAGATGACATTGCAGTATTGCCCACACCCAGACCACCCTGTCTGCACCTATTCAATGTATCCTGTATTCCTCACTTGAAATCCTTTCTGGAAGCAGTGGTCAGGTTGCTCTACTTGAGCCATACTCCTAGTAAATGAAAATACCACAACATTATAATTTTGAAGACACCAAAATATAATTGGGAACAATATTTGCTTGTAGAGTTGTGATGCAATGTATGGGCAATGAGTCAATCATGTAAAGACGAGAAATCCAAATTTGTGAGTGAAAATAGCAAGTCAGCCACAGTTTTAAAAACAGGGCTAAGCGATGCGGGTAACATTGAACGATTCTGAATCAAATAACAAATAAACCAAAAACATTGTATTTGTGTCATTGCATCTTTCTTAAATGATTGCGTGTATAATCAAAATAAACTAAATTAAAGATTAAAAATAAATGACTGATCTACTCATGGAACAAGAAAATAAGAATATCAATTTAGGTAAAACATAAAAAAAAACGTTTTATGAATAAAAGCATAATGGAAAACAACATGTAATTTACACAACATTTCAGGGTGGATTTTCAAGAAGCAAATGCCAGCAGCTTACCTTCTCTGCCTGTGTGTGAATATAAGACCCATTTCAGACCAGAAGCCATGGCCCAAAGCAGCGCCATTTGTTATCCTACAAAGGAAAGGAAAGACACAATTAAAGGCCTATTTTAAACATAGTTTAGCTATTGTTGTAACAAGGCAGTCCACGTCGATGGCACCATCAGGTTTTCTGTGTCTACGAAAAACAGGGTAGCCAGAACCTGAATCTAGGAATGTAAATGTAAGTGCAGTGAGAAATAAGTAAATCGATCCTCTAATATCAGTCCTGCTACATCTGGTAGTTGAAGCGTTACTTGATACCAATTTAGATTCGTGGAGTGCTTTGTATTTAGACCAGTGATAAAGACACACTGGATCCCAGCCAGTTCAGTAGCCTTCCTGACAGCCACCCACAGAAGCGTTCTCCCTTGTTGAACCCACAAACCTACTCTTAGCATTCTTATAAATATTCTTCACTAAATGTAAACGCTAACTATCCCACACTATGCTAAATTACATGCTGGTAATACATGCTATGATGGCAAAACCTTTCTGCCTTGTAACCCTCTGATATATGTCTGTAACCACTACGAAGGCATATCACGCCATACATTCACAAAGCTAGGTTTCCACTAAAGAAATACCTAACAAATTTTTTTTAAATAATGTGGGATGATAATTATTTTGTTTGGGTATGTTTGTATTAAATAAACATTCCCCCAATATCTGTCTATCAAATACGTAGATTGAATCGAAAATACAGAATATGATTACCAAAAAGGGAAACGTGGAAACAGTGATGTATATTTTTGAATGTCTGATTTCAACTTAGTTTCTAAGGTATTTGATCTAACCTATGTCTTATGCATGGACACTTCCTGGTTCAGACACCGGAGACTAGAACAGTCAAATTACCAGGATTTCTCTGCACACAAGTTTTGAATGTATAACAACAAAGATGGGCTTTGCCACGTGCTTTTATTTTCTTAATGGCACAGATTGTTTGCCCATAGAGACTTGAGACAAGCATCACTTTGATCTTGGTAGAGAGTGGAGAATCCAGTTGATCATCACATCACAGTGCTCATGATTCTAAATACCCCCCATAAATCTAGCTATGGAAAACTACACTTGGAAAGTTGATAGATAATTGATAAGTGATCACACTGATCCGGTACAAGGCAAAACACTATGAAGCTCATTTTATTAAAAATCGTAATTTGACGTCGGGGAGATGTTACAATTACACTGTAACGTAAGCGGCTCCCCGCCACCACATTTTCATAATTTGCACTGCAGGGTGCACATTTTAACGGCAAAAGGCGTCCCCATTAAACATGAGCTACTTTGTGCAATGACAAAATATACCATACACTTAATATATATAAAAGTCAATAAAAGTGTTCAGTAATAAGTACAACGAGCAATGTTTATTTTATGTTAATACATCATTTGTTTGAATATTCGGGTCACCATTCTAAAATGATCCTCCTCTCCAGAACCTCATTATGTATGAAATTAAGCTGGAGCACCTAGTGTGTGCATAACATAAGATGCTAACATAAATCTGGTCAACAGGCTAAATGAAATTATTAAAGAAATAATTCATATTAATGAATCAGTCTCTATCATGAACATTGACTTGGGGTATGTTTGCCTAAGATTCCTACTGATTATATCGACAGCCAAACCATCGACAACCATACCATTGACAAAAAAGCATCTATATGAAACCCAGCAAATGCATTTTTTATGGGGGGGGGGGTGTTCCCTCCCACCCCCGGCTTTTTAAATCATTAAAACACATTTTTACTAAACTAAACCCTTTACCATTGAAAAAAATGCATTTAATGTTTTTTTTCGATATTTTTTTCCAATGGTATGGTCTGTCAATGCTTTGTATACAATGCAATGACTGGATACCTTTGCCTAATTAACAGCTGGGAAATCATTGGTGATGTGGTTTTGGTTAGAAACTGATGTAGAGCAGAAATTCAAAATGTTAACGTGTTCCAACCTGTTGGTTATTGTGGAACTATTTAACTTAAGTCGCCTGTTATAGACATTTCTGGCTGCCCAGGAAAAGGCATCACTTCAAGGATACTTGAAACAATAATATCTCCTCTAATTTCATTAACAGAATCAATGCTAAACAAAGATTCACATTCTAACCACACATTTTCACATATCTCTAAAGTCCCTTGCAATAAAAGTTGCAGTAATACAATCCAGACATTAATTGTTTTAGGTTTGGCCGTAATAAATATCAGTACACTCTACCTATGCAGAAGACATGATGCTTTGTATTGTAAATGCTGCCTCTTTGTCTCTGATAAGGTGAGCATCATCAAAGATTCAGGAACTATTCATGATACAGGATGAACTAGTCCAAAATGTTTGCCCTGAAGATATCAAAATTGCCTGTATACCATCTCTGCCCTTCCTATAATGTCAAAGGGATACACAAAGCATACATTTTCTCACTCTAACAATAACTATAACCATATTCAGTGAAAGCACTTTGTTGAAGGGATGTTATTGTTAACTTGCACTAATAAAAACCTAAAAAATTAAATGAAAATGAACTCTGTTAAAAGAACGTTATGGTTGCAAGGAAAACATTTTTAAAAACAAAGAAATGTGCCTGTCATGGTAAGCTGTGCAACCATAACTTGCGCCACTGCTCACTCTAATACCCCTGATATCAAAGATGACTTCACAAATGGCATCATCCATGACATTGCTGATGACATCACATATCCTGGGAAGTTGTTTGTGTGCATTGACAGTAAGAATTTTTAAGCAAAGAACTTGATCTGGTCATACAGTATTGAAAACATGATACACATACTATAAAGGTTCTGTATACATAGACCTTAAGCTTTTGCTGTGTTCTTAAGTTACGTTCCTTAGTGTTTGGCCTGAGCACAAAGTTCACGTACATGGAACAATAAGCAGGTCGTAACCAGATAATACAATTGGTATAACATTTTTATACAATCTTAGTTTCATGTTCTGGCCATAGTATGTTTCCTCATTTCTAGAGTGTTCCTGTGTGTGCATCAGATTTGTATGGATTGATGTTCTACATATACTCTTTATACAAACATATCTATGTAGTAATTCTTCTCTTCTTAGCTGTTGATTCAAAGTTTAAAATGAGTCAAGTTTCTGATAAACAAGCTGTTATGAGTCTACTGGCCATACATAATATATTAAGAGGATAGCTCAGCGGCAACATGCTCGCCTTGGAAGCAAGGCGACATGAAGCTACACAGGTTCCATCCCGGGTCTGCGCTTAGAAACCTCTGGGTGTTTAAGAGCGTTATAAATACGCAAATAAGACAAAAAACAATTACGCAACTCAAAAACAAACAATTCCTGTAACAGCGCCTCGATGCCCACAGGCTGTGTGAGTGCTTTAAAAATGCGAAATAAATAAAAAAATTAAATAAATAAATAAGAATGCTCTACTTCTATGGTGCATGCTGCAACCATTGCCTATGTTTATGTATTATTAAATTGTTGTATTAACAACAAAACTTAATTACAATGTGTCTGTTTCAATATATAGAGTAGTTCAGGAGAAGCCACCGATCACCCTTCTTATGTTGCTAGCAACACTCCAGTCAGAACCACTTGTAAGGGACTTTCCATCAGTAGTAACAGTAGTAATGTTATATGTGCTGCCATCAGTAATGTCATCATTGATATTTGTGATTTCATCTTTGAAGATCTTGGTGTTCGTGTTAGCAGTCTATGGCATGGCACGAGTTATGATTACACAGCTTACCATACACAACTGGCACATTTCTTTGGTTTCTCTATTTTGGCTTACAACCATAATGTCCCTTTAACAACGATTTTTTCAAGGAATTTCATAGGTTCTCATTAGTGCAATGCAATAGTATTGCCCCTTCAACAACCTTTTTTCACTGAATTTCATAGCTTTTATTAGTGCAACATAACCATAATGTCCCTTTAACAATGTTTTTTTGCTGAATTTAATAGCTTTTTGCCAGTGCAACCTTATTTACCAGGAACTTAATAACTTCTCTATACAGACTTTCCACTTCACAATCCTCTCCTCCCCCATATATCATGTGTTTTATCCGTGGACAGTATCACCAGTCCAAGGACATATCTGGGGACAGGTGATGTCAATATTACCCAAAATCAAGGGGGGATATAATATACTTTATTGGTTTTAGATACCATAATATTTAACAGAAATCACTAATACAATATACACCTTTTTTACATCTTCTACAAGTTTGGAAATTGAAATACTGTTAAACCTCCATATTATGGATTGTACCATATATTGAAGGAAACTGTACACCCTGTATAAACAATTCACTTCAACACCTGACTGGCACTGAAGCACAACATGTGTTGCAGTGAGGAAAACAATTGCAAAACATCAGTGAGTAAACATTACCTTTTCATTTAATTTGTACACATGCAGTTTTTAATAGTAATAAAGCTGTGAAAATGTTATATAACTAAATATAAACATTGTATATTGTAATATAAATGGCAATCACTCTGGAATGGTTAGAATTATATTTTCCCAAAGAAGATATACTTGAAGAATAAAACCCTACTAATGGTAAATTCTTCTATATTTGATACAAAATAATGCAATACTGTTATGTAGTTATTTATTATTTACACTCAATGTATTAAATATATTGTATTCTTCACAGTCTAGAACAGAGTTGTCCAACTCCAGGCCTCGAGGGCCGGAATACTGAAGGTTTTCAGGATATCCCTCACTAATATTCATGCAAATACATATGCATACATTTAGACTCATTGCATGCACATTTATCTCATGAATATTAATGAGGGGTACCCTGAAAATCTGACATGCTCCCGGGCCCCAAGGCCTGGAGTTGGACAACCCTGGTCTAAAACAACAACATGAAGAACAAACCAATCAAAATTGTGAAGACACCATTTTGAAGCTAAATTGAAGAATATTGAAAATCGAATGAACCAATTATGTAAGGATTAAAATCGAATAAAAAACAAAATAGTAGAATTGTGTATAATGATGTGATAAGAAATATTCATTTTCATTGCCCTACCTGTACCTTTCACGCTTTCCCCCATCGTTAACCCCACCATTCTAAGAGTCCATTACAGATGAGATGTATGTCCCTCCTTCTCCTAATCATGTACATATAACACCAGCAAATGTCCCTACAGTTTGTTTCCCACAGTGATGATCCCTCCTTATCATAATGTATTGTAATGTGAACATGTGTAAAAATAAATAATTTAAAACCAAAGTTTGTGGTATCTGGCATCTATGCATGTTCATGTCTGCAAAATCGTACCAGAGTGAAGTCAAACCGGGTTGTTTGCTAACAGACTGCCATGTCTGTTGCACCATGATGCACTTTTAATTGGTTTGCAAATGTTGCATCATGGCTGTCACTACAACGTGCCAGATTGACGCCACCTGCATGCCCTAACGTTCATGAACTTACCTCGTGTCCTTGACAGCATGACACACTTTTAATTAGTTCATGTCAGCTGAGTTTCTCTTGTCAGTCAGTCATCCTGCTGCCTGGGAAAAACAGTTGTACTGAGTGGAAGAGTTTCCCCAGCAAGCTCTTCTGGGACATTGTGTGGGCACAGTCATTGGCCGGCTTGGGGAGATGGGGTGGTTTTGCCACAGAGCCAAGGGGGGGGTGAGAAAACAAAGTGGAGCACAGACATGACCCATACACGCTGTCTAGTAATCCGGGGGAAGTTGACTAAGCTTTCTTGTAATCGGCGTACCCTGGGTCACAGAGGGGGAGGTCTGGGCAAACACGCCCAGCCTACTTATTAGCCCGACTGGAGAAAAATGGCAAATTGGCACCCATCCAGACTTTCAGAACAGGCCAGCCATCTGGTCCTGCCACTCATTCCTATGGCCATCTACCAGATGGCTGGGCTTGGAGAGCAGCCATATGGTAAAGCAGGAAGAACAGGGGGACAGTTTAACAGTTGTAAAGCAGGCTCCCAAGGGAGGGGGCAGCAACTTCAACCGATCCGGGCCTCTGGCCGGGCTGCATTACAGCTTCTCTCTCCAGAGAGGGACAAGGACCCTGCCGGGGCTCTCCGGGGCTGCCACTGGACACCAGGACGGTTGACTCACATCGATGCAGGCACCCAAGGCAGGGGGTCAGCACCCTCTGCCATGCTGGAGGTCTAACCAGCCCACATTAGAGCTTTTTCCCTCCAGGAAGGGTTGGGGACCTTCCCACAGTGTCACAGGACTGCAGCTTGGCCTGGACCAGTCATCCCATGTGTGAGGTAGGCTCCCAAGAGAAAGGGGCAGCAGTCCCGGCCATCCTAGAGCTCTGACCGGGGACCGATAGAGCTTTTCCCTCCAGGGAGAGCTCGAACTCTGGCCAGGGAGCAATTGAGCTTTTCTCTCAAGGGAGGGACTTGGAACCTGCTGCAGTGCTTGGGACCATGACTAATCAGGGGGGCAGTCGACCCACGTGCGAGGAAGGTGCCCAAGGGAGGGCCAGCACCCCTGGCCGTGCTGGAGGTCTGACTGGGTTGTGTTAGAGCACTTCCCTCTAGGGAGGGATAGGGACCTCACCAAGGCACCCAGGACTGTGGCTGGGCAGGGGGCTGGTCATCCATGTGTGGGACAGCATACCCGGCTGTCCTGGATCTCTGTTCAGGGAGCAATGGATCTGTTCCTTCCAGGGAGGTACGGTGACCCTGCTGCAGCACCCTGGGATTGCGGCTGGGCAGGGGGCCAGATAACCCATGTATGAGGCTGGTACCCAAGGGAGAGGGCTACAATCGTAGAAGTCCTGGGGCTCTGGCAGTGCACGTTATAGCTTTTCCATCTGGCCGTGGAGGGTTGGGGACCCCAGTGGGGCACCCTGGGACCATTGCTGGGCAGGGTGTTAGTCAACCGAAATCAGCGACAGGCAACCAAGGCTGGTGGCAGCACCCACAGTTTTTCTGCTTCTCTGGATGTGGAGCATACCGATTTTCACTCATGGCAGGGATAGGGACCCTGTCTGAGCACCATGGGACCATGGCTGGGCAGGTGCCGGTTTACCCACCTTTGAAGCAGACACCCTTGGGAGAAGGAAGCACCCCAAGGGCATCCTGGAGCTCTGGTAGAGAGAGATTGAGCTTTTCTCTCCATCGAGGGAAGGGGACCCTGACGTGGCTTCCTGGATCAGCTGCTGTGCAGGCGGATGGTTGGTCTGGTTGGTTTGTTGCAGGCACCCAAGGGTGGGGACATCACCCCCAACCATCTTAGGGCTCTGGCCAGGGTGCATTAAAGCTTTTTCATCCCAGGATGAAAGGTTCCCACCGTGGTGACCCGGGATGGTTACGGGGCAGGTATATGGTTGACCCACATGACAGACAGGTGCCCAACGCTGGGAGCAGACCACCCGCCATCCGGAAGCCCTGGTCGGGGAGCAATAGAGCTTGTCCCTCCGGGAGACCCCGCCATGGTGTATGGTCAACCCACGTGCCAGGCAGGCACCCAACGGAGAGGACAACACCCCCTGCCATTGTGGGGTTCTGTCTGAGGTATTTTAGAGATTTGTTTAGCTTATGGGCAGGGATGGGGGCTCTACCTGGTGCACCAGGACTGCTGCTGGGCAGGGTCATAGTCAACCCACATAGGAAACAGGCAGCACCCCGGGCCATCCTGGAGCTATGGCCACAGAGCAATAGAGATTTTGCCTCCAGGGAGGGACTGGGATCCAAGAGTCAATTATCACTACTGGCAAGAGCACATTTTGCACCCTGTACAGGAATCTGGGGAAGGTGAATACGCTTTTGTGTAATCTGTGTACACTGGATGACAAAGGGGGAAGTCAGGGCAAAAGTATCCAGCCTCCTTATAGACCCACCTGTAGAAACATTTCAAATGGGTTCCCAACTGAACTTATAGAGCAGGCCATCCAACTGGTCCTTGCATTCATTCCCAGGCCACAACATTTGAAATTGCCACCAGCCATAGTGAGAAATGGTATGCTTGTCAGTCCAGCCCATAAGATCCCCTTGCAAGCTAATGGCCACATTGGACGATGGTGCCCAGGATGTGTTGCAGCGTATCCCTTAAGTCTGGGGCCCCAGCCAGGTTAGGGGGATGCTGCCCCATGTGGGCCTCAGTGCCTCATAATGTTGCCATCTGTTGAGGGCCAGTGGCGCACAAGGACTGGAGCTGGATTGGTGGTAAGCAGCCACCCTGCATCAGAGGCTGTTGCCCTCAGGGCTTGATTCTTGTGGGATGCAGACCTGGAACACCACAGTCTGCCACAGGGAGCCCTGGCGTGGACTTGGGTCTCACCATTACTACCTCCTCCACACCTGTGCATCAATCTGCTTGGCTTTGGGGGACTCACATTACTCGCTGGTCCTTTGGTTCCAGTTAGTGAAGGCCCAGAGCTCTGGGATGACAACCCAGCAGGTCCCCGACCACCTCACAGAACCCTGCTGGTTGTTCCCCTGGGACTATAGCCTGAGTCCCAGGATCCACCTGGGCTTCAGTTCTGTGCTCATTTCCGCATCGCTCTGTGCTCAGACCCTTTGGGCACCACCTACACGTGGTCCCCCTGGCTGGTCATGGGGTGGTTGGATTGCTGCATGCCTGAGGAACCCAAGCATGTGCAGTGGAGGCGTTTGCCTCCTGCACCACACAGCCTCCCCTCAGGAAGACACTTACATCGACTATTAACCCTTCACAAAGTGGGGGCTGACAGATCTCAGCCAGAGATAAATGTAGGAGACAGCCACAACTCGAGCCATCTGGTCCAACAGACCCAACCAGATGGCCAGTCGGGCCCAGCCAAAGAACCAGATGACCTGGGCCTGCCCTACCAGATGCCCAGACTGACCACGAGCTTGCTCCTGCTTGTGTCAGATCTGGGTCTTAAAGTCACTGCCCAGGATCCAGGGCTTAAACCATCAGCTCTGCTCCCCAGGGCCAGGGCTTAAGCCGCCATCTGCGAACCAAGGCCCAGCCCCTCCTCCCTGCCTCCCATGGGCTGGGTCGAGCCAATCTGCTGCTGCCAGCTGGGCCAAGGCCATCTTGTCTGCTAGGAGACCAGAACGGGAGAAGAGTACTCCACACCGAGCCCGCACCTATGTTGGGTGGGAGTTTCTCTTGCACCCTGTGTCACAGCAAGTAGAACAAAGACAATTATGGCACTGCCACTGAAATGGGACTTTTGACAAAAGCTTGGCTCAGAAGATTACTTTGAATAGATCACGGGGAGGTAGCTAACCTGCATCTTATGAAACCTTGACCAATAATCAGGTCGTCTACGAATGATTTAGCACCAGGTTCCCCACAAACATGCGGTGCACTCTGGGTGAGCGAAGTGGCCCTCTTCTGTCCACACAATGGAGTCCCAAGATGAGTACCTCTACACTATCCTAAGCCAACCGAGGTTCCACAGTGCTGCAGTATTATTACAGTTTAGGGAGGATTCTGATTTATAGGTGCTCAGTCATAATGTGGAAACAGAAAAAATTGATATGAGGCCGGGAAGCCCAAAGGAAACACACCAACACAGGTTACAAAGGACATACAAAGCGCTTTATTCAAAAGATACAACAATTACCAAAAGTCAATTGACAAACGGATAGCTATTCGGCCCTCAGAGTAACAGAACGAACTATCAACGGTAGATCACCGTGTTAGTGTGAGAGACCGTACATTGGGATACTCGGGTTTTTATACTTTTTATCCAGCTCTGGCCAACCCCCTCGGGGGTTAACCATTCTTAGAACCAGGCCTAGAGTTCGTTGCCAGGTCAATCCCATAATGTATGCATTTGATCAGTTCCGCTGATACAGTTGTTCATTTACACATAGGTCAGGGATATGACAAGGTCTCAGTTCGCGACCCCAACAAGTGGCCTGCGGGCATATTACTTATTCATGTGTGCGGAGGTCACAACGGCCAGAATCCCACTCGAAATGTCATTCGGCCTCCATTTTGTTGTTCAGGGTGACTTCCACACTACAAGAGAACCTAAGATGGCGGCTAAATCCAAGATGGCAATTTACACAATACATTAAGTTCAAGACCTGCCGTGGAATCTATTTGCACAATGTTTTTTAGACAACTTTGCGTAGGCCAACATACATTCAAACAATGCGATAGGAGGTATAATATTATTTCGATTTCGACAATAATCCCACAGGAGGTAGGTTTGTGCCATTGGCTCCTCAGCCAAGCGCACACATCAAATGTCTTAGCCTTCGGTCCCTCTTGTATTGAGCAGAATTATTATTGGAGCAACATATCATCAGTAGAGTAAAACTAATCTCTCTCACGACGGTCTAAACCCAGCTCACGTTACTATTAGTGGGTGAAGAATTCAATGCTTGGTGAATTGTGCTTCACAATGATAGGAAGAGCTGACATCAAAGAATCCAAAAGTGATGTTGCTATGAACACATAGCCGCCACATGCGAGTTATCCCTGTGGTAACTTTTCAGACACTTCCTGCTTGTAACCCAAAAAGTCAGAAGGAGCATGAGGCGCTCCTTTCACGGTCTGTATTCATTATGAATACAGAGATCATGTGACCTTTTGCCCTTCTGCTTTGCTGAAGGTTTCTGTCCTCCATGAGCTTGCCTCAGGACACCAGCATTATCGTTTGACAGGTTTGAAACCCCTGTCAGAATTACCACCTACCACTGTCCCGGAAGACATTCAGAGCACTGGGCAGAAATCTATTTCCTCAACATCCTCAGGGGGTGATGCTTTGTTTTTATTAAACAGTCAGATTACCCTGGTCCACATCAGTTCTAATTCAACTGCTAGGTGTCGACTGAGGCAGAACACCGGCACCGAACCCAGCGAGGGGAGGGGAGAGAGGCAACCCCTGTAGCTGGGGTGAATCACAGGAAGGGCTGGGCTCATGTCCAGAGTCAGCGCCACCCCTGGTGGGGAGATGCCTCATCGTGCCACAGCACATGCCCAGCCCTGCTTTGTACACCAACTGGACCAACCCAGCCCTTGGAGCCAATCTTTTCTACTAAGTTACGGATTTGACTTGCCGACGTCCCTTACAACATGCCAGAGGCTGTTCACCTTGGAGACCTGCTTTGGATATGGGTATACCTCGGAGCGAGATTAACACCATTTCCCCCAGATTTTCTAGGACCAGCGAGAGCTCCTCAGATGCTGCCAGAACAGCAACGCTTTCCAAGCCGTGTGTCTCTCTGTGGGGTTCCCTGTCCTTCTCAAAGAAAAGAGAACTATCGCTAGTGCTTCCACCACCTTCTATCGTGTGTGTTACTGTACTGGACACTGCAAGCCCATCTCTGCCACTCCAGGATTGGGGAGCTGAAATCGACTCCCTTACAATCAGCTGAGGGCAACGGAAGGCTTCTCCCATTCCTTTTGAATGGCGCTCACCCGTCTCTTAGGACCGGCTGACCCATGTTCAACTGCTGTTCACATGGATACCTTCTCCACTTCGGCTTCAAAGTTCTCCATTGAATATATGCTACTACCACCAAGATCTGCATCTGTGGTTGCTCCACCCAGGTCCTTGCACCCCAGCTACCGTGCACCCCGTAGCAGCCCTCCTAGTTATCGAGACTTAGCCTCAGTGGCTCTCAGCGCCGGCGATGGCCGTTTATGGGCTGAACACTCCAGTGCCATCCATTTTCAGGGCTACTTGATTCAGCAGGTAAGACATTACATACTCCTTAGCGCCGACACCCTCAGTGGGTTGGCACGGGGCAGCCCATGATGCTCCCAATAACCCCCCCCCCCACCCCCCAACTCTCATTCCACATTCTATCCCTGTACGGCCCCTCTGTTTGCCAATGCCGTGCCCCGAAATTCGGGACCTCCAGCCATCCCGTTTTGCAGAAAAACGCCTTCCCCCACCCCCTGAGGGATGACGCATTTCACTTTGTGTACCCACATATGTACAAGTTCATCAACAGTAACTTCACCTACCCCATAGCGCGCGCCATGACTTAACCCCCTCCCGCACTGAATTAAAATTTTGAAAACACGACCAGTGCCCAGAGCACAGAAATATGACAAGTGAGGCCGCACCCTGCGCCATGTCACTCCTCCATTCCTGCATATAGACAGTTTACTTTTCACCCAGCACACACCTACCCCGACCGCCTTCCCTTTTTTTTTTTTTTTTTTTTTTTGTTGCAGGTCCTCTCCATGGACTGGCCCGCTACCCTTCTCCCCTTAAGTAGCTCTGTACTGAACCAATCCCCACCACGTTTGACCTTCCATGCATTTACAGTGACTCGTTGTGCATGCAACAGTGTTGAGCCTGTGGCTCACCAACTTGCACCACGGAATGTGACCTAACACCCTTCAAACCGCATCGACCACCTCTTATGCAGCAGCTGTTGTAATAAATGGTCAGTTACTACCACTAAGGCAGCGCCTGGCAAATGCCTTTCCCACACCTACACAAAAGCCCAAATGTCTGGCATTGTCCATGCGTGTTACTGATCAGGGCTAGGAATTTCTGCAAACCTGCAGAGCTCTGTTTTGGTTGGGCTTGAAGTGAGATCTGGTCGGCGCCTAGAGAAGGCTGCACACACTGTGACCTCGGTCAGGCCGAGCTTCAGAGGCTGCAGGGGCAGCACGGCCACCCTCCAACCTGCCTGAGCCAGGCTCTTATAGATCAAGGCTGCCCCTGCCCTCTCAAGACCACTCTCAGGGACTAGTCCCAGGGAGACATCAGAGGCTCGGCCATCGGCTGCGGCCGCTGCTGACACAGAAGAAAGAGCTTCTGTGTGAGCTGGAGGATATTTCACACGGCTACGAAGGGGCTCTGGACACAAAGCTTTATCTGCACACAGCAGCAAACAAAGGCACGGCTTCAAAGGCAGGGTGAGAGGCAGTGCCTTTGTCTCTGTGTGTTATCGTCAAAAAGGCAGCCGGCTGCCATGGCTGCTCAACACCACCTCTCCCCCCCCGCCTTCCTCCCTCTCTCTCTCTCTCTGCTGTACTCGCCCCTGCAGGCCTGTCCTGCTCAACCTGCTTTGCACAGCAACAGGCCTACCCCAACCGCCTTCGCTTCGTGCACCCCACATATGCGTAACTTCGTCCCCTGTAATCACCGTCCCCATCGCGCGCACCAAAACATCTGAAAACCGTTAGCACCCCGGCAGATCCTGTCCACAATATTAGGCCTCTGCAAATTCCAACCATCCTGCCCCTCCATTGCCAGCATTGTCCTCCCCCACTACCTGCGCTGCACCGCGGCAAACAACGCCACTCGAAAGGTGCCTGGGGGAAGCGACGCTCGTACAACCCTGCAGCACTAGGACAAAACTTGTGGAAAGGCGCTCTGAGAGACCATCCCATTTCCAAACATGCATGCCACAATCACTTGACCCCACCGCCGCACACATACTTCCAAAACTCCTTTGTACCATGGACAAAAGGCCCCCCCTTCCGACCTCCCAAACCAACTGCCCTTAAATGCATGGTATTCGGAAATCCCTACCTTCAATGTGCTTTGCCCTAACTCCACAGTTTAACATTGGATACCCAGTGTCCCATGGAAATGCTTTGCCCGCTGCCATCAATCATTGTCTCGCACAGCCCACGGCCCGAGCGACTCCTCGACACTATTCATGGTCCGCCATGCCAAGCACAATGGCTCAATGGCTTGGGAAAAGGCTCAGAGCGGGGACCTGCCATGTCATCAATGTCCGACATATGGCCATGCATGTGCATGCCAAAGAGCATGCAACTACAAACCCCGCGCCGTTTGGAGATGCAGTGGCGCAGTCGGCAGAATCCCCGCGTCAACTCCAGCACCTGTATGCCGTGGCTGTGCCCCCCCGCCATGTGCCACCAGCCCAGCATGCCCTGCCTCCCCCCACCACCCAAACTGTGCCACAGGGCCCCCATGCGACTCCCAACCATTGTGTGGCCCCTCTGCTGAAGGTCCACCGTGCCCAGAATATGTGCGAACAGCGCTGAGATCGCTGCCTCAATTGGCCTCGCCAACGTAACCACCCCCGCACCTCTATCTGCGCACAAAGCTCCGAGGCCGCTTCCGCTTCCCCCCTTCCAATTGCCATCCCTGGAGGCCATCAAAACCCCCACCCGACGCATCAGTGCCATTCAGCTTCATCTCGACCCATGTAGGCTGCTAGTAATGCACTCCCAAACACTGCTCTGCATGGCAGACGATCGCCCCTGCCACCGTACCACCCAAGGACATGTGAGCCTGCCCATAATTCCCACACAACGAACCGCGCATCCCGAGCTCCCAGCCACCACCCTGGGCGAAAGACTCGGTGCAAGTCGTTCTCCCCTTCGTGCCCGCGCGTGCAAACACCATCTGGACACCCTGGGCCCCCAAAAACCCAGCACCGACCGGGCACCCCACCTCCCCACCCCACCAACAACAAATCCCCTCAATCTCCCTCGGCCTGTACCTTCTATCTTTCCCCTGCGACGCCGACCGTCCTTCAAACTGGAAAGAAAACCTCCGACACAGGAAACCACCGGGCTGGACACCGCAAACCCGAACGTCACTGGAAACCTCCTCGCCTCTCCCAGCAACAGCAACACCGAAGTAAGGAGCGATTTCGGCTGTGAGTCGCAACGTAGGAGGGAAGCCGGCAAAGAGAGACTCTGCGTCTTCTGACCTGGTGTATATAAGCACCAAATGGGCGCACGGGTGATGACGTCACCCACCCCACCCCTCCCTCTCCAGGGTGGAGTGATGCCTGGCTTACCCCCCCCCCCGACTCCAAGGGCCACCGTGCCTTGTGAGGCAGTCATCACTAAGGGGGGGCCCCTGCCGAGGGGCCCTCCTTCGTAGGGCGCGGGAGCCCGTCGTAGCAGATTTCAACTTCCATGGCCACCATCTTGAGCACACCTTTTCTGGCGTCTGATGAACATAATCAGCATTGGGCTGCTTAACCCAACATTTGGTTCATTCAGCAGTGCCAGTTCTGCTTATCAACAGTGACCCACTGGGCACTCGCATTCGATACCTAGCACCACGCAAGCAAGCCGGGCTTCTTAGCCATTTAGATTTTGAGAGTAGGTTGATATTGTTTCGACCCGAAGACCTCTAATCATTTGCTTTAACAGACAAAACTGGGGTTTCCGAATGCCAGCTATCCCGAGGGAAACTTCTGAGGGAAACACCTACTAGATTGATCGATCAGTCTTTTGCACCTATACCCAGATCGGATGACCGATTTGCATGTCAGGACCACTACGGACCTCCATGAGAGTTTCCTCTGTGTGAGGCAGAATCATATGCAGTACCCTTTGGGAACACCACACATAATTAAGACTACAAGTGTAAGTACAAATTCACCTTTGGTACAAACCTGTACTATACAGTAAAGTGGTAGCGATGGCTTAGCAGCGAGACTTATCTCAAGAGTAAAGTGAGCAGTATCAGAAGTTACACAAAGGACAGCAATTACTATGGTTCAAACACACACTGATTCACGGTTTCTGAGTAAACGAATATACCTTTATTTACACCGTCAGTTCTAAAACAGTTCACTAATATAAAGCAGCAGAAAATCACAATCTTAATACACTACACCACCCCAATCAATTCTGGACAAGTTAACTCAAAATGAAGTGTGAGCAAAATGGCACTCCAGCAATTTAAAAAGGGGGGAAGAACAAGGTTATAAAAAATCAACAACACCAACAAGTGGTAGGCAGGACAATCTAGAAAAGGCTTACTACAACTAGGATTCAAATCAATAGGCCTGGGTAAATGTTAATGGTTCAGAGTTTTTGCAGAGGATCACACAGTTCAGAGTAGTTCACGGTTAAGTCTTTGCCAAGAGTTCAAAACAAAGTTGGTTGGAGGAAAAGTTATTCGAAAGAGTATAGGAGGACAAGCCTTCGGAGAGGTGAAAGATTTAAAACACTTTCACTGTCAGATGGAATGGACGACTGGATTTGAACAGTACCTTAGATGAAGAAGAAGGCTGTCGCTGAGGCGGCAGTTGCTGGCAGTTCCTGCAGGCTCAGGGTTCCTGAAGCGAATGTCGGGCTGACAAGAAGGAGAAAGACTGGAGGGTTCTGCGCTGCCCATGGAAGAAGCCAACAGCAGAGAAAAGCGTTGAATAAAAGGTGTGCTGCTTAAAACTACAAATGGACTCTCACTGGATATCTGGTTTCCTGTAGCACAGCAAATTCGACCAGGCTGAAGAGGAGGTCCAAGGG
This sequence comes from Ambystoma mexicanum, assembly GCF_040938575.1. Lineage (NCBI taxonomy): Eukaryota > Metazoa > Chordata > Amphibia > Caudata > Ambystomatidae > Ambystoma > Ambystoma mexicanum. The sequence continues at coordinate 840,184,319 of NC_090935.1, read as the reverse complement.
CTTTGTGAGCTGTTTGGTCCCACCAGTCTCAAGGGGAGAAGACTCCTTGCGGATCTCCTCTGTTGTTAAAGTTTCAGGCGATTCGGACCTGCAGCAGGGCTTCACCGCGATATCCAGTAGTTGCAGCAGTCGTCTTCCTTCAGCTCCTCATTGGTTCTCTTGTTCCGGTTGCGACTCTGCCTTCGAAGTCCCAGAGACCTGCTTTTAAGCAGTTTTCCCCCATTCACACAGCCTGGCTGTCAATCACACAGCAGGTTGGCTGTCCTGGCAAGACAGCCACCTAGCCAATCAAACTCGAGTGTGACTTGGGTTTCCAAGGAGACCCTGTGCAGGGGGCCTCAAACCCCTCTCTCACATCCTGTCCACCCGGACACTCATTCACCTAAGGAGGGCTTCTGTGCAGAAGCCCGCCAAAGGACGGCAAACAAAGGAACCAAACCTGGTTTGGTGTGCAGAATAAAACATGAGAAAGTCCTTTACATAAAGAAATGATGAATGAACCCAACCGGAACCAAATACAATTAAAAGAGGTCCAGCGGATTAGAGTTTGAGGCTACCATCATATTCTCTAACAGTACCAAGTCTATTTTCATAGCTCACAGTAAAATAAAAATGATAGATACCACTGCCATCAGCCAAATCTTACAGAAAGGGGAACGAATTAATGTTCCATGAGAAACAGACAACAAGGGATAACTATTAACACTCCCAGTACGCTATGAAAGATAGTTTTTACTGGGTCTGTAAATTTAAAAAGACTAATAGAGTCAATGGTAACTTTACATGTTCTAGGAGACAGTAGTCAGTCCCAGAAAAAATGGAGTTTAATAGCGGGAAGTCTAAAAAGACAACCCTGTGTCACTGCACTAAAGGTGCTGTGTGACACACAGTAAAAAGATGATGCCTAGGGAGTTGGCGAGACTCCATCTCCATGGATACAAAAGAAAAAAAAAATTGAAAATGAAAAGTTCAAAGCCCAAATATTTAGCAAAGCTGGTGAGGGACTCAACAGATAAGGGAAATTAGCCATTCTAGAAAATTCTCCCTAACACTCTGGCTTCACCGCGCCCAGACATAGTTCACCATCTTTGGGGTCCTATCAAACAAGCTCTTGCTCAACCTTCCTGACTGAGTGGGCGAGATGGGGCGACATACGCCTGTCACAATGCTGCGGTGGGATCCCGCCTTAGCTGGTGCACACTCCCGCCCTCACCTTCATTGCACCACAGGCTTAGTTTGGCCCGCCAACTCTTTCACGTGTTAGACTGCTTGATCTGTGTTTGAAGATGGGTCAGTTGGGTAACGGACATCAATGCAGACCCCTGGCGCCCTTCATGAGCAGCTCTGCCTGTTGACACAACACAGTCAGGGTGCACTGAGGAGAGACCACTCCAGTCGACTCTCACACCACAAGCAGGGGGCCCATCCCCCATTGCTGCCCCTGTGACCTGTGAATGGGTCCAATACAGTTGCCGGAAGAGACTGTAATAGTCAATCTCCCTGAGGGAGCAGACAGCCTCCTGCCCCCTGGGGCCTTCCAAGATGACCCGGAGCCAGTCGTGGTGCACTGCCGTGCAGGAAATGGACGCTGTGGGGGTTGGGTGCACCTAGGCGGTGGTCCGACGAGAGGTCTGCCAATCTGTGTGACAGATCTGTCTACCATGTTGAACCCTCCAGGGAGACTACATGCTACCCACCCATTTACATTTTGACAGTTTCTCGTCATCTTGAACTCTCTCTTCAGTTCTTTTCAACTTTCCTGTATGGTACTTGTTGGCTATCAGTCACACTCCTGTTTTTAGCCTAACATGGAGTTTACCAACCTCTTTGGGCTGCATTACAAAGCACAACCCGACTCCAAGAAGACCTGATCCATGCACGACAGGATCTGATTCTGGCCTAAAACCATCTGCGGGTTGTGCCTCGATCAGAACAACTTGGGCCCCTTGGAGTTTGTTTGTTTGTTTGTTTTTTCTTTTATTCATTTATAATGCGCACCAGACCCGAGGGTAAGAGGGCGTAGCAGTACAGGATATGCAAAGCTTACAGAGGTTACAACGGTTACAAAATTACAACATTACAAAATTACAATTTACAAAGTGTTAATGATATGAACAGGCCGAAGCAGTAATACAGTAAATTATATACAGGATGTATTACAGTAGATTATATAATTGATATTATTCGGTAATTGCCGGTAGGATTGTAGCATCAGAATCATAGTACAGGCAATAAGAAAACAAAACAATTTACAGTATACAGGCAGTATCTGTCATGAAGGCGTGTGAGTGGCAGGGGGGCATTGGCTAGCTGAACGAATGCTTCAAATGGTTGATGTAGTTGGATCTGAAATGAAGGTAGGATTTCTCAGCACGTATAGTGTGTGGTAGTGAATTCCATACTTGGGCCGCTCGGACGGGGACGCTGGCGCCTCCGGCCATGGTCAATTTGAATCTAGGGATGACGAGAGTATTGGAGTTGGAAATTCTTGGGGGTCTGGAGGATCTTCTTTCTACAAATCTATCCGAGAGATAGGGAGGAGCCGCATTGTTCAAGGCTTTGTGTGTGAGGGAGGCAACTTTCAGTAGCATTTTGTCTTGGGTCGACAGCCAGTTGCTTTTCCATCCTATCTTAGAAATATGTGATCATTTAGAGATACTAAGCGCTGCCCTCAGGGCATTATTTTGTAGAATTTGTATTCTATGTGTGATGTATTTGTTAGCCCCAATATATAGGGCATTACAGTAGTCGAGTCTAGATAAAATGAGAGCTCTAGCTAGAATCATACAATTATCATCAGAGATAAAGTGTTTACCAGCTCTGATGAGCTTACATGTTTAAGCTGTGGTTGAGGCCAGAGAGTTCACCTGTTTGTTGAAGGAGAGGGTGGCATCTTGATAGAATCCCAGAGTCTTCACTTCCTTGGCTACCTTAATAGTATTTCCGTCAATCTCAAAGGCATAGTATTCCTGGCCTAGTTTTTTGAGATTGGAATGTGTGCCCAGAATTATTAGTTCTGTTTTGTCATCATTCAGGCATAGACCGTGAGTTGCCATCCATGCCTGGATGATGAGATACACCCTATTTACCAAGGCCAAATCCTTGTTGTAATCCCTAAAAAGTGGGAGGGGGATCTGGATATCATCTGCATAGTTGGTGTAGGTGATACCGAGAAGGTCCAGATCAACAAAGAAGGGGCTCAGTAAATATGTTGTATAATGTTTGGGACACACATGAGCCTTGGGGAACGCCACACAGGATGGTGATTGAGTCCGCTGCATCTGAAGGAGAGAACACCCTCATGGTCCTTTCACCAAGGAAGGATTTGACCCATATTATGGCTTCCATAGAGAAGTGTGCAGCAGGGTTTAGGTGGTTACCAAGGACTTTGTGACCTACAAGGTTGAATGCGGCTGAGAGATCCAAGAGTAGGAGAAGTGCAGTTTGACCTTTGTCTCCTAGCTCCCATGTTGTGGACGGAGGCCAGAATGCCTTGTTCCTAGTAGCTTATTGTGTTCAAGACATTTTTGGATTTGGGAGTATGGTATCTTGTCCAGGATTTTTAATAGGAAGGGGACTGTCGTAATGGGGCAGTAGATAGTAGGGATGAGGGGATCTAGGGATTGTTTTTTTAGTAGTGGCAGTACCCATGATTGTTTCAGGTTGGATGGCACAATGCCTGAGGTGAATGAGGCATTTACGAGCTTAGATATGAAGGGGGAAAGTTCTCTAGCGGCATCTTTTATAAGTTGTGCAGGACACAAGTCGCCTTGACAATTGGAAGGCTTAAGAGAAAGGATGACTTTTTCCACCTGTAAGCGGATTCAATTCAACACTACAGCTAAGTCAATGCCTAGTCTGGGATGCTGAGGGAAACCCTTATTGATATATTTTTATGTCCAGTTCGTTTACTCTGGCTGACAACCCTTATTTAACACCCCTCTCTTAGAATCCCCCTGACCCCACTGAGCCAAGAAGTAGGTTTGTTTGCAAATTAAAAGGTTTATTTGATAAATTAAACAATATATATCTATCACTCTTTTATAGTAAATTAATATTTGATAGCACACTTGTGAGGATGATAGTGATCAACAATGGATAATGTTACAGTGGTACACTCTTTTTGATGGCTTAGAAGTGATATAGAGAGGATAAAGTAGCTGAGAATGCTTTTATGGCTTCAAGGACAATGCAATGATGAATGAAAATGGAGTACAGAAATAACTTGATATGACTTTGACAAAAGACAATGTAATCACTTTTCTTTGACAATTCACCCTCCCATTTATGCAAGTTAAAGAGATGGAAGGAAAAGCACACAGTTCTCAGAAATGCAATCAAATATAATTCAGTTCCCCCCTAGCAAGCTTAGAGGAAAACAGGTAGGAGTTTGAAACACAGGCAATATACTTTGATGTGGTATGCAAAGAAGTGAAAAATATGCTAAAATGATTTTAATTCCCTCTAGAGGTTCAGGGTGGGTGAAAGCTACTTTGTATTAGTTCAGGATCACTTTAGCAATGGTCTATGAATGATTGTCAGGTTGCAAACGAAGTTCAGCAAAGGAAAGCAAGGACAAATCTTTTTACACGTGGCTGAAATTAAACAAAATGTCAAATCGTGGCAATTTAGTCGCGTGCGTCGAGCGCAATTATGGAGGCACGATAAGGAGTAGGAAGTCGGTTCTAGGTAAGCCTAGAATCTTAGCTTTAAGATGAAAGTTAAATCTCGTTCCTAGCACAAACGGTTCCGGCGATACGGCCGATTTAGTAAAGGTAGTTTTTCGGATTTTAAATTTTAAAGCTCAGAATGACAGATGACAGTTTTCAGTTTTAAAGATGACAGAATGACACGATTCTAGAAGGCAGTTCTAATAGGCTAAATAGTTTGGATTAGATTATTTTAGAGATTGGTTTTGGCACAGTGCTAGCTGGGTACTCACACTAGATTTTGGACAGGAATGCGACTTTGTCACCGATCGGGTCAGGATTGGCTGGACTTCTGCTAGCGGTTCTTCACAGCGATCTGGTCTCTGGGTCTCCGGTTCTGTTATTGGTTCTGCTAGCGGTTCCGGATACAGCGGTCTCTGGTTCTGCGGGTCTGGATCAAGTGGATTCTTAGCATGCAGCAAACCGCACAGCGCGGCGGTTGAATAGTTTGCAAATGATTTCTGACGCCTGGTGAAGAGAACTCAGCTTGTGGGTTAGGCTCTCTGCTACAAGTTCTGAAGTAAAGTTCTGGATCCCAGGAGTTCTGGATTTGAAGTCTGGATTCTCCCGGCAAAGCGTCCCGCAAGAAAGTGGAAAGTGAATCTCTACCTGGGTTTCAATGTTCCTTTTATGTGTTTTGAAAATGGGTGTGTGCCTGGGCCTAGCTAAGCCTGCCCCTCTCACTTATCATTGGCCAAGCTTTCCTCTCTCCCTTGATTGGGGAAGGAAATGGAGTGTCAGAGTGATGCTGTAGGTTTTATGGTCAGAGGAACCTCCCCTTGTCAAATTGCACACAAATATATTTCTGACCCAAATACATATTTATTTATGTGCCATTTTTCTAATATTATACGTCCAGTTAACATATTTTCTGTAGCACCAAACCATCCGATCCCTGCCTTTGTACGAAGTCGTGTCCACTTATGACAGAATTCTGCCCTTTTCATCCACATCACGACCTCTAAACCTTTCCAGATTTTACACAAATGTGCACCAGGGATATGGGTTTCATATGATAAAGTGTCAGATTTTTAACATGCATACATTTGGAGTAACAACCTTTTTTCTGCTACTATCCCCAAGAACATACCACAGGGTCCTAACACCTCTTAAAATGTGCACAGAAAAATCACAAGAATGATGGTGTTATTTATATAATTTTTACAAGTCCGCACTATGAATTATCCATCTTTTTAAAATCATGCTCTGGCCCCAAATGGGTGTGGTTTTCCAAAGCACGTGGTGGAATTTCTGGTTTATCCACTTCCCCCAAGCTCAGCTTGCTCACAGATGCAGTGCCCCTCCCAGTTTCTCCCAAGAGGAAGCCATTTTACGACCCCCCCAATATAACATTTGCCTGAGTCCAGGACAGGGCTTTGTTTAGTTTCGTGTAGTCCCCAGGTGCCACTCCCCTAATTCAATTAGAGAGGTGTCATCTCCTTTTGGCAGGGGCAGCAGGATGCAGCCAGGCCTGGGAACACAGCTGCTGAATTCCCTCTCCTGTCGAGGGTAGTTGTCAGGCAGAATCCAGTTTCATTAAGCCATGCTTCAGCTAAATGTCACTTTTGTTCCCAGTTTTTCTTCATTCAAATCAAACTTACAATTTTCACACATGCAGCTAGAATGCCGATTCTAAGTTCAAAACTATGACATTTAACAGTTGCAACCTATGTTACACTCAAAAGTAGGTCACTCATTTATTTTTAACATTTCGATTTTAGTTGCTTTCTGTCCATTTAACTTAAGCTGCTGACATCCACAGCTCAGCCAGTTTTGTTATAAACATTGTTTTGGGCTCTTCATCTTTCCAGATTTCGTATGCACACGAGAATACATTCTTCCAAATGTCTGCTGGTGTTCATTGAGATTTTTGAATATCTTGTGATGTTTAAAATAGGCATTTTTAGCTTGCATTTAGGGAAACAAAGGTGATTTTAAAGCGCTTTTAAGCTAACAGGCACTGCTGTTTTTCCTTTGGCACACATTCGACTCATGGCACCCCTGGCCCATCATGCTTGCACTGGTGGGTGGCAGGTCAGGGGACCACTTTGTTGTGCGCAAAACTGTGCGGTTTTCCCAGATTCTGGCGCAACTGTGGGCTTTCACGCCATCTTGGATATTCTAAGCCCACAGCACCAAATGTTGCAGCTTAATAGTCCAAACGTGGGTCAGGACACCCAACAAACCCCCCCGCCCGACTGCACTTTGATTTCTAGTCGAGGGGGAGTCGGGTGCAAAGGATGTTTTGATCCACGTGCTGGTATGTCCGCATCATCTTCTTCCAATTCCGTAGATGGCACAGTTCAGCATCTTTTCCTCCATCCGGTTGGATCGATCGGTTCTCCTCGCCTGTCCTGATGGGAATATTGGGCGGTACCCCGGGCCCCTCGGATCTTTGCTCCCGGTCTCCGGGTCGTTTCGTCTTGGTCAGTCTCCGTGGTTTCATCTCTCCTAGGATGATAAAGCAAAAGCGGTAATACCTATTCGTAAACATTTCTCCACCACTATTAATGGTGTGGCGAACACATACATTTTATATATCCGGTTACATTTTTCAGTCTTGTTTTAAAAAACAAGATATAACAGGAAATATTTTCTTTCCAGAATCATCATATTTTAGAGACTATATGTGGGAAATTTTTGGGTTGGAACTGAATTACTCTGGAGCGGCCCCCTCTGGGATTCCAGAGGATTCCTCCAGTTGTTGCAGAGTGTACCAGGGATGGCAACACTTTAGCTGATTAATATGGACCCACGTGTCTTCCCCTTCCGCCAGACTACCTTTGGGGATGCGGATCTTATAGGCTACAGGGGAGATTTTGTCTATAATTTCAAACGGTCCCTTCCATGTAGGCAAAAATGTTCGCTGTTTGGTCTGGTTCCTTTGGAAATTGTATGGATAGACCCGGTCCCCACCTCGTATACTTTCCTGGTGGTTTTCAGGTTGTAGTGGGTCTTCATGCTATCAGATGATCTTTCTAGATTCCGCTGAGCATAGGCAAAAGAATGCTGAAGGTGTTTCCTTAAATTCTCCACATACTCATGAGTTGTGGAGGCATTTATCAGTGTCTGCTCTTGGGTCCTGTAGAGCAAATGCTGGGGAAGCACCATCTTGCGTCAGGTCATCAACTCAAATGGTGACATTTTAGTTGAAGATGAAGGGGTAGATCTGATGGCCATTAGGACCAGAGGTAATCGGATATCCCAACTTGGCCCAGAATCTGCCACAAACTTTTTTAAGATGCTCACAATGGTTCGGTTGTATCTCTCCACTGCGCCAGAAGAAGCTGGCCTGTAAGCAATGTGTAGCTTCCTTTTAACCCCCAGTATCTCCCACATCGTTGTCATTACTTCACTGGTGAAGTGGCTACCTCTGTCTGACTCAATCCTTTGAGGTAGACCAAAATGGGAAAAGATGTGGTTAATCATCAGGGCAGCTGCTGTTTCTGCCTTGCAGTTTGGGGCCGGGAGACATTCCACCCACTTGGTAAACAAGCATGTAACGGTCAACATGTACTTGTTTACTCTAGACAAGCGAATTACAGGGCCTACAAAGTTGATTTGCAAATCTGACCATGGCAGTGTCATCCCCCTCTTTTAGAGAGGCGCACGGTGTGTGAGGGATGATGGCTGAAATTGTGCACACACAAGACACCCCTTCAAGTATTGGTCGAGGTCCTGCCCAATGTGTGGCCAGTATGCAACCTCTCTTAAGATTTCCAGTGTTGTGTGAAACCCCCTATGACCGGCGGTGGCCGCATCATGGGCGTGACTTAACATCAGGCTTCGGAATGAGGTAGGGACCACCCACTGATCATGGCCAGCTTGGGATTTCCTTACCAACAAACCGTCTTGGATTCAGAACCTTTTTGGACATTTCATCAACACTCTTTCCCAATGTAATCGGTATCCGTCAGGGGAAAGTTTTCAGGGTCCTCAATGTGTTGGTAAAACTTACCAATTATTGGATCCCCCTTCTGAGCTGTAATCAAATCAGCATCAGGGGTTTCCTTACTCCATTGTGCAGTTGAAAGATCATTGTGAGCATTTGTCTGGGATCTAGTGATAGTAGTGACCTGGATTTCCCCCAACAGGGACTCTATTTCTATTAGATCCCCTTGGATGGCCCCGGTTTTGGCCAGCTGATCAGCTAAGTCATTTCCAGTTTTGTCTGGTCCCTCTACTTTGGAATGACCCTTGATCTTTTTCGAGTAGATGGTCATCTCATTCGAGGTGACCAGGTCATCAATGTTTTGAATTAACTTCCCATGTTTCAAAGGTTTGTTATTAGCACATAGCATGCCTCTGGATTTCCAGTTAACCAGGTGCTCCACGAACCCGTTCCGTACATAATCCGAATCTGTGATTATGACCAGTTTGTGGAGTTGATGTTGGACAGCAGTGAGGATGGCTTGATGCACAGCCATCAACTCTGCTACCTGACTACTTCGGGGACCAATTTTGTACCCAGCGGAGGGTTCTGGAAACTCCTTCACCCATGCATTCCCTACGCCGGCCACCAGTTCTTTCTCCCCGTTGTTGTCAACATGGTACGAGCATCCATCCATATAGACAGTGGGCATTCCCTTACACTTGTCTTCTTCGAAGACTTTGTGTGGGGAATTAAGGTACGCCTCCATGTTGTCCTTGATTTTTAGACTTTCGTCCTAAAGACAGTTTTCTCTGGCACAGTCATGCAAGTCAGCCAGCCCTTGTGCGAGGGGACTCTTCTTGTTTTGGCCATATCTGACCTCCACAGGAAAGCCTTGCATTGACAGAATCCAGGAAGTAATTCGGGAATTACTCACATTTCCGGCCCGGATTCTGTCACTTTGGAGGTATTGCAGAGGCTGGTGTGGAGTCTCCACTATGATGTGTTCCCCCTGGATAAACGGGCAGTAATTCTTCAATGTCCACACCGTTGCCAGGAGTGCCTTCTCACAATCGTTGAATTTTTCCTCCACAGAGGATAAAGATTTGCTCGCATAGGAGATTACTTTATTGACCTTGTCATGCTTTTGGTATCATACTGCCGTCAAGCACGAATTAGAGAACCCTGTCTCCAGGAAGAACTCCTTGTTTCTGACAGGGTAAGCTAGGCAAGCCGCTTGTGAGAGGCTTCTTTTGAGTTGTCTTACTGCCTCGGATTGTTCTGGACCCCATTCCCACTTGACCCCCCCCTTCAAGAGATGAATCAGGGGTCTGGTGATCTCTGCGTAGCCCTCAATGAACTTTCTGCTGTAATTAGTCAGTCCAAGGAGGCTCCTTAGTTCCCACAGAGTTGTCGGATCCTTTAGTTTCTGGAGTGCTTCCACTTTCTTTTCCTGGGGACAGAGACCCTGAGGAGTAATCTCATGCCCCACGGAAATAACATGTGTTCTACACCACTGTGCTTTCTGAAAGGAAATTTTTGCTCCGGCGGCCCTCAACTGTGTCAGAACATAACGGATCTCCGCTATGTGTTCTTCCACAGATGAACTTTTGATGAGGAAATCGTCTACATAAGCCAGGTTACCCCTCGCACCCAGGTCAGACATGGCCTTATGTAGGAAAATGTTGAATTCATTGCCGGGGTTGAGGTATCCGAAGGGAGTCCGGGTCCATGTGTACTGCTGGCCCATAAGGTAAAAGCCAGTTTGTATTGGTCCTCCCTACTGACAGACACGGTCCAGTATCCATTGGTCGGGTCTATTGCAGTGAATACCTGTGACCCCTGGATCTGGGCCAGCCCTTGGTTAATGTAGGGCAGAGGCCATCGGGAAGTATGGACCCGTTTGTTGAGCTCCCTAAGGTTGGCGCAGAGTCTCCACTGGCCGTTTGGCTTCAATATTCCCAGCACCGGATGATTGAAAGTGCTGTGGACTGGACGGATTATTCCCCGGGACTCAAGGTTCTTAATTATTTCAGTAAGGGACTCCATGGATGCAAGAGGTAAGCGATATTGCTTCACAAACACTGGAGTCATGCCCGGGTCCAGGGGAATTGTTGTTGTGTGGATGTCGGTGCGACCACAGTCATATGAGTCTACCGCAAAGAGATCTTGGAAATCCAAGAAAACTTGTTTCAACTTTTGCTTCTGTCCCAGAGTCACACAGGCATCAGCTAGGTTGACTCTCTCTTCCACCATCTGCCTGAGCCTGGAAAGACTTCTGGTTTGGCTATCTCAGCGGCCTCCTCCAGCTGGGTGGAGAAGTCCCTGGTCAGCGTGCTGATTTGGACTGGAGGCTTCAGGTGGGAAAGGCAGCCCTCATGGACCTGGAAAATCACCTCATCCCTACTGAAGTCACAAGTCACATCTTCCTTACCATAAGGGCAAGAAGTGTACACCAGGAAGTTCCCCCCATGCCGGGTAAAGATCCTGTCTGGTTTTGTATTGTCATCACTGTCACTGTCAAAACAGTCCTTGGGGATTGGTCCTAACAGTTCATTTCCTATATCAATGGAGAAAGGTCGGTCATCAACCGCCATTCCAATAATGGTGCCTGCGGCTAGAGTAATACTCTTTAAGTCGCTGTTATCCACCTCTATTGGAATGGTGTCATGTTCTATGTTGACTAATGGTGTTGGGTTTACCCCTAACCCTTGCTGTTGGAGAGAAGCATTTAGATGAATATAAGCATCAGGGTTTTTCAATTTTTGTCCTCTTTTAACTTTCACTTCCAGGGAGAATTGTCGGGTCCTTTCTGGGATGGTGACTTCCTCTTTAAACTGAATTTCAACTGCATAAGGTGGCAATTGAGCTGACCTAAATGCTTTTTCTTGATCATCAAAGCCCATGGGATTATCCGCTAATCGGGACCAAGCTTTGAAGTTTATTAGGTCCAAACTAATGGCGAAGCGATTGAGAATGTCACTGCCTAAGTAAAAGGCAGTAGTGACGTCTCGCACGACCCAACAATTATGGACTATGCTCTTGTTGCCAATGGAGATTTTGAGCATACACCTGCTTGGCAGGATATGGTTGGAATTGGGTGTTTCCAGGTCCATTTCCCATTTGTCTATCAGTTAGAATGTGGGAATGGCTGGATCTTTTGGGAGTTGGCGGAACATGGCTTCGCTGATGAAGCTCTTACTGTTGTTCACACACACTCGAGCGAGAACAGAGTCCTTCCCATCATTTAACTGAACAGGGATGAACAACTGCTCTCCAATTTGCTGAATATCAGCCAGGCTCTGAGCGGATTTCACATCTTTCTGGACTATACGAGTGGGAGTGTCTGATTGTGGATTGGTAAAGAATTTCAGAGTATTTCCTTCCAGTGTGGAATACCACCTTAAACTGGAAGGAAGGTTGATTTTCAGAAATAGAGAGGACCCCCCCCCCCATCACCAGTCTGTTGTCCTACTGCTATTACTGTCACATCTGGAATTTGGTTGTTCTGGAAGAGAAATTCTACTTGGTCAGATTTTTGTTCAACCATGTGGCAGGTGCCATTTAAACTAACATGGTTGACACTCTGTTTTAATTTTATTGGTCTTCTAGTCTGGGTCCAGAGGACCTTGTTTACACAATCTATTAGGGCTGACAACCTTCTCAGGAGTTCATTCCCTAGTAAACAAGGGGTGCCCTCTGGAGTCACTACTATGACCGGGTGTTTCACCTTGTGTCGCCCAATTTTAATGTCCAAGTCTGCAGTCCCCTCGACGGGAATTTCCTTCCCGTCAAAGTTGTCCAGGAAGAGAGGTGAGGGGAGGGGAATTTGGTACTTCTCCCCCCTACCTGAATTCAGTTCATCAAAGGCCCTTCTGGACAGAAGGGTGGCTTGAGATCCAGTGTCCACCAGTGCCAAGATTGTACCCTGCCCCTGCACTTGTACCGGGGCATAATATCTTCCCTCCTTCTCCTCAAGGGGGCACAGATAATGCACATTTTTGGACAACTGGTGGGCTAACTTTCTGGTTTTGGACATGGCGAGAGAAGAGATTTGGCCAGAATTCTGTGAAGAGCCTGGGGAATCTGAAAGAAAAAGTTGGCAACTGGAAATGGTTTCGGGTTCTGGGCTGCCCCCCCTTTTTGGAGGCAGTCATCAGGATAGGTTTGACCCATGGGATTTTGGTATTGTTGGTTCTGGGATAGAATGATGGGCGGCGACAGCTCAATCCCCCCATCTACCCAGTCTGGGTTGAAATCCCTTGGGACCCATTTTTCCTTGGGAGGAGTTCCCCCATCTATGAAGGAGAAGATCCTTTCCCCAGGACCCTCTGAGGATCCCTCTCCCTCAAATTGGAAGACCTGTATCTCCTCCACAAAATGGGTCTGTTTGGGTACTTTGTTTTTCCTACCTCCCCTCTGTTCCTTGGGTGGCAGACTTTCAGGGGTAGGAGATTTTGTTTCCGGTTCCTGGTTTTCCAGGGGCTGTTTACAAGTTGGGAAGGAAGCTTCCTCCAAGGCTTTACACCCCCCTTCCCCTTGTGCCTCCTGCCTGGGAACCGGTGGGTTATAGGGGTGCTGCCCCCGTCATTGTTCTGGAGCACTAGCTCCAGAGTTTGGGGCATTCTGTGCCGGCATGCCCATCTGAGGGTTCTGTTGGGCCCTCAGCATGCGGCCCAAATCCTGTGCCATGTTCTGAACCTGGTGCTCTAACTGAGAAACCCGCTCAAGCTGATACGGGGCTCTATTTTCTCCCCTGGGCTGATCCCGGGAAGGGTAGCTATCCCTTCTCTGGTAATACCCCGGGTTAGGAAGATTTGGGTACCCCTCCACCCTTGGCCTCCCCTCTCCCGGATTAGGTGGTCTGGGCTCAGGGAATTGGGGAAAGAAGGATGGATGAGTTTGGGGCTGGAAACCTTGTGGATACCTGGGGAAAAAGTTCGGCCCAGGGTTTGGTGAATTTCTGCCCTCCTGTGGGAAGTTTGGAGGGAAGTTCTCTGGGTTAGTTGCTTGACTGGATCCCCCCCATTGGGCTGGAGGAGTCCACACATAACCCAGGATGGGTCGGTTTTCCTTGTAGCAGGGACTTACATAATCAGGGGAGCGAGGGACCCCATTTGTGGGACTACCTCCTTGACTCCCTGTCTGTGACTGGCCCGAGGGCCTTCTTGTGTTAGAGTTATTCTGTGCAGGCAGGTTTTTAGGCCCCCCCATCTCCAAATATAAAACGGGGGCAACCTTTACCTCCGCCACCTTGGCAGCAGCAGGGGTGCTGTTGGTTTTGGGGTTTTTCTGCGCATTACTTTTATTTTCTATGGGCTTCTGCACCTCATAGCTCCGGGTGGTTTGCTCAATGACCCAGTCTAAAGATCTTTTCTCGTGAAAATCTCTCACGAGCTGGGTCATTATGTACTTGGGAAGAACATGGAAAAATATGTTGATGAATTCTCTGCTGTCCGTGCGCACCCTTCTGGTGGTCTGCGCAAAGGCACGCTTCAATTCTTGCACAAATTCTTGTGGGGCTGATCCTCCCCACATTTCAAATTGTAGGCTGCCTTGCAAGCCTCTTGGGGATTTCTATGTACAGAAAAATGTTTCAAGATGGCCGCCCTATATGTGGACCATCTTGAATGGTTTTGGTCCTCCAGCCCCGCAAAGAAAGTGGAGTATTCAGGGGAGAATGTCCATTTGACATACTGGATGCAGCTACTGCTGTCCTTCAAATGGAAAGTCTCCATCATTTGCTCATAGAGCTCCAAGTGTTCCCAAACAGAATACTTGGCGTTCTTATGATAAGGCGTGATGACACTCCTGATTGCCTTAATCTGTTTTAAGGGGTCCTTAAGCAAGGCGCTTTTCACCTTACTGGCCTTTTTGGTTCGGGTAACCCCGGTCCATTCATCCTCTGATTCAGAAGCACTGCTCCCAGAGGTGCCCGTCTGATCTTCCAGGTTTTCACGATTCTGCGAGCCTGGGAATAGCTGGAAGAATGTGTGGACCTGGTCACCTGTGTCCTGTTACGCTCAGAGGAGTCTTCAGATCCCTCCTTGCTACCAGGATTGATGGGTACCCCCCCCAGTGACCTAACTGGGCAGAGGTTTTTAGGATGCCCTTAGGGGGCCTAATTTCCTGGGGTTCCCCACTAAATTGCACTGTACTTAGGTGCCCATACCCGGGTGCCCGCCCATCCATTCCTGGGTGGTACTGGCCTATGAGCCCCATACTTTTGGCTGGATAGTAATCTGCCATTCCTGTGGCCCTGTGCTCATGCGCGCCAGGGGACATGGGGGTGGCAGAGTCCAGGGACTGAGAGAGATGAAGGACTCTGGTACTAGGGCTCCTGAGGTTATGCTCAGGCGTTTCCCTTAACTAGCGAACTTCATCTCTGTCAGCCCCTGCTCCCTGTTGCAATGCAAGAGCCTGCGCTTTCAGTTCCTCAGTTAAGGCCTTACTAGACTCTATCAGTCTCTCCTGCATGGCTACCTGTTGCTGGAGCCTATCATTGTGCTGACAGAGAGCCTCATTTTCTCTCTGTGCCTCCTGATTGGTCCTGGAGGACTGGGCCAGTCTCTGCTGCAGGAGGGTTACCTCCTGAGTCCCATCCCTACTGGCCTGCTCCTTTCTTGCCCGAGCCTCCTCCACCCTCCTGGTGTGATCTAGCAAGCCCTAATGCTCTTTTTGGAGGTCACCCAGCCCCTGGAGGGCCAAGTGATTTTCTTCAATTTTTCAGAATTCTGGTATCCTGGTCTGTCTTTTCCTGTTGCAGTATATCCATGTCCTCTTTTATTTTAATGATATACTGCCTAGTATCATTTTCTGACTCCTGGCTTCTGTGCATCCTCTGCTCAGAAGAGACCAGGTCAGATTGGGCCTTCTCTAACGCGGTCTGTTGCCTATTTGCCAAATCTTGGCCTTCAGCACATTTGTCCTGCATGGCTCCCATATATAGACACAAATATGCCGCTATCCTAACCATCTTGTCGTGTTCATCTTTAGCTTTAGGAGCCATGTATATTTCGCTCAGGGCCACATGTAAGGGACCCTGATCTCTCCAGTTATCTAACCCAGTTGCAGTGACCTGTTGTGTGATTGCCTGCAACCACGCATCCTGGCCCTGCTCAGTCCATTCATCTCTCACAAATAGCTTATGTAAGAAGTGCTCTCTGGCTATTTTGATATCTACCAGTGTCGTCATTCTGGAATTTGAGTTCCTTCCTGACTTACAGAAGTTTGTATTTTATTTTGCAAAACAGACCGTTTCCTTAGAGCGTTCCTTTGAGGAGTGCTTTCACAGTGTAAAACAGCGTGGTGATCTAACCGGATATGTGTATCCGGTCAGTTGGCACACTGTATTAAGCTGCACAAGTGGTAAACCTAATCCAGAATCCCGGACGAGCCCCCACTTTGTAAGCGGATTCAATTCAACACTACAGCTAAGTCAATGCCTAGTCTGGGATGCTGAGGGAAACCCTTATTGATATATTTTTTATGTCCAGTTCGTTTACTCTGGCTGACAACCCTTATATAACACCCCTCTCTTAGAATCCCCCTGACCCCACTGAGCCAAGAAGTAGGTTTATTTGCAAATTAAAAGGTTTATTTGAAAATTAAACAATATGTATCTATCACACTTTTATAGTAAATTAATATTTGATAGCACACTTGTGAGGATGATAGTGATCAACAATGAATAATGTTACAGTGGTACACTCTTTTTGATGGCTTAGAAGTGATATAGAGAGGATAAAGTAGCTGAGAATGCTTTTATGGCTTCAAGGACAATGCAATGATGAATGAAAATGCAGTAGAGAAATAACTTGATATGACTTTGACAAAAGACAATGGCCCTCATTACGACCCTGGCGGAGAGGGGTTTACGCCAGCGTAATGCATGGCGTACCTCTACGCCAGATTAGGACTTTCCGTAGCGCCATGGTGATTTTTACGCCCGGATTTTCCGGGCGGAAAAATCCATGGCACTACAGGACCCCTCGTTAATTACGCCACCGTAATCTACGGTGGCGTAATTAACGCCTTCCCCACTCCCATTATACCCTATGGGGCAAAAATGGGAATGGGGAAGGGTAAATGAGGATTGGGGACTTACCGCCCCGCCAAGGTCGGAATGGGGCGGTAAGTCCGCCAACCCCCATGGCGGAGTTGGCAGCTCTGCGCCATGGTCCATGGTGCAAATTGCACCATGGATCTCCGCCAGGGTCGTAATGAGGGCCAATGTAATCACTTTTCTTTGACAATTCACCCCCCCTTTATGCAAGGTAAAGAGATGGAAGGAAAGCACACAGTTCTCAGGAATGCAAACAAATATAATTCAGTTCCCCCCTAGCAAGCTTAGTGGAAAACAGGTAGGAGTTTGAAACACAGGCAATATACTTTGATGTGGTATGCAAAGAAGTGAAAAATATGCTAAAATGTTTTTAATTCCCTCTAGAGTTTCAGGGTGGGTGACAGCTACTTTGTATTAGTTCAGGATCACTTTAGAAATGCTCTATGAATGATTGTCAGGTTGCAAACAAAGTTCAGCAAAGGAAAGCAAGGACAAATCTTTTTACACGTGGCTGAAATTAAGCAAAATGTCAAATCGCGGCAATTTAGTCGCGTGCGTCGAGCGCAATTACAGAGACACTATAAGGATTAGGAAGTCGGTTCTAGGTTCGTTGGAAATCATAGAATGTTAGCTTTAAGATGAAAGTTAAATCATGTTCCTAGCACAAACGGTTCCGGCGATACGGCCGATTTAGTAAAGGTAGTTTTTCGGATTTGAAATTTTAAAGCTCAGAATGACAGATGACAGTTTTCAGTTTTAAAGATGACTGAATGACACGATTCTAGGAGGCAGTTCTAATAGGCTAAAATAGTTTGGATTAGATTATTTTAAACTAAGAGATTGGTTTTGGCACAGTGCTAGCTGGGTACTCACACTAGATTTTGGACAGGAATGCGACTTCGTCACCGATCGGGTCAGGATTGGCTGGACTTCTGCTAGCGGTTCTTCACAGCGATCTGGTCTCTGGGTCTCCGGTTCTGTTATCGGTTCAGCTAGCGGTTCCGGATACAGCGGTCTCTGGTTCTGCGGGTCTGGATCAAGTGGATTCTTAGCAAGCAGCAAACCGCACAGCCTGCCGGTTGAATAGTTTGCAAATGATTTCTGAGGCCTGCTGAAGAGAACTCAGCTTGTGGGTTAACCTCTCTGCTACAAGTTCTGAAGTAAAGTTCTGGATCCCTGGCGTTCTGGATTTTAAGTCTGGAGTCGCCCGGCAAAGCGTCCCGCAAGAAAGTGGAAAGTGAATCTCTACCTGGGTTTCAATGTTCCTTTTATGTGTTTTGAAAATGGGTGTGTGCCTGGGCCTAGCTAAGCCTGCCCCTCTCACTTATCATTGGCCAAGCTTTCCTCTCTCCCTTGATTGTGGGAAGGAAATGGAGTGTCAGAGTGATGCTGTAGGTTTTATGGTCAGAGGAACCTCCCCTTGTCAAATTGCACACAAATCTATTTCTGACCCAAATGCATATTTATCTATGTACCATTTTTCTAATATTATACGTCCAGTTAACATATTTTCTGTAGCACAAAACCATCCGATCACTGTCTTTGTACGATGTGGTGTCCACTTATGACAGAATTCTGCCCTTTTCATCCAGATCATGACCTCTAAACCTTTCCAGATTTTACACAAATGTGCACCAGGGATATGGGTTTCAGATGATAAAATGTCAGATTTTTAACATGCATACATTTGGAGTAACAACCTTTTTTCCGCTACTATCCCCAAGAACATACCACAGGGTCTTAACACCTCTTAAAATGTGCACAGAAAAATCACAAGAATGATGATGTTATTTATATAATTTTTACAAGTCTGCACTATGAATTATCCATCTTTTTAAAATCATGCTCTGTCCCAAAAGGGGTGTGGTTTTCCAAAGCACGTGGTGGAATTTCTGGTTTATCCACTTCCCCCAAGCTCAGCTTGCTCACAGATTCAGTGCCCCTCCCAGTTTCTCCCAAGAGGAAGCCATTTTACGACCCCCCCAATATAACATTTGCCTGAGTCCAGGACAGGGCTTTGTTTAGTTTCCTGTAGTCCCCAGGTGCCACTCCCCTAATTCAATCAGAGAGGTGTCATCTCCTTTTGGCAGGGGCAGCAGGATGCAGCCAGGCCTGGGAACACAGCTGCTGAATTCCCTCTCCTGTCGGGTGTAGTTGTCAGGCAGAATCCAGTTTCATTAAGCCAGGCTTCAGCTAAATGTCACTTTTGATCCCAGTTTTTCTTCATTCAAATCAAACGTACAATTTTCACACATGCAGCTAGAATGCCGATTCTAAGTTCAAAACTATGACATTTAACAGTTGCAACCTATGTTACACTCAAAAGTAGGTCACTCATTTATTTTTAACATTTCGATTTTAGTGGCTTTCTGTCCATTTAACTTAAGCTTCTGACATCCACAGCTCAGCCAGTTTTGTCATAAACATTGTTTTGGGCTCTTCATCTTTCCAGATTTTGTATGCACACGAGAATACATTCTGCCATATGTCTGCTGGTGTTCATTGAGATTTTTGAATATCTTGTGATGTTTAAAATAGGCATTTTTAGCTTGCATTCAGGGAAACAAAGGTGATTTTAAAGCGCTTTTAAGCTAACAGGCACTGCTGTTTTTCCTTTGGCACACATTCGACTCATGGCACCCCTGGCCCATCATGCTTGCACTGGTGGGTGGCAGGTCAGGGGACCACTTTGTTGTATGCAAAACTGCACGGTTTTCCCAGATTCTGGCGCAACTGTGGGCTTTTCCGCCATTTTGGATTTTCTAAGCCCACAGCACCAAATGTTGCAGCTTAATAGTCCAAACGTGGGTCAGGACACCCAACACACCTCCAGGATAGATGTTTTGGTGAATCTGAATTGGATAGTTGTGTTTTGTTCCAGCGATAGTGGGTTGGTGTTGGGTGTTGGCGGTTGATTAAGGGTTGCTTTCTTAGCCACAATTTTCTTTTGAAGCATGGTAACTTTGTTCGTCAGTGCTTGTCGTATCTCTGTGCTCCAGACTTTGTCTTTTGTGCATATATCTGGGATGGTAGTAGGTGACTCTAGTTCCTTTAAGATTGAGAACAACTCCCTCATACTTGAGTTGGCTGTGGGTATACGCTTATTATATGAGTTGCGTTTGGCCAAGATAATTTCCTTCTTGTGTTGTGAGGATATTTCTATGAGTTTGTTTTTATAGTCTTCTGAAGGGGAGATTCTCCAAGAGGATTTACACTTTCTTTTAAGTTGACGGAGATCTTTCAATTCAGGGGTGACCCATTTATTAAGGTGGGCTTTAGGTTTGCTTGGTCTAAGTTTTAGAGGGGCTATGTTGTCAAGTGTGGTTTGTATGATTTTGTTGTACTCTTCAACGAATATCTCTGGGTCTAGATGTTCATCTAATTGGTTTAAGGTGGGTAGAATGCCCAAGATGACTTTGTCTTTAGTGATGCTCTTTTTATTCCTAGTGCGGTATGAGGGGGCCATATTGGCTGCAGGATGTAGTGGACTAGTGGTGGATAATTCATAGGTTACCAAGTAGTGGTCCGTCCATAATTGTGGGGAGATGGAGGTAATGGAGGCGGAGCAGTTATAGTCTGCTAACCAATCAAGGCTTCTCCCTCTGTTATGGGTGTGTTCCCCAAATTTTTGGGCTAGGCCCAGTTCAGTGAGGGTATTAGCCACATTGGAGGCATGTTTGTCTGATGGGTCCTTATAGACTAGATTAAAGTCTCCCAGAATTAGTAGCTGCGTGGAAGTTTTTGAGATTGCTAGATAATAGACAGTTAATATCTTCTTCAAATGTACCCACCGGGCCGGGGGGCCTATAGATGAGGTAGGTGGTCAAGGTCTGTGAATTATGAAGTGGGAGTTTGATAGCACACACTACACAAGAGTCTGGAGTGACAGTAGTTTAGGTTGATTTTGGCAATGATGGCACTGCCTCCACCTCGCATTTTGTTTCTATCTTGTCTCAGAATGGTATAACCATCTGGGATTGCTAGAGATAGTAGGGGTCCTGCCGCCTCATGCAGCCAGGTCTCTGTGACGGCTAGGAAGTCAGTGGCATGCGCTGTTAGGGATCTGGCATTTATTAATCTGCCTTTGAATGGAAGGGCTGCAGTAGTGATTTTGGTTTTGATGTGAGAGGTTGGAAGTATCTTGGTTTTGCTATTAGCAGTGCTATCTTGATAAGTAGTGGTTCTTTTGTTGGCGACAGGGAGGATCTAGTCAAAGGCTCATGTAGTCTTGTGAGTCTTGCTATGAGTCTGGAGTTTCTGGTGGGTGGGCTGCAAGGTCTGCTTAGGAATTCCCTAGTAGATCCAGTCCTAGGTCCACTGGAGTGGTTAGCTTGCTCCAAGATGGTGTAGAAGCAGGTGGCTATACACGATTAGCTGAGTTGGCGGTTCTTAGTAATGTGATGGAGGCTAATATTGGCTGTTAGGCAGGTTTGGAATACTGGGCAGGTTATAGACCAAAGGCAGAGTATTTTGATGCTCATGGTGTATCAGTATAGGGAAATATATTTTAGTCCTAGGGCCGCACTAATGCATGGGTGCAGAGGGGGTGAACCCTAGGTGGTTAGTCAAATGCAGCATTCAACAATCAATGGCTAAGTTCAACAATCAATGGTGAGGCGCATATCGGCTAAATGTGATAGTCAAGGCCAGGCACATATGGGCTAAGTTCAACAAACAATGGCAAGGCACATGTGGGTTAAAACCAACAATCAATGGCAAGGCACATATGGGCTAAGTTCAACTATCAATGGCTAAGTTCAACAATCAATGGTGAGGCGCTTGTGGGCTAAATGTGATAGTCAAGGCCAGGCACATATGGGCTAAGTTCAACAAACAATGGCAAGGCACATGTGGGCTAAGTTCAACTATCAATGGCTAAGTTCAACAATCAATGACTGGGCACATATGGGCTAAGTTCAATTATCAATGGCTAAATTCAACAATCAAACAATGGAGGACACTGTGGAGCTTGTTTTCTGTATGCACATGTCCCATGCCCGCTGCTGGATGGGGATTCTGCACTGGGTTTTCCCTTTTCACTTGCCGTTACGGACGGAGTCCTGCATATTTTCTTTTCTTCCACTTAGTAATCTGCTTAAACATTTTTCAGATGTATTTGAACCATTTGTTTTAGACTTATGTTAACAGATTTTTGTTAGTTGAAGCAAACATCTTTTATGTCTTGCAAACTATTTAGGTTTTGCAGATTATTTTTTATTTTGAGGTACATTTTTTGTTTTGTTTTCTTTTGTTTTGTTTCTCTGGCCATACTGCACATATACAACGATGTGGTAGCTTGTTTGGTGCAACAGATGATCCTGTGCTTTTTTTGGAATGTTTTTGTTGTGTGCCTCTGACCCTACTGTGCTGAAATGAAAAGGGGTGTGGGTAAATCTGGGGGCACCCCAGAAGTATTGAGCCCTAATTGATGGAATTGTGTGCGTGTAAACGGAGATTTGTGTGCTATTCTGCCCACAAATCACCATTTGTCAAAAAGAGATTTGCATGCAGAATGGCACACAAATCCCTGTTTTACACACACATTATTCCATGAATCAGGGCCTTTATGTTTTTAGCAAAAAATCATCATTTAGTGGAATGTTTTTCGTTTGTTGTTACACCTCCAACCCCATTACACATGACTGAATAGAGAAAGGTGTGTTCGTATGTATGTGTGTGTGTGTGCATGTTGTGTGTGTTGATTGATCTAAGGAGTAAATGTATATAGTGAAATCTTTTTCACTGAGCAAAATTTGCAGTTTATGTCAAGCAATATGAAAATATATTCAGTAGTTGAAATCCCTGTTTAAAATCCCCCTTCTACCTGAGAGTGTTAGGTTTGTAGGTGCACTCCTCACAGATATAATTCCTCTAATCTGCATTAGATTAAGACTCATCCAGGAAAAATGAGGAAAATAGTCAAAGAACAATGATTAAATAGCAGCGCTAAAGCAGAGGATTTTTCTCCTCACACAGTTAGTGCAGGTATATAAACTGTGGACGGGCAACTATACTGTGATTCACTGTAATCCAATGATGGTATGATGGTGTGAGATCTTCAAAAGTATCAATCTAATATGTGACACAAACTGGTAAGTGATGCTAACCTTTCTCTTGTTTCTGCACGGATCCACTTGAATTACACTTAACTTGTATAATTAAGCCATCTGCCTTTATTGCATTGCGTATAAGGATCCTAAGCACAGGGACAAGGATTATGCTTAAGAAGAATGGATAATATATTGCTGAATTGTCCATTATGGAAACAATCTCTTACATAAACAAGGGAAATATGGATAAATCTAAACAAATCTGGAGCTCATTTCTAGAACATATTGGGAAGTGTCCTCAGGTTTTTAGATATTAGCTACACCATCAAGAAGCATTGACACAAAGACAAAATGATCTACAATAACTGCAGTCACTGGTGCTGCTAGATGTTTTTTTCGGGTTTCACTAAGTGTGATCAATTTATTATGTTATAATGTACTCTTGAAGGCAGTCACTGCTAGCATTGGCAATGGCAGATTGTGTTATGCGGTAGAAGATCAGTAAATAGCTTTATGAATGAAACTGAAACTGGGATGACACTAGTAACTGGCAAAACAGTGTGGAAGCAATGTGACACTGGCATGGTTATTTCCTGGGGACAATGTGAAACTGGAATAATGTTTTTTTTTTTTTTCAGAGTCAATACGGATACTAATATAAGAAAGCACCTTACTGTTTCAAAACTGACAATGGGTTAGTGAAACTAACATGACCATTTTCTGGGAGCAGTGTGAAACTGTCATGGTTAATTTTAGGGGGGAATGTTAAACAAACATTGCAATTATTCTAGAGTCATTGTGGGAGTTAGCATGAAAATGTGTGCAGCTGTGCCAAATCAGGTGCTTTGTTCTTGAAACGTATCGGAATAATGTATGAATACATTGCAAACGTGGAATGGTCATTCTCTGGGCCTAATAAAGATAGTAGAATGAAAGCATGCTTCCTTTGCCTATACTGGAATGCTACTATTGAAGCACTGCCATTTGTCTCTGGGCAATGTAAAACCTATCATAATCATGCACTGGATTTGCACTGATCATTTTCTGAGGCAATTTGAAACCGCCATATTTCCTGTAGCATTGTGAAACTAGCAGAGTGATATTTTCTGGAGGCATTGTATATACAAGAATGACAATGTGCTTAACAAAGTTGAGGTTGAGTTTGCCATTGCTAACTGGCTAGACAATCTTTTGTGGCATTCTGAAAATGTCCTTGTCATTTTGTGTGAGTAGTGTTAAACTGCCAGACATATTTTCGGTTGGATACTCTAGAAAAAAATATGACAATGTCTCTGACTATGGCACAACTGGTATGGCCCTGTTGAATCTAGGGAAGTAATTTTTGAAAGTCTGAATCTGGCACTGTCATTTTCCTGGGGCAATATGGAAGTCGAAATGACAATGTGCTAAACCAGAGCAAAACTGGCATGTCACTGTTGAACCTGACATGGTCATAATCATGAGATAATGTAAATAAAATACTATGACGATGCGTTAAGCTGAGTCATTGCTGCCACCTACCCAATGAAACTGGCATAACACTTCTGGTGTAAATATGAAACTTACATTACCATTCTGTGATCAGACGGTAGCTAGCTTGACAATGTTTTTTTAAATACATATTTTGTTTTACATTGGATAATATAGTTCTTACGCCAAAGCTCTGAACACCCTTTACAATAATGATATAAAATAAGAAATGAGAAATGATGAAAAAACTAATAAACAAAGCAGTCATTTTAGTGATGGAAAAGGGAAGGAAGAAGGCAGGCATTAAATGACAGTGAAAGATGTGAAGGGATAGGACGAAGCAAATATCAGGAGGAAGAGAGATTCACAGTTTAGGGGCAAGAAGGAAAAAAGGAGTGGAAACGGAAAGGGGCACAGAGAGGTTTAGGGGACGATAACAGATGAAGATATTGAGTGAGGGGGACAGGAAGAGGAGTATGGTGAAGCAAGAGCTGCAAGATAAAGAGGTGTGAAACCATAAAAGCATTGAAAGATTATACAGAGAAAACGGAATAAGAGACGGGAATCATAGGACAGGAGAGCAGGGGAAATACAAGGCAGTGGAGGAAGTGAGAAAAGAAGGGTAATAGCAAAACTGCAGACCTTGCAAAGATGTGTGAGGTTTGAAGAAGGCAAGTAGACGATAAAAGCAAGACAATAGTCAAGGAGCGAGAAGATACAAAAGGTAATGCACAGTTTGGCCTCATGAAAAGACAGAAGGGCTGAATACGGCAGGTTTTGAAGAGGTTAAGGTGGCAGTGCAGGCAGCTGAAGAAATATGAGATCACAAGGAGAGAAATAAGTCAAAGTAACACCAGGATTATGTGCATTAAAGGAAGAAAGAAAGGGAAGAAAGAGGGAAGAAGTGTCAATGAGGAGATTGGCGAGGAGCGGTAGGGGATGGCAGGACGAGGAAGATTTTAATTTCAGAGGGATTGAGATGTTGGAAATAGGATGATGTCCAGGATTAAACAGCAGAGAAACAGGCATAGACAGAGCAGTTGGAGAATAGAAAAGGGCCAAAGACAGAGCCCTTTGGGACACAGTAGAGGCGGGAACAAAGAGAGGAAGTGTGACCAACCCAGGGAAACAGGTTATGTGTGGTTATGAAAGGGGCCCCTAGGGGTCCCTCGCGTTATGGAAACAAGGCAAGTCACCACACACGATAGATACGCCAGACACGAGGTTGTATTCCCAAAGCTAGGGTTTATTGCAAAGCAAATAGTCTCAGTTGGCCAACTCGGTCTCACGCCCAGCGACGTGTATCTCTAGACCTCGAGGGACGCAAGAGAGCGAATTACGTACATCAGTTACATATATACAAAATGCATATCATACAATCAGCTGTGACATGTTTGACACCCCCCTTTATTGGGTTTCTTTGAACTCGGTTTGATGATGGACAATTTCGACAAATATGACACCTTCAAATATCTATTCTAGCAACAATATTCAACCTTGCAAGTGTTAAGACTTTCTGTGTTGAACAGAACAGTGCTTCTGTTCTTGTGAGCGAGCTACATACGGGGGAAGAGTCACATTCCAGACCTTGCTATCTTTGAGGTGCTATTTGTGTCCTGGGAGCCGACACGCTCTACAGGGCTCGGTAATGGGGGGGCGTAAGAAGAGCATAATTCAAGCCTTTAGCTGCTTTATTCTAACATTCTCTACCATATAACGAGACTGGCTGGCAGCTGTGGAATGATGAAATGCCCTGCGGCTCTCCTTCAAGGCTACATTCGGGAGGGAGTCGCGCATTCCTCTCCGAAGCTGCCTACGTTATGTTTCAACAAACTCCTTATTAGCCACGCGGCCTTGCGGCCTTGTCCTTTCACGTTCAGACAACAATGTTCACAGTTGAGCAGTGTAAGCAGAAATGTGCTGCGAAGCAATTTGAACAGAAAGCAATGAGCAATCGTTAGAAAACAAAATGGCGATCCTTGTTACATCAAAATGGCCGCTCATTGGTCGAACTCGGAAACCTGTATTTCTATCGTTATTTACATGAGACGGTTGGCCTTTGGCCACCAAAATACATTTGACATCAATCGCGAGAGGTGTCCATTTTTCTAGACCGACAGGTAGAGAGATATGAGTAGAGCCAGTGAGTTATCGAGTCAGAGAATCCCAGGGCAGTAAGAGCAGAGAGCATAGTGTGGTGGTGTACAGTGTCAAATCTGGCAGAGAGCTCTAGAAGAATAAGGATAGAGGAACAGGTATGTCTATCAGAGAGGAGATAATTATTGATGTGAAGAAGAACAATTTCTGGGCTGGGCTGAATCCCAGTTGAGTCAAAGGAAATAAGGAGTGTATATTGGGTAAGAAGAGATTTGAGAGTAGACTTCACGTCAAGGAGTTTTGAGTGGAACGGAAGAAGAGACATGGGTTCAACATTAGAGAGATGAGAAATCTAGTGAAGTTTTATTTTAGAATAGGGATAATAGTAGTTGGTTTGGAGGGCAGGGAAAGGAAGAAAAAGAGAGGGAAATATTAAACATAGAAGTCAGGTAGGTGATTAATGAGGCATAGATCAATGGGATAAGGGAGGAGGGAATAGGGTCCATGAGAACCATTAAGAGAGAAAATAGACAGTATCAGAATCAGTAAGGAGGGAGAATGTTGAAAAGGTAGGACGTGTAGGCTCCATTATATATAAAATTATTGTTGGTGTTATGCTATTTTGTGTCACTTATGTATAGGACCAACAAGCACAGGGACAACGCACTATATCTGCTGGTGCAATACTTACAACTGTCCTCATGCATGCAACCACAGTTATCTTACAAAGCACGCGTGTGGAAAACTGCATTATGCACTGCTTCAATGGTGTAGTCTCCGCATGTTGTTCATCCAGAGCTGGTTGATGGCTGCAAACATGACTTTATATGGAGAAATACCCCAGTGTACAGTGGTGGAACTCTTTCCAGACTTTAAAATATCTTAAGTGTTTTCTGTAGCTGTAAATCATGTAGATGTCTATATAATGCATTCAATAACAACAAAACAATCCGCTACACAAAGCTGAATTTGAACCCATTATCTTCAAAGTGTTCTTTGGTGTAGACTCACAAAACCTCCCTTGCGAACTGTCTTCAGCAGCCATCGCTGGCATTGTGGTAATTGCTCATATTCAGCCGGTCAGATAGCAGAGTGAGCTAAGTGCTTGCCCCTGATATCTGTGTGCATCCTGCTGTGGCAGGGTCACGGGCGTTGCTGGGGGGGAAGGGGGTGGCTGAGGGGGCTATAGCCCTGGGTCTTTTGGTTGTAGCTCTGGATAGAAGCTCTGGCGTTACAACCAAACATGCTAGCTATCCCCCAGTCCCGACAGTCCAAAAATTAGCAAAGCCCCGGATTTTTCCAGACCTAGCAATAGCCCTGGGCAGGGTCAACTCAGCCTTTCATCCTTCCGACGTTGATAAACTGAGTACCAGTCTGTGGGATAATAATGTCTCCTGTTATTTCAGTGCTCTGAGACCTATGGGTGTGTAGCGCTATATGAGAAATACATTATTATTATTCATCGGTAGCTTCGCCTGCGCAAAAGAGCCAGGGATTTTTGATTTAAAAATAAACATTGTGGGCTTTATACCTGATAGAATGTACTAAAAGCAGGTCGTCTCTGCAGTACTCCTTTATGACAAAATATCTGCAATGTCGGCTCATTTCCATAAGTGTGATAATTTGCTTGGTCATGTTTATTATTTTAAACATGTTCCGAGAAATCGAGTGTTAATGGTTCAGAAAATGAGCGGCTTTGTCAACCGTGCTGTAAATGTTCCCTTCTAAATAGGCGGCAGTACTCCTTGGCAGGACTACTTTGATGCACACTATGAAATAAAATGGAGGCGCGGGCATCAGCACCCAACCGTGGCAAGCATTGCTAAGGTGAAGCTCTCTGCAACTTTCACAGCGTTAGCCACATTCCCGAACATGAATGTTTCACGAGGGGCGACCGTTCAAAATAACTGACTGATCACCTGGAAAATCAGTCGCTCTCCAACTGCCAAGCATCACACAATTGCTCCTCACAGTGGACATAATCTCTTACTTGTAATCTAAGAAAATGGTTTAAAACCCTTAATGTTACCACACTCGGGCACAAAGCTTTTTCTTTCAATAAACTAGTGCCTGCTTGCTGTGCCATGTCAGTCACACGCAGGTGTTTCTTATTCAGCCTGCTAAAAGGAATTCATTTGAGAAACTCTCTTTTCAATCGACCCTTAATTTTAAAACTACTTTTCAGTGTGTAATATCCTTTAGGCCTTTGATTTCGAACTCATTAATCGACATATGTTTTCATCGACTTTTCAGACATCCATTCAAAAGAATCCTGACTGGTAGCGTTAAGCGATATCAATAATTGGATAGGACGCCAAAAGTCATGGCTCGATGGTTTTATTGATTTGTTTGTGTGATAATTGTTCAGCAAGATTCTACTTCAGCAGACCATATGCAGCAGGTGTGTTCAACCTTTCTTTTATATTGACGGCCTCTTGAGTAAAATAATGTGCTATGGACCCACTAAATGCTGCCACTAAATACATCTTCTATTACAAGAAGACACCCTCCTCTCTTTTAAAAGACGCTCGCGCGCAATCCAAACCTCCACTGCCCTGAACTTTTTCTTCAGAAGTCTTTTGGCCTCTACTCTCACCCACTCCCATTGTTGGGGAATTCAGCTTTTCTCTGATTCGTTTGTTGAGTAGAAGATCGCCCATTACAGCCATGCATTCCATAACTCAAGCCCACTTACTGATAGGCATGTATGCATGTGTTCTGTATTGCGCACCGCTAATGGGTGCAAATGCACACGTGTGGAATATATAGACGTATATGTTCAGCTCATCAGATAATCAGTGTTATTCGTTCTGTTTGCCAGAATGTGACTGAAAAATCACACACAAGTATTTAACTACAGTTGAAATGATTGAAGTTTTGGGCTAATTTGACTTCTGAAAAGAGCTTGACTTCGAGGCTGTTCAGTTTCAGCGTAAAAATGCCCTCTCACTGTGAGTGTGTGGTGCCCATGAAGCTAATGAAAGCCTAGCAAGCACTCCTCTTTATGGACAACTTGTCAGTATTTTGTGGGGGAGCCTTGGACCTGCCATTTCAGGAAATGGGTGCTGAAACCGCTTTCAGAAATGTTATATTTGGTCCAACAGTAAAGAGATACTGTACAAAACCATGTCATTGCCATATAGTATCCAAAGAGGGCTAGTATTATAGAGGACCTTTGCTTGTATGACGTAGCAGAACGCTCACTATTCATACCACAATGTGGAAGGTAACAGTAAAAAGGGACATTTCACGTTGTGTGATTGTCTGGGATGCCTAGTGAGACTCAAGAAACCATGTCTCATCAACCCAATGAAGCTGCCCTGCAAAGCTACAGTAAAACATGAATTGTTCTGCTTGAGCATCCAGCAGTTGGCATAATGAGCAGGAGTTGATTGGTAGCGTTGAAACTTGCCAGGAAGATTTCAAAACAAAAACGGGATGTTTAAATTGAAAATTACACTTCTCAGGGAAGTCAACATAGCAGTCAAAATGCTCTTACGAATACACATTTGTGCAATGAAGCTGACATTGCCACAGAAAAAGTAGAAAATGTAAGAAAGCAAGTGCAGATTTATGAGTTTCAATTTCCAGGTTTAGTGCCAAAAAAAGTATCTGAACATGTTTGCCATGGGCTTGAAAAAGAAAATAAACTATACTTATGTTCAGAATACCTATCATCCAACATTGCTGTGTGCTTGTGGGCAGGCTGGCACAGGTATCCATTGTTTAAAATCCATGCCCTGTAAGTTTTATTCCAGGAGAAGATCAAATGTTATCCATCTTGTGTAGTGACAACCACTACTGGCTTGGAAGAATTGGACATAAGAGCTGTCACTCTGCAACACATTTTGATGTTACCTGTTGATCATTACAACAATTTGAATTCAAGAAACTCAACATGATTCTCAAGGAAAGTTGTTCTGCTTCTGAGGTTATGTTGGATTTACAACAGATACATCTGCATTGTGTTTGTTTGCTGTCTGCAATTGCAGAATGTGATCAATCTAATTCTACAGTGATGACTAAAGTGAATGAGGACATTGTACAATTGAACTCTATTGATATTTTGTAAAGCCAGGACATGGCTGGTTGACTTGGGCATGTCAATTTCATGAACCAAAGGGTTAGAATCAAATTTAAGATTCTGTGTCAAATACTGAGTTATTTTGTAACATAACTTGAATGCAGAGATGAGACTTATAAATAGAGCAATGGAAAGAATAGTAGCTCTGTGACTTATGCCCAGAGTACCTCAGGTGAGTTAATTCTTGTGAAATGTTTACCACATTAAAGTTCAATAGTTGGTAGGGAGAACTTCTGCACGCTTCCATATTTTAAAGACATGTATGTCCAAAGCTCTCTGTTTTATCTGTGTTCTGCATATGCCATCAGACTGCACAAATCTCAGGTCTTGAGTTTAGATTTTGAACTTGCATAGGTTGGACCTTTTGTCCTTAAGAAAAGCATGCCTTCTGAGGCCATGCCATATGTTAAAAGTGTGTTAAGATTAGATTTAATAGCATTTGAAGAGTCTAAAATGTCTGCTGAATTTGAAGGTCTCCTTTACCTTTGCAGTGTGCGCCTCACTTATGTACATTACCTGTCCCTGTAAGATCTCTCAGTGAAGGAAAAATATTGATTACTGTTAGTGTACTGGGTAGAGGGGGAGTTATACATACCAGAAAGCAAGCATTAGCAGGCAAATTGAAATCTCTTATGTTTGTCCAGAAATCAGCTGTATTGGCTTTTAGTAATAACATGGGTGTTGAATAGTATTGCAATTCAACCTTGAGTCTGATGTTTCAAATGACAGACTTAATGCAACAGTGTACATTCCTGCTGAGCATAACCTCTGTGAAGGACGAATCACTCTTCAAAGACTGGTTAAATCAGCTCCACATGAGGTGCATTTTGCATCCTCAGTCTATCATCTGGTTGCTTTTGGGTCTGCATGTCCTTATTTTTCTGAAGCCTCCAAACAAGATACACATGCATTTCTTACGACAGTCTGTGGGATTTTAGAAAATGAACAAGGACCCATGGATTCTTTAATAGGACTCTCCTATGAGTAGCTTCATGTTTGCTTGGGTTGTCATCATCAAGCGGTGCCTCGTGAACCTTTGGAATGGTTTGTGTGCTTTTTTTTTATTGTTGTATTGTTAGTTTACATAAAACCTTATACAACATTTCACACACAAAAAAAAGTATACATTTCATTTTATAAAACAAGCATACAAAGATATAAAATGGAGACAATGCTAAAATGCCATGCAATGGAAAAAGAAAAGATTTCATCAAAATCACAAACATTATCATAAAATCTTACAAATATCTCTCCCAGCCTAAACATATATATATTTTTTTTGTATCCCTTGTTGTGTTCATTGCCGTTATTCCACTGTAAAAACATTACACATTAAATTCTTTATTTTTTACCTCCAATTCCTCCGTTATATTTTGGAGCAATAAGTTCAATGCAAGAATTAAGGAAATATTTACACCCCACATACAGCAACTCCAAAACAAGTTGGTAGATATTTCAAAATCCCCATTGAATCTATCTTTGAGATAGAGAGCTCGTTTAGACCCAAAATGGGTACATGTTAAGACAAGGTGCTTAAGGGTTTCTAACATGTCAGTCTCTCCACAGAAACAACATGTAAGGCTAATTTGGTTTGAATTAAGCACCTTTTCTGTATGTATCCAGTGATGTATTCTTTCTAAAGTCGGCATCTGATTGAGTCAAAACCGCATAAATATTACTCTCGCCCTATGGCAAGGGAACCTTTGTAAATAAAGGGGAATACATTCCCTTGCATGCCCGATTAGCATATTCCTTATAAGTTGCATAGGACTCTACGCCATTTACTGTATCCACCCAATCTGCCCTAAATAAAAGTCTCTTGACTAGTCCAGGTCGTTGAACCAGGTCATTTATGCAGGAACCTAGAGTATCTAGCAGAGAATTCATTCTATCACTGAATCCCCTGATAGATTTCAATGCCCCGGACTCAACAACCTTATTTAACAACTCATATAGGGTGTTAACGGGAGGATCATTCATTTTTCTAAATAAGGATAATTGTCTCCACAAATATCTAGCTTTGAATGAGATAAGACATAGCTCATGACAAATAATGGCATTAGGGATTGCCATAGATAGGCCCAATACTTTCCACATTTTCCCCTGGACCACATTCAAATATAAGCCCATGTCATGGGTACAAATGTCCAGACCATACAAAAGAACCATCTCACATTTCGCAAGATAAAAACGTCTTATTGGTAAGAGCAAAAATTTACATACCCTAACACTCATTTGAGTCTTTAATTAAGACGCTTTTTCTACAAGACTCAATTTCCACATCTTTAGGGTAGATTTATTAGAAAACGTATACCCTAGGTATGTTATAGTCTGGACCTGTTCCACCGGATCATCTCCCATCTTTCAGATGTACGATTTGACAATTCTCTTCTTAGAAACTACAATTGTTCGTGATTTCGATGCATTAGGGGAAAGATTGTTCATCATTGCATATTGATAAAAAATATTCATCTTTCTACGGAGGCCACGTGGGGTACGGTCAAAAAGAATAAAATCATCCGCAAAGGCCACCCACTCGATAACGAAACTCCCCAACCTTACCGGAGCAATGGAAGGACCCTGCCACATGTCCTCCACATCGCTAACGTACAGGTTGAAGAGCGTGGGTGCAAGCGAGCAGCCCTGCTTGACCCCAACCTTAGTATCAATGGCATTGGAAAGAGAACTTTCTTGGGTTAAGCGCACCCTGACCAAGGTATTCCTATGTAGCAGAGCCAAGAGTTGGACAATCATACGTGGAAAATTCATTACTAGCATTTTAGTCCACAGTCTTGCTCTGATAACCCCGTCGAAAGCATTAGAAAGGTCCAAGGATGCCATAAAAACTTCACCAATGTTGGATTGATGGACTGTATCTCTTAAATGGGCCAAAATATTCCCATTCAAGTCTGTTCCTAAGCCTTCCCTAAAGCCAACCTGAAATTTGCTAAAGCAAGCATTCCTTCTAATCACTTTATTAAGGTCCCTTAGAAGTAAAATTCCAAAGACCTTACTAGCTGCATCTAAAAGCGCTATTGGTCTATAATTCCGGGAGTTTAGAACGTCCCCTTTTTTGAATATAGGGACAATATTTGCTTTGGGCCCAAGATTTGGGGATAATATGATATTTGGAAATCTCATCAAATATGGGTTTGAGCAACTCTGCCCACATTTCAGGGGCCGCCTTTATAACAAAAGGGGGAATACCATCCGGGCCCGGAGCTCTGGATGGTTTGAGTTTATTAATAGCCCACATAATATCCTCAATATCCCACAGACAATCGCCCACCACTGGTGGACCTAAGTCCAAATCCTGTTCCCTAGAGAAGGCAGAAGGCAAGGCAAACTTTTCCTTATAGGAGGAGCACCACGCCTCCGCTTGGATGGGGCAATCAAGTCTGTCTTTTACAGGCATAAGTGTAGTATTGACAGTTGCCCAAAATTTTACATCTCTGCCCTTGCAGAGGATATGCATCATCAATTGGTGCGCTTCAAGATATTGATCCATTCTCAAGGACTTAATCACATTTTTGTGTTTCAGGATAATTTTTTTCTTTTTAAGTTGTAGTTCAGAAAAGGAAATGGGTAATTTCTTCAAGGCTTTAATTTCCCTATATTTAGTACGCTTAGAGCTTTGGATTCTAGAGTCACCTGCCCTCCCCCTTGGTTTCAACGCCTCCATATCACTAGTCCTACTAATTTTATAAACACATGACATTATAATATTATAGTAGGATCCCCCCAAATTGATGTCCTCCTCCCTATCAATTTGTTGCAACACTAGGGACAGGTTCTCCAAAATCAAAGTATTAAATTTCACAATCATTTTCTTATTCCATTTGTGTGCTTTTTATACCTGATCAAGAAAGTGCACACTTTTGTGACCTTGTTACCAATGTTTACCAGGACATGGTGTGCAGACATGGTGGTGTTTAATTCCATTCTATCAGTGATAGTAATTAAGTTTGTACCCTTGGGGTTGTCTTTCTTTCTTCTGTTCTTACCTCTTTTTCTGCATATGTGCGTACGACTGCATTTCAACTGATTGCAACATGCACTTCAATGACAAATGCGGCTTGGGATAACTTTACATTTGCTGGATGATGTTAGAGAATTTAATTTGGTGAAAAGCAAAAGCGTAATTGTATTAAAGTATGCATAATTTCTCTTTTCCTAACTTAAACACTCTTGGAATGTTTTGGAACTGTTTGGAATCTTCATAATCAACATAAGGGTATTTGAATTGGATTTGTGGCAATTTAATTCTGACATTTGGCGGTGTGACCGGTTAAGTGTTCTTTAAAATAGACGATGGTTTGTGCAAAAGTTAGCTTTGATTGGGGACATTGACATAGATTATTCACCAGTGATAATGATGAGGGTATGGCCTGAGGATGCCTCGGATTGCTGAGAGGCATGCTCATTGCGATTAATAGTAGCTTTACCTTATCTTTGTCATTTCAATTTTGATTTTAAAGTTGGGTGATCGACAAGAATACTTTGAGGTAATTATTTATTTCTGAAACCCTATGGCATCGCGGTCTGTGTGACATATCGCTCATGAAGCTTCAAAAGTTCATTGTATTACTGTGTTTTTATATATTCCCCTTTTCTTTCTCTTAAATGTTTGTTTTATGTTATTGTACACCACTGAAATGGGTTTATTCATATAAATTGCATGTGTATTCTCACAACCATGCTAAAATATTT
The DNA here is from genome assembly GCF_040938575.1 of Ambystoma mexicanum. NCBI lineage: Eukaryota > Metazoa > Chordata > Amphibia > Caudata > Ambystomatidae > Ambystoma > Ambystoma mexicanum. Next base: position 840,149,263 of record NC_090935.1, on the reverse strand, counting down.
TGTATCTGATATTGACTGCTTATGTTTTGCCCATATTGGCTTGATTACAATGAATGCATATGATGCCCCATCACTTTTATGTAACTCTTGGGTGTTGTTCAATCTACTATGATTTACAAATCCGAATATTTGGATACACAAATTTCCCAGATTCATATCCAACAGGGATCTTTTGATATGTGTAAACCAGGATAAAGATCTACCACCCTCGGTTTCCAAAATGCGAATTAAATCCTCACAGTATATTTTGAGTTCGGGAATTAGCCATAATCTGAGCCAATAGAGTACCAGTTTAACAGTGACATTGCTCTGGATTTCCATATGGCCCAGTCCAGTTAAACAGGGTTACCAGGACAAGATGTTGGCAGCCCAAGCAGCCTTTTCAGGAAGCGTATTTCAACCGGGCCCTATTTATTACCGGTGAGTGGCCCCAAATCTCTGCCCCATACATATCAGCTGGTTTGGCCTGTGTGACATACATTGTGAGGGCTGGGGAGATATCACTTGGTGTGGCAAGTTTTGATTCTCTGTTCAGACAGCAATCTTTCATTTTAATTCACTTACAATTACATTTCAGTTCTTGCTCATTATAGACTTTTTTTTACATGCAACTGGACTTTATATTTCTTTTACCAAAAAAAAAAATAATCAACCTGCATTTTGTTGATAGGCCATTCTTTCCCTCAGTTAGTTCACTTTGCTTGAAAGGTAAAAACTGTTGCGCAAACTGCTTCCTCAATAACTAACATGAATCTTCCCGATGCCCCAATCAATGATATGATAGTCAGAAACGCACAGTGTGTCTCGAGTTTTTGAAATGTACCCATCATTTGGAGATGAAGGTGTTTTTCCTCCTTCTTGCACAGCCTGACGAGGAGGCAGAGCGCATACAAAAACAACAAGCATGCATCCATAGAGTACTTAACCTTCTTCTGCTGATATGATGCTCACCTCAAACACATTCTGCGTCACGTCCCCACAAGGAATAAACCCACTTTAGACCAAAAACGACAAGAACTTCACAACCTAGAACAACAGACATTCCTGCATCTGCCTTATCAAGAGGAGAGTATGAATCACCATATACAGAAAGCAACTCACTCACAATCCCTATACAAGGTAGATGGCTTTGCCAGGCTTCCAAATAAATTCCAGTGTATTCATGGTAAAGATAAAATCCCACTACATCTGTAGTTACTTTTAAATTCTCACCAGTTGTGAACCCTGCAATACTTCCCGTAGAGCTTTAGCAAATTGAAGAGTGATGGCATGTTTGAACCTGCCTCGCAGAATTAAAGCAGTAAACATATTATTTATTTATTTTCTTTATTGATTTTTACTCAGTTAAGCCTGAGTTTTATCAAGGATTCAAACGCGCTTTTCACGAAAAACTTCTTTTCTCACGAATCCACCAAACCGCTGTTGCATCTCTCTGGCTTCGAGTACAGATGCCTTGGATTGCGTCTTTGTCCTACTCGCTTTGATGGCTCACAGTTTGACTGAAACCGTACTACGGGTCAATGGCTGGTTTATCTGTGCGAATGCTAGTTCTATTAGTTTAACCATGGCCACCGTCCATCTCGTTGTCTCGCTTGAGATCAGTCTGTTCCACAGATCGTCTGGTTATAGCATCCACGGATTTGCAATCAGCGGTAGGGGATACGTGCTTCTGTTTTCTTTAGTTTTTGGACAGTCTATCACTAGGTGCATTAGTGTTTCTGCCACTAGTTCCTTTTTACATAGGCGGCATCTCTTGTTGCTCGTAGCTCATCGAATCGCTATAATCTCCCGAGCTAGCAATAGATTTAATCTGGCTTTCATGAACATGCTTCTCAGTCTTTTGTCCGGGAATTTTAGACAGTAATTTTGTGGTTTTTTTCAGCTTATTGAAAGTCAGTGGCAGATGGATTAGAAGCTTATTCCCCACCGCTTTCTCAATTGTGAGGATCAAGTCCATGTCTTCCATTTTTCGTTTGATTCGATCCGGATTTTCCTTTAGCTCTTTTTCTGTGCAGGCTATTTGTGCCAGATCATCTCTTCTGGCTTTTACCCATTTTTTTAGGGCTTCGCATTTTCCTGTTTCAATTTCTTCCCTCATGATGTTGTATGTGCGTAGAGTGTCAGACATGATTATTTTCCTGTACAGTCTCATGGCATTTTGGTCAACCATAGACACTAGTGACACTAGGCCCAGTTCTCTCCAGATAGCCGGCATGAAAGTCGATTTTGGTAGGCTTAAAACTGCTTCCCAGACGTGGCTCTCCAGTTTAGTCGAGAGCTGACGTGAGATATTTAGAGAGGCTTCCGTTCCGTACACCAGGGATGGAACTACTTTTGTCTTATAAAAGTTTATCGCTGGAATTAGCGAAAACTTCCCAAACTTGTTATCAACTGCTCTTGTTTGTGAAGTTAGGCGTTTGGCTTTCTCCCACAATTGGTTTTGCCAAGTCTTATCCGTTTCTGAACTGTCTATCTGCACTCCCAGATATTTGATGCTCTTTACGATTTCAATTTTGGTATTGTCAAGAAACCAGTTCTGTTGTTTTGTTGGTTTACTTGGCACTTTCCCAATTACCAGAATTTTAGTTTTCATTTTGTTTATCTCGAGGTGGTTTTCAGCGATGTATTTCTCCAAATTCGCTAATTTTCATTGCAACCCAACTTTGGTCTGGTCTATCAGAATAAGGTCATCGGCGTATAGAAGCCGTGGTATCTCCGTTTTTCCAATTTTAGGAGGGACGGCTCTTATTTTACTTTCTGAAAGCTGATAATCTCCTAGGAACGCTATGAACAGGGCCGGGGCCAAAGGGCATCCCTGCTTGACACCTCTGTTCACCTCGATCTCCTCTGATAGTGAGCCCTGATAGTTTAATTTGTCTCTGATTTTCATCTGATAGTGCAGGGCTTTTATTGGTTCGAGCACTTTTTTTGGACAGTTCCAGCTTTGAAGTTTCGACCACAGTTTGTTCCGGTCGATCTTGTCAAAAGCTTTCGAAAGGTCCACGAAAGCCAGATAAATCTTTTGCACTCCTTCCTTTACTTTGGCTTTCAGGATGTTTATTAGCATGTTGATCGCTGTGCTGCCATTTTTTTGGAAGCCCGTTTGTAGAAAGTATTTTGACGGGCCGTTTTTTTCCCAGGTTCAAAAGTGTTCAAGCAAGTGTGTTGTGTAGATTTTCCCTATTATGTTCAGTAAGGCGATCGGCCTATAACTTTCGGGTTCGTTACGGCATCCTTTTTTGTAGATTGGAACTATGACGGCTTTCTGCCATGTTTCCGGAATCAGTTTTGTCCTACTACATTCTGCAAAAATCGTGCTGATCACTTCTGACCACTCCTTGGGAAACATTTTAAGGTCAACGTTGGTCAGTCCATCCGGACCCGGGACTCTGGATGTTTTTAGCTTCCTGATTGTTGGTTAGATGTCGACCGTGCTGGATACATCCACCTAAGTTGTATTAGTCTCTTGCTTCCTCACGGGCATGGCCGTGTTCGGGCTCTCAAATTCCGTCGTTAGATCCACCTTGCTTCCGACACCGCATTGCACTCGTTGAACTAGTTGTACTATTCATTGTTTTTATCAGTGCCCAAAATTCACTGGATTTTTTTTATTTGTATTTTGCTCATCATGTCCTCAGCATCGTTTTGGTATTGGGCCGCTCTATGGTGTTTACGCCAGCTCTTATACCTTTTCACTTCCAGTTACAATTTTCTCCCAATCTTGCTGGGCGTTCGTTTTCTTGGCTATTCTTTTCAGTCTTCGCCCCACTTTTCTTTTGTCAACCAGTGCTTTATCGTAGGCGTGTGTAGCATGATCTGGTTTCCTGGTTTTTCTTGTCCCATGCATTTGGTATGACAATAAAAGTGGCAGATAGTTGGGTCTTTCCTCAATCTTGTTCGAGGAAATGCTGATGACTCTTTGCTCCCAGGACCTTTTGATTTTCAGAATATCCACTTCTGTTAACCGTAGTCGTGTTTGTTGGAGATTCGTTTCAGTGACCACTTCAAACGTTCTTTTATTCAGCGTTCTTCCTTGCCATGTACAGACCAGTAGGTTGTGGTCACTATGTTGGGTTTTTTGCACCTTGAAGCTTGTCATGCCGTGTATAAGACCGTCGGAGCTGAATATGTTATCTAGAGTTGCTTTCGAGGAATTACTTTCCCAAGTCGGGATGTTTTCTTTGTTTGGGAACAGTGAGGCTATGTTTTGTATATTTCTCGATCTAATGACTTCATTCCATGCCTTTCCTCGCTCGATAGTTGCTTCCGTTCAACCAGTCCGCTGGCCATCGCCTTGCTTTTCACCCCCTGTATCAGGGCATTTGGCATTGAAGTCACCACATATAATGATCTCAATTTTGTCAAATTCTTCACACAGCTGAGCTATCGTGACACTCATGTTGGAACAGAAGGTTTTTGGTGACATACATTGCGGATTCCAATAGCAATTGATTGTTGCAAGAATATTCGGGTGGCAATTTTGCTTCTTCTCGTTGGAGTGTAGCCATGTGGTCAGGATAACACATTTGTGGGTTCCGTTAGGCCCAGGCCTGTTCTGATAGCAGTTAGGAGCCCCAATGATGGTCTGCGTAGCAGACCTTTCACTGCTGGCGATATTTCCACGGTGTACCCGTCGAGTGATGGTTGGTCCACCAACCAAGTTTCTTGCAGGCAGACTATATCAAAGAGCCCCAGGTCAACGTTACCAACTGTCGTGAGATGTGCATGGCCTCTCGTATTCCACGATCCCAGACTGTATTTTTCATTTTTGGGCCGCACCGCTCCTCTTTTAATTTCGCTGTCGTGGAGACAGGCTGACCCTGGTTGTTGCTATTTAGCAGTGTTTTGTTCCAAGTTGATGTTAGCCACTTCCATGAGCCTTTGGATCGAGTTGCATCTGTCATTTTCGCTTGATGGTTCGACTGTGCAATTTTCTTGTCCTCTAGGGTTTTTAGACCTGCCGCTGAGGGCGTCCGCAGGTGTTGATGTTCCTCTCTTAGACTTCTAGCTGTGTTACGTCCGTCATCCGGGTACTTCCTATTATTGTATCTCTGTCGTAAATTGGATCTCACTTCTTCCCTCCCAATCGTCTCGCTAAATCATCTACCCTCACCACGGTTATAGTGGGAATTTTTCCAGCGATTTTGGCGGTACAATCCCTCAGTTTTCGATTGGTAGTGCTTTTGGTATTTGCTCCTTTCTTTCTTTTCAATCTCAGAATTGATTCTTCCCCTCATCATTTTTATTTTGGTCAGGTGAAAGCCCATTTGTTCAATTTCTTTGTATGCACACTGATCAATGTATTTGAGTCCCGCAGATTTTAGATGTAGATCTACACGTATTATTAGCATTTACACCCTGGCACTATCTCTGGTTCCTGTAACTGAACAACTGCAGTACATAGCCGAACATACTTTAGACTCACAATTAACTGTGGGTTATCTTTACCTCCTGGTTCATTAGAAGGACTGTACACCAGAAAAACAGTTCTGTGAACCAGTCAAAAAACTTTTCCACACTGTTTCTCATCCAAAATGAGTGTGAGAAGGTGAACCTGTTTCACAGAAGACATCACAGTACTAGAACATGAGATTTAAGGATTGTTTCAGAATCACAGTATTGTTCAGAAGCTGGAATATGATCTTCAGCATTTTAGTTTCACAGTTTAGCATTTTTATTAAATAACTAATATGTTGTTATTTTACAAAAATGCTGCCGAGATTGGATTGCTCCCGTTACAACTAAAAACAGGCGCAATCCACACAGTGCACTGTTGTGCTCTACGTGGACGCCCAGGCCCACTTGAGAATACTAGTGGAGCTTCGGTGTCCTCTTTTGGCGCAGTGAATCGTGCTGTTTAGCACCTTCACTGCGCCAAGTTTAGAATTGGGGCCTGAGTGTTACTCACAGCAACCTGCATTCATGTCATACCATTATTATATGGCATCTTCCTACATAAAATGTGGAAACACATCACATCAAACTCAATATTGTACCCTGGCTCTGTCGTGCAGCAATAATGACAATGTTGGCAGACCTGATACAGACCTGCTATTTGTTCAGCACATATTTCCTGAGGTCCTTTCAATGCACGTACAAAGTATGTGTGTTTCTGACACCTCTCTTTTGGCTCCTATCAAATTTCCATCAAATGAAAATGAAATGTAGAGTAAAATGAAAAATGTATTTTTTTATTTGTATAAACTTTATTCCAAGAGCATATTTAATTATCGATATGAGAACACTGAAAGTTACGTATTATACACAACAAACTCTGACACACATTCCTACTAGTTTCAGAAACTGGTCGAAGTCTACAAAAAGAAGTAGTGGAACTATGTTCGCTGCTGGCCTAATCCCCCCCTCCCCACAAACCCCATTGCCACACCACATCCAACGTGCAAGTTTGAACATCTTACTAAACTTTTATTTTAAAATGAAACCATTCCGGAAGGGGTTCTTTTTAAAATAAAAGCATAGGAAGAGTATAACCTAATTAAAAAAGTAGAGGAGCACCGCTCCCAACCGCTCCCACCCACTTCGACCAATGGTTTTAGCACTACACACTACAGTATCTTCAGGGGAATTAACTGGCCTAACGTCCACAAATTCAACTTCAAGTGCCTTCTATACAGCTATCCCCATGACTACTTTGCCTGCACGAAGTATCCCGAAGACATGTGTTCATGCATGCCCTTTCATCTCTGAGTCCTGAACATGATCCTTAGGCATGCTTCATGCACACTCAATATAAATGCAACCATGTTCAAAGACACATAAGTGCAGCAATTCTATGGAATGCGGTTAATTGACATATTCGTCAAGGCATATCCTTTCGCCAGCAACCATACCAGTCTATACCATCTGTTCATACAACACCCACACAACATACATACCAACTGAGTGATCTCTAAGATAATGATGGGTGTCTGTGCCTAGGGTATCACTTTAAGATGGTTGCAATTGTACACCAATTCCCACAGAAAATGTCCACCACAATATCCTACATACATACTTCTTAATTAATTACCTATAGTTAATTACCTACAGGGTCTACAACTATAGCCATTGTTAGGGAGATGTATCCATTTTCTGCTTAATTGCCTCTCCTAGAGAGTCTGCCACGACATTATGCTGGGCTTCTGGACCTTTTTCTTTCTCTCCAGAATGAGGGGAGCCTTTTAGACAGCCACCCGCCCCTTTCTGCAAACTGCTGGAGAGTTGGCAGAGGAGTGGATAGGAAATCTGAATAAAAGGTGCGGTGCCTCAGGCAAAAAGCAAGTTGAACATTAGAACAGGAGATCCGAAGCTGAAGACGACCAGAGATGCCTGCCGATCCTTCCAGTAACCGTGAAAATTAATTCTTATTTGCTCTGACCTTTGGGCACTCTATTCTTTTTGTTTTACCTTATTCTATGGAGCCTACCTTTCCTCCATTTCTCTTAAGGGCATCAGTGTTACACGTTTGCAGCACACAACACCCTATGTGAAGTGTTGCTGGGAACACTTTGGGTTCTCCTTTTACATCCTTTCATTTTCTAATAGAACTACTGATCTTAAGGATAGAGGGATACTTTGTATCCTTCCTAAAACTTTAATTTATGAGAGATTAGAACACACTACCGTATGTGGAGTGCTAAGGGGATAATAGTATGCCCATTCTCTCTGACCTTTTGGTCACAATGACAACCCTAAAGTTATGCCTGGTGGCCGTGGATGTATTCTACCAACTTTTGTGTTATTGTCTCCCACAGACTGTATTCAGAGCCTTGGTCATGCACAAAAGAGTCACCTATGTTCTTACATTGTGGCTCCTATCTTTTTTTCACCATTTCTTCTGTTGTTGTCCTGTGTTATCCCCTTTTCTAACATTCTGGGAGGGGGAGGTCTGAATGGGAGTTTTGGCTTTGGTGGGAACCATAGAGAGTCCTGCCTAGGCTCCAGTGTGCCTTTGAAGACAGGAAGCAGGGGATGCGTTTAACACAACCCTGCCCTTTGTATCCTGGATTGCCTTAATTGAACCAGTTCCCACTGGGAGGCTGGCTGTACTGTTTAGACAGCCACCCACCCCTTTCTGCAAACTGCTGGAGAGTTTGCAGAGGAGTGGATGGGAAATCTGAATAAAAGGTGAGGTTCCTGAGGCAAAAAGCAAGTTGAACATTAGAACAGGAGATCTGAAGCTGAAGACGACCAGAGATGCCTGCAGACCTTTCCAGTAACCTTGAAGTGACCACTGCTGTGCTGACATTGTTTTTTATTATCAACAGAAGAGCTCCAAATAGGATGACTCCTTCCCTTTGGCTAGTGGGAACAACCAGACACAAGACGAACTGCAGTTTGAGCCATCCCTTGAGGTTATGTGACCTTCCAGGGCTGCAATTTGCGAATACCCGGGGACTTCCAACCCATTTGAAGTGCCACCTCTTTGCATGGACACCTCCTGGAACTTTGGTGAGCTCCAGTTGGACCTTGAAAGGCATGATCCCACTGATTCAAGCCCCCTCACCACAGTGCAGGACTGCAGAAATGAGGAAGATCGACCAGACAATAACTGTACATTGTTGCAGCTGATAAAAAGGCACCAAAACCGCAGACCAACGTGGGAAACTAAAAAAATCCTTGCTAAGGGTCCTCTGTCACGACTGATGCTGTGACATCCCATTCAGAGTCCTTCCTTTTTTCACAGACCAAGGAATCAGAAAAGCGAGCCTGTTGCTGCTGCACAGGAGGCAAACCAGCTACATTTTCATCAACTAACCTAAAGTACTGTCGGGCTAAATGTAGAACCAACCTCAAGCCAAATAGTCACTCCCGTGTGACTGGAGTGCTTTACAAGGTGTTTGGGTGTGCACCCATACTTCTGGCCCACGTTTAACAGCTTATGTTCTCTTAGGGCACCCTTTGCAGGGTGCCCAGAAATTGTGTGATCTTGCTAAAGCAATCTAATTTAAGTGACTAAAGTATCCTGAGGAACTTTGTCTTTTCTGCTGCTGCTTAAGACTTTTGCTCCACTCCTACACTGACTGTAATGAACTCTTGGATAGTTAGGGATTGGACTGCCAAAGCATTAGAAGCCTTGAAAAGTGTTACTAGAAAGTAAAATATTGCTAAAGTTTCCTTCCTACAGGCTTTGTCTGAAGTGAATTTAGTAAACAAATGCAACTGTCATGTCTCTGTAACAAATGTGAGTGTGTGGCACTACTAGTAATATGGTAGAACTGTCATTACTGTCATTTTCTGTATCAATGGTAAGCGCAAACAACTACTATTGAAGCAGTCACCTATGAAAAGTATTGTTAATGATTCCTAGGTGTTTTGGTTAGTGTAAATAAGTATTCACCTAACTTGTCTTGTATATATTTTAATATAACTTTCAGTGTGTAAGAGTTTCTTTGGACCACTGTATTGACTGGGTTCATTGTTGTGACCTACAGCTCACATCTTCCTCACAAGATAAGCCTGGTTGCTCTGCCAGTCTACCAATTCATTGGGTTGTACATACTTATACTAAGAGTTGGGGACCTGTATACCAAGGAATAGTTTTATAGAGTCTTACCTCCAAGTGGACTTTAGGAAAACTCCCCTAACACTGGTGTTGCAGCTGATGGGATTGATTAGTGTTGGAGTACATTGACTCCTGGTTGTGCCTGTGCCCAAAGAATACATTTGCAAGGCTAGTTTCCTATACTGTGACTACTAAATCACAGTAACAAAGAAAAACTTTAAATCTGAGGCTCTAATCAATCTTACAGTAGATACACTTAAAGTCATGCATAGAAAATTGAGGCCTCACTGGCAAAGGGAAGAAAAGTGAACTGATCCAAAGTTTGTTGGATAACCATATTGTTGTGGGTAGAACTATAACCCCTACTCCATGAATTGGCATGTGTGAAGATAATGTATTGCAAAGTGTAACCCTTAGTCCTCATCTTCCAGGAAGTGAGGAAGAAGTGGATGTTGTTCTAGCCTCACCCATGCCTACATCTAACATGACTCCAGAACCGGTTCTGGAAATTGGAAAGTTAAAAATGCAATTAGAGCTCATAAAACTGGAGTTACGACCAGACCTCAAAGAAAACACACTTAAGAAGTAAGTGCAACTTAGAGAAAAAACAATGCAGCATGAGTATGATATGAGAACGTTGTCTCTTGACTCCCCTTCTGTTTCAGAGTCCTCTTTGCCTGATGCCTCCAGGTCCAGGAAGCCTCGTCTACCAACGATTTGATGAGTGTGTATGATTTGAAGACATAAATTCTGGATTGGTTGAGTACTTTTGAATTTAATGTAATGTGCAAGGTTAATGTGAGAGTGAACATGTTCCATGGTTTATCACTAGGCATCCTCAGAATGGGTGTTAGAGTTTAATGGTGCTGATAGAGAAGATTACCAGTTGGTTAAGAGAGCTCTCATATAGCTAGGTTTGGGAAGATCCCTCCCAATACCCACAAATGTTTAGGGACCACACGAAGGAAGATGGAGTCTTGTGGGCAACTTTAGTGTTCGAGAGTCTGAAAAACATGTATGTGTGGATTAAGGGCCACAAGGTGAGCACTTCTACTGATATGAGATGTCTTCTCATGCTAGAAAACATTTTGTATGCCTATTCCCCAGAGCCGAGACAGCATCTTGATGACTCTAAAGAACTGGAATCCGAAAAGTTAGCACTAGCTGCTGATGTGGGTAGCCAAGAGGGCTACTCACAAGGATTTTGGGACTCCTTAGAAGAAAGAGGAGGGGAAGAAGCATAATAAGGATGAGAAGGATCATTCCAAAAATCCCTCAGTAAAAGAGGGCCACAAACATAACAAGGGGAAGTTCCCCAATAAACTGCATAGGGCTATTGAACCCCCTGGACCCCAACCAGAGATTGTTTACCAGAAAGAAACCCCCATTGCAGAAAACCCTTGGGAAATGTGTGGTGTGTGGGTCTGGTGAACATGTGAAAGTAGATCCCCGATTTATGGATAAAACTTCAGGGATCCCATCTTGCTCCTGAACCTTCGCCCATGATGGGGAGATTTAAATGGCAGGTGCTAGCTTTCACCCTCAGGCTGAAGAACCCATTGGTTTTAAATCCAGAGTTGCTTTAGTATCCCTGGGACTGGGGAACAGCAGGACATAGAGGTCTTTAATTCCATTCCTGTTAATACTAAAGAGTATTATAAAGACAGTGTGTTCATCAATGGTCAGGACATGCCTGCCATTAGAGACACCAGCATAAATATAGTATATTAAGGTTTCTTGGGGCCTGAAGAGGTTGCTAAGCACACACAAGTTTTACCAGGTTAACAGGCGATCCAGTTAAATGTGTCTCATTCTTCCGGCTACCATTGAGTGCAATGATATGGCTGTGAGAATCACTGTAAGTGTTCAGTCTGAAGTGTCTGGTAGGGTACTGCTAGCCAATGACTTGAAGGCCATGGGTGTAGTTTCCAGCACACCAAAGCCCCCTTCTAAGGAGCTGACAAGAAAAGCAAGGGAGGCAACCTTAGGAGACCTCCCCACTGTGACACCCTGAGTCTCCAAATGAAAGAAGGGCATCACACCCAAACCTTCCCCCCAGAAGAGAGCTCCTGTAAAAGAGAAACTCTGGGTCACTCTTGTGATCGCACCACTAGCTGAGACTGAGTTGGTAACAGAAGAATTCCCTGAAGAACCATCTCCTGATGAGTCAGAGGTGGACGAGATTCAACCCTGTTCGGAGGATCTGGATCCTAGAGACCATCCTGAGCTGCAGACTTTGCTTGCAGAAGGTGTACCTTCAAGACAGAATTCAGTCAGGGACAAAGAGAATATCCCTCTCTTGAAGGTCTGCTTCAGAAGGCGGCTATCCCAGAGTGAAGGGCAAGCACCTGGGAAGCATAGGCTCTACTGGGAAAATGGCCTCCTTTACAGAGAACCTATGGAATCTATTCCAGGGGAACTCAGAAGACTAGTGGTACGCCAGAAACAGAGATCCACCTTTCTGCAATTAGCCCATGCGGTCTCTCTGATTGGTCATTTGAGTTAAAAAAGGACCAAAGAGAGACTCACTGTACTTCTACTGGCCCAAGATGGAGACTGAAGTAGAAAAACATTGCAGGAGTTGCCACACTTGCCAATTGTCTGGCAACAGTGGATCCAAAAATGTGGGAGCTTTAGTGTCCCTTCTAGCTGTGGGAGTTCCTTTTGAGAAGTTGGGATTGACATTGTAGGTCCCCTAAACAATCCAACATCCTCAGGCAATCAGTTTATACTCGCTGTAGTGGACTATGCCACTAGATACCCTGAGGCTATACCAATGAGAAATGTTACTGCTCAGGCAGTGGCTAAGGACCGACTTTGTATTTTTTACCAGGGTAAGATGTCCAAAAGAGGTTGTATCTGACAGGGGGTCACATTTGATGTCCCACTACACGCAGGCCATGTGGAAAACCTGTGGGTTCACAGGTGAAATTAGATGCAAATCCACCCTCCCATGTCAATGCCTGGATTGAGTCAGGGAAAGACCTGTGTTCACAAGTCACATCCATTACCACATCTGGGACATGTGAATTACATCTAACCAGCCCAAACGTCCCAATACAGCTGACCAAAGTAGCCCTTGAGTCACAGACCTACGGAGCAGTAAGCACCTCAAGTACACATGAGATCTGACACTTAAAAACCACACAGAGAAAATCCCTCCTATCGAGTTGTCGTCTGAACCTGATTGATGTAGGGGTGTTAGGGAGAATTCTCCAGAATGGCTAATTTCCCTTACCTACTGAGTCCCTCAGCAGCTTTGCTGGATTTATAGGATTTATTTTTTCACCTGGTAAGAGTGTGAGACTTTTTTCCCACTCTTACATGTGTTTGCTGTGTGTGTTAAATGTTTGTGTTCATAGACTGTGGATCCTCACCTACTCCATAGGCATCATCTTTTTACTGTGTGTCACACAGCACCTTTAGTGCAGTGACACAAGGTTGTCTTTTTCAGACTTCCCACTTTAAACTCCATTTTCTGGGACTGACTACTGTCTCCCAGAACATGTAAAGTTGCCATTGACTTTATTAGTCTTTTTAAATTCACAGACCCAGTACAAACTATATTCCATAGAGTACTGGAAAGAGTTAATAGTTATCCCTTTTTGTCTGTCTCTCATGGAACATTATTTTGTCCCCCTTTCTTTAAGATTTGTCTGGTGGCAGTGGTATCTACCATATTTTTCCTACCGTGGTCTATGAAAATACCCATGGTACTGTTTTAGGCTAAGTTATTAGCCTTAAACTTTAATCTGCTTGTCCCCATTTACTTTTATTTGGTTCCGGCTGGGTTTATCCGCCATAACTTTTTGTAAAGGTCTTTCTCGTGTTTTACACTGCGCGCCAAACCAGGTTTGGTTCCTTTGTTCACCGTCCTTTGGCGGGCTTCTGCACAGAAGCCCTCCTTAGGTGCCTGAGCATCTGGGTAGACAGGATGTGAGGGAGGAGTTTTAAGACCCCTGCACAGGGTCTCCTTGGAGACCCAAGTCACACCCTTGTTTGATTGACTAGGTGACTGTCCTGCCAGGAGAGCCACCCTGCTGTGTGATTGACAGCCAGGCTGTGTGAATGGGGAAAACTGCATAAAAAGCAGGTCTCTGGGACATGGAAGGCAGAGCCGCCACTGGATTGAGACAACGGAAGAGAAGCTGAAGGAAGAGGACCACACCACGACTGAACGTCCCGGTGAAGCCCTGCTGGGAGTCCGAATCTCCAAACTTCGGTGACAGAGAAGATCTGCAAGGAATCTTCTTCCCTTGAGCTCGTGGGACCAACAAGTTCACCAAACACCAAGCAAGGCATCCCTCCCCTGGTCGAATTTGCTGTGCATCGCTGGAGTGAACCGGATAGCCAGGAAGACCGGACACTGTTTGGATTTTAAGGAGCACACCTTTTATTTGTTGCTTTGCTCTGCTGCTGGTTTCTTCCCTGGGCAGTGCAGGACCCTCCAGTCTTCCTCCTTCATGCCAGTCTGACAGTCGCTTCAGGAACCGTGAGCCTGCAGGATCTGCCAGGAACTTCTGCCTGAGCTACAGCATTCTTCTTCTAAGGTACTGTTTAAACCCGGTTGTTCGTTCCGTCCGACCATGGTGAAAGTGTTTTAAATCTTTCGCCAATCCGACGGCTTGTCCTTCTCTATTCTTTTAAATAACTTTTCCTTTCGACCAACTTCATTTCAAACTCTTGCCAAAGACTTAACCGCAAACTACTCTGAACTGTGTGATCCTCTGCAAAGACTCTGAACCATTAACATTGGCCCAGGCCTATTGATTTGAATCCTCATTGTAGCAAGCCTTTTCTAGATTGCCCTGCCTACTTACTTGTTGGTGCTTCTTACTTTTGTATAACCTTGTCTTTCCCTCCCTTTTTAAATTGCTGGAGTGCCATTTTGCTCACACTTCATTTTGAGCTTAACTTGTCCAGAATTGATTGGGTGTTGTGTACTATATTAAGAGTGAGATTTTTCTGCTGCTTTACTTAGTGATTGTTTTACAAATGAATGTGTAAATAAATGTATATTCTTTTACTCAGAAACCTTGAGTCAGTTTTTGTTTGAACCATAGTAATTACTGTCCTTTTTGTAACTTCTGATGCTGCTCACTTTACTCTTGAGATAAGTCTGGCTGCTCAGCCATCACTACCACTTAACTGTGTAGTAGAGGCTTGTAGAAAAGGTGAATTTGTACTGTCAATTGTAGTCCTAATTGTGTGTATTGTTCCCAAAGGGTACTCCATATGATTCTGCCTAACAAGGGGAAATAAAAATTGCCCTGCTAAACAAAAGATCACTAAACAAATATGCTTTAGATATATATGATTTTCTTGTTTCCCACAACCTTGATATTTTCTGTTTGACCAAAACTTGGTTGTCCGATAGCAGCGGTATCGGTTTTTACTCTCCCCTATCACTCTCTCTACATGTAGTGTTCCCCAGGGATCTAACCTATCCCCTTAGGTTTTCAACGGCTACATGGCACCCCTGGCCCATATGATAGTCAATCTCACCTCCAACGTTCAATTTTAAGCGGATGACAGGCTGCTCTCCTTCAGTCTACCCTCAGCCTCTTCCTCTTCCTCACTCATACCTGACTGTCTGCCCACAATTCAGTCGTGATGTGCTGCTAATTATCTCTGCACCAATGCCAGTAAGATAGAGATTGTCCCGATTGGGACTCCTGCTCCCCCCATCCCTCTCTCTCTCTGGAAAGCCACCATTGGCCCTGCGCCTCCACCTACCAACGAGGCAGAAAATCTGGGGGTCATCTCTGACTGACTCTCTCCTTCTCGTCTCACATCGCGGACATCTCTAAAAGCCCCACTACCAATTGGACCTTCCCAGAGGTATTCAACCTTTTCTCACTTTCCCCCAAAGGCTCACAGGCTCTAGAGTTCTGGCTTTCTCTCGGTTGGAATACTGCAACAGCCTCTTTCTTAACCTTCCTCTACTCTCTGTCCTCTTCACCTCTTCCAGAACAGAACTGCAAGACTTATCCTTGGCTTTAAGTCCGGGACTGTATCTCTCAGGCCCTGAAATCCCTTCACTGACTCCCCATGGGTGCAAGAATTAAATTCAAGACCCTTTGCATTGTCCACAAGGCTTTCTGGGGCCTGGACTCACTCTATCTGCAACACTCTCTTCCTAAATACTCTGCTTCCTAGGCCCTCCACTAGTCTTGCTCCAACTCTGTGTGTGTGAGCCGCTTATTCAAGCAAAGACAAGGGGGGGATCCTTAACCACTGCTGGTGCTTCCCTCTGGAACAGCATCCATGCCTCTCTCTGTCTTGAATCGGATCTCCTTAAGTTCAAGAAACTCCTCAAGACTTTCCTCTTCACCTCCTCCTTCTGTCTCCCTCTCCCCTGCTAACCATCTCTTTCTGCTCTATTCCTCTACTTCCGCTCCATTTTGCTGAATGGTTGCCTGGTGTACCTTCAGAGCCTCACAGGTCCCAAGCCTCCCTCGCCAGTCTTCTTGCACTTGCCCCCGGGCCTTGCACTTGCCGCAGCACTACCGCACTTTGGTTCTGACCCATGAGAGAGGTATCTCTTCTCTGCACTTAACCCATGTACTGATGGGACTAGGCGCACTTGATCCCTACTACCCACCACACTTCTTTTTCTGTGCACCTGCATGATCTGAATGTACCATGGCTAGTAAGATCGTTTGTCTGGTCTTCCTTATGTCTTCCACTTGTGTAGACGCGCATATTAATAAACAATGAATCAATATATCAACCATAGATTCAGCCATCCCAGAAGGATACTTGATTATTTGCAAACATCGAGCTGCATGATGTGGAAGTGGAGTGGCAGTCACTGCAAAAAAGCGCTTTCAGTTTTTTGAAAGAAGGAGTACCTGTGACGACTGCAAGGTACTTCACTTAAAACTCCCCCCTTCCCCATGTAGCAGCTTTAACCTTATCCTAGTATATTGGCAACCCCAGGATATGTCCCATTTTAATAAGGATCTACTACAAATTGTAAAAACTATCAATGGCCCAAATTGTTCCACGCTGGAGGCGATTTAAACCGATGGCTTCACAATCCCAAAGACAAAGACGAGGTCTCATTTGAATAATCACTCATTGAACTGGGATGCAAGATGGAGTGAACCCACTGCAATATCCAGAAATATCTTGGATTGGGTTATTTCTAGAAACCTTGATGTAGTCATAAAGAGTGCTACTCCATGCATATAGTCATACCATTGAATTGTTGAAATTACCATATTCTTAAAAGAAATATAAAAAACCTCCCTAAACCCTACTACGGTTGTGTATAACTGTACCTTTAAGAAAGTGAAATCTCAACACCTTAAAGGTTTCTTGCATTAAATTATGTTATCCAAAAACAGCTCTGGCTGCCTAGAGAAACTGGTGGAAACCTATAATAACATCCTGATTAAAATGCTGGACAAAGTGGTCCCTAGAGCGAGGAAATTGGTGAAAGAAAATAAAATCACAACACATGGTTCACTTACGAACTATTAAGCTTAAAAAACTGAAGAGTAGTGAAGAACAATCATGGCTTAAACACCCTTCAACCCTGAACAAGGGAAAACGGAAGGCTCTGGAGGCAGATTGTAAAGCCAAAATAACCACAGCAAAAAAGGATTTCTTTAACCCCTTAAGTGCCAAGGATTAGCGATCTCATCCTTAGCATTACTTCAGTGTTACCAAGGGGGAGATAGCTCGTCCTTTTCAGCACTTCACTTTGTGCAATCCCTGCAAAGCAGGGACCATCCTTGAGCTCTGGCTGAGTTGTGTTACACCCTCTCCCTCTGAGAAAGGACAGGGAGCCCACTGAGGCTCCCTGAAACCGCTGCTGGACTTGTGGACGGTCAACCCATATGAGAGACAACCACCCAAGGCCAGGGACATCACACCCAACCATCCTGGAGGTCTGGCTAGGCAGCATTACAGAATTTCCCTCAGGGAACAGACAGGGAACCTCACGGGGCTCCCTGGGACTGCCGTTGGACTTGTGGACGGTGGACACATTTTATTTTCTGCCCAGGTAGGTGCACCCACACATGAGAGGTACTGTTTTCATACGCACACCTGTGGGAATGTGGGAAGGTAGACCTGTGTTGTTGGCAGCGTGTTTCAGTAGTTTTCTGGTGGGAAATGTCTGAATATTGTGTTTTTTTCCCCTAAATTTGGGACAATTCCGGGGCTTGTGGGTAAAACATTCTGGGCTGATTCACGCAAGTCAGACCTCTGTGGATTCCCACCAGTGTCTTCTTTTCTGAACTGCATGGGGTTCCCTGTTTTCCTTGGTGGCTGCGACCAAGTCCCAAATCTGTAGGTTGGCTCCTCAAACCCTTTGGGGGATAGCAGTGTTTTAGCCTTTTCCCTTTGCACATGTGAGGACACCTGTGGAAACATGGGAAGGTAGAACATGTGTAGGATGTGTGTTGTGGCATGTTTCGGTGGGTGGGCAGAGGGAAATGTCTGAAAATTGTGTTTTTTTTCACCAGACTTCTGACTTTGACAGGGAAATTCTGGGGTGATTTGCGCATGTCAGACCTCTGTGGATTCCCACAGGTGTCTTCTTTTTGTAAATGCATGGGGTTCCCTGTTTTCCTTGGTGGCTTCGACAACCCAGGCCCAAATCTGTAGGTTGGCTACCCAAACACTTTGGGGGTAGCAGTGATTTAGCCTTTTCCCTTTGTGCCGAGGTAGGTGCACCCACACATGTGAGGTACTGTCTTCATTGGGATACCAGTGGGAACGTGGGAAGGTAGGATATGTGTTGGCAGCATGGTTCAGTGGGTGGGCAGAGGGAAATGTCTGATAATTGTTATTTTTTCCGCCAAATAGCTGAATTTGCTGGGGATTGTGGGTAATACATTCTGGGGTGATTCACGCAAGTCAGAGCTCTGTGGTTTCCCACGGGTGTCTTATATTGGAAATGCATGGGGTTCCCTGTTTTCCTGGGTGGCTTCAACACCCTAGGCCCAAATCTGTAAGTTGTCCACAAGAGCAAAATCGCACAGAATCTGCTCTGTCGAAAGACTTGGGGTTGCCAGTGGTCTAGCCTTTTCCCTTTACACCCAGGTAGGTGCACCCACACATGTGAGGTACCGTTTTTGTCAGGACACCTTTGGGAACGTGGGAAGGTAGGAGATGTGTTGTTGGATGCATGTTTCGGTGGGTGGTCAGAGGGAAATGTCTGAAAATTGTGTTCATGTCGCCAAATTTCAGACTTTGCCTGGGATTGTGGGTAATAAATTCCAGGGCGATTTGTGCAAGTCAGACCTCAGTGGATATCCACAAGTGTCTTATTTTTGGAAATGCATGGGGTTCCCTGTTTTCCTTGGTGGCTTCGATACCCTAGGCCCAAACCTGTAGGTTGTCCACAAGAGCAAAATCATGCAGAATCTGCTCTGTCGAAAGACTTGGGGTTGCCAATGGTCAAGGCTTTCCCCTTTGCACCCAGGTATGTGCACCAACACATGTAATGTACAGTTTTTGTCAGGACACCTTTAGGAACGTGGGAAGGTAGGATATGTGTTGTTGGCTGCGTGTTTCGGTGGGTGGGCAGAGGGAAATGTCTAAAAATTGTGTTCATTTCGCCAAATTTCAGACTTTGCCAGGGATTGTGGGTAATAAATTCCAGGGCGATTCGTGCAAGTCAGACCTCTGTGGATTTCCACGGGTGTCTTCTTTTCAGAAATGCATGGAGTTCCCTGTTTTCTTGGTGGCTTCGACAGCCTAGGTAGGCCCAAATCAGTAGGTTGTCCAAAAGAGCAAAATCCAGCAAAATGTGCTCTGGCGAAGACGTGGGGTTACCAGTGGTTTAGCCTTTTCCCTTTGCGCCCAGGTAAGGGCACCAATACATGTGAGGAACCGTGTTCATTGGGACACCTGTGGAAACGCAGGAAGCTAGGACATGTGTTGTTGGTGGTGTGTTTCAGTGGGTGGGTGGAAGGAAATGTGTGAAAATTATGTTTTTTTGCCAAATTTCAGACTTTGCCGGGGATTGTGGGTAATACATTCTAGGGCTATTCATGCAAGTCAGTACTCTGTGGATTCCCACGGTTGTCTTCTTTTCGGAAATGCATGGAGTTCCCTGTTTTCCTTGGTGGCTGCGACACATCAGGCCCAAATCTCTAGGTTGTCCTCAAGAGCATCACGCAAAATCTGCTCTGCCAAAACACTTAGGGTTACCAGGGGTTTAGCCTTTTCCCTTTGCACCAAGGTAGGTGCACCGACACATGTGAGGTACTGTTTTTGTTGGGACACCTGTGATAACACGGAAAGGTAGGAAATGTGTTGTGTTTACATTGTTTTCATACCGTTTTCTAACATTTGCTGCTGCACTTGGGCACACAACACTTTTGTTTCTCAAATGTGACTTACATTTAGTCACTGCTTTAGGCACTATACAATTTTGTTACCTCAGCAGCTCACCTACCCTTCAAAGGTCTACCTATGCTCTTTCAGAAAATGTATGCGTGTTATTCCTCACCACATTTGTTTTCCTTACTTACACATGCTTAGTTCATCTGATCAGGCCTTAAGCATAAAAAACCTATGTACCATGGCTCAGTTTGTGGCTTGTGGTATTGCTTGTTTTGTGAAACATTACAAAAGATGTGTGATTTTCTAACTGGAAGAGTCAAGGGAATGTAGAGGGGCATTGCTTTCCTCGAAATTCACCGAAGCCTGCCTTACTGGGCCAACCATGTCCACCACATATCTTTTTTTATCTGTAATTTTTCAAATGAGTCCCCAAACTATGGATTTTTTCCCTACATAGATTTACCTCACGTGCACAAATCACCCCTTCTTAAATTTGGAATTTTGTCTACTTTTCAGAAATGTATGCCTTTCTGTCTTCCCATTCAGCTTTCCTACCCTTCTCTACCATTCCGTCCACGAATGTCTTATTGGAAAAAAAGGCCAAAATCGCCTTCCTCTCACAAAATGGCTCCTAATCATATCAAAATATGTTTTTTGGTTTCCACTCAACCTGAAAAAACCCAATATGTTCTGCCTTTTTGGTTATATTCACCCCCTACAGCAAACTTGGATTCCTTGTGTCATTATGACCGCCTACATGTGGGAAGAAAAGGGGCCAAATGTGGCCGAGATATCTCATTTAACAAAAAAGTTACAAGGGATTGAATGGTGACATACCGAAATCACCAAAAACGGCCCTGGCACTGGGTAGAAAAACCCTTTTCAGTTAAGGGTTAATAAAGGAATCACAAGAGTCAGGAACAACACCAAAAAGCTATTTAAGATCCTGAAACTTCTAGTGCAGCCAGCCTAAGGCATTAATGCAACCCATCCACGCAACAGATAAAGACTGTGATGATGTCCAACTGGCCTTTGAAAACAAAATTAAAATAGCCTGGTAAAAAATTGAAAAAGATTTAGGCAATGGCCTAAATGAACAGGTGCAGTCGAATGATGTTGGTAAAGAACAGACCGAACAACTGAACTTTGTCTTTACACACGCAAACAACCTTGAGATGGAGTCAATACTGTCCTCAATGCACCCTACCTCGTGCTCTGAGACCATCCTTCCAGTGAAACTTATTCTGGAGAATGTTAAGGATTTTGTCCCATTCTTTTCTAGACTGGTCAACACCGTGTTCGATCACACCTAAGTTCCAGATACAATAAAGATTGTTACCATTACCCCCCTGATAAAGAAATCAGGTCTGGACCCCAAAGACGCAAACATCCTAAGGCCCATCACCCATACAAACTTTTTGCTAAAGGTTCTAGACAACGTGGCTACAAAACAACTTCAAGCGTACTTTGAGTCAGCATCTCTATTCCTTAACAAACAATCTGTGTTTAGACAGCCCTCCTTGATTTACAGACTAACATCCTGGAACTGGTAGACCATGGAAAGAATGGGCTTCTGGTCCTTCTCGACTTGTCAGCAGCGTTTGACCTGCTGGATCATGACAGTTTAATGAACACACTATTAGGCACGCACAAGCCACGAGTCGGATTAAATCCTTCCCGTCGGGCAGACAATCGTCGGTCTTCTGGGAAAATGGCTTTACCCACTCGGCTCCCATCTTGTATGGAGTCCCTCAGGGAACCTGCATCTCATCAAACACTTTTCAACCTGTATATAAGACCTATGTGAAATCTCTTAGAATCTTACGGGTTACGTTTACCAAGTAGGCAAATAACACTCAACTGATCGTAGAAATCAGTGGGGATTATGGGACGGACACCAGGAACTTGACAACAATCTACACAGTGATAGAACCATGGATGACAGAAAACTGGCTCGGCCTCAATGGAGCAAAAATGGAGTTGCTACTGTTCGGTAGCCCAGGGACAAGAGAAAAGCTGTTGAATGAATACTGACACTTCTTCATCAAAGACTATTTCGTAGCAGTGGCTATGAAAAAGTTAAGACCCTGGGGTGTTCTTTAACACCTCCGTCAGCACCAAGACACAGACCAGCTACATCTAGAAATGTGTAACTATTACCTGAAACCTCTGAGGAACATCAAACCCTAAATTTCTGAGATGAATTATGCTTCTATTGGCCAACACTTTTCTCATTAACCATACTCTTAGGTCGGTTAACACAGGAACAATTAGGTCTCTCAGATTTAAAAATGCTGTTGAACTTGGTAGAGCTTTCCCCACGAGGGCAGTACAAGTGAAGAATTCACTCCCATGCTTGCTCCATCTGGAAAAAATGTTAACATTTTCCGTACCCAATTGAAAGCGTTGCTCTTCAAATGAACTAGCAACCTTGAACCATGAAGTAAGCAGTCAAAGGGTCTGAACCTTTCATGTATGTCCCATCCTCTCACATGTCCCTTTCTGTTTGTGTTAGTGCCCTGATGACTGTGGGTTCCCGGCGTGGTATAACTAAATAAATAAAATACACAAAATACAAGTTCTCAGCATCCTACCATCTTCAAACCAATGGGTTTGTAGAGAGGTTTACCAGAACTATGAAGAACATGATTTGTGCTTTAGAGAAACCCCTTAGAAGAAAGGGGAACCTTTTACTGCCATGCCTTATTTCTGACTTCAAAGATGTCCCTCAAGCTGGAGTGGGTTTTAGCCCCTTTGAGCTCCTCTACGGTCATCCAGTCAGAGGCCCTTTGACCCTGATTAAATAAGGTCTGGAGAGTGTATGAACCTTAAAGCCAGTAAGAATTACTGACTATGTGCTAGGCCTCAGACAGAGGATGGCACATATGATGACAGAGGCGTAAGATAACTTGAAGGCTGGTCATCACTAGTCAAACATTGGCATGACCAGACGACCAACATGGTGGAGTGTACTCCAGATCAGCAGGTTCCTATAGCCAAGCTTGGAGTGGTTAATTATTTGGTGGACTTGGGCAAGCCCAAGGAGGCTGCTAGGGTCTTTCACACCAACGTCCTGTAGGTGTATGTCTCTAGAGCAGACATAGGAGCTTTGCTTCTAGCTTCTGATCAAGAAGAAGAGAATACCTCTCCCAGATATTCTAAAAGGACAGCCATCAGGTGGGTCTATAGAAGGAGTGAGTTAAACTTGTTTCTAATGTGACACTGCAATAACAGGTGGAATGCAAATCTTAATTAAATCAATTTGCTCCTTTGTTATCACTTACACCAGGCTTGACCCCTGGGGCCAGCATGACATTGACACTGATGATAGTGTACCTGTGAAAAGCAGGGGCTACAGGATGTCAAATCATGTGAGGAATCACATTAAATAAGAGGTCAAAAAGATGCTTGACCTTGGAGTAATTGAACACTCTTAGTTTCTCTGTGGACTATAGGGCCTTGATACCAGTTACCCAAACGGATGCCCGTCCTTTACCAAGGACTGATGAGCTGTGGATAAGCTGGTTTCAGCTAAATTCCTCATTATATTTGACTTGAAAAGTGATTATTGACACACTGCCATGACTGACCATGACAAGGAGAACACAGCATGTGCTATGACAGAAAGCCTGTAGCAGTTTAAGGTCACACTTTTTGGATTGAAAAATGCACCTGCCACTTTTCTAAGAATGGTAAACCATCTTCTGAATGAGTTAGAGAACTCCTGCCTGGCATACTTGGATGACATAGCAGTGTTCAGCCCTACCTGGGAAGAGCATCTTATTCATCTTGAACAGGTGTGTGAAGCACTTCATCAGGCCAATCTGACCATCAAGGTGAGCAATTGTCAGGTTGAGCAGAGTAAACTGGTCTACCTTGGGAATGAGGTAGGAGGAGGTGAGATCAATTCCTTACCCAGCAAAGTACAAGCTGTACAGGACTGTGCCACCCCTACTGCCCAAACACAAGCAAGAATATTTTTAGGACTCACAGGATATTACAGGAACTTCCTTGAGAGCTATAGGACTATAGCTTCTCCTCTGAATACTTTGTCTTCTCCCAAATACGCCAAGAGGGTGAAGTGGAATGAAGACTGTAAATATCCAGTGCCTAGAGGTCCAGATTAAACTCAGGCCTTCTTAGTCCAGACTGATGCATCCAATATAGGGATTGGAGCAGTCTTGGGCCAGTTTGATAGCAAAGGCAGGAAGCCCCCCATCTGCTTTATCAGTAGAAAACTAAAGGAAAGGGAAACTAGGTGGGCTAGTTTTTTACTGTATTAATGTTATTTGTATCACACCAGAGACCCAAAGGCATCAAGGTGCACAAAGATGCAAGTGGACAAGCATGTAAAAACAGGAATCAAGAAACATGGTCAAGGAGGGTCACCATGGCAAAAGGTTTTGGATACTAGCTGAAAAGAAAGGTTTTCATATTTTTGTCTAAGTGTAGGGAGCTTGGCAATGAGTTCCATAGCTGTGCTGCAAAACCCTTCCCAAGCCATCGGCCATTCTGTCCTTATGGGTTTGAAGTAGTCCAAGATTAGTATTATGGGCTCTGAAGAAATTTAAGCCATATGCCCATAGCTATATGTATCTACTTTCAGGATCCAAACATGCCACCAACCCTTAAGGTGCTTGATGCAGGTGAAGGGGAAACATCCAAAGTTGCCTGGGTGGTCAATTAGCCTTCAAGTCGTTGACTTCACCATTGAGCATTGGTCAGGTACCCAACAACAGAATGCTGATGGTCACTTCAGAAAGTATGACCGACTGGAACCAGAGATCCATCAAGGAGTGTATTGGATCCTCCTGTCCCTTAGTCTGGGGGGGATGAGATTTATGTAGATTCATCAGTGTTATGCTGAATCCACTCTCCTGGTGAGACCCCCAGCACTTTCTGCTGGACTTCTGGACCTTTTTCTTTCACCTCTGAATGAGGGAAGTCTGTTTCCCCTCATTCAATTTTATTTGCTCTGACCTTTGGGAACTTTGTTCTTTTTGTTTTACCTTATTCTATGGAATCTTGCTTTCCTGCTTTTCTCTTAAAGGCATCTGTGTTACACTTTTGCAGCACAAAGCACCCTATGTGCAGTGTTGCTGGGAACGCTTTGGGTTCTCTTTTTACATTATTTCATTTTCCCTAAGAACTATTGTTGTTCGATACTCTGTATCCTTTCTAAAACTTAAATTTATGAAAGATTAGCACACACCACCTTAAGTGGAGTGCTAAGGAGATACCGAGTATCCCCATTCTCTGTGCTCTTGTAACTTTTTAGTCACAGTGAAGAGGGAGGTCTGAATGTGAGTTTTGCCTTTGGCGGGAACCCTAGGGTGTCTCTGACTAGGCTCCAGTGCGTCTGTGAAGGCAGGAATCAGGGGAGGAGTTTCCCCTGTTGTGTGTCTGCCAGAGTGACTGAATGGAACCTGTTCCCATGAGGGGCTGACTGTCCTGATTAGACAGCCACCCGCCCCATCCTGTTAACTGAGAGAGTTTGCAGAGAAGTGAATGGGAGTGCAAGGGAAGTCTGAATGAAAGGACAGGTTCCTGAGGCAGAAGGCAAGTCGACCACCGGAACAGAACATCTGAAGCTGAAGATGAACAGAGATGCCTGCAGACCCTTCTATTAACCGTGTAGTGACCACTGCTGTACTGACCTCATTTATTATCAACATAGGAGCTCAGTAGACGATGACCATTTCCCTTCGGCCGGTGGGACTAACCTGCCCCAAGACAAACTGCAGAGCAAGCCATTTTCCAAGATGCTGTGACATTCCAGGGCTGCACAGCACAATTACCAGGGGAACTATGTCCATTTGCATTGAAATGTCTTTGCATGGATGAATACCCCCACAACTTTGGTGAGCTCCAGTTGGACCTCCAGATGCATGATCCCACTCATCCAAGTCCCCTAACCAGAGTGCAGGACTGCAGAATCGAGGAAGAGCGACCGGATGATAACTGTTCATTGTTGGAGCTGATAAAAAGGCAGACTAGCCACAGACTGACATGGGAGAACGAATGATATATGATTTGTTATTCATAACGTACCTGTACACAAGTGTTTCTAGGCATGACAAGACAAGGAAGGGAAAACAGAGTGAAGACAAGACCAACGATCTTACTAGGCCATGTGTCATTCAGATTGTGCAAGTGCAACAATGCAAAGTGCAGAGGGAAGGGAGAGAGGGAAGTTCCAGGGTGAGGGGGGAGTGCAATCAGGGCAGCATTGCTCTTTGTAAGTGCAGCCAGGGCAGCACAGCTCTGGTTCAGTGCAAGAATGCAGGGTACTCTAAAGGTTACAGGTACAGCTTCTGAGTGCGCACTAGGCCCACAAGGAGTGCAGGGGAGACTGATCATGGAGGAGCATGATAATCAGTGAGACAGTGAGACACTGAGGCTACAAAGCAACTAGTCAGAAAGGTAGGACAGCAGGGGAGTGTGAGAAACCAAAGGGTGTCTCACCCGCTAGTCCTCGGGGGCTTGTCATCCAGGTGGCCAAGACACGGCCATCGATATTGGATCCAGTTTCTGGGGGTGGACCAGTGCAGGAGGATCAACCTGGGTGAGGGGTCTTCGGGCAGTGGGGGTGAGGTGACCGATGGTGAGATGTGGTATCCCACCCTTTCCCCTACATGTGACCCATCCTCTTTTATAGGATTTGTTAAAGTCCCAACTCCCCACTGCCTTGTCTACACAAACACTGGGACAAGGAAGAGGGCGACTGAGAGTAAAAAGGCTAAACCTTACATATTTCATTGGACATGTCTCGCTAATCGGGTCAGGCAAAGTCAGGCACTTGACTTTAAGCGCATATGTCTGATACCAATTAGCTCTCCTAACACGGATAAAAGGCAGAACATAGAGACACACTCTGAGCAAGGTGGAACACGAGCAAGAGCAGAATTTACAGGGCAAAGGCAAACCTACTGGAGAAGAGCGACAGACCAAGGGAGGGTAGAGAACACCAAGAGTTCCCTGCAGGAGGTTGTTGCCTCCAAAAGGCTGCGAAAGACACTTAGAGAAGGCAACTTCCCAGACAAGAAGACTGCATTGTGTTTCAAGGACACCAACAACCCTCTCGGGCGAACGGCAGAGTTGGGGAGGCGAGGGCAAGAGTGTGGTTTTAACCTTGACTCGTGAATTAAAAACTGCAAAGACAAGAAAGAAATACACACAGCCGGTGAGTTGGCAAGCAACATGAAAAACCGTTGTGTGATAAAAAAAGATTGAAGTTGCAACAGTATATCACACATTTACAGGCTGTATGCATGTTGATGAGACACGAAGGAAGGCAGACCTGTGATAAACTTTGAATTGCCAATAGCTGTGAAACCAGCGGTATTGAGAAGTGATGTGGTCCGGTGAAACAAAGTAGCCCACTCGAAAGTCTCTGTGAAAGGTGAATTGTTTTTGTTATGGAGCGATAAAGTGAATGAACTATGAAAGCAAAGTGATAAAAATGAACCCTGGGAAAAAGGGGGGGAGTTAAAAGGTGAATATTGGACTTTTGTGCTTATGACATCAAAATACCAAGACCAAGAGACACTGGGGTAAATAACACAAGAGTGTGAGCTGAAGGGAAAATCGAAGTGGTCCTGCGGAGTACTATAGTAAATGCCCCGCACATTCGAAAGTCTTCGATATCAGGAAAAGGTATGAGCCCGAATAAGGGAGACCGGAAGTGTGATAAGTTAGGGGAAGGGAACCCCTAAAGGATGTCAATTAAGCTTGGGGAAGGGAATCCCTGCAGGTTTTGTGTTTGAAAGGTCCAAGCCCGACTGAGGGAGACGGACATCATTTTTTGCTTTAAAGGTACGACCTGGACTGAGGGAGACCTACGTGAACCTTTCACTTTGAAAGGTCTGAGCCGGGCTGAGGCAGACAAGCAGGAAATTTTTGTTGAACTGTGATTTGAAAGCTGGAATGAGAGACTTTAACATCGAAGTCCAGGTCGGCCTCGATCCACATTTTGAACTGCTTTTATTTTGAGAACCTGAGCCATAGTGTGTCATCTTGTCTACGGGGAATGCCTTACTCCCTGCTCTCTAACGTGGAGAGGGGAGATGACTCGGTCACATTTATTTTTTATATTCTAACACTTATTTTCCTTTGCATACATATTCTCCTTTACACACTTTTTGCACAAAAGATAGGGCAGGCATTAGGTTTTATTAGT
The DNA here is from genome assembly GCF_040938575.1 of Ambystoma mexicanum. Taxonomy (NCBI): domain Eukaryota; kingdom Metazoa; phylum Chordata; class Amphibia; order Caudata; family Ambystomatidae; genus Ambystoma; species Ambystoma mexicanum. The sequence continues at coordinate 840,121,274 of NC_090935.1, read as the reverse complement.
GTAGGCTATTTTGATTTGACAGACTCAACTAGGACTGCTTAATTTATTATTTGATTGAAGAGAATACTCCCATCCTAGCTATAGGGCAAAGTAGTTTTTAAAAACAACAAAAATTGAATAAATGTTTTACAAATTGTACCTTTCGTGTCAGTGTCATACTTGTGATTTCATTCCTCTCTTAAAGGAGGTGGAGATAGGAAGCAGAGAAGAAAAGGAAGGTCTTGAGCTGCTTCTGTAACTTTAGGTGGTCCGGCTCAAATTTGAGAGGGGCTGGGACGCCATTCCAGAGGGTGGCACCTGCAGAAGAGAGAGATCTACCCCTCACTCTCTGCCTGGAGGAGCATCTGATCCTCAGAGCGTTGGAGGTTGTTGGGAGAAGGGCTTGAGAAGGAAGGTATTTTGGAAGGGAGAGTTGGATGTACTATAGGCCCTGACAAAAGAAAGCCTTGTGGACGATGCAGAGGGTCTTGAACTTTATCCTTGCAGCCACCAGGAGCCAGTGGAGAGTTTTCAGGGCTGGAGAGATGCGGTCCCCGGGTTTGAGGCCAAGGATATGTCTTGTAGTCCTGTTCTGGATTAGTTGCAGAGGGCGGGGGGTAGAGGAATGCAGATTGAGAAAGAGGCTGTTGTAGTAGTCCAACCTAGAGAGAACTGGAGAGAGTGAGCTTCTGGGGGAAAGTGAGAAAAGGAAGGATACCAGTGCAGCTGGTAGTGGGCCTTCTTGTCAAGGTTGGTAATGTGAGGATAGACATAGAGAGTGGAGTTGAAGATGACACCAATGTTTTTTGCCTCCCAGGAAGGCAAAGGAAGAGAGCCCCAGGAGGGCAGTCAGCAGTGAGCGAGCAAGGCGAGGAAGCTGAGTGTAGCCTGAACGAGAGCTGAGTGTCACCCGCATAACACTGAAAGTTAGAGGAGAAGGTAGAGATCAGATGGGCCAAAAGGGCGAAGTAGACATTGAAGAGCCTGGGGGAGAGGATAGAGTCCTGGGAAATAACACAAGTGAAGAGAGCGGTGGTGGAGAGAATAGACCCAAGTTGGACCTGGGAGGCTCTGTCCATGAGGAAGGAGTTCAGACACTCTAGGGTTTGATCCATGATGCCCCGGTCCTCACAGAGTGAATTGATCAGAATGGCGTGATTGACTGTGACAGAGGGAAGGCTGGAGCCAAGATAAGAGAGCATATCTTCACGGATATTCATGAGAGCAGTTTCCGTGCCTCTGGCTGCTCTGAAGCTCTGGCTGATGGTCATTGAGACAACCAACATATTCAGTGTGGAGAGTAAGCTGGGAGATGGCCAGGAGTTTTCCCAGGAAAGGAGTGATAGAGATCGGGTGATAGTTTGCAGACAAGTAGGATCGTCCAAAGACATTTTAAGGAGGGGGTCACAAGGGTGTGCTTGAAGGAAGAGGGGAAAGATCCTGTGGCGAAAGAGTGATTGCAGAAATCGGCCAATGCTTGAGCGATGGTGTCAATGTTGTCATTGATGGTTCTGGTTGAGCAGAGGAACACCTGTTTGGATGACACTTTCATAGATCAGACTTGTCTAGAAACATTCTTAGGTGTTGTCAGGGAGACAGAGGAGACAGGAGGAGGAGAGGGAGGGTGGGGAAAAGGGGGTTGAGAGAGGTAGAGAGAAAGGAAGAGGAGAGCGAGGACTGGATGTCATGGGTTTTAGTGGTGAAGTGAGAAGCCAGAGCCATACAGAGGGCCTGGGAAGGATATGGAGAGGTGCAGACTGCAGATGGATTGGCCAGCTCCTTGCAGAGGGTCCTCTCTCACGACTGCTGCTGTGACATCCCATTCAGAGTCCTTCCTTTCATCACCAAACCAAGGAATCAGGAGTCCAGGTCTGTTGCTGCTGAACAGAGGATCCAGATGTGTGTTCATCAACTAATCTAAGGTACTGTGGGACTAAAGGTAGAAACTACCTCAAGGCAAATAGTCACTCCAGTCACACTCCAGGGTTTGATCCATGATGCCCCGGTCCTCACAGAGTCAATTGATCAGAATGGCATGATTGACTGTGTCAGAGGGAAGGCTGGAGCCAAGATAAGAGAGCAGATCTTCACGGATATTCAGGAGAGCAGTTTCCATGCCTCTGGCTGCTCTGAAGCTCTGGCTGATGGTCATGGAGACAAGCAACATATTCAGTGCGAAGAGTAAGCTGGGAGATGGCCAGGAGTTTTCCCAGGAAAGGAGTGATAGAGATCGGGTGATAGTTTGCAGACAAGTATGATCGGCCAAAGACATTTTAAGGAGGGGGTGCACAAGGGTGTACTTGAAGGAAGAGGGGAAAGATCCTGTGGCGAAAGAGTGATTGCAGAAATCGGCCAATGCTGGAGCGATGGTGTCAATGTTGTCATTGATGGTTCTGGTTGAGCAGAGGAGCACCTGTTTGGATGACACTTTCATAGAAGAGACTTGTCCAGAAACATTCTTAGGTGTTGTCAGAGAGACAGAGGAGACAGGAGGAGGAGAGGGAGGGTGGGCAAAAGGGGGTTGAGAGAGGTAGAGAGAAAGGAAGAGGAGAGCGAGAACTGGATGTCATGGGTTTTAGTGGTGAAGTGAGAAGCCAGAGCCATACAGAGGGCCTGGGAAAGATATGGAGAGGTGGAGACTGCAGATGGATTGGCCAGCTCCTTGCAGAGGGTCCTCTCTCACGACTGCTGCTGTGACATCCCATTCAGAGTCCTTCCTTTCATCACCAAACCAAGGAATCAGGAGTCCAGGTCTGTTGCTGCTGAACAGAGGATCCAGATGTGTGTTCATCAACTAACCTAAGGTACTGTGGGACTAAAGGTAGAAACTACCTCAAGGCAAATAGTCACTCCAGTCACACTCCAAGGTTTGATCCATGATGCCCCGGTCCTCACAGAGTCAATTGATCAGAATGGCATGATTGACTGTAACAGAGGGAAGGCTGGAGCCAAGATAAGAGAGCAGATCTTCACGGATATTTAGGAGAGCAGTTTCCGTGCCTCTGGCTGCTCTGAAGCTCTGCTGATGGTCATGGAGACAACCAACATATTCAGTGTGGAGAGTAAGCTGGGAGATGGCCAGGAAAGGAGTGATAGAGATCGGGTGATAGTTTGCGGACAAGTAGGATCGGCCAAAGACATTTTAAGGAGGGGGTGCACAAGGGTATGCTTGAAGGAAGAGGGGAAAGATCCTGTGGCGAAAGAGTGATTGCAGAAATCAGCCAATGCTGGAGCGATGGTGTCAATGTTGTCATTGATGGTTCTGGTTGAGCAGAGGAGCACCTGTTTGGATGACACTTTCATAGATCAGACTTGTCTAGAAACATTCTTAGGTGTTGTCAGACAGAGGAGGCAGGAGGAGGAGAGGGAGGGTGGGCAAAAGGGGGTTGAGAGAGGTAGAGAGAAAGGAAGAGGAGAGTGAGGACTGGATGTCATGGGTTTTAGTGGTGAAGTGAGAAGCCAAAGCCATACAGAGGGCCTGGGAAGGATATGGAGAGGTGGAGACTGCAGATGGATTGGCAAGCACCTTGCAGAGGGTCCACTTTCACGACTGCTGCTGTGACATCCCATACAGAGTCCTTCCTTTCATCACCAAACCAAGGAATCAGGAGTCCAGGTCTGTTGCTGCTGAACAGAGGATCCAGATGTGTGTTCATCAACTAACCTAAGGTACTGTGGGACTAAAGGTAGAACCTACCTCAATCTAAATAGTCACTCCAGTGTGACTGGAGTGCCTTACAAGGCGTTTGGGTGACCACCCATACCTCTGGCCCACGCTTAACAGAATGTGCTCTCCTAGGTTGTCCTTTGCAGGGTCCCTAGAAATTGTGTTATCTTGCTAAAGCATTTTTATTTAAGTGACTAAAGTATCCTGAGGAACTTAACTTTGCCTTTTCTGCTGCTGCTTAAGACTTTTACTCTGCTCCTACACTGACTGTGACAAACTCTTGGATAGTTAGGGATTGGACTGCCAAAGCGTTAGAAGTATTGCAAAGTGTTACTAGAGAGAACATTATTGCTAAAGTGTTGAATAACTCCTCCATTTCCTTCCTACAGACTTTGTCTGAAGTGACTTTAGTAAATGAATGCAACTGTCATTTATCTCTAACAAAGGGTAGCGCGCAGCACTAAAAGTAATATGGTAGAACTGTCATTACTGTCATTTTCTGTAACAATTGTAAGCACAAGCAGCTGCTATTGAAGCAGTCACCTATGAAAAGCATTGTTAATGATTCCTATGTGTGTTGGTTAGTCTAAATCAGTATTTACCTACCTTGCCTTGTGTATATTAGAATAAATGTATATTTTAATATAGCTATCAGTGTGCAAGCGTTTCTGTGGACTATAAAATACTATTAATCACTTCAATAATATTAAATATTATTGAATTCAATAGGTCTGTCATTTATTGAATTCACTTTTAACATTTATTGTATTTGTACTGTTTCTATCGCAATCTCAAAAGAGTCTCCAAGACTGCCAAGTACTCAGTGGTGTGAATTGATATCACAAAATGTGAAGTAATTGTCATAAGAGTTAGTCTTCTGTTGTACTTTCTCATGGACACCTTTCCCAGAATGAGAATATTTTGACATCTAGCAGTTTGTGTCCTTGGCATAGGCAGACGCACATGCAATAGTTACAAGGACTGGCTCCAACGTGAAGGTTCAGCAGGGCTTGGGAATATCATATTGAGCCAACATGTCTAGTTGCAAGGTACTGATTATTGCTGTATGTTGCTATGCAGAATAGATTTTGCTCTTTGTAGTAACTGCATGGTGGGCCTCTGCAGTAGGATGCACATGGCATAACACGTTACTGTATTAGCCTATCAGGATAGGCCAATTTCGTTGTTACTAGATTTATATAGGTAGGAGAATAGTAGAAGGAGTGCAATTAGCATGGGCCCATTATCTCAAATGTGTTGTAATTTTGTGTTTTCGTCTGATGTGGGCAGGTTGAGAGTTCAGTGTCCTGGTCTCCCTAGATTGACAGACATTATTGCATTGCATTGCATTAAAGCTGTGTTTTTACCACTTGTGCCGCTCGTCATTATTTCAGGTAGACATTAAGAGTCCACATCATACAGAGTGGCACATCTGAAGGCACTGACCAGCAGACAGCATCCCAAACTGAACCCATATCCAATCACACTACCCTAACTGCATTCTTACACGGCTGTACCACTGCTGCGAACAGTGGTGACAGTGTTCACAAATCCCTATGCAAATTAATTCCTCTAATTTCAAGTATTCCCATTAGTATTGCGTCTACCAATGGTACCCTGACTTGAAGCACATCTCCAACCATAATGCAGTGTCCTTACCCATAGTTTCCACAGAGATGAACATTAGCGAGCTCCTTTAGCTTGACTGTTTGTGCACTGTCCCTAGGATATTGCTTTATTTTGATAATTTTATTGGTTGAATATTAAATTAAAAAAGAGGCAACTTGTTTTCTTGTATACTCCTTTTTATCGTGAAACATATAATTGCCTATGTTCATCTATTTCTTATTTCCAAGGAAATGCAAATACGTTGCATATGCTCAGGCAAGATGCATTGAACATGTTGAAGCTCAAAAAATATCTTCTCTTGTCTACATCCAATCTCAGCTTAGATCATTGAGCTGTCTCTCTCTAAAGGTCTTTAGGGATCCCTGTGTTGGCAGTGACCAATGCAACATAGTTGTCTTATGTTGAACAAACTTTTATTTTTATATTCACATAATGCTCAAAGTCAAATACCAGTGGGGAACTAAAACTGCATCAATTGAACTGTGACAGATGATATTAGGATTGAAATATGTCGGTTCAGTCCTATGGACCTTGCAAAAAATCACCACGCCCCGAATAAAGTTGTCCAAAATGGTGTTGGCTGAATGATCTCCAGCATCTGCTAACTCAGCCACATTACGCAAAACCTTACCACATTTTGCTGGCTCTCAAGAGAAGCATGTTTAGTGTCCAAGATGGTATGTATAATTGACATAGCCATCCACCAAGGCACTTAATGTTAAGAAAGGAGGAAGGCAATGAATATGGCAAGGGAAATGTGCACGGAATCGCACAGTGAACAACTTTGAATCTAACAACGTGCATACAATACCCAAGACTTGTGTATACTAAAACCCAGGAGTGCAAATAGAGTGAAACAATAATACCAATATATGAAAAGGGATGTGGGGTAAGCACTTAGAACCTCCTTATGACTGAAAGGAAAGTCGGCAAACTCCTTACCCACTATGCTATTACAGATACTGACAGCGCTAAGCCCACGTAGAGGGCAAGCAAGTACAGGATCTGTGAGCTGACACTCTGGATGATACTGAATAAGGAACTTAGAAACAGTACTCACGAGGAAAGGAAACACCACTTGAATGTCAGTAAATTCACGAACCCAGTAGATCAAACAGGGACCCAGAAGGCTATAACAGCAATGGGTGGAGGATAACTAAATTCATAAGACCCAAGTCAAGGGGCAAGTAGGAATTGTGATTGTAGAATAGTGAGGAAAACAAAAGGCATTCACACAGGGACTAGTTACAACAGCGCCCCACACCATCAAATGGGAAATAAATGCAGAAGTGCAATGGAAAACATGGAATGGATCCCAATAGAAAGTAAGGATCAGGAGCAGGGAAAATGATATCACAAAAGGAAACCTTTCCCACCCATCCAAGGAGAAAAGGCAGGAAGCTAAATCTATAGGGAAAGACTAATGCATCAAGTTTTTCAGTAGCAAAGGGCAGCATCAAAGAAACAGAGAACACAGGCAAACTGGGCTGCATCAAAGGGTAAAGCACAGAGAAAGGCTGCCTGCAGACAGAGGAAGACAGAAAGGGAAATCCAGAAAGCAGAAATCAATTAAGCACATGAATCCGAAATCCAGGGCAGAGGAACAAGAAACAGGAACTAGGACTAGGCACGAAAGCTAGGAACAAGGAACAAGGAACCAGTCACAACAGGAACACTGCAACAATGACCAGCGCTGGACTGAAGCAAACTGAGGCTTTTAAAGCTGCTTAACGAGCACACCCCTCAGGTGTGCCGCCTGCTGCACCTGCAGCCACAGGTGTTGCCTATCCTCCACCCAACCTTGTCCTGCAAGGGAGGAGGTGAAGCAGTGAGCCAGGCATTCTGGGAAGCATAGTCACTTGATTAAAGTAGCATGCTGGCCGCCAAAAACCTGGAATGGATCCGGAAAGGAAGTAACTTGGAAAATAAGGTTTTAGCGCTCCCAATTCATCACAACACTGTAGCATAAGGTTCGGAGGAAATGTCCAGTAGGGAATAAACCCCAAAACATGCCCCCAAGTGGCGGGAACGGGAGCGAAGGGAGCGAGCCGTGACACTTAATCGTATCCATTAAACAACTACATTTCTGGAGGATACCAGTCACTGCATACAAAATGCAGCACAACTTTTAAATCCCTTATTTTGAATTCAGGGACTAAGTATACGGTCTTCTTGAGGATACCCTGAGACCATCCAGCACTGGCAAATACGGCAGGATCTAGCCAACTCGCAATAGCAAAACCATACGATTCTTTCATACTCTACCTCTGCAGAGATGCAAAAACCAACAAATGTCCCTATTCATTTTGTGGTACGTTTGAATGCATGCCACAATAATTCCAACTTTCCAAATACTTCTCATACAGCCACTTACAAATGATTTACAAAATATCTCCCCCAGCTTCATTGGGACTGAGTGGATTTGTGGATTTTAGAAGCCCATTTAGCCAGTCTGATGTTGACCTCCCCTTTCCTTGTTGCTCCCACCATAAAGCCACAGCCAATACTGTAGGTGGAAATGCTTTTCCCCTGTTTAAGAATCTCCTATGCCAAGCCCTACTAAACTGCTCCACACATTGTTCTCCTTTAACTAGAACAATGTATAGCTCAATCACATTACAATCTTAGTAGAACCAATGCCCACTTCTTTCCTATGTTTCTGTTTATTGGGATGACCTTTGTGATGAATTAGTGTCTGCCCTGCAGGTGTATAAGAGTGTGCAGAGGCTAAAGCCCCTACTCAGCTCGTTGTCGGACACTTCTAATACCAAGAGCCAACATAATCATAAAGGTAAAACAGTCATAGTTAGGAGATAGGCCTCCTTTGCCTTCTGTCTGTGGTAACATGGGCCCAGGGAAGGCTATACTTTCAAAAGGGTTGTGAATGTGGTTCAGTAGCAACCCAATAGTGAAGTATAACAGTCCAAAATAAAGGAGTGCCCATTCAGGGTTCTATAATATATATGTATATATATATATATATATATATATATATATATATATATATATATATATATATATATATATATATAGAGAGAGAGAGAGAAAACCAGAGGAGAAGGGACGGACCGCAGTCTCCGTGGACCCAAGGAGGTCCTGCAATCCCAGATGGGAAGCGAACCCAAAAATATATGATGCTCACACGGTAAGAATAGGACGTTTTTTAATAGTAAAAAACTGCACAGTTGTACAGAGCAAAAAGGCTGGGGAAACAGCAAGACGAACAGAGGCAGGACGCCTGGTACACGGCCCACCTACACGGTAGTGGCCATGTAGTTATGGTTAAGTTGCTGTTTCCATAGGAAGAGCACTTTTTGGGTGGCTTATAACTTCGCTCTCCCTGGACGGATCCTCACCAAACTTTGCAAAAAAAGTAGTTGGGTCACTCTGAATTGTTTTGCAAAGTTTGGTGAGGATTCGTCCGGGGGGGGCAAAGTTATAGGGGGGTCCCAAAATTTTTTTTTTCCCCATAGACATAGACATACATACCTACAGCCCAAACCGCTGGACGGATTTACACCAAATTAGCGGCAGGAGCGGCGGCTTGGTCCCGAAAGCGTGCTTTGCTTTATTTGGTGTAAATCCGTCCAGTAGTTTTAAAACAATGACAAAAATGTAAGTGAAAAAAATTAGTGATATCTGTGTTCGCTTCGCGGACACACTTCCCTGTTCGCTCCGCGGACAGGACGGTGATTGGGCAAGCAGCTTGCGTGATGTCCATGGACATCTGACGTGCTCTCTCATTGGATGCGTGAAAGCGTGCAGTGCGTCTGGCTTCAGAGACGCCCGCCATCTTTGTTCCTCGCATGAGAGGCTTTGTATCCGGCCTGCACAGTAAGTCCCCCATCCCCGCTCATGCCCGTGTCTGTCTCCTGTTCCTCCCACCCCACCCCACTCATGCTAAGTGTCTTCCCTTTTCCTCCAGCCCCCCGCTCACGCCATCGGCACACGGTGGCCAGCGGAGGGCCGAGGAGCGGGATCTGCCGCCTGCACACGAACGCCGTGTGTCTTTCTCGATCCCGCCAACCCCCCGCTCATGTCCGTGTGTCTTTCTCCCTCCCACCAACCCCCACTCATGTCCATGTGTCTTTCTGCCTCCCGCCCACCCCCCGCTCATGCCCCACTCGTCTCTCCCAACCGCCCACCCCCCGCTCTTGCCCCGTGTGTCTCTACCACCCACTGCTCATGTCTGTGTGTTTCTCCCCAGCCGCCGCCCGCTCATGTCCGTGTGTCTTTCCCCACCCGCCGCCCACCCCCCGCTCATGTCCGTGTGTCTCTCCCCACCCGCCGCCCACCCCCCGCTGATGTCCGTGTGTCTCTCCCCACCCGCCGCCCACCCCCCGCTCATGCCCCGCTTTTGTCTCTCCCCACCCGCCGCCCACCCCCCGCTCATGCCCGTGTGTCTCTCTCCCTCCCGCCCGCCCCCGCTCATGTCTGTGTGTCTCTCAACCCCCACTCATGTCCCGTGTGTCTCTCTCCCTCCCCCCACCCCCGCTCATGCCCCGTGTGTCTCTCCCCCTCCCTCCCACCCCCTGCTCATGCCCCATGTGTCTCTCTCTCCTTCCCCCCACCCCCCACTCATGCCCCGTGTGTCTCTCTCACTCCCCCCCACCCCTGCTCTTGCCCCGTGTGTCTTTCCCCCTCCCACCCCCGCTCTTGCCCCGTGTGTCTCTCCCCTCCCACCCACCCCCGCTCTTGCCCCGTGTGTCTTTCCCCCTCCTGCCCACCCCCGCTCTTGCCCCGTGTGTCTTTCCCCCTCCCGCCCACCCCCGCTCTTGCCCCGTGTGTCTTTCCCCCTCCCACCCACCCCCGCTCTTGCCCCGTGTGTCTTTCCCCCTCCCACCCCCACTCTTGCCCCGTGTGTCTCTCCCCTCCTGCCCACCCCCGCTCTTGCCCCGTGTGTCTTTCCCCCTCCCGCCCACCCCCGCTCTTGCCCCGTGTGTCTTTCCCCCTCCCACCCACCCCTGCTCTTGCCCCCTCCCGCCCACCCCCGCTCTTGCCCCGTGTCTCTTTCCCCCTCCCGCCCACCCCCGCTCTTGCCCCGTGTCTCTTTCCCCCTCCCACAAACCCACCCCCGCTCTTGCCCCCTCCCACCCACCCCTGCTCTTGCCCCGTATCTCTTTCCCCCTCCCGCCCACCCCCACTCTTGCCCCGTGTCTCTTTCCCCCTCCCAGCCACCCCCGCTCTTGCCCCGTGTCTCTTCCCCCTCCCGCCCACCCCCGCTCTTGCCCGTGTCTCTTTCCACCTCCCGCCCACTCCCGCTCTTGCCCCGTGTCTTTCCCCCTGCTGCCCACCCCTGCTCTTGCCCCGTGTCTTTCTCCCTCGCACCCCCGCTCTTGCCCCGTGTCTTTCACCCTCCCGCCCACCCCCGCTCTTGCCCCACTCTTGCCCCGTGTCTTTGTACCCTCCCGCCCACCCCCGCTCTTGCCCCGTGTGTCTATCACCCTCCTGCCCACCCCTGCTCTTGCCCTGCACCCCTGCTCTTGCCCCGTGTCTTTCCCCCTCCTGCCCACCCCCGCTCTTGCCCCGTGTCTTTCCCCCTCCCGCCCACCCCTGCTATTGGCCTGTGTCTTTCCCCATCCCTCCCACCCCCGCTCTTGCCCCGTGTCTTTCCCCCTCCCTCCCACCCCCGCTCTTGCCCCGGGTCTTTCCCCCTCCCGACCACCCCCGCTCTTGCCCCGTCTTGCCCCGTGTCTTTCCCCCTCCCGTGTTTGTGGAACATGGTAGGTTTTTAGATGGGGGTGTACAGTGAACGTAGTCAATTGTATTCTAGAATGCAAGGAATATCAGCATTTACTTTACTTGCATCAAAGTTGATTAGAAATAGTATGTCAAGTGTATGTAAGCGTGATAGTGCCTTCTTTAAAGACTGTGCTCCCAATATCTATCAATGCTTTATCTAGGGTAAGACATTGTGATTTGTGAATGGTGACTGTGTATGCTAGAGTTAGAGAAAATTGTTCTCTGTGTACATACATGTCTTTGAAAAGAAGGAAGCGGGATGTTGAGCGTCCCATCCTTTTAACTTCTGATAGTTTGTCAAAGAGAAAATTGATTAACTAATGTTGTTGTCACGTGGGTATGTTTGAAAGCCAACAACTTTACCAAGTGCTCCATTAACTAGTCCTTGCTCCACATCAAAATTACGTTTAAGCATTACTCTACAGTTCAAAGAAAATTTTAATATTTACTCCAAACCAGCTGTGTTGGAGATAGAGTTTTCTAAGATATTTACAGGGTAATTCATAGAATTTCGCAGAAAAGTGTCGCAAGCGGCTGGCGCAGAGTGTCCGCGTGCGATTGACTGCGCCAGGCACGTGCGCTAAAACCGATTTCCGCGCACAGCGTATTCATGGATTTTAGGCTCCCAAACCAGCCGTGGCGCAGAGTATCGCAGCGACCCTGCAGCAGCGCCAGTAACGCCCCCAAGAACGCCCTCGCGCAAGGAAAAGCCATCAAAATCGCTAAATCATCGCAAAGGGCTGCGCTAACCCTGGACCAGTTTACAGGGCTGCCAAACAAGGAACGCAAAGCGGGTAACGTGCATATCAGGGGTACGCGTGAAGTTATACACGCGATTAGCCAGGGTACGTGTATTACAGGGGTACGCGGGAAGTTTAACACGCGATTGGCCAGGGTACGTGTATTACAGGGGTATGCGGGAAGTTTAACATGCGATTAGCCAGGGTACGTGTATTACAGGGGTACGCGGGAAGTTTAACACGCGATTAGCCAGGGTACGTGTATTACAGGGGTACGCGGGAAGTTTAACACGCGATTGGCCAGGGTACGTGTATTACAGGGGTATGCGGGAAGTTTTACATGCGATTAGCCAGGGTACGTGTATTACAGGGGTACGCGGGAAGTTGAACACGAGATTGCCCAGGGTACGTGTATTACAGGGGTAGGCGGGAAGTTTCACACGCGATTAGCCAGGGCACGTGTATCACAGGGGTACGCGGGAATTATCACATGCGATTTGGCTGTGTACGTGTATTACAGGGATACACGGGAAGTTTTACACGCGATTCGGCTGGGTACGTGTATTACAGGGATGCGATTTGGCCAGGTACGTGTATTACAGGGGTGCGCAGGAATTATCACACGCGATTTGGCTGGGTACGTGTATTACAGGGGTGCGTGGGAATCATCACACGCGATTTGGCTGGGTACGTGTATTACAGGGGTGCGTGGGAAGTCACACGCGATTAGGCTGGGTGGGTCCTCACAGGTGTTCCCTGTACACCCTCCACGGCCCCTGCAGGCAGCCTACAAAACAGGGGACTACCCGGCACACCTGCTCATGTCCCCCTGCACCCCCACCCCCCAGCAGTGCAGGGGCAGCCTCCACCAGGCCCCCACCCATGCCTCCCACCACCCCCAACCCCCAGCAGTGCAGGGGCAGCCTCCACCAGGCCCCCACCCATGTCTCCCACCACCCCCACCCCCCCGCCACCAGGGGCACCCTCCACCAGGCCCCCACCCATGTCTCCCACCACCCCCACCCCCCCGCCACCAGGGGCAGCCTCCACCAGGCCCCCACTCATGTCTCCCACCACCCCCAGCCCCCACCATCCAGGGGCACCCTCCACCAGGCCCCCACTCATGTCTCCCACCACCCCCACCCTCCCGCCACCAGGGGCAGCCTCCACCAGGCCCCCACACATGCCTCCCACCACCCCCACCCCCCCGCCACCAGGGGCAGCCTCCACCAGGCCCCCACTCATGTCTCCCACCACCCCCACCCTCCCGCCACCAGGGGCAGCCTCCACCAGGCCCCCACCCATGTCTCCCACCACCCCCACCCCCCCGCCACCAGGGGCAGCCTCCACCAGGCCCCCACCCATGCCTCCCACCACCCCCAACACCCAGCAGTGCAGGGGCAGCCTCCACCAGGCCCCCACCCATGCCTCCCACCACCCCCACCCCCCAGCAGTGCAGGGGCAGCCTCCACCAGGCCCCCACCCATGTCTCCCACCACCCCCAGCCCCCACCATCCAGGGGCACCCTCCACCAGGCCCCCACTCATGTCTCCCACCACCCCCAACCTCCCGCCACCAGGGGCAGCCTCCACCAGGCCCCCACCCATGCCTCCCACCACCCCCACCCCCCCGCCACCAGGGGCAGCCTCCACCAGGCCCCCACTCATGTCTCCCACCACCCCCACCCTCCCGCCACCAGGGGCAGCCTCCACCAGGCCCCCACCCATGTCTCCAACCACCCCCACCCCCCGCCACCAGGGGCAGCCTCCACCAGGCCCCCACCCATGCCTCCCACCACCCCCAACCCCCAGCAGTGCAGGGGCAGCCTCCACCAGGCCCCCACCCATGCCTCCCACCACCCCCACCCCCCAGCCGTGCAGGGGCAGCCTCCACCAGGCCCCCACCCATGTCTCCCACCACCCCCACCCTCCCGCCACCAGGGGCAGCCTCCACCAGGCCCCCACCCATGTCTCCCACCACCCCCACCCCCCCCCGCCACCAGGGGCAGCCTCCACCAGGCCCCCATCCATGCCTCCCACCACCCCCAACCCCCAGCAGTGCAGGGGCAGCCTCCACCAGGCCCCCACCCATGTCTCCCACCACCCCCACCCTCCCGCCACCAGGGGCAGCCTCCACCAGGCCCCCACCCATGCCTCCCACCACCCCCAACCCCCAGCAGTGCAGGGGCAGCCTCCACCAGGCCCCCACCCATGTCTCCCACCACCCCCAACCCCCCGCCACCAGGGGCACCCTCCACCAGGCCCCCACCCATGTCTCCCACCACCCCCACCCCCCCTGCCACCAGGGGCAGCCTCCACCAGGCCCCCACTCATGTCTCCCACCACCCCCAGCCCCCACCATCCAGGGGCACCCTCCACCAGGCCCCCACTCATGTCTCCCACCACCAGGGGCAGCCTCCACCAGGCCCCCACCCATGCCTCCCACCACCCCCACCCCCCCGCCACCAGGGGCAGCCTCCACCAGGCCCCCACCCATGTCTCCCACCACCCCCACCCCCCGCCACCAGGGGCAGCCTCCACCAGGCCCCCACCCATGCCTCCCACCACCCCCAACCCCCAGCAGTGCAGGGGCAGCCTCCACCAGGCCCCCACCCATGCCTCCCACCACCCCCACCCCGCAGCAGTGCAGGGGCAGCCTCCACCAGGCCCCCACCCATGTCTCCCACCACCCCCAGCCCCCACCATCCAGGGGCACCCTCCACCAGGCCCCCACTCATGTCTCCCACCACCCCCACCCTCCCGCCACCAGGGGCAGCCTCCACCAGGCCCCCACCCATGCCTCCCACCACCCCCACCCCCCCGCCACCAGGGGCAGCCTCCACCAGGCCCCCACTCATGTCTCCCACCACCCCTACCCTCCCGCCACCAGGGGCAGCCTCCACCAGGCCCCCACCCATGTCTCCCACCACCCCCACCCCCCCGCCACCAGGGGCAGCCTCCACCAGGCCCCCACCCATGCCTCCCACCACCCCCAACCCCCAGCAGTGCAGGGGCAGCCTCCACCAGGCCCCCACCCATGCCTCCCACCACCCCCACCCCCCAGCAGTGCAGGGGCAGCCTCCACCAGGCCCCCACCCATGTCTCCCACCACCCCCACCCTCCCGCCACCAGGGGCAGCCTCCACCAGGCCCCCACCCATGTCTCCCACCACCCCCACCCCCCCCGCCACCAGGGGCAGCCTCCACCAGGCCCCCACCCATGCCTCCCACCACCCCCAACCCCCAGCAGTGCAGGGGCAGCCTCCACCAGGCCCCCACCCATGTCTCCCACCACCCCCATCCTCCCGCCACCAGGGGCAGCCTCCACCAGGCACCCACCCATGCCTCCCACCACCCCCAACCCCCAGCAGTGCAGGGGCAGCCTCCACCAGGCCCCCACCCATGTCTCCCACCACCCCCACCCTCCCGCCACCAGGGGCAGCCTCCACCAGGCCCCCACCCATGCCTCCCACCACCCCCAAACCCCAGCAGTGCAGGGGCAGCCTCCACCAGGCCCCCACCCATGTCTCCCACCACCCCCACCCCCCCGCCACCAGGGGCACCCTCCACCAGGCCCCCACCCATGTCTCCCAACACCCCCACCCACCAGCACTGTGGGGCACGTGGCCAGCAGGCAGTCAGGCAGCAGCAGGTGGGAGCGTGCTCAGGGCTCTGGGGGGCAGTAATTTGGCCTCCTGGCCAGGAGCGTGGTCTCTCGTGTGTGAACGCGTGGACAGCCTGATAGGGAGTGAAATCCCACACGTCAGCAAAGGCCCTTAGCGCGTAAACCCGTCAACAGCATATGC
The DNA here is from genome assembly GCF_040938575.1 of Ambystoma mexicanum. Lineage (NCBI taxonomy): Eukaryota > Metazoa > Chordata > Amphibia > Caudata > Ambystomatidae > Ambystoma > Ambystoma mexicanum. Next base: position 840,105,713 of record NC_090935.1, on the reverse strand, counting down.
GCGCCTATAGTCACCTGCACGTGCAGGAAATTGTTGCGTGACACGTCCCAGTGTCAAAGCGTGTGATTGGTGAAAATGGATCTACACGCAGAAGTGACAAAGCGTGTGATTGGTGAAAATGGATCTACACGCAGAAGTGACAAAGCGTGTGATTGGTGAAAATGGATCTACACGCAGAAGTGACAAAGCATGTGATTGGTGAAAATGGATCTACACGCAGGAGTGACAAAGCGTGTGATTGGTGAACGTACACGCCGCGTAAGTGACGCTGTACGTGTGGGCCAGTATATAAGGTACATGTAGAACACCATTTCCTTGTACGTGCTTTTCGTGGAGAGCGAGTGGGTGAATTCTGTACTTCTTGTCGTTTCACACGCGATTTACTTCACGGCGTTTCCAGTTCGTATTCCCTGTTACCTCTGACAGCTTTTTCTCTTTTTTCTCTTTTACTGGTTTACCTGGGCCTGTTCCCTCAAACAGTGTCCCCTTCTACTGTTGACCTGTCTTCTCAGACAGCATACACATCTTCTTTTGGCGGGGGTTTATCCAGCCAAACGCGCTCATTTTTCACGCTCTTTTACCTGGCAGACGGTGAGTCACGCACGTATCCAACTTCTGTGCTTGCCCCGTGTGTAGCCTACCCCTTCAGAGGTCATTCTAGGCTGCGTGTGACACACATACGTTCATTCTTGTGTTACTGGGTGCCACAGCGTAGTGCAGGTTTTTCTTTCTGCACACGTGGTCTAGGAGGGGTTGCGTGCACGTCATCTCCCTTTTTTGGGCCTCCTGTGCGTTGCGTGACCCGTCATCTTTCCCCAGGGGTTACAATCAGCCGTGCTAGAGCACTAGGGTACAATTACCATCTGGTACCCAACCCCTTTGACCCCCAATTGCCCAGGACAATTGTCTACAGCCACTCCCATACGCACATTAATATCAGTGCCATGGCTGGGAGGCGAGGATTCCGTAAGGGTGGCAAAGGTGGAAGAGCCACAAGTGGTGGCCGTGGTGGATCCAGTAGGGGACGTGGTCGTAACTTGCAGGGTGAGCCTGTCCCTCCATGTGTGGAGGACCAGTCAAGGGCACCCATCATCCCCCCCTCCCCTCTCCCCCCCTCCCGTTGAGGCTGAAGTGGCTGACACCATCCATGTTCAGCCCTTGTTGGACCAGCCCATTGTGGCACCAGACCTGGCTGACTCCATGGCTGACTTCCAGGTCAGCAGGGCTACGACACGTGCGCTGGTGCACGTTGATGCCATCATGCCACGTGGATCTGGGGCAGCAAGGTCATCTGCTGCACCAAGGAGGCAGGGCGGAGAGGCTGCAGGGGCAGCTGCGGCTCCATCCACCCCAGCCCTCACACACCCAGCCAGGACAGTGTCGGTCCTAGTCCATGCTGCTGACATTCCCCCTGACACCATCACACTAGAGCCAATGCCTGCACCAACTCCCATGCTGAGTGTGCAATCCCACACTCCTGATACAGAGTCCACCAGGGCTCCTGCCCCTAGTGTCCAGAGCGGCGCAGGACACTCAGGGTCACCACCACCTTCCAAGCGGAAGAGGAAGAGTGCTCGTCCGGCACAGGATGATGCCCCAGACACGGCTACACAGTCCGGCCCGTCCAGGAAGCCCAGCTTCACGGATGACGAACTGAATGCACTTGTCGAGTATGTGTCCGGACATGACAACGAGATGGTCATTGTTGCAGGATCCAAGACCACACCTGCACAACGCCAGGCACACTGGCAGACCGTTGCGGACATCGTAAGTGCCCTTGGAATCGTGAGGCGCACAGCCAATGATTGCTATAAGCGCTGGAATGACCTAAAGCGCAGGGCAAAGAGTAAGCTGGCCTCAAGTCATGCCGCAACTCTAGTGACTGGAGGTGGGTCTCCAGTAGTAGACATGGAACTCACTCCACATGAGTCAGTCGCTGGGACCTACGTCACGGAGGAACAGATCCAAGGCGTGGGAGATCTGGCTGATTACGAGGCATTGTCCGGTGAGTGCACATGCATGTGTGTGTCATCCATGTGCATGGTGTGTGTGTGAGGGCTTCTGTTCGGGTGCCAGGTGAGAGTGTGTGCGCCTGAGTCGTATGGGTCAGCCATGTGCTTCATGCAATCCTTCCTGCGCAGCTGCATTTGGCCATAGCAGTATCCCTTCTGCCAACAGTAGACATCTAGCACAACTGCACGCCAGTTGCCCTTGAAGTGTCACCTTGACACAACATATTTGCTTCTTTTTCACTGTTCATTCAGTCAGTTTGTTTGCATTCCACCACTTTCACTAGGCATGTCGCTGTCCACTAGTCACATGTCTGACATGGGTATGGTAAAGTGGAGTGACTTTGTTACCTGGATATCATTTGTACACACATGTCCCTGTGCAATTTGACCATTTCAGACTGGCAGCTCCAGGTGAAAAATCTGACCTGTTAGAATTAGAAAAGCTATTACATGCGGGAACTGGACTGAATGAATAGGTGCTGCCCTCCTCTCCATCTTCACTCAATAGCAATGGTACATGCCATCTGTGTGATGGCATGTTTGTTTCACCTGCCAATCACAGGCCAATGTGTGATGCCACTGCCAGGCAGCATGCAGAAAATGTGTTCATCTTCCATCTTGGTGTCATCAGTGTGTGCCATTTGCCTGCACTTCATACGCAGTGAGGGTGCATGCATGGGAGGGTTTTAGTCATGTGGGACATGTGTCAATCAAGTACTGGTTCTCTTGCTTCTCAGCCCTCAATGTGTGCCATGGTGCTAATGCCTGTTTCCATTTCTTTGTTTACATGTCTTTGCAGGGGAAGACGCACCTGATACTGCTGGGGTTGTGGAGATGGCGCAGACCCAGGAGGTGTCCCAGGGCCGACCAACCACCAGTGAGGGACGTGGTGTGGTGGTGGGGGAGAACCCACAAGTGCTGCAGGTCGTGTTCTCAAGGGGTGTCTCTGGCTGCACCTCCCCCGAGCTGTACTCAGGTGTTGATTCGGATGAGACCTACGTGCTGTCGCAGGTGAGTGTTCCAGGGAGGGATTCTGTTCTGTCTCACCCACCTGCACCAGGGTCAGTACCCTCCATGGGGATGTCAGTGTTGGCAGCTACGCCTTCGGTGGTTACGGATGCAGGGTCACACTCCGCGACATCTGATCCTGTTCCTGGGCCAGCAGATCAGAGGGGGAATGCAGTCCTGCAGCCTCAGGCAGTGCCGGCACAGCAAGGCGCAGTTCGCCTTGCCCCAGACAGGTGTGGTGCCCGCCAACGTGGTGGCCGTACGCCACCCGGCAATACCGCATGGGAGCAATCCATTTACGGTATGGCTACCCAACAGGCTGCATCATCCGAGATGATGGCTCAGGCCATGGATAGGGTGGCCACTTCCATTGTCCCCCCAGAAAGGCTGATGGAGCGACTAGAGCAGGCAACCGACTCCATCTGCCAGTCACACAGGGAGGACATGTTGGGGTCCAACAGGGACAGGCGGGCGGCACTGGCGACTCTGCAGGAGGCCATCTCCATTGAGTCCCAGGGCCACAGGGAATCCCTGAGGCAGGAGCTCCTACACCTCAGGACGACTCTTGTTGAGCTTGAGGCTTCAACACACCAAAGGACAGAACAGCAGCTGGAGCGTCTCACCCGTACGCTCTCAGCTGAGATGCAGGCAACGAGGGCGGAGGTCCGGGCATCCCGTGAGTTGTTGCATGGGGACCTCCGCACACTCATCCTCCAGAACCAGACCTACCACACCCGCATGCTTGCAGCCATGGAGGAGCAGACTAGGGCCTTGCGTGGGCTGCCTCCCATAGTGCAACCACCTCCGGATGCAGCTGCACAGGGTGATAATAGCGACAGCAGTGATACTCCCACAATAGGGTAGCCGTGTGGGCCATGAGCCCATGGAGGTGTTTTATCTTCCCAGGATCCACGCAGGTGGGTTCTGGTGTGCATCCTGTCCTCGGACCTCCTCCGGGCCCATCAATGGCCATTTTTGATTGTTTCTTATTTTTATTTTTATTTTGATTTCTTTTATTCCCAATTTTTTTGGGATGATCTGTTGGCTTCGATCTGTTGGCTTCGATCTGTTGGCTTCGATCTGTTGGCTTCCGTGGTTCCTGTGGGCATACGCTGCATTGTGGCTGGGCACATGCAGGCTTGTAATGTATTTGGTTCAGATGCTTGGGTTTGAGTCACACACACCCCTCCTGCTTCCCGTTTCCATGGGCTTGCAAAGGGTGTGCCCAAGTGACAGTGAATTACACAGTGACGTTGGACTCCCATGAGCTGTGTGGCCAGTCTGTAGTCAATACTGTGTATACATTCATAGTGCATATTGCTGTTGTGTTGTACACTGCATGTTGCATTGATGTGTAACTCTTCTTCTGTGTCTACCTCCCAATTTGCAGGTCCCTTCCTCAAGTCCACACAAGGACCTCTAGTCTGGAGATGGGGACCATGTTGGCAGCAGTGCACCTACAACTCTACATGGCGACAACACTGCACAGTTGGTAGTGGTGGGAGTGCAGGCATTTCCAGGTGGTGAGACTACTAATATGTAACATTTGTGATGTCATGTTAATGGTACTACGTGCTCAAGTATGTTGTTGGTCCGGCATTGCTGTGAGCATTTCAGGTGTTGCAGGTTTCTAATAGTGCCACTGTACATAGTGAGAGTGATGTCATGTTGTGGGGATTACTTTGTTTACCTGCAATTAGCATGACATGGCACGGTGTGTCGTGTGGCAGTGCTGGGGTTGGGTTGGCTGACATGGCACTGTCCTCTTGTTGCATTTTGCAAGTGGGTATTCATTTTAGCTGCTTCAATGTGTAACTTCACAAAACTGCATTGGTGGTGTCTGTGTGGGTAGGGATGCACACATTGTGACACTTCCAGGTGAACAATCTCAGGCTGACATGGTATTCCCGGTTCATTCTCCAGACATTCAGGATCAGTGTCAGGTTGAGTCATCATTGATTGTCAGATGGAATGTGCCAGGGCAGTGTGCACTCCACAGGGGTGTGATTTCTATGTGAAGTAATTAGCCACTAGCTGTGTACGGGCTGCCTCCCCCCGTGCCCTTTCCCCTCCCATGCGCAGCGGCTGTGCATGTGGTTGGGGATGTGGGGCCACCACCATGTCCACGGCCAGGCCCCGGCGTGTTGCAACGTTGTGCAGGACACATGCTGCCACTATGATCCTGCACACTACTGGGGGAGCGTATAACAGCTGCCCGCCAGAACGGTCAAGGGAGCGAAAGCGTGACTTTAGCACTCCGAATGTGCGCTCCACTATGCCCCTGGTTGTAATGTGGGCTGTGTTATATCTTACCTGGGGTGGCGTGGTGGGGTTCCGAATTGGCGTCATCATGTGGGGGCTGAGAGGGTAGGCACTGTCCCCTGTGGAGGTGGGGATTGGTATCATTGGTGAGGTTGTGACCTTGCTCAGTATCCAACATGCATGCATGTGCAGTGGCATACATACTCACCAAGCAGCCATGTATCGCCATGCCGCCCAGCTTCTAGGTCCCGGCTTAGGGTGGACATTCGGTAAATGAAGCTGTCGTGGGTGGAGCCGGGATAGTTGGCATATACTGAGGTGATGATTCCCTTGGCATTACATGCTACCTGCACGTTGATGGAATGCCAGTGCTTGCGGTTCCTATAGATGTGCTCAGATGCCCTGGGGGGACGTAGAGCCACATGGGTGCAGTCGATGGTACCTAGCACTTTGGGGAATCGTGCCACTGCGTAAAAATCCAGGGCGGCAGCATGCCTTTCTGCAGGTGTTCTGGGCAGGTATATGTGCCTGCGGACTGATGGGCGTGCAGTCATGATGTTCAAGACCTGGTGTAGGCAGCGTGACTGGGTGGCCTGTGACACCCCACCCACTATGGCACTTGTCCGCTGAAATGATCCAGTGGCTAAGAAGTGCAGTACATTGAGGACCTTCTCCAGGGGGCTGAGTGCTTGGGAGCACAGGGTGGGTGATGTGAGGTCATCCTCCCACTCAGTCACCAGGTCCAGTATGATGTGTGGTGGAAACCTGTACCTCCCATACACCTGGTCATCAGGCATCCCGAAAAGGCTGGTTCTGGGTGTGAATATTCTGGCCCTGACTATCCTCCTCCTCCTCCTTTGGTAGCCCACTGCCACTGCTGCTAGGAACGGTATGTTCATCCTGGCGTCTGAGCTTGTTATTGTTAAAGTCCGCAATTTTATGCTTTGCGCGTGTTCTAGGCGAGCGTGTGACCCGCGCACCCCTGGAATCCAGTTCCCAGTCCAATAGCGTGTGGAAATTCACACGCACCACGGGATACAGCGTGTGACCCGCGCACCCCTGGAATCCAGTTCCCAGTCCAATAGCGTGTGGAAATTCACACGCACCACGGGATACAGCGTGTGACCCGCGCACCCCTGGAATCCAGTTCCCAGTCCAATAGCGTGTGGAAATTCACATGCACCACGGGATACAGCGTGTGACCCGCGCACCCCTGGAATCCAGTTCCCAGTCCAATAGCGTGTGGTAATTCACACGCACCACGGGATACAGCGTGTGACCCGCGCACCCCTGGAATCCAGTTCCCAGTCCAATAGCGTGTGGAAATTCACACGCACCACGGGATACAGGTTCGCTGACGTACTTGCGTGTGTAAGTGGCCGCGCACCCATTAAATACACGTACATAGGCCAATCGCGTGTACGCGCACTTTTGTCCAATTACACGCGATGACACTCTGACGTGCAGTATCTCCACGTGTGCCCCGTCATCACGTGCTGAGTGGGGAACACCCGTGCGGGTCACGTCACAGACGCGCTTACGCGCTGAGGGACTCTGGTCCAATAGAATCGCGTATGCGTGCTGACGCGCTTACGCGCTAAGGGCCTTTCCTCGGATTTCACGCTGACGTGCAGGATATTCACGTGCCAAATCACTCCGTATCAAGCTGGCCACGCGAAAACACACGGAAGCCCATGCTCCTGCCCAGAAGGCCGAGTTACTGCCCCCCAGTGCCCCGAGCAGCCTCCCACGTGCCATCTGCTGCTGCCTGCCTGCCTGCCTGCTGCCACCGTGCCCTGCCATTTGGTGCCTGCACATCAGCCATCTGCAGGGGTCCAGTTGCTGTGTCCACCCCTGCTGGAACTGAAGACTCCCGACTGGGATTACATCGCTCCACAGCCCAGCCCCAGGACCCAGTTGCCCACCCACACCTGCCTCTGGGGTTGCCATGTCGGGCACTTCCACATCTGGCACCAGTGGCAACCCCAGGCCAGAGGGCCAGATGGGCACCAGCTTCACTGTCACCGAAGTTGGTGTCCTGGTGGAGCATGTCCTGGGGCAGTATGATGCCCTCTTTGGATCGTCCCGCGCCAGCAAGGAAGGACGGCAGAGGATCTGGGCCGACTGTGTGGTTGCCATCAACGCGGAGGGGGTGGCAACCCGCGACGTCCTGAAGATCAAGAAGCGCTGGGAGGACTTGAGGTCCAGGACCCTTGTGAAGGCCCGGCGCCTCGTGGAGGGGGGCCGGGGCCGCATGAGTTCCATCCAGATGAGGGTCCTGGAACGCGTACGCCCAGCGCTCCATGCCCAGATCCTTGAGAGGGAGGCCCGTCTGGAGTTGAGCGGTAAGTGTCCATGCATTACTGTGTGAGACAGGGCATGTTGCGGTGTGCTGGTTCTATGATACTTGCCTGTATGTGTGCCATAGGCCATGTATGCATGTATGTGTGCAGGGACATCATGGTAATGCATGTGCGACCAGTGATGTGTGATGCACATGGTTGTTGCATGTGTTGAAATGCCGCATGGGGAGCCCTATTCAGATTTTGAACATGAGAGCATGCCAGTCTCTGTACCTGGACATGGGTGGGGGTGAGGGATGGGTGCTGATGCCAGGTACATATATGGTAGCCATGTCTGTGTGCCTGACCTGCGTGTCTGTGACTTGTGCATGCCATGGATGCATGACACATGTGTGTGACAATGCAGAGATTCAGTAAAGCAGCCAAATTACCCTTGTATCCGCTGTGTTTGGTGTGTTTGGGGCCAGATGGATGTGACTGAGGTGAAGTGTGTGCATGTGATGGGCATGAGCCATGATGCATGTGAGTTACATATCATTGAATGTTTCAAGAGTCCATTGGACATGCATGGAAATGTCCATGGCATGCACCATGCCTGTTACTGTGTGTGTTTTGCCTGGACTGACCCATGTGTTGTGGAGGGACATGATGGAAGTGTACTTTGACAGTGGTGCTCATCTGCTATTGCTTCCTGTCTAGGGGACCATTGTACAGTGCCCTGATGCTTGTGTTCTTTGTCTCCCTCTACGCAGCGGCTAGCGAAGAAGAGGGCGGGGACGGCGCTGTGGAGCAAGGCGGCGAGGATGCCCCCACGGCTGCAGCGGAAGGGGTGGGTGAGCCCCCACAGGGGCCTGCTACGGTGGGAGACGGTGAGGAGCCATCCAGGTTGGTGGTTTGCACAGAGGAGGAGGAGGCCGCCACTGGGGCACACATGGGGCCTGGTGGGGGCATCCCTGCTGGTGCAAGTGGTGCAGTCCAGGGCCAGGGGCAGGAGGCAGCACAGGTCACCGTGGAGGGGCCTGTGCATGTCGCTGTCCCTGACCCTGTGAGCGCACCACCATGCACCAGCAGGGATGCCCCGTCCCAGGCATGTCCGCAGGTAGAGGGGATGTCCATGTCACCTGACTCCCCTCCACCTGCGGACGTGGGAACCCCTGGCCGTGCGGAGAAGGTCCTGATTGGGGTCGCGATGCGCACGGCTGTGATTCGTGATGCCGTGCGTGCTTCCCGGGAGGAGCACGCACGTCATCACGAAGTGCACCGTGCCGACGTGGCCCAATTGGGATCGGCCATGTTCGGGGGTTTCCTGCATGTGTTGGCCAATGTGGCGGCCCTCTCCTCCTCTGTGCAGGCTATCCACCAGTCGTTCTCCTTGCCGTCTTCCAGCCCAGATGCCACCAGGGCCCCCTGTGGACCTGCCCCGACCAATGCAGCCAGCTCGGTGGGGATCCCATCCCTGCCACAGTCGGGAGTCAGAGATCCAGCAGGGGTGGACACCAGAGCAACTGGACCCCAGCAGATGGAGGATGTGACGGCATCATCGGGCAGGGCACGTGCACGACGGCGTCGGTGGTTTCCATCAGCCTGGATGCCGTCGTGCTGGCACAGGCAGTTGCGTCGGAGGCAGCAGCAGGCTCAACGTGGGAGGCATCATGGCTCGGGGCCATCAACATCAGGGGTGCAGGCATCGGCCGGAGGGCAGGAGAACCCTGGAATGGGAGTGGCTTCCGTGTGGGAGAGGTTGTGCCAGCGGATAGGTGCGGAGCGGCAACGGGCAGAGGAGGAACGGCTCACGATGGTCAGGGCGGAGGACTCCATGCGGAGGGCGCTGAGGCGGGCTGAGTGCCTCGAGGGTCTTCGCAGGGAGTTTGAGCTTGACACTGCGTTATCCCTGCGGGACCTCGGGGCCAGGGAACATGCCCGCCTCCAAGCCATTGACCAGGAGTTCGATGATGCCCTGGCCCATGACAACAACCAGTGAGCCGTCCGAATAGCCCGCTGCCTTTGTATATAGTTGTATAGTTAGGGTTAGGTTTCCTTTGTTTTTTTGATTTTTTTTTGGTTGCGATTGGACAATGCACCACTTTTTTGTATATAGTTCACTTTTTAGTTAGTAGTCAGTTAGGTTTAATTTGGTAGGGCTCATGGACCCAGGATGATCTTCTTCATTGGCTTATTTTAATTTTTCAGATTATTTTCTTGGACATTCATCTTGTTTTGTTTGATTTGCTTTGTGTTTTTTCTTATTTCATTTCCATTCTACTTGCTGTTAAATACATATTATTTTTTTAATCTTCAATGTGTCGTATCATCTCATTGCTTTCAGGCATGTCATGTTGGGTGTTTTGTCATTCACTTGCAGCCATTGTGTGTGACAGACATGTGTTAAATTGCATTATTTAAATTGGGGGTGTAACATGTAATTGCCTTTGATATGTGGGTGGGTGTGATAGTTGGTTGGGCCTTTTGGCAGGGGAGGATGGGCATTACGGACATGATTGGGGAATGTTGGGACCCAGGTGCAGGGGGCATGGATTGGACATGGGTGGGGGCCTGCTGGCAGGTGCCCCACAGTGCTGGGGGGGTGGGGGTGGTGGTAGACATGAGTGGGGGCCTGGTGGAGGATGACCCTGCACTGCTGGGGTGTGGGGGTGGTGGGTGACATGAGTGGGGGCCTGGTGGAGGGTGACCCTGCACTGCTGGGGTGTGGGGGTGGTGGGTGACATGAGTGGGGGCCTGGTGGAGGGTGACCCTGCACTGCTGGGGTGTGGGGGTGGTGGGTGACATGAGTGGGGACCTGGTGGAGGCTGACCCTGGTGGCTGGGGGGTGGGGGTGGTGGTAGACATGAGTGGGGGCCTGGTGGAGGGTGACCCTGCACTGCTGGGGTGTGGGGGTGGTGGGTGACATGAGTGGGGGCCTGGTGGAGGGTGACCCTGCACTGCTGGGGTGTGGGGGTGGTGGGTGACATGAGTGGGGGCCTGGTGGAGGGTGCCCCTGGTGGCTGGGGGGTGGGGGTGGTGGTAGACATGAGTGGGGGCCTGGTGGAGGGTGACCCTGCACTGCTGGGGTGTGGGGGTGGTGGGTGACATGAGTGGGGGCCTGGTGGAGGGTGACCCTGCACTGCTGGGGTGTGGGGGTGGTGGGTGACATGAGTGGGGGCCTGGTGGAGGGTGCCCCTGGTGGCTGGGGTTTGGGGGTGGTGGTAGACATGAGTGGGGGCCTGGTGGAGGGTGCCCCTGGTGGCTGGGGGGTGGGGGTGGTGGGAGACATGAGTGGGGGCCTGGTGGAGGCTGACCCTGGTGGCTGGGGGGTGGGGTGGTGGTAGACATGAGTGGGGGCCTGGTGGAGGGTGACCCTGCACTGCTGGGGTGTGGGGGTGGTGGGAGACATGAGTGGGGGCCTGGTGGAGGCTGACCCTGGTGGCTGGGGGGTGGGGGTGGTGGTAGACATGAGTGGGGGCCTGGTGGAGGGTGCCCCTGGTGGCTGGGGGGTGGGGGTGGTGGGAGACATGAGTGGGGGCCTGGTGGAGGCTGACCCTGGTGGCTGGGGGGTGGGGGTGGTGGTAGACATGAGTGGGGGCCTGGTGGAGGGTGACCCTGCACTGCTGGGGTGTGGGGGTGGTGGGAGACATGAGTGGGGGCCTGGTGGAGGCTGACCCTGGTGGCTGGGGGGTGGGGGTGGTGGTAGACATGAGTGGGGGCCTGGTGGAGGGTGCCCCTGGTGGCTGGGGGGTGGGGGTGGTGGGAGACATGAGTGGGGGCCTGGTGGAGGCTGACCCTGGTGGCTGGGGGGTGGGGGTGGTGGTAGACATGAGTGGGGGCCTGGTGGAGGGTGACCCTGCACTGCTGGGGTGTGGGGGTGGTGGGAGACATGAGTGGGGGCCTGGTGGAGGCAGACCCTGGGGGGTGGGGGTGGTGGTAGACATGAGTGGGGGCCTGGTGGAGGGTGCCCCTGGTGGCTGGGGGGTGGGGGTGGTGGGAGACATGAGTGGGGGCCTGGTGGAGGCTGACCCTGGTGGCTGGGGGGTGGGTGTGGTGGGAGACATGAGTTGGACATGGGTGGGGGCCTGCTGGCAGGTGCCCCACAGTGCTGGGGGGTGGGGGTGGTGGGGGACATGAGTTGGACATGGGTGGGGGCCTGCTGGCAGGTGCCCCACAGTGCTGGGGGGTGGGGGTGGTGGGAGACATGAGTGGGGGCCTGGTGGAGGGTGCCCCTGGTGGCTGGGGGGTGGGGGTGGTGGGAGACATGAGTGGGGGCCTGGTGGAGGCTGACCCTGGTGGCTGGGGGGTGGGGGTGGTGGGAGACATGAGTTGGACATGGGTGGGGGCCTGCTGGCAGGTGCCCCACAGTGCTGGGGGGTGGGGGTGGTGGGGGACATGAGTTGGACATGGGTGGGGGCCTGCTGGCAGGTGCCCCACAGTGCTGGGGGGTGGGGGTGGTGGGAGACATGAGTGGGGGCCTGGTGGAGGGTGCCCCTGGTGGCTGGGGGGTGGGGGTGGTGGGAGACATGAGTGGGGGCCTGGTGGAGGCTGACCCTGGTGGCTGGGGGGTGGGGGTGGTGGGAGACATGAGTTGGACATGGGTGGGGGCCTGCTGGCAGGTGCCCCACAGTGCTGGGGGGTGGGGGTGGTGGGGGACATGAGTTGGACATGGGTGGGGGCCTGCTGGCAGGTGCCCCACAGTGCTGGGGGGTGGGGGTGGTGGGAGACATGAGTGGGGGCCTGGTGGAGGGTGCCCCTGGTGGCTGGGGGGTGGGGGTGGTGGGTGACATGAGTGGGGGCCTGGTGGAGGGTGCCCCTGGTGGCTGGGGGGTGGGGGTGGTGGGAGACATGAGTGGGGGCCTGGTGGAGGCTGACCCTGGTGGCTGGGGGGTGGGGGTGGTGGGAGACATGAGTTGGACATGGGTGGGGGCCTGCTGGCAGGTGCCCCACAGTGCTGGGGGGTGGGGGTGGTGGGGGACATGAGTTGGACATGGGTGGGGGCCTGCTGGCAGGTGCCCCACAGTGCTGGGGGGTGGGGGTGCAAGGGGACATGAGTTGGTGTTCATTAGTTCAAGGAGACATGTGCCTTTGCTCGGGGGCATGCCCATGGTGGGTGGGCTGCCTGCGGGACATGACCAGGGATGCAGGGTAGTCCCCTGTGGTGTGGGCTGCCTGCAGGGGCCGTGGAGGGTGTACAGGGTACACCTGGGAGGACCCACACTGTCAAATCACATGTGGAACTTCCTGCGCACCCCTGATATACACGCGCCCAGGCTATTCGCGTGTGGAACTTCCCGCGCACCCCTGGAATACACGCGCCCAGGCTATTCGCGTGTGGAACTTCCCGCGCACCCCTGAAATACACGCGCCCAGGCTATTCGCGTGTGGAACTTCCCGCGCACCCCTGAAATACACGCGCCCCCAGCCTATTCGCGTGTGGAACTTCCCCCGCACCCCTGCAATACACGCGCCTAGGCTATTCGCGTGTGGAACTTCCCGCGCACCCCTGAAATACACGCGCCCAGGCTGTTCGCGTGTGGAACTTCCCGCGCACCCCTGAAATACACGCGCCCAGGCTGTTCGCGTGTGGAACTTCCCGCGCACCCCTGAAATACACGCGCCCAGGCTGTTCGCGTGTGGAACTTCCCGCGCACCCCTGAAATACACGCGCCCCCAGGCTGTTCGCGTGTGGAACTTCCCCCGCACCCCTGAAATACACGCGCCTAGGCTGTTCGCGTGTGGAACTTCCCGCGCACCCCTGAAATACACGCGCCCAGGCTGTTCGCGTGTGGAACTTCCCGCGCACCCCTGAAATACACGCGCCCAGGCTGTTCGCGTGTGGAACTTCCCGCGCACCCCTGAAATACACGCGCCCAGGCTGTTCGCGTGTGGAACTTCCCGCGCACCCCTGAAATACACGCGCCCAGGCTATTCGCGTGTGGAACTTCCCGCGCACCCCTGAAATACACGCGCCCAGGCTATTCGCGTGTGGAACTTCCCGCGCACCCCTGAAATACACGCGCCCAGGCTATTCGCGTGTGGAACTTCCCGCGCACCCATGAAATACACGCGCCCAGGCTATTCGCGTGTGGAACTTCCCGCGCACCCCTGAAATACACGCGCACAGGCTATTCGCGTGTGGAACTTCCCGCGCACCCCTGTAATACACGCGCCCAGGCTATTCGCGTGTGCAACTTCACGCGCACCCCTGGAATACACGCGCCCCCAGGCTATTCGCGTGTGGAACTTCCCGCGCACCCCTGGATCTTCCCGCGCACCCCTGTAATACACATAGCCCGCTCCCCCAGGCCCGATCGCGTGAGGAACTTCACGCGAACCCCTGTAATACACGTAGCCCGCTCCCCCAGACCCGATCGCGTGAGGAACTTCACGCGAACCCCTGTAATACACGTAGCCCGCTCCCCCATCACGCGAACCCCTGTAATACACGTAGCCCGCTCCCCCAGGCCCGATCGCGTGAGGAACTTCACGCGAACCCCTGATATACACGTAGCCCGCTCCCCCAGGCCCGATCGCGTGTGAAACTTCACGCGAACCCCTGTGATGCACGTACCCTGCTGAAATCGCGTGTTAGACTTCCCGCGCACCCCGGTATACACGCACACGTATTTTTTGTCAGCGGGTGTCCGTGTTTGTGGGTACCCCTTTGCACGTCATTTTTCCTGGAGGGCCACAGTATGGGACATTCATCATGGCAGTATATAGGTGCGATTTGTTGGCGCACCTTTTGGCGCACATTTCTTACAGCCGCAGAGACGCTACCGCCTGCTTTCTTGTGGCGGTCGTGTTTGTGCCTGTGCGCTGGTTTGAGCGTGCGCTTTTTTCCCCTATTCTATTCCATGAATACGTGTTGTAGGCGAGCGTGTGGGCGTTCCGCGCACTTGTGCCCTGTACTTCCCCCGTGACGCCCACGTTTTGGCAAGTTGTTCCCCATTCCGAGTGTTACGCCCGTGTTACGCCTACTTTTGTTGCGTGCGCCGCGCTATGTGCGAATTTCGCTGTGGCCTGTGCGATTTTCGCTGTGACCTGGCGCACGCTGTTAGATGGCCTGTGCGCCAACGTGCGCCGCGCACTTTTTTATCGCACATCCGCTGGTTTTCTCGCGCACGGCCTTCCATGAATCGACGTGCGCTGCTTTTCGTGCGATTTTCGCAATTGCACTGCGATTTTCGCTATTCCACTGCGATTCGCACGTTTTTGCCCACTTGCGCCGCGCTAATTATTCCATGAATCGGCCTCTTTGTCTTGTTGTGGCTTGTTGACACATGGGTAGTGTCATACCATGTACGTCCACTTTGTCTGTGGAGCAAATTTCAATTATTGGTTGCATTTCTTTTTTCAACATTCTTTCATTGAATTTTTAACAGCTTGCAAGAGTTAGCATCAAGGACATAAAATTGACATTTTTGTGTGCTAATTGTTCCATGACATCAGTAGCACATGAGTTATGGCCATAAAGTGCATGGATATGCCTGGTTTTTAATATTGCTTGTGCTTCTTGAGATAGTACACCAACTCTAATACTTTTTAAAATGTTGGCGTATGTCAGGTCTGCAGACTGGCGCATGTTTTCTGTTATTTCTCTGTATTGGAAATGTTGTCAAAGGTTGACATTTCCTATGCTGCCAAGAGTTTTACGGCAGAGTTTGTGCCCTAAGTGTTTAAAAATAGGTTCACCTTTCACTGGTGTTAATTGAAGAAGATCTCCGAATACAATAATGTGTTTTCCTCCAAAGAGCTCTTTGTAGTCTGTTTTGAGTACCTCTTGTAATCTCAGGTGAATCAAAGCCAACATTAGGTTGGAGACCATGCTCACCTCAACTATTAGTAGCATTTTCATTTGTTTCAAAACTTTGTGCAGTTCCATTGCAGCTTCTGTAGAAAGTTTGTAATAATCTAATTTGTTTTGGTGTCCTACTGGAAGGAGTGGTAATCGGTGTAAAGTGACACCACCTATGTTGTAGGCAGCTTAACCTGTGGGGGCAGCTACAACAACTGAAAGTTTGTTGTTTGTCAATTGTTGAAGGAACTTGCTGATGATTTTGATTAAGAATGTTTTGCCTGAACAGCTTGACCACTGACGTATAGTAGTATAGGTTTGTAATTTTGGCAGGTACATTATTTATTTTCATGTTGTACATGATTGCTATGCTGCTTATGGTTCAGTTTTGATTTTAGTACAGTAAAGTCTTCTGTAGCTTGTTTATACTGACACATCGTGTTTTCTACTTCTGTCATAGCTAATTCTGCCTCATTTGCTATTAGTGGCTGTCCCAGTGGTTCTTGGCGTCCTGTTACAGAAGTTTCACTACTGTCGGGAGTGTCCTCATCTAGTTGGGCCTGGAGTTCTTCTTCGTGTTGCTGTTCATTGTGCAACATTGTTTTGTACTTTGTAAGCTTCACATCTGTTATTGTACTTTCATTTGCTTTGAAAGTGTCTTCATAGGAGTCGTAGGTATCTAGTAACTCTTCTTCTTTTCTCCCATGGTTTAATAAGTTGTAGCAGGGACATGTAATATAGTTCTCTATGTTGACAAGTTTTTAATGACAATTTGATATGATTAATTAAGCTTCATTTGGTAAGTTTCACTAAGCTGCCTTCACACTTTGTCACTCTGTATCTACCTTTCTTTTCATCTGGTTTCATATTAATTTTTGTATGTGAAGTTTTGGGCTATGCGGTATAGACACATGGTTTCCAAAGTTGTAATCCTGTTTGGGTAGTATTTGTCTAGTAAATTGTTTTTAAAAATGTCTTTGCTGTTGGGTTCATTTTTGGCTATTGTTTCTATGTCCATATATGATTTTAGAACTCTTTTTCTAGATTTAGCTGGATCAAGACATATTATATTTTCAGATTTTCCATACAAGGCAGTACCGGTTAAATGGTCTGCAGCTTCATTGCACCCACATTCTCTATGAGAGAGCATTTTTATGCCTAAACTGTACAATTTCTGTTACAGTGTTTTGTCAGATGATAAATCATCCCAGAAGTCTTGAAGCTCTGTGGGTTCTGCTTGGTTTGTAGGCTGTGACATATCGTGCAACTGCAGTGGAATTGTCTGGAATGTACTGCACATCTATGTTTGCATTCCAGAAGTGGGCAATGATTGCATTTTAATCATTGATATATGTTGTGTCTTCTGTCCTTTTTATGTAATATGGGTTCTTAGGTGATTTACCTTTGATACTATTTCAAACTGAAGACATGAAGTTGTTTACTTGACCTGTTGTTGTAACTGGTCTAGGGAAACCAAAGTGGCATTTGGTGTAGTATTTCCCTTTGTTTTTATATTTGCAATGACAATATTTCCCACATTTGTGTCTTTGAAATTTTAAAATGTGTGCATGAAGGTCACTATGTGTTGTTTTTAGGAATTTCACAAGTGACATATTTTTCGATAAATGAAAACAGTGGCATCACTGTCTTGACCAAATTTAGGAGCATCTTTAATCCATAAAAGCATGTGGATATGTGGTGCTCTGCTGGCTCGGTATTCTTTTCTCCAAAAGAAGTGTTGCACTTTTCCGAGGGGAGGAACAGTTTTATTACAAATAAAGTGTAGCAGAGCAATGAAGCGATGATGGAAATATCTTGAAACATTAACAGGATCTAGAGAGTAGAGTTCTCCAGGTGTTAGTATATCTATGTTTGTTTTGTTTTAGTTTGCTATGCATAGGAAATCATGTAAATCTTCCCATGCTTATTCTGCCCAACTTAATGTAACAAACCAAGTGGGTGGGCCAAGGTTTCTTATCATACAGCGTACATCTCTGTGACGTTGGAACCAGTATTCTTTTGTACCACGCAAGTTTGCTAAAAGATTTGTAATTCTTGACTGAAGAACCTCATCTTTTTCTTGCACTTTTTGTAGTAATTACGTAGCTGACATATTTTGAACATGGGTACCTGATGTCAATGTGTGTTCAACTCCGTAGCATAGAGTTGCTAGTTCACTTTCAAAGAGAAGGTGGAATATGTATTACACATTTTGTCTAAATCTGGGATCTTCAGAATACATTCGTAAAGAGTGGTATTCTGATGCTGTTTTTTGTGTGGGTCTATCATTGTACCTTCCTCCTTTTCCAGTAGAAAAGAGTAGAGGAAAGGCACATGCTTCTATGCGTGTTCCACATATGCTGATTGGTGATCCTTTGGCTTGTCGAATTTGGTACATTTCCAGTGCATCATCTGTGGTGTCTTTAGAGTGTAATGGATGAATTGTATAATGGTCTAAAATATCGGATACTGTAGCAGGATCTAGAAGTTGAAATTGACCAGTTTCTGGTGACTCTTGAGATATTTCAATGGTTTCTCTCAAGTTTTCTTCAATATTAATTTCTTTGTAGTATTCATTGTTGTCTTTTAGATATTGCAAGGCTTGTCGAGCTTTAGGTAAGTCCAGGAGTTGTTGCCAAATGTTTCTGTCTTTTGTAGGTACACCATTTACTAAGACAATTAAAGAGTGATCTATTGGACCTTGCACTCCCGAGTGTGTACATTTTCTTTCAGATCTAATGGTAAATAAACTACTTTGCTACAAATGCCTTTCACTAATTCAGAGGGAGGTAATTTTGCTGTTTTTGGTTGAAGGCGTATTATTGCTTGAAATGGGTGCACTGTTTGATTTATGATGCTCTCATATAAATCGAGTTGTTGCAGGGGTTTTAGTAGTGGGTATAATTCCAAATTATTTGTGATAGCACGTGAAGGAGTTTGGTTGTTGTCAAGTTTTATAGTGCAGTAACTGCAAAGTACTAAGGGGTCAATTATTTCATATTTGTTTTCTGCTATAAGGTAGAGAGCTAATTAAAACCATTCAGACTCTTCATTGTCTTCTATTTTGTATGATAGGTCTGCAGTTTTTGTGTTACTTTTATAAAAAGTTCTGCGGCAACACACACACACATGGTTTGGTACTTCAGATGTACTTTTTTGAATTTCAGTATTTCTTTTTTGTATGTGTGTAGTAGAAGGTTGCCATGCATAGAATTGTTGCTAGTCTGTTGTAAAGCTATTGCATTTTGGAAGTGACTTTCACTTCCAAAATATTTTCTCTGGATATGCTCTATTTCTTCAAGTAGTTCTTTGGCTATACCCTGCCCTGTAGAAGATTGTTATTTAAATTGGCTAGTGCTCAAGCAGGACTTTTAGCATAGTACAGTTTATGGACCAGATTTCTTATAGCTGAATGATGTTTTGATATAATTTTGATATGATGGAAGGTGCTTTTACAAATAGGTCCTGAAATGCAGGGTAATGAATGCCCTTGTAGTCCTGTGTATTTGCGCATTGGAAAGGTATCCATATTTTGTAGTAGTTTCATTTTGAATTTGTCTTTGCCTTTCACATACTGATTGAGGAACTGGCATAAAGACTTGAAAGATTTTTTGGCAATGATACACATTGACGTGCACAGCCATTTGTGCACTGGACATTTTGGTTCAGTGGAATGGAGAGGTGATACTGTGTTTTCTGGGGATAGTTTTGTGAGCAGCATTTCTTGTTCCATTTTGGTATTATTAAGTTTTTCATACCCTCGTCCACTGCTATCTATGGCAATTGTGTTTGTTTGATTTTGTTTGTATGCTTCTTCATCAAAATATGGCTCTGTGCTTGTGGTGTGACTTCATTCACCTCCACAGATATTTAAGAAGTTATTTTTGTTGACATTCCGTTTACTGAGAAGTCTTTTTTGTAGTTTAGTAGTTAGTTTCATTAGTTTTTTCATTCTGTTTAAAACTAAAATAAATAACTTCCTTTTGAGAAGGAGTGCACTGTCTATAACAATTTCTACGGTAGGCTTTAAGGGTTGTGCATGATTTCTCTCCTATTTTTATAAGGTTCTGAAGGACTCTGTAGCGGAACATTTTTTTAAAATACTTTTTTTGGTATGGTTACTTGCCACTACATCAAGATTTATAGGTGCAGTCTTAGCAGTAGTGGTAACTGAATTCTTGTTAATCACTTTCTGTTTCGTGTTACATTTTGAAAGAGGAGGCAACGTTTCTGTACTGGAAGCTTGTTTTCTTTTGCTTAATGACTGTATTAGCTGTTTTGTTTGAACTTTTTGTACAAATTCTGCTAGAGATGGATGCTTATTTTGGACACTTGTATTTTGATTTGCTCTACTTCTGCGTTGCTTTCTACAAAGTTTCTTTTTGGTAGGCATTCTTTGGGGTCTGTTGGAGAAAAAAGAAAGTGTGGATTGGGCTGTTGTACAATGTATGTGTGCTGTGTGCCTGAGTGTCTGAGTATGATTGTAAGGATGTATGTGGAGGTGTGTGATTGTGCAATGGCCAGATACAACAAGTTGGGAAGGCTATTCTTATATTTGTGTGTTAGTATACTGGCGTTTAGATGACAATACAGAGTAAGCTAATGGTGAGGGGAAACACTAATACTAAATCTAATGGTATAGAACGAAGACATTTGTTTGTTCTGCAATACTAACATTCTAGTGTGTTTGAGAAACAGTAGAACGTTATGGTAGTATTGTACTTGCTTTTATGTATAGAAAGAGTAGCTTTCTTCTGAGTTGTTTGTACTTCAGATGCTGCTGTATTTCAGGAGAGTGGTCCTCACTGCAATTGTAAAAGAAATAAGTTAGTAAATTTGTGTGTTTATAGCATTGTTGTTAATTTAGACATTGATTTTTTTGTTTTTGTAGTAATAGAGTTTTTTGATAACTGAACATAGGCCCTCATACGACCCTGGTGCTAAGTAACGTACATTACCGCAATGGCTTAATTAACGTTTCCATGCTGGGTCGAAGCTGTAAAAAGCGGGACATTATGACCCATCGGGCACGAGCATTGTGCCATGGCGGTAATGTAAACAGCGCCATGGCGTTAATGCCCCCAAAACAGCACCTACCGGCATCGCATGCCGCGTAAGGTGCACTACCGCCATCCCGGCCACCGATCTTAGCACTGACCGTAATTAGCCATCACCGTAATTAGCGGTCACCGTAATTAGTGGTGACCGCTAGTAAGCGGAACCAGAAGTAGCACCATCGCGGCGAAACGGGAAAGAGCACGGCGGCCATCTTTAAAAAAACAATGCATTGTAATCCTCCACTACCACTGCACATCTGACCCCGAGACCTTGCAGAAAGCTACAACCACATCCACGCATCCCCACAATGCCAAAAGTTGTTAAAAAAGCTTACGATCGGCAGCGGCAGGACCGCTTCAGCAGGGAGGAACTAACAATGTTGGCTGAAATGCTACAGGAAAAGGCGGACATCCTCTTCTCCGCAGAAATGACAAGACCAGCCATAGCCCGCAAAAAGGCCATATGGGAACTCGTAGCACAACGGGTCAGCGCTGTAGGAACCACCCCACGCACCTCAAAACAGTGCCGCAAAAGGTGGGATGACCTCCGGCTCCGAGCAAGGAGCATACTGTCGGCCAACCGCAACATGGGCCTGGCAACTGGCGGAGGAGCAGACTCCCCAATTAAGATGCAGCCATGGGAGGAGATATGTGCCTCGACGATCGGCATGGAGAGCATTGAGGGGGTCGGTGGAATGGAGAGAGGAGTCCCGACATCAGGAGACACAGGTAGGTGCCTCTAATTTAGCCATGCGAAACCCCCTGAATCCCACTTACATGTGCATCACAATGTTGCCCTATAGTGTTGACGCAACACATCAGCAGAAGACCTACACCCTGCACACATGCAGCATGCACACTCCACAGCAGGCACCCACATTCCTGCATGTTCAACCCACCCAAAAGGGAGACAACCTGTATGTCACAGCCTACAAAGTGCACCATCTATCCATCAAATTCATGGCAGTCATCACAATGCCTGCTCAATATCCGCTGACCCATCAATAACACTTTCCCTCCTCTGCTCCACCACAGGCTCCCAATCGGACACCGGCAGGGACGAGAGTGGCACCACACCTGCCAAGAAGGCCATGCCAGAGGCAAGAGCACACCAACCATCCACCTCTGCTGGACCCAAAGACAAACCACAGCAGCCAAAATTGCCTGTCGCAAAACAGCCCGGGGCAGCAATGATCCCTGAGGCAAGCAGCATGGCACCACCCACAGAAGACACACAACAACCGCTGCCCACTGAGGGGAATGTGTCTGCGGGGAGCAGTACAATTGGGGAGACTGCTGCCATCGCAGCCTGCTCCGACAGCGACATGGGGAATGAGGAGGATGAAACAGAAGGTCCCCCCACTGCCCACCTTCATTCCCCCACCTGTCCCTAAGTAGCCTGCACAGAGACGGCACACAGGGCTATGCCCTGAAGAGTCATGGCCAGCCACTCCCAGCCCAGTGGGAGGAGGGGAGGAGGGGAGTAGCCCAATTACCCCGGAAATTGCAACATCCAATGCCCCAAATTTCCAACAGTCGCTGGACCAAATAATGACAAGGCAACAACAACTGTCCTCACTACTCACGCAGCATGTGGCTGATTGTGGAGGTGCCAGTGCAGACATGGAAAGATATGCTGACACTGTCAAGGCAGCCATCCAATCCGCATGCAAAGACATATGTGCGGAACTAGCCGCGGTGCGGAATGTGCTCGGTGAGCTTGTACAGACAATAAGGGAAACGCGGCGTACTGAGCAGCCCAGTACCTCCTCTGCTGCCAGTTCTACCGCAAGCAGCCCCATCTGCAGGTCAGCCAGGAACCTGCGGAATACAGGCAGGGGGGCTCCAGGGGCCGGGAGAGGGGGCTGCCAATAGTGGCCGCCCAGTGGATGAATGGAACATTACCCACTTCATCACGGGCACCGTCACACCTTTGCAGGGAGTTCAGGGGGGAGGAGGGGAGAGGGGAGGGGAGATTGGATGTGTTGGGGAGTTCAGGGGGGAGGGGGGATTGGGTGTGTTGGGGAGTTCAGGGGGGAGGGGAGGGGGATTGGGTGTGTTGGGGAGTTCAGGGGGGAGGGGGGAGGGGGGATTGGGTGTGACAAACCTATTAACATTCATAATACACTTTTTCCTTTTGCACAAATCAAATGTGTGGACATTGCTCATTTCGTATGTGTGCTTTATTGGTGTACAGTCCACAGTGTGCATGTCTCAGACACACACAGTGCCCCAAGTACCGTCTCCATGTTACACACACCAGCCGTGTGTGCTAGAAGCATTGGTCAATGATATTTTGACGCATTTCACGCCCCTCCTGTGCATCGCTGCCTCCATGAGGTGCTGCCCCACCCACACCCTCCTCATCCTCATCGTCAGGTGGTTGCAGTTCAGCGTCAGGGGGCAGGGCCACATTTCGTCTGATGCACATATTGTGTGGCATGACACATGCCATGACGATTTTTGCCACCTTCTCATGGCGGAACAGGAGTGCCCCACCAGACCTGCTGAGGCAGCGAAACCGTGCCTTCAATAGGCCAAATGTCTGCTCAATCACCACACGGGTACGTGTATGTGCACGGTTGAAGTCCTCCTCGTGCTGGTTCTGTGGGTTCGGGACTGGGGTAAGTAGCCACCTTTTCAGGGGATAGCCTGCATCACCTGTATGTGGGCGAGAATGTATGTGTCAGTCATGACGTCAAACTCAAAACTTGACGTGCCACCATGGTTTGCATCCAACTGTTACTTCGGACCACTTTGAAATGCACTAATTGATTCACACTATGCGACAGGAATATGCTCATGGCTCTTATGGACTGTTGTGCATGCCATCAACCAATGTATGCAGGGGGGTCATGTGCCTCCTTCATGCACAGTTATGGGGGACAGACCTTTCAGTTGATGGTGTTTGGTGACGTGCATGTAAGTGCATTTTGTTGAAGTCATTGTGGTCTGAATTGGTTCAATGCACTTGCAGATGGTTGTGTTATGGTTCACATGGTAGGGCTGCATACATCAGGCCTTAGGTTTACTGGTGTCAGCTGAGGTTTGTGATGCATTAGGGTATGATCTGGCTCCGTTGTCTTTGCTACTCACAGCTAGGTGGAGTATGCATTGGTACGTCGTTCGCCTACCCACTTCGCAATTCCATGGTCTTGACATTAGACTCACCGAGTAGCCAGGATCTTGGGCCTGCATGTCGCTCCATCTAGCGTGGTATTGTGGAGTTCCTCAGGACCATTGAATCATGGGTTGCTCCGGGGAATCGGGTACAACAATGTGTGAAGATCCTGTTGGAGTCACAGACCATTTGCACGTTGATTGAGTGAAATATTTTACGGTTGCGGTACGGTGCCTCCATGGCATGTGGGACCACCAATTCCACATGGGTGCAGTCAATGGCACCAATGCAACCAGGTATGCCGGCTAGTGCATGGAAACCCACTTTGGTGTTTGCAATCTCCTGGGCAGTCCGTGGTAATGAGATGTGGTCGTCTGTGTGCTTCAGGAGGGCATTGAGCACTTGGATCAGTGTACGAGAGAATAATGGTTGTGAAATGCCATGCAAGTGCCCCACTGTGTGCTGGTAGGTGCCTGTGGCCAGGAAGTGGAGTACAGGCGCTACCTTCAGTAGGGGTGGGATGGCGGTTGGTGTTTCTATCATGCTGACAATGTCGTTGTGTGTCATGTCTACGATGGCGGTGATGGTGTCCCGGTCCAAACGGTACAGGGTGTGGATCTGCTCAGCGGTGAGGTTGAATGGACTGGATCTGATGCGTGGGATTGTGGGCTGCCTGCGTGGTGCCACTGGCTGTGCTGGTGGGGCTTGCTGGCACTGCCTTGCCCTCCTTCTCCTCCTGCATCTCCTCTGTGCAGCCTGTTGTTGTTGTTGTTGTAGCACTTGCATTGCTATCAGGTCCTCCAGCCCCAACATTGCTAGTCCTATTGGTATCATTGTGGAGTGTGACTGGGTGTGGGAAGGGGTGGGGTGTGCTCTTTTTGTACTTCCTGAGTCTGTATTGCCTCCACCTGTGCTGTTTCTGTGCACCTGTGGCAGCTGGATTCATTGCACATGGCCATTTACGGTTGGTTCGCGGTGGAGTAATTAGCACCATGGCGGTAAGGTACTTAACGGGCTTAGTGATGGCGTTAGGTGCATGTCCGCTTGGGTCGTGATCCGCGCAGCTTTGCGCCATGCCGGTATTTACGGCGTGGCAGGTCGCATGCGTGCAACCTTGTTGCAGTTAGCGGCAGCGTTAACTACGATGCCGCTAATGGCATCGTAGTTAACGGTCACGGGTCATGATCGGACCTAGCGGAAAACGATGCTGGTAATCATTTACCCCCATTGTTTTTCGCTTACCGCCAGGGTTGTAATGAGGACCATACTGTGTACATGCAGTTTCCTTTGCCTATGTGCAGCCTGTATATTTTACTTAGAATCTGTTAGTTGAAGATGCTTTACAAATGAGTATAATACTCAGCATATGAAGCTCACTTGGCTTCTTAAGGCTGTGTTATTGGATGTTAGGAGATAGAGGAAATAATCATACACTTATTTTGCTATTTTTATAGGGTAAATGGCAGAAAGTGTATAGAAAAGCGTGGAATGTATGTATTTGTGAAGCTGTGGGTAATAAAGCAGAAGGATTTGATGTAGAGAGAGTGGTGTTGTTTCAGCTGGGAGCCTTTCTAATGATAGTGTCTATCTGTGTGAGTGTTTAAAGATGCATGAACTCATCCTGGCTGCGTGTAATTTTATAATACACTACAAAGTGTTGTTCTACAATTATACTGTTATTTCTCCCATCTTTTAATATGAAATTAAACTTTTTTAGATAGCTGTGTGTGTAAAAAAAATTGGAGGGCAGACAGGTTTCTAAGGGACAGGTGATTATAGAAGATGGGAAAAATGACAGTAAGTTCATTTTGTAGGTTATACAGGTTAGGTGGCAGCTACCCTGTTTATATGCATTTATACAAGAGCTGTACTTGTACTGTGCAGAAATTATGCATACCTGTAGTTTGTATTCATGCATGTGGATATGCATGAAGCTGTAAGTAGAAATCTTGGAGACTTGTACAGTAGTTTTTGTAGTAGGTGCTTTCCAATGAAATGAGACTTGTTCTCAGAGTGATCAACAGTACATCTGAAGTGCTGAACTATGATGATGGAGTTAGATGTAGAGTTCTTGGATGTGATTGGTGGATGGTTGTGTGACTGCTTAGCTGTAGCCAATGAGGGAATGGTGCAGAGGGTGAAGTGGAAAGGGTAGAAGGGATGCCGAAGAGTCCGCGGACAGGGCATGCCACATAGGGGACTTCTGAACATATTTGGCATAGAAATAGGACTGCAGGGATTAGCCAATCAGGTGTTGAGGTTGTGGATTTGTGTTGAAAGAGGCTTTGTGTAGTGAAGATGGCAGAGGTGGAGAAAGTCAGGGTGTTGGTGGTTGGAGATATGTTTGTGCATGGTTTGGAGCAGTATGCTAAATGCAGGAATGTGGCAAACAATTTTGATGTAAAAGGAGTGGAGGTGGTGTGGAGCACTTTGCCTGATTTCAATGTGCAGGGAATTGTACACGTTTGTGAAGATATGGGCAGGGTGAACAGTCCCCATATGGTAGTTTTGCACTGTGGGACTTTGCATTTGGGCTATGTCAGTGCCCCTACTTTGTTGGCAGATTTGGAACATTTGGTTCAAGCAGTAGTGAAAGTACTTCCAAATACCGAAGCTTTTTTTCTGGTTTAGTACATAGGGCAATATGGGACAACAGTTTTGTTTTTTGTCCTCAGCAAAATATTGCTAGGTGTGCAATCAACCGAGGCATGTTAGCTTCTGTGCTTAGAGCTAGCATGTTCTTTTGTAATGATGAGAACATTGATTCTGGTAATGTTGTTTATTTTAAAGAAGATGGCATTTCTTTATCTTTTATGGGAAATGCCCTGCTGTTTTAGAACATAAGGGTTGCTTTGGAGAAGCTAATGTGAAGATTTTTGGAGTAAAATAAGAAAAAAAAAAGAAAACAAATACAAAATAAAAGGTGTCTCACAAGTATCTGCAAAAAAAACAAAAAAAAGGCTCTTTTCAGAGCCAACCTCAAAGGGAAAATGGGACACACTATTTAAATTTACATTCACCACGCTCAGATTTTTCGATTTGTCCACGGACAACACGTATTACATAAAGGGATTTTGGGGTTGAGAGGCATGCAAATGAGACTGAACAGTGCAAGGGATTGGTCAATAAGGTTTACTGGGTGTGTTGTGTAAGGAGAGAGTTTATCAGAAAGTCTTTTTCCTGAGAGAACAACAGATAGCTATGGCTGTGTTTTCAGAAAACAGATTATCTGGATTTTGAGAGAGTCATGGATAAATTGGTTGGAGGTGCATGCAGAACACTCTAGAGTGGCTGCACATCTTGGATTCCCTCATGTGGAAGTGCAGTGGTATGGAGTGTGTGAAGAAAGTGGCTGGATTTGGTACCTCTTTGTGGTACTTTGATGACACACTGTCATCCAGACATTATTTTTATTCATTATGGAGGGAGCAGTTTAGGGCATGTGGCAATTTGCAATGAAAGAAGAACTTGGGAAGGTCATGGACATGTTTCCAAATTCCCAAGTAATTTTTTCCCGTATTGCGCAGAGACAAATGTGGCTGCGTTCTTCTTCATTTGGTACACAAATGGAGAAAGCAAGGCGCAATGCCTTTTTGAGAGATAACTTGTCTTCTTTTCACAATGAAAATATTATGTTTGGTAGCACATGCATTTTTCGCACAGATGGAGTACATCTTACTTATGCTGGCAATCAGATTTTTATGCGAAATATACAAAATGCATTGCAACCTTTTTTGGAATTACATTAATACATTTTGCAGTAGGTGTTAATCATTTGAAAACACCACCAAAAGGCTCTTTTCAGAGTCACCACTTCCTTTCAGAGAAAAGTGCAATAGTTCTAATAGGGCAGCCCCTCAAAAATGTTAATGTTCGAGCACTGTCTGCAGACTTAAAAAAAAATGCACAGGGCCATGCACTATTTATTTGTCACTTCTATTTTTAAACTGTGAAAGGCAGCTCTGAAAAGAGCCTTTTTTATGTTTTTTTGTTGTTTTATTTTTTTTGGGGTTTTTAAACACGACACACAAGGAAAGGCGGGGAAAGAAGGGTAAGGAAGGGACAGAAACCACGGAGATAAGAAAGGACAGGTGGAGAGAGGAAGATGTAGGGTGGGCCTTATTCAGGTATTGGGCAGTTCTTCTCGTGCTCCTTGACCGCAGTCTCGAAAGCACTCCAAAGATTCTCCCCCCTGCAGAGTACTGCGTCGCAGTACATGCACAATATTGTGACCCTTGAAGGATAAGGGTCAACAGCATCATGAATGGCCTGCGAGGCAGCTGGAGGGATGCGCTGTCCCACAGGAGTATCTCTTGTGGAGGCAGGAGCGGAAACAGAGGATGCTGCAGGGGAACCTACTACATTTATCGCAAGGTACAACCTTATGAATAGCCCCACCGTGGAACAACTTCAGGTGTCGCTTCATTGATGTTGTACCAAAGCTATATGAACCAGGCCTTCCATGACTCAGCACCATGCAGCGCTGATTGCAGATCACCTCATCCATCAAGAGTGGTAAATATCCACCACACCCAAGACTCATGGCGAGTGCTGGTAGTAGGGACTTCCACTACCTCATCCACTTCATCCGTCTCCTCTGCATCCTCATGTCTGTTCCC
This sequence comes from Ambystoma mexicanum, assembly GCF_040938575.1. Lineage (NCBI taxonomy): Eukaryota > Metazoa > Chordata > Amphibia > Caudata > Ambystomatidae > Ambystoma > Ambystoma mexicanum. The sequence continues at coordinate 840,077,548 of NC_090935.1, read as the reverse complement.
CTCTGTAGGTCCTTGGGGAGGTGATGGTGGTGATGAAGCCGAAGCAGCCATGGCTGCCATCTGGAGGATAGCAGGCAGAAGTCAGCAGCAATGCAGTGAATGCAGGTTAGTGGCAATGCTCTGTCAGGTAGCCAGTAGCACAATGAGGAGCAATTCTAGGGAGTGGCCTTTTATAGGGGTGCTGAGGTGCGCTTCGCGGACAGCCGCGCTGTCCACAGACAAATCGAACACCAAAAAAGGCTCATAAAGTTCCATGTGCAATGGTGAAATTTTACTGTAAATGATTGTCCAAAAAAGCACTTTTAAAATGTTTGGGGGCCCGGACAGTGTCCGCAAATAAGGATACAAACTCAGTGTGGGTGCGATCACATGATGACATTGTGGACACGTTCGTGAATGGGACGGCTGTCTGTAGGACACCAAATGTGCAGGATCAGATGTGCACATGCATGCGGGTGTTCTATGGACAGTGTTCTAGTCCCTGAACTACTTAAAAGTGCAACACATGTTCGGCGGACAGTTACGGACAGGCGCAATATTCGTAGGACCCATGGGTGTAGGGCGCATGTGCGCAGGTGTTCTACGGACAGTGTTAAAGACCCCGAATAAAATAAATGTGCGTCATAACATTGCGGACAGGCAGAGAGGATAAGTGTTCTACGGACATGTACATCCTGGTTGCGGACATTGCGAACAGGGTGATGTTCTTAGAATTTAAATAATTACAGACATGCGAATGGATGTTGTGTACTGCGGACACTCACATTTTAATTACGAACAGTAAGACCAGGCATAGTGTCCTTAGGATACCCCGATTTTGGGTAATTACGGACATCCCGGACATCGAGTGTGTTCTAAGAATACCTCCATTTTGATTGCGGACAGTACAAACAGATATAGAGCCTCATTACACGTAGTGCGGTAAGGGTTTACCAGTACCGGTAAGGGCACCTGCACCGGTAAACCCTTACCGCCTTACTACGAGGTCCCTTTGCGGGTTGGTACTTTAACGCCTGCTTTTTAGCAGGCGTTAAAAACCAACCCACAAAGGGACCAGGTTGCTAATTACGGTACCGCAATTTGCGGCACCGTAATTAGCGCCTTCCCCATTCCCATAGAGCCCTATGGGGCAAAAATGGGGATGGGGAAGGGCAATGGGGGAAGGGGGAATTACCGCCCCGCCAACCTTGGAATAGGGCGGTAATTCCCCTTTCCTCCAAGGCAGTGCCAGTATTTTCCCGGCATGGACCAAGGTGCTTTTAGCACCTTGGTCCACCGCCTACTGTGTAATGAGGCCCATAGTGTCCTTAGGACACCCATATTTTGGTTAATTGCGGACATCCCGGACATGGAATGTGTTCTAAGAACACCCCCATTTTGATTGCGGACAGTACGAACAGGTATAGTGTCCTTATGATACCCCTATGTTGGTTAATTGCGGCCATCCCGGACATCGAGTGTGTTCTAAGAACAGTTCCATTTTGATTGCGGACAGTACAGAAAGGTATAGTGTCCTTAGGACACCCCTATTCTGGTTAATTGTGGACATCCCGGACATCGAGTGTGTTCTAAGAACACCCCAATTTTTATTGCGGACAGTACGAACAGGTATAGTGTCCTTAGAGCATCCCCATTTTGGTTAATTGCAGACATCCCGGACATCGAGTGTGTTCTAAGAACAGTTCCATTTTGATTGCTGATAGTATAGACAGGTATAGTGTCCTTAGGACACATGCATTTTGGTTAATTACAGACATTCCGGACAACCATGCTTTCCGTGGACACCCTAACTGCCTTTTAAAAACAAATAAGACACAGAGGAATAAAGTAACAACACACATAATATTTTATTATTGTAAACAAATATACAATTTATGAGAGGGGGAAGCAGAAACTGAAACAAATACAGGGGAATTAGGGGTTTGGAGATGATGGATGGGAGGGGATGAGGGGATGGAAGTCTCATCATAATATTTTTCTTGGTGGGTAGGGTTTGGGGATAGTTGACTGGGACATGGAGAGGGGGAACAGGTACATGTGGGACAGTGATATTTAATGTTTTCTTGTATGTTTTAAAAGATTGACATTTTTCATTAGCATATCCATTTTTTGTTCCATTCGCTGCAGAGCATTCTCTAATGCCTCTCTTGGTATATTATTTTCACTGTTTGTATGGTCTGTTAAAAATAAAAATGTGTTAAGTACACAAAGTAATGGCTGTTAATTGGCTTATATAGAGAAGTGTTGTGTCTACCATTAGTATCACTGTATTCACTCATTTAATCCCGTGGGAAATTTTCCTGCAGCCATCCCAAAGTACTGGACATTTCTGTGTTAAAAAAAAATATATTTATTTTAGTGCACCTAATACAGAAAGTTTAGAAATATATAAGAAAAATGAAGTTTACTTACTAGATTTTGGTAAGTTTTATTGTTACTGTTGTGTAGGTCTGTTGTTGCTTTTTGTTATGCAGTTTCTATGATGTAATTATGTTGGAGGCATATATATTTTGTTTTGGTATATTCCATTCTGGTGCATATGCTATTTAAATGGATGGTTGACATTTTTACAGATATAGTTTCCACTTATTATTTATTATTACATATAATATGTTTATGTGCTGCTTTTTTAACTTGTTCAGTGTTTCTATTGCATGATACAACAATGTAAGATACCCCCTGAGTTTTTGGATAGTGTTGATGTTGGCCGCGTCCGTCCGCAGACAAACGCACAATCCGCAGACATCAAAATCACTAGCTGGGGGTTCAGTATGTTCTATGTTACATGTATATAAACTAAGGGAATCCTAGGAAACACCTATCAAATGCACACTATGTATATCTATATTCAGTAAAAAAAACGTTGTTAAAGGGGCGTTATGGTTAAGTTGCGCTAATAAAATCCTATGAAATTCAGTAAAAAAAACTTTGTTAAAGGGACATTATGGTTAAATTGCGCTATTAAAAACCTATGAAATTCAGTTAAAAAACTCTGTTAAAGGGACGTTATGTGGTTAAGTTGCGCTACTAAACACCTATGAAATTCAGTGAAAAAACTTTGTTAAAGGGATTTTATGGTTCCAAGTAAAACCAAAAAGAAAACTAAAATTCACCAGTTATGGCATGCTAAGCAACTCGAGCCTTAACTGTGCACTGCTAAGACTAACACCCAGGACATCAAATATGACATCACAAATGTCATAGATGACATCATTGATGACATCACATGCCTGGCTCACTCTTTTTTCCTTTACTGATATGTGTAGGCCAGTAACAGTCAGGAACAAAAAAATCAAAAATTACTATATTTGTAGAATTATACTTCAAATATGTTCTTACAGTAATTCATTTAGGGTCCACTCACATCATATGAAACATATACATAAGGGAAAACACAGACTTGAATACTTTGTGTGTATGAAGATAATCAGTAAGGTTATCAACACTTTCTTATAGTTCTGTTATTTTTTTTATTACTGTACTTTCCCTGGACATGCTCATATTTGTATGTGTTGTCTGTGTTTTGTGTGCAATAATATAATAATGTACTAAATGGATTTTATTACATACTTATTAAATGTTTACAGTATGCAAAACTCTAATAAGAAAGTGTTTTAATTTTAGTATTTAACATGGCAAGAATATTAATAATGATTCTCCATCCTGTTTGCTGCACACTATGTCTATGTTTGTACATGTATACCTTAGTATATTGGAAAAATCTTCATAATGCAATGCTATTTGGATTAATGCATTGCTTAATGCACTACGTACCTCATAATATTTATTCCAATGATCCTTGACACTTTTTTATTAACATTACAATAAGAATCCCTTGTACAGACTTTTCATGAAAAGTAAATGTACATGTGATGTCATCAGTGATGTCATCAAGGACATTTGTGATGTTATCTTTGATGTCCTGGGTTTTAGTCTTAGCAGTGCACGGCAGTGGCGCGAGTTATGATTGCTTAGCATGCCATAACTGGTGAATTTCAGGAGTTTTTTGGTTTTACTTGGAACCATAACGTCCCTTTAACGTTTTTTCACTGAATTTCATAGGTTTTTAGTAGCGCAACTTAACCATAACATTATCAAACACACTGTGTACAATAATAACTAACTAAAAAACACTGTAAAAACCCACCGCTGTTGAAGGAACAAATAATATTCACAGCTAGAATAGAAGCAGCACTCTAGGTAAGGAGGCAGGGGTAGAAAAGGCAATAAAAGATAACAATGTTCAAAAAGTATATCTTTTGTGATTGAAAAAAGGAATTAAAATGGTTGAGACAGTCTCTAGGGCCCAAAGGTGAACTAGGGGGCACATAGCAGTCAGTAACACCTTTGCAAATGTCTTTGTGGTTAGACAGTGTCAAACCAGATCTCACACTATCATTGCAGATTTTTTCAGTTCAAGGATGTGATTGTCACGGTGGTCCAGCTGCAAATGGCATCTAGTTGGGGTCAAATGATCACTGCAGCTTTGAAATGTCTACTCAACCTGTGCAGATCGGGCAGTCACCAGGTTGGATTCGACAGTCAAGGTTCAACGGTGGAGAGCCGGTACCAGGATGTGCAACTAAGTCAAATCAATGAAGAGGTTCTGAAGACACTGTTCGGTGCATGCCAGGGTTGATCAATGCAGTGGATCAGCCATTAAGAAGCTGGCGGTTTGCACAGAAATACACTTCTGCTTTCACTGTGTGGCAGTGAACAGAGGCGAACAGGCTAATGGTTGCTTGAAGGATGATGAACACCAAAGACAGCGTTTAGGGGTCCCAGAGTGCCAAACATGCTCAAATCACGTCTTGCCGCAAGTGAATGTTGAAAACACATGTATCATGGCTGTCCTGGTTTCAGTGGCACTGAGTCTCGCTTGAGAGCATCAAAGGCCAAGATTTGTCCTTTTCATGGGCTCCCAAACATGGGGGAGCCTGGCACACACCTCCAGTGCTCCTGAAGCAAGGTGAGGTCCTGGGCAACAGTGTGCCCGGCAGAGTTTGGGAGAGTGCAAAAGGCAGCAATTGAGGGTCCTGGTGGTTTCAAATGTGTCGATCGGTTCTTGAAACACAGCTCCAAGTAGTAAATAGTGAAAAACATTAGGATACTTGCTGGCTTGGCTTTCAGGATGCTGTGAGTCCCAATGCAGATACTATTTTAAACACTGCTCTGTATTACTGGAGATGATAAGTATGTTGGGTAAGAATGCCCACATACAATGTTAAATTCAGCCATCCCCATTAAGTAACACACAAGGTGAATGTTTTCACCAGTGGAAGTATGGACATTAAATCCATTATGGGAAGTGCTGCATATCTAGTCAAGGTAGAGCAAAAGTGACCATGATTATCAGTGTAGTAATACATCACCAAGGGATAAGTTTCAATTAGACTTTCATTAATGAGCAAAGGTTGAGACCTACATCCAGGGCAAGTGTTATCGCTATCTGTCTATTACAGTGTAGGGATTTTAATTCTTTTGACAGTATAAAGTAGCATAAAGGTACAATATACTAGGGTGATAGGGAATGCCTGGGTAGATTGCTAACTTTATTGTGCCATTCAAGAATTAAAATTGTATCTAACAGTGCTCTGTGCAATTAGCAAAAATAGCATAACAAAGCGATCAGTACTAATTAACCTAGACCACTGACCTGCTCATTCTTAAGCGTGAAGAAATCCAACATAACGTACCTGAGAAGACGTGCAAATCCTGATAATGGAGCCTTTTGGCATGCAGTATCTTAATTGTTGTGTCTGCCATTGTAGAAGCAACTTAAATGCTGTTAGCACAGCAGTGCAATGATGTTGCGATATAAATATAGCAACTGTTTCTATGACACTCCGTTACTGTAAAATGTTGTGATATTCTTAATTATATGTCTTTATTAGGATCATGGCAATACTATGTAGTTACTACAGCCTCCAATATGCAAGGCAAAGAAAATGCCCAACCAGGCTTGTCTTCTTTCTTAGAATATATATGGCGCTACAAGAAAGGGAGCCAGAAAAACACTATAAAACATGTAACTTTCCAAGACCCCCAAGAAGAAGATACTTTAAGACACAAAGGGAGACCAGAGGAAAGATAGGCAGAATTTGCAAGCCAACACATAGAATCAGAAGGAGAACACCAAGTTACAAGTTCCCAATATCAGATACAACAGAGGGAACAGACACCTTGGCATCCCTTTTCTCCCATATGGAAATGCTTAAGGGATGTATCCAATTCTCCATGATTAACAATGTGTTCCTCTTTAATGGACAATACCATCGCCAAAAGAGAGGGATTTCAATAAGGGCTACATATACCCCTGCTGTAGCTAATCAATTTATTAATAATTTCTAGACTCTACATACACTAGCAAACCCAGAATTCAATGTCAACATCGTCAAATAGTATTGATACATTGATGATGTCCTCTTGATATGATCTGGCACTGCAGAACACCTTGCAACATTTGAAAATGTTCTCAACACAAACACATGGGCTATATTCTTGACAGGCAATCACAACAATGAAACTATTGACTTTCTAGACATTTGCATAACAAGGGTCTGAGGGACTCAAGACCAAAAAATTCAGAAAACCAACCAAGGTGAACTCAGTGCTCTTTGCAACATTTTATTATAGAAAGGCAGTGATTGACAACTTCCCCAAAGGGGAGCTTAAACGGGCCAGGAGAAACTGTAAAATTGAATCTGCATATCGAATTGAATGCCAGTTGGTTTAAAGCAGATTAATAACCAGGGGCTACCCTGCTAATATTGTTGAACAGGCAGAAAACTTCACAAGTGGCATAACTAGAAGCGCGTTAACTCCTAAAGAGAGAACCAAGAATCAACAGGATGCTACACCAGTCATTGTAAAGCAATACATCATGATAGTTAAATGGTATAAAACATCATCAAAAAACATTGACTCCTTTTACAAATTGATTCAGACATAAAAAAAATAAATGAGTCTCCGATGTACCCCAATTTTCCTTTAAGAAGGCACCCACTCTCAGGACCATTTTGAGTCCATCGTTCTTGACACCCAATTCTCTGATCCGTCTAAGAACTGGCTACAAGCATTATCGAGCCTTTGCATTCGACAAGTGTGGAACATGTTCCATGTGTTCTTTTGCCCTTAGCAGGAATCGAGTAGTTTTCAATGAGTCTGATTATTACAACATCCACCAGTTGATCTATTGTCGCTCCAAATTTGTTGTGCATGTGATTATATTTTTGTGTCAACTGATTTGTATAGGAAGTACTATAAGATAATTACATTGTAGAATCAAGAGAACTTCTAAAGATGCTCAGCTCCAAGAATGCAAGATACACGCTGGCCACCCACTGGCAAGACAAACATCATCTGAATAACAAGAAAGATATCAGATTTATAGGACTAGAAACAATCTCTAACAACATCAGAGGAGGTAATTGTGAACTGCAGTTGTGTCAAAAGGAAGCAAGACTCATTTTCTAAATACTGATGTGTATCAACTGGTCTGAACACTGAGCATGAATTTAATGTATTTTTGTAATCAGGGTTGTTTGCCAGATTTAACTAACACATGCAAAAGACAACCTACATGTTGCAGTTGGTTACCGCATTGTGGTTCTGTTTAACTGTTAACTGCACATTGGTGGTCCCTGACATAGAGGACCCACTCATGCAACAATTTGGGAGCCATCCCTGGTGGCAATATAATACATTATTAACCACTAAGTAACCGAGAACCCCAGACAAATCACATATAACATCTTCAGCCCCTTTGGAAAGATGCTCTGTATGACATATGAAGTACATGCTACTTTCTTCCTTCTTGCCCACACAATAGTAAGAACAAAGCTCACAGGGCTTTGATATTTATGAAATTGAATTGGAAACCACTCCTGGATCTCAGGTTATAACCTTATTTACAACCAAGATCATCTGTTTAGACAGTACATTAGAGCTGTAATATCTGCTGATAGCAACATAGCTTATTGTCACATCATAGCTTTTTCTGTATTGACCTAAGTGCTATATTGCAGCTTGGTAAGAGAACTTATGCATAAGAATGGTATATGTCAGGTGGTCACTGTGGTATATATTATCATCACCAGTGCATGACTAGCACACCCATAGTTTCCAGTAACCGAACGCGGACAGAATACAGAAGTCACACAGGGCCCAAAGGAGCCGTTGTATATACAGAACCAATACTGTAAACAGGACCCCACAGGGGGTGCCGGACCGAAGAGACCTAGCCTTGAGAAAGACCTTTGGGTCAAAACAGGTGACGGCTGACCACATGGGACATCAAGATCCCCACCCTCACATTGTCTGGGTGACTTTTAAGTGAATAAACAGGCCTGCAGCTAAGCAGCGCTATTCAACAAAAACACAACTTGTGTGGAAAATACAAACATGTTTTCATCTATCTACAAAGGCAAGGTATCCAGGTATTCCCCAACTTTCTACCAAACAAAAGAGGTGTGGGCTACACCTCAACCACAACCTGTGACCGTGCCGCAACAAGACAAACCAAGGAATCTAAATTTAGAGCTCAGCAAGGTTGGTTCCAATCTAAAGCCCAAAAAAACCCCCCTGTTAACACATATTCAGAACCATTATCGTGTTGTAGCTAAATGCTATGATCCTAATAATGCGACAAGCACAGACATATCATTAAGAATATCTCAACATTTTACTGTACGCTGTACGGAGCGTCATAGCAACAGATGATATGTTTATATCTAGATGTCATTACTCTGACTTTCTAACATTATTTAAGTTGCTTCGAAGATGGTGGATGCAACAATTAGGATACTGCATGCCGAAAGGCTCCGTTAACAGGCTTTACACGGCCTCTCAGATACGTTATGTTGAATGTCTTCACTCTTAACCATGAGCAGGACCGCGGCCTAGGTTAATTAGTTTTGATTGCTTTGTTATGATATTTTTGCTATTTGCACACACTACTGTTACCTACAATTTTAATCCTTTAATGGCCCAATAAAGTTAGCAATCTACCAAAGTGTTCGCTATCCCCCTAGAATATTGTACCTTTATGCAACTTTGTACTGTCTAAATAATTAAAATCCCTATATCACAACAGAGAGATAGCGGTTACACTCACTTTGTCTGTACAGATGTACAGATCAACATTGCCTAATTAAGAGAGGTATAATTGGATCTGATCCCTTGGTGATTTGTTACTACCCTGATAATCATGGTCACTTTTGCACTACCTTGACTAGATATGCCCTGCCCTGCCCCGATCACCAAAGCAGCAGCACATGACCTGGCACCATTTATTACTAACCTTATCAATGCCTCCTTCAAATCCGGAGTAGTGCCTGATAACTTAAAAGACGCTTGGGTCATTGCTCTACTCAAAAAACCAACTCTTGACCCAGCCAACCCGTCTAACTATAGGCCGATAACAACTGTACCCTTCTTATTAAAAATACTGGATAGAGCAGCTTACCTGCAAATACAGGCTTATCTAGAATCGAACAATCTCTTGGGACTAAGGCAATCCGGCTTCCGACCCAGACACAGCACGGAAACTGCATTCATAGATCTCACTACCCAGATCCAAATCCTAAAAGACAACGTTAAACTTGCACTCCTCTTACTGCTTGATCTGTCAGCAGCTTTTGATTTGGTCAACCACCAAACACTCTGTCACCACTTGAAAACTGCAGCACACTTTTCAGACGCAGCCACTGCCTGGATCATTTCCTTCTTGGCAAACAGAACCATGAGGATCTTCTCTCCCACTGACTCAGCTGAACCTTCACCGGTACCTTGTGGGGTCCGGCAAGGCTCTTGTGTGTCCCCGACGCTCTATAATGTATTTACAAAGCCCCTCTTCAATATCCTTGACTATCTGGGTGTCACGTATACTAATTATACGGACGACACCCAGATACTCATTCCTATCTCGGGTGACTATGCAACAGACAGTTAAACCCTCAATGAAATCTACTCAGTAATACAAGCATGGATGGCACATCATGGACTTTGTCTCAATGACGAAAAAACTGAGTTGATCATCCTTGGTAATCACGCTAAACTAAAAAATCTAAACACTGCTTTCAAATCTTTCACTATAGATGGTAATCCTAGCCCTGTTTCAAACAACACAAAAACCCTTGGTATCTACATTGATGCCACCTTATCCTTCTCCAAAAAACTAATGCAGTAGCATCATCAGCCGCTTACACCTGCAAATTGAGCACTTTATGTAGGCCGTTCATCTCCACACCCAATTGCATTACTCTTGCTAGAGCGTTAGTCTTATCCAAAATAGACTATTGTAATGCCCTTTATTTAGGCACTAGTCACAGAAATATCAACAAACTACAAGTAATTCAAAATAATGCCATCAGGGCAGCTCTCAACATCCCTAAAAAGTCGCATATTTCTGAAACTAGACGTAATCTACACTGGCTCCCAGTAGACCACAGAATATCCCTCAAAACCTTGGCCCTCACACATAAAGCCAGGACCAACCTTGCATCAGCCTACCTCACCAACCAACTTACACCACATACATCATCAAGACCACTCAGAGCAGCTCAAGCAAACACCATGTCCATACCGAGATTCAAACTCCATAACTCGGGTGGAGCTAGCTTCCCTGTACAAACATCGAAATTATGGAGCACACTCCCCGCGCTCCTTAGGTCAGGACCCTCCTTTAACCTATTCAAATGCAACACGAAGCGTTGGCTTCACGACATGGACACAATGAGAGCCTAAAACTTCCCAGATCCTTGAACGACTGACTGCCTACTGTGCGTATTGTAAATAGTTTATTTTATACTATATTTTATCGGCAGCTTCCATTGTCTGCCACATGAACATTGCAACATGTATGTATGTATCTGCAATACTAATGTCTGTATTTATCTGTAACCGTAACCATTGTAACCTTTGCTTACCGCATTCAAATGTAACTGTAACCAGATCTAAAGTTACGCACCCGTATGCCCCTGGGCCTGGCTGTGCTTTATAAATAAAACAAATACAAATACAAATATGCAGCACTTCCCAAATGGCAACACATATGTTCAATCACGGGTGTATTGTCCATAATTCCACTAGTAGAAACATTCACCTTGTATGTTACTCTATGGTGATGGTTCAATTTAACATTATATGTGGGTCTTCTTACCCAACATACTTATCATCTCCAGTAATACAGAGCAGTGTCTAAAATAGTATAGTTTTCCCCCAACAGATGAAGCAGTCTCATTTTCATTGATGGAAGTTACTACAACACAAAACATTTTTCCACGATTCACTCATCTATTGCCCATCCAGGACTGAACACCTAATATCTCTACCTAAACAGGAGATTCACTACATTTGCTACCTCTGTAGGTATAAGCCGTTTTCAGGCAATAGACATCCCCATGCAGTGCATCTAGTAATTGGAATCTTTCCAGTTCTTTTTCCTTCAACACTACCGCACATCGCTTCAGAATTAAATAAACCTTTGATTCCTTTATTAACCATCACAGTAGTCATTTAGACGTTGGAATTGACTCATTGGTAAGCATTGCCGTCCATGCCATTACAGCATCAATGACCCATTGAACAATAGGCCCACACAGGACATCTGTATTGTTCTGAATCATACTGATCATAAAAAATAAAAAAAATAAATGTGCATATAATTGTGGGAAAGGACTGTTTTATTTGGCATATTATTGTGCTGCCATTTTTGTGCTTTTTAATAACTGGAGCTGCCTTGCTATTTTGAAAGCACAGGTTTTTTTCCCACTATTGTCTGCTTATGTGACTGTTTTTTGGCCCTTCCAAGATGGCCTCTGTGGTTTTCTTTGTTGTGTAGGCAGGCTGTGCTGAACCACCTCTCCCTGTGCTGCACTCCCATTGGTTGCTGAGTGTTTTTTTCCATCGAATCAGGGACCGGCAGGCTTCAGCCAGTCCTCGCAGCAAAGGCCCACTTCTAAGGCCCCTGTCTGCTCCCTGTCCGCATCCGGAATGCTAATTGAGGTCCTCCCTGCACGTTAACCACAATGATGCTGCCACCTCACTCCTCTAAGAAATCTGGACTGCCTTGACGTTGCCTCCTCCAGAACTATGGGTTAGTTCCCTCCTTATGGACTTACTCCTACCGCCTTTGACTATCACTGTTCTTTCTGCATGTTACTACCATGTTGTCATCCTGATGTGCATTGCTTCCTAAAACCCTTTGTTAACATCTGATTCCAAGATTGGAAAGTCAAATCTTGCTGTTTTTGCTGTGTTCTAAAAAGTCAAATCTTGCTGTTTTTGCTTTGTTCTAAAAAGTCAAATATTGCTGTTTTTGCTTTGTGCTAAAATGTCAAATCTTGCTGTTTTTGCTTTGTTCTAAAAAGTCAAATATTGCTGTGTTTGCTTTGCGCTAAAAAGTCAAATATTGGTGTGTTTGCTTTGCGCTAAAAAGTCAAATCTTGCTGTTTTTGCTTTGTGCTAAAAAGTCAAATCTTGCTGTTTTTGCTTTGTTCTAAAAAGTCAAATCTTGCTGTTGTTGCTTTGTTCTAAAAAGTCAAATCTTGCTGCCCATTGCGAAATTCTCTGTGTTTTGCTTATATACTGTTTCTTCTCTGTAACTTGCCAGCCCAGTGACCTCACCACTCTCTTTTGTCCCACACCTAACTAACTTAGACCCCCCTCTATCTCCAGCCTCTCCTCGCTTCCACCCCAATGGCGCTTTCTGTTTCTCCTATCTTTTCCAACTGCTTCTCCCTTGACTATCCTTCCCTTCTCACTAAGTCTGGTAGGAAGAAGTACAAAAAGGATATCTTGGCCTCTAAGCCTGGTCTTCCTATCGCCGACACCTACTCCAATGCTTCCGCCAGACAGACACTCACCGACATTCTCTTTGTCGTTCCTTTGCCAGATCTATGGACTCCTCAAATGGTCTCTGTGCTCTGCCCTATCTCCACCTCTCCCATTAATGGTGGCACTTGCTGGGAAGTTCTCATGGCTTCCTTCGACTCCTCCAAAGTCATCATTAATGTCTACCTAAATGGCACGGTCATGGTCCAAGACCCTCAGGTCAATCTCCTCCTCTTTGATAGGTGCTTGCCTCGCCTCATCGAATTTCCTCTCATCTCCTGCTGTCCCCTCCTCTCCCCCCTTGGCTACCTTGCCCTCTCTCTCCTCCTCCTCTTCTGGCCCTCATAGGGCTCTTTCTCCTTCGCAGGGTGTGCTCCTGATCTGTACCGCTCCCCGGAAGGTCTTTAAGGCTGGCAACCTTCTTCATATTGCCACTCTCAACTCTCGCTCTGCTGTCAAACACTCCTCTGACATCTGCCACCTCCTTGAAGAACTAGACCTTGATGTCCTTACTGAGACATGGTGCACGGCCAGCTCTGTCACAAGCTTTAACACTCTCCTCCCTGATGGCTACAAGATCCTCTCAGCACCCAGATCCTCCTGGTCCGGTGGGGGGATATCCCTGATCTTTCCTAAGTGGATTCCTGCCTCTATCATTCCCACTCAGACCTACTCCTCTTTTGAATGCCTTGTCTGTAGGCTTTCTCTCTCGCCTACCCATTCTCTTACTGTGGTTACCATCTACAGGCCTTCTGGTCAAATCACCTCATTTATCTCTGAGTGGGAAAATCTCTCCTCCTCCCTCCTGGCCTCTACCACTCAACTCCTCCTCCTCTGTGACCTCAACATACATTTAGACTCTCCTTGCTCATCCTCTTTACTCTTCTGTGACCTCTGTGACTCCCTCTCCCTGTCCATCCTCCCCTCTGGCCCGACACTCTCTGCAGGGCACACACTCCATGTCTTGATCACTTCTGACCTCCCCCTCTCCATCCCTCTGACCACTCCTCTCTCCTGGAGCGAGCACTCCCTCCTCTCCTCTCATCTCTCCCTCTCTTCCCCACAAGCCAAGCCAACCCCAACACTTCCACCTACCTTCTCGGACATCCGGCCCATGAAGCGTGTGTCAGTTGAGGCTCCACCTTTGGGTCTCTCACATCCTGACACAGCCCTGTCTCTGCTCTACTCTTCAATTTCTGATACACTTGATGCTCTTGCTCCTGTCGTGAGGATCCGTTTGAAGTCCAAAGCCAAGTGCAATTCCTGGTATGACTCTGATCTAGCTACACTTAAACGTAAGTGTAGGGCGGCTGAGAGGAAATGGAGGACTTCTTGTTCATCCTCTGACAAACTGGCCTGTTGCCTGCTACAAAGGCAATATCGACTCTCTGTCCTCACCAAGAAGAGAGTCCACATTCAAGCTCGTGTCTCTGTGGCATATAACAACTCGGTCAAACTCTTTAAAATCTGCAAGGAGCTGGCCAACCCTGCTGCAGTCTATACCCCTCCTGTTGCCTCCCAGGCTCTTTGCAATGCCCTTGCCTCTCACTTCCTTTAAAAAACTCAGGACATCCTGTCCTCCTCTCCACCCACACCCTTCCTCTCCCCTCTCCATCTGTGCTTGCTGACCCTCCTTTAGCCACCCCCCACCATCCTTCTCGTCCTTTCCTCTTTTCTCCCCTGATGAGGTTGCTAGACAAGTCCTATCTATGAAAGCCTTGTCAAAACAGGTTCATCCCTGTTCCTCTAAAACCATCAAGGACCACGTAAACACCCTTGCTGCGGCCCTTGCTGATTTTTGCAGCCACTCCTTTGGCTTGGGATACTTCCCCTCCACTCTGACGCACTCCTTTGTGCATCCTCTTCTCAAGAAACCCACAGCTGATCCTTCTTGTCCAGCTAACTATCGCCCAATTGCCATTACTCCCTTTCTGGGCAAACTCCTTGAAAAATTGCCCATCTCTCAGCTTAACCTTCATTCCAATTCTGTTGGCTGTCTCCATGGCCACCAGTCTGGCTTCAGAGCTGCCAGAAGCACAGAACTTGCTATCCTGAACATCCGTGAAGATCTGCTCTCCAACCTTGGCTCTAACATTCCCTCTGTCCTCATCCTCCTCGTTCTCTCTTCTGCCTTCGACATGGTCAACCATACCATCCTGCTCCATCGTCTCTGTGAAAACCTGGTTATCACTGATCAGGCTCTGGCCTGGCTGACCTCTTTCCTCTCAGATTGACCCTCCCAGGTCCAACGTGGGTCCTTCCTTTCATCTATCTTCCTCTCTAACTTTGGTGTTCCCCAGGGCTCTAACCTCTCGCCCTGGCTTTTCAACCAATACCTGCCCACTCTCGCCCACTGCATTGCCACTTTCTGCTCAAATTTCCAGTGCTGTGCTGACGACACTCAACTCATTTTCAGGATGCCCTCTGCCACCTCCTCTCCCTATCTCATCTCTGATTGCCTAACTGCCATTCAAGATTGGTGTGCCGCCAATGTTCTGTGTCTGAATGCCAGCAAGACAAAGATCCTCTTCATTGGCACACCTTCACCATCCTTTCTCCTCACTCTCTGGCCGGCCTCCCTTGGCCCTCCTCCTACCCCCACCTGAGAGGCTAAGAACCTCGGGGTTATCTTTGACTCCATCCTTTCCTTCTCCACCCACATCTCTGAGATCTCTAAAAAGTCACATTTCCTACTGCACCTCCTCAAAGGTACTCTGCCTTTCATCTCCTTCCCCCAGAAGCTCATGGTATCCCAAGCTCTGTTTCGCTCTAGCTTGGACTATTGTAACAGCCTCTTTCTAAATCTACCTGCCTCTACTCTCCGCCCTCTGCAACTAATCCAGAACCGGACTGCAAGACTTGTCCTTGGCCTCAAGCCCTGGGATCGTATCTCTCCAAATCTGAAATCTCTCCATTGGCTCCCAGTGAATGCAATGATTACATTCAAAACCCTCTGCATTGTCCACAAGGCTTTCTGGGGCCTGGGTCCAAAATACCTTCAGCTATCCCTGCGCAAATACCTCCCCTCTCGAGCTCTTCGCTCCTCTACCTCCAACTCCCTCATTTTTCTAAGAAATGAGCTGGGGGTAGATCTCTGTCTTCGGCTGGAGCCTCCCTCTGAAACAGCCTCCCTGCCACTCTAAAACTTGAGGACCTTCCTCTTTTCTTCTGCCTTCTCTCCCCCTCTCCCCTGCTGATCTGTTCTCTCTTGGCACTGTGCACCTGACCAGCCTCTGTCTTTTGAGCCCAGGTACCTGCTCATCCTGCCAGCCTCCTGCACTGCCTCCGGGCCACCCCTTGCACTGGGGTCTGTATCTGTACCCATACATCCCCCCTTTTTCTTCCTGCACTTATCAGACCTACCCTGTCTGCTGCCTTAAACCTAGCACTTGCAAATTGCTGGCTGCATTACCACTGTTTGTTGCCTTTATTATTTATTTATTGTTATTTATCTGTTTCTCCTCTGCTTCGCACTTTCCACCTCTCCCCCTTCCATGCACTTTTCCCCACCCCATCTCCCATGCACTTGCACGTTCTCAATGTCACTGGGCATAGTAAGATCGCTGTTTTGTTCTCCACTGTTCCCCTCCCTTGCCTTGTTGCACTCTGAAACACTTGTGTATGAGAGTGATAGAAATAAAATATCAATATCAATATCAATTATGTTGCTATATTTCTCTCTTCTTCCCCTGGCTTTCTCCCTCTCCTCCATTAGATCGTAATCCCTGAAATGGGTTGTTCAATCCAATGATATACATATTTAATTACATTCTATCATTAATGATATATTCTTCTTTGAATCAATGGTGTATTATGTACAATTGTTTTCTTTTAAACGTGTTTAATCATTCTATATTCTATTTTGATCGGGCACTTCACTATTGGTACTATGTAATTGTTTACTTGTGATTCACTATCCAGGTGTTGTACCTGATTTACACTTATATTGCTGTCACATTATGCTGTTTGCAACCTTGATAAAGACAGAGGAGGGTTCGCACATATGGAGAATGGAAAAAAAAAAATATTTCCTTTGATATAACTAGTAATGTTTATCTTCTTTCACATGTAAATTGATTAATGGTGTGCTAACCATATTACTGAGCGTTGTTGTGATAAGGGTTCTACCCATCTCTTTTTTTTCAAACCCAAATTGAGATGGAAGTGTACGTCTCTCTTGAACCCCCTTGCACGCAGCACAGTCTACCTATAATTGTGTATTGATCAGCATAGCAGTCTCTAGATTCTAGTGCCCTAATTTTGGCTCTCACATTTCAAAGGGCCTTTAATCCTAGTGAAGAGGGAAGGGGCATGGTTAGAGTAGAAAGGACAGCTATGTGCACTTGCGGCTGCCTTCCACCATCTTGTTTCTCTCTGCCTCTCCCCCTCCTTCTTGTCCCATCCACTTCCTCTCCAGCAAAGTACTTTGGGTGTGATATCAGAAGGGCAAAGTCTACTGTTTTTACGTACATCGATTGGACCACGAATAGCTTTAGTCCACTAGCCTGTGGGCATTTACCTTTAAAAGAAGGTGTCTCAGACCACTTCTTTGAATCATCTTTGAATCATCTTTGAATCATCTCTGGACTCCAACCCTTGAAGATTTCTTTGGACCTTGCTAGGAGAGCAGTGATTTTTAAAGTGCTCCACTTGTGAGGTGATGTCAGGCCTTCCAAGGCAGAGGTGAGCTATGTCCCCTAACCATTCCCATGGCACAGTGGGGGTGATCTGTGCTGCTAGGTAAAGACTTGCCTCTCTGATAGATACAATGGTGCCTAGGTACTCATCATGCTGAAGGACCCCTGCAGTTGTGTCTCAGCCTCCCTTTGTTTGAGTGCACTATTCATGTCGTTGTACTTAATGTACACATATATTGCTGTCACATTATACTGCTTCCAGCCTTGATAAAGACCCAGGAGAGTTGAAACAAGTGTCAGCTCGAAATTGAATTTAAATCATTTTTCCTTTGACATAACTAGTAATGTTTGACTTCTTTGACATGTAAATTGACTAATGATGTGCTAACCTTGTTACCCAGTACCGTTTTGATAATGGTTCTCCCCCTCGCTTTTTGAAATGTAGCACCATGGTGTGACACTACTCCCTTTGAATGGGTGTGCTCCTAGCATGCCTTGGCCCAGGACAACTGTCTGTTGTGTGGCTGCCCCTGAATGAGGGGTGTACCTACCCTCACAAAAAGATCAAAGAAAAGACATGGCCATTCAGGGTCCTATCCTGTCACTTTGGCAGGATCAGCCTATTTGTCCCAAATACACATCACATTTCACAGCAGACTGGCTGACAGGAGATGACACATGCATGATATCACATTGGAAGTGGCTGCAATGATTATAAGTATTTCAATGCAACATGCCTCATCACAGGGATGGCTTATTTTACATTTTGCTCTACCACTAGCCTGGGCTACTTATGATCATCATAGTTTTGCCACAGGGGTGCATATCTAAAATGCAGTCCCTGTGCTGCAGAGACTATACTGTCACTGCAGCTGTAAAATTGGCACATGTGACCTCTGAACCGGCTCTTGGATAGAGCAGGTGCTGCAGATCAGGATACTGATGCAGCAGGGTACAGGTACACACTGGACTTTTGGCATGGAGCTTATGAAAGGGGAATGTGATCAATACATTACCCTTGTATACATCATTATATTAATTAACACAAATAAAAAAGCTGGGCTTCCATACCCTTGCAAGATGGCAATTTATCACAACTCTGTTGTTTACTATCTAAGGTTAAAGAACACTGGACATCCCAGTTCTTTAAGAGGACATCTATATAACTCAGACAGGAAAGTGGGGCTAACCTGAACTGACTTTTGCAGAGTCATGTATAACCTGACAAACGGTAGTGCTTTACATAGACAATCCCCCTCATTACGACCCAGGCGGTAAGTTGCACACACATTTTTTCATGCAGCTGTTCATTGTGAGAAGATTACTAGAAGGCTGGGCCCAGAGTTGGCGCATGTATCAACACCAGAGATACAGAGCAAACAGATGCAGTGTGCGAGGGATAAGGGGATCCAATCAGGAGAAGGGGATGGTGTGTTTCAATCGCTGCAACAACATAGTTTTGCCCTGGATGATTTCTCCACATAATACCATTGGTTGGATTCGGTGGGATGCTACTGCCTGCAATGTAACCAACATAGTGTTCCAATTACATCAAGCATTTTATCATCTTACGCTTTTGCGCTTTGAAGGATACCAGCCAATTCGAATGCAATATTTGTGCTGACCCGAAGAGTATATTCTCATCAAGGGGTGGTATCTCTTTAGGTTATTGAAAGTGATACCTCCAATTACAACTTTGAATGTATAGGTTTTTTTAGGGGATTAATGCCAAGCAGCCAATCAGCATGTTAGAATTATACGAATTATTGTGATGGTAGAAATTGTTAATTCTGCTTTAAATGTGTAGCCTAGAACTGACTATTTGAAAACATGTTTTTTTTGTTCAATTCCACAGAGCTGTCTGAATATTCTCTCAGCTGTTTTGCTTATTAAAACCTGTATTTTTCCTTATAACTCGAACACTACATTTTTCACTGCTTTTGTATTATGTCTCTGGATTATGTGAGGGACCACAACTTACATTTGGAGGCCCCAGCAAGATATCCAATTCTCCAGTGAGGCTGGGGGTTCCCTGCCACCCACCTTGGGGGCGTAGCAGTGGTGCGCAGAGACCAGATCAAGTGCACTAAATCAGGAGGTTTTGCAGATGCCAAGTTTCCCGAAGGTCTGCCTGATCCTGTGGGCCAACCATGTCCCTGGTGGTGCAGGCAGTTGAGGGGTGAGACTCAGCATCGAGAGGACTTGGAGGTGGAAGTGGCAGGTGACAACTATCCTATGCATTGCCAACCTATCCTGCACATGATCCAAAACTATCAAAGATCAATCATTGTTGCCTATTTGCTGCTATATTCAACCTCTCTCTCCACGGGCATATTTCACGATGGGTGGACAATTGGCACTGTCCTACTACAACCTGAAACTGCTAGACCCAAGTATTCTTCCTTCTATAGACCAGTGTCTTTCTCACACCTCTGCTTTCCTGCCCTCCATGGGTCTCACAACTCTTTTTTTTTACTGTTATATATCTATCCTCACTGTCTTTTCCAAGTCTTCTGTCATCTATCATGTCCTCTTTATATATGATTCTATCAGCACTATAATTGAAATAGTTCTTTTGATTCTCACTTTGGTTCCAGTTACAGCCCAGTCCCTCTTATCCCTTTAGCTGGTAAACTGCTGGAGTTTCTACAAACCTAGCATGAAACTTGTTAATGGCACCAAATTGGCTTTCACACTGCTCACTTGACTGAAACTGCTCTCATCCACGTCACGTGCCTTCTGCCCCACAATCCAAACGCCCCTCCCTATTGATACTTCACAACACTATGTGTACAATTTATAAGGTTATTTGTTGGCATCTCTGGCTCTGCTTGTGACAGACTGCCATATGGCAAGGGAGACTGTTTCGATTTGTATTAAACTAATAAAATGAAATGTGTAATTCATCTCAATTATTCCCTTTTCATAGCTCCAAGCCAAAAGCATACTGTAAATGTGTGACCTTTTGAAACAATATCATGATTATCTTTGCCTACTCTCCAGTGGCACCTAGCAGGCTCAGAGGTCACAGGAGCCCATTTGATAACTGCAGTGACAGTCAAGTCTCTGCAGCGCCGGGCATCCATTTACCATATGAGCCCCTATTACAAACATGACATAACTATGAGTATGCTATTCTGGTGGCACTTAAACTGTAAATATAAGCCAAATGAGTTTGACGTATGGTGGCTAGCATCTCTCATAATTATCCAAGTCACATCAATTTGATATGACAAAATGTGTCAGTTCTGTGAGTCCAGCTCAGCTTTGATCGAATAATGTATATTCCCTGCAGTGAGGCTGTCTGCTGCTGCCTGCAGCATGTAGACTTGGGGGTTGCCTCTGTTTGTTCCTTTGTGAGGTCAGGTAGCAACATCCCAACTCAGACAGCCAGTCCACAGGGAGATGTCCTGGGAACAGGAATCAAAGGACACACCTATTCACAAAAGGAGAAGCCTCACATCAAGGTGCTGGATACTGAAATAACCTTTGATTTTACTGAGAAGGGAAAGGGCAGTATTAGTATAGACAGACAGAGCTCGTAACAGCTGGAGGAAGTTTTCATCATCTTGTTTCTCTCTGCCTCTATCTTTCCTTTCTCTCTCCTCCACTTCCTTTAGCACATGGCACTTTGTGTTTGATGTCAGAAGGCAAAGTTCATTGTTTCAAAAACAGTGATAGGATCCTTAAAACAGGCTTGCTTTTGTCCAATCACCTGTAGATGTATGCCATTAACAGAAGGGGTATCCCACTCCCTCTTAAATTCCTTTGGAATAAACACCCAAGAAATAATTTTGTTGGATATCTTTAGGCAGAGTTGGCTGAGTGTCCGAGGAAGAAACAAGATCTTTTCCTTATCCATCACCAGGGCACATTGTGGGTGAACCTGCTGCTAGAAGAAGACATGTATCTCTGCTAGTCACACTCCTACCCAAGACCTCGTAGTGATGAAGGAGCCCTGGATGTGTGACCAGCCTGCCTTGCTATAGGAGCCTGAGAATAAGAACTACACTCGAACTAGCGACTGCTAAGAGGGACTCCCACACCTTAGCACCATGACAGGCAATAATCTTGCATTTCCTGGCATCAAACTACCATGAAACTCAATTAGAGCCTGTGTGACCACATTGAATTATCAGGATCAACATGTGCCTCGTTTTGCACTCACCAATTTCTTTCAACTCAAAATGCACATTCCAACCTGTTCACCATTGCAGCGCTCTAGATAAGCATGCATTGATTTGACTTGTACTATACGCTCTATGTTGCATCCACAACCTTCAAACTGTAGCGCCACTCGCCAGCATCTTCACTACTCATCTGCAGCAAAGGTCAAACTGACCCTGCTGGATCCACGAGCAACAACCATCGGACGCTGCATCAAGCCACTCAAGACAAACTGCAAATCAAGTCTTCAGCCTCTTTGCAATCTACCCAACCATCAAATCCATCTTGGTGGCACTCAGAACAGTACATCCAGTCACCAGCATTGTCACACTTGATCCGACCATTGAACCGACCATTGAACCAACTGTGGTGACCTTCATGATTCACCTTTCTTCGAGCATCACCTTTGAACTGCAACAAGCTTTTTTCAACCCCTGTGCGATACTACTCCCCCTCTAGAGCAATGTGACTGCCACATTCGAGCCAATTCAAAATGCATGAGCAGCACCTACATGCATGCTTTCCCATTGTCAAACTGCCAAGACAAACAAAAAGGTATTACTTACTATTAGCTGCACCTCACATCATCCAGAGTCTGGGTAGGTCACTTGAATCCCCTTTTGCACTGGAGCATATCTCTATGTGCCCTGATTCATTAACCCGAATTCTGCATCTGTATATCTGTGCATATTCTTTTTTTACTTTTCTCAATGGTGAGTTTTGTTTAGTGTTTATCTCCTTAGTTATTCTTGCATGGTGCATTAAATTAAACTATATCTATTTTTATCAGACCTTGATTGGAGATTAATTTATTTTCAATTGGTATACTCTGCTGTTTGCTACTGGATCACATTCACACCCCTCTTGAGAGTATAGCCTTCTCTCGGCCAATGTTACCACAAAAGGAGAAGGAGCTATATCTCTTCACTGGGCCTGTTTTACCTTTACTATTGGGTTCACTCTTGTTCTGTAGCAGTTTGAGGGATGTGTAAGCACTTTAGCCACTACTCACCGTAGTACTTCTGCGTGGCAGTAGTCATTTCAACACACAGCTCTTTCTTGGCTCGCTTGTCCTTGTTTTGTTTTTTTGGCAGGTACCTCCCATCCCACTCTGTCCCCCAAGATTCTTTGGTCCCCTTCGGTTTACTTTATATACTATTCCTTTTTCTTCAATTATACACTCTTTTAGCATTGACTGCTGTTTTATGATATGATCTGATATGATATGATATTTTATTTGTATCGCACTCGTAAACAAGTGTTTCAGAGCGCGACTAGGCAAACGGGAGGGGAACAAGGGAGAAACAAAAACAACAATCTTACTAGGCCCAGTGACATTGAGAACGTGCAAGTGCATGGAAAAAGGGAAAAGAGGGAAAGTGCAAGGAAGGGTGGAGAAGTGGAAAGTGTGGCACAGCGAACAAAGGAGAGACATAAGTAAAATAAATAAATAAATAGAGGCAATGAACAGTGGAAGTGCAGCCAGTAAGTGGCAAGTGTTAGATTAGTCAGATAGGGTATATCTGTTAAGTGCAGTAGAAAATTGGGAGGGGGACTGTATGGGTACAGATACAAGCACCAGTGCAGGGGTTGCCCGGAGGCAATGCAGAATGGTGGCAGGGTGAGCAGGTACCTTGGCCCGAAGGACAGAGGGTGGCCAGGTGCACAGTGCTGAGAGAGAAAACAGATCAGCAGGGTAGAAGTTGGGCAAAGACAGACACGAAGATGAAGGTCTTGAGGTGCTTATGGAACCAGAGATGGTTCTCCTCAAGTTTCAAGGTGACTGGGAGGCTGTTCCAAAGGGAGGCCCCAGCTGAAGACAGAGATCTACCCCCAGCTCGTTTCTTTGAAAAACAAGTGACCCTGAGTTAGTTAGAGGTAGAGGAGCGCAGGGCTCGAGAGAGGGGGTAGTTACGGAGGGATAGTTGAAGGTATTTTGGAACCAGGCCCCAGAAAGCCTTGTGGACAATGTAGCAGGTTTTAAAATTAATCTTTGCATCCACAAGGAGCCAATGAAGGGATTTCAGAGCTGGAGCGATACGATCCCAGGGCTTCAGGCCAAGGACAAGTCTTGCAGTCCTGTTCTGGATTAGTTGTAAAGGTCGAAGAGTGGAGGCAGGTAGATTTACAAAGAGGCTGTTACAGTAATCCAACCTCGAGAGAACCAGAACTTGGGAGACATTGAGCTTCTGAGGGAATGAGAGGAAAGGCAGAATACCTCTAAGGAGGTGCAGTAAGACATTAGACTTTTTAGAGATGTCAGAGATGTGTGTGGAGAAGGAAAGTGTGGAGTCAAATATGACCCTGAGGTTCGTAGCCTCACAGGTAGGGGTAGGAGGAGGGCGAAAGGAGGCCAGCCAAAGTGTGAGGGGAAAGGATGGAGAAGGTGTAACAATGAGGAAGATCTCAGTATTATTGGCATTTAGACAAAGACCATTAGCAGCACACCAATTTTGAATTGAAGTTAGGCAATCAGAGATGAGGGAAGGAGAGGAGGTGGCCGAAGGAAGACTGAACATGGGTTAGGTGTCATCAGCAAGGCACTGGAAGTTTGAGCAGAAAATGGAAATACAGTAGGCAAGAGTGGGCAGGTATTGGTTGATAAAGCCAGGGCGAGAGGTTAGACCTCCGGGGAACACCACAGGTAGAGAAGGAGATAGAAGATAGGAAGGACCCAAGTTGTACCTGGAGGGGTCGATCAGAAAGGAAAGAGGTCAGCCAGGCCAGAGTCCGATCAGTGATACCCAGGTTGTCACTGAGACGATTGAGCAGGGTGGTGCGGTTGATCATGTCAAAAAGCAGAGGAGAGATCAAGTAGGATGAGGACAGAGGGAATGTTTGATGATTTTCAGATCTTTTTTATCATCTTCCTTTGATCAAAGATGTACCTATCTGCATCTCTGCTGCCCAATGATGGATGATATCTTGCTATCTTCATCTCAATCCATCTAAAATTGACATTATTGTTGCCCTGCTCCTTCACTGCTGTCATCTTACTCTTTTCCATTTAGCCTCCCTCGTGCCTCTTTTGCTCCACAACCTCAGTGTGCCTTAGATGCCACCTTTTCTGTAGGTAGCACACCTCTAATTTGGCTAATACTGTAATGTTAACTCCATTTCATTATATAGTTTATCTTTTTCTTATCTTTCAAGATACCAAAGCACATTCTTACTTCTGTCCTCCCCTGTTTTCAGTCATTTATTTTGGAAGGTCTTCCAGCGACTACCCTGGCACCCCTGAAACATGTCCTGCATGCTGCAACAAGACTCATTAAAGGACTCTGCATATTTGACACATCAGCAAGCCCCTTATCGAACTGCACTGGCTCCCACTGAAAGCCTGTATTGTCTTCAAATCCTGTTGCATCATCTAAAATGTTGTTGTCCTGATGTCCCCAAGCTACCTCACTGAGAAATTCAGCATCTCTGAAGGCCGGCGATCCACGAGAAGTAAGGAAATGGGCAGACTTGAATTATGACATTGCAGACAAGGAAAGATCCAGTAGATATGCATTCTCTGTCTATGCTGCAAGACTTTAGAACCTCCTCTCTGTTAACATCAGACTTCCCCCATCACTTCTACAGTTCACGGAAGAGCTCAAGACCTTCCTCTTCAAAGAATGGCTTCTCCTTAACATCTATGTCCACACAACCTGCACTCGCCATCATACCTGAGACTCTGTGATCGGCTCCCCACTGTCTTCCCCCATGCTGCCAATTGCCCACCCTCCCCTGTTCGCTCCCCGCTCCTTTTTCTCTGCTTCCCTCCCTGTGTTCTTCCCCCTACGATTAATAATAATAATAATAATAATAATTTGGCATTTATATAGCGCTACGAACCCTCAGGTATCTGAGCGCTGCTTATTATTACCCACGGTGTGTGGTGCTCATTTATCGACCTCGGAAGGATGAAACGCTGAGTTTGGCGCTGCCGGGATTCGAACCTGAGTTTGGCGCTGCCGGGATTCGAACCTGCGTTCGCAGGCTCTGCACCGATGTCAAAGCGAGCGCTCTACTCGCTGTGCCACTTGACCGGTTGTAAAGCTCTCTGTTGCTTCCCGAAGCTAGGTCGACATTCAATAAATACCTCAGTAATAATAATAATAATAATAATAATAATAATAATAATAATAATAATAATAATAATAATAATAATTTCGTGCCTGTGCTGTTGCTGGTCTACAATCTCTCTCTAATTCAGCTGTCCTGTCTTGTTTCATTTACCTCCTCTTCTCCTCAGTCTCATATCTTCCCAGTGCTTGTTATCATTTACAAGCTCACTTCTTTACTCTGCATGTTTTATGTTCTACCTGCTCATGAACTTGTTCCTGCTTGCCAGTGCTCCCACAGCTCCTCTTTACACATTTTTGTCTGAAAGTGCTCAATCGTGTTCTGTTCCATCCTCCTGTTATCCCTTACACTGTGGAATTCCCTAGCCTTAGTCAAGGACGGGTAACTACATGAGTAAAGCCTTCACATGGGCAGCCTGCACGTCACACATTCGATTTACCAACTTAACTTGCCATCCGTCTGAGGTTAATAAATGAAGTACCCTTCAAAATGGGGTTATAATAACACCTGGCATTACAGTGCTCAGAAGCTGGAGGAGCCCAGCATAAATCGCTATGTGAGAACATAATGTTATTGTTAGAATTGTTAATATTATGTTCTCTACATCGTGCACATTAGCTTAAGGTATTCTACTCCATCTGCAAATCCTGCTTCCATCCTTCTATTATTATATTCCGCAAAATGGCGTCTTTTCGCTGGACATACTGCTTTTAATGTTTCCACGTATTCCTATGTTCAGTGAAAGCGGTCTACAAATAAAATACAATTAGATAAATGAACAAATAAACTACCTACCAAAAATATATTGGCATAGGGCACAGCGTAAATTAAACGTCCATTTGTCCTCCATATAGTATATGAATATTAATCAAAATATGGCATTGCAGAGGCTGGCATTGTTCTCTCGCATTGAGCTCGTGCCTAATGAAACTGCTTTTACACCATACACATTGCATTAATCAGAGCAGCGTGTGCATATACCACAGCGTTCGCGGGTTCTTCTCCCGTGAAGTCGCATAAAAGATGTTCCTTTCCCGCCAGTAATTCCAAAGGTGACAAATATTACAGATGCGGAATTTATGGGAGTGCTTGCTCCCTGTTTATTAACTCATCCATCTTCAGAGGAATGAAAAGCCCAAACGGCCAGAAAAGTGGGCTTTTCTTATCCTGTCAGCCCAATGATCTTTAAAGTAATCAATATCTATAATTGCTAAATCCTACTGAGGCGTTTTAACTGTTCCACATCCAGGCACTGCTCCAGGTGTGTTCACATTGAGCAAATGCAAAATACTAAACATATGTAGGTGTACTTACGGTTCTTGGGTAGGTCACCAGTATTTCAAAGTGAATTGAAAACGACTTGTCTGAACTGGGGTTCGTGCGGATCAGACAATGCTTAAATATATGTGAAGGGGTCTTTTCATAAGGCACATTCTCATGTAACAATTGTATGCGTTTTTCATCTTGCTGAGAACCTATTGCACTTAAACATTCCTAATGGATGTGTGTGAAGTGGGGTGCCACAACCACACAGGAGTACAGCGAGCAAACAATACAAATCAGTTGTTCGAAGAACGATACATGCAAAACATGTCCCGTGCATCACCGACCAATGTGTGTTTTGTGTTGCATTAAAGGATTACAAATGCATTCCATGTTGTTTTACGAAGTCTCTATTCAAAATTGTTCTCGAAGAATGCGCATTTCTTGAATGTCCTTGGCTTCATTTCAAGCAGATATATTCTTTTTTTCTCACCCTGGTGAGAAAGATCTTTTAAATACAATAAATTCATCTTGATGTATTTGTGATAAAGCGTGAGGGCGTGAAACATCATGCAAACTTCTTTTTTAAAATACACAATGTCTTTTGTGGTTAAGCCACAATTAATGCAAAGTACTATGGAACAACTCAAGACACAATAATTTTTAGTGTTATGCTTATGCAATACCTTTGGAAAAATGCTTCAAAGTCAGTCGCATGCACGCAGGCATTTCAATGTGGCATTCCATTACATGGGACGGGGTTATAACTAGGGATGTGTATAATGTCTGCCTGCAAAACTTGCGAAATTCATACTGGAATCTGCTTCCGCCCAATACAATACATGCCAACATTCTGTGGCCAAAAATCTGTAGGAATCTTAAAGTTTCAAAAACAGTAATAAGCATAATGATGACATCACAGGAAGTGATGTCACATCACTTTTTTTTATTATTATTTTTTTTTATTGTAAAAGAAAACTATACTTCAATAAATCAATATCAAACTTTTGTTACAATTAAACCTCTTCCACATCACGTCAATGCCCCCAAGTCTTTGATCACAGTCTATTCTTTATGGTGGTGATACGTGTAGATCACTATTGGTTAAACTTTTGGTTTTTCCTATCACAAGTTGTATTGCAGAGAATCATGGCTAGGTAGTCAATTAGCCTGCATGATAGCTTGATGTTATGAACGGCACTTACATATGACCACCAATCATTCATGGCATGGTTCCGGGGTTTGAAACTATTCAAGTGCAAGGTCTGCTGGGTAATTGTGCCTATGCATTCAAGTACCAAATGCTTGAGGGACTCTATTTCACCCGATTCACAGAATCGACATTTATTGTCTGCGGTGTCTTTGTTTCTTCTTATCCAGAGCATTTCTCAATTGTTTAGGGCATTTAGCCTGAATTTTAGAAACATGTTCCTGTGATTTCTTGAAGGACAGTCCAGTAGGTATTTCGGTGGCTTATGTAGTTTGATTTCAATAGTCCTGATGGAAGGCCTGTTTTTAGTTTCATGCGTTTTTCAATGTTTTGCATCCAATCCCATTCTTCTAATTTTTTTTTCGCGTGTTGCGGGCGATTGATTAGCTCAAGTCGGCTTATATTTGCGGCATCCATAATGGCTTCAAGTTTTTGTTTCCAAATTTGGATTAGTATGGATTGGGTGTCTTCGTTTCTAATCTTGAAGATTTCATATGCTGGTATTTTTTTGCTACAATACATTTTCCTAATAGTGGAGAGAGATTTCCAAATTACTTTCATGTACAGAGAGTTGAGTGCAAGTTCGTATCTCAATGCCAATATCGAGATATAGTGGGGAAGCCTCAAGGCACGTTTCCAGAAGGTACCTTCTAATTTTTGCCATAAGCGAAAGTCCAAGTTCCAACCCGCTTCCGCACCAAACACAATGGTCGGAATGACCTTCTGTAGATAGAAAGTCAATATTGGTGCAATAGTGAATTTCCCGTAGTCATGGTTGATTTTTGCTCCTTGTAGGCAGAGTTTGATTGTTCTAGTGGTCAGGTCGTTGACCCATGATGTTTCGCAGATGGAATTGTTGAACATCACACCCAAGTATCTTATGGATGTTACAATATTGAGTTTGTCACTAGCGAATTGCCATATGAATTTTCTT
This sequence comes from Ambystoma mexicanum, assembly GCF_040938575.1. Taxonomy (NCBI): domain Eukaryota; kingdom Metazoa; phylum Chordata; class Amphibia; order Caudata; family Ambystomatidae; genus Ambystoma; species Ambystoma mexicanum. The sequence goes on along the minus strand of NC_090935.1, from coordinate 840,048,432 downwards.
CCTGCCTTCTTGTGAATGTGACTGATACTCATGATTTTTGTTTTGTCTGTATTTATCAGCAGCTCATTTGATTTCATGTACTCGTTCAGTCGTGTCAGAAGGCGCTGTAGGCCAATCTGTGTGTAATCAGTTAGTACTATATCGTCTGCGTAGATGATGCATTTGATTTGGGTGTCCTTGATCCTGGGCGAAAAACATGATACAGAGTTTAACCATGCCGGTAGGTCAGCTATGAAGATCTTAAATAGTTCAGCTGCCAACGTGCAACCTTGCTTGACACCTTTATGGGTTATTACCGGTTGGCTCAACTCACCCTGTTGGTTTAACCTAATCTGTATCGAGGTGTTGGAATGGAGAGCTTTCAGTGGTTCCAGGATTGTTGATGGACATCCGCACTTTTTTAGCTTAGACCAAAGTTTTTCGCGGTTTATCGTGTCGAAAGCTTGCCTTAGGTCTATAAAGATTTTTCTCTTTGCGCACAGAGCCTCAAGTTTTAAGATGTTCAACAAGAGTAGGTTTACGTCGACTCCAACCCCCTCGGTGAAACCTGTTTGTTGAATATCGTGTATTCCTATCTTAAAGGCCCATAAAGCAAGTTTCTTTCGAAGGAAGGAGCCATAGACTTTCCCGATTGTGTCAAGAAGGGTGATTGGGCGATAGTTCATCGGATCGTTCCTATTGCCCTTCTTATAGATCAGTACCACAATCGCCTTTGACCATGACTCAGGAATTTTCTTGTTTTCCGACACTATTCTGAACAGAGATTTCATGAACTTGGCCCAATGTACTTTGTTTTTCTTCAACATGATATTTGAAATTTGGTCAGGGCCCGCTGCTCTTGAGTTTTTTAACTTCTGTATTGTTATTTCTATTTCGTCGCTTTGAGGAGTTATGCCCCACGGTAGTGCTGAGACACTCTCTTGAACTTGTATGTCTTCAGTGGGTTGTTTATATATTTTCTCGAAGTGCTCAACCCATTTAGTGCCATCGCTCGGGTTTGAGATTGTCGGTGTTGCTTTTGTGTTTCCTTTGTTTAGGATGGCCCAAATATCACATGTGTTTTTTGTAATCAGCAATTGAAGCATCAGCTCAGCACGGTTTTGTTCTATCATTACTCAGTGCGCTTTTAGCCAATGTCGGTATTCTTGACGTCTTGTTTTTACTTCAATTGCAATTTTATCTGTTGATAACTTCAATTTCTTAATCCGCCGCAAGCCTTTCCTCAAAATCCTTTTTGCATTTGCGATGACATTGCTGAACAGATGTTTATTTGAGTGCCCAATTACTCTAGAGTTTACAACTTCCGGCCGGCAATCTGTCAACAAGGGAACATAATTCACGTTGTTCTCATTGGTTATGTCGGTTGTGAGTTTCCCAATTTGCGACCGGTTGATCCTCAGGCGATTTCCCGCTGCATTCGATGTGACTTGTAAGTCATATTTTTCAGGAACTTCTCCCCAGTCCGTCTCCAGAACTAGGCGGAGTAGATCATGGTTGCTTTGAGGCATTGGTATGACGTTTAGGGAATTCACTTGGTCAAAAAGATGTCAGGAAACCCGTAATGTATTCTAGTGTGTTTTGGCTACATGGGCCATGCCATGTTGGGTTACAGGGTTGGTCTCCTTTGGTTTTCCCATTGACCATGGTGCAGTTTCTTATTGCTACGGCATCAAACCAAAGCTTTCCTCTCTGTTCGACATCATCGGGTTTCTTCAACGTGTTTGTTTTTGTAGTTTTATCAAATTTGTACCAACTACAATTTAGATCACCACATACCATGATGGTTAAGTTGTTGTATTTCAGTGATGCCTCGTCAATTAAGGTTGTCACTGTTCTGATGAAACTATTTGATGAGATCTTAGAGGGATTCCAATATCCATTTATTAGGAGAAGGTATTGTTTCGCCAGCCTTGTTGTAGCAGTTATTTGTACCAAAGTGCCTTGAACAAAAGGATTCGGGTTTCGGGATTCAAGCGGCGTCAACCAGTTTTGGATCTTCAATAAGGCGACTAACCCAGAAAACGGACGACCAGTTGCGTTTTTCCCAGCAGGATTTAGGAATGTAATAAAGCCTTCTCGATTTGGTAACTCGCGTAGCCAAGTTTCCTGTAGACATACGGCGAGGATGTTATCCATAGGCACCTCGAAGTTGTTAAATAGGTGGATGAATCCTCGAGTGTTCCGGGATAGCACAATTTGGTCCGCGTTGTTCTCCTTCAATCATTGTTATTGATGATTACCATTTTGGAATTGGTTTCCGGGCCTAGTTCGACCGGGAGAACCACGTGTCTTGTTTCCATTGTATTTTGCGACAGGATAAGCTAAAGATTTCCGCAGAGTAGCACGTTGAATGTCTAATCCTTCCGTTTTTTCACGAGCGTTGTTCTCCAAGGTATCTTGTTGCAATTCGTGTTCGGGTTCCAGCGTTAGATCGAAACCAAAAATGAGTAGGTCTTCTGTAGCTCGTAATAGCATGTTTTTCACCGCTGAAGAGCCAATGTGTAGTAGTACTTGGTCACAAGTTAACTCAGTTGGGTATTGAACGATTTTTATGTCGTCTGACGATATTGTCCGTAGAACTGGAATATATGCAAACAGTTTCATGACATTTGCTCTATTTAAATTGACCTTGTTGTCGTCAGATTGAGTGTTTTGAAGTCGCAGTTTCCAAAATCGGTTGTTAGAGGTTTGATTTTTGCCTAAGTGCACCCTGGATGTATAACGGGTTTTGGAATTTCTTTGATTAGACGTTAATTTTGGATTTAGCTTGGATGCATGTAGTGACATTGGTCTCTCGGTCGATCTAGCCGCTTCTTTTTGTGGGCCAGACCTGGTTGGTTTTTTCCCGGCCAGTGTTTTATGTTGTTTCCATGTTTCGGCAGATGATTTCGTTCGAGATCTCAAACTTTCTTTGGGATGGGCTATATTTGTTGGCTCATTTAGGTCGTCACCTTCTGCTGAGTATGTGGAGAGATCACATAGATCTATTGTCGAGGCATTCACAGAACTATCTCTACTCAGCTCTTCGGAGTCGAGATGCTGACGTTTTGTGGATTGTTTGTTAGGCACATAGTCCTGTCCTTTATCTAGATCTTGGTCAAGCACGTCATTTGACGTCTGCTTGGTTGTTCCCGTTGTGCGGTCAAACAATCATGGTTTTGTTGGCGATGTGAGGTTCCTTATACATTTTTCCACGTTGGGATGTTTTGGCTTTGTTTGTCTTTTTTTATTTTCTTGAAATAGTGGATTGTTTCCTTTCCCTGCCATTCTGACAGATTTTTCTATCGTGGAAATGGTTTTAGATGACCCAGTAAATATGTTGAATGAGCTCTTTATGATGTTGGAAGGCATTGTAGATGACCTGTTCTCGCGATTAATTGTTGAGGCCGATAGCATGTGTGCCTCTGCTGTCAGTAAAGACTTACCAGCATCAATTTGCAAGAGGGTATTTGCATTTGTAGTGTCTTCAATGGTTTGTTGATGGTTTGTTTCTGATATCTTGACATCAGTTTCATCAGCACAATGAGTATGCGTCCTTGCTTGACACGCAGGTTTTTTAATAGGCGCTGTCAGCGATTGATTGTCGTGGGGGGGCATCGCCAGTGGCCGAGAGCTTTCAGCTATTGAGGACGTGGTTGCCAAACAAGGACCCTGAGCCTTTAGGATCTTATATCCGCTTTGTGAAGGGGTCAGTTTTTGCAGATTGTCTTGCCTCGAAAGGGAGTCGTGCTTCTGGATTTTCTTGTCTACCTCTCCAGACTGGTGACGCATCCATTTGACTGCTTCCAGCAGACTTTCGATTAGGTTGTCGTTTTGGCAATGATGTCTTGCAGCCAAATCGCACAACCGTTCCTGCCAACGAATAGACAGGTCTGCCTGTTTTTGTAGGAAGCTTGTAAAAGATTCAAGTTTTTCCATTTTGTTTGTTAAATTTATAAGCATCGCTCCTTGATCACTTATTGTCCCATTCAAGGATCCATACAGTTTGGTGAAGGGTAGTAGGACAATTGAGGAGGCAGCTACAACGTTATTGTGCAATTGGGTTAGAGTATCAGCAGATAAGATCACTTGTTGCACCAATGAGTTGGTTCCATTGGATGATTGTTGTGAGTGTTCCATATCAGACTGATCTTCTTGAAGTGAAGAGTTTAGGACCTTTTCAACATTTTTTATTCGGTTAGAGCTGTTAGGGTTTTTGGTGCATGGAGTACTGACGTTTGTTGGTGCTGACACTGAATCGTCGAAGGTTGACTGATTTAGTTTTAATTATAATTCGATGATTCGCTGGAGGCGGCCGGCTCTTGCAATAGAGCTTGAGTCCTTGCTTGCCAACTTAGATGTTGGGCTAAATAGACCTTGGTCTGGGACCACAGGATCACTGCCTGATTTGGTCAGGTGTTTTTCCCCTGAATCTTCGGGGGCTTGGTATGCATATGCGCTTTGATTTTCGCTTTCCTTTCTCTAAAAGTTTTTCGTATCTCCATGTTTCCGTAAGTTAGATTTCCTGCGAGGTTACTTCGAGTTACAGGCGAGTTGTTCCCATTACATGGTTTTTGGACGTCATTATGTGTTTTGTCAGCTTGTTCCCTGGGTGCAGCCAGCACTATGTTCTTTTTGTTTTTGATGCTAGGTTTAGTTCCTGTTGGGCCTTGTGGCTTTGCATTTGAAGACAGTGTCTCAATTGTGGTTGCTTGTCGAGTCGGCAGAGACGATTGTACAGGAACAACAGGGGCATTTTTGCTTAATATTTGTGCAGACTGATTTTCATTTTCGTCAAAAGTGCTTTTTGGCATAGCACCTTCCGCCTGCTCTTGGACTTTATTGAAAGGTGTTTCTTGGTCCACGATCGGGACGTTGGCAGCATTAATTAGCTCAGCATCGGTGACCTCGATACCAGAAAAAGGAAGCTTGAGATTGAGGAACGGGTCGCCAAGATCACTATTCATTTTCATGGACACCTTTGTTTGTGCATTAGATAGATTGGACAAATCAGATGGCGCTCGCTGGATGGTGGGTTTAAGCGACGGAGGTAGTATTGTTGCCTGAATCTTCGCAGTTTCGGGTATATTTGTGCTTGTTTCCTTCTGAATTGCACTTACTTCAATAGCCATTTGTTGATGATCTTGTACGGTGAGAGTACTATTGTTTGGAGAGTGATCATAGGAGTGGCTGTCCATGCAATTATTTATGTCTGAATTTGCCAGGAGGAGCGATGGACATACGCCATCGTCACATACAACAGGTAAATCCTTTGACAAGTGTGTAATATTCAGTGCAGTGGTAGATATTTCCTGCAGATGTATAGCAGAGTGTGCAGAGGCAGGCCAGGGTGCACTTTTGCTTACCTTGCCGCCCCCATCCGAGGGGGCTTTTAGGGCAGTCCTTGGGTTTGCCATTCTGCGGTAGTGGAGCGTCTTCCTCCGTGTCTGTGGACCTTCCATGGATCGCGTCATGTACCCACTAGCACTTTTTTGAATCGAGCGGTGGCACAGCTCTGCAAAGAGCCTTGCGGTCGGCAGAAGGCAGAAAAGCAGCAAACAGCCAAACAGCAGGAGTCTCAGCAGTCGCCCTTAACGCGGCCGGGCTTCACGCCGCAAGGGTTGCTGGGCTCCTGTTTTGTATCCGCACTTCCTGGATGGGCGGAGCTCGCAAAGTGGCCGGGGCTTCAACCCGCGTTGCATCAGTTCTCTCGCTCGTGATCAGCCGCCCTCACACAGAGCGAGGGGAGCGAGGGGAACACGCTGGATGAATGAGTGAAAGAAAGTTTTCCAAGGGGGATAGACCAGCAGCAGCAACAGCCAAACAGCAGGAGTCTCAGCAGTCGCCCTTAACGCAGCCGGGCTTCACTCATACTAGAATCTGCTTCACCCAATCCCATACATGCCAACATTCTGTGGCCAAAAATCTGTAGGAATCTTAAAGTTTCAAAAACAGTAATAAGCATAATGATGACATCACAGGAAGTGATGTCACATCACTTTGACCCAATGAAATGATAGGACATGACATCACAGGAAATGTGACATGAAAATTGACCTTCTGACATCACAGGAAATGCCCGCAAGTGATGCATGGCTTTGAAGAGATCACAGGAAACGACTTCCTGGTGTGCCCTATCCCAAATCCATTGATCCAGTGAGCTTCTTCTTCATTATCACAAGTTTTATTTCCCCTTCAAATATACCCATAAAAATGATATATCAATTATCCATTTATTTGGGATTTTTAGAAGTTGATGAAACCTGTTTAACACTTTATTAGATTATGACGTGTGCTACTTCTTTAAAACATTTTAATTGTTTTTCTTAAAATGAACAACATCTCTGTAAATAAAAACAAGCAAATAAATAAAGTAATAATATTCTCACTCACTCAGTAGCTAAATGCAATAACTTTCTAAATAACAAACTGTACCTTGGGTTCAATTATATCATCTTTTGCAGAGGCCTAAAAAAGCTGACGTTTTTAACAAAAGAAGTGGTGTTAGAAAACTTAACTTTATAGTTAAATAAATAACCATCAGAGAATTAGGCCCAAAATAGGATAAAACAACATATAATACTTATTGTGTACTATAGTAGAGCACATACTGGCTGTACAAAGTGGGAATTCATTTACATGTTGAAACCTGTTTGTTCTACCATAGTTAGTACACTATTTACACGATTTACTTTCAAACCTGGGTGTATTTTGCATTTAACTTGAAAGTCAAAGTTGGGTGTATTTTGCATTTAACTTTGCCCATTGATTGCTAGTCCAGTGACTGTTCCATACCGCTGCACTTGCTTACTCCTGCCCCTGCCTCCTCTCTTCATTCTCATGGCGCTGTCTGTTTCTCCCATCTATTCCAACTGTTTCTCTATCAACTATCCTTCCCTTCTCACTAAGTCTGGGAAGAAGAAGATTAAAAAGGATATTTTGGCTTCCAACCCTGGTCTCCCTATAGCTGATGCCTATACCACTCGCTGGGAAGTCCTCATGGCTTCTGGCTTCTTTTGACTCCTCCAGAGTCTTCCTTAACGTCTACCTAAATGGCACTGTCATGGTCCAAGGTCCCCAGGCCAATCTCCTCCTTTTCGATAGGCGTTTCCCTCGCCTCACCAACTTCCTTTCTTCTCTGGCTGTCACCTCCTCTCATTCCTTGGCTACCTTGCCCACTCTTTCGTCTTCTGCCCATCTTCTGCCTACCTCCACAACTCCGCAGGGTGTACCTCTGATTTTTACCCCTCCCCGAAAGGTCTTTAAGGCCGGCAACCTTCTTCATCTTGCCACTCTCAACTCTCGCTCTGCAGTCAAACACTCCTCTGACATCTGCCACCTCCTTGAAGAACTTGAGGTCCTTGGTTTTACAGAGGCATGATTCTCAGCCAGCTCTGAAATACATGAAAAAAAGATGTATCCCACCCTTACTTTGCACAGTCTAAGCTGGAATAAATTATTTGGGAGCAAACGCACGATAATTGCTTTGCGAGTGAGCTCTAAGTTGTCTCAAACAACTAATTCTAACATTTATCCACATTGTAATGGAATTGAGCTAGTTGGAAGGAGAAGAGAACAATCCTGTGTTTGCCTATAATCTTTAGCAAATAAGAAAAGAAATGATAATTTGAACCATAACAATTGAAAATCTTCTTAAAATCTGTATTTCATTCTTCAATGTGCATTACATAAATTCAAACAAACCATTTAACTTCATGATTCATTATGCAAAAAAGTGAAACAGATTAAAAAGAATTATACAAACATTTAAGCAACATGACAAACAGAAATTAAAGTTTCAACATGTGTTCTTCTAAGTGAGTTGTAAAAGAAGCAAACTTGAATATAGTTCCCTTATTGAAACCCCCTGTTGTTGGTGATGTGAGGGTACTCCTTAGCTATTTCCTGAGAATTGCTCTGATCAGTGAAAAAGAACCCTATGTGGGTAAAAGTTCCAAAAAGTTCTTTTTTTCTCTTTTTGCCTTTATTTCTTCTTTGGGCTTCACTGTTGCCCTATATATGGGTCTTGTAAAGTCATGAGCTTTGACACTCTCCTCCCTGATGGCTACAAGATCCTCTCTGCACCCAGACCCACTCGCCTTGGAGGGGGTGTAGCCTTGATCTTTCCTGAGTGGATTCCTGCCACTATAATTCCCACTCAGATCTACTACTCTTTCGAATACCTCGTCTGCAAGCTCTCAATCTCTCCTAGCCACTCTCTTACTGTTGCCACTCTCTACCGGCCCCCTGGTCAAATCACCTCTTTTCTCTCTGAGTGGGCTGACCTCTCCTCCTCTCTCTTGGCCTCCACCACTCAACTCCTCCTCCTTGGTGACCTCAACATTCACCTTGATTCTCCCTGTCCCTCAACTTTGCTCTTTCGCGACCTCTGCGATTCCCTCTCCCTCTCTATCCTCCCCTCTGGCGCAACGCACTCTGCAGGGCACACACTTGATGTCTTAATCTCCTCTACCCTCCCCCTATCTATTCCTCTCTCCACTCCCCTCTCCTGGAGTGACCACTACCTCCTCTCCTCTCATCTCTCTCTCTCTTCCCACCAAGTCAAGCCTACCCCAACACTGCCACCTACCTTCCTGGACATCCGGCCCATGAAGCGTGTGTCAGTCGAGGCTTTTGCTTCCACCTTCTCCCCACCCCCTCTTCCTCTGGCTGACTCACATCCTGACACAGCCCTGTCTTCTCTCTATTCTTCTATGTCTGATACTCTTGATGTTCTTGCCCCTGTCATGAGGATCCACCTGAAGTCCAAAGCCAAGTGCAATTCCTGGTATGACTCTGACCTAGCTAAACTTAAACGTAGGTGTAGGGTGGCTGAGAGAAAATGTCGGGATTCCTGCTCATCCTCTGACAAACTGGCCTGTCGCCTACTCCAAAGGCAATACCGTCTCTCTGTCCGTACCAAGAAGAGAGTCCACATTCAAGCCGTGTCTCTGCGGCATCTAACAGCTCGGCCGAACTCTTTAAAATTTGTAAGGAGCTGGCCAACCCTGCTGCAGTCTCTACCCCTTCCCTTGCCTCTCAGGCTCTTTGCAATGCCCTGGCCTCATACTTTATCTAAAAAAAAACAGGACATCCTGTCCATACTCTCCTCCACTCCCTCTCCTCTCCCCTCTCTGTCGGTACTCACTGATACTGCTCCAGCAAACCTCCCCACCCTCCTTCTCTTCCTTTCCTCTCTTCTCCCCTGATGAGGTCGCTAGACAAGTCCGATTTATGAAAGCCTTGTCAAAACAGGTTCCTCCCTGTTCCTCTAAAACTCTCAAGGACCACATTGATAGCCTCGCTCCAGCCCTTGCCAACTTCTGCAACCACTCCTTTGCCTCAGGATCCTTCCCCTCCCCTCTAAAGCACTCCCTTGTGCATCCTCTCCTCAAGAAAACCACAGCGGATCCCTCTTGTCCGGCCAACTATCGCCCAATTTCCATTACCCCCTTCTTATGCAAACACCTTGAAAAGCTGGCCATCTCTCAGCTAAACCTTCATTCTGATTCTGTTGGCTGTCTCCATGACCATCAGTCTGGCTTCAAATCGGGCAGAAGCACAGAAACTGCTCTCCTGAACATCCGTGAAGATGTGCTTTCCAACCCTGACTCTAGCATTCCCTCTGTTCTCATCCTACTTGATCTCTCCTCACCTTCGACACTGTCAACCATACCATCCTGCTCAACCATCTCCGGGATAACTTGGGTATCACCCATCAGGCTCTGGCCTGGCTGACCTCTTTCCTCTCTGATCGACCCTCCCAGGTCCAACTTGGGTCCTTCCTATCATCTATCTTCCTCTCCACCTGTGGTGTTCCCCAGGGGTCTAACATCTCGCCCTGGCTTTTCAACCAATACCTGGCAACTCTCGCCTGCTGTATTGACATTTTCTGCTCAAACTTCCAGTGCTACGCAGACGACACTCAACTCATTTTCAGGCTGCCCTCGGCCACCTCTTCCACCTCTCTCATCACTGATTGCCTAACTGCCATTCAAGATTGGTGTGCCGCCAACGATCTTTGTCTTAATGCCAGCAAGACAGAGATCCTCCTCATTGGCATACCATCACCTTCCTTTCCCCTCACTCTCTGGCCAACCTCCCTTGGCTCTGCTCCTATCCCCACCTGCGAGGCCAAGAACCTTGGTGTCACCTTTGATTCCACACTCTCCTTCTACGCCCACATCGCTGATGTATCAAAAAAGTCAAACATCCTACTGCACCTCCTCAGAGGTATTCTTCCTTTCCTCTCATTCCCCCATAAGCTCACTGTCTCCCAAGCTCTGGTTCTCTCTAAGTTGGACTATTGCAACAGCCTCTTTCTTAATCTCCCTGCCTCTACTCTCCGCCCTTTACAACTTATCCAGAACAGGACTGCGAGACTTGTCCTTGGCCTCAAGCCCTGGGATCGTATCTCTACAGCTCTGAAATCTCTCCATTGGCTCCAAGTGGATGCAAGGATTAAATTCAAAACCCTCTGCATTGTCCACAAGGCTTTCTGGGGCCTGGGTCCAACATACCTTCAGCTATCCCTCTGTAAATACCTCCCATCTCGAGCACTCCGCTCCTCTATCTCTAACTCCCTCAGGGTCAGTCGTTTCTCAAAGAAACAAGCTTGGGGTAGATCTCTGTCTTTGGCTGGGGCCTCCCACTAGAGCAGCCTCCCTGCCACTCTAAAACTTGAGGCAAACCATCTCCGGTTCCGGAAGCACCTCAAAACCTTCCTCTTTGCTTCTGCCTTCTCCTCTCCCCTGTTGATTCTACTCTCTCTTGGCACCATGGTACCTGGCCACCCTCTGTCCTCCGGGCCCAGGTACCTGCTCATCTTGCCACCCCCCTGCACTGGGGTCTGTATCTGTACCAATACAGCTCTCCCCTTTTCTTCCTGCACTTTCAGACCTACATGGCCTGGTGCCATAAACCCAGCACTTTAACAAGGGGGGTCCTGGGAGTCCCTCTGCCAGACATTAGTCCTGGTTACGAGAGACTTACCCAGAGTCTTTAGCTCACTATCTTTCACAGAGAAGAAATATCCTAAACATATCAGTCTTTGTCCTGCCCTGGGGCAGTCCAGCAGCGAAATGCTAGGCAATTCTCCTCTGAACAAGAGTACCAACAGAAACCCCAGACACGTGTTTCGGTCTGGTTGGACCTCATCAGTAGGGTGGATCTGTTCCTCTCTAAAAATAGTGAGCAAGGGGTCCACGCCTGTATTCCCCTAGTAACTTAAGGTGAGACCCAAAGTTACTTAAATATGCAAATTAACAAGGGGGGTCCTGGGAGTCCCTCTGCCAGACATTAGTCCTGGTTACGAGAGACTTACCCAGAGTCTTTAGCTCACTATCTTTCACAGAGAAGAAATATCCTAAACATATCAGTCTTTGTCCTGCCCTGGGGCAGTCCAGCACCGAAATGCTAGGCAATTCTCCTCTGAACAAGAGTACCAACAGAAACCCCAGACACGTGTTTCGGTCTGGTTGGACCTCATCAGTAGGGTGGATCTGTGCCTCTCTAAGAATAGTGAGCAAGGGGTCCACGTCTGGATTCCCCTAGTAACTTAAGGTGAGACCCAAAGTTACTTAAATATGCAAATTAACAAGGGGGGTCCTGGGAGTCCCTCTGCCAGACATTAGTCCTGGTTACGAGAGACTTACCCAGAGTCTTTAGCTCACTATCTTTCACAGAGAAGAAATATCCTAAACATATCAGTCTTTGTCCTGCCCTGGGGCAGTCCAGCACCGAAATGCTAGGCAATTCATCTCTGAACAAGAGTACCAACAGAAACCCCAGACAAGTGTTTCGGTCTGGTTGGACCTCATCTGTAGGGTGGATCTGTGCCTCTCTAAGAATAGTGAGCAAGGGGTCCACGTCTGGATTCCCCTAGTAACTTAAGGTGAGACCCAAAGTTACTTAAATATGCAAATTAACAAAGGGGGTCCTGGGAGTCCCTCTGCAAGACATTAGTCCTGGTTACGAGAGACTTACCCAGAGTCTTTAGCTCACTATCTTTCACAGAGAAGAAATATCCTAAACATATCAGTCTTTGTCCTGCCCTGGGGCAGTCCAGCACCGAAATGCTAGGCAATTCTCCTCTGAACAAGAGTACCAACAGAAACCCCAGACACGTGTTTCGGTCTGGTTGGACCTCATCAGTAGGGTGGATCTGTGCCTCTCTAAGAATAGTGAGCAAGGAGTCCACGTCTGGATTCCCCTAGTAACTTAAGGTGAGACCCAAAGTTACCTAAATATGCAAATTAACAAGGGGGGTCCTGGGAGTCCCTCTGCCAGACATTAGTCCTGGTTACGAGAGACTTACCCAGAGTCTTTAGCTCACTATCTTTCACAGAGAAGAAATATCCTAAACATATCAGTCTTTGTCCTGCCCTGGGGCAGTCCAGCAGTGAAATGCTAGGCAATTCTCCTCTGAACAAGAGTACCAACAGAAACCCCAGACACGTGTTTCGGTCTGGTTGGACCTCATCAGTAGGGTGGATCTGTGCCTCTCTAAGAATAGTGAGCAAGGGGTCAACGTCTGGATTCCCCTAGTAACTTAAGGTGAGACCCAAAGTTACTTAAATATGCAAATTAACAAGGGGGGTCCTGGGAGTCCCTCTGCCAGACATTAGTCCTGGTTACGAGAGACTTACCCAGAGTCTATAGCTCACTATCTTTCACAGAGAAGAAATATCCTAAACATATCAGTCTTTGTCCTGCCCTGGGGCAGTCCAGCACCGAAATGCTAGGCAATTCTCCTCTGAACAAGAGTACCAACAGAAACCCCAGACACGTGTTTCGGTCTGGTTGGACCTCATCAGTAGGGTGGATCTGTGCCTCTCTAAGAATAGTGAGCAAGGGGTCCACGTCTGGATTCCCCTAGTAACTTAAGGTGAGACCCAAAGTTACTTAAATATGCAAATTAACAAGGGGGGTCCTGGGAGTCCCTCTGCCAGACATTAGTCCTGGTTACGAGAGACTTACCCAGAGTCTTTAGCTCACTATCTTTCACAGAGAATAAATATCCTAAACATATCAGTCTTTGTCCTGCCCTGGGGCAGTCCAGCACCGAAATGCTAGGCAATTCTCCTCTGAACAAGAGTACCAACAGAAACCCCAGACACGTGTTTCGGTCTGGTTGGACCTCATCAGTAGGGTGGATCTGTGCCTCTCTAAGAATAGTGAGCAAGGGGTCCACGTCTGGATTTCCCTAGTAACTTAAGGTGAGACCCAAAGTTACTTAAATATGCAAATTAACAAGGGGGGTCCTGGGAGTCCCTCTGCCAGACATTAGTCCTGGTTACGAGAGACTTACCCAGAGTCTTTAGCTCACTATCTTTCACAGAGAAGAAATATCCTAAACATATCAGTCTTTGTCCTGCCCTGGGGCAGTCCAGCACCGAAATGCTAGGCAATTCTCCTCTGAACAAGAGTACCAACAAAAACCCCAGACACGTGTTTCGGTCTGGTTGGACCTCATCAGTAGGGTGGATCTGTGCCTCTCTAAGAATAGTGAGCAAGGGGTCCACGTCTGGATTCCCCTAGTAACTTAAGGTGAGACCCAAAGTTACTTAAATATGCAAATTAACAAGGGGGGGTCCTGGGAGTCCCTCTGCCAGACATTAGTCCTGGTTACGAGAGACTTACCCAGAGTCTTTAGCTCACTATCTTTCACAGAGAAGAAATATCCTAAACATATCAGTCTTTGTCCTGCCCTGGGGCAGTCCAGCACCGAAATGCTAGGCAATTCATCTCTGAACAAGAGTACCAACAGAAACCCCAGACACGTGTTTCGGTCTGGTTGGACCTCATCAGTAGGGTGGATCTGTGCCTCTCTAAGAATAGTGAGCAAGGGGTCCACGTCTGGATTCCCCTAGTAACTTAAGGTGAGACCCAAAGTTACTTAAATATGCAAATTAACAAGGGGGGTCCTGGGAGTCCCTCTGCCAGACATTAGTCCTGGTTACGAGAGATTTACCCAGAGTCTTTAGCTCACTATCTTTCACAGAGAAGAAATATCCTAAACATATCAGTCTTTGTCCTGCCCTGGGGCAGTCCAGCACCGAAATGCTAGGCAATTCTCCTCTGAACTAGAGTACCAACAGAAACCCCAGACACGTGTTTCGGTCTGGTTGGACCTCATCAGTAGGGTGGATCTGTGCCTCTCTAAGAATAGTGAGCAAGGGGTCCACGTCTGGATTCCCCTAGTAACTTAAGGTGAGACCCAAAGTTACTTAAATATGCAAATTAACAAGGGGGGTCCTGGGAGTCCCTCTGTCAGACATTAGTCCAGGTTATGAGAGACTTACCCAGAGTCTTTAGCTCACTATCTTTCACAGAGAAGAAATATCCTAAACATATCAGTCTTTGTCCTGCCCTGGGTCAGTCCAGCACCGAAATGCTAGGCAATTCTCCTCTGAACAAGAGTACCAACAGAAACCCCAGACACGTGTTTCGGTCTGGTTGGACCTCATCAGTAGGGTGGATCTGTGACTCTCTAAGAATAGTGAGCAAGGGGTCCACGTCTGGATTCCCCTAGTAACTTAAGGTGAGACCCAAAGTTACTTAAATATGCAAATTAACAAGGGGGGTCCTGGGAGTCCCTCTGCCAGACGTTAGTCCTGGTTACGAGAGACTTACCCTGAGTCTTTAGCTCACTATCTTTCACAGAGAAGAAATATCCTAAACATATCAGTCTTTGTCCTGCCCTGGGGCAGTCCAGCACCGAAATGCTAGGCAATTCTCCTCTGAACAAGAGTACCAACAGAAACCCCAGACAAGTGTTTCAGTCTGGTTGGACCTCATCAGTAGGGTGGATCTGTGCCTCTCTAATAATAGTGAGCAAGGGGTCCACATCTGGATTCCCCATGTAACTTAAGGTGAGACCCAAAGTTACTTAAATATGCAAATTAACAAGGGGGGTCCTGGGAGTCCCTCTGCCAGACATTAGTCCTGGTTATGAGAGACTTACCCAGAGTCTTTAGCTCACTATCTTTCACAGAGAAGAAATATCCTAAACATATCAGTCTTTGTCCTGCCCTGGGGCAGTCCAGCACCGAAATGCTAGGCAATTCTCCTCTGAACAAGAGTACCAACAGAAACCCCAGACACGTGTTTCGGTCTGGTTGGACCTCATCAGTAGGGTGGATCTGTGCCTCTCCAAGAATGGTGAGCAAGGGGTCCACGTCTGGATTCCCCTAGTAACTTAAGGTGAGACCCAAAGTTACTTAAATATGCAAATTAACAAGGGGGGTCCTGGGAGTCCCTCTGCCAGACGTTAGTCCTGGTTACGAGAGACTTACCCAGAGTCTTTAGCTCACTATCTTTCACAGAGAAGAAATATCCTAAACATATCAGTCTTTGTCCTGCCCTGGGTCAGTCCAGCACCGAAATGCTAGGCAATTCTCCTCTGAACAAGAGTACCAACAGAAACCCCAGACACGTGTTTCGGTCTGGTTGGACCTCATCAGTAGGGTGGATCTTTGACTCTCTAAGAATAGTGAGCAAGGGGTCCACATCTGGATTCCCCTAGTAACTTAAGGTGAGACCCAAAGTTACTTAAATATGCAAATTAACAAGGGGGGTCCTGGGAGTCCCTCTGCCAGACGTTAGTCCTGGTTACGAGAGACTTACCCTGAGTCTTTAGCTCACTATCTTTCACAGAGAAGAAATATCCTAAACATATCAGTCTTTGTCCTGCCCTGGGGCAGTCCAGCACCGAAATGCTAGGCAATTCTCCTCTGAACAAGAGTACCAACAGAAACCCCAGACAAGTGTTTCAGTCTGGTTGGACCTCATCAGTAGGGTGGATCTGTGCCTCTCTAATAATAGTGAGCAAGGGGTCCACGTCTGGATTCCCCATGTAACTTAAGGTGAGACCCAAAGTTACTTAAATATGCAAATTAACAAGGGGGGTCCTGGGAGTCCCTCTGCCAGACATTAGTCCTGGTTATGAGAGACTTACCCAGAGTCTTTAGCTCACTATCTTTCACAGAGAAGAAATATCCTAAACATATCAGTCTTTGTCCTGCCCTGGGGCAGTCCAGCACCGAAATGCTAGGCAATTCTCCTCTGAACAAGAGTACCAACAGAAACCCCAGACACGTGTTTCGGTCTGGTTGGACCTCATCAGTAGGGTGGATCTGTGCCTCTCCAAGAATGGTGAGCAAGGGGTCCACGTCTGGATTCCCCTAGTAACTTAAGGTGAGACCCAAAGTTACTTAAATATGCAAATTAACAAGGGGGGTCCTGGGAGTCCCTCTGCCAGACGTTAGTCCTGGTTACGAAAGACTTACCCAGAGTCTTTAGCTCACTATCTTTCACAGAGAAGAAATATCCTAAACATATCAGTCTTTGTCCTGCCCTGGGGCAGTCCAGCACCGAAATGCTAGGCAATTCTCCTCTGAACAAGAGCACCAACAGAAACCCCAGACACGTGTTTCGGTCTGGTTGGACCTCATCAGTAGGGTGGATCTGTGCCTCTCTAAGAATAGTGAGCAAGGGGTCCACGTCTGGATTCCCCTAGTAACTTAAGGTGAGACCCAAAGTTACTTAAATATGCAAATTAACAAGGGGGGTCCTGGGAGTCCCTCTGCCAGATGTTAGTCCTGGTTACGAGAGACTTACCCAGAGTCTTTAGCTCACTATCTTTCACAGAGAAGAAATATCCTAAACATATCAGTCTTTGTCCTGCCCTGGGGCAGTCCAGCACCGAAATGCTAGGCAATTCTCCTCTGAACAAGAGTACCAACAGAAACCCCAGACAAGTGTTTCGGTCTGGTTGGACCTCATCAGTAGGGTGGATCTGTGCCTCTCTAAGAATAGTGAGCAAGGGGTCCACGTCTGGATTCCCCTAGTAACTTAAGGTGAGACCCAAAGTTACTTAAATATGCAAATTAACAAGGGGGGTCCTGGGAGTCCCTCTGCCAGACATTAGTCCTGGTTACGAGGACCCTCTGCATTGTCCACAAGGCTTTCTGGGGGCAGGGTCCAACATACCTTCAGCTATCCCTCTGTAAATACCTCCCATCTCGAGCACTCCGCTCCTCTATCTCTAACTCCCTCAGGGTCAGTCGTTTCTCAAAGAAACAAGCTTTGGGTAGATCTCTGTCTTTGGCTGGGGCCTCCCACTAGAGCAGCCTCCCTGCCACTCTAAAACTTGAGGCAAACCATCTCCGGTTCCGGAAGCACCTCAAAACCTTCCTCTTTGCTTCTGCCTTCTCCTCTCCTCTCCCCTGTTGATTCTACTCTCCCTCGGCACCATGCACCTGGCCACCCTCTGTCCTCCGGGCCCAGGTACCTGCTCATCTTGCCACCCTCACGCACTGCCTCCGGGCCACCCCCTGCCTGGGGTCTGTATCTGTACCAATACAGCTCTCCCCTTTTCTTCCTACACTTTCAGACCTACATGGCCTGGTGCCATAAACCCAGCACTTGCCACTTGCTGGCTGCACTCCCATTGTTTGTTGCCTTTTTATTTATTATTATTTTTTTTTTTTTTTTTCCTTCTCGCTCCCCACTCTCCTTTTGTTCCCCCTTCCATGCACTTCTCCCCCTTCCCCCTCTACCCTGCACTTGCATGTTCTCAATGTCACTGGGCCTAGTTAGATCGTTGTTTTTGTGCTCCCCTGTTCCCCTTTCCTTGCCTTTTCGCGCTCTGAAACACTTGTGTATGAGCGCGATAGAAATAAAATATCAATATCAATATCAATAATGTGTGACACATTTCTTTTCCTTTCTTGAATGTCTCTCTAACAATTAGACAGATGGTCCTGAACGTGTACTTGCTCTAGTGCCACTGCTCTCCCTCCTAGCCAATAATGTTTGGTTTGAAGATGATTTTGCTTTCTTAATTAACTTGTCAGATGAGTTCCACTTGTGAGGATCAGTATTGCTAAACATGTTAACCTTTGCTGACAAAATGCCACATAGTGTATTCCTATTACCTGTATGGGCTGCATATATGCTGTCAGAAGCATGGCCCTCTTGACTCCATCCCAGCTGACTCCTCATATCAACTGTGACTTTCCGTACCATGCTGAACAGAGTTTCACAGTATGCATTGCTGTGAGACAGAATGTACTTTGACAGAACACACAACACCTTGAAGCAAAAAGAGTTATCTACACTATCCCTCAATTTTTAAAGATCTTTAAAGAACTGATACATTCTTGTAATTCCATTTTTCCAAGTTGGCAGAAGTGTAGTAGATTGATAGTCTAAGAACTCTCTAGAAAGTTGCTGCACATCTTCTTCAGGAACAACATCATGGGAAACCTTATAGAACTCCTCAATACTTGTAAGTTATGACGTCATCCACATGTTTGGAGATGAAAATGTGGCATTCCTTACCACTGGATCATAGAGGGGAAACTTAGTTTTGATGTATGTTAGCACCTTAATATAACATTCTCTCACTTGTTTCCTAAATGCTCCAACTGTAGATGTCCCCTCGATATCAGAATGCCTTATCTCCTGTCATGCCCCATAGCCAATGAACAAATCTGAAACACTTTGATGATTGCGCAGGTCATTAATAGCAACTTCTAAAATGTAATCCTTATGCTGCTCAATGATCTCTGGCTTTACCAGGCATGACAGAATTGACTCATATCATTTGATCTGTGACTGGTGCAGCTGTCACGACTCCTGCCCTTGGACTGGGGTGTCAGACCATGTGGGCTGCTCCCAGTACCTCCATCAGGGCCTCAAGGGTCTTGACATTTGCACCCCAGACTCATTTGGAGTCAGTCCTAGCGCCTTTGGCGCCAGGCTCATGTGAAAAGCCAATAATCTGGGCCCATAGGGCAATTTCTAAACAAGATGGATGCTTCTTCATGGCTCAGTTCCATAACTGAGTCATGCAGTCTAGCATTTTGGGTGTGGCAGGCCCAGGGACACCTGGGATACCTGCAGGCTATATAAGCCATGCCCGGATTTCAGCATAGCGTTCACCGCGGTCAGCTTGAATCTTCATCCGCACGCCGGACCTGATCTCCTGCAAGAAACAAAGATAAGACACCATTAGTATTCGCTTACCTTTTGGAATCAGCTATCGTACTCTGCACCAGGATCTCGAACAGTAAACATCTTGGCGGATCTCGCTCCATCAAGAAAACCACTACCTGGGAAAAGAAACAGAGAAAACAACATTAGTAAGCGTTTATTCTTCACATTCAACAAACACTCGCTTACCTGCATAGAACGGCCTCCAACACCTGCAGAAGAACGGAAGGGTTCGCTCACCACTACTCACCGCTCTCCATCTTCTCGGCACACGTATTCCGGATCAGCACCGCAGCCTGCAAGAAAGACAATATAAACAGGTCAGCACAAGAAAAGCATATAGCGCCGCCCTCGGCGCTTTCTTACCATCTCCTTAACAAACTGCGCGACATCACAAGGACAGCATCCACACCTATAAACAAAGGAAAGAGTTAAATAGAGACAATTACAAAACAAAGAACACACCATCAAGACAGACTTACCTGAAGAACGGAGTCGCAGCAGGTCTGGACTCTGTAGAGTCGTTCCAGTGAAGTAACTAGGAAGCGACAAGTCCAACCCCAACGCACCACTGTACCGAGTGGTAGGATGGAGAGCCTACCTTATCAAGAAGCAAGGTGAGAAGTGCGCCAGGGGGTCCTTGTGTCCCTATGGGAGGTGGGCCCCGGGTCAGAGGAGAATACCAAGCTAAAATCTAACTACTGTGTTTCAGACCTGGTCATCAGCCACACTATGGTACAAAGGAAGAGGTCCAAGGGTGAAACAGTTCTGACTGGGTGGCGCCCCCGTGGATACCAGGTGAGCGTTACAGAACATGAAGCCTCACAATATAAAATCCACCTGGGCGTCATGGAAACCTCTGTGACCGACCAGCTAGCACAGCTGTTGGGGCAGTTACGCGCAGAAGTGCATACAGCCAGAGAGGAGACCATGCATTGCGGAGGGAGTTGAAAGTGTCAAAGGAACGGACTGACGAGCTGAGTAGATAGCTTCTCCAATCACATGCCGAACAAGCTCCTTTGCCTGGGAACTTTTCATCAATGCCTACACCACCGACCAATCCAGTACAAATCACTCTCCCAGGAGCAGTTCAATTAGCCCCACCGGAACGTTTTACGGGGGACCCTAGAAAATACGCCACCTTCATGAACCAGTGTCAACTCCATTTTCATTGCAGACCTGGAGCCTTCCCTAATGATCAGTCGCGAGTTGCCTTTGTGCTGTCTTATTTAGTGGCAGTGCTGCAGACTGGTCAGTACCTTTTGTCAGTCAGGATGATCCTCTGTTACGAGAGTTTGGGGGTTTCCAGCACGAGATGGACAAGCTCTTCACCCGTCGTACTCATGGACAGGCAGAGGATAATGAACCCTTGTCTCTTCGTCAAGGAAACCAGGACCTACTAACCTATATAGCAACCTTTAACAGGCTTGTGGTCGAAGCAGGGTGGCCGGAGGAGAAAAGGACCATGTTATTTCATCGGGGTCTACGGGGGAGTTAAAGGACGTACTTGCCAAAGTGGTGGATCCGCCGAAAGTCTGTGGAGAGATCATAAACCTTGTGGTTCAACTTGATCACAGGTTGCAAGACCAAAGGGCAGATCCGAACAGACCTGACGTTCGCCCACTGTTTGTGCAGCCCAAAGACCAGATTCCATGAGCAACGGGCAATTCGGTGGAACCGATACAACTGGGAGGGGTGAGACCGCCGTTAACTAAGGCTGAAAAAGATAAGAGAAGGGAACTGCAGTTATGTTTATTCTGTGGAAAAGTAGGTCATTTTCTCAAAGAGTGCCCAGTTAAACCTCCAATGAGAACTGCGGATGCCACGGATAAGGAGACCACGAGTGAAGAATCGGAAAACTACCAAGCCCGGGAAATGTAGGGGTCCATTTGTCGAGCGAAGAAAGTGAACTACAGACCTCCCATTTTGCTTTGCCCGTGATTCTAATCAACAACCGTCTAAGATGCATTCCGTGGAGGCTTACATCGACAGCGGAGCAGTTGGGAATTATATGGAACAGGATCTTGTAGCAAAGATGGGGCTCTCCCTATGTCCTAAGTCGACCACTGAAACAGTAACCACAGTAGATGGTACAGAAATCGCTTCCGGCCCAGTATCCCAGTGCACGACAGTCCTAACCCTTCTGTGTCAAGATGGCCACCGGGAATCGATTGCCTTCAACCTCATCAAGGCACCTCAGTTCCAGTTGATCCTCGGGATGCCGTGGTTGGTTGCACACAATCCGCTTATAGATTGGCGTACTCGAGAGCTGGCGTTCTCGAAAGACTGCCTCCGCACATGCTATCCCAAGGAAAGTAAGGCAACGACTACCAGTCCCTCAGTCCATGGAACCGCAGCAATGACCCTGGGGGTGGTTGGTACTCTACTGAGTGAATATCAGGACTCTCAGGATGTGTTTCAAAAAGAACAAGCTAACACTCTACCGCCACACAGGCCTTATGATTGCCAAATCGATCTGGTACCAGGAGCTCCAATCCCTTGTAGCCGAATCTATACACTCACGTAACCTGAAAACCAACATTTGAAAACGTACCTTGAGCAATAACTGGCTAATGGTTTTATTTGCCCCTCAAAGTCACCAGCAGCATCCCCCTTATTCTTCGTACTGAAGAAGGAAGGAGATTTGAGGACATGCATCGGCTTTCGTGCACTGAACCAAATCACCATAAATAATCGTTACCCCCTACCACTTATTCCGGAATTGCTGGACCAAGTCAAAGATGCCCAAATCTATACAAAATTAGATGTTAGAGGAGCATACCATCTCGTCTGAGTTAAAAAAGGAGATGAATGGTAGACCGCGTTTCGCACCAAATATGGCCTGTAGGAGTACCAGGTAATGCCATTTGGCCTTTGTAATGCCCCCACTGCATTCCAGTATTTCATGAATGATGTCCTGAGAGAGCTAGTTGACGTCTTTGCCCTGGTCTATATAGACGATATTCTGGTATACTCGGCCTCAAAACAAGACCACGTGAAGCATGTCCGCTCCGTCCTTGCAAAACTCTGCCAGCATCATCTCTATGCCAAACTCGGGAAATGTTCATTTCATGTCATCGAGGTGGAGTTCCTCGGCTTCATTCTCACTCCAAACGGAATCCGAATGGATGCACATAAGGTCGATGTCATCCTAAAATGGCCAGCTCCAAACTCATTCAGAGGAATCTAGAGCATGTTGGGCTTTGCACATTTTTACCACCGATTTATTCCAGGATTTTCTCAAATAGTGTATCCAATCACATCTTTATTGAGAAAGTGCAACAAGAAGTTCCAGTGGACAGAAGAGGCAGAAAAGGCCTTCCAGGAACTCAAGGTGAGATTTACCTTCGCCCCGATTTTACGACACCCTCGACCGATCTACCATACGTGGTGGAAACAGACGCCTCCAGTATGGCAATGGGCGCAGTTCTTTTGCAAAGGGACCCACAAACCGGCCAACTGCACCCGGTAGCCTTCTGGTCCTGTAAGTTCTCACCACCAGAACTCAATTAGGCTATCACGAATAAGGAGCTTCTAGCTATCAAATCAGCCTTTAAGGCCTGGCGGCACTATCTTCTCAGTGCCAGGCACACTATCACTGTGATAACAGACCACCAGAATCTGCAATACATAAAGACTGCCGGGTCCCAATCTTCACGACAGTTATGCTGGGCCCTTCTCTTTGCAGAATGTGATTATGTAATCACTTTTCGACCAGGAGTAAAGAATGGAAAAGCTGATGCCATTTCCCGCATGGGTACGGATGAACTGGTATATACGACCCCCGATCCCGTGGCTATCATTCCAAGTGACAAGGCCCCAGGCATTACAACCATGATGACTCAAGATGAATTGCGGCATGAGATCCAACACGAGATGACTCCCAAGTTGTTTGTTCCCACAGAAGAGCTTCAGGTCCAAGTAATCTCAGGGTATCATGACTCTTTACTGGAGGGCCACCCTGGAATTGCGAAAACTTTAGCCAAAGTAAAGCAAAGTTACTGGTGGCCAACGCGGCGTAAGGATGTTATTCAATTCATCTCTTCATGTGGGGTCTGTGCACAAAACAAATCATCTAAGCAGAAACCAGCTGGGCTCCTCAAACCGTTAGAAATTCCACCTGTACCCTGGCATACTTTGTCTCTTGATTTTATCACCGATTTACCACCCAGTCAGGGATACAATACCATTCTTGTGGTAGTAGACGTATTTTCAAAGATGGCCCACTTTCTGCCATTTAAAGGTCTCCCAAACGCATCCAGCCTGGCAAAGGTTTTCCTTGAACACATCATACGCCTTCACGGGTTTCTGTCTGTACTGATCTCAGACCGAGGTACCCAATTTGTGTCCAACTTCTGGAAAAAATGTTGCTCAATGGCTCAAATAGACATCAGACTATCCACTAGCCATCACCCCCAAACAGAAGGTCAAGCAGAGAGAACGAAGCAAACGGTAAAACAGTACCTACGCTGCATGTTACACCAAGTTGAAGGAAACTGGAAAGACTTGTTATGGGTAGCTGAGTATGCATATAACAATTCCCTGCACAGCAGTACGGGACAGACCCCATTCTTCACAATCTATAGCAGACACCCACGCACTTCCGAACTGGACGTTCCAACGACACTGGAGATGCCGGACATTGAAACCTTGCACACCATCATTTCTCAGGCCTTCACAAGTGCCGCCAAACACCTACGTCAAGCCAAGGATCGCCAGAAGAAATACGCAGATCAACATCGTAAGAAAGCCCCAAACTACCAGGTGGGGGATGAAGTTTGGTTAGGTTCAAAACGTATGCCTATTAAGGGGACTCAGACTTTTCGCCTGCTGTATTTGGGACCTTTCACCATCAAGGCTATCATAAATCCAGTCTTGCCGGCTAACATGCATATTCATCCAGTGTTTCATGTGTCCCTCTTAAAACCAGTCTATCCAGGGACACGAATAACCATTCCTGAACCAGTAATGGTAAATGAGAACCCAGAGTTAGAAGTCAAAAACATCCTGGACTCAAAGTATGTCAGAAGGAAACTATACTATTTAGTGGATTGGAAGGGGTATGGCCCACAGGACAGGTTCTGGGAGCCTTATTATTATATCCACGTGCCACGCCTGATTCAGCGCTTTCATCGGGATTACCCTACCAAGCCCGGACCAGAGGCAAGAACTACCTTGAGAGGGGCCTTGGGGGGGAGTGCTGTCATGACTCCTGCCCTTGGAATGGGGTGTCAGACCATGTGGGCTGCACCCAGTACCTCCATCAGGGCCTCAAGGGCCTTGACATTTGCCCCCAGACTCACTTGGAGTCAATCCTGGTGCGTTTGGCGCCAGGCTCATGTGAAAAGCCAATAATCTGGGCCCATAAGGGCATTTTTTCAACAACATGGATGCTCCCACATGGCTCAGTTCCATAACTGAGTCATGCGGTCTAGCATTTTGGGTGTGGCAGGCCCAGGGACACCTGGGATACCTGCAGGCTATATAAGCCACGCCCGGATTGCAGAACACGCTTTGTGTTGCTCTGCTTGCTGCAGCGTGACGTTCACCGCGGTCAGCTGGAATCTTCATCCACACGCCGGACCTGATCTCCTGCAAGAAACAAAGATAAGACATCATTAGTATTAGCTTACCTTTTGGAATGAGCTCTCGTACTCCACTCCAGGATCCTGAACAGTCAACATCTCGGCGGATCTCGCTCCATCAAGAAAACCGCTACCTGGGAAAAGAAACAGAGAAAACAACATTAGTAAGCGTTTATTCTTCACATTCAACAAACACCTGCTTACCTGCATAGAACGGCCTCCAACACCTGCAGAAGAACGGAAGGGCTGGTTCCAACTCAGAGTGCCAGTAAGCGGTTCGCTCACCACTACTCACCGCTCTCCATCTTCTCAGCACACATATTCCAGATCAGCACCACAGCCTGCAAGAAAGACAATATAAACGGGTTAGCATATAGCACCGCGCTCTGCGCTTTCTTACCATCTTGTGCACAAACTGCATGACATCACGAGGACAGCATCCACACCTATAAACAAAGGAAAGAGTTAAATAGAGACAATTACAAAACAAAGAACACACCATCAAGACAGACTTACCTGAAGAACGGAGTTGCAGCAGGTCTAGACTCTGTAGAGTTGCTCCAGTGAAGTAACTAGGCAGCGACGAGCCCAACCCCAACGCACCCCTGCACCGAGTGGCAGGATGGAGAGGACACCTTATCAAGAAGCAAGGTGAGAAGTGCGCCAGGGGGTCCTTGGGTCCCTATGGGAGGTGGGCCCCGGGTCAGAGGAGAATATCAAGCTAAAATCTAACTACTGTGTTTCAGACCTGGTCTTCAGCCACACGAGGGTCCAAAGGAAGAGGTCCAAGGGTGAAACAGTTCGGACTGGGTGCCGCCCCCGTGGATACCAGTTGAGCATTACAGCAGCACATGTATGATAGGAGCCTCTGTCTCAAGTAGAACATTGAACTTATAAACATTGGGCATGATAGCATGGAGAAACAAAATATAGCACTTCAGTATAGGGTCTTTGACAACTTTCACTAGTCGTTCTCAGTCTCCCCCTTTTAGATTTTTTTGCCATTTTCTTGCAGGCTCCTCACTTGGCTCATCGTCCTCGTAGTTCGTAAGAAAGTAAGATTTAAAACCATCCTACAACAATTTCAGAGCTCTTTCAAGACACTTACTGAGGCTCAGCCATCTATTATGTACATGTTTGAGCACCTTACACATTTTCTAGTCACGGAAAAGGAGGGATTCCCTCAATTTAGATTTTCTTTTTGCACTTTTTTCAAAGTGGTAAAATAAGTCAATAGCAAATTCTTCTGGATTGAAGCGATTGAGAGCCTTTGCTACGTTTTTTGCAGCTAGATGAGAAAGGTGGCATGGGCACCCGATCATATACATAGCTGCTCTATCTTTTTTCGATGCCCAAGAACTCCCTTTGCTTTTCCAGTTATAACAGAAGCATTGTCAAAAGACAATCTGGCACACTGTGCAAGGCTGCGTTTTTTCTCTTCTAATGATCTTTTCACAGCAATGTCAATATTTTCACTTGTTGCTTCATTAACAGCTGGCATGTCCAGAAAAGAATGCACAACTAGCACAAATGTTTGGTCCTCATGACTTATAACCACTGGAAAAATGTATCCTCAATCCTGGTACTGTTAAACAACAAACTGTCGCTTCTGGAAAAATGCAATGAGCAGTTAAGTAGTCGTTTGGACCTAGAAGCTGCTTCAACACACCAATGGCATTCTCGTCTAAATGAAATAACACAAAGGGAGTCCCATGAAAAAATAGATCTCGCTGAGGCCCTAGTAGAATGTACCAAGTGGATGAGGCATAATGTTGCGGTCCAACCTTACAGCAACATAATGAGTGAGCCTTGTACTGGTAATGAGTGTCTTCTTGTCCAGGGCATTTTGCCTCCGCAAAATGGGCCTCATGACAATCCTCTGATGCATTCTAATGAAGCTGAGCTAAAAACAACAGATAAGGAGACCAGTGGTGTAAATGCCACTAAAACGAATGATGTAACCAACGCACCCAAAATTGTCCCGCCTCTTGTGGTTGAACCAACCATGGAAACAAGAGCCACAGTGGGCTCTACTTACCCGACCGACGTCCACAGCAACACTACCACAAGTGATGAGGCATCAGTAGCAAATCTTGGAACAGCTGCGACTAATGTGCAACCTTCTTCTCAGAGCGACCTGCCGAATCATGCAATACTCATAGAGAAAAAAATGTCCTTTGATATATTCTCAGGAACACCAAAAACTATAAAATCAACTAAGATTCCGGCCATCACGAAGGCAAAACAATCTAATACTTCGAAAACAGCAAAGAAAGGTCCGGCACCAAAACGCCCTCCTACAAATGAGGCAAAAAAATGTTTAAGGAATTTGACTACGCCTCCACGTCCTGATGCTTTAAAAATCACAGCAGTTCCAAAAAAATGTGATGCCCAAACCGCTGCTAACATACCAGCAAATCATAATGTAGGCATCTCTGATATATCTACAAAACGCAGACGTGACAACACTAGTCCATCGGTTGGTCAATCGACAGTTGAGTCAATCGATCTTTGCGACTTATCAACTTACTCAGTGGAAGATGAGCAAGAATCAGATGATGACTCACATGCGAGGGGAGAGCCGACAAAAGAATGTGCCAGGACAAAATTACCAACCTATGATGAGAGATTTGGGAAACCGGAACGTTACCCACAGGGCCCTGTTGGTCGACGGTTGGTGGGAGACGAAAAAGGGCGCGTCTCGTTCTACAACGAACAGAAAGACACACAAAGTAAACTTCAGAGAGTGCCTGACGAGCTGTCATTAAATCTTAACCCTAAATATACAAACGCGCAAACGAAAAATCTGAAAAAACATAGTACTCAAAGCAGAGATGAACAACAGTTACCATCCAATGGAAGCCTGTTTAAATTGGAACTTGAAAACATCTTAGAAGACATAAATGAAATAAATCTAAACAAAGCAAATGTGATGAGATTACTACATAATGTACCTGCTTTGAGGAACATTCGATCAGATGATATCGGAATTGTTGAATACAAAAACGAATTAAGAATCGATTGGGTAATACTGCACATGAGGTCCAAAACTGTAGCGAACCTATTCTTGATGCAAAGGATGTTTTATTATTCTATGGCTTCAACTTAACAACTGCGATTGAACCTCAATCCGCTATCAATTCGACAAATGGAACTGGCCAATGCCAAAGGTCGAATAACACAAAAAGAGAATACCTGAGGAAGCAACTTAAACATCAATTAACACATGATACTGATGCAAGTAGACAAAGAACAAACGTATAGGATGACGTAGGGTCTAGGCATACGACCCAACTACTAACATCATGGAATACCAGAGGTTTTTCCCATCTATTCCAAGAAGGAAGAGCATATGACATTAAAAGTCTGTTCATTTGCTTACAAGAGACATGGCTTAGAAAGACGCCTTCTTGCGATGGTTATACAATCTATCTAAATGAGGCCGGTAAAAATCAATTGGGGCGTCCCTTCTCTGGCTTACTTGCCATGATAAAAAACTCGTCAGGATGGGAGGTAACTGGAATCCAAATCCCGACCCTATTCGTACAAGCAATCACCCTAGAATTATTTACTCACACTCAACAAGGAATTAAACAAAAACAACACCTGCTGTTGGTAAATACCTATTGGAATCCAGCATTTTTTTCTGATGAGGATTACCTGAAGTCAGTAACTACACAAATAGACAACTGTTATGCGTCGTTTGTCGCGCCACTCATAATAATTTGACCTAAATTACTCCTGGTTCGACAAAACTAAAGAACCCAACCAGTGTGATTTGCAAGAGATTACAACTGAAGACTCTGATTGCGGCATAAAATGGGCATATGAACTATCATCACGCAATTGTGTATTGTGTATTGCTGAATGGCTGTACCAGAGGAGACATTCCAGCGGCCGCAACGTGGCACCGTGGGGACACACACAAAACCCTAGAAAATCGTCCACAAGCGATCATAATCCTCTAATTTTATCTTGGTATACGGAAAATACTTCGGCACTGAAAAGTTACACTGCGCAATTGGATATCAACAACTCCCAAAACCGGCTAAGAATAAACAGCAGGCAGATTGATAACATGACAATGGATTTCATTCTTGCTTGTTCTACCAACTTATACGCAGAATATGCATCTCTGCTGACAAAGTACTCTAATACAAACAAAAGGACGATTAAAGATCATGTCCATCCATACAGTCCAGAATTAAGCGAAGCAAAAAAATTACTAGCAAGTGATTTGAAAAAACTAAGGTCTAATGGGGGCTCAAACCTACAACAGAAATTAGCCACTAGACGTCAACGATATCGGAATTGGATAAAGTCTTTCAAAATCATACGAACTCAGGAACAAGCAGAATTAATGTTGCACCTCTTAATCCAAAAAGATAGCTCCAATGTATGGAAAATAATATATAATGGCCACTTGATTCAATCCAACTATCTGGCAAATGGCGTGAATGCAGCCGCTTGGACACAACACTATGGAGCGGTTTTCAATAGTGACAGTGCTGAAAATATCCCCAAAGCTAATAATGGAAGAGTGCACATGGGATGTCAAAGAATCACTTGAAGATATCACACAAGCAATTCAAAAATTGAAATCATCGCGAGCCGCTGGCCCCGATGGGGTATCAAACGTGATGCTAAAAACGAATAAAGAAAATTGGGCAATCTTCATCAAAGTCCTATTCGAGCAAATTGCCCATACATCAAAAATCCCCGACTCTTGGTCTAAAGCAATTATTTTCCCAGTGTTTAAAAGAGGAAACAAAGAAGATCCTGCAAATTATCGGCCCATAGCGTTACTAGATACTATGCGGAAGACATTTGCTACTTTTCTGCAAATGAAAATCTCTAACTGGGCTGAAATGAATAACATCTATGACGGGAGACAAACTGGGTTCACCAAAGGGGTTGGTGTGGAACCTGTTGCTACTAAACCTGGCCAAATTAGACGCTCTTAAACAAAAAACAAGATAGTTTTTAGCGTTTATCGACTTAAAGCAAGCGTTCGATTGCATAAATCGCAATCTTTTGTGGCAAAAATTGATGATGTGGGATGTCCTAAAGAACTACTTGCACCTTTGATGGCCCTACACGCGAAAACTAGCATTCGCGTGCGCCTAAATGCAGAAGGTGATTTATCCGACGAAATAAGAACTACAAAGGGTGTAAAACAGGGTTGCCCGCTTGCAGCCCTGTTGTTCAAACTCTTTATCTCGGATTTGCCTGAAGCCCTATCACTAAGAAGGTGTTTTCCCCCGAAAATCAACGGAACACATGTAAGCCACATAATCTATGCGGATGACATAGTACTGCTTGACTGTACCGAAATAGGCCTACAAAGATCTTTGGTAGCCTTACAAACATATCTCACGGCAAACCACCTAATGATAAATGTGAATAAATCTCAGGTGATGGCCTTTGGATCAAACACTAAATAAAAACAGAACGAGGTTCCATTGGAAAATTGACAACGAGATATTATTAAGAACAGATGACATTCGATACCTGGGAATTTCCTTTAATACATCGATCAGAGAATGGAGCTGGACAAACGAAATTGTCTCGGGTATGCAAATGTTTGCCTAGCAAGGACGTAGATTGCATACAAATTATGGGAAGTTCTCTCTGCAAGCGGTATTAACTTTCTACCTACAAAAAGTAACACCAGCACTATGTTTCGGCAGTGAAACAGGGTGGAACATCAGTGCAAGCCTCTGGACTCAACTAGAGGGCTGTTTTTGGCGCAAAGTCCTCCAGCTGCCACAATGCGTCTCAATGGTGGCCCTGAGGCATGAATTGGGCCTCGACTCCCTGCATTCAATTGTATTGTGGAAATCCATACTACTGCTAAGGAAAATGAGACTACTTCCAACAACAAAGGCCTACTCAATCTTGGCCAACAAGAACTATGCCATCTCCGCCTCTTTGCTAAACAGCTGGGAAAAGAACCTATTGGACATTCTGGAAGATGCAAATATAAAAATGTCCTTGGTTATACAGACACCGCAATTAGCAAAGGTCAAATTCATGCAATGGAAATGGATTAAAAACGCAGAAAGACGAGTCACATTAACCTCAGGAATAGACCTCGGCCTGTGTGCGCAAAAAAGAGGTATACTGCCAAAATATTTGGCTAAATTTCCATCAAATTACCATCGGAACCAGTTTTTGCGGCTACGTCTCAATTTGTACAATACAAAGACGCGCATGATAAGAATAAAGGACTCAATGATTACCAACGACAAATGCCGGTTTTGTAAGAAGGAATCTGAAACCATCAAACACCTAATAATTGAATGCTCACAGATCAATGGCCAGCGCTCACTGCACCTTGAACGCGCTATGCCCCCAAAAATGGCAACATGGCGGAGTGGTGGTCTTACCTGATCTCGGGAACTAATGTGCAATTAACATGCAACGCAATCAATTTCATGGATATGATTTTATCGGAATCACTGTAAAAAAAAAAATAAAAAAAAAATCGAAGTCCATCAAAGAATCCAAGTATACAAAACAAAACAGATGAACTAACTGGCCCACGTCCGCAAAACCCCAAAGGGAAAAAGCGAAACCCATAACGACGTGGGCTAAGGGACTGGAATGTGTGTAAGACAAAAAGTTTGTTTTCTTTTACAAAACTAAAAGTCTATAAATAAATTTAAAAAAAAGATATAAAAGTTACAATAATACTTTTATAATATTGGGTATGAAGACAAAGGATCTCAAGATGTGCAATAACATCATGACAGCTTCTTTTAGGATGCAAAATAAAGTTCCAGACAGGAGATTTTACAGTTACTTCGCGCAAGTTGGCAAAACACACTGGCTAAGAAGATGTGGTGAGCTTACTCAGCAACAACAGCTGGAAAGTAGAGGCATCACACACTGACACGTTAGCACTGGGGCTGCGCTGTGAAAGGTGCATTAGAGTCTAACATAACATTTCACTCAGTTTCTTGGACAGTCAGTCAGACCTCACATGATACAGATACATTGCTGTGGGCCTGTGAAAGGTCTTGACTGTTGTCCCAAAAAGACCTTTGACAGCCCTGGCTAAACTGGATAAAATGAATATATCTTGAAACCATTTATAGTACAACTGGGGCATATTTCACTTTTAGCAAAGCACAAATGCCAAGATATGCAGTGGTTTACCCAGAACTCCTTTGTAATGTCTAGCACCCCAGTCTTTTATTGCAAGTCCTGCCCTAATGCTCTGATTACTTATGGTTAATCTTCATTACTCATAGTCCAACCCTTCCTTTTCACAGTACTTATTGAAAGTGATCTGACGTTCAATAGGACCTTTACCGACACTTTGTTTTCATAGCTGTAGCCCCTCACAACCCAGGATGTAGGGGAAGAGGGAATCATGAAAACAAATAGTGACAGGGTTCTTTCCGAAGTCAGGCAGACCGCCTTCAAGAAGTACTGTGACAAGGAAGAAGGACATAGAGGTAATAATACTTTAACATTACACATACTAAGTACTCTCACATAAGCAGACGTGAATAGAGTGCAGGCCTTTGTAGGGAGACCGGTCTCTGTGTGCCCCTTGAGGGCTATACAAGGCTTATTCAGATTTCCCCGGTCTCATGGTCTAAAATATGTTGACTTTATCCCTCAACCTTAGGTATTCTAACAAACTCTGGATCACTTTTCACTTTGCTTCAGTGCCACTGAAGCATTCAAATGCAACCAATGGCACTCCTGACGTCCACATATTAACTTTTCAAATTGTATTCTTGTACAGAGTTAACACCAGGCTATTAACTGGCCAGAATTTTGATTTCTCACAAAAAACAAACACACAGGCACCTTTCAGTCTGCCACAGAGATGCACTACCCTTGCCCAGCTGAGGATGTGTGGGCATCCACTTCAACATAATGATCGGCTACCCCCCCTAGAGTGGAAAACAGCCATATGCATCTGTGAGGTGCATGCATTACAAGGGAGATAAAGAAATACAGCTGCGAGTTAATTGACAAAGATTATCTTGAGATGGCCAGCCAGCAGGGAGCTGAAACATGAAATACCCACTGAAAAGCTATAATTGCTTCTATGTCAGCAAGGGCCTGCTTTGGAGGAACCAGTGTGCAAAAGCAGCTTGTAAGGTGACTGCTACAAAGCACACATTTTAAACCCCAGAACAAAGGTCATATAGAAATAAATATATTGTCATGTTATAAGACTGCTAACTGGCAACATGGGGCAGTTGCTGCCCCTCCGTGCCCCGAGGCTATGCATTGCCCCTATGAAGTGAAAAGGTAGAAAGACCCTGATGCTGTCCATGCCCTTGACACATTGTTTGTCAAATATTTAACAAAATATAGTGGTGTGAAAAGGCAATCAGGTGATAACACTTCTGTATACCAAAAGGAAGTGACGGCCACAAGGGCTCCCACAGATGCAGCTTCTAAAGCCAGCATGCAAGTGCACATTTAAAGCCCCAAAACTATAAAGAGAAATATATTGATGTGTTATTGCTGACTGGCAACATGGGGCAGTTGCTAGGGGCCCCCCTAAGGCTCATGCATGGCCCCTTTCAATTGAAAAGGTGGAAAGGCCCTGATGCCGTCCTGTGCCCCCATGGGCCGGAGAAGTACAGTACCTGGTCTCCTTCTCACACTCACAGCAGTCCCTGCATGAGCCAGTGAGACGAAAGCCACCCAGACCCTCACCATCCCCATTTCAGTGAAAGGGAAATGTGCGTCATGCCAGCAGTTCCAGCTACTAGAAAGAGTCTGACTTCGGGTTCCACTCCCTGTGTAATGTACATAGAGAGAAAATAAACTGTTGCCTATTTTTTTTTTTTTCTTGTGTTACAGCATCTTCTCTCTGGCTTCATCGTGCAGGCATTGGTATCATGCGGAACCAATTAACTGCATATGGATCATACATTTTCAGCTGATAAAACCGGGTTCAAAGGACCGAATTTGTCAATCTTGTTACATACACGTTGAATGCCCATACATCAGCTGAACTTGCTTCCCATGTGGTTATGGTTCCACCTTAGTAAATGCTTTTTTCACATCCAGTTCCCCTGAAACAGGATTGACTAGTGGATAGTGATAATATCGGACATTCTCCATCGGGATTATCTTGTATGTGCTCAAGTAAACTTCCTTAAATACTCTTTTTGGTAAAGACTGCAGCGACTATTACTCCACAGCACTGAGCAGACTCTTGCTGACTCAATAATCACGAGTATGGTTCTTCTCGGTGTCCAGTCATTTTTTCGAAAAAATAGTTTCGAATGACAAAAGTTTCGGAGAAAATGCATCGAAAAAATGCATTATTTTGTAGTTAAAGTTTTTTTTTTAACTAAAATGGGTGTTAAGGGGTAACAAAACAGGGGTTGGGATGGACCCCCCATTGCATTTTTTTTTAAATGCCTTTTTTCAACGCATTTTTATTCAATTCGAAACTTTGCCATTCGAAACTATGGCATTCGAAAATATCACTATAAACCGTTCTTCCCAGCACTGTTGACTGATGTGTAAAGTACCTAGGCAGTAACTAATCAACATGGCTGCCAATTCTTTAGTGTCGCAATGCCAGTGTCGCAATGCCAGATCTTATACTGATTGAAGTACATTATCACAGAATACCATACTATCGTCACTTGCTTTAAGTCACAGCGCAGAGGTCAAAGACTGAATGGGCATAGAGTCTGTATATAACATCACTGAGAGGGTGTGATTCACACTTAAATGCTTCACACATATGTAATTGGCACTTCACCATCCTTGCCAACCTCTTCTTCATCCAAGCTTCTTAACATGGACAAGAGGTGGTTCTTCTCCCCTGCTAACTGAATGGGGGAAGGGGGCTCAAGGGAAGCACACGTGATGAAAGGGGCCCATTACACCCCGGCCTCTCCATAGAGCCAGCACTGACAGGAACACAGGCGTCAATTCCTCAAACAAAAAAAATCCAAATATGCTCTACCATGGCATATACAAAATGACAGGCCGCAGTAAACATAAAACAATCCATTTAACTGTAGGAATCCATTTAACTGTAGGTAAAGAATGACAGTTGTTTCACATCATCTCTGTATACACAAACCCTTTTATCTAGCTTCAAACTTGTGAAAATGGCACTTCAGCCACTGAAGAACTTCCCTTCACATGTGCTCTCCACCCAGCAGTAGAACACAGCTTTTCATTCACGCTACTAAACCAATTAACAGGCAGAAGATAGAAAACACATTGGGCCTCATTACGACCCTGGCGGAAGACCATGGTGCTATTAGCACCATGGTCCATGCCGGTAAGTTACCGACTCAACCATGGAGAAAGGGGGAATTACCACCCCATTACAAGGTTGGTGGGGCGGTAATTCCCCCTTCCTCCATGGACCTTCCCCATTCCCATTTTTGCCCCATAGCAGTACAAATTGCGGCACCGTAATTAGCACCAAGGTCCCTTTGCGGGTCCCTACTTTAACGGCTGGTCTAAACCAGCCGTTAAGGTCGGGTCCCACAAAGGGACCTCGTAATTAGGCGCTAATAGGTTAACGGCGCCGCAGCCTTTTACGGCGCCGTTAAACCATTAGCGCCAGGGTCGTAATGAGGCCCATTATCATGACTGCACAAGCCCCTGCAGAAGAATGTACATTAAATACAGACCAGTGTACAATACCTGTTTAATCAATAAACACAGCCATGCATGGTCTCTGAATATCAAAACAATACAACTAACAATGTGATTATCTTAGGTACCCCAGCAGTACATTGGAACACTATGCTAATGACAGAATTTTGCTTCTGCATAATGCTTTGGGGCCATGGCAATGGAATTAGGCGCTATTCAAATATTACAAAACATAGAATAGCCATTAGTTTGTTTTACTGCACAAAATCCCCAGCATAATGTCACAAAGGTGCCAGTGTTACACAATCATACAGTTTGAAATTAAATGGCACACCTTCGGTCTATCCAGCCTTCAGCCAAAGAGGTGTCAGATCGAATGGCAGCGTTATGCTGACGCTCTGACACTAGACTGCCTGGACTAGGGGTGTGCAGGGCAGAGTCGGAGTGTCTGTTTCACGCCGGCCTGTCCAGGCACACACTCACTGTCATCAATCCAAATGATAAGATGGGCCATTAACATGCCCCTTGGAGATGCTGCAATGCTCTTCTTTCTATGGCTCAGGCAGCCAGGCCTGTAAATCAGTAGTGTTGACAGGAAAATCAGTAGATGTTAGACTTGCTTAAAAAACAGTATCCTACCGCCTGAATCGGTAGGGTTGGTAAGTATGCAATCCACAAAATCAGCGTTACAGTTCCACTGCCACTGACAGTTCGACACCGTGGAAAATGAGCACTTCTGCTGAAATATTGCGTTCGGCCCTTTTGCAGTTTTGCTTTTTTGATCCACTGTGTTGCACGCACAATGAAATAACAAACTGGTTCTGGTTTTGCTTCTATTCATATACCAAAAAGGTGCATTGTTTCACTTCCATGTTGTTTCCGCGTGGTAAAATGAGAAGTGTTGTGTGAGTTTTGAGAACCATGCTAGGTACTATACAACAGTACATACAACAGCACAAGAAACTGTGCTGTTCTTTTTCAGCCCTGAGTTGGTTCTTTTTCAGCCCTGAGTTGATTTCGCTCAGCGTCATGAGAAACTTTGCTTGGGTTTTCCAACAAGGTCTGGTTTCATATAACGAGACAAGAAATTTTGCACACCAGTTTTTATTTGACCCTTTACCTTTGTGACCATCATTTGAGGCACAAAGTTAATAGCCTATACCAGACTAGTATAAATAATGGTGCTTTTTCTGGTGTGTTCATCATTAACACTTGACTTTTTCTGTGACTGAGAGATATCTGCTTTCTTAGCTTGAGTACAAGGTGACCAGGGCGACTACGCTGCGCTTGTACTGCTGTTCCATCATGTGCCATTGGTAAGTAAGCATGGCGGGGTAGACTTGTGTTTCGCTCATGCATTTGGGGGGAATGTACTTGAGTGTGTTGTCTCCTCATGCTTCCATATGTCACCCTTACCACCATTTTGATTAAGGGACATCTGTACGGTGTGGGGGGGGAGCTACATGTGTATTGCACATGCATTATGGGGGCTTGTACTTGAGTTGTTTTGTCTCCTCATGCTTCCACATGTCCCCCTTACCACCAGTTTCAATAAGGGACATCTGTAGGGTGGTGAGGAGGGCTACTTGTGTATTGCCCATGCATTGTGTGTGTTTTTACTTGAGTTGTGATGCCTCATACATCCACATACCCCTTTTACCCCCACTTTCATTAGGGAGATCTGTAGTGTGGTGTAGGGGTCCACTTGTGTATTGCTCATGCATTGTAGGTGCTTCAACTTCAGTTGTGTTGTCTTCTCATGCTTCCACATGCCTCTTACCCCCTATTTCATTAAGGGATGTCTGTAGGGTGGCAAAGGCGTCCACTTGTGTATTTCTTATGCATTGTGGGGGCTTGAACTTGAGTTGTGTTTTCTTCTCATACTTCCACATGTCCCCTTTATCCCCACTTCCATTAAGGGACATCTGTAGGGTGGCAGGGTGTCCACTTGTGTAATCTGCAGCAGTTGTGGGGCTTGTACTTGGGTTGTGTTGTCTCTTCATGCTTCCACATTACCCCCTTACCACCAGTTTCATTAAAGGGCATCTGTGGGGTGGTGAGGAGGGCTATGTGTCTATTGCTCATGCATTGTGGGGCTTGCACTTGAGTTGTGATGTCTCATACATTCACAGACCCTTTTTAACCCCACTTTCATTAGGGACATCTCTAGTGTGGTGACGCGGTCCACTTGTGTATTGTTTATGCATTGTAGGGGCTTGAATTGCAATCATGTTGTCTCCTCTTGCTTCCATGTGCCACCCTTACCCCACTTTCATTAAGGGAAGTCTCTAGGGTGCAAAGGTGTCCACTTGTGTATTGCTCATGTATTGTGGGGGATTGTACTTGAGTTGTGATTTCTTCTCATGCTTCCACATGCCCTCTTTAGCCACAGTTTTATTAATGGATGTCTGTATGGTGGTAATGTGGTCCACAAGATGTTCTTTCCCCAACTTTCACTATCTCTCATGTATTGTTGGTGTCTTAAGGCACAGAGGTAAAAGACTCACCATGCCTAGCATAATTATGTGTGCTTTTTCTAGTGTGTTCATCTTCCCATCAGTAGAAGTTGGCATCCTCTGCCACTGACTTCTACGTGTCTGGTTTTGGTACACCGCCACCAAGTCAACCAGGGTGAACATGCGCCCTTGTACTGCATATACACCTTGTTGCATTGGTAAGTAAGATTGGCAGGGTAAACTTGTGCATTTGGGGAGTGGGGTCAACTGTGTATCGTTAATGCACTGTGGAGGGTTTCAATCCCAAAAGTATAAAATACTAGTGTCTTTTAACATGAGATGCTTGTTGAAAGTATTAAACCTAAATCCATTTACAATAATTTTGAAAAGCTATGAAACTTAAATCAGACTCATAAGACATCAAAGATATGGATGGAGGATGTTAAGTATTTCTTTGACTAGAATGGTTTTGAAATTACTCATCTCGGTCGCCATTAAGGAAATAAAAATTAAAGTGACCACCTGGGACAGGGATTAAAGCTTGAGAGAAGTAGGTCGAAAATCCACCTTTGTCAATTATGTCAAGCAAGGGTTTCCTGTTGATGCTCTTGTCAATTATATAACAAAAATAAATAATTCAATAGTTAGAAGATTTATTCTCCAGCTGCAGGTCGAACAGCTACCAAATTGGTCACGGGTGGGTGCTTGGAAGGACATTCGAGACATGAATGTTAGACTCTGTCATACTAAGATAGAGGCCCTCATTACGACCCTGGCGTTGGACCATGGTGCTAATAGCACCATGGTCCATGCCGGTAACTTACCGACTCCGCCATGGCGGAATGGGGAATTACCACCCCATTCCGAGGTTGGCGGGGCAGTAATTCCCCATGCTGCCATGGCCCTTCCCCATTCCCATTTTTGCCCCATAGGGCTCAATGGGAATGGGGAAGGGCTAAGTACGGTGCCGCAAATTGTGGCACCGTACTTAGCACCAGGGTCCCT
This sequence comes from Ambystoma mexicanum, assembly GCF_040938575.1. Taxonomy (NCBI): domain Eukaryota; kingdom Metazoa; phylum Chordata; class Amphibia; order Caudata; family Ambystomatidae; genus Ambystoma; species Ambystoma mexicanum. Next base: position 840,009,803 of record NC_090935.1, on the reverse strand, counting down.
TTGCGGGTTGGTTTTTAACGCCTGCAAAAAGCAGGCGTTAAAGTCTCCAACCCGCGAAGGGACCTCGTAATCAGGCGTTAAGGGTTTAACGGCGCCGTCACCTTTTACAGCGCCGTTAACCCCTTAACGCCTGGGTTGTAATGAGGTCCAGAGACCTCTAGACACTTTCTTACTGGTTTCTCTAAATTGACCAAAATATACAGGAAGGATATGGTGAATACAAGGATATTGAGAGTATACGAGGAGACCAAACTTGGGCTTGCATCTATCCAGGAGAAAATTCTTTTTTTAAGTTGTTATGTGCATTATATGTAGCAACTACTAATGGAGAAGATAGATTAACTCTAGTCAATGAATACGATTTTTGACAAGAATTTTAAATGTCAATGTTTTGTTTTATGAGATTGATGAATTTGTGTTCCAAAGATTTTAAGATTATATGCATCCTGTAACATTTTGCAGTGTTTAAGGTTTTGTTCATTTTAACCACAAACACTTTATTAAAAAAAATGAGAAAAAGTGCTAACATTCTTGCCCATGGTTGTTAAAATGTGTGTTTTTTCTGTAGTTTTCATCCCAGTGGCAGTGGCATCCACTGTCACTGACATCTACATGGCTGGCTTGGGTACACAATGACCAAGGCAATCAAGGCAACCAAGGTGCAAACACAACGACCATGCTGTGCTTGTACAGATGTTGCACCTCGTTGCATTTGTCATGGCGCGGTAAACTTGTGTATCACCTATACGTTTATGGGGTGTCAACTTGTGTGTCAGCCATGAGTTTAGGGGGTGGGGGTAACTTGTGTATTGGCCATGCATTAGGGGGTTGGGGCCAACCTGTGTGTCGCCCATTCTTTTGGGGGGATTCAGGACCCTAGGTAACAGACTCTTCCAGCCTGTTATAATTAAGTGTGCTTTTTTCTGGTGTGTTAATTTTCTCATCAGAAGCAGTTGGCTTCCTCTCTCACTGACAAATACGTGTCTGGCTTTGGAATTGGTACACATCCACCATGACCACAGTGACCATGGCGATCACGCTGAGCTTGTACTGCTGATCCATCTCGTTGCATCAGCGAGTAAGCATGGCGGGGTAAACTTAAATTGTTTGTCGCCTATAGGTTTGGGCGAGGGGCTTCAGGCACCTAGGTAAAATACTCACCCAGTCTATTCTATTTAAGTGTGAATTTTTCTGGTGTGTTCATCTTCTCATCACTCAGTAGCAGTAGGCTTCCTCTGCTACTGATGATGAGTATGTGGCTGACTTCAGAATCGGTACACCTCCACCACGACCAGGGCGATCACTCTGAGCTTGTACTGCTAATCCATCTTGTTGCATTGGTACATAAGCATGGCGCGGTACACATAAGTGATGTGTTGCCCATGCATTTGAGGGAGGAGCCTCAGGCACCTAGGTAGCACTCTAGCCCAGCCTATTCTAATTAAGTGTACTTTTTTCTGCTGTGTTCATCTTCTCAACACTCAGTAGCAGTAAGCTCCCTCTACCACTGCCGACTACATGGGCTGGCTTTGGATTTGTTACACCTTCACCACGACCAGGGGGACTAGGGAGAGCAGGGTGACTATGCTGAGATTGTACTGCTGATTCACCTTGTTGCATTGGTAAGCAAGCATGGCAGGGTAAACTTAATTTGTGTGTCACCCATGGATATGGGTGAGGGGTGGTGGCAATGTGTGAGTCGCTCTTGCATTGCCGAGGGCTTGTACTTGAGTTTTGTTGTGTCATGCTTCCACATGCCCCTTTACCCCCACTTTGACTGGGGACGTGTGTAGCATGGCACGGCTGCTAACAGGCTGTGTATGTTTCTTTACTTTAATACCAATAGTTGACACAACCAATACAAACTGTGTGAGTCAACTGTAGAATAATCAGAACATCGTGAGTAGTATATTTGCTGCATCAAGCCAAGAGAAGAAAAGAAGCAAAAATCAAAATATCAAAAATAAAATAAAATAAAATAAAAAGCCATATAATATGCCTTACAAATGTCATGCATATTACCTACATAAGAGGACACTATTATAAAACCGGCAATGCAGCCAAAGACGCATCCATGAAATCTTTCAAGGAGCATTTTGAATAAGCACATCAATCAGTCATAGATATGCAGGAAAGGTTTCCAATGATCATTGAATTTAACAGAATCCCATCTGTGTTTGAAAATGGCCCTCTCATACATGGACAAGGACAGCCATGGCCCCAAAGCATTATGCAGAAGCAAAATTCTGTCATTAGCATAGTGTTCCAATGTACTGCTGGGGTACCTAAGATAATCACATTGTTAGTTGTATTGTTTTGATATTCAGAGACCATGCATGGCTGTGTTTATTGATTAAACAGGTATTGTACACTGGTCTGTATTTAATGTACATTCTTCTGCAGGGGCTTGTGCAGTCATGATAATGGGCCTCATTACGACCCTGGCGCTAATGGGTTAACGGCGCCGTAAAAGGCTGCGGCGCCGTTAACCTATTAGCGCCTAATTACGAGGTCCCTATGTGGGACCCGACCTTAACTGGCTGGTGTAGACCAGCCGTTAAAGTAGGGACCCGCAAAGGGACCTTGATGTGAATTACGGTGCCGCAATTTGCGGCACCGTACTTAGCGCCTTCCCATTCCCATTGAGCCCTAAGGGGCAAAAATGGGAATGGGGAAGGGCCATGGAGGAAGGGGGAATTTCCGCCCTGCCAACCTTGTAATGGGGTGGTAATTCTCCCTTTCTCCATGGTGGAGTCGGTAACTTACCGGCATGGACCATGGTGCTAATAGCACCGTGGTCTTCCGCCAGGGTCGTAATGAGGCCCAATGTGTTTTCTATCTTCTGCCTGTTAATTGGTTTAGTACCGTGAATGAAAAGCTGATAAGATGGGCCATTAACACGCCCCTTGGAGATGCTGCAATGCTCTGCTTTCTGTGGCTCAGGCAGCCAGGCCTGTAAATCAGTAGTGTTGACAGGAAAATCAGTAGATGTTAGACTTGCTTCAAAAACAGTATCCTACCGCCTGAATCGGTAGGGTTGGTAAGTATGCAATCCACAAAATCAGCGTTACAGTTCCACCAGTTACACTTTGACACTGTGGAAAATGAGCACTTCTGCTGAAATATTGCGTTCAGGCGTTTTGCAGTTTTGCTTTTTTGACCCACTGTGTTACACGCACAATGAAATAACAAACTGGTTCTGGTTTTGCTTCCTTTCATATACCAAAAAGGTGCATTGTTTCACTTCCATGTTGTTTCCGGGTGGTAAAATGAGAAGTGTTGTGTGAGTTTTGAGAACCATGCTAGGGACTATACAACAGTACATACAACAGTACAAGAAACTGTGCTGTTCTTTTTCAGCCCTGAGTTGGTTCTTTTTCAGCCCAGAGTTGATTTCGCTCAGCGTCATGAGAAACTTTGCTTGGGTTTTCCAACCAGGTATTGGTTTTTTAAAACGAGCCAAGAAATTTTGCACACCAATTTTTATTTTACCCTTTACCTTTGTGACCATCATTTGAGGCACAAAGTTAATAGCCAATACCAGACTAGTATAAATAATGGTGCTTTTTCTGGTGTGTTCATCATTAACACTTGGCTTTTTCTGTGACTGAGAGATATCTGCTTTGTTGGCTTGAGTACAAGGTGACCAGGGTGACTACGCTGTGCTTGTACTGCTGTTCCATCATGTGCAATTGGTAAGTAAGCATGGCGGGGTAGACTTGTGTTTCGCTCATGCATTTGGGGGTAATGTACTTGAGTGTGTAGTCTCCTCATGCTTCCATGTGTCACCCTTACCACCAGTTTCATTAAGAGACATCTGTACGGTGTTGGGGGGGGGAGCTACTTGTGTATTGCACATGCATGATGGGGGCTTGTACTTGAGTTGTTTTGTCTCCTCATGCTTCCACATGTCCCTCTTACCACCAGTTTCAATAAGGGACATCTGTAGGGTGGTGAGGAGGGCTACTTGTGTATTGCCCATGCATTGTGTGTTCTTTTACTTGAGTTGTGATGCCTCATACATCCACATACCCCTTTTACCCCCACTTTCATTAAGGGAAGTCTCTAGGGTGCAAAGGTGTCCACTTGTGTATTGCTCATGTATTGTGGGGGATTGTACTTGAGTTGTGATTTCTTCTCATGCTTCCACATGCCCTCTTTAGCCACAGTTTTATTAATGGATGTCTGTATGGTGGTAATGTGGTCCACAAGATGCTCTTTCCCCAAACTTTCACTATCTCTCATGTATTTTTGGTGTCTTAAGGCACAAAGGTAACAGACTCACCATGCCTAGTATATTTATTTGTGTTTTTTTCTGGTGTGTTCATCTTCCCATCAGTAGCAGTTGGCATCCTCTGCCACTGATTTCTACGTGGATGGTTTGGTACACCGCCACCAAGTCAACCAGGGTGAACATGCACACTTGTACTGCAGATACACCTTGTTGCATTGGTAATTAAGATTGGCAGGGTAAACCTGTGCATTTGGGGAGCGGGGTCAACTGTGTATCGTTAATGCATTATGGAGGGCTTCAATCCCAAAAGTATAAAATACTAGTGTCTTTTAACATGAGATGCTTGTGGAAAGTATTAAACCTAAATCCATTTACAATAATTTTGAAAATCTATGAAACTTAAATCAGACTCATGAGACATCAAAGATATGGATGGAGGATGTTAAGTATTTCTTTGACTAGAATGGTTTTGAAATTACTCATCCCATTAACATCTCGGTCGCCATTAAGGAAATAAAAATTAAAGTGACCACCTGGAAACAGGGATTAAAACTTGAGAGAAGTAGGTGAAAATCCACCTTTGTCAATTATGTCAAGGAAGGGTTTCCTGTTGATGCTCTTGTCAATTATATAACAAAAATAAATAATTCAAAAGTTAGAAGATTTATTCTCCAGTTGCAGGTCGAACAGCCACCAAATTGGTCACGGGTGGGTGCTTGGAAGGGCATTCGAGACATGAATGTTAGACTCTGTCATACTAAGATAGAGACCTTCTTACTGGTTTCTCTAAATTGACCAAAATATACAGGAAGGATATGATGAATACAAGGATATTGAGAGTATACGAGGAGACCAAACTTGGGCTTGCATCTATCCAGGAGAAAATTATTGTTTTAAGTTGTTATGTGCATTATTTGTAGCAACTACTAATGGAGAAGATAGATTAACTCTAGTCAATGAATACGATGTTTGACAAGAATTTTAAATGTCAATGTTTTGTTTTATGAGATTGATGAATTTGTGTTCCAAAGATTTTAAGATTATATGCATCCTGTTACATTTTGCAGTGTTTAAGGTTTTTTTCATTTTAACCACAAACACTTTATTAAAAAAATTAGAAAAAGTGCTAACATTCTTGCCCATGGTTGTTAAAATGTGTGTTTTTTCTGGAGTTTTAATCCCAGTGGCAGTGGCATCCTCTGTCACTGACATCTACATGGCTGGCTTGGGTACACGATGACCAAGGCAATCAAGGCAACCAAGGGGCACACACAACGACCATGCTGTGCATGTACAGATGTTGCACCTCATTGCATTTGTCATGGCGGGGTAAACTTGTGTATCACCTATGCGTTTGGGGGGGTCAACTTGTGTGTCAGCCATGAGTTTAGGGGGTGGGGGTAACTTGTGTATTGGCTATGCATTAGGGGGTTGGGGCCAACCTGTGTGTCACCCATTCTTTTGGGGGGATTCAGGACCCTAGGTAACAGACTCTTCCAGCCTGTTATAATTAAGTGTGCTTTTTTCTGGTGTGTTAATTTTCTCTTCAGAAGCAGTTGGCTTCCTCTGTCACTGACAAATACGTGTCTGGCTTTGGAATTGGTACACATCCACCATGACCACAGTGACCATGGCGATCACGCTGAGCTTGTACTGCTGATCCATCTCGTTGCATCAGCGAGTAAGCGTTGCGGGGTAAACTTAAATTGTTTGTCGCCTATAGGTTTGGGCGGGGGGCTTCAGGCACCTAGGTAAAATACTCACCCAGACTATTCTATTTAAGTGTGAATTTTTCTGGTGTGTTCATCTTCTCATCACTCAGTAGCAGTAGGCTTCCTCTGCTACTGATGATGAGTACGTGGCTCGCTTCAGAATCGGTACACCTCCACCACGACCAGGGCGATCACTCTGAGCTTGTACTGCTAATCCATCTTGTTGCATTGGTACGTAAGCATGGCGCGGTACACATAAGTGATGTGTTACCCATGCATTTGAGGGAGGAGCTTCAGGCACCTACATGCAGGTTTTTCTTTGGTCCTGTGGCATCAAAAGTGAAATCGAAGTTATGCCAAACCATCACAACAAGGTAACTCCTGAGGTTGGGAGAAATGACAGTACACATTTTTGTTTGGAACAGGGTTACTTTATTGAACTTATATTTAACATTACAAATGTATTTGTAGATACGTGTTAAGAAAGACTTGCTACTTACCTTAAATTAAGTTTAGTTCTGATTCCCTACCTTTCAGACACTTATGTTCATTGGAGAAGGCAGCGCCTTACCGAGAGGCACATTTTATCATTGGAACTATTCTACAGCTGAAAGAATGTGGTTTTCTGGCTTGGCAGTTACTAGCTTTGCTGCTTGTTTTAATATGTCCTGCTTGACAATACAAAAAGACTAATTTACCATATTCCTCTGTGAAATGTAAATCTTGTGATGGTTGAAGTGTTAACAGACTACTCAAAACTTCTATTTTCATCATTCTATATTCTTGGAATGTGTGTTGTGCAGATTAAGCAACATGAGCCCATGTTTTTGAATTTCGCACTTAGGAACAGGGTTGTCAGTGCGTCTGTCTCTGTCTGGGTCAGGGGCTTCACCTTGATTGATAAACAGCCAGGAATAGCCTCTGGGACTTCATTATAGTCCTTAGCCAATCTTTCTTGGTCCAGGTCTTTATTAGCTGATGCAGAATGAACAGTGGCCCTTCTATAGTCTCATACCAGGTAACGCCATCTCAGTCCATTTGCATAGCTTGACAGAGGTCTGGATTTACGGCGAAACTGCTAGACCCCATGAAATTCAACTTGCCCATTTGGTGAAGAATTTAGTGGACGTCAGTTTCCTGCCCCTTGGTCTGCCTCCATTTTCACCAGCTTAGAGGAACCTTTCATCCCTAGATCGTAAAAAGCTCAACTCTTTCCTCCCTCCTTTTCTCCTGGCTTCCTCCCTCAAGTTCTCTCTTCTATGCCTTCATTTCTTCCTCTACCCCTTCACTCATCTCATCAACCTTGCTTTAGGCATTACTCCTCCCCTCCTCTCCAACATTCATAGCCTCATATATGTATGGCCAGAATGGAAAGTTGTCAGAATGGGTCAGAAAATCTGGATGCATTTTTCTTTTTTTAAATATTAGATATGGGTGGTCTAGCTTTTGATAATATGTTTTACCTAGTAAATAAAAGTGTAACATTCCTTTTATTAATGTGACATGTGCTAGAGGTGATCATTAGAAAGACACATTGTAAAATTAACAGAAAGTATACAATGTTAAAATCATTAAATATTGGTTTGTGGAAGTAGCAATAGCAAATCTATTTTGGATGACAAATCTGAAAAGATATCTACACACTAAAAACGAATACAAACATAACAAACTAGCCCAGTGATTCTGCCTTTGTCTTTTTTTGTTTACATTGCAGTGCAGAAGATAGACTACACACTACAATCTATAAATGACACAGTCCACTGTGTCCTATTATTGAGATATTTTACTCCAAGTCCTGGCAGAAGCCTGCTTTTTACCACCAAGGATTTCAAACAAAGTTTTAGAATAATCTCAATCTAATGTTTTGATTATTTACAATTTGGTCAGCCAGAGATAGACCTGCCTTGAAAAGGTTTGTTTTTGAAGACTGGATTGAAGATTGTATAACTCTTCCTTGCTTGGGAAATACTATACAAAAAATGTTATCCATTCTATTGAACCTACACATGTGTGGCCATTCTCTTCTTGCTCCTGACCAATCTAGTGTTAGTTTTGATTGGAGTACAGGTGTCGTGATTGCAGCAGCTGGATGCTGTCTATTGTGTACTAATCCTACAATGCATCCAGTTGTTCCTGATATTAGACCACTCATCTCCATTTGACATATCAGCTTTGAACGGTTCTCATTTAGAAAAGCTTGCTTTTGACATGTAAATGTGAGCACAGAAAGCCTGGCTGTGTCCCACAACCATACATGTTCAATCTGATCATCTGTACTAGTACTAGTCAGTCTTTATATCGTGCCATTGGGAGGAATGACAAGTTTATTTTATTGTTTTGCATTTCTTATAGTACTTCATTTTTTCTGGGCACTTTATAATACTGCTGCATGCTGTAAATCCTAGGAAAAGGGCAAGGCTCAGACAGCCACAAAAAACAGCAAAATCACAAGTTCAGCTCAGGCTCTTTGCCATTTGCTACTCTCCTGGCAGCCTTGACACACTGTCCTTTTCCTTTGAGGTTTGTAGGGTATTTTGTGGAGATTTGGGGCCTGACGGTATTTTCTTACCGCCGAAAAATAACTTAGCAACAATCACTCCTTGTATTCAGATTGGGCCATGTACAACAATAATACAGTGGACATGCATTATTTCAGCACCCAGACATGCATATTTGGTATGCGTAGTTGGTATGCGTGGTTGGTGGTATTTTGGTGAGCATAATTCCCTTGTTTTATTTGTGGCCCCAATATCCAGAATCCCTTATTTTTGCTTAGATTTTTCATGTAATCACTAGAGAGACCTCAGGCTTGCATTTCTGGAACACCACATTTTCATTTTTAGTGTGCCACCATGGGCAATTTCTCTCTGTCTTATCTACGGCAGCGAGCTATCATGTGGTATTTTCACTATCTTATATACGGTAGTGAACTATGTCCCGGGCCTCCCTTTTTGTCGACTCATAGACTTCCGACAAACTACAACACACACAGTTAGTTATAACTGCTCATACTAAATTACATTGTGCACACGGCTGCAACCAAATTTGATGTGTAGCTACCTTGAAAATGACAATTGCACTGTCTAAACATCTCCCCACATCATCAGCACTGCTTTGGTAAATATAAAACACACCACCCGTCTGCTTTCAAATATTTTTGTGTATTATAAAAGTTGCATTTAAACACGATCTCACTCTTTACAGAAATAAATAAAATAGCACAGTAACAGCATTGTCTGTGATACACTGAAAAGAGAGTGGCGGAGACGAGAACTCAATTTGCAACATTAACATGTGATTAAAGCACAGGAATCTCCTTTCCTACACTGACTGAATATTCTCGTACACACTCAGCCCCCACACTTCTGTAATTACCTTATCTGTTCAGCCTGAGTTTTCTTCAGCTGTTCTCTTTCTGAATGTGGCTCCCTTGAAGATTAACCCCGGTGAAAACAAGCGTCTTTCGTTCTCAAACCGGGGTTATTGCCTGGAACTCTCAGCTTTTTCAGCAGAAAATCTCCAACCAGGAAAACAGGTCCTTCTCCCAGCTCTCCAAATCCCGACTGTCCTCCCCCTCTCTTCAAACTCCCCCCAGCAAAACCTCTCATCACTGCCTCTAGCATGATACTTGCTATGACGCTGCTCCAATCAGAAATTAATCATGCCACATCCTCCCTCTCTACACAATGGCTCCTTTTTATAGTAACCATTTGTAACCAACTGATTTCCTGTACCTTCGAGTCCTTGGCTTCCTGAGTTATGTGGACAGAGCAGCAGAGAAAAAGAAAAAAATGAATGTGCGTTTAAAAGTTCACTTTCAGAGTAGGCCTATTTCTGCAGTGGAGACACATTTTTATTAGTGGGTTATGTTAAATGCAGTTTTATTAGTCAGGTTAGTTATTAATAATGTTAGTTATTAATTTTCAAATGTGTCTCTTGCACCATAGGCATTTCAGGTGAAAAATAGTGTGCATTTTTGAATGTGCACGTGTGCTTTTAACTGTAAAAATAGATTTGCATCTTATATGTTAAAATAGTTTTTGACTGACTAGCCTGGCTTTACTTATATGTCATGTTAATCTGGTAACACATATAGCAATGCACCGCACCCATGTGGTGGTGGTGCATAAAAAAATTGCTACCTGTGCAGTAGTGCTGTACTCTGTGCTGTAACACGCCAAATATCCTTACATACCCTCCTTTTGTTTTTAGAACTTGGTTACAATCCAAGCCAATTCCTAAAAACAACTTGTTCTTTTTTTTTTTTCTTTAAAATGCATGTGTATTGGGATATCTTTCTCTTCCTGACGTAGCTAGTAAAATCAGTAACATTTTCATTTTTACTGATAGCACAATCAACCATCCACCCATGATTAACACCAGGACAGCCAAACCCACTATTGAGCGTTCCCCCCAGGTTCCCCAATTAAATCTTTCCACTTCTATTATCCCCAGATTACTAATTGTAATATTGTTTTTTCTCAAATTCATTTTTATAACATGTCTTTCTTTGTGATTCAATAAATATTCCACATCCGGATCTATTGGAAAAGTATCCCTTTGAAAAAAATCGATATTTTCCACTTGGCTTTCCCAAACATCATTTGTTACATGAAACAATGTTAACCCCCCAATTGACACAATTGTATCCTTTGGAACCTGTAAATAAAAAACGTTATATTTCATCTGTTTAACCACGTATGTTCCATGGTCTAAATGTACTACCATCATGTTCTTTAAACAGGTGCTGATCAACCATTTACCTCTGACCATCTTAGCCTGTGCCATTTCTTCACTCCCCATATTGCTAATAATCACTTCACATCCCTCTGATATACTTGGGTCAGATTTCAAACCACAAATAGCATCTGTAGCATCAGGAACAAACGGTTTACCTGGACACATATAATTTTGTTCTTTAAATTTTACACATGTTTCCAGGTTTGGTATTAAATAAACTTCAGGTTCCCATGACTGAAATGCCACCACTTCTGGAATCTTAATCTTAATAAATTTGTCCTCTTGCCAAAATCCCACGTTGTGTACCCACTTCGTTTGATAAATAAGTTCAGGGGCTACATATGGGATGCATAGCAAAAATCCGATCTCTAGTCTTTCCAAGTCCACATATAACGGCATTGCATTACCCATTTCGAATGCAATTTTTACCTGTATTATATCAATTTCCCTCCTGGTCAATCTTTCTATCATTTGACGAATAATATCCTGCGAAACAAAATACAAGGGGATATGTCCTTGAATCAATTGTGAAACTGCAGTTTGAACTTCTCTCATATAATTCGTTAATAGTCTATCAACAGGACTCATTATGTTCAATATTTCATTTAAAGTTCTGTCATGCTTAAGTATTATTTTAGTCGCCCGTTGCATTACATCCGCTTGTTCATTTAGAATGATTGCAGTTTCATTTATGAATCTTACTTGTTCATCCAGTCCCCCTCTAATTCCATCTAATGTTTTTTGTATTATTTCTAGGTCAATACTCAGTTGTTGCGCTTTAGTACTCAGTGTTCCTACCGAAATAGAATTGGCTGTTGATATTGTGGTACCTATTATGGCTCCAACTATAGACATTACCAATGATATCGCGAGCATCACCGCACCTCTCTTTCCTCTCTTCTTCTTAATGTCTGCTGAATTCACAAATGTTTTTTCCAATTGCATTAATATATCTCTTATTGACTGCTTAGTGTCCTCTTTTCTTATTTCCAGCCACTCTTTAGTCTGTTCAATCTTAATTCCGGTATTGTTCAAGTGTTTTTCAATCAAAATCTCAGGATTCAATGGTATGTATATATTTTGGAAAATCATCCTTCTATCACTCATGATGAATCCTGGTGCCTCTTCCACCGCGATACCAGATGCTGGTCCAGGTTCAATGACAACCTGTGCTTCTGAATTCTTGAGGATCCCTCCAAATATCATCATCATTAACCATATCATCGGTATCATCTTCAATGCTGATCGCTTTGCAGCCTTGGTCTTCACCCCTATTTGGGGCTTTCCCGGAATCCGTCCACGTGGGCTCCAGGACTCCATCGTCTCCCGTGGGCTCTGATCCCGGAACCTCCGACCAAATAATGTTAATTTTCTAAATCAAATAGAAAATAAACAAATTAAGTACATAGCACAATACTAACTTCACCCTTTTGCCAAAAATAAAACATGCTTGGTAAAAATATTTGGTTTTTTCTTTTTTTTTTCTGAAATTAAACACAAGTTAAAAGAAAACAAGCACATATAAAACAGCATTCAATATTTAATACATTTTCTCTCTGCACACCAACCATGAGCTTCCATTATATATTTTTATTTATTTATTTATTTATTTGATATTATATATTTTTACATATATTACAGTGTTTATGTGCCATTATAACAATCAACTTTTTAACTTCGTTGTCACTGCCTCCTGATTGTACCCATTTATTTTCTCTTTTTGTGTTCAAGGGACTTTATCTGTTTCTACATGCTCAAGCTGCCTGATCTCATGTCTGGGATGGCATGGTTTGATTTGATTTACATGGACAAACTGCTCTATTGCCGTTTCACCTTCATTTTTCAAAATTTTATAAACTACAGGAGAGACCTTATCTATAATTCGAAATGGCCCCTGCCAGGCTGCTAGAAATTTAGAATTTTTCTGTTTACTTTTTCCAAAATGAAACTTGTACACCTGATCCCCTACACTGTATTCCTTTACTGATGTCTTTTTGTCATAATAAGACTTTGCACTGTCAGCAGCTTTTTCCAGATTTCTCTGCACAAAAGCAAATGCATGTTGCAAATGCCTCCTCAGTTCATCAATATATTCATGAACTGTGGATGCACTAACAAGTGTCTGCTCATGTGTTCTGTATAGTAGGTGTTGTGGTAACACCATTTTCCTACCTGTCAAGACCTCATGGGGGCTAACACCTGTTGCTTTGGCAGGAGTTGATCTGATTGCCATCAAAACCAACGGTAAACGTAAATCCCAGCTGGAACCTGCTTCTGCCACAAATTTCTTCAAAATATCCACAACAGACCTATTGCTTCTTTCAACTGTACCTGAAGACGCCGCCCGATATGCGATATGTAGTTTCCTTTTCACACCTAGTATTTGCCATACCTTACTCATTAGAGTACTTGTGAAATGACTTCCTCTGTCTGACTCAATTCTTTGTGGCAACCCAAACCTTGAGAACACATGGTTCACCAGCAATGTGGCTGCTGTTTGCGCACTACAATCTGGTGCAGGAATGCATTCAATCCACTTCGACATCAAACATACCACACTCAAAATATAACGGTGTCCCCTGCTCGACCTTTTTAAAGGACCTACATAGTCTATTTGCAAATCTGACCATGGGAGAGTTAGGCCTCTTTTCATCAATGGTGCTCTATGCATTGGTGAAGCAGGTTTAAATTGGGCGCATACTAGGCATCCTCTAGTATATAATTCCACATCTTGGGACATATGTGGCCAGTAAGCATAATCTTTTAGTATTTCTAATGTTTTTTGTGAACCTCTATGGCCTGCAGTTATGGCATCATGTGCATGGTGTAGCATTAGTCCTCTGAATGAAAGGGGTACTACCCACTGTATTTGTCCTGTTATGGACTCTCTAATCATGAGTCCATCCTGTAATCTAATTCGTGTTTTGTTCTTTAATAACACCCTCAACTCTTCTTTTCCCATACAATCATTTTCTGTCAAAGAATTTTGTTCGGGATCTATCAAATGATTATAATAGATTCCCAAAATTTGATCATTCTTTTGTGCCTCAATCAAATCTTGGTCTGGCGTGTCATGACTCCACTGCACCACCGGTTGATCTACCTCCTTTGGTGCTTTAGAACGTGTGACTGCATCAATTTGTATTCCACCCATTAAATAATCAATAGGTAGCAATTCTCCCATCACAGCCCCAATCTTAGCCAGGTGGTCTGCCTTATCATTTCCCTCCTTATCCTCTCCTGGTGTTTTTAAATGCCCACAAATTTTTCTCCAGTATATTGTTAACTTATTCTCTGACACCAATTTGTCTATGGCTTGTATAATTTTTCCATGCTTAAGTGGCTTTTTGTTGTATGTAACCATGCCTCTTGCTTTCCAACCAGGCAAATACTCCACAAAGCTATTCCGTGCATAGTCAGAATCAGTCACCAGGACAATTTCACTGAACTTTTTATCAACTGCAGTAGCAATTGCTTTATAAATGGCTGCCAATTCCACCACCTGACTGCTCCTATCTCCAATCCTCATCCCTATACTGGGGACACCTTCACATTTCAACCAGACATTTCCTATTCCTGCCACTAACTGTTTATTACTGTCATTTTCAATGTGAAAAGCACAACCATCCACATATACAGTTGGCAAATCCTTGCATGTTTTTTCATCAAAAGCTTTGTGTGGTGATTGTTCAAATTCCTGCAAACTAGTTTCTACTTCCATTTCATTTGGTATTTGTTCAGCTGCACAGTCATGTAAGTCAGCTAACCCTTGAGCAATTGGGTTCTTTTTATTTTGTCCGTATCTCACTTCTACGGGAAAACCTTGTAATGCCGGCGTCCATGAAGTGATTCTGGATTGCGCTAGATTACCTGATCTAATTCTTTTACTCTCTAAAAATTTCAAAGGTTGGTGATTTGTTTCAATAATCACCTTTTCTCCCTGAACAATGGGGCGGAAATGTTGTAGCGCCCACACAGTGGTTAATAGGGCCTTTTCACATTCATTAAATTTCATTTCAACTTGGGAAAATGCCTTACTTGCATATGCAATGGTTTTGTGATTCAAATCGTGTTTTTGTGATAACACTGCTGACATACAATGTTCAGAAAAACCTATTTCTATAAAGAAATCCCTGTCCTTTATGGGGTATGCTAAACATGGTGCCTTTACAAGACATTCCTTTAATTTAGCCACTGCATCAGACTGCTCTTTTTCCCATTTCCAGGGAGTATTCAGTTTAAGCAGTTTAGTCAATGGTTGAGTGATTTCTGCATAATTTTCAATGCACTTTCTGTTATAGCCTGTAATCCCTAATAAACTTTTTTTTACTCCTTTCACATTTTTAGGATCTTTTAATCTTTGTATGGCCTCTATTTTCTTCTTTTGTGGATTTAGCCCATGTTCAGTCACTTCATGCCCTAGAAAGTTCACTTTTTTCTTGCACCATTGTGCTTTTTGCAAAGATACTTTGGCGCCTGCTTTCTGCAATTGGCCAAGTACATGTCTTATTTCATCAAAATGGCTTTTCAGGCTTTTATTTTTTATCAGGACATCGTCCACATAAACTATTGTTCCTCTTTCCGCTGCATCCGGCATGGCCTTTCTCAAAAATATGCCAAATTCACTCCCACTATTGATGTACCCGAACGGAGCTCTAAGCCAGGCATATTGAGTCCTGTCAAATGTAAAGGAAAATAAATGTTATATCTCCTCTGCCAATGGCACGCACCAATATCCAGAGGTGAGATCTAATGTGGTAAATACATTTGAACCATGTATCTGAGCTAGGCCCTGATCAATGAATGGCAGTGGCCATCTAGATACTGGTACTCTTTTATATAACTCTCTCAAGTCTGCACACAGCCGCCATTGACCATTTGGCTTTAACACACCTAAAATAGGTGTATTGGATGTGCTATGAATGGGCCTGATGATTCCCCGTGATTCCAAATTTTTAATAATCTCTGCCAATGATTCTAAACATGCCAGCGGTAGTCTATACTGGCGTACAAACACTGGATTTCTGCTACACCCTTCTGGTAGTGTGGCCACATGTAAATCAGTTAAACCACAATCATAAGCATCTTTTGCAAATACATCCTTAAACTCCATAAATATCTCCCTCAGATTGTCCCTCTCTTCATTGCTTTCACACGCATTCGCTAAGTTGATCTGTTCTTCTACCATTTCGGAAAATTCTGGAAAATCTTCTGGTAAGGGAATCTCGGCGCTTTCCTCTAACTGTGTGGCTGTGTCTTTTTGTAAAGCTGCCACTTTTAAATATTTTGGCATATCAGCTTCCACTTCAATGGGCTGATTTTCTGCTTCATTTTCATTTAAATTAAATATTATGCAATCCTCTTGATGGCAGCACACTGTCTCATTTGAATCATAAGGATACACAGAATGAATTTTAAATATTCCTTTGGGCTGAGAGTCCAGGTGTTCTGGCAACTCACCCTTGGCATCTACATACTTTTCAGGAATATTTCCAATCACCATGTTATTTAAATCTGCCGTATAATGTGATTTTTGTATGGCCATTCCTAATGGGGAGTTTTCCTCTAAATGAATATCCTGACAACCTTTATTATTTACCATAATTTTTACAGATCCTTCACCAATATCTACCAATGGAATGTATTCATAATCCAGGCCTTGCTGTTTTATGGATTCATTCAGGCATACAAATGCATCAGAGCCTTTCATCTGCTGTCCATTTTTGCATTTCAGTGTTATTGCAAACTGTTTTGTAAATGCAGGAATAATAGTATCTTTCCTCATTTGTAATTCGATTGCATAAGGAACCAGTTGTGCACAATGATAAGCCCTTCTTTTGTCTTCAAATTCAGGTGCCGGACCACCTAGGCGTGACCATATTTTTTGATTAAGGAAATCTAACACCATACACATTCTGTGCATGATGTCATTTCCCATGTAAAATTCATTTTGTGCTCCACTCACTATCCATACATTATGGTAAATTGTTTTCTGCCCAATGCTAATTTTAAGCATGCATCTGCCTGCAATTCGGTTTTCAAAGTCTGGACTGTCCAAGCCAGAAACATATTGGTTTTTAATCCTAAATCTCGGGATTTCTTCCCTCTCCATTATTTTTTGCAACAATTTCTCATTAATGAAACTCCTTTCATGTTCAAGCGCTAAAGTGGCTTTTATTGTTTTAAAATAGTCATTTATACCAACATGAACCCATGGTTGCTCATCTTCCATGTGTATTTCTGCCAGAGTCGTAATGTGTTTTTCTGAATCTGTTTTAGGAGTAATATTCTGTTTGCATGTTTTCTCTTTTAAATAAAAACGTAATGTGTGCTCATCTATGACAGTCTGCCAATTTTGCCTTGGGTCCAAGTATATTTGTACAGGTAGTTTTTCATTGTCGCTCTGAATTTTGTCTTGACACATTAATATAACAGTGACACTAGGTATGCAGCTATTCTGGAGATATACCTCCACAGCATCATTTGTTTTGGCAACGGTGTGACATTCATTTATATTGCTGTTTTGTGATTTTAGTTTCTTAGGCCTCAATGGTTTTTTGGTTAAGGACCACAGCACTCCATTCACCCCATCTATTAGAGGAGACAATCTTTTCAGACAATCTGTCCCCATCAGAAATGGAATTTCACAAATAGATGTGATCAATACCTCTTGTTTCATTCTGTGCTTTCCTATTTTTATGTCAACCTCAGTTACACCTATGATGGGCACCTCCTCCCCATTAAAGTTATGCACTGGGCCTTGATTTTCCTTCACTGTGATCTGACTCCGTGGGGGTCTCCCTTCATTGATACTCTTTACCAGCTCCTTGGACATAATTGTGGCCTGTGCGCCAGTGTCAATCATAGCAAAGGTGTGGCATTTTTCTTCTACAGTGATGGGTGCATAATATCTGTCCTCAACTTCCTCTAATACACATAAGAAATGTGAATTCTTACTGATTTCAGGGCTCACCTTTCTCAGATCTTTTTCACTTTTGGCTAAACACATTGCTAAACGGAAAGACATTTTTCCCTCCTTTTTACCCATTTCTGCGCGAGAGACTTTATTCATTTCTCCATGATCAGAGGTTTTTTGGATTGTGGCCACTGTTCGCCCATCCATCTGGGTAACATCAGAGACCACATTACAACCTTCCAACTGAACATGTGTAACAACATCATTCATCAATTTGTCATTTTTTAATTCTGTGCATTTGTGATCATTTAGTGTGATACCAGCCCTTTCAGCCTCTTCAAAAATATGTGGCTCAAAGAATTCTTCAGGTGATTGACTTGTACCCTCCTTGTGAGTATTTCCTTTTTTTGTCTGTGTTTGGTCATTGTTTTGCTTGCCCAGGGAAGGAGCTATAGCATCCCCACTTACTCCCTGTCCACTGGTACTCCCCATGCATGAGTCATTTTTCTTAAGTCTGTCCCTTTTTTCTTTTGGAATTCCTAATGTTTCTTTTTCATTTGTACAAATCTTTACTGTTTTATTTAGCTCTAGGTTAAACCGTACCTCTTTTTTAGAATTATTTGCACTTTCTGTCACAAGTTCATTTACTGGCACTTTCACATTTAATCCATTAGGCATCTCAGAGTCGTTATGCAAAATTATATCAGAGCAATCTGTCATTTTGGCACTGCAGTTATCATGAGTACTTAGTCACTTTTCGGAAGCCCCCCGGTCATTGCTATGGCCATCAGCCCCCTCTTTGGAAGGTTGTTTTTGCGCTGTACAGAGCTTTCCTATTTGCTCAGCTAACATTTTCACTTGTGCCTCAAGGCACTGGAACCTTTCCATCTCTCTAGGATCCTCTTTCTGTGGTCTAGGTCGATATTGGTTGCTTTCCCCCTGATTGGATCTATTCTGATACCTCTGAGGTGAATGATGTCGGTTGGGATGGTTTCTGAACTCTTGATTCATTTGTGGAGGGGAGCGGGTTGCACCCATCCTTTGATTATAATCCCCTGGTGGGGAATCATTGTACTGGCGTGGATTGTAGTTCACGTTTTGCCTCATGTCCTGTCTCTCAGATTGTGGGTACTGGCCCCTAGGTTGATTTCCATTATCAGTAAATCGATCCACATATCGGGGCCTATCCTGATTACCATATATCATGGTGTTGGGATCAAATCTGCTCTGTGTCCCCAATGACTGGTAGGGACCATCATTTCTTTGATTTTGTCTCTGGTTATTGTTCATACCTGCCATGTCAGGCCGATATCCTACCCGGGCTCTGTCCCCTAAATACCTAGGGCTGATGTAGCTCTCTCTATTACTAGGATCATGTGATTGGAACACTGGTACAGGAAATGGCGATCTTTGTTGATTACCCCTTTGTTCAGGTGTCACATTATTTTTACCTTGGCTTTGAGCAGACTCAAGGGACATTTTGGCTGACCTGATTTCCATTACTGTGGCTGAGGGTTCTTTAGATTTAGGTCTAGTATCTTTCATTTTATTACTTTCTCTACCCTGACAATAAAGTACCTCATATAGTTTTGTGCTTTGATGTACAATCCATTCAAGGGACTTGTCACGGTCAAATTCACGGACCAATTGGGATATGATGTCTTTCTGTAGCCCATAGAAGTATGCAGTTTTAAACTCATTGGAATTTGAGTCAAAAGATACATCAAAGCGAGAAAATGCTCTTTTTAAGTCTTGTAAAAATTGCCGAGGGGATGTATTAGGTCCAGCAGTAATTGTGTAAGCGACTTTCTTTGCCTCCTGCAATGACTGAAAAGGAGAAAAATGACGCCTAATTTCTTTTTCAAACTCCAACCATGTCATATTCTGCTGTTCATTTAATCCCCTTATGATGCTGGCCGTCGGGGCATCTAAAGTTAAATGAAAATATTGTCTGTACTGTTGCTTAGGTATCTGGAGTGCTTTAAAAATGTCCTGCACCGCTTCTAAATGATCCTCAATGCAGCATTCACCTCCCTTTTTAAATGGTTTGATCAGGGCTTTAATGGATTTCATTATTTTTATGGGGCTATTTGTTGCAATGCATGGAATTGCACTATTTTGTGATTCAATCCTGTTTTCAGGTGTATGATATTGGTGGCTGGCCCCAATGGGAGTATCAAATCCCCCAAGGGCGCTGCAACCAAGTTCAGTCACCGGCCCAGTCACTGGAGCACTAGCTCTTTGGGCAGAGCTAGAATTCACCTCCACTCCATTGAATGTGGTACCCTGCCACCTTTCCTGGGACCTGGGAATGCACATTTGCTGTTCTAAGTCCTTACACTTTTTAAGGAGTCTGTTGGCTTCATCTTGCAAATAGTTGTTTTCATCACTCATCTTATTAATCACCTCCTGCATGTCGCACATTTGCATTTGGCATTCATTGAACTCTTTATTTCTCTTGTCTCTTTCTTGAATCATTTTAATCATTTCTTGTTCTGCGCTCTGCAGATCACATTCTTTTTCACAATGTTCTTTTTGTAAAATCTGCATTTCTGAAACAACCTCATCTTTATCCTGTCTAATGTGATCCACTAAGGCTTTTAAGTGTACCAATTCTTGCTCACTATCCTCAAATTGTTTCTTGCTTTTGGATAACTAAGTATCAAAGTCTCTGCATTTTAATTGCATGTCTTTTTGGCATACATCCAATTCTGCTCTCAACATTTCCTGATTTTTACTTGCCCCATCTAATTCAGTCTTTAACCTGTTAATTAGCTGAGTATCATTCTCTTGCATTCGCAGGGACTTGTGTAAAATAAACCATATTTTGCCGCATAGCCGTATTAAACAGTCTTTCTCTGCACTTTTATCGGCTGCATTCAATAATCTTGTAAGGCAGACCTGAATTATGCTGCCTTCTGCAAAAATATTGTCTAGTTTTTCTTTCTGCACCTCACCCTGAATGCGTTCACGCCATTCTAATGTGCTATTCGACGACCAATTTCCATGTGCAAACAACTTTGCCTCTAAATATTGCACTAGATCTGAGAATGTGGTTTCTCTTTGTGACATTCTGAAATTCGTTTTTAGTGGCACACTGATATTATAAAATGGGTTCCCTTTAATGTGCAAATGGCAGTGTGAAACACGCTTGCCACGCCCAGTAGGTACTCTATGATCACTTTCCCGGCCTGCAACGCACCATAAATATGTAGGGTATTTTGTGGAGATTTGGGGCCTGACGGTATTTTCTTACCGCCGAAAAATAACTTAGCAACAATCACTCCTTGTATTCAGATTGGGCCATGTACAACAATAATACAGTGGACATGCATTATTTCAGCACCCAGACATGCATATTTGGTATGCGTAGTTGGTATGCGTGGTTGGTGGTATTTTGATGAGCATAATTCCCTTGTTTTATTTGTGGCCCCAATATCCAGAATCCCTTATTTTTGCTTAGATTTTTCGTGTGATCACTAGAGAGACCTCAGGCTTGCATTTCTGGAACACCACATTTTCATTTTTAGTGTGCCACCATGGGCAATTTCTCTCTGTCTTATCTACGGCAGCGAGCTATCATGTGGTATTTTCACTATCTTATATACGGTAGTGAACTATGTCCCGGGCCTCCCTTTTTGTCGACTCATAGACCTCCGACAAACTACAACACACACAGTTAGTTATAACTGCTCATGCTAAATTACATTGTGCACACGGCTGCAACCAAATTTGATGTTTAGCTACCTTGAAAATTACAATTGCACTGTATAAACATCTCCCCACATCATCAGCACTGCTTTGGTAAATATAAAACACACCACCCGTCTGCTTTCAAATATTTTTGTGTATTATAAAAGTTGCATTTAAACACGATCTCACTCTTAACAAAAATAAATAAAATAGCACAGTAACAGCATTGTCTGTGATACACTGAAAAGAGAGTGGCGGAGACGAGAACTCAATTTGCAACATTAACATGTGATTAAAGCACAGGAATCTGCTTTCCTACACTGACTGAATATTCTCGTACACACTCAGCCCCCACACTTCTGTAATTACCCTATCTGTTCAGCCTGAGTTTTCTTCAGCTGTTCTCTTTCTGAATGTGGCTCCCTTGAAGATTAACCCCGGTAAAAACAAGCGTCTTTCGTTCTCAAACCGGGGTTATTGCCTGGAACTCTCAGCTTTTTCAGCAGAAAATCTCCAACCAGGAAAACAGGTCCTTCTCCCAGCTCTCCAAATCCCGACTGTCCTCCCCCTCTCTTCAAACTCCCCCCAGCAAAACCTCTCATCACTGCCTCTAGCATGATACTTGCTATGACGCTGCTCCAATCAGAAATTAATCATGCCACATCCTCCCTCTCTACACAATGGCTCCTTTTTACAGTAACCATTTGTAACCAACTGATTTCCTGTACCTTCGAGCCCTTGGCTTCCTGAGTTATGTGGACAGAGCAGCAGAGAAAAATAAAAAAATGAATGTGCGTTTAAAAGTTCACTTTCAGAGTAGGCCTATTTCTGCAGTGGAGACACATTTTTATTAGTGGGTTATGTTAAATGCAGTTTTATTAGTCAGGTTAGTTATTAATAATGTTAGTTATTAACTTTCAAATGTGTCTCTTGCACCATAGGCATTTCAGGTGAAAAATAGTGTGCATTTTTGAATGTGCACGTGTGCTGTAAAAATAGATTTGCATCTTATATGTTAAAATCGTTTTTGACTGAATAGCCTGGCTTTACTTATATGTCATGTTAATCTGGTAACACATATAGCAATGCACCGCACCCATGTGGTGGTGCTGCATAAAAAAATTGCTACCTGTGCAGTAGTGCTGTACTCTGTGCTGTAACACGCCAAATATCCTTACAGGTTTCACTGGTGGTGTGAAGTTCTCAGATCTTCTGGTAGTCACCTGAAGATACCACACCTTTCCAAGCTTCTTTCCTGTTGTGCAGTTGCCTTCTTGTACGGAAAGTGGCCAGCCGGATGGACCTTTAATGTGTTCTTATGGGGCTAAATGACAATTAATTGGAAGCATAAGATTCCAAATCTTCTAAAAGAATATACAATACCAAGGATCTAAGAAGGTCCCAAATCTTCTGTAGGGTGAGGGAAGTCAAGAAACCCTATGGGAATGCTAGTGTAAGGGCATCCTAGTACCTCTGTGTAAAATTCACCCGCTGCTGTAATTGTGCCTGTAAGATATTTCAGATATTGTACATACGGTGAATGGCCTCAAGTTTATGATAACCAGGCATTACTTGAACTATTAACAAAACTGAGTTCTAGTAATACTAGCACACTGCCTTTTTGTATAGCACATGCAACCTGTGACCCCAGAAGGATGTTGTGAAAAGAAAATGGTGTTAATTGATATGAAAGGATAGCAATATGTACTAATATCTATAGAAATGCATTTAATAGGTATATTTTTAAATATATATGTTGCGACAAAACCATCCTAATCCTCTTTCACCATTGTGTGCTAGCTTGCTGGTCGCAGCATTTGCCCACAAACCGTCTAGAAGGTTTGCTGGTCCAAGCTTAACTCTAAATGTACTTTTTTATGGCAAACTGAAAATTGCCCCAATACATTTTGTTGGATGGTCTATCCTAGGATTTATGTCTCCCAGGATTACGACCTGGCTATTCTACCTGGTATTCACCTTAAAGGGAGATTTGTAATGGAGGATATCATTATTGGGTTATTCCATCCGTATTTATCCAAATGTTTTTTAGACATTTTATATTTATCCACATTTATATTTTCTTTGTGAAAAATAAATTGCAACTATTGATTTTCTACATATATTCACATTAAAAGTAGCACTTTGGTGCCTTTAATGGGAAGCCTATAGAGGTGGATTCTTGCACATCAAGCCAAGATCCATTTTACCTTAAAAACATACAACTGCTACTCATGTGATAAATATCTCTGTAGCACTTTAAACTATTTCAAAGGTAAATGTATCACCTTGTTAATCCCCTCCACTGTGTTACTTTGCACAGCCATTGACTTGTAAGGCATACTCGCCAAACTGGAGAGATACACAAGAAATATTAATTTCTGCTTCTATTTGTTTTATGCTGAAAGGAAACAGTGATTTCCATCTGCATGTGTACAAAACAGAACAATAAGAAAACTGTGAGCACTATTTATAACTGACGGCTTGGTACCTGCTGATATATTTAATGAATATAGGATGTAATTTCTTTTGTAACTAGAAAATAATAGAGATTTCACTAGCTGTAAAGTCTGAAATGTGTACTTTGTGAAGAACAGACGCTGGCATTATGCAGAATATCTTCAATAGCCACTCCAACAGCAGCAATTCAAAAAGAATAAAAGTAGAACATGCAACCCAGTTTATCCACAGAAGCAGTGCAGAAGAGGATTATTCATAGCAAAACTGGTAGTGAATTTGAAAATAACTTAAAGAAAATGCAAAGTACAGTGAGACCATTTCTCAATTTTAGTACAAGGAAAAAATGCAACCAGGTACCCCAATTACAAGGACATTGAAGTTGAAATATCAAACCAACAAAAAAATGAAATGGGCAATGGCAAAAAAAATACTTTTAATCACGTTTAGAATAGGTAGGTGTTTCAAAATAAAGCAGCCAACTGAAGCGGTTGCTTCCCAAAATAAAAAGGTGACGGGAGGGGTGGAGTCCAGACAACCTCCAAGTACTAGGAAAAAAAAATATTTGGGTAAATGTGGGCCCAGGCACTCCCAAATACAAGGAAATAAATACAAGCTAAAAAAACAGACAATGAAAAATGAATATTAAAAATCAAATAAAGATCAAACAGCAAACAGAGAGCTAAATAAAATGTAGGAACTAAAATAAAAATAGGCATGGAGCTCAGAATAAAGCAGCCATTTCCTTGTGTCATGGTACGTGCGCAGGCAAAACACATGTACAGTGCCACTGAGGATATATCACAGAAGGGCACACAGGACGACTGGGGCTCTGCTTAGTAGCCTTCCATCTTACAGTGGTAATGGCTGCAGGCCAAGAGAAGGGAGAAGAGCAACACACTGCGAAGTAATAAAACAGATTGGAAGGGAAGAGTCCAGGCAAATTCAGGACCAGGCAATCCCAGATACAAGGAAATAAATACAAGTTAAATAAAATGGTGAGAAATTGAAATAGTGCAAATTATCAAAATGATGTGGAAAAATAAATCAATAAAATAGGAAGAAAGTGGAGCCCAGGCAATCTCCAAATACAACGAACAAAACGAGAGCAAACATTGAGGGAGAAATCCTAAATAAAAAGAAACAAAAAGATGAAAGTGAAAATGAGAAATTAGAACCAAACTCCACATCTTGTAATAGAAAACCCAATTGCATCTTTTCCTTTTGTACTGGGGATGCTCATTATATGGACACATAAAGGGCAGATCAGACAACACCTGAAGGCAGGGACTGCATCAATGATCAGTAGAAAACTATCTTAGAATTGCAAAGGCTGCAAATCAACAAAAACAAAAGAGGACATAATAAAAGAAACATGAAGTAGAGGGGCCAGTTCATGAAAACTACAAGTCTTGGGTAACAAACATTACCAATGAGCTTGGTTCGGCAATATAAAAGGCAATATAAAATACAAGTACAACATACAGGCTACATAACAGGTAGAAAATGTAAATAACAAATCAACTGCAAGAACAAACATGAACTACATGCAGTAAGAGGAGGGCCTTTTATGAACACAGGGACATTGGACCAAAGAAAAAAAAACTATCCTCATTGAGAAAAAAACTCAAAAAGGCAAAGTATAAAGCAAAGTCCTTAGTTGTCTAAGGATCTGCAGTCATTAATATTATTATGGCCAGAAACAAATCGGTTTTAAGAGTTTGAGATTCTGTGCTTTTCCTTGTGACTTGATGTCTTTGGATATTGCTCAATGCCAGTCTGATTCTCCGACAATAGTTTCTGATCAGTGCTACTTCCTGTTTCCTGAAAATCAGCATGTAAATCAACACGTTTTACAATATGGAACTTAATTCCATATCCATGTAGTTTATCCTGGGCCACCATGTAATCACTGACTTTAAATCTGTCTTCAGGTACTCACCACTTACATTCACTCCTTCCTCTTCAATAATAGAATTATGCTTTTTTGCAGGGCCTTTATTTAAAGATGCACCTTTATGGGCTAAATCAGTCAGTTGGAACATTCAACAAGTTTTAGGAAATTATTGTGCTGGACCTGAGCATATTGACTGCAACAAATGGTTGCAAATAGCTGAGTTTATTCTTACAGAATTCGTTTTTAATCCATGCATATTTTCAATAAACATAAGCTTTGCTCTGTCTCTCCAGACTCTCAGCATCAGAGGTTTGGTCTGTGGTATAGATTCAGTCTTTAGTAATGCATTCAAGCTACCTAAAGGGAGTCTCAAAGGTCCCAAATGATTCCTGATTGTTGGGTGGACTTCACAGGTCTGTTTGGAGCAAAGTTTTTAAATGTGCAGTCTTCTGCCATGACAGGGAGAGCCCAACGTCCCCCTACTTCAAAGCCCTATTGTCACTGCCAAGCCTGGTGCTTTTCTGGGGGCTTGACCCTCATCACCCATCAGAGGCATGAACCAAGCTATCTTGGAGTCAGACTGACTGGGCATGCAAGGAACCTGATGATTCCACATTGCTGACAGCTGCTACATTCCCTTTGCATGGCTCAGGGTTTGGCATAGGACCAAACGAAGCTCTAAAGGGCACTGTTGCAGTCTTTAATACCAGGTGCCAAAATGTGCCTCACATGTGCAACACCATGAAGAGAGCATCTGCAGCCCTGGCATCTAGTGCATGTGTGGAACTGGGTGGGACTCCACTTAATGTTAAGGAGGCCCTTAGATACTCAGCTAATTCAAATGTTCATGTAATGTAAAGTAAGTAACCAGGCATGTGTAAATATAAAATATCTTTTAAATATTAAAAAAATATATAATGGTCAATGCTGCCAGTGTTCTAGAATAATAAAAAAGGACATTAGCACAAGTGTCCGGTGCCACTGCCAATCTCATGACCCTAGTGAAAACCCATTGAGGTGAGTTGTATCACTTCTTTCCCCATCTTTCACTTTTTATCGTCACGTTAGCCTTGCTGCACGAAATTTCATGTGCCAACAAAGAAGTGTCCATCTTGTGCTTGGGTTCCCCCATGGTCCTCAGACCGTGTTGGAATAAAAAATAATCCATTTCCTTCTTACCCCTCCCTGCTCGTGGTTGATGCTGGTCCATGCAGCCTTTCCACCCAAACTCCTTCACATATAAGGTAAACGAGGTACCCAGTGCACCTCAAGTCTGTTTATTGCCTTGCTTTGCTGCAAGCCCTCTCCGCCAGACACCCTCTAAAAAAAATACACTGGGGCAAAAGCCACGCTTATGGTCTTGAAAGCCCAGGGATCATGGGAAGATGTGAAATGGAAATAGAAAGGGCAGTAGTGCTTAATTGTGGGGTGCATCTTCTGTAAATGTACCCTCGGAGTTCTATTTGCAAAACATTACCTGCGTTTTGTGTAAGAGTACAAAGTGTGTATATTTGTGAAATGAAAATGGATTAGGGTGGGTTGTCTGTATATTTACCTTTGCAGTGTCCGAACTGTAATACATTACTTGCATTTTGTATAGGAGAACATAGTCTGCATATGTAAAATGAAAATGTAAAGGGCAATGGCGATTCATTTGAATTGTATTAGGGAGGGCTTTCTGTAAATGTGTGTAAACCGTCTTTATATGTGAAACGAAAATATTAAGGGTGATGGTACTCCATTTATAGCTTTGTTAGGGTGGGTTTTCTGAAAATGAACCTCTGCAGTGTTCTAACGCTAATACATTATATGTGTTTTGCGTAGGAGTAAAACGTTTTTTCTTTGTGAAATTAACATGTAAAGGGCAATTGGTGCTTAATTTGGAACTGAATTTGGATGAATGTTCTATAAATGTACCCTTGCAGTGTTTCAACTGTAATACATTACCTGTTTTATGAGAGTGAAAAGATGTGAAATAAAAATGTAAAGGGCAAAGGCACTTAATATGGACAGTATTAGTTAGGGTGGTATATCTGTAAATGTACCCCTGCAGTTTTCCAACTGAAATATGTTACGTGTGTTTTGTAAAGTGTTTATATTTTAAATGAAAATGTTAAGGGCAATGGTGCTTAATTCTGGAACCATATAAGGGTAGCTTTTCTTTAAATGTACCCTCAGTGTTCTAACTAATAAATAATCTGTTTTTATGTGAGAAAACATTCTTTATGTGTAAAATAAAAAGGGAGAGATGATGCCATTGGATAGTGTGTAAAGCCACTGATTTTCCCACACACTATTATGGTCAGTGCCCTTTGCCTTAATATCCACACTTTTACAATATTGAATCTAATGCTAAATACCTTTTCTCAGCTAGGTGTAATTAATCGACTTTAAATCAGTGTTCAGGAAACATTGAACATCCAAGCCTTTTTCTTCCAATGAAATGTAACCTTTCTTGCAGGGCTGGCATTTAAACAGGCACCTTTATTGGCTATTTCAATTAAATGGAAAAGTAATTTTTCGAGCCTCGTAATATTACCTCCAATGACTTTGCTAGTCTCATGATTTGCCATCAGGCTACTGGGGTTATCTCATGCTTGAAAGTGTCTGGAACCTACTATTTGAAGTGGTTCTTACACCTTCTTTCTCTGAATCAATTGAAGTATCATTTTGCGTATGCCTCTAATGGTTGCAAGTATATGGATGTGGTTCTTGCACAATTGATTCTTAGTCAATGCATATTTTCAATAACTTAAGTCTGAGCATCAGAACAGTAGTCTTTAGCATAGGTTCAGCCTGTAGCAATGCACTTATTCTACATAATACGCCTTAAAGGCCTAGAAGCTTCCTGATTGTTCATCCTTAAAGATTAAGTTAACAGGCTGTTTGTAGCCATGCGTTTAAAGGTTCAGCCTACTAAGTGCATACATAGGCAAAAGTACTTAGTTGCACAAACCTCATTGAAATGACAACACTATTTTAAAAAATAAGGCATGTTCTAGTAACAGGTTAATCCTTGAGATCTTGTTTCCTGCTAAGCCGAGATGCCGAACTATTTAGCATATGGAGTGCATCTAAATAATGAAATCAATTTATCTTTTACTACTAGATTCCAGGAGAGAAAACTAATGAGGATAACACGATACACAATTCTGTAAACTACCTATTCAATCGTATCCTCTAGGTATTAATTTATGTCCCTACGAGTATGGTGTCCTATGTTCTTCAACCTGACATGTTACCCCATCATTCTCCAGGATAAAACAAGATGAACTGCCCTGTGCCACTGTGCATGAATCTGTACACTTGGCCACAGAGGAGAGCTTTGTCATCCATCTCCAATCTGCCTCCTTGGTATCCTAGCAGCTGTGCTCCCCTGTTTGGACTGTGCGTCAAATCTCAAGTACCAAGAGGATGCATATTTAGTTTCTCTAGTGATGAAGCATCCTTTGGCCTGAACAATACAGAATTACGGGTCCTGAGTTGTGAATTTGAAGTCTGAGTTAGTATACACTGAAATAATAGAGAATTATGGGTCCCAAGTTTTTAATTTGAAGTCTGAGTTAGTATATACTGAGGAAGGCATTCATTAACCCAAAGTCATGTATCCCAACTCAGTGTTTATAACCCAAAATTCAAAAATAACTGTGACCCATGCCTGAGAGTAGAATCAAACTATCTTCATGTCAAGAAAGACTTGAAATCTGCTGGATTTAGAAGTATGTGTACTTGGTCAAGTTCAGTACTCTGAACGCATCAGACAATAAAAGTCACTATGTCAATTGTTTGGTTAACCTTTTCAATGAACCTAGTTCCACTAAACTTGTCTACGTGTGTTTTGTATTAAATGTGGGTTTGCCATGCAGCCTGATGAAGTGTTGAAAAATAATGTAATATAGGGTAATGCAGTTTGTATTCGGCACTTCTACCATTTTGGTGAGCCCAATTCACATGGTTCTGGAATAAAAGTTGATGGGAGCAAGTTTTAGTGGTGTAGAGCCTGAAGTACTTGAGTCCTGAGTGCTTGTATGATTCTACATAGTGTGCGGGAGACACGTGTATATTTTTTATTTTATTTGGTAGAGAAAACCCATCACTGAATAGGGCCCAATGCTGCGACACAGGGAACGCCGCTGGTAGGGGAGAAAGTAGTATGTAATAGAGCTAAAGATGTCACAAGCTTTTCAGTGAGATTTAGATGCAAGTGACTGAAGGCTAATTGATGGGGTGATGGTGCTTGCAGCAGCAAGGTGCCGGTTGAGTGGGAGTCTGTGTATAGATTGCAAGTGATAGCAATTTTAACTGCAAATAGGACTGTTGGGGTCAGAGGGAGATATAGTTAGGGAGAAACCTGAGTCCTTTGGACTACATATTCTTACATCAAAGAGATTGGGTTCTAGTGTGCTTTCTAGGTTGAAAGTGGAGATCCTGAAGTTGATATTTTAATTCGGTAGTGAGTACTTGCTCATCTTGGTTTAATTTCAATACACTTTGGGATTGCTGAAAATGTGTTTAAGAGATTGGAGTGACTTTCAATGGGCGCAACTATATATTAACCCAAGCTTAGCTGGGGATATTATTATTATTATTATTATTATTATTATTATTATTATTATTATTATTATTATTATTATTATTATTTTTATTTTTATTATTATTATATTTATTGAGCACAGACCTAGCTTCAGGAAGCAGTGGCACATTTTACAATCATGGGGGAAGAACACAGTGAGGGAAGCAGAGAAAAAGGGAGCAGGGAGTTAGTGAGTTGTGAGTGTGGGCAATTGGCAGCAAGGGATCCATCAGCAACTAGGGGTGTAGACAGTGTGGAGTAGATCACAGAGTCTTAGGTAGGGTTCTGAGTGCAGAATGTGTGGACCTAGGTGATTAGAATTAAGGGTGAGACAGCTTTGACAATCTAAGGTTGGGTGCTGAGTGCAGAATGTGTGGACCTAAGTGATTAGGATTAAGGGTGAGGCAGCTTTGACAATTGTTCTTCTGTGGCTGTGGATCTGAGCCTCCATTGAACTTGCTGATGTTAAGACCCACTTGCAAAAATAAGGTTCTGAGGTCCAGTTGACTCAAGACATTTGCAAGCTGAAAGGCTTCTCATGACATTATTTGGAAAACATAATCAATTGGAGCCCCTCCAGTCGAAGTCTGTCAGAATATCTTTTAAAAAAAGTTGATCAAACAAAGCTGTAGCTCAAGCGTCCAGTTTACCAAGAATGTGCTTTTACTTTAAATGTCATAGAGGTATTCTCCATCAGAATGTGGAGGAGGTGGCCAGATGACAAAGGAATGACCTTTCCAAATGTTTGTGTTCTTCTGACTGAAAGAAAATGAAAATGCAAGTCCACTTTGTTCGTTGACCAGCATATGGAAAGCTTTGAGCCATATGGTTTAAGCCTTTACTGAGATACACCTGTCAATAAGCATCCTGTTCAGCTTACACCAAGGTGTGTTCTGGACCTTAAACTCACATATTGCCACTAAGCATGCTGAAGGAATTGTAGTTGCTCCTCTGGTGCCCCTCTCAATCAAGGAACCTGCATAGTATCCTTTCCAGGGAAAGGAGATGCCAAGAGAAATAATGCCCTCTGAGGAGTTTTGTGCTCTTCCAGCCAACAATGGGATGAAAAAAAAAACATGTCACCAGCCCGGGGAGGTGAGTTCATCCATTGCATTGCTTTGCCTCATCTGCTGCTTCTTAATACCACTTCATTCTTTCTACATCAGTATTCCTTCATGTTGTGGTCCCCCTATCATCTTGGCCCCTCCATCGGCTTGGAATAGTACATTCGAGATTAAAGCCCAATCATCTCCGTCTCGACCCTCCTGCTTGCTGTTGATTCCAATCCATGCAGCCTGCACACCTACACTCCTTTGTGGTAAAGTACCGGCTTTTTCTGCAAGACTACTGCAACATGCATGTAAAAGAAACACTAACTGGCATGGAGTGCTCATAGACGAGCTGGTGTGTCCTCATTACCACAGTAAAGCACACATAACAGCATGTTGTGTTATCATGTTTGCATTGTACGTTAATTGATCTCAGTGGCACATTCCTGAAAAACTAGTTTCATACCCAAAAACCTTTCACTCTAGATCAAGCCAGAGGGTGGGTGTTCAGTTTCATTCACCTATGCACCCCACACATGTACTGGCGGCACAAATTCCCCACACCTCGCTCTCTCAACCATGCCCACCAAATACATAATGCAGTAAATTGTCCAGCATGGAGACTGGTCTACCATAGAGCCTCTGGTCGATTTCTCCAACAGTAGAATCCTCTCAAATGACTTTTCGGATATTTTTGACTGTTTGGAAAATAACAAGCTGTTAGAAATCACCACACATTGTTTTCAACATGAGGTTGATGGGTAATACATGTTTACGATTCACCCATTTTCATATCCTGCACTGCATGTATATATCGTCCCCTAAGTGTTGCATTAATTAAGCGCTAAGCTGCACCTGCTTCCCAACACTGGTCGTTGTTCTACTTTATCCATCACCTGCACCCAAAATGCATGTTTTATCTTCCATTTGGCTTTACATCATCCCCTTCCACTACACATGATAAGTATCATAATTACATGATTACACTGGGAACCCTAAACCAAAGAATCATATGATGGTTCCATTTGTAACAAAACTATGTGTGGAAATCCACAACTGACTGAAATCAAAACCCCAAATTAAGCCCGTATGACCCTCAGCTTCTGGGCAATCCTAGGAACATTGTTTCAGTAGAGTTCACACAAAAACAATGTAAAATCCTATGATTCTATATATTGTTAGATGCTGCATTACCTTTACCTTTGGTTTGGGTCTTTGCTGGCCTTACCATGTTCATGTCAGCAAAGCTGACATCCGGGCTGATGTCAGCTTTGCTGAAATGAACATGGGAACACTCGTCCCAACCCCTGGGTCGGCATTGTGCCAATATATCCCAAGATCTTCAGCCATCAATGTTACTTGCATTACTCTTACATTAGCAATACCTTACAAAATGGAATGTTATCTGCTCATTGTGATCGTGCCGCTGCCAGGCCCTAAATTCTGTGTGGTTACTCATTCGCTGGCAACAGCAGTAGCAGAACTAGGATTACACCTAACTAATCAGGAATGCACTTTTCTGAGTTGTGTTATTCTCATTCTACCTATGAATGTACATGTCTTGGACTGTCAATATGACTAGCTTTTCTGTTCTTCCCTTATTCCTTTCCATAAACGTTGTCAAGGGTTTCCTGTATTGTTCACGCTATACAAAACTACCAACTTAAACCTGTATCATTTCCCAAATAATTGATAGTTTGAGTTTCTTTTCTCCAAATATTGCTTGCACTCAGTGAACAATGTAATAGATTGCCAGGCTCTACAAGTGGTGCTCCCTCTCTAGATTATACATGCAGTGCTTTTGTATTACCTTTTTTTTTCCAATATCAGGAAACAAATGCTTTAGAAAATTTGGCAGACCTCCAAACTCTGAAAATGCCATACGGGAAAACAGAACTGCCTAGGTTTGATCCAAAACTCTGTGGATTGTTGTCACCAATGGCACAAGCCTCCAGTCCGCCAAGATGCCCCATGCAAACAACACACTTTGCCAATGCTGACAACTTTGGTTGATGCAGAGACATAAAGAACTTTGTCAGGGCTCAGAGGCATTTCCCACAGACCAACAAACTCCAGTAAATCATTTTGTGTTTTTTTTGAAAGCCTTGTGGAAAGTGGGACATCACAACAATCTAATTTAAACATGTAATCTACTTCAGCAATGGGGGGATGGAGGAGTGCACACGTCTGATTCCAAAAACATTTCTTAAGGGAAAGGATCAACTAGGGGTATATGAAAGAAAATGTACACTATTGAACACGATGAGACCCGATATGATTATTTAGCGTGTTTTGGAAGCATAGCACCAATACACAGAATCAATGTATAGTGTGTTTTTGGAGTGCAGCGCCACTGCATGAGATCAATGTATAGTGTGTTTTTGGAGTCCAGCGCCACTGCATGGGATCAAGGTAATGCTATGATGCAATTGTTTCAAGCCATGTGTTGCCAGTGTAACATATGGACATGTAAATGAAGACAGGCTACACAGGTCAAAAACAAACCGTTTTCTCATTTTAAAAGCACATTTTTTCCTTCTCCTCTGTTGCAGGAGACACATTAGATAATTAATGAACTAATACAACTAACAAATACTTATCCCTAATAATAATCAAATAACATCATAATGTGTTCTCCAGTGTAAAATGAGGTAGAAAAGACAAGCTCCTTTTAAACGTGCATCCCAATTTTTTTTTTCTTTTTTCTTCTCTCTGTGCTCTGTCCACAGTAGTTCCAGGAAGCAAAAACTCGAATAAGCAGGAAATCAGTTTTGTTACAGTTGCTTGCTGTAAAAGTAAGCCATTGTTCGAAGAAGGGAGGTATGACATAGTGGATTCTTATTGGACAAGCATCATATTGTAGGCTGTAACAGAGCTTTTCTGAAGAATCTCGGGGGGAAAGAAAGTTAGAAGACATTTTGCACAGCTCGGAGAAAGACTTGGCTGGTGTGGCTGGGGAGTTTCCTGATTGAGAAGAAGGTCCCAGTGCACTGCTGCACAGGCTGGGAAATTCCAGTCAATAAGCCCTGGCTTGAGTGACGGCAGATGCACGTCCTCGCTGGGGTGATTTAAGAGGGACCACTGAGCCATTTCCAGAAGGTGACCAGCCTGAGGAATTTGCATGCAGAACAAGCTTGGTAAATATCTTGCAGAGTGCGGGGGCGGTGTGTGTGTGTGAAACCTATTCAGGCAGAGTAGAAGAGGAAATTCCTGGATTTAATCAACATGTCTAATGTTGCAAATTGAATATTCTCTTGCCGCATCTCTTCTCATTTTGTTACAGATAATGCTGTTGCTGTGCAATTTCCATTTATTTCTGTAAAACGGGTAAGTTGGTGTTGAAATGCAATTGTTTATAATACACACAAATATATGAAATCAGATGTGTAGTGTATTTTTGTTTTTCTCTTTTCTTAGTGCATCTACCATTATAGCACTGGTAATATGGGGAAGAGTTTTAAGCAGTGTATAAGTGTGTGTGTGGCTTCCGAATGGAACATAACAACATAGTCTGCTGGAGGTAAATGAGTCAGCAGAAAGAGAAACTTCTGGATATAGTTCACTAATGTAAATAAATTAATGATATACCACATGTTTAACTCGCTGGTGTAGATAAATCAGTGAGAACAGCCCAAGGTGGCACTCCATATGAAAATGTGGTGTTTCTGAAATGTAGGCCTGAGGTCTTTCTAGTGATCACACGAACAATCTAAAGAAAAATAAGGGGTTCTGGATATTGGGGCCACATATAAACAAAGGAAACATGCTCACCAGAAATACCACCAACAACGCATACCACCAACAAAAGGTATACTAACTAAATATATCTGTGTACTGAAATAATGCATATCCACTATATTTCTATAATACCGAACACAATCTGAATGCAATGAGTGATTATTACTGAATTATTTTATTTTTGGCGGTAAGAAAATGCCGCTAGGCCCCAAATCTACACAAAATACCCAACATATTTATGGTGCGTTGCAGGCCGGGAAAGTGATCACAGAGCACCTACTGGGCGTGGCAAGTGTGCCTCACACTGCCATCTGTACATAAAAGGGAATCCATTTCATAATAGCAGTGTGTCACTAAAAACGAATTTCAGAATGTCACAAAGGGAAACCACATTCTCAGACCTAGTGCAATATTTAGAGGGAAAGTTATTTGCACATGGGACGTTGTCATCGAATAGTACCTCAGAATGGCATGACCGCATTCAGGGTGAGGTGCAGAAAGAAAAACTAGACAATATTTTTGCAGAAGGCAGCATAATTCAGGTCTGCCTTACAAGGTTATTGAATGCAGCCGATAAAAATGCAGAGAAAGATTGTCTAATATGGCTATGCGCAAAGATCTGGTTTATTTTGAATAGGTCCCTGCGAATGCAGGAAAATGATACCCAGCTAATTAACATGTTAAAGACTGATTTAAATGGGGCAAGTAAGAAAGAGGAAATGTTAAGAACAGAGTTGGATGTATGCCAAAAAGACATGCAGTTAAAATGCAGAGATGCTGATGCTCAATTGTCCAAAAGCAAGAAACAGTTTGAGGAAAGTGAGCAAGAATTGGTACACTTAAAAGCATTAGTGGACCACATTAGACAAGATAAAGATGAGGTGGTTTCAGAGATGCAAGTTTTACAAAAAGAACATTTTGAAAAAGAAAGTGACCTCCAAAATGTAGAACAATAGGTGATTAAAATGCTTCAAGAAAGAGACAAGCGAAATACGGAATTTAATGAATGCCAAATGCAAATGTGCGACATGCAGGAGGTAATTAATAAAATGAGTGATGAAAACAACTATTTGCAAAACGAAGCAGACAGGCTCCTTAAAAAGTGTAAGGACTTAGAACAGCAAATGTGCATTCCCAGGTCCCAGGAGAGGCGGCAGGGTACTACATTCAATGGAGTGGAGGTGAATTCTATTTCTACCCAAAGAGCTAGTGCTCCCTTGACTGGGCCGGTGGCTGAACTTGGTTGCAGCGCCCTTGGGGGATTTGATACTCCCATTGGGGGCCGCCACCAATCCCATACACCTGGAACCAGGGTTGAGTCACCAGGTAGTGCAATTCCATGCATTGCAACAAGTAGCCCCATAAAGATAATGAAATCTATTAAAGCCCTGATCAAACCATTTAAAAAAGGAGGGGAATGCTGCATTGAGGATCACTTAGAAGCGGTTCATGACATTTTTAAAGCCCTCCAGATCCCTAAGGAACAGTACAGGCAGTATTTTCATTTAACTTTAGATGCTCCGACGGCCAGCATCATAAGGGGATTAAATGAACAGCAGAATATGACATGGGCGGAGTTTGAAAAAGAAATTAGGCGTCATTTTTCTCCTTTCCAGTCATTACAGGAGACAAAGAAAGTTGCTTACACAATCACTGCTGCGCCTAATACATCCCCTCACCAGTTTTTACAAGATTTAAAAAGAGCATTTTCTCGCTTTGATGTATCTTTTGACCCGAATTCTAATGAATTTAAAACTGCCTACTTCTATGGGCTACAGAAAGACATCATATCTCAATTGGTCCGTGAATTTGATCGTGACAAGTCCCTTGAGTGGATTGTGCATCAAAGCACAAAACTATATGAGGTACTCTATTGTCAGGGTAGAGAAAGTGATAACATTAAAGATACTAGACCTAAATCTAAAGAACCCTCAGCAACAGTGATGGAAATCAGGTCAGCCAAAATGTCCCTTGAGTCTGCTCAAAGTCTAGGTAAAAATAATTTGACACCTGAACAAAGGTTTAATCAACAAAGGTCATCACACTTTGCACCAATGTTTCAATCACATGATCCTAGTAATATGGAGAGCTACCTCAGCCCTAGGTATTTAGGAGATAGGCCACGGGCAGGCTATCGGCCTGATATGTCCTATATGAACAATAACCAGGGACAAAATCAAGATCAAAGAAATGATGGTCCCTAACAGACATGGGGGACACAGAGCAAATTTGATCCCAACACCATGATATATGGTAATCAGGATAGAGCCCAATATGTGGATCGATTTGCTGATAATGGGAATCAAGATAGGAGCCAGTACCCACAAGATGAGAGACAGGACATGAGACAGAACATGAATTACACCCCACGGCAGTACAATGATTCCCCACCAGGGGACTATAATCAGAGGATGGGCGCACCCCGCTCCCCTCCACAAATGAATCAAGAGTTCAGAAACCATCCCTATAGAAATCACTCACCTGAGAGGTATCAGAATAGATCCAATCAGGGAGAAAACAACCAATATCGATCTAGGCCACAGAGAGAGGATTCTAGAGAGATGGAAAGATTCCAGTGTCTCGAGGCCCAAGTGAAGATGTTTGCTGAACAAATAGGAAGGCTCTGTACAGTACAAAAACAGCCACCAAAGGAAGGGGCAGATGGCCATAGCAATGACCGGGGAGCTTCTGAAAAGGGAATCAGTACTCAGGATACATACAGCGCCGAAAAGACAGATTGCTCTGATGTAATTTCGCATAATGAGTCTGAGATGTCTAATGATTTAAAAATGAAAATGCCAGTAAGTGAACATGTAACAGAAAGTGCAAATACTTCTGAAAGAGAGGTAGGGTTTAACCTAGAGCTAAATCAAACATTGAAGATTTGTACAAATGAAATAAGAAAACCTGAAACTCCAAAAGAACAAAGAGACAGATTTAAGAAAAATGACTCATGCATGGGGAATACCAGTAAACAGGGAGTACGTGGAGATGCTATAATTTCTTCCCTGGACACTCAGAACAATGACCAAACACAGGCAGAAAAAGGAAATACTCAAAAGGGGGGTACAGGTCAATCACCTGAAGAATTCTTAGAGCCACATATTTTTGAAGAGGCTGAAAGGGCTGGTACCACACTAAATGATCACACATGCACAGAATTAAACAATGACAGATTGCTGAATGATGTTGTTACACATGTTCAGTTGGAAGGTTGTAATGTGGCCCCTGATGATACCTGGATGGATAGGCGAACAGTGGCCACACTCCAAAAAACCTCTGAACATGGAGAAATGAATAAAGTCTATTGTGCAGAAATGGACAAAAAGGAGGGAAAAATGTATTTCCATTTACCAATGTGTTTAGCCAAAAGTGAAAAAGGCCTGAGAAAGGTGAGCCCCGAAATCAGTAAGAATTGACACTTGCCTGAGGAAGTTGAAGACAGGTTGAAGACAGGTGTTATGCTCCCATCACTGTAGAAGAAAAATGCCAAACATTTGCAATGATTGACACTGGCGCACAGGCCACAATTATGTCTAAGGAGCTGGTAAAGAGTATCAATGAAGGGAGATCCCCACAGAATCAGATCACAGTGAAGGAAAATCAAGGTCCAGTGCATAACTTTAACGGGGAGGAGGTGCCCATTATAGGTATAACTGAGGTTGACATAAAAATAGGAAAACACAGGATGAAACAAGAGGTATTGATCACATCTCTTTGTGAAATTCCATATCTGATGGGGACAGATTGCCTGAAAAGATTGTCTCCTCTCATAGATGGGGTGCTGTGGTCCTTAACCAAAAAACCATTGAGACCTAAGAAACTAAAATCACAAAACAGCAACATAAATGAATGTAACACCGTTGCCAAAACAAATGATGCAGTGGAGGTTTATCTCCAGAATAGTTGCATACCTAGTGTCACTGTTATATTAATGTGTCAATACAAAATGCAGAGCGACAATGAAAAACTACCTGTACAAATATACTTGGACCCAAGGAAAAAATGGCAGACTGCCATAGATGAGCACACCTTACGTTTTTATTTAAAGGAAAAGACATGCAAACAGGATACTGCTCCCAAAGTAGGTTCAGAAAAACACATTACCACTATTGCTGAAATACACATGGAAGATGAGCAACCATGGGTTCATGTTGGTATAAGTGACTGTTTTAAAACAATAAAAGCCACTTTAGTGCTTGAACAGGAAAGGAGCTTCATTAATGAGAAATTGTTGCAGAAAATAATGGAGAGGCAAGAGATCCTAAAATTTAGGATTAAAAACCAGTATGTTTCTGGGTTGGACAGTCCAGACTTTGAAAACTGAATTGCAGGAAGATGAATGCTAAAAATTAGTATTGGGCAGAAAACAATTTACCATAATGTATGGATAGTGAGTGGAGCACAAAATGACTTTTACATGGGCAATGACATCATGCACAGAATGTGTTTGGTGTTAGATTTTCTTAATCAAAAAATATGGTCACGCCTAGGTGGGCCAGTACCTGAATTTGAAGACAAAAGAAGGGCTTATAACTGTGCACAACTGGCCCCTTATGCAATTGAATTACAAATGAGGAAAGATACTATTATCCCTGCATTTACCAAACAGTTTGCAATAACACTGAAATGCAAAAATGGACAGCAGATGAAAGATTCTGATGCATGTGTGTGCCTGAATGAGTCCATAAAACAGCAAGGCCTGGATTAAGAATACATTCCATTGGTAGATATTGGTGAAGGGTCTGTAAAAATTATGATTGATAATAAAAGTTGCCAAGATATTCATTTAGAGGAAAATTCCCCATTACGAATGGCCA
Source organism: Ambystoma mexicanum (assembly GCF_040938575.1). Taxonomy (NCBI): domain Eukaryota; kingdom Metazoa; phylum Chordata; class Amphibia; order Caudata; family Ambystomatidae; genus Ambystoma; species Ambystoma mexicanum. The sequence goes on along the minus strand of NC_090935.1, from coordinate 839,969,977 downwards.
TACAAAAATCACATTATACTGCAGATCTAAATAACATGGTGATTGGAAATATCCCTGAAAAATATGTAGATGCCAAGGGTGAGTTGCCAGAATACCTGGACTCTCAGCCCAAAGGAATATTTAAAATTCATTTTGTGTACCCTTATGATTCAAGTGAGACAGTGTGCTCTTATCAAAAGAATTGTATAACATTTGACTTAAGTGAAAATGAAATGGAGAATCAGCCCATTGAAATGGAAGCTGACATGCCAAAACATGTAAAAGTGGCAGCTTTACAAAGAGACACAGCCACACAGCTAGAGGAAAGCGCCGAGATTCCCCTACCAGAACATTTTCAGACGCTTATGATTGTGGGCTAACTAATTTACATGTGGCCACACTTCCGGAAGGGTGTAGCAGAAGTCCAGTATTTGTGTGCCAGTATAGACTACCGCTGGCATGTTTAGAATCATTGGCAGAGATTATTAAAAATGTAGTATCGCGGGGAATCATCAGGCCTATCCATAGCACATCCAACACGCCCATTTTAGGTGTGTTAAAGCCAAATGGTCAATGGCGGCTATGTGCAGATTTGAGAGGGTTAAATAAAAGAATACCAGTGTCCAGATGGCCACTGCCATTCATTGATCGTTGCCTAGCTCAGGTACATGGTTCAAAAGTGTTTACCACATTCGATCTCACCTCTGGATATTGGTGCGTGCCATTGGCAGAGGAGATACAGAATTTATTTTCCTTTACATTTGACAGGACTCAATACGCATGGGTTAGAACTCCGTTTGGGTACGTTAATAGTGGGAGTGAATATCGAATATTTTTGAGGAAGGCCATGCCTGATGCAGCAGAAAGAGGAACCATGATTTATGTAGATGATGTCCTGATAAAAAATGAAAGCTTGAGAAGCCATTTTGATGAAATAAGACATATACTTGGCCAATTGCAGAAAGCAGGCGTCAAAGTATCTTTGCAAAAAGCACAATGGTGCAAGAAAAAAGTGAACTTTCTAGGGCATGAAGTGACTGAACATGGGCTAAATCCACAAAAGAAGAAAATAGAGGCCATACAAAGATTAAAAGATCCTAAAAATGTGAAAGGAGTAAAAAGTTTATTAGGGATGACAGGCTATAACAGAAAGTTCATTGAAAATTATGCAGAAATCACTCAACCATTGACTAAACTGCTTAAACTGAATACTCCCTGGAAATGGGAAAAAGGGCATTGATATAAATAGCATCCTATTATGGGGTTCTATCTAGTATACTACACTACTCATACAGAAACATAACATTGTGTGCAGCGTACAAGATGAAGGTATGATATTCGTAATGTTAATATGTTGAATAATGAAATGATAATTGTTTTCTTAATAGATTTTTGTGTACTGTGAAATATGTAATAAGTAGCTAATAAAACCCATGTATTACATAATTGCATTACTATAGACAAAACACAAAGACACAAGAACACATACCAATATGGGTATATACAGGGAAAGTGAAGTTAGCAAAAAAGCACAAGTAGTAGCAGAAACAATTCATAATTTAACTGATTATTTTCATGCAAATAAATGATTGCTCTGTTTCAAAGCTGCTATTTACCCTAGGTATATGTATCGATGTGATTGGACCCTAAGGAAAGTAGTGTGAGTACAATGTATACAAATATGACCATATACAGGGAAGGTACAGCCATAAAAAAATACAACAGAACTATCAGAAAGTGCTCATAAGTCTATTGATTATCTTTATGCACAAAAAGGATTGCTGTCTTTCAAGCTTGTGTCTTCCTGTATGTATATGTTTCATATGATGTGACTGGACTCTACGGGAATTACTGTAAGAACCTACTTGAAGGGTACGTCTACAAATAAAATAACATTTTTAGTTTCTGACTGTTACTGAAGAAAACCATGTGGCCTAGATATGTCAGCAAAAGAAAAAAGAGTGAGCCAGACATGTGATGTCATCAGTGATGTCATCAATGACATTTGTGATGTCATCTTTGATGTCCTGGGTGTTAGTCTTAGCAGTGCACGTTGGTGGCACGAGTTATGGTTGCTTAGCTTACCATAACTGGCGAATTTCAAGGGTTTTTTCGGTTTTACTTGGAACCATAACATCCCTTTGACAATGTTTTTTCACTGAATTTCATAGGTTTTTAGTAGCACAACTTAACCATAACGCCCCTTTAACAAAGTGTTTTAATTGAATTTCGTAGGTTTTTAGTAGTGCAACTTAACATTAATGACTTTCACTTTATATACATATCATATGGAACTGACTGAATCTCTTCTACTGTACTTGATGTCCGCAAACTCATTTAATGTTCGCGGACATGTTCAAAGAACAGTACCACTACCTAAAAACTTTGGGGGGGTATGTTTGATTGTTATATCATAACATAGGAACATTTAACAAATTCAAAAAAAAGCACACAAACACATTATATGTACTAATACATAAGACATGTAACCCATATATACAACACACTAACCATTCATTTAAATGCACTATGTTCTAAAATTGAATATACCACAAGAAAATAAATTGGCTTCCAACATAATTACCTCACAAACACGACAGAACTGACAACAAGAGCAGACCCACTGAGTACATAGGACATATCTTACCTGAAATAGTAAGTGTACTTAATTTTATTCATATATTTATAAACTTTCTGTATTAGATAAAAAAAGATATTATCTTTTTTTTTTTCTCTCACAGAAATGTCTAGTACTCTGGAATGCCTAGAGGAACATTCCCACATGAAGAAATGTCACAAGATAGTGAAACTAATGGTAAACACTTTATAATATAAACCATTTAATTATTATTATTTTGTATACATTTAACATATATATTTTTTTTTTGTACAGAGCATACCAAAATAGAAAATACTTCAGAAAAACCAGTTATGGATAGCACTTTTCACAGTATAGAAGAAAAAATTGATTTATTGTTGACTAATTTTAATAATTTGAAATCTTTTGTGGAAGATCATTTTAAACCAAAAACCTCGTACCATTGCCCCACATGTACTTGTCCCTCCTCACCATATCCCAGTCAATTATCCCCAAACTCTCTCCATAACCCAAAACGTTTTGATGAGACTTCCATCCCTTCTTCACCTAATAACAATCATGATGAAACCCCTAATTCTCCTGTTTTTGTTTCTGTTTCTGCCTCTCACCTTCTCTGTCATAAATTATTGATATATGTTAAATAAAGTTTAATTTTTATATTGTGTTGTAAATAGTTTCGTTTTTTTTTTAAAACAATGTAGGTGTCCGCAGACAGTGCAGGTGTTCTGAAATGTTCGTAAATAAACGAAAATGGAGGTGTCCTGAAGAACACTATACCTGTTCGTATTGTTCGCTAGCAAGATGAAACTATTCTAAGAACACACGCGGTGTCCTGAAATGTTCGTAAAAAAAAAAAATTAAAGTGTCCTAAAGAACACCATATCTGTCCGTAGTGTTCGCTAGCAAGTTCAAACTGTTCTAAGAACATACGCGGTGTCCTGAATTGTTCGTAATTAAACGAAAATGGAGGTGTCTTAAAGAACACTCTACCTGTCCGTACTGTTCGCTAACAAGTTGAAATTGTTCTAAGAACACAATTGGTGTCCTGAAATGTTCGTACATAAACGAAATTGAACGTGTCCTGAAGAACACTATATCTGTCCTTACTGTTCGCTAGCAAATTTAAACTGTTCTAAGAACACATGCAGTGTCCTGAAATGTTTGTTTCACGTGTGACGCAATTTTAATTAGTTCAGGACCCGAACAGTGTCCGTAGAACATCAACGCGCATGCGCTAGCCAATCTCTGTGCATTTGGTGTCCTGCGGACATGCGCTTCCTTCGCTGACTTGTTCGCGAACAGATCATATGACCGCGCCCACGCTGATCGCGTGTTCTGAATGCGGACAAATTAAAAGTACATTTTCAATTAATCCATAATATTTTTCAATAAAATCTCACCATAGCACAAGTCCCACATAGTAATCCTGAGTTTCTACATACCTTTTGAAACTTTTTTTGGTGTTCGATCTGTCCGCGGACAGCGCGCATGTCCACGGACCGCGCACAAGCACCCCTATAAAAGACCACGCCCTAGAGCTTATTCTCATTGTGTTTCTGGCTATTCTTCGAAACACAGTGATTTTTGCTGCCACCTGCAGATTACACCATCATCGAGATGGCATCCCTGGCTGCTGAACTGCCACCTGGTGCTGCACCTGCTTCAGCACCACCCCCACCCCCTCCACAACCACCACGTCCCCAAGGGCCTAAAGAGGGGAACAGGAGTGAGGATGCGGAGGAGGAAGAAGAGGATGATGAGAATGAGGTAGAGGAAAACCCTACTACCCGCACTAGGCGTGAGTCTTGGGTGTGGCGGTTATTTACCATTCATGGGAATGTTCCTAAGGCTCGTGCGAACCGTGTTACCTGCAATGAGTGCAAAATGATACTCAGTCACGGGAAGCACGGTAAGTACAGCTTTGGGACCACTACTATGAAGCGACACCTGAGGTCATTTCACTCTGGGGCTATTCGCAGGGTTGTACCTTGCGAAGAACGTAGCAGGTTGATTTCCTCTACTTCATCCTCTGTTTCTGATCCTGTCACCACAAGGACCACCTCTGTGTGACAGCGTCTTCCTCAAGCTGCCTCACAGGCCATACAGAATGCTGATCACCCTTACGTTTAGAGGGTTACAGTTGTATGTATGTACTATGACACAGTACTCTGCAGGGGGGAGCGACTTCATAGTGCTTTTGAGACTATCGTCTCAGAGCACGAGAAGATCTGCTCACTACCCAAATAAAAGCCACTCTACATCTTCCTCTCTCAGCTCTCCCTTTCTTATCCCTGTGGTTGGTGTCCCCCCCTTTACCTTCCTTTCCCCTCCTCTCCTAGTGTGTCATGTATAAAAAACCCAAAAAAATACAAAATATAAAAAATCAACAAAAAAAATAAGGCTCTTTTCAGAGCCACCTTTCACAGTTAAAAAATAGAAGTGAAAATAAATGAAGCAGGGCTCTTTGTATTTTTTAGAAGTCCGCGGATAGTTCGCAAACATTTAAAAAATTGGGTTGCTACCCAATCACAAACATTGCAATTTTCTCTGGGAGGAAGTGGTGGCTCTGAAAAGAGCCTTTGGGAGGTGTTTGTAAGTCAAAAATTATAAATGCTTAACACCTACTTCAAAATGGATGTTGTAATTCCAAAAAAGGTCGCAATGCATTTTGTACATTTCTCAGAAAAATCTGATTGCCACCATAAGTAAGATGGACTCCATCTTTGCGAAAAATGTTTGTACTACGAAACAGAATATTTTCATTGTGAAAAGAAGACATGCCAAAATCTTTTAGAAAGGCACAAACAGCTTTATTAACATTGCGCCTTGCTTTTTCCATTTGTGGACCAAATGAAGAAGAACGAAGCCAAATTTGTCTCTGCGCAATCCTTGAAAATATCACTTGAGAATTAGGAAACATGTCCATAACCTTCCCAAGTCCTTCTTTCATAGCAAATTGCAAAAGAAATTCCAGTCACATGTCCTAAACTGTTCCCTCCACAATGAATTACAATTATGTCTGGATGTTGCTCTGTCTCCAAAGTAGCACAGAGAGGTAGCAAGTCCAACCACTTCATTCCACGTACTCCATGCCAGTGTATCCACATGTGGGAATCCAAGATCTACAGCTACTCCACAGCTTTCTGCATGCACCTTCAACCAATATATCCATGAATCTCCCAAAATCCATACAATCTTTTTCCTAAAACATAGAGACATAGCTATCTGTTGTTCTCTCAGCAAAAACAGTATATGAGAAACTCTCTTCTGGCACAACACACCCACTAAACTTTCCCTGACCAATCCCTTTCAGTACTCATTCTCATTTGCATGGCTTCTGAACCCAAAAATCCCTGGATGTAACTCCCGATGTCCGTGAACTACCGCCATGTCCGCGGACATATCGTAACATGAACAGCCCTCTACCATTTCCACTTCACTCTCTCTGACATTCCCTCATTGGATGTAGCTAAGAAGTCACATGACCATGCACCAATCACATTCAAGACCTCTACATCTAACTGCATCATCATAGATCAGCACTGCAAATGTACTGTGAATCTCTCTGAGTACAAGTGTCATATCATTGGCAAGCACCATCTACCAGAAATACTGTACAAGTCTCCAAGATTTCTACTTGCAGCTCCATGCATATCCATATGCATGAACACAAACTTCAGGTATGCATATTTTCTGTACAGTAGATGAACACATTTTCAAACAGACTTTTAGCTTGTGTAATCTGAATTAACTGTATTTTTTTTCAATTTCCTAAAATCAACTATCACTTATAAACCTTTATACTATTTACTTTCTTTATACACACACACTCAAATCATGTTAAACTAACATTTTTTAAATGAAATATATAGACTACATATATTCAAACAAAATTGCATGCAAGCACAATCTATGTTTAAATCTTAAAAAAAAATACGTATACAATTTCATATTTTTTTGTTTTTATTTATTTATTTACTTAATTACTTTAATTTAGACATGACATTGAGGCGCTATTACCTAGAACAGCTTAGTTACAGAAATAGTGGTATTCACTGGTATATTATAAATTTCACAAGACATAGTAAAGATATTTTTTTTGCTACAGTTAGTCATTCAATACAATTTGTTCATTAAGAACATATCATATGTACTGAACTGATGCAATGTATCTTATGTAAATAAATTAGTTTAATGGTTTTAAAGAAGGTGCTGAGGATTTCAATTAAAAAAAATCAATATCTAAATGAAAAACAGCGCTATATACAAACAAAGTTACTAATTTGAAGGTTTTACAATTGCAGTGAAGACCAGTCTCCTGAAAAGAAGCAGCCAAATTCGAAGAACAAAGAAGAACTAAGAAGTTACCTGTTAATTTAAGAAAAAAAGTAAGTAGAATATCACCATAATATTTGTATTATTACTCAAACATACTGCACAGTTAATACAAGCTATTTCTGTGCCTAAAAATAGAGATTGTGTACCATTTGGTCCAAAAATCTCCATGTCTTAAACAGCGATGTAGAGCCAGAATGGCCCACAAATTCCTATTTTTGGACACACAAATTACCCAACTGAACCGCTACAATTTTCATATTATAGAACAAACAACTGTTTTAATTGTATACACTAGATTTACTATTTGTACTTTTCCACACCACTAGCTTACTTTTTTTGGTCATATAAACCCCAGTTTAGTAACGCATAAATTCAAGAATACCTATACCTACTAGTTGTAGTTCCCAATGCACAATCACACACCATTACATACATCTTTATCATTTTACTCAAACACTCAGGCACCAGCACACGTACATTGCAGAACACCCCAACCCATACCGTCTTTATTTTTTTCAACAGACTCTAAAGAATGCCTACGAAAAGTCAAGTCCGTAGAAAGCAACTCAAAAGTAGAGCAAATGAAAATAAAAGGGTCAAACTTAAGCATCCATCTCTAGCAGAATTTGTAAAAAAAGTTGAAACAAAACAGCTAATACAGTCATTTCAGTGAAACACAAGAAGTTTTAAGTACAAAAACTTTGCCTCCTCTATCAAAATATAAAACAAACCAAAAAACAATTAACAGAAAATCAGCTATCACTACAGATAAAACTACTTCTTTAAATTTGAATATAGTGCAAAGTAAGCATACCAAGAAAAGTATTTTAGCCAAAATGTACCGTCACAAAGTCCTTCAAAATCTTATAAAAACAGGAGAGAAATCAGTTCAATGCTTAAAACCTATCGTAGGAAATTAATCTTAGAAGCGTTGATGGACAGTGAAATTCTTCTCAAAAGAAACTTATTTATTATACTGTTAAACAAAATGAAACCACTAACAAAACTAATAACTAAATTACAAAAAAGACTTCTCAATAAGCGGAATGTCAACAGAAAGAACTTCTTAAGTATCTGCGGAGGTGAATGGAATCACACTACGAGCACAGAACCATATTTTAATGAAGAAGCGTACAAACAAAAGCAAACAAATACAATTGCCATAAATAGCAGTGGTGGAGGTTATGAAAAAGTGAATAATACCATAATGGAACAAGAAGTACTCCTTGTAAAAATATGCCCTGAAAACGTAGAATTACCCCTCCATTCAACTGAATCAGAACTTCTAATGTACAAATGGCCATGCACGTCAATGTGTAACATTCCCAAACAATGTTTCAAATCTTTACGCCAATTCCTCAATAAATATGTAAAAAGCAAAGACAAAATCAAAATTAAATTACTGCAAAATATGGATACCTGTCCATTGCGCAAGTACACAGGACTACAAGGACATTCATTGGCCTGGATTACAGGACCTACTTGTAAAACCACTTTCCATGATGTCAAAAGGATATCAACACATCATTCAACTATAAGAAATCTAGTCTATAAACTGTACTATGCTAAAAGTCCTACTTTAGCACTAGTAAAGTTAAATAACATCCTTTTACAAGGTACAGCGAAAGACCTACTTGAAGAAATTGACTATATCCAGAAAAAATATTTTGGAAGTGAAAGCCATTTACAGAATGAAATAGCTTTAAACCAATTAAGCAACAATTCAACACAATGCAACCTTTTGATAAACACATACAAAAAAGAAATACTAAAATTTAAAAGTACATCAGCTGAAGTCCCAAACCATGTATGTGTATGTTGCCGTAGAACTTTTTATAAAAGTAACACAAAAACTGTAGACCTATCATACAAAATAGAAGACAATGAAGATTCTAAATGGTTTGAATTAGCTCTCTACCTTGTAGCAGAAAACAAATACGAAATAACTGAGCCCTTAATACTTTGCAGTTACTACACTACAAAACTTGACAACAACCAAACTCCTTCACGTGCTATCACAAATAATTTGGAATTATACCCAGTACCAAAACCCCTACAACAACTTAATTTATATTAGAGCATCATAATTCAAACAGTACACCCATTTCAAGCAATAATACGCCTTCAACTAAAAACATCAAAATTACCTCCCTATGAATTGGTAAAAGGCATTCGTGGAAAAGTAGTTTATTTACCATTACATCTAAAAGTAAATGTGCATACTCTAGGAGTGCAACGTCCAATGCAGTAATCTTTAATTATCTTAGTAAATGGAGTACCCACAAAAGACAAAAAAATATGGCAACAGCTGGTAGATTTACATAAAGTTAGACAAGCCTTCCAATATCTTAAAGAGAATAATGAATATTACAAAGAAATTAATATTGAAGAAAACTTGAAAGATACAACTGAAATAATTCAAGAAACAAAAGAATCTGGTCAATTTGAGCTACTAGATCTTGCTACAATATCAAATACTTTAGACCATTATACAATTCATCCTTTGCACTCTAATGACACCGTAGAATATGTACTGGAAACGTACCAAATGCGTCAAACAAAAGGATCCCCAATCAGCATATGGGAAAAAAGTATAGAAGCACGTACTTTTCCTCTACTCTTTCCTTCTGGCAAAGGAGGAAGGTATGATGATAGACCTATTCAAATATCAGCTTCAGAATACCGCTCATTACGGATGTATTCTGAAGATCCCAGATTTAGACAAAATGTGGAATACATATTCCACCTACTCTTTGAAAGTGAACTAGCAACTTTATGTTACGGAGTTGCACACATATTAAATAAAATCAGGATCACACTTTCAAAATATGACAGCTACACAATTATTAGAAAAAGTGCAACAAAAGGATGAGGTTTTACAATCAAATATTACAAATCTATTAGCAAATATGCGTGGTACTGAAGAGTATTGGTTTCAACGTCATGGAGATGTACGTTGTATGATCAGAAACATTGGCCCACCCACTTGGTTTGTTACATTAAGTTGTGCAGAATATGCATGGGAAGGTTTACATGATTTCCTACGCATATCAAATAAAAACAAAACAAACATAGATATACTAACACCTGGAGAACTTTGTTCTTTGGATCCTGTTAATGTTTCAAGATATTTTCACCATCGCTTCTTTGCTATGCTACATTTTATTTGTAATAAAACTGTTCCTCCCCCTTGGAGAAGTGCAACACTTCTTTTGGAGAAAAGAATACCAAGCCAGAGGAGCATCACATATCCACATGCTTTTATGGATTAAAGATGCTCCTAAATTTGGTCAAGACAGTAATGCCACTGTTTTACAGTTTATTGAAAAATATGTCACTTGTGAAATTCCATCAGAAGACACAAATAGTGATCTTCATGCACAAATTTTACAATTACAAAGACACAAATGTGCAAAATATTGTCGTCGCAAATACAAAAACAAATGGAAATACCACACCAAATGCCGATTTGGTTTCCCTAGACCATATACAAATACAGGTCAAGTGAACAACCTCATGTCTTCAGTTAGACATATTGTTAAAGGTAAGTCACCTAAAAATACTTATTACATAAAAAGAAAAGAAGAAGTAAAATATATCAATGATTATAATGCAATCAATGCCCACTTATGGAATGCAAACATAGATGTGCAGTACATTGCAGACAATTCTACTGCAGTTGCACAATATGTCCCAAACAGGAGGAATACTTTGGAAAACATGTGTCTATACCACATAGCCCAAAACTACACATACAAAATCAATATGAAACCTGATGAAAAAAAAGGTAAATATAGAGTGACAAACTGTGAAGGCAGCTTAGTTAAACTCACTAAACCAAATGTAATTAATCATATCAAATTGTCATTAAAGACTCCTCAACATAAAGAAGTATATTACATGTCCCTGCTACAACTCTTCAAACCATGGAGAAAAGAAGAACAAATACTAGATAACTATGACTCATATGAGGATGCTTTCAAAGCAAATGAAAGCACTATAACTGATGTAAACTTTACACAGTACAAAACAATGTTGCAAATGAACAGCAACACGAAGAAGAACTCAAAGCCCAACTAGATAAGGACACTCCTGACAGTAGTCAACCTTCTGTAACAGGAAGCCAAGAACCACTGGGAGAACCACTAATAATAAATGAGGCAGAATTAGCTATGATAGAAGTAGAAAACACCATGTGTCAGTATGAAGATAAAGAAGACTTAACTATACTACAATCAAAACTAAACAATGAGCAACGTAGCATTTTTCAAGAAGTAACAAAACAAATTGCACATGGTGTAAAACATGAAAATAAAGAATGTTCCTGCCATAATTATAAACCTATACTACTGTACGTCAGTGGTGAAGCTGGTTCTGGCAAAACATTCCTAATCAAAATCACTAGTAAGTTCCTTCAACAATTGACAAACAACAAACTGTCAGCTGTTGTCACTGCCCCCACAGGTTTAGCTGCCTACAACATAGGTGGTGTTACATTACACCGATGACTACTATTACCAGTAGAACACCAGAACAAATTAGACTATTACAAACTTTCTGCAGAAGCTGCAATGGAATTACGTAGAGTATTGAAACAAATGAAAATGCTACTGATAGATGAAGTGAGCATGGTCTCCAACCTGATGTTAGCTTTGATTCACCTCAGATTACAAGAAGTACTCAAAACAGACTATGAAGAGCTCTTTGCAGGAAAACACATTATTGTTTTTGGAGATCTGCTTCAATTAACACCAGTAAAAGCTGAGCCTATTTTTAAAACATTAGGACACAAAGTCTGCCGTAAAACTGTTGGCAGCATTGGAAATGTCAAACTTTGGCAACATTTCCAATACAGAGAATTAACAGAAAACATGCGGCAATCTGCAGATCTCACTTATGCCAACATTTTAAAAAGTATCAGAGTTGGTATACTTTCTAAAGAAGCAGAAGCAATATTGAAAGCCCGGCACATTAATCCACTTTATGGCGATAATGCATGTGCTACAGATGTTATGGAACAATTAGCCCACAAAAATGTCAATTGTATGGCCTTAATGCCAACTCCTGCAAGCTGTTTCAAATTCAATGAAATCATGCTAAGTAAAGAAATGCAACCAATCATGGAAATTAGCGCCACAGACAAACTAGATGTACATGGTATGACACTACCCATGTGTGACCAAGCCACAACAAGACTAAATAGTTTAGAAAAATCAATCTCAAACACAGCAGGCTTAGAAAAGATATTAAAATTATCCTTAAATTGCAGAGTAATGCTTAAACGTAACCTTGACGTGAACCAAGGACTAGTTAATGGAGCACTGGGTACAGTTGTTGGCTTTCAAACATACCCACGCGACAACAAAATTCAGTTTGTAAATATACTCTTTGACAAACTTTCAGAAGTAAAAAGGATAGGACGCTCAACAGCTAGATTCCTTCTCTTCAAAGATATGTATGTAAGCAGAGAATAATTTTCTCTAACTCTTGCATATGCAGTCACGATTCATAAATCACAAGGTCTTACCCTAGACAAAGCAATGATAGATATTGGTAACACAGTCTTTAAAGCACTATCACGCTTACGTACCCTTGACGGTCTATTTCTAATCAACTTTGATGCAAGTAAAATAAACGCTGATATTCCTTGCATTTTAGAATACAATAGACTTCGCTCACTATACACCCCCCACCTAAACAGATATTCTGTTCCACAAAAAGTAAAACGTTATAAAAGAAAAATAAATCAAACAGAAATGCAACAGGATGTCACCGAAAATCCTCCAAAGAGAGTAAAAGAAACTAATACTTCATCAAGTACCACAAGCAAAAAAGAATCAATTATGGAAAGTAAACCAGGTACTTCTTTAAAGAAGGAAGACAAACTCCAAAAAAAGCAGTTAGATACAGAACTACCTGGACCATTTAAATTCTCAAATATAGTTGGTGTAAGTTGCTACGCAAATGTAGCAATAAATATTCTATTTCAATTACCACCAATTGTTGACACCATTTACTTACACAGTACAGACCCATTGTGTTTGCAAATGTTAGTACTTCACAGAAATGCAGCAAACAATCCTAACAACACGTATAGTGTTTACGGAATAAGACAACAATTGGACTACTGTGCTGGAATGGTGAAATTCACTATAAACTATTTAAACCCTAAGTAAACTTGTGTTAAAAAAATATAAACTGTTAGAATACTCCAAATGCTATCTAACTGCTCAAAGATTCTACAACAACTAATCAGATAAATGAATACCACTAAATTAGACCAAAAAATACACAGTTAGAATACGCCAATTGGTATCCAACTGTCCCAAAATTTAACAATATCCAAATAGATAAATCAATACCTCTAAAATATATAAAAAAAATAGACAGTTAGAATACGCCAATTGGTATCTAACTGCTCCAAAATTTTATAATATCCAAACAAATAAATAATATGTTACTGCTCCAAAAAAATGCAACAAGCCAAAGTATAAAGCATTAGCCAGAAACAACAAGTGAACACTGAAAACAAACAAACAAACTCTAGCATAACAGAAAAAGTTTTTTTTTTAATCCAACATGGATTTTTTTTTCTCCACAGACCCAATGATTTTAGCAACAAATACAGAAACTGAGCAAATTGCACAGTACTCTGATTTGTAATCTACTAAATATGAGGGTCCAAAAAAAAAAAAGTATGTTGATTATACAATGTAATAAGTCATTACAAAATACTAATACTAACATGCTATTTTCTTTTATCACAGAAATTAACAAGAAATACATGTACTCCGGTTACTAGACCAAACAGTAAGCATACAATAATAAGGAGAACCATAGCAGCATATCACATCTAATACCTTTGTTCCTTATACATTTGTTTTCACCCAATGTTATAAGCAAATATGAATGTGATATGCTGTGGTGGTTGTTGCCAGGGCATAGAGTCTTGGGTGCATGGCCAAATGGCATGGCCATTCCCAAATGGCCATGCACCCAAGACTCTATGACCTGGCAACAACCACCGCAGCCTATCACATCCTTAGAGTCAAACATTTCAACTATGGTCTATGGAAACTTTTAATGTCCGCGGACATTATGAGTGTTCTTAGAACACTTTCAACTTGCCAGCGAACAATATGGACAACGTTTTCAGGACACCCCCTACGAACATTTCAGAACAAGCCGATTGTTGTTAGAACACTTTCAACTTGACAACGAACAATACGGACAGTGTCCTCAGAACACCCCCATTTTGTTTAATTGCGAACATTTCAGGACACCATGAGTGTTCTAAGAACACATTCAACTTGACAGAGAACAATACGAACAGCATCTTCAGGACACCCCCACGAACATTTCAGAACACCGCGAGTTCTTAGAACACATTCAACTTGACAGAGAACAATACGGACAGCGTCCTCAGGACACCCCCATTTTGTTTATTTGCGAACATTTCAGGACACCGCAAGTGTTCTTTGAACACATTCAACTTGCCAGCGAACAATATGGACTACGTCTTCAGGACACCCCCTACGAACATTCCAGGACACTGCGAGTGTTCTTAGAAACGTCTTCAAAACACCCCCATTTTGTTTATTTGCGAACATTTTAGGACACTGCGAGTGTTGTTAGAACACATTCAACTTGACAGAGAACAATACGGACAGCGTCCTCAGGACACCCCCATTTTGTTTATTTGCGAACATTTCAGGTCACCGCGAGTGTTCTTAGAAACGTCTTCAGAACACCCCCATTTTGTTTATTTGCGAACATTTCAGGACACCGCAAGTGTTTTTAAAACACATTCTACTTCCAGCCACAACCCCCATTCATATTTGCGAACATTTCAGGACACAGCAAGTGTTCGGCAATGTCTTCAGAACACCCCCATTTTGTATATTTGCGAACATTTCAGGACACCGTGAGTGTTCTTAGAACACATTCAACTTGACAGAGAACAATACGGACAACATCCTTAGGACACCCCCTATGAACATTCCCCGGACACCGCGAGTGTTCTTAGAAACGTCTTCAGAACACCCCCATTTTGTTTATTTGCGAACATTTCAGGACAGAGTGAGTGTTCGACAATGTCTTCAGAACACCCCTATTTTGTGTATTTGCGAACATTTCAGGACACCGTGAGTGTTCTTAGAACACATTCAACTTGCCAGCCACAACCCCCATTCATATTTGCGAACATTTCAGGACACCGCAAGTGTTCTTAGAACACACTCAACTTGACAGAGAACAATACGGACAGCGTCCTCAGGACACCCCCTACGAACATTCCCCGGACACTGCAAGTGTTCTTAGAAGCGTCTTCAGAACACCCCCATTTTGTTTATTTGCGAACATTTCAGGACACCGCGAGTGTTCTTAGAACACATTCAACATTACAGAGAACAATACGGACAGCGTCCTCAGAGCACCCCCATTTTGTTTATTTGCGAACATTTCAGGACACCGCGAGTGTTCTTAGAGCACATTCAACTTGCCAGCCACAACCCCCATTCATATTTGCAAACATTTCAGGACACAGCGAGTGTTCGACAACGTCTTCAGAACAACCCCATTTTGTGTATTTGCGAATATTTCAGGACACCGCGAGTGTTCTTAGAACACATTCAACTTGACAACGAACAATACGGACAGTGTCCTCAGGACACCCCCATTTTGTTTATTTGCAAACATTTCAGGACACCGCAAGTCTTCTTAGAACAGTTTCAGCTTGCTTGCGAACAAAACGGACACATATTGAGTCCTCAGAAAACCCCCCATTCAGTTTATTTAGAACATTTAGAACACCCGTGATGTCCGCAGACAAATCGAACACAAAAAGAATGTCTAACACATTAAAAAACACAACTTTCATCCTATCTCATACACTCCCACCCTCCCCAAACACTCCTACACACCAACACACTCCACTAAATACAAATTTTGAACAAAGTTTCACCGCGCTGTCCGCGGACGTCCGCGAATCCAAGATGGCGGGCGCTACCGAAAATCTGACACGCTTCACGCTCCACGCCGTCCAATCAGCGAACACGTTGCATGTCCGCGGACATCATGCAAGCCGATTGGCCAATCAGGACACTGTCCGCGGAGCGAACAGGGAAGTGTGTCTGCGGACCGAACACAGATATCACTAACTTTTTTTTACCTACTTTTTGGTCATTTTAAAAAAAACTACTGGAATATAGAATATATTCTATATATATATATATATATTACATGGCCACGGTAGTGGCCATGTAGTTATGGTTAAGTTGCTGTTTCCATAGGAAGAGCACTTTTTGGGTGGCTTGTAACTTCGCTCTCCCTGGACGGATCCTCACCAAACTTTGCAAAACAAGTATTTGCGTCACTCTGAATTTTTTATCAAAATTTGGTGAGGATTCGTCTAGGGGGGGAAAAGTTATAGGGGGGTCCCAAAACTTTTTTTTTCCCATAGACTGAATGGGAAAAAACTTTGGGCACGGCTACAGCCCGAACCGCTGGACGGATTTACACCAAATTTGCGGCAGGAGCGGCGGCCTGGTCCCAAAAGCGTGCTTTTGTAAATTTGGTGTAAATCTGTCCAGTAGTTTTTTTAAAAATGACCAAAATGTAAGGCAAAAAAATTAGTGATATCTGTGTTCGCTTCGCGGACGGACTTCCCTGTTCACTCCGCGGACAGCACCCCGATTGGCCCATGGCCTTGCGTCATGTCCGCGGACATGCAACGTGTTCACTGATTGGACGGCGAGGGGCGTGGAGCGCGTCAGATTTTCTGTGGCGCCCGCCATCTTGTATTCGCAGTCGACCGCATACAGCGCAGTGAAACGTGGATAAAAAAATGCATTTAGTGCCGTGTGTTGGTGTGTAAGAGTGTTTGGGGAGGGTGGGGGAGTATGAGATAGGTTCAATGTGTTGTTTTTTATGTGCTAGACGTTTTTGTTGCGTTTGATTTGTCCGCGGAGAACACGGCTGTTCTGACATTTTGTAAATAAACTAAATGGTGGGGTGTTTAGAGGACGGAGTATGTGTCATTTTTGTTCGCAAGGAAGGTAAAAATGAGCTATGAACACTCGCGGTGTACTTAATTGTTCGTAAATACACAAACTGGGGGTGTCCTCAGGACGCTGTCCGTATTGTAATCTGTCTAGTTGAATGTGTTCTAAGAACACTTGCAGTGTCCCGAAATGGTTGCAATTACACAAAATGGGGGTATTCTGAGAACGTTGTTTGTATTGTTCGTTGTCAGGGTGAAAGTGTTTTAAGACCATTCCTTTTGTCCGCTAATAGTACAATTTCCTAGGGGCGTCAACCGACTTTTTGTCCACTAAAGAAACGATAAATCCGGCTGGTGTGCGCCGACATTATGTGATAATCCTATGACTGGCGCTATTGACCTGGCTGACTTGCTTTTGCGACACTAAATCATATCTCCCATCCCTAAGCCTGATATTATCAAAGCATTCATATTCCCCGCCTCTCTCCGTGATGTTACAGGGTGCGTAATCAAACATGCCCAGTTCTCTGCAGTCCTAAGTGACTTTACACAGAACCCGGAAGACAACACATATTATGTCACAACACAGCGCGCCACAATTCGGAATATGAAACAGTGATTTAAAAGCAAACAGCAAGATTGTAAATGTTGTAAAGTACATTTATTTGACATCAAATGTTTAGAGAATATTAAGCAATTTGCATTTGTCTTTGTTGTCGATCCGCAAAAGTTCATGTTGAGGCACGCAATGTTCTTTTGCGGTACAGAGGGTGTTAGATCAGCTTACAACTCAGTGCGCCACAATTCGGAATATGAAACTGTGGTTTAAAAGTAAACAGCAGGATTGTGCATTTGGTAAGGTACATTTATTTCACATGAAATGTTTAGTGAATATTCAGCGATTTGCTATTGTCTCTGCTGTCGATCAGCAAAAGTTTATTTGGAGCCACGCGTTGTTCCTTTGCGGTAGATAGACTGTTGGTTTATGATAAAAGCAGTAAATGGTCGCTCTGATAATCGGAAGGTTGCTCCAACAACGAGCCATTAGACCACCCTATTGGTTGGTATGTTGTTTGTAGCCGCTAGTACTGCGTAAGGGCATATTGGTCCTTGGCGATTGTCCCATAAAATGGTGAGGGTCATGAAGTTGCATATTTGGACCTGCACCTGGGAGTTGAAGACCCCATCCGCTGGAGTATGTAAATCGTGACATAGGAAAAATGGAGCCACATACCTGTTTTAAAAAACATAAATTAGTCTCACCAGCCGATCTTCATTAAAATTCATCATTTTATTTATTAGGGCGTGAAACTATTTGCTATCGAAGATAGTGCAACAGAGTATGTTAATAATAAAATAATAATATTTTCCCATTCATATAGTGCTAAGAACCGTGAGGTATCTAAGCGGTGCTTATTATTAACCACGGTGTGTGGTGCTCATTTATCGACCACGGAATGATGAAAGGCTGAGTTTGGCCTTGCCGGGATTCGAACTTGCGTTAGCAAGCTGTGCACGGATGTCAAAGCAAGCGCTGTACTCGCTGTGCCACTTGACAGGCTACAGTGAAGTGGCACAGCGAGTAGAGCGCTTGACCCCCTATAGACCGGTTAAATTATTTCTATTAACCCACCCTGTGTCATCTGCCTTTTTCAGAGCCCTCTAAACGACAGGGGATCAATTCGACGTTGATAGTGCGCGGTAGAAAACATTATGCCACTTTCAACGAACAAGTTCAACTTGAGCGGTCTTTAATGCTACGCTATTGTAATTATATTTGGTATAAAATAATCTAAAGGGTTACTTACAGTACAATTGCAATTTTCATTGTCTACGAGTGGTGCAGTCCCAAAATACGACTCTGCGTGTGCCAACGATCTTTCGCATAGTGACATAATATATAAAAGTGGTTTCGTTTCAGAAATTTCATCTTTATCTTCTCTTACGTTTTAGCAACACTCCTTCAAGAGAAGTCTTTCATCACAATCTCTGTCTGTCAAGGTCAAAACACAATACAACCTTATAGTCCGCTTCGTGAGCCTCTCCGGGGCCCGAGAAAAAAATGGAAGCAGCTGACCTTCACTGTGAACGAGCATAAATTCTTACTTTGCAACATTCTGTGTAAAGCCATCTGTAGAAGTTGTAGAAGCAGCTGACCTTCACTGTGAAAGAGCATAAATTCTTACTTTGCAACATTCTGTGTAAAGCCATCTGTAGAAGTTGGTTTTTGCACGCCATGTTTGTATATTGTTTGCGTGATATTAAAAAAAGTTTGTTTAAAGGACGTTATGGTTCTAAGTACAGCCGAAAGACCCCTGAAAATCGCAAGTTATGGTAAGCTATGAAAAATAACTGGCGCCACCACCCTGCACTGCTAAGACTAACACCCAGGACATCAAAGATGACATCGCAAATGTCATTGATGAAATCACTGATGACATCACATGTGTATGTACTTTTCATGGAATTTGTGTACTAGGGATTTTTATTATAATGTTGCGAAAAAAGTGTCAAGGATATTGCAATAAATATCATATCGTTATTAGTGCTTTGAACGATGCATTGATATAAATAGCATTGTATTATGGGATTCTATCTAGTATACTGAGCTACTGAGCTACGGAGAAACATAGCATTGTGTGCAGAGTACAAGATGAAAGTATAATATTTGTAATGTTAATATGTTGAATAATGAAATAATAATTGTCCTGAAATGTTCGAAAATGCACAAAATGGGGTTGTTCTGAGGACGTTATTCGTATTGTGTGATTACTTAGCTGTATGCAATGAGGGAATGGCACAGAGAGTAAAGTGGACGCCGTCCGCGGACATCGCGGCTGTTCGTGGAGAGGGCGTACTACATCCGGGTTTTTCCAGGAAATCCAACATGGAAAGAAGACTGTACAGATCAGCCAATCAGATGTCGAGGTTGTGGATTTGTGTTGAAAGAGACTGTGTGTGGTGAAGATGGCAGAAGTGGAGAAAGTCAGGGTGTTGGTGCTCGGAGATATGTTTGTGCATGGTTTACAACAGTACGCTGAATGCAGGCATGTTGCAAAGAACTTTGATGTGAAAGGAGTGGAGGTGGTGTGGAGCAGTGTGCCTGATTGCAATATACAGGGAATTGTACAAGTTTGTGAGGATATGGCCACGATGAACAGTCCGCATGTGGTAGTTTTGCACTATGGTGCTTTCCATTTGGGCAACGTCAGTTCAAGCAGTAATGAAGATCCTTCCAAATGCAAAAGTAATTTTTTCTGGATTACTACCTAGGGCAATATGGGACAATAGTTCAGTTTTTTGTCCTCAGCAAAATATTGCTAGGTGTGTCATCAACCGAGGCATGTGTGCCTTCATGCTTAGAGCTGGTATGTTCTTCTGTAACAATGATAATATTGATGCCAGTAATGCTGTTAATTTTAAAGAAGATGGCATTTTTTTATCTTTTACGGGAAATGCCTTTCTATTTTGGAATGTAAGGGTTGCTTTGGAGAAGGTTATGTGAAGATTTTAGGAGTAAAGTAAGAAAAAAAAACAAGAAAAAAAATACAAAATAACAGGTGTCTGTCAAGCATCTGTAAAAGAAAAAAAAAGGCTCTTTTCAGAGCCAACTTCAAAGGGGAAATGGGGCACACTATTTAAATTTACATTCACCACGCTCAGATTTTCGATGTGTCCGCGGACATGGCGGTAGTCCGCAGACATGAAAATCACTACGAGGCGGTTAGTATGTTCTATTTTACATGTATATGAAGTCAGGGATATTATGGTTAAGTTGTGCTACTAAAAACCTATGAAATTCAGTGAAAAAACTTTGTTAAAGGGACGTTATGGTTAAGTTGCGCTACTAAAAACCTATGAAATTCAGTGAAAAAAACTTTGTTAAAGGGACGTTATGGCTCAAAGTAAAACCGAAAAACCCCTGAAATTCGGCAGTTATGATAACATAAGCAACCATAACTCGCGCCACCGTGCACTGCTAACACTAACACCCAGGACATCAAAGATGACATCACAGATGTCATTTATGACATCACTGATGACATCACATGGCTGGCTCTCCCTTTTTATCCTTTACTGACATATCGAAGCCACATAGTTTTCTTCAGTAATAGTCAGGAAGTAAACATTGAAAAGGTACTATATTTGTAGACTTAGGGTCCAGTCACATCATATGAAACATATACATAGCGGAAGATACAGGCTTGAAAGAGAGCAATCCTTTCTGTGCATGAAGATAATCATTATGGTTATTAGCACTTTCTCATAGTTTTATTTTTATTACTCTACCTTCCCTCTATATGCTCATATTTGTATACATTATACTCACTCTCCATAGAGTGAATGGGAAAAAAAATGTGCTCGTGCCTACAGCCCAAACCGCTGGACGGATTTCCACCAAATTTGGACCAGAAGCAGCGGCTTGGTCCGAAAGCGTGCTTTTGCAAATTTGGTGAAAATCCGTCCAGTAGTTTTTTTTTAAATGACCAAAAAAAATTAGTGATATCTGTGTTCGGTTCGCGGACAGACTTCCCTGTTCACTCCGCGGACAGTGTCCTGATTGGCCAATCGTCTTGCGTGATGTTCGCGGACATGCAACATGTTCGCTGATTGGACGGCGTGGAGCGTGAAGCGCGTCAGATTTTTCGGTAGCGCCCGCCATCTTGGATTCGCGGACGTCCCCGGATAGCGCGGTGAAACTTTGTTCAAAATGTGTATTTTGCAGAGTGTGTTGGTGTGTAGGAGTGTTTGGGGAGGGTGGGAGTGTATGAGATAGGATGAAAGTTGTGTTTTTTATGTGTTAGACGTTCTTTTTGTGTTCGATTTGTTTGCGGACATCACGGGTGTTTTGAAATGTTCTAAATAAACTGACTAGGGGGTGTTCTAAGGAGTCAATATGTGTCCGTTTTGTTCGCAAGCAAAGTGAAACTGTTCTTAGAACACTCGCGGTGTCCGGGGAGTGTTCGTAGGGGGTGTCCTGAGGACGCTGTCCGTATTGTTCTCTGTCAAGTTGAATGTGTTCTAAGAACACCCGCGGTGTCCTGAAATGTTCGCAAATAAACAAAATGAGGGTGTTCTGAAGACGTTTTTGAGAACACTCCCGGTTTCCTGAAATGTTTGTAGGGGGTGTCCTGAGGACGCTGTCCGTATTGTTCTCTGTCAAGTTGAATGTGTTCTAAGAACACCTGCGGTGTCCTGAAATGTTCGCAAATAAACAAAATGGGGGTGTTCTGAAGACGCTTCTAAGAACACTCGCGGTGTCCGGGGAGTGTTCGTAGGGGTGTCCTGAGGACGCTGTCCGTATTGTTCTCTGTCAAGTTGAATGTGTCCTAAGAACACTTGCAGTGTCCTGAAATGTTCGCAAATAAACAAAATGGGGGTGTTCTGAAGACGCTTCTAAGAACACTTGCGGTGTCCGGGGAGTGTTCGTAGGTGGTGTCCTGAGGACGCTGTCCGTATTGTTCTCTGTCAAGTTGAATGTGTCCTAAGAACACTCGCGGTGTACTGAAATGTTCGCAAATAAACAAGATGGTGGTGTTCTGAAGACGCTTCTAAGAACACTTGCGGTGTCCGGGGAGTGTTCGTAGGGGGTGTCCTGAGGACGCTGTCCGTATTGTTCTCTGTCAAGTTGAATGTGTCCTAAGAACACTTGCGGTGTCCTGAAATGTTCGCAAATAAAAAGGATGGTGGTGTTCTGAAGACGCTTCTAAGAACACTCCCGGTGTCCTGGAATGTTCGTAGGGGGTGTCCTGAGGACGCTGTCCGTATTGTTCTCTGTCAAGTTGAATGTGTTCTAAGAACACCCGTGGTGTCCTGAAATGTTCGCTAATAAACAAAATGGGGGTGTTCTGAAGACGCTTTAAGAACACTCGCGGTGTCTGGGGAGTGTTCGTAGGGGGTGTCCTGAGGACGCTGTCCGTATTGTTCTCTGTCAAGTTGAATGTGTCCTAAGAACACTCGCGGTGTCCTGAAATGTTTGCAAATAAATAAGATGGTGGTGTTCTGAAGAATCTTCTAAGAACACTCCCGGTGTCCTGAAATGTTCGTAGGGGGTGTCCTGAGGACGCTGTCCGTATTGTTCTCTGTCAAGTTGAATGTGTCCTAAGAACAGTCGCGGTGTCTTGAAATGTTCGCAAATAAAAAAGATGGGGGTGTTCTGAAGACGTTTTTGAGAACACTCCCGGTGTCCTGGAATGTTCGTAGGGGGTGTCCTTAGGACGCTGTCCGTATTGTTCGTTGTTAAGTTGAAAGTGTTCTAAGAACTATCGCGTTGTTCTGAAATGTTCGTAGGGGGTGTCCTGAAAACAGTGTCCGTATTGTTCGCTGGCAAGTTCAAAGTGTTCTAAGAACACTCACATTGTTCGCGGACATTAAAAGTTTCCCATAGATCATAGTTGAAATGTTTGACTCTATGGATGTGATATGCTGCGGTGCTTGTTGCCAGGGCATAGAGTCTTGGGTGCATGGCCATTTGGCCATTTAGCCATGCACCCAAGACTCTATGCCCTGGCAACAACCACCGCAGCAAATCACATTCATATTTGCTTATAACTTTGGGTGAAAAACAAATGTATAAGGAACAAAGGTATTAGATACTATGGATGTGATATGCTGCTATGGTTGTCCTTATTATTGTATACTTACTGTTTGGTCTAGTAATGGGAGTCCATGTTTTTCTTCTTCATTTCTGTGATAAAAGAAAATAGCATGTTAGTATTAGTATTTTGTAATGACTTATTACATTGTATAAGCAATATACTTTTATTTTTTTTCGACCCTCATATTTAGTAGAGTACAAATCAGAGTACTGTGCAATTTGCTCAGTTTCTGTGTTTGTTGCTAAAATCATTGGTTCTGTGGGAGAAAAGAAAATCCATATTGGATTAAAAATAAAACCCTTTTTCTGTTATGCTACAGTTTATTTGTTTGTTTGTTTTCAGTGTTCACTTGTTGTTTCTGGCTAATGCTTTATACTTTGCTTTGTTGTATTTTTTTTGAAGCAGTAACAGATTCTTCATTTGTTTTGATATTATAAAATTTTGGCGCAGTTAGATACCAATTGGCGTATTCTAACTGTGTATTTGTTGGCCTAATTTAGTGGTATTCATTTATCTGATTAGTTGTTGTAGAATCTTTGAGCTGTTAGATAGCTTTTGGAGTATTCTAACAGTTTATATTTTTTTAACACAAATTTATTAAAAAGTTTAAATACAGTTTATTTATCAAATTTTGGTTTTAAGAACATCAAATAAGCGTTTGTAAGATTTGCTGGTAATCTCTGCTTTAGAGTAATGGTACTATCATTACATTCAAACCATCCACATTTCTTTTTTATATATGCAGTGTAGTGCCCTGAATTGGTTGTGGCTCCTGCGTGGTAGATTATACCTATTGTTGTGAAGGTTTTCTTACCAAGTGATATTTGACCATGTGTGAATCCAGTCAGCTTGCAGTTGTTTTTGGTACCATCTGCATTGTAACGTAGAAGCATTAGTATTACGTATTTACTATGTGTTTGTATTACTAACGTGGAGCGATTATCTGAATTGCAGGTAGAGCATAATCTACCATGGTTTGCATTTTGTAAAAGTTGCTGAAATGGAATGGATTCACAATTTGGTATTCATATATATATGAAGCGTTCATTGGGGATTTCTTCTTGTGTCACATTGTTGCAGAGAGTGCATGTATGTTTCCACATGTATGAAATCTGAAAGATTTCATTTATAGGTATGTTTTTGTTTTCCGGTACTTGTAGTAAGTACATTAGAAATTCTTGTGGATCTTCCTGTGAGTTTATAGTGAATTTCACCATTCCAGCACAGTAGTCCAATGGTCGTCTTATTCCAAAAACACTATATGTGTTGTCACGATTGTTTGCTGCATTTCTGTGAAGTACTAACATTTGTAAACACAATGGGTCTGTACTGTGTAAGTAAATGTTGCTACATTTGCATAGCAACTTACACCAACTATATTTGAGAATTTAAATGGTCCAAGTAGTTCTGTATCTAACTGCTTTTTTTGGAGTTTGTCTTCCTTCTTTAAAGAAGTACCTGGTTTACTTTCTCTAATTGATTCTTTTTTGTTTGTGGTACTTGATGAAGTATTAGTTTCTTTTACTCTCTTTGGAGGATTTGCAGTGACGTCCTGTTGCATTTCTGTTTGATTTAGTTTTCTTTTACAACGTTTTAGTTTTTGTGGAACAGAATATGTGTTTAGATGGGGAGTGTATAGTGAGCGAAGTCTATTATATTCTAAAATGCAAGGAATATCAGCGTTTACTTTACTTGAATCAAAGTTGATTAGAAATAGACTGTCAAGTGTACGTAAGCGTGATAGTGCTACGTAGCTCATGCCTTCTTTAAAGACTGTGTTACCAATATCTATCATTGCTTTGTATAGGGTAAGACCTTTTGATTTATGAATCGTGACTGCGTATGCAAGAGTTAGAGAAAATTGTTCTCCGCGTACATACATATCTTTGAAGAGAAGGAATCTAGCTGTTGAGCGTCCTATCCGTTTTACTTCTGAAAGTTTGTCAAAGAGTATATTGACAAACTGAATTTTGTTGTCACGTGGGTATGTTTGAAAGCCAACAACTGTACCCAGTGCTCCATTAACTAGTCCTTGGTCCACGTCAAGGTTACGTTTAAGTATTACTCTGCAATTTAAGGATAATTTTAACATCTTAAGCCTGCTGTGTTTGAGATTGATTTTTCTAAATTATTTAGTCTTGTTGTGGCTTGGTCACACATGGGTAGTGTCATACCATGTACATCTAGTTTGTCTGTGGCGCTAATTTCCATTATTGGTTGCATTTCTTTACTTAACATTATTTCATTGAATTTGAGACAGCTTGCAAGAGTTGGCATTAAGGCCATACAATTGACATTTTTGTGGGCTAATTGTTCCATAACATCTGTAGCACATGCATTATCGCCATAAAGTGCATTAATGTGCCGGGTTTTCAATGTTGCTTCTGCTTCTTTAGAAAGTATACCAACTCTCAAACTTTTTAAAATGTTGGCATAAGTGAGATCTGCAGATTGGCGCATGTTTTCTGTTAATTCTCTGTATTGGAAATGTTGCCAAAGGTTGACATTTCCAATGCTGCCAACAGTTTTACGGCAGAGTTTGTGCCCTAATGTTTTAAAAATAGGTTCCCTTTTACTGGTGTTAATTGAAGCAGATCTCCAAAAACAATAATGTGTTTTCCTGCAAAGAGCTCTTCATAGTCTGTTTTGAGTACTTCTTGTAATCTGAGGTGAATCAAAGCTAACATCAGGTTGGAGACCATGCTCACTTCATCTATTAGTAGCATTTTCATTTGTTTCAATACTCTGCGTAATTCCATTGCAGCTTCTGCAGAAAGTTTGTAATAGTCTAATTTGTTCTGGTGTTCTACTGGTAATAGTAGTAATCGGTGTAATGTAACACCGCCTATGTTGTAGGCAGCTAAACCTGTGGGGGCAGTGACAACAGCTGACAGTTTGTTGTTTGTCAATTGTTGAAGGAACTTACTAATGATTTTGATTAGGAATGTTTTGCCAGAACCAGCTTCACCACTGACGTACAGTAGTATAGGTTTATAATTATGGCAGGAACATTCTTTATTTTCATGTTTTACACCATGTGCAATTTGTTTTGTTACTTCTTGAAAAATGCTACTTTGCTCATTGTTTAGTTTTGATTGTAGTATAGTTAAGCCTTCCTTATCTTCATACTGACACATGGTGTTTTCTACTTCTATCATAGCTAATTCTGCCTCATTTGTTATTAGTGGTTCTCCCAGTGGTTCATGGCTTCCTGTTACAGAAGGTTGACTACTGTCAGGAGTATCCTTATCTAGTTGGGCTTGGAGTTCTTCTTCATGTTGCAGTTCATTGTGCAACATTGCTTTGTACTGTGTAAAGTTTACATCAGTTATAGTGCTTTCATTTGCTTTGAAAGCATCCTCATATGAGTCATAGTTATCTAGTACTTGTTCTTCTTTTCTCCATGGTTTGAAGAGTTGTAGCAGGGACATGTAATATACTTCTTTATGTTGAGGAGTCTTCAATGACAATTTGATATGATTAATTAAATTTGGTTTAGTGAGTTTAACTAAGCTGCCTTCACAGTCTGTCACTCTATATTTACCTTTTTTTTCATCAGGTTTCATATTATTTTTGTATATGTAGTTTTGGGCTATTTGGTATAGACACATGTTTTCCAAAGTATTACTTCTATTTGGGTAGTATGTGTCCAATAAATTTGTTTTTTAAAATGTCTTGGCTGTTGTGATCATGTTTGGATATTGTTTCTATATCTTCATATGATTTTAGAACTCTTTTTCTAGATTTAGCTGGACCAAGACTTAGCCACACTATATTTTCAGATTTACCATACAATGAAGTACCAGTTAAACGATCAGCTGCTTCATAAGATCCACATTCTCTATGGGTGAGCATTTCTATGCCCAAGCTGTATAATTTCTGAGATACTGTTTTATCTGATGACAGGTCATTCCAGAGGTCTTGGAGCTCTGTCTTTTCTGCTTTAGTTAAGTATGCTGTGACATATCGTGCAACTGCAGTAGAATTGTCTGCAATGTACTGCACATCTATGTTTGCATTCCATAAGTGGGCAATGATTGCATTATAATCATTGATATATTTTTCTTCTTTTCTTTTTATGTAATATGTATTTTTAGGTGACTTACCTTTAACACTATGTCTAACTGAAGACATGAGGTTGTTTACTTGACCTGTATTTGTAACTGGTCTAGGGAAACCAAATCGGCATTTGGTGTAGTATTTGCCTTTGTTTTTGTATTTGCGACGACAATATTTTCCACATTTGTGTCTTTGAAATTGTAAAATTTGTGCACGAAGATCACTATTTGTGGCTTCTGATGGAATTTCACAAGTGACATATTTTTCAATAAACTGTAAAACAGCGGCATCACTGTCTTGACCAAATTTAGGAGCATCTTTAATCCATAAAAGCATGTGGATATTTGGTGCTCCTCTGGCTTGGTATTCTTTTCTCCAAAAGAAGTGTTGCACTTCTCCAAGGGGAGGAACAGTTTTATTACAAATAAAATGTAGCATAGCAATGAAGCGATGGTGAAAATATCTTGAAACATTAACAGGATCCAAAGAACAAAGTTCTCCAGGTGTTAGAATATCTATGTTTGTTTTGTTTTTATTTGATATGCGTAGGAAATCATGTAAATCTTCCCATGCATATTCTGCACAACTTAATGTAACAAACCAAGTGCGTGGGCCAAGGTTTCTGATCATACAACGTACATCTCCATGACGTCGAAACCAGTACTCTTTAGTACCACGCATATTTGCTAATAGATTTGCAATATTTGATTGTAAAACCTCATCCTTTTGTTGCACTTTCTCTAATAATTGTGTAGCTGTCATATTTTGAAAGTGTGATCCTGATTTTAATATGTGTGCAACTCCGTAACATAAAGTTGCTAGTTCACTTTCAAAGAGTAGGTGGAATATATATTCCACATTTTGTCTAAATCTGGGATCTTCAGAATACATCCGTAATGAGCGGTATTCTGAAGCTGATATTTGAATAGGTCTATCATCATACCTTCCTCCTTTGCCAGTAGGAAAGAGTAGAGGAAAAGCACGTGCTTCTATACTTTTTTTCCCATATACTGATTGGCGATCCTTTTGTTTGACGCTTTTGGTAAGTTTCTAGTACATCTTGTACGGTGTCATTACAGTGCAAAGGATGAATTGTATAATGGTCTAAAGTATTTGATATTGTAGCCGGATCTAGTAGCTCAAATTGACCAGCTTCTTGTGTTTCTTGAATTATTTCAGTTGTATCTTTCAAGTTTTCTTCAATATTAATTTCTTTGTAATATTCATTATTCTCTTTGAGATAGTGGAAGGCTTGTCTAACTTTATATAAATCTACCAGCTGTCGCCATATTTTTTTGTCTTTTGTAGGTACTCCATTTACTAATATAATTAAAGATTGCTGCATTGGACGTTGCACTCCTAGAGTATGCACATTTTCTTTTAGATTTAATGGTAAATAAACTACTTTTCCACGAATGCCTTTTACCAATTCAGAGGGAGGTAATTTTGCGGTTTTTGGTTGAAGGCGTATTATTGCTTGAAATGGGTGTACTATTTGAATTATGATGCTCTCATATAAATTAAGTTGTTGTAGAGGTTTTGGTACTGGGTATAATTCCAAATTATTTGTGAGAGAACGTGAAGGAGTTTGGTTGTTGTCAAGTTTTGTAGTGCAATAACTGCAAAGTATTAAGGGCTCAGTTATTTCATATTTGTTTTCTGCTAGAAGGTAGAGAGCTAATTCAAACCATTTAGAATCTTCATTGTCTTCTATTTTGTATGATAGGTCCACAGTTTTTGTGTTACTTTCATAAAAAATTATACGGCAACATACACATACATGGTTTGGTACTTCAGCTGATGTACTTTTAAATTTTAGTATTTCTTTTTTGTATGTGTTTAGCAAAAGGTTGCCATGTGTAGAATTGTTGCTTAATTGGTTTAAAGCTATTTCATTCTGTAAATGGCTTTCACTTCCAAAATATTTTTTCTGGATATAGTGAATTTCTTCAAGTAGGTCTTTTGCTGTACCATGTAGAAGGATGTTATTTAACTTTGCTAGTGCTAAAGCAGGACTTTTAGCACAGTACAGTTTATAGACTAGATTTCTTATAGTTGAATGATGTGTTGATATCCTTTTGATATCATGGAAAGTGGTTTTACAAGTAGGTCCTGTAATGCAGGCCAATGAATGTCCTTGTAGTCCTGTGTACTTGCGCACTGGACAGGTATCTATATTTTGTAGTAATTTCATTTTGATATTGTCTTTGCTTTTTACATATTTATTGAGGAATTGGTGTAAAGATTTGAAACATTGTTTGGGAATGTTACACATTGACTTGCATGGCCATTTGTACACTAGACGTTCTGATTAAGTTGAATGGAGGGGTAATTCTAATTTTTCAGGGCATATTTTTGTAAGGAGTACTTCTTGTTCCATTATGGTATTATTCACTTGTTCATAACCTCGACCACTGCTATTTATGGCAATTGTATTCGTTTGCTTTTGTTTGTACGCTTCTTCATTAAAATATGGTTCTGTGCTCGTAGTGTGATTCCATTCACCTCCGCAGATACTTAAGAAGTTCTTTCTGTTGACATTTCGCTTATTGAGAAGTCTTTTTTGTAATTTAGTTATTAGTTTTGTTAGTGGTTTCATTTTGTTTAACAGTAAAATAAATACATTTCTTTTGAGAAGAATTCCACTGTCCATCAATGCTTCTAAGATTAATTTCCTACGATAGGTTTTAAGCTTTGAACCTGATTTCTCTCCTGTTTTTATAAGATTTTGAAGGACTTTGTGATGGTATATTTTGGCTAAAATACTTTTCTTGGTATGCTTACTTTGCACTATATTAAAATTTGAAGAAGTAGTTTTATCTGTACTGATAGCTGATTTTCTGTTAATTGTTTTTTGGTTTGTTTTACATTTTGATAGAGGAAGCAAAGTTGTTGTACTTGAAACTTCTTGTGTTTCACTAAATGATTGTATTAGCTGTTTTGTTTCAACTTTTTTTACAAATTCTGCTAGAGATGGATGCTTATGTTGGACACCTTTATTTTCATTTGCTCTACTTTTGCGTTGCTTTCTACGGACTTGTCTTTTGGTAGGCATTCTTTAGGGTCTGTTGAAAAAAATAAAGAAGATATGGGTTGGGGTGTTCTGGAATGTATGTGTGCTGTGTGCATGAGTGTTTGAGTAAGATGATAAAGATGTATGTAATGGTGTGTGATTGTGCATTGGGAACTAAAACTAGTAGGGATAGGTATTCTTGAATTTATGTGTTACTAAACTGGGGTTCAGATGACAAAAAAAAGTAAGCTAGTGGTGTGGAAAAGTACAAATAGTAAATCTAATGTATACAATTAAAACAGTTGTTTGTTCTATAATATGAAAATTGTAGTGGTTCAGTTGGCTAATTTGTGTGGCCAAAAATAGAAATTTGTGGGCCATTCTGGCTGTAAATCGCTGTTTAAGACATGGAAATTTTTGGACAAAATGGTACAAAATCTCTATTTTAAGAAACCAAAATAGCTCGTATTAATGTTATAGTATATTTGATTAATAATACAAATATTATGGTGATATTTTACTTACTTTTTTTTTAACTTAACAGGTAACTTCTTAGTTTTTCTTTCTTCTTCGAATTCGGCTGCTTCTTTTCAGGAAACTGGTCTTCACTGCAATTGTAAAAGCTTCAAATTAGTAACTTTGTTTGTATATAGCACTGTTTTTAATTTAGATATTGATTTTTTTAATTGAAATCCTCAGTGCCTTCTGTAAAACCATTAAACTAATTTATTTACATAAGATACATTGCATCAGTTCAGTACATATGATATGTTCTTAATGAACAAATTGTATTGAATGAATAACTGTAGCAACAAAAAAATATCTTTACTATGTCTTGTGAAATTTAGAATATATTAGTGAATACCACTATTTCTGTAAGTAAACTGTTCTAGGTAATAGCGCCTCAATGTCATGTCTAATTTAAAGTAATTAAGTAAATAAATAAATAAAAAAAAAATATGAAATTGTATAAGTATTTTTATAAAGGTTTAAACATAGATTGTGTTTGCATGCAATTTTGTTTGAATATATGTAGTCTATATATTTCATTTAAAAAATGTTAGTTTAACATGATTTGAGTGTGTGTGTATAAAGAAAGTAAAAAGTATAAAGGTTTATAAGTGATAGTTGATTTTAGGAAATTGAAAAAAGTACAGTAAATTCATTTTACAGATTTCACAAGGTAAATAGACTTTTACCTTGTGAAATCTGTAAAATGAATTTACTGTACTTTTTTCAATTTCCTAAAATCAACTATCACTTATAAACCTTTATACTTTTTACTTTCTTTATACACACACACTCAAATCATGTTAAACTAACATTTTTTAAATGAAATATATAGACTACATATATTCAAACAAAATTGCATGCAAACACAATCTATGTTTAAACCTTTATAAAAATACTTATACAATTTCATATTTTTTTTTTATTTATTTATTTACTTAATTACTTTAAATTAGTATGTGTTCATCTACTATACAGAAAATATGCATACCTGAAGTTTGTGTTCATGCATATGGATATGCATGGAGCTGCAAGTAGAAATCTTGAAGGACATTTGTGATGTCATCTTTGATGTCCTGGGTGTTAGTCTTAGCAGTGCACGGTGGTGGCACGAGTTATGGTTGCTTAGCTTACCATAACTGGCGAATTTCAAGGGTTTTTCGGTTTTACTTGGAACCATAACGTCCCTTTAACAAAGTTTTTTCACTGAATATATATATATATATTACACACTTAGTTCCACATTTTTGTTCGTGATTGTTAGTAGCACGGTCATTTGTGCCATTACAAGTGCTACTCATTGGTCGTCGTATGCAGTTGTCTGTTACATCTAGCTTTTGCTGCACCATGACCTACCTCTTGATGCCTCTATGAAACAGGGGTAGCCTTTTGACTCTCTTTTGTTCCCTGTCTATATGTACCCACAAGAGTCAGGCCCCCCTTCAACAAAAAAGAGGATCTCATCCCTATGCCCCCTTTACTTCTTAGTCATAGAGGGAGGCAGTCTCAAGGAGAGGCTAGTTTTACAGATAATGGTGATACCTCCATCTCTTGCCCCTTGTCTATCTTGTCTAAGGATTGTGTAGCCATCTGGAACTGCAAGCATAAGCATAGGGCCTGCTGTGACATGCAGCCATGTCTTGGTGATGGCGAGAAAGTCTAGATTATCATTCAGAATCAAATCAGCAATCTATGTAGCGTGTGCTACCAGAGAACTAGCGTTTATTAGTGCTCCTTTGATGAGCGTGCTCATGAGGGCTGTAGCTGATAGGTTGGTCTTTATGCATTCTTTGCATTTAGTGTGTTGAGCTGTACGATTTTTGGTATTGGGTGAGCAGTTGCATGATAAATTAGTGCTTCTGGGAGTTAGGGAAGGTAGAGTCTTTGGGATCCTATTCCAGTTGGAAGTGGGCAACAATCTAGTGGGGGGTTTGTATATTTTGGCTAATCTGGCTCAGAGTCGAGTATTCCTAGAATCTGGTGTGCAGGGATTGCTTGGGATTGGGCAATGGGTGTCAATGACAACTGGGGTCAGGATAGTAGGAGTGTTGTTGGACAGCGTGGAGTATGTTATACTCAAATGGACACAGGGGCCAGTGTAAAGAGACTAGCAGAGCACAGTAAAAAGCTCAACGTGGTAATGAGATATGAATGGTCTGGTGGGTGGCTATAGTGAACATGCTAGGCTGAGATTAAAGTATGTTCCAGTCGGTAATGGAAAGACTGGGTTGGTTAGAAGAATCAGAGATTGCTAGTAATATTATATATCAATGTCAATGGAAGGGAAACACCATCAAGGAGTGGGGCAAGAGAAGGCTAGGCATATAAAAGCATACATAGGATAACACAGGCTGCAAGGCTAGTCAGATATTATCTTAGCAAGTGTGTCTGGTTTATGGTAATCTGATCGGTGTAGCAGAGTTGTCGTCTAACAATTCTACTGGTTGGTAAAACTAAATTGACATAACCTCAAGCAAAGGCTAGACAGATATTCACAGGGCAGAGAAGTGTGGGCATAAACAGATAATACATTTGACAAATATGTTAAATCTTGTGGGTAGGTCTAATAAGTGAACTTGAATAGGTCGCAGATGATTCACTATAATAGGCACAATTGTTGTTAACATAGCCATATGCAAGACATAGTGTAAAAGGGTTTGCTATGTTTCATCAGAGTAGGCTAGTCTAACCTAAGCCTAGGTGAGAACAGTGGGCTAATATAGTATAGACATGAGCTCTGGACTCATTTGGACAAAGAGACGTCAAGATTATTAGACAATATGGCACAGTCGGCTAGTCCCTAGTAAGCGATATTTAAGTGTTCGAGGTCGGCCATATAATGTGGATATTGTGCATAATAGTGCAGTATCATAGACCTGGGTATAGCATATCAGTGAATTAGGATACAATCTTTATTTGTGGCAGTAATTAGTGATAGCAGATAGTGGCATGTACATTAATCAAGTGCATGGTGGTTGTGACCATAGTCATTAGCCCGGAGTACAAGAAGAAGCGATACGTGATTTGAGGGTGCTGCTCCACACGGGCAAGGACACTAGGTGATCAGCCAAAGTTACTGCGTGAGGATGTAATTTAAACAGTCTGTACACGCTCACCGAGTGGGCTGGACCAGCCTCTTGTCGTGGTTATATGATGGTTCCTTAGGCGCCCAGTTAGGCGAACAGGGGCAAACAGGGCCTTAGATGTTTCAATATTTTGCAATATTTCAAATGAGGGGTTGCTTGGCAACCAGAGGGAAGCCAGCCTCGTTATCACGCCGCATCGCGCCCGACATTTTGTTACAGAAATAAATGTCGCCGCAGATGCAGGCGCTGGGCTCACCAGTCAACAACCTACCAGTTCTTGACTGTTCTCTCCACCCAGCTCTCTGCTCTCTCCTGCTGGGGGTTCCGAATTCAACCAACTAAATGCATTTATTAACTATCTGGAGCCAATGTATTTCATCATAAAGGTCTCACAGCTCATGACATCATGTGCCAACAAACAATGAGGCTAATGCCCCACCCCCTATTATGAAACTTGTATATACATAGGCATAGCTGTGTGTAGCAGGTGGTGGGGGCATCAGCCATTACACAGAGGGATATGAATAGGTAGGCAGATACAGGAGCCGACAGTTTTGAGGGAAATGTAACATGTTCCCCCAAACATTCTTCTCGGGGTTGGGGGAGCTCTGGCAAGTGGGACCAGTCAGAGTTGGTTTCTGAGCTGAAGCTGGAAGAAATAGTTCACCTTTGTCTGTAAGTTCTTTGGCTCATTTTGCTTTCTGTGTGTGATTAATCCAGGATTGGACAAATGACAATAAGCTCTACTGGAATATTGGCAAACTGAGATCATCTGTTTTGGGGTCCAGATGACCAGGTCCCCTTCAAACCAGACACTAAACTCACATCTTAACTGACCCATTCCCAACTTCCTGCTCAAGATAATTAACACTTTATGAACATTCCAACCCATGTCAGGTCTCGATTCCTTCAAAACATGGCCTTCACCAAGGGCTTCCGACGTCAACAACCGCTCAAAAAAAAGCCACCAGAATGATCTTCTCCCAAAACCTCAGAGAACATTTTACCCTGCATTAAAAGTCCTCTTCTAACACTTCATTAAAAAATACATCCACCTCAAATCACTATTATCCTTGTACCCCCTCTACCTTCATGCCATCATCAAATAACAGGCTCAGACCCTGCTAGCCAGTGCTGCCAAACCAAGCAAACTGAGGATAGGGGATACATTATAATGCTGTATGAATTGAGTTCATACTGAAACTGTCCTTTCCCAGATTTAAACTTAACCTTCACGCGTGTCTCTTCCACCAAGCCTTTAACTATTGGTGTACTTTGCATTTCCCCTCCTGAATAAACCCTTCCCAATCCTTGTGTTGACACTGTATCAATGTTTCTATGTATGTAACCTGCATTACTCTATCATTTAAAACTACCTAACAATGGAACGTTATCGCCCATTGTCACCTTGCTGCTGTCAGAACTTAAGCAATCTCGTAAGTCTTGTTTTGTTGTTACACACATTCTGTAAACTGCAGTAGCAGAGCTACGATGCCACATGATAAATCAGGCCTGCGCTTTTCTGGGTTTTCTTATTCTCATTTTACCTATTTATTGTGCATGCCTTGGACTGTCACTATGCAATTGGCTAACTTTTTTGCAATTTTTTACTTTTCTCCTTTTTCCTTTCTCAATATCACACTTTATAATCGTTACCAGCGCCTCCAAACTCTGAGGGCTGTGGCTCTGGACCCTTTAAATGGAATTCCCTCAATATGCCATAATGGAAAACAGAAATGCCTACACATTTGATCTAAAATGCTGTGGATTGTCACACATGACACAAACACCAAGCCTGTCACTCTACCCATTCCAAGAAATATGCATTGACAATGCCAATTCTGCCATTTCTTGACATCTCATCGAAAGATACATCCACCTCAAATCAATTAATGTCTTCTTCTGACACCTCATTGAAAAATGCATCCACCTCAAATCACTATTATCCACGTATCCCACCTAAATCAGAAATGCCTAAACAGTTGATCCAAAACACTGTATGCATTTCTGATTACCATTATGGCATATTCAGGGAATGACTATGCTGGCCCGGTATCCACAGGATTTTTAAACGTGCAAAATCTTTCACTGGAGTTGGTTGGCCTGTGAGAAAATGCCCCTCACAGTCCAACCAACTCCAGTGAAACATTTTGTGTGTTTAAAAAACCTGTGGATAGTGGAGCAGCACAATTAATCTAACTTAAACATCGAATCTCCTTCAGCATAGGGAAAGGGCACACATCTGATTATTTTTTTTTTCTAAAAGCACTGAAGGAAAGGGTTGACTAGATTAGTGGAGTATGAAAGCAACAACTTGAGATTACTTACCAGCTCTTGACTATTCTCTCTACCCATTTGTCCGCTTTCTCCTGCTGGGGGGCTCTGAATGTAACCATAGTAACTATCTGAACCTAATGTATTTCATCATAAAGGGCCCACAGCCCATGACATCATGTGCCAACAAATAATGAGGCTGATGCCCCACCCCTATTATGAAACTTCTATACACATGTGCATAGCAGTGGTAGCAGGTGGTGGGGGCAGCAATCATTACACACGGGGATATGAATAGATAGGCAGATACAGAAGCCTACAATGTTGAGGGTAATGTAACATGGTTCTCCCAAACACTCTTCTCAGGAGTTGCAGGGGGCGGGGGAGCTCTGGCAAGTGGGGCCAGTCAGTTTTGTTTTCTCGGCTGAAGCTGGAAGAAATAGTTTCCCTTTGGCTGCACATTCTTTGGCTCCCTTTGCTTTCTGTGTGTAATTAATCCAGGATTGGACACATGACGATAACCTCTACAGGAATGTTGGCAAACTGAGATCATCATCTATTTTGGCATCCAGATGACCAGGTCCCCTTCAACCACACTAAATTCACATTCAAACTGACCCATTCCCAACTTCATGCTCAAGAAAATGTTTTTATCCGCCCATTGTGACATTGCTGCTGTTAGAACTTAAGCAATCTCGTAAGTCATGTTGTGTTGTTACTCACATTCTGACAACAGCAGTAGCAGAACTAGGATGTCACCTAGCTAATCGGGCCTGCCCTTTTCTGGATTTTGTTATTCTCATTTTACCTATTAATATGCGTGCCTTGGACTGTAACTGTGCAATTGGCTACCATTTTTGCTTTCCTCCCTGTTCCTTTCCCTATATCAGAAAACACACTCTAGAATCTTTTCCAGAGCCTCCAAACTCGGTAGAATGTGGCTCTGCACCCTTTAAATGGAATTCCCTGAATATGCTATAATGGAAATCAGAAATGCCGACATGTCTGATCTAAAATGCTGAAGCTTCAAGCCCCTCATTCTGCCCCATCCAGAAAACAAGCATTGACAATTCCAACGGCTTTAGGCTGATGCTTAGGCATCAAAGGGAACTTTGTCAGGACTCAGAGGCATTTTCTCACAGGCCAACCAACTCCAGTGAAACATTCTGTGTGTTTAAAAAACCCGCAGATAGCGCAGCAGCACAGTCAATCTAACTTAAACATCTAATTTGAAAAAAACATGTCTAAAACCATTGTTCCCTCTACCCATCTGCTGCTCTCTCCTGCTGGGGGCTCAGAATGTAACCAACTAAATGTACCTAGTAACTATCTGAACCTAATGTATTTCATCATAAAGGGCTCACAGCTCATGACATCATGTGCCAACAAACAATGAGGCTGATGCCCACCCCCTATTATGAAACCTGCATATACACAGCATAGCTTGGTGTAACAGGTGGTGGGGGAAGCAACCATTACACAGAGGGATATGAATCGATAGGCAGATGCAGAAGCCTACAATGTGGAGAGAAAAGTAACATGGTTCTCCCAAACACTGTTCTTGGGGGTTCTGGCAAACAGCCCCAGTTAGAGTTGTTTTCTCTGGTAAAGCTGAATGAAATGTTCTCCCTTTGACTGCTATTCCTTTGCCTCCTTTTTCTTTCTATGTGCAATTAATTAAAGATTGGGTACATTACAACAACCTCTACAGGAATGTTGACAAAACTGTGATCTTCTGCTTTTGCTTCCTTAAATGTCCCAATCTGGTGACCTGCAACCCTGTCCACCCTCTCCAACTCCTTCTCTCAACGGTAAAAAACATCTGCATTGTCCTGGATGACCAGGCCCCTTCAACCCACACACTAAACTCACATCCCAACAAACCCATTTCCAACTTTATGTTAAGCACTGGTAAACCACTTTTTTAACACTAGTATTCTTTAAAATGTATCTGTCTGGACCACACCTTACGCTTGCTGTTGTTTCAAAGTGGAGTGTAATCAGAAATGCCAGAAGGTTCTTGGCTATGCCAAGCTTACCCAGTTCTTCATATAGGATTTCCCTTCTTACATTAACACATGCTGAGATCAGGTACATACCTGCAAGATTAACTGGAACACCCTCTCCACAAACATATTTTGCAACTAGAATATACAGGATACAACCCTATTGTACCATGCCAAGATCTTTACTAAAGACACATCATATGTCTGATAGAATGTTGTTAATATCTAGACATTCGAACAGTCTCTGATACATTATTTGTTTTGTGATTCATTTAAATCATGACATGGAATAACATGAT
The DNA here is from genome assembly GCF_040938575.1 of Ambystoma mexicanum. Taxonomy (NCBI): domain Eukaryota; kingdom Metazoa; phylum Chordata; class Amphibia; order Caudata; family Ambystomatidae; genus Ambystoma; species Ambystoma mexicanum. The sequence continues at coordinate 839,931,215 of NC_090935.1, read as the reverse complement.
GTTGATTCTGTACGCATCCCATTCTTATATGTACTATAATAATTGTGCTCCATTCTGCTGGCTTCCTGTTATACTCTATAATCCTATATGATTGCAATAAAAACACGTCAACATCCCATAGTGACTCTTGTAGAGAAGCCCCTGAAAGTTCACACTAGAAAAAATACAACCCAGGAAGGAAAAAGGCCCAGCACACCTTTTGCAAGGAGGACAATGTTTATTTCCATAAAAAAACAACTCTGACAAAAAACAGCATAAGTGACGTAGGTTACAGATCAGGTTGGCTGGTTGGGGCAACTGTACACTTATGCCTACTCCTCCATGTGGGATGCCAGGGCATTGGTCTCAGACAGTATAGGACTGGGACTATAGTGGTCATTAGGCCAGAGGATAAGAATAATAATAATAATTTCACATTTACATAGCGCTTCAAACCCTCGGGTATCTGAGCGCTGCTTATTATTACCCACGGTGCGTGGTGCGCATTTATCGACCTCGGAAGGATGAAAGGCTGAGGTTGGCCCTGCAGGGATTCAAACCTGCGTTAGCAGGCTCTGCACAGATATCAAAGCGAGCACTCTACTCGCTGTGCCACTTGACCAGCTGGTATCCAGGAATCAAGTTCCCTGCTAATGGCAAAGGTCCCACTGCCTCAGATCAGTTCAAGGATGCCACACCAAACCCCAGGTAGTAGGTAGAGGCTGGAAATAGTGTTCATTTGTTTACTTTGTTCTCCCAAAGGACTTATTATTACAGAAAGTATTACAGAAAAAAAGAAAAAGGAAAGTGTATGTAAGTGAAATACACCACCAAGCAAAGAAAGCATACTTATTAGCTCTATGACATGCTTTAGAAATCTCTCTAGCCACATAATAATGAAGGAACACATTTCCCCAAATAAGTCTGTGTGTTTGTGCATAGGTGTGTGTGCGTGTGTGTATGTGCCTGTGTGTGTGTTAAAGATGAAAGGAAGTAACTCAAACATTGCATTGCGAAAGATCAGCTTCCACAAAGAAACAAATGCATTTCTGCCAGGACAGCAAGTTTACTACATGCTAACGATCAGGATGGGCTTGTCAGTTCCTTGGAGCTGAAAGCTAACCTGATTCTCTCTGAATGACAACCAAGTTACAGTTTATATACCCAGTTTGACAATTTACACATTCACACATGTGTTGTTACAAAAGCCATCCCCAACCCTCCATTTGCTAACACTAATACAAAGTCATTTTAATCCACTAGTTCTAAATCCCCATTGCATACAACCCTTATGACATGTGATCTTCTTCCCTCATCACTTATAACGAATTCCACATAATACATTTATCATTCATGAATAAATTGTGATTGGGCAAGGCTTTCCATAAACACGTAAATCATGAGAAAGGAGAGAAAAAAATAAGCATGCAGTTGAAGCAGCAGTAAAAATCCTTATCCTCCTAAATGCTCCAGGCATCTCATACCAATTTTCCTGCATTCTTGCACGTCCTATATGTGACTGCTATTTCAAGTCATACTGCCTTCAGCATATTTCTCTGAATACCCTTAAACCATTAGATCTCAATATAACCCTGCATGGCAGAGGTATCTGGTTATCAATAAAACAAGTCTTTGTGCTGCCTGTGAAATTACAATGCATCTAACAACCCAATGCGGCCATAAAAACCTAACAAATGATTTTCCATTCAGTTCTCACTTTCAGCCCTGTGCATTGTTATCAGAACTGTCCATATGCAGTTCACTTTCTACTTTTTTTCCCCTTTTGTGACCTAGGTCATCCAGATCTCCAAGCCATGCCAAAAAAAAACATGCCTGCAAATCCAGGAACTCTGCAGCCTATAAAAAAGTAGATAAAAACATGTATCCACAATAAACCCCATATTTCCCAACACCCTAACTGTGCCTGAAATCTAAAACATTGTTGAATTCTAACAAGTTAGTTTCACCTTCAATGAATTCCTTTATTGCATGCATAAAGCTCCCCACTACATACGTATAGGTGCTACAAATTGTACATTGCACAACACATTGTATCCATGCCACTGCTACTCATGTTGCCACCTACTGTGACTCCAAAAATGTATCCAGCTAAAATACAAACTGCCTGATTCATGGAATTATTTGCGTGAAAAATGCAGATTTGCGCCCCTTTCTGCCCGAAAATCCCCATACTTCAAACAGGGATTTTCGGGCAGAAAGGCGTGCAAATCTACGTTTTTCACACAAATAATTCCATGAATCAGGCTGAAAGTCACTCTCATTTCAATTCTTCTAACTACATTGAATATCAAAAAATGTCATAGCCTAGTACAGATTACGCAGTGTTAACCTCTCCTCTGCGTGGGGACTGTAGTATAATTTATTGTGTTTTGGAGTACAGGGCCACTGATATGATAACATTATTGCCAGCAATAATGTGGCACACATATAGCCAGCCCTATGTCGCTAGTGTAACATATGGGTATGCAAATGGAGACAGTCTGCAGGTTTAAAAGCACCAGAATATATACATATATTTTTTTTTCTTTTCCTCTTATTTGAAATGCCTCATTTACAGCAGACCACATTAGCTGTCTAATTGACTGACTTAATTAACAAATACTAACACTAGTACTAACTCAATAACATTACAATGTGCTCTCCATGTGGAAAAAGAGGCAGAAAAGACATGCTCTGCGAGTCATTTTAAACGTGCATTTAGAATTTTTTTTCTTGCTCTCTCTGTTCACTGTGTTTGCAGGAAGCAAAATCTGCATGCCAGGAAATATGTTTAGATACAGTTTCTTACTGTAAAAATCAAGCTATTATGGAAGGAAGGAGGATACAGTCTTTTGAATTTGATTGGTGCAGAGTATCTGCAGATAGGCTGCGTAAGCAACAGAGGTCTTCTGGACAAAGTCTGACAGAAAAAAGATCATATCCCTTTGGCTGAGCTGCCGTGAGGAGTTTGCTTTGGCTGAGTTGCTGACACAGACCTTCAGAGACTGGGCATTCCTGGTCTCACATGGCACCGGCTTGAGAACTGCATGTTTTCGCTGTGCATTTTAAATTGCAAGATTCCGAGGACATCCCTGGGCCCATTCCTCGGAGGCGGCAAGCCAAGGGAGGTCGTGTGTAGGAGAGCTACATATAGCTGGTAATTATCTAAGTGAATTGAGGTTGTGTGCCGTACGGATGAAATGTTTCTATAATATCAGGCAAGGAGAATAGCAATAGGGAATCCCTGTGTTTAATTGCCATGTTATAATGTTGCAAAGTGAATGTTGTTCCATTGCTGTAATTTTTTCTTCTTCTTGTTACAAATAATGTGGAGTGAATTTCGTTTTATTACTGCATTTGTTTTCTCTTCTGTTTGTTTCAGAGAACACTGTATAGCAAGAAGGGTAAGGTATTATTTTGAAATGCAATTGTTTACAATACAAGTATAACATACACAATCTGTGTAGAGTGTTTTTGCTTTTGTCTTTTTTTTCCCTTTGGTGCATCTAAAATAATATCTTGGGAGAAGGGGAAGATGTTTAGGTAATACATGTGTCATGTTTCCCATACAGATGGAGTAGGTTCATTAGCAATTATAAGTAGCAGTGTGCGTGTTTCCACTCAGTGTGTGTGTCTTCTGAGTGGAATATAATACCATAGTTTTTGCTGGGCGTACTGAATCAGCAAAGAGGCCTATGGAAACATAATTCACCAATGTATATAAATTAGTAATAATAACACAGGTTATGGAGAATGCTATATATGAAATTGTGGTATTTCTGAATGTAGGTCCGAGGCCTCTAGAGATCACACTAACAGTCTAAACAAAAGAAGGGGGTTTTGTATGTTGGGGCCAAAAATAAAACAGAAAAATTAGGCTCACCAAAATACCACCAACAATGATGTATACCGCTAAATGATCCTGTATACTGTAATACGGAATGGTCCCTGAAAGGAAATAAGGCCAGACCCAATCTAAATGCAAGGAGTAGTCATTGTCAAATTACCATTATTTTTGGTGGTAAAAAAATACCGCTGGGTGCCAAATCTACACAAAATACCCAACAGGACCCAACATGTATACCCCAACATTCCACCCTTTAGTTAATTTAGTTAATTTATTAACTACCAAATTCATTTCTCGTTCCTTGACAACATCACCTCTGGGGACCTAAACCTTACAGACATCCTGCATTATCTTTTTCACTTCGAGCATATTTCTCTGGTGTACAAGACAAAAACAAACATCCACCATTTTTCCCACAATCTACCCAAGACTCCACATAATTATCTGGATCGGCTAGAGGACACCTCTGAAGGCTCAATCACCCCTACCTCAATCTGCATGTCTATATGGTTTGAAATGGCAGTGTCTCTACCTGTGGACACAGTGACTGAAATAATAGCAGCTGTTTGAGGTAACTTAGCAGAATAACATCTTAAAAGTACATGGCAGGAACAGAAAACGACAAGCAGAAAAACAAAAAGTGGCATCAATATGTTCACAGTCAGACTCAGCCATGATTGCTCCCAGGCAAAGAACAAATTGACCAAAGTTCCAACTTTGATGCAACGCTTTGTGCAGGGCCCTCATCTCCTCACATATGGCATTACAGACAGTGGCCCTCATTACAACTCAGGCGGTGGACCATGGTGCTATTAGCACCATGGTCCATGGTGGATTCCGCCATGGTGGATGGCGGAATTACCGCCCCATTCCAAGGTGAGTGTGGCGGTAATTCCCCATTCACCATTTGCCCTTCCCCATTCCCATTTTTGCCCCATAGGGCATAATGGGGATGGGGAAGGTTGCTAATTACGGCAATGTAAATTACGGTGCCGTAATTAGCACCAAGGTCGCTTAGCGCCTTGGACTTTAACGCCTGCAAAAAGCAGGCGTTAAAGTGTGAATCAGGCGTTAAGGTTAAACCCTTAACGCCCGACTTGTAATGAGGGCCAGTTTCTGAATAACACTCAGATCCAGGAGAGAGGCAAAGGCCATTTCCATCCTACTAAAAAGTCTGAAGTGCTCAAGTACCTTCTTTAACACCTCTGAAGAAGTCGATGAGAGGTAATTGGTCCAGGTAGATTGTCTCAAAAGTTCACCCATTGTATGTCCTTCAAGAGTTTCACGGGGTGCACTCAACAAGGGAGGGGACAAAGAGGGCACAAAAGTAGCCTGGGGCAGCATATTAGAAACTACCAGATGGGTTTCGGGGGGAAAGCAGGACTGGGGAGCACAAGACAGCAGTGATTCACACTCCGCTCCAGGCCGGTGAGAGTTCATCATGGATGGCAGAGGTTCCTATAGCCAGACCCGCAACACACAACGTTCTGGTACTATAGATATTAGTCTTGACTGGTATGGTGCCATCACCCCTAAAACAAAAGGAAAAATGTGTAAGTAACGGGATCTTAACAGCACTTCGTTGTGGCTTTAACCACACATTTTTTTGTTTTTTAACATATCTCTAAACATCCCACATTAATGTTCAATACTTATTGTTCAGTAAACTTTCTAATTTCTCCCTCTTTACATTTTTCACCCCCTGCTCCCATCATTTGTTCAAAAAAATAGAAACCATTTAATTTCAACTGTGATTGCAGGCTACACCGTATTTCTTTGTGCTCTTTTTTCTCTTTTTTTATTACACATTCATGTTTATCGATTCGTGGGATAGTAGCCTGAACTGCTTGTCCCTGAAATAAGCCCCACACTATGCACAAAGATAGGTGCACCACACATTGTTCTATCTGTGGTGTCATCTCATCAGGAATAAATATTCTCAGAACACCAGGAGCATGGGAATTCATCAAACAGATATAATAAGAGTATGCTGCCTTTTCTCTCCTCACCCTCTTCATGTGTCTATGCCACAGATTGTCAGGAGCAAAGCCATGCACATTCTCCTTAATATTCAAAACCACCCCTTCATTTACAATTTAATTTGGGTCAGTACCTCTTTTTGTTTGGGGTTTTAACATTTCATGAGATCCTATAGCACTAACAAATGCATAATAAATGTTTACATTCCTACCCTCTCCAACCCCCACAATTGTCATTACCCCTAAACAAAAGCAAACACAAAAGAGACAAGAAAGGAAAACAACAGGCACATATACAACACAACATTCTTGTTCTGCAAACTGCTTCTTGGGCGACTGACTAAAAAATAACTGTCCATTTGTCCATACGGATGCCCTGCTCTATGAAATGTCACACAACTCCTCTTTCTGACCCTGAGGTTCATCTCCACTAGAGTGTTGTTCTTGCTGATGAAGATTAGTCCTGGTATCTTGTTGATCATATAAGTGATGGATCTTAAATTCCAGGAAGACATAAAGTTCAAGTTGCAGCAGAGAAACAGAGTTGTTGATCACTGGCGCAGCCAGATGTGGCAGATGTAGTTGGAACTGCTGGGAGATAAACTTGATATATTTCATTAGATCCCTAAAATATCCCAAGAACTCCTCTCCTAACACTTGAGCTGAATTGCATAGCTGAGATTCAGTGTGCAGGTATGATAAATGTTTTCATGTTTGCATGCACCTGCCTACTATTAATTACTACGATGTACAATAATAATCTGTCCCTAGCTCACAAACAATACACACATGAATAATTACCTTCAATAATGCACAACATAAAGACAATATATATTCAAAATGTAATAACAACATTAGTGTACCTTTTATCCATAACTCTCCCTCTGTGTTCTTTAATTACGTCCAAAAAATACTTCTAGTATATTTCTTTTTCATAACTACTATACCTGTAATACTTCTTCAATGTCTTCTTTCACATATGAGTTCTGAAATATATCATTGACCTAATGCCACCCTACATCCATATTTAGGAGTGAGCACTGTACCTGCAGTTCCCTTTTCCTTTCTTTTTGCTTTTCCAAAGAATAACTTGCAGGGGGTATTACATATTTTCTTAAAACCCTGAATGCACTGTGTGTGTGTTATATGCAAGATCTGTACGTACCAACTCATGTGTTTTGCACGAAATGCCACTGTGTTCCCCTGTTCCCACAGCAATATAATGGTCTGCTATCTACCCCCTTCTGCTTCCTTTGAACTTTGATACTACCTTATTCTTGATATAACCACACCTGGCCTCAATTTAATTTTCACTCGTTTTTAAAAGTCCTGCATTATACAGATTATTTATCCACAAGTCTGCTGACACTTCCAAGAGGCCTGCCTGCTGTATCCATGTCATTGTTTGTGCTTAAAAGCATGGTATGAGGAGTACTGTCTAATGTTCAATAGTGCTAAATCTGACACTCCATTCATTTGCCCTGGTTGGAAATATTGATGTGAGCAATCAGAGCCACTTTTAGGCTCTGGGTTACATCACTGGATACCTGAGCCTTTGTCCAACAGTGGTGCCATGCTCTGTCCCTTGGGTATAGAAAACATTAATGCTAGCTTGCTTAATCAATTTATTGAGATTGTTAATTTTGCTATGCATCACCTATAAAAAAACACATTCACATACCTGAAGATTAATACATAAAAAAGGAGGTCACTGTTTTGCAGATAAACTGCTGAGCTACAATTAAACACTACAAAACCATTTTGAGCCGCCTTGAGAGCTCTACCATAATGTAGATTGACAACACACTTTATGCAGTATAGTTACATATATTTGATGTCACGTTACTGTCCTACACCTCACATGAATATGTTAAACAGACAGCATGCCTAGTTGAGAAACACAATGTAAGGGGACCATGGTCATAAGATTCAGGTATACTCTAGTTTAACAATTTTATTTTCACCATACTACTATTCCACTTGCTGCAACATTCATAAAACTGACTAATAATATCGAGAACACATTTAGCTTGCTATTCTAGGACAAAGGAGATACCATAAGTATTGCAATACTCTCAGATAACCAAAAATACTAACAACCAAACATACACTGTACAAGCAGGTTTCCACTGATGCCACTCCATTGAAACCCCTCTTATGAATGTCTCCAACTTCATTGTTTCTTCTTAGCACTCCAACCTATCCTCTATCCTAATTCTCATTAATACTCTCTCATTTCTTGGGATTCATGAACGCCCAGAACCCAGTTTCCCACTGGAGGGGTAGTTTTTACCTCTGCCACATTTGCAGCAGCCAGGGTGTTAGATGTTTTAGGGGTTTTGGGGGGGTTACTCTCAACAGGCTTCTGGACTTCACAGATCCAAGTGACCTGTTCAATCACCCAACCCAGGGTCATATGCTTGTGAAAATCACACACCAACTGAGTCAGGATGTATTTGAGGAGTGCATTGAAATATGTAGTTATGAACTACATAATATTTGTGATCATCCACTGGGAAGTATGAGCAAATGCCTGCTTTAACTCCTGCTCAAACCCCCTAGGTGCCTCGACCTCCCCACATGGCAAATGATAGGCAGCCTTAAGGCCTCCTTGGGTTAAATGTGAGGAGACATTTTTAAAATGGCCACCTTATAGGTTGCCCATTTATAATGATCTTGTTCTTCCAGTCCGGCAAAGAATCTGGAGTACTCAGGTGAGATAGTCCATTTAGCAAATGCTATACAATTCACATCATTCCTGATATGGAATGGTGCCATTATCTTCTTATAATCTTCCAGGTGCTCCCATACCGAACACCTGGCATTCATATGGTATAGCGTAAGGAAGCTCTTTATGTCGTTGATTTGTCATATTGGATCTTTCAGAAAACCCTTGTTCTGTTTCCCTGTCATTTTCTTCTTCTGCACCTGAGTCCATTCATCTTCTGACTCAGAACTGCTGCTGGTACTCCTTTCCCGGTCTTATAGATGCACCCTTTATCTATGAGACTGGGCATATCTCCCAGAAATATGGGGTGTGCACCCCCTCTCCTGGGCAAATGTGAACTTTCAGGGTCACTTTACTTGTAGTTACTTTTAGGCCCCTGATAGAACCCAGTTTATTCCTCCTTCCTTCCGGGGAATCTGGGGAATACCCCCTTCCCTTGAATCCACAGGGATTTTTAGAATCCCCTCTTGGGCTGAAGCTTTAAAGGTTCTTCTCCAGCAAAGCGAGCTAGGGGGTCTTTCTGTAGTCTCATCTTTAGCCAATCTAATTTCCTGACTTCCTCATCATAAGAATTTTCATGGTCTTAAGTACATACTGGATTATTCCTTACTTCCCCGGACACACTGGTCCGGCCACTTTTCCTTGTTTGTGGTAGAGATGAACACTCATCAATATCAGGCAGTGAAGGGCCTTCTGGATCAGTTGGGCTAGGCCTGGGTAAGTCTAACTGCCCCATGTAACCCCGTTCTTCGTACGTGGCATGCATGAGGTTGGTTCCCATGTGAACATGAGAGGTTGTAAATGACTGGCATGAGGCCCCTGCTGGGGGGGCACCTCGCCTTGATCAGTGAGCTCTGTCCCATATCCTGATTGGTCAGGGTGCTTCAGGGCCTGTTTTTATAATTTTCAATTTCCTTGGTGAGATTCTCACACCTGTATCTGTCTTTCCTTCTTTTCTGTTGTTAGTCAGAGAGCTAGCTTTTTAATTATGACACTATGGCCTGATTTGCATCAATCACCCTGCTCTGAGCTATCAACCGATCTTTTGTTTGCTGAAGTGATTAATTCTCCCTCTGTGAGCCTTGTATGCTATGTGCATATGCCAGGTGCTTTTCCTTCAGGAACATAATCTCTTTCTCTTGCTCACCCTTACAATTTACTGATCTGTAACTGAAAACCTGACTAACTCTTTCTAAATCCATTTTCAACTGATGCTGCTCCTGCACAAGGACACTATCCTCCTGGTTAAAGAGGTATTTTTCCTGCAGCAGTTGAATTTTCTGTTCTTTTAAAGTATGTACCTGCTGATATATGTGATCAAAGTCATTTTGGGAATCAACCCCTTTTATAATTAAGTGACTGTTTTGATTTTTCAACTCCTTTATTTGTAATTGAAAGGCCAAAATGTTATCTAACAGCCCTCTATTATATACATTCTGATCATTAACCTTGTGTCACAGTGTGCTCACATTTTCCACACTCTCTCTTGCAGCTGGGTTTTTGTTTCATGAGGCTTTCTTGTTTTAACCTGAAAATATGGTTACTCTGTACCTGATCTTCTAACTGTTTTAGTTCTTTCTGTGCCTCATTTAGATTCTCAGTCTGACTCCGTGCACAAACCTCCCTCTTCTGCACTCAATTTTCCACTAACTGCAAGTGGAAGCATAGATAAACTGTATGCTGAGACATTTGACTCAGTTATTCTTGAGCATTTCAGGTCAAATAAAATCCCTCTAAGGCTTTGTGCCATATCAAACCTTCACACTATATAGCAATTCAATCTGATGTGACATTTTGCATAATTTTGAATTGCCAGTTCCCTTAATCCGCCTCTGTCCACTCACCACAAATGAACAACTTTGTAAGGAAATATCTCCTGGCATAATCTAATTCAATTGTATTCATTTAGAAAAAATTGTTTTTTCTTCAAATTTGTATAGAACCTTCTCTGCACAGGGGCAAAAATCACTCTGTTCCAGGTTGATTTCCTCTCACTATGCCAAATATGAAATCTTTGTGTTTTACTCAATCTTGATTTTTCACCTATACACCTCCCTGGAACTCATGGGTCAAATCCTTGTGTCACTTAAACAAGACAAAGATCACTTTCACTCTACCTTAATGCAATTACATCAAAATGAATGGTCTGTAAACATTCACTTGTCATAAATCAGAAATAGCCAGCTAACTCCCGGCCACGAGCCTCCAGTGTGTAACTGTTTATTGAGAGGCCACCCTCAACACGGGGAGTTCCTTCCCTCCACAAGCAAGGTGTTACCCAAAAAATGGTTTAATGTTAGTTATTTTCTTCTGCCCTACCTCCAATTCATCTAATACCCTTTGGATCCCACCCCCTCAACTACCAATGAGCCAGGATCCAGGCTCGTGTATGTAAATACATTTATTTGAATTAGATGTTACGAAACACACTGAAATGTCACAAACCACTTTATTCATGGCACAACACAATAAACTTCTCTCAACATTAATAAATCACAATTCTTTACTGTCTCCAAATTTCACTTCAAGAAATAATTAGCGCTGGTTAGTGAACACAATTTACAAATGTAGTGATGTGCAATTTCTATTTTCCTGCACACTTATAAGGCTAGCAGATTGGTTTTTCATATTTGGATAAATGCATATAGCAATTATGATTCTACCCAAATGTATGGTTTAAAATAAAAGCCGGGTGATTTAGCAGTTTGTTCTGAGCCCCCCTCTCTGAAAGGCCAGTGTTGGGGAAGCTGGATGGTAACAATTGGGATGATTTAAGAATTTTGGATTTTCAGCCCCCTCCCCCACTTAAAGGCCTGTGTTATGGGTAGATGGACAAAAATATTGGATCAATTTTAGAACAACGACACCTCTCTTCCTTAAAGATGTCGGGGTCAACAGAACAAAAAGGAATACCCAATTAAATTATAAGGTATGGTTTTTTAAGCGCACACTGGGAAATGAGCTTTGTTAATTTGGAATTTTAACAAAGTGATGGCTGGATGAATTCACCAGGCTGGATGTCTGATGATGCAGAACAGGGACAGATTTAAATTTCTTCTGCTGGTTCACAAATCTATCCACGGTAGGGCACCGCTGTATCCTTCTCTTTCTAACTCTAGAAGCCTCCTCATAAGCTCTGCTTTGCCTCTTTAACTACCATTGTGTCACCTCACTCGCCTCATGCTTCCTCTTGCTTCCGCTCTTACACTCATCTTGCTCCACTTGCATGGAATTCTGTTCCTTCTGACAGCAAAGAAACAGTCTTTCACCGATTTGTTCAAAACCAAATTAAAATCTACCTACTGGCCTCTGAATTCCCCTCTTAACATACCTTGTTTTGCCTTTTAGCTAACATTTTTCCTTTGCCTCTAGCCTGCCTCTGTCCCGCACTCTAGCACTTCATTTATCATGGTCACATCCCTAACACAGCTGGCCGCACTCCTTACCTGAAATGCCTGATGTTGATTGTCCTTAATCTATGTAAGTCCACCCACGTATTGTCCCCCTCTACTCCCCTGCACAATCCAGGCAGAATGTCAATTGAACTCACCCCATTGTAAGTAGCTCACTGCTTGACGTCAAATCTGATTTCTTATCTACTGTGCGTTCCTTTGTGATCAAAATAGCATTGTTCCGTCCTGTATATAAATAAAATAAATATATAGGAAAAATGATATTCAAACTGAAGGGTCATTTTGAGGCTCTTAATAAGGCTAAAACTGAACACATTCTGATCCAGCCTTCACATACACTTTGGAAAAAGCTGCCTGCCTTTGTGGATCTTCCTCCATCAAAATGTTCATCAATGTATTGGACACAGATAAATCACTCAGGGTAATATTGGAATCTCCACTTGTCACTGCATCACTCATTTGAGTAGGGTACTTTTCACACTTCTACGAGTCCTTCCTCCCTTTCGGAGAGGGCGTGCTGGGTTGATTTTAAGTGGAAATAGTAATCTCCCTAAGTTATAGGTTGTACTTTTTTTTGTTTGATTTCTCTCAGTCTCTGGAGAATATCGCAGAGATCAGCAGCAAATAAGGGGTGAACAGAATGTATTCATGTGGCTGGCAGAATAAAATGTTCAGTGAGATTGTGTGTAGGTTATGGTATCATTCCGAATTTTTCTTTGGAATCTCTGACTGAAACAAAAACGAATGTGCATGCGCACAATTTATGCAGCTATTCTGAGCCAAATCCCTCGAAAAAGGGTTATTTGGACTCTGTGAGATGTGTACATTTCCACGGGCAATTTTCCTTTTCCACTGCACATTTCAGTAGATGTGTTGTGGCCAGTTTTCAATATTAAAGTGTGTAGTGTTTGATTTTTCTCTCTCGCGCCGTTTCTGTGCAGGCATGTGACTCACATCACGTTTGGGATCTTCAAACAATGTGAAATTCATCTGTGGGTGTTGACCATTCTTGATAGATGTCGGCTTTTGGCTGACAAGGGCAAATGAGAAGTGATATTGGACACAGATTAAAGCGCCTGCCATCTCAGGCAAAGTGGCGGCTGTCAAATGTGTCCAGCAGAACCCAGCTACTGCACCGCTTGTACGAGGAGTCACCAAAAACCGTATCATGTTCAAGAAGGAAACCCAAGTCCCCTACATCTAAAAATAAACAATCACTTCAGTTTGCAGAAACATCATTTGAGAAACAAATAATGCTTCATGTTTCACCATACCTCTAAGTGGTTATTGTCTATCTTTTTTTAACCTTTGACTGTTCGCTCTTCAAATGTAGTTTTATCATTTTCTTTCAAATCATCTTTATTAGCATTTATAATTTACAACATAATCCAAGTCATTTTGTAATTCGGTCACAGGGAAGCCTCCAATATCGGATTTGCATGTTATTTTATTTTGTGCTATTCCAGACTATGGGCCTCATTACGACCCGGGCGGTAAGTGAATAACGATGCCGGTAATGGATTACCGGCATCGCTTACCGCTCCGCATGATTATGACACGCCAACCCGCTATTAGCGGCACCGTAATTAACGGTGCCGCTAATAGCGGCAGGAGCGCGGGCACGCGACACTTAATGCCGCAAATACAGAAACATCACAAGTCAGGCAGACATGCAAACAACGCCCTACTGAAGCCCGAAAAGGACCTTACCGGCATGGAGCAAATACCGGCATCGCGGACCACCCGTAAACGGCCATGTGCAATGTTCTCAACTGCCAAAGGTGCACACAATCAACACAGGTGGACGCAATATAGACTGGGCCAGCACAAAAGGAGCACACACCACCCCTTCCCACACCCAGTCACACACCAAAATTATTCCAATACTACTAGCAATGCTGGGGCTGGAGGACATGATTGCAGTGGAACTCCGGCAGCAACAACAACAACAAAAACAACAACAACAGGCACACAGAGGAGACGCAGGAGGAGAAGGAGGGTGAGGCAGGGACAGCATGCCCCACCAGTACAGCCAGTGGCACCACGCAGGCAGCCCCCAATCCCTCGCATCCAAGCCAGTCCATTCAACCTAACCCCTGAGCAGATCCACACCCTGTACCGTCTGGACTGGGACACCTTCACCACCATTGTGGACATGATACGTGACGACATTGTCAGCCTGATTGAAATATGCACCGCCATCCCACCCCTACTGAAGGTAGCCTCTGTGCTCCACTTCCTGTCCACAGGCACTTACCAGCACAAAGTGGGGCACATGCACGGCATATCACAACCATTATTCTCACGTACGCTGAACCAAGTTCTTGATGCCCTCCTGAAGCACACAGGCGACCACATTTACCTACCACGGACAGCCCAGGAGATCTCAGACACCAAGTTGGCTTCCATTCACTGGCCGGCATCCCTGGTTGCATTGGCACCATTGACTGCATCAATGTGGAACTGGTGGTCCCACATGCCATGGAGGTAGTGTATCGCAACCGTAAGCTATACCATTCCATCAATGTGCAAATGGTATGTGACTCAAACAAGATAATCACACATTGTTGTGCCCGATTCCCCGGATCAACCCATGATTCAATGGTCCTGTGGAACTCCACGATACCACGCTACATGGAGCGAAATGCGGGGCAGTGATCCTGGCTTCTCGGTGAGTTGCATGTTAAGCCCATGGAACTGCGATGTGGGTAGGTGATTGGGGGAGAGATGCATACTTCGCCTGGCTGAGATGTGGGGGGGAGGAGAGATGCATACTTCGCCTGGCTCAGATGTAGGGGGGATGCATACTTCACCTGGCTGAGAGTGCCTGGACCATGCTCATAACCCAAAGCAGGCCAGACTGGACCTGACACCTGACCCCAAAATGCAAGACGTAAGCTGCCCTACCAGTGTTGCAACCAGCCCATAGCCATCAACACGTGCACTGTACATAATTAGACCGTATACCCCGCAACACAATGCAGCTACAAGCAATTAGTATGGCCAATGCACAGCGCCAAATACCATCAGCAGAATGGACAGTCCTCCATACAAAGGAGTCACATGAGGGCCAACTACATTAAAACACCACTACACTTACACAGAGGTCCACCAAAACTGCATGTCACCATCTGTCGTGCATAGTGAGAGCATCATGAGGCTGCCATCAACAGTGACAGGATGAAAGCATAGAAATGATTGCACATCAGCCAGATCATCGGAACAACCAGCACCGGCGTGGACTAACAAAGTGCATGATCACTCACAAGGAATAGGACCCCCCTGCGCCCACGAGACGATGGCACGCACACCTGTCCATAAGAGGAATACACACATAGCAGTCACATCGTGTGTCTGTATTCATGCATGGATATGTGGTAGCGAACAGTAAATCAATGCATGCTATGGTGTCATTGATACAGGTCCCATATGATGTGATGACTTACACATACACATTGTTGCCCACATGCAGGTGATGCAGGCTATCCCTTGAAGAGGTGGCTCCTTACCCCAGTCCGGAACCCGCAGAACAGGCACGAGGAGGACTACAATCGTGCGCATACACGTACCCGTGTGGTGATTGAGCAGACATTTGGCCTCTTGAAGGCACGATTTCGCTGCCTCAGCAGGTCTGTTGGGGCACTCCTGTACGGCCATGAGAAGGTGGCCAAGATCATCATGGATTGTGTCATGCTACACAATATGTGCATCAGACGGAATGTGCCTCGGCCCCCTGATGCTGAACTGCAACCACCTGACGATGAGCATGAGGAGGGTGGAGATGGGGCTGCACTTCAGGGAGGCAGCGATGCACAGGAGGGACGTGTCATGCATCAGACTCTGATCAACCAATGTTTCTAGCACACATGGACGGGGAGTGTGACATGGAGGTGGCACTCAGGGCACTGGGTGTATTAGAGACATGGACACTGTAGACTGTTCACCAATAAAGCACACGTACACAATAAGCAATGTCTGCACATGTGAATTTTGATTTCCCAACAGGTGTATTAAAGAAATAAAACAAAGTGCACAAGCCCTCCACCATACAAACCCTCTCTCCCCTCCCCCTCAACTCCCCCACACACCCTCTCCCCCTCCCCCCTCAACTCCCCCACACGCCCTCTCCCACTCCCCCCTCAACTCCCACACATGCCCTCTTCCTCCTCCCCCCACAACTCCCCCACACACCCTCTCCCCCTCCTCCCCCCTTGACTTCCCCACACATGGTGTGCCCTGGCATGCACCATTAGTCCACATGGGACCAGTATGCCTGGCTGTACCTACAGCCCTCCCCCTCTTCCAGCACCAGGTGCACCACTGTCCGATCTGCACAGGTTCCTGCCAGACTTACGCACGGGGCTGTTCCTAGTGGAGCTGGCATTAGAAGATGTCCCAGATTGTCCTGGCAACTGTGGCTGACGCATGGCCTGCATTGCTACCACTATTTCGGAGAGGACCTGCCGCACTGCTGCCAATTCGGCACAAATGTCCTTCGAGGTGGTCTCGATTGCTGTTTTCAGAGATGCAGCACATTCCTTAATGTCATCCCTTGCCCTGACACATTCCTTGATATGCTGTGTCAACAGCCCTGTCAGCTCATCCTGGCACTTCTGAATAGCCCTGATCCCCTCTTGGCTGGTTGGAACAGTGGTGGATGTGTGAGGGGTTTCAAACAGTGTTTCTTCATCATGCACAGTTGTCGTGGGGCTAAAACTGCCAGGCCATGAATCCCCTGGAGATAGCCCTTGCATGCTGCATGGAGAGAGTTTTGGTGAATGTAGGGGGACTGTGCCGGTAGTTGCGCCATGCAGCTGAACATCTGCCTCATCCTCCGAAATGGCTGTTGTGGCAGCTGTCTCCCCCACTGTGCTGCTGGCAGCCGATGCTGTGCCTTCTGCCACTGGCTCCTGGGTGCTGGTGGCTGGTGTGGGCGCTGTTGTGGGGGCCGTAGTGCACATTGGTGCTGTGGCCTCTGGGGTTTTCTTGCCCTTCCCCAGTTGTGCAGGTTGGCCTGTACCCCTTGAAGTCGAGGGGCGGTGTTCTCCTCCTTGCCCCTGGCCTTCTTTTATGGCGTGGCATCATCCTCCCTAGTGTCCTCATCACCACAGTCTGAATGCGTGCCTGTGGGGGACCAATAGAGGGAGAGGGTTAGTGATGGGTCTACAGGCATCAGGCATGCATTGGGGAGTGTGCATTCATATGGAATGGCAGTTGATTGACATTGGGTGAGTGACATACGGGTTGCTTGGCTTTTGGGTGGGTGATGCATGGAAGCGTCAGGGTTGAAACACATATGGGGTGCATTATGCATGTGGACAAGGTGATGCTGTGCACTGCCTGTAGGCAGTCTTGTACATATGTGTCTGGTGGACCCTGCTCTACATCATTGCACTGTCAGGTGGACATCATCGTGTTGGTATTAGCATTGTTTCATTTGGGACACCTACCTGCATCGGCCGATGACAGGGCTCCTCGGTCCAGGTCCCCAACTCCCTCAATTGCCTCCGTCTTTATGGTGCTGGCGCAGATCTCCTCCCATGGTTGCAACTTGATGGGGGAGTCCGCTCCTCCGTCTGAAGCCATCCCCAGGTTGCAGTTGGCGGAGAGGATGCTCTGCATGCGTAAACGCAGATCGTCCCAGCGCTTACGTACATCTTTGGGAGTGCGGGGTGTGGTGCCAACGGCACTTACTTTCTGGGCAACCTCCACCCATATCTGTTTCTTGCGCTGGACTGCAGGGCGGGACATGTCAGAGGAGAACACAACATCTGCATGTTCCTGCAGCGTCTCCGCCAGCATTGTCAACTCCTCTCAGGAGAAGCGCTCCTTGCGCAGGGGATCTTGGTTTTTTTCACAGCTTTTGGCATGGTGAGATGCAGCAGGTAGTGTTGGAGGTGTGGTAGAGTTATGGGGGTCCGATGGCTCCTGGTTGTGGTGGATGGCAATGGATTGTGTTTTTAAAGATGGCTGCCGTGCTCTTTCCCGTTCCTGTGCGATGACGCTACTTCCGGGTCCGCTTATTAGCGGTGACCGCTAATAGAGGTGACCGCTATTAGCGGTCACCGCTAATGCCGATGGCTTGGATTCCGGTGGAGCTATTTGCACTATGTACAATGCCTGAAAGGGAGATTTTTTTCGCACTTTTACGGCATGGCGGTGGGGTCATTACCGGCATGGCGCAAAGCTCGTGCCCGCGTACTCGTAATAGGCCGCTTTTAGGGGTCTATTGCCAGCACGGACACGGTAGTTGCTCCATGCCGGTAATGACCGGTACTTACCGTCCGGGTCGTAATGAGGCCCTATGGGCCTCATTATGAGACCGGCAGTAACCGCGCCGGTAAAACTGGCACAGCTGCCACTGGTATTATTATTTTTCCGTGTCATTACGGCCCGCCGGACCCGGTAATTGCCCAGTCGCGGGCGCCGGAATAAAATGCTCCCCATTCCCATTGAGACCCATAGGGCTCAATGGGAATCGGGAGGTCGGATGCACCAGCACCATTCGTGAATGGTACCGGTGCATCCAACATGCTCTGCTCACGGGTGCCGGTACGCCTGCCAGGCCAGACCTGGTGGGCGGGAAGGCACCCGCGAGCAGAACTCATAGTTTGCCGGTCCGGTAACAATGGTAATGGCAAGCTTACCGGTACCATTGTAACTGGACCGGCAAACTTATAATGAGACCCTATGTATAACATTTTGCAATTGCTCGTGGTAAGTCGCACGATACTGCTCTTGCTTAGTACACAAGCAATTAAGCAAAACTAAATTACATAAATTTTTATATCAAGCTTTTTGTCTTGGAATGTGCAATGCAAAACGCACTTCTGAGGCGCCATACTAAACATAATGGGCCTCATCATGAGTTGTGCTGTAGCCCTTAAATACGGCATTAACGGTGTCACCGTGGCATTTAAGGGCTGGCCCTATCACAAGTTGGGCACTAAATGGGCTGTTTTACCTCCAACCTTTTCTGGAGGTGAAAATCCCATTTAGCAACTTGTATTACCGCCGGCTGTAATAGCGTGCAGTATTAGCGCTAAAGATTCTGGGGAATGTGGATTTTCAGTTAACGCCCAACACGTGATCCAGCAGTAATACTGCTTGACCAGTGGGCACTAACACTATTACAGTTGGGCGGTATTATAGCCAGGATACTGGATAATTTGCGATGAATCCCAATCTTTATATATAAATCTGAATGTATTTGTGTGTGTGTCTATGTTTGTCTGGCTATACAAATCCACACCGTTGAACCCATTTCTACCAAATTTTGCATGGATTCCTCTTTTGTCCAGGGCAAGACCATAGTCTATGTTTGGATGCAAAATGTTATATGCAAAGAAAAATGTGCGATGTGTTTGTATGTTTAAATGGCTTTACCAATCCACACCGTTGAACCCACTGCTACTAAATTTTGCATGGATTCCTCATTTATCTGGGGCAAGATTGTAGTCTATGTTTGGATGCAAAATATTCCCTATGTTCACACCCTCATTTATTGATGCTCACCCCAATTCACTACAGTAGGTACTAGAAGGAGGCAACATTTGGAAAAGTGTCTGAAGCTAAATGTTTGATGTGTTGTTTATTCCTTTGAAATGCATTACTACTGTATACAGTTCTAAAGTGTTTATTAAACCATTTTAAAGGGAAATTTAAAAAAATGTATCACGCCACTCTAAATATGGGAAATGGCAAGGTTGCAGTTTGCTAAAGTTCATTCACCAGAAGAGAGCACAATCAATCAATCTTTCTTGGACATTTTCTCAAATGTGCTGATGCCATTAAATTACTGAACCATTTATTTATGTATTTATTTATTCATATTTGTTGAGCGCACAGCAGACCGAGGGCATCGTGGCGCTTGTTACAGTGTTGCTTATACTTAGTTACATACAATTCAAGTCTGTGAGATTTCATTGGACAAAATGATTCTTTTTTGTTACATATATACATGGAGGTACAGGTAGCTAGGAGAGCAAAGTTAGTAGTTTTGAGTTTTTGTGGAAGGAAGAGAGGGAAGTTTCAGCTCTGAGGTCAGTGGGGAGAGAGTTCCAGAGCTTGGGTGCGAGGAATGGGAAGCCTGTGCCTCCTGCCTTTGTCCTATTGATGCGGGGTATCGTTAGTTGATTGGAGTATTGTAGTCTGGTCGGTCTGGTGGATTGAGGTCTAAATAGGGTGTCAGAAAGGTATGAGGGTGCAGTGAGGTTGATGCATTTGTGCGTGTTAGTAAGGATTTTGAAAGAGATGCGGTCCTTGACTGGGAGCCAATGGGCTGTTTTCCTAGCTTGAGTGATGTGATCTCTTTTCAGTATGCTGAGGGCTGCTCTAAGGGCGTTATTTTTTGTTGTTTGGAGCCTTGATAGTTTTTTTTGGTGGTGCCGGCTAAGAGCGCATTACAGTAATCTAGTTTGGCTCCTATTGTTGCTCTCGCGATGGAGAGGCAGTTATCCTTGGTTAGGAATGGTTTTATTGCGTTGATGAGTTAAGTACTCAATGCTGAGGCTGAGACTATGGCGCTGACTTGTTTGTCCATGGACAGGGTAGCGCCTATGTGAACCCCTAGTGTCTTGTCCCCATTCAGACAGAGGCTGTTGGTAGCCATCCATGCTTGTATGGTGGAGTAAATTTGTTGTAGGGTAGTGGCGTCTTGATGATAATGCCCCGTGAGGGGGAGGAGAACCTGAGTGTCATCAGCATAGTTTGTGTAAGTGATCCCTAGTGCATCCAATTTATCAAAGAGACGCTTTGTAAAAAGATTATAGAGCGTGGGGGTAGTACATGAGCCTTGTGGGACACCGCAGTGGATGATGGAGGGTGCTGCATGAGCTGTGTTGGAAAACACTTTCATAGCTCTGTCCTTTAGGAAAGATGTCACCCAGGATGCTGCGTCCTTAGAAAAGTGTGCTGCATGTGTCAGATGACTGGTCAGTGTGGTGTGATCTACCAGATCAAACGCTGTTGAGAGGTCAAGGAGAAGGAGGAGCGCTGGCTTGCCTTTGTCAAGGATGTTGGTGATTTCGTTTTTTAGGTCTAGTAGGGCGGTTTCTGTTCCATGCCCCTTGCGAAACCCAGATTGTCTTTTTCTTAAGATCGCATTCGATTCCAGGTATAGTTGAATCTGTTTGTGAGTGGCCTTGTCTAGTATTTTAAGGAGGAATGGAACTGTCATTATGGATCAGTAGTTGTTGGGGTTAGCAGGGTCTAGCGTTGTTTTTTTTTTAAGAGAGGGCGCACTCAGGCCTCTTTCAGGCTTTTTGGGACTATGCCCATTTTGAATGAGGCATTAATGAATGTCGTGAGAAGAGGAGCGAGTGGTTCTGCACAATCTTTGATGATTTTAGGGGGGCACTCATCACCTTTACATTGTGATGGTTTGAGGTGTCTGAGGATGTCAATGACCTCTGCTTCGGAGATTTCTGCAAATGTGAATTTGGGCATATTACAAGTTTTTACATTTGGTAGTGTCTGTGCTGGGGGCGTTGCTTAGGTAGAGTTTTGTAGTGGTGAGATATCTTGTTTTGGAGGAGATCTATTTTTGCAAGCATGGCTGATTGTATGGCTGTGCACCAGGCTTCGTCTTTGACGATCTCATCAGGGCATGTGGGCGGTACCGTTAATTCTTTAAAGATACTGAATAGTTCTTTAGAGTGGGAGTTGGCAGCGGTGATACAGTGGTTGTAGGATTCGGATTTAGCACTGAAGATGGCTTCTTTGTATTTTTTGGCTATGGACTTAAAGTTATCTTTTGTGGCGTTGCAAGGATTGCGTTGGCAATTTTTGAGCGCCTGACGTTTGTCTTTGCGCAGCGTCTGAAGTTCCTCTGTGGACCAGGAATTGGAGTGGAACAATTTTTTCTCTTTTTTGTTTTCTAGTGGCGCAACAGTGTTGACAGCCATGGTAATGGTGTCTGTGAATATTTTTGTGAGGATGTTAGAGTCTGACGAGAACGGAGGCGCTAGGCATGGCATGTTAAGGTGTTCACTGATGTTGTCCGCTGTGAGTATTTTTTCACTTCTGGCTAGGGTCGCCGGTGCTGTGGTAAGCACTTTAGTGCATATTGAGACTGGGATGTTGAATTGGAGAATGTTGTGGTCTGTCCAGGGGACACTGGTATTAGAGGTGATGGTTGTGTTACAATTATGGTCTATGATCCAGTCTATGATGCGCCCTTTAACGTGAGTAGGCAATGTGATTTTTTGTGAGAAGCCTATGTCGTGGAGGTCTTTGGATAGAGAGATGGCAGTTTTGTCCTTAGGGTCGTTGAATCCAAGGTTAAGGTCTCCTATAAGTATTGTTTTAGTGGATTTCTTAATATTGTTTCCTGTAGGGCCAGGTGGTCGGTATACGATATGAATATTTATTGTAGTGCTAGGAGAGAGTGTTAGTTTGGTTGATAGAATGTCGACATTCCCCTCCTCTTGGTGGGGTATAGTTCTGATTGATAGTGTTTCTTTGTGGATAAGGGCAACCCCCCCTCCTAATTTGGAGGTCCTGTCTTGTCTAAGGATGGTGTACCCTTGCAGTACGGCTAATGTGATGGCTGGGCCAGAAGCTTTGTGGAGCCATGTCTCTGTAATTGCAAGTATGTCTAGGTCTTGGGTGGTTATTAAGTCGTTTATCTCTAGGGCGTGGGCATTGAGAGAGCGTACATTGATTAGAGCGCACTTGTATGTTGTGGGGCACAGGCTCTTTATAGGTATGGTGTGAGAGTCTGACTTGGGTGCGGCGAGACGTTGCGTGTGGGAGCTGCTGCTATATGTGGTATGTGATGGCTTGGTGCTGCGGCTTACAGAGGTGTTGTCGCGGTAGTGGTGTTTGTCTGGTTCTGTGATGCGTGAGCTCAGTCGGCAATTTCTGTGTGGAATGAGTGTGGAGATGGCATGGTGGTGGATGGGGAGGGTGCGGGCTCTGAGCCTGACCAATCTCATGCTGAGGTATGGCACAACTGTGCCTGTTAGGTTTTGTGAAGTGTGTGACTTGGGCAAGATGTCCATGGTGAGCGGGCTAGTGGAGGCGTTGTGGTAGTGGTGAATGGTCTCTATGCTAGGGAGGTGAGGTGTGGTCATTTCAAGGAGTAGCATGCTTAAGAGACATGCGTAGGGCGGTGGGGCGTACAGGCTGTGTTGAAATTCTCTGTGCCGTTCGTTTGCGGTCTTCGATGTTAGCGTATGTTGCTAGTAGGCAGGGAACATATATCGCAAAGTGGGCTAGATGCAATTAATATAGGATGGTTGAATCGACTATACTAGTGGGTGCATCAGTGGGTGGGTTCAGTTTTGCCAATAAGACACACTATTAGGAGTGGCAGCTGAGTGCAACTTTCATAGGCAATCTAGATGCAATTTTTTTAAAAAATGGGTAAAAATGCAACTTTCAGCGGTAGGCTAAGTACCGTTATCATAGGCAGACCCAATGCAGATTTAAAAAAAAAAAATAGGCTACCATGCACTTTCAAAGGTAGGCTGAGTACCCTTCTCATGGCAATCTAAATGCAACTTTTAAAAATAGGCTACAATGCACTTTCAAAGGTAGCCTAAGTACCGTTCTCATGGCAATCTAAATGCAACTTTTAAAAATACGCTACAATGCACTTCCAAAGGTAGGCTAAGTACCGTTCTCATGGCAATCTAAATGCAACTTTTAGAAGGCGGTGCATTTATTTAATTATTTGAATGCAGCTAGCTATCAATGTAGACAGTCAACGTAATGGTAAAGCATGCTCAGTGTGGTGAACTGTATACAATAGCGGGATCAGAGCAGGCTGAGCTGAGGGTGCAGATGCAGGATCGATGTGCTATAGGAGCGCATGTGTCAATATATACATTTATTAGGTAGATGTGCTGCGAGGAGAGGCATGATGCTGTGCAGCGGTATATGCAGCGCTAAGCCGATGGCGTCATAGTCCCAAGATTAGTGTCTATGCCGGGCCGGAACACAGCAAATGAAGGGCTGGGGTGGGCACGGTCAAGGACAAGAAGAAGGAGGGCAGGCGCAGGAGTCAATGTTGGCTTACCCGAGTAGGGCCAGGGTCCATGGCCTTGGTCTCTGGACGTCACCATGCCACACACAAAACGAACATCACTTGGAAACGTTCCATCTGATGCAAAGCGACAAATCAATATCAAGAACTTCTGAAACACAAAAACAAACAGCAGCACGACTTGCCGAGGACAAGAGCAACTTTCTCCAGGGAAAATGAGATGCCAGAGCAAACTGAAGCAAGACTTGCTGACATGAGAACAAGAGCAACATCCTCCAGGGGACATGAGACACCAGATCTAACTGCAGCAAGACTTGCTGACAAAATGACAAGAGCACAACCTCCAGGTCTCATAAGACGCCACTCGATCAGGACACGGGCAAAGCCAGGTACCCCAGCGATTGTTGTTTAAAAGTGCTCACTACCTCTCAAAAAAACATAACTCAATTCAAAGCCTCCCAAAAAGTGGACAACCAACTACTAACCCTTTTTTTAGGCAATGGTAAGTAAATACACGTGTAATATCTGCAAGACTGAAACTCTTAAACGTGCACATTGCACGTAGGATTCACTCTACTTGTGCACTTAAGCTGCAGTTCCAACTGTGCAGCTGAAGGCTGGTGGATATAGGTTTGCATGCATTATTTCTACTACATAAGTGCAGACCAGCATAAACACCTCCAGCTATAAATGCATTGTGGGAGGCATCTCACATGGATTCCTTTGGGTTCCACCAGATGTTAGCACTCAAAGCTTGTGGATTCCATAGGAATCTCCAATATCAAAATCAGAAGTTGGTGTAAATGCATTCCTTTTTCGCAGGCAGAGCAAATGGGGAAATAGAAACCTTAATTTCAATAATTTCCATAGCTCCACCTTCCAGTAATATGAACATCCCTGAGTGCGTTAAAAGGGACATGGAATGGGATTTTGTGGTCTGGAGCACAAACGCATTTGGGGCCTGACCCGAAATCAAAGAAATTAGGACCACCAAAAATATCTGTCTGCCCCCTGCTCCACCCTTTGGTGTAGGCAATTGCAACCCATACCTTGATATGCCACCTCAGCAGCAATCTAAATAAGCATGGCTACTTCCTCCATGCACCTTGATTCTCTTTATCTCAGCTTGAATCAGAATAATAAACACGTGACATTTCATGGTTAACATTATCAGTTCCTGAGGTGGAATCTCGTGTTTTGGCCTCGGCATAGAGCACATTTGTATTAATAGGAGCCACAAGGAAAGTATGGCGTGTGTTACATAGATGCTGGACACAGATGAGCTGTATGAACAATGTACACAATTTCTAGCATAGAACAGACATTATATTAGCCGCCTAACAGAATGTACAGGTGCACAGGCATTTATATAGAAGGTACATCAGGTTGGTAGCAACTAGGAAGATACACACGCAATAACACTGACTGAGGGTACAGATTAGAAGATAGCAGGAAGATGCATGTACCCATACTTAGTCGGAGGAGAAGAGGGTTCGTGGTTTTCAAGTGGTTTTAGAGAGTGCAAAGAAACAAATGCCTTTGTAGAGTGCAGCGTAGCAATGGTCACAATTGTTATTCATGAAGCAACATTGTACACAGTTAAACCATGAATGAGGCATTTTTGAAGAGCGCACCCTGAGAAATAAATCACTCTCACATTCTGAAAATCATGAAATATTTAGGGACAGAAGAATGTTGATAGGTTCGGAGGAACTATGATGAATACGTTGCCCAGGTTCACACACTTTGGTTAAATGGCAAAGCTGAGATTTGAGCACCGGCTGTCGTTTCACCACTTAACCATACTGTTTCACAGAGTTTTAATACAGCAAGGTTCAATTATTTGTGAATTATTATGTTCATGAGCTAAATGTTTCAGTCAGTTTGTAGACATGATTTGGAAAGTACACACATCACCTGGCAACCCAATAAGACAATTACACACAAATATCTATAGACAAATGTTTTTAAAAAGAACAATGATTCTACTGTAACATTATTTTCTCCTTCAAGGTATGTAAACAAGTACCAGAACAGCAATTGTTGCCTGCCACAAACATTTCATCTCAGTTTTACTACTGTATTTTAACGCTTCAAATAGATACAACAAAATAACCTGTGGTAGATTGATCACGAGTAAAGTAATAGCCATACATTTGTAAACTGTTATTAATTCATTGAATTAACTAATAAAGCGCACAAACAGTCCTGAGGCAATGAGGCGCTGTTACAAAACAGTTACTTGCAATCAACTGAGACAATTAGCCAGTGGATTCTGGTGCAGTGTTATAGTGGGTCTTATATGCATTATGTGTATCACATTATGTATGCATCATATTGTTCTGGAATGTAAGCATTCCAGAACCATTTGAGTGTGTATGTGCACCGGCAGCCGTATGCTCCGGGGGCTCTACGAATAAACTTAAATATACATATATTCATGGTTCATGTATAATTATAACAAATAGCGACGAGGTACCTTTGATACAGAGCCCCCGGGGCTGGTACACCATCACAGCTGCACAAGTTAGACTGCACGGCCTGCTGAGATGGAGGAGAATATGCTGACTCCCGTACTGTGAAAAGGAGTGCTGCTGTGCCCCAGATAAGCCACGGTGAGTGTCTCCCGACGTACCTGCGACTAGGAGACATTGGGTGAGACTCCCACACCTTATTAGTATAAGGAGGACTGCAGTGTTTCAGCCCCGCTGCATCATATGAAATGCTGCCTCAACAGCAATGAAAAGGTTATAAAAGAGGACCCAAAGGCGTGCCGAGGCTTGGCGGCCATATTGTAAACATCATTGTTTTCAGTGTGTTGCTACGGCAATGAAGTAACGAAGTAAAGGGCAACGACCAAATCATATGGATCAGCTCATTTGGCATAACCTATGCACACAAACAACAAAGTAAACCGCAATATATGCATTTGGGGGAACTGTAAATCCTGCATGGATATCCACAACACAGAAAAATATATTTTAAAGAGCTTTTGGAACTTAAAGCCAACTTTTGCATTGAACATTTACTATAGAGATACAGAAAAGAAAAAGGAAAATAGACATACAAGTTTTAATTTACTGGGTAAGACTAATTGCCTGCCATCATGCAGCATGTTACAGCACCAATGCAGTTCCTTCCGCTTCCTGGGAGTCCTACATGCCCATGGGAACAGTGGATTGACGGATTCCAAATATACTTGAGGGCATTTGGTGGGGGAACAAATATAATGACAATCTCAAGGAAGCCACTTTGCTAAACTGCATTGGAGCAGAAGCTTTAATGATTATTAGGGCACTTCCTGATCTGGATGGTGCTGAAGCAGGGTCAGGTGGCAAGAATAATAAATTTGAGTGTGAACTAGGAAAATTAGCCAAACCTGTTGGTAACAAAACCAATGTAGTGCTAGAAAGGTACAAGTTTGTTTCAAGACGCCAGTTAAAGCGTGAATCAGAGGACACCTACATTGCAGCTCTGAGGGGACTCATGTCCACGTGCAAATTCACTGGTGTTGATGGGGAGTATTGAAGAGATCAATTGGTGTTGAATGTGGCTGATTCACGCATACAACAGAGGCTGCGGCAAGCTAAGAGCCCATCATTAGAGCAAGCACTGGAGATCCCCAGAACTATGGAACTGGGCGATCACTGTATGAAAGAAAGATTTGACAAAAGTGAAGACAGAGAAATCAAGATGGTTCAGGAGGAGGGGAGAGAGGGCGCTGATGAATCCTTGGTGGCAATGGTAAGGAGAATGACCACTAGCAATTCCAGAGCAAGCTTTAAGAGAGGAAGGGAAATAGGCTACACAAACCAAAGCCAAAGCCATTGTCAAAAATGTGGCTGGTATAAATACAACAATACTGAAAAAGAATGCCCTGCTGCAGCTGTTGAATGCTACAAATGCAGTCATATAGGACATTTTGCCAAAGTGTGTAGGAACATTTGTGGAAGAGGGTGCAGATTCAGTAGATACTCCATGAACAGACCACCAAGAAACATGGTGAGGATGGTTGAAGAAAACTCTGGACCTGCAACACGATGACCATCAGCAGTGAAAACACACAACATATACAGATACTCACAGTCACTTCAATAGAGGAGAATAAAGGACTTTGGGTAAACATGCAAATAAATGGAATATCTTTGCCCATCATGGTCGACATTGGGTCTCCATACACTATGGTAGATGTCAACACATTTGTCAAGGTACTGTCTGGCAACCTTCATGAGATACAATGAACTGGGGTGAGAGCAACAAGACATGGTAAAACTTCCATAGATATCATCGGATGTACTTGGGTGAAGTTGCATTTCCGTGACAGGGAAACAAACTGTAAGTTATAAGTAGCAAAGAATGGTTCATCCATGGTGGGATCAGAAGAACAAGCAGCCCTACATGTTAGGATTCATCCAGGGGAAGAAGTACCCATTTTGACTGTTTAAAAGACAATAATGACATTAAAGATGCACTTGCTAAACAATTCCCCAAAGTGTTTAATGAAAAGATTGGACTCCTGGAAGGGCTTCAACATAAGATAATTCTTAAAAAAAGGAGCAATACCGGTAGCACATAAAGTAAGGGGTGTTCCCATAGGCACAAAATAAGCACTAAAGAAAGAACTTTCTTGGTTGTGTGAACAGAATATAATCAAACCTATAGAAAGCTCAGAGTGGTTGGCCCCTATAGTGTTGGTGAAGAAACCAGATGGGACCATAAGGATGTGCTTGGATCTGAGGGATCTTAACAAAAACATCTTGATAGATAGACATCCTCTTCCAAATATAGGGGAGTTATTGACGACCATGAAGCCAGACAGATTTGTCAGCATGTTAGACCTATCCTCGGCATACCACCAGATAGCATTAGAAATTAATCCAAGAGTTTAACATTGTTTGTCACTCCACTTGGTGCTTTCATGTTTAAGAGGCTGCCGTTTGGCCTTGCTTCGGCTGCGGCGGTCTTTCAAACACTAATGTCACTTTTGTTTGGATGCCTTGAGGGAGTATATTGCTTCCGAGATAACATTTTAATATCTGCCGAGACGGAAGAGGAACACAATGCAAAGTTAATGGGAGTGCTACAAGTGGACTCACCTTGAAGTTAGAAAAGTATAAGATTAAGTGTGACAAGGTATCATATTTGGGCCACTCTATTAATGCCGATGGTATAAGTCCCAATAAGGAATTGATGAATTCTATTTTGAACATTCCAGAACCAATAAACAAAGACCAATTGAGGAGATTTTTGGGCATGCCAGAGTATTACTCTAAGTTTGTGATTTATTACACTAATAAGACCAAAAGCATGAGAGAACTTATGAAAAAATCTGCAAAATTATTATGGTCAGACGAGTGCAAAAGTGATTTGGACAGATAAAAGCTACAATCAATGAGCCCCCAAAACTTGGGATGTTTGACTGCAAAGCAAAAACCATAATCTCAGTGGATGCCAGTAAATTTGGCGTAGGGAGAGTATTGGAGCACATTCAAGACAAAGGTTTAGTTACAATTGTGTTTGCATCAAGAATCCTGAGGGGCTCAGTATTGAACTACTCCATGATAGAGAGAGAAGCTTTGGGAGTAAAATGGATTTTGAAACACTTTATAAATTTGGTGTGGGGGCTGCCCATTCCCCTCTCTGACCATAGTACATGTACTACAATCAAAGACGCCACATCTGATATCACCAAGGATTAGACATTGGATTTTAGACATAATGCAATATAACATTTGCGTAAACTATACTCCGGGCCAATTGAATCTAGTTATTGACTGTTTCCCCAGGTTGCCATGGGAATGTGGAAATGCAAACACTGAATCGAAGAAGGAGTCTGAGCATGATGACATTATAGCAACCATAAACCCGAGCATAACAAGAGAAGAGTGGAAAAACCTGGCTGACATAAGTGAGTCTCAGAGAAGCTATTAACAACGATTGGAATGATTTTGATCAAAGCGTGGGAGCTTATGCTTAAATAAAAGAGGAGATATCAATGGACTCAAAACACATTTATAGGGGCGATCGTGTCATCCCTCCCACGAAGCTGGGGATAAGATAGTCACATTGGCCCAAGAAGGACATGTGGGCAGAAGTTTAACCAATTGAAGAGTGAGGAGTAAATACCGGTGTCCAGGAATGTGGAGGGACATGTAAGAAAGTGTCAGGAACTGTACTGCATGTGCAACAAGTGGTAAAGTGAAATGTGCGAGGAAAACACCTTTACAACCAGTGGAGATTCCCAGTAGAGTGTGGTCTAAATTGGCGATTGATATCATTGAACCGTATGAAAATCTTGATACTGTCAAAATATATATTGTGGTTCTAATAGACTACACCTATAAGTGGGTTTAGTGGGGCGTTTTAGAAGGAAATGTCACCACTGAGAACATTTTGAGTTTTTTAAATGAGATCTTTAATAGAGAAGGTGAACCCAAGAAGATAGTTTTGGATAATGGAGCTAAGTTTACCACGCTGGAATTCCAATTGTTTTTTAAAGACAGAGCAATTGAGCATATAACTACATCACTCTATCCTCCCATGGCAAATCGACTTGCTGAGAGAATTAACACATTTGTAAAAAGTGTAATTCAATTGGCTATGGCCAACTCACTTCCATGGAGAGATGCCCTTAAAGAGGCTTGTTGTACTTATAGAACAACTCCACATTCCACCACAGATGTAGAGTCATTTACTATGATGCGTTGCAGGCTGGCATCTAATCATTTGAGACCTGCATGGATGTTCATGGATACAGGTAAAGTTAATTTTGACATTGAGCAAGTTATAAGAAGAGTGAGAGAGAAACAGGCAAAGTACAAAGAATACTATAATTGGAGAGAGTGAAGGAGAAGATGATAAAATACGAAAACTGGGTTTGTATCAAAGAGCCTAGGAAAATGTTTAAGGGTGAATCCAGATTCAGATCGCCACAAAGAATACAAAGTTTTTCTCGTATATTAGCTGTGTTGGAGGATGGAAAGAAGTGGTCATGCGATTATATTGTGAGGGTGGAAAAGGATTTCAATATGCCAAGTACCAGCAAGCCTAGTACCCAGGTGGTGACAGACCACACTTGCAGGGGAATACAGGACAATGTCTCTGACAGAAGAGACAATGTGATGGATAGTAGGAGTGAAGTTTCAGAAGGAGTGTTATCCAAGAGAAACCGCAGAATGATCCAGAATTTCAACAATGACTATATTTACTACTGAGTGGTGTTTGGACACCCAGATAACACAGATGTCTCTTTTCTCTCATTTCAGTTATGTTTGTTTCAGTTGTTCTACAGTTTTTTTAATATTTCCGTTGTATTTCATTTTCATTCCAGGTGTATTTCTCTTTTTCATAATATAAGGAAGGGAGATGTTATAGTGGGTCTTATATGCATTCTGTGTATCACATTATCTATGCGTCATATGGTTCTGGAATGTAACCATTCCAGAACCATTTGAGTGTTTATGTGCCCTGGCAGCCATACGCTCCGGGGGCTCTATGAATAAACTTAAATATACATATATTCATGCCTCATGTATATTTACTACATGCAGGTGCACAGCAAAAAGATGAAGTTTTGAGGGTGTACGGAATACCCAGTAGGAAGGTTCAGCTCTCAGAGTGGGGGGCAGGGCATAACACTGTTTGGCTGTAAAGAAAGGGAAGCTTGAGCCTCCAGCTTTAGCATATCTGACTTTGGGTTGGGTGAGACGGTGGGCATATGGAGTGCTAGTTGGTCTGGAAGAGTGGGCTCTAAGATGTTCTAAGAAAGGTGTGGGGGTCAGTACCAGAGAGGCACTTATGGGTAATGGACATAGTTTTGAAGACAATGTGTTCCCTAATCGGCTGCCAATGTTCAGGGATGCTCAGAAGGCATTGTTTTGTATCACTTGCAGCTTCTGGATGTTTTTAGTAGAGGTGCATGTTAAGAGGACATTGCAATAGTCAAGCCTCGAACCAATGACTGCACGAGCGATGGTAAGGCAACTATCAGTGGACAGAAAGGGTTTGGATGAATTAAGTAGTTTGGTTGCATAGGCTGCAGAGAAGGCGATAGTGTTCACCTGATGGGACACTGCTATGGTAGAGTCAAGGTAAACCACTAGGCTCTTCAATGCCAACGAGACTGATACCAAAATGTCATCAATATAGAAGGCTGAGTATTGATCATTGAGATTTCTTTAGTACTGCAGAGGATCCTACCTGCAGGATTTCTGTTTTATCCCCATGTAAACAGAGGTGGTTTGCCACCATCCAGGCCTGGATAGTGAAATATGCAGCCTTTAGGGTATTGGAATCTTCTTCATAATTGCCAGTGAGTGGTAGGAGAATTTGGGTGTCATCGGCATAGTTGGTGTAGGCTATGCTGATGCAGTCCAAGATGTCAAAACGGGATCTAGTGAAAATGTTATATAATTTTGGGGATATGCAAGAGCCTGTGGATACCCCACGAGGGATAGGGGTAGGAGCAGTGCTGGCATTCTTCACAAACACTCTCATGACTCTTCCTTATAGGAAGGAAGCAATCCAAGCTGTGGCTTTAGGGGAAAAGTTGGCCAAGGTTGTAAGGTGATGACAAAGGATTTTGTGATTGACCAAGTCAAAATTGGCTGACAAGTCTAGTAGGAGGGGGGTGGCAGACTTTCCATTGTCCCTAATATCGTCCAACTGTTTTTTTTTAAAGTCCAGCAGTGCATATTCAGTACCATGGTTGGTTTCTAGGAAGTGCTGAACTTGCAGATAGGAAGCTCTATCAAGGATTGTCAGTAAGAAGGGGACTGTGGTGATGGGCCTGTAGTGGTTGGAACCTGTGGGGTCTAATGCAGGTTTTTATTATAAGGGGGAGTACTAACGCTTCCTTGAGGCTAGAGGTAACCAAGCCTGCAGAGAAGGAGGCATATATGAAGGTGGTGATGAAGGGTGCCAGTGCTTATGAGCAGTCCTTAATGATAGTGGCAGGCAGATATCCCCTTTGCACCTAGAAGGTTTAAGAACTTTAAGTATGGTAAAGTCAAGAAGAACATTTGAAATTGCACACAGCACCAATCCATTTGTTCATCAGCCGTGCCCACTTTATGTTTTTTCAGCGCCACAGGCCATGGCCTTTGGCAATGGTCAGTGGCCACGGCTTTTGGCCGTGCCTACTGTATATTTCTCAGCATCTCTGGCCAGGGCCTTCAGCATCGCATGCCCACTGTATATTTTTCGGCATCACTGGCCATGGCATTCAGCCGTGCCCATTATAAATTTTAAAACACTAACTGGCCACTAGCTATGGCCTTTTGCCGTGTCCAGTGGCCAAGGCCTTTGGCTGTGCCTACTGTGTTTTTTAAATCACTCTGTGCTCTCTAGCCATGGCCTTCAACCATGCCCACTCTATTTTCTTTTAACACTACAGTCTTTAGCCATGCCTACTCTCTATATTTTTTAACACTAACAGGTCACTGACCATGGCTTTCAGCCATGTCCAGTGGGCCCAGGCTCTGGCTGTGCCCATTGTCTATTTAAAAACCCTAGCTGGCCACTAACCGAGGCCTTCAGCCATGGCCAAAGGCCCTGGCCTTTGGCAGTGCCCACTATATTTTATAAATTGCTCCCTGCTCACTAGCTATGGCCTTAGACCGTGCTCACCCTCCATATTCTTTAACACTACGGCCTTCCGCCATGCCCTCTCTCTATTTCTTTTAACACTAACAGGCCACTCACTGCCGATGGCCTTCGGCCGTGTCTGCTTTATATTTTACAATACGACCATGCCCTGAAGCATTTAAAATGCTATGAAGTCACTGGCCATGGCTGGTGATTTTTCACCCCCAACGTCACTGTAGCTGAACAAATATATATTGTAAGGAAGGAGGGGTTGGTTTGCCCCTCCCTCCTCATACATTCGACACAAAAGGAACCACCTGCTGCAATAGTAGGGGGGACGCCTTCCTTGCCCTTCTATTGCCTCCTTGGCACATACAGAAGCGGGGCTATTGCAAGATACATTTGGAGTCCATTTTGTGTACCCCAGACTCAATCTTTGGGCTAGGCCGCATTCTGGTATCTGTGAATCCTCCTCTCCCCTCAGAAGCGCCTCGCACAGCGAGCACTGATAGCCCCCACCTTTTCCCTCCCGCGCCTGTGCCACCCAAGCCCATTTCTCACGGATGCTCTGGTGCAAATTGTTGCAACCAAACAGTGTTTTCTTTTTATCCTTCCTCTGAGATAACTGCCCTGCATGTGACTAGGCCGAATCAGGACTTGTGGCCCATCTATCTCAAAAAACCCGCTTCTACGCCTCTCATCCCCACGGTTGGAAAATGACTGCCTGTTCAATCCTGTACCCCTACAAGCCTTCTTTTGATGGAGCAGAAGTGTGACCCTTCCTTGCCAACCACCCTAGAGTGCCCCCAATAAAATCAAGCTCCTGTCATATATCCTGTCCTAAACTAATATGTGTCAATCCCTCCCCTCTCGCTCTGGAGTACCAGTCCCGACAACTGTTAATCATACCCCCCAACAAGTCACTTGGAGGGTAAGACCCCCACACCTTTTACCTCACCAATGATCTGAAGTAGGATCATGTAAATAAGCATGTACAATTTACAGGCC
The DNA here is from genome assembly GCF_040938575.1 of Ambystoma mexicanum. NCBI lineage: Eukaryota > Metazoa > Chordata > Amphibia > Caudata > Ambystomatidae > Ambystoma > Ambystoma mexicanum. Next base: position 839,896,687 of record NC_090935.1, on the reverse strand, counting down.
TCTCTTAAAACCAAAGGTTCAGTTTATGGGTTTTTATTTACTTCATGTCTTGTGATGCTATGTAGATCAGTTAGACAGTACCAACCGCCTCTCACAGACCCAACCCGACCTTCACCTCGCACAGACCAGCCCAGCTGAACCACGTGATGCCAACCAACCCGCCAAGCTGCCAGCCAATCTCATGGAGCCTGCCCCTAAAGCGCTATAGTAGGACCCATTCCCTCACCAATCCAAATATAACTTGTAGACTGTATAGAATACATCATCTATGACGCTGTAACCCTTTATAATGTATTGTATCTTTATTGTTTGCGAGAGCGCTCTCAAGGCAGCAGCGTTCTCTGGATGCTGAATTTTACACAAAGTCTTTGTTGTCTCTCACAACCAATCTCTTGGTCTCATTCCCTACTGGGATGTGTCCATTATTCTGAGTCCTATTCCCAATGTGGGGATTGAGCACCTTCAATATTCTGTAGTTATTAAAATGTAACCGCGATTATGGAAAAACTATTAAACAAAAATAAATGATATATTGTTAAACCTACAGTGACATTGGGGTTGAACCGGGCGAGTTAAACTTTTCATGACTTTACACATCTACTGAATTTCAAAAGTTTTGTTGCGATACATCTGGTCAACTTAGCTATATTTTACTCCAGCAAAACATACCGATAGCTATGTGCATGCCCACCTAATAATCAGACAGAAGCAATTAGTAACATCATGGTTTAATGAAAGCATGATAGCAACAAAAAAAAAATGTATTCCCTAGCCAGCAAGGACATAACACATTCTTGCCCTGGCCCTAGCCAACAGAGACAGAAAAGATTCTTGCCCTAGCCAACACATGTTTCAACCATTCTGGGCCTTTATCAAGATTCACATTGGCAAGCATATCCCTTGTTTTACATTAGTTGTTCACATGGTACAATAAAGCTCTGCTGTAACTAACATTGAATAACCAGCATCAGAAACGAATTATAGAGAGAAGAACAAAAGAAAAATATAAAAACATAATGTTAATACAACATTGGGACTCATCAGAAGGTTGGCGCTAAAAATCTTGCCGAACCGGCATGGCGGTAATAACATGTCTGGCTTGGCACCAACCCGCAAATAGCGGACGCATCCCTGCATGCCGGTAACGGCCGTACCATCAATACCGGACCCGGAAGTAACGTCATCGCGCCAGAACGGGAAATGCCATGGCGGCCATCTTTAAAAACACAATCCATTTCCATCCTCCACCTACAGGACCCTCTACACCCCAACTCCCAGGCCACCACTGACAACATGTCGAAGACCACCCGGAGAGGCACAGCCCGCCTGCGCAAACCATGTTTTACAGACGATGAGCTGAATATGTTGGCTGACACCCTTGTGGCAAATGCAGAAGTGGTGTTCTGCAACGACCTCAGGCGTCCAGCCCAGCTCAAGAAAAAGGCCATCTGGGAAGAAGTTGCTCAGAAAGTAAGTGCAGTCAGCACCACCGCACGCACAGTGCGTGATTGCAAAAAACGTTGGGACGACCTCAGGCTGAGAGTCCGGCACATATTGTCAGCTAATCGGAGCCAGGGGCTGGCAACAGGAGGAGGACCACACTCCCCACTGAAATTGGCCAGATGGGAGGAGACCTGCAGCTCCATCATAGACGTGGAGTCCATCGAAGGAGTCGGTGAAGCAGAGTTTGGCGTGCCAACATCGGCAGATGAAGGTGAGTGTCCCTACTGAAACAGTAAAAATAATCATAATCACCCTCCCCCAAATGTGGCTGCTACACCAGCCAACAAATGGGCCATCATGCACACCTACACATATCCATGTACACATTCTGGGTCTACCACCATCCCATCCCAATGCATGTTGCGGTCATACACGAATACACCCACAAGACACATATCATGGGCATGTTCCACCCAGGACGACCCTCCCAAAACACATCAATGTCCAACTGCACCCAACAATGCGTACATGTGGACACGACTACGCTATCAAAATCCACTCTTCAACATTGCATGTACACAGTCCCCTACAAAGCCACAAATGCAACTGATCAGATGGTGCCACATGTCCAATGACTAATGCATGCACAATGCAAGTGGAACAATCACTGATATCCTGCCACTCTCTGTCCCCCACAGGTACGGATGCTGACAGTGATGAAGCGCAAGGGAGTGCACAATGCACAACACCAGCCAAAAGGCCTAGGAGGCAATCTGATGGCACAGGTCCATCAACCTCAAGTGGACCAAGGATGGGCCATGCGGGAAGCGGGTCAAGAACCGGTGCAAAAAAAGCACCACAGACAAGTACACAGGACGAGCTGACACCGGCACCTGCATCCGTGGTCACACCATCCACACTGGCTGAGGACACAGCAGGCATGGAGGATGGCACACATTCTGGTGCTGCCAGCACAATTGGGGAGATGGCTGCATCGGCAGATCATAATGTTGCTGAGGTAGCTGGGCCGGACAAAGAGGGTGATGCAGGACTTGTCCACTCAGAGCCTGTAGTGCACACACCAAGCCCGCAGGCCACCCCACAGGACACACCTCAGCGGGACTCATCTGACCAGGGCAGCCATGGACAGTGGTCTCTGGCCATGCACAGCCCCATGATCCATGCTCTGCCACCACATCACCCACCAACCACAACCCACACTGCCATACGGGACCTTGAGGTCGTCTCTCCAGGTTGGAGGACCGGCAGGAGGTGATGCAAGGCTATGTGCAGCAGTACCTTGCTGAAGGGGAGACAACACGCCGTATTATCCAGGACAGCACCGCGTCCGTTATCAAGGCCATTATCTCAAGTGCACAGCAAGTGCGTGATGGCTTCAATGCCTTGGGTTAGATCCTCACCAGGATTGCTGACCGCATGGACCAACGGCAAACCCTGCCCTTTGGATCACAACCATCTGGGTCATCCGCATCATCCACGCCATCGGGCTCGAGGCAGATCAGCCCCGTGCGCATGTCCCTGAGGAGTTCTCGCCGCACAGAGATCGAACCCCACCTCCCAAGGGGGCTCAACAGTAGCAGGGCCACCCTGCATAATCCCTTTGGGCATACATGCAGACACATGCCGTGCCATAGTTGACTTTGGGTGTTAAGGGGTGGGTTGCGGGATGGTGGTGGGTGTAGTGTGTAGTACTGGGGTGTTTGGGGGCATGGGAGTAGGTTGGGGGAGGTGGAGAGTGGTGGTGGGGGCAGTGTGTAGTACCGGGGTGTTTGGGGGCATGGGAGTAGGTTGGGGGAGGTGGAGGGGTGGTGGGGGCGTGGATTGTTGAATCATGTTGTACTTAATTTCTCATGGATACACCAGTTGTGTAACAAACATCACATGAGTGGACATTGCTGATTTTTTGTATGTCAATTTATTGCTTCATGGTGATTCGTGCACATGTGCCCACAGTACACAACACATGGCACCCTCTGCATTAAAGTACATCAGAATGATTGGTCTATGACCATTTTGCGCACTGCGGGACCCTCACGAGTTTCGCGTCCTGGCCTATGTCCTACTTCTACTCCTTCCTCTCCTTCTAATTCACTAAGTGGTGGCAGCTCCACGTCAGGTGGCAGGGGTTTGTTCCGCCAGATGCACATGTTATGTAGCATTACACATGCCGTGATGATCTAGCCCACCTTATCATGCCCGTATATGAGTGCCCCTCCCGACCTGCTGATGCAGCGAAACCATGCCTTCAAAAGGCCAAACGTCTGCTCAATGACCAACGTGTACGTGTATGTGCACGATTGAAGTCCTCCTCGTGCCTGTTCTGAGGGTTCCTGACAGGGGTGAGTAGCCACGGCTCCAGGGGATATCCAGCATAACCTACATGGGAGCAGAAGGAGGTATGTGTGAGGATGAGGCTCAGTTGACAGGTGTGCTCAGCCTGTACATCATTCAAGTTCATATGCTCATCATTGGCAGCCACATCCACATGACTGTCAGCCCTGTACAGTGCATGCCAATCCATAGAGGGAGCCTTGTGTGACATACACGACCTAGGGTCCTAGGATTTTAAAGCACCAGGCAATGTATGTCTTGGCTAGGGGCATTTTGCATGCAAATGTGAGGGCTGTGTGTCGGCGGATGACTTAAGAAACTACCATTCCCACCAATCCATCTGCCCCCATGGCCCAGATGGCATTCCCCTAGCATATGCATGTACCTCCCCCCCAATCCATCTGCCCCGATGGCCCAGAGGGCATTCCCCTAGCATATGCATGTACCTCCCCCCCAATCCATCTGCCCCCATGGCCCAGAGGGCAGACTCACCCAACAGCCAGCCACTTCGTACAACATCTCCTTCCATGTAGCGGGGTAGTGAAGAGTTCTGCAGCACCATGGCATCATGCGTGGACCCTGGGTATCTGGCACAGCAGTGTGTTATTATCTGGCTGGCATCACACACCATCTGCACATTGATGGAATGGTATAGCTTCCGACTGCGGTACACCGCCTCCACGGCATGTGGGACTAGCAACTCTACATGGGTACAGTCGAGGGCACCAATTACATTGGGCATGCCTGCCAGTGCATGGTATGCTATTTTGGTGGCATTTGCCTCCTGTGGTGTCCTTGGTAAGGATATGTAGGCATTTGCGTGCTTCAGTAGTGCATTCTGCACTTGGTTTAACCCAACAGAGAAGCATGATTGGGACATGCCATGCATTTGGCCCACTGTGTGTTGATAAGTGCCAGTGGCCAGGAAGCGGAGCACAGATGCCACCTTCAGCAAAGGGGGGATGGCTGTGCGGAGGTTGATCAGGCTGACCAAGTCATCCTGTATTAATTCCACTATGTTGGTGATGGTGTCTCTGTCCAGGCGGTACAGGGTGTGGATCTGTGCTGGGGTTAAGTCAAATGGATTGGCCCTTATACGTTGGATTGTTGGCTGTTTGCGGGGATCGACTGCCTGCACTGGTGGGATTTGCTGGGCATGTCTCACCCTCCTTCTCCTCCGGCGTCTCCTCTGTGTTTCCTGTTGTACTGCCTGCTCAAGGAGTAGCAGTGCAGGCATGTCCTCCAGGCCCAGTATGGCAAGTACAAGTGGTAGCATTTTTCCTTGGAGGGGGGTGTGGTGTGTGGGTGTGCTCCTTTTGTGCTGACCCTGACTCCATTGCCTCCACCTGTGCTGATTGAGTGCACCTGTGGCACTTGGTTACACAGCAGTTTGCTGTTTACGGGTGGTCAGCGATGCCGGTATTGCCGGCATCATGGTGGCCCTTCTTAACGGCCTCTCGATGCCGGTATGTACTTGTACGTGTGACTCGTGGTGTCCCCTTCTTTGCGGCATGCCGGTATTGAGGCCTCCCCATATGCGCGCGTGCCCGCATGCCCGTACGGTGGTGCACGGCCACAGCAGGTCCCTGACGATGCCGGTAGCAACGGCATCTAGGGTCATGCAAAAATTGTTTTAAATGCTAACAATATTATAGTAAAGCTCACCTTATTGGATAATAATTCCTTTGGCCATGTCCACTGTATATATGTTCCCCGAATATGTTTTCTTGACACCCACTAGGTGACCACAGCCTTTGGCCGTGGCCAGTATACCTGTCTCTTGGGTGCATTAGCCTGGGTCTTCAGCCCTGGATAGTCAGCAAGGCCCTCCCTATTTTATAAAACACTACAAGGCCACTACCCATGATGTTCAGCCTAATAACCGAGGCTACGAGAAAACATGTGTGCTGTTAACTTGGTCCTTATCCCTCCTCCAAGGCCCCAATTTCACATGGTGTCCTCGTACCCTCTGCACTACATTTAGCCTGATGTCATTGCATTGTTTTTCCTCCTCCAATTGCCATTTTTCTGTCTTTTTGTTTTCTGGTAGCTACGGGTATAACTGCAGTTATCTCTCCCATCGAACAAAACGAAATGGTGGCTTTTTCATTTCTGATAAGCCTTTCTGCTTCAAAGGACCAGGAGATCTAACTATAATTCTGGGAGAAGGGGAAACCCCCTTCTCCATCAAATATTTAAAAGACTACTAGACACAATCACCCACCCCTCCCCAGAAATCAAGTCAATGCTTCATGTCTAAGTTATTTCATACCTGTTCCAGTTCTGTCCAGTTGTTTTGGCTGTGCTTGATCTAAAATTTGACTTTTTCCTCTATGGGAAAATTAATGGGAACTAGGCCAAAACTGCATTATTTTTTTTTCTTTAAAACCTCTTTATTTTTTATCAGCTTTTTCCCAACATTTTCTTGGAGAGCACGTAAGTAAAATTGTGTTAACAAACTTTCAGCCAAATCCGTCTTACCAGTCAAAGGTTATTAGAAATTCATTTTTGGGGTTTCCTATGGAACTTGATATATATATTAATGGGTGTGCTGTAGTGACAGTGCAGTTATGGTTAAGTAGGAGTAGTTTCTGGGTGGCTTATATTATTGTTGTCGATCAACGAATCCTCACAAAATCTTGCAAACAAAGTAAAAAGGCATCTCTGAATTACTTTGTGAAGTTTTATTGCTCTGGTCAAGGAAGGGCAATGTTATTGGGGGGGGGGTCCCAAAACATTTGAAAATCCGGATGGACATGAATTGAAAAAAATGTTGCTTGCGGGTACAGCCCACACCACTCAACAAACTTGCACGAGGAGCAGCAGCTTGGTCCTGAAAGCATGCTTTTGCAAATTTGGTGTTAACCCATCCAATCTATTGTTCTTAAATGCCCAGGATTTAGGTCAAAAAATGTGTGATCTCTGTCTGGTCCATGGACTCACTTCCTGGTCCGGTGTCCTTAGAAGCCTCTGAGCCAATGAGAGAGTCGCATATCAGTCTCTGACATCATATATGGCCGTTGGTTGGTCAATTAAAAAAGTGAGGCGCGTCAAAATATTTGAAACAGACGCCATGTTGGATTCACAAAATGCACACATAGTTCGTGAACATTGCAGTAAAAATATATTAAAAACACATTACACTTGTCAAGCAAATGAAACAATCTCTGGGGAGATGAGGGGTGATGAGAATTATTGGGTTATGTACAGAAAAATAAATAAATGGGGTGTTTTTTCTTCTCAGCTTTTCGGGGACATTGCTGTGATGTGAGGATATCCATGTGTATGTGTGCATTACAGGGTTGGTGAAGAGCAGTTACTAGACGGCTAATAACTATGGCACTGTGAAACTAACTGCACAAAATTGTGAAATATTAATATAGACCTTCGAATGTTGTTGCAAAGTTTGGTGCTGAATTGTCGAGAGGGGGCAAAATTAGAGGGGTTCCTCCTAAAATATGGGACTGCGTATAGCGTTAGTACCATTTGATGAATCCACACAAATGTTTGCAAAAAGATTATAGACTAAACTGTACATTGTTTTACACAATTTGAAGGGATTTTGCCAAGAGGGGGCAAACCTGTATGGGTGGTCCCAACATTTTCGAAATCAGGATAGGCTTGAATGGGAAAACACCTTCTGCCTGTTGCTACAGTCCAAAGTGCTGGACTGATTTGCAGCAAACTTGAGTGAGGAGCATTGGCAAGGGCCCGAAAACATGTTTTTGCAAATATGTCCTATGTTTTTTTTGGGAAAAGTGGCAACATGTAGGCACACAAAATAGTGTTATAACAGATGCCTGAGGCATAGCCTGTGGCCAGTGGTCATATTTTACAGGAAATTCCATGCCCTGGACAATATGGCCAGTGGTCACCAGGGACTGGCTATGGGCTTAAAGTGGGCATGGCCACCAGGGACCTGCTATTTGATAACATTTCCGAAATCGGGATAGTCTTGAATGGGAACAAAATTCTGCTTGTTGCTACAACCCGAAGTGCTGGACAAGTTTGCAGCAAACATGCGCGAGGAACATCAGCGAGGACCGGAAAGCATGCTTTTGCAAATCTCTCCATTGTATTATTTTTTCCAAAGTATCAAAATGTAGATTTAAAAAATGGTGATATAACTTTGGCGCCTGAGGCACAGGCTACGGCCATTTTCCTTAATTGTTAGATTGTTTAAAACACAACTTGTGCGTAGTGACTAATGATAAATCTGTGAAAGCTGATTGTGGCCTATGGGTGAAATTTGTAGAAAGGTGGTTCATACCGAGTTTTTTTATTATGGTTTTAGCTTGTAAATAAGTTGTTACCAATTTGGTTGCCAAATAACCTATCTTAATGTGGATTGATTTTATTATGTATGCATTGTTAATGGAGTAATGCAAATACACTTTTTAAACTTTTAAAAACAAACACTGATTTTCCAGGGCATTTTATGCTGCAAACAATCTAGCCAGTGGTCATGACCACTTGTGGGGTTAAAGTGGGTATGGCCAACAGGGACTGGCTATGTGGTTAAAGTGGGCAGGAGCGGGCATGACTTCCAGCAAGGACAGGTGCACAACATAGTGATGTAATTTTGGTTACTGAAGCATAGCCTAAGACCATGGATAGTGGGGCAGATTATCTAGGGCATGGCCAATGCCCCAGAAAATCTGGCCACTGCCCATGGCTATCAGGGTCCACCAATGGGGTTAAAGGGGATATGTCTACAAGGAACTGGCTATGTGATAACATTTTCAAAATTGGTATACACCCTAATGGGGGCAAATCTGCTTGCAGCTACAGCCCGAAGTGCTGAGCAGGTTTGCAGAAAACTTGTGTGATGACCAACAGCAAAGACATGAGTTTTTTGTTTTTACCAAAGTCTCAAAATCTAGGTAAAAAAATGAGGATGGAACTTTGGTGCCTGGGCAGTGGGCCTGGCCCATGGAAAGGACAAATGTCTACTCTGATTTGCTTATTGGGGCCTTCAGCATGGTTGAAGAACACGCCCCATGGATTGGGGACAATGCGCATGGCTGCAATGCATGAACTCTAGCCACTGGTTACATTAAGTGGATATAGTGGACACTGGACCAGGATGCAGGCTATGTTCAGTGGATAATGAGGGTTGTTTGGTGGGGCCAGGGTCACGGTTGAGCCTCATGCCTTAGGTAATTCAACCATGATTTGTATCCCCAGCATGCACTGCTAAAAATGACACAGATCAGTATGTGCTGCAATAAATATGGGTCTCATTATAAATTTGCCGCTATCCCACCGATAATTCCAGTGGGATACCGGAATGATGGACCACTGGCATAGCGGGGGGCCTGCAGCTCCTGTGGAGCGGTGGGCCCCACCAGTACATGTCCTCGGAGTTGGCCCCCTCAGAAATAAAATGTAAAAAATGAAAATACAAATAATTTTAAAAAAAAAATGTTTCTTTTCGAAGTCACTCACTCTGCCTTCATAAAGAAAGTATTTCCGTTACGGCTTGGTCCTTTAACGGAAATATTTTCTTTATGAGGTCAGAATGACTTCAAAAAGAAATCATTTATTTTTGAAGTAATAGGGATCCTCTCCACCCCATGACATGGAGGCTTCAAGATCCTCTGCAGATGACGGGAACACGCACTCTTGGCTGTTGCAGGGAGATGAAGGCCTTGTGCCCTGGACCAATGGATTAAAGGAAAGAAAATGTATTTTCTTTAAAAGTGAGTGCATGCATGTAAGCATGTATCTATATATGTATATTCATTGAAAAAACGTTGTTAAAGGGACGTTATGGTTAAGTTGCGCTACTAAAAACCTATGAAATTCAGTGAAAAAACTTTGTTAAAGGGACGTTATGGTTCCAAGTAAAACCGAAAACACTTGAAATTCGCCAGTTATGGTAAGCTAAGCAACCATAACTCGCGCCATGTGAGAAAGCCATGTGGCCTAGATATGTCAGCAAAAGAAAAAAGAGTGAGACAGACATGTGATGTCATCAGTGATGTCATCAATGACATTTGTGATGTCATCTTTGATGTCGTGGGTGTTAGTCTTAGCAGTGCACGGTGGTGGCGCGAGTTATGGTTGCTTAGCTTACCATAACTGACGAATTTCAAGGGTTTTTCGGTTTCACTTGGAACCATAACGTCCCTTTAACAAAGTATTTTCACTGAATTTCATAGGTTTTTAGTAGCCCAACTTACCCATAACGTCCCTTTAACAAAGTTTTTTCACTGAATTTCATAGGTTTTTAGTAGTGCAACTTAACCATTACGTCCCTTTAACAAAGTTTTTTCACTGAATTTCATAGGTTTTTAGTAGTGCAACTTAACAATAATGACTTTAACTTTATATACATATCATATGGAACTATCTCTTCTACTGTACTTGATGTCCGCGAACTCATTTAATGTTCGCGGACATGTTCGAAGAACAGTACCACTACCTAAAAACTCTGGGGGGGTATGTTTGATTGTTATATCATGACATAGGAACATTTAACAAATTCAAAAAGAAGCACACAAACACATTATATGTACTAATACATAAGAAATGTAACCCATATATACAACACACTAACCATTCTTTTAAATGCACTATGTTCTAAAATGGAATATACCACAAGAAAATAAATTGGCTTCCAACATAATTACCTCACAAACACAACAGAACTGAGAACAAGAGCAGTCCCACTGAGTACATAGGACATATCTTACCTGAAATAGTAAGTGTACTTAATTTTATTCATATATTTATGAACTTTCTGTATTAGATAAAAAATATATTATCTTTTTTTTTTCTCTCACAGAAATGTCTAGTACTCTGGAATGGCTAGAGGAGCATTTCCCACGTGAAGAAATGTCACAAGATAGTGAAACTAATGGTAAACACTTTATAATATAAACCATTTAATTATTATTATTGTGTATACATTTAACATATATATATTTTTTTTTGTACAGAGCATACCAAAATAGAAAATACTTCAGAAAAACCTGTTATGGATAATACTTTTCACAGTATAGAAGAAAAAATTGATTTATTGTTGACTAATTTTAATAATTTGAAAACTTTTGTGAAAGAACATTTTAAACCAAAAACCTTGTACCATTGCCCCACATGTACTTGTCCCTCCTCACCATATCCCAGTCAATTATCCCCAAACCCTCTCCATAACCCAAAACGTTTTGATGAGACTTCCATCCCTTCTTCACCTAATAACAATCATGTTGAAACCCCTAATTGTCCTGTTTTTGTTTCTGTTTCTGCCTCACCTTCTCTGTCATAAATTATTAATATATGTTAAATAAAGTTTAATTTTTTGTATTGTGTTGTAAATAGTTTCGTTTTTAAAAAAAATAAAACAATGTAGGTGTCCGCGGACAGTGCAGGTGTTCTGAAATATTCGTAAATAAACGAAAATGGAGGTGTCCTGAACAACACTATACCTGTTCGTACTGTTCGCTAGCAAGATGAAACTATTCTAAGAACACACGCGGTGTCCTGAAATGTTCTTAAAAAAAAAATTTAAAGTGTCCTAAAGAACACTATATCTGTCCGTAGTGTTCGCTATCAAGTTTAAACTCTTCTAAGAACACAATTGGTGTCCTGAAATGTTCGTACGTAAACGAAAATGGAGGTGTCCTGAAGAACACTGTACCTGTTCGTAGTGTTCGCTAGCAAGTTCAAACTGTTCTAAGAACACACGCGGTGTCCTGAATTGTTCGTAATTAAATGAAAATGGAGGTGTGTTAAAGAACACTATACCTGTCCGTACTGTTCGCTAGCAAGTTCAAACTGTTCTAAGAACACACGCGGTGTCCTGAATTGTTCGTAATTAAATGAAAATGGAGGTGTCTTAAAGAACACTATACCTCTCCGTACTGTTCGCTAGCAAGTTGAAAATGTTCTAAGAACACAATTGGTGTCCTGAAATGTTCGTACATAAATGAAATTGAACGTGTCCTGAAGAACACTATATCTGTCCTTACTGTTCGCTAGCAAGTTTAAACTGTTCTAAGAACACACGCAGTGTCCTGAAATGTTTGTTTCACGTGCGACGCAATTTTAATTAGTTCACATAGTAATCCTGAGTTTCTACATTCCTTTTGAAACTTTTCGAACTTTTTTTTGTGTTCGATCTGTCCGCGGACAGCGCGCATGTCCACGGACCGCGCACAAGCACCCCTATAAAAGACCACGCCCTAGAGCTTATTCTCATTGTGTTTCTGGCTATTCTTCGAAACACAGCGATTTTTGCTGCCAACTGCAGATTTCCATCGCATCTTTGATGGCATCCCTGGCTGCTGAACTGCCACCTGGTGCTGCACCTGCTTCAGCACCACCCCCACCCCCTCCACCACCACCACCTCCCCAAGGGCCTGAAGAGGGGAACAGGAGTGAGGATGCGGAGGAGGAAGAAGGGGATGATGCGAATGACGTAGAGGAAAACCCTACTACCCGCACTAGGCGTGAGTCTTGGGTGTGGCGTTTATTTACCATTCATGGGAATGTTCCTAAGGCTCGTGCGAACCGTGTTACCTGTAATGAGTGCAAAATGATACTCAGTCGCGGGAAGCATGGTAAGTACAGCTTTGGGACCACTACTATGAAGCGACACCTGAGGTCATTTCACTCTGGGGCTATTCGCAGGGTTGTACCTTGCGAAGAACGTAGCAGGTTGATTTCCTCTACTTCATCCTCTGTTTCTGATCCTGTCACCACAAGGACCACCTCTGTGGGACAGCGTCTTCCTCAACTGCCTCACAGGCCATACAGAATGCTGATGACCCTTACCTTTCGAGAGTCACAGTTGTATGTATGTACTGTGACACAGTACTCTGCAGGGGGGAGCGACTTCGTAGTGCTTTTGAGACTATCGTCTCAGAGCACGAGAAGATCTGCTCACTACCCAAATAATACCCACTCTACATCTTCCTCTCTCAGCTCGCCCTTTCTTACCACTGTGCTTGGTGTCCCCCCCTTTACCTTCCTTTCCCCTCCTCTCCTAGTGTGTCGTGTATAAAAAACCCAAAAAATACAAAATATCAAAAATCAAAAAAAAATAAGGCTCTTTTCAGAGCCGCCTTTCACAGTTAAAAAATAGAAGTGAAAATAAATGAAGCAGGGCCTTTGTATTTTTTAGAAGTCCGCGGACAGTTCGCGAACATTTAAAAAATTGGGTTGCTACCCCATCACAAACATTGCAATTTTCTCTGGGAGGAAGTGGTGGCTCTGAAAAGAGCCTTTGGGAGGTGTTTTTAAGTCAAAAATTATAAATGCTTAACACCTACTTCAAAATGGATGTTGTAATTCCAAAAAAGGTCGCAATGCATTTTGTACATTTCTCAGAAAAATCTGATTGCCACCATAAGTAAGATGGACTCCATCTTTGCAAAAAATGTTTGTACTACGAAACAGAATATTTTCATTGTGAAAAGAAGACATGCCAAAATCTTTTAGAAAGGCACAAACAGCTTTATTAACATTGCGCCTTGCTTTTATTTGTGGACCAAATGAAGAAGAACGAAGACACATTTGTCTCTGCGCAATCCGTGAAAATATCACTTGAGAATTAGGAAACATGTCCATAACCTTCCCAAGTCCTTCTTTAATAGCAAATTGCAAAAAAATTCCAGTCACATGTCCTAAACTGTTCCCTCCACAATGAATTACAATTATTTCTGGATGTTGCTCTGTCTCCAAAATAGCACAGAGAGGTAGCAAGTCCAACCACTTCATTCCACGTACTCCGTGCCAGTGTACTTCCACATGTGGGAATCCAAGATCTACAGCTACTCCACAGCTTTCTGCATGCAACTTCAACCAATATATCCATGAATCTCCCAAAATCCATACAATCTTTTTCCTAAAATACACAGACATAGCTATCTGTTGTTCTCTCAGCAAAAACAGTATATGAGAAAATCTCTTCTGGCACAACACACCCACTAAACTTTCCTGACCAATCCCTTTTAGTACTCATTCTCATTTGCATGACTTCTGAAGCCAAAAATCCCCGGATGTAACTCCCGATGTCCGCGAACCACCGCCATGTCCGCGGACATATCGTAACATGAACAGCCCTTCTACCATTTCCACTTCACTCTCTCTGCCATTCCCTCATTGGATGTAGCTAAGAAATCACATGACCATGCACCAATCACATTCAAGACCTCTACATATAACTGCATCATCATAGATCAGCACTGCAAATGTACTGTGAATCTCTCTGAGTACAAGTGTCATATCATTGGCAAGCACCATCTACCAGAAATACTGTACAAGTCTCCAAGATTTCTACTTGCAGCTCCATGCATATCCATATGCATGAACACAAACTTCAGGTATGCATATTTTCTATACAGTAGATGAACACATTTTCAAACAGACTTTTAGCTTGTGTAATCTGTAAAATGAATTTACTGTATTTTTTTCAATTTCCTAAAATCAACTATCACTTATAAACCATTATACTATTTACTTTCTTTATACACACACACTCAAATCATGTTAAACTAACATTTTTTAAATGAAATATATAGACTACATATATTCAAACAAAATTGCATGCAAGCACAATCTATGTTTAAATCTTTAAAAAAAATACTTCTACAATTTCATATTTTTTTGTTTTTATTCATTTATTTACTTAATTACTTTAATTTAGACATGACATTGAGGCACTTTTACCTAGAACAGCTTAGTTACAGAAATAGTGGTATTCACTGGTATATTATAAATTTCACAAGACATAGTAAAGATATTTTTTTTGCTACAGTTAGTCATTCAATACAATTTGTTCATTAAGAACATATCATATGACCTGAACTGATACAATGTATCTTATGTAAATAAATTAGTTTCATGTTTTAAAGAAGGCACTGAGGATTTCAATAAAAAAAATCAATATCTAAATTAAAAACAGCGCTATATACAAACAAAGTTACTAATTTGAAGCTTTTACAATTGCAGTGAAGACCAGTCTCCTGAAAAGAAGGAGCCGAATTCGAAGAACAAAGAAGAACTAAGAAGTTACCTGTTAATTTAAGAAAAAAAGTAAGTAGAATATCACCATAATATTTGTATTATTACTCAAACATACTATAACGTTAATACAAGCTATTTCTGTGCCTAAAAATAGAGATTGTGTACCATTTTGTCCAAAAATCTCCATGAGTTAAACAGCGATTTACAGCCAGAATGGCCCAGAAATTCCTATTTTTGGACACACAAATTACCCAACTGAACCGCTACAATTTTCATAGTATAGAACAAACAACTGTTTTAATTGTATACATTAGATTTACTATTTGTACTTTTCCACACCACTAGCTTACTTTTTTTTGTCATCTGAACCCCAGTTTAGTAACACATAATTCAAGAATACCTATCCGTACTAGTTGTAGTTCCCAATGCACAATCACACACCATTACATACATCTTTATCATCTTACTCAAACACTCATGCACACAGCACACATACATTCCAGAACACCCCAACCCATATCTTCTTTATTTGTTTCAACAGACCCTAAAGAATGCCTACCAAAAGTCAAGTCCGTAGAAAGCAACGCAAAAGTAGAACAAATGAAAATAAAAGTGTCCAACATAAGCATCCATCTCTAGCAGAATTTGTAAAAAAAGATGAAACAAAACAGCTAATACAGTCATTTAGTGAAACACAAGAAGTTTCAAGTACAAAAACTTTGCCTCCTCTATCAAAATGTAAAACAAACCAAAAAACAATTAACAGAAAATCAGCTATCACTACAGATTAAACTACTTCTTCAAATTTTAATATAGTGCAAAGTAAGCATACCAAGAAAAGTATTTTGGCCAAAATATACTGTCACAAAGTCCTTCAAAATCTTATAAAAACAGGAGAGAAATCAGGTTCAATGCCTAAAACCTATCGTAGGAAATTAATCTTAGAAGCGTTGATGGACAGTGCAATTCTTCTCAAAAGAAACTTATTTATTTTATTGTTAGACAAAATGAAACCACTAACAAAACTAATAACTACATTACAAAAAAGATTTCTCAATAAGCGAAACGTCAACAGAAAGAACTTCTTAAGTATCTGAGGAGGTGAATGGATTCACACTACGAGCACAGAACCATATTTTAATGAAGAAGCGTACAAACAAAAGCAAACAAATACAATTGCCATACATAGCAGTGGTCGAGGTTATGAAAAAGTGAATAATACCATAATGGAACAAGAAGTACTCCTTACAAAAATATGCCCTGAAAACTTACCCCTCCATTCAACTGAATCAGAACGTCTAGTGTACAAATGGCCATGCACGTCAATGTGTAACATTCCCAAACAATGTTTCAAATCTTTACGCCAATTCCCCAATAAATATGTAAAAAGCAAAGACAAAATCAAAATTAAATTACTGCAAAATATGGATACCTGTCCAGTGCGCAAGTACACAGGACTACAAGGACATTCATTGGCCTGCATTACAGGACCTACTTGTAAAACCACTTTCCATGATATCAAAAGGATATCAACACATCATTCAACTATAAGAAATCTAGTCTATAAACTGTACTATGCTAAAAGTCCTGCTTTAGCACTAGTAAAGTTAAATAACATCCTTCTACATGGTACAGCGAAAGACCTACTTAAGAAATTGACTATATCCAGAAAAAATATTTTGGAAGTGAAAGCCATTTACAGAATGAAATAGCTTTAAACCAATTAAGCGACAATTCTACACATGGCAAGCTTTTGCTAAACACATACAAAAAAGAAATACTAAAATTTAAAAGTACATCAGCTGAAGTCCCAAACCATGTATGTGTATGTTGACGTAGAACTTTTTATAAAAGTAACACAAAAACTGTAGACCTATCATACAAAATAGAAGACAATGAAGATTCTAAATGGTTTGAATTAGCTCTCTGCCTTGTAGCAGAAAACAAATACGAATAAACTGAGCCCTTAATACTTTGCAGTTACTGATCTACAAAACTTGACAACAGCCAAACTCCTTCACGTGCTATCACAAATAATTTGGAATTATACCCAGTACCAAAACCCCTACAACAACTTAATTTATATGAGAGCATCATAATTCAAACAGTACACCCATTTCAAGCAATAATACGCCTTCAACTAAAAACAGCAAAATTACCTCCCTCTGAATTGGTAAAAGGCATTCAAGGAAAAGTAGTTTATTTACCATTAGATCTTAAAGAAAATGTGCATACTCTAGGAGTGCAACGTCCAATGCAGCAATCTTTAATTATCTTAGTAAATGGAGTACCTACAAAAGACAAAAAAATATGGCAACAGCTGGTAGATTTACATAATGTTAGACAAGCCTTCCAATATCTTAAAGAGAATAATGAATATTACAAAGAAATTAATATTGAAGAAAACTTGAAAGATACAACTGAAATAATTCAAGAAACACAAGAAACTGGTCAATTTGAGCTACTAGATCCTGCTACAATATCAAATACTTTAGACTATTATACAATTCATCCTTTGCACTCTAATGACACCGTAGAAGCTGTACTGGAAACGTACCAAATGCGTCAAACAAAAGGATCGCCAATCAGCATATGGGAAAAAAGTATAGAAGCACGTGCTTTTCCTCTACTCTTTCCTACTGGCAAAGGAGGAAGGTATGATGATAGACCTATTCAAATATCAGCTTCAGAATACCGCTCATTACGGATGTATTCTGAAGATCCCAGATTTAGACAAAATGTGGAATACATATTCCACCTACTCTTTGAAAGTGAACTAGCAACTTTATGTTACGGAGTTGCACACATATTAAAATCAGGATCACACTTTCAAAATATGACAGCTACACATTTATTAGAAAAGTGCAACAAAAGGATGAGGTTTTACAATCAAATATGACAAATCTATTAGCAAATATGCGTGGTACTAAAGAGTACTGGTTTCGACGTCATGGAGATGTACGTTGTATGATCATAAACCTTGGCTCACCCACTTGGTTTGTTACATTAAGTTGTGCAGAATATGCATGGGAAGATTTACATGATTTCCTACGCATATCAAATAAAAACAAAACAAACATAGATATACTAACACCTGGAGAACTTTGTTATTTGGATCCTGTTAATGTTTCAAGATATTTTCACCATCGCTTCATTGCTATGCTACTTTTTATTTGTAATAAAACTGTTCCTCCCCTTTGAGAAGTGCAACACTTCTTTTGGAGAAAAGAATACCAAGCCAGAGGAGCACCACATATCCACATACTTTTATGGATTAAAGATGCTCCTAAATTTGGTCAAGACAGTGATGCCACTGTTTTACAGTTTTTTTTTTTTTAAATGTCTTTTTATTTTCCATTAACAACGTAAATACATACAACATACTAACATACGAACATTCAACTGGCATTTTGGCTTTTTTGGCGGATTCTGCCGTGGGGTCATCGTCTTAAAGTGTCCAACAGCTTATCTACCCAGTCTGTGGCTGCTTCCGCTAGCTGCCTCCGTGTCCATATAACGGTGTCTATTCTTCCATTCCTTGTGTCTCCCTGTCCTGGGCGCTCTGGTATCCCCTAGCCTCCTCCGGATCCTCCTCGTCGGTTTCCTCTTCTTCTCGTCCAAATAGATTCTGCACTAGGGAATTCCATGCCGCTATTTTCCCAGCCGTTTCCCCCTCCCCTCTTTGCACTGCTCTGATCCACACCGCAGTCTCCGCTAGTGTCCACTTTCGGAGGTCTGCCCACCATGCTTCTATGGTCGGGCCTCCTCTAGATTTCCAGGACATGGCTATCCTTCTTTTAGCTAGTATGCAAATCAAGTCTTTCATTTTTGCTAGGTGCACCCTGTCTCTGCCTCCTCGAGGGAAGAGGCCCAGTAGGTACCATTCGGGGTGCTCCATCTGTATCTGGAGGCCACTTTTCGCTATTTTGGTCCTGATGCCTTCTCAAAACGTCTGTATCACCGGGCATTCCCAAAACATGTGCACCATGTCTGCCTCCTCGGTCGAGCACCGTGGGCACCCGCTGGGGTCACCTCCGCGTATCACTTTCATCCTCTTAGGTGTGAGGTACGCCCTGTGTGTCACGTACAACTGGGCCTGTTTGAACCTTGCGTTCCTGGACACTGTTTTGGGGTATCTCAGCACCCTGTTCCATTCATGGTCGCTGAGCGGCCTTTGGAGTTCTTCTTCCCAACTTTGTTTTATGTGTAGTTTTTGGTCAGTGTGGGGTCTCAGCATCTGCTCATATAGTCTGGAGGTCGTGTGTGTCCCCTCTGAAATGTCGTACCACATGTCTAATGCTCCTGCCGGTTCTTCTTGGTCTTCCCATTCTGGCCATCTATCCTTGATTCTGAGGATCAGTCTATTATACAGGATGAATTGGCCCTCATGTATTTCGTATTCTTCCCTCATCTCCTGGAAGTCTGCCCATCTCCCCTCTCTTCTCATGTCTCCGATTTGCGCTACCCCCTTGGCCTCCCATTGTGTTCGGAACGCTGCCAACAAGCTCATGTCTGTGCCCACCAGGCCCGCCAGGGGTATTTGTTCTGAGTAGGGGTCCTTCGTCCCTTGCAGCTTCCATGCTCTCCACCACAATCTCACTGCGAGATTTAGCCTGTACGGTAAAGTCCTGAGCAGGGGTTTGTCCAGCCACAGTATTTCCCTCAGATAATGTGTTTTCAGTGCGGGCTGGAAGTTGGTTTTGTCCATTGTTTTATCCTCCCCTAACCATTTGACCACAAATTGTAACTGTCCAGCCAGATAATACTTTTCGAAGTCCGGCAAACGAATGCCTCCTCCCTCATAGTCTCTCTGTAGAGTGCTCATTGCAACCCTGTTTCTCCCCCCTGCCCATAGGTAGTTTCTTGCTATTGTGTTTAGGTTCGTGAAGAATGTCCTGGGAATATTATATGGGATGTTGGTGAAAAAGTACAACAGGCGTGGGAGTACTACCATTTTCAGGAGGGCGGCCCTACCTATCATCCCCAGTGGCAGTGTTCTCCAGAAGGCCATGCATTTTCGTGTTGTGTCCAGGGCTGCTTGCGTGTTGTGTCGGTGAGTGTCTGCAATGTCATGATGGACCTCTATCCCCAAATATTTGAAGGACTGTGGCGCCCATGTTAGGCCCACTTCTGGGAGTCCCTCCGGGGGGGCCCGTCTCAGATCTGCCAGGGGGAAGATCAGGGACTTCTCTTTATTTATTGCTATGCCTGAGAGTCTGGTGTATGCTCCTATTGCTTCCAAGAGGCAGGGCAGGTTAATGCGGGGGTTTTCTACAAACAATAACATGTCGTCCGCGTACAGCGAGACTTGATGGAGCACCCCGTCCACCTCAATCCCCGTGTCTCCATATTCTGCTCTAAGGAAGACCGCCAGTGGCTCCAGGGCCAGGATATATAACATTGGCGATAGTGGGCACCCTTGTTTCGTTCCTCTATAGATCCTCCATTCCTTTGAAATATATCTCCCTGTCTTAACCCTGGCTCTGGGCTCACTATACAGTAGTCTGATCCACCTGAGGAACCCTTCGCCAATGCCGAAGTGGGCGAGGACCCTCACCATCCACCCCCAATTCACCGAATCGAATGCTTTGACAGCATCAAGAGACACTATCGCACGTTCTCCCCGTCCCTGGTTCGTTCTATCTATCACGTGGTGTAGTCTACGGAGGTTCCATGATGTGTTCCGCCCAGGAACGTACCCTGTTTCATCGGGGTGTATCAATATAGGGATCACCTGCTTCAGACGGTTGGCTAGAGCCGCCGTTAGTATCTTAACGTCCTGGTTTATAAGGGAAATTGGCCTGTATGCCGTGCACCTTGTGGGCAGCTTCCCTGGCTTAAGGATCGGGACGATGATTGTCTCCGACATACTAGCGGGTAATCGTGCATTTTCGTATGCATCTAGATATGTCTCCAGTAACCTTGGGGTGATAGTGTCTTTAAACTTTTTATAGAACTCTCCTGGGAGTCCGTCCGGGCCCGGGGACTTGCCTGTAGGAAGCTCTGCTATTATACCCGCTATCTCTTCCTCTGTGAGTGGGGCATCAAGCATTTGGGCCTGCTCTTCTGTTAACTTTGGCAACCTTATTTCTGCCAATGCATCGGTTATGTCCTCAGGGTCTACCTCCGGGTTGGGGGCATATAGTTCCTCGTAGAACTCCGCGAATAACTGATTGATGTGCACTTGGCCCCTCACCTCCTCCCCTGTCTCGTCTTCTATCACCGTTATGGGTTCCCTCTTATTTTCTTGCCTAGTGAGCCAGGCCAGGAGCCTACTGGGTTTGTCCCCTTCCGCATGTAACCTTTGTAAATACCTCCCATAATTCAACCGTCCCAGCTTCTCCCAGAGTCCTATGCACCCCATTCTCAGCTCCATCATTTCCTCTGACTCCTCCCCCGCTGCCTGCGCCCTCAGTTCCTCTATTTCTATCCGCTTTTCTAGGTCGTTGAGTTCTGCTATGGCCGCTCCCTTTAATCCGCCCATTTTACCAATCGCTGCCCCCCTTAATACCACCTTGAACGCATCCCAAAGCGTGGCATTACACTCCACACTCCCTGTGTTGTGTTCAAAGTAATCATCTTTTGCCCCCTGTAGGTGTTCTTGGAATTCGCCCTCGTCCAGAGCTTCTGCCCGGAGTCGCCACGTAGGTATCGGGGCTCTCCCTTGTGTGTGTGCCCATGATGTCAGTATTGGAGCGTGGTCTGAGAGCGTCCGGGCTTTAATGCTAATACCTGTGAATTCGTGTAATGATTCAGTGCCCGTAAGTATGTAATCTATCCGTGTAAATGTTCCGTGGGGTGCACTGTAGTGCGTGTACCCTCTCCTTGTCCCGTGTACCTGTCTCCAGACGTCCGCCAGCTTCAGGTGATCTAGTGCCCTCTGTAGTTCCTTGGCTGGTGGTGCTGGCCTCCTGAGCTTGTCATCCGATCGATCCAGGAGCGGGTTCAGAGCGCAGTTGAAATCCCCGGCCCAGATGAACATTGTGTCTCTGTACTGGGCTAATTTGGGTGTTAGTTTTCTGAGGTACTCTCTCGTGTCGTGATTTGGAGCATAAGTGTTCACCAGGCACACTTCCCTATTCTCCAACTTGCCATGCACTATCACCGTTCTTCCTTCTTGGTCGATCTCCTTTTTAATGAGTTGGAATGGTACTCCCGGGGCGATCCAAATCATTGCCCCTCTTGCATAGTTGGAGTATGTAGCACTAAACACCTGCCCTCCCCATTTTTTGTCGATCTTGGACTGCTTTTCTCTTGTCAGGTGCGTTTCTTGGAGCATTGCTATCTTGACCTTCATTTTATTCAGCCAGGCGTAAACTCGCAGCCTCTTGACGTACGCGTTAAGGCCTCTCACGTTCCATGTCGCTATCGTTAGCTCATCCCGGCTCATGGGTGTTTGCAGTCCTGGCCTCATCGTCCCATGGCCCTATTTGGTTGTCCATTTCCCTGCTTCCATGTTCACTGCTGTTGGCCGGGGTCGCCCGCGTTGGGCTCAGTCTCTTCTCCTCTTGTAGGCCCCGTCTCCTGGGTCCCTGTTGTGGTTCGCTCCAGTCACGGTGTGCTGGCGTCTCCCCATCATAGTCTTTAACCATTCCTTCAATGCCAATGCCTTCTTCCGATTCTTCCTGTCTATCGATAACCTGAACTATAACTAAACAACAACAACAAACGCCCAGCCACCCTCCCCCTGCTCGGGCCTCGCCGCTTCTCCTGCCTTGCTCCTCTGGGTGAGGCCGGCTTGCTGCAGCGTGATGCCTTAAAACTGGCATCTGAACTCTCGGTCGCACTTCTTGGGGGTGCGTCGTGCTAGGCTAGTGCGGTTTGTTAGGGTTGGTTGCTCCCTTCATATTTATCGTCCTGTTCCTAACTTCTCGTCCGTTTGATACTCTGCACCCTTGATTCTAATTATCTGCGGATTTCACGCCCGGGCTGGGCTCTGCCTCTGTTATCGTTTCGCTGCTCCAGTTGGGGGATTCCTTGGGTATCCATCCACGCATTTGCCTCTTCCGTGGACTCAAAGAAGTGTGTCTTCCCCTTGTGTATCGCCTTCAATTTGGCCGGAAACAGGAGCATGTATCGTATCTCTGCTTTTCTGAGGCGTTCCTTTGTGGGGCCGAACTGTGCCCTTCGTTTTTGGACTGTCATTGTGTAGTCCGGATATATGGCAATCTTGGATGAATTTCGGATAATCTCTCCTCCCCCCCTCGAGAACTCCAGTATCTTTTCTCTATCCTTAAAGTTCATGATTTTAGCGATCATGGCTCTGGGAGGGGCCCCCGGCTGGGGTCTTCGCATCAGTGCTCTGTGTGCCCGTTCCACCACAAAGCCTTGGGACAGGGTTCCAGCTCCGACCTCCTGTAGGAGCATATTTTCGATATATTCCGTGGGGTCGTTCCCTTCCTCCCCTTCCGGAACCCCGATTATGCGGATATTATTTCTCCTTGCCCTCCCTTCTGCGTCTTCTGCTCTCCTTTCCAAGATCTTGACTCTCTGGAGCACCTCCGTCAGCTGGGTCCTCGTGGTGGCGGAGTCCGCTGTGTTCTGCTGTACCTGCTGCTCCGCTGTTGTCACTCTGTCCGCCAGGTTTCTCGCGTCCTGGCGAAGGAGGCCTACGTCCACCATGACTGTGTCCAATTTTTGTTCCAGAGATGCCTTCAGGGCCCCTATGGCCGTGTCCATTTTCTTCTCGAGCGTCGCCTGTAGGGTGGCGATTGCCTCTAGGATTTGCCCCTCTTTACCTGGTGGGTGTGGGGTGTTAGCCTTCGCCAGTGCTGTCTCCGATGAATTCGGCTGCCTATTGTCTGGTGCTTTGGCAAAGTGATCCATGCTAACTTGTTTCGTTTTCCCCTCCACCTTCTTGTTGGGCATACTCGCCGTGCGGGCCTCGGGTACTGCACTGCAATGCTTCTTGTCCGCTATCTGTGGCTTGTATACCGAGTCCGTGTGGGGTCCGGTTCTAGTTGGATGGGGGCTGCCCGTTGTGCTATTCTCCTCCCGCCAGGGCTTCCCTGTGTCTTCGGGTGTTTCCACACGCCTCCCCGGTTGCCGTGCGGGCCTGCAGGCACTCTCCTCACCTGCTAGCCGTTGCCCTGAGCTGGTCTGGCGGAGAGCCGTCTCGGCCCGAGGCCGGCAGGGGCTGGAGGTGACGCTGTCCTCGGCACGGATCTCCCTCGGCTTGCGGAGCTTGCTGCGTTCCCTCGGCGCCGCCTTCTCGCGGCCGCGACCGCGCCCTGTCGCCGCTGTTCTCCTCTCGACAGGCGCTCGCTATTGTCGTTCCGCTGCCTGGGGAGCGTATCCTGCTCCGCCTTGGCCTCTCTTCCTTCCGCAGCGCCGAACTACAGCCTTTCGTAGCCTCCCGCTCTGGGTCTCTGGGCCGTTGGCCGTGTGTTAGGGGGCCGCCATCTTGCTTTCGATGCTCCGCGTGTTTGCTGCCGTTTTTCGCCTCGTTCCCCAGTCCGGTTCTCCTCAGGGCTTGGATCGGGTGGTCGGTGGATCTTCCTACACCCGTCGGTAAACTTTCCAGCCGAGTAAGTTAGTTTTAAAAGCGGATTAAATCAGGATCGTACGGGAGCTTCCCTTTCGTGCTCCTCACCGCATGGCCGCCTAGCCACGCCCCACTGTTTTACAGTTTATTGAAAAATATGTCACTTGTGAAATTCCATCAGAAGCCACAAATAGTGATCTTCATGCACAAATTTTACAATTTCAAAGACACAAATGTGGAAAATATTGTCGTCGCAAATACAAAAACAAAGGGAAATACTACACCAAATGCCGATTTGGTTTCCTTAGACCAGTTACAAATACATGTCAAGTGAACAACCTCATGTCTTCAGTTAGACATAGTGTTAAAGGTAAGTCACCTAAAGATACATATTACATAAAAAGAAAAGAAGAAGAAAAATATATCAATTATTATAATGCAATCATTGCCCACTTATGGAATGTAAACATAGATGTGCAGTATATTGCAGACAATTCTACTGCAGTTGCACGATATGTCACAGCAGACTTAACTAAAGCAGAAAAGACAGAGCTCCAAGACCTCTGGAATGACCTATCATCAGATAAAACAGTATCTCGGAAATTATACAGCTTGGGCAAAAAAATGCTCACCCATAGAGAATGTGGATCATATGAAGCAGCTGATCGTTTAACTGGTACTGCATTGTATGGTAAATCTGAAAATATAGTATGGCTAAGTCTTGGTCCAGCTAAATCTAGAAAAAGAGTTCTAAAATCATATGAAGATATAGAAACAATAGCCAAACATGATCCCAACAGCCAAGACATTTTAAAAAACAATTTGTCGGACACATACTACCCAAACAGAAGTAATACTTTGGAAAACATGTGTCTATACCACATAGCCCAAAAGCACACATACAAAAATAATATGAAACCTGATGAAAAAAAGGTAAATATAGAGTGACAAACTGTGAAGGCAGCTTAGTTAAACTCACTAAACCACATTTAATTAATCATATCAAATTGTCATTAAAGTCTCCTCAACATAAAGAAGTATATTACATGTCCCTGCTACAACTCTTCAAACCATGGAGAAAAGAAGAACAATTACTAGATAACTATGACTCATATGAGGATGCTTTCAAAGCAAAATGAAAGCACTATAACTGATGTAAACTTTACACAGTACAAAACAATGTTGCACAATGAACAGCAACACGAAGAAGAACTCCAAGCCCAACTAGATAAGGACACTCCTGACAGTAGTCAACCTTCTGTAACAGGAAGCCAAGAACCACTGGGAGAACCACTAATAATAAATGAGGCAGAATTAGCTATGATAGAAGTAGAAAACACCATGTGTCAGTATGAAGATAAAGAAGACTTAACTATACTACAATCAAAACTAAACAATGAGCAAAGTAGCATTTTTCAAGAAGTAACAAAACAAATTGCACATGGTGTAAAACATGAAAATAAAGAATGTTCCTGCCATAATTATAAACCTATACTACTGTACATCAGTGGTGAAGCTGGTTCTGGCAAAACATTCCTAATCAAAATCATTAGTAAGTTCCTTCAACAATTGACAAACAACAAACTGTCAGCTGTTGTCACTGCCCCCACAGGTTTAGCTGCCTACAACATAGGTGGTGTTACATTACACCGATTATTACTATTACCAGTAGAACACCAGAACAAATTAGACTATAACAAACTTTCTGCAGAAGCTGCAATGGAATTACGCAGAGTATTGAAACAAATGAAAATGCTACTAATAGATGAAGTGAGCCTGGTCTCCAACCTGATGTTAGCTTTGATACACCTCAGATTACAAGAAGTACTCAAAACAGACTATGAGGAGCTCTTTGCAGGACAACACATTATTGTTTTTAGAGATCTGCTTCAATTACCACCAGTAAAAGGTGAGCCTATTTTTAAAACATTAGGACACAAACTCTGCCGTAAAACTGTTGGCAGCATTGGAAATGTCAACCTTTGGCAACATTTCCAATACAGAGAATTAACAGAAAACATGCAGCAATCTGCAGATCTCACTTATGCCAACATTTTAAAAAGTATCAGAGTTGGTATACTTTCTAAAGAAGCAGAAGCAATATTGAAAACCTGGCACATTAATGCACTGTATGGCGATAATGCATGTACTACAGATGTTATGGAACAATTAGCCCACAAAAATGTCAATTGTATGGCCTTAATGCCAACTCTTGCAAGCTGTGTCAAATTCAATGAAATCATACTAAGTAAAGAAATGCAACCAATCATGGAAATGAGCGCCACAGACAAACTAGATGTACATGGTATGACACTACCCATGTTTGATCAAGCAACAACAAGACTAAATAGTTTAGAAAAATCAATCTCAAACACAGCAGGCTTAGAAAAGATATTAAAATGATCCTTAAATTGCAGAGTAATGCTTAAACGTAACCTTGACGTGGACCAAGGACTAGTTAATGGAGCACTGGGTACAGTTGTTGGCTTTCAAACATACCCACGCGACAACAAAATTCAGTTTGTCAATATACTCTTTGACAAACTTTCATAAGTAAAAAGGATAGGACGCTCAACAGCTAGATTCCTTCTCTTCAAAGATATGCATGTACGCAGAGAACAAATTTCTCTAACTCTTGCATACTCAGTCACAATTCATAAATCACAAGGTCTTACCCTAGACAAAGCAATGATAGATATTGGTAACACAGTCTTTAAAGAAGGCATGAGCTATGTTGTACTATCACGCTTACGTACACTTGACGGTCTATTTCTAATCAACTTTGATGCAAGTAAAATAAACGCTGATATTCCTTGCATTTTAGAATACAATATACTTTGCTCACTATACACCACTCACCTAAACACATATTCTGCTCCACAAAAAGTAAAACGTTATAAAAGAAAAATAAATCGAACAGAAATGCAACAGGATGTCACTGCAAATCCTCGAGAGAGAGTAAAACAAACTAATACTTCATCAAGTACCACAAGCAAAAAAGAATCAATTAGAGAAAGTAAACCAGGTACGTCTTTAAAGAAGGAAGACAAACTCCAAAAAAAGCAGTCAGATACAGAACTACCTGGACCATTTAAAATCTCAAATATAGTTGGTGTAAATTGCTACGCAAATGTAGCAATGAATATTCTATTTCAATTACCACCAATTGTTGACAACATTTACTTACACAGTACAGACCCATTGTGTTTGCAAATGTTAGTACTTCACAGAAATGCAGCAAACAATCCTGACAACACGTATAGTGTTTATGGAATAAGACACCAATCGGACCACTCTGCTGGAATGGTGAAATTCACTATAAACTCACAGGAAGATCCACAAGAATTTCTAATGTACTTACTACAAGTACTGGAAAACAAAAACATACCTATAAATGAAATCTTTCAGATTTCATACATGTGGAAACATACATGCACTCTCTGCAACAATGTGACACAAGAAGAAATCCCCAATGAACGCTTCATATATATATCAATACCAAATTGTGAATCCATTCCATTTCAGCAACTTGTACAAAATGCAAACCATGGTAGATTATGTTCTACCTGCAATTCAGATAATCGCTGCACGTTAGTAATACAAACACATAGTAAATACATAATACTAATGCTTCTGCTTTACAATGCAGATGGTACCAAAAACAACTGCAAGCTGACTGGATTCACACATGGTCAAATATCACTTGGTAAGAAAACCTTCACAACAATAGGTATAATCTACCACGCAGGAGCCACAACCAATTCAGGCCACTACACTGCATATATAAAAAAGAAATGTGGATGGTTTGAATGTAATGGTAGTACCATTACTCTAAAGCAGATATTACCAGGAAATCTTACAAACGCTTATTTGATGTTCTTAAAACCAAAATTTGATAACTAAACTGTATTTAAACGCTAAGTAAACTTGTGTTAAAAAATATAAACTGTTAGAATACCCCAAAAGCTATCTAACTGCTCAAAGATTCTACAACAACTAATCAGATAAATGAATACCACTAAATTAGACCAAAAAATACACAGTTAGAATACGCCAATTGGTATCTAACTGTCCCAAAATTTAACAATATCCAAATAGATAAATCAATACCTCTAAAATATATAAAAAAATAGACAGTTAGAATACGCCAATTGGTATCTAACTGCTCCAAAATTTTATAATATCAAAACAAATAAATAATATGTTACTGCTCCAAAAAA
Organism: Ambystoma mexicanum; assembly: GCF_040938575.1. NCBI lineage: Eukaryota > Metazoa > Chordata > Amphibia > Caudata > Ambystomatidae > Ambystoma > Ambystoma mexicanum. Next base: position 839,868,217 of record NC_090935.1, on the reverse strand, counting down.
ATACAAGCCAAAGTGTAAAGCATTAGCCAGAAACAACAAGTGAACACTGAAAACAAACAAACAAATAAACTGTAGCATAACAGAAAAAGGTTTTTTTTAATCCAACGTGGATTTTTTTTTCTCCCACAGACCCAATGATTATAGCAACAAATACAGAAACTGATCAAATTGCACAGTACTCTGATTTGTAATCTACTAAATATGAGAGTCCAAAAAAAAGTATATTGATTATACAATGTAATAAGTCATTACAAAATACTAATACTAACATGCTATTTTCTTTTATCACAGAAATTAACAAGAAATACATGTAATCCAGTTACTAGACCAAACAGTAAGTATACAATAATAAGGAGAGCCATAGCAGCATATCACATCCATAGTATCTAATACCTTTGTTCCTTATACATTTGTTTTTCACCCAAAGTTATAAGCAAATATGAATGTGATATGCTGCGGTGGTTGTTGCCAGGGCATAGAGTCTTGGGTGCATGGCCAAATGGCCAGGCACGCAAGACTCTATGCCCTGGCAACAACCACCGCAGCATATCACATCCATAGAGTCAAACATTTCAACTATGGTCTATGGAAACGTTTAATATCCGCGGACATTATGAGTGTTCTTAGCCAGCGAACAATACGGACAGCATTTTCAGGACACCCCCTACGAACATTTCAGAACAACGCGATAGTTCTTAGAACACGTTCAACTTGACAACAAACAATACGGACAGTGTCCTCAGAACACCCCCATTTCGTTTATTTGCGAACATTTCAGGACACCATGAGTGTTCTAAGAACACATTCAACTTGACAGAGAACAATACGAACAGCATCTTCAGGACACCCCCTACGAACATTTCAGAACAACGCGAGAGTTCTTAGAACACATTCAACTTGACAGAGAACAATACCGACAGCGTCCTCAGGACACCCCCATTGTGTTTATTTACGAACATTTTAGGACACTGCGAGTGTTCTTAGAACACATTCAACTTGCCAGAGAACAATACGGACTACGCCTTCAGGACACCCCCTACGAACATTCCAGGACACCGCGAGTGTTCTTAGAAACGTCTTCAGAAAAGCCCCATTTTGTTTATTTGCGAACATTTCAGGACACCGCGAGTGTTCTTAGAACACATTCAACTTGACAGAGAACAATATGGACAGCGTCCTCAGGACACCCCCTACGAACATTCCCCGGACACCGTGAGTGTTCTTAGAAGCGTCTTCAGAACACCATCATCTTGTTTATTTGCGAACATTTCAGGACACCGCGAGTGTTCTTAGAACACATTCAACTTGACAGAGAACAATACGGACAGCGTCCTCAGGACACCCCCATTTTGTTTATTTGCGAACATTTTAGGACACCGCGAGTGTTCTTAGAACACATTCAACTTGTCAGCCCCATTCATATTTGCGAACATTTCACGACACCGCGAGTGTTCTTAGAACACATTCAATTCGACAGAGAACAATATGGACAGCGTCCTCAGGACACCCCCTATGAACATTCCCCGGACACCGTGAGTGTTCTTAGAAGCGTCTTCAGAACACCATCATCTTGTTTATTTGCGAACATTTCAGGACACCGCGAGTGTTCTTAGAACACATTCAACTTGACAGAGAACAATACGGACAGCGTCCTCAGGACACCCCCATTTTGTTTATTTGCGAACATTTTAGGACACCGCGAGTGTTCTTAGAACACATTCAACTTGTCAGCCCCATTCATATTTGTGAACATTTCAGGACACAGCGAGTGTTCGACAATGTCTTCAAAACACCCCCATTTTGTGTATTTGCGAACATTTCAGGACACCGCGAGTGTTCTTAGAGCATATTCAACTTGACAACGAACAATACGGACAGCGTCCTCAGGACACCCCCATTTTGTTTATTTGCGAACATTTCAGGACACTGCGAGTGTTCTTAGAACAGTTTCAGTTTGCTTGCGAACAAAACAGGCACATATTGAGTCCTCAGAACACCCCCCATTCAGTTTATTTAGAACATTTCAGAACACCCGTGATGTCCGCAGACAAATCGAACACAAAAAGAATGTGTAACACATAAAAAAACACAACTTTCATCCTATCTCATACACTCCCACCCTCCCCAAACACTCCTACACACCAACACACTCTACTAAATACAAATTTTGAACAAAGTTTCACTGTGCTGTTCGCGGACGACAGCAAATCCAAGATGGCGGGCGCTACCGAAAATCTGACGCGCTTCACACTCCACGCCGTCCAATCAGCGAACACGTTGCATGTCCGCGAACATCACACAGCCGATTGGCCAATCAGGACACTGTCCGCGGAGCGAACAGGGAAGTGTGTCCACGGACCGAACACAGATATCACTAATTTTTTTTTACCTACTTTTTGGTCATTTTAAAGAAAACTACTGGACGGATTTTCACCAAAATTGTAAAAGCACGCTTTCGGGACCAAGCCGCTGCTCCTGGTCCAAATTTGGTGAAAATCCGTCCAGCGGTTTGGGCTGTAGACGCAAGCAAAAAAATGTTCCCATTCAGTCTATGGGAAAAAAAAAAGTTTTGGGACCCCCCCTATAACTTTGCCCCCCCTGGACGAATCCTCACCAAACTTTGCAAAAAAATTCAGAGTGACCCAAATACTTTTTTAAGTTATAAGCCACCCAAAAAGTGCTGTTCCCATGGAAACACCAACTTAACCATAACTACATGGCCACTACCATGGTCATGTAATAATGTAATATGCATGAATGAGTGTATTATGTATTTGTGGCTGTCTGGGTGTGCCTGTGTGAGTGTATGGTGAAAGGAGGTATGACCCAAATTGACTTTTACAATTGACCTTTTGCACAATTTACCTAATTATAATGGTCCTAATTGACCTTCTGCACAATTGCATTACACTTTTAGTACATTGATTCAAATGCTTAATTTTTTAGGTAATTGAAATCACTGTGTGGATTTAGTACTTGCATACCATGGGAGAGAAACAAAGGTTAGAGAGGGGACAGGAGGCCACTCATTCTCACAGCGGTCCATAAGTCAGTACTTTCAGACTTAAAGGAGAGAGTTAACTGCTTGTTACATTGAAGCTGCACTAGAATAGTCTCATTAAAATGCGGAAAGAAGTTAGATGTCCCCACACAAATAAATGTGCCCCTCTCCCACTGCCCGTGAAGTTAGCGCCTCTCGTCAGATTTGAAGGGTTAGCCCCCCCCAAATGTAGGGTTAGTTGCGCCCCTGAACACAAGCACACACCATTCACCATAGACGCACACCCAGCCACCCATACATTTAAGTGTGCACCATTTCACCATACACTCACACAAGTAGCCACCTATACATTTAAGTGTGCACACTTTCACGGTTGTATACTAATTGACCTTTTCACAATTGACCTCGGGAGAATTGACCTCGGAGAATTGACCTGATTTATGTGATATGTGGGGGAAACCCCCTGCTGCCCCCCCACCCAATCCAAAACCCCCTGAAGCCCCCCACCCAATCCCCTTATATTATTTATAATCCAAAACCAACCCAATACATATAAAAAATAACTAAAATAATATAAAGGTTAATTGTAAAAAAGGTCAATTAGGACCACTATAATTAGGTAAATTGTGCAAAAGTTCAATTGTAAAAGGTCAATTTGGGTGCTTTACGTTAGTAATTGCACAGCCTTTGTTAACATCGAAACCCAGGCACCATTTAACATCTGTGTCCTGTTCAGTCCGGCAACTGCTCTGTTGGTCAGCCAGGTCGATTCAACATAGCCCAACATTTTCGGGGCGGAGGGCGGAAGCCCTGTCAGCTCAATGGTGTTGTGCCATTACTTGTGTTTAATGCCTTAATTACTTATTGTCAATCTTCATTACTCCTAGCCCTATTCTCCCTTTTCCCAGTACTTGTGTATGAGGCATTCTTCTTTATACACAAGTACTGGCATGAGGTAGAGGGACATGGACGTCATTCCTGGCTTAGTTACCTATAATCTGCATTACGCCTAGACCCACTCTTCCTCATCCCAGTACATACCAATGAGGCAAGGTGCCTCATACGTAAGCACTGGGACAAGGCAGAGGGACATGGAGGTTATTCTGGGTCGAGTAGTTAATTTTGGGGGTTGAGACAGGGGTATGGTGGGAGAGGGGATGTGTGGGGTGGGGTGGGGCTGGGATTTTGCGATAAACCCTCATGGTCATCCATATCCATGCTAAGCAGGCATGATATTTGGTATTAGTGGCTAGGGAGGCATTTTGGTGCAGCCAGTCTTGTCATTTCTTATGTGATGTGAAAGAGGAAGGAGGTGATAATGTAACAGACGATTCACTGGATCTTGTCACTTCTCTCCATAGGGTAGTCCTTCACTGTGAGGGTAAAGAGGTGAGCCTGCTATTCATAAATCCCCCTAGGGGTGGCAGTCAGTGGTACCTCACAGGGAGAGACTCCCCTCTTGTAAACAGGGACTCACGTTCCATCCAGGAACTCACTATAATTCTCCTGGTGAGATAACCTATAACATCAAATAGCCCAAAACTTCCCTCCATACCAGTCAGTATTTGCTACTGTAATGTTATCAGTAATCAACCTTCACCAAACACTCATACTGTGAAGAGGAAGAATGGGAAAACCATGGATGATAATCAGTGGTTGGCACACTGAGAAGAAGAAGATAAGGCACCATGGAAAGAAAAAAAGGATGTTGAGCCTATGCTGGGGAGGGCCTGGCACGTCATCATAAAAATAAACTCAAGGACCGATGGAAAGTGATCTCGAACCGGGGAGAATCGAATATAAGCTAAGGACGAAGTTGGCAAATGCAAAGCTGCCTGTTGTGGAGTGGACAGCCTAGACCGAAGGTAGAAAGAAACATTCGGGAACCAGAAGGCCGAACCAAGCATATGAGGAAGACCTGGAGGTGGTAGCATGACCCAGATAGGGTGGACCAAGCAGTCCCTGAACAACGCTGAGACTGTACCAGCAACGGCTCTGCAGAGCCACGAAAGGAAGAAGGAAGAAGAGAAAGTCCACAAAGGTTGTCAGACGGACAAAGCTGACCTCACAGGAATAATTAGTCATGGCTATTATGTATGAAAGAGGTAACAGGAACTGCAGGAGACCCGGGTGGGCGATGTGACAAGAATTGAATGAAGATGACCAAGAGACCAATCATACTTGTCCCAGTACCAACAAGTGGCTATCAGGCTTTTCAGTAATGCTATCAGGCTTGTCAGGAATGTCCTCCTCTTCACTTAGAAATTGGAGTTCACTTGGTTCCCCTTCCTCCTCACCTGATGTCGTTGAAGAATAGTCCAGCTTCTTTCGTCGGGTTCGCCGAGCGTCTGGTTTCTTTTTTTTGAGCAGATAAGGTCTGCCTCGAAAGGAAGCCACCGTGATTCCAGTCCTGGGAATTCCCGGTGGCTCCTCTCCGCAACAGCTGGAAACATTGTAGGGGAAAAAGCCACTGGCATAAAAAAAAACAAGGTCTTCAGAAAGGATGGAACAATCGGCTGGACTTGCTGGTAGAACTTGAAAAAACACTAATAACCTGGAGGGAAATTAGCAGGCTAGGAAATGAGAATGTTCTCTGAAGAATGTTAGAAAAGGTCTGCAGGAAAGCGTAATATAAGTAAATAGGAACCAATAATGGGTACGTACTGAAAGGACCGAAACCAAATCAAGGGAAGCTAGAAAAACGAATACTAGGGCTGAAAAGGAAAAAGGAATGGGAGAGAGAGGATCCCGGAATACAAGGAAAAAGAAAAAACACGGGAAAGGGCAGAGGCGAGGGGCGGAAAAGACGGCGGGACAAGGGGAAGGTAAACGAGTTAAGCAGAGGAGCGGGCGGACCACCACCAAGGGAAATGATACGGAGCGCAAGCAACGAGGAGGATCCAAGAAGTTGCAATGCGCCGATCCGCTGAGTGAAGAGTAATAAATACACTCGGCGGTGGCCATGTTGGAATAAACTAGACCGCTGCACACGTTGTGAAAACAATGTAGTGGCACAGTCTAATGGCGGCCGTACTTCCACCTATTCCACACACGCCAGTTACCCCGGGTTGTGACAGTATGCCCCCCTCGAAGGCCTCGTCCTCCTGGTTTACCCAGGTGGAATCTATGGAACTGTCTCAACAAACGAGGGGCTTGAATATTGGAATAAGGTTCCCAGGTATCTTCCAATGTGGGGTAACCCTTCCAGTGGACCAAATATTCCAAGCGGCCTCTTTGATACCGAGAATCTCGGATCAGGGAGACTTCGTATTCCTCAGAAATTGAGTAGGGAAAGACACACAGTTTGGGAGCAGACTGTTTTCGGGTACCAGGCAAATAAGGGCGTAAAAGGGAGGAATGAAAATCCGGATTTACCCGTTTTAGGGTTTTTGGTAACCTAAGATGATAGGCTACAGGATTGATCCTGGAAAGCATCTCAAATGGCCCTATGTAACGGGGAGACAATTTGGAAGGGCGGACCCAGCGAGGTAAGAACTTGATAGAAAGCATAATCCTGGTGCCTTTTCCCCATTCAGGTACCTGTCTACGATATTTATCAGCTTGTTCTTTATAGTGTCTATTTGCCTCTTGAAGACTCTTTCTAGCTGTATCATGGGCCTCTTTGATCTAACCGAGGGTCTTCTCAATGGATGGTATGTTGGATTCCACCGAAAAAGTTGGCACTATGCATTGGGGATGGACACGGCAGGTACAGTAAAAGGGGCTGATACCAAGCGCAGTATGCGCTAAGTTGTTATATGCAAACTCTGCGGTGGGGAGTAAAGACACCCAGTCGTCTTGTTGTTGGTTGATAAAGCATCTAAGATACTGTTCCAAGGTTCCATTTAACCTCTCAGTCTGGCCGTTGGTTTGGGGATGGAAACCAGATGAGAGAGCTCTTTCTATACCTACTCTTTTGCACAAGACTGACCAGAATTTGGAGGTGTATTGACTACCACGGTCTGATACGATCTTCTGGGGGAGGCCATGTAGCCTAAAAATGTCTTTCAAAAAGACATCTGCCATGACAGAAGCGGAGGGTATTCCGGTCAGAGGATAAAAATGTGCCAGCTTGGAGAAGGAGTCCATTGTTACCATAATACAAGTGCAACCGTGTGAGACGGGTAAGTCCACTATAAAGTCTGTTGATATGTGCTTCCAGGGGACAAGTGGAACATGTTCCTGTTGAAGCAATCCCAATGGCTTCTGAGTAATATGCTTGCTCTCTAAACAAACTAGACAGGTTTGTACATATTCTTGAGTATCCGCATGTTGAGCCAATAAAAAGACCTTTGGAGCAATTCCAAGGTACCTCGTATTCCTCGATGACCGGCAACCTTAAATTCATGACACCATCGAAGAACTGTTTGTCTAAGATCAGAAGATGGAATGATCAACTTCCCGCGGGTAAAGTATAGCCCATCCCTCTTCTCTACCAGTAGCTTCATAAGGGCAGAGGTAGGCTCCTCCAGGTTAAGGGAAGCCTCTTTAACCAGTTGCAGAAAGGAAGTCACGGACGACACTATCCTTGTATGAGGCAACATCAGTTCTTTCCTGTGCGTAGGGTTCTTGTCAGTGTCCTCTCTACGAGACAAAGCATCTGCGATCTGGTTCTGGGAACCTGGTATGTACGTTATGCTGAAATGGAACCGAGCAAAGAAATGCACCCATCTCGTGGGTATTGTAACATTCCTGTTGTTTGACTATCTGAAGATTTTTGTGATCAGTTCGTATCTGGAAGGGATGTAGACTTCCTCGGAGTAAATGTCTCCACTCCAGACAAGCCAATTTCATAGCCAATAGTTCTCGTTCTATTACAGAATAGTTCTGTAGACTTGGGCTTAAAGTCTTAAAGAAGTAGGCTATGGGATGTTCTAAGCCTTGGTTTGACTGAAGGAGAACGGCACCCACCGCCGCAGCTGAAGCATCGGTTTCCAGTATAAAGGGACATAGTTGGTCGGGCTGTCTTAGAACAGGAGCTATGCAGAATCTTTGCTTCAAGCCGGTAAAGCTGTCATCTGCTTCCTTTGACCAGTTGAAAGGAACGGAGGACTTCCTTAGCAGAGAGGTAATCGGAAGTGTAAGTTGGGAAAATTCAGGAATAAACTTCCGATAAAAATTGGCCAATCCAAGGAATCGTTGGATTTCTTTGACCAAGGAAGGTGGTGGCCAGGTCAAAATAGCATCTACCTTCTTGGGGTCCATGGTGATTCCTTGGTCCGAAAGGATAAACCCCCAAGTAAGATATAGAAGACTGTGCAAATGCACACTTCTCAGGCTTAACCAGAAGGTGATGCAACTGAAGCCTGCGTAGGACCTCCTTAACATGATATTTATGATCTTCTTGATTACGGGAATAGACCAGAATATCGTCTAGGTAGACCACCCTGGTTTGACCCAATAAATCTGAGAAGAAACAATCCATGAATCGTTGGAAAATGGAAGGAGCATTGACCAGCCCGAACGGCATTACCTGATACTCAAACAGACTGTGTGGAGTGCGGAAAGGCAGTCTTCCATTCATCACCTGCTCTAATGCGGAGCAGGTGATAAGCGTTCCAAAGGTCCAATTTAGTGAATACCACAGAGCCTTGGACTGCTTCTAGCACCTCTGAAATGATAGGCATGGGGTAGCGATCTTTGATGGTTAACTTATTTAGTCCTCTGTAGTCTATGCAAGGCCTCAATTCCTTGGTATCTTGTTTAGGAATGAAAAACAAAGATGCCCTTGCTGGAGACCGGGAAGGTCGAATGAGTCCGTTAGCGAGATTGTCATTGAGATAGTGCCTAAGTACCTCCTTTTCAGACACAGAGATGGGGTACATCCTGCCAAAAGGAACCAAGGCCTGGGGGACTAAGTCGATCCTGCAGTCCTCTGGTCTGTGAGGAGGAAGTTTGACGGGTGACTGTTCCTGGAAGACTTCAGAAAACTCAGTTAAATAACTGGGAATGCAATGGATAGAGTTAGTTTCGATAGAGCATACTGTCTTCACGTTTTCAAACAGGGGTTGGGGTAGAAATTCCTCTTTACAGTATTTGGAATGAAAACTCAAAAGGTTGTTGGTCCAGTTTATCGTGGGATTGTTTCTTCTGAGCCATCCAATACCCAATATGACCGGGAAGTGTGCTGCTCGGATGATATCGAATTTCATCCTTTCTGAATGTTGTTGAATGAAGACCTGTACTTCTTCCATAGTATGAGTAATAAGTCCGGAACACATGGGTGTTCCATCCACTCCTTCCACCTTTTGGTCTTCCATCTTGGCGATTCTTTGTAGACCCACCTTGTCGGCCCATATGGTGTCCAGAAAATTACCAGCTGCACTGCAGTCTAGCAGTGCCTGGGTGTCGACTTCTCTCCCTCTGAACTGGATCTTAACTGCAACTACCATGAGGTGCAAATCTTCAGACGTCTTGGCAGAGGTGACAGAAAGGGTTGTGCAGGGACTGGAGGTCGCCCCTCGATAGTCCGTCCTATTAACTATCACGGGGTGTTCGTTTCCCGGCCTCCCAGAGGGAACATCTGGGCAGGCCATCAATAAATTAGAGGAAGAACCACACTACATACAGAGGCTTCCATCTCTCCTTCTCTTCCTCTCTTCCGGAGTCAACGGAGCTCGTGTAGTTCCTATTTGCATAGGTTTATCTGTGATGGGGCGCGTGGCCGGTGAGGCAGGTGAGGGGTTAGCTTCAGGAAAGGATACAGAACTGCGATTCTTCTTCTTCTCATTCTTTCTTTCTGTCAAGCGGAAATCTATTCTTAGTACCGCGGTGATGAGGTCTGAGAAAGTCTCAGGATGAGGAATTTGGGCCAGCTCATCTTTTAATTCTTCTCGCAGCCCCCTGTGGAAAATAGTGTTTTGGGCCTGTTCTTGCCAGCCCGCCTCAGCAGCTAATTTCTTGAAGAGAGAAATGTAAGTAAGTAAGTCAGTATTTCCTTTGCGTACATCTAGCAGGTCTTCACTGGCTACATAAGCACATTCTGTCCTGAGCAACGTCTGTTTCAAGAGGTCTTTGAAAGCTGTGGAATCTTGTAGAACTGGATCGGACTGAGACACTAATGGAGTTGCCCATGCCAAGGCGTTTCCAGTCATATGAGTTATCATGAAGCCCACTTTGGTATGATCAGTAGAAAAGGCGCTCTTTCTGAAGGCAAAGTGAATGTTGCAAGCATCCAAGAATTTCTTCACCTTCCTTTCAGAACCATCACATTTTCCAGACACCAGGGGTAAAGGAGGAAGATCAGTAGAGTGTTGTTCTCTAGCGGCCACTCTCTGCTGTAAAGCGGCATTGTCAGTCTTAAGCGCCTGAACCTCAAGATTAAGGCTTTATACCGCTGCCACAAGCTTTTGTATCTATTGTGGAGTGGCCATATTTTCAGTAGGGAGTTGCAAGCTATCAGGCTTATCAGTAATGCTATCAGGCTTGTCAGTAACGTCCTCCTCTTCACTTAGAAATTGGAGTTCACCTGGTTCCCCTTCCTCCTCACCTGATGTCGTTGAAGAATAGTCCAGCTTCTTTCGTCGGGTTCGCCGAGCATCTGGTTTCTTATTTTTGAGCAGATAAGGTCTGCCTCGAAAGGAAACCACCGTGATTCCAGTCCTGGGAATCCCCGGTGGCTCCTCTCCGCAAAAGCCGGAAACATTGTAGGGGGAAAAGCCACTGGCATAAAAAAAAACCAAGGTCTTCACAAAGGATGGAACAATCGGCTGGACTTGCTGGTAGAACTTGAAAAAACACTAATAACCGGGAGGGAAATTGGCAGGCTAGGAAATTAGACTGTTCTCTGAAGAATGTTAGAAAAGTTCTGCAGGAAAGTGTATTATAAGTAAATAGGAACCAATAATGGGTAAGTACTGAAAGGACCAGAACTAAATCAAGGGAAGGAAGAAAAACGAATACTAGGGCTGAAAAGGAAAAAGGAATGGGAGAGAGAGGATCTGGGAATAAAAGGAAAAAGAAAAAACACGGGAAAGGGCAGAGGCGAGGGGGGGAAAAGAAGGCAGAACAAGAGGACGGTAAACAAGGTAAGCAGAGGAGCGGGCGGCCCACCGCCAAGGGAAATGATACGGAGCGCAAGCAACGAGGAGGATCCAAGTAGTTGCGATCCGTTGAGTGAAGATTAATAAATACACTCGGCGGCGGCCATGTTGGAATAAACTAGACTGCTAGACACGTTGTGAAAACAACGTAGTGGCACAATCTAATGGCGGCCGTACTTCCACCTATTCCACACACGCCAGTTACCCCGGGTTGTGACAGTGGCGTACAGTTAACAAAGAATGAAGATGACCAAGGGATCACTCATACTCATCCCAGTAACAGTGAATTGAGTGAAGTTAAGGAAGATTATTGAGGGACCCATCAAACCCGTCTCATTATTACTGAAAGTTGGAGGATTAACAAAGTCTACCAAGGGACTAATCCTACTTGTCACAGTATCCGAGATGTGAGGAACATTAACAAAGATTACCAAAGGACCAATCATACTCGTCCCAGTATCAGTGAATGGTTTGAACTTAACAAAGGTACCAATCATACTTGTCCCAGTATGAGTGAATGGTGTGAACTTAACAACGATTATTAGGAGACCAATCATACTCGTCCTAGTATCAGTGAATGGAGTGAAGTTAAGAAAGATTATTGAGGGACCACTCACACTCATCCCAGTAAAAGTGAATGGTGTAAAGATAGCAAAGTTTACAAAGGGAGTAACCAAACTCACCCCAGTGGCAGTCACTGTTGGGAAGAGAACATAAACTATCAAGAGCACAGTGTTGCAAGGTATACAATTCATGAAACACTGAGATAGAAAGAGAAGGGGATGAGGAGCAATTGTCCACCGATAGTGGAAGAGTTGTGTGTGAAACTAAACCCACAGTACAGAAGAGCCCCAGTATTTCCTAAATTGACAAGCAACAGAAAGATGCTTACTGGTCTGAAGGATAGCGAGGAACAGGATCAATGGTAACAAAAGATTGAGCTTGATCAATGAACTGTGCCAGTAATAGGAAAGGGGAAGCCTTGGAGGGATCATAGCCCTTTTGAAGAATTAAAGGAACTTGTTCACAGAATCATCAAAAGCCATCCCAAGAAAGACATACTGAGTCTATAAAAAAGCTTGTCTATGAAAAGTGAGTCATTTTCTGGAAGCTACTTTTTTGGGGGTCTTTTTGAATAGTGGAAGGGTAGTTTGGGATGGAGGACAGTTTATTACTTTGGGCACTCTCACTGACGACAAGCACCCTAGTTAGATTTGTGTTAGGTAAGACAAACACTATATTATTAGCGATAGACAGGCCTTTTTCTTTATTATTTAAATACATCTGATCACTAAATGCCACCAGTGACTCTGTCTCATTCTTCTGACCTACCACATAGGGTACTGGGACAAGGAATAGGGATGGGGGGCAATGCAATGGATTACCATTGGAGTACATTCTGGAGGAAGTGGAGGCATGGGGTAATAAATTACTGCAGCAAAGTAGAGAGAAGTGGGGAGTGAGCATTGGGATGAGGTAGAGGGTGGTGGTGTTAGTGTAATGGATTATATATGAGGTACTGGGAGAGGAAAGTTGGAGGTGGTGGTAAAGCTATTGATTACTATTGGGAAACTGGGACGAGGAATAGGGAGCTGGGGGAATGGAGTACCGGGATGAGGAGGAGGTAGTACCGGTATGAGGAGGGAGTCTGCAATAATGTAAAGTATTACTAATGGGGTACTTGGATGAGGAAGAGGGAAGGGGGGCTATACAATTCTCTACTGTGGGGTACTGGTACTAGGTAGAGGGAGGTTTTGTTAATGTAAGTGATTAATGATGGGGTACTGGTGTGGTGAAGAGAAAGTTGAGGGAATTTTGAGATATTCCCTGCTGAAGTGCCAAGAAAATTAAGGCTATTGAAATTATGCATCAGCACCACACAAGCTTCTGTTCCACACTTTTATTTTCATTATCGTTATCAAAATCAAGGCTTTTAAAACTAATCCAACATCCTCATACAATAATACGCCCTGTGTACCACACTCAAACTTATTTCAGGTTAATTTAGGAAGCAATCCATGCATACTGTTTTATAATAAAAGAAGGCATTACTTTTTGAAAGCACTTAAAATACTCATCTTCCACCTACTAGAATTTGCTCTGCTTGTCACATTTCAATATTTCATATATTTGAAGTATTTGAAGTATTTGAAGTATTTGCTCTTTTCTATTGCCCTGCTAAAAATAAAAAACAAATCTATACTATCCTTAGACCCCAAACCTTGATAAATACTTCTCTGTCACACCACCCACATGCACACAGCCTCCAAACTACCCCAGTCACTCCCCCTATTGTTTTAAAAACAAAATAATGTATATCTGAATCTTGCATTTCAAGATGCTGAATTTTTCAGAAATGAAAAGCCTTGAATCTAGCAATGCATCATGGGAGATATAACTAACTTTTTGGAACATGGGGAATTCCGGTGTCTGCCAACTGACTAACACAAGCCAAACCAAGAAAGGATTTTGTTTTAGCGCTTTGTGCCAACTTGTTTCTTACTTTGTCAAAATCCATCCAACACTTAGGGCTGTGAGCATGAACAAATGAAAACCAATGGAGAAAATAGAAAAACAAAACCATTCTTTGACCCTTTAACTCTTTTGAACCATAACCCGGATAGACACTAAGGTCTCCAGTTTTGGGTAGCTCAGGATTAGACAAATAACACTCCCAGCACCAGCATAGAAGGGGTCCAGACTCAACTACATGAGTGCTGTGATGCAGTCCTGTCCTGAAATCACATTTTTGTACGTATGGTTTAACCATTGACCTTTAGCATACATTATTGTTGCATTTTTATGAATGGTTATATTATTGGTTTTCTGCCCCATTCTCCTCTGTATTCTGCCCTTGTACAGTGCCCTTTGGTAATACCATACCCAGAACTCCCCCCATTTTTAATTTTTGCATCATCCGAGCGAGCACGCAGGCAGAGAGAAATGGTTGATGCATCCTTCTGCTGCCTTCTGTCCTACTAAATTCACAGCATGCAGGACCGCCTACAGTGTTTTATCAAGTATTATTTTTCACGTATTAATTGTACCTTTTACTCATTAACAATGTCTTTGAATTACCTGACAATCATTTATAATGGACTCTAAACTCTTACCCTTCCCTAGGAATTTCCTTAAATAATAAGAAAGGCTCTATCAATCTTTGAACACTAACATAATCTTAAACCCTCCCCAGTTATCCAGTTACAATCTTCAGGAGTCTAAACATGGAAATCCCAGCTCACAGTAGCCTGTACATTGCCTAATGACCATTCTGCAGTCAGCCTAGACATACAGTTCACCACGGAAACCGGATTACTGGTGATTGCCAAGGAATTTTTAACCTTTTAGTCTCTGTTGGTTTCTCCATTAAGTGGGCCAACAAAGAAAATTTCTGGGGTGGAGAAGTCGCCATTATCTTTAAGAATGATGTGTCTATTTTGACATTTGAAGCAGTAGGTATAGATAAACTGTCCCAAATTTGATTTTCATTCTTAAAATTACTCCTTCTTAAAATGACTCCTTAAGAAACAATAAGATACATATTAATCTATTGTTTTTTGTTTCAAGGGTTTTCTTTCCTCTATTCACTCCAGAATAAAACTCTTCTTTTCCTGGGTTATCATAACATTTGACTGGATAGCCCCAACTCCAGTGAACTCCCTAAATGTCTTGGCTTACCATTCAACAAAATCCCATCCTTCATCCAGCTTTCACATAGATGGCCATTGCTTGGAAGTTATCTTTTCCGGAAATCTAAATCTAGTTCTTTCTTCTACCCTTCCCCTTTCAGGGAGCAATCATTTTGGTATATTAATTGTCATTTATTTCCTGCCTTATTTTAAAAACCATTGGCCCACTATGACCAAGCCTCTCAGACCTAAAAAGGCACTACTATGGATCAGCACAGAGGTTTTACTATCCATTTTAACAAGTTGCAACAAAGGCCTTGTGATAGAGTTATTCTGAAAGGGGACTCTAGCAGTAACAGGCTATCCAGCAGTGGGAAAGGTTGAGGCTATTAGGGCAGTACTTGGGGAAATTGATTGACAGCCTCTTCTACCAATAGGGTACAGGGCTGGAGAGGTAGGGACCGTTCTTCAAATCTGATCCGTGTTTTTTTTGTTGCCAGGAGACAGAAGCAGAGGAGAGCGAAAATGTCCGTTATTAGTGGGGGTATTAAACAGAATTAAAAGAACGAAGAGTTAAAGCTTAATTATCTTATCACAAGCGGCCCCTTTCCGTGACGACTCTGTGGGAGGGGGTGTGTCTGCTCTTCCGTGTTGTGGAAATCAAGATCTGTTAGCTGGGAACCAGCTGAGGCCTACGTGGACCAATCGGGGCGTAGTCGATGCCCAGAAGGGGAAGGAGCAGGTCCGTCTCCTACTGAAGGACAAGAGCCAGAGAAGCCAATCAGGGCTAGGCCGATTACCACAAAAGGGAGGAACCGTTAGTGAAGACACGGCCTACCTGAAACTACAATGGTGCTCCCAAGTGTTGCATCAACTGAGAGTCCTACGGGCAAACCTGTTCTTTATAATGGTACGTGGGCTACCTCCCGTGTCCACGCTTTGTTATCGGACTAAATGGATGTACTACATAATATAAAAGATTCAGATAAAAAGAACGGGTGTGATAGAGGTTTTTTTTCACACAGGAACTGGTATGAAGCTGTTAACATAATAATGGGCCTCATTCCGAGTACGGCGCTAACCAATGGCGCTATTAACGCCTTGGTTGACGCCGTACCCGGACCGGCAGCGCCTTGGTGGATGGCGGAATTACCGCCCCATTCCAAGGTTGGCAGGGCGGTAATTCCCCAATCCCCATTTACCCTTCCCCATTCCCATTCTTGCCCCATAGGGCATAATGGGAGTGGGGAAGGCGTTAATTACGCCACCGTAAATTACGGTGGCGTAATTAACATCAAGGTCCCTTAGCGCCATGGTTTTTAACACCTGCTAAAAGCAGGTGTTAAAACCTCCATGGCGCAAAGGGAACTCGGAGTATGGCGGTAAGGGATTACCGCCACCGCTCTCGTTAGCGGTGGCCGCTATCCCTTACCGCCATACTCGGAATGAGGCCCAATGTCTTTTGTACGGGATACATACTCATTGCTTATTTTTTGAGACTCTTGAAAACAAATCATCCAGCAGGAGGGAAAGGAAGAATAGAGACAGGAGGGTGTGCAGAAAGGCTGAGAGTCATATAATAGAATGCTCTAATAAGGAAGGAAGAATCTAGTGAGAACAGACTATGCAGTAAAGAAAGAACAAGAGGAGAAAGAACGAAAAACTGAGAATATAATCAGTATAATACTTCCCCAAAACAGAGAAGAGTCTCCTGTGAGCTCCTGGGGAAATCTCCAATGACACGTATCCTTTAACAAAAGAAAAGAAAGAGAAACCCAACGTTAATAAAATGTACTTGTTGATAACTTACTACTGTGTCAGTGTCTTACTCTTATCCTACCAATCTGAAATACTGACAGGCCTCTATACCACATCATTTTTCAATCTTGCCAATTTGTATTCCTAACAGCTATTGATATTCTTGCACCACCGTCTCCTGTCCAGAAAGAAAACAAGTCCTTTGTATTCCTAAAATGTAATTGTTCTCAAATAATGTCTCAATGCCCCAAGCTCTTCTCAAACATTCCCACCCTCGGCTCCTCTTTCCAATGATTTCAATGAGTATTTCACCAAAATGGCACCCCCTTCTTCAGAAGCACACCCTCATCTTCATTTAAATTGTCCTTTTGCTTCAAAAAATGTTTTACAGGATGACACTTCTTTTTTAATAAGCATTCCCACACCTACTTCCTCCAGTTCTAAATGCTTTTGTCTCTTTGTTTATCTTTCACTTACGAAAGGGAGTGTCCATCATAATTTCAAAACTACTGTCACCATGCCCCTGCTAAAGAAACCTTGATCCAAGAGAAATTGTGAAGTATCAACTTATAGCTGGCCTACCTCAGATGGCCAAGATTATTTAAAAAGTGATGCTTATACAACTAATGGACTATGCTGAGAGTAATCACATTCTGCATCATCTCCAATCAGGTTTAGACCCTGACTAGGGACAGAGATAGATCTGGTCTCAGTTTGGGATGATATGTTACATTATGTCTAGGGAG
Source organism: Ambystoma mexicanum (assembly GCF_040938575.1). NCBI lineage: Eukaryota > Metazoa > Chordata > Amphibia > Caudata > Ambystomatidae > Ambystoma > Ambystoma mexicanum. The sequence goes on along the minus strand of NC_090935.1, from coordinate 839,851,041 downwards.
GATATCTCAGGGGCAACATGCTTGCCTTGGAAGCAAGACGTCACAGAGCAACAAAAGTTTGATCCCTGGGTCAGCATTTAGAAACCTCTGGGTATTAAGTACGTTATAAATAACCTATCATATCATATCATATTCTGAACAAGGTCATTTATCCTGTTTGGTTATGCTGGACCGGTTCTCTGCATTTGATAGAGTGGACCATGCCATTCATTTGCATTGACTTTCCAATATTGCAGGAGTTTCCTGCTTTGCTTTAGAATGGTTCCATAATTTTCACTCTGGTAGGATTTAAAGTGTGAAACGTCCTCTTCTGTCACATGCACAGTGCTTCAGAGATCATCTTTATCACCAGTTCTTTTCAATATCTATATTTTACCTCAGATCTTCCTCATTCGGAAATTCAATATCGAGTTCCACTCATATGCCAAATATACCCAATTATTGCATGAGCTATTCAGACACAAGACAATTTTGACTAGGTTCAGCTTTTCCTGGAAGAGGTAAAATCATGGTTGACCAACAATAAACTCAGACTTAATACAATGAAAACTGCAATTATGTTCTTGGGACCCAACCATTTGCTAAATGAACTCTCTCAGTACCCTCCTTCCCCTCAGCTGTTTGGTCTACCTACAAATTTATCACCAAAAGTTGGACCCTAAAATAAGCTTTCCAAACTTATTAATGATGAAGCAAAATCAGTTTTTTTGCCTCTGGCTGTAACATCATACCCTTCATTTTCTCCATCAATCTGATCATGCCACAGTGATGTACTAGTAAAATCTGGATTGTACTAATGCACCATTTGTGGGCTTACTTAATTACTGCATACACCAGCTTCAAATTGACAAAAGGTAGACATCTGCATTGCTTTCCACCACCCGCACAGATACTTCTTGACTCCTGATCTAAGGTGTTCTTTGTATTGACTACCTATCTGCCAGCAGATCACTTTTAAGATTCTTTGTTTAGTTTACACGTATGTGGCCTGACACAGCAACATCTTACACAAAACATTCTCCCTTACTGCTCTTGAAGCTCACTTCGATCAGCACAGCTTTATTTGCTAGTCATCTTCCATCCCAGTGTACTACTTGAGAGAGGATTGGTGATTTACTGTGGCCAGACCTCACCTCTGGAATAATCTCCCATCCCAACGTCGCTCTTCTATTTAGTTAATATTGGTAGGCACTTGAACACTTTTATGTGTATCTACATTTCCTTTATTAATCTCTTCCTCAATGGTTCCTTTTTTTTTATTACATCCATGCCTAGATGCAGTGCATTCTACTAAGTGCCAGTGTTTTGAGTGTTATAAATTCTAAAATTAAATCAACAATCAAATCGCAACAATGCTATGTAGCCCTCTCTAAATGTCGATTCCATAAATCCCTGGTCCCTGCTTTTGCCCGAGACCGATGCAGCCTGAAACTTGAGTTGACAGCCAACTAATTTGATTATCGTCAAAATATTATTTTTCATTTTCTGTACATTTTACTGAAATTAGTTGTATTTCCCCAGCAAGATCTATAGACTGTCTTGAAACTTCACTCCATATAGACTGCTGGGTGTTCAAAAACAAAACAACTCCACCTATGAAGTGGGAATTGTTTTTTAGTTTGTTTGTATGAGTACTTTTGGAGCGATTGTGATTTAAGTGTTATATGTGGCAGTGTGAGGGGTGTTCTTCCTGTTGCTGGGTAGTTGTATAGGTAGGACACTTACCCGTATTGTGCAACAACTTTGTTATTGTGTGTTCTTTTGCCATAGGGTGAAATATTTATTGTCAGCATTGTTGTTTATGATATAATATGATATGCTATGGCGTTTATAAAGTGCCTATACACAACTGTTTCAAGTCACGACGAGACAAGGGGGGGCAGAGGTAAGACAGAGACAATGGGCCTCATTCCGAGATTGGAGGTAGTCATGGCGCTATTAGCGCCTTGACTGCCTCCAATAACGGTACCGAGTCCGCCCTGGTTCAATGGGGACTTACCGGTCTATTCCAACCTTTGCGGGACCGGTAAGTCCCCATTGAAAATGGCAATCCCCATTCCCATTGAGCCTCACAGGGCTCAATGGGAATGGGGAGGGCGCAAATAACGGCCCGGCGCATGCCAAGGCCGTTATTTGTGCCCTGGTCCCCTAACGGGAACGGTAAGGTACGTTTGGCCCAACCAAACGTACGTTACAGGTCCCGTTGGGGGACCTCGGAATATGGCGCAAAGGGATTACTGGCACTGGTGTCCTTACCGGTGCCCGGTATCCCTTTGCGCCAAGGTCAGAATGAGACCCAATGATCTTACTAGGCTGGTGACATTGAGATCGCACAAGAGCAGAGGAGAGGGGAAGGGGAAAGTGCAAGGGGCAAGGAGAGGGGGCACTGCAATACATTGGTACATAGGATAACAGTAAAATAAATAAAAAATAATAAATCCAAAATAAATAAATACAATAAATAAGAAGTGTAGCCAAGTGGTGGCAAGTGCAGGGGTAAGTGCAGACATCAGGTGCTGGTAGGGGGCTGTAGGAATACAGAAACAGCCCAGAGTGCAGGGGATTGCCAGGGGGGCAGTGCAGGTGCACCACTGGCAAGGAGGGTACCTGGGCCCGAGAACAGACTGTTGCCGGGTGGCCAGTGCAATTACAGTTCCAGCCAGGAGTTTAGCAGGGGAGAGGAGGAGAGAAAGCAGAAGCAAAGAGACAGTTCTTCAGGTGCATCCAGAACCAGAGATGTTTCTCCTCAAGTTTCAGGGAGGCTGTTCCAGAGGAAGCCCAAGACAAAGAAGGAGATCTACCCCCAACTCGTTGCTTGGTGAAGCGACTGACCCTGAGGGAAATGGAGGCGGATGAGCGCAGGGCTCGAGAAGGAAGATATTTAGGAAGAGAGAGTTGAAGGTATTGAGGCCTCATGCCCCAGGAGACCTTTTGGACAATGCAGAGGGTGTTGAATTTAATCCATGCCGTCACTGGGAGCCAGTGTAGACATTTCAGTCCTGGAGAGATATGCTCTCTGGGCTTGAAGCCAAGGACAAGTCTCACAGGCTTGTTTGGGATGAGTTGCAGAGGGCGTCAAGTAGAGGAAGGAAGATTTAGAAATAGGCTGTTGCAGTAGTCCAGCCGGGAGAGAACCAGAGCCCTGGAGATGGTGAGCTTCTGGGGGAAGGAGAGGGAAGGAAGAATACCATTTATTGCTATTAAATGTTTTTTTGCATTAAATAAATTAACTCTTGTAGCCTTGATTGCACACCATGCTTTCACATTTGTTTAAGAAAAGGTATGAATTGACAGACGTAAGGGTTCCTTTTTTTTGTGTGCTCTGTGACAAGCCTGATACCCCTCGCTGTTAACAGAGTGTTTGGCTCGACCATATTTGTTTGTTTTTTAATGCTCTCATGAGCATCTAAATGTTCTCCTAAAACAGGCACTACCAGACTGTATAGTATGTTATGCGCAGACGATCTCATCATATTTGACCATACCTATACAGGGATGAAGTCTATGCTCAAGGAACTCTGAAATTACGCTAGCCAGAATGAATTATCGATCAACATGGAAAAGACTAAGACCATGTTGATTACAATTTTATACCAGGGGGGCACTCAGAAGTGGTACCTACTGCGCTTGTCGAATTTAATAACCAGTGCAGAAATTTGATTAACGTTAGAAAATCTTCCGCAGTTGATGATGCTGCTTGGATCCCTGTGCTAACTCGGGACCCTGTAACCTATTGAGGTAAATTAATGCACTATCACACTGCACTGATTAACATAAACTTATTTATATATCAAATTGCACAGCCACAGCCAACACTTGTTTTGACCTCACAGTCTTTTTCCAGGCAATTGTACAACAAATTATGTTGACCCTTCAGCCTGCACGACCAAATGCACATGAAAGAATGCATATACTTATGTAATGTTGCCTATTGGCTCTGAATCCCACAATGCTGCACACAACATTCCTACCATGCCTAACCCTATGAACTCATAGCCAACTGCCACCCTCACACACGCCAGCACCCATTGGCTCCTAACATAGCGAGACCGTGTACCACATGCACTCCAATGCCCACCACCTCTTCACGCTCCAAGGCCAAAGTTACACTTGCTCCACAGACCCCCACCACTACCCTCTGTACCACAAAGAAACCCTCAATCACTGACAGCACTCATTTAGATGCAACATCTCCACCCCTCATTGGAGCCCTCATCAACAAGAGATCCCTCTTTGCCCATACCTTAGACATTTCAGACCTCATCACCACCAACAACCTTGATTTTATAGCCATCACTGAAACATGGCTCCAACCATTTGCTGGCCCAGCCCTTTTCTTAGCTATTCCAGACAGCTATACTATCTTCAGAAAAGATAGACAAGGCACCAAAGGAGGAGGAGTAGCTTTTATAGCTAAAAACCTCTCCATCAGAGACATCCCTAACCCAACCTGCTCACCAGGTCAACTGCTCTCTATTAAAATAGCTCACAGGTCTACAGTGACCCTCTCCCTCCACCTTATATATAGACCACCAGGTCCACTGCTTTCCCTCGAGGAAGACATTATGCAACTGCTCTCAACTAATACAAAAACATCCTCCAGAATCCTCCTCCTTTGTAATGTGAACCTGGTTCTCAATGACCCCCGATGATAATGCACTTGCTGATGCCAATTTCATAGAATCCCTAGGCTTCACCCATCGCATCACCAACTCTACCCATGAAAAAGGTTGCACGCTTGACTGGCTAGCAGGCACTAACTGCAACACCAACATACTCTCAAACACCCCTTGTCCTTTGTCATACCAGAATGTCATGACCTTCACCATCTCTAAAAATTCCTTAAAGAAAGACAGCCCTCATCAGACACCATCTGCCCAGTCAAGAAACACCTGCAACATCACTGCAACCAACTTACTCCCAATACTGCACCACTAACAACCAATGCAATCTCCAGCAATGACCCTTTCGCTATGGTAGATCTATACAACCAAACACTACTAGCGGCAATCAAAAAGATAGCCCCCATGAGCATGAACAAACCCAAACCTACAGCCCATTTGAATTCATAGTACACACCAAACCTCAAAAAGCTGTGCATCTCTAAGAGAGCAGCTGGGACCGCCTGGAAGACATTTCCCACAATAGCCAACAAAGAATGTGTTGCTGCGTCCTCAAAAAACTACAAACTTGCCATTTCCCAAACCAAAAGCAAAAACTACAATGAAAGGGTAGGCAATGCTAACTCAGGTAGCGAATAGCTCTTTGCCATGCTGAGAGAACTTGAATCTCCCGCCCCATCCCTGACTGCTGCCTCAAAGACACCAGCTGTAGTGCAAACATCCAGAATGCCCTCCTGGACAAAATGGCCTTACTACAATCTAAAATCAACACAAAAAAAACTAACCCCAGCTCAAATTCCACTAGACTCCCTAACGCCACCTCAGACCTCTACCCACTTGTTAGAGTATACTCCAGTCACAATATCAGAAGTCAATAAAATCATAAAAGGGCTGAAGCCATCCAGTTGCCAAGGTGACACCTGGCCCAGTTTGATTGTTAAAGACTGCACAACCATGCTTGCCCCATTCATCACCACACTTATCAACTCATCATTCTCAACAGGGATTTCACCAACAAAGCTGAAAGATGCATGGTTCCTCACCCTCCTCAAGAAACCTACGCTTGACCCTAATATACCTACCAACTACTGCCCCATTACGACAGTACCTTTCCTCCCAAATATACTGGATAGAGCATCCCACCTGCAAATCCAAAGTCACCAGGACCTCAGCAACCTCCTGGGCCTACTCCAATCAGGCTTCCATCCAGGCCACGGTACATAATGTGCGATACTGGGCCTGAAAATCCAAATGGACAAGATCAAACATAACGGAAAACCATCCCTCTTCATCTTACTAGACCTCTCAGCTGCCTTTGATTTTATGGATCACAAAATCCTTTGCCAACACCTCTTCTGGGCTGCCTTCTTTTCCACCAAACCATAACTTGGATTGAATCCTTCCTGTCAAAGCATACCACGCAGGTCTTCTCCCCTACGGCAGCGGCCCATCCGGCACCAGTCACCTGTGGAGTGCCACAAGGCTCCTGCATCTCCCAGACACTCTACAACATCTTTACTAAACAGCTCTTTGATCTCCTGGACGACTTGGGTATCACCTACACTATGCGGACGATACCCAAATCCTCCTCCCCATCGCAGGCACCTACGATACTGACTCCAACCTGCTGAGCAAAACCTACCAAACCATCCATGGCCTCTCCCTAAATGATGAGAATACCAAGCTCCTCCTCATAGGTTAACAATCTCAGCTAAATAAACGTAGCAAATTCTACAAATCCTTCATCATTGGTGGGAACACGATCACAGTCTCAAAAAAACTAAAATCCTTGGGAGTATACCTTGATTCCTCCCTCTCCCAAACCAGACATGTCATCTCCTTTGCATCTGCTGCAGCTTGCATTTCTAAACTTACCAATGCCTGCAGACCATTCAGAGCACAGATAGCTGCATCATGATTGCCAGAGCCCCCATCTTTTCTAGGATCGACTATTACAAAGCCCTCTTTGCAGGCTCAAATACTCACAGTATGAAAAAATTACAGGTCATCCAAAATAGTGCGTTAAGAGCTACCCTTAACGTCCCTAAGAAAAACCACATCTCAGCTGCCAGATGTAACGTCTGCTGGCTCCCAATCCACAAGCGTATTGTATTCAAAACTCTTTCCCTGACTTACAAGTGTTTTGGTCAATACTGTCCCCAAATACTTGACAAGCTAATTCTCAAAATCACAATCCAGCAGACCAACATGAGCTGCCTACTCACACTTACTCACTATCCCAAGTCAAGCTACATAATTCAGGGGGGTGCAGCTTCCCAGTGGTTGCTGCTAAACACTGGAATGCCCTTCCGCTCTCACTAAGATCAGAAACCTCATACTGGTCCTTCTGTAAAGCCCTCAAAACGTGGTTATTCACGAAAGATCTGCAAAACTAGCTGTGATACCAATGACCCCTTCACGGTCACATGTGCTCTTATGATAAATAGCCTTCATTTACATATACTTAATGAATGTATCCTTCCTTTGCTATTACTTCAATCCAGCAACCGTAAGCATGTATGTATTTCCACAAACTAGCACACAGATGCCCCCGGATTGGGTGCGCTATATAAATGAATACATAAATACATACCTAAACTAATTGATTGGAGCATATCGAAGTATTAAAGATTCCAATATAATGGAACCTTGGGTCAGTGCCACCTCTTCTATGAAACCAGTTTGCAGCAAATCAATCCTGTTCCCAGATTAAGCATCTCCGCCAATAAGGATGAACAGTACTTATTCTGTGCCCAGTTTTTCGGCTGTTTCTCTGAAACACAGGCACAGAATAAGTGCTGTTCCTCCATATTGACTGAGACACTTAATCTGGGAACAGGACTGATTTACTGCAAATTGGTTACTTAGCAGAAGTGACATTGACATGGGGTTCCAGTTAAAGTGGAAACCTTGATACTTCGATATACTCTAATCAACGCCTGGAAAAAGTCTGTGAGGTCGAAAGCTGTGTCGGCTGTGGCTGTGCAATTTGAAATAACTACGTATATGGTAAGCAGCGCAGTGTGATGGTGCATTCATTTAGCTCATGTTGATTATAACAAAAAAAAACAAAAAATCTGTCATGGTCACTTCCCAAGGTTTTATTGAAAATTTCATCCATTACCCACAACTAGGTCTAGAAATGAGCACACTTGAAGATTATCGTTTTATAAGGGAAATACAAATCAGGAAAGGTAGACAGATCACACACATTTTCATCCATTTGCAAACCAGACCACAGGTTACTCTATGGAGGGAGTTCTGAAGCTATACAAACAATGCTTCTGCTCCGCAGAACTTTATGGGCTAGATGCTTTGACCATGGGCAGTGTAACCTGGCTAAACTGGCGTGAAGGAAGTTTATGGAGAACAATATTAAAACTAAGTCCATCTATTCCAATGGAATACATAAGATTGGATTTGGGACTGGTTTCCCTAGGTCTGGCTCTTAAAAAACATGGAGAACTTTTGATCAAATCTAAAGTTTATCCTGGGTGCCCGCAACTGAGCAGAGGTGACAATTTTGAGGGTTTAAATTTGACAATCTTTAAACAGGTAAATTGGGAACTAAGGGCTGGCTCTGGAAGTAACTATGAAGAAATTAATGAATCCTTCAAAAGAAAATTCGACCTCTGGGATCTGAACACTATATATGATATTATATGGATCTAATGTAGTCCATCAATATCTACGACCCAAGAAATATGTGCTCCAGAGTCCAAACGCTGTGATACGAACGCTGATTTTGCGTTTATGATTTTGCGTTTACGAATAAACCAGCTGCCTCTACTCACGGTCCTCGGTCCTCAGCTGAAATTACCTCAATACCAGAGATTCTCTTGAGTCTGTAAATTAGCTCGTATTGCTGAAACAGCAAAGAATGTGCTCTCCGAATTCGCGAACTTGGGTGTCTTATATATGTGCACATAATAGGAACTGGTATATAACAATGACACAATTAGATCTACTGACTTTCGGTGCTATTGTTTAAACTCACCCAAAACGCCATTACACAACCCTTTACCCTTTATGGCTAGAGTTTGAAGAGCGTCTAAACCGTTAAATAAACAATGTTGCTAAAATGTTCACTATGTACACACCTGCATCCATGCTTGAATTTCACTTAACAATTTTAATAGAAGTTAATCGTGGTTGAAAGTTACATTATGATGACTTGCACTGATGCTTTTAAAATGTGATTATAGAATTTGATCTTATATGTATCTGGTATCAAATTGTTATATGACACACACAATGGTAACATGCTGAAAGTTACATTCATAGCCCAGTGTACGTACCTTTGTTTTTATGTTTTTCATGTGTTTATTTATAGCATGTCTGTTCACGTCCAATACTTATGTCTGTAGTTTTTAATTTTTAGAAGTCTTTATTGACTAAATTCAAATAAATATTATTGACAATAAAGCACATTCTGTCCTGGATTTCTTTTTCTGATTTTCATCTTCATTTCTTCTGCATTTCTGAAACCTGGCTTTCTTCCTCTAATACAGCTACCCCTGCTGCTTTATCTTCTGCCCATTCTTTCTTCTTACATATTCCCTGCTCACCTGGACGTGTTGCTAGTGTTGACCTTCTCTCCTCTTCGGTCTCTGCTCCAATATCTACTAGCCTACCAATGTTTCTTTCCTTCGAGTACCACTGTTCCTTTTCCTCTTCTTCCTCTCTTGCCTTCTTGGTTATTTATCTGTCCTCCAGGCCCTGTTTCTATGTTCTTTGACAATCTTGATTCACTTATTTCCTTTCTTTTTCCTTTGTAAATATCTGTTGTTTCTTTTTGCTGATTTTAAATGTCACCATTTTTCTTATCATGCTGTTCTACTCTTGCTTTCCAATTTGGATTCTTATCACACACTAAAAAAAAACTCCATCTCATATTGAGGGTTCCTCCTTGGAACTAATCTTCTGGACTACTCCTATCTCTTTCTCGATGTCAGACCTGCCACATTATTCTTTGGATCACTCTCTTCTTTCCTTTTCTCTTTCCTTCCCTCATACCCCTCTATCCCCAACTCCTCCTTCCTTTTCTACTTTTCTTCACCTTGATCTTTGAGCATTCCATACGTCCTCCGTCTCCTCTGCACTTACTTCTTTCCTCCCATCTCATGATACTTTCGCTAGTCTTTCGACAGTTTTTGCTTTGCTTCTTCTTTCAGCTATGCTTCTCTGCTTCTTTCTGCTAAACAGTATTCCTTTAACACCCTTTTTGTTTCTCTTTTTTCTTACCGCGCCTTCTATTTTTACATCTGAATCCAATCCTTTCCCCTTCCCCCTGCTTCTCTTTTCTCCCTCTCGGTTTCAAAGTTTGCTATTTTTCACCCAAAAATCGCTCTTCTCCTATCTTCCATTTCCTCTTCCTCATCTTCTTCTGCTTCTTCTTTCATTTCACCTCCTTCCTTGATGTAGTCCTTTCATTTACTCTCTGACTATGATATCCCCTCTGCCTTCTTTAAGGCCCATCCCACCGCTGCTCCAGGTGAGCTTCTTCCTTCTTCTTTAGTTCAAGCAGTTTAGCCAATGCTTCTCCCCGAACTTGCTGCTCTTTTTTCTTCTTCTCTCTGTTCCTCTACTTTTCCTTCCCCCTTTAAACATGCATCTATTCTTCCTATTCTCAAAAAGCCTATGTTTGCTCATTCTATTACATGCAATTGCTGTCCTATCTTCTTCCCTTTCTTTCCAAACTGCTTGAACATATTGTATATTCTGAGGTCTCTAGCTTTCTAAATCTGAACTCACTTCTACCCCCTTTCAATCTGATTTTTGTCCATGGCATTAAACAGAATGTGCCCTTCTTTCTGTTTATGATTCTCTTGTTTCCTCCTTTTATTCAAAATTATCTTCTCTCCTAGTTCTTCTTGACTTCCTGGCTATGTTTGACATAGACGACCACTCTGTACTTCTATCTTGTCTCTCTCAATCTTGGCATAATTGACTCTGTTCTTAACTAGTTCCATTCTTATCTCTCTTGTCTTTCTTTTGCCATCTCTAATTCAATTTTTTATTTATTATTCGTATAGGACCAGCACACCAGGCCCACAGGCATAAAGGTGCTAGCACTCAACCTCAAGACAAATATAACAGAACCATATCTACAGGGGACAAAGGTCTTAGGAAACAAGCAGGACCATTAATGTAAGAGATATGTCTTTAACTGGTGCTTAAACGCCTCCACAGATTGTATACTCCTCAGATCCGGTGGCAAGGTGATCCATAAAACAGGGGCAGCCTCAAAAAATGCTCCTTTACTCACCATGAGCAGATGTGTTCTAGAAATCCAGATTAGATTTGAGTTGTTAGATCTTCGACTCGGAAGCTTGCCCTGGAAGGCCGTTTCGACCTGCAATGTGTGCTGCTCGCCTACCTTACTTAATCTGCTGCTGGCCCCTGCCCTGCCACCTGGATTGTGGAGTTTTCATTTGCAGTCTAAACAAGGCCACTGCTGTGGCTTCCTTCTGTGGCCCGCCCCCCTGGACGTGCAGGGGCGTCATATGAATACCACCTGACTGATACTTCAGGAAGTGGCCTCCAGCTTTCTGATTGCTCCCTTGCAGTGGTTAGTCGTTTAGACCTGCAGTGTGTGCTGTCTGCCTACCTGACTCCATCTGTTGCTGGCCCCTACACTGCCGCCTGGATTGTGGACTTCTCATCTGCAGTGTAAACTCTGCCACAGGCTTCCATCTGTGGCCTTTCCCCCCTGGGTGTGCAGGAGCGGTCACATGGGTATCACTACACTGCTACTTCAGGAAGTGGCCTTACGGCATCCTTAGACCTGGTCGTCCCATCTCCCTGTTTGCCCTTGGTCATGCCTGATCATGAGTCAGCTTGTTATATACTTGCTCTTTTTCCCGCTTATCTCTCACTCTGTTTTTCATGTAATGTCCTATTCCATCTAGGAACCCTCACTGTTCCTTTCCTCAGACAGTCTCTGATCCTACTTGCCACCATTCCAATCTATGTTCCCCTCCAATTTCTATAGATGATCTGCCTGTCTTTCATTTGGGTCTTCTCAATGAGCGTTCGGTCTGCATAAGTCTCACTCGATTCTTGACCTGTTTTTCCGTTCTAATTAGCACGCTCTTTTTCTCTCCGGACCCCTGAAAATTCTTTTATACCAGCTTCATTTCATACTGCTTCTACTATATTCTCTAATAGTCATCTCCCTCTCAGATGCAGCGGGGTTACTGGGGTTCTCTATAATTCCTCCTGTACTCTCTTACCATCCTTTTCTGTCTTCCATTCTTTAATTCTGTTGAATATAATGTTCTTCCTTCTCAGCCCCCTTTTTGGTCTAGTCTATTGTTGCATAACATCACCCAGGTCGAGTCGGTGATTTTCTGGACCATCCTGACATTCTTCCATCCTTTTTTCTTCCTTATCCATCACCTTTTTTTCCCTTTGGGTGACTTTAATCTCCCTTCTTCTGATCCTTCGTGACCTCAGTTGATCTTACTTAATTACTCCTATTATTCTCAGCTGTTACCATCGCCTCTTTTTGATCAGTTTGGCTCTTTTCTTGACCTAATCTTTTCCTCTCCTCCTTCGGCAGAGCATGTGCCTTCCTGTCCCTTCTATGTGTCTGATCACTTTTTACTTTCCTTCTCGCTCTCTCCCCCTATCCTTTCTACTACTCCTCCATTACCTATGTTTACGCATTGTAATCTTTGTTTCTTTAACTCTGCATCATTTCACTCTTCTCTACAGTCTTCTCTTCCATCCATTCCTATTTTATATTCCTTGTCTCCTCATGTGGCTGCTTGTACCCTCCATTCTGCCCTGCTGTCTGTATTTGATTGTCTCGCCTCTTTGTTCTTTTACTCCCACTTGCAAAACTCCTCAGCCTTGGCTTACTTCTGATCTTATCTTCCTCTGCTGCTGTCTGCGTAAAGCTGAGCGGCACTGGAAAAATCTTGATCCTAGTCTGATCTTGCTGCATTTTCATCTTTACACTCTTCTTTTGGCTCTGCCTTACTTGCTGAAAAAAACAATTGTACAGTTCAGGTTTTACTGTTCCTTTTCTCACCACCCTTGTCGTCTCTTCCAACCTCTCCACAACATAGTTTCTCCTAAATCTCCTGACCTGTCCTTGCTTTTGTCCCTTTCTTCCTCTGACTTTGGCAGCTACTTCACATCTAAAGTTGCTAATCTATGTTCTGCCTTTGCTTAATCTCGCACTCCTCCTCCTTCGTTTTCTTCTAGTTCAACTTCATAATCTTTAGCCTCATTCTCTCCTATTACTGATTCTGATACTTCTGCCCTTCTTACCCATGCTCATCCAACGGTGTCTCCTTCTGATCCTCTTCCCTCTTCTCCTATTCCACATGTCTATCCGCATCTTCTTCCTTATCTCACTACACTTATTAATTCTTCTCTTTCTAACTCATGTTTCCCTGCAACCTTTAAGCATGCACTTGTTATCCCGATTCTAAAAAAGAAAAAAAACCTGCTAATTTTCACCCTATTTCACTTCTTCCTTTTCTCTTTTTCTTTCTAAAATTCGTGAGTGGGCTGCATACACCCAGGTTGCTAGTTTCATAAATCTTAATTCTCTTGAACCACCTCTCCAATCTGGATTCCATCCTTCTCACTCTAGTAACACCGCTCTTTTGCATGTCTCCAGCCCCCTTCTGTCTGCTCGTCATTCTAAGATCTCCTCTTTACCTATTCTTCTTGACAAATCTGCAGCATCCGACACTGTCGATCACATCCTTCTTATTTTTTCCTTCTCTTCCTTGAGTATTACTGGGTCTGTCCTTCAATGGCTCTTTTCCTATCTCTCTCAGAGGTCCTTTTCTGTAACTTCGACTGTACACGCCTCTTCCTCATTTCCTCTTCTCTATGGTGTCCCTCAGGTTGTGTATTTGGTCCTCTCCTTTTCTCTTGCTGCACTGCCCCTCACTCTACTCTCATGTAGTAATTTAGTCTTTGCTCTTATCTGTACGCAGATGATACACAAATGATTCTCTCCTTTTGTTCCGTTAACTCTATTCTGCATTCCACTGCATCAACCTGCCTATCTGCTGTCCAAAACTGGATGTCTTCGAATTTTTTACACCACAATCCTTCTAAGACTGAGGTTCTGATATTTCCGGCCTCAACTATTCCTCTACTCTTCCTCCTCTGTCTCTCTTCTACTTTGCCCTTTTCCTCTTTTGCACCCAATGTAGGGGTTATCTTTGATCCCTTGCTTTCCTGTAAACTGCATATCTGTACTGTTACTTGCTCCTGTCCCGATGCCCGTTTTAACATCCGTCAAGCTCGCCCCTATCTCTCATTCCATGCTACTAAACTTCTTCTGTTCGTTTTGGTCTTTTCTCGTATCGACTACTGCTCGTCTCTTCTTCTTGAGCTTCTTGCCTCACATCTATTTCCTCTCTGATCTGTTTATAATTCTTTGGTTCGTCTTCTCTTTACCTTTTTGCTCCTCTATCGCATCTACTTTACTATCTGTTTCACTGCTTCCCTTTGAATCATGTCTTCTCTACGATTTTCTTTCAATTGTTTTTAAATGTACTCATGGCTTGGCTCCTCCTTATCTTTCTTCACTATGCTCGTTCTATTCTGCTTCTCAGACTCTCTGATCACAGAATCTGCTTCTTCTTACTGTCACCAAATGCCAATGGGCTTCTTCCCGTTTCTGATCTATTGCTCTCTTAGCCCATAAACACTGGAATTCTCTCCTTATCTCTATCCAATCTTCATCGCTTTCTATTTTTCAAGCTAACCTGAAAGCTCATCTTCTCTCCCTTCTTTTTATTTAGTAACTAGCTGCTCCTCTCCCCTTCCTTCTGTTTGTAGTTGTTGTTTTATTTTGCACTGTCATGTAATTGTACCGCTTTCTAATATTTTGTAATAGCGCTTTTTTGTCAAAATGCGCTTTATGAATTCAATAAAATGAAAACAATAGAAATTAAGCTTAACCATGCTCTCTGAGAGAAAAGAGGGACTGATGCCCAGAAGGCATTTTTGTTTGATTGTTAAGATCTGATGTACAATCCTGGCTTCTAAAGGAAGCCTGTGTACCTCCTTCGTAGCCTGGGATACATGGTACTGCCAGCCTAAACCCTCCATGGCCTAACCTAATCTCTTTTGCTAATGCCCAGGAGAAGGCCATTACAATAATCCAGTTTAGATCCTACAATAGATCCAGCCACCATAATACAGCTCATTTTGGTCAAGAATGGGTGAATTTGAGTCAGCAATTTGATGAAATAAGCAGACAAGAGACAAGGTTGTTAACCCGCACTGTCATGGTCATGGTTTGATCCAGATACACTCCCAGTGTTTTAACTTTGAGTAGTCAAGCTTACAGCCAGTGTTGGAAGCATAATGAAGTTCAGGCCCTAGCTTGTGAAGTCTCCAAGCTGTACCCATGATCCCCATTTTCTCATCGTTCAAAGCTAGCACGTTCTCGATCATGCAGTCCTGTAACAGGGAGTACACCCGCTTAACCTCCTCCAGATCTTTATCATATACTTTGGAAAGGGGGATCAGACATTGGGTATCGTCTGCATAGTTGGTAACAATTATCCCCCTATCCTCGAAGAGCTGGAACAGTGTCAAGGTGAAAATGTTCAATAAGGTAGGGGATCAACAAGATCCCTGTGGTACTCCAAACTGAATCTCCACTGGATCTGCTGTCGCTTCCTGACTACAGACTCTAGCCTGATGATTTGCCAGAATAGACCTGACCTACTTTGCTGCACACATGGAAAAAGCAGTGACTTGTTGCAGTCTCTTAATCAAGATGGAATGATCCACTAAGTTGACCACAATCGAGAGGTGTAGGAGCATCAACAATAGCAACTGACCCTTGTCCATGTACATCAGAATGCTATATTTTAAGTCCAACAGGGCAGTTTTTGTCCCGTGAAAAGATGTTAAACCTGATTGCCAACTACTTAAATTGTTATTGCAAATTAGATGTTTCAACACCTGCAGATAAGGGACCGATCCAGGATTTTGAGCAACAACGGGATGTTTGTTATTGGTCTATAGTTGGCATGGTTAACCGGTCTAACCCAGGCTCATTCAGTAGAGGGGTGATCCATGCATGATTCACGAAGTCCGGAACCTTGCTCTCAGCAAAGGCTTAGGTTGGTAATTCTTCTCCTGTTAGTCCTCTTTATCATGGCATACCACAAGCTCTGTTCTAGGCCCACACCTTCTTCTCCATTTAAACTTCACCACTTGGTTCTAATATCTTGTCCTTTAGCTTAACTTATCTTCCGAATGACTCTCAGATCTTTCCATCTGTCCTTCTTTCAATGACTCTAGTCATTCTTCTCTTTGAACCTATC
Organism: Ambystoma mexicanum; assembly: GCF_040938575.1. Taxonomy (NCBI): domain Eukaryota; kingdom Metazoa; phylum Chordata; class Amphibia; order Caudata; family Ambystomatidae; genus Ambystoma; species Ambystoma mexicanum. Next base: position 839,835,104 of record NC_090935.1, on the reverse strand, counting down.
TTCTCTCAATCCATTCTTGGATGCCCTCTATGTGCACCTCAATCCATCTAAGGCTGATGTTCTCGTCTTTCCTGCTTCTACTATTTCACCTTCTCTTCCCCCTCCTTCTGTCTCATTTTCTCCTGCTTCTCTCCTTATTTACACTTCCTTCTCATCTCAAATATCTTCTATTTCTTGATCGTGCCATTTGGAACTCTTCAACATCCATAAGGTTTGCTGGTTTCCAATTTTTCATGACTCCTCCCATCTTTAATTTTCTCTTATCTGTACTACTGTTGTATTTTTCTTCTTAGTCTCCCCGCCTAACAACTATCACTTTTCTATCCATGTTCTTTAAACTCCTTCCCCTTATGACTCCATTAGCACTGCCCTACACTCAATTCAGAAGCTATCCTTCGAAGCACGTCACCTCTTCAACTTTTTCTATATTGTTCTCAAATGTCTGTACTGTCTAGCTCCTCCCTTTCTCTACTCCCTAATTTCCTTTGCCTCTTAGTTTTTTCTTGTCCCCCATGTGCTTCTTCTCATTTTCATTCCTTCTCCCTTCTTGTTATTATGCATTGGAATAATATTCCTCTCCTGCTGGGATCTCTTTCTTCTTTTTCTCACTTTAAATCTTGCCTTAAAGAACATCTTCTCCTAACTTGATTTGTTCGCCTGACATGTCTTTACTTATTGTACCATTTTTTTTGTTTAAGTGAGAATCTTAGGCAATATATAAAAACAAAAAAAACGACTAAAATACAAATAATGTTATGTTAAAGGATATTTATACTGTGCACTGTCACCACCGGAGTCAACCCCTGGCGCGCTGGCAGATCTGAAAAACAAGGGGGTAGGGTAGGTTAGTAGGACTGAGCAGGAGAAAAAAGCTGCTGTGATGTGCTGATGGCAGCTTCAGTTTGGTTCACACTGTTCGCTGAGCTTAGGTGTGTTTCTTCCGTTGGTAGCCTTCATGTGCTGTTGTGTGAGGCTATCTGTGGTTTGTTTTGTTGTTGTCGTGTAGTGAAGTGCGTGCAGTTTGTTGTGCTTTGGAGGTGTTTGAGAGGGGTATGCAGAGGGGTGCTTTTTTTATTAGTAGGATTGGTTAGTAGCATCTCTATCTTTATGGGGTGCATCCTGATATCCACAATTCCATTTGGATGGGATGCATGCTAATCTTAACAATTCTATCCAGACGTGATGCATGCTAATCTTTGCAATTCTATCCAGACGTGATGCATGCTAATCTTAACAATTCTATCCAGACGTGATGCATGCTAATCTTAACAATTCTATCCAGACGTGATGCATGCTAATCTTAACAATTCTATCCAGACGTGATGCATGCTAATCTTAACAATTCTATCCAGACGTGATGCATGCTAATCTTTGCAATTCTGTCTAGATGTGACTCAAGGTGGCTCTTCACAATTCTGTCTGGATGTGACGCAAGCTAATTTTCACAATTCCATCTAGATGTGACACCGGCTAATCTTCACAGTTCTGTCGTCATGTGATGCAAGCTAATATTCATAATAATGTCTGGATGTGATAGAAGCTAATCTTCACCATTCTGTCTAGATAGGACGCAAGCTAATATTCACAATTCTGTCTGGATGTGATAGAAGTTAATATTCGCAATGCTGTCTGGATGTGACAAAATCTAATCTTCACATTTTTGTCTAGATGTGATGCAAGCTAATATTCACAATTCTGTCTGTATGTGACACAAGCTAATATTCACAAATTCTGTTTGGATATGACACAGGCTAATCTCTGTCTGGATTTGACGCAAACTAATAGTCTCAATTTTGTCTGGAAGTGACACAAGCTAATGTTCACAATTCTGTCTGGATGTGACACAAGGTAATGTTCACAATTCTGTCTCGATGTGACACAGGCTAATCTGTACAATTCTGTCTGGAAGTGACACAGGCTTATCATCACAATTCTGTCTGGATGTGATGTAATCTAATCTTCACAATTCTGTTTAGATGTGATGCAAGCTAATATTCAAAATTCTGTCTAGATGTGACACAGGCTAATATTTACAATTCTGTCTGGATGTGACACCAGCTAAAATTCAAAATTCTACCCCATCCATAACTGCCCAAAATTTAAACTTTTGCTGATTACCCCAAAAAAAACAACCCAAACTGGCTTGATGAAAAGTATGATAATCTTACACATTCAGGATACCTTATACAAGTGGGGTAGATGCTGACTATGGCTGATAAGCACCAATAGGCTGGAACATAGGATATTGGATAACGAGACGGGTGGGGTAGTTAATGGAGTGCAGTAATAGCTGTACCCCCTACGTACACCCTGGGCCACATTATGAGGTTGGAGTTGGCTTGCCAGTTTTACCGGCAAGGCTACCCCCAAACTCACATCCGGCTCCGGCACCCCTGAAAGGGGAATCACCAGGCCATTCTGACCTTGGCAGACCCGGTAATACCCCTTCCACCGGTGCCGGAGGCGATACGTCCCCATTCCCATTTGGGCCCCGTAGGGCTCAATGGGAATGGGGAGGATGGTAGCAGCGGTACCATTTCTAACGGTACCGTTGCTACCATCATGTGCTGCTTGCGGGTGCCGGTACGGCCACCTGGTCAGACCAGGCGGCTGCAAGGGCACTCGCAAGCAGAAGTCCTAGTATGGTGGTACGGCATACTCCTAATGAGGCCCCACGTTTACATTTTACCTTAGCATGCTACAAGTGAATATTCTTCTCTCTAATGGGCTCTAAGAACTCGTTAACTTTGACAACACTATTACAACGAAAAGGCATGGAATAAGACAATTGCATCAGAGAATAAAGACAGAAACCTGCAAATTATATTGTGATGATAACAATTGTATGCTTGATGGTTGGATAATGTTGGTGTTTGTTATTAAATGGCCTCATTACGAGTTGGGTGGTATCCCGGTGGTATTACCACCGGGATACTGCCCATGCTAATAGCGTTACAGCCACCTTGTCCAGCGCTATTAGCGCTGGATCAAGGGTTGGGCGGCAATGGGTATTCCCCATTCCGATTGGGTCAACCCAATGGTGCATTTTTGGCACAATTGGCGCGCGCAATTATCGCTGTGCTAATTGCGCCCTAAAAGAGGCATTTTTCCGGCACATTTACCACCAGCTTGGAGCTGGGGGTAAATGGTGCCAGACTAACTAATGATGTATCTATTATTTCTGTAGTTGATGCTAAATCATAGGTGACAAACTCAAGCAGTACTGCCAAGCGCCTCAGAAGGCATGTGCAGAGTGTAAACCTCCTTCACAATGTCAACCTCCCAGAAACTGCGTGTTTCTTCCATGCTATCAATACATTGTGTGGCAATGGATTACGTGGAATTGTGCAAATCCTTAAAGGATGCCATCAAAATTCATATGCATATGCATATATAGAGGGTGAAGGTAACCTCCCAGGGCTACGTTGATTACTTTCAAAATGCCAAATTTATTACCTTAACATTTCATAATAAGCGAAAGAAAGAAAGAAAGAAAGAAAGAAAGAAAGAAAGAAAGAAAGAAAGAAAGAAAGAAAGAAAGAAAGAAAGAAAGAAAGAAAGAAAGAAAGAAAGAAAGAGAGGAAGGAGGAAGTACAGGCCTCAGTGTTCCAACAAATACACACAAGCACGCACACGCACACACACACAGCGCGCCCCCGCCACCCCCAGCACCTAACCAAGTAGCACTCATTCCTATCCTTCCTATAGGGAAGTGCACTTGAGCACATTGCGAAACCTTGAAGTAATATAGATGTTAGTCAAAAGTGCTACAGGCATTCAAGTGAAGGAATATGTGTTCAAATATGGGATGGCGCCTAACAGGAAACACGTGCGTGTTCTTACATTCCTGCGACTGCTAGAGCTTTAATAGTATGCACAGGAGATACAATGCGAAGGAACTTAATAACAACTTCCAGCCGTGTCTAGGATCCATCTTGAAATGAGTATTCCATACAGTGTGAGCAATCCAACTCTCAGTGGGGTTCTGCATAAGAAATTCTAATAAATCTTCCATCTGAGTGGGTCAGCTTGACATTTATAATAAAGAGGTTTTGGTTGAGAAACTGCAAGAGTGACAGCCTGTTATGCCATGGACATTGAGACGGAACCCATTCACCATTTCAAAGGTTTATTGCTGTTGCCCATCGGCTGCTGGTCAGAAACGGTCAAAGGTGTGTTTCTATTTCACGGGTACAATACAATACGTTAAAAAAAAAATCTATATATATATATATATATATATATATATTCAAGTAAAAAGCTTTAGTTGCAAAGACATTAAAGTGAGAACTTAATGCAACAAAACCCTGGAAATTCAGCTAAAGCATCCTTAACTTCGCGCCCCCTGTTGTGAATACTATGACCACAATGATAACATCATAGATCACATCATAGATCACATCACTAATTACATTACAACAGTATCTGGCATCAAGCATGGTCTTCAGCCATGGTCAGTGTGCATGGCCAAAAATATTTTAACAGATGAATGGGTACTAGTCATGGCCTTCAGCTATGGACAATGGTCACAACCTTCATCCATGTGCACTAACAGGCTACCAACCATAGATTGTGGCCTTTACTAGTGGATACAGCATCCAACCAGATTAGGCACTAGCCATGGACTTCAGCACTATACTGGCCACTGGCCAGCATCTTTGGCTGTGGCCAAAATATATTCTAACATTAAATGGGCCACTTGCCATGGTGTTTGACCTTGAGCAGTTTGTACATCCTTTGGCCATGTATTTTAAAATAATAAAATGCAATAAGCAATTATCTGTGGCAGTGCCCACTCTGTATTACACAACATTAACCAGTCACTAGCTATGGCTTTCGACCATGTCCACTGTATATTATATATCGATACTGGAGAAGTGACAGAATCCAATGTTTTTGAGGAAGAAGTGACCAAATTGTTTTTTTTAATTATTTTACAGAAAAAAACGTTTAAAATAAAATATATCTGAGGGTGGGGTAAGGGATATTAATTAAGGTAGGGGGAAGTAGGGGGACGTCGGGGGTCTCCCCACACAATGAAAAACAAATACATTTGGTCTCTTCACTCTTTCGAAAACATGGATTCAGGCAAATTATCTACATCCATATTAAACATACTAACCAGCCACTAGTCATGGTCAATACTAGTCAGTGACCACAGCCTTTGGCTGTGCTAACTGTATATTCTGATATATTAATGTGCACTAGCTATGGCCTTTAGCCATGGCCACTGACTACAGCTTTCAAAGTTGCCCGCTGTATATTTTAAAACTGTGATGGGCCACTAGGCATGGCTTTGAACCATGTGCATTGGTATTTTTGAACACTAACCAATGAAGGTATGCCCCTGAATGCTTAAACCAGAGAGAATACAACCCGCTATGGAAGAAAGGCCCAGGTCAATCTTGTGAGAATGACAAATTTAATCTCACATGCAGATGAAAGCAACAGCAAAGAACTTTGCTGCCAAGAACGTTCTGCCGAAAAGCAGTACAACCAGAATCTTATAAAGCAAAACATTTTCATAAATGACGCAATACATACAGTAAAAAACATGCGTGGCTGACTGGATGGACCCTATACATATACCACCTTTATCCATAAGGGATGGCAGTTTGTTGGTCCCAGCCCAGTCTGCCTGTCTTCCATCGCTTGGGTGCTGCAGGGCTCAGCTTCTTCTCACGTTGATGGGCAGAAAACAAATTAATTCTACTCCTACTATGCAGCCTGTTTTATCATTCATACTGTGCACTTGTCAGGCCGCAAGATGGACACAAAGGAGGTTCTGGGGCACTCTAACCATCACACAGACATTTCACTCACTCCCTCCGCACCATCCAGCTCCAAGGTTGAAACCCTCGTTTTGAACTATAATGTATTCCTCCCAGTAACTTGCAATACAAATCACACGATTGCTGCTTAACAATGTACGCTGACCTTTCTCTTTGAACATTAACATTTCACGACTTGTTATTATGGGGGTGGTGTTCAAAGGCTACCTGGTGTCATGTAATTCAGAGATCTTAGGGTTTAGTCAGTTACATGGGTTATAACTCGTGGTCACCTGGGAATTGGCCGGGTCATACTTTGACCAATGTGAGATACCATGCACACCAGGTGCCAGTCTCAGATCACAGCCTTGTAGGGCATATTCCTCTTGGGTGAAAAACACATCATTGCAGCACTTTCAAGAACAATAAATAAACAGTTTGGCAGGTGGGGGTGCAAACTGTCCTCATGGGAGCTTGGGCATGACTGAAGATTTCTACGACTTTGTGAATTTGGGCCTAGTGCATGCAATGCCGCGTTTGCCACACAAGCCTTCTTTTCTAACTAGGATTATTTAAAATAGTGATACCTCCCAAACCTTGTGCCACACCATGTAGTTAAACTGTAACTGGTTATATTAAGAAATTGGTTATATTAACATGGGGTGCTTATGGACGAGAAGGTGTCCCTCTCACTGTCCGCCCTACCCCAGGCTCATCACAGTGCCTCAAATGCATCTTGCTGTACTTTAAAGTGCCTGGGGGGGTGGGGCTGCCACCTTTGCAACATTCCCCCTTTTGTTACTTCTACAGTAATGAATTCTGGAATGCTTCTGCACTCCAGCTCCCCAGTTTCTACATCCGCATATGGCTGAGTCTTCTTTATTGGCACCCATGCCCTACACAATGATCGCAAACTCTCCCCCCTGCACGTGTACTCTTCCGGTGAACAAGTCATGTAAATGCATCTCCCCTCTCCCATCAGGTCCACCCAAACCTCTGTGTAATTTTCTGGAATGAGGGGCTAAATGATAGTATGGTATACAGGATCAACTTCATCTACATGCGGATGGGGAACATTTCATATTTCAGGTCACCTGAGGGAAATTGGTTTGGACTTCAATATTTTTTATTTTGCGAGGTGCTTTTGAACCCCCAATTGATGCCATCATTCTTGTGCTATCAGGTGCCCCCGGAGGCACGGCATTGAAGAACCAGGTGACAAGTGCAGAAAATGACCAGGATGAACACAATGATGGGCATTTACATCTTTACGATCACTCCTAGCCAAGACGGGGCCCAGGCAAATGTCATAGTCAGCCAATCACTGTCCTGAATTCCTCTGTCCTTCTTCAAACGAACTCCCAGCCCATGGCCAGCTGATGTGGGATAATGATTTGTTCTCTGCGTCTTCTGGAGGCATGAATGTACAACAGGAACTGCCTTATTTTTTACAAAATTCAACCTCCATCACTGTCCAGCAAGTAGCGATTTTCCATTGTCGTAAGTCTCAACGCTCGCAACTCGGCCTTCATCATGTTGAACCCATTCTCTGTGCCGTTTGCAAGCTGGTCCAGTTACCACCTCACTATTTGCAGCCATTTGACATTGCCTTCAGCCTACACTTCCGGCAAGAGTAAAGAGGTGAAAAAAGATTCTGCTGAACTGAAAAGCCTATATTCCTCTGGTATTTCAGTAAACAATGTCTAAGAGTCTTTAGATATGTAATTCAATCTTTTCATCCTCTGCGGCTGCTGGAATAGTCTTTTCCCTAGCTGGATATGGGGCTCTTACGTGGGCACCAAACTCCCATCTTCATGTTCCGCTGTGGGGAAAATTGTTGGCCCCTCTAAAGGCAGTACTCCACCCTTCAGGTGTTCTTCTGGGATTACTAAACGTGCTGAATGCAAAGTGGTTAGCGTACAACAGCCCCTCCAAGATGCTGGGATGTGCAAGTAAGTTTATCGGCCACCGATCCAGTAGTAATCCATCAGTGCTGCCGTTCCTTTCTTCATGTCTGCGATCAAGAGAGTTTTATTGCAATGTTCGTTTGTGCCGACAAAGACTACCTTTGCTGCAGAAACAGAGTTTATATTCTTTTTCCAACTTTTCCATCTTTGCAATCCACGTCAGCTTTGTGACATGCACTGTCCAGATTTGAGCACAGAAGTTCACCACTCATGTGATCCTTTTCTTGCTACATATTACCAGTCCTTCTACCAAGCAAGATAGTTTGCTATCCTGGCAGTTATTGTTGACGTGCTTCCATCCCTACACCATTAGCTAAGATAAGTCCACACACTGATGTTTCTCGGGTCTTCGGTGCATTTTACAAAATCTGGGCCCACCATTTGCAGTTGCACACTGTGTGCCTGGAAAATTCCTTTTAATCTGCATGTCACAAGATGAACCAGGCATTGTGCCTCTATAAGTGTGACTGCTTGTGGTACTAACTCCTTGGGAGCCCCTAATGCATGTTGAATGAGTGAACACACATAACAGCTCCCATTTACAGCATTTCTCCCCACACCATGCATATCAGAGTACCAGGAATTACAGAATTCAGGGTGATGGATGTCCTCAATCACATCAAAACCCAACCCTTTATACATGTCATATTTTCTTCGTTCTTTTCATTCTTCTATAGATATTCTCAGGGATAGTCACTTTAGTGATGCTGTCAGAAATACCATTGTATCTTTCCAAGTTGATGGACAGTCCCCTACTTATTGTAAACCCTTTTTCTCTACTCTCTTTACAGACTATCTCCCCCACTCCCTCTATAAGCCCTTGCCCCAATACACCCCCAATAATGCTAAAAATGTCTCACACAATCCTCCAGCAAGTCCTAAACAGAAAAAAATAGATACATCTCCATAATCTTTCATTTGCATCTTTATGCCTTGGTTAACTACTTAACAACTTTTGTACATGAGTTGCGTCCATCTTCTTTTCACCTGCAATAGAAGCACAGATTCACAGGACAATAAAAAGTGAGGGGCATGCAAGACATAAACTGTACAAGAAACACGTTATATATATATATATATATATATATATATATATATATATATATATATATATATATATATATAGTCAACCCTGCACGCGAGTGCAGGGAAAGCGGAAGGCATTCCAGTAAGCGGTTCTGCTGGTAACAATTACGGCAAAACACTGAGGCAGCAATCCATTAAAGTTCAGTCAAAAAATTATACTTTATTTGAACATATGTCCAGGACAGAAAAAGAAAACACACGATAAAGGACGCGTTTTGCGGCAACTGGCCGCTTGCTCACGTTCAGGGCAATGAACACTAAGGAAGGACAATTTATCCTCATTGAAACTTTATGATTGCAGTGTAGAAAGTCGCGCTCATTCTCTATTCGTTCGTTTCACATATCCACCATTTTACATTGGGTTCAAAAGTTAAAAGCACACAATATTTTTATAGACTTAAATAGAACATGTGTTCAAAACGACCATTTCTAAAACATAAATGGAAACATATTACAAAATTCAAGTCACATCAATATTTAATCTATTGATTTTTAAATTTTACCGTGGTTAAATCAATGCAGTTATTTTAACGATTTGATAAAAACGAGAAGGGATTATAGTGCATAGTGCACACAAACTCTTCGATTTTGAGACACAAGTATATTTAAATTACAAGTTCTAATACAGTAGTACCTTTTTGGAATTGCTGTGCAAAATAAGCTCTGTACAGCTTAATGATGTTAAAGTGCTATGTGCTAGCAGCCTCCATGGAGTGTAACTCCAGATGATAAAGTGCTTAGTGCATCTAATGACCTTCATTAAAATTCTCCATTTCAATATGGAATAAAGTGCTTAGTGCATAAAAGGCTTCCTTTTGGTACATTAAAAATTACATGTGTCATGATTTGCTGCATCAATACAAAATTCTAATTTACCCTTCTGGAAAGAGAATTGCGCGTATAAGTGGTAAAGTTCCTGTGTCCATACATATTTAAGCAAAAGATGAAATGCTAGCCCTGCCAAAAAAAGAAAAAGTAATGTAAAAATAAATGTTAAAATAATTTAAAATAAAGGGCGTGCAGGCCTCACTAGAGATTCATTATGCATAAAGTTCTCAAATGATATATAAAAAATAATCTGTTGAGAGACCTACGCACCCTTAGACTAGTGAAAAGCATAGTTACCAGGGAAGCTGCAAGCAAACTAATATATTCTGCATTTACGATATCATGAGGTTGTTAATTAGATTCAACATTTCATTAGTACTAAAACCATACACTATTTGAGGAGGTAAGGACTAAATCAACCGTGTTGGAGTTAGGGGTTTGTTAAAATCTTATCGTGCATCAAACTAGTTTCAAATGTCATTTCATCAATCAGGTGCCAAGGAATGTATATAATTCTTCATCCAGATTATGGCCATGTGGCTTCTTTGTCTCATAATCTAGAATGTATCTAGTTTCTGTTTGTCTCAAAAGGAGTTCCCGATTTCCACCCCTTACAGGATTGGTGATGGCATGTATTACAAAATATCCAAAGCCTTCCAATTTCCCTCCGTGTTTCTCTTGAAAATGTAAAGCCATAGGGTATGTTGGATCAATATTTTTAATTGCTCTTATATGTTCTAAAATACGCAATTTTATCTTACAGATCGTACTTCCGACATACCATTGGTTATACGGGCAGGTAAGGACATATACAACAAACTCTGTATCGCATGTAATTCTAGATTTTATGCTCACATTATTTTTCAATATTGGATGTTAATAGTTCTTAATGTTTTTAGCAAACTTGCATGCCTTACACTTTGTACATTTATAGAAACCTTCAGGATTTGCTCCCAGCCAACCCGGGAACACTGATGTACTTTTGGGACTCATATAACTTGAGACTAGGCTGTCTTTCAAAGAGGTAGATTGTCTATAAGTGACGTTGATGTTAGCCCCCAAGGTGCGCCCCAAATGCTCATCTTGCTTGAGTACATGCCAATGTTTTTGCATTATATGTCGAATGTACTTTGAGGCTTTACTAAATGTCAAGATGAGTCGCGTTTCCGTCTCTTCTGTGTCATTTGCAGTTTGTACCTTAGGCATCAACAATGTTGAACGATCTTTCTGTCGTGCCTTAAAATAGGCCGGTCCAACACTTTTTTCGGATAGCCCCTTTGATGGAACCTCTGTGCCATAAACTTGCATTCCTTGTCAAAGGTTTCCAATTGTGAGCAGTTGCGTCTAATTCGGATGAATTTACCATAAGGGATGCTCCATTTTAACGATGTTGGATGGTTACTTTTGGCGTGGAGGGGTGTGTTAGAACTTGTGGGTTTACGATACAGTTCAGTCACCAAACTATCTTAGGCCACAGTTACAGTTATATCTAAGAACACAATAGTGGTCTTACTGTGACACTCAGTAAACTGTAAGTTGTATTCGTTTGAGTTTAGTGACTTGACAAAGTCCACCCATTCTTCTGTGGGTCCATCCCAAATGACAAATAAATCGTCTATGTAACGAAGCCATAGGACAATTTTGTCTGTGAAGTCGTTATTAGAAGGGACCCATACTACAAATTTCTCCCACCAGCCCATCGTTAAATTTGCGTATAAAGGAACAAACGTTGTTCCCATGGCCGTGCCTTGCAAATGAGTATAGAACTTGTTGTCAAATAGGAAACTGTTGTTTGTTAGGCAGAGGTTGATCATTTCCAAAATCATTTTACCATGCTCAAGGTAATTCAAGGATCTTGTCTTTAAGAAGTACTCACAAGATATATATATAGCGAGAGAGAGGGAGAGAGAGAGAGAAAGAGAGAGGGAGAGGGAGGGAGAGAAAGAGTTCCTACAGGAAAAGAGGTATGGAGGTAGCAGCTGAACTTTGCCACCACACCTATGTCTCCCTTCGTGCAGGCTGGTAAGGTGCTTGGAGTACATGTATTGTTAGCCCTGTTCTTAAGACAACTGGTGCACCACTGTACTTTCTGGAGGTGCCCTATGAACCCAGAGTGGTGGACCCAGTAGCTTAATTCCTTCACTTTAACCACGAGGGGAGTACAAAACACCACCTCGTATGGTTCCTGGAACCGATGCTTAGTCCAGCTGTGCGCAAAGTTACGTACATAGACATAATCCCCTGGCAGCAGTGCTCTAGCTGTTATATATTCAGCATCTGTCCCCATTGTCTGTGTAGCATTGGGCGTCTATGTAGTCATGGTTCTGGGAGGTGCAATCTGTCGGAAGACCTACTCAATGGCCTGAGTTTGTGCCATCAAATATTCCCTGAATTCCTCTCCTAACACCACTGCAGCCCTATGCACATCAGAAACCCTTCTCACATGGGATAAGGGGGTATGCATGTACCGACCAGTAACCACCTTGTGAGGTGACAAATGGTGGTCTCTGCTTGGCTCAGTGTGTAAGCTAAAAAGGGCCAGAGGAAGACAGTATATCCAGTTTTTATTCAATGTGGTGCACAATTTATATAACTTCTTCTTAAGGAGGCCATTTATTCTCTCCACAGCGCCATTTGCCTGTGGGTGATAAATCAAAAACAACCGATGCTTGATACCAAGCAGTGCTGTAACATACTGGAATAACGCATTGAAGAAATGTCTGCCAATGTCCCGCACCAGAAACCTCACAGCAGACTTGCCATCTGGGTGCACACATGGCCATGCTTCCATCCACCTTAAGGAGGTACAGACCACCACAATGAGGCACCCGATACATTAAAACGCTCCCCCATATAAGCATAGTCTATGTGTAACTCACAGAACGGCCCAAATGGGCAGGGCAATGTGCCACGTAATGTTGGTAGTGTCATCCCTGTGCTAAAAGTTTGACATGTGGCACAATGAATGACCATATCAGTGATGCGCTCCTGGTTATTTGGTGTGAACTAATCCTCCTGTATGTCTGCAGCTATGTGTTGTTTCGAACTATGAGATGGGTAGTTCAATTGTTCAAATGCTACTGCTAGCAATTCCCAGGGCATCACTGTCTTCCCATAGCTCTCATGCCTCCACAATAGATCTGTCAGAGTCTGCTTACATCCTCTCTGTAACCACAACTCCTCCCACTCAGTCGCCCTTTCTTGAAGCTCAATAATTTGGGAGATGGGCAATGCGGGATATCGCACTGGATACCTGTCTGTCGGTGGAGCAACATGAAAGTGAGTCTGGTACCCCTCTTTCCATTCCCCAGTGTTCTAAAACGAAGCCACAATTAAATCAACCACAGATGCCTCACATATAGGCTACTGTCTACAAACCTAAACCCAAAATGTATATAATGATTAAAAAAGACTTTATTGAAAAATTTATTATTTGCACATGTTATATAGCATTAAAAAGGCACTAAGTGCCAAACACACAATAAGACACATTTTAAGGCACTTTGAAAATGGATTAAAAAGGTATGAATCACAAGAAAAACCAAAAAAAACGTTGTTCAACAATCAAACGTCTCAGAAAGGGGATACACACAAAAAGGTGTTATAACAAGGTTTCATATCATTCTAACCACTTTGTTCATGTGAAACACAATCCCATAGTGAATTAGCATGGGTATTCTAGATCGTTGTCGACATGTTTCGGCCTTTAATTTATTCCAGACACTATCCCTAGTGTCTTTAAACTTTCTTTTCTATGGCCATCTTCAGGACAGAATTTCTTCAAAATAAGTCAAAATAGACTTTATACCCCAACAGTAGATTTGAACAACTGAATCTAAAAAAATATAAACAAAAACAACATATCAATCTCAAATACATTCATTTCATGGGTTCAATTATTTACAAGGTCTAACCACCTAACAATTACTGTTAGGTGTATTACTTTGGCCTATTACTACTCCTCGTTTAAATAGACCTATTTAAGACTAAAACAACACAAAACATGCTTCACTTCAGAAACTATTTAACACACCAGGGCAATGTAAGAGATCTGTTCAAAGACTACAGCTCCTTTACTTAATTTACAACTAATAAATGATGTTCTGACTCTTACAGTCTTTCTCCAAATACAATTGCAGCTAGACAATTAATAGGCTTTCCATCTCTTATGTAAACTTTTTTAGAATGCCAGATGTCACATCTAATTACTCCACCAGGATGCGCTCTGTAATCTACTTATTTATTTAACTCTCTGCTCATACTTATTGGCATTGGTTTTTAACCTACAGGTAAGGGACATACCACCAGCACCTATCATAGCCCCTAAAAAGGGGCCAGAGTATTATATGGACCATGCATATTTTAATCAGCCTGATTCTGTTTCAAATGCCTAATTCTATTTAAAAATCATGCACAAAAAGTGTAGTGATGCCACTTACTGTTGTTATCTAAAAATACGAATTTACCTTTTCCAAATATAGCCAGTGATTTATTATATATACAGGCCTCTCATAAAAAGTATCCCACGGCACAGCTACACGGCTTCTTGCGTTGCCAAAATCATCCGGGGGGAGCGAATGCCAAAAGACAAAGGTCATTTACGCTGTCCTAGGGAAAGAACAAAAAGCGGCGAATGAAGCTTCGTCACCACCACTTTTCCAATTAAAAGTTGCTATAGTCACAGTGGAGCGGGCAATTGTTCCATTGTTTCCACAGAAACCCACCACATCAGACTATTTAGACACAACCTTCCCTCATAGTATGCTTACCCTAATGCAGCAGAGCCCACGTTGGTTTTAGAGGGATGCGCGGGTTTGCTTTTATTTCAAAAATCGCGGCATTGCAACGCGATACAAACTTCATTTCGGAAGGTTCGTGAAACCCCTCACAGCAATCAATCTGTACTCAGTCAAGGACGAGAAGGAGAAAAAGAAAAACAAAAGCACGCGCGATGCGGTCAGAAAATGCATGCCCAGCTGTTGTCTTTTTACAGGATCAAAAGCAGAATTATCCTGCAACGTTTATGGCATTCGCTTACCTTCTTCCGTCGGTGTCCACGGTCACGCCGTGTTGCTTCAACTGCATTCACAAGCGAGCCGCTGGGTGGGTTGCTAAATATAGCTCTAACTCAAATCACATGGCGTTTTTCAGAAGCCATCTGAAAAACGTCCTATCACGTGAGTGCTTCTGCAGCTCACGTAGTAGTTACTTCATTAGAAGTTTTCACGGTGTGTTTACTTGATGTAACTCACATCCGGGTGGAAATAATATCAAGTGCTGTGTTTTTCTGTTTCCTTAATATCAAAAGGCACTGTTAAAGTCACGCAACAAGTGCTGTTACACGGTATCCTTTTTCTTCTTTTCTTATTTCTTAAAGGTACAGGAGCGAGAAGTAGGTTCTCTAGTATCGAGTGTTTTCAGTAGTTTACTTGTATAACGGTTCCCCGAATGCATTGCACAAAACACAGTGTACAGTGCCGAAAAAACAATTGAGAATACTCATGAAGGACAAAATATTTTTCAAAACAAATTTTTGGGGAGTAACCAAAGTGTTTTTTATTAAACAATTTTTTTATATATAAACAAGGAACTCGCCATCAGCCGATTACAGATCATGGCTTTACAGAAGGGTGTTCCATTCTACTGATAAGTTCAGGCCATGTTGGGCAGTCTTTAAAGTGTAAATCCATCTTTGTTCACACAATGCCAGTTTCCTTTCTCTATTGCCCCCTCTAGGAGTGTTTGCGATTTTTTCAATAACAAACCACAGAAAATCTGTGTGTTTATGTTTTCTTTGTTCAAAGTGGGCAACTAAAGGTTTGTTTGCCACCTTATTTTTTAGGCACGATCTGTGTTCACAGATACGTTGCCTAATTGGCCTAGTCGTTTTTCCAATATATAGTAAATCACACGGGCATTTAATCCCATAGATCACCCAATCGGTAGTGCAGGTCGTAAAAGAACGTAGTTGCCACATTTTACCATTTAAGTCAACTGAAGACATATTCAATGTAAGATCACACACGGAACAGCGACCACATTTATGATGGCCTTTTACTCGTGGCAAGTTCCAAAGTGTGGACTGAGGTATACCACTTTGTTTAAGGGGATAAGTGTGTACCAAAAGGTCCCGATAGTTCTTTTGTCTTTTGAATGCAAATCTTGGAATGGTTGGGTTGAAATCAGAGGTTTTTAAGAAATGCCAGTGTTTTTTCACGATTCTTCTCAGATCGTTACTAATGGGACTATATGTCGTGACACATGTTATTTTATCATCTTTGATAGTTTTTTCTGGGTGAAGGCACCTTTCTCGGTTGGTGTGTTGGGCCCGTTTAAAGGCTCGTTGGATTATTCTTTTTGGGTACCCCCGTGACTTCAAGCGAAGTTTTAGATCTTTACCTTCGTTCATGAAATCACTAATGGAGGAACAGTTCCTCCTAATTCTCAGAAATTGCCCCACTGGAAGGTTATCTCGAAGACTGAGCGGATGGAAACTGTTGTATCTCAACAGGGTATTCTTATCAGTCGGTTTTCGGAAAAGAGTGGTTTGTAAGTGTCCTGTGGGCATCTTCTTAATTAAGATATCTAAAAAAGATATTTGTTCAAGGTTACTTACCATGGTAAATTGAATGCAGTTGTTTTGTGCATTTAACCAATTCAGAAAAAGATTTAGTCTAGCCTGATCGCCCTTCCATATCATCAGCACATCATCAATGTACCGGAACCATCTGGTCATGTTACCTTTGAAAGGATTACCTTCATGGAAAACTGATGCTGCCTCAAAAGAGTCCATGAATAAATTTGCTAGGTCTGGGGCAAAGGTTGCACCCATACTTGTCCCGTGGATCTGTTGGAAAAAACCACCATCGTATAGGAAAAAATTCTCTGTGAGGGCAAGACGTATACACTCTAAAATAAAATGTGTGGGTACCGCTTCTAGTGTTGTAGTGCGTTTATTCAGGTAGAATGCCATAACCTTTAAACATTCCAGTTGCGGTATACTAGTGTATAATGCTGTTACATCTAAAGTAACTAGCAGATCTGTTTGATCGATCACCAAATCTGCCAAATGATTAATCATACTGGTGGTGTCCTTAATGAAGGACTTCATAGTCCTCACAAAAGGTCTCAAAAACCAATCCGTGTACACAGAGAGGGGTTCCAAAATTGAATTTAAAGCCGAAACAATCGGTCTTCCTGGTGGAGTAATTTCATTCTTGTGAATTTTTGGCAGTAGATAAAAAGCCGGGATAGATGGATTTCTGTTGATCAGAAAACTATGTTTGTCAACAGTGATCCAACTCTCTCTTAATGCGTGATCCATCAGACTCTTAATCTCATCCCTAATTCTCGGGGTAGGGTCACGCTCTAGTCGTTTATAGAACGTAGGGTTGTTTAGTTGAGCCAGAGCTTCTCTCTCATATAGCACCGTATCCCACAGCACTATTCCCCCACCTTTATCCGCAGGTTTTATCAAGAAAGAGGAGTTATTTTGAAGAGATTTTAAAGCTTCTCGTTGTCCTTGAGACATATTATCTCTTACATGATTCCGTGTTTGTAAAAGCACCTGAGTGTCCTCTAAAACCTTATTTTCGAACGCCAATACAGCTGGCGACACCATTGAGTTATTCGGGCTAAAGGTGGAAGGGGGTTTTAAGCCTGTAATGCTTTTTTCTTTATTCGAGGGAGGAGCATTATTAAAAAAGTATTTAAGGCGTATTAATCGAAAAAACCTATGTAATTCGATCTGTGTTTCAAAATCCCGAGCTTTTGTGGTAGGGACGAAACTAAGACCGTTTCTTAAAATGTCGCTTTCTAAGGCAGTTAGAACATGTGATGAGAGGTTAAACACCGGGATCACCAAGTCGGTGGTGGACCCCGCCAACTGCGGGTCTGCATTCTTGGTGGTCCCTGTTGCCAGTTGCGGCCCCGTTTCCCTCTCCCACGGAAAAAATGTGGTTGTCCACTGGTGTTGGCCGATGTTGAAGGGGCTGTAGTATCAGAATCACTTCCAGAACTTGAATTGGATGTGTTTGAAAAACTGACATATTTGTTTTTTCGTCGTCCTCCAAATTGCCCTCTGTTTTGTGTCAGTTTATTTTGGTCAGTGTAATAGGACTCAACAAGGTAAGGGTATGTTATGGTTTCTTTATAATTGGTTATATCTTTCTTATATTTCCAAATCTTTTTATCTAGAGTTAATTTCTTAAATTTTTGGATCTCATCTTCTATTTTCTCAAGTTTTTCTTTGATATTCTGAATCAATTCACTACCCTTAATTTTATTTTCTAGGGTTGCGATTTCTTCCTTTTGTTTGTCTGCTTCTTCCACAGATGTGTCTATAATGAGAATCAAGAAATCTCTAGAACATTTATTGCCTACTGCACTGAATTGGCCTTTAAACTTCGGGTTGTCAGTGAAGACGCAAGGAACATTTTTAATCTGTAGGCCTTCAGGAATAATGCCAGCTTTTAAATATGCAAGCATTATCTGACCATGAGACTCTGTTCTAGTCAATTTTTTCTTTTTTTGGATCACGCATTAAGAGAGAGTTGGATCACTGTTGACGAACATAGTTTTCTGATCAACAGAAATCCATCTATCCCGGCTTTTTATCTACTGCCAAAAATTCACAAGAATGAAATTACTCCACCAGGAAGACCGATTGTTTCGGCTTTAAATTCAATTTTGGAACCCCTCTCTGTGTACACGGATTGGTTTTTGAGACCTTTTGTGAGGACTATGAAGTCCTTCATTAAGGACACCACCAGTATGATTAATCATTTGGCAGATTTGGTGATCGATCAAACAGATCTGCTAGTTACTTTAGATGTAACAGCATTATACACTAGTATACCGCAACTGGAATGTTTAAAGGTTATGGCATTCTACCTGAATAAACGCACTACAACACTAGAAGCGGTACCCACAAATTTTATTTTAGAGTGTATACGTCTTGCCCTCACAGAGAATTTTTTCCTATACGATGGTGGTTTTTTCCAACAGATCCACGGGACAAGTATGGGTGCAACCTTTGCCCCAGACCTAGCAAATTTATTCATGGACTCTTTTGAGGCAGCATCAGTTTTCCATGAAGGTAATCCTTTCAAAGGTAACATGACCAGATGGTTCCGGTACATTGATGATGTGCTGATGATATGGAAGGGCGATCAGGCTAGACTAAATCTTTTTCTGAATTGGTTAAATGCACAAAACAACTGCATTCAATTTATCATGGTAAGTAACCTTGAACAAATATCTTTTTTAGATATCTTAATTAAGAAGATGCCCACAGGACACTTACAAACCACTCTTTTCCGAAAACCGACTGATAAGAATACCCTGTTGAGATACAACAGTTTCCATCCGCTCAGTCTTCGAGATAAACTTCCAGTGGGGCAATTTCTGAGAATTAGGAGGAACTGTTCCTCCATTAGTGATTTCATGAACGAAGGTAAAGATCTAAAACTTCGCTTGAAGTCACGGGGGTACCCAAAAAGAATAATCCAACGAGCCTTTAAACGGGCCCAACACACCAACCGAGAAAGGTGCCTTCACCCAGAAAAAACTATCAAAGATGATAAAATAACATGTGTCACGACATATAGTCCCATTAGTAACGATCTGAGAAGAATCGTGAAAAAACACTGGCATTTCTTAAAAACCTCTGATTTCAACCCAACCATTCCAAGATTTGCATTCAAAAGACAAAAGAACTATCGGGACCTTTTGGTACACACTTATCCCCTTAAACAAAGTGGTATACCTCAGTCCACACTTTGGAACTTGCCACGAGTAAAAGGCCATCATAAATGTGGTCGCTGTTCCGTGTGTGATCTTACAATGAATATGTCTTCAGTTGACTTAAATGGTAAAATGTGGCAACTACGTTCTTTTACGACCTGCACTACCGATTGGGTGATCTATGGGATTAAATGCCCGTGTGTTTTACTATATATTGGAAAAATGACTAGGCCAATTAGGCAACGTATCTGTGAACACAGATCGTGCCTAAAAAATAAGGTGGCAAACAAACCTTTAGTTGCCCACTTTGAACAAAGAAAACATAAACACACAGATTTTCTGTGGTTTGTTATTGAAAAAATCGCAAACACTCCTAGAGGGGGCAATAGAGAAAGGAAACTGGCATTGTGTGAACAAAGATGGATTTACACTTTAAAGACTGCCCAACATGGCCTGAACTTATCAGTAGAATGGAACACCCTTCTGTAAAGCCATGATCTGTAATCGGCTGATGGCGAGTTCCTTGTTTATATATAAAAAAATTGTTTAATAAAAAACACTTTGGTTACTCCCAAAAAATTTGTTTTGAAAAATATTTTGTCCTTTATGAGTATTCTCAATTGTTTTTTCGGCACTGTACACTGTGTTTTGTGCAATGCATTCGGGGAACCGTTAGACAAGTAAACTACCGAAAACACTCGATACTAGAGAACCTACTTCTCGCTCCTGTACCTTTAAGAAATAAGAAAAGAAGAAAAAGGATACCGTGTAACAGCACTTGTTGCGTGACTTTAACAGTGCCTTTTGATATTAAGGAAACAGAAAAACACAGCACTTGATATTATTTCCACCCGGATGTGAGTTACATCAAGTAAACACACCATGAAAACTTCTAATGAAGTAACTACTACGTGAGCTGCAGAAGCACTCACATGATAGGACGTTTTTCAGATGGCTTCTGAAAAACGCCATGTGATTTGAGTTAGAGCTATATTTAGCAACCCACCCAGCGGCTCGCTTGTGAATGCAGTTGAAGCAACACGGCGTGACCGTGGACACCGACGGAAGAAGGTAAGCGAATGCCATAAACGTTGCAGGATAATTCTGTTTTTGATCCTGTAAAAAGACAACAGCTGGGCATGCATTTTCTGACCGCATCGCGCGTGCTTTTGTTTTTCTTTTTCTCCTTCTCGTCCTTGACTGAGTACAGATTGATTGCTGTGAGGGGTTTCACGAACCTTCCGAAATGAAGTTTGTATCGCGTTGCAATGCCGCGATTTTTGAAATAAAAGCAAACCCGCGCATCCCTCTAAAACCAACGTGGGCTCTGCTGCATTAGGGTAAGCATACTATGAGGGAAGGTTGTGTCTAAATAGTCTGATGTGGCGGGTTTCTGTGGAAACAATGGAACAATTGCCAGCTCCACTGTGACTATAGCAACTTTTAATTGGAAAAGTGGTGGTGACGAAGTTTCTTTCGCCGCTTTTTGTTCTTTCCCTAGGACAGCGTAAATGACCTTTGTCTTTTGGCATTCGCTCCCCCCGGATGATTTTGGCAACGCAAGAAGCCGTGTAGCTGTGCCGTGGGATACTTTTTATGAGAGGCCTGTATATATAATAAATCACGGGCTATATTTGGAAAAGGTAAATTCGTATTTTTAGATAACAACAGTAAGTGGCATCACTAGACTTTTTGTGCATGATTTTTAAATAGAATTAGGCATTTGAAACAGAATCAGGCTGATTAAAATATGCATGGTCCATATAATACTCTGGCCCCTTTTTAGGGGCTATGATAGGTGCTGGTGGTATGTCCCTTACCTGTAGGTTAAAAACCAATGCCAATAAGTATGAGCAGAGAGTTAAATAAATAAGTAGATTACAGAGCGCATCCTGGTGGAGTAATTAGATGTGACATCTGGCATTCTAAAAAAGTTTACATAAGAGATGGAAAGCCTATTAATTGTCTAGCTGCAATTGTATTTGGAGAAAGACTGTAAGAGTCAGAACATCATTTATTAGTTGTAAATTAAGTAAAGGAGCTGTAGTCTTTGAACAGATCTCTTACATTGCCCTGGTGTGTTAAATAGTTTCTGAAGTGAAGCATGTTTTGTGTTGTTTTAGTCTTAAATAGGTCTATTTAAACGAGGAGTAGTAATAGGCCAAAGTAATACACCTAACAGTAATTGTTAGGTGGTTAGACCTTGTAAATAATTGAACCCATGAAATGAATGTATTTGAGATTGATATGTTGTTTTTGTTTATATTTTTTTAGATTCAGTTGTTCAAATCTACTGTTGGGGTATAAAGTCTATTTTGACTTATTTTGAAGAAATTCTGTCCTGAAGATGGCCATAGAAAAGAAAGTTTAAAGACACTAGGGATAGTGTCTGGAATAAATTAAAGGCCGAAACATGTCGACAACGATCTAGAATACCCATGCTAATTCACTATGGGTGTCATGCCCCGCATTCCTGTTTCTGGACACTCGCGGGTATATACTTCCCGGTGGAAACTGCCCTGGAGACTGTTAACAGCTCACGGAATCCGCTGCACTACAAGGTCCAGAATTCCATCTGCTTGCGGTCACGTGAAACGCCCGCAACGTGCCTCGCGTTCTGAAACTGATTCCAGTACTTAGTGTGGCGTGTCCCTGTAACGGGTGCTCCTAAAACTGACTATTCAGTTTGAGTACTCGATCTAACTGTTACTCTGATTCCTGTTTGATTCCTGACCCGGCTTTGTATCAAGGACTATTCTGAACGTCTTTTCCTTCGATTTCTGGCTCCTGGCTCCCTCGGTTGTTTCCCCTGGTTAACGAACACTTGGCTTCCATTTCGGATTTGTTCTCCGCCTGCTCCCGTATGTTATGGTATTCGGATTTATACAAGAATAAAAGACCCTCAGTGCTATTCTCTGTTAAAGACTTCCACGCACGTTTTCCTTCCCTCTGTTGTGCCATCACTATTGCACGAGTTTCCTGCTTCCCTTCCCTTTCAACTATTACACAGAAAATATACAAAGACAGATCCACGGCGCTGCCCGCCGCACAAGAAGACAACGCTCTACATACTAAAGTGACCAAACGGACGCTCTGCTGTTTCTGGTGGTCACTCCCTGGATTGGTTACACTTGGGGACGCTCTGCTGAATACACTTGGGGATTATTTTTGGACACTTGCCGTTTCGGTTAGGTGGACCTTTGCACAGACTTCCTTCAACTGGAACTTCCATTTTCTATCATCACGTCAACTTCCTACTACACTCTCTCAGGTTACGGGACTTCCTATCTTACTAAGCAGGTAAGAGGGGGCAAGTACGGGGAAGGAACAAGTGCTGTATTTTCGTACTTGGCTGCTATCTTGAACTATCCTTTCTTTGTTCCCTTAGCTCTGTTGTCGCTGCTCCTGCCTTTCCACTTAAGCCCCTGGCCTGTTAGTTGGTATACTTTCTACAGGCTGCGCTCTTGGGGGGAAAGTCTTGTGCAAACCTCGCATTCAAGATATCCCAGAACCATCTTGGTGATAGTCCAGGACGTCCCAGAGTGAAGGGGTTCCAAAAGCGGATGCTGACCTTGTATCCTTTAACGATCCGTATCCTTTTCCAAAATTGCGTAAAAGTTGTGACAGATTTAGGAGCCTATTAATTTTGCCTATCGGTTATGGAAACTGGAGCGGATCCAATGGCTGCTTTAATGCAAGCCTTTGCGACTTTACGCACCGATATGGCATCCGCTAATGCGACTCTCCATCAACGTATGGATGTACTACAGAGTTTTGTGCAGCCCTTACCCCCCGATGAGGAGTTCGGTGATGCTGCTGCTGCAGCAGCCCCTCCTGTACCCCAGGCACAATCTTCCGCACCCGTTGTGCTTCCTGGACCGTTCCCTTTGGCCCCTCCAGAACGCTTCTATGGAGATCCTAAGACTTATCGAACCTTTGTAAACCAATGCCGTCTGCATTTTCTTTGTCGACCACTGGCATTTCCTGACGCTGTTACCAAAGCAGCGTTTCTCCTTTCGCATCTGGGAGGAACAGCAGCGGCTTGGGCTAACCCTTTACTCGAAGCCAATGATCCAGCCCTATATAATTTTGATGCCCTTATTCAGTCTATGAATAGCGTATTCGATATGCGTTACAAGGCACAAACCTCGGACCTTGAATTCCTTGCTATCAGTCAAGGCAAATCAGACCTTCTGTCTTACCTCGCTCGCTTTAATCAATTAGCAGCAGAAACCACCTGGCCCGAACAGAAGAAGGCAGCTGTCTTCTATAAGGGTCTTTCGGATGAGTTAAAAGACACTTTATCAGTGGTACCGGCGTTACCAACCGGCTTCCCGGAATTGTTGGACTTGGTCCTACAAGTCGACGCTCGGCTGCGGCAAAGACGTGGCGAACGGCGTAGTCCTGACCTTCGCCTCTCAGTCAAGCCAGAAACGACTCCGACTACTTCCTCAGGTGAAGCCGAGCCGATGCAAATAGGGGCCATCAGAGGTCCTTTAACCAAAGCCGAACGAGAACGGCGTATGGTTAACAACCTATGCTTCTATTGCGGTCAATCTGGCCATTTCATTCGTGCATGTCCTAAGAGACCTGTTAAGGTAGCGGGAAACGCCAAGACTCGTCCTTAAACCGAGCCCTAAGGATGAGTCGCCATATGGATGGCTCGGGCCAATGCCCTTCCTCCTCGCACATCTATCTTGCCATGTGTTTTGTCCTCCCTGGTGTTGAGCCCTTCACCAGTCCAGTTATGATCGATTCAGGGGCTAGCGGAAACTATATAGACATACAATTAGCTCAACACCATGGCATACCGGTGGTTCCAAAAGAAAGACCTGAGGAAGTACATGCAGTGGATGGTTCTCATCTGGTGTCCGGATGGATAACGGAACAGACTGTCCCACTTCGCATGTCTACCTCCGAAGACCACATTGAGCAAATAGTTTTCAACCTTATTTCAGCCCCTCAGTTTGGGATCATTCTTGGTCTTTCTTGGCTCCGGACTCATAACCCTATGATTGATTGGGTCAAACAAACGGTGCATTTCTCTTCTGCGTTCTGTACCCAACATTGCTCTCGAAGCCCCGGTGTGATGCCTTCGTCTCCTTGTTTGGCTTTGGTGTCTAATGTCTCCTCTGTTAATGCCACGCTGGGAGACTCAAACCCCGAACTACCAGCAGTATACAAAATCTTTTCCGATGTGTTCGATAAAGGGCTATCAGAAAAACTCCCTCCACATCGTTGTTATGATTGCCCAATTGATTTTGTACCTGGGGCAGTGGTACCTCATGGTCGTGTTTACTCCCTGACCCGGAACGAAGAAGAACACCTGAAAGAGTATGTGGAGAAGGCATTGCGTCTGGGACATATTCGACCTTCCCGGTCCCCTGCTGCCTCTCCCATCTTTTTCGTACCAAAAAAGGAGGGGGATCTGCGCCCTTGCGTGGATTACAGAGCCTTGAACAAAATAACAGTCAAGAACCAGTACCCGTTACCCCTCATAACGGAACTACTTGATAAGATGACTTCCTCCACTGTTTTTACCAAATTAGATCTCAGAGGGGCATATAATTTGGTGAGGATACGAAATGGAGACGAGTGGAAAACCGCTTTCAAAACAAAGTTTGGGCTATATGAGTATTGCGTCATGCCATTCGGACTTTGTAACGCTCCAGCCACGTTCCAACACTTTGTTAATGATATTTTTGGAGACATGCTAGATTGCTATGTGGTGATCTACTTGGATGATATCTTGATTTTCTCGGATTCACTCACGCAACATATCCAACACGTTCGCTCTGTTTTGCTGCGTTTACGTACACATTCTCTCTATGCCAAATTGGAAAAATGTGTATTTCATGCATCATCAGTTGAGTGTTTGGGGTTTCAGATATCTGCAAAAGGGGTGCTCATGTGTACTTCCAAGGTCAAAGCAGTAAGGGACTGGCCAGTCCCAGATTCTGTAAAGGCACTTCAATCTTTTCTGGGTTTCTCGAACTTTTATAGGCGCTTTATTGCCTCATTTTCTGAGATAGTAGCGCCCTTGACCCGTCTCACCAGCCCGAAGATTCCTTTCCTTTGGGATTACGAAGCCCAGTCGGCCTTTGAGGCATTAAAAGAGGCCTTTACTACTGCTCCTGTTCTGCAGCACCCAAACCCTTCCCTTCCATTTATAGTGGAGGCTGACGCATCCGCTATCGCGGTGGGGGCCATATTGTCACAGAACTGCCCCACTACACAGCAACTGCATCCAGTGGCTTATTTTTCCCGTAAACTATCTCAAGCTGAACGCAATTACACTGTTATGGAGAGGGAACTCCTAGCCATTCGAGCAGCTTTTAAGGAGTGGAGACACCACCTTCTGGGTGCTCGACATCCAGTAACTGTGTACACCGACCATCGGAATTTACAGGCTCTTTCACACGCAAAATGCACCAATGCCCGACAAATACGTTGGCATTTGTTTTTTACGTTATTTGACTTCACGGTCACTTATCGTCCTGGACCTCTACACGGAAAGGCAGATGCCTTATCCCGTGTCGGTGCCGATTTCGACACCCGGGAATCGGTTACCTCTATGCTGCCTTCGGGTTCTGTCATTTGTGTCTGTTCGGTCTCCCCCTCACTTCTGGATCAAGTTCGACAGTGGGCCAAAGAACATGCCTCTTATCTTGATGCCTTGGGTGCCCAGATTGTCACGGGTCTTCCTTATGTTCATGGTCTTTTATACTTACCCGACAGCCACACCAGACGGAAGGCCTTGGAATGGGCCCATGATATCCCGTTAGCTGCACATCCAGGTCAGCTTAAAACATATGACCTGTTACATCGATGGTGCTGGTGGCCAGGAATGAAGAAGGACACCGCGTCATACGTATCCACGTGTGCGATATGTGTACAATGTAAAAGGCAACCAGGGAAACCCTTCGGTTTATTGATGAACATGCCGCTTCCTCCACATCCCTGGCATACGGTTACACTCGACTTTGTGGTAGAACTGCCCTTGGTTAAGGGAATGTCGACGGTGCTTGTGGTGGTGGATGTATTCACAAAATTGGCACGATTTATACCATGCTCAGGTATACCTACCGCCTCATCATTGGCTACTCTTTTTTTTGATCATGTGGTACGCTTCTTCGGACTACCCACAATCATGATTTCTGACCGGGGTACGCAATTTACTTCGCGGTTCTGGAAAGCCCTTACCCTTTCTTTGGGTATTGATGCACGGCTTTCGTCATCCTATCATCCTCAAACGGACGGACAAACCGAACGCACAAATGGCACCATGGAACAATACCTTCGTTGCCTGTGCTTGCAACATCAGACAAGTTGGTTATCCGTTCTGGGAACAGCGGAGTTCGCTTATAACAACTCTCGACATACTTCAACAGGATGTTCCCCGTTTTATGCCTTGTATGGATTACATCCAAGGATCCTTCCGCCTGTCTTGCCTTCCTTGGACCAAATCCCTGCTGCAAAAACCACGAGGGACACTCTGGTTGCTATACGGGATTCCGTTATGTTACATCTACAAGTTGCGCAGTCCCGGGCAAAGACGCAAGCGGACAAACATCGATCGCCTGCCCCCTCCTATGCACCGGGTGATCTTGCCTGGCTGGCGACTAAACATCTCAACATTCGGGGTAAACGAAAACTCATGCCTCGTTATGTAGGTCCCTACAAGATCCTTTCTTGTCTCAATCCTGTTGCTGTCCGTTTGAACATACCATCCCATTGGCGGATTCACCCAGTCTTCCACGTATCCCTGCTCCGTCCTTTTATACCTGGCACTCGGCTTCCTGTTACCCCTGCTCCGATTATTGTACAGGGTGAAGATGAATACGAAGTACGTGCTATATTGGACTCCCGTCTGCGTCGCGGAGTGCGTTTCTATCTGATTGATTGGAAGGGTTACGGTCCTGAAGATAGGACTTGGGAACCGGCTTCAAATCTGCATGCACCCCGACTCTTGCGGGCTTTTTGGTTGGAAAGACTGCGTGCCCGCAGGGGTGGTCGTCCTTTGCGGGGGGGTACTGTCATGCCCCGCATTCCTGTTTCTGGACACTCGCGGGTATATACTTCCCGGTGGAAACTGCCCTGGAGACTGTTAACAGCTCACGGAATCCGCTGCACTACAAGGTCCAGAATTCCATCTGCTTGCGGTCACGTGAAACGCCCGCAACGTGCCTCGCGTTCTGAAACTGATTCCAGTACTTAGTGTGGCGTGTCCCTGTAACGGGTGCTCCTAAAACTGACTATTCAGTTTGAGTACTCGATCTAACTGTTACTATGATTCCTGTTTGATTCCTGACCCGGCTTTGTATCAAGGATTATTCTGAACGTCTTTTCCTTCGATTTCTGGCTCCTGGCTCCCTCGGTTGTTTCCCCTGGTTGACGAACACTTGGCTTCCATTTCGGATTTGTTCTCCGCCTGCTCCCGTATGTTATGGTATTCGGATTTATACAAGAATAAAAGACCCTCAGTGCTATTCTCTGTTAAAGACTTCCACGCACGTTTTCCTTCCCTCTGTTGTGCCATCACTATTGCACGAGTTTCCTGCTTCCCTTCCCTTTCAACTATTACACAGAAAATATACAAAGACAGATCCACGGCGCTGCCCGCCGCACAAGAAGACAACGCTCTACATACTAAAGTGACCAAACGGACGCTCTGCTGTTTCTGGTGGTCACTCCCTGGATTGGTTACACTTGGGGACGCTCTGCTGAATACACTTGGGGATTATTTTTGGACACTTGCCGTTTCGGTTAGGTGGACCTTTGCACAGACTTCCTTCAACTGGAACTTCCATTTTCTATCATCACGTCAACTTCCTACTACACTCTCTCAGGTTACGGGACTTCCTATCTTACTAAGCAGGTAAGAGGGGGCAAGTACGGGGAAGGAACAAGTGCTGTATTTTCGTACTTGGCTGCTATCTTGAACTATCCTTTCTTTGTTCCCTTAGCTCTGTTGTCGCTGCTCCTGCCTTTCCACTTAAGCCCCTGGCCTGTTAGTTGGTATACTTTCTACAGGCTGCGCTCTTGGGGGGAAAGTCTTGTGCAAACCTCGCATTCAAGATATCCCAGAACCATCTTGGTGATAGTCCAGGACATCCCAGAGTGAAGGGGTTCCAAAAGCGGATGCTGACCTTGTATCCTTTAACGATCCGTATCCTTTTCCAAAATTGCGTAAAAGTTGTGACAATGGGATTGTATTTCACATGAACAAAGTGGTTAGAATGATATGAAACCTTGTTATAACACCTTTTTGTGTGTATCCCCTTTCTGAGACGTTTGATTGTTGAACAACGTTTTTTTTGGTTTTTCTTGTGATTCATACCTTTTTAATCCATTGGCAAAGTGCCTTAAAATGTGTCTTATTGTGTGTTTGGCACTTAGTGCCTTTTTAATGCTATACAACATGTGCAAATAATACATTTTTCAATAAAGTCTTTTTTAATCATTATATACATTTTGGGTTTAGGTTTGTAGACAGTAGCCTATATGTGAGGCATCTGTGGTTGATTTAATTGTGGCTTCGTTTTAGAACACTGGGGAATGGAAAGAGGGGTACCAGACTCACTTTCATGTTGCATATTGTGCTCATCTACGAGCTAGTTCCCTTTGAGTCTGGGTCCCCCGATAAAAAAGTTTGGGAACCTTACCTGTTTTTTGGTAACACTGCTGAGGACAGCCCTTTGGCTGGCAGGTTGATTTTTTGAATCAATCAGTGGGTATCAGAGTGATCATTGTTAGATATTCTGACCACATTTTTGTGAAATGGACAGCGTTAACACTCTAGCGTTTTCCGATTAATACTTTCAGAGGTTGATAGGCCTTCCCTCGATAGTAGCTGTTGAACGTCAAGGGGATGTTCCCCTGACTGAATTAAATGATTTTGATACTCTGATTCAAAAAAAGAAAAAATTGACTAGAACAGAGTCTCATGGTCAGATGATGCTTGCATATTTAAAAGCTGGCATTATTCCTGAAGGCCTACAGATTAAAAATGTTCCTTGCGTCTTCACTGACAACCCGAAGTTTAAAGGCCAATTCAGTGCAGTAGGCAATAAATGTTCTAGAGATTTCTTGATTCTCATTATAGACACATCTGTGGAAGAAGCAGACAAACAAAAGGAAGAAATCGCAACCCTAGAAAATAAAATTAACGGTAGTGAATTGATTCAGAATATCAAAGAAAAACTTGAGAAAATAGAAGATGAGATCCAAAAATTTAAGAAATTAACTCTAGATAAAAAGATTTGGAAATATAAGAAAGATATAACCAATTATAAAGAAACCATAACATACCCTTACCTTGTTGAGTCCTATTACACTGACCAAAATAAACTGACACAAAACAGAGGGCAATTTGGAGGACGACGAAAAAACAAATATGTCAGTTTTTCAAACACATCCAATTCAAGTTCTGGAAGTGATTCTGATACTACAGCCCCTTCAACATCGGCCAACACCAGTGGACAACCACATTTTTTCCGTGGGAGAGGGAAACGGGGCCGCAACTGGCAACAGGGACCACCAAGAATGCAGACCCGCAGTTGGCGGGGTCCACCACCGACTTGGTGATCCCGGTGTTTAACCTCTCATCACATGTTCTAACTGCCTTAGAAAGCGACATTTTAAGAAACGGTCTTAGTTTCGTCCCTACCACAAAAGCTCGGGATTTTGAAACACAGATCGAATTACATAGGTTTTTTCGATTAATACGCCTTAAATACTTTTTTAATAATGCTCCTCCCTCGAATAAAGAAAAAAGCATTACAGGCTTAAAACCCCCTTCCACCTTTAGCCCGTATAACTCAATGGTGTCGCCAGCTGTATTGGCGTTCGAAAATAAGGTTTTAGAGGACACTCAGGTGCTTTTACAAACACGGAATCATGTAAGAGATAATATGTCTCAAGGACAACGAGAAGCTTTAAAATCTCTTCAAAATAACTCCTCTTTCTTGATAAAACCTGCGGATAAAGGTGGGGGAATAGTGCTGTGGGATACGGTGCTATATGAGAGAGAAGCTCTGGCTCAACTAAACAACCCTACGTTCTATAAACGACTAGAGCGTGACCCTACCCCGAGAATTAGGGATGAGATTAAGAGTCTGATGGATCACGCATTAAGAGAGAGTTGGATCACTGTTGACGAACATAGTTTTCTGATCAACAGAAATCCATCTATCCCGGCTTTTTATCTACTGCCAAAAATTCACAAGAATGAAATTACTCCACCAGGAAGACCGATTGTTTCGGCTTTAAATTCAATTTTGGAACCCCTCTCTGTGTACACGGATTGGTTTTTGAGACCTTTTGTGAGGACTATGAAGTCCTTCATTAAGGACACCACCAGTATGATTAATCATTTGGCAGATTTGGTGATCGATCAAACAGATCTGCTAGTTACTTTAGATGTAACAGCATTATACACTAGTATACCGCAACTGGAATGTTTAAAGGTTATGGCATTCTACCTGAATAAACGCACTACAACACTAGAAGCGGTACCCACAAATTTTATTTTAGAGTGTATACGTCTTGCCCTCACAGAGAATTTTTTCCTATACGATGGTGGTTTTTTCCAACAGATCCACGGGACAAGTATGGGTGCAACCTTTGCCCCAGACCTAGCAAATTTATTCATGGACTCTTTTGAGGCAGCATCAGTTTTCCATGAAGGTAATCCTTTCAAAGGTAACATGACCAGATGGTTCCGGTACATTGATGATGTGCTGATGATATGGAAGGGCGATCAGGCTAGACTAAATCTTTTTCTGAATTGGTTAAATGCACAAAACAACTGCATTCAATTTACCATGGTAAGTAACCTTGAACAAATATCTTTTTTAGATATCTTAATTAAGAAGATGCCCACAGGACACTTACAAACCACTCTTTTCCGAAAACCGACTGATAAGAATACCCTGTTGAGATACAACAGTTTCCATCCGCTCAGTCTTCGAGATAACCTTCCAGTGGGGCAATTTCTGAGAATTAGGAGGAACTGTTCCTCCATTAGTGATTTCATGAACGAAGGTAAAGATCTAAAACTTCGCTTGAAGTCACGGGGGTACCCAAAAAGAATAATCCAACGAGCCTTTAAACGGGCCCAACACACCAACCGAGAAAGGTGCCTTCACCCAGAAAAAACTATCAAAGATGATAAAATAACATGTGTCACGACATATAGTCCCATTAGTAACGATCTGAGAAGAATCGTGAAAAAACACTGGCATTTCTTAAAAACCTCTGATTTCAACCCAACCATTCCAAGATTTGCATTCAAAAGACAAAAGAACTATCGGGACCTTTTGGTACACACTTATCCCTTTAAACAAAGTGGTATACCTCAGTCCACACTTTGGAACTTGCCACGAGTAAAAGGCCATCATAAATGTGGTCGCTGTTCCGTGTGTGATCTTACAATGAATATGTCTTCAGTTGACTTAAATGGTAAAATGTGGCAACTACGTTCTTTTACGACCTGCACTACCGATTGGGTGATCTATGGGATTAAATGCCCGTGTGATTTACTATATATTGGAAAAACGACTAGGCCAATTAGGTAACGTATCTGTGAACACAGATCGTGCCTGAAAAATAAGGTGGCAAACAAACCTTTAGTTGCCCACTTTGAACAAAGAAAACATAAACACACAGATTTTCTGTGGTTTGTTATTGAAAAAATCGCAAACACTCCTAGAGGGGGCAATAGAGAAAGGAAACTGGCATTGTGTGAACAAAGATGGATTTACACTTTAAAGACTGCCCAACATGGCCTGAACTTATCAGTAGAATGGAACACCCTTCTGTAAAGCCATGATCTGTAATCGGCTGATGGCGAGTTCCTTGTTTATATATAAAAAAATTGTTTAATAAAAAACACTTTGGTTACTCCCAAAAAATTTGTTTTGAAAAATATTTTGTCCTTTATGAGTATTCTCAATTGTTTTTTCGGCACTGTACACTGTGTTTTGTGCAATGCATTCGGGGAACCGTTAGACAAGTAAACTACCGAAAACACTCGATACTAGAGAACCTACTTCTCGCTCCTGTACCTTTAAGAAATAAGAAAAGAAGAAAAAGGATACCGTGTAACAGCACTTGTTGCGTGACTTTAACAGTGCCTTTTGATATTAAGGAAACAGAAAAACACAGCACTTGATATTATTTCCACCCGGATGTGAGTTACATCAAGTAAACACACCATGAAAACTTCTAATGAAGTAACTACTACGTGAGCTGCAGAAGCACTCACGTGATAGGACGTTTTTCAGATGGCTTCTGAAAAACGCCATGTGATTTGAGTTAGAGCTATATTTAGCAACCCACCCAGCGGCTCGCTTGTGAATGCAGTTGAAGCAACACGGCGTGACCGTGGACACCGACGGAAGAAGGTAAGCGAATGCCATAAACGTTGCAGGATAATTCTGTTTTTGATCCTGTAAAAAGACAACAGCTGGGCATGCATTTTCTGACCGCATCGCGCGTGCTTTTGTTTTTCTTTTTCTCCTTCTCGTCCTTGACTGAGTACAGATTGATTGCTGTGAGGGGTTTCACGAACCTTCCGAAATGAAGTTTGTATCGCGTTGCAATGCTGCGATTTTTGAAATAAAAGCAAACCCGCGCATCCCTCTAAAACCAACGTGGGCTCTGCTGCATTAGGGTAAGCATACTATGAGGGAAGGTTGTGTCTAAATAGTCTGATGTGGTGGGTTTCTGTGGAAACAATGGAACAATTGCCAGCTCCACTGTGACTATAGCAACTTTTAATTGGAAAAGTGGTGGTGACGAAGTTTCTTTCGCCGCTTTTTGTTCTTTCCCTAGGACAGCGTAAATGACCTTTGTCTTTTGGCATTCGCTCCCCCCGGATGATTTTGGCAACGCAAGAAGCCGTGTAGCTGTGCCGTGGGATACTTTTTATGAGAGGCCTGTATATATAATAAATCACGGGCTATATTTGGAAAAGGTAAATTCGTATTTTTAGATAACAACAGTAAGTGGCATCACTACACTTTTTGTGCATGATTTTTAAATAGAATTAGGCATTTGAAACAGAATCAGGCTGATTAAAATATGCATGGTCCATATAATACTCTGGCCCCTTTTTAGGGGCTATGATAGGTGCTGGTGGTATGTCCCTTACCTGTAGGTTAAAAACCAATGCCAATAAGTATGAGCAGAGAGTTAAATAAATAAGTAGATTACAGAGCGCAACCTGGTGGAGTAATTAGATGTGACATCTGGCATTCTAAAAAAGTTTACATAAGAGATGGAAAGCCTATTAATTGTCTAGCTGCAATTGTATTTGGAGAAAGACTGTAAGAGTCAGAACATCATTTATTAGTTGTAAATTAAGTAAAGGAGCTGTAGTCTTTGAACAGATCTCTTACATTGCCCTGGTGTGTTAAATAGTTTCTGAAGTGAAGCATGTTTTGTGTTGTTTTAGTCTTAAATAGGTCTATTTAAACGAGGAGTAGTAATAGGCCAAAGTAATACACCTAACAGTAATTGTTAGGTGGTTAGACCTTGTAAATA
Organism: Ambystoma mexicanum; assembly: GCF_040938575.1. NCBI lineage: Eukaryota > Metazoa > Chordata > Amphibia > Caudata > Ambystomatidae > Ambystoma > Ambystoma mexicanum. Next base: position 839,801,161 of record NC_090935.1, on the reverse strand, counting down.
ATTGAACCCATGAAATGAATGTATTTGAGATTGATATGTTGTTTTTGTTTATATTTTTTTAGATTCAGTTGTTCAAATCTACTGTTGGGGTATAAAGTCTATTTTGACTTATTTTGAAGAAATTCTGTCCTGAAGATGGCCATAGAAAAGAAAGTTTAAAGACACTAGGGATAGTGTCTGGAATAAGTTAAAGGCCGAAACATGTCGACAACGATCTAGAATACCCATGCTAATTCACTATGGGATTGTGTTTCACATGAACAAAGTGGTTAGAATGATATGAAACCTTGTTATAACACCTTTTTGTGTGTATCCCCTTTCTGAGACGTTTGATTGTTGAACAACGTTTTTTTTTGGTTTTTCTTGTGATTCATACCTTTTTAATCCATTGGCAAAGTGCCTTAAAATGTGTCTTATTGTGTGTTTGGCACTTAGTGCCTTTTTAATGCTATACAACATGTGCAAATAATAAATTTTTCAATAAAGTCTTTTTTAATCATTATATACATTTTGGGTTTAGGGTTGTAGACAGTAGCCTATATGTGAGGCATCTGTGGTTGATTTAATTGTGGCTTCGTTTTAGAACACTGGGGAATGGAAAGAGGGGTACCAGACTCACTTTCATGTTGCATATTGTGCTCATCTACGAGCTAGTTCCCTTTGAGTCTGGGTCCCCCGATAAAAAAGTTTGGGAACCTTACCTGTTTTTTGGTAACACTGTCGGTGGAGCAGTCATAACATACTCAGTGGATGTTTCACTTGACTGATACGCCGCCAATTTGGCTGCCATATCGGCGGCTGCATTCCCCCATGAGATATTGTCAGTCCCGTGAGTATGGGTGCCGCACTTGATGACCGCCACAATAGATGGCTGTAACAACACTTCTATCAGAATCTTTAACAGCAAGACATGCTTTACTGGAGGTCCATCTGCCCTCCTGAACCCCCTACTCTTCCCACGGGAGAGATCATCGTTGTAACGTATGTTGAGTCAGAATATATCGTAACATGACACCCCTGCGACACTCTCAGGGCCTCATTACGACTCAGGCGGTAAGGGTTTTACGGCGGCGTAAACAGCGCCGACCCTTACCGCCTGAGTACGAGGTCCCTTAGCGCCATGGCGGACTTAACACCTGCTTTTAGCAGGTGTTAAAATCCATGGCGCTAAGGGACCATGGAGTTAATTACGCCACCGTAATTTACGGTGGCGTAATTAACGCCTTCCCCACTCCCATTATGCCCTATTGGGCAAAATGGGAATGGGGAAGGGAAAATGGGAAAATGGGGATTTACCGCCCCGCCAAGGTTGGAATGGGGCGGTAAGTCCGCCTACCACCATGGCGTAAATGTAGTTTACGCCATGGTGGTAAAGTCACGGCCCAGGCGGTAACTTACCGCCTGGGTCGTAATGAGGCCCTCAGTGCTTCGAAGAGCACCACAAGTTCTGCTGCTTGTGCAGAATAATGTGTAGGCTATCTTTTCATAACCACCGTCCTGTACTCCCCTCCCTCAAGTCGTACCACTGCTGCCCCTGTCTGTCTCTGCCCTTCCTCTTGATCAATTGTGGAAGACCCATCAATGAAATGTACCATACTCTCTGTACATGCGCGATCCCCTGCTTTGGGAGTGTCATCTTAGTCCCCTTCCTTTGTGGCACAGTCGTGTACTGTTAAGTCCTCTTCAGTAGGCATGTCTGTTAAAAAAGTGGCAGGATTCACTGTCTTACACCTAAACACATGAATATGGGGTTTTGAGATGGTAATCTCATATGCTGACAAACTTTGCGTAGCCATGGTGGATTTCGACCGTTCCAGGATGGCAAACAAAGAATGTTCTACTTACAACATGACTGAACAGCCCATTATGATCGTAGAGCTTTTCTCTAAGGAAAAGGCAGCGGCTGCTATTGCTTGTACACACCCAAACTGCCCTTGCATCCCTGCATCCAGAGAACCACTATAATATGCAATGGTTTATGGCCCATAGTGCTCTTCTGTGTCAATACAGCTGTCATAAGCTGACCATCAGAATGTGAAAACAAATAGAATTCCTGTGTATATTGCGGGGTGGCAGAATGGGTGCCGAACTGGTAACTTCCTTTAAATCGTCAAATTGTCAAATCATTTCTGCCATCCACAATAACTTGTGGTCCTTTGTTCTCTCTAATTCCCTTAGGGCCTGCAAAAGTGGCCTGGTGTTTGTTGCATACTCAAGGATCCAGTCCCTGCAGTAATTGCACAGGCCCAGAAACTTCTGAATCTCCTTAACTGAGACAGGTCTGTGGGTGGCTTGTCACGATGCTGCCCTGTCAGGTAGGATCCTCTTCCCATTCACTGATATAAACTGCCTGAAATAAATGACTTCCTTCTGGCAATATTGCAATTTGGCCGTATCAACCTTGTACCCCTTGCAAGCTAGTAATTGTAGAAGAGCAACTGAGTCTCTTTGGCAATGCTTTTCATTGTCACTACACACTAGCAGATTGTCTACATACTGGATAATCATACTGGTCACCTGAATATTCCCTAAATCAGAGTGTATTATACTGTTAAATATGCTTGGGCTCTCACAATGACCTTGAGGTAATCTAGTATGCTCGAAACTCATCTGACTCTGGATGGAGTGGAATCGAGAAAAATGCATTTTTCAAATCCACCACAGTGAAATCTTTGCCGGATTTGAGGAAACTGAAAACACTTTCTGTACCACATCATTTAGAGGGTGCAAGTCTTGGATTATTCTCTGATTGCCCCCCGCCAATTCTTTTACCGGGTATATTGCCAAATTGCATGGGGAGAAAGATGGCACGATAATTCCCTGGTCCGGGAGAGCATATATGGTCTTTCCAATGCCTTCCTCCACCTCTCTTGACAGTGGATATTGCCTTAGCTCGGGTAGCGCCATGACTTGTTTTAGGGTTATACGCACAGGTGTTACATCTTTCAACAACCATCCATCATGTGGATTTATAGTCCCCAACTGCAGAAGCAGCAGCCATGAATCTTATAGGGATGGAGTTACTACTGCCATTAAGGGACACTGCACTTTATGGTACTGTACCATTATGGCACAAGGGATGTACATTTCCAGTATTATTCCCCCTCTCTTTTGTTATTCTCAATTCATCATCCATCACCTTGTTTAGCTGCACTGTTGAGTCTACACAGAGCACTATGCACCACTCACACCCATCCCTATCCACCCTTAATAGGCTTAATAGACAATCCTTCAGTCCACACTACCAACCCCTGCAGGTCCAGCGATAGTATTGTTCCTGCCACCACCTTGGGCGACCCAGCTGGACGGAAAATTAAATCTGTAGGCACTCATCAACATTGCTTGGCAATCTGGGGAACCACCTTTACAAGTATCATAATGCAATAGATAAACATGTCCGGGTCTATAGGAATCCCACGGACCACCACTGCTCTTGTCATTGTGTGGATAATCAGTATCGCCCTTACATCCCAGTATCACACATATCCAAGGCATGGAACAAACTACTCTATGGTCTGTGAAGGATATGTTCATATTTAACTTGCTGAGCAGGTCCCTACCCAGTAGATTGACTGGGGAACTCTTGGACTATAGTAGGGGTGCCCATACTATCTTCCCTCCCACCTTTAAATCCAACTCCTCAGTGTATGGACCCTTGGAAATAACCCCAGAGAACAGCTGCACGTCAAGATAAGTTCTGGATAGTGGAAAGTTGGCTTCCATAATACACAATTTAGTTGCACCAGAATCCACTATAAATATGAATTGCTTGTTTCCTAGCTCTGCCTCCACCAACGGTTCCTCTTCAGGGTGGCTAGTCATCGACAGGACCGGACACACGAGTGCACTCTGTGGGCTGCCCTAATTAGGATATGTCTCGTTCCAGGGAATGAAAAGGGGCGACCTCATACTATTGCTGCTCACCCAAAGGGAGTGCCTGCCCCACCAGGTGCCATACTGGGGCAACACTGCCATGTTGTTGCTGCGGTGGGTGCCTCACCTGTGTGTCTGGCACATAGGGTTGCTGATTATAAGTTTGGTATTGCCCCTGAGGGTATTCCCGAGGGTATTCCTGGTTCTTGTACCCTTGACCCTGTTGCTGATACCCTAATCCTTGAGATTCTTGGGGCCCTTGGCCCTACTGCTGTGGTCCATAAGTATACCCCACTGTGGACCTGCTCCTGCACTCGCTTGTAAAATGCCCCCACCTTAAGCAATTCCAACATTGACACTGTCGGAACCCACCTCCTCTTTATCCAAACCCTCCTCCTCTTACTCAACAAAATCTCCCTCTTCCTTGCTGCAGCCCTGCTTGCTGCCACTGTGGGCTGGGATACTGTTTCCCCATGCCCCACTGTCCTTGTCCTTCTTCCGCCCAGAACGCTGCAATAGTTGCACTGACATCTTGCTGTGTACTCTCTGTTCCCTCCACCTGTACTGGCATTGACATGGGCACCTGAACTGCCACTTTTGCCAATTCCTTTCTCCAACAACTTTGCTTCATCCCCCTGATGCATTTGCGCTGTTTTCTTCTCCTGCTCCTAAATCCTCTTGCAATGATGCACTATTATGCTTTGTATTTCCGGCCAACCCTTCGCTTCAATACCCACAATCTTATCCAGTGTCTTTTGCACATCCTTCGGCAAACCCCTGTTTCCCAAAAAAAATAGAAACATTTTATTGATTGATCCCATGGCCCTCCAATCTCTGCTCTCCACTTATGCATTTTAAGAATAAATTCAGCTGGGTCCTCATCATCACCCATGGTATCTTGAATCAAAGACTGTAGATCGGGAGTGTCCGCAAAGGCCATGCGTAATGTGTCCCATACCCTTGTCTTAACCCCTTTAAATGGTGCTCCGTCATGTATGTTGCCCCTCAGGTTTACTCCCGGGTATCAGCCTTAACCAATACGTCTCCAGTTTGATCCCCAACTACGGCAACCAGTAAGCTTGTAAGATCCTCTATTGCCAGGGAGCCCCCTGCTGTTTGTTATTTCAAATTCACACCACTTACTCGCCCCAGCTGCAAGCTGTGGGAGGGCCTTAATTAAATTATTCTTGTCCATTTGGGGCTAAGGCACGTACTGTGTCCTCCCTTCCCCCTTATGTGTGAGGGGCATCTGCATCTTTGCTCTACTTTCCATACCCTTCCTCACAACACCTCTTTTTTTCACTACTGCCAACCGGCCAGCGATCTGATCCTTAACCTGCCTCCTGCCCATATACCTTCTACTTGGGGGGTATATTTGGCAAAGTCTTCACCCCTCCCTTCGTCTTCACTAGGGTCCTCTGTGAATGTTCCAGCATCCCCTACCTCCACATTTCCTCACAGCACCATAGTCTCCGCTCCCTAGACAATCCACCCTCCCGGGCTGTTTTCCTTCTCAACCCCTACATGTTCTATACCTTCAACTTCCATCTTGGGCAATATTTCCGCTGACCTCCACTCTCCTACCCCCATTCTTAATGCACTTATATCCCTTCCTGTTTCTGGGGATGTCTGTAACCTCTGTAGTTCTGCTAACAAACCTGTCAACCTAACCTGAAACTCCCTAGACCTGTACTCAGTTGATGCTGGTGCTTCAGGTGCGTGGGTATACAGAGGTGGGAGAGCATAGCCGGTAATGTTGTTGACACTGCCTGGGACACTACTGCCGCAGGAGGGGTCCCTAATGCAGCAGGTACATAGCTTGGATTAGTGTACCCTTCTGCAGGATATGGTGTCAAGGGATATAATCCCTTGGTCCCTACCTGCGCCCCAAATTCCTGTTCTCTCTTCCCGCACTTCTCACTTATCTGTCTCTGTGCCTCCACTCCATTACCTTGATCCTCTGTATCAACGAACATACGCCAAAGATCGAGGATTTCTTTTTTATTCTGTAACTACTTCCCCTTATATTTTGCTACAAAAATGTGGATATGTGTTCCAAAATGCTATTGTTGTGAGAGCCATGTCCTGGCCATGGGCAAGGCATCCCACCTCCTCCTGACTCTGCGATCCACTGTTTATGATTCTTTTCTACCATGTCACGATACAATGGCATGTCCTTGTTCATGTGTTCTATTGGTGATCTTCTCCACATGCTTGATAACATCTTTTTTCTTACTAGCCGTGCAAAGCCATTCTAACGTGCTACGCATGCTGCCTCTTGCTTACAAAGATAAGAACAAGAAAATCAACCCACGCCCTTCCCTATACATACACACCACTCCCCATCAGCCAGGGATGGGGTCACTGGGGAGACCTGCGAATGTACTCTTGGGGAAGTCCTTGTTTTCAGAGCATGTTTGGGTTGGAGACCCTTTTTCTTTCCAGAGACTCTGTATTTCTTCTTGGTCTCTTTCTTCTTGCTAGAAGTGAAAGGTTGCCTGTCTGCTGGTCTGAGGTACTGGATTCCTCCCTGTCCTCAAACTGAAAGTCTCTTAAGGTTACCTCTCTAACCAATCTTGTCATCTCCTATCTATTTTTTTTTCTGGGAGGCCTGGGGGTACTGGACACCACTCCAAGAGTTTTCAAGTCACTCTCCCTGGTACTTCAGATTGCACACTAACATTAATTTGTACAGTCATGTTATTGCACTGGATGAGGGCTGGCAAAATAGGAACCATTTGGATAGGGCCTCCAGGTGGGACCTTTGGGTGCCTAAGCTACATCCAATTTTGAAGAAGCTTGATTCAACCACTGTAGTGCTGGCCGCAGAGTCTCTGATGGTAGATGTTGACTGGCCATTTACAAGTACACTCTCCTTATAATATTCTTTGGTGTTGTCAGGTATTGTGTTATACACATCTATATTCCAACAGACCCAATGACACTAAAGAAACACTAGGTTGAATTCCAATGGGGTCATCAGCTAGTAGGTTAAAGTGAGCACCTGTCATTGGAGCTTCCTCCTTTGGAGTCAAGGCTAAGGAGACAGTGTGAACCCCTGACGGTGTACCCTTATATATGGGATCCCATTTCACATGGTCACCAGACCCACAAACCACACATTACCAAATATTTTCTGAAATGGGGGTTTCTGGTAACCACCCTATGGTTTGGCCCCAGAGGTTTCACTAGCCCTTTAAGGATTGCCTTGCAATTTACCCTGATGGTTTTTGTGTCCCTCTTTAGGTGGTAGAAGATTAGAATTTTCTTTACTATCTTTCTTTTGCTTTTTCCCTTCATCCTTTTTCTGAGTCACCCCAGAATCCTTATGTTTTGCCCTGTTGGCTACCAATAAGTTAGCAGCTTGAGATAGTCTCTTGGGATCAAGTTCCTTCGAGTCAGCCAGGTGCTATCTCAGCTCAGGAGAGCAGGCATCAAAAATATTCTCTAGTAAAAATAAACTCCTCATTCCTTCAAAGGAGTTTACTTTGTATCCTTTAACCCAACCATCTAAGTTTGTCAGCCATTCCCAAACCCAGGCAGCCCAATGGGTACTATCTTTCTTTTTATGGTCTCTAAACTTTTAAGCTATTTTGAAGGAGTCTTCCGAAATCTGGCAACAAGTGTCTGTTTGACTAGTTCATTATCTTTTCTGTCTGTAGCACTCAATTTCATAAAAGCATCACTAGCATTCTGGGGGAGCATAGACATGATCCATGCAACTAAACCATTCCAACAAATGTTCTGCAAACCATAAGTGAACTCAAATGTACTTAACCAATCCAACACATCATGTTTAGGATCATACATAATTACAGCCTCTTTTGGTAAGCAAGGTCTCTTGGGACTAGTAGACCAAGAGGACCCTGTGAAGGAAGCAGAATCAATGGACATCTTCTTCATATCATACTCATTCTGCATTTCCCTCTCTCTGAGCATTCTCACTGTGCCCTTGTCTTCAGATTATACTGCAAGTTTCTTGAATTCTAGTTCCGGTCTCATTCTTTCAAGAAATAGATATTCTGGGCTTAGATTGTGACTCATACGTGTCGTGATAGGAGCTTGTTGAATTACAGGGACAAGCTAAAGAGGGAAGTTGCCCACTCCTCCTCACCTTATCACCAATTTGGCAGATTGGAGCTAAGCTCTAAACTATCAGTTTCATCAATTTCCATGTCAAGGTTGGCAGTAGGTGTTATGGGCCTGCTCCCAGGGTTTTGGTGATTTAACAATTTTTCAATCAACTCACTCTTTCTACCCTTTAAACTCAGTCCCCTTGTCCTACATACTTCTTTCAATTGTTCCATTATAAGTGCAGTAAGGCACTTCATTAGAAACTATCCATTCCTGGCATTATTTTCAGTTACAAATATGGCCTTGTGGATGGTTTAAATGGGCACAAGTAAAACTAGTAGTCACTGTAACCACTCTACACCAAGCCCACCGCCTGCCACCAGTGTTAGGGTCAAATTAGTGCAGTCCAACTGGTGTGACCACACAAGACTTATCTCTAGGTATTAGGTAACTCACCTTTTAATATAGGCCATTACCACACAAAATAGTATTGTGACTGGGCAGCCAGGCTTATTTTAAGAGGGATAATGTGAGCTATAGGGCTGTGCAATGAGACAAGTAAATACAAGTATCGAATTGAACACTTACACACTTAAAGTTATATCATACATATCTATTCATTAATACACAACGATATTTAAGGCATTCTTTAAAAAGTAATAATTAGCTGTAACATTAATCCCAAGGTAGGATTCAATTCAAACAGTGAACAATAAAGCAGGTGAGTAAGTCATGCATATATTACACATGTTCCAGCACCCAGAGGTGACGTCATTTGTGGTCAGAATAGCACTTATATAGTATCCCCTTTGCAATATTGAGTCTGTAAGGAAGGAAAGGTTAGGGTTAGATCGGACAGACTGATAGGTTTTAAACCAGTTAGAATCTCCCAAAGGGATGCAGGCAGCGAATGATCAGAGCATTAAAGATGTCAACATTTAAAACCTGTAAGGAAACAAGCACTGCCAAAGCAAATAGGTACAGAAGGAGGCCTTTAGGGAGCCAGGACAGCGAAAGTCAATGGACAAAGTCAACGTTCTGATGCTCTCCTTCTTAGAAAAATGTTCTTACATAGTCAGTGTTCAAAATTGAAATCACAGCAACTCAAGAGGAGTCACTTTGGCAAGCACAAGCTGGAAGACCAATGCAGGTAAGTTGAGGTCAACTTAGAGCAGGGTTAAATTGTACTCCCAAAGATAGGAAGCACCCAGAATGTCAAAAGGATACAATGTAAACGCCAAGCCCACAGTACCTTGAAAATGAAAAAACCTTTCCAGCTGGTTGCCTTCACAATACAATGCAGCAGACCCTTATTCCTGGTCTTCGGTTGTTGTGATGAAAGGGAGGACATCTGGCTGGCTCCTGTGCCTGCACTCGAGAGAGGGACTCGGCAGCAATGGATTAACCTTGATTAAGATCTTTGCAGTTTTGGCGGCTTTTTCTCAGTGCCAATGGAGTATGAAAAGCTCTGGTTAGGATGTCCTTGATCCCTCAGTCCTGTACTCTGGCGAGGGGACTCTGGATGTGGATTCCTTGCTTCTGTAGGGTCCTCCAGATGCTCACAAAGAAAGGCCAGATTTGGACTTTGGAAGACAATGCACTCCCAAGTGGTTGAGGAACCCTGGGTAGTATGCTTTTTCAGCCTTGGAAAGTTGCAGCAAGTTGGGGGTTGTGCCAAAATAGAGTTTGTCTCCAGGCTAGTCGGTTCCACTAGCCTAAGGGAGGAAGTCATCCTTTACGGGTCTTCCCAGTCAATTCAAATACAGGGTCAGCACAGCTGCAGGTATTCACTGGGCACTTCGTGGTCCAGGAGTGTGCTACTGGTGTGTTTTCTCATCTTCTGCTTCGGATGTTGTCCTGCAGTGGTTGACTCTGCTCTTGGTCCCAAAAAAGTTGCTTTTTATGCAAGTTCCCATTCATTCGCAGCCCTATGGTGTCAATCATACAGCAGGCTGGCTGTCCTTTCAGGACAGACAGCCGGCCAATTGGAACTGGTTTCACTCAAGCACCCTAGAGACAACAGACAGGGGAGTTTTGGGATCCTCCCTCACTTCATGCCTTTCCAGACACACTGGAGCCTGGGTGGGCTTCATCTCTGCAGCCCGCTAAAGGCAAACTGCACAAGGGACTCAAACCTATTGCAAACAACAGAGTAAAAGCATAGACAAAACTAACTAACAATAAATGGCAAAAAAAGAAGACAGGGGCCATTTCGAGAAAATTGTCAGCCTTGTGTCCAGCACTGCAGCTGAGGTATCAGCCTGCAGATACATGTCACTAGGTAGTAAAAAAGAAACCAATGACATCAGCCATTCAAGTGAGTTAGTGTAAAGAAATATTACATGAGGAATGGCTTAAAGGAATTACTATGTAACCACCCAGCACTCAACATAGGAACAGTAGTTCACCTAAGAACATTTAGTTAAACATTAATAGAAGTCCAAGGGACTTCTCAGTCGCACTGCACACAAGGTGCTGTGTGTCACTATGCAAAGGCAGATGCCTGTGGAGTTAACCAGACTCCATAAAACCGTAAGGAACATAGACAATCATAGTCAGAAAAACAGAGGAGTGAGAAAAAGATCCCACTTACTCAGGAGTAAAGATTAAAAAAGCCCTGAGTCCAGAAAAATAGCTCAGGTTCTCTAAGGTTAAAGGGAATAGGCCCAGAAATAAAAATTCTCCCTAACACTTGGATCCCTACTTTAAAAACTATGTACATTCGTTGCGTTAATCTTCTTCTTTCCTGAAAAAGAAGCACAGACACACACAACAACAGAAAAGAGGAAAACGTACAAGACAAACTCCATACACAAAGGAAGAGGGAACAAAAGGGGGAGTGAAAAAGAGGGAGAGAGAAAGAGAAGGAGAGAGAGAGAGAAAGAGAGAGAGAGAGAGAGAGAGAGAGAGAAAGAAGGAAAAAGAAAGGAAAAGAGAGAAAAAAGTATTCCCAGAAAAAGAAAAATGTGGAGCTAGCAGCTGAGCTTTGGCCTGCGGCTTGGACGTACCACCAAATCCGTATCGCCCCTGGATAGGCCGGTGAGGTAATCAGGACACACATATTGTTACCCCTTGTTTTTAAGATAAATGATGCACCACTGGGCTCTCTGAAGGTGCCCTACGAACATCAGAGAGGTGAATACAGTCCCGTAATTATTTCACAGTGAGGGGGGTACAAAACTGCAGCTCTTATTGTCCTTGGAACCGCGGATTGTTCCACCAGGGCACAAAATTGCAAAAATAAACACGGTCCCGAGTCAGCAGTGGTTGTGTGCTCATATGCTTGGGATCTGCCACTGTAGCAGTCTCAGCATCTGACGCCTCTTTCATCACAATCCTGGGAAGTGCAATCTGTCGGGAGACACATTTAATGGGCCGAGTTAGTGTTGTCAAATATTCCCTGAAGTCCTGTCCTAACACCGCTGCAGCCCTCTGTGCATCAGAAGCCCTTCTTACACGGTAAATGGGGGTATGCATTCGCCAGCCAGTGACCACCTTGTCAGTTGACACATGATGAGCTTTACTTGGCTGTGTGCGTAAACTGAATAGTGCACCCAGTTTTTCTCCAATGTGGTGCACAACTTAGATAACTTGTTCATGAGGAGGCCATTTCTTCCCTCCAAAACAGCATTGGCCTATGGGTGATAAATTGAACACATCCGATGTTTGATGCCAAGAAGTGCTGTAACATGTTTGAATAATGAACTGAAGAAACGTGTGCCATTGTCTGACCTTAAAACCTCGCACACACCCCAGCGCGAGAAAACATCCCACACTAGAAACCTTGCAGCACACTTGGCATCCGGGTGCGCATATGCCCTGCTTCCACCCACCTTGACAAAGGACAGACTACCAAGTGAGGTAACTGAAGAAATTGCAGCTCTCGCCCATGTTAGCGCAGTCTTTGTGTAATTCACGGATCTGCCCTTTAGGGTGGGACAAGGTGCCCTGTAACATCTGTAGTGTCATCCCTGTACAAAAACATTAACAGGTCATGCAATGTATGACCATTCCTGAAATGCTTTCCTGGAGGTTTGGTATGAACCAGTCCTCCTGTATCTCTGCGGCTATATGTTGTGAGACGGGTAATGCAATTGCTCAAACTCTACTGCTAGCAGCTCCTTCGGTATTACTGTCTCCCCAGAGCTCTCCATAACCACAACTCCTTCTCCCTCTCAGGTACCCTTTGTAGTTCAATAATCTGTGAGATGGACAATGCTCTGCAGGACACTGGATGCCCGTTTGCCGGTGGGGCAGTCACCATGTACTCAGTGGGTATTTCATTTGGCAGATATGCCACCATTTTAGCTGCTGCATCAGTGGCTGCATTGTAACGCTCACCTGATTCCCGTAGAGGCGCCGGTCTTGACTGGGCGTATACCGTATCTTCAAAGGTGATGTGTAACACACGGCTGGCTCTTTGGGCTGGACCTCTGTGCACTGTATGTTTGACTCGAAGGGTAAGATGTCTGCAGATAGAAAATATGGGATTAAGGAACTGGGTTATTGAATGTCTCTCTCTTCTTCCCTTTCTCTTCTCCTGTAGAACCCCAAAGGTTAACGCTCTCACCTTAGGTAAGTGAACGCCGTGCTCTCCATCTGCCTCGGGGCAGGGTGCTGTAACAAGTTTCTTCACTGGATAAGGGAGCAGGCCTCTTGACTTCAGAGGACTGCTGTCCGTTGTTTACTGCACGAACGGTAAGTTTCGAGTAATTCTAATGTCTTTAAAGTCTTTAGTAATGATGTTTCTTGTTTTGCAGGGTTCCAGCGATGGCGGATGACGGGCTGAAGTGAGTTGAAGATGGAGCCCGTGTGATGAATAGAAGCGCCTGGAAGCACGTACGTAAGCGCTAGTTGCCTGCTTCACGATGCGCTCTAACTGTCTTTTTATTTTGCAGGTACAAGTTCGGAGCGGCTGCAGGGTGCCGGAATACCCACTGGGTTAGATGTGGAAAGGAGTAATGGCACGTGAGTATTAAAGTTCCCCAATGTCTTTAAACGCACCTTGTTTTGTCTTTCAGATGTGGGATGCAGCGCCGAAGCCTCCGGAGCGTGCGAAGAGTTGGTAAGCTTTTGTCTTTCAGATGCCGGAATGCAGTGTGAAGACCTCCGGAGCGCACGAAGAGTAGGTAAGCCTTTGTCTTTCAGATGCCGGAATGCAGCGCGAGGCGTTGGTGACAGCCGATGGACCAGGTAAGTGAAGAGCTGTCACTGAAGACCGTAATGCTAACCTGTTCTTTCTTGTCTTTATAGGTGTTGCTGAAGACTGGATTCAGGATGGTAAGCCTTTTTCCTTAGGCCCAGGATCAGATGCAGAAGACACGATGAGCGTTCTGCTGCAGAGGATGCAGAATAACGCAAAGCAAGATTCATCCATCGGGTGTGGTTTAAATAGCCTCCTGTAGTGCTTAGTTGTCTCCTTCCACAGCCACGCCTAGGTAAGAAAAGAGTTCCTGCTTTCCAGAAGAGTTCCAGTGTTCTGAATCTAGGGAGTGGCTCCTGCCCCACACAACAGGAAAAGTAGTTCCAAACAGAAGAGGATCAGAGGCTCAACTGGCAGGCAAGTAAGCAGCATGGTCTGCTGCAGGTAAGTCCACCCAAGCATTATGAGCCCGGCGCTTCCAGCGCTGGGACTGGGCATATTTATGAGCCTGGTGCCACTGGCGCCAGGACTGGGTCCAAAAGGTCCCAATTGGGACTGGTTGGCACTCGGAACCTGGGTTATGGATCTGCTTCCAAGGGAGTTGGGAAAACCCTGACCTTTTGGAAGCAGAGATCATGACAGTACCCCCCCTTAAGGCCCCTCCCAAACCGGGCTTCTCCGGGGGTTTTGGCTTGTCAGGAAATGTTCAGTGAAATCTTTTGATTAGGCGAGGAGCGTGGACATATTCAGCAGGTTCCCAGGATCTCTCTTGGGGGCCGTAGCCTTTCCAGTCAATTAGGTAAAATAGTTTAGATTTGGAGATCTTGGAGTCCAGAATGCTTTTGACTTCAAACTCGAGTTCTCCATCAACTAGGATAGGTTTTGGAGATTTAGTTAGTCGGGTTTGAGGTTGCACGGGTTTTAATAGAGAGACGTGGAAGACCGGATGTATCTTCATGTGCGGGGGCAAGTCCAACTTGACCGCTACTGGGTTTACTATGGTAGTGATGGAATAGGGACCAAGGTATCTTGGGTTGAATGTGCGTGGCCCCTTTAGAGGTAGATATTTGGTGGATAACCAGACTTGATCCCCTACTTGATATTGAGGGGCTTCCTTCCGATGTTGATCTGCTCCTTTCTTGTATTGTTCTTTAGCCCTTTGAAGGTGAGAAACAGCTTCCTTAAAGGCTTGGGTGATTGTAGAATGCAGGTAGTCTACTGCTGGTGTTTCAAGGTCTTGGAGGGGATCCAACTCCGAGGTTCGAGGGTGACTGCCGTACAAAAGAAAAAGCGGGGTTTTCCCAGTTCCCGAATGGACAGAGTTATTGTAGGCATATTCGGCTATCCAAAGGATGTCTTTCCAAGTTTTTTCAGTTTGTTGCAGCATGCAGCGTAAATACTGTTCCAGAGTTTGATTGGTCCTCTCGGTTTGTCCGTCGGTCTGAGGGTGGTGACTGGTCGATAGTCTCACATCAATTTGAGCCGACCGACAGCAACTTCGCCAAAAATGAGAAATAAATTGACTACCTCGATCCGAAATTAGAACCGAAGGAAAACCGTGCAGTCGGACGATATTTTCGAGAAATTCTCGGGCCAGAGTTGCTGCTGTTGGCAAGCCTTTGAGCGGAATGAAATGCGCTATCTTGGAGAATAAGTCCACGATTACTAGAATCGTATTGTATCCGGAGCATGGAGGTAGATCGGTGATGAAGTCCATAGAAAGCGTATGCCAAGGGCGAGGTGGGATGTCAATAGGGCGTAAGAGGCCTGCTGGTCTTTCCTTTTGACTCTTGTTTTGGACGCAAACTCCACAGGACATTATAAAGTCTCTGATATCTTTTTTCCAAGATGGCCACCAGAAGTAGCGCTTGATCTTTTCTGAGGTCTTGGCCATACCGGGATGTCCTTCCATTAAAGAATCGTGATAACAAGAGATTACTTTTTTCTGTAAATCTGTGCTGGGTAGGTATAATCGTTCTTGGAAATACAATAAGTTGTCCTTTACTGCAAAGTCCTTTCCCTGCAGATGCCAATTCTGTATGTCTGCTGGAGTTACAAGTTGCCTGGCTTTATCCTTAACTTCCTCTTTGGATTCTGTGGCGATTACACCCAGAATTCTTTGTTCGGGAATGATTGGTACAGGTGTAGGGTTGATCAAGTGTTCTTCCACTCCCATCCGAGAAAGGGCATCAGCTTTACCGTTCTTTGTACCAGGTCGATAGGTAATTATGAAGTCAAACTCGGCAAAGAATAATGCCCAACAGAGTTGTCTAGAGGATTGGGCTTTTGCGGTTTTCAAATATTGCAGGTTTCGGTGATCCGTAATCACAGTAACGGTGTGTCGGGCCCCCAGCAGATAATGCCGCCAAGCCTTAAAGGCAGACTTGATAGCCAGAAGTTCCTTGTCAGTAATCGTGTAATTGATTTCAGGAGGTGAGAATTTGCGGGACCAAAATGCCACGGGTTGCAACTGATTGGTTACCGGGTCCTTTTGTGATAGAACTGCCCCCATGGCAAGGCTTGAGGCATCAGTTGCCACGATGTAGGGGAGTTCGGGGCGAGGGTGTTTTAAGATTGGTGCAGAGATAAATTTAGTCTTTCAAATCCTGGAAAGCTTGTTCCGCCTCGGTAGTCCATTCAAAACGTTTGTTTTTCTTTAACAAGGCAGTGATGGGCTGGACTATTCGAGAGAATTCGGGGATAAACCTGCGGTAAAAGTTAGCGAAGCCTAACATGCTTTGCACATCTTTTACGGAGGATGGTGATGGCCATTTGAGAACTGCATCGACCTTCTTTGAATCCATACGCACTCCGCCAGGTGATAATATGAATCCCAAGAATTCAACTTCAGTCACATTGAAAACACATTTTTCCAATTTAGCGAAAAGTTTGTGTTGACGTAATCTTTCGAGGACCATTTTCACGTGTTTCCGATGTTCAGATTCCGATGAAGAATATACGAGGATGTCGTCAATGTAAACAACAACACACACATCTATGACCTCTCTGAGGACATCGTTCATAAAATATTGAAAGGCGGCCGGGGCATTGCAAAGTCCGAAGGGCATGACCTGATATTCAAATAGCCCATACTTGGTGCGGAAGGCCGTCTTCCATTCATCATCCTCTTTTACTCGTACCAAGTGGTAAGCTCCTCTAAGATCCAGCTTTGTATATATGCATGCTTTTCTGACTTGGTCCAGGAGTTCAGGGATCAAAGGTAACGGATATCTATTCTTAACGGTGATCTGGTTCAGGGAGCGATAATCTATACAAGTTCTAAGGTCTCCTTCCTTTTTTGGAACGAAGAACAAAGCTGAAGAAGCAGGGGACTTGGAAGGACGAATAAACCCATTTGCCAGGTATTGATCCAGGTATTGTCGAAGGTGAAGGTTCTCAGGCTCGGTGAGGGCATAAATTCTACTACAAGGAGGAGTAGATCCAGGTATCAGGTCTATCTGGCAGTCATAAGACCTATGAGGAGGTAGAGAGTTAGCCTGATCCTTCCGGAAAACATCTTGGTATTCTAGGTATTCGGGAGGTAACTGGGGAGTCTCTGAAGAAATTGCTGCCAGTGCAACACCAGGTGGAGGGTGACAAGTAGAGACACATTCTGGAAACTGGACCGTTCTTGCTCGCCAATCGATCAGAGGATTGTGTTTCTCTAACCAAGGTATTCCTAGAATAATCTGAAACTGAGGGGCCTTGATCACATCGAACACGATCTTCTCATGGTGTCCATCTTGACTTACTAGCGTCACCTCTTGAGTGGTATGCGTTACTGGCCCGGAGGCTATCTCCGTACCATCCACCGTAGTAATGACGTCCTTTACAGCCTTGGGACAAAGAGTTAGATTCATCCTCAAAACCATTTCATGATCCACATAATTGCCGATGGCACCGCTGTCGACGTAAGCTTCAATTGCATGTAATCGATCTGGATTATCAGGGCTAATGAGGACCATAGGTATCACGAAATGCGAGGTCACGGAACTGGTTTTCACGCTCGGTAAGAGGACCTCTATTCTTGTCGGGCGAGGTCGTTTCCCTGCTCAGAGTTTGTAACTTTGGTAACTGCAGCTCCTACTGCCTTCTTGGCAGGTTTCACCGGACAGTCTCGAAGAAAGTGCCCTGAGTTTCCGCAATAGAGGCATAATTGCAACTGTTTTCTCCTTTCCCGCTCCTTTTGTGTTAGAGGACCTTTCAGACCCCCTATTTGCATGGGTTTCCCGGAGTCTACTCCTTTGGAAGGAGTTGGCGGTTTGGAAAATACTCGAGCATCAAACTTGGAACGATCGGCCTTCCTGTTCTGCAGTCTGTGATCTATTTGAACGACTAAGTCTATATAGTCCGAACAATCTTGTGGGGGATTCACTACTTGGGCTAACACATCTTTGAGCTCTCCACGTAGACCTCTATAAAACAGCGTAATCCTTTTGTCCTCAGGCCATTGAGTTTCCACTATCAGTCTGTTGAAAGACGCAATATAAGCCAAAAGGTCTTGATTACCTTGTCGCAACGAAAGAAGCTCATTGTCCAAGGCCTGCCCCTGTGAATGTCTTGCGAACAGTTTTTCCATACTGAGCTGAAAAGCTTGAAAATCATGGAGGACCGGATCATCTTGATTTACTAGAGGGATCGACCAGTCTGCCGCATTGCCACTAAGGTACGAAAGCACGAAAGCTACTTTAGCTTGATCAGTTGGAAAGGCTGCTGGCCGGCATAAGAAATGCAACCGGCACTGATTGATAAATACTGCAAACCTCTTTGGGTCACCAGAAAACCGTTCAGGCGGAGCCAGAGGTACATTCCCAGGTAGGTTGATCTGCACTGGATTCATAGAGGATGTAGAAGGAAGATTTCCCCCAGATGCGGGTAACGGGGTCTGTCCGGCTTGTGACTGTAGCAATTGTCTAGCGAGATCATCTGTTCACTCCTTGGAAATAATCAGTTCCCTTCTTAGAGCGTTCGTTTCCTGACGGGCTGCATGCACTTCTGCCCTTAGTTCCCCTAATAACTGGGCTAGCTGGTCGGTATCCGAGGTTTCCATAGCGCCTGGACGGGAGTTTTGTGGTAGGCTTTGTGTTCTGTAACGCTCACCTGATTCCTGTAGAGGCGCCGGTCTTGGCTGGGCGTATACCGTATCTTCAAAGGTGATGTGTAACACACGGCTGGCTCTTTGGGCTGGACCTCTGTGCACTGTATGTTTGACTCGAAGGGTAAGATGTCTGCAGATAGAAAATATGGGATTAAGGAACTGGGTTATTGAATGTCTCTCTCTTCTTCCCTTTCTCTTCTCCTGTAGAACCCCAAAGATTAACGCTCTCACCTTAGGTAAGTGAACGCTGTGCTCTCCATCTGCCTCGGGGCAGGGTGCTGTAACCAGTTTCTTCACTGGATAAGGGAGCAGGCCTCTTGACTTCAGAGGACTGCTGTCCGTCGTTTACTGCACGAACGGTAAGTTTCGAGTAATTCTAATGTCTTTAAAGTCTTTAGTAATGATGTTTCTTGTTTTGCAGGGTTCCGGCGATGGCGGATGACGGGCTGAAGTGAGTTGAAGATGGAGCCCGTGTGATGAACAGAAGCGCCTGGAAGCACGTAAGTAAGCGCTAGTTGCCTGCTTCACGATGCGCTCTAACTGTCTTTTTATTTTGCAGGTACAAGTTCGGAGCGGCTGCAGGGTGCCGGAATACCCACTGGGTTAGATGTGGAAAGGAGTAATGGCACGTGAGTATTAAAGTTCCCCAATGTCTTTAAACGCACCTTGTTTTGTCTTTCAGATGTGGGATGCAGCGCCGAAGGCCTCCGGAGCGTGCGAAGAGTTGGTAAGCTTTTGTCTTTCAGATGCCGGAATGCAGTGTGAAGACCTCCGGAGCGCACGAAGAGTAGGTAAGCCTTTGTCTTTCAGATGCCGGAATGCAGCGCGAGGCGTTGGTGACAGCCGATGGACCAGGTAAGTGAAGAGCTGTCACTGAAGACCGTAATGCTAACCTGTTCTTTCTTGTCTTTATAGGTGTTGCTGAAGACTGGATTCAGGATGGTAAGCCTTTTTCCTTAGGCCCAGGATCAGATGCAGAAGACACGATGAGCGTTCTGCTGCAGAGGATGCAGAATAACGCAAAGCAAGATTCATCCATCGGGTGTGGTTTAAATAGCCTCCTGTAGTGCTTAGGTGTCTCCTTCCACAGCCACGCCTAGGTAAGAAAAGAGTTCCTGCTTTCCAGAAGAGTTCCAGTGTTCTGAATCTAGGGAGTGGCTCCTGCCCCACACAACAGGAAAAGTAGTTCCAAACAGAAGAGGATCAGAGGCTCAACTGGCAGGCAAGTAAGCAGCATGGTCTGCTGCAGGTAAGTCCACCCAAGCATTATGAGCCCGGCGCTTCCAGCGCTGGGACTGGGCATATTTATGAGCCTGGTGCCACTGGCGCCAGGACTGGGTCCAAAAGGTCCCAATTGGGACTGGTTGGCACTCGGAACCTGGGTTATGGATCTGCTTCCAAGGGAGTTGGGAAAACCCTGACCTTTTGGAAGCAGAGATCATGACAGCATTCCCCCTTGATATTTTATCTGTCCTGTGAGTATGGGCGGCGCACTTAATGACCACCACAAGAGAGTCCTGTGATAACGCTTGTATCAGTATTTCTAAAAGTGCTGCAGGTTGTACTGGTGATCCATCTGCCCTCCGAAATCCCCTCCTCTTCCAATGGGAGAGGCTGGCATGTACCATAACTGTAACATATGCCGGGCCAGAATATATTGTGACATGACACCCTTGTGATGCTCTTAGTGCTTCGTTGAGCGCCACAAGTTCTGCCGATTGTGCAGAATAATGCATATCCAACCTTTTCATGACCACCGTCTTGTAGTCCCCTTGCTCAAGTCGTACAACTGCTGCCCCTGTCCATCTATGCCCTTCCTCCTAATCAATTGTGGATGACCCATTAAAGAAAAGTACCTCACTTTCTGCCAATGCACAGTCTCTTGCTTTAAGAGTGTCATGCCCCTCCCCCTCGTATGTGGCACAGACATGTGCCGTCAGGTCCTCTGTAGTAGGTGTGTTTGTTAAAAAGGTGGCAGGATTCACTATCTTCCGCCTAACCACATGATTGTGGTGTTTAAAGATGACAATCTCATATGCCAACAACCTTTGTGTAGTCAGGGTAGATTTTGACCTTCGTAGAACAGCGAACAGAGAATGTTCCACATACAACATTACTTAACATCCCATTACAATAGTAGAACTTTTCTCTATTCCAAAGGCAGCAGCTGCTGAAGCATGTTTGCACGGAAACTGCCCTTGCATAAATGCATCCAGCATGCCAATATAATAGGCCAATGGCTTATGGCCTACACTGCTTTCATAAGTTGACAATTAGAATTTCGAAAACAAATAAAATTCCTGTGTATAATCTGCGGTGACCAGTACTGGTGTCGAACAAATCACTTCTTTTAAGTCGTCAAATTGTCTGGTCATTTCAGCTGCCCACTGTAACTTGTCATCCTTTGTCTTCTGAACTTCCCTAAGAGCCTGTATAAGTAGTCTTTTGTATGGTGCATAGTCTAGAATCAAGGCCCTACAGTAATTACATAGGCCCAGAAACTTCTGCATCTCCTTAACTAAGGCAGGTCTGGGAGTGGTGCTGACTCTGCCCTGTTGGGTAGTATCGTTTTCCCATTCGCCGATATGAACTGCCCCAAATAGATGACTTCCTGCTGGCAATATTGTAATTTTACCTTATCGACCTTGTACCCCTCACAGTCCAGCAATTGTAGGAGTGCAATGGAGTCCCTTTAGCAGTGCTGTTCACTGTCACAACGCACTAGCAGATCGTCCACCTACTGGATAATCGTGCTAGCACCTGAAAATTCCCAAGATCGACATGCCGTATTCTCTTAAATATGTTTGGGTTCTCACAGTATCCCTGGGATAATCTAGTGTGTTCGAACCGCATCTGGCCCTGTGTAAATGCCGTGTGGTACCTTGACTCCGGATGGAGTGGAATCGAGAAACATACATTTTTCAAATCCACTACAGCAAAATATGTGGCTTCCTTAGGCATGCTACATAAAATTGTTGCAGGATTCGGGACTACTGGAAACTCTTTCTGTATCACATCATTTAGGGGGCACAAGTCCTGGATCATTCTCAAATTGCCCCCCTTTTATTTTTTAACAGTATATATTGCCGTGTTACACAGAGAAGTAGGTAGCATGACAATCTCTTGGTCCAGGAGGGCCTTTATTGTTTTCCTAATGCCCTCCTCCGCTTCTCTTGATAGTGGATATTGTTTCACCCTGGGCAGCACAGCGTCTGGATTCAATAATATACGCACAGGTGTTACATCTTTCAATAATCCAACATCGTGTGGATTCGTAGTCCACAATGGTGTAGGCAGGTGCTTTAAATCTTCATCAAAAAATAGGGATGGAGTTCATGCTGTCCTGAAGGGACACTGCACTCTTCGGTACTGTTTCATTATGTCACATGGAATGCAAATCTATAGTATTATTTCCACCTCTTTGTCATTATTCCCAAACAGTGTTTCATCCATCATTTAATTTTACTGCACTGTTGGGTCTACACAGAGCACCGTGCGCTTCTCACACCCGTCCCTATCCATTCCCAACAGGACAAGACTTTTGTCCAAAACCAACAACCCCTGTAGGTCCAGCGATAATATCGTTCCTGCCACCACCCTGGGCAACACAGCTGGGTGAAAAATAAAAACAGTTGGTGCTTGGAAATCTGGGCACCGCCTTCACAAGCTCTGTAATACCATAGATAAACATGTCCAGGTCTATGGGAATCCTGTGTACTACCACCTCCCTTGTCATTGTGTGCATTATCAACATTGCCCTTACAGCACACATCCCAGGCGTGGATCAGACTACTCCATGATCTGTTAAGGATATAGTAATGTTTAACTTACTGAGCAGGTCCCTACTTAGTAAATTGATAGGCGAACACTTGGAATATAGGAAGGGCACCCAAACTATGTTCTCTCCCACCTTTACATCCAACTCCTCAGTGTATGGAACCTTCGAAATAGCCCCAGAGAATCTCTGCACGTCAATATATTTCCCTGTTAGTGTAAAGTTTCCTTCATGATACATGATTTAGTTGCACCAGAGTCCACCATGAATTTGTATTGCGTATTTCCTATCCCTGCCCCCACCAACGGTTCCTCTTCAGGGTGGATAGTTGTCGACAAGGCCGGACATGCAAGTGCTCTCTGTGGGCTGTCCTAATCAGGATATGTGCTCATTCCAGGGAATGAAAACAGGCCACCTCCTACCACTGCTGCTCCCTCAAAGAGAGTGGCAGCCTCCACTGCACCCTATTTACCGGCAGAGCATCACCCTGATGTTGTTGCCGGAGGTGCTACGCTTGTGTGTCCGGTACTTGGGGCTGTTGATTATACGTTTGATATTGCCCCCATGGATACAGCTGGTTCTGGTACCCTTGACCATGTTGCTGGTACCCTAGTCCTTGGGGCCCTTGGTGCCTTTGGTGCCCTTGGGCCATTGGCCCTGATGCAGTGGCCCATAATAATACCGTACTGCACACCTGCTCCTGCATTACATTGCAAAATTGAACAATTAAACAATTTAAATATTGAGACTGTTTGAACCCACCTCCCCTGGGTTCAAACCCTACTCTTGCTTCTCAAAATCCCCCTCTTCCTCACTGCAACCTCACTTGCTGTCTCTGTGGGCTAGGGTACTGTTGCCCTCTACCCCACTGTCCTTGTACTCCTTCGACCCAGAGCGCCGTAATAGTGGCACTCACAACTTGCTGGGTACTCTCTGTTCCTTCTACCTTAATTGGTGTCAGCACAGGCGCCTGAGCTGCTACCTTTGGCAATTATTTCTCCATCAATGTTGCTTCACCCCCTGAAGCCTTTGTGCTGTTTCCCTCTCTCGCTCCTTATCTTTTTACAATAATGCATTATTATACTCTGTATTTCCGGCCATCCCTTCGCCTCAATACCCACAATCTTATCCAGCACCTTCTGCACCTCCTTCGGCCAACCCCTCTTTACAATAAAATAGAAGAATGGTATTGATTGATAACACAGCCCTCCAGCCTCAGCTCTCCACAACTCCTGCATTTTAAGAATAAATCTAGCTGGGTCCTAATCATCACCCATGGTATACTGCATCAAAGACTGTAAATCAGGGTTATCCGGGAAGGCCCTACGTAGTGCATACTATACCAATGCTATAACTCCATTAAATGATGCTCCATCATGTGCGTTGTCCCCCAGCGTTGCTCCTGGGTATCTGGCCTTAACCCACACATCCACATCCTGATCCCCAATTACGGTAACCAACAGGCTCTTAAGGTCCCCTATTGCTAGGAGCACACCTGCCGATTGTTTTTCAAACTCATATATCCACTTATTAATTAAATTATTCTTATCCATTTGGGGCCAGGGCAAATGCTGTGTCCTCCCTTCCCCCTTATGAATGAAGAGCATCTGCATCTTTGCTCTACTTCCCACACCCTTCTTCACAATTCCTCTTCTCCTTAATAATGCCAACCGGCCGGCCCTGTTCCTTAACCTGTCCCCTGCCTATAGACCTTCTACTTGGGGGATTTTTTCAGCCGCCTATTCACCCCTCCCTTCTCCTTCACTCTGATCCTCAGTAAATGTATCAGCATCTCCGTCCTCCCCATTCTCTCCCAACACCATATTCTCCTCTCCCAGGATAATCCACCCACCCGGGCTCCTTTCTTTCTCAACACCTACATGTCTTATACCTTCAGTATTCATGTTAAGCAGCACTTCCCCTAATTTCCACTCTCCCGACTCTTCTCTTAATGCACTTAGATCCCTCACTGTTCGTGGGGATGTCTGTATCCTTTTCAGTTCCAATTACAAATCCTGTCAACCTATCCTCGAACTCCCTAGACCTGTAACGTGCCAATACCGGTACTTCAGGTGGATGGGTATACAGAGGTGGGGGCGCGGTAGCCTATGATGGTACTGACGCTGCGGGAGACCCTACCACAGCAGAAGGGGTCCCTATCGCAGCGGGTACATAGCTTGGATTAGTGTATCCTTCTGCGGGATATGTTATCAAGGTATATAATCCCCTGCCCTCCACTGTTGCCCCACCTTCTCCTTCTCCCTTTCTGCACTTCCCATCTTTCTGTCTCTGCGCCTCCACTCCATTCCATTGATCTTCTGCATCTTCAAACATTCACCAAAGATCGAGAATCTTGTTTCTCTTCAGTAGCTGCTCCCCCTTATATTTAACAACTAGAAATGTGGACATGTGTTCCAAAATATTCTTTTTGTGTGAGCCCTGCCCTGGCCATGGGCAGCACATCCCCTCTCCTCCTATCTCCGCGATCCACTGATTATGATAATTCTCCACCATCTCTCCCAATACAGTGGCATAGCCTTGTACATGTGCTCTATTGGTGTTCCTCCCCTCATGCTAGTGACGTCTACCTGTTACTGACCCCGCAAAGCCCCTCTAATGTGCCATGCACGCTGTCGCTTGCTTGCAAGCCCCACCCTTCTCTATTATCCTTTCCTTCATGCACACACCACTCCACAAGTTCATCCAACACCACACCACAACACCCACAGAATTACTGCCCCTTCTAGGGCCTGTTCCGTGCCCAAAAAGCACAAACACAATAAATTAAAACAATACGCTGAACTAGTAACCACTGCTTGTTCCAGGCCTACTACTTATACGAATCCACTACTGTTATTTTTATATTCCTCCTTTAAATAATATAATATCCTGTGGTACAACCTTCTGTTCCCTATGAAGGAGGGTCTCCCTGCCTTACGTTTGCTAACCTTATAATGCCTTACCTTGTACTATTCTACCGAAACACTCCATTCTTATTGCAAATCTTAACAACAAATAACCCTGACCTTATCCACGTCACATTGATGACTTTGCTCTCCATGTACTCACACCTTTCACATTTCCCCATCTATCTGTCCCATACGCCCACCTGGTGCCTTCCTGCTTGCCGCTCTGTTTCCCTACCCAAGGAGTCCTCCAGCCTCTTTTCCTTTGCAGATGGGGAGAAGGTGTAAGTGGATCTAGGTCACCTGGCCTAAGGCCCGCCCACCTGGTGCCTTCCTGCCTGCTGCTCTTTTTCACCACTTAGCAAGCCCCGCCCACCTGGTGCCTCCTGCTTCCCACTCTTTTTCACCACTTAGCAAGCCAGGCCCACCTGGTGCCTTCCTGCTTGCCGCTCAGTTCCCCTACTCAAGGAGCCCTCCAGCTTCTTTTCCTTTGCAGATGGGGAGCAGGTGCAAGTAGATCTAGGTCACCTGGTCTAAGCCCTACCCACCTGGTGTCTTCCTGCCTGCCGCTCTTTTTCACCATTTAGCAAGCCCCGCCCACCTGGTGCCTTCCTGCTTCCCGCTCTTTTTCACCACTTAGCAAGCCCCGCCCACCTGGTGCCTTCCTGCTTGCCGCTCTTTTTCACCACTTAGCAAGCCCCGCCCACCTGGTGCCTTCCTGCTTGCCACTCTGTTTCCCTACTTAAGGAGCCCTCCAGCTTCTTTTCCTTTGCAGATGGGGAGCAGGTGCAAGTGGATCTAGGTCACCTGGCCTAAGCCCCGCCCACCTGGTGCCTTCCTGCCTGCTGCTCTTTTTCACCACTTAGCAAGCCCCGCCCACCTGGTGTCTTCCTGCTTCCTGCTCTTTTTCACCACTTAG
Organism: Ambystoma mexicanum; assembly: GCF_040938575.1. Taxonomy (NCBI): domain Eukaryota; kingdom Metazoa; phylum Chordata; class Amphibia; order Caudata; family Ambystomatidae; genus Ambystoma; species Ambystoma mexicanum. The sequence continues at coordinate 839,775,373 of NC_090935.1, read as the reverse complement.
CTAGCCCCGCCCACCTGGTGCCTTTCTGCCTGCCGCTCTTTTTCACCACTTAGCAAGCCCCGTCCACCTGGTGCCTTCCTGCTTGCTACTCTGTTTCCCTACTTAAGGAGCCCTCCAGCTTCTTTTCCTTTGCAGATGGGGAGCAGGTGCAAGTGGATCTAGGTCACCTGGCCTAAGCCCCACCCACCTGGTACCTTCCTGCCTGCTGCTCTTTTTCACCACTTAGCAAGCCCCGCACACCTGGTGCCTTCCTTCACCATCACTGTCTTGTGGCTAATGCTGGATTTGACTTTTATCGACTTTATTCATTCACAGTGCATCACTCTTTCTCAACTCTCATGCTGGACTTCCTTTGAATCTTGTACTCATGGTGGCCCTGAATCATGCTGTTCCCATCTTCACCTTGTATCCTGGCTTGCAACATTATGTGTTACTACTGACGTCTGCAATTGTATTCGCTCTCCACTCTTGCTTCTCCACTCTTTTTGACTGCTTACTCTCATTTCTCTCCTGCTTTGCCTTCTCCTTTTTCCTATCTCCTCCCCTTACATTCTTCTATACACTTACTCTATCAGAATTGTCCCAGGACCTAATATGATAGCAACCTCGTCTGTTTCCTCCACCCTCCCATTACTCTTTTTTTCCTCCCCACCACCTCTCCAGCACTATCTGAAATGTCGTCAGGCCTAGTATGATAGTCGCTTGTTTTGTTCCTCCCCTCCCTTTCTGCACCCCTCTCCCTAACCTTTTGTTTTTCTCCAGCTCTACCACAAATGCCGTCAGGCCTAGTACAGAAGTCGCCTGTCTGTTTCCATTTCCTTCCCACTCTCCCACTCCCTTCCTTATCTATATCTTAGCTCTTGCACTATCTGAAATGTCGTCAGGCCGAGTACGATAGTTAATTTCACATCCTTACTGTTCATGGCCTGTAAGAATGTGATTGTATTTTCCCTTGTTCCCTCCCTTGCTTTGAAGCGCTTTGAAACACATTGTGTATAGGCACTATATAAATAAACGATCATATCATATCATATCATATTTGTTATCTTTTACAAGAGTCTACTCACATGTGCGTGCTCACCGGAACTCCTCCGTCACAGGGTCCCAACACCGGCCTGCACTCTCCTCGGAGCTGTGCCCTGCTTCAAAGAGGACTTTTCTTAAAATGGCTCCTGCTAAACTACTCGAAACACATGTTTTTTGCAGAGCCGGTCGCTGCAGGTGAGCGAAGGTCTTTCCGGAGAAGCAGCCTGGAAGCCTCCACAGGTACCGGGGGCGCTGGGATCATGGTACGCCAATTTAGGGAATGCCCCTGAATGCTCACACCAGAGAGAATACAAACTGCTAGGGAAGAAAGGCCAAAGTTGATCTTGTAAGGATAACAAGTTTAATCTCACATGCAGATGAGAGCAACAGCAAAGAACTCTGCTGCCAAAAACATTCTGCCGAAAAGTAGTACAATCAGAATCTTATAAAGCAAAACATTGTCATAAATGCTGAAATACATAGAGTAAAAACCTGTGCAGCTGATTGGATGGACCCTATATAGGTATCACGTTTTTCCATAAGGGATGGCAGTTTATTGGTCCCAGCCCACTCTGTTCATTTTCTATCATGATGGTGCTGCACGGCTCATCTTTTTCTCAGGCTGAAGGTCAGAAAACAAATGAATGATACTCCTACTACAGAGCTTGTCACTCATACTGTGCACTTGGCAGGACTCAAGAGGGACACACAGGAGGTTCTGCGGCACACTAACCTTCACACACACACATTTCACTCACTCCCTTCGCACCATTCGGCTCCAAGGTCTCCACCCTCATTTTGAGCTATAATGTATTCCTCCCAGCACCTCGCAATACATATAACACGATTGTTGCTCAATGATGTGTCCTGTCCATCCTCTTTGAACATTTATGGACTTGTAATTTTGGGGTTGGTGGTCAAAGGACACCTGGTCTCATGGATTTCAGAGATTTTAGGGTTTAGTCAGTTATATGGGTTCTAACTCGTGGACAACCCGTAATGGGCTGGGTCATACTTTGGCCAATGTGAAATAACATGCACACCAGGTACCAGTCTCTGATCACGGCCTTGTAGGGCACATTCCTCTTTGGTGAGCACTTTCAAGAACAATAAATAAACAGTGTGGCAAATGGGGATGCAAACTGTCCTCATGGAGCTCAGGCATGACTGGAGATTTCTGTGAGCTCATGAATTTGAGCCTTGTGCATGTGATGCCGCATTTGCTGTGTAAGCCTTCTCTTCTACCTAGGATTATTAGTATCTACGCAAAATAGCGATGCTGCCTGCACCTTGGCCCACACCATGCAGATAAACTGTAATTGGTTATATTAAGTAATTGGTTATATTAACATGGGGTCTTGCTGGATGGGAAGGTGTCCCTCTCATTGTCCACCCACCCCTCTGGCTCATCACAGTGCCTCGAATGCATCTCACTGTACTTTAAAGCACCTAGAGGGGAGCGGAGCTGCCCCCTTCCCAACACCCATCGCTACCAGTAGTTTTTTTTAAAAAGATCAAAAAGTCGGTCTAAAAAATGTGTGATATCTATGTCCGCTCCGCGGACACACTTCCCTGTTCGCTCCGCTGGCAGGACACTGATGGGCTAATCGTCTCGTGTCATGTCTGCGGACACGCAACGTGTCCACCGATTGGCTGGAGTGAGGCATGATGTGCGTCAGATGGTTCCGATGCGCCCGCCATCTTGGATCCGCCGACAGCGTGGCGGCGAACAGAGGCAAAATTATGTTTTGGGGAGTGTTTTGGAGTGCAAGAGTGCTTGGGGAGGTGTGGGGAGTAACAGATGGGTCAAATACTGTATTTGTTTAGGTGGCAGGTGCTACTGATGTATTCGTCATTCCGGCGCTATCCGGGATGTTCGTAATTAGTGAAAATGATGGGTGTCCTAAGGATAGTATTCCCGTCCGTGCTGTCCGCAGGCAACTTGAAACTGTTCTTAGGACACACGCAGTGTCAGCGGACATAAAAATTGACCATATACCGCAGTTGAAATGTTTGATTCTATGGGTGTGATATGCTGCAGTGGTTGTGGCCAGGGCCTAGGGAACAGTTTAGGACATGTGTCTGGAATTTCTTTGCAATTTGCAATTAAAGAAGGACTTGAGAAGGTCATGGACATGTTTCCAAATTCCCAAGTCATTTTTTCTCGTATTGCACAAAGAAGAAAATATGGTTGCGTTCTTCTTTATTTGGTCCACAAATGGAGAAAGCGAGGCGCAATGTCAATAAGGCTACTTGTGCCTTCCTAAGAGATGTTGGCATGTCCTCTTTTCACAATGAAAATATTATGTTTCGTAGCACATACATTTTTCGCAGTCCATCTTACTTATGCTGGCAATCAGATTTTTTCAGAGCCACCTCTTCCTACCAGAGAAAAGTGCATTGGTTTTGCTAGGGCAGCACCCTAAAATTGTATATGTCCTAGGACTGCCCACGGACTTGCAAAAAATGCACAGGGCCCTGCACTGTTTATTTGCACTTCTATTTTTAAACTGTGAAAGACTGCTCTGAAAAGAGCCTTTTTTTTGTTGTTTTATAATTATTTGGGTTTTTTACACACAACACACTAGGAGAGGAGGGGAAAGGAGGGTAAGGAAGGGACACCAACCATGGGCATAAGATAGGGCAGGTGGAGAGAGGAAGATGTAGGGTGTGCTTTACTTAGGTAGGTAGCAGGTTTTCTGGTGCTCCATGACCGTAGTCTCGAAAGTGCTTCGAAGACTCTCCCCCCTGCAGAGTACTGCATAACAGGACATACAAAATATTGTGACCCTCGAAAGGTAAGGGTCAACAGCATTGTTAATGGCCTGTGAAGCAACTGGAGGGATGCGCTCTCCCACAGGAGTGTCTCTTGTGGTGGGAGAAGCGGAAACGGAGGATGCTGTAGAGGAACTCAACCTACTACGTTTATCACGAGGTACAAACTTGCGAATGTCCGCACTATGGAACAACGTTAGGTGTCGCTTCATTGATGTCGTACCAAAGCTGTACAATGAAGATCAGCTCTGGGGTGTGGCCTTTTATAGGGGTGGAGGGGTGCGCTTCACGAACAGATCGAACACCCAAAAAGGTTCAAAAAGTTACAAAAAGTATGTGGAAAGCCAGGGTCATTGTCTGGGACATGTGCAATGGTGAATTTTTACTGTAAAATAATTTGGATTGTCTGAATAAGTTCTTTTAAAATGTTGGGGAACCGGACAGTGGCCACAAATTAGGACACACGCTCAGCGTGGGTGCGGTCACATGATGACGTCGGGAACACGTCCGCAAAGGGAACGGGTTGTCCGCAAGATACCAAATGCACGGGAATGGTTGTGCTCATGCGCGCGTGTGATCTACGGACAGTGTTCGGGTCCTCAAACAAATTAAAAGTGTGACACAAGTGAGACAGACAGTTACGGACAGGTGCGATGTTCGCAGGATTTACGGGTGTGGTGCGCATGTGCGTAGATGTTCTGCAGACTTAGGTGTCCTTAGGACACTGCCATTTTGTTTGACTACGGACAACCCGGACACCGCGTGTGTTCTTAGAACAGTTTCAGCTTGGCTGCGGATGGTTCGACAGGTATAGTGTCCGCAGGATTACTCCATTTTGTTCACTTACGGACATCTCGGACACCGGGTGTGTTCTAGGACCAGTTCCATGTTGGCTGCGAATGGTACGGACAGGTGTAGTTTCCTTAGACCATCCCCATTTAATAAATTACGGACAACCCTGACAACCGTGCTGTCTGCGGACATTCTAACTGCTTTAAAAAAATTAAAAAAATAAGACACAAAGATTGAATTAAAAGACACATAATATTTTTTTTATTATATACAGATACACAATTTATGAAAGAGAGGGGGAAACTGAAACTGATACAAATACAGGAGAATTAGGGGTTTGGAGAGGATGGATGGGAGGGGATGAAGGGATGGAAGTCTCATCAAAACAAAGGGTTTGGGAATAGTTGACTGGGACATGGAGAGGGGGAACAGGTACATGTAGGACAATGGTATTTAATTTGTTCTTTTATGTGGTCCTCCACTAACTGCTTCAAAACATTGAAATTTTCCTTGAGCATGTCCATTTTCTGTTCCATTCGTTGCAGAGTCTTTCCCAATGTTTCTTTTGGTGTATTATTTGTGTATGGTCTGTTAAAAATAAATATATATATATATATGTTAAGTATTCAAAAAGTAATGATAATTAATTGGTTATATAGAGAAATGTCTACCATTATTATTAATGTCTTCAGACATTTCCTCACTTGGAAAATTCTCCTCAAGCCATTCCAAAGTACTGTGCATTTCTGTGTGAAAAACAAAAATATGTTAATTATAGTGTACCTAATACAAAAAGTTTAGAAATATATAAGAAAAATGAAGTTTACTTACTAGTTTCTGGTAAATTGTATTTGTACTGTTATGTAGGTCTACTGTTGCTTCTAGCACTGCAGTTTCTGTGAGGTAATTATGTTGGAGGAATATCTTTTTTGTTTTGGTATATTCCATTTTACTACATATGGTATTTAAATGGATGGCTGATCTGTTAGATATATAGGTTTCAGTATTTATTTATTATTACATATAATGTGTTTATGTGATGCTTTTTGAACTTGGGCAGTGTTTACATGGTATGATAGAACCATTTAAGATACCCCTTGAGTGTTTGGGTAGTGTTGATGTCATCCGCAACCATTCGCGGACATTCGCAGAGTCCGCGGACATCAAAATCACTAGCTGGTGGTTCACTATGTTCTATGTTACATGTATATAAAGTAAGGGAATCCTAGTAAAAATCTATCAAATTCACACTATGAAAAAGTATATTCAGTAAAAAAAAGGGACGTTATGGTTAGGTTGCGCTACTAAAAACCTATGAAATTCAGTAAAAAAAACGTTGTTAAAGGGACGTTATGGTTAAGTTGCGCTACTAAAAACCTATGAAATTCAGTAAAAAACCTTTGTTAAAGGGACCTTATGGTTCCAAGTAAAACCGAAAACCCCCTGAAATTCACCAGTTATGGTAAGCTAAGCAACCATAACTCGCGCCACCACCATGCATTGCTAAGACTAACACCCAGGACATCAAAGATGACATCACAAGTGCCATTGATGACATCACTGATGACATCACATGTGCATTTACTCTTCATGAAAACGCTGTACAAGGGATTCTTATTATAATGTTGACAAAAAAGTGTCAAGGATCATTGGAATAAATATCATGAGCTAATTAGTGCATTAAGCAATGCATTGATATAAATAGCATTCTATTATGAAGTTCTATCCAGTATACTAAGCTACTCATGCTTATTTTACTGGATAGATATATCTATACATCTATATATAGTATATATAGATTATATATATATATTATGGTTTTATAGCTGCGTCTACTAAGGAGGCATGCGTGGCTAAATGCAGCAACAACTATGGGTTACCCTCGTGTGTGAAACGAGCTAATAGACATCGACATCCTTCAACACGGCTACGTATCTTCCCGCCTAATATGCCAGCCAATCATATCACGTGCTGCGGCTCCACACCTACACGTGACTTTTATGTGCGTCAACAAATGACCAAATCAAATGTTGTGATGTAGTCACGCTAAAACGCCCATGCCGTCTGATGTAACCCACGCATGCGAAATGAGCCAACAAGACTTAGAACTCCTTTAACACATATACTAATCTTCGCACATGATCCACAAACCAATGAAATAATGCACTGCAGCTCTTCATCTACACGTGACTGTGAATGAACAAGTCAATCAAATGTTGTGATATATTGACGCGGCTACGCCCACACCATTTGACGACATCCGTGCACACAAGACTGAGAAGTAGAGGGCGCCCAGACGTCATACTAATTCATTGTGGAGGCAATCATTTTGTGAATGTACGAGGGGTGTCCCTTACGTTACTGATAAAACAAGACAGAACTATTTCCTCACACCATCTTTATATTTTCCAATCTCACTCAAAGGCAAAAATGGAGATGGACCACAGGATTTAATGGTAAAATTGAGAAATTCCAGAGAAATGTTAATAAACCAGTTTCAACATTCATGATAGAACACAACCAATTATGGATTTCGAACAACAAAATAAAGTTCAACGTGGCCAATTTCTATAGACATGATGGAGTACACCTAACCAATGAAGGAAATGCAGTGTTCCTTTACAACATCAAAACATTACTACTGATTTGCTAAGGTTCTTGTACTCAAAAACAGTCCTTTTAAGGACTTCTCATCATTTATAAATACACAAATACAATACACAACAAGAAAAAAAACATGTATTATTATACCCGCGGTTACAGTTCATTGACTTTTACCATAACTGTGGTGACAAAAAGTCAGTTAAAAGGGGGAATGACTTCAAGTTTTATACTACAATCCAACTTAAATGATCAATACAGCACATCACTACTCATGTACTTATGTAAAGTAACTGAAAAATAAGAAAGTATAGTAAAATACATAACAATAAACTAAATAGGCAAACATTTCCCAGCCAAACAATATAATACCATAAGTGAGAATACATAACCTAAAATACAACTGCTCCTTTTTATATTAATTGTGTTAAACTATTTTCTTCTATTTTTCTCCAATGTCTAACATGACCCAAAAGTCTAAAAACACACATCCAAAATAAAAACATTCTCTAATACCTACCAGGTCACTGACCATGACCTTTTGTGAATGGCCAGTGATTCTTTCACCCTGTAGGTAAAAATAAATAAGTGATGTCTGGGTAAGGTCTGCAGACTCATTTCCCTGTTCGCTCCACGGACAGGCTTGCGATTGGACCAGTGTGATGTCCGAAGACATCTGACCTGCACCATGATTGGTTGATGAAAAGCGTGATGTGCGTCATATTTTTCTGAAACACTTGTGATGTTCTTTCTGCAGATATCCGCGGCTGTCCGCAGACAGCGTGGTGGGGACAGGGCTGCGGAACATATTTGGGGTCCTTTGGTGTTGGAAACAGGGGCTGGGAACGGTGCGGGAGTGAAAGAAAATGATATAGGGCTATTTGGCTAGGTGGAAGAAGAGCGTGTGGTGCGCATAAGTCTGTGGACACCACAGTAGTCCGCAGACAGAGTCTTGGGCAGGCAGCTTATCTGGTGACTGAAGGCAGGCTTTATTAGGGGAGTGGAATGTAGATGATATGAGGATGTTTGCATAGGTTATAAATAGGCCATGCAACCGAGAATCTAGACACATCTACTACAGTATAATACAGCCATGCAACCAAGAATCTGGCCACAACCATTGCAGTAGTACGTGTTTGGTGGGCAATTGGAGAAATACGTTTGGGGTTATTTGGTTATTACAAGAGGGCTTGTCAGAGTAAGGGAGTGTAATCTAGATGACATGGCCATATTGCCATTGGCGACAAACAGGGTTGCCAGTGTATTTAGATATCTGCAGATGGTGTTTCAATTGGGAAGTTAAGGAGAGGTTGTGGTGTGTTGGTTGTGGCCAGTGTCTAGATTCTTGGGTGTATGGCCATAGGCCATGCACCAACAAATCTAGGCACTGGCCATAACCACCACAGCATAATGCGTCCATGCACCCAGGTATCTGGCCACTGGCCACAAGCATTGTAATAATATGTGTACAGAAATGGCTGTAGTTAGATACCAGTTGGCATATTTTAACTGTTTATAGTTTTGCTGTTTTGAAGAGCATGCTTTGATGCAGTTTGTTTTGAAGGGTATGTTTTGAAGCACTTTCATTCCTGTTGGTGGATTTTAACTCTTTCACTATTGGAAAGTAATATTGCAGTAGTATGGGTGCAGTATGATACCAGTTGGTGTATTCTAACTGTTGATAGTTTTACAGTTTTGAAGGGTATGTTTTGACGCACTTTCATTGCTGTTGGTGGATTTTAACTATTTCACTATTGGAAAGTGATATTGTAGTATTATGGGTGCAGTTACATACCAGTTGGTGTATTGTAACTGTTGATAGTTTTACAGTTTTGAAGGGTATGTTTGCAGCACTTTCATTCCTGTTGGTGGATTTTAACTCTTTCACTATTGGAAAGTAATATTGCAGTATTATGGGTGCAGTTAGATACCAGTTGGCATATTCTAACTGTTGATAGTTTTATAGTTTTGAAGGGCATATTATCAAGCACTTTCATTCCTGCTGGTGGATTTCAATTCTTTCACTATTGGAAACTAATTTTTCGTATTAGGGGTGCAGTTAGAAACCAGTTGGGGCATTCTAACTTGATAGTTTTAGAGTTTTGCAGGGTATGTTTTGAAGCACGTTCATTCCTGATGGTGGATTCTAACTATTTCACTATTGGAAAGTAAAAATGCAGTATTATGGGTGTAGTCAGATAGCAGTTGGTGTATTCTAACTATTGACAGTTTTATAGTTTTGAAGGGTATGTATGTTTTGAAGCACTTTCATTCCTGATGGTGGATTCTAACTAGTTCACTATTTGTAACATTGCAGTATCTTGGATGCAGTTAGATAGCAGTTGGTGTATTATAACTGTTGATAGTTTGCAGTTTTGAAGAGTATGCTTTGAAGCACCTTCCTTCCTGTTGGTGGATTTTAACTCTTTCCCTATTGGAAAGTAATATTGCAGTATTATGGGTGCAGTATGATACCAGTTGGCATATTCTAACAGTTGATAGGTTCACAGGTTAGTGACTAAACTTTGTAGACCCTCGTAATCAGTATATTTTAAGTACTATGGGTGAAACAAATTAGTGTGTGTTTTGCACAGTTATTGTTTCTGTTTGCATAATCATTGGGTCATTGGGGAAACAATCTAAACAGCATTATCAGAAATTTACTAATTTTACATCTGTTGGCATATTGAAATTGTTTTCCATTTCACAAACAGTATTGTAGCACTATGGATGTAATTAGATACCAGTTAGTGTATGTATAGTTTTATAGTTCAGAAGGGTATTTTTTTAAGTGTCTAAAGAGCACTAACATACAAAAGTTTTACAGGTCACTGACAACATTTAGGTTTAAGGAATATTAAGTAGGCAGTTGTTAGATTTGCTGATAATCTATGTTTTAGAGTAATGGAAGTGTCATTGAATTCAACCCAACCATATCTTTTTTTAATGTATGCAGTATAGTGGTGGTGCAGTGGTTGTGGCACCAGTGTGGTAGATTATGCCTACGGTTGTGAATGTTTTCTTGCCAAGAGATACTTGGCCGTATGTCAAGCTAGTAAGATTGCAGTTGTCTTTGGTACCATCTACGTTGTACCTTGAAAGCATTACTATTACATATTGCCTATGTGAGTTTATGTGTAAGGTGGAACAATTGTCTGAATTGCAAACAGTGCATGATATGCTGTGATTTGCATTTTGAACCAGCTGATGAAATGGAATGGCTTCACAATTAGGTATAGATACATACACACATCGTTCATTAGGGACCTGCTCCTGTGCAACATGGTTGCAGAGAGTGCATGTATGCTTTTACGTTTATGAAATCTGGAATATGTGATTTATAGGTATATTTTTGCCTTCTAGTCCTTGTAGTAAGTACATTAGAAACTCTTGTGGATCTTCCTGTGTGTTTATGATGAATCATTCCATTCCTGCACAGTAGTTCATTACTTGCCCCATTCCTGAGACACAGTAAGTGTTGTCGGGATTATTTGTTGCATTTCTATGAAGGACAAGCATTTGCAAACACAACTGCTCTGAGCCGTTCAAGTAAATGTTTAGAACAATTGGTGGCAATTGGAACAGAAGATTGATTTCTACATTTGCATAGAAATTTACACCAGTTGTGTTGGAAAATTTAAATGGACCGGATAGTTCAGTCTCTATGTCATTTGCTGGACCTATACCTTTTTTTTTAGAAGACATACTTCTCTTTGTTTCTGCTGTTGGATGTGCATTTGCGTTTGCACTAGATCGTTTTGTGATTGTGCTACTTGATGGAGTAGCAGTTGTTTTTAGTTTCTTTGGTGGTACTGTTGGGAGATCTCTTATAAGTTCTGTTTGCATTACTTTTCTTTTAACAAGTTTACCTTGATGGGGTGTGTAGAGTGCATATACTTCGTTGTACCTTACAATGCAAGGAATGTCAGCATTGGCTTTGTTTGCATCAAAATTTACTAGAAATAGTCCTTTGAGTGTATGTAGATGTGACAACACTACATAACTCATACCTTCTTTAAAGACTGTGCTGGAAATGTCAAGCATTGCCTGATCTAGGGTTAGACTTTGCAATTTGTGAATAGTGAATGCATATGCAAGAGCGAGAGAATTGTTCTCTGCGCACATACCTGTCTTTAAAAAAGAAGGAATCTTGCTGTTGAGCATCGTATTCTTATAACTTCTGAAAGTTTGTCAAAGTGGATGTTGACAAACTGAATGTTTTTGTCATGTGGATACGTCCGGAAGCCAACAACTGTTCCAATTGCTCCATTAACTAAACCTTGCTACATATCAGGTTTATTTTTCAGAATTACTCAGCAGTTTAGGCACAAACGTTAACATTTTCTCCAAATCAGCTATGTTGGAGATACATTTTTCTAAGCTATTCGGTTGTGCTGTTGCTTGTTGACGCATAAGGAGTGTCATGCTGTGCGCTTCCAGTTTGTCTGTGGAGCTAATATGCACTATTGGTTGCAATTCTTTTTTTAACATTGTCTCATTGAATTGCATAAAGCTTGCTAGGGTTGGCATTAAGGACATACATTTTACATCATTTGTTTGTGCTAATTGTTCCATGACATCAGGAGCACATGTGTCATGCCCATATAGCTCATGGATGAGTCTACTATTTAAGATAGATTATGCATTTTTGTAAAGAAGACCAGTCTTAATGCTTTTTAAAATGTTAGCGTAGGTGAGTTCTGAAGACTGATGCATGTTTTGAGTAAGTTTTCTGTATTGGAAATGTTGCCAGATATTTACATTTCCTTTGCTGCCAAGTGTGTTGCGGCATTGTTTGTGTCCTAAGGTTTTAAAAATATGTTCAATGGTGTTAATTGTAGGAGATCTCTGAAAACAATGTGTTTTCCTTCAAAGAGTTCTTTGTAGTCTGTTTTAAGGACTTTGTGTAATCTCAGGTGAATTAAAGCCAACATTAGGTTGGAGACCATGCTCACCTCATATATTAGGAGCATTTTCATTTTTTTCAGAATTCTGGGTAGTTCGGTAGCAGCTTCTGTTGATAGTTTGTGTTACTATAATTTGTTTTGGTGTTCTACTGGAAGGAGCAGTAGTCAGTGTAAAGTAACACCTCTTATGTTGTAGGCAGTTAAACTGGTGGGGGCAGTTGCAACAGCTGAAAGCTTGTTTTTTGTTAAATTCCGGAGGAATTTTCTGATGATTTGTGTCTGAACCAGCTTCACCACTTACATAGAGGAGTACAGGTTTATAATTATGACAGCTGCCAGTTTTACTTTCATGCCTGAATTCATGTTCAATTTCTTTAGTCACTTCTAGGAAAATTCTAAGTTGCTCATCATTGAGTTGGGGTTTCAGCAGTGCCAAGTTTTCTTCTGATTTCTCATATTGACACATGGTGTTTTCTACTTTGGTCATGGCTAATTCTGCTTCATTTACTATGAGTTGCTCTCAAAGTGGTTCTTGGCTTCCTGTAACAGAAGGTTGGCTGCCCTCAGAAGTGTCTTCATTTAGTTGTGCTTGAACTTCTTCCTCTTGTTGTCATTCAATGTCCAACATGTTTTTGAATTGCTTGAAATTGACATTTGTGATACTGCTTTCATTTGTATTGAAAGCAGCTTCAAATATGTCATGGGTGCCCAAAAAATATTCTTCTTTTCTCCATAGTTTAAACAGTTGCAGTAGGGACATGTAGTGAAGTTCTCTATGTTGAGGAGTTTTAAATGATAACTTTATATGAATTAGGCTAGGTTTGGTAAGCTGACAAGGCTGTCGTCACAAGTTTTGACTATGTATTTTCCATTTTTTTTCTTCTGGTTTAACATTATTCTTGTAGGGTACATTTTGGGCTATGTGGTACAGGCACATATTTTCCAAACCATTACTTCTGTTTGGGAAGTATGTGTATCATAAATAGTTTTTCAAAATGTCCTAGCTGTTGGGATAATTTTTGGCTATTGTTTCTATGTCTTGGTTTGATTTCAGCACTCTTTTTCTGGATGCAGCAGGACCAAGACTTAGCCAGACTATGTGTTCAGATTTGCCATATAAGGTTGTGCCTGTTAAACAGCCTGCAGCTTTGTAGCATACACATTCTCTATGGGAGAACATTTTTATACCGAAGCTGTACAATTTTTGTGACAGTGTTTTGTCAGATGATATGCCATTCCAGAGGACTTTTAGCTCTGTTTTATCAGCTTTGGTAAGGTAGGCTGTGACATAACATAAGGTAATAGTGCCATGGTTGCCGCTGTCTGTGTAATGAGGCCCAAGATAAGTTACTAAACAATCTCTTCATAGAACTTAGGCTTTCGGAGTCCTTCCCTATCTAGTTCTGAGTCTCTTTCAGGATCAGATTGGGAGTCAAAAAGGTAGGCTAGTTACTGTGGAAATCTTCAATACCAGTTAGCAGTTAAGCAACAGTTTGTGGGCGAACTCCCAACTACACAAATTAATCCAATAGCTACACAGGAACAACAGAACAGCTCTAGGTAAGTGTTACCTCGAGTCTGACAGTATCTCAGCAATGATGGTGATGCAGGCGGACGCCATCATGATGCAGCAGCTGCAGGACACTGTCACTGGATTATTGGTCTTCTGACGAAAGAAGGGACACTGGAAGCAAATTATCTGCAGCAGTTGAGTGGAAAGACTCCCAGCAAAGGCTTCTGTGGATTTGTCACACTTTTCAAGGCACCGGATGAAGTACGGTTGTCATTGGATTGATTCACCTGGCTTTCTTGGTCCAGCACTCTGGTGAGGGGACTTCAGGAGTGGAATCTTGCTTCTGAAGGTGCAACAGAAGTCCACTGAAGTTTCAGTGAGATTCATTCTTCGGAAGACGATGCACATCACTCAGCCTTGAGGTCCCAGGGTGGTGTGCAGCCCAGGAAAGCCGTAGATCATCGTGGGATGACTCAAAATGCAGACCCTCTTAAGAATGATTAGTCTCGCCAGTCCAAAGGAAGGAAACGTTCTATTCAGGTCTCCTCTGTGCAATGGAAGAAAGGTTCAGCACAGCAGTGTTTATTCAGAAGGCATCTCTGGTCGCTGGAAGAAGCTACAGACATCTTTGCTTCTTCTTCCTCATCAGATTCAGCTCCAGTGGTTGACTGGTCTTCAGCTACAGGATCAATGCCATTGATCCATGAACCCAGCCAATCAGCACTCATGCTACATTCAAACTTTGAGAGTTGGAGCTAGTACCAAGCAGGGATGCTAGAAGACAAAGGACTGCATAGTTTCAGACTCCTCCTTCGTTTCTTGTCTTCACAGACAATCTGGAGACTGGGCGGGCTTCCAGAGGCCTTTTTGCAAAAGACAAAACTCAAACCAAGACATCCCTCACCCAGAAAAGCAGATGAAGGACCAGGAAAGAACAAGCATGCAAGAAATGGTGAAAAAAGTATACAGCCACCGTTTTGGGTCAGTGGTGACCCTTCTGTGCATTACCGGGGCTGTGAGTACTGCCCAAAGGTAAACAATAACACAAAAGTCGGTAGAACATGTCCACTGCCAGCAGCCATTCAGGAATGCTTGTTTCTGTAACAAAAATGTTACAGGAGCAGTGAGAACGGGATACCATGTAACACCCCAGAACCCCACATAAGGTGGGGGTGTGCTGATCTCACAATATAAAATGTAGAAGGGATATAACGTTCCCCTCTATGCTTGGGAACAGTAGTGCACCCAAGGAATCCAAAACAAAATACAAAGGGAGGCCTAAGGGGCTCCCAGCCACTCTGCACAGAGAATGCAGTGTGTAGCAAAGGATGGCTAAAACAATTGGAGGAAAGCATGACTCCTAAATAAAGTATGGAGAGACATAAAACTGACTCCAATAGCCAGAGAAAACAAAAGGGTGAGTGGGAGAACAGTTCCGACTCACCCAGGAACATAGAAAAGAAATCCACAAATCCAGCAAAAATTGCTGGGGGGTATCACAAGTGAGGGATATTTGGCATAGATTGAAAAATCTAACCTAACAGAGTTCATGTCGAGGTCCATAGAAAGGCCAAATCCACTGCTGTAAGCATTCATGGGGCTAAGCTAGCAAAATCATCCAGAGAGGCAGAGGATGCTGTCAGACTCACAGGCCTGGCCTTCTCTGTGTTGAGTAAGAAATAGTCACCTTGGTAAGTTGTCAGCCTATTCCTCAGAAAATAACTAAGACACGAAGGGCCAGATCAGCTGGATCAACTGCAAAGGTTGGCCTATTGGGCTAAAGGGGCAATGTGGCATGTAAAAAGGGCAGGGGTGGGTGTTGCTCAAATCAAGTCAGATATGGCAGCTGTTCTACTTAGATGTGTAGGAGTTTAGGGGAGGTGCAAAATGTCTTGGATTGGGAACACTTATATTACAACAATTGTGTGTGTTTCCTACAGCACAGTGCTGTCCCAGCGAATCCAGGAAAAGACTGTGTTCCCCAAACAGAATTGAGTGAAGGATGTTTGTACATGTTTTTGTGCTGGACATCACTTGCAGACACTTTGGAACATTGTCATACCCTGATTGAACTGAATATATTAAATAACCATCTTAAACAGTCACCTCAATCTATGATCTATATCAACCTCTCTTATGCCGAGGATATTTAGGGAGAAACTAATGTGTTCAGCTCATTGTATTTATTGGGCAAACATTTTTTTTTGTAAATACTTCCATTATCACATTTTAGTGAATGTCTTGGGGTAATAAAAATTAAAGGGAGCCTGGGGGGAACCCCCCAAAAATAAATACAAAATAAACGTTGATTATGTTTTTCGGCAAAACTTCCACCACAAAACACCTGTCGGAAAAAAGCGAGTTGGCGAAATGGCATGGTACCGCTTTTTGTTACAGGGCAGAAGCAATCCTCTGACCGCTTGAGGCCTGCTTAGGTTGATTAGCGGGTTCAAGTAGCAGCATGGTCTCTGATGCTAGCCATGGTGTTGCTTGTTGTTAAGGAGTCATTTTCAAAGAACTGGATCTTAAAGATTATGCATAAAAAGCATAACTAAAACATTTTACCAAGCTTTTTAAGATCCAGGTAATTTTGATGGTTTTGGAGATCAGAATGACCAGTTATGCCACTCCATCCTCTCTGCTATACAAAACCAATATCTTCCCACAGGCATCTGATTCTGATGTGTGCGTAAGTACATTTGATTCCTATAGATTCAGCCAGATTTTTGCATGCAAGCTGGTAGATTCAATAGGAATTGATGTAAATGTCTCCCACCATGCACTTACATCAACCTTCCATACTCTGCAGCAACTATCTTCACTTAAAATCCCCTACTTCCAGCCACTCTTCTCAGGAGACGTACAGATGTACGAACAGAGGCAGAGACTACACCCCTTCACCAGAACAAGGGCATTCTGCAGAACATCGAAAACAGCAGGAAGCAGCTACGGTCAGATTTATCACTCGGTGGCTCTGGGCCATTTGGAGGCCGCTCTGTCATCCGGGGTGGTGATGGATGAGTCTGTCCTCGAGCAGCTTGTGATCTGGTCCCACCTTGGCTGCTTACCACCTTGCTGCCTTTGGTGTCGCTCGACGGTCACAGATGATGGGCCTACAGCACTGAATGTACACCTTCAATTGGCCCAGTCTTTTGCAATCCACTCGGACCATTGTGCCCTTCTGGCTTTACCATGGTGGACACCTGATTGTTCAGCCTGCTCTGTCTCGATGGGCAGTGAACCAGAGCCGATCTGTAGTGTCGTGGTTTCTGCTATGAGCAGTGTGTCTCAAGGCCGAGCATGAGGACAGATCAGCCAGGAGAGTGACTCATGCTTAGGTTAATGGCGAGTCCATGTTTTCCATTACCACTTATATCCTATCCTATATCTCAGGAGGATAACTCAGGGGCAACGTGCTCACCTTGGAAGCAAGACGACACGGAGAACCACAGGTTCAATTCCCTGGTCCGTGCTTAGAAACCTCTGGGTATTAAGCCTGTTATAAATAACCAATCATATCCATGCCAAAAAAAAGAGCCCACATTCAGGCACGAGTGTCCAATGCATCTAATAACATGGCTGAACTCTACAAAATCTGCAGGGAAATTGATAACGCACCCCGCAGTATCTTCTGACCCTACTCCTTCCCAGGACCGTTGCAATGCACTCATCTCTCACTTCAATAACAAACAACAGGACATACTAAACAGCCTGGCCATGCACTCCTCCAGCCCAACCTTCCCTCTCATCCCCCTCCTACCACACACCCTCCGCCTTCCTCTTTCTCCTCCTTTGCTACTGTCTCCCATGAAGAAGTCACCAGGGTTGTCAACTCCATGAAGGTCTCTTCCAAACAGGTTGCCCCATGTTATTCCAGAACCATCAAGGACAACATCTCCTCTCTCGTCCCCTGCTCTTGTTGATCTCGGCAACCACTCCTTTGCTACTGGTTCTTTTCCATCCTCCCTCAAGCATTCCCTTGTGTGCCCCCTCCTTAAAAAACCCTCCGCAGACCCCTCCTGCCCAGCCAACTACCGCCCCATTTCATCACCCCCTTCCTGGGGAAACTGTTTGAGAAGTTGGCCCTCCCCCAACTCAACTCTCATACCAAACTTGTTGGAGGTCTACATGACCACCATTCTGGATTCCGAGCATCCAGAGGCATGGAAACCGATCTTCTGAACACCAACTCCCCTGCTGTCCTCATCCTCCTTGATCTCTTTTCTGCATTTGACACAGTGAGCCATTCCATCCTCATAAAAAGGCTCCATGATACCCTTGGTATTTCGGAGTGGGCATTGGACTCGCTTACATCCTTCCTAACTGACCATTCCTCCAAAATCATTCTCGGCTCTTTCTCCTCCCCTACTTCCACCTCGACCTGTGGCGTCCCCAGCGGCTCCATTCATATGCCCTGGCTCTTTAACATATACCTTTCTCTGGTGGTACGCCGCATTTCCTCCTTCTCCCCCAACTCCCAGTGCTACACTGATGACACACAACTCTTAAAACTTCCTACTGATGCCCTTGCACCTTCCTTCATCCCCGACTGCCTTTCTGCCATCCAGGCCTAGTGCACTGCTAATGGCCTCTGCATGAATGCCAACAAAACAGAGATTCTTCCTATTGGGTCCCCTGCACCCTACTTCTTCCCTTCACTCTGACCTTCTTCCATGGGCTCCCCACAGCCCCTCCTCTGAAGCCAGGAATCTTGGAGTCATCTTCGACTCCTCCCTTTCCTTCATCCCTCATATTCCAGACATCATCAAGAAGTCCCACTTTCAGCTCATCCTTCTGAAAGGAACTCTACCTTTACTCAGTTTACCACGGAGACTCAATGATACCCGTGCTCTGCTCCTCTTCTTAATCTTTCTTTGACCATCCTGCGACCCCTCCAGCTAACCAAGAATAGGGCAGCAAGACTTATCCTTGGCCTCAAGCCCAGGGACGGCTTTTCTCCTGCCCTACAAAGCCTTCACTGACTCCCAGTCTCAGCACAGATTGCATTCTAATCCCTCGGTATCATCTGCAAGGCTATCTGGGGCTGGGGACCACTCTATCTTCAATGCTTCCTGGTCACATACTCCCCTTCTAGACCTCTGCTTTCCTCTGGCACCAAGTCCCTGCATGTGAAGTGGTTTGCTAAACAGAGAGCTGGTGGTCGATCATTTTCCTTGGTGGGCACCTTCTGTGGAATAGCCTCCCTCTACCTCTGCATCTTGAGAAGGACCTCCTCAAGATCCAGAAAATCCTCAAGACATTTCTCATTACCTCTTTCTTCTCACCTGCTCTTCCCTACTAAGCATACAGTAGCGTGACTGGTCCCTGACCCCCCACATCTCTCATCCCAGCCGCTGTCTTTTTTACTGCACTTACTTAGGCTCCCACTGGAGGTTGCACTTACATTCTTCTTTTCTTAAGCACTTCACCCCACAATGCCACAGCACCAAAGCACATGTACCTTAACCCCCTCCCCTCTGCACTTGCACGTTGTGAACATTCACAAAGTATAGTAGGTTTGTCTCCCCTCCCTGTTATTCTTATAATTTGTTTTTACTATTAATTCAATTATTTATCTTTGCTGTAATTCATTGTCTACCTTCCCCTGCCTCCACCCTGTTGTCCTGTGGGCGCTTTGGAACAGTTTTTGCTAGTTGTGTAAGCGCCTAACAAATGACCAATAAATACATAAATAAAAATATGCATCATTCGTCAGCTCACCTCTCGTATTACTAACGGAGCTGTTTCCTGGGTCAGTGATATGTGTCCTCCAGTTATGCTGCTCTGGCTTGTTATATTGACATTGGGGCTCAATATGAGTTCCCTGGTATCCCGCCGGTAATTCTGGCTGGACACTGGAGAACTACTATACTATCTCCGCCGCCTACTGCGATATTACGGACAGCGGAGCCGTCGGTAACTCCATATTCCTAGGAGTCCCACAGGACTCCATCGGATGGGGATTTGCCCGAATCCCTGCACCATTAGATATGGTGTCCTTGATTCAGGCATTTATCAGCCGCTAGGGGACTGCTCTATCACTTACCCTACAAGCAGACTTGGATTTTGCCAGTCCTCAAAGGTGCCTGTATATGTTATTACTGGCACCTTATTTCCAGACTGGCAAGCATTTAATGAGCCCCTTTGACTTATGTTTAGAACTTGTAATTGGCTTCCCTCCAACAATGTCGCCCTAGTCTGGGGCTGCGGGAATCATGCTTTGATTAAACCCCTCCAAAACAGAAATCATGGTATGTGGCAACCTGGAATTTCTCCCACTAACAACTACCCTGGCCATCCACCATGGGCAAGTCTCTGACCCCCTCCAACTCAGTGAAAAATCTTGGATGCACCCTTGACTGTCCTAACACTCTCGCGCCAAGTCAACAACATCTCAAAGTCCTGCCACTACCACCTTAAAACCCTTAGGCTCATCTTTCCATATCGCTCCTTTCCCAACAGACTCTCCGCGGTCCAGTCAATCGTTATATCAAGACTGGACTACGCAAACCCCCTATACCTCGGAGTCCACGCGTATCAACTGAATAAACTCCAAAGGGCACAAAAAGCGGCAGCCAAATTGCTTCTTGAGCTTGGCCCAAGAGGCCACATCTCCCCAGCCCTTAAGATGCTGCACTGGCTTCCAGTAGCCCGCAGGGTGACTTTCAAAACCTGTGCATCTCCCATCGAGCACTGCATAAAACCGGACCTCAATATCTTCAAGACAAGCTAAAACCCTACAACCCCCACGCACCTTAAGATCAAGCTCAGCCGGCCTCCTAGTCATTCCGAAGACAAACTCAATTAGGTTAGGCGGATCATCATTCTCAGCCTTGGCCCCCACGCTATGGAACTCACTCCCACCCCACATCCGCCAGACTGAGGATTTAATGGCTTTCCGCAAACTGCTGAAAACCTGGCTCTTCCCCTAAAACCAACCCGTACCAAACTAACCCAAACAGACCAACAGCAACTCAATGACACCAATCCATCAAACCACCTGATGCGAGAAACTGACAGCTAACGACCTCCAATGTAATCTAGGATGGCAAACAGAATTAAATTAATAAAGTAGATCAAAGCAGTGAAATGGTTAATAAGAGTAAATCATACGGGAACAGGAAAGAGATTTAAACTCCCGAAATGGATAGAATGTATGCAGAGTGAACAAAGTGAATGGCGTAGATGAATTACTTAGAACAGATAACTATATAGTTTGAATTAATGTGGGAATCGAATGAATATGTAGACTGGATGAGTGTATGGAATGGATGAACATGTTGAGTGGATGAGTGTGAAGAGCGGCTGGATTTGTAGAATGGACAAGCGTGTAGAGCGGATGAGTGCGTAATACAGGGAAGCGAGTAGAAAGCAGAAGTGCGTAAAACAGATGAATGTCCAGAACGGATGAGCGTATACGGGATAAGTGTGTAGAAAAGACGAGTATGTGAACCTGATGAGTATGTAGAGCACATCAATATGAACAACACACGAATATGGAAGTGTGAAGAGTGTGTAGACCTAGCGAATGTACAAAGCGGATGAGCATATAGAGCGGAGGTGTGTATAGAGTGGAGCAGTGTATAGAGTGGAGGAGTGTATAGAATGCAGGAGTGTATAGAGCGCAGGAGTGTATAGAGCGCAGGGGTGTATAGAGCAGAGAAGTGTATAGAGCGGAGGAGTTTATAGAGTGGAGGAGTGTATAAAGCGGAGGAGTGGACAGAGTGAAAGAGAGGATTGAACGGATGAGAGAATGAGTGGATAGGGCGGATGAATGGATAGAGCGGATGAGCGAATTGAGTGGATGAGAGGATAGAACGGACAAGTGGATAGAACAGTTGAGAGAATGAGTGGATAAGGCGGATGAGTGGATAGGGCAGATGAGTGAATAGAGTGGATGAGTGGATAAAGTGGAGGAGTGTTAGAACGTATGAGTGGATAAGTGTACAGACTGGATGAGTGGGTAAAGCGGATGAGTAGATAGAGCGTATGTGTGGATAAGTGTACAGAGTGAATGAGTGTACAGAACGGATGAAGGTATAGAACAGATGAGTGTAGAGATGAACATATAAGACAGAATATCGCTGTTGAATGTGTGAAAGGCACGAGTCCTTAAAGCATATGACTACGAGGAGCAAATGAGTGTGGGGAGCAAATGAGCACGGGGATCAGATAAGTGCGTAGAAGGTTTGAATGCGTAGAGGGATGAGTGCGTAGTGGGGATGAGTGCATAAAGGGGGTTGAATCGCGTAGAGGGATGAGTGCGTAGAGAGGAAGAATGCGTAGAGGTTGAGTGCATAGAAGGGATGAGTGCGTAGAAGGGATGAGTGCGTAGAAGGGATGAGTGCGTAGAAGAGATGTGTGCGTATAGAGCGTGTGGGTGTAGAGGAGGTGAGTATGTAGAGGGGGTGTGTACGTAGAGGGGGTGAGTGCATAGAGGGGTGAGTGTGTCATGGGGGTGAGTGCGTTGTGGGGGTGAGTGCATCGTGGGGGTGAGTGCGTCATGGGGGTAGAGTGCGTCGAGGGGTAGAGTGCTTCGAGGGGTAGAGTGCGTCAAGGGGTAGAGTGCGTTGAGGGGTTCAGTGCGTTGAGGGGGTGAGTGCGTAGAGGGGGTGAGTGCGTAGAAGGGGTGAGTGCATAGAGGGGGTAAGTGCGTAGAGGGGGCGAATGGATAGAGCGGATGAAGCGGATGAGCGGATAGAGCGGATGAGTGGATAGTTTGGATAGAGTGGATGAGAGGATAGAACGACAAGTGGATAGAACGGATGAGAGAATGAGTGGATAGGGTGGATGAAGGTATAGAACAGATGAGTGTAGAGATGAACATATAAGACAGAATATCGCTGTTGAATGTGTGAAAGGCAAGAGTCCTTAAAGCAGATGACTACGAGGAGCAAATGAGTGCGGGGAGCAAATGAGTACGTGGATCAGATAAGTGCCTAGAAGGTTTGAATGCGTAGAGGGATGAGTGCGTAGTGAGGATGAGTGCATAAAGGGGGTTGAATCGCGTAGAGGGATGAGTGCGTAGAGAGGAAGAATGCGTAGAGGTTGAGTGTGTAGAAGGGATGAGTGCGTAGAAGGGATGAGTGCGTAGAAGGGATGAGTGCGTAGAAGAGTGAGTGCGTAGAACAGATGTGTGCGTATAGAGCGTGAGGGCGTAGAGGGGGTGAGTATGTAGAGGGGGTGTGTACGTAGAGGGGGTGAGTGCGAAGAGGGGTGAGTGCATAGAGGGTGAGTGCGTCATGGGGGTGAGTGCGTCGTGGGGGTGAGTGCATCGTGGGGGTGAGTGCGTCGTGGGGGTAGAGTGCGTCGAGGGCTAGAGTGCGTCAAGGGGTAGAGTGCATCGAGGGGTAGAGTGCGTCAAGGGGTTGAGTGCATCGAGGGGGTGAGTCTGTAGAGGGGGTGAGTGCGTAGAGGGGGTGAGTGCATAGAGGGGGCGAATGGATAGAGCGGATGAAGCGGATGAGCGGATAGAGCGGATGAGTGGATAGTGTGGATGAGTGGATAGTGTGGATAGAGTGGATGAGAGGATAGAACGACAAGTGGATAGAACGGATGAGAGAATGAGTGGATAGGGCGGTTGAGTGGATAGGGCAGATGAGTGAATAGAGTGGTTGAATGGATAAAGCGGATGAGTAAATAGAGCATATGAATGGATAAGTGTACAGAGTGGATAAGTGTACAGAGTGAATGAGTGTACAGAACGGATGAAGGTATAGAACAGATGAGTGTAGAGATGAATATATAGGACAGGATACTAATGTTGAATGCGTGAAAGACACGAGCGCTTAAAACAGATGAGTACGGGGAGCAAATGAGTGTGGGGAGCAAGTGAGTGCAAGGATCAGATAAGTGCGTAAAAGGGATGAATGCATAGAGGGATGAGTGCGTAGTGGGGTTGAATTGCGTAGAGGGGTTGAGCGCGTAGAGAGGAAGAATGCGTAGAGAGGATGAGTGCGTAGAAGGGATGAGTGCGTAGAAGGGATGAGTGCGTAGAAGGGGTGAGTGCATAGAGGTGGTGAGTGCGTAGAGAGGGGTGAGAGCGTGGAGGGGGTGAGTGTGTAGAGGGGGTGAGTGTGTAGAGGGGGTGAGCACATAGAGGGGTTGAGCGCGTAGAGGGGCTGTGTGCGTAGAGGGGTTGAGTGGGTAGAGGGGGTGAGTGGGTAGAGGGGATGAGTGGGTAGAGGGGTGAGTGGGTAGAGGGGGTGAGTGGGTACATGCTTGAGGCAGACAAGAGTGCACGCGTGGGGCAGACAAGAGTGGATAGGAGGGCATGGAACGGACTGAAGCACATAGAATTGCGTAACGTATAAAGTATGGTTTGGAATGCAGAGAACACTTAAAGAGCATTTAACCCACAATGACTGGAGTACGCATGGCGAACTGGAGCGCACAGAGCGAACTCGAACGCACGCGGCAAGCCAGAATGCATGAATGCGTGACCGAAATATATGGAGCAGACTGGGATGCATGGAGTGGATAGGAGTGCATGGAACAGACTGGAGCACGCAACGTATATAGTTTTATTTGGAATGCAGAGAATATCTGAAAGGGTATATAACCCATCTTATCCCACCACCACGCTTACTCTCTCCTTACATCACCACTCAACTAGAACACTGTGATACTATGACACCATTCGGTATAACTGTTCTCATACCAACACTCGCCACTCACTCCACATCATTCTAAGTAATCACTGCTGGTAACACACCCCCCAGCCAGGCGTTCTCCTCAGGTCTAACACAGCCACTTCCAGTCTGGATAAATCCTGCCAGAACGAACACATACTCCTGACCTCTCAACCAGCACACCTACCGCTAGAATGCAGCTATTACACGGATACCGCACGAGCTGCACACATACCCAGTGCCCACACACCCTTTTGACTCTCTCTACCGTCTCTACTTTTATGAATTTCGGTTCCCAAAGGTTGTTCAACCTACCAGCGCCTTCAGACCATACCAATGGTATATAAGGCACTATATAAATGCAAACTAACAATAACAATATATTGCTACAGCAGTGGAATCATCTGCAATGTATTGTATATCTATGTTTGCATCCCACAAGAGGGCAATGATTGCATTGTAATCATTGATGTACTTTGAAGCTTTGTTTCTTTTAATGCAGTATGTGTTTTTAGGCAATGTGCCTTTCATTTGCCCATGGCTACCTGGGATTTCAAATTTTTGGTATGGATATTGGATTTATGTTCTGTCCATCTTGTTTTCGCCTTCCTTGTTATCATCCCCACATAATAGTAACCACATGGGCATTTAAGTCCATAGATCACATTGGTAGCATCAGAGGTGCAGGAGGTCGTATACTTATTCAATGTTGTGTCTGACTCTGGGGTCTTCAGAATATTTTCCTAAAGAGTGGTATTCTGATGCTGTTATTTGTGTGCATCTTTTATCATATCTTCCCCTTTTCCTGTAGGAAAGAGTAGAGGAAAGGCTTGTGCTTCTACACTTTTTTCCGATATGCTGATTATAGATTAGTGGGCTTGATGCATTTGATTTGTTTCTAGTGCATAATCTAGGGTGTCTTTGGGGTGTAGTGGGTGAATTGTATAATGGTCTAAAATATTGGATGCTGTAGTAGGATCTACAAGTTCAAATTGGCCAGTTGGTGAGGAATCCTGAATTATTTCAGTGGTTTCCCTTAGGTTTTGTTCAATGCTTATTTCTTTGTAGTACTCATTGTTCTCTTTAAGATATTGTAGGGCTTCTCTAACTTTGTTTAAGTCTACTAGTTGTTGCCAATTTCTTTCGTTGGTGCACCATTCACTAGGATAATCAAAGATTGGTCTACTGGCTGTTGCACTCCTAGCGTGTCTACATTTTCTTTGAGATCTAATGGCAAATCTATTTTGCCACAAATGCCTTTTAGTAATTCAGAAGGAAGCAATCTGGCTGTTTTGGGTTGGAAGCGTATTAGAGCTTGAAATTGGCGTTTGGAATATAATGCTCTCATACAAATTAAGCTGTTGGAGATGTTTCGGAAGTGGGAATATTTCCAAGTTATTAGTGATACCCCATTAAGGCATTTGGTTATTATAAAGCTTTGTATTGCAGCATGTGCAAAGTATTGTGGGGTTAGTAATTTTGTATTTGTTTTCTGCTATAAGATAGAGAGTTTATTGGAACCATTGGGATTCCTCATTGTCTTCTTTTTTGTAAGTTATATCTACAGTTTTGGTGCTCTTTTTATAAAATGTTCTGTAACAACACATACATGCTTGGTTTGGTACTTCGGCAGGTGTGCTTTTAAACTTTGCTATTTCTTTTCTGTGTGTCTTTATTAGAAGATGTTGTCTTTGTCTTCAAGACAAAGGCAAACCTTTGTTTGCATTTAAAAGATCGAGAAATTTGAAAGACAAATTGGTGCATTCAACTAGCCACGGCAAATCCAACACTAGCAATAGAATTTTAAGACCATTGTTGGGCCATTTCCCGTATGGAAACTGCCGGGCCTGTAAATATACAAAGAAGATGTCCAACTTTTAAATTCAAGAGAGAACATGGGACATACGTTTTCTGTCCAATTGCAAAACAGCAAATGCAATATATTGCATCCAATGTCCATGTGGAATGAGATATGTGGGCCAGACCACAAGACCTGTTCACATAAGGATCAATGAACATCGATCTAGTATCAAATGCAAGAACTACCAAGCGCCAATGGTGTCCCACCATGTTGCCTTTGCCCATACCTCAGAGGATATTCAATGGTGGGTACTGGATGTTGTGAAGAATTGTTCCAATCCAAAGAGCACATTGAATAATAAAGAACCCAGATGGATCCATCGCTTACGAACTCTTGATAAACAGAGAGGTCTGAATGAAGAAACTCCCTCTCATTAAGTTTTACACTGACGTTGGATGCCTTTTCCACTTAGCTCTCTGTATAATGTGAGGCCATACTAGTTCTAGCTACATCACAATATACCAACTTTGTGGTCCAGTCCTTGGCCCTCCCATTCACTGTCCACTGGCTTGGCTGTGGAACTCTTTTTGTTCCAACATGTCTGTAATAGTGCCCCCCCCCATGTCTCCTTGAATAAATGCTCCACCGGCTATGCCTCTGAATCTTATTTGTCTGATTTCCTTTGGCATGGTTCTTCATGTTATTTTCACTGCCTCGCATTTACATGAGCCTCTTGAGCGGGTTCCATGTAATAATGTCGCCACAAAAATCTCGCCATGCAAAAATCTCGCCGAAAACTGGCAGTTTTTTGTGGCGACATCATTGCATGGAACATGCGGGGGACACCCCCGCAACCCCCACATTTTTTTTTTTTTTAAATTTGTTTGCCCCTGTCCCCATATATATGGTCACCAAAATAATATTGCCACGACATTTTCCGGGCGATATTATTTACACGACCATATATATTGCGATATTATTACCTGATACCCTTGAGCGATACTAGCCTTACCATATCTAGACATACATGACATGCATTACATCTCTAGCAGTCTCAGTTGATTACTACTTCCTCTATTTGTATTATTGCCACATTCGAATTTGTAGGTTTAACCGGCTACAGGGTGCCATTCCTGCTTTTGGCCACTATAACAAGAATGGCGCACTTTCCCCAGATTGTGCTACTAGTTTTGATCTACGGTGATAACGTGGAAATTCTACCACATGCTGCATAACTCGATGATCCTTCATGTACATCCTTCCAACTACGGCGCACCCCATTTGACACGGGTTGCACCTTCATTCCTGAACTATGGCGAGTACATGGACATCCAGCCGCACGTAATCTGACTTGGTATTCTGCGCGGACTTTACGGTGATGGCCTACACTGTTACTACCCGGAGGCCTCCGTTTCCGTTCCATCGCGGACACGTTTATTTCATTCGTCTGCAGTAGCCCGGTGAGCTTATGTTTGCTGCCTCTCTATGACTTTCACCTACATGGCAACTGCTGTTTTTTGCACTACGATGGCGTTCGCACTGACATGCCAATCGGTATTGATTTGTTTCCTTTCAGATATGTACATATTATAATCAAGATGCTATTAGTCCTCTAGCTATGAGCTAACACGAACACAAGTTACCACAGCACCAGGTACAGTTTTACCTTATTTGCTTCCACTTCCGGCTCTGATTTATCTTTTACTTTTCCTTACCTAGGGCCGTAGAGATTTCTAGAAAGATTCGTATACTGCGGCTTGTGTTCTTTTGTGTTTATGTTTCTATTTAGACATATGGTGTGCGCATACATCACATCTGATATACTGGAATGTGGTATTGCCCAGTGAGCTGACATTACAGTATCCTGATTTGGGTTTGCCTGTTTCTGGATCAAGCAATTTCCTTATTTACCTGAGTATAGATAAAGCTTTACCCTGCAACTTGGGTATAGTACCCAGACTGGCTGCTCTTCTTACATCTAACTCTCCTAACCTTTTACGCTAATATCCATTAAGGTGCCTCAACTGCCCTGTGGGACCCTCTCCTATGCTGAACCTCTAATGTGGCCTCTCACTACAATGAATTACTCTCAGATTCCATCGATTTTTCTTTGGATTATGGGCAAACTTTTTTCTGCTTGTCTGGAGCACTTTTTTATAGAATGACTTTTTGTCGTACACTGGGTTTGAAATTCCTTTTTCTGCCTTTCTTTTGCATTCTTAGCTGCCACATTGATTATTCATAATTTTGTCTCTCTTTAGTTGTTTATCTGTAAGCACCTCGGGATAAAAATGTGAACGTGTTTAATCATCTTTAAGCCATTGGGTGGCTTATTGAATGCAAAATTTTCCCCTTGTTTTTGTTTCTTTCTCTAGGGGTAAATGTCTTACATACCTGACTTTTGGTCCTGAGGAAGGTGTTTTCTGTTTAGATTTTTACGCCAAAACGTATTCGACCACATCTGATTGCCCGATATTGGGTCCCAGCAGTGGTTACTGTGCCTATACTAGTCAGGCTAGACTTTATATACGTAGACCTGAGCAGCACTGTAAGTCTTGAACAACACTATAAACTGCTTACAAGTGTCAATACACAAACTAAATTGACCCCAACCATTTATCCTCAAATCTTATTAGGAACATCAATTGTACTCTTGTCTTTTTGGCACCTGTGGAATACATATGTGTGGACTTCCATAATTGAAATAGGGTGCAAATTGAGTAATTCCATAATATAATTTTTTTGACACAGGAGAAGCATTTAAGTCCTGTGAAAATCAAAGTCTTTCCTCTCAAATGGAATGTTTCTTTTTCAAATGTGTTTGTCTTTTATACTGTTTGATTTGTTTTGATTTTGTTTCATTATTATAGTCTTTTATGGTGTATGATTTATTCAGATGTTGTTAATTTGATTGTAATATGTTTTACATTTGAAGTTGTGTCTGCTTTAATGCAAATCAGTTTTTTGTAAAATGTCATTAAGGCCTATGTATATAAAAGATTGTTTTATATTCTCTATTAAATAATGAAAAATATTGTTTCGTTCATGGCCAGATTTTGTATTTAGTTAAGTGACACAATTAGAGTAAAGACTCTCTAATAACATCAATCATATTACTATGCAAGATGTCAATAGAGGAAGAGAAAAGCAGGATACCATCTGGAATTAAGGAGTAGCATATCCAGATAACAGTGATCCCTTTTTTTGCAACAGTTTTGTGAAAAACTTGCCAGGATACTATCTGGCATATAAGGGGGAGCACATCCAAATAGTAGTCATCCTCCTTGAAATGATTTGGGGCAAATATTGCCCAGCCTTTTTTAGGTCAGAGAAAACAAGGTGAACATAGGTAATAAATATACCACATCACCTTTTCTTTATAACCTGTGGAGACAAAACTTGTTGGTTTTTATTAGAAAATTGGCATTTATAAGGTTTTGCTACTCTTCTCTAAAGTTACTGGATTTTCTAAGTGATCTTCACTTCCAAAATATGTACTTTGGATGTGGTCTATTTGTTGAAGAAGTTCTTCGGCTGTGCCATGTAGGAGAATGTTATTAAAATGTTGCAGTTCAAAAATTCAGGACTTTTTGCATAGAACAGTCTCTGGACAAGATTCTGTATAGTGGAATGGTGTGCTGCTAACGTTTTGCTGTGGTGGAAGGTGCTTTCGCAAGCAGGTCCTGAAATGCAGGCTAATGAATTTCCTTGCAGTCCAGTACATTGCGCAATGGACAGGAGACCATGGTTTGCGAAGTGTTTATTCTAATTTTCTCTTTTACTTTCACATAGTGATTGAGGAATTGGTGTAAAGATTTTAAGGATTGTTTACGTATGATTAACATTGAGGTGCAGGGCCATTTTTAGACTGGACGGATCGGTTCAGTGGAATGAAGAGTTGATTGTTAGCTTGTTGAGGAAATTCTTTCAATTAGGGTTTTTGTGCCATAATGGATTTTCTGCTCTTGTTTATATGCCTCTTCATTGAAGTATGGTTTTGGTTTGCTTGTGTGAACCCATTCAACTGCACAGAGGTTTGCAAAGGTATCTATGTTGACATGGTGCATTATTAGAAGTACTTTTTGTAGTTAACTGATTAATTTTGTTAGTGGTTTCATTCTAGTTAAAATTAATATAAACAATTTTCTTTGGAGGAGCATTGTGCTGTCAATGACAGCTTCTACGATGAGTTTTCTGCGGTCATTTTTAAGGGTTGAGTTTGACTTTTCTGCTGTTTTTATACGATTGTGAAGTACTCTACGTTGAACATTTATTGTTGAATTATTTTTTTGGAATGCTTAACTGTGGATATGTTAACATTGGTTGAAGAAGTGCTAGCGCTACTATTTGATCTATTCTTCTTTAAACATTTGTTTTTATTTTTACTTATTGGAAGAGGGGCCCTAGATTGTGTACTGCTAGCTGGTTCAGTTTTGCTGACTGACTGTATTAGCAGTTTTGTTTGAACATTGGTTATAAATTCTGCTAGAGGTGGATAAGTATGTTTTATTTGCTCTATTTTTTCATTGTTTTCTATGGAGTTGCATTATAGTAGCCAATCTGTTCTGTCTGTTGGAGAAAAAAGGAAAATGTGGGTTTCAAAGTTGTGCAATGTATTTGTGTGCATTGTGAATGAGTGTGTGAATATGAGGGCAGACATACATGGGGGGTTGTGTGATTGTGCAATGGTCTGTTAGTTCTGGTTGGGAAGGCTGTCAGTTTAGCTGTGGGTGTAGATGTGTAAGGGTTTGGGTTAGTGTGTAAAATCGTGTATTGTACATCAATAAGTAAGGACATTGCAATGTGTTCATGATGATAGTGGGTGGTATGATATTCGTGAAGAGGAGGTTCTAAGACCTTGATCGTGCTCTTTTTCACCTCTTCCTTTCTGTCAGGTTCCCCTGGACATTCTGGGGCCCTTTGTTGCTCTTTGGGGCTCCATGTTACCCTTTGGGACCCTCTGGCATTTCAGCAAAAGCAATTCAAGCAGCAGGCAAGGAGGCAGAGTCAGGTTCATCAGGTTTTATTTCATGTCAGGCTGACACAGACCACAAACAGCATTGTTGTCAAGTAAACAAACCCCTCTGCCAGCTGACTCCACTCTGAAAATGGAGCTTCTTTTTATATCTGTCCAAGAAAAAGGATTCAAACCCCCACCTTTTCTAAACATGTCTAGGCGAAGTTCTCCGCTGACTACATTTGCGCACACGGCAATTAATCCTTATCTGTTTAAACCTTGAATATGATATACATGCTGGCACACATCCTAGGATTTTCCCGGTGGCACTGCCCTGAAAAGGGTCATACAGCTGCTTCTCTTGGCTAGAATTTCAGACAAAGCCCAATTAACTGTCTGGTTTCAGACTGCCTATTTGATTCTTACACAGCAAGGCGGCCTTGAATTGTTGATCTCTGGGCTGGCTCATGCGGCCACTGTCTACAAGTAGTCTTCATTTAATACATTTCTTTTACTCATATAAAGCCATTGTCAGTTAAAGGCTTTGTTGGTTACATAAATGGCAGAGTCCTTTTCTGTCTGGGTATAGGAAAAAACTTAAATCATTTTCCTACTCAATTTTTATACTATGCATTCTGTACCTTGCCTACTTACTAAACCATGATAAAAGCATTTCCAACCTCATAAACATAACACTATTACAGGTACTAATATATTTTAACCCTGTGAGTCTATTTTCACACATTTACCATACTAAATCATTCCATACAAATGTATCTACCCGTCATTAAGTGGGGGGCTGCCCCCTACTGCATTCAGTTGTTGGTACTTCATCGTCATTTCAGCACCTCTATTACATTGGTGTTCAGATGAAAATGCAAAGAGTCCTCCTGCAGAGGTGCAATGAATAAGACTAAGGTAAATGCTGTCGGTCTGGAAAGAATTTTGTAGGCTAGTATACGGCTACACTGTACTGTATGAGTAACAGAGAGAAAACTACTACACTCGTGCACTTACTTTTTAGAATGTGAAGAGTCATTTTCTTCAGGTTTTTGTCTTCTAGGAGAGAGGTTGTTGTCTTTCATGAGCCTGTTCTTTACTGCAATTGGGAAAGAAGAAAATGAGTGGGTATGTGTAGTAATGGCAAAGTATTAGAATTACAAGAAGACTTTATTTTGCACTATATGAGGAGTTGTTTGGAAGAAGATTTAGTAACATTGCATGTGATTACGAGTATGGTTGTAACACTGCTGTTGCTGCAGAAGGGTTGCCACAATATTCCTAATAAGTGTTTGGCAGCTAGCTTCCCAGTTTCACTAGGACATTACAGCTCATGTTGGCCTGGAAAGACAGGTGGTGGAAATTGCTGTTTCTGTGGAGTTGCATATTACTGTGTGGGAATGGGGCATAGGAGCACCAGCAGTGTTGGTAATGGGGCCAGTGGTCTTGTGATAAGTATGCCTTACGGGGCTGGAGTTTTGAAAGTGGGGAAGTTGTTGTTGCACTATTTCTATTATAAATGGTCCACTGCAAGTCCTAGTATGCAGAGAAAAATCAAGAAGCCAAGAAACATGTAGAGATTAGAAAGGAGAATGTTATGTAGCAAGTATGCATGTGTGGGAAAATTAATGAAATTGCACATACTGAGTGTTATTGCAAAATGTTGAAGAAATCGTTTCCATTTTGTTTCATTAATTTATTAACAATTACACACAGCACTGTTGTAAATGTACACATGCATGTATTTGTTTACCTTGAAATGGTGCTGAAATGAATAGTTTTAAATGCATTGGATATTGTAATTGTTCATTCCATGTACATGCCATGCTTTAGTAACATACATGCAGTTTTCGTTTTGCGTGTGCATTTTGGGAGTTTTAGTGTAGCTTTGTTAGTGGGAGAAGTGGTTTTAAAAGGTACAGAATGAAAGAAGAAAATAACAGTCTGTACATTAGAATGGGTGATATGGGGAAGCATGCATGTCTTGGTAATATATTGCAGTTTCAGAGTGGATCTGGCACTTAAACAAGCTGTTTAAGTGCCAGTGTGTTAATGTTTGAAATGTGTTTTACCTTTGTTTTACAAAAAAACACAGAGTGCTGCTGAAATTGCAAATATGTGTTTTGAAACTGTCATGAAAATGGTCATTAAAAGGAAACTTTCTAAGCACACAGCATTGTAAATAACTGTCACTTGATGTCAGAATATGGGAAAAATGAGAGCATGATTATTGGGTAGGTTATGCAGGGTAAGTGGCAGGAATCCTGTTTACATGCATTTGTAAATGAGTTGGAAATGTACTTTACAAAATATATGCATCATACCTGTACTTTGTGTTAATCGATGCAGATGAGGTTGAATCTGCAAATCGAAATTGTGGAGATTTGTAAAGTAGTTTCTGATGCCATGTACTTTGGAATAACAGGAGACGTGTTCTCTGAGTGTTCAACAGTACATCTGAAGTGTTGAACTAAGATGACAGGTTTATCTGTAGAGTTTTTGGATGTGATTGGTGGATGGGGGTGTGACTGCTTAACAGTAGCCAATGAGGAAGTACTGCAAAGTGTGAAGTGGAAAGGAAAGAAGGGCTACCCTGTGTTATGAGGTCTGCGAACACCGCTGTAGTCCGTTGACAGGGCATGCCATATCCGGGTCTTTTCAGGATGCCTGGCATGGAAAGGGAACTGTGGGGATTAGCCAATCAGGTGTTCCTGTTGTGCTTTATAGGAAAAGAGGGTATACATTTTTTTTTCATTGCTGTGTGTGGTGAAGATGGCTGTGGTTGGAGAGATGGAGAGACTCAGTGTGTGGATAGCGGGAGATTGTTTCATGACTAATCTGCAGAGGTATGCAGAGATAAGTGGCATTTCTGCCAACCTTGTATTTGAGGGAGTAGAGGTTTTTTGTTGTGGTGTGCTTAGCTGAAATTTGAAAGGTGTGCTTGCGCTTTTTTAAGATATGGCTGTTTTTGATACTCCAGATGTCCTTGTGGTGCACTGTGGAGGACTGCATTTGGGGTACATTAGTGCATTAGGGCAGTAACTTTGCAGAGTGCAGTGAAGGAATTGCTAAAGGCACTAATACAGCTCTTTCCATGTGCAAAGGTGATATTTTCTCATATACCACGTAGAGTACTATGGAGCTGCCGCAATGTATACTGTCTTCAGCAAGACAAAGGAAGGTGTCTTGTCAACAAAAGCATATCTTCTTTTTTGTGCAGTGTTGGGATGTCATCTTTTGAGAATGGGAACATTAATGCTCAGGGTGTGTTTTTGTTTTTTACTGTGGATGGCACTTACTTGTCAAATATTGGAAATGCAATTTTCCTTTGTAATTTAAGGAATGCTTTGAAGAGGTTTGTGTAAGCCTGTTAGGAAACAAAAGAAGATAAAAGCAAAAGAAAATGATAAAAAAGGTGTTTGTTCACAAGCAATTAAAAAACCAAAAAGCCCCTTTTCAGAGCCGCCACTAAAGAGAAAATACATTACCTTGGGACACAACGGTAGTCCGCGGACAGCACGTGCCACATCCTGGTCTTTTGAGGATGGCAGGTATGGAAATGTCACTGTGGAGCCCAACGGATTGGCCAATAAGATTTCCTAGGTGTGGTATGCAAGGAGAGAGTGTGGTGGAAGGTCTTTTTGCTGAGAGAAGTGCAGTTGGCTATGGCTCTGTCTTTCAAGAGGCAGAGTGTGTGGATTTTGGGGGACTCGTGGATCCATTGGTTGCAGTTGTGTGAAGAGCAGTGTGGAGTGTCTGAACATCTTGGATTTCCTCATGTTGATGTGAAGTTGTATTGAGTGCGCGGCATGAAGTGGGTGGACTTGCTCCCATTTTGTATCAATTTGGTCATGCTCCAACATCCAGACATTATTATTGTTCATTGTGGAGGGAACAGTTTAGGGCATGTCACTTGAATTTCACTGCATTTTGCAATAAAGTAGACATTTGGAAAATGATAGACATGTTCTCGAACTCCCGACCATTTTTTTTCGCATTTCGCAGAGACAGATTTGGCTGCGCTCCAGTTAATTTGGTCTGCAAGTGGAGAAAGCGAGGTGCAATATCAACAAGGCTGTTTTTGAATTTTTAAGAGATGTTGGCATGTAGTCTTTCGATAATTAAAACATTACATTTCATAGTACCAATGTGAGATGGAGTACATCTTACTGATACTGGCAATCAACTTTTTCTGCACCATACTGGAAATGCTTTAAAGCACTATTTGTAATTACAGAAAGCATTTTCCAGTAGGTGCAACAAAAAATGCATGGAAGGATGGCGAAAACAAAATGCCTATTGTAGTGCAAGTTGCACGGAAAAGTTTAGTTCAGTAGAATGTTGTTTAGTTCACTTTGAAACTTTTTAAAAACTTGCTAAAATGAAAAATACACAAAAAGGACCTTTTTTGTGCCACCACTTTCTCATGCAAAATAGTGCAATGCTTTTGACTCCACCCCCACCTACTTTTTTTAGATGTCTGTGGACTACCGTGCTGTCCGCAGACTTCGCAGGGTGGGTAGGGGCTTGCACTATTTTTTGGTATTTCTATTTTTGAACTGTGAAACTTTTTGGTTGATTTTTATGTTTTATAATTTGTTTGGCTTTTTTTCCCAGGACACACAAGGGAGGGGAGAGAAAGGAAGGGAAGGCAGGGAAGGGAAGGGGCACCAACCACATGGATGAAGGAGCAGTTGCAGAGATGAAGCTGTTGGCTGGGCCTTACTTAGGTAGGGGACAGTGTTTCTCATGCTGCCAGACCGCAGCCTCGAAAACACTTGAAAACTGCTCCCCCCTGGAGAGTGGTGTGTCACAGTATGTACAGAGCACTGTATTTATGGCCTTAAGGCATTCACAGGGATCCTCTGCCCCACAGGAGTGTCTCTTTTGGTGGCAGGAGTGGATGAGGAGGATGTGACAGTGGATGTCAACCTACTCACCCCTTCGAAAGGTACAACCTTCCAAACTGCTGTCTTGTGATTTGACCTTAAGTGTCGCTTCATGGAGGTGGTCCCCTAGCTACACAGACCAGGCTTTCCACGATTGAGTACAACTTTGCACTCAGTGCATCTAACCTTGTCCACACATGCCCTAGGTACCACCCAACGGTGGTAAAAAGCCTCCATACCTAAGATTCACGCTCGCTGCTGGCGAAAGGGATTTCCACCACCTCACCCTCTTCTTCCTCTTGACCCACTATGCATCACCACACTTGTTCCCCTCTACAGGCCCTCAGGATGGCGGTGGTGAGGCAGCTTCAGTGGCGGTGGATGCCATCTTCTCACAGAAGAACAAAGTAGAGATCAGAATACCCAAATCTGCAGCATGTGCCCACTCCAGGACAGCCAGAAACAGCAGTGGGTGTGTCCCTTTTAGGGATGCTGTCCACAGATGGCGTGACTGTCTGCGGACAGTTCGAACCACAGGTAGGGCTAATAAAGTTACAAAAAGTCACTAGATCAACTAGGACATGGTCTAGGACATCTGCAAGGGTGACATTTTAGCTTACAAAACCCTGGATTAGCCAAAAATGCACTTTTTTTGTCCGGGGGTACAAACAGTGTCCACGGATACTCCCGACACACAGCGCGGGTGCGTCATATGATGACATCCCCGAACATCCGTGGATAGGACGGCTGTCCACGGGACACCTTTTGTGCGGGATACGGTGTGCGCCTGCTCCCAGTTATCCGCAGGACTGGGGTGGGGCCCCTGAACTAATTAAAAGTGCGACACATGCAGGTAGACAGCTCTGGACAGGCGCTGTGTTCAGGGGCTCAGGAGATCAGATGCACTGTGCCCAGGTATCCGCAAGACAGGGGTGGGGTCCCCAAACTAATTTAAAGTGCATCATGACTTCATAGACATCTCCGGAGAGGCGGGGTGTATGGGGGCACAACACAAACAGATGCGCATGCGCCCAGGTGTCCGCAAGACAGGGGCCGGGCCCCCAACCTATATAAAAGTGTGAGTTGGTGCGTGTGCAATATAACTGCGCAAGGGACACTAAGTTCAAATTATCAGGTCTCAATGTTATTCAGTATTCAAAGGAGAAGCCATCCAAATTCGAGATTTTTAATTGTGTATTCTGCCGACACGTGTTTCGACCCAAGGGGTCGTCCTCAAGGCAAGAAGTAATGGGGATGTATCCCTCAACAGAATTAGTTAAAGTAAAGTTCCAGGAATACAACTGGGTGTCTCCTAGAATGTTTCCGATTAAGTGCGCTTTGATGCCCTCATGGATTCGCCGATATTAGTCTTTCAGTAGGTTTCAGTGAAAAAATTGCATTATAGATTCAGTACATGGTGTCAATACCTGTATTATCCTATATCAGGGATAAATGCCCAATCTCAGCAGGAGTGTGTGGTCCTGGCCGCTGCTGTAGTGTGTTATATAAAAGTGTGTTATAACTTTTCAGACATCTCTGGACAGACATGCTGTTCGGGGGCACCTCAATTTTGGTTGCAGACAGCCCGGAAAGTTGTGCTGTGCACAGACTCCAAACGGGGCTTTTAAAAAAGAAAACACACACACACACCAACAGTACACACATATATATTAGGACACATAAATACACTCAATTAAGAAAGCGAAGGGGTAGCAATATGGGAAACAGATATGAGGGAATTGGGGTTTTCTATAGACTGTTCATGAGGTTAGGAAGGGATTGAGGTATCATTGTAGCGTCTTTGATTGAAGGAATTCGGTGGGAATCATTGGCTGGGGCAGGGGCAAGGGGCAAAGATACAAGTGGGGCAGTGTAATTGAATATTGCCTTTAATATGACTTTGACAAATGTCATTAACTGTACAATATTCGTGTTCAATTCATCCATTTTTTTTTGACAGATTTAAAAGTTAATTTGCTGCATTTTGAATTCGGGGCTCTCTGTGCCCATCTTCTTGGTAAACTAGTGGTAATTCGGGTATACTATCTTCATTTGCACTATGTACTGTTAAAAAGAAAACCATGTTTTAGTGACTTGTGAAACAATTTGCATCAATGTTTACTACTTTAAAAATTGTATTCTGTACCATTAGAGTTATTTCCTTCACTCATTTCCTAATGGGGAAAATTGTCTTCTACAAAAACAAAACCGTATCTTGCCATACGGTGACCCTGTTGTGCACTCGTATGGGGACATATAATC
Source organism: Ambystoma mexicanum (assembly GCF_040938575.1). Classification (NCBI taxonomy): domain Eukaryota; kingdom Metazoa; phylum Chordata; class Amphibia; order Caudata; family Ambystomatidae; genus Ambystoma; species Ambystoma mexicanum. Next base: position 839,737,219 of record NC_090935.1, on the reverse strand, counting down.
CCAAATAAATGGGTATCCCAAGAGGGGAAAACCCACATGCAGACCTAATTGGTCAGAAATAGTTAAAGGTTACATATAGAAAAGGTAAATCAATACATTAGACAGTCGTAAGACTTGCACAAAATCAATAAGACATCTGACTTAGTAGACTAATTATAAAGAAAAGAACTCAAGAGACTGAAGTCATATTTATACTTATAAAGTCCAAACTTTATCTCATCAAGTTTGGATGAAAAAACCCATATAACACACAATGGGATTATGAAGAAGGTAAGAAAAAATCATATAATGTATATCATAATTTTATAAAATGTCCATCAAACTGTGTCAAAAAAGAGAACCAGAGCAGACATCAGAAAGCTCTTGCATAGAGCATCATGTGTTCACAATATTCACACAAGCGATGTACTAATATACATTTAGTTTTCACATTCAATTGACACATGAATCCATTATATCTCCTTTCAAATTCATATATTGCCAACGCGTTCGGATTCCTAGCAATCCATCTTCAGGGCAAGAAGGCTATATGTTACTATTGTTCATTATTTTTGCTTGTAGACACCTAGAAGGTTATAAATAAGGTAACTCAGTATGGGGATTGACAAATGAGTAACAACAGCTTAATCCATAAATGTAATGATGTTTAGATTAGCACTGACCTTCCTGCCTATATAGTCGTAATGCTAGAAAGGTCCCAACTATTAGAGAGGGATTGAATCTATATCAATCATACAGAAATTACCTCAAGGTCACTGTAGGTTATAAGAAAGTGAAAAAGGAGTAAATAAAGTCAGTCAACACTGGACTCACCGAGCTTCAGAGGCTCAAACTATCCCAGCTGGGAATGTAGATCGGGCAGTCGCGAGAGTACTGTATTTGTGGACGTAGGTAAAGTAGAGGAAAGAAAACCAAAATCAATATAATGAGGGTCCACCCAGCATACTGCAATCATAAGATCACGATATGCAGGTATACCATGTAATGCACGCATTAAAAGACTATCCAATGTAACTAGAGGGAGTCTCTATTTTAAAATGAAAGCAATGGCGACAAATGTGTATGGCTCCATAAACATTAACATTAAAACGACTGAGCATCTATGAATGCTAAGAACCAAATTCCATATTAAATATGCAACCTGTTAGGGAAAAAGGTCACAATCCCTTCTATGTACATGCACAGGTGTTGTTAGTAAATATATACATATACCCAAAGTGAAATTTGTATATTTAAGTTTGTAGATATCATCGCACAAATCAGATAATGTGCAACATATACAGAGTCATTAAGGCCATGATTCAAATCTCTCACCCATAGGACATGATTGAGGTTACAGCCGGCCGCCCGAAGGACGTGCGGCTAGATTCCTGATTTTAAAAGTTTCGCCACGGCACCCGCATGGGCGCCGATGCCACGTCGATGCTCCACCATCTTGCTGTGGGACTCTGACGTCCCTATTTACTATGGAGATAATGTTCCTTATACTCAACAGTGAAAACGAATGTATAGCATTTGCCTGATAAAATGATTAGTTTGAAGGGAATCAGTTTAACAACAACCGCAGAGCTGGAAGATGCTTTGAACTGTATTCTGAATATGATACTTGATTAAAATGATGTATATGTCAAAACGGAAGTAATATTAATAAGTAGTGTAAAAGGTATATAGCGGGACCGGGCGACCAGCAGAAAAAATTCTGCAGATGGCCCCCTGCCCGCTAGAGTGTAAACACCAAGGATATGGACAAATAAGGCAGGTAAAATCTGCAGAATGTCAAGTTCCTTAGAACAAATGAGCATGTCATATACAGTGGTATGTCAATCCACCAAGCAGACTACTGAGTTGTAGTGCCCCCTAATTAGCATGTCATTTTGAGATTCACCAGTCTGTCTACTCAACTCAGCAGAAACAGTTATAATAGTGCTCTCATGTTTAATTCCAGCTCACAGTCTTTCTGGGCTAATCAGAAATTATTGCCCAGTGTCGTAGACTCATCAGTCCTAGTGTTCAGTAAGTAATATATAACCAAAGTATGCCCTTAGAGGTAGGGGGACAAGATCACAACATTACTCACCGGTCCCAAAGCCTGCTCAACATCTTACTGGGCCAATCAATGACTAATCACAATAGATCATAGTGAATAACAGAGTTGCATTAATCATTGCCTCATTCATCTCAGATATCAATATTACATCAGAAATACTGTAATGTCTGATCAGTTACCCACATTGAACCTAGAATACTGTGTTGCCTGATCCTTTTTACGCGGACCCTATCATATGTTAACACATAGGTTCAACCCAAGGGTGAAGTCAGTCCATGCTGTACCTAAACAACAATTCAAACAAAGCACATCAAGTGAAAATCACAATTCATTCCTCTTGGACTGAGTGAATCCAACAAATCAACCCAACCTATTTCCCTTTGCAGACGTTTACTGTGGATGTCCCCCCTCTACTCCCCAGCTTGATTTGCTCAAGAATTACACATTTAAGTTGAGCCACAGTATGTCTTGGCTCTGAGAAATGCATGCCTACCGGGATTTCTGATTTTGGGTACGGATATTAGATTTATGTTCCATCCATCTTGTTTTCGCCTTCCTTGTTGTCATCCCCACATAATAGTAAACTCATGGTCATTTAAGTCCATAGATCACATTGTAGCATCACAGGGGGTTTTAGCCAAATCGGTTTACCCGAATGAGGATGTGTAATACTGTTTCCTGTTATTATATTGCCACAATGTTGGCAATTCTGGTAAGGTAATGTTCCCTTGAATGCACTCTTTCTTGTATCCAGTATCTGCATTTCTGCTTTGACCAGGCTGTTGCGTAATGCTTTGTTGTTTCTATGGACAAATATTGGTGGCTGCTGAAATAGTTGCTGCAACTGGGGGTCCATTTACAGCATAGGCTAGTTCTTCTGGATTATCCTCTTGATTCTCCCACTTTGTGTTGAGTGTGTGGTCACATAGACTAAGGGTTCCCCTACTTTGGGGGCTTAGGTTTTAATAGTGTCTCTCTCTCTATTTGTTCCACTTTCTCAGCCACCTCTGAGATAAGTGTGGGATATAACCTCCTGTTTTGAATTTCAACTGCAGGGGTGAGGATTGTCGTTCATACTCAGATGACTCAGATATATTTCTTCTATAATGAAGAAACTGGCTTAACGGTACACAGCCAATAGTCCTCTGGGGATGGTAGCTGGTAGCTAAAAATAGGCTATTCTTGTCCACGGTTTTAGTAAATACTCTGGTTTCCAACTTGTGTCCCATCAAGGAAATTGATCACTGATTCACTGGTTTCTGTAGTGAATTTGATCCTTGGATGCATTTAATTCACCATCTTGAAAAAGTTCTGTAACTCATCCACTGGCCCAGTCCAAATACCAAAGATGTCATCAATGTACCGGACATAGATGGAAAGATGACACATCCATCTGCGTGAGGAGAATACATGTTTGTATTCAAGGAAATACATATATATATTGGCATAACATGGCACCATTGCGGCCCCCATGCTAGTGCCTGTTACTTGAAGAAAGAATCTATCTTGAAACATGAAAAGTTTATTCATAAGAACCAATTTGAGAAGGGTCAGGATAAATACACTCTCTCCTTGGCAATTTTCTGATCTCAATAGGAGCCACTCCACAGCCTCCAAATTTGCCTCATGAACTATATTTGTGTAAAGTGAAGTCACATCCATCGTGTATAGTATATCTCTGCCCTTCACCAATTCGATGTCCTTAAGTTTCTGTAAAAAATGCATGGTATCCAGGATGTAACTACTAGTATCTTGAATGAGAGGCTGCATTATCTTATCAACAATATTTTGCCAACGGTTCCTAGAGACTCTCATTAGCTGCAATGATGGGACGTCCAGGCAGTTTGATAAGTCTATTATTATGTTTGGGAGTATGTACAGGACGGGTATAATCAGGTGTTTCTTCTCCAAGAACCTACAAGTTTTCTCCAATATAAATTCTCAATTCTCAAGCACATCCAGCACTTCTTGGATAAGGATTCTGACTCTCAACATCGGATTAAATAGTATCTCCCTGTAGGTTTCAGTGTCCATAAACTGACACTCGATTTCATCCAGGTAATCCTGCTTATCCATCAGTACCAAGGTACCACCCTTGTCAGCAGGTTTGAAGATAATGTTTGTATTATCTAATAGATTTCTTAGTGTCTGTCGTTCCCTAATAGTGAAATTGCCATACACTTTTGTTTTGAAATGCAGCTTTTTGAAATCTTGTAATACTGTTCTTTCAAAACCTGAAAGTATATGGTTCTGTACAGGGGGATTGAAGGAACTCTTAGGATAGAGTTCTGGGAACTCAGAGGGTACCTTCACAACAGACTCCTCATCCATTACATCAAAGAACACTTTTAATTTCAATTTCCTCACTAGCTTAAAGAAATCAATCTTCTCCTTAAGCAATGCACTATTGCTCTGGGGAACAAAAGAGAGGCCTTTCCTCAATACCTGTAGTTCAAGTCTGGAAAGAGAATAAGATGATATATTGACGAGTAGGTCTTCTTCCGATTTTTCTTTCTCTGTGGGTTTCTTCTTCTTTCCTCGTCTGGTTGGTCTAAAAAACAGGATCTGTCTGGAACAGGATCGTTGTCATGGGAGCTAGAAACTGCCTCGGTGTTGGTATTTGGTGTTGTCTCGAGCTCAGTACTGGATGCATCGGAAGAGGTAGGCTCCGGATTGGAAGGTCCTGGCTTTCGGAGTTCGTTCTTGATAGGGTTTATTGGGCGATGACCGTAGTACTCTTGACAAATATAAACAATGTCAGGTTTATAATCCTGAGTATCTCTCCTAGACTTACTGATCTTTTTTACCTCAAGCTCTTGTTTGTATTTTGATAATTTCTGATGTGTCTCTTCCAGGATCTGTTTGAATTGGTCTGCTGTAAAACCTTTGCTAAGTTAGGATTTGATACCCTCAATATCCTCATCCAAAGTTGTTAAATTGTCTTCTAACCAGTCCAGAGTGCTTGCCATTTCTGTTTAAAGAAAACAATACTGCTATTTCTTACAAGTCATGTACATACAACACACTCTAATGTTACAGGAAGAAATATAGTGTTGTACTCATTTTTGAAAGGGTTTCTTCTGAGTAGCTTGGAGTTGATTCTGAGTGTGTACACAAAGTTGCACTGAGGTATTACTGTTAGATGTACAGTTCACCTTTCTGCTTGGTGCATTCCATTGTGTTGTGCAACCTATGAAATTGTAGTTCTGGTTTCATAAGTACAGAATTTGTATACATAAATCATTTTTGAATATGCTACATATATCTGTTGTAGTTTAAAGAACATGTCTTTGTTTGTTGCTGGATTTAATAATGCAAGGTAACCCCTGTGCTTTTGGCAGTGTGAATGCTGCCCGAAGTCTGCTGACAGTCACACAGTCCGCAGACTCTGTGGCTATCATGCTGGGGTTAGGGGATCAATATGATATAAGGGGACATGTAGAACAATTAAGGGTATCCTGGTAAAAACCCATGAAAATCAGTGAATAAACAATATTAAAGGGACGTATGGTTAAGTTTCACTAATAAAAACCTACGAAATTCAATGAAAAAACTTTGTTAAAGGGATATTATGGTTAAGTTGCTCTCATAAAAACCTAACAAATTCAATGGGAAAAATGTGTTAAAGGGATATTATGTTTACAAGTAAAATAGAAAACCCCCAGAAATGTGCCAGTTATGGTAAGCTAAGCAACCATAACTTGTGCCACCACCGTGCACTGCCAAGATTAACACCCAGGACATCAGAGATGACATCACAAATGTCATTGATGACATCACTGATGACATCCCTTATATGGGCCACTTGTTTTTGTTCACTGACATATCTAGGCCAGGTGGTTTTGTTCACTAACAGTCGCAATATAACAATTTTAAATGTGCTATATATCTAGGTATTAACCTTGTTTTATATTCTTAAAGCACTTTCATTAGGGTTTAGTCTCACCTCATGGTGCACATATATAGTGGCGTTTCCGGCATTTAAAAAGGGTGACCGAGGAGGCCCTGTGAAATACAGACCAATGTTGACCTTCAAGATATGCTAGAATGATGTATGTTACACCGGGAACAATTAGTAACTATATTTCCTCAAAAAGAGCTCAAAGTGCAACTGCCTTTGATCAACTAACCCTGGACACTCCACCAAAACATGCTCCAATGTTTCAATCTTATTTTGTAGTCTACAAAACAACACACTCTATGACTTCTATCATCCTTAGATCGTGCACCCAGCACCTCATTTGTTGGTAACAAATTAAACCGGCATGGAAGAAACTGTCCCCTGCATGCAGGATTTGGTCATTTTTAGAGATACCCAAGAATAGTATTAAGAGCTTAATCCTCCTAAAACAAACATGTTTACAATCGATAATGGTATTTACCCAATCACTGTCCCAAAGTTTATGCTTGACAGTATCAGGGTTTACAACAAGGATGTCTGACATTCATTGAATAGTAGATAAAATATGTAAGCAATGTTCCACCCAAGAATTCAAGAGCTCACCTTTTTTACTCCATTTTAAAATATTAGGTAACTCAGAAATCATCCCAACTCTGTCATTAAGCATTTACTAAATAAACAAATATTTGTCCAATTTACCATAACTGTCAGGGATAAACGCCCCAATTCATACTGGATAATTGGAGCCAGCATGCTCTTAGGTAGATGGAACATCCTTCTCCAAAATTAACCCTCAAAAGTCCTCCATGGAATACTAGAGGTACTATCAAGGTATCTGCTCCATAAGCCGCAGGGGCCAAAGGTGCAGGTGTTGGCGTCCTGCATACATGGTGGAGAATTTTATAAAAACATATATTCTACCTGCACCATGAACAACCTTATACATGTCTTTTATTGTAGTCTCACGCCCCGTTCTACCACCTAATATCTTGTTGGAAGGGTTACGTGGTCTACATGTTTGTCTTCATTTGTCATTACTTGGAAATTGGCTCCTTCCCATTTGGGAGTATCTGCTGGATTAAAAACCTGTATCACAGCAGCACGAAAATAGTGATTTGAGCCTTCCTCGTAGTTTTTAATTGTAGAGTCCCCTTGGTAAGTCCTGATTTGTCTATGGGATAATAAAATTATGATGTACCCATAATAGACAGTCCGGATTTTTCAGTCCAGGGTGTTAACTTTACTTTCACTTTTACATTTTTACATTTCCTTGCCTAAAGCCCTTTTGGGAAGCTTAACAGTGACCAAGGACATACAGAAGTCTAACAACCTTCATGTTGTTACTGTTTTTCAAAAATGGATTCTCTTTGACCTCTTTTGCTGTCTCCCCCTTTTTGTAAGCGGCACATCAGCACTTCCTAAGGAAAGTTGTTCCTCTATCTTAGATTGAGGAGAGGGTCAGATAGCGATTCACTCTCTATCCTTCTGTCTTTCCAACCGACTCCGGATCTCCTTGGCCACTGCTTCATAGCACCTTTTGCCCCATACTGAATGGGGTTATTTTACTGCCTAGTGTGAATCATATCCAATTGTATGTTGCCCTCCTTTGTTGTGTTACAATACTTGCTCGTTAGGGCTTCACCCTGCTCACTGTATTCTCAGTGCCCTCTGGGTTATAGCTGGTAAAAGTGCACCTATAAACTGGTTGATTCCATAGGTTTAAGTCAAGATGTAAAATGAGAAAATACAAGCTAAAACTCAGGTTAAGTTGGCAAGCTATGTAAAAAAAACTTGCTCTGCCAGTTGCTAGCACTGAGAAATGGTGACACCTCATAAACTTCTGGCACAGGAAAGTGTTCATTGCTAGCATGGAGGACTTTGAATGCACCAGGACAAAGGGACTTCCCAAGCTCATCAGACATTCATCTTTGCTCCAGGCTGGGAAAATAGCAGTCTGAGATACTCACCTGTCAAGTGTGAGGGGCAATAAAATCTTCAATCAAGTTAGAGGCCCCTCATCCTGCTTCAAAGGAATTGACAGCTGCTTGCAGTTGGAGGAAAAACAAAACTGATCAAGTGACATTTGCTTTTAACGGTTATTTTGTAACTGAACTTTAAAAGACGTTTAACCCTGCAGCAAGAATTAGGAAAAACATGAAAAGTTGGTAGTACTAAATCTAATTTTATGCTCTTTCTTTGAAAACTTGGTAGGACTTATTACTGCATAAGGAAGAGAAGTTATAAAAATTGACCGATTTCAGGGAAAGTATTGATGTTGCAAACATAACATGTTGTACACACGTCCCAGTGGTAAATGCACATCTGTGTACAAAACTGGGAAGTTTTAGGCTAAATCTTTCATGATTAAAATTGCCAAAATGTAGCAGAAAGGCAAAACCAAGTTCCACAGACTTGGGGTTTGGATTGAAATATGACACACACAATATGTAACCTGTGTATCTGATTTTCTCAGAGGGTATAACTGCATAAATATGAATTGATGGCAAAATTCGATTTTGGTTCCAGGGGTGGTTTCTAGACATTGTAAAAATCATCCCATAAACATGACACCCATTTTCTGTGATCCAATCAGCTGTGGGCAAGGCGGAAACTATGCACTGGCCCCATACTAGCATTATGGGTGTGGGTTGTAAGCCTGCCCCTGCCACATACTGTAGTGATGTCATCTGGTAGGATAAATAAGGGACCCTGACAGCACACAGGATACACACTGATTCCTGACTTCCTTTGTGAATTCCTGTGTGGCATCCTGTTCCTGATTTATTCACCCTGCTTGATCCTGATTCCAGATTTTCATTGCAAAAACAAGGCATATGCATTGCTGAACCCCTTTTCAGCTAGGCCTCACATTCTAAAAATCCCAAAAACCCAAGGGAAGCATCCTGATCCAGCCAAGCAATTAGATGCATGCCTGCTCCAAACTCGCTATCTCACTGATCCGTAGTATCCAGTAACCAGAAGGGCCAGTCCAGTACAGTCCGGTCACCAGAACGGCCCAGCTGATCCTGTTCCGGCGGATTTGACCAGCTATCCGGTGTTAGAACTGATCTGTGTGGTGACTAGAACCCTTGACCGTCCAAAATCCTAAATTAAAGTGGACTGTAAGTATTAATAGAAACCATAGAAAACCATAACATACCTTGCCTTGTCCTATCCCAATCTCTAAACCATCCTATCCTTACCTTTATAACTTGTAACATTGTCAGAATCCTTATTGCAATCCTGTTCTTGATTTATCTTGCTAAGCGCCATTTCTTTAGTCATTTTTATCTTGTGCAAATTCTAAACTATCAATCCTACTTCGACTGACCGGACTGGTTCCGCCAGGGCGGGCGCTGGGGATCTGGGTTTGAAGTCATGAATCGACTCCAGAGCTTACTGTGTCCCTGTTTGTTATTCTAGCCTGAATGTTCTAGTCTAGAGTAAAATCATAGTAAATATTTTTTTGTCCAAACTGAGTTTCTTTTCTGTTTCCACTGCCCGATTTTTCTGAAAATGCCTCTCATTCTACATTGCATATCTCTGTCAGTTTAAAAAAATAATTTGGTTAATTTTAGGCATAAATCAACATGTTTGCAAAGTTTTACATGTATTATTTTTATTTCTAAATTATTTTCAACCTTCCATTCAAATTCAAATTGTTTACTTTTGCTCAACCTATTGCTTATGACTGCTAGTATCTTTCCGTTGTTGCTCCCAAAGAAATGTGTACTCAATTAAGGATTTTTTCACATTTTCATGGTTTATTCAGCCATTTCCGAAATGTAATTTTAAACAGTAGGGTTTCAAATCCGTTTTTCTCTCTTGTTTGGGGAGGGAAGTTTGGATTCAAATTCTGTTTTCTATTCCTTATTCCTGACTAACTGCTGCTTCCTTATATCTATCTAGAATTGTTTATTTGTGGGTTGAGGAATATTGCAAGGGGAAATCCTAACTTAAGTGCTATCTTTCCAAACAGCCAAAAGTGTTCTTTTCTCTGGTGTTTTCCATCTGTGTTGCTAAAGAGTGAATTTAAGTGCATTGTTCACATTATTATCTGTTATTGTCACCACATTGGTGATTGCTGTTCCCTATTAAAAAGTATATGTTTGATTTGAATTTTAAATAAAGAAATAAATACTACCTTTACCAACCAGCCTAATTCCTGGTCCATCGTGACCCAGGGTATTTGAAAAGGGGTGTGATATGATTGGTGTATCACTCAAAATATTGAACCTATATATATAATAAAATAAGCATTTTGGTTGTGCACTGCATACTAGGCTGAGACCAGGGTGTATCGCCTGATTGAAATCCTCCAGCTGCTCTCACTGCCGGCACTGCTCGCCTCTCCCACCTACTGCTCACCATTAAATCCTCCAGCTTCCCCCATGAGGGTGAAGCCTACAGGAGTCAAGAGTGTAGGTGCTTGTGTCCCGCAGCCCTCTGCAGAAGACTTCCTCCAGCTGCTCTCACTGCAGCACTGCTCGTCCCTCCCACCTGCTGCTCGCCATTAAATCCTCCAGCTCTCCAGCTTCCCCTGCGAGGGTCAAGCCCACGGGGGTCAAGGGTGTGGGTGTTTGTGTACCGCAACCCTCTGCAGAAGACTCTCTCCAGCTGCTCTCACTGCCGGCATTGCTCACCCTTCCCAACTGCTGCCCATGAGGGTGAAGCCCGCCGGGTTCAAGGGTGCAGATGTTGGCGTCCCAGCAGGGTGTTGGTGGGCCCGTAGAGGGTGTTTGTCCCCTTCCCATGCTTTTTTTATCCATCATTCATACACAGTTCTGATTCGACTGGAAGCTGTGAGGCAGTGCTGTGATCAACTACAGCTGCACTTCGCTTTCAACTCTGCCCAAGAATACAGGACGTGCATGGACCAGCTAAGGTTAGGAGGACATTGGAGACAATTGGGAGGTAACTAGTGACACCGGAAGATCCCAGATAATGGAATATATTGAAATATTGAGTCTCTGCTGCTATGTCCCATGATTAACTGCGCTTTTGGGGAATTTTGGCTCCGCTCCGTGAAATGAAAAGTACAGTATCTCTCCCTTGCACCAGTGTACCAGTGTGTTAACTCCCTGAGCAGTCTATAAGTTACTGGATGTGTTTCAATCTGAGTCCGATGGCCCATTCATCATGGCAGCCCCTAGTTGATGATGATCTTGGTTCTGAGTGTCTTGTGTTGGGGATGGGTGGCTTAAATGATAGACGGCCTGTCACCCAATTTCCACAGACTATTCAAATGGTTCTGGTGGAACCTCTCAGCGAGTCTGGACTGGCTGCCCCAATGCCTTGACCCACCCCCAGCAGCCCTGGACACAGGCAGAATGTAATTCTTGCTGTTTCCCCCCCATGTGCCACTCATGTCAAGTCATTGTAACTTGGTTCAGACCAATACTTTGTCATTGAGTAGGGGAAGGGCACTTTTGCCACCTATCATGACCATGATCAACGGCGAGTTTCCTAAACAGTCTTCCAGCAATCAGTTTTAAGTGCATTTAGCGAGCTTGTTGGAGGTCTGGCATGTGCATTGACATGTGCATCAACATCAATTAATGCAGTCCTTTTGGACATCCCACTTAGCCCAGTATCTAACTTTCGGGTAACAATCTGTTCCACCACTGAAATGAAAGGGGAGGGGTACCTGGGCTTATAGGAGTGTTGCTTTAGTTGCAGGTTAGTTCTGTCCAAACTTTTTCTGACCTGCTTATGCCTCTAACTGAAGTAGCTGGCAAGCAAGTGGAAGCAGGGAATTCTCCGACCAATCAGCAGGGTGTGAAAAGAAACTCAAACAAATCCCATGATCAGAAGACAGTGTGTTCTCTAGTCCATGAACCTGGTACTAACCCCCCAGAGAAGAGCCAGGGAAACAGTGGGCCCCGCGATGGGAGTAGAGAGAAGGCTAATAATAAAGGTGCTCAATGGGCATAGTGATAATTGGCAAACCAGTACCATCTGGCAATGAGCCCAAAGTAACTCTGCAACCTGCTGTCCCACTCCCAATAAGGCGGAACTGTGGCCTGCAAGAGAAAAGATCTTCCAGGGTGAATATGACACCTGCAAAAACAACTAATGTGTCATGCCAAGATCTGCTCCATTTCCCTGACAAATTTATCAGAAATTGCACCCCGGATTATATTCTTGCATGGAGTTCCTAAACTGACTTCAAAGCGGTACGAACCAAGGAAAGCACTTTGAAATAAATACTTACACTGGCTTTATTTTGTGAGGGGGTGTACATTTTTTTTTTTTTATTGTTTGATCAAAATGTGATTTTACAATACTGAAGCTTTATAGTAAACTTCGATGAACTCGTCTTTGTGTTTTCTATTTTGAAAGAAGACGGGGGCTTATCCTTTATAGCTTGCTGTTAACATTAAGTAGATTCATGTCAATGTATTCTAGCATTTTTGCAGTTGCTATTTGCCACGTTGTTTTTTCTCCCCCAATGAGTCTGCACCACCACAATTGCTCTTCTGGCAGTGTGCTGAAACCCGGTATCATTGGCAGATAGCACTGTCTGATTGCTGCAGTCGCTGTACATGCCATGAGTAGATGTCTTATTGTCTCCTTTGGAGGTTGTATGTCGTTGTATGTCGTTGGAACAGAATCTGCAAGTGTTTGACTGTGCTTATTTCATTTGTTTTGAAAAGGTTAAGCCTTGCTCGTAGAATTGAGTTCTGTGCTTGCCTGTTTGGAAACTGCTTTATGTAGTTCTGCAGTTCATTTCTTTTTACAGTAAAACTTGGTAAATGAGCGATGAGTTTTAATGTCGCGGTACCGTCAATCGTTTTGGCCCAGTCCATGTCTTTTATTTTCTTTAGCACTTTACATGGATTTGTGATGAGTTCGTCTTCGTCTGAGATGATTGCGTCCAGTACTATTTGATTTTGCTTTTGCCAGTTGGTTACCATATCACAAGTACTGTTGTTCATTTCTTGTTTGATGATACTAAAGATTTTGTTTTGACTTTCCATTCTGCATTTGCAATATAACATGATGGCATTGCAGGTTGCAGAACATTCTAGGGATTGTAAACTTAATTCGCGTCGTATTGCTACGCCAGGAGTCGAATTTGGTAGTTTAAGGACTTTACGCCAGAAATATGCTTCTAATTTGCACCAAACTTTTTGTGGAATCATCGGCATTGCTGCTATGCCATAAGTGATGGTGGGTACGACCTTCATCTTGTAAAAGTTTATTATTGGTTTCAGGAAGAATTTTCCAAATTTACTGTCAATTTTTTTTGCTTGAGCTGCTAGTTTACTCATTTTTGTGTGTAGTTCCTGCTGCATTGTTGTTTCATGGAGGGAACTATCCATATTTACTCCTAGATATTTAAAGTTTGAAACCACCTCAATTCTGGTCTTGCCCAAATGCCACTGAAAGTTTTCTTTTTTTGGATGACATTGGAAAATCATGATTTTTGTTTTGTTGATATTGATTTCCAAATGATTGCTATTAGCGTAGATTAGAAGGGCGTCAAGTTTGCGCTGTAGCCCAATTTGAGTCTGGTCAAAAATTGTTAGGTCATCAGCGTAAAGCAGGTGTCCAATTTGCGTTGTTCCCAGTGCTGGTGGGAAGGCTCGTGTTTGAATTCCCATTTTTTGAATGTCGCCGATGTAAGTGATGAAGAGTGCTGACGCCAGTGGACAACCCTGTTTGACTCCTCGTGTGGTGTTTATTTCGGTTGATAAATCTCCTTCACGGCTGAGTCTGACTCTTATGGATGTGTCATAATGCAATGCTTGAGTTGGCTCTAAAAGAGAGTGGGGACATTTCCATGCTTCAAGTTTGTCCCACAAGAGTGATCTTTCAACTCTGTCGAAGGCCTGAGTGAAGTTGATATAAGCTGCAAACAGACGGTGATTCTTTTCTAGGGTTTTTGCTTTTAATATACTACACACTAGTATATTTCATGTTGTACCTGTGTGTTTCTTGAACCCTGTTTGCATATCATCGTTACATTCTGCAGAGGCCGCCCATCTTTGAAATCTCCTCAAGAGTAATGAAGCATATACTTTTCCCATAACATCTAGTAGGGCAATCGGTCGAAAGTTCATTGGGTCCGTGAGGCTGCCTTTTTTGTAAATCGGTACCACGATTGCTTTAGTCCATGATTGTGGTACTTATCTCGTTTCAGTGCATCGCTTAAAGATGACGCTTAGCAAGATAGCCCATTCTTCTGGATGACTTTTTAATTCGACATTACTGATGCCATCCGGGCCTGGTGCACGCGAGTTTTCAATTTTTTGATGATGTCAATAATGTCCTCTTTTCTATTTAGGTTCGACCATTGTACAGCTTTTAATTGTTGCGCTTGTGGTTTTATATTTAGATCAGATTTAAAGACTTTGCTGAAGTGACTTTCCCAGGTATGTTGACTAATGTTGTTTAAAATTTGATTGTCCTGCGTTTGTTCAACGTCGTGTATTAAGGACCAAAAATTTCTACTGTTGTTATTAATAAGCACCTTTGTTATTTGTTCGGCGTCCTCTTGGTACAATTTATGTCTATACGATTTTACCCAGGCTTTGTATTTTGTTTTGATACTTGAATCTCTGATGTGCCGTCTGTGGCAATTTGCTTATAGGCTGTTCGAAGTGCTCTTCTATACTCACGCCTTTTATCAATTAGAACTTTGTTATATGCGTGTTTAGTTTTTCGGTTTGTTGCGTTTCCTTTTCTTTTTGATGTCTGCATATACGGCAACAGTAGAGGTTGGTAGTCGATGCCAGGGCATGTCGCTGAAACGGTGATTTTGAGAATTTCAGCAGTACTTAGTTTGATTCTGGTGCCTTTCGTGTTTGCCTCAATTCGTATGTTCATTTGCCAGTTTTTTTTGGTTATGAAGTTCCATGCGGTTTCAAGCAGGTTATGGTCGCTTGTTGAGGTGTGCCGCACTTTAAAAAATTGTAGACAATGCAACATGGATTTGGATACATAGATGTAATCGATCGTGGAGGCCAAGGCTGCACGCTTCCAAGTTGCTATTCTGTCTGATTCAACGAAAACTTCGTCCAGGTTGTATAAATCACGCGAGTCGGTGAACTTTCGCCAAATTGTGCCACGGTATGCGGACGCCTTTTGTGATGCCGTTGCATTCATACTGGTTATTTGGGTGACATTTAGATCTCCACATATCAGAATGTTCTCTATGTCGTGCTCAGATCTTACTGCGTCAATTGTCCTTTCACAAAGGTCTATGAACTTTTTTGCGTTTATTGCAGCTGGGTTCCAGTAAAGATTTATTATAACAATTTTTGGTAAATCTGTCTTATGATTTTCATCGCCTTGCCAGGCAATTTCTACTGCCAAAATTGATTGATTTGCAATTATCGTTTGTACAATGGAGGCTCCAGAACCATTTCGGCAGGCTATTAGGAGACCTGATGTTGGACGTCCTTTGGTTCCTCTTGTGGCTGGGGATAGAATGATCTGATATCCTTCTAGTGTGGGAGTTTGCTGAAGCCAGGTTTCTTCTAGACAAATTATGTGAAATTCTCTGAGATTGGGGCCTCCTGGAGCAGTCAAGTGTGTATGGCCTCGCGTGTTCCATGAACATAACTTGATATCATTGATAACTTCCATGGTCTCATTACATATGACTGCTTCCGCCCGATGGGGTGGCTATTGTTTGCGATGCTTTTGGCAACCAAGCCCAGGTTCCTGTTTTACTGCTTATATTTGGGTTTTGTTTGAATTGAGCCGTCGGTGTTGAGCTGACTCTTTGCAAACAGGTTATTTTTGTTGCACCATCAATGATTGGTGTCCGTTGTGAATTTACCATCTTGACTTTCTCAGTTGTTTTATTAAATAATGAGTCATTTTTGGTTTTATAATGCTCATGTTTACTCTTATTGTAATGTGATCTCTGATATTTCTTTGATGTTTCAAGTCCTTTTATTGCTTTGTGGTCTCTCTGAGAGTGATCCTCTGTGTCTTTTTCATCGTGCATCCTGTACTTCGTGGTTAAGTGTTTGTTTTCCGTGGCATCGATCTCCCTAGTTTTGGCTGATTCGATGCGTTCTTCATTACTAGGTACTGTGAGGTCTTCCACGTAGTAACCAGAATTGTAGATGTCTCTTCTGTATTTTAGATTTTTTTTTAATGTCGTTGAGGACGCTAGATGCAGTATTGTGACTGCCCCATGTTGCGTATGCCATGGTTCAACGCAACGTTTTCGTGTGAAGTCTCTGCAAATCTTTAATTTGACGCAGTATTTTCAAGACCATTCTTCGATTTAAAATGGTCTCTTCTTTGATGCAACTTCGTTGGGTCATTCTGATTGAATATTTTGAGACATTTTTTGTGGGGTATCTCCCATCGTTTTCTTCAATTTCTGTGTTTCTTGTGTTTGGAGCGTGAGATGCTCGTTTGTGTGGATCATTCTGCTGTTTCTGTCGTGAGCAATAATCATGTTTATTATTGTTGTTAGTTTTTCTTGTTTCGTGTTCTCGTCTCTTGGTTGTGTCTTTGTACTCCTTAAGCGTTGGTCTTTTTTCTCCTTGAGGTCCTTGTGTTTTGTTTTGTGTTCGTTGAGTGGCTGTTCACTCTCTATCGGTTGTTGTGCTCTTTTTTGTATGGCGTTCTTCTGATTTATTTCTGATATTTTTTGTTTTGTTGATGTTCTTGCTTTGGATTGTCTCTGTGCGTCTATCCGCGATATGGACTTGCTTGTGCTCTTTTTTTGTTCTCACGGATTGCTGCACACTTTGTTAGACGATTTCGTTTTTGTTCCAAGGCTTCGAAGTCGCGTTCTTGCAGCATTTCCGCATGTTTTTCCTCTGGAGTTACTGCAATCTTTTGTTTCGATGAATGCGTTTTTTCCGCCTTTTGCTTGACTGAAACTAGTGCTGTCGGTGAATCAATAACTTCATCCGAATATGTACTCAGGTTCGTTAATGGATCCGTTAAGTCCAGTTTTTCCTTGGAGTTCCGTTCTCTGGTCAGTTTGTTTTTGCAACTTTTGACATTTTCTGTATTTTCGTTTTCCCTCATTGTGGTGGCCGTTGAGCTGTTCAAATTCCATTTTGATGCTGCGGCTGGTGCTCTTATTTCAGGGCTTGTGTTCTGTACTTTTTCTATGTTTTGTTTGCTGGTGGTATTTTTTGAGACATCCTTTTTGGTGCATGTTGCGGCTGTCTCAGAATCGTTGTTCGGTTTGTCTTTCCCGCTGTTTATCTCGAAAATGCCGTATGAAGAGGTTGCAACTCTGACCTCACTTTTGTCTTTGGCGTTTGCTTGATTTAGTACCAACATTACCGTTGGCATCTGTTTAACCATGGTCGCATTGTTTTTGCTATTTGTTATCTCGTTACTACTTGTTGTCTTTTGCTGAGTTTTTTCTCTATCAGTTGCTTTTATATCAACTGTTAAATCAATGATGTTCTTTGTTTGTGTTCCAACTTGACTTGTATAGATTGACTTGCTTTTTCGATTAGACAATGTTGTCTCATTTGTTGTTGCTGTGATTTTATTAATCGTCTCATCGATGCATGACTCTGTCGTACCTTTGTTACTTGCAGGATTCTCTTTTGCTGTGATGTAGCCTTCCAAGTATAATACTTTTGTCAGAAGCATTGCTAGGATGACTTGTTGATCTTTTACTGCATCATTCATGGTCTCGTATAATTTGCAAAAAGGATTGAGTGCAATGGTTATGACTGACATGATTCCTTGTAAGTCCGTTTTTTTCCAGGATGCCTCCTGGGCTGCATTTGGCATTTGTGGGCATGAAGTTCTGCCTGATTGGTATTCAAACTCACTATGACTTCTTCTGGGTGTTCGTGGTTGGTTTGAGCCTCTTGATTCCGTTTGTAGTATTTTTTCTGTCGGAAGAACCCGTTGGGATCGATCTTTTGTTTTGTTCACTTGAATATTGAGTTCCACTATGTTTGGGGGTTTGTGTGGTTCTCTCGCAGCTGCCGCATGATGGCTTGCTGAACATGGGCTGAGATTCTGACTGGATGCAGCTGGTGATTTAGATGATTCAGACACGGTGGTCTGGAGCAGGCTTTCTCGTTCTTGTGTTTTGGCCGTGACCGCGATGTCCCTTTGACACTCTTTGAGTTCTTTGTTGCCTTGAATCAGTTGTCCATCACTCGTCGTGCTTTGCTGGTCCATGTTGATTGGTGTTGGAGTCTCACCTTCCACGTTGTCCTGGTTAGATGCGTTTTTATCATTAGGAATGTCTTCGCCTGGGTTCTTGGGAGGGTTGTCTTTTGACATTCGTCTTATGGCATTCTCATCATTCTCGTTTGTTCTTTCGCCTTCCTTGAGACTAGAGTCTGTTGATGCAAGCCTTTGAGCTACAGATTTATCTGCTTGTGGCGAACCTACTTCAGATGTATAGTCCACTCTTCGTTGTTTTGCATGTGGTAAGTTTTCGTTTATGGCGAAATTTCGTGATTTCTTTAGTAGCTGAAATTCGAAGAAGTCAGTCAACATACGCATGGTGTTGGTTTTCTTTGATTTCGCGGTGTTTATGCTTTTGATCATGCGCTCTTTCACGGTGTGTGATGCATTTTTGGTGGAACGACTCACTTTGGCTCTTGCATGCACATTTGATTTGTTTTTCTTCTGATTAGTGAGTTTTTGCGAGCTCATTTTCCCAAATGTGGTTTCACAACATTCTCTGCTCCTTTTTTTCATATTTCGTGCTGATGTTAGTGCGCTTTCTGAGTGGTTCTTCTCTGATGGAGTGTATTCCACACGGTTTGCACTTTCTTGGAGATCTTCGTCATTGTTTGAGGCGTGTACTAAAACTCTTACTCGTTGATGGACCCTCGTTGGTGATTGGTCCTGAGTCTGTTTTTCACATTTTTTTCCTTTCCATTTACACGATTCGGAACTCTCTACTTCGGTTGCAAGTCGCGTCTCCTTAGTGTGCGCATGATCTTCCTCATCCCGCAGCACTTCAGTGATAACTGTAGGCAGTCGAACCTTGGCAGGGCTCGATTGCAACGTTTCTTCGGCGCCTTCATTTCGTGGGCATATCTCTATTTCCTCACTTTGCTCTAGGCTCTCATCATGCCTGCACTCCGACCCCCCTCTGGGGGTTGACGGCGTGACTAGCTTGAGAGTGCCGAGTTGTTGGGAAGATAACGTCTTGCTGTGCTCGCTCTTTTCATTATCCATCTGTTTGCGACTTCTGACGCTTGCTGTTGTTTCCTCATTTGAAGTGATTTCTATAATTGCGGTGGGAGCATACACGGTTTTGGAGTTTTTATCGAGATCAACTGTCAGCGGGCTGATGTGTTCGCAACTCGTTTGGATGAGGGGTGTGAAAGGTGAATTGATGACTTCGGAGGGAGCGTCATTTTTCTTTATTGGTCTGTTTGTTTCGTTGCTTTCAATTGCCACACCAGTTCGGGGCCCGCCCGCTCCTTTCCTCGAGCTACGGAGGCGACGCCCGTCATCTTCGTCCATGCTTGAAGTAAGCTGATTATCGTACGCTTGGAACTTAAATGCGTATGTTTTGAATAATTAAGCTGCAAATGTTAGTGATTTTCACAAAGACTAGTTTAGGGTTATGGAGCCTGTTGGGGCTGATTTCGAAGAAAGCTTTTAAGAGGTCTTTCCGCATGAGTTGAGATTGTGTTTTTGGATGAATGGCGCCGACCCGACCGCGGCCCTTCGCCGGACCACGCCAGACCACTTAGACACCACT
The DNA here is from genome assembly GCF_040938575.1 of Ambystoma mexicanum. Lineage (NCBI taxonomy): Eukaryota > Metazoa > Chordata > Amphibia > Caudata > Ambystomatidae > Ambystoma > Ambystoma mexicanum. The sequence continues at coordinate 839,717,596 of NC_090935.1, read as the reverse complement.
TCGCACCGCGCGCGCTCCGCGCCGTGGTGGTGTTTTGTAGTGGTTGCAGCTTCTCCTTCAAACAGTGGCCACAAAGAACAGACTCCGACCACGCCAGACCAATTAGACACCACTTCGCAACGGGGGTCTAAATTTGTAACCAGGGAACTGATTGTTGATTGCACATGGATATCTAGAATGGGGGTGGAGACTTCGGACACTGTCGAGATAAAGCTCAAAGACCCCAAAGTGGCACGGGATGTATTGAGGATTAATAGTTCTTGCAAGTCCCTGCCAAACAGTGCAATTGTTTTGAGTCCATATTCCTGGAAAACAACCGCTACAGGGGTCTTTACTTCCATGAGCGAATGTGGTTCCTTTGTGGGATAGGTCTGAAGGCCCTCCATTAATCATGAGTACTAGGGGTGACCGCAAAATAACCTAGACTTGTCAGGTCATTGTACTGTTGTGATACAATTCTGGAACTCGGGATTACTTTGTCTTTGTCATTTACTTTGTGTTTCTGATAGTAATGGCATATTTTTGTGATGTATGAATTGTTCTTGTGAGAACTTTTATAGCTTCACGACGAAATAAAGTTACGAAAAGTGAAGAATCTGCTCCATATGTTAAAATAGCCACCACTTTAAGTTTATACAATGTCACAATTATCATACTAGAGATCCCACCAAAATTCTTATTAATCACCTTAGCCTGCGAAACTAATCTTACCGTTCTGTGTTTTAAAGTCACAATCAAATTTCGAATTCTTGTTGATCCCGCTATTGTAAGTCCCAGGTACACAAATGACAAGACCGTATCTAGTATACCAGAGTTCAAGTGCCTCTTAAATGCAACAAAGATCTCTTCTTAGGAGATCTAACAACAAAGTCCTTATCCTTATCAGTATTAAGTGAAAGATCAGAAAGTTGCAATTCATTCAACTGTCTTTGTATCCCAATTGGAGTCTGGTCTAAAATAACCAGATCATCAGCATGAAGTAGCCAAACAATAGGGGAACTGCCCAAATGCAGGCAAAGATCTTGTTTTAATGAAAATTCTGAAATATCGTGAATATTAAATTGAAAAATGATAGGTGCCAAAATGTTTCAACCCCTGCTCCAATGCGAAACTGCTTCGATAGATTCCCTGCCATGTTTATTCTAACTCGAGGAGAACTATCCATGTGAAGTAATTTAATAATCTCAACAAGATATGGAGGGCCCCACAATTAAGTGATTTGTGCCACAACAATGATCTGTTAATACTATGAAGGCTAGCACAAAGTCAACAAAAACAACATACAATGTGGAGCCTTTATCATGAGACTTAGCCTTACATTTTTTTTTAACTAATACCCCATTTAGAGTTTTACCTATACCCTTCATGAACCCAGATTTAAGTGGGTCAAATTTAGCGTTCTCCGAAGCCCACTTGAATAACTGTCGCCACACCAAGGAAGTAAAAATATTGCATGGTGCGTCAAACAGCACAATTGGACGATAATTTCTGGGGTTTAGCCTATCTCTGTTTTTAAAGATAGGTATCACAATAGAGGATCTTCAAGAGACAAGAACACAATGTTAACTTACAATTTGTTTAAAAATCACATATAGAATGTTTGCCCACAGTCCCAGAAGTCTTTTGAATGTGGCAAATCTTACTTCTGCAAATGAGGAAATAAGGGCGTAATTCATAGAATTCAGCGCAGAAGTGGCGCATGCCGCTGGAGCACAGAGGGAGCGTGCACCAGTCTGCGCCAGCCACATGCGCCAAAACCCATTTTGATGCACAGCGTATTCATGGATACTAACATCCATAATCAGCCGTGGCGCAGAGTGGCGCAGCAACCCTGCAGCAGCGCCAGTTACGCCCCCAACCACACCCCGTGCACCAAAAATATCGCACAAATCCCATACATGACACAAAGGCCAGTGGACCAACATACAGCCCACCAACAACGAAAACGCTCTAAAACGTCACACAGCCCTCACGCGCCAGCACAATCGTGTGAAAACACCCCGCGCACCCCTCGGATTATGCGTAGCCCATTCGCGCAAGCGGAATCGTGTGGAAAACTCCCTGTGCACCCCTCAGAATATGCGCACCCCGCTCGCGCCAGTGAATTCACGTGGAAAACTCCCTGTGCACCCTTCAGAATACGCGTACCCACTCGCGCCAACAAAATCGCGTGTAAAACTCCCTGCGCACCCCTCGGAATACACGTACCCCGCTCGCGCCAGCGAAATCACATGTAAAACTCCCTGCGAACCCGATCGGTATACGCATACCCCGCTCGCGCCAGCGAAATCGCGTGTAAATCTCCCAGCGCACCCCTCAGAATACACGTACCCCGCTCAGCAAAATCAAGGTAGAAAACTCCATGTGCAGCCCTCGGATTACATGTACCCCGCTCGTGCCAGCAAAATCGCTTGGAAAAAGTCCCCCCTGTGGTGTGGGCTGCCTGTGGTGCATGAACTGGGGTGAAGGGCTGCCTGCGGGGCATGCCCAGAGGTGATGGGCTGCCTGTGGGGCATGCTCAGGGTTTAAGTGCTGCCTGCGTGGCATGACCAGGGGTGATAGGCTGCCTGCAGGGCATGCCCAGGGGTGAAGGGCTCCCTGCGGGGCATGGCCAAGGGTGATGGGCTGCCGGCGGGGCATAGCCAAGGGTGAATGGCTGCCTGCGGGGCATGCCCAGGGGTGTTGGGCTGCCTGTGGGGTATGGCCAGCGGTGATGGGCTGGGGTGATGGGCTGCCTGCGGAGCATGGCCAGGGGTAAAGTGATGCCTGCAGGGCATACCCAGGGTTGAAGGGATGCCTGCGGGGCATGCCCAGGGGTGATGGGCTGCCTGCAGGGCTACACACCTGGGCTGCCTGCGGGGCATGGCCAGGGGTGAAGGGCTGCCTGCAGGGCATGCCAAGGGGTGATGGGCTGCCTGCAGGGCATGACCAGGGTGAAGGGCTGCCTGTGGGGCATGGCCAGGAGTGAGGAGTTGAAGCGCTGGGCATATGCGTTCCAGGACCCTCATTTGGTCATTGGTAAGGCAGACCTGGAACCCCTCTGCATCCGCTGCATCCAAGAGGCGCCGGGCCTTCCTGAGGGTCCTGGACCTGAAGTCCTCCCAGCGCTTATGGACGTGTGGTAGATCACTGGTTGCCACTCCCTCCACGTTGATGGGAACCACAATGTCCATCCAGATCCTTCTCCGTCCATCCTTGTTGGCGCGTGTTCTTCCGAAGAGGGCATCATAAAGCACCAGGATGCCAACCTCTCCTGCTGTGAAGCTGGCAGCCCTCTGCCTCTCCGTCTGGGGGTTGCCAGTGGTCTCCTATCGTTTTTCCCCCGACATGGCAACCCCCGAGGCAGGTGTGGGTGGGCAACTGGGTCCTGGTGCTGGGTTGTGGAGCGAAGGAACTGCAGTCTGGAGTCTTCTGTTACAGCAGGGGGGTCACAGCAACTGGACCCATGCATATGGCTGACGTCCAGGCACCAAATATCAGGGCGAGTGGCCAGCAGGCAGGCAGCAGCAGATGGCTGGTGGGAGTCGGCTCGGGGTACTGGGGGGCAGGAAAGTTGCCTTCTGGGCAGGAGCGTGGTCTTCCATGTGTTGTCGCGTGGCCAGCTTGATACGGAGTGATTTTTGAAGTGAGCAAACAGCACATCAGCGTGTAATTCGTGGAAAGGCCCTTAGCGAGTAAGCGCATATGTGACGTAACACGCGCATGCGTTTCCCTTGGCAGGGGTACATACTGAATCAGCAAGTGAAAAAACAGCAATACCGCATGCTAAAGCGTGTAATTCGAGGAAAGGGCATAAGCACGTAAGTGATGTGATGCGCACAGGAATTACCCTCAGCACAGGTTAAAGGTAAGCAGGGCCAGCAGTTCGCTGTACGTGCTTTTCGTAGAGACTGACGCGTGTGTTGCTACTTCTGGTTGTTTCACGCGCCATCACTACTTCACAGTGGATCAAGGACGTATCTCTTATTTTGGCGGGGGGGTATTGGCTACGCATGTTTTTCATTACCACGCAAGTCAGACGGTGAGTCGCGCATGCTATTTTTCCCACTGCAGGTCCCCCAGTGTATCGTGTACCTGTTTTTGAGGTCTTAGTTACCTGCATGTCCCACGCGTACATGTTTTCCGTGTTCCTGGGTGCCACCACGTACTGTGGGAGGTTAATTCCACACACGTGGGCTACCGGGGGTTGCATGCACGGTTTTACTGCAGTTTTGGTGTGCCTGAGCAATGCGTGACCTGTCATTTTATCACTGGGGACACATACAGCCTTGCAGGTGCACGGGGTGCTGTTAACATCTAGTACCCCACCCCCTTCACCCCAATTGCCCAGGACAATTGTCTGTACACCTCCCATTGGCACTACTACATCTGTGCCGGCACTACTACATCTATGCCATGGGTGGGAAGCCACAAAAGGTGAGGGGTGCCTCAGCTGGGCGTCCTCCATGTGGCGGGTTTGGTCAGGGACTTGGCTGGGGGGCCAGAGAGTAGGGGGACTCCATGATGTCCAGGGTGGCTGCAGAAGGGGAAGAGGCAGGGGTGCACCACTTCGGCAGGATGCTCTGCCACGTGTTGGTGCAGTCATGCCACTACCCCCTGTGGTTCCAGGCGATGCAGATCTTGCATCTGGCACTGGCGCCCATGTGCCCCAGCAGTCCGTTTCATTGACTGCCACAGGCCCAAGGGTGGTGGTAGCTGCAGGTGCAGCTGTGGCCACCACCACCCAGGCTCAAGGTCTGCAAGCGCATGCTGCGTTGGCACCTGAAGAGTCCCAGGATGATTTCCAGGTTATCAGGAGGCACGTGGTAAGTGCATGCAGGGCTGCCCTGACCAAGACACATGTCCCTGGGGCAGCATTGTCATCTGCTGCCCCAAGCAGCCGGGTGTTGGCAACTGCATGGCAGATGCAGCGGACACCATCCCGGCTGTGAGTCTGCCATCCAGGGCAGTCTCCGTCAATTACCATGGCACAGCAGATGTTGCTGCGCAAGGTCCAGGCAAGGGCACCCAGCAGCCACTGATGCAAGTCAGGGCTTCCGTCCTAGTTACCTACCACTCCCTCAGTTCAATCCACCAGCACCACTGCCCCACTGATCAGGGCGGCATTTGCCAGTCAGGGTCCGGATCACTGCCCAAGAGGAGGAAGGTTGCACCTGCACAAGAGGCTGGGACCCCGGACACAGCTCTGGGCCTCCGGCACGTCGAGGAAGAAGCCTTTCTGCAAGCAGGAACTGGACTTCCGTGTGGACTACATGTTGGGACACGACCGTGATATGCTAGTGGGCCCAAATTGTCACACTACGGCTGCCCAGTGTTTGTACCACTGGAAGCATGTTGCGGAGTGTGTCAGTGCATTCGGACATGAGGTGCGCACAGCTCAGGAGTGCAAAAAGCGTTGGGATGACCTCCGACACTGTGCTAAGCTAAAGCGTGCCTCCAATTATGCCATGACTCGGGTGACTGGCAGTGGGCCACCACCTGAGGAGGAAGATCTCACTTCACACGAGTTGAGTGCTGTGGAGTTCACACCGGCAGAATTGTACAAAGGAGTGGGAGGGATTCTGGATTTTGATGCCCCGTCCAGTGAGTGTTGTTGCGTGTTTGTCCAGCACATGTGTGGTTTGCTTGTGTGATGTGTTGTGCTTGACTGCCACTACATGACATGTGTACATGGTTCTCATGTGCGAGTCATGCAATGCTTCACTGATGCGTGCCTGCTGAGCAGCATGCTGATCATGCAGAGCAGACAGGGACTGTCCTCATCACCACACTTGCACCCTACTCACATGCTAGTCACCCGACTCCTCCTCCGGTCCATGTTCCAGCTCACTAGCCCTTCTGCATGTAGCCTGGGGTGTCTTTCCACTCAGCACTCGGACTATGTCATCGCATGACTGACATGCATGTGTGTTCTGCCTGCATGCGGGTACTCAAAGTAGACATGCTCCCTTGCCCCTCCACCCCCTTTTACCCCAATTTCACCATGGCACTAGTGGGTATAATGTTGGACTACTGCAATGGCCTGTTCAACGCTCCTATGTACATGCACACTTCCCCCTGCCAACCTGCCAGACACATACTTTGGGGTACATCCTTTGTCCTTGATGCAGGGTGTCTCACTCGGACTGTGCAGATGGCACATGCTCTGCAGGGACATGAGTGCCCATTCATGCTCCATGTGCATTCCATGCATGCCCCTATGTGTCCTTGGCAGAATGATCATTGTAGTACATGTCCAGGATGACATACATTTAATGGCATTTGATCATCCATTCCATGCCCACTCTGGCTCAGTCCTGCATCATGCACATGTTTAGGGTGTCATAGTCTGTATGGGGCACAGGCCTCCCTCTGTTTCTGGCCCTCTGACTCTGTTCAACTGGTGTAGTAGCTTCTGCACAAATGGGTGTACTACTGAGGGTTCATCATGTGTCCTGCTTATTGTCTCATGCTCATATGCTGTGTTGTCAGTTGACTCAGATGATGCAATTGATGCTAGTCAACACTGTCTGCCAATACACAGTTCTCTGGTCAACCTTTCACTGCCATGCAATGCCTCCCTGCATTTTCACTAAGGGGGGTGGGGGGTTGCCTGTAGCCATGCAACTCATTGCATGCACATTGCACGCGATACCTGAACTTGTCCTTACACTGCCTTCATGTTTATTGATTGACATCATGATGTACATGTTGATGTAGATAGCTGGTAACGTACACATGTTCTGCACTGCACCAACCCACTTCTGAGCCATGTTCCACCATTCTACATGCCTACTCACTGCTGCAATGTCAAAGTGACCTGGCATGTATGGTCAGATTGTCATCCCTTCACTTTTATGAAAGGCACAGGCCCAGGTGCATCCTGTGACACATGTATTCAGTATTGGAACACCCTAGAAGCTGTTTAGCAATGTTGCTTGGTCAATCTGCGGCCTATACCAAATGGTATAGGTCGCAGATTGATTATAGCCTGACAATCGGGTTGTAATGACAACATTGCAGCTACTCACTTATGTGTGTGTGTGAAGGTGTTCATTTACACATGTGTTTTCTGCAGCTTTTTTGTTGAATGACTAAAATGTAGTTGATTAATGTTAATGCTTCTGCGATTTCAGCATTCCGCCTGTTACGTTCAACTGGCACAATCCTGAAGGTGCACTGTGGTGCAGTATGTGTACGCCCAGGGCCACTTAGCAAATTTGGTGGGGCCTGGCCATGATGATTTGAGACAATGAATAATGTTTTAGGGCACAATCAATCCACAATGTGCTCAATCCGGCCCTGAGTGGTGTTCTGGAGGCTTCATGGCTGGCAGGTCGGACCGTACTGGGCGTTATGGTCCCTCATGCATGGTTGCAGGTCCTCGCTTTGCTCGTGACATGCACTATGACGCCCGGTAAGGGACGAGCTGCAGATGGATGAAGCTATATTGGTAATGATGGTTTAGTGATGCATGTGTACATGCATATTAGGTGTGTCATGGTGTGTTTGGATTCACTTGCAGCTGTGGTCATTTTGCAGTTCAGACATGCTTATGGTTTGTGCCATCTCTTTGTTGCCACCTGTCTTTTCTGCCTGTGACATGCGTCTGAAAGAGGTGGTATGTGATGGAGGTGATATACTACAATTTGTAAATGTGTAGGCTTTGCTATTTAGACACATCCATTTCTGCTTTTGGGATGTGTTTGCATATCAATGCCACTGGATGCATGCCGGAATTTAATTTGTCTGTGACATGTCTTCTTCATGTGTTGGCTGTCGATGTGATGTCTATGTGTGTGTGGGGTATGTGCTTCTGACATGTGTACTCATGTTTGTTTTTTCCACAGTACAGATGATGACGCAATGGAGCCAGAGGATGGTGATGATCCTGACTCGGGGTTGCTATGACATCAGCAACCCGGCATAAGTGTGGGTCATGGGGTGGTAGGTCCCGAGAACCCACCTGTGCTCCAAACCATTGTGTCCAGGGCTGGCAATGAATCTAGCTCGGATGATCACTCTGACAACAATGTTGAGTTGGATGCGCGTCATGTCCATTCGTCAATGGTGAGTGATTCTGATGTGGACGATCTTCTGTCCGCGACACCTGCACTGAAAGGCCAGACAGCATTGGAACATCCGCCTGTGGTGGATCGGGAGGCACGGTCACACTCCACAAAAGTTTATGATGTGCCTTGGGCATCACATCGATGGAGGGATGTAGTCCTGCAGCCGCAGGCAGTGCCAACCCAGCGAGGACCACAGCTCCTTTGGCCCCGTGGGTGTCAAGCCCGGCAACTCTGTGGCCGTGCGCCACTGGGGTATACTGAGTGGGAGAAATTCATGTGTGCCAATTCAGAACAACAGGGGGCAGCAATTGATAAGATCGCGCAGAGCATGGAACGTGTGGCACAATCCGTGATCCCCCCTGATAGGCAGATGGAGCTCCAGCAGCGGCCAGGCAGCACAGTCCATGGCCCGCTCACTCAGGCTGGGTATGGTGGCCTCAGACAGGGCACGCCGGGCGAAAAGGTGTCTCTGCGTCAAGCACTTGCTGCTCACCCAGAGGCACACAGGGAGGCCCTGAGGGAGGAACATAAATCCCTCAGATCGACTCTGGGTGTGCTCAACATGACCCAGAGGCAGCGGACAGAGGAGAAGTTGGATCAAATTGAGAATACCATCTCAGCTGAGCTACGTGCAGGCTGGGAGGTTCTCCGGATGTCATGCAAGGCCATGCAGGAAGAACTCTGTGTTACATGTGCTACCTTGCAAGAGGAAGCACGCGTATCAGGTGAAGTTCTGCATGCTGGCCTATGTGTCATCACCACACAGGACCAGGCTTACCAGTCCTGCAGACTTGCTGCCGATGAGGGGCAAGCTACGCATAGGCGTGGTCAGGGTACTGTGCCATGTCCACCTTCTGCTTTCCATCCAGAGGGTGACTCTGACAATGACTTTCATCCCACACAGGTCGGGCCGTGCAGGCATTGAGCCCATAGAGAAGTTTTTTTTTATCTCAACATCATCGCATGTGGGTGTTGAGGTGCACCCTGTACCTCCCCTCTCCTGAGTGCCTCCCCCCCCGGGTCGTATATGGCCATTTTTTTTTATTAGTTATTATAATTAGTTAATATAGTTTAAAATGGTTTGTCTATTGTGCATTCTTGTGACGGTGTGGTGCTGTGTGGCTTTTGAAAGCATCCACTGTCTGTTCCATCTGGGCCCATTCAAGCTTGTCTCATGTAAGTGTTTGCGGCTTGGGGTCCTGACACATATGCCACTCCTGCTTCCCCTATCCATGGAATCGCAAGGATGGTTCGGTGTGACAACAATTTACATAATGGCATTGGACTGTCGTCATAACTGTGGCCTGTCTGCTGCTGTACTACTTGTGTTAACACCCCTAGTGGGGATTACGGATGTTTGCTCCACGGCATGTCTGCAATCAATTTTGGTGAGTACATTATTGAACTGTCCATTTATTGATGTTGATTGTGATATATGTTCTTTTCTTGCCTGTATACGTGCTTGATGCACTTCATGCTATAGACGGTATCCTGCACCCTTTGGCTATCAAAGTCACACTGATGGTGGGAGGGGGCCAGGTGGTGACAATGTCAGGTTGGTACGCGTTGAGTTCAGCCCCTGGGGATTGTGGCAAAGGAGGATGCATTAGGAATGTGACCCAAGACGCACAACTCATGGTCCAGTCCTCACCTGAGATGTCCTCCTATACTACTACTATGTTCCGTTCCATTTGGATGGCACGTTGTGTCTGTCTTCCCTCTTGGACTTGGATGCTGCCTGATGGTGCAGTTTTCCTACTGGGCTACTGCTCGTTTACTTGTTTTTCACACTCTGGTGCCTTTAGTCCATGTTCTTCTTCCTGATACTGCCCTTGTTGCAGATCTGTCCACCCACCTCTCAGGCTGTTACTTCCACATACTCTTACATTGCCTTGGTTTGCCTCAGTACGCTTCTGTTCAACAGCATCTCTCTGTCGCTCCTCCTGTATTTCATCTATTACATCCATGACTTTATGTTGACTGTTGGCTTTTACCAATGCTATTCAACTGTTGTGGCTCTTAACTTGCTGTCTCACATTCTCTGTGCCTTTCCAAACTTGTGCTGTCTCTGCCCTTCTTCACGCTATCAAGTATTGATTGGGTTTCAGCTCAACCATCCAGTTGTGCGAGCCTCCTTGGTTATTTTCTACTCAATTTCCAGCTCTACCTGTCAGGGTACAGAACCTGGGGCTGTGTGGGAGGAGGTCAGATGTAGGTCTCAGGCATGTCCCAGTAACGAGCAGCATAAAGACACACACAGAATAGTAACTCACACTCTCTTTGCAGCATTGAACTGCTCCTGTTACCGGACCTGAGAGTGTGCAGGCAGGAGGCCAGCAGTCAACCCAGAGATAAGTCTCTGTTTTGCTCGCCATTGAGCCATTTTGTACAATGTGCATGAAGTACATGGTTTCTCTGATTGAGTATGTGTAATTGTCAATAGTTGTATTTTGTATTTTCACTACTTTGCCCTGCCCATCCACCTCCTCTCTCCTGACCCTCTTTCCGGTTATCCTAAATACTGATGCCTATCCAGCCAATGGATCCTTAACCCTCTTTCCCCGCCGGGTTCTCGGACGCCTGTGTAAGTTTTAGCTTGCAGGTTCCCAGACCATGGAGGGGGTGGTACATTCGTGCCACTCCTGCACCTGAAATTGCTACCCATACTGTTGAACCATTGTTCAACTGTGCTACCTTGGTAGTTATTCTATCATTCTGCTTGGACATGTGCTTGGCCATATTCAGCGACTTCAAGGCATCTACTGGAGACTCTTCCAGGGTTTTTTGGTGGCTTCAGGCTTTTTTCCCTGGTTTGGGGGTTTGGCACCTTGGAGTTCTCTGCGATTTGGTATTTTTACCAGTCAAGGTGGCCTCTGAGGGGGCTGGACCCTATTTACATGAAAGGTAGAACAAGGAAACCAAGGGGTAGGGGGATCATGAAGCCAAGTAGACTAGAAGGAAGAAGCCAACGGACCCCAGACACAGTTATTCTGAAGGTCATGGTGATGAGTAAATGAGGGAGGGCCTTTTGTTGTCATACAGTACGCTTGGGGTACAGTGTTTGGGCACTCTCCGACATTCTCATTGTGGGGTACTATGTATGTGATGTGTTCTGCTGGTCAATGGCTGTTCCTGTGTTGGGTTTGCTTTTCAGGTTTCAGGGGATTGTTGTGGTTTGACATACTGGGATGTACACATGGTCATTGTTCACATGTGATGAATAAAGGACACTGAGGGTCTTTTTATTTCACATGCATGTGTTGAGTGCATGTCCCTACTGACACACACACTTACACAATGCTCCACCACACATACAACCACCCTTCCATGCCCACACGTGCACACAGATTGCATTCTCTGGCATGCTGTGTCCCTGCAGCGCATGATCACTTACCATTTGGTGATTGTGTACATGCGTCAGTAGGTTATTTTTGTTGCTTGTCCTTTTTATATGATGCTCAAGGTGTATCCCCAACACAATGGCTGCTCACTGTGCTGTGTGCTGAGCGGTGTGTTCCAGGAGACAGACACAGCACACAGGTTTGGAATTTGCGGATTTGGATTGGCCAATGTGCATGCCAACAGGCATTCTGTCTTTTGTTGATTGTACTGCTGGTGGCATGCATTTGTGTATGACTTTGTATGTGTGGGAGGTTGTTGGTCAGTCATTTCATCTGATTCCATGTCAGGTGTGATTGTCTCAGGCCTCTTTCCATTTTTCACGTGTCACTTAATATCTAATTGGTCATATGTTGTGCTTTTGGTTTGCTCTTTTGCTGTTGCATGCCATGTCATGGTGTGGCCGACAAGGGTGATGTGAGTTGGGAGGGTTTGGGTGACATACCAGTGATTGTCATGGCCTGTTTTGCAGTGGGTGGTGTGATAGACACCTTGCATGTGTTCCTTTTGGTCACACAGAATTAGTTATGTTTAAGTTGCTAGGGATGCACACAATGTAGCACTTCCGTGGCAACATTCTCACGGTGGTAAGGTTGTGACAGTTAACTGTCTCTTTGACATCATCGATTGTCACCTGGTATGTGCCAGGCCTGTGTGCACTCCACAGGGGTGGGAGTTTAGGTGCAAAATGTGGTCACAAGCTGTGTCCGGGCTGCCTCGCCACGTGCCCTTTCCCCTCGCATGAGCAGTGCCTGTGCATGTGGTTGGGGATGTGGGGGCACCACCATGTCCACCGGTATGCCCTGCCGTGTTGCAACATTGTGCAGGACACATGCTGCCACAATGACCCTGCACACTACTGGGGGTGCATATAGTACCTGCCTGCCAGAGCAGTCAAGGGAGCGGAAGCGTGACTTGAGCACTCCGAAAGTGCACTCTACTATGCCCCTGGTTGCAATATGGGCAGCGTTGTATCTTACCTCGGGTGGTGTGGTGGGGTTCCGTATTGGCGTCATCATGTAGTTGCTCAGAGGGTAGGCACTGTCGCCTGGGGAGGTGAGGATGGTTGTCATTAGTTGGTTTTGTGTATTTGTCTGTGTGTGACATGCACATGTGCACAGACATTTGTACTCACCAATGAGCCATGTGTCGTCATGCTTCCCAGCTTGCAGGTGTCAGCTCAGGGCAGACATTCTGTATATGAAACTGTCATGGGTAGACCCATGATAGTTTGCATAGACAGAGGTGATGATTCCATGGGCATCGCATACAACCTGTACATTGATGGAATGCCAGTGCTTGCAGTTTCGATATATGTGCTCAGTGGCCCTAGGTGGACGTAGGGCCACATGGGTGCAATCTATGGCACCAAGCACTTTGGGGAAGTGTGCCAGCCTGTAAAAGTCCTGGACCACGGCCTGCCTTTCTGCAGCTGTTCTGGGCATGTACATGTGCCTGCGCACTGAGGGGCGTGCAGTCATGATTGCCAACACCTGTTGTAGGCAGCGTGACTGTGTGGCCTGTGAGACACCCCCAACTATGGCAGTTGTCCGCTGAAATGACCCAGTGGCCAAAAAATGCAGAACATTGAGCATCTTTTCCAAGGGGCTCAGTGCTCGGGAGCACAATGTGGGTGATGTGAGGTCATCCTCCCACTCAGTGATCATGTCTAGGATGATACGAGGTGGAAACCTATACCTGCCATAGACCTCGTCATCAGGCATCCCAAAAAGGCTGGTCCTGGGCAAAAAAATGCAGGGCCTGGCTATTCTCCTCCTCCTGCAGTGTCCCACGATCAGTGCTACGAGAAATGGGACATTCATCGTAGCTGTATATACGTGTTTGTTGTTTGCGCACACTTTTATACTGCGCGGGAACGCTTCTGCCTGCCTTCGTGTGGCAGACGTGTTTACGCCTTTGTGTGTATTTTAGCGTGCGCGGGTTTCCCATATTCGATTCCATGAATACATGTTATTCACGCACATGTGGGTGTTCTGTGTATTTCCCAGCAGTACTTCCCCAGTTACGCCTTCATTTTCACACGTTATGTGAGTCCGCCCCCTTTTTGGTGTTTGCGCTACACGTTGTGAGCTTTGTCTGTGCGTGTCACGCACAGCGTTCGGGATGTTGCAGTGACGTGTGCACCCGTGTGTACCACCCGCGGATTTGGTGCACATCCTGTGGAAAACACGCGCAGGGCCTTCTATGAATCGCACGCGTGCGTGTGCGCTTGCTTTTTCATGCTTGCGCAAGCTTGCGCCATCATTTTCGGCGCACATATGTTCCATGAATCGGCCCCATAATGTCAACAATATCAAAGGGAAGATTCCAAGAAGAAATATGAGGGAAAGTCAGCTGGTGACATGACAACCCCTTAGAATATATTTGTTGAAAATGAGACACCCAAATCCTTTCCGAGATAGGGTTAATTTGAGAAGCCAATTGAGAGTCAAAAGTGCCCTTAATGATTTGCCAAAAATTTACATAATTGTTAGAGGCTAATGCCTTCAACATAACCTATGATTCCCTGGGCCAGAACACAGTTTTTATAATTTTGGTTTAACTTTTTGGATTCCGAATATGTCGAATGTGAATAACCTTTGCCAGGGGTTCATTTGGATCATAATAGCCTCTTGTGTCTCTGAATCTCGCAATCAGAAACATGCTTCCATTTGAAGCGGACATTCCCGGGACCTTGAATACATATATAGAAATCCACCAAAACAGTGGAGTAATTTCTTGGAGTTAAAATCACAACGGGTAGAAATCAACCATAGAAATTTCCAAGTAACTATTACATTTTTGTATGGTTCTAGAATACCACGTCAGTCTGTTGCCTCCATTGTGTACTACTAAATTTGGGGTAGAAGTTGAATTACAGGAGTTATGGGCTACAGAACGCCACTTAATTTGAAGTATTGCACGATCACTTAACACGGGTGTACAAACCTGAAATGACACGCATCTGTGAAAACATATCCTCAGATACAAACATATATTAATCATGGCCTTTTTCATACCACAACGCCAAGTGTGCCTTGTGGGAATGTCACCAGGCACGTTCCCATTTAGTTTGCAAGACCAAGCCCTTCCATGCCTTAACAAGGATACTTTATCAATTTGGTTTATCATACAATCTACATTATTTTCAAAACAATTAGCATTTAAGTCCCCACATATTAAAATACTATAGGCTTCGAGGGGAATCCATCAACCGATCCAATAGCCCCTCAATTGCATCCAAATTCCTGTTCTTTGATACTCACTGGGTTGCAATATACATTCAATACAGGTGTAGAACTCCACCTGGATAACATAACTCATCCAAAGTTAACTCTATGGCCTGAATAAAGAGGTGTGGGATAGCCCAGCTTGATGCCGTTAGACCCAAGCCACTATGAACACCCACCATCAGGCCTGTAGAGGGCAGCCCTCTTGGACACTTCATTGCAGGATTAAGATAGAGCACATAACCATCCACCATGGGAGTCGTTGTGAGTCAAATTTCCTGAAAAGCAAACACAGCATACACTGCAAGACTACATTTCTCTTTCTGGAATAAATGTGAAACTCCCTGCATATTCCAAGAATCCCATAGGAGCCTGTCCTTCCTATTACAACTACTATGCACTTGTTTACCCGAACGGAAGGCCCCTGCCAGCCATGACCAACTTTGTCAATCATCAGTCACTTGAGTTTTCAAGTTATTCATACAAACCCTTGTATCGCTGGAATCACCAGTGTCACAGGTAATCGAGAGAGGTGGCCAACCAGAAGATCAACTGTTAGCCAAACCACTTCATGCCACAAGGAAGACCTGTGTTATCAATCTAGATCTAATATGTAACACAACACGGTCCACTGAATGATCGTTTACAAATTGCACTATGTTGATGTCACCGGACACAATCACCTCTAAACTAGCAATAGACCCAAATAGAGCCAAAACATTAGACCTATTTAGTACAATATCATCCGTAGATATTAGAAGTCCTTCTAACAAAAGACATTTGTATGATATGAGAAGGGGTTGTAAGGTTTGCACATTTACTAGGTGAAAGTGTCGCTGAATTTGACTTTTTAAACAAGGCCATTCGTCTTTGTTCAAGGTTTGCAAAGGATCCAATGCTATCATTTGAAGAGCAATTTTGCACCACTGGCTTATTGTTTTTTGTAACAACAGGGAGCATCTGTACTGAAGGCAAGGGATCAGCAGGCTTCAAATTTGATTTAGCAGCCACACGTCTTTCAGGACCAGTGAGTGACCTTAATGGAATCATCAGCAAATGAGATTTTAGATATGTTATGAAGGAACTCATCCATTTCCTCTTGCTGGTCCCAACATAATTCTGGCACCACATTTAATATTTAAATCAACCCTTTTTTGTTTAGTTGACATTTAGATCTAAGGTCACCCTGAACTTTTTTTAATCTGCACTAGGTAACTTAATGTTCCATAGAAATGTCCTTCATCCAAAATTATTGGGGACATCCGAAGACTCGATATTGTTGCTTTCCCCCCTTCATTCACCCCATATAAATAACAAATACATAGAAATAAATACACCTTTCGTCCCTCCACATTTTCTTCTGCGACATTGATAGAAAATAGAATCATTTAAATTATCATTCTGACCAACCAAGGGCGAAGTTACTTGAGGTGAATTTTTCAGAGAATGTTCCAAAGGCACTGATTCAGGGATAACAGACACTTCCCCTTGCAGGTCAATTTCAACCGGAGAGAACAATGATCCATCTAAGGGAAGATTCAGAGAGTGTAAAGCACTCAAAGATGAGAGGGTGGAATCATAGGGCGCCAGTGAAGGGCCCTGCTCTGTAAAGGCCACCATAAAGCCATTTTTAAATTCAATGTTTTTAGCAAGTTTTTCTGATCAGCAAGATTCGAGTTCATATTTTTAAATTGTCGTACTAATGAGTTAAGTACAAAGTTTAGAACTGAGATTGTCGTCTGGCAAGAGATAGTGATGGGCCTGCAGCCGGGTGTAACCAGGTTTCTGTGAAAGCGAGGAAGTCCAGATGGTTGGATGTGACCAGGTCAGCAATGTCACGGGCGTGTGCCACTAAGAAGCATGCATTGATAAGAGTTCCCTTGATGGTGGAGCTGGCAATAACAGGATCTCCTTGAGGGTGATTGAGAGACGTGATGAGACTGGTGTCACTATGTAAGCCAGTTGGTGCAGGGGGAGGGGTAGGGGGAAGAAACATATTGGACTCGCTGGGATTGTGTAGGGGATGTGTCCTAAGGGACGTGGACCTATAGCAGGAGCGTGAACCTAGTCTTGCGTTTCTCATATGGGTGGGTCATCGAATCAGCAGTGTTGGTGCGGTGGCAAATCGGGTGATCCATTCTGTGGGCGAGAGTGGGGGAGTGTGCACATGCATAATGGAGGCACACAGCTGAGGGTTCACTTGGGGTCACAAGGGCCAGACAGTGGATGGCACTTGCCCAGGTGGTGTAAATTACAGGCCAAACAGGAAGTGCCTCATGCCCTGCTGCTGCTAGGGGCCGGATTGAGGGTGCCACTTGTACAGCCGGCGTCTGTAGGGCCAAACCTGGATTGTGACTTGTCCAGTGGAGTGTCAGAGGCCAAACAGGGTCTGTCATCTTCCAGAGGGTGTCACTTGCCCCGAGAGACAGCAAACATCAATGGGACAGAAAGAAGCAGTATTTAGGGTCACGGGTTGCTGAAGTCAGTGAGGACAGTGTGCATCTGAATTCAGGGGCAGAAGGCAGCCGTAGTTAGGTAGGCAGTAGCCCCTGGGGTCAAGGTGCAGGGAGAGCTCTAGACAGCTGCAGGCGGCCACAATAGTTTGGGGAAGAGGGCAGGGAGGAAGGGGCAGCTGAAGTCCGATGGACAGGGGATGGTAGTAGCTAGGGGGAAGGGCACAGGAGAAGTAATGGGGAGTAGGGTGTTGCTTTTTTGGAGAATCGATGCAAAATATTACCCCACAGTATTTTTCCTACAGGGGCGTAGGGCTGTGGGGCCACAAGGTGGGGCTTTCGGGGTTCTGTTTTTTGGACTGCTCCAGTGTACGCTTTGGCAAATCTATCCACTCTAGTTCTCCACTTTCGTGTGATCTAAGTCTGGAAATGGCATGCAAAGCAAATATGTGATGCATATATATCTCACTTTTACACATTATTCTTCAGTCCAAGGCAGTAGTGTTGTACACCTTTTGTACATGTCCCCTCAGAAAGCAATTTTAAATAACAGCCGCTACATCAATATAGGCTGCATTATGTATTCTCAATGGACATAAAGCAGTATTGTCAAAAAATATCATTTTTAATATATTAATCTCTAATTCAGCACAAGAAATACAAAAATTGTTTAAAAAACATATACACATAACATAATCATATACATGTTAAAAACATTCCCCTCACAGTATCGAAACATTTATGCCGACAAATAGATCAGCATAACACAACAATGGCAACTTAATTGATCTCATTTCCCATTGTGTGTCACAGCCCAACTTATATAAGTTTCTGTCTTCTGTGTTCTCAATAACCGGACATTCATCAGGGGCAGAAGTAATCCTGTGCTTCAGGTAGATTCTTCCTATTCAACCAACAACTTGCTATTTCTAAGGGAAAAAAAGAGACAAACATGTATCACTAACACCGGCATAATCGGTTTAATTAATCACCATAGCCACACCCTAATCACCAATAGGGTACCAAGTATACAGTAAATCATACACCTGGTCAAGGGTCTCAAGAAATATATAACTTGGACCTCAAAAACCAACCCATTTATGGCTCTTCACTGCAAAAGCAAGAGGGATTCAGCATTAAGTACCACGAAAAACCTACCTCAAAGCTAAAATGTAGATCTCTCTGACTCATAATAGCCGTTCTTTCCCCTGAGTAAAAGGAATCTTAGCATCTCAATCACCAGTAGGATACTAATACAACCCAAAAATAGAAGTTCTACTATATAGATTGCTCACCATGGGATGTGGAAGCTGTTCTTTTCCTAGATCCAACCAAGTCTCAGACGTGGTAGCCCTTTCCAATTCCTCTAGACCTACAGGTGCCTAAAATACAGGGAGTGGAAGATAGATTTCATTATCCCACCAAATATCCATTATTCCTCTCATCCAACTCAAAGGAGAGTTCTTACCTATCTCAGGCTCTTGTAAGCCAACAAATATATTTTCTAATCAGAGTCCATCTGAATACGGCCTCTTCCTCTTCACGGATGTAAACCTCTCGCTCTGTAATAGTACAATGCTAGATCAGCAAAATGTAAAGTAGTATCCCCATATAGGACTCGAGTAATTAGACAACATTCCTAGCTCTTACCTACAATTTGATGGATACACTCGTAGTAGGCAGCCACGTATAGAAATTCGAGATCGGGGCCGGCTGACGCGTCCACCGCCAGTTCTACCAACAACCGTACACGAATCCTCCTTACGCGTAAGTGGCATACCGCGATGACGTCATCACGCTAGTTGTCGCGCGGTGACATAATACGTCATCACGCACCCTTCACGCAAAAGTAGGGCCGGGCTCAAAAATCCCTAGCGATAGCGAGGTTGCCAAGCTACCATTGCTACGGGGAAAACAAATGGGGATCTCACAACAACCCCACGTGTACACGGGCCAACAGAGTGCCTACCACAATAACCTCAAAGGTACATCAAGAGCTCAAAAGTAGCAACACCAAAATGAAAGAAAATGGGGTAATTTACCGAAAATCTTTCACCCAATGACCATCACAGAAGTCAAAAAGAGTATAGGCCAACCATCTGGGTGATTCTAGTCACACTTACAGCGGGAAAACCCCTGACCCGAACATGTCCAACGGTCAAAGAGAAACCACAGAGTCACCTCTCTCAATGAGGATTTACCAAATTAGAAGCAATCACCGATGAAATACACCAACAAGAGGTTTGTGCAATCATTAATTCACCACCAGATATATAGTTCTTTGTTTCTACATATATAGATTGATATTCTCCCACAGTTGGAACCCCCAGTAAGTGCAACACTCCAATGATTTCGTGAGCCCTATCACTGTGACACCAAGCTCTCTTATCTAATATTATGCCACTCTATATTTTCATTTAATCCTATAATGTGACTATTGGTAAGAAAAATCAGCTTCTGTTCCAAATTAATCAATTTTCTATTGATTTTGTCTTGGGTTCTACCTTTAATCTTTTTGAGGATACACCATTCAAAGTCCGAGAATGTGTGTCCCTTCTCATTGAAATGTTTTACTAGAGGAGCTTCATCAACATGATTTTTCAAACAGCTCCTGTGTTCGATCATGCGAGTCTTGCACTTTCTGTTGGTTTTGCCTAGATAAATTAGGTCACATGGGCATTTAATCAAATAAATTACATTCTCCGTTTTACAATTAGTATGTTCTTTCAAAGACCATTCTGTAGTTAAACCCAAATCAACAGAAGTCATTTTCTTAGTAAAAGGGCACATAATACATTCTCCACACGGATGATGTCCCATCACACGGGGCAGACCCCACAAAGTACTTTGGGTGCCCTCATGATTGACCACCTTGTGTATGTCGTTTTTCATGACAAGATTACGAATGTTAGTGCTCTTTTTAAAGGCTATCAAAGGTACTGGGCTATTCATAGTCTTTTTCCAGTTTTTGCATATAATGTTCTTGACTTTGTAGGACATGTTGCTAAAGGTATTGACAAACACCAATGGGGTGTCATGATTAGCAGTGTTTTTCTTTTTCCTTTCAAGAAGGGCTTCTCGGTTGTTGTTAAAAGCTCGTTTGGCAGATTGTCTCACGACCTTGGTAGGGTAACCCCTTTCAATCAGTTTGTCCATTAGTATGTTCGCGCCTGTTTCATAATCATGTTTGGTGCTACTGTTACGCTTCAGCCGTAGAAATTGCCCAAAGGGCAGATTGTCCCGGACATGTTTCGTGTGATGACTCCTATAATGCAGTAACACATTTTTGTCGGTGCTCTTGACAAACGGTTTCACCCATAGTCGGTTATTCTGTTGGTAAACTGTTAAATCTAGATAATTTACCTCTGTGGAGTTCATGGTAGCTGTAAATTTCAGGTATCTATTCTGGTTATTCAGCCAAACAAGGAAATTGTTAGCTTCATCTATTGAGCCATGCCATAACATGAACACATCATTGATGTATCTTAACCATTGAGTTATTTGTTGCTTGAAAGGATTAATTTCCGAATAAATCACTGTTTGTTCTACCATGTCTACATACAAATTGGCCAAATTAGGAGCCATAGCAGCACCCATGGCTGTGCCCTCTACCTGTAGATAGAATTGACCCATGAATTGGAAAAAGTTATTTGTCAGAGCTGTTTCTGCACACCATAAGATGAAGGCATTACTCACAGGATGATTGTCCTCACGTTGGAGCAAATTCTCTTCTACCACTTCAAGAGTGGCTCATTGTGGAATGTTCGTATAGAGAGATTGAATATCCAGGCAGATAAGTATGTCTTTGGTCTGGTCAAACGGCAGTCATTCAATTTTCCCAATGGCATCTCTGGTATCTTAAACATAGCTTTTCATTTTCATTACGAAGGGGCGTAACTAAAAATCTACAAATTTCGATAAGGGTTCCAACATTGAATTGACCCCAGACACGATAGGTCTACCAGGGGGTCTCACCAGATCTTTATGGATTTTGGGCAAGATGTAAAAAACAGGAGTTCTCGCTGTCTCTCTTGTTAAGTATTCTCCTTCCTGTTTGCTAATCTGTTTCAAATCGACTGCCCCTGATGAATGTCCGGTTATTGAGAACACAGAGGACAGAAACTTATATAAGTTGGGCTGTGACACACAATGGGAAATGAGATCAATTAAGTTGCCATTGTTGTGCTATGCTGATCTATTTGTCGGCATAAATGTTTCGATACTGTGAGGTGGAATGTTTTTAACATGTATATGATTATGTTATGTGTATATGTTTTTTAAACAATTTTTGTATTACTTGTGCTGAATTAGAGATTAATATATTAAAAATTATATTTTTTGACAATACTGCTTTATGTCCATTGAGAATAACTAATGCAGCCTATATTGATGTAGCGGCTGTTATTTAAAATTGCTTTCTGAGGGGACATGTTCATTGTTTGATATAGTTTGTTGTATATTCCTTCCTTTTGTTGAAATACATGTTATACATCCTCACATAGTAGGAGGGATTATCACCAGAGCGTGGGGTTACCCCTGTAGAAGAGTATCTGTACACCTTTTGTACACCTTTGGAGACCAGTGTAAGACCAGTGTAAGGCATACATTGGAGAAAATGAGGCATATACAATGTTTACGATTCTATGGATGTAAATGCCAGGATTGGTACTTTATGTCACAGCGAACATGAGCTCCTATTTGTTATTAAATACCTCTTGCCCTCTTAACTGTTTCACATAGACATTTCAGATCTACTTTCCGGTAGATTGATTTATCTCCAAGTTTAGGGTCTATATTTTAGACTGAATTCATGCATTCTGAATCAAGACCTTGCTTTCATTATGCGTACTACCATGATGTCCGATGATCACATAAAGCAACACAGCAGCTTGCAAATCATAATAGGACTTTTGTCTGCCCTTTTGAAAGAATTGGATTTAGGAACTATTTTCTGGACATTTAGTGCTGGAATAGCATCCTTTGCCTCCCGGCCACAAAGCCAACAAAATTCCAGGATTGTGTAGAATACTCTTTTTTTAAATATACTTTCGAAGCTCAGCCCATTGTCACAACACTTTAGGACTTATCCACCTCCTCTCTTTTTCAGAACTCTGCATGAGATACAAACATTCGCTCACATCTCATAAGAGCATTGTGGAACAACGCAATGCAGAAAAGGTCCTGAGAAACCTGACACAAAATAATCCAAAAGAATTTTGGTTGATAATTATAATTAATGATATGGAGCCACCTCAACATTCCTTGCAAAGCAATAGGGTTAATGAAGGCCAGTGGATTGAGAATTACACAAATCCATTTAAGTTGCAAAGAAATAATGATGCACCTCAGATGCAGTGCCTAAAGTACTGGAATATTGACATCAGTAAAGACGATCTTCTAATCAACATCAAAAGAATCTTGTCTTCCAGGGCCCCTGGTCATGATGGACTAACAAACCAAATGCTGAAGCAGAATCTGATCGAATGTGTGGGCTTTTGCGAACAATTATTCAGGTCCATTTTGAAAGAATGCAGGATCCCTATCCTGGAAAAGTGCTGTAATTGTACCCATATTTAAGAAAGGCATAAGAACTGAGCCAGAAAATTACCGATCAATAGCACTGTTAGATGTGGTAGGTAAGATCTTTGCCACCCAACATCAGAAATTGCTGACCTGGATCAAATATTCCAGAACTTTTTGATCCATGGCAAAAAGGGTTTGTCAGGTGGATGGGCTGCAGCCTAAACTTACTAATGTTGAATCTGCAAAAAATTGAAGCAATCCAGCAAAACAAGAAAATCTATCTTGCCTTCGTGGATTTGGCCCACGCTCTAGAGAGCGGTTATGGGCCAAGCTGCTAAAGTGGAAATGTCCTGTAGATGTGGTTTCTGCAATTAAAGAGTTGTACTCTAAAACAGACATAAGGATTTGGTTAGATCAATGTGGTGCACTATCTGCCCCAAAAAGTACAGTAGGGGTGTGAAACAAGGTTGCGCTTTAGGCACAATATTATTTAACCTGTTTACATCAGATGTGGGTACAGCTCTGGGAGGAGTGCATTCCTTCCCCCCAAAAATCAACGGAAAACTCTTAAACCATATGTTATATGCAGACGTTACCATGCTCTTGGATGTTACTCCAATCATCCTCCAGCGTAAATTATCCACCTTGACCAAATGTATGATAAAAATGGTCTAAAGATTAACATTGCCAAAACAGAAATCCTGATCCTGAGCGATTTAAAGAGATCGAAAGAAAATGCAAAAAAAACTTTCAGTGGAAAATAGGACAAGAAGCTGTAAAATGTGTAAAATATCTAGGTGTCATAATAAACTCAAACATCAATGATGCACTGATGCTACAAAAGATCAGGCAAAAATGTAAGCAATTACCTGCCCAAGGTACCAGGTTATAACAAGTTTGGGAAGTTTACACTCACACCAGCTATTGAATTTTACAACGCAAATGTTGTACCGTCGATGATTCATGGCGCGGAAGCAGTTTTGGGATGTTCTTATACCACATGGTCAAGATATGAGCATGTTTTCTGGGGAACGGTTTTACCGTTACCTAGAGGCACGCATCAGATATGAATTAGCCCTCATCTCGATCAAAGCAAGGATTACTTGGAATACCTTGTCACTTTATAGCAAAGTGATTGATGATGCGTCCCCTTTTCAGTTTAAGATCTTGAACAAACCAGCAGTGGGTAAAGCTGATACTATCTTGAGTAAATGGCATAAGAGTTGTGAAACGATCTTAAGCCAACTGAATACCAACAAAGAAACACTGAAGCAAAATCCCAATTTAGTAAAAAAGAAATTATGGGAACAAGACAGGAGTGATACCATAGACGAAAGAATGCAACCTAGATGCATGCAGTTGGTGCCATCTGAATCAAAGGCGTATAACAAGCGTCCTTCATATGTTGCAAAATTTCCAAACAAGATATTAAGATCTATCTTCATGAAATTCCGATTAAACTTATTCCGGACCAAAGAGGTCCAAGGCTTGAGAAAAAACACTGAGAAATCTAATCAGATCTGCAGATTCTGCAAACAAGAAGATGAAACTTTGAAGCATTTGGTGCTTTTTTGTACTGATCTTAAAGATTTGAGAACAAAACATCTGGGAGAACAAATCGAAAAAAGGCCCCACCTAAATGGTGAGGAATGGTGGTCAGTTATGTTTGAAGGAAGCAGCAATAAGCTTACGTTTGCCTTGGTATTTTACTTGGATCAATTAAACAAGCTATTGACAAACTAATGAAATAAAGAAACAAAGCAATGATAGTGCTTGTTAAAATGCAAGAAAAGGAATACTTGAACGTTTTAATATTACTTTTTAATTTGAGAACTGAGTTTTTTTCAATTGTTTTTATTTTTGTTGAATATCTTTTTATGGATATCAGGATAATATTTCTTTTCTTTTTTTCTTCTTTTTTTAATAATTGGTGTTTTGGTCTTATGTGTGTAATTGTGTTTTAAAAAGTTTGTAACAAACTGAATGAAATGTATTTTTTATTTTTCTTAAAACCTAACAATATTTGTAGCATCTATTGCCCACTTTCCCACTCTTTTATCTTCTCCCTTTTCATTTTCATTCCAACAGCAGACTAAGGTTTGGATACCACTGATAGGTGTCTATTATACCACACTACAGAAATCCTTAGGTTCTCTGAATCAAATATGGTGGTGATTTGGTTAAAAATAAAAGCACATTAATATGACATAAAAAATATAAAATGCAAAAAGGCAAAACTAAATTCTACACCTATGTTTATCCACGAAAAAAACCAACATGTTTATGTTTTTCCCTCTCTGTATTTGGCATGTATTTTTTTTCTAGCATTCAAGTGGTTAGTTGTAAGGCATTAGTATTGGAAGTGCAGTAGAATGATGCTTTAGTTTTAGTAGTCGGTTTAGCACTAGTATTTTTTGTTCACTTGTTTTGTTCATTTGTTGGTTCTCTTGGTGTTATGCTCTGATTGTCTGACTATCCCTGGTTCTTCCGTGGCTACACATTTTTGGTTGCTCGCATTATACACAAGGACACTGTTCTTAGTGTTGCCATTTGGGGATGTTGTCATGTTGCGATAGCTGCGACAGTGAGGGGAGGAAGAGTTGCATTTTTCGTCACAGAAAAAAGGAGGGTTTTCTAATGCTAGAGGAGTTTTGGAAGAACCTTGTTCTCTTTATGGTCCCCAGATTGCATGAGTGGGTCATACAGCACTGCTTATCCTCCAAGATGGCGGGAGAAGCTGATGCACTGGGCAAGGCCTGAGGAGGAGAACTGGAGGCAGCACCATTGGAGGAAGGCCCCATCGTGACAAGTAGCACAGACAAACAAATGATGCTCTTGTGTGGAACGAATCTAAAATATACAAATCCAATAAACCGTTGCCTGCAAAGATCAACATATACCTTACATGAAACCTAAGGACTGGGCTGCTGGATGCAAACGGTTCATAACAAAATAGCTGACTTCTGTATCTGACTGCTTTATTCTGGGGGGCACAGAAAGGTATGGCTTGTGCACAAGTTCTCAGTCTCCATGGAGGCCACAGGCAAACATGCAACACAGTGATAGTTAGGAGGAGGACGAGCCCCCTTACGTGTCCAATTGCATGGTTGAAGCACAGCAGTGAAACCAGGCATGCCATTCCAAAGCCACCACACATGCCCAGTATGTGCATTCTGTGCCAGTGGTAATGGCAGCTCTGGCCAGAAGCCAGCCTCTGCTGCTGGTGCTGCCCCAAGAATCAGTTGGAGGTCTTAGGGAGAGCTGGTAAACTTTACAAAATTCTCTGTGGGAGAGCTAGAGGATTTAATGTGCTTCTTGGTGCTATGAAAGAGACTGAGATATTTAGTGGTTGTCTGGTTCCTGAGCAATGGATCAAAAAAACGAGTGTGTTGCTGTCCCCTGTGAAAGGGCAATAGGACACGCGCTTTCGGAGGCACTCTGTGAAAGAACCCAAGAACCTTATGATTTTGTGTGTGTATGGAAGCCGCTGGAGGGCCCAGATGGCAGTCATGGTACTTTTTCCGTAACATCTATCATAGATGTCCAGTAAAACAAAATATTTTGAAACAATTGATTTTGTGTGTATGGGAGGCATTTTGGCACCAGGGGAAAGCATGGTCTATTTTACTGGACATCTATAATAGATGTCCAGTAAACAAAATACAATTGCTGTCCCCTGGGCCCCACAGCATCGGAGGTTAATCTCAAACCAGCTAGGACCAACGCCATGTTGCTGAATGAAACCCTCCACAGAAATAAAGATGCTAAAAAACACAGATGTGAATAAGTACATGAGTTTGTGTCACACCACTAATTTGTGAGGTCAGTTAAATTGGTATAAACGTCAATTGTTCAACATGCGAGAATGCAAGGAATATCCTGTGGGTAGAGGCATTAGACTCTGCCACACTAATTTATTTATTTATCGTTCACTTGTTAGATGCTTATACAGAAAGTGAACACTGTTTGAAAGCGCCCACAGGGCAACAGGAAGGGAACATGGGAAAAAAAGCACAATACTAGGGTGAGTTTGTGTCACACCAGTAACATGTGCGGTCTAGTATCCGGATTAAAAAAAAAAAAAACACGGTATTAACACTTGTAACTATATATTGTGCTGATTTTAGACAGCTGATTTTCAAATCAATTTCAGCAATGAGCTGCGGGGTCAAGGATGCGGGTTGTTGGCTGCCCGCTCCCGCATTTTCTGATCATTTTTGTCCCAGAAGGGACTCCTTACCTGAGGCCTCGCCCCCTAGCCTTCTTGTACTGCAGACCCAAGCCCAGCAGGGTGAAGCCTGCAGGGTCAAGGGCACGGGGTGTTAGCGTACCCGTGGGGGCCCGACGGAAAGGTCTGCCCCCCACCAAGACTGTGAGGTAAGATTGAGCCACTATTGCTGGGAGGGCAAAAGGCTTTAGCATTGGGGGAGAGGGGGTAACTCAACCATTCGCCAACAGGCGCTTATAATCCGGCGTAGCCCAAAGCACGATTCCTGAGGTGTGGTGAGGCTTCTTTTTCCTCTTGGAACTGATCCCCAAGGCCTCTCCGTTCCAAGTCCGCATGATGGTTGGCCCTCCTCTGGTTTTTGCCACCAGAGCCACGGAAGAAGGTGACACCCCCCCACCTCTAAAATCCTCCCTTCTATCAAATTTACTATGCCCCCCGGCCCCACTGGCATACCAGAACCCTATCATGAGCAGAGGTCAGAGGGGGGGCATGTTGTGTAAAGCTCCGGGGGTCATGCAGGGAAATGGAGCTTGAATCGGGGGCTTTTGCTTGAATGGAGCACCCGCCCAACTGTCTTCAGCCACTGTTTGCGACAAAGAGGAAAATTCTGGGGAGCCCACACCCAAGCTACCCTGCACCTACAGCACACAGGCTGGGCCCCCACTACAGCCCTCTGGGATCACCTGTGGTCTTGTTTCAATCCCTCTCCTTTCAACTAATGTCATCAACATTGAAAACAGACTTCAGAGACGGCGCCGGCCCACACAGCAAAGGCATTTTATTTTTTTGTAAACAAAACAGAAAACACTTTTTGCACCCATTTAGGTAACACAGGTGCTAAGAGGTGAAGAGGAAGGGGGAGTGGGAAAGGGAAGGGGGTACTGGCTAACCAAGATGCTGTGAACGCTGGCTTGTACCATACAATACAGCCCACATTTCGATCATTCTGATTAGGCAGCACCGCCACCACCTTGAGGGTTATTGCTTAAATAACCACTTTGCTCGTGTCAATATTTTGTTTTAATCTCCTAGATCAACTTTGACAGCATAGAAATTGTAAATGTTACTGATGTTGAGTGTTCATTTATAAATGCTTACATTCATTCAGATGTCTTGCCATGCCTCAATCAATGTCTGAAAGCCTAGGGGCCTGATATATAGAAAATGTGCATAGACCCCACAAAGTCCTCTGTGCATAACACCACTTTCTGCCTTCCTGCACACAAAAGCGTGTTATGCAGGTCAGCGTGTTCATGATATTTGAACGGCAAAGTAACCCTAGGCACAAGTAGCAGCCGAACTCCCATGACATGCCCCCTCGCAAAACAGATCTAGCCACATATACCAACGTTTGCGCAATCCACATCCCTGCCATTAGGCACCTGTCAATACTATGGCCCTTCTCCCTGCAATCAAAGCAGCACCCCGGTGACACTGCATATAGTCCCCCATAATTCCTCACTGCAACCTGATAACATACATTACATGTCAGTAACTCAAGTCGGCCCCTGGTAAAGCTGCATGCAAACCCCTGTAAAATGATGGCTGCACCCAGCTAATCTGCATACACACACCCCTAACTTCAATTGGCACCTCAACTCTGTGCCGGTACCCCTAAATTCCTGACTGTTCCTTAATTTTGCATTTTGTTTTCTATGCAATTGGGACTTTGCAGTTCCTTTCATGTGGCGGCAGGATTGCAAGCTTTGAGTGCTTCCTCACCCGTCATGGTCAGTTCCATGATTACGCTTGCGTCTATGCATTCCTGGGCGGGCAATTCCTTTGCATAGCCTTCCTCTCCTCTCTACATGTCCACGTAAATCCTTGCTCTTCCTCATTCTGCATAGGGATTGGACAATATGCATGTCCATGTGCCGCCCTATATTTATTTCTCTCTGTAGGCCCGTCCCACACTTTGCGTGGAGTCTGGCAGAGGGCGCCCGACTGCATGCAAAGAGGTGACGGACCTGTGCAGAGTCCGTGCAAGGTCCCGGAAATGCACGTAAAGTCGATTCCATGAATCGACGGAAGGAGTTCTGCACGCAGATTAGTGCGCAAAGTCCTTTTTTTTCTCAGGGTGCAGAACATTCTGTAAGTCGGCCAAATATCTCTTCTGCAAAGGATATCCTTTGTTTTTCTTATTACACCTGTTGGATGAAAACTGAGATATTTCTAATGGATAGAAATATACAACACATGCAAAAAATTTGTATGATAAGCAAATCAAACATTTCCTTGGGGATGTTAATATATATGTGTTGTTGCTTTTGGAAGTTTGCCCTTTTCACAATATGCTGTATTTCAAAATAAAAACATACACAATATTATATAGCACAGAGGGAACGATTTTATGGTCCTTAATGAAGCCAATTAATTTACTTATCAGCACCCCATGATCGACGATTTAATTATATTTGTTCCAGAAAGACTAGCACAGCTTGAAATGAAATAAAACATGAGAAGTCTTAGATTTCTTACATACAACACAAATATTTGCATAAGCATCTGGCAAGATGTTGTCACACACATGAGCAACTCATTGGTGCATAGTGTGATTAATTAATCATTACTCTTCATGCCGGCACTTACATCATTTACAAGCACTTTGCATTTTTTATTTTCGCCAGCCTGCAGAGGATAGGGCATCATGACATGCAGAATATTGCTTGTTAGAGAATTGGCTATGTACTGCCCACAGTGCATTGGAATAGGTCAATACATACAAAATATATCATTTACTGTTGTGTTGAATTGTGCAACAACAAGGGAGGCTCGTTTGGTTTCTGAGTAATTGTTTCGCACCATAAATAAAAAAACACTTATTAAAACAACAATAATGTTTACCTTGGCCACACTTGGTAGCAATAGGGGTACTTCCCTCTGAGGTAAGTACTCCCCAAAATCGCTCTTCTCTCCTGTTGAAATAGTATTTATTTTCTAGCCATTGCAGAACTCAGGTCAGCTAGGCCATATCTTGTGGACAGGTCATCATTATCTTGCGATAATGACCGTTCCCTCTGTCTATGAGGCTACATTATTTGATGCATCTGTAACTTAACCCACAGTATAATACGATGATTTATGGTTGTAAATGTTTCTTTTGATTTACTTAAACATGTCCAATGTGTATTTTCTCATATATAGCACCGACAAAGAATCACATAGAATAACTGGTGATCCCTCATCATAGATTGACATGTGGAATGGAGGTCACACAGTTTGCATTTTTAATGAAAAATCCATCAATGCATCAATGCACTACTATGTGCAATGTTCATCTTAGCAATCACAAACAATAGAAGTCGACATAGTAACGTCAGCAAATAAGAGCATTGTGATGCAGGTGAACAGACTTGCCCTGTGCAGTTCAGGACCAACACTCCAGAGTAGTGTGCCTTGGGAAGGTGTTTATGATGACATCAAGTAGTGGGGAAGTGGAACAGGCAGAGCACGTGAATCGTACCACAGCACAACTCCAGAGGACAAACATACAAATTGGTGATCAGATAAAAGGAGCTTCTGGGGGCTAAACACGTAAGCTATTCTGCCTGAGCAAACACATGCTACAATGTGGTGTGAAGATGTTAAGGAAATCATTGAGAGAAAGCACGTTTGTAAGCCATCACACAAAGCAAACCAATGTGTGTACACAACCGTTGAAAATAGCAGAGTGATTGTTGTGGAATGACTCACGGACACATGAGTGAGTTATAATAGCTTTATTGGCAGGGGACCGCAGCAGCGGATGTCAAGATCCAGGTCTCAACCCGTCAACCGATGACCGTCATAGTGACACAACGAGTTAAAGAGCCTCCATGCAAGAGAGATCTGGAACTCACATACACAACTTCTCCCCCCATAAAATAAAGAAAAGACAACGGCAAGTGGGGGAAGGAAGAGGAGGTTGGAGAGAGAAGGAGAGAGATTGGCAATGATGCAACCAATGAAAACATTTCAGTAAAAAAAGTAGTCTTTGCTCCAACAAGGAACCATTCTTCTCGCTCTTCTGGGTGAACCTTCATCGTTGTTGGATGCAGTAGAGGTGTTATCACTTGAGCCTGAAACAGAGGTGCAGTCACTTGAACCACTCTCCCACCTCTTTCCATGAGCAGCTGGAGCAGTTGATTCAGCACCCTGTAGAAACTGAGTATTCAACATGTCTCTTGGAGCGGAAACAATTTAGTCAGTTGAACATTTTGTGCCATCCTCAAGTCATACACGTTTCTGTCTAACATCCTTTGCTTGTTGACTTCCACAAACTTTTGACAATCCTTTTAATACTCTTCGTGGGTTCTTGACATACACCCAATCACCTTCTTGAAATAATGAATTGCAGATACCCTTTATTTGGTCATAATACTCCTAGTACTTGCTTTGATTTTTTTGCACCCTCTTGAGTATACTTTCCATATCCATACTTATGGAATGGTTCATTTCTGCCCAACACTGATTCAACCAATTGCACAATGATCTACTTCTAATCATTACAAATGGTTCAACACCAGTGGAGGAATGAGGGGTAGTCCTGTAAGCATTGAGTGTCTCTTTCAATATTTCCTTCCATGGCATGGCATTTGCCACTGGTACTTGTATGGTATTTTTTTACACCATCCATACGTTTGCCTAGGCTATTCTCTATAAGGTGGTAAAGTAATGTGCATCTGTGGTTGATGCACCTATTACTCAGAAACTCCAGCATTTCATCGGAGACAAACTGTACTCTATGATCTGTCACCATTTGCTCTGGGTCTCCTCTATTGAACATTACCTCTAGATGACTTTCCCAGTGTTAATAGAGTCCTTCACAATGCCCCATTCTACCCACTTGAATGTGTATTCTACTAGACAAATGATGACATTTTTGTAATTTCCTAGCATCAGAAATAGGCCAGAGATGTCCATCACTAATTTGTACCAGATCTTGTCAGGTATTTTTATCGAAATAATGACACAGTGTATGGTTTCTTAGATGTGTCACTATTGGCACAAGATTGACATGTTCTCACAAGTTCTTCTGTCTCCCTCATCATACTTGGTTACCAGTACTTTTCTCTTGGATGTCTCTTAGTAACCTTTTTTTCCTAAATTGCCTTCATTTGCTAGTTGTAAAATGTTTCCCCGTAGGAATTGTGGGGGAATTAGTTGTTCACCTCTAAGTAGGCATACTCGGTCTACACATATCTCATTATTCTCGAGGACATATCCATGAAATGTGTATTTTCTCTTTCCACCATTCTTGAACCATACATTCCAGCCACATCATCTCTTCATCTTCTTTCACGGCCTCTTCTCATTCCTCTTTAGAGATGGCCGGTTGAACATTTGTTATGATACATTCCTCTGCATCATTTTCTTGCTTTTCTTTATCTGTGTGGTTCCATGGTAATCTTGATAGACAGTCCACAACAAAATTATCATTGCCTGGAACATATGTTACTTTGACATTATACAGCATTATATCTTCCAACCACCTGTTGATTCTTGGTGAAACAGAGAGAGATTTAGACGAAAATATAATGTGGACGAGGGGTTTGTGATCTGTTTAAATTGTCACTGGCAAACCCCATAATAATGTTTTGAAATGTCCAATGAATTCCTAGAGCCTCTCTTTCAATTGTAGCGTAATTAGTTTCAGCTTGATTCCGAACTTGTGAGGGAAATGCTATGATTACATAATTTCCTTCTTGGATCTGCTTAAGTACACATCCCAAAAAAATGCCACTCGCCTCAACCGTAAGTATGTTGGGTGGAATACAGGGAGAACATTTTGAGTGTGGGTGCTCATCTCACTCTTTGTAGTTTCAGTGAATTTATTTTGGAATTACTCAGAGCATTCAAACAATGTGTTCTTCTTCATGAGTGCTCTCATGCTTTCCATTTTGTTGGCAAAATTCGGGGCAAACTTCGAATGATATTCTGCCATGCCCAAAAACGATCATAGTTGATCTTTATTCGTTGATGGAGGTATCATTGATATCATTTCCACTAATTTGGCCTCGGGCTTTATCCCATCTTGGGTAATGACATGTACTATATATGTCCCGTCTGTTACTTTGAACTTGCACTTTTTTTACTTGAGGGTGAGTCCTCTGTTGCAAATGGTTTGCAGAACTCCCAACAACTTTGCATCGTATTCCTCCTCTGTCATTGCTGCAATCAGTGTATCATCTTGGAAGTAGTAAACTCCCTCCATGACCCCGAAAAACTGTTGCATCAATCTCTGGAAGAAGGCAGCTGCTGATGCCTAACGAAATGGCATGCACCTAAATCTGAATGCCCACTAATGGTGTCACAAACGAGGTGAAATATTTGTATCCCTTTTCAAGCATGATTTGATGATAGGCCAAAGATAGGTCGAGGGTCGTGAATATCTTGGCTGGTTTCATTGTTGGCAGCATCTCATTAATGGTGGGAAGAGGATCTCTGTTGATCCATAAATTGTAGTTGAAATCTCTCAAATCTATACACATTCTGATGATGTTGTCTGGCTTTCGAACAATGACAATAGGGGCCAACCATTCAGAGTATTCAATTGGCTCAATGATTTATTCACTGCACAATCTTCTAAGCTCTTTGTGTGGAGTATATTTTGTACCAAACGGTATGTTGTGTAGTTTGTGTACAATGGCTCTGGCATTTCTCTTCAAAATGATGTGATGTTGAAACCCCTTAAGCTCTCCAATTGTATTAGTGAATACTTCTGGGAACATGTTTAACAAATTATCTTGAGAGCAGACATCACGTTCATTGATGCTGAAGATGGGTTGAACCGCTCCTGGGTGTATCCTAATGCATAATGTAGATTGTTCTTCCCACCCTATATTGGAGGGTCTAGTTTTTGCCACTTATAACTTACAAAATGTGCACCTACCCCTAAATTTCAGGTGAATCCACTTGTAGCTGCTCTAATATTTTTAAGTCTTAGTTCATTTAAATGCCCACCCAGAGGATTGGTATATAAGTCACAATCTATCATGGTGTAGGATGGACACATGGGTGAGTTATAATGGGTTTATTGGCAGGGGACAGCAGCAGCGGGTGTAGAGATGTACGTCTCATCCTGTCAACTGCTAACCGTCAAAGTGACACCACGAGTTCCAGAGCCTTCATGAAAGGGATCTCTGGAACTCACATACACAAACAGTGAGAGATGACTGGGCACCATCTCCGGTACCTCAACTGGGGCCGGCAATAGGGCACATGAATCACACTGTAGGTTGAGGTATGCCACTTTATTGGGGATGGTACATCTTGAGTAGGCAGAAGCTGTTGTACAGAGGGAAAACTGGCACCACCACCCAGGCAATGCAGGTCAGTCACTGTTTCTCTCCAACCAACTTTTGTAGAACCCTCCCACTCTCAGACCCAAACATTATATAAGGAACATGACAGAGAGTAACTGGTGACTCAATGAAGACACCACTACACCTTCCCCCTTAACCAATAAAACAAGGAGCAAAAACCCAATTGAGAACACTCTTTCAGCAGACACCGTCCTCTGAAATCACTAATGTAAGAAAGTGTGTACAATACCAACATTTGCACAATGATTGGTGACACATTACCCCATTACATAACATATCAAAAAATCAACACTTCTCTTACAGAATAAACTCTAAATAAAAGTCAAGGAAAATCACATACATAAAGAGCACCTGTACATCTACTTTACAATCCTTTGGTAGTGGATACAGTTAGTATACCACATTAAAACTAATGGAAACATTGCACTAAAAGATCCATATCATATTTTACATTGATTGCTAAAGGCACAATGCACAACACACATGGAATGATATTCTTATACTTGTTTAAGCAAAAACATAGCAATGTTAAATAACATAACCACTGTACAAACATGCATGCACGCATATACAAGTTTACAACCCACTTCTTCCCCCAATACCAACAGCCATGTTAAAAGTGAAAAACATAAAATGCTTTCAGATTAGAGAAGCAACTCGTATGGCACTTTAGAGGAGTTGTAAGTCAAACACATGCTTGACTCCAGCATGGCTAACATGGACATACGTGACACATATGAACTGCATTAATGAATTAAAGAGCAATATTACAGGTGGAATAGAGCAAAGCACAATTATCAATTTCTAAAAGTGAGCAGCAATGCTATGTCTCTATCTATGCAGATAATTGAGATGTTTCATGAATATGACAAAAACCCTGAGGGTACTGTATGGAACTGTTGCAGAGTAGTGAAAGGCCAGGGGTCACCACCAAACCAAGAAAAACCTAGAAGGCCAATTTTAGCAACACATTGCACTTTGCTTGATTCTCTAAAAAATTATATTGATTTCATCAGAATTCTGCTATTCTAGGGCAGGGACCTAAGGCTTTGAGATATGGGTCAAGTAGCTGGATGTGGGTTCAGTGGATGATCTTTCTAAAATCCTAAGCACTTAACTCTGTAACACGTCCTCAAACAATGTCACATGAACTTTCACTAGTTTTATCAACCTTCTCATAAACCTTTTGATTGATTAACTATGCTTACATCAATGATAAGATATTTATTTGACATGTCCTTTTAAATGATGAAGACATTACTATTTTCATTGTAGTAATTTGACAAAACTACAATTCTACAAGTACGTGGACCTGACAAACAAGTCAAACTGAATGTAATAGTACAATGAACACACGAATAAAGAGCAAATGATGCCTCAATAGAGAACAAAGTTCTGCCAAGAATCTGATCTTCTACTTCATATTTTTTCATCTCCTTGTTTGAATTAGGCAACTTAACTTTGCTCAGCTCATTTCCACTCTATCGCATGTATAATAGTTATAAACACAATGTTCGATGGTGCAAGAAAAATCAATTTGTCAGCTATAATGAGATTCACTGCTTAGTGCTTCAGTAAGGAATTGGACTCAGCTGATCCAGATGGTAATTTTAAGTGAACTGAAACATGAGTACCAACATCCACCAGTTGATGTACTAAATTAACAGACATTAATGTCGACTATATTGGGATGTAATAAACAATTCCTGAGTTAAAGATCTGAGCAATGCGTGGACAACACTATTACTGAAACATCCATTACACTTGACGAAGTGTAAATAGCATTTTCACCATATCGTTAGCACAACTACATGGGGGAATGAGAGGACACATGCCTTGCTTAAAATCTGTGTTAACAATGTAAAGAAACAGAGAAAGAACAATTAGGAATACATAATCATTTTAATATCATGGTCAAAAAGGCAATATAATCAACTAAATCAAGAAGTGTCATATATTGTAGCTAAACAGTGGAAAATACAGTAAGGAGATATGAGCATTATTCCCAAATCCTTTTATATTTACCAAAAATAGTAGGTTAGACATGAGACTTAAATAAGTAGGCATTACATGGCCTACGGTAGTGCCATGTAGTTATGGTTAAGTTGCTAAACCCATAGGAAGAGCACTTTTTGGGTGGCTTATAACTTCGCTCTGCCTGGACGAATCCTCACCTAACTTTGCAAACACAGTATCTGGCCCACTTTAAATTATTTTACAAAGTTTGGTGGGGTTTGGTCAAGGGGGGGGCAAAGTTATAGGGGAGTGCCAAAATTTCTTTTTTTCCCATAGACGTAATGGGAAAAAAATTATGTCGCGCCTATAGTCCAAACCGCTGGATGGATTTTCACCAAATTTGCGGAAGCAGCTGCGGCTTGGTCCCAAAAGAGTGCTTTTGTTAATTTGGCATACATCCATCCAGTTTTTTTTTTTAAAAGAATCAAAATGAAAGGCAAAAAAATTAGTGATATCTATGTCCGCTCTGAGGACACATTTTCCTGTTCTCTCCGTGGACAGGACACCGATTGGCTAATCGGCTAGCGTCATGTCCACAGACACGCAACATGTTCTCTGATTGGCTGTGAAGAGGCGTGAGGTGCGTCACATTGTTTCGATGTGCCTGCCATATTGGATCCGCGGACAGCGTGGCGTGGAAGGGAGCTTAAATCCAATTTTGGGGAGTGTGTTGGTGTGTATGAGTGCTTGCAGAGGTTGAGGGAGTAAAAGATGGGTCAAATGCTGTATTTGTTTAGGTGGGAGTAGGCTGTGAAGTGTTTGCGGTGTCCGCGGTCACCACGGTTGTCTGCTGACATACTAAAGACTGGGCGCACTACTGGCTATTTTAGTTTAGTATGATGTTGGTTTTGGGTTATTAGAAGAGCATTGGGTGAAGAGGATATGCATTGAAGAGTTTGTGCGTTGGTTGTGAATATTTTTTAGAATATTAATTGAAGTGGATAGGTTTTGAGGTGCATGTAATATGTTTTTGGGTTGTAGTCATTTGGTAGGTGTTTGCTTCTATGGGTGTGTTGTGCTGCAGTGGTTGTGGCCAGGGCCTAGAGTCTTGGGTGCATGGCCGAAGTGCCGTAGCATAACACACCAATGTTACCAAAGATTTTGACTGTGGTATGTGGGCTGCTTAGGGGATATGTTTTCAAAAATGTATGTACTGATTGGTAGTAGTGTAATAGTGTTTATTGGATAGTGAGATGATGTGTGTTAGTTTGTTTGTTGGCTTGTGTTCAGAATGTTGGTATTGAAGACTCTAGGCATTTTGGGTTGTATTTATTGGTGATGTGTTTGTTTGCAAGACTGTGTTATGTTGCAGTGTTTGTGAGTTTAATTATTATTTACTTACTGTTTCTTTTGTTGAGGCTGTATGAAGAGTTTTGGCCAGGCCATGCAGTCAAGATTGGAGTGTTTGGCAACAAGTGCTGCATCATAAGATACCCATGGAAGCAAACATTTTGGATTGTGGTTTATGGTCAGATGTTTGCTTGAATGGGTGTGTTATGCTGTTGTGTTTATGAGTCCAATCATTATATACTTACTGTTTGACTTTTTGTGGCTGCATGCAGTTTTTTCATTACATGGGTAGTTGGAGCAGACATATTTTTTCAATCACTGTGATAAATATTATATGATTATAATGAGTATTGCATTGCATAGCAGACATTTCTGTATATTTTTTCGACCCTCATAATTAGTACTTTAGAAGTACTATAGTTCAAACCAGTGTACTGTGCAATTTGCTCAGTTGCTGTGTTTGTTGATTAAATCATTGGATCTGTGGGAAAACAATACATGCTGGATTTTAAAAAAAATGTTTCTACGTTGTGGTAAAATGTATTTCTTTAATTGAGTTCAGTAGGAGGAATTGAATATGTGTATGGTTTTTGATTTGGAAGTGGTGGTAGTATTGTTGGAATTAGCAGTTGGTGTATTCTATTTGTTTATATCTTTTTTCCATTGTACTGGTATTTATCTATCTGTTGCTATGCGTAGGAAATTGTGTACATCTTCCCATGCATATTCTGCACAACTTAATGTCACAAACCAAGTGGGTGGGCCAAGATTTTTTATCATACAGTGTACATCTCCGTGACGTCGGAACCAGTATTCTTTTGTACCAAGCACGTTTGCTAAAAGATTTGTAATGCTTGACTGTAAAACCTCATCTTTTTCTTGCACTTTTTGTAGTAATTGCGTAGCTGACATATTTTGAAAATGGGTACCTGATTTCAATGAGTGTGCAACTCAGTAGCATAGAGTTGCTAGTTCACTTTCAAAGAGAAGGTGGAATATGTATTCCACATTTTGTCTGAATCTGGGGTCTTCAGAATACCTTCATAAAGAGCGGTATTCTGATGCTGTTATTTGTGTGGGTCTATCATCGTACCTTTCTCCTTTCCCAGTAGGAAAGAGTAGAGGAAAGGCACATGCTTCTATACTTTTTTCCCATATGCTGATTGGAGATCCTTTGGCTTGTCGCATTTGATAAGTTTCAAGTGCATCATCTTTGGTGTCTTTAGAGTGTAATGGATGAAATGTATAATGGTCTAAAATATTGGATTCTGTAGCAGGATCTAGAAGTTGAAATTGACCAGTTTCTGATGAATTATTTCAGTGGTTTCCCTCAGGTTTTCTTGAATATTAATTTCTTTGTCGTATTCATTGTTGTCTTTTAGATATCGCAGGGATTGTCTAACTTTATGTAAGTCCATGAGTTGTTGCCAATTTGTTTTGTCTTTTGTAGGTACGCCATTTACTAAGATAATTAAAGATTGATCTATTGGACGTTGCAATTCCAGCGTGTATACATTTCCTTTGAGATCTAATGGAAAAATAAACTACTTTGCCACAAATGCCTTTGACTGATTCAGAGAGAGGTAGTTTTGCTGTTTTTGGTTGAAGGCGTATTATTGCTTGAAATGGGTGCAGTGTTTGAATTATGATGTTCTCATATAAGTTGAATTGTTGCAGGGGTTTTGGTAATGGTAATAATTCCAAGATATTTGTGATAGCACGTGAAGGTGTTTGGTTGTTGTCAAGTTTTGCAGTGCAGTAACTGCAAAGTATTAAGGGGTCAGTAATCTCGTATTTGTTTTCTGCTATAAGATAGAGAGCTCATTGGAACCATTTGGAATCTTCATTGTCTTCTATTTTGTACGATATGTCTACAGATTTTGTGCTATTTTTATAAAAAGTCCTGCGGCAACACACACACAAATGATTTGGTACTTCAGCAGAGGTACATTTGAATCATAATATTTCTTTTTTGTATCTGTGTTATAGAAGGTTGCCATCTGTACAGTTGTTGCTAGTCTGTTGTAAACCTATTGCATTTTGTAAGTGGCTTTCAGTTCCAAAATATTTTCTTTGGATATGCTCTATTTCTTTGAGTAGTTGTTTGGCTGTAGCATGTAGATGATTGTTATTTAAATTGGCTAGTACTAAACCAGGACTTTTGGCATAGTACAGTTTATAGACCAAATGTCTTATAGTTGAATGATGTGTTGATATCATTTTGATATGATGGAAGGTTCTTTTGCAAATTGGTCCAGGAATGCAGGCTAATGAATGTCCTTGTAGTCCTGTGTATTTGCACACTGGACAGGAGTCCATATTTCATAGTAGTTTCATTTTGAATTTGTCTTTGTCTTTCACATACTGATTGAGGAACTGGCGTAAAGATTTTAAAGTTTTTTTGGCAATGTTACACATTGATGTGCACGGCCATTTGTAGACTGGACGGACATATTGGTTCAGTGGAATGAACAGTTGATACTGAGTTTTCTGAGGATATTTTTGTGAGCAGCGTTGCTTGTTCCATAATGGTATTATTACATTTTTCATACCCTTGTCCACTTCTATGTATGGCAATTGGGTTTATTTGCTTTTGTTTGTATGCTTCTTCATTGAAATATGCTTATGTGCTCGTGGTGTGACTCCATTCACCTCTTCAGATGTTTGTGAATCTATCTTTGTTGATATTCCATTTATTGAGAAGTCTTTTTTGTAGTTTATTGCTTAGTTTTGTTAGTGGTGTCATTCTGTTTAAAACTAAAATAAATAATTTTCTTTTGAGAAGGATTACACTGTCTATGGGAGTTGTAGGATTAATTTTCTTTGGTAGGTTTTAAGGGTTGTGCGTGATTTCTTTCCTGTTTTTATAAGGTTCTGAAGGACTCTGTGCAGAACATTTTTTGGAAAATAATTTATTTGGTATGTTTAGTTGCCGCTACATCAAGATTCATAGGTGACGTGTTACCACTAGTGGTAGCTGCAGTCTTGTTAATCACTTTCTGTTTCGTTTTACATTTTGAAAGAGGAGGCACAGTTTCTGTACTGGTAGCTTGTTTTGTTTCGCTTAATGACTGTATTAGCTGTTTGTTTGAACTTTTTGTACACATTCTGCTAGAGGTGGATGCTTATTTTGGAGAGTTTTAGTTTGATTTCATTTACTTTTGCGTTGCTTTCTACGGAGTTGGTTTTTGGTAGGCATTCCTTGGGGTCTGTTGGAGGAAAAAAGAAAGTGTGAGTTGGGTTCTTGTGCAGTGTATGGGTGCTTTGTGCATGCGTGTCTGAGTATGATGGTAAGGATGTAAGTAGAGGTGTGTGATTGTGCAATGGGCTGCTACATCAGCTTGGGAATCCAGCTCAGTCTCTCTTCATTACGGATGTACCCATGACTCCACCGCTGGCCCATGACAGCCATTTCCCGCAGCTCCCGGGCTGTTCATGCAGCCAAATGCAGCACCGTGACAGCCGACAATAGGATCTACCCAGCAGGGACTCAGCTCCCAGGCCACCTCGCTTAGGACAGCAAGGACACACTAGACCGCCCCACTTGCAACCATAAGGAGAGTGGATCGGTCTCCAGGCATAGATTCCCACACGCCACTGCCATTTTGTTACAACATTTTTGAGAGCCTTTTCTCACTTGAGCTCACTTTAAGATAAACCTACCAACACCTGGTCCCAGAAGAAGGCCTACACCTAATGAATCTGAAACGTCAGTGGTCCGACCCCCACTGGGTCCCACTTGAACTTGGACCACATGAACTTTCTTCATTTACATCCAGACGTCGACCAGTTCCTTGGTCATCCTTCGAAACTCCAGGCCTTGATAAACCCCATCCTTAGGTCTCTACTCCACAATCAGTGGACCAAAATATTTGGATCGTTTGGCACTTGATACCCAACCATAAAATTAAAGCAAATCTGTATCAAGTTCCCTTGGTTACTATGATTACTGAGGCACTCCCATGGAAAACATATCAGGTGTATTAAATGTGTCAAGTTGTGTTATGTGCACATCTCTCCGCACAGAATGTTTTATTGATTTTGTATAATAGGTTGCACTCTAAACTTTAGTTGGAACGGTTATGCTTTGTTTATAACATCCAATGAATTTGCAATCATGTTGTTCTGACTAATATGATGTAATATTGCCAGGTCATATTTGTGTGGGTACCAGATTATACATTGAACATAGAAATGATTATGTTCCTGTTGTCAAATGTATGCACCATTCATAATGTGGTCTCATTGACTGTCTGAGCGCACCACCAAAATAACTATGTTTGTTTTACTTAAAGCACATGAATTCTACACTCTTAGCCAGATAAAAAAGGCAGGTGTGGTTAACCTTGAGTGGTTGTATGGTTCTTTGCCTAGTGAGACAAAATTGTTAATTGTCTTGTTGGGTATCTAGTGAAGGTTTTGAATAATCTCTCCCGATAGTCCATCCGCCATCACTAACATATTGGATGAGGCCGAAGTCAGTGAGATGTCTGAATCCACTGATATATCTAAAAATACTTACCATCCATCTCGCAGAATGAAGAAAGCATATCAGAGAGCACTAAAACGAAGAAACAAAGCAAAAGTGAACAAAAATAGCTCCTCTATTAATACCAATGCAGGCTCCTCCTCGCAAAACTCAGCCAAAAATCTTGTTATTGAAGACACCGCACTGAACGCAACCTCATTAGGGAATGAAGACCTCCAACTTAACCTTAGCCAATTAAATGAGGAAAGTAAAATGGCACTTCAACTAAAATCTTCACAAAAAACAAAAAAAAGGAGCAAAGAAAGGTACAGTTTTCTCTCCCCTTAAACCCATTGTAGAGGGTGTGATGGGAGAGAAAGGTGTATCATTAATACCAACTCGTTGTGTGGACTCCGTCCCCCCTGTGCCAATGATACAAGCAAACATGAACACTTTCTTCCCTCAGATAGACAACAAAAAAACGTTTTGTTCTCGAGACAAAAGTAGTCCCAACAGAAGCGCTATTCAATCAATAGCCTCTGCTCCAATGGTGGTTCAGGCAATGATTCATCACCCTTCTCCTGCTCCACCCCTCAATGAACCTCAAGCCCTCCATTTACACCACATTGCTCCTCATTCGCTTGTTTCTTGTTCAAACACACAATCGAAAAATCTCCCTAGAATAGCACCAGATGAACAGGTGGATCAACAGATAAACCTCCCTCGAGTGGTCTCAGAAGAACAGGTTGCTCATCCGACGAACCACTTGCCATCCCCTCCCTCTGCCAATGCACAATCTCTATTGTCCTCAGAGGAATTGAATAGGCATCCTGTGAAGACTGCTGCCATACTCTCGTCTTCTCTTCCTCTAGTGGTAAACAATGGGTGCCCTGAATCTTTTCAGGATATTCCTGGTGAAACGCAAACCATAATTGGGTGGTCTAGCAATACTCAAATCAATGGTATGGCATCCATTAATCATACATTCCTGATGAACACACTCTACAAAATTCCTTCCCTCCGTAACCTGATCTCACAAGATGTGGAATGGATAAAGTTACCTTTGATCAATAACAAACGAATGCTATGCAAAGTTCTATCTCCAATCATAGCTAAACTAATTTGGGAGCATAAATCTGACTTGTTTTTCCTAGGGTTGGAATTGCAGGCCTTTTCATTCTTTGAAAAGGCTATGGCTTTTCTGGAATTCAATCCTTCTATATTGCCAAAGGACCCTAATAGAAATCCTTCTGCTACATCCAATCAATCAGAGAATTCAAAAATCCTTTCACAACTAGCCTCTCTTACTTCTGCTCTGAATGGTCTCTTGGGAATTCTACCCATCTCAAAATCTCCTTCTCAGAATACGTCTGCAAATCCTTCTTCTATGATGAGTTCATAATGTAAAAAATTGATTATTCATTCATGGAACTGTTGCGGT
The DNA here is from genome assembly GCF_040938575.1 of Ambystoma mexicanum. Taxonomy (NCBI): domain Eukaryota; kingdom Metazoa; phylum Chordata; class Amphibia; order Caudata; family Ambystomatidae; genus Ambystoma; species Ambystoma mexicanum. The sequence continues at coordinate 839,674,193 of NC_090935.1, read as the reverse complement.
TTTAAAAATCTTTCAACATGGTTCGCGAATACTAGCACGGAAAATCTACCCTCAATTGTATTCCTGCAAGAAACCATGTGCTGCAATGAGTTCCAACTGGATGGCTTTACAGCCTTTCATAATGTAGCTACTCAACCTCTTCTGCGTCGTCCAGTGGGAGGCATTGCAATTCTACTCAATAACAACCTCTGTTTCTCTCTCAATTATAGTTTGTCGACACAATTGTTCATATTAATTGATGTAAATATCAATATTTCTGGGCTCAAAAATGTTGTGCTCATTTCAATTTATTGGAATCCTTCTGCCCTACACATTAATAAAGCAATTAACATCCTTAATGATACCTTAACGGATATCATATGCAAACAACCGTCAGCAGAGCTAATGATATGCAGTGATTTCAATGCCTTCCTCCACGCAACTGCTAACTCTCCCCCTGCTAACGTATCCTCCACACATTTTAAGTATGCTCATGCTAAGGGAGTAAGATGGGCTAATTTCATTTCTTGCTGGGATCTCTATGTGATCAAATCTCAACACCCAAAGTCCTTTTTTACATGGAAAAGGGGAAACTCATGTTCCACTATTGATTTCATAGTCGCCTCCAAATATCTCTCGGGCATATTATCTCCTATTACTTCTTTCCTTCCATCTTATGGAGATCATTCCATTCTCTCCACTACCATGATTGTGGAAACAGATTTCTTTTCTATGTTGCACGCGTTGACTGTCGTTCATATCGATAGACCGCTTCTCTAAATTCATTGGAATATTTCTACGTGTCGTCGTCTAACATTTTTAGTCAACCGCAACGTGTGGCCTGACTCAAACATTGATGAGAAAGCATCACAGACCATCCTCACGTGGAATCTTCAAATGATACAATGTCATCTTCTGACCATAGCTGAATCGACAAGCAAGCTTCCCAAAACAGCAAATACCTCTCTTATTTTATCAAATACTCTTGCCCAATTGAAAACAAAAAGAAACACTGAGCTAAGAGCATTGAGGCGAATTTTCCACGTCATGGATACTGTAGCGTACTATGCAGCACAAAAAACTCTCCAAAGAACATATAAAAACAGAGTAAAAGCGGCACGTGCAGCCTTTCACCTCATAGGAAATCAGAATATGGTACGCCTTATTTGCAACCACAATATTCGTGACATATGGAAAATACTTCCATCAGCGAATAAACCTTTTCAGACCCAGTTGGAATCTGCAATAGATGGTACACCTTGGTTTGTTTTTTTCGAACAGAAATACCTTCTTCCTTCGGGATTCAAACAATATGATATTACGGATCTAATCGCACATATTCCTTCTAAATGCCCATGGTCTCTGGAAGACATTTTGTTTTCAATTGCAAAACTAAAATCCTCTAAATGCGCAGGACCTGATGGTCTTCCACCTTGCGTCATTAAAGATGATCCTTTGTTTTGGGCCGCTGTATTTTTAAGGATTTTTCAAGCAATTTTCAGAATCAAATGTCTCCCTCATACTAGGTGACTTTGATTATTATACCCCTTCACAAAAAGGGTCCTCTGAATAATCCTTTAAACTTCAGGCCTATTGCCCTCATTGATGTTGCGGCTAAAATCTTTGCACTCCTTTTACTAAAGGAAGTTGAAAAGCACATAGCTGAAAACCGCATACTTAACAAAGTTCAGACGGGCTTTAGGAAAAATATGGGGACTCAACTAAATGCTAACATTCTTGCCCACCCTGCTCCTCTCAAGGGCCTATTTATATAGCTTATTTAGATCTGTCTTCTTCCTTTGACTGCGTGATTCGTGGTAGACATTCGCAAAAAATGTTGGAGTACAATTTCTCGCCTTCTTTAGTTGCTCTTATTGCGCTTCTTCACCACAATACTTCCTTCAGAGTACGCATTACCAACACAGGCCTTCTGACTGAGCCAATTCCCACTGCAATTGGCGTTAAACAGAGTTGTAACCGCGCGGCGGTTCTCTTCAATTTATATCTATCTGATATTGAGGGCATTTGGGACTCTTACAAATCACATTCAGTACGACTTGGCAAGCTACACCTGTCATGGCTGGCATATGCCGATGATGTGCTTTTATTTGGCAGTACACACTCTGGTCTCCAGTGCAAATTGGAATCATTTCACCGTTTTTGTAAAGTAAATTATCTCACTATCAATTCATCTAAATCTACCATTCTTGTCCTGTCTTCTAAGAAAAAGGTGCGCAAACTTTGCTGGCACATTGAATCCCAAAGCTTCTGCATGTCAAACAGACTACTTACTTAGGATATAATTTGGCAAACAACTCTTCCTCTTCTTTTTGGCAAAAAGCCTTAGCTGAGAAAGTCCTTCATCTACAAAGCCAAATGAAAATAATCTTTCACAAATATTGTAAGTTCTCACTGACGCCTTTATTTGAGTTTTATTCTAAGAAGGTAGAAGCAATCATCCTATATGGACTTGAACTTTGTCTCCCTGATCTTTCTACCTTTCTCAATAACTTGCAAGCTAAGCTTTGGAAAACAACCCTGGGCCTACCTTCTTATTTGCCCAATGCTATTCTTCGTCATGAACTGGGCCTAAACTCCCTTGCTTCACGCCATAACTGGCGCATTCTTAACACCTATATCTTCCCCCAAGTAAATTTGCTTTATGGGGACTTCCTCATCATGTTGAGGGATTCCTATCCAGTGTCTATTGCAAGTTTACACAAGCGTATACTTACCATACTGTCTGGTATCAACATTCTTCCAGAAGATTTGCTAATTAAATTAAGACTAGCGCATAAATGCTATTTCTGAATGACTAGCTGTAACATCTAACCAAATTTCTACATACTCTTCTTTCACAGAATATGCGTTGTTTTCACATAAACAAACACCTCGTTTGCAATGTCTAATTCTTTGTCCCAGTGTTGAAACCCGCACACATATATGCGTTTCCGCCTAGATTTATTCCATATGAAAGTGAGAACTAAGCATTGGTCCACGGACACCATTTACCCTCAAAGTATTATTTGTAGATTCTGCAAAAATCCTGAATGTATAGAAACGTTAAAACACCTTTTTCTTGTATGTCCCTTCTTTGAAGAAGACAGACTAAAAACTATTAAATCTTTTCGCTTCACACATACTGAATATGGACGGGAACTAATTTGGGCAAGATGTATGTGGGGTACTAGTAACTCCATAATATTTGCGACAGTACGCCTGCTACAAATCATCAATTCAGCTATTTCCCTGTAATATCACCTCCAGATTTCATATGTAATATTTCTTTCTTCTTTTTTGTTCCTCCTGTTATAAAAAAAAATATATTCTTAATCACCCGTTACGTAAGGGTTTGTAAATAATGAATATTCAATATTAAATTGCTATTGTCTGTATTCTCTTAAATGCATATATTTGAGTTTTTAAATTCTTGGAAAAAAAAATCTTTTAAAAAAATGTTGTAACGATTGAGATCAATAACAAAATTCAATAACATTTTTTAAAAAATAACAATAAAGTAAGGGTTGCAAGCAAGGAAGGATCTGGTGCTTGTGTTGCAGACTGAAGTGAAGGGGGGAGATGTTGCATGTCTTGCTTTAGAACACTATACATAGTTGTAGATGATGTGATAGACATGACTGCACCTGTGCATAGTTGAATGCTGTTGTAAATTCCAGAACAGAATGGGCAAACAGCTGGAATGAGAGCGCTGTCTAGATGGGAAGAACAGTTGTAGAGGCAGTGGTGTTGTTTCAGCTGGGAGCCTTATGCACTATAATGCATTAAATGCTATTATGGTTGAAATGTGGATAAATAGGTGGCAGTGGTTACCCAAATGATGGAATGAATGAAGAAAATCACAGTTTGCACATTGCAGTTAATAATATGGGTAAATAAAAATATTGAGAGCAGACAACTTTGCGAGTGACACTTGATCATAGCAGATGGGAGAAATGACAGTAAGCTTGTTTTACAGGTTATATCGGGTAAGTGGCAGTTACTCTGTTTATATACTTTTATACAAGAGACGTACATGTATGGTGCGGGAAATATCCATACCTATAGTTTGTGTTTATGCATTGGATGTGCATGAATCTGCAAGTAGAAATGTTGGAGAGTTTACTAGTAGTTGCTGTAGGTGTTTTGCAGTCACAGCCCAATTGTACTCAACAGTACATCTAAAGTTCTGAATTGTGATGATGGATTTAGATGTAGAGGTCTTGGGTGTGATTGGTAGATGGTTGTGTGCCTGCTTAATAGTAGCCAATGAGGGAATGGTGCAGAGAGTGAAGTGAAAAGGGTAGACGGGCTGCCCCAGTGTTACGCACTCTACGGACACTGTGGCTGTTCGCACAGAGGGCGTGCCACATCTGGGGTTTCTCAGCAAATGCAGCATGAAAAGGGGACTGTAGGGATTAGCCAATCAGGTGTTGAGGTTCTGCTTTGTATTTAGAGAGGCTGTGTGTAGTGAAGATGGCATAGGTGGAGAAAGTCAGGGTGTTGGTGCTTGGAGATATGTTTGTGAATGGTTTGGAGCAGTATGCAAAATGTAGTAATATGGGAAACAATTTTGATTTAAAAGGAGTAGAGGTGGTGTGGAGCACCGGGCCTAAGTTCAATTTGCAAGCAATGGTAGAAGTTTGACTAGATATGGCTAAGGTTAACAGTCCACATGTGGTTGTCTTGCACTGTGATGCTCTGCATTTGGGTTATGTCAGTGTCCCTACTTTGTTGGAAGATCTGCAAAACTTGGTTCAGGCAATAACGAAACTACTTCCAAATGCCAAGATATTTTTTTCTGGTTTGATACCTAGGACAATATGGGACAATAGTTCTGCTTTTGTCCTCAGCAAAATGTTCCTAGGTGGTTAATCAACCGAGGCATGTTTGCTTCTATAACTAGAGCTGGTATGTTATTTTGCAACAATGACAACATTGACTCTAGTAATGTTGATTACTTTAAAGAAGATGGCATGTCGTTATCTTTTATGGGAAATACCATGCTTTTTTTGGAACATAAGGGTTGCTTTGGAAAAACTAATATGAAGATTTTTCGAGGAAAATAAGGAGAAAAAAACAAAAAAACAAAATAAAAGGTGTTTCTGAAGCATCTGCAAAAGAAACCCCAAAAAAGGCTCTTTTCACAGCCAACCTCAAAGGGGAAATGGAGCACATTATTTAAATTTTAATTTTCCCACGCTCAGATTTTCCGCAGACACGCGTATTACATACAGGGATTTTGAGGCTGAGAGGCATGCAAATGAGACTTATCAGAGCAAGGGATTGGTCAATAGGGTTTACTGGGTGTGATTTATGAGCAGAGACTTTGTCAAAAAGTCTTTTTTCCTGAGAGGGGAGAATATAGCCATGGCTGTGTGTTTCAGAAAGCAGATTGTCTGGATTTTGGGAGATTCGTGGATAAATTGGTTGGAGGTGCATGCAGATCACTGTGGAGTAGCTGTACATCTTGGATTCCCTCATGTGGAAGTGCTTATGATGGTGCTTATGCATGAACTTCGAGCAACAGTTCGCCCTCGCAATCCAAGTAACGAGTACGTGTACTCTAGTTGTGATGTCACTTAGGCCACTACCATTTCATGGTTGACTCCTATAGTGTCATAACTTTGATCTATCAATGCCAAACAAATGTAGTCTTGCAATTCTATACATCACTCTCAATTTGGGGACATCATAGTGGTCTCCTTATGTTTATTTCATATACAGACATGAAGCAATATTTCTTTGTGTCCCAAATGTAATGGAATACATAGTCATCCGATATTGTACAGTGTCTACGTAACATGTGTACTGGCAACAATGCCATTGGATACTAGATGTGTCATTGTCAACTAAGGTTTAATACACTTATCTTGTTCATTTAAATACAGTTTGTATATTTCTCTTTCACAGGTGGTACAGGCTGGTGGCCTATCGTTCGTTTACATGGTGGCTTCATGAGAGCCTTGGACACTGCGTTCGATGAGTAATACCCGCCTGTGTCATTGGTGCCATTAGAGAAACTTTCCCCAGTGACAGCGGTCAGTACAGGGGATTTTCCCTCACTGTGCTGCAACCAGAACTTTATAATGTGCAGTAAATTTGTGTCATCAAAATCAGCAACAAAATAAAGAACAACTGAACTTTCATCAATGGTTGTTTCAATTTTTCAGTGAATCAAGTGTGTGTCCATTCAGCAGTGTTTCGGCCCTTGCCCCATTCTGTGATTGTGTCTCTGACTCTATCATTCTGTCAAACTAAGAATGTATTAATTTAAATCTTCCTCTGAGATCACTGTCCTGTGTGTGTCAGGGCCAAACCATGACTTGTAGTTGTTCATCCATCTCAGCAAATGTTCCCCGCTGCTGGAAAATTACTGCTTGTTCAACCTTGTGCCCCTCCAAAGCTATTATTTTCATGTTCAAGAAGTGTGACCCTTCCTTGTGGACCACCCCAGAGTTCTTCCCAATAAGACAAGATGCCAGCCACAGTTTAATCTGTCCTAAACTACCATGTGTCACTCTACCACCTTTCTAGCTCTGATGTGCCAAACCTGGCAGCTATCAATTCCGACCCCCGCCAGTTGTGTCAGGGGCAAGATCCCCACACCCTTCACCTCACTACTACCCCAAAGTGGGATAGTACAAACACACGTGTGCAACTTTTAAGCCTCTAATATATAACTGCGGTCATGGGTTCAGGGGACCGCAGAGGGGGTTGTAATAGGGCTTGCTCGGACATTCTCGTATGAGCACATTTTGTCAGGGCTCAAGACTTGCTCCTTGCGAAAAATGTTTTTGTGATTTGCCGTGTAAACAGGAGATGGGCTGAGCTGACAGGTTGTGTGGGCTGGCTGTGGAAGGCACTGGGAGAGTGCGAAGTTCTCCAGAGGAACAAAGTAAATCACTCGAAATTTCATACACCATGGATGGTAGCAAACAATTCATATGTTTTTCAAAAATATTTCCAGTGCCACTGTGGTCTGTAGGGCAATTGGCTCCCATTCTGAGTGAAGGTCAGCGGCTTTGAATTCTTGCTTGTGAGCTGAGCAAACCCACGCATCGTACACAGTATAAGGTTCAATTGTTTTCGACCTTGAAAGAAAGGGAGGCTTCTAAAAGGAATGAATGAAGGGAGGGGTGTAATACCATCAAATATGATAAGGGTAACCATTCCAAAACTGGACGAAGGAACATGTAATTTCATTTTATGAAAATTTGTTGACTTGAACTGAGTTTCTGCGTTACGCCGAAACAATGGAAATGCCGAATATTATGTACATTTTAGTATCGACGATTTTATAGACCAACGAGTCAACTTATAATTTGCCGACCGTTATTGCTGGCTTATATTGTACTCGGTTGTTCTTCGTGGCATATTACAACGACACGCAAATACAACCTGTTTGTGTACTTGTCTTTGTCCCAGGCACATGGGCAGTCCAGCATCGAGATGCATGTAGTTCACCACTGGGTTCCCCCAGGTACCACAAACGCCTAATTCAACACTAATATTTAATAAAAATTATGTCTATGTGTTCTTCTTGCACTTAGCTTGCTCCCTGATTGTAGTGTCAGCCTCCGCATCGCATTTCGAGCTGAACATACCCCATAGCACTAACCTCTGAAGCAAATTGTGGACTACTTTCCACATTGTTTTCTCTGTGTTCCCATTCTTTCACGTCTGTGTTCATCATTAGTTTTAAAATGGGGCCAAATTAATGGGTACAATTATAAATTGTAATAAAGATCGGCTACTGACACACATTTCTGTTCGGTTTTTGAAACAGCTACTTCCTTCCTTTCTGCGATTGTCATCGATTCCAGATACCAAATGACAGGTTTTTTAACCGGCAGCTGCGATACATTTGAATGGCCGGATCACAATTACGCTTTTTTGGGACAATCGCCATGGGCCGATATGCCCTTATGTGGTACCAGCGATAAGGAGGAACCTGACATCGCTTACGGTGGCCTAGCGCCAAGCTGATGCCAAAGCCTTGCGATTGACGGTGCGTCCAATGCGCTTCTTTTACCGAAAAGGAACACTGCATGACTCACGATAAACATTTTTGGATGGAGAACAAAGAAAAAAACGACCCCTTTGCTTGAATATGGCAATCACCAGAAGTTCTTGGAGCGTTTATTGTGAAATAAAAGTACTTTACAAATTGTACAGTTTTGCTATTTCCTTTAAAAGTATAGTTTTATATTCAAAATTGGGACACGCTGTGTTGTGGGATGATGTGTGTTGATATTCTGGGTTCTGCGTCAACTAACGTTAACATGTAGGTGATGTCTGGACGTGTTTGGCTACGCTGCCCAGTAACGTCCTGGAGATAGGCAGAGATTATCACTAGGTTTGGTGATGTCAGCCTCAGGGGCGGGGCATTTGAATTAGTGCCGCCATGGCAGTCCACCTTGGGCGATGCAGCAACGGATAAGATTATCACAAGATGGCCACGCCCTGCTGCCTCATTTTACATGTGTAAAAAAGAGGAAACGCATGGTAAGGTGCATAGGAAATGTTTGTACGATCGATCAACGTATGCTTAAAAACACATGCCCGAACCCTTGGGACAATAATATTTCTGAGCGCACTATTCCTTTAATAGATCCAATTTTTGCTCCATTTGCTGCAGATGATTTTCTAAGGTCTCTGTTTCTGTATTATTTTTAATGTCTGTATGGTCTGTTAAAAAAAAATGTGTTAACTATACATGAAGGAATGGTTGTTAATTGGATATTTAGAGAAGTGTAGTGTCTACCTTTAGTATCACTGTTTTCACTAATTTCATCCCGAGGAAAATTTTCTTCCAGCCATACCATAGTACAAGACATTTCTGTCTAAAAAAATATATATATATATATATACATATATATGTATATATATATATCACTTTTAGTGTACCTAATACAGAACGTTTATAAATATATACAATAAATGTACTGTACTCACTAGTTTCTTGCTATGTTTTGCTGTTACTGCTGCGTAGGTGTGCTGTTGATTTTTGCTGTGCAGTTTCTGTGAGGTAATTCTGTTGGAGGCATATTTATTTTGTTTGGGTACATTCCATTATGCTGCATATTCTATGTAATTGGACGGTTGGTGTCTTACATATACAGTTTCCACTTCTAATTTATTATTGATTGTAATGTATGTATGTGCTGCTTTTTTAACATGTTCAGTCTTTTTATTGCATGATACAACAATGTAAAATACCCCCTGTGATTTTGGATAGTGTTGCTGTTGACCATGTCCATCCGCAGACATGTGCATGGTCCGCAGACATTAGAAACACTAGTGCAGGTAGGGTAGGGGGTTCAGTATGTTCTATGTCATATGTATATAAACTAAGGGAATCCTAGTAAACATTTATCAAATGTATATTATCTATATCTATATTCAGTGAAAAACCTTTGTTAAAGGAGCGTTATGGTGAAGCTGTGCTACTAAAAACCTATGAAATTCAGTGAAATAAACTTTGTTAAAGGGGACGTTATGGTTCCAAGTAAAACCGAAATATCCCTGAAATTCGCCAGTTATGGTAACCTAAGCAACCAGAACTTGCGCCACCACCGTGCACTGCTAAGAGTAACACTCAGGATATCAAAGATGACAACACAAATGCCATTGATGACATCACTGATGACATCACAACTGCATTTACTTTTCATGACAAGTTTTTACAAGGGATTCTTATTGTAATGTTGATAAAAAAAGTGTCAAGGATCATTGGAATAAATATCATGAGGTACGTAGTGCATTAATCAATGCATTGATACAAATAGCATTCTATTATGAAATTCTTTCCAGTATACTAAGCTACTCATGTAGAAACATAGGCATTGTGTGCAGCATAAATGATGAAGGTGCAATATTCATAATCTTGCCATGCTGAATAGTAAAATTATAAATGCTTTCTTAATAGAGTTTTGCGTACTATGAAACATTTAATAAGTTGCTAATAAAACCCACTTGCTTCATAATTGCATTATTGCAAACAAAACACTAACAGACAACAATACATACAAATATGAGCATATACAGGGAAAATGAAGTAAACAAAAAAACAGCAGTATTACCAAACAATCTTCTTAACCTAACTGATTATCTTCATGCACAGAAATGATTGCTCTGCTTCAAAGCTACTACTTCCCTATATATAACTATCACATAATGTGACTAGACCCTAAGGAAAGTAGTGTGAGTACAATGAATGCAAATATGAGCATATCCAGGGAAAGTAAAGTAATAAAAAAAGCAGAACTATTAAAAAACGTGTTGATGTTCTTACTGATCATATTCATTCATAGAAAGCATTGCTGTCATCCAAGTCTGTGTTTGTTTTCCCCTATGTATATGTTTCATATGCTGTGAGTGAACCCCAAGTGAATTACTGTAAGAACCTATTTGAAGTATAAGTCTATAAAAATAGTACTTTTTGAATGTTTAGTTCCTGAATGTTACTGGCCTACATATGTCAATAAAGGAAAAAAGAGGGAGCCAGGCCTGTGATGTCATCAGTGATGTCATCAATGACATTTGTGATGTCATTGTTGATGTCCTGGGTGTTAGTCTTAGCAGTGCATGGTTGTGGCACGAGTTATGGTTGCTTAGGTTACCATAACTGGTGAATTTCAGGGGGTTTTCGGTTTTACTTGGAACCATAACTTCACTTTAACCCAATTTTTTTCACTGACCATATATATAAGCATTATTTAGCAAAACGTGGCAAGTTTGCATTTAAATGGTATTCTACAAGTCAGTAATTACACAAAACAGAATTACACAAAACCTTACTGTCTTGTGAGAAGTGTAGGTAGGGAGCGAATTTATCAGCTGTTTTGGACCACAGGGAGAGTATAGTAAACAAAGAGTCTGGGCTGCCATCCACTGTCAGCAAGTTGTATGTAAATAATATCCAATGTTCTGGTATACTATAAATATTGTTCAAATGTACTTAAATAAGAGCATGATGTGGCTCCTGGGCAAGGCGAGCATGCAGAATTTTATTATGATATTGTTTGATCTGATGTTTAAACAAACAAACCAGGAGAGTTTTGGTATAATATTCTCTCAGCCGATGTTTGAACAAACAAACCAGAAGCATATATTATGATAACCTCTGAGCTGATGTTTGAATGATGTAGACCCTTAGTAATTTTCAGGAAATAATAAAGAAACACACAAATTGCAAGAAACACAGTTTTCATGCAAATGCAAAGTAAAGTCTGGGAGGATAGCCAGTTTTATGACACTGGAAAACCGAAAACTCAACCCACCCACATTGGGCTGTACTATTTAAAGACATAAATCACAAAATTAGAACATATTTGTACACATTATAACCATCCTATTGGCTACTGGCTATACATACTAATTAAAACAGAAATGTACCTACCCTAATTGGCTACTGTAACAATATGTAGCATTCTATCTGCATCCCATCTCAGATGACCAAACATGCAGTCAGTGAGGAGAGCAAGACCAGCCCCATACCAATAGCTAGATACAGTCATATTCCCCACTTGTTTGACCAGACATCTTGGTTTCCCAAAATATTTCCCAAAAATGCTGCTCTCCCACATTTAAACATGTCCTTGTTACTATTGAGTACTTGTCTGTATATGCTAAGGACACAAATTATTATTTTGAAGTGTGCTTGACTCTCTGGGGAAGGTGTCATGAGAAAATATAATTGAGACCTAATTCTTTTGAAAATACCTCGTATATATTTGTGCGGCCCAGTCACCCTGCTGCACACTTGCCAGTCCAAAGACTTTCCAGGATGGGTAAAAAATTAAAACCAATTCAACAAATGGCAAAAATGCATATTTCACTAATATTCTCAAATTCACTAACATCAAATTCATGACCCTCTGCATCATCCACAAGGCGTTCTCGGACCTGGGACCACCCTATCTCCAACTTTCCCTCCATAAATACTCCCATGCTAGAGCTTGCCACTCCTCTAATTCCAACTCTGCTGGCCAAATGCTTCTTCAAGCAGAGAATGGGCGGCAGGTCTCTCTCTTCGGCTGCTACCTCCCTTTGGAACAGCCTTCCTGCCCCTCTCAGACTTGACCCAGACTTCCTAAAGTTCTGAACATTTCTCAAAACTTTGCTTTTCACTACCTCTTTCCCTTCTTCCCTTCCTTGCTAATCACCCCACTGCCACTGAGACTGGTGACCTGGTCCTTAAGATTCACCCCGAATTCCAGGCCCTCTACCCAGTCGACATCAGCACCCTCCACCCCCACAGCACTGCCCCTGTGGGATACCTGTCTGGCAGCTGTACATCCCTCTTCGGGTGCACCCCCCCTAGCACTTAGCCGAAGGCCTCCTCCTGGCTACCCTTGGCACTTGCCTCGCCAGGGCCCACCAGCACCTGTGCATTCCTTCCCCTCTCCCCCAAACCATCCCTATCCCCTAAACTTTTCTTAACTGGATTCACACATCCAAATGCCATATGTCCTCCCTGGCTCCCCTTGGCACTTCCCTCCCCAGGGCCCACTAACATTTGTGCGTTCCTTGCCCTGCCCCCCAACCATCCCTATCCCCTGAACTTCTCTTCACTGCACTTGCACATTACTGTTCTGGCCAATGTTATTTATTCCCCTTGTTGCCGCCCCATTTTGCATTGTGGCGCTTGGAAACACTATCTAACAAATGCTCAATAAATTGATAAATAACATTCTCTGAGCCTATAGTCTCTCCTGCACATTTACAATAAAAAACCAGAAGAGTATGTTTTCATATTCCTGGAGCTGCTGTAGATGTATAAACAAACATCCTGGAAGCTATATAAATCAGAGTATTATTTCAAAGCGTTGTTTCAAATTTATCGGGAGATAGGGCCTCATTACAACTCAGGCGTTAAGGGTTAACGCCGTTGTTAACCCTTAACGCCTGATTCCAATTCCAATTTTAACGGCTGCTTTTACCAGCCGTTAAAACTCATGGCGCTAACCCGCCTTGGTGCTAATTACGGCACTGTAATTTACGGTGCCGTAATTAGCGCCTTCCCCACTCCCTTTATGCCCTATGGGGCAAAAATGGGAATGGGGAAGGGTAAATGGGAAATGGGGATTTACCGCCCCACTCACCTTGGAATGGGGCGGTAAATCCGCCATCCACCATGGTGTAAACATAGTTTACACCATGGTGGTAAAGTTGGCGTACTTACTGCCTGGGTCGTAATGACCATGATAGTGTTGAACTGGGGACCTAAGGCAGAGCAGAGCTGAGAGCAGGGCTCAGCAAGCTGGACACTCTTCTCCATTCTGGCATATGAAGCAAGGAGGGGTTCACTTTTGCTCCTATGTTCTTCCCTGGAATTTACAGAAATTGATTTCTCGTTATTATAAAAGGATCAGAAAGCCTTTTTGTTTTTGCTGTTTGAGAGAACTATTCCTTTTCAATGTTACTGTACAGGGAAGCATTCATACCATCAGAAATGCAATACCCATTGATGTTATGCGTCATGGTAAATTACACTTGGCATTAGATTTCTTTTAAAGCTTTAGTATAGCCATTAGAGACAGTAACAGGACATTTGCGTGGTTTTTGCAATTGGATTTCAGGTTTTGTGGATTTTGTGGACTTTTATGTGATTTATTGGGCTGTACAAACCTAACTAGCCTCTCCAAATACAGGCTTGTAGTTCTCATCACTCTACCAGAGGACATTTGTGAGTATGAGCGATAGTTTTACCATTCTTTATATCACATTGAGAAAGCGGTTAGGTATTGAAAATGCAGTTCAGTCTTAAGGCTTTCTAATGAGAATTGATGAGCAGGAGATAGTCTTTGAAAACACTTTTATGATTTTAAGTTGGTTGGTTCATTTGGAGTTTGGAGTTTCATTGTTAACCTTTCTCTTGTTAACTGTGTTTTGTGTAATTACATTGATAGTTGCAATGTGTTTTCTTTTATTATGTGCTTCCCTTAATAAAAAGAAATGAACTTTGAAAGGAGAGTGTGAAAGCTTTAATTGAGTATTCTTTATTGAGAATACATTCATGAAAATGTGTTCATGCATATTAAGTGTGGGGCATCTATATAAAGTACCTTGTATTGGTTTTAAGACTATTGCGCATGTGTTGATAAGGAATGGGTTTGTAGGATATTTAACAGTAGTCCCACTATACATTGCGTGACATTGGTGAATCAGTCCTGTGTGGATGAATTAGGGTATATTGTCTACTTTATCCTCCATGCACATTGGCTGGTATATGCTTTTCTCTACCTCTATTCCTACCGCAGCCCAGTTATGAGTGGTCTAGTACACTTCCTTTGGGATGGAAGAATGGCCATGCTGGTAGGGGTGATCAAAATGTCATCACACGGTATCCCTAGGTGTGCATTAACTGTTTAACCACAATCTACACCATGACATATTCTCCGTACTTAGCTACTAAAGAGGGGATTCGGGCCTGGCTATACAAATATTTTGTAACATCTTAAAAGTATACTCCATTAAAGAGCAGGCTATCTTTATTAAGCAAGTCATCTTGAGCAGTCTAACTAAGAGTTACTAGAATGGTTAACCCACATCTTAATGTTCCTATACCTGTAGATTGGTACCAAGCAGTAACTAGATGGTCACTTGAAGGAGGTGTTAGAGCTGTTAACACTCATTTCTTAGTGGCAGAGGATGTGCAAGGAGGATTACATGGGGACCCCAGTTTAAATATTTTAAGACACCTGGAATGCCGGGGGTGTTGTTTTACACCCTACACATTAGATGGGATTAGACACAATACAATATGCACCTTATTGGTATTCTGATTAAGCTTTCCAGCAGTTAGACCACCAGAATTAGTTTGATGTTTGTTTGTTTTACATATTCCACTACACTACTAGGGCTAGTCATGATCATTTTGCTATTGACGGGTTAAACTTAGGATATATCCTTAATAACTACCCAAATAGGGAGGCAAATTACCCTTACACCAGAGAATACCATGACATTCTTAGGGATCACTTTGACACTGCTTGTGATCTGGCTGTTGAGCTCACCGCTCTGTGGATGCAGCAGCAGTATCCAGACCAGTGTTAGCCGGAGAGTGGGTTGCACTCAAAATCCATACCATCAAAGTTTTGCTGGGCCCCTACCCTGCTAATCATGGGGAGATCCCGAAATGGTATTCCTCTAAATCCAGCCACCCTTATGATGCCTACCCTCAAGTTACTCCTCAGTGGAGGCAGGGGGCTTTAGCAATCACAATGCCCGCAAAACACTGTGACAGCTGTGTTGCAGTGTAAAGTTGGCTATAACCCCATTTTATAGGGTCAATTACAGCACTGAATTCCATTCTGGGAGAGGTATTGATCACACAGGGAGAAAAAGGAGCAATGCCTCTATAGCTATAACTGGGGTAATTATTCCATGGTTGAGCGGGTAATCATGCTACTTATTAAAGGATAATCAGTGAGAATGGAAGTCTTCCGATCCCTTGGCATTTTGCACATTGACCAAGAATAGACAATTCAATTTTGTCAAATTGTGACAGCTATCTGTAGGTCCCTAGGTAAAGATCGCCTGTGGAGATGCCCTGGCAAAGGGGTAAATACGAATTTGAATGAGAGCAGCATACTAAAAGGGCACCACCTACTGATACTTATGGTACGGGGCAGAAATCAGACAGAAACACATTCTCAGCAGGAGGTAGAAAACGAAGGACACAGGGTTCCAGCCCGCCCCACATAGGAGAGGATGAGAGTGAGACCTCTCATGGCCGAGCAGTTCCTGTAGAGATAGATAGTACCAGCCTCAGGCTGGAAGCTGGTTGTTTTACAAGATCCTATGAGGGCAGGAGTGGTGTGAGGAGTACTTTTCTCCATAGGGATACAGTGCAGCTTTGGCAACAACAGATATAGAGAGATGAAGACTATCCAACACCTACTTCACAGAAAGATAAGAAACAGGATTCAGCACCCAAAGGAGCCTGTGAAGAGGGAGGTAAAGATAGTTGGAAGGACGTAACGTACATTGCAGCTTTGAAGTTGGGTAATGGCCAGGACACTAAATCAGACTCACAGTATAATACCAGTGACTGAAATCACCGGATGACTGGCTAGTAGTACTTTTGGACTCTGGCACACAAGTCTCCGCTTTCAGAGAAAGACACTAGAACTATTTGAGTCACATCCCTTTGGGTCAACTAGTAGAAGTCACTACTCCCACTGGAGACGAGGCTGAGGGCAATAGGGTGTCCTTGGTTACAATACAGCTTGAAGGGGATCACCCAAAAGAAATAGAGGCACTGTTTTGGTTTCAGTTTCACATAACACAAGATGGTCTTTTAGGAGAACAAAGATAAGTCCAGGCTTTATGTTAGAGAAACTCCTAGGGAGAAGAGGGGAGAAGAGGTAACTAAGCCAGCCCTTTGAAAAGAGGTTGTGAGTTATTCGGTGCAGCACAAGTATTCATAAATCATGTGGGACACTTCATTAATTGCCCTCCACATAGAATCCCAGTGTTTGCAACACCAAAGCCTCAGAAACAGTATCCATTAAACGTGCATGTGATCCCATATTTAAAAATAGCAGTTTATCAGTTATTAGACCAAGGGTTTCTAGTACAAAAAGCAAGCCCACACAACACAGCACTGCATCCAGAGTCCATGCAAGATGGTTCATATCATCTAGGAATTGATTTCAGAATACCAATTGAGAAGAAAAAAAGGTGGGCATGCCGGTCAACCTGTTCCAGCACTGGGTTGGCCTATCCAAAATATAAGGATAATTTGCTTGCAACACTGCTGTGTTCTCACAGTTATGGTGACTACACCCTGTTCCAGCTAATAGCTAGGTTCGAGAGGTGTGTATCCATGTCAAAACCACGCAACTCCGTCATAGTCCAAGGTAATTGTCCTTTTCAAAATGTACAGTTCAAACGGGACACCTCTATTGAATGGAAAGGATGAATATTTAATTCCTAACTTGTTGTTGCCAGTTGTTCTTGCTGACACATGTTTCAGCCCGTAAAAGTATATTTAAAAGTTCTGCTATGCTTTGGTCTTAATGTGTGGAGGCTCTTAAATACAATGCATTTAACCTCTCTATCTTTTTAAGCGAAGTAGATAATCTAAAGATTCTTTTCAAGTGGTGATTTCAATAGCATGTGTTTGCACTTTCACTTGATGAATGCAGACCTATTGGTCAGTCCTGCAAAGTCTATCTCTTCGTATTTCAAAGGTCCTTGGTAGCGGTGTTTCTGATTCTGTTCGTACCACGAAATATTCATCATGTGTAATCAATATACTGATCATTTTTTAATTGTATATTTTGAAAAGGACAATATCCGCAGACATTTGAAGGATATGCACATTTTTTACATGGGTACTCACTTCTCTGATTTCAGAATACTCTAGAACTGAGGCTGTTCAGAACATGCACAGTCCCTTTGAGTAAGTCACACAGATGTAAGTATAAGACTGTGTTGGACCTGGGTAATTGATTTTTTGCCCAGCCCATAAATCCAGAGTGCAACAAGTGCACTGCTATAACAGTTTTGTTTCACAAGATTTCCACATGGGTATAACAACAGCCCAGTAATATTTTCAAGCAGAATTGCAATCCCTTCTAGAGGGGGTTCAGAATTTCTGGACATATATAGATGAAATATACTGCACAGATGATGATTTGAATGAACACTTGGAAAAGGTAATTTTAATCATAAGGATGCTAACAGATAAAGGCTACATCTTCAATGTTAAGAAATCCAAAATAGCCCATAGAGAAATCCAATTTATGGGGCTCTCATTATCTGATGTGAGGAGGGGACTTTACCCTTGACTCAGAGTCTATGCACACTCAAACAGGTACAAGCCTTGCTAGGTTTTTTGAATTTGAGGTATTCCTGTATTGCACTGTGCAGAATTAGGGAAACCACTATATGGCTTGCTGAATCCCAACTTCCGCCCATCACTGGAAAGGGGAGAACACTCACATGTTGCACCACGTTTACCAGAAAATGACTCAAAACATGTGTCTTCATTAGAAAAAGCTGAAAAGTACAGGTGGCATTATTTCACAGTCAGGATGCATTTACATATGTAGTATGTAATCATGGTGAGACTAAACCCATGTCATGCAACTCAAATGTTTATACAATACCTGAGCAGATGTTTGCTCCCGAGGAGTGCCTTCTGGCTGCAGTACAGGTTATAATGCAGAAGGAGCATGTACATAAACGCACAGTTAGTGCAGTTAGAAGCAGCTACACACTCTAGTATCTTAAATATAAAAGCATTTCATTCAAGGTGGGACCAATCGGTTTCCTCTCAAGCAACACCAGACAAGCCAGGACTTCAACAGATTTATAATCTGGTATGGTCTTTAAAACAAAAAGCACATGCAGCAGCACTAGGTATCCCACTTTGAATTTCATATACTGTGATGACAATGTTGTTCCAACCGTTGGAAAAATGCTCTAGTGTGCTGCCTGTGCTGCTGTTAAAAGACACTTTAGCCGTAATAATGCTTTTGAACTGCAGGGTACATAAACAAAGCATTTGAGTGACACATTAGCTCAGGTTACTGAGTTGGGCACCCCACATAAGCCCATGTTAATTGTGTCTGATTTGTGCAATGATGCGAGAGGTTATAATTTAGACATACAAGGGTGGCGCACAAACTCTTTCAGAGATTCAAAGGCAAACTAATATTGTCAAAGCATCCCTTGCAAAGGTTTTTGGACACGAAAGAGTCAAATGCTCTCATCTCGGTTATGTTTACAAAAACACACAGAAAGAATGATGAGCATTGTGCAGATAATGCATTTGCTGATGAGTCTGTTTGACAGCAGACAACAAAGCAAGTGGTGGCAGTATTGACACGCTCGGCCACACACTTATATAAGGACATACAAGCATGTTTGGATGCAAATAGTCCTGACCTACAAGAGTTCCCTACCTCTTACATATATATTGTGAAATAGGCCACAGTTATTCTCACTATCCCTACGTCAAAGGGAAGTGCTATTGATATGATAGTGCAAAATAAGCAGGACAGGTTGAAACTAAATTCTGCAGCACATGCACGTGTATCCCCAACCCACTTTCGTGTGGCAGCTACAATACACTTCTTGCAGGACAGGTATTGGTGGCCTGGGTTTAGTAAGGTGGTACGGTAGGACATAGCAAATTGTTCCATATGCTTGCAAAGAACAATTCCAGAAAACCAAAAGCGGGCACACTAACAAGGGTGACAGCACCATTTGAATGCACATATGTGGATCCCATATGCGTGCTAACACCCATTAACAAGTACAGATTTGTTAGTCGTGGTATTTTTGCGTACCACATTTTCCTGGTTGATTCTCTAAAAAAAGATGGACTGTAAAGAGTTCACAACATGATTGATGTCTTGTGTAGCTATTACTGCACAGAAATTGCTCCAAGCTGACAATATGACAGCCATTTCTGTACTCTGCGTTTATCAAACCTGTTCAGGCCCCAGTATTATGGGGTGTTTGTGATCACCGATGGGATAATAAAGCAAGTCTTGCCTAAATGCATCCTCTCTTCTGAAGTTAATTGGTAAATCATGTACCTTTACTGCAGCATAGCATTTATAACCTGACAATATTTTCTAAATTTGAAGGTGGAACCCTTTGTGAGTTGCTGTTTGGCATTCCCGTGTACACGCCTGACTTTAGTTCTCTAACCAGCCAGGCCATCTGCTACTAACACATCTCAGAGGGATTCCATCTGTGGTGAGAGGTCAGTCAATTCATTTTTATGTGTCTTTCACAATTACAAAAGGTAAACATATACAAAAAAATACAACGCAATACGAATAGACACTTCTGTACAAAAAGTGCAATCATGAAACATATGTTCCAACTACTAAAAATAATTAAAACTGTATTCCATATCTTTTGGAAGCATCTTTTACATAGTTACATATATCTTTTATAACATGTATATTGTTACAAATAATTAAACACTTCCATCGTAGTCCTCACATTGTAGCAGATAAAGAGGCTGCCCTCAAATCCCTGTTTAACAAATGGGGATTTGTGGGCAGAATGGCGAACAAATCCCCGTTTTTCGGCGCAAATAATTCCATGAATCAGCCCCATAATAACTCCAAAGCCACAGTCTCCTGAGGTATGTTATGTTATGTTATGTTAAGATAAATACATTTCTAAAGCACACCCTACACCCAAAGGCATCTTGGTGCTACGATCCACTGGTCCAGACCAGAACAGTGTGACAGAGGAGGTGAACCTAAAACAGTTGAGTTTTTATTAGACGGTGAAAGGATAGATAAAACATCACAGTTCACAGATCGCGGGGGAGGGAGTTCCAAGCCTTTGCAGCAACCACAGAGAAGCTCAAACCCCAACACAAGAGCGCTTAACAGGTGGAATCTGAATTCTCAGAGAAAATTGGGAGCGTAGTACAATAGCAGGAATATAGGGGAGAAATTTGACCTGAATATATTCAGCCCCAATTTTATAAAAAACGATCTGTGCACAATACACAGAGATTTTAATAAAACACGTTTCTCAACCGGAAGCCAGTGTAGTTGACAGAGGAGAGGAGTCATATGGGAGCCAAACGGAGGGTTAAGAATGACCCTAGCTGCCATATTCTGTAACAGCTGAAGTCAGCAAATTAGGTAGACAGGCTGTGCAGGATAGAGAAGGTTACAGTAGTCAATACTACTAAGAACCAGAGAGGAGACCACTGGCGCATGAAAACCAGAGGGATGAAAGAAAGAACCTTGCAGGGGGTCTGCAGTTTAAGGTGACCTGATTGACAGACAGTGGAGATCTGATCTTTCATCGACAAAGAGGCAGACATTTTAAAACCTAAATCCTTCACCACAGCAAATGGAGAAGGGCAAGGCCCAAAAGTGGAAGGCCAGAAATCAGGGGTCAGTAAAGGGAAGGCTCAGAACAGCCAACAACCAGGACCTCGGTCTTCTCAGCATTAAGCTGCAGCCAGTTGTCGGCCATCCAACCCCCATGGCTTCAAGGTAGTCTCGCAATTGAGTGGCTGTCTCATAAGAAGAGAGATCAAGCCGCAAAGTAATTTGCATATCATCGACGTATGAGTAGCACATGAAGCCGTGAGAGAGGATGAGTTTGACAAGTGGCTGGAAATAAATATTAAACAAAATGGGAGACAAAGCAGAGCCTTTAAGGACTACGCAAATTAAAGACATAACTTTAGAATGCAAGGGACCTAGAAAAAACGACTGAGATCGGCCCTCTAAAAAAGATGAGAACCACGCAAGTACCTGTCCAGAGAGTCCAGCAGAGGACAGACAAGTGATTAGGGTGGGGTGATCAATGGTGTCAAAGGCAGCTGACAGATCTAATAAATTCAATGTCCCCTCTCCACCCTGGTCAACAAGGCGCATCAGGTCATCAACCATTGAGACAGTGAAGAAATTAGAGGACACAGCAAAGGAACTAAGCAGAGGAGTGATCAGGGATTCCATCAGTTTCATGAGAAAGAGCAGAAGTGAAATAGGGTGAAAATTAGATGGAACAGAGGGATCCAATTGGGGTTTCTTAAGAAGCTGGATCACAAGGGCACGTTTCATTTCCTCTTTGATAATACCCATAGCAAATGATTAATTGACTGCAGATGTGATCTAGGGGGCAATCTGAGTGGAGATGTGTTTTAGTGTGGCAAAGGGGGTAGGGTCCAGGGGCGAGGCAGATTTCAGTTAGCTTCAAGAACATCCTGATCAGTAAAGGAGGGAAAGATAGACCACTCTATTTTTGGATTACAAACGGGACCAAAAGAAGGCTGAGTTTGCTATGTCATTATGAATAGTGGCGATTTTACCCACAAAAAAAATCAACCAAGGAGTTACACAAAGATTGAGATGAGGCAGTAGGGGACTGGGTGGTGGAGGAGGACAAGGTGCGGAATACGTCAAAAAGCTGTTTAGACTGATTAATTGCACCCTCAATTCTAAGGTGGAAGAAAGTTTGCTTAGCAAGGCGTATATCGACCTGATAAGAGACCGTGGTTAGACGATGAAAAACTTTGTCTGCTGGCCTATATGATAGAAGCCACTTCCTTTCCGCTTGTGTCCGCTTTGCATTGAGTAGCTGCAATTCCTCAGTAAACCAAGGTTCCGAGAGACAATGGGCCTCATTACGAGGTCGGCGGTAAGGGGTTAACGGCAACGGTAAGGGTGCAGAATTTTGTTTTGATATTCTCTGCGCTGATGTTTAAACAAAAACACCAGGAGAGTTTTGTTATGATGTTCTCTGAGTCAATTTGTGAATAAACAAACCAGATGATTATGTTTTGATATTACCAGAGTAGCAGTATATGTATAAACAAGCAAGCTAGAAGCTATATAAGGCAACAATATGAGGGGG
Organism: Ambystoma mexicanum; assembly: GCF_040938575.1. NCBI lineage: Eukaryota > Metazoa > Chordata > Amphibia > Caudata > Ambystomatidae > Ambystoma > Ambystoma mexicanum. Next base: position 839,651,855 of record NC_090935.1, on the reverse strand, counting down.
GTTTTAGAACGCTGTTCAAATTCATCGGGAGATGCTGCACGACTAGGGACCTGAGGCAGAGCAGACGTGAGGGCAGGGCTAATCAAGTGGGACACTCTTCTCTATTCTAGCTTTTGGAGGAAGAAGGAACTTACTTTTGCTTCTGCCTTCTGCTTGCATGTTACAGCAGTACAATTGGATTTTTGGATATTTGGCTTTAAAAGGTTCAGAAAGCCTTTTATGATGTTTTAGAGTACTAATATTTTTTATTGAGATGTATCGGGAAGTACCCATTCACACAGCAGCTCAATACCCATTGGGGGTCATGACAAGGTTGGAGGTAGCCATGGCGCTATTAGCGCTATTAGCGTCATGGCTACCCCCTTACTGCATACTGGGTACTGGGTCCGGGTACCCCCTTAGTGCATACTGGGTCCGGGTTCCCTGAATGGGGAATTACTGGGCCATTCCAACCTTGGAGGACCCGGTAATTCCCCATTCAGGGAACCCGTCCCCATTCCCATTCGAGTCCAGATAGGGCTCAATGGGAATGGGGATCATGCTAACAATGGGCCATTAATAACGGGGCCCGCTAAAGGACCTCGTAATGCAGCGGTAAGGGGTTAATGGCACCAGCACCTTTACCAGTGCCGTTAACCCCTTACCTCCAACCTCGTAATGACCTCCATTGACTTATTTTATTCAGATTTGGCTTAATTTTTGCCTCATGGCCAATTTCATTTGATACTGTGGGCCTCATTGCAGCCCAACACAAATAGGTTTAGCTCTACTCGGTCTGGATCACGAGTAACGGTATGGTGGTAAATCCCCATTCCGCTTTAGATCCATTGGACCCAATGGGTTTTGTTGGCGCTATTAGGGCCAGCACAATTAGCAATTAGCAATTAGCAAACAAGCTAAGGCCAAATCCTTTGAATCTATAAAATCTACTACAAAAGAAATCTTCTATATCTTCCTAGAGCTAGAGACTCGTACCCCTGCACCTCAGAACTTCACCAAAGATAAAGGATGGTGCAATGAAATTCAATCAGCCATGCGCAATGAGTTGATCTCTCGCCAAACCAAAATACAATCCATAAAACAAGCACTTCCCAATACCCCCATCCCCTACCTCCTCCCCTCCCTGGACTCCTCCCCGCTATTCTCATTCAAGGCCATACAGCAGTAAGACATGATCAACCTCACAAGGACCATAAAACCATCCAATCGCAAGGGTGACTCCTGCCCTGCTGCTATTATTAAGGATTGTGCTGAAACCCTCACACAATTTCTAACAGCCTTTGTCAATGCCTCTTTTCCCACAGGGAAAGTCCCCTCCTGCCTCGAGGAAGTTTGGGTCCGCCCCCTCTTAAAAAAACAACGCTTGACCCTACCTCTCCCAATATCTACAGGCCTATCACCACTGTCCCGTTCTTACTCAAAATACTGGACAAAGCAGCATACATGCAGGTGCAACACTTCATTGAAGAAAATAAGCTCCTAGGACTACGTCAATCTGGCTTTCTCCCAAGGCACGGGAATAAAACCGCCCTGCAGGACCTAAAAAAACAGATGGACGATGCCAGTGACCTAGGCAAACCAGCCCTACTCTTACTCCTTGACCTCTGCGCGACATTTGAGCTCGTAGACCACAACGTCCTATGCCACCACCTCTCCTCCACTGCCATGTTCTCCACCTATGTCACGGCCTGGATCACCTCCTTCTTGGAAGACAGGACCATGCAAGTATTCTCCGACGTGGCTTCCTCCTCAGCCACCATCATGCTTTGTGGAGTACCCCAAGGATCCTCCCTCTCCCCCACGCTCTATAACATATTTACTCACCCACTCTTCCACATCCTTGACGCAATGGGCATCTCCTACACCAATTACGTGAATGATACACAGACAACTATGAGACTGACTCCAGTACTCTCAACAACATTTACAACACCATCCAGACATGGATGGCAGACAACGGACTTTGTCTCAACTCTGACAAGACAAAACTCCTTGTGGTAGGATCCCCCGACACACTAAAAAACCTAGATACACAGTTCAGCCACTTCAATATTGACTCTATTAAAATCCCTTTTTCAGACTCAGTCAAAACGCTCAGAGTCTACCTGGACTCGAACCTATCCATGAATAGACAAATCAATGCAATCGCCTCCTCTGCAGCCTACCGTGCTAAACTAATTAACGCAGCTAGGCCCTTTCTTTCCAAAGAGAATTGTACCAACATAGCCAGAGCCATCACCTGCTCCAGGCTAGACTATTGCAATGTACTCTTCTTAGGGACCGCCACTAAAAACCTGGAAAGACTACAGGTCATCCAGAGCAACATTATCCGCGCGGCCAAGGCATCTCCAAAAGAGAGCACATCACCGCTGCCAGGTAATCAGCCCACTGGCTCCCAATAAAAGAACGGATCTTATTCAAGTCATTGACCTCCTTTCCATTGTCACATTGATTGTAGGCATAAGTGATTCTGTTATTCTAACTGCATGTGCCGATTGTATTCCCACACAACATGGATATGTGGACAGACACAGAAGGCATTACTATATTATGAGAAAATTACTTCTGCCCTGCAGGAGTACAAGGATGTGGAGTGGCTAAACCACATAATCGGTCCTCAAACTTCTACAGAACACTAGTGATTCCAATCATAAAGGTAGGAATTATACTTCCTTCACCTTTTGGGGTGACATGGGCTGAGAGAAGGCTGTACTCTCAAGCGGGTGTGAATGTGATTCAGCAGCAAACCAAACAACTTAGTATAACAGTCCAAAGAAAATGAAATGTGCAATCAATGTTCTGTACAAATGCGCATATACTTTAATTAAACGCAACATCTGCAAGACAATCAAATAGGAACACACTGTACAAAACCCAACCATGTGGAAAGATCAGAGAATATGCAAAGAAAGACAAGTCAGCACTCTGAGTGATGAAGCATTGCGGAAAGGCCAGAATTAACAGCAATGATTTAAAAAAGGATACGCACATGAGTGAAAAGGGATCATTGGTGGCCTAGCTAGTCTCTATGGTCAAACATTGGACCAAGGGGAAAGATACCAGTCGATAGTACCTTTAACTGGTCTTCTGGGTTCACCAATGATGAATAAGGCTTTTATGTTCTGATCGAGAGGTTCAAAGTGGCTCAAATGCAGCAGGCCACTACGTTCTAGATGGGGAGTGGTGTCTAGCAGGTGTAGAAATGAAGTTTGTTATAGTTTGAAGTTGGGCTTGAAGAAGAGAGCACTGTGAAGATGAATGTGAGTGGATGTGCTGTGCTATGCAGTCTGTTTGATGAGGCACTCAAGAAAGTGTGGATCGCGAGGGTGACCAGGGATGGTTTGACAATTAGTTAGAATAGCGAGGATGCTGGTGATTAGATGCGCATTCCGAGCCAGGCGGCTCAATTAAGCGTCCAATGGTTGCGATTCAATGGGCCACCGGTGTTGGTTTGACTGCTGATGTAGATTAGCAGTGAAGATTCAGGTGGGTTAAACGGTGGTTCGAAAGGTGGCAAATGCAACATGGAGATTTGGGTTCTTGTCGAGGCAACACGCTTAGTTAGCACAGTGTGGCTGCAGAATGGTTTGAAGGGGAGTTCAGTCATTCATAGTTTAGATGAATGCCAAACGCAGCTCTGAAAGGTCCTGATGGTTTGATGCAGTTGAGCATTATCGCATCCATGCTTGCATTAGTTCAATGATGGGAAATGCAGGGATCTTTTATATTTTAGATCTCAGGTGCTTTGAGTCCATCTCGGGGCCTCTGGGACAAGTGTAGTACTTGTTTGCTGGTTCTGAATGCAAGGGGGGCTTTTGCACATTTCTGTGGGTCCTTCACCACTTTGAGGTCCATGGCAGCAGTCTGACTGGCAAAGATGACTGGCAAAGATGAAAATCTTGTTCCGGTAGCAGGTCAACCTCAACGTGCCTTGGGTATTGGTAGGGAACAGGGCATTCCTCTACCTTGAACACTTCACTTCAGTGGTGGAGGACTTTGTACAGTCAACTCTCCCAACAGAGGTTAAACAAATGTGTCCTTAGGTGTTTGTTCCAATTTGAATCTTAAGAAGGATTGTAGGACCCATTCATTTAATGACAAACGTTTGTAGGTGATTGAACTAAAGCAAGCCTGCTTTCGTGGTCCAATCCATGTCCTTCAGACAAGCAGTCTTTGTGGAGGGGAGAAGAAGGAAGGAGGGATAGTGATAGAGAGAAACAAGATGTTGGAATATTCCTCCAGCTGGTCTGAGCTCTTACCTCACAATGGATCAAAGAGAGGCAAACACCAGGTCTATAGTGTTGCTGGGAGCAGCAGAGACTGTCAGGCAGGACACCTGTCTGGAATACGATTGTGGCAGGAGCCTGGCTAGGATACCAGGTTGTAATACCTTTTCCAGGTGTGTTTGAAGAATCCAAAGAATGTGTCTCTTCTCCCCAGGCGGAGGCCACCCCTTTTTGGACTAGGGGTGAGTGTAGAGGGATCCTCCAGCCACAGGCCTCACTTAGGCTCATTTCTGCCTGCTGCGTCCCTCATGCAGCGGGTCACACAGAGGCATCCTTTGAATGCCTCCACATGCTGTGCTACCTCATGGGAGGTGTGGGGTGAGAGTGGGGGTTGCTTCTTTGCAACATGGTACACAGCTCCCATATTTGGAGCAGGTTACTAATGAAAACCTAAACCTACGTCCTGTCTCCCAGTGTTTTGCTTATTGGTTCCTTTATCCTTCGTGTACAGCAACATACTGGCGACGACAAGACTTTCTCCATGCCCCACCCGCTGCTTGTCAGCTGTTTTATCCGGCAGCTGTGATTACGCAGACTTGCTGCCATCTAATGGCCTCTGTGACAACTGAAGCTCAGAAACAGTAAGCAGTATTAAATGTCTTTGGGCCTCATTACACGGATGGCAGTAAGGGTTTACTGGTACCAGTATTTTACCGGTACCAGTAAATCCTTACTGCCTTACTACGAGGTCCCTTTGCGGGTTGGGGAATTTAACGCCTGCTTTTTGCAGGTGGTAAAAACCAACCCGCAAAGGGACTAGGGAGCTAATTACGGTACCGCAATTTGCGGTACCATAATTAGCGCCTTCCCCATTCGCATAGAACCCTATGGGGCAAAAATGGGATGGGGAAGGGCAATGGTGGAAGGGGGAATTACCGCCCCGCCAACCTTGGAATAGGGCGGTAATTCCCCTTTCCACCAAGGCGGTGCCGGTATTTTACCGGCATGAACCATGGCGCTAATAGCGCCATTGGTTCACTGCCATCCGTGTAATGAGGCCCAAAGTGTGTGCTGTTCTTTTCAAGCACATTGGACATCAGAATATTTGGGGTACTGGATAATTCGAGAATTGGGCCTTATATGCTGTCCAAGATCTTACCTTGGTGTGCAAGTTGCCAAGTGTAGCAGTGACTATGGTGTAGAAGGACATTTTTTGTTTGTGAAGTGGGCAATCGCACCCAGCGAATTGCAACAGAATGGAAGCAACCATACAGACACCACCTGTATTTCAACCTACACCTGCTGAACAATCCAGTGAATTGCAACAGAATGGAAGCAACCATACAGACACCACTTGTATTTCAACCTACACCTGCTGAACAATCCCTTGTTTGGATAAAATGGAAGAAAATATTTCAGGATTTGAAACCAGAGAGAAGGCAAGTCATTCTTCTCAACTGCTTGGGAGTGGAAGGGCCAAGGACCTTCAAGACATTGCCTGTGACGCCTGTTGGTGATGGGCAGGGAGATACCCGAGATGTTTGTCAGGCCATGGAGCATTCTCTGCTTGCCCAATGTGGTCCTTGTATCAACGTTGGCATGGAGTGCCATCAGTTTTTTTCACGCTCACAGCAGCAAGGGGAGAAATTGAACATGTTTGTGGCTTCTCTCAGAAGATTATCAAACAATTGTGAATCTGGAGCACTTACTGACAGTCTAGTACATGATCAGATAGTGAGGTGCACTGTAGACATATTACTGCAGGAAAGGCACCTGATGGTGAGTGATATCTCCCTGGAACAGTACATCACTATGGCTAAGCTGGCTGAGCAATCTTCGATGTACTCCATGACTTTGAATTCCTCCAGTGGGGGAGTGAACAATGTTGGAAGCAAGTCTGTTAAGAGAGCAAATGCTTTCCCCACACAATCTGGTCAAGCCTGGTTCTTCTTAAGCTTCCTGGTCACAGGCTCCCAGAGTGGACAGTAGTTGTTACGCCTGTGGTGAAGGGGATCACATCTCTACCAGTCCAAGTGGTCCTGCCAAGAGGGCAACATGTGCCAAGTGCAATAAGAGAGGTCATTTGGTGAGAGTGTGCCGAAACTTGGGGAGATGTGCGATGCATTGAGGAGGAACACAATTTGTTTCATGAAGGAGTGAGTGATTTGTTCATTGCTAGTGGGGATGGGAAGATGGAGATGCTCCTTGGTGTGAAGTGAAAGTTGATGGGCATGAGATAAGAATGATGGCCGACTCAGGCTCACAATGCACAGTTGTGAGGGTGGATGTTTTAGACACAATTGGCATTGCTGAAGGAGAATTAGATCCTACTGACATATATCCTGCAGGATATGGAGACTCACCAATCCATATTTTGGGGTCAAAATCAGTTGAGATTGTCTTCAAGGATAGTGTAATGGAGCAGTTTTGTATGTAGCAGACAAGGGAGTACCACTACTGAGCTGGAGGCGCCAAACGGGGCAAGGTATGATCCTTGATCCCATTGCTTCGCAACCAGTTATGTTTGTGGGGAATGATTGGAGTGGTCATTTTCATAATGTGTCTTGGTTGCCTGAACGGGTTTCGCCACAAAATATTTTTGAAAAGGGAATCAAAATCTGTGGTACACAAAGTGCGCTCTGTTCCTCTACTGCTAAGGGAGAAACTTAAAGCTGAGCTCGACACGTTGGTGTTGATTGATGTATTTGAAACCATTGAGGCTGCCGAGTGGGTGCCCCCTAGTGTTATTGCTGAAAAGGGGGATGGCAATATTAGGATGTGTGTGGACCTTAGATCCCTCACCAATAACATTTGGGTAGATCGACATCTCCTACCCAAAGTGCACGAAATGATTACCCTTCTGCATGGTGCCAAGTATTTTTCCATGGTTGATTTGTCTAGTGCTTATCACCAGATTGTGTTACACCCAGATTCTAGGTACCTGGCCTTCTTTGTTACACTATTTAGTGCTTACATGTCATGTTTAAAAGATTGCCTTTTGGCTTGGCGTCCACCACAGACGTCTTTCAAAGAGTGATGGAGAAGCTGGTTGGTGGGTTGCCCTATGTAATGTGCTTTCAAGATGACATCTTGGTATTTGCTCCTGACCCTGTACGTCATGAAGAGTATGTGTTTGAAGTTCTGAAGATTTTAGATAGAGCTAGTCTCACTGTCAAGAGAGCAAAGTGTACGTTCAATATGACAGAAATGTTGTATCTGGTGCATGTTATTGATTGGCAAGGCATCAGGCCCAAAGATGAAATGGTGGAGGCTCTGTTGAAGCCTGCTGCTTCTCAGAACAAGGACACACTGAGAGCATTTCTAGGTTTAGCAGAGTATTTTTCATTGCTTTTACAAGGATTTGCAACCTTGTGTGCTCCTGTGAGGGAACCTTTAAAAAAATGCCAAGTTAGTGTGGTGCATGGAGTGCCTGGATGCATTCTCTGCATCAAACATAGTAGTACCCAGTTCTCCCACTCTCAGCATGTTTAATCCATTTTGCAAAACTATTGTCATGACAGATTCCATTGTGGTGAGTCTAGGGGCTGCCCTTATTCAGATTCAGGAGGGCAAAGAATGTGTAATAGCGTTTAGATTCAGGGCTTTACAGGGTCCAGAGAAAAACTATCCAACTGTTGTGAGGGAGACCCAGTGTTGTTTTTGGGCAGTCAACCACTTCAGATAGTTTTTGTGGGGTGTGCCTTTTGTTTTGAAAACTGATCATAAACCATTGTTTCATGCAATGAATGGAAGAAATGTGTGGGAATCCCCAAGGATGAACCATTGTGCTCTTGGACCTCCAAGAGTAACATGTTTCAATTGTCTATGTTCCTGGCTTGAAGAATATTATGGCAGATTGTCTCTCTCGTCTTCCCCTTGAAGGGGGGAGCAGATTTGTGAGGAAGGTTGGTCCATGATTGCGGCTATTGGTCGGAATGAAGAGTTGTATTTGGCAAAGTGGCGGCTAGAGAATGAGGCAGACGAAGAAATGGTCATGGTCTGTATGTCGTTCAGAGATGGATGGCCAGAGCTGAAGGTTGCAGTATGTGCTCAGTTTGAGCAGGTTAAAGGTGAGCTGTGCATGGATGGTGACGTGTTTTGCAGAGGGGAGAAAGTTGTTCCCCCAAAGTGCAAGGCAAGTGAATGTCATTTTGGAAATCGCTCACAAAGGCCACTTAGGAAGGAATATGACCAAAAGCAGGGTGTGAGAAATGTATTTGTGGCCCAACATGGATGCAGCAGTGGAGTCTTTGGTTAAGATTTGTATGCCTTGCGCGTCAAGTGATAAGTCGGATGTGGTAATAGAACCTCCATTGTTCCCAGTGAACAATTCCGGCAAAGTCTTGGGAGAGGGCAGCGCTGGATATAATTGGTCCCTTGCCAAAGTGCTATCAAGGGAACGGATTCATTTTTGTGCTTATGGATTATCACTCCAAGTGGCCGTGTGTAGGGTGGTCAAATGATGTCACTGCCAGATCAGTGGTGGAGTTCCTGGCTGCCATTTTCAGGGTGGATGGATTTCCTTCAGTTTTATTTACCCACAATGGTGTGCAATTCAAGTCCAATGTGGTAGCTGACTATTTGAAGGGGGCGGCAATCTGTCTTGAGACTACAGCATCATACTGTACATGCCAGAATGGCATGGTGGAACGTTTCAACAGGGTGGTGAAAGAGACACTCCAACTGGCCAAAGAGTCCAATTTAAATGTGGTGCGTTTAATCCAGAATATGCTCTGGCTTTACAGGACCACTCCCCATTCCACTACGGGGGTTACGCCGTTTGTGGCATTGAGTGGCGTGGAGGCCGATTGACAAGCTGACCTCAGAAAGGTTGGGGTTCTGGGGTCAAGTTAAAGTTAATAGCGCAGAGCTAATCGATAGAGCAGAAAAATGCCAGGAGAGGTATAAGAGGTTGTATGAAAGTAGGAAGAGAGTATGTAATACACAATTGGTGGCTGATGATTTTGTAAGGGTGAGGAACCTGAGGGTGATAGGTGCGGACAATCCATATCTGTCTACACCCATGAGGATTTGCAGGGTTATAGGTACATTTGTTTGTTGGAGGATAATGCTAAATGGAGCGCAAGTCAATTTGTGAGTGCAGAGAGGTAGTACATGAAGAAGTTTTATAAGAGTTGCCTGGTGAGGGTGGTGGAAATGGCACAAGAGGAGCTGTTGCTGCAGGGTCTCGAGAGGAAAGTGAGAGGTGTAATGTTGACCCCTCGGTTGAGAGTGTGTGTGAGGGTGTAGTGGCCTTGTGGCTGCCTGTTGCGCCCCTCGTGGAGTGGAGCGTGCAGAGCATCCTTTGAATGCCTCCAAACGACGCGCTGCTCAGGGAGGCGGTGAGAGTGACGGTTGGTTCTATGCAACAGGGTGTGGCTCCCATGATGGGAGCATTTTACTAAATAAATCCTAAACCTACCTCCTGGCTCACCTTTTTTTCTGTGTCCTGGTTCCTTTGGCCTTCATGTACTGCAACAGTGAGCCCACTACGCAACACCCTCCTTAGAGTACAGGGCAATTGAGATCCAACTGGGGGTGATACCCGCCCTCAGGGGACAAAGAATTCCCAAAGAAGAATAACACCTCACCTCCCCTTCCCCAGAAGTCTGATATGTTCATTGGCTTTATGGGAAGTGAACAGGGCAATTATGTACGAGGGCCCTTTAATGAGAAAGGTTTGTTTTCTGACCTGTTTCTCAGCATCTTGTGTGAACCAGCACTGATTGAGTTTCTTATTGTGTTTCATGGAGGGACTTAAAGACTGCTCTGCAAGCAGTGAAAGGCAGAGCCAGAGACCGAGTCATGTGGACTTGCAGGATCATGCACAGGATGAGCTGAGTAAGCCGCAGAAGCGATTATGGCTGGAACCAGGAGACAGCGCAGAGAATGCTGTAGCTTGGATGAAGTCAAAACCTCGAGCCAGAGAGGGGCTACTGAGGCGGGAAGCACCACCACCACTGAATGTCAGAGGTATTGGCATCCTGGAGTGAGGACTCCTGCATTCCAAGCAAGACAAGACTGCTCTTGGCAGCGACACTGAAGGGGCCAACATGGCATGTAGCCAGAGAAGGGAAAACTGAGAATAAACCCTAGGTAGAGCTGCCCAAAACCAATCATCCGAAGGGGCCAGTAGAGACCGTAACCCTGAGAAGGGTCAACTGAGATTAAATACCAGGTGGGGTGACCAAAATCGAACATATGAGGAGGCCACCAGGGCCCGTACTCTGAGAAGGGTTAACACAAAACATACCCCAGAATTGTGTGACCAAAACCAACCATGCAAAGGGGCCAGAGGAGCCCTTAGGATGGGAAGGGCCAATGGAAAGCATAACCCAGGAAGGGATGATTGAAACTGAACAAATGAAGTGGCCAACAGAGCCCATAGCTCGTGAAGGACCAACTGACAACATACCCCAGGAAGGGGTAAACAAAATTGAACAAAAGAGGGTGGCAGTTGAGCCCAGAGGCAGTGAAGAGCTAACTGTGAGAATAGCCGAGGAACGGATGAACAAAACTATATAAACAAAGGGGCCAGTGGGGCACATAGCTCAAGAAGGGCCAACCGGAAGCATACCACAGAAAGGTTGACTGAAATAGAACATGGAAGGGCCAATAGCTTCAGCTGCCAGGCAGTTAATCCCTGTTCCAGCCCCTGGAATGGGAGCTTTATGCCACTGTAAATGCCAGGACTCAAGGATTCCCTCTGGCATTGAAGAGCTTTCTCAGATTCACGTGCTCTCTCCCCGATTCCACCTTCTGCAGGTGTCAAGTTGTGATTCCACCTTCTGCAGGTGTCAAGTTGTCGGGGGTCTTCCCCTGCTCTCTCTTGTCTCTCTCTTTCTCTCCTAGCTTTGCCTCTCCTCAGTGTGTTCTCCCCTTTCAGTTTCCTTATCTCTGTTATTGTATGTCTTTTCTTAAAGAGACAGATCCTTCCCATTTTTCATCAAGGTACATTTTAGTTTTACTTTCAGCCAAGTCTCTGGGTGCTATAATGTTCTTCAAATCTGAGAGTCCCATATATGCCACTAGGATAGAGGGTCTAGGGAGTTCCTCACAGGAATGGTAGTCCTTGTCTCCAAAGTGGGAGTCTCTCCTAATGAGGTCCCACTTGTCCAGAATCTATTGAAGGGTTTTGCGTAGCGGGATCACCTCCTCAGCCTCAAACGGGGATGCTCCCCTTTGAGGAGAAGGGATCAAATACCCTTGATTTGTCACAGTGTTCCCCAGCCAACAAGATTAGTAAGGCCTTGGGTATCTAATTATTGTGTTCCTAAGTGCAAGTGGTAAGGAGGGGGCATCCAGTAACTTATTGTCCAGAGAGTGGTGTCGGTAAATGCTACAGCAGTGGAGGCGATCTACCAAGGTGGGCTGGAGATTCACCATGGATCTCTGCAGCAAGCTGATTCAAAAGTACTTCACTCGGACATTTGACACTTCATCAAACTCCTGGTGTAGGTATTGTGTAAAAGAAGAGTGGCCTTTGGCGTAATAGGTATTTGCGGTGCGTGTATGTGAGGTTGCACCTTGTCGCAAGTACTGTGACCATGAAGGGGTGGTGTTGGAGGCATGAAGATTTGGGGGAGTGCAGATTGGTAGGAAGCTGTGACCATGAAGAGGGTGTGCTTGTAAATGTACAATGCGCACTCAAAATCTGCGTTCGATGCCCAAGAAGAGTATGTCTCGGCATCATGCAAATTTAGGGTGCTTTATTGTCAGAAGGCCCACAATGATGATTCGGAGTGGTTGAAATGAAGATTACCAACCAGTAAGTGTGGCTCCATTACTTTTCAAAGGTTGCCCCGCACTAGAATGGTACCCAGTCATTTTAATGAAAGTACATTTCGCCAAAGACCATAATACCGAAAGACACCGAAAATATAAAATAAATATATAGGGGAGTAGAGTAAGGGGTTCAAATGAGTCACGATGGAGTTGGAGTGGTGGTATAAGGATAGGAAATAAGGAGGTATTTTGGTTGCAATGGAAAGTATCACGCTGATTTTTCCGTTGGTAAAATAACGTATAACCCTGACAACCATTTTTTTCGGCGGTATTGAACTTAATCATTTCTGTGTAATATTTGGTTCTGGCAAGATTTCGTGAACTGTGTTTTTTTAACGGCCTATAAACACCTTCTTTATTTTTAATTAAAACATTTGAATAAAAAGCGCATACGCATTGGGTGGATACGATATGACTGAAATGACACAGTGATGAAACAACACGTTAAGGTGCGACGTGTGGGTGACAATTATGGCCAGAAAACAGTAAAAACAAACATGTGGCATGTTATGACATAATTAAGAATACGGTGCTGGCGTGAGGAAACTATTTAAACAACACCATGAAAGAATAAAAAGAATTACCTTCCATTCTCATTGGACGCCTGTTTGTTTTTTTTTTCTTTTTTTTTTTGTAAGTGCTTTGCATCTGGCATCCTCTGAAACTGTAGTGTGTAATGAGATGGATGTGGACGGGAAGGGCAGAAAAGTGTCCATGTTAATGCAGAGTGTGAGGACGACAAGAACATCATTTTCCTTAGAATGTATTATTGTCCAGCACTCAAAGGGTAAAGATGCCCAGATTCAAAATTTACCAGAGAGGAAAAGATGCATGTCTTTCATGAGGAGTGAATGGAACGTTGCGTGTGATGGATGGATACGACCAAGGCTTGTGGAAGTACGGAGTCCCTACCATTGCAGGCTCCAGATTGTCAATAATGGTTCAATTCTGTCACTTTAGTACCATTCTGAAGACTTGATTGACAAGGCTTAGAATAGACAGTAGTTGTTTCTGGAAAGTTTTCGTTTCGTTTGGGCTGACAGTGGAAGCAGCATGAGTGGAAGACATCATAATTAATGTAGGGTGGTAAAGGTCCGTCTATTTTATATGTTTATATGTCAAGCTGTCACACTCCCGAATGTATTAACCCCTTAAATGCCAAGGACGAGTATGCCCGTCCTTTTTGCAAAAACTTGCATAATAGCCTGGCACTTAATTCCATGGCCTATGTGGCAAAGTGACATATCTGTGTACCTTGGGTCGTGAGAGAAATTCCCAAACTGTAATTTATATCTTGGTTCAAACCTGCTCTGATGGTGATAACACAGTGTATGATTACATGGGCGAATAGGTCTTATAAAATGTCACCTGAGAGCCATATATCTTATTAAAAAATAAAGCTAGAAATGACTTTTAAAACAGAAATAGTGACTTCTAAAATTGCTTATTGAGATTATTTAAGTGTAAAGCTTACATGTCACTTAAAGTATATCAATAGCCCTCATTACTAGTTTGCCAGTAAAACGCTGGTAATGCTGTCGCGCCTGTATTACTGTCTCTGGCAGGGCGACTGCCGGAAATACTGGGGCATTAAAAGTCCTCATCCGTGGCAGGAAATGGTAATATCAGCGTGAAAGTATCAGCATCGTCATCAACCGCAGATACTACTGGCAGAAATGTGCCAGTAATACCAATTACGGCACCCAAACTAAAACTCAATCCACTTTGAATTCCGCACTTCCAACTGCCATCCAATGCTACAGAGGTGCCAAACATGTCAGGAAGACAAAAGACACGAGTCCCTGACATCCGCCTTTGCAAACCCAAATTGACTGAGGCAGAGCTGATTGCACTGGTGGACACTGTGGATCAGCACTCAGAGGCACCTTTTGGGTCCGGCCACAGAAAGGCCGGCCAGCAAAAAAAGACTGCCATATGGCAGGAGGTGGTTAAGAGGGTGATGGCTGTGGGTACTGTCCCCGCACAAAGAGAGACTGATGGAAGCATTGAGAATCTCATCTCCCAACACAGGAAGAAGACGGCTGTCACATGAGGAGGGACAGTGGCATCCCCGGCTCAAGCCCTAGGAGGAGACCTGAGGCTCCATCCTGCACATGGAGGACATTGAGGGGGCTGGGACAGCAAAGGTAGGAGCTGCGACGTAAGTCGAAGGTGTTAAGTGCAACAAACCCCATGTAAATTCAAATAATGTGTCCAAATACATGCATCGCCAAGCACTAAAACACCTTATGTGCAGGTGAACTGGCCCAACACATGTCAGTCACAACAAATGGGAAGATCACACAGATATACCAGGGGATGCAGGTAGACGTATCCATGCAAAAGCACCGTAGCAAAAATGTGCAGCCCCACAAATGGACAAATGAGAAGCACCCATTTGTGCCAAGGAAGTCATGACATGAATCGTTGTCCCACCACACACACAACAAAAAGGCACCCCCACCACCTACATTTAGGAGCACACATTAGGCCGAAGACCCCAAATGGTCCACATGAATAGAGCAGGACACACAGATTGCTGCATCAGTGTAATGCAAGCACGCAGACATGGCTCCCAGACAACTACCAGCATGCTAATCTCTTCCCAACTGGCATACAGTCCATGGACAGCAACAGAATTGGACCGTCGACATCTGCAGCAATACATGCAAAGTCCTCACCCCTGCCAGCAGACCCAAGCCGCAAGGCAGGGCCACCGGCATAACAATGCCTGCATCAGCCCCACCACCATCTGATGCATCAGCTGCCCAACCACCACCACCCACTGTTGCAAGTTGCACATCAGTGATGCATGTATCTGCTACCCTCACCACCAGTGGCCCCACCACTGGTCAGCAGGGAGACACACCAGACCAAAGAGCCAGCTCTGGTAAGCCTGGCCAGGCCACCGTCTGGACACCCCATGGTGCTGTCCCTCAAGTGCCATCAATACCATCATTGGCATTGCAGTCCATGGTGGCAGGGTCACCACCACTAATGCGGAGGAGGATGACAACTACATGTCCTACCCTGCCGCTTATTACAGCCTTGCTCCACCACACAGCCCTACAACACTGCCACTAACCAGCATTAGAACACTGGACACACGCCTGTGTGCCATTGTAGACGGACTGTCAGAGTGCTCCATCATGGCACACCAGCAGCTCAATGAGATGCGCCAGATGCGGGAAATCATAAAGGGGTGGATCTGCAAGACTATCAGGTCCCTTGCACATGTCACTGCCGTCCTCCTCTCCCTTGCCCAAAGGGTGCAAGAGGGCAATGAGGTAACCTGTGCCACAGCTGAGGCCATAAATCAGAGCATCCAAATTGACTCTGCGGCACATGCAGGGCCAAGGATCTGACCCACCAACCTCCATCACCACCACAGAGGGATCACAGCCTGGAAACCCACACCCTGCTGCTCCCGGTGACTCCAGTCATCAGAGTAGCAGGCAAAGGGCCCCATGAGGAAGAGGCGCCACATGTGACTGTACAACACAGGCAGGCAGGGTGCATCACTGGGTGTGTGGGGAGGGTGGTGGGAAGGGGTGTGTGTGGGGCAGGTTGAGGGTGTGGGTGGAGGAGGGTGTGTGGGGAGATGGCCGGGGGGTGTTTGGGGTCCCACTGTTCACATTACAATAGAAAACATTTCACTTGAAGCAGTGACTGGACATTCCTTTTTTCAAACAAGTATTTACTGTGGTGGTGCTTGATATATACAACTGTGCAAGTGCTGTGCAGAGTGGAGAATAAACTACCAAAAAGTTATCAAGCAGTTCCTACCCAGGCATTGCACCCATCCCTGGCTTCCATGTGCTCACATGTATGGGACAGGCTGGGGCTGCATCATCATCATCTGGGGGAGGAATGTCCAGAGCTGGGGGCAGGGGCATGTTGTGCCTGACACAGATGTTATGCAACATTGCACAGGCCAGGACTATCTGCCCAACCGTTTCTGGAATGTAAAGCAGTGCACCTTTAGACCACTGTAGGGATCTGAATTGGGCTTTTAGGAGGCTGAAGGTCTGCACAAGGACCACCCTGGTCCTCATGAGGGTCCTGTTATATACCATTTCTTGCATAATCTGCAGATTCCTCAGAGGGGTCATCAGCCAAGGAAGCAGTGGGTATCCAGAGTCACCTACAAGGGGGAGAGTCACAGGTCTGACTCATGATGCCCGGCCATGGTATTGCCTTTCACGCATCTTCTCAATGATCAGTCTCTGCATGCATATCACATTTCACATTGTGCCACACTGTTTCATATTCAAGTCCTTGCATCCATATTGCAATGCCAAGGGGGCTGTCCACTCTGACATGGGAAAATGTACACACAGCAGACAGCCAGCACACATTGCATTTTGGTATCTGACTGTGAGGGTGTCATTCATGGGGGTGGTCTGGGCCTGTGCATTGCCACAATGCACTGTACCTGATGGGAGTCTGGGTCACATGTGAAGGGGGTCTGTGTGGCATCCATGATGGTGTGTTCATTACTTGTGAACAAAGTGCATGCCACGCCTGATGGCAGGGTAGTGACCCTCGGTAGTTGTTTGGCAGTGTCTTCCCATGTATGGGGGTGTCATTGGGTGGCGCAACTTATGGTGTTGCCATGGCTAACATTGTTTTTCTTGGGCCCTACACCTAGTCTTGGCCTGTACCCCAGAGCTTACACCAGGTGTGTGCAGATCTGGGCAGCCTGTTCCAGTCATTTGTGTGTCATTGAATAGGCAACAGGCAATTTTCCATCACTCTAATGTGGTGTTCCCTGTGACTGTACATAGACCTTGGTCTTTGCTGTTGTTGCTTTCAGTCATCTCCAGGCTTGAAACCGGGCTCTCAGGGTGCCTCAGGAAGTACATGTGATTCCCCTAGGCAGCAATGTTAACCTATTAACTGCCAGTGCATGGGGGCGTTGCATTCTGGTACCTGTAGTGCATTGTATGCGGTTGTCCTGTTGAGGTTGGATAGGTCCGGTCTGTGACTGATGCATCCTCAGTCATGTGCTACTCCTATTTGTTTTGACCCATCATTTGAGGGGAGTGCTGGTGGGTCCTGCATGTACAGGAACATGTCCAAACATGAATTTATGATATTGTTCCCCCTTTGCCTGTCACTCATGCTGCAAGGTAGAAGGGATTGTTCATGTACTCACCCAACATCCTTTGTCATCTGTGACACTCCATGTAGGCCGACAGGGTGCTGTTCCCGAGGACCATTGTTTTGTGGGTTGACCCGGGGAATTGGGCACAGCAGTGCATTATGGTAAGGTCAAAGTCTCAGGTGAACTTTGACATTCACGGAATTTAACTGCTTCCGGTTCTTGTAGATATCCTCTGAGACATGGAGGGGCACCAGCTCAACATGCGTGAACCCCAATGTGGCCCCCACATTGGGCATGCCGGCAATTGCATAGAAGTGGGCTTTGTTGCTTTTGAGCTGTGCTTGGGTGTAGGCCCACCAGCGTTCTGGAGAAGGCATGCTGTGAAATGCCATTCAGCTGGCTCACAGAGTGCTGAAATAGGCCACTGGCCAGGAAGTCCAGGACCGAAACCAGCTTTACCAGAGGTGGTATGGCTGACCTGATGCTGATCCTTCTCCCAAAGGCCACCTGGATGTGGGTCAGGAGGTCAAGTATGGTCTCCCTGTTTAGGCTGAATAGGGTTAGTAACTGCTTGTCAGTGAGGGCCCAGGGTGCACGCCTTCACCTTGCCTTCACCTTGCCCCCTGCCTCCCCATCATTCTCAACCTCTCCCTCCTCCTTTTCTCCTTGGCCTCCTGTTGCCTCTTCCGGTACTCCAGCCCCAGCAGCTGTAGAGTGGCATGCAGTGCCTCCAGCTCCATGTTTGAAACAATGAATTGCAGCATGGTTGTGTTGGGAAGTGTTTTGAGTAAGGTGTGACCCTTTTGTACGCTTCCTGTGTGTATTGGGTGCAACTGGGTGGATTGGGTGCACCTTTGGCCTTACTTCCTTCACTGTTATCCATTTACTAGCTGCTCTGCGGTGTTTTATCTCTGCCTTTGTTTAACCAGTATTACTGTCAAATACCAGTTGGTATTACCAGCAAATCCAATCCCGTGATATGCTGGTAAAACCATTGTGCCGGTTTTACCAGCGCAGATTTCTGGCCCATCTTGTATTTTCATTGCCGGTTTTACCGGCACCGGTAATTCCGGATGACTTGATAACAGTGCTGCTTATTCCGGCACCTGTGTTCTGGCAAAATCATAATCTGCTGGATGGGTAAAGGTTCCAGTAAAAAGTATTAATGGCACTTTTATCAAATACCAGCAAACTCGTAATGAGGCCAAATGTCTTTTGGAAATGGGTATAAATATGGTCGACCCTTCACATTGGGCATAATTCACAATATATTTAGTGTGGAGCAAAATCACTTTGTGTGGTAAAAGTACACCTTGCACCAAGCTAAAAAAACGAATTTCCGATTCAAGCACCACTTTGTGCAACAGAATATGCAATACATAGGAAGGGCCAGTGCAAGGAAAGAATTAGGGGGCATAACGAGTAAAATCCTCATTCCATGCGGAAAATGAGGAAGAACATGATTGTGGGGAGGGACACACCATGCAAAGAGCAAACGCGCCCTATCAAGCGTTAAGGAACCATATCCATAGAAACTATTGTACAGCCGCCTGGAGTTCAAAGGTGAAAGCACATCTTGCGATCTTACCGCTAATACACGTCCTAAAGTACAAAGCGCAATGTAAGCTCAAGTATAAAAGCGCAATGCAATCCTATCAAATATAGGACTTACACAATGCCGGACCCTGCTTTACCAGCACTTATCCTACTGCATGGAAGAAGGAGAAAGAGGATGAGGAGGAGGAATAGAGTCTTCCATTCACCAACCACATTATTCGGGATGCCTGATGAGGAGCTGTATGGAAGATACTGATTCCCTCCCTAAATCATCCTAGACCTGGTCAGGGAGTGGGAGAAACATCTGGCATTATGTTCAATGTGCTTAAATGCACTGGCATCCAGTGAATTAACTATCAGCCTTTCACTTTCTGGTAACTGGATAATTTCAGCACACCACAGCCATTGTTGGGGGCATATCAGAGACCACACAAACCCAGTACCTCCACCAGATATTGTGCTGCATCCTGGCATATGTGAATAGGCACATATACATGCCACGCACACTGCAGGAAAGGGAGAGAGTGTGCCAGGAATTCTACACAGTTGCACACATTCCACGGGTCCTGAGAGCCATCGACTGCACACATGCAGCACTCCAGCCCGCCCACCCTCCTGAGATACCAAGAACATCTATAGCAACAGGAAACATTGGCATTCCATTAATGGACAGTTTATCTGTGATGCCAAAGGACACAACATACATGTCTATGCAAATTGCCCGGGATGTACGCATGACAGGTACATCTTCTGCCATTCCCCGTATACCAGCCCCCTTGCATTGGGATCCTTCAGAAAAACCTGGCTGGAGGGTGAGTATCAATTATCATGCACATTCAAGCAGTCATATGACACACAGAAAAACAAGCAATGACAATCAGTGCTAACAACAACCATCTCCCCCTTTGCAGGGCACAATGACTACCTGCTCTAGCCATTCCTGTTGACACCTATCAGAAATCCAGCCACCCCAGGTGAGGCAAGCTACAACATAGCACCCACATCCACTAGGGGCATAGGTAAGCGCACATTTGGGGTGCTCAAGTCACGTTCACGCTCCCTTGACCACTCAGGTGGCGAATTGGTATACGCACCCCCTGTAGTATGAAAGATCATCCTGATGTTTCCTCTACTATATTGTCACACGTCATGGCATATGCTACGTTAAAAGTCAATACATAAATAATTACAGTGGATGAAATAAAATAAACAGTACTTCTTTGAGGGGTCCCACATGGAAAAAAGAAACCTGACAGCTATAGTCTACCCAGCAGCACCCAAGGGTGGGGTGGCACCCCTGGCACTTTAGGGCCCTGCCCTCAACGCCATTGAGCTTTACTCTCCAGGGTGGGCTGGGGCCCCGGCAAGGACTGCTGCTGAGTTAGGTGAACAGTGCCTTGAACAGAGGTTGGTGCACAATGGCTGGGGCAGCACTTCTGGATGAGCTATGTGGCCCCTGACCAGCTGGCCCAGCCCCAGTAGCACTTTCCTGGGATACCTACCAGACTATGGGTCCCAACTGGGCCTTCAGCTGCCTGGCTTGCTTAGCCTCTCCCTCTGCGGCCAGGCCTGTTGGTCCCCACCTGCTCTGGGGCCCCAGTCTCAGTGTGCAGGAGCCCAACCAGTTCCCACGACACACACCCGTTCCACTGGGAGACACTTCCCACTGACTATTATGGATCCCGGACACAGACAAATTTAGGAGACAGCCCGGCCTGCCAAGACTCAGGGCATCTGGTCCGACTGCCCAGGCCAGATGGCCAGTTGGGCCCAGCCGAAGGACCAGATGGCCCAGGGCGGTCCTCCTTGACCACATGGCTGTATGACCATGCTGTAGTGCAGGGACGTCATTTCACCAAAATGCCAGGGCTAGCAGAAGTGACATCACGCGACCCTACACCTCTGATGACATCACAGGAGTGATGTCATTTGGCACCACCACGAAGTGAAAACAGGAAGTGGCATCACATAGCATTGTTCCTAAGTACACTACGAAAAATATGGTTACAATATCACTATAATGTGATGTTCATTTCATACAACAATGGATCGCCATATGTATCATTAAGATCAGTGTGTATAGGCCCATAGCACCAAATGACTGTGAATGCAAGCAGACGTCCATGGCCAAATGATAATGATGTGTTATTGTATAGCACTTACGCTTAAGCGCTTTCTATAGAAAGAAAATACATCCAATATTACCCAACACTGTGTGGGAACTCATTTATAGACCTCAAAAGGATGAAAGGCTGATTTGAGGGGTTTAAGAACAGACTTAATGAGTGACTCACCCCCTGAAGTGTGCCTGAAATAAACCTTTTATGAGTCTAGCAATTATTCCAGAAAGACGACACATTATTTGGTATTCCTATTCTTTCTTATTTAGGGTCAGTGCTGAAAGTGTTAGACTTGTGGAAACCCTGTTCTTTTTTGTGTGTTTTTTTAAGAGGCCTGAACAAGAAAGCCAGGCACACCAGAAGCAAAGAGCCACATGGCATTGGCCACAGCCCAGGAGCTTGCACTAAAAATAAAAGAAAAAAAGAAAAAGACACTTTTTTTCCAGGGGTAGCAAGGGAGTCCACAGGGGTAGCCAAGGGGACCTCAGGGTTCGCACTTGCGACCCCTGGCTACCCCTAAATGACATCCCTGCTGTAGTGCCTGCTTTAAGGACACCATCCAGGATCTGGGACTTAAGCTGCCACCTCTGCACTCTGGGGCCATCTCTGAAGCTGCCACCTGTGCGCCCTGGGTCTGGGGCTTAAGCCGCCATCTGCAGCCAAGAACCAGCCTCTCTTCCCTGCCTCCCAAGGTCTGGGTCCTGCCACTCTGCTGCTGCCTGGGCCAAGGCCATCTGGTTTGCTAGGCTGACCAGAAATGGAGATGAGCGCTCCCGCCCAGCCCACGTGTTAGGCAGAAGCATGTGCAGTACCCTTTGGGAACACTACACACAATTAAGACTACAAGTGTAAGTACAATTTCACCTTTGGTACAAGCCTGTACTACACAGTAAAGTGGAAGGGATGGCTGAGCAGCCAGACTTACCTCAAGAGTAGAGTGAGCAGTAGAACAAATTACACAAACGACCAACAATTGCAGTGATTCACAAGCTTTCTTGGTAAAAGAATATATTTCTTTGCACAGTCATTTTGAAAACATTACACTAGCAAGAGCAGCTCAATATCACACGCTAACAAACCACAAATACACAACATGTAAGTAAATGAACACGTTCAGCTCCCCTGAAGTGGGAGCAAAATGGCACTTCAGATACTTTAAAAAGGGGTAAAAAGACAAGGTTATAAGAAAAGACAGCACACATACTTGCAAGGCAGGGCAAAGGGTTTCAGTAAACTACAACCAGCAACTCTTCTCAATAGGCCTGGACCGAAGTCAATGGTTCAAAGTCTTTGTAGAGGATAGCACAGTTCTGTAGTAAACGGTTAAGTCTTTGCCACAGAGTTTTGAAGAATTTGGCTAGGTTAAAAGTTTGACGAATGTTTAAGGAAGGACAAGCCTTCGAAGTTGAGAAAGTTTCCATGAACTTTCGCAATGGGCTGAAAGATTTCCGGACTGCGTTTGCACAGTACCTTGTTAGTGAAGAAGAACTGTAGCTGAGGCAGTTGTTCTTGGCAGTTCGAACAGATCTCGCTGTTCCTGAGCTTCAGTCTTGGGGACAAGAAGGAGGACCTGCAATGCCCAGGGACAAAGCCAAAAGCTTAGCAAAAGGTTGGTTTAAGGTGTGAGTGCATTAAAGTCCACAAGCTGGTTTCCTTCCCTCTGGCTATCCGATTTTCAACAGCACTCTGATGAAAATTCGACCAGATGGGGACGGTGTCCAGGTGGTTTACGAGTTGGTTGTTCCCACCAAATTCAAGGGAAGAAGTTAACCTTGAAGGGCTTCTCTGTCGAAGGAGTTTCAGGCAATTTGGACCTGCAGCAGTGCTTCACCGGTCGTCCAGGAGTTGCAGCAGTCCTCTTCGTCCAGCTCGTCTTTGGTTCTTTTGTTCCAGTGGTCAACTCTGCTTTTCAATTCCCAGAGACCTGCTTTTAAAGGATGTCACTCACACAGTGGCAGCCGGCCAATCACGCCAGAGTGCATTCAGGTCTCCTAAGAGACTTAGCAAAGGGATTTTCGGGCACCTCCCTTACATCCTGTCCATCCCAGACACTTAGGCGCCAGAGGAGGACTTCAGCAATGAAGCCCGCCAAAGGCCAATGAATAAAGGGGCTAAACCTGGTTTGGTACACAGAGACAAAAACAAGAAGGACCTTTCCTAAAAGAAATGGCAAGGAAGACCACTTTACTCTGACCAATTTGACATTTACTAGCCTTTATGGTCAGATGGGCCTGCTCAAGAGCCTGCAAAATATATCCTAAATGGTCAACATGTTCTTTCCAAGTAGGGCTGAACACTGCAATGTCAGAACAGGACTGTAAAACGTGTCCTTGGACTCAAGCCCAGGGATCGTATCTCTGCAGGACTGAAATCTCTGCACTGGCTCCCTGTGGCTGCGAGGATTATGTTCAAAACCCTCTGCATCGTCCACAAGACCTTCTGGGGCCTGGGGCCTCAATACCTTCAACTCTCTCTTCCTAAATATCTTCCCTCTTGAGCTCTTTGCTTATCCACCTCCAACTCACTCAGGGTCAGTCGCTTCTCCAAGCAACGAGTTGGTGTTAGATCTCTCTCTTCGGCTGGGTCCTACCTCTGGAACGGCCTCCCCGCACCTCTGAAACTCGAGGAGAACTATCTTCAGGTTCCAGAGGCACCTAAAAACCTTCCTCTTTTCTTCTGCTTTCTCTCCACTTCTCCCCTGCTGAAGTCCTGGCCGACAATGAGACTGCACGGGTTACCTGGCCACCCATCTGAACTCGGGCCCTAGCCCTGCCAGTTGCACACTTGCACTGTCTCCCTGGCAAACCTTGAACCTGAGGACTGTTTCTGTATACCTCAGTACCTTAACCAGCACTTATGTCTGCACTCACCCTGCCCTTGCCACTAGCTGGCCGTTCTTATTTATTTTATGTGATTATTTATTATCCTATGTACTGTACTTCCCCTCCCCGCACTTTTCTTTTTCCCCCTTCCCTTGCGCGATCTGAATGAAACCTGGCCTAGTAAGATCGTTGTCTGTCTTCCCTCTGTTCCCCCTCCCTTGCCTCGTTGTGCCTTGAAACACTTGTGTATAGGCGCGTTATAAATGTCATATGATATATCATATCAGATCATATCATATATCATCCAAGTGTTTCATGCAGAAGTCTTCCATCCCATTCAGAACTTGATTAACCATCCTTTGGAATGCAGCATGGTCTGTCAGTGATATTTGCCAATAGCCTAAAGTGATATCAAATGTACTGAGGTACTTGGCTGAACCAAGTTTGTCTACCAGTTCATCTGTTCTTGGTAAAGGGTGGGCATCAGTCTTTGTGACTGCATTAAGAGCTACATAGTCCACACAGAATCTCAACTCCTTGGATCCTGCCTTTGGTACTAGAACAACTGGACTAGACCATGGACTGGTAGAGGGCTCTATTACCCCGAGATCAAGCATCTTGTTGACCTCCTCCTTTATGTGGGATCTTACATGATCTGACATCTGGTATCCTCTGCTTTTAACAGGTAAACAGTCACCAGTTTGAATATCATGCTGGTCCCAAGGGGTAAAGCCTGGTGATAGTGAAAACAGGGAGGTAAACTGATTTAACAGAAACTTGCACTCCTCTTGTTGTTCAGGTGTCAAATTAGAAGAAAGATTAACTCCTTCTATTTTCTCATCTGAAGGTCCTCTGAGTAGGTCAGATAGAGGATCACTCTCCTCCTCCTCTTGAGCTGAAGCTAGAAGCAAAGCTCCTACTTCTGGTCTTGAGACATAAGCTTTTAGATGGTTGGTATGAAAGACTCTGGGAGCCTCCTTAAGATTGCCTAAGTCCACCAGATAGTTGACCTCTCCAGGTTTACCCACAACCTTGAAGGGTCCTATCCATTTGTCCTACAAGGCCCTCTGCCTTGTAGGTACCATAACTGAAACTAGCTGGTCTTGAGAAAAATCAACCATGTTGGCCTTCTGGTCATGCCAATGCTTCACCAGAGCCTGACCTGCTTTCAAGTTATCTGATGCTTCTGCCATCATGTGTGACATTCTCCTCCGGAGACCTATCACATAGTTATTGACTCTCACTGGCTTGGGGGAGGATCACTCTCCAACCCCTCCTTAATTAGGGCCAAGGGGCCTCTAACTGGATAGCCATAGAGAAGTTCAAAGGGACTAAATCCAACTCCCTCCTGAGGGACTTCTCTATAAGCAAAAAGAAGGCATGGCAGTAGAAGGTTACACTTTCTTCTAAGGGGTTCCTCTAAAGTATCTAGCATGTTCTTCATTGTACAGTTGAACCTCTCTACCAATCCATTTGTCTGAGTATGGTAGTCAGTTGAGAACTTGTAAGTTACTCCACAGTTTTTCCACATGGACTGCATGTAGTGGGACATACAATGGGATCCTCTGTCAGAGATGACTTCTTTGGGAAAACCTACTCTGGTATAAATACCAAGTAGGGCCTTAGCAACAGCCTCAGCTATAACAGTCATCATAGGTATGGCTTCAGGATACCTAGTAGCATGGTCCACTACAACCAGGATAAACCTGTTTCTTGAAGATGTTGGAGGGTCTAAGGGACTAACAATGTCAATTCCTATCCTCTCTAAATGGACTCCCACCACTGGGAGAGGCAAAAAGGCTGCCACATTCTTGGCTACACTGTTGCCGGAGGTTTGGCAAGTGTGACAGCGCCTACATAACTTATCTACATCAGACCCCAACTTAGGCCAGTAGAAATATAAAGAGAGCCTTTCCTTGGGCTTCTTAAAATGTAAGTGACCAGCCAAAGGTATCTCATGGGCTAACTGTAGGAACTGGAGTCTGCTTTCAAGAGGCGCTACAAGTCTTTTGTAGTCCCCTGGGATAGACACAGTCAGTTCACTGTAGAAGAGGCCATCTTCCAAGTATAACCTATGCTTGCCTGGCTCTTGGCCATCCAGCTGGGAAGCTGCCTGTTGGCGAAGACCTTCAAGAGTAAGACACTCTCTTTGACCTCTGCTGAAGTCTGCCCTACAGGGTCCACCTTCTGCCAGTAAAGACTGCAGCTCAGGATGGTCTGCAGGATCCAGATCTCCAACAGGAGCAATGTCCTCTTCCAGCTTTGATTCCTCAGCAACTGATTCAACCACACAAGGTTGTTTCACACACTCAGCCTCAGGTGGTGGAGGGATCACAGGTGGGATCTTGAACAGTCCCCTAGGAGATGTCCTTGTTGGTTCCACAGGGGTGCTGGCTGGTTTCTTCCTGGAGGTTTTAGGTTTCCCCTTCTCCTCCTTCTTCTCTGAAATTGCAGTCAGTAGGTCCTGTGGACTGGGAGTTATATTGGGCCTCATTACGACCCTGGCGGAAAGGGGTTTGCGGCAGCGTTAGCTGCGCCAACCCCTTTCCGCCAATTACGAGTTCCCTTTCCGCCATGGCGGTTTTTACACCTGCTTTTAGCAGGTGTAAAAAACCATGGCGGTAAGGGAACTTGGTGTTAATTACGCCACCGTAATTTACGGTGGCATAATTAACGCCTTCCCCACTCCCATTATGCCCTATGGGGCAAAAATGGGAATGGGGAAGGGTAAATGGGGATTGGGGATTTACCGCCCCGCCAAGGTCGGAATGGGGCGGTAAATCCCCTTACCACCATGGCGTAAACGTAGTTTGCGCCATGGCGGTAAAGTCACGGCCCTGGCGGTAACTTACCACCAGGGTCGTAATGAGGCCCATTGTCTTCTATAATCTCCTCTTGAGAGCCCCTTAAGGTACTCTCTCTGACCTTCCTAGTCTGCTCCTGTTTCCTGTTGCTGGGAGGCCTGGGGATGCTGGATACAACTCCAAGAGTGTTTAATTAATTCCCCAACATAACTCTCCCAGGTACTACATTCTGCACACTTACAGGTATCTTGGCAGTCATGCCATTGCACTGGACGAGAGCTGGTAACTGTGGAAGCATTTGGACAGGGCCTCCAGCAAGCTTAATTAGGAATTTGGGTGCCTTAGCAACATCCTCAACCTTGAAAAATGATTCAACAACCACAGTTATGCTGGCCCCAGTGTCTCTGATGGCAGGGGTTTCCTGAGCATTCAGAAGAACACTGTCGTTGTAATACTTTAGTATTTTCTGGAATGGAATTATTTTTTTTTTAAATGTTGTAGTTTTATGAAAAAAACTTTTCATTTATCCATAACATCATATAATACTGAAATTCACAATAATAAGAAAGAGAGAGAAAAGAAAAAGAGAAGAAAAAAAAAAGAAAAAAAAAGAAAAAGCAGGGTTTTAGCACACAGATGTTCCCATTGTCCATCCTCTCCAAAGCATCTATGGTCATTTTCTTACTACATTTGAAAACTGCTATGAGTAGTAAGGTCAAGTCCTCTTCATCATGATTATATGGTTCCAAAATTGAATTATAACCGTAGTAAGGCTCCTGTTGTTCCCCATCTGTCCTGGCAAGTGAGTTATCATTTCTCGAAACCAGTTTCTTTTTTGGCTAATGCAGGGCAAATCATGATGATATGATGGATAGTTTTGAGCATCTGTTTATTCTCACAGAATCAACAGAATGCTTCCTCTTTCAGGATTTGTCTGTTATTTGCCATCAATTCCCGGGTCGGTAGTTGGTTTAATCGTAGTCTAATAAATGTGTCCCTAATTTGCCTATCTGGAAATTGCTTCAAATACGCAGGTAAAACATTGATAGCGCGATTGTCCAAGTCACAGTGCAAGTTCATCTGATAACTTGATTTCTCTGTTAGAGTAGCTATCCGATCATTTCGCTGTAGTCTTTGTTTGGCACACTGAGGGCGATTCACAAGCATCTCCATTGTCATACTGTTTACTGCCATCACGCTTTCCATTGCATCCTTCCATAATGTTAATGCTGTGTTTGCCACCGTAATATTTTTTCGTTGGAATAGTTTGTATGCTGGAATTTCATCCTCATTGATCATTTTTCTGAACAGATCGAGTTTTTTCCACTTGACTATTGATCTTAATGATTGTGTTGCAATCTCATGTCTAAATCTTTTAATCGGGAATGAGTTTGATAGTCCAAGGATTTTCCTCCAAAAGAGGCCTTCCAAGATATCCCAGATAGATTGATCAAGATGAATCATAATCTCGCTCCCGTAGCTCAGGATCGCAATCACTTTTGGCGGTAAAATATGAGAATTGGTTGCAAAGAGAATTTTCCAAATTTTCTATGTATGAAAAGCCCTTGTCTCGCCAATGAGGCTGTTTTTGTTCTCAGATGAATTATCCAAGGAGTTTCTACTGCTGATTGGTTCACTAGGACTCCTAAATATTTAATTTTAGTTACCATGATCAGTTTTTGTTCATTCATTTGGAACTGAAAGGGTTGTTGTTTTCTTTTCTGTCCTTTCTTTGCTGAAAGTGGCATGATTCTTGTTTTTGCAGTGTTTATTTCTAAGCCATTTTCCAACATGTAAGTTTCCAAGTCCCGAAGACTTCTTTGTAGCCCTAGCTCAGTTTTGTCTACAATGACAATGTCATCTGCATGCATCAAGTAGTAAATCTGCTGGTTATTTAATTTGGGTGGATTTGCCTTCTGAAAGCGAGGGGGCTCAGAAAGATCTATGGTGTACAGCTTAAACAACGTTGCTGCAAGGGGACACCCCTGTTTGAGCCCATTTTCCGCTGCAATGGGTGCCGACAATTGTCCTTGTTGTGATAATCTGATTCTTAGAGTGGTATTGGTGTATAGTTGTTTGATAGGTTCCAATAGCGTTGGTGGGCAATTCCACTTTTTTAGTTTTCCCCACAGTGTTGTCCTGTTAACCATATCAAAGGCCATGTGCAGGTCTATGAATGCTGCATATGTCGTGTGGTTGTTGACCAATGCCTCCTGTTTCAATAGATTCAGGATCATCAGGTTTACATGTGTACCAGTACTTTTAGTAAATCCTGTCTGCCTGATATCAAATTGCTCAGTTTCTTTGATCCATAAGTTAAGTTTGTTGAGGAGGAACATTGCAAAGATCTTTCCAATCGGATCCAAGAGAGCAATTAGTCTGTAATTTATCGGCTGTTGTCTATCACCTGCTTTGTATATTGGTATCATAATAGCTGTTGTCCATGTCATCGGGATTTGCTTTGCTTTCTCAATTGCCGCAAATAAATGGACACAGAATTTAGCCCAATCCTCTGGATGTTTCTTAATGAGTATATTACTTAGGCCATCTGGCCCTGGAGCCCTTGATGACTTGAGCTTCTTTATAATTGGTAGTATGTCCTTCAATGTCCAAGAGTTTGTCCAAGGAATCGATTCACTCTGCTCCATTCTGATAGATTGATTTTTCACAGTTCGTTCATAAATGGATTTAAAATGGTTAATCCATGCAGCTTCTTCAATCCCTTGGATTAGTTTGTGTTGGCTGTCCATTTGCGGATTTAATAGGTTCCACAATCCTCTTGTATTGTTATTTTTCAAGAGGGCTAGGATTGCTTCTGTATCTTGTTGGGAGAGCAATGCTTTTGCATTCTTTATCCAGTTTCTGTAGCCCTGTTTTGCTTGTCGAATGGCATTCCACGTGTTGCTCACGTTCTTTCTTTTAATTTCCGTGAGCATTCTCCTCAGTTCTTTTTTTTTGTTAACTACTTGGATATTGTATGCATGTGGATGACTTTTCTTTGAGGCTTCTTTTTTGTGGATCTTTCGTAGAAACGGTAAGAGTATCCATTCATAGTTTATTTGTTCCATGCCAGTCACCTCAGGATTGATGTAAGTGCTTACTAAGCTCTTCATTTGATTGTCACTAATACGTAGTCGAGTGACTGCAGAATTAGTTTCCATAGAAGGTAAGTACACTTTACTACCTTCACAATGCGGTGCTTTCCATGTAATACTGAGTATTTGATGATCACTATTTTCTGATCTTGTAATGTCTTGTGTCGTTACTAGTTACAGTAAAGTTGATGACATGTATATGTAATCTAGAGTCGCTGACACTTTCCCATTAGACCAAGTAATACTGTTTGCGCTGTGGTTTATTTGATTGGTAGGGTAAAGCTGTCGCCATGTGGTTTCTTTAATCCAATTTTTCGCTCTAGCTGAGAGGAGTTTTTTCTCCATCGCTGTTCCTTGTCGGTCGAATAGATGAATATTGAGATCGCCACATAGAATTATTTCAGTGTCCTTATCGTCCGGCATTACATCATCTACAGCTGAGAATAAAGTGTCAATGAATTCTTCCATCTGAATTGCTGCTTGATTCCAATAAATGTTAAATATCGCTAATTTCTGCGCTGGTACTTGTCCCAGAGTTCCATATGTCATCTTGGTACTCCTGATTTCTACTTTTGATACTTGAATCCACGGTGAAATGTTAGTGAAGTTTGTCACTTGGATATTCTCTTCCATTTTAATCAGCGTTAATAGGCCAGCTGATGGACGTCCTTTTGTACGGGATATTGCAGGATTCATGATCACAGTGAAACCGTCACAACCCGGCATGATGTCAATCCATGTTTCTTGCAAACATATGAACTTATGTTTACATAGGTCATCCGAATTTAAACGAAAGAGATGAGAGAATCCTCTGGTGTTCCAACTTGAGAGAGACAGTGTAGTTTTAGCTTTTTCAGTTGATGGTTATGAATTGTTTTTTCTCATCACTGTCGTCCTCCTATTTGGCGTTTCCTCGTCTCTCCAGAAAGGCGGGTCGTTGAAGTTTACTTGCTTGTATCTGTTTATCAATCTTTCTGAAGAGCTGTGCATTTTGTTTTTTGAAGTATTCCTCGCCGAATGTACACCATCATTCCCCTCTCTCTCCTGTTTTATTGTTCTCTTCATATGATGCTGATAATCCCGTAAGGGTTTTCTCATACATGTTGATACAGCAGTACATGAAAAACCTAATTTCGAGAAGAGGGGAGCCTCATTGGTGATCTTTTCAATGTTCTCTGTATTGTGAAAATGTACAAGAATCGTATCTGGGTTCTTTTCATCCATAAATTCGATACATTTATATGTCCTGTGTTGATCCATCTAAGTGCCGGTATTGCATGCATCAAGGGCAAAGTATTAGTTCTGTTTAAGATCAGCTCACGTTGATAGTTGTCACTTTCCATTTGCTCAATTTTTAATTTTGTAGTTTGCTGAGTTTCCATAGGATTAGTAAACACAGGTTGCCGCAGTTTAGCTCTCAGATCTGTATCTACACTATTTTCTGATCGTTTGGAGCTTTGACTCCTCTCAGAATATTGCGATGTAAAGTCTTTGCCGTCTGATATTGATTCCGTAATAAATCTCAACATCTCCAGTTCTGAATCCGGGATGTCTTCACAGGTAAGATCTGTATGAATAGATTCTATGGTAAAGCTTTCTTCGTAGCAGTCAACAATAATTAGAGATTGATTATTCATTGAAGCTTGCGAGTCACAATTCCTTTCTTGCTCTTCTTTAGAATAAGTTGAGAGGTTCAACAAGGCTTCTTGGCTGAGGACATCTCTTTGCTGATGCTCTATAATTGGATCCGGTATCACATCTTCCACTGTAGTCAGATCTATGTATGTGGGTTCAGTGCTCTCAACTCTTTGTGGCTCCATTGAGTTACTTTCCATTCCAGCTTTTTTTCCTCCTTGTTGCGTAATTTTATTCCCTTTCGGAGTAGTCAAATTTTGTCGGAAGGCTCTCGAGCCATTTGTTTCCTTTTTCTTATGTAGTTTTTTAGTTTTTTTCTGTGTTTGTTGAGGCCTGTTGATATTGTTCTTGCTGTTGCCGAAGATGGCAAAGTTTTCCATAGGCTTTGCGGATAAGGAGGTCAGGGCCTCCATAATTTCATTTATATTCCCGTCTCATTGGGTATTATCCATCGTCAGTGTGTCAATTTTGCCCTGCACACTTCCCACCTGTGCATGCGCTATTAGGTTCTGACATGGATTCGCTTTGACCAATTTCATTTTGTAATTTTGCACTCTGCGGCTGGTGGCCCTTTGCTACGATTTCCATCATACCTGCCGTCAGTGTTACCTTTTCTTCATGATCTCTTTTCGTTATTTCAAATAGCCTTGACTGCCATTGGGCACTTGTTTCAGCCTCCTGGTTAAGACGGTTGTGTATAGTGTTTATGAAGGATTCCACAAAAATCTGCTTTGAGTGGATGGGAGCCAGCAAGGTCGCTTGATCTTTTTGCAAATCACGTTTACTTTCTAAAAGTTTCATAAACGGTATCATCGCTTGAGAAGTTACAGCTAGAAGCAGATTTTGCAAGTCTATCATTGTTGTAGGGATCACCTCTGTTATCTTGGTCGGAAGTGCCTGCGAGTCGCACTGACAATATTGCTTGCTGTTCGGAATGTTACCTGATAATAGAGAGCTGTCTCCAGAATATCTGCTATTATCTGCTATAGTGGTGGTCTGATACTCCTTTGTCGTAACAGGCGGAATTAATGCTCTTGGTGTTGAGGCTAACCAAGACGGCTCTCCCTTTATTTTTCACTGCAGATTGAATACTTCCTTTCGTTTGCTCTGATTAGTCATCAGATCCTCAATTTCTGTAATATCCATCGAGAGGTGGGCTTGCCTATTGGTTTTCCTCTGTGGAATCAGGTGTCGGACATCTTCTATTAACTTGGTCTTTGTATATGCCAATTCCCAACTTTTTTTGCAGCAATGGCTTTTTCCTTTTGAGACAAAACTGGCTCACGCAACGCTGACTGGACCTTTGGTACTAGAATTGGGGTTGGGTCTGTCGTTGGTGGAACTTTATCTGGGTACATCAACTCATTGGTAGTCTCGGAGTAGTTGTTACTTCCTTGCTTCAAGTCAACCACACTTTTTGCTGGTATCACTGGATCTCCTTCTGTCAACAAGACTTGTACGGTCTCACCAGAAATACTGCCTTCATAATGGTTGAGTTTAGGTGATCGCATTTCCTCCATTGCACCCAGTTTGTTTTTTGATCTCGTTGAAGGTCTTGTTCCAGTCACCATTAGGAAGGTGTTTATGGGCAGGTTTTCTCAAATGCGAAATGAACCTTTGGCTCTGCTTGACACCCACCAGTTTAAGCTGTTGGAACGGGTTTTCCCAAACACTGTTCCAGGCGTACTCTGTGGTAGATATGGGGTAACTCACCCGCAGGATCAAAGAACCCGGTCCCACAGTCTCCTGCGTCTATTGGGCCGCTACCATCACACAATCGAGGTTCCCAATAGGGATTTACAAATAATTGCTGGCACGTAATATCAGTAAAGCGGGTATATTGTGCCGCGGACCAATTCACAAGCATGACCAAAGGACACCGTCCCGCAGTCTCCTGCTTCTGAAGGCCCACACCAGACCTACAGTTCGTCCACTGAACATTTAAATTCTGTTTTTCCCACAGACCCAGGGATACTAAAAAAACACTGGCTTAGATTTTCATGGGTTCCTCAGCCAGTAAGTGAAAGTTTCCACTTGCCATTGGTACTTCATCCACTGGGGAGAAAGCTAAGGATACAGTGGGGACACCTGAAGGTTTACCCTTTTATCTGGGATCCCCTTTCACATTGTCAGTTGACCCACAAGCATAACATTTACCAAATGTCTTTATGAATGGGGGGTTGTTCTGACCTCCTTCTGGTTTGTGACCAGGAGGTACACTAGCCTGATTCTGTTTCCCTTGTCGCTTACCCTTGTTATGTTTGGGGCCCTCTTTTGGAGTGGGAGTATTAGAATTATCTTTGGTATCTTTCTTGTGCTGCTTCCCCTCATCGTTCTTCTGAGTTGCCCCAGAATCCTTGTGAGTAGCCCTGTTGGCAACCCACAAGTCAGCAGCCATTGCTAACTTCTCTGGATCGATTTCCTTAGAGTCAGCCAAATGCTGTCTCAGCTCAGGAGAGCAGGCATCATAAATAGATTCCAACATTAACAGACTTTTCATACCTTCATAGGTGTTAACTCTGTAACCCTTAACCCATCCATCTATGTTTTTCAAACATTCAGTCACCCAGGTAGCCCAAGGGGTACCACCATGCTTTTTGAGGGTTCTAAACCTCTTAAGATACTGAGAAGAGGTCTTCCCAAATCTAGCTATCAAAGCTAGCTTCACAGCTTCATACTCTTTTCTGTCTATATGCCCCAACTCCATTACCACATCAGTTGGGACAGGGGGTAGCCTAGAAAAAGCCAAGGAATCAACTGATTCCATGCAATGTCTTGAATCCCATAGTTATATTCAAAGGCATCCAACCAATCCAAAATATCAAGCTTAACCTCATAAATACTTACTGCACCTTTGGGCTTGTAAGGCCTCTTAAAACTGGAAGACCTACAGGACTCTGGGAGAGAACCAGTTTCAAAAGACAACTTTTTCATTTCAAGGGCATGATTGAACTCCATTTCTCTGAGCTTAAGTTCTTGATGTTTGCTTTCAGTTTGAGCTTGGATTCTTTAAAATTCTAACTCAAGTCTTATTCTTTCCAAAGAGACAAATTCAGTACTTAGTGTTGGACCTGATGGGGTCCGTGTTGTCAAAGGTTGAGGCCTATGAACAGGTAAAGCTAAGACAGGGCCTACATTTGGAGACTCTTCTGCCTCATCTAACTCATCCACAATATTATAGCTGGGCATATTATCATCCTCATTAACATTTTCCACATTTGCTGCAGGTTTGGGGCTTTCAGGCCCACTCCTCAGACTTTGGTATTCTGAAAACCTTTCTATCAATTCAACATTCTTGTCTTTTACAGTGAGATACCTAGCTTTACACATATCTGTCAATTCATCAACTGTTAAAGTGACTATGGTCTCCTGTCTGTAACTTTCCATATCAGTCATGATAAAACAATTGCTTCTCTAGTATTGCTTAGCCTTGTGAGGATTATTTGAACAAGGTAAAAGTAGCACTCTAAATGTAACAAGTATACTTTATCCTCACCACTGTGCAGAATCATTTGCAGTACCCTTTGGGAATACTACACACAATTAAGACTACAAGTGTAAGTATAATTTCACCTTTGGTACAAGCCTGTGCTACACAGTAAAGTGCTAGCGATGGCTGAGCAGCCAGACTTATCTCAAGAGTAAAGTGAGCAGTAGAACAAGTTACACAAAGGACCAACAATTACAGTGATTCAAACAAACACTTACTCAAGGTTTCTTGGTAAAAGAATATATTTATTTACACAGTCAGTTTGAAAACATTACACTAGCAAGAGCAGCTCAATATCACACACTAATAAACCACAAATACACAACCGGTTAGTAAATTAACAAGTTCAGCTCCCCTGAAGTGGGAACAAAATGGCACTTCAGATACTTTAAAAAGGGGTAAAAATACAAGGTTATAAGAAAAGACAGCACAGATACTTGCATAGGCAGGACAATGGGTTTCAGTAAACTACAACCAGCAATTCTTCTCAATAGGTCTGGCTCAAATTCAATGGTTCAGAGTCTTTTTATAGGATAGCACAGTTCTGGTAGTAAACGGTTAAGTCTTTACCACGGAGTACAGAAGAATCTGGCTCGGCAAAAAGTTTGACGAATGTTTAGGGAAGGATAAGCCTTCGAAGTTGAGAATGTTTCCATGAACTTTCACAATGGCTGAAAAGATTTCCGGTCCGCATTTGCACAATACCTTGTTAGTGAGGAAGAGCTGTAGCTGAGGCAGTTGTTCCTGGCAGTTCGAGCAGATCTCGCTGTTCCTGAGCTTCAGCCGTGGGGACAAGAAGGAGGACATTGGGAGGTTCCTGCACTGCCCAGGGATGAGACCAAAAGCTTAGCAAAACGTTGGTTTAAGGTGTGAGTGCCTTAAAGTCCACAAGCTGGTTTCCTCCCCTCTGCCGATGCGGTTTTCAACAGCACTCTGATGAAAATTCGACCAGATGGGGATGGTGTCCAGTTGACTTACGAGTTGGTTGTTCCCACCAAACTCAAGGGAAGACGTTAACCTTGAAGTGCTTCTCTGTTGATGGAGTTTCAGGCAATTCGGACCTGCAGCAGGGCTTCACCAGTCATACAGGAGTTGCAGCAGTCCTCTTCCTTCAGCTAGTCTTCGGTTCTTTCGTTCCAGTGGTTGACTCTGCTTTCCAAGTCCCAGAGACCAGCTTTTAAACAGAGTTTTCTCCCATTCATTCCAGCCTGGCTGTCACTCACACAGCACACCAGAGTGCATTCAGGTATCCTAGGAGACTAAGCGCAGGGAGTTTCGGGCACCTCCCTCACATCCTGTCCATCCCAGACACTCAGGTGCCAGAGGAGGGCTTCAGCACTGAAACCCGCCAAAGGCCAATGAACAAAGGGACCAAACCTGGTTTGGCGCGCAGCGACAAACACAAGAAGGACCTTTCCTAAAAGAAATGGCAAAAAAAGTCGACCGGAATCTGTTTTTGCAGATAGGTCTGGGGCGCCATAATGTAAAACATGGCTGACCCGATTTTTAGCTACCGTTGTTAGTGGTTGGAAAAAATCATGGTAGTTTGATCTAAACCACTGCCACCAGCAATTTACACTAGGAAAGGGTAACATTTGACTGTTACATGAGTGTTTTGACTCAGGGGAAGCTAGGCAACCCCTCCAGCACTCTATATTAAGACAGTGTGTGCTGGGTCAGTACATTTAAAGAGACTAGTAAAGTCAATTTAACTTTACATGCTCTGGGAGACGGTAGTCAGTCCCAGAGAAAGTATTTAAACATTGGGAAGTCTGAAATACATCCCTGTGTCACTGCTCTGAAGGTGCTGTGTGACACAAAGAAAAAAATGATGCCTATGGAGTTGTTTTAAAACTCCATAAACAAAGAACACAAAAGTAAAACACACATCAAAATACATGGAAGAATGGGAAAAAGGCTCATGCTCTTCCCAGGTACAAAAAAAATCAAATCCTAGAAATCCAGCAAAGTTGCTGGGGGTCTCAAAAGGTAAGGGAAATTAGCACTTATTGAGAATTCTCACTAACACCACATCCCTGCAGGTGAACACAGGGTGGGTGGGAGTTTTTGTGCACCTAATGGCACAGCAGTAGAAGGTAGGATAGATACCCTTGCAGCACCAGCACCCTGGCAGCTCCTTTGACAAAACTTTGGCTTAGAGGATGACTTCCAATAGATCACAGCAATGTAGCTGCTCTGCTACTTACAAAACCCTGAACCAGAATCAGGGTGTCTACAAATGATTATGCAGCACATTCCCCATGAAAATGTGGTGCGCTAGGGGCAAGAGATATTTTCCCCTTAGTCCACACTCCAGTCCTGAGGCAAGCACCTCTATGAACTGGCCCAGAGGCTAGCTATTCTAGGCCAACTGATGCTCCACAGTGCTGCATTACCATTACAATTTAAGGGATTCTTACTTAGATTCATTCAGTAATACTCCCACAGATGGCAGCTTCGCCCCGTTGCCTCCTTAGCCAAGCACATACACCAAATGCCTGCACATGCAGTTCCTCTCGTACTGAGCAGGATTACTTTTGCAACAGCACATTATCAGTAGTTAAAACAAACCTGTCCCAGGATGGTCTAAACCCTGTTCACGTTTCCTATTTGTTGGTGAACAATGCAAAGTTTTATGAATTCAGCTTGACAATGAAAGGAAAAGCTGACATGGAATGCTCAAAATGCAACATTGCTATGAATGCTTTGCTGCAGCAAGACAGTTATACATGTGGTCATTTTCTGACACTTCCTGCTGGAAACCTAAAAGTCATAAGGTTTGTGAGGCTTCATAAAGAAAATTGAGATCCAGCAAGGTTTTATCCTTCCTGCTCCGTGGGTTTTTTCTGTCCTCCCTGAGCTTGCCCTAGGACACTTGCATTATCGTAGGACAGGTGCACTGCCCCAATCAAGATCCCCACCTGCCAATGTTCCTGGAGCGGGTCACGCCTAGCTGGAGTCGAGTGCTTTGAGCCAGAAGTGACAGCCCCATGGGGCTTGCCTCACTGGGTAAGGGAAAAAATTATAACAGTAGTGGTGTTTCACCACCCGCTTGAGGGCCTCCCAACTATCCTACACTTCTCATGTCTCCACAGAGTGTCAGACTAGAGTGAAGCTCAACAGGGTCTCCTATCCCCGCTGAGTATGCCAAGCCCATCAGCTTGGTTGCAGTTTATTAGAAAGTAGGTAGGGACAGTAGGAACACCATTCATCCATTCATGCATTCGTGCATCCCACCAATGAGATGACTTGGCATTTGACCACATTAAGAGAGTGTAAGTTACTTCCACTATTTACGTACGCTTTATTGAATTTCTTCACTTTGACATTCAGAGCACTGGGTAGAAATCCCTATGTGCCAACACCAGCCGCAGGCCTTTCTGTTGCCTTGTTTCAAATAAACCATCAGATTGCCCTGGTCTGAACCAGTTCTAAGTCAGCCAGGCATCGGTTAGGAAGAACGGCAGCTCTGAACCCTTCAGAGGGGACCAGATAGAGGTCAACACCCCAGTTGCGGCAATCCACAGGAAGTGTCTGGCTCACGTCTAGAGCTTGCGGGGCCACCGGCGGTCGAGATGCCTCATCCAGCCATGGTGCATGGCCAGCCCTGCTACATGAACTAGCCTGACCCACCCAGCACTTAGAGCCTTATACTAAAGTTATGGATTTGACTTGCCGACTTCCCTTACCTACATTGTTCCAATCTAGCAAATTTAAACTATCTCTCCAGGATTTATAAGGACCAGCGAGAGCTCACAGTATGGCACCCGAGCCACAATGCTTGCCAGGGCTTTGGCGCTTCTCTCAGGGAAAAACCCATTCCAGGGTGCATTGCCCTTCACAAAGAAAATGTAACTCTCCCCAGGCTGCATGTCATATTTCTAGGAACCTTTGCGTTACTGCAATGGATGCCACAAGGGTGCCCTGTCTATGCCACTCTAGGTTCAGGGATCTGAATCTGACTCCATTTTGACCAATTGAGGGAAATGGATGCCATTGACTGACCCTTCTGAAGGCCTCTTGACCATCTCTTAGGAACAACTGACTCAGGTTCACCAGATGTTCACAAGAGACCCTCCTCCACTGTGGCATTCATAGTTCTCATTTGAATATTTGCTACTTCCACCAAGATCTGCACCTGCAGTGTTTCCACCCGGGCCATCGCCCCAGGATACTCTGAACATTGAAGCAACCCTCCTACTCATCACAGCCTATCCCCTGCAGCTTTCAGCACCGGCAGCGGTTGGGTATGGGCCCGATGCTCCAGCACCATCCATTGCAAAGGCCAGTTGAGTTGTTACAAACTCCTTAGAAGATTCTGACATCCATGACCACTGTTCTGCTATCTGTATCAACCAACACCTTTTCTGGGGCCTGATGAGCGTCAGCATAATGTGCCTTAACCTGGCGTTCAGTTCACCCTGCAGCGCCAGTCCTGTGTACCAAAAGTGGCACACTGGTGAAGAGGGAAAATCGAGACCAAACCCATGCCCCCTCACCCCAAGCGCATATATAGAAGAACAGCAGGAAGAACAAGGAGCGCACTTATCATTTGAACCAGGCCCCAGCGCACCCATGGGTGACAAATATGCTGAAACACACCCACTTCACCAACAGTGCAACTTCCATGCTACATTAGAATCAATGCTGCAATATCAGAATCTACAAACACAAAAATCCCTGTTTAAAGGCTTGCAAATGCCTATATGAATTAACATGGTCTAAATGCACAGTGTAAAGCCATGTTTCAGGAAAATTACAGCCAAGTTCATTTCCCTCACTGAACACTGGCTGCAGAAGCCTTCAGCAAAACATCCGACCTGCCAAGGCCGCACATTCAAGATAAGATTGCTTTCTGCAGACAGACATTTTTTAATTATCCACAAATGCGAATAAATCACAGCAACCCAGTGTGCTTTTTTTCTTTCCGGGAAAGAAAGACATTTTCTCAAGGACTCGCACAACATTTGAAACATAAATTGTAACAAGAATGGCGCAGCCCAGCGCCCAGAGCCCAGGTGCGAACTGCTTGTTCAGCTAAAAAGTTATGGGAACAAGGTCATATTGCAACAAGTTAGAATTAGGTAATGGGGGCTGGCACAGCTAAATCAACCCACTGACGCAAAAGGTTAATATCCAATTGTCAGTCTCACTATAAGGGCTACATAGGTAACCTACCACTTAGCAGCCAATAGCAGGAGGAGATAGGTTTCTGGGAGCTGATCCAATTCTGTGAGGTCAGCCTGCAGTGTGATTACAAAGCTGGCTTGCAAGCCAGCCCCGGGGGAGACGGCGCCTGAACTCGCGATGTGCACGATGCTCTGTGTGTTTTTTTTATTTTTTGCTGCCCATAAATAAATGCAGTTTGAAACATGCTGCTGCCTGCTTGGGACTCTGTTGCATTTCTGGGGGCCATATGGGAGGTGTTGGGGTCTCCCATAGATGGTGAGGGTATGGCTGCTGGCCCCCAGCATCGGAGGCTGTACACCTTTTATGCCAGTGATATGGGACCACACTAGGCTACCCGACGCATGTGCTCTCCGCACTATATACTCCACAGACTGCACCTTTCAACTGTGCATGCTATCTAGTTACAGGATTTAATCCACATTTGTTGTTTTTTTCCAATGTGAGTCCTGACCCGATGCAGTTACACCAAGGGCCCTGTTGGTTCCGCTCTTCAGGCATCACTGTTGTGGGCCCCTGAGCCCGTTTTCACGCCTGTATTTCTAACTTATCCACAGCCTACAAAATTGAGGGTTAAACTGTTGTGAGGTTCTTTCGCCCTGAGGAAGGCAACTTTCAACTATGTAAAGAAACTATGGCCAGACAGGCGGCATTTCAGCCGAAACGTTGTTGTGATGATGTCAAACTTGATTTTTCTTGAAATATTTTTTTGACACCTACACGTAGGCAGACCTGTCATTAGGAATATTGGAGTTAGAGTTTGAGAGGATACGGTTGTTCTGTGTAGAGAAGGAAGAACTTTTTACCTTAAGAACCGTCCATATATCTTCTCTCCACTAGTACTCCATTCCTTTTTTATTTCTTCTTTGTGACTTTACAACAAAGAAGAACCTATTTTAAAAAATATTTTTTTCTGTTTCTCATAAAAAGAATAATTGATTGTTTTCTGTTCTTTAAACAAAATTGTGAATTACAACTGTGAGTGTTTTAACAATTTCTGTTATACTTCTTTGTTATTACAACCTTTATGCTCATCAGGATTTTCTTTGTCTAAATAATAAACATTTCAAATAACTTTCTAGAAATTTGCCCTTTTTGTTTTCAGAGAATTTCATAAAAATGCATGATACCAGAGTTTGGTACTTTTTTGAACAATTTAATCATGTTGATTTTGATACATAGCAGTAAGGGATCTATGGTGTTATTTTTGTAGATTCTGATATTGCAGCATTGATTCTAATGTAGCATGGAAGTTGCACTGTTGGTGAAGTGGGTGTGTTTCAGCATATTTGTCACCCATGGGTGCGCTGGGGCCTGGTTCAAATGATAAGTGTGCTCCTTGTTCTTCCTGCTGTTCTTCCATATATGCGCTTGGGGTGAGGGGGCATGGGTTTGGTCTCGATTTTCCCTCTTCAGTCCCCCCTCTGGTCGACTTTGTCGACCACACCACCAAGCAACATTCACCTCCTCCGGTCTGCATATCTTTGTCAATTCCTTGAAGTGTCCATAATTTTCTGCATTGTTGTTGATGAACAGTACATATAGGAGTGTTCTCCTTCTGTGTTCCACCACACTCACTTCCCTTCGTACTTCCTCTGATCACAGGAATGGCCACCTTTTTTACTGCTGGAACCATGTTGCACACCGCTATCTTAGTCCGGCTCTTCCTTTCACCATGTCTCTTATTTGCATTCCGATGTCTTCTTCTGTTGTTCTCTTACACCTTGCAATGTATCTCTATCTTGCACAATGATGCTGTGCTCGGTACTAGTCCTTCCGTTATCACCTTCAATCAACCAAGCAGTCATGATGTCATCCATTACCATGCAAGCACTAGCTAGTTCTTTGCTTTCTCTTTTCAGATGCATTTTTTTGCTGATCATTCTTTAGTATGCTGGTACTGCACCCAATCATTCTTCTGTCTCGCTCGAGAAGTAATTCCCCCCTCTTTTTACTCCTCTGTCTGTTTCTCTTCTTCCGTTGTTTTCCATCTTGGTGAATGTGTCACTCTTCACATCTTCCTTGGTCATCACCAACAAGGGCATGCTGATGCGCACCAATGAACACTCTCCTCCCCAATTCAGTGGTAGTTTCTCTTGATCTTTAGATGCATGTGCTCAATAGTAGTCCATAAGCAGTGATGTTCCTGCTCTCATCTCGCAACTTCTCTCAACCTTCTTGCATCCAGAATGATTGTCCACTTCTTGTCACTGTTGTGCTGGTAACATAACGTTGGTACCTTAACAGTATACGTCCTTCTTCATTCTCCACCCAAGTGACCATCCTTGCTCTTTTGTCTCACTCCGTTAGGCACTTATCATATTTTTGTCTCTTTTATTTTATTTTTTCTTCTCTCTTTTTGTTTTTCTTTCTTCTTTTATTATTTATTTATTTTATTTTTTTTCTCTTGCAGCCTGCTCACTTGTGCATTTGCTCGTTGTTTCTTCTCTCTCTGGTCACTTTCCACATACAGTTGTTCTCCAATTAGCTGCTTTATGTAATCATCTTTCATAGGGGATTACCCCCCTTTTTTTTTTTTCAATCTCAATGTTGCTGTCTTCCCTTGCAATCTTCTTCGCACCTTTTCATACAAAGTCGTCGTGCTCTGCTGTAGTAATTTCTGTTGTAATCAATTCTCTTCCGGCATATGTTGAAGAACAGTCAAGACAGCTCTCTCCAGTGGTGTCCCTACCAATTTTGTACATGTGTGCATGTTGTTGGTCACTGCTATGTGTGTTATGTGTATGTTTTACTCCCTTTGTGTCTGCCCTTAACTCTCCTTACTTTAGCAGCAGCTTTTCCTCACCCACTGACGCCGTAACTCTTCCTGCTTAGGTTAGGGAATGTTAGCAGGGGATACAGCGGTAATGCTCACTATTACAAATAATTTTCAAATTACCACCCCCATTATTTCGTTCATCATTAATAGTCCCATCGTGAAGGTAAAAGTCCTTATTTGCTTGCCCCTAACCACTTACGCTGCTGGGTCCTTGCAGCTGATGAGATGATAAAGTTGCCCGCCTGAAAATCGCAAGAAAGGCGTTAATAGTTAGTACTTGTTAGTAACCTCAAGCTCCGCGAACTAAACAATCACTAAGGGCAAAAATCAAACCTCCCCCTGGACATTTCGTGTTTTCAAAATTTCTCAATATGGGTAGGGAAAATCTTGGGGTGTTTA
Organism: Ambystoma mexicanum; assembly: GCF_040938575.1. NCBI lineage: Eukaryota > Metazoa > Chordata > Amphibia > Caudata > Ambystomatidae > Ambystoma > Ambystoma mexicanum. The sequence goes on along the minus strand of NC_090935.1, from coordinate 839,608,849 downwards.
TTCAATGGAAGCAAGGAAATATACTTCCGGGAAACATGCTCTAAGGGGTCTGAGGTTCTTGATAGGGTGGGCAATTGAGTGGGGAATGCTACACGATGTTTTAATTAGTAGACCTCACAGTTTCTAATGGAAGATAACATTAAGGAAATTTCCTACACATTTCTAACAGCATACATACGCAACAACCTGCATGTGCGGGGAAAAGAGAAGAAACAAAACAGTGTTACAGCTGTAGGTGCACAAAATGTAATATGAACCGCAATTAAACTTTGGAAATGCGTGTGTCAGTCCCTATTCTAGTTGCTAGTGTGCGTTGGACCATAGGATGGCCATGTTTCCCTAACTCGGGAGTGTTCGTGCTATTTTGCAGTTCATGAAAATCTCTTGCATTGGCCCTGTTGATCGTTGCTCCCTCGTTGCCAGGGTGGCCACCGCTTTGTAGGGCTTGACGCCCTACACTTCTAACAAAATCTGTCAGGAGGGGAAAATGTCCCACTGTAGTCCATAGCCATTGAGTGTTGGTTGTCCGTTGTCTTCAGGCCTGCCCTGGGTCCTTTATATCTGGCGAGAAATGAAATGGAAGCGCTTGAGACCTGAGAATTTACATATTCTTCAATTTCTTGACCTAACCTCTCTTCACTACTCTCACACTATTCAGTGTCCTAGTGGGAGGAGCCAATGGTACACCTATGCACCATCCTGTCACCACCTGGTGGCGTTCAATGGCGGCCTGACTGTTAATTATTACACAATTCGGAATGTACCCAGAAAATGGGTAGGCACTTAATTTATGTGAAGATACTCATTACACACTTGGATCATATATATGCAATTTGGGTGCTAGTGTACAAATGGGCCTTTGGATCTTTATATTTACTGTGCTTTTGTTGTAAGCTATTTATAGTGCGTGCCTTTGTCCCGTGGGGCATCAGGCACTGACAAGCTAAATAGGGAAACATCAGGGTGGTAAATTTGTCATATAGGGTGGCTGTGTTTCTAAATTAAGTGCACCATGTTACTTAGTTAAGATAATCGCAGGGTTTTTAAATCTTTTTTTTTTTTTTTTTTTTCTATGGCTCCTCTCTCACTTCTCAGGGCGTGCCTCGCAGTGAACTGCAGGCACTTTAAGCTGGTACTAATTAAATTTGCTACCAATTATTCGCTACCTGTCCCTCCCCCCTCTTTATATTTATTTATTTATTTATTTATTTCTTTATTTCCTCTTTTCTTTCAAACCCAACCCTCACAATTTACTCCCATTCTCTCTATCCCACACCATGTCCACTTTTTAAACCCTACCTACTCTGTTAATTACTCATTTAGTCTAGTATTTTATTACTCCACTACTTTAATTACTGTTACATTTAAACAATATATTTCTCCCCCCAATATCTGCTCTCAAATTTTAATACAACCATCATTCTCCAGTTTGTGCAGCAATGACCTCTTTCCCTATGTGTGTTGGCTAATGCATTTGTGCCAGTGCTATTTTCAAAACCGCTAGTGGCATTACCACTTGCACTGTCATTTTGTCGCCAAATTAATTCTGTTGGGAACATGGATCATCCACCCCTTACCCCTATTTCTCTCCTCCTGTGGTGAACTGTCAATGAAATGTAGGCCTCCCCCCTCAAGTGCCCCTTCTTCCACCTTGTGTGGCTTATTTAATTGTTCTGTGTTAATCGTGTATTCATGAGCCCATTCTCCTCACTAAAGATGTGTGCTCAAAATGTAGCTAAATGTACTCTCTTGTGATGCTCTATCATTATGCACCCCCCTCTGTACCGTGTACCCCCATTATCCTTAAACAATCTTCCTTACTTTCAACATGTGTATGCCTGGTGTTTAACAAGTTATGGATTTCTTTGTTAATAAGGTGGTCATATCCACATCGCTCATGATGTCACAAATGTCTCTTCCCTAATGCATGGCCTAGTCGCCCCACTGTCACCCAGAAAAGAAAATGTTTTGATACCTATCACCACCCCTATGCAATTGTCCTCTGCATTATTGAGTGTGCGTGAGTGTGTGTGTCGGCGCATGTCTCGCCCGCTCTGTTGGGGAGGTGGAGCATGAGTGTGTGTGGCAGAGTGAGTCAAATCAAGTTTGTCTTGGGCTGTCCTATTAGCGGTATAATGTCAATCTATGTCCTTTGAAAGGTTTGTTCCCCATCAGGAAGACCCCACCCAGTCATGTAACCGGTACCATTGCTATTGTGTCAGTGTTCTGTATGGGTGCTGGCTGCTGTGCAGTGCCCCTGTGTTGTGATTCTAGTCAGTCCTGGGGTAGTGGTGCTGTCATTTGTTGTGTCTGTACATGTAGTGGTGACAGTACCTGCGTTGGTGCTTGTGGTGTCTGCTGAAATGATCCCATCCTGCCCCATGTATCCTCCCCACATGGGCGGTGCATATTGTGGTGATTCTTGACACTGCTATTGTGATTCTTGTGCGTGTGTGTTGAGGCTGTTTTTAACTGCCCCTCCCATTGCATACTTTAATAATTTATTTTGTGCCTACTTGTCCTCATCTGCCTTTCTCTGCCCCTGTGTCATCAAATATTACACTCCCGGAGGTTCAGAAGGGTGAGTCCCCTCTTCCCTCTGCTCGCGCTGGTTCAGCATCAGCTGACCCCTCACATCTTCCCTTTCCTTCGTGTACACAGTTCAACTGTAGCCATGTGCTTTTAAAGCTATTCCCGTGTAAGTGCCGTGTATGTGTGTCCTTAGCGATTGCTGCACGCTTCTGGAGAAACCGACTATGAGCAGCCATGGTCTTTTTTAATTTACCTTCAGTACTTTTTTATCTTTGCACACTATGTTTTACTGACTTATTTCGGCATGGAAGCTGTGTGCTACACAACAGGTGAAGGGGAGTCATTTCTGTATTGTGTGATACATTTTACCTCTATTCAATTGGAAAATTTCGATAGTCCGCTGTTCAGGGAGCAAAAGTTAGAAGATAATTGAACATTTTTCAACTTCTGTGAGCCTTCTTGGCTCCGCACCTTAGCCAGTGCACTCCACGTGCAGCCCATCTTCACCAAACCATTGCCTTCTCCGGCACACCCCCACAATCTTGCGCATGTGTCTTCCACACACCGCCTCTGGGTCACCTATTCTCCAAATCCAAAACCACACCACTATCTCCTCACCATCAAAACTCTGTGTCCTATGAATCAATCTGAAGGTGACGTCACCAAACTAAAAACACAGTGCAAATGAACAGACAAATGTGCATACACAGAACAATAACTCATTTCTCCCAACCCCACAAAAATCCCAAAATAAAACCCCACAATCCCCACAGCTGTCTTCCTGTCTCAACTGGAACAAGGTAAACCACAATAAAACTCTTATAATTGGACTGCACACGCTGCTTCGCCTAACGTGTGATACGCTCCTCGCCAGGGGACCTTAACCAGCCAACTATCTTCCGCACTCGGGAACAATCTAGCTACCTCCTGCGGGAAAACATCATCCACTCACTGAACTAAAACGCTCAATTAGCAGGGAACCTCATCTACTCATTGATCTATAACGTCAATTCATAGGAAATCCAGACCCCGTACATGAAATCACCATCCAGACCAATCAGCGCGGCACTCCTGTTCTATATGTAGGGAGTCACTACCCCACCCAATAGGCTCAAAAACACAAGAAGGGACCACTGCCACCGCCCCAGTCCCAACTACAATTCACGTGCCGATCACCACCAATGCGCTGAATTTTGCGACAATGTACAATCACCCACCACCCAATTTACAATCCCTCCCTCAGTTTCTACCCAAACAAAAAAACTTAACATTTCTGCAACATACTGATGAACAATGCATCATAATACTTTAAACATTTCCCCCCTCAAAGCCCATGTTGCTAGTTGACTTACATTTTCCTATGCTGCACTGGCAGTTGCTCCGCTGCTGGACACCCCCTCAAGGCGCTTCACCGGACCCCTTCTCCTGCAGGGCTCTCACCTGCCCTCAAGCGGGGTATTTCCAAGTGGCCCCCGAAGCCTTTAGCCGGTTACGCGTTTTCCGGTGGTCTTCAGGTGCAGGCGAGGGTCCCACAGCTTCCTTGAGTCGGCGGCAGGGAGTTCAGTTCAACGCAGGGCTTGCGCAGGCAGTGCTCATTCACCCATGTTACAATGAGCAATGAGCCTCACAGAGGGCACCAACTTGTTGGGGAGAAGCTGGACCCCCACCAGGGCAGTGGGGGCCAGCAGCCATACCCTCACCATCTATGGGAGACCCCAACACCTCCCATATGGCCCCCAGAAATGCAACAGAGTCCCAAGCAGGCAGCAGCATGTTTCAAACTGCATTTATTTCTGGGCAGCAAAAAAGAAAAAAAACACACAGAGCATCGTGCACATCGCGAGTTCAGGCGCCGTCTCCCCCGGGGCTGGCTTGCAAGCCAGCTTTGTAATCACACTGCAGGCTGACCTCACAGAATTGGATCAGCTCCCAGAAACCTATCTCCTCCTGCTATTGGCTGCTAAGTGGTAGGTTACCTATGTAGCCCTTATAGTGAGACTGACAATTGGATATTAACCTTTTGCGTCAGTGGGTTGATTTAGCTGTGCCAGCCCCCATTACCTAATTCTAACTTGTTGCAATATGACCTTGTTCCCATAACTTTTTAGCTGAACAAGCAGTTCGCACCTGGGCTCTGGGCGTTGGGCTGCGCCATTCTTGTTACAATTTATGTTTCAAATGTTGTGCGAGTCCTTGAGAAAATGTCTTTCTTTCCCGGAAAGAAAAAAAGCACACTGGGTTGCCGTGATTTATTCGCATTTGTGGATAATTAAAAAATGTCTGTCTGCAGAAAGCAATCTTATCTTGAATGTGCGGCCTTGGCAGGTCGGATGTTTTGCTGAAGGCTTCTGCAGCCAGTGTTCAGTGAGGGAAATGAACTTGGCTGTAATTTTCCTGAAACATGGCTTTACACTGTGCATTTAGACCATGTTAATTCATATAGGCATTTGCAAGCCTTTAAACAGGGATTTTTGTGTTTGTAGATTCTGATATTGCAGCATTGATTCTAATGTAGCATGGAAGTTGCACTGTTGGTGAAGTGGGTGTGTTTCAGCATATTTGTCACCCATGGGTGCGCTGGGGCCTGGTTCAAATGATAAGTGCGCTCCTTATTCTTCCTGCTGTTCTTCTATATATGCGCTTGGGGTGAGGGGGCATGGGTTTGGTCTCGATTTTCCCTCTTCACTGGGCACTGGCATTTGATGCCCAGCTTCATGAAAGCAAACCAGGCTCCTTACCCATACAAAGTTTGACAATAGTTTGAGATTGATTTGGCTCCCAAGACCACTAATAATATGCTTCACCATATAAGACTGGGGTATACGAGCACCAGCTATCATGAGGGAAACTTCAAAGGGAACCAGCCCCTAGATGGTCTGATTAGTGTTCTACCCCTATAAACAAGTTGGCTGACCGATTTGCATGTTAGGACCACTACGGGCCTCCACCTCAGCAGGCATGTGCCACCCTCACCTTTATTGTGCAACAGGATTGTGTTTGGCTCTCCCTCTCAATCACTTGATAGACTGCTTGTCTGTGTTTACAGATGGGTCAGGTGGGTAACTGACATCACCGCAGACTCCTGGTGACCTTTGTGGGCCTCACCAGCACATCCTCTCCCATCCCCCATCTCTGGCACGTTGACCCCAGAGAGTGGTGGGATGGTTGCTGGAGGAGGGCATGCCAGTGGCCAATCTACCTTGCTACATGGACATGGCAAAACTGCAGCTGGACAGACAGCCACCTGCCCCCGGGGCATTCCTAGCTGACTTGGACCCGGTCGTGGTGTACCACCATGGAGGAAATACACTCTGCGGTGGCTGGATGTGCCCAGGTGATGGTCCCTCAAGGGGATCCGCTGTTCCAGGCAACCAACCTGCCCACTGTGTTGAATCCTCTGGCCGGACCACACATTCCCTCCCGTTTACCTCTCAATGATTTCACATCCTCTTAAAATTTCTCTTCAAAGTACTTTTCATCTTTCCCTTATGGTACTTGTTGGCTATCAATCTTGTACCCATACTGAGCATTAGATGGAGTCTACTACCCACTTTGGGCTGAGTTCCCAATCCCCGTACTCAAACAACACCCAATCCCGGGGCATCAGAGGCCGCTACCAGCCTCCCAACATCCACGTGGTGGGCTTCTAACAGAAGGACTTTGGCACCCTTAGTGATGCCTGGGAATCAGTCTTCTGTATGCCACATTTCTTGCACCCACTGCTGGATGTGGATTCAATGCTGGGTACTTCCCTCTTCACTTGCTGTTTCTGAGGGAATTCTGGTTATTTTTGTTACCTCCGCTTAGTGAGATGCTTACATTCAGTGGGTCGGCACATGTGATCTGATGCCGTAGTCGGTGAAGCGAACCTCGGCCTGCTGGCCTCATGCATGGTGTTGTTGGGGGATTGCCCCGGTATGGTGTCTCTGGTGCAGTGGAGTATGTGCTGTCCTGATCTGCGCTGAAGCCCATCCGGGGAGAGGTTGCATGATGGACGTGGTTGTGAGGCCTGCATCCCAGGCCAATCCCATGCAGGCAGCTGTGAGACACCAAAGACTCCACATGTGGCAACACCAACTGCCCAAAGTTAGGGGAATGTGCTTTGCAGTTTTTAGGCCACAGCCACCCCCACCAGTTGCATGCTGGGTGCCTGGCTCTCCCGACCCCACGATGGGGAAACAGAGAAGCCAGGACATGGCAGCAACAAGCCTCCACACCAGGTCCATCGCACCACCAATGGTGCTTGCTGACCTTCGGGAGAAAAAGGGAACAGCGTCCCTGCGACAGCCCCAGTTGCACCCAGGGAGGGTTCCCATGGTGATTGTCGTTCATGTGACCCTCAGACAGGCATAGCCCGGTTCAATGTGATTATACCGAATTAAATACCCAAATGAATTAATGACAAAACCTTTACAATGAAAAAATATAATTGATATTGTTTTCTTTATTTGGGGGGTCGCCCCCAAGCTGCTTGTTTCCCTATGATTTTAAACCCACCCCAACACCCTTCCCACCCATTTTAACCACTTCCCCCTTGCCCCATATATATAGTTAAAAATAAATCTGTGTTTTTTTCATTATTTAGGTTGGGTTATTAAATTCATTCTTTTTTTTCTATTTGTTAAAATCACTGGATACCACGTAACCCCAGGAGGAACCCGGGGCTGCAAGTTGAGATTGAAGTGTCGATGATCAATGTGTCCTGAAATTCACACTAATTATTACAGCTAGCTGCAATCTTCATCAGCGTGCAAGATGAGTGAACCACCGACAAGAGTCTCAGACAACTTTCATTTATCCAGATGCTTGCCTGAACCTTTGGTTTAGGTGAGGGTGGGGGAGGCAAAACCATCAATCCTGCCTGCATGGCAAGATGGACCCATGCCCTGTCTAGCTTCCGCACTTGGGAGTCAGCCAAGACCATCATGGTTTATAACAAATGGGTTCCAGGTGCTCAGCAATTGAAGCTTGCCTGCCATCCCCTGTGGCAGCCCCGGGCCACTTGGCCGATCTGCTCATCCCCCGACCGTGTCCTACTACTCCCCTTTCAGGGGGAAAGAGAGGAGGGATGGAGGTGTTAGGGGAGGAGACGGAATCGGGAGGTACTGCTACAGTCTTCAAACCCCAGGCCCCTGTCCACTTGGAGAGGTATCCTTTGAGAACAGTCAGGTTTTGCTCAGCTCCCGCCTGCCCCCACTATAAATATCCTTCCGGCCCCTCCCAATACCAGCCCACTGGTTGTCAGAGACTGGAGGGGCTGACTTGGAGAGGATGTGGGGGTCCCTCAGGGCTCACTCTCTGTGGTGTGGTTGGGGATGTTCCAGCAGGTTAACCCAAACTTGCCTGATGTCCCAATCAGTCTTCTGGGTCATGGACTCCTCCTGTGGAAGAAATCTTGCTCCCCAGCGCCTGCTCCCAAACACGCCCCACTCGCAGACCACTCAGCTGGCTGGACCCTAGTAGGAGGGGCACCCCGTCCACTGTGTTTGTGTAAGTCTGGGGTGCAACTGAGGTCAGGCTCGCAGCCTAGCCTCTATCTGCCCCGCTGTTAATGATCCTTCTGCAGGTTCACCTACAGAAACCTTATTGCAATTCTTAGTTCCTCTAGATAGTCACGTTTGATGGGCTTCTTGGTGCTCTGCCAGAGCCGTTGCCGACCCCACTTGGGCCGATCAGAGGACCTCAATTAAACATCCAATTGTTAATAGCGATGTGCAGTGTGTACAAAGTGCAATGACTTAATCAACATGAGGGACTGATCCACACTTACTGGGAATTCCTCATTCATGGGAAATTGCATTCCCCAATCGCTATCATGAACAGGGTTCCACGAGTAAACCGCACATGTCAGGGAAGGGTACACCCATGCTGATCCGTTCAGTGTAGCGATTTGGATATCTAAGTGCATCACAGACCTGTTATTTCTCAACCTCTTGTGGTTGATCGCCACTTGTCGATCTAAGAAGTTGAACGCCGACTGCTGGGGTCTGCGTACCCAGTTAAAATGGAGGGGTCTTGCTTGTTATCAGAATTTACCAGACAAGTCACTCCAAGAACTAAGAACGGCCATGCCCCGCCACCCACAGAATCAAGAAAAAGATATGAATCTGTCAATCTTTTCGATGTCCGGGCCAGGTGAGTTTTGTGTTGAGTCAAATGAAGTCACAGGCTCCACTCCTGGTGGTGCCCTTTTGTCAACTCCTTTCAGTTTCAGCTTTGCAACCATACTTCCCTTGGACCCCAAAGACTTTGGTTATGGGAATAACGCTGCCAGATCGCTCACTGGCATCATTTATGGTCAGAAGTACGATGATCCAAGAATCTCACCTCTAGCAGCAAAAAATGAATTCTCCCGGCTGTCCCTCTTATTCATGGACCCAGTTCCGAAAACAAACAAAATGGAACTGGGCCCTATTCCATCATTCCTAGCTGAAGTATTCTGGTGACTGGCCTGCTATGAACAATCTAATATTTTCAAAGTAAAAACACTTTGGACCCCCATGACACAAAGTCAAAAGCATTAAGGGGGCTCAGAGAGGCAGGGCCAGGGACAGGCATTAGAGTGACTCATGCTGGACTACCACCTTGATCACATGATTTTTTATTTATTTATGTATTTATTTATTTATTTATTAATTAGGCGCCACATGCCCGCAGGCATCTGGGTGCCACATGTACACAAATACTCAAGACAGAAAATGAAATACATGGAAGACGGGACACTTGGCCAGCCCAGACATATAGGACAATTACTAAGCTAGCTTACTTTCTTCATTTGAATAAGAGGGTTTTCAGAAATGTTCTGAATTTTAGGGGATTGGGTTCTAGTCTCAAGTTCAGTGGCAGATTATTCCAAATGGTAGCAGACCGGTTTGGGAAGGCTCTGCCTAGGTCATTAGCTTTCTTGTATGGGTTGACTACAATAAGCCCTTGAGCCTCAGATCTTAATGTACAAATTGGAATATAGCCAACAACTTTGGACTTCAGATAAGCCAGAGCTTTTCCATACAGACACTTATGGATAAGTATCATAGATTTAAATATCACGCGGTCTTCAATCCTTAACCAATGCAGATCCCTTCTTGCATCGCTGATGTGATCACACCTTTTCTTTTGCTTGATTATTCGGACCGCATGGTTTTGGATGAGTTGGTATTTTGTCAAGCTTTGTTTGCTGGCGCCCAATAACAGGGCATTATCGTAATTCAGGCAGGAGATTATGGTCACTCTGACTATAGTGTCACAGTTAGTTTCATTGAGTAAGGGTCTGATAGCTTTCAACAGCCTTAAGTAGTATGAGCAGTTTTTACTGACATAACAGGCTTGTGCGTCTGAGCTCAAGGAAGCTTCTAAGGTCATACCCAGGGTTTTAACCCTACTCACTACTTTAATGTGAGCCTCTTTTATCATGAATGATTCATATTCGGAGGGTAATTTCGCCCTGACTTGGTTGGACCGAAGATCATCAGCTCAGTCTTTTTCCCATTCAAGCACATCCAATTATAATCCAGCCACTGTTCAAAGATGATATAGGTTGTTAACCAGTTTGTTGTCTTTCAGATATTCCCCGCTTAATTCCACAACCAGCTCAGTGTTGTCAGCATAGTTGGAGAAAAAAGCATTAATATTGTCCAACGCCTCACAAAGGAGACATAGATATAAATTGAAGAAAAGTGGTGAAAGACTAGCTCCCTGGGGAACACCACTAAAGATATTTGACTCTTGTGAGAATGTATCACCCCAGTGTACTCTGGATATTCTATCCGCAAGGAATGATGTAAGATCCAACTACGAGCTTTTTAAGTGCAGCAACTTCAACATACATGATTGGAGCGAGCTAGAATTACAGCGGTTGCTGGAACCAGACTTGCCCTCCAATGAATCCTTGTTAAAGGATTTAAAGTGTACACATTCCTATTACAGGTCCTCGAAAGAGACCTGTATTGTTAATTTCCATCACTACGTCCCAGAAGGAGTCGACCATCTATGCGCATGCTGCCTTTCCTGGATGTGGTAGACATTTTTCAGGCTCCCTCTCTGAAACTGAATCCTGATTCCCTGTTACCTGTGATCACTATAATAGGTACAGGAAGTACCATCAGAAGTTGATTGGGCAGACATCAGAATGTATCATTGTCATCATAGGGACATGAGATCTGCCAAAGCTTAGCTAGAGTCACCAAAGCATCTGTGCAAGCCTGGATTAGTCTTGGTCTTACAAATGCACTCATCCCGGGAGGTCAGAATTTGTCAGCATGTGTTCACTGTAGATTTACCACATTATCCAAGTAACAGATGGAGCCATCAAAAGAACCATCACTAATTTAATTAACCATTTGCATTGTCACTGTACAGACCATATGTACTTAGAAGTGTATGGCTCAATCTTTGAGAAAAGCATCTGCTACTGGCAGGATCAATCCTGGAGGTGCACCTGGTGGAAGGTGGCAACTTGGGAGCCTCTTGTGCCCACCTCAGGCTAACCTTTATGCCCTCAGGGCAGTCTGTGGGACCCAAACATCTGAGCATGCCCCCACCAACACTTGGGTGGGATGGGCATGTCAACAACATGTCATCAGCAACGGAGCCTGCTGCACAGGGGTGGAAGGAGAGAGAATGGGCACAGTCACAACTTTAATTGGGGGTTTCTCGATCCCTACAACCAGTGTGGTCACAGGAGGGTTGGCACCCCATGGAACATTTGTTCTGGACTGCTGTAGAAACTTGCTCAGTGGAAAAAGGGAAACCCCATGGGTTTAAGGGCCAACACTGGGGCTAACAACACCTGACACTGTACACTGTGATCTTCTGACCTCTAGTGAGCTGCCAGGTTAGCTGGCCTCTGCTCTGCTTGGAGGGGGGTAGTCAGCCACATAAAAGGGCCATCCTTGAGGGGGCATATGATTGACAGGGGTCCAAGGAGGGTTAAAGCTCTTTGCTTAAAACAGTAGCCGAGGCCAGCCAACTAGTCCAACCATAGATGGACCAAGTGCACCAAATGGATTCCTTGGAGTGCAGGGAGGCACACAGGCAGGTTTCCTTGCCATCCGTTGGCAAATCAGCTGAGGTTCTTCTTTCGGCCAGGCACCTTGCTGGCTGAAAAATAGTGGAATCTCTGAAAAGCATCATAGGCCCAATCTCTGCTGGGACATTGCAGGGGATGTGGCCCTTGTCTGGCTTGGGGGATACTGTGATTTTGATAATGGGCATGGGTTTGGCAGCAAAAACCAAGTGCAACTCAGACAGGACCCACACACACTGTCTATAATACTCTGGGGGAAGTTGGCTAAGCTTTCTTGTCGTCTGTGTACTCTGGGTGACAGAGGGGCAGTCTTGGCAAAATGGGTCCAGCCTCCTTATAGACCCACGAGGTGGAAAAAGTCTAACTGGCGCCCATCCGGACTTCCAGAGCAGGCCGGTAATCTGGTCCTTCTAACCTTTCCTATGGCACACTACCAGAGGGCCAGGCTCAGAGAGTGGCCATCTGGTAGTGCAATGCATTCCAATGGGAACAGGTGGGAAGGGCCCCTGACACCCTGGCAAAACTACCCCCCTGCTGAGTGGCCACGGGAGACAACACCCTGGCAGATTGGATGGGAGGCTGTGGGGCCCTTGGACAGTGCTAGGTAGACCATAGCTGTCAAGTTTCGTGCAGGACTCCTTGAGCCAGTCCTTTCACTCCACACTACGTGCCTATGCGAGCGTGAGAGGAACTTTCACAAGCCCTGTTCATGATATCTCCTTCCACACCATTGCTGCTGGACCTGCTCACCTTCACACACCACAGCCATTTACATGCTCTTGAAATTGGAAAAATCAACAGCTGCCCATGCAGCCCTCCACATGCATGTCTCTAATGACCTCAACATGTTCCCCATCCAATCATGAAGATGCTCTCCAGGAAAACCAGAAAGCAAACTAGCCAACCACAGGATACACAAACATGAATGAAAAGGTAAGGTAACACATCCCTCTACCTCAATATTAATTGACCATTTTAATGGGAACACATCAGCAACATGACACATGACACATGCAAAGGACATACTGGCATCCGACACCTGCACCTCACCAGCAAAACACCACACACTAAACACATCACCCACATGCTTCCATATCAACTGCATCATTTACCTATGTAGAAAGATGCAGTCAGGTGTTTTGCGTGCCCATGCAACAGGGGCAGGGGTGCACAAGGAAACAAAAGAGTCCATAGAAATGTTACCCAGTGACCCCATATCAAACTTCAACTAAAGGACCAAACCGATTCCCGTGAGAAAATGTGGAAATATCACACAAATATGCAGAGGTCTACTGTGAGTTCACAAGAGTACCCAATCAGCCAGTCCACTGCTGAACATGGAGTGAACACTGGATGTCACACATGTCAGGAGAAGGCATACAAAGCTGACATGACAGGAGTGAAAATGGAATGCCACACATGAAATTGAGCTACTGTATCAGCTCTCACCAGAGGAATTTGCACAGGAACTTCCCAAGCAGACTGTATCCAAGCAACAATTTGTGGGTTTGCAACTAGAAACACAAAGCACATGCACGGCTGGTCAAGGAAACATGCACACACACAAACATGTAGGCAAACTCACATCTTCAGTGACTTTGACCATCAACCAAACATCACCAAATCACATCATCCATGCAAGCCCTAGGTCTGCCACAGCATGACACTATTGGGGTGAATATTTCACCGGCCATGATCAAGATTGACAGTGCACAACCTTACCTGCTGGTACAGCTGTAATGCTGTGACTCCCTCACCACATCAATCTAACACTGTGCCTCTGCATTGGTGCAATGAGGGCCGGTGTCCAGCAAATTGGGACTAGGGTGGAAACAGGGTGTTGAGCGGTCTTCTCAGGCAGTCGGGGATTGGATGAGGCAAGATACATCTAACAATAAAGGACATTGGTTTCGACCAGCTAAAGGAGTCAGTCATACAGACTGCACATATAAGGAAAAATATAGAATCAAATGTGCACCTGTAAGTAGGAGGCTGTAGCAGTCCACAACACCACAACAGTTTACTCCACTGTGTATGGCTGTATGTCCTGCCCCCGACTATAAATACGCCCGAGAGGGCAATGGCCCTGACACAAGGAAAAATAAATATTTTTTGGATTGGGGTATAAATCAAATATAGTACACCCTGGATGAGGCCAAACAAATAAAAGAGTCCACCCTGGACGAGGACAAACAAATGAAAGAGTGCACCTTGGATGGGGGTACAAATCAAATAGAGTCCACCCTGAACGAAGACAATAAATTTAAAAAAAATCCACCTTGGACGGGGGAATCAATCAAAAAAGAAGAACACAAATAGTCTACCCTGGAAGGGGAGAGGTGGGCCACAAATGTATACCTCTCCACATGCTTATGCACACCAGGGCACATGAATAAGAGGTGGCATGGGCCAGAGGATAGGGGTGTGTGTGTACATGGCCAGATGAAACACCTCTGTGGTTCAACTGGAACCTCCATCCTGTGGTGGTTCTTCGGATGGTGCACTCTGACCATGCAGTGCCAAAGCCTGGTTCTCATTGTCTATGCCCACTCATGAGAGGGATGAGTGCATTAGGGTACCAATTGCTCCAAGGTCCTGGTGATGTATGTCACCAGGGGCCACATAGTCATTATGCATTCTCACTCTTGACATCACCAACTGCATGTTCAGAGATTGTCTCAAGGAATCCATCTGTTGGCTGTGAATGTCCCTTGTGGCAAACATTTCATCATGCAGAGACTGCCTCAAGGTATCCATGTCTTGACGGTGGGATTCCCTTGATGCCTCTATCTCGGCCTGCAGGAATTTGCTCTGGGCTTTCTGTGTCTTGACGTAGGAATTCCCCTGAAGCCAACATCTCTGTCATCAGACATTTTCTCTGGGCTTTCATGTCTAGCTGTAGGGATTCACTCATAGACATCTCTGCCTGCATGCATTTACCATGGGCTTCCATGTCTTGACTTTGGGATACCATTCAGGATGACATCTTGACATGCAGTGCTTCCCTCAAGTGTCCATCACCTGCCACTGGTGGCCTCTGGAGGCCAAAGACTCATCATGCAGAGATTGCCAGAGAGCAAAATCATTGTAGCTAATGACCTGCCTCAGTTGTTGCATGTCCTCTCTACCTTCCTGGAGTGATAGGCGTTTAGATTAGTGTGCGCAGCAGTTGAGGAGATGACATGTTCAGCAAAGCAATGGATTTCCCTGGCCATCTCCTGCAGGAACTCGTCCCGCTCAGCACTTGCACCCAGCAACTCTTCCTTTCAATCTGAGTATCCAGCAGGCACACACCCACCACATGTGTGGGACCTACCAATACAGCTTGTCCAAGCCCAGGGCCATAGCAGTGAGTGGACTGTCATTGGCGGGCAGTCTGCAACCCTCTGATTGACATCAGTTTCTGCTACTGTGTCCATTATGGGTGAAGGCAATCTTGCACACACTGAATCCACCATTGACACAGGGCTTCCCAATGCTGGCCCAGGGTCCCCTTGCTCTCCTCCTCAGACTCAGTGGCTGAAAGGAACTCAAGGAGCTCCATGACATCCAGACTACCATTGGGTCACCCTCCACCATGTCCATCTGTATGCCCTCCATACCAGATTCAGCAGCATCATCTGAATAGTGGGCTGGTCTGCTAATGATGCTCTGCAACACATAAGGATTCTCACTAGGCACAGCACCCTTGGCTGCACTGGTGGAAGGGTGTGCCTCATCGTCCTCCTTTTCCTCCTGCTCCTCTCTCTCCTTCTGCAACCTCCTTGCCCTCATCAAACCCTCTGCATTGTCCACAATACTTTCTGGGGCCTGGGTCCAAAATACCTTCAACTATCCCTCTGCAATTACCTCTCCTCTCAAGCTCTTCGCTCCTCTACCAAGCTGGGAGTCAATCTCTGTCTTTGGCTGGGGCCTCCCTCTGGAACAGCCTCCCTGCCACTCTAAAACTTGAGGAGAACCATCTCCGGTTCCAGAAGCACCTCAAGACCTTCCACTTTTCTTATGCATTTGCTCCCCCTCTCCCCAGCTGATCTGTTCTCTCTTGGCACCGTGCATCTGGCCACCCTCTGTCGTCTGGGCCCAGTTACCTGCTCACCCTGTCACCCTCCCGCACTACCTCCGAGCCACCCCTTGCACTGGGGTCTGTATCTGTACCCATACAGCCCCCTTTTTCTTCCTGTACTTATCAGACCTACCCTGTCTGCTGCCTTAAACCCAGCACTTGCACATTTTATTTATCTGTTTCTTCTCTGCTTTGCACTTTCCACTTCTCCCCCCTTCCATGCACTTTTCCCCTCCCACTCTCCCATGCACTTGCACGTTCTCAATGTCACTGGGCCTAGTAGGATCACTGTTTTGTTCTCCCCTGTGCCCCCCCTTGCTTTGTCATGCTCTGAAACACTTGTGTATGAGTGCGATAGAAATATAATATCAATATCAATATCTGCTGTGTCATCACCAGATGACTGACATTTGATGATCTGTGTAAAAATATCAGTGCATATTAAGCCCTGCAACATGCCATGGTTTGGAGGATCAGGAGAGGATACATACAGACATGCATGAGAGTGGAATTCCCACTTGTGGAAGGATGGAAGTGTGTGCATCATACCTGATCCCCTATTCTACTATATCCTTGTTTTCTTGCAACATGTGGCAGTCTGACCTCTACTTCTGTTGACCAAACCTGCATGTGGGCATATATGTTGTCATAATCTCCTTAACCCTCATCGCCCTCTGCGAGATACAATTAGCCATGCTCACATGCATCTCAACTATGTATGGGGAGTGTGTGACATGGACGTGACCAGTCCAAACTTGCATGGCCACTTGACCATTGACACTCCAAATGTGGAATGGCACTCAAACATCTATTGGCCAGCACTGCAACACCTGTCAGAAACACAGTCTCATGTGTCTTTGCACTGAACCCGTTGCTCATCCATGCCCACTGGTGGCCAGGGCCAGTGAATGGATGACTCTGACATCATCCACACCTTGGTGTTATTTCGTGTGAGTCATTAATTGTGTTGAAAATTCACTATCCACACACATGACACTGCCACACATTGACGTAGCAGTGAAATCCTGTATACACTGATGTGTACTGTGAGATCAATGTCAACCGCACACGGACACCATGCATCCTCCTTCCTGAATACAGAACATGGGATGGAAGTGACCATAGAATAATAGAATTACTACAGTACCCATGGATGGGCGAGGAGAACCCCAGCCTACTGTACCACAACATTTCACAGCAAATCATGCTTAGATTGAAGCACATATGAAATGCACACATGTCACTCACCTGATGTGGCTGCATAGGTGTCCATGATTCACACACCAACCACCTGCTCACTGCTGATGAGTCCTTGGGCAACTCTTTGAATGGAGTCAGCTCACCCTCCTGTAATGATCAGCCTTCAGTGGCCTAGGCAGAGGCCATGTTGCTTCCATACTTCTCCTTGGTCTGTCACATGGGGCCCTCTATCCTCTTATGGAACACTACCACAGTGCGACTCTCCATGCCAGATCCTCTACTGCTGGCTCAGAGGAAAAGTACGGCCAGCCTAAGGTTACAGATCCACCTGGTGTTCAGCAACATAGTCAGTGAGGATTGTTAGCTCCTCATCTGAAAAGTGTGTTTTCTTGGTCACAAATCCTCCTTCGCCTTTGCCTCTTCATGGGGTGCTGGGCCCTCTTGCCTCTAGTGGAGCTTAGTAGTGACGGGACACGTGTAGGCTACCCATCATGTATAGCAGCTGGGTCCTTATTCTGCCCTCTTCCCCTTCCCCGTCCTCTCCCTCTACATGGAGCCCTCCCACTCATGGTGTTGGTAGGACAAGGTAGCCTTAAATCTGGCTGCAAAATCCATGTGGCCCATCCCAAAAAATACTCGATTCTGCGAAATGCCTGTTGCGCCCCTAACAATGTACATCTCTGGGCATCACAGAAATGCGTTGCACCCCCTAACTATCTCTGTCTCTGTGCACGACAGGAAATGTGCTACGCGTGAAACCCCCTAAATATCTAAGTCCTTCTGCATGACAGGAAATGTGTATTGCACCCCCTAAATGTCTCTGGCACTATGCACACAAGGGAGTGCATTTCATATACAGTGTTAGGTGCGTAGGTGTACTGCGTGTGGCATGTAAATTACTCACTTGGGCCCCTTTCTCTAATCTTCACACTGCTGCCTTGTGAATTCATGGGAGACACTGGTTCCTCCTGACTTGTGCCATTTCCTGCCTACTCCTTCCCTAAATTGCCTACAAACCTCACCATATCCTCTTGTCTTGTAGTGTGTGATTACCTGCTGACTGCCAGCACTGCTTTGAAGTACCTGCTATTCCCTCAATGCATGTTCTCCTCTGGCTCTATTGTCAAGCTCTGTGAACACCTCATGTGCCATCTTGGAACATGCACTCTCCTGTTCCACCACCACAGCTCCACAGCATGTATCGTCAGGGCCATGCTGCACCCCACCACCCTCACGGGGAACCATGTCTGCTGCATTGACCTGCACCCCCAAGGTGAGGCTGAGAGCTGCCAACTTCACCACCACTGACGTTGGCAACCTGGATGAGCAGGTCCTGGCCCATTATAACACCCTTTAACTCGCTGCAGCCACCTGCGGGTCGTGGAGCGGGTCAACCCAGCTGCCCACGCTCAGTGACTTGGCCTCTAGGCATGGATCCAAGCTGCTGATGAGTATCCACAGGGTGTACCGCTCTATAGTGTTTGTGTATTCTGCATGATTATGCATTATTTGAGGTCATCTCTCCTGTACACAACATGTGTGTTGCACAAATCTTAAACAACATGCAGCCTCAAGCCAATACTGGTCACATTAGATGGCAGACATCTGTGAAGTCGGCACGGGTATATATGTGCACTGTCAGTCTTGGTGTGAAAATGTACTCATGTGCATGCAATGTGAGTTTGCTGAAAGCAAGTACTCAGACCGGACAAGTTGCCAGATTTAGAGGTTGGGGTAATGTCAGGAAAATTCATGCATGACACCTCTATGGGTTGATCATTTTCAAATGATGATTGCATCATCCATAATGGGCAGCTGAGACTCACACACTGTTACGCTCACCTGGTCTCCACAGGGGCATCGGACGGTGCTGGACGGTCCGGTGTTCAGTGGTTCCTTGTGTCCCCCTCTGATTCCCCTTTTCTTCATGAAAGCAGGTTGCCTAAAATGTCAAATCAAATGTTACCCAACCATAAGGACGAGGGCAACTCCCGCCTCCCGTCTCCCATGACCTCTTCTTGCACCCCTCTGCTATGTCTCACCTTTATGTTATGAATGGTGGACTCTCCATCCTGCGACTGTATGCAGGGTTGCGTAGTAGTTCAAGGATCTAGTTAATTCACTGATCCTGCAGGGTTCCAGACAACTGTGACTCAATGGATAAGTCTTTATTCCAAGGTATGGATTGCTTAAGAGTTCAACTTGCCAAAAGTTCTCTCCTGTGCCTCTTCCTTACAGGTTTCCCCTCAGTGCTTAATATGGAGCAGGGTCCCTTCCGGAAATGGCAGCTGGCTTCCAAGGTAGGTTTAGCGCCAGCGTTATGCAATAGTCTTTCCACACGGTATTGTTCTGCAACTAACCTGTTGTTCTTGTGTTATGCAGGTGCGGTATATCCAAGACAGAGATTGCGTGGTGATGTCTTGCGGGTCGCGAGGAAGTGCTGCCTTCAGGTGAATAGCGGCGCTGCGCAAGATTTAAAAGTCTGAATGAGGCCTTTCCCCACTGCGCGGCTAACCTGATGTCTTCTTTTGTGTTCTACAGATGCGGCAACTCCGGAGCGGCGATCGGGTGATGGAGCGGCGATCGAGTGATGGTGCATCGATGGATTGCTGGTATGAGCAGCCTTCTGGTAAGTATTAGCGTTACGCAGCTAACCTGGTGTCTTTTCCTTTGCAGCTTCAGAAGAAGCCGAGACTCCCGAGCAATCGCGATGGAGCATCAGGTAAGAGTCTTGTTTTGTTCTCTTCTCTCAATTTCTTCCTTGTTGGTAGCTCGAGAGAACTGGACGGGCATGGCTGAAGACTGGCCTGGAGTTTGCAGACACGGTGAGCGTTACGCTGCACTGAAGGCATGGTTTATTTGGCCTTCAAGAAGTAGTCCCTAGGTAAAGTAGTCCCTCAAACCACACCCTAGCAAGTAGTTCCTTGGTAAAGTAGTCCCTTCAGCCTGCCTCAGACTAGTCTGCACGTGGTTCTCTCTCTTTGAAATCTGCTTTACTTGAGATGGCAGCATGAGCCTGGCACCAACGGCGCCATTCCTAGTCCAGGAAGCCCTTAGGGAATCCTTTGGGGTCTTGAATGTCCTCAAGGGTGCCAATACCCTGGGCCGGTTGGTCTGTTCCTGATGTCTGGGGGCAGGTACCGTGACACACATGTGTATGGATATCTGGTAATGATATGTTGGTGCATTGGGCTTGCAGGGATAGCTGTGTGATCTGTCAGACTACTGTACGGAGCAACACCATTGCTGCTTGATCCTCAGCAATAAGTATGTGTTGCACGCTTTCAGGTCGGACTGTCAGAGGTGCATGTTGCTAGATGTGATTGGATGGAAAAGTGCCCAAGCAGGTCTTGTAAAATCTCTGTGCCCTCTCGTAAAGCCGCTGTGCAGAATCAAATGAAGACTGGCTCAAGGTGTTCTGCATGGAACAGGGGAACTAGACAGCTATGGTGTACCCAGCAGCGCACTCTGCTTGCCCATTGGAGGTCCCCCGGAGCAGCTATACTATGACCATAGGAATGAATGGAAAGTCCAGATGGCTGGCCAGCTGTGGAAGTCCAGAGAGGCTCCAATCTGAAACGGACTACTGTTGAGTCTATGAGGAGGCAGGACACTTTTGGCCAGACCTCTTTCTCTGTCACCCATCGTACACAGATTTCAAGTAAGCATAGTTGCTTTCCTGTGGCTTACTCTAGACAGTGTGTATGATATGATATGATATGATATGATAGAATAGGTCATGGGTGTTCTATTTTACTGGGGAACATGTGTGCATGCTTAGTGTGTGTGATGGATGTTGAATCCATGTTCTATGAACATGGGTGTTCTATTTTAGATATGGGGAGGTGACATGTTTTGGGATTCATGTGTTTGACAGCTTTGTCATGCACATCTGTTGCTTGCCTAATTCTGTGCTTTGAAGAGCAGGCATGTTGGTCAATTGTGTACATGGTGTGTATGGGTTTGCGAAAGATGTATGATGTGGTTGACTTTGTACTCCATTGGTGATTATGTTCATGAGTGTTTACTGATATTGTCTTCTTGACATGGTGACATTCTTTTCATTGACTTGGGCATGTAGACATGTGTTTCACTTGTAGGAGAGGCACCATCGGGTGGCTGGAGGTGGCAAGGGCTGGTTGATGGATGCCTTTACTTGTGCAGGGGTAACACATGTTTGGTGTCAGAGTGTCAGTGTTGGTTGAGTGACTTTTTTGGTGTGTGTAATATTGTCAATGCAGGGATGTTTTTGGTGATGGGCGAGATGTTTCATGATGGTGTTGGGGTCTCTCATTGTGGATGGGTACTTACTTCTCCATGTGGCTTGACACATGTTCCACATGGTTTAGATGTTTGTTTTATCTGGTGACAGCTCATTCACCTCTGCCCTTTGGCTACTGGAGGTTAAGTTTATTGTATGTTGAGTTCCTTTCTAGTCCACTAATGTTTAGGTGTTCCTTTGGTACTTGCTTGTCAATGTGTATGCGCCCACACTTCATTCACAGGTATGGATATTTTCATTGTGGGTGTTGAGGAGGGATGTGGCCTTGGGCTACACTCATTACTTGTGCACTATGTCACATGTACATCAAGTGGCCAAAGTGTAGCTCGTGAGACAGTATGGTGACCTGTTTATGTGCAGTTGAGTGTGGCCAAACACGGAGCCTTGGGAGAGGCTACAGTCCTGAATTCAATGGCAGTGCTCCCAGCTGCCCATGTTGGAGAAGTATCTCTGGTAGCTGTGCTTCATGGTTGACCCAAGCCAGAGGAGTTGAGGAAGGTTGGTGCTCTACAATAGCTTGGACGAGGGTGGACTTTCAGGTGGTGCCTTGGGTTGAGGGGGTGGGGCAGAGGTAACTGGGTATTAGGAGGAGGGCAGACTTGCTGCTGTGTCTTGGTTTGAGACATACGTCAGTGGGTGTACTGGGGGAGGGCAGACTTGCAGGTGTGTCTTGGGTTGGGGCAGAGGTCAATGGAGGTGCTGGGAGGAGGGCGGACTTGCGGGCGGTACCTTGGGTTGGGGCAGAGGTCATTGTGGGTAGTAGGAGGAGGGCAGAATTGCGGGTGGTGCCTTGGTTTGGGGGACTGGAGCAGTTGTCAGTGGGGGTACTGGGAGGAGGGAGGATTTGAGGGTGGTGCCTTGGGTTGGGGGTTATGGCAGACGTCAGTGGGAGCACTGGGAGAAGAGCGAATTTGGGGGTGGTGTCTTGGGATGCAGGGTTAGAGCAGAGTTCAGTGGAGGTACTGGGAGGAGTGCGGAATTGCGGGTCTTGCGTTGGGCTGGGGCCAAGATCAATTTGGGTACTGAGAGGGGCCTGATTTGCGGGTGGTGCCCTAGGATGAGGTTGGGGCGGAGGTCTGTGGGGGTACTAGGAGGAGGGCAGACTTGCGGTTCCTGCTTTAGTTTAGGGGGAGAAGGTGCAGAATTGGCAGGTTTCGCGGGTGCTGTTTTAAGTTACGACGATAAGGCAGTTTCACCAGGTACGGGTGTGCTGCTTTGGTTTAGGCAGACGAGGTACAGTTTCTATTGGGTATGCGGGTGTCGCTTTGGTCTAGGTGGAGAAGGCGCAGTTTTTCCAGCGTTCACGGGTGCTGTTTTAAGTAACTAAGACGAGGCGCAGCTTTGCCAGGGTACTCGAGTGCTGCATTTGTTTAGGGGGATGAGGGGCAGTTTCCATGAGGTACACGGGTAATGCTGTGGTTTAGAGAGACAAGGCACAATTTTGCAGGTGTTTGCAGATGCTGGTTTAAGTTAGTGGGATGAGGCGCAGTTTCACTGAGGTATGTCGGTGCTGCTTTGAGTTAGGGGTTGGGGTGCAGTTTCGTAGGGGTACTGGGACGAGGACTTGTGAGTCGCAGGAGAGGAGTGGATGTAATGGTTATCGCTTGTAAGTAATCCTGGATTACTTTTTTTACACGGATCCGGCCGCACAGGTTGTTTGACAGAGATCATTTTTGTTTGCCATGGGGGCGCAATGTGGGATTTCTGGGTGGGTGCAGCTCGTTATTCTTTGCACGGCAGGGTTATTTGCACCTTTGATTCCATGAATCGGCTACCTGCAGTATTCTTTTCATCTGCGCAATGTTCTTTCTCGTGCAAAGTAGTTAGCGAAACGTAGCGCTTTTTTTAAAGTTATGCCCATTGTTTTTCACTGCAGTGTTAAGATTACGCGTTGTATATAACTCATTGTGGGCCTCATCACAAGTTGCGCAGTAGCACTTAAATGCAGCGGTAACGCTATTACCGCCGCATTTAAGGGTTGGCTCAATCTCGAGTATGGCCACATTCACCTACACCTCTGAGCTGGAAGTGAATTAGCCGGTTGTATGCGCTATTTCGCCACTATTACTGCTGGCGGTATTTGTGCCGGAAATAATAGTGTCACTCATCCCTAATGTGGAATGGGGATTTCTGCCTTACCAGTACTGGTGATCTGGCACAAATTGCGCCGGACCAAGTAGCCGTAATGCCATTTGCTTTGGCACAATCCCAGCACAATTACCGCCAGGATACCACCAACCTCGAAGCCCTGTGTGTGTGCTATTTTTATGTGAATATTATTTCTCCAGTGCCTTGTGCATGCAAGTCATCGCTAGTGGTGGGATATTTTCAATTCAGGTGAACTTGAAAAAAAAAGAATTGGGGAACGAAATTGATTACATCCTCCATGTTCATTTTAATAACAGACACAGCGACCATTCCACTGACAACCTGTTCTATTACAAACACCTGTGGAGGCACATAACGCTTCGAGTGAGGAAGTTGGCCACCGACGGCCATCAATACCATGCTTGGCAGTTGTAAACGGCAGGAAGTAAACGCTGCCGTTCTGGAATATTATTTCCCGCTGTGGCCTCCAAGTCTTCGATTGTTTTCTTGGAGGATTCTAGGGGTTTCTGTGGCACAGCATGTCTTCGGCTTTATACGGCGTTTTGGTTCTTATGGATTGGCATGCTGGTTCAGGACACATCGTCTGCTCCAAGAGCATCATTTATTCTTGATTTACGATTAATGGTAAGGTATTTTGAAAGTGGAACAAGCGCAGTATTCCTAAATGTTTATGACAAATACCCTATGCAGGTTTTTCGGGACTACTAACCCTCTACCAATTAAAGGAACAAGCACAAAACAGCCCCTTCGCATTACCTGTCACTGTAAAGCAAAGGGCATGATTGCAGCACTAATGACACATGTTCTTTAGAAAAAGCCACACAAAAACAATGTTCAAAGATTCACAATGTCAAGTAGGCCTTGAAAGTCCATCTTAGACACATTTTCAGAAGCAATGTATTGTTTGCATAATGTTCACATTGTTAGAGCTTCTTTTGTGTTTTGTGCTTCGGTAGTTATTGTTATTTTCTTTATGCAAAACATTCCACTTTCTTTTATTCATTGTGCACGCTATGAGCTGATGGGCCGACTGCGATCAACAATATTACCGTATGCCAGGCAGGCTAGATGCGTTGATCAGTACAAATGTTTAAGAAGTGTGCACCTCTCCATCATTACCAGGCAAACCCATTACCAGGCAAATTGTGTGTTAGCAGAAGGTAGTCAAATTTACGGCACCATTCTAAACGGGGAGCAGACTGTTAAAAAGTGCAGAAAAAAAGGCTGTGTACACTTGTAGCCGATTACTATGTTAGTGAAGGAGGAATGTGTTGCCAAGTGTATGAAATGTCTAAGATGTCCATTACAGGAATATTTTCTCTTTCTAGAACTTCTCCCAAGTGCATGAAGAATTGGAACAGCCTATTGCCACCCCAGTAGCGATCTCTGATATACAGTGAACTGCTTCTCAAACTTAAATGTATTAGTAAATGCTCTCGTGATTGCTTTAAATGAGCAAATGAAAAGCAATTGGAGACAGTGGGCCTCATTGCGAAATAGCCAGTAAGAAATCCTAATTACCAGCATGCCGGTGCCACCGTGTCTGTGAACTCCAGCTGCCGGAAACACTGGTTGATTCCGTGTTGGCAGACACGTGCATTCCGGAATGCCAATAATTCCAACAACCATCCCCCAAAATGCCAACACCGGTACCCTGGTGATGATTCCGATTCCGGCATCACGGTCCTGGCTCCGCCGACACTGGAAACAACGGTGCCGCAATTACTGTGACCGGAAATACAGTGATAGTCAAAACAGGAAAACGACTGGCAGCCATCAATAAAACACAATCCATTGCAATCCACAAAGCACAGGACACATATCCAAATCCTAACCACTTGCAAATTTAAGATGACATCAAGACTCTATGCAACCCATAGGGGCAAGCCAGGCTTCAGGGTGGCAGAGCTAAACATGTTGGTAGACACCATTGTCCAACATACAGACCAACTGTTCTCCACCGACCAATGCAGGCAGGCACATCTTGGAAAGAAGACCATGTAGGAGGAGGTTGCCCAGAAAGTAACAGCAGTTGGCACAACCCCCCGCACGGTGCGTGATTGCCACAAAAGGTGGGATGACCTGCACTTGAGGGTACGGAAACTCCTGTCGGCCCAGCGCAGCAGGTTATGGCCACAGGTGGTGGCAGCGCATCCCCCATCCACCAGCAGCACTGGGAGGAGATGGGCAGCAGTGTTCTGCACCTCAAGTCCATAGAAGGTGTTGGTGCTGTGGAGGCCGGAGCCATGACATCCGAGGAGGCTGATGAGTACACGTAACCCCAGTGTCACATCAACCTCCGTGTCCACCCTGCACACACTATAGCTGCAAAACACGTCAAGTGCACTATGCACAACACCAATACAGCCCTGCCGGCTCCCCCCACGCTCCCACCTGCAACCTGGTTGCACTCAATGGCATACAACTTTACCCCAAACCTCACTCATACCCCAATCACACATAAAAAATAGCAAAGGCACCCTGTATCGCCAACATAACATGCTCCTGCTAGCACTCAGATGTACATCCCCCTTCCACTGCAGAACTTGTGTGTTTCCACTGTGCTAGTCCAGGCACAATGTCACATCAGTGCGAAGCACCTACACCACCCACAAATGACCAGCTTCACCGATCAAGGAACATGTGACTCCCTCATCCCAGCAAGCCCGACCCATGAGCACACATTTCCACCAATCGCTGTATGTGCTACAGGCAGCAGGCACATAGGGACCCGATCCATGGCACAACCCACCACAACATGACATCACACAGCTTGTGTGCCACACACCTAAGACCCTACCCAGAAATTCCAACTACACCGACACACCACACACCATGTAGGTACATCACACATCCAAGCGCACAGTATCCATGACACAAGAATGTGTGCACCATGCCATGTCCCTGACAAAGCATTGTCATCATAAAGCAAAAACATTAATGGCTGCCTCATCAGTCCACACTCATCACTGACGCCCTGCCTTTCTGACTCCCTCAGGCACATCATCTGTCAATGAGGATGCTCATCCCAGCACATCAAGGGGCAACAGGTGTTGATGCCGAAGGACCACCACCACCTCAACCCAGGACTCCACAGCCTCAACAGGCAGACGTGCAGCTGCAACCCCAGCTGTATATATCCAGCAACCTTAGGCCCCCGTAATCCCTCCAGCACTGCCACTGCAGGCCCCTGTGGTTCCCACACCACCCCAGGGCCTGTGGTCCCTCCAGCAATGCCACCGCAGGCCCCTGTGGTCCCTCCACAACTGCCAACACAGGCCCCCGTGGTTCCTCCAGCAGTGCCACCACAGGTCCCCGTGGTAACTCCAGCACTGTCACTGCAGGCCCCTGTGATTCCTCCACCACTGCTACTGTAGGCCCCCGTGGTTCCTCCGCCACTGCAGGCCGCTGTGGTTCATCCAGCACTGCCACTGCAGGCCCTGGTGGTCCCTCTAGTACTCCCACTGTAGGCCCCACAAGCTGCACTCACCCCGGCAGCCCCAGAATCAGCAGTGCGACCACCACCACCACTGCCACAAGGCCGTGCACATGCATGCTTTGTTGACAACAAAACGGACAAGGGTGGTCTGGAAACTGGAGACATGACAGACCACAGCATTGAGGAGCCCTTGCTCTTCAGCCCCATGGGCCCAATTAGTCCCCAACGTCCCCCTTTCCACACTGTGAGGGATATTGAAGGCAGCCTCACCACGACGGAGCAACGGCAGGATGTACTCAAATCCCTGGTGCAGCAGCACATTCAGAAGGCCCAGCTCATGCGCGAGAGCATGCAGGCCAGTGGAAGACGTAATGCACGCGCACTTGGTTGCTGCACACATGCCATTGTCCAGATGTCACAGAGGGTAAGGGAGGGCAACAGCATGATGTCTTCCATTGCCAAAACAATGGCAATGTTGCTCCAGGCTTTCCTGGACCGACTGCCCATGGCACCACCTCCCGCTCCATCAACAAGCACAACACTTGGTAGTTCTGTGCTGAGCAGCTTAGTGTGGCATTCCCTGTGGCTGTCCTGCTCGGCACACAGCCACACACCAAAGTCAAAAAGGGGAGGCAAATAGGCCATGGCCGCATAAGTGCCCTGTCTGTGACTCATGCTTATGTACATAGCAAAACATGCCAGGAGTTGGCTAGAGACAGATGGGGAGGGGGAGTGGGGAGGGATAGTTGGGGGATATAGTTAGGGAGGGCTAGTTGGGGAGGGGCAGTGGGGAGGGATAGTTTGGTAGGGTATTGGGGAGGGATAGTTTGGGAGGGATAGTTGGGGAGGGGGCGTGGGGAGGTATAGTTGGGGAGGGCAAGTGTGGAGGGATGCTAGGGGTGTATAGTATTGGGAGTTAAGTCATTTCACAATTGTATATATTTTCTTATCACAAAATATAGGTAGTGTTGCAAATAAAAGCATGACTGGACATTGATTTTTCAGTTTGAATGATTTTGTTTATGTGCAGTACCCAGTGTGCTTGCTGGCCTGTGCCGCGTGTGTGACAGGATCTGCTGAGGCAGCGGAACCTCACCTTTAACAAGCCAAATGTCTGTTCATTGGTGCACCAACTACATACATGGGCACGGTTGTATGCCTGCTTGTGGATTGCCTCACAGGGGTCATCAACCATGGCATCAGGGGATAACCAGCATCACCTTCACAGGAGCAACAGAAAAAACAATACCATTTTACTGGAAATATCATGTTGGCACAGGCTGTATAGTGTTCAGTTGAGAAGATAAACATGCACATGCAAAATGCAGTTTAGATAGCATATGTCCTATTTCAGGGACCAGAAATGCACATTATGAGAATGCGTGTTAGGTGTGTGGTGTGCAGTGTCATACACATGTCCCATTCACAGACAGCATGACCTCTGACCCTTTTAGTACAACTGACACAAATGGAACTGCTGTATGTGTCATTATTGTGTTACATAGAAATAATACCAATATGTCCATGTACTAGGGAACATTTAGATTTCAAATGAGATGCATGTGTTTTTGTGCAGTTCTAACAGTAGGGGACCTGGCCAATTGGTGTGCAGACAAATGGTGCTATGCGGGTGGGAGCATAAGTATTCTCTGTTTGTGCATCAGGTGTTGTGGGCTTGCTTGACTGCGTTTGTGCTTCCTGTTGGCACTTTGGTGTGGGGCATCCTGGTACATGTAGTTCTTTTGTTTATTGCTGTACAGAACGTATGTTGACATGCATCCACTGGATAGTTTTCCTAAACTGAGATACGGCTGTCAAGGCCTTGCACTCAGGCATGCTATTACTGTGTTGCACCTTGGAAAAAACCTGTACACTTGCATATTTAATGCACTCACCACACAAAGTAGTATTGTCGCCCCTTAACTTTTGTAACTTTACTTGTTGTACAATTAATGATTCTTGCTCTTATTCATGGTCTACCTTCCCCTTTAACCTCCCTGTTCGGCCTCTGTGCAATTTTATGGTGTTTTTGTAATTGTATGGGCACATGGAAGTAGGAGGAATAATGGATTGATGCATACACTGTGCACAGCCACTGGTGATAGGTGTTATACATGCCCATAATACGACAGTGCACATGCCCTTGTAGGTGCACATGCCCTTGTAGTTAGACTCACTCAGAAGTGCCAGGTAAGCTATGGTGTTTTGTACCCCTCCCCTAAATTCAACTGTGCACATGTCCTTGTAGTTAGACTCACACAGCAGCCAGGTAAGCTATGGTGTTTCCCCCACCCCCCAAATTCAACTGTGCACATACCTTTGTAGTTAGACTCAGCCAGCAGCCAGGTAAGCTATGGTGTTTTCTGCCCCCACCCCAAATTCAACTGTGCACATGCCCTTGTAGTTAGACCCACACAGCAGCCAGGTAAGCTATGGTGTTTCCCCCAGCCCCGAAATTCAACTGTGCACATGCCTTTGTAGTTAGACTCAGCCAGGAGCCAGGTAAACTATGGTGTTTTCTGCCCCCACCCCAAATTCAACTGTGCACATGCCCTTGTAGTTAGACCCACACAGCAGCCAGGTAAGCTATGGTGTGTTCTGCCCCCCCCAAACTCAAATGTGCACATGCCCTTGTAGTTAGACCCATCCAGCGGCCAGGTAAGCTGTGGTGTTTTCTGCTCCCCCCAAAATTCAACTGTGCACATGCCCTTGTAGTTAGACTCACCCAGCAGCCAGGTACGCTGTCCACTGTGATGTGCCATGTACTGAGGCAGCGTGGAGTTGCGCAGAACCATGGAGTCGTGGGTTGAACCATGAAATCTGGTACAGCAAAGGGTCGATGAGGTGGCAGGCATCACACACCATCTCCATGTTTAGTGAATGAGAATGTTTTCTGTTGTGTTACACAGAATGCCCGGCCACCAGATCCACATGTTTGCAGTCCAAAGCAGCAATATCTTTAGGCATGCCTGCAAGGGCATGGAAAGCTATTTTCGTGCCATTAACCTGGTCAGCAGTCCTGGGTAGGCTGATGTGGTCTCAAACATGATGCAGGAGTGCATAAATGACCTGGAACAGGACATACGAAAAGTAGGGTTGTAACATCCCATACAGCTCACCAGCAGTGTGCTGGTATGTGCCTTTATGAGCCTGACCAGGTCATCATGGATCAGGTCTGCTATTGAAGTTATGGTGTCCCTGTCTAGTTGGTCCAGGGTGTGGATCTGGCTTCAGCTCAGGTTGAAAGGTGTGGCCCTTGAGCATGTAATTGGTGGCTGTCTGCCTGCTGCAACCTGCTGGACATTGTGGTGTTTCTGGGCCATGATGGCCCTCCTTCTCAAGCGCCTCCGCTGCATCCGCTGCCTCCCAGCCTCTTCAAGTAATGAGCCTACAGTCATGGCCTCCAGCTCCAGTACTGCTACTGCTACTGCTAGCATGGTGGTGTTGTAAGGGGTGTAGGATGTGGGACGTGTCCTTTTGTGCTGTAGCACTGCTGATTGGGACCACTTGTGCTTATTTTGTGCACCCGTGGCATGTTTCTACACGCCTAAATCTACTTAATGCCTGGTCTGCAATGGCGGTGTTGCCGGGACCGTTTTCACATGGCTACCGGCATGTCCATGCCAGGAATTACATGTCTGTGCATCTCGGAATGTGCACTTACTAACGCCATGCCGGTATCTCAGTCACAGCGCTGTGTCTCTCTGCAGATTCCAGCAACGGTGTTGCCCGATGCAGTGGGTCACTTGGGGTGCCGGTCATAATGGCATCGCAACTCAGTCTATGCTTGTCCAGAAAAAGATGCCGGTACGGATCTACTGGCAACGCTATTTCTGAACCGGCATAATGAGGCCCATTTTAACAGAAAGAGAAAATAAAACGGCTTGGGTCAGTGGTGGCAGGTGAATTTTTTAAACCAGAGGGGTGTAAATATTTGTCCTAGATATGACAGAGCGACCGAGCATAGCAAGGAAGCCCACAACACTCAAGGGCGGTTCGGTGGGGAGGGGGTTTGCCACCCGCACTTTTTTATAAGATAATGGGTGAAAATGGTGCATTTTAGAGCACACTTATTAGAAAAATTGGGTAAAAAGCCAAGCGCTTTGCAATTGGGTTTTGAAGGGTAACTCATGAAAATAATCTAGTAGATGCAAGTCGCCAACAATGCACATTTTCACTGCTTTGCCTTTTACCACAATATGTGCCAGTATAAAACATTTTCTCACTGGATGTGACCATACATTTCCATGCTACTCTGCAATATTATATGCTGTTATTCCCATATAAGAACATACTCATGTTTGCTTTGTGCATAATGCCCATAATTATACTATAAGAAAAAAAGTCCATGTTTGTTCTGGCAATATATGGCAGGATCCCCACATAACACCCTACTCCAGTTGGGTTTACTGTTAAAAAAGCATGCCAAAGTATGAAAACATGTCCAAACTGGGTGTCCTAAAATATCAGTTGAGCTACATAATAACACTTATCATGCTTGCTTTATCAAAGATGCCCTATACAAAATGTCATACCGCAATAAGAAATTACTAAACTAATTGCATAAAAGTGACCATCTTGCTTCATAATAACACTTATCATGCTGGCTTTACCAATGATGCCCCATACAAAATGCCATACCACAATAGGAAATGACTGAACTGGCTGCATTGAAATGCCAGTCTAGCTACATAATAACATGTTAAGGATTTCAATTAGGCGACAGACACCTTAGTCTCGACCCAGTATGCAGTGCACAATTGAAATGCTCATGTTAGATTAAATTCAATATTCAGATGATACACTACTCATATCACACCCCCTTTTCACAATGGATCATGAACCAGGCTGGTTGATAAAAAATAAAACGTATTTATCTATTTGAAAATTAAAATAAATCATACAGTTTTTAATATGGGGCAGCAATCACCAATGGGTGATTAGAACAACAGGAATGTAAGCAATGCACTTAATTTAACCTTCTATTGACACATCTACAACACACCAGGGAATAGGAGCACTTTTTGACTTTAGGTAAGATAGCACCTGAGAATGTTCCCCTGCAATGTTCCCTCAACCCGCAAATAATCAATTTTAAGTGGATAAACAGAATCAGCAGGTAATCAGGAATGACAGACAAGAAACAGAATTTAACTCCAACCTCCCCTCCCCAAATAAGAGAGGAAAACAGATTTAAAACACTGGCAATGCTAATCTGACACTCGGAAATTGATGAAAAAATGAATGAATGGGTATAACTCTTGAAAGAAAAAAAATTATTTACTGGAGCAACACTGGAAAGATAATATCAATCACAAGCAATGGATTGAGCAAAAGCATACAATTAGAAAATTAATGGAAGATTTAAAACAGTTTATAATTAAAAATCAACGTTGGAAAATAAACACACTTTTGCAATTCCCGCCTGAATTTACCAAAACGGTTTTTAATAAAAACGGGTGAAATATAGTACATTGCGGTTGGGGGTGTAGCTGTGGATCGTAGGTACAATATGAAAGTGAAATGAGCTCTCTAGCTCTTAAATTGAGTGAATTATGCAAGATTTAGTGAGGTGCGTTTTTGAGAAAATGAAGGAGCGAAAAAGGAACATAAATCAATTTTGACAAGGACAATTTTACTATACACTAGGGCATTCAGGCTAGGCTACCAACCCCTAGCACCTCCGTGCCTGCCCTGGCGGACCTAGCCGATCACTCAAGAGAGGACTAGTGGTTTAGGATTTCACAAGACAAAATTATTAAAGAAGTTGGCGGTAGCACAAGAAATCAAAGCAGGGAAGCAAGAATGATTGTGACAATATTATTAGTTATCGGGGTCAGAATAGGATAGCTTAGAGATTGGAACTAAGGACAAGGCACAACAAGGTATACTATGGTTTTATGGTTCCTATTGATAACCACAGTTCACTTTTAGTTTGGTTTTTGGACAGTCAGCGGTTCTGGTCGCCACATGGATCTGGTCTAACACAGGACAGCTGGACAAAATCAGCGGGACAGGAACAGCTGGGCATGGACTGGTTACCGGGTAGCACTTCTGGTTGATGGATAAGATAGGGTATCAGGGTAGCAGGATGGCAGCAGCATGCAGTGTGTGGCAAGCCAGTTTAATTCAGGATGCTTCCCAAAACACCATAGCGTTTCCCTGGTTATTGGGATTAATTTGGAATTGAGGCCTAGCTGAAGCAAGATCAGCAATGCTTGGCCTTGTGGTTGGGATCTGGAGTTTAGGTGGATTAATGCAAGATAAAGACAGGAACAGACAGGAACTGGACGCTGGCGTAGGAAATCAGGAATCAGTGTGTCTCCCTGTGTGTTGTCAGGGACTCTTATTTATAATGCCAGGTGACATCATCACAGTATATGACAGGGGCAGGCTTTACTAAGGACACCCCTAAAAATAGGATTGGGCAACGGCAGTAATCTCTGCCTTGCTCTCTGTTGGTTGGATTTCTAAGGGAATAATGTCAGGTGTATGAGATGAGGTTTACAATGTCCAGAAACTACCACATTTACTTTACTGAAAATATGATTTTGCCAAAAACCTACATTTATACACAGGTTACATATGATGTGCAGCACAGATTGGTCTAAACCTCCAATCTGTGCGACCTTGTTTCGCCTTTCTTACACATTTGGTAATTTTACACATTAAAGATTTAGCCTAAAATTCCACAATTTTATACACCCATGCAAATTGTCCCCAGGGAGGTATGTACACAATCTTATGTTTGCCACATTAATACTTTCCTTGGAATTGGTCATATTTTGTAACTTCTGTTCCCCATGCGGCAATGAGTTCTACCAAGTTTTAAAAGGTGGCCCACCAAATTAGATTTAAAACTGCAACCTTTTTAAGTTTTTGCTAATTCTTGCTACAGAAATAAAAATATTTAAAGTTTATTTATAACATAGTCTCTGTAACCAAAAGGCAGTCCCTTTGTTACTTTATGTCCCGCTTCCAAGAGCCTGGATGCTATGGTACAGGTGGAAGAAAGGACACCTCCATTAGAGTTCCCCGCCATGTTTTTCTGCATTCCTAGACGAGCGGTCTAGTTGTTCTATGTCCGCATTGCTGGGTGGATATAATCATTTCCGGGTTAGCGTCCTATGCGTTGCAACTGCTATTCTATTGCTCTTGCTACCGCGACGCTAGTGATTTCTCTCTATTATTCCTTCTTGCTTGTGGATTTCTTTTCCCTTTGATTTTTTGCCTCATTTCCCTCCCTCTCTCTCTCCAGCCAGCCCTTGCCCCTGTTTGGATTTTCGTTCCACTCCGTTCCTCTCAGAGTTTTTATTTGCTTCATTACTGCCTCTGCTTCCTTTACTGTTATTTTTTTTCCTTATTCCTCTTTGCCTACCTTGCTGGATAGATTTTTGCTTTGCTTCCTGCTGCCCTATTTATTTTATTTTTGTGGACAACTTTCCATCCCTGTTATATTGGCTTGTTCCTCTCCTTCGCTTCCTCACTCTTGGAAGTATCACTTCCCGAACATCGGAACCCAGTTGCTGATTGAACACCAAGATTTGGCCATTACTCTGCAGGTTTCTTTTATGCCGTTAGGCTTTTTCCCATTCTGGCTGTTCCGGAAGGGGGCCACACGACCCAAGTCTGTCTACAGACGGTTAAGGTGGCTACCTCTCGGGATAGACCATTGACATCTAAAAAAAACCAAGACTTCGGCAATTGGAGGAAGACCCTTAAAGAAACCTACGACTCTGACTCAACGGACACAGGTGAAGAGGAGGAGGTTGGGAGATTAAAGGTGGAAACACCATCACATTACAGATTGCAACGCCAAAAAAGAACTATGGCCACTGCAGAGCAAGTACAGGAGCTTGTGGGAGCCGTTCAAGCATTGAACCTAGAGATGCAGAACATGAAGGCAGAAAATGCTGTACTCAAACAATTAGTTACAACCAGAGACAGGCAACCTATGGAATTACCCCCAATGCCTTTGTCTTCGGGTAAATACGATGGCACACCTAAGAAGCTTAAAGAGTTTTTGGATGCTTGTGCCATCTACTTTAAGTTCAGGCCCATGTCTTACTCTACTGACCAAGCACAAGTCAGATTTCTGGTCTCAAATCTTACTGGTAATGCTTTAGTCTGGGCTACACCTTTGGTGACAGGCTCTAGTCCTTTGTTGCAAGATTATGAGAGCTTCATAGCTCACCTCAAGCAGACTTTTGAACGACCAGAGGTTACATACACAGCGTGTTTAGAACTACTGAACGTATGTCAAGGGTCCTCAGACCTTGTGTCTTATATCACCACTTTCAAGAGGTTGGTGACAGAGGCGGGTTGACCGGAGCCTGCACAATATTCTTTATTTTGAAGAGGTTTGAAAGAGTAAATAAAGGATGAACTAGCAAGAATTCCTCGACCTCCCAACTTCTCTGACCTGTTGTCCTCAGCTCTACAAATAGAATACAGACTACATTAACGACGCAGGAAAGAAGGCGTCTTCGAGGTTTCTTTCCTGCAACGGGTCAACCTTCCCTGGGTCCTGCATCACCACAACCTAAAGAAGAACCAATGCAAATAGGAGTCACAAGATCTCCACTCACGCTGGAAGAAAGAAGACGGAAAAGAGACCTAGGACTATGCGCTTACTGTGGTTGTGACCGACATCATCTTCGTGATTGCCCCGAAGTACCACCAAGATGTTCGGGAAATGCCAGACCTGGCCTTAGGAGGGACGGGTTACAGAGGTGCGCTTTCTAGTCCCTACATTACTCTGACTGTGTCTTCATCTACCATTCCAGAAGATGCTAGACTCATGCTTGTTACAGTACAGGTGTACTCTGGAGAGAAAAAGATTGAGGCCTTAGCTCTTTTTGGACTGTGGAGCAGCAGGCACCTTTGTTGATACGGTGTGGGCTGAAGAGATGGGTATCCACCGCATACCAAAGACTGAAGGTCAGAAGGTGGAAGGAGTTGATGGTACCCCACTCAGCTGAGGACCCATAACCCATACTACTGAAGAATTACAAGTGACTATATTACAACATTCTGAAGTACTATCCTTTGGTATAATAAGAGCTGCTCACTTTCCCATCATCCTAGGGATCACCTGGTTAAGGAAGCACAATCCCCATATTGACTGGGTCCGGAACCAGTTATCCTTTAACTCTGATTATTGTAAAGAGCGCTCTCTCAGTGTAGCATCATACAGTACTGTACCTGCACTCACCCCAGACCCTGATAAAGTAGTGGGTGTCCACCATATTCCCACGGAATTGAACATCTTCAGCCAGGTATTTGTCGCAGAGATTCCTCAAGAACTTCCACCACACAGACCAGAAGATTGTTCTATTGATTTGATACCGGGTCACTGGTTCCCTTCATCAGGATGTTTTCTCTTTATCTCACTGAGAAGGCAGTATTAAAAACTTATTTGGATGCTAACCTACAAAACGGCCTCATAAGACCATCTCGTTCTCCTGCTGGAGCTTCTTTGTTTTTTGTTCCGAACAGGGACACGTCTGAGCTCCGTCCATGCATCGATTATAGAGGACTTAACAAAATAACCATACGTGACCGGTATCTCATGACCCTTATTACCGATATACTTGAAGCTGTTAAATGGGCAAAGGTATTTACTAAACTAGACCTCCGCAGTGCGTACCATCTCCTGTGAGTCCGCTCAGGTGACGAATGGAAGACCGCCTTTCCTACTCCGTTCAGATTATTTGAGTACCGAGTCATGCCATTCGGTCTTGTTAACGCCCCAGCCATTTTTCAAAGATTCATGGACCGCATTTTTTCAGACCTTTTGTTCATATCTGTCATAATATACTTGGATGATATCTTGGTTTATTCTTCCAATATGCAGGAACACATGGAACACCTATACCCAGTAATGGAAAGACTTCAGTCCAATCACCTTCTGGCTAAACCAGAAAAGTGTGTGTTTTGTGTTGACACTGTTCCATATTTGGGATATATCCTTTCTCACGAAGGCATCCAGATGGATAAGAAGAAGATCTCGGTCATTCTTGACTGGCCAGCACCATCATCTGTTAAGGAGGTTCAAAGCTTTCTGGGTTTGACCAATTTTTATCGTCGGTTTATTCCCCAGTTTTCCGAAGTGGTCCTGCTTTTAACTGCCCTGTTAAAGAAATCTGCCAAGCCCTTTATGTGGAACTCCCAAGTCGAAGAAAGTTTCAAACGTCTCAAAAACCTCTTCTGTACTGCCCCCATACTCTTGCAGCCGGATCAGTCTAAACCATTTATTCTGGAGACAGATGCCTCCGACTCAGCGATAGGGGCTGTACTGTTATAAGAACATAAGAACTTGGAAAACCCTGTTGCTTACCTATCAAAGACCCTTACGTTGAGCCCAAATAATTATTCTGTTATTGAAAAAGAGCTGCTTGCTATGAAACTAGCATACGAAGAATGGAGGCATCTCCTCCAGGGGGGTGTACATCCCTTTACTATACTCACAGACCATAAAAATCTTCAAGTTCTACCCGACAGTCGCATTGTTTCCTATGTTGCTCTGTTTATTCAGGAGATCCGACAAGCTACCATCCAGGAGAAGGGTGTCCTGCCAACCGATCTCACCTCCCGTCTTACTGAAAAGGACGGTTTCTTGTTCTATGGTTCTCGTCTTTTCATACCAGCCGACGTGCAGCGTAGAAGGATTCAAGGTTGGTGTCATGATAACAAGACCGCGGCCACCGGGATGTGTTTGGAACCACAGAGTTGGTAGGTCTATTCTTCTGCTGGCCTCAAATGAAACAAGAGGTCAAAGATTATGTTAGATCGTGCCCAACTTGTGCTAAAAGTAAGTCCAGATCTATGAAGTCTTTGGGATTGTTACATCAAGATACTGTACCTACAAGACCCTAGGGCACCATCTCCACTGATTTCATTGTAGACGTGTCTGAGTCACGATCTTGCACCTGCATCATGGTTACTGTGGACTCATTTACAAAAATGGCGCACTTCTCCCCGTTACCCAAACTACCTTCTGCCACCGAGATGGCTGGAGTTTTTCTGAGAGATATCTTCCATCTGCATGGTCTTCCTGATAAGATAATATCAGATATGGGAAGTCAGTACATGTCTAAATTCTGGCAGGTTCTTTGTGAGAGGCTGGGTATCGAACGAGCTTTGTCATCCGGTTTCCATCCTCAGACTAACGGTCAAACCGAACGCCTCAACCACACATTGGAACAATATTTAAGATGTTATACCAACCAACAAGCCAACTTGGTAGATCTTTTAACAACTGCAGAATTTGCTTATAACAACGCCCTACATACTACCACCGGAGTAACCCCCTTTTTTGCAACATTTGGATGTCATCCACGGAGTATCTTCCCTTCTGCTATTAGTTTTTCTAAGGTTCCAACTATTGATATGCTGCTCTCCAACATCTCTGAAGCACATCAAAGGTTACGACAGAATTTGGAAGACAGCCTTCGGAGGCATAAGGTACAGGCAGATAAACATTGCATAAGAAACCATGACTTGAAGGTGGGCGATAGGGTTTGGCTCTCTACGAAATACCTACTAAGGGTGGGTTAGACCCTACAAATTATCACCTAGATTCATTGGTCCTTTTGTAATCCAAGCCAAGGTCAACCCAGTGGCATTTCGACTGTCTTTGCCCTCCTATCTCAAACGGATACACCCGGTGTTTCATGCTTCCCTTCTGCAAAGTACTATCTCCGATCCGTTATCCAGAAAGGTACCCAGATCCCGGATTTCTCATCCCCTTTTACCTGACGAATATGAAGTATCGCAGATAAGGGACTCCAGATACCACAGAGGCAGGCTTGAATATTTAGTGGGGTGGATGGGGTACCCCCGCTCGGAAGACACATGGGAACCTGCTTCACATGTCACAGCCCCACGATTGGTGAACAAATTCCATCGGTTTCATCCCGGCAAACCGGGATGCCCGGGAAGTAGGAGGGGGCATACTGTCACACTTCCGAGAGCCTGGATGCTATGGTACAGGTGGAAGAATCAGGGTAGCAGGATGGCAGCAGCATGCAGTGTGTGGCAAGCCAGTTTAATTCAGGATGCTTCCCAAAACACCATAGCGTTTCCCTTGGTCATTGGGATTAATTTGGAATTGAGGCCTAGCTGAAGCAAGATCAGCAATGCTTGGCCTTGTGGTTGGGATCTGGAGTTTAGGTGGATTAATGCAAGATAAAGACAGGAACAGACAGGAACTGGACGCTGGCGTAGGAAATCAGGAATCAGTGTGTCTCCCTGTGTGTTGTCAGGGACTCTTATTTATAATGCCAGGTGACATCATCACACCCCCCACCCCCTCCCATTGGTCAATCCAACCCACACAACAAGCCTAGCGACTCGCGTGCCTGCCCCGGCTCCCTTAGTCCTTCAGAGCCAGGTGAGTGCAGCCGCGTGCATTTTAGTCGCCTAACCACCCTTCCTGGTGGCATCTGTGGTCCCCCTGCCCCCTCGGTAGCCCATCCGCCTCCCATTCTCTCCCCGCATCCATTTCCTTATTCCCCGTCCCTCTCCGACTCCCGCTCCCACCCACCCCCTCCCATTGGTCAATTCAACCCACACAACAAGCCTAGCGACTCGCGTGCCTGCCCCGGCTCCCTTAGTCCTTCAGAGCCAGGTGAGCGCAGCCGCGTGCATTTTAATCGCCTAACCACCCTTCCTGGTGGCATCTGTGGTCCCCCTGCCCCCTTGGTAGCCCATCCGCCTCCCATTCTCTCCCCGCATCCATTTCGTTATTCCCCGGCCCTCCCCGCCTCCCGCCAACCCCCTCTCATTGGCCACATCAAGGGGACTTCCATTCATAGCCAATATCCCCAGGGCAGCCCCTGCCCGGCAGCCCCATCGG
The DNA here is from genome assembly GCF_040938575.1 of Ambystoma mexicanum. NCBI lineage: Eukaryota > Metazoa > Chordata > Amphibia > Caudata > Ambystomatidae > Ambystoma > Ambystoma mexicanum. Next base: position 839,569,343 of record NC_090935.1, on the reverse strand, counting down.
CTAAGGACCCCAAGGCAAAGGACGGCTCCAACTAGACGGCTCCAGATCGTATCTGCAGGTATCCGCAGTAGAAGCAAGAAGCCAACAACAAGTAAGTGTGGCAAGGGCAGGGCCAGAAGCAACTACTTCAGGCCATACTACCCTACCACCCCTCTAACACAGCATCAATCCCTCTATAGTTAAACTCGGAATCCCAGCATTGCATTGTTCCCAATTGCATTTAGAAGTTGCGCCCAACTGCCTCTCTGAAGAAAGTTGCATTTAGAAGTGTTCCCAATTGCATTTAAAAGTGTTCCCAATTGCATTTAGAAGTGTTCCCAATTGCATTTAGAAGTTGCACCCAATAGCCTCTCTGAGGAAAGCTGCATTTAGAAGTGTTCTCAATTGCATTTAGAAGTGTTCCCAAATTGCATTAAGTAGTGTCCCCAATTACAGTTTAATAGTATTCCCAATTGGATTTAGGTGTTGCACCCAATAGCCTCTCTGAGGAAAGCTGCATTTAGAAGTGTTCTCAATTGCATTTAGAAGTGTTCCCAACTGCATTTAGAAGTGTTCCCAACTGCATTTAGAAGTGTTCCCAACTGCTTTTAGTCGTGTTCCCAACTGCATTTAGTAATGTTACCAATCGCATTCTGAAGTTGCGCCCAATAGCCTCTCTGAGGAAAGTTGCATTTAGAAGTATTCCCAATTACATTTAGTAGTGTTACCAATCGCATTCTGAAGTTGCGCCCAATAGCCTCTCTGAGGAAAGTTGCATTTAGAAGTGTTCCCAATTGCATTTGGCAGTGCTCCCAGTTGCGTTTGGAAGTGTTCCCGGTTGCGTTTGGAAGTGTTCCCAGTTGCGTTTGGAAGTGTTCCCAGTTGCGTTTGGAAGTGTTCCCAGTTGCGTTTGGAAGTGTTCCCGGTTGCGTTTGGAAGTGTTCCCAGTTGCATTTAGGTGTTGCGCCCAACTGCCTCTCTGAAGAAAGTTGCATTTAGAAGTGTTCCCAATTGCATTTAGAAGTTGCACCCAATAGCCTCTCTGAGGAAAGTTGCATTTAGAAGTGTTCCCAATTGCATTAGCAGTGTTCCCAATTGGACCTAGGTGTTGCACCCAATAGCCTCTCTGAGGAAAGCTGCATTTAGAAGTGTTCTCAACTGCATTTAGAAGTGTTCCCAATTGCACTTAGAAGTGTTCCCAATTGCACTTAGAAGTGTTCCCAATTGCATTTAGAAGTGTTCCCAATTGCATTTAGGTGTTGCGCCCAATTGCCTCTCTGAAGAAAGTTGCATTTAGAAGTGTTCCCAAATTGCATTAAGTAGTGTCCCCAATTACATTTTAATAGTATTCCCAATTGGATTTAGGTGTTGCACCCAATAGCCTCTCTGAGGAAAGCTGCATTTAAAAGTGTTCTCAACTGCATTTAGAAGTGTTCTCAACTGCATTTAGAAGTGTTCTCAACTGCATTTAGAAGTGTTCCCAATTGCATTTAGTAGTGTTCCCAATTGCATTTAGGTGTTGCGCCCAACTGCCTCTCTGAAGAAAGTTGCATTTAGAAGTGTTCCCAATTGCATTTAGAAGTGTTCCCAATTGCATTTAGAAGTGTTCCCAATTGCATTTAGAAGTTGCACCCAATAGCCTCTCTGAGGAAAGCTGCATTTAGAAGTGTTCTCAATTGCATTTAGAAGTGTTCCCAAATTGCATTAAGTAGTGTCCCCAATTACAGTTTAATAGTATTCCCAATTGGATTTAGTTGTTGCACCCAATAGCCTCTCTGAGGAAAGCTGCATTTAGAAGTGTTCTCAATTGCATTTAGAAGTGTTCCCAACTGCATTTAGAAGTGTTCCCAACTGCATTTAGAAGTGTTCCCAACTGCTTTTAGTAGTGTTCCCAACTGCATTTAGTAATGTTACCAATCGCATTCTGAAGTTGCGCCCAATAGCCTCTCTGAGGAAAGTTGCATTTAGAAGTATTCCCAATTACATTTAGTAGTGTTACCAATCGCATTCTGAAGTTTCGCCCAATAGCCTCTCTGAGGAAAGTTGCATTTAGAAGTGTTCCCAATTGCATTTGGCAGTGCTCCCAGTTGCGTTTGGAAGTGTTCCCGGTTGCGTTTGGAAGTGTTCCCAGTTGCGTTTGGAAGTGTTCCCAGTTGCGTTTGGAAGTGTTCCCAGTTGCGTTTGGAAGTGTTCCCGGTTGCGTTTGGAAGTGTTCCCAGTTGCATTTAGGTGTTGCGCCCAACTGCCTCTCTGAAGAAAGTTGCATTTAGAAGTGTTCCCAATTGCATTTAGAAGTTGCACCCAATAGCCTCTCTGAGGAAAGTTGCATTTAGAAGTGTTCCCAATTGCATTAGCAGTGTTCCCAATTGGACCTAGGTGTTGCACCCAATAGCCTCTCTGAGGAAAGCTGCATTTAGAAGTGTTCTCAACTGCATTTAGAAGTGTTCCCAATTGCACTTAGAAGTGTTCCCAATTGCACTTAGAAGTGTTCCCAATTGCATTTAGAAGTGTTCCCAATTGCATTTAGGTGTTGCGCCCAATTGCCTCTCTGAAGAAAGTTGCATTTAGAAGTGTTCCCAAATTGCATTAAGTAGTGTCCCCAATTACATTTTAATAGTATTCCCAATTGGAGTTAGGTGTTGCACCCAATAGCCTCTCTGAGGAAAGCTGCATTTAAAAGTGTTCTCAACTGCATTTAGAAGTGTTCTCAACTGCATTTAGAAGTGTTCTCAACTGCATTTAGAAGTGTTCCCAATTGCATTTAGTAGTGTTCCCAATTGCATTTAGGTGTTGCGCCCAACTGCCTCTCTGAAGAAAGTTGCATTTAGAAGTGTTCCCAATTGCATTTAGAAGTTGCACCCAATAGCCTCTCTGAGGAAAGTTGCATTTAGAAGTGTTCCCAATTGCATTAGCAGTGTTCCCAATTGGACCTAGGTGTTGCACCCAATAGCCTCTCTGAGGAAAGCTGCATTTAGAAGTGTTCTCAATTGCATTTAGAAGTGTTCCCAATTGCATTTAGAAGTTGCACCCAATAGCCTCTCTGAGGAAAGTTGCATTTAGAAGTTTTCACAATTGCATTAGCAGTGTTCCCAATTGGACCTAGGTGTTGCACCCAATAGCTTCTCTGAGGAAAGCTGCATTTAGAAGTGTTCCCAATTGCATTTAGAAGTGTTCCCAATTGCATTTAGAAGTGTTCCCAATTGCATTTAGAAGTGTTCCCAATTGCATTTAGAAGTGTTCCCAATTGCATTTAGAAGTGTTCCCAATTGCATTTAGGTGTTGCGCCCAATTACCTCTCTGAAGAAAGTTGCATTTAGAAGTGTTCCCAATTGCATTTAGAAGTGTTCCCAATTGCATTAGTAGTGTTCCCAATCGCATTCTGAAGTTGCGCCCAATAGCCTCTCTGAGGAAAGTTGCATTTAGAAGTATTCCCAATTACATTTAGTAGTGCTCCCTATTGCACTTAGTAGTGTTACCAATCGCATTCTGAAGTTGCGCCCAATAGCCTCTCTGAGGAAAGTTGCATTTAGAAGTGTTCCCAATTGCATTCCGAAGTTGCGCCCAACAGCCTCCCTGAGGAAAGTTGCATTTAGAAGTGTTCCCAAATTGCATTAAGTAGTGTCCCCTAATTACAGTTTCATAGTATTCCCAATTGCACTTAGGTGTTGCGCCCAATAGGCTCTCTGAGGAAAGTTACATTTAGAAGTGTTCCCAACTGCATTCTGAAGTTACGCCCAATAAATTGCGTGACGTACATAATATGCATTGGTATGCGGGAACATTTGAAAGAACATATATCATACCACACCCCACGCCTACTCTCCTCTTTACACCACTACTCAAATAGAACACAGGGATACTATGACACCATTCTCATATCAACATCTCCCGCTCACTCCCCATCACTCTAAGTAACCACCGCTGGTTTTACACCCCCAGCCAGGCGTTTCTCCTCAGGCCTAACGCAGCCACTCTCGAGCTGGATAAATTCTGCCAGAGCGAACACATTCTCCTGACCTCTCAACCACCACACCTACCGCTAAGAAGCAGCTACCACATTAACTCCGCACCAGCTGCACACATACCTTGTGCGCACACGCACCTTTGACTCTCTTCACCCTCTCTACTTACCCGAACTTCGGTTCCCAAGGGCGTTCAACCTACCAGCGCCTTCAGACCATACCAATGGTATATAAGGCGCTATATAAATGCAAAATAACAATAACAATATATGACAGGGGCAGGCTTTACTAAGCACACCCCTAAAAATAGGATTGGGCAAGGGCAGTAATCTCTGCCTTGCTCTCTGTTGGTTGGATTTCTAAGGGAATAATGTCAGGTGTATGAGATGAGGTTTACAATGTCCAGAAACTACCACATTTACTTTACTGAAAATATGATTTTGCCAAAAACCTACATTTATACACAGGTTACATATGATGTGCAGCACAGATTGGTCTAAACCTCCAATCTGTGCGACCTTGTTTCGCCTTTCTTACACATTTGGTAATTTTACACATTAAAGATTTAGCCTAAAATTCCACAATTTTATACACACATGCAAATTGTCCCCAGGGAGGTATGTACACAATCTTATGTTTGCCACATTAATACTTTCCTTGGAATTGGTCATATTTTGTAACTTCTGTTCCCCATGCGGCAATGAGTTCTACCAAGTTTTAAAAGGTGGCCCACCAAATTAGATTTAAAACTGCAACCTTTTTAAGTTTTTGCTAATTCTTGCTACAGAAATAAAAATATTTAAAGTTTATTTATAACATAGTCTCTGTAACCAAAAGGCAGTCCCATTGTTACTTTATGTCCCGCTTCCAAGAGCCTGGATGCTATGGTACAGGTGGAAGAAAGGACACCTCCATTAGAGTTCCCCGCCATGTTTTTCTGCATTCCTAGACGAGCGGTCTAGTTGTTCTATGTCCGCATTGCTGGGTGGATATAATCATTTCCGGGTTAGCGTCCTATGCGTTGCAACTGCTATTCTATTGCTCTTGCTACCGCGACGCTAGTGCTTTCTCTCTATTATTCCTTCTCGCCTGTGGATTTCTCTTCCCTTTGATTTTTTGCCTCATTTCCCTCCCTCTCTCTCTCCAGCCAGCCCTTGCCCCTGTTTGGATTTTTGTTCCACTCCGTTCCTCTCAGAGTTTTTTTTTGCTTGGTTCCTGCCTCTGCTTGGTTTACCGTTATTTATTTTCCTTATTCCTCTTTGCGTACCTTGCTGGATAGATTCTTGCTTTACCTCCCGCTGCCCTATTTCTTTTATTTTTGTGGGCAACTTTCCATCCCTGTTATATTGGCTCGTTCCTCTCCTTCGCTTCCTCACTCTTGGAAGTATCACTTCCCTAACATCGTAACCCAGTTGCTGATTGAACACCAAGGTTTGGCCATTACTCTGCAGGGGTTTTTTATGCCGTTAGGCTTTTTCTCCTTCTGGCTGTTCCGGAAGGGGGCCGCATGACCCAAGTCTGTCTACAAACGGTTAAGGTGGCTTCCTCTTGGGATAGACCATTGACATCTAAAAAAAAAACGAGACTTCAGCAATTGGAGGAAGACCCTTAAGGAAACCTATGACTCTAACTCAACGGACACAGGTGAGGAGGAGGAGGTTGGGAGATTAAGGGTGGAAACACCATTGCATGACACTTTATCCTGGTTTTTATTTCTTCCTTCAACTGCAAGCAGCTGTCAGTCTTAATTGAAGGTGTTATGGTCCCTTCACACTTGCCAGGTGAGTGTCCCAGGACTGCAATTGTCCCAGCCTGGAGCACAGACGAATGTCTGATTAGCATGTGAACTTTCAGTGCCCTATCCCATTCAAAGTTTTTCAAGCTGGCACTTTGCAGCTACGTGTCCTGTATTTAGGGTGTATCTCCCTGCCTTGGAGGAGCTTCAAAGCTGGAAACTGGAATAACAGGTTTTTCTGAGAGCTTGCAACTCCAGCCTATGTGTTTTAAACTGTTTAATTTCTTAATTTGGGTCTTGATTTAAACCTGGGTCTTGACCAACCTATGACAGAAGATATCCTATGGGTGTATTGTCACCGGTAACATAATTCCTTTACATTGCTAAGTAAACAGGCTTTCATTAACAATTGAGTTTTAAACATTTTTTTCTCTTCAGTCAGCATAGCCCATTTTTCTCTTTGAACTGCTGCGCCTGGATACATTTTGTCAAGAACTAAACGGGTGTTCCCGTGTGAGGGAACAATTAAGTTGCTTTTGAGTTCTCTGAGAGTTGGTTTGACTGCGTCTTTTTACTCACAGTGGTTTCTGAATGACGTGTGGAATTGGCACCAAAGCAGCATTTTGAAAGGGTGAAAGTGTTTCATTCTGAAGGGGACTATTTGGCTTTTGCAGCAATGCAGTGCTGCCGGTTTCCTTGATTCCATATATATGTCTCAGAACACACTGGCATACTTTTGCAGTGTGCCCCCTTGTTCCATTTTGCCTGAAGTGTGTGAGGCAAGATTGTGCAGCCATTTTTCTGTTGCTGCCAAAATGCAGTTTTGAGGTTCTGGGGCGCACAGGAGCCAGCGCAGCCAGGTTGCTGTTTCTTGCACAAATGCAGCTTAGTGATGTGGGGCAATGCGTTGAGTGGGTCAATATATCCCACAAACACTTATGCATGTTTTACTAAAGGTGCCTAATACAAACGGTCATTCCACAGTAAAAATAATACCACTGATCCTGCTAGTATTCTCAAAAATGGCCCAATACAAACTGTTGTGCCTCTGTAAGAAATGGCTAGACTGTTAGCATACAAATTGCCATCCTTGCTTCATAATAACACTTATCATCCTTGCTTTACCAAAGATGTCCAATACAAGATGTCAAACCACAATAAGAAATGACTAGACTGGCTGCATTGGAATGTCAGTCTGGGTACATAACATGTTTGCTTGTTTTACCAAAGATGCCTAATACAAAATGCATTGCCAAAGTAAGAATAATACCACTGATCCTTCTTGCTTTATCAAAGTTTTTCAATGCAAAATGTCATGCCTCACTAAGAAATGGCTAGGCTGATTGCATAAAAGATGCCGGTCTTGGGTTATAGTAACACTTGTCATGCTTGCTTTACCAAAGATTCCCAATACAAAATGTCATACCACAGTAAGAAATAGCTAGACTGGCTGCATAAAAAATGAAAGTCTGGCTACATAATAGCACTTATCATGCTTGCTTTATCAACCATGTGCAGTAAAAAATGCCATGAATGCTCCATGATGTGACAGCGCCTTTCAGTCAGACATAATCACAAAAATGATGAATGTGATTATGTGTGATTACAAGGTGCTGGGGGGTACTGGGGGTAAGGCATGTTTTTTTTACTGGCCATCTATCATAGATGCCCAGTAAAAAAAATGCCATGCTTGTCGTCTGAGTTTTAAACTCCTCAAACATGCACACAATCCATGTGGTTGTGTGTGTATGCCAGGCACTGAGGGACCAGGGGGAGGAATGGTATTTTTACTGGACATCTATGATAGAGGTCCAGTAAACAAATACCATGCCTTTCCCCTGGGCCTTACAGCGCCAAACACACACACACACAATCAAAGTGTTTATGGTCGTACGCAAGATGCTGGGCGCAGGGGGTAGGTATGATATTTTTTACTAGACATCTATCATAGATGTCCAGCAAAGAAATACCATGCCTCTTCCCCTGGGCATCACAGCACCAAACACAGACACAATCAAAGTGATTATGTCTGTATGCAAGGCGCTAGAGGCCCAGGGGGCAGGTATGGTAATTTTGTAATAGACAGCTATCATAAAATACTTTTGTTGTACAAACCTCCTACCCCCACTTGCCAAAATCATTTCAGATCTGCACAAACAAACACACACACACACACAGAAACACACACAAACACACACACTTACACACTATACACAAAGCAAGCACTCGCTGTCTCATTCACTGTCATGAGCACCCATCATACGTTCACTCACAATACGAGCATACATGCATCCATAAACATGTTTAAATAAAAAATAAACATAAAACCACACACATTTACACATCATGCACACAAACATACACACAGCAAGCACTCTTTCATTCACACGAGCACCCATCATGCATTCACTCATAACACAAGCATACACACATCCATACACATATTTAAATAAACATCCAAACAAACTCATTTATACAACATACACACAGCAAGCACTCTCTGTTTCATTCACAAGAACATCCATCATGCACTGAAAACATAAGCATACACGCATCTGTACACATATTTAAATAAATAAATGAACATACAAACGCACACATTTAGACAACAAACACACTGCAAGCACTCTGTCTCATTCACACGAGCACCCATCATGCACTCTCATAACACAAGCATACACACATCCATACACATACTTAAATAATAAATAAATTACCATACAAACACACATTACACAACGCACTTGCAGAGAAAACTCTGTTTCATTCACATGAGCATCTATCTTGCACTCACTCCTCACACAAACATACACGTATCCATACACATATTTAAGTACTAAATAAATGAACATACAAACACACATATTTACAAAACATACACACAGAAAGCACTCTCTCATTCACACCAGCATCCATCCTCATACATTCACCTAACAACATAAGCATGCACGCTTCCATACACATAATTACAATTTTTAAAAATGAACATAAACAGGATTACCTTCTGCCGCAGGTCCAGAGGTTTCAGTGCTCCAGCCCCCTGCAAGCATGACCAGGAATCAGGAAGCTTCCTGGTTTCTGCACATGCGTGCAAGGGGTCTGAGCATGGGTCCAGAGATGCCCCACTCCAGCCTGCACTGTCTGTATGTGCGAAGAGGTGCAGGAGGGCCCCTTGCAGAGACAGATGTTCAGTTCCACAGCCAGCATTTCAAATGAGCCAGGCAAGGCTGCAGAAGCAAATGCCCTCAGCTGTTCATGGCTCATTGAACTTGTGCGGCTGGGAAAATGTAACGGTGAAAGGTAAACTCAGTTTCACTTTCACTGAAGACCACTACCTCAGCTAAAAAAAGAGCTGAGGGAGTACTCGTATTTTACTGGGTTGTTCCTCCATAATGGGTAATAACAGTGCAATGCGGATGATACCCAGCTCATTTTCAGGCTACCCTCGGCCCCCTTTTCCCCTTCCCTCATCTCTGACTGTCTTTCTTCTATCCAGGAATGGTGTGCCGCCAACAACCTCTGCCTTAATGCCAATAAGACTGAGATTCTACTTATCGGCACACCCACTCCCTCCTTCCCTGCAGCTCTCTGGCCGGCCTCCCTTGGCCCTCTTCCTACTCCTACCTGCAAGGCAAAAAACCTTGGTGTCATCTTCGACTCCACACTCTCTTTCTCTCCTCACATATCCGACGTCTTTAAGAAGTCACACTACCAGCTACACCACCTCAGAGGTATCCTTCCTTTCCTCTCCTTCCCCCAGAAGCTCACTCTCTCCAGAGCCCTGGTTCTCTCGAAGCTGGACTACTGTAACAGCCTCTATCTAAATCTCCCTGCCTCTACTCTCCGCCCTTTGCAACTCATCCAGAACAGGACTGCGAGACTTGTCCTTGGTCTCAAGACCATGTCTCTCCAGGACTGGCTCCCAGTGGCTGCGAGGATTAAGTTCAAAACCCTCTGCATTGTCCACAAGGCCTTCTGGGGCCTTGTGCCAAAATACCTTCAACTCTCTCTTCCTAAATATCTTCCTTCTCGAGCTCTTCGCTCATCCACCTCCAACTACCTCAGGGTCAGCCGCTTCTCCAAGCAACGAGCTGGGGGTAGATCTCTCTCCGCAGCAGGGGCCTCCCTCTGGAACAGCTTTCCTGCCTCCCTGAAACTTGAGGAGAACCATCTCCAGTTCCGGAAGCACCTCAAAACCTTCCTCTTTGCCTCCGCTTTCTCTCCCTCTCTCCCCTGCTAAAATCACTGAACCTGCACTGAATCTGCAACTGGGCCACTCACCGATCTCGGTCCTTGGCCCAGCCACTCTTCCCTGCACTGACTACCTGCACTACGGGACTGTCTCTGTATCCTACAGCCCCTTCTCCCAGCACTTACCTTGCACTTGCCAAAAGCTGGCCCTATTATTTATCTTGTATTCTACTAACCATGTACTGCACTTTCCCCTCTCGCCTTCCCCTTGCACTTTTCCCAGTCCCCCTACCATTGCGCAATCTGAATGACACCTGGCCTAGTAGGATCGTTGTCTGTTCTCCCCTTGTTCCCCCCCTGCCTCGTCGCGCCTTGAAACACTTTTGTATAGGTGCGTTACAAATGCCATATCATATCATATCAGGGGGCCAAGACCCGGTTGGTGAACGCCCTCTCACTCATTATGGACGAGCCACCCCTGTATGGTGTATCATGAGTGGTTCACAGATTTCCACAGTGTTAAAAGACTAGCAGGGTCAGTGTCCATGTTCTTCTGGTCTTAAATTAATACAGGATTCCTGTAATGCGGCTATGTCCACACACACTTCAGTGAAAGCAAAAAGAAGGTACAGGGAAACCAAAAAGAAGGTATAAAGAAATATATATTTGTTAAATATTTTTTATGTACTGTTTTGATTTATTTCATTGATTCTGTAATGTGAAGCTGAGAAAAGTAAGGTAAGGTTCCCTGAAACCAGACATGATCTTTGTATTAGGATTGGAGAATCCGAGGCCAGGAATTCTAGGGTCTGCTGTAACACAAGTGATTTAAGGCATCAATACATATTGTACACTGCCATAGCTTCAGAGACAAATAAATATGGTTGTGTCCTAAGTTATTTGGAAAGGTTTCCTGATATTCGATAAAGGAATATATTGTTGAGATTTAGATTAAGGGCCTAATTCATAGAAAAAGTGCTAATTCCATGCAAACTACTTAGCACCATAAACAGCATTGAGCCTACATTGCATGTGAGGAAAGATGTGTGTAGTTTTTGGATTCATGGATTCTAAAATTCAAAGTAACCCACTGCGCAAAGAATGTGTCGCACTTGGAACATCCACAACACGCCCCAGTGCAAACAAAAAACAAGAGCAACAAAACGCCTTTGTGTCAGCCTTTGCACCAACATCCAGCACCCAGCAATACTGCCTAATGTCCCACATGACTCAAGGCAGCACCCAGCGATACTGCATACTGGGCCCTGTAACTCACAGCAGCAACCAGGCAATACTGTCTACTGTCCCCGATAACTTAATGCAGCACCCTGGTGAAACAGCACACCATCACCCCTAACTCCAAGCGCCCCCCCAGCAATAATGTCTACTGTCCCCATAACTCAAGTCAGTGCCCCAGCAGTACTGCATGCTATCCCCCATACCTCATGTCAGCATCCTGACAAAACAGCAGACTATCACACCTAACTCCAAGCGGCATCCAGCGATACTCTGAATTGTCCCCATAACTCACAATATCACCCCGGCAATACTGCGCACCCCTAACTTGAAAGGGACACTAAACTAGGTAAAATCACCCCTAAGTTCAAGTGTCAGTCCAGCAAAACTGTGAACCATCCCCCACAAGGAAAGCCAGCACATTGGCATACTTGTAACCATCACCCATAGTATCAAGGCACATGCAGGCCTACACCCCTAAGTCATAGCAGCCCCCTCAAGTCGTCACACCACCCACCCTGCAACCCTCACCTCTGCCACAACCCCCAGGAAGCCCCCTCAAGTCCTGACACCGCCCAACATGCCCACTCACCTCTGCCCCAAACCCCAGGCAGCCCACACAAGTCCGGACACAACCCACCCCCCTCACCTCTACCTCAACCCCCCCTGCAGCCCTCTCAAGTCCTGACACCACCCACCACCCCCACTCACCTCTGTCCATCACCCCTGGCAGCTCCCAGTCCGATGTGGAGTTTCAACTTACCTCAACCTCTCTAGCCTGCCTTCAGCAAGAAGTTTACCTGCCACATATCCTCCTCCAAAAGGATCAATTGGGAGCATTGCTATTGAATCCATGCCTGAAGCATCTTCCAATACTTCCTGGTAAACCACACTCAACTGCACCTCAACAGCACAGCACACCATTGTACCACCTACACTGTGTCCACTCAATGTACTTGTCACATGGTAATTCAATGCAATGTTGCATATGCATAGTGCCTTTGTGCATTTGCAATGGCCTCAAAGCACTATACGTGAATGCCCTTGGGGGACTGAAGTCCAAACAATCACAGATTGGACCTAATTTTAAAGAGTGCCTGGGTGCTATTCAGCCCGTGCAAAAGTAGGCAGGTAGGTAGGGGTGCCAAAGTCCCTGACAGTGACCAAAGCAGAACAGGGCTGTGTATGGGTGATGTAAAGCCTGTCAGAGAGTGTGAGACTCAGTGAGACAAAAAATTTGTGAACCTAAACTGAACCATCAATCATGAAACTCAGCTTCATTCCAATGGCAGAGGTGATGCATGAAGTGAGAGCAGGTTTGACATGATATGATATATGGCATTTATAACGCGCCTATAAACAAGTGTTTCAATGTGCGATGAGGCAAGGGAGGGGAAACAGAGGGAACATAGAGACAGCGATCCTACTAGGCCGGGTGACATTCAGATCGCGCAAGTGCAGGGGAGATGGGAAGGGGGAAAAGTGCGGGGGAAAGGGGAGGGGGCACTGCAGTACATGGGATAACATTAAAATAAATAAAGACAATAAATAATAAATAAAAGTGTGGCCAGCTGGTGGCAAGTGCAGGAGTACGTGCAAACATTGGGTGTCAAGAGCTAGAATGGGCTGTAGGGATACAGAAACAATCCCCAAGTGCAAGGGTTGCCAGGGGGGCTGTGCAGGTGTACAACTGGCGGGGAGGGGATGTGGGTGTGATGCTGTAAATGCATCAGAGGGACAGGGCCTCTGTATCCTTGTCCTTTATTGCTTTTTATTGTGTGTTCTGTCGTGTTTTCCACGCAGGAGTTCATGTGGGACTCTTGGCGGTGCAGCTCTCTTTCTTTTGGTTTGGTGAACAGACCCGTGGGATACCCTTATGGCACCCATGGGTGGGGGTACTACCCTGTGCCCCTAATGTATGTTTTCGGGCACCTGTGGGTGGCCCACAGAGCAGGGTATGGGCTGGTGGCAGCTCCATGCTGAATTTGACAGGTGCGCGGAGTATCCTCCATTTTGGGATACCCCATCCCTGCCTTTGGGATCAGTTGATTCCTGATGGAAAACAAGATGGCCCCGGTGGCTTCTTGCTTTCTTTTACCCATTACCTTGTTTTCCCAAAGTCCTGGGAAGCCCTGACTCTGTCCCTTCCCCCTGACTGGCTGTTGGATGGAAGTGCCATATATGGTGTTGTTGTGAAGGCCCAGTCAAACTAGCTGGAGCCTTCCCGGTGATGTATGTTGTGGGTACCTCCTGTGGGTGGGATCTGGGTGAATAGAGGGTGTGACGAATATACATTCTGTGTTGTGGGTGTCTATTATCTGGTGGTTGACACAATGACTGAGACAACCCTGCCCGAAACCGGTATGAATGCAGCTTGGAGTGTTGAATGGCTCGGTACTTGTCCCAATACACATAACTTGTTGTGAGTGTCTGGAGAGAAGTGAATGGCCTGAATACCTTGTGTGCCTGATTGGCTGCCTGCCTGCATGAATGCCTGTAGTCGTGATTGGATGCTTGAGTGTGACCCAGCGGAATGAATGGGAGATCAACAGTATATCTGGGGACCTCTCACTGCTAGGAATCGTGTTCAGAACCTGAAGTCCACTACGATGAGTAACTGGAATAACTTACACTTGACCTTGAAGCCCTGCTGGACGAGAAGAATTGCTGTTGCTCTCCTTCAAAATCTGAAAGTTGTTGTGCCTCCAACGACTGACCCAGAGAGGACCTGGTAAGGCGCCCTCTTCCCGAGCTACGAGGGACCATCGTGCACAGCTGATCTTTGCCAACGCTCCCTGGTAGACAGACTTACGACAGGCTGCCGATACGATACAGGGACTGCTGCGGAACTCCAAGGAGAAGCACTCGGACTGTTGTCCGCCACTGTCAACGACTGCCGTCGCCGACCGGAGCCGCCGTGCTCCCGTTTGCTTAAGAACTTTCATTGATCACCAGACGCTCTCGTCTGCCTCGTCATCCGCTTGTCTCCCGCTGGAGAAGGCCCGACCCTCGACGCGCCGAGGAGTATCCACCGGTGGGTTTCCCGCCACCTACAGACCGCAGAGACGCCGACGACTCGACGCCCTTGCTGGGCCACAGTTCTTCATCATCTCTTTGCGGTCCAGAACTATTGTCATCGAGGTGCCCCGCACGCCTCTTCCGTGCAGGACACCAATGCTCTGTCGTCGACGAGCACCGCTAGGAACGCAGCTGCCACTTCTCTGCCATAGTTCACCCTGTTCACCGTCAGACGTTCGACGACCCGTGACTCCTGCCTTAAAGGGAGGGCACTCAAGAAGGGCCGTCGATTCCCCGACACCGAACGCCAAGTTCCCCGACACCTCTCGACGATCCGTGGCTCCCGCCTGAAAGGGAGGCACTCAAGAAGGATCGGTCGGTGCATCGTCAGAGAACTCTACTCCACCAGGTACATTGGGGGGGTAAAACCTTAACAGGAAGAAGTAAGACTATTGAACAATATATGGACTGGGCTTGTGCTATATATCTTCATTTACAGGTTGCCCAGGTGGGGGGATCGCCACACAGAACTGTGCCTAGTGGTAGGTGTCAGCATTCTGCCTATTGTTCTAACCATTTTACGTTCCTTCCTATCTCTATTGCTGGTTTACTCGTTATTGATCTGTGTGACATTTTAACCATACAGTTGATGCACTTTAATGAGATTTGATAACAGTAGTGGTACCACTCTAGACGTGTATATATTTATCATTATTGACTTCCAAGTACAAAGTGCGTGATTGTGATCGTGTACATACCTTTGAATATTAATTATATAAAGACTGTGTTTTCAGTAATACAGTGTGTGGACATTCCTTTGTGGGTGTTCGGGGACTACCCTGTACTTAAGAACCAGCCCGCATCACCTCCTGAGAAGGTAGGCCTTGATTGCTCGTCCATTGCTACCGTAATAGAGAATCTTGGCTGGGGTCTGCTGTGCCTCTCCTCTACCATATAGAGAGCGGAAGTACAGTCACCCCCTACCGGTCTTTACAGTGGGCCAGGGATCAGAGGGTTGCTAGGTAAACAGTGCAGTTTCAGAATCAGCCAGGAGATCAGCAGGGGAGAGGAAGAGCGAAAGCAGAAGCAAAGAGGAAGGTCTTGAGGTGCTTCTGGAACCGGAATTGGTTCTCCTCAAGTTTCAGAGAGGCAGAGAGGCTGTTCCAGAGGGAGGCCCCAGCAGAAGAAAGCGATCTCCCACCAGCTCACTGCTTGGAAAAGCGACTAACCCTGAGGGAGTTGGAGGCGAATGAGCAAAGAACTTGAGAAGGGAGATATGTAGGAAGAGAGAGTTGAAGGTCTTGAGGCCCCAGGCCCCAGAAGGCCTTGTGGACAAAGCAGAGGGTTTTGAACTTAATCCTCGCCGCCACTGGGAGCCAGTGCAGGGATTTAAGTCCTCGAGAGACACGATCCCTGGTCTTGAGGCCAAGGACAAGTCTCGCAGTCCTGTTTTGGATGAGTTGCAGTTCTGTTTTAGATGAGTTGCAAAGGGCGGAGAGTAGAGGTAGGCCGATTTAGAAAGAGGCTGTTGCAGTAGTCTGGCCTAGAGAGAACCAGAGCTCTGGAGACAGTGAGCTTCTGAGGGAAGTAAGAATACCTCTGATAAGTTGCAGCTGGTAGTGTAACTTCTTAGAGATGTCAGAGATATGAGGAGAGAAGTGTAACGCTCACCTGAATCCCTCGGAGGCGCAGGTCCGGGCTGGGAGATTTCAGTGTCTTCTAGGGTCACGCACAGGCCTCTGATAACACCCTGGATGGGCCCTCTCCTCACCGTAATTTTGACCTGGAGGGTGAGGTGTCTGCAAGTAGGAGAACAAGGGGTTAATGTACGTCTTGTTGGCCAATCTGACTTTCCCCTTTCTGGACTCCCCACGTTTCTCGTAGGCGGAATGTGCTCACCTTAGATAGGTGAAAGCGGAGCTCTCCATCCTGCGTCTGTGCAGGGGCGCTAATGCCAGTTGCTTCACTGGTTCATAACCCAGCCTCTTGATTGCAGAGGATGAAGTCGGGGAGCAAGGCCGTCGTTAACCGCACGAACGGTAAATGCTTGAATATGGAGTTTTATTTATATGTCCACTTAAATGTCTCTTGCCTTTGCAGGTCCGGTATGAAGATATGGTAAGCGAGAAGAATGCCGGAGCTCGTGGAGGCACGTAAGTAAAAGAATGTTATTCGAAGTTAAATGCACTTCTTAATGTCTCTTTTCCCTTTTTCAGGTAGCCGTAGCAGCCGGTGTTGGAGATGGACGCCGAGGTACGTGCCGGGGTATGGGCAAGCAGATTACAGCTAGAAGACACGTGAGTAGTGATGGCGTACTGTGCCCCTAATGATGTCCTTCTTGTTTTTGCAGGTGCGGTTGAACAGCGCTTGGCGGAGATCGAGACGGAGTAGCACAGGTAAGCAAATTATCACGGAGGTTCACTAACCAATGTCTTTTGTTTCCGCAGGTTATCGGAGTATGAAGAGTGCGGCACGAGGTAAGTGCAGCGCTGGTTTTGCCTTGTCCTAACCTGGTGTCCTTGTTCTCTTTCAGACGCTGCTGAAGACTGAAGACTGGTTTTCCGGGAGGTAAGATAAAGAATTCTTGTTCACAGATGCTGAAGCTGAAGATTCTCTGGAGCTGACACGGTGAGCGTCCTGCTGCTAGTGCAGAATAACGCGAAGCACGTTGCACTGATCGGGTGTGGTTTAAATAAGCCACTGGAGTGCTTAGGTGTCTCCTTCCACCGCCTTGCCCAGGCAAGAAAGAAGTTCCAGCTCTCAGAACAGTTCCAGTATCCAGTCCCAGGGAGTGGTGCTGGCCACACGCAGAAGGTAAAGTAGTTCCAGCCAGGAATGGATGAGGATCTCATCCTACAGGTAAGTGAGCAGCATGGTCTGCAGCAGGTAGGTCCACCCAAGCACCATTCCTCTCAATAAGAGGCCGGCGCTTCCTGTGCCGGGACTGGGTTCCCTTATGAGCCTGGCGCCACTGGCGCCAGGACAAGGTCCAAAAGGCCCCTGTGGGGACCGGCTGGTGCCTGGAATGGAAGTTGTGACCCTGCTTCCAAGGATGTTGGGCTGGACCTGACTCCTTGGAGGCAGCGGTCATGACAAGAAGGAAAGTCTGGATTCAACCATGGCCCAGAGATTTTTTGCCTCAAAGGTGGGAGCGGGAAGAGGGCCAAGAGAGGTTGGTCAGAGAGTGACAGAAACGGAAGGAGCAGGTGTGCCGATGAGGAGAATCCCAATCTTACTGGCATTAAGGCAGAGATCATTGGCGGTGCACCACTCCTGGATGGTGGACAGACAGTCAGAGAGGAGAGAAGGAGAAGAGGTGGCAGAAGGGAGCCTAAAAATGATATGAGTGTTATCGCATAGCACTGGAAGTTGGGGCAGAGAGTGGCAATGCCATGGATGAGAAGCGCCAGGTATTGGTTGAACAGCAAGGGAGAGAGGTTAGACCCCTGGGGAACACCACAGGTAGAGATAGATGTGGGTGATTGGATTCTACTATCCACTGCACAAGTGATGAGTTTAGCCCATCCATCTACAGCAAGGCCACATCTCACTGCAACACCCACAATGCCAAACATCCCTACCAGTGAATGAAACGTGGGCACACACACATTGACAAGTAAGTCCCAAAGGAACATCTAAACATCAGTTGAGCAAGAAGGAACGCAACGAGCAAATGACCAGATGTGAATGAGCTGTCATCACATACAACAAGCTAGTAAAACATGTTGAACATTTTGAAATACACATGAATACGTGAGACACACCAAACAGCATTATCACACATCACACACATCATCACTACCATCCATGTATGCACACTATTACACACACACTGACAATGTCACTCCATCCACACCAATACACAGACAACACACAGAGCCCCTGCACAATGTATGGCACCAGAGAAACAGCCACAGTCCACTCAAACTGCCTGATGTCCCCACTCCTTCATGTGAATCCCATGTGCACATGTCCACATCAATCCAAAGAAAGCCACCATATCAAAAAACAAAAACACAGAACATCAACAAACACACAAGAACACACAAGAACACATCCAGCAATGGAGTACAAACCCAACCATGCCATGTGACTATCACAAGCACATCCACACCATGTACACAAATGAACAACCTGCTTGTATTTGAAACCACCCAAGTATTCAAGCAACACATGTGCATGACAAACCTGTCACAAACTCCAATCCAAAAGCACTTCACCTCCACACAAGAGGCCAATCATGTACATTGAGCACAGATGCAACATCCATCACACAGAAGGCACATGCAGAAATGACCTCCAGCAAACCTCACAGTAACAACATGACACACACAGTGAGGCCCCAAACCACATGACTGCCATTGGACCTATGTACTTGAAGAACATGGAAAAAGTAAAAGTGCACATGGAAAAATAGACCACAACAAGTGTGTTATGAAGGACAAGAAAACTTGTATAGAAACAATTTACACATTAACAATTTTTATTTATTTTTTATTTTTATTGAAATCTTTAGTTTATACAAACCTTTATTACAATGTTACCTCCATTGCACTCCTTAGTCAAAAGATTTAATTTGCCTTGTCAAATAATATGGTTCCCTAGGTACCACACTCTCTAAGTTTCTTTCAAAATTACATTCAAAAAGTCAACAGTTGCACAGGTTATCTTCGTGTTGTGACCTGATATCACACGAGTCCACCATTCATCAGTGTTTCCATTTAGTGGAAATGAAAATCCCAGATGACATGTCCTTTGGGCCGTAATTGTGCTACATTTTATGATCAGGTGGTACAGTGATTCTATGTCTTTTTTGTAATATCTGCAGAGATTGTCTGTAAGTTCAAACTCTTTTCTTAGCCAGCGCATTTCTTTGGTCTTTAATGCATTTAGTCGTAAAGGCAAAATTTGGTCTCGATTATAGTGAGATGGGCAATTTAGTAGGTATTTTGGTTGTACATCTAATTTATGTGTTAAACTCCCAAGTGGGAGTGCAGTACGTAGAGTCGCTCTTTTTTCTAAATTTGAAATCCAACTCCATGTTTGGAGGCATTTCTTTACCAACTGTGGATGTTTTTGAAGAGACTCTTTGTCTATGTCAGCGGCTCTTTGAGGTTCCATGCTGCTTCAGCTCCAAATGTTATTGCTGGCAATACATTATTCTGATAGAACACTAGTATCGGCTGGCATGAGAATTTACCAGATTCATTATGCAATTTCACACCCTGTAATGCATATGTAGTCATTCGACTTCTCAAATCTTGATACCATGGCCATTCTCAAATTGATGTACTGAAAATAATTCCAAGATACCGTATCGACATAGTTAACTCGATTTGGTCTTCTGCAACATGCCATCTAAAATATATGTTTTTTGATCCTTTTCGAAGTCCCATCTGCATTATTTTGGTTTTGGAAGTTTTTATTTCAAGGTTGTTCTTTGTCAAATAGATGTTTAGTTTTGCCAACAATCGCTGTAATCCTATTTGGGTCTGATCTACTAACACCAAATCGTCTGCATATATGATGCAGTTAATTGGTTGATCATTTATTTTCGGTGGAAAGCAATTGACATCTTTCAGGTCGACTGGCAGGTCAGAAATGAACAGCTTGAACAACAGGGCTGCCAATGGGCAACCCTGTTTTACTCCCTTTGAAGTCGGTATTGTGTTTGTCAAATCACCATCGTGGTTCATCCGGATTCGGATGGTTGCTCTATTATGCAATGATCTTATAGGGTTCAAGATATCTGAGGGACATTGCCAGGTTAGTAGTTTCTGCCACAAAAGCTTCCGATTTATTTTGTCGAAAGCTTGCTGCATGTCCACAAACCCAAGGAATAGGTTTTTGCATCCTCTTAAGGTCTCCAATTTAGTAGCAATAAGTTGACTTCTGTCCCTACACCTTTTGTGAACCCTGTTTGTCGACAATCGCCATTAACAATGGTAAGAGAAAAATGTCCGAGGATGAAAATAAATAAAACTCAGAAATTAAACCTAAGGCCAAGAAACTATGTACAGTGGCAGTGGGTTAGTCTGATGGGATGTCAGCTAGGGTTTCTACCATACCCGATTCAACAACAACATCCCTTTCCAGTAAACGGGCCTCCTTACTTTCCGTGAAGGAAAGCATGGTGTCCAAACCAAACATTCTCCCACTGCCTTCTCCCCCACCACCCTAAAGGACTCCCCCAGGATGGCAGCCCACCCCCTTGCCCTTCGCTCATCCATCTTGGCCCTGGCCCTCCAAATAGTTGCATACCTTGCCTTCCATCTCTCCACCTCCTGCTGCCTTGCAAAATGCACCCTGGCTGTCACCAGATATGCTGAATGGATCAGGACCCCCTGCCTCAGTTCTTGCACCTGTGCACTTCTTTGCCTCCTTCGGGTGGCAATGTCTTGTACTATTAGACTCCACACAGCCACCATCTGCTGGGAGTGAGTGCCCTATGGTTGGCCTCCCTCCGACCAGTCGTCAATGGGAGGATAAGGCACTGCCTTGAAGTGCCTGGTGTTCCTCCATTGCCTGTTCCTGTGTGGGCTCCTGTGCAGCCTTAGTAACCACCTCTGCCAATGATATAGGGACTTCCACCTCCACCAGGGACACAGAAAAATCCAGATAGGGCAGTGGTGGGACTTGTGCAAAGGAGGCCATGGTGGGAGTTGGTATGGAAGCTGCAGTGGAGGACAACTGGACCACAGAGGAGGAAGTGGCGGGTGGGGCCATTGCCTGGGCAAGCCTACAGGGACCTCCCAAGTGGTGTGCATTTGCCAACTGGGCAAGGAAACCTAATATTTGCTGGTGATGCTGTACACGAGCCACACCAGAAACCTGTACAGCATCACAAAAAGCTGCTGTCCGACTGGCAATACCTGCCAGCAAGGGCTGCACTACAGCTCAGATGGCCTCATCATCCACAGTGGGGGATCGTTGTGGGTGAAGGCATCACAGAAGGTGATCAATGCTGCAGCAGATGGCCCAGGGACAGCAGGTTCAGCCTGAACACCATCTATGATGCCCCACCTGACCCTGTGGGCTGGGCTGCAATTGCCCCCTTCAGCACCTATACCCCATCACCTCAGAAGACCCCAGAGAGCCCTCCACCCTAGTTGGCCCCTGTCCGGCAGCACTCTGCCCACCGCTGCTGAGGAATTCCCCACAACAGCCACCTCCTGTGATTTAACCTCTGCAGCCTCACCTGATTGATTTGACGCTCCCCAGCCACATCACCCTCTGAAGAGGAGGTGTCAATTGGGCGTGGCTGGGGTATGCACCTGGTTCTGGAGGCCCTGTCCCTGATCCTCTGCTCCACAGCACTGCTTACACCCTCTTCTCCAGCTGTGGCAACAGTGGGAAAGGGGACAAAGAACATAGACATCAGTCAACAGTGACAATGCATGTTTCACATGTACAGCATTAACAGTACCATGAAATCAGCATGAGTCAACTATCAACTGCGACACACACACACACTGATGCAATCAGCATGAATAATCACACACAAGTGTAGGCCCAACAATGGTTTACAATAATGAGACACGCACATGTCAACCCAGCACATTAATTTGTGGCCACATACACATTTAAAAAAATCATCACATATCACTACACCAATGCGAAAAAGACCCAAAATTAACCTGCAGGTAGGTCCATAGCAACTGCGTCTGGGCCCATGTCTCAGTTCTACCATTGCATGTCTTGCAAGATCACCTTGTCCTCTCGCATAGACATACACTATAGGAAAGGATAAAAACAGGATGGTCGCAAGGAGTCATGCATGGGACATGTAAACCTGACAGCCATGGCGTACACAGTGGCACAGAAGTGTGGGATCACAACATGTACAACAGGTTCCATGCAAATGAAGCCCCCCTAGGCACTTTAAAGTAAGGCAATATGCATTTGAGGCACTGTAATGAACCCAGGGGTCAGGGGTCAGTGAGAGGAACACCTTCCAGTCTAGCAGGACCCCATGCTAACATCAACAGTTATAGTATATTCATATGGTATGAACCAAGGTGTCTGTGGCATCACTATTTTGCCTAGATAGTAGTATTCCTAGGTAGAAGAGAAGGCTCGCACGCTAAGCACAGTAAAGACAGCATTATATATACTATGCCCAAATGTGCGATGCCACAGAAATCTCCAGTCTTGCCAAAGCTCCCATGAGGACAGTTTGCACCCCCTCCCACCACACTGTTTGTTCATTGTTCTTGAAAGTGTTGCAAAGATTTGTCTTGCACCCAATAGGAATGTGCCCTACAAGGCCGTGATCAGGGGCTGGCGCCTGGTGTGCATCTTATCTCACTTTGGCCAAAGCATGACCTGGAGCATTCCCGAGTGACCACAAGTTATAGCCCATATAACTGACTAAATCCTAAGATCCCTGAATTCCATGACACCAGGTGCCCTTTGACCATCAACCCCAAAGTAACAAGTCCTGAAATCTTCAAAGAGTATGGACATGACGCATTGTTGCAGCAACAATTGTGTGATTTGTATTGCAGGGTTCTGGGAGGGATAAATTATAGTTCAAAACGAGGGGCGAGATCTTGGAGCCGGATGGCGCAGAGGGAGTGAGTGAAATGTGCGGGTGAAGGTTAGAGTGCCCTGGAACCTCCTGTGTGTTTGTTTCAAAGCCTGCCAAGTGCACGGTATGAGTGATAAACATTCTGTATAGTAGGAGTATAATTAATTTGATGTCTGGTTCTTGACGTGAGAAGAAGATGAGCCCTGCAGCACCCACTTGATGGAAGATGGACGGACTGGGCTGGGACCAATAAACTACCATTCCATATGGACAAAGGCAATACCTGTATAGGGTCCATCCAATCAGCCACGCAGGTGTTTACTATATGTATTGCGTCACTTATGACAAAGTTTTGCTTTATTCGTTACTGCTTGTACCCTTCTTTGGCAGAACGTTCTTAGCAGCTGAGTCCTTTGCTGTTGCTCTCATCAGCGTATGAGATTAAATGTGTTATCCTTACTAGATCAACTTGGGCCTTTCTTCCCTAGTGGGATGTTTTCTCTCTGGTGTGAGCGTTCAGGTGCTTACTTTTAATTGGTGATCCCAACGTGATCGCATCACCCCCGTACCTGCGGAGGCTTCGGGAATGCTTCTCCAGAAGGAGCCGCGACCACCTACAGTGACTGGCCCCGAAAAAACACATGTTCTGAGTGGTCTAGTAGGAGCCATTTTAGGAAAAGTCCTCACTGCTCTTTGAAGCTGGGCACGGCTCCAAGGAGAGGGCTGGCTGGTGTTGGAACCCCGTGATGGAGGAGTTTGTGTGAGCATGCACATGTGAGTAGACTCTTGTAAGAGATAACAAGTAGGTGACAGATGTATAGGAAAGTGTGAAAGGTGTAAGTGGAGGACAAGGTCATTGGTGTAGCGTGGATGAGGGTAGGGTTATTGCTGGTGAACATTTTTTATTATTAGTTGATTGCTTCGGCAAGGTGTTATAAGCTAAGGTAAAAGTAAGACAGGAATCCCCTCCTCGGGAGGGGAGGGAAGGTGGTACCATGAAGCAGAATAATATTTAAAGGAGGCTCTTTTAAATACAAAGTATTGGTCTCATATAAGTAGTAGGCCTGGAACAAGTAGCGGATGTTAGCATAGCGTAGCACGTTGACTTAGTTTGTAGTAGTAGTGTTTTGAGGGTGAAGAGGCAGGCCCTAGAAGGGTTAGTAATTGTGTGGGTCGCAGCGTGGTGTGGGGCTGCACAATATCTTTGAGTGGTGTGTGCGTATGGAAGGGTGAGGGTTGATTCTTTTGTTCTAATTGTTATAAGTAAGCGTCAGCATGCGCGGTGCATTAGAGGGGCTTTGCAGGGCTGGTAAGGGATAGACGTCACTAGCATGGGGGGAGAATCACTAATAGAGCACAAGTATAAGGCCCTGCCACTGACCCATGACAGCGTGGAAAAGTATCATAAGCAGTGTATCATGGAGACAGGAGGAGAGGGGATGCCCTGCCCATTGCCAGGGCAGGGCTTGCACAATAAGAGCATTTTAGAGCACATGTCCACATTTTTAGTATCAAAATACAAGGGGAAGCAGCTACAGAAGAGAAAAGAAATTCTCGATCGTTGGTGTATGTTTGAAGATACAGAGCATCAAAGCAATAGAGCGACAGCACAGAGAAGTGAGAAGTTCCGGAAGGTAGAAGGGGAAGGTGGGGTGCTCATAGGGACCAAGGGATTTTATCCCTTGACACCATATCCCACAGAAAAGTACACCAATCCAAGCTATGTACCTGCTGCAATAGGGACACCTCCTACTGCAGTAGGATCCCTCGCATTTTCAGCAACATTACAGGCTACCGCTCCCCAACTCCCACCCACCTGAATCACCAACATCGACAGATTACAGGTGTAGGGAGTTTCAGGAAAGGTTGGCAGGTTTGCTAACAGAATTGCAAAGATTACAGACATCACCAGAAACAGAAAGGGATACAAGTTCACTAAGAACAGGTACAGGAGAGTGGAAGTCAGGGGAAATATTGCTCAAGATGGACTTTGCACATATAAAATTTGTAGGGGTTGAGAAGGAAAACAGCCCGGGTGGTGTATTATCTTGGGCGAGGAGACTACAGTGTTGGGAAAAAATGTGGAGAGAGGAGATGCTGGCACATTCACAGAGGACCCGAATTAAGACAAAGGGAGGGTTGATGAGGCTACCAAAATACCCCCCAAGTGGAAGGTATGTGGGCAGGATGCAGGTTAAGGAAAAGAGCTAGCCAATGACATTGATGAAAAGAAGAGGTTGGGGTGGCCTGTCGGTCACTCATGTGCCAAGGATCCATCTGGATGGGTCGGAGGGAGAGCCTTGACCCAGGCACCAATCTTCTGAGAAGGGGGTGGCTGCTTCACACGCCCACCACACGAGCGTGGGGGAAGGGTGGTCTACCACCCTGTGGAACTGTCATCACCCTAGATTGAATTTTAAAAATTAGTTTGTTTGAGTGGTGCAAGGGCATGGCTCTCCTGGGCAAACATCCACTTTGTGTTGTTCAGACCCTGGTCAAACCATCATCCTTGCCGTCTCACAAATCAACTGGGTTAATACTGTACTATCCTGCCTCTGCACTGCTTGGAGGAGAGAGACCACCATGTGAGAGTGCACTCCCTGAGGGGACATGCTCCCGAGTTTACACTGTCTCAACACAGGTGGCATGTGAATGCCTGTATCAATATCCATGGCTGGACAAGCAGTAGAACATAAGTTGAACTAAGTATGGCAAATGAAACTGTGCAGGGAGTCAGACTGACGGGCTTCCCTGCCATTGTGGTGCAAGTCATCTGAGGTTGTATCATCTGCTTGGCACCCTGCGTGGCTGAGAATGAACTTGGACATACAGCAGCAGGTAAAGATCTGTTTGCACTTTGTGTGTGGCACTGCCCTTGTACGTCTTGCATATGTGCGTAGCCTGGGTGTGTCTGCAAGTACCAAGTGAAGGGCAGACAGGACTCTTACACACTCATCAATAAGCCAGAGGAAGGCAGATGAAGGCAACTGTGCCTATGTGTAAACTGTGCACCCTGGGTGACAGAGGAGGTGGTTTGGTGGAGAGTGTCATGACGCCTCATAGATATAACAGGAGTGCCTTCCAGATTGGAGCCCATCTGGACCTCCATGAAGGCCAGCACTGTGGACCTACCATGCATACCCCATTTCCACCATCAGATAACCAGACTTGGAGAATGGACAACCAGCAATTCAAAGGACCACGGAGAGCACAGGCGGCCTATGTCCCTGGCCACTTGGTAAGGAAGAGGCCACTTGGTAAGGAGGAGTCCCTGTCGCTCTGCAGCATGGCCCTGGGAGGCCGGACACAGGGGTAGAGGGGCGGGCAGTGTGTCCATTATTAGGGGGTCAAAAACAAAATGCATGGGAGCATAGCAGGTACAGGGGTTGCCATGTATGGCCAATTCTCCATTCCATCGAGCGGCACCCCCAGGGCGAGGCAGAGGTCTGCCAACTTCACCTCCAACAAAGTTGGCATTGTGGTGGATCAGGTCCTTCTCAACTTCGATGCCCTCTTCAGCCCAGCAGCTCAGCTCGGGAAGGACAGACTTAAGAGGATCTGGGAAGACATCATGGCTGCCATCAACGAAGAGGGGGTAGCAGACCATTCTATCAA
Organism: Ambystoma mexicanum; assembly: GCF_040938575.1. Taxonomy (NCBI): domain Eukaryota; kingdom Metazoa; phylum Chordata; class Amphibia; order Caudata; family Ambystomatidae; genus Ambystoma; species Ambystoma mexicanum. The sequence goes on along the minus strand of NC_090935.1, from coordinate 839,543,077 downwards.
CACAGTGAAGAAGCACTGAGATGACCTGAAGCACCGGAGCCACGAGATGGCTAAGACAGCATTTGATGCAGGTGCCAAAATGGAGGTGCGCTGTGTGGGCTGTCATCGGATGACACCCCTTCAGCTCCAGGTCGTACAGAGGATTTACCCAGCACTCCACTCCCAGGTACTTGAATGGCAATCCCAGGTCCTTGAGATGCTGTTGAGTACCCATGTGGTGCTCTGCTCTACAGTTTATATGTGTTCGGCATGGGTATGCATGATTGCAGGTACTCCCTCCTGTACACGGCATGTGTGTTTCACTGCACTACACCAGAATGCAGCCTGATGGTGATGATGTGTGTATGTGATGCCAGACATCTGGGATGTGGACAAACATACTGTCAGTTTTCAATGATTTGGTGCACATGTTTGATTGAGTATGAGCCGATGACTACATGTACTGATAAGGTTACAGATGACAGATTGCGATGTTGGCGGCATGTGAGGGACATACATGCATACGACCTCTATGGGTCAGACATTTACTATTCAAGTTTGCATCATCCTCACTCAGCAGCTGAGATTGACACATGTGTATGGATGTTTGCTAGTGAACCAATTAGTTAGGCTGTTGACTGGCATTGGCTGCTGTCTGTACCTGGTGCAAGATATGATGTACAAAATGTTGTAGTGTGACTAAAAAGTTGAAATTCTGTAGGTATTGCTGCTTGCCTATCAGAGGATTCCTGGGAAAAGTAGTTACTGTTGATACAGCTTCTTTGTAAGTTCTGGGACCAGCTAGTACGCTTATGGTACTACAAATCTTTAATATCAGGATGTTCAGTAAACAACACAAGATCAGAAAGCGGTACCACCAGTGCTGGTGAGTGCAGGGTAACAAGGAACACACTACAGCCCAATGTGGTGGAAGTTGGGTATATGCCAGAGAGCCGCACACCTAGTATATGTCCATTAGAGCTGCAGTTCCTCCTCGTAGGCTCAAGATTTCCATTGTTGTTGTGCACTTCTTGTTTACTCCCAGTTTAACACTACCCCTGGATCTGAAACACAAGGACAAATTATTGAGTGCCTGTAATTTAAATGTGTTGCTTATTTTCATCTATCCGAGTTAGTGTCTACACATTACTGTCCCAAATACTAAAACAACTTATGTTCTTATGCCTAGCCACTTCTTCTGAAAACCCACACATTCTTCAGCCCTACATCCAATGAGCACTTGTAAGGAAAGGCTTGGTATCATCAATGAAGACCGACACAAATGACACACAGTTCAAGGGTGTTTATTGAATTTTAAAGGGTTGGTTGAATGTCTATCTAAACCTAAATCTAAGAATGGGAGCAAGGTACAACCATCAAATAATATTAACACAGTATTAGTTGAGTCTGTCACAAACACACACTAGTACCTTCATTCCCAGTGACTGCTGGTACTTGTAGTCCCTTTTGGTTCTCATACAGATGAATATCTCAGTATCAGGACTTTCTGTGCCGAAGTCTCTTTGCCATTCTAAGTCTCTTATTGCAGAGGGTCTAATGTAGCAAACAAAACAAAAAAGTTCCTTTCCTTTGTCAAGATTCTCACATTCATAAGTTCACGATTGGTCTCCCTCCTTCGGGCTTGGACCACAGGTCTCTCTCGTCCGGCTCAGACCCCTTTTCACACAATGTTCACAATTTGTTCTCCCTCATCTGGGCTCGGACCCTTGATCCCCCTCTTCCAGGCTCAGATCCCTTTTGAAACCATAATCGAAGACTTTTGCCTGTGTGCAGGATTTGCTTATCCCATCACAGGACCACTTTGATTTACAATTCTGTACAACTCTTTAACTTTCACTTCCACCACTTCTCAGCGGGTTACTTTACAGAGACCTTCGATTGGGAACACACGTGCCGCCCGTCCACTCTGTCTCACAGTTTTTCTCTTTTGGACTACAAGTCGCAGAATGCACATTCAAGGTTTTTCTCCCTCTTAATCAGTTACAGGCACTTTTCGTATTTACACAAAGTTCTTGACAAAACAGGTTATCCCGCCTTAGCTTCCCTCGAGTCACTGGGTCTCCATCTTTTACCCTCAGTGATGAGGTGTTAGCCGGTTCTCAATGTGGATTCACTTGAGGTCAGGGTCCCAGCCCCTGCCCCTCAAATACCTGGGTTTCTGGAAATCTCCCAGGGAGCAAGCACTGATATAAACATTATCAGGAAAGTGTAGCTGGAGTTTTGGTTCCCTGGGGCATGGCTCCCCTGCCACACTGTAGACCCCTTAGTACTCACAGGCCTCAGTGTCTTCGCAGTCCATCCCCCCTTCTGGCTTCCCAAGGTTCTCCCAGCTGCTGACTTCTCTCTTCTGGTCTTCACAGTTTTTTCAGCATCCCCTGCTCGTTCAGAGTGTGCCTGGGTGGCTGACCTTTTATACTCTTTGAAAGTTGATTGGAGTCAGGTGTGAATAGTTGTCCCTCCCTGCCTGACTCCGCCTGACCTCATTATTGGGACAACATAGAGACTGCCCATAGGAATCCATTGCCCATGGAGTCCTATGGGTAATACTCATGACTCCCATCTGCCTCTTCTTCATCACAGTAGTTGGACTTCTAGAATGGAAATAGGGATTGTGGGAGTTGCATGGTTTCCTGGAGATCAATGAAAAACCATATATGTTTTTGTAAGGATGAAGGGGGCAAATGTATTGTGATGGGTACATTGATTTTCTATTGGGTTTTAATTTCCCTGGTCGTTTTCTCATTTTTCTTACAGAAGGTACTGGGGTATGATGGGACTCTGTAGACAATATCCCATTACAACTGATGAGATTTAGGGTAGGGGTGGAATACCATGTCTCGACCATGTCTCGCCCAAGGGTGTGTCTTCCATAGTCCCACTTCCCAGGTGATAATCCCTCACTCGTCCGTCCCCAGGGTTGGGATCCAAGAGCAATGGCCCTCCCCTGGCACCTGAACAAAGGATCCCTGGGAATAGACTAGGAGATATGCCTCAGGTTTCTCAAACCTTCCACCCGCTCGTCCTGGTAGGAAACAGCACCCTCTATATGTAATTGTGTTCTCATCTTACACCAAGGCAACGTGTGTCCTGTTCTATTTTCTCAAGAACGTTTGTGCTGTAAATAATGGTTCCCCTCTCCTAGTCCCTTTGTTTCATAATGCAACACAATATCAATGTTGTCTTCATTTTCTGCCATTTTCTTTAGACTGATTTAATTATCTTCATAAACCACGTCGCCCTCTTCCACCCACAGTACCCAGACCCTGTGTCCCTGGAACAACCCCCTAACCCTGAATAAGGCCAGGAGGACCAAACAGTGTGCTGTTTTAGCTGGTATTTCTGGTGTGATAAAGGGCTTGTTTGTGCCTGTCGCATGTGGAATCAGGGAGCAGACATAGCAAGTATCATTTCCCCTCTCTTTTCCCACAGCCCTCATGTTTTTTATCAGTGTTGGTGCGATGCTAAACCCTAGTGCTGCTCAAGATCAATTCTGAATTCAACACATCAGTTTTGCTTCAGGTCATGGGCCTATTTATTTTTTCTAATACGTCTATGTCATTAACACTGTGTTGTACAAAACTGCATTCTTTTTTAAACCTAAGGCCAGGAAGAGAGAGAAAAAAGAAAAAACAATCAAACATACCATATATTTTATTACTCTTCCGGGTCCCTTCTGTGGTGAAGCTTGATTAAAACAGTCTGATGCCCAAAAAGGCAGACCGATATTAAAAAAGTGCCAGTTGACAGATACTTTATTTTTTCCCCTTTTCTTGCCCTGGAAGGGGGATGTAACCCATGTCTTTGTGGACATCTGATATGTGGATTCATACCTTATGACCAGCAACTGCCACAGCGCTATGTTTTGCATAGGTGACCTCAAACAGGCCAAGAAACCTAGGCTCACTCCACTTTCCCATAAAGTTAGTGATAAAAACCTCATCCCCTGGATAAAGTTTGTGGTTACTGCAGGAGTGAAGCTTCTTCCTGTTTCAGCGGGACCTCTGTTGTTGGTGTGGCTAGCCTACTTTGATGGGAGCCCAAGCTTTTTTGATATAAACTTGAGGGAATTGGTAAGTTCCCTAAGATAGCCCTGAAACTAATCTCTCAAAATGTCTGAGCTATGAGCATCATAAGCTTTGCGGACAGGAGTAAAAGATGTTTGCAGCCTCCTACCCATTACTATTTTGTGCAAGGTTGGATGATGATCGGAACCAGGCTAGTTCTGTAAAGCAAATAAATCCACAGCAAACCAATGCAATCTAGCTCTTTCAGTAAACCATTGAGATGTTCCACTATACTTTTGGCCTCGGGGTGGCTAGATGAACACAATTGATGCTGTATGCCTAATAGGGTAGTTATTTCTTTGAAGGGATAGGTGAAAAAATGTGGCCCATTGTCAGAACTGAACACTTCACAACAAGGGATTTAGCTGCAGATTTGGCATTGGGGTGGGCACAGGGACCTACTTCGAGACAATGGGAGAATGGGAACACAACAACAATCAAATAGCAAAAATGATTGAATCTGTTAAACACATCTACAAAATCTATATAGAGATGTTGAAGAGGCCCTGAAGGGCAGGGCAATGAACCTTTAATCTTTTTCAACGTTTGACCTGCTGTGTAACGTTGGCACGTTACAGAATTGGTAATGAACTCTGCCACATGTTCCTGCAAATTGGGAACAAACCAGTCCTCCTGCAGGTCTGCTGTGATGTACTCTTTGGATGCGTGTGTCGGCTAATGCAATTGTTCAAGGGCATTCTTAAGTAATTCATGGGGCATAACAGGCTTCCCTGAAGTGTTTTGTCTCAATGTTAAATCTGTGGGTGATAAAGAACAGTCCATCTTTGTTCATAGTGCTTGTTCTTGCAGAAGGGCATGTCCCTGTAACTCTATTATTTGTGCCATGGTAGGGCAATGTAGGGGTCAGTAATTTGTACTTGCTGCTGTGGAATGTTTCGCAAGAGTGGAATCACTTTGTCTGTAATGCGTGGTAAACTTGCTGCCTCGTTTTCTGCTGTGTCTGCCACATCATTACCCTGAGATATTAAGTCTGTACCCTTTGAGTGTGCTACACGCTTCACTACTGCTAATACCGATGGAAGGGGCAGTGCTTTTATTAATGTGGAAAGTAGATCTGCATGTTGCACGGGTGTGCCATCTGATTTTCTTAAGCCTCCCCTCTTCTATCTGGACAATCCTGAGTGCACTGTTGATGTGACATATGCTGAACTTGAATAAATGGTGGCACAACATCCTTTTGATATTGCTATTGTTGTTATTAATGCTACAGGTTCTGCTGCTTATGTCAAATAGTATATTGGTAATCTCATTTTTGATACAACCGCAAACTCCCCCTCCTCATATCGTACCACTGCCGCCCTGTGTGTCTGTAGCCCATGTTCTGATTGATAATAGATGACCCATCAATGAAAAGTATCTCTTCTTTCTATAAGGGGTCTTCCTTAACATGCGACAGGTCATCCAGCATGTCATGAAATATAGTAAATTCATGTATATAGTACCCTAGTTGCACTCGGTCTGCAAGAAATGTTGTTTCTATCTGCACAATGCTACAATGGTGGCACACATTTGCTCTTATGTATCCCATGCTGTGGGATACTGTTTGACCTGGGGCAATTCTTCTCCTGGTTTCAGCTTGATGCGGATGGCACCTATTCCTTTCAAAAGACCCACATCGTGGGGTCCTCTGCTCCATATTTCTTTAGGCACCTTGTCCAAATCTTCATTTAATTGTGCTAATAGTGTCTTTGTAAGATGTGCTTTCAGGGGAACTTGTCTGTGCTTTTTTAAAAAAATGTAGGTGATATTGGTATATGTACCATTTCAACAGTTAACCAAGAATAAAAAAAAAAACATTAAAGGTTTTAAAAAAAACATTTTACTTAATATATGTCATATTGTACATCATCATATTACAAAAGATAAAATACAGAGATTAATTCATAGGATCAAGGTTTAAACACACAATTATTCTACTAAATCAATTATGTAATTTTAATATAGTATTTCATAATGTATTTCCAAATATAGTAGGCTGCATAGTTTAACTTTGTAGTGCTTCCAGAGAAGAGGTGGGCCCAAAACTGATCTGTATGCATATGTGCTATGGTTGTGACCACGTTGCTATAGCCTTTACTATATAGTTGACGTAAGGCCGGGCATGCAGTCAGCAAATGAAACACATATTCAATGAATTCCTTGCAAATGCAAAAGTCTATTGTCATAGGGAATGTCCATCCCGTCCTTTCCATAGTAGGCAAATGGTTGAACTGGATCATCATAATAAATCATCAGACTTCACTATTTTGAACCTTATAAACATAATCAAGAGGAATACCCTTCTGAAAACTATGAGTAGCATCCGTTTGATACATAGGGCCTCATTAGGAAAATGGAGGTTGCCATGCTGCAATATGCGGCATGGCTTCCCCCATACCGGGTACCTGGTCCGGGTTCCCTGAATGGGGAAATACTGGCCAATTCCGACCTTGGAGAGCCCGGTATTTCTCCATTCAGGGAACCCGGACCTGGTACATCCCCATTCCCATTTGAGCCCCCATAGGGCTCAATGGGAATGGGGACGATGCAAACAACGGGCCTGTTAATGACGGGCCCATTGTTTGCATCCTAGTCTGCTCATGGGTCCCGCTAAGGACCCCTGGTTTCACCAGGCGTCCTTAGCAGGTCCCGCGAGGTGACCTCGTAAAGAGGCGGTAGGAGGTTAACGGGGCCTGCAGCTCTACTGGCCCCATTAACCCCCTACCGCCAGGGTCATAATGAGGCCCATAGACTTTGGGGATAAATGGTGAATATTGTTAATCCTGTCCCATTCTTCTGCAATCTTCTTTTACTGTTTTATATCAAGGCAGATATGGAAAGGGGACTCCAATGAAACTCCTATAGCCACTGAGTGGAAGGAGGGGATATTTTAGACCCCCCACCCCTATTCCTGCACTCTCTTGGCAGGCCCTGTCGCAGCTGCTTTGCGTCCAGTGCCCCGGCCCCTAACCACTCACGCGGGAATGCCCCTGGAACTGCTCCCCCTTTTGACGTCCCTCATAGTAATGTAGAACTAGAGATGGACATGACTTCATTTTGCAAAACAGCAACTCCATTTTGTAATGCTAAAACAATTATGTGGGCCCAATGCAAGCCTGCAGCTCTCCCAGCCAGGCGCGCTCCGTGAGTGAGTGCCTCCCCTCACCTCCTCCCCCGTTCAACATCTCTGCAGCTGTTTAGTTCCCATGAGAAGACTGCTGCGAGAATGCAACAAAATCAACACTGTATCTTCTGCCTTCCACCTTATTTCACTGATTCAGATACAGCCCTGGGCAGGGGCCAGGGCAGAAGTTATTCATCTCCATAAACCCGCCCGACACCCCCATTGACCCTGGCCATAAAAACATGATGCCCCTGTATAGAGTCAACAGCCAAGAAAGACTTTTTGAGGTCGGCTTTGATTCATTACGATTGTAACATAGACATAGCCAATACACCTATTGCAAACAGGAACCAATGTAATACGTAGTTATAACCAGAAATGTTCATGTTAAACCTTAATAACGAGTGTATAACATACACTAATACAGGACATAAGAATGCTCATGGAAACAACATATGACAATGCAATGCATAATCTATATGACCTTATACACACCAGCATTGAGCTACCTCGTGTCCAGTAACCTATGAGATTAAGTGTAAATAAATATGTGTCATAGGGCCTCTTACACAGAATGCGGTAAGGGTTTACCGATACCGGTAAGGGCACCAGTACCGGTAAACCCTTACTGCCTTACTATGAGGTCCCTTTGCCGGACCCGACCTCAACGGCTGGTTTTAGCAGCCGTTAAGGAACGGGGCCGCAAATGGACCTTGGTGCTAATTACGGTACCGCAATTTGCGGTACCGTAATTAGCTCCTTCCCCATTGAGCCCTATGGGGGCAAAAATGGGAATGGGGAAGTGCCTTGGTGAATGGGGAATTTATGCCCCCGCTCACCTTGGATTAGGGCGGTAATTCTGCCATCCACCAAGGCGGACACGGTAAAATACCGGTGGCAACCATGGCGCTAATAGCACCATGGTTACCACATACCGTGTAATGAGGCACAAAGTGTGCGAGAATCATGTAGTGGACAATTTTTTCTAACAAGCATAATCTGTGTAAGTGGTGCGCATATAGGCCACAAGTCGCGAACCATCCTGCTCCTTCGCATATGTAAAAGATGAACATCAAATCAAGTATGTATTTTTTGAGCTTTGTTGTTTCCTTTTGTAATGATAACTACGTTGAGCTAAACGGGTCATACAGTATGCTTTAACCTAGTATGAGTTAAGTGAAACTCAGCAAGCTACATGTAAAAAGCCTGAATGTACAATTGTGTTTTAAATAGCCCTGTTACATCATGCAACAGAAAACCAACTCACAAGAAAGCCTCGACACTCCCATGCCATCAGGGTGTCAAAGGGGGTCAGCGGAAGAGTTAATGGTGTTTGGACCCTTGATCATGGAATCCCACAATGAAATGTATACCCATGATGATATGTGCCGTTTTGTGACCCGGCCCTGTTAGTCATATATTCAGCATTCCCTTTGTTGTTACCAGGTAGATTCCCCAAACCCCAAACCGTGCAATGACCCCAAGGACTCTACCCTTTAGTCAGTATATCCTGAATTGTCTAAACAAATCATGCACAGCGATTAACAGACGAAGCCGGATCTATGACCAGTAATAAATAATGTACCCTTGAACCATGTTTTGCAAGCAGTAAGATACAGGCCTCTGAGGTCACCGGACAAACAGATCATGGTAGCGAATGAATGGGAATGTGTGGCCACAAGGGCAAATGTTACATGACTCCAACAATACAAGGAATACAAATCTCTACATGGCATGCCAACCCGATGAGCCATTATTGACTCCGGCGGGATGTTTAATTGTGTTTTGTGGGTTTCTCCCTTATACCACATTGAACTTTCTTATGTCGCCAAGCTATTTTGCCATAATCCGGTTGGGGTGTCGAGATCTAACATATTTTTGAATAGGCTCTAAATATTTTCGTTCTTCTCACTATGCTCACAAATTTGAAGATGGAATATACTCTGACAAATCTTACAGCATGTAAGCATATTGGTAAGGCCCAATTCATTACAGAGCACCCCGGACTGTTTTTTGAACATCCTTTACTAATCAAGTTCTTTATTGTTAAGTATGTATAGCACATATAGATTGCTCGAAACAATGCAGGCGTTAAAGATTTTAAGAAGACCCTCAGTAGAATAACGCACACTATGGGATATGAATGACTTAGTTACATAGAATTTTCTAGAGGCTTTATTCATAATATCATTGGCCACCAATTTACTAGTAAAGGTGTCGAAGATAGGCATATCAAGATATATGTAACGTGAAACAGTGTTGATTTGAATACCCTCAACTTTCCATGTAAAGTTTCTAGATCTAGAGTCTTTCTTGCAATTAATAAACATGATTTTAGTTTTCCCCAAGTTAATGCCTAATCCATTAAACTCGGAATAGTCTTGGAGACCCTTCTGCTGCTTTGGAGACCGATGTGGGTGAAGTCAAGAATGACTGTGTCATCCACAAATGATAACTAGCTAATTCCTTGACTACCAAGTATAGGGGGAAATTATGGCAAGCCTTCAGAGAGTTATATAGATTTGCTAAATACAAGTTAAATAGTACAGAGGCTAAGGTATACTCCTGTTTTAAGCCATAGTTTGTCAGGATAGAATCTCCCAATACTCCTTTCTAGTTTATTGTCATCTGCATCGTGATATCCGAATACAGTTCCATTATAAAATGGAGGACACTGGGATCAAGTGCCCAAGAAGATAATTTTGACCATAATCTCTGTGTATTCACTGTATCGAAAGCCTTCTTCTAATGAATGAAGCAGATGTATAGAGCTTCTCCTGTTTTACAATGTGCAGACTGAATATGGAAGGATAGGCTCCATAAGTTAGCGAGGGTGTTCATACCATGTCTAAAACGTGTCTGCTGTTTTTTGAAGATGTTCTTACACTGTAATCAGTTATTAATTATTTTTAAAACAAATTAGCAGACATTTTTAGACAAGGAAACAACCATAGCTAATAAACAATAGTTGTAAGGTAGTGACTTCAGCCCCTTCTTATGTATTGGAATGAGAATGGATTTTTTCCAAGAGCTATGGGTCTTACCCGTGCTAATTATTAAGGAAAATATATTTTCAGTTACAATTGACTATCCACCCGTGTTTGCTTTTCAGGCTATATTAGCCACTTTGTCTGCCACTGTGTCTCTGGAACCTTTCCGTTTGATTGTAAAATGCTAAATATCTTCTGCAAGAATTTTAAAACCATCACCTGCATATTCTTGAGTCAGTTTAACTGACGTTTCTTGGGTATAACTGTTACAAATATATTATTCTTCAACATATTTTTTACCATTCAATGTACAAATAGGATTGATTTCATTCTTGCTTGTGAGGGCCATTGTGTGCCATTATAAATGGCCCAGAATTTGCGGCAGTCAGAATGTTGTAATGCATTATATATCAAATGCCACTGAACTGTCTCCGTAGATTGCTTGTGTTGTCTAATCAAATGTTTACCCTTTTAATGACACTGTAGGGGAGAAGTTGTTTCTTGATAATGAGTGCATTCCTTCTAAATTGTTTATTTTTAGACACAATTGCAATATAACGGATTTGACTAGATCTATTCGTAGCATAGCTACTTGTTTTAGTGCTTTCACAAATCCCTTCAATTACAGTCGCTATTTCGTCACAGTATTCACAACGGTCTATATTTTTTGTTTGCAAAAAGTAGGATATTATATTTTTGGCTTTTTTGATTGAATGTATCTATATTTTAGTTTGATCAAATTTTACGATTTGTTGTGTTGTTAATGTTATATGTGCAAGGCATATGCTCCAATTTATCAGCCTCAATGGCAGAGATTGTCAATTCGCTAGCACTATGTTCATTAGGGGTGTTTAATTTAAGTTCAAAGTTTTTAATATGTTTAAATAATTCTCTCTGAATTAAGACATAGTCAATTCATGAATAATATTTGCTGCTGGCTCATGTGTATGGTCCAAATTGGAGTATGGAGGAAATAGTATATGTATACATGTGTAACAGATTCCCACTAAAGATAACATTCTCCCATATGCATGTGTCGCAATAAGGATTATAAGACTCAATAGCTATATCAAGAAATGTGACCTCATGTTGATTCTTCTTAAGACAGACCCCAGCATCTTTAGTGAGGTTGAATGGCCTAGAGAGATACCTTTGAAAATTGAGGTCATCCATGACTATAAAGGTGCCTCCTGGGTTCATTATTGACCATTCATTTAAATGTATTCAACACGAGAACTTATGTTTTCTGTCATGTGATTACCCGGGGGGTTGTAAATATTAATCAGCAATGTACAGCCCAGAGAGGTATGAGACTTAAAGGATATAGTTCCAGAAAGCACACATTGTGATATCGAGCAAGATTTAAACTCTTCCAGTGCTAGGCTATGTTTTACTCCTGTGATAAGTCCTCCAGAGAGCCCACCTCCTCAATTTGACAAATTTGATTAGCTGCAAATTAATTAAAAGCCAAAGTATTCCAAGCTAATATGTCAAGGGAATCTTTAGGAGAGTTTTCTGGTCACACCGACTTCTTGCCCACCTTTCATTGTTCTTGGTTGTATTTTCTATAAAACCAGTTATGCCCTCCAGCGCAAATGATAGTTAATGTCTTCCAAGTCACTATTTCTTGGGCTGTCTCGATTTCCTTTTAACGACTCTCTGCTAGGCAAAATAGGTTTAGGATATATCTCTGTTATTCATTGAAAACCATAGCCACCACTAAGGAAGATTTGAGCATTGGCCATAATAAGTTCAACTAATATAGTCGAGACCAGATGGACCAGAGCCCAAATTTCTTTTTTATAGCTAGATGAAAGTTCAAAATGAATAATATCTTTAGACGAACCTAATTGAAGTTGTGGAATACTATGTAATAGTTCTAACATGCAAGATTGATTTAAAAAGGCACTGTTATCAAAGGTTACATTTCATGATCTTTGATTTTAGAGCATAGTTCCATTTTTGACATAATTTCAGCTTTATTTGGAAAACTAGCAGCTGTAGCAGAATTATGTGAATCTACCTTCTCCAATTTAGATGGTAGTTTAGTTCCCTGGTTTAACAGCCATACATCTAATGTTCAATTCTGTGCTCTAACCATAGATAGTTTAGGGTTAGTGTTAAGTGTATCAGTGGCAAAATAGCAGAATCGGTTAGATAGTTCCAATTAAGCTTAGGCATGAGGGACATGTGCTAAATGTAGTTTTGGGAGGGAGTTAATATTTGGTTTGATCATCACCGCTCCTTGTTTGTTATTAATTGCTCATTGTCGTCTAAGTTTGGCTCTTTGTTGCCTTTCATATTGTCTTCTCGAAGGGCTCTGCTTACTCAGTAGATTTTGCTTGATAATTTCATTTGCCTGGCTAACCACAGTTCTAGTTTGAATATTCGTTTTTCTAACATCAATTGTGTTGGTTTGAATTCTGACACTACAGAATGAGAATCTGCTTCTGATTCAATCGTTTCTTCAAAGTCCTGAGACCCACATCACCAATCCACATATTTATTTTTCACCGAATGGTCTTGTGGTCTTTATCATTTGACTAGGTTGAAATTTGCATGCTTCAATTACCACATCCACCAACTTTGTAAACCCTGCTTTCAGTGTTGGTTGGTCTTTGTATAGACTATTACACAAAGCTAGAATAGCTTGCAGCATAGTCACCGATTCTGCTCCAGCAGGAAATTCCCTAATAGAGGACTCAGTGGAACTAGAAGTAAAATAAGTGTTGTAAATCAACAATGAAGCATTGAAGCAATGAAGTTAGATGAATTAGTTAATGAAGTGGCAATTATATTTTCTGATAAATTCGAATTAATCTTATTCTTTGCGTGCAGGGAATCACCTATAGAATCTCTCTTCAAACTAAGGAGGAGATGAAGATGAGAATTATTGTCTACAGGATTGGACATTGTATGATATGATATGATATGATATGATCGTTTATTTATATAGCGCCTATACACAATGTGTTTCAAAGAGCTTCAAGGCAAGGGAGGGAACAAGGGGAAAATACAACCACATTCTTACAAGCCATGAACAGTAAGGATGTGAAATTAACTATTGTACTCGGCCTGATGACATTTCAGATAGTGCAAGAGCTAAGACATAGATAAGGAAGGGAGGGGGAGAGTGGGAAGGAAATGGAAACAGACAGGCGACTACCATACTAGGCCTGATGACTTTTCTGGTAGAGCCGGAGAAAGATAAAAGGTGAGGGAAAGGGGTGCAGAAAGGGAGGGGAGGAACAAAACAAGTGACTATCATACTAGGACTGAGGACATTTCAGATAGTGCTGGAGGGGTGGTGGGGAGGAAAAAAACAGTAATGGGAGGGTGGAGGAAACAGACGAGGTTGCTATCATTTTAGGTCCAGGGACAATTCTGATAGAGTAAGTGCATATAAGATAGTAAGGGGAGGAGATAGGAAAAGAGAGAAGGGAAAGGAGGAGAGAACAGAGAGTAAGCAGTCAAAAAGAGTGGAGAAGCAAGAGTGGAGAGCGAATACAATTGCAGAAGTCAGTAGTAACACATAATGTTGCAAGCCAGGATACAAGATGAGGATGGGAACAACATGATTCAGGGCCACCATGAGTACAAGATGCAAAGGAAGTCCAGCATGAGAGTTGAGAAAGAGTGACGCACCGTGAATGAAGTCAATAAAAGTCAAATCCAGCATTGGCCACAAGACGGTGATGGTGAAGGAAGGCATCAGATGGGCGAGGCTTGCTAAGTGGTGAAAAAGAGCGGCGAGCAGGAAGGCACCAGGTGGGTGGGGCTTGCTAAGTGGTGAAAAAAGCAGCAGCAGGAAGGCACCAGGTGGGCGGGGCTTAGGCCAGGTGACCGAGATCCACTTGCCCCTGCTCCTCATCTGCAAAGGAAAAGAAGCTGGAGGGCTCCTTAAGTAGGGAAACAGAGCGGCAAGCAGGAAGGCACCAGGTGGGTGTGGCTTGCTAAGTGGAAAAAGAGAGCAGGAAGCAGGAACGCACAAGGTGGGCGGGGTTTGCTAAGTGGTGAAAAAGAGCGGCAGACAGGAAGGCACCAGGTGGGCGGGGCTTAGGCCAGGTGACCTAGATCCACTTGCACCTGCTCCCCATCTGCAAAGGAAAAGAGGCTGGAGGGCTCCTTAGGTAGGGAAACAGAGCGGCAAGCAGGAAGGCACCAGGTGGGCGGGGCTTGCTAATTGGTGCAAAAGAGCAGCAAGCAGGAAGGCATCAGGTGGGCGGGGCTTGCTAAGTGGTGAAAAAGAGCGGCAGGCAGGAAGGCACCAAGTGGGCGTGGCTTAGGCCAGGTGACCTAGATCCACTTGCACCTGCTCCCCATCTGTAGGTGCAAGTGGATCTCATCGTATTGGATTGTAGTCTCATCATGAGTTTGGACAATATGAGTTTCCCTCCTCAGTTAAGCTAGAGGTACAGTTTCTGTGAGCAAAATAGTCGGTCTCATAAATTCAGTGATTTTACTTTGCTCAGCACGAGACAAACACTACGTGCAGGCAATCTCTACTGCAGTAGCAATACCGTCAACACAAGCACTTGCTTGTAATTTACTGTGCACAGTCTTTGTAAAGCTCTTGCTAGATTCTATGTGCACTTTCCCATAGAGTTGTTTCTACTGCGGGGATGGTCCAACTTCTGAGCCGTCGGCATGATTCCGTAATAGTAACAAGAGGAAAAGTAAATTGCAGCACTCCTTTGTCCACAAGCCTGCAAACTACTAACTGCTTCAGAAATGGCCTTGCCGGGACTTTTTAGCATTCAACATGGACCAAACACCATGCCATGTGGCCTGTCTTCACTGCAACCTGTGGTTCCTTTTACTGACAGAACTGGGCAGATCAGAGTCCTCTTCAGCTAACCTATTGGGAAGTCGAGTCTGTGCATGGGATTGTGAAAGTGGTAATTCCCAACACTGCCATACCTCTGTAGTGTGACAATGTGCCCTGTGGTAACACATTTGTGTTCCATTGCTGTATTCGTGCCTGTGCCTGTGCGTGAAGGGGATTCATTGTGTGTTTTGAGGCCACTGCTGTTGGTGGACCGTATTCTGCATAGTTTTGGCAGCTGGGGGCATCTGGATAACTGGGGGATTCTGCCGTGGGATGCTTTGTGTATTTGAGGGAAATAGGGACTGCACCCGTGGGGGCTGCATTTGTGGGGGTTGCATCTGTTGTGGATTGGTGATTGTCTGATATGCTGGGATACCACCAGAGACATACTGTACTTTATTTATGTTCCTGCACTCTTGTGCAAAGTGTGTCACATTCCTGCAAACAAAACACGGTCCTCATATCCTGGGTCTTAATACTCCATATTCAAATGCACCCCCCTACCTCTGTTAAAGCCATCCCTCATTTGTGGAAAATACCCACCTTGTGGAATGTACCCTCCTTGTGGAAGATACTCCCTTGTGGAATATACCTCCTTTATGGAATCTACTTACCTTGTGGAATAGTCCACCTTGTGGAATTTACACTGTCCCACCAACACCTCCCTGTGGTGGGTTGTACATGTGTGGTCTTTCTGTGGGACTTGTAATTATTACTCCTTCCATGCTGAATTTTGCATTTTATTTCTTAATCTATCTTATTTCTCTCTTTATCCCTTTTCACTCTACAATGATATACTATTTGTGCTTTTATCTCTGGTCATCCTTTCATCTCAATACCCAACCCCTTCCTTAATTCTGTTGCTACATCTGTGGGGAAACCCTTTACAATATGTAATAAAAAAAGGAATGTTCATATCCCAGGATTGTAGCATCTCTAACTGCCACATCCCCTGTGTTTGTTGAATGTGCTGAGTTTGTTGTTGTGTTTGGACTCATAGTATGAGCTAGAATAGACTGGATGTTTGATGTGTCTGGTTAAATGTCCTGTATTGCTTTTCATATGTGTGCTTGCCAGTTATTGAATGGCATGCCACCATGGGCATTGCTGCTCAGTGTTACCCCATCATATTCTGTCAGTCTCCAAAGTCTATCTGCTGGCTCACCCAATAAAGAGGCGAACAAGCTTTTCATATCGCCTACAACCAGGATAATCCCTGCTGTTTGTTTCTCAAGGGCATAAATCCACTTTCCTGCCCCTGCCTTGAGGGATGTCAAGCTGTTCATTAAGTTTCCCTTGTCCTGAGTCCCCTTTCAACTTTTTTGTAACAGGAGAAATTGTGTGCCCTGCTTCTGAGGCAGTGATAACAGGTATTCTGGTGGTCCATCTCCTAAGCCATTCAGACCACAGAATCCTATCTCTATCCTCAAATGATACTCTGCCTACTGCTTCTTCTACTATGCACTCTCCATCATCACTTTCTGTTTGTCCATGACCACACAATGAGTCACTATCCACTTCTTCTAGAGAAGGGAGATCTCTAACAGGTTTGCTGTTCAGTTTGAACAATATTTGCCCCGATATGCATTGATCTGTTGCTACGGCTGTGCATCTCTCCTCCTCCTGCTCCTGCACTGCTCCTACAAGCTCATCCTCTGCTTCTTTTAATACATCATCTCTTTGTCTGTGCATGTGTTTTCCTATTTCTAAAAGTAATGGGTTTTTAACAGTGTCTGTTGATGTACCCGAAACAGCATATGTTGATGTTTTCTAATAGCCTCTGTTGCTCTCTATGTCTGGCCCTTTATATATGTTAATGTTAATGTTAAATGATATTTGTACCACACACTATCACCACCCGAGTGGTCCCCTGCTGCTCTGGTGGCTCTGAAAAAAAAGGGAAGGAGGGGTGAGTTAGTGGGAATAAGCTGGAAAAGTGCAAGAGAGCAGTGATGTGTTGTTGGCAGCCTCAGCCCGGTGGGTCCGTTGGCTGGGTTTGGGGTGCTTTACGGTCGGTAGTCGTCGTGTGTTGTGTGGTTTGTTTTGTTGTTGCAGTGTAGTGAAGTTTGTGCGGATTGTTGTGTTTTAGGCTTGTGGTTGTGTTTGGTTAGAGTTTGAGAGGTGTATGCAGAGGGGTGAAATTGTTAGTGGATTGGTTAATTGGCATTGCTGTCCTTGCAATCATGTCTCGGTGTGATGCTTGCTATCATTCACTATTCCATCTGAGTGTGGCACCTGCTAATCTTCAATATCCTATCCAGATGTGAGGCAGGCTAGTGATCATGATTTCATCTAAGTGCTGCACTTGTTAATATTAACAGTTTCATTTAAGTGTGGTGCATGCTAACATTCACAATTCTATCTATATGCGATGCAGGCTAAAGTTGAGAATTCCATTGAAGTGTGGCACATGCTGACATTCACAAACCTATCTAGATGCGATGCATATAACGTTAAGAATTCCATCTAAGTGTGGCACATGCTAACATTCATAATCCTATCTAGACGTGGTGCAGGCTAACTTAAGAATTCCATCTAAATGTGGCACATGCTAACATTCATGATCTCATCTAGATGTGACGCAGGCTAAAGTTAAGAATTCCATCTAAGTGTTGTGCATGCTAACATTCACATTTCTATCTAGATGTGATGCAGGCTAAACTTAAGAATTCCACCTAAGTGTGGCACAAGCTAACATTCATGATCTTATCTAGATGTGATGCAGGCTAAAGTTAAAAATTCCATCTAAGTGTGGCATATGCTAACATTCACATTTCTATCTAGATGTGACGCAGGTTAATGTTAAGAATTCCATCTAAGTGTGGCACAAGCTAACATTCATGATCTTATATAGATGTGATGCAGGCTAAAGTTAAGAATTCCATCAAAGTGTGTCACAAGCTAACATTCATAATCCTATCTAGATGCAATGCAGGCTAAAGTTAAGAATTCCATCTAAGTGTGGCACATGCTGACATTCATGATCCTATCTAGATGTGACACAGGCTAATGTTAAGAATTCCATCTAAGTGTGACACATGCTAACATTCATGATCTTATCTTATTTAGATGTGACACAGGCTAAAGTTAATAATTCCATCTAAGTGTGGCACATGCTAACATTCATGATCTTATCTAGATGGGACGCAGGCTAAAGTTAAGAATTCCATCTAAGTGTGGCACATGCTGACATTCATGATCCTATCTAGATGTGACACAGGCTAATGTTAAGAATTCCATCTAAGTGTGACACATGCTAACATTCAGGATCTTATCTTATTTAGATGTGACACAGGCTAAAGTTAATAATTCCATCTAAGTGTGGCACATGCTAACATTCATGATCTTATCTAGATGGGACACAGGCTAAAGTTAATAATTCCATCTAAGTGTGGCACATGCTAACATTCATGATCTTATCTAGATGGGACGCAGGCTAAAGTTAATAATTCCATCTAAGTGTGGCACATGCTAACATTCATGATCTTATCTAGATGGGACGCAGGCTAAAGTTAAGAATTCCATCTAAGTGTGGCACATGCTAACATTCACATTTCTATCTAGATGTGATGCAGGCTAAACTTAAGAATTCCATCTAAGTGTGGCACAAGCTAACATTCATGATCTTATCTAGATGTGACACAGGCTAAAGTTAGGAATTCCATCTAAGTGTGGCACATGTTAACATTCACATTTCTATCTAGATGTGATGCAGGCTAAACTTAAGAATTCCATCTAAGTGTGGCACAAGCTAACATTCATGATCTTATCTAGATGTGACAAAGGCTAAAGTTAAGAGTTATACTCAACTGTAGGTCCATGACAGGGATTGGTATAGCCAGCAGTGGGCTGTAGAGGAAAGGACCCAAAGGGCAAGGCGGAAGGTACTGTAACCTCCTTTTTTGTTTTGTGTGTCTCATCATTAGGGCGTCATCCTCTTCCAAAAAATATTTTCCACCATTTCAATATGCTCTGTCTACTCTTCAGTTTGTTTTCCTTTGTGTGTAGTAAATATATATGTATACATGTGCTCCAAAATGTCTTTTGCAAGTGTGCCTTCTGTGGGCCATTGTTTAAAAAGAATTCCGACAGTCCCCTGTACCCACTCTGCATGGTAATTTAATATTTTATCCCTCTACTGATTGAGTGCCATATAAATGTGTTCAAATGGAGTGTGCATGATTTCAATAAACCCCCATCCCCTCGACTCAATATCTAACAACACTATACATAATTTTAATAAATCAATTTGCAACTAAATCCAATGTTCAAACCCCTTTGTCACTTTAATAAACCAATTTGCAAAAAATGCAATTGTCAGCTGTTTTTTGAAACATTTTTTATTGTAATTTTAACATGAAAGACAGAAGAAATGGTACAGCAAAACAATCAATTAGTAAATACAGGAATCATTCAAGAAAACTAACACCCAGATTCTGTAACAGTATTTCCAAAAATCACCATATCTATAAGTTAAGAGGGGAGTGGGTAGACAGAAGCAAGGGGCAAGAAAAAAGCAGGAGAAACAAGAACAGAGAAAAATAAAAAAAATTGAAAGAGAAAAATAAAAATAAAATAAACAATAACAACAATTAGGGAAACAAGGGAAGGGAGGTTGAAGGAGATAACAGGGAACCTGACAGACATCACACATCTTTCTTCATTCCATCTGCTAAGGGCAGGAGCCCTCCCTTCGACGGAACGCGCATACTGCAGCCACTGCTAACCTAGCAGTTCACAATACTGCATATGCAACCAGAGATGCAAGTAAGCCCATTATAGTTACTTGAAAACCCCCCCTGCCTAATGCAGGTTTCAGCCTAGGCGCCCACATTGGGTTGCAGCAAGAAGCACTGCCCATTTCAAAATGGCCGATTTTCTTGCCTGATGCATCGCAGAGTCCAGGTCACCATCTGTAAGCCCAGCTGATTGGACCAGTGCCACTACTTCTGCACGAGCCAGCAACCAGATGAGGAAGCCAGCCACTGCCACAGAAGGGCCTGTCTGCAGCTGTCTGCAGCAGAACGTGGCTGATCGTGCTGACCATCCACACAAATATGCCCATAACTCCTATTTGCAAGATTCAACATCTGCAACGGTGAGTCGAGCTCCCGCCCCTTTGCTGAAAACGAACTAGCTACGAACACTGGCATGCCCTCATCAATTCGAAATGTTTTGGTTGTTATTCCATGTATCCCACGATAGTCAATGAGCTAATTACCTCCTGTGCCTTCGTAACATCCCTCTTCTCCTGATTGCCCTCAATAACAGCCTCACTTTTACATCTTATGTTTATGACCGCACGCGGATCGTAGCCACCCGTTCTATTTGTATTATTAATGCCATTGCATTCAGCCTTAGTGCACTTGGGCAAACTATGTCCGTCTCATGCTGCATTCAATGCAGTACCCGTACTGTCCTTGTTCTACCCTAACTGTGTACAGCATCTGATCACTCTGATAGTTGGCATTGTATTGGTCTGTTGCACCTGGCCACTTGATATTCTAGTTGCATTTGGTATGTAGTCATCCTCACAATCTGTAAATTGACTGCTTTTCATATTTAGCCACTCTCAAATGTGTTCTTGTTTTGCATCTTGTATCTAATGACCATGCTGCTCTGTCCACCTCATATCCTGTATAGTGACTGCTCCTACACGCAACCACTTCGGTTAGACTGCCCCCGGACTGCACGTTGCTTCCAGTCTCTATACTACTTTGTATTTTGGAGGCATCCCACATATAGCCCTCTTATATGTTGTATTTCGATCACATCTCACACTTAACCACCCTGACATCTGTAGCTGGACCGCACTACATAACCAGGTACCCTGCTACTTTGCACCCTGGATAGCAGCACCCCTAACACTTCTAGGCTAACATGATGCTGAGAGCTCCACACTCCTAGCACTACCCCATCATACCACCAGCTCCCTTTTTATTTGCATTTGCTTAACCTACACCATGATCTACTCTCACACCATCCTGCCCCCCACACTCACAATCTCATCCCACACTGGTTTGCTTCCACACACTACCTCAAAACACCATGCCACCCAAGCCCCCACCATGCCTGATTCCTCCCATGCTACATGGGCTCCGGTCTCACACAACCACGGCCACCTCATCTAGCCACTAGACTCTCCAGACTCAGAACACGCACCCTCCTCCAAGACATTATCACTGCACCCACGTCCACTAAATCAAGAAACAACAGACTGGGCTCTCGCACTGCCATGAGAACTCCTGATAACGTCACCTACTACTCCACACATACATCCAGGCCCACCTCATGCCACAGCTCCAAGCTTTCGCCATCAACCCCTCTGCTCACTAACCTCCTACCCAAATCATGCCCATCTAAGCAACTAGGAAAAAACACACAGAAGCCACACCTGAAATGTTCCCTGCTCAACGCTGGCTCTTTCCCAGTGCATGCTCTTGAAATCTATGACCTCATATCCAGTCAGCACCTTGACATAATAGGCATTACCAACACTTGGTTACACAAGGCCCTGCCATCACCCTCACCCTACCCCCAGGCTACACAATTCTCAGACAGGATAGACACTCCAAAATAGGAGGCAGAGCTGTGCTAATCCACAAAGACTCCCTATCCATCATACCCATCCCCCACAGCTGGGAGGGCAACACTGACATCATATCTATGAACTTATCCCTCTCACTTAATAACACTATCAACATCCATGTCCTATATTGACCCCCTCGTTTCCCTGAAGACTTTCAAGACTACCTCATTCACCTATTCAGCAATAACATCCACATAATCCACCAAAACCATACTCCTAGGTGACTTCAACCTGGGCTACAATGACCCCAAAGATAAACCAGCCACCACTCTGACCAAACATTTTTTGGACCTAAGCTTCTTCCAAATAGTCTCCAGCCCGACTCACATCAAAGGTCGTACCTTAGATTGGGTTGTCGACCACAACTGTGCCTCACACATCACATCTAATCTGGCCTACCCTTGAACTGACCATAATTGCATGCAATTCTCCATTCCTAATCATGCATGCTCTAAAATCCTCACACAGGCCCCTATGGCGCAAACAAGAAGCGCAAAAAAACTTAACAGAAAACATCTTACCATACCTCAACACACCATGCCTCCCCTCCCCCCCATTCTCACAGGACCCTACCCTCCCAGCAGACATTTTCAAGGACACCCTCTCTAATGCAGTAAACTTAATTGGTGCACTTGAATGGAAAAAGGAGAAAAACAACGTTCACAAGAACTCTTGGTTCACTGACAAACTTAAAACTCTTCACTCCAATAAACGATTGGCTCTCAAAAACTGCAAGACTAACCCCTGCAACGCCACCAAAGAAACCTTTAAAATGATTGCCCTTCAGTACAAACAGGCCATCATCACTGCCAAATCCAACTCATATAATCTACGTATATCTGATGCCAACTCCCAATCAAAGGAACTATTCACCATCTTCAACAAACTTACCACCCACCACTGCTAGCGCTGATAACATCATAAAAGACAAAGCTTGGTGAGCTAGCATACAAGCTGCAATGTTAAACAAAATAAACCTACTTCCGAACAAAATTTGTTAATACTATAATGCCCAACCCATCCAAATCTGTCCTACCCTCACCCCCTCCGATCACAAAGCCCCCCACTCTCCCAACTTCTCCTTCAAAGATATCACAGAATCAGAAGTCATAGACCTCCTCAAACACCTGAAACCATCACTTTGCAAAGGTGACATCTGTCCGTCCAAGATCATTCAGGAATGTGCTGAAACTCTCACGCCGCTTCTAACAGCATTCATTAACTCCTCCTTTACAACAGGCATCCTCCCAGATAGCATCAAAGAGTTTGGGTTTGCCCTTTATTGAAAAAACCCAATCTAGATCCAGCACAGCCAAACAACTGCAGTCCCATAACCACTTTCCCCTTCCTTCTTAAAATTTTGGACAAAGCAGCCCCCAACCAAATACAAGCATACCTAGAAACTGATTCCATATTAGGAAAAAGACAGTCAGGTTTCCGTAAGGGACATGGCACAGAAACTGCACCTACTAGATTTAAAAAACCAAATCACACAAATCATGGACAAAGGTAAGCCCGCCCTCCTCCTCCTCCTAGACCTCTCAGTGGCCTTCGATCTTGTAGATCACAAGACCCTCACTGCACACCTCACCCAAGCCGCTCAATTCTCCAAACAAGCAGCCTCCTGGATGACATCTTTCCTCGAAGGCAGAGTAATGAAGGTATTCTCATACATAGCCAATACTGCCCCAACCACTATCCCCTGCTGAGTCCCACAGGGCTCATGCACAGCCCCCACACTATACAATCTCTTCACGAAGCTCCTCTTAAACAAGCTTGACGCACTCGGTATCGCATATACCAAATATGCTGACGATACTCAAGTTTTGCTACCACTATCAGGCTCCTATGTCCAAGACGCAGAGGCACTGCACCTAATCTACACCACCATCGAAACAGGGATGGCAGCAAACAGACTATGCCTGAATGGGGATAAGACTGAGGTCCTGATCCTCGGCCAAAAAAAGCCACACTAACAAAGCTAGACCCCCTCTACACCAACTTCAACATAGAAAACTCCAGCATTCTCGTATCCTCTTCAGTGAAGACCTTAGGGGTACACATTTACTACACCCTATCAATGGACAAACAGGTAAATGCCATTTCATCAGCCTCAGCCCCAAGCACGAAACTTATCAATGCCATAAAACCCTAGCTATCCAAATCAAACTGCATCTCAATTGCTAGAGCTACAATAGGGCCAAGCAAGACTACTGCAATTCCCTCCTAGCAGGCACCTCAATAAAAAACTTAAACAGACTTCAAGTAACTCAAAGTAACGCGCTAAGAGAAGCGCTAAGCATCTCGAAAAGAGAGCACATCACCCAAGCCAGACAAAAAGCCCACTGGCTCCCAGTAAAAGACTGTATCACCTTTAAAATACTCACCATCACTCATAAATGTCTCAATCTCATTGCTCCTTGTTTGTTTGTTTGTTTATTTATTTGTATTGCGCACCAGACCCGGGGGTATTCGGGCACGAAGGCAGAAAGAGGGTTGTTCAACTTAGGTTACATGTTACAAATAAACAAGGAATACAGCTGCGGTTACAGTGCTGCAGACATGTGGTGTCAAAGGATCAAATAAGTATGTACAATAGGCTTACAAGAATGCTGGGTTGACAGATTAATAGAACAGAGCACATATACAGAATATACATGAGATCCCAAATGGCAGTAGCGCAAGGTTAAACATCATGAACTTTTAGCCATTGGATCAGGTTGGATCTGAATTGCTGGTACGGGAGATCTTCCCTTAAATCATTTGGGAGGGAGTTCCACAGTTGTGCCGCTCTGACAGTGAAGCTGCTCCTGCCAGATTTGGTGTGTATAAATCTGGGTACTAAGAGGAGGTTAGAGTTGGCTTTTCGTAAGGGATGGGAGGCTGTTTGTCTGGTGAATCTATCTATGAGGTATTGTGGGGCTGCGTGGTTGAGCCATTTATGGGTGAGGGAGGCTGTTTTGAGGAGGATTTTGTCTTTAGTAGATAGCCAGTTAGTGGATCTCCTAAGGTCTTATATGTGGGCATTTTTAGGGAAGTTTAGGGCGGCTCTCAGGGCATTATTTTGCAATGTTTGAATTTTAGAGGTGATGAATTTATTGCTGCCTATGTAGAGGGCATTGCAATAATCTAGTTTCGACAGGATTAATGCTCTTACTAGAATGACACAGTTGTTAGGTAAGAGGAAGGGCTTGGCTGCTCTAATTAGCTTGCAGGTATAGGAGGTGGCTGAGGCCATAGAATTCACTTGTTTATCAAATGTAAGCATAGAGTCTATGTAAAAACCGAGGGTTTTAACTACTTTGGCTACAGTGATGGTGTTGTTATCAATTATGAAGGAGTCATAGTTGGTGCCCAGTTTTTTTTTTATGTTGGAAGAGGTGCCTAGAATGAGGAGTTTGGTTTTGTCATTATTCAGGCATAGACCGTGAGCGCCCATCCATGCCTGGATGATGAGGTCCTTCATACCTGACACAATCTAT
This sequence comes from Ambystoma mexicanum, assembly GCF_040938575.1. Classification (NCBI taxonomy): domain Eukaryota; kingdom Metazoa; phylum Chordata; class Amphibia; order Caudata; family Ambystomatidae; genus Ambystoma; species Ambystoma mexicanum. Next base: position 839,518,000 of record NC_090935.1, on the reverse strand, counting down.
ATCAAGGACCACCTCCTCCAGGCCCATTAGACACACTGCACCAATCAAATCAATATCACACATATCAACAGGGCCAAAGCAGGGGGTTAGGATTCGCTTTCTTAGCCCTGAAGCTCTGAAATGCTCTCCCTACCACCTTCAGAACTGAGACGTCCCTCACTGCCTTCCAGAAAAACCTAAAAACTGCCCTCTTCAACTAACTCCCTCCCTATGCTTTTGCCTCACCAACCTCCTAATCTCATAAATCTCCACACATCCTCTCGATTTGCACTATGGATTTTGCACAAAATGTATGGGGTCAAGTGTGTAGTATGTTCCTACTTGCCTTCCTCCTGCAGTTAAGCTCCGCTCCATCACTGCAACTAGGTGTATTCAATATCTGTAACAAGCACCACGATGCCCAAGGGCTGATGTGCGCTCAACAAATATAAATAAATAAATAAATACAAATAAGTCATTAAAGATATTCCAGATTGGAAGGCATTTGTCTATTCGTTTCACCCTATGATAGTTGGTTTTCTCTCTGTTTGATAGAATAGCCAGATCATGAAGCCACCTATCAATCGTTGGACGAGTGTCACGTTTACACTGCCTCAAAACCTGTTTTTTCGCTATCAAAAGTGCTCTTTAAGCCCAGTAAGATTGATCAGCGGAGATTTGGAGACTCAGTGTAACTAATCCTAACACACACAAATGGGGGTAGCGCGGAAGCAACCGACCCAATACCAGCACCATTCTCTTTAAGACCTCTTGCCAAAAGCTCACCACCTTAGCACACGACCGAAACATATGTCAGTAATTGCCAACCTCTTTCTTACAATTCCAGCATGTATCTATTTGCATCAGCTTACACTGCTACATTCTTGTAGATGCCCAATAGATACCATGATTAATTCTCTGTTGAGTGAACTACAGATTCATGTCTACCTTATACCTAGAGGGCCCCACGCAGATTCAACTCCAATCCCTATCCAACATTTCAGAGCCCATTTCCAGTGACCACAAAGCCCTACCATGCTCCGAAGGAGCACTACTACGCAATTGTGTCTGCAGTTTATATATAGAGGAGGCCAAAAGTGGGGAGCTCTTGGATAGGTGAATTAATGGAGGAATATCTTACAACGAGGCACTCGAAGGCGTTAAATCATTCCAACAACTTCACAAAGAATTTGATAGTGACTAGCCTCGAAGGCTCTCAGCTATATTTGAATTTATGAAAATCAACGAAAGCATAGATGCACCTTCATATATTTGCCCCAGACGCCAAATGCCAAGCAGATTGCCATGTAGACCATGAAAGTAGGCGATTATTAAAGCTCTGAGTTTCACCAGAATTCAGTAAACAGTTAACACCAGAATCAATGCAACATTTTTTCCAATCTTTTGTCACGTGTCTGATGAACGGAGTGGATTTGGCTAGTGGCCTTCTCTTTTCCATGCACAGTAGACAGTCTAAAGGTGTTGGACGACCTACATTATTCTCTATGCATACCCAATTGGGGGATCTCACCTCATCTCCTCTCAAACAAAAATGCAACGTACGTAATGAGAATGCTCTGTGGTAACAGACAGTGTAAACTGTTTTTTTATAAAAGGCGCCTAAACTCACATATCAACCGCTGCTCTTCTCATTCACATGTTTCTCATACCAACCAAACTCTCCACATCTCAACACAAAAACCTCTGAATACACCACTCTAACAAAATCAACCAATAATATTTACAATAAATGCTTCCTCTCACCCCTCCCACAGAGGGATGGAGGGATCCCTTTATACTTCTACACAGAGTTGTTGTTCACCTTATAAGAGAAGATCCCACATCATTTCACAACTCTATTCAACTTATGACATCCTCTTTCCTCAACAGAGGAGTTTCAATTACATATCACCTTAAAATCGCATGCAATACTACACAGCACTGTTTTTCCCCTCAACTGATGAGTTCCCATCCAACTTAATCTACTAATCGATTAAACAACAAATTCAAACCAACAACAACAAAAACATCCTCAATACTGAGTTTTCAAGCAAGAGTATACTCACATGATATTGGAACTCTGAGTCCCCTCAATGCTGACTTTCCTCCCTCAACTGCCTGTAACCACCCGAATCAGCAGCCCACCTAAGTGATCTGGCAGACCTTCAGGCAACTCAGCGTCTGCTCACCTCCTCGGTTCGTGTGTAGAAGGACTGGTGTCTTCAGGCTGGCACCATGCCCCCAAGGTGTGTGGCTGGGAGCCCACAGCTCTACGGGCATACCAGAGTTCTTGCTGGGGCCTCCAAATGCAAAGGTGAGGTTCCCCAAAGTAAACCAAGAAATAAGGCAGAAATATTCAAAAATAGGGGGCACAAATTGCATAAAGAAATGTGCAAAATACGGCTAGGAGAATCAGACAGCTGAGTGGAACTGAACTGAGAACAATCTAGACACGCCCACTCGGGGCTTCAATATTTAAAGTGAGAACCTGCAAAATTAACATATTCTAGAAATGCAACATCAATTTTAAGTCTAACATTTCCATTGGCTCTTCGTCATTGAGCCCCTAAAGAACACTATACATTAAACAATATGATTGGCAGTTTCCTTTCTCGTGACAATGAAAATATCACCCCTTGAACATGAGATAATTTCACAGTCAGCACAAAATACAACATTTTAATTGGCTGGCACTCTTCTTGGTGTAACTGATAAAAAAGCTCTACCCTAATTAAATAGCAGCACCTGAAACAGCTCGGGCTTTAGCATCCCACCGAGACAGACTAGTCATGTTGTGAGTGCAAATCAGCAAGGTCAAAATGTTGTTGCATCCCATGGAACATCACAATCTCTTCACCATAATTGTCCTTCTTGGCTGCCTACCGCTTGCACCTACTCACTCTATAACTCCCATCTGGAGACATGTTGCCAACTCTGGACAGCACCTTCTAGTTCACAATGAATAGCTGCATGAAAAAACATATCTGGGGCCCTGCTTCTGAACATTAATTGTGTGTGTGTATTTGTTTCACTAAGACACTTTTGTGCCTTAACTTTCAATGGGGCGCATTGTTCACATCGTAGTTCTTCATTTTGGCAAAACTGCTGCCTGGGCCTTCTCGCATATCTCACGGTGTCCGTCAGAACCATTATGTATTCATTTGTCTACTGATGACACGTGTTGTCTTGAGTCCCATTTCAGGCCCCTGAGAATCTTCTCCCTTCCAACAATTAGCTGCAAACTATTGTGCATCCCTTTCCATCCTGACCTTGACCGCCTGAACCCTTCTGCCCAACTGGAGAAATACAATTCAATTAAATGACCATAGCTGAATAATGCGGACTAGCACTCCAAAGTGGCCAAATCTGCAGCCTTTAACAATGACCTATTCCTCTGAAGGGGGTTTTCAAGGAATGAAATAATTTGATAACGTTTTTCCTTTGGGAAAATAAGCCTCCTAAATTGGCGCTTTAGAAATTGCAACTACCCAAATCCTTGTGGGGTATGAATGGTCCCAACTTTAAAAATGTCCATCTGGCTTTCATGGTGAGGCACATTTACAGAATGACAAAACCAGACACAGATACATGGGCACAGGCTGCATCTAGCAGAATCACGCCATTGGAACATGGTTCGAATCTAAGTACTAATCCTGGAGGGTCATTTGGAAAAAGCCCTCTCACAGTTTTGAGAGAAAGCTGGCAGGTTATATCACAAATGCTAGTGCTGACCCTTTCAGGCTCCTTGGTGCATGAATCTGGCAGAAGCCCAGAATCCAGTTTCATTGCAATAGTATATTCTGGATGAACTGGTTCCTTTGCAGAGTTTGCTACATTTGTGACTTACTTTAGAATGGGGAGTGGATAGCACATGGACATTTATGTCAGCAACACAATCTTAATGGCTGCACTTTCTTAGAATCCCAACAATTACAAAGGATTTTGAGCGACAGTCTAGAGCCTGTGCCTGGTTTAATTTCTGCAAATGATGCATGGTTGAACATGGAATCATGCATGACCACTACTCACTTTGCAGCTTCCTTCTAACAATGTCTTGCAACATCGTACAAGAAAAGTACAGATGTCTTGCTGCTGTGGACCGAAGAACTTGATGACATTTCGAGACCTGACTGTGGTCCAAGGCGCTGCAACTATTTCCAACTTGCATCATTGGTCTAGAGCTTAAGGACAAGCAAGATTAAATTACTACATGATGTTTATTGGACGCCCAATCGGATGCATAGAAGGAATATGTGTGATAATGATCGATGTTGGAAATGTAAACAGGAGAAAGAAGGGTACATTGATTCACGAGATTTGGTCGTGTCCCAAAACAAATTAAATCTGGAAAGGGGTGTCAGAGAGAATTTACCTCGTATTGGAAACCAATATTCTGATGAAAGCTTTCATTTTCATCATGGGCGATGACTAGCTGGTGCGTTACCTGCCCAAAGCAAATAAAGCGTGGCTGTTCAGAGGCTGAATGCTGGTGAAAAAAGTGATTCTGCGTGCCTGGAAATCAACAAACCATATGATCATAGTGGACTGGATTCAAGACGTACTGACCCTGTTTACATTTGAACGGATCATATATAAATATAAGGAAGACCTTAATACGTTTGAGGCAATGTGGAGTCCCATTTGGAAGACATATGGCTAACCTGTTTATGTCCAGTGATAAAAACGGAATTGTTCAAAAATCACCCACCAATCGTAAACCCTCTACGCATTACGCTGAAACTATTATTAGACTACTATTCATTTTTGCAGAACACCTTCTTATGTATTATCTTACTAGTTATTTCAATGCACATTGTTGTTATACTTTTATTGTTCCTTCCCTCCTTCTACTCCTATCTAGATTGCTAAGAATCTGATTATTATTCAATGTTCTGACTTGTTATTTGCATCCTATTTATACTATGTATCTGTTATACCAATAATATTTATATGCAGTGGTGGACTGGCCTATAGGGATTTCTCAGTAGGCCTCTCCACCCTGGGCCTCTTGTGTGGTATTTCCAAATGTTCCCATAGGGAAAGTGTTGGGCTTGCTGAAAAAGTGTAATGTGGGGCCACTTTGAACATCGTTTGAACATTATTTCCAGGGCCTCTTTTGGTTCCCAGTCCACTTCTGTTTATATGGTGAAACGCCTAAAAAAAAAACACACAAATGCCAAAATAAAACAATGACCTACTCTAACATGGCATACCTCTTGCCCATAGCAAAAACTAACAAGTTTACTTAATAAAACTCAATCTACATATCCAAAATAAATCCAAGCTACAAAACCTTATTTAATAATGTAGGTGTGATGAAAAGTATTCAAAAGATACTTTGCTACACGTGTGTTTTGCTATGCAACAAAGAGCCTAAAAGCTCCCTAAAGTGTGACAAAACTACATCTAAACTAAATACACGGTCTCACCACAAAAAGCTTGTGAATGCCACATCAGTAGCAGGGACCTAATAACTTGACAAAAGAGCTTTCTTAACTTATACTTTTGCACACGTTGAGGACGTTGGACTTGCATGTTTACACTCTCTTTTGAAGTTCCTTCTCCAAGTCTACAAACTATCAATGGTCTTGTTCCTCATTGACTCTCTGAGTGTATCTCAGTTCATCATCTCATTTCCTTTAATCCTCTTCTGTACTTAACCTCACCACACGTCCCATACCCTTCCTGTGCCTTGCTAAAGAGGGAGCTCCCTGTGCTCTCGCTGCCATCCTCCCTTCCAAGCCCCACCACTGCCCACAGTGAAGCTTTATAATGTAATTTAATATATTTATTTAGTAATGTTCTTTAGTTTTAGCACTTGCTGCCTGAAGTTAAGGTTACCTTTGTAGGTCACCTGTTTTTTATGTACACTTTTGTTACTTTTTTTGTCCCTCATTGTCCCTCATTTATGTCTTATTTTGTCACACCATCTACTTCTCATCCATAAGCTATTGTACAGGCACCCTTCGTGGGAATGCTTCTGCCATCTGTAAATGTGTTCGAATTTCACATCCCTGTTCTTCAAATAAATGCAAATACAAATATAGAAGTGCAGGCTCACTCTTCCATATTAATTTGCCTTTATCATACACGTGCATTGAGATGACGTTTGCACTCGTTTTTAAAATCTATTTTTGATTGTCTATAACGAGCAAATATAATGCAAAATGCCTCATAGCGCCTGACCTCAAGTGTTTCGTTAAAGCACGTTGAATGAACACACATGCAATAGAGTGAATTATCAAATGCATGTTTTCTCTAACAAAGTGAGATGCAGCAAGGACTCAGGTGTCCTATATAAGACAATCTGGAAAATAAGTAATTTGAATTTTGTATACATGTTGCACTGGTACAACTGCACAATAATTGATGATCAAGGACAATGTATGGGGCAAATACTGAATCTTAGTACAAGGCTTGAAAGTCAAATATGGCAGGTAAGTGCCTGTGTTAATTGAACAATTGGTGGAGCTATATGGTGCACCTATATATGCGAGAGACGGAACATCAGCTATAGATTACATTTCGGTTCTATTCGGAATTAATCATTTGTAGAATCTGCTCTCCCTCCAAATATACAATGGACGCACATTACGGTCTGTTTAACCAATAGCCAACCGTATACTATATATGTGCACGTGTGCAAACTGCATCATATTTTTAGTTGATCTTCACTGAAGCCGCATTCACATTGCTGCATTAGAAGAAAAGACAGTGGAAAAGTGCCATTTCTTTCCAGCGAATTCTAAAAACTTTTTGCCAGACACTGGATACAGAGTTGGGTTTTTGGAGCACGAAATGTACACTTTGAATTCAGTTTCAGACATGGCTTGCTGTATCCTATTTGACATATAAATATTTCAACATGTCTTTGCACTTCAGTGATCCAAATCGAAATATAAATCTTCACCAAATGGGAGATAATGAAAACTAAATTATTCCATTTTTGTTATCTGTGAGCTGATGGTTGTATTCCTCATTTCAAATCAGTGAAGTGCATAAACCCTTTCGAGCCATTTAGCTGTGATGGCTTTCTGTCCCTCGACTAAGCCCAAACATAGGCAAGCACATATCCTTATCCATATCCATGAATGCATTATATTCCACCAAGAAAAATATGTCCATTTCCAGAGATGTATTTCCAGCAAACATGTTGCACATGCATCATTTATGCACAGCCAGATATAAATTGTTAGTAGCCATCTTCAGGATCGTTCATGCAGAGACATTGCATCATGGTAACGAGGGGCGTGTGGCCTCCTAATAAATGAGAACCCATTATGTCATTATTTGCATACAAACTATTGTTCACAATCAAAACTGATTTAGTTTGAAATTACCATCGTGGGAATTACTACGGCTGAGCAAAGTTCAAAATGTGCATTTAGTGAAAAGTAACTGATCAGAGAAAGGATATTGATAAATCAATGATCCTTAATTTCAGAATATGTGTGGGTTGAAGAATGATGTTATCTTCCATTAGCACATAGAGATCGTTATTGACCTCTTTGATGGCAATCGGGAGGATTAGAGTGCAGTCAATAACTAGTGGTATTGACTGCACTCTGAACAGCCTGTCAGCAGAAGAAAGGAAAACAAAAATGCAACAAGACACTTCCTCTCTGAAAGGACCACTTTTTTTTGCTGCAACCAGCTATTTAACACAAGAAAGAGAAAGATCAAATCTCGGAAAATGCTTTCAACCTTTGCAGAGAAACTGCTTACTTTTTCATGATATCTTATGCATGCACATGTTAAACCTGTTCCAGTGCAGCCAAGTTGCAATTGAAATGATTAGCTTATGAAGACAATGGGCCTGATTTACAAAAACCTTTTTAAATCGGAAAGCCACATTGAAAATTCTTTTGTAAATCAGGCGAGCGGAGCAAGGGCCTTAACGAAGGCCTTGCGTCATTACTTGAAATGGTAATACCCCCCCACTCCCTGCGGGGGCCAATTGCTATTGATACCCCGTTTCGGAACAGAAAATGTACAAAAGAAATGGCCACTCGAGAAGCAAAAACAGAGTCAATTTTCCCTTTCCATGGCGGCCATTCAAAATTGGTGGAAAAGGTAAACAAAACAAAGGCCGCCATGGAAAGGGAGAAGGGACTACATGTAGTCCCTTCTTCCTTTCAATGAAAGTCTGTTGCAGATCGGGAGCGGACGCGCTGGGGACAGAAGTGTTCCCATCACGTCTGCTACCGAAATAGACCAAAAAAAAGGTAAGTGGGTTTGGGAGGGCAGGGAGGCGATTATTTGAATTTGGGGGTGGGGAGAGGGAAAACACCTTGATCCCGGCGGGGGAAGATGGCAGCCTTCAGTCGTGTGGTGGCTCGGAGTAGGGATTACCCTGTACCGAGCCTCCTCATTGGCTGATTTGCTGCCACACCCCCCCCTTCGGGAACACACCAGAACATAATGGGGAGAGGGATTCCTGGTCAGGTAACGTGCCAGCGAGGGTCAATCAGATTGATTGTTACAATCTGATTGACCCTCGCCAGGTACTAATGTTATTTAAATAAAACAAAATAAAATCAAATTGATTAACTCTGTTTTTGTCTATTTATTACATTTAATCTTAGAGTTGCATATAGTGTTACTCAGGGCTGGAGTCCTAAATTAAAAAGTGAGAGGACGGTGACACACGCATTGGGAAGTGATGTCACAAGAAGTGACCATAGGAGACATTTAATGATGTTTTCCTACAGACCTCACCTGCTCTTGTGGCTAAGCATGTCACCTTGCAAACGCGCAACCCGGGTTTGAGTCACAGCCGCCTAGCTACACTTCAAGTATTCGTGGATACCAACCCTTTACCGGACCGCCCGAATACGGGTTTGCCCGTGGGGCTCCTTGGCTTACCTCCAGCTAAAATCTGGGGGTAAGGCTGGCTCCCACTAGCAAACAAAGCCCTCATCAACCCTCATGGAGTCCTATGGGACTCAATGATTGGGGATTTACTCCATCCCTTTGGCATTCGTAATCCAGCAGCAATGCCACTGGAGCGAGAGCAGGAAACAATAACAGCTTTTTGCCAGTATCCTGGCAGATTTACCACCAGGATACCGGCAAGGTTGTAATGAGACCCAGTGTTTTTGTTGCATATCCTGATTAGCCAAATGCTGTGTGTAATAATGGTAAAATATGTAATGTTCATTGGAGATCAATCATAATTATGCTGACATTATTGTCATTGTTGTGAATCATTTACAAATTGCAGGCACAATCAATCTTATTATTACCAGTTTTCGTTTTGGATAAGTGCCTACTTCATCAATAGGGCATAGGTTTCCATTGTAGGTAAAGGGGAACTTTACGGAAACATAAGTAATTGCAAAAGTAGAATTGGACAGAGAAAGTTGGTCAACTACTTATTTGATGGATCTTGGTACATTTTCTCAAGCACTGAATCAGCACATTTGACAACAACAGCAGTACATGTCATCAGGCAGAGGTACTAACATTTTTCCAAACCTTATTTGCAGCTAAATTATTTTACTTTTTTGAGGAGTGAATTATCTCTACCACTAATTAAAGTGCACTGCCATAGGTGCAAAATAGTATGCCTGGTGTTTTCAGAAAAATAAGGAACAATTGTTGGGAGGATACAAACATATGCTTCTAACCTAACATAAACACATGCAATCTGGCTAAAGAAAATAATTAAGGCCCTCCTAAGACCAGGACACACCCGAGTGTAACATTTGATTTAACATTTGCATTCAAAATACAATTGAAAAGTTTGCTGCTCAGGAACAGTATCTGGAGATTCTGCAAAAAACATTTTCATAGAAACAGCTGTGTCAGTGTAGGCTGTACCAAAAGGGCCTCCTATGGCAGAGCCACCAAAGTGTCATCTATAGCAGAAAGCCTTCCAAGGCCTGGGTTGAAAAGTGTTCTGTTCTTGCACACCTCAGTGACATGCAAATAGTATATAAAGCCAATTTAATTCCATTGGTATACACTCAGAAATGACATAGAACCTGTTGTCCTCCTCTTTCCTTTCCCACTCATCATATGTGAAAATCATTATTAGTACTGTAAAAAACCAAAGGGTGTCTCACCTACTAGTCCCCGGGATCTCTCTCTCAGGTGGACAGGGCACTGCCATCGCCTTTTAGATCTAGACCCTGGGGGTGGACCTGTGTGGAAAGATCACCTGGGTGAGGGGTCTTCAGGGTGTGGGGGTGACGCGACCGATGATGAGATGCAGTATTACCCCCTTTCCCGTACCCATGACCCCTCCTATTTCATAGGATTCTCTGATGTCCCAATTCCCCCCTTTTTTACACAAACACTTGGCTGAGGAAAAGATCGACTGTGAGTAACAAGACACACCCTTACATATCTCATTGTCATGTCCAGCTATTCGGGTCAGGTGAGGTCAGGCACTTTACTTTAATCACAAATATCTGATTCACATTAGCTTTCCTCACATGGATAAAAGCCGGAACATAGAGACACTCTGAGCAAGGTGGAACATGAGAAGCAGCAGAACATTCAGAGAGGAGGAAAACCTACTGAAGCAGAGTGAGCTGAGAACCTGTTTCACACCGAGAAGATGGCAAGGCCGAGGAGTGCTGGACCTGAAGTGAGGAGGAGCATGGCATGCCAGATCGCCAACCCTGCTGAGCGAGAAAGGCTGCAGCATGGCAAGGGAGCCATGCATTCGATAATTGGACCAAGGCAAAGAACTTGCTAAGGACCTTGTGTCAACATGTGCTTGTTCCCCTGGGGTAATGGGAGCCCAGGCATCAGAGGGCCAGTGAGAGTCAGCCCTGATCCCAATGCTGGAGGAAGGAAATTGTTTCAGGTACTCACGGCAACCGGTGAGTGTAAATGCAACTAAAGAAACAATTTGTTTGTATATATGAAGTGCATTGCCACCAAGGAAAGGGCACGTGAGAGCATGATTCCGAAAGCCAAGAAAAAAAGGACAGTCTAGAAAGTGTGCAAAAGCAATGCATTCTGGAGCTGGAAGTTCAAAGTATGTGAATGAACTTTAAAAGGTGTGATGCTTAAGATTGACCCCGGCAAGAGGGGAAGTGAAAAGTGAATACCGAACTCTAGTGCTTATGATATTGAACTACATAGACCAAGAGAAGCTGAGGCAAAAAACAGAAGAGTGCAAGCTGAAGTGTAAGTTAAAGTAGTCCTGAAGAAGTTTTTGGAAAAGCCTCGCACATTCGAAAGTCTTCAACATCAGTAAAATGTCTGAGTCTGACTGAGGAAGATCAGAAGTGTGATAAGTTAGGTAAAGGTAACTGTAAAGACTGGATCTGTACTCCTGCTATCTATGTGGCAGAGGAAAGGCACAGAGGAACCCAGCCAAGATTCTCAATCTGGTAAAGGTGGGCGAGCAATCAAGACCTAGCTTCTCAGGAGGTGATGCAGGCTGGTTCTTACGTACAGTGTAGTCCCCAAGCACCCACAAAGGAATGTCCACACACTGTATTAGTTAAAACACAGTCTTTATATAAATAAGGTTCAGGTTTATATACACAATCAGGATAATACGCTTTGGGCCTCACCACAAGTTGGGCGGTAACCGGCGCTATTAGCCCTACTGCCAAACCCCCTGGCGCTATTAGTGCCAGATCACGGGTTTGGTGGAACAGTTAGTGCCGTTCCAGATTGGGCCCATAATGGAATTTCCCATTCTCTATTGGGTCCAATGGGGAATTTTCATGCTATTACCACTGGCGGATTTCCCACCGGCAGTATTAGTGCTGAAAATCGGCAAAATTGCCTCAGATTTGCCCTCAGCCCAGAGCTGGGGGCAAATCCGCCATGGTTGTGATTTAGCGGACCCTTAAATGCGGCGGTAATAGTGTTACTGCCGCATTTAAGGGTTACCGCCAAACTCGTGATGAGGCCCTTTGTGATCCGACAATTCTAAAATGGTAAATATATACAGTTCAAGGTGGTACCACTATTACTCTGATTCCATTAAAATGCATCAACTGTACTCAGTTCAAATAGCATACAAATCAACACAGCAAAACCATATCAACCGTAGAATTAGGAGGAAGACAAGTTGGTTAGACAATTGGCAGAATACTGGGCCCCTACCACTAGGCACAATTCTGTATGAGGATCCCCACATCTGGGAAACCTGTAATTGAAGATGTACTACAAGCTCAGTCCAGATATTGTCTATTAGAGTCTTATCTTCTTCTATAGTTCTGCAACACAAATGTACCATGTGTTGTAGCATTCTTCGTCATGGAATCGACAGGCCCTTCTTGAGTGCACTCCCTTTCAGGCAGGAGCCACAGTTCGTTGAAATTCTGAGATAAAGAAAATGTGAAAGTTGTCATTGAGGAAGCATCTTTGATCCTTGCGGTGCTCATTGACGATCGGTCCAAAATGTCCTGCAACAGGGGAGGCATACGGTGCACCTCAAAGGCGATGGTTTGTTGCCGCAGAGTCCGTGAAGCACTTTGGCCCAGCAAGGGGCGTCGGGTTATCAGTGTCTGGCATCGGCGAATGGGAGATGACTACGGCTGGCTTCCGAAGCTTCGTCGGTGTCTCTAAGGTCTTTGGGTGGTGAGAAGCCCATCAGCGGATTCTCCTCAGTTGTCGACAGGCTGGATTTTCTTCAGCAGGACGAAAGCGGTCAACGATGATGAATAAGGGAGTCCTTGGATCAAAATGTTCTTAGGCAAAAGGAGCACTGCAGCTCTGGTCAGCGACGGCGGTCGTCGACGGTGGACGGCTGTCCGGTGCTTCTCTTTATTCTCCTCGGTGGTCCCCGTTTCTGGTCGGCAGCCTTTCGTAGGTCTGTCTACCAGGGAGCTTTGGAAAAGATCAGCTGGTGCACAATGGCCCCTCGTAGCTCGGGGAGATGTCTCCTAATCAGGTCCTCTCTTGGATCAGTTCCTTGAAGGAACAGCAGCTTTCAGATTTGCGAAGGACAGCAGCAGCAGTTCTTCTTCTTCCAGTGGGCTTCAAAGTTAAACGTCAGTTTCTACTTCAGCTTCTGAACGATTTCTAGCGGTGAGGGGCCCCCAGATATACTGTTGATCTCCCGTTCACTCTGCTGGGTCACACTCAGGCAGGCAACCAATCCCTCAGAAGGGCATTCAGGCAGTCAGGCAGCCAATCAGGCGCACAGTGCATTCAGGCCATTCTTCTCCATCCAGACACTCACAACACATGATGTGGATTTGGAAAAGCACTCTGACATTCAGCACGACACACTGCATTCATACCGGTTTCGGGCAGGGCTGTCTCAGTCATTGTGTCACACACCAGATACTAGACACCCATAACACAGATTGCGTATTCGTCACACTCACCCAGATCCCACCCCACGGGCGTACCCACAACATACAGTCATTGGGAAGGCTCCAGTCAGTCTGGCCTGGACTTCCCCACAACACCATATTTGGAACTTACACCCAACAGCCAGCCAGGGGGGAGGGGCAGAGTCGGGCTTCCTGGGACTTTGGGAAAAGTAAGGTAACAGGTGATAGAAAGCAAGAGGCCACAGGGGCCATTTTGTTTCCTATCAGGAATCCACTGATTCCAAAGACAAGGCCTGGCCATCCCAAAATGGAGGACGCTCAGGGCACCTCTTAATTCAGCACATAGCTGCCACCAGCCTGTACCCTGCTCCGTGGGCCACACACAGGTGCCCAAAAACATACTCTAGGAGTACAGGGTCGTACTCCTACCAATTGGTGCCATAAGGGTATCCCAAGGGTCTGTTCACCAAACCAAATACAGGAACAGCCGCACCGACAGGAGTCCCACATGAACTTCTGCATGGAAAACAAGACAGAACATACATGATAAGGCAATAAAGGACATGGCTATGGAGGCCATGTCCCTCCAATGCATTTCTAGCATCACAGTCGCCCACCCCAGACTGAGGTTACAGCGTCTATTCTCCCACAAGATTGACACTCTCATCCAGAGGGTCAACATACCATCTAGAAAGCCCATCTACATTATCGTGATTCTTCCCTGTTCTATGCTCTGTGGTGAAGTCTAACCCTTGCAGGCTAATGGACCACCTGAGCAGTTTCAGGTTTTCACCATTCATCTGCATAAGCCACTTCAGGGGCTTATGGTCTGTCTGGACCTTGAAGGTAGACCCTGCAAGGTAGGGCCTAAAACGCCTAAGGCTCCAAACTATAATAAAACATTCCTTTTCAAACAGTAGCCCACCTAGGTTCTCTATCCTTGAGTTGTCTACTGATGAAGATGATCGGATGGTCCCTCCCTTTGTCATCTAACTAGGACAAGACAGCTTCAATTCCAGTGTTGCAAGTATCCGTCTGGACAATAAAGGGCTTGCTGTAATCAGGCACACACAACACAGGTGCCCTACACAGACTTTCTTTCAAGCCAACGAAGGCCATCTGACAGTCTTCTGTCCAATTAACCTTCCTTGGTTGTTTGGGCGAAGTCAGAGCTGTTAGAGGGGCAGCTAGGTTTCTATAGTCCGCCATGAAAATGCGATAATACCCAGTAAGGCCCAAAAAGGCTCTCACCTGGGCTTGAGTAGTGGGAGTCTGCCAGTCATGTACATCCTGTACCTTACTGGTGAGAGGTTGGATTTGACCCCACCTACCTCATGACCATGACCAAGATATGTGACGTACTCGTGAGCTATCTGGCACTTGGTGGCCTTGATAGTGAGGTTAGCTCTTTTCAAGGCCTGCAACACTTTATCCAAGTGAGTCAAATGCTCCTCCCAAATGGAACTGTAGATGGTGATGTTGTCTAAGTAGGCCACACCAAAGGCCTCCAGCCCACTGAGTGCACAATTGACTAAAAGGTGAAAAGTGGCAGGTGCATTCTTCAACCCAAAAGGCATGACTCTAAACTGGTAGAGCCTGTCAGGTGTTGATAATGCAGTCTTTTCCTTGGCATGGTCCGTCAGAGCTATTTGCCAATAGCCTGAGGTAAGGTCAAAGGTGCTCACAAGTTTGGCAGCACCTATGGTGTCCACAAGCTCGTCAGCCCTGGGCAAAATGTGTGCGTCATTTTTGGTGACAGCATTGACCCCTCTGAAGTCCACACAGGACCGCCAATCCTTGGTACCTGCCTGGCAACTTGCCTTGGGGACAAGGACCAATGGAGTTGACCAGGGACTGGTTGAGGGTTCAATACACCCAGATCCAACATCTTGGCAAACTCAGCCTGGATGTGGTTAACTGTATTTGACATGTGGTAGAATTTGCTTTTGACAGGCACACTGTCACCAGTGTCATTTTCGTGCCTACACCATGGTGTAAGGCCTGGTGTCAATGAGAAAAGAGAGGCATACTGCCGGGCCAAAGCCCTGCAGGCCTTCTGCTACTTTGTCATCAGTTCTGGAGAGAGATGCACTCCCTCCACTGACCCATCCTGAGGGTTGCTAAGCAGAAAATCAGGAATTGGCTCACTCTCATCCTCTTCTTGCTCTGAAGCTAGCAAGAGACATGAGACTTCGGCTCGCCTATGTAAAGGCTTTGTCAAACGGGAAATTATATCATGCCTCCTATTATAATGAATATATGTATATTGGCCTACACCAAGCTGCTTGTAAGTCACTTGCGAAGAAATCCGTGTTGCAAGGTCCCGACCTTAGAATCAATGTAAGCTGCCATTTTAGGTCAAACCGCCATTTTAGGTTCTCTCTGCAAAGTCACCCTGTGAGCTAAAATGGTGGACAGTGTCATTGTGAAAATGTAACATGACCGTCTTGACCTCTATGTATAAGCTGTGTGGGAGTGAGGGGCCAGCAGGCCCCTCTCATCCTTCACTTCTCAGTACAAGACTAGGACCATGTGCCTCCAGTAGTTGGTTCGCCCCTTGCCCTTATGCAATGTTAACTTTGGTTTACATTCGCGCAGATGGGACCACTGAGCAGGACACAGGGCATCCATTTTTGTACCCCCTTTCGACTCCATCTTGGTGATCAGGCCTCACTGCGATTGTACGAAACGCTTCTCTCCCTTTCCTCGCAGCGCCCAGGCGCAGGGCACATGGCCCCCACCCTCGTCCCCACTCTGACTGGAAAACTCTGCGGCTCCATTCTCACACTGAAGCCAGAGGTATTTGCAACAACTAATAAATGTAACACATCACTCTTCCTCTGAGATCACTGTCCTGCATGTGAACCGGCATGAACTAAGCCCATAGCTCGTTCATCTCCACAAATGTGTCCTTGCCCCCACACCCTCGCCAGTGGAAACTTACTGCCATTCTGACCCTGTGTCCCTGCAAGGTATTCCTTTCATGTTCCAGACCACTGACCACGCCATGATGCCCACCGAGCAGACCACCAACTAACATTAGACCCCTGCTGCAGTATATCGTGCCCAGTACTAACAAACGCCACATACCTAAGATTCTTGTAAGCATAAACCTACACTCTGGTCATTGTATTATAGTGGTGAAGATGCCTAACCTATGACTTGTATAATCCAAAGGTTGCAGAGGATATAAATACCTGTGTGACTTTTATAGAGACATTACAAATTATTGAGAGTCTTTGAATCACTATTATTTAGTGGATGCATTATAGAGAATGTATTATGTTAGCTTAGAGAGTGACCACCCTGCTTCACAGAGACATGACCTTCACCCATCCGGAGCACATATGTCTGACGTCCATCCTCCCGCCAACCGAGCAACCAACCAGGATGACGAGGTGATGCCCACACCTAAGACACCACCCTGGCTGACCAATCCGGGTCCAACGTAGTATCATATGTTAGATGCATCATTGTACCTATAAAATGTACTGTAACATTAATTTTGCCAGATCGCTCTCAGAGATCTAGATAAACTTTTCCTTGAACGCTCGCAGCCCGCTCTCTTTTGCCTTATACCCTGTCCGGGGAGTGTGTTTTATTTTCTTGCACGCGTAAGACAGGGAGGGCACAAACATTTGGTGACCCCCTGCAAAGTGATTTGGAGAGGTGCCTCGAGGCCGCGCCGTGCGGAAAGATCCGGGACGCCCCCCAGCAAAACCATTGCCTCCGCGGCCGACCAGCCTGTGCGCACTACAAGAAAGGGTCAAGGGTTCCCGGTTGACGAATACCCGACTGAAAAGCTGCTCGCCGAGGCGGGCCACGGCTTGGTTGGGGTGCGGACCTAACTGAGGTCGGACCGCGAACAGTGACCCTCAGATCACCTGACTGAACACGTGAGTGCCAGTTGCGAAGGTTACCAAGGAAAGTTAAAGGGAAATAGGAGGGAACAGGGGAACAGGTGGTAATGCGTTATAAGGAAGAGTAGGGCCTGTGTGAGTGATGATGAGGCTTTTCTGATCTGTCCTTTATATGGCCATTAGGTTTTGTGAGAAGTGAAAAGAAGAAGAGAAGGGGTATCCTAGCCCGAACGGGGTAGAAGGCGGCACCGCGTAGCATTGTCTCATCCAGTGCAGAATAAATAAGTGAAGTTACAGAGAAAATAGTAGGAGTTTTGTATATTGAGTAAACTCGGAGTAGTTATTTAGAATGTTCTTTTTCTGTGTAAGAAAGAGTTCTTGGGGAAGAGTAAAAGGGTGTAAGAGGTGGGGAGTGAATGAGAAGAGTAGGTGGAAAGGGGAAAGGGTTGGTAACGGGAACCAACAGGAAATAAAAGCACGTAGATAGTGCATGTGCATGTTACATGTTATATGTTTTTCCATGTCCTGTCTATTGTTTTGGTCAAGAGTATCAAAGTATTGTTATTGATTTATTGATAAAGTGTTACACATGTGAAAGTGAACTGTTGAATTTGGAACTGCAATAATTACAAAAGTAGCAGTGAATGTTGATACATAAAAATTACTAGCCATTGAGAAACACTTGATATATTGTTGGTCTAAAGGAAAGGACAAGCGGGTGGAACGGGGATTAGGGGGAGAAACACATTGTCATGAGGGGAATTACACCACTAGCTCATATTTGTCAACACCTACCATTATACAGTGAAAAGATACAAAAATACCATTATGAATGGTTGACAGAGATAAAAGGAGACAGTGTAACGCCAATTTGGCCAGAAGGAGGACCATTTAATAAGAGAGTGTTAGATTTAGTGTCTGCGCACTTGCTGTCAAGATATAAGGGGAAGCAGTTACAGAATAGAAGGGAAGTGCTGGATCTATGGCGAATGTTCGAGGAAGTGACCCCCACAGCAGAGGTAGGTAAAGAAGGACAAACTGAAACACAAAAATCACAGGAAGAGGTAAGCGAAACGCCAAAGGGCGAGTGCACAACAATCACAGCTGAGGGTGATACAACCAAAATGTATCCGTTAATGACAAGGCCAGTAGTAGGATACAGCGAGCCCCTGTATATACCAGCATGCCCCACCACCCTATGACAAAGGAGGTCTGTTAGGCCCAACAAGCGCACCTCCCATGAATTTAGCACACTTGACAGGGGAATTAGACCGCCAGTTAGCACATGCACAAATGGAGACAACACGGCTGAGAGCACTCTGCGATAGGGGCCAAATGCTGCCTGGGGGAGGGGAGGTGCCTCCATTATCCATAGCAGATCTCTCACCCCCACCAAGCACAACAGGGGAACTAGCACCAGCCACATCAGAGCCAGCACAATCCATATCGTCTCAAGGGACACACATACCACAAGGGCGAGAAAAAGAGTGGAGATCAGGGGAGTTCCTGTTCCAGTGAGGATTATACGCCCAACCACACCAGAAAGTGAGCGAGGGGAAGGACACAATGAGAATGGTGAGCAAGAGGAGGAAATAGAGGAAGTGCGGAGCGATCTAGATGAATACGAGGAAGGAGCGGCGGCTGTAGGGTCCCCACTACTGCATCATTTTGATGACATGGATCCACAGTCATCCCTACGATGGCAGGGTAGATTAAGACAGCGAATAGGGAATATGTTGGTGAGCAAAGTCAAGAAGGGGACAGTAAGTAAAACAGGAAAGAAACATAAGTTACAGATGCCACAGATACATAAGCGAGCAGGTAGGCCACACTATATCCCATGGGTCCAAATGGACAAAAATAACTTGTTGAAAGTTCTCACTCCACTATAGGGAGGAACTGGGAAATGGATACACGTGTTCGGAAAACACATGGCAGGGGTGCCACTGGCAATAGCCGATGTAAAAATTTGTTAGTATCAGCAGTCGGCGATCAGGCAGATGCAGTATGGGAGAAGGAGGGATTCCCAGGAGTAACAATGAGTTGTGGCCGCCACGACGGATCACCGTTCAACAATGTTCGAGCGCAAGTATGGGACGCATTGCGGCGTACGTTTCCAGACATTCCAGATTTACATTTAGTGATGCAGTGTACAATGGAGGAACACGAGGATCCTACGCAATTCATACTACGGGTGCAAGATTTATGGAGAAGCGAGACTGGCATGGCGTGGAATCAGTCCACCGCCTTGTTCTATTTTATCATCAAAAAGGGGCTTCCGAAAGGAGGTACAGAAGGCCTTGGATAAAATAGCTGGGATAGAAGCCAAGGGCTGGCCTGAGATTCAAAGTATAATTGTACACCACTGCAGGAGGATCAAAGAGAGGGAAAAGGAGATAGCACAGAAAAGGTTGGCAGACAAAGCGAAACTAGTGCAGAATAAATTGGTGAAGGTCGCTGCCGTAAATGCCAGCGTAGCAGCAGATAGACAAAACAAGGGGGATGAAGGAGCAGGAAGGAGGCCAGTGACAATAGCAGCATTGTGGACGACAGGAGAACAAGAATTGTGGAACGGAGAGGATTCATACAGCAGACCACAGTGGCAAGAAAGACCGGCAAGAGGAAGAGGTGGGTACCGTGGCCAGAGAGGAGGATTTGGGGGCATGGGCAATAGGGGATTTGGTTGGGCAGGCGATGAAAGGAGGACTGCAAGGGTCTTGTTGGACAGTGGGAGATGGGGACATTATTCGAGGGATTGCGGAATGCGGCCTTCAGGGTATTTCCAAGGGCAGCAGCCCATGGAAAATGAACAAGGATGGGGATGACCACATCCGGGTAGCCACTATGGGTTACCAATGGGAGGGGGAAGACAACAAGACCAGTGCTATAACGAACCACAAATGCAGCAAAGACAGCCACCCCCACAACCACATCACAGCGCACAACAGCCCACGGTGAGACAAAACGCTGTAGGCAATGCAAATAGTAACTGTTTCGCAACGACTGCAAATGGCGCACCTGCGCCATTTCGCGGCGTGACAGTGGTCGGAGACAATATCTTTTCAGTACCAGGGCAAGAAAGGTATGAAGACTAGGACAGCCCACAGGGAACACTTGCGTGTCCAGTCCTATCCACCACCCTACATGCAGAAGAGGAACCACTAGTGGGGGCCGTGATAGGAAACAAGCAGTTTATCTTCCTGGTAGACTCTGGAGCAGAAAAATCATGTCTTATCAAAGGGCGGTTTCCGCTATCAGGCAGGAATTTGGAAACACAGGGGTTCTCTGGGGCTATTTTAAAAGTTCCTTACACTAAAGATCTTGATATAACCGTAGGGGGGAAAACTGTGCGCGCACCCTTACTGTACCACGAAGACGCGTCAATCAATTTACTGGGCAGAGATTTGCTAAGCAAATTGAACATGACCATTTTGTTTACTGAGCGGGGAATAGTATGTTCTACCCCAGGAGTATGCCCAGTACGAGCAATGTTGATGATTAATACAGTGATGAATGAAGTTGTGGTGCGAGGGATAGCCATTGACATAGACATGTTTATTTATGGCATCAAAGTATTAGCCGGAGTGGTACCAGAGATAACGAAAAAGGAATGGAGAACACCATCAGATTTTATATTCCGTCCAATTGCACACACAGATGTTGTGCCAGGCACAATCATGTCCATAGACATCGAGGAAGTTCAAGTATCAAGCAAATGCATTGTGGTCGTAGGACTGGCCGTGCATGGGTGTGAGTGTCTTATGCATAGACCCCAACATAATGCTAAGAGACATAACTGAAGAAGAATTATTCACTGACAACGAATATGACGGAGAGATAATAATGGAAATAAGCATACCATGTGACATCATGATTCAGTGCAGAGAGGTACACAACCCACTTATGGCCAGCATTAAGGCTCCACCGACAATATTTGAGGAAGACATGGCAAAGGTGGCACCTGAAATTTGGACTACAGGCCCCCACGATGTAGGATTACTCCATGAGGTGACACTAATAAAGATAAAACTAAAACCAGGTGCCATACTGCCACGAGTGAAACAATATCCCATATCCAGAGACGCAGAAGATGGGATTAGGGAAACAATAAATGCACTCCTAAAACAAGGTATTATAGTACCGTCAAACTCCCCCTATAACACGGCTATCTTCCTGGTTAAAAAAGCAAAAGGAAGGGCGTGAAGGATGATCCAAGAACTCCGCCCACTCAATGACGTCATCAAAAAAGAGTTCCCATTAGTGCCTAACCCAGCATCAATACTGTGCAGCATACCCAAAGAATCCACATGTTTTACTGTGGTGGATTTGAAGAACGCTTTCTTCTCCATACCACTCGACCCAGGCTCACAGTACCTGACAGCATTCACACTAGGAAACAACAGGTATGAACATCGCAAACTCCCACAGGGGTATTGCGAAAGCCCCAGCATTTTCAACAGAGTATTGCGTGAAGATATTGGAAACATAGATGTAGAGCGCACCATTACACAATACGCAGACGATTTACTCGTCTGCAGCCCCACAGAAGAAAAGTGCAGAGAAGACTCCATAACACTATTAAATGGGCCTCATTACACGGATGGCGGTAAGGGTTAACGGTCACCGTTAATGGCAACGGTGACCATTAACCCTTACCGCCGTACTACGAGGTCCCTTTGCGGGTTGGTGCTCTAACGCCTGCTTTTTGCAGGCGTTAAAAACCAACCCGCTAAGGGACCTCGGAGCTAATTACGGCACCGCAAAATTGCGGTGCCGTAATTAGCGCCTTCCCCATTCCCATAGAGCCCTATGGGGCAGAAATGGGAATGGGGAAGGGCAATGGCGGAAGGGGGATTTACCGCCCCACCGACCTTGGAATGGGGCGGTAAATCCCCTTTCCGCCAAGGCGGTGCCGGTAATTTACCGGCATGGTCCAGGGTGCTAATAGCACCCTGGATCACCGCCTTCCGTGTAATGAGGCCCAATGTGTTGGCTGCAAAGGGGTATAAAGTGGACAAAGGAAACTTGCAATACTGCCTGGCCGACGTTGTACACCTCGGACAAAAGATGGGAAACAAATACTCCCAGACAGGGCAGCTGCTATACGCAACATGACCATACCTAAAACAGTTAAAGAAATGCAAACATTTCTTAGTATATGTAATTATTGCCGAGCATGGATTCTTGATTACACAGCATACACACGGCCACTGCTACAAGCATTGAAAGAAGCACAGAAGAATAGGGCCCCAATAAAATGGACACATGACATGATGGCACAGTACTTTAGATTAAAAGACCTCATTGCGGATGCTCCAGTACTTGCGAACCCAGATTATGAGAGGGATTTTTTCTTATTTTCACACTGCAATGGAACACTGATGACAGCAGTGCTTACACAGAAAACATCATTAGGACACAAACGATTGGCCTATTACAGTGGAACATTAGATGCAGTGATGCAAGGACACTTCGCGTGCGAACAGTCACTCGCTGCAGCAGCTTTCGCCATTGAAAAAGGCGCCACAATAGTAATGGGATGTTCGGTAAGACTATATGCAGAACACTCATTATTTGCAATTCTTGAGAGGTCAAAATCAACATTAACAACACAGAGAGCACCAGGGTATGAGATAATAATCTCGAGCCCCAACGTGCACGTTGTCAGGTGCAAAACAGTAAACCCAGCAACGTTTATCACAGAACCATGCACCACAGAGGACATGCAGGAACACGACTGCACCACCTATGAAGGTGAGGGCGACGACATTCCCAAAGCGAGCAAAAACGCCCTGAAGGAAGGAGAGATATATTTCATAGATGGGTCAGCATCGATAAACCCTGAAAAGGGGGAAAAGCATGTAGGGATGGCCGTAGTACGCATGGAGGAAGATGGCTATGAAACAATTGTCCAGAAGCACCTCCCGTCCCATTACTCCGCATAAGCAGCAGAATTAACTGCATTGATTGAGGCACTGCATACAGCCAGAGGATGCACAGTAACAATATACTCAGACTCAGCATACGCAACAACCATAGTCCATTCAGGGATATCCCGCTGGTGTAGAAGGGGGTTCAGAAGAGCAGATGGCTCACCAGTACAGCACGCCGCACTATTGACTGAGCTGAAAGATGCATTAGCAGAACCATCGGTAATGGCAGTGGTGAAATGCCAGGCCCATACCAACAACACAGACGCGGTCTCATTGGGAAATGCGGCAGCCGATGCAGCAGCGAAGGATGCCTCATATTTCAATACAACACCAACAATCGAATGTGTTGCAAAACCAGCCATTACAGAGCCATTGGATGAGGCGTAGAGTAACACACCAATAGCGCAGATAATAGAACTACAAAGGAGAGTACCACACGAGGAGCAAGAATTGTGGCACAAACAGTGGTGCAAACAATCAGCCACAGACCTAATTTGGAGACAGGAGACAACAGGAAAGGTAGTAATACCAGTAGAGTTCCTAGAGGTAGCATTCCAACAGCTGCTCTCCCCAGCCCATGTAGCAAAACAACATATTGCCGCAGACATCCAGGAACATTGGTTTGTCCCCAATTTACAGGAACATTTGTCAAAATTTGTAGTAGAATGCACAACATGCCAAACATACAATTCAGGAATGACATTGAGAACACTGCGTGGCACCCTGCCACGACCAGTAGGACCATTTAGAGAACTACACATAGATTACGCTGACATGTGAGAGCGATGTAACGGAGCAAGGTATTTAATTGTAGTGGTATGCCCCTTTTCCAGGTGGTTGGAAGCGGGTCCATGTCCCCACCCAGACGCGAAGTGTGCGGCGAAGTTCCTGGTGCGAGAGGTCTTTTCTCGATGGGGGATATGTGATGTGATAAGATCAGACAACGGCACACACTTTGTGAATGACCTTTTCAAAGAAGTGACGTCACTCTTGGGGGTGAAACACAAACTGTGTTCCATTTATCATCCGATGGTGAATGGAATGGTGGAAAAGATCAACAGATTGCTCAAGAGTAAACTATCAAAATTGTGTAATACACTAAAGAAAAACTGGGTGTATTGCTTACCCTTAGCACTGTTTCAACTCAGAACTCAACCATGTAAAGATCATCATCTGAGCCCCCATGAAATTGTGACTGGGAGGCGAATACATACACCACTCTCCCCAATTAGGAGAGCATCAGATGCACAGAGGGCTGCCACAGAGCTGGGGAGGAATTTAAGGAATACCTGACCTCAGTTAACACGCGCAGTACGCAGCAGAGCGTGACAGATAGCACCACCTTTTACTGAGAATGTGGCAATTTAACTGGCCGCTAATGCCAGGAGCACAAGTGTATGTCCGGAGTTTTGTGAGAAGGTGGAATTCACCCAGGTTTCACGGCCCTTACGAGGTTATATATAGTACACCCACTCCAGTGAAAGTCAAGGGATTGAAATATTGGGTGCACTTATCAGATGTGAGGAGGGCACGTGATAGTACAATCCCCCAGGACCAACAGGAATGTGCTAGTACCACTACAACTGAGATTGAGAAGTAATGGCAAAATTGTTTGACAAAAAGGAATATGCAAAAAGACAAAAGTTATCATACATGCCTTGTTTTATCATGATCTATCTCTCTCTCTCTTCCTTCCTTCCTTTCTTTCTCCCTTTCTTTCTTCCTTCTCTTTCTTTCTCCCTTTCTTTCTTCTCTTTCTTTCTTCTTTCTCTCTCTCGCTCTGTCTCTCTGTCTCTTTCTCTCTCTCTCTCTCTCTCTCTCTCTTTCTCTCTCTCTTTTCACAAAGGACTTAATAAAAATAGATGTGTAATAAAAACAAGAAAAAGCAAATGTTGATCAAGTATGAAACTGAAATGTAAATACATGTATATATTGTGGTGACTTAACAAATTTGTATCACCCCTCCAGGTGACAAATGGCCCAACGCACCACAATCACATAGAATCAATTAATGCTAGATAGCAATAGGGATGCCATTAGGGCTAATAGATTTAGCAATGTTGAATGCATTTTAAAATGAGCTGCAGTATTGTTTTCAGTAATGTTGTTTTTTTATGGCCTGGTACCACACACTTCTATCTTTGGTTAATGACATGCACAAGGGGGGGAGCGGGGCTAACTTAATACGAGAAGGCTCGCACTTGATGTGGACTGGAGTAAAGACAATGTGGAAAGAAACATATGACATTGATGCTAATGGTACAAATGTAATGCAACCTCCAGAACACGCCACTGCAGGCCCAACAAGTGTCTCCTTGTTACATCCAAATATAAATATGAGTAATGTTTATGAACTATGATGGTGATTATTATTGGCCAAATTATGTAACTAACACAAGTATGCATGCACCGACAACCATACACCCTACCTCATATCACGCTGCTGCCACTGATGA
This sequence comes from Ambystoma mexicanum, assembly GCF_040938575.1. NCBI lineage: Eukaryota > Metazoa > Chordata > Amphibia > Caudata > Ambystomatidae > Ambystoma > Ambystoma mexicanum. The sequence goes on along the minus strand of NC_090935.1, from coordinate 839,492,519 downwards.
GTATACACATGCCATACTGAACAACAATGACACAGCCTGGGCTGGAATGTTTCCAATACATTACAAAAAAGTGAGAAACAATAAGGAGGGAGGGAGAAGGAGAAGAAAAAGGGAGGTGGAAGGGAAAAGATACGACATTTATCATGACCTGGGGTTAGATGAAATAGAAGACCCCCGCCACCCTGATCAATCAAATAAATGGTATTCAGACATGAGTGCCACGGCGAAGCAAGCAACAAATGAAAGCTGTTACGTCTGTTCACTCATCCCGCATGCATCAGGAACACCGAAAATGTTAGTAACCCAGGAAGTACCCTTGTCGGAGGCCCAATGTTTGATTCATTTGGTTTTGTGCAGGATAAAAAGCACCTTCCAAGTGCACACCGTCACAATGGAAAAATTGGAAAATGAGAGAACATGCACAAGCAAGCGCCAAGGAGTAATTTGCCTTAAGGAGCCATTTCTTGTCATCAAAGGGACGAGGTATGCAGAAAATAAATGGCACGAGGAAACTATTGAATGCAAATCAGAAGCACTTCGAGGGCTATCCAATGACACCTTCCAATGGATAAAAGAAGTATGTGCCCCATCTGGTCGCAACATGTCACAAAGCTAACGTGGGTCACAGCGCTGGAAAAACAAAATACAGAAAGAGGTACCATATGGACTGTGTTTCCATGGGGAAGGAAGAGTGAACATGGGGGAAACAAAGAAATGCAACAAGACGGTAATCATACCTGACATAAAGAAAGGCACCGCTGGACATGTACTGGCTTTGCGGAAAACAAGCCTATCTACACCTCTCAACAGCATGGAGAGGTACTTGTGCCTTAGCCACCCTCCATACAGCCCTGATGGTAATACCAGAAAGCCATATCCAAGGAACGACGGGAGAATCGGCTGACATATCGGCAGCAGGGCAATCGGCTGAACCATCGACAGCGACCGAAATAATGATAACAGATGGTCCAGGTTACGAACTTTTGTCAGAATATGAACTGAAGAAAAAACTATCACGAAGTAAAAGATCCTCCAACTATATATTATCCGAATTATTGAAACTCCTTGCTGAGATCCCGCAGAAGTACAAGCTCTTTTCATCAGTAGAGACATTTTTCGCCTCACTCCTTGTCCTGGGGCTCCAAGCACGAACAAACGCCAAATGGTTGCAGATAGTGCGCTGCAAGCTCATTCAACTGGGTAACGACACTGAAGAAGGGTTCAAGGTTATAAAAATAGAGCTTTGTGCACTGCGCCTAATGACAATGCAAAACAGATATGTCCTAGATCTACTCACGGATATGGACGGTGGTGTTTGCTGAAAAATTGGGGGGGCGTGTTGTACGTTCGTGCCAACTGAAGATGCTGATAACGGGACACTCTCACATGTGATAACAGCAGTACACAATTTAGGAGAGAGGATGAGAACAGAAGGAGGCGCAGAGGAAAGCACATGGTTCGACAATCTGTTCAGCTGGATACCATCATGGGTAAATGTGGCAATGAAAATACTCGTCCCCATCATCGTCTTTGTGCTCCAATTCTTCTGTGTCTGCCAACTGGGACTCCGGTGCTGTGAAAAGATCATGCCTACTTCGGCTATGATGATGGTAACAATGGGCCGACCGACAACGGTAGCTACTATGATAGGTGCACAAATATAAAACAGGGGAATACACTGCAATACAGGATGACAGCCATTTACAGGCAATATGGGGACAGGGTTGATAATTTCCATCATACAATGATAAAAGAACCAAGGGAGTTGCAATGGTACAGAGAGGTATGGGTGGACTTAGATGGAGATGGTGGGATCTACTTGATGTGTACACCAGACGAATATGCAAGAAGAGGGAATAGCTTGAGAAGCGTATCCAGGGCATGGATGCCAATAAAGGGTACCCCAGCGTGGGACTAAGCAGTTGCGGAAGCTGAGTACTACTGAAGGGAGAACGAAACTAATAAAAAATAAATATTCTTTACTTTAGATGTAACGAAAGGGGGGAATGTGTGGGAGCGAGGGGCCACCAGGCCCCTCTCATCCTTCACTTCTCAGTACAAGACTCGGACCAAGTGCTTCCAGTAGTGGGTTCGCCCCTTGCCCTTATGCGATGTTAACTTTGGGTTACATTCGTGTAGATGGGACCACTGAGCAGGACACAGGGCATCCATTTTTGTACCCCTTTCAAATCCATCTTGGTGACCAGGCCTCAATCCGATAGTACGAAACGCTTCTCTCCCTTTCCTCGTAGTGCCCAGGTGCAAGGCACATGGCCCCCACCCTCGTCCCCACTCTGACTGGAAAACTCTGCGGCTCCATTCTCACGCTGAAGCCGGAGGTATTTGCAACAACTAATAAATGTAACACATCACTCTTCCTCTGAGATCACTGTCCTGCATGTCAACCGGCATGAACTAAGCCCATAGCTTGTTCATCTCCACAAATGTGTCCTTGCCCCCACACCCTCACCAGTGGAAACTTACTGCCATTCTGACCCTGTGTCCCTGCAAGGTATTCCTTTCATGTACCAGACCACTGACCACGCCATGATGCCCACCCAGCAGACCCCCAACTAACATTAGACCCCTGCTGCAGTATATCGTGCCCAGTACTAACAAACGCCACATACCTAAGATTCTTGTAAGCATAAACCTACACTCTGGTCATTGTATTATAGTGGTGAAGATGCCTAACCTATGACTTGTATAATCCAAAGGTTACAGATGATATAAATACCTGTGTGACTTTTATAGAGACACGACAAATTATTGAGAGTCTTTGAAACACTATTATTTAGTGCATGCATTATAGAGAATGTATTATGTTAGCTTAGATAGTGATCAACCTGCTTCACAGCGACCTGACCTTCACCCATCCGGAGCACAGATGTCTGACGTCCATCCTCCCGCCAACCGAGCAACCAACCAAGAGGACGAGATGATGTCCACACCTAAGACACCACCCTGGCTGACCAATCCGGGTCCAACATAGTAACATATGTTAGACACATCATTGTACCTATAAAATGTACTGTAACATTAATTTTGCCAGAGCGCTCTCAGAGATCTAGATAAACTTTTCCTTGAACTCTCGCAGCCTTCTCTCTTTTACCTTATTTCCTGTCCGGGGAGTGTCTGTTTTATTTTCTTGCACGTGTAAGACAGGGAAGGCACAAACAAAGCTAATGTGTAACTTGCCTGCAGGCCACTTGTTAGGGTCATGAACTGAGACCTTGTCCTTCATTGACCTGTGTGTAAAGGATTACTTGTGCCATTGAAGCTAATCTTAGAGCATATGTTACGAACAATGTATCCAAATACTGAACTGAGAACAGTTGTTTAAAATACATTGTATTAATGTTTGAGAAGGTTCTATGCGAAATCCGAAAATACACTGGTATCGTTTAGGCTTGTTGGCAAATGTATTAAAGGCAAACCCTAAGTGTATAGATGTGTGAACTCGGCACGAACCCTAGATCAGTAATGTATTAATGAATATTAACCCACAGTAGGGGTGGAAATCATGTTTTCAAAATTATAAAAGGTGCGACTATTCTAATGTACAGCCCCACTCACTGTGCACACTGAACCACGCTGGAGTTCGCTGTGTTGTACTGAGGGCCGATAGCTATCTGTTGCTTTGGCCTTTGAAACTGTTCAGTATAAAATAAAGATCTTCGTATGTTCCTGTGTAACCCACGTTCGGTGTATTTCCTTTTGGGGGTACTCAGCCTCGATATTTTCTCTTTGTTTTCACAGTTGGCGCCCGAATAGGGACCCTCAAGATTGATGCCAGATTGTCGAAGGTTGACACATGCTATTGGACCGGGATCGGACGGTGTGACAACATAAGGGGCCCCTTCTGAAAGAGACGTGACACCTCAGCAGCGCTGCACGACCCGATCCCTGGACAATTAGCGTGTGGTCCGAGACGGCATCTTGACGAGGGTCCACTTATCGAGGCGGGCAGATTTGCCAAAATCACCAAACACGAGGTAAGATTAGTTAGGTAAGAATTTTGAAATCCGATCGGACCTCCTTAGGATTGATCAGGTGAGGCGTGACCCGATTCTTAAGTATCCTGATAATTTGATTTGGAGTATTGTATCTGCAAATACAATTATTGACCAGGTAACACCAATATTTTGATATGCCTGGGAAATTGTCTACCTGCTTCAGGGCGTTATTCCGTAGTGATAGGCAATCTTTGGAATTTAGCCGTCCGGCACCACAGGAGGGGTTGCCGGCTTGTACTATGTACTGTAAGCATGGCATTGGAAGTATAGTGTTTAATGATATTTGGCACAGACAAACCAGACATGCCTCCAAACTTCAGTGGCCAATCAATGGTAGTTTTGAAATCCCTCGTATTGAGTATTTAGAGTTAATTCTATTAAAGAAAAAGGCGAGACCTGCAGCATTTGATGTTTTGCAAAATTGGAAAAAAGAAGCGTTACAGCAACTTAAGAGTAGAGAAAAAACATGTGCGTCGTCATAAAACGAATGCCGAAAAAGCGTTGTTGTATGACCAAGATAAACAGTCTGAGTCAGCTAGGAACATTGATAGGGCTTTCTCACTTGACATTCAGAAAATCTATCCTTCTAAAGACTTCCATGTTTCTGATGAACTTATTGATAAATTGCTAAATGAACGAAGGCCTGATGCATCTGCGCCATCTCCATATGTTCCTCTTCCTGCCGCTTTGCCTCTTCCTGCTGTTATTCCTGCTCTTCCTGCTGTTGTTCCCGTTGTTCCTGCTCCTCCTAATGTTCCTCTTCCTCCAGTTGTTATTCCTCCACCTATTCTTCCAGCTCTTCCTATTGCACCAGTAACAGTACCTCCATTGAATTTGCCTGCTCCCCCTTTTACAAGTGGTCTTGTACCACTTGTAGTCGATCAGGGTGCGGGGTCAAGGGTTGTTACTCGCAATATTGTACCTCCAGAGAAGAAACAAGATTTGATTGCATATGCAAAGCATTGTATAGAGAGGGATGGTCGAGCTAATATTTTTGCCACACTTTCTAATATAGCTAATTTTCCTGAGAAAAATGTTTTTATTGAAGGTTTAGGGATACATTTATGTGTAATGTGGGGCAAATTAAATAATGCAGATCTCCCACAAGGGTTGAGGGATCCGAACACTTTAGCATTTTCAAGAGACCATGTGGAGAATGTACATGAGCATGTTGAAAGGATATTTGAGTATAGAAAGGAGTTGGAAAGGTTACAGAATGAGGATGACGACGAGGGTAGTATGTTTGTACAGAAATGGTTCCTTCCTTGTCGTAAATCGATATCTGAGGAAGTACGAATTTGTACGAAAGAAGCGATTACATGGATTTCAGACAAGTCGATAACTCCAGTTAAGGTATATGGCACATATAGTCAATATACGCCAGAAATGCAGAGGAAAGTGAAACAGGTAATGATAGAGTACCTGCAGGATGATTGTGTGAAGAGAAAGATTAGTTGTCCCACAGAATTATTGAGCATTTATAAGAGAGCTTTTTCACTTGACACTTCTTTGACTGCTTTAGTGCTCGACTTGGCTCTGTTGCTTAGTAAGCGTTCGGAGTTGCCTATTTCTCAGTTGCCTATAAGAGAGGTTCCTCCAACATTTGTCCCGAAGGTTGAGATTGCGGCCAATCCTGCAACGAATGCAGTTGCTGTGAACATTCCTGCACATTATATATCACAGTTTGTTCACGTCCCGTTCTTGAGACAGGAAGTGAATACCATTAGACAATCTATTCCTGACATTAGGAAAAATCTGACAGGATTCTATAAAGAAATAGAGTCTGTCTTACAGTTCTCAGTATTCACCTTGGGTGATATTGATCTGTTATTTCCTGTACTCCATCCCGTAGATTTATGGAAACAGGTTAGGTCTATAGATGACGTACCAGGGTTGGGAGATACATGGGCTAACATAATTAGACTCGATGGAGAAAGGCCAGCTGGTGAGAGACCGCCTCAGGTGATATTAACTTTACCTGACAGAATCATTGCAAAATTGAAAACCATAATTCCAGAAAAGAGGATTATCTGGGACAAGCTTACGGCCTGTGTCCCAAGGGAAGTATGAGGGTGCTACCGAGTACTTTAATTGGTTCGAACAGGTATTCTCGGATTTCAGTGGACAAGACTTAGGCACAGAGTCTGGGAACAGATTATTTGTGGACAAATTTGTGCGTGGATTGCTGCATGACATCCAGTCACAAATGATGCCTTCTGAGAGCGCCTGGCAGGCGAAGTCTCAATCAGAAGTACTGCACATGGCTCAGTACTACGAGAATCATGTCAATAATGAAAAAGAAAGAATAGAGAAGAGAAAAGGTGATTTAAAGACTAAAGTATTATTACAGCAAATTGTTAGAGGCCCTAGAAGGGGTAGTTCGCAGATTAGAGGTCAGTTTGTTCCACAAGGGAATGTGCCCTTGGGTCCTGTGAACATTAACCAGTGTGCCTATTGTCGGCAAGAGGGTCATTGGCGTGCACAATGCCCTGTCCTTCAACAAAGGTCGAATAACACATTCGGAAATATGGGTAGACGATCCAGAGGTCACCCGGGGGTAGGAGGCCCTGGTAGAGGTCAGTTTACAAAAGATCCACAGCAACCTTTTTCACAGGACTATCAGGTACCAAGTGTGGATACTAGAAACATATTTGATCATCCTTCTGCTGCTTACCTTTCTGAAGAGCTTCCTTTTGATGATATTTTGTTTCGTTAGGATTGCCCAAAGCAGGGTTTGGAACCTACGCCTATTCCCGTCAATCAGAAAGGTCCCTACTTTGAAATGGTAGTGGGAAATAGGAAACATCTATTCTTGGTAGATACAGGGGCACAGAAGTGTTCCATTGATCATTCTCGGGTTCCAAACATTCCACTGTCAGGGCAAACCAATGTTTCTGTAGGGTTTTCTGGCACACCAGTCGTTTGTCCAGTTTCTTCGCTGGTACCTATTTCTTTGGGTCCCTTTACGGACCTCTGTCCATTCCTTTTGACTTCGAATTGTGGAGAGAATTTGCTGGGGTTGAATCTGTTGAAGGAATTAAATTTGGTAATTCATTGTTCTTCTGATAGAGTGCGTTTGACGATTTCACCACAGCAACTTTCTGTCTCTCAATTCTAAATCAGACCTTTGCCACCAGAACTCAGAGATGTACCAGAGAATTTGTGGGAAATTGATGATAATGATGTTGGCGTTTTACAGATCAAGCCTGTTAAAATAGTCTTTAAACATGGAATAAAGCTGCCACGTAGTCCACAATATAAGATTTCAGTTGAGGGTGAGCAAGCTTTGAAATGCATTGTTTCCGATTTTGTGCACTGCAGGGTGATTGAGGAAATTGCAGGTAGTGCAATAGTCCGATTTTACCTGTGTACGAAAAAGGCGATAATGCAATTCCATTTCGTTTCATAATTGATTTGCGTGCTATTAATAAGGTTGTCGCTCCACAATTCCCAATTGTACCTGATGTGACGACAATATTAACTATGATTCCGGCTTCAGCTACTTACTTTAGTTTTTTGGATCTGAAGAATGCTTTCTTTAGAATTCCTATACACAAGGACAGTAGATACTTGTTCGCGTTCACCTTAGGGGGACGCTCGTTCACCTTTACCCGTGCACCGCAAGGTTATGCGGAAAGTCCTAGCATTTATAGTAGGGCTTTGAAAGAACAGCTTGATACCCTTGAATTGCCCTCTACTTGTACACTGCTTCAGTATGTTGATGACTTGCTTTTATCTGCCGACTCTGAGAGTGCTTGTAAGGAGGGCACTCAGTTATTGCTTATTCAACTGGCTAAACATGGTCACAAAGCTTCACTTAAAAAGTTTCAATATTGTTGCCAGGAGGTCGCCTATTTACGCTATCTCCTGTCAATGGAGGGAAGAAGATTGACACCTGAATGAATAAAACACATTTCTGGCATGTCTGTCCCAAATACGCAGAAGGAAGTTAGAGCCTTGATAGGTATGGCTTCTTACTGTAGGTTGTGGATCCCAAACTTCTCACTAGTGATTAATCCGATGTTGGCTTTGACGAAGAAGGGCATTTCTCTGCCATTGCCGTGCAGCACGGAACACCAGCAATCATTTGATCTGCTCAAGACTGCATTATGCTCGGCACCAGTTTTGGGCACACCAAATTATGAAAGGGCCTTTGTGTTGTTTGTGCATGAATGTGATGGATGTGCTTTGGCTGTATTAACGCAGGAACATGGAGGGAAGAAGAGGCCATGCGGTAAATTTTCTTCCGCCCTTGATCCTGTAGCATGCGCTTTGCCAAGATGTTTGCGAGCTGTCGCTGCTGCTGCTGCGTCCGTAAAATAGAGTGAGGGAATGGTCCTAGGCCATGATCTAACCCTGATGGTGCCTCACTCTGTAGATGTTCTACTGAACATAACCCAAACGCAACACCTCACTTCCGCACGATTGACGAGATATGAATTGATCTTGTTTGCTCCTCACATACAAATTAAGAGGTGCTGTGTTCTCAATCCGGCTGAACTCTTACCTTTCCCGCAAGGTACTGCTTGCAGTGATGAAGAGTCACATGACTGTCTGTATACTACCGAACAAGAGACAAAGGGTAGAATTGATCTGAAAGACACTCCTTTGAACAATCAGCAAGGGGAGCTGTTTTGTGACGGCTCCTGCTTCAAACTTCCGGATAGTACATCCACAGCTGCTTATGCAATCACTAAATTGAGAACGGTCATGGAAACCAAGAGAATCACGCATAACTCTGCGCAGGCCGCAGAGATTATAGCAGTGACTCGAACTTGTGAGACTTTGGTCAGAGAGAGGGTTCTTATCTTCACATGGTACCAAGTTCCAGCATGGCTCCCTAATAGAACAACTGTCCTCAGCGCTTGCACTCCCTACTACTGAAATGTGCAGCACATCGAAAGGTTATAGATGATATAGGAAAAGGGAATGCTTTCGCTGATCAGATAGCTAAACAGACTGCCACCAATCTCTTTACGGAGATGTAGGTTTTAAGTGAGACTGTAAATGCCTATGCAATGGACGAGGGTGTTGGGTCCGTAAGGGATATCCAAGCCGATGCCACGTTAGAAGAATCCAAGAGGTTGGCAGAAGGCATGGGGAAACTTGATGATGATGGGTGTTGGGTGGATGTGGTTGAAGGAAAATGGCTACTTCCTGACACATACGTGATGATGATGGTCGTCATGGCCCATGGCCCTACGCGCATATGTGCCCAGAAGGTTACGAAAATGTTAGAAAAAGTTTGGGCGAATGACAAGATTTCATAAATAGTTCAGCGCTATGTCCAAGTCTGTATGATCTGTTTACAGCACAATGTGGGAAAGGGAACATCAACTCCAAGGGGAAGTTTCGGGCCACCTTATGTCCCATTTGAGGTCATCCACTTTGATTTTATTGAAATGGAATGTTGTAACAATGTGAAATATGTGTTGTCATCTGTGCTTTCAGCAAATGGGTAGAGGCTTTCCCTATTAAGGATGCTACAGCCATGACTACTGCAAAAACCCTGTTAAAAGAATATTTTCCCAGGTTCGGGTTACCAAGAGTCATCTGGTCAGACAATGGTCCACATTTTGTTGCTGCTGTAATTCTGCAGATATGCGCGGCATTACAGATCAACAAACGGTTCCATTAGGCCAGACATGCTCAAAGTGCCGGACTAGTAGAAAGACACAATGGTATCATCAAGAACAAGCTCGCTAAGACGTGTGCCGGCACCAAAATAAAATTGCCGAACGCCTTACCAATCGTGTTACTAGCCATGCGTACAACCCCTCAAACTAAGACTGGGCTCTCTCCATTTGAGGTGATAATGGGGAGACCTGCCAATATCTGGAACTTTCCGAAAAGTCGATCTTTAAAAAATGTCGAAAATGTACTTCTTTCAGATTACTGTAGCCAGTTGACTAAAAATCTGTATTTGATTTATCACCAGGTGCGAGATGCTTTACCTGTGCGATACAAGGGCCCGGGTCACAGTATTCGGCCTGGGGATTGGGTGCTCACCAAGGCATTTGAGCGTTCTTCTTGCCTTGCACCTCGTTGGCAGGGCCCATTCCAGGTCCTGCTGGTCACACAGACGACGGTGCGTGTCACAGGCAGGAAACTTTGGATCCACGTGATGCATCTCAAGAAACTTCCCCACCCAGTGCCACACGATATAGAAGAAAAAGAACCCCTCGCTAACGCTGAAACCAACGATCCCGAATCAGTAAATAGCGTTGAGAGTGCATCGAAGAATCTCTCTGGGCCCGTGAGGCTTGGGGAACCTGCCATTTCGTCTTCACACTCTCCAAAAGTTTCGCTTCCGGAAACTGTTGTTCCAGATCTTGAACCTTCACTTGCTCTTGATAAGCCGCTGCCAACGGGAAGTGATGACAAATTGTTCTCTGATCAATCAGTACCGGGAACAGCAAGGTACAATTTACGTCCAAGGAAATAGACTTACGGCACGGTTTGGCTGTGCATTCGAAGAGGAAAGGAAATTCATCAAGGGCTTGCTTTTTGCCCAAGTAATTTTTTGAGAAAAGGGGATTCGCTTGGCTAGGGTTTTGGAAGGATTAATAAGTTGCGTGGCCGGGAGGTCGCCAGCTAATAACACTGGGGTTTCTCGTTTGAAGACTGCAATGCCTGCAACCGCTACCACTCGTACTGGACTGATAAATGATCGTGTGACCGGCCGGGAAAATGGACAAATCTCTTGGGCCCTGAAAACGTATTGCTGTCTTTTTATAATGTCGATTGGTTTTATAATAGTAACTGTGCTACGTCTCTGGTACCTGGAAGAAGTGCATCCATTTGAAACCTTTTTACCAACTGAAAATGTACCCAATGTCCCTACTCCTTTTGTGTATTTGCATACTCTGTCTCCTAGAGACTCCCAGCATAGACAAAGATATCATAACAATACATTGTTACTTATCATGAATGCTACACATGCCATTTTTAATAGGTCCAACTGTTGGGTCTGCTCACATTTACCACAACATGGGGATAAGGGGCTAGGTTGGTATATCTATCCTTTACCTTGGACAACTGCTTGTTATTCTTCACTGAGCACTGTTCTTTGGCCAATGGAATGATAGCATCTTGGGAACTTTGATGGTAATAATTTGAATAGTTTTGAGAAACGTGTTCTGACTCCCCTGGGATGCTCGCTTTTCTCAAATAGGAGCAAGCTTAACGTTGCTTCTATTAGGCCCTCTGATAGACTGTCTCATCCCTTTCAATCTTTGATTTCCTTCAAGATGGTTCCGATAGGCAATAAGGATGCCATGCCTCCTTCGTACAGTGTTAACCATAGCCCCGATTCAGTTTCTTTCTGCATACAGAGGAATGGTACTCAGTCGATGGGAGATTTTAAAGTTTGCGGCAACATTGCGAATTTGACTGGGGAAGACAGACCTTTGTATGTAGGCGAACCTGTCTACTTTGTTTGTGGTAATGTAGCATTTCCATGGTTACCCAGGGATTGGCAGGGAACTTGTTATTTAGGGATCCTGCTACCTGGGGAATTCATAGCTAGTAATGTAGAGGTTTCGAAGGCTTGTCCACGGCGTGACGAGAATGGTGACACTCCAACACAGGTCTTGGGAGATGTAGCAAAATCCTTCGTGCCATTTTGGGGGAAGATAGCGAATTCCGAAGACATCAGAAGACTAGCGAGAGTACTGGAGAGAACCATCAACCGGACCATGGAAATACTCTACAATATGACATTAGAACAGAAGGCAATAAGATCAGTAGCACTTCAGAACCGGATGGCATTAGATGTCATTCTGGCTGAACGTGGTGGAGTGTGTAAATGAGTGGGGTCAGCTTGCTGTGTTTTCGTGCCAGATTCCTCCCTAACTATCTTCAAGGCAATACAGAATCTGCATGTCCTTAGTTCAGAAGTGCATGTTCCTGAGGGAAACTGGGATCTTAGCGCTTGGTTCTGGGACTTCTTGCGATCTTGGGGTTGGAGGTGTTGTCGGTTTTACTGATCATTTTGGGAATTCTGTTATTTCTTTGCTGTTGTATCCAGTGTTTACCTAGTGTATGTTCGATGCTAGGGGGATATTGCGCACATGCGATAGGTACAATAGGACATAAGGTACATGCCCCAAATAAAAACTCCAAAGAATATGTGTTAAAGGAAATCTTAGCAACTGATCTAATGGCAATAGATATTTCTGACAGTGATTCAGGGTGCATGGACGATGATACATGGAGTTGTTTGCAAGTAGACTAGAAGTAGTTTAGCACTTGGCATAGGCCAAAAGGAGGGTTTGTCAAACAGGAAATTATATTGTGCCTCCTATTATAATGAATATATGTATATTGGCCTACGCCAAGCTGCTTGTAAGTCACTTGCTAAGAAATCCGTGTTGCAAGGTCCCGACCTTAGAATCAATTTAAGCTGCAAATTCAGGTCAAACCGCCATTTTAGGTTCTCTCTACAAAGTCACCCTGTGAGCTAAAATGGTGGACAGTGTCATTGCGAAAATGTAACATGGCCGTCTTGACCTCTATGTATAAGCTAATGTGTAACTTGCCTGCAGGCCATTTGTTAGGGTCATGAACTGAGACCTGGTCCTTCGTTGACCTGTGTGTAAAGGATTACTTGTGCCAATGAAGCTAATCCGCGAGCATATGTTATGAACAATGTATCCAAATAAGGAACTGAGAACACTTGTTTAAACTACATTGTATTAATGTTTGAGAAGGCTCTATGAGAAATCCTAAAATACACTGGTATCATTTAGGCTTGTTGGCAAATGTATTAAAGGCAAACCCTAAGTGTATAGATGTGTGAACTCGCCGCAAACCCTAGATCCGTAATGTATTAATGAATATTAACCCACAGTAGGGGTGGACATCATGTTTTCAAAAGTATAAAAGGTGGAGGACGCTCAGGGCACCTCTTAATTCAGCACATAGCTGCCACCAGCCTGTACCCTGCTCCGTGGGCCACACACAGGTGCCCAAAAACATACTCTAGGAGTACAGGGTCGTACTCCTACCAATTGGTGCCATAAGGGTATCCCAAGGGTCTGTTCACCAAACCAAATACAGGAACAGCCGCACCGACAGGAGTCCCACATGAACTTCTGCATGGAAAACAAGACAGAACATACATGATAAGGCAATAAAGGACATGGATATGGAGGCCATGTCCCTCCAATGCATTTCTAGCATCACAGTCGTCCACCCCAGACTGAGGTTACAGCGTCTATTCTCCCACAAGATTGACACTCTCATCCAGAGGGTCAACATACCATCTAGAAAGCCCATCTACATTATCGTGATTCTTCCCTGTTCTATGCTCTGTGGTGAAGTCTAACCCTTGCAGGCTAATGGACCACCTGAGCAGTTTCAGGTTTTCACCATTCATCTGCATAAGCCACTTCAGGGGCTTATGGTCTGTCTGGACCTTGAAGGTAGACCCTGCAAGGTAGGGCCTAAAACGCTTAAGGCTCCAAACTATAATAAAACATTCCTTTTCAAACAGTAGCCCACCTAGGTTCTCTATCCTTGAGTTGTCTACTGATGAAGATGATCGGATGGTCCCTCCCTTTGTCATCTAACTAGGACAAGACAGCTTCAATTCCAGTGTTGCAAGTATCCGTCTGGACAATAAAGGGCTTGCTGTAATCAGGCACACACAACACAGGTGCCCTACACAGACTTTCTTTCAAGCCAACGAAGGCCACCTGACAGTCTTCTGTCCAATTAACCTTCCTTGGTTGTTTGGGCGAAGTCAGAGCTGTTAGAGGGGCAGCTAGGTTTCTATAGTCCGCCATGAAAATGCGATAATACCCAGTAAGGCCCAAAAAGGCTCTCACCTGGGCTTGAGTAGTGGGAGTCTGCCAGTCATGTACATCCTGTACCTTACTGGTGAGAGGTTGGATTTGACCCCTCCTACCTCATGACCATGACCAAGATATGTGACGTACTCTTGAGCTATCTGGCACTTGGTGGCCTTGATAGTGAGGTTAGCTCTTTTCAAGGCCTGCAACACTTTATCCAAGTGAGTCAAATGCTCCTCCCAAATGGAACTGTAGATGGTGATGTTGTCTAAGTAGGCCACACCAAAGGCCTCCAGCCCACTGAGTGCACAATTGACTAAAAGGTGAAAAGTGGCAGGTGCATTCTTCAACCCAAAAGGCATGACTCTAAACTGGTAGAGCCTGTCAGGTGTTGATAATGCAGTCTTTTCCTTGGCATGGTCCGTCAGAGCTATTTGCCAATAGCCTGAGGTAAGGTCAAAGGTGCTCACAAGTTTGGCAGCACCTATGGTGTCCACAAGCTCGTCAGCCCTGGGCAAAATGTGTGCGTCATTTTTGGTGACAGCATTGACCCCTCTGAAGTCCACACAGGACCGCCAATCCTTGGTACCTGCCTGGCAACTTGCCTTGGGGACAAGGACCAATGGAGTTGACCAGGGACTGGTTGAGGGTTCAATAACACCCAGATCCAACATCTTGGCAAACTCAGCCTGGATGTGGTTAACTGTATTTGACATGTGGTAGAATTTGCTTTTGACAGGCACACTGTCACCAGTGTCATTTTCGTGCCTACACCATGGTGTAAGGCCTGGTGTCAATGAGAAAAGAGAGGCATACTGCCGGGCCAAAGCCCTGCAGGCCTTCTGCTACTTTGTCATCAGTTCTGGAGAGAGATGCACTCCCTCCACTGACCCATCCTGAGGGTTGCTAAGCAGAAAATCAGGAATTGGCTCACTCTCATCCTCTTCTTGCTCTGAAGCTAGCAAGAGACATGAGACTTTGGCTCGCCTATGTAAAGGCTTTGTCAAACGGGAAATTATATCATGCCTCCTATTATAATGAATATATGTATATTGGCCTACGCCAAGCTGCTTGTAAGTCACTTGCGAAGAAATCCGTGTTGCAAGGTCCCGACCTTAGAATCAATGTAAGCTGCCATTTTAGGTCAAACCGCCATTTTAGGTTCTCTCTGCAAAGTCACCCTGTGAGCTAAAATGGTGGACAGTGTCATTGTGAAAATGTAACATGACCGTCTTGACCTCTATGTATAAGCTGTGTGGGAGTGAGGGGCCAGCAGGCCCCTCTCATCCTTCACTTCTCAGTACAAGACTAGGACCATGTGCCTCCAGTAGTTGGTTCGCCCCTTGCCCTTATGCAATGTTAACTTTGGTTTACATTCGCGCAGATGGGACCACTGAGCAGGACACAGGGCATCCATTTTTGTACCCCCTTTCGACTCCATCTTGGTGATCAGGCCTCACTGCGATTGTACGAAACGCTTCTCTCCCTTTCCTCGCAGCGCCCAGGCGCAGGGCACATGGCCCCCACCCTCGTTCCCACTCTGACTGGAAAACTCTGCGGCTCCATTCTCACGCTGAAGCCAGAGGTATTTGCAACAACTAATAAATGTAACACATCACTCTTCCTCTGAGATCACTGTCCTGCATGTGAACCGGCATGAACTAAGCCCATAGCTCGTTCATCTCCACAAATGTGTCCTTGCCCTCACACCCTCGCCAGTGGAAACTTACTGCCATTCTGACCCTGTGTCCCTGCAAGGTATTCCTTTCATGTTCCAGACCACTGACCACGCCATGATGCCCACCGAGCAGACCACCAACTAACATTAGACCCCTGCTGCAGTATATCGTGCCCAGTACTAACAAACGCCACATACCTAAGATTCTTGTAAGCATAAACCTACACTCTGGTCATTGTATTATAGTGGTGAAGATGCCTAACCTATGACTTGTATAATCCAAAGGTTACAGAGGATATAAATACCTGTGTGACTTTTATAGAGACATGACAAATTATTGAGAGTCTTTGAATCACTATTATTTAGTGGATGCATTATAGAGAATGTATTATGTTAGCTTAGAGAGTGACCACCCTGCTTCACAGAGACATGACCTTCACCCATCCGGAGCACATATGTCTGACGTCCATCCTCCCGCCAACCGAGCAACCAACCAGGATGACGAGGTGATGCCCACACCTAAGACACCACCCTGGCTGACCAATCCGGGTCCAACATAGTATCATATGTTAGATGCATCATTGTACCTATAAAATGTACTGTAACATTAATTTTGCCAGATCGCTCTCAGAGATCTAGATAAACTTTTCCTTGAACGTTCGCAGCCCTCTCTCTTTTGCCTTATACCCTGTCCGGGGAGTGTGTTTTATTTTCTTGCACGTGTAAGACAGGGAGGGCACAAACATTTGGTGACCCCCTGCAACGTGATTTGGAGAGGTGCCTCGAGGCCGCGCCGTGCGGCAAGATCCGGGACGCCCCCCAGCAAAACCATTGCCTCCGTGGCCAACCAGCCTGTGCGCACTACAAGAAAGGGTCAAGGGTTCCCGGTTGACGAATACCCGACTGAAAAGCTGCTCGCCGAGGCGGGCCACGGCTTGGTTGGGGTGCGGACCTAACTGAGGTCGGACCGCGAACGATGAGCCTCAGATCACCTGACTGAACACGTGAGTGCCAGTTGCGAAGGTTACCAAGGAAAGTTAAAGGGAAATAGGAGGGAACAGGGGAACAGGTGGTAATGCGTTATAAGGAAGAGTAGGGCCTGTGTGAGTGATGATGAGGCTTTTCTGATCTGTCCTTTATATGGCCTTTAGGTTTTGTGAGAAGTGAAAAGAAGAAGAGAAGAGGTATCCTAGCCCGAACGGGGTAGAAGGCGGCACCGCGTAGCATTGTCTCATTCAGTGCAGAATAAATAAGTGAAGTTACAGAGAAAATAGTAGGAGTCTTGTATATTGAGTAAACTCGGAGTAGTTATTTAGAATGTTCTTTTTCTGTGTAAGAAAGAGTTCTTGGGGAAGAGTAAAAGGGTGTAAGAGGTGGGGAGTGAATGAGAAGAGTAGGTGGAAAGGGGAAAGGGTTGGTAACTGGAACCAACAGGAAATAAAAGCACGTAGATAGTGCATGTGCATGTTACATGTTATATGTTTTTCCATGTCCTGTCTATTGTTTTGGTCAAGAGTATCAAAGTATTGTTATTGATTTATTGATAAAGTGTTACACATGTGAAAGTGAACTGTTGAATTTGGAACTGCAATAATTACAAAAGTAGCAGTGAATGTTGATACATAAAAATTACTAGCCATTGAGAAACACTTGATATGTTGTTGGTCTAAAGGAAAGGACAAGCGGGTGGAACGGGGATTAGGGGGAGAAACACATTGTCATGAGGGGAATAACACCACTAGCTCATATTTGTCAACACCTACCATTATACAGTGAAAAGATACAAAAATACCATGATCAATGGTTGACAGAGATAAAAGGAGACAGTGTAACGCCAATTTGGCCAGAAGGAGGACCATTTAATAAGAGAGTGTTAGATTTAGTGTCTGCGCACTTGCTGGCAAGATATAAGGGGAAGCAGTTACAGAATAGAAGGGAAGTGCTGGATCTATGGCGAATGTTCGAGGAAGTGACCCCCACAGCAGAGGTAGGTAAAGAAGGACAAACTGAAACACAAAAATCACAGGAAGAGGTAAGCGAAACGCCAAAGGGCGAGTGCACAACAATCACAGCTGAGGGTGATACAACCAAAATGTATCCGTTAATGACAAGGCCAGTAGTAGGATACAGCGAGCCCCTGTATATACCAGCATGCCCCACCACCCTATGACAAAGGAGGTCTGTTAGGCCCAACAAGCGCACCTCCCATGAATTTAGCACACTTGACAGGGGAATTAGACCGCCAGTTAGCACATGCACAAATGGAGACAACACGGCTGAGAGCACTCTGCGATAGGGGCCAAATGCTGCCTGGGGGAGGGGAGGTGCCTCCATTATCCATAGCAGATCTCTCACCCCCACCAAGCACAACAGGGGAACTAGCACCAGCCACATCAGAGCCAGCACAATCCATATCGTCTCAAGGGGCACACATACCACAAGGGCGAGAAAAAGAGTGGAGATCGGGGGAGTTCCTGTTCCAAACCAGTGAGGATTATACGCCCAACCACACCAGAAAGTGAGCGAGGGGAAGGACACAATGAGAATGGTGAGCAAGAGGAGGAAATAGAGGAAGTGCGGAGCGATCTAGATGAATACGAGGAAGGAGCGGCGGCTGTAGGGTCCCCACTACTGCATCATTTTGATGACATGGATCCACAGTCATCCCTACGATGGCAGGGTAGATTAAGACAGCGAATAGGGAATATGTTGGTGAGCAAAGTCAAGAAGGGGACAGTAAGTAAAACAGGAAAGAAACATAAGTTACAGATGCCACTGATACATAAGCGAGCAGGTAGGCCGCACTATATCCCATGGGTCCAAATGGACAAAAATAACTTGTTGAAAGTTCTCACTCCACTATAGGGAGGAACTGGGAAATGGATACACGTGTTCGGAAAACACATGGCAGGGGTGCCACTGGCAATAGCCGATGTAAAAATTTGTTAGTATCAGCAGTCGGCGATCAGGCAGATGCAGTATGGGAGAAGGAGGGATTCCCAGGAGTAACAATGAGTTGTGGCCGCCACGACGGATCACCGTTCAACAATGTTCGAGCGCAAGTATGGGACGCATTGCGGCGTACGTTTCCAGACATTCCAGATTTACATTTAGTGATGCAGTGTACAATGGAGGAACACGAGGATCCTACGCAATTCATACTACGGGTGCAAGATTTATGGAGAAGCGAGACTGGCATGGCGTGGAATCAGTCCACCGCCTTGTTCTATTTTATCATCAAAAAGGGGCTTCCGAAAGGAGGTACAGAAGGCCTTGGATAAAATAGCTGGGATAGAAGCCAAGGGCTGGCCTGAGATTCAAAGTATAATTGTACACCACTGCAGGAGGATCAAAGAGAGGGAAAAGGAGATAGCACAGAAAAGGTTGGCAGACAAAGCGAAACTAGTGCAGAATAAATTGGTGAAGGTCGCTGCCGTAAATGCCAGCGTAGCAGCAGATAGACAAAACAAGGGGGATGAAGGAGCAGGAAGGAGGCCAGTGACAATAGCAGCATTGTGGACGACAGGAGAACAAGAATCGTGGAACGGAGAGGATTCATACAGCGGACCACAGTGGCAAGAAAGACCGGCAAGAGGAAGAGGTGGGTACCGTGGCCAGAGAGGAGGATTTGGGGGCATGAGCAATAGGGGATTTGGTTGGGCAGGCGATGAAAGGAGGACTGCAAGGGTCTTGTTGGACAGTGGGAGATGGGGACATTATTCGAGGGATTGCAGAATGCAGCCTTCAGGGTATTTCCAAGGGCAGCAGCCCATGGAAAATGAACAAGGATGGGGATGCCCACACCCAGGTAGCCACTATGGGTTACCAATGGGAGGGGGAAGACAACAAGACCAGTGCTATAACGAACCACAAATGCAGCAAAGACAGCCACCCCCACAACCACATCACAGCGCACAACAGCCCACGGTGAGACAAAACGCTGTAGGCAATGCAAATAGTAACTGTTTCGCATCGACTGCAAATGGCGCACCTGCGCCATTTCGCGGCGTGACAGTGGTCGGAGACAATATCTTTTCAGTACCAGGGCAAGAAAGGTATGAAGACTAGGACAGCCCACAGGGAACACTTGCGTGTCCAGTCCTATCCACCACCCTACATGCAGAAGAGGAACCACTAGTGGGGGCCGTGATAGGAAACAAGCAGTTTATCTTCATGGTAGACTCTGGAGCAGAAAAATCATGTCTTATCAAAGGGCGGTTTCCGCTATCAGGCAGGAATTTGGAAACACAGGGGTTCTCTGGGGCTATTTTAAAAGTTCCTTACACTAAAGATCTTGATATAACGGTAGGGGGGAAAACTATGCGCGCACCCTTACTGTACCACAAAGACGCGCCAATCAATTTACTGGGCAGAGATTTGCTAAGCAAATTGAACATGACCATTTTGTTTACTGAGCGGGGAATAGTATGTTCTACCCCAGGAGTATGCCCAGTACGAGCAATGTTGATGATTAATACAGTGATGAATGAAGTTGTGGTGCGAGGGATAGCCATTGACATAGACATGTTTATTTATGGCATCAAAGTATTAGCCGGAGTGGTACCAGAGATAACGAAAAAGGAATGGAGAACACCATCAGATTTTATATTCCGTCCAATTGCACACACAGATGTTGTGCCAGGCACAATCATGTCCATAGACATCGAGGAAGTTCAAGTATCAAGCAAACGCATTGTGGTCGTAGGACTGGCCTTGCATGGGTGTGAGTGGAGAACTGTCTTATGCATAGACCCCAACATAATGCTAAGAGACATAACTGAAGAAGAATTATTCACTGACAACGAATATGACGGAGAGATAATAATGGAAATAAGCATACCATGTGACATCATGATTCAGTGCAGAGAGGTACACAACCCACTTATGGCCAGCATTAAGGCTCCACCGACAATATTTGAGGAAGACATGGCAAAGGTGGCACCTGAAATTTGGACTACAGGCCCCCACGATGTAGGATTACTCCATGAGGTGACACCAATAAAGATAAAACTAAAACCAGGTGCCATACTGCCACGAGTGAAACAATATCCCATATCCAGAGACGCAGAAGAAGGGATTAGGGAAACAATAAATGCACTCCTAAAACAAGGTATTATAGTACCGTCAAACTCCCCCTATAACACGGCTATCTTCCTGGTTAAAAAAGCAAAAGGAAGGGCGTGGAGGATGATCCAAGAACTCCGCCCACTCAATGACGTCATCAAAAAAGAGTTCCCATTAGTGCCTAACCCGGCATCAATACTGTGCAGCATACCCAAAGAATCCACATGTTTTACTGTGGTGGATTTGAAGAACGCTTTCTTCTCCATACCACTCGACCCAGGCTCACAGTACCTGACAGCATTCACACTAGGAAACAACAGGTATGAACATCGCAGACTCCCACAGGGGTATTGCGAAAGCCCCAGCATTTTCAACAGAGTATTGCGTGAAGATATTGGAAACATAGATGTAGAGCGCACCATTACACAATACGTAGACGATTTACTCGTCTGCAGCCCCACAGAAGAAAAGTGCAGAGAAGACTCCATAACACTATTAAATGGGCCTCATTACACGGACGGCGGTAAGGGTTAACGGTCACCCTTAATGGCAACGGTGACCGTTAACCCTTACCGCCGTACTACGAGGTCCCTTTGTGGGTTGGTGCTCTAACGCCTGATTTTTGCAGGCGTTAAAAACCAACCCGCTAAGGGACCTCGGAGCTAATTACGGCACCGCAAAATTGCGGTGCCGTAATTAGCGCCTTCCCCATTCCCATAGAGCCCTATGGGGCAGAAATGGGAATGGGGAAGGGCAATGGCGGAAGGGGGATTTACCGCCCCACCGACCTTGGAATGGGGCGGTAAATCCCCTTTCCGCCAAGGCGGTGCCGATAATTTACCGGCATGGTCCAGGGTGCTAATAGCACCCTGGATCACCGCCTTCCGTGTAATGAGGCCCAATGTGTTGGCTGCAAAGGGGTATAAAGTGGACAAAGGAAACTTGCAATACTGCCTGGCCGACGTTGTACACCTCGGACAAAAGATGGGAAACAAATACTCCCAGACAGGGCAGCTGCTATACGCAACATGACCATACCTAAAACAGTTAAAGAAATGCAAACATTTCTTGGTATATGTAATTATTGCCGAGCATGGATTCTTGATTACACAGCATACACACGCCCACTGCTACAAGCATTGAAAGAAGCACAGAAGAATAGGGCCCCAATAAAATGGACACATG
This sequence comes from Ambystoma mexicanum, assembly GCF_040938575.1. Classification (NCBI taxonomy): domain Eukaryota; kingdom Metazoa; phylum Chordata; class Amphibia; order Caudata; family Ambystomatidae; genus Ambystoma; species Ambystoma mexicanum. Next base: position 839,470,782 of record NC_090935.1, on the reverse strand, counting down.
ACATGATGGCACAGTACTTTAGATTAAAAGACCTCATTGCGGATGCTCCAGTACTTGCGAACCCAGATTATGAGAGGGATTTTTTCTTATTTTCACACTGCAATGGAACACTGATGACAGCAGTGCTTACACAGAAAACATCATTAGGACACAAACGATTGGCCTATTACAGTGGAACATTAGATGCAGTGATGCAAGGACACTTCGCGTGCGAACAGTCACTCGCTGCAGCAGCTTTCGCCATTGAAAAAGGCGCCACAATAGTAATGGGATGTTCGGTAAGACTATATGCAGAACACTCATTATTTGCAATTCTTGAGAGGTCAAAATCAACATTAACAACACAGAGAGCACCAGGGTATGAGATAATAATCTCGAGCCCCAACGTGCACGTTGTCAGGTGCAAAACAGTAAACCCAGCAACGTTTATCACAGAACCATGCACCACAGAGGACATGCAGGAACACGACTGCACCACCTATGAAGGTGAGGGCGACGACATTCCCAAAGCGAGCAAAAACGCCCTGAAGGAAGGAGAGATATATTTCATAGATGGGTCAGCATCGATAAACCCTCAAAAGGGGGAAAAGCATGTAGGGATGGCCGTAGTACGCATGGAGGAAGATGGCTATGAAACAATTGTCCAGAAGCACCTCCCGTCCCATTACTCCGCACAAGCAGCAGAATTAACTGCATTGATTGAGGCACTGCATACAGCCAGAGGATGCACAGTAACAATATACTCAGACTCAGCATACGCAACAACCATAGTCCATTCAGGGATATCCCGCTGGTGTAGAAGGGGGTTCAGAAGAGCAGATGGCTCACCAGTACAGCACGCCGCACTATTGACTGAGCTGAAAGATGCATTAGCAGAACCATCGGTAGTGGCAGTGGTGAAATGCCAGGCCCATACCAACAACACAGACGCGGTCTCATTGGGAAATGCGGCAGCCGACGCAGCAGCGAAGGATGCCTCATATTTCAATACAACACCAACAATCGAATGTGTTGCAAAACCAGCCATTACAGAGCCATTGGATGAGGCGTAGAGTAACACACCAATAGCGCAGATAATAGAACTACAAAGGAGAGCACCACACGAGGAGCAAGAATTGTGGCACAAACAGTGGTGCAAACAATCAGCCACAGACCTAATTTGGAGACAGGAGACAACAGGAAAGGTAGTAATGCCAGTAGAGTTCCTAGAGGTAGCATTCCAACAGCTGCTCTCCCCAGCCCACGTAGCAAAACAACATATTGCCGCAGACATCCAGGAACATTGGTTTGTCCCCAATTTACAGGAACATTTGTCAAAATTTGTAGTAGAATGCACAACATGCCAAACATACAATTCAGGAATGACATTGAGAACACTGCGTGGCACCCTGCCACGACCAGTAGGACCATTTAGAGAACTACACATAGATTACGCTGACATGGGAGAGCGATGTAACGGAGCAAGGTATTTAATTGTAGTGGTATGCCCCTTTTCCAGGTGGTTGGAAGCGGGTCCATGTCCCCACCCAGACGCGAAGTGTGCGGCGAAGTTCCTGGTGCGAGAGGTCTTTTCTCGATGGGGGATATGTGATGTGATAAGATCAGACAACGGCACACACTTTGTGAATGACCTTTTCAAAGAAGTGACGTCACTCTTGGGGGTGAAACACAAACTGTGTTCCATTTATCATCCGATGGTGAATGGAATGGTGGAAAAGAGCAACGGATTGCTCAAGAGTAAACTATCAAAATTGTGTAATACACTAAAGAAAAACTGGGTGTATTGCTTACCCTTAGCACTGTTTAAACTCAGAACTCAACCATGTAAAGATCATCATCTGAGCCCCCATGAAATTGTGACTGGGAGGCGAATACATACACCACTCTCCCCAATTAGGAGAGCATCAGATGCACAGAGGGCTGCCACAGAGCTGGGGAGGAATTTAAGGAATACCTGACCCAGTTAACACGCGCAGTACGCAGCAGAGCGCGACAGATAGCACCACCTTTTACTGAGAATGTGGCAACTGATACTACCACACCAGCCACAGGCAGCCCAAGTGGGCCGCTAATGCCAGGAGCACAAGTTTATGTCCGGAGTTTTGAGAGAAGGTGGAATTCACCCAGGTTTCACGGCCCTTACGAGGTTATATATAGTACACCCACTCCAGTGAAAGTCAAGGGATTGAAATATTTGGTGCACTTATCAGATGTGAGGAGGGCAGGTGATAGTACAATCCCCCAGGACCAACAGGAATGCGCTAGTACCACTACAACTGAGATTGAGAAGTAATGGCAAAATTGTTTGACAAAAAGGAATATGCAAAAAGACAAAAGTTATCATACATGCCTTGTTTTATCATGATCTATCTCTCTCTCTCTTCCTTCCTTCCTTTCTTTCTCCCTTTCTTTCTTCCTTCTCTTTCTTTCTCCCTTTCTTTCTTCTCTTTCTTTCTTCTTTCTCTCTCTCGCTCTGTCTCTCTGTCTCTTTCTCTCTCTCTGTCTCTGTCTCTCTCTCTCTCTTTCTCTCTCTCTTTTCACAAAGGACTTAATAAAAATAGATGTGTAATAAAAACAAGAAAAAGCAAATGTTGATCAAGTATGAAACTGAAATGTAAATACATGTATATATTGTGGTGACTTAACAAATTTGTATCACCCCTCCAGGTGACAAATGGCCCAACGCACCACAATCGCATAGAATCAATTAATGCTAGATAGCAATAGGGATGCCATTAGGGCTAATAGATTTAGCAATGTTGAATGCATTTTAAAATGAGCTGCAGTATTGTTTTCAGTAATGTTGTTTTTTTATGGCCTGGTACCACACACTTCTATCTTTGGTTAATGACATGCACAAGGGGGGGAGCGGGGCTAACTTGATACGAGAAGGCTCGCACTTGATGTGGACTGGAGTAAAGACAATGTGGAAAGAAACATATGACATTGATGCTAATGGTACAAATGTAATGCAACCTCCAGAACACGCCACTGCAGGCCCAACAAGTGTCTCCTTGTTACATCCAAATATAAATATGAGTAATGTTTATGAACTATGATGGTGATTATTATTGGCCAAATGATGTAACTAACACAAGTATGCATGCACCGACAACCATACACCCTACCTCATATCACGCTGCTGCCACTGATGAGTATACACATGCCATACTGAACAACAATGACACAGCCTGGGCTGGAATGTTTCCAATACATTACAAAAAAGTGAGAAACAATAAGGAGGGAGGGAGAAGGAGAAGAAAAAGGGAGGTGGAAGGGAAAAGATACGACATTTATCATGACCTGGGGTTAGATGAAATAGAAGACCCCCGCCACCCTGATCAATCAAATAAATGGTTTTCAGACATGAGTGCCACGGCGAAGCAAGCAACAAATGAAAGCTGTTACGTCTGTTCACTCATCCCGCATGCATCAGGAACACCAAAAATGTTAGTAACCCAGGAAGTACCCTTGTCGGAGGCCCAATGTTTGATTCATTTGGTTTTGTGCAGGATAAAAAGCACCTTCCAAGTGCACACCGTCACAATGGAAAAATTGGAAAATGAGAGAACATGCACAAGCAAGCGCCAAGGAGTAATTTGCCTTAAGGAGCCATTTCTTGTCATCAAAGGGACGAGGTATGCAGAAAATAAATGGCACGAGGAAACTATTGAATGCAAATCAGAAGCACTTCGAGGGCTATCCAATGACACCTTCCAATGGATAAAAGAAGTATGTGCCCCATCTGGTCGCAACATGTCACAAAGCTAACGTGGGTCACAGCGCTGGAAAAACAAAATACAGAAAGAGGTAACACATGGACTGTGTTTCCATGGGGAAGGAAGAGTGAACATGGGGGAAACAAAGAAATGCAACAAGACGGTAATCATACCTGACATAAAGAAAGGCACCGCTGCACTAATGGACATGTACTGGCTTTGCGGCAAACAAGCCTATCTACACCTCTCAACAGCATGGAGAGGTACTTGTGCCTTAGCCACCCTCCATACAGCCCTGATGGTAATACCAGAAAGCCATATCCAAGGAACGACGGGAGAATCGGCTGACATATCGGCAGCAGGGCAATCGGCTGAACCATCGACAGCGACCGAAATAATGATAACAGATGGTCCAGGTTACGAACTTTTGTCAGAATATGAACTGAAGAAAAAACTATCACGAAGTAAAAGATCCTCCAACTATATATCATCCGAATTATTGAAACTCCTTGCTGAGATCCCGCAGAAGTACAAGCTCTTTTCATCAGCAGAGACATTTTTCGCCTCACTCCTTGTCCTGGGGCTCCAAGCACGAACAAACGCCAAATGGTTGCAGATAGTGCGCTGCAAGCTCATCCAACTGGGTAACGACACTGAAGAAGGGTTCAAGGTTATAAAAATAGAGCTCTGTGCACTGCGCCTAATGACAATGCAAAACAGATATGTCCTAGATCTACTCACGGATATGGACGGTGGTGTTTGCTGAAAAATTGGGGGGGCGTGTTGCACGTTCGTGCCAACTGAAGATGCTGATAACGGGACACTCTCACATGTGATAACAACAGTACACAATTTAGGAGAGAGGATGAGAACAGAAGGAGGCGCAGAGGAAAGCACATGGTTCAACAATCTGTTCAGCTGGATACCATCATGGGTAAATGTGGCAATGAAAATACTCGTCCCCATCATCGTCTTTGTGCTCCAATTCTTCTGTGTGTGCCAACTGGGACTCCGGTGCTGTGAAAAGATCATGCCTACTTCGGCTATGATGATGGTAACAATGGGCCGACCGACAACGGTAGCTACTATGATAGGTGCACAAATATAAAACAGGGGAATACACTGCAATACAGGATGACAGCCATTTACAGGCAATATGGGGACAGGGTTGATCATTTCCATCATACAATGATAAAAGAACCAAGGGAGTTGCAATGGTACAGAGAGGTATGGGTGGACTTAGATGGAGATGGTGGGATCTACTTGATGTGTACACCAGACGAATATGCAAGAAGAGGGAATAGCTTGAGAAGCGTATCCAGGGCATGGATGCCAATAAAGGGTACCCCAGCGTGGGACTAAGCAGTTGCGGAAGCTGAGTACTACTGAAGGGAGAACGAAACTAATAAAAAATAAATATTCTTCACTTTAGATGTAACGAAAGGGGGGAATGTGTGGGAGCGAGGGGCCACCAGGCCCCTCTCATCCTTCACTTCTCAGTACAAGACTCGGACCAAGTGCTTCCAGTAGTGGGTTCGCCCCTTGCCCTTATGCAATGTTAACTTTGGGTTACATTCGTGTAGATGGGACCACTGAGCAGGACACAGGGCATCCATTTTTGTACCCCTTTCAAATCCATCTTGGTGACCAGGCCTCAATCCGATAGTACGAAATGCTTCTCTCCCTTTCCTCGTAGTGCCCAGGTGCAAGGCACATGGCCCCCACCCTCGTCCCCACTCTGACTGGAAAACTCTGCGGCTCCATTCTCACGCTGAAGCCGGAGGTATTTGCAACAACTAATAAATGTAACACATCACTCTTCCTCTGAGATCACTGTCCTGCATGTGAACCGGCATGAACTAAGCCCATAGCTCGTTCATCTCCACAAATGTGTCCTTGCCCCCACACCCTCGCCAGTGGAAACTTAGTGCCATTCTGACCCTGTGTCCCTGCAAGGTATTCCTTTCATGTACTAGACCACTGACCACGCCATGATGCCCACCCAGCAGACCCCCAACTAACATTAGACCCCTGCTGCAGTATATCGTGCCCAGTACTAACAAACGCCACATACCTAAGATTCTTGTAAGCATAAACCTACACTCTGGTCATTGTATTATAGTGGTGAAGATGCCTAACCTATGACTTGTATAATCCAAAGGTTACAGATGATATAAATACCTGTGTGACTTTTATAGAGACACAACAAATTATTGAGAGTCTTTGAAACACTATTATTTAGTGCATGCATTATAGAGAATGTATTATGTTAGCTTAGATAGTGATCAACCTGCTTCACAGCGACCTGACCTTCACCCATCCGGAGCACAGATGTCTGACGTCCATCCTCCCGCCAACCGAGCAACCAACCAAGAGGAAGAGATGATGCCCACACCTAAGACACCACCCTGGCTGACCAATCCGGGTCCAACATAGTAACATATGTTAGACGCATCATTGTACCTATAAAATGTACTGTAACATTAATTTTGCCAGAGCGCTCTCAGAGATCTAGATAAACTTTTCCTTGAACTCTCGCAGCCCGCTCTCTTTTACCTTATTTGCTGTCCGGGGAGTGTCTGTTTTATTTTCTTGCACGTGTAAGACAGGGAAGGCACAAACAAAGTTAATGTGTAACTTGCCTGCAGGCCACTTGTTAGGGTCATGAACTGAGACCTTGTCCTTCATTGACCTGTGTGTAAAGGATTACTTGTGCCATTGAAGCTAATCTTAGAGCATATGTTACGAACAATGTATCCAAATACTGAACTGAGAACAGTTGTTTAAAATACATTGTATTAATGTTTGAGAAGGTTCTATGCGAAATCCGAAAATACATTGGTATCGTTTAGGCTTGTTGGCAAATGTATTAAAGGCAAACCCTAAGTGTATAGATGTGTGAACTCGGCACGAACCCTAGATCAGTAATGTATTAATGAATATTAACCCACAGTAGGGGTGGAAATCATGTTTTCAAAATTATAAAAGGTGCGACTATTCTAATGTACAGCCCCACTCACTGTGCACACTGAACCACGCTGGAGTTCGCTGTGTTGTACTGAGGGCCGATAGCTATCTGTTGCTTTGGCCTTTGAAACTGTTCAGTATAAAATAAAGATCTTCGTATGTTCCTGTGTAACCCACGTTCGGTGTATTTCCTTTTGGGGGTACTCAGCCTCGATATTTTCTCTTTGTTTTCACAGTTGGCGCCCGAATAGGGACCCTCAAGATTGATGCCAGATTGTCGAAGGTTGACACATGCAATTGGACCGGGATCGGACGGTGTGACAACATAAGGGGCCCCTTCTGAAAGAGACGTGACACCTCAGCAGCGCTGCACGACCCGATCCCTGGACGATTAGCGTGTGGTCCGAGACGGCATCTTGACGAGGGTCCACTTATCGAGGCGGGCAGATTTGCCAAAATCACCAAACACGAGGTAAGATTAGTTAGGTAAGAATTTTGAAATCCGATCGGACCTCCTTAGGATTGATCAGGTGAGGCGTGACCCGATTCTTAAGTATCCGGATAATTTGATTTGGAGTATTGTATCTGCAAATACAATTATTGACCAGGTAACACCAATATTTTGATATGCCTGGGAAATTGTCTACCTGCTTCAGGGCGTTATTCCGTAGTGATAGGCAATCTTTGGAATTTAGCCATCCGGCACCACAGGAGGGGTTGCCGGCTTGTACTATGTACTGTAAGCATGGCATTGGAAGTATAGTGTTTAATGATATTTGGCACAGACAAACCAGACATGCCTCCAAACTTCAGTGGCCAATCAATGGTAGTTTTGAAATCCCTCGTATTGAGTATTTAGAGTTAATTCTATTAAAGAAAAAGGCTAGACCTGCAGCATTTGATGTTTTGCAAAATTGGAAAAAAGAAGCGTTACAGCAACTTAAGAGTAGAGAAAAAACATGTGCGTCGTCATAAAACGAATGCCGAAAAAGCGTTGTTGTATGACCAAGATAAACAGTCTGAGTCAGCTAGCAAACATGGATAGGGCTTTCTCACTTGACATTCAGAAAATCTATCCTTCTAAAGACTTCCATGTTTCTGATGAACTTATTGATAAATTGCTAAATGAACGAAGGCCTGGTGCATCTGCGCCATCTCCATATGTTCCTCTTCCTGCCGCTTTGCCTCTTCCTGCTGTTATTCCTGCTCTTCCTGCTGTTGTTCCCGTTGTTCCTGCTCCTCCTAATGTTCCTCTTCCTCCAGTTGTTATTCCTCCACCTATTCTTCCAGCTCTTCCTATTGCACCAGTAACAGTACCTCCATTGAATTTGCCTGCTCCCCCTTTTACAAGTGGTCTTGTACCACTTGTAGTCGATCAGGGTGCGGGGTCAAGGGTTGTTCCTCGCAATATTGTACCTCCAGAGAAGAAACGAGATTTGATTGCATATGCAAAGCATTGTATAGAGAGGGATGGTCGAGCTAATATTTTTGCCACACTTTCTAATATAGCTAATTTTCCTGAGAAAAATGTTTTTATTGAAGGTTTAGGGATACATTTATGTGTAATGTGGGGCAAATTAAATAATGCAGATCTCCCACAAGGGTTGAGGGATCCGAACACTTTAGCATTTTCAAGAGACCATGTGGAGAATGTACATGAGCATGTTGAAAGGATATTTGAGTATAGAAAGGAGTTGGAAAGGTTACAGAATGAGGATGACGACAAGGGTAGTATGTTTGTACAGAAATGGTTCCTTCCTTGTCGTAAATCGATATCTGAGGAAGTACGAATTTGTACGAAAGAAGCGATTACATGGATTTCAGACAAGTCGATAACTCCAGTTAAGGTATATGGCACATATAGTCAATATACGCCAGAAATGCAGAGGAAAGTGAAACAAGTAATGATAGAGTACCTGCAGGATGATTGTGTGAAGAGAAAGATTAGTTGTCCCACAGAATTATTGAGCATTTATAAGAGAGATTTTTCACTTGACACTTCTTTGACTGCTTTAGTGCTCGACTTGGCTCTGTTGCTTAGTAAGCGTTCGGAGTTGCCTATTTCTCAGTTGCCTATAAGAGAGGTTCCTCCGACATTTGTCCCGAAGGTTGAGATTGCGGCCAATCCTGCAACGAATGCAGTTGCTGTGAACTTTCCTGCACATTATATATCACAGTTTGTTCACGTCCCGTTCTTGAGACAGGAAGTGAATACCATTAGACAATCTATTCCTGACATTAGGAAAAATCTGACAGGATTCTATAAAGAAATAGAGTCTGTTTTACAGTTCTCAGTATTCACCTTGGGTGATATTGATCTGTTATTTCCTGTACTCCATCCCGTAGATTTATGGAAACAGGTTAGGTCTATAGATGACGTACCAGGGTTGGGAGATACATGGGCTAACATAATTAGACTCGATGGAGAAAGGCCAGCTGGTGAGAGACCGCCTCAGGTGATATTAACTTTACCTGACAGAATCATTGCAAAATTGAAAACCATAATTCCAGAAAAGAGGATTATCTGGGACAAGCTTACGGCCTGTGTCCCAAGGGAAGTATGAGGGTGCTACCGAGTACTTTAATTGGTTCGAACAGGTATTCTCGGATTTCAGTGGACAAGACTTAGGCACAGAGTCTGGGAAAAGATTATTTGTGGACAAATTTGTGCGTGGATTGCTGCATGACATCCAGTCACAAATGATGCCTTCTGAGAGCGCCTGGCAGGCGAAGTCTCAATCAGAAGTACTGCACATGGCTCAGTACTACGAGAATCATGTCAATAATGAAAAAGAAAGAATAGAGAAGAGAAAAGGTGATTTAAAGACTAAAGTATTATTACAGCAAATTGTTAGAGGCCCTAGAAGGGGTAGTTCGCAGATTAGAGGTCAGTTTGTTCCACAAGGGAATGTGCCCTTGGGTCCTGTGAACATTAACCAGTGTGCCTATTGTCGGCAAGAGGGTCATTGGCGTGCACAATGCCCTGTCCTTCAACAAAGGTCGAATAACACATTCGGAAATATGGGTAGACGATCCAGAGGTCACCCGGGGGTAGGAGGCCCTGGTAGAGGTCAGTTTACACAAGATCCACAGCAACCTTTTTCACAGGATTATCAGGTACCAAGTGTGGATACTAGAAACATATTTGATCATCCTTCTGCTGCTTACCTTTCTGAAGAGCTTCCTTTTGATGATATTTTGTTTCGTTAGGATTGCCCAAAGCAGGGTTTGGAACCTACGCCTATTCCCGTCAATCAGAAAGGTCCCTACTTTGAAATGGTAGTGGGAAATAGGAAACATCTATTCTTGGTAGATACAGGGGCACAGAAGTGTTCCATTGATCATTCTCGGGTTCCAAACATTCCACTGTCAGGGCAAACCAATGTTTCTGTAGGGTTTTCTGGCACACCAGTCGTTTGTCCAGTTTCTTCGCTGGTACCTATTTCTTTGGTTCCCTTTACGGACCTCTGTCCATTCCTTTTGACTTCGAATTGTGGAGAGAATTTGCTGGGGTTGAATCTGTTGAAGGAATTAAATGTGGTAATTCATTGTTCTTCTGATAGAGTGCGTTTGACGATTTCACCACAGCAACTTTCTGTCTCTCAATTCTAAATCAGACCTTTGCCACCAGAACTCAGAGATGTACCAGAGAATTTGTGGGAAATTGACGATAATGATGTTGGCGTTTTACAGATCAAGCCTGTTAAAATAGTCTTGAAACATGGAATAAAGCTGCCACGTAGTCCACAATATAAGATTTCAGTTGAGGGTGAGCAAGCTTTGAAATGCATTGTTTCCGATTTTGTGCACCGCAGGGTGATTGAGGAAATTGCAGGTAGTGCAATAGTCCGATTTTACCTGTGTACGTAAAAGGCGATAATGCAATTCCATTTCGTTTCATAATTGATTCGCGTGCTATTAATAAGGTTGTCGCTCCACAATTCCCAATTGTGCCTGATGTGACGACAATATTAACTATGATTCCAGCTTCAGCTACTTACTTTAGTGTTTTGGATCTGAAGAATGCTTTCTTTAGAATTCCTATACACAAGGACAGTAGATACTTGTTCGCTTTCACCTTAGGGGGACACTCGTTCACCTTTACCCGTGCACCGCAAGGTTATGCGGAAAGTCCTAGCATTTATAGTAGGGCTTTGAAAGAACAGCTTGATACCCTTGAATTGCCCTCTACTTATACACTGCTTCAGTATGTTGATGACTTGCTTGTATCTGCCGACTCTGAGAGTGCTTGTAAGGAGGGCACTCAGTTATTGCTTATTCACCTGGCTAAACATGGTCACAAAGCTTCACTTAAAAAGTTTCAATATTGTTGTCAGGAGGTCGCCTATTTACGCTATCTCCTGTCAATGGAGGGAAGAAGATTGACACCTGAATGAATAAAACACATTTCTGGCATGTCTGTCCCAAATACGCAGAAGGAAGTTAGAGCCTTGATAGGTATGGCTTCTTACTGTAGGTTGTGGATCCCAAACTTCTCACTAGTGATTAATCCGATGTTGGCTTTGACGAAGAAGGGCATTTCTCTGCCATTGCCGTGCAGCACGGAACACCAGCAATCATTTGATCTGCTCAAGACTGCATTATGCTCGGCACCAGTTTTTGGGCACACCAAATTATGAAAGGGCCTTTGTGTTGTTTGTGCATGAATGTGATGGATGTGCTTTGGCTGTATTAACGCAGGAACATGGAGGGAAGAAGAGGCCATGCGGTAAATTTTCTTCCGCCCTTGATCCTGTAGCATGTGCTTTGCCAAGATGTTTGCGAGCTGTCGCTGCTGCTGCTGCGTCCGTAAAATAGAGTGAGGGAATGGTCCTAGGCCATGATCTAACCCTGATGGTGCCTCACTCTGTAGATGTTCTACTGAACAGAACCCAAACGCAACACCTCACTTCCGCACGATTGACGAGATATGAATTGATCTTGTTTGCTCCTCACATACAAATTAAGAGGTGCTGTGTTCTCAATCCGGCTGAACTCTTACCTTTCCCGCAAGGTACTGCTCTCTAACGCTCACCTGATTCTCGCAGAGGCGCCGGTCTTGACTGGGCGACTACCGTATCTTCAAAGGTGATGTGTAGCACCCGGTTGGCTCTTTGGGCTGGACCTCTGTGCACTGTATGCCTGACGTGTAGAGTAAGATGTCTGCAGATAGAAAATATGGGGTTAATGGACTGGGGTTATTGGGGTGTCCCTATCTCTTTCCTCTTCTCCTCTCCTGTAGACCCCCAAAGGTTAACGCTCTCACCTTAGGTAAGTGAATGCCGAGCTCTCCATCTGCCTCAGGGCAGGGTGCTGTAACCAGTTTCTTCACTTGATAGGTAGCGCAGGCCTCTTGACTTCAGAGGACTGCTGTCTGTCGTTTACTGCACGAACGGTAAGTTTCGAGTCATTCAAATGTCTTTAAAGTCTTTAGTAATGATGTCTCTTGTTTTACAGGGTTCCGGCGATGGCGGATGACGGGCTGAAGTGAGTTGAAGATGGAACCCGTGTGATGAATAGAAGCGCCTGGAAGCACGTAAGTAAGCGCTTGTTGCCTGCTTCACTATGCGCTCTAACTGTCTTTTTATTTTGCAGGTACGAGTTCGGAGCGGCTGCAGGGTGCCGGAATACCCACTGGATTAGATGTGGAAAGGAGTAATGGCACGTGAGTATTAAAGTTCCCCAATGTCTTTAAACGCACCTTGTTTTGTCTTTCAGATGCGGGATGCAGCGCCGAAGGCCTCCGGAGCGTGCAAAGAGTTGGTAAACTTTTGTATTTCAGATGCCGGAATGCAGTGTGAAGACCTCCGGAGCGCACGAAGAGTAGGTAAGCCTTTGCCTTTCAGATGCCGGAATGCTAACCTGTTCTTTCTTGTCTTTATAGGTGTTGCTGAAGACTGGATTCAGGATGGTAAGCCTTTGCCTTTCAGATGCCGGAATGCTAACCTGTTCTTTCTTGTCTTTATAGGTGTTGCTGAAGACTGGATTCAGGATGGTAAGCCTTTTTCCTTAGGCCCAGGACCGGATGCAGAAGACACGATGAGCGTTCTGCTGCAGAGGTTGCAGAATAACGCAAAGCAAGATTCATCCACCGGGTGTGGTTTAAATAGCCTCCTGTAGTGCTTAGGTGTCTCCTTCCACAGCCACGCCCAAGTAAGAAAAGAGTTCCTGGTAAGAAAAGAGTTCCTGCCTTCCAGAAGAGTTCCAGTGTTCTGAATCTAGGGAGTGGCTCCAGCCCCACCCAACAGGAAAAGTAGTTCCAAACAGAAGAGGATCAGAGGCTCAACTGGCAGGCAAGTAAGCAGCATGGTCTGCTGAAGGTAAGTCCACCCAAGCATTATGAGCCCGGCGCTTCCAGCGCTGGGACTGGGCATATTTATGAGCCTGGTGCCACTGGTGCCAGGACTGGGTCCAAAAGGTCCCAATTGGGACTGGTTGGCACTCGGAACCTGGGTTATGGATCTGCTTCCAAGGGAGTTGGGAAAACCCTGACCTTTTGGAAGAAGAGATCATGACAGTACCCCCCCTCAAGGCCCCTCCCAAACCGGGCTTCTCCGGGGGTTTTGGCTTGTCAGGAAATGTTCGGTGAAATCTTTTGATTAGGCGAGGAGCGTGGACATATTCAGCAGGTTCCCAGGATCTCTCTTGGGGGCCGTAGCCTTTCCAGTCAATTAGGTAGAATAGTTTAGATTTGGAGATCTTGGAGTCCAGAATGCTTTTGACTTCAAACTCGAGTTCTCCATCCACTAGGATAGGTTTTGGAGATTTGGTTAGTCGGGTTTGAGGTTGCACGGGTTTTAATAGAGAGACGTGGAAGACCGGATGTATCTTCATGTGCGGGGGCAAGTCCAACTTGACCGCTACTGGGTTTACTATGGTAGTGATGGAATAGGGACCAAGGTATCTTGGGTTCAATGTGCGTGGCCCTTTTATAGATAGATATTTGGTGGATAACCAGACTTGATCCCCTACTTGATAGTGAGGGGCTTCCTTCCGATGTTGATCTGCTCCTTTCTTGTATTGTTCTTTAGCCCTTTGAAGGTGAGAAACAGCTTCCTTAAAGGCTTGGGTGATTGTAGAATGCAGGTAGTCTACTGCTGGTGTTTCAAGATCTTGGAGGGGATCCAACTCCGAGGTTCGAGGGTGACTGCCGTACAAAAGAAAAAACAGGGTTTTCCCAGTTCCCGAATGGACAGAGTTATTGTAGGCATACTCGGCTATCAAAAGGATATCTTTCCAAGTTTTTTCAGTTTGTTGCAGCATGCAGCGTAAATACTGTTCCAGAGTTTGATTGGTCCTCTCGGTTTGTCCGTCGGTCTGAGGGTGGTGACTGGTCGATAGTCTCACATCAATTTGAGCCGACCGACAGCAACTTCGCCAAAAATGAGAAATAAATTGACTACCTCGATCCGAAATTAGAACCGAAGGAAAACCGTGCAGTCGGACGATGTTTTCGAGAAATGCTCAGGCCAGAGTTGCTGCTGTTGGCAAGCCTTTGAGCGGAATGAAATGCACCATCTTGGAGAATAAGTCCACGATTACTAGAATCGTATTGTATCCGGAGCATGGAGGTAGATCGGTGATGAAGTCCATAGAAAGCGTATGCCAAGGGCGAGGTGGGATGTCAATAGGGCGTAAGAGGCCTGCTGGTCTTTCCTTTTGACTCTTGTTTTGGGCGCATACTCCACAGGACATTATAAAGTCTCTGATATCTTTTTTCCAAGACGGCCACCAGAAGTAGCGCTTGATCTTTTCTGAGGTCTTGGCTATACCGGGATGACCTTCCATTAAAGAGTTGTGATAACAAGAGATTACTTTTTTCTGTAAATCTGTGCTGGGTAGGTATAATCGTTCTTGGAAATACAATAAGTTGTCCTTTACTGCAAAGTCCTTTCCCTGCAGATGCCAATTCTGTATGTCTGCTGGAGTTACAAGTTGCCTGGCTTTATCCTTAACTTCCTCTATGGATTCTGTGGCGATTACACCCAGAATTCTTTGTTCGGGAATGATTGGTACAGGTTTAGGGTTGACCAAGTGTTCTTCCACTCCCATCCGAGAAAGGGCATCGGCTTTACCGTTCTTTGTACCAGGTCGATAGGTAATTATGAAGTCAAACTCGGCAAAGAATAATGCCCAACGGAGTTGTCTAGAGGATTGGGCTTTTGCGGTCTTCAAATATTGCAGGTTTCGGTGATCCGTAATCACAGTAACGGTGTGTCGGGCCCCCAGCAGATAATGCCGCCAAGCCTTAAAGGCAGACTTGATAGCCAGAAGTTCCTTGTCAGTAATCGTGTAATTGATTTCAGGAGGCGAGAATTTGCGGGACCAAAATGCCACGGGATGCAACTGATTGGTTACCGGGTCCTTTTGTGATAGAACTGCCCCCATGGCAAGGCTTGAAGCATCAGTTTCCACGATGTAGGGGAGTTCGGGGCGAGGGTGTTTTAAGATTGGTGCAGAGATAAATTTAGTCTTCAAATCCTGGAAAGCTTGTTCCGCCTCGGTAGACCATTCAAAACGTTTGTTTTTCTTTAACAAGGCAGTGATGGGCTGGACTATTCGAGAGAATTCGGGGATAAACCTGCGGTAAAAGTTAGCGAAGCCTAACATGCTTTGCACACCTTTTACGGAGGATGGTGATGGCCATTTGAGAACTGCATCGACCTTCTTTGAATCCATACGCACTCCCCCAGGTGATAATATGAATCCCAAGAATTCAACTTCAGTCACGTTGAAAACACATTTTTCCAACTTAGCGAAAAGTTTGTGTTGACGCAATCTTTCGAGGACCATTTTTACGTGTTTCCGATGTTCAGATTCCGATGAAGAATAAACGAGGATGTCGTCAATGTAAACAACAACACATACATCTATGAGCTCTCTGAGGACATCGTTCATAAAATATTGAAAGGCGGCCGGGGCATTGCAAAGTCCGAAGGGCATGACCTGATATTCAAATAGCCCATACTTGGTGCGGAAGGCCGTCTTCCATTCATCGCCCTCTTTTACTCGTACCAAGTGGTAAGCTCCTCTAAGATCCAGCTTTGTATATATGCATGCTTTTCTGACTTGGTCCAGGAGTTCAGGGATCAAAGGTAACGGATATCTATTCTTAACGGTGATCTGGTTCAGGGAGCGATAATCGATACAAGTTCTAAGGTCTCCTTCCTTTTTTGGAACGAAGAACAAAGCTGAAGAAGCAGGGGACTTGGAAGGACGAATAAACCCATTTGCCAGGTATTGATCCAGGTATTGTCGAAGGTGAAGGTTCTCAGGCTCGGTGAGGGCATAAATTCTACTACAAGGAGGAGTAGATCCAGGTATCAGGTCTATCTGGCAGTCATAAGACCTATGAGGAGGTAGAGAGTTAGCCTGATCCTTCCGGAAAACATCTTGGTATTCTAGGTATTCGGGAGGTAACTGGGGAGTCTCTGAAGAAATTGCGGCCAGTGCAACACCAGGTGGAGGGTGACAAGTAGAGACACATTCTGGAAACTGGACCGTTCTTGCTCGCCAATCGATCAGAGGATTGTGTTTCTCTAACCAAGGTATTCCTAGAATAATCTGAAACTGAGGGGCCTTGATCACATCGAACACGATCTTCTCATGGTGTCCATCTTGACTTACTAGCGTCACCTCTTGAGTGGTATGCGTTACTGGCCCGGAGGCTATCTCCGTACCATCCACCGTAGTAATGACGTCCTTTACAGCCTTGGGACAAAGAGTTAGATTCATCCTCAAAACCATTTCATGATCCACATGATTGCCGATGGCACCGCTGTCGACGTAAGCTTCAATTGCATGTAATCGATCCGGATTATCAGGGCTAATGAGGACCATAGGTATCACGAAATGCGAGGTCACGGAACTGGTTTTCACGCTCGGCAAGAGGACCTCTGTTCTTGTCGGGCGAGGTCGTTTCCCTGCTCCGAGTTTGTAACTTTGGTAACTGCAGCTCCTACTGCCTTCTTGGCAGGTTTCACCGGACAGTCTCGAAGAAAGTGCCCTGAGTTTCCGCAATATAGGCATAATTGCAACTGTTTCCTCCTTTCCCGCTCCCTTTGTGTTAGAGGACCTTTCAGACCCCCTATTTGCATGGGTTCCCCGGAGTCTACTCCTTTGGAAGGAGTTGGCGGTTTGGAAAATACTCGAGCATCAAACTTGGAACGATCGGCCTTCCTGTTCTGCAGCCTGTGATCTATTTGAACGACCAAGTCTATATAATCCGAACAGTCTTGTGGGGGATTCACTACTTGGGCTAAAACGTCTTTGAGCTCTCCACGTAGACCTCTATAAAACAGCGTAATCCTTTTGTCCTCAGGCCATTGAGTTTCCACTATTAGTCTATTGAAAGATGCAATATAAGCCAAAAGGTCTTGATTACCCTGTCGCAACGAAAGAAGCTCATTGTCCAAGGCCTGCCCCTGTGAATGTCTTGCGAACAGTTTTTTCATACTAAGCTGAAAGGCTTGAAAATCATGGAGAACCGGATCATCTTGATTAACTAGAGGGATCGACCAGTCTGCCGCATTGCCACTAAGGTACAAAAGTACAAAAGCTACTTTTGCTTGATCAGTTGGAAAGGCTGCTGGCCGGCATAAGAAGTGCAACCGGCACTGATTGATAAATACTGCAAACCTCTTTGGGTCAGCAGAAAATCGTTCGGGCGGAGCCAGAGGTACATTCCCAGGTAGGTTGATCTGCACTGGATTCATAGAGGATGTTGAAGGAAGATTTGCCCCTGATGCGGGTAACGGGGTCTGTCCGGCTTGTGACTGTAGCACTTGTCTAGCAAGATTGTCTGTTCTCTCCTTGGAAATAATTAGTTCCCTTCTTAGAGCATTCGTTTCCTGACGAGCTGCATGCACTTCTGCCCTTAGTTCCCCAAGTAACCGCGCTAGGGGGTCAGTATCCGAGGTTTCCATAGCGCCTGGGCGAGAGTTTTGCGGTAGGCTTTGCTTTCTGTAACGCTCACCTGATTCTCGCAGAGGCGCCGGTCTTGACTGGGCGACTACCGTATCTTCAAAGGTGATGTGTAGCACCCGGTTGGCTCTTTGGGCTGGACCTCTGTGCACTGTATGCCTGACGTGTAGAGTAAGATGTCTGCAGATAGAAAATATGGGGTTAATGAACTGGGGTTATTGGGGTGTCCCTATCTCTTTCCTCTTCTCCTCTCCTGTAGACCCCCAAAGGTTAACGCTCTCACCTTAGGTAAGTGAATGCCGAGCTCTCCATCTGCCTCAGGGCAGGGTGCTGTAACCAGTTTCTTCACTGGATAGGTAGCGCAGGCCTCTTGACTTCAGAGGACTGCTGTCCGTCGTTTACTGCACGAACGGTAAGTTTTGAGTCATTCAAATGTCTTTAAAGTCTTTAGTAATGATGTCTCTTGTTTTGCAGGGTTCCGGCGATGGCGGATGACGGGCTGAAGTGAGTTGAAGATGGAACCCGTGTGATGAATAGAAGCGCCTGGAAGCACGTAAGTAAGCGCTTGTTGCCTGCTTCACTATGCGCTCTAACTGTCTTTTTATTTTGCAGGTACGAGTTCGGAGCGGCTGCAGGGTGCCGGAATACCCACTGGATTAGATGTGGAAAGGAGTAATGGCACGTGAGTATTAAAGTTCCCCAATGTCTTTAAACGCACCTTGTTTTGTCTTTCAGATGCGGGATGCAGCGCCGAAGGCCTCCGGAGCGTGCAAAGAGTTGGTAAACTTTTGTATTTCAGATGCCGGAATGCAGTGTGAAGACCTCCGGAGCGCACGAAGAGTAGGTAAGCCTTTGCCTTTCAGATGCCGGAATGCTAACCTGTTCTTTCTTGTCTTTATAGGTGTTGCTGAAGACTGGATTCAGGATGGTAAGCCTTTGCCTTTCAGATGCCGGAATGCTAACCTGTTCTTTCTTGTCTTTATAGGTGTTGCTGAAGACTGGATTCAGGATGGTAAGCCTTTTTCCTTAGGCCCAGGACCGGATGCAGAAGACACGATTGGCGTTCTGCTGCAGAGGTTGCAGAATAACGCAAAGCAAGATTCATCCACCAGGTGTGGTTTAAATAGCCTCCTGTAGTGCTTAGGTGTCTCCTTCCACAGCCACGCCCAAGTAAGAAAAGAGTTCCAGGTAAGAAAAGAGTTCCTGCCTTCCAGAAGAGTTCCAGTGTTCTGAATCTAAGGAGTGGCTCCAGCCCCACCCAACAGGAAAAGTAGTTCCAAACAGAAGAGGATCAGAGGCTCAACTGGCAGGCAAGTAAGCAGCATGGTCTGCTGAAGGTAAGTCCACCCAAGCATTATGAGCCCGGCGCTTCCAGCGCTGGGACTGGGCATATTTATGAGCCTGGTGCCACTGGCGCCAGGACTGGGTCCAAAAGGTCCCAATTGGGACTGGTTGGCACTCGGAACCTGGGTTATGGATCTGCTTCCAAGGGAGTTGGGAAAACCCTGACCTTTTGGAAGCAGAGATCATGACATGCTTGCAGTGATGAAGAGTCACATGACTGTCTGTATACTACCGAACAAGAGACAAAGGGTAGAATTGATCTGAAAGACACTCCTTTGAACAATCAGCAAGGGGAGCTGTTTTGTGACGGCTCCTGCTTCAAACTTCCGGATAGTACATCCACAGCTGCTTATGCAATCACTAAATTGAGAACGGTCATGGAAACCAAGAGAATCACGCATAACTCTGCGCAGGCCGCAGAGATTATAGCAGTGACTCGAGCTTGTGAGACTTTGGTCAGAGAGAGGGTTCTTATCTTCACATGGTACCAAGTTCCAGCATGGCTCCCTAATAGAACAACTGTCCTCAGCGCTTGCACTCCCTACTCAGTTAGATGTCGTGAAATGTGCAGCACATCGAAAGGTTTTAGATGATATAGGAAAAGGGAATGCTTTCGCTGATCAGATAGCTAAACAGACTGCCACCAATCTCTTTACGGAGATGTAGGTTTTAAGGGAGACTGTAAATGCCTATGCAATGGACGAGGGTGTTGGGTCCGTAAGGGATATCCAAGCCGATGCCACGTTAGAAGAATCCAAGAGGTTGGCAGAAGGCATGGGGAAACTTGATGATGATGGGTGTTGGGTGGATGTGGTTGAAGGAAAATGGCTACTTCCTGACACATACGTGATGATGATGGTCGTCATGGCCCATGGCCCTACGCGCATATGTGCCCAGAAGGTTACGAAAATGTTAGAAAAAGTTTGGGCGAATGACAAGATTTCGAAAATAGCTCAGCGCTATGTCCAAGTCTGTATGATCTGTTTACAGCACAATGTGGGAAAGGGAACATCAACTCCAAGGGGAAGTTTCGGGCCACCTTCTGTCCCATTTGAGGTCATCCACTTTGATTTTATTGAAATGGAATGTTGTAACAATGTGAAATATGTGTTGTCATCTGTGCTTTCAGCAAATGGGTAGAGGCTTTCCCTATTAAGGATGCTACAGCCATGACTACTGCAAAAACCCTGTTAAAAGAATATTTTCCCAGGTTCGAGTTACCAAGAGTCATCTGGTCAGACAATGGTCCACATTTTGTTGCTGCTGTAATTCTGCAGATATGCGCGGCATTACAGATCAACAAACGGTTCCATTAGGCCAGACATGCTCAAAGTGCCGGACTAGTAGAAAGACACAATGGTATCATCAAGAACAAGCTCGCTAAGACGTGTGCCGGCACCAAAATAAAATTGCCGGACGCCTTACCAATCGTGTTACTAGCCATGCTTACAACCCCTCAAACTAAGACTGGGCTCTCTCCAATTGAGGTGATAATGGGAAGACCTGCCAATATCTGGAACTTTCCGAAAAGTCGATCTTTAAAAAATGTCGAAAATGTACTTCTTTCAGATTACTGTAGCCAGTTGACTAAAAATCTGTATTTGATTTATCACCAGGTGCGAGAGGCTTTACCTGTGCGATACAAGGGCCCGGGTCACAGTATTCGGCCTGGGGATTGGGTGCTCACCAAGGCATTTGAGCGTTCTTCTTGCCTTGCACCTCGTTGGCAGGGCCCATTCCAGGTCCTGCTGGTCACACAGACGACGGTGCGTGTCACAGGCAGGAAACTTTGGATCCACGTGATGCATCTCAAGAAACTTCCCCACCCAGTGCCACACGATATAGAAGAAAAAGAACCCCTCGCTAATGCTAAAACCAACGATCCCGAATCAGTAAATTGCGTTGAGAGTGCATCGAAGAATCTCTCTGGGCCTGTGAGGCTTGGGGAACCTGCCATTTCGTCTTCACACTCTCCAAAAGTTTCGCTTCCGGAAACTGTTGTTCCAGATCTTGAACCTTCACTTGCTCTTGATAAGCCGCTGCCAACGGGAAGTGATGACAAATTGTTCTCTGATCAATCAGTACCGGGAACAGCAAGGTGCAATTTACGTCCAAGGAAATAGACTTACGGCACGGTTTGGCTGTGCATTCGAAGAGGAAAGGAAATTCATCAAGGGCTTGCTTTTTGCCCAAGTAATTTTTTGAGAAAAGGGGATTCGGTTGGCTAGGGTTTTGGAAGGATTAAGAAGTTGCGTGGCCGGGAGGTCGCCAGCTAATAACACTGGGGTTTCTCGTTTGAAGACTCCAATGCCTGCAACCGCTACCACTCGTACTGGACTGATAAATGATCGTGTGACAGGCCAGGAAAATGGACAAATCTCTTGGGCCCTGAAAACGTATTGCTGTCTTTTTATAATGCCGATTGGTTTTATAATAGTAACTGTGCTAAGTCTCTGGTACCTGGAAGAAGTGCATCCATTTGAAACCTTTTTACCAACTGAAAATGTACCCAATGTCCCTACTCCTTTTGTGTATTTGCATACTCTGTCTCCTAGAGACTCCCAGCATAGACAAAGATATCATAACAATACATTGTTACTTATCATGAATGCTACACATGCCATTTTTAATAGGTCCAACTGTTGGGTCTGCTCACATTTACCACAACATGGGGATAAGGGGCTAGGTTGGTATATCTATCCTTTACCTTGGACAACTGCTTGTTATTCTTCTCTGAGCACTGTTCTTTGGACGATGGAATGATAGCATCTTGGGAACTTTGATGGTAATAATTTGAATAGTTTTGAGAAACGTGTTCTGACTCCCCTGGGATGCTCGCTTTTCTCAAATAGGAGCAAGCTTAACGTTGCTTCTATTAGGCCCTCTGATAGACTGTCTCATCCCTTTCAATCTTTGATTTCCTTCAAGGTGGTTCCGATAGGCAATAAGGATGCCATGCCTCCTTCGTACAGTGTTAACCATAGCCCCGATTCAGTTTCTTTCTGCATACAGAGGAATGGTACTCAGTCGATGGGAGATTTTAAAGTTTGCGGCAACATTGCGAATTTGACTGGGGAAGACAGACCTTTGTATGTAGGCGAACCTGTCTACTTTGTTTGTGGTAATGTAGCATTTCCATGGTTACCCAGGGATTGGCAGGGAACTTGTTATTTAGGGATCCTGCTACCTGGGGAATTCATAGCTAGTAATGTAGAGGTTTCGAAGGCTTGTCCACGGCGTGACGAGAATGGTGACACTCCAACACAGGTCTTGGGAGATGTAGCAAAATCCTTCGTGCCATTTTGGGGGAAGATAGCGAATTCCGAAGACATCAGAAGACTAGCGAGAGTACTGGAGAGAACCATCAACCGGACCATGGAAATACTCTACAATATGACATTAGAACAGAAGGCAATAAGATCAGTAGCACTTCAGAATTGGCTTGGTATTAGATGTCATTCTGGCTGAACGTGGTGGAGTGTGTAAATGAGTGGGGTCAGCTTGCTGTGTTTTCGTGCCAGATTCCTCCCTAACTATCTTCAAGGCAATACAGAATCTGCATGTCCTTAGTTCAGAAGTGCATGTTCCTGAGGGAAACTGGGATCTTAGCGCTTGGTTCTGGGACTTCTTGCGATCTTGGGGTTGGAGGTGTTGTCGGTTTTACTGATCATTTTGGGAATTCTGTTATTTCTTTGCTGTTGTATCCAGTGTTTACCTAGTGTATGTTCGATGCTAGGGGGATATTGCGCACATGCGATAGGTACAATAGGACATAAGGTACATGCCCCAAATAAAAACTCCAAAGAATATGTGTTAAAGGAAATCTTAGCAACTGATCTAATGGCAATAGATATTTCTGACAGTGATTCAGGGTGCATGGACGATGATACATGGAGTTGTTTGCAAGTAGACTAGAAGTAGTTTAGCACTTGGCATAGGCCAAAAGGAGGGTTTGTCAAACAGGAAATTATATTGTGCCTCCTATTATAATGAATATATGTATATTGGCCTACGCCAAGCTGCTTGTAAGTCACTTGCTAAGAAATCCGTGTTGCAAGGTCCCGACCTTAGAATCAATTTAAGCTGCAAATTCAGGTCAAACCGCCATTTTAGGTTCTCTCTACAAAGTCACCCTGTGAGCTAAAATGGTGGACAGTGTCATTGCGAAAATGTAACATGGCCGTCTTGACCTCTATGTATAAGCTAATGTGTAACTTGCCTGCAGGCCATTTGTTAGGGTCATGAACTGAGACCTTGTCCTTCGTTGACCTGTGTGTAAAGGATTACTTGTGCCAATGAAGCTAATCCGCGAGCATATGTTATGAACAATGTATCCAAATAAGGAACTGAGAACACTTGTTTAAACTACATTGTATTAATGTTTGAGAAGGCTCTATGAGAAATCCTAAAATACACTGGTATCATTTAGGCTTGTTGGCAAATGTATTAAAGGCAAACCCTAAGTGTATAGATGTGTGAACTCGCCGCAAACCCTAGATCCGTAATGTATTAATGAATATTAACCCACAGTAGGGGTGGACATCATGTTTTCAAAAGTATAAAAGGTGTGACTATTCTAATGTACAGCCCCACTCACTGAGCACACCGAACCACGCTGGGGTTTGCTGTGTTGTACCCAGGGCCAATAGCTATCTGTTGCTTTGTCCTTTGAAACTGTTCAGTATAAAATAAAGATCGTTGTATGTTCCTTTGTAACCCGTGTTTGGTGTATTTCCTTTTGGGGTTACTCAGCCTCAATATTTTCTCTTTGTTTTCACAGCTTGAGCCTGTTAACATGAAATACCTGAGGCGCTACCCCTGTTACTCCCTTGTCAACCAAATAATTGACTTTGCCCATCTTGGAGATGATCCTGAAGGGTCCAGTCCACTTATCTGCCAAAGCTGTATGCTTGGCAGGCTCCATCACAAGGATCTCCTGTTCTGTAGTCCAATCCACTTGCGAGGCTTTAAGGTCATGCCAGTACTTGTTCAATTCCTGGCTGGCCTTGAGATTCGCTGTCGCCTGACCCATTATCTGTGACATCCTCTGTCTGAGGCCTAACACATAGTCCCTCACTTGCTTGGCCAAAGAGTAACTCAAAGAGGCTGAAACCAAAACCCTCTTGAGGAACCTCTCTGTAAGCGAACAGCAGGCATGGTAGGAGGAGATCCCATTTCCTCCTTAGGGGTTGTTCCAAAGCACCTAGCATGGCTTGACAGTTTTATTAAATCTCTCCACCAGACTATTGGTCTAGGGTGGTAAGAGGTGGAGAACTTGTAAGTTACCTCGCACTCTTTCCACATGGTTTTCATGTAGATCGACGTGAAGTCAGATTCTCTGTCAGAGACAACCTCCTTAGGGAATCCAACATGGGTAAAAATGCCCAGGAGAGCCCTGGCAACCACCTTGGCAGTAACAGTCCAAAGGGGTATAGCCTCAGTGTACCTGGTGGCATGATCTACCAAGACCAAGATGAACCAATGTCCACCTGAAGAGGGAGGGTCAAGGGGACCCAATCAAATGGTGTGCCAAGCACTGGCAATGGCTGCAGTGGAGCAATGACACTGCCTCCAGTCTTGCCAGACAACTGACAAGTTGGGCAGGTCCTGCAGTGGGACTCCACTTCTGCTCTCATCCGGGGCCAGTAGAAAGGGGCAGAGATCTTCTGCTTAGTCTTCTTGGTACCAAGCTGATCAGCCAGGGCCACCTCATGCAACAACTTCAGTAGGAGGGGCCTGTAAACCTGGGGTACAACCAACCTCTTGAGGGCACCAGGTTCAGGCTTAGTGGGCTCGCTAACAAGGAGCTCACCCTCCTAATTAATCTGGAATGTTCTAGGTACTTCTCCCTGTGCTGGGACAGGGCCTGTTTCCTCAGACCCTCGAGAGAGTGGCACTCTCTCTGTCCCTTACAGAAATCTGCCCAGGAGGGTCCCCTTTCAGCCAACAGGCATTGAAGGTCGGGGTGGTCCTCTGGGTTGAGCACCTCTCCCACAGGAGGGTCTTCTGCCTCTTCTCCCTCAGGAGGTGAGTTTGGGTTTTACACTGGACCCAGCCTGTCCGGAGCATGAATCCTAATGGGTGTTGCAGGAGCAGCAGGAGGAGAAGGGGTCCCTTTCACAGAGGTGGACTTCTTGCTCTGGTGTCTTGGGTTTCCCCATCGGCGAGGGTACCGGACTCGCAGCTGAACCCGGTGTGACCTGTGATCAGGTGACCACCGCAACAATCATTTCCTACCAAAATGTTAGCAGGCACGTTGTCCTCAAACAGGACAGGAAGCTTCACTGTCTTGTCTCCAATCGTAATGTTGACTAAGGGTACAGGAGATAATTTGGGAGGCTCACCAGCTAATTTGGTGGTTCTAAGAGGAGCACCTCCATAGTCCTCTGGCTTGAGCAGGGTCCTGTCCACAACTGTCATGATCGTCCCAGTGTCTCTCAAGCCAGTACAAGGCTGGCCATTCAAGAGGACACTTCTCAAAAACCTAAGGGTGTTCTGTGGGATTGTCACCAGTACTTCTGCGTACTGATCCCAGGCCCCAAGGGACACTAGGGAAATCTCTACGGGAGCACCAAATGGAATCCCTGTAGAGGAGAGGAAGACAGTGGCCTCCACCTCAGGCATCGGGTAAGGGTTGGTCAGGCTGACAGCCCGGACTTCATGTGCCTTACCTTAACACTTGGGGTCACCCTTCTTGTGATGCAGATCCCCATAGTCCCAACCGGTGCCAGGAAGGTGGGGTACAGTACTGGAACCACTGGGAGACTGCTTTGCAGCTGGTGGACCACTACTCTTACTCCCACCCACATAGGACTTATCCACACTAGATTTTTGGGTCTTAGGAGAGGAAGGTTTTGGTTTATTTGACTGTGATTGCTTCTGGGACCACTTTTCTTTGTCCTTCCCACTGGAGTCCTTAGGGAACACCCTGTGGGAGAGCCACTTGTTAGCCAGCCTGGCCAGGTTAAAGGGATCCAAAATATTCTGGTCAGCAACATACTGACGCAGCTCTGGCGAACAGGCTTCTGAAAAATGCTCAAAACACAAAAGGTGTGAAAATTCAACAACATTTTTCAATTTGTAACCATCAATCCACCCCATCATGTTCATATGTGCAGCACTCACCCAGTCAATCCAAGACTAATTCTCTCTTTTCTTAAAATCCCCAAACCTTTAGAGGTATTGGATAGGTGTCTTGCCAAACTTGGCAATCAAAGCAGACTTCATGCACTCATACTGACCCCTTTCTTCCACCCTCAGTTTCAGAATACAGTCATATCCAGTCTGAGGCACTCCGCTTAACAAACACTTAGCCCAATCTCTTTTATCAACATCATGAATTGCACAAGCCATCTCAAATGCTTCAATCCGTTGGAGGATATCAGAACCCTCCGCATACCCACCAACCAAATCTTTCATAAACTTGGTGGCTGGGGAACTGGTTTCACTGAAGCCTCCAATCTCGCTTTCTCTAGCTGGATTCGCTGACATTCTGTGTCCTTGTCTTTGGGTTCAAGATCCCTATTCTTGAGTTCCACTTGCTGTGCCAACTCCTCTTTCTTAAGTTCAGCTTCTATTTCCAATTTACGATATTCAAAGGCCAATTTCGTCCTTACTAACTCAAGTTCCAAGGTATCCCCTGAAGAAACATTGCTGGATGTCGGAAAAGAGGTGACAGGAATGGTGGCATTCCCAGAATCATATTCAACAACAACCCAAGGGGGAGGGCCTTCATTGGTTACATCCCACCCTTCAAGAGCTTCACAATCAGTCTGGTAGTCCACCAGGGCAGTTATCAGCTCAGTCCTAGACTTGTCCTCAAAGTCTTATTCACTGGCTTCACAAGCACTCTGGAGAGCCTCTAAACTCATCCGAGTCAATTTACCATTCACAACAGATTCCATTGCTTGCAATGTAGTTACCTTGTACACAACTAAACCTCAATTTAACAAAGTGTAGATGTTTTGTAAGTGGCAAGGTTACACACTGATTCTTAAAACCAAAATAATCCCACCGCTGACACCAGTGTAAAGTTCGGAGGGGGATGTCTGTCCTCCTACTCTCTATATGGCAGAGGAGAGGCACAGAGGACCCCAGCCAAGATTCTATATTTTGTAAACGTGGGCAAGCAATCAAGGCCTAGCTTCGCAGGAGGTGATGTGGGCTGGTTCTTAAGTACAGTGTGGTCCCCAAGCAATCACAATGGAATGCCCACACACTGTAATAGTTAAAACACAGTCTTTAAATAAGGTTCAAGGTTATATACACAATCATGATAATACACTGTGTGCTTCGACAATTCTAAAATGGTAAACATATACAGTTCTAGGTGGTACCACTATTACTCTGATTCCATTAAAATACATCAACTGTACTCAGTTCAAATAGCATACGAATCAACACAGCAAAACAATATCAACCATAGAATTAGGAAGAAGACAATTTGGTTAGACAATTGGCAGAATACTGGGCCGCTACCACTAGGCACAGTTCTGTATGAGGATCCCCCCACCTGGGAAACCTGTAAATGAAGATGCACTACAAGCCCAGTCCAGATATTGTCTATTAGAGTCTTATGTTCTTATATAGTTCTGCAACCCAAATGTACCTTGTGTTGTAGAGTTCTTCGTTGGGGAATCAACAGACCCTTCTTGAGTGCAGTCCCTTTCAGGCATGGGCCATGGGTCGTCGAAATTCCGATATGAAGAAAAGGTGAACGTTGTCATTGAGGCAGCAGCTTCGGTCCTTGCGGTGCTCGTTGACGATTGGTTGAAAACGTCCTGCAACAGGGTAGGCGTGCGGTGCACCTCGATGACAATGGTTTGTTGCCACAAAGAGTCAGTGAAGCACTTTCTCCCAGCAAGGACGTCAGGTTGTCAGCGTCTGGCGTCGGCGAACGGGACGTGACTACGGCTGGCTTCAGTTGCTTCATCAGCGTCTCTGAGGTCTTCGGGTGGTGGGAAAACCACTGGTGCATTCTCCTTGGTCGTCGACGGCCTGGACTTTCTCCGGCAGGATGAAAGCAGTCGACGATTATGAACAAGGGAGTTCTTGGATAAAAATGTTCTTAGGCAAAGCGAGAACTGCGGCTCTGGTTGGCGACAGTGGTCGTTGATGGTGGATGGCTGTCTGGTGCTTCTCTTCATTCTCCTAGGTCGTCCTTGGTGGTCCTCAGTGGTCCCCATCTCCGGTCAGCAGCCTTTTGCAGTCCTGTCTACCAGGGAGCTTTGGCAAAGATCAGCTGGTGCACAATGGTCCCTCATCGATCAGGGAGAGGTTTCCTAGCCTCTCTTGGATCAGTTCCTTGAAGGCACAGCAGCTAACAGCTTTCAGATTAGCGAAGGACAACAGCAGCAGTTCTTCTTCTTCCAGTGGGCTTCAAAGTTAAGCATCAGTTTCAATGTCATTTTCTACTTCAGCTTCTGAACAATTTCTAGCAGTGAGAGGCCCCCAGATATACTGCTGATCTCCCATTCTCTCTGCTGGTTGACACTCGGGCAACCAATCCCTCAGTGCATTCAGGCCATTTTTCTCCTGCCAGACACTCACAACACAGAATGTGGATTTGGACAAGCACTCTGCCATTCAGCACAACACACTGCATTCATACAAGTTTCGGGCAGCGCTGTCTCAGTCATTGTGCCACACACCGGATACTAGACACCCATAACACAGAATGCATATTCTTCACAAACCCCATTCATCCAGGTCCCACCCCACGTGCGTACCCACAACATACAGTCATTGCGAAGGCTCCAGCCAGTCTGGCCTGAACTTCTCCACAACACCATATATGGAACGTCCACCCAACAGCCATTCAGGGGGAAGGGACAAAGTCAGGGCTTCCCGGGACTTTGGGAAAAGTAAGGTAACAGGCAATAGAAAGCATGAGGCCACAGGTGCCATCTTGATTCCTATCAGGAAACCACTGATACCAATGACAGAGCCTGGGCATCCCAAAATGGAGGACGCTCAGGACACCTGTCAATTCAGCACAGAGCTACCACCAGCCCGAACCCTGCTCTGAGGCCACACACAAGTGTTCAGAAATATACACTAGGAGTACAGGGTCATACCCATGGGTGCCATAAGGGTATCCCAAGGGTCTGTTCACCAAACCAAATACAGGAAGAGCCACACCATATGGAGTCCCACATGAACTCCAGCACAGAAAACAAGACAGAGCATACATGATAAGGCAATAAAGGACAAGGATATTGAGGCCCTGTTCCTCCGATGCATTTCCAGCATCACAGTAACCCCTAACGAATGTGAGAAAAAGCTTGGAGAAGGGACCCCCTACAAGTGCTGTGATTGAGCGGTTCGAGCCCGAAATAGGTAGACTTACGTGAACTTGTTGTTTATACTATGAGAGGTTCGAGCACGACAGAGGGAGACCTACTTAAACTTTTACTTTGAGAGGTCCTAGCCTGATTGAGAGATATCTGCATGAACTTTTGGTTGAACTGTGAAACGTTTTGTTGAACTGTGAAATAACTTTTTGAACACAGAAAAAGTGACCTTAACGTGGAAGACCATGTGGGCCTCGATCCATATTTTGAACTGCTTTGTTTTGAGAACCTGAGCAAGAGTGTGACATCCTGTCTACAGGGACCGCCTTACTTAGTGCTGTCCAACGTGGGGAGGAGAGCTGACTCAGCCACTTTGATTCTTTATATTCTAACACTGTTTTTCCTTTGCATACATAGTCCCCTTTGTACACTTTTTCTATAAGAGATAGGGCAGCCATTCGGTTGTGTCAGTATAGGCCATTTTGATTTGGAAGAGACTGACTAGAACTGTCTATGGGAGGAGCCAAGTACCCCACTCCAACTGCCCTGCCTTCATTATCTCAAAAGTAGGAAGCAAAGTTTGTGACGTACATTGTAAATTTAAAACAAGTAAAGAGAAGAGTGTGGACTCTGTGCAGTACCCATGAGAATACCTATAACTAAGAGAATATGGGAGGTACAGTACCCATTGAGGAACCATACCTGCATACAAGACAATATGATGGCCATTTGAATGAGATTCCTGAAGAAGCAGAGAAAGTAAATGGCAAAGATGAATGGTGACGGTACACAAAGATGAATCGACACCCAAATAGAAAGATAACCAGTCCAGAAAGGCAGACAATTTATTCAACACAAAGGAGTACCAAGGATGAGTGACATCTTGGGATCAAGATGAAGAAATGTATGCCACAAACCTGATGAAGATACTTAGTTAGTTTAAACCTGTACATATGCAATGAAACGCAAGCAGCAAAGCAATCATGAAGCTAGCCACATGCTTTTGAATAGATTAGACTGCGGCAAGCGCCAAATATATAAATACATATATAAACCTCAATATAAACATATGGACAAGCAAAGGATGGATGTTTAGCAATACACATATAAGCAGTACTGAACAAAGCAAGAAGGCCTCATTTCAGTGTCGCAGTTAAGAAAAGCAATTGAATTAAACAGAAAAAAAGTTCAGCTAAGGAGTTCACTGAGCCAAGAAAGCCAAGGTCTTATCATACTGGAATTGGCTGACATTTAATACAATTAATGTGAAAGAACAGAAGCTCCTGTTCAGAGAGGTCAAGCAAAAACAAAAGATATCAGAGGCCTATTGAAGAATAAAATCAAATACACGAAAAGGCTCAATTTCATGGTGTCCAGTCACGTGATAGAAGGAAGTTGGACAACAAGATGATCACACCTATGCATGGAGGCCGGCTGGTGCCATAATCCTTAAAAATTCTCAGAGAATATTACAAATTCAAGGCCAACTTCAAAGCACTAAATGACACTGGAACATTGAGGTGATGATGGATGATATGCTAATTGGTGGGAAGATGGTGCTAAAACGAGCTCATCCGCGCCTGGATTCTTTGGTCTGCATGCTGCTAACGTAGCTGAAAAAGTACTGATGGAGGTTAGAAGCCAACAAATTGTAGGGGACCACGTAGTTGGGGGTCCTATAGCTTGTGTAGCCAATGGGACGTCATACTTTTAGTGATGTTCATAGTGGCCATTTCTAAGGGATGGCTTAGTTGCCCCCACCTGATGTTAACTATCCAATCACCTCTCTCTGTTACCCTATACAGATATGGAACCTATGCTTAGTTATTCACTTACAACCAATCCCACCTCCCGTTAGGTTTTTCTAGTTTGCCACGTAGGATAACGTTGGTAATGATGCAAGTCAAAACGTCAGTGATGACCAATTTTGGGTACAAAAGCCAAATATTTTTATGAAGTAAGTAGAGTCAGATTATTGAGCGATTTCTGATGTTCGTTGTACTCCCTGTTTTAGATACTTGACATTAAAGCAGACAAACTTTGCCAAGCTATTTGTGTTATCTTGATTATTGATGTATGAATAAAATCAGAATCCCCATCCCTCTCCAGGGTATTGCTACTCATCTAAAAGGGCTGCCTGAGAACACCAGCTCACTTGGTAGCAGAGATAGGATGGTTTGATAAGATAAGCATTGGCCATCGACATAAGTAACTTTAGAGTCTGAGCAATAACGCACAACCTTTGCCATTGGGCTGACAGAAAGTGAAGCTCCCCATAGAAGTTGTTAAAATAGACAACTCCTTGCAAGGGACGGTTTGACAGGACCCCTATTTTCAGATAGAAACCCCTCCCACATCTACTTGAAGCGGATGGAAAAGCGGCTCGAAGAGGCGGAAACGAAGGCGGTGATCCGCAGGATCCGAAGAAGTAAACTATGTGAACCGTGAGTAAAGAGACCAAACAGTGTGGCAAAGGGATGCATATATAAAATAATGGAGAGTAACAGAGGGAGGTGGGATAAGATATAACGCAAGAGTAAGAGTGTAATACTTATGTATATGGGAAACGAGATATTGACTTGAGTGTGGCCGAGCAATATATAAAGAAGAATAGTCGTGAGTGAGGCCACGATAAGAGAATACACCCTGTTCCTAGACTTTAAGGAGTGCTAGCAGAAACCCTTATCTAGAGTCCCATAAGTGGATGATGTAGGAGAAGGAATTGATTAAAGACGATCCAGAAAGAAATAGGTTTAAGTTCCAATCAAGCAATCTTAGAGGGCAAGACAAGGCACATATGGCCGGTCGAGTTTGTCTGTTTGTTGTATGTGATTGAAAGGTGTGATGACGTCAGAGTTGAAGGAAAACATTTTATGTAATAGAGAAGCGTGAAGTTGAGACACGAAAATTGATTGTTTTGAAATTAAACATTGATGTTTTTTTTAGCAAGATTAAAGTAAAAAAAATGTTTTTGGACCTGATTGCGACGATTGGTGCTCGCTCATAAATGTATTTTGATTGATACATAATTTGGAAACTGTAATCCAAGCATAAGCGAGTGATAGCAAAGAGAAAAGTGAAGATTAAAAATGAAAGGAGTTACTGCATTAGTGCATCTTTGCAAACAGCTACCAAACCACACAATTAAACTTAAACAATACAGTGCAGAGTGGGTTAAATGAACCACAGATTAAATGTTTATGCCATGGCCACAAGGCAGATCATTATTGATGACAGTTCTGAAGCATATGACGACATATTTGCATGCAGCATACACAGGGAAAAAGTTAGAAAAGCGCCTATCCAGTCTAGAGCTTTGGAAAATGTATGAACAAGAAAAGGAGGAGCAGCTTCCTTTAGATTGGATAGTCAACATATGCAAAGAGGGGGGTGAAGAGCCTTCTGCTCCACCCACCCCGTCTGAAATAAAAGTCGAAACTAAGGATGACAAAGGGTTGTACCCATTAAGAGAACTTAAAGCAAGGACAGGATATAGCAATCTGTCATTTGAGTCACTTACGCAAAGTAGTGACGAGGGCCCAGAGAAAGATATCGAGAAAGATACAACCTCCAAAGTCCTGAGGGACAAGGAGAGACGCGATAAGGAGAGAAGTGATCGAGCAAGTACATATCTAGAAATAAGGAGAAAAATAAAGAGATGGAAAGGAGATAAGGATAAAACTGATGAGATAGCGCTCTTACAGAACAAATGGATGGGAGGTCAGATTGTACTTAAACTCGATGGTAAAGGCATCAAGGATGTAAGACAAAGGGGAGAGCAAGACAAACAAGAAAGAAAAGACAAAGAAAGTGAGGAACGATTGAAAGATGAGGCATCGAATAGAAAAGATAGAGAAAGACGAGAATAGTTATATCAAGATGAAGAAGCTAAAAAACAAGAGAGAGCAAAAGTGCAAAGAAAAGGTGACAATAGACAAAGAACAGCCGATGAACAGGAAAGGCTAGGAAGATAAAGAATAGAAGATGATGAACAGGAAAGGAAAAGAGAAAAGAATACAGAGACGAAGGGATGAGAAGAATCGAAGGGCATATGAATGAAGGGACATGAAAAAGAAAGAGGAAGACAGAGTAAGAGAGGAAGCGAGAAAAAACGCAGAGAAGTCAATGACAACATGGAACGTAAAAGAAGACAGAGAGTACACATTCAGGAATATTTGGAAAGAGAAGTAAGAGATCCCGATCCAGAGGTAGTATGGGAAGCCATAGAGACATTTTTCCCTGAATCCGAGTCATTACCAGGTACGTCTAGAGTAAATCTAGAAGACGAGTTTGACTTGCGGAGTATTGGGGAAATGATCGACAAAGTATACCATGAAAAGGAGGCCCAGAAGGAATCACAAGAAAAGGGAAAAAATGATCGCCTCAAAAGCACTCAGTTGTATGACACCGAGGAAGCCTCCTGTAGTGCGAGACACAAGGAGCTGTCTTTGGACAGAATAACATTAAATAGAGATGATGATGAGAGAAGTCGCATGAGTTGGGCACAAGAAGTATCAGACAGATGAAGAAAGTGAAACCTTCCAGAGGGAAGAGAGAAGTGATGTATGTGATCCATAGGGATATTCACGTATGGATAAGGGAGTAAGATGGTCAGATAAAAAAATACCTATGTCTAAGGCACCAGAGCCACTGACACAGTCAGACTGACATAAGGGCAACCCGATGGTCAGTGGGGGGCATCACTGCCTTATGTAAGCATGTTAAGATCATTGCCAGGTAGACAGCGATGTGGGAATATTACTCTGGCGTTAGATAGACAGATGATGAGAGATGAGAATGAGTTTGGGGTGTCACAATTCCCACTGTTAGAAAAGGGAGGGGCCAGGCCACACTAGATACCGTGGCCGCAAATGGACAGAGAAAATTTAAAGTGCAAACTCCTGAGATTATCATCTGGTGCTGGAAAAGGGATACATAAGTTATAAAAAATGATGGGTGGGAATACATTAGTTATAGGGGATATTAAAGGTCTTATAATCGCCATACTTGGTAAGAGAGCTGATGACTTATGGACACTGACAGCTTACCCTGGTGTGACTACAGTCAACACGGTGCATGATGGAACGCCATTTGATAACTGCAGAGCAGCAATTTGGAAAGCACTACAAGTACTATCTACCGATCTGTCCGATATGGTAGCTATAATGACAAAAAAGATGAAGGAAGGAGATGATCCGTTAATTTACATTCAAACTTTCCAAGATGCCTGGGCGCTTGAGACGCGTGAGGCTTGGGGGAAATCTATACCTGTATTTTATGCTATATAATCCCAAGGGCTGCCAGAGCAAGTACAGAAGCAGCTCAAGAAATGAGTGGGTATAGAAGCCAAAATGTGGTCGCAAATCCAGTTAACCATTTCACATTACTGCAAACACTTGCAGGAAAATAATTGCAAAAAAGACGATACGCGAAAAGGTGAGGAAGCAAAATTGGTTCAGAAAAAACTGTCCAAGTACACCATTGAAGGGGCAATGTTAACTAGCGTAGGTGGAGCAAATTCACAGCAGGCAGTAAAGATGCCACAAGTAAATTACCAAACACAGTTTGATCAGACAAATAGTGGTTATGCTGCACAAGGAAGGGGATATTGAGGAAGATTTTGGCAAGGTAATTAAGGGAATTGGCAGAATAATCAGGGAGGTTTTCAGATTATGCAAAACGGTAATCAGAATATGCAATATGGGCACATGGGGAGACCACCGCCTATATGTTGGACATGTGGAATGACAGAGCACATAGTTCATATGTGTAGAAGCAAAGGGATGGCGCAGAACGATCAGATTTCAAGACAGGGAATGCCAAATCAACCTGCATATTCGCAGCAGAGCGGAAATGGATTTCCACAAAATCAAACAGTGCAGCAGCAAGCGCCGAGAGTACAACAAGACCTGCAATCACAGCAAAAGGCAGGTAACCAACCACAAGGACAATCACAGCAATCTCCTATGCAACTTCAGCAGAACACAAACACAGAACCGCCAATGACTCATAGAATAGGAGGTGTCACTGTTGATGGAGAAAATCCATTCACGAGTGATCGAGTGAGACTGTACCCGCAATAGGCCATCTCACTGGGAAACCTGATGTGTTCAGTCCTATCTATAATGCTGAATCCTCATGAGGAAACGAGGATTGACGTAAATATAGGCGGCAAAGCTTATTCATTCTTAGTGGACATGGGTGCAA
Source organism: Ambystoma mexicanum (assembly GCF_040938575.1). Lineage (NCBI taxonomy): Eukaryota > Metazoa > Chordata > Amphibia > Caudata > Ambystomatidae > Ambystoma > Ambystoma mexicanum. The sequence continues at coordinate 839,435,330 of NC_090935.1, read as the reverse complement.
CATGCTCATGTATACGTGAGGGCACATTTTTAATGTATGGAAATGTAATTAATACTCAGAGCTTTACTTGAGCAACAAGTCAAGTTCCTTTCACAGAAGAATTACCAGTCTCCATAGGAGAATGCGATATGAAGGTGCCACTGCTTTCTTTAGGGCAAACACATGTCAACATATTAGGATGCGATTTGATGACAAAATTGAATATGACCATTTCGTTTACAGACAAAGGGCCTCATTCCACGGTAGGCGGTGGACCAAGGTGCTATTAGCACCTTGGTCCATGCCGGTAAAATATCGGCACCGCCTTGGAGGAAAGGGGAATTACCGCCATATTCCAAGGTTGGCGGGGCGGTAATTCCCCCTTCCCCCATGGCCCTTGCCCATTCCCATTTTTGCCCCATAGGGCATAATGGGAATGAGGAAGGTGCTAATTACGGTACCGCAAATTGTGGTACCGTAATTAGCACCCTGGTCCCTTTGCGGGTTGGTTTTTTAACACCTGCTAAAAAGCAGGTGTTAAAGTACCAACCCGCAAAGGGACCTCGCAATCAGGCGGTAAGGGTTAACGGTCACTGGTGACAGTTAACCCTTACCGCCTACCATGTAATGAGGCCCAAAGGCATAATATGCTCAACACCAGGAATGCATTATTTAAACGTATGCGAAATGATCATGGCATTCTCCGGGCAGATAGCTCCTAGGGCGATACCACTTGAACCCGAGGTGTTCCGTTTTGGGATACGTTTTCTGTTAACATGGCTACCAGGTTTAGTAGGTAGAACCAGGAGTATACCAGATGAGTTTCTATGTAGGCCTCAGATACCCATGGATGAAGAGGAGGGGCACATTTATCCCTTAGACATAGAAGCAGCTATAGTCCGAGAAAATATGGCTTTACCTGATGCAAATCATGATAAGGGTAGACGATGGAGCACAATAATTGCCATCGAAGAAGGCTGCAGAGTGACAGATGTCACTGATGAGGAATTGTTTGGAGATTACGTATCTGATGATTTTGTGATATTTGAAGTGTGCATTACTTATTGGGTAAAGGTGATCAAGAGAGAATTTCCACAGAGAATTATGCTAGCACAGAAGCATACTGAATATTTTGATGAAGATATAGCAAAAGTGCCAGTTTCATTATGGACCACTGGCCCCTATGACGTAGGCTTACTGAAAGGTGTTAGGGAGAATTCTCTGTTTAGGCTGAATTTCCTAACTTAGTGAGTCCCCCAGCAGCTTTGCTGGATTTCTGGAGTTTGTTTTTTCCATCCTGCCAAGAGTGAGACTCTTTTCTCCCACTCTTGGACATGTATGTGTGTAATTCCTTTTGAAATGTCAATGTGTGGGCTATGGGGTCTTTTACTCCATAGGGTCTCATATGTTTTTCTATGTGTGTTACACCGCACCCTACGTGTCGTAACACGGGGGCGCCCTAGCGGGTCCCCCACCATGGACTCCATACCCGGGGACTGACTACTGTCTCCCCGGACATGTAAAGTCACCATTGGCTTTACTAGACCTAAATTTACTAACAGAACTAGTACAAACCATCTTATTGTGGACGTACTAGTAGGGGTAATTTGATTACTCCTGGATCTGTTACTCGAGGGGGCACTGTCCCGTCCCCCCTCGTCGAGTTTTGGCTGGTGGCAGTGGAAACTACTTGTTATGTTCGTCCCCGAACATAACCCTATGGGACTCGTCCCATTGTTGGAGATTGATACCTTTTCCCATTAATCTCTGACGTACCACCGATCTACTTATCTTAAATAAGTTTATCGAGTGGTATTTTCTGCCAGAACTCGGTTTGTAAAATGGCGTCTGTGTTTGTCTCTGTGACTCCTAAACCAAAGGTCGAGCCCTTTGTTCCACTTTTGGCGGGCTCTGTACAGAGACCCTCCAAAGTGGTGCCATTCTGTCTGGGTTACCACAGGGGTGTGGGAGGGGGTTTAGGCACCCTGGACCGAGTTGCCGTGCCAACCCCGGTCGCACTCTGGAGTGATTGGCCCAGGTGGTGAGCCTTCCCGCTCACCACTTAGCATGTGTTGATTGACAGCTAGGCTGAATGAATGGGGGTATTCTGCATAAAAGCAGGGCTTTTGGGACTGGATCTTCAGAAGTCGCCACAGGACCTAAGAATCCGACGAGGGTAACGCTGAGCCGACCTGCACGATGACACCTCCGGTGGAGCCCTGCGGAACCGACTCACCACTTCCCGACGACAGAGGAGATCTCCCTGTCGGAGAGTCTCTTCCCCTGACTGGTGGGAACAACCAGTCCCCTTTGCTTTTTATTCGCCTCAGGACGCGGTGGTCGAATTGCCCGTGCAGAAGCACCTCGGCAACCGGATAGCCACTACCCCTGAACCGCGACCAAAAGGTGGTGCCTTGTGACGGAGCACTCCGCAGCTGGTCTCTTCCCTGGTGGTGCACCAGACTTCATTTTCTTCGACGACGAGATCATCTCTACTCTTGGCAAAGAACCAACATGCATCCACCACCAGGAACAACTGCCCCCGCCGGAGCTGCCCTCCACAACAAGGTACCGTGTCCGCCTGGCTTCCCTTTCGATCGGTTCGAGTGAGGTGTCTTAATCCTCTCCGTTCCGTTGGGTCGCCTTCAAGCTTTTCTCATTCGTTGTTCTGAACTGGTTCAATCTACCGATAACAATTTGCAATACAGACTTGAATGCATCTCCACTAGAGACTTTTTGGGACATTGCGCCTTGCCTCTCTCCGAGTGGGCCTGGCCTCTGAACTTTACGATCTATTGTGATTCTTGCCTTCCTGCCTTGCATTTTATCCGATAGGATCGAACTGTGTTGATTTCGTAACCTGCCTATCTTTTTCTCTCCCGTCCTAACTAATATTCGAGTGTCATCTGGGTTGAGGTATACACCTCTGTCTGAAAATAAGTGGTACCAGTAGAACCTAGAGTTGTCGATATTGCTAGGGGGATTGATCGTCTACTCCGTAGAGTAATTGTGTTTGATTTGTTTGCCGTGATTTGCCTTAGTGTTTTTCATAGACATTTTGTTATAAATAAATACCTTAATATCTTTACACTATGCCTCGTTGCGTGTTTGCTTGTCTTGCTGTGAAGAATTGCCCTATTTTGTATACTCCACATACTGCTCTACTTTTCTTGAGAGAAGTCTGACTGCTCAGCCACAGCTACCACGTGAATCTGTGTGGTACAGACTGCTACCAAGTGGGTTCACCGCCAACGCCTGTAGTCCTAAATCTTTTGCAGTGGTCCCAGAGGGAACTGCACAGATTTCCGCCTAACAAAAGGGGTTGGGAAAGCGAAGATTAAATTGAAACCTGGAGCAATTTTACCTCAAGCACGACAATATCCCATGTCTCAAGAGGCAGATGAAGGCATTTTCAAGACGATTTCCACCAGGATGGAGCAAGGTATCTAGTGATATCAGAGTCACCATGAAATATGTCAGTTTACTCTATCAAGAATTAAAAGGGGGAGTTTTGGAGACTAATACAAGATTTGAGGCCAATAAACCAAATTGTAGAGGCCGAGTTCCCTTTAGTCCCAAACCCATCTACAATTTTATGTAATATACCCGTTGATGCACAATATTTCACAGTGATTGACTTGAGAAATGCGTTTTTCTCAATCCCATTGCACAAAGACTCACAAGATTTGCCATCATTTACTTTTAGACAAGTGCGATTAAAAAGCACAAGGCTGCCCCAGGGGTACTATGAGTCTCTATCAATTTTCAACAGAATCCTCCAGATGTACCTGAGCAATATTGATTTAGAAAGTGTTGTGCTGCAATATGTAGATGACATTTTAGTTTGCAGCACCACAGAGGAAGAGTGCAGATGCGATTCTGTTCAGATGATGATTATACTTGCTGACATAAGGTTGACAAAAAAAGTTTCAATATTGTCAATATTGTAACTTGTTTTTGTCAACCTTATATCCTTTGTCAGCAAGTATAATCATCATCTGAACAGAATCACAATTTTTTCTCATGTTGCCTGTGCTTTCTTCAAGGCCTGTAAGAGAGGCCTTGTATATTAGCTGTAGTCAAAGACCCATGCCCTGACATAATTACATAGGCCTAGAATACTCTGCATCTGTTTTATCGTGTGTGGCTTAGCTGTATTTAAAACTGCCTCAACTCTTTCAGGGGTGACCTTCTTTCCCTCATGTGAAATTAATTGGCCTATGTACAACCCTTCTGAAGCATTGTGGTGACAAGACAGCACTGGTAAACTAGGGTGTTAGGGTGGCGCTAGAACAGCTACACTACCCAGAGCATCCAACTAGGGAGAATCTTGCTGTAACTATTTCTGAGGATTCATTTGTGCTGAATCTAATTGAACATGTTGCATTTTTTATGGTAAATTGTATTATTTGCCAACAATTCATGGCTGGGCATGCACTGTGCATAGTGAGGGGAGTCATTCCAAGACCCAATGGCCCTTTTCAGCACTTGCATATCGACTATGTCGACACTATAAAAGGTACGCGCAGGGATATAGATATTTGCTTGTTGTAGTGTGTCCTTTCTATAGATGGATAGAGGCAGGTCCATGCACACACCCATACTTCACCTGTGCAGCTACATTTTTGGTACAAGAAGTGTTTCCTAGATGGGGAGTGTGAGAGGTAATGAGATTTTATAATGGGCCTCACTTTTTGTTAATACAGTTTTCGAGCAGATCAGCTCGTTGCTGGGTATAAAGCACAAGTTTTCTTCGGCTTATCATCTGCAAGGAAATGGGGACTGTGAGAAGCTCAATGGCCTGTTAAAAGAAAGAATAGCCAAGTTGAAGCTTACTCTGAAGAAAGGGTGGTTGCATTGCCTACTACTGGCATTATATGCATTGAAGAACCAACCAGGTTCGGACCAGAATCTTATGCCTCATGAAATCGTGACAGGAAGGCGAATGAGAACACCCCTAATGCCTCCATCCCGAGTTAGAAATGATGCTCAGCCGATATCCGAAGTTTTAGGATTGGGATTGCAAAACTATTTGAACCGTATGACTTTCAGTTTTTTTCTCATTTTAGGACAGTTGCAGAGACGAGGGTGTAGGGCAATACAGGACACAGAAGGAGATGCTTCAACAACCCAACCTCCAGAATTTCATATTCCCAAACTTTACCCCGGAGATCCAGTCCTAGTTTGTAACCACACAACAAAAAGGTGGGACGAGCCCAGGTTCAATGGTCCTTTTGTCATTCAGGACATAATGCCATCTGCTGTCAAATTGCAGGGTAGGCGTGCTTGGATCTTCTTGAGAGAGATAAAGATCTACTCTGGAGAAACACCTCTGCCCACACCCCCTGCGAAGAAGCTACAATCATCGGGGAAGAAACACAGCACGTGCAGACGAGATCTATGATGAAGAAGAAGGACGAATATCCTGACAAGTTTAAAGTGTGAAGAAACCTTTAGTTGGACTGTGGCTTGATTTTGGACACACCCTTTTGAGCTATAAATATAAGGGTAAAAGGACACATTCAAACAGTCTGTGCATCTTCTTTGCAGGGTTAAGGGAAGATCTGCATTCTTAAAGCCACAGTAGCTTATTGACTTTGGACTAAGGCATGCTTAAGCCTTGATAACAAGAAAAGTGAGAAAGATTTATTGAATTTGGACTGAGGCATAATTAAAGCCTTGATAAGAATAAGAACATGCTAGATTCTGATCGTAGATACAGCAATTGGAAGAGGGTACAATACCTGATTCCTTCCACACTGAGTTCTTATTTGGTTCTACTCATGGTGTTACCCAGTGATGACCTTTCAAGGAACATACTTACATATTTTGAGTTGGTGTTACGTTCTTATCCGTCATTGGTGGGGAGAACATGCCGCATTCCAGCTTTCATTCAAGATCCTGACAAAAAAAATAATAAGAAGATTGTTCACAGTCATTGCAGAACAATTCTTGAAGTTGCCAGAGAACAGTGAGAAAAACACAGATGTCCCTTTCAGACGAAGCAGCTCATAGACTGGTCAGTGTGGTGTTCTTTCGGCTAATAGAAGAGTTTCCACATCTTGTTGGGAGGCGCACAGATGTGCACACATTCCATAGAGACCCAAGAAACACTGAAAATGTGAACATAATTTTGAAAAGTATTATTATCCAGGTGAGCATCTATTCTGAAAGAAATCACAGAGCAGTGTAGAAACTTTCCTCAGAGGGGCAGATCGAGGAAGTGAATAAAATACATAACATTATGTTCATGCTGACAGGAAAGCAACATGTCATCTGGACTGAAGCAGATTTGAGGCATCGATTGGGAGCTGATATGTGAAGCAGAGCTTGTAGAAGCTTGCCGAGGTCATTTTTCTTCACGATAAAGGAACATTTGCATCCCAACTGGTGAAATAACTGGTTCCAAAGAGAAAGAGAATGTTATTTCTTAGTATCCAGAAAGCAGATGGTTGATCGAGGACGAATGGTGAAAGAAGACAGCAGCTTCCAGAAAGCAATCTAAAATGCATAGCCGTTAAAATGTGTTTTTCCTTCCTCAGCATCAAATGATCACGATGGGGAATTTCAATAGTAACATTGTGTTGCCCCATGAGAACAGACGCACATATTGTCCAAGAAGCAGATGTTGCAAAGTGACATATCTTTGTGTCATCTACACATGCATTGTATTTATACTCATATTTCTTTTGCTGACAGTAAGAACTGCATTTTATATAGGAGCAAATGGGGTCAAGACTCCTGTATATGTTTCTGAGCAGAAGGAAAAAGTTAGCTTGGCAACTACAAGACAGCCTAGACCCTATATAGTTATTCCTGTCCCAAGAAAAGATGGGAATACACCTGAGCTTGAAATGGATGTTGTTAGTAATCAATCACACATAGCACTTGTTTCAGAAAATGCTTTTAAACACCAGAGACAGGGTTGGCGGATCAGGCAAAGTAAGGAGTTAATAAAGGTTGGGCCTACACAGATAATGCATGCAGACACACCTGGTCCAGTGACAAGAGGCCCAAGCACAAGTCCCAAAGAAAAGTCACACATAGAGTTTATAGCAGAATCTTTATGGCCGTCATATGCTGCTGCTAGAAAAAGACACATGGATAGAGAAGATTTGTTGAACTTCCTTCTACACAGGAAACCCAGACGGATGTGCAAACAAACCAGCCAGAAGAAGCTATGTGGATATATTTAGAGACATAGGGCCTCATTACACGGTAGGCGGTGAGCCATGGCGCTATTAGCGCCATGGCTCATGCCGGTAAAATACCGGCACCGCCTTGGCGGAAAGGGGATTTACCGCCCCATTCCAAGGTTGGAGGGGCGGTAAATCCCCTTTCCGCCATTGCCTTCCCCATTCCCATTTCTGCCCCATAGGGCTCTATGGGACTGGGGAAGGCGCTAATTACGGCACCGCAATTTTGCGGTGCCGTAATTAGCTCCGAGGTCCCTTAGCGGGTTGGATTTTAACGCCTGCAAGAAGCAGGCGTTAAATCCTCCAACCCGCAAAGGGACCTCGTAGTACGGCGGTAAGGGTTAACGGTCACCGTTGCCATTAACGGTGACCGTTAACCCTTACCGCCGTCCGTGTAATGAGGCCCATAGTCATAGAAAACAACATGAAGTGTTTGAGAACCAAGAGAAGCACACAAGAAGATAATTATGAACTGAATGATTATCTGGACAGCACAGCACATTTGGGAAACAACATATGGTACCAACACATGAAAGAAGTTGGAAAAAGGACGTCAGATGAAGAATGCTTTGTATGTGCACTCCTGCCATACCGCATGGGGAAGTCGAAGATCTTCATAGCTACTGAAATAGATGTCCTAACTTCACACTGCATAGTGCACCTAGCTTTCTGTAGTACAAGAGGCCAGTTCATGGGTCGAACAGCCTCTCTCAAATGTGCAACTGAACGGACAGATCCAAATGAAGATGACTATGTTCAAGATATAAAGACAAGAAACTATGCCAAGACAAATAATCTTGTGATCAGATACGAGAAAACTGGAGTAAAAGGAAATGGAATAACAAGATAATTATAAAAAAAACTGAAAGTTCCAGGACAATCTACAGAAGACATCTGTAGATGGAAAAACAGAGGCCAGATGCAGAGTTGGGGAACTGTTCCATCACCAGATGGCTGGGAAGAAGGAGTAGTAATCTGCAGAGACTGGGTAATAATACGTCAATACCAACCAACAATCGAGAATCCACACATGTTGTGTAAACCATTATGGCCAAAACTTGCTAAACTACTGACATGGGTCGAAGACAGAGGAGTATACCTGCAAATAGTACTGTTGGAGAGCTCTAAATTGTGCTTCAGGAACAATGGTACAAGAAAAATGGGGGAGAATCGGAACTGTGGACAAATCTTCAATGCACCAGGAATTAATATCGGAACAGCAGTAATCATGGATCATTATTGGGCTTTTGGATCCAAGGCATACATCAGACTGCTTAAAGATTGGGGAGAAATCTGCACATTGGTGAATGTCCATGTTCCTGCGTTGGTGATTCCTAAAGGTGACCTGAACTTTAATAGTTTCCCTAAAGCAGATGTTCATCTGAAGAAGAAGAGATCTGTGGAGCTGATAAATCGAATAAAGAGAGAGAACTACTTCTCTGCCAAATCAATAGAAACCTTTGATGCTGTTCAGCCAGACTTCATCAGGGTTCACGTTGATCTTCATGCCAAGGATCCAGGTTGGAGCAAATATCAAGTGGCTTTAGATTACCAGAGGGGAATTGCTGCATACGATTAATACTACCATAAAGGGATTCAATGCAATCAGAGAAGAGATGAGAGCCATACGCCTGATGACTCTCCAGAAAAGGTACATCCCAGACATGATCACAGCTATGGATGGAGGTATTTGTGCCAAAACTGGAGAATCATGTTGCACATTTATACCTTCTTAAGATGACGAGAATGGAACCTTGACAGAGGCCATAGACATGCTGATGAAACGTCATGGCCAGATGATAAAAGAGGTAGAAGACATTGTTGATGACAGCTGGTTTGGATCACTCTTCTCATGGGTTCCACAATGGATGGCAGATATGTTCAAATTTCTTGGAGCTTTGTTATTATTAGTAATGCTTGGATTCTGCGTGATCAAGATAATAATGAATAATGATAATGAAGATTATGATTAATGATGAACCAGGATGGAAGCCTAAAGATCTGACTTATGAAGAAATCAGAGACTTTGTGAAGGCCAGTATCCATGCACCTGAGGGAACAAAGTTCCTGTATCCAAAGGACCATACATACAAAGTATGTGGGAAGATGGATCTATTTCAGGCCAAGTGGAAAGTGCATGCTCATGACATAGAAAAAGGATGAGCATGTGAAATCAGCTGGATGCTTGAAAGGAGTCATAAAAATATTGATGCCTAAGAAACATTTCTTCAGACCAGGATGTCTAAATGTAAAATATGATGTGAGAGTGGTCAATAAATCGCCCAGAGGGGGGAGTGTAGAGGAGGAGCCAAGTACCCCCACTCCAACTGCTCCACCTACATTACCTGAAAAGTATGAACCAAAGTATGTGATGTATACTGAACAGTTAAACCAGCAAAGAGAAGAGCATGGACTATGTGCAGTGCCCATAAGAGTGCCTATACCTAAGAGAATATGGGAGGTAAGGTACCCATTGAGGAAACCATACCTGCATACAAGACAATATGATGGCCATTTGAATGAGATTCCTGAAGAAGCAGAGAAACTAAATGGCAAAGATGAATGGTGACATCATACAAAGTTGAATCGACACCCATATAGAAAGATAACCAGACCAGAAAGGCAGATGATTTATAAAACACAAAGAAGTACCAAGCATGAGTGACATCTTGGGATCAAGAAGAAGAAACTTATGCCATGAACCTGATGAAGATACTTAGTTAGTTTAAACATGTACAGATAGACTGTACATAGACTGTACATGCAAAGCAACCATGAAGCTAGCCACATGCTTTTGAATAGATTAGACTGTGGCAAGTGCCAAATAATACAAGGAGTTTCACCAATTGCAAATCCAAAGGGGTAATCTACCTCATCACGTGCCCATGCACCCTACGATATGTAGGCATGACAACGAGAGAAGTAAAAACTAGACTTATTGAACACAAATCATGTATTCGTACAAAAAAACTGACAGCCCCCCTTGTGAACCATTTCGTGAAAAAAGGTCACAAACAAGAAGACTTCACATGGACCATCTTGGAAAAACTAACCCCACCCAGAAGGGGAGGGGATTTCGGAAAAATGCTCCTGAAACGAGAACAACTCTGGATTTTTAGACTCAATACAGAGAAAAATGGACTCAATGAAGAAATCCAGTGGAACAGCCTGGCCCTAATGAAATGAAGATATTGTTCAAAAAAGAGACGAAGAAGCATGACAAGAAACTCAATATGGGATTCCGCTTATTGGGGATACACCTGAGAAACGATAATGTACACCCCCTACATATGTGGAACCTCCTCTCCGCAGTCAAGTAGTGCTGAGGCCCCGCCCTGCGCCCGCCCCTATACATAACTCAATCACCAAGCCACGCAAAATAAGGAATCGCAATTACGCCTAGTCCCCTGCCCAGCATCCTTGATGAAGACAGAAGGCGAATACATATGTAGGTGGCAAAAATACAATTTGGATATTGCTTAGAATAACAAACTGTCTTTGCTTTTTTCCCCCCTTCTAAAAACTAATAAGGGAATGAGACCACTGTATATATATTTTTTAAAAAAAAAGGATTGCCATAATGAATACAGGAGTCATAAGAAAGTAAGGCTACTGCATCAGCTACTTTGCAGCCCGCACTTAAACCGCCCGTGCAAAAATGCATACCCCTTAAATGTAACTCTAGTCACTCTAAGATGGCCCCCAAAAATGAGGATCATCAACAGCAAAAACGGCCAACGTATAAATGCCGCCGTTGCTGGGCAACGGTTGCTAAAACTGAACAACTCCTTCGGCGTCTCACAGACACCAGCAAGCATTTGTGCCATACGGTGAGTGAATTCCAAGTCGAACGCGATTTACGCGTCAACACTCGTGGCCCTTTCAGAATTAAGATCACTCGCGCATGACCGCGAACTATTATTGGGATACCAGCCGCGCCCGCGACCGGTATCTTGGACTGGGATGTAGACCTATTCACCGCGCATGTACATGTTTTTCATGTAGAGTCTTTATGTGGGCAGATGCATGAATGTGGGCAGATGTATTCCTACACGGCATAAGCGCCTGGTACTGGGACAGCACCTCTTTACAAGAAAGTGGCGCTTCTTAGAACAAAGGGTTTCCCCGCACTATACCGCGAACCGCATTTGGAAGTAAACACAGAGATATGAATGCACACCAGCGCTTCGTCTGTCAACCCCAAATCAGACGGTACTAGACACTCCTATAATTGTATTACGACTCATTTATGATACAGCCTCACGTAGGCTTTTGTCTTATAAAAAACACCTTGTTAATGTCTTACAGGACTGGAGTCACGCATGACAAAAAAGACCCGGCTGTCAGTTACTATATATGAGGTAATCACCAGCTGCCTTCTATGTCCATTTTAGCCTAAATAGCCAAATGACTGTCAAAAAATGCTAGCATATCAATTTAATTGTATTAAGTTAATAGAAAATACCACAGAATAAAACTTCAAGAACCACTGTGACCTCAAGATTTAAAACCCATTTCGGTTTGATTTCTCTTAGGTAAAAGGGATGACGGTGCCCCTTCCATACCCCTGATCTCCTAGAGACAAGCCAAAATCAAGGTCCTGAAGAAGATGATCAATTAAATTCATCGAAACCGGTCGACCACTTTTTAACTAAGGATATTCCAAAAACCAACTCGGGATACCCTGTGAACAACACCATATAACTCTGCACTATGGACGAAGTTCGTTGCTTTTAAAGTTTAAATTTCTCCTACAAAAACCTCACTCTTGAAATACTACCGAGTGACGTATAACTCAGGGACCACACACTTCTTATGAAGGTCGAATAAAAAGTAAAAATAGTTCCTCACTGAAATGTGGCCCCAAGTTTTTATGAAATCACACAATCATCTCTGAAATGGACAACAGCCCCAGGCACCCCATGCCTAAGGACAGGAGCCCCCATACATTATGAGGAATCTTCTGTGAAATCCATCCTCTGAGGTCACCCATTAAATGGTACCAACATAAGGATCAGCCTCCACACTGAAAAGGTGGACCCCAATAAGTGTTTTTGTGTGCTAAAAACATTGTTTTGAATAACACTTCGGGAAAAATTTTGAAGTCTAAATGCCTCCCTGAATGTGATCCAGTATAAGTTGCTAAACCCACAGGAAGGGCTCTTTTTGGGTGGCATATAACTTCGCTCCCCCTGGCCGAATCCTCACCAGAAAATGTATATGGCCCACTCTGATTTTTTTTTTTAAAGTTTGGTGAGGTTTGGTCCGGGGGGGCAAAGTTATAGGGGGCATCCCAAAATGTATTTTTTTCCCATAGACATAATGGGAAAAAACTTTGCTCACGCCTACAGCTCAAATCGCTGTACGGATTTCCACCACATTTGTGGCAGGAGCAGCGGCTTAGTCCCCAATGTGTGCTTTTGTTAAGTTGGTGTAAATCCGTCCAGTAGTTTTTTTTTAAATGACCTAAACGTAAGGCAAACAAATTTGTGATAGCGATGTCCGCTCCGCGGACACATTTGCCTGTTCGCTCCGCAGACAGGACACCGATTGCCTAATAGACTTGCATCATGTCCGCGGACACGCAACGTGTTCGCTGATTAGCTGGAGTGAGGCATGAGGTGCATCACATTATTTTGATTCGCCCGCCATCTTGGACAGCGCGGTGGCGAACAGAGGCAAAATGCAATTTTGAGGAGTATGTTGGTGTGCAGGAGTTCTTGGGGAGAGTTGGGGAGTAAGAGATGGGTCAAATACTGTATTTGTTAAGGTGGCAGGTGTCCCTGATGTGTTCGCCATGTCCGTGGTCTTCACGGCTGTCCGCGGACATAATACATGCACTACTAGCAATTTTAATTTAGTATGATGTTGGTTTTGATTTGTTAGTGGAGCATTGATTGTAATTAATATCCCCTATAAGCAGCCCGCATACCACAGTCAAAACGTTTGGTAGCATAGGTGTGTTATGCTGCAGTGGTTGTGGCCAGGGCCTGGAGGTTTGGGTGCTTTGACCATGCACCCAAGACTCTAGTCACTGGCCACAACCACCGCAGCATAACACACCCATAGGATCAAACACCCATAAAATATCTACAACCCAAAAGTTTGTGTACTGTTTCATTTGTAGAGATTGTATGTGAAGTATTGGCTAGGCGATGCAGTTAAGACTGTTGAGTTTGTAACAAGGACTGTGTCATAAGATACCCATAGAAGTGAACATTTTGGATTGTGGTGTATGGTTAGATGTTTGCTGGAATGGGTGTCTTAAGCAGCAGTGTTTGTGAGTCCATTTATTTTCGTGGTTGTATGCAGTTTTTTCATGACATGGGTAACTGGACCAGACATACTTTTTCGATCTCTGTGATAAAAGAAAAAAACATATGTTACAGCAGGTAGTTCATAATGAGTTATTGCATTGCATAATAGACATTTCTATATTTTTTTTACCCTAATATTTAGTACTTTACAAGTATTATAGTTCAAACTAGTCTACTGCGCAATTTGCTCAGTTTTTGTGTTTGTTTTCTAGATCATTGGGTCTGTGATAAAAAAAACAATCCATGCTGGATTAAAAAAAGAAACAACTTCTATGTTGTGGTACAATATATTTCTTTCATTGTTTTACTGTTCATTTCTTGTTTCTTGCTAATTTTCTATCTGTTGGCTTGTTGCAGATTTTTGGGGCAATAAGATACCTGTTTGAGTATTCTAATTGTTTATTTCTACTTTTATGCTATTCATCTATCTGTTCGGTTGTTGCAGGTTTTTTGAGGAAGCTAGATACCTGTTGGCGTATTCTAACTGTATATTTCTTGTTTAATTTTAGTGGTATTTATTTATCTGCTTGCTTGTTGCAGAATCTTGGGGCAGTTAGATACATGTTGGCGTATTCTAACATTTTTGAAGTTGAGGTTTTGCTTATGTTCATAAACAGATTATGTATTACATTTTGGTTTTAAGTATATTAAGGAAGTGTTTACAAGATTTGCTGGTAATCTCTGCTTTAGGGTAATGGTACCATCATTACATTCGAACCATCCACAATTCTTTTTTATATATGCAGTGTAGTGACCTGCATTGGTTGTGGCTCCTGCGTGGTAGATTATACCTATTGTTGTGAAGGTTTTCTTACCAAGTGATACTTGCCCATGTGTGAATCCAGTCAGTTTACAGTTGTTTTTGGTACCATCTGAATTGTAATGTAAAAGCATTACTATTACGTATTTACTATGTGTCTGTATATTTAAGGTGGAGCGATTATCTGAATTGCAGGTAGTACATAATCTGCCATGGTTTGCATTTTGTACAAGTTGCTGAAATGGAATGGATTCACAGTTAAGCATGGATACATACACAAAGTGTTCATTAGGGACTTATTCCTGTGCCACATGTCTGCAGAGTGTGCATGTATGTTTCCACATGTATGAAATCTGGAAGATTTCATTTATAGGTATGTGTTTGTTTCCAGTACTTGTAGTAAGTACATTAGAAATTCTTGTGGATCCTGATGTGAATTTACAGTGAGTTTGCCCATTCCAGCACAGTAGTCCAATTCTTGTCTTATTCCATGAGCACTGTAAGTGTTGTCAGGGTTGTTGGTTGCATTTCTATGCAGGACTAACATTTGCAAACACAATTGATCTGTACTGTGTAAGTAAATGTTGTCAATAATTGGTGGCAATTGGAATAGAATAGTTATTGCTACATTTGCTTAGCAATTTACACTAGTTGTATTTGAACATTTGAATGGACCTGACATTTCTATGTCGAAGTCATTTGTTCGGAGTGTGTGTTGCTTCTTTGAAGAAGTAGTTGAGTTACTTTGACCAGTAGATTCTTCTTTGGTTGTGGTACTTGATGAAGTATTAGTTTCTTTGTATTTCTTTGGAGGAATTGCAGTGAGATCCTGTATCATTTCAGTTTGAAGTAGTATTCTTATACAACGTTTTGCTTTTTGCGGAACAGGATAGGTTTTTAGATGGGGGTGTAGAGTGAACACAGTCTATTGTATTCTAGAATGCAAGGAATATCAGTATTTACTTTACTTGCATCAAAGCTGATTAGAAATAGCCCGTGAAGTGTACATAAGTGTGATAGTGCTTCATAGCTCATGCCTTCTTTAAAGACTGTGCTACCAATATCTATCAATGCTTTATCTAGGGTAAGACCTTGTAATTTGTGAATGGTAACTGTGTATGCTAGAGTTAGTGAAAATTGTTCTCTGCGTATATACATATCTTTGAAAAGAAGGAAGCGGGCTGTTGAGCATCCTATCCTTTTAACTTCTGATAGTTTGTCAAAGAGAATATTGACAAATTGAATGTTGTTGTCACGTGGGTATATTTGAAAGCCAACAACTGTACCAAGTACTCTATTAACTAATCCTTGCTCCATGTCAAGGTTACGTTTAAGCATTACTCTACAGTTTAAAGATAGTTTAAATATTTTCTCCAAACCAGCTGTGTTTTCTAAGGTATTGAGGTATACACGGAAGGCGGTAAACAATGGTGCTATTAGCACCATGGTTGCCGCCGGTACCATACCGGTACCACCATGGAGAAAAGAGGAATTACCACCCCATTCCAAGGTTGGTGGGGTGGTAATTCCCCCTTTCTCCATGGTCCTTCCCCATTCCCATTTTTGCCCCATAGGGCATATTGGGAATGGGGAAGGAGCTAATTACGGTACCGCAAATTGCAGTACCGTAATTAGCACCAAGATCCCTTTGCTGGACCCAACTTTAACGGCTGGTCTACCCCAGGTGTTAAGGTCGGGTCCCGCAAAGGGACCTCGTAGTAAGGCGGTACCCTTACCAGTGACCGTTAACCCTTACCGCCTTCCGTGTAATGAGGCCCTTAGTCTTGTTGTGGCTTGTTGACACATGGGTAGTGTCATTCCATGTATGTCCAGTTCATCTGTGCAGCAAATTTCAATTAGTGGTTGCATTTCTTTTTTCAACATTGTTTAATAGAATTTTGAACAGCTTGCAAGAGTTGGGATCAAGGACATACAATGGACATTTTTGTGTGCTAATAGTTGCATGACATCAGTAGCACATGAGTTATGGCCATAGAGTGCATGGATGTTCCTGGATTTTAATATTGATTGTGTTTCTTGAGATAGAATACCAACTCTAAGGGTCTCATTACACGGAAGGCGGTGAACCATGGCGCTATTAGCGCCATGGTTCATGCTGGTAAAATACCGGCACTGCCTTGGTGGAAAGGGAAATTACCGCCCCATTCCAAGGTTGGCGGGGCGGTAATTCCCCCTTCCACCATTGCCCTTCCCCATTCCCATTTTTGCCCCATAGGGCTCTATGGGAATGGGGAAGGCGCTAATTACGGTACCGCAAATTGTGGTACCGTAATTAGCTCCACTGGTCCCTTTGCAGGTTGGTTTTTAACGCCTGCAAAAATCAGGCGTTAAATTCCCCAACTCGCAAAGGGACCTCGTAATACCGGTACCGGTAAACCCTTACCGCCTACCGTGTAATGAGGCCCTAACATCTTTTAAAATGCTGGCGTATGTGAGGTCTGCAGACTGGCACAGTTTTTCTGTTAATTCTCTGTATTGGTAATGTTGCCAAAAGTTGACATTTCTTATGCTGTCAAGATCTTTACGCCACAGTTTGTGCCCTAAGGTTTTAAAAATAGGTTCACCTTTCACTGGTGTCAATTGAAGAAGATCTCCGAAAACAATAATGTGTTTTCCTCCAAAGAGCTCTTCGTAGTCTGTTTTGAGGACCTCTTGTAATCTGAGGTGAATCAAAGCCAAATTTAGGTTGGAGACCATGCTCACCTCATCTATAAGCATCATTTTCATTTGTTTGAAAACTCTGCGTAGTTCCATTGCAGCCTCTGTGAAAAGTTTGCAATAGTCTAATTTGTTTTGGTGTTCTACTGGAAGGAGTAGTAATCGGTGTAAAGTGACATTGCCTATGTTGTAGGCAGCTAAACCTGTGGGGCAGTTACAACAGTGATAGTTTTTTGTTTGTCAATTGTTGGAGGAACTTGCTAATGATTTTGATTAAGAATGTTTTGACTGAACCAGCTTGACCACTCACATATAGCTATATATAGTATAGGTTTGTAGTCTTGGCAGGTACAGTTTTTATTTCCATGTTGCACACCATGTTCTATTTGTTTCGTTATTTCTTGGAAAATGCTACGCTGCTCATTGTTCAGTTGTGATTTCAGTACAGCGAAGTCTTCTGTAGCTTGTTAATACTGACACATGGTGTTTTCTACTTCTGTCATGACTAATTCTGCCTTATTTGCTATTAGTGGCTGCCCAAGTGATTCTTGGCTTCCTGTTACAGAAGGTTGACTACTGTCAGAGTGTACACTTCTAGTTCAGCCTGGAGTTCTTCTTTGTGTTGCTGTTCATTGTGCAACATTGTTTGGTACTGTGTAAGTTTACATCTGTTATAGTGCTTTCATTTGCTTTGAAAGCGTCTGCATAGGAGTCATATGTGTCCAGTAACTCTTCTACTTTTCTCCATGATTTAAAAAGTTGTAGCAGGGACATGTAATACAGTTCTTTATGTTGAGGAGTTTTTAATGACAATTTGATATGATTAATTAAGCTGCTTTTGGTAAGTTTCACTAGGCTGCCTTCACAATTTACAACTCTGTTATCTACCTTTCTTTTCAACTGGTTTAATATTATTTTTGTATGTGAAGTTTTGGGCTACATGATAGTGACACATGGTTTCCCAAGTGGTACTCCTGTTTGCGTAGTATGTGTCTAGTAAATTGTTTTTTAAAATGTCTTGGCTTTTGGGATCATTTTTGGCTATTGTTTCTATGTCCTCATATGATTTGAGAACTCTTTTTCTAGATTTAGCAGGACCAAGACTTAGCCATACTATATTTTCAGATTTTCTATACAAGGCAGTACCGGTTAAATGATCTGCAGCTTAATAGCAGCCATATTCTCTATGAGAGAGAATTTTTATGGCTAAGCTGTACAATTTCTGTGATAGTGTTTTGTCAGATGATATGTCATCCAAGAGGTCCTGAAGTTCTGTTTTCTCTGCTTTGGTAGAGGCAAATCAATGATGATGTATTTGGATTCTTCTGTTCTTTTTATGTACTATGTGTTCTTAGGTAATTTACCTTTGACACTATGGGGGTCATTCCGAGTACAGTAGGGGCCGTTAACCCCCTACAGCCACATTATGAGGTCCCTTAGCGGGTCCCACTAAGGCCGGCTCGTAAAACCAGCCGTCATTAGCGGGAGCTGCTAAGGGACCAGGGAGCTAATAACAGGCCCGTAATTTATGGACACATTATTAGTTCCTTCCCCATTCCCATTGAGGCCTATGGGGGCTCGAATGGGAATCGGGAATGGTTATCAGAAGTGAGACTTACTGGGCCCTCCAAGGTTGGAATGACCCGTAAATCCCCATTCTGAGAACCCGGACCCGAGTTTGGAGGCAGCCATGGCGCTAATAGCTAATAGTGCCATGGCTACTTCCAAACTCGTAATGACCCCCTATGTCTGACTGACCTGTTGCTGAAACTGGTGTTGGGAAACCAAAGTGGCATTTGGTGTAGTATTTCCCTTTTTTTAAAAAACATTTGCAATTACAATATTTCTCACATTTGTGTCCTTGAAATTGTAAACTGTGTGCATGAAGGTCACTATGGTGGTCATTACGAGTACGGCGGTAGGGGGTTAACGGCACCGGTAAGGATGCTGGTGCCGTTAACCCCCTACTTCTGCATTCCGATGTTCCTAAGCGGGTCCCACTAGGGCCGGCTGGTTTTACCAGCCACCCTTAGTGGGACCCGTTAAGGGGCCAGGGAGCTAATAACGGGCCCGCTATTTGCGGGACTGTTATTAGCCCCTTCCCCATTCCCACTGAGCCCTATGGGGGCTCGAATGGGAATGGGGAATGGTTTTCGAAATTGGGATTTACCGGGTCTGCATAGGTCGGAATGTCCGGTAAGTCCCCATTCCGACACCACGGACCCGGACATGGGTTTGGAGGCAACCATGGTGCTATTAGCACCATGGCTACCTCCAAAGTCGTAATGACCGCCTATGTGTTGTTTGTGAAGGGATTTCACAAGTGATGTATTTTTGGATGAACTGCAAAACAGTGGCATCTCTGTCTTGTACAAATTTAGGAGCATATTTAATCCATAATAGCATGTGGATGAGTGGTGTTCCTCTAGCTTGGTATTCTTTTCTCCAAAAGAAGTGTTGAACTTCTCTGAGGGGAGTAACAGTCTTATTACAAATAAAGTGTAGCATAGCAATGAAGCAATGATGGAAATATCTTGATACATTTCCAGGATCTAGAGAGCAGAGTTCTCCTGGTGTTTTTATATCTATGTTTGTTTTGTTTTTGTTTGCTATGCATAGGAAATCAGGTAAATCTTCCCATTCATATTCTGCACAAATTAATGTAACAAACCAAGTGGGTGGGCCAAGGTTTCTTATCATACACCGTACATCTCTGTGACGTTGGAACCAGTATTCTTTTGTACCATGCATGTTTGCTAAAAGATTTGTAATACTTGACTGTAAAACCTCATATTTCTTGCACTTTTTGTAATAATTGAGTAGCTGACATATTTTGAAAATGGATACCTGATTTTAATGTATGTGCAACTCCCTAGCATAGGGTTGCTAGTTCACTTTCAAAAAGAAGGTGGAATATGTATTCAACGTTCTGTCTGAATCTGGGGTCATCAGAATACATTCATAAAGAGTGATATTCTGATGCTTTTATCTGTGTGGGTCTATCATCGTAACTTCCTCCTTTTCCTGTAGGAAAGAGTAGATGAAAGGCCTGTGCTTCAATACTTTTTTTTCCCATATGCTGATTGGAGATCCTTTGGCTTGTTGCATTTGGTGCATTTCCAGTGCATCATCTATAGTGTCTTTAGAGTGTAAAGGATGAATTGTATAATGGTCTACATACAATACTGGATTCTGTAGCAGAATTTAGGAGTTGAAATTGACCAGTTTCTGGTGGCTCTTGAATTGTTTCAATGGTTTCTCTCAGGTTTTCTTCAATATTAATTTCTTTGTAGTATTCATTGTTGTTTTTTAGATACTGCAGGGCTTGTCTAACTTTATGTAAATCCAGGAGTTTTTGCCAAATCTGTTTGTCTTTTATCGGTATGCCATTTACTAAGATAATTAAAGATTGATCTATGGGCTGTTGCACTCCTAGAGTGTGTACATTTTCTTTGAGATCTAATGGTAAATAAACTACTTTGCTACGAATGCCTTTCACTAATTCAGAAGGAGGTAATTTTGCTGTTTTTGGTTGAAGGCGTATTATAGCTTAAAATGGGTGCACTGTTTGAATTATGATGCTCTGATATAAATTTAGTTTTTGCAGGGGTTTTGGTAGTGGGAATAATTCCAAGTTATTTGTCATAGCACGTGAAGGTGTTTGGTTGTTGTCAAGTTTTGCAGTGCAGTAATTGCAAAGTATTAAGGGGTCAGTAATTTCGTATTTGTTTTCTGCTATAAGGTAGAGAACTAATTGGAACCATTTGGAATCTTCCTTGTCTTCTATTTTGTATGTTATATCTACAGTTTTTGTGCTATTTTTATAAAAAGTCTTGCTGTAACACACATACACATGGTTTTGTTCTTCATAGGAGGTACTTTTAAACTTTAGTATTTCTTTTTTGTATGTGTTTGATAGAAGGTTGCTATTTGTACAGTAGTTGTTAGTTTCTTGTAAATCTATTGCATGTTTTTAAGTGGCTTTCACTTCCAAAATATTTTCCCTGGATATGCTCTATTTCTTTGAGTAGTTGTTTGGCTGTACCATGTAGAAGATTGTTATTTAAATTGGCTAGTGGTAAAGCAGGACTTTTAGCATAGCAGAGTTTATGGACCAGATTCTTATAGTTGAATGATGTGTTGATATCATTTTGATATGATGGAAGGTGCTTTTGCAAATAGGTCCTGAGATGCAGGTTAATGAATGTCCTTGTAGTCCCGTGTATTTGCGCACTGGACAGGCATCCATATTTTGTAGTAGTTTAATTTTGAATTTGTCTTTGCTTTTTACATACTGAACTTACATACTGGCATTAAGATTTGAAAGATTTTTTGGCAATGTTACACATTGATGTGCACAGCCATTTGTAGACTGGACATTTTGGTTCAGTAGAATGGAGAGGTGATACTGCGTATTCAGGGGATATTTTTGTGAGCAGAGTTTCTTGTTCCATAATGGTGTTATTAGGTTTTTCATACCCTCGTCCACTGCTATTTATGGCAATTGGGCTTCTTTGCTTTTTGTATATGCTTCTTCATTAAAATATGGTTCCGTGCTCATGATGTGACTCCATTCACCTATACGGATGTTTAAGAAGCTATTTTTGTTGATATTCTGTTTATTGAGAAGTTTATTGAGAAGTTGTTTTTGTAGTTTAGTAGTTAGTTTTGTTAGTGGTTTCATTCTGTTTAAAACTAAAATAAATAACTTCCTTTTGTGAAGGATTGCACTGTCTATGAGAGATTCTAGGATTCATTTTCTACAATAGGTTTTAAGGGTTGTACATGATTTCTCTCCTGTTTTTATAAGGTTCTGAAGGACTCTGTGGCAGAATTCTTTTGTAAAATATTTTTTTTTGGTATGGTTACTTGCCAGTATTTACAGGTGCAGTGTTAGCAGTAGTGGTAGCTGAAGTCTTGTTAATCACTTTCTGTTTTGTTTTACATTTTGATAGAGGAGGCAAAGTTTCTGTACTGGAAGATTGTTTTGTTTCGCTTAATGACTGTATTAGCTGTTTTGTTTGAACATTTTGTACAAAGTCTGGTAGCGATGGATGCTTATTTTGGACACTTTTATTTTGATTTGCTCTACTTCTGTGTTGCTTTCTACAGAGTTGCTTTTTGGTAGGCATTCTTTGGCGTCTGTTGGAGAAAAAAAGAAAGTTTGAGTTGGGCTGTTGTGCCGTGTATGAGTGCTTTGTGCATGAGTGTCTGAGTATGATATAAGGATGATTGTGGAGGTGTGTGACTGTGCAATGGGCAGCTACATCAAGTTGGGAAGGCTATTCTTGTATTTGTGTGTTACTATACTGGGCTTCAGATGACAATATAAAGTATGCAGCTGGTGATGGGAAGCACTAATACTAAATCTAATGGCAGAGGGTTAATACACATGTTTGTTCTACCATACTAAAATGCTAGTGTGGTTGAGTAATAGTTAGAACATTGTTCATACTTCAGAGGCTGTTGCTTTTCAGGACAGTGGTCTTCACTGCAATTATAAAAGAAAGAAATTAGTGAATATGTGTATTTATAGTACTTTTGTTAATGTAGACATTGTGTTTTATTTGTTTTTGTAGTAGTAGTGTTGGGAGAGTAACTGAGCATAGTATGCACATGCACTTTCTTTTGTCTATGTGCATCCTTTATAATTTATTTAGAATCTGTTAGTTGAGTATGTTTTACAATTGAGCATAATAGTAAACATATAGAGCGCACTTGTTTTTTAATGCTATGTTATTGGATGTTAAGAGATAGAAGAAATAATCATATTAATTTTTTGCTATGTTTACAGTGTAAATGGCAGAGATTGTACAGAAAATCATGCAACACATGCATTTGTGAATATGTGGGAAATAAAGCAGAAGGATTTCATATAGCGGCAGTGGTGTTGTTTGAGCTGGGAGCCTTTCTAATGATATTGTCTGTGTGTGTGCTTGAATGAAGATGCATGTACTCAGCCTGGCTGTGTGTAATTTTATAACACACTGGACAGCCTCTTTCATAATTATACTGTTATTTCTCCCATCTTTTAATATGAAATAACATTTTTTTAGATAACTGTGTGTGTAAACATAAATTTGGAGAGCAGACAGGTTTGCAATTGACACTTCATCATAGCAGATGGGAGAGATGACAGTAAGTTCATTTTACGGTTTATACGGAGTAAGTGGCAGTTACTCTGTTTATATGTATTCCTAGAAGAGCTGTACATGTACTGTGTAGAAAATATTCATACCTGTAGTCTGTGTTCATGCATGTGGATGTGCATGCATCTGCAAGTAGAAATCTTGGGGAGTTTTTTAGTAGTTGTTGCTGTATGTCCTTTGCAGTCACAGCACAATTGTACTGAGAGTGATCAATAGTACATCTAAAGTGCTGATCTGTGATGACAGAGTTAGATGTAGAGTTCTTGGATGTGATTGGTGAATGATTGTGTGACTGCTTAACAGTAGCCAATGAGGAAATGGTGCAGAGAGTGAAGTGGAAAGGGTAGAAGGGCTGCCCCAGTAGTAGGAACTTCCACTACCTCTTCCTATTCATCCTCTTCATCGCTCTCCTCTGCATCCTCATGCCTGTTCCCCTCTTCAGGCCCTTGAGGACGTGGTGGTGGTGGAGGGTGTGGGGGTGCTTATATTGAGGCACTAGCAGCAGAAGCAATTTGGGATGCCATCTGGAAGGTTGATAACCAGGAGCCAGGAGCCAGGAACCAAGAACAGCAACCTGCACAATTGTCGTGTTGTAAATCTTGGAAATCCAAAAGCAGAATGAGGATCAGCTCTGGGGTGTGGCCTTTTATAGGGGTGTAGGTGCGTGGTTCACAGACACCCGCGCTGTCCGTGGACACATCGAACACAAAGAAAGGGCTCAAAAAGTTCCAAAAAGTATGTAGATCGCCAGGGACATTGTCTGGGACATGTGCAATGGTGAAATTCTACTGTAAAACACCTTGGATTGCTCAAAAAAACACTTTTTAAATGTTCGGGGGCCCGGACAGTGTCTGCAAATAAGGACACATGCTCAGCGTGGATGCGGCCATATGATGACGTTGCGGACACGTTCGTGAATGGGGCAGATGTCCACAGGACACCAAATGCGCGGGGATGGTTGTGCGCATTCGCGCAGGTGTTATACGGACAGTGTTCGGGATCCCCAAACTAATTAAAAGTGTGACACACTTGCGTCAGACAGTAGCGGACAGGCGCGATGTTCATAGGACCCAAGTGTGTGATGTGCATGTGCGCGGGAGTTCTACAAACAGTCCCCGAATAAAATAAATGTGCGTCAAAACTTTGCGGACGGGATATGTGTTCTACGGATATATTCATTCTGGTTGCGGACATTATGAACAGTGGGGTGTTCTTAGGATACCCCCATTTTGGGTGATTGCAGATAGGCAGACATCTTGTGTGTTCTAAGGACACCTCACATTAATTACGAACAGTACAAACAGGTATATTGTCCTTGGGACACCACCATTTGGGTTAATTGCGGACAGGCGGACATCTTGCATGTTCTAAGGACACCTCCATTTTAATTACGGACACTTCAGACAGGTATAGTGTCCTTAGGACACCCCCCATTTTCGTTAATTGTGGACATAATGGACACCCGCCCTGTCCGCGGACACCCTAAATGCCTTTAATAAGACACAGGCATATACTAAGAACACACTTAAAATTGTATTATTGTTTAACAGTATAAAAATTACAAAATAGAGGGGGAAGCAGAAACTGAAACAAATACAGGGGAATTAGGAGTTTGGACATGATGTATGGGAGGGGAGGAGGGGATGGAAGTTTCATTGTAACGTTTTTCTTGGAGGGTTTGGGGATAGTGGGCTGGGACATGGAGAAGGGGAACAGGTGCATGTGGGACAGTGATATTTAGGGGATAATTCATGGAATAAATGTGCGCCGGAATTTGTGGTGCAAGTGTGAAAAAGTTAGCGCACGCATGCAAATCGCACGCATGCGATTCATGGAAGGCCCTGCAATTGGTTTTCCGGGGATGTGCGCCAAATCCGCGCTTACCTTACACGTCACTGCGACTTTCCAAACGACTTTCCAAACGCGTGTGTGACAGGAACGGGGAAAGCGCACAACTTCTCACGCACACACCTAAAAATGGGGCGGAACATGGGGAATGGGGAACAACAACACGTGAAAATGTAGGCGTAACATGGGAAGTACCGCTGGTAACCACACTCAACACCCACACACTAGTGAACAACACGTATTCATGGAATCGAATAGGGAAAACCCGTGCACGTATAAGCACACGCACAAACACGTCTGCCACACGAAAACAAGCGGAAGCACCCACGCGTACCACAAAAGTGCGCACAAACAACAAACAAGCACATACAACTACAATGAATGTCCCATTCCTCGTAGCAGTGATCGTGGGACACCGCAGGAGGAGGAGAATAGCCAGGCCCCTCATTTTTTTGGCCATGACCAGCCTTTTTGGGATGCCTAATGACCAGGTCTATAGCAGGTATAGGTTTCCACCTCATATCATCCTAGACCTGGTCAGGGAGTGGGAGGATGAACTCACATCACCCACCCTGTGTTCCCAAGCATTGAGCCCCATGGAGAAGGTGCTCAATCTACTGCATTTTCTTGCCACTGGGTCATTTCAGCAGACAACTGCCATAGTGGGGGGTTTCTCACAGCCCACACAGTCATGTTGCCTACACCAGGTGTTGGCAATCATCACTGCACGTCCCTCAGTCCGCAGGCACATATACATGCCCAGAACACCTGCAGAAAGGCAGGCCGTGGTCCTGGACTTCTACAGGGTGGCACACTTCCCCAAAGTGCTTGGTTCCATAGATTGCACCCATGTGGCCCTACGTCCACCTTGGGTCACTGAGCACATCTATCGAAACCACAAGCACTGGCATTCCATCAAAGTGCAGGTGGTATGCGATGCCAAGGGAATCATCACCTCTGCCTATGCAAACTATCCTGGGTCCACCCATGATCGTTTCATATTCAGAATGTCCACCCTGAGCCGGGCCCTGGAAGCTGGGAAGCTGGGAAGCATGGCGACACATGGCTCCTAGGTGAGTACAAATGCCTGTGCACATGCATGCATGTCACACACAGACAAATACACACACCCAACTAATGACAACCATTATCACCTTACCAGGGGACAGTGCCTACCCTCTGAGCACCTACATGATGACGCCAATACGGAACCCCACCACACCACCCCAAGATACAACACAGCCCATATTGCACCCAGTGCCATAGTGGAGCGCACATTCTGAGTGCTGAAGTCACACTTCCTCTCCCTTGACTGGTAGTGTGCAGGATCAGTGTGGCAGCATGTGTCCTGCACAATGTTGCAGCAAGGCATGGTGTACCGGTGGACATGGTGGTGCCTCCACATCCCCAACCACACGCACGCCCACTGCGCATGGGAGGGGAAAGGGCATGTGGCTAGGCAGCCTGTACCCAGCTTCTGGACACATTTTTCACCTAAACTCCAACCCCTGTGGAATGCACACAGGCCTGGCATATACCAGGTGACAATCCATGATGAGAAAGGGACAGTTAACTGTCACAACCTTACCACTGTGAGAATGTGTCCATGGAAGTGCCACACTGTGTGCATCCCTAGCAACTTAAAGACAACCAATCCCATTTGATCAAAAGGAACACATGCAAGGTACATGCCCCCCCCCTGCAAAACAGGGCATAAAAGTACTGGTATGCCACCCAAACCCTCCCAAACCCCATGAACCCCATCTGCCACACCATACCATGGTTTGCAACGGCAAATCATCAAAACATATGTACAGCACATGACACAGTGGTTATGAAGTGCCATGTGAGAAATGTAAATAGGCACCAGACAATTACACCTGACATGGAATCTGAAAAAATGACTGAACAAAACCTCACACCATGAAAACGGTGGCACAAATACGTGCCACCAGTGATGCAAGCAACAATAGTCAGAAGACCTGTTGCCATGCACATTGAACAATAGAAAATTAGCATTTCAAACTGTGTGCTGCGTGTGTGTGTCCTGCAACACACCGCCACTGGACTGCATAGTGAGTGTGCATTGCTTTAGGGAAACCCCTTGAGCATCATGAAAAAAAAGTGCAATCAACCAAATACTACCCTGTCATGCATGTACACGATCAATGAATCGGAAGTGAACATGGATTGTCAGGACACAGCATGCCTGAGAAGGCAATCTGGGTGCACGTGTGTGCATGGTGTCGACATAGTTGGGGGGGGGTTGCCTAATTGTTTGTGTCAATAGGGACATGCATCAAATACGTGCATGTGAAATGAAGTGAGCCTCAGTGTCCTGTACACAGCACATGTGAACATTGCACTCAAGGACCCCCCTGTGTGTTCAACCACACCCATCCCCTGACACCTCAAAATAAAACCCAACATAGCATCAGCCATTGACCAGCAGAACATATAGTACCCCACATCGACAATGGCAGACAGTGAGCAATCACTGATTCATTGAAAACCCTTATAGGGCCTACACACAAAATTCATTATAGCGCCTCAAGGAGGGAGGGAACAAGGGAGAATATCAGTACATTCCTACAAGTCCTTCAAACAGTCCAGAATTTGAAAATGAACTATCAAATCAAAGTACATAGTACAAGTGCCTGGAGCAATAAGGGAGAGTCTAGGGAAGGAATGTGGGAAAACAAAATTAGCATCAACATTGCTATGCCTGATGGTAATAGTTGCAGTGCAGGAGTCACATAAGGAGGGGG
The DNA here is from genome assembly GCF_040938575.1 of Ambystoma mexicanum. Classification (NCBI taxonomy): domain Eukaryota; kingdom Metazoa; phylum Chordata; class Amphibia; order Caudata; family Ambystomatidae; genus Ambystoma; species Ambystoma mexicanum. Next base: position 839,407,634 of record NC_090935.1, on the reverse strand, counting down.
TGAGGGAAGAGGAGGGAAGAGGTGAGGAGAGTAACAAAACAAGTGACAAACTGTGGAAGGTTGATGAAGAATCAAGATAGTGCTGATGAGGGGAAGAAGAAACACAGAAGGGAAAGGGGGAACAGACGACCTGTAATCAGTGGTGGAGGGACTGATGATAAAAGTAAGTGCCGACATATAAAACTCAAAAAGGTGAAGGTGGGGGGCCGATGGACGGAGGCAGAGGGGGAAGTGTCTGCAAAGAGTAAGCAGCTACATATCACCATGCCTGATGGCAATTGGGGTAGTGCAGGAAAAAGACAGACAGAGGACAAGGAGGAGGGGAAAGGGTGGTGGAGAGGGAGAGGGAGGAGAGAAGGGAGGAGGGGGCCAAGGTGTAAATGCATGAAGGGGGAGAGGAGGAAAGAAAGCACACACAGGGGGCAGAGGGAAAGAAGATGGCGCAGAAGGGGAGGGGATGTGATGGTGAAGGTGGGAGACAGAGGGAGACTGATGGGGGGGCAGGGGAGGCAGGTGGACAATCAAGGGACCCTGAAGGGTAGTGGACAGGGCTAGACAGGGATTCCATTGTGGGCCTTTGGTAGTGGTGGCAGGCTCCAGCCTCCTGGTTGGCCGGATTGTCACAAGGGCCAAGTGCAACCAATGGGTGGGGGGAGCAGGTCCAGGCCACAAACATGACAGTCAAGTCAAAATCAATGCGGCCATACTTCAAATGGCACAACAAAACACCAGGCAGGGCTGCAAGATGTCCAAAGCAGGGCAAGCAAGGAATGGGGTGTCGTTGAAGTGCATGGTGACATGGATAACTCAGCGTGCAGCCTTCATGTGGCATATCAAAATCACTGCAGGGCAAGTGTCCCAATGCAACATTGTCAGCACACGGACTCCTCCCAGCATCAGTGTGCGTTACACAGCCAAAGGGTGCATGGTACCACCTACAGCAGGAAGTGCATGAACAGACAGTCAATTCATAAAAAAATCATAAGCAACATGAGGAAATGCACAGTCAACAGAATACTCACCAAAGTGAAGTACAGACATGCATTTGAGAAGACATCCGGAATACCCACTAAGGGTGTACACACAAGTGTTTAAAATATTTGTTGAAAAAAAAAATTATTTACAGGAAAAAAATAAAAAAATAAAAAATGGTCATATATGACCCAGGGGGTGTGGGGAGCACCCAGGAGGGGGAGGTATAGGGTCACCTCAGCACCCACATGTGTAGATTTTTTTAAAAAAACACTGGGCTCAGCACCTGCACGGCCCGACCTATGTGGGAGATAGGTTGTTGTCATCACCCTCTGCATAGAAATCAGAAGTTGGACGTGGCTCAGTTGCCTCACCATGCCTAGCCGTGCCTTGCCCCTCAACGGCAGCAAGCATGCGGGTCTGGTACACCAGGTCCTGCAAGGCAATGACACGTTGGTCAGCATGCATTACCTCATGTGTCACATGTGCTTCCTGATGCAAGGACTCGTGTAAGACAGAGCTCTGCCTGCATGGCCTCACATGACAAACGGTGCGACTCCCAGCTTGCTTGGAGTTCAGCTGAGATGGGTCTTTCAAGCTGCACCATCCTGTCTTCTGCCTGCCTACTTTCGTTCATCCAGAGCGCAACCAGATTAGATTGGAGGGATTGGTGTTTGACCCTCAGGGCCTCACGGTGTGCCTCTGCTTGAGCATCAAGTGCTTGACGCAGAGCCACCATTTCAGCCCGGCGTGCCCGGTCAGACGCCACCATTCCCAGCCTGAGTGAGAGGCACCTGGACCACGTAGCGCGCTGCTGGAGCTCCACTTGCCTTTCAGAGGGGAGGATGGAACGTGCCACACTTTCCATACCTTGAGCAATCATCTCAACTGCTCCCCTCTGTGGCTGTGCAATGGCAATCATGGCATGCTCCCACTCAGTTGTCCCTGGTGGCACATGGCCACCACGTTGCCAGACACCACACCTGCTGGGCCCAAGGAGCTGTGGTCCTTGCTGGGTTGGTGCCACCCGCGGCTGCAGGACTGCATCCCTCCATTGACCTGATGCCCCAGGAACATGGCCAACTGGTGTGGAGTGTGACCCTGCACCCATAACCACCACAGGTGGACATTCCAACCCTGCCTGCCCCCCCCCCCCACTGCAGGTGTTGCGGACAGAAGATCATCCAACACAGGATCACTCACCGGCGACGACACATCATGATGCAGATCCAGCTCAACATAGTGGTCAGAGGATACATCAAAGCCGGAGTCAGAGTCAGCTCTGGATACGATGGCTTGGAGCACCAGTGGGTTCTTGTGGGCTGCCACCCCACGACCACCACTAGTGCTTGGTTGTTGATGTGAACTGACCACCGTGTCATACCGTGTCGGGAATGACATCTTCATCCGCTGCCGCCAGTGGGTCATCACCTGCAACATAAACAAAAGAAACATGAACACGCATATCAGTAGCACATACCACACACATACAGATCACAACACTGACAGCCAACTAATGAAGCAGCCATGTCACAGGCAACTCAAACCCCAACATGCATCCAGATGCAAGGGCATCCCAAAAGCAGAAAAGGATGTGTGCAAAATGTGAAGGCAACACATGTATTGCATGTTGCACATCACCTGCATCACACACAACCTCTAGCAGGCACATATCCAAAGCAGAAATGAGAGATGGCAACAAAGACATGGCACATAGCATAAGCATGGGCGAACACACAAACAGCCACAGCTGGCAATCAAACCAAACACACCATGACTCATGTAATATGCATGTTCACATGCAGCACTCAACTACCATCAACTATGCAGACATGTGTCACAGGAGGCACCTACGCTAGTGTGTTTCTATACAGTCAAAGGAGGGACATGGGTGTACACATGTCAGGTCAACATCACACAGCACCATCATGATTGCATGTTGAAGGGCTTAACATGGCAGAGGAGTGGGTGCGTGCGGTTCAGTGCATGTGTAGACCCTCAACTTCCAACATCAACATGTACATAGTGATGTCAATCTGCAAACATGACGGCAGTGTAAGGGAAATTGCAGCCATCATGTGCAAATGGCATGCACCATGTAGCATGGATACCGTGAAACACCCAACCTCTGGGCAATAGCAGGGAGGCACTGCATGACAATGAAAGGTTCCCCACAGAACTGTGTATTGGCAGACAGTGTTGGCATGCGTCTATTGCATGTCGTCAGTCAAATGTCACTCCAGCCAATGAGAAGTGGACATGATGCAGGACAGATAAGGAACCATCAATAGTACACCCATGCATGCAGAAGAGACAACACCAGTTCAAAAGAGGTAGTGGGCCTGTAACAGGGGGAGCCATGTGCATGACACAGATGTGGACACCCTAAAGTCGTGTGTGATGACACACAGACCCACAGTGAGCATGAAATGGCTGTCCAAATAACATGACACTTGGATCATCCTGGATACGTACTAAAATGAACAGGCGGTCAAGGACACCTAGGGGCATACATGGAGTGCACATGGAACATGAATGTGCACACATGTGCATGGGGAGCCACTGCCATCAGCACAGTCAGAGTGAGACACACTGCACCAAGGACAAAGGATGTATATGACATCATAGGACATCTCATCAAGATTGCACTTGTACACAAGTGGCTCAGGCGCAAACAAGCAAAGGGAGGGGAACAAGGGAGAAAAGGAAATGAAAACAATGATCATACTGGGCACAGTGACATTGAGAACATGCAAGTGCATGGAGAAGGGATAAAGGGTTGAAGACCCTGGAAGGGGGAGAAGTGGAACGTGCTAAACAGAGGAGACCAAAAAAGAAAAATGAAGTCCAATGATAGAATAGGTATTCAAAAGGTGCTAGTGCAGCCAGCAAGTGGCAAGTGCAAGATCATTTGGATAGGGCAAATCTGATGAGTGAAGAAGAAGAGTAGGGGACTGTATGGATACTGAAGTGGGATAATGGAACAAAAGGCTCCCACCAATCCCCTCACACCCATGGCCTAGAGGATTGCGGCCCAGACACCCGCCACGAGAGGAGTTTGCCCACCTACCAGATGACCAGATACCCTGGTACAGGAACATACGGATGTGCCCACCAGCCTGCCCACCAGCCTGCCCTACCCATGCCGACACTTGCGGCATGGATGAACTCGACTGAACCATTCAACAGTAAATGAACACATCGTTAGAGATGCCATGACGACCTAGCCAACGGTCAGCACACCCGTGCAAACATGCACACTGGACACTCCCACACCAATCCACACGAAGAACATATTCAGTGCTATGACGCAGGTGACGGACACAACCACCGACGCGCATCTTTATTATTTTCCACATACGTTTTTCAAAATGCAGAAACGCAAGACGCACAATGAACTCATCTAAAATGCTTGCTCACGCTTCTTCTAAACCCATGCATTGCAATGAGAAGTATAACAAAGACATGATACTGGGGATAAAGCAATATCATACCATAACCTAAAGCGCCGTGCATCAAACGTCTCTACCCATGCACCAGGCCCAAGTAGGCCGCAAGCAAGAGCTTCCATGAACATTGAATGAGCAAGAGTACAGTTGCTGACCCTGCAGAATGAGCCCGGCGAGAGCAGACAGTCAAGGGCACAATGTTGCAAACTCGCATGCCGCAAGCCGACGCCAAGGTCACACCTGCAAATTAAGCCAGGCACACAGTGGAAAATGCAATATTAAATGTGCAGAATTCTGCCTCAACCACGGTCTCACCTCACGTGACCAAGCCGAACCTGACAGGGTGCCAGGCCCAGGAGGAGGGAGGCGCCTGGATCCCACGTTTCAAGACACAGGCAGATACAATTAAGCGACTCAATGGACATCTGCGGCGGTGGGAGTAGTCTGCCTTCCAGCATATGAACAAATCCTCACATTGTCTGCACATACCCATAGTGATACATTGTTGCAAATGACAGGTGCACCGCGAGCTGGGAACAGCGATGGTCCCAGACTGGGGGGCTCGCGAATGGACCAATCAGAACATGGGGCTCTTATCACTGACGCCATTAACATTAGCCAATCCTCAGGGGTCTTCATGTAACAATTTTCATGTATCAAATTGAAGGGACAACCCAAGTATACCACCTGACTGACCCTCAACCACTAACAACGCTCTCTATACGTATGCTATACTAACCCTACCACTCGGGGAACCAATCCAGAGTGGCGATAGGTTTTTTGCTAACTTTCCCAGGTGACGCAAGTAGCGCGTCATACTAAGGTAAAAAGGGCCTGCGAGCCCCACGATTGAAGAGAGAGTGTCAGGACGGACGCGTACGATCCTTGACCCATCCCTGCCGTTTTGTTTAATAAACAGCAGAATCACCTTGCTTCTTGCGTGTGCCTCATACTCATTTTTTTTGGGATACACGGGAGGAGTTGGGGCCTCCCTGCCCGGAGGTCCGCGGACGGCCCAGCCGACCCCGGGAGAATTTCCCCCCGACAATACACGTACAGGACCCATTGCAATGGGAGGCCTGGAGGCAGTGCAGCAGGGAGGCAGGGTGAGCAGGAACCTGGGCCTGAAGGACAGAGGGTGTGCAAGTGCACAGTGCCAACAGAGGAAACTGTTCAGCTGGGGAGAAGAGGGGCTAATGCAGGAGCAAATAGGAAGGTCTTGAGGTGCACCGGAAGCAGAGATGTTCCTCCTCAAGTTTCAACGTGGCCGGTAGGCTGTTCCAAAGGGAGCTCCCAGCCGTAGACACATATCTGCCCCCAGCTTAATTCTTAAATTAACGACTGACCCGGAGGGAGTGTGAGGTAGAGGAGCAAAGGACTCGAGAGGGGAGGTATTGGCAGAGGGATAGTTAAAGGTATTTTGGACCCAGGCCCCAAAAATCCTTGTGCACAATGCAGAGGGTCTGAAGTATCATCCTTGCATCCACTGGTAGCCAATGGAGGGATTTCAGAGCTGGAAAGATAGGATCCCAGGGCTTGAGGCCAAGGACAAGTCTTGCAGTCCTGTACTGGATTAGTGGTAGAGGGCAGAGTGTGGAGGCAGGTAGAACATTGAAAGAGCCTGTCACAGTAGTCTAACCTTGAGACAACTAGAGCTTGAGAGAGTGTGAGCATGTAGGTGAACGATAGGAAAGGCACAGTACCCCTAAGGAGGTTAAGGAGGAAGTTAATATATCTCAAGAAACGTCAGAAATGTGTGGAAAAGGAATGTGTGGCGTCAAAAGAGACCCTGAGGTTGTTGGCCTTGCAGGTGGAGGTAGGAGGAGGGCCAAGGGGGGCTGGCCAGAGAGTGAGGGGAAAGGATGGTGAAGGTGTACAGAGGAGGAGGATGTCAGTCTTGCTGGCATTTAGATAGAGATTGTACACCAATTTCAAATGTCAGAGGCTATCAGAAATGAGGGAGGGAGAAGAGGTGGCCAAGGGCAGCCTGGAAATGAGTTGAGTGTCATCAGCATAGCACTGGAAGTCGTAGCAAGAAATGAAAATGCAGTAGGTGAGAGCTGCCAGGTACTGTTTGTAAAGTGAGGCCGAGAGGTCGGACCCCTAGTGAACACCACAGGTAGAGAGGGAGATTGATGAAAAGAAGGAGCCAAGTTTTAGCTGGGAGGGTCACACATGCCAAACACACATGTCATTGAGTAACACGCATCAATACTCACCGGATGATGCATCATAATCCATACTCTCTCCCACTCCATGGATTTGTTCTTCCGGGATGAACTTTGCAGTGATCTCCTCATGCTGAGTGAGTTCATCCTCCTCTGGTGGTGGCCCACCAGAGACATGGAATAATTGGAGGCACCCTTTTGTTTTGCACTGCGTCGGAGGTCATTCCAACGCTTGTAGCAACGCTTGTAGCAGTCCTGAGCCGTGCGCACCTGGAATCCCATGTTTGTCAAACCATCCGCAACATGCTGCCAGTGGACCTAACGCCTGTAATGCGTTATATGGCACTGTGGGCCTACAAGCATATCGCGTTGGTGTGCCAGTTCTTGCGTGCCGAAAGGCTTCTTCCTCGACGTGTGGGAGGCCGGAGACATGTCAGGGGTGCCAGCCTCTTGCGCAGGAGCACGCTTCCTCCTTTTGGGCGATTGTACTGACCCTGAGTGGCCAATGTGGCCCTGATCAGTGGGGGCAGTGGCGATGGTGGACTGAACCAAAGCAGTGTGTGTTGGAATGAGGACAGAAGGTCTGGCTTGGGTCTGACACACTGCACCGGTGGTGTTGGCTGCATCTGCCCATGCAGTTACCACCACCTGGCTGCTTGGGGCAGCAGATGTCATAACTGCCCCAGATACGTGTGCCCCAGTCACAGCTACACTGGACCCACGTGACCCGCACCTCCGGACAAGATGGAAATTGTCCTTGGAGTCCTCGTCACACAACGCAACATGCACTGCCCGACTCCGAGCCTGGGTGGTGGTCCCCACGGCTGCACCTGAAGGTACCACCAGAGGTGGGCTTGTGACAGCAGATGTAAGTTGCTGTTGGGTCATAAGGGTGCCAGGTTGTGATGCAACACCTGCATTGCCAGGAGCCACAGGGGGTGGTGGCATGTCTGCACCAGCACGTGGCTGGGCGTCCCACCCCAGTGGGGCACCCCTGCCTCTACCCCCTCTTTAGTCACACTGGCCACCCTGGACTTCCTGCCCCCCCCTGGTCTCTTCACCCATGTGCCCGACCACGCACACCCCTGGGAGGACGCCCATCTTTGCACCCCTTACCCTTTCGTGGCCTCCGGACCATGGCACAGATGGTAAATAGCCAATGGGAGGTGTACTCAACAATTGTCCTGGGCAATTGGGTTTAAGGGGGCAGGGTACTGGGTGGAATAGGTACCCCTGTGCTCCTGCAAGGCTGTCTGTGACCCCTGGGGAAAGATGATGGGTCAAACAACGCTCAGGCCCCCCCAAAATAAAAAAATATATAAAAATTAAAAAATTGACAAAAATTATAAACAAAAAATAGTAAAATTACAAAATAAAAATGTGCACGTGACCCCGGTAGCCCATGTGCTTGGATCTAACCTCCAGCAGTACGGTGTGGCACCCAGGGACACAAAAAACATGTACGCGTGGAACACAGAGGCTACTATGACCTTGAAAACGGTACGCGATGCACAGGGGGAACCACAGTGGGAAAAATAGTGTGAGTGACTCACTTCCTGCTTTGCGTGAAAAAGAAAAAGAAAAACACATGCGCTTGTGCGTGTAGGCAACATCCCAGCAAAAGAAGAGGTATGAACTTCAAACACTGTGAAGTAATCGCGTATGATTCCAGAAGAGTAAACACACGCGTCGGTCTCCACGTACAGAACGTACAGTGGAATGCTGGCCCGCGCTCACCTTAACCCATGCTGAAGGCAACACCCAGGCATGTAATGTCACTGGCGTGCTTACGCGCTAAGGCCCTTTCCTCGAATTACATGCAGATGTGCTTTTTTTAAAGTGCCAAATCACTCTGCAACAAGCTGGCCACGCAACAACACACAAAAGACCATGCTACTGCCCGGAAGGCCATTTTCCGGCCTCCCAGAGCCCCGAGCCACCTCCCACGAGCTATCTGCTGCTGCCTACCTACCTGCTGGCCAAGTGCCCTGCTATTTGGTGCCTGCACGTCAGCCAACTGCAGGGGTCCAGTTGCTGCGACCACCCCTGCTGGAAGAGAAGACTCCCGACTGCAGTTCCATCACTCCACAGCCCAGCCCCAGGACCCAGTTGCCCACTCACACCTGCCTCAGGGATTGCCATGTCCGGCACAACACCATCGGCACCAGTGGCAACCCCCCAGCAGGGAGGCAGAGGTCTGCCAGCTTCAGTGGTAATGAAATTGCCATCCTGGTGGAGCAAGTCCTAGGGCATTATGATGCCCTCTTCACATCATTGCGTGCCAACAAGGAAGGACGGAAGAGGATCTGGAAGGTCATAGTGGGTGCCATCAACACAGAGGGGGTGGCACTCCGCGACATCAAACATGTCCAGAAGCCCTCAAGAAGGCCTGTCACCTCTTGGACGCAGCAGATGCATTGGGGCTCTGGGTCCACCTTACCACCCAGCAGATGAGGGTCCTGGAGCGCATTTGCCCAGTGCTTCATCACCAGATCCTCAGGATGCAGGCCCATCTGGAGTCGAGCGGTAACTGCCCATGCATTCCCGTTTTGAACAGTGCATGTTGCAGTGTGCTGGTAGTTAGCTACTTGGCTGTATGTGTGACATGGGTTATGTATGGATGTGTGTGTGCAGGGACATGATGGTGCTGCATGTGAGTCCGGTCAGGCGTGACCCACATGGATGGTGTATGTGTTACAATGCATCATGCGGAGCAGCAGGCGGAATGCACACATGTATGCATTCCTGTGTCTGCACTTGGACATGTTTGGGGTGTGAGAGATGGGTGCTGCTGTCATGGACATGCATGGTGTACATGTCCGTGTGTCTGAGTAGTGTGTGAGTGACTGGTCAATGCCATGGATGTATGACACATGTCTGTGATGATGTGTTGATTCACTGATACAGCCTAGTCATCCTTGTATCCACTGTGTCTGGGGGTATACGGGGCCAGATGCATGACCCTCCAGTGATGTGTGTGCATGTGATCAGCATATCCTATGATGCATGTGACTTTCAGGCCACCATTGGATGTTGGACATGGATGCAAATGTTTGTTGCATGTGCCATGCCTGTTCCTGCATGTGTGTTGCCTGCACTGACCCATGTGTTGTGGAGGGACATGATGGAAGTGATGTTTGACAGTGCCACTCATGTGCTATTGCTTTGTGTCTAGGGGACTATTTTACAGTACCCTGATGCTTGTGTTTAAGGTCTCCCTTTACACAGCAGCGAGTGAAGTAGAGGGCGGAGATGGGCTGTGGAGGAAAGCCGCATCGGCCGGCGACGCAAGTCCCATCACCCTCCCAGGACATTCCATCATCTGGGAGTGAGGGGACTGGTGCTGCGTCTGCCACTACGGCTGCAGCGGAAGGGGTGGGTTGCTCCCACAGGGGCTGGCAATGGCGAAAGACAGTGCGGAGACATCCAGGTTGGTGGTGTGTACGGAGGAGGAGGAGGAGCAGGAGGAGGCCACATCCAAGCTGCACATGGGGCCTGGTGGGGGTGGTATCACTGGTGCAAGTGGTGCAGTCCAGGGGAAGGGGCAGGAGGCAGCACAGGTCGCTGTGGAGGGGCCTGTGCATGTCACTGTCCTTGACACTGTGACTGCATCACCATGCACCAGCAGGGATACCCCGTCCCAGGCACGCCTGCAAGTAGGGGGCAGTTCCACGTCATCTGGCACTCCTCTATCTGCAGATGTGGGGACCTGTGACAGGATCGAGTCTGTCCTCACTGGTGTCATGTTGCGCACACGTGTAATTTGTGATGACGTGCATGCTTCCTGGGGAGACCACGCACGTCATCACAAAGAGATGTGTGCTAACGTGGCCCAGTTGAAAGGGCTCGTGTTCAGGGGTTTCCTCCATGCGTCGCTCTGTCTTGCGGTCCTCTCCTCCTCTGTGCACACTATACGCCAGTCATTCTCTGTGCTGTCTTCTGGCCCAGATGCCACCAGGTCTCCCTGTGGACCTTCCCCAACCAGTGCAGCCATCTTGGTGGATATCCCATCCCTGCCACAGTGGGGAGTCGGAGATCCAGCAGGCTTGGCCACCCCTCCAACTGGACCCCAGCAGATTCAGGATGTGCCGGCATAATCGGGCAGGGCACGTGCACGACGGCGCTGGGGGATTCAATCGGCCCGCAGCAGCAGGCTCAGTGTGGGAGGCATCCCAGCTCGGGGCCATCAACACCCCGGTGGCAGGCATCGGCCGAAGGGCAGGAGGACCCCGGACTGGGAGTGTCTTCCGTGTGCCAGCGGTTGGGCCAGCAAATAGATGCGGAGAGGCCGCAGGCAGAGCGGGCACGGCTCAGGATGGTCAGGGCGGAGAACTCCATGCACCGGGCTTTGAGGCGGGTGGAGGGCCTCAAGGAAACTCACAGGGAGTTGAGGGATTCCATGTGAGACTTCAAGGCCCGGGAACAGGCCCGCCTCCGGAACATCGACGTGGAGTTCGATGATGCCCTGGCCCGGAACATCGCTAAATGAGCCATAGGACTGGCACGCTGTCTTTGTAAATAGTTATGTAGGTGTATGTTTCCTTTCTTTTTTATTTTTCTTTGGGCGCATGGACTATGCCCTGCCTTTTTGTAAATAGTTATTCATTAGGTAGGTTTTTGGTTAGGTTTCCTTTGGATTGTTGGGCTCATGGACCCTTGAATATTCATTTGTATATAGTTATGGACCTGGATTTACTTTAATTTTTGACCCATGGAGGAATGCTTTGCTTTTTTTGGAACTGTGGATTTTATTTTATGGACTGACGCTTTGGGGCCATTTTACTTTGGATTTTATTGTTTTCAGCCTTAATTTTTGTTGCTTAATTTTGAACATCCGTACTTGGATTTATTTTTTTGTTTTCTTGTGTGCTTTCATTTTATTCATTCAGTTTGGTATTTAATACATTTTTATATTCTACTTTCTGTGACCTTCGTTCATTGGTTTCATGCATGTCACAATGTGGGTTTTCTCAGTCATATTCCCCATTGTGTGGGTCTGACGGACATGTATTCATGGGGATGCTGGTTATTTGGTATCTATCATGAAATGGGGAATTCAATGTGGAGTGGATGGAATGCTTGGTTGGGTGTTTGGACTGGGGTGGCGTGGGGTGGGATTTGGGTGGCCATAAGGGCCATGGATCTGGATTATGATGATGTGTTGGGTGGGGGGACATGAGTCTGGGCCTGCTGGCAGGTTGCCATCACTGGGGGTGGGGTGGGGGACATGAGTCGGGGCCTCCTGGCAGGTTTCCGTCACTGGGGGTGGGGTGGGGGACATGAGTTGGGGCCTGCTGGCAGGTTGTCATCACTGTGGGTGGGGGACATGAGTCGGGGCCTGCTGGCAGGTTGCTGTCACTGTGGGTGGGGTCGGGGAAATGAGTCGGGGCCTGCTGGCAGGTTGCCATCAATGGGGGTGGGGTGGGGGGACTTGTGTCAGGGCTCCCAAGTGCATGGTGCCATGCGGCCTGCCTGCAGGGCATGGTCAGGGGTGATGGGCTGCTAGCGGGTCATGGTCTGGGGTGATGGGCTGGCTGTGGGTCATGGTCTGGGGTGATGGGCTGCCTGCGGGTCATGGTCAGGGTGGATGGGCTGCCTGCGGGGCATGGTCAGGGTGGTTGGGCTGCCTGCGGGGCATGCCTAGGGGTGTAGGGTGGTCCCCTGTGATGTGGGCTGCCTGCAGGTCATGGTCTTGGGTGATGGGCTGCCTGTGAGGCATGCCCAGGGGTGTAGGGTGGTCCCTTGTGGTGTGGGCTGCCTGCATTCCATTTCTTATTTATTATTAGATGTAAGGTATGTATGTGGTGCTTTTTGAACATGTTTGGTGTTTTGTATTGTTTGATACAATAATGTAAGATACCCCCTGAGTTTTTGGATAGTGTTGATGGAGACGGCGTCAGTCCGCGGAGATGCGCATGGTCCGCTAACATCAAAATCACTAGCGGGGGCAGAGGTTTCAGTATTTTCTATATTATATGTATGTAAGCTAAGGGAGTCTTAGTAAACATTTATCACATTTACATTATCTATATCTATATTCAGTAAAAAAAACTGCACAGTGGTGGCGCGAATTAAGGTTGCTTAGCTTACCATAACTGACGAATTTCAAGGGTTTTTCGGTTTTATTTCGAACCATAACGTCCCATTAACAAACTTTTTTTTGTGAATTTCATAGGTTTTTAGTAGCGCAACTTAACCATAACTTCCCTTTAACAAAGTTTTTTTTGCTGAATTTCACAGGTTTTTAGTAGGGCAACTTAACCATAACGTCCCTTTAACAAAGTTTTTTTACTGAATATACACTTTCATCATGTGAATTTGGGAGATATGTACTATAATTCCCGTACTTTATATACATGTAAAATAGAACATACTGAACCCCCTCACTAATGATATTTGAAGGGCACAGACTGAGCGCCTGTCCGCGGACGGGCGCGGACAAGATCAACACTACCCAAACACTCAGGGGGTATCTGAAATTGTTCTATCATGCCATATGAAAAATGCACAAGTTTAAAAAGCAGCACATAGTAGTAATAAATAACCATTCAAACCTACACTTCTCACACATTACCCATTCATTTAATTACCATGTAGAATGAAATGGATTATACCATAACAAAAAAAGATATGCCTCCAACGTAATTACCTCACAGAAACTGTGCAGCTATGAGCGACAGTAGACGAACACAACACAACAAATACAAATTACAAGAAAGTAATAAGTGAACTTCATTTTTCTTATATGTGTGTACACGTTTTGTATGAGGTGCAGAACAAATAATATATTTCTGTTGTTTTGATACAGAAATGTGCAGTACTTTGGAGTGGCTGGAGAAGAATTTTCCGCATGGCGAAATGTCAGAAGATAGCGATAATAATGGTACACACTTCTCTACATAAGCAAATTAGTAGTCAGTACTTTATGGGTACTTAACATATATATATTTATTTTGACCAGACCAGGGAAAAAGTGAAGAAAGTCCACCAAAAGACACAGTGCAAGACACCCTGAAACTCATAGAAGACAAACTGGACATGCTAAAAGAGAATTTTAATGGATTAAGGCAATTTGTGGAGGAGCACGTGAAAGGAACAATCCGATATCACTGTCTCACATGTACCTGTCCCCCTTCTCCATTTCCCAGTGAACTATCCCCAAACCCTCAAGAACAACATAAACGTTTTGACGAAACTTCCATCCCTTCATCCCCTCACAACCAGCCTGTGGAAAACCCTAATTCCCCTATATTTGTTTCAGTGTATGCTTCCCCCTCTCTCTCTTAATTGATGTATGTCTGTTTAATAAAAAAATTGTTATGTTACTTTTAGTGGAATTGTCTGGGTCAATTTTTTTTTTTTTTAAAAGAGTTAAAATGTCCGCGGACAGCGCGCCTGTTCGGCCTGTCCGTAATTAATAAAATATTGATGTTCAAAGGACAATACACCTACCCGTTACATTCGCAACCAAGATGAAACTGTTCTTAGAACACACCAGCTGTCAAAGATGTCCGTAAATCAACAGAATGGGGGCGTCCAAAGGACATTCTACCTCTCCGTACTGTTCACAAGCAAGATGAAACTGTTCTTAGAACACACCAGGTGTCCGGGATGTACGTAAATTAAAAAACAGGGAGTGTCCTAAGGACATTATACCTGTCCTTACCGTCCGCAGCCATGATGGAACTCTCCGTAGAACAGGCGCGGTGTCCAGCATGTCCATAGTCAAACAAAATGGAGGTGTCCTAAGGACCCTGTACCTGGCCGTACAGTCAGCCGAACATCTACGCACATGCGTACCACACCCGTAAGTCTTGTGAACATTGCCCCTGTCCGTAACTGTCCGTCTCACTTGTGTTGCACTTTTAATTAGTTTCAGGACCCGAACAATGTCTGTAGAACACCCGCGCCCATGCGCACAACCCTTCCTGTGCATGTGGTGTCCTGCGGTCACCCATTTCCTTCACGGATGGATTCACAACGTCATCATGTGACCGCACCCACATTGAGCATGTGTCATAATTTGCGCACTTTGTCCGCTTCCGCAACATTTCAAAAGAACTTATGCAAACATGCCAAATTATTTTACAATGCAAAATCACCATTTCACATGTCGCATACAATGGCCCTAGATTTCAACATGTTTGGAACTTTTTCAATGCCTTTGAGTGTTCAATATGGTCACGAGGCGCTCCCTTCCACCCCTATAAAAGGCCACACCCCCAAGCTCATCTTCATTGTACTTCTGACGATTGTAGATTGAGTTTTGCTGCCGTTAGTGCTGTAGCGGAGATTATCTCACGAACCCTAATGGCATCCATGGCTGCTGTTGCTACATCAGCCTCAGCACCACCCGCAAACCCTCCACTGCCACCACCTCCCCAAGGGCATGCAGAGGGAAATACACATGAGGATGTAGAGAGCGAGGAAGAAGAGGATGAATAGAATGAGGTGGAGAAACTCCCTACTACCAGCACTCGCCGGGAGTCATAGTTGTGGGCGTTGTTTACCATTTTTGGTAATGTACCAAAAGCACGTGCGAACCTAGTGTCAACTGTAAACAGTGCAAGTTGGTGCTGAGTTGTGGGAGACCTGGTGCGTACAGCTTTGGTACAACAACCATGAAGCAACACCTAACTTCGTTCCACAGTGCAGACATTCGCAAGGTGCTACCACGTAAAGAACGTAGTAGGTTGAGTTCCTCCGCAGCATCCTCTGGGTCCGTCCTCTCACCACAAGAGACACTGCTGTGGGAGAGCGCATCCCTCCAGCTGCCTCACAGGCCATTTGTGATGCTGTTGACCCTTACCTTTCGAGGTTCACAATATTGTGTATGTACTGTGATGCACTACTCTGCAGGGGGCAGAGTCTTCCAAGTGCTTTCAAGACTACGGTCACGGAGCACCAGAAGAACTGCTACCTACCTAAATAAGGCCCACCCTACATCTTTCTCTCTCTACCTGCCCTTTCTTATCCCCATGGTTGGTGTCCCTTCCATACCCTCCTTTCCCCTCCTCTCCTACTGTGTCGTGTGTAAAAAAATTAAAAAATAAATAAAACAACAAAAACCACAAAAAAATTGCTCTTTTCAGAGCTGCCTTTCACAGTTTAAAAATAGAAGTGTCAAATAAACAGTGCAGGGCCCTGCGCATTTTTTAAAAGTCTGTGGACAGTCCTAGGACAGATACAAATTTGGGGTGCAGCCCTAGCAAAACCAATGCACTTTTCTCTGGGAGTAAGTGGTGGCTCTGAAAAGAGCCTTCTGGTGGTGTTTTGTGTGTTTGGAAAACTTGGATTCGTCAAAATGTAATGCAAAATAGGTGACAATGAATTAAAAAAAAGCTTGAAATGCATTTTGTACATTTCAAAGAAAAATCTGATTGCCAGCATATGTAAGATGGACTCCATCACTGCGAAAAATGAAAGTGCTACGAAACAAAGTATTGTCATTATGGAAAGAGGACATGCCAACATCTCTTAGAAAAGCACAAACAGCCTTATTGACATTGTGGCTTGCTTTCTCCATTTCTGGATCAAATAAAGCAGAACGCAGCCACATTTGTCTTTGTGCAATACACCAAAAAATTACTTGGCAATTTGGAAACATGTCCATGATCTTCTCAAGTCCTTCCTTCATTGCAAATTGCAATGAAATTCCAGAGACATGCCCTAAACTGTTTCCTCCACAATGAATGATAATTATATCAGGATGACACTCTGTCTGTAGAGTAGCACAGAGAGGTATCAAGTCCAGCCACTTCATTCTACGCACTCCATGCCAGTGCGCTTCCACATGAGGGAATCCAAGATCTGCAGATATACCACACCGTTCTGCATACACCTTCAAGCAATGTATCCATGAGTCTCCCAAAATCCAGATAATCTGTTTTCGAGCACACACAGCCATAGCTGTCTGTTCTCCTCTCAGCAAAAAAGAGGTTCTCACTAAATCTCTCTGTTCAGAACACACCCATTGAACTTATCCCTAGCTTCACTCATTCTCATTTGCATGCCTCTCCACCCCAGAATCCCTGTATGTAATACGCGCCGCCTGCAAACTACTGCCATGTCCGCGGACATGTAGAGGATCTGAGCGTGATGACTGTACATTTAAATAGTATTCCCCTTTTCCCCTTTACGGTGGGCTCTGAAAAGAGATGTTTTTTTTGGGTTTTCTTTGCAGATGCCTGACAGACACCTGTCATGTTTTGTTTTTTTATTTTTTTGTTCTTAGTTTACTTCTACAATCATCACATAACCTTCTCCAAAGCAAGCCTTACATTCCAAAAGAACATGGCATTTCCCAAAAAAGATAAAGAAACACCATCGGCTTCAAAATAAGCCACATTAGTGGAAACAATGTTCTCGTGGCTGCAAAAAAAACATACCAGCTCTTAGCATGAAAGCACGCATGCCACGATTGATGGCACACCTACCAATACTTTGATCAGCACAAAAAACAGAACTGTTGTCCCATTTTGCTCTATGGAGTACGCCAGAAAAAATTACTTTTGCAGTTGGAAAGATGTTAATGACTGCTTGAACCAACTGTTCCAAATCTCCCAAGAAAGTAGGTGAACTCACGTAGCCCAAATGGGAAGCACCATAGTGCAAAACTACCACATGGGTACTGGTCATCCTACGCATATCTATGCAAACTTGGAGAATTGCCGCTACATTGCAATCATCCCAGCGCTCCACACCACCTCCACTCCTCTGAAATAGAAATTGTTTGCCACATGCCTCTATTCTGAATAGTGCTGTAAAACCATGGACAAAAATATCATCGAGCACCAACACCCTGACTGACTCCACCTCTGCCATCTTCACTACACACACTCTCTTTCCACACAAATCAACAATGTCAACATCTGATTAGCTGATGCCTACAGTCCCCTTTCCATGCTGGATTTGCTGTAAAACCCCGGATGTGGCACGCCCTACCCGCAGACAATCACGGTGTCCGTGCGGCACGTAACTCTTAGCCAGTCCTTCTAACCTTTCCACATCACTCATGAATCCATTCCCTCATTGGACACAGCTAAGCAGTCACACAACCATCCACCAATCACATCCAAGACCTCTACATCTAACTCCGTCATCAGAGTTCCGCACTTCAAATGTACTGTTGATCACTCTGAATACAATTCTCATATCATTGCAAAGCACCTACTACAAAAACTACTGTGCAAGTGTCGTGGATTTCTACTTACAGCTCCATGCATACCCACTTGCATGATTACAAAGTACAGGTATGCATATTTTATTCAGAGTTCATGTGCAACTCTTATGATTACATTTAAACAAATTAATGCAACTAAATCTGCATAGCCAATACATACATACCAACGATCCCGTTTTAAACGCAACACTTCCGATTTTTCATTAAAAAATCACACTACTTCTTACTATCTCCTGCATAACCTATACATATGTAGCAACCCTCCCGATTTACACGCGAAACACGATTTTCCATTAAAAATGGTCACAATTTTTGACTGTCTTCCGCCTAAATTAATGCTACTTCCAATGCGATTGTATGAGAAAAATAAACATTCCCGATTGCTGTGGTGACATCTCCCTCTCAGGTGCTCACGATTTTTCACATTCCTACTTATAATATGAAAGTATTCAAGTTGTTCCCATCTACTATAATGACCTATCACTTCCAAACCTCTCTGCTATGTATAACCCAGCTGAAAAAAAAACCCTAAGGGAATTTCATGAACTGAAAATTGTACTCATTTGCGAAGCAGGTTCAACTAACATACTGCAAATAACATATAATGTCGGCACATAGTGCAATGCAATGCACACACTCCCACAAAAGCTGAAAAATGAACGTGTACATTAACATCACTGCTTTAAACACACAAAATTACTAACTTCTTCCTTTCACAATTGCAGTGTAGGCCACTCTCCTGAAAATCAACAGCATCTACACTGCAAGCAACATATCCGAAGAAACCTGGTCATTCCACAATAAAAAGTAAGTACAGTACTACCTTTATATTCTTACTGTTCCTCAAAGAGACTGTGTGGGTTGTGTAATTTGCGCACCAAAATAAACATTGATTTCTGAACCATTCTGCCCACAAATCCCCATTTATTAAACAAAGATTAACAGGCAGGATTGCACACAAATCCCTGTGTTTTTGGAACACAAATAACATACACAAGCCTTAGAATGTTAGTACTACAAAAGAAATAGCTGTTTTAATTTTATACCATTACGTTTACTATTAATGCTTCTCCTCACCGCTAGCTCACTTTCTACTCTCATCTGAAGCACAGTGTAGTAATATACAAACAGTAAAATAGCCTTCCCAACTCATTGTAACTGCCCAATGCACATTCACACACTACCACAAACAACTTCCCCATGAAACTCATAAACGCATGCACACATACACATACATTGTAGAACAGACCAACCCATACCTTTTTTTTACAACAGGCCCCAAAGAATGCCTACCAAAAATCAAGTCCGTAGAAAGGATCGCAGAAATAGAGCAAATGAAAATAAAAGTGTCCAAAGTAAGCATCAATCTCTACCAGAGTTTGTACAAAAAGTTGAAACAAATCAGCTAATACAGTCATTTAGCGAAACAAAGGAAGCTTCAACAACCGAAACTTTGCCTCCTCTATCAAAATGTGGCACAAAACAGAAAATGTTTTACAAGAATTTGGCTACCACCACTGCTAACAATGCTCCTATAAATCCTGATATACTAGCAAGAAGCCATAGTAAAAAAAAGTATTTTAGCAAAAATGTTCCGCCACAGAGTTTTCAGAATTTAATAAGAAGAGGACCGAAATCATCCTCAACCCTTAAAACCTACCGTAGATAATTAATCCTACACGCTATCATAGACAGTGCAATCCTTCTCAAAAGGAAGTTATTTATTTTAGTGTTAAATAGGATGAAACCAGTAACAAAACTAAGAACTAAACTACAAAAGAAACTTCTCAATAAACGGAATGTCAACAAAAATAACTTCTTAAATATTTGTGGAGATGAATGGAGTCACACAACGACCACGGAACCATATTTTAATGAAGAAGCATACAAACAAAATCAAACAACCACAATTGTCATCCATTGCAGTGGACGAGGATATGAAAAAATCAATAATACCATCATGGAACAAGAAACACTGCTTACAAAAGTATCCCCAGAAAACTCAGAATAATCTCTATATTCGACTGAACCAGACCGTCCAGTATACAAATGGCTGTGCACGTCAATGTGTAACATTCCTAACAAATCTTTCAAATCTTTATGCCAGTTCCTCAATCAGTATGTGAAAGGTGAAGACAAAATGAAAATGAAAGTGCTGCAAAATATGGATACCTGTCCAGTGCGCAAATACACAGGACAACAAGGGCATTCATTAACCATTAGCCTGCATTACAGGACCTATTTGCAAAAGCACCTTCCATGATATTAAAATGATATCAACACATCATTCAAATGTAAGAAATCAAGTGTATAAACTGTACTATGCTAAAAGTCCAGCTTTAGAACTAGCCAATTTAAATAACACTCTTCTGCATGGTACACCCAAATACCTACAAGAAGAAATCGACCGTATCCAGAGAAAATATTTTGGAAGTGAAAGCCACTTACAAAATGCAATAGTTTTAGAACAGACTAGCAACAATTCTGCACATGGCAACCTTCTATTACACACATACAAAAAAGAAATACTAACATTTAAAAGTACATCCACTGAAGTACCAAACCATGTGTGTGTGGGTTGCCGCAGAACTTTTTACAAAAGTAACACAAAAATTATAGACGTACAATACAAAATAGAAGACAATAAAGATTCAAAATGGTTTGAATTAGCTGCTACCTTTTAGCAGAAAACAAACATGAAATAAGTGAACCCCTAATATGCTGCAGTTACTGCACTACAAAACTTGACAACAACCAAACTCCTTCACGTGCTATCACAAATAATTTGGAATTATTCCCACTACCAAAACCCCTGCAACAACTCAATTTGTATGAGAGCATCATAATTCAAACAGTACACCCATTTCAAGCAATAATAAGACTTCAACCAAAACCAGTAAAATTACCTCCCTCTGAATTGGTGAAAGGCATTCGTGGCAAAATAGTTTATATGCAATTAGATCTCACAGAAAATGTGCACACTCTAGGAGTGCAACATCCAATAGAGCATTCTTTAATTGTCTTAGTAAATGGTTTACCAACAAAAGACAAAACAACTGGGCAACAACTCGTGGACTTACATAAAGTTAGACAAGCCTTGCAATATCTGAAAGACAAAAATGAATACTACAAAGAAATAAATATTGAAGAAAGCTTAAAGGAAACAACTGAAATAATTCAAGAGTCATCAGAAACTGGTCAATTTGAACTTCTGGATCCTGCTGCAGTATCCACTCTTTTCGACCATTATACAATTCATCCATTGCACTCTAATGAGAGCATAGATGATGCACTAGAAACTTACCAAATGCGACAAACCAAAGGGTCACCAATGAGCATATGGGAAAAAAGTATAGAAGCACTTGCTTTTCCACTGCTATTTCCTACTGGCAAAGGAGGAAGATGCGATGATAGACCCACTCAGATAACAGCATCAGAATACCGCTCATTACTAATGTATTCTGAAGATCCCAGATTTAGACAAATTGTGGAATACATATTTCACCTATTCTTTGAAAGTGAACTAGCAACCCTATGTTACGGAGTTGCCCACATATTGAAATCTGGAACCCACTTTCAAAATATGTCAGCTACGCAATTAATACAAAAAGTGCAAGAAAAAGATGAGGTTTTACAATCAAGCATAACAAATCTGTTGTAAAACATGCGTGGTACTAAAGAATTCTGGTTCTGATGGCACGGAGATGTACGTTGTATGATCAGAAACCTTGGACCACCCACTTGGTTTGTTACATTAAGTTGTACAGAATATGCATGGGAAGATTTACATGATTTCCTACGCATATCAAACAACAAAATCAACATAGATATACTAACACCTGTAGAACTTTGCTCTCTAGATCCTGTTAATGTTTCAAGATATTTCCACCATTGTTTCATTGCTATGCTACACTTTAGTTGTAATAAAACTGTTCCTCCCCTCGGAGAAGTGCAACACTTCTTTTGGAGAAAAGAATACCAAACCAGAGGAGCACCCCATATCCACATGCTTTTATGGATTAAAGGTGCATCTAAATGTAGTCAGGACAGTGATGCCACTGTTTTGCAGTTCATCCAAAAATATGTCACTTGTGACCTTCATGGACAGATTGTACAATTTCAAAGACACAAATGTGGCAAATATTGTCGACACAAATACAAAAGCAAAGGGAAATACTACACCAAATGCCGCTTTGGTTTCCCTAGACAAGTTACAGAAACAGGTGAAATTAACAACTTCATGTCTTCAGTTCGACATAGTGTTAAAGGTAAATCACCTAAGAACACGTATTACATAAAAAGAACAGAAGAATCTAAATATATCAATGATTACAATGCAATTGTTGCCCTCTTATAGAATGCAAACATAGATGTGCAGTACATTGCAGACAATTCCAATGTAGTTGCACAATATGTTACAGACTACTTAACAAAAGCAGAAAACACAGAGCTTCAAGACCTCTGGAATGACCTACCATCAGACAAAACACTGGGCCTCAATACGACCCAGGCGCTAATGGGTTGATGGAACCTATTAGTGCCTAATTATGAGGTCCCTTTGTGGGACCCAACCTTAACGGCTGGCGTAGACCAGCCGTTAAAGTAGGGACCCGCAAAGGGACCTTGGTGCTAATTACGGTGCTGCAATTTGCGGCACCGTACTTAGCGCCTTCCCCATTCCCATTGAGCTCTATTGGGCAAAAATGGGAATGGGGAAGGGCCATGGAGGAAGGGGGAATTACCGCCCCGCCAACATTGTAATGGGGTTGTAATTTCCCCTTTCTCCATGGCGGAGTAGGTAATTTACCAGCATGGACCATGGTGCTAATAGCACCATGGTCTTCCGCCAGGGTCGTAATGAGGCCCACTATCTCAGAAATTGTACAGCCTAGGCATAAAAATGCTCTCTCATAGAGAATGTGGCACCTATGAAGCTGCGGATTGTGTAACCAGTA
Organism: Ambystoma mexicanum; assembly: GCF_040938575.1. NCBI lineage: Eukaryota > Metazoa > Chordata > Amphibia > Caudata > Ambystomatidae > Ambystoma > Ambystoma mexicanum. The sequence goes on along the minus strand of NC_090935.1, from coordinate 839,384,908 downwards.
CTGCTTTGTATGGAAAATCTGAAAATATAGTATGGCTAAGTCTTGGTCCTGCTAAATCTAGAAAAAGAGTTCGGAAATCATATGAGGACATAGAAACAATTGCCAAAAATTATCTGGACAATTATACAATTATACTAGACAATTTACTGGACACATACTACCCGAACACGAGTACCACTTTGGAAACCATGTGTCTATACCACATAGCCCAAAACTTTGCACACAAAAATATTATAAAACCCGATGAAAGCAAAGGTAGATATAGAGTGACAGATTCTGAAGGCAGCTTAGTGAAACTTACCAAACAAACCTTAGTTAATCATGTCAAATTGTCATTAAAAACTCCTCAACAGAAAGAACTATATTACCTGTCCCTGCTACAACTTTTTAAACCATGGAGAAAAGAGGAAGAGATACTAGATAACTATTACTGCTATGAAAACGCTTTCAAAGCAAATGAAAGCGCTATCTTCGATGTGAACTTTACGCAGTACAAAACAATTTTGCACAATGAACAGCAACACGAAGAAGAACTCCAGGCCCAACTAGATAAGGACACTTCTGACAGTAGTCAACCTTCTGTAACAGGAAGTCAAGAACCACTAGGACAGCACTAATAGCAAAGAGACTGTGTGGGTTATTTGTGTAATTTGCGCACCAAAATAAACATTGATTTCTGAACCATTCTGCCCACAAATCCCCATTTATTAAACAAAGATTAACAGGCAGGATTGCACACAAATCCCTGTGTTTTTGGAACACAAATAACATACACAAGCCTTAGAATGTTAGTACTACAAAAGAAATAGCTGTTTTAATTTTATACCATTACGTTTACTATTAATGCTTCTCCTCACCGCTAGCTCACTTTCTACTCTCATCTGAAGCACAGTGTAGTAATATACAAACAGTAAAATAGCCTTCCCAACTCATTGTAACTGCCCAATGCACATTCACACACTACCACAAACATCTTCCCCATGAAACTCATAAACGCATGCACACATACACATACATTGTAGAACAGACCAACCCATACCTTTTTTTACAACAGGCCCCAAAGAATGCCTACCAAAAATCAAGTCCGTAGAAAGGATCGCAGAAATAAAGCAAATGAAAATAAAAGTGTCCAAAGTAAGCATCCATCTCTACCAGAGTTTGTACAAAAAGTTGAAACAAATCAGCTAATACAGTCATTTAGCGAAACAAAGGAAGCTTCAACAACCGAAACTTTGCCTCCTCTATCAAAATGTGGCACAAAACAGAAAATGTTTTACAAGAATTTGGCTACCACCACTGCTAACAATGCTCCTATAAATCCTGATATACTAGCAAGAAGCCATAGTAAAAAAAAGTATTTTAGCAAAAATGTGCCGCCACAGAGTTTTCAGAATTTAATAAGAAGAGGACCGAAATCATCCTCAACCCTTAAAAACCTACCGTAGATAATTAATCCTACACGCTATCATAGACAGTGCAATCCTTCTCAAAAGGAAGTTATTTATTTTAGTGTTAAATAGGATGAAACCAGTAACAAAACTAAGAACTAAACTACAAAAGAAACTTCTCAATAAACGGAATGTCAACAAAAATAACTTCTTAAATATTTGTGGAGATGAATGGAGTCACACAACGACCACGGAACCATATTTTAATGAAGAAGCATACAAACAAAATCAAACAACCACAATTGTCATCCATTGCAGTGGACGAGGATATGAAAAAATCAATAATACCATCATGGAACAAGAAACACTGCTTACAAAAGTATCCCCAGAAAACTCAGAATAACCTCTATATTCGACTGAACCAGACCGTCCAGTATACAAATGGCTGTGCACGTCAATGTGTAACATTCCTAACAAATCTTTCAAATCTTTATGCCAGTTCCTCAATCAGTATGTGAAAGGTGAAGACAAAATGAAAATGAAAGTGCTGCAAAATATGGATACCTGTATGGATACTCCGTAACATAGGGTTGCTAGTTCACTTTCAAAGAATAGGTGAACCTATAGTCAACCTTCTGTAACAGGAAGTCAAGAACCACTAGGACAGCACTAATAGCAAATGAAGCAGAATTAGCTATGACAGAAGTGGCCTGGGGCACCTAGGAAGGGCTGCATGAGGTTCCCCCCTCCACCCAAAATGAAGTGAGGGCCATCTCATGCAGCCCTCTTGGGGAAATTCCCCAGTGGTTTAGGGGTCCCCTCACCCCCCCCTTAAATGGAGCCTACCATTTTTTTCTTTGTTCACCTAATTTCCCTTTGCGCAGATGGGCACATTAGTGTGCCAATCTGTCCCTGGGGTGCCCAAAACCTACTGCCCCACCCACTGGGGGCCTGTCACACGTTTTGTGGTGGCCCTCTCCCCCTCACCTCAAATGGAGGTGGCGCTCCTCATGCAACCATTTCTAGGAGCCCCAGGGATGCATGAGATGGCCCCACTCAATTATATTTCAAAATGAGGGTGGAGACCATGGAGCCGAATGGTGTGAAAGGGAGTGAGCAAAATGTGTGTTTGTGAAGGTTAGAGTGCCCCAGAACCTCCTCGTGCCCATCTTAAGGCCTGCCATGTGCACAGTATGAGTGATACCGTAGTTGTATGGTAGGAGTATAAATAATTTGTTTTCTGAACTTCGACATGAGAAGTAGATGATCAATGCAGCACCCACGTGATGGAAGACGGTGGATTGGGCTAGAACCGATGGCCTGGCATCCCTTATGGGGAAGGCAGATCCTGTACAGGCCCAAACCAACCAGCATCGTGTGATTGTACCCTATGTATTGCATCATGTATGACAATGTTTTGCTTTATAAGATTCTGCTTGTACTACTTTTTGACAGAACGTTCTTTGCTGTTGCTCTCATCTGATTGTGAGATTATAAACTTGTCATACTCACAAGATCGACTTGGGTATTTCTTCCCTAGCGGGTTGTATTCTCTCTGGTGTGAGCATTCAGGGACTTGCCTTCAACTGCAGACCCCGACGTGATCACAGCACCCCCATATTTGCAGAAACTTCCGCGCCCACCTACAGCGAATGGTCCAGAAAAAACACTCTTGGAAGCGATAACAAGTAGTGAACAGATGAATGGGGAATTGTGAAAGGTATAAAAGGTGTGAGTATGTGGAGAGCGAGGTCATGGTGAGGTTAGGCTGATTTGTTGAAATGTGTACTGACAGCCGGGTGCCCCACTCGAGCAAACCCTCCTCTTCCCTCCCCCAGGCTGGGGCCCCAGCGGCATTGAGCGCCCCAAAGGAGTCCCTCTGAGCCATCATAAAGGTGCGGCTTCCTGGAGCTGCCTCTACACAGGCCCAGACTGACGCGGGCACGCACCTGGGCCCCCCCGACTCACTGTAGGCCCCCCACAGGGCAAATCACCTGGAGGATCGCAAGTCCTCTGAGCCACCATAAAGGCGCGGCTGCCTCGGCGGCCTCTTCATAGGTGCGGGCCGACGTGGGAGCTTGCCTGGGCCCCCTTTGATCTACTAAAGAACTCCACAGGGCGAACCACTTGGAGGTCACCACCCAGGCAAATAGGACCTGCTGGAATCAACCCTCCCAAGTGAAGGCAAACACACCATACTCCCACAAGAAAACTCCACGCTGCACTATCCCACCTCCCCACCTTGTATACAGTCCCAGTCCATTACACGGCCTGCCAGACTCAAGCGAAGGCTCCAAGTGCTGCTACCTAGGTGACCCCGCAGTGGATCCTCCGGCCTCCCGGGGGCTTAACCGTGAGAACAAACAACAAACAGGGGTGGGGGCCTAGTCCAACCCCCCCGGGCTCCTGTCCCCCCTTCACAATACTTGGGGGCCACTGTCAGGGGAGTGCCAAAACATAAAGAGACTTCTGACATTGCACTTGGAGATACAAATAGATAACTCCCCGAAGCTCTAAATGGACCAACATCAAAGGGACCAGAGCACCCCTCAGGTAAAGAGGCAAACTTAAAGATAAGAAGGAGCAAGGTACACCAGCGATTTTAAAGCAGGGTCCTGAGCCATGTGGGAGCCCTCCACAAGTGCAACAAACCACGAGGACTTGCCTGTTACGTAACACCACACATGAGCTGAGGCGGAGGGAAAGGAATAAGCTCTCGCTCCCGGGAGACACCACTCGGGACACCAAGAAATTACAGAGACCAAGGGGCAGAAACACCTCATGAGTTGGAAAGAGACTCTAGCAAAATACCAATTCACACCTGGAGATCTAGCGATGGAAACTGGTGCCTCATTCACACCAGCCCCTGATATGAACAGTATGCAGAATAACATCCAGATGATCCTAGATGAAATTAGGGGTATGAGAACGGACATGGGTGCCAAGTTAGCCGACCTCACCGTCAAAGTCTCCACACTTGAGGACCGAATGGAGGGGGTGGAAAACAATCAGGCGTCCACTGACCTTCTGGAAACACAGATGGAAACAAGGTTCAGGGAGATGTAGAGACAGGAGGGGGAGCTTTGTATCAAAGTGGACGATATGGAAAATCGCGAACAGAGAAGTAACCTGCGGATCTTCGGCTTGATGGAGGTGGAGGGGGAGACCCAGGCTGGTCTGGAGGGCAAGGTACAGTAAATCATCAGGATTGTCCTGGGAACCTATTCTGGGGAAACCTTCCTGATCAACAGGGTCCATCGAGCTGGTGGAGGTGGTAGGATCCCACGATCAGTTCTGGCAAGATTCCATTATTACAGAGACAAAGCAAGGATACTGGAGAGAGCGAGGACTCTAAGATAAGACATACAATACGATAATTTCTGAGTGGCATTCTACCAAGACCTGTCCGCCCTCACGCTACAAATGAGGAAGAAATGTGCGGCGATCACCAGATGGCTACAGGAGAAGGGAGTCAGGTACCGCTGGGGACACCCATCTTATTTGGCATTCGAATGGCAAGACGAGAACCACCAACTCGTGACGGAAGAATACATCCAAAGAACCATCAATGAGCTGGTTGGAGACTCCCCAGGAACCTTGGGGAAACAGAACGAGATCCTGATCTAGGCCAGGGGAAGCATAAAGTGAAAGGCATTTGGAAATTCAAAAAACTTAGACATCCCCCAGCGGGTCGTGCTGGTCCCACATGATCGCAGAGACAGGGTGGGTAAAAGAAAATAAAGATGATGTTATATTCCGCAATACAATTGTTTACACGGCCCTCTGCCCCCCCCCCATGCTGTGGGTAATCGTATATTGTCTTTGGGTGTTGCCACTGTTGGCGAGGTTTATGTTTAATCGACATGACAGAAAGTTTGAGGCCCATTTTCTTGAGGGTCGGTGGGGCGTTGGTTTTACCAGAGGGTATCTGTGCTTGACCCCCGATGTTGGCGAACCCCTCTCCGCCTCATATTGAAAGTTAATGTACGATGAGTCTCATGATGTATGGGACGCAATACTAGTTGTTGATGAAGGGAGGGGAGAGTTTGAAAGGGCCCCACACGGAGATCTGAATCCCAACGAACTCGGGAAAAGTTCTTTAACGAATGGAGGGTATCTTCCGTATCACTTAATCTCCCGGGGCCTGGGCAGCGGCCCTGGTGGTTTGTTTACTTACCCCGATGTTTGTCGGGCGATGGAGACGAACGCCTTATGAAACGGGTAAGGGAGACAAGGAACAAGGGAGGGGATGGGGGAGGGACAAAGGAAACGGGGACACCCCAACATGGAATTGGGGCTTACAAATACGGATGATACGGAGGGAACTCACTAAAACTTTACAGGGCAAGGGTAACGACAACCATGGTTGAAGGGCGAATTGGTACGGGCTCAACCTTAAGGGCCTAAACTCACAAAACAAGCGATCCCTTACAAGCAACATGTTCTGCAAACAAAAACTGCTAGTCCTCTTCCTACAAGAAACACACTATATGAGGGGTGCGGAGTCGACAATAAAAGGAAAGGAGGCAGGCAGAATCTTCTGGGCCTCGCATAAATCCTCAAAGAAGGAGGGAGTAGGCATTCTCCTTGGTAAATCCCTGCTCCTTACTGACATTGAGACAAAAAGGGCTTTGGGGGTAGATTTTTGGGGGTCAAGGGCCTATCCGAGGGCACACATGTCACGTTGGCTACTTTGTATGCACCCAACATTGGCCAAATCAAGTTTATCCATAAAGTCCTTAAAGTCATGGACTTGTGGGCGGAGGGAGCTATGATCTTGAGTGGAGATTTTAATCTCATCACAGACCCCCAACTAGACGGGTGGTCTGCCAGAGGGTCGGGCCCTAAAGCCCCCACTAAGGATAACCTAGTCATGCGGGACCTCTTACAGGAATATTATTGGGTGGATGTATGGAGAAAATGCTGGCAAACTCCTGGGGGTTACACGTTCTTCTCCCCCCTCATCAAACATATACCAGAATTGACTTATTATTGATATCGGAGGAGGTGAGGGTGGAAACCCCATGGTTGAATCAGTGACCTGTTCGGACCATGAACTCCTTGTCATGGAATGGCGATTGCAAGACACCCCGAAGTCATACAGTTGGCGATGTAACAACACCCTCATGAGGGACCAGGTGTTTAGGGATTTCCTACGGAAAGAAATAGAAGCTTTCTTTATAACAAACGATACGGGGGGATCCTAATGGCTAGAGTTTGGGAAGCGGCAAAGGCCACCTTCAGGGGTCTCCTTATTGCGGAGGGCTCGAGTAAGAAATGGGAGAGAGCGCTAATAGAATCCAAACTCCGTGAAGACCTACCGGTCAAGAGGGCACAGCTCACAAAAGGTAATGTAGACCGCAAACACCTCCTGAGTGAAATAAGAGATAAGAGACAAGCCTTACACACAATCTTAATTGGTGAGATGGTCAAAAAAATGAGATACACAAAGCAGCAATATTATGAAAAGGGAGACAAGGTTGGAACCCTCCTGGCATATAGGTTGATGGGAAATAGGGCGGGTAGATGGATAGAGAAGGTCAGGGATGGGGCAGGTAACATCCAGATAACAACCAAGCACATAGCCAAATCCTTTGCAAGCTTTTATAAAGTACTCTATACTAAACAAGATGGCGAATCACTAGACGATATTCGGAGATATCTCGAGGACCATCCCCTACCTAAGCTCACAGACTTGGAGATGGAAGCACTGGAAAAGGATATAACAGAGGAAGAGGTGGAGGGGGCCATTACAAGACTGAAAGTAGGCAAGACCCCCGCGGGGGATGGATACACAGCCGACTTTTACAAACAATTCCAACCAGTGCTGATACAACCGCTGACCAAACTCTTTAATGAAATTAAAACCGCGGAAACCATCCCACCGACATTCCTACAGGCCATGATCACAGTAATTCCCAAGCCCGGCAAGGACCCGGCAGAGTGCGGTTCATGTAGGCCCATCTCGCTCCTGAACACAGACACGAAGATCTTCACCAGGATCCTGGCAACATGCCTAGAAAAATGTCTCTCCCGACTGATCCACCCTGATCAAGTTGGTTTTGTAATGAACAGACAGTATGCGCAAAACCCTACATATCCTGAGTTCAAAAAGAGTGAGACCAGCGGGTGCTCTTCTCCTGTCCCTAGACGGAGAAAAGGCGTTCGACAGGGTAAACTGGACCTTCATGGAGGGTGTTCTATCGTCTTTGGGGATGGGACCTAAATGGTGTGGTTGGATGACAGCTCTATACTCCCACCCCTCAGCAAAAGTTGTAGTGAACGGGGGCAAATCTGAAGCCCTTCCATTGGAAAGGGGCACAAGACAGGGGTGCCCACTATCCCCCCTCATATATGTGTTGGTAATGGAGCCCTGGGCCATAGCGTTCAGGGGAAATGACAAGATCCAGGGCATCAAAATGGGAGAAACCGACCATAAAATAACCCTGTTTGCCGACGATGTCCTATTATATCTCTCAAACCCATCCCAATTAGTTCCTGAGGTGCTGAATAGCTTAGAGCAATATGGGTCCATTGCAGACTACAGGGTAAACCTAGACAAATCAGTCGCATTCCCAATAGGCCAACTCAATGTCATAGAGAGGCAATATATTGAGGGCCTCCCGTTTTGTAAACAACCCGAGGGATTTTGTCACCTGGGGATTCAGATCCCATCAGACCTAGCAGATCTTTTTAAGGCAAACTACCCTCCCCTCTGGTTGGCGATCAAACGCGACCTTGGAGCGTTGAACGAAATCCGGCTTCTCATGGATGGTGCGCCTTAACTCCATTAAGATGGTGATCCTCCCTAAATTTCTATATCTGTTTCAAATGCTGCCAACCCAGATACGGAAGCCGTTCCTCCTAGAGATCAAGCGAACCATTCTCCACTACCTTCTCTGCTATCTTTGGGCTGGCAAATCCCATAGAATTGCCTACGACACCCTGATAAGGCCCAAAGACGAGGGTGGAGTTAACTTTCCAGACTTAGACACATACTATAAGGCATCACAGTTGCAAATTCTGGTAGACCACCTGGTGATGGGCCAGAAGAAACAGTGGGTAGGCTTAGATAACTAGCTTTTCTCCCCGGTCACACTAGACGAGTGGTTATGAGTCCCCAGGGCACATATCCTGAGGAGAGTTTTGAAGCACCCACTTTTGGGGGTGTTATGGTCCATATGGAAATAGGGGGGTTATCTCAGGTGGCTCACAACATGGCCCTCGCCCCTGAGCTGCATCTGGGCTCCCCCACGTTGGGAGGGGATCAATGAGCCATTAGCCTTCCAACGATGGAATGAGGCAGGTCTCTGTAAAGCCGGACAACTCTGGAGGGAGGGGGTGTTTATATCTTTGGGAGATTTGAAGGACGCCCTGGGACTCCCCAACCTCTCTCCCTTTCGATACCTGCAACTCAAGGGTGCCCTTACTGAGAGCAGATGGGGAGATTATCTTAGGAGAGATCTAACAGACTTTGAGAAATTCCTTATCACATACAAAGGGACCAAAGGGGTGATATCACGGCTCTGCGGCTTTTTGCTGTTTTCCACTCCACGGGAACCCCCATCCTCCCAGGTACAATGGGAAAAAGATCTAGGCACACCCATAACTGAAAAAAGATGGACCAAGATATGTAGACAGGTCAATCGCTCCACAGCTGCGCCCCAAATACCGCCATCAGGCCCTTAAACTGATCCACAGATGCCACTACCCCCACAGAGGATAGCCAGAATGAGAAAGGGCTACGATCTACACTGCTGGAAATGTCACACTGAAAAAGGGGACTATGTACATATGTGGTGGAAGTGTCAAGTGGTACAAACCTACTGGAATGAGGTCTTGTCTTGGATAAAGGAGGTGGATGGTATTGAAAGGACTCTATCCCCTTGGCTAATGTTGTTTGGCATTGAGGTGGAGGGGTGTCCGAAGGTGAAACCCGATCACATGCTGCATGTTATGCTAGTTGCGGCTAGATGTTGTTGGGCCCAAAAATGGAAATCACCCCAACGTCTGGGGGAGGGAGAGTGGGTTTCCAAAATACGGGCAATATACGATATGGAATTCTTGACACACCTGATCGACGAATCTAAGTCTAATATTGAGGGCCTATGGCTTCCCTTCTTTGATAAATATCGAAGAACAGCATAAGACACAACAAACATCTTGGACAGACCCTTAGATCTGAACATTGCTGTCTAGACTCCCCCACCCTGAGTGTGGAGGGATCTGTTAGAAAGGGAGATGCTGTCCCTACATGTTGGTCCTTACATTTTGAGCCCCCCCTACCTTTTTTATGACTACTTTATGCTTGCGACATGTCTTTGTGAGATAATGTGTTGGACCCTGCTGTTATTATAATCCATCAAACCATGGTGTGGGAGAGGGAGGGGGTGGGGTGGAGGGAGTGGGAGGAAGGCGGGGGAAAGTTGTGATTGTTTTTTCATTCATTTTGCTGGTTGTATCATTGCATTATTTATGTCATAACCACAAAAACTAAAAATCGAATTTTCAAAAATAAATGTGTACTATGAGGAAAGTGTTTCGACAAGACATCATAAAGTAAGGCAAAGGTAAGGCAGGGAGCCCCTCCTTGGAAGGGGAGGGAAAGTGGTACCACAAGACTGTATATTATTTAAAGGAGGAATATAGAAATAAAACTAGTGGTGTAATAGGCCTGGAATAAGTAGTGGTTGTTATTGTAGCTTGTTATTTTGTTTCATTATATTTGTGTTTTATTGAATAAAAGACAGGCCCTAGAACGAACGGTAATTGTATGCATCGCTGTGTGGTGTGTTATTGGGCGGTTTCGTGGAGTGGTGTATGTGTGCAAGGCAGGGGAATAGAAAGGGATGGGGGGTTGATTTTCTTTTCTTGTTACAAGTAAGCAGCAGCATGCATGACATGTTAGTGGGACTTTGCAGGGTCAGTTAGAAATAAACATCACTAGCATGGGGGGTAGAACATTAATAGAACATATGTGGATTCTGGAGACAGGAGGAGTGGGGATGCCCTGCCCATGGCCAGGGCAGGGCTCACACAAGAGCATCTTGGAATACATGTTCACATTTTTAGTAGCTAAATATAAGGGGAAGCAGCTACATAAGAGAAATTAAATTATAGATCTCTGGGGTATGTTTGAAAATGCAGAAGATCAAGAGAATGGAGTAGAGGTGCAGAGACAGAAGGATGGGAAGTGCAGGAAGGGAGAAGGAGAGGGCGGGGTGCCAGTGAAGTGCGCAGGATTATATCCCTTGACAGCATATCCCGTAGAAGGGTACACCAATCCAATGTATGTAATCGTTGTGATAGGGACCCTTTCTGCTGTGTTAAAGTCCCCTTCAGCATCGGTAACACCACAGGCTACCGGTGGTATTGTATCAGCCTCTGTGGGTCTAAGGTCAGGAGAGTTCGAAAACAGGTTATCAGGGTTGTTGACAGAGTTGAACAGGATAGAATAATCCTCAAGAGAGGTGAGGAAGGTAGGGACACTGGAAGACATTTCAGGAGAATGCAGATCAGGAGATGTTTTGCTTAGAATGGATCATGGAGGAATAAAAAATATATGTGTTGAAAAGGAAGGAGGCAGGGGTAAGTGGACATGGTGGAAATGGATCAGGTATGGTGGTGAGAGATGTCGAGAGCGAGGACGATAGTGATACATTCACTGAGGAACAGGGTGAAGAAGAAGTAAGGGGTGAAGCGGTGGTAGAGAGTACGCCCCAAGCAGTAGGCACATGAGGGAGGGGCAAGTTGAGGAATAGGACTGGCAGAATGGTGACAGTAAGAAAAAGAGGAATTGGGAAGAAGGGACATAAGAAGTGGGGTAAAGATGCGGATGCCAGTGATATATAAGGGGGTGGGGAGAACACAGGATGTGCTCTGGCCCCAGATGGATAAGAATAATTTAATTAAGGCCCTCCCACAGCTCACAGCAGGGGCCAGAAAGTGGATATACAAATTCAAAAAGCAAATAGCAGGGGTGCCTCTGACAATAGGGGATCTTAAGAGCTTAATGGTTGCTATAGTTGTGGACCAGGCTGGGGATGTATGGGTTAAGGCTGGCTATGAAAGTATAACCCTCGCTGACCATCAGCATGATGGAGCACTGTATAATGGAATTAGAGCACAAGTGTGGGACACGTTACAAAGGGCTTTCCCATATGCCCCCGATTTGCAGTCTCTGATGCAGTGTACAATGGGGGATGATGAAGATCCAGCTAATTGTATTCTTAAATTGCAAGAGAGGTGGAGGAATGAGACAGGAGGACCGTGGGACTATTCTATATCATTCTTTTATTTCATTGTTACGAGGGGATTGCCAAAGGAAGTGCAGAAATCTCTAGATAAAATTGTGGGCATCGAGGAAAAGGGGTGGCCGGAAATACAGACCATAATAGTGCATCATTGCTAAAGGAATAAGGAAAAGGAGAGGGAAACACCTCAGAGAGGTCAAGTGGAGGAAGCAAAGTAGATAGAAAAGAAATTGGCAAAGATATCCATTCAGGTGCCTGCGTCTATGCCTGTACAGGTAGAGGGGACAGAAACCACTCAACAATTTGTGAGCACTACTATTGCTGCGCTCTGGGATTAAGGAGGACAAGGACTGTGGAACGGGGGGCAACATTACATGGCCCACAGGGAGGGCTGCAGCGAGTAAGAGGGGAATTTCGAGGAGCAAGAGAAGGAGGTTTTGGACCCAGGGGGGGTTGGTTTAGTCCATCCCAATGTTGGAATTGTTTGAGGTGGTGGCATTTCACAAGGGAATGCAGGAGCAGGTATGCAGTGCGGTATAATTATGGGTCACAGCAACAGGGCTCACGGCCCGAAGGGCTCCAAGGACTAGGGTATTCGCAACAGGGTCAAGCGTATCAGAACCAAGGGTATTTCAATGGGCAACACCAAATATATAATCAGCAGTCTAAAGCAGCTGATATGCAAGTACGGCATCCGCCCTGCAACAGCCAAAGCAGGCAGGCGCTGCCCCGGTGAGAAGGGTATCAAGTGGATCTACTGCTCCCTTTGTAGGAGAAGCAGTGATAGGAGGCAACCCCTTCTCCTTTCCAGGAACAAACACATACCCTGATCAGGACAGCCCACAGAGAGCACTTGCGTGTCTGGTCTTGTCAACGATCATCCACCCTGAACAGTAACCTTTGGTGGGGGCGTAGAAAGGAAATAAACAGTTCATATTTATGGTGGACTCAGGTGCAACTAAATCATGTATCATGGAGGGAAAGTTTTCCTTATCAGGAAAGTATCTTGATGTGTGAGGCTATGTGTAATGCAATCTAAATTAGGAGCCCTAGTAAGGCACAATGCAACTGTGGCAAAACACAAACAGAGGCGTGATTGAAACAGCAATCTAACTGGGACCCCTAGTCCTTCAAATGCAAGGGTGGCCAAACACAAACAGGGGCTTGATTGAAACAGCAATCTTACTGGACTTCTAGGCCTTCAGGATGCCAGGGTGGCAAAACACAAACAGTGGCATGATTGAAACAGCAGTCTAAATAGAACACCTAGGCCTTTGAAATGCAAGGGTGCCAAAACACAAATAGTGTCATTATTGAAATAGCAATATACATGGGAGCCCTATGCCTTCAAAATGCAAGGGCAGCAAAACACAAACAGTGGCATGATTAAAACAGCAATCTAACTGTGACCTTGAGGCCTTCGAAATTCAAGGTTGGCAAAACACAAACAGTTGCATTATTGAAACAATAATCTAACTGGAAGTCATAGTCCTTCAAAAATGCAAGGGTGGCCAAGCACAAACCGCGGCATGATTGGAACAGCAATCTAAATGGGAATCCTAGGCCTTTGAAATGTAAGGGTGGCAAAACACAAATAGTGGAATAATTGAGTGAAGATGTCTGTTACCTGGAAGTAACTGTAGCTGGCTAGTGTGACATCCTGCAGGGCTGGGGTACCAGGGTGAACATTCATACAGGTATGGGTGGCACCCGAAGAAAGGCATCCTTTGCCTGAGCCCTTAGTTGGCTGCCCACGCAATGTTGCCCTGAGAGGATCGAGGAAACTAGGCTTCCTCATCATGTGGTCATGACCCCGGCCATTCAGGAGCAGTGGTGGGCGGGTGTGCTGCAGAAAGCTCAACAAAGCCTTGATGGCTACGAATAAGGGCTGGAGGGTCTTGTGCAGAGGGCATGGGGACCTGGAGATAAGGAAGCAGAACTTAACACATCCGTGGTTGGATTCGTCAGGAGCAAGATCCACTCCGAGCAGAGTGGATGGGGTACTGGGCTTCTGGGTCACATGGTTGTAACCCCGGCCAATCAAGAGCAGTGGTGGGCAGGTGCACTGGAGAAAGCGTAACAAAGCACAGATGCATTTGAAAAAGGGGCAAAGGGCATTGTACATATGAGGACTAGAACATGCATTGAGCACACATTTGGGCTGCTGAAGGGAAGGTTTCAGGTGACTACACCAGGCATGAGCGACACTCTTATATAGCCTATTAAATGTGTAAAGAAAAATGGTTGTAATTTGCACAAAGCTGCAAAACGTGTGTACAGACAAATATTCCAATGCCTCCAGATGAGGACAATGCATGCCCTGACTTTGCAGCATGTTGCTTGGAAGTGTTTTTGTGGAAGATGTGGGACTTATATACTCTTTTTGCACCAATTGTTGGCACATGTGGAGTCATTTTCATCACCTGGATGTTTTCCCACCACCTGTTTGGGGAAGGTAACTGCACTCCAATTTATTTGAGTGCTTGAAGGAACTACCCTCACTCTTTTTTGGTGGTGTTTCTGCTTATACTACTATGGAATTAAGGCTGCCTTTTTGGGGCTAATGTCACTAGTGGAATTAGCACTGGATGAATTAACTCCAGTTGATTGGTTCAGATTCCTTAGGTGGAATTCACCAAGGTTGAATTTCCACCTAATTTTGTAACCTGTAATTTTTCAGAACAGTAAGAGTAAAGGTAATTTCATTACCAACACTTGTTTCCATTACCACTGAACTCTCATAGATGTGCTCTGCAGGAAGATCACTTCACGTGGCAGATGCAGTGACTTGCCAGTGGCACTGTTAGGCAGAATCAAATGCAGTACCCTTTGGAAACACCACGCACTATTAAGACTACAAGTGGCAGTACAATCCTGTACTACACAGTAAAGTGGTAGCGATGGCTCAGCCGCCAGACTTATCTCAAGAGTAAAGTGAGCAGTATCAGAAGTTACACAAAGGACAGCAATTACTATGGTTCAATCAAACACTGACTTAAGGTTTTTGAGTAAAAGAATATACATTTATTTACACATCATTTGTAAAACAATTCACTAAAGTAAAGCAGTAGAAAAATCACACTCTTAATATACTACACACCACCCAATAGATTCTGGACAAGTTAAGCTCAAAATGAATTGTGAGCAAAATGGCACATCTGCAATTTAAAAGGGATGGAAAGGAAAGATAATACAAAAATTAAGCAGCACGAACAAGTAAGTAAACAGGGCAATCTAGAAAAGGCTACTACGGTGAGGAAATCAAATCAAGAGGCCTGAGCCAAAGTCAATGGACCAGAGTCTTTGCAGAAGATCACACAGTTCTGAGTAGTTTGTGGTTAAGTCTTTGCCAGGAGTTCGAAACGAAATTGGTCGGAATAAAAGTGACTTTAAAGAGTAGAGAAGGACAAGCCCTCGGATTGGCGAAAGATTTCAAAAACTTTCACTGTGGTTGGACGGACCAAACAACCGGGTTTGCACAGTACCTTTAGAGCAGAAGAATGCTGTTGCTGAGGCAGACGTTCCTGCAGATCCTGCAGGCTCACGGTTCCTGAAGCGACTGTCGGACTGACACAAAGGAGTAAGACTGGAGGGTCCTGCACTGCCCAGGGAAGAAACTAGCAGTGGAGCAAAGTGACAAATAAAAGGTGCGCTCCTTAAAACCCAAGCAGGGTCCGGTCCTCCTGGCTATCCGGTTCACTGTAGCTGTGCACAGCAAATTCGACCAGAGGAGGGAAGCCTGGCTTGGAGTTTGGAGAACTGATTGGTCCCACCAGCTCAAGGAGAGAAGGTTCCTTGCAGATCTTCCCTGCCGTCGATGTTTGGAGATCGGACCTGGAGCAGGGCTTCACCCGGAGGTTCAGTCATGGTAGTGGTCCTCGATCCAGTGGTGACTCTGCCAAGAGACCTGCTTTATATGCAGTTTTCCCCCATTCACACAGCCTGGCTGTCAATCACACAGCAGGGTGGCTGTCCTGGCGGGACAGTCACCACAGCCAATCATACGGAGTGCAACATGGGTCATCAAGGAGACTCTGTGCAGGGAGTCTAAACCCCTCCCTCACATCCTGTCCCCTTCAGACATTCAGGCACATAAGGAGGGCTTCTGGGTAGAAGCTCGCCAAAGGATGTCGAACAAAGGAACCAAACCTGGTTTGGCGCACAGAGTAAAACATGAAAAATACCTTTACAAAAAGAAATGGCGAATAAACCCAGTCAGAACCGAAATAAAATAAAAGGGGTCCAGCGGGTTTAAAGTTTGAGGCTAATCTTAAAGAAAGGGGAATGAAATAATGTTACATGAGAGATAGACAAAAAGGGATAACTATTAACCCTTTCCAGTACTCTTTGTAAGATAGGTTGTATTGTGTCTGTGAAAGTAAAAAGACTAATAAAGTCAATGGCAACTTTACATGTTCTGGGGGACAGTAGTCAACCCCAGAAAATGGAGTCTAAAGTGGGAAGTCTGAAACAGACTGTGTCACTGCACTGAAGGTGCTGTGGGCCACACAGTAAAACGATGATGCCTATGGAGTAGGTGAGACTCCATATTCTATGAACACAAACATGTAAAACACACAGCAAAACACATGTAAGAGTGGGAAAAAAGGCTCACACTCTTACCAGGTGAAAAAAATAAATCCTAGGAATCCAACAAAGCTGCTGAGGGACTCATTAGCTAAGGGAAATTTTGCCATTCTGGAGAATTCTCCCTAACTGTCACTAAGACAGCTTAACTGATCTCTGCTTTGCCGTGCAGGCTCCAACTATTCCTCTTCAGCCCAAATGTGGCCGAACTGATTTTTTGAACCAGGACAGATCAAAAATGTTAGGATATTTATCACGTGGGGCTGACCTTTGCTGACACTCTGTAAACTAGACACATTTATTTGTAACATTATAGAGACTAAAACCACCATGCATATCACTACCAATATGTTATAATGTGCATAACATCGTCATCTACATGATTTTGCTAAGTCGGTTACAGACACGGTTTGCATCTCATTTAGGAAAGTATCCTAATGAAAGTGTAGCTATCAGATAACGGGATATTTTGGCTAATCTGCTGTAACCCTATACATAGAAAGCTGAGGGGGTGTTTTTTTTTACCATCTTTATACCTCAGGTCTTTAAAATGTGTTGCATGCTGAGAAGCATCATTTCAAATATTCCTATCCACTTGTTCCAGGTACTTCACCGTAAAATAGACGAACAACTGAAGTGAAGAACTCACACAATACTGAACAGAAACATTGGTTGGCGATGTAACAACACCCTCATGAGGGACCAGGTGTTTAGGGATTTCCTACGGAAAGAAATAGAAGCTTTCTTTATAACAAACGATACGGGGGGATCCTAATGGCTAGAGTTTGGGAAGCGGCAAAGGCCACCTTCAGGGGTCTCCTTATTGCGGAGGGCTCGAGTAAGAAATGGGAGAGAGCGCTAATAGAATCCAAACTCCGTGAAGACCTACCGGTCAAGAGGGCACAGCTCACAAAAGGTAATGTAGACCGCAAACACCTCCTGAGTGAAATAAGAGATAAGAGACAAGCCTTACACACAATCTTAATTGGTGAGATGGTCAAAAAAATGAGATACACAAAGCAGCAATATTATGAAAAGGGAGACAAGGTTGGAACCCTCCTGGCATATAGGTTGATGGGAAATAGGGCGGGTAGATGGATAGAGAAGGTCAGGGATGGGGCAGGTAACATCCAGATAACAACCAAGCACATAGCCAAATCCTTTGCAAGCTTTTATAAAGTACTCTATACTAAACAAGATGGCGAATCACTAGACGATATTCGGAGATATCTCGAGGACCATCCCCTACCTAAGCTCACAGACTTGGAGATGGAAGCACTGGAAAAGGATATAACAGAGGAAGAGGTGGAGGGGGCCATTACAAGACTGAAAGTAGGCAAGACCCGAGCGGGGGATGGATACACAGCCGACTTTTACAAACAATTCCAACCAGTGCTGATACAACCGCTGACCAAACTCTTTAATGAAATTAAAACCGCGGAAACCATCCCACCGACATTCCTACAGGCCATGATCACAGTAATTCCCAAGCCCGGCAAGGACCCGGCAGAGTGCGGTTCATGTAGGCCCATCTCGCTCCTGAACACAGACACGAAGATCTTCACCAGGATCCTGGCAACATGCCTAGAAAAATGTCTCTCCCGACTGATCCACCCTGATCAAGTTGGTTTTGTAATGAACAGACAGTATGCGCAAAACCCTACATATCCTGAGTTCAAAAAGAGTGAGACCAGCGGGTGCTCTTCTCCTGTCCCTAGACGGAGAAAAGGCGTTCGACAGGGTAAACTGGACCTTCATGGAGGGTGTTCTATCGTCTTTGGGGATGGGACCTAAATGGTGTGGTTGGATGACAGCTCTATACTCCCACCCCTCAGCAAAAGTTGTAGTGAACGGGGGCAAATCTGAAGCCCTTCCATTGGAAAGGGGCACAAGACAGGGGTGCCCACTATCCCCCCTCATATATGTGTTGGTAATGGAGCCCTGGGCCATAGCGTTCAGGGGAAATGACAAGATCCAGGGCATCAAAATGGGAGAAACCGACCATAAAATAACCCTGTTTGCCGACGATGTCCTATTATATCTCTCAAACCCATCCCAATTAGTTCCTGAGGTGCTGAATAACTTAGAGCAATATGGGACCATTGCAGACTACAGGGTAAACCTAGACAAATCAGTCGCATTCCCAATAGGCCAACTCAATGTCATAGAGAGGCAATATATTGAGGGCCTCCCGTTTTGTAAACAACCCGAGGGATTTTGTCACCTGGGGATTCAGATCCCATCAGACCTAGCAGATCTTTTTAAGGCAAACTACCCTCCCCTCTGGTTGGCGATCAAACGCGACCTTGGAGCGTTGAACGAAATCCGGCTTCTCATGGATGGTGCGCCTTAACTCCATTAAGATGGTGATCCTCCCTAAATTTCTATATCTGTTTCAAATGCTGCCAACCCAGATACGGAAGCCGTTCCTCCTAGAGATCAAGCGAACCATTCTCCACTACCTTCTCTGCTATCTTTGGGCTGGCAAATCCCATAGAATTGCCTACGACACCCTGATAAGGCCCAAAGACGAGGGTGGAGTTAACTTTCCAGACTTAGACACATACTATAAGGCATCACAGTTGCAAATTCTGGTAGACCACCTGGTGATGGGCCAGAAGAAACAGTGGGTAGGCTTAGATAACTAGCTTTTCTCCCCGGTCACACTAGACGAGTGGTTATGAGTCCCCAGGGCACATATCCTGAGGAGAGTTTTGAAGCACCCACTTTTGGGGGTGTTATGGTCCATATGGAAATAGGGGGTTATCTCAGGTGGCTCACAACATGGCCCTCGCCCCTGAGCTGCATCTGGGCTCCCCCACGCTGGGAGGGGATCAATGAGCCATTAGCCTTCCAACGATGGAATGAGGCAGGTCTCTGTAAAGCCGGACAACTCTGGAGGGAGGGGGTGTTTATATCTTTGGGAGATTTGAAGGACGCCCTGGGACTCCCCAACCTCTCTCCCTTTCGATACCTGCAACTCAAGGGTGCCCTTACTGAGAGCAGATGGGGAGATTATCTTAGGAGAGATCTAACAGACTTTGAGAAATTCCTTATCACATACAAAGGGACCAAAGGGGTGATATCACGGCTCTGCGGCTTTTTGCTGTTTTCCACTCCACGGGAACCCCCATCCTCCCAGGTACAATGGGAAAAAGATCTAGGCACACCCATAACTGAAAAAAGATGCACCAAGATATGTAGACAGGTCAATCGCTCCACAGCTGCGCCCCAAATACCGCCATCAGGCCCTTAAACTGATCCACAGATGCCACTACCCCCACAGAGGATAGCCAGAATGAGAAAGGGCTACGATCTACACTGCTGGAAATGTCACACTGAAAAAGGGGACTATGTACATATGTGGTGGAAGTGTCAAGTGGTACAAACCTACTGGAATGAGGTCTTGTCTTGGATAAAGGAGGTGGATGGTATTGAAAGGACTCTATCCCCTTGGCTAATGTTGTTTGGCATTGAGGTGGAGGGGTGTCCGAAGGTGAAACCCGATCACATGCTGCATGTTATGCTAGTTGCGGCTAGATGTTGTTGGGCCCAAAAATGGAAATCACCCCAACGTCTGGGGGAGGGAGAGTGGGTTTCCAAAATACGGGCAATATACGATATGGAATTCTTGACACACCTGATCGACGAATCTAAGTCTAATATTGAGGGCCTATGGCTTCCCTTCTTTGATAAATATCGAAGAACAGCATAAGACACAACAAACATCTTGGACAGACCCTTAGATCTGAACATTGCTGTCTAGACTCCCCCACCCTGAGTGTGGAGGGATCTGTTAGAAAGGGAGATGCTGTCCCTACATGTTGGTCCTTACATTTTGAGCCCCCCCTACCTTTTTTATGACTACTTTATGCTTGCGACATGTCTTTGTGAGATAATGTGTTGGACCCTGCTGTTATTATAATCCATCAAACCATGGTGTGGGAGAGGGAGGGGGTGGGGTGGAGGGAGTGGGAGGAAGGCGGGGGAAAGTTGTGATTGTTTTTTCATTCATTTTGCTGGTTGTATCATTGCATTATTTATGTCATAACCACAAAAACTTTAATAAAAATCGAATTTTCAAAAATAAATGTGTACTATGAGGAAAGTGTTTCGACAAGACATCATAAAGTAAGGCAAAGGTAAGGCAGGGAGCCCCTCCTTGGAAGGGGAGGGAAAGTGGTACCACAAGACTGTATATTATTTAAAGGAGGAATATAGAAATAAAACTAGTGGTGTAATAGGCCTGGAATAAGTAGTGGTTGTTATTGTAGCTTGTTATTTTGTTTCATTATATTTGTGTTTTATTGAATAAAAGACAGGCCCTAGAACGAACGGTAATTGTATGCATCGCTGTGTGGTGTGTTATTGGGCGGTTTCGTGGAGTGGTGTATGTGTGCAAGGCAGGGGAATAGAAAGGGATGGGGGGTTGATTTTCTTTTCTTGTTACAAGTAAGCAGCAGCATGCATGACATGTTAGTGGGACTTTGCAGGGTCAGTTAGAAATAAACATCACTAGCATGGGGGGTAGAACATTAATAGAACATATGTGGATTCTGGAGACAGGAGGAGTGGGGATGCCCTGCCCATGGCCAGGGCAGGGCTCACACAAGAGCATCTTGGAATACATGTTCACATTTTTAGTAGCTAAATATAAGGGGAAGCAGCTACATAAGAGAAATTAAATTATAGATCTCTGGGGTATGTTTGAAAATGCAGAAGATCAAGAGAATGGAGTAGAGGTGCAGAGACAGAAGGATGGGAAGTGCAGGAAGGGAGAAGGAGAGGGCGGGGTGCCAGTGAAGTGCGCAGGATTATATCCCTTGACAGCATATCCCGTAGAAGGGTACACCAATCCAATGTATGTAATCGTTGTGATAGGGACCCTTTCTGCTGTGTTAAAGTCCCCTTCAGCATCGGTAACACCACAGGCTACCGGTGGTATTGTATCAGCCTCTGTGGGTCTAAGGTCAGGAGAGTTCGAAAACAGGTTATCAGGGTTGTTGACAGAGTTGAACAGGATAGAATAATCCTCAAGAGAGGTGAGGAAGGTAGGGACACTGGAAGACATTTCAGGAGAATGCAGATCAGGAGATGTTTTGCTTAGAATGGATCATGGAGGAATAAAAAATATATGTGTTGAAAAGGAAGGAGGCAGGGGTAAGTGGACATGGTGGAAATGGATCAGGTATGGTGGTGAGAGATGTCGAGAGCGAGGACGATAGTGATACATTCACTGAGGAACAGGGTGAAGAAGAAGTAAGGGGTGAAGCGGTGGTAGAGAGTACGCCCCAAGCAGTAGGCACATGAGGGAGGGGCAAGTTGAGGAATAGGACTGGCAGAATGGTGACAGTAAGA
Source organism: Ambystoma mexicanum (assembly GCF_040938575.1). Lineage (NCBI taxonomy): Eukaryota > Metazoa > Chordata > Amphibia > Caudata > Ambystomatidae > Ambystoma > Ambystoma mexicanum. The sequence goes on along the minus strand of NC_090935.1, from coordinate 839,363,322 downwards.
AAAAGAGGAATTGGGAAGAAGGGACATAAGAAGTGGGGTAAAGATGCGGATGCCAGTGATATATAAGGGGGTGGGGAGAACACAGGATGTGCTCTGGCCCCAGATGGATAAGAATAATTTAATTAAGGCCCTCCCACAGCTCACAGCAGGGGCCAGAAAGTGGATATACAAATTCAAAAAGCAAATAGCAGGGGTGCCTCTGACAATAGGGGATCTTAAGAGCTTAATGGTTGCTATAGTTGTGGACCAGGCTGGGGATGTATGGGTTAAGGCTGGCTATGAAAGTATAACCCTCGCTGACCATCAGCATGATGGAGCACTGTATAATGGAATTAGAGCACAAGTGTGGGACACGTTACAAAGGGCTTTCCCATATGCCCCCGATTTGCAGTCTCTGATGCAGTGTACAATGGGGGATGATGAAGATCCAGCTAATTGTATTCTTAAATTGCAAGAGAGGTGGAGGAATGAGACAGGAGGACCGTGGGACTATTCTATATCATTCTTTTATTTCATTGTTACGAGGGGATTGCCAAAGGAAGTGCAGAAATCTCTAGATAAAATTGTGGGCATCGAGGAAAAGGGGTGGCCGGAAATACAGACCATAATAGTGCATCATTGCTAAAGGAATAAGGAAAAGGAGAGGGAAACACCTCAGAGAGGTCAAGTGGAGGAAGCAAAGTAGATAGAAAAGAAATTGGCAAAGATATCCATTCAGGTGCCTGCGTCTATGCCTGTACAGGTAGAGGGGACAGAAACCACTCAACAATTTGTGAGCACTACTATTGCTGCGCTCTGGGATTAAGGAGGACAAGGACTGTGGAACGGGGGGCAACATTACATGGCCCACAGGGAGGGCTGCAGCGAGTAAGAGGGGAATTTCGAGGAGCAAGAGAAGGAGGTTTTGGACCCAGGGGGGGTTGGTTTAGTCCATCCCAATGTTGGAATTGTTTGAGGTGGTGGCATTTCACAAGGGAATGCAGGAGCAGGTATGCAGTGCGGTATAATTATGGGTCACAGCAACAGGGCTCACGGCCCGAAGGGCTCCAAGGACTAGGGTATTCGCAACAGGGTCAAGCGTATCAGAACCAAGGGTATTTCAATGGGCAACACCAAATATATAATCAGCAGTCTAAAGCAGCTGATATGCAAGTACGGCATCCGCCCTGCAACAGCCAAAGCAGGCAGGCGCTGCCCCGGTGAGAAGGGTATCAAGTGGATCTACTGCTCCCTTTGTAGGAGAAGCAGTGATAGGAGGCAACCCCTTCTCCTTTCCAGGAACAAACACATACCCTGATCAGGACAGCCCACAGAGAGCACTTGCGTGTCTGGTCTTGTCAACGATCATCCACCCTGAACAGTAACCTTTGGTGGGGGCGTAGAAAGGAAATAAACAGTTCATATTTATGGTGGACTCAGGTGCAACTAAATCATGTATCATGGAGGGAAAGTTTTCCTTATCAGGAAAGTATCTTGATGTGTGAGGCTATGTGTAATGCAATCTAAATTAGGAGCCCTAGTAAGGCACAATGCAACTGTGGCAAAACACAAACAGAGGCGTGATTGAAACAGCAATCTAACTGGGACCCCTAGTCCTTCAAATGCAAGGGTGGCCAAACACAAACAGGGGCTTGATTGAAACAGCAATCTTACTGGACTTCTAGGCCTTCAGGATGCCAGGGTGGCAAAACACAAACAGTGGCATGATTGAAACAGCAGTCTAAATAGGACACCTAGGCCTTTGAAATGCAAGGGTGCCAAAACACAAATAGTGTCATTATTGAAATAGCAATATACATGGGAGCCCTATGCCTTCAAAATGCAAGGGCAGCAAAACACAAACAGTGGCATGATTAAAACAGCAATCTAACTGTGACCTTGAGGCCTTCGAAATTCAAGGTTGGCAAAACACAAACAGTTGCATTATTGAAACAATAATCTAACTGGAAGTCATAGTCCTTCAAAAATGCAAGGGTGGCCAAGCACAAACCGCGGCATGATTGGAACAGCAATCTAAATGGGAATCCTAGGCCTTTGAAATGTAAGGGTGGCAAAACACAAATAGTGGAATAATTGAGTGAAGATGTCTGTTACCTGGAAGTAACTGTAGCTGGCTAGTGTGACATCCTGCAGGGCTGGGGTACCAGGGTGAACATTCATACAGGTATGGGTGGCACCTGAAGAAAGGCATCCTTTGCCTGAGCCCTTAGTTGGCTGCCCACGCAATGTTGCCCTGAGAGGATCGAGGAAACTAGGCTTCCTCATCATGTGGTCATGACCCCGGCCATTCAGGAGCAGTGGTGGGCGGGTGTGCTGCAGAAAGCTCAACAAAGCCTTGATGGCTACGAATAAGGGCTGGAGGGTCTTGTGCAGAGGGCATGGGGACCTGGAGATAAGGAAGCAGAACTTAACACATCCGTGGTTGGATTCGTCAGGAGCAAGATCCACTCCGAGCAGAGTGGATGGGGTACTGGGCTTCTGGGTCACATGGTTGTAACCCCGGCCAATCAAGAGCAGTGGTGGGCAGGTGCACTGGAGAAAGCGTAACAAAGCACAGATGCATTTGAAAAAGGGGCAAAGGGCATTGTACATATGAGGACTAGAACATGCATTGAGCACACATTTGGGCTGCTGAAGGGAAGGTTTCAGGTGACTACACCAGGCATGAGCGACACTCTTATATAGCCTATTAAATGTGTAAAGAAAAATGGTTGTAATTTGCACAAAGCTGCAAAACGTGTGTACAGACAAATATTCCAATGCCTCCAGATGAGGACAATGCATGCCCTGACTTTGCAGCATGTTGCTTGGAAGTGTTTTTGTGGAAGATGTGGGACTTATATACTCTTTTTGCACCAATTGTTGGCACATGTGGAGTCATTTTCATCACCTGGATGTTTTCCCACCACCTGTTTGGGGAAGGTAACTGCACTCCAATTTATTTGAGTGCTTGAAGGAACTACCCTCACTCTTTTTTGGTGGTGTTTCTGCTTATACTACTATGGAATTAAGGCTGCCTTTTTGGGGCTAATGTCACTAGTGGAATTAGCACTGGATGAATTAACTCCAGTTGATTGGTTCAGATTCCTTAGGTGGAATTCACCAAGGTTGAATTTCCACCTAATTTTGTAACCTGTAATTTTTCAGAACAGTAAGAGTAAAGGTAATTTCATTACCAACACTTGTTTCCATTACCACTGAACTCTCATAGATGTGCTCTGCAGGAAGATCACTTCACGTGGCAGATGCAGTGACTTGCCAGTGGCACTGTTAGGCAGAATCAAATGCAGTACCCTTTGGAAACACCACGCACTATTAAGACTACAAGTGGCAGTACAATCCTGTACTACACAGTAAAGTGGTAGCGATGGCTCAGCCGCCAGACTTATCTCAAGAGTAAAGTGAGCAGTATCAGAAGTTACACAAAGGACAGCAATTACTATGGTTCAATCAAACACTGACTTAAGGTTTTTGAGTAAAAGAATATACATTTATTTACACATCATTTGTAAAACAATTCACTAAAGTAAAGCAGTAGAAAAATCACACTCTTAATATACTACACACCACCCAATAGATTCTGGACAAGTTAAGCTCAAAATGAATTGTGAGCAAAATGGCACATCTGCAATTTAAAAGGGATGGAAAGGAAAGATAATACAAAAATTAAGCAGCACGAACAAGTAAGTAAACAGGGCAATCTAGAAAAGGCTACTACGGTGAGGAAATCAAATCAAGAGGCCTGAGCCAAAGTCAATGGACCAGAGTCTTTGCAGAAGATCACACAGTTCTGAGTAGTTTGTGGTTAAGTCTTTGCCAGGAGTTCGAAACGAAATTGGTCGGAATAAAAGTGACTTTAAAGAGTAGAGAAGGACAAGCCCTCGGATTGGCGAAAGATTTCAAAAACTTTCACTGTGGTTGGACGGACCAAACAACCGGGTTTGCACAGTACCTTTAGAGCAGAAGAATGCTGTTGCTGAGGCAGACGTTCCTGCAGATCCTGCAGGCTCACGGTTCCTGAAGCGACTGTCGGACTGACACAAAGGAGTAAGACTGGAGGGTCCTGCACTGCCCAGGGAAGAAACTAGCAGTGGAGCAAAGTGACAAATAAAAGGTGCGCTCCTTAAAACCAAGCAGGGTCCGGTCCTCCTGGCTATCCGGTTCACTGTAGCTGTGCACAGCAAATTCGACCAGAGGAGGGAAGCCTGGCTTGGAGTTTGGAGAACTGATTGGTCCCACCAGCTCAAGGAGAGAAGGTTCCTTGCAGATCTTCCCTGCCGTCGATGTTTGGAGATCGGACCTGGAGCAGGGCTTCACCCGGAGGTTCAGTCATGGTAGTGGTCCTCGATCCAGTGGTGACTCTGCCAAGAGACCTGCTTTATATGCAGTTTTCCCCCATTCACACAGCCTGGCTGTCAATCACACAGCAGGGTGGCTGTCCTGGCGGGACAGTCACCACAGCCAATCATACGGAGTGCAACATGGGTCATCAAGGAGACTCTGTGCAGGGAGTCTAAACCCCTCCCTCACATCCTGTCCCCTTCAGACATTCAGGCACATAAGGAGGGCTTCTGGGTAGAAGCTCGCCAAAGGATGTCGAACAAAGGAACCAAACCTGGTTTGGCGCACAGAGTAAAACATGAAAAATACCTTTACAAAAAGAAATGGCGAATAAACCCAGTCAGAACCGAAATAAAATAAAAGGGGTCCAGCGGGTTTAAAGTTTGAGGCTAATCTTAAAGAAAGGGGAATGAAATAATGTTACATGAGAGATAGACAAAAAGGGATAACTATTAACCCTTTCCAGTACTCTTTGTAAGATAGGTTGTATTGTGTCTGTGAAAGTAAAAAGACTAATAAAGTCAATGGCAACTTTACATGTTCTGGGGGACAGTAGTCAACCCCAGAAAATGGAGTCTAAAGTGGGAAGTCTGAAACAGACTGTGTCACTGCACTGAAGGTGCTGTGGGCCACACAGTAAAACGATGATGCCTATGGAGTAGGTGAGACTCCATATTCTATGAACACAAACATGTAAAACACACAGCAAAACACATGTAAGAGTGGGAAAAAAGGCTCACACTCTTACCAGGTGAAAAAAATAAATCCTAGGAATCCAACAAAGCTGCTGAGGGACTCATTAGCTAAGGGAAATTTTGCCATTCTGGAGAATTCTCCCTAACTGTCACTAAGACAGCTTAACTGATCTCTGCTTTGCCGTGCAGGCTCCAACTATTCCTCTTCAGCCCAAATGTGGCCGAACTGATTTTTTGAACCAGGACAGATCAAAAATGTTAGGATATTTATCACGTGGGGCTGACCTTTGCTGACACTCTGTAAACTAGACACATTTATTTGTAACATTATAGAGACTAAAACCACCATGCATATCACTACCAATATGTTATAATGTGCATAACATCGTCATCTACATGATTTTGCTAAGTCGGTTACAGACACGGTTTGCATCTCATTTAGGAAAGTATCCTAATGAAAGTGTAGCTATCAGATAACGGGATATTTTGGCTAATCTGCTGTAACCCTATACATAGAAAGCTGAGGGGGTGTTTTTTTTTACCATCTTTATACCTCAGGTCTTTAAAATGTGTTGCATGCTGAGAAGCATCATTTCAAATATTCCTATCCACTTGTTCCAGGTACTTCACCGTAAAATAGACGAACAACTGAAGTGAAGAACTCACACAATACTGAACAGAAACATTGGTTGGCGATGTAACAACACCCTCATGAGGGACCAGGTGTTTAGGGATTTCCTACGGAAAGAAATAGAAGCTTTCTTTATAACAAACGATACGGGGGGATCCTAATGGCTAGAGTTTGGGAAGCGGCAAAGGCCACCTTCAGGGGTCTCCTTATTGCGGAGGGCTCGAGTAAGAAATGGGAGAGAGCGCTAATAGAATCCAAACTCCGTGAAGACCTACCGGTCAAGAGGGCACAGCTCACAAAAGGTAATGTAGACCGCAAACACCTCCTGAGTGAAATAAGAGATAAGAGACAAGCCTTACACACAATCTTAATTGGTGAGATGGTCAAAAAAATGAGATACACAAAGCAGCAATATTATGAAAAGGGAGACAAGGTTGGAACCCTCCTGGCATATAGGTTGATGGGAAATAGGGCGGGTAGATGGATAGAGAAGGTCAGGGATGGGGCAGGTAACATCCAGATAACAACCAAGCACATAGCCAAATCCTTTGCAAGCTTTTATAAAGTACTCTATACTAAACAAGATGGCGAATCACTAGACGATATTCGGAGATATCTCGAGGACCATCCCCTACCTAAGCTCACAGACTTGGAGATGGAAGCACTGGAAAAGGATATAACAGAGGAAGAGGTGGAGGGGGCCATTACAAGACTGAAAGTAGGCAAGACCCCCGCGGGGGATGGATACACAGCCGACTTTTACAAACAATTCCAACCAGTGCTGATACAACCGCTGACCAAACTCTTTAATGAAATTAAAACCGCGGAAACCATCCCACCGACATTCCTACAGGCCATGATCACAGTAATTCCCAAGCCCGGCAAGGACCCGGCAGAGTGCGGTTCATGTAGGCCCATCTCGCTCCTGAACACAGACACGAAGATCTTCACCAGGATCCTGGCAACATGCCTAGAAAAATGTCTCTCCCGACTGATCCACCCTGATCAAGTTGGTTTTGTAATGAACAGACAGTATGCGCAAAACCCTACATATCCTGAGTTCAAAAAGAGTGAGACCAGCGGGTGCTCTTCTCCTGTCCCTAGACGGAGAAAAGGCGTTCGACAGGGTAAACTGGACCTTCATGGAGGGTGTTCTATCGTCTTTGGGGATGGGACCTAAATGGTGTGGTTGGATGACAGCTCTATACTCCCACCCCTCAGCAAAAGTTGTAGTGAACGGGGGCAAATCTGAAGCCCTTCCATTGGAAAGGGGCACAAGACAGGGGTGCCCACTATCCCCCCTCATATATGTGTTGGTAATGGAGCCCTGGGCCATAGCGTTCAGGGGAAATGACAAGATCCAGGGCATCAAAATGGGAGAAACCGACCATAAAATAACCCTGTTTGCCGACGATGTCCTATTATATCTCTCAAACCCATCCCAATTAGTTCCTGAGGTGCTGAATAGCTTAGAGCAATATGGGACCATTGCAGACTACAGGGTAAACCTAGACAAATCAGTCGCATTCCCAATAGGCCAACTCAATGTCATAGAGAGGCAATATATTGAGGGCCTCCCGTTTTGTAAACAACCCGAGGGATTTTGTCACCTGGGGATTCAGATCCCATCAGACCTAGCAGATCTTTTTAAGGCAAACTACCCTCCCCTCTGGTTGGCGATCAAACGCGACCTTGGAGCGTTGAACGAAATCCGGCTTCTCATGGATGGTGCGCCTTAACTCCATTAAGATGGTGATCCTCCCTAAATTTCTATATCTGTTTCAAATGCTGCCAACCCAGATACGGAAGCCGTTCCTCCTAGAGATCAAGCGAACCATTCTCCACTACCTTCTCTGCTATCTTTGGGCTGGCAAATCCCATAGAATTGCCTACGACACCCTGATAAGGCCCAAAGACGAGGGTGGAGTTAACTTTCCAGACTTAGACACATACTATAAGGCATCACAGTTGCAAATTCTGGTAGACCACCTGGTGATGGGCCAGAAGAAACAGTGGGTAGGCTTAGATAACTAGCTTTTCTCCCCGGTCACACTAGACGAGTGGTTATGAGTCCCCAGGGCACATATCCTGAGGAGAGTTTTGAAGCACCCACTTTTGGGGGTGTTATGGTCCATATGGAAATAGGGGGGTTATCTCAGGTGGCTCACAACATGGCCCTCGCCCCTGAGCTGCATCTGGGCTCCCCCACGCTGGGAGGGGATCAATGAGCCATTAGCCTTCCAACGATGGAATGAGGCAGGTCTCTGTAAAGCCGGACAACTCTGGAGGGAGGGGGTGTTTATATCTTTGGGAGATTTGAAGGACGCCCTGGGACTCCCCAACCTCTCTCCCTTTCGATACCTGCAACTCAAGGGTGCCCTTACTGAGAGCAGATGGGGAGATTATCTTAGGAGAGATCTAACAGACTTTGAGAAATTCCTTATCACATACAAAGGGACCAAAGGGGTGATATCACGGCTCTGCGGCTTTTTGCTGTTTTCCACTCCACGGGAACCCCCATCCTCCCAGGTACAATGGGAAAAAGATCTAGGCACACCCATAACTGAAAAAAGATGGACCAAGATATGTAGACAGGTCAATCGCTCCACAGCTGCGCCCCAAATACCGCCATCAGGCCCTTAAACTGATCCACAGATGCCACTACCCCCACAGAGGATAGCCAGAATGAGAAAGGGCTACGATCTACACTGCTGGAAATGTCACACTGAAAAAGGGGACTATGTACATATGTGGTGGAAGTGTCAAGTGGTACAAACCTACTGGAATGAGGTCTTGTCTTGGATAAAGGAGGTGGATGGTATTGAAAGGACTCTATCCCCTTGGCTAATGTTGTTTGGCATTGAGGTGGAGGGGTGTCCGAAGGTGAAACCCGATCACATGCTGCATGTTATGCTAGTTGCGGCTAGATGTTGTTGGGCCCAAAAATGGAAATCGCCCCAACGTCTGGGGGAGGGAGAGTGGGTTTCCAAAATACGGGCAATATACGATATGGAATTCTTGACACACCTGATCGACGAATCTAAGTCTAATATTGAGGGCCTATGGCTTCCCTTCTTTGATAAATATCGAAGAACAGCATAAGACACAACAAACATCTTGGACAGACCCTTAGATCTGAACATTGCTGTCTAGACTCCCCCACCCTGAGTGTGGAGGGATCTGTTAGAAAGGGAGATGCTGTCCCTACATGTTGGTCCTTACATTTTGAGCCCCCCCTACCTTTTTTATGACTACTTTATGCTTGCGACATGTCTTTGTGAGATAATGTGTTGGACCCTGCTGTTATTATAATCCATCAAACCATGGTGTGGGAGAGGGAGGGGGTGGGGTGGAGGGAGTGGGAGGAAGGCGGGGGAAAGTTGTGATTGTTTTTTCATTCATTTTGCTGGTTGTATCATTGCATTATTTATGTCATAACCACAAAAACTTTAATAAAAATCGAATTTTCAAAAATAAATGTGTACTATGAGGAAAGTGTTTCGACAAGACATCATAAAGTAAGGCAAAGGTAAGGCAGGGAGCCCCTCCTTGGAAGGGGAGGGAAAGTGGTACCACAAGACTGTATATTATTTAAAGGAGGAATATAGAAATAAAACTAGTGGTGTAATAGGCCTGGAATAAATAGTGGTTGTTATTGTAGCTTGTTATTTTGTTTCATTATATTTGTGTTTTATTGAATAAAAGACAGGCCCTAGAACGAACGGTAATTGTATGCATCGCTGTGTGGTGTGTTATTGGGCGGTTTCGTGGAGTGGTGTATGTGTGCAAGGCAGGGGAATAGAAAGGGATGGGGGGTTGATTTTCTTTTCTTGTTACAAGTAAGCAGCAGCATGCATGACATGTTAGTGGGACTTTGCAGGGTCAGTTAGAAATAAACATCACTAGCATGGGGGGTAGAACATTAATAGAACATATGTGGATTCTGGAGACAGGAGGAGTGGGGATGCCCTGCCCATGGCCAGGGCAGGGCTCACACAAGAGCATCTTGGAATACATGTTCACATTTTTAGTAGCTAAATATAAGGGGAAGCAGCTACATAAGAGAAATTAAATTATAGATCTCTGGGGTATGTTTGAAAATGCAGAAGATCAAGAGAATGGAGTAGAGGTGCAGAGACAGAAGGATGGGAAGTGCAGGAAGGGAGAAGGAGAGGGCGGGGTGCCAGTGAAGTGCGCAGGATTATATCCCTTGACAGCATATCCCGTAGAAGGGTACACCAATCCAATGTATGTAATCGTTGTGATAGGGACCCTTTCTGCTGTGTTAAAGTCCCCTTCAGCATCGGTAACACCACAGGCTACCGGTGGTATTGTATCAGCCTCTGTGGGTCTAAGGTCAGGAGAGTTCGAAAACAGGTTATCAGGGTTGTTGACAGAGTTGAACAGGATAGAATAATCCTCAAGAGAGGTGAGGAAGGTAGGGACACTGGAAGACATTTCAGGAGAATGCAGATCAGGAGATGTTTTGCTTAGAATGGATCATGGAGGAATAAAAAATATATGTGTTGAAAAGGAAGGAGGCAGGGGTAAGTGGACATGGTGGAAATGGATCAGGTATGGTGGTGAGAGATGTCGAGAGCGAGGACGATAGTGATACATTCACTGAGGAACAGGGTGAAGAAGAAGTAAGGGGTGAAGCGGTGGTAGAGAGTACGCCCCAAGCAGTAGGCACATGAGGGAGGGGCAAGTTGAGGAATAGGACTGGCAGAATGGTGACAGTAAGAAAAAGAGGAATTGGGAAGAAGGGACATAAGAAGTGGGGTAAAGATGCGGATGCCAGTGATATATAAGGGGGTGGGGAGAACACAGGATGTGCTCTGGCCCCAGATGGATAAGAATAATTTAATTAAGGCCCTCCCACAGCTCACAGCAGGGGCCAGAAAGTGGATATACAAATTCAAAAAGCAAATAGCAGGGGTGCCTCTGACAATAGGGGATCTTAAGAGCTTAATGGTTGCTATAGTTGTGGACCAGGCTGGGGATGTATGGGTTAAGGCTGGCTATGAAAGTATAACCCTCGCTGACCATCAGCATGATGGAGCACTGTATAATGGAATTAGAGCACAAGTGTGGGACACGTTACAAAGGGCTTTCCCATATGCCCCCGATTTGCAGTCTCTGATGCAGTGTACAATGGGGGATGATGAAGATCCAGCTAATTGTATTCTTAAATTGCAAGAGAGGTGGAGGAATGAGACAGGAGGACCGTGGGACTATTCTATATCATTCTTTTATTTCATTGTTACGAGGGGATTGCCAAAGGAAGTGCAGAAATCTCTAGATAAAATTGTGGGCATCGAGGAAAAGGTGTGGCCGGAAATACAGACCATAATAGTGCATCATTGCTAAAGGAATAAGGAAAAGGAGAGGGAAACACCTCAGAGAGGTCAAGTGGAGGAAGCAAAGTAGATAGAAAAGAAATTGGCAAAGATATCCATTCAGGTGCCTGCGTCTATGCCTGTACAGGTAGAGGGGACAGAAACCACTCAACAATTTGTGAGCACTACTATTGCTGCGCTCTGGGATTAAGGAGGACAAGGACTGTGGAACGGGGGGCAACATTACATGGCCCACAGGGAGGGCTGCAGCGAGTAAGAGGGGAATTTCGAGGAGCAAGAGAAGGAGGTTTTGGACCCAAGGGGGGTTGGTTTAGTCCATCCCAATGTTGGAATTGTTTGAGGTGGTGGCATTTCACAAGGGAATGCAGGAGCAGGTATGCAGTGCGGTATAATTATGGGTCACAGCAACAGGGCTCACGGCCCGAAGGGCTCCAAGGACTAGGGTATTCGCAACAGGGTCAAGCGTATCAGAACCAAGGGTATTTCAATGGGCAACACCAAATATATAATCAGCAGTCTAAAGCAGCTGATATGCAAGTACGGCATCCGCCCTGCAACAGCCAAAGCAGGCAGGCGCTGCCCCGGTGAGAAGGGTATCAAGTGGATCTACTGCTCCCTTTGTAGGAGAAGCAGTGATAGGAGGCAACCCCTTCTCCTTTCCAGGAACAAACACATACCCTGATCAGGACAGCCCACAGAGAGCACTTGCGTGTCTGGTCTTGTCAACGATCATCCACCCTGAACAGTAACCTTTGGTGGGGGCGTAGAAAGGAAATAAACAGTTCATATTTATGGTGGACTCAGGTGCAACTAAATCATGTATCATGGAGGGAAAGTTTTCCTTATCAGGAAAGTATCTTGATGTGTGAGGCTATGTGTAATGCAATCTAAATTAGGAGCCCTAGTAAGGCACAATGCAACTGTGGCAAAACACAAACAGAGGCGTGATTGAAACAGCAATCTAACTGGGACCCCTAGTCCTTCAAATGCAAGGGTGGCCAAACACAAACAGGGGCTTGATTGAAACAGCAATCTTACTGGACTTCTAGGCCTTCAGGATGCCAGGGTGGCAAAACACAAACAGTGGCATGATTGAAACAGCAGTCTAAATAGGACACCTAGGCCTTTGAAATGCAAGGGTGCCAAAACACAAATAGTGTCATTATTGAAATAGCAATATACATGGGAGCCCTATGCCTTCAAAATGCAAGGGCAGCAAAACACAAACAGTGGCATGATTAAAACAGCAATCTAACTGTGACCTTGAGGCCTTCGAAATTCAAGGTTGGCAAAACACAAACAGTTGCATTATTGAAACAATAATCTAACTGGAAGTCATAGTCCTTCAAAAATGCAAGGGTGGCCAAGCACAAACCGCGGCATGATTGGAACAGCAATCTAAATGGGAATCCTAGGCCTTTGAAATGTAAGGGTGGCAAAACACAAATAGTGGAATAATTGAGTGAAGATGTCTGTTACCTGGAAGTAACTGTAGCTGGCTAGTGTGACATCCTGCAGGGCTGGGGTACCAGGGTGAACATTCATACAGGTATGGGTGGCACCCGAAGAAAGGCATCCTTTGCCTGAGCCCTTAGTTGGCTGCCCACGCAATGTTGCCCTGAGAGGATCGAGGAAACTAGGCTTCCTCATCATGTGGTCATGACCCCGGCCATTCAGGAGCAGTGGTGGGCGGGTGTGCTGCAGAAAGCTCAACAAAGCCTTGATGGCTACGAATAAGGGCTGGAGGGTCTTGTGCAGAGGGCATGGGGACCTGGAGATAAGGAAGCAGAACTTAACACATCCGTGGTTGGATTCGTCAGGAGCAAGATCCACTCCGAGCAGAGTGGATGGGGTACTGGGCTTCTGGGTCACATGGTTGTAACCCCGGCCAATCAAGAGCAGTGGTGGGCAGGTGCACTGGAGAAAGCGTAACAAAGCACAGATGCATTTGAAAAAGGGGCAAAGGGCATTGTACATATGAGGACTAGAACATGCATTGAGCACACATTTGGGCTGCTGAAGGGAAGGTTTCAGGTGACTACACCAGGCATGAGCGACACTCTTATATAGCCTATTAAATGTGTAAAGAAAAATGGTTGTAATTTGCACAAAGCTGCAAAACGTGTGTACAGACAAATATTCCAATGCCTCCAGATGAGGACAATGCATGCCCTGACTTTGCAGCATGTTGCTTGGAAGTGTTTTTGTGGAAGATGTGGGACTTATATACTCTTTTTGCACCAATTGTTGGCACATGTGGAGTCATTTTCATCACCTGGATGTTTTCCCACCACCTGTTTGGGGAAGGTAACTGCACTCCAATTTATTTGAGTGCTTGAAGGAACTACCCTCACTCTTTTTTGGTGGTGTTTCTGCTTATACTACTATGGAATTAAGGCTGCCTTTTTGGGGCTAATGTCACTAGTGGAATTAGCACTGGATGAATTAACTCCAGTTGATTGGTTCAGATTCCTTAGGTGGAATTCACCAAGGTTGAATTTCCACCTAATTTTGTAACCTGTAATTTTTCAGAACAGTAAGAGTAAAGGTAATTTCATTACCAACACTTGTTTCCATTACCACTGAACTCTCATAGATGTGCTCTGCAGGAAGATCACTTCACGTGGCAGATGCAGTGACTTGCCAGTGGCACTGTTAGGCAGAATCAAATGCAGTACCCTTTGGAAACACCACGCACTATTAAGACTACAAGTGGCAGTACAATCCTGTACTACACAGTAAAGTGGTAGCGATGGCTCAGCCGCCAGACTTATCTCAAGAGTAAAGTGAGCAGTATCAGAAGTTACACAAAGGACAGCAATTACTATGGTTCAATCAAACACTGACTTAAGGTTTTTGAGTAAAAGAATATACATTTATTTACACATCATTTGTAAAACAATTCACTAAAGTAAAGCAGTAGAAAAATCACACTCTTAATATACTACACACCACCCAATAGATTCTGGACAAGTTAAGCTCAAAATGAATTGTGAGCAAAATGGCACATCTGCAATTTAAAAGGGATGGAAAGGAAAGATAATACAAAAATTAAGCAGCACGAACAAGTAAGTAAACAGGGCAATCTAGAAAAGGCTACTACGGTGAGGAAATCAAATCAAGAGGCCTGAGCCAAAGTCAATGGACCAGAGTCTTTGCAGAAGATCACACAGTTCTGAGTAGTTTGTGGTTAAGTCTTTGCCAGGAGTTCGAAACGAAATTGGTCGGAATAAAAGTGACTTTAAAGAGTAGAGAAGGACAAGCCCTCGGATTGGCGAAAGATTTCAAAAACTTTCACTGTGGTTGGACGGACCAAACAACCGGGTTTGCACAGTACCTTTAGAGCAGAAGAATGCTGTTGCTGAGGCAGACGTTCCTGCAGATCCTGCAGGCTCACGGTTCCTGAAGCGACTGTCGGACTGACACAAAGGAGTAAGACTGGAGGGTCCTGCACTGCCCAGGGAAGAAACTAGCAGTGGAGCAAAGTGACAAATAAAAGGTGCGCTCCTTAAAACCCAAGCAGGGTCCGGTCCTCCTGGCTATCCGGTTCACTGTAGCTGTGCACAGCAAATTCGACCAGAGGAGGGAAGCCTGGCTTGGAGTTTGGAGAACTGATTGGTCCCACCAGCTCAAGGAGAGAAGGTTCCTTGCAGATCTTCCCTGCCGTCGATGTTTGGAGATCGGACCTGGAGCAGGGCTTCACCCGGAGGTTCAGTCATGGTAGTGGTCCTCGATCCAGTGGTGACTCTGCCAAGAGACCTGCTTTATATGCAGTTTTCCCCCATTCACACAGCCTGGCTGTCAATCACACAGCAGGGTGGCTGTCCTGGCGGGACAGTCACCACAGCCAATCATACGGAGTGCAACATGGGTCATCAAGGAGACTCTGTGCAGGGAGTCTAAACCCCTCCCTCACATCCTGTCCCCTTCAGACATTCAGGCACATAAGGAGGGCTTCTGGGTAGAAGCTCGCCAAAGGATGTCGAACAAAGGAACCAAACCTGGTTTGGCGCACAGAGTAAAACATGAAAAATACCTTTACAAAAAGAAATGGCGAATAAACCCAGTCAGAACCGAAATAAAATAAAAGGGGTCCAGCGGGTTTAAAGTTTGAGGCTAATCTTAAAGAAAGGGGAATGAAATAATGTTACATGAGAGATAGACAAAAAGGGATAACTATTAACCCTTTCCAGTACTCTTTGTAAGATAGGTTGTATTGTGTCTGTGAAAGTAAAAAGACTAATAAAGTCAATGGCAACTTTACATGTTCTGGGGGACAGTAGTCAACCCCAGAAAATGGAGTCTAAAGTGGGAAGTCTGAAACAGACTGTGTCACTGCACTGAAGGTGCTGTGGGCCACACAGTAAAACGATGATGCCTATGGAGTAGGTGAGACTCCATATTCTATGAACACAAACATGTAAAACACACAGCAAAACACATGTAAGAGTGGGAAAAAAGGCTCACACTCTTACCAGGTGAAAAAAATAAATCCTAGGAATCCAACAAAGCTGCTGAGGGACTCATTAGCTAAGGGAAATTTTGCCATTCTGGAGAATTCTCCCTAACTGTCACTAAGACAGCTTAACTGATCTCTGCTTTGCCGTGCAGGCTCCAACTATTCCTCTTCAGCCCAAATGTGGCCGAACTGATTTTTTGAACCAGGACAGATCAAAAATGTTAGGATATTTATCACGTGGGGCTGACCTTTGCTGACACTCTGTAAACTAGACACATTTATTTGTAACATTATAGAGACTAAAACCACCATGCATATCACTACCAATATGTTATAATGTGCATAACATCGTCATCTACATGATTTTGCTAAGTCGGTTACAGACACGGTTTGCATCTCATTTAGGAAAGTATCCTAATGAAAGTGTAGCTATCAGATAACGGGATATTTTGGCTAATCTGCTGTAACCCTATACATAGAAAGCTGAGGGGGTGTTTTTTTTTACCATCTTTATACCTCAGGTCTTTAAAATGTGTTGCATGCTGAGAAGCATCATTTCAAATATTCCTATCCACTTGTTCCAGGTACTTCACCGTAAAATAGACGAACAACTGAAGTGAAGAACTCACACAATACTGAACAGAAACATTGGTTGGCGATGTAACAACACCCTCATGAGGGACCAGGTGTTTAGGGATTTCCTACGGAAAGAAATAGAAGCTTTCTTTATAACAAACGATACGGGGGGATCCTAATGGCTAGAGTTTGGGAAGCGGCAAAGGCCACCTTCAGGGGTCTCCTTATTGCGGAGGGCTCGAGTAAGAAATGGGAGAGAGCGCTAATAGAATCCAAACTCCGTGAAGACCTACCGGTCAAGAGGGCACAGCTCACAAAAGGTAATGTAGACCGCAAACACCTCCTGAGTGAAATAAGAGATAAGAGACAAGCCTTACACACAATCTTAATTGGTGAGATGGTCAAAAAAATGAGATACACAAAGCAGCAATATTATGAAAAGGGAGACAAGGTTGGAACCCTCCTGGCATATAGGTTGATGGGAAATAGGGCGGGTAGATGGATAGAGAAGGTCAGGGATGGGGCAGGTAACATCCAGATAACAACCAAGCACATAGCCAAATCCTTTGCAAGCTTTTATAAAGTACTCTATACTAAACAAGATGGCGAATCACTAGACGATATTCGGAGATATCTCGAGGACCATCCCCTACCTAAGCTCACAGACTTGGAGATGGAAGCACTGGAAAAGGATATAACAGAGGAAGAGGTGGAGGGGGCCATTACAAGACTGAAAGTAGGCAAGACCCCCACGGGGGATGGATACACAGCCGACTTTTACAAACAATTCCAACCAGTGCTGATACAACCGCTGACCAAACTCTTTAATGAAATTAAAACCGCGGAAACCATCCCACCGACATTCCTACAGGCCATGATCACAGTAATTCCCAAGCCCGGCAAGGACCCGGCAGAGTGCGGTTCATGTAGGCCCATCTCGCTCCTGAACACAGACACGAAGATCTTCACCAGGATCCTGGCAACATGCCTAGAAAAATGTCTCTCCCGACTGATCCACCCTGATCAAGTTGGTTTTGTAATGAACAGACAGTATGCGCAAAACCCTACATATCCTGAGTTCAAAAAGAGTGAGACCAGCGGGTGCTCTTCTCCTGTCCCTAGACGGAGAAAAGGCGTTCGACAGGGTAAACTGGACCTTCATGGAGGGTGTTCTATCGTCTTTGGGGATGGGACCTAAATGGTGTGGTTGGATGACAGCTCTATACTCCCACCCCTCAGCAAAAGTTGTAGTGAACGGGGGCAAATCTGAAGCCCTTCCATTGGAAAGGGGCACAAGACAGGGGTGCCCACTATCCCCCCTCATATATGTGTTGGTAATGGAGCCCTGGGCCATAGCGTTCAGGGGAAATGACAAGATCCAGGGCATCAAAATGGGAGAAACCGACCATAAAATAACCCTGTTTGCCGACGATGTCCTATTATATCTCTCAAACCCATCCCAATTAGTTCCTGAGGTGCTGAATAGCTTAGAGCAATATGGGACCATTGCAGACTACAGGGTAAACCTAGACAAATCAGTCGCATTCCCAATAGGCCAACTCAATGTCATAGAGAGGCAATATATTGAGGGCCTCCCGTTTTGTAAACAACCCGAGGGATTTTGTCACCTGGGGATTCAGATCCCATCAGACCTAGCAGATCTTTTTAAGGCAAACTACCCTCCCCTCTGGTTGGCGATCAAACGCGACCTTGGAGCGTTGAACGAAATCCGGCTTCTCATGGATGGTGCGCCTTAACTCCATTAAGATGGTGATCCTCCCTAAATTTCTATATCTGTTTCAAATGCTGCCAACCCAGATACGGAAGCCGTTCCTCCTAGAGATCAAGCGAACCATTCTCCACTACCTTCTCTGCTATCTTTGGGCTGGCAAATCCCATAGAATTGCCTACGACACCCTGATAAGGCCCAAAGACGAGGGTGGAGTTAACTTTCCAGACTTAGACACATACTATAAGGCATCACAGTTGCAAATTCTGGTAGACCACCTGGTGATGGGCCAGAAGAAACAGTGGGTAGGCTTAGATAACTAGCTTTTCTCCCCGGTCACACTAGACGAGTGGTTATGAGTCCCCAGGGCACATATCCTGAGGAGAGTTTTGAAGCACCCACTTTTGGGGGTGTTATGGTCCATATGGAAATAGGGGGGTTATCTCAGGTGGCTCACAACATGGCCCTCGCCCCTGAGCTGCATCTGGGCTCCCCCACGCTGGGAGGGGATCAATGAGCCATTAGCCTTCCAACGATGGAATGAGGCAGGTCTCTGTAAAGCCGGACAACTCTGGAGGGAGGGGGTGTTTATATCTTTGGGAGATTTGAAGGACGCCCTGGGACTCCCCAACCTCTCTCCCTTTCGATACCTGCAACTCAAGGGTGCCCTTACTGAGAGCAGATGGGGAGATTATCTTAGGAGAGATCTAACAGACTTTGAGAAATTCCTTATCACATACAAAGGGACCAAAGGGGTGATATCACGGCTCTGCGGCTTTTTGCTGTTTTCCACTCCACGGGAACCCCCATCCTCCCAGGTACAATGGGAAAAAGATCTAGGCACACCCATAACTGAAAAAAGATGGACCAAGATATGTAGACAGGTCAATCGCTCCACAGCTGCGCCCCAAATACCGCCATCAGGCCCTTAAACTGATCCACAGATGCCACTACCCCCACAGAGGATAGCCAGAATGAGAAAGGGCTACGATCTACACTGCTGGAAATGTCACACTGAAAAAGGGGACTATGTACATATGTGGTGGAAGTGTCAAGTGGTACAAACCTACTGGAATGAGGTCTTGTCTTGGATAAAGGAGGTGGATGGTATTGAAAGGACTCTATCCCCTTGGCTAATGTTGTTTGGCATTGAGGTGGAGGGGTGTCCGAAGGTGAAACCCGATCACATGCTGCATGTTATGCTAGTTGCGGCTAGATGTTGTTGGGCCCAAAAATGGAAATCGCCCCAACGTCTGGGGGAGGGAGAGTGGGTTTCCAAAATACGGGCAATATACGATATGGAATTCTTGACACACCTGATCGACGAATCTAAGTCTAATATTGAGGGCCTATGGCTTCCCTTCTTTGATAAATATCGAAGAACAGCATAAGACACAACAAACATCTTGGACAGACCCTTAGATCTGAACATTGCTGTCTAGACTCCCCCACCCTGAGTGTGGAGGGATCTGTTAGAAAGGGAGATGCTGTCCCTACATGTTGGTCCTTACATTTTGAGCCCCCCCTACCTTTTTTATGACTACTTTATGCTTGCGACATGTCTTTGTGAGATAATGTGTTGGACCCTGCTGTTATTATAATCCATCAAACCATGGTGTGGGAGAGGGAGGGGGTGGGGTGGAGGGAGTGGGAGGAAGGCGGGGGAAAGTTGTGATTGTTTTTTCATTCATTTTGCTGGTTGTATCATTGCATTATTTATGTCATAACCACAAAAACTTTAATAAAAATCGAATTTTCAAAAATAAATGTGTACTATGAGGAAAGTGTTTCGACAAGACATCATAAAGTAAGGCAAAGGTAAGGCAGGGAGCCCCTCCTTGGAAGGGGAGGGAAAGTGGTACCACAAGACTGTATATTATTTAAAGGAGGAATATAGAAATAAAACTAGTGGTGTAATAGGCCTGGAATAAATAGTGGTTGTTATTGTAGCTTGTTATTTTGTTTCATTATATTTGTGTTTTATTGAATAAAAGACAGGCCCTAGAACGAACGGTAATTGTATGCATCGCTGTGTGGTGTGTTATTGGGCGGTTTCGTGGAGTGGTGTATGTGTGCAAGGCAGGGGAATAGAAAGGGATGGGGGGTTGATTTTCTTTTCTTGTTACAAGTAAGCAGCAGCATGCATGACATGTTAGTGGGACTTTGCAGGGTCAGTTAGAAATAAACATCACTAGCATGGGGGGTAGAACATTAATAGAACATATGTGGATTCTGGAGACAGGAGGAGTGGGGATGCCCTGCCCATGGCCAGGGCAGGGCTCACACAAGAGCATCTTGGAATACATGTTCACATTTTTAGTAGCTAAATATAAGGGGAAGCAGCTACATAAGAGAAATTAAATTATAGATCTCTGGGGTATGTTTGAAAATGCAGAAGATCAAGAGAATGGAGTAGAGGTGCAGAGACAGAAGGATGGGAAGTGCAGGAAGGGAGAAGGAGAGGGCGGGGTGCCAGTGAAGTGCGCAGGATTATATCCCTTGACAGCATATCCCGTAGAAGGGTACACCAATCCAATGTATGTAATCGTTGTGATAGGGACCCTTTCTGCTGTGTTAAAGTCCCCTTCAGCATCGGTAACACCACAGGCTACCGGTGGTATTGTATCAGCCTCTGTGGGTCTAAGGTCAGGAGAGTTCGAAAACAGGTTATCAGGGTTGTTGACAGAGTTGAACAGGATAGAATAATCCTCAAGAGAGGTGAGGAAGGTAGGGACACTGGAAGACATTTCAGGAGAATGCAGATCAGGAGATGTTTTGCTTAGAATGGATCATGGAGGAATAAAAAATATATGTGTTGAAAAGGAAGGAGGCAGGGGTAAGTGGACATGGTGGAAATGGATCAGGTATGGTGGTGAGAGATGTCGAGAGCGAGGACGATAGTGATACATTCACTGAGGAACAGGGTGAAGAAGAAGTAAGGGGTGAAGCGGTGGTAGAGAGTACGCCCCAAGCAGTAGGCACATGAGGGAGGGGCAAGTTGAGGAATAGGACTGGCAGAATGGTGACAGTAAGAAAAAGAGGAATTGGGAAGAAGGGACATAAGAAGTGGGGTAAAGATGCGGATGCCAGTGATATATAAGGGGGTGGGGAGAACACAGGATGTGCTCTGGCCCCAGATGGATAAGAATAATTTAATTAAGGCCCTCCCACAGCTCACAGCAGGGGCCAGAAAGTGGATATACAAATTCAAAAAGCAAATAGCAGGGGTGCCTCTGACAATAGGGGATCTTAAGAGCTTAATGGTTGCTATAGTTGTGGACCAGGCTGGGGATGTATGGGTTAAGGCTGGCTATGAAAGTATAACCCTCGCTGACCATCAGCATGATGGAGCACTGTATAATGGAATTAGAGCACAAGTGTGGGACACGTTACAAAGGGCTTTCCCATATGCCCCCGATTTGCAGTCTCTGATGCAGTGTACAATGGGGGATGATGAAGATCCAGCTAATTGTATTCTTAAATTGCAAGAGAGGTGGAGGAATGAGACAGGAGGACCGTGGGACTATTCTATATCATTCTTTTATTTCATTGTTACGAGGGGATTGCCAAAGGAAGTGCAGAAATCTCTAGATAAAATTGTGGGCATCGAGGAAAAGGGGTGGCCGGAAATACAGACCATAATAGTGCATCATTGCTAAAGGAATAAGGAAAAGGAGAGGGAAACACCTCAGAGAGGTCAAGTGGAGGAAGCAAAGTAGATAGAAAAGAAATTGGCAAAGATATCCATTCAGGTGCCTGCGTCTATGCCTGTACAGGTAGAGGGGACAGAAACCACTCAACAATTTGTGAGCACTACTATTGCTGCGCTCTGGGATTAAGGAGGACAAGGACTGTGGAACGGGGGGCAACATTACATGGCCCACAGGGAGGGCTGCAGCGAGTAAGAGGGGAATTTCGAGGAGCAAGAGAAGGAGGTTTTGGACCCAAGGGGGGTTGGTTTAGTCCATCCCAATGTTGGAATTGTTTGAGGTGGTGGCATTTCACAAGGGAATGCAGGAGCAGGTATGCAGTGCGGTATAATTATGGGTCACAGCAACAGGGCTCACGGCCCGAAGGGCTCCAAGGACTAGGGTATTCGCAACAGGGTCAAGCGTATCAGAACCAAGGGTATTTCAATGGGCAACACCAAATATATAATCAGCAGTCTAAAGCAGCTGATATGCAAGTACGGCATCCGCCCTGCAACAGCCAAAGCAGGCAGGCGCTGCCCCGGTGAGAAGGGTATCAAGTGGATCTACTGCTCCCTTTGTAGGAGAAGCAGTGATAGGAGGCAACCCCTTCTCCTTTCCAGGAACAAACACATACCCTGATCAGGACAGCCCACAGAGAGCACTTGCGTGTCTGGTCTTGTCAACGATCATCCACCCTGAACAGTAACCTTTGGTGGGGGCGTAGAAAGGAAATAAACAGTTCATATTTATGGTGGACTCAGGTGCAACTAAATCATGTATCATGGAGGGAAAGTTTTCCTTATCAGGAAAGTATCTTGATGTGTGAGGCTATGTGTAATGCAATCTAAATTAGGAGCCCTAGTAAGGCACAATGCAACTGTGGCAAAACACAAACAGAGGCGTGATTGAAACAGCAATCTAACTGGGACCCCTAGTCCTTCAAATGCAAGGGTGGCCAAACACAAACAGGGGCTTGATTGAAACAGCAATCTTACTGGACTTCTAGGCCTTCAGGATGCCAGGGTGGCAAAACACAAACAGTGGCATGATTGAAACAGCAGTCTAAATAGGACACCTAGGCCTTTGAAATGCAAGGGTGCCAAAACACAAATAGTGTCATTATTGAAATAGCAATATACATGGGAGCCCTATGCCTTCAAAATGCAAGGGCAGCAAAACACAAACAGTGGCATGATTAAAACAGCAATCTAACTGTGACCTTGAGGCCTTCGAAATTCAAGGTTGGCAAAACACAAACAGTTGCATTATTGAAACAATAATCTAACTGGAAGTCATAGTCCTTCAAAAATGCAAGGGTGGCCAAGCACAAACCGCGGCATGATTGGAACAGCAATCTAAATGGGAATCCTAGGCCTTTGAAATGTAAGGGTGGCAAAACACAAATAGTGGAATAATTGAGTGAAGATGTCTGTTACCTGGAAGTAACTGTAGCTGGCTAGTGTGACATCCTGCAGGGCTGGGGTACCAGGGTGAACATTCATACAGGTATGGGTGGCACCCGAAGAAAGGCATCCTTTGCCTGAGCCCTTAGTTGGCTGCCCACGCAATGTTGCCCTGAGAGGATCGAGGAAACTAGGCTTCCTCATCATGTGGTCATGACCCCGGCCATTCAGGAGCAGTGGTGGGCGGGTGTGCTGCAGAAAGCTCAACAAAGCCTTGATGGCTACGAATAAGGGCTGGAGGGTCTTGTGCAGAGGGCATGGGGACCTGGAGATAAGGAAGCAGAACTTAACACATCCGTGGTTGGATTCGTCAGGAGCAAGATCCACTCCGAGCAGAGTGGATGGGGTACTGGGCTTCTGGGTCACATGGTTGTAACCCCGGCCAATCAAGAGCAGTGGTGGGCAGGTGCACTGGAGAAAGCGTAACAAAGCACAGATGCATTTGAAAAAGGGGCAAAGGGCATTGTACATATGAGGACTAGAACATGCATTGAGCACACATTTGGGCTGCTGAAGGGAAGGTTTCAGGTGACTACACCAGGCATGAGCGACACTCTTATATAGCCTATTAAATGTGTAAAGAAAAATGGTTGTAATTTGCACAAAGCTGCAAAACGTGTGTACAGACAAATATTCCAATGCCTCCAGATGAGGACAATGCATGCCCTGACTTTGCAGCATGTTGCTTGGAAGTGTTTTTGTGGAAGATGTGGGACTTATATACTCTTTTTGCACCAATTGTTGGCACATGTGGAGTCATTTTCATCACCTGGATGTTTTCCCACCACCTGTTTGGGGAAGGTAACTGCACTCCAATTTATTTGAGTGCTTGAAGGAACTACCCTCACTCTTTTTTGGTGGTGTTTCTGCTTATACTACTATGGAATTAAGGCTGCCTTTTTGGGGCTAATGTCACTAGTGGAATTAGCACTGGATGAATTAACTCCAGTTGATTGGTTCAGATTCCTTAGGTGGAATTCACCAAGGTTGAATTTCCACCTAATTTTGTAACCTGTAATTTTTCAGAACAGTAAGAGTAAAGGTAATTTCATTACCAACACTTGTTTCCATTACCACTGAACTCTCATAGATGTGCTCTGCAGGAAGATCACTTCACGTGGCAGATGCAGTGACTTGCCAGTGGCACTGTTAGGCAGAATCAAATGCAGTACCCTTTGGAAACACCACGCACTATTAAGACTACAAGTGGCAGTACAATCCTGTACTACACAGTAAAGTGGTAGCGATGGCTCAGCCGCCAGACTTATCTCAAGAGTAAAGTGAGCAGTATCAGAAGTTACACAAAGGACAGCAATTACTATGGTTCAATCAAACACTGACTTAAGGTTTTTGAGTAAAAGAATATACATTTATTTACACATCATTTGTAAAACAATTCACTAAAGTAAAGCAGTAGAAAAATCACACTCTTAATATACTACACACCACCCAATAGATTCTGGACAAGTTAAGCTCAAAATGAATTGTGAGCAAAATGGCACATCTGCAATTTAAAAGGGATGGAAAGGAAAGATAATACAAAAATTAAGCAGCACGAACAAGTAAGTAAACAGGGCAATCTAGAAAAGGCTACTACGGTGAGGAAATCAAATCAAGAGGCCTGAGCCAAAGTCAATGGACCAGAGTCTTTGCAGAAGATCACACAGTTCTGAGTAGTTTGTGGTTAAGTCTTTGCCAGGAGTTCGAAACGAAATTGGTCGGAATAAAAGTGACTTTAAAGAGTAGAGAAGGACAAGCCCTCGGATTGGCGAAAGATTTCAAAAATTTCACTGTGGTTGGACGGACCAAACAACCGGGTTTGCACAGTACCTTTAGAGCAGAAGAATGCTGTTGCTGAGGCAGACGTTCCTGCAGATCCTGCAGGCTCACGGTTCCTGAAGCGACTGTCGGACTGACACAAAGGAGTAAGACTGGAGGGTCCTGCACTGCCCAGGGAAGAAACTAGCAGTGGAGCAAAGTGACAAATAAAAGGTGCGCTCCTTAAAACCCAAGCAGGGTCCGGTCCTCCTTGCTATCCGGTTCACTGTAGCTGTGCACAGCAAATTCGACCAGAGGAGGGAAGCCTGGCTTGGAGTTTGGAGAACTGATTGGTCCCACCAGCTCAAGGAGAGAAGGTTCCTTGCAGATCTTCCCTGCCGTCGATGTTTGGAGATCGGACCTGGAGCAGGGCTTCACCCGGAGGTTCAGTCATGGTAGTGGTCCTCGATCCAGTGGTGACTCTGCCAAGAGACCTGCTTTATATGCAGTTTTCCCCCATTCACACAGCCTGGCTGTCAATCACACAGCAGGGTGGCTGTCCTGGCGGGACAGTCACCACAGCCAATCATACGGAGTGCAACATGGGTCATCAAGGAGACTCTGTGCAGGGAGTCTAAACCCCTCCCTCACATCCTGTCCCCTTCAGACATTCAGGCACATAAGGAGGGCTTCTGGGTAGAAGCTCGCCAAAGGATGTCGAACAAAGGAACCAAACCTGGTTTGGCGCACAGAGTAAAACATGAAAAATACCTTTACAAAAAGAAATGGCGAATAAACCCAGTCAGAACCGAAATAAAATAAAAGGGGTCCAGCGGGTTTAAAGTTTGAGGCTAATCTTAAAGAAAGGGGAATGAAATAATGTTACATGAGAGATAGACAAAAAGGGATAACTATTAACCCTTTCCAGTACTCTTTGTAAGATAGGTTGTATTGTGTCTGTGAAAGTAAAAAGACTAATAAAGTCAATGGCAACTTTACATGTTCTGGGGGACAGTAGTCAACCCCAGAAAATGGAGTCTAAAGTGGGAAGTCTGAAACAGACTGTGTCACTGCACTGAAGGTGCTGTGGGCCACACAGTAAAACGATGATGCCTATGGAGTAGGTGAGACTCCATATTCTATGAACACAAACATGTAAAACACACAGCAAAACACATGTAAGAGTGGGAAAAAAGGCTCACACTCTTACCAGGTGAAAAAAATAAATCCTAGGAATCCAACAAAGCTGCTGAGGGACTCATTAGCTAAGGGAAATTTTGCCATTCTGGAGAATTCTCCCTAACTGTCACTAAGACAGCTTAACTGATTTCTGCTTTGCCGTGCAGGCTCCAACTATTCCTCTTCAGCCCAAATGTGGCCGAACTGATTTTTTGAACCAGGACAGATCAAAAATGTTAGGATATTTATCACGTGGGGCTGACCTTTGCTGACACTCTGTAAACTAGACACATTTATTTGTAACATTATAGAGACTAAAACCACCATGCATATCGCTACCAATATGTTATAATGTGCATAACATCGTCATCTACATGATTTTGCTAAGTCGGTTACAGACACGGTTTGCATCTCATTTAGGAAAGTATCCTAATGAAAGTGTAGCTATCAGATAACGGGATATTTTGGCTAATCTGCTGTAACCCTATACATAGAAAGCTGAGGGGGTGTTTTTTTTTACCATCTTTATACCTCAGGTCTTTAAAATGTGTTGCATGCTGAGAAGCACCATTTCAAATATTCCTATCCACTTGTTCCAGGTACTTCACCGTAAAATAGACGAACAACTGAAGTGAAGAACTCACACAATACTGAACAGAAACATTGGTTGGTCATTTTGAAACAGCTGCTTAAATTGTGAAAGATGCTTAACACGTATACCCTAAAACGTTGAAAGAATTAAAGAACATGCTGAATGGGTATGCAACCTTAGAAAACGTGTTTTTCTAATACCATTGTTACCGTATCTTATAACTTGTGGTTAAGCAAAACACGTATGAATCGGCATAGCTAGCAGTAAAGTTAAAAAAGGCGAAAAGTGTTGTCCTGAAGGAACTATAGAGACAATAGTGATTGAAGAGTATTGCTTTGATTCCTAAAGAACATCGGATTCCTATGAGTCCCAAGATGTATTATTATTCTACAGTCAACGTTCTAATAGTTTCAGTGTGTTATTTGATTGTGTGCCGCACTGATGGCCTTTCATGTTGGCCACTTAGTCGCATTGAGTATCTGCTAAAAAATGGGTGGTTTGACTTCTATCCCATTTCAATTTCATCCGGCCACATTCGCGCTTGTTATTGAGGCATTATCTTAGCCAGCATATTCTCCCTTGCCTGACATATCTGTTGTATTGCTACAGTGGATAGTGCTATTTGATGTGCATGCAGAGGAGTGTCTGTGATGATTACTTTTCACATTTCCCAGGAATTATCACGTCACCCTCAACAAGGTAAGACGACATTATTGACTTATCCTTTGGAAAATGCAATTGTAACTAGTAGGTAGATTACAGGAAGCATTACTGCCAGCGACAGAGCTTTGAGATAGTGCTGCTAATGAACTGAACTGTCTCTCAAGCAGCTGAATTCAATGGGGTTTTCATAGGTCAGGTTGAAAAGAAGGTACGAAGGGACAGATGCCATTCAAATAATCATGTTTCTCCAACTAAACCAGATGCAGCAAGTCAACTAGAAAAGCATATGTACTTTAGTTGCTCTCTGCTATCTTCCAATGGACCAATTGACCCAAATTAATGACTATTTTGAAAGTGTCAAATCAACATTATAGCATATATTTACTCTTTGTAAATCAAGAATATTTTTAGACAGCCACGATTTATAAACAAATCTGCTGTTAAAAGTGACAGCATCTTATGTTTTTCTATGAGCACGGACCGTGCATGCATTATGGGCAGAGGGGAACTTCAGCCATGATTAAGATATGGGGGAGCATGCAGCAACACATTTGGGTGACAGGAATGTGTAATTCCATAAGGCTGTGTTGTGTGGCTGTGACATTAGTCTTGGAACATGGTCATGTGGCTTCTAATCACCAGACCGGGCGACATTATATGTTTGATGGCAGTGAGGCGTACTTGTTGAGCTAGCTTCTCTTATAGAATGTAACCATTAGCCAGCTGCAACAGCTCCACACGCGTCATTTGGAGCCATTTAGCTTTCAGACGTGCCTGAACACCTGGTGCTAAAAGACATGCTAAAAGAGATGCAAAAAACATAGCAGTTGAAGAAACAATCTGAACTCGGTTGGAATAATGCAACAATTCCTTTGATTTCTGAGATGTGTAATTGTTTTCTCTTCTTCTCCTTATTTACCTCAAATTGGGTAAACCTCCTTTTTTCAACATCATTGCACCAGCATAGCTATCATTTCAAATATTTCTATATATTACCTCTAAAAGAGCTGGAGGCTCGAGCTTCACTGTCCTTGCCTCCCAACTCTGGAACACCTTGCCACTGAATATTAAGGCGTCCAAATCCTTCCAATCGTTCAGGAAGCTTGCCATTGGGTGGCTTCTGACAAAAAGTCAACCTTCAAGTTAGTCCTCAGCTGTAAATTGTACATATTGCATATGGCTCATTTCTGTCATTATTGGTTGCTATTACCTCTACTGTCTGTATATTCTGTATATATATATATATATATATATATATATATATATATATATATATATATATATATATATATATATATATATATGTACATATAACATGTATACTTGTTGAGCTATTACTACTACTGTTTATTACCATGCACTGTGCCTTGTAACTTGTACTAAGCGCCCTTACACTCCCGGGTCCGGAGCGCTATAGAAATATAATAAACAAACAAACAAATGATATTGACATGTTGCTTTCGATGCGAGTGTCCATGCCTAGCATTCGATAGTCCTTCAATAGTACGTCTAGGTTGCAAGTGCCGGAAAAGATGAGCAAGCTTTATCTGAATGTTTAGCAAAATAATGTGCATCAATCGACAGTACGGCAACATCATGGGCATTAAAAGGGGCAGCGTCTGAGTGGGGCACAACCAGGGCTGGTGTGTAAAAGACAACAAGGGAGCATGAGCCAGCCCAATGTGGTGGCAACTGTAGTTAGGCGCTGGTCCCACAGGCCCAATAAAAATCCAAAATGGTAGCAGTCTGTTTTATAAACTGGGCAGCTATATCGTTTGGTGTGCAGTCCTCATTATTTTTTTTTTTTTTTATGTTTTAATCAAATAGATTTTTACAACATTTACTGCTCGTGTTCACTTTATAGTAACACCTTATCTAAAACAATTTGTCCTTCGGCATCAAACAAGTCTGTCTCTTTTGTTTATGGATGATTGTGTGCTTCTAGTCATGATGGAGCATTGAGTAAGCTCTCGACAATGTATTCAAGAATTTTTGCTGTTGCGATTTGCCAGGATGTTCGATCACCATGATGAGTCTGCACCACCACGTTTCTTCTTCTTGTAAAATGTCAAAGTGTAAAAAATGGAGGGGGGTGTCTGTACTTCTGCTCTCTATATGGTAGAGGAGAGGCACAGAAGACCCCAGCCAAGATTCTCTATTACGGTAGCAATGGACGAGTAATCAAGGCCTAGCTTCTCAGGAGGTGATGCGGGCTGGTTCTTAAGTACAGTGTAGTCCCCGAACCCACACAAAGGAATGTCCACACACTGTATTACTGAAAACACAGTCTTTATATAATTAATATTCAAAGGTATGTACACGATCACAATAACACACTTTGTACTCGGAAATCAACAATGATAAATATATACAATTCTAAAGTGGTACCACCAATGGTATCAAATCTCATTAAAGTGCATCAACTGTACGGTTAAAATGTCACACAGATCAATAACGAGGAAACCAGCAATAGAGAAAGGAAGGAACGAAAGATGGTTGAAACAATAGGCAGATTTCTGACCCCTACCACTAGGCACAGTTCTGTGTGGAGATCCCCCCACCTGGGCAACCTGTAAATATAAGATATATAGCACAAGCCCTGTCCATATATTGTTCAATAGTCTTATTCCCTCCTATAATGTATTACCCCCCCAATGTACCTGGTGGAGTAGAGTTCTTCGAAGACGCATCGAAGGATTCTTCTTGAGTGACTCCCTTTAAAGCAGGAGGCATGGATCGTCGAGAGGCGTTGAAGATGGTGAACTTGTCGTTGACGGCAGTGATGAGAAGTTCAAGGGTGCCGAGACCCTGATGTCGATCCAGGCGGTGCTCGTCAGCAACGTCCTGCGAGGATGAGGTGTGCGGGGCACCTCAGCGATTGTTCAGGACCGCAAAGAGTTTCAGAAGAACTGTGGCCCAGCAAGGGCGTCGAGTCGTCGAAGTCTTTGTGGCCTTCAGGTGGTGGGAAACTCACCGGCGGATTCTCCTCGGCGCGTTGGTCATCCTCGACTTTCTCCGGCGGGACAAAACGGTCGACGTTGCGGACAAGGGAGTCCTTGGATTCAAATGTTCTTAGGCAAAGGAGCGGGCGGCTCCGGTCGTCGGTGGCACAGCGTCAAGTGGTTCCCACGGCTGGGCAACACAACTTCAACGGGCCTCCAGTGGTTACACAAACCTGCGAACCCTGGTCGACGGCAATAGACTTCGACAGCGGCGAATCCAGGTGCTTTGCTTCGTTCTCCTCAGCGGTCCCGTCTCGGGTTGGCAGCCTTTTGAGGGTCTGACTTCCAGGGAGCTTCGGCGAAGGTTTAGCGGTGCTCGATGGTCCCTCGGAACACAAGAAGAGGGGGCCTTACCAAGTCTTCTCTCGGATCCGTCTTCGACGGATTCGGCAGCTTTCAGATCAGTCGAAGCAAATGCAACAGCAAGTCTTCTTCCAGGTGGGCGTCAAGGATCAGCATTTCCAGTTACTCTTAAAGTGTAGACACAGCTTCTGAACGCTTCTGAACAATTTCCAGTGGTGAGAGGTCCCCAGATATACTATTCTGTCTCTCATCCACACTGCTGGGTCACTCTCAGCAGCCAATCATACAGAAGGGCATTCATGCAGTCAGTCAGCCAATCAGGCACACAGTGCATTCAGGCCATCCTCCTCCCTCTCAGACACTCACAACAAGGAATGTGGATTGGAACAGGTACCCAGCCATTCAACACTACACACTGCATTCTGGCCAGTTTCGGGCAAGGCTGTCTCAGTCTTTGTCTCTCATGCCAGAAACCAGACAACCACAACAAGAAGTGCATATTGGTCACACACTCCATTAACCCAGGTCCCACCCACAGGAGGTACCCACAACATACAGTCACTAGGAAGGCTCCAGCTAGTCTGGCCGGGCCTTCACAACAACACCATACATGGCACTTCCACCCAACAGCCAGTCAGGGGGAAGGGACAGAGTCAGGGCTTCCCAGGACTTTGGGAAAACAAGGTAACAGGCAATAGAAAGCAAGAGGCCACAGGGGCCATCTTGTTTCCTATCAGGAATCAACTGATTCCAATGGCTGGGCCTCGGTATCCCAAAATGGAGGACACCCAGAGTACCTGACAAATTCATCATGGAGCTGCCACCAGCCCATACCCTGCTCTGTGGGCCACCCACAGGTGCCCAAAAACATACACTAGGGGTACAGGGTTGTACCCCCACCCATGGGTGCCCTAAGGGTATCCCATGGGTCTGTACACCAAACCAAAAACAGGAAGAGCTGCACTGCCAGGAGTCCCACATGAACTCCTGCGCAGAAGATATGACAGTACACACAATAAAAAGGCAGTAAAGGACAAGGATACGGAGGCCCTGTTCCTCTGATGCATTTCCAGCATCACAGTCACCCCCCCCACACTGAGGTGGAGGGTGTCTAATCTCCTACGGGATAGACACCCTCATCCAGATGGTCAACATACCTTCTGGAAAGGCCATCTGCATTATCGCTACTCTTCCCTGGTCTGTGCTCTATGGTGAAGTCTAGCCCTTGCAGGCTAATGGACCACCTGAGCAGTTTTGGATTTTCACCCTTCATCTGCATAAGCCACTTCAGGGGCTTAGGATCTCTTTGGACCTTGAAGGTAGACCCCGTAAGGTAGGGCCTAAAACGCCTAAGGCTCCAAACTATACTGAAACATTCCTTCTCAACAGTAGCCCACCTAAGTTCTCTACCCCTGAGTTGTCTACTGATGAAGATGATAAGATGTTCCCTCCCTTTGTCATCTAACTGGGACAAGACAGCTCCAATTCCGGTGTCGCAGGCATCCATCTGGACGATAAAGGGTTGGCTGTAGTCAGGCGCACACAACACAGGTGCCCTACACAGACTTTCTTTCAAGCCATCAAAGGCCCTCTGACAGTCTTCCGTCCAATTAACCTTCCTAGGTTGTTTTGGGGAAGTCAGAGCTGTCAGTGGTGCAGCTATGGTTCCATAGTCCGCCATGAAATTGCGATAATACCCATTGAGGCCCAAAAAGGCTCTCACCTGGGTTTGAGTAGTGGGAGTCTCCCAGTCCTGTACATCCTGTACCTTACTGGGGAGAGGTTGGATTTGAGCCCCTCCTACCTCATGATCAAGATATGTGACTTTCCCCTGAGCTATCTGGCACTTGGTGGCCTTGATAGTGAGTTTAGCCCTTTTCAAGGCCTGCAACAACTTACCCAGATGTGTCAAATGCCGTTCCCAAGTAGAACTGTAGATGGCAATGTCATCTAAATAAGCCACACAAAAGGTTTCCAGCCCACTGAGCGCATGGTTGAACAATCTCTGGAAGGTGGCAGGGGCATTCTTCAACCCAAAAGGCATGACCCTAAACTGGTAGAGTCCGTCTGGTGTTGAGAATGCTGTCTTTTCCTTGGCATGGTCCGTCAGAGCTATTTGCCAATATCCTGAGGTGAGGTCAAAGGTGCTCGCAAATTTGGCAGCACCTATGGTGTCCACAAGCTCATCAGCACTGGGCAATGGGTGCGCGTCAGTTTTGGTGACGGCATTGACTCCTCGGTAGTCCACACAGAACCTCCAATCCTTGGTACCTGCCTGAGAACTTGTCTTGGGGACAAGGTGCAAGGGACTCGACCAGGGACTGGTTTAGGGTTCAATAACACCCAGATCCAACATCTTGGCGACCTCAGCCTGGATATGGTTCTTAACAGTGTCTGACATACGGTAGCTCCTGCTTTTGACAGGCACGCTGTCACCAGTGTCACCAGTGTCAATCTTGTGTAAGGCCTGGCGTCAGCGAAAACAGAGAGGCATACTGCTGGAGCAAAGTCCTGCAGGCCCTCTGCTGCTCTGTTGTCAAATCTGGAGAGAGCTGCACTCCATCCACTGACCCATCCTGAGGGTTGCTATGCAGCAAATCAGGAAGGGGCTCACTCTCATCCTCTTCTTGCTCTGAAGCTAGCAAGAGACATGAGACTTCTGCTCACCTGTGGAAAGGCTTGAGCCGATTAACATGGAATACCTGAGGGGCTACCCCTGGGATTCCCATGTCAACCAGATAATTGACCTCGCCCATCTTGGAGATTATCCTGAAGGGTCCAGTCCATGTATCTGCCAATGCCCAAGGCTTAGTAGGCTCCATCACGAGGACCTCCTGTTCCAGAGTCCAATCCACTTGCGATGCTTTAAGGTCATGCCGGTATTTGTTCAATTCCTGGCTGGCCTTGAGATTCGCTGTTGCCTGACCCATTATCTGTGTCATCCTCTGTCTGAGGCCTAACACATAGTCCCCCACTTGCTTGGCGGGACCTGGAGGGGGTGGCTTCCAAACCTTCTCTGATCAAGGCAAGGGGCCCCCTCACAGGATGTCCAAAGAGTAACTCAAAGGGGCTGAAACCAACACCCTCTTGAGGTATCTCTCTGTAAGCAAACAGCAGGCATGGCAGGAGGAGATCCCATTTCCTCCTCAGGGGCTCCTCCAAAGCACCTAGCATTCCCTTGAGAGTTTTATTAAATCTCTTAACCAGACCATTGGTCTGGGGTGGTAAGAGGTGGAGAACTTGTAGGTTACCCTGCACTCTTTCTACATGGTTTTCATGTAACTAGACATGAAGTTGGATCCTCTGTCAGAGACAACCTCCTTAGGGAATCCAAAACGGGTGAAAATGCCCAGGAGAGCCCTGGCAACCACCTTGGCCGTTACAGTCCGAAGGGGTATAGCCTCAGGGTACTGGGTGGCATGATCTACCAAAACCAGTATGAACCGATGTCCACCTGAAGTGGGAGGGTCCAGGGGACCGACAATGTCGATGCCCACCCTCTCAAATGGTTTGCCAACCACTGGCAATGGCTACAGTGGGACGATGAAACTGCTTCCAGTCTTGCCAGACAACTGACAAGTTGGGTAGGTCCTGCAGTGGGACTTCACTTCTACTCCCATCCGGGGCGAGTAGAAATGGGCAGAGAGCCTCTGCTTAGTCTTCTTGGTAACAAGATGACCAGCCAAGGGCACCTCATGCACCAACTGCAGCAGGAAGGGCCTGTAAACCAGGGGTACACCAACCAATTGTTTCTTTTGCTGGTGGCCCTGTGGTAACAAGATGACCAGCCAAGGGCACCTCATGCACCAACTGCAGCAGGAAGGGCCTGTAAACCAGGGGTACCACCAACCAATTGTTTCTTTTGCTGGTGGCCCTGTTTTTCGGCAAAATCGACAATTTCCGATTGCGCAAGGCCTCTTATATGCAAAATTTAATTTGTTTTTCAAAGATTCAAACGTGCGCAGAGGATTAAGTTACGAGCTTGCCTGTTTGGAAATTGCTTTATTAGCTATTGCAATTTGTTGCGTTTCTTTACATTGGCTGGCAGGTGAGAGGTTAAATGTAGGGTGGCCGCAGTGTCTATTGTCTTTGCCCAATCAGCATCCTTTATTTTGCGTAGCACTTTACATGGATTATCGATGAGTTCTTGTTCATCTGATCCAATTGTAGACAGTAGAGATTTATTTTCTTTTTGCCATTCTGTCAACATATCAGATTTACATGTGTCCATTTCATCTTTAATCATCTTGAATAATTTGTTACTGTTCTCCATTCTGCACTTTCTGAACAGCATGATGGTGTTGCAACTGACAGTACATTCTAAAGACTGGAGGCTTAATTCTCATCTAATGGCAACTCCGGAAGTTGATTTGGGCAGCTTTAGTACCTTTCACCAGAATAGGGCTTCAAGTTTTGCCCATAGTTGTTTTGGTATTGTGGGCATTGCTTTGCTGCCATATGTGACTGCAGGCACCACTTTTCCTTTGTAAAAATTGATTGTAGGCATAAGGGAACATTTTCAAAATCTGTTATCTATGGCCTTAGCTTGGGCCGCCAATGTGTTAATCTTCACATACAGCTCAGCCTGCATGGTGGACTCATGCGGTGAGCTGTCCAGATGTACTCCAAGATATTTGAAAGATTTGACAGTCTCGAGCTTTGCTTGTTCCAAGTGCCAGTTGAAGTCGTTTGTTTTTCTTTCTTTTTTTTGTAAGATCATAGTTTTTGTTTTATCTTTGTTAATTTTAAGATGGTTATTTTTCACATACTGTATAAAGCCATTGAGTTGGCGTTGTAGCCCTATTTCCGTCTGATCGAAGAGCGTAAGATCATTGGCATATAAAAGACGCCCAATCGCTGTGTTGCCAATTTTAGGTGGAAAGGCTCTCATTGTCTGCTCGATTTCTTGTAGATCTCCAATGTAAGCAAGAAAAAGAGCTGAGGCTAGCGGACACCCTTGTTTTACGCCACGTGTGCTGTGAATTTTTGCTGATAGTTCCCCTTCTCGGCTCAAGCGCACTCTCATTGAAGTGTTACAGTGAAGTGCTTGAATTGGACTAGTATATTTTCTGGACAGTTCCAAGGTTTTCATTTCTGCCAAAGGTGTAATCTTTCCATATGATCAAACGCTTGAGTAAAGTTCACAAACACTGAAAATAGACGTTGGTTTCGTTGGAGTGCTTTGCTTTTCAGGATGCTGTATATTAAGATGTTACAAGTGGTACCTGCATTTTATTAAAGCCGGCTTGTAGGTTATCATTACATTTTGCAGTAGCTGCCCATAGCTGGAATTTTTTCAGAAGCAGCGTGGCGTAAACCTTTCCCATGACGTCCAATAAGGCAATTGGTCGAAAGTTGGTTGGATTTCTTATAAATTGGGACGATCGTGGCTTTTGTCCATGATGTTGGTATTGATCTTGTGTCGGCACAGCGCTGAAAGACGATACTTTGAAAATCTGCCCATTCATTCGGATGCGACTTGAGTTCGAAATTGGTAATCCTATCCGGGCCTGGTGCTCTTGAGTTTTTTGATTTTATGATTATGTCTAGTTATCTTTGTTTTCCAGTTTAATCCAGTTCACGGGCTCTTGTTGACGTTTCTCGAGATTATCTAATGTTTCCGCTTTGAACACTGCTGTGAATGTTTTTCCCAGGTGACTTGATTGATGTTGTTCAATATTTGATTATCCGTTGGATTGTCTATGGATCTGATTAAAGTCCAGAAGTCTCTACTGTTGTTCTTGATCAGAGCTTTTGTGATCTTTTCTGCATCAGCTTGGTAGAGTTTCTGTCTATGAAGTTTGAGCCAGACTTTGTATTCTGCCTTCAAACTTTGTATTTTTACCTGGCCATCTACTGTTGCTTGTTGTTTAGCTGTAACTGTAGATAGGCGCTGGTCCCACAGGCCCAATAAAAATCCAAAATGGTAGCGGTCTGTTTTACAAACTGGGCAGCTACATTGTTTGATGTGCAGTCCTCATTCTCTCCCATTGTAATGGTCCTTCGTGATCTGAAACATAAAGAAGGATATGTAAGGGGCAGTGGTCGAAGTGGGCAGTAGCAGTCGGGAGCGGTGCTCCTCTACTTCTTTTAATTAAGTTTTACCGTTCCTATACTGTTATTTTCAAAAGAAACTGTTCCGGAATGGTTTCGTTTTAAAATAAAAGACTTGGAAGAAGTTGAAACTTACACTTTCAGTGCACTGCACAGGACGTTTCCTTAAAGAGCAGGCACATGTGTTTTGGGGTTTTTATTGTTCATGGGAGGGGGTGCAGCAATGGTGTTTGTGGGGAGCGTTGCAGGCCTGTAGTGAACATGGTTCCACTACTTATTTTTGTACACTTCGGCCACTGGTGAGGAGTTCTATTGTCATTGGTGTTTTGTATTCAGCTATCCAAGTCAGAGCATGCCCATTTCCCTCCCATATCCTCAAACAGGATTCGTTAGTGGAGGACGCCACTTCAGACCCAAACCCAGGCCAAAACCTTTGCCCTGCAGCTTATTCACCCTTCCACCCATTCATCTCCGAACAATACCTCCTCTCTCCACATCCGTTTGCGGCCTTGTTCTCCACCAAGGTATGAGGTGCCCCAACTAACTGGTGCAGGCCTGTAAGCATGTAGTTCACCCCTATAGCCCTTGTGTTGGGATCCTCTGTCATCTTTTTTATCTTCATAAAGTGGTTGTTGTGTACTATCTCCCCTTCCTCCACCCACTGCACAAGTTAGTGTCGATCCTTGAAAACGACCTGTAAATTTACACAAGGCAATGTGAAGTAAGCAATGCACCTTTTTCGCCTGCACATATCTTGGAATAAATGTTCTGGGTGCTCCCATCCCATGTGGGATGAGGCAGCACACATAACATGTTCCATTAACTCTCTCTCTCCCCAGTGCTGCCATGTGGTCAAGCCACATATTGCCTAATCGGTATGAGGCCATCCCCCCATCAAGTCCAGAAACAGATCAGAGTGTGAATAGTCCTTCTTAGCACTTGTAACATGATTGACAGTTGCTGGGGGTACAAAAAAACCCTCCCCTACTATATTCAAAACCCCATTCCTGTCAATTGAAAAAAAGAGAAGCGAAGGAAGAAAGAGAAGAGAAAGGAGAGAGAGAAAAACAAAAGAACACATAACATATTTCAACACTTATCCCCCTTACTGCTGCGAGCATCCAGGAAGACAGTCCAACCTCCTGAAGCTGCAAAAGGAAGACGAAAAGGAAATACTCAAATGACAGGCACTCCCCTTTTATCAGCCCCCCTTCTCTCCTGCAGGGAGCGCTGCTTTTGTCCCTGCGGACATCTAACAAGTGTATCTATTGGCAGTGGCTCTTTACTTTGAACGATGTAGAGTTCATGCAGTGACAGTGCAGGACCCCAAAAAGCATGGCTGCCTCAACTTCTTCCCGGTGAAGTTCCTTAGCAACACCTTTTCTCACGGGTACAGTTGCAGCGGGGGCAGTACGTCATGTTCCTCTGGCAACGACTCTGTGGATGGGGTGCCTGCCGGTGTCAACGGGGCCCAATTTGTAATGATTTAAATCTAAGAGATTGGGAAAGCTCACTAAGGTACCCCCTAAACTCCTCTGCCATAGCAGAACTTTGGGCATCAAAGACGGAGTGAGCAATGTGAGCAGGGGCATATGGTGTTAACATCACCTACCTGTCACAATCTCATGAGGTGTTAGATGGTGGTCGGACGCAGGCTGTTTGTGCAAGGGAAAGAGGGCAAGCAGCAAGTAGTAGGGCCAGCTAAGTGTATGACACAGCTTCACAAAGCACTCCTTGAGTATGCTGTTGAGGGATCATTGGCTTGGGGTAGTAGAATAGAACAAAGCAATTGTTCATGCCTAATTGAATCTGATGGTGTCATTGCTCCTTTCCCAGATGTGACCTCTCCCCATGTGGCCAGGGGACAGCAGCCACATCCTGATCCTGGTGGTGGCTATATGAGGGAGGATTAAAAGTGGAGAGACAACCCTCAGGGGAGTGACACAACATCATCCAACGAGACATGGTATCCCCCTTTTCCTTTGAGGATACCCCTCTATTCCCCATGCCTTAATTGCATGTTGTCATAACTCCACCTATGTAGGCTACTGCAAATACTTTCCCATATTCTGCATACAAGTCATCCAGACTGATTTATCTTTCAAGGTGAATGATACATTTTTTCCATACTCTTCATGCCCTGTGTCAAAAGACCAGTTTTCAAATGCCCCCTCCAACTCCCCTCCACTACAGGCTTTATCTAACAATGATGTACCCTTTTCCATTTAAGCATGGACATAGTTGGACCCCTTAAGCCATCTAAGTTGGGCAAGTGTTATATATTGGTAATTGTGGATTATGCAACTCAATACCCCGAAGCATTTCCATTGCGCAATAATATGACCCAACAAATTCTAAAACACCTCATCCCATTTTTCTCACCAGTTGGGTTCCCGAAGGAGATCCTAATGGTCCAGGGGACTACCTTTAAGAGTCAGTTGATTGTAGAGGTAAAGGAAATCTTGCATATAAAAACTACTAGGACTTCTATCTAGGACAAATATCATTGACAAATATCAATGATATTTGTGATGTCATCTTTGATGTCCTGGGTGTTAGTCTTAGCAATGCACGTAGATGGTGAAAGTTATGGTTGCTTAGCTTACCATAATGGGGGAATGTGCAGTGGTGTTTGGTTTCAATGTGGCAGGGAACGAAAACAAAGGGGCTAAACATGTGATGTCGTCAGTGATGTCATCAGTGACATTTGAGATTACATCTTTCATGGTCTGGATGTTAGTGTTAGCAGTGCACAGGCGTGGTGGCAGGTTTGGGGGCTTAGTTTACCATAACTGTCGAATTTCAGGGTTTTTTCGCTTGTAAATTGAAGCATAAAGGGGAGGGTGAAATTATTTTTTTAGTAAAGTGCAGAGGTTTTTGGTAGGGCAACTTAACCATAACGTCCCCTCAACAAAGTTTTTTTGTAGTGAATTTTACAGGTTTTTGGGATGGCAACTTAACCATAATGTCCCCTTAAGAACGTTTTTTTTGTAGTGAATTGTACAGGTTTTTCAAAGAGGAACTTAATCATGACTTTGTGGCAATGAAGTAGTTGTGCAGAATATGCATTGTCATTATGTGATCTTGGGAGATATGTAGTGTAATCTATATACTTGATATACATTTAACATAGAACATACAGAACCCCCTCCCTATTGATATTAGAAAGGGACGGACTGAGCGCCTGTTTGCAGACGGGGGCGGACATGATCAACATTACCCAAAGAGGCGGGGGGGCATCTGAAAATGTACTATTGTCTTACACAAAAAGTGTGCAACGTAGAAGAAGGGCATACAGATATTATAAGTAGTAATAAGTAAATATGGAAACCTGAAGATGGGAAAAGAAAACGACACATTTAATAACCATGTAGAATGAAGTGGAAGGTACCAAAAAAAAAGGATGCCTCCAGTGTAATCACTTCACAGAAACTCGGCAGCCTGGAACGATAGTGGACGGACGCAGTAGGACGAAGGGAGATTACATCAAAGGAGTGAGTGGAGGTCATTTTTTCATATGTGTGGGTTTTTTTTGGCATGTGGTGCAGAAATAATAATTTCTTTCTGTTGTTTTGACTCAGAAATGGCAAGTACTTTGGAGTGGCTAGAGGAGAATTTTCCACCTGGGGAAATGTCTGAAGACAGCGACAATAATGGTACACATTGCTCTGCATATGCAAAATAATGACCAGTATTTTATAGGCATTTAACATATGTATATTTATTTTTTAACAGACCAGGAGAGAAAAGAAGAAAGGGCAAAAAATAAGACAGAAGAAGACAGGATATAAAGGATTGAGCAGAAAATTGACATATTGAACGAAAACTTTAAAAGTTTATGGCATTTTGTGGAGGACTGTGTGAGAGGAAAAGTTTGTTACCATTGCCCCACCTGCACCTGCCCTGCTTCTCCATTTCCTAGTGAACCTTCCCCAAACCTTCAAGAGGAAAATAGATGTTTTGATGAAATATCCATCCCTTCTTCCCCTCACAAATCTTCTCATAAGCAGCGCGTGTTGAATCCTAATTCCCCCATATTTGTGTCAGTGTCTGCTTCCCCCGCTATTTCTTTGGACTGAAGTGTGTGTGTTTGTGTTTGGAATGTTTTTGTACAGTAGTTGTAGTGAAAGAGTTTGAGTACATTTTTTTTTTAAATGTTCGCGAACAGCGATCCTGTTCGACCTTTCTGCAAGGAATGGAATGTGGGTGCTAAGAAGGCAGTACACCTACCCTTACTAATGTTAAGGAAGATGGATCTGATGGTTGACTGCACCATCTGTAGAAGGTGTGCATACATAAAAAGAAAGGGGTGTCCTAAGGACATTATACCTCGCCGTACCGCTTGCAAACGAGATGAAACATGTTCGTAGAACACACCAGATGTCCGGAATGGGTGTAAATGAGTGTGTGAAGGACAGTATACCTGTCCGTATCGGAGCCAAAATGGTGGCATCCGTATAACAGGGGCAGTGGCCGACAAGTGCGTTGGCAAATAAAATAGAGTTGTCCTAAGGACACTGAACTGTCCATACAGTGAACATATCATGTGTGCACATGCGCAGTATTACCTTAAGTATAGCGAACATCGCGCCTGCCCCTAACTGTCCGTCTCACGTGTGTCGCCCTTTGAATTAATTGGAGAACCTGAACACTGTCCGTAGGACACTTGTGCGCATGCGCACGTTGGGTAATCTGCATTTCCTGTCCAGCGGAGTCCCATTTCTGGCACAAATGTGTTGAGGACGCCATCATGTGACCGCACCCACGCTGAGCGGGTGGACTAATTTGCGCAGTTTGTGTCCTTTTGCAGCAGTACAAAATATTGTAGAGTGTAAAAATAATTTCACATATCCCAGACAATAGCTGACCTGAGGACTTGGTGTGTAAAATGTTTGTACCGCTTTGCAGGGAAGAAGACGGTCACGAGGCACACCCCTCCACCCCTACAAATGGCCACACCACCGAGCGCATCTTCATTGTCCTTCTAGCTATAGCAGATTGAGGTGTACTGCCTTTACTGCTGTAGTGACCAAAAGGAAACTAATCAGTATGGCTTCCATGGCTACTGTTGGGTCATTAGCCTCTGCACCACCCCCAAACCCGCCACCACCACCACCTCCCCAAGGGCCTGCACAGAGATATACGGGTGAGGATGTAGAGAGCGAGGAAGAAGAGGAGGAAGAGAATGAAGAGAATGAAGTGGATTAACTCCGCACTAGGAGCACTCGCCAGGAGTTGTGGGTTTTGCGGTTGTTTTCTGTTTATGGGAACATACCAAAAGCACGTGAGAACCTGGTGAAGTGTAACCAGTGCAAGGTGGTGCTGAGTCATGGGAGATTTGGTGCGCACAGCTTTGGTACGACAACCATGAAGCGACAGCTCACTTCGTTCCACACTGCGGACATTCGCAAGGTGGTGCCATGTGAAGAGCGTAGTCGATTGAGTTCCTCCACAGCATCCTCTGTGTCTGATCCTCCCACCACAAGAGACACTCCTGTGGGGGAGCGCATCCCTCCAGCTGCCTCACAAGCCATTCGCAATGCCGTTGACCCTTACCTTTCAAAGGTGACAGTAGTGTGTACGTATTGTGATGCAGTACTCTGCAGGGGGGCGGGGTTCGAAATGCTTTTGAGGCTGCAGTGATAGAGCACCAGAATATCTGCTCCTTACCTAAATGAAGCTCACCCTATATCTCTCTCTGTTCACTTGCCCTTTCTTACCCCCGTGGCTGGTGTCCCTTCCTTACCCTCCTTTGGCCTCTTCTCCTAGTGTGTTGTGTGCTGTGAAGCAATAAACGTGAAAAAATAAATTACAGAAAAGGCTCTTTTCAGAGGCGCCTTTCTCATTTTAACAATAAAACTATGAAATGATGGTCATAGACCCCCGCGGAGTTGTGGAAAAGTTTGCGGACAGTTGTAGAGGAAAGGAAAGGAGGGTGCATGCGGAGCAAACACAATGAAGTGTGCGCTGGGAGTAAGTGGTGGCTCTTAAAAGAGCCTTTCGTTGGTGTGTCATGTGGGTCAAAAACTGTGGATTGGAGAAAACGGATTGTCAGATAGGTTAGTGTGATTTCAAAAGAGGTCGCAATGCATTTTGTACATTGCAAAGAAAAATCTGATTGCCAGCATATGTGAGGTGAACTCCATCTCTGCGGAAAATGAAAGCGAAACAAAATGTTTTCATTGTGGAAAGAGGACCGGCACGTTTGCACGGGGACCCATGCACTGCTCTCCCGAAGGGGACCCGATGCCATTATCTGTTATGTTTCCATTAGGGGCAGGTCCATCGGTACTGCACCTGAGGACTCCCTAACTTTACAAACATTTAGACTTGGTAATGAGATACACTGCAGACAAGACCATGTTCTTTGCTCTGCACCTAAAAAATTGTATTTTTGCTTGCATGTGGATTTTTGATATATAGATAATCTGTCACCCTTCGCCAATCCTTAAATTCTGTATATATTTTCTTTCACTCTGTCCTTTTTTAAACTAACCTCCTCTCCCCTTTCACAATCACAGGGTCCTGCTATCCATTTGCCCTGATGAAGGCGGAGTATGTTTCTCTAATACGAAGAATATCGTTCCTTTGATTCTGTACCGCCGAAACGCATTGCTATCCAGAGGGGACATAAGGTCCTTCACACAACACTGTGTCAACCAGGATCTCTCTCTTCATTTGTGACCACCAATCGAAGGACAAGGATACTTTTTCTCTAAAGCTCCTGTTGATCAAATTTGTCTTGTTCCCCCTGATGCGTTGGCAGACCCAATACCAACATACAATAAG
The DNA here is from genome assembly GCF_040938575.1 of Ambystoma mexicanum. Taxonomy (NCBI): domain Eukaryota; kingdom Metazoa; phylum Chordata; class Amphibia; order Caudata; family Ambystomatidae; genus Ambystoma; species Ambystoma mexicanum. The sequence goes on along the minus strand of NC_090935.1, from coordinate 839,320,036 downwards.
ATTTAACTTTGGGATTTTCACAACTGTATAACAATACTGGTTACTTGCTTCACTTGTGAACTTCTAGCAAGAACACAGTCAATTTCAGGATAATTGTTTTTCAATCCTAAACCTATATTCTTTCTGGTTTGATTGAAACTGAACTTTAAAGTTATTAATGAACTAATTTATGTTAATGCTCAGTTTTATTTCATAGTTTTTCTTTCATGCACCATTCTCTGTTTTTATTGTCTAAAGGACGCCACACTCAATATTTGTATGTGCCTATTATATTATTGATTATATATGTCTTCACATGTCAGATTTCACCATGTATACTACCTTTTTGATATAAAAGTTTCATTTCAATTCTAATCATTTTTCATGTTTCATTTGAAGGAGTGTCTGAACACACATTAACGCATGCAACATTTATAACTTGAATAGTTATACAGGATTGGAACTTGTGAATGACTCTAATTCATTTACACTTCACATGGGCCAACCTATAATGTACCAGGACCTTTGTTTTGTTGTGAATACAGGTTTCCTGGGCCCCCGTGGTATATCATCCCTGGGGCAGACCACTGCCGCTAGATAGTGGCCTTTCTTTTTTGTATAGAATGAGGACATGCCAACATCTCTTAAAAAGGCACAAACAGCCTTATTCACATTGCGTCTTGCTTTCTTCATTTGTGGACCAAAAACAGAAAACGCAGCCATATTTGTCTTTGCGCAATATGGGAAAAAAGTATTTGAGAATTTGGAAACATGTCCATGAGCTTCGCAAGTCCTTTGTTCATTGCAAATTGCAAAGAAATTCCAGAGACATGGCCTAAACTGTTTCCTCCGCAATGAATGATCAGTATATCTGGAAGACGCTCTGTCAGTAAAGTAACACAGGGAGGTTCCAAGTCCAGCCACCTCATGCCACGCACGCCATGCCAGTGCAATTCCACATGAGGAAATCTGAGATCTGCAGATAAACGGCAGCTTTCTGCATGCACCTTCAACCAATGTATCCATGAGTCTCCCAAAATCCAGATAATATGTTTTCGAGCATGGAAAGCCAAGGCTTTGTGGTCTTCTGTCAGGGAGAAGATGGTCTTCCGAAAGTGCGCCGGTCAGAACACACCTACTGAACTTTATGGACCAATCCCTAACTCCGCTCATTCTCATTTGCATGCGTGTCCACCCCTGAATCCCCGTTGGTGATATGCGCTGGCTGCAAACTACCGCCATGTTCGCGGACATGTATAGGATCATAGCGTGATGACAGTACATTAAAGTAATATTCCCCCTTTTCCCCTTTAAGGTGGGCTATGAAAAGAACCTTTTATTTTTATTTTTGGCCAGATACCGTACAGACATCTGTTATTTTATTTTTTGTTTTTGTAATTTTTGTCCTTGCTTTGCTCCTACAACCATTGCAGAACCTTCTCTAAAGCAAGCCTTACGGTCCAAAAGAACATCGCATTTCCCAAAGAAGATAGCGCAACACCATCTGCTTCAAAATAATCTGCATTGCTTGGAGTAATGTTATCATGGCTGCAGAAAAACATACCAGCTCGTAGCATGAATGCACGCATGCTGCGATTGATGATACACCTCCCGATCCGGACAGAAAACAGAATTGTTGTCCCATTTTACTCTATGGAGTAAAGCAGTAAAAATGACTTTCGTTGTTGGGAAGATGGTCATGAGTGCTTCAACCAACTGTGCCAAATCTGCCAACAAAGTATGCAAACTCATGTATCCCAAATGGCAAGCACCGTAGTGCAAAATTACCACATGAGGAGTGGTCATTGTAGGCATGTCTCTGCAAACTTGCAGAATTGCTGCAGCATTGGCATCAGTGTCTGCGCTCCACACAACCTCAACTCCTCTCACATCGAAATGGTGTGCCACATGCTTACTCTCGGCATAGTGTTGTAAGCCATGCACGCAAATGTCTCCAAGCACCAAAACCCTGACCCTCTCCACCTCTGCCATCTTAAGTGTGCGCACCGTCTTTCGACACAATTGAGTAATGTGAACATCTGATTGGATGATGCCGACAGTCCCCTTTCCATACAGGATTAGCTGTAGAAACCCGTATGTGACACGCCCTACCTGCTGACAAGCGTTGCCTACGTGCGGCACGTAACTCTTACCCACTCCTTCCACCCTTTCCACAGCGGTAACAAATCGAGTCCCTCATTGGACACAACTAAGCAGTTGCACAACCATCCACCAATCACATTAAACATCGCTAATTCTAACTCTGTCATCAACATTGCGCACTTCAAAATTACTGTTGATGATTCTGAATGGAAGTCACATATCATTGCAAAGCACCTATTTCACAAGCTACTGTGCAAGTACTGTGAAATTCTACGTACAGCTCCATGCATGTGCACATGCATGAGTTTAGAGTACAGGTATGTATATTTTAATCAGAAAACATGTGCAACCCTTATGATTTAATTTAGACAAAATATTGCCGCTAAATGTGCATATGCAACACATACAAACCCTCCCCGTTTTAAGTGCAGGATGTCCGATTTGTCATTGACAAACCGCACGACTGCTTACTGTCATCCGCATAACCTGTACATACGTTGCAAGCATGCCTATTTAGGGCGGAACTCAATTGTGTATGTGGAAATGTCGTAGTTGTGTACCCTGTACGGCCTACAGTAATGCTACTTGCAATGTAATCGTATGAGAAACGTAAGCACTCCCGATTACTGTGGTGACATCTCCCTCTGAGGGTCTCCCGATGTGTCGACATTGTGCTTTTAGTTTGCAAGTAGAAAATGTTTCCCCATCTACTACTGTGCCCTATCGCTTACAAACCTCTCTCCTATGCATAGTTCACCTTGTAAAAAACAAGGCATTTCCATAACCTTAAAATTGTTCGCAATTTTGAAGGACTTTCAAGTACCATATTGCAAATACCATGCAAACACTGCACAGAGTGAAGTGAAGTGCACACAAGTGCTGGGTTGAAATATGAAAGTAAAATGCTCCGACAAAAGAAGCACAATTAAAGTGTGCAGTATCATCACTGCTGTAAACACACAAAGTAATTGATTTTGTTTTTTTCAATCGCAGTGAAGACTACTCTCCTGAGAATCAAAAGCATCTACACTGCAGATGAAATATCCGAAGAAACTTGGTCATCTTGAAAAAAAAAGTAAGCACAGTACTACCTTTATATTGTAACTACTCCTCAAGGAGGCTGCGTGGGTTATTTGGTTATTTTGGGCACCAAAGCAAACATTGATTTCTAAACCATTCTACCTACAAATATCAATTTATTGAACAAAGAATAGTAGGCAGAATGGCTGACAAATCCCTGTGTGTTTGGAACTCAAATAACATATGTAATCCTTAGGTTAGATTTAGAAAAGAAATTGCTGTTGCAAGTTTATGGCGTTTCGTTTATTAATAATGGTTCTCGTCACAAGTAGCCCACTTTGTACTCTGATCTGAAGCACATTGTAGTATTATACAAACAGTAAAGTAGCCTTACCAAATCATTGCAAGAGTTCAATGCACAATGACACACCATTACAAAGAGCTTCCCCATCAGACTCATGCACACATGCACACAGCACACATACATTGGACAACAGACCAAAGTAAACCTTTTTTTTCAACAGACACCAAAGAATGCCTACCAAAAAGCAACTCCGTAGAAAGGAACGTAGAAGTAGAGCAAATAAAAATAAAAGTGCCCAATGTAAGCATCCACCTGTTGTAGAATTTGTAGAGAATCTTGGAACAAACCAGCTAATGCAGTTGGTTAGCAAAACAAAGGAACTCTCAACTACCGAAACTTTACCTCCTCCATCAAAATGTGTCACAAAACACAAAAATGTTGGTAAAAAAAAATGGCTAACAGTACAGCTAACAATACTCGTAATAATCCTGATAGTGTCACAAGAACCCATAGTAAAAAAAGTATTTTATCAAAAATGTTTCATCACAGAGTCCTTCAGAATCTTCTAAGAAGAGGACCGAAATCATCCTCACCCATTAAATCCTACCATAGAAAGTTAATCCTACAAGCTCCCGTGGAAAGCACAATCCTTCTCAAAAGGAAGTTGTTTATATTAGTGTTAAATAGGATGAAAGCACTAACAAAACTAAGTACCAAACTACAAAAGAAATTCAGCAATTAACGGAATGTGAACAAAAATAATTTCTTACATGTTTGTGGTGGTGAATGGAGTCACACAACAACCACTGCTTACAAAATTATCCCCTGAAAACTCAGAATTACCTCTTGATTCAGCAGAACCACACCGTCCAGTATACAAATGGCTGTGCACATCAATGTGTGCCATTCCAAACAAAGCTTTCAAATCTTTATGTCAGTTCCTCTATCAATATGTAAAAGGTAAAGACAAAAGTAAAATGAAAGTGCTGCAAAATATGGATATTTGTCCAGTGCGGAAATACACAGGACTAAAAGGACATTCATTAGCCCGCATTTCTGGGCCTATTTGCAAAAGTACCTTCCATGATATCAAAAGAATATCAATACATCATTCCAATGTAAGAAATCTTGCGTATAAAATATACTATGCAAAAAGTCCATCTTCAGAATTAGGCAATTTAAATACCACTCTTCTGCATGGTACACCCAAATACTTACAAGAAGAAATTGACCATATTCAGAAAAAGTATTTTGGAAGTGAGAGCCACTTACAAAATGCAACAGTTTTAGAACATAGTAACAACAATTCTGGACATAGCAACCTTCTATTACACACATACAGAAAAGAAATAGTAAAATTTAAAAGGTCATCGGCTGAAGTACCAAACCGTGTGTGTGTGTGTTGCCGCAGAGCGTTTTACAAAAGGAACACAAAAAATGTGGACATAGCATACAAAATAGAAGACAATGAAGACTCAAAATGATTTGAATTAACTCTGTACCTTTTAGCTGCCACACTCCTTCACGTGCTATTACAAATAATTTGGAATTGTTTCCATTACCAAAAATCCTGCAACAGCTCAATTTGTATGAGAGCATAATAATTCAAACAGTTCACTCATTTTAAGCAATTACACGCCTTCATCCAAAAACAGCAAAATAACCTTGCCCTGAATTGGTGAAAGGCATTCATGGCAAAGTAGTTTATTTGCCATTAGATCTAACGGAAAATGTACACACTCTAGGAGTGGAACGTTCAATAGAGCATTATTTAATAGTCTTGGTAAATGGAGTACCAACAAAGGACAACAAATGTGCCAACAATTAGTTGACTTACACAAAGTTAGACAAGCATTGCAATATCTAAAAGACAATAATGAGTACTACAAGGAAATAAATATTGATGAAAGCTTAAAGAGATAGTCCAGTAAACATTTTTATTTTAAAAATAAATAGGCACCATTAAAAAAATAATACTAACACTTTTTTAAAAAAAACTTCCTATGTAAAATTTGGAGCTATTCAAGCTCGAAATTCGCAAAAGCAAGCACATGGGCGCATCCATGCGCCCATCTATGTGCCCATCCAGCTAGTGCTTATTTTTTTGTTTAAATAAATAGCACTTACCGAGTCAGCTGCAGCTTTCCTGCTTTGGTCTCCGGTCCCTGTCCTCCGCGTACAGCACCAATGAAGGAAAAGCCGCAAAAGCCAGCACAGGCGGGCATCCATTTCACAAAATGACTGTACGCACTCCCCACAATTCGCTAATCGAACCACAATACTATGGGTGTATCCATTGGCGTGACATGCTGCGGTGGTTGTGGCCAGGGCCTACATTCCTGGAAGAAATTCATCCAAGACTCTAGGCCCTGGCCACAACCACTGTAGCATGTGACACCCATGGTGGCGTACTAATGAATATAATAATAGACATCGGAAAAAGTAATGCAATCATGGCATGTTGTCAATTTCAATGTTGGCTACCCCTACGAGTATGTTTTCAACAGTTAGAAATTTCCTGTCCACTGCATGGACTGAAGTGCTTTCGTTATTACACCCCACATTTTCTGTGCGTACAAGGTGTCCATAGAAAGTACATCATGAAGACCGACCCCCAGAACAAATGCATTAATCACCCATGTCTTACTCTCTGAACATTTCTCAACGCTCTGTGACACAGCAAAAGAGTTTTCTAAATAGAGCATGTGTACGCTGGTTGTTGCTCCGTTTTCGGCAGATCCAAGATGTCGGTCGCATCCAAACAATCTGACGCAGAACACGTCTCGCAGCAGCCAATGGGCAAAGACGTTGCGTGTCCGCGGCCATGACGCCAGCCCCTTAGCCAATCATTATCTTGTCCGTGGACCGAACAGGGAAGTGTGAATGCGAAGCGGACATAGATATCACTCATTTTTTCAGACATACTTTTTGATAATTTCAAAGAAAAGTACTGCACGGAAGGTCACCAAATTTACAAAAGCACGCTTTCGGGACCAAGCCGCTGCCCCTGCCGCAAATTTGGTGAAAATCTATCCAGCGGTTTGAACTGTAGCTGTGCGGAAAGGTTTTCCCCATTCAGTCTATGGGAAAAAAAGATGTTTTGGGTCCCCCCCTATAACTTTTGCCCTTTTGCCCCCCTGGACCAAACATCTCCAAACTTTGCAAAAAAATTCAGAGTGGCCCATATACTGTTTTTGCAAAGTCTGGTGCAAGTTATGGAAACAGCAACTTAACCATAACTACACGGCCACTACCCTGCCTGTGTAATATATATGTATATATATGTATATATATATATATATATATATAAAATGGTGGCACTGCCTGCGGCCTATCCACTACGTATAGCCAGCCTTATGATTACTTAATCTACTTGAGTTGCAGCATCTGTACAGTTATAAAGCAATTTCGCATTTTCTTCAGTGCTTTTCACATGTGCAATCTTCATTCCCGCACATGAAATGTTATTCAATTCTTTACTTCATCCTCAGATTCTATAATGTCTATATACTCTCTTCCTTGGCATTTCTTCCTGGTGCGCCCCCTCTGCTTCATGTGACATTATCAGTCTCTTGCCTTTGTACCTTCACACTTCTTCAGGGACCTCCTTTAATACACTGTCATTTTTCCACAGGTACATCATGTAGGGCTTTCTTAATTGATACCTTGTTTCGAAGATTGTTTGTAGAATTATTACCTTTATCGACGTCGTGCATGTTGCAATTTCCGGCTTCCAACATATAAGCAAAATAGGGGCAGGACTTCCGGTAGAGGCATGTGGCTCCTCCTCTACAACAGAGTAACTATAGGATACTGTAAAGTGTGCAAGTGTGTGCAGTGAACATATGAACAAGCCATAGCAGGAGAGTATACCACGCAGATTCAAGATGCAAATGTGGTTGTATGGGAAAGACTTGGCAGGAGAGTTTATCAGGCATATTCAACTTGCAAGTGTGTTCATATGAGGAAGCTCTGGAAGGAGAGCATACCAGGCAGATTTCAAGTTGCAAGTGTGCTCATATGAGAATGTCCTGGCAAGAGTATATATCAGGCAAGCTCAAGTTGGATAGTGTGTAAAGTAAATCACACTAGGATACATCAGGAATAGTCAAAAACTGTTTTGAAATTATATAAAGAGGAGAAGAAACCTGAAAGGAGATTACATCAGGCTACCAAGATTAAGAGTAACAGCGAAAGCATTTTGCATGGCACTTGTTTTGTTAATAAAAAGAAACTCAATTAACATATATCCCTAAAAGTATAAAACACAGTGAAGAGGAATCCAGGGGAAAGGAACTACCCTCTGGAACTGTGAACGTTATCCTGTTGGAACTTTTCTTGTGTTGGAGATACACCTTTAATTTTCTTAAACATTGCTACACTTTTTTAGGCATTTCCCATTTCACCTTAGAGTTGATTTTTACAATGTGAGGGCCAGAATAGTACTTTGGAGACAGGTTATTCTGCTTTGGACATCTTGATATTGGACAGACCCTTGGTTGTGCTTTGGGTATGGAAATACCTCTTAGAGCAGGGACAGAAGCATTTTTCAGAACCTTTTTTGTTTCAATAAATGTTTATTGCTGAAACCATGAGTCCGCTGTGTATGTGTCTTATTCCTGGCTCCTCACAGAAGTTATTTCCTTAAAGAGCTATTTGGAGATGTGCCGGCCATTATTGGCCCTTAGTAACTCACTCACTCCCCAACCTGGTAAAACCTTGCCCACGAGGAACGTAGCTTCTGATTTAGTGTCACAGTGGTCACACGGTCCAGCCACAAGCCAATGGGAGAATCGGCGAAGCCACAACTATTACATAGCGATCGGTAGTGCACCTGTTTTGCATATAAAGGTAATCAATATGGAAAAGGCAGAAAGTTCCTAATGGGTGAGGTAAAGCTGCTTTAATAATTTTGAGTGTAAGACCCACTGTAAAAAAACTGACATGTCACAAAGTTGCCACTGAACTTGGTCACATGCTCATGCAAGTTTGGAGTAAACCACTCTGCTTGTAAATCAGCTTCAATGGTTTCTTTCTATGTATGTGCTAGGTAATGCAGCTGTTCGAGAGTCACCTTTATCAACTCTACAGGTATGAGATGCTTCCTGAGATGTTCTGATGCCAAATTAAATCGGTGTGGGACAAGGAGCACCCCCTCTTCTTCCTTAATATGTGCTCCTGCTGGGAAGCCCTACGCTCTAATTTTGTTATCTGTGTTACTTTTAGAGCGTTATAGCAGTCTGCTAGCTTCACCTGCTGTTGTGGCATGCTTGTAAACATGGGAGGCAAATCGGTTACAGAAGGTAGATATGCTGCTTGTTTGGCCGCTATGTCTTCTGCCTCGTTTCCATGCAACATTAAATCTGTACTCTCCATGTGGACAGCACACTTAAATACCACCAGAACTGAAGGCGGGTTAACAACTCTATCAGGCTTGATAGCAACTGCACATGCTGGACCGGTGCCCCATCAATTTTCCTGAAACCTCTCCTTTTCCATCGAGACAACCCTGAATGTACTGTGGTGGTGACATAGGCCGAACAAACAGTGGCACAGCATCCCTGTCACATCTCTATTGCTGATATCAATGCCACTAATTCAGCAGCTTGCACAAAATAATGTGATGGTAATCTAATCTGTGCTGTGCTGCCACCTCAATGTTTTTTCCCTCAAAGTGCACCACTGCTGACCCAGTGTGTCATCATCCCTTGTTCTGGTCAATCAGTGATGAGCCATCAATTAAAAGTATATCTCCCTCTTCTAAGGCTTCTTCCCTCACTGTGTGCAGACCCTTTTGTCCCTCTTTGTCAGTGGGGCAACCATGATCATCATCATCTACCTGCACTGACTGGGCAATGAAGGTCACTAGATTGACAACGTAGCACCTCACAAGGTGAATTGCTGGATTTGATTACTCATTGGGTAATGATGGTAGACTTTGATTTTTCCAGGATTGCGAACACTGTGTGCTAATCATAGAGCATCACTCACTGGGCAGCCCATCATTATGGCAGATGATATTTCTATGGGGAAAGTTGCTGCTCAAAGCGCCTGCTCCCATGGAAATCGTCCTTGCATCACTGGGTCTAAAATAGCACTGTAATAAGCCATGGACTTGTGCCATTGTGGCTTTTTCTGAGTGAAGAGAGCTGTCATCTCTTCCCTGTTGAAATGGGAAACTAGACATTTTTTTTTGTTGCAATCTGGAGTGGCTAGCACTGGTGCATTGGTGAGTGCACATTTAAGTTCCTTATATGATTCTACCATTTCGGCCATCCAGGTAATGAGACCTGTGAGGGTTCAGAAATGAGAGGCAGACACAAAGTTGTAATGTTTTCAACATCAAGCATCTCTATTGAACACAAATGGTTGGATAAAGGCCTTTCTGTCCCTATCCTAAAGAAAGCTTCCCTATATAGAAAACTAAAACTAAAGATCAGTGTGTGACTCATCGTCAAACATATAAGCTGTCTTTGCGTCCAAAACATACGACTTTGACCCTCACAGTAAAATTACTACTAAAAAGTGCAAGGAAATGTATATGAATTATATTTTGTAAAACATGTTCATAACCAAGACAAGCAACGCAATCAAACAGAAACAGTATTTTTCAAGGAGTATTTCTTGGATCCAGAGGGTGATTCCTATTCCCCTGGATTATTTAAGTATGATAGCAAAAGTGTCTCTTTTAAACAATATTTCCCTAGAAATGGTGAAAGAATGGCACAGTTGTCTCTTTCAAATCACTGCTTTTTAAGAATGGCAAAACAATAGCAAACGTATCTCTTTCAAATAACAGCTTCTTAGGAATGGCGAAAGGATGGCAAAGGTTTCTCTTTCAAGTAACAGTTATTTAAGAATGGCATACATGTCTCTTTCAAAATAACAGCTTATTAAGAATGGCATGAATGTCTCTTTCAATGAGAGTTCCTTAAGAATGGCAAAAGTATCTCTGGTATACTTCTTTACCATATACTTTGCAAAATAAATATGTTTCTTTGTGCACTTCAATAGACCACCTGGTATACTCCTCTGCCAGGAATTCTTGATCCTCTGGTAAACTCTCCTGCCATGGATCTTTTCACTCTCTGTACAACTTGACTGGACCTACTGGTATACTCTCCTGCCAGGAATCTCCTTCTGGGTCTTGCAAAGCCCTTGTGTACTCTCCTGCCAGGTATCCTGCCTCCCAATGTTCACTGTCTAGTGTATTACTCTCACAAGCACTTTTCTGTGTTTTACAGTTCCCCTTGTGTACTCTCCTGTCAGGTTTATTGGCTCCCAATGTTCACAGTCTAGTGTGTTCCATTCACCAGGTCTTTTCTTGTCTTCATTGACTTTTAATTCAACACAGTTGAGTTACTTCACTATTCTTTTTACTTCATTGGCTTGAGGTTCTACTTTTCCAACTTTCCCCACAATGAAAATCTCATGTATGGGGATTTGTTCAAGTTCTGCCTTTTTATGGCTTCATTGGTATTCATTTGTTTAGGATAATATTTGATCACATTTTCCCTGTACTGACATCTCATGTATGAAGAATTGTTCATGTCTTGTCTTTGTTTTTCTCTATTTCGGTATTCAAATATATTTATCTGTTCATGTGCCTGTCTATATGTCCTGGTGCTCCCAATGTCTCTGGGAAGACTCACTGGTGTATTGAAGTGTCTGCGACCTGTGGCACGCTGCTGCAGTGAAGTTCCTGCTCTGCAACAGCTTCCCTTGCAGTGCAGACTTCCTTCCAGCTCTCCAGGCATGACTGCTGCTCCTCTGCACAACCACGTTCAAGGTAGCTCCACTGTGACTGTGACTCTTCAACACTTTTCTCTTGGTGCCTGCAGTGTCCTTCTGGCCTTGCACCACACAGGTATGTGATGCTTGCAAGCAATGAGGTGGAAATGCCTGCTTGTGTCAGCCCGGACTTTGCCTGTATGGCTGTCTGCTTTGCTTCCTTCTTCTTCGGGTCTCCTGATTTTAAAGCAGACACCATGTCCTGCTCACTTGGACCACCCCAATACAACAAGACTGCATGTTTAACTTGGTGTTTCTCTTGATCTGTATTAACTCCTTCTTCCTCAATCTCATCTCAGTAACAGAGGATTTCTGGAAGTTGGAGTTCATAGAGGAGGAGGGCTCTGCTTTGAGGTTTTATCTGCATAATGGGTTGTTGAACGCAAGGGACATCCAGCAGCAAGAGAGGGCCTCCTTGAGGCAAACCCTGTGTAAGGAGACGTGGAAACCAAATTTCAAGACACAGATTCCTTTAATGAAGATCATGCGTGACGAGAGTGCATCAACACAGGATTCACCACAGTATGGAGGTTTCTACTGAACCACACCGGTGATGCCATTGGCCATATCCCCACACACTATCCTCTTGCCACCACCACCGCTTCTTCATGCACCCTCGTGTCCATGAGCTCTGGAGCATGGATTATTTTCCTTTGTTTTCCCCCATCCAAGGTGTACTTTATTTTTGTTATCCTCATGTCAGGGCCATTGCGCTCTAGAGGGCAGTGACACAAATGCTCACGCAACTGGGCACATTTTAAAGCTGGGGGACTCTACATGCGGCCATGTTCAGCGGAATCCACTGATGTGGTGTTGTGGACTGCTACAGCCTCCCACCTACAGGCCAACATTCCATTCGAAAGTGATTTGTATATGTGCAGTCTGTACGACAGGCCTGTGTAGCTGGGTACATTTACCAGCCCAGCAGAACTCCCCTGCACCACCAACCTGCATTTTCAGCAGTTACAAGAAGAATGGCTGCACTGGATCTGCTGAGCACAAATTCTCCTGCATTGCCAAAACTGTGTTTTCAGCAGTTGCAATAGTAATGGCTGCACTGGCTCTGCTGACCAAAAATGGGGTGAGATGGAACATGGAACACCACCAGAATGCTACATTTATTTTCTTCATGTGCACCAAAGAAAAGAATTCCAAGGCAGCGCTGCTATGCTGCCAACTCAAAACTTCCAACTGAAAAAAAGAAAATGTTCTGCATTTAAAATGACTTTGCACTGGTGCTGTTTTCATCTTTCAACATTACACAGTTTGGTTCCAGTAAGTCACAGCCACGCCCATCTATCTTCAGAATGAACCCCATCAAATGAGGGCAATTCCTCCCTGAAAGGCATTGTGTGTCAAGTAAAATCAGTGAAAGAGCAGATAAATGTGTTTCAGGCTGTACGGCAAGTGGTTGCTCTTGCAACAATGTAACACAGGCAAAACTCTTCACAAGAAGTTCTCTCTCTCCCTTTGCTTATGTCAGTTTCAAAGAACCCTTGTTTTGAACAGATTCCTGTGTATTAGAAATACACCAGCGCCAGGGAAATGTTCAGAATAAAGATGCAAGGAAAATCACATTTGTAATGACTAGGGAAAGTAAAAGGAACCCATGTTGCCTATTGTAATACCTCAATGGAAATAATACTGTAACATGCCCAGAAAGAAAACTATATATGTTGGGAAGAAAAGCTGCCAAAATGTAAGTAAATTGTACTCTGTGTACTCCCACAAAAAGAACTTCAACATCATGGCTTGGCCCAGGAATTGCTGTCAAACCAGTCTTTGCAAAGGCAGGCACTTCAACGGTGCCAGCCTCATGAGAAAGAAAATTTCTTTACGACATGGAAGTCCCAGAGGTGTGGGAAGTGACGACTTTGTCAGACTAAGCGGCATTACTGCAGCATGGGACAATGTACAGCCCTGTCATTGAAGTGTGAATTCCTCTGACACCTCTCCTCAGCTTCAATTGCCTAGGATCAAAGGGGAGTCATAACTACATATGTGCAAAGCTAACCAGAGCAGGACATTTGGCTGGGGGTTTGAAAGGACTGCCTACCTTTGGGAACAAAGCCGGCCCATATGATTGAAAAGACTTCATATAAAGGCAGTTATTTCAGTAATTGAAAGAAGCAAAACAAGGACCCGACAACCCTTGCGGCTTGAACCCCGGCCGCGTAAAGGGCAAATTCTGTTGTACCCTGCTGTTTGGCTGTACTGGGATCTACTATCTCTCATTTGCAGACTCCTTCATCAGAGCCTTATCGGCGTGTTCCCCTCGTTTTCCCTGCTCTGCGTGTGAGAGCTTGAGCGAGTCAGAGAACTGCCCCTGCATTGTGGCTTGAAGCCCCGTCCCATCCAGGAAGTGTGGGCTGAAAACAAGCACCCGACAAACCTTGCGGCGTGAAGCCTGGCCGCATAAAGGGCGAATTCTGTTGTACCCTGCTGTTTGGCTGTTTGCTGCATTGCCGCAGTCAGTCAGGACGCCTCCATGGCTGACTGTCCGCCAAAGAAATCCGGCCCACAGACCAGACACAAAACATTGCAACAGCGACCGATGCTGAATCCCTGGAATGTCGCAAACAAGGCTGAAACAGGAAAGTGCAAGGTAAGCAAACAGATTGTTGCCTTATGGCTTGATATTTCATCTGAGACATTGATTGCAACTACTGTTGACATCACAGAGTCTGTTGTGGCCGACTTAGTGGAAATTAGCTCAAAGGCTGTTCGGCTGCAAGCTGTGTTACTTCTCGATACACTGCCTGAAATGAAATAAACAGCAACCCCCACAGTGTAAGCGGAAATCAAAGCGAACCAGCCAGGCAAGAAACACAACTTGCACCAGAGCTCCCACAATTTCCAATGCTATCGTTAAATAATTTCGAATCAGTCTCCAAATTGATATGTGACTTACGGGAGTCCATCCCTAGTTCAGGGAACCCCAAGCTCTTATATTCGCCTTTCGACATCACTGATGCTGAGTTGATGACAGTTCCAAACAATGAACTCATTCTGAACGATAAGGAAAAAACCATCATGAAAAGCCCAAATGATCGTGCACCACACACATGTACGAGCCAAAAGTTAAGTTTATTGCCTGGGCGCAGTGCAGTTGAAAGTCCTACTGCCGCCCCATTAGAGCCGATACAAAATCTCGTTTCTAGCGTTACAGCAAATAAATCTGATGTTATGCCTAAATGCTGTGGGAACAAACATGGCGTGTCAAGCGCTTCCGTAAAAACTTCTCATATAATTCAATTACATGCTACCAAAGAGGGTCTGGCGCCTGATGGGTCTAAGGCACCACGATTCCATGTGATGCCCAGTGATGATACTCATCATAAGTCCATAAGAACATTTTTAGACCTCTCGGAATTACTGCCGGATGAAAGCAGTGTGAACTATGCACATGATGATGCCTGGCTTAGAAAGCAGAGGCTTCGCCACACGCAGACTACCATGGCTACTGTAACTCTTGTTCCACAATTGGATGCCATTCCCTCAAATATGGATTCTTCTAATCTATCAAAGAAATTGCCACTTGGGCCCGGCACACGGAACTCTTTGACCATTTCAACTGCACTGGATGTGGCTTTTCAATCTGCCGCAGTTGGCCAGGAAAAAGCGAGTTCAAACAACAAAGCCGCGCAAATAATGAATTCCTTAGGAACTGCCATGCCCTCTCAAGTGCTAGAGCATGCTAAATCCAAGACAAGTACGCCGATGGTGCCGTCAAGGAAAAGCAACAACATTAAAAGACCTGCGTCAATTAAAAATAATGTGCAAGCAGTGGATGCCCACATGTCAACTGACGACATATCGAGAAACACGATTACTGGGGCAGAAAATGATGGCCATACACCTGCAAAGGCCAGTCTTTCATCGGCTGCTGCAAAGCAGATTCATAATAACATGATGGCCGCCTCATCCCTTGCCCTAATACCATTTGTGAAACTCTACGAAGCATTAAATGAAAGGATTCAAGACCAAAGTGCAATGTTGCTAAACTTAAACCAAAAAATGGAACAAGCTGAAAAGTTCAATGTGTACTTGAAAGAAAAGATACTTGCAGAGGCCGCTCAAACAACCGAGTGGCAACAAAGGCAAAACAAGATCACCACTCAACACGGCAGCCAAAGTGAGCTCCTGTTTGAAAGTATGTTGGACACTATTAACACTATTAAGTGAATGCGAGAGCATCTATATGCAAATTCCAGCCCTTAAAATGGAGATTGTCTGCTGAGAGACGAAATGAATGCTTCAAAAACGCCACAAGAAATTGTTGATTCGGATGTGCCCTTGGCCGTGACTGACAAAGCCGCTTTGAGCAAAGTAGGCACGAATGACCTATAGTCGACATCGGAAAATTCTACTACAATGTTGGTCGATGAAATGCCATACCACTTGCCTGCACAGGTACTTCAAACCAGCAATGGAAAATCGTCAAGTGGCTCGAAAAGTACATGCAGTGACAAGGGAAACAATACGTGATCATGAGTAAAAATCCTTTTTCATCATTTGGAATCTTCA
The DNA here is from genome assembly GCF_040938575.1 of Ambystoma mexicanum. Lineage (NCBI taxonomy): Eukaryota > Metazoa > Chordata > Amphibia > Caudata > Ambystomatidae > Ambystoma > Ambystoma mexicanum. The sequence goes on along the minus strand of NC_090935.1, from coordinate 839,304,312 downwards.
CTGGTGCTGCAAAAACCACCTCTATCGCATCTGTGGTGGCCGCAAACAAAACAGCTGATAAGGCCGCTGCTCGGATTTTGGCAAAGAAATGTAAATCGGACAGCAACACAAAAACCAAGAAATTCATAAGGAACTTATCTTCGCCGTTAAAGCAGGGCTTATTTACACGTGATGACGGTATAACAAACAAACCATTAGAGAATGCCTCAAAAAAAGGGATTCATGCATCCTGCATTCAAATCAAACGAAAATCAGCGTCAAAACGCTGAAGAATAATTTCTGACTCTGAAAATAGTGGCCTTTCAAGTGCATCTGACTCAATAAATCTATGTGACTTATCTACCTATTCGGATCCTGAGGAGCATGATGTGTCCTCGTCCTCTAGTGGCCATCGACCAGTGACAAATCATGCTAACCTGATGAAATCACAAAAAGAAACTTCTATTGCAAGGAAATCTACACAAATGCAACATACAACAAAATCAGACATCGCAGCAAACACAAACCAAAAGCTGAGCATTGATCCCTTGATGAACCCAAAATTCACATCAAATCAATGCAATCAGGGTGTACACTTGAAAACACGGGTTCATGAAAATAAACACAATAAAGTGGCATTCACGTGCAGGAAACTTCGATTACAAAATATTCAAAGTGATGACACAGAAGTAAATCTAAATCAAACAAACATTCTGAAATTGTTCAAGTGTATTCCACTTCTGCGCACAATTGAATCCGATGACATAAAGATAGTTGAATATGCTAGAGAAAAATCTTCGGATCAGGTCCTTCTACACATCAATTCAGCAGGTGTTCGAAGTACTAGCGATGATCTCTTGTTCTTTGGTTTCGAAATTTCGGTTGAACCTGATCAGTAAGACTCTTCAGGACAGAACAAAGAATAAGAGTCAAACCAAAACAAATGAAAACCTGTTGACTCGGCATTGTTACGGCAGTCTATGAGTACAGGTAAAAACCTAAGACTCTAAGACTTGAACAAAATCTGTCAAAATATTCCTCAACAAAAAAAAGCAGAGTTGAGCAGAAATTGGGCTTCCCAATAGCCATGATTGATTGAACACGAGGCCCTGTATGAGTTTCTATCCTGGAACAAACGTGAATTCAAACATTTATTTCATGACTTTAAAATCCCACTGGAACGCGTGTTTGTTATATGTCTACAGGAAACCTGGCTTCGCAAAGCCCCAATGTGTGATGGTTTTACCACCCTGCTAAATCCGGCGGAAAAAAATATCAGAGGACGTCCAAGCTCTGGCTTGATTACAATGGTACACATAATGCAAACATGGTTAACCCCTGTCATGACAAATCCAAATCCATACATGCAAGGCACTATTATGCATACAATGGCAAAAAGTTTGCAAGGAAGAAAACATTTACTGATAATAAACAGATACTGGAATCCAGCAAAAATCAGTACCAAAAACTTCATCAATGCTATCTTAGAGTTAATAGATGACGCTATGTTAGCGCATAATAATTTGTCAATGATCTGTTGTGGAGACCTAAATTGCTCTTGGTTCCAGTTCGATCAAGCTCTGCAGATTTATAAGCATCTACCCGATGTCGACGTGGTAGCCAGAGGGCAAAGATGGCAGAAGGAAATGTCGTTGAGTGACTTGTTCATGCTCAATGGCTATAAAAAGGGTGATGTCCCTCCAAAATCAACGTGGCATCGTGAACGAACGCACAGCATACTGGATTATATCTGGGTATCTCAAAATGTTGAATCCAAGATCTCAAACCTCCAAGTCATGAAAATGAACCACAGCGACCACTGCCTTTTGAAACTTAGCTGCATGATGGCAACAATCCCAGTTAAGGTTTCACATCAGATTGCCATGGAGCCAAATTCCAAGGGCAATCACCTTCGACTGAATGGAAAACCGAAACAAGGGCTTGGAATGAGGCTAAAGAATACCGTACCTATGCAAGGTAATAACTACATTCCACTGCTAACTGACTTTACATCCGTTATAAAATTGTCAACGCATTATGGGCAGTCGCATCAACACTTATACAGTAAATTGTTACATGAATCCAAAAAGGAACTACGCAAAGATCTAAGAGCATTAAGAAAAAGTCTTCCAAGATCTGAAGTTAAAGTCGCGATAAAATCAAGACGTGCGATCTATAGAAATTGGGCAAAATCACATGCAATCGTCATTGAGCAGGATCATGCTGAATTATTGTTACATCTACTATTGACAAGATACACCTGTGAAATTTGGCGGATCATGAATGCCGACCTCTCAAGATGTACTCCAATGTTAATAAACACAATCTCAGGAGATGCATGGGATACGCACTTTTCTAAAGTATTCCATAAGTCTGATATTGCGACGTGTCAACTGACTGTTGCCAATGATATGCAGTGGGACGTAGAGATGTTGCACGATGAAATTGTAAGAACCATAAAAGCACTAAAGAACTTGCGCGCAGCTGGACCTGATCTAATTTCAAATGTAGCCCTTAAAAAACACCTGAGTGAGTGGGCACACTTTATTGAGAACCTATTCATCAACATTGCTGCGTTGAAAAGATTGCCTGACTCATGGACTACCGCAATAGTAGTCCCAATCCATAAGAGGGGCAATTGGGACGATCTGAACAACTATCGCCCAATTGCCCTGTTGGATATGATCGGCAAAATATTTGGGTCAAACCTAAGGCAAAAACTTGCAAATTGGGCCAGAGTCGCACTGATTGCGGACATATGCCAAACCGGTTTCACGAAAGGTGTCGGAGTGGATGCAAATTTGCTAATTTTGACTATTCTGAAATTGGAATCCTTAAGGGCAAATAGAAAAATTCATTTTGCCTTTATCGACATGAAACAGTCATTTGACAGCTTGAACCGTGGTCTGTTGTGGGCAAAACTGGCTAAATGGCGATGTCCGAAATGTATTCTTGAACCAATAATTGCCCTGCACGATCAAACTTCCATTAGAGAGCGACTAAACAACAGCAACCTGTTATCCAATATCATCTGGACTCACAGAGGTGTTAAACAAGGCTGTCCTCTTGCCGCAGAGCTATTTAAACTATTCTTGGCTGATCTACCACTCCATCTTGAGCAGGTTCCTTGCTTCTCGCCAACAATAAACCGGATACCGATTAAATGCATCATACATGCTGATGATCTGGTACTTATAGACAGAACACAAATAGGTCTTCAGCGCCTGCTTGTAAAGCAGCAGGAGTATATGACTGCGAACAAACTGGTAATAAATACATCAAAAACAAAAATCGTATCAATTGGAAATCTAAAAACTAAGAGAGACAAGGCGTTCAGATGGAAAATCGCTGAGGTTAACATTGCCTCTGCGGACTCTTTAAGATACCTAGGAATTGAATTCAGCAATTCTATTTGCAAACATCACTGGGTCAAGGAATTAAAATATAAAATGCTAATGCTTGCCTGGCAAGCTGCTAAAATCAATCGAAATTATGGAAAGTTTTCACTGGAACCTGTTTTAAGATTCTACCTCCAAAAAGCTGTTCCAGTCATAACTTTCGGTGCCGAGGCAGGATGGAATATATCCGAACAAACGTGGCAAATGCTGGAAGGGCTTTTTTGGCAACACATGTTAAGGCTACCTCAGTCAACATCAATGACGATAGTGCGACACGAATTGCCATTAAATTCGCTAAATATCAGAGTGGTTTGGAACTCTATAATGACAATGCGCAAGATGGCTTTAAAGTTTCCGGCACCGGCCTATCAAATCTTTGGCAACGAGTATGCGCCTAACAATGAAAATTTACTTAACTTGTGGTTTCGTAAACTATTGGCATTTTTGGCTGCAGCTGACATAAATTATCAAGAGATCTTAAACCGGCCGCAATGCGCAAAAAAGAAATTTGACAATTGGGCTTGGATTGCAAATCAACAAAATCATCAAATGGTGCACCCAATAACATTCCTCGGAAGCGATCCAAAAAAAAATTAAAGATTCAGGCACAATATCTACTGCATTGCCCATCTCGCCATCATCGGGAACAATTTTTGAGGTTTTGGATAAACATTCTAAAAACAAAAGAAATAATTTGGTTAAGACAAATCTATTAAAGATAATCTATTAAAGATAATCTTTGTCCTTTTTGTGGACTATGTGTCGAATCCTCAAAACATCTGCTTATTGAATGCAACCAGACAATAAAACAACGTTCCTTACATCTCAGAAAGTTTGCCCCACTCAACAACAACATGATGAGTGGTGGTCCAGAAGCATTACTGGAAACATTATAAAACTTGTCTGTGCAATTGTGAATTATCTGGACATGATTTTGGCAGTAGATGTCTAATGCAGTGCATGAAATGGTCGAATTATGGAATATTGTTGCTGGTGTAAAAATGAGGAAGAGAATTACTGAACGTCATGAAATTCAGTGTGACCTTTACTCTTGATTGTTTTTTTTTTTGCAGATCTTGATTAACTCTTTGAAACAAAAGTTTGTGTCTTGTGTATAAACTGTAGTTTATTTCAAATGAAAAAAAGAAGCAGTAATGTAACATGTTGACAGCTTGAACATTATCTTTGCGCCATGAAAATATAAGACTATGTGGCTCTTCCTAGCATGTGGGGGATTTGAACAGCATTTAAGTGGCATTGGCTGGGGAAGCATACATGATACAATTATGAAACTTAAATGCAAACATGTCCGACATTAATAAGCTTCAGTGTACCCATTTGTAGATTTTTAGGGGAAATATTTGCCATAGAAATTGTGAAAGATTGCCAGAAGGACTAAACAGCATTGTACAAAGTTAGGGTTTGGAATAGTATGCTCCATGTGAAATATGGTATTTGCCTATCTAATTTTTATAAGGGTGACATTTATTAATGTGAGGGTTTTGTTTCATAACTGATTTTGGCTAAAGTAACTGTGGTATAACAGCACCTCATAAAAACACACACACTAAAACTGAGTCACTTCCATCAGTCCGATCTGCTTACAGAGAGGCAGCGATCTCCTCAGGCTGACCTATACGATTTGAGAGGTATGCCCAGCTTAGTTTTGCCCACATGGTAAAAATCCTCTGATGTCATCCGGGCTATATAAGGAGGAGACATTCAAAATTCAGGACTTTCAAAAAATCCAGCATTCAAAAATCCAGCCCGCAACATCCAGCGACCCAGACATTCCACATTCACCCTGCAGGATTCCAGATTCCAGAGCCAGGCCAGCGGTAGCTGATCCTGATCCATGCCGTACCTCCTATCCAAGCAGAACCACCATTCAGAACTAAAACCTACAAAAATCCCAATAATTTAGGGAGAAAGGGAGGAAAGGCTGCTGAATCCTTTTGGGATTATCCAGTGACCTGACCTGCTTTGCTCAGCTTCCTGCTTTGCCCATCTGATGCACCCCGCTGTCCACAGTGACCAGATTAGGCCCGGGCTGTCCCCCTCAAGGAGAGCCCACCGCTGTGCAGTGACCAGATCTTGCCTTGCTGTCCCCAGTCCCGGCTGGCTGTCACAACTATCCATTCAAGTGCTTTTTGAATGTATCACCCTTCCCCAGTGACCAAAAAGATGCACCCATTTCGTTGTGTTACCTTGTATTATGTCCAATCCCATAGAAATCCTATAAATACCCTAGAAAATGATTAAATTGTTAGAATTCTCTGTGTATCCTGTCCTTGGGAAAATCTGTATAAATCTCCATGTGTTAGCGCCATTCTTTCGACATCATTTCAGTCCGTTGTGTAAATCCTTAGTACTATTTTGAATAGATTAATAAATTCCCATATAAAGGGGCACACAGCCTAAATGGGTTAAAATTTCAAATGAACCTTTTCACGGGCAATGTTCTTCTTTGATAATCCAGCCACTAAAACAATAGCTACAGTAGAACCTGTCTTTTTCCTTTTAAAACTGATTTCGCCTGTGTAACTGCTTTCATTATAAAATCCGATTTTCTCTCCCTATCAAGAATCCCCTACTGTCACACATCCAGAGTCATCCTTTCACTTTCATATCATACCTGTTATGTGCCTTTGTACCTTAGCATTACAACCAATTTCTGATTATGTGTGTTTAGCTGATTTTCCAAGATGCTTTGCTATTGTAAACCCTGAAAGGAAGCAATTGCAATTTTGCCACGTGCAATTTTTGCTGCACGGTGTTGTCCTTCCAAAGTCGATTTTCTAAACTGTTTGCCCTTGTTTAGTACACTGCCTTGTAGCTTGTAGGTTTTCTTGCATCTATAGTATCAACACCCTAACTCTTGTCTTATTCATTCAACCACACATGTAAAAGAACCATTTAGTAATTCTGAGTGCCATTTTGCTACTTTTCAAGGGGGCTCAATCTGATTTTTGCCTCCCATTCAGGGGTGTTAGGTCAGATTCTCATTCCGATTGTTGCCTAGTATACCTGACTCCTTGCTACTTCTCTACACCCACACATAGTTTGGTTAACAGGGGTTTGGGGGAGTGTTGCAGGGGTAATGCCTAACTGTGGTTCTATCTTAAAATACTACCCGAAAAGTAATAGTGCTTTCATTCATTTGTGCATTGTGTATCTTATGTTAGAAGATTAAACTAAGTGTATTCTATCATTTTACCATGTAATTAGCACCACCTGGTGATTGCTGCCCTATATTGAACGTGTTTGATTTTTATTCAAAAATAAAATAAATACATATTTCATTATTACACACCGGCCTGGTTCATGGTCCATTGCGACACAGGGTGCCTTCTCAAAGAGTGACTGCAATAAACTTAAAAGTGTTTTAATTGGGCGCTGCATGCCTGGCAAGTAGAAAGACTCCTAGGGCCTCATTCCGAGTTGGGCGGTAAGGGATACCAGGCACCGGTAAGGAGACCGGTGCCGGTAATCCCTTACCGCCCAATTCTGAGGTCCCATAGCGGGAACCGCAAAAGACATGTGGTCTGACCACACATTCTTTACGGGTCCAGCTAAGGGAACAGGGCGCTAAATACGGGCCTGCTATTAGCAGGCTCGTAATTAGCGCCTTCCCCATTCCCATTGAGCCCTATAAGGGCTCAGATGGGAATGGGGAATCGTTGGGTGAATGGGGACTTACCGGGTCCGCACAGGTCGGAATGTCGAAGTAAATCCTCATTCACCCAGACTGGACACGGACCCGGGTTTGGAGGCATCCATGGCGCAAATAGCACCATGGCTACCTCCAAACTCGGAATGAGGGCCCTAGTCTGGAGTGTGCCGCATCTTTAAAATCCTTAACACTAGTCCAAACAAATGTCCAATGTAATTTGAGGTAGCTAGCCTCATCTAGTGCCCACTCTCCCTGGGAGGACACCACAAGCACCAAATGTCCACCCATGTCCCGCTTTCCTCTGCTGGACACTGACCATCCTAGCACCAATGTGGAGGCCCAGCGTTAGGTAGAGGTGATTAGAGATTCACAGCACAACGGCAATACCACCAGGTAAGGTTGTGCATTTCATGACTGGTGAAACATCCATCCTAATTGTGGCATGATGTGGTTGAGCGTGTATAATTTCAAATAGTGATGATTGGGTCATGGTCACGGACACTAAAGATGTGAATTGTCCTACATAATTGTGTGTGTATGTCTCCATGATCAGCATTGCACACGCTTTGTGTTACTGGTTACACCTCCACAACTTGCTGCTTTGGTATGTTCCTGTGCATATGTTTTTGGTGAGGGCAGATGAAGTAGCTTCTTGCTGTGGCATTAATTACATTTGCACTCCTGTCATTTCAGTCTTGCATGACATCTCCTCACATTTTTCATGTCAAGTAGCCACTTCATGATCAGGGGTGGACAGGCCTACAGGGAACTCTGAACATTTCCCAGTTCTCAGTGTAAAGAGCCTTCTGCTGCCTCTTTACACTGCTCATTTGCACTCTATAGTGCAAATGACGAAAATTGCACGGAGTGGACCTGTTTGCACATAAGTGAAAACATGAGTTGTCTCCTGCGGGCAATTTATGTTTTTCTTTAAAATGAGCTCCATCGAGTCTAAAAACAAGAAAACGCGTACTTCAAATATACACTTTCAAGGGGTAAGTATGGGGTACATTTTTAGGATTATGACTGAAACAAGTCAGGAGTGCTGTTGATGCAGAACTAGTCAAAGTGATATTTTCATGTGCTTCTCCCTTGTTGTAGGGTTCAGATTTTCTTCTTGTAGAGTCAATCTGACTACTGCAACTCCTCTGCACCCCCTTCATCTACATATCCCGCAACCCCCGGCATCACCTGCTGGTGGTTCCCTTCACAGCTGCTGTGTATCGCTATTGGGAAAAAAAGAAGACAAAAAACTGCCATGTTTTGATATATGAGAAAAGGAAAGTGGAATTGATTTGAGGAAGAAACTGTCATTGCTATCGAGAAAAAAAAGCAGAACAACTGCCATGTTTTGCTAAATAAGAATAGCTAAGAGGAAGTGAAAGGGGCAGCACACTTTTCCAGTGAACAAGGCTGACAAACATACTTGTGCTCTTCTCAAAGGTGAAAAAGAGGATAAGCACGTGCCGCTTTTCAATTGTGAATAGCAAATTAGACAATATTATGATTGAATACAACTGTTCATAAAACTAAAGACAGCCTCAAAAATGTCCCCCTCTGTGAGAGCAATATAACAGCAGGAAGGGTTAAAGGCCAATAAGGCTAAAATATGTTGAATGATGTAAGAAACTGGCATGAATCGAATGGATTGGGACCTGGATTCGTTTTATTTCAATGAACAGGTCAAAAGGATAACTTCTGATTCAGCATTTAATAACGCATAGCTAACTGTAAATCAGAAGCTTCTAGCATGCAATTGGCCAAAAGTAAAGTGCGCACACAATATGGTGTGCTTCATGACCAGAAAGTGGCTGATTATTGGCTCTGCACCTTATGTAGACGCAATACAGGGTGGAACCGGGGTTCTCGGAAAGCTTTGTCTTCATTGTATGAATGAAATAGAATTCCACTAACCCATAAAACAGCAAACGCGTTCTTGTGGCTGGTAATGTCCCTGACAAATTCAGCCTATACTTATTCACCCTAAAGTTCCCAATGAAGAATGGCATCGTTATGTACTCTGCAGTGTATTTCACTTAAACGGATGTGCTTCCTGGCACTCATCAATATTAGTGGCAAGAGAACTGTAATTGAGGGCAAAGGGGCAAACAAACCATCATGATGGATCCGTTCTCGCTTTTCAAAGTTGATTTGGAAGGCAACAAATCAGCACCATGTATCACTTGCATAAAATATTGCTCGCTGATCAAGGAAGATGCTGTCTACATGAAGCAGAGCAAAGGCGCACACGATGCACTGCGGGATGCCACATTGCATCTCCATCATGCAAATCATGGAACACAGGAATTTAGCACCAGTTTTGATTGATCGGGAAACTAGCAAACAGGGTTTCGACAATCTGTATCACTAAAAGGTCAGGATATTTCCTCAGGAGAAAAATGAAACAGACTGTTGTTTGTGTTATGTTTGCTGCATGACATAGCACAATACAAAGTCTGCTTTCTTGTTTGCACTATCGTCACACAATTTTAGATAATGTGGATTGATTCAAGACCTGTTTCCTCGATTCTATCTTAACTAAGCATACCAAATGCATGTTTTCAATTTCTGGCAGTAGCACAGTTGTTATATAGTTTCGCCTTTAGTTGCCAATTGTGCCTTCAACACCGGCGGGATCACAATTTTGGCTGCTTAGGGTGAAGACACCATACGCCTAGTGGAAGGATTTAGGGCATGCTTATTTAAGATGTCTGTGAAAGTTGAGACTGGAAATGTAAATGTCCTCTGAACTATGGACAAACACATTCGGCCTCGTTACACGGTAGGCGGTAACCATGGCGCTATTAGCGCCATGGTTGCCGCCAGTACCATACCGAGTCCGCCATGGTGAATGGCGGAATTACCGCCACATCCCAAGGGCGGTAATTCCCCATTCACCATGGCACTTCCCCATTCCCATTTGAGTCCCCATAGGGCTCAATGGGAATGGGGAAGGCGGCAATTATGGTACCGCAAATTGCCTCCAAGGTCCCTTTGCGGGCCCGTTCCTTAACGGCTGGTAAAACCAGCTGTTGAGGTCGGGTCCCGCAAAGGGACCTCGTACTAAGGCAGTAAGGGTTTACCAGTACCGGTACCCTTATCGGTAACAGTAAACCCTTACCACATTCCGTGTAATGAGGCCCTTTGTTATAAGAAATAAAGTGGGAGTCAGTAATTGAGCAAAGGACAGAATGTGAGCACCTCACAACCAATTCGATAAATGGTTAAAGTTAGGCTGACAAAATCTGCATTATCAGAACATATCATTTTATCATGGTATACGCACAGTGCTAGGTCCACGGGACATTTGCAGTGTGAAAGAGTTATTTAAATTGTGAATATAAGTTTAAAGTAACATTGTTTTTTAATAATATATGAATTGAAAGAAGATGAATAAACATGTGGATGTCTGAAAGAAGAATGGCTACCTTCAAAATAGTGTGAGGAAATGCGTTCCTGGTATTGCAGAGGAAGACACAGTTACATGGTTTCAAGTGGCAGGGTACAAATCGGACAGACAACAAAAAAGACAACAACTAAATAAACACATGAAAGCGAAGGTAAAGAAGGAAACGATAAAATGAGATTTTCGGTTTCACATATACTGTATTTTAGCACATAGGAAGTGGTTGAGAATATCTTTTTAAATCTTTTTTTAACGTTTTCCATGCTCAAATTGAGGGCTTGATGTTTCCATTTCTACTATCCAAGATTCCCAGAACAAAGTCAACTTTTTTGTGAAAGGTCAGTATTTCAATGACAAGCAGCAAAGCTAATCTTTGTTAAGGGAACACCCTGCGCTCCTTCATGCATTTTGTTTTGTATCTGGATCTGTTTCCTGGATTTTCCCCAACATTGCATGCCATATGTGGGGCAGAACAATAGACTGCAATTGGCTTTGTGGTATTAACTTCTCTGCCGAGGCAGAAGCGGAGAGGGGCCACGGCCACGTTGCCTTATCTATAAGGGCGTTTCCTGAACTGGTTTGAATCTCTTGGGGCTTGGTGTTGAGGCATTTTACTTTCGTTAATTATTTGGGCCACATTAATGATTCAAAGGGTCATTTACATGCTGTGCATTTCTGATTGCTGTACCTGCAACTGTAATTAATCCCAACTCTTGCCAAAAGCACTGTATAAATTATTCACTATCCAAAACATGTAGACAGAGACTGTGAAGATAGTCAATCCTTTATCCTGGCTATAGTGCACACACATGTCAAGGCAACACGTTACATTAGTTGTGACAATTAACCGGTCTGGGAGTTGATTACTCTCTATCACTGTATCTGCCTGATGATAAGGGATGATCTTAATAACATGGTCTGTGCATGTTATACTGCTAGTGCATCAGCACTAGGATGGGGACCTTGCTGCAACAGTATATAATGCAGTACTATAAAAACCAATAGTCAATGTTTATCAACATACTCCTGAGTTAAGACTGCTTGTGGATATCCCTTTTTCTCATGACAATATAGAATAATCAGATAGCCCATGTGCAGGTGCACTGGTCAAGGCTTATTTTATTTCTACAAAGGCTTTCTCCGAAACTTCTGACCATTCTAATGTTTTGGGTGTAGGTAGATGGGTTATTTGTTGTAATGGATTTACTGATATGGTCAGATCTATTAGATCTGGCAGCAGAATCCATTTTTATCCCCCCGAAAAGTATCTCACCAGAATAATTGTAGTGGTCTTGGGTGATGTTAAAATGGCTTTTACTAGTAAATCTGATATACTTATAATTCTTGCTGATATGTCATACCCTAAATAAGGCACCTTTTCTTTGCATTGCTGTAATTTGTGTGTGGATGTTTTGTGAAATTAATTTGATAATGCTGTTAACAATAGTAATATGTCTTTCTTAAACACATCATAAGAAAGTGTTGTGATCAGTAGATCATCCATGTCCTGTAGAAGTATTGAGTCTCTCAGGAATCGAATATGTTTGTTAGAGGATATTTATACTGCACACCAGAGTATTTCCCTGGTGCTCTTGCACATCTGAAAAGCAAGAGCGCAAGAGAGCTGTGATGACTGTTGGCAGCTTCAGTTCGGTTACAGCGTTTGCTGAGATCAGTTACGATTTTTCATTCGGTGGTTGTTATGTGCTGTTGTGCGAGGCTATGTGTGTTTTTTGTTTTGTTTTTGCAGTGTAGTGAAGTGCATGCAGTGTGTTGTGCAATACAGGTATGTTGTGTTTTGTTTAGGGTTTGAGAGGTGTAAGCTGAGGGATTTGTTTTTTAGTGAGTTTGTTAGTGGTGGTGCTCCATCGTACCACCTCTTTTTTGGCCACCTGTGGTACACGACCTTGCAGTGTCACATTTTGTGGAATGCTGGGGGTGTGGGGTCGCCCTCCTATATTCTGTGCAGGGTTTTGGGTTTTCTGCAGGGCTATCTAGTGGTGATGCCGCCTCGACCCATTCCCCCCATGTTCAGACTGATGGTTGTCTACACCACAATATCATAGTGATTTCATTTAGATCCCTTTATTAAATGTTGGAGAAAAGGGCTGGGCTTTAAGTACCCCTGCGTATGGGAATAGTAAATAATACCGAACTGAAATCTATAACCATGACATATGTAGCTGATGGACTTATACATTACAATGCAGACAGTGGATTGGAGACTATTGGAAAAGTAGGTAAAGCTAGGGTTTTTACTGACCTCATGTATTTCCCATGTCTCCCTATATCCCTTCCTGTTTCCTTTATGAGTAAAATAGAAGTGAGGTTGATTATCCTATTCCAACAGTGACTTCATTACCACTAAAATGCCTTTTTCTGGCCCTGGGTTTAATTATTGTTTGTGATTACTTGGAAGGGGCTTAGTGGTATCAACGTGAATGTGCTATTATCAGTCCTACCTCATTTGCGTGTTGCGACTACAACTTTGTGGGTACCTTCACAACAATTCCTCCAGAAGGGGGTTTTGCTGCATCTGCCCCACCCGTCTTTTCGTCTAAGGGTTTTTTCTTCTGCAGTAATACTATAACTTCATTTTCATGCTCCTATGCGCTGTATACAAAACCTCTGCTCGTCTTTAATAAATGGTGCACATCAAATTGAACAACAGATCGCTTGCTGGTAAATGGTGGCAAAGGGCTTGCAAGGAGTGCATGCTTATCTGAGATCACGCCAATGGGCACTGTATAGGGCACTGCCATGACAGGGATCACTGGATTCTTAGCAATACCTATAGCTCACCCAGCTTCAGAAGGAAACGGAACACTAAGAACATCTTATCATTTGATCACTAAGTGGTTTGTCCAACTGTCTCTAGTATTTTTTTCCCTTTTATCTTACATTCAACAAGCGTCCTTTCTTGGTCTACTGGAATTAATGTGTGTAGAGAGACCTAATTGTCCCCTTGTATTCATAAGTATTGATTTATATAACAGCTTACAACTGGAACTTATTCCCATATGAGATTGGGAAAGCAGGGGTAGAAGGAGCAAGGGCTCCCTCATACTGCTCCTCTCACAGGAGCTGGCCCCTGAATGGCCACATTCATAAACAAACCCCACCGTGCCTGCTGCTGCTTCATTGCAAGGATTGCCATTAAACAAAATAAGTCAGCATTCATATGCCACTCCAACACATGTGCTTCAATTGTGCCTTAAGCTTTGGCATTGCCTCAAAACAAAAGCACCTGTTACTGCTTCTTGTGCCATTTCAGAAAACATATTTACACCATAATGATGTTAAAAAAAACAATACAGTAGGAGAAGCTCTACTTACAGTTCCTTATCTTTCCCCAGTCATTCGCTCTTGGACACACTTTTGCACTTTTCTACACCAAAGCACAAGTTCCAATGTCTTCTGAAGGCCAATAACTCTCTTGAGTCAAACGTCAGTGTACCTTACCTAGCATTGTCACCCTCATGAGCTGATCATGTCAGCCCAAAAAGGATTATAACACTGAATCACTATTCACAGCTCATCACTAAACTTGTTTGGTTCTTCCCTAACATTCAAAAAAACTCTTTACACAAGTTCGTGAAATGTCCAGGTGCATGTACCTTACTAGCCTATCAGCACCATCAGCACCCATTCCTGGTAACTGTCTCAGTGGGGATTGGTATTGCACCTTTGCTGTACTGTATATCAACCCTGTGCCGGTATGGGATGGACATCCCATTGAGCAGGCCTAGTCATTTCCCTGGCTGTGGCTTGACCTAGGGTTTGATGCAGTGTGCCTGTGCACTCTGCAGTGTGTGGATGTACGTGTGGTTAGATTGTTCTGCCATTGTCTTCCCCTGGCTGGTTTTCATTTCACTCTCATCTCAAGTTTAACTTTTTATTTCTTGTCTTTAAATCTCTCTATGGTCTTGCACCCTTTAATCTTTCCTCTCTTGTACCTCTTGTCTCGGGAGGATAGCAAAGGGGCAACATGGTCGTCTTGGAAACAAAACAACATGAAGCAACACTGGTTTGATACCCGGGTCCGCACTTAGAAACCTCTGGGTATTAAGCGCATTATAAATAACCTATCATATCATAGTCTCCTACATACGTTCTTTGTTCTCAGTCTTAATTTCTATTATCAGTTCCTGGTCCCCCTGGTGCCAAATCATGATTTTGCTCTTTTACTTTGCCAGCGCCATTTAACTGAAATGCTCTTGCCCTGTCTCTTCATTCTATTTCCTCTTATTCTCTACTCTGTACTACTCTTAAGACCTATCTTCTTCACTTAGATTGACAACCATGAAAAACTTTTTTGTAGTTTTTAACCCTGCATTTTTACACTACTGTTAAGTGTGTTCTCTGTTCATTGCTTTGGCGTAAAGCGCTATTGAAGTCACTAAGTCTCCGGAGAATAGCTCAGCAGCAATGTGCTCGCCTTGGAAGCACAACGACACGGAGCTACACAGGTTCGATCCCTGGGTCTGTGCTTAGAAAACTCTGGGTATTAAGCACGTTATAAATATCATATCATAAGGCCACTTGTTTAACTTAATTTGCACAAATAAATAAAAATACAAATAGCCTCGCCACTGGCAGAGTTACAAATAGAATGCACCATTCAGTGTGAGGGTTTGTCACCTCTTGGCATCTATTGAGTTTTTTTCACCAAATGACCCAATGCTAAATTTGGATCATAAACATTGTTTACATGGTTGCAGTACCATTTGAATATATAAAGTTTTACAACGGATGGAACCACAGCAACGCCTGTATGAAATGCCTGATGGCATTGAATTGTTGGATGGTTGAGGGAGTTCCTAGGAAATATTTAGTTTGTAGTTCTTCTTCCAGTGATTATTTTATGTGGTTATTTCAAAGGACACTACAGCCACTGGTGTGCCTATATTACTGTTTTCATGAAGTGTTGAGAAATGTGTTTATCTGAGCTTGACAAATCTAGTATGTGACCAGTTTGCAAAATCTCAGTATTACAACTAGCTAGAAAATATATGTTCCCGATTTTGCACCCAATACAATTCCGGCTTGGCAATCCCATGTGAATGTCAATTGGATGCAAGGTCACATTTGGCACTTCTTTTTAAACAATACTTGTGCTACTAAAATAACCATCCAAAATGCATCTCCATTCCAGTTGTATTGGAAATTCAAGTTGAGCCACATCATTTCAAAGGTTATGTTCTAATGTTGAAATGATATGGTGTGCATGTGTGTGAAATGTGTGGCTGTGCCTATTTTCTAGTTTCCTGATGAGTGAGTTTCTACCTCGAGGTTTCACAACCTAGTATGCACAAATAACTATTTGCTGGTCGAACACTCAGATAATCAGGTTCAAGTCACTTTGGATCTGTCCACATTCCTGAACTATATTGCAACAACGGCAGCGAAGTCCATCCCTACTGTGTCAGCTACCACCAGATCTAAGTCTTTCCAGGCTCCTTACATCATACCTCCTGCTACCATCAGAACAGTGGAGTTGTGCAGGATTGGCGTGACTGGGTGTGTGGGTATGGTTCCCAAACCTGCTAATCTTCGAAGTTTATGCTCAAGAAATTCCTATATGTCAATGCCTATGGATGACCCAAACAGAGACCTGGTCGCTGACCAAAGGAATTTTATAATTACTAATGTCGATGAACCCTGTGAGCGAGAACCACGAGAAGCGTTAAGGAAGAAATAAAGTATTGGCATGGCTTCGTCAACGAACGGGTCCTGGCACAGTTAGAAGCGCTGATCTGAAGTTTTTGTGTAGAGTAAAAATTGACAGTTGGTGTACTCTGAACAATAATTTAGTTTAGTTTAGTTTATTCATTTATAATGCTCACCAGACCGAAAGGTATCAGGGCGCAACAGTACAGATAAAGTGCAGCTTGATAAACAGGTTATAAATTGGAAGAACAGTATGAGCACACAGTGGAATATACAGTATATACAGGTGAAAATGATTACAGTTTAGTGCACGATACAGAGGCAAAGTACATATACATAAAATATGCAGGTACTGGTAAATATACAGGAAGAGAGCAGTGGTACCATAGTATAATCCAGGCTAAGGGATTCATAGGTGTGGGCAATTAGATATCCTTCGACTTAAGCCAGTTGATGTAGCTTAGTCTGAACTTTGGATAGGATTGATCTTCTCTAATGTGGTGTGGTAGGGCAGCTTTGACGTGGAAGCTGTTACCACCAACTTGGATAGCCTAAATCTAGGGATAGTGATGCAGTTGGTACTGATGAGTCTTGAAGGCCTAGTGGAAGTTCTTCATTGAAATCTGTTTATGAGGTTACTGGGGGCAGCATTATTCAATGCCTTATGTGTCAAGGAGACTGTTTTTAAATGAATCTTGTTAAGGGTCTAGAGCCAGTTGTTTTGTCGCCTTATCGCTGAGATATGTGATCTTTTAGGCACGCCAAGAGCTGCTCTTAGGGCATTATTTTGAAGGATTTTGATCTTTTGGATGATAGATTTGTTGGCACCAATGTATAGTGCATTGCAATAGTCGAGCCTAGATGGGATCAGGGCTCTTGCCAGGGTAATGCAATTGTCATCCGAGAGAAAGGGTTTGCCAGATTTAATCAGCTTACATGTGTAGGCTGTGGCAGAGGCCATGGCGTTAACTTGTTTATCTAGGGAAAGGATGGAGTCGAGGTAGAAACCAAGTGTTTTTACCTCCTTGGCCACCTTAATAAGATTACCATCAATGATGTAGAATGAGTTATCCGTTACCTAGTTTTTTCAGGTTAGTGTGGGTACCCAAAATAATAAGTTCTGTTTTATCATCATTCAGGCATAGACCAGGAGTAGCCATCCATGCCTGGATGATGAGATACACCCTTTTCACCAAGGCCAAATCCTCTTAATAATCCCTGGAAAGTGGGAGGAGAATCTGGGTATCATCTGCATAGTTAGTGTAGGTGATACCAAGAAGGTCCAGTTCATAAAAGAGGGGCTTGGTAAATATGTTGTATAGAGTGGGGGAGACACAGGACCCTTGGGGGACACCAGACGTAATAGGAATGGGGTCTGCTACCGCTGAGGGAGCAAAAAGCCTCATGGTTCTGTCGCTCAAGAAGGACTCAATTCATAGTATAGCATCTTTCGAAAAGTTGGCAGCTGAGTCAAGATGTCTGCATAAAACCTTGTGATCCACAAGGTCAAATGCAGCTGAGAGGTCGAGAAGTAGGAGGAGGTCCATTTTCCCCTTGTCTCTCAGCTCGTCGACCTGTGCCTCCAAATCGGTAAGGGCAGTCTCAGTTCCGTGTTGGGGGCAGAAGCCTGATTGACGTGCTCCTAGGAGTTTATGAAATTCCAGATATTTTTTGAATTTGGAGATATGCAACTTTAGCTAGGATCTTGAGCAGGAAGGGTGCAGTTGTTATGGGGCAATAGTTGGTGGGTATGAGCGGATCTAACGCTTGTTTTTTTTAGTAGTGGAGCACCCATGATTGTTTGAGATTGGATGGGACAGTGCCAGATGCAAATGAGGCATTAATATGTTTGGCTATGGAAGGGGCAAGATCTCTTGCAGCGTCTTTTATGAGCTGAGCAGGACAGAGGTCTCCCTGATAGTAAGAGGACTTGAGTGAAAGAATTACTTTCTCTGCCTCAAGGATAGACATGTTGGTGAAATTTAATCGGAGGGTCGAGTTAACCAGTATTTCCTTCAAGGGGACATTCGGAACACTGTGGTTAGGTGGGCGTTTAAGGGATTGTTTTTTTGTGAAGAGTGGTCACTTTATTAGAGAGTGCCTGTTGTATGTCAGAGCACCATGTTTTGTCCTTGGTACAGATTTCATTGGTGATGATAGGGGATCCTAGTTCCTTAAGGATGGAGAACACTTCTTTAGTACTAGAGTTACCACTAGAGATGTGTTTGTTGTAGGAATTTCGTTTCGCAAGGAAGATTTCCTTTTTGTATTGGGATGAGATTTCGGTAAGTTTAATTTTATTAGTTGTGGATGGGAAAAGTCTCCATGTAGTTACACAACTCCTTTTTAGGTGTCTGAGGTCTTTAAGTTGAGGTGTGAGCCATTTGTTCAGATGTGCTTTAGGCTAGCTACGTCTAAGTTTAAGGGGTGCAATGGTATCAAGCGTGGTTAGCATCATTTTGTTATATCCCTTGACAAATGTGCCTGGACAAGGTTGTCTTCTAGCAAATTGAGGGTAGGCAGGACAGCTGGGATCACTTTATCTCTTCTTATGTTTTTTTTTGTTTCTTAATAGACAGGGAGGAGCAGTAGGTGTTGCTGACATGAGTGGTCCAGTGGTAAGAAGTTAGAAAGACAGGAGCAAGTGGTCTGTCCAGGGATAGGACGTGATGGAGGTGATATTAGCTGTGCAATTGTGTTCCGCCACCCAGTTGAGGGTTCTCCCTTTAGTGTGGGTTGGCTCACAAATCTTTTGGAATAGGCCTAGATCGGATAGAGTATTCACAATGGCAGTGGCATGCTTGTCTATGGGTCATTGAAGCCCAGGTTGAAGTCTCCTCAGACTAATAGTTGAGATATAGTTTTCAGGTTGTTGTATAGAAGAGTATGAATGTCCTCTTCAAATGTTCCAATGTGGCCGGGGAGCCTATAGATATGGTGAATGGTTAATGTCTGTGAATTAGTTAGAGGGAGTTTTGCTGTGAGGGTTTCACAAGAGAGTGTATTTTGGGTAGGGGCTAGTCTCATAGAGAGGCTAGATTTAGAGATGATGGCAATTCCTCCACCTCGTATATTTTCGCTATCTTGTCTGATTATAGTATAACCATCTGGGAAAGCTAGGGAGAGCAAGGGTCCTGCTGCCACATGCAGCCAAGACTCCGTAATGGCTAAGAAATCTAGGTTGTTAGTCAGTATTAGGTCGGCAATGTCTGTGACATGTGCCACTAGTGACCTTGCATTTATTAATGCTGCATTAAGTGGAGGGGCAGGTGTAGTGGTGATGGGAGGTAATGGAGATTGGTCTAGTCTTTTTGGATTGTTAGAGATGTATAGTTTGGATGTGGCCTGAGAGATATTGTTGCTATTATTAGTTGTGACATTTATAGTCTTATGGACAGTATGGCGGATGGTTCTGGTGTTAGCCGCCGGTAGAGATTTAGCAAGTGGTTCGTAGAGTTTACTGAGACGCGATCAGAGTCTAACGTTTCTAGCCTCTAAAATGCAGGGAACACTGGGGAAAGGGCTGAGTCTGAGGTCACCTGGGTGTACAGTGTGATGAGGGCCATTACTTGTCATATAAGACATGGTCACTGGGACTTGTATTGTCAGGGTAATGTATGCCCCTAGCAAAATAATCAAGGATAGAAGATTAGTAGGGCTAATGTTAGTGGTGAACGTGAGCATGTTGTGCAAGGACCCACTGGATTTACTTATCTATAAGATGGAGGCAAGTTTGGCCTACCCTAGGATAGAAGGTCAAGATGTGGGCTAGTGTCTAAGTATCTGGTAGAGGTTTGGCCGTGCTAGGCATCCGTAACTAGGTTATACTATGATCACAATAGCTGCAACTCTTTCATACGGGTTGACTGCTGTGAGTTGACGTGTTGGCTACAGGCTGGTATGGAGGGTAGTTATTCTAATAGGCTAATGATAGCAATGATGATAGTTTTATTCATTACAGGTAGTAAATACAACAATAGTCTTAGAGCAGTGATTACATAAGGTACTTGTAAAATGTCCTAGTCAGCATGTAGGATACGATTTAGAGTACTAAATGAAGACATAAGCAAAGTGTCAAATAGACTGGTTCAATTAAGAAGTAAATGGATGCAGTGGCTATGCAGAAAGGGACATGCTAATACAGTGCAACATAAGGAAGAATAGTAAGTCATGCCGTAAATAGTAATTGGGCAGTGGTTGATTGTATGTTCATATTTAAAATAAGCTGGCAAATTGTACTTGTTGCGATACATACATACATTATGAGTGCACTCACTGAGTCAGCGTGCATCTAGTGCAGATGACACATCAGGACGTCATGGGGGATAGAATCCTACTGGTAATAGTTCTCAATTCTAACCAGAGATGGCTGCAATTGGGGCAGGATCAGGATATTGCTTAAAGGGCGTCGTTATAGTTTTAGTTCCATGGCATGGAACTAAGCTATAATACCTTAGTAGGATCCATAGGCTATTGAGAGAAGGTGCTATGCAGTTCAATAATCAGGCGATAGCGCAGGGCCTCATCAGCAATTATAGTACAGGTGGTTAGAACGTTGGACTGTTGGGATTCAAACTGTGTGGTTCAAAGGTGTGGAAAGGAACTAAAGCAGCATCAGTGACTCTCAGAGTGTTCAATGTTGGGCAGTATGCTGCAATAATTTGATACTATTCAGAACAAAAGGTATGAGTATATGGGTGACCTCGGAGCGTCAGCAGTTTTAGTGCATCAGGAAGCTACCAAAATCATTACAGTTCGATAACAACAGCAGTGTTGAGAGCATCATCAGAGACATCAACAGTTTTCAATATATGCAGCGGTAACGGTGAACTTCTGAATCGTTAATACGATGCAATGCAGTAACAGCAGTAATGTTCAAAAGTAACAGTGTTCAGAGACATCTGCAATTGTCAATACATGTGGAAGTAAGCTACTGAGATTGATACTATGTGATTCACTAGTCATGAGCGGGCACTGGGGTGGCATCAGCAGCTTTCACTATATAAAATTTGTGAGGGTTTTCGTGCATATTATTGAACAGGATGTAATGCACCTACGGCAACATATTAAGCGAGACACATATGCTTGATGTAAATAAGCTGTATCCTAGTACATGCAGTGGGGTAGGTTACGATGCAGCATGGGCGTGAGTAAGTACGTAGAACATTAAATACTAATAAACGTGTGCAGGGGGCCTAACACAAAATAGCGAAGAGATTACAATACAACAAATATGCGCGTGATATAGAAGCAATTGGTGCCCCACTAAGGTAAGCAGATACAGACTATTTTGTAGTGGTGTGTAGGCACAAAGGGGTGCTTATAATGTTTGTAAGGCATGATGCCAACGGTCAATGTTCGTAGACATTCAGTAACACAGCAAGGGGGTGCCTAGGCAAGTAGCCGAGGGATGGCACGGATTTTATGCGTAGGTGCCTCGGCATATAAGGGGTGATTTCTGGCCATTAGTTAAGCAAAGAATGGGCAATGGAACAGACAGTGTTGGGCAGTCTCACCGTAGGTTAGAGGAAATAAGGACCGGCGTCACTGTTTGCAGACCATGTTCTGTTGGCAAAGGTGATGATGTTCAGGTAGACTGTGGATCAAACGAATGGACTTCCAATGAATAGGACGATGGGGATGTGCTGCTCTAAGCTCCCCACTTTGGCAGATCAGTCAGAGCCTTTTTCCGTGATACTTAGTGCGTGATCCAGCACTCACCTGCCGACAAGACTTGATTGGTTATCGTAAGATGATTCAACCAATCCGGGCACTTCGAGAGGCTGGATGTCTATGGGCTCAGTGTAAGGGGAGTCAGAGAGGGCAGGGCGGCCATCTTTGAGTAGGTTTATCCTCGTGGTGACTGATGGTAGATGCGGGACGGCTGACCAGTGTTGGTCAAAAACCGCCGTCGTAGTATGGATTAAAGTAAATTACAGGACAAAATACAGCGCACACAAAAGGTGGTTTAAGGCACTTGAGAATAAGCCCTAAGCTTACCTTTGTCTCCAGACAAGGTAAACGTGGCAAGTACTGCTCCTGCAGCACCGATGGAGCAGGGCAAGAGCTCCTGCCCTGTTGAAGAAGATCTGTTGCTGGGGGGGCTCAGTCAGAGCCTTTTGTCGTGAGCCTTAGTACGTGAGCCGGCGCTCGCCTGCCGGCGAGACTCGATTGGTTATTGTAAGATGATGCAACCAATCCGGGCACTTCAAGAGACTGGATGCCTATGAGCTCAGTGTAAGGGAAGTCAGAGAGGGCAGGGGGCCATCTTTGAGTAGGTTTCTCCTCGTGGTGACTGATGGTAGATGCAGGACAGCTAACCAGTGTTGGTCAAAAACCGCTGTCGTAGTATGAATTAAAGTAAATTACAGGACGAAATACAGTTCACCCAAAAGATGCTTTAAGGCATTTGAGAATAAGCCCTAAGCTTACCTTTGCCTCCAGGCAAGGTAAAAGTGGCAAGTACTGCTCCTGCAGCACAGATGGAGCGTGGCCAGAGCTCCTGCTCTGTTGAAGATCTGTTGCTGGTGGGGATCAGTCAGAGCCTTTTGTCGTGAGCCTTAGTATGTGAGCCGGTGCTCACCTGCCAGAGAGACTCGATTGGTTATTGTAAGATGATTCAACCGATCAGTGCACTTCGAGAGGCTGGATGCCTATGGGCTCAGTGTAAGGGTGTCAGAGAGGGCAGGGAGGCCATCTTTGAGTAGGTTTCTCCTCGTGGTGACTGATGGTAGATGCTGGACGGCTGACCAGTGTTGGTCAAAAACCGCCGTCGTAGTATGGGCAAAAATGGCTATTTCGTTTCACAGCACACGATGTTGTAATTAAAGTAAATTACAGGACGAAATACAGCACACCCAAAAGGTGCTTTAAGGCACTTGAGAATAAGCCCCAATCTTACATTTGCCTCCAGGCAAGATAAAAGTGGCAAGTACTGCTCCTGCAGCACCAATGGAGCGCGGCCAGAGCTCCTGCTCTGTTGAAGATCTGGGACTGAAGAATAGGGACTGTATTGTTGTTGGGTGTGGAACCATTAATCTCCCTGGGTTCTTAAGTATCTGTACATATTTGCCAATGGGATCCTCACATTTAAGACTTATAGTTTGACACCTAATTATTTATAAATGTTTTTGATTTAGAATTTTCTGCTGTATTTGGGTTGTCCGTATGTATTGTTTTTATGTATTATGTCTATGTTGTTTGTAAACTTTGTTTTTGTGTGGCGCTCAGAGGCCTGTGGGCGTGCAGTGCTTTACAAGAATTCAATAGAAAAAAGAAATAAAAAAATGTTACCAGTTTGTAAAATCACAATGTGATATTTCACAATATTCTTCAAGACCAACTTCCATTTGTAAATTATTGCTGGACAATAATTTCAATGCCCGTATTGACCCTTATATCTTTGGCGGGTTGATGGCAATCTGTAATGGTTTATTGTTTTTGTCATGACATTTGCAGGCTGTTGCAGCAGCTGTTCCATGTCTGCTTAGACATGTGTTTTTGTTAGGCAGAATTATATGCAGTACCCTGTGGGAACACCACACACAATTAAGACTCCAAGTGACAGTACAAATTCACCTTTGGTACAAGCCTGTACTACACAGTACAGTGGTAGCGATGGCTGAGCAGCCAGATTTATCTCAAGAGTAAGTGAGCAGTATCAATAGTTATACAAATGGCAGCCATTACTATGATTCAAACAAACACTGACTCAAGGTTTCTGAGTAAAAGAATATACATTTATTTACACATCAGTTGTAAAACATTTCACTAAAGTAAAGCAGTTGAAAAATCACACTCTTAATATACCAGACCACTCCCAATAGACGCTGGACAAGTTAAACTCAAAATGAAGTATGAGCAAAATGGCACTCCAGTAATTTAAAAAGAGAGGGAAAGACAAAAAAGTAAAAAATTGAGCAGCACTTACAGGCAAGTAAGCAGGGCAATCTAGAAAGAGGAACTACAGTGATGGAATCAAATCGAAATGGCTTAGGTCCAAAGTCAATAGGACAAAAGTCTTTTGCTCAAGATCACATAGTTCAGGGTAGTTTGTGGTTAAGTCTTTGCCAAGAGTTCCGGACTAAGTTGGTCAGCAGAAAAGTTAGTTTAAAAAGTAGGGAAGAACAAGCCCACGGATTGCCGAAAGGTTTCACACACCTTCACCGTGGCTGGACGAAACAAACAACTGGATTTGCACAGTACTTTTAAATGGAGAAGAAGCTGTAGCTGAGGCAGACGTTCCTAGCAGTTCCTGCAGGCTCCCGGCTGCTGAAGCGACTGTCGGACTGACAAGAAGTAGGAAGACTGGAGGGTCCTGCACTGCCCAGGGAAGAAACCAGCAGCAGAGCAAAGCAATGAATAAAAGGTGCACTCCTTAAAACCCAAGCAGGGTCCGACCTTCCTGGCTTTCTGGTTTTCTGTAGCTCTGTACAGCAAATTCAACCAGAGGAGGGAGTGCTGGCTTGCAGTTTGGGCAAACTGGTTGGTCCCACCAGCTCAGGGGAAGAAGATTCCTGGTAGATCTCCTCTGTCATTGGAGTCTGAAGATTCGGACCTGCAGCAGGGCTTCACCAGGTGGTTCAGTCATTGTAGGGGTACTCTTCTGTCAGTTCCTCATCGTTTATTTTGTTCCAGTGGCGAGTCTGCCTTTCCAGACCCAGAGACCTGCTTTTTATACAGTTTTCCCCCATTCACACATCCTGGCTGTCAATCACACAGCAGGATCGCTGTCCTGGTGGGACAGTCACCTAGCCAATCAAACAGGAGTGCGACTTGGGTTACCAAGGGAACCCATGGCAGGGGTCCTAAATCCCCTCCCTCACATCCTGCCTACCCAGACTTTCAGGCGTCTAAGAAGGGCTTCTGTTTAGAAGCAAAGGAACCAAACCTAGTTTGGCGCGCAGAGTAAAACACGAGAAAGACATTTTCAAAAGGAAATGGCGAATAAACCCTGCCGGGACCATATAAAAATGTATATGGTCTAGCGGGTCTAAGTTGGAGGCTACCAAGATAGCCTAAAACACTACCAAGGTTATTTAAAATAACCGCGGTAGGAGAAATAGGGTAGTTACCACTGCCACCAGCCAGCCAAGTCTTGATGAAAAGTGAGCGAAACAATGCTCCAAGAGAAACAGACAAAAAGGGATAAGTATTAACCATTTCCAGTACTTTATGTAAGATAGTTTGTACTGGGTCTGTAGATTTAAAAGACTAGTAAAGTTAATGGCAACTTTACATGTTCTCGGAGACAGTAGTCCATCCCAAAAAATGTAGTCTGAGTTGGGAAGTCTAAAAGACAACCCTGTGTCACTGCACTGAAGGTGCTGTGTAAAACACAGTAAAAAGATGATGCCTATGGAGTAGGTGAGGCTCCACAGTCTATGAACACAAAAAACAATGTTAAACACAAACAGAAAAACACATGTAAGAGTGGGAAAAAAGGCTCACACTCTTACCAGGTGAACAAAAAGTAATCCTATAAATCCAGCAAAGCTGCTGAGGGACTCAGTAGGTAAGGGAAATTAGCCACTCTGGAGAATTCTCCCTAACAGTTTGCTCAAATACAATTGAATTACAAACATGCAAAATAAAAATAAGCATGTTTTGCAATCCATGTTTGTCTTTTCTTCCTTGCTGAAATTACTGCTTTTTCACCAAGACAACTTCAATCTAATGCATGGGACTAAATTGAATAGCTTCTGGTTAGATCATGTGGCTCCTGCGCAGAGTAATATCCCCGACAGCCAGGAGTTGCTTTCAGCTTATGCTCCATGAATCCCAATATCAACCCCTGCTACATTGGTGCTGTCAGTATGTACATGTTCTCTTACAGTGACATGGCATTTTTTACTGGCAATATGGGGAAAAACCATGATGAGTGATCGATTATGGCCACATTGCCCTATATTTGTGCAGCTCAAATGGGCATGTTTTCATATAGTGGAATAACATGTTTTACTTTTGTTATGAGCAAAGCCAACATGATATGTGTTATTTCATGGCCATTTAATTAGAACACATACATTAAAAAATACATAAAATACATTTTTGTCAATTTTCCCAATATATTGAATTTCAGTGCCCTGTAATAATTCCAGGACTGGTTACAAGCACCACAGTTCACCTTTCCAATCTTTCTACCATTCATTCACTCTCATACTGCATCACACTCATACTATATATCCATTGTCTCTCTAACTCTTTCGGTTAGATGCTGCTATTTCAATGTTGCAATTCCTTTGTGCGTTTAGATCTGTTGCTCAATAAACCAATCTGTTTAGTTCTAATCACTCAGAATTAAAACTCTACACGTGTTTCAGTTGTCTCTGAACCTCTATTTTGGTCCCCCAGTGCAGCAACCTTCTTGAGGACGGGAGAGACAGCAACCTCTCTATGTCCTGCCTCATTTGGTAGGGTGAGCCACGGTACCTATAAAAACAATTTAAAAAGCCTAAGTTTCTATGTCATCCCTCTCATGAGTTTCTAGTACAATTAATGTATATGAACTGACGATCAAATAGTCATGATCTGTCTCACCTCTGCTCTATACCTGGCGAGTGTGGTTCAGATACGCGAATTTATCCACATTCCAACACAGGTCCGATATACCCCAAAGTGGTCTGACCTGGAAAGTCAAGTAATGATGTTGTAATTACTACACATCATCTGGATCGAAAAACCTCTGACCTATCCTGATAAGGTTCCCATTGTATACATGTAATTTATTACTTACATCAACACCTGGAATGGTTCATAGTTCATTTGGAACGTCTTCTATTGTAAGTCAGCGGGTATGTCTCCTGTTGAATATTCTCTTTGGTTACCTCTGGTTAGCGTCTATCTTCACCCTGTATATAGCAAGGGGGTTCCTTATTACTCCTTACTGTGATTTGGATCCTATATCATTTCTTCAATTCTACCATATACTCACGTCATTTGATTTCAGTTGTTCAGTCTGTTCAACTCCTGGTCATCTAAGTTCCTTAGTTTAACTATATTTAGACTTCAGTAGATATGTTCCCAATCTTTACTGGATCAAACCGCATAACCTGTAATAATACCCACACAATATCAGGTAAGTATTGGAATATTCCTCTACACACAAAGTACTACTTGTCCTTATATGTGAAAACTGCTGTTCTGTTAAATCACTGCACCGTGCAAGCATGCGTCATTTTTGTGAGTCCCAAATGTCTGGGAATCACATCGGGTCACCTTACTTGTTACCCAGATTGCCACCAACTGATCATACTTTAAAACATATTGTTAACAATCAACTGTATTTTATTTCCATCTAGTCAAATCCTGCGGGCACACTCACCCCTTCTTTTTCCCCTTATGTGTTACATGGGTTTATAAAATTGTATTATATTTATTTGTCTCTGACGAGAGATCCTTCCTATACATTTCTCCATTTTATTTACAACTGCGACTCCCGGAGGCACTGCCCTTGCAGCATTCTATACTACTCATGTCTTGCGTGTTTTCCCGCTGTTGCCTTTGTTATAGTTATGTATTTACAATTCAATACACGCTACTCTCTCAGTTCATTTAACTGTTTCTCAAGGAGTCATAACTGTCTGTGCGTTTCAGTACGTACATAAATGTATCAAGTCTTACCTCGAATGGTGTCGTCCCTGCTGATCCTCTCGCCCTTGTTTCATGCGCGGGTGAGTTCGTAAAACGCCCGCGCCGTGGATTTGACGTGTATGTTGTTTAGAGTTGTAGTTATAGAAAGAGGACTACACTCACCTTTTCATTGTTGCATCATGTTCTCGCTCCTACACGGGCAAATTCGTAAAAATGCCCACACCATGAACTTGGTGTATTAATTACTGGAACTATAGTAATAAAGAGAGGACTACATTCATCTCCTCTTTATTATGTCCAGTTTCCTTCGTGATTAATAATTGCACCTAATTATATAGGCACACCACACTGTGTTGAGGAGACACCACTTCATGCAACCAAACCATTGTGTGGTGTATATAGTCGCATTGTATCCATTTCATATCCCTTTTCCAGATATATGATCTCACGGTGTTGTTTGTTGTTTCACTTTTATATCTCTAACTGGTTATCCGGCCCTCTCGGTGACCCACTGGTATTATATTAAAGGCTGTTAGTCCTGACATCTTATGTTTTATATCAAAACAGATCTATGCTCTCCCCCTATGTCTTTTTGCTGACCTCATTGATCTACTTTTTGGCATGGGGACATGAGGCTGTTCTGTTGCTTGGCTTTAGAGGGCTGGCTGATTGCAAGATAATTAGCGTATAGACCATGCCTAGAGGCATCCACAGGGCACCTCATTTTTTAGTGATCTTTTTTAGTGATCAGGTTGTTCCACTCAGAGGCAATAGTTTTACTGCATCCAGGGTTTAAATCCATTTTTGTTTGATTTTGTGGAGAATGGAAGCTATATCTCCTCCACACATCTGTACTCTTACTTGTTGTAAAACAAACCACCTGAGATCTGTATCTTTGTGTACCAGTTTTCATGAAATGGTCAACTAAAGGTTTGTCTGGAACTTTATTCCTCACACAAGATCGGTGTTCCCATATTCGATGTTGTACTTCTCTTGTAGTTTTCCCTACATACAGTAGGCCACAAGGGCACCCTATTATGTAGACCAGATTTTTTGTCTTACAATTAGCATGTTTTCATAATTTCCATTTGATTTTGCCATGGTTGAATTCTGTTCTGCTCTCTGTGAGAGGACATGCCACACATCCCCCACATTTGTGATGTCCCAAAATGGGGGGATTCCCCATTGATTCAGAATTGTCTGCTCCTTGCCTTTAGCCAGATAAGTGTGTACCAGTTTTTTTTGTAAGTTCTGGCTTTATTTTTAAGGCAAACAGCGGTTTCTGTGCTAGACTCCTTGGCTGTCTGACAAGATCCCAATTGCAGTTGATGATTTTCTTGATATCATTACTTATTGGGTTATATGTGGTTGCACACACTAGTCTTTCTTCTTTATTCTTTTGTCCTGGTTTCAGACATTCCTGTCTGCATGTATTGGCCGCTCTCTTTAAATTGTTGCTAACCAATTTGTGGGTCAATCGTGCATCTAGCTGTCCTGCATGTTCTACAAAATCGTCTTTGGTGGTACAGTTCCTACGTATGCACAGGAATTGTCCGAATGGCAAGTTCTCTCTAAGACCCACAGGATGAAACTGGTGAAATGCAGTAGTTATTCTATTCTGTTGGCTTCCTAAATAGGCTTGTGGTAAGTTCCCTTCCCACTATCTTAATATGCAAGTCCAAAAAGCTTACTTCCACCGCATTCCATTCTGAGGTGAATCTGATATTTGGATTGCGTCTATTGACCCAATCTACATAGTTGCAGCCATTAAGGACATGTTTATTACAGCGACAGAGCATTTTTACTGGCACTATGAGCAAAGGCAAATGGATAACATTCTTAAGTGGGGTACTGGCATATATCAGCAAAGCCAGCATCAACATGATTTCCTATATTATCATTACTGGCACCATGGACAAACAGAACAGATTCTTATTTTGGAATTGTAAGGGAGGCATGGTATCACAAGTATCACACTGACACAAAAGGTACCATTTGCAAAGCCATTATTCAATTTTTGGGGATTTGGAAAAACTCCTCCTTTGCCCGATAGCTAGGATAGGAGTAATATCTACCATCAAATAATAAAACAGTCCTAGTTGAGTTTGTCAAATCAAGATGGCCTACACTAACAAAACCTAATACCTGCCGTATCTCTTGTACAAAAAGTGTGTGAAGGAGACTATGTATGCAAAGGAAAATCAGTGTTAAAATAAAAAGTATGAGTGTGGCTGAGTCGGCTCTCCTCCCCACATTAGGTATCAAAGAGAAAGGTGGTCCCTGTCGACAGGTTGACACACTCTTTCTCATCTTTTCAAAAAGCAGTTCAATACGTGGTTCGAGGTCCACCTGGCCTTCCATGTTAAAGTCTCGCTTTACAGCTTTCAAAACACAGTTCAACAGCAAAGTTCATGCCAGTCTCCCTCAGTTGGGTTTGGACCTTTCAAGGCAAAAAATTCACGCTGGTCTCCCTCAGTTGGGCGCAGACCTTTTCCCGATGTTGAAGACTTTTGAATGTGCAAGATTTTTAGTATAGACATCCGCAGGACCAATCCGACTTTCTTCTTAACTCAGACTCTTGTGTTATTTGCCTCAGTCTCTCTTGGTCTGGGTAGTTAGATGTCATATGCACAAAAATTCAACGTTAAACTTTTCACTCCCCTCTTTTCCCAGTGGTACATTTTTTGATCAGTTCGCTTTTTATATTTCATTCACTTTATTGCTTCATAACAAAAACCTTTCTCAGAGACCATTGAGTGGTCTACTTCCTTTTGGAGGACCACTCCACTACTCAGTGTCACTGGTTTTCACAGCTATCGGTAATTCAAAGTTCATCATAGGTCTGCCTTTCTTCGCGTCTCACCCACAAACGTTTAGCCTTCAATTGTGTGATATACTGTTGCAACTTCAATCTTTCCTTAACACACACTGGTCTTTCATGTCACTTGCCAACTCACCGGCTGTGTGCATTTCTATCTTGTCTTTGCAGTTTTATTTCATGAGTCCAGGTTAATACCACAGGCTTGGCCTCGCCTTCCCAACTCTGCTGTTCCCCCAGCAGGGTCGCTGGCATCCTTGAAACACAATGCAATCTTCTTGTATGGGATGTGGCCTTCTCCACATCTCTTTAATGGCCTTTTGGTGGCAAAAAGCTCCTGCAAGGACCTCCTGCGGTGCAATTCCCTCGGTCCATCGCTTTGCTCAAGTAGGTTCGGCTTCGCCTAGGAGTTTCTGCTCTTACTCATGTTCCACCTTGCTCAGAGTGTGTCTCTATGTTCCACCTTTTATCCATGTGAGGAGAGCTAATTGGTATCATATATATGCACTTAAAGTCAAGTGCCTAACTTTGCCTGACCCGATTAGCGGCACATGTCCAATGTGATATGTAAGGGTTAGCCTCTTTACGCTCTTCCTCGGCCCAGTGTTTGTATAGAAGGGGGGGAATTGGGACATTGGAGAATCCTATAAAATAGGATGGGTCATGTGTACGCGAAAGGAAGAATAACACGTTTCACCATCGGTCATGTCACCCTGACTCCCCAAAGATCCCTCACCCAGGTAATCATCGCACACGGGTCCACCCCCAGGTACTGGATCCAAAAGTGATGGCCGTGTCCTGGACACCTGGTTGACAAATCCCTAAGTACTAGCGGGTGAGACGCCCTTTGGTTTCTCACAGAGCACTGACATACACCAGAACATGAACATAGTTTTCACACTGGAAAAACACTGGCCCATGCTGTGGGCAAAAGCATCATGAAAATGCATTGGAAAGGTACATTTTGTGCTGTTGGTGGGCTAGCATCTATTGAATTTGTACTACAAAACTGCCTTTTTTACAAAATGTGCTGTGTAAAGTGCACCATTGAAACCACCTGTGTTTGTTTTGTGCTCCTGTACCAAACTCTTTTGTTACTGCATATTCATGGGAAATGTTTACAACCCGCCAATTAAAAACAGATGCAAATGAATGACCTGATAGAAGTAAGTTTTAAATCTTGTTTATGTACACTAAGGTTGCTATTTACATGTAAATGTGGCATGGCACTATGACATCACGAAGCTACATGGTTTAGTCATTCAAAATCAGTATCAGCTAGGATTACAGACAACAGTAAAGTCTTTCGGCATTCAAGCCCACTGGATGAATTAAATGCCAATTTGCACCAGTACATGTTCATTATAAAAGGAGCCTCTGTGTGTTTGTTTGTTTGTTTATTTATTTTTAATGCGCACCGGGCACGAAGGTAATAAGGCGCAGCAGTAAGAAGGTGAAAAGCTTACAAAGTTACACATTTGCACAAGTTACAAGATAATAATTAAAAGCATTGAATAACAGGATAAATTACAAATGGCATTACAGGGCAGTGTAGCATATGAGCAATTACAGTCCTAACGATGCGGATGATATATAGTTAGGGTAGATGGGCTAGTGGGAACAGGCAGTGTAGCATATGAACAATTACAGTTCTAAGAATGCAGGTGATAGGCAATTAGGGTAGATAGGCTAGTGGGAACAGGCATTGTTGTTAACTAGGTGACTAGAAGTCATTAGAGATGACGTGTTTAATAAAATTCTTTCTGAGGTGTAGGTAGGGTTGGTCTACTCACAAGTTAAGTGGCAGTAAGTTCCAAAGCTTGGCAGCTTTCACAGGGAAACTGTCACCAACGATCGTGGTAAGCTTGAATCTAGGTATTACAAGTCAATTTGCATTGCCGGCTCTGGTTGGTCTTAAGGATGTTCTTCTGTTTAGTTCCTCTGTAAGGTAGCTAGGGGCAGCGTTATTTAGGGCTTTGTGGGTCAGGGAGATCATTTTTAGCTGTATTTTGGGGTGGGCGGAGAGCCATTTATGTTGGCGTCTAATAGAGGGGATATGTACTCTTTTGTTTATGCCAAGTGCCGCTCTTAATTCATTGTTTTATAAAATTTGTAACCTCTGGATGGTAACTTTGTTAGCACCACTGTAGAGGGGATTACAGTAGTCAAGTCTGGAGAGTTTTAGAACTCTATCCAGAATCATGCAGCTGTCATTGGAAAGGAAGGGCTTGCCAGCTCTAATCAGCTTGCAAGTGTAGGCAGTGGTTGAAGCCAGGGATTTTACTTGTTTGCTAAAGGACATGGTAGAATCAAGGTAAAAACCAAGGGATTTTACTTCCTTGGAAACCTTGATGATGTTGCCGTCAATATTAAATGAGGAGTATTAATGGCCTAGTTTATTAATGTTAGAGTTCGCGCCCAGCATTAACAACTCTGTCTTATCATTGTTCAAGAATAGACCATGGGTGGCCATCCATGCCTGGATGATAAAATATACCCTATGCACCAGCTCCAGGTCCTTACTATGATCCCCAGAAAGCGGGAGGAGAATCTGTGTATCATCTGCATATTTAGTGTAGGTGATATCCAGAAGGTCAAGATCATCGAACAAAGGATTGGTGAAAGTATTGTATAGAGTCGGGGAGACACATGAACCCTGAGGAACACCGCACAGGATAGGTGTAGGGTCCGCCGCTGCCAAGGGGGAGAATACTCTCATGCTTCTCTCGCTCAGAAATGATTCTATCCATCTGATAGCCTCGGGTGAAAAGTGAGCTGCAGAGTCCAGGTGTCTGCAAAGGACCTTGTGGTCCACCAAATCGAATGCAGCTGAGAGATCAAGTAGGAGGAGAAGTGCTGTCTTTCTTTTATCTCTCAGCTTATCGATTTGGGTTTTTAAATCAATTAGGGAAGTTTCCATCCCGTGTAGTGGACGGAAGCCAGATTGTCTAGCTCCTAGGAGCTTATGTAGTTCAAGATGTTTTTGAATCTGGATGTATGCCACTTTATCAAGTATTTTAAGTAAAAATGGTATCGTGGTAATAGGGCGGTAATTGGTGGGTATGAGCGGATCTAGTGTCTGCTTCTTGAGGAGTGGGAGCAACCAGGATTGTTTTAGATTGGCAGGAATAGTACCTGAGGAGAAGGAAGCATTGATCTGTTTGGAGATGAATGGTGATAGGTCTCTGGCAGCGTCTTTTATTAACTGTGCTGGGCAGATATCACCTTTGCAATTGGTCGGCTTAAGCGATAGGATAATTTTCTCTACCTCTGGAATAAATGAATGCATTTTGCAGAAGTGAAATTTGTTAGTTTGGGCCGTCAGTATATCACTAGACAGTTGGATATTGGACAGATGCTGTAGGTCCAGATTGTCTTTCTTTTGCTGTATTTTATTCTGGAGCATAATTATTTTGTTTGCTAGTGCATGTTGGATGTCTGCACACAAGGTCGTATCCTTGGTACATATATTGGGTGTAGTTATTGGTGACTCTAGTTCTTTCAGTATGGAGAAATGTTCTTTCATACTGGAATTAGAATTGGCAATACGTTTGTCATAGGAATTCTGTTTTGCCAGGAAAACTTCATTTTTGTAGTGCAGAGAGCTGGAGGTAAAGTTAACTTTTTTCTCATTGGATGGGCATAGTCTCCAAATAGTTTCACATTTTCTTTTGATAAGGTGTAGATCCTTTAGATGTGGTGTAAACCATTTATTTAGATGGGCTTTTGGTTTTCCTTGTTCTAAGTTTAAGTGGGCAATTTTGTCCATTGTAGTCAGCATGATTTTATTATATTCATGGACTAGGGTGCTAGGGTCTATATTTTCTGGCAGTGCATTTAGAGTTGGGAGGATAGCAGGGCTGACTTTGTCCACTGTGATATTCTCTTTTTTTCTGGTTAAGCATGATGGCACCATTTTCGGGGCCATAGGTGAAGGTCTAGTGGTTAATAGATTAAAGGACACCAGTGAATGGTCTGTCTCAGGTTGAGGAGAAATAGAAGAGATGGTGGCTGAGCAGTTAAAATCGTCTACCCAGTCTAATATTCTCCCCTTCAGATGAGTAGGCTGGTTGATTTTTTTAAACAAACCTTGCACGTTGATAGTATTTTCTATGTCCAAGGCGTGCTTATCCGCTGGATCATCAAAACCTAGATTGAAATCCCCTAGTAAGAGTAGTTGTGAAGTTGATTTGATGTTATTAGATAATATACTGTGCAAGTCCTCCTCGAAGGATCCAAGAGGACCAGGTGGTAATTGATTGAGAAGTGTTTATCTGGAACTTAGCAGTAAGGATTTTGCATGATTGTAAAGTTTGAATGGGGGCTAATCTTAGAGATAGGCTCGCTCTGGATATGATGTCGATACCACCACCTTGGTCTTGTCTAGATATTGTGTATCTGTCTGGGATAGCTAACATAAGCGATGGTACTGCACATTATGTAGCCATGTCTCTTTCAAAGCCTGGAAGTCCAAATTACCTACTGTGATTAGGTCAGCTATATCTAGTGCATGAGCCACAAGTGATCTCACATTAAGGTATATGCCTCTGTTTCGACTTTAACCTGGACAGGGGTAGCAGTAGGCTTTGGCTTGTGTTTTAGAGTTTGAGGAGCATAAGTGTTATAGACTGATGGTAGGGAGGGCTGGTTATTGTAGGTAGGTTTCGTACTAAACTGGGAATGTATTTTCAGGTTAGTTGGCCGTAGGGATCTTCTGAGTGGCTCATGCAATTTAGTAAGTCTGGCGCAGAGTTTAACATTTCTGTCAATTGTGGTGCATGGGGGAGAGGCATGAGCTATTGCACTATGACATTCCTGAATATTAGTATCAAGGAATGTAGTGGCAGCCATTATACAGCAAATGATAATTAAACCTAACATCTTTAGCATCTATACCATAGGTGTGGTGAGAGAGAGGCAATGCAAAAAGCCAGTGTTTCCAGGGCACAGAGAGAGAGGGAAGTGTGGCCAATTTGCGATATGGTGGAGCACACAGGAGGCAAATCACAAGTGGAAACAATAGGATGGGCAATCAGATAAGCACTAGGACATGCATGTGAAAAGCCCAAGATTAACAGGTGCCAAATACAGGCAATGAAGCATATGATGATTACACAGGGTGCTTGAATACAGTGTACGCACGATTCAAATATTCATATAGGAATGCTCTGTGATAGTAGACTGGCAAGGGGACTGACTAAATATTATGCAGAGGCAGCTAATCATAGAGACCAATGTGCAGGAACTTATTGCCACGGCAAGTTCGACAAAGTCAAATAGGTTGGGACAGTACAGTATGGGCAGAATATAAGTGATTTGTGGGCGAAATAATAACAATGCACATGACATTGGTACATGAGCAAAATATGTATAATAGCGCAAGAGCAAAATGCAATAGAGCAGTGCTTAATTCGGCAGGTCAAGAGGTAGCTGTAGTGCCAAAGAATATTGGCTTAAGCATTATTCAAGGCACAAGTAATAAGGTGACGTGAACACAGTATGGAGCGCCAGAGCTGTTGGGCTAAAGTGGTGCAGTATGGTGGGGCACACAGCGACAAGCCACAGGTGGAGACAATAGAATTTGCAATCGAATAGGCATTGAGGCATACATATGAGAAGCACCAAACCCTCTGCATTGTCCACAAGGCCTTCTGGGGCCTAAATATCTTCAACTCTCTCTTCCTAAATATCTTCCTTCTCAAGCTCTTCGATCATCCGCCTCTAACTCCCTCAGGGTCAGCCGCTTCTCTAAGCAACGAGTTGGGGTAGATCTCTCTCCGCGGCAGGGGTCTTCCTCTGGAACAGCCTTACTGCCTCCCTGAAACTTGAGGAGAACCGTCTCTGGTTCCGGAAGCACCTCAAAACCTTCCTCTTTGCTTCTGCTTTCTCTCCCCCTCTCCACTGCTATTTATTGACTGAAACTGCACTGAATCTGCAACTGGGCCACTCTCACCGATCTCGGTCCCTGCCCCAGCCACTCTCCACTTGCACTGCCTCCCTGGCAACCCTTGCACTGCGGTACTGTCTCTGTATCCCTACAGCACCCTTCCCAGCACTTGTCTACACTTCCCTTGCACTTGCCACCAGCTGGCCTTTTTATTATTTATTATTATTCTACTTACCCTGTACTGCACTTTTCCCCCCTCCCTTTCCCCTTGCACTTTTCCCTTCTCTCTACTAATGCACTTGCGCGGTCTGAATGAAATCTGGCCTAGTAGGATCGTTTGTCTGTCCTCCCTTTGTTCCCCCCTCCCTGCCTCATCGCGCCTTGAAACACTTGTGTATAGGCGCGTTACAAATGCCATATCATATCATATCACCAAATCAGCAAAATCACCAAATCAGCGCGCACATGCAGGCAGTGAGAGTATGAGGAGTACACAAGGTGCTTAAATACAATGCACGCACAAATCAAATAGTTGTATATCAATATTCTGTGGTGGTAGTCTGGCCAGATGACTGACTAATGGTGATGCGCAGGCAACTGATCCTAGAGACTAATGTGCAGGAGCAAATTGCCAGGGCAACAGTGCAGTAAGGGCAAAATGTGCGTAGTTTGTTGGCGAATGAGTAACAATACACATGACATAGGTGCAAGGGAAAATTACGTATAGTTGCGCAAGATGAGGGTACTTTAGAATAGGGCATATCTCAGCAGGTCAAGTAATTGCTGTAGTGCAGACGAATATTAGCATAACAGTATGCAGGGCACAAGTAATCAGGTGACGTGAACACAGTAAGAAGTACAGGATCTGTTCAGAGTAAAGTAATAAGGCTGGGGCCAGAGAGCTCGGACAGGAACAAAGTACGTGGGTTAATTAGGCAGGATACAATGATAGGTTCACGCTAGTAATACGGTAGGTGGCTGAGGCTCAATCAGTCTAAATAGTTCAGGCAAGTCGGGTTGCCGGTGGAGGTATTACAAAACATCAGCGCAGGTGTCGGTAGGAGGTTACCTTGACGTGGGATTATAAGTACTGGTCCAACTTTTGTAAGGGTTCTGGCAACGGCGTAGACAGCTGGTGACAGGCTGTGGACAGGTGTTGGCTTTGTCTCCCTGGGCCTTGCTGACGTGGGCCGGCTTCCGCCTGCCGGCTCATGGGGCAGGCTGTTTAAAATAGCCTGGAGGTCAAACGGTGGACTATGGTGAAGCCTGGGACTGAGTTCGGAGGAATAAAGCAGGGCCATGTGGTGGGCGGCCATTTTGGAAGGTGTTTCCACCTTCAGCTTTGATGTCTGTACCACAGCACTGTAGAATGCTTGCATATTCTGCTAAGGACTAAACCTTCACTGTCTCTCTTTAAAAAGTGTCTAAAGACATTACTCTTTGATAATGGTAAAATCTAAAGAACCTGCATACTTGATAGCATATTCTGTATGTTCCATCTGCTTTGTCTGTCGTACAAAAAATAGATAGATAGATAGATAGATAGATAGATAGATAGATAGATAGATAGATAGATAGATAGATAGATAGATAGATAGATAGATAGATAGATAGATAGTTCACAGGGAGGACCCATTGTGGCAATTGCAAGATTTTTCGTCTAGTCGTTATGCTAGAATACTTCTGGAAAGAGTGTTATATCAATGGTGTGACTGCTTTTTTCAGTTCAAGATAGTTCGTATGCTGATTGAGATTACAACGAGAATCTATATTGGAACATTAGACTGACACCTAATGTTGGAATGTCTCTCTCACTGGGCCTCATTACGAGTTTGGAGGTTAGCGGCATGGCTACCCCCAAACTCGGGTCTGGGTACCGAAAAATAGGAATTACCGGGCCATTCCGACCTTTGCGTGCCCCGGTGAATCCCATTTGCGGGACCCAGACCCGGTACGTCCCCATTCAAATTTAAGCCCCTACAGGGCTTAATGGGAATGGGGAGGATGCTAACAATAGTCCTGTTAATGACGGGAATGTTGTTAGCATCCTGTTCTGCTAGCGGGTTGCCGCTCTGCACGTCTGGTCTGACCAGGCATACAGGGTGGCCCCGCCAGCATAACTCGTAATGATGCGGTGAGGCTACCGGCGCCGTTGTTGCCTTACCGCCAGGGTCATAATGAGGCCCACTTTCTTGTTTCTTCTGACTCCTCATAGAAAACATATTCTTGAAAGTGAGAAATGCAAAAAAGAAGCCAAGTTCATGCCAAATATAACGTAGCTATGAGAAATACACCTCAGGATCATGTATTTGTTTTCTGGTGTTTGATGTCAAACACTGAGGATGGTCACTCGAATGTGGGTGTTTTGAACCTAAGCTACTAAAGTTAGACGTTTTAGGTAACAAGGATTGTGGTCCTTATTGGATATTGGACCATGACACATCAGGTTTCAATTTAGAATATTAGTATAACATAAACTCTGGTGTGTAAAATAGAAAGATGTTATGGTAGATTTTGCAGCTGTTGTGAGTCACTTGAATGCAGGTGTACTTTCCTGGGTATGGTGCAGACCCTTGTGTCTGGCGCTGACACAAATCCTGTGACAATTATACCGGCAGAGCTTCATTGCATCCACCGACTAAGAACATTTAAGAGGTACCCACAAAAGATACAAGTTTCCTAGGTTGGTTGTACCAGCCTTGAAAAAGCTTGCTTTTCTACAGAGTATATGAGAGCAACATGCATTGGCTTCTTGTACACTCAGCTCCTGGTAGATTTTGCAAATGGACATCACTAACTCTGTTCTATTTAGGGTGCTTCATTTTCAGCAAATCCTCTCTCTTAGAAGTCATGTAAAATCCTTTATAGGGCTGGCTGGTATGAAGATAAACAACTATTAAGACGTCATCCAGGGAAGTCTTGCCATGATGAGAGAGGTTAGCACCTGTCATGTCTGACCACAGAATGCAGGAATTCTGATCTTTGAA
Source organism: Ambystoma mexicanum (assembly GCF_040938575.1). NCBI lineage: Eukaryota > Metazoa > Chordata > Amphibia > Caudata > Ambystomatidae > Ambystoma > Ambystoma mexicanum. Next base: position 839,264,902 of record NC_090935.1, on the reverse strand, counting down.
GGTACTGAGTAGTGAATAGTGAACAAGTGTTTGTTATTAATTCTTGAAGCATCATTTGAAAAGCTTCTGATCTCTATCTGCCCATCTGTGCACAGCTGACCGACCATAGTGGTCAGAGGAACAACTTTCTGCATTTTATCAAAGTAGGTTTATGTGGTAGGAGGGCAGGAACCGCAGACCCATTTGGGGCATGAAGGGGTAAAGAGGAGAGGGGAGATGGCCACATAGGGGCTCGTCCACCATAAAAACGACTCACTAAAATCTGGTAAATTGTCCCTTGTGGCCAAATGCAACAAATCCTTCTGATATCCATTTTCAAGAAATTATGTTTTTCTGTACAGTATCTTTGTGATGAATAATACCATTCAAATTTATAGGGGCCTGGTTTAGGGTTGGTGACAGATTCACACATTTGGGTGACCAGACATTCGGGGGAGTCACCACATTCAAGAAATTCCAGGTTATGGATACTCTCCAGTTGTCCTAGACACACTGGCCAGATCCTATCTCCATTTTCCTGTTCTCTAGAAATGCTGGCAGGCAGGTATGCAATCATGAAACACAACAACACCCATATCAAAAACTCAACTTGTGCAAGCAATTTTTGACTATAAAACCTGCATGTCATTTTTAGGAAGGGATGGTTGGGTAGGAGAACACCAACAAGGGGACTTCCCTCACATTCAGCCTTAAAATGTTATTTATATGCTGACCTTTGGGATACATGTTGAAAAAACAGCCATTAGGAAACAATGGAAATCAAGAGTGCACATCAAGATTTCCAGCCCTTCTCAGCTGCGGGCCCATGGATGCCAGAAGGTGAACAGTGGAGCTGCTGTCTTATGGTTGATGCTTACAACCATCTATATTTATAAATGTGAAAATGTGCATGTTTGTGTTTGTGGCTTAGCAAAGTGTTGTTCTTTATACAATAACACACTGTTTCACCAATCTGCACCAAATTTTGCATTCTTACCTGTTTGGACACTCTGGACAATACTGACTACATGTCATTTGGACACCCCACACCTTTCTCCAGATTTCAGCAAAACTCTGAATTTGTTCATGGGTTTGTGGCTTGGCGAAGCATTGTTATTTATACAATTCCACACTGTTTCACCAATCTGCACAACATTTTGCATAGTTACCTGCTAGGACGCTCCAGAAATTACTGGCTACATGGCATTTGGACACACCAGCTCAGTCCCCAGCTTTCAGTAAAACCCTGAATTTGTTTGTGGGTTGGCGAAGCATTGTTGCTTATACAATTCCCTGCCGTTTCACCAATCTGCACCACATTTTGCATAGTTACCTGTTACGACGCTGTGGACATTACTGGCTACATGGCATGTGGACACCCCACCCTGTTTCCCGGATTTCAGCCCAAATCAACACTTGTGGGTTTTTGGCTTGGTGAAGTGTTGTTACTTATACAATTCCACACTGTTTCAACAATCTGCACAACATTCTGCATAGTGACCTGTTAGGACCCTCCAGATGTTAGTGGCTACATGCCATTTGGACACCCCACCCCTTTCCCCAGATTTCAGCAAAAATCTTATTTTTTGTGGTTTTGTGGCTTGGCAAAGCATTGTCCTCATACAATTCCACACTGTTTCACCATTCTGCACAACATTTTGCATAGTTACCTGTCAGGACCACCCAGACATTAAAGGCTACATGACATGTGGACACCCCACCCCTTAGCCAGGATTTCAGCACAAGTCCAAATGTTTTGTGGGTTTGTGGCTTGGCGAATCATTGTTCCTCATACAATTCCACACCATTTCACCAATGTGCACCAAAGTTTGCATAATTACCTGTTAGGACATTCCAGACATTACTGGCTACATGCAATCTGCTCAACCCACCCTTGTCCCCGCATTAGAGCACCTTCACACATTAGATGGCTGCCTGAAATAGGCAAAATATCAATATGGTCGTAGAAGGGCCGGTCCTCAACCTTATAATGCATGGTTTCTGGAAGATTTGCACTGTGATCCACTGCAACAAACTGCACCACGCCAGGGTGAGACAACAGGTGGGGAGAGAACACAGTAGGTCCCAGTATGAATTAGCACACCAACTCTCACTTCCTCAACATCTGCTCCAGGGTTTGTCAGCCAGCCACACATGGCCATTTTCAGTGCTGTTTACTTAAGAGTGCAAAGTACATCAAGCAATAAGGGAATCGGAACAGAGACTTACACGATCATTGATTTACAACCATTGATGAGAATGTTGTCATGTCTGTCCATAGAACCCGTTCAGAGAATGGGTACTTTTTGCTAGTTGACTTTACAAGTGGCTCAGGGTTGCTGTGGATAGGACCTTGTACATGGAGATGTCCACATCAATGTCATAACCTTAGCAACACTGCCACAGTAGAACGCTCGCAGTGTGGCATCTGTTGAAACGTTCATGACGCTCCTGGCATGTGGTAGTGGTGGCACTGTGTGAAGTTTTTGTGGCTGTGCAACGGTTTTTATGGTAGTTATAGCATGAATATGAGTAGGTGGCAGGCCAAGAAAAATCATGCGAGGCATGTTAGATACACATTTGTAATCAGTGACAAGTACAGATTAAGCATCGCTTGGACTGCATGTTCAATTAACCCAAATACAACAGTTACCTTGAAAAATTACTTATTTTGGACCACATATCTGCACTCATGAACAAGGTCGGACTTTGACAAGAAATAGACCCGGACACCCAAAAAAAAGTGGCCCACCGCTAACCTCAAGAAAGTGACCCACTCCTCACCTCAGGAAAGTGGCCCATCCTGCGCCTCAAAAAAAGTGGCCCCCAAACCATCATCCATGAATTGCGTCAATTTACGACTTTACAGAAAATGCTACTTATGGAGGGTTCATTTGTCTGTTACATTACAACACAACTCATAAAATAACATAACTTTGCATACAGTTCTGTGAAAGGGTCCACAGCTCCGAGGCGCACGAGTGACATGAACCTACCACCCCAACTGCGGTTTTGGGACCTGCTGCAAGTCGATGCTGATACAGGGTTCCGAACCCCAGCAGGGAAGGAGGGTTAGGGTGATGATGGTTGGGTAGGAAGGGGGGAAGTAGGAAAACCAGAATGAGGTTTAGGGAGAGGTTATAGCATTGTTCCTAAGTACACTACGAAAAATATGGTTATGATTTCAATAATGTGATATACATTTCATAAAAGAATGGACCACCATATGTAAAATTAATATCTGTGTTTATAGGTCCATATTATTAAATTACTGTGATTGCAAGCAGACTTCCAAGGCCAAATGCTATGTTATTGTATAGCACTTACGCGTAAGCTCTTTTTATAGAACAAATATGCATACAATATCATCCATCCTTTGTTGGTACTCATTTATCGACCTCAGAAGGGAGAGATGGCTTTGGTGGGATTCGAACCTGCAACCTACAGATCACACACACACACACATCGCAGCAGCAAGTGCTCTACCCACTGGGCTATCATATCGGCTAAGGTAAAATGAGCAAATATTCTGTAATGGATACCATTAAACTGGTAACTGAGATTTAACAGCAGACCAGTTAAGTTCATCTGCAGGTCTGGTGCACATGTGGCCGCATGTCAAGCCTGCATGCATCTACTTTCAGGCTTCAGAATCAGAGGATGCCAAAATATGGAAAGCAACGCACTTACAGGACATCCCATAATCTGAGCACTCGTTACCTCACACATGCAAACGAACATCCTGAACAGCATGCCAGGCAGGGAGATGGGAAAGAAAGACACATTACAACAAAGCATTCATTGTGGCACAATTAAGTCAGTGTTTCACTGGAAAGAAAAACCGCAGCGTTGTCCAACACAATAACGTTGTATTTATGTTTGCGGTCGCTTCAAAAGCGACCGCAAACATAAATACAACGTTTTTAAAGCTGCGGTTTTATTTCTAAGTTTTCCGGGCTCCTCCAGAAAAAAACCACAGCTAGTGCTTATTTAAAAAAAAAAAAAAAATAGCACTTACCGAGATTCAGCTGCAGCTTTCCTGCTCTGGTCTCCGGTCCCCGTCCTCCGCCTACAGCACTAATGAAGGGAAAGCCACCCAGCGGTAGCCTTTGTTTACTACAGCTGGCTGAATTTTCCTTCATAGTGCCGCAAAAGCAAAAGCCAGCACAGGAGGGCCTCCATTTCACAAAATGGATGCGCCCATGTGCTTGCTTTTGCGAATTTTGAGCTTGAATAGCTCAACATTTTACATTGGAAGTTTCAAAACGGAGAATGCTAGTATTTGTTTTTTTATCTTGCCTATCTATTTTTTAAATAAACATTTTTACTAGACCATCCCTTTAAGAACTCCTAGGTTGTCCATATGTCTTGGAGACACACATAATCAAGGTACTGCCACACACTACATACTAGGACAATAACAGAACTATGGCAACTATAGAAAGATGGGGTGTTAGAATGGCACACACATGTGCCTGAAATGAGACAAAGGCAAAAAACATGTATCACTTTAATTTGCAGTGTCTATACCTAAAACGAGGGTTGGCAGTAAACACAAGGATTATGTAATGTAACAAACAAAACTAAGGCATATAAAAAGACAGGGTGAATGTACATGGGGCACCCCTCAAAGTATGGGATAATGTGGATCTATTCACAAAATGTAATTTATCCATAAACGATTTGTAACCTCATAAATTATATGAAAGTATATTTATGACCTACTCGCCATGGGAAATCATTAAATCCCCATCCACATCTGTATTCAAGTGGTTAGATTCATGAGTGGCTTTAGCAGTTAAATAAACTGCAGGTGTACACTTGTTATATATAGACTAAGGTGACCTTGAATGTGTACCTTTGAAAGATGAATGAACTAGGCACGCCGAGCTCCGGGTAATACTGGTAAGTGTCTTGGGCATCACACACATACAAATATGTCAGGAAAATATATTTTTCATGCATCAATAGCAATAAAAGGCTTCACAGGCCAATCCACTTTTTAATTCCCATTCAGTAGATGGACAACATTGATTCATTGATAGTTTATTCGTATACCGCCTATACACACGTGTTTCAAAGCGCTTCAAGGCAAGGGAGGGAGCAAAGGAAAATACAATGACATTCTTACAAGGCCTTGAGATATTGACACATGTTCCATGTCGAAGTTTAATTTGAAGTTCTCATTCGTATTTGATTAGCAATAATACACTTGACAGACCAATCCACTTGTAATGCTAGTTTAATGGATGGAGGGATCCTTGACACATATTCCATGCTAAATCGCAATTTGGAATCTTTCGTTGTCCGCATTTGAAAAGAACGAAAATACATGTTTCTAATGTGAGTTGTGTAATATAAAATAGAGAATATAATGTACACACGCATTGTATGTAACCAATACTTTTATTGGATTTGCCTATGTGTTACACTAATGTCGGTGAGTGAACAGGAGTATTAATAGAGATAGTTGTAAAAGTATTTTGGTCACGGTTTTCTTAAATGTTGAGCTTAGTATTCATGTTTTTGTATTGTTCACAGAAGGAAAGGCATACATTTGAAAATACTTGAAACGCCTTGAAATTCAGTGGGAAGTAATTACCATTTTACCTCTGCGTCCAGCCCCCCATCCCCCTGTAGTTGTTCTCCACAATGTTATTTTGTATGGCATTTTGAATCTCTTCTGTGATGTCATGTATGTGCTCATGGCATTTTTGATGGGGGGAGGAGGACACCGATTTAAGATGGTCATCAATGCCCTCACCTGCTGAATTGCAAGTTTTTGTTGCCATAAATTTCTGCACCTGCACTCTCTCCATAACTAATGATTTTTTTATTTTATTTCAGGGAATTTCAAGGGTTTTGTCATGCAGTATTTTCTTCGGGGCACAATAGCTATGGCTTCTGGTCATGGCCATTATCCATGTTACAACAATGACTTAAAAAAAGGTGGGGGCACTGGCCATGGTGGTGGCCACAGCCTCCCAGCTGACACCCATACTCCCTCCCTAATATTTAGGAAGATCCCACCAGCCATTCCCTACATCAGTGGCCAGCGGCCTCAAGCCCCACTAGCCTTCATTCACTGCCAATGTAGTAGATCTCATCTCTCTGCAATTTTAAAAGACTATGGGCCTCATTACACGGTAGGCGGTAACCATGGCGCTATTAGCACCATGGTTGCTGCCGGTATTTTACCTTGTCCACCTTGGTGGATGGCGGAATTACCGCCCTACTCCAAGGTGAGCGGGGGCGGTAATTCCCCATTCACCAAGGCTCTTTCCCATTCCCATTTTTGCCCCCCATAGGGCATAATGGGAATGGGGAAGGCGCTAATTATGGTACCGTAATTAGCACCAAGGTCCCTTTGCGGGTTCGTTTTTTAATGCCTGCTAAAAGCAGGCGTTAAAGTACCAACCCGCAAAGGGACCTCGTAATAAGGCGGTAAAGGTTAACGGTCACCGGTACCCTTACCGGTGACCGTTAACCCTTACCGCCTACCGTGTAATGAGACCGTATGGCTAAGCCCAGGTGGTTCACAAGCTATTGATTATTCATCCCCCCACATTTTAGTTCCCACAATACTGTATCACGCTAACAATGAATAGCTTTTTCAATGGTTTAATTTCTACCAGAGAAAATAATTCAGAGTAATAATTCCCACAATAACACAGTGTGATTCCTGCAGGAAGGTAACATTTGCCTCTTACTGCAAAACCTCGAAAATTAAAAAGTCTTCCCTGACCTCACTGGCAATCACAATGTGTCCTCCTCCTATTTCCTAGGTCCCCCCACTCATTTTCCTTTTGTATTTTCTACTGATAAGCTGAAATGTTCTCCCCGAAATGGGCTTCACATCCCAACGCTAACTCGCTCCATTGCACATGTGCTCTTTTCCCACTCCCCCACCTGTAGCATGATATTAATACATGTTTTTCCCTTCTCCAAATTTCTTTATGAGACTTTTCGTTGTTGGCTTCCCCCGGTATTACTGCAAGAATCAATTGAAGCAAAAATATGAAAAGTCAATTTTTTCATTCCTGAAAAGCCTCACAGACTCACTGGTGCAAAGCACCATGGGTGATATATAAAGATATATTAGGGAGCACATATTTCACTGTTGAATATTTGCAAAACTATTGGATGTATTCAACCCAATCCATCTGTAGCGTTTGTGCCCAACCTGAACCTAATTTAGTGCAAATCTGTCCAGCAGCTTTTGTTCTATGGGTGTTCAATCAAAGCACATTTTCTCTATTGGAAACGAAATTGGATTACACTGAAAAGAGTGAATTTTGTTTTCTTAAAACTTTTCTTTCTTTTACCAAATTGTCACCAAAATGTACAATTCAGGGGGTGTGGAGGGTAGACAAAGTTTATTTGTTGGGAAATGTCATCTAAATCCGCCCCACAAGTCAAAATCTATTTGAATTAGCATTTTGGGGAAAGTATATGTACACAGGTATCTCCAGGTTTAAAAAAAAAATGTTTTTTTTAAAATAAACTAAATCCACATATTTACCATTTCATAAATTTGAAAACATTCAAGTTGACAGCCATTTTGTTTTACCATGAATCTGCACCTCAGCCTTCAATTACCAAGTGTATATACTTAGTACTTTATTCAGAAGAGAAGATCATCAGGAATTGCATTATGTAAGAGAGTGCTAGCTATTATATGATGTCTCATTGGCCAATGGGAACCTATACTGAGGACACCATGTTCTAGTTCTGCTCTTTAGTTTAACTTGAATCCAATGTAAGTATTCAAATGAAAACGGACAAGAATGTAGTTGATGTAGAAATGAAAGCCCAGCGATAAGGCACGCATCCATGGTAAACCAAACCGTGAGACCACCTTCATATTGTTCACAGAGTGGTGCAGAGGCAGATGCATGGTTAGCCGCACATTAACACTGTAATAGGGATCCATGTACAATAGCATTTAGATCAATTTAGAATAATGATATGATATGATATGGCATTTGTAACGCGCCTATACACAAGTGTTTCAAGGCGCGACGAGGCGGGGGGGGAACAAGGGGAGACAGACAACGATCCTACAAGGCCAGGTGTCATTCAGATCATGCAAGTGCAAGGGTAGAGGGGACTGGGAGCCAGTGCAAGGGGAAGGGAGAGGGGGAAAGTGCTGTACCTGGTTAGTAGAATACAAGATAAATAATAGGGCCAGCTGGTGGCAAGTGCAAGGAAAAGTGCAGGACATGGTTAGTAGAATACAAGATAAATAATAGGGCAAGCTGGTGGCAAGTGCAAGGTAAGTGCCGGGAGAAGGGGCTGTAGGATACAGAGACAGTCCAGTAGTGCAGGTAGGCAGTTGAGGGAAGAGTGGCAGGGCCAAGGACAGAGATCGGAGAGTGGCCCGGTAACAGATTCAGTCCAGGTTCAGTGTTTTTAGCAGGGGAGAGAGGGAGAGAAAGCAGAGGCAAAGAGGAAGGTTTTGAGGTGCTTCCTGAACCGGAGATGGTTCTCCTCAAGTTTCAGGGAGGCAGGAAGGCTGTTCCAGAGGGAGGCCCCTGCTGCGGAGAGAGATCTACCCCCAGCTCGTTGCTTGGAGAAGTGGCTGACCTTGAGGTAGTTGGAGGTGGATGAGCGAAGAGCTCGAGAAGGAAGATATTTCAGAAGAGGGAGTTGAAGGTATTTTGGCCCAAGGCCCCAGAAGGCCTTGTGGACAATGCAGAGGGTTTTGAACTTAATCCTCGCAGCCACTGGGAGCCAGTGTAGTGATTTCAGACCTGGAGAGATACGGTCCTTGAGCTTGAGGCCAAGGACAAGTCTCGCAGTCCTGTTCTGGATAAGTTGCAAAGGGCGGAGAGTAGAGGCAGGAAGATTTAGATAGAGGCTGTTACAGTAGTCCAGCCTCGAGAGAACCAGGGCTCTGGAGACAGTGAGCTTCTGGGGGAAGGAGAGGAAGGGAAGGATACCTCTGAGGAGGTGTAGCTGGTAGTGTGACTTCTTAGAGACGTCAGATATGTGAGGAGAGAAAGAGAGTGTGGAGTCGATGATGACTCCAAGGTTTTTTGCTTTGCAGGGAACAAGGAGGAGTGAGGTAATAATGTACTGGGACAAGGAAGGGTAGGTGGGAGTAATGGCATACTGGGTGGAGGAAGAGAATGGCAGAGATAATCATGTAGAAGGGCAAGTAGAAGGTGGTGGGCTAATGCCCCGATTTCCACTGTTACACTGGGATGAGGATGAGGTAGTTGGGGTAATACAAATGATCACTAATGGGTATAAGATGAGGAAATGTGGGCAAGGACATGGAATGGATTATTATTGGAGTAGGGGGACACAGAATATTAAGGTGGGATTAATGTGGTACTGGGATGAGAGAGAGTGAAGCAGGCTAATCGGTTACTTGAAGGAGTAAGAGGAAGGCAGAGATAATTAAATTGATTAAGAATGTTGTACTGAGACAAGGAAGGGGGGCGCCAGTGTAATGCATCAGATTGATAATTTGATACTGGGTCAAGGAAGAGGGAGGCAGGTTAATGTGGTACTTGGTTGAGGAAGAGCAGGCAATGTTTTGTTTTGCAACATATCACTAATGGGGTACTGAAATGGATAACATTGAGTCATTGGTAATGGAGTACTAGGACAAGGAAGAGTGAGGAAGGTGTAATGCAGTAGTTGAATAATGGGATACTGGGGTGAGGAAGATATGATGCATTACTTATGTGGCACTTGGATGAGGAAGAAGGAGGTGCAGAAAAGTCAATGGAATAATAATGGGGAAATGGGAAGAGGAAGAAGGATTTGGAGGTAATGCAATGGATTACTAATGGGGAACTGGGAGATTGTAGGAGGAGCCAGGTTAATGAAATGGATTACTAATAAAGTACTGGGATGAGGAAGAGTGAGGCAGAGATAATGGGGTTCTGGCATCAGGAAGAGGGAGGCAGTTGTAATAAGGCACTGCGATGAGGACGAGGTAGGTGGGGTTAATGCAAATGACTACAAAATGGCCATGGGACAATGAAGAGGGATACAGTGATCATGCAGTAAAATTATTAAAGCGGTACCAGGACAACAACGAGAGAGGTGGGGATAATGCAATTGATTATTAATGTGATAATAGGATGATGAATAGGGAGGCTGCCGAAATACAATGGATTACTGTGGTCAGCATAGCAGGAGCAGTCACATCCTGTGTGTTGCACCCCTGAGGCCCTGATGAACGATGAAGTGCCGCTGAATACAGGAGAGGAGCTGCAGGGGAGCCAGTGATAAAAATACTGAAATTAGAGAAGAACTAAAGATTAGCACCATTAATTACTTTAGAGAACATTTGGGATCCATTTCACAGCGCGATTGCTTGGTGTCTGGGCCCCACTGCTGAAAGATTTTGGATTCATCCTGTATGTGGCGCTAATGGGATCCGGATCCCTGATCTGTGTGAGGAGTGCCCGAGACAGAAGATTGTGATATCAGTCTGGTGCCAAAAAATGTGGTGCAGATCAGTCGCCCTGGACAGGGGCAGCAGGGTTCCACCGAACCGCTGCAGCGGATGATAGCAGCGAAGGAGGCCCAGGGGCATCGCCTCAAGAGCAGGGCCCTGTGGCTTATCCTGTGGTGAGCATAGTAGGAGAGGTTGTTGGCACCAGATAGGCACTGGGAAGTTAGAGGTCACTGAACTAAAAATTATGTCTGCAACTGCTGGCCTGTAAGGGCTGAAGACCATTGCTCACATGAGATGGTAGGGGCAGGCAGTCTGCTACCACGGGGTGAGGCAGTCCAGTCGGATTTGGAGCTGGACTTCCCCCTGGAACCTAACTGTGTGATGCCTTCGAGGGTCAGCCCAGAGGAGAGGCAACACTGCAGGAACCTGAGGTGCAGAAGAAGAGCCCTGTGGAGCACTCAAATTGGAACCTTTGCTGGACGTCCACTGTCCCAAGCTAAGAATATACAAGTGAGTGCTCATGGAGGACTGTGTGCTGGAGCATGACAATTGCTGAACTTTTTTCGTCCTACGGGTGCCTGGGATATATGGCATGGAAAATTGGGTTGATATCGGTTAAGAGATTGCCATAATGTGGAGTCTCATATATGTTGACCTTACATGTTTGGAATAAAGAGTATGTCTGGCACAGAAGGGAATTGTGCCATCCTCGAGTATATATTGTTTGATATGTGAGCAGTACTTTTGTTCTTGTGGCCGAGTGGACTGTGGAAATCTTGCAGAAGCCAGCTGGAGCGATGCTATCAGGATTATTCAAGACGGCGCCCCCTGACAATGGTAGCAGTAGCACAGTGAAGAGGGATGGGGAAGCCTACCACCCCCTCCTTCTAAATTAATGACCAGGAAGAAAGCCAGAAAGCACTGCAATCACCCATTCTATTTCTGACAGATTCCAAATGGACATATGATTGAAAAATATGTCAAGAGGTATCCCCTCAGCCAGCCATACCGCCCGAGGAACATACAGACCTATCTATGTCTATGGACAGCTTGGACTAGAAAGCAAGAAGCCATGTTGCTGACATCGTAAGAGACACCATGACATAGCAGCTTTAGACACGAAGCAAACGTGCCATCCACACTTCGGGACAGAGACACACACTCAAATACATGAAGGACGCAAGCGTACAGTTTTATAGTTAGAGGACAGATACTTATACATACTATCATTGCTTTTATTATTTTGCCATTAGCCAAACGCAGCTACACAGAAACGGCAAGAGACAAGAGATCCTGAGAAAAGCTTGCAGATGCTTAGATGCAAATAACTATATGTAATTGCAGGAGTGCCTATGGGATCTGACAAAGCCAAGTCTGACTAACCTATGGAAATGTAGCCTAGTATGGACACTATAGAAACAGAATTATAAGGTTTAGGAAAATTACAGCAGGCCGCACGTCTTAGAGCAAGAGATGAGCTGTGCCGATTCAGGCCAGAGGTGGACTTGGAACGAACAAAGGCCCTGGAAATAGTTTTCGAAGTGGCCCCATATTACACATTTTCAGCAAGTAGGTTTCCACAGAAAAGAAGCCCAGGTTGCAAAGGCCTACTGGGAAATCTCCAGAGTTCCCTAGAGGCCAGTCCATCCCTGATTCTGGCTGGACAGAGAGCAAGACTTGTGAGACGGGACCTGCAGCCAAGGCCAAGAGATACAGATGACATTCCAATCCCCAGATAACAAAACTAGCTGCAGAAAATACTAATAAAGCATCAGAATTCAGAGCTGCACAGCTCAAATGTGTGGTTTCTGAACATGTGACGTGGCCGAAGCAGACAATGGACCACAAGCATTGATGGGAAAGGAGCACTGGTCCCTGGTCGCCAGACACCGACAAATATGCAACAATATGCAACAAGTGTTGTGCCGATCAGGAGAGCACTCTAATAAGCTAAGTTGGTACACACAAGTTACAATGCAGACATATAGTCATTCTTGTTACCTTGAAGAGGTACACAGCGAGCTGCAAACCTTTGCGGATTCCAGGCATGGGGAAGTCAGCTCTGACCAATCACTATTTAGTACCCTAGGGGTGGGTAGCAATGGGCAAGAACCAATGGTAAGTGCACAGCACTGCAACAATGTTATAGCTAGTGACTTGGGGATGGACCAGGCCAGCCACCTGACATGTAAGGGCCAGCAGAATTACATCTATAATGTCCACGGTGGTAGAATGCTCAGTACCCAATCCCATGGTCCGATAGGTGAGAAGGGCCCAGGTTGTGACTTCATGCTGATGAAAATGGGAAAAAAAACTGGCCTGCGAGATGAGGAAGAGAGATGTGTATGGATTTTCCCTGTTCCTGTGCTGATTCCTGTTTGCTTTGCCTGTAATAAACCACAGTTTGAACTTTCGGTTGACTGAGGCCTCCGCGTATCCCTGGGAGGGAGTTGGGCCCTCCAAGTCCGCAGACTTCCAGTGTCCCTATGGCATACCTCAGGGTCCTCCCCAACATGTTGGCAGCAGAGGTAATGGTTGGCTGCGCGCGAGCCCGGCACCAGGTTGTCTCCTTCACCGCCAAACTTGAGCGGCTACAGGTGCTGTGCATATTTCAAGAAGACAGGAAAATGCGTGCCCATGTAAAGGCCATCAGGAGCCCCATGGAAATCATCCTGCCCAAAGTCAATGAGTAGTCCAAGCAGACCAGGACAGGGAGGTGAGCGCCTTCAGAAGGAGTCGGCAGCCGAGCAGTGCCAGCAGACCATAGAGTGTAAGTATTGACCCAGTATAACGACAACTGTGGGTGTGCAGGAGGCTATTGAATACTGTGAAGTATTGTTTAGTATAATTGAGCATTGCCAAAGTTAGTAGGGACAGGAGCAGAGGTAGAGTTCCTTCTTCTATGTTTAGGGAACATTTGGTTTTAGAGGTAAAAAGCTCTGGTGAATAACCTGAACTATTGACTCGAGGTCACGGATGACAGAAGATATGTAAATATTGGTATTCCTGTGGGTTGGGCATTTTAGCTCGGGTCATAGATGATGTATCCCCTTAAGTGTTAGCAAGGGAGCTGGCCTAGATGGCAGAAGGTGAGTCGACTGGTTAAGTCTCTTGCAGTGAGCCGTTTCACACACTGGGCATGCTAGGCAAACCAGCAGATGCAGTTCGATCACAAGAAAATATTGGTATACTCTGCCTGGAGGCGGGAAGACAGATGTGGGGTTGTTGTATGGTTTGGAAGTAACAGGATTCTACAGTGTGCGTGCATTATTGGTTTGTGTATTTCATTGTCTAGAACTGGTGATGTCACCCAAAGGTTTGCACCCTTCCGCCTTATAGAGAATAGATTTTCAAGTATAGCATAGAAAGGTCCAAAGGATTGAGGGGAAGTTAACTAAATCATAGCCACCTTGTGGGAGATTCTACAAAGACATGTAGCAATCACTACTGCCACACATACAGGGTACCTATAAGGGGAAGAAGCTTACAAAATGCATGGCCATATTCGAGTGGTGGCGTATGTTTCAGGAGGTTGAGGGGGGTGCAGCAAGGCGTCAGTGGATGCTGAGCCAGCAGGTGGTGAAGGAGACAGGGACAGGGACTCATCCCTCCGCACTTCCCCATGTTCCCTGAAGTGTGGTATGTGATGACACAGATGATGAGCATGGGATCTAACCAATACAGGAACTAAGGGCACCAGAGGGGTACTGAAATTCAATATATAATCCACCACCATACACTAAGGAGGAAAATCCAATAGGCGCAGGACAGCAGGCTATTGAGAGAAAGGCAACTAACGAGGCACAGGAGGGGGCGAAGGAGGGGATCGGGAGCATAGCCATGAACGAATGGATAGGGGGACAGATACTCCTGAAACTGCAAGGGAAGACAGATGGAGAGGTAGAAAGGGCGACCAAGAAATGGAGAGTCTGAAGAGAAGCAGCGAAGGAACAGACTGGCCAGAAATAATGGACGAAGAGGACAAGATGGAGAAGGAACGAGAGGAGAAGTGTGAGAGAGAGGACAGTGAAAGAAGGAAAGAAGAGAGACTTGAGTGGGAGGATATGGAGCAAAGGAAGGAGGAGGAGAGAGATTGCATGGATAGAGAATGAGAGGCGAGGATCAAAAGAGACCTCAAGGAAAGGAAGAGGGCAGAGCAGGAGCAGCAGGATAGAACGATGAAGGAAGTGGAGGAGATTGAAAGGTGACGAGCAGTAGCAGAGTGAGAAAACCGCAAGTTACCTGAGTTGGAACAAAGGAAGTTACACTGGATAGGGTGGCAAGATTGTGAGCGACTGCAGGGATGAGGACGAGGGAGCAATAGGGGCAGTGAAGACACAAGGAGGTCTAGACAGGGGAGGAGACAGACTCAAGGATGACAGACAGTGAAAGGGGTTGTAGATGCACACACCTGTATAAAGAATATTATGAAAAGAGACTATAAATAGTTTTAAGTAACCTTTTAAGGTGCGGGGGAGGAAACGTAATCCTGGCACAGGATCACAAGTACCTATCCGTACTGAGAAGAAAAAGAGGATCCATAGGTAGGATCCCTCCCGTCCCCTGCACACTATTAGTATCCCGTGTATTAACGGTTAATAATAAATCTAAAGTCAAACATAGGTATACAGTAATGTAAATAATTGGTCATATAATTCCAAAGCTACAAGGCGTTTCAAATTGAAGAATTTAATGGTGAAAAACCGTTTTCTTGAAAAAATGATATACATCAATAAATCTTCTGATGCTGAGACCAAAAATAAATGTCAAATGATATACAATATACTAATTTGTTTAGAACAATGTAAATCAAGTATATATACAATTACAACTAAAAAATGGCTGACGCGTTTCGGGATCCTGTCCCTTCTTCTAGAGCCAAGTGAATTGCAAACTGTAAGAGAAATAAAATGAACAAAACGTATGTCAGGTATTTTGACTAGTAAATACTCATAGATTAAAACGTTCACAAAGCATGTACTAGGGTAACGGCACGATCCATTCATTATATTAAAATACATGAAATCCTTTGGTTTATAAAGAACCACAATATATATTGTATGTACTGGGTCGATTACATATTTACCAGGAAGCACCTCTCCCAAAGAGGGAGTTGACAGTGTGACCAATAAACACGCTTTGCAGTCAATTTAACTAGATTCTAGCAAAGCTGAGGTAATCTGACACCTTAATTGTATATGTGAGTACTTCACAGGGGGTACCCCAGTGTAGTTGCAAAAAATAAAAAGAAGAGGTAAATACTAACCTACTTCAGGAAGTGTACTTGAAAAGGCAAAGTAACTGTTTCACGGACGTGATGTGTGGGGAACAGACTTCGAGCTTCAAACTGAATAAACAACTTCCCTGTCAAGACGGTAATCTAAATGTATAAAAAGCAAACTTATGCTGTATTAATGACATATGAACTAATGGGAACAGAACGTCATTTACAGAGTGTAATCAATAAGTAAAGGCTCTAAAATATATTGATAAAGCACTGTAAAGTTGAAACGAAGGAAAAAAAGGTGTAATCGAACTCGGAAAGTTAAACTCAGGTAGAAGGCATACCTCTCCTTACACGTGTTGTAAGGTACAAGATCGTTACAATGCTCTTGAATATGTTGTGGGCTGAAGGTGGTGCCCTGTGGTACCAAAGTCCTCCAGACACATGGGAATATCCAGTGCTATAGTGAGCACAGCCTAAAATGAGATAAATTATCACGTTCATTATAGTGAACTGTGCTAATGAGTGTGGTATTAAGGGAAATAGCAGATCATAATAAGGTGCTGCGCGGAGGGTCTTGTGCTTACCTAATGCTTAGGTACGAGTGGTGCCAAAAGTAGGTAATCCAAAGTGCACAGGGCACGCAGCTCAAAGGCTGCGTCTTAAAATATCACTCGCGAGCCGAGTCTTCAAACAATGCACAGGATACAGGCTCCGGCCGCGGGTGGACAGATGCGAGCGAAGCGTGCCTTCTCAATAGTGTAGGTGGGCTGTGCTGTCGCTAGGGAAGCCAACCCAGACTACGAACTGGTGTCTAGGGGGCTGCAAGCAATGAACACGTGTTCGAAAGTAAGAGAAATAGAAAACGGACTACATAATCTTTACGAGGACAAACCAAGTAATTCAAAGATCGGTTTGGTGCATGAGCGCCATCATGGAATGGAGTAGAAAAACCCATTACCAATCCATGTATCGAGACGAAGTTGTAACCATGAGTGATAGAATAGTGAGTACAATGGACCTTCCCTAGTAGTGATATTAATTGGATGATTCAAATCAAGAATGATAAAATGTAAAACAAAATATGGGGTGAAAAGGCACCAGAAAAAGATTGTAAAGTGGTCACAATGACAGACGGTGCAGGTTGACACTCATTGTCAATATAATTGTTGGTGTTATAAGGGAATGACCCGATGTGGAGTAAATCTTATATGAAATATCTAGCAAAATTCAACTTAACCTACCATTAATTCAGCGGGCCGGTGGACAACTCCCGGACTTAACTACTTTTAACAGGTATTCCACTGAAAATTAATGTCAACATCAAGTGCAAAGTCATTGATGGATGATGCCAGTACGAACTGCATGCATTTGTGAACAAATACAGTAAGGTAATATTAGTATAATTAATAGAAACTCAACAAAAAGTAAAAACATAATCAGTCACATGTATTTCAAGTAAAACATTTTAAGGAAAACTCCTCATTGAGTCCTCTAGGGCTGAGAGTGTCCAGGAGATCTATCCAATATTTTTCTCTGCGTGATAGGGTTGATTGGTAATCACCCCCTCTATACGATTTCTTGACAACCTCCAAAACCATGTACTTCACTTGGGCTACTGTGTGTGAAGATTGTAAAAAGTGTCTGGCTAGAGGAGATTTCACATTTTTACATCTAATGTTGGACTTGTGTTCCGTTATCCTCTCTTTCACTGCTCTAGAGGTCTGACCAACATATAATTTACCACATGGGCATTTAATGGCGTATACCACTCCTGTAGAAATACAGGTGGCAAAATCCTTCAGTTTATATTTTTTGCCAGTCAAGGGGTGTGTTACAGATTCTCCCTTAATTACATTGTTACAGTGTATACAGGCTAAGCACGGATATGTTCCTTTTTTCCTTGAGCTTAACAACATCTGTTTTTCTTTCGGAGGCTTCTCAGCTCTCACTAGCTTATCCCTCAGATTTTGTCCTCTTTTGAATGCCATCATGGGAGTTTTTGGGAATAATTCTTGTAGGAGAGGATCACTATGGAGAATACCCCAGTGCTTCTTAATACATCTTCCCACTTGAAAACTCTGTCGGGAGTATTTAGAGATATAGAGTAACGGTGTTTCTTTGCTTTTAACTTTGGGGGTCAATAGTTGTTCTTTGCTTATGGCAGAAGATCTCTCTTTAGCTTGTGTCAAAACAGAGTGAGGATAACCCCTCTTCTCAAATTTATCCAAAAGTTTAGTGCACTCCACATCAAGTCCTGCTGGGTCGGAAATGATTCTTTTAAGCCTTAGGATTTGGCTATAAGGTAGACTGTCCAACATCGATTTCGGGTGAAAACTTGAGAAGTGTAATAAATTATTCACGTCAGTTGGTTTATGGTAGACATTCGTTGATATCCGGTTGTCTTTAATTTCTAGGCAGACATCTAGGAAGTGTAGAGACGGAGCCCCTATTTCCCTGGTGAACTTAATGCTATGATGTATTGTATTAAGATAATTGAGGAATGATGTTAATTCCTCCTGTGTTCCACACCAAATACCAAAAATGTCATCGATGAAACGTTTCCATAGCAGTATCTTGTCTGACCAATCAATGTTTTCCAGGACGTGAGTGTGTTCAAATTTATACATGAATGTATTAGCGTATACTGGGGCCATTGCTGACCCCATTGATGTCCCCTTAATTTGTAAATAGTAAGTTCCTTGAAATCTAAAATAGTTGTTCTTGAGAATTAGATTCAGTAAATTCATGATAAGCTGTGGATCTCCTCTAGTTGCTTGTGAATTCAAAAGTAGCCACTCTACAGACAAAATCCCTTCATCATGCGGTATAGAAGTAAATAGGCTACAGACATCCATGCTAAAGAGTATGCAGTCATCACTCAATGCTCTAACTTCTTGTATACAGTTAATGAAGTCAGTGGTGTCTTTAAGATAAGTTGGAATCACTTGGATCAGTGGTTGTAGTAAACGATCAATGTATATCGCCAAAGGATCAAATATACTCTCTGTTCCGGCCACTATGGGTCTGAGGGGAGGATCATTCCGGTTTTTGTGAATTTTTGGTAGTCCGTAGAACACTGGTGTGATAGGATGTTGATTAATAAGGAACTCACTTGTTTTAATACTGATCCAATCATTTTCTACAGCTTCTCCCACTGATTTCGCGATCAATGCACGTACCTTAATGATGGGGTCTCCATCTAGCTTCATATATGTATTGGAATCATTAAGGAGTTCTAAGCATTTTTTAATGTAATCTATTGTGTCCATTATGACTATCGCTCCACCTTTATCTGCTGGTTTTATGGTAAGTTCTTCGTCCTTAGCCAACGCCTCAACATGGTCCAGTTGACATTTCTTCACATTGTGGGGTGTAGACATCTGGTAGTTGATCCGTTTTAGATCCGCAAGGACATTTTTCTCAAACAGGTTAAGGATCGAGTTCTGAACATACGGGTCAAAGTCGCTTTTGGGTCGAATCTCTAATCTATCACCTTCTGAATACCTAGTTCCCATATCTTCATCTGAGTTAAAGAAAATCTTAAGTCTCAGTTTTCTAAGAAGCCGATGAAGACATATTTTTTCTTCAAATAACGTAGTGTTATTGGTCGGGACAAAAGATAAGCCACGATTCAACATCTCAATCTGACCACTGTTGAGAATTTTCTTTGAAATGTTTACCACTAAATTCTCACTTATCTGTTCTTCCTTTTTTGGTTTATTTTGCCCTCTCCTCGTTTTTCTTTTTGTTTTTCTCTGAGTCCTAAAAAAGCACCAGAGTCGTTCGGTCTCAGTGATGTTGTTGGCGAGATTGTTCCTGTGAAGTCCACTGGTGTGGTGGCTGTGTTCAATAGTTGTGGAGTTCTCTTCTCTGTGTCTGTGTTGGGTTTAGAAGTGCCTGGTTGTGTTGGTTCACCTATGCTACTGGAACTGCTCTCATTCCCTGAGTTAGAGGAGTCTGGATTCTTGGGTCTTGTTCTATTTTGATTGCGGTGATGATAGTACTCCTGCCAACTGTAGACAATATCGTTTAGATAATCAAAGGTATCCCTTTTAAACTTCCTGAGTTTTCTTTGTTCGATATCCGATTTATATGATGAAAGTTTGTCATTAATGACTTCCAATAGGTGTGACAGTTCTTCTGATGACTTAAATTCACTTAATTGAGTCTTCAGTGTTTCTATTTCTAGATCTATAGAAGTCAGAGATTTTGATAATTCCTCTATCGTCAGCAAGATAAGGTCAAGAGAACACTTATTGAGAATACGATCCCACTTCTCCACAAAAGCTTTGCTCTCACTGCAGAGACTGGGTCTCAAATAAACTCTTAAACCCCTTGGAATTTTTTTAGATTTAAAATACTCTACCAATGTGCTGACAGACAGACAGAACAGGAAAGCGCAAGTTCATGAGGCAGGAGCACAATAGACAAGGAAGGAACAGGTGCAGGGTCCTGTGGAGGAGGAATCAGGTACGTCTTAAGAGGCATTGATCTCAGCACAAGGGCTTACAGACTCAATATAGTGGAGGGTGAGTTTTGCAGATGATTTTTGTAGTAACATAGACACAGATTCCAATAATGAGGACAGGCAAAGTTGGGATGAGAGGGGGGACGAGGACAAACATGCAAGTAGCATGGGAGTTTAGGACGCACACACAGGGAGAAGGAGGGGGCAGCTTTAATAAGCAGACACGACTGGCGGATGACTTGCTCACCTTACACAACTCCACTGCATATATCGATAGACTTAGATACCTCCCAAGTTGAAAGAAAGGAGAGACAGCACTAGCTTGTTCAAGGGGACGGTTGACAAGGAGGTATGAGACAGAAAGAGGGTGCCCATACTAGAGCCAATAGATATATGTGCAGGCATCAAGAGCGAGAGAGGGGATCGACAAGTCAGACTAGCTAGCAGGACAGATGAGGAGGAGGCAGCGTTCACACAGATGCCCTTACTAGGAAGAGGATGGGTGTGACCTCAGTATGTACCATGGAAGCACACAGACAAGGAGAATGTGAAGTGTAGGCTACCATAGTTGAGTGCAGGGGTTTGGGAAATGGATTCATGAGATGGAGAAAATGACAGCGAGACATAGGTTAGCAATGGGTGACGTAAAGGGACTATTAGTGTTGATCTTAGGAGATGCAGCTGATGACATATGGAAAAGGGAAGCATTCGCAAGGCGACAACACAAAACACAGCACATGAACATTCACCATTTGCAAACTGCAGGGCAGCAGTTTGACAAGGATTGAGGACACAATACCCAGACACGTCGCACATTGGGATACACGTCAGACATTGGGGCGAGTACATCACGCAAAATGAGGGAAGATGAAGACCCTTTACAGTGCATTCAGGAGATTCAAGAGCTTTGTTGCCTTGAAACTCGAGAGCCTTGGGACAAAACAGTAGCCATATTCAATCACATACTAGTACATGGGCTACCAGAACCTGTTCAGAAGAGTTTAAGGATGTTGGTGGGGATGGAAGCAAGGCCATGGCCCGAAAATACAGCTCACGATAGTCCACCATTGCAAGCTGTGGCAGGAGAAGATTAAGAAAAAGGAGGAAGACAGGAAGATGGACAAAGCAAAATTAGTGCAGACAAAATTATCAAAGTATGCGATGGAAAGGGTGGTCATAACCAGCCCCACCCCATAGGCACTGCAGCCACAGCAGTTTGAACCACCCATGGGAGGAGGGTTCATGCGTTGGGGCAGCCCACAGCAATGGTTCTAAAGAAAGGGGGGCCAACAGATACAGCATAACTTAGGACCACAGATGTATCATAACGAAGAGGGATTTCCAGAAGGGTTACGAGGATATGGGCAACAGATGCAGCAGAACCCAAGGGATTTTTCAGGGGGTTTCCAGGAGCAAGGGAGGGAGCCAACACAGTGCTGGACCTGTGGGCCGACAGGACACATTTCACGAGTGTGTAAGTGCAGGGGGATGCAGCAAAATTGGGGAGTGCAGGGCCAGCAGCCCTATCAAGGGGACCGGGATGATTATTATGTACAGGACCAGCAAAAGCAAGGCAAATGCAGGGCACATATCAACAGATGCCACAAGCACAAGCCACACAGGCACAGATGAAGGTAGCACAAATGCCAGCACCACCACCACATTATTTACAAGCACCACAGCACGGATTTGAGGGAATACACAGTGATTATTACAGACACAGAACAATGACACACAAGCACACATAGACACAGTCGCAACAGTTCCTGTTAGGAAACTGGGAGGAGTTAACACTCTAGAGAACAACCCCTTTACAGGGAATGGGATGTCCCTGTACCCACAATAGGACAGCCCATAGACAAACTTGATGAGTCCCATACTGTTGATCACACCCAACCTTGCAGAGGAACCTCACATAGGTGTGGCGATAGTTGACACAACTTTTTTCCCCTCTTGTTGACACAGGGGCCACTAAGTCCTGCATTAGGGAAGGAGCTTACATTGTCAGGCGATACCATGAACACTCAAGGATCCTCTGGGGCTCAGGAATTGGTTAATTTCACAGCCAATATCTCACTTTATATTGGAGATCACAGTCTATCTCAGCCTGTGGGATATATTGACCCACTCTGATATGCTTTACCAAAACACTCTGCTGCATTTGCGCAAGAAACAGCAAAATGGCTGCACTGACTCCTATGCGTGCCAGGATCTCAAAATTGCATTTTTACAACCACCACAAAAATGGCTGCAACACTCTGTCACACACATTTCAGGCAGGGGGAACAGAGTACACACTGCAGGAATGTGCCAGTGTGCTCTGCAAAATTTAACATGGAATTAAGCAAATAGGTAGCATTGCCTTGCTGAAAAATCCCAAAATTCCCTTTTAAAATGAAACGTTTTCACTCTTTGTAAAAGCGGTGTTGACGCTAATTTCATCCATTCATTTTGAAACCACTGTGATTAATAAACTCAACAAGGCCCAGGAGAAGTCCTTGTGCTCAGCCAAACCGGGCCTAATTCTGAATGGACAAGCCCTGTCAAACCAACTCTGAAAAAAATCAACCAGGGCTTTGTTTTCATTTTACAAAGGAAACACGTTCATTTCTTTTGCAAAAGTATCTAAAACTCAGCTGTTCAGAGAAAGACTCGAAATGGCTGAGTGATACCTGCTTCAACATGCCCATGCTGCAGAACAACTCCAGCATTCAAGAGAATAACTATACCTGCATGGTAGTGTGTGAATCCGCTGAAGATGAAAAGTTGAATTAAAGAAAGAAATGTTGGCTGCACCACATGTAAAAAAAACGGGCCTTGGCAAAACTACAGGAAAAAAATGGTCTGTTTAAAAAGTAAATTACTGAATGAAAGCTCGCATTAACTAGCAATGGGAAAGGGTTGTTGCTGTTGAGACTTTATAACATGGATTATTTTAATGCAATAGGCTTGTTTTAATTCTGGATTTAAGAGCATAAATGAAGGATTTTTAAACCAATGTGCTGGAGTTGCAAGTTGAGAAACAGGTTTTCTGCTTGGAGGAGGGCTCTCTCTCTCTAAGCAGCGCCTGGCAACTACCTGATAATTACAGGGTTGGACAGGCGTTCGTCTCCATTGAGCCTATGGACAATGAAGCTCCCAGGGCAAGGAAGTTGGAAGTGTGAAAGGGCAATAAAATCTACAATCAATATGAAACCCACTATCCTGCTTTGAGTGAAATGCCAGTCAGTGTCATTTGACAAGAAAAAAAAATGGTCCAGCCCCTGACATTTGCTTTTAAAGATTATTTCATGAAGAAACAGGAGCAAGACTTTAGAAAATTGTGAAAAATGCCCAGTTTAAAATTGATCGTGTGTGCCTTATTTTGAAACTTGCTAGAATGTCTTGACACACCCTGGACAGAAATGGTGAAATATTGAGGATTTAAAGAAAAGTATAAATGTTGCAAACACACATTTTTGTACATATATCCCTCATGACAGTGCCCACATATGTATAAAATTATGGAATTTTAGACCAAACTTTTTATGCCTAAAATGATGAAAAAGTAGTAAGTGCCCAAAATAAGGTCTCACAGATTGCAGGATTGGACGGCTGTACTTTACATACAATATGTGACCTGATTATGCAATTCATTAAGGTGCTACCATTTTACAAATGTTTAAATACTGATGTGACAGATTTTTGGAAAAAAAGGTTTGTGGGAAGTCTTTTTACCTCATAAAAATACAACCTCCTAAACTGGGTATCACCCAGTGGAGGCCACTAACATTGATAACCTAAATCAGTTGGTTAAAGGCGTGCTTATCTAAGCCAGCCCAGCAATATAGTCAGTGATGTCACTATGCTCTATATAAAGGGTCCATGACAAAACTCAAAACACACTGATTCCTGACTGATTCCTGATTTCCTGCCAGGTGTCCTGTCTGTTCCTGTCTTCTTGCATTCATCATCTAGAATCCAGATTCCAACCACAAGGCCAGCCCTTGCTGATCCTGCTTCAGCTAGGACCCATTTTTTAATTATCCCAATAATCAAAGGGAAGCTGTGGTGTTTTGGGAAATCATCCTGAATTTAACCTGGCTTGCTGCTCACTAAATGCAAACCTGCCATCCAGCTGATCTGTAGTATACAGTAACCAGAAGTGCTACCCGGTATCCAGTACATGTCCCCTGATTTTGTCCGGCTGTCCTGTTTTAGACCAGATCTGTGTGATGATCCAGAGTGCTGAGTGTCCAAATTCCAAACTAAAAGTGGACTGTGAGTATCAATAGGAACCATAGAAAACCATAGCATACCTTGCCTTGCCTTGTCCTATCCCAATCTCTAAACCATCCTATCCTTACCTAAATAACTTGTAACATTGTCAGAATCCGTATTGCAACCCTGTCATTGATTTCTAGTGCAAGCCCTATCTATTTACTAATTCTTGTAATTTAAATCCTGAGCTATCAATCCTATTTCGAGTGATCGGACTGGTTCCACCAGGGCGGGCACTGGAGAACTAGGGTTCAACTCATGAATAAACCCTGGAGTTTACTTTGTCCCACTTTGGCATTCTGGCTTGAATGCTCTAGTATAGAGTAAAACTGTTCTTGTCCAAACTGAATTTCTTTTCTGTTTTCACTACCCGATTTTTCTAAATACACCTCTTATTCTACATTGCATATCTCCCTCAGTTTAATAGCTAGAGACTTCATTTCACCTCCTGGTTGTACCTAAAATCTATAGCTATACCCCAACCAAAATGTCACACTCAAAATCAGTGAATTATCAAAAACCGTTTGGTTAATTTCAGGCAGGAATGAGCATTTTTGCAAAGTTTTATACGTGTTATTTTTACTATCAATTGTTTTAAACCTTCTATTCATTTTTGAATTGTATGATTTTGCTCAATCTATTGCTTATGACTGCATGTAACTTTCCAGTGTTGCTCCCGTAGAGAATTGTACTTATTTAAGGATTTATGCACACATTCATTGTTTTATTCAGCCATTTCCGAGATTCATTTTAACATTGAAATGGTTTTAACTGTTTTTCTCTATGTTTGAGGAGGGAAGGTTGGATTCAAATTTAGTTTCTTATTCCTCATTCCTGATGACCTGCTGCTTCCTTATATCTATTTAGAATTGATTATTTGTGGGTTGAGGAATATTGCAGGGTGAAATCCTAACTTGAGTGCTATCTTTCTAAAAATTCAAAGTGTCTCTATTCTCTGTTGTTGCTAAAGGGTTAATTTATGTGTATTGCCTGCATTCCTATTGTTATCGTCACCACATTGGTGTTTGCTGCCCCATATATTAAAAAGTGTATGATTTTTTTGAATTTTAAATAAAATAATAAATATTACCTTTACCAACCAGCCTGATTCCCGGTCCACCGTGACCCAGGGTAGGTTAATGGCCCATTACACCAAGCTCTTAGTGAATTGTACATGGCCCCAAAAATTAAAGAGGAGCAAAGCAGAATTGCCAGAATTGCAGACTACCTATAACTCCACAAAGCAGTGATTGGGGAAAAGCATGCTGAAAACACAGTTCTGGCACAGAACCAAATTGAATTATCAGAGAAAATCCAGACTGATTTAGACTGAGCAGAACAAAGGCTATGGGAGAGCCAATAATTAGAGGTACAATCTAGGGATTATGGCACAAGATTAAAAGAGGATCTGGCTCTCCTAATGCAAGAAAAGGCAGAGCAATTCACCCAATTACAGGCACTGAAAGATGAGTGTAAGGAAAAGGTTGACTCTCTGCAACAGAGTCAACACAAGCTGGCGCAACAATTACAGTTTAATAGAGCCTGTGCAGAGCAGATGATTATCCTACAAGACCAGATAGACAAATCGAAAGAGGAAAATAATAAATGAATTGTGAAAGACCTCCACTCTCAAGAGGAATTTGATCAGGAGCGCCAGAAATACCATACTATAAAAAACAAAGAGATGACCTGGTGGAGTGGAGGGGCACCCTAAATCAAGAGAAAGACATCCTAGGCCAGGAAATAAGCAAATTAAAAACCGAGTTACGGGAAAGTAAGTTGGCCCTCCAGGAGTTAAAGGAGCTAAGAACTGAGCATGGGAAGCTAATGGAGCACACCAGACAGGTAGAAGGTGCTCTGAAAGAGAACACCCAAGCCAAAGACACACAACCCCAGGAGATGAATCACTTGCAACAGAGAATGTGCCAGTACTCCCAAAACATGCAGGAAGTGCAAAGGGAAAATGCGGCCCTCTGTGAAAAGATTGATGGACTCCATCAACGAGTAGCAGTGCAAAAGCGAATCATTGAGACCAGTAAGGTCTTGATAGATGAACAAAAGACCCAGATTTTTGCTTATCACCAGGAAATAGGGGCTGAAAAAGAAAAGTTAGTAAGATTAGAGAAAGAGGGTGATAGACTAAATTCTAACTGGAAGGACCCTGAACAGGGACAGGGCAACCCCTGGTCGTAAACATAAGGACCTCTGTACTCAGGGACCCCAACCCCTTCAATACCATAAACACTGCCAGCATCATGTCTACCAGCTCTGATGAATAAGGGGCCACGGGGATGGCAGAATTCAATAGGGTTGGTAAGATGGGACTGACAGATCAGCACCCCCCAGAAATTGATGGGCGGGCGTCCCTGTACAGATATCCAAATGTTAGGGCTGATATCTCTGACAAGAAAAACACCTTTGAGGGGAGAGTCAGGGAATTAGATCCACTAACATACCGACTTTCAAGGGACAAGTTTGTGAAATTTGGTGGGGAACTAAAGGAAATACAGACAAAAAAGAGTATCCTGAAGACATCTACCCAGTTAGGGCAGTGGAGGGGATATGCCGCCAATCCTGGGAGCAGGAAAGAGTCAGAAGACTCTTCTGGGCACCACAGGAAAAGAGAAACTAGGCCCCAACACTCTGCGAGCCCGTCTCAAGATCGCAGAATCAGGGAGTGCCTAGAGGATCAAGAAGACACCTCCAGTAGCAGCGCCTATGAGTCTGAGGACGAGTGCACTCGGGGGACTAAGACAAAGAAGGCAAACAAACTTAAGAGAGACATGAACAAAGATCCCATTAGGCAGATCAAGGCCATTAGGAGTGTTATAACTCTAAATCATATAAATGCAAAGTATTCTGTCTGGGAACACCTAGAGTTATATGAGCAAATGAAGGA
This sequence comes from Ambystoma mexicanum, assembly GCF_040938575.1. Classification (NCBI taxonomy): domain Eukaryota; kingdom Metazoa; phylum Chordata; class Amphibia; order Caudata; family Ambystomatidae; genus Ambystoma; species Ambystoma mexicanum. The sequence continues at coordinate 839,237,652 of NC_090935.1, read as the reverse complement.
CAGCAAGAATCACATAGAGTATGTGAAATGAACATTCTCCCCTGATTACTCCAGCTTTTATGCGCGACTGGATGATCATAACCACCCTCTAAGGCGTTTGCCTGGATCACATCGTTCCTTAAAGACAGGGCCATGAAAGTTTTCTCCGACTCAGCCTGTGCCACCCCTAGTCACATTAAATGCGGAGTCCCTCAGGGGTCTTGCATTGCACCCACTCTCTACAACCTGTTCAGCAGGCCCCTGTTCAACATATTGGATGCCCTGGGCAACTCACATACCAATTATGAAGATGGCACACAGGTGCTCATCCCCATTTCGGGTTACTATGAGGCCGACAGTAACACCCTCAATTCAATTTACTCCAAGATCCAATCCTGGATGGCAGAGTATTGGTTATGCCTCAACAGTGATAAAACTGAACTCCTGCTGATTGGGTCGCCCGTAATCTTGGGCAACTTGGATAATCAATACTGCTCTTTCACCATTGACAACATCCCTACCGCAGTGTCCCAAACCATCAAAACCTTAGGCGTATATCTCGACTTCGACCTGACTATGAATAGACAAGTCAGCGCCATTGCCTCCTCATCGGCCCACTTCTCCAAGTTACTGGAGAACCTTCCTCTCCTTACCTAACTGCCTCACCATTGCCAGGGCAATCATCGTATCAAGACTCGATTATTGCAGTGCACTCCTCCTTGTAGGGACCTCTGGAAAAAAACATTGTCAAACTACAGGTGGTCCAAAACAATGCCCTCAGGGCTGCAACTGGGATCTCCAGGAAGGACCACATCTCCAAAATACGAAGGCTGGTGCACTGGTGCCCCGTCAAAGAGAGGATTGTCGTCAAAACCCTCTCACTGGTGCATAAATGCCTCCATGACCTAGCACCTCCTTACCTCACACCTCAAATTGAGAAACTTTCCTCCTCTAGGCCTACAAGGAAGGCCTACATCAACTTCATCGCTACTCCCAAGACAAGGTTAGTGAGGGCAGTTATGAGGCCCAACAAGGCTGAAACATGTGTATGGGGTTTCTGTTGGTACTCTTGTTCACAGAGGAATTGCCATAGCATTTCGGTGCTGGACTGCCCATGTGGGTGGGACAAAGACTGATATGCAAATGGTATGTCCCATCTGTGAAAGGTACAGTGAGCAAAAAGTGTGTGCTGCAAACTCTCATCTCAGAACAGGTTATCATGCCATGTTCTTTATGGAGAGGAGCGTGTTAGGATGTGCATATAATGTTTTATCTGCCAGTGTTTCTGCCAGCTTTCAAGTGTTCAACAAACACTCCACTTTGCATGCTGTCACCTTAGTTACCATAGAACATACAAATGCATTATATGTATAGAGTTCTAGAGTGGAGAGGATTGAAGAGGCAAGGCTGAAGAGGACGGTTGTGAGCTTCCTGCTGGCGGTTGTCCTATGTATCTACTTAACCTTTTAATAAAGGTCTTTATTATAAATGATTGGGAGTTTGAAGCCTTCCTTCTATCATAACATTTGGCGACGAGGTCAACTTGGAGCGTACTCGTGTGGACGACCCCCGGCACAACTGAAGGGTCTGCCGCGGAATGGTGCCGTTTTGGACCAGTTCTTTATGAGGCGGTAGCTGAACACGGACCCTGTGGAGGTGTCAAACACTCACAAGACAGACTGTACAGGTGCTTGTGTGGACTACGGAACGAAGGTACCCGCCCTGTTTTGTTTTTTTTTCTTTGCTGTTCTGGAGACTTTGTGGAAAGGAGTGATAGCAACGTTCTCGCCACTATAAACTATTTTGTCCCACGTCCAGAGACTGCGTGAGTGGGATTACTGGGCGGCGGTTGGCCCTCTAACAGGATTACTTTGGTTTGATAGTAAACACGCAGAGCGTTTACCCTCCATGTGCGTGTGCCAGCTCCCTCGTGTCACTGCTCAGTACGCCATGTCGGCCGGTCCCCGTGCGAGTCTGGGTCTCCCGAGTGATGTCATCACACACTAGAGGAGAGAACCCAAAGACGCGGCGGCCATCTTTGTTGACCGTCGTTGCCAAGGTGATTTGAGCCACGGCGGAGAGCTGCAATCAGCTGATTTGTAGCATGGCAGCTCGCACGGCACGATTCATGGAGCGGCAGCAACGGCCTTGTACATTTGAGGAGACGGAGTGATGCGTGGAGCTGCTACTTGTCTCTGGCAAACAGGTGACTTATGGTAAGTGGGTGAAATTCCACTGACAACCGAACTGCAGATAGATTTTATAAATTCAGTTTGCACCTGCAATGCTTAGAGTGAGACATGGCAAATGTACCTGCACCTGTGTTTTTTCTTCCTGTGTCAGGTGAGCCCAGGGTACGATGGGTGAACTGGAAAGAGGGATTCAACAAATATGCATTGGCAGTGTTTGGTGCCAATTACTCCAATGAGCGCAAGGAGGCATTGCTATTCCACTGTTTGGGAACTGCAGGGCAAGAGGTCTTGAAGAGATTGGCAGAGCCCGCTGATATTTTGAATGCTGGTCCCTATGAGAAAACACTAGAAAAATTGGACAGGAATTTTAGAGTGGAGGAGAATATCATAATGGAAAGATATAAATTCGCCACGAGGGAGCAGAAGAGTGGTGAAAGTATTGAGGATTTTGTCACGGCTCTGAGAGGTTTAGCGGTGAAATGCAAGTTTACTCACTGTCAGGATGAGCACTTAAGAGACCAGGTAATGATCAAATGCTCCAATGACAGTATCAGGAAAGAACTATGGAAAGAGAGGAACCCCACTTTGGATCGAGCAATCGAGATAGCGAAAATGATGGAACACACCGATAAATGTATTAAGGTTCTTCAGTCAGATACTGTGAACAAAGGTAAACCCAAGTTAGACGAGAGTGAAGGAACAGTGCAAAAGGTGTCAAAAGTGGTTCAGAGACAGAGTACAGGGAATCCAAGTCGCTCCTTGCATTATGGAAAAGGAAATGAGGAGAATAAGCCGGCAACTGGCAGAGGGTGGCGACAATGGGTTCCTGCAAAGGGCAGCAGAGGAATGCCCAGAGACATAAGTTAATGTAGGATGGCTAAGGATTCTGGGCCTTCAAGGGGTCTCCCAGGGAGACGCTGCTTTAGATGTGGAAGTTTGTCGCATATAGCGTCAGATAAGGAATGTTTTGCTGTTCATATCATATGCAATGAGTGTGGTGTGAGGGGGCACATTGCACCGTGTTGTAGAAACTTTAATGCTGGGTCAAACCAGGTGCATGAAATAAGTGCGAGTTATGAAGATGAATCATATTATGAGGATGGTAGGGAAGTTGTATTTTCAGTGAATGCCATCAATGGCAGGGTGAAAAAGCAAAAACCTTATGCAGAGGTTGTAATTCGAGGAGTACCCATACGCATGCTTATGGATAGTGGTGCTGATTACACCTTGATAAGTGTGGAAGTGTGGAGGGACAAATTTGATTGTTGTACTTTGTGGGAGAATACTGTCAAAGCAAATGCTTATGGAGATATTCCCATAGACATTATAGGTTGCTTTGATGCTGAACTACAATTTAAGGACAGGAAGGAAAAAGGTTACGTGTATGTTACCAACAAAGGGGGAGAGTTGTTATCATGGAATGATCAGGCTGAATTGAAGATAAGGCTTGAGGCAAGTCATCCCGAGCAGGTAATGTCAGTGGTGGGTGGAGATTCCACAGAGGTACAAGCAAGCCCGTCTGGGAAACTGGGGTGTCTGAAGGGCTTTGTTCATGTGATTCGCCTAAAAAAAGGTGCTGTTCCAAAAATTGCAAAACTGCGAACTATTCCTCTTGCTCTTAAGAAAGATGTAGATGAGGAACTCAAGAGAATGGAAAGTGATGGGGTCATTGAGAGGATAGATGCATCTGAGTGGGTTAGTCCCATAGTGGTGGTCAGAAAAAATAATGGGTCTTTGAGGCTTTGTATTGATCTTAGGCATTTGAACGGCATGGTTGTGGCAGACAGGTTTCCTCTTCCCAGAATAGATGATTTGATGGTGGGAGTATCTGGCTCAAAGGTGTTCTCTATACTAGATCTGAAGTCGGCCTACCATCAAGTTGAATTACATCCCAATTCCAGGGACCTTACTGCCTTCATAACTCCAATTGGTTTATTCAGGTGTGTTCGTATGTCATTTGGATTGGTCTCAGCTGCAAGTGTGTTTCAGAGCATTATGCAGAGATTACTTGGAGGTGAGAAAGGGGTGATGTGTTATCAGGATGATGTTCTTGTGTGTGGGAGTGACGAGAAGGAGCATGATTATCGGTTGAAGAGAGTTTTAGACATTTTGAAGGAAGCAGGTCTCACTGTTGCCTTGGAAAAATGTACCTTCAAAGCCAACAAGGTGGTGTATCTGGGCCATGAGATCACTGGAGAGGGAGTCAAGCCCAAAGAGGAAGCCATTGAGGCCATAAAAAGAATGGAGGAGCCCAAGTCTAAAGGGGACATACTATCATTTTTGGGCCTGGTTGAGTTTTATGGCAAATTTGTCAAAGGCTTGTCAGAAATGTCAAGGAACATGAGATTTCCTACCCGCAAGGGAGTAACTTTCAAATGGAATGACCATTGTAAGAAATAATTTTTGATGATAAAAGAGGCCATTGTCAATGCTTCTATTTTGAAGATATTTGAGGAAGGTAGACCTACTTTGCTCTTTGTTGACGCAAGTGATTATGGTGTTGGTGCTGTTCTGATGCAAGAGGATCAGACAAGTTTACAGACCGTGGCCTTTGCATCCAGGTCTTTGAAGGGACCAGAATCTAGATACTCTGTTGTTGAAAAGGAGACCCTGGCATGTGTTTGGGGAGTTGAGAAGTTGAAAAGGTTTTTGTGGGGGAGGAAATTCACCATTTGCACAGACCATAAACCCCTGGTTGGAATTTTCACAAAAGGTGGTTTGGTGGGAGTGTCAAGGCACATAATGAAATGGGTCACGGCATTGCAAGGTTTACAGTATACCATGCTCCACGTCAAGGGGGAGGTTAATGTAGTTGCAGATGCATTATCTAGATCTGTCCAGAGAGAACTGTCGAGTGGTGATGATGATTTTCTAAATTCAGGGGAGAGTGCAGATATATTCCAGGTAGATGATACTTTAAGGAAGAGTGAGTGGGACGTGTCTTGCACTGAGGATGATGTATATCAAAAATTACTTACACTGGTTGTGGAAGGTAAAATTAGGAGTCATAAAGGTGAGATGAGTGGTTTCGCCAAGGTAAAGGAGGAGCTATGGGTTCAGGATAGCTATTTGTACAAAGGCCATCAGATGGTTGTTCCAGTTGGTATGAGGAAATCTGTTTTGGAGTTAGCCCATGTTGGGCATCTAGGCCTTGCCAGAACAAAGGGTTTGATAAGATCTGAATTTTGGTGGCCTGGTATCGACAAAGACATTGAGGAACAAGTCAAAGATTTTGTGGAATGTGTTGAGGGGAACAAAGGGTTGAAGGTGCAGAAGGTTCCCATGATAGTGAGGGAGTGTCCGCGTGTCCCTTGGGATGAAATTGCTTTGGATCTCTTAGGTCCTTTTAACATTGGTGGTGGAAGGGATAGCTACTTATTAGTAGTGATGGATTTATTGTCGAAATGGCCAGAAGTATATGTACTTAAAGACATATCTAGCAGTAGCATAATGAGATTTTTGGAACAACTATTCTGGAGAGAAGGGTTTCCTAGGAGGTGTTTGTCCGACAATGGACCTCAACTTGTTTCCAAGGAGTTCAAAGAATTCTTGGATAAGCATGGAATTGAGCAAGTGAATACTTCTTTATATCACCCTCAGAGCAATGGATGTGTAGAAAGGTTTAACAAGACTTTAATGGAGGCTATCAGGATAGCGGTAGCTACTGGAGGAGATTGGGTAAGAACGGTGATGGAACGAACTTTCCAGTATAGGTTAACTCCCCACAGCATCACAGGTGTCACTCCATTCGAAATCTTGAGAGGTAGAAAACCGAATACCCATTTGTGTCCAGGGTGGATGGGTAAATCAAAAATGGTGGGTGTGGATCTAGAGAGTGTGAAAAGGAACATTTTTGAGTCTGGAATTAGATCCAAGGAGAGGTATGATCAGAGGAAGTGTTGTAGGGAACTCAAGGTTGAAGAGGGTGATTGGATTAAAGTTAAATCAATAAAGGGCGACTCTTTTCAATCAACTGTAATTCTTCTCCAATTGCATGCTAGAATTTTTCTTTGTCTTTCATTTATGGTATTTCATATAATGTTTTATCTGCCAGTGTTTCTGCCAGCTTTCAAGTGTTTAACAATTAATTCAAGTTTTAATTTATTGGAGCTTCATCGACATTGTTACTTGTTTAGGTTTAAGGAGGAGAGGTGTTAGGATGTGCATATAATGTTTTATCTGCCAGTGTTTCTGCCAGCTTTCAAGTGTTCAACAATCACTCCACTTTGCATGCTGTCACCTTAGTTACCATAGAACATACAAATGCATTATATGTATAGAGTTCTAGAGTGGAGATGATTGAAGAGCCAAGGCTGAAGAGGACGGTTGTGAGCCTCCTGCTGGGGGTTGTCCTATGTATCTACTTAACCTTTTAATAAAGGTTTTTATTATAAATGACTGGGAGTTTGAAGCCTTCCTTCTATCATAACAGAGCGCCTGCTACCTATTTTGTACTATGGGAGAAGGGATAGTTACCCTTCCCGTGACTCATCTAGGGTTGACCAGAGACCCCCGTACCAGCTAGAACGGGTGTCAAAACTAGAGCGCCAGGTCCAGATCCTATCCCACAATCTGGGTCACATGTTGGGGGCTCAACAGAACCCTCAGATGAACATGGCCTCCCAGAACCCCGCCCACCAAGAGTCTGGTACTCCAGAACAATGACGGGGAGAGCACCCCGACAACTAACCAATTCCAGAGGAGGAGGCACAGTGGGAAGGGATGTGTAAAGCCCTCGAGGAAGCTTCCTTCCTCACCCGTGGAGAGCCCCTGGACACCCAGGAACCAGAACAAAAATCTCCTGCCCCCGAAAGTCTGCAACACATAGACAACAGAGGGTGGTTAGGAGAAATAAAGAATCAAAAAAGGCCCATTTTGTTGAAGAAGTCAGTGTCCTCCAATTTGAATGGGAAGAATCCTTAGAGGATTCTGGGAAAAAGATTTTCTCCTTCAGGGACGGGGGAACTCCTCCCAAAGAAAAATGGGTCCCAAGAGATCCGAATGAAGACTGGGTGAATGCGGCGACTGAGTCAGAATCACCCATCATTGAACCCCAGAATGAGCATCAAGGAAACCAGACTGTCTAAACCAATTCTGGTGACTGCCTCCAAAAAGGGGGCGGGCCAGAATCAGAAAAATGGGAGCCCAAACTCCCCAAATATCCAAGTGCCAAATTTTTCTTGCAGATCCACAAACTACCACTGTCACGGAATCAAAAATCAAGAAGTTGGCGAAGCAACTTGCCCAAAATGCACATTATCTTTGCCCCCTTGAGGAGAAGGAGGGAAGATTTTATGCCCTGATCCAAGTACAAGGGCAGTGTACTTTTTCGGCACTGTTGACACTGGATCCCAAGCCACTCTTCTGTCAAGGAGGGCCTTTGATCAGCTGAACTCAGGAAGGGGGAGAGATACCAGATCCCTCTCACCCCTGTTCCTGGACAACTTCAGAACTTTGATGGGAAGCAAATTCCTTTCGAGGGGACTGCGGATTTGGAAATAAAAATTGGGCGACACAAGGTGAAACACTCGGTCATAGTCATGACTCCAGTGTGTACACCCTGTCTATTGGGGAATTACATCCTGCAAAGGTTATGCCCCCTAATAGACTGTGTGAACAAGGTCCTCTGGACCCAGACTAACCGTTCAATAAAATTAAAACATAGTGTCAACCATGTTAGTTTAAATGGCACATGCCACATGGTTGAACAAAAACCTGATCATATTGAGTTCCATTTTCAGAACAACAAAATATCTGACGTGACAATAATTGCTGTAGGACAACAAACTGTGATGGGAACTCCTTTCCATTTCTGAAAATTAACCTTGCTTCCAGTTTCAAGTGGCATTCCATGCTGGAAGGAAATACTTTTAAATTCTACGCCAATTCACAAATTGAAAATCCCAATTCCATAGTCAAGAATGATGAGAAACCAGCTCCAAGTTAAGCTGGCATTCAGAAGAAGGGCGAACAGCTCTTCTTCCCGATTCAGTTAAATGGCTGGAGGGAGTCTGTACTCGCCCAAGTTGACTTGAATAGCGAAGAAACCTTCTTCATTGAAGTATTATTCAAGAAACTCCCAAAAGACCAGACCCTACCCACTGTAGAGTCAGTTTATCAATGGATATGGGGACTGGAAATTCCCCATTACAAACATTTTCTGCTTAGCAGTTGTATGATCAAAATTTCTAGAGGTGACAAAAGCATAGAACATAATTGTTGGGTCGTGCGAGGTGTTCCTTCTGCCTTTTACATGGGCAGGCACATCCTCAACCGACTTGAGATTAATTTGGATCCCAGTTATTGCAAAGGCCGGTCCCAACTGGAGAGTAAATCTCAGGGCCCTGGCAGCCCTAAAGAAAGCCTCCCGGTCATCTCCAGTGCTACTGTAGGAGATTGACCTTCAAAAAAGGAGAAGGGGGTACACTATCCCAGGCCTAGCTTACAGACAGAATCTGTATCGCCAAAGGTGACTTGACAGAAGAGAAGTGGGTCCATCCACATCAATCAGCTAAAGGGTTGCCACCCCAGGCACACTTTGCGACAAATAGAGGAGTCACTAGTAAACCCAGTGGGGGATACATCTGAAACATAGGAATATTTTAATTGTAACTGAATGCCTGTGTATCCCACTGCTGTCAACCCAATTGGTGGTCAGTTAGTGGGAAAATTGTAGTAACCTGTTTGTGCTTCATTTCTAGATTTGTATTGATTGCACTGTCATTGCCAAGGAGGACCACATCGGTGACCCGGAAGGAGAAACCCAAGGAAATCCGAGGTGTCGCTCCACACCAGAAAAGAAAGACCCAAGAGAAAGCTGGGGGGTATTGATCCACATTCCAACCAGATGCAGTGAGGGGAGCGTGTCACATTGTTTGCTGATAGAAAAAGGACTCATACCCGACTGACCTGTTTTTTTTTCAAGAAAGAAATCCCACTTGACGACTCTACCACAACTGGAAGTCCAGAAGAAGTCAGAGGGGGGGGATGTGTGGGATATATTGACCCATTCAGATATGCTTTACCACACCACTCTGCTACATTTGTGCAAGAAACAGCAAAATGGCTGCGCTGACTCCTGTGTGTGCCAGGATCTCAAAATTGCGTTTTTACAACCACCAGAAAAATGGCTGCACCACCCTGCCACACACATTTCAGGCAGGGGGGAACAGAGTACACTCTGCGGGAATGTGCCAGTGTGCTCCGCAACATTTAACATGGAATTAAGTAAATAGGCAGCATTGCCTTGCTGAAAAACCCCAACATTTCCTTTTAAAATGAAACTTTTTCACTCTTTGTAAAAGCAGCATTGACACTAATTCCATCCATTCATTTTGAAACCACTGTGATTAAGAAACCCTACCAGGCACAGGAGAAGTCCTTGTGCTCAGCCAAACCGGGCCTAATTCTGAATTGACAAGCCCTGTCAAACCAACTCTGAAAAAAATCAACCAGGGGCTTTGTTTTCCTTTTACACAGGAAACACTTTCATTTCTTTTGCAAAAGTATCTAAAACTCAGCTGTTCAGAGGAAGACTCTAAATAGCTGAGCAATGCCTGTTTCAATGTGTCCATGCTGCAGAACAATCCGGAATTCAAGAGAATAACTATACCTGCATGGCAGCGTGTGAATCTGCTGGAGATGAGAAGTTGAATGAAAGAAAGAAATATTGGCCCCGTGTAAAAAAAATGGCCCTTTGCAAAACTACAGAAAACAAATGGTCTGCATTACCTAGCAATGGGAAAGGTTTGTTGTTGTTGAGACTATATAACATGGATTATTTAATGCAATAGGCTTGTTTAAATTTTATTGGCTACACCACGTGTAAAACAAATGGGCCTTTGCAAAACTACAGAAAACAAATGGTCTGTTTAAAAAGTAAATTACTGAATGAAAGCTTGCATTACCTAGCAATGGGAAAGGTTTGTTGCTGTTGAGACTATATAACATGGATTGTTTAATGCAATAGGCTTGTTTAAATTCTGGATTTAAGAGCATAAATGAAGGCTTTTTTAAAACCAGGGTGCTGGATTTGCAAGTTGAAAAACAGGTTTTCTGCTTGGAGGAGGGCTCTCTCTCTCTCAGAAGCTCCTGGCAACTCCCTGATAATTACAGGGTTGGACAGACTTTCGTCTCTATTGAGCCCACGGACAAAGAAGCTCCCAGGGCAAGGAAGTTGGAAGTGTGAAAGGGCAATAAAATCTACAATCAAGCTGAAACCCCCTCTCCTGCTTTGAAGAAAATGCCAGTTGGTGTCAGCTGACAAGAAAAAAATGGTCCAGCCCCTGCCATTTGCTTTTAAAGATTATTTCATGAAGAAACTTTAAAGACTTCTATCTCGGCAGCAAGACTTTGAACAATTGTGAAAACTTCCCAGTTTAAAATTGATTGTGTGTGCCTTATTTTGAAACTTGGCAGAATGTCTTGATAAACTCTGGACAGAAATGGTGAAATACTGAGGATTTAAATTAAAGAAAATTATAAATGTTGCAAACATACATTTTTGTACATATATCCCTCATGACAGTACCCACATAGGTATAAAATTATGGAATTTTAGGCCGAACCTTTAATGCCTAAAATGATGAAAAAGTTGTAACTGCCCAAAATAAGGCCTCACAGATTACAGGATTGGACGGCTGAACTTTACATATAATATGTGACCTGATTATGCAATTTATTAATGTGCTACCATTGTACAAATGCTTAAATACTGATATGACAGATTGTTGGCAAAAAGGTCTGTGGGAGGTCTTTTTACCTCATGAAAATCCAACCTCCTAAACTGGGTATCGCCCTGGGGAGGTGTAACGCTCACCTGATTCCCGCAGAGGCGCCGGTCTTGACTGGGTGAATGCCGTATCTTCAAAGGTGATGTGTAACACACGGTTGGCTCTTTGGGCTGGACCTCTGTGCACTGTATGTCTGACTCGAAGACTAAGATGTCTGCAGATAGAAAATATGGGATTAATGAACTGGGGTTATTGGGTGCCTCTCTCCTCTTCCCTTTCTCTTCTCCTGTAGAACCCCAAAGGTTAACACCCTCACCTTAGGTAAGTGAACGCCGAGCTCTCCATCTGCCTCGGGGCAGGGTGCCGTAACCAGTTTCTTCACTGGATAAGGGTGCAGGCCTTTTGACCTCAGAGGACTGCTGTCCGTCGTTAACTGCACGAACGGTAAGTTCTGGGCACTTCAAATGTCTTAAAAGTCTTTTGTAATGATATCTCTTGTTTTGCAGGGTTCCGGCGATGGCGGATGGCGGGCTGATGAGAGTTGAGGATCGAACCCGCATGAGGAATAGAAGCGCCTGGAAGCATGTAAGTAAGCGCTTGTAGCCTGCTTCACGATGCGCACTGACTGTCCCTTTTATCTTGCAGGTACAAGTTCGGAGCTTTAGAGAAGCTGAAGGGTGCTGGAATACCCACTGGATTCGGCGTGGGAAGGAGTAATGGCACGTGAGTAATAAAGTTGGCCAATGTCTTTAAACGCACCTTCTTTTGTCTTTCAGATGCCGGAATGCAGTGCGAAGACCTCCGGAGCATGTGAAGAGTAGGTAAGCCTTTGTCTTTCAGATGCCGGAATGCAGCGCGAGGCGTTGGTGACAGCCGATGGACCAGGTAAGAGATGCGCTGCCACTGAAGACCGTAGTGCTAACCTGTTCTTTCTTTGTCTTTACAGGTGCTGCTGAAGACTGGATTCCAGGATGGTAAGCCTTTGTTCTCTTAGGCCCAGGATCAGAAGCAGAAGACACGATGAGCATTCTGCTGCAGAGAATGCAGAATAACGCAAAGCAAGATTCATCCATCGGGTGTGGTTTAAATAGCCTCCTGTAGTGCTTAGGTGTCTCCTTCCACAGCCACGCCTAAGAAAAGAGTTCCTGCTTTCCAGAAGAGTTCCACTGTTCTGAACCTAGGGAGTGGCTCCTGCCCCACCCAACAGGAAAAGTAGTCCCAAACAGAAGAGGATCAGGGGTTCAACTGGCAGGTAAGTAAGCAGCATGGTCTGCTGCAGGTAAGTCCACCCAAGCATTATGAGCCCGGCGCTTCCAGCGCTGGGACTGGGCATCTTTATGAGCCTGGTGCCACTGGCGCCAGGACAGGGTCCAAAAGGTCCCAATTGGGACTGGCTGGCACTCGGAACCGGGGTTATGGGTCTGCTTCCAAGGGAGTCGGGCAAGTCCTGATCTTTTGGAAGCAGAGATCATGACAGCACCCCCCCTCAAGGCCCCTCCCAAACCGGGCTTCTCCGGGGGTTTGGGCTTGTTAGGAAATGTTCGATGAAATTTTTTGATTAGACGAGGCGCGTGGACATATTCTGCAGGTTCCCAGGATCTTTCTTGGGGACCGTAGCCTTTCCAGTCAATCAGGTAAAATAGTTTAGATTTGGAGATCTTGGAATCCAGGATGCTTTTGACTTCAAACTCGAGTTCTCCATCAACTAGAATAGGTTTTGGAGATGTAGTTAGTCGGGTTTGAGGTTGCACAGGTTTTAATAGAGAGACGTGGAAGACCGGATATATCTTCATGTGAGGGGGCAAGTCCAACTTGACCGCTACTGGATTTACTATGGTAGTGATGGAATAGGGACCAAGGTATCTTGGGTTGAATGTGCGTGGTCCTTTTAGAGGTAGATATTTGGTGGATAACCAGACTTGATCTCCTACTTGATATTGGGGGGCTTCCTTCCGATGTTGGTCTGCTCCTTTCTTGTATTGTTCTTTAGCCCTTTGAAGGTGAGAAACGGCTTCCTTAAAGGCTTGGGTGATTGTAGAATGCAGGTGGTCTACTGCTGGTGTTCCAAGATCTTGGAGTGGATCCAACTCCGAGGTTCGAGGGTGACTACTGTATAAAAGAAAAAACGGGGTCTTCCCAGTTCCCGAGTGGACAGAGTTATTGTAGGCATATTCGGCTATCCAAAGGATATCTTTCCAAGTTTTTTCAGTTTGTTGTAGCATGCAGCGCAAATACTGTTCCAGAGTTTGATTGGTCCTCTCGGTTTGTCCGTCGGTTTGAGGGTGGTGGCTGGTCGAAAGTCTCACATCAATTCGAGCCGACCGACAGCAACTTCGCCAAAAATGAGAAATAAATTGACTACCTCGATCCGAAATTAGAACTGAAGGAAAACCGTGCAGTCGGACGATGTTTTCGAGAAATTCTCAGGCCAGAGTTGCTGCTGTTTGTAAGCCTTTGAGTGGAATGAAATGCGCCATCTTGGAGAATAGGTCCACGATTACTAGGATCGTATTGTATCCGGAGCATGGAGGTAGATCGGTGATGAAGTCCATAGAAAGCGTATGCCAAGGGCGAGGCGGGATGTCAATAGGGCGTAAGAGGCCGGCTGGTTTTTCCTTTTGACTCTTGTTTTGGGCGCATACTCCACAGGACATTATAAAGTCTCTGATATCTTTTTTCCAAGACGGCCACCAGAAGTAGCGCTTGATCTTTTCCGAGGTCTTGGTCATACCGGGATGTCCTTCCATTAAAGAATCGTGATAACAAGAGATTACCTTTTTCTGTAAATCTGTGTAGGGCAGGTATAACCGTTCTTGGAAATATAATAGGTTGTCCTTCACCGTAAAGTCCTTTCCCTGCAGATGCCAATTCTGTATGTCTGCTGGAGTTACCAGTAGCCTGGCTTTATCCTTAACTTCCTCTATGGATTGTGTGGCGATTACACCTAGAATTCTTTGTTCGGGAATGATAGGTACAGGTTTAGGATTGATCAAATGTTCTTCCACTCCCATCGGAGAAAGGGCATCAGCTTTACCGTTTTTTGTACCAGGTCGATAGGTAATTATGAAGTCAAACTCGGCAAAGAATAGTGCCCAACGGAGTTGCCTAGAGGATTGAGCTTTTGCGGTTTTCAAATATTGCAGGTTTCGGTGATCTGTAATCACAGTAACGGTGTGTCGGGCCCCCAGAAGATAATGCCGCCAAGCCTTAAAGGCGGACTTGATAGCTAGAAGTTCCTTATCAGTAATAGTGTAATTGATTTCAGGAGGCGAGAATTTGCGGGACCAAAATGCCACGGGATGCAACTGTTTGGTTACTGGGTCCTTTTGTGATAGAACTGCCCCCATGGCAAGGCTCGAAGCATCAGTTTCAACGATGTAGGGGAGTTCTGGGCGAGGATGTTTTAAGATCGGTGCAGAGATAAATCTAGTCTTCAAATTCTGGAAAGCTTGTTCCGCCTCGGTAGACCATTCAAAACGTTTGTTTTTCTTTAACAAGGCGGTGATGGGCTGGACTATTCGAGAGAATTCGGGGATAAACCTGCGGTAAAAGTTAGCGAAGCCTAACATGCTTTGAACACCTTTTACGGAGGATGGCGATGGCCATTTGAGAATTGCATCGACCTTCTTTGAATCCATACGCACTCCGCTAGGTGATAATATGAATCCCAAGAATTCAACTTCAGTCACGTTGAAAACACATTTTTCCAACTTAGCGAAAAGTTTGTGTTGACGCAATCTCTCGAGGACCATTTTCACGTGTTTCCGATGTTCAGTTTCCGATGAAGAATAAACGAGGATGTCGTCAATGTAAACAACAACACACACATCTATGAGCTCTCTGAGGACATTGTTCATAAAATATTGAAAGGCGGCCGGGGCATTGCAAAGTCCGAAGGGCATGACCTGATATTCAAATAGCCCATACTTGGTGCGGAAGGCCGTCTTCCATTCATCGCCCTCTTTTACTCGTACCAAGTGGTAGGCTCCTCTAAGATCCAGCTTTGTATATATGCATGCTTTTCTGACTTGGTCCAGGAGTTCAGGGATCAAAGGTAATGGATATCTATTCTTAACGGTGATCTGGTTCAGGGCGCGATAATCTATACAAGTTCTAAGGTCCCCTTCTTTTTTTGGAATGAAGAACAAAGCTGAGAAAGCAGGGGACTTGGAAGGACGAATAAACCCATTCGCTAGGTATTGATCCAGGTATTGTCGGAGGTGAAGATTCTCAGGCTCGGTGAGGGCATAAATTCTACTACAAGGAGGAGTAGATCCAGGTATCAGGTCTATCTGGCAGTCATAAGACCTATGAGGAGGTAGAGAGTTAGCCTGATCCTTCCGGAAAACATCTTGGAATTCTAGGTATTCAGGAGGTAACTGAGGAGCCTCCGAGGAAATTGCTGCTAGTGCAACACCAGGTCGAGGGTGACAAGTGGAGACACATTCTGGAAACTGAACCGTTCTTGCTCGCCAATCGATCTGAGGATTGTGCTTCTCTAACCAAGGAATTCCTAGAATAATCTGGAACTGGGGGCCATGATCACATCGAACACGATCTTCTCATGGTGTCCATCTTGACTTACTAGCGTCACTTCTTGGGTGGTATGCGTTACTGGTCCGGAGGCTATCTTCGTACCATCCACCGTAGTAATGACGTCCTTTACAGCCTTTGGACAAAGAGTCAGATTCATCCTCAAAACCATTTCATGATCCACATAATTGCTGATGGCACCGCTGTCGACGTAAGCTTCAATCGCATGTAATCGATCCGGATGTTCAGGGCTAATGAGGACCATAGGTATCACGAAATGCGAGGTCACGGAACTGGTTTTAACGTTCGGCAAGAGGACCTCTATTCTTGTCGGGCGAGGTCGTTTCCCTGCTCAGAGTATATGACCCTGGTAACTGCAGCTCATACTGCCTTCTTGGCTGGTTTCACCGGACAGTCTCGAAGAAAGTGCCCCGAGTTTCCGCAATAGAGGCATAATTGCAGCTGTTTTCTACTTTCCCGCTCCTTTTGTGTTAGTGGTCCTTTCAGGCCCCCTATTTGCATGGGTTCCCCGGAGTCTACTCCTTTGGTAGGAGTTGGTGGTTTGGAAAATAATCGAGCATCAAACTTGGAACGATCGGCCTTCCTGTTCTGCAGTCTGTGGTCAATTTGAACGACTAAGTCAATATAGTCCGAACAGTCTTGCGGGGGATTCACTACTTGGGCTAACACATCTTTGAGCTCTCCACGTAGACCTCTATAAAACAGCGTAATCCTTTTGTCCTCAGGCCATCGAGTTTCCACTATCAGTCTGTTGAAAGACGCAATATAAGCCAAAAGGTCTTGATTACCCTGTCGCAATGAAAGGAGCTCATTGTCCAAGGCCTGCCCCTGTGAATGTCTTGCAAACAGTTTTTCCATACTGAGCTGAAAAGCTCGAAAATCATGGAGAACCGGATCATCTTGATTAACAAGAGGGATCGACCAGTCTGACGCATTGCCACTAAGGTACGAAAGCACGAAAGCTACCTTAGCTTGATCAGGTGGAAAGGCTGCTGGCCGGCATAAGAAGTGCAACCGGCACTGATTAATAAATACTGCAAACCTCTTTGGGTCACCAGAAAATCGTTCGGGCGGAGCCAGAGGTACATTCCCAGGTAGGTTGATCTGCACTGGGTTCGTAGAGGATGTTGAAGGAAGATTTGCCCCTGATGCGGGTAACGGAGTTTGTCCGGCTTGTGACTGTAGCAATTGTCTAGCGAGATCGTCTGTTCGCTCCTTGGAAATAATCAGTTACCTTCTTAGAGCATTCGTTTCCTGACAGGCTGCATGCACTTCTGCTCTTAGTTCCCCAAGTAACTGGGCTAGCTGGTCGGTATCCGAGGTTTCCATAGCGCCTGGGTGGGAGTTTTGCGATAGGCTTTGCGTTCTGTAACGCTCACCTGATTCCCGCAGAGGCGCCGGTCTTGACTGGGTGAATGCCGTATCTTCAAAGGTGATGTGTAACACACGGTTGGCTCTTTGGGCTGGACCTCTGTGCACTGTATGTCTGACTCGAAGAGTAAGATGTCTGCAGATAGAAAATATGGGATTAATGAACTGGGGTTATTGGGTGCCTCTCTCCTCTTCCCTTTCTCTTCTCCTGTAGAACCCCAAAGGTTAACACCCTCACCTTAGGTAAGTGAACGCCGAGCTCTCCATCTGCCTCGGGGCAGGGTGCCGTAACCAGTTTCTTCACTGGATAAGGGTGCAGGCCTCTTGACCTCAGAGGACTGCTGTCCGTCGTTAACTGCACGAACGGTAGGTTCTGGGCACTTCAAATGTCTTAAAAGTCTTTTGTAATGATATCTCTTGTTTTGCAGGGTTCCGGCGATGGCGGATGGCGGGCTGATGAGAGTTGAGGATCGAACCCGCGTGAGGAATAGAAGCGCCTGGAAGCACGTAAGTAAGCGCTTGTAGCCTGCTTCACGATGCGCACTAACTGTCCCTTTTATCTTGCAGGTACAAGTTCGGAGCTTTAGAGAAGCTGAAGGGTGCTGGAATACCCACTGGATTCGGCGTGGGAAGGAGTAATGGCACGTGAGTAATAAAGTTGCCCAATGTCTTTAAACGCACCTTCTTTTGTCTTTCAGATGCCGGAATGCAGTGCGAAGACCTCCGGAGCATGCGAAGAGTAGGTAAGCCTTTGTCTTTCAGATGCCGGAATGCAGCGCGAGGCGTTGGTGACAGCCGATGGACCAGGTAAGAGATGCGCTGCCACTGAAGACCGTAGTGCTAACCTGTTCTTTCTTTGTCTTTACAGGTGCTGCTGAAGACTGGATTCCAGGATGGTAAGCCTTTGTTCCCTTAGGCCCAGGATCAGAAGCAGAAGACACGATGAGCGTTCTGCTGCAGAGAATGCAGAATAACGCAAAGCAAGATTCATCCATCGGGTGTGGTTTAAATAGCCTCCTGTAGTGCTTAGG
Organism: Ambystoma mexicanum; assembly: GCF_040938575.1. Taxonomy (NCBI): domain Eukaryota; kingdom Metazoa; phylum Chordata; class Amphibia; order Caudata; family Ambystomatidae; genus Ambystoma; species Ambystoma mexicanum. The sequence goes on along the minus strand of NC_090935.1, from coordinate 839,219,793 downwards.
TGTCTCCTTCCACAGCCACGCCTAAGAAAAGAGTTCCTGCTTTCCAGAAGAGTTCCACTGTTCTGAACCTAGGGAGTGGCTCCTGCCCCACCCAACAGGAAAGTAGTCCCAAACAGAAGAGGATCAGGGGTTCAACTGGCAGGTAAGTAAGCAGCATGGTCTGCTGCAGGTAAGTCCACCCAAGCATTATGAGCCCGGGACTGGGCATCTTTATGAGCCTGGTGCCACTGGCGCCAGGACAGGGACCAAAAGGTCCCAATTGGGACTGGCTGGCACTCGGAACCAGGGTTATGGGTCTGCTTCCAAGGGAGTCGGGCAAGTCCTGATCTTTTGGAAGCAGAGATCATGACAGGAGGGCGCTAACATTGATTGCCCAATCCAGTTGTTAAAGGCGTGCTTAGCTAAGCCAGCCCAGCAATATATTCAATGGTGTCACTATGCTCTATATAAAGGTACCCTGACAAAACTCAAAACACACTGATTCCTGACTGATTCCTGATTTCCTGCCCGGCGCCCTGTCTGTTCCTGTCTTCTTGCACTTATCCATGTAGAATCCAGATCCCAACCACAAAGCCAACCCTTGCTGATCCTGCTTCATCTAGGCCTCATTCTTAATTATCCCAATAATCAAAGGGAAGCTGTGGTGATCTGTATTATCCAGTAACCAGAAGTGCTACCCGTTATCCAGTACATGCCCCCTGATTTTGTCCGGCTGTCCTGTGTTAGACCAGATCCGTGTGGTGATCCAGAGCACTGACTGTCCAAAGTCCAAACTAAAAGTTGACTGTGAGTAGCAATAGGAACCATAGAAAACCATAGCATACCTTGCCTTGCCTTGTCCTATCCCAGTCTCTAAACCATCCTATACTTACCTTAATAACGTGTAACATTGTCGGAATCCTTATTGCAACCCTGTCATTGATTTCTAGTGCAAGCGCTATCTATTTAGTAATTCTTGTCATTTAAATCCTAAGCTATCAATCCTATTTCGAGTGATCGGACTGGTTCCGCCAGGGAAGGTACTGGGGAACTAGGATTGAACTCAAGCCGTTTGGTTAATTTCAGGCGGGAATGAGCATTTTTGCAAAGTTTTACACGTGTTATTTTTACAATCAATTGTTTTAAACCTTACATTGATTTTCGAATTGTATGCTTTTGTTAAATCTATTGCTTATGATTGCTTGCAACTTTCCAGTGTTGCTCCCGTAGAGAATGGTACTTATGTAAGGATTTTTGCACACATTCATTGTTTTATTCAGCCATTTCCGAGTGTCATTTTAACATTGCAAAGGTTTCACATACGTTTTTCTCTTTTGTTTGTGGGGGGAAGGTTGAATTCAAATTTTGTTTCTTATTCCTCATTCCTGATGACCTGCTGCTTCCTTATATCTATTTAGAATTGATTATTTGAAGTTTGAGGAATATTGCAGGGGAAAATCCTAACATAAGTGCTATCTTTCTAAAAATTCAAAAGTGTCTCTATTCTCTGGTGTTTTCTATCTGTGTTGCTAAAGGGTTAATTTAAGCGCATTGCCATGATTTTCTTGAATATTAAATAAATAAATACATGTTACCTTTACCAACCAGCCTGGTTCCTGGTCCACCGTGACCTGGGGTATTTGAAAAAGGGGTGTGATATGAGTAGTGTATTTCTCAAATATTGAACCTACATATATAACAAAATAAGCATTTCAGTTGTGCGCTGCATAATAGGCTGAGACCAGGGTGTATTGCCGGATTTAAATACTTAACAAGCCTTTGCTTTACTCTCAACAGACACCCGTAAACATCCTGGAAGAGACATTATGTGCAGACTGAACATGAAAAACTAATTTGGAGTCAAGGCATTAGCGTGCTCCACACCAGTCATACACATGCTCAATGTAAGACAAATTGTCCAAGCTTATTGTAGACACAAGGTACAGAGGGAGGTGTCAATGTACCAAGAAATCTTCCAGTATGGAACTGACATTGCCATTGCATGGCTTCCAGGAATTGCAGGGAAGAAGATGTGTTGAGGTTCAAATGAGTACCTATTCAGGCCAGAGCTACCAATGGACGAGCCAGAAGTAACCATAGTGCCAGTAGAAATAGAGGTAGTGGTTGCAAGGGAGGATTGGATTGCAGTACATGGAATGGATGACACAAGAAGGGCACGGAAAGCAGTGATTGCAGTGGCAGAGGGGTGCAGGCTGACCACAGTGATGGACAAAGAGTTCTTCAGTGAAGATGGCCTAGAAATAGTGATGGTGTTCGAAATCATTGTCACTTATTGTCTGCAAATAAACTACAGGGAAGTGCTGCAGAGAATGGCAATGGCGCTGGAGGTGCAACCCGCATTCTGGGAGGAGGACATGACCAAGCTACCCAGCACCCTATGGATTGGAAGTGCCTATGATGTGGGTTGCATAAAGAGCATAGTGGGAGTGAAGATCAAGCTGAAGCCAGGAGAAATTTTACCTAGAGTAAAGCAGTATCCTCTAATCAAAGAAGCAGATGAGGGCATTTATGAGACAATAACATCCCTGATGAGAGAGGCATTTTTTTACCATCAGAATCCCCATGTAACTCCGCAGTGTATCCAGTGTGCAAGGCAAAAGGAGGGCCATGGCATTTCATACAGGATTTCAGGCCTCTCAATCATATTATAGAAGCAGAGTATCCGTTGGTTGCAAATCCGGCGACAATTTTGTGCAGCATTCTGGCTGAAACTGCCTGCTTCATGGTCATTGATTTGACAAATGCATTCTTCTCAGTGCCACTACAGCCAGACTCACAAGACTTGACCAGCTTTAAGCAGAAAAACCAGAAGTGGAAACATATTTGTTCACCACAAGGGTACTGCGAGTCACCATCTATTTTAAACAGTGATATAGATGGATTTGAGCAACATACATATGGACAGCATAGTTTTGCAATATGTAGATGATATTTTGATCTGTGGCACAACAGAAGATCAGTGTAGACAGGACTCAGTGCACATGCTGAGTGTGTTGGCTGACAAGGGATTCAAGGTGGACAAGGCCAAGTTACAGTGCTGTCAGAAAGAGGTGTTATACCTTGGATAGATGATATCCAAAAATGGCCAACAGATCACCCCAGAGAGAGCAGAGACAATACGCAACACACCTAAACCACGGACAGTGGGGGAAATGCAACAATTCCTAGGGTTATTCAACTACTGCAGAGCATGGGTCTTTCACTACAGTATATACACAAAGCCACCACTAGGCGCTCTGAGGGAAGCGCAGAAAGGAAACAAGACACTGACATGGACCTCTAAGATGACTGAGGCTTTCGAGGAACTGAAGGAAGCAATAAGCACAGCACCAGTGCTAGGGATTCCCGACTATAAAAAAGGAATTCTGCCTATTTCCTCACACTGACAGTGTAGTGATGAAGGCAGTATTGATAAAAAAGACAAGCATGGGGCACAAACCAATTGCTTACTATAGTGGGCAACTTGACCCAGTAATGAGTGGGCACTATCAGTGTGAACAAGCTCTGCTAGCTGCTGCATTTGAAGTGGAGAGGTCAGCACACACTTGTTGCCATACTGCAGAAGCCAAAGAGCACCCTGACTAAATGTAGGCCTGAAGATAGTGAGATACAGGATTGTCAACCCAGCAACATTTCTAGTAGCAGTTCTACAGACAGGAGACTATGCACATGACTGCATAGCAAACATAGAGATGTTCAGTGGCATTCACAAGGTACAAGATGATGCACTTGAGGGGGGAGACGGGCTCTACATTGACAGGTCATCAACAATTGACCAGACGGATGGGGTCAGGCATACTGGGATTGCACTGGTAAGACTGATGGAAGACGGGACAAGTGAATTGGTAGCCAGTGCATGGCTGGCATCCCATTATTCAGCACAATCAGCAGAAATTGTGGAAGGAGAAGGAGGTGACAATCTAGTCTTACTCCACCTATGTGACAGCCACAGTACACTCTGGACTGTCAGAGAGGCTCAGGAGAGTGTTCAGCAGGGCAGATGGGACTCCAGAACAACATGCACTTTTACTGGGCAGACTGATTGAAGTAATTGCTTATCCAACACAGGTAGCAATAGTGAAGTGCCAAGCACAGACGAAAAAGGAAGTTCCCATCTCAAGGAGAAACGAAGCAGCAGACTTTGAAGCCAAATGTACAGCTTTTTTGAGGAACAATGGGAGCTAGGATGAACATCAAATGCAAAGGAGTGCACCAGAAGCATGGTACTTAAGGAAGGGTACAACATGCTGCCTGAAGCACAAATTATGGAGTTGCAGGGAGCTGCACCAAGGGAAGAAAAGTTCACAGTGGACCAGGGGTAAGGCAACACATTACTAGTGGGGTAACTGAATGAGAAATTGGGAAGTGGAGGTAGATCAATGGATTACTAATAGTGTGCTGGAATGAGGAAGAGAGAGGCGGGTGTAGTGCAAGGGATAACGGATGGGATATCAGTATGAGGAAGAGTGAAGTTGTATAATGTAATGCTGGTATAAGTAAGAGGTAGGAGGGGCAATGAAAACCGTGTCTAATGGGGTCCTGGGACAAGGAAACATGTGGCAGCCTAATGCGGTACAAAAATGAGGAAGAAGGAGTCAGAATCATGGGTACTGGGATAAGGAAGACACAGGCAGGAGTATTACAATAACGGTTGTGGCACTGAGTTGAGCGTCAGTGATACACAACTTCCACTTACCTAAGAGCAATGTCCATTGTCCACTCTACATAAGCATTCTATGTAGGCAGGATACTGCTGCATAGTGCCATGGAACCATGCATGGAAAGAGGGAAACATTCTCAGAAGATGGTAATGATCATGTCATCCCTGCATGTCATGTGCACATTCAGTGTGTGCTGTTGCTTATGGTTGTGAAACACCTGTTTCCTTGCTTGGGGTTTGCACAAATGATGCATGTGGGCAGTGCAGGGCACCAATGGTGCTTGGGAGTTGTGTAATGTTGTGATGATGTGTAGGCGTGTGTGTGCTACATGATGCAGGAGAGTTAATTAACACCTGTGTGAATATGCATTAAAATGCTGGCTGTTGCAAAAAGATTGAGTGCAGCTACCAACTGAAAGAGGTGAAATGGCAGTGCATATGGCTACTTGGAACCCACGTGCCATCTCAATGAGCTGGAGTATGGAGATGATGGTGAGCCAGTCCAGCCAGTACAATCCCAGTATCTGTGATTCCATTTGCGTCTTATGTCCATTTTGGATCAACCGGATGCATCTGTGTTTCATTTCACAGCACCTGGCACTACTTTTAGAGGTGGTGTATGTGTTACTTATGGCCTCATTGGTATTCGGGATTGTCCAACATGTGATGTGTCACGTTATCCTCAACTGATATTTTTCCAACCTAGTATTCCTCCGTTTCTGCATGCATTGGGATTCACCATGTTTTTATGTTCATGTATTATCGTATTTCCTTTATTTATGTACTGGTTTATACAAACCTTATACAAAAGAGAAGCGGACTAGACAATTCCATAAATTACAGTTATTAGTATACATTAGTTCCATAAAACTGCATTCATTACAAATGAGTTCCTTCTAATCAAAATGTATTCCATCACCATTTTTATTATTTCACTTCATTATTTACATATTCCAATAAATAATAACCATTTTAGATGCTCCTAAAATGGCTGCTACAGCTATTGTGAGAGCAATATTTTTTCCACTAAAATCCATCCTTATTTAACCAGTTGTTCTCTCAGACAAATCTTGAATACATGTCCTGTCTCAGGTTTTGTAAGGTGGGACATTTTATCATAATGTGATAAAGGGACTCTATTTCGTGTTCTATCGCTGTTATCTTCCACGAGCTTCCTGGTGAGGTGCATTTCCCTAGCTGAGATGATATTCAGCCTGAATCTCAAACGATGCTCATGCAACGCCCATCAGAACATTTCTCCAAATAAGTTGCGATAATAACAGGGTTCTTATTTTCTCGAGCTATGTCTTTATATAGTTCATATTGCCCCCTTATGTCCCAGGTGTTGCACCAGTCTCAATTTAGTCCTAGCTTCAACTGGATTTACTATAATATCCTCTTTAACCAATTTTAAAATGTCCAATATTTCTAGACACTTCTTTTTTAAAACTACTTTAACACCTGGGTTAACATTCTCCATCTGGCGCAATTCACCATTTCACAGGGTGCAGTGTGGGCGTCAGAATTCGCGCAGGGTCTTGACATATCCAGAATTTAAACATACGGGATGTCGTACCACATACCTCCAAACTCTGAATCAGGCTCCCTGTGTTTTCATTGTCTTCCTGTTGCTCTCCTCTCTGTTATGCCATTGTTAACTTTGGTCTAGATTAGCAAGCTATTATTTTAACCATTGCCAATGAATGAAAGAAGCCTTCCGTTCATTAAACGCACAGAGCCTAAGGAATGCTCATATATACGCACATTTTGGTTCCGAGCACGCAGACTTCTTGATCTGAACGTGGTACAAAATGTACTGAAATATGAAGAGAAAGCGAGTTATAAAGTGATGCTAAATACATCCATGAAGTCAGAACACACCATTACAACCCAGCGTTCCTCAGGTTCTATTTTTAAATTGCTTTTATTGCACTGCGGGAGGCACAAGTGCTCAAAAGTTGCAGGATTCCGTCAATAAAAAACAACATAAATACACCATTGCAAAATATAAGGCATACGATGTACATTTTAAAACGGTGGCAGGAAGCTGCACACCACTAAATTATAGGTCATACAAAATGAGAAAAGGGCCGCAGTTCACAGTTCGTGTTAACCTTCCTGAAGCTGTGGGGCAACATGTATTTGCAGAACTTCATTTCACTCCAGGATCGGACTCGGAGCCCGAGTGCGGGACATTTCTTATGTGGTAAAATCAGCTGTTTATACTGAGAGCAGCAGAGAATGGCATCAGGTTCTCTCTGGCAATATGGATGCAAACAAAGCATAGACTTATAGTTGTATGTTTATTAAACACCTACGATCGACTGGGCATGTTCGCTTGCAGAATAGTGGAAAATGGTTAACAGCAAAATAGTAATTTTTCCCAAAGTAGACACAATTGCAGATAATTTTTTGGAGCCCTCACAAAAAGGCCCAATGGCGGTAACAACGGGAAAAGATAAATGGCGATGCTGCCTTGTATGCTGTGATGTCAAGTCCAAAACAATCTGAAAAGAAAATAAGGGTGCAAGTACATTTTGAGAGTTCAGAATACATATTATCGTCTAGCTAGAACATGTGGCATTGATATACGATCTATTAATGAGTGCCCTGCAAGAACAGACTTGCACCTCTTTATACCTGCTTCTTTATGGCAATACAACATCCCTAATATCTCAAAGAGCACACCGAGTAATAGCACAAGCGTTGACCCTAAATACATTTGCCTCCAACGCTACCTTTGTAGGAGTGTGTTGATGTTGTACCATAGGAAGCAGAGCTGACAAGCTAGTAGCAGAGAAGAGCTGCTCCTATTAGTGAATCTAGGATGCTGGGTGGCTGCTTGCCTTGCTACTGCTGTGATTTCCCCTGATCTCTGTCTGGCTGATTGATCCAGCTGCGTGCTTGATTTATGGCAGCAGATGGTTTAAGCATCTATCATCGTACTGTCGGCACCGATTTCCTGCGAGACCATTTCAAATCAAAGCAGAAGGTCACCCAGGCTGGGGACGAGATTCAATGATCTGTGGCCAGTGAGAAAGCTGCCTTTTTTCTTTTTTTGTTACCTGTGTAGCCCACGAAGCATTGCATTTTCTAAAATCTCTTAATTAAAACCTGCAAAGTTACACATAAATAAAACACTGTAGATTAATTTTCAAACTTTAAGCAATGGCATATGCCTTGACAGGAATTATGCAACCTGTGTTGAAGTGTGTCCAATCTGAATACTTACATGAAATAAGACACGCATCGCGTTGTTGAAGAACAAAGACAATCTAGCCTTTTGGTCCGTATATATCTATATAGCATCTCCTAAAGGTAGTCCTTAACGGTCATTTTCCTTTTTGTTTCAATCAATAGCTCTCAGTGTTCTTTGCTTTTTATTTGAATCCAGATGTATTTATTTTGTTGTAGATAATTGTGTTTGGAAAGTCTGTGTGCCAAGGAGTGCACTGGATATAATCCATTGTTAACTTTGTTGTGTCCTGATGAAGGCCTGTGAGTAGAGATTTGGGAGACATCTTGGATGAGTGGATTCCTGGTAGTAGGCCGAAACACAGTGTCGTTATTGCTTTTTGACTTTTGAATGGCTTTTCACCCATGGGTGGATAGAGATGAGTCCCACAGGGGTTACATGTGCACCCACCCTGAAAATGACGTGTTATGGTTTTCCTTAGTATTTAGCCAGACTAATACTCAAATTTGATCATTTACTTCCATCAGATACTCATGCATAGATGAAATGCCTCAGAGGTAGTGACATTGAGATGCACCCAAGGATGTCTGGCTACATTTTCCATGTCCCTTTCTCAATTTGTTAGATGTATGTGGTTGCAATGCCCTGTGACGCATGTGCACTTTTCTCTGGTTCTAATACACCCTACTGTACTTTGGACAAGTTCCTTGTTGACATGTAATTTTGTTTTGATAACATTAATTGTTGTTTTAAAATTGAATTGTGAGTTTAAATTAAGATTGTACTTATTTTAATTAAAACGCGTGGTGCATGGAGAATATATTGAAATATATATATATATTTATATTTATATTGCGCCCAGATGCCCCAGGGCAAGGTGTGCAACATAAACAAACAAATACAAATACAAGGTGTATTCTGACCTGATTAAAATCATGCTTGAAGAAACGATGAGATGCTGATGCATAAATGTGTTTGATAGGGCAAGTCGCCTACCCCATTGTTGTTGATTTTGCAGTTACACAGAAAGACATATATTTCTGTCTGCCTGCATATGCGAGGTGTGTTTGAAAAGCTTATCTTCTGGCATAGAAGTGGACAAAACCTCAAAGAATATTTTAGAATGTATTTTCTAACGAGCATGGGGCCTGATTCATATTTTCTTTGCATGCTGAAATGTGAATTTGTGCCCTAATTAGCTTGCAAATCTTAATTCAGTGATTCATTGAAAGAGACTTTTCATGCATTTCTATGGTCCTATGCGGCCCAGGCCCATCAGGACTTTGTGTGCAGTTAAGCGCTGTGTGCGACACTCCACACAAAGTGTGGGGAGGGCCTACACAATGAAATAAGTAGGGGTGGAACATGAATATCACCCATTCCCCCAGCAAAATTAGGAAGAGCAAAGAATAACATGGGCGTGTTAAGGGACGGGCTACACACAGAAACCACATGCCCATCCAAGCGCAAACATAACCGAATTCATGGATTTCACCATGCCACAGAATCATCGATTTCACGGTGCCATGTCATGTCAGGAAACGTCACATGCAAACCTAATGATCTCACCACCACATGATAGTACATGCAAAGGAAACAATGTGTATACACGTAACGAACACCATTCCAACGTCAGTCAGAAAGGATGAATGCAGGCATACTGGGAGCCATCAGACATGGACACAGAAGGACGAGGAGGATGCAGAGGCCCTGGACTTTCTCAACACGCACCACACTGTTTGGGATGCCAGACGATCAGGTGTATGCAAGGTACAGGTTCCACCCCCATGTCAGCCTAGACCTAGTCAGGGAGTTGGAGGACGACCCTGCATCACCCACCATCTGCTCCTGTGCACTCAAGCCCCTGTAGAATGTGCTTACAGCCCTAAATTTCATAGCCACAGGATCCTTCCAGTGCAGCACAGCTAATGTATGGGGCATATGTCAGGGTATGCAATCCCATAGTCTTCACCAGGCTTTGGGCAGCATCACATCATATGCGTGCCTGCGTAGGCACATATACATGCAACGCACACTGCAGGAAAGGCTGAGAGTGTGCCAGGAACTCGAAGCAGTAGCACACTTCCCACGTGTACTCAGAGCCCTTGATTGCAGGCATGTAGCGCTAGGGCCCCCCGAATGATGGAGTGCATTTACCGCAATTAGAAGCATTCTATCAACGTGCAGGTCAACTGTGATGCAAAAGGAGTCATCATGTAAGTCAATGTCAATTTTCCCCGAAGCGCAAATGCCAGTTACATCTACTGCCGGTCACTACTGATCAATTGGGGCCAATCCACCGTGCCCACAAGAATACCCTGAGAATGTGTGTCTGTGAGAAGCAAAATGTGTCTGTCCATAGTCAGAAATCAACTACACCAACCATTGACATTCATAGCAATTTTAAATAACAGTATACATGTCACATACAACAACGCACACAACACATTGAACAAAATCACTTACCACTAACAAATGCTGAGGAAATGTAGGCAGCGAGAGACGTAATGTAACAACAGCGCTTGTACTGGCAAGTTAAATGTTGATTGGCTGCAAATGGAAACAAAATTGTGGGTTGCCTGCCTAGCATACCTCATTAGCAAATTGTAGTTTCAAAAAGAGAATTGCTTCCACATTGCGCACTAATCACAAACAATTCACTGCAAAAGCAGCATGGCCCTCATTACGACCCTGGCGGAAAGTGACTGACCGGACCGGCACAGCGTAAATAGCGTTTCCGCCATTGCACGAAGGAGCAAAGTGCGGGCGATTCCGACCCATCGGGCACGAGCACCACGGCATGGCGGAAGTGCAAAGTCCGCGATGGCGGAAATGACCCCAAAACGGCCCACACCGCCGCCGTACGGCGCCCTAGGTGCAATACCGCCACCCATCACAGCGGACACCGCAGTGTGCGCCTACCGGAAAGTACGGTGACCGTAAATATACGGAAACGGAAGCAAAAACATGGCCCCGGAACGGGAAACATCCCGCCGTACACCTATAAAACCACAAAAACCACACAACCACTAAAAACACTACCCCGAGACACACCCCAACCCGTCATCCACCCTAGCGAAACCAAGAACAATGGGAAAAGTAGCGAAGAAAGCGTGCGACCGCAAGCGGCAGGTCCACTTCTCCCGTGAGGAACTCACCCTCCAGGAGAATGCAGCCGTCGTCTTCTCCACGCAAATGACCAGGACGGCACTTGTGAACAAGAAGGCCATATGGGCTCTGGTGGCACAGCGGGTAAGTGCGGTGGGGACCGCACCCCGCAACCCACAGCAATGCAGAAAGCGATGGGACGACCTGCGGATACGCGTCCGCAGCATACTCTCTGCCAACCGCAACATTGCCACAGCCACCGGGGGAGGTCCTGAATCACCCATCAAGTTGACCCCCTGGGAAGAAATCTGTGCCTCCACCATCGGAATGGAGAGCATAGAGGGAGTCGGAGGGATGGAGAAAGGAGTGCAGACATCCGAAGAATCAGGTAGGTGGGCCAGATAAAACAATGCTAAATCCACAATGTCCAATCATGTGAAGTACCATGTGTCCACATAGTGCAACAGAAACACATGTCCAGGAGAACGTCCACACACATCGCCCTGAATGCGCACTTTAAAACTCACAATAAATACATAAATAATTAAAAACACCTAAAACAACCACTACACGTGCAGCAGGCACACCCTAACTGCAGGCTGCCAAACAACTGCACCCTCACTCCACACACAAATGAAAGCACCTCCAAGGCCCCGACCCAAATCACACTCAGGTACCACCCCAATGCATGTGATACAATGCCATTCCAATACCCACAGACCCATTAATAACCCTCGCCCTCCTTTACTCCACCACAGGGTCCGATCCAAACGACGAGCATCAGGACACCCCTACCAGCACACCTGCAAAGAGGGCCAAGACCAACGGCCAAAGACCCTCCACCTCAGCTGCACGCATCAAGACACGGCAGCAGCACAAATCAGGTGGCAGCACAGAGGAGGGTACATCAACAGGCACCCCAGCAGCCAGCATGCCCACAACACCACCACCACAGGTCCCCCCAACGGATGCCACAGAACGCACTGCCTCTGGTGGCAGCAGCACCATAGGTGACACCCCATTGATGGCAGCATGCTCCGACACAGAAGACGGGGATGTCGAAGTCAGATCCATCCATGACCTGTCCCAATCCCCCTGTCTGTCCCATCCCGTACAACATGAGGATACCACGCAGGGGCACCCACAAGACGACGACTGGCCATCCCCCACAAGCCCTGTGGCAAGGCAACATGAGGACAACAGCCCCTCTGTGACACCCCCGCAAATGGCCATGGCCCAGCAGAGGCAACAGTCCCTCGACCAGTTAATCGTGCAACAGCAGCAACTGGCCACGCTCCTCAAGGACCATGCCGATGAATGTGGGGGCACTAAGGCAGACATAGAAACATCAACTGAGACACTTAGGGCAGAAATGGAGAGAAGTACAGAGACACTAAGGGCACAAATGGAGAGTAGCACCGAGAGCCTGAGAGTCCAAATGGAGAGTAGCACCGAGAGCCTGAGAGTCCAAATGGAGAGAAGCACCGAGAGCCTGAGGGGGGAACTGCATGCGACGTCCAAAGACGTATGTGCCGAACTTGCCGCAGTGCGCCGTGTGCTCACTGAGCTCTCACAAACCCTTAGGGACATGCATGGACGTGAGCAGGCAGAGACATCATCCGTTGCAAGTTCCGTCCAGGGCAGCCCCCAACGTAGATCTGGGAGGAACCTGCGCTCCACAGGCAGGGGTGCCCCTGATACCCGCAGAGGGGGCTTGCAATAGCGACAGCCCACTGACAATGAGCATCTTTGGACACTGGTGTTCGGGGGGGAGGTAGGAGGGTGGAGGGGGTGTGTTGGGCTCACTTGGGTGGCGGGTCGATAGGGTGTTCAACATGATATCACATATGCCATAAACAGTGCACGATCAACCAATGAGATGTGTGGACAATGATCTTTGTGTAATAGGCCATCATAGGCGTACAGTCCATATTGTGCATGTACCATACACACACAGTGCCACGAGTCCCGTGTCCATGTATCAGCCACCAGGCGTGAGTGCTAGAAGCATGCATCAATGAGATGCTGACGAATGTCACGGCCCTCCGGTGCCTCGCAGACTCCATGAGGTGCTGCCACATCCCCACCCTCATCATGACCATCATCAGGTGCTTGCAGTTCTGCGTCAGGGGGCATGGGCACATTTCTACGTACACACATGTTGTGGAGCATGACACATGCCATGACCATCTTTGCAACCTTCTCATGTCGGTACAGGAGTGCCCCGCCAGACCTGCTGAGGCAGCGGAAACGAGTCTTCAGTAGGCCGAATGCCTGTTCAATGACTACACGGGTACGTGAGTGGGCATGGTTGTAGTCCTCCTCATGCTGGTCCCGTGGGTTCCGGACTGGTGTGAGGAGCCATCTCTTCAGTGGATACCCAGCATCACCTGTATGTGGACGATAAACGTATGATGTGGAATGCCATTGCTACGTACGCACACCCCCCCCCCTTCCTGCCAGGTCATTGCCGCATCACATACCCCACATCATCATGCATGAAATGAGACTCACCGAGTAGCCAGGATCTGTTCCCTGCGTGTCGCTCCATGTAGCGTGGTATAGTGGAGTTCCTCAAGACCATAGAATCATGGGTTGATCCAGGGAATCTGGCACAACAATGTGTAATGATCCTGTTGGAGTCACACACCATTTGTACATTCAGGGAATGGAATTGTTTTCGGTTGCGGTACTGGGCCTCCATGGCATGTGGGACGACCAATTCCACATGGGTGCAGTCGATGGCACCAATGCAACCCGGTATGCCGGCAAGTGCATGGAATCCCACTTTTGTGTTGGTAATTTCCTGCTCCGAGCGTGGTAGAGAGATGTAGTCGTCTGCGTGCTGCAGGAGGGCATCGAGCACTTGCAATAGTGTCCGTGAGAACAGTGGCTGAGAAATGCCATGCAACTGTCCGACTGTGTGCTGGTAGGTGCCTGTGGCCAGGAAGTGGAGTACAGACACCACCTTCAGTAGGGGTGGGATGGCGGTTGGGCTATCTATCATGCTGACAAGGTCAGCCTGTGTCATGTCCACAATGGCGGCTATGGTGTCCCGGTCCAAACGGTAGAGGGTGTGGATCTGCTCATCAGTGAGGTTGAACGGATGTGCTCGGAGGCGTGGGATTGCGGGCTGCCTGCGTGGTGGTAGTGGCTGTGCTGGCGGCCCTTGCTGGCCCTGCCTTGGCCTCCTCCTCCTCCTGCGTCTCCTCCGTGCGGGCGGTTGTAGTTGGTGTTCATCTGCTTCTTGGAGTTGGAGTACTTGCAGTGCTATCAGGTCCCCCAGGGCCAACATCGCGAGTCCGGCCGGTAGCATTTCGGTGTGGTTGTGGGAGGAGACCGGGTGTGCAATTCATGTGTTTTCAGGCTGTATGGCCTCCACCTGTGGTGATTCATTCCACCTGTGCAAGCAGCTCTCCCCTTTGGGCGAGCACGTCCCGCACACAACGCTGCAATTCGAGGAATGGCATCTTGCAAATGCAATCATGTATTTGTACCCGATGGCCGTGTAACATTTGTTGATATGTACAATCGGCTATGGTCCCATTGTTTCACATACAATCTTTGCAGTCGCGAACAGACTTGTGATGGGTCAGTGGAACGTAGTACTCGAGTAACGGTGGGCCCTCATGCATCACTGTACCGAGTTGCAACGACGGGCGGGGCGTCCCATTAGTGGGTGAAGGCAGTTGCCATTTTCACACACAGCCGCACTAGATGGATTAATTTGTGATTTCAAACGGCCACAGATGCCTTTTCGACGTGATGTTGCAAATGAGGAATTCGAAGGGCGGCGCTTTCGGTTTTCAGCTAGCGGCGGGGAGATGCCCACAGGTCTGACTGCAAATATAACGTTCTATTGTTCAATGTCCTTGAGACAGGGGCCATGGCGAGGAAGCAATGATTGATATGAATAGTTTGGGATGCGCAATAGCGACGTGGGCGATGAGGCCGGACGTTCCCAAATACATGTTACTTCACAACACTTGAATTACGGGCTGGGGCACTGTGGATTTTGCAGGCTGCATGACGCACAGACTCAATGGAAATTTCTAATGTTATGTGAGTAAACAATCAGGCGTTATTATACCGGGATGAGGGAATGATGAATGGATGCATGGCCAGGTGATTTGATACAGGGTTTGCCATGTACAGGGCTTGTTGGAATCTATCCGCCTCCCCTGCGCTATGTGATGCAGGGCTGCCATAGTGGGACCATCGTCTATCTGGCCTTGTTGAGCCCTCCCTGTCTCGACGCGCCTTCAGACACTTGTGTCCATGCACGTTAACATTCCCATCTGATGGAATCTGTTTTGACAGACGCATGCACAGGTACACTCGTTTGTGATGATGTTTACACCTCGATATAGATGGTTATGAGTCGCAAGTGGCTTTGGGGTGGTGATGATCCTTTGGAGTGGGCTAGCATGCATATGGCTGTGGATTTAGTGTGATCATTGAAGTGAGTTGTTCGAATGTAGTTCTGATGGCCATTCTGTTCTTTTTCTTTTCTTTTGGTTGACAGGTATCTCCTCCCCTTTTGCCACTGCCATCTGTATGCCACTCCTGCAGATGGCTTTTACTCCCGACACCTGCTGCTTCGTGTTAATCAGTGGAGCAGCATTACGATCTTATGGGACGATCGCCAATGGGCCACATGCCCTTACGCAGTACTAGTGGCTCGGAGCAACATTTCGGCCTTTCAGCTGGACTAGTGCCTCCCCATTGGGACGGCCCTGCGGTTCTGTGCGCTTCCATGTTGCCTTTTCGTACGTGAATGTGGCTCTGTGTACCATGATGGAACAGGGCGTCTCACAAGTAGTAGCTGGTCATTCCTTGCGGATGCAGCCCACAATGGTGATATGTGTTTTGGAGTTCATGGACTTATGGCTGTATGGGCTTGGTGATTTTGTTGTGCATTAAATTTCTATTCTGATATGGGCCGTGTAGCGTTCTTCTTTGCGAGTGATGTGGCATATTCCTATTTGGGGAGCGATGTATTGTGAGGAGATCTGCATTGGGTTCCAGCTTCGGAGTTTAGTAGCGTGGTACTGTGCTGGGCGCGTTTGCCTACGGAGCCCAGTGAGGTCAGGGATGGGGGCTGCCAATATGACTGTTTGAATGTTGTCATGCTCAGGGGCGGGGGATTGGGTTTTGTGTAACAGATGCCGGTCAGCCAGGTGGACTGGTGGAATGTTGTGATTTTCGGAATATTGCTGGTCACAGGTGCCTGTGTTTGCGTGCGTTTCGGGGGGGGGACTGTGGTCATGTCCATTGGAATGGCTTCTGTATTCGTGCCATCTGTGCCCTGCAGCTCCCATTGGCCCCTCTTGTGATTCTTTTGTTCGTTGGCATGCATGGGTGACTTGTACATTTCACTGGTTGCATTGTGACTTCATTGCACCTACGGGGAGTTGTACTTTGTGGGCAGGGAGCGGTGTACAGGCACTCAGTGGGGCCGTTTACGGTTGATTCGCGATGCCGTACTTCTCACCATGGCTTGATGGCGTTAGGTACATGTCCGCTAGGGTCGGAATTCGCGTACCCTTGCGCCATGGTGGTATTTACGATTTGGCATGGCGCGCGCGCGAGTACTTGGTGCAGTTAGCGTTGGCGTTCACTACGGTGTCGCTAATGGCTTCGTACTTTGCGGTGACGGGTCATAGTCGCACCGAGCGCTATTCGATGGCGGTATTGCATTTCCGCCATCGTTTTCCGGTTTCCGCCAGGGTCGTAATGAGGCCCCATATGTTTAATTTGTTTCAAAACAGCCTAACACGTGTTCCAAGCTTCAAGCTTTTCCTCTGAGGCTTTTTGTAAGTTTGTGTTAGGGAGAATTCTCTAGAATGGCTAAGTTCCCTTACCTACTGAGTCCCTCCGCAGCTTTACTGGATTTCTAGGATTTATTTTTTTCACCTGGTAAGAGTGTGAGCCTTTTTTCCCACTCTTACATGTGTTGTGCTGTGTTTTTTACATTTTTGTGTTCATGGACTGTGGAGCCTCACCTACTCCAAAGGCATCAACCTTTTACTGTGTGTCACACAGCACCTTTAGTGCAATGACACAGGGTTGTCTTGTTCAGACTTCCCACTTTAAACTCTATTTTCAGGGACTTACTACTGTCTCCTAGACCATGTAAAGTTGCCATTGACTTTATTAGTCTTTTTAAATTCACAGACCCAGTACAAACTATCTTACATAGAGTACTGGAAAGGGTTAATAGTTATCCCGTTTTGTCTGTTTCTCATGCAACATTATTTCGTTCCACTTTCTTTAAGATTCGGCTGGTGGCAGTGGTATCTACCATATTTTTCCTACCACGGTCTATGAAAATAGCCTTGGTACTGTTTAAGGATAAGTTAGTAGCCTCAAACTTTAATACTCTGGACCCCATTTAATTTTATTTGGTTCCAGCTGGATTTATTAGCCATTTTGTTTTGTAAAGGTCTTTCCCATGTTTTACTCTGCGCTCCAAACCAGGTTTGGTTCCTTTGTTGGCCGTCCTTTGGCAAGCTTCTGCCCAGAAGCCATTCTTAGGCGCCTGAGAGTCTAGGCAGATGGGATTTGAGGGAGGGGTGTCAGGACCCCTGCACATGGTCTCCTTGGAGACCCAAGTCGCATTCTTGTTTGATTGGCTAGGTGACTGTCCTGTCAGGACAGCCGCCCTGCTTTGTGATTGACAGCCTGGCTGTGTGAATGGGGGAAAACCGCATAAAAAGCAGGTCTCTGGGACTTGGAAGGCAGAGTCGCCACTGGATCGAGAGAACCGAAGAGAAGCTGAATGAAGAGGACTGCTGCAACTACTGAACCTCCCGGTGAAGCCCTGCTGCGGGTCTGAATCTCATAAACTTCGACAACAGAGAAGATCTGCAAGGAATCTTCTTCCCTTGAGCCGGTGGGACCAACCAGTCCACCAAACACCAAGCAAGGCCTCCCACCCCTGGTTGAAGTTTCTGTGCATCGTTGCAGTGAACCGGATAGCCAGGAGGACCGAAACCTGTTTGGGTTTTAAGGAGCGCACCTTTTATTCATTGCTTTGCTCTGCTGCTGGTTTCTTCCCTGGGCAGTGCAGGACCCTCCAGTCTTCCTCCTTTGTATCAGTGTGAGAGTCGCTTCAGGAACCATGAGCCTGTAGGATCTGCCAGGAACTTCTGCCTCAGCTAAAGCATTCTTCTTCTTCTCCTGAAGGTACTGTGCAAACCCGGTTGTTCATTTCGTCCGACCGCGGTGAAAGTGTTTAAATGTTTTGCCAATCCGAGGGCTTATCCTTCTCTACTCTTTTAAGTAACTTTTCTTCTGACCAACTTCGTTTTGAACTCTTGGCAAAGACTTAACCTCAAACTACTCTGAACTGTGTGATCCTCTGCAACGACTCTGAACCATTAACATTGGCCCAGGCCTATTGATTTGAATCCTTATTGTAGTAAGTCTTTTCTAGATTGCCCTGCCTACTTACTTGTTGGTGCTGCTTGATTTTGAATAACCTTGTCTTTCCCTCCCTTTTTAAATTGCTAGAGTGCCATTTTGTTCACACTTCATTTTGAGCTTAACTTGTCCAGAAGTCATTGGGTGGTGTGTAGTGGATTACGATTGTGATGTTCTGCTTCTTTACTTAGTGAACTGTTTTACAAATGATTGTGTAAATAAATGTATATTCTTTTACTCAGATACCTTGAATCCCTGTGTGAACCATAGCAATTGCTGTCCCTTGTGTAACTTCTGATACTGCTCACTTTACTCTTGAGATAGGTCTTGCTGCTCAGCCATCGCTACCACTTTACTGTGTAGTACATGCTTGTACCAAAGGTGAATTTATACTGTCACTTTTAGTCTTAATTGTGTGTGGTGTTCCCAAAGGGTACTGCATATGATTCCGCCTAACACTGGTGTACAGCAGTGAGGATCAAGTATAGTGATTACACTTAGAGTGCTGCTATTACCTTGGATCAACTAAACACTAGGTTAAATATCACTAAAAAGTGAAATGTTAATCATGTCTGATATGGAAAGCTACAGTCAGGAGACCCTCCGTAGTTACACTGTTGATTATCTGAAAAATCTGTGTAGCGAAAGGCATCTCTCTTTTAAAGGCAAAATGTCAGAATTAATTTAAAGGTTGTTAGAGAAACAAAGTCTGGAGAGTGGTTCTGAAATACCTAATCCTCCAGCAAATGTGTGACAGCTCCTACAGACCAGTTTGTGCTAGTTATGGTGCCAACAAGGCAGAGGGCCTTGCAGGACAAATGGATAGGACCCTTCAAGGTTGTGGACATACTTGGAGGGGTGAACTATCTGGTGGACTCAGGCAGACCTAAGGAGGCTCCTAGAGTCTTTCACACCAACCGTTTGAAGGCATATGTCTGGAGACCAGAATTGGGAGCTTTGCTTCTAGCTTCGGCTCAAGAGGAGGAGGGGAGTGAAACTCTACCTGACCTACTCAGAGGTCAAACTTTGGATGAGAACATAGAAGGAGTTAATCTCTCTTCTAATCTGACATCTGAACAACAGGATAAGTGCAAGTTTCTGTTAAATCAGATTGCCTCCCTGTTTTCACTTTCAACAGGCTTGACCCCCTGGGGCCAGCATGATATTCTAACTGGTGACGAGATGATGCCGGTGTTTCCGCTTCTCCTTTCTCATTGAGTCCTATGGGACTCAATGAGAATGGGGATTTACCGAATTCCGCCTCTGGAATTCCCGGGACACCAGGGTCGTAATGCCCTGGTATTTCCGGGAGTCACGGAGGCGGAATGGTAATACGAGTCGGGCGGCAACCGAGGCGGTAAAACCGCCTTGTAACCGGCAGACTTGTAATGAGGCTCATTATCATCCTCATCATTTTCCACATTTGCTGACTGTTTACCCGAGGTTACAGAATGTCAGAACATGTAAGATCTCACATAAAGGTAGAGGTCAACAAGATGCTTGATCTCGGGGTTATAGAGCCATCTAAAAGTCCATGGTCTAGTCCAGTTGTTCTAGTACCAAAGGCAGGATCCAAGGAGTTGAGATTCTGTGTGGACTATAGAGCTCTAAATGCAGTCACTAAGACTGATGCCCATCCTTTACCAAGGAGAGATGAACTGGTGGATAGCCTTGGTGCAGCCAAGTAGCCCAGTACATTTTATCTGACATCAGGCTATTAGCAAATAGCCCTGATAGACCATGCAAAGGAGAAAACTGCACTTTCAACCCCAGCAGGCCTCTATCAGTTTAAGATAATGCCTTTTGGATTAAAGAATGCACCGTTACATTCCAAAGTATGGCCAATAAAGTTCTGAATGGGATGGAGGACTTCTGCATGGCATACTTGGATGACATTGCAGTTTCAGCCCTACTTGGAAAGAACATATTGACCACCTAGGATATGTTTTGCAGGCTCTTGAGCAGGCCCATCTGACCATAAATGCAGGCCAATGTCAAATTGGTCAGAGCAAAGTGGTCTACCACGGTCATGAGGTAGGAGGAGGTGAAATAAGGCCATTGCCTAGCAAAGTACAAGCTGTACAAAACTGGGCCACCCCTTCTACTCAAAACCATGTGAGAGCCTTCCTAGGTCTCAATGGGTACTACAGGAATTTAATTGAGAACTATGGGTCCATAGCTTCTCCTTTGAATCTAATCCCCTCTCCAAAATTCCCTAAAAAGGTTAGCTGGAATGAGGAGTGCACTCAAGCCTTTGAAAACCTGAAGAAAGCCCTTTGTCAAGCTCCAGTCCTAAGAGCTCCTGATTATCACCAGCCCTTCATTGTGCAGACAGATGCATGCAATACAGGTATAGGTGCAGTCCTTAGTCAACTGGGTGAGAAAGGTAGGGAGCACTGCATTTTCTTCATCAGCAGGAAGCTGAAGGAACCAGAAAAAATGTGGGCAACCATAGAGCGTGAGTATTTTGCCATTGTGTGGTCTCTGAAGAAGTTTAGACCATACTTGTATGGATCTACTTTTGTAATTCAGACAGACCACCAACCCTTGAGATGGTTAATGCAAATGGAAGGGGAGAACCCAAAACTACTAAGATGGTCAATCTGCCTGCAATGCTTTGATTTCACCATTGAACACAGGTCAGGATGTCACCACCAAAATGCTGATGGTTTCTCTAGGATGTTTATAACCGACTACAGTGAAGAGATTCATCCAGGAGTGGATTAAATCCTCCTGTCCCTTAGTCTGGGTGTAGGGGGGGTGAGTGTTAGGGAGAATTCTCCAGAATGGCTAATTTCCCTTACCAAGTGTGTCCCTCAACAGTTTTGCTGGATTTCTAGGATTTTTTGTTTTCACCTGGTAAGATTGTGAGCCTTTTTTCCCACTCTTACATGTGTTTTTTGCTGTGTGTTTTACATGTTTGTGTTCATGGACTGTGGAGCCTCACCTACTCAATAGGCTTCATCTTTTTACTGTGTGTCACACAGCACCTTCTGTGCAGTGACACAGGGTTGTCTTTTTCAGACTTTCCACTTTAAACTCCATTTGCTGGGTCTGACTACTGTCTCCCAGACCATGTAAAGTTGTCATTGACTTTATTAGTCTTTTTAAATTCACAGACCAGTACAAACTATCTTCCATAGAGTACTTTAAAGGATTAATAGTTATCCCTTTTTGTCTGTTTCTCATGCAACATTATTTCATTCCCCTTACTTTAAGATTTGGCTGGTGGCAGTGGTATCTACTGTATTTTTCGTACCGGGGTCTATGAGAATAGCCTTGGTACTGTTTAAGGATAAGTTAGTAGCCTCAAACTTTAATACTCTGGACCCCATTTAATTTTATTTGGTTCCAGCTGGATTTATTAGCCATTTTGATTTGTAAAGGTCTTTCCCATGTTTTACTCTGCGCTCCAAACCAGGTTTGGTTCCTTTGTTGGCCGTCCTTTGGCAAGCTTCTGCCCAGAAGCCATTCTTAGGCGCCTGAGAGTCTAGGCAGATGGGATTTGAGGGAGGGGTGTCAGGACCCCTGCACATGGTCTCCTTGGAGACCCAAGTCGCATTCTTGTTTGATTGGCTAGGTGACTGTCTTGTCAGGACAGCCGCCCTGCTTTGTGATTGACAGCCTGGCTGTGTGAATGGGGGAAAACCGCATAAAAAGCAGGTCTCTGGGACTTGGAAGGCAGAGTCGCCACTGGATCGTGAGAACCGAAGAGAAGCTGAATGAAGAGGACTGCTGCAACTACTGAACCTCCCGGTGAAGCCCTGCTGCGGGTCTGAATCTCATAAACTTCGACAACAGAGAAGATCTGCAAGGAATCTTCTTCCCTTGAGCCGGTGGGACCAACCAGTCCACCAAACACCAAGCAAGGCCTCCCACCCCTGGTTGAATTTTCTGTGCATCGTTGCAGTGAACCGGATAGCCAGGAGGACCGAAACCTGTTTGGGTTTTAAGGAGCGCACCTTTTATTCATTGCTTTGCTCTGCTGCTGGTTTCTTCCCTGGGCAGTGCAGGACCCTCCAGTCTTCCTCCTTTGTATCAGTGTGAGAGTCGCTTCAGGAACCATGAGCCTGTAGGATCTGCCAGGAACTTCTGCCTCAGCTAAAGCATTCTTCTTCTTCTGAAGGTACTGTGCAAACCCGGTTGTTCATTTCGTCCGACCGCGGTGAAAGTGTTTAAATGTTTTGCCAATCCGAGGGCTTATCCTTCTCTACTCTTTTAAGTAACTTTTCTTCTGACCAACTTCGTTTTGAACTCTTGGCAAAGACTTAACCGCAAGCTACTCTGAACTGTGTGATCCTCTGCAACGACTCTGAACCATTAACATTGGCCCAGGCCTATTGATTTGAATCCTTATTGTAGTAAGTCTTTTCTAGATTGCCCTGCCTACTTACTTGTTGGTGCTGCTTGATTTTGAATAACCTTGTCTTTCCCTCCCTTTTTAAATTGCTAGAGTGCCATTTTGTTCACACTTCATTTTGAGCTTAACTTGTCCAGAATTCATTGGGTGGTGTGTAGTGGATTACGATTGTGATGTTCTGCTTCTTTACTTAGTGAACTGTTTTACAAATGATTGTGTAAATAAATGTATATTCTTTTACTCAGATACCTTGAATCCCTGTGTGAACCATAGCAATTGCTGTCCCTTGTGTAATTTCTGATACTGCTCACTTTACTCTTGAGATAGGTCTTGCTGCTCAGCCATCGCTACCACTTTACTGTGTAGTACATGCTTGTACCAAAGGTGAATTTATACTGTCACTTTTAGTCTTAATTGTGTGTGGTGTTCCCAAAGGGTACTGCATATGATCCCGCCTAACACTGGTGTACAGCAGTGAGGATCAAGTATAGTGATTACACTTAGAGTGCTGCTATTACCTTGGATCAACTAAACACTAGGTTAAATATCACTAAAAAGTGAAATGTTAATCATGTCTGATATGGAAAGCTACAGTCAGGAGACCCTCCGTAGTTACACTGTTGATTATCTGAAAAATCTGTGTAGCGAAAGGCATCTCTCTTTTAAAGGCAAAATGTCAGAATTAATTGAAAGGTTGTTAGAGAAACAAAGTCTGGAGAGTGGTTCTGAAATACCTAATCCTCCAGCAAATGTGTGACAGCTCCTACAGACCAGTTTGTGCTAGTTATGGTGCCAACAAGGCAGAGGGCCTTGCAGGACAAATGGATAGGACCCTTCAAGGTTGTGGACATACTTGGAGGGGTGAACTATCTGGTGGACTCAGGCAGACCTAAGGAGGCTCCCAGAGTCTTTCACACCAACCGTTTGAAGGCATATGTCTGGAGACCAGAATTGGGAGCTTTGCTTCTAGCTTCAGCTCAAGAGGAGGAGGGGAGTGAAACTCTACCTGACCTACTCAGAGGTCAAACTTTGGATGAGAACATAGAAGGAGTTAATCTCTCTTCTAATCTGACATCTGAACAACAGGATAAGTGCAAGTTTCTGTTAAATCAGATTGCCTCCCTGTTTTCACTTTCAACAGGCTTGACCCCCTGGGGCCAGCATGATATTCTAACTGGTGACGAGATGATGCCGGAGTTTCCGCTTCTCCTTTCTCATTGAGTCCTATGGGACTCAATGAGAATGGGGATTTACCGAATTCCGCCTCTGGAATTCCCGGGACACCAGGGTCGTAATGCCCTGGTATTTCCGGGAGTCACAGAGGCGGAATGGTAATACGAGTCGGGCGGTAACCGAGGCGGTAAAACCGCCTTGTAACCGGCAGACTTGTAATGAGGCTCATTATCATCCTCATCATTTTCCACATTTGCTGACTGTTTACCCGAGGTTACAGAATGTCAGAACATGTAAGATCTCACATAAAGGTAGAGGTCAACATGATGCTTGATCTCGGGGTTATAGAGCCATCTAAAAGTCCATGGTCTAGTCCAGTTGTTCTAGTACCAAAGGCAGGATCCAAGGAGTTGAGATTCAGTGTGGACTATAGAGCTCTAAATGCAGTCACTAAGACTGATGCCCATCCTTTACCAAGGAGAGAAGAACTGGTGGATAGCCTTGGTGCAGCCAAGTAGCCCAGTACATTTTATCTGACATCAGGCTATTAGCAAATAGCCCTGATAGACCATGCAAAGGAGAAAACTGCACTTTCAACCCCAGCAGGCCTCTACCAGTTTAAGATAATGCCTTTTGGATTAAAGAATGCACCGTTACATTCCAAAGTATGGTCAATAAAGTTCTGAATGGGATGGAGGACTTCTGCATGGCATACTTGGATGACATTGCAGTTTCAGCCCTACTTGGAAAGAACATATTGACCACCTAGGATATGTTTTGCAGGCTCTTGAGCAGGCCCATCTGACCATAAATGCAGGCCAATGTCAAATTGGTCAGAGCAAAGTGGTCTACCATGGTCATGAGGTAGGAGGAGGTGAAATAAGGCCATTGCCTAGCAAAGTACAAGCTGTACAAAACTGGGCCACCCCTTCTACTCAAAACCATGTGAGAGCCTTCCTAGGTCTCAATGGGTACTACAGGAATTTAATTGAGAACTATGGGTCCATAGCTTCTCCTTTGAATCTAATCCCCTCTCCAAAATTCCCTAAAAAGGTTAGCTGGAATGAGGAGTGCACTCAAGCCTTTGAAAACCTGAAGAAAGCCCTTTGTCAAGCTCCAGTCCTAAGAGCTCCTGATTATCACCAACCCTTCATTGTGCAGACAGATGCATGCAATACAGGTATAGGTGCAGTCCTTAGTCAACTGGGTGAGAAAGGTAGGGAGCACCGCATTTGCTTCATCAGCAGGAAGCTGAAGGAACCAGAAAAAATGTGGGCAACCATAGAGCGTCAGTATTTTGCCATTGTGTGGTCTCTGAATAAGTTTAGACCATACTTGTATGGATCTACTTTTGTAATTCAGACAGACCACCAACCCTTGAGATGGTTAATGCAAATGGAAGGGGAGAACCCAAAACTACTAAGATGGTCAATCTGCCTGCAATGCTTTGATTTCACCATTGAACACAGGTCAGGATGTCACCAACCAAATGCTGATGGTTTCTCTAGGATGTTTATAACCGACTAGAGTGAAGAGATTCATCCAGGAGTGGATTAAATCCTCCTGTCCCTTAGTCTGGGTGTGGGGGGGGGGGGTGAGTGTTAGGGAGAATTCTCCAGAATGGCTAATTTCCCTTACCAAGTGTGTCCCTCAACAGTTTTGCTGGATTTCTAGGATTTTTTGTTTTCACCTGGTAAGATTGTGAGCCTTTTTTCCCACTCTTACATGTGTTTTTTGCTGTGTGTTGTACATGTTTGTGTTCATGGACTGTGGAGCCTCACCTACTCAATAGGCTTCATCTTTTTACTGTGTGTCACACAGCACCTTCAGTGCAGTGACACAGGGTTGTCTTTTTCAGACTTTCCACTTTAAACTCCATTTGCTGGGTCTGACTACTGTCTCCCAGACCATGTAAAGTTGTCATTGATTTTATTAGTCTTTTTAAATTCACAGACCAGTACAAACTATCTTCCATAGAGTACTTTAAAGGATTAATAGTTATCCCTTTTTGTCTGTTTCTCATGCAACATTATTTCATTCCCCTTACTTTAAGATTTGGCTGGTGGCAGTGGTATCTACTGTATTTTTCGTACCGGGGTCTATGAGAATAGCCTTGGTACTGTTTTAGGCTAAGTTAGTAGCCTCAAACTTTAATCTGCTGGACCTCATTTAATTTTAGTTGGTTCTGGCTGGGTTTATTCGCCATTCATTTTTGTAAAGGTCTTTCTCATGTTTTACTCTGCACACCAAACCAGGTTTGGTTCCTTTGTTTACTGTCCTTTGGCGGGCTTCTGCCCAGAAGCCCTCATTCAGCACCTGAGAGTCTAGGTAGACAGGATGTGAGGGAGGGGTTTTAGGACCCCTGCACAGGGTCTCCTGGGATACCCAAGTCGCACTCTTGTTTGATTGGCTAGGTGACTGTCCTGCCAGGACAGCCACCCTGTTGTGTGATTGACAGCCAGGCTGTATGAATGGGGGGATATTGCATAAAAAACAGGTCTCTGGGACTTGGAAGGTCTCCACTGGATCGAGAGAACCGAAAAGAAGCTAAAGGAAGAGGACTGCTGCAACTACTGAACCTCCCGGTGAAGCCCTGCTGCGGGTCCGAATCTCCTAAACTTCGATGACAGAGAAGATCTGCAAGGAATCCTCTTCCCTTGAGCTGGTGGGACCAACCAGTTTGCCAAACACCAAGCAAGGCCTCCCTCCCCTCGTCGAATTTGCTGTGCATTGTTGCAGTGAACCGGATAGCCAGGAGGACCGAAACCTGTTGGGGTTTTTTACGGAGCGCACTTTTATTCATTGCTTTGCTCTGCTGCTGGTTTCTTCCCTGGTCAGTGCAGGACCCACCAGTCTTCATCCTTTTTGTCAATCCAACAGTCGCTTCAGGAACCGTGAGCCTGCAGGATCTGCCAGGAAATTCTGCCTCAGGTACAGTATTCTTCTTCTTCTAAAGGTACTTTTCAAACCCTGTTTTTTGTTTCGTCCGACCACAGTGAAAGTGTTTTAAATCTTTCGCCAATCTGAGGGCATGTCCTTCTCTACTCTTTTAAGTAACTTTTCTTCCGACCAACTTCGTTTTGAACTCTCGGCAAAGACTTAACTGCAAACTACTTTGAACTGTGTGATCCTCTGCAAAGACTCTGAACCATTAACATTGGCCAGGTCTATTGATTTGAATCCTCATTGTAGTAAGCCTTTTCTCTATTGTCCTGCCTACTTACTTGTTGGTGCTTCTTGATTTTGAATAACTTGTCTTTCCCTCCCTTTTTAAATTGCTGTAGTGCCATTTTGCTCACACTTCATTTTGAGCTTAACTTGTCCAGAATTCATTGGGTGGTGTGTAGTGTATTAAGATTGTGATTGTCTGCTTCTTTACTTAGTGAACTGTTTTACAAATGAGTGTGTAAATAAATGCATATTCTTTTACTCAGACACCTTGAGTCAGTGTGTGTTTGAACCATAGCAATTGGTGTCCTTTGTGTAACTTCTGATACTGCTCACTTTACTCTTGAGTTAGGTCTGGCTGCTCAGCCATCGCTACCACGTTACTGTGTAGTACTGGATTGTACCAAAGGTGAATTTGTACTATCACTTATAGTAGTCTTAATTGTGTTTGGTGTTACCAAAGGGTACTGAATATGATTCTGCCTAACAGTTTGCAATTGCCACTGGCACAGTTTAATATGGTAAATCACCAAAGTTGTTAGCTGCAAGTGCAGTTTCCCACTATATGTCCCGCATCTGCGTTATTCAATTAGCTTCCGTATATTAGTGGCTATCCTTTCTGCTCAGTTTGTTTTGCAAGCACCTGCAAAACAAACCGAGCGGAAATGCTAGCCACTAATATACGGAAGCTCATTGAATAACGCAATTGCGGTACATAAAGTGGGAAACTCAACTTGCAGCTAACAACTTTGGTGACTTACCATATTAAACTGCGCCAGTGGCAATTGGCAACTTACAAAAAGCCTCAGAGGAAGAACTTGAACTAGAAACACGTGTTAGGCTGTTTTGAAACAAATTAAACATATGCAGCTTTTGCAGTGAATTGTTTGTGACTAGTGCACAATGTGGAAGCAATTCCCTTTTTGAAACCACTAACAAATGCCCCACAACAAATAATGTGCATGCTGACTCCCACTAACACACATGAGATCATAAGTGAGAAGGCGGAGTGCAAAAATCAGCCTGAAACAAACACGTGACTACAGTCCTGGCCACCATATGTGTGTTGCACAACAACATACAGGTGGACTTGCCACCCCTTTCCCTGACAAAAATCTACAACAAAATAGTCATATGAGCTGAGAAAATAGCAAGATGCATATCTCACCTCACATCTGTTCCCTTGTGTGCCGGCAACAAGATGAACCAGGAATCACTTATCGCTCCACTTTGTAGTTCTCAAAACCAGCCGACACTGATGAAATGTTATGTGCTGGAATCATGCAGCACTGTTCCCTAGAATGTCAGCAAACATCTGCCCTTGCAGAATGCCTCAATACTGAAAAACAACACTAGGTCATATCATGTAACACATCCATGCACCCAATGCCACCGCACCCTGTAGTCCCCTGGATGACATACAACGGCTGCATGTAAAGATTTCCTAGCCGACCATCACCATGGCACACCCACACCCATGCAGCTGGACCAACTCACCTCAAGTCAATGCAATGTAAAACACCCCCACACATTGACAGCATCACCACCAACATCACCTCCACTTCCTGCCCCCCTGAAGTGCCATGCTCTGAAGGATCAGGTTGGGGGGGCAGTTAATAATACCAAACAAGAGTAGACCAATCAAAGCAAATCCTCCAGCCTCCTACAAAAAATCAGTAGAACAAGTGATACTATCAAAATCAAGCTCACAGCTAAATGAAGAACAATCCGCCACTGAGAAAACCTATGAAAAAAAAGGGTTTACAGATAACTGTTCAAACACTTCAAACTGGTAATCCAACCCGAATGATCACCACATACAATCAACCAAGGAAGTCGAATCTCAACACAAAAAATTGGGATTGGCTGGCAAAATCCTGTAATATGGCTGATTCTCACTAGAATAAGATACTACCAGCAAATCAAACCATTGTAGTAGGCTCATGTAATACAAGGGGCAATCATCAATTGAAACGTGTGCTTGGGACCATTTCGATATACTATGCCTCCAGGAAACTTGGTTACTCGATAATCCAGTTGCGGAAAACAGGGCGTTCTTCGTCTGGCCTATACACACTAATAAAGAAAAAAAGTTGAGCTAACAGTTCATTCCATTTACCATCCCAACTTGAATATGCAGTTTGTTGTTCTTAAAAAACAGAAAGACCATTGGAAAAAATTCAAGAAACATTCATTCTAGCAAACATTATTGGAACTAAGCCGACTGGCACTCAAATATATTCACAGAGACTATGATGACAAATCTCAAAGAATGTCTAGCTACTTTCGACAAACCAAAAATCATAATCTGCAGAGATTCTAATGCAAATTGCCTACCAAAAAACATGATTCACCGAACACAAGATACAACAAACCATAACTTGCAATTAAAGACAACGAAAGGCGAAATGCTTATGAAACAACTTATTCTCCGCAAATTTCACTTGCTGAATGGTAACATCAATTGGGATCG
This sequence comes from Ambystoma mexicanum, assembly GCF_040938575.1. Lineage (NCBI taxonomy): Eukaryota > Metazoa > Chordata > Amphibia > Caudata > Ambystomatidae > Ambystoma > Ambystoma mexicanum. The sequence continues at coordinate 839,190,230 of NC_090935.1, read as the reverse complement.
CCCGCCAGAAACTACCTGGTCAAATGAATTTTCGTCCTCAACTATAGACTACTTTTTTGTATTGGGTAACTTACTTGACCAGGCAAACCATCTGGAAATTATTGAAACAAACAAAAGCGATCACAGTCTACTTAAACTCACAATGACCTGGTTCAATATACCCTTGAACCAAAAATGCCATCATCAAGGCGAGCCTAACACAAGTAGAAATCATCTCTTTATTACACCTGAAGAAGTTCACCAGTTAAACAAATCATACAAAGTAGCTAACACAACAGGAAACCTAGATTGCAGATAGGTGCCCTTGCTATAAATGTTTAAACAGGAACATAATAAGCATATGAAACCAACCTTTGAACATAAGCATCTATCAAACGCAGTACTTAAATTCCAAAAACAAAATCTAAACAGAGCAGTCCGAGAACTCCAAAAAAATAACTCAAGCACTAAACATGCTGACATAGCAAAACTAAAACAAAAATACAAAAACTGGAAGATAGCACATAAACACATGCTAATGCAACTCAAAACTGAGGGAATGATAGAAGCCCTGGCAAACAAGAACACCAAATCATTTTGGTTGATAGTAAATGAATCCATAACAGAACAAGCGGCTCTAACCTGCAACTCTTTACCAGCAAACATATGGACAGCTTTCTTTTCCAGTTTGTACAATAACAATGCAGAGCCACTAGTTGCCAGAAGTCAACAAATTGCTCCATTAAAAACAGGACATAATGATATGAAAAACCAAGAATTGGAGGGAAAATGAATAACATCTAACTGGAATCTGAAGATTGACAGCAATGAAATCCTAACAATAATCATGCGGTTGAGCACCTCGCGAGCTCCAGGCCCTGACATGCTTACCAACTTCATAATCAAGAAAGCACCGGAGGTGTCATGATCTCTGCTTCCAAAAGGTCAGGGTTTTCCCAACTCCCTTGGAAGCAGATCCATAACCCAGGTTCCGAGTGCCAACCAGTCCCAATTGGGACCTTTTGGACCCAGTCCTGGCGCCAGTGGCACCATGCTCATAAATATGCCCAGTCCCAGCGCTGGAAGCGCCGGGCTCATAATGCTTGGGTGGACTTACCTGCAGCAGACCATGCTGCTTACTTGCCTGCCAGTTGAGCCTCTGATCCTCTTCTGTTTGGAACTACTTTTCCTGTTGGGTGGGGCAGGAGCCACTCCCTAGATTCAGAACACTGGAACTCTTCTGGAAAGCAGGAACTATTTTCTTACCTAGGCGTGGCTGTGGAAGGAGACACCTAAGCACTACAGGAGGCTATTTAAACCACACCCGATGGATGAATCTTGTTTTGCGTTATTCTGCATCCTCTGCAGCAGAACGCTCATCGTGTCTTCTGCATCTGATCCTGGGCCTAAGGAAAAAGGCTTACCATCCTGAATCCAGTCTTCAGCAACACCTATAAAGACAAGAAAGAACAGGTTAGCATTACGGTCTTCAGTGACAGCTCTTCACTTACCTGGTCCATCGGCTGTCACCAACGCCTCGCGCTGCATTCCGGCATCTGAAAGACAAAGGCTTACCTACTCTTCGTGCGCTCCGGAGGTCTTCACACTGCATTCCTGCATCTCAAAGACAAAAGCTTACAAACTCTTCGCACGCTCCGGAGGCCTTCGGCGCTGCATCCCGCATCTGAAAGACAAAACAAGGTGCGTTTAAAGACATTGGGGAACTTTAATACTCACGTGCCATTACTCCTTTCCACATCTAACCCAGTGGGTATTCCGGCACCCTGCAGCCGCTCCGAACTTGTACCTGCAAAATAAAAAGACAGTTAGAGCGCATCGTGAAGCAGGCAACAAGCGCTTACTTACGTGCTTCCAGGCGCTTCTATTCATCACACGGGCTCCATCTTCAACTCACTTCAGCCCGTCATCCGCCATCGCCGGAACCCTGCAAAACAAGAGACATCATTACTAAAGACGTTAAAGACATTAGAATTACTCGAAACTTACCGTTCGTGCAGTAAACGACGGACAGCAGTCCTCTGAAGTCAAGAGGCCTGCTCCCCTTATCCAGTGAAGAAACTGGTTACAGCACCCTGCCCCGAGGCAGATGGAGAGCACGGCGTTCACTTACCTAAGGTGAGAGCGTTAACCTTTGGGGTTCTACAGGAGAAGAGAAAGGGAAGAAGAGAGAGACATTCAATAACCCAGTTCCTTAATCCCATATTTTCTATCTGCAGACATCTTACCCTTCGAGTCAGACATACAGTGCACAGAGGTCCAGCCCAAAGAGCCAGCCGTGTGTTACACATCACCTTTGAAGATACGGTATACGCCCAGTCAAGACCGGCGCCTCTACGGGAATCAGGTGAGCGTTACAGGAGGAATGGGCAATCTTTGGCAAGACCTTATTCGACACAATAGCCAGCACCAAAAGACTTCCTCCGTCATGGACATTCTCAGTAATTATACCAATTTTCAAAAATGGCTTGAGAGATGATCCTAAAAAATACTGCCCTATAGCACTCTTCGATGTGCTAGGCAAAATCTATGCAACATCTTTGTTAGACCAACTGAAAGCCAAGAGTAAATCAACAAGTCATTGTGACAACCGCCAATGTGGATTCGTAAAAGGTGTAGGGTGGGCATTGAATCTATTTCTCCTAAATATCCTAACAATCAGAGCCCTGAAAAACAAGAATAACACTTACATTGCCCTACTAGACTTTCCTCAAGCCTTTGATAGTGGTGACCACTCATTACTTTGGAAAAAAACTCTGACACTGGGAATGCCTAGAAAACATATTAGAACCAATAATGGCTCTCTATACGAACACCACTGTCAGAATTAGGCTAAACCAGAATGGCCTATTAATCAACAACATCAAAACAACCAAAGACCTGAAAGAAGGATGTCCTCTAGCAGCAGAATTGTTTAAATTATTTATATCTGACATGGCCCTAACAATCACAGAAGACTCCTCATTCTCGCCGAAGATCAACGGACAAAGACTAGGAAGATTTCTATACGGTGACAATTTAATCCTTCTAGACCAAACCCAAATTGGTCTACAACGGAAATTACAGCTTCTAAACATCTATGCAACCAAAAATAATCTCAAAGTTAACACTGTGAAGACCACGATCTTTGTACTAGAAGCCACTCAAGGTAGACCCAAAAAGGGAACATTTTGATGGTACCTGGGGAAACAACCTCTACTTCAAACACCAACAGCCAAATACCTGGGTGTGACGATCAACCTAAGTAAAAATGACACCCCTCAACATGCAGTGATAAAAGCAAAAATACGAGTCCTGACATCACAAGGCAAAATCATACATTGAAAATTCTGAAAATTCTCATTAATACCCGTACTTAATTGTTATAAACACAAGGTTTGCCCAACGGTCACCTACGGTGCGGCAACTGCCCTTTGCCTACGTCGTGAAATCTGGCCCTCCATCGAAAGGGCACGTTTGGAAACAAACCTTGAACTTACCTCAAAGTTTACTAGTACAATTTATTCGGCATGAGCTGGGGCTACGATCACTAGTCGCAATAGTTGATTGGAACGCCCTATAACTCTATCGAAAAACTCTAGCTAACTGTGGCATTATCCAACACAACATCTTAAAGAGCAAACATCCTGTTCAAAGAGATCCTGTAATTCAAGAATGGTCCAAATGTTGTAAAAAACTGCCTCCTGAAGCAAACATTACAGAGGACCTACTTGCTATCAATCCAAATGCAGTAACAAGAAAATTCTGGATTTTTGACTGGATGAGAACTGAAGATGATCGAGCAAAAATTAAGCTGCAAAGTCATATCCGTTCGGAGGTAAAGGCTCAGAACAAAATTCCTATCTACCTTGTCAAGTTTCCTTGTCTTGTGTATCGAGCAACTCACATGCGCTTTAGATTAAATCTCTTTAACACAAAGGTGATATTGACCCAACATATGCAGATTGACAAGGATGATCTCTTATGTTGACTATGCCATGGAGAAACTGAAATATTAAAACATCTTTTACTTGTATCCCAACGGCTATGTGCGACAAGAACAAAATACTTAGCTGCATTCATAAATAACAGCTATTAAGAGATGTTGATACCTGGTGGTACAGGTTGTATGAAATGTAACATGTAAAACTAATATTTGCCTTAGGGAAATTACTGCACAACCTTTTCCAAAGGGACACATGGGATACTATTCTCTTTATTAAAGCTCTGACCTGAATATGAACCAGAAACCATAAACACAATGTCAATCATGTGGTTGGCAAATGTTTGTAATGAAGCATGAGGCATAAATAAAAATAAAAGAAATATAGAAGGACCAGGTTCTACTTACCCCTTGCTCTGTTGAGGGGTCACTGCAATAAAACAGATCAGGCTGTAGTCAGAATGTCAGTGAGAAAACTCAGAATAGAGATTCCTGAGAGGTTGGGAACCCAGGATTGCATCAGAAGCCCTCCGAATGCCACAATTTGCCAAGCCTCTGCCTGCACTGCCAGTCTCCTTCTTCGTCATTGGACTGACTGATGAAGCGATGTTCATTTGCTGCTTTCGCTGCTACTTTAATTCCACCTCCCACTCTTGCCAAGGACTCCCACACTGACTCTGCCCTTGCTATCACCAACAACCTGGATATCCTTGCCTCCTACATGAGGATCCACATGAAGCCTGCCTCCAAGCACAACACCTGGAATAACTCGACCTACCCTCTCTGAAACACAGAGTTGTTGAGTGAAAGTGGTGGGCCCTAGGCACTTCCGCTGACAGACGGGCCTGCCGCCTACTACAAAGGCAGTACAGACTCTCCATCCGCTCGAAGAAGAGGGTCCATATAACAACACAAGCAAACTGTTTCAAATCTTCAAGGAACTTGCCAATCCTACTGAGTGTCCAATTCTCCCCTGCCATCCCTGACCCTGTGTAAATCACTGGTCTCCCGCTTCTTAAGCAAAACTCAGGACATCCTGTCCTTACTCTCCTCTATGCTTCACCCTCCTCCCTCCCCAGCCTCAGGCCTCTCTTGGCCCCCTTATCACCTTCTCATACTCTCATTTTTTCACCCATATCACTGGTTCATGTCTCGAGACAAGTCCTCTCTATGAAAGTGTCCTCCAAACAGGTGCTCCCCTTCTCCTCCAGAACTATCAAGGACAACATTGCCTCATTTGTGCCAGCTTTGGATGATTTTTATAATCACTCCTTTGCCACAGGCTCCTTCCAGCTACCCCCAAGCACTCCCTTGTGCATCCTCTCCTCAAAAAAACCCCTGTCAACCGATCCTGCCCTGCCAACTACCGCCCCATCTCTATTACCCCATTCCTGTGCAAACTCTTGGAGAATCTGGTCATCCCTATACTGATCCAACACACAGAATCTTTTGCTTGTCTCCACAACCACCAGTCTGGATTAAAAGGAGCCAGATGCACCGAAACTGCTCTCCTTCCATTCTTATCCTTTTGGATCTTTCCTCTGCCTTTGACACAGTCGATCATGCCACCCTGACAAATTAGCTCTGTGACCATGGGCATCACTGGCCTTGCAATAGACTGGTTGACCTCATACCTCTCCGATTAACCTTGGCAGGTTCAACTGAGCCCTTTTCTCTCCCCTGCTTAACTCTCGCCCTGCAGAATCCCTCAACATTCTATCCTCTTGCTGTGGCTCTTTGAAATCTGCCTTGCCTCTCTGGCTCACCAGATATTCTCTTTCTCTTCTCACTTCCAGTGTTATAAAGATGACATGCAACTTCACTTCAAGCTTCCCTCTACTGCCTCCTCTTCCTCATCTCCAATCCCTGATTGTGTGACTGCTATTCAGGTATGGTGTGCAGCCAATGAGCTGTGCCCTGTATGCGTCCCCTCCCCTCACCCTCTTGTGAGGCAAAAAAACGTGGTGTCATCTTTGACTCCTCTCTCTCCTTCTCTCCTCACATCGCCAAGAAGACCCACTATCAGCTACACCTCCTTAGAGGCATTCTCCCTTTCCTCAACTTCCCCCAGAAACTCAATGTCTCCAGAATTCTGGTCCTCTCTAGGCTGGACTGCTGCAGCATCCTCTTCCTCAATCTTCCTTTATCACTATCTTCGTCCCCTAAAACTTTCCAGAATAGTAATGCAAGACTTATCCTTGACCTCAAGCCCAGGGAAAGCATCTCTTCAGCCCTAAAATCTATCCACTGGCTCCCGTTTGCTGCTAGGATTAAGTTCAAGACCCTGTGCATCGTCCACAAGGCTTTTGGGGTCCAGGGACCCTGCTACATCCAACTCTCTCTCCCTAGATACCTCCCTGCTAGAGCCTTTCTGTCTTCTTGCTCCAACTCTCTACAGATCATATGCTTATTCAATCAGAGAGTGGGGATAGATATCTCTCTTCCACAGGAGTCTATGTATGCAATATTCTCCCTGCCCTCTCAGGCTTGAGCTGGATCTCCTTAAGTTCTGGAAGCTCCTCAAAACCCTCCTTTTCTCTTCTTCCTTCCCTCTCCCCTTCCCCTGCTATCACCTCTGTCTGCCACAGTAACTGGCTGCCTGGTACCATCTGTGTTTCTACAGGGCACCAGGCCCCCTGGCCCAGTCCACCCCTCTCCTTGCACTTAGCATTTGGAGCCTCACCCCTGCACCCCTTGCAATCCCTGGCACTTGCCCTTCTGGACCCATAAGCACTCGCCTAGTCCCTGTGCCCCCCGTCCACCTGCCCCTTCCACTTGCACTCCCTCCTATTTACCCTGCACTTCCCTTCATACCCTAGCACTTTGCATTTCGGTCAGACCGGCACTTCTCCACTCTCCCTAGCACTTCTTGTTGTCGTACTTGCATAATCTGAATGTCACAAGGCCCAGTAGGACCAATATTGTTATCTGTCTCCCTTGCCCCCCCTCCTTTTTTGCCTTGTGGTGTCTTGAACCACCGTGTGTTTTATAGGCAGTTTACAAATATCCAATAATAAATCCCCTGATTAATGCGCCATCAGGTCAGTATAGGAAACACTGGCATGGGAGCCGAAAATGGAATGTCCAAGATGACGGTGGGGGAAATCCTCAGCAATTGCAGTTAAAGCAGGATCCGGCAGAAGGGAGCTGGGCAAACAGGCAGCAGTCATAGAGGAAGGTAGGGCACATAGGCAACAGGCAGAAAAGAGACAAGCAGACAAGATAAATTAATGAGAAACAAAGTGCAAGGATACTGGAACACAAAAGGGATCAGGAAACAGGCAAGAGTAAGAGACAGCAGCCCAGATGGACTGGAATGAATAGACAACAATGAGAATGTAATTGAAGGAAGCAGCAACATAAAATATTTGCAGGGACACAGTGCACAGTATGCATTGCCATGGCAAACAACGTCAGGCCTATGGCATGTGCCTAGTGTCTAGGGGTAGGAAATACATCCAGCTTCGGTCAGAGAGCCCCCCACATGTCCTGCTATGCTGTGCTGGGTGTGGAATAGTCTGGGGAATGCAACCCCATACAAAGCCAAAGTGGCAGGAGTGGAATGCCAGTGTGGGTAGATATGCCATGAAATGGTGAGTGAATGGGATACTTTGTGGTAGGCATGACAAAAACATGCAAGAAATGACTCAGCAGCCACCCAACACCATGTGTCCCTGCACCCATGCTGTGGACCTGCTCGCCTCATGCCAATGCAATGATGATTACCCTGCAGGGGTTGCACAATAAAGGCAGTGTGGGGGACAAACCGGCGAAATCCCAAAAGATCAAATTACAAAATACGGGCAAGTGGGCTCTGTGATTGTGTAATTCGATCTTTTGGGATACGTTTTTTGAACCTACATCCTTTGGACATGGCCCACATGCATTCCCTCTCCATGAACATCCTCTCTGTCCTCCCAGCATGCCAACCACTGCCAGATTTCTCCTATATGTGACTCTGCACGTTGATAAGGAGAACAGGGTCCATTGTGTCATTGTGCAAAACGCAGTCCATGTACAGTCAAGACTTGATATGTGTGCTGGGCAAATCGCAAACCTCACAGCCAAGCCCTCCCTGACCTGTGCAATTATGTGAATACATATCTGATGTGTCACGCCCATGATGACACCAGGTCTAGCATCTACCTATGTCTGAATGAACATGGGAATGCGTCCCCTGCTGTATGCCTAGAAAACATCATTTATATGCAGTGTCAATTGACATTGTGTTTGATGACAACACCCTTCACATGACATTGTCATGTGAAGTGTCATGCAAGGACTGTCCATGAGTGAATGACTGACAGTCACTGAATCTTAATTTGAATGACACTGTCATGTAAAGGGCACTATCATGTCACACAATGTGAAGTTACATTTCACATTGTATGTGGCAGTGCACTATATTCACCCTGGCCATGTGTGACCACAGAACTTAGTAGACGATTGAGCCAGCTCTGTGTCACTTGTACATACACTAGTGCACTGGAAACGTTGACATGTGAATCTACTTTGAATGTACCATTCTGTACCCACACTCAATCACATAATTCACCGCAAATTCAACACTCCACTGTACCAAACCCACATACCACACCATAACAACCTTGTATGCACGGGCTGCAGGCCAGCACTTACTAGAGATTCTAATACCAGCACTGTCAGTCAAAGCATGGTCCTGATCTGTTGTGCACAAATCACCCATGGGGCATGCATAATGGTGAGGTGGCTGTGCCACTGTAAAGGTGGACCCCATACTACATACCAAGATCAGCTTTTCACATTCATACTCATAAAGCTCATTCATAGGGCCTCATTACACGGTAGGCAGTAAGGATTTACCGGTACCGGTATTTTACTGGTACCGGTAAATCCTTACCGCCTTACTACGAGGTCCCTTTGCGGGTTGGGGAATTTAACGCCTGCTTTTTGCAGGCGTTAAAAACCAACCCGCAAAGGGACCAGTGGAGCTAATTACGGTACCGCAATTTGCAATACCGTAATTAGCGCCTTCCCCATTCCCATAGAGCCCTATGGGGCAAAAATGGGAATGGGGAAGGGCAATGGTGGAAGGGGGAACTACCGCCCCGCCAACCTTGGAATGGGGCGGTAATTCCCCTTTCCACCAAGGCGATGCCGGTATTTTACCGGCATGAACCATGGCGCTAGAAGCGCCATGGTTCACTGCCTTCCGTGTAATGAGGCCCATAATCTGGGAATGGTATATAAGTGCAACAATCATTCCCTACATTCATGCCTCCTGCATGGGTGATATTGTTGGGGTATCATTCCCGGTCTATGACCAGAATCCTACAAAGATGTGCCAGTATTGTTGACCGGGCATTCTCAGACTGACAACAAGCACTTCATCATCTACAAATCTCATTACACAAAGAGCAGCAGAGCCCTCATGCCACAGTGAGCGATGTTGCTGCCATGTTATTCCACATCAAACAGAATCCAAATGTCAGATCAAGGACACAGACACAGCAATGTTTGTGTGAGTGTCATCAAAAGTGATGCGAGCAACAAGGCATGTGTCTTTCATGTATCGACTGATAACCACATACAGGACTTACATGTCAAACTGCTGATTCAAACATGAACTGCATTATCATATTTTGTATTTAAACATTCACATGCATGATATGCAATGCAGACAGGCACACTCATTTTCATCATGAATCCTCTCTGTAATGTTTCACATGGGCTATCTACAGACATATCAATGGGAGAGCACCAGACTGACCACCTTGGAATGATGTCCCACCATCAGCTGATTTCCCCTATGAATGGGCTAGTGGGGGGCCTTGCAATATACCAGTTAACTTGTCTGAACATAACACATGCTACACCTACTCATACCCCGGCAGGCTGGCTACACCAGAGTGTGTCATAACAGGCAGCTTTGAAATGTCTGTCAAGGCATACCATAAGTGCAGGTGACCGTACATACATGCATCTAAGCAGCAAATGATGTGCATGGACGACATATGTCACATTTAATGCAAAGAGATATCCTTCATGAATGTGGCAATGATTGATGCATTTGGATGAGGAATTTCTGGAAGTGACACAGGTGTGCCTTGTGTATGATGTGTGCCTATCAGGGGGGCACATCATGGGGTCTTGCTATGTGCACATGTTTTGACATTGCAAACCTGCATGCAAGTATTGACACAACTGTGAGGCCCAGCAGACAATGATATGTACTGGCACAACAACATATGCAACACATGTGAACTATACAGCAGCCTTTCCAGAATGCAAGCCATGTCAAAGAAGTAACTACAGTAGCAAACATGCACTGGCCAAGGATGGCTGACAATTGCATCCAGCTGCTCTATAACACATATATGGCTTGGTCAACCATAATTGTCCCCACATTTGATGCACACAAATGTCACTCACCAGATGTGTCCTCATAGGTCCCTACGCCTCCCACGCCTTGCACCTGTTCACTGCTGATGAGTTGACCCATAGCCACTTTAATTTGGGTCAGCTGCTCCTCTTCTGCTGGCCGACCTCCAGTGGCCAGTGCAGAGGCCAGGTTGTCACTGCGCTTCTGCTTGGTCCTTCAAGTGAGGTCATTCATCCGCTTCTGTACCTGTTCAGGAGTGCACCTCTCCACACCAAATGCATTGATGAGGCTTTGACCTGCTTCTAATGCACCATTCGTAGTGTGGGAGTATTGGTGCTGCCCGCAAACTAGTACATCTCATGATGGTGTTCCATGACATAGTCTGCGAGGATCTGAAGCTCCACATCAGTGAAGTGGTTTTTCCTCTATGGACCCTTCTCCAGTGCTGTGACTTGGTATGGAGCCCCTTCCTGCTCTGCAGGGCATCTCCCCTTGGACCTATTGGCTTTCGGTGGTGCTGGTTCACCTATATGCCTCCAACCATGTCCAAGTACACGTGCCGGGTCACCCTTGGGCTGAGGCACACCACGTCCTCCTATGGCTGGGGCACATGGGTCCTCACTACATCCCTGTCTTCTCCCTTTCCCTTTTGGGGCCTTAGCACTCATGGTGCTGATGAAATAGATGAATGGTATGGAATACCTTTTTCTGGGAAATATGAGGAAGGGAACCATCTATGTGTCATACTATGTAGATGCGTGGTCCAGCAAGGTTCCAATGTACGACAAAAGCAAAAATATGAATTACGCGATACGCATAGGCACCCCAATCAAAAAATTGTGTATACGCAATACCCAGAAAGCTGACAGAAATGCAAAAAAGCAGTATACAATACCCAGTGGTACCCGAAGAGCAAGAAATTGCATACCAAATAAACCGTAGGACTCAAAATTAACAAAGTTAACGACCTGAAAAGAATAATGCGATATATGTTACTTGAGCCAGTGATGGGCATTGCACCCCTTAAATATCACTGTCGTTACTCTGAGCCATTTAGGCATGCAGCATGCAGCACATAACAGGTAAATTATGCGCTAAGTGCCTTTACTCTGTACACAGCGACACACAGAGGGCACCCCGTCTACTGTCTCCAGTGCCAATTGTACTGTCTCTTCCTGCCCGGTGCTGCCTTCCATCTTGCGACGCGCTGCTGCCTGCTGAGAGTGAGTGCCTGCTGCCCACCTGCACTGCGTTGGAGTGACTGTTGACCCATCATTGCATGTGTTCCTGTGTCTGACCCTGTGGCCACATAATTTGCTCTGTCAGACGCCCACCTATCCATTACACAACCACTTCTCCACAGTCCATTTCCAGGACCAGGTTTGCCCACCCACACCTGCCTCGGGGTTGACATTTCTGAGTCATCATCAGTGAGGGGCACCCCCACCCCACGGCAGCGAGGTTGAGGGCTTCCAACTTCATCTCCAATGAATTCGGCATCATGGTTGATCCCGTCCTAGAGAACTATGATTCCCTCTTCATCCCATCAAAGCAACTGGGGAAAGACGCAAACGTATCATCATCACGGCTGCCATCAACATGGTGGTGGCAGACCATTGCCCGAAGACTGCGCATAAGCAATGGGAGAACCTCAAGACCCGGACCCACTCCTAGGCTTTAGCAGTCCTGTAGGCCTGTGCCATCGTGGAGGAGCACCGTGCGGGCTGCTTCAAGTTTTCATCGGCCACTTGTGGGTCGTGGAGACTTTCTACCCAGAGCTATATCCGTGTATCTGTGAGTGGCAACAGCGTCTGGATGCTGCTGGTGAGTATCTATGTGGTGTACAGCTGTACACTGCATGTGTGCTGTGCATGGGCCTGGATGATTGCAGTTACTCCCTTCTGTATGCAGCATGTGTGTTTCAGTGAGCCACAGTGGCATGCAGCCCCCAGACAATGCTCGCCATGTGTGATGTCAGATATCTGTTGATTGGACAAGCACTGGTATGTGCAGTGTTCATAGTTGTTGACTAGCACCACTTGTGTACATGCAATGATATGATATGGTATGATATGATATTTAAAACACAAGTGTTTCCAGGTGCCACGAGACAAGGGAGGGGAGACAGAGGAAAGACAAGACAAACAATCCTACTAGGCCTTGTTACATTCGGATTGTGCAAATGCGATGGCTGGAAGTGCAGGGAAAGGGGTTGGGGAAGTGCAAGGGATTGGAAGGGGGAAGTACAATCAGGGAAGCATGGATCTGAGTAAGTGCAGCCAGGGCATCGCAACTCTGGGAAAGTGCAAGGGGACTGGAGTGGGTACAGTTACAGACCCTAAATGCGTGGTAGGGACAGGAGGCAGTGCAAGGAAGACTGATCAGGGAAGAGCCTAGTATACAATCCTTGCAATCCTTCACTAAATATTATAACATACACTTCCAGAGTTTTTGCTTATATCACAGAACTTCAACCTCAAAAGGGAAGCAATTACAAATATATAAAACAATGGTGGCAACCTTAAAACTGTATCTGTGAGGTTCCAAAACATCTGAATTTCAAAACTGCAATGTTCAGACTGTGAGTCTGCATCACTGTTCACATCTGAGGCTTTTCCTGGTATGGGAACTGACAAAGCATTATTTGTCTTTTATCCCTTGACTGGCCATCAAAGCACCAAACTATTAAGTAGCTCCTGCCACATTCTTCCAACTCTTTTCTGAGCTTGCCCAATGAATATTTTGAAAGCAATGAGATGGTTTTCTGTCGTGGAGAGCAATTGTTGCAATAACTCCACGGACATGGAAGCACTTACTAACCAAAGCGAAATAGAAAGAACTCCTTTGAGGTGAACACCTGTTGCTCAAATGCAATCCTTCCCTAAATATTATAACATACACTTGCAGAGTTGTTTATTTCACAGAACTTCAACCTGAAAAGGGAAGCACTTACAAATATATAAAAACCCAGGTGCCAAACTTGAAGCTCTATTTCTGTGAGGTTTCTATATATCTGAGCTTAAAAACTGCAATGTTCAGCTGGGGGGTCTGCCTCATTGTTCTCATCTGAGGCTGTTCCTGGTATGGGAATTGATGCAGCAGTGTTAGCCTTTTTATCCCTTGAATGGCCCTCAAGGCACCAGACCATTAAGTAGCTCCAGCCACATTGTTCCTGCTCTTTTCTGAGTGTGTCCAATGTAGAATTTAAAAGCATGGAGTTATTGCAATAATTAATCACCTAACATGGACGCATTTACTAACCAAAAAAAAGTAGAAAGAACTACTGTTAGGTGAACACCTGTTGCTCAAATGCAATCCTTCCCTAAATATTACAACACACAATACAATGTCAGTTGATGGTTACACGTGCTTGGACAGTAAGAGTGCCAGATTACAATGTTGTGGAGATGTGAGGGGCATGCATGATGGATAGGTTGTTGGGTGGTCCATTACATAGTGTAGCCATCCACCCTCAACATGTGGAGGTGACATGTGTGCATGGATGTTGGTGATTGTAATGTTGGAGCATTGACCTGTCAAAGACATTGATGTGATCTGGCATCCCACAGCATGTGAAGTCTGAGTTCATGTACGATCATGCCATGTGCATGTTCTTGGGGCTACTGCATACTCGCGTGTGTCTCTGCAATTTGTGTATGTATGTGTTGCATGCTTACATGTGAGGCTGTCAGGGAGGCATGTTGCTTCATGTAATTGTGTGGATAGATGCCCAAGCAGGTGTTTGCACGGCCATGGTGTGCATAGTATAATCATGCGTGTCTACTTAGATCCATAATTCCACTGGGTGTCTTGTCACCAATATGTTCCAAGCAGTACTCTGTTCTATCTGTACTTCCATGCATTCTGTGGTTGGCTGACTTATCAGTGGACTACCTGCCCACCACCCATGTGCGCCTGTGCCATGACTCATGTGGCAATGCAGCAGGTTTCTGTTGGGTCACTTTGACATTGCCATTGCGCCATGTCATATTTCTTGGTATGTGTCTGTCGTCCACCGTCTATGAGCAGTGTTGACGTGTGAATGTGTTGGGACTGTGTTCATCATTGACCCTAGACTGGTGTGTCAGTTTTCATGGGAATTGCATGGGTGTGTGTATGTGGCTGTTGCTGGTTGACCTATGGTGACTTCATGTTACTGTAAATGTGTATGCCACATATGCTTTCACGCCGTTGACTGAAGTTAATACTCTATGTCTGCTTTCCCACGGTTGCTGCAGCAGGCAAAGAGGGAATAAGCAGTGCTGTGGAGTGTGGACTCAGGGACCAGGACACCAGACAGACCAAGGCACAGACCCCAGCCGCTCCCCCATGACACCTCCTCTTCGGGGGGCGATGTTGCTGAGAGAGCGCCTGGCCCATCGGGCGTGGCTGCTGGGGGTAAATCCCAGGCGTGAAGGAAGCAGGGGAAACCTGAGCAGCGGTGGAACATGGTGATGCCACACAGGGGAAATCCATGGGGGAAGACACCCTGGAGTCATCCAGGTTAATTGATATTGATATCGATATTTTATTTCTATCGCGCTCATACACAAGTGTTTCAGAGCGCGACAATGCAAGGGAGGGGAACAGGGGAGAACAAAACAGCGATCGTACTAGGCCCAGTGACATTGAGAACGTGCATGTGCATGGGAGAGGGGGAGGGGAAAAATGCATGGAAGGGGGAGAAGTGGAAAGTGCGAAGCAGAGGCGAAACAGATAAATAACAATAAATAAATAATAAAGGCAACAAAAAGTGGTAGTGCAGCCAGCACTTTACAAGTGCTATGTTTAAGGCAGCAGACAGGGTAGGTCTGATAAGTGCAGGAAGAAAAAGAGGGGGCTGTATGTGTGCAGATACAGACCCCAGTGCAAGGGGTGGCCCGGAGGCAGTGCAGGAGGGTGGCAGGGTGAGCAGGTACCTGGGCCCGGAGGACAGATAGTGGCCAGGTGCACAGTGCAAAGAGAGAAGAGATCAGCAGGGGAGAGGGGGAGCAAAGGCAGAAGAAAAGAGGAAGGTCTTGGGGTGCTTCTGGAACCTGAGATGGTTCTCCTCAAGTTTTAGAGTGGCAGGGAGGCTGTTCCAGAGGGAGGCCCCAGCCGAAGACAGAGATCTACCCCTAGCTCATTTCTTTGAAACACGACTGACCCTGAGGCAGTTGGAGGTAGAGGAGCAAAGAGCTCGAGCGGGGAGGTATTTGCAGAGGGATAGCTGAAGGTATTTTGGACTCAGGCCCCAGAAAGCCTTATGGGACAATGCAGAGGTTTATGAATTTAATCTTTGCATCCACTGGGAGCCAATTGAGAGATTTCAGAGATGGAGAGATACGATCCCAGGGCTTGAGGTCAAGGACAAGTCTCGCAGTCCTGTTCTGGATTAGTTGCAGAAGGTGGAGAGTAGAGGCAGGTAGATTTAGAAAGAGGCTGTTACAATAGCCCAAGCTAGAGAGAACCAGAGCTTGGGATACCATGAGCTTCTGGGGGAAGAAGAGGAAAGGCAGAGTACCTCTGAGGAGGTGCATTAGGACATTTGACTTTTTAGAGACCTCATAGATCTGGGCAGAGAAGGAAAGGGTGGAGTCAAAGATGACCCTGAGGTTCTTAGCCTCGCAGGTGGGGGTAGGAGGAGGGCCAAGGGAGGCCGGCCAGAGAGTGAGGGGAAAGGATGGTGAATGTGTGCCAATGAGGAGGATCTCCGTCTTGCTGGCATTCAGACAAAGATCATTGGCTGCACACCAATCTTGAATGGCAGTTAGGCAATCAGAGATGAGAGAGGGAGAGGAGGTGGCACAGAGCATTCTGAAAATGAGTTGAGTGTCATCAGCACAGTGCTGGAAATCTGAGCAGAAAGTGGCAATGCAGTGGGAGAGAGTTGACATGTATTGGTTGAAAAGCCAGGGCGAGAGGTTAGGCCTCTGGGGAACATCACAGTTAGAGAGGAAGATAGATGTAAGGAAGGACCCAAGTTGGACCTGAGAGGGTTGATCTGAGAGGAAAGAGGTGAGCCAGGCCAGAGCCTGGTCAGTGATACCCAGGTTTTCACGGAGATGGTTGAGCAGGATGGTATGGTTGACCATGTCGAAGGCAGAAGAGAGATCGAGGAGGATGAGGACAGAGGGAATGTTAGAGTCAAGGTTGGAGAGCAGATCTTCAAGGGTATTCAGGAGAGCAGTTCCCATGCTTCTGGCAGCTCTGAAGCCAGACTGGTGGTCATGGAGACAGCCAACAGAATTGGAATGAATGTTAAGCTGAGAGATGGCCAACTTTTCCAGGAGTTTGCCCAGAAAGGGAGTAATCTGCGATAGTGAGCTGGACAAGAAGGATCAGCTGTGGGTTTCTTGAGAAGAGGATGCACAAAGTAGTGCTTCAGAGTGGAGGGGAAGGATCCAGAGGCCAAGGAGTGGTTGCAAAAAAAAGCAAAGGCCGGAGCGAGGGTGTCAATGTGCTCCATGATGGTTTTAGAGAAACAGGGATGAACCTGTTTTGATGAGGCTTTCATAGATCGGACTTGTCTAGCGACCTCGTCAGGGGAGAACAGAGGAAAGGACGAGAAGGATGGTGGGGGGGTGGCTAAAGGAGGGTCAACAAGCACAGATGGAGAGGGGAGAGGAGGGGTCTGGGTGCAGAGGATGGACAGGATGTCCTGGGTTTTTTAAATGAAGTGAGAGTCAGGGGCAGTGCAAAGAGCCTGGGGGGCAACAGGAGGGGTAGAGACTGCAGCAGGGTTGTCCAGCTCCTTGCAGATTAAGAGTTTGGCCGAGTTGTTAGATGCCGCAGAGCTTGAATGTGGACTCTCTTCTTGGTGAGGACAGAGAGTCGGTATTGCCTTTGTAGCAGGCGACAGGCCAGTTTGTCAGAGGATTAACAGGAAGTCCTCTATTTCCTCTCAACCGCCCTACACTTACGTTTAAGTGTAGGTATGTCAGAGTCATACCAGGAATTGCACTTGGCTTTGGGCTTCAAACGGATCCTCATGACAGGGGCAAGAGCATCAAGCGTATCAGAAATTGAAGAGTATAGCAGAGACAGGGCTGTGTCAGAATGTGAGACAGCCAGTGGTGGAGGGGGGAGAGAAAGTGGAGGCAAAAACCTCAACTGACACACGCTTCATGGGCCGGATGTCCGAGAAGGCAGGTGGCAGTGTTGGGGTAGGCTAGGCTTGGGGGGAAAAGAGGGAGAGATTAGAGGAGAGGAGGGAGTGATTTCTCCAGGAGAGAGGAGTGGTCAGAGGGATGGAGAAGGGGAGGTCAGAGGAGATCAAGACATCGACTGTGTGCCATGCAGAGTGAGTCGGGCCAGAGGGGAGGATGGACATGGAGAGGGAGTCGCAGAGGTCATGGAAGAGTACAGAAGAGGAGCAAGGAGAGTCTAAATGTATATTGAGGTCATAGAGGAGAAGGAGTTGAGTGGTAGAGGCCAGGAGGGAGGAGGAGAGGTCTGCCCACTCAGAGAGAAATTAGGTGATTTGACCAGGAGGCCGGTAGATGGTAACCACAGTAAGAGAATGGGTAGGCGAGAGAGAAAGCCTACAGACAAGGCATTCAAAAGAGGAGTAGGTCTGAGTGGGAATGATAGAGGCAGTAATCCACTCAGGAAAGATCAGGGCTACCCCCCCACCGGACTGGGAGGATCTGGGTGCTGAGAGGATCTTGTAGCCATCATGGAGGAGAGTGTCAAAGCTTGTGACAGAGATGGCTGTGAACCATGTCTCAGTAAGACCAAGGACATCAAGCTCTAGTTCTTCAAGGAGGTGGCAGATGTCAGCGGAGTGTTTGACAGCTGAGCGAGAGTTGAGAGTGGCAATATGAAGAAGGTTGCCAGCCTTAAAGACCTTTCAGGGAGGGGTACAGATCAGAGGTACGCCCTGTGGAGGAAAAAGAGCCCTAGGAGGGGCAGAGGAGGAGGAGGAGAGAGAGAGCAAGGTAGCCAAGGGGTGAGATGAGGAGACAGCAGGAGATGAGAGGATATTGATGAGGCAAGGGAGGCGCCTATCAAAGAGGAGGAGATTGGCCTGAGGGCCTTAGACCATGACAGTGCATTTAGGTAGACATTAATGATGACGTTAGAGGAGTCGAAGGAAGCCATGAGAACTTCCCAGCGAGCGGAGGTGGAGATGGTGGCCATTGCAGGCCAGCCCTTGAGGCCAGGTGGGGGCATACAGAAAGTTGTGCATGCTGCAACCCTGTGCCAGTGGCATGAGATGCAGCAGTGCTCACCTTCCAGGATGCCTCCACCAAGACCAGCATCCCAGTGTCAACTGGTGTATCCATCTGGGATAATGTGCTGCCCTGCTGCCTGTCTCATGAGGCGAATCACATTCATACGTGATGATATACAGGCTACTCGTAGTCAGCTTGTACATCATCACAATGAGCTGTGCCTTCTCATGGCCTTGCTGGCAACAGCATTGTTCCCAGTGGGATCCCTGTAGTTACCCCCTCCATGGTGCACCAGTCATTCTTCAGGGTGCCTTAAGGTTCACATTCCAGCATGGCCCCCTGTATATCAGTCCCACTACCAATTCCCTGTCTGGTTGAGCTAACGTCCCTGCCTAAGTTGGGAGTACCTTCAACATTGTATGAGGTTGTCATTGTGCCTACTGAGGCACTGACAAAGACACAGGCAGTAGAGGGTCAGCAGGCACCTCAGAGCAATGCAGGTGTCATACGCCAGTGATGACAGTCATCAGGTCAGAGGGCGTACCTACTCAGCTTTCACTCCACATGACAGCAACAGGTAGCAACCATTAAGAGGCAGACCGTCACAGGAGATACCACTCCGAGAAAGCATGTGGCAACTTTGAAGCAGGAGGACCATTGTGGGGCCATGCAGGCTGTGTTATTCATGTTCAGACACTACCAGAGGCAGCTGGTGGTAGAGAGGCAGTGGGCAACCGAGGCTGCACTGATGGCGGCACGGGCTGAGGTGGCACTGCAGTGAGCTAAGAAGCAGGCTGCCATCCTGGAGGCCACTTGCAGGTCAGCAGAGGAGGCGGAGCAGCATATGGTGGCCACCCTGCTATCCCTCCAGGCAACAGCGGAGGCCCGTCTGAGGGGGGAGTATATTGGTTGAGACTCAGCCCTGGTCAAAGCATTGTCTGGGATTTGAGAGGACTAGCCCACTGCTGTGTAAATTGTTATTTAGGATTATGTTTTATTTGTGACTTTTTTTTCTTTTCTTTAACAGACTTGTATGACATTCCTTCCATTTGATCATGTATATAGTTCAATTTAAATACAGGTTTTACATCACTTCATTCCATGCTTTGTGCCGGCATCTGTTCATCGTCGGTCATGTGTATTGTGGCCTCACTGTGTGTGTCACGTTGATGCTGTGATGCTTTCTGAGGGAGCGGTGCACATGTTACTGACATGTGGGGGTGTGGCCATCAGACAGCTTGTGGGTGAACTGGATAATTTTCACATCCATTCCTTGTTTGACGTCAGTGTGTTGGTGTTATTGGCATGGAGGCTTCAGTTGTGTGTGATGGTGTACATACAGGTCTGGTTGTGGTGATGTGTACCCACACATGGTCTTATGATGGTTTTTGTTGTCTCTCATTGGGGATGGATTGCCACCTGTTCATGTGTATTTCAGGTACACTGTTGTTCAGGTGTCCCCTTGGTACATGCTTGGGAGTGTGTGTGTGCCCACGCTCTATTTACTGTAGTGTGTACTTGGCATTGTAGGTGTTGTGGTGGGAAGTGGGCTCACTGGTGATGGGTGGCCTGGACACATCACTTGTGGATTTTACATTTCATGGCTGTGTCACTCCCATGTCATGATCACCCAACCACCCACCCACCCACGTTTGTAGTCACACACTACCTGCTCTCATTTCATGCAACACCTCTGCCACTGGAATGCCAATGAGTTCTATGATTGCTGTTTTAGTGTGGTGACGCACATTTTCTGTCTCTCACTCTCTTACTGGCTTCCCATCATCCATGCACATACCTGTCATGTTTCCATCCCTGGCAGGGACTTTGCCACTCTTGGCACCCTGGCTACTTTTGCACGGGTTGTAAAGCAACCAGTCATTCTTTGTGGATATGCCCAATCTATGATTCTGCATACATCTCTCATCCACAGGCATTCACTTTCTGTGCTTGAGGCCATTGCAATGACACATGGGTAATATTCACATGCCACTTTGTATTGGATTCACATGTCACATCTGCATGGGGTGGCCACAGTGTAGGTGGTGCAACAGTGTGCCATTCAGCTGGGGTGATGCAGATTCAGGTCTACCAAGGAGTGACAGGAGATTTTCCAGTCCTGGATTCAACAGTGCTACGTGTTGGTGAAGGATATGTGGCAGGTATGCTTCATGGTGGAGACAGACCAGAAAGGTTAAGGTAAGTTGCGGATCCACATTGGACAGGTAGGGTGGAAGACTGTCAGGGTGCTGCCTGGGGGTAGTGGCAGAGGTGAGGGAAGCTGGTGGGTGATGTCAGGACCTGAACGGGCTGCCTGGGGTTGTGGTAGGGATGAGGTGGGCTGGTGGGTTGTGTCAGGACTTGAGGGGGCTGCCTGGGTTAGTGTCAGAGATGAGGGGGGCTGGTGGGTGGTGTAATGATTTGAAGGGGATGCCTAGGGTAGTGGCAAAGGTGAGTGGGGCTGTTGGGTGGGGTCATGACTTGCGGGGGCTGCCTGGGGTAGTGGCAGAGATGAAGGGGGCTGGTGGATGTGTGGGGAGGAGAGTGTATTGTCAGCAGTCTGCCTGCAGTAGTGGCGGAGGTGAAGGGGGCAGGTGGGTGGTGTCAGGACTTGAGGGGACTGCTTGGGGTAGTGGTGGAGGTCAGGCGGGGTGGCAGGAGGGTGTACTGTCAGTGGGCTGCCTGGGGTAGTGGCAGATGTGGGGGGGCTAGTGGGTGGTGTCATGAATTGAGGAGGCTGGCTGGGGGTAGTGGAAGAAGTCAGGGGGTTTGGTGGTTGGTGCAGGACTTAAGGGGCTGCTATGACTTAGGGGTATATGCCAGAAGTTTGGGTGCCTTGGGAGTAGAGGGGACAATCTACAGTTTCGCTGGGGTGCAGGCGTGACTTAAGTAGTACCACATGCAGTTTCAGAGGGGTGTAGCCATTACTTAAGGAGAACTGCACACAGATTCACAGGGTTGAAACATTACTTATGGGGTATCGTGCATTGTTTCGCAGGGGTGTAGCCATTGCTTACGGAGGACAGCTCACAATTTTGCAGGCAATGTTTGTGGTTTGCGTGTAGGCGTGTTGTGGGCGTTCCTGGTGCAACTTAAGTTTTCTTTGTGTGGCAGGTTACTTTTTCCTTTGAAATCCATAAATACACAGAACGTGCAAAGAGACTTTTGCGTGCATTTGCACGCAAAGTTATTTTACGTTCGGAGTACTTTGCAGGGGATGTGCGCTTTTTCTATAATTCACGCCCATACTATAGTAAGGAACAGAATGTGTTAATTTAAAATTGTGGGTTCGTTTCATAGGCACACTGTGTTGCTTTAATAACAACCAAGCTTTTTCCTAGTGCTGGGTCCGTGGCTTTGCACTCCATTAGGGTAAAATAAAGCAATACAGCAATTCTCAAAAGCACACAATCCACGCACGACTGTGTAGCTTTGGCTCTCGTTCATGCTGCTAGTCGGGCTTCCATGCGTGCTCAGAGCATAATGAGGGTCCAACCACAGCCCATATTTAAAGGGAGTCAGAGACACTTCCACAAAGAGAGTATTAGTAACTACAGCTACCCTGGCGAAGCAACAGGAAGGGTCTGTTGGTGATTTCTTGTTCCCTATAAATGGATGTTGTGTGGATGTGCAGTGCATAGGAACCCCTTCCCTTATGGCAAATTTTAGCACACGCCCTAATTGCTTATTCTTGTTCTTTGACTCTTATGCAAGCATCTATAAGTGTACATCAAAACAAGCATTGGCAAAGAAATAGTTTTGGCTTTTGTATAGGCATTTGCCTTGCACTGTCATAATATTCGGAAGTGTGAACACCATTTACCAGCTGTTGATATGTGTGGCCAGATAAAATCCATTATGAAAGTGCCTGGAAAAGAGCGTTCCGATGCCTACATAAAAGCCTAAACTTGGCTTTGCCAGTGCTTGATTAGGTCGATGCATACCTCTTTTAATTGAACAGATATAGTTTCACTCTGATTATTTCAGATAAGGCATGTGCCGTCCTGTGATTGATAGTGTGGCTGCCTGTAAACTAGGCTTACACTGCCCAAGCTGGTTTTCGCATCAATTAGATGAGCTTGTTTATTGGGAAACTACTGCATATGTCCAAAAGAGGTGGTGCCAAGATTCACATCAAATGATACTAACGCATAGGTATGATGTGTGTTACAAAGTCATAGCAGACAAACAGCATGCCCCGGTCATTTAATTGCCTAGTAATAAGCATGCAATGATAACAGGAAAGCGAACAATATCTATTTGCATTTCCTTGATGTAGTTCACAGAGGTTTATTGGATAAACAGCAAGTGACTGGCATTAATTCAGACACTTGTGTGGTCTTTTCAAGTAAACTGGCTTTCCTATGAATAGACATTCTGGCATATGGATTCTGTCATACGCTGTCATTTTTATAGTCAGTATCAGTTGAAATGATAGGTTTTACTAGATCTCCCTAAACGCTTAGTTCTGTAATCATATTTCAAAATGTAAAGTAATCCCCTGAGATTACCCCGCGCACCATAGAAAGTACCTACAAGTACCGCTTAGCAGCGAGACTCCCTGCTGCTACAAAAAGGATTACCTGTTTCCAGTGGGATTTACTATGCTGTGGACTATTATAACCAGAAGGCTTTGCTGCACAACTCAGGTCGAGCAACACGCGCCTTTTTGAGGCAAAACTATATATTGTGAGCACCATAGCAAGTACCTACAAGTACCGATTAGCTGCTTCGTCACGGCGACCCTGTGACCCTGTGGAACCTTCTTGTAGAATTGACGGTTTCAGGAAATAGTAGGTGTAAGTAAAAGCATACTATTTAATTGTTCGTTATTTGGTGATACACATGGTAAATTGAAGATTGAAATTGAATAAACCAAAATTGTGCTATTGAGTGTGAGCACTAAAAAAGTACGTTTTGTCTGTACAAAGGGGCATCCATGTCATATCGTTTATACTCCTTAAAAACCAACATGCCTAATGACTTGGGACTGCCGACAAGTCCACCTGATAACTTAGCTGACATGACAAAGTGTACATTTTGTACGTCCCGGAAAGCAATCACACTGACACCAGTCATACGGACTCCATGGTGAATCAGGACATCTGTATGCTCTGTGCCAAAAAATGTAGGTTACTACGGACACTCAAATAATAGATTCTGTGATACCCTCTCTGCCCTGTAACATCAAAGACCCTGTAGAAAGTATGAGTGGTTTAAATGTTGATAAAGGGGTGCACCCACTTGGGGTCTCTGACCAAACAATGTTAACCATAACACAGACACCTACTAAATGGGTCCGACAAAAAGGGAATGTATCTCTAATAGAAGAAGAGTCAGAAAGGAGTGTACCACCCTCTGATATTTCATTGCATGCTAGCATTGGAGAATTAGACATCTCCTATTGTACAGATATGACTGATTATCATGCGCCTTGCTCAATGGATACACAGACAATATATAGCTTATTCATACATAAAACCAACGCCACAACTCGGTTTACCAATTAGTAACTTTGCTAATTCATCAGAAAATCTCGCCCTTATTGAAATCTTGCTTGCAGCTGTTAACACAACTATATCAAGCCTCGTTAAACTATTTGAGGGACTGGATTTGAAAATTACTCAGCAATCCACGCAAATCCAACAAATATCTGAGTGGATTGAAAAGTTACCTCATGATTTAAAGAACTCAGAGGCCAACACAAATGCCATGGAGAGAGTTGACAGTATTGAGCGTTGTCTAGCGAATGTAGGCATAGGAACAGCATGCCCTGCGATATCGGTTTTACCCTTGTTTACAAAGTTAATATGACCAATAGAGTGTGGTGAGGCAGAAATAGTGAAGCTAAACGATTCCTGGGTCAGCTTTGATTCAAACTCTGACAATCCATGCCCTGTGGCGTGTCCTGCCCATTGTGGTGTCTTTCCACAACAGCCACGCACCAAAAAAAAACACCAGCAAGAAAACTAAATCAGTGGTACGCAAGACAAATAATATGGTCAGTCAGCAAATGGCGGGAGTCACGAGTTCCCAAACAGAGACTCCTCATTCTATGAAAGTTACAAAGGTGGCAAAGCCAGTAACAAAAGCTAAAGCTCCTGGCCACGAGAGCCTAGTGATGGCAAATCAAACTGGTCCAGTGATTATACTGGACCGAATAACACAAACCTTGCCCCCAAATCATTCCCTGTTAGATGAGCTAGTTGAACTCATAGAAGAAAATTCAAGAATTATCGAGAAGGTTGGAAGGTTAACAATAAGTGAACCAATTCCCGCTAAACAAGCACAATTGTCAACAGTAAATCTAACAAAGAACAATGTAACTGACTCAATACAAGATCCTGGTCGTGAACATCGAATAACAACAATAAAAGCCGCAGTTGATGCGTATTTACTACAAAGCACAACAGAAGCCACAGCACTCTCGTGTCCGGAAGATGCCATGAAACACAGTTGAATGATAAAGAGACATCTCATACAGAAAGAGATAATAATGCACAACCAGTTAAACAACCAAATGAATATTGGCAATTGCAGAATGTAACCAGATTGTGAGCTGCAGATACCAATGTGACCACAATAAACAATTTAAATGAAGGATTTAGCTCCACAGTTAGAGTTTGGGAGTACAAAAATACAAATAAAAATAACTTCCAGTTTTACCACACATTCATTATGAAATGTTGCGATGCCCCTTTTGAAAAGTATGATTTATGTCAATCAAGCATACTGAATATCTTTGCAGATGTGTGTGCGCTTGAAGATTTATCTTCAAGCAATTTTTACCAAGTTGAATTTTTGTGTGATCAAAACCTGTCCATTGTGCGTCTCTGGATTAAATCAGGGTTGGTACTAAACACAATGGAAAGCCACAATGGAACTATTTAGAATGGGTTTTTTGATAGCGCAATATCCAGAACGATTGGTTCAAGAAACTGAGGTGGTCAAAACAGCTCTAAAGCAATCAAGTACTGATAAACAGCTCAAACCGATTTGCCAATGTCCCTATTGTGACACGTTGCCTAAACTACACAGAGAGAAACTAGAAACCATGCAGGCATAACTATCAATTAAAGAAAATATAAAATAAATCTCCTTGGCAAGTTGGAACACAAGGGGCCATACACATTTGCAATGGGGGAAAAATAATGGTATAAATGATTTTGATATAGTGGCCCTACAGGACAATTGGATGATGACAGTGCCGGTGTGCGATGATCATGAAGTTGTTTTGTTACCAGCCATGCCTGCATCAAAAGGGCAGCCTACATCCGGCTTGCTGGTTGCTGTATAAATCAGCAAGGGGCTGAAAATCTACTCATGGGCGTACCCTAATAAATGTGTCCAATTGGTTAGGATCTCCTATTCAAATCAATCATTAGCTATAATCATTTTGTATCGAAATCCCTCTGGTATTTCAGATGATGCTCTTTACAAAGATCTGTCTAGCGTTCTGCAATTGATAGCTAAAGCTAATGACATGACAGCAACACTCTTGGTGGGAGATTTAAATCTCAACTACAATAATTTGAAAAAAAAAGAAGACAATCACAAGACACACTGAGATGGATTAATTTTATGGGAGTCAGAAACCTAAGAATGGTTAATGGGTCAATTCCGGGAGATATCCCATCACATCACACCTGGGAGAGAGGTGGGTCAAAGTCTACTATTGATTATATCTACATGAGAGATACTTTATTTAACATTACAAAGACATTTGAAGTGGTGCAGCAGACACTTAACGATCATCACCTCCTAACTTTGTGTTGGCCATGGGTTGATCATGATGTTGGTAACAAACAAGCTTGGTCATGTCAGGTGCTAACCATTAATAATGCCAAAACGCAATTTAGGTGATCAGACTGTAGCCTATCAATATTGAATGACAACCTTTGAGTCTTATGTAGACACTTTATCCACCTTTAAAAATATATATGTCAGCAATGGTGCACAAGGGACTAACCACACACATAGCTTTGACTTTCTTCCCCAGAAAACAAGAGCATTTTACAGGAGAGAAATTAGAGCTATTCGCAAATTGCCTGCTGGAGAACGAGAACAAGCTATTAGATCTGCCAAATGCAGGTATCACAATTGGACACGTGCCGGGAAAGCTAGGCTTTTTGAAGCTGATAGAGTCTTTCATGTTTGCATTGCTTAACACAAATGCTGCACAAGTTTGGGAATTGCCTAGAAAATGCACTTCTCAGAGTCAAGTGGGCACGAAAGAAAATGGTGTATCGGAATCACAATGGTTGGCCCACTTTTCACGTCTGTATGCTGATGAGAGTTTTGCACATTATAAATATGAAAGTAAAACAGCTTCATGTTGGGCTCTATAGTGCACAGAGGAAATAGTGGAGGAGTTAATACATAAGTCCTCCTCTTGGCGGTCAGCAGGGCCTGATGGGTTGAATAATTACATGTTTAAACAGAATCCAAAACACTGGGCAACCTTCCTCAATAATGTCTTTCAAAAAATCATAAACACTGGCAAGCTCCCAATGTCTTGGCGCTCGTCGCTGATCGTACTGATTTTTATAAAACGGCGTTCGCGTAGAGGCCATGAGTTACCATCCAATTGCATTGCTCGATGCTGCAGGCAAAATCTTCTCATGATTAGTATTGAGAGATGGTAACTTATGTACTCGTACACCAGAACAGCGGGATCCAAATCAGACTGGGTTTGTTGCGGGAATGGGGACCGCAGTGAAAATTCTTGCCCTTAATGCACTTAAAGCCCAGGCACACACATCAAAACAACCAATTTATTTTGTGTTTGTTGATTAACACTCTGCTTTTGACTCGGTCTCAAGAATGAAACGAATGACAAAATTGGTAAAAGCAGGGTGTCCCGCATCGCTATGGGACATCATATATGCCCTACATTTGGCTACATCAATACAGATAAGGTTGTCAGTCGTGGGTTTGCTGTCATCCGCTATTCCAACAGCAAGAGGGCTGAAGCAGGGATGTATCCTTGCTTCAGCCCTCTTCAATTTGTTCATTCATGATGTAAAAGAGGCTTTTGTAAACGTGTGTGCAGGCTCTCCAAGAATGAATGGGATTGGAACTAAGGCATTGTGGTATGCGGACAACTTGGTGCTGGTTTCCAAGACCCCAAAAGGGATACAAAATTTACTGACGACACTAAGTGCCTATCTTGACCAGAATGAATTGGTTATTAATCTGAAGAAAAAAAAACAAATTGTGACTTATGCACCCAGAAATACAAATAGAAGTAGAATGGACTGGAAGATTGAGAACACCAGCATAGATGTTGTGCCAAATTATGTATACTTGGGCCTGATATTTGATGGGATGCCACCTGGCAGCTCACAAATGAGAACAATTGAGCTCAAATTATCTACAGCCATATCGCAGACAGGTTAATTCTTTATAAATATGGCAAATTCGCCATTAAATCTGCCATAATGTATTGGCTTCAGAATGTAACACCTACGATCTTGTATGGTTTGGAGACTAAAAATAAATATTCTTGATGACATAGTTAAATAAATTAGAAGCCACATTTTGGAGACTTGTTCTTCAGCTTCCACAATGCACTTCAGGACCATGGCTGCGTTATGAGTTGGGGCTCACTTCTCTAGTAACCATGTATAATTGGCGTTTGGGTGCCTTATTTCGAAAATGTTCTGTAAAGAACGACACCATTTTGTCAATCTTGTCAAATTATATGCTGTCCTCATCACATGAATTTGAACAAAACTAGACTAAACACATTTTTGGAGTTTTGGCAAATGCAGATATAACAATTGACAATCTCATTACGAACCCGGACTGAGTCAAGCTTAAGATTTATATGATGGATTGGATCGAAACAAGAACACGATGCCTCACATATAAAGATTTTAATAACCTTTCGTTTGGTCCAAAAAAATTCAGGGATATAGAATCATATCTGTGTAGTGCTCCACCACCGCATATGAGAAGTGCAATCTTACGTCTGCGTTTAAATTTTAGCCAATTCAAGACTTATTAGCTCGGAGGAAGATCATTAAACCTGAATACAATTATTGTCGTTTTTGTTGTGACCTGTTAACTAAAGAAACATTGAAACATTTAAAAGTAGAGTGTCGGTCCCTTATGGTAATAAGGAACACACACTTTGTTAAACATATGGCTTATTTTGGTAATATGAGTCGTAAAAACAGGTGGATAGCGATTGTGGCTTCCAAGGTTATGAGTATTCGCTTAGCGGCAGTAAATTTTATGAATGTCTTGAATCTAATTGATCAGTCTGAGTGTCAGGCTAAATAGTTGCCATGAGCGAAGAACCAGCAGTACTTGATATTGTAAGATTATGAATAGCTCATGAATTGTAAACAATCAGTATGTCATTTGATCTGAGATGGAATTGTGTTGTAAGGTAGTACGTTTTTATGATGAGTGGGTAGGCAATATTCATTTTATTTTATTATGAATCCAATTCAAGCAATTCGATGAAACACAAATGCTTACTTTTACCATTTATGTGTGATATTATATATATACATGTACATATTTCTTACTGTACAAATGGCTTTGATTGTATATGTGTTGATGATAATGTGATTGTTTATTTGAAGTTGTGAAATTAATAATTGAAAAAGTTGAGTAACATCAGCTAAATCAATAAAAATAAAAAAAGATTACCCTGACAGTCATCGTGTGATGTGCATAAATGAATGAGATCAATGGTGTAACACAAAATTTGGGGCCCCCCTGCGAGCCATTCTGAGGGCCCCGCCCAACTGGTCGCGCCATACTCTGGGCCGGCCTAGATTACAATGCTTGCGCAATACGCACAGATGTGCTGCTGCAGGGGTACACCACACACTGCACTAGGCGAAAGAAAGAAATATGTGTTTTAAAGCACACTTTCTGAGAAAAAATGTCTAAAAGACCAGAGGGTTTGCAATTGTTTTTTAGGGTAGCACCAATCTAAAAATCCAATACATGCAAGTCACCAACAGTGCACAGGAACTTTAATTCTTTAATTAATACAATGCTTTGCTTTTAAAAATGCCATGCCACAATGAAAACATGTTCAACTTGCTGTACAATGTAGACCAGTCTAGACACATAATAACATATTACAGTAAAGCATGTCATGCCACATTTAGACATACCTAGACTGGTTGCTCCAAAATGCCAGTCAAAGCAATAACACTAATCATAGTTATTTTAACACAGATACCCAGACAAATATACAATGCTGCAATAAGAAACGGCTAGACTGGCAGCACGCAAATGCCAGTCTAGCCAGGTAATTACACTTAGCAGGACTGCTTTATCAGAGGTGCCCATTTAAAAAATATCAAGCCAAACTAAGAAATGACTAGACTGGCTGCACCAAAATTCCTCTCTAGCCACTAATATCAGAAAGCAAGCCTGCTTAGCCTGGACATGGATGACCATTATGATTTATAGCACAATCCCCATCCCACCCCACACACCTCCACTCCCCACCCACACATCCGCACTTCCTGCCACCCCCTGCCCCAACCGCCAAAATCAGCTTCTCAGCCCGGAATTACCTGCCTGTGTCTTTTCCTTGTCCCTGTGCTTACGTATGAGGCTCCTTGCCTCATATGTAAGTACTGGGATGTGAAGGGTGGGACTAGGAGTAATAAAGATTACAGGTAACTAAGCCAGACATTAACTCCATGTCCCTCTACCTTATCCCAGAACTTGTGTATGAGCCAAAGTGCCTCATACACAAGTACTGGGACAAGGAAGAATAGGGATATGAGTAATGCAGATTACCAATAAGTAACCACAGGATTAAACACAAGTAGTAGTGGGGCAACACCATTGATCTTGCAGGGCTTCAGCCCTCCCCAAACTCCATCCCCTTGACATTTTGGGCTATGTTGATGTGACTTGGCTGACTTACAGAGCCATTGCCAGACAGAACAGGACACAGATGTTAAACAGCACCTGGGTTTCAATGTTAACAAAGGCCCACCAATTACTAACATGAAGCATTTCCCTGTTAGTTCAAATGCATAATTCTTTAGGCAATTGAAATCTTGATGTGGGTTTAGTACGTGCATGCCAGGGAAGTGACTGGAAGGGTAGAGAGGGGACAGGAGCCAGATTATTCTCACAGCAGTCCATATTGGTGCTGTCAGACTTAAAGGAGAGATTTAACTGCTTGTACCATTGAAGCTGCACTAGAATAGTCTCATTAGAATGCATAAAGAAGTTAGATGCCCATAAAAAATAAGTTTGCCCCTCCCCCACTGCCCGTGAAGTTAGCACCACTACCAACATTTGAGGGGTTAGCATCTCCCTGCCTGAAATGTAGGTTTTGTTGTGCCCCTGAACACAGGCACACACACCATTCGATATGCACACACACACACAGCCATCCATACATTTAAGTGTGCACCTATTCACCATACAGACACACTCAGACAGCCAGCCATACATGTAAATGTGCATCATTCTACCATACAGAAACACACACACAGGCAGCCACCCATACATTTAAGTGTGCACCCTTTCACCACACTTACACGGGCAGCCTATACAAATATATTTTTTTTAATTTGGTTTATTACAAACCTTTAAAAAGAAGAAAATAACATCTGATACAAAGAAGAAGCAAGACTTGTATTCTATCGTTCAAGGCCTCATGTGTCATACTGAGAGTATGTCTGGACAGTTCGTAGACAGCAGCAAGCAGTTTACCCCTCTATCTTGGAAAACAGTGGTTAACTACAAAGGTAGGTAGGCAACCCTACAATGGTAACATCCACACCTCCTGAACACCTTTCAGTCATTTGACCATTGATTCCAAGAAAAAAGTTAGCGACACAATTAGCTTTTGATCAGTTGCGTCAAACATTAGCTGCCACGAGTCTTTTACACAATAGGTCAATCTTTCCGCCATGATGTTTCCAAAATGGAGGTTTCTTTCTTCAGCTAGAGCGGCACAGAAAAGCACGAGGTGTTGTAGAGTTTCTTTCATTTCACTGCACTGTCGACATAGGTCAGATGGTAATGTATCTTTTGACCGTAAATTAGTTCTTTCTCGTGTTTTGAACATGTTCAAGCGAAACATCATGTACTGTCTTCTTCTTCTAGCATCTTCTATAAGTGCGTCTGAGGTCAAAGGTCTCACACCAATCTCGTCTTTATAGTATTTTTTTTATTTGTTCAGGGTTATTGTGCAATGTTTCAATGTCTGTGTCCACACCCATAAGTGCAACACAGAGTTCTTGTTGTTTTCCCAGGGTTTTCAAGGATTTTGAACTGCAAGGTGATGTCTTTCAGTATCATTTTACGAAACAAGGCCAGTGTGTTCCAAGTCACTCATGCGTTGATTGATGTTAGGCTCAAGTCATATCTTATGCACGCGGATGGTGTACCAAAAGATGTTTTCAATTGTGTTCCACAAATCAGCTGAACAACCCAAGGCGCACTCGGCACCATAGGCTAACACAGGAGTTGCTTTTTGTTTAATAAAATGCCAGGACTGGAAGCATATGATACAGGCTGTATTTTTTATGTAAAGCCATCGCCTGTATGGCCATTTGTCGCCACTTAAATTTTGTGTCATCGACCCACGGTGCGTCGTTCAGACTGGAGCTGATCTTCATCCCCAGGTATTTTGTATGAATTATAGAGTTTAACTGTGTTTTCTCTAAATGCCATTTAAAGGTTGTTCGGTTTAGGGTCTTTTGCTCACACAGATTTCTTAGCACAAGTATTTCAGATTTTGCTATATTTAGCTCAACACATTTTCCTCCACATATCGTTCCAATGCTGTTAGTTTCCGTTAAAGACCCACTGGTGTTAAGTCTAACAGTATTAAGTTGTCTGCATAGAGTAGATGACTTACATGAGAACTGTTGATTTTGGGTGAGAAGGATCCTTCGCCGTTAATTGTTTGGCTGATATTGTGGAGGAAGAAGTTAAAAATGATGGCTGCAAGTGGACATCCTTGTTTCATGCCACGATGCATTGGAATTGGAGCAGATCATTTCCCCGGCCTGTCAAGTCGTATTCTGATGTCCGTCTTGGTGTGGAGGTCTTGTATAGCTGCAAGAAGGCTTGGAGTGCACTTCCCTTTGATGAGTTTTACCCATAACAGTTCCCTGTCAACACTGTCAAAAGCTTGGGATAAGTCAATTACAGCCACGTTAATCTTTGTCCCGGTTCGTATTGCCTCCATTTTCATAGTGTTAATGAGGAACAAGTTTAAACTACATCCAACTCCTTTTACGAAACCGGTTTGTCTTGAATCAATAAGGTTATTTTGTCGAGTCCAATTTAGCAATTTGTCTTTTAGCAAGGTTGCATATACCTTGTTGAAGACGGTGTCTAGTCAAATGGTCGACAGACAAATGGTCAACAGACAAATGGTCGACACAATTTGGTCAACAGGACAAATGATCGAATTGTCTTTTTATTTATATATATATTTTTTAGGTTTTCGTTTAGGGAAAAAAAGGAGTTTTTAGCAAAAAAAAGGAGGTTGGGGGGTCCCCCCAAAAAAAAAGAAAATGTGAAAAAACCACAAAAAAAAATGTGATCATTTGACCTGTCGACCTTTTGGTGTCGACCATTTGTCCTGTCGACCATTTAGATTCGACCAATTGACATACAACCGCTGAAGACATCGAGCAGAGCAATCAGGTGGAGCCTTTGGGATTTGATCTGTCGCCGTTTTTAAACACTGGTACAATAATTACGCTCTTCCATGATGTCGGTGTGGCGTGTCTTGACATGATTTTCTTGAACAAGGTGTCACAGAAGTCCACCCAAATTTGAGGGTTTTCTTTCAGTGTAAAGTTGGTAAATCCATCAGGCCCAGGCGCTCGGGAAGGGCCTAAGTTGTTGATTGTCTCTGGGATATCTTCTTTAGAGAAGGTCAGATCCAAATGCCCTAGATTTGGAAGAAGTAAGTCTGGAGTAAAACCTTTTTTCTCATAGAGGTCCTTATAATTGGGATAGCCAGTCACTTTCAGTGACCATGTTTGCCTGTACAACGGTTTGGGAGCCTGAAATAGTGTTTATAAGGCTTCAAAACTCACGTGTGTTGTTACTTCCCAATTTTAACAACATAACCTCAGTGTTCGATTGCATCATAGCTGCTTTATGTTGCTTGAGCCAGTTCTTATAGGCTTGTTTTATGTTTTTAATCTTTTTAGCAGTTTCGTTAGAGTAGCTACCGCTACATGCTCTTATGTCGCTTCTCTTCTTGCGTTTATGCTTAAGGACTTCTAGGTCGAAGGCATGCAGATTCTTAAAGCAGCGGTTTTTCGGTCCTTGTTTTTTCTCCATGAAATTTTCCAAGATATGGTGGTACTCGAGTTGAGTTTTATCCTCCTGATAAACGGCATTTATTCCTTCATCTCTGGTTCGGACAGATGTAGTCGAACTCAGCTAGACTCTACGACTATGTCGTGAGACCATTTCTCTGAAACTTTTTGTGAGGAAACAGCAGTTCGAGTCAGGTGCTTTGATGCAGTATTTGATGATCGTGGTTAGATGAAGCTCCTAATGTTGGTTCAACTGCCCATGTAGGCTAGCAATAAACATGCTGGTGGTTCGAAAATATTTAGACCATGTCAGATACAAGAAATGGCTTCAAGTTCATGGTGAGGGAATGATGTGCTTAGATGGCATGGCGTATCAGTAAACTGGTTTGAATGAGTGAGATAGCTGTTTGAAGATCGGACACGCTTCAAAGGCAGCTTTAAAGGGTTCTGCTGGCTTAAACTGAGCCCAAAGGGATCAAATCACAGCTCAAAGTGGTTTGACAATCAAAACACAAGATTTCTGGGTTTCTTAGCTCTCAGATACTATACGTCCTGCTGCAGGGTCTCAGTGGCAGGTCTAGTCTTTGTTCTTGGGCTCCCAATGCAAGGCAGGGCAGTGCACACTTAAAGGAGATCCTGGGTAGCGGTGTGACTGACAGACATGCAGATCTTTTTACAGAAGCTGGTAACCTTCAATTTGCCTTTAGAAGGGGTAGGGAACAGAGCCCACCTCTGCTTCTACACTCAGCTCATCCTGAAGTGAGAAAACTTCAGACACTCCCCCTGGCGGAGTGAACACCTCTTCTCCAGCTATCTCTCCTTTCGGCACTGCACCCCATCGAATACGGCTGAGTACCATGATAAACCTGGTCCAATTGTACTTATAGCTCTTCCATGTTTTCCTTCTCGTTCCTTCATGAGCCCCTTAGCAATCTTTCCCCGTCATCCCAAATATCTATCTAACGTTGCTCCCCCCTACCACTACTGAATGTTGTATCTTAAGTCATCCTTACCTCACAGGGAAAAGTGCGTTGATGACATGAACTATTGCAGTATTCGCTATACAAATGCAAGATAACATAACAAAACTCAGTCTTCACCTCACTGGCAGAGGGCGTGGGAAAGTCAACAGAAGTTCAATTAATTCTTTCTCAGGTGTTTGTTCAAGAGTGAATTAAAGACGGAGTGGGAGATCCTTCTTTTAAAGGCAAAGGCCCTATCTTGATTGCACTAAGGAAAGCCTGCCTTCATGGGTCCAATCCCTGTTCTTGATACAAGTGGTTGTTGCCTTTTAATATCATACCCAACATGCTTTGTGCTACAGTAAGTGGAGGGGGCAGGAAGGAGAGAGATGAACAAAGAGGAACTATATGGCTGAGTCTTCTTCCACCTATGTTGCGCTCCTTATGTCTATGATAACCCCACCCTCGTCCCTTGCACATAGCATCAATGGCCCTTTTGGTATGCATCAACCTGTTGTGAGGCCAATTATTTTGGGGTGCCAATGTCCTTTCATTACTGTTTGGGGTGTCAGTGTCCTTTCATTTCTGTCTGAAAGATCCTGCTGGGGGGCTATGCTGCAGGAAAAAGGTGTTACCAGACCTCGCAAAGGATCAAAGGAGAGGCCCAGTATTTCAGTCTCCTGACCTGCAGTGGCAGGGCCAGACTTTCAGGCCAGAAAACAAACTATAGTTGAACAGCTGGCCTGGGTTCACAGTGCTGACATATGTATTTTCTTAATCTGATGTGGCTTCTTATAGTAATGTGAATTACTATCAACTATTGCCTAAGCTCTGACATGGATATATGTTTAAAGAGAAAACTGCCAGAAAAATAGTAATTCCTTATGACTTTGTAGTTTTGAACACAACAGGACCAAGGGAGAAAACCTGTGATGAGGGCTGCCCACCTTTTGCCTAACTTGAAAAGCTAGATAATGATACTTAAAACTGCATCAACAGGGATTCTTGTTAATTCATGATATCTGATGTTCACACAAAATTTAAAGAGTATTAATATAAGAGGAGAATGATAAATTGAATCAGCTGATGGTGCGGGTTGAGGAAAACCTATTAGAGTGCAACATTCTAGGAGCAGAGGTAATTTTGTGTTGCAGACAGCGCATACATTGTTTTAGTTAGGTCTAATGTATATAAGATACTTACGTATAGCAACACAGAAAGAGCAGCTCATATTTTGGTTGCAGAGGCTGTAGATAGGGCCACATTATAGGGAGTGTTTAGTTTATGTATTGTAGTGATGTAGGCTAGTGTGATGTGAAGGAAGGATTGAAATAAGTGGAAGATGGAGTCAACAAGGCAACAAGAGTCACCATTTTGGATGTT
Organism: Ambystoma mexicanum; assembly: GCF_040938575.1. Classification (NCBI taxonomy): domain Eukaryota; kingdom Metazoa; phylum Chordata; class Amphibia; order Caudata; family Ambystomatidae; genus Ambystoma; species Ambystoma mexicanum. The sequence goes on along the minus strand of NC_090935.1, from coordinate 839,154,168 downwards.
AAAGTTGAGCACATGATCAACAGAAGAGAACGCAGTACATGGTTTGGAGCTGCGACTATGGTAGTTCAGCTCGAAAAACAAATTCCCTTTGGCATTCCCCAGTAGAGAAGTCGAGGTCGGAGGCACCCATGGTTTAGATGAGCACTAATTGTACCCAGTTGTGGGGCCTGAACATAGCGGGAACAGAATGTTAGTTGTTAAAAGAGCAGGAAGGGATGCACCCTTTGAAGGACCAATTAATGAGAATAGGGAACAAAGCTCCTTGATGCCAAAGAGCCAGTCATAGATTTACAACAATACTGCCATCACCCTATGGCAGACAGCCCAAATTAGTTAAACCTAGATCCACAACTTAGGCAAACAAATCCTTGAAATGCAGACTGCAGAGTGGTGTACTGGTCATGCAATGTAACATCTTGTGATTGGGGACAGAAGGAGCCGAGGTGATGCCAACACATTTAGTACAAGGTTGGGGGTGCAGCTCATGTGTACCATGGCATCTGGGTTATTGAGGAAGCCTATTGTCTAATGAAAGCAGAGTTGGTCTTGCAAGTTACTTTGATCGCGACTGGACTGAGAGGGTGCACATTAAATGATGGTCCCAAATGTACAAACCTGTTGATAAGAACCCACCAATCACATACTTAGGTTCAACATGACAATTTAGGGGACCACGTGTCTAGAGGATGGGGGTAACATAGATGTGGCCAATCAATCAAGGGACAATAGGTGGGATTAGCATGTTTTATAGGTGTTAGCTAATGAGGGTGATGGGGTTATGGGGTGCTCATTATTATGCATTATATTGATAATTTGCTGTCTGGACACTAAATAACCTGTAACCCTTTGGAAAATCGGAGAGCTCTGTGTCAGTTTGATTCTACAGAACCATCTGAGACTCTTTTTGCATGTAATAAACTTTATTTTTCCTTGGAAAGAGGTGCAGCGATTATTTTGTAATTTAGATTATTTTTATTCCCCGGTTTCTGGGCTACCATCCTTTCAAATTTGTAACCCTGACATGATCCAAGACTCTATGTGAGGTTGGGGTGTCCCAGTCACGCATCCTGGGGTGTGGTGCCCATCTGCATCAACCAATCCCCATGCATGACTTGAAGAGAGGTTCACAGGTGCTGTGTTGCCAAAATGCTATTCTGCTCCTTTGAGCGGGGCGCTGCTCCCAGAATTTGCAGGCTGTTGACAGGACCACCTATCGGATGATCTGAGGAGAACGCATAGATGTAAGTGCACATTTGTGGGAGAAAACAATAAGGGGAAGTGTTTGTGAGTTGATGGGGAGTGACTGAAGTATGACAAAACAATGTGGCAGTATATAATTGTTTTGTATAAGGTGACATCAAGGTATATATTACAAGGCAAAAGAGGACAAGAGAGTAACAGGAGCTTCTATAATTGTGGAGGAAAGGCAGCACTGCAGGATAAAATAAGGAGCAAGGTCCATTATATGGAGGACCTGGGAACCATCCACTCAGCACAAGAAAGTGTGAGGAGGTATATTCCCTGTTCCCGAGGCAAGGGGAAAGAGGAAGGGTCTACACCATTTGGAAATAAGTGTGATTTTGTTGTGTAGGTCCATTATAATGCAGACGTGGGATCTCTTTCCCCAGCAGAAGGGGGGTAAGGAGGTAAATGCCCTTGTCTCAAGTGGAGCTTGAGAAAGGCTATAAAGCATTGTGTATAAATGTGTGTTTTTATTGATTTATGGTATAGGGTGTTATTGAATTGTTGTGGTATGAAGTAGTGTTTGTTGAATGGTGTGGAGAGTTGTATGAGGTATTTACTGTGTAGTGTGTGGGGCAACGAGGGAAGTGAGGAGTAATGGGAAGGGTGGACAATAGTGGGAGGGTGAGGAAGATTGGTACCGCTGGATCAGTGTCTAGGAAGTAAGGCAGCATTACTATGGTAGGCTTGGCTACAACATCTGTTCCCTGATGCCACTTGAATATATGTGTACAGCACTTTCGCTGTACCGGGAATAAATAATGAAGTATCACAATGTGTGGTTCATTGATATGAGGGGGCGGGGGTGTATACGCCCTGTGCCAAAAAAGAAACAAATAATAGAGAAGTGTTCAGTCATATGTATAATTACCTGGTGGCAAAATATAAGGGGAAGATATTGAGGAATAGAAAGGACATTCCTGAGCTTTGGAGAATGGTAGAGGATTTGGAAGATGCCTCCTGGGATCTCAAAAAAGGAGAGGTTGTTGTACAAGCACCTTGCATCATCCTCACCACACCCAGTGCTATGTCTATGTCAGTGTCTGTGAGAAGCCCAAAACACCCACAACACACACAACCCTCACTGCCCCACCACCCCCACAGGGGTGTAACCCCATGCAAGCAGCTGCAGGGTATACTAACCCAGAGTATGGTCCCCATGCAACTCTGTGACAGCAAGCCCCCATAACTTCAGAAAATGCCCCACAGCCAAAAGCAGAGCAGGAGGAAGAGTGGGGGATAGATGAAGAGCAGGGAAAATACATGCTGCTTAGGGTGACACCAATAATAGAGAGTTTGCGGGGTCCAAGATCAAGAGCACGACCATGTCATATGGCAGTGGTAAAAGGGAAGCGAGGGGAAGAAAGTAATCAGCAAAGCAAAGCAGATGGGAACAGAGTTTCTATTCCTACACAAAGGCCCCGGAAGAGCACAGTATGTGCCCTGGCCATACATGGATAGAAACAATTTAATTAAGGAGTTGCCCTCACTCGCCGCAGGAGTGGGAAAGTGGACATATAAACTTGGAAAACACACTTCAGGTATTACCTTGGCAGAAGGAGATAGGAAAAGCTTGTTTGCTGCAGTTTTGGGGGACCAAGCAGATGACATTCGGAAAAAGGTAGGTTATGAAGGGATATGGATCGGTGACGACAATCTTGATGGGGAACATTTAAAAAATTGTCAGGCTAGATAGTGGGCTGCACTAAGAACAGCATATACTGACACTCCATACAAACATTCAATAATGATGTGCATTATGAAGGAAGATGAAGATCCAGAGCAGTATGTTCTATAGATTCAGGATATGTGGAGGGCTGAGTCAGGGGAATCATGGGACAAGACATAAGCAATACTTTATCATATGTTAAAGAAGGGGTTCCCATAAGAAGAGTACGAATATTTGGATACGTTAGTAGGGATTGAAGCAAAGGTATGGGCAGAGATTCAGGCAATTATAGTGCAGCATTGCAAAATGCAACAGGAAAAGGAAGTTGTGGATAACATGCTCAAGGCAAAGGTTAAGTCAGCCCAAAAGAAGTTGTCAAAATTGAGTATAGCTGGAACAGTGATTACAGGTTCACCGTACAGCATGTGGAAAAAAGGATGGCTCTCATAGAAGTGAGAATGATTTGGGGTTGTTTTACCATGGATGAAACGTTTGAGGGCAAAACGACTGAAGATTATTTGTTCGAAATAATCTTCGGTCATTTCTTCCATTAACATGCCTGAAGTGCCCAAACCTCTAGCCACCCCCACCCACACCCCTACCCACCTCGCCAATACCCCCCACAAACTCCCACACCTTTACTTACCTTCTATTCCATCTCGGTGGTCCCTGTGATGCCAGTTCCTTTTCATTTCCGTGATCTGGAAGCAGCACCGCAGGTTCCTTTAATTTTTTTTCTTCATTTTTTTTCTTTCTTCGGGTCAGCTGCGGGGGTATCCCTCGCAATCCTCGAAATCCCCGCTCACTATGCTGTAGAGTATAGTGAGCATGGTGTTGCTGGGGACACCCCCGCAGCCTTTTTTCATTAAAAAAATATTTTTGACTCATTAAAAAAAATATTTTTTGGTAGGGTCAGCTGCGGGGTGTCCCCCACAACCCCCGCTCAATAGTGAGTGGGGTGTTGCGGGGGACACGCCTGAAGTCTTTTTTTTTGGACTGCGGGACAGCTGTGTGAGACACCCCCACAAGCCCCACTCACAGTATAGTAAGCGGAGGTTGGGAGGACACCCCCACAGCTCCTGCAACCCTAAACTGAATACTAATGACCTACCCAACCGAAACATTTGGTGGTACCTTCTTTCAGACTTTTGGTTGGGTAGGTCATCTGGATTCAGTCATTTTGGCCGAAACCATGAGAATGGCACTGAAGAGGACAGAAGGGGGATACCAATGGTATCTGGACAATCGAGGGTATCAGGGAGGTTACCAGGGTAGTTATAAGCGATGTAATCCAGGAAGTTATCCACAGGGAAAAGGATGGTTTCAGGGAGGGTGGCAAGGAGGTAGAGGAGAAGGATTTGGCAGTATGGGGCCAAGATATGGTGGGTCAGGACTGTGTTGGTCATATGGGAAATGGGTCATTTTGCATGAGAATGTAGGAGCAGGCAAGCTTCTGCATATAATCCTGGTGCATATCCTAGTTGACCGGCAGCCCCATTTACAGATCAACAGCAGTATGGGACAATACCCCCAAGCAGTCCTCATGGTGTGATGCCTGCACAAGCACCCCAGCATGTACAACAGCCCTGGTACCAATATCACGCACCCATACCACAGCACATGCAACCTGCAACACCCAATAATGCACCAGTGTATGTGCAGCAGCAGTCACAACAGAAAGCCCCACAAGTTTGGGACAAAAATGCTTTGCTACAAGGCACAGTGACATCATACACAGGGGTGAGTTTGGTGGTCACTAACCCTTTGGTATTCCCATGGTCAAACACATATCCCAATTGAGCCCTGACATGACCAGTCCTGTCAGTCACTGCCTTATTGGAAGAGTAACACCCGGTAGGTGTGGAACAAATCATTTGTTTTTATGGTTGACACAGGTGCAACAAAATTATGCATAAAGGAAGGGCACTTATCATGTAAAGTAATTGACACACAGGGGTTCTCTGGGACAATATATTTGGTTCCATTTACAGAAGATTTACACATCAATGTAGGTAACCAAGAGGTATTAGCTCCCCTGTTGTTTTCAAAGGCAACCCTGTTAATCTTGTTGGAAAGGGAATTGTTCAGCAAATTGAACATGACCATTTCATTTTCAGAGGGAGGGATAGTGTGTTTCACACCAGGGATTTGTTACGCTATGGTCCTGGCGATAACAAGAGCATTGTTCAGTGATGGTGCTACTAGGGGAGTAGCCGTACACCGGATTTGTGTATGGAGTAACAGTGCTGTTTAGTTGGGTGCCAGGTGTTCAAAACAAGCCATGGAGAGTGTTGTCAGAATGTTTGTTCAGACAAGCTGTGTCCCATGTCCCAGGTACTATTATGGTAGATTTGGAGGGGGTGTTGATTGTGAATTTCAAAATTATGCTCATAGGGACTGACAAATAGGGAGGTGAGTGGTGAACATCTCAACCATTGAGTGGGGTGTCAGATGGAGTATATATTAAGTTGAAGCAAATAGCAGTGTTACCTAGAGTGCAACAGTACCCCTTGTCAAGGGAAATAAATAAAGGAATTCATATAACAATATATATATTCATATAGCGGCAGAGCATTACAGTGCCCTCCAAGTCACCGTTTAATACAATGATATATATACTGTCAAAAAAGCAAAGGGGTCAAGTTAGAGGTTCAAACAAGATGTATGCCCATTGAATGGCATAGTGGAAGCAGAGTTCCCACTTGTACTGAACCCCGCCACACATTTTACTGTTATCGATGTGAAATACGCATTAGTTTCTATCCCATTACACTCTGATTTTCAATATTTTACAGTGTTTATCTACCGCTGGTAGACACTTCAACATACCAGACTGCCACATGCGTATTGTGCGTCCCAGAGTATTCTTAACAGAGTATTATACATGGAGTTGGGCAGTATACATGTACCAAGCACAAATATTCATTATGTAGACGATTTCTAGTATGTAGCACTACATAAGAGTTGTGCAGAGCAGATTATATTACACTATTGACAGTGCTTGCAGACAAAGGATACAAAGTAGACAAGGAAAAATGCAAACTTGCCAGAAAAAGGTTGCGTATTTGGGACAATAATGTCATCAGCAGGGTAGAGTAACTTGGGAAAGAGCTGCTGCAGCACAGAATACACCACAGCCTACTACAGTCAAGGACAGCTTTCCAATTTCCCTTCTTTTAATTGGAAATGTGCACTGGCCTCTTTGCATGTCTTTATATGTAGTACTGTATTGGTGCTGGCCCATATTTCCTTTTGTAATAAAGTGATTGTACTGCTCGTTTCTCGTGTGCCGTGCTCACTGAGTCACTTTATTTGTTTATCTTAATGTATTAGGCATTTGTTCCTGTCCATTTATTGAACATTTATTGAGCATGTTTATTTTTCGGGACTTTGGTCTGGAACACTTGTATTCCTGTATTGGGTGTGCGATGCAACATTCAGTGTGTTTACGGTGTTATGGTGTGCTGTGTAGGCTCAAGTGGATGGAAGACCTTTGTCTGATTGGAACCAAAATAGAGCTCCTGCTGGCTGTGGACACACTCGTAAACACTTAGCCTTTCTAACTACCTCAAGAACTGAGCAAAGCAGTAATCCTTAATATGAGAGTGAATCATCTAGGGAGATATGCAAAAATGTGTGCCACACATTTCTTCTGCTGCCATACTTGCCAACTGACTGCATTTCTGCCTAAGAAATACTCTTACCTGCATACAAAGGAATCCATATGGTGCACCCAGAGGAATCCATATGGTCCATTCCTTCGCAGCTACTGCAGTGCAGTCCAAGAAATATCTCCTAAAAATGAACTCTAGAAGCTCCAAAAGACCCAAAACTGTATGCAATGAAGTAGTAGAACCCTGGATGACATTTAAAATCTTTGACATTTTCTATGGAACTTCCGGGAAAAAAGACCACTTTAGTTCCCGAAGCACCCACTCCACTTACATGGTTGCACTTTTACACTGGCAGTACATATGTTGTGAACCATTTCAAATAAAACTATTCAAAGTGAAGGGAATCATTGGTAAACGTATTTGACCTACAACTCGGAAAGGCACTGGATTCAGAATTGAGGAAACTAGCTACATAGTGTAAAGGGAAGTCCTTTTTCAAGCAAGCCTCTGCAAACCAGCATATCAGCAGAACCTGCTACCCCCAATTGCATCCGAAATGATGACGATGACCGTACAGTGGGACAAACAATGTATCATTGGGTTCAAGTGCTGCAATGTAACAGTATACTGTTATACCAACAGGTGTGATACGAACATATAAACATGGGCATTTGATAGGAAATTAAAAAAAGAAAATATAATTTTTAATACACCTGAGAACTTACTATAATTAAATGCTGCCCCTTTTCATATAACATGTGCAACCAACAAATGTACTTTTTCATTCACAATGCTTTAGCTTATGTACTACACATACCGGGGAGCTGGCCCATAAGAAGCAAATTGAGCTCACAAAGTACTTTCCTACCAGGGTCCTATAATCTGCCTCCTCCTTCACACTCACCACGAGCCACCAAATCTCAAACCACTACTTGTGTTGCTTTGTGTTGCTTTGTGAAACAATGTCCCCATCTGCTTGAAATGAGGCCCATCAGATCTCTAACCACTGCTTGCGTAACTCTTTGGAGCAATCTTCCCCTCAGCATGAGATGATGGCCATCAGATCTCTCATCACTGTTTGCGTAGCTCTGTGGAAAAACATTTCCCCTCAGCATGAGATGAGGGCCATCAGATCTCTAATCACTGCTCGTCTTACAATAGGCATGAGATGAGGGCCATCAGATCTCTAATCACTGCTCACGTAGCTCTGTGGAACAATCTTCCCCTCAGCATGAGATGAGCTGACAATTACCTGCTTTTATGAAAAATCCTTCAAGGGATCCTAGGCAGGATCATCCTGCTTATACAACAAGCCTTTGACTTTTGATGTTATCATGAGGTTATCCTCTGACCTTTGATGGGGGCATGGACATCTGGACGAGATGCCTCCTGCCTTGTACACTACAGTTCCTTGTTAGACCTTTGTTCATTGTCTACTGCATACTTTGCTGGTACAGACTTGCTATTCATCTCTCTCCCTTTCCTTGTACTTTTTTTTCTCTTTTACCTCATTATGTGCTGGCACTTCTCCTGTTTCTCGACCCTTGCCCTTGATGACCTGGAATGTTTCAAGGATGTGAAAAATAAGACCCTCGCTCCTACAGCCCCTTTCCCTCCTTTCATCTTGGGGTTCTATGAAGCGACCCTGTTAGCCGTTGGCACCTTATAAAACAAAATTGCATAAAATGGATACATAAAACCATAGTACTATCTGTATCCCTTGGCAAAATGAATTTAAGATCAGAATGTTCTAAACACGTGACTTAATATCGTGGTAAATTGAATGAACCCATTCAAGAGTATCGACCTCATGTTAATGTTCAAATGCAGTCTGTGAATACATTTTGGGATATAGGCCATTTGGCCCACAATGTCATCAACATATGCACTTTCAATTAAAACAGCAAAGTTTATTTCTTTTGAAATGTAAATTGCATTGAATTTTGATGCATCGGCCATCTTTGGAACATGAGAGATATATTGTACTTTAATTTTCCATTTGAGTATAATAAAGCTCAATGATCTGGGTAGAACATACAAAGAAATGCATTAGGGTAAGATTACAGAACGCAAGTTGAATTCTGCAAAGCCCCCAAACCGAGGGACGGAATATTGTGCTGGATTGTGTCGGTTTCAAAGGAGAGGCCACTTGGCCAATCTATCATAACAGAAGCCGTCTCCTTTTTGAAGCTGTGTGCGTATGCAGGAAACCATGAATACACAGGTGAAGCTTTTTTTATCTTGAAATTGCAGCGACACTTGACAATGTTCTGTAAAAATAATGATTCTTTCAGTGAAGTCAACGAATCACGAACATATAATTTCTCCTTTTGCGAACTTGCAGGGTTCAGCCAACAACTATTCAGCTCTTACTTTCCTCTGCCTCGCTAGGTTTCCTGTGCGTTTCTTCCATTTTGCACCTTTTGACCAGCCACGTTCTCGCTGTATGAGCATACAAACAGTGAACACGTTAGACCACTGGAAAATAGCATTTAATGTGGACATGCATTGCCTAATGCTCAAAGAGATTTTTGTATGAAAATGAACTTTGCATGTGGTTAATCGTGCGCATTGGGTACACTATAGCTATTTTGAGAATGTAAAAAGAGAGTTTCCGGATAGGTGGCAATGGTCGCAATGAAAAACAGAGACGCACCCGCATCTACAGACACTGGTGCAACATCCCAATTCATAAAATAGTTCTGACACGCTTGCTCCAATAGCAATTTGCTCTTCTTCGAGGTCCGCCACCCAAATTAAGGGCCAGAGGGAAGAGTGAGGGGCCCTTAATGTGTGCAGTGGTGCTGTTGCCGACAGGGTCGGTCTGCCGCCGAGGGGCATAGTGCCTTTAGCACCCGTGATTAACTACATGTGGGTGCTAAATGCAATGTTACCGTTAAAAAAGGAAACATTTACCTCCATCCCATATTGGGAAGAGGAGTCCGTATTCTGTGTTGAAGACAGACTCCTGTTCCCGTGATAAAGGTGGCATGGGTGAGGTGGGAGGGAGCAAGGTAGGCACACCGTGCTGGAGCTTGTGACGTGGGCTTGTACCACAGGATTCAGACTGTATTCCGGGCTCCCCGATTGGCTGGCACCCACACCGAGGGTGCTAGCTTGGCATAAATCTTTTTGGGACAAGGCCAAATCTGCAATGGCTTGATTGCCTACCTATATCCCATTGGGCATCCATGGCTACTCACAGCAGAGGACACATCTTGGATGTGATCTTCACCTTTATTTCCCCAATGGGTATGACTACACATACCCATGTATCCTGGACTAACCATTATTTCTTAAATAAGGACTGGAGCCAAGCAGTTTTCAAAGTCAAATTCCAGGATCCGACCACAATGATCAAAGGATTACCATGCCCCACATCAGGTTTGACCAGACAAAACCTTTTGGATCATTTCAAATCTAAAAATGTGACTTGAGGTGTCCAGATCCTGAATTAGTGAGGACCTTTCAGTTGCCCCACCTACAGTGACAAGTTTTAGGCTTTGATGAAGATGGAGAACATATGGACTGATTTAGCTTTGTGCAACATGTAAAAATAGAAGTTAGAAGATGGTGAAGAAATTGTATAATCCCTTAGCATGACACCCCCCCCCTTGTTTTTGCAAAATCCCTTAGCACTGCAGATACACTCAATTGCAAGGTCAATAGTAGGGCTTTTCTCCAATGTATAGAAAGGAAGAAAAGAGAAACCCCTTCCAAACAGTATCAAGACAGATGACAAAGAATGAGCCAATGTGTCTACTGTCAATTCATCAGCCCTCACCCAATTAAGACTAATCCTGTGCATTCACTGGAAAAAGCAACCGAGTTGGACAACACTTTCCAGGATAAACTTAAGCAACACTGAAAAAAGGCCACATCTGATCATCCAACCACACTGCTGACTCACACTGCAGTCCACTCTGCTTTTCCAATATTGTTAATTTGACACCTTTTGCGTTAATAACCCTGACTAAAGCAATCAAGGCATTGCTGGAGCAGGGCCATTCATACCCAGTCGATTTAAGAAAATAATCATTTTCAACACTAGAGGACCCCATTACTAATCTATGTAATGCTTCCTTAATTCGTGTACTTTATAGATATCAATAGTTATATTTCTTTAAAAAAAAATCAAACATTGATCCTACATTATCAATTCGTTTTCACCCCTTTACAAATAGCCAATTTCTAGACAAAAAAGTATTTAACAAACTATGCTAACTCCTTTAAAATAACTTTCCAAGACAGATAACCACCCCCCAAAAACCAAGAACTTATGAATCCTTTGACAGTGAATTCTTCTGTAACAGCCATATCAACATATTTGTAAAGGAAGACTCATTTACATTTACATACAGCAATGAAATCCATGCCTTGTCCCTGATGTCTCAAAAAATTGAGATAATCCAAGCCTTGGTACTTACAGATTGGAATTTGCCTCTCTGTTTACATGGTCATCAGTGAACATCACTTTGAACTTCAATCACTTATAAACAAAGCAAGGAAACCTCAACAATATTAGCTTTAAGGGAACTGTATTGGCACTCTATGGAGCAGCAAAGCAATCTCAATACATGATGTTATCTCTGCAAAGCCTATTTTAACATTGAATACTTGAGATACAGTGTATCCAGATACAGAGCTAGAAGTCTGTCCAGCCTTATTTTAATGATTGTGCAAAAGAAGGTCTGGGCGTCCCTTTACAGGCACACACACAGACCATTGACCTATTCTTAAGTGGATGGCTCCCGGGAGAGTCTCAACCATGCTTTAGCTCACTGCGCTATTCACAGAGGAGACATTTCCATATGCATATCATTCTTTGTCTCACCCAAAGGCAGTCCAGCACTGAAATGCTAGGCAAATCTCCTCTGAACAAGAGTACCAACAGCAACCCCAGACACGTGGTTCGGCCTAGTTGGGCCTCATCATTGAGGTGGAGCTGTGCCTCACAAAGGACAGTGAGTAAGGGGTCCACGTCTGGATTACCCTGGTAATTTAGGGTGAGACTGCAAGTACCTGTAAATATGCAAAAGAAGGTCTGGTAGTCCCTCTAATGGCACAAACAGAGCCCATCCACCTGTTCATGGGTGGATGGCCCCCGGGAGAGTTTACACCGCGCTTAAGCTCACTGCACCTTTCACAGAGGGGACATTTCCATATGCATATCAGTCTTTGTGCCACCCAAAGGCAGTACAGGACCAAAATGCTAGGCACATCTCCTCTAAACAATAATACCAACAGCAACCCCAGACACGTGTTTTGGCCTAGTCGGGCCTCATCAGTGAGGTAGAGCTGTGCCACTCTTTTGAGGTACTTGGGGTCTCACCCTAATTTACCAAGGTAATCCAGACGTGGAACCCTTTCTCACTGTGCTCAGATGGTCATTTGTAGCAGAAGGCAATATTGAAGGGAGGTTCTACATAGGATACAGAAACTGTAGCTGAATACATAGATAATTTGTCTGCCATAAAATATTGATTACTCAGTCCAAGATCTTCTTCTGCACATTTGAAATCCAGTGGAATCCCTAGGCACACAATAAATAACTTGTCCTACATCCAAAGCAGAATATGTGTCTACATTGTGCCAGTGCCATGTGTATGATGGTTTGAACTTTCACTAATGGCCGAGTGAAATCAAATATATTGTACTATTGTTCACACCATAAATATCTGATATTATGATCTTGAATAGTGAATGTATTCTTCCCGAAATCAAGACTAACTTAGTCATATCTAGCACAATGAAGCTATCAAGCCACTTATGTAACATGGTTATTGTATCAAAGACTAATCAATTGTTCTTAATGGTTCCAATTCTTCTCAGGAACCCCTTCACAGAGGTCAACTATGCATTATCTGCATTTACTTGGGACAAGCCATGTAACACCATAGTCATTGAAAAGATGGTGGTACCCAAGGACCGTGGAGGCCTGAACCTACCTCCATCCACGCCAACTTCCTCCAAGACCCCAGTTGAGGTCTCCTAACCAATTAGCCCAATAAACTTGAAAAGAAATAGGCAACCCATACCAACTTATTTCCTTTGAGAATACCATATCCACATCGCTGACATATGTAAACGGAAGTCCCCATTGTTTGTGGAGGATTCCTTGTCAATGAACCAATCCAACCAATCCAGAAACCCAGGGTTCTGACAGCAATGTATTGTATAAGAATGAACGGGACACACTTGCAGCGTCTCTATTTATTCTTGCAAAAAACATACCTAAAATAGCTGCTGTGGGGCTGAAAGATGCAGATCAATGTGGAGCACCTCTTCCATTTCTATGGTGGCCCCCGGGAGGCTGGAATGGTGTAGGATCATGGGGAGGGAAGAGAACAGTAATGGAGAAGAGGGTGGGGGGAAGATGGTGGGTTGGGGGAGCAGCCATTAGGTTGCTTGGAACACAGGCTTGTATGGTGGGATTTAGCCCGCAATCTGAGTAACCTGATTGGCTGGCCCCCACCACTGGTGCTAAAAAATGTGAAAACACTATATGGGCCTGCAATATTCTTGTGTGATGTCAAATACTTAGCAGATCTGAGGACGGCTTATGGATGAATTACATCAGAGCTCCTCAAAAGTTTCAAGTGAATGGCTAACTGTAAATAGAATATCTTGCCATGGGGATAGATAAATGAGAAACAATAGTAAAACGAATGTGGATTATGGTGTGTTAGATGAACCTACTAAACATGGTTTTTAGACCCCAAAAATGATGTTTCACAGGGTATTTGTGCAGCCACCTGCATGCTGGAAATATAAATAAATAAAGCTCATATGTTTTTGAGTTATCAGATGTTCAGACCTTTCTGGGAATAGATAAGGCTTAGAATAAGAATTAGCTTTGAGACAAACATTCCAAGCATCTATTCTACTCTTGTCTTGAGTGGCAAGGAAGGGATGGAAGAGTACTCCTATTACCAAAGACGTTGGTTCCTTAGTTGCATGAAAACAGATGTGGAAACCCCTTACCTATCCCACTGCAGATGATTAAGTTACAGATTTTAAACATACATCTATCCTGGGTGATCTTTAAGCACAAGCATGAAGCAAGTACGTTTCTGGATATCTGGCTTCCTTCTGTAAACATTCCTAGTTAAAATGTACACTCAGATTTGTGATTGCCAATGCCTGCCTAAAAAGTTGTTACACCCATTAATTCCAGTTGCAGTTATATTAGCTTATATTTAATTAAAGGTAATCTGTTGTTAAATAGGGATTCTTTTAAAAGTCTACAGTTTGGTTGTGCACTTTCGGTTGATTTGGGCAATTGCATATAAATATAAATGGGTATGTGGGAGTAAAGGAGTAGGAGGGTGACATGGACTTTGAGGGTATGCGATCATGGGGTAGTTAGGGTGGTCATGGGAGAACACCCTTCAACAACAAGAGCATATGTGTGAATTCAGGTCAATCAAAAGTGCACAACCAAACTGTAGACTATCGAAAGAAATCTTGTAAAACACATTGAACCTTTAATAAATGTTCTTCATTCAAATGTCCAACTCGAGTGCTTGCGAAAAAACAAACAATAACATATAGAGTTGTTGTACTTTACTTATAAAAAACACATTAGAAATTACACAACTTTAAGTAAAGTGAGAAAACTATAGACTTTTCATGTCTGAAGTAGTCTACTTGAGCAATGCTATATTAAAAAAGGAGGTAAGCAAAACAAGAGTTTTCTCCTGGAAATGGAAGCTCTTTCTGAGCTGTGTTATTGAGATGAGTTTTGTCTTTCTCGCAATATTTTAGAACTGTTCTACTTTTTGTAGAGTAACCCTTCAACTCAGGAGAATAAGATTTAATCTCACAAAAATACAAGTACGTGCCAGCAAAGAACTCTGGTGCCGTGGAGCATTATGACAAAAACAGTATATGCAATGGGTTTAAAAATACACAACGTCACAAGTGACATATATTACATAGGTTACAAATCTATGTAGCTGGTTGGTGCAACCCTATACAGATATAGCCTGCTCCATATGGGATGCCTGGTGATTGGTCCCAGCATCTTCTGCCCATATCCTTCCATGTGGGGATCTTCTTCTTCTGTTATCGGGTTCAAAGACTCTAATTGGCAATTTAGATACACAATTCATTATTTCATAGCTCTATGGTACACCTGGTACCAATGACATGAGCAAGCCGGACATTGTCAAGGTCATGATTCCTTCTCAGAACTAAATGACCCCCTCTGCTCAATCCCAGGCATGCCAGTTCCTCCACAACTTTCGCACCCGCAACCGAAATGTGTTACCATCTCCCCTGGCTCCTGGTAGCACAAATCACATGAACCAATGATGGGTGCAGACAGTCATTCCTCTCTGATCTTCCTGATTGATTGGCATGGGGTCTTGGGCTGGTCAGTGCACTCAAAAGATTGGAGAGTCGGCTTGTGGTCCCTGGCCGCTACAACTTAAAAATGGGATAGCTCTCCAAAGATCAATTCGGCCTGCTCTTGGCCTTGCAGGGCACATTCCTTCTGGGTTACATGCGCTAATGATAAGACACAATGGAGAACTGGGTATACTCAGTGAATTAACCTCCTGAAGGACTGTCAGGGCTGTAAGCAAAGAATACACACAAAACCCTCTAACCCTCAGGATGGGATTAGGCGTGTCACCATAGCTATTACAATAGGTCTCAATTTCAAGATTTATCTCACTTCTAAAATTCCACGTGTAATATTAATTCCAGTGAAAGAACAAAGAAATATCGAGGCTGAGTACCACAAATGAAATACACAAATCACGGGCTGAAAAGATACAAGTATCTTTTATTACTGTACAGTTTACAAAGAAAAACAGATAGCTATCTGGCCCCAACAACTAGCTGTGTGTACCAGCCGACACAGTGAGGAGAGTGAGGTACTGGACATCTAAACACTGGCATTTATATACATTTCCTACCATATTGTCCAGCCTCTCTTCATGTTAATGATTTGTGTCTAGAGTTTGTGCCTAGTTCATATGACAGATTTTACAATATTATGCAAAGGATTACATGAATTTACATTTCCATGAAAATATAATGGTGGTATAGGTTCTCGGATCTGCGGTAAGCCTTGTTTCAAGAACCTCTTACAATGTAGTTCAGCTAAAAGATACGATCGTTGTTTACCATTCATAGTTTCAGTGTTTATACAAGGATGAAGCTTGTGAGCGCAGACAACACTCGAATAGCAGTTCATATGAAGTACAAGGTTTCTTGCTTTGCTTAAACAGTCGGCTCGCAGACAACCTAAACATTAACAGAACTCAAAGGTCAGTTGGCTCGACTTGCAAGACAAAAACACATACCACCATTTTAGAATATGGAACACAAGTGAAAAGCAAAATGACAGACAAATCTTAAAATGGCGGTGAAGTAGAAACTCAAAAATCAGAGCTTTTGCAAAGCGGTTTTCCGTGTAACACGATTGGGCATAGGCCAATATTAAATATAAGGAGGCACTATATAACTACGGTTTAACACCAGGATTCACTACATTTCCACCAAAATCTACCTTCTATAGGTGACCTGCCTGCCCCGCCATTCTCCCAACTCTCCTACAACATCTCCTTCTACAATTGCCTCGTCCTAAATCACAGAGGGGCTTGGGACTTCCGTCCCTGGCCCACAACATTCCCTCTTTTGTTAATTCTATATTAACAAACTTGCTTGCTATTCTCTCAGCCTCCTCATACCTCCATGTTCCTTTCTTTGGCACCCACACTCTACATACTGAATGCAAACTTTCTCCTGCCTGAGCGTACTTCTCCAGGGTTCAAGTAAAATTCACACATCCCCCATCTCCTTCTAAATCAACACAGTGCTCCCCATAGTTTTCAGGATCAGGTGGTGCCATAGTTACTGTTCCAAGGGGGATGCATTCTTTGCTCTTTTCTCACCATATGTGGCATATTTTAGTCATATGTTTGTACCTGCCCATCTTTTGTAGCGCAAGGTGCAATGCTTAACCCTATTGAGACCATCATAATAGCACTGTTAAGGAGCCCTTTAGCACAGCATCAAAGTCCCAACTGGCAAGTGTGGAATATCACCAGCACAAACACCACCACTGACACTAGTATCTTCACAACTGCTCCCATTCAGGACGGTGCCCACAAGAAGAGATCATCAAACCAATCACTATTATGAATCCCAGCTTCCATCTTTATATGTTCTCTGAGGGTTTAAAATGCCTCTATTATCTGTGTTAGAAACCCGTTGGCGGCATTGTTTGGGGGTACATAAGTGCAGCAGGATTCTATTTTTTACAGAAGCCCCCTTCCATGGCCGTGAGCATATAGAGCACATCCATGTTCTGCAACGTCATTAACCGGATGGCTCACAGTTCAATCTTGATTGTGTTGAATCCTTGATCAGTTTCATTCACCAGCTGTATCAGTTCCCATCTAACTATTTGTAGCCTTTTAGCATTGGCCACTGTTTGTAACCCCTGGCAGTAACAGGGAAGCGAACAATGTCTATTCTTTATTGTACAGTCTACATTGATCACGTATTTCTCAAATAAATTGAGCTAAGTTTTTCGACAGACCTATTTTTCCTTTTTGAAAGTATGTTTTCCCTTTTACCTAGCAAGATCTGGAAGACAGGGGGCTGCATTGGCGATACAGAGGCAGTTGGCCCTGGCGGTGGTGTGGGGGTAACCAAGCTCCTTGGCTTCATAGTTAGATGTGCTTCAGGCGCCATGAGGAGAGCCGAGTGCAGTGTGTCCAGCAAGCATGCACACCTCCATGATGGTGGAAGGTGAAGGAATGCCCGCTGACCACAGACCTAGTACATATCCATAGGTGCTGCCCTTCCTTTCTTGAGGTCTGGACCATTTATTGTCACATTGCACTTGTCATTTCAACCCACTGGGACATCTCCTGCATTATAGAAGCACAGTTGATATTCTTCTTCTTTCTGCACCTTCACTGGCTTCTCCTTTGCTTCAATCCATGTTAGCTTTGCCATGTGCATCCCCAAGTACTCTTGAAATGCTTTGTTTACCCGCTGAATCACTTATTTTCTATATCCTATAAGTCCTCCTGCCATACAGCTCATCACAGTCTCTTCCCACTGATTGGCCACCAACTTCACTTCTTGTAACTGCAAGTATGGTCTTTTTAAGCACTGTGGGCTTTTGGCATTGCAGGCACACTGCTGTTCATCTGGGTCCATCATTACACAGTGTATGCTGTGCACTTGGAACGTGCTTTGCAACCTGCATAGTGCTAAAACGACAAGACATTGAGCATCCAAGAGTGGAACCTCATTTGGTATTAGTACCTTGCGGGCTCATGCAGTATTAAATAGTAAATATAACAACTCCCATTTACCCTCTGTTTTCCAACCTAGCTCATGTCTGCGTACCATCTCTGGGTCGTGCATGTCCTCTATCATGTTGAAACCTAATCCTCTGTATTCATCAAACTTTTTATTCTTGGTCTGCCTTCTAAAACGTTTTAATATGCTTTCATATGGCACATACACCTTTGCATCTGGTAATACATTTATATTCATATTTTTTGTGTCATCACATTGCCATTTATTGGTGTATTAGTGTCAATTTCCACTATTGCGTTGTAGTCCCCATTCAGATATGTGCACCCCCTCAGATATCAAACCTTTTATATTTTCTAACCATACTAAATTATGTACTAAATACGAATATATGTCCTAAACCAAACATAAAAAAACAGAATCTTTTAAATGTAAAATGCATCACTCACATATTAGCTGTATGCCATGCATTATTAACAGGCACATTGATAAGTAATTGTAATTTAATTATTTGATAAAACGGGAAGGAATAAAGATGAATTGCCCTAAACTTTGGGAATATACTGGTGCATACTGGATCCAGTTAAAATAGACAATTTGTGAAACTCTGATGCAGTAAATAAACATATGTACATCTGGTGAATTACTTTGCAAATGTATGCTCACTATTATTAGACATTGCTCATGTATTGCTTTAGTGTTCATTAGTGGGGGGTGCAGCATTCTGAGCCTTTCGGACATCAGAAAGGTGTACCCAATATCACAACTTTGGGACCTTCACCACAAGGGAGTTGCATACACAACAGTAAAAGGGCAGTTGTTGTGGAGGGTTTTGACCCATGTGGAATCATTAGACGGGGTAAATGTGGGGATTAAGCTGTCGCTGCCCATCATTTTACCCCAGAACAAAAATAAATCATTGGAGTGGGTAAAGATGGGGATGCGCTGTCGCCGCCCATCATTTCATCCCAGAATCCAGGAGAGCTGCGCAGTTGTGCGCACACCAAAATGGTTACCTAACTTGCCACCCACCAGTGTAAAGAAAGGTCTTTGTTAACAAAATCCACTGTTACTGATGTCAAAAAGTTGCTGAAATCGTGACTCATTGGACCACTTTAAAGATTCAACCTTTTTGTGGGGTTCCACATAACCATCTTACTGTAAGGAGACCCATCAAAACAATGTTAAGCAAGGATTTACTACCATGTAAGAACCATTCCTGTTTAGAATGCATTAATCCAAGAAAGATCCCAAAATTGCATGCAGTACCAACAAAATCCTCAAGGCGGCACTAGCGGTCTAAACTCTGACAGGAGAGCTGTCTTGCAAAACTGTCTAGTGCAAAGAAAGGGGTCTTATTTCATTAAAAGTTCAAAGGGGTTGCCTGTCCTGAGAACTCTTGACACTTCAGAACTCAACACAAGAAGCCAGGAAATCACAGGGTTCTGTTAATTAAATGCAAAGTGGCTCCCTGGCCTCCTGATGTCAGCTTCCCAGAGACCACACAATGGCCCCTCTCCTCTGAAAGGAATATTTTGATTTTTACTGTTTTACTGTCAACAAAGGCCTGCCTGCCAGAAGACATGTGACTGACCCACCCAAGTCTTGGAGGCGGACTCCAACACTCTGAGGACTGAATTGAAAGTAAAATATATATTTTACAAAAACACTGATAACTCTTTGTAATCAAATGACAGAAATGTATAACTTTGAGAGACTTAATTTAAAAAAGGTACCTTTAATTCAAGCCCAAACTCCAAATTGTTGGATATTCTGGGACAAAACCCTGCTGTTTATTAATATTACAGACTCCCTGTTTCAGCTAGACAAACGAAAATGCATTGGTATGTGGGTAGATATGTGAGGAACAGTTGTATAAAATTTAATGAAGATCCAATGTTGTTTAGCACATTAAAAAGTGCTAAAAGTTGCCATTTTTGAATGCAAGCTCTTAGAAACAGCAGATTTGGGACAGAGTATACCTCATGTGATATGTGACATGGGTATGTAATTTCAAACAACTGTGTAACTGTGAAATATGTATTTTGATCATATATAGATTTGGGTGCACAGATGACAGGGGAGTTTTTTCAAGAGATCATAAATGGCTGACATCACTCTGACACAACTTAGCTCCCCCAATCAGGGGAGAAATGAAAGCTGGACCAATGACAAGTGAGAGGGGCAAGTTTAGTTATGACCAACACACACACCCACTTGCAGAACATATAAATGGACCACTGAAACTTAGGTAGAGAGATTCATTTCCATCTGCAGCGGGACGCTCTGCTGGAAAAATCCATACTTACCTCCATCAACCTTCAAGGAGCCAACACTTAGACTCCAAGATAAACAGAGACTACAGAACCTTAACCAAAAAGGCCACTGCCAGCAAGAGTATTTGTCAACAGGCCTGAAAATCTTTTTGCAACTGAACTCTTCAGACAGCCGGCTGACGCCGTCTGAATTTTGCCAAGAACTTTTGCAAGAACCCGGTGACAGAAATATCCAAAGAGAAGGCAGGACCCGACCCAGAGAACCGGTGCCTAGCAGAGACCAGGCCATTGTATCCAGAGTGCTGACCCCGATGCTGTGAGCAGTTCTAGAGGCCAGGCACTGTGAGCGGAACTCGGGAAGACCTGACCAGACTGAAGTCCGTGACCAAGCCGCTTTCCGGTTCAAAATCTCTTGTGAGTACTCAGCAAAACTCAGAACACATCTCTTAGTTAAAATCATATAATTCAATCCATTTTTAATCTAAGTAGAACTGCAGCTTAGCAATTGTGTTATTCTGCCATCATTTTTAAAGCTGAAAAAGTGTTGCGTTTAAAATTTGCAAAACCAAAAACGACCTTCACTAAATCGCTCATATCTCCGCGACCGTTTGTCTTAGAGACTTGCAGTAACTTTCATCTGAAAGCTTAGAATCTTAGCTTTTATAGTTTTACCGCAATCGCGGAACACGCATTCGCGAATTTTGCCGCGATTTGCACATTTCTTCACGTGTAAAAATCTGCTGCTGCTTGCCTTCCATTTGCCAGAAATTCGTTTAACCTGCTAATCATCCCTGAATCATTGCTAGTGTGAGCCTGGACTAATAATAACTTGATTTCACTCACCCTGAACCTTCTAGAGGGAATTAAAAGCAAATTTAGCATATTTTTCACTCCATTGCCAGCACATATAAAAGCATTTTGCCTGTGTTTTCAACGTCTGTAGTCTAAGTTGCTGGGTTAACTGAATCACATTTAATTGCATTTCTGAGAACTGTGTGCCTTCCTTCCATTTCCTTGCATTGCATAAAAGGGGGGGTGAGTTGTCCAAGAAAGTGATTACATTGTCTTTTGCTGAAATCCTATCAAGTTATTTTCTGTACTGCATTTCATTCCACATTGCATCCATTTGAAACCATAAAAGTATTGTTGCTACCTTATCCATTTCATGTCAACTCCTTAGTGATTATCAAGAAGTGTGCTAGTGCCAGATTCTCCGTTGTTAATCTTTATCATACCAGATTAAGTGTGATATCCAATTATTAATTTATTATAAAGCGTGATATAATATATATTGTTTAAGTTATCAAATAAACCTTTAAACTTGCAAAACAGAACTACTTCTTGGCTCAGTGGGGTCAGGAGGATTCCAAGAGAGGGGTGTTATATAGGGGTAGTCATCCAGAACGCATGAACTGGACATAAAGATATATCAATAAGGGTTTTCATTCAGTATTATAGACTAGGCGTTGACTTAGCTGTAGTGTTGAATTGAATCCTCTAACAAATTGGGGGCTCGTGCCGGACGTTTGGGTTAGATCTATCACTTGTGCAGATTAATACAGCGTGCCAGCTGACCAGATACACATATCCGGTCGGATCACCACGCTGTGTTACGCTGTAAAGCACTCCTCAAAGGAACGCTCTTAGGAAAAGGTCTGTTTTGCAAAAATAAAATACAAACTTCTGTAAGTCAGGACAGAGACCAATCTCTAGAATGACGACCTTAGTAGACATGAAAATAGCCAGAGAGCACCTCTTACATAAACTATTTGTGAGAGGTGAATGGACTGAACAGGGCCAGGATGCCTGGTTGCAGGCCATCACGCGACAGGTCACAGAAACAGGGTCAGACCTATGGAGAGATTAGGGTCCATTACATGTGGCCCTGAGTGAACTATATATGGCTCCTAAAGCCAAAGATGAACACTATAAGATTGCCAGGATAGCAGCATACCTGTACCTATATATGGGAGACATGCAGGATAAATGCACTGAAAGCCAAGATCTGGCAAATAGGCAAGAGATGGCAATAGAGAAGGCCCGATCTGATCTGGCCTCTTCTGAGCAGAGGCTGCAGAGGAGCCAGGAGTCAGAAAATGATAGTAGGCAATATATCGTTAAAATAAAAGAGGATATGGGCATCCTACAACAGGAAAAGACAGACCAGGATACCAGATTTCTGGCCCTGCAGAAGGAGCACCAAGACAGTTTGGACTCCTTACTGCAGAACCAGAAAAAGTTGGAGCAACAGATCAATTTCAACAGGGCATGCACAGAGCAGGTAGCCACCCTGCAAATCCAACTAGACAGAGAGAAAGAGGAGAGCAATAAACTGATCCTGAAAGACCTGGATACCCAGGCAGAGTTTGATCAGGAGCGCCAGAAAGCCGGTGCCTTCCAAAGGCAAAGGGACGACCTGGCGGCACAGATGCAGGCTCTTAGTCAGGAAAGAGACACTTTAGGCCAGGAAGTCTGCCACTTAAAAAAGGAAATGGAAGAAAATCACCTGGCCCTCCAGGGGCTGGGTGACCTCCAAAAAGAAAACCAGAACTTGGTAGAGCACACCAGAAGGGTGGAAGATGCTCTGGCAAGAAAGGAGCAGGCCAGTAGGGATGGGACTCAGGAGGTAAATCTCCTGCAGCAAAGACTGGCCCAGTTCTCCAGGACCAACCAGGAAGCACAGAGGGAAAATGAGGCCCTCTGTCAACACAATGATAGGCTCCAACAACAGGTAGCGATGCAGGAGAGACTGATAGAGTCTAGTAAGGCCTTGACTGAGGAACTGAAAGCACAAATGCAGGCTCTTGCATTGCAGCAGGGAGCAGGGGCGGATAGAGATGAGGTCCGCTGGGAAAGAGAGACTCCTGACCATAACCTCAGGAGCCCTAACACCAGGGGCCTTCATCTCTCCCAGCCCCTGGACTCTGCCACCCCCATGTCGCCTGGCGCACATGAGCACAGGGCCACAGGGATGGCAGATTACTATCCAGCTAAAAGTATGGGGCTCATAGGCCAGTACCACTCAGGAATGGAGGGGTGGGCATCCGGGTATGGGCACCCAAGTACAGTACAGTCCAGTGGGGAACCCCAGGAGAGTAGGCCCCTTAAGGGCATCCAGAAAACCTCTGCCCAGTTAGGTCAGTGGGGGGGGTACCCAGCAAATCCTGGCAGCAAGGAGGGATCTGAGGACTCCTCTGAGCACCACAGGAAACAGGAGACCAGGTCCCCACATTCTGCCAGCCATTCCCAGGCTCGCAGAATCCGGGAAAACCTGGAAGAACAGACAGGAACCTCTGGGAGCAGTGCCTCTGAGTCACAGGATGAATGGACAAGGGTTACCCGAACCAAAAAGGCCAATAAGGCAAAAAGGGCCTTGCTTAAGGACCCCTTAAAGCAGATTAAGGCGATCAGGAGCGTCATCACGCCTTACCATAAGAACGCTAAGTATTCTGTTTGGGAGCACTTAGAGTTGTTTGAGCAAATGATGGAGACTTTCCATTTGAAGGACAGCCAAAGCTGTATTCAATATGTAAAGTGGACCTTCTCCCCGGAATATTCCAGTTTCTTTGTGGGGCTGGAGGACCAAAATCATTTAAGATGGTCCACCTATAAGGCGGCCATCTTGAAACACTTTTCTGTTCACAGAAATCCTCAAGAGGCTCGCAAGGCAGCCTGCAATTTGCAATGTGGGGAGGATCAGGCCCCACAAGAATTTGTGCAAGAACTGAAACGTACTTTTGCGCAGACCACCAGAAGGGTGCGCACAGACAGCAGAGAATTCATCAATACATTTTTTCATGCCTTGCCCAAATACATAATGACCCAGCTCGTGAGGGATTTTCACGAGAAAAGATCTTTAGACTGGGTCATTGAACAGGCTACCCGGATCTATGAGGTGCAGAAACCGGTAGATAGCAAAAGTAATGCCCAGAAAAACCCCAAAGCCAACAGCACCCCTGCTGCTGCCAAGGTGGCAGAGGTAAAGGTCACCCCCGTTTTGGATTTGGAGATGGGGGGGCCTAAAAACCTATCTGCACCTAATAATGCTAGGCCCAGAAGGTCCTCTGGCCAGTCACAGACAGGGAGCCAGGGAGGCAGCCCCACAAATGGGGTCCCTCGCTCTCCTGATTATGTAAGCCCCCGTTACAAGGGAAACAGACCCATCCTGGGTTATGTGTGGACTCCTCCATCCCAAGGGGGGAGATCCAGCCAAGAACCTAACCCAGGGAACTTTCCTCCTAACTTCCCACCGGAGGGCAGAAATTCTCCGAATCCTGGGCAGAACTTTTTCCTCAGGTATCCACCCAATTTCCAGCCCCAAAATCCTCCACCCTTCTTTCCCCAATTCCCTGAGCCCAGACAACCTAATCCGGGAGAGGGGAGGCCAAGGGTGGAGGGGTACCCAAATCTTCCCAACCCGGGGTATTACCAGAGGAGGGACAGCTACCCTTCCCGGGATCAGCCCAGGGGAGAAAACAGGGCCCCGTATCAGCCTGAGCGGGTTTCCCAGTTAGAGCGCCAGGTTCAAAACATGGCCCAGGATCTGGGTCACATACTGAGGGCTCAGCAGAACCCTCAGATCGGCATGCCGGCGCAGAACGCACCCAACTCTGGACCTGGTGCTCCAGAACAATGACGGGGGCAGCACACCGATAACTCACCGGTTCCCAGGGAGGAGGCACAAGGGGAAGGGGGGTGTAAAGCCTTGGAGGAAGCTTCCTTCCTCACTTGTAAACAGCCCCTGGAAACCCAGGAACCGGAAACAAAGTCTCTTGCCCCTGAAAGTCTGCCTCCTAAGGAGCAGAGGGGTGGTAGGAGAAACAAAAGACCCAAACAGACTCAGTTTGAGGAGGAGGTACAGATCTTCCAATTTGAGGGAGAGGGATCCTCAGAGGATCCTGGGAAAAGGATCTTCTCCTTCAGAGAGGGGGGAACTCCTCCCAAAGATAAATGGGTCCCTAGGGATGCAAATCCAGACTGAGGAGATGTGGAGATTGAGCTACTGCCACCCACCATCTCATCCCAGAACCAACAGCAAGAAACTCCCCTGGTTCAAACCCATCCTGGTGACTGCCTCCAAAAAGGGGGGGGCGGCCCAGAACCAGAGCCAGGGGAACCCACAATGGCTCTGATCTCCAGTTGCCAAATTTTTCTTTCAGATTCCCAAGGCTCTCCACAGAATTCTGCCCAAATCTCTTCTCTCGCCATGTCCAAAACCAGAAAGTTAGCCAACCAGTTGTCCAAAAATGTGCATTATCTGTGCCCCCTTGAGGAGAAGGAGGGAAGATATTATGCCCCGGTACAAGTACAGGGGCAGGGTACAATTTTGGCACTGGTGGACACTGGATCTCAAGCTACCCTTCTGTCCAGAAGGGCCTTTGACGAACTGAATGCAGGAAGGGGAGAGAATTACCAAATTCCTCTCACCTCTCTTCCTGGACAACTCCAGAACTTTGACGGGAAGGAAATTCCCGTCGAGGGGACGGCAGACTTGGACATTAAAATTGGGCGACACAAGTTGAAACACCCGGTCATAGTTGTGACCCCAGAGGGCACCCCTTGTTTACTAGGGAATGACCTCCTGAGAAGGTTGTCACCCCTAATAGATTGCGTAAACAAGGTCCTCTGGACCCAGACTAGCCGACCAATAAAATTAAAACAGAGTTTCAACCATGTTAGTTTAAACGGCACCTGCCACACGGTTGAACAAAAATCTGACCAAGTAGAATTTCACTTCCAGAATAGCCAAATTCCAGACGTGACAGTAATAGCAGTAGGGCAACAGACTGGTGATGGGGGGTCCTCTCTATTTCTGAAAATCAACCTTCCTTCCAGCCTAAAGTGGTACTCCACGCTGGAAGGAAACACTCTGAAATTCTATACTAATCCACAATCAGAAACTCCCACTCCTATAGTCCAGAAAGATGTGAAATCAGCTCAGAGCCTGGCTGATATTCAGCAAATTGGAGAGCAGTTGTTCATCCCTGTTCAGTTAAATGATGGGAAGGACTCTGTTCTCGCTCGAGTGTGTGTGAACAACGGTAAGAGCTTCATCAGCGAAGCCATGTTCCGCCAACTCCCAAAAGATCCAGCCATTCCCACATTCAAACTGATAGACAAATGGGTAATGGACCTGGAAGCGCCTAATTCCAAACATCTCCTGCCAAGCAGGTGTATGCTCAAAATCTCCATTGGCAACAAGAGCATAGTCCACAATTGTTGGGTCGTGCGAGACGTCCCGGCCGCCTTTTACTTAGGCAGTGACATTCTCAATCGCTTTGCCATTAGTTTGGACCTAATAAACTTCAAAGCTTGGTCCCGATTAGCGGATAATCCCATGGGCTTTGATGATCCAGAAAAAGCATTTAGGTCAGCTCAATTGCTACCTTATGCAGTTGAAATTCAGGGTAAAGAGGAAGTCACCATCCCAGAAAGGACCCGACAATTCTCCCTGAAAGTGAAAGTTAAAAGGGGACAAGAGTTGAAAAACCCTGATGCTTACATACATCTAAATGCTTCTCTCCAACAGCAAGGGTTAGGGGTAAACCCAACTCCATTAGTCAACATAGAACATGACACCATTCTAATAGAGGTGGATAACAGCGACTTAAAGAGTATTACTCTAGCCGCAGGCACCATTATTGGAATGGCGGTTGATGACCGACATTTCTCCATTGATCTTGGAAATGAACTGTTAGGACCAATCCCCAAGGACTGTTTTGACAGTGACAGGGATGACAATACAACACCAGACAGGATTTTTACCCGGCATGGGGGGAACTTCCTGGTGTACACTTCTTGCCCTTATGGTAAGGAAGATGTGACTTGTGACTTCAGGAGGGATGAGGTGATTTTCCAGGTCCATGAGGGCTGCCTTTCCCACCTGAAGCCTCCTGTCCAAATCAGCACTCTGACCAGGGACTTCTCCACCCAGCTGGAGGAGGCCGCGGAGATAGCCAAACCAGAAGTCTTTCCAGGCTTCAGGCAGATGGTGGAAGAGAGAGTCAACCTAGCTGATCCCTGTGTGACTCTGTAACAAAAGCAAAAGTTGAAACAAGTTTTCTTGGATTTCCAAGATCTCTTTGCGGTAGACTCATATGACTGTGGTCGCACCGACATCCACACAACAACAATCCCCACGGACCCTGGCATGACTCCTGTGTTTGTGAAGCAATATCGCTTGCCTCTCGCATCAATGGAGTCCCTTACTGAAATAATTAAGAACCTTGAGTCCCGGGGAATAATCCGTCCAGTCCACAGCACCTTCAATAATCCGGTGCTGGGAATATTGAAGCCAAACGGCCAGTGGAGACTCTGCGCCGACCTCAGGGAGCTCAACCAACGAGTCCATACTTCCCGATGGCCTCTGCCCTACATTGACCAAGGGCTGGCCCAGATTCAGGGGTCACAGGTATTCACTGCAATAGACCTGACCAATGGATACTGGACCGTGCCTGTCAGCAGGGAGGACCAATACAAACTGGCTTTTACCTTTGGGGGCCAGCAGTACACATGGACCCGGACTCCCTTCGGATACCTTAACTCCGGTAATGAGTTCAATATTTTCCTACATAAGGCCATGCCCGAGCTGGGTGCGAGGGGTAACCTGGCTTATGTAGATGATGTCCTCATCAAAAGTTCATCTGTGGAGGAACACATAGCGGAGATCCGTTATGTTCTGACGCAGTTGAGGGCCGCCGGAGCAAAACTTTCCTTTCAGAAAGCACAGTGGTGTAGAACCCGTGTTAATTTCTTGGGGCATGAGATTACTCCTCAGGGTCTCTGTCCCCAGGAAAAGAAAGTGGAAGCACTTCAGAAACTGAAAGACCCCACAACTCTGCGAGAACTAAGGAGCCTCCTTGGACTTACTAATTACAGCAGAAAGTTCATTGAGGGCTACGCAGAGATCACCAGACCCCTGATTCATCTCCTGAAGGGGGGGGTGAAGTGGGAATGGGGTCCAGAACAAGCCGAGGCAGTAAGACAACTCAAAAGAAGCCTCTCACAAGCGCCCTGCCTAGCTTACCCTGTCAGAAACAAGGAGTTCTTCCTGGAGACAGGGTTCTCTAATACGTGCCTGACGGCAGTATTATACCAAAAGCATGACAAGGTCAATAAAGTAATCTCTTATGCGAGCAAAACTTTATCCTCTGTGGAGGAAAAATTCAACAATTGTGAGAAGGCACTCCTGGCAACTGTGTGGGCATTGAAGAATTACCGCCCGTTTATCCAGGGGGAACACATCATAGTGGAGACTCCACACCAGCCTCTGCAATATCTCCAAAGTGAAAGAATCCGGGCCGGAAATGTGAGTAATTCCAGAATTACTTTCTGGATTCTGTCAATGCAAAGCTTTCCTGTGGAGGTCAGATATGGCCAAAACAAGAAGAGTCCCCTCGCGCAGGGTCTGGCTGACTTGCATGATTGTGCCAGCGAAAACTGTCTCGAGGACGAAAGTCTAAAAATAAAGGACAACACGGAGGCATACCTTAATTCCCCACACAAAGTCTTTGAAGAAGACAAGTGTGAGGGAATGCCCACTGTGTATGTGGATGGATGCTCTTACCATGTTGACAACAACGGGGAGAAAGAACTGGTGGCCGGCGTAGGGAATGCATGGGTGAATGAGTCCCCAGAACCCTCCGCTGGATACAAAATTGGTCCCCGAAGTAGTCAGGTGGCAGAATTGATGGCTGTGCATCAGGCCATCCTCACTGCTGTCCAGCATCAACTCCGCGAACTGGTCATAATCACAGATTCGGATTATGTACGGAACGGGTTCGTGGAGTACCTGGTTAATTGGAAAACCAGAGGCATGTTATGTGCTAATAACAAACCCTTGAAACATGGGAAGTTGATCCAAAACATTGATGATCTGGTCACCTCGAATGAGATGACCATCTATTGGAAAAAGATCAAGGGTCATTCCAAAGTAGAGGGACCAGACAAAACTGGAAATGACTTAGCTGATCAGCTGGCCAAAACCGGGGCCATCCAAGGGGATCTAATTGAGATTGAGTCCCTGTTGGGGGAAATCCAGGTCACTGCTATCACTAGGTCCCAGACAAATGCTCACAACGACCTTTCAATTGCACAATGGAGTAAGGAGACCCCTGATGCTGATTTGATTACCGCTCAGAAGGGGGATCCAATAATTGATAAATTTTACCAGCACCTTGAGGACCCTGAGAACTTTCCCCTGACGGATACCGATTACATTGGGAAAGAGGACCTAAGAGTGTTGATGAAGTGTCCAAAAATGTTCCGGATCCAAGACGGTTTGTTGGTAAGGAAATTCAAAGCTGGACACGATCAGTGGGTGGTTCCTACCTCATTCCGAAGCCTGATGTTAAGTCACGCCCATGATGCGGCCACCGCCGGTCATAGCGGGTTTCACACAACACTGGAAATCTTAAGAGAGGTTGCATACTGGCCACACATGGGGCAGGACCTCGACCAATATTTGAAGGGGTGTCTTGTGTGTGCACAATTTCAGCCATCATCCCTCACGCACCGCGCGCCTCTCCAAAAGCGGGGGATGACACTGCCATGGTCAGATTTACAAATCGACTTTGTAGGCCCCGTGATTCGCTCTGCTAGGGGGAATAAGTACATTTTGACTGTGACATGCTTGTTTACCAAGTGGGTGGAATGTCTCCCAGCCCCAAATTGCAAGGCAGAAACTGCAGCTGCCTTGATGATTAACCACATCTTTTCCCGTTTTGGTCTACCTCAAAGGATTGAGTCAGACAGAGGTAGCCACTTCACCAGTGAAGTAATGACAAAGATGTGGGAGATACTGGGGGTCAAGAGAAAGCTACACATTGCTTACCGGCCAGCTTCTTCTGGGGCAGTAGAGAGATATAACCGAACCATTGTGAGCATATTAAAGAAGTTTGTGGCAGATTCTGGGCCAAGTTGGGATATCCGATTACCTCTGGTCCTAATGGCCATCAGATCTACCCCTTCATCTGCCACCAAAATGTCACCATTTGAGTTGATGACTGGGCGCAAGATGGTGCTTCCGCAGCATTTGCTCTACAGGACCCAAGAGCAGACACTGATAAATGCCTCCACAACTCATGAGTATGTGGAGAATTTAAGGAAACACCTTCAACATGCTTTTGCTTATGCTCAGCGGAATCTAGAAAGATCAGCTGATAGCATGAAGACCCATTATGACCTGAAAACTTCCAGGAAGGAATATCAGGTGGGAGACCGGGTCTATCTATACAACTTCCAAAGGAACCAGGCCAAGCAGCGCAAATTTTTGCCTACATGGAAGGGACCCTTTGAGATCATCGACAAGATCTCCCCTGTGGCCTACAAAATCCACATCCCCAAAGGTCCTTTGGCAGCGGGGGAAGACAAGTGGGTCCACATAAACCAGTTGAAGTGTTGCCATCCCAGGCACGCTCTGCAACAACTGGAGGAATCCTCTGGAATCCTAGCGGGTACTGTCTCAGACTAATTCAGTTCCAATCATAAAACATACCACATCTAGTCTCTAAAATATTGTGATTTGCATGAAACTGTCTCTTAGTTATACTGTTTTTTTTTTCAAAATAAGAATGTAATGTTTCGTTTTGATGAAATGCATATGCTGCCCCACTATCTCAACAGTGGTGGAAAGACGTCTATGAGTAGGTATTGCCGCTCTTCCTTTGTCGTCCTAGGAGAAAGAAAACCTGGAGACGGGACAAGGAGGACGATCCGGAGACCGGGAGCCGAGACGCAAGGGGCCCGGGGTACCGCCCAATCTTCCCATCAGGACCGGCGAGGAGAACTGATCGATCTGACCGGATGGAGAGGAAGATGCTGAACTGTGCCATCTACAGAATTGGAAGAAGATAATGTGGACATACCAGCGCCAGGGTTCAAAACCTCCCTTGCAACCGACTCCCCCTCGACTCAAGTCAAAGCGCAGTCGGGCGGGGGGTTTGTGGAGGGTTTTGACCCATGTGGAATCATTAGACAGGGTAAATGTGGGGATTAAGCTGTCGCTGCCCATCATTTTACCCCAGAACAAAAATAAATCATTGGAGTGGGTAAAGATGGGGATGCGCTGTCGCCGCCCATCATTTCATCCCAGAATCCAGGAGAGCTGCGCAGTTGTGCGCACACCAAAATGGTTACCTAACTTGCCACCCACCAGTGTAAAGAAAGGTCTTTGTTAACAAAATCCACTGTTACTGATGTCAAAAAGTTGCTGAAATCGTGACTCATTGGACCACTTTAAAGATTCAACCTTTTTGTGGGGTTCCACATAACCATCTTACTGTAAGGAGCCCCATCAAAACAATGTTAAGCAAGGATTTACTACCATGTAAGAACCATTCCTGTTTAGAATGCATTAATCCAAGAAAGATCCCAAAATTGCATGCAGTACCAACAAAATCCTCAAGGCGGCACTAGCGGTCTAAACTCTGACAGGAGAGCTGTCTTGCAAAACTGTCTAGTGCAAAGAAAGGGGTCTTATTTCATTGAAAGTTCAAAGGGGTTGCCTGTCCTGAGAACTCTTGACACTTCAGAACTCAACACAAGAAGCCAGGAAATCACAGGGTTCTGTTAATTAAATGCAAAGTGGCTCCCTGGCCTCCTGATGTCAGCTTCCCAGAGACCACACAATGGCCCCTCTCCTCTGAAAGGAATATGTTGATTTTTACTGTTTTACTGTCAACAAAGGCCTGCCTGCCAGAAGACATGTGACTGACCCACCCAAGTCTTGGAGGTGGACTCCAACACTCTGAGGACTGAATTGAAAGTAAAATATATATTTTACAAAAACACTGATAACTCTTTGTAATCAAATGACAGAAATGTATAACTTTGAGAGACTTAATTTAAAAAATGTATCTTTAATTCAAGCCCAAACTCCAAATTGTGGGATATTCTGGGACAAAACCCTGCTGTTTATTAATATTACAGACTCCCTGTTTCAGCTAGACAAACGAAAATGCATTGGTATGTGGGTAGATATGTGAGGAACAGTTGTATAAAATTTAATGAAGATCCAATGTTGTTTAGCACATTAAAAAGTGCTAAAAGTTGCCATTTTTGAATGCAAGCTCTTAGAAACAGCAGATTTGGGACAGAGTATACCTCATGTGATATGTGACATGGGTATGTAATTTCAAACAACTGTGTAACTGTGAAATATGTATTTTGATCATATATAGATTTGGGTGCACAGATGACAGGGGAGTTTTTTCAAGAGATCATAAATGGCTGACATCACTCTGACACAACTTAGCTCCCCCAATCAGGGGAGAAATGAAAGCTGGACCAATGACAAGTGAGAGGGGCAAGTTTAGTTATGACCAACACACACACCCACTTGCAGAACACATAAATGGATCACTGAAACTTAGGTAGAGAGATTCATTTCCATCTGCAGCGGGACGCTCTGCCGGAAAAATCCATACTTACCTCCATCAACCTTCAAGGAGCCAACACTTAGACTCCAAGATAAACAGAGACTACAGAACCTTAACCAAAAAGGCCACTGCCAGCAAGAGTATTTGTCAACAGGCCTGAAAATCTTTTTGCAACTGAACTCTTCAGACAGCCGAAAAAGTGTTGCGTTTAAAATTTGCAAAACCAAAAACGACCTTCACTAAATCGCTCATATCTCCGCGACCGTTTGTCTTAGAGACTTGCAGTAACTTTCATCTGAAAGCTTAGAATCTTAGCTTTTAATCGCACCAAGAACCACATGTAAAAATCTGCTGCTGCTTGCCTTCCATTTGCCAGAAATTCGTTTAACCTGCTAATCATCCCTGAATCATTGCTCGTGTGAGCCTGGACTAATAATAACTTGATTTCACTCACCATGAACCTTCTAGAGGGAATTAAAAGCAAATTTAGCATATTTTTCACTCCATTGCCAGCACATATAAAAGCATTTTGCCTGTGTTTTCAACGTCTGTAGTCTAAGTTGCTGGGTTAACTGAATCACATTTAATTGCATTTCTGAGAACTGTGTGCCTTCCTTCCATTTCCTTGCATTGCATAAAAGGGGGGGTGAGTTGTCCAAGAAAGTGATTACATTGTCTTTTGCTGAAATCCTATCAAGTTATTTTCTGTACTGCATTTCATTCCACATTGCATCCATTTGAAACCATAAAAGTATTGTTGCTACCTTATCCATTTCATGTCAACTCCTTAGTGATTATCAAGAAGTGTGCTAGTGCCAGATTCTCCGTTGTTAATCTTTATCATACCAGATTAAGTGTGATATCCAATTATTAATTTATTATAAAGCGTGATATAATATATCTTGTTTAAGTTATCAAATAAACCTTTAAACTTGCAAAACAGAACTACTTCTTGGCTCAGTGGGGTCAGGAGGATTCCAAGAGAGGGGTGTTATATAGGGGTAGTCATCCAGAACGCATGAACTGGACATAAAGATATATCAATAAGGGTTTTCATTCAGTATTATAGACTAGGCGTTGACTTAGCTGTAGTGTTGAATTGAATCCTCTTACATTGTATCTTGGTTCACTCCACCTGCGGACGAAGTTCCTAATGAATATGTGATCACCCACAGACAATTGAAGATGCTGTGATGTCGCTGAAGCAGGTTAATCACTGGTTGTTTCTTCGGATCACAGTGGTGCTATCTATTGAGAAATACATTTGATTGATCTAGTTAAAACAGTCAAATATTCCTTAAATTCCTCACCCAGAACAAACGCTGCCTAAAGAGCATCAGAGTCCTTCCTTACAGGAGATGGAATGTATGTATTCACCAGCCTGTTACCACCTCATTCAGTGATAAGTGATGATCCTTACAGGGCTGCATGCGCAAACTGAATAGAGCAAGGGGAAGACAGTGCACCCAGTTTCTCTTAAGGGTGACACAAAACTTAGATAATTTAGCCTTTAGCTAGCTATTGATCCTTTCCACAATCCTGTTGGCCTGGGGGTGGTAAATTGTGCACATCCGATGCTTGATGCACAATAACGCGGTCACTTCTTTAAAGAGTGTGTTAAAGAAATGGCTGCAATAGTAACAAATACCAAAAGCGAGGAAATACCTATCTTACTAAGAATTTGGCAGTGCATTTAGCATCTGAATGTGCACAAGGACCTGCCTCAACCCACCAAGAGAAGGGACACACTATGACGATCATATAGCTACATCTATTGCACCGCTCTCCCATAACAGCATAATCTATATGAAGCTCCTGATATGGCCCAGTAGGGCAAGGTTTGCACCTCGTATCGTTCTTAGGATGTGACCAGTACCATAGGTCTGGCATGTGATGTAATTTATCACCATTTTGGTAAGAACTTTCTGCAGATTGGGGACAAACCAGTCTTCTTAATTATCTGCAGACATATGATATTTTGACAAATGAGACAGATGATGCAACTGGTCGAAGGCGATTAGCAACAGCCTGTGCGGCATGACAACTTTACCCATACTTCTTTGCTGCCATAATAAATCTGTGGGGGATTGGGTGCACCCTCTTTTCTGCCATAACCCCTTCTCCTCCTGTGGGACACGTCCTTGAAATGTAATAATTTGTGCTATCAAAAGTGAAGTGCAAGGTGCTGGCAACTACTATTATCCATGTGCTATTACTGGATACACAGAGATGTTAGGCACTGGGAGATAAGCGGGCTGCTTGTCCACCATGACTGCAGCAGTGTTGCTGAGTGAAACTTCATCTGTATCAATTGTATCATTTTGTATGGGTGGTTCATTTAACCACTGCCCTCATGGAGGGTTGGGAAAGGGCTTCAATCAGTTTATCTGGAAATGCTGCATGTTGGACTGGGGACCCGTCAGTCCTCCTAAACCTCTCCTTTTCCACCTTGCAAGCCCAGAATGCACCATTGTTGTTACATAGGCTGAATCTGAATACATGGTAACCCTAAACCCAAGGGATGCTAGAAGTGCTTCAATAAGAGCTATGAGCTCCCCTGCCTGATCTGAATAATGCATGGGCAGCCTTTATTGTACTAGTACGTCGAACTCACCATCCACTAAGCAGACAACGGCCACTGCCATATGTCTCAGGCCTGTCCCCTGATCAATGTTCACTGTACTATCAAGAAAAAGTATTTCTCTTTCCTCAAGTGGGCTTTCTTTTGCCTTTGATATGTCCTCCTCCTCCCCCTCAAATGTTACACAGTCATGCCTAACGCTATCTTCCTCAGTACATATTTTTTGTCAGAAAAGTGGCAGGGTTTACTGTATTGCACCGCACTATGTGGATGTTTGGCTGGATTAAATAACCTCAAATACGGATGCCTTCTGTGTAGTTAGTGTGGATTAAGATTGTTCTAATATGGCAAATACTGCATGCTCTACATACAATGTTACAAAACACCCTATGATAATTGGGGAGCTTTTTTCAGTTGTGAATGCAGCAGAGGCAAATGCTTGCTCACAAGGAAACTGAATCTAGCACTCCAATGTAATAGGTTAATGGTTTGTGGCCTATAGAGCTCTTTTGCGTGAGTACCTCCGTCATCATCTGACCATCAGAATGGGAGAACAAGTAAATCTCTTGAGTGAAGTCAGGGGTTGCCAACACTGCGGCAGTGGAAATAACCTATTTTAGTTTCATAAAGCTTGAGAGCATGTCCTCTGTCTGCGTCATCTTATTGTCTGTTTTTTGTGCTTCTTTAAGTTCTTTGCAGCAAGAGCCTAGTATATGCAGCATAATCCAGGATCCATGCTCTACAATAATTACACAACCCAAGCAACCGTTTCATTTCTTTGACTGTTTCTTAATGCAGAGGTTGTATTTTCTTCCCATGGACAGATTTCAATTGGCCCAAGGAAAGAACCTCCTGGGTGTTAGTACTACAATTTAGCCTTATGCACATTATCCCCCTTATGTGCTAACAGCTGTAAGAGCATGACAAAGTCCCTTCAGCACTGTTGTTCATCATCACTGTATACTAGCAAGTCGTCTGCATATTGACCGATAGAGCTGGGCATCTGTATGTTTCCCAAAGCTGCATGCAGTATTCTGTTGAAGATAGTAGGTGATTCACAATACCCCTGTGGTAATCATGTGTGCCCGTACCACTTTCCCCCGTATATAAACGTGATGAGATATTGAGAATCTGGGTGTAATGGTTTGGAAAAGAAGGCATTTTTTAGGTCTACAACAGTGACATGTGTTGCTTGCTTTGGGGTACTGCACAGAATGGTTGCAGGATTAGGAACACATGGAAATAAATTCTGCCAGTTCAATATCATTCACGGGGCAGCGATCTCAATCATCATTCTACAACTTGACCCCTCTGCCTTTTTTATTAGGTAAATAGCTGTATTGCATGCAGAGCTAGAGGCGCCCACTAATTCCTTGACCTAGGAGTGCCCGAATGGTTTCTCTTATCCCCTCTTCTGCTTCTTTGGACAGGGGTTATTGTCTCACCCGGGGCAACAATGCACCTTGTTTGAGTGTGATTGAAATGGGTGCCACTTCCTGTAAGAGGCCTCCATTGTGGGCACTGGCTCTCCATAACCTCTCAGGAACCTGTGCTAGGTCTATTTCTGTTAAAGCGGGCACTTTTGCAAGGGCCATCATGGGACACTGTACTCTACGGTATTGTACGATTATCTCACAGGGTATGCAAATAGCCAACACTTTTTCTCTATCATCAACCCTGGCCTCAAACAATTCTGCACATGTTACTTCTTTCAAGGGTACCATTGGCTCAATGCACAATACAGTGTGCGCCACTCAAACCCATCTGAATCAGTCCTGATTAGCACAATCCACTTCTCTCACACCACCAATCCTTCCAAGTCCAGTGAAAAGACTGTCCCTGCCACAAGCTCTGGGGACACAACTGGTATAAAATTAGATGGTATCCGGCAACACACTTTTCTGCCCGGGGAACTGCATTAAGTAAGACTGCCATCCCATATACAAACATATCAGGTTGAACAGGAATGCCGGGAACCACCACCTTTCATCCTATGGCATGTTTTATCATCATGGCTCTCACAACACACATCCTAGGGGAAGCACATACTATTCCTCGATCTGTAAAGGAGATGGTCATATTAAGTTTGCTAAAGATTTCACACCATAACAAATGTGCTGGGGAGGTTTCCGAATATAATAAAGGCGCACGTACCACTTTGCCTCCTATTTTGATGAGTACTTCTTCTGTGAAAGGAACCATTGCCACAGCCCCAGAGAAACTGTGTGTATTGAGAGTTTCACCTTATAAAGGAATGTTTCCTTCACTAACACATGATTTAGTGGCACTCGTGTCAACCACAAAGATGAATTATTTCCTTTCTCAGCACCCACCAGGGTTCCTACTCTAGGTTGGTAGTCATGGACAGGACTGGGCATGCAGTAGCTTTCTGTGGGCTGTACTAATCAGGATATGTATTTGTACCTTGGAACATAAAAGGGTTGCCTCCCATGACACTTGCTCCATGGTAATACTTCACTGTCCTATTAGGAACAGCACTGCTACCGGGAATTTGGGCACCATATGATTGGCCTGGCAGCACCAATTGTATACTGCATTATGGACTGCAAATCCAGTGTATCTGGGTATGCCCGTCTAAGTGTGGACCTCACCTGCGGTCTGATGTTGTTAAAGTGTGCCCCATCATGGACGTCATCATATATCTTTACTCCGGGGTATCCAGCCTTAACCCAAACATCCTCTGCCTGAGCCCACACAATTGCTGCAAGCACACTTTTTATGTCCCCCACTGCTAAAAGTATACCAGTCATTTGCTTTTTTGTTAAAAGCATATATCTATTTCCTAGCCCCTGCAGTGAGGGTTGGGAGTGTTTTCATCAAGTTGTTTTTGTTCATTTGAGCCCAAGGTATTTACTGCACACCCCGGGGCCTTTATGCAATAACGGCATCTGTGTGCCCACTCCCCTGTCCCCTTCTTGGTTTCACTCGCCTTTTTCCTTGCCACTGCTGCTTGCCCAAATCTTTTCTTCAATCTTGTGACCCCACAAGATCTCTACCCTTGGGGTAATTACCGGCATCTCTTATTCGTACTCTAATTCATCTGCATGTGCCACTCTTCCACCCGCAACTCCTGGTTTGTATTTCCATCCAACAGCACTGTCCCGTAGTCTACACTTCACGCCCCTCGTTCATCACACTTCCCCTTTTTCTTCACAAAGTGAACATTCATGATTGTGATGCTATCCAATCTAAACAAAATGTATCTTGCCCTCTATTCATCTAGTACACACCCCAATTTGCTTCCTTACTCCCTGAGGGCCCTCAACCATGCCAATTCCTTGTGTGTTGCCTGTAATGCCTCTTCTAATTCCGTCTGTGGTTTCCAATCCATCTCTCTCTCTTGATATTTATTGGTACTGCAGTGTTAGTATTCTTTTGGTATAGGGGTGGTAGCACAGGTGGGGTGGTGCTGTTTCGTTTCGTTTCGTTTATTCATTTGTTAAGCGCACCAGACTCGTAAGTAAAAGGGCGCAACGACAAGGAAATGCACGGCTTACATAGTTACGTATACACAGGTTACAGAATTTACATATAGCAAGATGAACAATTTTTGCATGAATACTGGATATATACAATATGAACAATAGGACTGAAGCAGAGGTACATGCACTAAGGATATAAAGCTTATATGGTTACAGTTAAGCTTATATAGGCTACAATATTTACAAAAAGAAAGAATATAGCAAGATATACTGTTTTCTTAATTGCAGGATAGTGTCTTCAGGGAAGAGGGTGATGGGAGGCTAAGGATTGGTGGCAGTGATGTGTTTTATTAAATTTTTCCTGAAGAGTGGATATGGTTGGTCAGCCCTCAACTCCTGGGGCAGTGAATTCCAGTTTTTGGCGGCCTTAACAGTGAAGCCATTACCCCCGATGGTAGTAAGTTTGTATTTGGGGATATTTAGGAAATTGGTTTTCCCACTTCTAGTTGGTCTGAGAGAAGTTCTTCTCTGAAGTTTGTCTATAAGGTAACTAGGGGCCGCATTGTTCAAGGCTTTATGAGTCAAGGAGAGTGTTTTTAGAAGTATTTTATTGGATGTGGAGAGCCATTTGTGTTGACGTCTCAGGGCAGAAATGTGGGTTTTCTTGTTTATGCCAAGGGCTGCTCTTAAGGCGTTATTCTGTAGCATTTGGAGCTTTTGAATAGTGGATTTGTTAGCCCCAACGTAGAGGGCATTACAATAGTCGATTCTAGAGAGTATAAGAGCTCTAGCCAGGATCAGACAACTATTGTCAGAGAGGAATGGTTTACCAGCTCTAAGAAGTTTGCATGTGTAAGCCGTTGCCGAGGTAAGGGATTTGACCTGCTTGTCAAAAGATAGTGTGGAGTCCAAGTAAAATCCCAAGGTTTTTACTTCCTTGGAGACTTTAATAGTATTGCCGTCAATATTGAAAGATGAATATTCTTGACCTATTTTTTAATATTGGCCTGCGAACCCAGTATTATTAGTTCAGTCTTATCATCGTTCAAGCACAGTCCGTGAGTGGCCATCCATGCTTGGTTGATAAGGTACACTTTGTTCACTAGGCCCATGTCCGTACCGTAATCCCCAGAAAGTGGTAGGAAAATCTGAGTATCATCTGCATAGTTAGTGTAGGTGATACCCAGCTGGTCCAGATCGTCTAACAGTGGCTTAGTGAAGATGTTATAGAGGGTAGGCGAGACGCAGGATCCTTGGGGAACACCACATAGGGTAGGTGAAGGATCGGCCGAAGCTGAGGGGGAGAAGACTCTTATGGTCCTCTCACTCAGGAAGGACTCGATCCACTTGATAGCGTCCGTGGAGAAGTGAGCTGCAGAGTCAAGGTGCCGACATAGGACCTTGTGGTTGACCAGGTCGAAAGCAGCGGAGAGGTCGAGTAGGAGCAGGAGTACTGTCCTTCTTTTGTCTCTCAACTCATCTATTTGGGACTTAAGGTCGATTAGGGCAGTCTCAGTTCCATGCAGTGGACGGAAGCCAGATTGTCTGTTGCCCAGGAGTTTGTGCAATTCAAAATGCTTCTGAATTTGAGTGTAGGCGGCCTTATCCAGTATTTTTAATAAAAATGGGACCGTGGTAATAGGCCGGTAGTTTGTAGGAATGAGGGAATCAAGTGTCTGTTTTTTGAGGAGTGGTAGCACCCAGGATTGCTTGAGGTTGGCAGGTATAGTACCTGTAGCAAATGAGGCATTTATCAGTTTGGTTATAAATGGGGAGAGTTCTCTAGCAGCATCTTTTATTAGCTGTGCAGGGCAGATATCACCTTTGCAGTTTGATGGGGGCACATACGTTGGATTGGTATATCCGGTGGCAGGAAAGGTTAGATAGCATCCTACTGGGTCTTGAGGTAACTGTTTATCCGCAGATACCGCTACTTTAACTAAACTCAGGGTTGGGTTGTTGTCACACTGGGATTCACACTCATCATTGTTCTCTATGTCCTCAACCAATTTCGATAGTCCTAAAATCTCTTTCCTCCTTTTTACCTCTATATTTAGTGGCCAATAATGTGTACTTGCATTCCAGTATCCCTTTATTGTTCTTACCCTGCTCAGGCCATGGGCAGAACATCCGCCCTTTTGTCCCTGCCACCCATTGGTTATGAAACACTTGTGTATAAGCGCATGATAAATAAACAATCAATCAATCAATCATCAATCATATTTCTCAATGTTATCCTTATACAATGGTAGTGCACTACACAGACTCTAATGGTGTAATTACCCCCATGATGAAAAATCTTATACACAAATATGTCACAACGGAAACAAAATATAGTTTGTCTTAAGCTTTTCTACCAGTTGTTTGCTCCCCACAACTCTGTCGCCCCTACCCAACCCCCTTTTTCTCGCTCACTCCATGCACACACACACACACACACATCCTCCATCCACACAACACCCGCACCACTTCTTCCACAAGCCCTCCCTTGTCCCCCTCCCACGACTCAACATAAGTTAAAAACACTAAACCAACAAGCTAAAACAATAAAATAGAATAACAGCTACTACTTCAACGTATTCCCCCACCCAAAATATATTGGGCACAAGAATGTAAGCCCTCTAATTATACAGAGCCCCTCCTTCTGTATTTTCATAGCTTTTGGCACCATCTTGTTCCCTGCCATGGAAAGGATCCCACTTCTCCATTTCTCTTCTCATACACATAAGTATATGTA
This sequence comes from Ambystoma mexicanum, assembly GCF_040938575.1. Lineage (NCBI taxonomy): Eukaryota > Metazoa > Chordata > Amphibia > Caudata > Ambystomatidae > Ambystoma > Ambystoma mexicanum. Next base: position 839,112,943 of record NC_090935.1, on the reverse strand, counting down.
AGTACTAATAATAAAAATATATATGTAATCACCACATGATCATTACACAATACTCAACTCAGTGAAACACCATTCCACCATGCACTCTCATCCCCTCCTCTTCAAGACACACAAACCCCCAACTTTCCTCTCAGCATCCCCCCATGGTTTTCACCAGCAAGAGGTGTACTTACATCTGCTTGTTCACCTGAGCTCCTGTATCACAGGGTCCCATTAACAGTGTGCACCATCCTAGGAGCAGCACCCTGCTCCAAAGAGCAGACAGGAATTCTGTCAAAACAGCTCCTGTACACCACTATGGGTAGCGCGCGTGGGACTGTTGATTGTAGGTGTGTGCAGCCCCTACAGATATACGGTCAGGAATCCTCAGTCTCTGAAGAAAATCTTTGATCTAGTTTGGGTCACCAATTTGTAGAGTAACCCTTCAACACACACAACAGAAAAATACAACCCACTCAGGAGAAAGGCCCAACACACCTCTTGCAAGGAGAACAAAGTTTAATCTCACAAAAATATGTGCCAGCAAAGAACTCGGCTGCCACTGAGCACTCTGACAAAAACAGCATACGCAATGGGTTTTAAAGATACACAACGTTACAAGTGATTTATATTACATAGGTTACAAATCTGTGTAGCTGATTGGTGCTACCCTACACACATATGCCCTGCTCCATACGGGATGCCAGGTGATTGGTCCCCGCATCTTCTATCTATATCCTTCCACATGTGAATCCTCTTCTTCCATTATCGGTTCCAAAGACTCTAATTGGCAATTTAGTTACACAATTCATTATTTCATAGCTCTACAGGTCACCTGGTACCAAGGACATGAGCGAGGTGGATTATTTCGAGGTTGTGATAACTTCTCGGAACTACGTGAACCCCCACTCCATCCCAGACATGCCGTCGCCTCCACAACTTTCTAGCTCTCCAAAGATCAATTCCGGCTCTTTCTTGGCCTCACAGGGTACTTTCATTCTGGATTACATGTGCTATGCTAACACACAATGGAGAACTGTGTATTTTCAGTGAGTTAACGTTCTGCAGGGCTGCCAGAGCTGCAAGCAAAGAATGCGCGCACACATTTCTGACCCTCGGGACGGGATTAGGCTTACTGGCATAGCTATCACACTAACCCTCAATTACAAGATGGCATCTAACTTCTAAAATGGATTCTCTTTCCACACGTAATATCAGTACCAGGATTCACTACATTTACACTACAATCTACCCTCTATGGGTGACCCTCCCTTCATTCTCCCAGCTCCCCTAGAACATCTCCTTCTACAATCGCCTCGTCCTAATTCGCTGAGAGGCCTGTAACTTCCATCCCCAACAATTGGTAGAACCCTTGGACAATTTAATAGAACCACCTTGAGTAGATTAATATGAGTTCGATGAGCAGCAAGAAAGTACTTTAAAGTTATATTAATAAGAACAAATTGGAAAACACTATACTGCAGTTATTGAACACAAATCAAATTGGTGTATTTGCCATAAATAATATCACGTACTTATGCATTACTGATTAGCAATTTCTTCTAAGCGCCATAATCTAATAGTTACTGAAATCAAATGTATTGACCTTGAAATGATTAAGGGATGAGTCGGCCTTGGATGTGCATGGGTTGCTGATAGATTTAGGTAATACTTGTGAGATAATGCTTGTGATGAAATATATGTTCAAAGCTACTTGAGCATTCTGAGACAACATCATCAACCCCTGTCTCTCCATGCTAAAATCCTCTCTGCATGCAAAATTGAAAACAGCCCCCCCCCTTTAGCTGTAGGTTATATAGCAAAGGTTTTTAGTCAAATTCCATGCTGCGAATAAAAATGTGACAAGTGTATGAAGCAGATCTCAGGAGAAAGGATTTCAAAGCAGAACACTTACTTATTTTAGCTTAAAGAGGGGTTTGAACAAGCAAATACAAAATAGTTTAAAACTGTGATCTATGGCCATCCATGACCAAAAGATCTTAGTTTAGTCTACTCTGGTGACTGAGAATTTTACAGCACAATTACCATGAAAGCAAGATGGTGTGATGTGTGTTCGGATAGTGATATCATTTTGAACAACAGGGTCATATCCATTCAAACACTCCTTAAAGGAGTGTGGTGTAAGTGGTTCAAAATCATAAAGTGATGTTTGTAGACTGTTACAGAAATTGTACTGAGGTGTGTGCCAAGGGTGCTCCTATTACTACCAAAAGTAGTGTGCATTTCCTTTAAAACATTGACATTTCTTTAGAGAAAAAGATAAACAATCTTGATTAGTCTGTTTTATCAACCATGGAGCAAACCCTATTTGAAAGCTTGAATTGTGTCTTAACAGAATGCATGACAATATGACTAAATCACTTGTTTTACACTCTCAGATTTCTGAGGAATTCCAGGTGAGTGTTATGAGAAAATAAAAGTGACCAAAGGAAAAATGAAAGGAAGTGTTTTGAACATACCTGCATTGCTCCACTCTGAGACAACATCATCAACATCATCAACTCCTGTCTTTTCAGGTGGCACAATCACGTTGCACTTAAAACACTACAAATCGGCCCCTCCTCAAGAACCCATTCCTCAATCCCACACTCCCAGAAAACTACCATTCCATCACTATCCTGCAATATGGTATGATATTCATGGAACATTTTGTCACAAGCCAAATGCAACAACACATCAACACAATCTCCTAAACCCCTTCCAATTAGGCTTTTGACCCTGCCTCAGCCCCAAGAACACAACGCGTCTCCTCCTGGATGACCTCCACAACATTACAGACAAAAGAAACACAGCATTTAACACCATTGACCATACCACCCTCCTAAACATACTATCCCACAGTATGAAACTCTCGGACACTGTTGTCAGAGGGTTCACTTTCTTCCTCACTGACAGGCCACACTTTGTATACATGCCCTCCCTGGATCCAACCCTACAACAGTGAAATATGGCATTTGCAAAGAATCTTCTCTATCTCCCCTCCTCTTCATCCTATATGTTGAAATCCCTAGAAGCCACAGTGCCCATTTACACCAATACAAAGAAAACACACACATAAACTTACAAATAACCTCCCCTCACAACTCCATACAATGAAAAGCTGTGTCTCTACCATCATCACCTGGCTGGCCAGGTTGTGGGTGGTCGTGCTATCTCCGTGGTCGCAGCTGAGCTGCGGAAAACACTCCCACAGCTGATATGTGCCACAAATGACCATCTTTCTTTACAAGGTCTTTCGAAGACCCGTTTTGTTTATGTAATCTTCTCCCTGCTAACTATCTTGTATGTTGCTACAGTGCCAAGATGCCCTCGGGTGTACGATGTGCTACACAAAAGCCAAAATGACAAGATAAGATAAGACCTCCAACCTTTTCAAACTCAACTCTTCCAAAATGGAATTTGCCCCCACCAGGCACGAATCCAACTTCACACCCTGGATCAAATATCTTTCCAGAGAAAGCACACACATATCCCTGTCCAAACCTGTCAAATCCATAGGCTTCACTATCAACCCCCACCTATCCTTCAACTACCACATAGCTCCCTTCATCTAAACATGCAACCTACAACAACAGTTCCTGCACAAAGGCACATTTTTCTGTCTAACGACTTGCACACCACAGGCATGGCACTAGTCCTGTCCAGGCAGGGCTATGGAAATGATATCCTCACTCCTCTCCCCAGCAGCACAAGTCATACAAAGTGCAGCAGCCACACTCATCTTCCACCTACCCAAACACTCACACATCATCTCAGGTCTCTCCAAGGTTCACCGGTTCCCTGCACCTTCGTGAATTTCTTTAAAATGACTCTGCAGCATATAAGAAGCCATCCCCCTTAAACCGCCCTCCTAACTACATACACAACACACTGAAACTCATCACCCACTCCAATGCCTCTTTTACACACGCTGATCACTGAGATAGCTTGTGTCTAGAATGAAATGAAAATAAGTACTAATAGAAAAACCTTCAGCCCACATTAGAATCAGCGCAATATCATTGTTGCTACTTATTTGACACCCTTATGGATATCATGTGCACTGTTGTCTTCAGCAAAGCTAATGTACATAGAATATCTCAATAATCAGCATGATAGCTTAGCACATTACGTTTTAATTGATGATTTAATTACTTGAGATACGGGCCACATGTGTGAGTAAGGGTGTGGCAGTCTCAGCCGTGAATCCACGTATGTATATGAATTGAATGCCATACATTGAGGTATGGCAATATGTTATGTGCAGCTCTAGGTAAGACTAATTGTAGCATGGGTGAGTAGATAGGTACATAATGTGATAGACGGGAGGCCTAAAGCATTTTTTTGTGTGTGGATGTTTGCTTGTGTGGATTGCTGAGTATGTAGATGTGTGTGAATAGGTAGATGTGTTGATGTTTGGATGGATAAATGAATGCTTTGATAGATAGATGGGTAAGTGGAAGCGTGAGGGGATGGGTGAGCGAGCATATGCATGAGTTAGTGAGTGAATATGTGAATGAGTGTCTATGTGAATAGGTATTCATGTGAATGGATGAGTGTGCGAGTGTGGTAGTGATTGGGTGGATGGGTTGTTGATGGGTTTATAGGTGAGAACGTGACGGGGCGAGTGCATGTGTCAGTGAGTGTCAGATGGATGGAGAGTGTGGATGACTGAGTCAATAGATGAGTGTGTGAGTGGAGATATAGGTGGATGTGTGCGTTTGGTGAATGAGTGATGAGGCAGGTAGACGCTTGAATGTGCAAATGGATGTTTGATCGTGTCAATGAGTGACTGGATGATAGCTCGGTTTGATGATGGTTCACTTTGTATGTGTTTAAAGCAAACCTTCGAAGTGGATTTAGGAACAGAGCACACTTGTTTTAGTCACAGAAATATATATGTGTATTCTCTACATATAGTGAAGTAATGAAACATTGCACTTACAGAAAATGCGGCAGTGTGTATTTTGCCACACCGCATGAGTTCAAAGTAGAGGGTTCTAAAGATTCAGGCTCGTACTGGCTAATAGGACAACAGGTCTGTGCCCGAAGGACATGCCCAACATGAAAATGTGGGCCATTTTTTGGGTCCAGGTGGGCTACTTGAGGGGCCACAGTTTGCCAAGTTGATCAGTTACTTCACAATGCAGTTATTTTGTGTGTTCACCGTTCCTGAGCTAACAAAAAAAGCACAATTAGTAACGCATTCGGCTTGAATAAAACATTCTGTCACAAAAGGAAAACAAATTGCCACTTTCAAGTTTGGGGCATTCTTTCATTGGTGCCAATTTTATGCCCCAAACTGACTATGAAGAGAATAATGGTTGTAATAACATCCCCCTTTTATGGTGGGCAGGGGGTAGAGCGCATATCATGTTGGTAGGTTAGGGCATACTCATATGGCCTGTAAGGAGCATGGAACATGCAACCAACAGAGCACAAAATATCATCAGGTGAACAATTAACACTCGTTATTAGGTGTTGCACAGAGCGGGCTGTCCCAAATAAGGTCATGCAACATTCTGGATTTAAAGAGTGCCTATCCTCCTCTCTAAATGGTAGCGGAATGTAGCACAGGAAAAACTCTGTTTATTCTGCATCACTCCATCTACTGCCTTACGTTCAAAGGATGTTGTTGCACTCGGGGCATGGTGTTTTAATACCTCATAGGCTTGTAAAGGTTTAAATGGGGGAGTAGATGTTTGGGGGCATTAGGACACATGCTTTTTTTGGTTCCTGAGGATTAAAACTGCCAGACTTCAATATCCCTCCTCATGCCAACTAGATGGGAGGAAACGGAAGATGTGGAACAAGTCAGACAATTGCTGCGGCTTCCAGAGGGCTGACATTCTCAAATGAAATGGTCTGCAGTGGTGGAAGTGGGCGGGAGCGGGTGGGATCGGTACTCCTCAAAAAAGAAACTGTTCCGGAATTGTTTCATTTAAAATAAAAGTGTAGGAAGAAGTTCACTTAAACAACAGACACATTGGTTTGGGAGTTTGTATTGTGCGTGGGAGGGGGCTTGGCCACTTCGACCACTGTGCACACTAACACACTAGGGGCCAGATTAAAGAAATGTTGCTCCGGTGCACGTGCAATATTTGCACGGTATTAGCACTAGGGAAAAGTTTGCCCTATTTTTAAAAACACTGAAACACATTAAAAAAAAATTGCACGTCGACAAGTGCAGTTTGGCATATTAAAAGCACCAGGGCTAAAATTGCCCTAGTGCTAAAAGATACAGATACATTTTTGATGCATTTTTGCATCAGGGCAAAGTTTGCCCTAGTGCTAATACCATTCCGTATTAGCACTAGGGCGACCTTTGACCCTGTGCAGAAATGTAGTGAAAATACATCTTTTTTTGCATTAGGGCAATTTTCGCTGTGGTGCTTTTAATATGGCAAACTGCACTTGTCGAGGTGCAATGATTTTAATGTGTCCCACTGTTTTTTAAATGAGGACAAACTTTGCCCTAGTGCTAATACCGTGCAAACTTTGCACTTGCACCGGTGCAAAGTTTCTGCAATCTGGCCACAGGTCTAGTTTCTTTAAATAGTCTCCTTCTCTCACCTGAGGCACTTTTTCATCTCAATGATTGTGCAAAAATGTAGGGGTTCATTCCCAGAGTAAAACCTCAGATACAATGAAAACCTTAGAAGCAGCATTTTTATCATTGAGCAGCAAAGTGACATCAGAAAGCACGGGGCAAAAGATTTGTCAAAGAGCAAACCTTCTTTCTATTCATATTTAAAAAGTTACCATAATTATGGGTTTCATTGTGAATCACATTACCCTTTGTGCCTTTTCATTTTCTGCCTTTGTTGTTTCACATGTCTCGCTTCTTTATGCCTGCACAAACAATTTCATAATGCAAACGCAGATTAATATGGTCAAGACTGTTAAACATTGCACAAGGATTTGTTAGGCCAAGAGCCATGGCAGGGTGATGGTTTCTGGAGGCATGCGGACCGCAGGACATAATGTAGAATTGTGAAAGCGTAGCTGTCATCTAGGGGCAACAAGCACACACAGGGTCACAGCTGATAGACAAGAAGAGCAACGTTCGGGTTCTCTATGACGTGACTGAGAATCATGAGGTGGATACAATATTTACAGTCATTTTCTATTCAGCCATGTACAACTTTCTGGTATATATCGATTGTGCTGCTGAACAGTTAGAGTTTTATGTGAACCGCAAACTGACAGGGCGGTGGTTGAAAGAGAGGGTCCTCTGCTCTTACATGGACTTCTTCCTTAGCTTCCAGTCTTGTTTTTCTTATTAGTGGGGCAGGCTGCAGGCGAATACGTGGCCCTGACGTACTTGTTGGTTCCCTCTTGTCTCCCAGAACACCAGAGGGAGAGGCATATATATGACACTCTGTGGCATTCTCGTATTGTTTGGCATATCAGAAGAGTGACATGCAAGCACTACTAATTGGGATGTTTTTTTCTTTCTTTTGTTCCAGTTAATTTGAGTCTTGGCATCGGCCGAGTTCCCAAAGATGTCCATTTTGTGTGCCTGGAGATGAGGACCAATTCCACCCCTCACACCACATCAACATCTTCCCTATGGAGTCACAGCAGACAGGTGCTGTTGTGAGGTGTGTCTGATGTCACTGCAGAGGTGTATGAGGTTATAATATGCTGTGATGATGTTACAACAGGGAGTTATGACTTTTGTTAACGATAGTGTAGGCTTGGATGCGGTGGAGTCCACGTACAACAATTAATGTGTCACATTATTTTCTCCCGTAGGTGTGGTTAACCATGACTGCATGAATTTAAAGACACTGGATTCTTGACTGGTCTTTCTTTTATATCTATGGTGGTATCTGTTCTTCTTGCTTGATTGGAGCCTCTTTCAATGCCATACATTCTATCCCAAGAAAATTGCTTCAAGCTGGTAAAAGAATTTAAATCCTAACCACACTTACACTGATGGCACATAGGTGATTATTACATTGAAAAGAACACAGCAATGAAGACAGATTCTCCAGATCTGAATGTGCAGATCAGCAGTCTCTTGTGGCTGCTGCTAATGCAAACCAAGATTGTCCATGTTATTAAAAAAACTCCATTTTTGTGTTATTAACAGGTCAGTAGAGGGGATTTACTCATTTGCCCAAATCTTGCAGAGGAAGTAGTTTTCCCACAAGAACGTTTGGGGAAATTAGTTAATTCATGCATCGCTTTTGCAGAGTGTGCAGAATGCGAAGTGGATATTGTTCCAATCAATATTGAAAAAGCCCCATGCCCTTGAAGCTGCCTACATCACAATGGCAAAGTCATTCAGGAAGCTTCCTATTTTCGTGGTGGTGCTGATAGTTCCATTGGTGGACAATACAGGAGAAAAATCACGGCCCCCTTACGTTTGCTAGAACCCTGTCTGTTGCTGTCACTATGCTTCCAGTCAATCTTTGAGTACTTGTCCTCTTCTGGTTTAATCTCAATGTTTTGTTTTTTGGGCAAACAGATGCCACTAATGGGGAGTACAGATGCTGTCTACTTTATATTGCGATTCACTTGATCGTCTGTTTCACTGTCCATGGCTACTAACAGCAGCGCCATTGTCTTCTTCTTCATCACTAAAGCGCATCATGGATTCTTGCATCTTGCTTTTAAAAGGGCTACAAAGGACCATTGTGGGTTGCTGTCATCATCATCATCATCAACTGAAAGGGACAATGAAGAGGAAGCCTTTTGCCTTTTCCTAATTTTCACCACCATTCATCCCTTCTTCTTAAAGAATTGCTTGACTGCAATCGTAGATGGACCGTCTTGCTTTTTTATGGTGCTTGCACCTGCTCCTGTGACTGTAGCTCATCATCCAGATTGTCTCCATCACTTCAGTGCTAGTCATCTACTTTTCACCATCGTTCAATAGCACTCACTTGCTTACTACTGTTATGGTTCTAGTTTGCAATTGCAATTGGTTTATTTATAATGCACTTAATACCCAGAGGTTTCTCAGCGTGGACCCGGGGATCGAACCTGTGTTGCTCCGCATCGTCTTGTTTCCAAGGCGAGCATGTTGCCCCAGAGCTATCCTCCCAAAACCCCAGAGCTATCCTCCCAGGATCATTTTGCATCAGGTACACTAGATAGGTGTTGTTCTGAAAAATGTTTTGAGAAAGATGGATGCAACTTTTTTCATTTGCAATACTCGGAGTGTGTCTGGAAAAATGCATGAATATGCAACAAGAAACATACATTATATTGCACAAAATGCCTCTGGAAAGTGTAGGCCTTATGAAAAATACAATAGTGACACATCATTTCATATAGATCAGAAATTATAATGGTCATGCAGCTTGAACAATGCACTATTTCATGAAGAATACTACAGTAGCAAAATAGCATTAGCACCCAGGAAGATTGTGAAGACCAATCAGTTTGCTCCAAATGTGGTCTGGAAGAAATGATTTCATCCTACTTCAGGGGCGAGATGAGCACTCCACACACCTGTCATCATTTTCTCTTCCTCACTGCCATCCCAACCCAACTCCTCCGTTCTTCTGACCGCCCTCTGAGAAGACCACTTGCAAGTCCACCCTTAATCTCCAACGCTGCACCCCATTTACTTTTCCCAGCCCCGGTTGCCTGGAATCTAGTTATCAGAGTAGTTCACTTCTCATTTTCCTTCTGCAGCAAATGTTTTGTACTTCTTTTTTTATCTTGTAAAACCGTTTCCGAGCAGTTTTACATAAAAAACAAAGCTTTTAGCAAGACAGGATTGTACCTGAGGTGCTGACTTCAATCATAGATGTTTCCGAGGACTGTACAATGGGTGTGTAACAGTCCCGGGACACCGTTATAGTGCTTGACTGCATCTGGGCTTGTAATTCGGGACCCATAGTACAGCACTTGAAATCATGTATTCATGATTAAATATTGATCAGAAATTATATTGCCCACTATGTAGAAAATAACTTTCAGTAATGTATGGTTTCCAGTGGCAATGCGCCCATGGCCCCTTTCCCATGCCCACCCCCTATAATTTGTAAACAATCTGTTGCTTCTCAAAGTTAGGTCCATTCTCAATAAATACCCTAATAATATTAATAATACAAAAATAATGATAATAATCATCATTATGATTGCCCAACACCATTTGTATGTCTCCTGAAAATGTTTCCCCCCCCCCAAAACATGAAACTCCTCTTTTTGTTTGTAAATTCCTTCAACATCCTGCTTTTCACAATCTGCTCAAAGAGGTGTGGTGTTGCATCACACCGCCAATCAACCTGACCCCAATAGCCACCACCTAAAGCAACTTTTCTGGCAACCACAAAATGCCCCCCATCCCCCAAGCCAATTCACTTGCTGCATTTGTGTGTGAGTGCGCCCGTTCCAACAGCTCAGTGTACTCAAGCTGGTGCTGCGTTGCATCAAACTGCCAATGAACCACCCAATAATGTGCACTGCCTCCAATCATTTTTACAACCCCCCCCAAAACATTTTTTCCCCAAATCAATTCAATGCTTATTGTGTGTGTGCGCACATTCAAACATGCTGGCCCAGAAACCATTCTATCTCCATTGGGTTGAACTGAAGCAAGCCGTATCGGACAATCACCCACTCATAACGATTTGTCTCACAATTTATCTCTATGGATGCAAAATAACTGAACACTGTGAGAAGGTGCATGTGATTGGTTGAAAAAGGGTAAACAATTACATTGATGGGTCCGATTTGTGTATGATCCATGCATTGTGATAAACTCTTCTGTAGATGATAGCATACCAAATGTTGAAAGGAAAATGAATTTACTTCACTTGTATTCAAGCTGCACACAAGCTAAATTAACTTTAACTTCCCTATTGTCTCTGCTTAATTGGTACAGATGCATCTGTCAACGAAAGGTTTTAGAGATCAGCTACACTTACATTTAAGCCAGGCGAATAATGTTTCAAAACGCCGATGCCATCATGTTGTAAAACAGGAAGGTCACTGGAAATGGGGTCGCATGGCCCCTATCATTGTGTCTGTTACTGTCCTGCATCTTCTGTACAGCTAGAGTGACATCAGCAGCATTAACAAGAACAGGATGCCAATCCAATGTTCGTGTTAGATCAGGAGAGTGCACACTGATAGTTTATCTAAAAGCCTCGAGCTCAGAACTGCATTTGCAGTGGTTTGTAAAAGCTTGTTATTGTCTTTTAAAAATCCTTACAGACGGTCACATTCATCAGAATCACTGTTTCTGTTGTTCTCATAATGGTTTAAAATGAGTGAAAAATCTATACATGCATTTTTTAATTGGAACTACAGCGCCTGTCATGTACATTTTTTATAGGTACAAAATAAGTACAAAACCATGGATTTGTATGCATATATTATTAATCCAAGAGATCACTTACGTCTGTCGTGTGTTATGCATGTTTACATCTGTGCCTTAGGTTCAGGAACATACTTTTAAAACTAGTTGAAAATATTTATCCTAATCAGGAAATCTGCAATGCATCTGCTGCACATTAGACAAGATACTGTAAAGTTTGAATAGGCACTAATGTATTGGTAGTGCAACACCAATGACAATGCTTCAAGTTGAGTTGCAGAGAAAATGGCAAAGGGGGTCCCTGAAAGGAAATTCTATAGGCTATTTAAAAGAGAGTCAATTTGCCTCATTCCAAGTCTGACGGTCTGGAAATAAGGGTGCCTGTAGCAACGTACCAGCACCCTTTTCGGATAGCCAGGCTATGAGATTGCCTGCAGGGGTCGGCTCTCCTGGTAGGTGTGACCTACTGGGAGTACTGGTCCCTGCACACATGGTTTTCATGGAAGCACTGGATAACAAGTAATGTAGGCCGTTAACCCACATTCCAACACTTATAATGGGAGATTAAGGCTATTAGCACCCTCGGTTGCCAAAGCAGGGTGCTAAAAAAAGTATTTTCATTTGTTCAACGGGACACCCTGCACGTCCTGTTGAATGAACAAAAGAAAATACTTTCCCAAGATGGCCGCCATGTGAAGGCGTGACTTCCAAATTGAGCCCCTCTTCCCTTTCCATGGCGGCCTGCCGGAGCCGTGAGAAAGGGGCTTCAGCAGCACTCGGTGCCACAGAAAAAAAGGTAAGTGGGGGACAACACAAAACAGAACAGAGGGTGGGGGAAGATGGCAACAGAGGGAGCCGGCCATCAGGCAGCATGGAACATGGTTTTTCTTCGCCAAACCTGCGTTCCTAGACACCTGATTGGCTGCCCCCCCCTGCCAGTGTGCTAATAATGGATTTTTTTTTTTTTTCTTTTTTTTTTTTATTTTCATTTAGTTTATACAAACTTTTGAAAAACTTTATCTTTTAGTGTAAGATCAACATTCCATCATAGTCCTTAACTATTTTTGTAGAAACCCCTTGTTGGACTTCTTCTCTTGACTTTTTCTGTCCCTTATTCGTCTACCTTTGCATCCATAGATATTCTGTCTTTTTCCAGTCTTTTCGGATAGGTTGGTCTCTTTAGGCAACCACCGGATTCATTTTTAGGTGTTTCTGCAGAATCTCTAAGAATCGCATTACTGAGATCAACAGTGGCTTGCTTTCGGTCAAGTGTAGTTGTCTCCACCATTCTTCTTCAGATAGCGTCTGGTACTTTTCCCTCATCTTTCCCAAGCAACTGACACGCTGGTTGTTTAGTTCTGTACAGCTTATGATGAGGTGTTTTAAATTTTCATCTTTCTCTCCACAGAATCGACATAGGGTGTTTTCCCTTGATATCACATGCCTAATTCCCAGGATTTCTTTGGTCTCTAGGATGTTTAAACGAAACATCAAATAATACTTTCTTAGATGTTTGCACGGAGCTAGTGCCAGATATTTCTGAAGCGTATTTCGTTTCTTTGCTTCTTTTGGTTGATTTGTCATCGCCTTTTGGCGATCTCTTCTTTCCCCAATTGTAATCCAATCAAGATCTAGCAATTTTCTTTTTACAAAGTCTGGGTTATTCCATAACATTGACTCGTCCGTCCCTAACTGTTTGAGCATTTCTCCACATTGCTGTTTCCAGTCTCTTAGGGCTGACGTTTTTCCGCCTGTTTTGTTTCCCAATAGGATTTTGAACGGTGGTAGGTTTGCTTCGTCATGCATTTTCCTAAAAAGCAATAGCTTATTCCAAGCAATCCTTGCGTTCAGTGTGGACATGCCTACTTCATATAGAACACACGCAGTCGGTGTGCTTTGTGGTATTTGAAGAACTTTTTTCCAGAAAAAACCTTCACACCTAGACCATATCTTGTGGTTACAGCCAAACATGTTCTCTGCCCCATAAATCAGAATCGGTGTAATTTTATTTTGGTAGAATTTTCTCACTGGCTCACATGTGAATTTTCCGAATTTCTTCTGCACTGGATTATACTACCTTACCACAGGCACATGGATACAGTAAAACAATTTAAAAACAATGACCTTTAATACTCCCACACCATCCATTGCAAATGGATTTGCACTCCCCTGTGTCTGTCTGGTGTGAATCCACCAGTCAGGTATCACTTTTTGCATTATCTGCCATTGGGAAGCCTTGTTCATAGTCATATCCTGCTATATCGACCACAACACCTTCCTAAGGTGCGTGCGATTTTCCTACCAGCTGGTTCAGGAGACTGCAGTGTTGACACTGACATCATTTACCATTATGAGAGAATCATCTAACCTCAGGGAAGTAGCAATTACAATCTGTATACCAGATGTCATTAATTAGGAGTCATAGAGGCCCTTTGAGAAAAAGAATGACAAGTTTAAGTTTAAGTAAAAGTTGCAAACCTAACCACTAATGTATGGGTATTTGAGACCCAAAAAGCATGTCTCTGGGTGCCATCAATGAACCATCTGTAGTTTATTCAGAATGGCAATTTACAAGTACTTAATTTCAAAGTCAGTAGGATAGAACTGGCCTATTGATTCTCTAACGGTCAAGGGATCTATAAGCTCTAAATCCAGCATTTTTTTTTTATCTCATAGTTTATGTATACCAGAACCTTCTATGGTATTCTACAGCTTTATTTTTATGAGGAAAACAGTATATAAATATCTCCCGACAATCTGCATAACCTGCCAAGGTTAATGTCTCATCAAACTCCACAAGAGGATATTCCATGTGCTACACAAGTGCTGCTATACATCATCAATACATGTGTTCATGGTCTTATTAGAGTGCTCCACCAACTGCTTTACTGGTTGTGGCAATCATTTGAAAACCTGGCAACCACCCACAGTTCATAAAAAAACCCTAATGGCAAAATGAATCTGGAATTCAGGTCCAAATTGAATTCCCTGGTGAACATGTCTCATGTAATTCATCCAGTGAGAGTGTATGCTACCAAAGTGTCAATGATGTGTCAATGTCAATGCTGTGTCTCAGTGGCTCTGCCGCAATGTACGTAGTCTGGCGCTAGATGCCCACTAGTACGAATCTGCTCCCTGAGGTAGTTGGTTATAGAGAGGAGTGAATATCCACAGCCAAATCCTTCCAATGGTAACAAAATAATTGACAGTGGTTTCGGGGCGCTTTAGGCCATCGTTGGGGCTTACTAGACAAATGCCAAATTGGAAAAGTCCTGCAGTAACATCCCATATTTAGGAGCTATGAGGAGCCAGCAATGAGATGTGGATACAGAGGCCCTCATTACAAGTCAGGCGGTGGACTATGGAGCTATTAGCACCATGGTCCATGCCGGATTCCGCATTGGTGGATGGCGGAATTACCGCCCCATTCCAAGATGAGTGGGGCGCTAGTTCCCCATTCACCATTTGCCCTTTGCCATTCCCATTTTTGCCCCATAGGGCATAATGGGGATGGGGAAGGCGCTAATTACGGCCCCATAAATTATGGTGCCGTAATTAGCACCAAGGGCTTATCACAATATGCCATCAAGGCATGGGGAATAGAGGGGTATACCTAAAAGGAAAGGGGGGGATATCATGTCTCATTTGATGATGCCTGTTCTTCTCCCTGAGTGTGGCCTCCCCCTATGTTATCCCACCTTGCATAGCCACCTCCAGAGTCAGAAACAGTAAGTGGCTGCCGTTGCATGGCAACATGAGGAGTGGCTACCTCCAGGAAGGGAGTGATGACATCATTGACCGCCACTGCAACTCACATTACTGGCCTGGGCCACTTGGCCTGTGTCTGGCTCCCTGTGCCTCAGTTAAAAGTCTTGGAGTGAAACTTCTTCCAAACAAATTAAGTGAAGCCCAGATTTCTCCTATTTGTAGTGAGGGTTTTTGCAGATTGAAAACCTTGAGAAAATGTATACCCCATCTTCCCGCCGAAAACCGCATAACACTGGTGACATCTACCATAATGGTCTCCCTAGATTTCTGTAATGGTATCTACCTGGAATAGCCAAAGTACCAGATTCAGCGGCTGCAAGTCCTTCAGAATTCAGCAGCGCCACTGGCGCGCAAGTCACCTCGTTTGACTCCATCTCTCACTCTGTTACATAGTTTGCATTGGCTGCCAGTGACCACATGGATCGAGTTTAAGATTGTTTGTATTGTCCAAAGAGCTGTGCGCCTCACTATCTTAAAATGAAACTGGAAAGGTACTGTCCAGCAAGAAATGTGCATTCTGAATCCCACTTGCTTCTCAAGATGCCTAAATACCATTGAAAGTGTCTTGGTGATCTTTTTTTTCAGTCCTGGCCCCTAGCTTGTGGAATGCCCTTCCGCTATACCTGAGAGCACTGGTTGACTATTTTCCCTTCAGGGGAGCATTGAAGACTCACCTGTTCTAGTCTGTTCCTTCTTCTTTAGTTTAAATTTGAGGCAATTGATCATTTTGGGCCTGCTCCCCCAGTGCCTAGATGCCCCCGGGCCTTAGTTTGCGCTTTATACATGTTATAATAATCAGTTCATCAGAGTACATTCTCAGTCAGTAAACATATGAATACAATGTATCTGCATTCTCATTGCCCCCAAGTTACCCTTTCAGGGTGTCCAATACAGCAAATGTGACACAAAGACCTATAGGTGTACATTTTAATAGCTCTGTTGTCTCAGGTAGCTCTTCTAATATTTGTGATATTTATGTTTTAGCAGTACAGGTAGAATGTATCACTAACATTACTGTACCTGCAGGTCAAGTGAAGCACTGTTATGTAGTTGCAGACAGATGGAGGGGATAACAACAACAAGTTAAAAATCAATGTGATCATGTAGGATGAGATGGAAAAACTGACATACTAGATCCATTAGGACATGTTAGAGGGGCTGTAAGTCTAGAAGCAGGGAGACACCCTTCTGTCATAACAGATTAGTGCAAGATGGTCCATAGAGGTTCATAAATGGGTTGAAAAAAATATTCTTTAATCTCACTTCGCTATTCAGGTTAACTCACCAATCTGTGTTTGCAGTAAGGTCCTCCTGAAAAGGACAAGGGCTTCCCAACTAGACGCTTCTAGGCATGTTCTTTTTAAATTGTTTGCAAACTGTGGGTATAAGGCAGACGTGTGACGGCATCATAACATGTTGATGTCACTGCATTATGACATGCCTTTTCGACTCTGTGAAGAAACGTATCACATTACGTCTGAAACTGATTGATGAATTGTTTTTACAGTATTGAAATGTAGATTTTAAGTTACTTGATTGTACGGTTTGTGAATCACTTGGTGGATTGAACTCCATGTTCGTGAGACTCTGGGCCTCATTATTATGTTTGGTGAAATCCTGTCAGAAAATCTGGTGGGATACAACAAAATGGTAATACTGCCGGAATTACCATAAGGGAAGTTACTCCCCATTCCATGGAGTCCGATAGCATGGAGGGAGTTGCCGATATTACTGCCACTGGTAGTACCAGCAGTTTTTGATGGTGGAGTGCCAGAATTACTTTCAGCTTTGAGCTGGCGATAATTTCAGCTACCCCCTACCAAACTGGTTGGTGAGATATCGTGCCAGTAACCAGAATTACTGGCACGTTAACACTGCCCCGGCCAACTCATAATGAGGCCCTCTATGTTCTGGTTGCATAGTAATCTGTTATGCACTACTGCTATCAGTATCTGAGCTTGAGAAATCAATTGAGCTATTTTTGCTTTTAGATGGAGCCTGTCTCTTTTATTTTTCCATCCAGATATAAAACTCTTCATGATGGCAATCATAGGTGATGCGTTTGAATGTGTGTATTTTCTTGGTTTCTGGTTCGGTTGTGTAGCTCTCTAGTTTGCTCATAGTATCATCTAACATACTGTCCAATTCTGATTTACCTAATGTGACGGTAACTTCTGTTTGTATGCAATTATCTCTTTAGCTAAATTGTTCAGTTGAGAAGAAAGCCACTACATTGTAAGCAAAATAAGATCTAGAGAGCTTCCCATTTTTTTTTTTACAAATTCTTTGCTTTCTTTACACAAGGTTGGGCGAAGGGAAATGTGTTGGCTGCTATTAATTCTTTGGACTCGGTAATACGATGTTAATGTTGATGCATGGAGTTTTCTATTGATTACTTTCCGGATCTGTATTGTAATTTGCAATTGCCTCTTAGAGCTGTCATGGTTGTAGATGCATTGTTTGATAACAGTGTTAGTGCTACTGTATCTAATGGCCCAAGATGTTATAATTGCATTTTTTTGAATTTCTCTATCAATTCACTAAAAACAATGTATCCTTACATATGTTATACATGTTTTACATAAAGTCTGTGCACTTCACGATTCTGATATGGTACCTCATAACGATGCATGCTTTTAAAAAACAGACGCATCAAAGCCTCTAGTTGGGCAGCAGTTGTCCCTTTCATGAGGACCCTACTGCAAACACAGGTTGGTGAGTTAACCTGAATAGCAGCAGTCTCATTTCCATAGTCTATGTTTTTTTGAGATGTATGAATATTTGAGTTTTTTGCACAGCTTACTAACATCTTTTTGTTGAATATTCTTTTAGTATTTTCTTCTTTTGAACCTTTGCTTGCATACAATTGCATAGAGTAGACAAGGTAGTGGACATACTTTGTGCTACTTTGTATTCGTTCACCTGCTTTACTATTGTTTTTTTTCTTATTATACCTTGATAGTTATGTCAGCTGCTCTGTGTTTAGGGTCTTTATATTATGTCACCTTCTATGATACAGGCTTTAATGACCAGAATCATTGCTCTTCTTGTGGACAGGTATGACATTTTCAAGATAATACTGATGAGCCTGTGAGGAAGCCCTGTGATAAAGGGCAGTTCTGTGACTGTTTTTGTGTCTGTTGCCCTAAGAAAATATTGTGGACTTACTACGGTACGCCATACTTCTGGAGAAAATAGTTGGACTTTTTACTATTACTTGAGTGTTAAAATATCAAGCTTATTTGATGTTTGTTTGTTCTAAATAAATCACCCGGTGAAAATCTTCTAAGTGTCATTGCCTCCACCCACTCTTTCCACAATCCTATTTTTGCACCAGTGCTCGCTCCTCTGCGCGCGTGCCTGTGAGGAAGCCCTGTGAGAAAGGGCTATTCTGTGCCTGTTCAGTGCTGGGTAAGGCGGGTAAGCCATTTTGATATTTCACGGAACTCACTGTTGTCGCTCACTAACTGTGCTAATCTGAAGTGGTCTATCTTTTTTATTTGTGTTTTAATTTCTTGTTTAGTGATTCGGCTATCATCTATACAAGTGGTTCTTACCACGCATGCAGAAACAACTTTTTCTAATATTTATATGTTAAAAACTAGCAAATTAGAAACCCTTAAGCTAGTCGAACGCTCAAAACATACACCTTGCAAAGAACGTCAACCATTGCAGTCTCACAAGGATTCTATATTTAAACTAAAAAATAGAGCATAATCGGCATCTGCCGACATACGCACTTTTTATACAGCTGAATCTTGTAAAAATGGCGAAGCCGCCAAGATTTCAATTGTGGCTGTTGGGGTGTCGCTTCTCTGTGAAGCGTACCCGCGGCAGGTCCTGCTGCAGCTTACAAGGATACGCGGGAGCCGAGGTATCTGTCAACCTGCTTTATTAACATGTCGGCGGAACTGCCGATCCTAACCCCCGTCCCTCCCCTTCCCCTGACGTCACGTCCTGGACGTCATGTCCTTTGGGCCCCAACGGAGGCCCGCCCACACAACGATGTGAGCAACCTGACATCTCCCCCCTTTTTAACATGTGAGTTCAGGGGCTCTCTTCTTACCCCATCTCCTCGATGAGTCGAGTTGGCTTCATGCGGCTCCTCTGCGGTCGTTTTGCCTTATTCAGGGTTGGGACTTCCCTGGCGGGTGTGGGGGGGTGCGCCTCGCCTTCTGACTCTTCCCCGTCTCCTTGGTACGCTTCTTCGCGCGGTCTGTCCTCATCGCTGTCTCTGTCCCATGTCCATTGACCTTCTTGAGTTAGCCTGACTCGTTTGAAATGCAAGCTGTTCCTGGTCACCATTGAGCAGTCGTCCCTTTGTGCTGTGACCATGGAGCCCTTCTTGTGCGTCACGACCAGGGGTGTGGGTGCAAAGGTGGCTTCTTCTTTACGATTCTTGGGTTGCCTGAGCCATACTTCGTCTCCTGGTTGCATTATGTTCTCACAAGCTCTCCTTTTCCTGTCCGTGATCTCTTTCGTCTTTGCTTTCCTCGCGGTGTCATTTGCTTTCGCTTCTTGCTCTAGCGGCGTCAGTTCTTGTGGCCTCGGGTCTTCCGGTAGTCTCGCGGTAATCGGTCTTCGGAATAGCAGGTCAGCTGGGCACACTCCCGTCGTGCTGTGGGGCGTGTGCCTGTATTCTCGTAGTAATTGATTAAGGGCCTGTTCAAATGGCTTGTTTTGTACATGGGCGATTTGGAGGGTCCTCTTTACGTTGGCCATGAACCTTTCGACCATTACGTTGGCCTGAGGCCATCGAGGGGTTATGCGTCGATGTTGAAACCCCATGTATTTTGCGAATTGCTGGAAGTCTTGGCTTATGAACGTAGGACCCTTGACGGACTTTATGATCATGGGGATGCCATAAGTAGAGAGCATCCTGTCAAGTGCTGGAATGACGCTCGCTGTGGCGCTGCTCTCTACTATCTGGGCGTCCGGGTATCTTGAGTGTTCATCCATGAGTACGACCACGTGTGTCCCATTGTTCAGTGGTCCGAATAGGTCGACTGCTAGCTCCTCCCACACTTTGTTTGGCAGTGGTGATGATTGTAATGGGTTTGGGTGTGGCGGGGGCGCAACTTGCGCGCACACGTGGCAACTTCCCACAATGGTTTCTACCAAGCGATCAAGTTGAGGGAACCAGACTTTCTGGCGAAGGAGGCGCTTTGTGGCGACTACGCCTCGGTGTCCTTCATGCGCTAGGTGCACTATCCTCTCCCGGAGCGTTCTCGGGATGACAACCTTGCATCTCTTTAATATGATGTTGTCCTCTACCACGGTCAGCTCTTCCCGGACCTGGTCCAGCCACTTGACGTCTTCCTTCGTAGTGTCCGGTTCTCCTCTGGCCTGATGTTTCATGAGGGTCGTCTTGTCCATCTGTAGGCAGTGTCGAGCGATTCGCAGCGCTGGGTCCGCCTCTGATTGTATCGATAGTTCCTGCCACCCTGCTGGGAGTGGTTGTAGGTGATGTATGATGTAATTTATGTACGCGTCCGCTATGGACGGTTGAGATGCTGTCGTGGACATGGGATGCCGGGAGAGGTAATCCGCTGGGTTTTCTTCCTCCCTGGCCGGTGCAGTATTTGGAACCTGTAGTCCTGTAGGCGTAGGCCCCATCTGGCTATTCTCGGCGGCATCCTGGCCTTCGGGCTGCCGTATATGGTGAGTAGTGCCAGGTGGTCCGTGATGATGGTGAATTCCTTGCCAAACAGGAAGAGATTAAAGTATTCGCAGGCCCAGACGACCGCGAGGCTCTCTTTTTCCACCTGTAAGTATGCCTGTTCCGTGGTTGTCAGGCTCCGGCTGGCATATGCTGCCACATGTGTGATGTGTGGCTCCCTGGGGTCTTTCTGGGTCAATATGGCGCTGAGTCCCACTGGGCTGGCGTCCACTATAAGTTCGGTGTCACGACTGGCATCAAAATATGCCATGTCTTCCGCCTGTGCGATGGCCTTCCTTATCGCCTCAAACGCTGCTTGACACTCTTTTGACCATATTAATGGCGTGTCCTTCTGGGTGAGTAAACGCAGGGGGTCACTGACGGTGGCGTAGTCTTTCAGGTATCTGGAGCAGTAGCTGGCCAATCCTAGGAACGACCTTAGGTCTGTGGTGTTCACGGGGGGCGTGGCTGAGTTAAGGGCTTCCACCTTTTCCGGGTCGGGTCTCATGCCTTTATCAGAGAAGATGTGCCCGAAAAACCTCAAGGATCCTTTCGAGAACTCACACTTAGATTTGTTTAAAGTGAGTCCTTTGTCGTCCAGTGCTTGGCATACCCTGTGCAGTGCCAGGTCGTGTTCTTCCTGGGATTTGCCATAGACCAGGACGTCGTCGAATAGTTCAGACAGTTGGGGACGTGTCTGATAACCTTGTGGATCTCCTCTTGAAAAATCTCGGCGGCAGAGGATATGCCGAAGCTAAGTCTTTTATATTGAAACAGGCCGAGATGAGTGACGAATGTGGTGATGTAGCGGGACTCCGGTGCGATTTCAATTTGGTGGTATCCTTTCGTGAGGTCCAACTTGGAGAAAACTCTTGCTCCGTGGAGAAGGTGAATCATGTCCGTGATCCTGGGCGCCTGATGCCGTTCCCTTTCAATGGCTGTGTTGGCTCTGCGCATGTCTACGCATAAGCGTATGGATCCTTCTGGTGACTTCTTGGGGACGGGGACGATGGGTGACACCCATGGCGTCGGGCCCGACACAGGTTCTATGACATTCATTTTGATGAGCTTGTCCAGCTCTTCTTCCACCTGCCTCTGGATATTGAATGGGATACCTCGATAATGTTGGGCCACTGGTCTGACCTGGGGATTAATGTGTAGGTGTACCTTCCTGTTTCGCAGTTTGCCTAGGCCAGTGAAGAGCTTTGGGAATGCGTTTTCAATTGCGTCCGGTTTTGCAAAGTACTTGTGGGCCATCAGCTGGTATAAGATGTGTACTAGTCCCATGTCTACTGCTGTCCGGAAACTTAATATGCATCCGTTGTTGGCTTCGGTGTCCAGGATGTATGGCGGGATCTTTGCGGAGTGCCCTTTATGTGTACACCCGGCTGTGATCATGCCTTTGCATGGCAGGGGTGTCGTGGAGCCATAGGGATATATATCTACTGTGGCCTTCCTAATTTTTGGCCGTGTGGTCAGGGATTGATATGCGCTGTCACTGAAGATGTTGACCGTCGCCCGGGTGTCTACGAGGAAGTTCAGTGGGGTGTCATTCACTTGAAGTGTCAAAATGGGGCTGTGTTGGGTGGCCGCTGTGTTGTCCTGTAGGGCCCACATGTATCCTTTCCTCCTTTGATCCTCCTCTGACGAAGGGGTGTCGCTGCTGGTGGGGGACCTGGTCTCCACATACCTTACAAAACGCCGTCTGTGTGATCGTCTCATGTCCTCCGACGAGCGTTTATCCTCGCGCGTGTACCGGCTTCTGCGGTCGCTGTCTTCTTTTTGGGCTCGCCTTCTGTCGTTGTCCCCTGCGGGTCTGGGTGGACTCTGGCGGGTGGGCCGGCGCCTGTCTTGGTAGCGATGTTTGGGTGGCGTGTGTGTTGGCGCGTTTTTGCACATGGCCCTGCAGTGGTCCATTCCCCCACATGCGGCGCACTTTTGACCTACAGCCGGGCATGTTCCTGTGTGCGGGTATTCGTAGCCGCATTTATAACATGTGGCTTCGAGGTGTTTGTTGCCTTGATCGGGGTGGGTATACAGTTTGTTGATCGACTCGGTGTTTTCACTGTGTTGATGTATGGATACTTTTCCTAGGCTATCTAGTTGAGAGTCCACCGCTGCTTCCATGCGGGCCAGCGCTAAGATTTCTTCTAGGGATCGTTGTTTCTGCAGAAGCTGCTTGCGAAAAGGTTGCGAGAGGCACCCGCCGATTACTTGGGACCTGAGTGCCTCTTCATTAGAGTATCTGTGGAACTCACAATGTTTCAGTTTGATGCGGAGGCGCATCACGAAATTGTCTATTGACTCCCCTTTTTCCTGTCTTGTTGTGTGGAACATGTGGCGTTCATAGTCTACGTTCATGTGTGGCCTAAAGTATTCAGATAGTTTGGCGTGTAGCTCCCCGTATGTGACGGTTTCTACGTTCAGCAGTTCCCCTGCAATGTCTCTTACCGCCGGTCCCACTGCCATGAACAGTGTGTTTTTCAATCTTGTGTCGTCCGTCAATCCTATGGCACCTGTGTAGAACTTGAAGTCCCGTAGCCATATATTCCATCTGGGCCCTAGATTGGAGGTATCTCTAATCTCGAAGGGATTGGGCATGTGCATGACTTGGGATTCTCCTCCCTCCTGGTGTGCATGTTGACTATTGTCTTGCGCGGTATCCGCGTTTCCAGACGCTGCCGCCGCCAATCCTGCCCCTCCCGAGGAGGATGCCGGCGTGAGGATGCCGGCGTGGTCGCCGTGTCCGACATGGTGGCGTTGCTGTGATGAGCCTGTGTGCCCGTGGATGACTATGGTACCTGGGCTCTGGCAGCTCTGGCGGTGCTGCTGCTGCGTGCGGGGGACTTTCTTCCTCCCCTCACCCTTTTGTTGCAGTGTGGCCTCGTTTTGCTGGTCTGCGCGGCGTCACACTGCTCGTGGGAGGGAGGTCGAGGCTTCTGAGGTGGCACTAGAGGACTGCTTCCCCCACGTGCGGTGCCTTTGGGCCCTTCCTGCGCGGGAGGCGGGGCCACACAGAATCAGCGCTCCCGTATTCGTGGGGCGTCTGTGTGCCGAATCTGTGCCCCTGTCACGCGGGAGGCGGGTGCCCTTGTGCTGATCCTGGGCTGCCCGTGTGCCAATCCCGTGCTTCTGTCACGCGGGAGGCGGGTACCGTGTGATGATCCTGGGCCTTTATCACGCGGGAGGCGGGGCCGTATGGAGTTGTCCGCCGTGTCCGAGGCGCGCCGACGCGCTATACTGCTCGACAGCAGACCTCGGCACGGCGCCAGCAGGAGTCCGTACCCGCTCGTCGCCAGTGTTGGGGTGTCGCTTCTCTGTGAAGCGTACCCGCGGCAGGCCCTGCTGCGGCTTACAAGGATACGCGGGAGCCGAGGTATCTGTCAACCTGCTTTATTAACATGTCGGCGGAACTGCCGATCCTAACCCCCGTCCCTCCTCTTCCCCTGACGTCACGTCCTGGACGTCATGTCCTTTGGGCCCCAACAGAGGCCCGCACACACAACGATGTGAGCAACCTGACAGTGGCTTCCAAACAAACGACGGCATCATCAGAAAACTTGTTTAATAATCACCCTAATATTCACATAAGCGATCGCACAATGACTCATATAACTGCCTCAATCAACACCGAGTCTCAACTTGCCTCAGTAACTGAGAGCGAACACTATGGTACCCCCACATATGCACCTGTTGGAACAACTGACAGCATTGCGTTACTTGATTCGCGACACCGCTCGCTGAATACTAGTGATTTATTGAACTTGAGCACGCCTGTGCGCAATTGCTCCAATTTAAATGTTTTTAAGTATCCTGATTTATCAATGATGGAACTGATTCCTGTTCCTACCTTGCAGCATAATTTGCTAAGAATAACTCACCTGATAACGGAACTTAGCGAATCAAAAGCTCCCCAATTGCAACAGCAAAGTCTCCCATGTCATGCAGCTGGGAATAATGGAACAGCCGAGCAAGATCTACCTCACTTGATACAACAACGTGATACCGATCTAAAGATGACAATGTTGGAAACCAGGAGAAAGACCTATCACAACATATCTCGCTATCACAGTCTCCAATAATGTTCTCGATTGCAGTTTCTGACTCCTCGCTGCTCTCAATTGTTTTCTCAGAGCGCTCACATCAAGGGTAACCAACTACCAACAGCTCTCAGTCGAAAACTCTTATGTCTATGAACCGGGCTCTAATGTCCATCATTAAACTCTATGAGACTGTCGATAGAAGACAGAATACACATCTGGAACTGAGAGAAAAAATATTGACTCAGCAATCTGAGACTAACAGTATTCTATTTAAACTGGAATCCCATTATGATACCAACTGTCATCAGGAGCCAATGCATGCCTCCAGTGATTGTTGCATTAAGGTTTGCTTGAATGCTCCCACTCAGACTACCAACTATCGCAAAGTTACGAGAGAAGAAAAATAAAAAGTCGACAAAACAAACTCAATATGAACCACTTGATTACATAATAGATGCACTTCATCAACATTAAAAAAATTCAAAGTAATCTGTTATAGAAGTCGACTTGAAGAAGGATCAAATGGAGTTCAGCAAACAAACCCACAACACCAATGCAGAAACTTCTAAGATTCTAGATCAAAGACTTACAGATATCGGAAAACTAATACAAAGGTTTCTTTCTGTCAAGCCTTGTGAAACTCCACTTCAGATTGAAGCAACTGGTGTTAAGGAGCTACAAGGTCAATCTTTACAGAAGCTGGGGCCTAAAGCTCAATTAGGCTTTGGGGGGAAATTACAAAAACCATCCCGTACCAGAAGGGCTCTAACGCAATACATTTTCATACTGTTATAATTCAATGTCGTTCAGATCGACGAGAGAAGTATGACTTGAATCGCTCCTCCATACTTATCATCTTTGCAGAAATACCAGCCCTGGAAGGACTATCATCTCTTGATATAGAACTAGTAGAATTCCTTCACAATTCAGACTTAATTAATGCTTGATTATGCATTCACTCAGGTGCCATTGTGAACCTCACCCGGGGTGCAAGACCTTTCATTTTTGACCTGGGCTTTAAACTTAATTACAAGTCTTTTGAGCAGTACAACACCATACATCTGCTAAAGAACTTTTACCCAGGACTATCCAACCTGTTGTAAACTCGAATCATACTACTAATCAGAAATCCATCATTAAACATTTTGCATACAAATCAAAACAAAGTCACACTATATTTCAAGCATGATCTATGTCCAATTTATAACCACTAAAGTCTTCTCAAAATCCGACTTTAAATCTGTTATCTTGGAATACACGAGATCACTCCCACTTGTTTAAAAAACAATGTAGTCATCTCATCAATTGACATCATAGTCCTACAGGAAACTTGGTTAACCCGGATACCAACTTGGGATGATCATACTATATCAATGATTCCTGCTGTGATACAAGCCCGAGGGAGACCAATGGTGGGCATAAAAACTCCAGAAGTTCAATTCTCCATGTCTGGGCAAGCCCGAATAATTACATTCAATTAGTTAAGATAGTGATGCATCAACATTGTATTACACTGATTAACTTGTATTGGAATCATCATGCTGTTGCGGACAAGGATTTTCTGAATGACATCGAAACAACGCTATTCTTGGTAGCGTCAGCTCAAGATGTTACATCTATAATCATAGCAGGTGACCTGAATTTCACAGTCTCTTCGACAACAATCTCAAATGCCTACTGCACAAAAGTGGTCTAATTTGATGAAGATTAGGCAAATGTTAATGTTAAATGATGCTTGTTGAGGGTGATCTACGTGCCAGACCTACCTAGCACTGTGGTAATTCACTAGCTATCATAGATTGCATTTATATGGATCACAACCTCTTTTCATAAATCTCTACCTTATCTGTTATGAGTCATAATCAAAGCGGTCACGAACAACTTGCTGTTTCATGGTCTTGGCCAGTTCACGAAACCAATATGTCATCATTACATTACAATGGACCACTAAAGGTGAACAATGGCGGGAATCGCCTATCGTGGAATACAAGATGATTATGCAAATTGCATGATATGCTGAGATTTGACAGTGGAGATATAAGGAATCAGGCATCCCCTGGAAAAGAATATACATCAATCCTATATCTATTTTTGCAAGAGAGCATCTCTTCCAACAAGCCCTTCTATAAGCGCAAACACAGCGGTGATTTTGTGCTTAAACAAAAAAAACACAACTTCGGAAAGACATAAGCAAAGTGTCTTTGGATGATCCTGATAGTGCTAGAATGATAAAAGCTCTCAAATCCAAATATAAAAATTGGGTAGCTTCCAGGCGAGCCATTATGTATCAGCGAGATGGAGAATCCATGCTTTGTGCATTAGCGTCTTAAAACTCTGAGGCCATATGCCGTTTACTCAATTCTACCTCTGTAACATCACAAGCCTCATTGCAGATAAAAACTTCTGTCAAGCAAAGTTGGATTGATTACTTTACTTCACTTTACTCCAGTGAAGACAAAATCTTTTGAAATTCTTCAACCATGTCACCTGCCACTTAGGTTTGACTCCGAGGACATAGAGATGTATATCTCCAAAATGAGCCGCTCAAGAGCCCCAGGGCAAGATGGGCTGTCCAATCAAGACTTCAAAACCAATCCGAAGCTCTGGGCTGAAATGCTTTACATGATGTTCCAAAACGTGATAAGGATAGTTGGCAGAAATCAATAATAATTCCCAGTTTCAAGAATGGGAATCTCCAGCACCCGGGGAACAATCAACCAATAGCATTACTTTATGCTCCGGGTAAGCTACTTTCCAGGATAATGTTGTGAGATTTATCACTTTGGATAAATCAAAACAACCTCATTGACCCACATCAGACAGGTTTTATTCCGGGCATGGGTATCAACCTTTTGACCATAACTGCCATTCAACAACAGATCATCAACCCCAAACAATCCATCTTCATGGCAAATGTCGATTTCAAATCGGCATTTGATTGGATCAGCAGGCATTTGATGTTTCAAAAGCTATTAAAAGCTGGCTGCCCTAATAATATATTAAGGTGTCGATTCATGGAATTAATATGCGCCCCGAAAATTCCTGCGCAGAGGTGCCAAAATGTGCGAATCGCAGTAAAAGTGTGAAAATCACAGTGCAAGTGCGAAAATCGCAGGGAAACCAGCGCACATCAATTCATGGAAGGCCGTGCGCGAGAAAAATATCGGATGTGAGCACAAGATATCTAACGGCGTGCGCCACGGCCACAGCGAAATCGCACATAGCGCAACAAAAGTAGGCGGAACACGGGGCGTAACACTCGGAATGGGGAACAACTCGTCAAAATGTGGGCGTCACGGGGGAATTATAGGAGGCAATTGAGCGGAACGCCCACACGCTCGCCTACAACACGTATTCATGGAATCCAATAGGGCAAACCAGTGCAGGGTCAAACCATCACACAGGCCCAAACACGTCCGCCACAAGAAAGCAGGCGGTAGTGTCCCTGCCCCTGAAATAAATGTGCGCCAAAATGTGCGCAAACAAAAAGCAGCTCTATACAGCTATGATGAATGTCACATACTGTGGCCCTCTAAGACAAATGACGTGCAAAGGGGTATGCGACAAACACGGACACCCGCTGTGTGAAAAATAGTGTGTGCATGTATTCTGTGCTGCGCGGAAAGTCCCACACGCGATTTGCCTGGGTGCGTGTATTCCGGGGTGCACGTGAAGTTCCACACGCGATTTCAGCAGGGTACGTGGTTTCCGGGGAGTGCGTGAAGTTCCACACGCTAATTCTGCAGGGTATGTGGATTCCGGGGTGCGCGGGAAGTTCCACACGCGATTGGCCTGGGTACGTGTATTCCAGGCTGCACGGGAAGTTCCACACGCGAATTGCCTGGGTCCGTGTATTCCGGGGTGCGTGGGAAGTCCCACCCGTGAATTGCCTGGGTCCGTGTTTCCGAGGTGCGCGGGAAGTCCCATACGCGATTGGCCTGGGTACGTGTATTCCGGGCTGCGCGGGAAGTTCCACACGCAATTTCAGCAGGGTACGTGGATTCCGGGGTGCGCGTGAAGTTCCACACGCTAATTCTGCAGGGTACGTGGATTCCGGGGTGCGTGGGAAGTTCCACATGCGATTGGCCTGGGTACGTGTATTCCGGGCTGCGTGGGAAGTTCCACACGCGAATTGCCTGGGTCCGTGTATTCCGGTGTGTGCAGGAAGTCCTACACGCGAATTGCCTGGGTCCGTGTATTCCGGGGTGCGCAGGAAGTCCCACACACGATTGGCCAGGGTACGTGTGTCCGGGGTGCGCGGGAAGTTCCACACGCGATTTCAGCAGGGTACGTGGATTCCGGGGTGCGTGTGAAGTTCCACACGCTAATTCTGCAGGGTACGTGTATTCCGGGGTGCGCGGGAAGTTCCACACGCAATTTCAGCAGGGTACGTGGATTCCGGGGTGCGCGTGAAGTTCCACACGCTAATTCTGCAGGGTACGTGTATTCCGGGGTGCGCGGGAAGTTCCACACGCGATTTCAGCAGGGTACGTGTATTTCGGGGGTGCCGGGTAGTACTACACGTGAATTGACCGTGTGGGTCCTCCCAGGTGTTCCCTCTACACCCTCCACGGCCCCTGCAGGCAGCCCACACCACAGGGGACTACCCTGCACCCCTGCTCATGTCCCACAGGCAGCCCATCCACCATGGCCATGCCCCAAAGCCAACCCACATGTCACCTTGCACTACTGATCACCAACGCATGTCTCCCAGCACCCCCACCCACCAGCATCCAGGGGCACCCTCCACCAGGCCCCCACACATGTCTCCCACCATCCCCACCCCCCAGCAGTCAGGGGCACCTGCCAGCAGGCCCACACACATGTCTCCCACCACCCCCACCCCCCAGCAGTCAGGGGCACCCTCCACCAGGCCCCCACTCATGTCCCCCTGCACCCCCACCCCTCAGCAGCCAGGGGCACCCTCCACCAGGCCCCCACACATGTCTCCCACCACCCCCACCCCCCAGCAGTCAGGGGCACCCTCCACCAGGCCCTCACTCATGTCCCCCTGCACCCGCACCCACCAGCATCCAGGGGCACCATCCAACAGGCCCCCACTCATGTCCCCCTGCACCCCCAGCCCCCAGCAGCCAGGGGCACCCTCCACCAGGCCCCCACTCATGTCCAACTCGTGTCTCCCAGCACCCCCACCCCCCAGCAGTGCAGGGCACCCTCCACCAGGCCCCCACTCATGTCCAACTCATGTCTCCCAGCACCCCCGCCCCCCAGCAGTGCAGGGCACCCTCCACCAGGCCCCCACTCATGTCCAACTCATGTCTCCCTGCACCCCCACCCCCAGCAGTCAGGGGAACCCTCCACCAGGCCCCCACTCATGTCCCCCTGCACCCCCACCCCCCAGCATCCAGGGGCACCCTCCACCAGGCCCCCACACATGTCTCCCACCACCCCCACCCCCCAGCAGTCAGGGGCACCTGCCAGCAGGCCCACAAACATGTATCCCACCACCCCACCCCCCAGCAGCCAGGGGCACCCTCCACCAGGCCCCCACTCATGTCTCCCTGCACCCCCACCGACCAGCATCCAGGAGCACCCTCCACCAGGCCCCCACACATGTCTCCCACCACCCCCACCCCCCAGCAGTCAGGGGCACCGTCCACCAGGCCCCCACTCGTGTCCCCCTGCACCCCCACCCACCAGCATCCAGGGGCACCCTCCACCAGGCCCCCACACATGTCTCCCACCACCCCCACCTCCAGCAGTCAGGGGCACCCTCCACCAGGCCCTCACTCATGTCCCCCTGCACCCCCACCCACCAGCATACAGGGGAAACCTCCAACAGGCCCCCACTCATGTCCCCCTGCACCCCCACCCCCCAGCAGCCAGGGGCACCCTCCACCAGGCCCCCACTCAGGTCCAACTCATGTCTCCCAGCACCCCCAGCCCCCAGCAGTAAAGGGCACCCTCCACCAGGCCCCCACTCATGTCCAACTCATGTCTCCCTGCACCCCCACCCCCCAGCAGTCAGTGGCACCCTCCACCAGGCCCCCACTCATGTCCCCCTGCACCCCCACCCCCCAGCATCCAGGGGCACCCTCCACCAGGCCCCCACACATGTCTCCCACCACCCCCACCCCCCAGCAGTCAGGGGCACCTGCCAGCAGGCCCACACACATGTCTCCCACCACCCCCACCCCCCAGCAGTCAGGGGCACCCTCCACCGGGCCCCACTCATGTCCCCCTGCACCCCCACCCCCCAGCAGCCAGGGGCACCCTCCACCAGGCCCCCATTCATGTCTCCCTGCACCCCCACCCACCAGCATCCAGGAGCACCCTCCACCAGGCCCCCACACATGTCTCCCACCACCCCCACCCCCCAGCAGTCAGGGGCACCGTCCACCAGGCCCCCACTCGTGTCCCCCTGCACCCCCACCCACCAGCATCCAGGGGCACCCTCCACCAGGCCCCCACCTATGTCCCCCTGCACCCCCAACCCCCAGCAGCCAGGGGCACCCTCCACCAGGCCCCCACACATGTCTCCCACAACCCCCACCCCCCAGCAGTCAGGAGCATCCTCCACCAGGCCCCCACTCATGTCCCCTTGCACCCCCACCCACCAGCATCCAGGGGCACCCTCCACCAGGCCCCCAGTCATGTTCCCCTGCACCCCCACCCCCCAGCAGCCAGGGGCACCCTCCACCAGGCCCCCACGCATGTCCAACTCATGTCTCCCTGCACCACCACCCCCCAGCAATGCAGGGCACCCTCCACCAGGCCCCCACTCATGTCCAACCCATGTCTCCCAACACCCCCCCCCCCAGCAGTGCAGGGCACCCTCCACCAGGCCCCCACTCATGTCCAACTCATGTCTCCCTGCACCCCTGTTAGGCGGAAACCTGTGCAGTTCCCTCTGGGACCACTGCAAAAGATTTAGGACTACAGGTGTTTGGCGGTGAACCCACTTGGTAGCAGTCTGTACCACACAGATTCACTTGGTAGCTGTGGCTGAGCAGTCAGACTTTCCTCAAGAAGAGTTAGGCAGTATGTGGAGTATACAAAATAGGGCAGTCTACACAGTAAGACAAGCAAACACGCAACAAAGCTTGGATGTAAAGATATAAAGGTATTTATTTCTAACGACACATCTATAAAAAAACACTCTGGCACTATTACGGTAAACAACTTCAATTGCAATTACTAGAAGAAACAGATCAATCCCTCTAACAATAGTTCGACAAGTCTAGGTTCAACGGCATCACTTATTTGCAGACAGAGGTGTATGCTTTAACCTAGATGGCACTCTAGTATTCGTTAGGTTGGGAGAGAAAAAGGCGGGTTAAGAAATCAACTTGATACCAATACGTGTAAGAACAAAGATGCAAGGCAAGAAGACAAGATCCACTGTAGATTCCAAAGTTCAGAGGCCAGGCCCACTCGGAGAGAGGCAAGGCGATATGTCCAAAAAAAGTATCTAGTGGAAATACGTTCGAGTCTTTGTAGCAAATTGTTATCGGCAGATTGGACCAGTTCAGAACAACACGCTAGAGGAAGCTTGGAGGCGAACCTATGGAGAGGCGAGGATTAAGACACCCCACTCTATCCGGCAACAAGGGAAGACAGGCGGACACAGTACCTTGATTGTGGAGACACAGCTCC
This sequence comes from Ambystoma mexicanum, assembly GCF_040938575.1. Taxonomy (NCBI): domain Eukaryota; kingdom Metazoa; phylum Chordata; class Amphibia; order Caudata; family Ambystomatidae; genus Ambystoma; species Ambystoma mexicanum. Next base: position 839,080,596 of record NC_090935.1, on the reverse strand, counting down.
GGCGGGGGCAGTTGTTCCTGGTGGTGGATGCACGTCCGGTCTTTGATAAGAGAAGAGGTGATCTCATCGTCAAAGGAAAGTTGAAGATCGTTGCACCATCAGGGAAGAGACCAGCCGCGGAGTGCTCTGTCACAAGGCACCACCTTTTGGTCGCGGTACATGGGTAGTGGCTATCCAGTTTCTGAGGTGCTCTGCATGGGCAATTCGACCATTGCGTCCTGAGATGAAGAAAAAGCAAAGGGGACTGGTTGTTCCCACCAGTCAGGGGAAGAGACTCTCCGGCAGGGAGATCTCCCCTGTCGTCGGGAAGTGGTGAGTCGGTTCAGCAGGGCTCCACCGGAGGTGTCGTCATTGCAGGTCGGCTCAGCTTTACCCTCGTCGGATTCTTTAGGTCCTGTGGCGACTTCTGAAGATCCAGTCCCAAAAGCCCTGCTTTTATGCAGAAAACACCCATTCATTCAGCCTAGCTGTCAATCAACACATGCTAAGTGGTGAGCGGGGATTCAGTGGTAACCCAGACAGAATGGCACCACTTTGGAGGGTCTCCGTACAGAAGCCTGCCAAAAGTGGAACAAAGGGCTCAACCTTTGGTTTAGGAGTCACAGAGACGAACACAGGCGCCATTTTAAAACTGAGTTCTGGCAGAAAATACCATCCGATAGACTTATTTAAGATAAGTAAACCAGTGGTATGTTATAGATTAACGAGGAAAAGTATCAATCTCCAACAATGGGAAGAATCCCATAGGGTTATATTCGGGGTCGAAAATAACAAGTAGTTTCCACTGCCTCCAGCCAAAACTCGACGAGGGGGGACGGGACAGTGCCCCCTCGAATAACAGACCCAGGAGTAATCGAATTACCCCTACTAGTACGTCCACAATAGGATGGTTTGTACTAGTTCTGTTATTAAATTTAGGTCTAGTAAAGCTAATGGTGACTTTACATGCCCGGGGAGACAGTAGTCAGTCCCCGGGCATGGAGTCTATGATGGAGGTCCGCTAGGACGCCCCAGTGCTATGGCACGGAGGGTGCGTTGTAACACACATAGTAAAACATATGAGACCCTATGGAGTAAAAGACCCCATAGCCCATAGAACACCTTGATATTCAAAGGAATTACATTCATGTCCAAGAGTGGGAGAAAAAGAATCTCACTCTTGGCAGGATGGAAAAAAACAAACTCCAGAAATCCAGCAAAGCTGCTGGGGGACTCACTAGGTTAGGAAATTCAGCCTAAACAGAGAATTCTCCCTAACAAACATCTAACAACTCTTACAGCTCATGAATGTGGAACAGACTCTTTCCTTAAAGAATTATGGCTATTCAGATAGCCATAGCGAAATTTATAATGTAGATAACAAATATAGGTCTGGAATTAGGCAAAGCTGCATTTCGGGTAGTACTGGTCAATTATGACACATTTCTGAATGCTGAAATGACTGCGACCAATATGAAGTCTGTATTACTAAACTTGTTGTTCCTTTATCAGTTGTGTAATATTCGCAATAGTCTAATCAATATTCTTGCAGTAAAAACGTGTAATCATCATTCAATGCAAGCTACGTGAAATGTAAATGTGAGGTTCTTTTTTCCTTTTCTTTAAACTTTAATGTTTTTTTAAATTAATGTTTTCCTTTAATTGAAAAGTTGATTGTGAACTGTATCCATTGCAATAATAATAAAAAAAAAAGATAATACTGTTTTAGAAACACATCTTTTCTATAAGACTTGTCGTACTGGTGATCACTTTATATTATGTGTAGAGCCTGGCCATTTATTCTGCACACTCAAGCACTAGTAATGGAGCATTGTGAATAAAGAAGAACGTTTTTAAGCAAAACGCCAAGTTACATTTCATTACTGTTATATGAATGTACTGTAGCCCTTACTACTATGGAAATGCTACTATTGAAGGGGATCCCCTGGTCCCTTTCACATGAAAATTCCCTGGAAAAAGTACAATTCAGGCTTTTGGCGTACACCAGCTAATGTGAAAAACAACTGCAGATACAATCTTTTGTAGCATAAAGTCTTCTGTAACTTTAATCACACTTTGTCCTTACAAAGCTAATAGGCTATTTATGTTTTCCAGTGATGCTAGATTGCAAATTTCTCCTAGCCAGACTTCAATTTTTTGATGTTTACGCTGATTTGACTTATGCCATACTACTTTTATTGTTTTCTTTAGGGCTTTGAATGGTCAAGCACATTGTTCAGGTGATAATCATTTGTATTTGTATACATCCTTGAATGGAGTCACATGCTCCAACAGAAAAATGTTCATGCCTATGTCTTTCCCCTATCGTTTAATTGGTGGCATTGTAAAAACTATGAAATGATAGCGCCAAACCCAATTGACCTTCAATGTTTGTCATCTGCAAAAAGGATAAATCTGAGCAAAGGTTGGAGCCCTTTGCTGCCCTTCAACTAAAGACAGGTTATGGGTTAATGTGTATGTCTTTGAGCACTAGTGCCACCACCTTTTATCAGACATAGGGACTCATTATAAGTGTGCCGGTCCAGAAACAATGGTGGAAAAAATGCTAGTAATTTGGACTCTGGTATTTTTTTCCATACCGGCACACTTCAAGTTTGCCGGTGGGGGCCACGGATCTCCAGGCAGGCCTGACCTACCAGGAGTTCAGGCCCCTACCAGCAAATAAAGGCCTGAATCACTGGCACTGTTACTAATGGTGGCAGTGATTCAAGAAATCACAACCCATGGAGTTGTACTGGACTCCATGTGAATTGGAATTTACCGGCTTTCTGCCGCCTGTAATAACCCAGTAATACCAGGATATTGGGTGGCAGAAACGGTAAGGCAGTTTTGCTGGTATCCGCTGATGAAATTACCAGTGGGATTCGGGCAAACCTACATTGAAGGCCATGATCTTTTTAGCTCAATCTCCTTGTGTTTGCATTTGTTGGGTTTAGATTTTGTGGATCACAGCAGCATGTTTTTTTTAGTATACTTCAATTATTGGTCTTTGGTGTAGGACTTAAGATTCAGCAGTTATGCCCCCACACCTTCTCTGTGGTGTTTAGGCTACTGATACCAGTTGAAATGAGCACCCCTTTGAGACTGCTTCTCATCCCTTAACAGTTACAGGTCGACCTAGACATTTCAGAATTGTTACCCTGGTTTAGTTTTCTGAAGGAGCTTATTATTTTTCATATATGTCTGTTCTTTTGCTTTTATGTTTGCAATTGCTGGTACATTTACCTCTGCCACTCTTCTACCTAAGGGTGAAAGTGTGCTAACAAAGTAATACATTCAGACCAAGGAGTGTGAGGCAAGCAGCGAGAAGTGCAGAAGATGAAAGGTTCTAATCTGTATTCACTCATAAATAGGTGGTGTGTAAGTGTGCATATAAAACAAGATAAAGAAAAAATCAGCTGAGAAGTGATTAAAACATAGAGCTGTTTATAGGAAATCATGCTGTGAGGCACAAAATAAGGAATTCTAGATCCCCATTAGCTGTGTAAAATGTTGTAAGTATGTATTTATATATTCGTTGAAAAAACGTTAGTTAAGGTGATCAGATTTAATGCAACAAAACCCTTGAAATTATGCAGATGTGGGAAGTGATGATCAGCTTTACTAGGTGTGTCCCCCATTGATGACCCCTAGGATTGAATGCTGAGTTATTTATTATTTACTAGGCACTTTACATAGAACACGCATAGATACAATATCACCCAACAGGAGTGTGTATCATAACTCGACCTTAGAAAGATGAAAGTCTGAGTTGGCGTTGCCTGGGTTCAAACCTGCAACCTGCAGCTCGCACACAAACTGCAGCAGTGAGCGCTCAACCCACTGAGCTATCTTGGCAGCTTCTAATTTTGTTTGTCATTGCAAATCCTATCTGTTATGAATGTGGCCATGGGGAGTGCAGAGTTAAAATCATCATCACTTCCCACATCCACTGAATGTCAAGGGTTTTGCTGCGCTCAATCTGATCATGTTAACCGTTCCTTAACTAAAGTTTTTTCAATGAATTTCAAGGTTTCTTTAGGGCCCACTAGCCATGGCCTTTGGCCATGACCACTGTACATATTCCACCTATAGGTTTCCTTGGGCCCCAATAGCCATGGCCTTCGGCTCTGCCTACTGTATATTTTAATACACTTGGTTTCTTTCAGAGATGAATGGCCGCTGCACATGTTGCACCAATAGGCTTCTTTGAAGCCCACTGACAAGGGCCACTTGCACAATGACCCATTTACCCCTGCCTAGTGGATGTGATCACAACAGATGTCCCCCCTTTTATTATTTTCCTCAGTTTCCATTCCTCTGATAATCCCTGCAGTAATCCTGTGGTAACCTTGCGCCAAGTACCTCCATAATGCTTGAAATTTTCAAAACCCTCACTGGGGGAGTGGGAGGCGTGGATAGGTGCTGACAAAGATGGCTGCCTGAACCTTTATCTCCTGCTTCCTGAACACACAGAAACATACCCGTAGTGCGTTCTCGACCATATTTACTTCCTTAAAAGGGTCTTACTAGTTTCACGTCGGTGCTGGAGGGAAACAGTGTAGGTTTGCTTGGGCTCTGTGCCAGGTAACAAGGACCACAGAGAGTTTGACCCTTGCTGTGGCCGTCACTGATGCTTATCTCCATCTAGTAGAGGAAAAAGAATTAGCAAGTGTCTAATATTATTTTCTTCATGAGGTAATTAATTTCTTCCTATTACTGGCACAAAGCCACATCCTACCTATATGTTTGGTAAAATAAATTGGCCTTTTTTGTCAGTGATTGCCAGTACTGAGGTGTCTTGGCCTCTAGGAACTCATTACAGGCATCAGACTCACAAATATTGTCAAAGTCTGTATATATACTCACAAGCAAGCAAACACTCACAAGTTACAGCATTGTCTTCTACCTTTAAAAGACCAAAAAATGAGTACCCTTCACTGATCGGGCCTCACAATCTGGCATGGAGGTTCTATTACAGGAAATTAGGTCACACAAACCCTTCATTGAGGCCACAAATCAGCAAATGCAGCAGCTGGATGTTAGGTGGAGTTCCTTTGAGAATAGAATAAATTAAGTTGAAAGCAGAACTAGTGTTGTGGAAGATAAATCACCAAGAGTGCTGCAGCTGGAAAACACTGTTAAAGAATTACAAAAGCACAATGAGGAATTGGAAAACAGAGGAAGGCATAATAATCCTTGCATTTCGGGACTGCCTGATGTTTGTGAGGGAAATTATACTATCCTATTTCTACAAGAAAATGCTTCCTGCTTTGCTTCACCTTCCATCTGATGTTACTCTGAACATTCAATGTGCACACTATATTGGGCCCATGAAAGCTTCTCACTCATCCCAGTCTATGCCACAAACCTTAATTTTCTTATTATTGGAGTGCACTCTACTTCAGCTCATTATACCTAAAGCCAAATACAAAAACACCCTTATCTGGCATGGCAGCAGAATTTGTATTTCTCAAGATGTGGCTAAAAGAACAGCTCAGCTCAGGAAACAATATCTGACCTACCGATCGCCATTAAAACAACTCAATGCAAGATACAGCCTTTTTTACCATTGTACGCCCCATTTCATCATCAACGGAAGAATTGCTGCCTTTGATGATCTAGCAGACATTTAGGTCTTTATCAGATCTCTCAAAACAGACAGTATGGATACTCTGTCACCTCTTACATCATCTGCTTCTGGCACTTAAGACCTCACTGGTACTATCTCAATCCCTTGCTGTGCCTCTGAATGGCATTATGGTACTATTAATCCAAAACTAACTTCTCATGAGTGGAGGTGTTGTTTCGAGTGCCCTTCTTCTAGTGGATCCCTGATAGGGACCACTTTAGGTATCACCTAGTCCTCAAATTCTTCTCTGCTCCCCTCCTGTAAACATGGGATCCTCTTCCATGGTGTTGATGTTCTAAATTCCTTTTATCTTACCAAATTATCTGTTGACTCCTGGTTTCTTATGCACAGGATTATGAATGCCAAGTTTTTACTCTACCCACTCTCACTTCTGTTTGCTCCCAATGTGTTATGCCAATTCCAAATATGGTTTATCTCTCACTTGCAGGTAGCAAAATGTTTTCTAACTTTTTATGATCCTCATCACATTACTATGTTCATTTATGCATGTATACATATTCTACATTGTTTCCGAATGTTCATAATGGGTTTTAGATGTGTGACGTGGAATGTGAAAGGTATCAACAACCCAATTAAAAAATTTAGAATGATTATGTATCTCAAAAGATCTAACCCCTCATTTGACTGTATTCAAGAATCCCACCTTTCTTTGGTGGAATCCATGAAACACAAAACACTATGGGTGCAGGAGTTCCCTGCTAGCCCTGCAGTAGGCAAGATAATTGGTGTCATTATATTAAATAGCAAAAACATACCCACAGGTTTTTGTGTCAGGGTAATGAAGGGAGATAGATCTGGATTGAACTGCAAATTGGTAATAATGCTATATCCATCATGATTGTATATGGTCCAACCAAAGTAGACCCTGAATTCTGGTATACCATTAAAAAAACATATCACATTCTGACTGCACTAATCTTGTTATATGTGGTAATTTTAAACATGTTTTAGAACCCTTGATGGATAGAAGATCCAAATGTGTCTTCAGGGACTCCAAATCTCACGATTCATGTATTTGTTGTATCCATTGGGTTGGCCTGGGAGATACGTGGAGGCTTTCCCATCCTACAGACTTTGACTATGCCTTTCACTCCCTTCCCCATGGCACATTTTCAAGATTAGATTATCTCTTTGCTGCCAAATCTTTATTTGGCACAATCGTGGATTCTCATATTAACAATATTGTAATCTCAGTTCATGCCCCGGTTATAAGAACTTTTGAATTCCTTGACATTTATAGACACCCAAGCAGATGGCATTTTAACAGCACATTACTACAAGACAAACACTTATTCCAGTCCTTCTCCAACTTTCAGCAGCAGCTATTTTTATACAATAGAGACAATGACAATTCTACAGTCAATAACTGGGACGTTTTCAATCAAGCAATAACAGGGCACGCCATTGCATATATGAGCAGGAAAAAAAATAGAATGTAGAAAAGAACTTGAGGCATTGTTCTCTCAGCTCACCAGGGTTGAAAAACAATACTACCAAACCCCCTCTCAATTAGGACTTTGTAATATTCTGTCACTGTGCTTTCCAATCAATAAGAATCTTACTGAATAGGCACCTGGTACCATCCTTAAGTATGAATCTATGATCTATCAAACATCAAATAAAGATGGAAAGGTGCTTGCTTCCTATATTAAGGCCCATAAACAGAAAACCCTTATCACACACATTAAAAAGACTGATGGCACCAGTGTCACCAATTCCGATGACATTTTGGAAGTTTTTAAAAAATTGTACTCTGATTTATATTTATCAGCGGTTCATGCTACACCTACCAATCTTGATTCTTTTTTTCACAACATTAGTAATGATTTTTATACTGAAGTGGACCTCAGAAACCTTGACGGTCGCATCACCAATCAGGAAATTATTCAAGATATTGCTGACTTGAGGTCAGGGAAGGCTCCTGGCCCTGATGGCTTATCCATTGAATTTTTCAATCATTTTGCTATCTCCATGTCCCTTTAGCTTGAAGCACTTTTTACTCATTTTGCAGTCAAGCACTTATACTCTGGATCGTTTTCAGAAGCATTGTTATTACTTTTTTCCTAAAGATCAGACAGATCTAGATCTCCCAAAGAATTACAGACCCATCTCCCTAATCAATGTTGAATTTAAAATCATTGTCAAAGTACTTGCTAATAGAATCGAGGCATTCCTCCTCAAGTTAATTAAATCTGATCATGTCAGATATGTTAAAGGCAGAAATATTTCTTCCAATGCAAGACTATTAATGGATGCAATTCATTTTATCACAAAAAATAAATCAGATTAACTTGATTATGCCGAAATTGTATTGGATGCAGAGAAGGTATATGATCTCGTTAGTTGGCATTATCGCTTCCAGGCATTGCGCTGGCACAGGTGTGGTGAAGGTTTTGTGTCCTTTGTTAAACTTTTGTACTCTAATCCCAAATCATCTATTTTAATTAAGGCTCAGTTGTAAGCATTCTTCCCTCTTAGAGAGGTACAAGACAAGGATGTCCCTTATCTCCAATTTTATAGGTTCTATCACTTGAACCACTGGCCAAATGCATCAGAAATGATTTCCATATCCCAGGGGTAAAATATGGTAAACAAGAAACCAAGATCACAGCATATGCACATGCAGATGACATTTTTTTTCTCCTAGAAAATCCAAAACTTCATATCGCGAACTTATTGTCTGCATTTAATGATTTTTCTCCGGTATCTGGATATAATCTCAACAATGACAAATCTGAAATTTCGCCCCTAAACTCATTCTTCCTCAAACATGCCTCATTTGGCTTAATATGGTGTGATATATCTTTTAAATATCTAGGAGGCCAGTATGCCCCCTTGATCTGTAGTTCTGTAAAATGAAATACAGATGCCCTTCTGCACAAGACTCAAGGAGTCAACCTCCCTGTGGTCTCCTCTGTATTTGCCCTGGTGGGGGCACCTCCAAACTATTAAGATGATGTTGCCTCCCAGTGTTTTCTAGTATTTGCAAATGCTTCCTACCACCTTCCCACTACCTTCTTTAAATCCATAATTTCAAATTCTAAATAATTTCTTATGGGGAAAGAGACAGATTAAAAGGATTGTCATCAGCAAATTGAGAGCTACCTTTGTGTAGGGTGGTGTTTACTTTCCTGATTTTAAATGCTACCATAATGCTTTTTTACTCAAACAAATGCATATTTGGTTCACATCCTCTGATGGCAATGGCATCCCCACATGGTTCCTTCTTGAAAAAAAAATGGTCTCCCCCATTGATATCTGCGTTCTGGTGTATATATTTTGATCCATTTCCACTAGACTAACTGGTCCAATCAAAGCCTCCATTGCAGCTTTTAGGATCTTACTTCTTCCCTCTGTCAGATCCCCATCTAAAATGTTCTCACCTTTTCTATGGCATAATAAGTCTATAATATGTGTTGAGGTCCCACTGTGTAATACCTTTATTAAACTTTGGCTTAATAAAGGTATTAGATGTATTCCTCAAATTTTCACAGTACTGGTTGGAGATCCTTTCATGATCTCGGAATTGCCTTTGAACTACTTATACCTGACTACAATGTTTACAATAAAATGATTAATGCCTGCCTAGACGAATTCAATCACTTTACTAAAAATGAACTCATTCCAGATCCCATAAGAACACTATTTAAGGCCAGAGTTTCCGATGTCAAAGCTGTGCAGTTTTATTGATTGCTGTATATTGTTAAACCTCCCAATACAAGATGGTCTATTCAATCTCAATGGGAAGCTGACTGTGGTATTGATATTTTTATTTTATTTCTATCAAGCTCGTACACAAGTGTTTCAGAGCGTGACAAGGCGAGGGGGGAACAGGGGAGAACAAAACAGCGATCTTACTAGGCCGAGTGACATTGAGAACGTGCAAGTGCATGGAAGAGGGGGAGGGGAGAAGTGCATGGAAGGGGGAGAAGTGGAAAATGCAAAGCAGAGGAGAAACAGATAAATAATAACAAATAAATAATAAATGCAACAAACAGTGGTAGTGCAGCCAGCAATTTGCAAGTGCTAGGTTTAAGGCAGCAGACAGGCTAGGTCTGATAAGTGCAGGAAGAAAAAGGGGGTGCTGTATGGGTACAAATACAGACCCCAGTGCAAGGAGTGGCCCAGAGGCAGTGCGGGAGGGTGGCAGGTTGAGCAGGTACCTGGTCCCAGAGGAAAGAGTGTGGCAGGTGCACAGTGCCAAGAGAGAACAGATCAGCAGGGGAGAGGGGGAGCAAAGGCAGAGGCAAAGAGGAAGGTCTTGAAGTGCTCCCTGAACCAGAGATGGTTTTCCTCAAGTTTCAAGGTGGATGGGAGTCTGTTCCAAAGGGAGGCCCCAGCCAAAGACAGAGATCTACCCCCAGCTTGTTTCTTTGCAAAATGACTAACCCTGAGGGAGTTAGGAGTAGAGGAGTGAAGAGCTCGACAGGGGAGGTATTTACGATATTTACGGAGGGATAGTTGAAGGTATTGTGGACCTAGGCCCCAGCAAAGCCTTGTGGACAATGCAGAGGGTTTTACGTGTAATCTTTGCATCCACTGGGAGCCAATGAAGGGATTTCAGGGCTGGAGAGATACGATCCCAAGGCTTGAAGCAGTCCTGTTCTGGATAAGTTGTAAAGGGTGGAGAGTATATTTAGAAAGAAGCTGTTACAGTAATCCAAAAGAGCTTGGGAGACAGTGGGCTTTTGAGGGAATTAGAGGAAAGGCAGAGTGCCTCTAAGGAGGTGTCATAAAAGGTTTGACTTTTTGGAGACTTCAGAGATGTGTGCGGAGAAGGAAAGTGTCAAAGATAACCACGAGGTTCTTAGCCACGCAAGAGGGGTAGGAGGAGGGCCAGGGGAGGCCGGCCAGAGAGTGAGAAATGTAATAATACATAGAAAGGAAGAAGATCAATATAGGCAAGATAAGATATACCTCATATGATAAAATAAGAATTTACAGTATATTAGACTATAATGAAGACATGACACAACATTAGCTAGGACTTAATTAATTAATACAGATTGAGCACACCAACTAGCTGCAGAACAGTATTACATGAGCTGGAATGAAAGAATGTGAATAGAAGGTAAGGCAACTGTATAAATACTAAACAGTTAAATACTAGCAGGAATGATCTTAGTAGGTAGTGATATTGTAAAATAGAACTCCAAAGCTTTTTTTGCATTTTTCATTTTCACATTCCCCCGCTATTACCATGGTATTCGCTCATATTGAGCAAAAGGTGGCATATTAATTTCTGAAAAGCCTCTGTGCTGCAAAGCACCAGGGGAGATATAGCTATCATTTTCAGTGAAGGGGCTCCATTTCCCATCAAATATTTTAATAACTACTCGACGGAATAACCCCAAACCTGTCCCAGAAATTAAGTCAACGCTTCATGCCCAAGTTGCTCCTTATTTGCTTTAATTCCCTCTAACAGTTTTTGAGCATTGGCATTAAAAAATGTTGACATTTTCCTCTATGGGAAAATTAATGGGAGTCAGCAGCATTTTTGTTCTTTCTTAATTGCATTTTTGTTTTTTTAACAAATCCTTACCAAATTGTCCAGTTTGGGGCAGCCTGGGACATTAACTTTGTTTGGAAAATATCATCCAAATCAGTCATGCAAGTCAAATGTTATAAGTATTAGAATTTTAAGGTTTCCTATGGATCTAGACAATCAACTTAACTACAATACGCCGACTGGTGCACTATAATTACCACTCCCCACAATTATAGAACAAGTCAGAAGACTTTGTGTTATGTTGTATGCATTCAAGCTAAGACGTATCTCTTGTTTGTGCAGCTGACCTTGGCTGATGGTAGTAAGTGTTGGGTCCATCGTGAATTTAGCGTACACCCCTGATAGTGACCACACTCCAAGAGTCAGCCTGAAGTGTTGATTCAGGATGCCTCGCAATAGTCAGGTCAGGTCCATGTCCATGGATGGCAGTTAGTTGGTACATTAACTTTTAAGATTTTATCCCAGCTAGTCCTGCTAAGAAAGAAGAAGATGAGAATGTTTCCTGGTATTATATATCAAGATTGGACTTCCAATTTCTAAGAAGGCACAAGGTCCAAGTGGCACTATTACAGGAGACCCACATGGTCCGAGAAGATTTAGAAGCGCTTTGGAAACAATGGGGAGGAACTGTAGTCGGAATCTCTTACTCGTCCTTTGCCAGAGGAGTATTAATTTGGGTGGCGGCTGTGGTCCCCTTTCAGACGGAAAAGGGACTGATGGAGGAAGTTGGTAAGTCAGTGTTGCTTTTGGGATGGCTGGAAGGGAAAGCCATATGTGTAGTGAACTCTTATGCACCGAATGTGGATGAAAACAACTACTTTCCAACAATGATGGTCTTGGCAGGGGCATATAGGTAAGGCCTGTTTGCTTGTGGAGGTGACTTTAACTGTCTACTGGATCTGGAATTGGACATCACTGGGACGCCGGAGTTCAATAACACCATTGAGAAAGGTGATGGAGGAGCTAGACTTGGTGGAATTGTGGCATGAAATGCATGGGAAGGAACGGGGATACTCTTTTTTTTTTTTTGGGGTACATGGTTCATACTCCCGTTTGGATTACATCCTGGTCGGCAGGGGAGGCTTTCACTCGTTTCAGGGGACAGAGTATCTGGGGCATACCCTGTCGGACCACTCTCCCCAGTTGCCGAGGCCAGGGTGGAAGTCTCTGAGGATATTATGGCATTTTCAGGCTACCGCCTTGGATAATGCTGGGTTCAGGGAATAATTAAGGTGGAGGTGAAACGGTTCTTTGAAATGAACGACGGATCAGTGGAGGCAGGGGGCACCTTATTGGAGGAGTTTAAAGTCATGTTTATAGGGGTCTGCATATTGAAAGATGTGGTAATCAGAAATGAGTTGCAATGAGTGTTGAAAACTGCGGAAAGTTGGATTGCCGGAGCTAGACAGAGAAGCAGCTGCAGGAAAGCAGGTGGGAGAGTAACTATCTCAGGCTTTGACTGCACATGCTAGGGTGCTGACCTCACTGTCAAATTTTGAGGGCAGCAGGCTAGATATAAGGATCTACGAGGAGGTGGACAAAGGGGGAAAAAATTAGCCTGGCTGGTAAGTAGGGAACGGCCGGGACACACAATCAACCATATAAGGAGGGATACGGGGGAATTGATAGGCACTCAGAAGGGGATTAATGAAACTTTCTGAGTATTTTATCAACACCTGTATACGAGTGAGGGACAGTATTCAAAGGAAGAGGCGGATGAGTTATTAGATATTTTGCAGTTGGCGACGCTGGATGCAGAATTAAGGGAAAGGATGGAAGGTTCAATTGAGAATGAGGACATAGGAGAAGCATTGCGGACAATGACAAAAGTAGAGCCCCGGGAAGTGACGGGTTTGCAGTGGAATTCTGCAATAAATATGCAGCTCTGTTGATCCCACTGTGTAAAAAGCTATATGAGGAGGCATTTGAGAAAGGGATTCTTCCTGCCTCCGTGAGGGAAGCAATTATAACAGTGATATTGAAGGAAGGGAAGGACCCTTGGGATTGCGTGTCTTATAGCCCAATCTCGCTGTTGATTGTAGATGCAAACATTTTGGAAAAGGCCATGGCAGCCATGCTGTCAAAGGTGATCCCTAGGTTGGTGTATCCGGACCAGTGTGGGTTTATTGGGGGATGGAATACGACATTGAATATTAGTCGTTTACACCACTTGGTGGACCAGGTTCAAGCCTGGGAGGAAGAGATGGCATTAGCCTCTTTTGATGCAATGAAAGCATTCAACTCCCTAGATTGGAAAGGGTTGTTTACTGGTACTCGAGGCATATGGCTTTGGGCTGAATATCTGCCAATGGTTGAGTTTACTGTAGAATCAGCTGGTGGTGACAGTGAGGACAAATAACTGGGAGTCAAAACAGTGAACCTTGGGTAGAGGGACGTGATACGGATGCCCGGTCTCGCCATCCTATTTACTATGGAGCTGGAACCGCTGGCAGGATTCTTGCACCAGGAGATGGGCGAGGCAGGCATATTGGGGTATCCAGGCATTGTTTCGAAAATATAGTTTCGAATGACAAAAGTTTTGAAAAAAATGCATCAAAAAATGCATTTTTTTGTAGGAACAGTTTTTTTTGTACTAAAACGGGTGTTAAGGGGTTAAAAAACGGGGGTTTTGGGGGACCCCCCATTAAATTTTTTTTTTAAAAATGCATTTTTTCGACGCATTTTTATTCAAAACTTTGCCATTCGAAACTATGGCATTCAAAACTATCATTAGGAACCGCATATTGGTGGGTGGGATACGACACATCATCTTGCTATATGCAGATGACCTTCTGCTCTATGTTGGGCACCCAGAGGATGATATGCTCGAAGTGCTGGGTAACCTTCGAAGCTGTCAGGTTTTCGGATTAATAAGCATTGGGTGGTTTTACAAAAGAGAATATAGCGGAATTAGCAGATTGGGGGAGTAGATGGGAGGGAGAATCATTTCGATTTCTGGGAAATAGGTGTTTCATGACATAGCAAATACTTTTATGCACAACACTGGGAGAGCATTGTCGAGGATAGGGCAATCGATTCAATTTTGGAAGGAGCTGCCATTGTCACTTATGTGGAGAGTTGCACTTGGCAAAATGGTGATATTGCCAAGATTGCTTTAATAATTTTCTAATATACCATACGTGACTGAAAAGGTGTTCTTCAAAATGTTGGACGAAAATATTGGTGAATTGCTGTGGAATATGGGGCGAAGCAGGGTGTCATTGGCAACTCTGCGGTGCCATCAATCGGATGGGGGCCTCGACTCGACTTGCTGGATTATGTGCCATATTTTATGGCAGTGCAGTTGCAGATGGTTTTGGAGTGTGGAGATCCAGAAGGTGAACTTCTGAATGGGCTGGTGGGGACTTTGCCGGCGACCCGGCGCGGGGCAAAGCTGTTATGGGTCATTATAGAGGGTATAGGGAAGACAAATGTGCTTCAGATGGTTAGGGAGGTATGGAGGAAGTATAAAGGAAAGAGGCGGGTGATAGAGCTGTATAGTCTAGATTTGAAGTGGAGTGCAGATTTGAAGCTGAGGCAAATTATTGGGAGGATGGGTGTGGGACAATTGCGAATGTTGGGGTGTAGGGAAGTGGGAGATCTATTTGAAGGAGACAGATGGATGAAGTTCGCAGAATGGAGCACATGCTATGAGTTCCCCAAGGGATATTTTCAGCCGTAAGGGATGGTAGTTAAAAGGTTGGTGGAAATATGGACAGAGATACCGAAGGAACTGAAGTTGCTGCTTGACCAGACAGGGGGGGGGGTAGGGCCACCATTTCTCATATTTATCAAGTACCGAGAAGTGAAGTTCCCCTAAAGGAACCGGTGGTGAAGAACAAATGGGAAGAGGATGGGAGCTTTCAGAGATTAGAAAACGAGTGGGTGAAAGTTTGGAAGCAGGTCCGCAAGGTTTTGAGAAACGATAGGTTCCAATTGATTCAGTTTAACATCTTATTTAGGATTTACGTCACTCCATCCAAGGGTCATGCCATGAATACGACCTTCAGTCATGATTGTCCGCATTGTGGGATAGGGTCTGCGGGCATTGGCATATTATTTGGGGATGTAGTGTCATTGCAGATGTAGTGTCATTGCACGTTATTGGGGAACGATTATTGCAATCAACAACGAGCTGTTGGGCTCTACTTTGGATTGTGACCCGAAGGTATGTCTAAGGGGTATGCACCCAGGGGGACAGAGGCCCCAAATGAGAAATCGGATGGCTCGGTTATACTGATACTGGCCAAGAGACAGATAGCTATTTCCTGGAAGCGACTCCAGTGGCCGTCTGTGGCGCAATGGCGGGTGGATGTACGCAGCTGGGGGATGGCGAAAATGGAGATACTGCAAGCAAATAATGAACCAGGTCAGGAGGAAGGGATAACGTGCACTAGAGCCAAGTGTTACATTTGTTATGCTCCTCAAAAGGTTTCAAGCACCCATGACCAGGGGAAATGAGGGGGAGCTGAGAAGTAAACCAACTGACAATGGAAGGGATGTGTAGGGGGAAGATTGAGAAACAGGGTATTCTATTAAGAGATGGGAGAAAATAGAGGGAGGAGATGAGATGGCTGCGGGGGTGAAGGGGTGGGGTGTTTTGGGTTGACTGTTTAAATATGATATCATTGATACTGTCTGGGGATGGAAACAAAGGCAAGTGGGTCGAGGTGGGCTGATGGGATTGTTTTTTTTGGTTGTTTATGAAAAATGTTAATAAAATATTTGGGAAAAAAGATTGGACTTCCAGTTCCCGAATGTTCAACTCATGATGTTGCAATCAAGTAGTCTAGGGAAGTCTTTCAGCTTTTGTAGCAGGGCTTCTTCCAGTGGTGGCTGCTGAATTCATTAATTGGCTGGCATGAAAGATTCTCATTAATATGAAGGAGTGACCAAGCATAGCGAATTCTAAACAACCAAGGCTGGTTTGGGGGTGTTCTGTCTCTGACAACAGTTTTTAAAATCATGGGTAGTGCAGTTTAGAGCACACTTTCTGTAAAAAGCCACACAGTTTCAGTCAGTTTTGTAACAATTGTAATAGCCAATACTAATTCTCATCATGGCTTTATGTTATGTTATGTTATCTTGCATTTATATAGCGCCTTATATACCATTGGTATGGTCTGAAGGCGCTGGTAGGTTGAACGCCCTTGGGAACCGAAGTTCATATCAGTAGAGAGAGTAGAGAGAGTCAAAAAGGTGCGTGTGAGCACCTGGTATGTGTACAGCTCGTGCAGTATCAGTGTAATAGCTGCTTTCTAGCGGTAGGTGTGGTGGTTGAGAGGTCAGGAGTATGTGTTCGTTCTGGCAGGATTTATCAGATCGGATGTGGCTACGTTAGGCCTGAGGAGAACGCCTCGCTGGGGGGTGCGCAACCAGCAGTGATTACTTAGAATGATGTGGAGTGAGCGGCGAATGTTGATATGAGAACAGTTATACCGAATGGTGTCATAGTATCTCTGTGTTCTAGTTGAGTGGTGATCTAAGGAGAGAGTAAGCGTGTTGGTGAGATATGATGGGTTACATGCCCTTTCAGAGACTTCTAAATTCACAGGGAGGTCATTCGCAGGGAGGCTATTGGGCACAGTTCTAAATTCACAAAGAGGTTATTGGGTACACTTCTATATTCAACTTTCACAGAGAGGCTATTGGGCATACTTCTTTAGCCAAAATGTATGTCAGTATGAAAAACATTTTGAAGCTGGCAATTCCTATATGTGTAGATTATGGCTATGCAAATATATTCTATTATTACCAAATAACAACATACCCATGTTGGCTTGTGAAAAGGGTCATCCCGCAGTAAGAAAATATGTCCAGTCTGTCTGCACCATTGGACGCCATTAAAACCACATAAGAACAGTTTGAAATTCCATTGTACAGTAACAAAATATGGTATACAGTGTGCACCAATGCAGGCAATTATGACCACACAAGAGCACCTACCTTACAGGCGTTATTATTGATACCAGTAGAAAATGGCATTCCACAGAAAGTTAATATGATTAGACTGGCTGCCACTGCACAATTTCAAAGGCCCGATCCCCAGCACACATGCAACCCCAAACATGCATACAACATTTATACACATACACCTGTGCACCCATACAGCATTCCTACACTTCCTCATTCTCAAGCTCACCCAAACAACATATACTCACATATTCACACATGCAGTTACAGCCACAAACTCACACATGCATACAATAGTTGATTGTACCTACAACCCCAGTCCAGGGTGCACTCAGCCTTATATGTCTACAGTTTCCAAGAACTGCCATCCGGCTTCCGTGCTACACACATTAGGAAGCAGGGCACGTCTCCTGGTTCCTGCACCTGCTTTGTGAAGCACTAGAGCCTCTATCAATCCACCCCTGTATATTTGGGGAGGTGCAGGAGTGCCCCTTATGTATGACAAACTGACAACAGGTGTCTTCCTTGGAATGTATGTATAATTATTTACATAACGCGTACAGCTTAGTACAATTAATGTAGCTCATTCAAAGAAATAGCCCATCCAATCCTGATAGGTTATCACATAGTTTTCATCATTTTTATTTTAAATCATTTGTGGAAAAAATGAGTAAATATGTAGTAGAATACAGTAAACATTGCCCCAGGTGCTTTTTACTTTGGACTTCGGACGCAGGTTTTATCCTTGGACTTGCCATGCACTGCCATATCGGCTATTTTCCTACCTAAACATATACTCTCCAGTCTAAAATGATTCCTGACCTGCTTTATAGTCTTCCCAATTACCTCTCAGTAATAAGCACATGCAGCAGCATATACTTAATGGCTGCAGTTATATGCAGGGCTTTAAGTGGGGTAAGAAATCGAGGGTGGGGCCTCATTTGGGGGCGTGGCTTGTGGGAGGGGCGTGGCCTAGAAAGTACGCAAATCGTAAGGTATGCACACAAATCTATATACATGTTATATATTTGTATGCGTACCTTACTATGGTTTGTGTACTATGCAAGCCATCTTTTCTAAACATAGAAATATGTTAGAAAAGATGGCTTGCAAAGGATACAAACCATAGTAAGGTACGCACACAGATATATAACATGTATATATATTTGTGTGCATACCTTACGGTTTGCCTAGTTCACAGGCCATCGTTTTAAACATTTCAGGTTTATAAAAGATGGCTTTGAAAGTACACAATTGAAGCCATCTTTTATAAAGCTTTGACTGCGGACAAAATTGTCCGTCGGCTAAGCTTTATAAAAGATGGCTTGAATTGGGTACTTTTCAAGCCTCCTTTTAAAAACCTCGAAAAATGTCAAGGAATCACCCGGTTCGGCGAGAGTTAAAGACACCTCGGCAACCTGGGGAAACAAAGGGACAGTAACTGCCTCTGGTGACCTCTCACGCGAGGGGTCACCAGAGGCAGTTACTATGACTGACGGAAGTGGCAGTCAGCCTCAGCGTCGCTGTGGTTGGCTGGCACTTCTGTCAGCTCGCCTGACTTCATGGCAGGCGCATCTCCCGTCACGGCTGCGGCTGGATAATGCACCCGCCAATGTTAAGGTGGGACTGGGGGGGCCCCGGCCGGGCCCCAGCTCAGCCCCACTTTTTGGAGACTGCCGGGAGGCCCCGGCCCACTTAAAGCACTGGTTATATGGTCTTTCTCACATGGAGGCTGCAGTTGCTTCCGCCAGCCCTCCAGACTGTCGGACTGCCAGACTGACGGACTGCTCACACTTACAAATACATGCTCGATTGCATGCATTCTAGTGCACGGCACACACTGCTTAAAGTCTGCCAGGCAAAGATGTTGACTGCTGAGACAACAGACCATACTAATGGAAGCCTGATACGCCTTCTGCCAATAGTGGTCTGATGGACTGCTCACACTTGTTAATTCTTGAGTGAATGCACGTGTAAGTAAATGTAGCCAGACTGGGTGAACCGATGTAGAGCGGTCTAGCCATGTAATACTACTTATCATGTTTTGTTTACCCTTGATGCCCAGTAAATATGCAATGCCACATTATGAAAACATGTCCAGACCCACTGCCCATATGTAGAACAGTCTAACCATGTAATAACACTTATGTTTGCTTTCGCATTGATGTCCAGCAATAAATGCCATACTATGGCAGGAATGTCTATCCAGAACGGCTGGTGCACAAATGGATGAGCCACACCTCAAATCAGAGGCAAACACACACACATTCACTAATTGAAGACTCATTAATACACTCTCTCATTCACACATGCACTCATACAGCTTGTGTTCCCTCATTTGCACATGCATCCAAACAATGTTAATGTTAATTTACAATGTTAATGGTGCACTGTCACCACCGGAGTGGTCCCCTGGTGCTCTGGTGGCTCTGAAAGGCAAGAGTGTAGGACAAGTTAGTAGGACAGAGTGGGGGAAAGAGCAAGAGAGCTGTGATGTCCTGTTGGCAGCTTCAGTTTGCTTTTCACCTTTCGCTGAGTTTGGGTGTATTTGTCGCTTGATAAGCTACGTGTGCTGTTGTGCGTGTCTATGTGTGGTTTGTTTAGTTGTTGCGGGGTAGTGAAGTGTATGCGGTTTGTTGTGCTTTGGAGGTACAGTTGTGTTTAGTTCAGAGTTTGAGAGGTGTAGGTAGATGAATGAGTTTGGATTAGTGGAGTTGGTTATAAATATTGCTATCTAGAAGGGAAGCAAGTCCACATTCAAAATCTGACTAGTTTTGACACATGTCAATAACAAAAAATCTGTTTAGATTTGACACATCCTAATAACCGCAAATCTGTTTGGACTAACTAGCGTAGTTTGAGTCGCGTCCACCTAGATGTGAGAAGTTGCTAACTAACAGTGCTCCTAGATGTGATATATGGCTAGGCAACACAGTTCACAACTCGCTGAGTCTATATGGGGATCAGTCGCTAGCTAGAAAATAGGTACATGCAGGCTACAAGCTATTGGGTGGAGAGGAAGATAGGATATGAGGGAGGTGGGCCTGTTTAGTGGATCTTTCTTATTTTGTCTGCCGCTGCTGGTTGATGTCTGCAAGCTTCCTGCTGCTCCGGTGAACACAGGAAGACGCCATCTGGAGCTGCTTC
The DNA here is from genome assembly GCF_040938575.1 of Ambystoma mexicanum. Taxonomy (NCBI): domain Eukaryota; kingdom Metazoa; phylum Chordata; class Amphibia; order Caudata; family Ambystomatidae; genus Ambystoma; species Ambystoma mexicanum. The sequence continues at coordinate 839,060,395 of NC_090935.1, read as the reverse complement.
TGTGGGAGCTGTTCTTTGCCTTGGGGCCCTTAGCAGCAACAGGCAGAGGGCTGCCCTTGGCATTGGAACTAAGAAGGGCTGAAGGCCCAATTACGGTGCTCGGGGGTGCGAATCAAGGCAGTAACACAGGGTTGGAAGCCGTAGTGGGTCGGAGTGAGCACAGTAGCAGAGGCAGAGGGAATGCATCTTAAAATGAAAAGGACACACTGGGAAGCCACCAATTTACTCCTGCCTCAAGCTGGAAGCTAAAGAAGGCTTGAGGGAGGCAGGGGAATGTTGACTATCTCCCAAAACACCACAGGCTGACCGCCCAAACACGGAACTCACAACATACACTCATAGGCTCATACATACGGCGCTCACAACATACACACACTCTCATTCACCTGCACAGCCATTCAGCATACACCCGCTCATTCAGTGGTGCACTGATACAACATACATTTTCTCATTCATACATACATTTATAGGCACAAACCCACACATGCAGGTATACATACATACATGTATACATTTTTTTTATGCTTACCTGCAGCTGAGTTCGAGACTTTGCTCATCCTCGTGCTCCCTGCCACAAATGCCCTCCAGCTCACTTGCACCACACAACAGGATGAGTTTCCTGCTTCCTACAAATGCACGCTGCAGCCAGAGCACCTCCAGACTTTTGAACGTTCAGGCCTTCAGTATTACAGCCTGTATCCATAAAAGGGCTATGTTAGGCTCGAGAATCAAAACACCCCCAGGGTGGCATAGACCATGGACATGTGTTCTGGGGTACAACAGTCAAACGGGAACCATGTTTTCGAGTACAGTTGAGCACAAGCCCTGGAATGCTCTCAAAGCTGATTACTGCGGCTGAGGGAGCACACCATGTAATCACGGGGCAGCCTTCACTAGTTTCTAATTAGTGGCCGGTCAGAGCCCTGTCCCCCATTACAGACAAGTCGCCCCTGCAACTAGTCTCACCGAAAGGTTAAATTACTTACAGACCACCTTCCGTAGAACAAAACAGGACGTCACTAAATACAAAAAAATCAATAAAACAATTAAACCTCCTCAAACACCTAACGCAAACACTATTATATTTCAACAAAACCTCTTTAGTAAGGACTCTGCTTTTCACCATTTTTTACTTTGTCCAACCAGACGTCTTATTCTTTATGACCTGGAAGAATATAATGTGAAAGACAGATTTGCATCGATTATATGCATTAAAAGAACATATTTGAAATTATTTATTTAACCATGTAAAGCGGACCACACATACAGAAGTAGTTTTCTATTAAATAAAACATACATGTGTAATTGTAAGTAGAATTATTCATTCGTTTTTGTACACATTTTAAGATAATTTACTGAAACCACATATTCTCCTTTCTTTTTAAATTGCAATTCTGTTGTGCTTTTGCCCTCTTCATGTCGTACATCGTTTACTCATTACTTTCAATTGCGCCTTCCATACTGTGCCCCTTCAAAATCCATAACCCAACGTTGAATGTTGTCAAAAGTGTTTGAGACCCTCTTTTGAGAATGGACACCCAAGAGCCTGCCCACTGGGCTGGTTCCGGCTCAGAAAGGTCTACCACGACTTTTGAACTCAGCGTACCTTTCACAAAGAATACATATCTATTAGCATGTCAGTCGGTTCCCATCCCAAGGACAGTCCACATAAATGCTAGGCAATTGCGCCTGGACAAACCTGACGTTTCCTAATTAATATCAAAAAGAGGTTGGAGATAGCAGAGCATGTCGAATAATTGAAGGTGATAAATATAATGTACCTGGAATTCAAAAATTGGTCTTTTGGTGGGTCATTAAGGCATAACCTGTTTTACATCCCTTAATAACGCTGCTTGGCTCATGACCGTACTTATTCAAACAATAAAGTTGAAATGGATAGACAGGGTTAATTGTGAATGACATAACATCTTGCTTTCTACTCATATGTGTGCGAATCATTAACATATTAAAGCAATACTTCTGTTCCTGTAGGCAGGACATTTGCAGCACGAATATTAAAATGTGGGAAGATACATATGACTCTGCATTAATGTCCCCCAGAAGACCTCAGGCTCAATTTATGACAGGGCTAAATAACCTTTGCAAAGTGCATACGTATTCAAAACGGGGGATTAACAGAACCCTTGATATTTGTTAAGCCCTTTTGACCTGAATGTGTAAATGCAAATTCAAGTTAAAATGTACGTTTCGATAATTATGCAAATGGAGTGTTTTCAGATATAAGGTATCACATTAAAGCATGTATTCAGCGAATATTTCTGGACATGTTGATATGTTAACGAGCGTACACGTTACATTATTGCCACACAGCACATTGACCAGAATCATGTCCAACGGTGATATACTGAGAACATCATTGGCAATAACCACACTTGTGATTAAGCAGAGGACATTGGAGCTCATGTTGCTCCTGATTGGAATTCGACGGTGGGGACCTGGTACATTTGCACTCAGGCGTAGACATGTCCCGCCAGCACATTTTCATCATCTGCACTGTGGGGTGCAAATGTAAAGAGCAAAAAGCGGGATACAATCATGTACGCCACCTTTTTCCCTTTGCATGTGCAATCTGCAGTGCAAAGTGAGTATACACTGTCTAGCATGCTGGCATGCCAGGCAGCGTTTACCTTTCATTGCGAGCACTGCCTGCCATGCTCACTATCAAAGACAGCACTGAACAGTCGAAGGCAGTGAGTTAGCGATGCTATCATTGACAGTGTCTCCCTAAACAACCTGCCGCCACTAGGCCAGACCTGTCACTCCCTGCTCCCCTCACCAAATGACCTGCACCCAAGAGGCCAACCCTGCCACTGAGAGCATGATCATGGGAAACGTCTCTTAATACAATCAGATAGCATGCCTGAAAAAGGGACAGCCACGTGTGAGTGAACACAACATGCATTACAAAAAAATCACGTACAATAGAAAGTACCTAAACCACATATATAAACTGAAACACACAATGTTCACATGTTGAGGCACACACACCAACCATGTAACAGCTAAAAAAAACATCTCCACCATCCCATATAAATTGGCATGGAGGCTCGCAATCACCAAACCACAAACACTAACCAACAGTAGCTACTATTAAGGAAGATCCCCACTGCCCCATCCACACACTGAAGTTCACACAGCACATAAAGTACACAATGCGCAGGAGAAACAATGTATATGTGCTCGTCAGCACAAACATACATACACTCTGTCATACCTCTGCAATCTCATTTGAGTAGTATTACCCATCCACACAATCACAGAGAAACACACACATTATAAACCATGAAAACAACAATCAGTCAATCATTCTCAGAAGGAAGACCTCATGGAAGACCTAGTCAACATCAACTTCACATGGGCCAATCTACCTTAGATGAATCAGGAATGTCACTGACTGCTCAAACACAACACACCACTCTTGCAAAGAACGCCAGCTGCAGTGGACAGTGTAATGCACCCAGAAACAAAAATCTTGCATAATTATCATCAATAGGTTGGGCATTTTGGAAGGAACTACTGCCGTAAGCAAGGTAGGGTGTGGCATTTCATAGTGGAAAGTACCCAACAGGCAAAGTGAGAGTAAGGGATCAATACAAATGAGTGTGGAGCCAATGACAGGGGTGGGGAAGAGTGGCAAATGAGGTAGCAAGCTCTCAGCAACAAACCAGGGGTGGAAGCAAGGTGGGCCAAATACACAAATTAAAGTGTCGTCATGGATTGGAGGTAGCACGCATATATAGTTCATCGAAGAGGCATTACAAGAAGTGCAGGGTCTGAAACAAATGCCTCAAATGCAAAAGCAGTGGTTATTCTGATTTGCATGTTCACAATGTACCAGAGTCTGGAGGTGTGCACAGGGAAGGTATGATGAGGCCTTCTGTAATATCTGCACTGGTGAAGTGCAACTCTACTGATGGTCTGCTGTCAGTTGGATATTATGCCTCGAGAGAAGCAGGGCCTTTCATGTATGTAGCTTAGAGATGTAAGTGGGATGGCCTTTGGTGAGATTCAGCTGGTTCTGAAGACAAGGGGGGGTCAACCAGTGGGAGAACATGGATTGTCATGTGTGTCAGGGAGATGAGGAATATTCTGCGAAGTCCTTTGATGTGTAATGCTACACCATGTACTTCACATCGTTGGGGTGGCTGGGTGGTTGTGGAATGCATGCCTGCAGGCCATTAGCACTATTCATGACCAGAGGATTGACATCAGATCTCAAGTACTTAGCTAGGATGAAGTGCATATATTGCAGAAGTAGAGACATGTTGTACCAACGTGTTTATGTTGGCCTGGCTATGATTTCATTGATGGAGAGGTGTCAGTAGAAGTACAACTCGAGGGGCTTTACTATGGTGGCCAGTAGGTGTCTGAAGCTTTGGAGGGTCAAGGCTAAAATCTTGGTTTGGATATCAGGGTGTGTTTAATGTCATGTTGGTCAGCCGTTTGATTTTGATTTTGCTCTAGGAGGGATTCAGTGTCAGGCAATTGCAGGTCATGCAGTACAGGAACGAAATGCCCACACATGCAATCCTCAAATGAAAAATGTGTTGATGTGCAGCAGTATGTCAGCTGGTTATTGGTGGATGTGGCTATTGGGTGCAGTATTGAGTGCAGCCTGACACGTTCTGAATGATACCATGTAAAGGCTGAACAAACAGTGGGAGGGCAAGGAGCCTTCTGTTACTTCACAGCTGAAGTGCACCTTCAGTGATAGTGAGGAAGACATAAGGACGAATTGTTGTCGTTCGTCAAGGTTCGACTTCTGACTTCTGCAAGCTGTGGACGCTTTGATTATTACACATACAGCCATGTACAATAATCTCGAGTGTGAGGTGATCTACTAGATTCAATTTGCCTGCTAGGTGGCCATCAAGTTGAAGTCGAGAATGTCCATTGGGGCATAGTCCATGACCCTCATGGTATCATTGCAAGTGCTACATGTGGATGAAGGGTGTGGTTTTCTTGATTCATTCATGTAATCTGTGTGTACAGCTCCCGCAAGGACCTTCTCTAGGAAGGGAAGATGGATGCCAGGGTGTTACTTATTGTGGAGGTTGTTGTCCATTCTTGCTTATTTGAGAAACACAAGCAGTTGTTCTGTCCTGAGTGTTGAGTAGATTGAGTCTTCAGGGATGTGGATGTTTCCAATGTAAAGTTATAGTGCTCCTGGTAAAAGGGTCTTGAGTACTAAAGCAGAGAGGATGCCCACAATGCCCTATTTGGCCTTCACTGAATAGAGGCGTGTTGTCATGTCTCTCATGTGGATTGACATGAAATCACAACTTATGTAAACAGGGATGTGTCTCGTGATGTCGGTTGTTGTGTTGTTACCATTTCATGGTTCATCCAGATGAGCTTCTACAGGATGAAAGATCACATGGTGTCACATTTGTAGTTGGAACAGGTTATGTGTGTTTTACTGATTGCCATGATGCCATGCTTTACAATTTCTAAGAATCCTGTGCCCTACTTGTTCAACTTGGCAATGTTCAGCAGGCAGTATTTAACCTGGCTAGTGTTCATCAGTTGTCTGTGGGTAGTGCACAACTCCCTGAGCTGGGTGTGTTGGGGTATGCACCACAAGTCATAACTCCTTTCATTGTGCATACTTTGCAAAGGGTGAATCCTTTAGTGTACCATGTCATGGTAGGGTCTGGCATGTAGTTCTGGTCAACTACAGTCTTGCCACAAACATCAACCACCGGGGCAAGGTGGTTGATATTTGTGGCAAGCCTGTCTTAGTCCTGGTGTGTTCCACTCACATGGGGCCATGTGAGGCTGTGGATACAGTGCAGATGTGTATATGGTGATGTTTGCTAGGTATCAGCAATTCAGCAATGCCAAGTCTGTTATCATGCTAATGAGTGTTGATGGTATGTTTGGGCAGGGGGGAGGCAGAGCCACTGTACAAATTATTCTCATGGAACTCATCTGCTGTTTGAGCAGCATGTAAAGTGGGTGCAGGTCGTCCTGGTGGAAACCACGACATACAGGATTTGTCTAAGGTCTCTTGACTGACAGGCTCTAACACCAACTCACCACCTGTGCAAAGAACTTTAGTTTATACTACAACACACACACTCCTTCTTCAAGCCTATTTCAAGGATGTTGATTAAAAGATTGGTACCAACTCTGAACATGGATGAAAATCAAATCCATCTCCACAGCCAAATGTGTTTAGAACTGCAAACCAATCCTTGTTCCGCTCTCATCTGGATGTTGGCAGTATCCACCTGGAAGTGCTTTTGTCGACCACCATGGCCTCACCAAAATGTGTCTTAAACGCTCCATCAACTTGCTTCCAATGAATCCGCTAATAAAGCGACATTAACACCCCACTCATTGGACAATTTCTGCTCCCACCTACAATACATGTTACTGTCAAATCCACTGGTCAATTTGCGCACCTCTTAAGCCATACAGTCTTCCACAAGCAAAGAAGTGTGCTTACTGCAAGTCTGTTGGGTCATAAAGTAACAGAGATGAAGAATCCCCTTCTCCGTGAATGCCCCTAGACTCTGTGTCCTTATACCCCCAAGCATATGACTTGACACCTCACTCCTACATCTATGGAATGAACTCAACCGCCTCATCATCAAGGATTGGCTTCTCCATAACACCCAACACACTTATACATGCCCTCCAGTGGCAGTGCCAACCTAACCAGACCATGCCACATCTAATAACCCCAGATTTAACCACTGGTTTCTTGTAGATCCATTGCTGCATAATTGCCTGTACTGCCAAATGTTAGGTAACTTGCTCTCTTGTATTCACCCCTTGCTATATCGCCCCCATATACCAGCACATCCGCCTATACCATAGAAAGTGTGCCCTTGCCTCCTCAAGGAAGCTTAGAAATCAAATAATACACCAATGCATACATTTCAATAAAAAATGCAGACATGTGCATCAATAATCTTCCTTCATATATGACAAAAAGTGCACCCAAGATGTGCCAGAATAACACATACAAAGATGGCAATAGACACACATGTGCTACATCCACCCTGCTGTAACATGGACACACTGAATACATATGTACATTGGCACGCTGCACCACACTGGCACTCAATGTAATGCAATTGAGAACAATATGCAACAGGGAAAGTGCTGAACACTGCATGCAACAGTGCTTGATAGCAACATTTACGAGAAACCATGCCATCGGGGCTATGTGAGGAATGTTTACAGTGAATGCTACAACCTTTGAATCCCTGCCATCATTGGCATGTACACCTGGCATTGCAACATTGATGATGGAAGCGTGTTGGTCAACGGCACAGGATCCTTACTACACATGTACACTCTTTTGTCCCGTGGAGTCCTACTTACCCCCTTGCTTAACAGATCCGCCAGAGTGCCAAGTAACCACGCAGGTTGCAAAAGTGTTGTGTGAGGTATAAGAACCTTTAACATAACATAACATAACATAACATAACATAACATAACATAACATAACATAACATAACATATGTATGGCTGCAAACAGTGCATGGGGTGCAATGTGGCTAAACAATACTGAGCACCACATGTGAATGGGCTCAACACCTACACATCGAACCCACATCTAACCCAACACATCGAAGGAATGAGTGCACTCTATATTAAAGGAGATTAAGATCAGTGGTTGCTGTAAAACGCATTGGGCCTCAATACACAGTAGGCGGTAAACCATGGCGCTGTTAGCGCCATGGTTCATGCCAGTAATTTACTGGTACCGCCTTGGAGGAAAGGGGAATTACCGCCTATTCCAAGGTTGGGAAGGCGGTAATTCCTCCTTCCTCCATTGCCCTTCCCCATTCCCATTTTTGCCCCATAGGGCATTTTGGGAATGGGAAAGGCGCTAATTACGGTACTGCAAATTGCGGTACTGTAATTAGCACCCCGGTCCCTTTGCGGGTTCGTTTTTAAACGCCTGCTAAAAGCAGGCGTTAATGTACCAACCCGCAAAGGGACCTCGTAGTAAGGCGGTAAGGGTTTACCGGTACCGGTAAAATACCGGTACCGGTAAACCCTTACCGCCTACTGTGTAATGAGGCCCATTGTGTGCAGAGGTGCTACAACAAATGGTATGCAACCATGCTGGCAATGATGCAAAAGACCAATAGAGGCCTTGCATGAACGTGATTGGCTCATTGCAAATGCAGCCCAGTATGTCATGGGGAAAACATACAAACCTGTATTTATGTTAAACCATGCATCTGGCACACATAGTTCGTGCCTACTACAGTGGGCATAACTGTCAATATGCCACCTGTTAGCACTTCTCTGTATACATCTACATGCAATGGGCATGCTTCCCTGATACATATACACACAGTACCAGGAACCATAGGCACGTGGACTGCAGAGCCAAGGAGCCAAGTCAATCACTTAGCAGACCCATTGAGAATACAATGCAACCCTGTGTCAACAGTGCTGAAGACCTTGAGCAGGAACATGATGGACCAAACACATTCAAGCAAGGTGAATAAACCACACAGACAGACATTACTCTACATGCAAACACATTCTCCACATGCTCTAATAAAAAAGAAACTAAGTGGATTGGCATCAAATGTCAACTTATAATTGCAATAAAGGAAATATCATAGAAACGAGGCATACATATGTGATGAAACACAATCAGACCATCATAAACTAAACATTGAAGAAACATTATCAGCAAGACATTAATGTAAAACAAAAGAAATCGCAATTGTCATCTTCTGTCAGTTCTGCTATAGTCTGTGCCAATGCCCGCTTGGTCTCCTGATTGTCTTCCCTGTGATGCCAGATCATACTTCTACCCGCTGAATACGTAAGATCTCTTCTACCTATTGTGCCGTGTGTCTTACCTTCTCACCACACCAATGAAATGCCTGACTTCATAGCTGCATTTACTTCACCGATTGCCTATCAAACTGTGGGGATTGTCCTCCCTAATACTCCATTCGAATGTGTGGCCATGTTACAGCACCTTCACATTGTGATCAACATACTGTGAAAGTGAAATCCTCATTTAGTCAAAAGAAACCCCTTTCCGCATGCACAGTACATCAAAGGGGCACACATTTGGTTCATCTACAGCTGACAAAATGCAATACAACAGCATCTCTTAACACTTCAGTTGTTGCCTGGTAGCAGCCCCTTTGGACATCTGTTAAATTGTAGAAAAGTTGACTCTGTTTTGGAAGAATTTGATCTTGCACTGCATCTTCCAAAACAACCATTCTATGTTCTGTAATGTGTCTGATACAAATAATGCTCTACATGGAATTGTTCAATAAAGAATTGTAAAAAAAGTAATGACTCCACTGATGCCATGTGGAATGAGCATGACAGTGAATTTACATGAAAGAGCAATGCACTTGCCTTTTTACCCTGAACAAATATGGCCGCCACGGAATACTGGGTGGCAGAAAGAAACGAAGGGAAAACCTGGATTGGTGCTTCTGTAAAAATGCGATAGAGCTTCTAACTTGACTACCTGGATTCTTTACCATGATACCGTGCAACGGTGTGAATACCTGTATGTTTTTATGACAAGTAATGGTGGTGGCACAAGTACTGATAACTATGTCTGACATATATGCATAGCATGACGATACCTAGCAATACCTGGACAGCGGTGCTTGTTCCCTGGCATGTGCTGGCCTCATCTGCCATATGGGGACAGTACTTAGGCATATCATGTCATTGCCTATCAAACGCTTTTTCAAAAGCAAGACCTTTGGCAGGGTTATTGCCTGCTATTGAAATGCATAGCTATTGTTTTGGATGTCTTCATATTGGTGGGCCTGTCTTGCCTCCCAGTGAAGAAGGAGGATTGTACATATCACTGGGTTTGTCACTGGTGTAAGCATAATGTACGTATGATGTCACGGGTAGCGCAGCCTTTTTCGTGCGGATTCATTACTGGACTTCATGATTTACCATTCAAATGACTGAATCGAAATCTTGCCTGCATGAATATGCATTTGGAGCTGGAATGCAAATTCACATGGAAATGAAGAGCAATTACCGGGAAGCCTTTTTTAGGATCGAAGTTCCCCATGACAAGTCAGGGAAAGGGAAATTAATATGACTCATACTCTCTCCAGCTGAGCATAGTTGACCCCCAAGTGCACCCCTTCCAGTGTGTGAACCACCGTGGATTAAAACAGACTGAATACACAGGACCCAAGATGCTGCAATGTCAGAACACCCGTTAGGTTTCCATCCTACAGCGGGAAGTGTTGATTTGTGTGGAATGTGGTGTCAAGTATTTGGCCATTCATTCGTGTTAGAACAGGGTTTGTATGATGAATAGGTCTAATAAATCTACACACTTGATACACACCGCTTTCCTGGCAAGCTCTGCGCACAGACGCCCGAGAGAGGAACTTTACACACAATTACGCACAATGTAGAACACCACCTTGAAGTGGGTATGTTCTATGCACCAACATTTACCACAGAACTTTAATAAATAAAAACCGTCAAACTACAAACTGTTTGTGTCAATAATAGCGTTATTTAAAAAGCTAGTGCAATAGTTTATCAAAGTGCAAAAGTTAAAGGCATATATTAGGGTTAAGTTGCCCTACCTAAAACCTGTGCACTTCACTAAAAAAACTTTCAAACGTGCGAATATGGTTCAAAGTAAAACCCGAAAAACCCCTGAAATTCTCCAGTTATGGTAGGCTAAGCGACCGTAACTGCCCGCACCACTGTCCTCTGCTAACACTAACACCCAGGCCACCCAGGACATGAAAGATGGCATCACAAATGTCATTAATAACATCACTGATGACATCACATGTTATGGTAAACTAAGCAACCATAACTCGCGCCACCACCGTGCACTGCTAAGACTAACACCCAGGAAATCAAAGATGACATCCAAAATGTCATTGATGTCATTCACCAAATTTGCGGCAGGAGCAGGAGCTTGGTCCCGAAAGCGTGCTTTTGTAAATTTGGTGACAATCCGTCCAGTAGTTTTCTTTAAAACAACCAAAAAGTATGTGTAAAAAATTAGTGATATCTATGTCCGCTCCACGGTCACACTTCTCTGTTCGCTCCGCGGACAAGGTAACAATTGGCTAATGGGCTCACATCATGTCCGCGGACATGTGAAACATTCACTCATTGGACGGTGAAGAGCGTGAAGTGTGTCAGATTCTTCCGATGCGCCCGCCATCTTTCATCCGTGTTTTGGTGTCTGCGGACATCGCCGCTAAAACATATAAAAAAACACAACATTGCACTTGTTAAACTTATCAAATACTGCCTCGGAAGGTGAGGGTTAATGAGGCTGGGATGGGATGTGGCAGCAGGAAGAAAAAAAGTGGTGTTTTTTTGTCACGAAAGTCATACGGTACATTTGAAGTTGTTTCTCAATATAATGTCCTTAAAGTGCAGGCGAAGAATTACTGTGTCTGTGTTACAATGTAATATTGCAGTCAGAATTGCGCCCTAGAGTTTGAAATCTGAGGCAGCCACCTGCAGTGTTTGATGGAAACAGCGGGTCTGCAAGTGTATGGGAGTACCAGTTCTCATGAATGCGTTGAGCCATGTTGTTGCAAAGTGAGAATGTATTTGGATTCTGAGTGACGGTCACTGGCTTTGCTTTTTTGGGTGCTAGCTCAGGAGGCCCACGCATGGGACTGAACCCATAAGGGTCAACTGTTTTTTGACCTTGAGCGAAAGGGAATATTCAGTAAGAATGCAGCGAGTGGAAGTTTGCAATAAGGCCAATTTGATAAGGTAATGCATTCCAAATGTTTGTAAGTTGTAATATAATTTCATGAAGATTCTATGGTGCAAGCACATTGCTGTCTGAGTTTCACGTACAGAATGGAGACGGTCAATATCGTGCAAGTTTGCTTTTGACGACTCTACACCAGAACGAGATTTAATTTTTAATTACCTGAACATTAATGTTGACAATGTAACTGAAGTACTATCTTTCTGTGTAGTTGTAATTTTTTTGTAGTTATAGGGAGTCCAGAATCTCGGCATTTGTAGACTATCACTAGATTCACCTATGTTCAATGCTAATATTTCTTTAAAATGTCATGTATGACCACATTGATTTGTGTATCAGTTTCCACGTTCTTTTTGTTGTTTTTGAAATGGTTTGCTGCGTGTAGTAATCGTTACTTTAAACTGTATGGCAAATTAAGGAATCAATAGATGTATTGTAATAAAGGGTGGGTATTGATACATATTTTCTGTTATGTTTTCCAAATAGTTACATTCTGCCTTACTGCGATTGCCATGGATTCCAGATGCCAAGTGATGGATTTTTTGCACGCCAGGTGCACGCACTCGTGAACGGCTGCATCACTGTGACTATTTTGTGGGACGATCGCGCAGGGCCCATGTGTCCTTACGCTGCACTGGTGCTTAGGAGAAACATAACATCTTTTATGGTGGTCTAGGCCCAAGTTCATGCCGATACCATATGGGAATAGTCCGATGTTCTCGGACAATTGATTCTGAAATAAAAGTACTTTACAAATTGTAAAGTGTTACTGTTTTCTTTACAAAACCGGTTTATTATTTCAAATTGTGATGTGCTATGTTGTAAGTCAATGTGTGTTCGTTTTCAGGTTCTACGTCACGGCACGTAGGTGCTTATGGGCGCATTTAGCTACGCTGGAGAATTTTGGAAAAAAAACACCTGGGTGGATTTACAGTAAATTTGCATAAGGCTGATTGCCAATGACCGAAAAGCATGGTGTTGAAGTAGTGGCAGTGTTTTCTTTTTTGACAAGTGTCATAATGTAGTTAAAAAATAGCGGTACAGCTTCAGTCACTGAGGGGTAGTCTGTAGCCATGGGCAGTGGGCAGAATGTCAGGGTCATGGTATAAGGTCAAGATCCGGACAATGTGGCTACTGGCCATTACCAGAAGGGACAAAACATAGGATTAAAGTGTCCATGTCCACCTGGGACTGGCTTTGTGGTAAAGTTGTTGCACATTAGGATACATTTGAAAGGGAAGAAAAATGTGCTCATGGTAATATTGTCATAGGGTTTCCTTTTTGCTTTTTGCAGGCTGCAATGGAAAGCGAAGAAGGACCCTGTATGGAACACCCGCCTTCCCTTTCTATGGTGGCCATCTTGGAAAAGGATTTTCTTCCCTAAACCGTTTAGGACAATAAAATCATCTTTTTAGTAGCACGGGTTACTGCTTTGGAAATGTAGATTGTTAATGCCATTCATCCCCCATTTTAGGGGTGGAAGGGGGGTAATGATCCAGAGACCTTGTTATGCACTCTCGCTTCAAATGGGCTGATAACTTGGCCTGCTAGCCCTTTATCCACCGGAGGATGAACTCTACAATATTCTCATTAGCATAACACAAACTGCAAATGGAAATGTTGGAAAATCTTATTGAGTCTATGTACTTTACTGCAAAATATAAAGTAGATGGAGTCTATGTGTTTTTTTTTTTACTTCCATTTTTTACCTGTTTAAGGTGGATCATAAAGGAACATTTATTTTGTTTATGGATGGCTTTGGGAGCATAGCTAAGAAGGAAAGTTGCAGACGGAACTGAGGAAAGAGGCACCAAACAGTAATATGGAGGGGTAGGTGGACGGGGGAAAATGTTGTGCGTGTGTTATTTGTAAGCTAGGAGCAGTGTTTCTCATGCTCTTTCATTACAGCAGTGGTGCTGTTTCTTGGGGAGGAGGGATGCCCTTAGCTGATGTTGTTTTAAGATAAATAGCAGTTTTGCTAAAAGTTTGTACTGTGTACTAGGTTGCTAAAGGCTGCGTACGAACAGGCGTTGGAGTTGTGCAAGGGAAATGTTGAGTTGCAAGTTCCTACAGCAGTACAAAATGTACTTCCACACTGTCTACGAGGCACAGATCTTATTGTGAAGTGTGCACGGGTTTTCGGACACGTCACCATGCAGTGCGCCAGCATATGGTCATGTGGCATTCTTCGGAAGGTGTGCAATGAAGTCAGATGTTTGTTTACATTATGGTTAGGTGCCACTACCAGAAATCTATGAAATTCAGTAAAAGAAAATTGTTAAAGGGACGTTATGGTTAAGTTGCGCTACTAAAAACCTATCAAATTCAGTAAAAAAATACTTTGTTAAAGGGACGTTATGGTTAAGATCCGCTACTAAAAACCTGTGAAATTCACTAAAAAAAAACAACTTTGTTAACGGGACGTTATGGTTCCAAGTAAAATCGAAAAACCCTTGAAATTCGCCAGTTATGGCAAGGTAAGCAACCACCATTGTGCACTGCTAAGACTAACACCCAGGACATGAAAGATGACATCACAGTAGTTTATTTTTAAAAATGACCAAAAAGTAGGTCACAAAAAATGAGTGATATATATGACCGGTCGGCGGACACACTTCCCTGTTCGCTCCGCAGACAGTGTCCTGATTGGCTAATCGGCTTGCATCATGTCCGCGGACATGCAACGTGTCCGCTGATTGGATGCTGAAGAGTGTGGAGTGCATCAGATTTTTGGGAACGCCCGCCATCTTGTATCCGTGGACATCCGCGGACTGCGCAGTGACAAATGGTGGAGAAATACAATTTTGGCAAGTGTGTTGGCGTGTAAGACTGTTTGGGGAGGGTGGGGGAGTAAAAATGGGTCAAATATTGTATCTATTTAGGTGGCAGGCACCCCTGTTGTGTTTGTTGTGTCCATGGACAGCTGTGCTGTTCTCGATGTCCGCAATCAACCCAAATGGGGTTGTCCTAAGGACACTATACCTGTCCGTACTGTTCGCAGGCAAGTTGAAACTGTTCTAAGAACACACACAGTGTCCGGGATGTCGGTAATTAAACGCAAATGGAGGTGTCCTAAGGACACTATACCTGTCCATACTGTTCGCAGGCAAGTTGAACCTGTTCTAAGAACACACATGGTGTCAAGGATGTCCGTAATGAAACGATAATGGAAGTGTCCTAAGGACACTATACCTGTCCGTACTGTACGCAGGCAAGTTGAAACTGTTCTAAGAACACACAAGGTGTCCGCGGACATAAAAATTGCCCATATGACGTAGTTAAAATGTTTGATTCTATGGATGTGATCTATGGGTGTGATATGCTGCGGTGGTTGCGGCCAGGGCCTAGAGTCTTGTGTGCATGGCTAAAGGCCGTAGGACATAGGCCATGCACCCAAGACTCTAGGCCCTGGCCACAACCACCACAGCATATCACACCCATAGATCACACCCTAGAATCAAATATGGGTGTGATCTATGGGTGTGATATGCTGCAGTGGTTTTGACAAGGTCTAGAGTCTTGGGTGCATGTTGTGGTTGTGGTCAGGGCCTAGGTCTTGGGTGCATGGCCTAAGGCCATACACTCAAAACCAAAGTTCAAGACCAAAGTCATAAGTACCGAAGTTATAGTCCGTAATCAAACGAAAATGGAGGTGTCCTAAAGACACTGTAGCTGTCCGTAGTGTTTGCAGGCAAGTTGAAACAGTTCTAAGAACACACACGCTGCCCGGGATGTCCGTAATTAAATGAAAATGAAGGTGTCCTAAGGACACTATACCTGTCCGTACTGTTCGCAGGCAAGTTGAAACTGTTCTAAGAACACACACGGTGTCCGCGGACATAAAAATTCCCCATATGACATACTTAAAATGTTTGATTCTATGGGTGTGATCTATGTGTGTGATATGCTGCGGTGGTTGTGGCCAGGGCCTAGAGTCTTGGGTGCACCCAAGACCAATGTTCAAAACCAAAGTTATAAGTACCGAAGTTATAGTCCGTAATCAAATGAAAATGAAGGTGTCCTAAGGACACTATACCTGTCCGTACTGTTCGCAGGCAAGTTGAAACTGTTCTAAGAACACACACGGTGTCCGCGGACATAAAAATTCCCCATATGACATACTTAAAATGTTTGATTCTATGGGTGTGATCTATGTGTGTGATATGCTGCGGTGATTGCGGTCAGGGCCTAGAGTCCTGGGTGCACCCAAGACCAATGTTCAAAACCAAAGTTATAAGTACCGAAGTTATAGTCCGTAATCAAACGAAAAAGGAGGTGTCCTAAGGACACTATAACTGTCTGTACTGTTGGCAGGCAAGATGAAACTATTCTAAGAACACACACTGTGTCCGGCATGTCCGTAATTAAACAAAAATGGAGGTGTCCTAAGGACACTATACCTGTCTGTACTGTTCGCAGGCAAGTTGAAACTGTTCTAAGAACACACACAGTTTGCCCATATGACATAGTTAAAATGCTTGATTCTATGGGTTTGATCTATGGGTGTGATATGCTGTGGTGGTTGTGGCCATGGCATAGAGTCTTGGGTGCATGGCCGAAGGTCATGCACCAAAGACCAAAGTTCAAAACCGAAGTTATAAGTTCTGAAGTTAAAAGCTACCATGGGTGTGATATGTTGTGGTGGTTGTGGCCAGAGCCTACCCAAGACCAAAGTTATAAGTACCAAAGTTATAAGCTACCATGGGTGTGATATTCTGCAGTGGTTGTGGCCAGGTCCTAGAGTCTTGGGTGCATGGACCATGCACCCAAGACCGAAGTTATATGCACTGTTTGCTTCAATGTTTGTGTTATGGAGCAGTATTTATGAGTTCTACTTATTGTAATATACTTACTGTTTGGTTTGGTAACTGGAGTACATATATTCTTTGTCAATTTCGGTAATAAAAGAAAAGATCATGTTAGTATTGGTAGTTTGTAAGGACTTATAGCATTTAATAGACACTGTTTATTCATTTGACCCTCATATTTAGTAGATTACAAACCAGTGTACTGTGCTATTTGCTCAGTTTCTGTGTTTGTTTTTCAAATCATTAGGTCTGTGCGAAAAAAAAAAATCCATGTCGGATAAAAAAAAAAATTTTTTTTGTTATGCTACAGTCTATTTGTTTGTTTGTTTCAGAGTTCACTTATTGTTTCTGGCTAATGTTCTATCTATTGGCTTGTTGCATATTTTTGGAGCAGTTAGATACCTGTTGGTGTATTCTTTCTATTTGTTTGTTATAATTAAGTGGTATTGATTTATCTGTTTGGTTGTTGCAAAATTGTAGGGCAGTTAGATACCTGTTGGTGTATTCTAACTGTTTATTTCTGTCACGAATCTGCTCGTCTGCCACCCAGCACCACTACATGCGCCTCTGCCTTTATTTCCTTGTTTTACCGCTGCAGTTTTGGACTAATCTAATTGCATGTTCCATTCGGCTTTTAGGTTAAACCAGCAGATGCATTCTGGGACATTTATGCTGTCCAGAAGGCAGAGGGCTGGAGGAGGCATACTAAATACATTTGTTTGCAGCAAGCTACTAAGAGCTGCAGAGGGCCTGATTGCATTCACCTGTTCCAAGCTATTGCAGGCTAGGCTGCAGAGAGCTGGAGAGCACTTGATTAGAATCCACTGCTGCTACTGCTGCAGGCTACTGAAGCCAGGGCTGGACTTAATTGAACACAGCTGCCGTAGTCTGCAATCAGCTCCACCCTGCTGGCCTGCTGGCTGGGAGGGCCTTTATAAGCTCACTTTGAACAGAAGCAGTTGTCAGTCAACTGCTTTCTCTGGGAGTTCATGCTGGTGCTCCTATTACCAGTTTATGACCTTTCCTGGATAACCTCTTTGGCCTTTGATTCTTGTTGCTGTTGATGCTTGCAACTCCGTCTCCATTCTGCTGCAGCCTTTTGTCCCATCCTAAGGGCTCCCAGCTGGTGGCTCTGCCACACTCCGCTGCCTTCCGGCCTGCCCCTCTGGGGTCCCACCTGACAGCTCTGCCGCACTCCACTGCCTTACGCCCTGCTCCTCTGGGCTCCCACCTGACGGCTCGGATGCACTCCGCTGCCTTCCGCCCTGCACCTCTGGACTCCTTCCTGACGGCTCTGCCGCACTCTGCTGCCTTCTGCCCTGCTCCTCTGGGCTCCCACCTGACGGCTCTGCCGTACTCCGCTGCCTTCCGCCCTGCTCCTCTGGGCTCCCACTTGATGGCTTTGACGCACTCCGTGCCTTCTGCCCTTCTCCTCTGGGCTTCCCTGCCTAACAGCCTTGCCACACTCCTCTGCCTTCTGCACTGTTCCTCTGGACTCCTTGCCTTGATTCCTGCCTGTTCCGAATTCTGATATACTGTCCTGTCCTGTACCTGGTTATTTCTTTCAACACTGCTTTCTACTTGTATACATCTTGGTCCACTGTGGTGTCTCCACTTGAATTCGTTTTACAGTGTGACCTTGGGTTGGTCTCTGTTCAGATCAGATAAGGGAAGACTTATGTTGCCTTCATGTAGTCCGTTGAAGTTGTACCTGCCTCAGTATATGGTCGCCTAAGTCATGACGTTGCTGTATGACTGTTGTTAAGAGTAATCTGCTGGTACCTATCCCAAGGGCTTTCCTTAATCCCTGGAGACCCCTTATCATATTTCAGTAAACCCTTATTTTTGATCAATCCAAATTGCCCAGTGTACTTGCTTGTCTTTGCCTTTTCTCTGTCTCTTTGTTTACAGCCTGCTCCTGCAGTTCCTGTGAATACCTGTTTCAACTAACAGCTTGGTATGTACCTTTAATCTGTTATATGCTAGCATTGTCCCCGGAATATCCCTTAATCTACTTTCATACAGTCAGAGATAGCCTCTGCCCTCTACACTACGCCTAGACTTCTGAGAATTTCTTGTTATAATTTAGTGGTATTTATTTATCTGTTTGGTTGTTATAGAATCTTGGGGCAGTTACATACCTGTTGGCGTATTCTAAAAGATTATAGTTTTTTAATTGAATTTTTGTTAATGTTTAAGTACAGATTAGTTATTAAATTTTGGTTCTAAGATTAAATAAGCGTTTGTAAGATTTGCTGGTAATCTCTGCTTTAGAATAATGGTAATATTATTACATACGAACCATCCACATTTCTTTTTAATATGTACAGTGTAGTGACCTGCATTGGTTGTGGCTCCTGCGTGGTAGATACAAAAACACCCTTTTTTGTTGTGCTACAGTCTATTTGTTTGTTTGTTTTTAGTGTTCACTTGTTGTTTTTGACTAATGTTCTATCTGTTGGCTTGTTGCACATTTTTGGAGCAGTTAGATACCTGTTGGCGTATTCTAACTGCCTATTTTTTGTTATAATTTAGTGGTATTGATTTATCTGTTTGGTTGTTGCAAAATATTGGGGCAGTTAGATACCTGTTGGCGTTTTGTAACTGTTTATTTCTTGTTATTATTTAGTGGTATTCATTTATCTGTTTGGTTGTTGTAGAATCTTGGGGCAGTTAGATACCTGTTGGCGTATTGATACAGTATATAGTTTTTTAATTGAAGTTTTTTTAATGTTTAAGTACATATTAGTTATTACATTTTGGTTTTAAAAAAGATTAAATAAACGCTTGTAAGATTTACTGGTAATCTCTGCTTTAGAGTAATGGTACTATCATTACATTCGAACCATCCATATTTCTTTTTAATATATGCAGTGTAGTGACCTGCATTGGTTGTGGCTCCTGCGTTTTAGATTATACCTATTGTTGTGAAGGTTTTCTTGCCAAGTGATATTTGACCATGTGTGAATCCAGTCAGCTTGCAGTTGTTTTTGGTACCATCTGCATTGTAACGTAGAAGCATTAGTATTATGTATTTACTATGTTTTTGTATTAGTAAGGTGGAACGATTATCTGAATTGCAGGTAATACATAATCTACCATGGTTTGCATTTTGTACAGGTTGTTGAAATGGAACGGATTCACAATTAGGTATGGATACATACACAAAGCGCTCATTAGGGATTTGTTCCTGTGTCACATTTTTGCAGAGAGTGCATGTATGTTTCCACATGTATGAAATCTGGAAGATTTCATTTATAGGTATGTTTTTCTTTATTCAAATATTCAAAGAGAATATTGACAAACTGAATGTTGTTGTCACGTGGGTATGTTTGAAAGCCAACAACTGTACCCAGTGCTCCATTAACTAGTCCTTGCTCCACGTCAAGGTTATGTTTAAGCATTACTCTACTTTTTTGGATAATTTAAATATTTTTTCCAAACCAGCTGTGTTGGAAATAGAATTTTCTAAGGTATTTAGGGGGTAATTCATAGAAATCAGTGCACAAGTGGCGCACGTGGCTCGTGCAAAGAGTGCGCATGCAGTAGTCTGCGCCAGCCGCGTGCGCCAAAACCCATTTACCCGCACAGTGTATTCATGGATTTATACATCCATAAGCAGCATGGCGCAGAGTGGCACAGAAAACCTGCAGCAGCGCCAGTTATGCCCCCGCCCCGTGCGCCAAAAACATCGCACAAATCCAGTACATGGCGCAAAGGGCAGTGGGCAAGCATAAAGCCCCCAAACACGAAAACGTGTGTGAACCTCCCCATGCACCCCTCGGAATACACGTACCCCGCTCGCACCAGGCCAATAGCATGTAAAACTCCCAGTGCACCCCTCGGAATACACGTACCACGCTTGCGCCAGGCCTATCGCGTGTAAAACTCCCCGTGCACATCCGGAATACACGTACCCCGCTTGCGCCAGGCCAGTAGTGTGTAAAACTCCACACGCACCCCCGGAATACATGTACCCCGCTCGTGCCAGGCCAATAGCGTGTAAAACTCCACACGCACCCCTCAGAATTACACACAATTTGGCAGTGTGTCCATTCCCGGGTGTGAACCCGCCCTTCCCCATACCGCTTAGGCAGCCAACACCACAGGGGACCACCCCACACCACTGGGCATGCCTCGCAGGCAGGCCACATGGCACCATGCACTTGGGAGCCCCAACTCATGTCTCCACCCCACCCCCAGTGACGGCACCTGCCAGCAGGCCCCGACTTATGTCCCCACCCAACACATCATCACAATCCAGATCCATGGCCCTTATGGCCATGCAAACCCCACCCCATGCCACCCCAGTCCAAACACCCAACCAAGCATTCCATCCACTTCACATTGAAATCCCCAGTATGCGCATGAATACAAGTCTGTCAGACACACACAATGGCGACACATGCATGAGAAAACCCACATTGTGACATGCACAATACCAATGAGAGAAGACCACACAAATGAAATAAAAATAAAATGTATTATATACAAAAATGAATGAATTAAACAAAATGACACAAGAAATAAGTTATCACTAAAGGGATGTCTGAAATGAAGGCCATAATAAGAATGGTGAAATCAATAAAATGCAAAGAAAAATGCCTCCAAAATGTCCGTCCATAACACAAAATCCAAAGTCAAAATAAAAAACAAAACCATTCCTCCATGGTAAAAATAAGTATGTAAAATATGTAAAAAACCTACCTAATAAATAACTATTTACTAAAAGGCGGGGCATAGTCCATGCTCCCCAAAGGAAAAAATAAATAAAGGAAACCTACAACTACAAAACTATTTCCAAAGGAGACGGGCTAGTCCCACGGCTCACTGTTTGTTGTTCCTGCCCAGGGCATCATCGAACTCCACGTCGATTTTTCAGAGGCGGGCATGGTCCCTGGCTCGAGGTCTCACAGGGATGCAGCCATGGAATCCCTCAACTCCCTGTGAGTTTCCTTGAGGCCCTCCGCCTGCCTCAAAGCCCAGTGCATGGAGTTCTCTGCCCTGACCATCTTGAGCCGCCGCCTCTCCGCATCTATTTGCTGGCCCAACCGCTGCAACATGGAAGACACTCCCAGTCCGGGGTCCTCCTGCCCTTTGGCCGATGCCTGCCCCTGGGGTGTTGATGGCCCTGAGCCATGATGTCTCCCATGCTAAGCCTGCTGCTGCCTCTGATGCAACTGCCTCTGCCACCACAATGGCAACTGGGCTGATGTTATCCCCTGGCGCCATTGTGCACGTGCCCTGCCCGATGATGCCGGCACATCCTACAACCACTGGGGTCCAGTTTGTGGGGTGGCCACCACTGCTGGACCACCGACTCCCGACTGCAGCAGGGATGGGATCTCCACTTGGCTGGCTGCGTTGGTTGGGCCAGATCCACAGGGGGCCATGGTGGAATCTGGGCCAGTAGATGGCACGGAGAATAACTGGTGTATAGTATGCACAGAGGAGGAGAGGGTCGCAAGACTGTCCGGTATATGGAGGAAACCCCCGAACATGGACCCTCCCAACTGGGCCACGTTGGCACACAGCTCTTCGTGATGATGTGCGTGGTCCCCCCGGGAAGCGCGCACATCATCACGAATGTCACATGTGCGCAACACAACACCAATCAGGATGGACTCCATCTGGTCACGGGTCCCCTCATCCGCAGGTATAGGAATGCCAGATGACGTGGACCTCCCCCCTACCTGCGGACGGGCCTGGGATGGGGCATCCCTGCTGGTGCATGGTGATGCAGTCACAGTGTCAGGGACAGAGACATGCACAGGCAACTCCGTGGTGACCTGTGCCGCCTCCTGCCCCTGCCCCTGGACTGCACCACTTGCACCAGTGGTACCACCCCCACCAGTGCGCTCTGTAGCGGCCTCCTCCTCCTCTATACACACCACCGACCTGGATAGCTCTGCACTGTCTTCCGCCATTGCAAGCCCCTGTGGGGCCTCATCATCCCCTTCCGCTGCAGCCGTAGTGGCAGACGCGGCACCAGTCCCCTCACTGCCGGATGATGGAATTTCCTGGGAGGGTGACTGGGCCTTGCGTCGCCTGCAGTGGAGGCCTCCCTGCCGCTCTCCTCACAGCGCCGTCTCCGCCCTCTTCTTCACTCGCTGCTGTGTAAAGGGAGACATTGAACACACACACACATCAGGGTACTGTACAATAGTCCCCTACATAGGAAGCAATAGCACATGAGTGACACTGGCAAATGTCACTTTCATCATGTCTCCCAACAACACATGGGTCAGTGCAGGCAACACACATGCAGGAACCGGCATGGCACATGCAACAAACATTTGTATCCATGTCCACGGCAGCATACAAACAACTGATGGTGGGCTGTAACTCACATGCTCATGGGACATGCTGATCACAAGGGTTCTAGGTCATTTGGTCGAAAAAAAATGGTCGACAGGACAAATGGTCGACAACAAAAGGTCGACAGGTCAAATGGTCGACAACAAAAGGTCGACAGGTCAAATGGTCGAAATTTTTAGTTTTGGTTTTTTCACATTTTTTTTTTTTTGGGTCCTCCCAACCCCCTTTTTTCTGCTAAAAACCCCTTTTTTTCCCTAAACGAAAACCAAAAAATATATATATAAATAAAAAAAAAATTCGACCATTTGACCTGTCGACCAAATTGTGTCACCATTTGTCCTGTCGACCATTTGTCTGTCGACCATTTGACTGGACACCGATCACATGCACATGCATCACCGGAGGGTCATGCATCTGGCCCCGTACACCCACAGACACAGTGGATACAAGGATGACTCGGCTGCACCAGTGAATCAACACATCGTCATCGACATGTGTCATGCATCCATGGCGCACACACCACTCAGACACACGGACATGTACATCATGCAGGTCCATGACAGCAGCACACATCTCTCACACTCCAAACATGTTAAAGTGCAGACACAGGCATGCATACATGTGTGCGTTCAGCATGCTGCTCTGCATGATGAATTGTAACACATACACCATCCATGTGGGTAACGCCTGACTGGACTCACATGCAGCACCATCATGTCCCTGCACACACACTGCAACATGCCCTTTTTTAAATGTAAATGCATGGCCACTTACCGCTCGACTCCAGACGGGCCTGCATCCTGAGGATCTGATGGTGAAGCACTGGGCGAATGCGCTCCAGGACTCTTATCTGCTGGGTGGTAAGCTGGACCTGGCAGCCCACTTTATCCGCTGTCTCCAAGAGGTGCCTGGCCTTCTTGAGAGTCCTGGACTTGCAGTCCTCCCAGCACTTCTGGACATGTTTGGCGTCACAGGGTGCCACCCCCTCTGTGTCAATGGCACCCACTATTTCCTTCCAGATCCTCTTCCGTCCTTCCTTGTCGGCGCGCGATGTTGTGAAGAGGGCATCATAATGCCCCAGGACTTGCTCCACCAGGATACCAACTTCCTTTTCACTGTAGCTGGTAGCCCTCTGCCTCTGTGCTGGGGGGTTGCCACTGGTGCCGGATGATGTTGGTTCGGACATGGCAACCCCTGGGCAGGTGTGGGTGGGCAACTTGGTCATAGGGCTGGGCTGTGGAGTGATGGAACACCAGTCAGGAGTCTTCTGTTCCAGCAGGGGTGGTCACAGCAACCGGACCCCTGCAGATGGCAGATGTGTAGGCACCAAATGGCAGGGCACGGTGGAAGCAGGCAGGCAGGCAGCAGCAGATGGCTTGTGGGAGGCTGCTCGGGGCACTGGGGGCAGTAATTCGGCCTTCTGGGCAGGAGCGTGCTCTTCCGTGTTGTTGCATGGCCAGCTTGATACAGAGTGGTTTGGCACGTGAAAAAACAGCATGTCAGCGTGTAAATCAAGGAAAGGCCCTTAGCATGTAAGTGACATGATGCACATGGGTGTTTCCTTCTGCACGTGTTAATGGTCCACACGGGTCTGCAGCGCAGTGTACGTGCTTTCAGTGGAGAGCCACACGTGTGTTTTTCCAACTTTGGGGTTCACACACGATTACCTCACAGCGGTTACAATGCCTATGCACATTTCTTTTACACACAGAAAGTGAGGCACGCACGCTATTGCTATTACACGCTATTTTCCCCACTGCAGGTGCCCCTGTTTGTCATGTACCCCATTTATTGGGGTCATTGTAGCCTGCGTGTTGATCGCGTATGCTTTTTTTGTGTGCCTGGGTGCCACAGCTTACTGCGTGAGATTTTCTTTTTACACGCACGTGGGCTACAGGGATTGCGTGTATGTTTTTCTTGTATTTTGGGGTGCCTGAGCCTTGCGTGACACGTTATTTCTCCTAAGGGGCCATAGAATGAGACATTCATCTTAGCTGTATGAATGTGTTTGTTGTTTGTGTGCACTTTTATGCTGTGCCAGGATGCTTCCGCCGGCCTTCGTGTGGTGGACGTGTTTAGGCCTGTGCGTGTCTTTTGGCATGCGCGTGTTTCCCCTATTCAATTCCATGAATACATGTTGTTCGCAAGCGTGTGGGCATTCTGTGTGTTTCCCTGCAGTACTTCCCCAGTTACGCCTTCTTTTTCACACATTGTTCCCCAACCCGCGTGTTCCGCCCCGTGTTCCGTCTCCTTTTTGGTGTGCGCGCTAATGTTGTGCACTTTCGCTGTGCACGTCGCGCACGGTGTTCGGGATGTTTCAATGACGTGTGCGCCCATGTGCCATCCTGGGGAAAACACGCGCAGGGCCTTCCATGAATTTCCATGCTTGCGCCAGCTTGTGCCACGATTTCCAGCGCACATTTGTTCCATGAATCGGCCACTTAGTCTTGTTGTGGCTTGTTGACACCGGGTAGTGTCATACCATGTACGCCCAGTTTGTCTGTTGCTGAAATTTCAATTATTGGTTGCATTTCTTTTTTCAACATTGTTTCACTTAATTTGGAACAGCTTGCAAGAGTAGGCATTAAGGACATACAATTGACATTTTTGAGTGCTAATTGTCCCATAACATCAGTAGCACATGGGTCATGGCCATAAAGTGCATGGATGTGCCGGTTTTTAATATTGCTTGTGCTTCTTGAGATAGTACACCAACTCTAATACTTTTTAAAATGTTGGCGTAGTTGAGGTCTGCAGACTGTCACATGTTTTCTGTTAATTCTCTGTTGTGGAAATGTTGCCAAAGGTTGACATTTCCTATGCTGCCAACAGTTTTCCGGCAGAGTTTATGTCCTAAGGTTGTAAAAATTGGTTCACCTTTCACTGGTGTCAATTGAAGAAGATCTCTGAAAACAATAATGTGGTTTCCTCCAAAGAGCTATTCATTGTTTTTTTTAAGTACTTCTTGTAATCTGAGGTGAATCAAAGCCAACATTAGGTTGGAGACCATGCTCACATCATCTATTAGTAGAATTTTCATTTGTTTTAACACTCTGCATAGTTCCATTGCAGCTTCTGTCGAAAGTTTGTAATATTCTAATGTGTTTTGGTGTTCTACTGGCAAGGGTAGTCATTGGTGTAAAGTGACACCGCCTATGTTGTAGGCAGCTAAATCTGTGGGGGCAGTTACAACAGCTGACATTGTGTTGTTTGTCAATTGTGAAGGAACTTGCTGATGATTTTGATTAAGAATGTTTTGCCTGAACCAGCTTCACCACTGATGTATAATAGTATAGGTTTGTAATTTTGGGAGGTACATTCTTTATTTTTATGTTGTACACCATGTGCAATTTCTTTTGTTACTTCTTGAAAAATGCTATGCTGCTCATTGTTTGTTTTGATTGTAGTGTACTTAGGTCTTCTGTATCTTCATACTGACACATGGTGTTTTCTACTTCTGTCATATCTTATTCTGCCTCATTTGCTATTAGTGGCTGTCCCAGTGGTTCTTGGCTTCCTGTTGCAGAAGGTTGACTACTGTCAGGAGTGTCCTTATCTAGTTGGGCCTGGAGTTCTTCTTCGTGTTGCTGTTCATTGTGCAACATTGTTTTGTACTGTGTAAAGTTTACATTGGTGATAGTGCTTTCATTTGCTTTGAAAGCGTCTTCATAGTAGTCATAGTTATCTAGTATTTCTTCTTCTTTTCTCCATGGTTTAAAGAGTTGTTGCAGGGACATGTAATATAGTTCTTTATGATGAGGAGATTTTAATGACAACTTGATATGATTAATTACACTTGGTTTGGTACGTATCACTAAGCTGCCTTCACAATTTGTCACTATGTATCTACCTTTTTTTCATCTGGTTTTATATCATTTTTGTCTGTGAAGTTTTGGGATATATGGTATAGACACATGGTTTCCAAAGTGGTACTACTGTTTGGGTAGTATATGTCTAGTAAATAGTTTTTCAAAATGTCTTGGGTGTTGTGATCATTTTTGGCTATTGTTTCCATGTCGTCGTAGGATTTGAGAACGTTTTTTCTAGATTTAGCAGGACCAAGACTTAGCCATACTATATTTTCAGATTTTCCATACAAAGCAGTACCCGTTAAATGGTCTGCAGCTTCATAGCTGCCACATTCTCTATGGGAGAGCATTTTTATGCCCAAGCTGTACAATTTCTGAGACAGTGTTTTGTCTGATGACAGGTCATTCCAGAGGTCTTGAAGCTCTGTTTTTTCTGCTTTGGTTAAGTAGGCTGTAACATATCTTGCAACTGCAGTGGAATTGTCTGCAATGAACTGCACATCTATGTATGCATTCCACAATAGGGCAATGATTGCATTGTAATCATCAATATATTTAGCTTCTTCTGTTCTTTTTATGTAATATGTGTTCTTAGGTGATTTACCTTTAACACTATGTCTAACTGAGGACATGAAGTTGTTCACTTCACCTGTTTCTGTAACCGGTCTAGGGAAACCGAAGCGGCATTTGGTGTAGTATTTCCCTTTGTTTTTGTATTTGCGACGACAATATTTGCCACATTTGTGTCTTTGAAATTGTACAATTTGTGCATGAAGATCACTATTTGTTGCTTCTGATGGAATTTCACAAGTGACATATTTTTCGATAAATTGTAACACAGTGGCATCACTGTCTTGACCAAATTGAGGAGCATCTTTAATCCATAAAAGCATGTGGATATGTGGTGCTCATCTGGCTTGGTATTCATTTCTCCAAAAGAAGTGTTGCACTTCTCTGAGGGGAGGAACATTTTTATTACAAATAAAGTGTAAAATAGCAATAAAGCGATGATGGAAATATCTTGAAACATTAACAGGATCTAGAGAGCAACGTTCTCCAGGTGTTAGTATATCTATGTTTGTTTTGTTTT
Organism: Ambystoma mexicanum; assembly: GCF_040938575.1. Taxonomy (NCBI): domain Eukaryota; kingdom Metazoa; phylum Chordata; class Amphibia; order Caudata; family Ambystomatidae; genus Ambystoma; species Ambystoma mexicanum. Next base: position 839,032,615 of record NC_090935.1, on the reverse strand, counting down.
TATTTTATATGCGTAGGAAATCATGTAGATCTTCCCATGCATATTCTGCACAACTTAATGTAACAAACCAAGTGGGTGGGCCAAGGTTTCTTATCATACAACGTACATCTCTGTGACGTCGGAACCAGTACTCTTTTGTACCACGCATGTTTGCTAACAGATTTGTAATGCTTGATTGTAAAACATCATCTTCATCTTCACCACTGTGCATTGCTAAGACTAACACCCAGGACATCAAAGATGACATCACAGATGTCATTGATGACATCACTGATGACATCACATGGCTGGCTTTTTCCTTTCGGATATATCTTGGCCAGTTATACTTGTACTCCATTGTAGACATTATGTTGAATCAGAGATAAATACTACATCTTTTTAATTTCTTGGAACACAGTTTAGTTAAATATGTACAAAGCACGTTAGGCATGAAACTCTGTGTGCAGTAAGGAGTGTACCGCTTCTTGAGGTGTCATTTTGACATATTCTCTGAGTGATCCATTAGCTTGGATTTGTTCTTCAATTTGGCATGGAAATTGGAAAGAGTCAGTGCTTGGTCAACAGTTAGGCCTATATTCCTAGGGTTGTTTAGGGCAGTAGTTTGTAAGTCCACCAAAAAATGGTTGAGTTTACTATCCTGCAAATGAGAGGATAATGGCCCCAGTAAGGTGACATTGTTGGCAAAGTTAGTGTAAAATTTTACGAAATATTTGCTGAGCTGAATTAACTAAAGAGCCTGATAGATCTACCTCCCAAATCACTCCTCAATGCCTCCTCTGTCACTTCTTTTGAAAATGTCAATAGGGAGCACAAAATTCTTCACTGAAGTTTTCTCAAACCAGGAGGCATGAGTGTAGGGCAGGTCTTCAAGGCCATACAGTATCCCTGGTGTAATGCTGGTGGTATAGATGGTACAAAGGCCTTCTGTATTATGGCTACCTTTCCTGGCAACACATTGCCTTATTGATAGCCATTTCTTCATTATTTAAGAGATATATGGTCACAATAGAAGGGAAGCGTTGGTGGGATTGATTGGATGGCCCAAATATAGAAAGATAGCTTTGAACTCCATTGTGCGATTAGCAAAAAAAGCCATTTAATTGTTGGTGTCCTGCAGCGACCGTTATTATGATATGGCATTTATAACGCGCCTATACACAAGTGTTTCCCAATCACCATGACCTCAGACTTGTAATTTCCATGAATTTCAAGGTTGCATCCGTGGAGTGCTGTAAGCCGTTACGTGCATGATCTAATAGTACTGGATCAGTGGCATAGCTCATCCATGACAAGGGCGCCTTGCCGATTTTGGGTGGAAAATGCTGGCAAGCATTAATACTTTCACCCATATCAGCTATGTGAAGATTATATAGCAGGGGCACAAGTAGGCACCCCTGCATCAGCCCCTGTTTTGTCTGTATTCTCCTGCTTAGAGAACCGCTCTGATTTATTTGTACCATTACACTGGTGTCTGAATAAAGGCTTTTTTTATAAGATTTAGGAGGCAGGGGTTTTATTCATGACACACAGTGAAATGCCTTGGAATAGTCTACAAAGCATACATATTTTGTTTTTCATCCAAGCATACAGAGACTGCCGTAATGTGTTGCAATGCACATATATTATCTGACGTGCTGTGTGCTTTGTGAAAACCTGTTTGATATTTGTTCAGGATTGAATTCTCTGTTACCCACTTGTCCACCTTTTTTAGCAGTAGAGATGAACAATTTTTGAGCTGGTGTCCAGCATCGCCAGCAGTTTGTAGTTGGAGAGTTCCAACCTGTCCCCCTTTGTATGAACGGGGAGCAGAACCTACTCCCTCCAACTTGCAGGGATAATCCCCTCTGCAATGATTCGCTTAAACCAACACTCTAATAATGGAACCTAAATGTTGGGGGCAGCATTAATGATGATATTGGTTGCTGTCATTGTTTTTTGTAACCAGAGCAGAAATGTCCAATTTGCATTCTAGGTGGAGTGCTAATGGTTCCTCACCCAGTTTTTATAACCCGTTGCAGGAGAAGCCAGGTGCTTTAAATGGTCACTGTGCATGATGTTACAGGGTATTTTTATCCAGGAAGCTGCTCTCCGGTATTCCCTCCTCCTCTTGTGTATCAAGACATCAACAGAGCAGTGCAAAAGGTATCATTATTATACAATATTCTGCCCAGAGGAAGCATTGGTGTAAATTTTGACATGAATTGTCCTATTCTCCACTTACTTTGCAACAACAATTCAATCGGGCTCTGTGAAATGCTGTCCAAAAAATGCTCCATTTTATTTATGTTTGTATGAGTCCATATAATCCTATGCCCATGAAGATGGTCTGCAAATCAGAAGCTTTACGTACCACCCTCTTTACCTGGACATAAGAATCTGATCACGTAAGTAGAGCATGGTCACTTAGATCTGTGAATGTCACGTTTAAGGGACTGGCCGAGGTGCACATGGAAGGAAAAATTCAAACATACTATAGTGTTGTTGTTGATTTTCCATTTGTCCAGGTGGGACACAGATATTTCTGTCCGAAGTTGGAATTGTCATAAACTCCACAAGCAGAATGGGGATGATGAGGACTGTCTTCTCTTAATGGTAGGTATCAGGGAAGAAGATCATTGTAGTTAACTTATATGCGCTGAACACTGACTGTCCTGACTTCTTCCATAGCTGCGCAAATCATCTACATAAATTGCTGAACTATGAGATCATTTGGGTGGGGGATTTTAATGTAGCACTCTCCCTCAACCTTGATAGATCCTCTACAGCCCAATCTGTGCTCCCCAAAGCAGCTCTGATGTGGCACGCATTGGCCGAGTATCATCGGCTCCATGACTCCTGGAGATCGTTACATCCCACAGCTAGGGAATACGTCTTCTATTTGGGGTTTCATGGTAGCTCCTCCAGGATAGACTATGTTATGGTCTCATCGGATATGGTTTATTACATTGAGGAGTCCAAGATATTTCCCCATACTATTTCCAACCACTCCCCCATGTGGATCTCTATTTCTGGTCCGTCCCATCCCTCTAGAAAACGATGCTAGCATTTTAGAGTCCATGCATTGGAAGACGTTGTCCTCTGAGAGAACATATCACAATATATACAAACTTTTTTTCAGGCTAATGTGGGTTCAGTAACTTAACATGGGATGGTGTGGAAGGCCTTTAATGTGTATATTAGAGGGCGTTGTATAACCAGGGAGGGAGGGGTCCTGAAGACACTGCACAGATCAATAGTCTCACTCAGGGGCGTTGCTAGGGGGGGCTAAGAGGGCTATAGCCCCTGATCTTTTGGTTGTAGCCCTGGATAGAATCTCAGGAGCTACAGCCAAAAGACTAGCTAGCCCCCAGTCCCAACAGTTCCGACATCAGCTTAGCCCCGGGTATTTTCCAGACCTAGCAACTCCCCTGGTCTCACTCGAGTAGGAAATCAAACGTCTGAAAGTGCAGCAGGGAACACATGATACCCAGGTGCTCGGGGCCCAACTCAGGACGAAATTGAGGAAACAGTCCTTCTGACAGGAAGGGACGAACAGCTTATCAGGGATCCCATTGCTGCAGCGACTTATGGAGAGATAGACCACCTAGGTTGAATGCTGGCCTGGTTTCTGAAACGTGAGCACCAATTAGAGAGTATTGTCGGGTGAAGACTCGGATGGGGAACATACTAGGTACCTAGAGAAGGTCAATAAAATATTCTGCACCTCTTATGAACAGTTATACACTTCACGAGTGACATCAGGATGGAATTCCATCACACAATATCTAGATACAGTGGCACTGGGGTGACTGCACCGTATTCACAGGGAGTGTTTGAATGTACCTCCCTCTGCAGAGGACATTCAAAGGGTGATTCTCACCCGCCCTAATGGTAAAGCCCCGGGCATGGATCTGATTACAGCAGAGCTATATAAAGAGTTACCTGATCTTCTTTTCCTTATGGTATTGGTCTGTCCACAAATTCTGATATTTTGGCCTGGAATAGAAGTGACAATGTCTCGGATGCTGAATAATGAACGGCAATACTCTCCAGAACTGTGGTTGTTGGCCCTGATTGAGAGCTGACACAAAGATGAGCGGAAGTTAATGGGAATGGCAACAGTGGTTGCTGGATCTTTAATTGCTAAGGCATGGGGGCTGTGCAAGGTACTGGCCCTCATGCCGAGGTTGGTGCTAGTCATGGCGTTATTAGCGCCATGACAAGCACCAATACCGGTACCGCCACCGACTTGGTGGTATGGGGACTTACCGGTCCATCCCGACCTTTGCGGGACCGGTAAACCCCCATTTGAAAAGCCATTCCCCATTCCCATTTGAGCCCCCATAGTGCTCAATGGGAAGGGGGAAGGCGGCAATAACGGTACCGCAAATTGCGGTACCGTTATTCACCCCGGTATCCCTTTGCGGGCCCTTGGAGGAACCCGCAAAGGGACCTCGGAATAGGACGCAAAGGGATTACCGGCAACAATGTCATTACGGGTGTCCGGTATCCCTTTGTGCCCAGGTCGTAATGACCCCCACTGTGTTTTAGAGAATGGCTGTGCTATATGAAAATGTGCGAGAAAAGGGAAACACAATATGCAGCATCCTTGTCAAGCTGCAGAGGCCGATTGGATTTTTGATACCCCCCAGAACTTACACTTCTGTTGATACAGCAGATTTGGATCCATGGGGACCGTTGCTATGGAGGACTGGCAGCAGTAGCAGCCCAGGATTAACGGGGGATCCTTGTTGACTGTGAACTTGTCATTGATTCCTCCTGAGGTGGGCAGGGCATATTTGGGAAGGAGAGGAGACTAGTAGACCTCTACAACTTATCAAGTCTGCCTGGGTGCCACCCCATGCTTCCAAATTTCTTTTATTTGCTTGTCATTGTCAATTATACTCTGCTGCCTTGAGTTTGTTTGAGGATTGGGTGGGTGTGGAGGGAGGAATTACAGCCCAGATTTATTTCCCTTGCCCTGAGGTGCCGGCGAGCAGCGAGTGGGTGAGTGCTTGGCAGACGTTGTGAAAGCAGCCCACAGGACTCACAACACAGAACACGGAGGAGAAGCACCCGAGACACCGCGGTGCACGTGGGCAGTAAAGCTCCCTGTGCAGGAGGGAGAGCTGGTCCCACAGTGGGTGCTTAGTCTGGTTGGTGCCTATTGCTTCCTATCCTTGATGGTCCAGGGCTCTCTGCAGAACGTATGGCACGATATTTAGTCTGTGTCGTCCTGACGGCAGAGGGGTTCATTACAAGGTAAAGCAACATGTAATAAACACAATTCAGAGATGTGTGCATCCCACTGCATTCTGAACCTATTTTGGTTCTCCTACTGCAGTGCGCATTTGTTGACCTGCAATGGTATTCGCAATACAGTAAAACACACAGAGGTGGGACTTCACCCTTTTGAGTAGAGCAAACGGCGAGGGAGGTCAATTGAAACGTACACTTTCCCTCTGCTAACTTGGCGTGTGGGCTGCCATTTGCCGGTCATTAAGGCCGGCACTGTAGACAACAGCTTTGTGCTCACTGTGTTGTCACTTACTGTTTTCTTTTATTATGCTTGCTCTGACGCGTTACAGCAGTTCGTGTGAGCTGCCTGTGTGTGTTGCGTCATAGTGCTACTCACAGTCAGTTTTTGGTGCCAACTACTGGATACCAAAGCCGGTTTTGCCATTTTTTGCGCCCTCTGTTTTCTTCGAAGTGTAACAACTGAACTAATTGTATGTGTCTTGATAGCTGAACAGCTCATTGGAAAATCCCAAAGATTGCAATCTGTCCAACACTCACTGGCTTCTGGCACTTGCCTAACATTAAAATGACTGGGAAAACACAACACAATCCTGCCTATATTTTGAGAAATAATTAGCTTTATGTTGAAACACAGGGCTATAAATGTGCTGGTAAATCAGATGGATTATCTGGTCATAGACATGAAGAGCTTGCACCATTTTGTGAACCTGTGTCTTCCAATGCAATGGAACTGCTGTGTGGACAAATGACTTCCTACTTCAAAAAAGCAATAAAGAATGAAAGACTAACAAGTCCTTGGAAACGATCCCCAGTGCGCACACACAGCTACCCGCAGCCAATAAAGAGTCTCTAACTGATGGCAATGCAAATCTATCTAGTGAGGAGGTTGACAATTTAGATAATAACTCACTGCTTGAACTGTGTTACTCCATGTGCCAAGCTAACACCTGCTCTGTGCAAGTACATCATGATGCGTGCAACAAATCTCTAATAGACTCAAGTACTCAGACCAACTGTGAGAGTGGCATGAATCCAAGGCTGTCAGCTTCCCCCAAGATGTTTATGTTCAACTGTACAGCAAATGAGAGTATATCACAATTTGCCGCAGACATACAAAGTGCTGTGTGTAACACTGGTGCCTCTGTTAAATCTTCAAATGGATGCGATCAACTAAGTGATGACCCAGCATGGGGGGTGCTTAATTTTGCAATAAAACTCGTGTTGAAATTATGTGGCCGCATGCATGAGGATGTAAAAAAGCATGGCATAATATTAGAGCAAGTTATGCTAATTAATAACTGTGAATGATGTGAAAGTATTAAATGATCAGGTAACAGACGCTAGTATGCTAAACCTGTCGCATAAGAGTGTTGGTGTAGAAGGCATCTCCATTTTAAATACAGTAGTGGAATCACTTCAAAAGTATCCTACTCATAAACAAAGGCACAGAAATAAAAAGTTAAAGATGTAGTTAGGAAATGCTGCAAGTTGAATCCTGCTCCTGAATTGGTAGAACCTGATGATACTGAGCAGTTAAATTTGACCATTGTAACTGTGCCCTCTCAGAGTCAAATGACAAAAAAAGCCAAGAACAAATGCTGCCAACAAAGTGCGGACATTCTCACTAGTTGGTTACTACAACTAAAGGAGCCAGATGTCTGTTTAGATAATGACAAAATAGAAACTGAAGCACTCATAATTGACCCGTTTAGTGTGATTGTGGTACATTCCCCTAGGTTGGCTGCAATTGGCTCCTCAAGGAACGGAGGGAGAATAGCCAGTCAAATTGTAAACCAACCGGTAGTAAAGAATTTACCTATTGAAGGAACAACCCTAAATGCCTCTATCTTGACCATAAAATATAAAACTGAAGTTGGGAAAAAGGGACACATTAATATGCACAATTTGTTCAATATCTTTGCAAAAATACCCTCTCTTAGAATTCTGAATTCTTGTGACTTTGATTTTATTGAACCAGAATGAGGGATGGAGGGGCATGACCAGTGTCCATTGTGTGTTACCTATGACAGCAACTCGAATAGGAAACCAGGCTGAATCACTGGAGTTTCTGGGATACTATCTTGATAAACCTTGTATCCTGACTCCTACCAATGTATGCTGTGATCATTGTAGAAGATTGTCTGCAGTTAAGTCCCCTGCAAATGTGATTGGCAAAGTATTTAATGATGATTTTGACGATAAGAAAGGTTGGTAATGCTTGAAAAAAATTATTCCTACCAGAGAGGTGATGTAAGGATATCATATGTTGGAATACCCATGGACACTCCCATTTTGTACACAAATCCAGCTCATTTGACCTGCTGAGCAAGTCATCTGTATTTATGCTTCAGGAGAATTGGTTAATGGATCAGTTTCTGATAGATGGATTTGTGGTATATCTATCCCTAGCAAAAATAGGTTTAAAAGGTCGCCCATTTGGAGGACTCATAATAGGAGTCAATAATGAGATTCGCTCTGTCATGGTACAACATTCAAAAGCTATTGATTGTGTGTTGGCAGTTGAATTGGCCTTTAACCACTGGCGATCAACGTTTGCTAGTTATCAACATATATGATCCCCCCAGGACATCATTAAGCAATATCACTTTAGAGTCAATTGATTCCATTAAATCTGATTGGTATAATGATGCTGATTCACATATGGTACTACAGATCTTAATGCAAGATGTGGGGAACATTACACTAAAGAAACATATGTTACCATTACCAAGTATAATGTGTTACTGCAGAAAGTGGCTAATGCCAAGGGGAAACAGTGGCTTTGTTTCTTAAAAATGTGGAATATGATGATTTTGAATGGACTCACACTAGGAGATACCCCGGGTCAAACAACATGGAAATGTGGACAAAAGGAGGCTAGCACAGACTATCGTTGTGGTAACCCACAATTGATGAACATAACTAAAAGTCTATGCATTAATAAGAATGTATTTAGTGACCATGCAACCTTGTGTTTGTGTTTACAATTCAACTATGTCAAAAGTCGACAATTTACCATTAGCAATTTGGAGTCCAATCAGGGTGGAAACCGAGTGGTCTAGTCTGATCGCAATGTCAATAAGACATGTAATAAATTAACAATGGCGGTTGAGGAATGCCTGAGTTTACAAACATGAAATGAGAAAGAACTCTGGCTAACCAAATTGGTGTGTGAAACTACTAAACATAGAAAGTATACCCAGGTGGTAGCCATAAAAAATCAGGTGCGTTTATTCAGTATCAAAAATTCAGATACAAAAGCGACTGTTGAGAATTGGTATTCATAAGATATATAAGGATGAATTGTCTAGTATTGTTTCAGACATTAAAATACGCCAACTGAAGAACCAATATAGAAATTGGTTAAAAAAAGGAAAATTTCTAAATTGAACAACCAGTTGGCAAAAGATCATAAGTGCCCCTAATAATAAAAACACAAAAAAAGGTGTGGCATATTCTTAACTTGGCCAGGCCTACCACCAAATTATCAATGCTCATTCCGATTGCCAAAAGTGTTTGGAAGTCCTATATTTCTACTAAAATGGTCCCTTTATTTCATTTGAGAACTATGGACTTTAAATTGAAAAAATTAACAAGTAAAAGAATGTTAAAGGGACATTAGAAACACTTTCGTTTTGAAATAATTGTGAAAACACGGATATATTACTTGGTCTATTGAATATTGCTTGAAATACGAGACTACATGGAACATTTCTGTTGAAAAATTGGTATTTTTTGTATGACCAACGAAATTGAATAGAGATATTACCCAGACAGCCAAGGGTGATTGTTTTTGGGTTAAGAATAAAATGTGAAATCAAAAATTGCATTAAGATAATGTGTTTTGCATGTTCATGCCTGAAAGTGTGCACAGAGTATGATCATTTTTGCTGAAGTGATCTTTCAAATCATTGTTTATCTTGATTCTGTAGCCCAGAATCAAACTCTGTTTAGCACCTAAATTTGTATTTAAATCTAATAAGCAAGCACTTGAGTTTACATTAAGGTTCATTGAATCAGGGAGTGCTCCTCTACACCTAGATTTCAATGTGTAGCAGCTGCAATGCTCTAGGCAGATGATCTGGTATTATGTGATCAGATACTCTTGGGGATGAAAGCCATGCTATCCACCCTAGTATGTTATGCGAAGGAACATGGTTTGAAAGTGAATTTTAACAAAAGCAAAGCAATGCTGGTAAATGCCTGGCACATTAAAAAAAACTGCCTCTGAGCTGTTATATTGGACATATTGAATATATATAGCACTATTGGTATCTTGGGTTGAATGATCAGAAACCAAGGGATATCAAGAGATGGTCACATTTAGGATACAAAAAGCCAAACATATTACTCACATGGTATGTAGATTTGTATCCCTTTACAACAAAGGGACTGAGGGAGGTTCTCACACCTGAGTTTACCCTTTATCTTCACACATTAGAAGCCTCAGGCTGGTCTATTATGTTGGGAGTATTTTATAAGAGTTTTTGTTTTTTGTTCTAGGTCTGCCCTCTTGTGAGGTTCTTAGAGTTTCTTTAAAACTGCTTCATTGATGAAAAAACCTTTTTTATTTTATTTCTCTATCCACAGGATTTTATTTTATTTCTCTCCACAGGATATTGAAAAAGGGGGGAAGAGATACATGTATATATAGTTCTATTGTATCTCTAAACAACGACAAGCGTTGTGCCTTTAAGGTGAGTCTGAATACTATGCTTGCATGTCTTGCGACACAGTGTTGGGTGATACCAAAGTCTTTTTATTCAGCTCTCCCATGTCTTCTCTGGACTGGTCTTTTTCGTTATCTTTTCAGAATCCAATTCACGGTTTGAATGGTTCTCATGTTGTTTCGGAGAATCATAGACCAAAAAACTTCCACCGAGTTTCAAACAAATTTTTGCTCGTCTGGGTTGTTTTGGTAAAGAAAAAAAGCCAAAAAAGCCTACCGGTTTCAGTGGCACTGTTAAGTTAAAGCCACTTTCATCAGGGCTTGGCAGACACTCAAATTATGATGTGTCAAAAAGAGGTTGCTGGTCTAAAAAGGATTAAGATAGGAGATCCCACCTGTAGATGGAGGGGGAAAGGGAAGGGTGACAGAGTAGATACAAATTGCAGCGTTATAGATAATTATTTGTTTCTCAAAGGACAATAGACTGAGAGTGCTGTCACACAGTCTACTGCAACTATATCTTACCCAATTGTGAGGATCCCCAGGGACATCAATCCGTGTGGTCAGGAAGGGTTAAATGATGACTTCCTGGGATAGCATGAAGTGGTTGACATGCTAGGGAATCTAAAATGAGAAAGGTAATTGCTTAATCTCATTTCAGGGGAGCAAAGGGTATGTATACAATTACATCATAAAGTGAAAACAAAGTGCTTAGATAAAAGGGTCAGATCGATACGAAGAGACCTACGGCATGTTTAAATCAAAAGGCTTCAAAAAGGGAACCATAAGTTGCAAGTTAATTTAAAGAGTATTCGGAACAGGAGGGCAGAGGACACCGCTGTTGGAATATGCTCTGTTGCTGCGTGGATCGCAAAGTTATTAGCAACAACACTGAACACATCCAGACCGCTAGTAATAATGAGGTCTGGGTGTGTGTAAAAAGGCTTGGTCTGTGTACAGAGCTCCCGAGTGGCAGGGGTCGGAGTACAATCAAGGAAAAAGCAGAATACTGCCGACAGTTCTGTCGAACGTGTAGAAGCTTAGCCTACCTTGATGAGTGGAATCAAAATCCCATGGGGCCGGTTCTTCTTGGATACGATCCGTGCTTGAACTGCCGGCAACGTCCGTGTAAGTGAGTACGGCTGGAACTGGAGGTATTAGTTCCTGCCGCTTGAGAGTGCAGTAAACACAAAGAGTGGACTGGCGAGAGGTCGGCAACATTTATTCTTTGGGCAGTATTCTCGATCTTTACAGATAATGGTTCTGTCCAGTGGTATTATATGGCCTTGGGGCAGTTCAACTGTGTGACTATTAGTGGCTAAATGTATTGTATTAACACTTTTGGTGTCATGTGTTACGATCCCTCCTTCCACATCTATACAATATGTGCACCTAGAACTGGGATTAGTATGACTGAGCACAATGGTGGTAAAACGTAGAGGAGAGTTCCTTTTGAAATCCAAAACTTTGCCTTCTTGCCCGATATTAAGCAAGTTGGGTCTTAACTATAGTTTGACACACGGTACAAGAAATTAATGTGGGTTTACGAAACTACTAAGAAACGTATCTATGAGCTCAACTGGGTACCTAATTTGTCGGCGTTGCTCAAATCTCATAATTCTCAAAAGAGCTTTTAGTTGGTGTCTAAATAAGTGGGATTGGCTGAAAAACGATGACTACTTACAGACATTACAGAGCTATAGCCAAGCTGCTCTTGTATGTCACAAATTTATAATGCTATCTTATCTGCTGTCCTGACCCAGAAGTACGAAGATTTAGATGATTACTCCTATTATTAGAAATGGGTTCTCTGTTGGCCACTTGGCGGAACCTTTCATTTGTTGGTCGGTTTTTCTATAGTGATGACACCAAGAAATGGGTTTCAAAACAGGCTGTGCTCAACTTTTCAATTGGATGCGGCTTTGTCCTTTTAATTTTCTTGTGCGTCTCACCCACCAAATTTTAAATGGCAGGTTTTGAAAACCTGCAATTTAAAAGCTGGTGGGCGAGAAAATTAAAAGGACAAAGCACAATTACTCTTCTTATGCTGTACATTTATAGTATGTTCCCCTGAAATTGCAATACAAAAACGTATATTGAGAAACAATATGTCAAGGTGATCTGTCATAAGTGTCACTTTACTAACCTTAGACATCACTGGGAAAAAAACGTGATTTTGCAGGACTTTTTTATAATTTGTGTTTTTCTAACTGTGAATTCTTTTTAATTGTGTGTGGTGCCTTGCGGAAAGCACCTACCATATATTTCTGTGTGTTGAAAAAATGTACTGATTCAAATGTGTTTTTACTTTGCTTACTCATTGGCAAAAATCTTTTGTTTCATGTGAATTTCATATACATGAAATAGATAACCTATCAGTATTCCTTTGTTTAGTGACCCAGTTCTAAAGTGGACTAAAAGAGGGGTAATTGAGCATACTGTTTGTTTGTTTTACTGTCATTGAAGACTTGCATCAATTTGACTTAGGCCAGCAGGTTTGCACAAAAAAGAGCGGAAACCTCGAATCTTCCAAGATAGCCAATTTACAGGGTTGCTTTGAGGATTCTGTCAGTAAATTCTACCACCCATTGTTCAGGCACCCAACACTGTGTTTCCTTGTTGTTTGTTTGCTTTATATTTTGCTTCTGCATACAAAGGAGAAGGCTGGCTCTTTCTGAGAGGTTATATCCCATTAAAGATGTACTTATTTGATGCGAGCCTGGTTGCTGTCCTCAGATGGGAAAAGGTTGTGCCAGGAGGTAAACCAACATTAGCAATTTTAGGCTCCCTGTTGTTAACATTGCCGAGCAATGAGTTATTCAAGTTGGCATTACATATGTGCCTGTTTTTGGGCCCCCAGCTATTAACGTTGTTGTGCAATGGGTTGTTCAACTTTGCATTACATATTTATTTATTTATTTCAATTCTTGGCAACGCGCCAAAATTGTCCGGAGGCCTCATGGCGCACATGCAACAAACAAGACAGTGAAATAGAAAGAGAGGTGAGAAGCGGAAATCTGAAAAGGGGGCATTTAGAGAGGACTAAGAAGTGTTGAAGAGATGGGTTTTGAGATTTTTTTTATAAATTGATCAGTGAGGTGGAACTCTTAAGGTGAAGAGGTAGAGAGTTCCAAAGAGCAGGAGCAGCGACACTGAAGATGGTTTTTCTAAATTTGACTGAGCGGAAACGAGGCTGACATAGCGATGAATGCACTTTGTCAGGTAGGTGGGTGCATTGTCAATCAAGCATTTGGGCTTTTTAGTGCATATAGAGTCACATACTGTTGCTCCAGTGGGTTTGAATGTATTTATCTCACGACGGCAGGTTGGTTCTACAATAGAGGCAAGCCATCTACCAGTTGGGCACCTTAGTTGAGCCTGACGAGGGCTGCCATCTGGTGGAGTATTGGTGACTATGGTAAGAGAGAGTGTCGCTGTTGGTGCCTTAAATACACTTACCACTTTCCCCAAGGTTAGTATTTTGCACAAAGGAAACCATCTTTCGTGTCACAAATGTAGGGGTACTGCTCTGGCAAACTGGCAGCGCCGTTTTTCCTCAGTCTGTTAATGGCCAGGGGCGTGTCCGTTAAAGAAATGGGCTTTTCAAATTATGGCGGCAGAAAAGCTGGTACAATCAGATCTACCCACTGGCGTAAAAGGAGCCCGCACCCCCCACCGTGCTAGGCGGCCCGCCACCACATCTCCGGGGAGGGGGGCCCTGTGTACTAGCGTAACGAAAATAATTTCTTTATGAAGGCAGAGTGACTACAAAAATAAACTATTTCTTTTTGAAGTCTGAGGGACCTCACCACGCCATGGCATGGAAGCCACTAGGTCGGCAGCCTCCATGTCATGGAGTGGGGGAGCTCTTTGACTTCAAAAAGAAATAGCATCTTTTTGAAGTCACTCTGCCTTCATAAAGAAATCATTTCCATTATGGTTTGGTTCTTAACGGAAATAATGTCTTTATAAAGTCGGAGTGACTTCTTTTTGCAGTAATAGGGATCCCCTCAACCACATGACGTGTGCGTGTGTGAGTGTATGATGAAAGGGTGCACACTTAAATGTATAGGTGGTTGCCTGTGTGAATGTATGGTGAAAGGATGCACACTTAAATGTATAGGTGGGTGCCTGTGTGAGTGTGTGTAGAAAGCCTGCTCACTTACATATATTTGTGGCTGCCTGGGTATGCCTGTATGGTGAAAGGTTACACACTTAAATGTATGGATGGGTGGCTGGGTGTGCATATGTGTGTATGATGAATGGTGTGTATATTTGTGTACTGGGGCACAACAAAACCTACATTTCAGGGGGCTAACCCTTCAAATCTTGGGAGAGGTGCTAACTTCACAGGCCTTGGGAGAGAGGCAAACATATTTTGTGGGGCATCTAACTTCTTTATGCATTCTAATGAGACTATTCTAGTGCAGATTCAATGTTACAAGCAGTTAACCCTCTCCTTTATGGACTGCTATGAGAATAAGCAGTCTTCTGTCCCCTCTCTACTCTTCCAATCACTTCCTGTGCATGCGAGTACTAAACCCACACCCATATTTCAATTGCCTTAAGAATTATGCATTTGAATGCAAGTACTAACAGTGAAATGCTTTAAATTAGTAATTGCTGTGCCTTTGTTAACGGCAAAACTCAGATGCTGTTTAACATCTGTGTCCTGTTCTGTCTGGCAACAGCTCTTTAGGTCAGCCAGGTCGAGTCAACATAGACCAAAATTTCAAGGAGGGTTGGGGGAGGAGGGGTGAATCTCAGTCCGCTCAATGGTGTTGCGTAACTACTTGTGTTTAATCCCTTGGTTACATATTGGTAATTTTCATTACACATAGCCATATTCTTCCTTGTCCCAGTATCTGTGTATGAGGCACTTTGCATATGCAGGTATTGGGATGAGGTAGATGGACATGGAGGTAATGCCTGGCTTAGTTACCTGTAATCTTCATTACTTCTAGTCCCACTCTTCCTCATCCCAATACTTACCAAAGAGTCAAGGAGCCTCATACACAAATATTGGCACAAGGAAAAAGGGATGTGGAGGTAATTCTGGGCTGAGAAGCTGATTTTGGTGGTTGGGCAGGGGGTGGAGGGAGAGGGGATGTGTGAGGGTTTGGGGTGGAACAAGGATTGTGCGACACATCGTAATGGCCATCCATGTCCAGGCTAAGCAGGCATGATAAGTGGTATTAATGGCAAGAGAGGCATTTTGGTGCAGTCAGTCTAGTTATTTCATAGTTTGGCTTCAACAATTTTTAACTAGGCATCTCGGAAAACAGCAGTCCTGCTAAGTGTAATTACCTGGCTAGACTGGTATTTGGATGCTACCAGTCTAGCCGTTTCTTACTGAAGCAGTGTATATTTTTCTGGGCATCTGTGATAAAATAAACATGATAAGTGTTATTGCTTCGACTAGCATTTTGGTGCAACCAGTCTAGATATGACTAAATGACTAAATGTGGTCTGGCATGCTTTACTGTAAATGTTATTACGTGTCTAGACTGGTCTACATTGTGCAGCCAGTTGGACATGTTTTCATTGTGTCATGGCATTTGTAATAGCAACACGTTATATTAATTAAAGCATTAATGTTCCTGTGCAATGGTAGTGACTTGCATGTATTGGATTTTTGGATTGGTGTTACCCTAAAAAAACAATTGCAATTGCTCTGGCCTTTTAGCACATTTTTCTCAGAAAGCGTGCTGTATAATGCATTAAAACACATATTTATATCTTTCTCCTAGTGCAGCGTGCGTTGTATCCCTGCAGTAGCACGTTTGTGCGTATTGCCAGGCGTGTTAATCTAGCCTGGCCCAGAATGTGGCGCAACCCGTCATTTCTTGCCGAGTTGTGGGGCCCCCTCGGCATGGCTTGCAGGGGGCCCCCAAATTTTGTGTTATGCCGCTGGACCCACCTCAAGTGCTGCTGTGAAATTAGCCACTTCTGACTCACTTGAGATTAACAGCATTGTGACTGAAGCAGTAAAGTTCCTTTCATTGTCAAAAGCCGATGAGGTAGCTGCAACTTCCTGATTGTTAACCACAATGTTTGTATGCAGAACTTGTGAATTCTGTGAATCCGAGATTTTGTGACACATGGCCATTCCATTGTAATTTTCTAAAATGGTTTCCACCCCCCTACACAGTGTCTGTTTCAGGTCTGATTGTTCCTTTGCCATTCTAGGACATAGCCCAAACAAAGAATCAACTGTCACAGCAAGCGACAGGGTTGAGAGTAGGAGTGGAGATCTTCACCTCCTCAAATGAAGTCTCAGAAGTTGAAGAGGAGTCCATTTCACTCTCGCAAGTCCATGAGGCTGATGTTTCAGAAATGGAAACCAGTGGTTCAAGATCAGGAGTGGCTGAAATAGTAATACCTGTAATGTTATCATACTGGCTTTGTGTTTCAGGTGTTTTGCCACTGCCACCCAGGAAATCTTGTTGGAGGCTGAGACTCAAGTTTAATAGTGAGTCATTATTGTTGATTGTGGCAGGGGAGTGTATGGGCTGTTGTGTTAAGATATTATTGCAAAACTGATGCAAAGGAGCTGGTGAAATAGCAGCAAGTCCAACCATGGTGATATGGGGAGTGGCCTCAAAAAAGCCAGTGGTTTTAGTCTGGGCCACTGCAGCACCATCTGTTGAATCCTTCTTGGGGTGTGTGATTTCTCCCAGGTTGCAACTTTCCAAGCTGAGAGACAGGCTGCGTGTACATTTCCCCTGTTAGGCTAAATTACTCCGTAACGTGCACACACGCTTTTTAGTTGGTTTCATTCTCCTTGAAGAGTAAAGTTTGTGGAATGAGATAAATGCTTCACATACTTATGGCAGGAAGTGATACCAAGGTGCTTTTTAAAGTTCACGCAAAGAGACCCTAGGCAAATTGAAGAATAGTTGATCAAACTAGTGCAGTAGATGTAATACAATTGTTAGATGCATACAAAGTGCTAGGCTCACCCAGTCTCCTGAAGGCGACTCCCCGACTGCTAGACTGCCAGACTATGCACTCAGCGATGCACTCGTCAATGCGCCCGCTTGCCGCACATCAGCCTCCTTATGTTGTGTAGCTTCCAGCGCTGTCGTGGGTCCGGGGAAGCAGGTGTGTTAGTTGAGCACCAAATTCAGGAGCACAGGCAGGATTTGTTGAGCAGAGAAACAAAGATAGTTGGCAGACTGGAATCGTGCCGCAATATAATAGTTCCAAAGCAGAACAGTAATGATCAAGTGCCTGCTGCCAGACTGTGTGCTCAGCGATGCACTCCCCAACCCGTGCACTGACATTGTTGTCACAGTTTGGACAGTTCAAATCATGAAACATATCAGCATAGTTGGGAAAATAGGATCACATTTTCAAGGCATGGGGGGCGGGGCTAGAGAGTCATGTAGCAAGATGTGCATCACAAGAGCTCCTGCAGCTACGACATTCATCTGATTAAAAAGCATGCACTAAGAGATCCTGGCGGAACAGAAACTGAAGGTATGAGCAGCTGAAGTATGGAGGCACAGCTGGATGCACTTGGGGTCGGATCGGAATGGCGGTTGGTGTGCTCTGAACTAGCTAAAGAACACGTCTGAGAATAAGCACCGAGCCCAAAATGACGGCCGAGAGAGAACAAAGGCAGATGTGAGGACGGAATATAGCAGGCAGAATACGGACGCGCACAGTGTGGGCTGTAGAGTAAGGTCCAATGTACCAATAGACCAAGTAGGGGATCCCTCTGTGAGCCAGCTAATACAACTGCGTGCGAAATGCTGTCCAACCGAACAAGAAAACTGTGAGACGAGGAAGGCTAACAGCGCGAGTTGGGTAACGTTGTAGCCGCATGGAATCAAACTGGTGAGCGTGGATACAGTGTATGCAAGACACTGCCTAAGCGCTTACTGAGAGCAGCAGCAAATATGAGATAACATGTTACGAGTCCCCGACAGCCGAAACTGCAACGTGAGGGACCGGAAAGTGACCAAACAACAAAGAACAGCTTCGTCTTTGACGCGGAATGAAACTAAAGTACAGAGAAGGGACGTCGGTATACTGAGAGCGGCTAAGAAGACAGCGCTCGGTCCCCACAGTGAAGAAGAATACGGTTTGGTGGAACTCCAAGGATACCATTAGGGGTGCAACAGAGAGCAAAGTCTAGCAGCCCACAGAGCGGCGAACTGTGGGCAAAAGAGAAAGTAGCATAAACGGAGACAAAACAGTATACAGGACAATCAATAAGAAGCCGGGAATATAGCCTACATCTGGGATCGGATCTGGCATGTTTGATGTCAAACAAAACTGTGTGTGCAAGGAGGGTATGTGTCCAGTGCAAGACGCTCATAAAGGGCAGGACGATCTGAACGTGGATTCTAACCTGATGATGGTTGCACAAATAAGTGAAGGAAACAAGAAGCGGCGAGTGAAGTGAGATGTAACAAGGGTTGCACAGAGCTCTAGTAGATGCTGGAGACGGTACATGCACACAAAATAGTCTGCTGCTGGTGGTAAAGAGAAGTACTGCAAGCAGGACCTAAAGGGCGAACATAACGAAAGAAGTCGAGGAGAGATAACCCATATATAAAAGCGCGGGAGAATAAAAGAGCAGCTAAGTGAAGACTGCTATCTCACACTTCGGAAGTAGTAACTATAACAGGATTGAGGAGCCCTCTCCATCATTGATGCCTTGGAAGGTATCCACCAAGAGGTTGACGCAGCGGACCACCTCAAGAAGTTGGATAATAGAGCAGACCGCAAATGATAACAGGTTTTGAGGCTGGAGTAAAGAAGCGAGCATTCAACACACAAAGTGTGTGGAATTCACTGCCTGTATTGGGTGGGAACCCCAAATAGCGAAAGGCTTGGACAAAAATGGAAGAAGGCCTACACTGGTAGACTTGCAACCCATTTACTCATCAGGAGCGCATGACAAGCGGCTACTAGGGAGATTACGATAATCCTCAGGGACACTCAGGGAGATACTGCTAAAGTGCTAAACTACAGCCTGGTCCCCAGCACATGCAAGCAACTGGAGAGTGCCCTGGACTATAGTTAAAGGAAGAAGTGACCCTGGCAATGCATAAACTTTCGTGACTCGGGAACAAGGAACCAAGGCCAGACAATACTGTAATAGGAGCCCAGCGTGACAGTAGGAACAAAGTGGTGCACGAGGACCACACAGGCTGGGAACCACGACGGTGCTACTGGCCCACACACAGATGCAATAATCGGAGGCACAAGATCGTGGTCAACAGATGAAATAGCGCAACCAAACATTTACCAGGCCGTGAGGAGGCAGGCCTTGAATACGGAGAGGGAAACAGTTATAGAGCTAAAGCAAAACACATGGTGTCCAAAAGCAATAAACTGAAGGGGCAACAGCCACTGATGGACATATTTATGTAATCGCCCCACGTAGGAGAGATGGCAAAACAACCAGAGCGCAATAAGCCGGAGGAAATCACCCCTACGAGAGAGGACCGTCAGATCCTGGACGCGATTTCGGACTTGAAAGTGGCGTGGGAAACCAAGCTGGGATCTGCCATAGCAGACTTAAAGTCTTCCCTAGAAGGAAAAATAGATGCAGTCAGCATAGATGAGAGGACATGAGAGGCTTGACAAACACCAGCAGCTGCATCGCCAGCACTAAGGAGATTGCAATGCTCCAACAACAAGTGTGCAACCTGGAAAACAGGTTGGATGAAGCAGAAGGGCGGGCACTTAGAAACAATGTCCATATTATTGGCCTACCGGAGGGAACAGAGAACCCGGACCCAACGAATTACATTGAGAACCTACTATTGCAAGTGGTCAGAGCGGTCGCGCTCAGACAGGGGTTTACAGTGGAGAGACCACAAAGAGCCAATATGAGGAAACCACCACCTGGAGCTCCCCCTACACCAATCATCGCTAAAATCTCAACAATAAAGATAGAGAGAAAATCCTTGAATATTTCCGCAAAGGAGGCACTATTAGTCGAACGACAGCAACTATAACGGCATATCCAGACTACACCTTCCAAGTACAGAGGGAACGACTAAGCTACGTGGCGATCAAGAGACTGTTAACCGTGAAACCGGCCTGAAATACAAGCTGATGTACCCTGCAAGGTGGAAAGTGCTGCACAAGGATAAAGCGCTTTTCTTTGAGTCTCCAGAGGACTCAACAAACTGGATGGACGCACAGCGCTGCCCAGTGACAGCGGATGATCAGAAGGGAGGCGGTGGCGATAAGTGACCTTACACTTCGTCTACAGTAACTATGTTGCAGACAGTGCTCAGTTTTTATATGAGTGAATGAGAGGGGGCGGTTGAAGTAAACCAGACGAGCTCCTGTATCCTGTAAAATGGGCTTGCACTAAGCAAAGTGAGAGCTAAGATCTGAACCCTCTGTCTATAGAATATATAGAAAAGTGGTTTGCCTGAGATGTGAGAGTTGTGCAGTGCTTAGAACATATAAGCGGATGACATACTGTAGCTTAAATGCAGGAGAAACGGGGGAGACACGTCCTCAACCCCAGTAGTTAGATTACTTAGGATATTAGTAGTATAGTATCCCCCTGCTGGGTTCTGTGTATCGGCTAGGCCGTAGAGAGGGACTAGATGCGGGGTAGCCTGAGATCCAGGGATGGAGTTGGGCAACTGTTTGGGGAGCTGGAAAGGAGGGGGTGGGGTAGTTGTGGTTATAAAGAGGCAGGAGGGGATGGGTGTTGGGAGTAATGGGAATGGAGTCCAGTTTGACGGACGGTGGGAGGAAGAGAGGAAGGCACTTGGGGAGATATAAGGGGACAAAAATAAGAGCCTGCGAACACAACAAAGACTAAATAGGAGGAGAGCAGGGGCAGAAGCGGGAGGAGTGGGATACGATTGATATGGGGGACCTAAAGATAGTGACCTGAAATGTACGGGGGCTGACTAGTTACAATAAATGAAATGATGTACCTGAGAAGACAGAAAATAGACATTGCATTGTTACAAGAAACCCACTTGACCAAAGACAAACTAGAAGTGATAAAGAGGAAATGAATGGGTACCATGATAGGGGCAACGTATTCCATGCATGCTAGAGGAGTTGTAATGTGGGTGGCACCTCATGTCCCGCTTATACATTGATACAACACAAGGCAGAGACACACGGCAGACTAGTGTTACTGAAGGGGCTGGTGGGGATTAAAGAGGTAAATATTATAAACATTTACGCCCCAAACAATGACACTGCGGCATACATCAGGAACCTGTATTCCAAGATCAGTCCATATATAGATGGCACAGTCATAATGGGAGGAGAGTTTAACTGTATATTGGACCCCAAGCTTGAGAGATCTGATAAGATGGTAACCAAGCCGAACCCAGAGGTTAAAGCCCTGGACACACTCGCAAGGGACTTTCCCATGATTGAGGTATGGAGGAGAATCCACCCACAACACAGAGAGTACTCAAACTACTAAGCCCCACATAACCTGCACTCCAGGCTATATTACATATTTGCAGCTGACACATTGATAGCAGACATGAAGAGTGCAGAGTACAAGGCAGCAGTACTATCGGATCATGCACCATTAGTTGTGGTGTGGCAAGTCTTTCCTCCCAGACCGAGGATATCGACATGGAAGTTCAGAGCTGAAGCGCTAAAAGACGCGATATTCAGAGAAGACCTTAGAAAGAGCATAAAGGAACATTTTGAGCTCAACACAGGGAGTGTAAGGTCAGCCAGCACGTTATGGGAAGCATTCAAGGTGGTGGTGATAGGGGAAGCCATCTCTAAATCAAAAGGATTATAAGGTGGTATAGTGCAGGAACTGCAGAACACAGAAAGGGAGATAGAAGACAAAATGCATAGATGGGGTGGATTCCCCCGAAGGAGCTGTACGCCAATTACAAGAAAAATGTAGAGCCCATTGGGAAAGGTTAAGCAACTTAAATTATAGGAAATACATGGAGAGACAGCATGTAGAGGGTGATAAACCGTGTAGGGTACTGGCTTGGGTGTGCAAGAGTGAGGCTCCCAAACAGGTGATGCGAGAAATATGAGGGGGATGGGTTGATGGAAGACACTCAAGAAGGGGGAAACAAATGCTTCTGTAGATATTATCAGGAGCTATTCGCAGACAAGACTGAGAAAGAGGAAATTGATATATTAGATGCACTGGAAGAGATCAACCTGTCCAAGCTTGGAGTAACTGATAGAGAAAAATTGGAGATACCACTTACATTAGAAGAGCTAGAGTGAGTGATCTGGTATTACCCAAATTGACCGAATACAATTGACCGAATGACCTAATTGGTCGAATTTCAATGGTCCTAATTGACCTTTTGCACAATTGACCTTTTATGTTTTTTATATATATAATGGGTTGGTTTAGTATTATAAATAATACAAGGGGTTTGGGTGGGGGGGCTGCAGGAGTTTTGGATTGGGTGGGGGGTTGCAGGGGGTTCCCCCGCATATATGTACTAATTGACCTTTAAAATTTGGTCAATTATGCAAAAGGTCAATATTCATTTGGACAATTGTAACTCGGTCAATTTGTATACAACCGGTGATCCAGACCCTACCCACCTGTAAAGCTCCAAGGACAGAACTTGATATCATTATATGCTGATGACATGCTGCTATATCTGAAATATCCTGAAGAAAACCTGCAGTATATTCTGGAGGTGCTAGAACGATATGCGATACTGTCAGGCATAATGGTCAACCCACGAAAAGTCCACCATATTCCCCCTAGGCAGATATGTGGGAGTGCCACAAGATGAATTACCAGTATTACAAATCAGGTGGGCAACTGATACTTTCAGGTACCTGGGAGTGAACATATCACAAATTTGAGGACGAACACGAACCTAATACGAAAAAGGCAGTGGAGAAGATCAAACGCAATATAGTGTTCTGGGCCTGGTTGCCCCTGACCATGATGGGCAGAGCAGCACTACTGAAGATGGTAGTGCTGCCTAGGCTACTGCACAATTTTGCGAATGTTCCGTACATGATACCTAAACGGTTTTACCGCAAAGTACAAGGCATATGCAGGGGGTTTATTTGGCAAACAGGGTGTCCGGTCAAGGTTTCGACTCAAAAGGGTGGAATGACAAAAGGGTTGAGTCAATTCGACCGAAAACAAAAGGATCCATTTTTTTTTTAAATGTATATTTTTTTTGTTGCTTTGGCATAGGTGAGAAAATGTGTTTTTCCACCAAAAATGGGGGTTTAGGGAGGGGACACGCCCACACAAAAAAAAAATGGACACTTTTTTTCGGTTGAATTGACTCAACCCTTTTGTCATTCGACCCTTTTGAGTCGAAACTTTGACCTATAACAGTGTGGAAACTGCAGAACCTGTACGATCAGACAGGGATCAGACTGCCCAATTTCGAGGTGTACTACCTGGCAAGCCAGCTACAATATGTAGCAAGGTGGCTATCCGATGATACCACACCGGAGTCTAGATTATTGAAGGCAGAGTGTACACCTTATTTCCTGAATGAGTGGATATGGCTGGCGGACCCTCCGAACAGAAAGGGTTCAGCATTACTGGACCTGGGCAGGAAGATCTGGCATAGAGCCTGCCAAATGGTGGGGAGCCCGTTACTGTGCTCCCTGCAGGAGCCCTTAGTTGCACTGAAGTGTATAGACGAACAAATAAGGAGGACCATCAGAGAACACTGGGAACCAGTAGGGGTAACAAGCATAGGAGATGTGTGGCAGGAGGGAGAGAGGATAGAACTTGATACACTGAGAGAGGACACAAGCTTACACAGTGGACAATATATTACATACGCCAGGCTTATGACAATAGTGAAGAAAATGTGGTTGGAAATGGAACTGATACAACAGCCAGACGTGGCTATAGAAATGTTTCAGGCGGTATCTGAAGAGGTCCATGAGATCTCCAGAATCTACAAATGAATGATGTCTAAGGTCGGGAAAGAAGTGGTTCAGATAAGGTGTGACTGGGAAGAAGACGGAGGAGAACCTATAGGCGATGGGCTATGGGCTAGGATGCAAAGATACCACAAGAAAGTGTCAAGGAACATAAGGCTACAACAAATTCAGCTATATGGATGCGGGGATGCGGGGATGGTACACATGTTTTGGGCATGTCCAGAAATAGCGAAATATTGGGAAGAAGTAGTACGCCTCCTGGCAAACAAGGGGATAAAATTGGATTTGGATTATCTGTGGGAGTGCATGGTGGGGGGATTCCCAAGACCGCGCAAACTTAAGCATATAAGCAAACTCAAAGACCTGGCCAATATCCTAGCCAAGCGCAAAATAGCAATGGGTTGTAAGGCAAGTAAAAGGCTGAATGCAGAAGCCTGGAGGCGGGACCTCCTGAAATGGGCAGATGCAAAAACAGCAGCATGGAGGGAAGCAGTGGGCAGAGGGGATGAAGAGAAAACGGAGACACTGACAGCTTGGCTAAATTTGGTCACATCACTGTCGGACTCCGGATTAGAGGGACATGATGTGGCTAGCTCCTTGGACAGTGGAGATAGTGTGGCGATTACGAGTTAAATATAGAATGTTGTAGATTTGCGAGGCTCTGTGAAGGGGGTTTTGGGAGGGGATAGGAGTTAAGAATTTTTTTTGTTTTGTGCACCCTGTTCTGGTGCAATGTATGTTGAGTAATATGAAAACCAATAAAGTATTTTAAAAAGAAATGTTCAAGGCACCGTGGCTGTGTAGCAGTATAGATCCCTAATGGGAAGCGGGATGGCCATGCATCTCTAGTGGTCTGCCGCAGGCGTCCCACTGAAATGTTTCATGATTTGAACTGTCCATACTGTAACACTGATTCATATTATTTATGAGGCTCTTTAGCCGTACCAACCAGGCCTTTAATAAGAATCAACCTTGCCTTGACTAAGACAGTTTTGTCGAAACACCTGTAAGCTGAAAGACTGAATTGTTGATGCACATTGAATTAAATTGCAGCTTACTGAGCACATCAATATACTTGTGTTGATTTGAATGATTAAGAAATGAAGTCTATTAATGTTTCTTTGCTAAGAGAATTCTACCTTTTAGGCTAGCACATTTACCCAGAGCCACCCTGGTTTCATTCGTATCTACTATTTGAGGTTGGGAGTACAGCCTCAAGGATCAGGTGGTGCAGTAAGACTCGCCATATTTTAGGACACCTAGTGCACTAAGAGTCGGATAAGAGTCGGATCTACTCATAGTACTTAACTTAATCCATGAGAGTGTCTCAGGTCCCTCCTCACCAGTGTTGTCCTTAGCTCCCTGTGCCTTAGATATTTTCTTGCACATGGCACGCTTGTGGTCATTCCACCTTTTACGCAGGTCTTCCTTCTCTCATGGCACAGTGGACGCAGCATATAAAGCATTAACCAGTCACATTCACATGTCCCTCTTCTCACTGCCACTTAAGGTGTGCATTTATGCACCAAGGAGTTGTGCATCATGTTGTCACAGCACCTGAAATTCTGTGTCCGCGAAACGTGCAACCCTTGCACTAGCCATTTTTGATGTGGGGGACTGTGTCTGGATGGGTTATTTCCGCCTCTTCTTTTCTCCTGCAGGGACTTTGCTGGAGACCATCAGCACTGGTTATGGCATCATTGCTTCCTCCTGCAGACTGACAGTCACCTGAAAGGGTATTATGTAATTTTCTCTGGTGGCCTGACCGGTGCATCTTCCGTCGGAGGTGGCAGACTTGCGTTGTTCGTGTCAGAGTGTCCACCAACGGACAGGGCTCTGTCATTTTTTACACTGTGATACTTGCATGCATGTACACTTCTGTTTTCCTTGATCATGATGCTGATGTCTCAACTCTGTGTCCTAAAGTATTGAGGCAATTTCAGAACATGTAATATAACTCCATATTGTAATATATAAAATTGCAATTGAACACTGCAATAAAAAGAAGGCCACCTTTAACAATCAGCAGCACGAATGGAGAAGATGTACTAGGCCATGTTAGACTGCTCCTCTATGATGAAATCGTAATGCATAAAACCAGTAAGTTGTTGAATTGTGCATGATCACTGGGACTATGTGAATGTATCTTTTCTCCGGTGTATTTTACTGCAGTTCCCGGCTTTAAATCTGCACGAAAATGCTGTTTCCATTTTTTTTTTCTGAGTACTTCGACAACACAGTTTTCAACCTGCACCATTCATTTAGTGGATTAAGTGTAACGCAAATTCTCATTATGGCTAAAGATCATGTCACTGTATACGTGCATGTCTTTCACAAAAATACAATTTCACTGAGAATGAAAGTAGCCGTGCTCCATTATTACTGCCCGCAGAAAGCAAAACACGCAAAACCACATTTGTGGACGTTCGTTGCTGCCAGTATACATTAGCGGGAAGCAAAAAAACGCCTAACCGTATACACTCTTGCTCAGGGTTCATGACATAGGTGTCTCTAAGCCCCAGCAGGCACCCCTCAAAGAAAAATTAAAATCATTTAAAAAAGTTTATCGAAAAACAATACATCAATTCTAAAACCTATAATTTGTGGCTACCAGTGTTTGCACAGGAACAAATGCGAGCATCACACAGCAGAGCAAAGGATGCCTCGATATTATTTCAGTCTCAAGGATGTGGGCAATCATCACTTGTAGAGTAGTCACGAGGGGGAAGTAGAAGTGGTGCACTGTGTAGCCTGCTGCTTGAACGTCATCAGTGCGTGTCTCTGTCGCTCATTTAACGTGGAAGTAAATTACTTTGGTAGAAATAATTTCAGTAAATATTGCTTTGTGGTTATATTTCGCCACACTCACTTCCTTAATGCAAAGTGTACACGTTATCAGACTGTCTCATTGGGTATCAGATGTTTGCAGTGCAGAAAAAATGTAAAACCTTCACGCACCTTTTATTACTACACCCTCATACATTTTTTTTTTTAAATCGGTGATCGTGTAGGTCGCTGTTCGGAGTCGCTTATCGCTTGATGCACTCTGAAGTAAACTGCACTGAGAATGGGCACGTGTGGCTAGCATACATTCGCCAGACCAGGCATTGAGGGGAGGCGAGAGTTGGTGTGCGGGAGCATACTGGGTTCTACTGTGCGTTTTCCCCATCGGTCGCTACATCCTGGTGTAGTGCTGTGTGTTGGGATGCACTGCGGTGCAAATATCTCGGAAACTGTGTCATATGGCCTTGAATCATGGTTTTCGGCTTTGTGTTTTGTTTCTTGTGTCAGCATGTTTAAAATGAGCTTTAACAGGTCTTTCTACAACCACATTGATGTTTTCCCGATTTCCCACAACCATGTCATGTGTTGAGGTGATGAAAGCGGGGAAAGGCGTGTGGTCTACGAATGTCATGTAGCCCTAGACAGTCATGGCCGCATTGGCATTCATTGTTGAAAATCAATGATCCCGTAGGTCCCTTTCTGAGTCGCTTAATGTTTGATGTGCTTTGCACCCTGCATTGAGAATTGGAGCGTGAGGCTGGCTTGTATAGCCTGGAGCAGACATGGAGGGGAGGCGAGAGTTGGTGTGCTAAAGCAGGATCTTCTCTGTGCTCTCCCCACCTGTCACCTTATCCTGGCACAGTGCAGTGCAGTGTTGTGGGGCAAATATCTCAAAAATGGTGCACCGTAGGGCCTTGAAAAATGGCGTTGAGATGCTTAAAATGAGTGTGTTCCCTGTCCTTCTATGAACACATTGATGTTTTGCCGATTGTGTGCTTTGCAGTGCAAATATCTCAGAAAAAGTGCATCCTGGGGCCTTGAAATGTGGTTTGGACCTTGAGTTTTGTTCCTTCCTTCGAGTCGCTTAACATGACGCCCGCCTTGAGGTTTTTCCGCATCTCATGTGCACAGGGGCTGAAATCCAGCGATCGGGGTGGGGTGTCCTCATGTAATGTAGCCAGTGGTATCCGCAGGGTTCTCACAGATGACTATAACAAATTTGGTGGAACGTTGTGGAATTGTATAAGGAACATACAAACAAACAAACACACTAACTGAGTTTCCCTTTTATGTTTATGGATGTGTTGAGTACTTCATCTTCAGAATCTCGTCCCTGGCATTTCATGATGTGAGCATTAACACGCTTTGTTTACTCAACAGTCCTCCTGCTTTGTCTGAAAGACAGTCTACCAGCCACATCTGTTACGATTTTATTTCTGTATGAAAATATGAGCTTAGAGACAGCCAAGAGTAACACGAAATTCGGCGTGATTAAGTCCTGCTTTAAAAACACAGAACTGTCAACTGTTCTTGGATGTTGTAAAACTAGTAAGACGATCTTTTAAGGCTAACATTTTTATTCCAGTAGAAGACGACCTAATTAAATGGAGGGCATATTTCGGAATGCAGTGCACGGAGTGCATGCCGTGTGTGTTACCTCTTCCATCACTATTTACATTGTAACTTAACTTCACACATTGTTGCAGATCAGACATTGCACTATTATTGTTTGCACTGGAAGTCACTGGACATGCTCTATGTACATCTAGTGGGGAAATTGCACTCCCACCGCTGTCTCACACGTCCTTTCAAAGATGGTTGAAAAGGTTTGCTACTTTGAAGTTTCCGACACAGATCCCTTGCCGGAACTTTCCTTCTAACTAGCTCCATAAATTAAAGAAATTGAAACATGATCACTAATGGAATATTCTAGGAAAATCTCCTCCGGGATGCCCTCCTACGTTCCGTGCTTTGCAGCTGCACTCCAGCAACGTCTATTCAGAAAGAAGAATTGGCTCTCCAGTAACAGGAATACATGTGTTTATCATAAGCCATTATTAATAAGTGAAACCTAATGTTTTACTGCGTGCAACCCTTGGAGCCTGGATACTACAAATCTACGTTTTATTGGACACAAAGGCCCAGAGTATATTTAAATAACACTAAGTAAATTCACCAGATAAAACATATATGGCCATTCATTAAGTTATATGGCCTAGGATTTTGGACTCCTAAAAGTGAGAGAGTTAGGACATTCATAATGGGGCAGATAAACAGCAGTCGTTGGGTAATGGGATGTTTTGGACGGCGTTTCTGGGTTAATCAGACATTTGCCTGCTTTTAAAGCGCGCAGCAAGGAATTCTTCTCTGGCTTCCCTGGTAGAAGAGACCAGATCACTTAGTGGCATGATCTCCTCATGCATTTAGATGACAGGCTGCATCTATTAACATCTGGTTAGCTCGGATGGGAAATCGGCAGTGGTGCTGATTTGTAAGGGGCAGATTCCCAGGGGAGTACTTGCATAATGTTGTACAAATATCAGCCAAAATGAACACAGCACGCGTGCTTTGCAATTGGGAGGGATTTTGTAAGAAACGTTTATTTATATGAAATTATAAAGTGCTTATGCCATACCGAATTGCAAAAAGGCATTGGCAGATATGATGACCCTGACCCAAGTTTGCATTGTGAGCAAGATCTCTGCTGCTGTCTTCCAACCGCATCTCCCCCTACCACCCCCATCCTTTGGCTGATTGTCCCACGCTCTCACTGCCCACAATTAGCTGTCTGTGTCATGACGCCTCCGCATCTATCCATCCTTGTCCTGGCCACGATCAAAACGGAAGAGGAGTGCTGCATTGGAACTCAGCATCAATTTCCATGGCGGTCATGGCCCACAAGGATGTCCCCCTTTATGCGAAACAACAAGTCACATGTTCCGCACAACCCTTCATTAAATACACATTCACGGCTCTAGGCATCCCAGATAGCAATAGAAACCCAGGCTGTTAATAGCAATAATACCCTTTACACTGCCTTTAGCGGGTGGTGTAGCCCATGGAACATGTTATTATTGCAAGCGACTGTGGGGAGAAGAGTAAGGATGAGCATTTTGAAAGTTTAGGGGACAGAGGGCCCAACACAGGGGAAGAACTCACTCAGCATAAGGAACAATGGGACAACCAATAATACATGAAATGAAGAGCAGAGGAGATTGAGGAGGAGAGTACATTTAAAAAAAAAATAAGTAGTGAAGTAAGATGGACTTTTCCCTGGAAGAGCTGTGAAACCTCACCCAGATGGAAATGCTTGGGAAGGCAAATATGCCCCTGAAGTAATTCAGACCCGAAGTGACATATTTTCACAGATGTTTATGTGCTGTTGTTGGGATTGACTGTTAGAATAAACTGTGGCTGGTTTTACTCCATTAATATTTGATGTCAAGTGTTACTTTCCCCCACTAAGGGGCCGTGGTATTGGGTAGCCCTGCTATGTATTTGTATGTGTCAGGTTTGTTTTTAGGTCCCCTTACTGGACCCGGAAGTTGACCTGTGGCTGAAAGGTGAGAATATTTACCCGTCAGTAGTCTAAGCAAGGGGTTGATACTTGCTAGTAGGAAACGGTCAACAAGCGAACTCTGTCCTACATACTAGGGACCCTGTGTTGGTTATGGAATACTGAGAAAGAGCCATGTTTTCATTGATAAGCACATCAGAAATATTAGGCCTCCTTGCACGTTTCCCAGAATGGGAAATAATATGCTAACGGGGCATTCATAGAATTACTGCCACTTTACCAGCACTTTTCTTCATCGCTGAGCTCCGTTTAGGCGATTTATGGTGGTAAATTGGAGAATTTACCTCAAGCAAAGTGCTCAAGGTAAATTCACCACTTTATCTCCATAAATCCTTGGATTTACCATAGAGGAGGGACCACTGAAGCTAAATCGGCAAAAAATACCTGTTGAATAAATCCTATATACTACCAAAATGGAAATTAACACCAAACTACTACCACTCTTGATAACGTTTTAAATAGTTCAGAGAGAGTGGGAGCAATGGTAAAATGGGGTTGGCAGTGCATTTGCAGAAAAATCATGGAATTTTCACCATACTCATGATTTGTATTGTATGTAATCATTTTTTGGCAATATGCATCTATCTCTGTAGGTGTAACCGCTACATCTTTATAATTAGTGAAGCTGTTGAAATTCATATTTGAACCATTCTTTGCTGGTCTTTCTTCACAATGTATATAGTTATAGGAGGCTGGGTACAATGGAATTGGCCTGATGGAGGGAAAATCATACAGGTGATTCAAAAAAATGAAAAAAACACAAATTGGTCCTTAAAATTAACTTGCAGGAAGCTTAGTAGAGGACATAATGGGCCTCATTACAACTCAGGCGTTAAGGGTTAACGCCACCGTTAACCCTTAACGCCTGATTCTGATTTTAACGCCTGCTTTTAGCAGGCGTTAAAATCCATGGCGCTAACCTGCCATGGTGCTAATTACGCCGCCGTAATTTACGGCGGCGTAATTAGCGCCTTCCCCACTCCCATTATGCCCTATGGGGCAAAAATGGGAATGGGGAAGGGAAAATGGGAAATGGGGATTTACCGCCCCACTCACCTTGGAATGGGGCAGTAAATCCGCCATCCACCATGGTGTAAACGGAGTTTACACCATGGTGGTAAAGTTGGTGCACTTAGCACCAAGGTTGTAATGAGGCCCAATCAGTCTATAGTGCACAAGGTAAGTACAGGGTGCCAAATTCGCAGTGTTGAATGGTAAGGACATTTAGCGCATTTGTTTCTGGTGTGTTTGGTGTTTGCTTATCAGCAAAGAGGAAGCATTTATGATTTTTGTATGGTTTCAAGATGTAGTTCAGTGATCTTGGGCCTCATTACGACCCTGGCGGTAAGGGGTTTACGCCAGCGTTAGCTGCGCCGACCCCTTACCGCCAATTACGAGGTCCCTTAGCGCCATGGCGCTTTTAACACCTGCTTTTAGCAGATGTTAAAATCCATGGCGCTAAGGGACCATGGAGTTAATTACGCCACCGTAATTTACGGTGGCGTAATTAACGCCTTCCCCACTCCCATTATGCCCTATGGGGCAAAAATGGGAATGGGGAAGGGTAAATGGGGATTGGGGACTTACCGCCCCGCCAAGGTCGGAATGGGGCGGTAAGTCCGCCAACCACCATGGCGTAAACGTAGTTTACGCCATGGTGGTAAAGTCACGGCCCAGGCGGTAACTTGGTGTCAGCTTAATACCATGTTACTGCAAAAAGTATTGCACAATCTCTTTTTGACACAGCAGCAGAGTCTTCTGAGTCCAGAGGTGCTACAGTCTGGATAGGTTGCTCTATCGCACAAGTTGCAAGGCTAAGTCTGTTGTCCAGAGGCCAGCAGAACTGTTCAAGTGGGCACCTTGGCATGAAAAGGGGGGCATGAAATCTCAAGTGCACTCTAAGAGCAGTTGTTGCAGCATTATACACAAAGACAGGTGCAGACTCTTTGGCTTGTGAAATACTCTTTATAGAGCCTGCATCTTGGCTTGCAGCTGGGGTCTCTATCTGTGGGCTACCGGGAGTCCTTCCTCAGTTTCTAATGCACATGACGATCAAGGAAGAGGAAGACTAGGCCCTTTAAAAACATGTTGTTGCAATTGGCACAGGGGCACATGAGTAAAAGGGGTTCACAGTAAGTGCTAGCCTCATCATGTCTACCAACACTCTTAGAAGCACGGCTACACTAAACAAGGGATTGACCCAACAGAATACCAAACTAACTTTGCTGAGACACGTATTCGCAACTTTTCTTAACCTAGACCGGGTCGTAGAAAATCACTATCTGCATTATCCAGGGGTGGCGACATATAAGACATTCCAAACTATAGTTCTAAAACTACTTGTAGCACTAGGGGGATGGGTTTATGGAACAATTCTTCATAGGGCCTCATTACGACCAAGGCGTTAAGGGTTAACGCCGTCGTTAACCCTTAACGCCTGATTCTGATTTTAACGGCTGCTTTTAGCAGCCGTTAAAATCCATGGCGCTAACCTGCCATGATGCTAATTACGCCACCGTAATTTACGGTGGCGTAATTAGCGCCTTCCCCACTCCCATTATGCCCTATGGGGCAAAAATGGGAATGGGGAAGGGAAAATGGGAAATGAGGATTTACCGCCCCACTCACCTTGGAATGGGGCGGTAAATCCGCCATCCACCATGGTGTAACGTAGTTTACACCATGGTGGTAAAGTTGGCGCAATTAGCGCCTGGGTCGTAATGACCCCCATAGTTGTGCTACAATGCGATTCCAGGTGGTTCTGCTGAGGGGGAGTTACTGCACTCCATTGATCAAAATAGTATTTTGGCAAGCACAGCATTTCCGTGGCTTGCCTTATCTGGTCCTCGTGATTCAGCTCTGCAGGACTCAGACAACCTGAACTCCCTCTCCGTGGTAAATTTGACAGAGGTTAGAAATAGAGTTTATTTTACTCCTAATAATAATGAGTCTATTTCAGTCATTGCCCGGTCTCATCATCACCAAGTTCCCAATTAATTACACAAATCTTGTGACCTCTTCAGAACTCCATCTTCTCACAAGATCTGGATGGGCATTCTGATATCATAAATTAATTGGATTCAAACCCAAGGAGCATACATTACAACATGATGATCATGATATTTGACCAAAGAAGGAAGAAACCTAGGTCTATCAATTGTCTCCCCAGAGGTACGCGGATTGAGGGTGTCTCTGACTATAAATATTTAGGTATTTACATTGATACAAAACTGTGTGGAAGTGTTCATTTGGACAGAACTAACGTTAAGTTCTCCCAGGTCACTGGTTCAACTGGATCTTTCATGCTCAGGTGGAGGATATTCGGTTGCTTCCTTGCTCATACTTTACCATTATCCTCTATAGAGCAGCGATCAGGCGCATCTGACACTGACTGAAGTTACTAAACTTGAGTCGGCTATACTGAAAAGACTCTTTAAATTACCTACTTATGCAGCGTTTGAGAAGATCTAACTTGGATTTGATTTGGTCCCCATACAGATATGTTACTTAATGGGTCTCCTTACTGCTTACTGGAGAATTGCTAATTCTTCCAATGATTCCCTGCATAATATATTACTTGGAGTCATAATGACTAGACCCAGTTGTATGACCCCGAGCTGCATACAAATTATTTAGCCCATTGCAAACAAATGGCTGGCATGGTTCCAGAAAATGTTCTAAAATGCCTCTTTGCCAGTTTAAAACACCATGAAATCTATCATATGCAGTACAATTATGGCACACATAACTGGGGACCTGGCCAGTAAAAGTAATGCCACACAATATAGGGAATATATAAGAAAGGGAATCTGGTCCAGTTTACATGTCTCACTTTATGGTTAATTCTCTGGTGTGAGACTACCTTAAGATCAAATGTAACATTGTCAAGACTTTGGAAATCCAAGGGGCATGGATGGGTATTCCTATACGTGCCAGATTGTGCAGATTCTGTGGAGACCAAGAATTTGAAATTGCAAAACATTTACTGACATTCTGCTCTTCAATGGTAACATTATTCAGAGAACCATCATTGAGATCAGCTGGCCTGCAAGTGACTCTCCGAGGAAATAAACTTTGGCCACTTTTTATGAATGGGTGTAATGAACTTTGTATTGTTTATTTAACTTTCCTGTGGAAGATTCTTATTTATATTTTAACCATTGTTGCATTTTCTTTTATCGTTCAAATTGCATTAAATGGCTGCTTACCGATTGTTATTGGAAATTTGGGTATTAAAAGTTATTTTTAGTTAACTGTAAAATACTGTAAATAAATAAATAAATAAATAAATAAATACATAAATTACAACACCCCTGCTGACTTACCAGCTGGGTCTACAATCTCAGCTTTACATTTTTTCATTTTTTTTATTTTGAATTTGTATTTGCTGTATTACAAAAGGAAGAAAATGAACATCTGATACAAAAGAAACAAGAGAAGATGAATAGCATATTATACAACACCTCATTTGTCGGGCTGAGAATGGACTGGGAAGAGGCTGTAGGCAACAATTTAACAAGTAACACCACCTTGAGAGTAGTCCATGGTCAGTTGCAGAGGATGTTAGAATCCACTGCAGCCGTTGCCACTGCCTCCTCAGCGCAGTCCAATCGTTTGACCATAGATTCTAAGAAAAAGGCTAGAGTCATGATTCATTTTTGTTCAGTCCTGTTAAACATTATCTGCCCCAGTCTTTAACACATATAGTAGGTCTGTCGATCCTGACATTTCCAAAATGTGGTTTTCTTTCCTCAGTGAGGGCGACGCAGAATAGAGCAAGGTGTTTTAAGGTTTCTTTCGAGTCACTGCACAGTCTACATTGATCTGATGTTGATTTGTTTGTTGACCATAAATGTGTTCTTTCTCTTGTTTTGAACATGTTCATACGAAACATCAAATGCAGTCTTCTTCTTCTTGCATCAGGAAAACGTTTCCAAGGAGTATGTATCTCATTTAGGCCTCGTTTTTCACAAGGAACGTCTTGCATGAGTCTATAAGCTCGTCTAAGGTCACAAGTCTCTCACCAGTCTCTCCTCCATAATTATTTTGTTCACTTTATCAGGATTGTTGTGGAGTGTATCAATATCTGTGTCTAGTTCCATGAGCAGGATTTTACAGCGTTGCAGCTATAGGTACAGTACAGATTTCTTGTTGTTTTCCCCAGGATTTTCGAGGATTTTGAACTGAAGAGTGATGTCTTGCAAGGTCATTTTGCGAAACAAGACGAGTGTGTTCCAGGACACTCTTGAATTGATAGATATTAAGCTCAGTTCATATCTTATACACGGTGAAGGTGTACTTCTTGGTAAAGTAAGAACTTTGGACCAAAAGTTGTTTTCTAACGTGTTCCACAGATCAGATGGATAACCAGGGCACACTCCACACCATAGATTAACGCAGGAGTCGCTTTTTGTTTGAAAAAGGCCAAAATGGGGATTAACGAGTACAGGCTGTATTTTGTATTCAGGACCGTCTCCTGGATGGCCAGTTGTCGACACTTCAGTTTGGTGGCTTCAAACCATGGTGCATCGTTCAGACGAGCTGATCTTCACACCCAGGTATTTCGTGTGTGTTATATAGTTTAGCTGTGTTTTCTCTATATGCCATTTAAAATTTGGTCGCTTAATTTATTTTTTGCCCACGCAGATCTCTCAGCACAAGTATCTCAGATTTGGCTATGTTTATGCTCAAGGCGTTATTCTCAACGCATCGTTCTAGTGCAGTTAGTTTCCGTTGAAGGCCGACTGGTGTCTAGCAGAATTAAGTCATCTGCGTAAAGTAGATGAATTACATGTGACCCATTCATTTTTGGTGAAAAGGAACCTTCGCTGTTGATTGTTTGGTCGATATCAGAGAGGAAGAAATTGAAAATGATAGCTGTGAGTGGGCAACCTTGCTTCACTCCGTGTTGTGTTGGAATTGCTGGAGAGAGTTTCCCCAGACGATCAAGATGTATTCTGATATCAGCCTTGGTGTGCAGATCTTTTATAGCAGCAAAAAGGCTCAGGGGACTCATCCACTTGATGCATTTTGCCAATAACAGTTAACATTTGGAACTGTCAAAGGCTTGGGATAAGTCAATTACAGCAAGGTAAATCTTAGTCCCAGTTCGTATTGCTTCCATTTTAATAATGTTGACGATGAGCAAGTTCAGACTACAGCCTACTCCTTTTATAAAACCAGTTTGTCTCGGGTCAATAAAGTTGTTCCGCCGAGTCCAATTTAGCAATTTATCTTTCAGCAAAGTCACATATAGCTTGCTCAAGATGTCAAGCAGTGCAATCGGATGGTAGTCTTTGGGGTTTGATCTGTTTTCCTTTTTAAACACTGGTACAATAATTCCACTCTTCCATGATGTTGGAGTGACATGTTCTGTCATGATTTTCTTGAACAAGGTATAACAAAAATCCGCTCAAATTTGGGGGTTTTCTTTGAGCGTAAAATTGATAAGTTCATCAGGACCAGGAGCTTGTGACTTCCTGAGTTGTTAATAGTCTCTAAGATGTCTTCTTTTGAGAACCTCAATCCCAATGGTCTAAAGAGGGAAAAGCAAAGTCTGGTATGCTACCATTTTTCGTATACGATGTAATGAGTTAGCCAGGCATTTTCAGTGACCATATTGGCTTGAAGAGCAGTTTGAGCTTACATTTTGTTCTAAACTCATTGGTAAGACTTTGCGAGAACATCAACTATGACATGATAAATATAAAAGCACAGCTGCAATCTATGAATGCAAAAATGAGCTTTATTGAGGGTTATATTACTGCTCAAAGTGACAACATGGGGGACAGAGGCCACGACCCAGTTCTTGCCCTTCAGTACAATTCTCAGCTCATCATCCCAATCCAGTAAATGATCACAGTAGATCTGACATCCACCCTGTTGAGACCATACAATAGACATCCGATTGAATCGGATTGCAAAATTTTGACTACATTACAACTAGGTGAAAATTTGGCGATACAGGGTGTACTGAGCTTTATAGTCTTTGGTCCTATCCTTGTCACACAATGAGGTTGTGGTCTTTAACTCCCAAGATTCTTTACTGCCTTGTAAGGCCTCAATGAAAGGCAACTCATTGTTGGAGTTGGAAAACCTTTTTACCCATGAGGATGATGCTCCTGCTAACCAGATCCTCATCCATCAATCTTCACCTGTAAGGATTGATACCTCTGACTTCCTTGATTAAGTATTGGACATGCTCCAATAATATGAAAACCGTTAATAGTGCACAAAACGTTGGTACCCCCCTCAAGGCTAGTCAGCCAGCACCTGGTCCAATGATTTTGCTTTGGGTCCCAGCAGTAGAAACCCGCACAAGGGTGTGGTCTGGGAAGCAATGAATCAAGATGGAGTTCATGGTGCTTTGGATTTGGGCTTGTGTGCTGGAGAAGCTGCATATCCTGTATACAGACTTCGAACTGTGAACTGTGCTTCCACGAAGCAGAGCAGTGTATTTGTTTAAACAACGTGGTTTACAATGTGGGAGGAAGTCACACCCCTTACCCACAACACCTTTATCACTGGAATGCTTGTGCATTTCGCGCATGCCCATTTTGGCAAGAGCTTCGTAAGAGCTGTTGTGGCTGGATCGGACTGCTCATGTGCTGGAGAAGCTGCATATCCTGTATACAGACTTTGAACTGTGAATTGTGCTTCCACAGTATGACTCCACCAAAAGACTGTGATTTGGTCTAAGTTTAACAGAGTATCACAAGATTTCAAATTACACTCACTTTGAATGCAGGAGCAGAGCAGCGTATTTGTTTAAACAACGTGGTTTGCAGCGTGGGAGGAGGACACACCCCTTTCCCACAATACCTTTATTACTGGAACGCTCGCGCATTTCGCACATGCGTATTTTGGCAAGAGCTTCGTAAGAGCTGTTGTGGCTGTTAGGGCTGAGGGAGGTGAGTGATCCTCGCATCTATAGCAAAGGTTTAATATACTGTGTGTAATAGCTTGTATGAGGTGCTGCTTATACACACTTAAAACTGACATGCCGGAGCACTTAGCTATCATCCGTGCCTCATTAACTCTTAAATCCACTCCTGCCAAACCATCTCACATTATTGCTAGTAGAAGAAAATGTACGGGTGTGACATCTTTTGTACTTGACCGAAGGATTTATATGGAGGAAATTCGAGACATGCTCAGAGAGCAAAAGCCTCAAGATCTAGAATGTGAGCATGTGTCTCAACAACGGAACGAGGCTGGAGCGCCACTTCCGCATACAGAAAGTGTCAGACAGCCAGACATTGCAAATGTTTCCCTGACTGATACGCAATTATTGACAGGTGCATGCTCCGTTGTACCTGACAACGGCAAAAGCAGACCACCTACAGAGAGATTACCCCCTAAAATTGCTGCGTGTGGCGTGGCCTTTAAGTTGCCCTATTTTGGCAAAGTCATCTCGGAGGTTTAGGCCCAAGTTTCTACGCATAGTGTGATAAGCAATGCTGAATCCACTTGCCAAACGTCAGCAAATGATATAGCTGATAAATCACAAACACTAGCTGAAGAAATGGTCGGTGAAAGCCTTCAGAAGCAAATGCTGAGACCCGAGGATTCAGTACGGGTACCGGCATGTTTTTCTCCAATTGCTAATGTCTCACCGAGTCCCCGGAACTCCACAAATCATTCCCATAGTATGTTTGATCAGTCCATACACAATGTCTCAGATCATTTGCTATCTTATATTCATCCTACCCCGCATAGAGCCCAGCGGCCGTCCATAGTGAATGAGGGTAGGCTAGCTCCCCAAATTGGTTATAGTAATCAGCTTCCTCTCCTAGAAATCACTCTCAAAGCAATGAATACTACTATGTTGACATTTACTAAATTATTTTAAACCTTGGATTTTAAAATGAACACACAAACAACACAGATAGAAAAAATCATTACATGGATGCATGCCTTTGATCAAAAGCGTGACTCACTGAGAGAAGCACCTATTGTCAAAAGCTTAAGTGAGATGCCTGAGCAACTGAATGAATTGGCGCTTGAGAGTATGAGTGGTCGGATGATGTCGGCTCCCCCTCCTAAGGACAATTTGCCAGCAACTCAGGCTGAATGTCTGATAGTGAGTGTGTCTGAAGGGGCGCTGGTCCCTATAGTAGCAAGCGTGTCTGAAGGTGCTCCGGTCCCAAGATTACCCATAGTTCCTGAAATAGTGGCTTACAATGTTCCCATCACAGTTGTAAGTAGGCCTGAGGTATTCAACATGTTTCAAGCCAAACCTGCCATAACTTTTGGAAATAGTGGTGGTGCACTTGCCAAATCAATAAAGCAAACACAATCTGCCCTCTTGAACAAATCTAATGGCCATCAAGCTTTAGAACAAGTAACCGCGAGGGAAGAATGTTGGCCTGGTGGCAAAAAAAAAAGATTTTGAACCGCTATAAAGCAAATGCAAAGAAGCAGTGGAAAGCACCGTTGGTTAGCACCGTTGGATAATTTGATTTCTGCTATAACAGCAGCCGGAGTAAAAGCAGGCGCAGAATCCAACAGTCAAACTACAAAACTGCAATCTATGATTCATAACAATACCACAGATAGCACAGCAATCAAATATTATGAATGTGCCTCCAGAGCCATAACTCAGGGGTCTGCTACGAATAACACATCTAAGGCAGTGTCGCCTCTGAGTGAGAACATGTCTGTTTGTTAGGGAGAATTCTCTAGAATGGCTAATTTCCCTTACCTACTGAGTCCCTCAGCAGCTTTGCTGGATTTCTAGGATTTATTTTGTTTCACCTGGTAAGAGTATGAGCCTTTTTTCCCACTCTTACATGTGATTTGCTGTGTGTGTTTAAAAATGTTTGTGTTTATAGACTGTGGAGCTTCACCACCTCCATATGCATCATCTTTTGACTATCTGTTACACAGCACCCTTAGTGCAGTGACACAGGGTTGTCTTTTTCGGACTTCCCACTCTAAACTCCATAATCTGGGACAGACTACTGTCTCCAAGAATTTGTAAAGTTGCCATTGACTTTATTAGTCTTTTTAAATTCACAGACCCAGTACAAACTATCTTACATAGAGTACTGGATAGGATTAATAGTGATCCCTTTTTGTCTGTCTCTCATGGAACATTATTTCGTTCCCCTTTCTTTAAGATTTGGCTGGTGGGAGTGGTATCTAACATATGTAAATAGGCTTGGTACTGTTTTAGGCTAAGTTAGTAGCCTCAAACTTAAATCCGCTGGACCCCATTTACTTTTATTTGGTTCCGGCTGGGTTTATTCACCATTTCTTTTTGTCAAGGTCTTTCTTGTGTTTTACTCTGCGCGCCAAACCAGGTTTGGTTCCTTTGTTCACTGTCCTTTGGCGAACTTCTGCCCAGAATCCCTACTTAGGCGCCTGAGAGTCTGGGTCGACAGGATGTTAGGGAGGGGTTTTAGGCCCCCTGCACAGGTTTCCCTTGTAAACCCAAGTCACACTCTGGTTTGATTGGCTAGGTGACTGTCCTGACAGGACAGCCACCCTGCTCTGTGATTGACAGCCAGCCTCTGTGAATGGGGGGAAACTGTATAAAAAGCAGGTATCTGGGACTAGGAAGGCAGAGTCACCAGTTGATCGAGAGAACGGAAGAGAAGCTGAAAGAAGAGGACACTACCAGGACTGAACCTCCCGTTGAAGCCCTGCTACGGGTCCGAATCTCCAAACTTCTACGACAGAGAAGATCTGCAAGGAATCTTCTGCCCTTGAGCTGGTGGGACCAACCAATTCGCCAAACACCAAGCAAGGCCTCCCTCCCCTGGTGAAATTTGCTGTGCATCGCTGCAGTGAACTGGATAGCCAGGAGGCTCGGATCCTGTGTGGGTTTTAAGGAGAGCACGTTTTCTTTGTTGCTGTGCTCTGCTGCTGGTTTCTTCCCTGGGCAGCGCATGACCCCCTAGTCTTCCTGCTTCATGTCAGTCCAACAGTCGCTTCAGGAACCATGAGCCTGTAGGACCTGCCAGGAACTTCTGCCTCAGCTACAGCCTTCTTCTTCATTTAAGGTACTGTTGTAACCCGGTTGTTCGTTCCGTCCAACCGCGGTGAAAGTGTTTGATATCTTTTGCCAATCTGATGGCTTGTCCTTCTCTACTCTTTTTAAAAAACCTTTTCCTTCGACCAACCTCGTTTCGAACTCTTGACAAAGACTTAACCGCAAACTACTCTGAACTGTGTGATCCTCTGCAAAGACTCTGTATCATTAACATTGGTCCAGACCTATTGATTTGAATCCTCATTGTAGCAATCCTTTTCTAGATTTCCCTGCCTACTTACTCGTTGGTGCTGCTTAATTTTGTATAACCTTGTCTTTCCCTCACTTTTAAATTGCTGCAGTGCCATTTTGCTCACACTTCATTTTGTGCTTAACTCGTCCAGAATTCATTGGGTGTTGTGTAGTATATTAAGAGTATGATTGTTCTGCTGCTTTACTTAGTGAATTGTTTTAGAACTGATGTGTAAATAAATTTATATTCTTTTACTCAGAAACCTTGAATAAGTGTTTGTTTGAACCATAGTAATTGCTGTCTTTTGTGTAACTTCTGACACTGTTCACTTTACTCTTGAGATAAGTCTGGCTGCTTAGCCATTGCTACCACTTTACTGTGTAGTACGGGCTTGTACCAAAGGTGAATTTGTACTTGCACTTGTAGTCTTAATTGTGTGTGGTTTTCCCAAAGGGTACTGCATATGATTCTGCCTAATACTGTTCCAGACTCAGGCACACTGGAGGGTATGCTACCTCAAATTCAAAATATGATAAAATAATCTTTTGATAACTTTCTGAGACAGCAAAAGGTAATCATAGCGGATGAAGAAAATAGGCAGAGAGCGATAGTACCCTCAATGCTGACAGTGAATAGGGGGCCAATAAACTCACAACAACATAATGATATGAGAGAGATGGAGCCAACAAAAAAAATAATATCTCGACAACCTATGAGTGAAAAAGCAAACCAGTAGGTGTGGACTCAAAAGATTACACTCATTGTTTTAAAATGAAATGCAACTTATGATTTGAATCGCACATCCATACTGGCCATCGTCAAAGATGTAATCGCCTGCAGGATATCACAACATTTGATACCAACCAGGTTGAATTCTTGAATGATGAGATTCTCACGACAGTAAGATTGTGGGTGCCCTAGAATGTCGTGAGAAATCTCCTTTGGCAAGCAAAGGTGGATCTGTTTGTGCTTGGATTCATTTTGGCACAAGATCTGTCAGTGGCATTCAGATCTGCATCTCAAGAACAAATTGAAATGGGGAAAAATATAGTCCCTATTAGAACACCAAGAATATATAAACAGAGTCTAACCAGAGGAAATAACTTTCAAGGAGGTAACATGAATAATGGGAGATCATAACTAGCACAAGTCCCTAATGCGGGGGTGTTCACTCTTGCAAGTTGGAACACATGTGGCTCAGCACATATATTTGGAATTAGTGCAGCAATTATTGCAGAGTTTAGTATAATTGCTTTACAAGAAACATGGTTGGTTGATCATCCCGTGTGGAATGGACACAAAATATTGCTTTTACCTGCTAAATCCGGAAATAGAGGATGACCAGCCTCTGGGCACGTTGTAGCTGTAAACTCGAAAGATGGTTTCGAGATCTTTCCTTGGGCCACCCCGAATAATTACTTTCAGCTGGTTAAGATAAAATATCAAGGGGGCTTCATTGCCTTGGTAAACATGTATCGGAATCCTTTGGCCATATCTGATGATACATTCTTTCAAGATCTAGGTAAATTACTTGATATGGTGCTATTGGACCCTGAAATTACTAATATAGTGTTGGCGGGTGATCTTAATCTGAAATTCTTTTGACCTGATAACATAAAAAGATCCTTCATGCCAGAGATGGTTACATTTTGTGAACTTGCGCCAATTTTGTATGCTCAATGGAGCATTTAAATCTGATAATCATCCGAGGAGTACCTGGTGACGTGGTAAAAGTGAGTTGTAATAGACTATGGGCCTCATTACACGTTAGGCGGTAAGGGTTTATCGGTACCGGTATTTTACCGGTACCGGTAAATCCTTACCACCTTACTACGAGGTCCCTTTGCGGGTTGGGGATTTTAATGCCTGCTTTTTGCAGGCGTTAAAAACCAACCCGCAAAGGGACCCAGGGAGCTAATCACGGTACCGCAATTTGCAGTGCCGTAGTTAGCGCCTTCCCCATTCCCATTATGCCCTATGGGGCAAAAATGAGAATGGGGAAAGGCAGTTGTGGAAGGGGGAATTACCGCCCCTCCAACCTTGGAATGGGGCGGTAATTCCCCGTTCCACCGAGGGGTGCCGGTATTTTACCGGCATGAACCATGGCGCTAATTGTGCCATGGTTCACCGCCTACCGTGTAATGAGGCCCTATATATTCATGGACAGATTCACTTTTAGCCGAACCTCTGTGTTTGAGGTAATGACACAAGTGCACAGTGACCATGAACTTTTACCGACGCGATGGTCTTATGATCGCTGTCAGGAAAAGCTTTGTGGCAAAAGCCATCCCTTTACTGTGTGCATTAATAATGTACAAACACGATTTTGATGGGATGAACGACCTCTTGAATCCTTAAATGCCAGACTTGGAAGTTATAAACAATCTCTAACATGGGTTCGTGAACTTTACACCATCCTTTTGCAGTGGTACAAACAACAGGCTGGTATAACTCAACATAACTACCAAAAGACAAAGCATACTTTCGATTTTGAAATTCGGGCACGAAAAGCTGAACTTCGCAAAGACAAGAAATTGGCCATGGTATTGCCAATTGCATTGCGGGCAGTAACCATTAAGAAGTTAAAGTGTAAATACACAAACTGGTTACGCTCATATAGAAGTGTGCTATACCAGTCTGATGGTGAGGCAATGCTGGAAGCCATACAATCTAAAAATAGTGCTGGTATTTGGGCCCTAATGAATGCTGCGGCCCATACAAGGCAGCTTCCAGTCCAAATTAATGGAGTACTGCAACACCAATAGGTTTCGCATTTGTACAAATGGATGAAGTGCCGCTACATGGTGATGGGAACGACATGGATGTCTATTCTGAGTTTGACAAATTGGTGGCCATGGAGGAAGACATTTACCCTTACAGTTTATCAAATGGCGTCCTCAAGGGGGACCCTAATCTATGGGCTGGTATACTCGGTACCCTATTTCTCATTATACTAAGAACGTAGAGTATACCGGAATCCTGGAAAACTTCATTTTTATACCAATATTCAAGAAGGGTGATAAGATTCTACCACATAACTACTGGCCTATAGCCCTTCTTGATGTGAGAAGAACATTCTTTTCTTCAGTTATCTTGAGGACACTTTCAGGCCAATTCATGGAATTAATGTGCGCTGAAAAAATCGGCGCACGCGTGCGAAAACGTGCGATTCGCAGTGTTACTTGAAAAATCGCAGTGCAAGTGCGAATATCGCAGGGAAACCAGCGCACATCTATTCATGGAAGTCCGTGCGCGAGAAAAATGTGGGATGTGCGCTGAAAAGTGCGCGGCGCACGCCGGCGCACAGGTCATCTAACGGCGTGCGCTAAGGCCA
Organism: Ambystoma mexicanum; assembly: GCF_040938575.1. Taxonomy (NCBI): domain Eukaryota; kingdom Metazoa; phylum Chordata; class Amphibia; order Caudata; family Ambystomatidae; genus Ambystoma; species Ambystoma mexicanum. Next base: position 838,987,922 of record NC_090935.1, on the reverse strand, counting down.
CAGCGAAATTGCACATAGCACGGCGCACATAACAAAAGTAGGCGGAACACGGGGCGTTACAAGCAGAATGGGGAACAACTCGTGAAAATGTGGGCGTCACGGGGGAAGTACAGGAGGCAAGTGCGCGGAACGCCCACACGCTCGCCTACAACACGTATTCATGGAATCGAATAGGGCAAACCAGCGCACGGGCAAAGACGCGCACAGGGCCATACACGTCCGCCACACGAAAGCAGGCGGTAGCGTCCCTGCGCAGGAAAAAAATGTGCGCCAAAATGTGCGCTAACAAAAAGCACGTATATACAGCTATGATAAATGTCCCATACTTTGGCCCTCTAGGACAAATGACGTGCAAAGGGGTACGCGACAAACACAGACACCCGCTGTGTCAAAAATAGCGTGTGCGTGTATTCCTGGCATGTGCGGGACGTATTAAACGCGATCGGGCCTGGGTGCGTGTATCTCAGGGGTGTGCGAGAAGTTTCACATGCGATTGGGCTGGGTACGTGTATTTCAGGGGTGCGCGAGAAGTTTCACACGCGATCGGGCCTGGGGGAGCGTGTGCGTGTATTTCAGGGGTGCGCAAGAAGTTTTACACGCGATTGGCCTGGGTACGTGTATTTCAGGGGTGCGCGGGTGTTTCCAGACGCGATCGGGCCTGGGGGAGCGGGTACGTGTATTTCAAGGGTGCGCAAGAAGTTTTACATGCGATTGGCCTGGGTGCATGTATCTCAGGGTTACGCGAGAAGTTTCACACGCGATTGGGCTGGGTACGTGTATTTCAGGGGTGCGCGAGAAGTTTCACACGCGATCGGGCCTTGTGGAGCGTGTGCGTGTATTTCAGGGGTGCGCGAGAAGTTTTACACGCGATTGGGCTTGTTACGTGTATTTCAGGGGTGCGCGAGAAGTTTCACACGCGATCGGGCCTGGGGGAGCGTGTGCGTGTATTACAGGGGTGCGCAAGAAGTTTTACACGCCATTGGCCTGGGTACGTGTATTTCAGGGGTGCGCGGGTGTTTCCACACGCGATCGGGCCTGGGGGAGCGGGTACGTGTATTTCAGGGGTGCGCGAGAAGTTTTACATGCAATTGGCCTGGGTGCGTGTATTTCAGGGGTGCGTGAGAAGTTTTACACGCGATTGGGCTAGGTACGTGTATTTCAGGGGTGCACGGGTGTTTTCACACGCGATTGGCCTGGGTACGTGTATTCCAGGGTTGCACGCAAAGTTCTACACGCGCGATTGGTCTGGGTACGTGATTTCATTGGAGGCGCGTCTGTGACGTGACACGCGCGGGCATTTCCCTGAACCCTGGTGCATGTTACACGTCCGAGAACTGCACGTCCCAGTGTCATCTCGTGTAATTGGAGGATAGGGCCTTAGTGCATATACGGGAAGTGACGTTGGACGTTTGGTCCGGTTTAAAAGGTACGTGTAGGACGTCATTTCCTTGTACGTGCTTTTCGTGGAGAGCGAGTGGGTGAATACTGTACTTCTTGTCGGTTCACACGAGATTTACTTCACAGCATTTCTAGTTCGTACTCCCTGTTACCTCTGTCAGTTTTTTCTGATTTTCCCTTGGACCTGTTTCCTCAAACAGCGTTCACTTCTTCTTTTGTCCTGTCTCCTCAGACAGCGTACAATTCTTCTTTTGGCGGGGGTGTTGCCAACGCGCACACGCGTGTATTTTTCACGTTCTTTTCCCAGGCAGATGGTGAGTCGCGCAAGTATTTACCAACTGTGCTTGCCCCGGGTGTCACGTACCCCTTCAGAGATCATTGTAGGCTGCGTGTGACATGCGTACATTCATTATTGTGTTTCTGGGTGCCACAGCGTAGTGCGGGTTCATTTTTCCACGCACGTGGTCTACGAGGGGTCGCGTGCACGTCATTTTCTGTTTTTGGGGTGCGTTGCGTGACCCGTCATCTTTCCCCAGGTGTTCCATACAGCCTTGCTAGAGCACTAAGGTACGAATTCCATCTAGTACCCTACCCCTTTGACCCCCAATTGCCCAGGACAATAGTTTACTGCAACTCCCATATGCACAACAACATCAGTGCCATGGCTGGGAGGCGAGCAAGCGGTAAGGGTGGCAAAGGTGGCCGAGCCTCAAGAGGTGGCCGTGGTGGGCGCGGTAGGGGACGTGGCCGGGATTTGCAGGCTACCCCTAGCCCCCCACGTGTGGAGGACCAGTCTGGGACACCCATGCCCCCCCCCCATGGTTGAGGGAAACGTGGCTGACACCATCTCTGCTCAGCCCTTGTCGGACCGGCCCATTGTGGCACCTGACCTGGCACAGGGTGACTCCCAGGCTGACTTCCAGGTCACCAAGTCTAGGCCACGGGTGGCGATGCAAGTCTGTGTCACCAGGTCATGTGGGTCAGGGGCAGCCATGTCATCTGCTGCCCCGAGTAGGCGGGGTGGGGAGGCTGCAGGGCAGCAGCAGCTCCGTCCACCCCAGCTCTGACTCTCCCAGCCAGGACATTGTTGGTCCCGGTCCATCAGACTGAGGTTCCCCCTGCCAACATCACACTTCAGCTAATGCCTGCCGAAAGTCATATGGTCAGTGTGCCATCGCACACTACTACTACACAGTCCACCAGTGCTCCTGCCCCTAGTGGCCAGAGCGGCATAGGCCACTCAGGATCGCCACCACCTTCAAAAAGAAAGAGGAAGAGTGCTTGTCCAGTACAGGCTGATGCCCCAGACACGGCTACACAGTCCGGCACGCCAAGGAAGTCTAGCTTCAATGATGCCGAACTGGATGCACTTGTGCAGTATGTGTCCGCACATGACAGCAAAATGTTGATCACTTCAGGGTGTAAGATCACACCTGTGCGACGTCAGGCACACTGGCAGTCCATCGCGGACAGCATAAGTGCCCTTGGGTTTGTGAGGCGCACAGCTGGTGAGTGCTACAAGCGCTGGAACGACCTTAAGCGCAGGGCAAAGAAAAAGCTGGCCTCAAGTCATGCCTCAACTCTGGTGACTGGAGGTGGGTCTCCACAAGAGGACATTGAACTCACTCTACATGAGCATGTTGCTGGGATCTACGTCACAGAGGAGCAGATGCAAGGTGTGGGAGAGCTGCCAGATTACGAGGCATTGTCCGGTGAGTGCACATGCATGTGTGTGTGATCCATGTGTATGTTGTTTGTGGGAGGGGTTATGGTTGTGTGCCAGGTGAGGGTGTGTGTGCCTGAGTGTTTGGGGCCACCCATGTGCTTCATCCAATACATTCTGCGGCCCTGGATTTGGGTATTACAGTATCCCTTCTGCCCACAGTAGACATTTTGCACTACATCACGCCAGTTGCCCTTGAAGTGGCATCCTGCAACAACATTGTTCCGTATTTTGCTGTGTTCATTCAGGCTGATTGTTTGAATTCCCCCACTTTTACTACGCATTTCTCTGCCCTATTGTCACATATATGACATGCCTATGGTACATGCCATCTGTGTGATGTCATGTGTGATGTATGTGGATTGGACATGCCACTCACAGGCCAATGTGTGATGGCACTGCTAGCCAGCATGCAGCTAATGTGTTGCTCTTCCATCTTGGTGTCATCAGTGTCTGACATTTTCCTCCCCTTCCAACTCAGTGACAGTGCATTCATGGGAGGGTTATAGTCATGTGGGACATGTGTCAATCAAGTACTGGTTCTGTAGATTGTCTGGCCTAATTGTGTGCCATGGTGCTAATGCCTGTTTCCATTTTTTGTCTTTCATGTTTTTCCGGAGGATGACGCACTTGATGCTGTTGAGGGTGAGGAGATGGTGCAGACCCAGGAGGGATCTCAAGCATGACCAGGCACCAGTGGGGGACGTGGTTTGGTGGTGGGGGAGAACCCTCTCTTGCTGCAGGCCATAGTGTCCAGGGGTGTCTCTGGCTGCACCTCCCCAGACCTCTTTTCAGGTGTTGATTTGGATGAGACCTATGTGGATTTGCAGGTATGTGTTCATGGAAGGGATACTGTTCTGTCCGACCCACCTGTACCAGGGGTAGAGCCCACTATGGGGATGTCAATTTTGGTAGGTGCGCCTTTGGTGGTTACGGATGCAGGGCCACACTCCGCAACATCTGATCCTGTTCCTGGGCCAGCAGATCAGAGGGGGAATGCAGTCCTGCAGCCTCAGGCAGTGCCGACACAGCAAGGCGCAGTTCGCCTTGCCCCAGACAGGTGTGGTGCCCGCCAACGCGGTGGCCGTCAGCCACCAGGCAATACCGCATGGGAGCAATCCATATACGGTAGGGCAAACCAACAGGCAGCATCATCTGAGATGATGGCTCAAGCCATGGAGAGGGTGGCCACTTCCATTGTCCCCCCAGAAAGGCAGATGGAGCAACTACAGCAGGCAACAGACTCCATTTGCCAATCACTCAGGGAGGACATGTTGGCGTCCAACAGGGACAGACGGGCGGCCCTGGACAATCTGAGGGAATCCATTTCTTTAGAGGCCTAGGGCCAGAGGGAAGCCCTGGGGGGAGAAGTCCGGCACCTTAGGCAGACTCTTGTGGACCTTGAGGCTTCCACTGTCACGAGGACGGAACAGCTGCTGGAGCGCGTCCCCGTACGCTCTCAGCAGAGATGCAGGCAACTCGGTCGGAGGTCGGGGCATCACGTTGGGTGGTGCATGGGGATCTCTGCACCATATACCTCCAGAACGAGACCTTCCACACCCGCATGCTTGCTGCCATGGAGGAACAAACGAGGGCTTTGCGTGGGCTGCCTCCCATAGCACCACCACCTCCTGTGGCAGCAGCAGCAGAGGTTGAGGAGAGCGAATCCAGCGATGAATCTCCCACTATGTCGTAGCCGTGCAGGCCATGAGCCCATGGAGGTGTTTTTTTTTTTTTGCAACATCCACACAGGTGGCTGTTGGTGAGAACCCTGTCCTCGGACCTCCTGGGTGGCCTCCCCCACACCCCCTGGCCCACACATCGACATTTTTGATTTTTGATTTTTGATTTGTTGTTGCAGTGTGTTGCCTTGTGTGGCTCCCGTGGGCATCCACTGTATTCCGGCTGGGCACATGCAGGCTTGTCCTGAGTTTGGGTTAGATGCTTGGGTTCGTGAGACACACACCCCTCCTGCTTCCCATTTCCATGGGCTTGCAAAGGGTGTGCCCAAGTGACAGTGACTTACACAGTGACGTTGGACTCCCACGACATGTGTGGGAAGTCTGTAGTCAATGCTGTGTATACATTCCTAGTGCATATTGTTGTTGTATTGTGCACTGCATGCTGTATTGATGTGTGCTTGTGCATCCATGTCTCCCTCCTAATTTGCAGGTTCATTCCTCATGTCTTCACAAGGCCGTCCACTTCGGAGATGGAGTTCATGTTGTGAGCAGTGGACTTCCAGATGTGCGTGGCAACAACACTGTACAGTTGGAGGTGGTGGATGTGCTGGCATTCTCATGTTGTAAGACTACGTATCCTTTACCTTAGTACTGTCATGTTTATGCTATGTGGATTGTATTGTGGTAAGTATTTGATCATGTGTGTTGTTATTTCTACATTTATGTGGGCATATTGTGTGTGGCCAGTTTCCATTAGGGACACTGTACTTTGTGACACTTGTGTCATGTTTGGGGGATGACTTTGTTTGCATTCACATGGCATGTCATGCCATGGTGTGTTGGTTGGCAGTGCTGGGGTGGGGTTGGGTGACATGGCACTGTTGTCATGTTGGATCTTGCAAGGGGGTCATGATTTTAGCAGCATAGAAGTGTGTCTTTTGATGACACAGCATTGGTGGTGTTTGTGTAGGTAGGGAAGCACACAATGGAACACTTCCAGATGTACAATCTCAGGCTGGTATGGTTGTGACAGTTGACTGTCCATTGAGGCATCATCATTGTCAGATTGATTCATCATTGATTGTCAGCTGGTATGTGCCAGGGCTGTGTGCACTCCACAGGGTTGTGATTTTATGTGAAGTAATTAGCCACCAGCTGCGTATGGGCTGCGTCACCCCGTGCCCTTTCCCCTCCCATGCGCAGCGGGCATGCATGTGGTTGGGAATGTGGGGGCACCACCATGTCCACGGCCAGGCCCCGGCGTGTTGCAACGTTGTGCAGGACACATGCTGTCACTATGATCCTGCACACTACAGGGGGAGCGTATAACAGCTGCCCGCCAGAACGGTCAAAGGAGCGAAAGTGTGACTTGAGCACTCCGAATGTGCGCTCCACGATGCCCCGGGTTGCAATGTGGGCTGTGTTGTATCTTACCTGGGGTGGAGTGGTGGGGTTCCGAATTGGCGTCATCATGTGGGTGCTGAGAGGGTAGGCACTGTCCCTTGGGGAGGTGGTGATGTGTATCATTAGTGGGGTTGTGACATTACTCAGTATCTGACATGCATGCATGCGCACTGGCATTTATACTCACCGAGCAGCCATGTATCGCCATGCCGCCCAGCTTCGATGTCCCGGTTTAGTGTAGACATTCTGTAAATGAAACTGTCGTGGGTGGAGCCTGGGTAGTTGGCGTATACTGAGGTGATGATTTCCTTGGCATCACATACTACCTGGACGTTGATGGAATGCCAGTGCTTGCGGTTTCTATAGATGTGCTCAGTTGCCCTGGGGGGACGTAGAGCCACATGGGTGCAATCAATGGCACCTAGCACTTTGGGGAATTGTGCCACCCCGTAGAAATCCTGGGCGACAGCCTGCCTTTCTGCAGGTGTTCTGGGCAGGTATATGTGCCTGCGGACTGATGGGCGTGCAGTGATGATGGCCAAGACCTGGTGTAGGCAGCGTGAGTGCGTGGCCTTTGACACTGCCCCCCCACTATGGCACTTGTCCGCTGAAATGATCCAGTGGCCAAGAAGTGCAGTACATTAAGGACCTTCTCCAGGGGGCTGAGTGCTTGGGAGCACAGGATGGTTGATGTGAGGTCATCCTCTCACTCACTGACCAGGTCGAGTATTATGTGAGGTGGAAACCTGTACCTCCCACACACATGGTCATCAGGCATCCCAAAAAGGCTTGTTCTGGGTGTAAAAATTCTGGCCCTGACTATCCTCCTCCTCCTCCTGCAGTATCCCACGGCCACTGCTGCTAGGAACGGTATATTCATCCTGGCGTCTGAGCTTGTTTATTGTTTGCGCGCACTTTTATGCTGTGCGGGTCGATGTACGCCTGCTTCCTGCTGGCGTACGAGTTTCCGGATTGGCCACGTTCGATTCCATGAATACGTGTTGTAGGCGAGCGTGTAATACTTCCCGCGCACCCCTGAAATACACGTACCCAGCCCGATAGCGTGTAAAACTTCCCGCGCACCCATTAAATACACGTACCCAGCCCAATCGCGTGTAAAACTTCCCGCGCACCCCTGAAATACACGTACCAAGGCCAATCGCGTGTGAAAACACCCACCCACACATGAAATACACGTACCCAGCCCAATCGCGTGTAAAACTTCCCGCGCACCCCTGAAATACACGTACCCAGGCCAATCGCGTGTGAAAACACCCGCGTACCCCTGAAATACACGTACCCAGCCCAATCGCGTGTGAAACCTCTCGCGCACCCCTGAGATACACGCACCCAGGCCAATCGCGTGTAAAACTTCTCGCACACCCCTGAAATACACGCATATGCTCCCCCAGGCCCGATCGCGTGTGAAACTTCTCGCGCACCCCTGAAATACACGTACGCAGCCCAATCGCATGTGAAACTTCTCGCGCACCCCTGAGATACATGCACCCAGGCCAATCTCGTGTAAAACTTCTCACGCATCCCTGAGATACACGCACCCAGGCCAATCGCGTGTAAAACTTCTCGCGCACCCCTGAAATACATGCACACGTTCCCCCAGGCCCGATCGCGTGTGAAACTTCTCGCGCACCCCTGAAATACACATACCCAGCCCAATCGCGTGTGAAACTTCTTGCGCACCCCTGAGATACATGCACCCAGGCCAATCGGGGGTAAAACTTCTTGCGCACCCCTGAAATACATGCACCCAGCCCAATCGCGTGTAAAACTTCCCACGCACCCCTGAAATACACGTACCCGCTCCCCCAGGCCCGATCGCGTGGGTAAACACGCACACCCCTGGAATACACGTAGCCAGCCCAATCGCGTGTTACCGCGAAACCCGTAATACACGTTCCCCGCTTGGCGTTTCCTGTTTGGCAGTCCGGTTAACCGGTCCAGGGTTGGTGCAGCTCTTTGCGCTGGTTTTGGGATTTTGATGGCTTTTCCTTGCGCAACGGCGTTCTTGGGGGCGTAACTGGCGCTGCTGCAGGCTCGCTGCACCACGCTGCGGATGGTTTTGGATGCGAGAATCCATGAATACGCTGTGCGCGGAAATCGATTTTATCGCACACGGGTGGCGCAGACATTCACACGGGCACGCTGTGCGCCAGCCGCGTGCGACACTTTTGTGCGAAATTCCATGAATTACCCTGTTTATGAATGGTCTATTGGTACAAGATGACTGGATTCAAACCAATCAGGATTCCAACAGGGTTTGGGTACACAACTCAACGGATATCTCCTTCCGCTATTGTTGAATATCAGAAAGGCCAAGAAGAGCTTGTTATACATAGCATTTAATGACCTTTGCTCACTCTTAGACATCCTGAGTCAAGATGTTCTGTGGAAGTAAATGCAGGGATAGAAGTCCCCAGATTCATTTTTGGAAATTGTAAAATCAATTCACATGACACTAATGTTAAGGTCTGCCTGGACGAGAATGGGCGCATGTCTAGGGCAGTGAACACAAAGCATGGGCTTCAACAAGGCTGCATTCTGTCCCTGTACTTTTTAACCTTTTTATGTCAGATCTAGTGGATCACTTAAAACAAGTACGGGCACCCCGCCCTCGTATAGATACTTTTGTTGTTCATGACCTTTCTTACGCTGACAGCAAAGTCATTTTAGATCAGATTCCAATAGGCCTACAGCATAGCTTGGACGCCTTAGCACTTTAAATGAGCAATCATGAATTGGAGATTAAAATCCAAAGTCATGATCTGCCCCAAAAGAAGAAGCAATCACACTACAAATGGAAGATTAATGGGGAGGATAAGGGAATTATAGATCAGTACATTGACTTGGGGTTCACTATATACAACTGCCCCAGACAGCTGTACATGTTGACAAGCTGAAAAAGAAATGTGGGGTTCCAGTAACTCAGATGAGAACCCAGGCTTTGAGAGAAAAATGTTGAATCCTCCTAAAAAATCATTTTTCACCAAAGCTGTTGTTGAAAACGGAAACTTACCCCCATTTCTTAAACTGGGTAAAGGATTGTGAAGCTCTTTTAACTTCAATCAATCGGAAAATAGAGTCTCTGATTCTGCAGCCCTGAAAGGTAAAGAAAGCATTGCGGGATCAGGACTGGTGTTTAACAAGTGATATAATAATAAAATATTCTCTCTACTCCAACTTGCCCCATCAGGAAAAACTCCTTTATACATTGGAGACTTACATTTCAAAATGTCCATGTACCAAATGGAGGATGTCTTTCCTTAGATTTATATTGAACCAACTAACAAAACTTGACGTAAGGGGGCAAGGTCCAATATGCCAAGGATGAATCGGATATACAGATACTGTGTAAAGGGGTTGCTCATTTGAGACCTTGGAGAACCTACTCACGGTATTTCCTAAAACTCCTCCCCTAACATACAAATACTTTGAGGGATTACTACAGGATAGAAGCCTCTATGCACAATCACACTTTGGGAGCCAAATATTGGTGGGGACTCAAATACCTATAACACTAGCAGCCCTAGCATGTACTGACCTATTAAAGGAATTTAACAAATGAATGTCATAAGAATTGAATATTCGGGTCTGCATGTAAACACTAATTATGTTACTTATGTATTGTGCAATGAGGGCTAAATATTTTAAACCGATCTTAATTAGTGTTCTTTTATGAGTGTGATTTTATTTGATATTGTAAATTGAACTCAACTTCTCATTCTTTTATGTATATTATTTTTTTCTTACCATTTTAAATGTACTGTTTAAGGTTTGTTGGTAAACCAAATTCATTGGGCTTCTGAAACACCATTCAGTTGTACACTTGCTTGAGTTTGGTTTGATGTACTACCAAAATCTTTGCTGCATTTTTATTGTGAATGGCACTCATGAAGGCCTCACCGTCAGATTGAAATAAGGTGGCCTTTCTTCTTCGTGTCCAGTTACGATATCTACATGTGATGGTCAGTCTCACAGCAATACATTGATTTAGAGGAGGTTTCAAGGCTGCTCTCAAATCCTTTCTATACAATGCTTTGGTTTGATGAAGAAGTAAATCAAACCTGTGATTGTGATTCTGCCGAAGCTTACCTTTGTCAATATGGATATTTCTGAAAGCAGATAAAACCTGCACATATGACTCATGAGTAGGCTCTTGATCTATGTTCAGAATGGCTTGATTTAGGATATGGAGGGAGTTCTCAGTCCATTTAAAACGGCACTTTGCATTATTGACTACTAGCATTTGGTTATACCACTGTCGTTTGTTACCCTCTAAGACACAATCCCAACACCACTGTAGGGAAAGAACATTGTAATCACTAGCTGTTTGTGGAATAATTTCAAATGTTGTTATTTTATGAAACAAATAATCAGACAAGTAAACATAATCTACAGTCGATTTAGAGGAACCCCTTTGCCAAGTGTGCTGTGCGGGGATATCTCCCATCATAGCACCATTTGCCATGTGGAAGTTATGATCCACGACAAATTTAGACCACCTGAGCATTTCTTGTTTATGTAATGATTTGTTCACCCATAGGCAATCCGAGTTAAGATCACCCGCCAGAATTATACCTAAATTATTCAGTGCTTGTGATGCTAGTTCTATAGCAATGGACAGATCTTTATAAAACACATCATATGATATACCAGCTGGATTATGATATAGATTAATCAATCCTATAGATTGATCAGAGTTAAATATCTTAACAATTTGCATGAATTTATTCGGTTAACGCCAATCGGTCATAGTCAGGCCTCGGCTGCTTTTAACCGCAACCATCAGCCCTGATGTAGGTCTCCCTCTTTGGGCAGCAAGTAGGACATCATGATCATCCCAAACTGGGGCTGCCAACAGCCAGGTTTCCTGGAGTACCACTATGTCAAATTGGTTTATAAAATGATTTGCGCCGCATTGTAAGTGGGTATTTCCCCTGGTATTCCAACTGGCTACAGAAATAGATTTTGATGTTATGTCTGTTTAATGGCTATGCCTTCATGGGAGGCATCTTCTGTTGTGGCTGCATGGAAGAAGGACCACAATAAGATTGAGCATGTGGCTCCTCAGCTGTAATTTTCTCCTTGTTCACAGTTGGTGTTTTATTTTCTTGGATTAGATGCTCAGGATCTTGCGCAACCAATAGGTCCATTTTAGCTTTCCAGATCGTGTTGAGGGCTAAGCCCGATTTGATCCAGAGACGGACAATGGACAAATTGTGGTCACAAACATACTCAACCTGATCAAGGTCATTTGAGGAAATGTCCTTCAGGCTGTCTACATCACCAAATATATTCAGGATGCTGGTGCGACATAGGTCATATTTTTCAAAAGGTTTATCTCGACATTTAACAATGAGAGAATGACAATTGTTAAGAGTGTTTTTAGTATGTCCCTTCGGTTGGTGATGAGTTGAACTAGCCATTGGATTGTTATTCCCCCTTTTAAATGAGGTGATTGCAAGGTTCGGAATGCCATGAAGACATGCTAGGCCTCACATAATCGTTGACGTGCTTGACAGATGTAAAGCAGGGCACATCTTTGTTATGTATGGGTTGATCAGTTTTCGCCATTGCAGAAGCAGTCACAGCAGGCTGAAGAGTATGGGATCCCATAGCTTGGGAAACCCGCGGTAACAAATATGTGCTTAGCTTACCATAATTGGCAAATTTCAGGGGTTTTTCAGTTTTACTTGGAACCATAACATTCCTTAAACAATTTTTTTTACTGAATTTCATAGGTTTTTAGTAGCGCAACTTAACCATAACTTAACCATAACGTCCCTTTAACAAAGTTTGTTTTACTGAATATACATTTTCATAGTGTACTGTTGATAGATGTGTACTAGGGTTCCCTACCTTTATATACAATTAACTTAGAGCATACCGAACACCCCGCTAATGATTTTGATGTCCGCGGATGGTCACTGGCGACATCAACATTACCAAAACTAGCAGGGGGTATTTGAAATTGTTCTATCATACCATATAAACACTACGCAAGTTGAAAAAGCAGCACAAATACACATTATATATATTAATAAGAAAGCAGTGGAACCTACATATTTAACACATCAACCAGCCATTGAAATACGATATGTAATAAAATGGAGTATACTATAACAAAAAAGATATACCTCCAACATAATTACCTCACAGAAACTGCAGAGCTAGAAGCAACAGTAGACCTACACAACACAACAAATACAACTTTCCAGAAACTAGTAAGTAAACTTCATTTTTTGTATATTTTGCTCTACTTTGTGTGTGAGGTACAGTATAATTAATATATTTTTGTTTTTCACACAGAAATGTGCAGTATTTTGGAGTGGCTGGAACAACATTTTCCACATGAGGAAATGTCTGAAGAGAGTGATAATAATGGTAGACACTTGTCAATACAAGGAAATTAATCATCATTACCTAATGTGCACTTAAAATATATATGTTCATTTTTTACAGACAAAGATTGAAAATGTGACTCCAAAAGACACAATGGAAAAGACTCTCGAATGCATTGAACAGAAAGTAGACATTCTTGAGGAAAATTTCAATAGTTTGAAACAGTTAGTGGAGGACCACATCAAAGAAAAAATTAAGTACCATTGTCCCAACTGTACCTGTGCCCCCTCTCCATGTCCCAGTGAACTATCCCCAAACCGTGAACAACAAAATAAACGTTTTGATGAGATTTCCATCCCTTCATCCCCTCCCATCCATCCTCTCCAAACCCCTAATTCCCCTATTTTTGTATCAGTTTCTGCTTACCCCTCTCTTTCATAATTTGTGTATATAAATCAAAAAAATGTTATATTTCTTGTAATAAAAATCTTTGTATCTTATTTTTTTTTTTAAAGCAATTAAAATATCGGCGGACAGTGCGCCTGTCCGGCCTGTCCATAATTAATAAAATGTGGATGTCCTAAGGACACTACACCTCTCTGTACCACTTGCAACCAAGTTGGAACTGTTCTTAGAACACACCAGCTGTCCGGGATGTCCGTACATCAACAAAATGGAAGTGTCTTAAGGGCACTATACCTGTCCGTACCGTTTGCAACTAAGATGGAACTGTCCATAGAACAGACGCAGTGTCTGTGATGTCCATATACAAACAAAATGGAGGTGTCCTAAGGACACTATACCTCGCCGTACAGTCTGCAGAAAATCTACACACATGCGCACCATACCCATAAGTCCTGCAAACATTGCACCTGTCCGTAACTGTCCGTCTCACTTGTGTCGCACTTTTAATTAGTTTCAGGACCCGAAAACTGTCAGTAGAACACCCGCGCACATGCGCAAGACCACTCCTGTGCATTTGCTGTCCTGCGGACACCTGTTCCCTTCGCGGACGTGTTCCCGATGTCATCATGTTACCACACCCACACTGAGCGTGTGTCCTAATTTGCGGACTCTGTCCGGATGCCCAACATTTTAAAAGAACTTATTTAGACAATCCAAATTATTTTACAGTAAAAAAATCACCATTTCACATGTCCTAGACAATGACCCTGGCTTTCCACATATTTTTTGTAACTTTTTTAACGCTTTTGAGTGTTCGATATTTTCTCGAGGCGCACCCCACCACCCCTATAAAAAGCCACACCCCAGAGCTGATCTTCATTGTGCTTCTGGCTATTACAGATTGACTTTTGCTGCCTTTAGTGCTCTAGCTGAGATTACCTCATCAACCCTAATGGCATCCATGGTTGCTGTTGCTACATCAGCCTCAGCACCACCCCCAAACCCTCCACCACCACCTCCACAAGGGCCTGCAGAGGGGAACACGCGTGTGGATGTAGAGAACGAGGATGAAGAGGATGAAGAGAATGAGGTGGAGGAACTCCCTACTACCAGCACTCGCCGAGTCTTGGGTGTGGCGGTTGTTTACCATTTATGGTAACGAACCAAAAGCATGTGCAGACAAGGTCACCTGTAACCAGTGCAAATTAGTGCTGAGTCGTGGGAGACGTAGTTCATACAGCTTTGGTACTACATCCATGAAGCAAGACCTCTGTTCGTTCCACGGTGCGGACATTCGCAAGGTTGTACCTTGTGATGAAGTTAGTAGGTTGAGTTCCTCCACAGCATCCTCCGTTTCCACTCCTCTCACCACAAGATACACTCCTGTGGGAGAGCGCATCCCCCCAGCTGCTTCACAGGCCATTTGCAATGCTGTTGATGCTTTACCTTTCGAGGGTCACAGTATTGTGTATGTACTGTGTCGCAGTACTCTGCAGGGGGGAGAGTCTTTGAAGTGCTTTCGAGAGTACGGTCACGGACCACCAGAAAACCTGCTATCTACCTAAATAAGGCCCACCCTACATCTTCCTCTCTCCACCTGCCCTTTCTTATCCCCGTGGTTGGTGTCCCTTCCTTACCCTCCTTTGCCCTCCTCTCCTAGTGTGTCGTGTGTAAAAAAGCCAAAGAAATATAAAACAACAAAAATCCCAACAAAAAAAGGCTCTTTTCAGAGCCGCCTTTCTCAGTTTAAAAATAGAACTTTCAAACAAACAGTGCAGGTCAATGCGCATTTTTTAAAAGTCTGCGGACAGTCTTGGTACAGAAAAGAATTTGGGGTGCTGCCCTAGCAAAACCAATGCACTTTTCTCTGGGAGTAAGTGATGGCTCTGAAAAGAGCCTTTTGGTGGTGTTTTTGTGTGTTTGAAAAACTTGGAATCGTCAACATCTACTGCAAAATAGATGACTATAATTCCAAAAAATGTTGCAATGCATTTTGTACATTTCTCAGAAAAATCTGATTGCCAGCATATGTAAGATGGATTCCATCTCTGCGAAAAATGAATGTGCTACGAAACATAATATTTTCATTGTGAAAAGAGGACATGCAAACATCTCTTATAAAGGCACAAACAGCCTTATTGACATTGCACCTCACTTTCTCCATTTGTGGACCAAATGAGGAAGAACTCAGCCACATTTGTCTTTGTGCAATACGAGAAAAAATTACTTGGGAATTTGGAAACATGTCCATGACCTTCTCAAGTCCTTCTTTCATTGCAAATTGCAAAGAAATTCCAGACACATGTCCTAAACTGTTCCCTCCGCAATGAATTATAATTATGTCAGGATGACACTCTGTCTGTAAAGTAGCACCGAGAGGTACCAAGTCCAGCCACTTCATTCCACGCACTCCATGCCAGTGCACTTCCACATGAGGGAATCCAAGATCAGCAGATTCACCACAACATTCTGCATGCACCACCAACACATGTATCCATGAGTCTCCTAAAATCCAGATAATCTGTTTTCGAAAACACACAGCCATAGCTATCTCTTCTTCTCTCAGGAAAAAGACGTCTGCACTAAATCTCTCCTTACACAACACACCCAGTAAACTTTAGTGACCAACCCCTAGCTCCGCTCATTCTCATTTGCATGCCTCTCCACCCCAGAATGCCCGTATGTAATACGCGATGTCCGCAAACTACCGCCATGTCCGCAGACATGTAGAAGATCTGAGCGTGGTGAATGTACATGTAAATAGTGTTCCCCATTTCCCCTTTAAGGTGGGCTCTGAAAAGAGCTGTTTTTTTTGGTTTTTTGCAGATGCCTGACAGACACCTGTTATTATGTATTTTTTTGGCGTTTTTTTCTTCTTACTTTACTCCTAAAATTTTCACATAACCTGTTCCAAAGCAACCCTTACATTCCAAAAGAACATGGCATTTCCCAAAAAAGATAGAGAAACACCATCTGCTTCAAAATAAGCAGCATTACTCAAAACAATATTCTCGTTGTTACAGAAAAAACATACCAGCTCTTAGCATGAAAGAATGCATGCCTCGATTTATTGAACACCTAGTAATGCTTTGATCGGGACAAAAAACACAACTGTTGTCCCACTTTGCTCTAGAAAGTGATCCAGAAAAAATTACTTTTGCATTTGGAATGATGTTGATTACTACTTGAACCAACTATTCCAAATCTGCCAACAAAGATGGGGAACTCACGTAGCCCAAATGGAAAGCACCATAGTGCAAAACTACCACATAGGGACTTTTCATTCTACGCATATCTCTACAAACTTGGAAAATTGCCTCTACATTGCAGTCAGTCACCGCGCTCCCCACCACCTCCACTCCTCTAACATCAAAATTGTTTGCTGCATGCCTGCATTGAGAATACTCCTGTAAACCATGGACAAACATATCTCCGAGCACCAACACCCAGACTTTCTCCACCTCTACCATCTTCACTACACACATTCTCTTCTAGACGGATCAACAACATCAACATCTGATTGGCTGATCCCTACAGGCCCCTTTACATGCTGGATTTGCTGGAAAACCCCATATGTGGCACGACCTACCCACGGACAGCCACGGTGTCCGCGCGGCACCTAACTCTTAGCCAGCCCTTATATCCTTTCCACATCACTCTCGTTTCCATTCCCTTATTGGATACAGCTAAGCAGTCACAAAACCATGCCTCTACATCTAACTCCATCATCAGAGTTCCTCACTTCAAATTTACTGTTGATCACTCTGAATACAAATCTCATATCATTGGAAAGCACCTACTACAAAAACTACTGTACATGTCTCGAAGATTTCTACTTACAGCTCCATACATATCCACATGCATGATTACAAAGTACAGGTATGCATATTTTACTCAGAGTACATGTACAACTCTTATGATTCCATATAAACAAAGTAATGCCACTAAATCTGCATAGCCAATACAAACATGCCAACGCTCCCGATTTAAGCGCGAGACTCCTGATTTTTCATTGAAAAATGTCACCATTTTTTACTGTCTCCCTCCTACATTAATGCTAATCCCAATGCAATCGTATCAGAAAAATTAATCTTCCCGATTGCTGTGGTGAAATCTCCCTCTCAGGTGCTCCGATTGTTCACATGTCTAGTTATAATATGAAATTATTCAAATTTTCCCATTAACTATAATGACCTATCACTTCCAAACCACTCTGCTATCTAGAACACAGCTGTAAACAATCAAGTGAGTTTCATGAACTTAAAATTCTACTCATTTGCGAAGCATGTTCAACTAACATACTGTAAATAACATATGCAGACTGGACATAGTCAAATGAAATGCATGCATACACTATGTTCAAATATCAAATACTACCACAAAAACATACACATCAACGTGTACATTAACATCAGTGCTATAAACACACAAAATTACTAACTTCTTCCTTTTACAATTGCAGTGAAGTCCACTCTGCTGAAAATCAGCAGCATCTAAACTACAAACAACATATCTGAAGAAATCTGCTCATTTCACAAAAAAAGTGCATACAATACTACCTTTATATTCTTACTGTTCCTCAAAGACACTGTGTGGTTCATTCATGTAATTTGCGCACCAAAAAAAACATCGATTTCTGAACCATTCTGCCCACAAATCTGCATTTATTAAACAGAGATTAGCAGGCAGAATGGCACACAAATCCCCATTTTTTTTAACACAAATAACATACTCAACCCTTAGAATATTAGTACTACAAAACAAATAACTGTTTTAATTGTATACCATTGTGTTTACTCTTAATGCTTCTCCTCACCACTAGCTCACCTTCTAATCTCATCTGAACTGCAGTGTAGTAACATACAAACAGAAGAATAGCCTTCCCAACGCATTGTAACTGCCCAATGCACATTCACACACCACCACATATATCTTTCCCATCAAACTCATTGACACATGCACACAGCACACATACATTGCAAAACAAATCAACCCATACCTTCTTTTTTTTCAACAGACCCCAAAGAATGCCTACCAAAAAGCAAGTCCATAGAAAGCAAAGCAGAAATAGAGCAAATGAAAATAATAGTGTCCAAAATAAGCATCCATCTCTACCAGAGTTTGCACAAAACGTTCAAACAAAACAGCTAATGCAGTCATTTAACGAAACAAAAGAAGCTTCTAGTACATAAACTTTGCCTCCTCTATCAAAATGTAAAACGAAACAGAAAGTGATTAACAAGAATTCAGCTACCACTACTGCTAAAACTGCTCCTATAAATCTTGATGTAGTGGCAACTAACCATGCCATAAAAAGTATTTTAGCAAAAATGTTTAGCTACAGAGTCCTTCAGAATCTGATAAAAACAGGAGCAAAATCATGCACAACCCTTAAAACCTACCGTAGAAAATGCATTCTAGAGGCTCTCGTAGACAGTGCAATCCTTCTCAAAAGGAAGTTATTTATTTTAGTTTTAAACAGGATGAAACCACTACCAAAACTAAGAACTAAACTACACAAAAAAACTTCTCAATAAACGCAATGTCAACTAAAATAACTTCTTAAATATCTGTGGAGGTGAATAGAGTCGCACCACTAGCACAGAACCATATTTGAATGAAGAAGCATACAAACAAAACCAAACAAACACAATTGCCATCCATAGTAGTGGACGAGGTCATGAAAAAATTAATAATACCAACAAGAAAAACTGCTTACAAAAATATCCCCAGAAAACTCAGAATTACCTCTCCATTTGACTGAACCAGAACGTCCAGTATACAAATGGCCGTGCACGTCAATGTGTAACATTCCCAACAAATCTTTAAAATCTTTACGCCCGTTCCTCAATCAGTATGTGAAAGTTAAAGACAAAATCAAAATGAATGTACAGCAAAATATGGATACCTGTCCAGTGCGCAAATACACAGTACTACAAGGACATTCATTAGCCTGCATTTCAGGACCTATTTGCAAAAGCACCTTCCATTATATCAAAATAATATCAACACATCATTCAACTGTAAGAAATCTAGTCTATAAACTGTACTATGCTAAAAGTCCTACTTTAGAACCAGCCAATTTAAATAACACTCTTCTACATGGTACACCTAAAGACCTACAAGAAGAAATCGACCATACCCAGAGCAAATATTTTGGAAGTGAAAGCCACTTACAAAATGCAATAGCTTTAGAACAGACTATCAACAATTCTGTGCATGGCAACCTTGTACTACACACAAACAAAAAAGAAATACTAAAATTTAAAAGTACATCCGCTGAAGTACCAAACCATGTATGTTTGTGTTGCCGCAGAACTTTTTACAAAAGTAACACAAAAACTATAGATGTAACATACAAAATAGAAGACAATGAAGATTCCAAATGGTTTGACTTAGCTCTCTACCTTTTAGCAGAAAACAAATACGAAATAAATGACCCCTTAATACTTTGCAGTTACTGCACTACAAAACTTGACAACAACCAAACTCCTTCACATGCTATCACAAATAACTTCAAATTATTCCCACTACCAAAACACCTGCAACAACTCAATTTATATGAGAGCATCATACTTTAAACAGTACACCCATTTCAAGCAATAATACGCCTTCAACCAAAAACAGCAAAATGATCTCCCTATGAATTGGTAAAAGGCACTTGTGGCAAAGTAGTTTATTTACCATTAGATCTGACAGAAAATGTGCACACTCTATGAGTGCAACGTCCAATAGAGCAATCTTTAATTGTCTTAGTAAATGGTGTACCAACAAAAGACAAACAAATTTGGCAGCAACTCTTGGACTTACATAAAGTTAGACAAGCCTTGCAATATCTAAAAGACAATAATGAGCACAACAAAGAAATAAATATTGAAGAAAACTTAAGGGGAACAACTGAAATAATTCAAGAGTCACCAGAAACTGTGGAATACATATTCCACCTACTCTCTAAAAGTGAACTAGCAACTCTATGTTACAGAGTTGTACACATATTGAAATTGGGAACCCACTTTCAAAATATGTCAGCTACGCAATTAATACAAAAAGTGCAAGAAAAAGATGAGGTTTTACAATCAAGCATTACAAATCTGTTTGCAAACATGCGTGGTACAAAAGAATACTGGTTCTGACGTCATGGAAAAGTATGTTGCATGATCAGAAACCTTGGACCACCCACTTGGTTTGTTACATTAAGTTGTGCAGAATATACATGGGAAGATTTACATGATTTCCTATGCATATCAAACAAAAACAAAACATAGATATACTAACACCTGGAGAACTTTGCGCTCTAGATCCTGTTAATGTTTCAAGATATTTCCACCATTGTTTCATTGGTTTGCTACACTTTATTTGTAATAAAACTATTCCTCCCCTCAGAGAAGTGCAACACTTCTTTTGGAGGAAAGAATACAAAGCCAGAGGAGCACCAAATATCCACATGCTTTTATGGATTAGAGATGCTCCTAAATTTGGTCAGGACAGTGATGCCACTGTTTTGCGGTTCATCCAAAAATATGTCACTTGTGAAATCACTTCACAAACGAGGCATAGTGACCTTCATGCACAAATTGTACAATTTCAAAGACACAAATGTGGCAAATATTGTCGTCGCAAATACAAAAACAAAGGGAAATACTACACCAAATGCCGCTTTGGTTTCCCTAGACCAGTTACAGAAACAGGTGAAGTGAACAACTTCATGTCTTCAGTTAGACATAGTGTTAACGGTAAATCACCTAATAACATGTATTACATAAAAAGAACTGAAGAATCAAAATATATCAATGATTACAGTGCAAATCATTGCCCTCTTATCGAATGCAAACATAGATGTGCAGTACATTGCAGACAATTCCACTGCAGTTGTACAATATGTTACAGCCTACTTAACAAAAGCAGAAAAAACAGAGCTTCAAGACCTCTGGCATGACCTATCATCAGACAAAACACTATCTCAGAAATTGTACAGCTTAGGCATAAAAATGCTCTCTCATAGAGAATGTGGCACCTACGAAGCTGCAGATCGTTTAACCGGTACTGCTTTGTATGGAAAATCTGAAAATATAGTGTGCTAGGTATTGGTCCTGCTAAATCTAGAAAAAGAGTTCTCAAATCATATGAGGACATATAAACAATAGCCAAAAATGATCCCAACAGCCAACACATTTTAAAAAACAATTTACTAGACACATACTACCCGAACAGGAGTACCACTTTATAAACCATGTGTCTATACCACATAGCCCAAAACTTTGCATACAAAAATAATATAAAACCAGATGAAAAAAAGGTAGATATAGATTGACAGATTGTGAAGGCAGCTTAGTGAAACTTACCAAACGAAGCTTAATTAATCATACCAAATTGTCATTAAAAACTCCTCAACAGAAAGAACTATATTACATGTCCCTGCTACAACTTTTTAAACCATGGAGAAAAGAAGAAGAGATACTAGATAACTATGACTTCTATGAAGACGCTTTCAAAGCAAATGAAAGCACTATCACTGATGTGAACTTTACGCAGTACAAAACAACTTTGCACAATGAACAGCAACACAAAGAAGAACTCCAGGCCCTTCTAGATAAGGACACTTCCGACAGTAGTCAACCTTCTGTAACAGGAAGCCAAGAACCACTGGGACAGCCACTAATAGTAAATGAGGCATAATTAGCTATGACAGAAGTAGAAAACACCATGTGTCACTATGAAGAAGATACAGAAGACTTAACTGTACTACAATCAAAACTTAACAAAGACCAGTGCACCATTTTTGAAGAAGTAACAAAGGAAATTGCACATGGTGTACAACATGAAAATAAAGAATGTACCTGCCAAAATTACAAACCTATACTGCTATACGTCAGTGGTCAAGCTTGTTCAGGCAAAACATTCTTTCATCAGCAAGTTCCTTCAACAATTGACAAACAAAAAACTGTCAGCTGTTGTAACTGCCCCCGCAGGTTTAGCTGCCTACAACATAGGCAGAGTCACTTTACACCGATTACTACTCCTTCCAGTAGAACACCAAAACAAATTAGACTATTACAAACTTTCTAAAGAAGCTGCAATGGAACTACGAATAGTATTAAAACAAATGAAAATGCCACTAATAGATGAAGTGAGCAACTATGAAGAACTCTTTAGAGGAAAACACATGCTTGTTTTCGGAGATCTTCTTCAATTGACACCAGTGAAAGGTGAACCTATTTTTAAAATCTTAGGACACAAAATCTGCCGTAAAACTGTTGCCAGCATAGGAAATGTCAACCTTTGGTAACATTTCCAATACAAAGAATTAACATAAAAATGCTCCAATCTGCAGACCTCACCTACGCCAACATTTTAAAAAGTATTAGAGTTGGTGTACTATCTCAAGAAGCACAAACAATATTAAAAACCCGGCACATCCATGCACTTTGTGATGATAACTCATGTGCTACAGATGTTATGGAATAATTAGCCCACAAAAATGTCAATTGTATGGCCTTAATGCCAACTCTTGCAAGCTGTTCCAAATTCAATGAAACAATGTTAAAAAAAGAAATGCAACCAATAATTGAAATTTGCTCCACAGACAAACTGGACGTACATGGTACGACACTACCAATGCGTCAACCAGCCACAGCAAGACTAAATACCTTAGAAAATTCTATCTCCAACACAGCTGGGTTGGAGAAAATATTAAAAATATCCTTAAACTGTAGAGTAATGATTAAACGTAACCTTGAAGTGTAGCAATATTCTCTTCGACAAACTTTCAGAAGTAAAAAGGATAGGGTGCTCAACAGCTCGATTCCTTCTCTTCAAAGACATGTATGTACGGAGAGAACAATTTTCTCTAACGCTTGCATATGCAGTTACCATTCATAAATCCCAAGGTCTTACCCTAGACAAAGCATTCATATATATTGGTAACACCGTCTTTAAAGAAAGCATGGTCTACATAGCACTATCACGCTCACGTACACTTGACGGTCTATTTCTAATCAGCGTTGATGCAAGTAAAGTCAACGCTGATATTCCTTGCATTCTAGAATACAATAGACTACATTCACTATATACCCCCCACCTAAAAGCATATCCTGTTCCACAAAAAGGAAAACGTTTGAATAGAAAACAAATTCAAACTGAAATGCAACAGAATCTGACTGCAAATCCTCCAAAGAGAGTAAAAGAAGCTTATACTTCATCAATTACCACAACCAAATAAGAACCTATTAGTCAAAGTAACTCAGGTACTTCTTCAAAGAAGCAACACACACTCCGAAAAAATAACTTGGACACAGAACTATCTGGTCCTTTCAAATTTTCAAATGTAACTGGTGTAAGTTGGTACGCAAATGTAGCAATGCATATTCTATTTCAATTGCCACAAACTGTTAACAAACTTTACTTACACAGTACAGACCAATTGTGTTTGCAAATGTTAGTCCTTCATAGATACGCAACAAATAATCCTGACAACACGTATAGTGTTCACGGAATAAGACAAGAATTGGACTACTGTGCTGGAATGGTGAAATTAACTATAAACTCACAAGAAGATCCACAAGAATTTCTAATGTACTTACTACAAGTACTGGAAAACAAAAACATACCTATAAATGAAATATTCCAGATTTCATACATGTGGAAACATACATGCACTTTCTGTAACAATGTGACACAAGAACAAATCCCTAATGAGCGCTTTGTGTATGTATCCATACCTAATTGTGAATCCATTCTATTTCAGCAACTTGTACAAAACGCAAACCTTGCAGATTATGTACTACCTGCAATTCAGATAATCGCTCCACCTTACTAATGCAAACACATAGTAACTACGTAATACTAATGCTTCTACGTTACAATGACGATGGTACCACAAACAACTGCAGGCTGACTGTATTCACACACGGTCAAGTATCACTTGGTAGGAAAACCTTCACAACAATAGGTATAATCTACCACGCAGGAGCCACAACCAATGCAGGTCACTACACTGCATATATTAAAAAGAAATGTGGATGGTTTGAATGTAATTTTAGTACCATTACTCTATAGCAGAGATTAGCAGCAAATCTTGCAAACGCTTATTTAATCTTCTTTAAACCAAAATTTAATAACTAATCTGTTCTTCAACATTAACAAAAATTCAATAAAAAACTATAAACAGTTAGAATACGCCAACAGGTATCTAACTGGCCCAAGATTCTATAACAACCAAACAGATAAATGAATATCACTAAATTGTAACAAAAATAGAAGTTAGAATACGCCAACAGGTATCTAACTGCTTCAGAAATCTGCAACAAAAATGTGGATGGTTCGAATGTAATGATAGTACCATTACTCTAAAGCAGAGATTGGCTGCAAATCTTACAAACGCTTATTTAATCTTCTTAAAACCAAAATGTATAAACTAATCTGTACTTCAACATTAACAAAAATTCAAATGAAAAACTATAAACAGTTAGAATACTCCAACAGTTATCTAACTGGCCCAAGCTTCTATAACAACCAAACAGATAAATGAATATCACTAAATTGTAACAAAAAATAGACAGTTAGAATACGCCAACAGGTATCTAACTGTTTCAGAAATCTGCAACAATCCAACAGATAGAACATTAACCAGAAACAATAAGTGAACACTGAAAGGAAAAAAAAAAAAAACAAATAGACTGTAGCATAACAAAAAAAGGGTTTTTTTATTCCGACAAGGATTTTTCTTTCCCACAGACCCAATGATTTGAAAAACAAACACAGAAACTGAGCAAAATGCACAGTACACTGGTTTGTAAACCAAATATGAGGGTCCAAATAAAAGCTGAAATGTCGATTATGCATTGTAATATGTCTTTATAGAATACATACACTAACATGCTCTTTTCTTCTATCACAGAAATTGAAAAAGAATATTTTCTCCAGGTACCAAACTCATGTAAAAAATATATTGAATCTCAACAAATGAAACAGTAAGTATAATTTCAAACATTTGATAGATATTCAAATCTATAGGTGTGATCTATGGCTGTGATATGGTGCAGTGGTTGTGGTCAGGGCCTAGAGTCTTGGGTGTACAGCCTACGGCAAGCGGCCATGCACCCAAGACTATACGTCCTGCCCACAACCAGCACACTATATGAAACCCATGGTGGCTTATAACTTCAGTGCTTATAACTAACTATAAGCCCTGGCTACAACCACCGAAGCATATCACAACCACAACCACTGCACCATATCATACCTTATAACTTCAGTACTTATAACTTTGGTCTTAGGTGCATGGCCTTTGGCCATGCACCCAAGACTCTACGTTCTGCTCACAACCAGCACACTATATGAAACCCATTGTGGCTTATAACTTCAGTGCTTATAACTTTTGTCTTGGATGCGTGGCCTTCGGCCATGCACCCAAGACTCTAGGTCCTGGCCACAACCAATGCAGCATATCACAACCATTGTGGCTTATAACTTCAGTACTTATAACTTTGGTGTTCGGTGCATGGCTTTGGCCATGCACCCAAGACTCTAGCCCTGCCCACAACCACCTGATAGATATTCGATTCTATGGGTGTATCTATGGGTGTGATATGCTGCAGTGGTTGTGGCCCAACCACCACAGCATATCACAACCATGGTGACTTATAACTCAGTATGACACCCATAGATTGAAAAACTTTAAATGCGGCATATACTCAATTTCAAAGTCCGCTGACACCACGCGTGTCCTTAGAACAGTTTCAACGTGCCTGCGCACAGCACGGATGGGAATACTATCCTTAGAACACCCCTCATTTTCAGTAATTACCAACATCCCGGACAGCGCGGGCATGGCTAATACATCGGTACACCTGCCACCTAAACAAATACAGTATTTCACCAATCTCTTCCTCCCTAAACCTCCCCAAGCACTCTTGCACACCAAAACACTCCCGAAAACTGCATTTCGCCTCTGTTCGCCGCCGCCATGCACCCAAGACTCTAGGTCCTGGCCACAACCAATGCAGCATATCACACCCATTGTGGCTTATAACTTCAATACTTATAACTTTGGTCTCGGGTGCATGGCCTTTGGCCATGCACCCAAGACTCTAGCCCTGCCCACAACCACCTGATAGATATACGATTTTATGGGTGTATCAATGGGTGTGATATGCTGCGGCCATGCACCCAGGACTCTAGGCCCTGGCCAAAACCACCGCAACATATCACACCCATGGTGGCTTATAACTCATTATCACACCCATAGAATGAAACATTTTAACTGCGGCATATACTCAATTTGCACCCAAGACTCTAGGCCCTGCCCACAGCCACCTAATAGATAGTCGATTCTATGGTTGTGATCTATAGGTGTGATATGCTGTGGTGGTTGTGGCCAGGGCCTAGAGTCTTGGCTGTATGGCCTACAGCCTACGGCCTGCGGCCATGCACCCAAGACTCTAGGCCCAGGCCACAACCACCACAGCATATCACAACCATGGTAACTCAGTATGACAACCACAGAATGAAAAACTTTAACTGCGGCATATACTCAATTTTAAGGTCCGCTGACACCACGCGTGTCCTTAGAACAGTTTCAACATGCCTGCGCACAGCAGGGACGGGAATACTATCCTTAGAACACCTCTCATTTTCAGTAGTTACGAACATCCCGGACAGCGCGGACAAGGCTAATACATCAGTACACCTGCCACCTAAACAAATATCTCTTCCTCTCTAAACCTCCTCAAGCACTCTTGCACACCAAAACACTCCCCAAAACTGCATTTTGCCTCTGTTCGCCGCCGCGCTGTCGGCGGATCCAAGATGGCAGGCGCATCGGAACAATCTGGCGCACATCACGCCTCACTCCAGCCAATTGATGGACACGTCGCATGTCCGCGGACATGACGCAAGCCCATTAGCCAATCGGTGTCCTGCCCGCAGAGCAAACAGGGAAGTGTCTCCACAGAGCGGACATAGATATCACTAATTATTTTAGACCCACTTTTTGATTTTTTTAAAGAAAACTACTGGACGGATTTTCACCAAATTTACAAAAACACACTTTCAGGACCAAACCGCTGCACCTGCCGCAAATTTGGTGAACATCCGTCGAGCGGTTTCCTCTGTGGCCGTGCACAAAGTTTTTCCCCCATTCAGTCTATGGGAAAAAAATAAGCTTTGGGACCCCCCTATAATTTTGCCCCCCCGGACCAAACCTCACCAAAGTTTGCAAAAAAAATCAGAGTGGGCCATATACATCTTTTTCAAAGTTTGGTGAGGATTCGTCCAGGATTCGTCCAGGGGGAGCGGAGTTATAAGCCACCCAAAAAGTGCTCTTCCTATGGAAACAGCAACTTAACAATAACTACACGGGCACTACCGTGGCCGTGCAACAATCTTACATCCTTACCCAATAATGTTTGCAAACCATCAGATCCTTAGGTAATGCACCAAAACCACCATCAGTTAATAAACAATTTAAAATGTGCAGGGTTAATGATCAGTGCACTTAGAGACACGTTGAACAGTGGTCTGCAATCTACATCAGAGTGTTCCACCACCATCAAAATGAGTTGACAATATTAGTAAAAAACAAACCGTTTTTTTTCAGTTTGAAAGAGCAAGTAATAGTTTTCATGCCACTGGTAATACAGATGGCCAGTGGAATAACATGGTTTTGTAATGGTTTGCTGGTGTTATTTTAACAGTGCATGTGTTGAAATTGAACTTGGGTGGATAAAGTTGCAAACAGTCATTAGCACCAAGGGAGGGGGAGCTAGCCAATCATGTTGCTTTGATTTCGGGCTGAATCTCATGTTCCAAGCCCACGTTATGAGCCACCTCAAGGCTGGTCAGACTGGTCAGACTCACCCTGCCATCTTCCCGCCCTCCCCCCATTTGCCTTCAGTGTCTGCTCCCCTCTGTCAACGCACCCTACCCTACTTACCTTCTTACTTTGGCAATGGGGACAACGCTACTGCTGCTGCTCCATGTCCCTGGCGGGCATGGAAATGGAAGAGGGGCTCAGTGTCAGAGTGGGACGGTTCACCCCGGAATGGATTCAACATTTCTAATTGTATAACCTACATAAATAAGCTCATAAGGGAAAGTGTTGTCCACAATTGTTTAAATATTTACCAACTCTCTAACACAACTGATTCTTATAAATCAATGAATACATAATACAGTGAAATAACTCACATATGAGCAATCCACACAAATCAGGTATAGTTGACCATGCCTCTGCTACATTGTTTGCTGAAGTCCTTTAGCTTTCTCTTTTAGCTGACTTTTAGATATTCCCCAATTCTATTGTCTGTTCCATCACACATTCCCATGTGATCCTTACTGAGCATGCATTCTGTGAGGAACTGAAAAGTGCTGGTCAGCAAGAATGTGTGTCAAGGTCAACAGCAATCACGTCATGGCTTAAACTAGCCTGAATTAAAATGAACAATACAACTGCACAGGAGCCTTAAGTAAACACCATAAAGGGACAGTTAAGTTATGAAATATTCTATTGTATTTGGCGGGAGGTCAAATGTGGTTGCCTGAAGGCCTTGCAGTGGTTCTAGAATAACCTTAGGATTTGGTTCTGTCAGGTAACCAGTGACATAAAGGTTAGGGTCTAGAGGGCAGGATTCGTTAGAGCAGTCAATCACCAATAGAAGTAGGAATCTACTCTCCCCAGAATCTGTTTTTCCTTGGCTTGCAAGACAACAAACAAAGATGCCTCTGTTTGTGATCACCTGCAATTGATCGTGAGTCTGGGTTCTCCACCATTCTGTCATTCAGCTTTACTTTAATTAGCTAAGTGAATTACCTCATCTACTCCAGAAGTTGGTAAGTGTATCTCTCCAATGAAATGTTTGATGGGAAATCATTTCCTCTAACTAATCCCTACTTAGACAGAGATCTTCACCCTACCATTGTTTGCCACCCTTGCTAGACACTTGTTAAAGGCTGAACCTAAGTGTATAGAACGAAGATTTTTTTATTGGCAACAATGTATACCTTGCCTCACTGATTGCCTAAAGGATAAAAAATGGCTTCTTTTTTCAGATAATGAATAAACAACTGCCCCCATACCTTTTTCTTATCAAAGCTATTTTCGAAATGTTTCAGTCATGCTTGGATTATGTTGATGACATTCATTTGGGAGCATCAAAGTGTCTTATTTCACAACTTCGGAGGCTACAAAATGCTGCTGCTGCTCTTATATCTAGCACTCCAAGACATGAACATTTTTAACACAATGGGTCTCATTACGAGGTGGGTGGTAAGGGATTACCGGCACCGGTAAGGGCACCGGTGCCAGTAATCCCTTACCGCCCTACTACGTGTTCTCTTTGCAGGTCCTTCCTTAACGCCTGTTTTTTTCAGGTGTTAAGGACGGGACCTGCAAAGGCAATTTGCGGTACCATTATTAGCGCCTTCCCCATTCCGATTGAGCCCTAAGGGGGCTCAAATGGGAATGGGGAATGGCCCTGGTGAATGGGGAATTACCGGTCCCGCCAACCTTGGAATGGACCGATAATTGCTCCATTCACCATGGCGGAGTCGGAACGAGTTTGGAGGCAGCCATGGCACTAATAGCGCCATGGCTGCCTCCAACCTCGTAATGAGGCCCAATGTTACTATGGGATCTGACTACTGGTGGAGCATCACATCTCATTCAATTTCTTCTGAATGGATCATTGAGCCTTTCATATGTCAGCCACCACTTTCCTCTCAGACAACCCCATACAATATACACCACTGACAAATCTACAGTCATCAAATGACAGACAGCCTGTTGTTACACAATTGAAAAGGAGCAGAGAAATGGTTTCACCGCCTTCTCCATAATCACTAATTTATGGAACCTGTTACTGTCATACAGGGCACAGGGCAGGCATTGAAAATCATCAGGTGTTTTGCAGATATGTCAAAACCTGGCTCTCCCAGATGTAACAAAAAAGTCTGCAATGCATCAGTTGGTCATTTTGGGGCATTTTACAAGAATCAGGCAGGACTATGGGGAACTCATACCATGGGCTAAGCCTGGGGCCATGCAACCTTGAAGCCAAAGGGGAATTTGGGTATGAGAAGTATGTGGATGTCATCATCCTAGCCTTTGTGGTATCCCTATCTTTAGAGTTTAGAATAGGCACTCTAAAGCTTGCCGGTTTTACGAGCACATGGAGGGCAGGTAATACGAAAACATGCTCACTGTGCGAAATCGGTGAAGAAACCATCATACATTTCTTGTTTTCCTGCGACCAATTGCAATCACTCAGGGTGCAAAATCTGAAACATATTCTCAGGGCAAGAGGCATTGCGAGTATAATATATGCAGTGGAATGCAGTAAACGCACAACTAAATGACTGGTGGTGAACATGGTGGCTAAATGGATTCTACACTGTGCCTGCTTGCGTAGAGACAGCTTGGTCAAGGCCCAAGGCTCACCTGTAGCATGAGTTATGGTATTTCTGTATTGAATGGGAAAACGAGCACAAATGCACTTGACATCGCATCTTCTACTTACTTTGCACAGAGCATTTGTTCCTCGAAAAACATTTTCTATATGGAGGTTTGGTAATCTACAAAAGAAGTTACGGCTATCATGTGGGTCGTGAATTATATGTATATAACTGCACTTGAAATAGCACTTTCTTCCTTTATACAGAGATTTTGCTGATTGTATTTATATTGTGATTTGCTTTTATCGGGGCTACCCCCTGCTATTGATGTATTTTCTATGAACTAAGATGAACTGTAAATGTATAAACATACATTGTTTGCCTGTAAATTATGGTCGTATGGCCTATGCTGAATAAAACGTTGTTAAACTGAACGTAAAAGGTTTGGTGAGTCACTGCCAAGTAAACTTGCGGTGAATGGCACACTTTAGAAGTGACTTTAAAATAATGAGATAAAAGGGCTCTGAATTTGCATCAACCCTGAATTCTATGCTTAAATGAGCACAAAGATCATCTCAACTTGCTTTTGTAAGAAATTTTCCTGAAATGAACACGGGAATCAAACGCCAATATGTTGCAACATATCTCTACTGCAACTGTATCAACAATCCAGCACTGCAATAATCATTGATATAGCCAAAACACTGGGAGTGGCTTTGCTTAAGAGACAAGAGGGACTCACCCTCCCATCAAATGATCATAGAAACAAATAAAGGCCCTAAATACAGACGCTCTCTGAGATGGAACAATGAGTTAGATACTTTCAAGATGTCGTACCCAGGGTAACACAATTGGAGCATGGAGTCACATTTCTATAAATGCTCTAACAAATATGTAAAAGAATATGAGAAGAACGGACGCCCTGCATATTTATGGGTTCCTCTGAGGGGGAAAACACTGTTGCATTTCTTGATGTATTAATTCGTAAACTACTCTGTGTAAATGATATAAGGTTAATCCTGAAAAATCTCCTTGTCTCATCCTTGGAGTACTTCATTCATAGGCAATAATGAGTATTCAATGTTTTTTTTTTTAAAGTACATTTTCTGTGTCATTTCAAGTATAATTTTCTTTCTCATATTTACCCCCACACTACCCTGCTCAACAATCTACATGCCACCTCGACTAACCACATTGAATAAGCCCATTACACATGGCTGGTCAACAAAAGTTGGAACCACCTCCCAGTACACACAAATACCATCAGGACACCTCACCTTTACAGCCACTTTGTAGATTATAATCCACAGTCCATCCATCCATGCACTCGGGGCACTTGAAATTCCCTTCTGGATTCACATGCCTGAAGTGCGCTCTCCATAAATAAGCTAGAAACATAATAGTACAACAGAGCCTAGTTAGATCTGGTCTAAAGGCATCGACACAACAGAAAAGTGATATTGCATAGTTCCCTGTGTCCCACTAACAGAACCAAACTTGCATTTCCTGCAGGTCCCAAAAATCCAAGTGAAATTACAGCAGTGTTCTGGATAAAACCCAATGACACAACCATAACATAGAGTCCCAAGTTACACCTCACTGATGATACCCAGCGATGCTGGAACATGCTTGAGTTTACTTACAATTTTCTATAGAATGAATGGAACCTAGCATGGTTGTCTGGGCTGAATATTCTGTTAGGGTACAAAGCCAGGTTTCCAATATTTGTACCCCTTTGCACATGTCAAAGCAGACTGCATAATAATGGTTTGTAATGCTAACCAGTGCAACGCTGTTGACTATGACTGTTTGAAATAACTCAATCCATCCCAATTCTGTATTGCCCAAGCCTCCCATTGTTTAACAGGTATGTCCAAATATAAACTGCAAGCTTGCTATGACTATAGTCCTAAGCAAATCTGCATTGACATATTGCGTGTGGCCTCTTGCAGTAAAGAAGTAAAGAAGTAACCTAGGACTTTTGGATGGAGTGTCCCTTCGGATATGAAATAAACCTTCTTTGCATGCGATTAGTATGACTACCACTTTTTGCATTCTAGATATCTGTGTAGGGTCACAAATATAGATTATATGAATATTTGGACAATCATATATGCTATTAAAAATAACTCAGTAGGAAATAGTGAAAAGTGAGGGTCAACAAAAGAGGCTTGGTCTGACTATAACTCACACAAGTGTACCTATGTTTGAGCACGGGTAATGAAATGATTGGATAGTGCTCTGATTTCCTGAGGTTGTCTCCCCTTGCTGGTTTTATCTAGGTTTATGGAAAACCACTGCAGCACAGGATTATCTTGCCTCAGAACTAATTCCACTGCATGCAGTCTTGTATGGGATGCACAAACCTCAATCCCTGTGCTCCAATGATAAAAAATCCTTGTACCTGTCAATATTGCACTACATTACTTCATAATATCAAGCATGTGATGGACCCTTTGCTGTGATACGATATTTGCTATCTATGTGACTTTTCTCCCACACATTTCTTATTTTGTCACCAACCTTGACATTGCTAAAAGCACCAACATACCCTTCCCATGTTGCGAAGTAGGCACAACATCCACAACTCATGTACAAGCTCCTTGTGACATAGCATACATTAGTTATACATATATAACCAGAGAAATGGTAATGTAGAGGATTGTACATTTGACTCTGAAAAGAGAGCAGATCTGTGTTCAGGACTCAAATCTCTCCACCAGTAGCCTCCCTATATTTTGTATTTTGCAAGCACTGTCATTCAAAAATTATGACAACTAAATACACAGTTTGCAGCATTGTTGCCATGTCTCAGGGGCTAAGGGAGATAGACCGTCACCGTGCCATCCCCCAGGGGTCACAGGGTAGATACGGGGCTCTTGACCCCTTTCTCCTGGTGCAACAGTCGACTGGGGCTGACTGTTCTTGGTGCCCCCTGACCACCTTGTGCCAGGTGGGGAGGCCAACAGATGGTACCATGGGTCTGCGTTGATATCAGTTAGCTACCCGATCCATCTTGAAACATTGGACCAAGGAGTCTAACACATGTCTTAGTCAGAGGGCCAAACAAAACCTGTGGTGCAAAAAAGGTGAATACCAGTGTGCCCTGTCTGAGATGGGATCCCGTAGTGCCACTGCAGGGAGCGCTCCATCAGCCCATCACACCCACACTGCCGGGCAGGTGGATCATGAGCATGTGATAGGACCCAAAAGATGGTGACATATTCCTGGGCAGTGTGAATCCAGAGGAAACTCTGGTGGAGGTCTGTAGCAGTCTGAATGTGCACATCAGTCATCCAACCTGGGTCACGATATCAACCTGTTCTCAAGCTTTAAATGGGTAAGAATGCTTGCTCACTGGCATGGAGCAGGCATTGAATGTGAGTGTCCTGTGAGCAACCTTTGGTAAGCAGAACTGTCACAGTGGGATGAACTGAATGATGGTTTAATGCGTCCGATGGCTCATCAGACCCCAGAAAAGGTGTTGGTTGATATAGACAGCATGACGGTGGCCATGGGAATCAGAATCTCCTTAAGTTCCAGAAGCTTCTCAAGACCTATCTATTCTCTTTATCCTTCCTTCTCCCCCTCCTCTGCTAATGTCACATTCTGCCCTTGACTGGCTGCATGGTTCCTGATGAGTCATATAGGGCACCAGGCCCCCTTAGTCCAGTCTTCCTCTGCACTTCGTCTCCCCTGACACATCCCGCACTTGCCTGTCTGGCCCCCTCCCCCTGCACTATCCTGGCTGGGCTTTCACCCTTGTAGCCCTTCAGCCCCTTACTGCACACATAGCTTGTGGACCTTTGTTCCCCTGCACTCTCAGCTTTCCCCTGTCACTATCCACATGGCCTCCCCTAGTGCTGTCTTTTCTCATGGGCCCTATTGCCCTGACGGGCACCCTCCACCCTCTTTCCCCTGCACTACTCATTACTGCACTTGCACCATCGGAATGTCACAAGGGCTTGTAGGATCATTTTTGTTTTGTCCTCCCTGTACCCCCACCCTCTTGTCTTGTTGCACCATGCAAAGACATTGTGAATAGGCTCATTATTGATACCCAATAAATAAAATAAAAATCTGTCAAAAGAGGGGCTCTGCCCTCTTTTAAAGGCAAATGGGCTGCAAGGGTTGGTGCAGGCTAAGCCTTCCTTAATGCACTAATCATGGGTCCCCACCAACAATCTCTTGTATGCGTGAAGTCATGACTAGAGTGCATTGCAACAGAAAAAGGTAAAGGGGTGAAAACATGTAACACTAAGTCGCACCCGTTGTCCTGTCTGTTGTGGATGAAAGGGTCTCTCTGGTCAATGAAGCTCTCTGTGGTTCCTAATTAAAGCAACATGTCTCCCTTGTGGCGAGACCAGACTGTCTGGCTCCAGCAAACCACATTCTCATACCTTATAAATGATGTCCCCTTCAGGATGAAATACTGTAAACATACAGTCCTACACCTGAGAGTTCACTGTCAATTGATACTCAGGGCAGGAGCTGGTTTCATGTTGACACAGTGCATATGAAGGGTTGTTGGGGTTGGCTGTCTCCTTTGTTAACCTCTGCAGCCAGACCCCACGTGGGCCTGTTTGATTTACCCTCTGAATGGTCTGTAAATTGCTGCCACCAGCTTCAGGGCCCAACAAAAGTATATAATGGATCCATGGAGCCGTTGTTAGTTAATCAGGCTGACAATGGCAGAAGGAAGGTCTGGCCCAACCCCATCTGGAGATGCATTGTGTACTCCTCCTGTCATATCGCAAATAAATATGACAGGGGGGACTGCTCCTGTAGGCTGTGTCCATCCAGAGTACACAAGTCTATGGGCCTCATCACGAGTTGGGCGGTAACGCCGGCGCTGTTAGCGCCGGTGTTAATAGCCATACCGCCAAACCTACCGCTCAGAGCTGGGGAGAAATCTGCCGGAGCCCTGATTTGGTGGACCCTTAAATCTGGCAGTAATAGCGCTACCACCGGATTTAAGGGTTACCGCCAAACTCGTGATGAGGCTCATATGTGTATGTCGTGTGGTGAGCATAAGAAAATGTGTGTGGATTTACCATCATTCAATTTCATTTAACATTTCAAAATAGCCCAGGCGAGCGCACACTCATCATCATATGGTTGAATTCCTTGCAGCCTCATGCCGGTCATCCATTGCACAGACCCGCACATCCATGTCTCAGATGTTGGGCAAGGGTGGAGGAGGGGGGCTGTGTATTCTTGCTGGGTTGAATGACTGGGTCAGGTAGAGGATGTGCTCACCCTCCTCATCCTTCTCCTCTGTGCTGTACCTGCCACGATAGGGTGGTGACTGACACTAGACAATGGTGTTGTGCAGGGCACAGGAGGGACAGCGGGACCACTGACCACAGGTGTGGTGTTCCCAGCATCTGGCGGTGGCAGTGATGGTTTCACAGCTGGCACATTAGGAGGAGGTGGTGGGATTGTACAGCTGGGACAGCAGGTAGTGGTGGTGTTGCATGCACTGCACAAGGTGGCGGTGGTGCTTGTGCTGCAGGAGGTGGTGGTGGTGGTTTGGCTGCAGGAGGTGGTGGTGGTGCAACCTTCACCCCTGCGTATGCTGGGCCTGACAATGGTCCAGCCGCATTGCTGTCAGAGGATATACCTGTTGGTGTGAGATGAGCATGCAGTTAGTCTTCTGGGAGTCACAGCAGCTGCAGGCTTTCATTACACACATGCAACATTGTATGTATCTTGCTTTTGTCATTCTGTTTGTTTGATCTGTTTGCTCCAATGTGTGCTTCTACATGTTGGTGGTGAAAATGCACATTGACTGTTGGTCTGCCAAGGTGGCTTGTTGATGTGTGTACGGTGGGCCTATGATTCCTGTCCTATTCTCCCTTGGCACACATGGGCACACATCATGTGTCCATGTGTCGGGGGGGAAATTCTGCCGGGGTCGGCCGGGCCGTCCGCAGACCTCCGGGCAGGGAGGCCCCAACTCCTCCCGTATATCCCAAAAGAGATAGAGTATGAGACACACGCAAGAAGCAAGGTGACTCTGCTGTTTATTAGACAAAAACGGCAGGGATGGGTCAAGGATCGTACGCGTCCGTCCTGACACACCCACAATCGTGGGGCTCGCAGGCCCTTTTTACCTTAGTATGACGCGCTACTTGCGTCACATTGGAAAGTTAGCAAAAAACCTATCGCCACTCTTAATTGGTTGCTCGAGTGGTAGGGTTAGTATAGCATATGTATAGAGAACAATGTTAGTGGTCAAGGGTTAGTCAGGTGATATATCTGGGTTGTCCCTACAATTAGATACATGAGAATTGTTACATGAAGACCCCTGATGATTGGTTAATGTTAATGGCGTCAGTGATAAGAACCCCATGTTCTGATTGGTGCGCTCGCGAGCCTCCCAGTGTGGGACCATCGCTGTTCCCAGCTCTCGGTGCACCTGTCATTTGCAACAATGTTTCACTATGAGTACGTGCAGACAATGTGAGGACTTATTCATAAGCTGGAAGGCCGACTACTCCCACTGTCGCAGATGTCCATTGAGCCTTTTAATTGTATCTGCCTGTGTCTTGTAACGAGGGATCCAGACGCCTTTTCTGGCCTTGGCATCCTGTCAGGTTCCGCTTGGTCACGTGAGGTGGGACCGTGTTTGAGGCAGAATTCTGCACAACTAATATTGTTTTTCCACTGTGTGCCTGGTTTAATTTGCAGGTGTGACTTTGACGTTGGTGTGCGGCGTGCGAGGTTGCAACATCGTGCCCTTGATTGTCCGCTTTCGGAATGTGGGTTTGCAACATTGCGACCTTGGCTGTCTGCTTTCGCCGGGCTCATTCTGCAGGATCAGCAACCTGACTCTTGTTCTTTTAACGTCCATGGAAGCTCTTGCTTGCGGCCTACTTAGGCCTGGTGCATAGGTGGAACAGTTTGGTGCACAGGCGCTTTAGGTTATAGTATCATATTGTCTTATCCCCAGTATCGTGTCTTCGTTATATTTCTCATTATGGCACCTGGTTTTAGGAGAAGCGTAAGCAAGCTCTTTAGATGGGTTCATGATGCGTCTTGCGTTTCTGCATTTTGAGAGCCTATGTGGAAAATAATAAAGATGCACGTCCGTGAGTATGTCTGTCGCCTACGTCATAGCACTGAGTATATTCTTCGTGTAGATTGGTGCGGGAGTGTCCGGTGTGTATATTTGCACAGGTGTGCTGACCGTTGGCTAGGTCGTCATGGCATCTCTAACGACGTGTAGGTTTTAGTCTAGTTGATCCGTGCCGCAGGTGTCGGCATGGACAGGGCGGGCTGCTGGGCAGGCAGATGGACACATCCGTATGTTCCTGTACCAGGGTATTTGGTCGTCTGGTAGATGGGCAAACTCTTCTCGTGGCGGGTGCCTGGGCCGTGATCCTTTAGGCCAGGCGCGAGAGGGGAAGGACGGGAGCCTGGTCTTCCATTCTCCCACTTCAGTCCCCCCTCTGGTCGACTTGTCGACCACATATCCTTTTCGTTATCTCCTCTTACTCTCCATATCTTAGTTATTCCTCCTAAATGTCCATAGTGGTTCACATGATCTTCAAATGACCAATACATATATTCACAGGTTCCTCCAGGAGTACAGTATACCCATTTGCCTATGTAACTCCTGGGGTTTCTTGGGTTCTCGATCTTCACAGATGGTGGGTCCAGGTGGTTGGTGATGATCTGGTTGCGCAACTTCTCTCTCTCTTGTATGATTGTGCCTGTGTGTTGGCCGTCATCTGCTGGCATCAAGGGGTGCATACCGACCATTTCAAGCAACTCGTCAGTGGTGCGTGCCTTCCGGGCCTTCCAAAATCTTATTATGATCAGTGTAGCTCCAGCCAAAATAGTACAACCAACTATAATTTTCAGTCCATCTGACAGCCAAGATGGCATCCATGACCATAATATTGAAAACCAGCTCTCATCCTTTTTCACACCTTTACTTTCATCCATCGTTTTGGAGTGCATCTGGGCCTATTGTGAAACTGCTTCTGTCAGTGTACCGTTGTCAGCATCGTTGGCAGGAATGAACGTGAAGCATGATTGTCCTATCTTTGCGCAGACTCCTCCTTCCATGGCTGTGAGGAGGTCCAATACATATCTGTTCTGAAGTGCTACCATCCTTATAGCTCGCAGCTCCTCTTTTATTGCGTTAAATCCATTTACTGTAGAATTGATGGTCATCATTAGTTCCCATCTAGTTATCTGGAGCCATTTTGCGTTTGCGTAAGCCTGCAGTCCCGGATGTATTATTGAGGAGAAGAACATTGCTGCTCTGCTGAATAGTCTGTGTTCTGGCGGAATTTAAGTGAGTGCTGTTTCCGACCTTCCCCCTAGGTAATTTCCTGTCAGAGGTTCTCCTTGTCTTTTCCTTCTATTTAGGACAGTATTATTGCCGTTGTTCCTGTTCCCTGGCCCCTCCTGAGGTGGTGCAGATCTCTTCTTCCTCTTGTCCCCTTCATCCATTTTGGGAAAGTTCGCCACATTCACATGCTTCTGGGGTACCACTAGTGATGGTACATTGACGTGCACCATCGTGCATACACCATTCCACAGAGGGGGCAGTGTGTGGTATGCCTTTTCTCCACAGGCCCAGTAATGGTCCATTATCACTGCTGTTCCTGCTCCCCCCTCAGGTAACTCCATCACGCTTGCACAGTTGGTGTTGTATCCTACGTCCACCTCTCCTTTATGTTGGTAGCATACCTTAGGCGCAGTCAGCGGCAGTATTGTTATTGGGTCTTCATCCGTCTCTATCCACGTGAGCATGGGCACGTACTTGATCCAAGTCGTCCAACATCTGTGGTTGTGTGCATCGATAGTTGAAATAGTTTCTTTTGTTACCATGTTGCTGCCAATCACTCCTATCTCCCATTTGTTGTCCATGTACACCTTCCCCGATATCGTCACCAGTGGCCTCTCCCAACATCCTGGTTTACCTGGAACTTCAGTGGCGTACCAATCACATGGTAAATACTGCAGTGTTACTTTCTTTGTTTCCCCTTTTTCAGGACCACTTGTTATGTATCTGAATGCTTCAGCATGTAAACTGCTCTTGTGGTAACTCAAATAAGTCTTGAGGAAATTGTTTTCATATGGGTATGAGTCTCGTGTTTTCCACACCAGATGCACCACTGACCCTTGAAATCTTCCTTTTGTTTGGAACAGTGCCAAGTATATTATGCATCGTGCTGTCTTTTCATCTATTTCTGTGGCAACGAATGTTCGAGAAGCGCTCATGGCGGATGGTATTAATGAGCAAACGTAGCAGCTGTCTTCTGTTGTCTGCTTACCGATGCGGGTCATGTGTTGGTACCATATGTTGTTTGAGATGTGTGCTGAATCTTGTATATAATTGTCAATACCTTTATTATCTAAGTATGTGCTGCGTTGAACTCTATTTTGCTTGTGTGCGATTTTACTAGTATCACCTGACGTATTACCTGTTGCAGCTGGGGATGGGGGTGTATTAGGTTTGGGTACAGCAATAAGATTGATAGCATAGCTGTACTGCCATACAGAGGCAGCCAAGAACCCGGTGATCATCAAAATCCCTATTATTTTTATTACACATGCTAATTTCACCGGCATTTTGCTCTTACCTTGCTGCAGTCCGGCAGCGTATTCTTGCGACGTTAAAGTTGCCCGCCTGAAAATTCTCAATATGCTGGTTATTAAATGTTAGTTGTTGTTTTTTAAGCTCTCCCTATCAAATAGTCATTCAGTGCCCAGGCGAAGAGCTGTTCCCACGCTAATCTAAGCGATCTATCTCTTAGGACAGGCAAGTATGGGTGGAGGTGGGGCATTGAATATTCTATGGCCAAGAGGAATGCTGTGTAGTAGACACGTACCCTTCTTCTTTTCAGGTACGTTGGCCTTTTTATTTCATATACAAATTGGTGTGACAATTCTTCTGGGTAGTTATCGTCTGAGGGTACCATCTACCCCTGGGCAGTGAATTTGTTAGTTATCTATTTTCTTAGCAGTACAATAATACGCAGTTTCTGCATGTGCGAGAGAAAAGAAAAGAGAGCATTCACGTGTTTACATGTGTACGTGTGCAAGACAATGTCCTTCAGTTCAGTTATTACTGCAGTGGGGGTAGGGGTCAATGGGCAGGGGGTTTGGGGCTCAACTGGGGGAAGTATCTTTACTCTTTGAGCGTGTGACCATGGGGTGGGCAGTATGGGGATCACCCCTTTCTTCTTCAGTTATTGTCTCTGGGGAATCTGGGGAGTGACAGGGTATGGGAACACTTAGGCCGTTAGCTGTGGTAGAACTCTCTTCCTCCGTTGGTGATGTTGTTGTTGTTCTCCCAATGGACCTGTCGGTGGCGCTGGGGCGGGTCTGGAGTTTGTAGATCTTTACATCGTGTAGGTGGTTCCAGGCACACTTGTCCTGTAGCTTTACTGCTCTCGTTGATACCTCCTCTACCAGATGGGGGCCAGTGAATCGTGGACTGTTCCACTTCCTGTTGAAATTACGAAGTAGTACGTGGTCACCTTTAGCAACTTTACACAGTCTTTCCTTTTCCAATTCTTTATCCACGTCTTCTTGTTGATTGCTGTTAGACCCGCCCCGCATGCGCTCGAGCTGTTGAGACACAAACAATACACTAGTAATCAAAGAAGACACATATTGGTACATTTCATCACCAAGAACACTCGCAGTACTCTCGTGGTCGGTAAATGCTCTTGATGTTGGCGTTAGGGGAAGGCGCATTTGCCGTCCAGTAACCACCTCGTGAGGGGTGAGGTGGTGGTCGGACCCTGGTCTATTCCTTAGCTCAAATAGGGCTAATGGAAGGCAATATAACCAACTCTTCTTTGTTGTTTGCTGTATCTTTGCAATTGCCTCCTTTAATAGGCCATTCAGGCGTTCACATATACCGTTGGCCTGTTGGTGGTATGCACATGCAAATTTATGCTTGATGTTCAGCAAGGATGTGATGTGCTGGAACATTTCGTTTGCGAAATGAGGGCCATTGTCTGACCTTAACACCTCGCACACTCCCCACCTGGGGAAGACCTCCCTCACTAGGAATTTAGCTGCTCTAAATGCATCTGAGTGTGAACAGGGCCCTGCTTCAATCCACCTCGAGAATGGGCATACTACTACAATCATATACCTATTTCCTTGACATATGTTGATCATATCAACATAGTCAATATGGAGATGCCGGAAAGGTCCCTCTGGCCGGGGTATAGTATCTCTTATCACCTTATGGCCGGCCGTAAACTGTTGACATGTGAGACAATTGCTGATAAAATTTGACACATGAGAATTTAACTCGGGGCAAAACCAGTCTTCCCTAATTCGTGCTGCAATTACTTCCTTGCCTGTGTGGGCTGGATTATGTAGTTGGCTCAGGGCGGTGTTCAAAAGTGCCAATGGTATTACAACATTTCCAGTGCCACCCTGGCGCCATAGTGCGTCGGTTGGTGACATTGTGCATCCTCTTTTTACCCATATTTCTTTTTCGGCCATTGGTGCAGCCGCTTGTAGCTCCATAATCTGTGTGGCTGTGAGATGGGTGTACCCTTCTCTTATCAACATCTCCTTAGCCATTCCCCTCCCTCTCCCTCTCTGTGACTCTGGGGGGTTCCATATCTCACCAAAGTATGCAGCATACTTCGCATGTGCGTCTGCTGCTGCATTCCCTTTCGAGATGTGGTCTTCACCATTGGTGTGTGCGGTGCATTTTACTAAAGCTAATTCTTGGGGGTCATTTATTACTTCAATTAGTTCAGCCAATAAGAGGGCATGTTGCACTGGAGTGCCATCAGCTCTCCTAAACCCTCTTCTTCTCCATTTCGACAGCCCTGAGTGGACAGTGGATGTAACATATGCGCTGTCGGAGTATATGGTCACTCGTTTGTCAAAGCTTTCCTTCAACACCAAGATCAGTGCAACTAATTCCGCTGCTTGAGCGGAGTAATGCTGTGGTAATTGTACACATTTCATGGCCACACACACCGGTACCTCCATCATTTTTACCACTGCTGCCCCAGTCCTCCTTATACCATCCCTTTGATCGATAGTTGATGACCCATCAATAAACAGGAGCTCACCTCCCTCTAGTGTGTTTTCTTCAACCTTTCTAGTACATGAGTACATTTCAGTTATTTGCGTACAGTCGTGGGCATAATCTCCCTCCTCAATTACTTCTGCTAGGAACCTTGCAGGGTTGACCGTGCTACATCTAACC
Organism: Ambystoma mexicanum; assembly: GCF_040938575.1. Classification (NCBI taxonomy): domain Eukaryota; kingdom Metazoa; phylum Chordata; class Amphibia; order Caudata; family Ambystomatidae; genus Ambystoma; species Ambystoma mexicanum. The sequence continues at coordinate 838,945,354 of NC_090935.1, read as the reverse complement.
ATTGATAGTTCAGCTCTGGATAAAATGATCTCATAACATGATGCTCTTTGCATGGTTAGGGTGGACTTAGGTTTATTCAATATCGCAAATAGTGCATGTTGCACAAACAGTGTAGTTGGGCACCCCATGGTGATTGCTGATGCTTTCTCTACCGCAAAAGCAGCTGCTGCGAGACCTTGTTCGCAAGGGAAGTGACCTAACATCTCAGGATCTAAGTGGCCGCTGTAAAATGCTACTGGTTTGTAGCCCATGCTTGTTTTTTGAGCCAACACTGCTTTCATTACTGCTGAGTCGCAATGTGAAAATATAAAAAATTGTCGCTCATAGTCTGGGGATGCCAGTACCGGAGCAGTTGATATCGCATCTTTTAATTCACCAAAAGCCTCTTTCATTTCCATCGTCCACCCCAGCTTTTTCTCCCCTTTATTAGCTTCCCTTAACGCCTCAAGCAGGGGTCCTATGTACGAACTGTAATCAAATACCCATGCTCTACAGTAGTTGCACAGCCCCAGGAACTGCTGCAGTTCCCTCACTGTTTGTGGCATTGGAGTGTTTGAAATGGCCTGTGCTCTTTGTGGTGCAATCTTTCTTCCATGTTGGGATATAAGCTGACCAATGTAAAGTACCTGTTCCTGACAGTACTGTATCTTTTCCATGTCTACCTTGTAACCTTTTTCAGCCAATATTGTCAACATCTTTAAGGAGTCCTCTCTGCATGTTCTTTTGTTTGTACTGCAAATTATTATGTCATCCACATACTGCTACACTTTGCTTTCCACTTCAATGTTACCCAAATCCATCTGTATTACTCTATTGAAAATTGAGGGTGATTCGCAATACCCTTGTGGCAATCTGGTGTGCTTCCACTTTGTGTTTCTGTAAGTGAAGCTCGTCAGATCTTGTGAGTCTGGGTGCAATGGTATTGAGAAAAAAGCATTTTTAAAGTCGATCACTGTAAATCGTGATGCTTCTGCTGGAATGCCACACAATATTGTGGCCGGGTTTGCTGCTATAGGATATTCTGCTTCTACTATGTTGTTCAAGGGCCTGAGATCCAGTATGAAGCGCCAAGACCCCCCTTTAGCCTTGCGCACTGGGTATACAGCCGTGTTACATGGTGATTCTGAGGGGACCAATATGCCATTATTTATAAGGGCCGTTATTGTTTCATATATGCCCTCATCTGCCTCTTTTGATAGTGGGTACTGTTTCACTCTGGGGAGTATTGCACCTTTTTTCAATTTTATCCTTACTCCCCCTATACTTTTTATACACCCCATGTCATAGGGGCTAGTAGTCCACAATGATTTGGGTACCTTTGACATATCCTCCTTAAAGAAGGGGACTGGGGTGCATGCGGGTGCCTCAAGTGCCATTGCAATTTTCTGTGCTACTTGTTTGTAAGCCACTCTTAGCCATATTTCCACACTCATCATAAACACCATTTCACCTTCCTCCTTTTCTTCTGAGAACAGCTCCTCATCTGACACCTGGGTGAGCCTACATCCTTCTGCTAATGCTATCACTGCCCTCCATGCTCTTCCTTCTCTGTCTTGGGCATGTACAGCAATGTAATCAGCTGTTGCAATAATGCTCTAAATGTCCATTAGAACCACCTTTCCTTCTGGTTCATTAACAGGTGTTTCTGGTCTGAACAGATAGGCTGCTGGCCTCCTCCATATTTTCCCTTCTATCCCTGGCATCCATGCAAATGCCATATCTGTTCCATACTGGAATAGTTCGCCATCTACTGGCTCCGCCCTAATCGCTGTCTGTCCGCAGTATGCTTGCATAATCTGTCGTGCTGTGAGCATGTTAATCCCTGGAGTAGAGCAAATTAAGCCGTCCTCAGTAAAGGAGATCGTCATATTCAACCTGTTCATTATGTCTCTCCCCAGTATATTTACTGGTGAGGCACTATAATATAGAAGTGGAACTGACAGGTCATAATCTCCAATAGATAAGGGAATGTTATCAGTAAAGGGAACCAACCCTCGAGCCCCAGAGAATCCTTGGGTGTTCATGGCTTCGCCTGACATCTTAAATTTACCTTCCCTTATGCAAGACCGGGTCGCTCCGGTGTCAACAAGGAATGATAATTTTTTGTCACCTATCGTTACCTCTATGCGTGGTTCCTCCGCACTATTAGGTGTTACTGACAGGATGGGACACACCAAGGCCGTCTGTGGGCTGTCCTATTGAGGGTACAACGATTGGCCATTTCCTATGTAAGGGTTGTGTCCCAAGACCGTCACCCTACCCAGTTGTGTTTGTTGTGCTTGGGGTTGTTGTGTTATCGCTACCTGTTGTTGTGGCAGTGAATATGTCTGTGGCTGTTGTTGTGTTATTAGTTGTTGTTGTTCATTTCCCTGTTGCAACGTCTGCTGTTGCTGTATGCCCTGCTGTTCCTGTGAGGGCCTTGGCTGTCCCTGTTCACTCCATGATGGTGTTCCTGGTCTAACTCTACACGTGCGTGACATGTGCCCTAATAGTCCACAACTCCAACACACCAGTGGTTCCCTACTCTGCCATGGAAAGCTCCCTGTGTTGTCCTGGTATACTGGTTGCCCTGTGGGGTAGGAATTTCTAAGTCCTCCCACCTGCTGTTGGGTGTTATATCCGTATCCTCTCCCTCTCATAATTCCTCCTCTCCCCCTGTTATAATTATAATACCCAGCTCCTGGCATTGGGTGTCCTCCTCCATGTTGGTCGTGTATGGTTGGAGTGGCGGCGCCTGTTGTGTTATAGTCTGTGAAGGTGGTATTTGGGAGGAATCTTGTGCAGCCACTACTTGTGTGGGGCTTTGGGTCATTGTTGTAGGCGTAGTTATTAGTGCCCCTTCCATTGTGTATTTAGTAAGCTTTTTCTGTACTAGTTTAGCCTCTTCCGTTTTCCTGTCCTCTTCCTTTTGTTTCATTTTTCCTTGCCATGTCCTGCAATGATGCACTATAGTCAGTTGTATTTCTGGCCATGGTTTTGCTTCCATTCCCACTACTTTCTTTAGTTGTTTCTGAACTCCTTCTGGGAGCCCTTGTACTAGTATATGATAAAATATTGCTGGTGTTTTATCCCATTGTTCTCTAGTTTCCATGCGCCACTTCTCTTGGATTTCCTGGATATAATCAACAGGATCTTCGTTCTCACGCATCTTGCGGGAGGTAATTGCTCCTATGTCTGATGTGTCTGGGTAATGTACCCTCAGTGCCTGCCATAGTGCATGTCTGCAGTTTGCGAATGGTGCCCCATCATGCGATGTGTTTGTTATTGTTACCCCAGGGAATCCCGCTCTCTTCCAAATGTCATCCGCTGTATCCCCTAATATCGATATTAGAAGGCCCTTTACATCTCCTACTGCCAGTTTCTGTCCTGCGGTGTGTTTTTCCATTTCATATATCCACTTACCCGCACCTCCACTTAATGATGGGAGCCTGCATTTTATATTTTCTTTATCTGTATGCTTCCAAGGGCATACTGTAGTCTAACCCCTCCTCTCTCCAGAAGTGGCATTAAGTTATGTCTCATTTTACACTTTGTGTTCCATAATATCGGGTCCTCACACCCTTCCTCCTCTTCCCTTTCTTCTACATCGTCAATTTTGTCCGTATTTCCCCTGCTCGTAACTCTTTCTTCTCCATCTTTTCCCCTTCTTCCATCATTTCCTGTATTTAATGTGGGCATGTGTATTCGTCTTTCCAGCCTGCGTCTAGGGAGGTCTCTAAGCCGACATGCATAGGGTGTCAGTTCGTCTGTGAAGGGCGCAAGTTTTATTGTGCGTAACGAGCGTGAGGTGGTTGAGCATGTAGGGTGCGATGGGGAGGGCGTGATGGGGATGGGGATGGTGCGGCCTCATGCGTCTGTCTTTCCGCTATTCCTTGCTCTCCCTCCTCACTTCTCTCCAGCTCATCCTTTCTCCTACGGATCCATGGTGAGTCTGTGTTGGTCCGGGTGATGTATAGTTTATATAAGCTTTCCCTTTCACTGTTTCTTCCTTCCTTCTCCACTCCTTCTTCTTCCTCACTACAAAAGTCAGTCATAAACGGCACCACCCACTCGGTCTTTTTCCCCTTGATTATTACTGTTTGTAAGTCTATTAGGTCCAGTTCTCCTTTTTCTCCTTTATCAACCGCTCCCCTTTGTGCTGATGTTGTTGCTACTTCTGTGTTTCTATATACATCCCCCCATGCTTCACTCTCCCTTCTCCTATCTTCTCTTTCTCCTTCATTTCTCTCCTCCATCTCCCTACTATTTTCCTCCCTTTTCCTTTTTAATTCCTCCATCACTTCACTACTCATCTGTTCCAATATTCTTTCATCCTCTTTCTTCCTTTCCCATTTCACCCTTTCTCTTTCTACTATACTCTCTATCACCCTCCCTTCTTCGTATTTCTTAGTCGTTTCTGATAGTAATCTCCTCTTCCACATTGCCATTTCTTTTTCTTTTTCTTCTTCTTCCCTTTTCTTTTCTCGCAGCACTACTCTTGATACCCTTTCTGCTGCTGCTTTTACTCTTTCAACTTCTCTCCTTTGTTCCTCAGTTCGTTCCCTTATTTTTTCCAATTCGTTCTTACCTTCTTTCCTTTTCCTCGCTCTCTCTCTCTCCTCCCTCTCGAGCTGCTTGATCAATTCATTCTGCTCATCCCTTAACTTTGCTAGTCGTTCCTCCAAAATCTCTTCCTTTTGTCGTAACAGCTCTTCCCCCCTCATTTCACTCTCCCTGGTATTATCCTCGTCTGTTTTCTTTACTACCTCCTTCTCTTCTCCTATTAATGAACCTCGTAATTTTAATAATATCTGTGCAGCTACCCACTCATCATTTCCTATTTCCACAGTTTGTTCTTCTCCAGTTCTCCCCTCCCCTGCTGGCATCTTCCTATGAGCCACATATGGTGGAGGGCTGTATGCCGGGTTCGAGTATCACTCAGCCGCCCTTAACTGTCCTCTTTCTATTTCTCCTAATTCTCTTAAAGGGTACAACCCCCCTCCCTCTGTTTTCACTCCCTTTGCTAGGAGTATATCGTTGCTCGGTTCCTTTTTTATTTCATCTGATGTATTATTCTTTTCTCCTCCCTCTCCTCCGTTCCCCGTGTTCTTTCGGTCTTCACTCCCCTTTTTCCCATCCTCTCCTTCCTCCTTAATCTCTTTTTCTTCCGGTATTTCCCCCACAGTGAACATTCCATTTGGTCCTGGTCGGGACCCTTGGAACATCCTCCATAAGTTAAACACCTCCACGTGGTTTGCCAACTTCTTCCCTTTGTATGTATTGTGCAGATGGTTTAATAGTGAATGTTGGGCATATGGATCGAAGCTACCATTAGGCAGCCACGGTGTTATCATTTTGTTATCCGTCCCCTGGGTCCATTCTATGCTATACTTAATCAGTTTCTCCCTATGGGGTGGCAGTGTTGTACATATGTGTTGTAGTGGGGTAGTGCGGGTGTTCCCCCACCCTCCCGATCCTGTCCCGTATGACATAGTAGCGCTCCACTTGTTACCCTCCCCCTATCTGGTAGTGGTTATCTCACTAGCAGTTTACAATATACAGCCTTATATCGTTACCTGGCCCCGTAAGTTTGGGGACTTGCGATAGTCCGCTAAGGAAAATTACAAAAATATAGTATTTTACATTTGTATATTTTCTTCTGTCTTTCTTTCTTTCTACGACACCCTTACGGCCCCCTGCGGCCGAGGCGCACGTAGCCCCCTGCGGCTGCGTACCCCTTATGACGTTCTTATACAGTCATCCTATTTTCACGTGCTCCTCCTCCTTCTTCTACACTTGCCATTGCCGGCGTTCTCCGTGCGCAGCCACGTACCCCGTTTCGCCTTTCCTCGATCAACTCATTTACCGTTTATCTCCGTTTCCACTCCCTTACCACAGTTCTCTTCCCCACCACTCTCAAAAACGAAGATGCCTTGTGCTCGCGATATCCTATGAAAGCCCTACTGGTGACGTCACCGATCTCTTCGAGCTACTGGTAAGTTCTTCATATATTCTTTAAGTTCAAAATACACTTGCAATCCACCCCCGTTAACCTTACAGCTGTCTTCCTGTCACTCCTGGAACAAGGTAATCAATAATATAATCAGACTTCGCACGCTGCGTCGCCTCGCGTGTGATACGCCCCTTGACAGGAGGGCTTAACCAGCCAATTATCTTCCGTATTGGGCAACTAACTAGCTACCGCCTACAGGGAAACGTCATCTACCTATCGAGTTTCTTGCTCGAACAATAGGGATCCTCATCTACTCATTGATCAATAAATGCCAAATCGTAGGAAACCACACACACCCACCCTTACACGTAGTCGCGACCTAGGCCAATCAGTTTCTACGAGCGGCCGCACGTGATGTTTTTGTGCTCCGCCCCCCCTCACGTAACGTACCCCACTGCTCTCGCACTTGTTCGGTTACCATTCATTCCATTGCCAACACTAAATTGTCAAACCTTCGCCGCGCACCTGTGCAACACCTCCCACCTCCCGTATTTAATTCCTCCCCCCTCCCTCACAATCTCACATTGCTTGTTGTGCGTGGCATGCTCACCAAGTTCTCTTGATGCGGGGCCGCTCGACTGCGTGCACCCCTCCAAGCGGCTCGCCACCTCCCCTCGTCTGGACCACGTCTGGACACTCGCCAACCGCGGGCGGGATACTTCTCAACCGGCTCCCGAGGGCCAATATCCGGATTGCGCTGTCCGGTCTTCTCGCAGCTCTGCGATGGTCCTGTAGTCCTCAGAAGGGGGCAACAGCAGAGGGGGCCGCGCTGCCGGGCCTCCTCGCAACGGGAGTACCTGGAAAAAAGTAAAAATAAAAAAGCGGATCTTAAACAGATCTCAGCAGTGCCTCCAACTTGTCGGGGGGGAAATTCTGCCGGGGTCGGCCGGGCCGTCCGCAGACCTCCGGGCAGGGAGGCCCCAACTCCTCCCGTATATCCCAAAAGAGATAGAGTATGAGACACACGCAAGAAGCAAGGTGACTCTGCTGTTTATTAGACAAAAACGGCAGGGATGGGTCAAGGATCGTACGCGTCCGTCCTGACACACCCACAATCGTGGGGCTCACAAGCCCTTTTTACCTTAGTATGACGCGCTACTTGCGTCACATTGGAAAGTTAGCAAAAAACCTATCGCCACTCTTAATTGGTTGCTCGAGTGGTAGGGTTAGTATAGCATACGTATAGAGAACAATGTTAGTGGTCAAGGGTTAGTCAGGTGATATATCTGGGTTGTCCCTACAATTAGATACATGAGAATTGTTACATGAAGACCCCTGATGATTGGTTAATGTTAATGGCGTCAGTGATAAGAGCCCCATGTTCTGATTGGTGCGCTCGCGAGCCTCCCAGTCTGGGACCATCGCTGTTCCCAGCTCTCGGTGCACCTGTCATTTGCAACAATGTTTCACTATGAGTACGTGCAGACAATGTGAGGACTTATTCATAAGCTGGAAGGCCGACTACTCCCACTGGCCCAGATGTCCATTGAGCCTTTTAATTGTATCTGCCTGTGTCTTGTAACGAGGGATCCAGACGCCTTTTCTGGCCTTGGCATCCTGTCAGGTTCGGCTTGGTCACGTGAGGTGGGACCGTGTTTGAGGCAGAATTCTGCACAACTAATATTGTTTTTCCACTGTGTGCCTGGTTTAATTTGCAGGTGTGACTTTGACGTTGGTGTGCGGCGTGCGAGGTTGCAACATCGTGCCCTTGATTGTCCACTTTCGGAATGTGGGTTTGCAACATTGCGACCTTGGCTGTCTGCTTTCGCCGGGCTCATTCTGCAGGATCAGCAACCTGACTCTTGTTCTTTTAACGTCCATGGAAGCTCTTGCTTGCGGCCTACTTAGGCCTGGTGTATAGGTGGAACCGTTTGGTGCACAGGCGCTTTAGGTTATAGTATCATATTGTCTTATCCCCAGTATCGTGTCTTCGTTATATTTCTCATTATGGCACCTGGTTTTAGGAGAAGCGTAAGCAAGCTCTTTAGATGGGTTCATGATGCGTCTTGCGTTTCTGCATTTTGAGAGCCTATGTGGAAAATAATAAAGATGCACGTCCGTGAGTATGTCTGTCGCCTACGTCATAGCACTGAGTATATTCTTCGTGTAGATTGGTGCGGGAGTGTCCGGTGTGTATATTTGCACAGGTGTGCTGACCGTTGGCTAGGTCGTCATGGCATCTCTAACGACGTGTAGGTTTTAGTCTAGTTGATCCGTGCCGCAGGTGTCGGCATGGACAGGGCGGGCTGCTGGGCAGGCAGATGGACACATCCGTATGTTCCTGTACCAGGGTATTTGGTCGTCTGGTAGATGGGCAAACTCTTCTCGTGGCGGGTGCCTGGGCCGTGATCCTTTAGGCCAGGCGCGAGAGGGGAAGGACGGGAGCCTGGTCTTCCATTCTCCCACTTCACATGTGTGGGGCAGTGCTCATTGGCTATGGTGCTGGTGCATGGCTCCATTACTCGCAACCTCTGGCATGTATGTGTGATTGGCCCGTTTGCTGCAGCAGACACGTGTTGGATGTATTCCCTTGCCAATTTGGTGTTTCTCTGGCTGGGGATGCTTGTATTTGGACTCAACATTTGCATTTACATGGGGTTTGTTGAACTTATCACCATAACCTTGGGTCCCAGCACCAACCTCTGCTTCCCCAACTACCTAGATACCCTCCATGTGCAAGATGGAGCTGCACATCCCCTCCCAGGGCATGAGAGCCTGAGATGCTACTGTCCCTCTTCCTGTGGCAGCAGATTCCCTCCTTTGGGGCGGCCAGGATGTTCCAGAACCTCAGCTGCAAGTTGTCCGAGCGCTTCTGGCAGTCCTGTGGTGTTCACGGGACGGTCCCCAAAGCTGTAACTCTGTCACCCACCTCCTGCAACATGCCAGTCTTCCTCCTCTGGCTGGTCCTGCAATTCCCAGCGCAAAACAGGTTCTATGCATTGCTGACCAAATTGTCCACAAGGGCACTCAGCTCTGACTCTGTGAACCGCAGCTGTAAATCCCAGACTCGAGATTACCCACTTCCTGGCATGTCTGCATAACCAGATGTTGTGGAAAGTAGCAGGAATTGGGGGATTTAAAGTGTATTGCGTTTTTTAAATAGCCACCAGCAAGCATTCCGTTCCTGCGATTATGCCATTACTGGCACCAGTAATTCCGGCGCCAGTGATTCTGGCACTTCAGGATGGTGTTTTCTGTATTTCTGGCACCTTTCTGCTGGAAGCACCATCAATTTGATGTTGACACTAGTAATTCCGGCGCACTGGTATTACTGTTTCCGACAGGGAGGTGTGCGTGCGGCTGCAGCCTATATTGTGCCGGTGATTCCAGCCGTCAGTCTGCCGTTAACGGTAATACTGGCACGCTAGAATTACCACCATTTTCTCTGGAATACTTCCAATGACTGCCAATGTATTGTCTCAATAATACACCAACTCCCAGAGATAGGTCAAGGGTCTGTATGTTTTATTTATGGAAAGGGGCTCTAAGGGCTATGCCTCCTGCTCTAACTTAGAGATGAGCAGTCCCAGACATCCTTCAACCCCACACTGGCACTGGAGATTGGTAACCCTTATTATTTAACACCACCCGCCTTCTCATGATTGCCTAAAGGCAACTCGCTTATCTAACTAGAATTCCTTAAGGGACAATTTATGGGTCCTTGCTCAAGTCCTCAAAGGATGTGATTCAAGGTTTGTATGATTCAGGTGGTTCAATACCTCTCTTTCTTGTCTCTCTGTGTGCTGGTGTTACGTTCCCTAAATAGCTCTGTCTTTCTCTCCTTTACTTTTCCTGCTCTCCTCTATCCTTTTTCGCCCACAGTCTCTACTCTCACTGGCTCTTTTGTTATGTCCCTCTGATTTTCCTTTCTCTGTTTTCTCCCTCCACTTAGATCTTACTCCCTGCTACACTCTCCTGTCTCTTCTCTACTCTAATACTATCCTCATATCTGTCCCTGTGGACTTCTACCACTCTCCCCTCTCCATACCGCAATGTAAATATGCAAGTCCAACGTCCTATACGTAGGAGCAATTATAAGTTAAGAAAGCTTGTTTAGCAAGGTATTTGGCCTGTGGTAGTGATGCAGTGGGCATGCGCTTCTGTGGTGTGACATTATATTGAAAGCAGAAAACGTTTTGCCACACTTCAGGGAGTTTTTAGGCTGTCTGCTGCATTTGTGCACTCTATTTTTGACTACTTTTTACATTACTTTTGGATTATTTTGGGATAATTTTGCCTTTGCAACTACTCTCCCTCTCTACACTGCTACTACTCTTAGCTGTCCACACTGCTACTCCTCGACTCTCTCCTTCGCTCTCACAATCACACCCCTTTTGACTCTCTCTCAATCACACCCCTTATTATTATTTTTTATCACACCACTCACACCCACTCATACACCCACTCATACAACCTTATGTATCAGTTCCTCTCACTAGACCATACCTTACCTTGCACTCCAACTGAATAATCCTCCACCATGCTCCTCTGCACCTGCATTCCTACACGCACCAGCATTCCTACACGTGGCCTCTTGCTTTTCCTCCACCACTCTGACCTGACCCGAACCATACACAATTTTCTGCATCCTAGGTCTCCCTTTATCCTCCCTATCGTTTCCCGATTGGCTATCTTCATCTCTAGTTCCCCTGTCCAATCTTCCCCTGTGCTACCCCACCAGAGGTTGTACAATCCACAAAAGGAGATAGAGGTGGCAAAGCCCATACACTTCATCTTGTGCGACTCTGCCTGGATTCTGCAATGGCGGGTCACAGTGGTGAGTAGTGGAGTTAAAATCCCTGTAAATATGAGGGCCGTCCAGTGCTTTAGCCCTCTGTATTGTCTGGGTCTGCAGCGCTCTTACTTGCGAATGTAATGTCTTAAGGCAGTTTGGAGATTTTCCCATATGTGCTGGCCTTTGTTATAGCAGGAGCCCTTTCTCACCCGCCTCCCACGAGACGCTGGGCCACTGCACCGGCGAAGGAGATCAGAAGGTAGCTACTATTCTGCCTTCTTTCCATGCCTATGGCTATGTGCACTCCCAGTCCTGCGCCTTACTCTACACTGGGATGCTGATCCAAGCACTCCCCATTAATTTGCCCACAACGCCGATACGAACAACACGAGGCCTGTATAAAAATTGCCACCGCCGTGCCTGTTTACATTGGTTGCTAGGCAACCCTCGCAGCTGCTGCTACACAGCTCCCATTGGAGGACCCGCTCTACTTCCCCCGTCGGCCATCGCCGGAAAGGCGTCAGCAGGACCTCCTCCTAAGGACCTACTCTAAGGAGCACACCTGTCTGACGAGCGCTGCTTATGAAATCCGGCACCCCTACAATTACTAACACTGGTCGGCAAGAGATTTTAAAGACACACTGGTATAACGCCAAAGCATCTCCCGACATGGAACTCGTTCACACCGACCCATAACTAGGTGCCCTGCCTATCATACATCATATGCATGAGAAATCAGCACTACTCCAACTAGATTGTTTCTCTTAATATAATTGCATAACTGTACAGAGTGACCTCTTACAAATGCCTTTACAACCGTGTTGCCTCTTTTCTACATTGGAGATTTAAAATGCATTAGTACCATTACTGCTTTTCTTATTGGTTCTTTCTTGCTCACACTTGCAATCATTGTGTCAATCCACTATAAAGACCTTCCCTTGCTACCTGCTGCATTACCCCTTGTCAGAGACACCTACTACATGGCCCTACAGCTGCACGAACAGATGCACTCATTTGTGACTACTTCACACTGGACAGCGGCACTTAGTTACTTGAATGTACACTGCAACTGTGAAAGTTGCACTCAGCATGCCTGCTAGCTGTATTCAGCCTGCCCTGTTAGTCGCATATCACTTGACACTGCATTGAATTTTCAAGCTGCATTTAGCCTACCTTGATAGCGGTATTTAGCCTACCTTGATAGCTGTATTTAGCCTACCTTGATAGCTGTATTTAGCCTACCTTAATAGTTGTATTTAGCCTACCTTGATAGCTGTATTCAGCCTGCCTGTCATCTGCATGACGCCTGCCCTGTTAGTCGCATATCAACTGACACTGCATTGAAATTTCAAGCTGCATTTAGCTCATCTTGTTAGCTGCATTTAGCCTACCTTGATAGCTGTATTTAGCCTACCTTGTTAGCTATATTTAACCTGCCTTGATAGGTGTATTCAGCCGGCCTGTTAGCTGCATGCAGCCTGCCTTTGATAGCTGTGTTTAGCTATTTAAAAGATACCAATACCCTTGCCTGCCTGACACTCAGCCACAACTTGATACCAGCCCTCCGACTTTGTTACTATCTGGCACTACTCCACCCAGGCCACTGATGTCCCTTATTCGCCAATCCTCTGCACGGTGCCTCAGCCCTAGCTTCCTCATGATGCTACTTTGCCTTACCGTGATCATGTTCCCCTTCTGTGTCATGCAAAGTGATACACCTTGGAATGGTAACAGCTACATAGCCCATAAAAATGGTCTAGCAAAACCTGCATGCCCAAGACATCACCCTATTGTCTGCCCCACACCATTCTTGCCCACTACACCAGCCTTCCTCCCGGTCTCACAATCTGCCTATCCCACCTTTGACCATGCACACCTTTCTGATATCCTAACCAATAAGAACTCAATTAGTTCCAAGCGGAACCCTACCGACATGAGAGCATCCTGCCCTACCCCTGAATATAGCCCCTCTATAACAACTGACCTAACTGTCCTTCAAACTACTACCCTCATCCCTACCGATCGCAACAATAAACTTGGTGCCAGAACCCACCACAAAAATAGCAAACAGCCAGCTAATCTACCCGATAAGACTAACAATCACACTGTAACCTCCATCAATTCCACTCCTCCTACACTAAAAGGAGCTTTTCTAAATGTTAGATCATTAGTTGCCCATTCCATTGAAATCGCCGACATCATCCTGACCAACAACATGGACTTCCTCGCTGTGACTGAAACCTGGCTGCATGATGCTGCGGGACCTTCTCTCACCCTAGCTATCCCTGATAATTACACCATCCTCAGAGTAGACGGACCTAAGGCTCGAGGAGGTGGTGTAGCTATCATTTTTAAGTCCTCGCTTGATATTAGACCAGTCTCCTCTCCTCCACTCAAATCATGTGAGCATCTCACAGTTAAATTACAAACCTCCCCTAAGAGTACTATCACGTTGCATCTTATTTACAGACCCCCGGGCCCACCTGGCTCATTTGAGGAATATATCACCTCACTAGTAGCCGAAAGTTCCAAACCCTCAGCACAAATGATTATGCTTGGAGACTTCAATCTCTCGACACCCCAGCCACTGCCCTTGCCACGGCACTAGAGGAGCATGGCCTCCTAAAACTCTGTTCCAAACCCACCCACTCGAAGGGTAGAATCCTTGACTGGGTAACCGCCCTTAATTGCAACATCACCCTGAAGGACCCTGTACAGCTCATCTGAATGGACCACTACTTCCTCCCACTCGACATTAATATCAGCAACCTAGTGCATAAAAGGCCTGTCATTGCACCGGCCTGCCCAACTAGGAAAAAGAGCAACATCACAGCGGAAGCCCTAATACCCCTGGTGACCTCTATACTGAACGCTCCACCAGCTACAACTGACTTAAACCTGTTGGTCAACGCCTATAATGATTCCATGGCTAAAGCTATCGACATCATTGCCCCACTAAAAAAGTGCAAAGGGAAACCAAAAGCGCACCTAAATACGTGGTACAACCCGGAGCTCAAAACTCTCAGACAACAAAAAAGTAAACTTGAAGCACTATGGAAATCAGTGCCCTCAGTAGATAACAGAACTAATCTTACCAATATCTCTACCCTCTACAAAAATGAGATCACATGCGCTAAGAAAGAATCTTTTAATTCCAGGATCACTCAGGCAGGCTCTAGCACAAAAGAGCTCTTTAACATCCTAAAGGAACTAGAAAATCCCATTCCTCCTGCAGATACCTGCACAAAGGACAACCCATGGTGCACAGGGATCCAGAATGCCCTTGCTAACAAAATCTCAGGGTCTAAACTAAAATTGAAAACAAACGACAACAACTCACTCATGGTCCTACCTCCAGACCCACCCTTCCTCCACCCACCGCCACTAGCTCTGGCTTCACCTTCAAAAAGGTAACCATACCTGTAGCACAAAAAATGATAGCATCCTTGAAACCCTCGAACTGTAAGGGGGATAGTTGCCCCGCACAGATCATAAAAGATGCAGCTAGGGATCTTTCCCCCTTCATTACCAAATTAATAAATTTGTCATTCTCCAATAACACAGTCCCAAGTAATCTGAAACAATCTTGGGTCCTACCACTGTTAAAAAAACAAACTCTTGACCCAGAAATACCCATGAATTATAGACCCATCACCACTGTCCCATTACTACTAAAAATTCTTGACAGAGTCGCCTATTTACAAATTCAGGAGTACCTTGAGACAAACCAACTACTAGGAACTCGCCAATCTGGCTTTCGTCCTCAACATGGGACGGAAACGGTCCTTGTTGACCTCAAGAGCCAGATAGACGAACTCAAAGATAAAGGTAGGGCTTCCATCCTTCTTCTCCTTGACCTTTCTGCTGCCTTTGACCTGGTTGACCACAAAATCTTGTGGAACCACTTGTCATCGGCAGCACACTTCTCCCACGCCGCGGTCACATGGATCCAATCCTTCCTTCACAACAGGACCATGCGGGTCTTCTCACCACCAGCAGCGGCCGACTCTATTCCCATTACTTGCAGTGTCCCACAAGGTTCTTGTGTCTCACCCACTTTGTATAATATATTTACAAAGCCCCTATTCGACAAGCTGGAGCATCTGAGTGTCACCTACACTAACTACGCAGATGACACCAAGATACTCCTCACCTTGTCTGGCAACTACAACTTGGACGCCCACTGGATCAGTGAAGTCTTCTCCATCATTCAGGCATAGATGGCCACACATGGCCTCTGCCTGAATGATGACAAGACCGAACTGCTCCTTGTCTACTCACCTAACACCATCCGGAATCTTAGCCCTAGTTACACCAGCTTCACCATTGACAGTAACACTATTCCCATCGCTAAAAGTGTAAAAACTCTTGGTTTCTATTTAGACACGAATACCAACCTCGCCAAACAAATTAATATGACCCGCCTCAGCCACCGCTAACACTGGTAAACTAATTAGGGCCTGCAGACCTCTGATCTCCCCTAACAACTGCCTCATTTTAGCCAGAGCACTTATACAATCCAAACTGGATTACTGTAACAGCCTTTATGTAGGTGCCAACAAGACGGTAATCAATAAACTGCAAGTTCTACAAAACAATGCACTCCGTGCAGCCCTCAATATCCCTAGAAGAGAACATATCTCGGCTACAAGAACTTCATGCAAATGGCTCTCCATCCAACAAAAAATAGACCTAAAAACCATCTGCCTCACTTACAAAGCTCTCAAACCACCTAGCCCCGCCCTATTTAACCAATAAATTCACCTTAAGACAGAATACCAGAACCACCAGATCCTCCAATACACTACAACTGACGGTGCCCAAATACTCCCTCAAAAGAGCCGGTGGATCCAACTTCCCAGTTCTAGCCTCACAACTGTGGAACACTATCCCACTGGATATCAAATCCACCCCCACCTTCCAACCTTTCAGAACTAAGGTCATCACTTGGTTACTCAATAAATAACCAATTATGTATGTATGCCTAATGTACGAATGTATCCTGTACTATGTCTGCTTGTTACTATCTGCTTTCTTGTAACTATACATATGTTGCACAAATGTGCAAATGTTCCTCACCATTGCCTGATACTTGATTTTTAAGCGCCCATATACCCCTGGGTCAGGAGCGCTATACAAATAGATAAACAAACAAACAAACAAACCCCTTCAGGACATTGCCAGCTTCGATGAATAGACACCCGGCCAGTCTGATAAATTTTGGTTTGGCTGGTCTCTGGGGTGTCTGTTGCTAGGCATGCTGCGACATGTAATTCCCTGAAAAATACTGGAATAAACTGGGCAACAATGTGTGAAATAGGTATGGGGTGATTGGCAGTGGTGCTCTACACAATCATACAGGGTACATAGCCATCCCAACTGTCACCTTCCACCTCTAGGGTAGGAGTGGCTCTGGCTTCCACCCTTCTAAGCCTCTCACCCAAGACTGAGAGAGGTCCCTATTTCCTCATAATAGAGTAAGACTGTTTGCCCTGTCATATTGTACAATACTCATTGTACAATACTAATTATTCTTATTTATTTTTTTAAGTGGAAATCACAGAGGAAACAGTTTGAAAAAAGTAAAGGTTATTAACTATAAAATGGAAAATATCTACACATGGTTTTGATGTATTATTTAACATGCAGCCAATACTGACACTAAGCACAACATCAAGTAAAACCAACATCAAAACCAACATGTCTGGAACCTCGACTTCACAAATGAGAAGAAAAAACACCAGCACATAATTAAGTAAATCTTTACATCATACAACAACAACAAAACAAAATACACAGGAAACATGCAATCTCTTCTTCAAACTCTCCCCAACCTCCTGAATTCACCCTCTTCATCTTCTCCTCTGTTGACACCTCCATCCTCCTCCAAACTACATTCCTCATAACTACACACCCTGGAAGTGCCTGGAAGTGCTGTTTGGGCTGGTTGGACTGCATCCTTCTTCCCTCTCCTGTGGAGTCTCTGACGGGCGTCCTCAAGAGGAAGGATCCTCTCTGCCATTCCACAACATGGAAGGACCTTAGCTGCTATTCTTTCAATGTCCCAGTGACGCGCTGCCCTGCCGACCCCTCGCCATTCCCGACAGCCCACATAACGGCACGGGTATGCGCACCCGCGCGCGCACCCGGAAGTGCCTGGAAGTGCTGTTTGGGCTGGTTGGACTGAGACCTTCTTCCCTCTCCTGTGGAGTCTGTGATGGGTGTCCTCAAGAGGAAGCATCCTCTCTGCCACGCCGCAACACGCAATGACTTTAGCTGCTATTCTTTCAAGTAATATTCACTTAAGACTCAGTCCATTTCTTAAATGTTTTGGACTTGCGTCGGGTCTCTAATGGACTCGCGCTGACTTGCGCTTACGCAACATGACCCTTCTTTTTTTCTTTACTTCTTTGCAGTGTCCCAGTGACGCGCTGCCCCACCCACCCCTCGCCTTTCCCGACAGCCCACATAACGGCACAGGTACGCGCACCCACGCTCGCACCCTGGAAGTGCCAGGAAGTGCTGT
Organism: Ambystoma mexicanum; assembly: GCF_040938575.1. Taxonomy (NCBI): domain Eukaryota; kingdom Metazoa; phylum Chordata; class Amphibia; order Caudata; family Ambystomatidae; genus Ambystoma; species Ambystoma mexicanum. The sequence continues at coordinate 838,928,101 of NC_090935.1, read as the reverse complement.
TTGGGCTGTTCGGGCGTTGACGGTGGGGAGGTGGCGTAGTAATATTGACTATCTGCTATTGTAAAGTGTTACTTTTGAGCCTTGTAGCAACGTTGAAGTTTTCGTATGGTTTTTTTTGCTACATATCCTATGCTTTGTTAAATGGTGCAGATTGACTACTATTTATAGGAACTTGGCACTTAAAGGAACGGTGACTGGTGTAACTAGCAAGGGTAGTAATCTACCGACCTACTCATCTGTGATTGTGTGGAATTATGGCTAGTAGTTTAAGGAGTGGGAAAGTATGTAAAATAATACCAAAGCCTGTAATTGCTACTCAGGCTGAAACATTGCATGTCCCTAATATAAAGACTATTGGTATTGATAACATTGATGAAATAAATGTGCTTGTAAGTGAGACAGACAGTGAATGTACATGCTATGGTACACGCACCTAGCATGTACCCACAGGGTACAGCCTCATTTCCCCTGAAAGACATGTATGATGGTGAACGCTCGGTCCAACATAGTTTTTTGAGCATGCGAGAAGATCAAAAACCCATTGAATCTGGAATTGTACCTGGAGATATCTTTAACCAGGGCATCTCTGATGACTCAATGCTGGCCCCTACCATAATGGCCGAATTGGGAAAATGTGTCCGTATGTCTTTGGGACCATCTATTCCTGTTAATACCAGACATGGAGGCAGAAAGGAGATACACCTCTTTGGAGCTAGATCTGTAGACGTGGATAGTTCCCATATTCTTTTGGTGGGACCTTTTGTCCCCGTTCTAGCTCCACTGATTGCATCCATTCCTTCTACTAGTAACGATTTGCAAAGTTTTGAGGTCAATCAAACCTCAGTAGAAGGTGCTAGAGCCTGCTCCAGTCTGGTGGATGCAAAACAGATATCACTGGCAGCACATGAAGCATCTCAATTTGCATCTCTGGGCATGTCAAACGCACTTAATGATTTTGAAAAAGCAGAACATACATTCCCATGACAAGGATTTTGAATTTACTAGATAGAGGGCACAAACTAACACACTTGGAAATCAGAGAACTGAAACAGACATCTAATGAAACCCGCATGAAAATAAGTAAAATAGAGGGATATCTAATGGGGAATGGTAAAGTTATCCCTATAAATGCAACCAAAACCATTCCAGATAGTGAGTGACTTGTTAATTCAGAGTCCACACAAACACAAGAACTCATAGTGCACTCTAGAACTGAACAAACTAACTTATCTGAGAAACCATTTGTGGCCTCCTCGAAATCATATGCCAAAGTTTTGGATAAACTGCGAATGTTAACCAAAAGCAGACAAGCTGAGCTACCCGGTAGGGTGCCTATAGCCATTGATACAATTAGCACAAAATTAGACATGCTTGAATCATTGATAACACAGCTAGCATGTACACTAACACACCCTCTCACTACTTACCCCTTGCATTCTCCACTGATTAATCAAGCTGTCAGTGGAGCATCTATTGATAGCCCTTCTGCCCTCACCGATCTGATTGAAGAGGAAAAGGAAGGGCAGGGAGGAGAAGTGACAGGAAGCACAGCACCCCTGCTTCCACCTATTGGCAACAAGGGGTTTACTTCTGGTCCCTACATGTCTCGTAGACAAAAACGCATTCACACTTGCCATCTTAAAATAATTTCATGGACTAAACAGGAGGTGAAGGTCACCGGAACCAAGGAGTCAGGGAGTTCTTCCCTAACTGGCAATAAAGGTAACCAAAAGGGTGACGCTTTGTGTGTTAATCCAGTTGAAGAGGGCATATTAGATCTAAATCAGCTAGATGATGAAAGTAAAAAAGCGCTCCAGATATCCAAAACAAATATGGTAGACCTGAATGATGAGGGTAATAAAACAAAGAATTCAAAGAAAAAAAATACAAAGCAAAAAATGTAACTTTGGAGAATGGCAAAGACCCTGCAGAAAATTCTGGTGCACTAACTGACACTGAGGGAAGCAAAGTGGTACTGCAACCTCCTTCAGTTGAGCCAATATCTGTTGAACTTAAACCATCTAAGGAATCCCAACTTTCTTCCTTTTTTCCACCAAAGGGATCGTCTAAACTCACAGCTAATAACTTAAAAACGACAACTGATATGAAATTGAAACCTAACGCAGTTCCTCCTCCATTGAAGGAAACTGGTACGGCTGCTTATTCCATGCCCAACACAGAGGTGGAACAGTTAGTCGACAATGAAGTGACTAGGAAGGGCAACCCAAATCCCAAGCCACCATCTATTATTGATGGAATAAGTTCACAGGTGAATCGTATAGGTCCCCTTCTGGAGCCCTCTTTTACCAAGGAATTTGACAAGGAAATGGTGAACATAATAGGTTCGCAAAGTGAGGAGGATGTAAATGGTAAGAAAGGGATTAACCGCTCACATCTATTGCAAATTTTCATTCTCATTTCATCCTTAAGAAATTTGAGATCAGAGGATATCGAATGGATTGAACTTCATAACACTAATAACAATATAATGGTATGTAAGACTCACTCTCCTATAATAACTAAGATGTTGCGTGAACACAGCATTTACTTCAAACTTCTAGGGCTGGAACTTTTTCAATTTGAGTCTCACGAGGTGGCAGAAACCTTCCTACAATTCCAACCTCCTAGGTATTCTACTAATGAAGAATGTTCCGTAATAAATCAAGGCCTTAAGGATACAGAAATATCTGCACTCTCCCAACTTGCCAACCTGACTGCGGCAATTAAGGATTGGTCATGGTTGATCCCCTTGGCAAAGATTCTAAATGAAGTAAAGCCAACCACAAACTCCTCATAGTAACCATGATTTCCATCTTTTCCTGGAATACATGTTTTTTGATCTTGATTTTATTTTATTTATAAAGCGCAAAAAACCAGGCCCAGGGGCAACCGGGCGCATACTCTTAAACATGTTACAAAAAGCAGTAGTTACAGAAGTTACAAAAATATACAGCATATATACATGTACACACTCTTAAACATGTTACAAAAAGCAGTAGTTACAGTGAGTTACAAAAATATACAGCATATATACATGTAGCGAAGGGTACCATTAACAGCGTATAATACAGGGACAGAGCAGAGAGAAAATGTATATACAGTTCTGTACCCCACATGGAGTCTGGACTGTGTCAAGGTCTCATGAGACTTGGGAGAGCAGCCATGTTTTAGCATTGTTCTTGAAGGAGTGGAATGATGGTTCAGTTCTGATAGGTGTGGGCAAGGTGTTCCAGAGTTTGGAGGCCAGGACGGGGAAGCTCACCCCACCAGCTTTTTGGCGTTTGCATCTAGGCGCGATGAGGCTGTGAGTTTGGGCTGCTGTGGTAGGTCGAGTGGAGGTGTGGCGTGAGAAGCGAGTGGACAGGTAAGGTGGGGCGTTGTTGTTCAGACATTTGTGAGTCAAAGCTAGGGTTTTCAGGGCAATTCTCTGTTTTACCGGGAGCCAGCGTTAAGTCCAATCTGACGCAGGAGATATGAGAGCGTCTCGGGATGTTTAAGGCTGCCCTTAAGGCATTATTTTGTACAGTTTGCAATTTATTAAGGTTAGACTGACTGGTCCCTAGGTAGAGAGCACTACAGTAGTCGATTTTGGCCATAACAAGAGTTCTGGCGAGTGTGATACAATTGGTGGAGTTTAGGAAGGGTCTACAGGCAGTGATAAGTTTGCAGGTATAGGCCGAAGCTGACCTAACTGCATTTATTTGTCTGTTCAGAGAAAGCGAGGAGTCAAGATAGACCCCTAGTGTCTTAGTATCTTTGGAGACTTTAATGTCATTGCCGTCAATAATGAAGGACTTGTAGGTTTGGTCTAGTTTGTTGAGCCGATGATTTGATCCTAAAAGTAAGAGCTCAGTCTTATCATCGTTAAGGCAAAGTTCGTGCTGTGCCATCCAGGCCTGGATGACCGAGTAAACATCGTTAAGGGCTTTGGTGTCAGCTGTGTAGTCTCCTGTGATAGGGATGAGTATCTGGGTGTCGTCCGCGTAATTAGTGTAGGAGACACCCAGATAGTCAAGCACATCGAAGAGGGGCTTGGTGAATACGTTATACAACGTAGGAGATACACACAAGCCTTGAGGAACGCCACAGTGAATGGGGGAGGGATCCGCTGATGCCAGCGGTGAGAAGACCCTCATGGATCTATTGCTCAGGAATGAGTGGATCCAGGCATTGGCAGAGTCGAAGAAGTGGGCTGCGGATTTGAGATGCTGGCAGAGTATTTGGTGGTTGACCAGATCAAAAGCCGCAGAGAGATCGAGGAGAAGGAGAAGAGCTAGCTTCCCATTGTGCTTCAGTGACTCCATCTGAGTTTTCAAGTCGATCAGAGCTGACTCCGTGCCCTGTTTAGGGCGGAACCCTGATTGTCTTAAGCCCAGGAGATTGTTTAGTTTGAGGTAATCCTGAATCTGCAGGTAGGCTGCGCGGTCCAGGATCATGCATGTGGGTTTAAAAACTTCAATACATGGCTGTATAACTTCCCTTCACATGCTCAAACATCTATAATCATGGTACAGGAATTCATGAATACACGTGACTTCATGGTGAATGGCTTTACTACGTATGTAGCGAAGGCCGAGCTTGGTAGGGGAGGGCGTCCCTATGGAGGGCTTGCAATTTGTCTTAATAACACTCTAAATATTAGGTCAGAGCTGGTACAAGATATGGACAATATATCAGTTATTGTTGAATTTCCTTGTTGTAATTGCTATATATTGGAACCCTTTGGAATTGCCCTTGGAGGCAATGTTGAATCAGCTTAATTTAATTCTGGAGGATATCTATTCCCGTCATTCTCAAAATCATATTATCATTGGAGGAGATTTTAACGCATGTTGCATTGGACATGCTTCTAAGAACCTAAGGTATGCTCCCCCTGTCCATCAACTTCAGGCACAATCTAATGGCAAAAGATGGAGATACTTTTTGGAAAGTTGGGATATCTATTTACAGGAGTTTTGCTCCAATGCTTTACCTTATACTTGGCGGCGGGATAAGCAAAACTCCAGAATTGATTATCTAGCTGTTTCACATACCCTTGCTCCATTAGCATCCCCCATACTCACTCTAGATGTACATTTGGGAGAGCATGTAATTATTGGTACAACCATTAGGGTGAATGGATCCTCACTTCCAAATGATCCTGTGCTATCATGTGTAGAGACTGAGCATACATCCATATCTATAAAATGGAATGATAATCTATGTCATAAATTAAACAAAATGATTAAAGAGGCAGCCACATGGTCAAGTTCATTACTCCAGGTGTACAACGACACTAGTAGGATTGAAAAGTACTTCACCAAGCTGATAGCAGATATGTTGCTTTGACTAGGCAGATCTTATCCATTGCAGGGATGTAATAATCTCTCCCGCTGCAATAGTGAGATTCAAAAACTAAAAATAGACAGACTCGCAGACTAGGGAAGACTTGTCCTACAACCGCAGGATACCTAATTTTGAAAAGAAATATCTGTAATACATACACCAATAAATGTCATAATATAATACGGGGATTCAAATCCAAGACATTCAAAATATGGTATCGTATCTTTGTACAAACGATAGGAGATCCATATGGGCCATGCTGCGACTTGGCTTGTACAAAAGGATTGATGGTCTGGAATCCTATATATCGGCATCAACATGGACTACCTTTTTTCTAGATAAATATCAATTACACTCTAGATTCCGTAATAAGACCCCTTGCTATGCAATCCCTCCTACAGTCTTTTCCTGCCCGTGGTCGGAAAAAGATATAGAATGGGCAATATTAAAGTTGAAATACTCGAAAGCTCCAGGTCCAGATGCGATTCCTGCATGTGTTATGAAACAAGACCCAAGTTTTTGGGCCTATGTGTGCAAAATAAAGTATGATAACATCTTTAAATCACACAGGATACCCACATCATGGAACACTGTGATTGTGGTCCCTATATGGAAAAAGGTAAACGTGAAGATCCAGTAAGCTACAGAGCCATTGCATTATTAGATACATCTGAGAAGCTTTTCTCGATTCTTATTCTGAAACAATTAGAAACCCACATGAAACGTACAAATATGCTATCACGGTTTCAAGTGGGATTTCGCCGATCAATGGGTACTCTCTTGAACACCACTATTCTAGAGCATCTTTTGGCAAAATCAAGAAAAATTGCGAATGTGGCCTGATATATATGGCATCTTCAGATTTAACGGAGGCCTTCTACAAAATATTCTGCACTTTGCTGTGGTCCAAACCAGCTAAAATGGGATTTAATCCTACTCTCCTCCATATGCTGGTCTTGTTACATAAAAACACTCATGTGCGCGTCCGTATCAACAAACAGGGAACTCTGACCGATTTAGTTGCCACCTTCATCGGAGTCAGACAAGGATGCAACCTTGCGGCTACCTTGTTTAACGCGTACTTGTGCGCGATGGGTAACATATGGCAATGGAAAGTAATTTATCCTGCTAGGCTCAGTAACTTGAAATAACAATGGTTGGCATTTGCGGACAATATACAACTGTTTGATTTGACACCATTTGGTCTGCTAAATAAATTGGAACTTTTTGCATTATATGCATATTCACACAATCTGAAGGAAAATCCAGTGAAATCCAATATTATTATATTTAACAACTACAAGAAGAAATTAGTTGCATATAAATGGTCGCTGGATGGTTCTCAAATAGAATGAGCCCCTTCAGTCAAGTATCTTGGATACAATCTATGTAACATCACGTCAAAAAACATGTGGAAATCAATGATTAAAGATAAGATCAAACCCTTATGTTTGCAAATGAAAATCATATTTAGCAGATATTGTGATTATTCTATGACTACACTATTCGAATATGATACTTTGAAAGTGTAAGCTGTGGTTCTTTATGGTCTGGATATGTGCCTTCTGAAAATTGGTCCTCATTTAAATCAGGCACAAGCTTTGATGTGGAAAAAAACTCTGAGGCTCTTCAATTCAGTATCTAGTGCAGTGCTGTGCCACAAGCTTGGATTAATATCACACGCAGCCCGCCTCAATTGGAGGCGTCTCAACAATTTTTCCAAAATATTGGACCCACCACAGAATTCCTTTTATGAGAACATTTCCAACATGATTGCAGAAAATCATCCAAACTCCATTAAAAGATATCATGAGGAAATGTTAGCTCTATTGGACAGCATCAATGTGAGGATTGGTGACCACCAGTTGTGCCCCATCTATGTAAAAAAAAAGCTTTTCGAATATGATTGGATAGCTTCTATTGAGTCCATTCCAAAGTATAAACTGTACACGGAAATTACACATTTTCTTACCAAACATACACCAAGATCGAGATATCTGGTTCAATTTCCGGGCAAAATGGCCCGGGATACGTATTTACGTTTCAAACTTAATCAGTTTCCCACCAATGAAAAAATTCAATTTTGGTGTAAAGAACCCAGAGAGGTGAACTTTGGTGTATGTCGGTGTTGTGCAAATTCTACAAAGAAAGAATCATTAAAAAATCTTACAGTGTACTGCTGTTACTTTGATACATATCGAAGCTCTACTTTTGAGGAGGCTAATTTTAGCTCCACGTTGTGTGGGAGGGAATAGCTGTGGATCCACCATATGTGGGGGACACATGTCAAGCTGGTTCTAGCCTTGGTACGTCTATTGTACATTATTGATGCAGAATTACAGCAAAAGCTATCAGCGTTTAGCTGACCGTGGTGGAAAAGTCCTGTAAATTGAATGCCTGATAATCCATGTAAGTAGGAAAGGGGGAGAAACCTGCTTCATATAAGTGAGTAGGGTATTTTCCGTGCCGTGTTTGAGCAATAACCACGTTAGGTGCTGAAGAGGCTTACAGATATTCATGCAGTCTTCATTTGCGTATAGAAAATTCATGCTAATAAATACATGAAATACATGATAGTAGGATGTTGGGTTTTGGTTATTACCTAAAAAAGAAATTGTGTGCACATTGTAATTGAATTTCTGTATTTGCTGGGTGAATATTTGACTGATAATCGGATTAACCCGGTGTACATAGTGGATATTGTTTGTATCATACTGCATTGGCATAGTGATGAATTGAATTTGGCAATGCGACAGTATTCATTATTTCTGTGAAATAGTAGGAATATGATAGGAGGTGCTTATTTGTAATAATTGTAAATGTGATTCTCATTTTCTTAATTGTACGTATGAAACTGCAAGACACATTGCAAAAATTCGTAAATGTAAAAGATATTGTTGTAAAAGTTTGTTAAACAAATTAAATACAACAAAATAATACATTAAAGAAAACATTTTAAAAAAACATTCCTTCTCCTCTTGCTTGCTGTCAACAGTATCCCTGTTTTAATACATACCGCCTCCTAGAAACACATATCAGTCTTGTTTGGCTCCTCCCTCGTTCCATTATTAATTTAGCTCTCCCTTCAGGAACATTGGTTGTTCCTTCTAGTACTTTCCCATACTTCCTTAGTCGTCTCCACCTCCAAAGTTCTCTCTTCTTCTGTCCACTGGCCAGATCATTTGAGTCTCCTTCTACTTTCTCCAACTCCTTTTGCTCTCCTCTCCAGCCTTCAGCAAATGTGCTCCTGCTCCATCTTCAAATACCACAATTGCTGCCCTGAGAGCTAGCCCTTGCATTGAGGGTGGTGCTGAGCTGTGCAATTCTGACTCACTGAGGATAGAGGAGGGGGGGGGGTCACATGAACATTCTGGGAATGTTCTGTGGCAGGTGAACACCAAAGATCTGTCCCCTTGAAGGAAACTTGAAAAAGGGCAGGTATAATGTATTTTCAGTGTTTGTTTGCCGATGGTTTCATTTCAGCATCCCTCTTTCTCAATGTCCTGCAGCAGGACCACCCCCAACCCTGGGGGTTCAATATGGATAATTTCTGTGGTTGTCTAGATTGCACATGTGCTATGCAGTTCTTTTGAAGGTTTTGAAAATTAAAAAAATGGTTACCCCTGAAATATAGAGTAAGAAAGTGTATTTTATATTGTGTTCAAAGAGGAAGTGGCTGCTTAGGAAGACGTTTTTTCAGTGTATCTGGCTTTGAGACAGTGAAGGTGGGTGATTCCTCCCTGTTGGATATGAAATGCGTGAGGGGGTAAAGACTCTCAATTACTTTCACCATGGGTGGTGGACAACACTTTTGTGTGGCGATCAGGTAATTCTCAAAGTCTTCTTGTTCCTGACTCTACAATTGTGTTTATTTAGTCCAGTTTTAAGAAAAATTATGGAAGATATTGTCTTTCTTTGTTTAATTGGTGTGCCAGAGTACAGAAAACCTCGGTTATAGTAATGGCATCTGGGGACCATCTTGACTGCTGCTTCCATATGTGGCTATGCAGATGGGCACATATGTTCCATCTGATCCTGTGCTGAAGTGTAATAGTCCTGGAATGTTGTTCTTTCTGTGCTGGGGTGGGTGGCATGGGCATGTCCTGGGGATACCACTAGCCTTGAGGAACTAGGAATGCCATCTCCAGGTCCAGGTCAGCATGACTGTGGGGTTACATCACTACTTATCTCCCCCTTCCATGTATCTCTCCCTCATATCTTTCTCACATACAGGGGATACCATCATGTCTCCTCTTCTGACTTATCAGCCCATGGTGATCTCATCCTCTGTTATCTTTTGGTGATACTCTTTTACTCCACTGGGTCTCACCTTATCCCTGGGTTCTTTATTTCATGTCTGCTGCTCGTTCCAACACTTATGGGCTAGGTGGTGGGGAATTCCACATGTCCTCTGACCTCTAGTCCAGTAGAGCCTACAGGCTTTGTCCAACAATTGGTCAAACGTGGTTAAGTCCCAACCAATGACCATCCCCTCAGGGTGAATAAGAAACCTTTAGTTGATACTTTTCTCACAAGTGTTGAATTCATATTCAGAGGCTGTGCACATGTGTCTCCAAGCACAAACTGTACTCTCTACCTATCGTGAGGGTTTCTTGTGAATGGAGAAACCAGGTTGTCTTAAATGTAATTGTGTTGGCATCCTGGGTCCACTGAGGCTGGTACCTCCCTGAATAAGCATACACTGTTTTGCTTAGGTGTCTGGAGTGTCCCTACAAAGACAAGTATGAGTGGTATCATTGCACGGGTCTACTTAAGTAGGGTTCTTTTGGGCCATGGGAATTCATTTCACCACCTTCTTCTCTTGTATTCCTCCACAGCTCAGATAACTCTTCATTATTTCCTTGGGTTAAACATTAAAATGCATGCTCAGTTTCTCCATTGTATCTTAGAAGAGGAAATTCCCACTATTCGCTGTGATCTTTCACAGCTTGTTTTGTGATTAAATCATTGTGTGACTATGTTATGAAGCACCGTCCAGGTGGATGTCTCTGAATCAGCCTCTAACATGATAGAACATCTCTGGTCTGAACCTGTCATGGTATCCTGGTTGTCCCATGTTGTAGGAAGCATCCAGGATAGACACCCTTTGGGATCTTGCAATGCCATTTCCTTCATTGGTAGGGGCTCTTTCAAATCATTTTCCTCTAGCACTTTTTTCTCACACTAGCTCCTTCTACTCTAACCTGAAAAGGCTTCTTGATGCACTTTTTCCATTTTAGGAGACTTTATTCTTTATTGTCTCAAACATCACCACTATCCATCAACCAGAAACTGCATCCACATTTTCTGACAATTCTCTGATCTCCTTTTGTTGGCTATTGAACCCATTCTGTTGACACCCCTGGACCTACTCTTCTTCTCACCATTGAATGTTCTCAGAGGTTAGGGCCCTTTCAGTCGCATTGCTTTCAAGCTGGTCTAGAACAAGGATCTCCCAGGTGTGTGGCAACTGGTGAGGGTCCACTCCTCTTTTTGTGGCGTTTGATGTCTTTCTGAAGATACCATTAATCAACGCTACCTGTGAGCCTCCTTTTCAGCCAAAGTTGGATACATCTGGGATTTATTGTACAGTTGTTTATTGGGGGTTTGTGGGATGATCCTGCCGATTAACTCATTTTGGACTCCAAACTCTCCTTGTTTTCCTCATCCTCCACTTGCCCAACTGTATTTCCTTTGAAAAGCAGACACCTTTTCTTTGGAAATTTAGTCCAGTGGAAGCTAGCATGTATTCAATGTGACCTCTAATTCCAAATACCTGTCCATCACCACAAAAGGTGGAAAGCAGATCCCTCAGTAATTGTATCACATCAGCATCCCCGATTAGGCACAAGCGCATGCCATATAGTCAGGTTGAGCAAACACATGTACACTGGAAGGAATACATAACTAAGGGATGTGCTGGGCATGCTAACCAACTTGTTTAACAGGAGCTTCCACTGTCTCAGTTTTAGAAATGTCTAGAGTTCTGCTATGAGTGTAGAGCACTGCTCGTGTATCCGACTAGCGTTTGCAAAACACACTTCCAACATGTGTCCACAAATGTCTGCAGGTTGTGGAATGGCAAACCTTGGCATAATTGAAGTTGTCATAGTAGATTTCTGCCCAGGTGAAATGGGAATTTGTTGTCTGCCCCATAGCAGACATTTCTTTGACAGGCTTACAATTGCTGATCAAGTGTATAGATATGTGCAAAGTAGACAACATGCATTGTCTTGCCAATTTGCAAGGGAGCAAGGATATTTGAACAATTGCCTGCTGCCACACAGCCGACATTTAGACTACAAGACCTTAGACACTGTGCTTCAAGATCCAACACCTTCTCTCAAATATCAACACCCCTGTGGCTTCTGCTTTGAAATCTGTGCATGCACATGTTTGTGTGGTGCTCAATTGCACAAACTCTCATGATCCCAGCACAGGAGCACTGTTCCCATTGAGAAAAACCAGGCAAGCGATGAACTTCATATCAGTCAGTGAGTCAAAAGTGGCTTCAAGCCTGGCGTAAACGGCATTTGTCTCATTCATAGCATTGCACCCTTAGGCTCACATAGCAATTACACTGATTTTTCCTAAACTCAACATAACTGCCACCAAGTTCATTGCAAACTCACATAACATACTACACCTATTGCAGAGAGAGCTACTGAAGCCCTGCCTCCTCTGGAGTGCCGGCTTCGCGTCTTCTCCACTGACAGTCGGCAATGCTACCAGCGATCTCCTGACAGAACTTGTCAAAGGAAAAAGACGTTAAGAGATATTAGTTTCCACAGACAATCAACAGAATTCCATAGTTTACTAAAAGACTTACCGAACCAAAGTTTTTCCAAATTATTTCTTCAGTCAGCTGTTATTTTCCGTAGTCCCCGCATCTTCTGTGAGAAGTTCTGTCGCAGCCGCAGCATCTTCCTCACAGCAATCTTTGTTCGCGGTCACAGTGCCTTTTTTCAGAAATTTTCCTCAGTAGTCTTCACATCGCCCGAAGGTACTTCATCTACAGTTTTCCAAAAACCTGCAAACAAATGGTATTTTCGTTTATGAATGAACTTTGTGAATAAGAAAAAAGAAGTTTGACATATGTTGCTTAGCTGAAGTCCCAGCAAGTTATTCTTCGCTTAGTTGTCACTGCGCTCGTTCTCAGAGGCTGAAATTACTCAGTTAAGACAAACTCACATTATTTAACGTTTCCTCAAATTGAGTACAGTCGCAGCAATACCACAGCTTATAAACCTTATCTGAGAAGTAGGAACCTGCAAAATAAAAGGGGAAAGAATTAGTAAGAGAGATCTTTCCAACATAGGGACTGCCCATAATCTGAAGGACTAGATATATATTTTTTTTCACCAAAGAATACATCCAAGATAACTCAAAAAAGAGGCAAGAACATTATCCTGACAAGAATATGTTAAACACCACAGTCTCTCAAGTTCGAAGTTTCAAACCAACACGCCCCTGTAGAATGCAGAATAGAGAGCTCCACAAAACATAGGCACATGTGAGGAGGGAGGGATTTATCAAAGGGACACTGCAATACAGTTTAGTTTTTTCCCACCAATAGAAATTACAGTAGATCTATTGTTATAATTGTTGTTTTCACAGAATCAGAGCGAGTTAGCAGATCCTCTAGCTGAAAAGGCATTACGCTCCCGCGGAGTCCCAGGTAAGCGTTACACAAAGTTTTGCCCCCTTGAACTACTCTGGTACCCCTTTAGTCTGCTAGATGATGTAATGGTCACCTTGTGTACTGTGACTGTGTATTCAATCCTCTGATCATTGGTCTACATATCCATGGTAAAGTCAAATGTTGCCCCATGTACTGCTGTAGTGCCCATCCCACTGTAGTCATACCTTCATCTACTGTTTTGTGGCAGAGAAAAACGTTTTCCGAGCAGTCGCTCACTGTGAGGGGACTAGTAATATTTTTGATGTGCTACTCCCACTGTGAAATACTTTTGCAGCTTTAGAATTTTAGGGCTAATAGTGCAGACTGATGGGCTGATGCAGATGTGCTATTTGTCTCATGGTGCAAAGACTTACGCACCTGAGATCTTTTGACTTCTTCCCATGTCTGTGCATGGTGCTGCTGAATATGGGACCTGATTGATTTATCATTGCCTTTCCTCGGTACACTTTTGTCTGGGAGTGTGTGCATGTGGCCAGATATGGTTGCTTTTTTATTTTCTGTGAAGTACTGCTATAATTGTCACTTTTTGTAGTAGGCTGCTACACACAGGCTTGTTTCATCTCAGCATTATGGCACTGGAGGTGGTAGTGCTGGTGGAGTCCCAATGACATGTAGTGATGTGATGTGCTTTCTGATCTGAAAAGAGATCTCCAACAGACTGTGTAGGGTTATTCCTCCTAGATTAGGGATAGTAAGGCATTTTCCAACCCTCATTCATTTTAATAAAAGTTTGTAGTCACAAACATGTCTCCTCAGTGTCTCATTCCTGGCTCCTTACAAGACACATACCGTAATGTTATGCACAACCCCTTAATCAATTACCTATTACTGCTTCTTCCATGAACAGCAATGAGCAAAACAAAGATTGATTTTTAAAAGTATTAATTTGGATGGGAAAGTGGTTGAGGAAATGTTTTTATTGTCCTAACTTCAAAACTGAAATGCCCTTCATTATCCATACATTCCCCTATCACACTGTCCACTTTCCTCCTTCACTCAACAATTTAATTCTTCATAATGTGCATGTTTATGTGAATATTCTGCAAAATACCTTTTATTTCTCACAAACACTCCTCAATCCCATCCTTTTCAACATTCTCATGTCATACCCAAACAATCCCCTTCCTCACTTGAATGACTTCATCATCTGTTAAATAAAAAATAGAATATGTTACAAAACACTCAAACACTTAATTGAATACAAATCCCTTTAGCCAATACCACACACATGACTAACCTAAATAGTAGACCAAATAATATTTGGGGAGAGAGGATAACTCAGGGGCAAGACAAAGCGGTTTGGCTTGGAAGCAAGACAACGTGGTGCAACATAGGTTTGAATCCCAATCCCATGCTTAGAAACCACTTGCTGGTATTAGGCGCGTTATAAATGAACAATAATATAAATAAAAATTAAGAATTACAGGACATATTATATAAAAATGTGTAAATAAACAATATACTACACTGCACAGAAGTATTCACTACTATTATCATGCTGACATGTTGCGCCCGCTCTGTAAAACTCATACTAACACTTACTCATGGCCTATACATAACCTACAGTGAAAGACATCACTAAACACAGATACCTAACTCACATAACTCACCTATCTCTCTTTGAAAACTATCTTTTTACCATACTAAAGCATACCTAAACCGACAAGCCTCTCTATTACTTACAAGTATTCAGTACTATTATCATACTGGCATGGTTCTCTGTCTCCATTCAATTTATGCTAACAGTTATGTAAGGGCTAAACCTACTCTACAGTGAAATCAACACTAAACATGAAAACCTAACTCACAACAAAACTTTCAATACTGTCTTATTGACCACAGTAATGCATACCTAAGACCAACATCCTCTCTATTGCTCACCTTCATTACTTAGATCATCAAAAACTGAACACCACCTTACAGATCCATAAAGCATCCATAAAGCATCTGCCTTATGTGAGAAACCTGAGGGTATTCTCCCAAGCAGTCCTCGAGAAACCCTTATTCAGGTGGCCAGGGAAGGGCGGACGAGTTAGGGTGATAACCGAGGTAGGGGAACCTGAGGTTATGCTTGGGGTATTACTCCCGGTGAGATGCAGTATTATACTGTGGATGAACAAGAAGGGGACGAGGTCTCTGTGGCTTTTGTAGGCTGTATAATATCTACCTCCCTTCCACCCAAAGAATCCCCCTTATCCAATGACCCCTTCATATCTGATATATCCCGGAGAAGCCCAAACCCTGTTGGAAACCACATTTCCCAGAATCCATGTTTTCCTGTTTTCTACCTAAATACTCCCAATCAGTCTTCTCCACGTCCCTCTGATTATTATTCCCTGAATTGCCAATCGGCTTTTTTAAACCACTACCGTTCTCACAATCCCCCTTATTCATCTCACCAACCGTATAAAACTCATCTTTCTGCGTTAACCAACCACCCCTTTCCTTATGACACCTTTCCCTCATCCTACCCTGTAGGATAGCTAGAAACTCTATCCCCTTCTTTTACCAACCCAAGCACTTTCTTAAACTGTGACAAACAACAGACTAATACTAAAACTGTTTATCTGACATTTTCCAACCCAAAGGCCAGGGAGAGCCAGACAATTGACAATAATCACACAAACCTTATTGCCTTTTACCTTACCCCACAGGAATAAAAGGCAGAGCATGAGAGCACACTATGAGCAAGGCAGAATGCATGAGGAAACAGCTACACTGAACTGGCAGCTTAAATGGATGAGAAAGTCGGCGAGACTTCGAAGGACTATGAAGGGGTAACTGCCCATGCCCTTTTCAACTCAGACCTGCAAAGCCTCCAAAAGGGAAATCATAAGACCGGGAGTTACAGCTGGCGTGTGGAAGAACAGATGTCAACGGTGCACGGGGGCCTCCCACAGGGATAACACAGATGGAGGGACAGACTGGCTACCGTGGTGCCATCCTTGACTCCAGAGGTGAAAAAGACCAGCGGGTTCAACACAGCCAGTGAATCGGAGAAAGCTGAGATCAAACCGAACTGTGTTGAGCCCAAGGTTGCAAGTGGCAACATTATATGTGAACAAAGAACGTGTGTTTTGAACTTTTGTACACAAATAACCTCAGGTTGCTATGTTACAATGATGCGACTGCTTCCCATCTGCCCATTGCCATGGGGACACGGGATGTTGCCACATCAATGCCAAGACAACTACATACACAGCGTGGAAGGAAGCATGCACACGCAGGCAGCTTCACTTTTGCAGGAACGCTCAAGAAGCACGGTAAGCATATACACACGTTCACAGAACAAATAATAGTGCATAGTTTATGCAATTATACGATTGGTGTTCAGTTACTTGACAACATGCACCATATTTACTCTTGCAGCCCGTGACATTGATCAGAGAACGGTGAACTAAGTTCCTAAGGTAAAGAAACTTCCAGTTCTAGCCGCAATGATGATCTTCAGCACATAGTAGAGCGGGTTGTAATATGCCCATACTTATATTTTATTTTATTTCTCCTCCCTGTGAATCCACAGTGACAAGGCTCACACTATAAGGTACAAAAGTGATTGGATTTTTGTTAGATGAATTACATTCATGTAAAATTGTAAAAATGTGAGGTTCATATATATATATATATATATATATATATGTGTGTTTCTCTTTACTTTTTCATGTTGGAACTAATACTGGCTGATCGTGGTGCGTACTCGTTACTTGGTATTCTTATCTGAATGTTAGAAATGTTATTGTAATCTATGACTTGATTGAAGCCCTGAAGATGGAGCAAGTCTCCAAAATGCATCAGCTATTGAGCCATATCCTAACCTAGGAACTGTTTTTGTATTAACACTAACCAATTTGGATGCAGATTGTTGAAACTGAAGAATTACGATTGAACATATTGATCTGAAAAATAGATACTAAAATATTGAAAGAAGCAGAAACATATAATTCTGTCCAGAGCTTTTCTTGCGAGCACCAGGCACTGCTGGGTGGGAATACCCAACTTTTGTTCCTCAAATAGATCATCCCATGCTCTCCCCAAAAGACCCAAATCCCATAACGCAGGAACTGAAAGCCTTAATAGCTCACCATCTCCCTTGGCAGAGGTAGTATAAAACCCTGTCACTAGAGAAATTACTCAAAAATGCATTCCCGGGGAAAAGAACATGTACAAAGGATAGACTGAGTCCGAACATCTTAAGGGCAATGGAGGATGGAGACTGGGAAAGTTTAGAAAACAAAATACCCTGGGAGAACCTAATATATGGGACCTAGGATGAAATATTATCTTACAGAACATCAGGAGAAGGTCCAAAAATCACCTCTAAAGTGAATAAAATCCCTGAACCCCATCCTCAATATTCACAGGGAACAATAGAGGGCAAACAGATAAGAGAAGAGGTAAGAAACTTAAATGGGAGGATCCAAGAAGAACAGAAATCAGAGAACCAGAATTACCGAAAAAAATGTTTTAGCCTCCTGAATAAGGATAGGAGAAGGTCAACATTCACTATGTCGCTGGAGGATCTGGAAGCCTCTCAAATAGAACAATGCTTACATTGTGGAGAGTGGGGGCATGTTATGGAGATCCCGCCCTGAAAGTATAGAGGAGAAGGTGATGGAAGCTCAAGAAGAGGAACGGAAGATAAAGAGAGAAAGAGACATGAGGGAATGCTTGAAACCCTCTCCTCCGCAAGCCCTAATTAGTCAAGTTAGGGTTGGAAGTTCCATCAGTAACAGTCCCAGTTCTATGCTGGAATGCTTGGACCAGCAGCTTGGGTGCTCCATGATGGAAACTCCAAGTGAAACACTGCAGTCCAACCAGCATATGGGAAGGGTATGTAGAAACTGCAGGGTATTTTCCCAAGTATACATTAAGAATCCCTTATTGAGGTGGCCAGGGAGGTGCTGCCACTCTCAGATCCCAACTCTGGGGAGGGATGAGCGAGGGAGGA
Organism: Ambystoma mexicanum; assembly: GCF_040938575.1. Classification (NCBI taxonomy): domain Eukaryota; kingdom Metazoa; phylum Chordata; class Amphibia; order Caudata; family Ambystomatidae; genus Ambystoma; species Ambystoma mexicanum. The sequence goes on along the minus strand of NC_090935.1, from coordinate 838,910,126 downwards.
TCACCTGAATAGGGGAACCCGAGGTTATGATTGGTGGAATACCCCAGGTGAGAAGCAGTATTATACTGTGGAAGGAGAAGGGGACGAGGTCTCTGAGGCTTTGGTAGGCTGTACTACATCTACCTCCCTTCTACCCAATGAATCCCCCTTATCCAATGACCCCTCCATATCTGATACATCCCCTAGACACCCAAACCCTGTTAATTCAAAACCACATCTCTCATAATCCCTCTTTCCTGTTTCCTAGCCAAATACTCCCGATCATTCTTTTCCACGTCCCTCTGATTATTATTTCCCAAATTACCAATCTGTTTTTATTAACCACTACTGTTCGTACAACCACCTTATTCATCTCACCAACCCTACAAAACTCAACTTTTTCCATGTTAACCAACCACCCCTTTCTTTATAACACCTTTCCTACCCCTTAGGATATCTAGAAACTCTATCTTCTTCTTTTCCCAACACAAACACTTTCTTACACTGTGACAAACAACAGACTAATACTACACTGTTTACCTGACATGTCCCAGCCCAAAGGCCAGGCAGAGTCAGGCAATTGACAATAATCACACACACTTGATAGTCCTTAACCTTCCCCACATGCATAAAAGGTGGAGCATGGGAGCACACTACAAGCAAGGTTGAACGCACAAGGTAACAGCTGCACTGAACTGGCAGTTCAAACGGAGGAGAAAGGCGATGAGACCTGGAAGGACAATGAAGAGGGTACTGCCCTTGCCCTTTTTAACTTAGACCCGCAAAGTCTCCGGAAAGGCAAATCATAAGACCGGGAGTTTCAGCTGGCGTGTGGAAGAACAGATGTCAATGATGCACAGGGGCCTACCACATGGACAACACAGGTGGAGGGGCATACTGTTTACTGTGGTACCATCGTTGACTCCAGAGGCAAAACAGAACAGCAAGTTCAACACAGCCGGTGAGTCGGAGACACCTGATAGGAAACCAAACTGTGCTGTGCCCAAGGTTGCAAGTGGCAACATTATGTGTGAACAAAGTACCTGTGTTATGAACTTTTGAGAAAACCAGGGGGAAGGACCATATGCAGAGTGGTCAGGCACAGCAGGAGTGCTCATTCAAAGGACTCTGGCTGGCTCTTTTGTTTTGTGGTGAAACTTTAAGTCCCAGAAGGTCCCAAGAGAGGGCAGCATGAGGGTCAGAGTGGTCCTACAAAGGTCACATAAACATCCTTTGTACAATTGTAAGTCTCTGACCCATCGACGAGACAAAAGCTAGGGAAAGGAAAACCACCTCGCTTCCTGAGAAAATACTGAACGTGAGCCTAAGGCAAGTGTGAATCTGACTGAGGGAGGCCAAGAGAAAGCAGTAAACATGAACTGGGTTTAGAAATGTATGAACTGTGTTAATGATGGCTGAGTGAGACTAAGTGAACCCGACGGAGGGAAACCAAAGGGAAAAGCTAAGAAAGTAAATCCTGAATGTGAAAAATCAAAGTGAACTGTAAAATTGGCAAATGTGAAACCGGTTGAAGGATGTCTGCAAATCGGGGTGAAATCTGACACACGCAAGAAGATTGTGTTAGGATTGCAAGGCCATAGTGAACCCGATGGAGGGAGGCCCAAGTTGTAAGAAGGATCCGAGCCTGGCAGAGGGGGATCCAAGGGGCAAAGAGCAATTGCCCATGGTGCAAGATCACCGAAGGAACTTTTGTTTGTTTGTCATTTTGGTCCAGCAGGCCTTATAAGGCAAGAGACTTTGGCACAAGAGACTTAGCCCCTGAAGGTCCTGATATTGTTGAACGGAATAGTGAACCACATGCTAGAGAGTCCCCGGAATGTGCTCTGCTCATATGTCCCACCTTGTCCTGGGTTTAATACGTGGGGAAGAGAGACCCAACCATACCATCATGACTTAAAGTTTTGTGAACATTCTTTCATTTCTGGTGAACATCACCCTCTTTTGTAACTTAGTGGTAAGTATTGGCAAGATTTTTATTTTACAAGACACCACTAGGACCACCTTATTATTATTTGATGGCTGTAGCTTTCTCCCATTTTAGCTTTAGGTTTAGATTAGGCTTTTTTCACCCATTCATACAGTTTAATAAACACCCATGAACTGTTATCACTTGTGTCTGTCTTTACTTTTGCCACCATGAGTTCCTTATACTTAAAATTAACTCATAACATTACCACACCCAAATAACACCTCTATCCTACCCAGAAATATTCACTGCTATTAGCATGGTGACATTTTTTACTCTCTCCTTGACATTCGTGATAAATATTAACTATGTCTTAAACCGAACTTACAGTGAAACATAAGTAGCCCACTCATATATTTAACTTTCTACTATATATATTAAAAATGCAAACACATATGTAAAATCCCAAAGATCTCTATTGGTAACTTTTAATGCTTATGGCATAGAAAATCTTACACAAGGATGTACTTATCCAAATGAAACATATTCCTTGACATTAGGCCCATGACATAACTAATTCCAATATCTCTCCTGCCACAACTATTCATGCCTATTATCATGATATCATGTTCTCCTGGCTCAATTCATCTCATGCTAACACTTACCTATGGCCTAAACCAGAGACGCACATTGACCAAGTACCTTAATATTACACCATATCATTACCAGAACCAGTACCTGCCCTGTCCCAAAGGGAAATACTACTGTTATCATGGTGCCTATTTTTCCCTTCCATTGCACTCATGCTAACAGTCACCTATAGCCTGAACCTAAGCTACAATGAAAAATATAACAATATATAAAGACCACAATCACATTTTTCAATTTCATAGCTAGCTACTTTAGCATAAATAAAAACACAATGATCTCTATATTTGACAATAGTTAGTCTCTAATACATTTTATATGAAAATAAACAATAAAATCATATACTCCAGAGCTGAAACTTCCCCCAGACGCCAGCACTTCAGCATCCTCTGCTGCAATTTCTCATCCGAGGGGAAATTCTCTTCCAACCACTTCTGGTGACTGTCCATTCTCAATCAATCCAAAAACAGCACTCTTCACAAAACACTCAAAATCCTCTCTTTCTCCATTTACATAGAATGAAAAACTAAAAAACATTACTGTGAGAGAGAAGGAGGTATTCTTCTTTTTTAATTTCTAATTGGTGCCACACTCTTCATAGAAAGTGACAAGTGGCCAATACAACCTTACGTCCCTTGCATGTTCTTCAGCTATTGCACCAATAACACAATGGGCCTCATTAGGACCCTGGCGGAGAGGGTATTACGCCAGCGTAGTGCATGGCGTACCTCTCCGCCATACTACGAGTTCCCGTAGCGCCATGGAGGTTTTCTCCGCCTGGTTTTACCAGCCGGAGAAAACCATGGCGCTACGGGACCTCGTTGTTAATTACGCCACCGTATTTTACGGTGGCGTAATTAACTCCTTCCCCACTCCCATTATACCCTATGGGGCAAAAATGGGAATGGGGAAGGGCAGAATGGGGATTGGGGATTTACCGCTCCGCCGAGGTCGGAATGGGGCGGTAAATCCGCCAACCCCCATGGCGCTATCGGCGGCTTTCCGCCATGCTTCGCGGTGCATTTAGCACCGCGAAGTCCGCCTGGGTCGTAATGAGGCCCAATGTCATTTTATGACTGACGACTCAATTAAACCTCAAATACTCTAGTCCCACCTTGACTCCCTTCCTTGATTGCCAAAGCACACCTTACTATTGTAAAGATGGGTTATTTTGCTAACAAGAGCATCATTTCAGATGAAGACCTCTATTCACAAGAACATTAAAGTGATCCTACCAGTAGAGCCAGAAGCACAGAATACAATGATGATGGTGAACTAAATCTTCAGTGGGTGTACGTTTTTCTTTTCTTTACACACACTTTAGACGATATTAAAGAATAACATTGCCTCATACAACCAATGTGGTCAGCTTTTTCTCACTGGTTCCACATGTTTCTATTTCTTTGGAAAGAAAGAAATGATCTCTCATATGAAGAAAGAATATTTCAACTTAATCAACGCAGTGATAGATGGCACAACAAATAGGCACCTGAAAGCTGTGCTTGGTGATTGTTTCTCAGACTTTTGTTTATGGACACACTGAAAACCCAAAGCCTATTTTAAGAGCGAACAACATACTTAAATGTAAAGATATGAATGTTAATACAACACCATCAAATTATAATATGCAATCAACCATCTGAATCGAGAATTAGATTTTTTTACAATCATTCATTTCAAATAAGCACACTACTCCCAACATTTAAAATGAATCCTTTCTTTTTCTCCCATCGTCACTTGTACCAATCAACATGAATCTCAAACTAATATCCATAAATGCCTCTTACTCGCTTTCCCTCGTACTCTTCCTCATACTTTACATATCAAGAAATGATGTTAAATAATATGCTTTTATCTCCATCCACAATTCACCTCTGCCAAAAGTAACACCCCCTCACCTACGTCCTTTGGAGATCTTACATCATCCTTTTAGCCAAATGAAATATTAAACCATGCTAAAATCAACTTTTACATACTCTGTACAAACTTCGAAAATGGATATGAAACAGAATATGGAAATGGAAAGTTAGCATAGCACCATCAACTTCTAATATGCTATTAACAGTATGAATGGAGAATCACTTCCAATCATTCATATCAAAAAATCACACTAAGCACAACATTTACAATGAATCCTTTCCTTTTTCCCAACTTAACTTGTACCACTTATCACGAATCGCAAACTAATATCTATACATCCTTCTTGCTCATGTTCCTTCTTACACTGAATCACAAAACATTCCTTCAGATCATGTGAAAACTTCACCCAATCTAGCATAACTTAACTACGGCTCTGCCACAAACACGTTAGTGGTGCACTTTATATTCACTAAACAAAGTTAAATAAAGCAGTTCTCGATCTCAGTACACACACGTGAAACAATAGCTCATCTTTATACAACCCCCTACATAATTAGATTTAATTTGGAAAGCATTTTTATTAAAACATCTTTTTTTTAATACAAATAATTCCTAAATGTACTCATACTCCACTAACTAGCAGCCATACTGATTACCACTTCTCAATGTATTATAGTTTACAAGTATTTACTCTTTCTGCATGAAATTGTCATTCATCAGATGAGAAACCTATATCTAGAATTGCACAAGCTCCTGGGAGCAAAACAATCTGGCTTCTGCCCATTACATGGGACAGAAGCCGCCCTTATCGACCTAAAGACACAGGTTGATGAGCTGAGAGATAAAGGCAAAACTGCCCTCATACTACTGCTAGATCTCTCAGCTGCATTCGACTTAGTGGGTCATAAGGTCCTATGTAGTCACTTGGACTCAGCATCTCACTTTTCCACAGAGGCCATCAGATGGATAGAATCATTCCTGAGTGATAGAACTATGAGGGTCTTCTCCCCATCGGCAGCGGCTGACCCTGTCCCTATCAGGTGCGATGTACCCCAGGGCACTTGTGTCTCTCCCACTTTATACAATATATTCACCAAACCCTTGTTCGATGATTTGGACCTTCTGGGTATCATCACACTAACTATGCCAATGATACTCAGATTCTCCTCCCACTTTCTGGGGATTATGGCAAGGACTCAGCGTTGGTGAATAGAGTGTATAGAGTGAATAGAGTGTATCTCATCATCCAGGCATGGATGGCCACTCACGGTTTATTCCTGAATGATGATAAGACAGAGCTGATAATCTTGGGCACCCACACTAACCATAAACTAGGCCATGAGTATTCTTCATTCACTATCGACGGTAACCTCATTAGGGTAACCAAGGAGGTAAAAACTCTTGGCTTTTACCCTGATTCGACCATGTGCTTTGACAAACAAGTGACATCTCTGGCCTCCACCATTGTCTCTACTTGTAAGCTTATTAGGGCAGGCAAGCCATTCCTCTCTAATAACAGCTGTATGATCCTGGCCAGAGCATTAATACTCTCCAGGCTAGATTACTGCAATGCTCTATACAGTGGCGCTAACAAACCTATTATCCAGAGGCTAGAAACACTTCAAAAAAATGCTTTAAGAGCTGCACTAGGGGTGAATAAACGAGAACACATCTCTACTATCAGACACCAATACAAGTGGCTTTCTACCCATAACAAAATTATTCTAAAAATGGTCTCTGTGACCCACAAAGCATTAAAGAATGCTGGCCTTAGCTACCTCATAGACAGACTAAATAGAAGAATGTCTATCAGACCTATGAGACTGCCTCATGGTACCAAGATTCAGACTTACCAAGATTGGCGGTAATAGCTTTCCCATGAAGGCTGCTAAACTTTGGAACTCCCTGCCACACGGCCTCAGAGCATAACAACCATACTTACACTTCAGAATCAATTATATCAACCTGCTCAACTTGACTGACCACTAGTTTGTACCGCTGTATTATCTTCACCCAGGCTGCCCTAGCCCTTCCCTACATTATACAGTAACATTGTACTATCTGCCCTGTGTCTATTTATCATAAGCTGTTTATAACTTGTACATTTGTATATATATATATCTACTGTAACCATACTTGTAACTATTTTTGTCGCCACAGAACTATATCTGTAACTATGTAAGCTTTGCATTTTCTTACTGCATTAGAAATAAATAAACAAACAACAAACAGAAACAGATACATGTTCAGACAGGTAAATAGTCACACAGATGTAGGGAGAGCAAACACCAGGGACATCATTTCACCAAAATGCCGGGGGTAGAGGAAGTGACATCACATGGCCCTTGACCACTGATGACATCATAGGAAGTGATATCACTTGACCTTGCCTCCAAGTGACATCACTGGAAGTTATGGCACACGGCCTAGAGATGCGTCTAACACCTGTGTTTCCAGTGCTCTCATTTCAGCAGATATAAGAACCGAGGCACAGAGGGAGGTGAGATTTGTCCATGATCACACATTTGGGGAATGTCATTTTCCAGATTCGAAATGGAGTCTATATCTAAAATATACATAATGCAGGTTTGTAACAGGGTAACCAAAATCTCTAATGCGGGCTACTGCTAGTGTTTGAAACATCTATAGATGGACACAGAGGTATTTGCTATCTGTGGCACTGATGTGTTAAACAAGTCAAAAAAGCACTGATCTGGGGATGGTGCACTGTCTGTTTACCCAGGAGCAAAATGCTCCACAAGCAAGGCCTGAAAATTAAATTATTGACCAGGATTTAGTATCAACAAAATTCCCTGGTATTAAATGTATCTATGAGTCAGTTACCACTACAACAGAAGAAACCTATTGTGTGGGGAAGCTGAGGCCATCTGTCTCTGTGTGCATTTATCTTTAAGTTATGTGACAAGCAACCACATGTTGCCCTCATAACCCAGAGCTGAACATAACACCTTAATGTCCTAGACTTTGATACATGACACTTCTTCAATCTTTTTTAACAAGGTGAGGTGGGGCAGGGGGGATCTGCCCTTACCTCGAGAGTGGGGCTCAATGCATCTATGATTTTCAGAGCTCCATGTGCGAGGTGCATTATTCAATGAATCCCCCCTCCCCCTACTCCCCAAGACCGGCCCGTGATTCAAGCTTCCACAAAGCCCTTTCTAAGAAGAGGTTTCAGTGGGGAGGGTTGGGTCAATCAAAAGGTTCTCACTGTTGAGAATCAGTGTCCATTGCCTATTTTCTTAAACACTGTTGAGCCAGATCAGGGTCCTGGTTGAGTTTGCGGCATCGCTCAACCATTCACATCACACTTGAATGCGTTCAAGGTGAACAGAGCCCAATCAGTGGTATAGCAGAACATTTGGGGGGCCCTGGGAGCCATACTGAGGGCACCCCCAATGCGCCTTAACAAAGCACAGGGCATGCCACACCCCAGGCCGGCCCGGACCACCACATGTGAACAATGTCAATTAGGATTGTGTCACTGCAGGGGCATGTACTACTTTAAGTGACAGAAGTAAATATGCGATTTAACCAAAGCTTAAATGTTTCACCTAGCATAGAAAAAAGGTGGTGGAGCATGGCCGTAAAATCTACCAGCCACCAGTGATGGATGGTGAGTTTGTTTTATTGGAAGGTGTAAATATTTGCCACAAATATGCAATTGCGACCCAAACTAACAAAAAAATGGGTTTGGGTGGGATCCTGGAGCTTCTTCCCTCTCCCGTGAGAAAATGTTTTGAATAATGGGTTAAAATGGTGCATTACACAGCACACTTTCTGTGGAAATGTGGGTAGAGTGCCAGATTGTTTGAAATTGGTTTTGAAGGGTGTAGGGTAACTCACGGAAAAAGGTACAATAGATGCAAGTCACCAAAGATGCACAAGTGCATTTCCCAATGAATCGGCATGCCTTCAATATATGCCAGTATAAAAAAGAGGTTCATGCTGGCATTGCCCATACATTTCCATGCTGGCTCTAGCAACATATGCTGGTATTCCAATTTAAGAACACACATGTGTTCATTTTGAGATGTTTTGTAATATTACTGGCACTAGACACAAAGCTGGCTCTCCCAATATATGCCAGTACCCCTAGGTAAGAAAATACTCCTGTTGGGTTGGACATTAAAAGTGACATGTCACAATAAGAAAGAATGTCCAAACTGGTTCCATTGTAAGCCAGTCTAGATCCATGACAACCCTTATCATTCTAGCATCATTATAGATGCTCTGTTAATAATGCTACAGCAAGACACATACAGGTCGCTACACCAAAACTTCAGTCTAGCAAGGTAATACTACTTATCATACTTGCTTTATCAAAGATGCCAAGTAATAAATGTCAGGCCACAGTAAGCAATGGCTAGATTGGCTGCACCAAAATGCCAGTCTAGCAAGGTAATGACACACATGAACTTGTGATTGTCCTGAAAAATACCAGACAATCATGCAAAGTCAATAAAGGATGTGTCAAACAGGCTCTAGTGATCCCCAGTCTCCGAGGACCTTACTTACACACACACACTTACACACACACATACACACACACTTACACACACACATACATCCCCTTTCACCCAGCCATACATCTCCTCTCATATTCATTCACATTCTATTCACCACGCAGGCATGCACCCACCCAGAATATTCACACACACAGTCACATTCATACCCATTCAACAACGTGTTACTCACCCACATACCTTCTCTCACATATACTTACACTGGCACCCAACTATGAGAACATACACACACACACACTCACTCACTTTCCTGCTCACTCACCCACCATTCACTCACCCATAAACCTCTCACATCCACTTGCAATGCATTGTCCGCACAGGAACGCAACCACCCACCCAGAACATTCAAACACACACTATCAAATTCTTACTCATTCAACCACCACTCACTGACCTTCTCTCACGTCCACTTGCACTGCATTCTCCACACAGACATGTACCAATTCCAGAACATTGAAACACATTGTTACATTCATACTCATGACCCACTAGTCACTCACTCACATACACCTCTTATATCCACTCTCACTGCATTATCTACACAGGCACAGACCCACCCACAAAGAACATTCAAACACACACTACCACATTCATACTCATTCTCCGACCAGTCACTCACTCATACACCTTCTCTTACATCCACTCTCACTGCATTATCTAAACAAGCACACATCCACCCACCCAGAACTTTAAAACACACACACTATCACATTGCATCTAATTCAGCCGACATTACTGATCCATAGCACATACATACATCTGAAACGCACTTCACACATGCAAAATACACATCACATTTATTTTTTTTTAAAACTTCTTACCTGTTTTTCCAACTTCGGTCCATCACCCCAAGCCACCCTCGGCTCCTCCATGCTGCTCACAAACAGGAACCAGGAAGCTGGCAGAGCTTCCTGGTTCCTGTATATGAGCCGCGAGGGAACCGGAGGAGAAGGGGTTGCAAATGAACATGGCGTGTGACACGTGCTACATGCCACGGTCAGCTCCAACCCCTACTGAGCGCTTCTTTCTCGTGCTGCAAGTCCCGGCCCAGCCTTCACCCTGATGGGTGAAGACCGCGCCGGGGCAATCCCAGACCTGGTGTTGGGGGCACCCCGCTACTCCTGGAAATTAAGTTAAAACAAATAAAAAAAGGTTTTTTTACAGGGGTAGTAAGGGAGATTGCAGGGGCAGAAAGGGAGAACGCAGGGGTCACCGCTGCAACCCCTGGCTGCCCCCTAAATGATGTGCCTGGCAAACACTATGTAGACTCATGTGTTTCATTGTATGATAACTTTGGTGCGCCTCTGCAACGTTCCAGAATTTAGGGACATTAGTTTCTTTCAGTTTCAGGTTTTTCTGCATAGCATTTTCTGAATTACAATATGAACACATGTTGTTCGGCTTTAGTTTACTTATACTTTAATAACTTAATATAACCACATTTTTCTTAAATAGGGAGATCGGGATTTAAGTGAATGCAAAACAAATTGGGTATTAGCTCACAGGCTGAAAAGTAAGATTGATGATGTGACAAAACATTAATTAAAAAAAGAATCTTGCCAAATCCAAGTTATATAATTCAATTTCACATGATTCAAAGGGGAAATTAATTTACTGTTCCTAATTTGACAACAAAGAAACAACTTTCAATCGATTTATTAATTTATCAGTGAGCTTATGAGTATGGGTAAGTGTTTTAATCAGAAATTGAAGTTCTTTAAAAGGAACGCTGAGCAGTGATGTTAGATAAGCAATTCCACAGAGTGTTGCGAAAATTGTCTCTTAAATGAAAGCAATTCACAGTTGTTGCTGTGCAATGTTCATTTGCAAATCTGAAATCCCAATTGGTTTATTAATGAAAGAAAGTAACCAAACAACAAATTGGCAACGGTTTGTGATGCGCACTCTGTGATGTGCTAAACTCTTCGTTTGCTAGAACACTTTATATGCCATATCATATGTAAGTGATGTATTATACATTGTACTAGTGATGACTTGCAACACAATTTACTCTTACTGTGTATTCACTTGTTATCAGTGTATTATGCTAAATACCCTGGAGTACAGGCTGAAATGATTCACTGGGCCTGATACCTTTTCAGCAGTGAATATACATGAGACTGTATAGATTATCAGACCAATACAGTTATTTGTACATATTACAGGACTTCTCCTCAAAGCACCTTCCAAGACTTGTTAATATTTGAGTCGGCAATTGAGACTCTAGTCTGGGGTAACTTGGATACCAAAAGGAAAAGGTTCTTGTGGGTGTCTTTCACAAACTTCATGAACCTTTCCACACGAAAATGTGCACACCACACTGTGAGTGTTTTCGAATGTTTAGTAATGTTCTATCCATGGACGTAAACATATAAGGGGGGCCCCTTAGCAATGACAAATATCCTTCTCAGTCTCTTAGGGAAGTTTTGCCATCAAAAGCACAATCTGAATGGATCGTCAGAACGCTTAGATTTCGAAGACAACCGAATCTCTTCACTTGGCCTGGTGACATTCTAATATTTAATTTGAGAATCTTTAAAATGTGGGCCCACCAACAAAGTTAGATTTCTATTGGGTTTATACAACGTTTGCAAACTGAAAAAGAAATCAGAAATCCATGCCTCTGAATAGTGAAGACTACTGGTTGGCAAGCTGAAAACTGGCTTTAAGAAACGTGTGCTTTCAAATCTTTCAGAAAGGGCACATAGCAGACAAGGGCCTCATGCCTGAGGTGAGTGAAATACGCCCATCATGTGCACCTGGTTGAAATATGACCATCGAGATGGCAAACATGAGATGAGTGAGTACATTTTCCCATAGCGCTTCAAATTTAGGGAGACATTTGGGGGGTCATTTTGAGTCACGCTGCCAATATTGTGAGCCCATGTACATGTACCAGTCCACCTGGCGGTAATGGCAATTCCTCATGGAGGAATCACCACCAAAACTCTTCTACTGAGTGCAACTTCTGTCAATTTGACAGAATTACTGTTACCGTGAACAGTAATTGGAGGAATTAAAATGGGCAGAATTAGTACCAGGACGGAAATGGGTAGCTGTACAGCAGCCATCTTTAAATAGTCAATCCATTGACCATCACCCATTTCCTGCAGCCATCTAAGGGTTAAGGAGAATGCAAATATGTCTGGGGTAAAAGTCAAAAGTAAAGTGCCTGAAATGTGGATCAGGAAGGTACAGTATACGGATGCTGTGTTGACTGTTTTGGCAGAGGAGGCTAATGGCCATTCTGAAGAGTTGTTTGGGGCACAGAGCAAGAAAATAACACATCAGGGATAGGCCTACAACTGGAATGAAGTATAGGATAATTGTTGGAAGTAGGGATGGTGCTCTGAGACAGTTGCAGGTGAGGTTAGTTTGGGAAATTAAGCAGACCTTAGTGGTTAGTGGTTAAATGTATGACCATTTCCAACGACATAACCCATATACAATGGAAAGCTATACGCTGCCTGGAATCCAGCAGACTCTCTGGCCAAAAGTGCACATGCGACAGCATCAATGAGGACTGAAGGAAGGTTGGCCCCATGCACTGCAATATGCATTTATCAAGAGATATCACAAAATGTTTCAAAGCGATATTTCACATATGGTGTGTCAAATGGCCCTGCTTGTCGGTGAGATCCCTAGTATCTCCCCAATAACCATTCCTCAACTCCCTTGCTCACACGTGATCCAGAAACCTGATAACCCTTGACTAGCACAGCTGGACAGACAGCCATATAATCTGCAACTTACATCATACCATATTGGCACCACATGTCTGTCAGACATACTGAATGATGTTACCAATAAGCAAGTTCTACAAAAGCAATACACGGTGAACCACACATCAATCTGGGGGCACAGCATGACAAGTCCCAACAAATCCCACTAGCCCATAATTCACAAAACACACATGTGGCTTTCAGAGTATTCACATGATAGTGTCCACAATGACCATGACTGGCTGTTAACTTCAAACTTCTATCCCATGGTCCTCACATAGCAGCAGCATAAACACTGTTGTGTGCATGTAGGCCAGGATGCCAGTCACAGATGCCCCATGTGTAAAACCAGTACCCTTTACCAAAATGAGTGACATGGATCCACTAACAATGAGCCTGAATTTAGAGAATATGTATTCCTGTAAGGTACATGGGAATGGACAGCATGTCACATCTCTCCCAACAGGCACTCAAGGCAGCCAAGCAGAAGATGAGGGGCCAAGCACATCTATTTCAGAATCTGCTGTCTTCACCCAGTGACATCCTCTTGCCACACACCCAAGGACGCAGGGTGTGAATCTTCTGTTCTCTGGAAATACAAAGGCAAGTCATCTACTGCCACCTCCTTGCCTGCGCCCACACTAGTTGAGTCTAAATAGCCTGTGGACACACTGCCCACCAGAACTATCCCCACCTTAGATGTCAGGGACACTGTTGCAGAAACCATTACAGTGATTAATAGCACTATGGCCCTGAAGGTGACCGTTGTAAAGACCTACCACAGGCACCCCAGCCCAGCACAGCCTGCACCTGTTTCCACCACCATGTCTTGTATGCCAGTCATGGGTTGCAGCAGCAATCACCCCCGGACCCATGTCCTATTCCCATCATGTCCATTTTCCCCACCAATCTCTGACCCTTATCAAGTGGCTGTGCACTGCAGAGAGCCAATGGGTACGAATCTGACTCCGACACTGATGGCACGTCAGTGCATAATGCACATTCATCAGGGAGGGTGCAGTCGTACAGCCTATCATCCCCAGTATCTGAGATTACCAATCAAACAATATGTGAGATACTGAATGTGATGTAGCAGCACCAGGAGCACATGGAGAAGATTGTCGAGACACAACTGGGTCATTTTCAGGCCAAGAGGGATGCCATGCAGGAGGCATCAATGAGAGTGGCCAGTGCCATGGAGAAGAAGAGCAGACACTTTTCAGTTTGCACATCTGCTATTAGCCTGGTTGGGCGGAGGGTGGGTGACACAGGCAGAGGCCATGCCAGCCAGCAATGAGACAGTCCTGAGAACTATTATGCTCACACTAGAGATATCTGGGGGCTGCACAGCCAGATCCATATCTGCCACATCCTGAGAGGGGCCCATCTCAAACACTTGGTAGAGAGATTACGCTGGAAACTGCCTCACTTACCACTGCATAAACAATGCCATGACAAGCACAAGTATAAGTAAGAACTGCGATAAGACAGTAATTGGTTCTGGGGACAGGGATGGTTGGTGTGCATGAGTGTTGAGGATGAGTGTGGTAAGTGTTTATGGTTGTTGGGGATGAAGTCGGGGGGTGGTCATGTGATTTGGAGATTAAGGTGGTGGGTGACCATTGGTTTGTCCTGGTACAATAGCATTGTTAGCATTCCAACCAAAGAATCCAGTGGTCGTTTCATGTGTTTCATTGATGTGTTTTAGTGACAAGTAATTGTACCGTAAAAAGTCAGATTATATGTATTTCAAAAATAGTTCTCAATGCTCTCCTGTGGTATGATGCATCCTTCCCTTCCATCATCATGTCCTCCCCGAGGTGGCCTGTGAATGTGTGCATCATCATCAGAGTCAGGTTGAGCATTGCCATCCTCTGGTGGCATGAGAACATTCCTCCTAAACACATATTTTGCCACCTTGTATAGGCCATGGACATATGTCCCTCCTTCACAAGGATGTACATGAGTGCCCTACTGGTCTGGCTGAGGCACTGGAACCTTGCTTTAAGTAGTGAAAATGTGCACTTCATGCCCACCCTCGTCCATACGTGTGTTTTGGTGTACGCCACCTCCTGTGGTATTGCAGGGTTTTTGGTGGGTGTCTCAGCAATGGTAGCAGCCGAAAGCCAGAGTCACCTGCAAGAGAAGCATTTAATCTTGGAAGTGCTGGGTGTGTAAGTAGACATCATTCTACTGTGCTGCAGGACGTCACGTTTATCAAGTATATCATCAAGTATACCTGGAGGCTCTCACTACATGACATCAGCAGTGCCTGGGTCTTACAATGGGTAATGGGCAAGCAGTGTTGTTAATCCTGCTGCATGGCGAATGAGCAGGGCGCCATTCTTGCCTCACTATGCCAGATGTAACATTGCCCTGACACAATTGCAAATTCCTATATTGTTGCTGCTATTTAATGGTTCTTGGGCTGTGCATTCTTGGATGATATTGTCAGGTGTATGCTTCTCGTTGTTACATTGTGGTAGTTATTGCCAGAAATAATAGAGCATGCATCAGTACATCCTGTGCATCTTCCTATTATACACACTCATGCCTCACTGTGCCTGGGGAACTGGCTGATAGTGGTGATGGCCTATTCACTCTGGAGTCTATTGAGCTCTGTCCCATGTAGGCCTACATTCTTTGACTCACATACATCATGTATTGACAATGATTAGGTCATGGATGTCGTGTATGGCATAACCCCTTTGCTCCCCAACAGTTCATCACCTTCACATTCATTGCCCCACATGTGTAGTGCACTGTCAGTCTTTCTACCTACCCACCATCCATGAATGTTGCCCCCTGTAGGAGTCCATGTATTCTGGCAGGGTGTTCTTCCAAGGGACCATAGTGTCATTGTTGGAACCCAGGAAACAGTCCAGATCACACGTCATTTGTGTATTCATTGAATGGTACTTCTTCCTGTTGGGGTGGATTTGCTCCTGTTACTGGGGAGGGACCACAGCCACATGTGCTCAGTCCAGTGCATCAGTCACATTATGGAAGTGGGCTGTTGATTAGAAACGTGCACCTGGTTCCGGTTGGTCAGCATTTAAATAGGATTTGGCACACATCACATTAGTGCATCAAACACCTGTACCAGCACTTTTGAGAAGGTTGGTTTATCCATGCCATGTAGTGTTCCAACGGTGTGCAAAAAGGTGGCTGTTGCTATGAAGTGTATGACAGGCACAAGCTTCAGCGGGGTGGGATAGCAGCCATGATGCAGATCCCACTCTAGAAGTCTGCATGCCTGAGGACGTGCAGCTCTGCTATTTTGCACCTGTGCGGATAGACTGTGATTATCTGCTCATTGGCCAGTGCCCAGGGGAGGGTCTGACACAAGGTATTGCTGGACTCCTCTTCACACATCTCTGCCTTTGATGGACCAATATTCTTTGCAGCTGCTGCACTGCATGTCTCTGCAGTTTGATGTGCAGCAGTGAATTGTGGATCCCCTAATCCTCATCTGCTGGGAGCTGCATGCTTCTTGAACGTGGGTTTGGTAAAAGATGTTGGAAAATTCTCTTGGGTGCCAGTGGATGAAACTGTGGTTTACATTTCCTCACCTGCATGCATATTCTTCCATGTATGGTGTGGAGGTAACTGCACTGATTTTCTTGGAGGAATTAGTAACTCTTTTCTGCATTATTTTGTTTGTATTTCACCTTGTTACATGGTGGAATTACTGTTTTAATTTTTGTTGCTAATTCCTCCCACAGAAATAGCACTGCAGGAATTACCAATAACGTTTTTTTAGTGGCAATTCCGGTGGAATACGCAGCACAGGAATGATCAATGGTTGTGTGCTACGTGGAATGTGGCAGAGCATTAAATGTGGCAGAAATTCCCTCGCTGCCACTTTTCCATTACCAGCAATCTCGTAATGAGGCCCTTGGTGTCTGTGCAGTTGCCAACCTCAAGATAAATATACTAAGTAATGTTACCCTGGGAATGCTTCAAAGATTGGAATAGGAGAACAGATCCCAGGGCATGTCCTTAAACAATGGTCACAAGGTGCAGCATGTACTGTCAATTTCCCTGGAGCCTTGCCCTGGGCACTGCAGGTAGGGTCACTGTGCTAGCGCCATAGGTGTGGGCATTTTCAGGGCTCAGTGCCACTGGGCAAGGCTGCAGGCCATGTCCAATGGGGACAGTGGCCACTGAGCATAGCTGCCTGCATGGATAGTGGGATCTGCATGTACAGTCAATCTGATGGGCCCTTGCTGCACACCCTCCTCTGGCCACATGCTGTGCTCATCAGTTACTGCAAGTACTTTCGCTACATCTTTATAGTACACCCTTAACAATTATTTCACAGGCTTAGTTAAGGCAAGTTATGTTTCTGTTGTATGATAATAAAATTAGCTATATGCATAAAACTCGTACACATTTCACATGTCTATTGGGAACTGGAGCAATTCCATAAGATAAACCAGCCCCCATTGCTAATCTTTTTCTCCCGCACTACGATCAAAAAAGGTGCAATCGTATGGTTTGCCATGCTATTGTGTTATGCTATGTAATATAATGAGTTTTACAAAGTATTGGTCCCCAAAAGAGGTCTTGGCACTGTCCAAAAGCACAGTAATTAAGTTCATCAGGACAACACAGAAAATAAGGACAAATTGAAATGGAACCTGAAAAAATCTCTTTTTTTAAGGTTATTTTTTTCGGAAAGCTTGCCAGTATGGGCTCACCTTGTAGAGAAACAGTGAAATATTTCCATAGCTTGCAATAAATAATGGCAAATAGTGGTCTCTGACTTTGTGTATATCCGAATCCTAAGTAGACTGGTCCATTTGGGTTGAAAGTCCGAATACAATTCCAGCGTTTTCCGTACAGCAAAAAGATGGTTTGGTGATGTAACGATGTGTTCCATGAACTAGCATTCTTTTTGGAGTGTTTACGTTGCGGGTGGATTGTTAGACATTCAAACCCCACATAATCAAAGCAGTGCGAGACTTCCTCTAGCAAGTAGTCTGCTTGCCATCTCAGATAAGGTTCAACTGTTGGTTGGCGGTGGCACTCGGGAGGGCAGGATACATGTTGATGTTGGATTTTCATCTAGGTTCCTGGGATAACTTTCCACTGATATGAGGTTTGCAACAGGTGCATCCCAGTATTTGTTAAGCAAAAAACTAACAAAGAGGGGCTAAGCTTCTATGCAAATTTGGAAAATTAATGAAGACCGAATTGCTTTGCATGTGAGTTTGTCTGGGGGAGGACTAAAGGGTGGTGGGAAGTTGCGGGCACAACGCCATATAAGGAGGACGCCAATTATCAAAGCTATATTGGAAAGAGAAAAATAGGATTAGAAAATAATCCACAAGAGCTAAATACCTTTTTGGAAAAAAGACTGATAATGCTCCATGATTTAACCCGTTCTACTGTTACTCCATCCCACAGGCAATCGTTTATTAGATTAAGATGGATTTAGTTAATTGGTTTGGCTTTTATTTAAGTAATAGACCCCGAGCGTCGGGGGCATTGCCGAGCGAAGCGAGGGCCTTACCGAAGGCCCCGGGGCATTACCAGAGTCGGTAATGCCCCCGACGCGAGGGTTCTATTGCTATTAGTACCCCGGCGTGCAAAAATTGCATGACCGGGGCACTAAAAGCTTCTTTTTTGTCCCGAAACACTGCGGCGTTTCGGGAGAAAAAAATAAATAAAAGAAAATGGCCGCCGCCATGGAAAGGGAAAACGGAGTCCGTTTTCCCTTTCCATGGCGGCCTTCGGGAGCGGACGCACTGGGAACACAAGTGTTCCCAGCGCATCCGCTCCCGAAAAAGGATAAGGTTAGTGGGGTTGGGAGGGCGGGAGTGGGACGGGGGAAGAGGGAAAAAAAAAGAAAAAAATCGTACCTGCATCCCCAGTGGGGGACGAGGGAAGCCCCCAGCCGTGTGGAGGCGCAGAGCGGGGATGGCCCCTCTCCGAGTTTCCACATGGCTGGAGGCTTCCCTCATCCCCCGCCGGGGATGCAGAACCAAGAAGGTAAATTGGGGGGGTGGGTGGGAGGGAGAGAAGGGAATTAAAAAAAAAAAAAAGACTTACCCAAGTCCCCGGAGGGGGGCTAAGGCAGCCTCTCATCCGCGGGGAGGCTCAGAGCGGGAATGGCCCCGCTTCGAGTCTCCTCATTGGCTGAGGGGTTGCCACACCCCCCGCCTGGGACAAAGGCCGTGGAATCCCGAACGGAGGGATTCCCGGCCGGTTAGGGACCTGGCGAGAGCCAATCAGAATGCTTGTTGCATTCAGATTGTCTCTCGCCGGGTACTAATGGTAGATATGATCTGATTATTACTGATGTACAGAGGGAGAAATGGCAACGCCCAGAAATAACCTTGTTGTGTAAGGCCTTTAGTTTGTTTTTCTCGTGAAGTTCACAAGGCAGGAAACACTTGTGTGGTAAAAATCAATGAGGCGGATTGGCTGAGAAAATGATCTCGACTAAGTATGACTTAGTAGCTTGCACCAGCAAAAGTGATCCTCATTCTTCAATAGGTATAAGACTTATTCACAAAGGGCGTGTGTATTTGCCTAGAATCTTACGCCTTGCTCAAGGTTAAATTTCCACCAAAAACTACTAAGCAAAACACTGAAACCACCAAGAAAAATTGAAACTACAGGAAACCATTGCAAAACATGGATGGCAAAAAAAAATAAGTAAATCCCATCCTTTTGACCTAGCAATGCAACAGACACATACCCACTACAGGACTGTTGCCAATATCTGAGGCAGAATACGTGTTGGAATGTCTCCCTGATTGGTTGCAAATATCCACAGAAGAAACAGTCAACGCTTTAAATAATATGTAGAGAAATATACACGCCACATGCAGCCTTGCTGATCAGACTCACAGCCAATGCTCTAGATATGCAGTGCAACAATCACTCCCAGGAGAACGCAATCACAGAAGAATGAACACATGTGCAACAAAACAATGAAACACAGAAACATATAAAATGGAGGCACGGCACAAGCAAACTATTTTTCCTCAACTTGATCCCTTGCAAGGTTTCTTTAGTTTTCTTAGCACAGATAAATAATGATGAGCCAGGGGAAGCAGGATATACCCTCTGCAGAGGAGTTTCCCAGAGAGAGAGTGTTTCCTACTAGGGTCTTTCCTGTGACAAATTGGATTCTAAATCACAGGAGTACAAAGATGAGCAGGGGTAAAATGGCTCACTCAGCCCTCACACTTCTACAAACCAAAACACAACGCAATCATAAAGGTAAAACAGGGACAATCAAGAGATATACCTCCTTCACTGTGTGTGGTAACGCGGTCCAAGGGAAGGCTATACTCTGAAGAGGGGTGTAAAGGTGAGGGGTGTAAACCTGAACCTGCATTGACCAAACAACAAAGTATCGCAGTCCAAAATGAAGGCAATGTCCAATCAAGGTTCTATAAAAATATAAAACACTTTAATAAAAAACAACTTGTAAATAGAAAGAAAAGATATTACTTATTCAAAATCCCATCCCAAAGGAAAGAACAGAGAAGATGTGACAGACTGCAGAATGTAGCATGCTGAGCATAGTTCCAGGTTTGATAGGTAAGGTAGTAACATGAAAAGATATTGGTTTGAAAACAGGAGCAATCGTGACCTAACCAATCTCTAAGGCCCAAGTGGACTGTGAGGGCAGTTCAGTGTCACTTTGACTGGATTCAGTTCTTGCTGGGCTGATGCATCAGACCCGGATTCGGACATGATGTGAGCTGATCAAGCTCATTCGGGCACCTAGGATTGTGGAGGCTCTGCCAGCAAGTCAGGGCGGTCCCAAAAACACTTCAGAGTTGGCTAGGCCAAGTCCAGCTTTGCCTGCTGGGAGAGGCCGATGAGTGATGCTTCAGCGGTTTCAGTTGGCTGGCAACAGTCACTGAAGTGCTGATCAAGAGTGCCTTGATGTGCAATCAATGAGGTGGTGGTTCTTGGGCTAGTTGGGCTGAGCCATGGTCGTAGCCATCAGTTAGAGTCATTGAGTGTCCCTCCAGAGATTTGGTTCAGTTTCCTGCATTGAGCTGTCATTTGGGGTCTAACAAGTGACGTGCTTTCCTAAGACACGATGCAGTGTCAAGCTGGTTCAGATGCAGTGCAATAGTTTGGCAGGTTGTAGAAACTGACAGCAGCACCATCACATCCCTATTCATGATGTGGGGAACCTGGAGCAACTGGTTTGATGCAAGAACAAGGAGTTTCAACTGGCCAAGCCTCCGGTTTCTGTGAGGCCTTTGCAAACGACTCAAGAACAGGATACTCTAGTCCATGGTCAGCTCTTCTGGCAAAAAAGATCTGTTGCTGAATGGTTGGTCTTGGTCCACAGCCCTGGTCACTCCTGATGTTTCCTGGGAGTGGTTAGGGGACATATCTTCCTTTTCTCTTGGACAGCACCTTCTTCACCTCCAACTGAGGGCTTTGGACAGTGCAAATGTCCCAAAGTAAGTCCAGAAGAGAATGTTCAGAATGTCTCTTCGGCCTTAAAGGATCTGTGAGGAAATGAAGTAATTCTGCCAAAGGGGTTTGAGACTCCTTCCATTAAAGGCACACATCCTCAGGGGATTGATTTAAAACTAGCCTGCTTTAGGGGACCAATCCCTGCTCTTGGCTGGTGTGGACATTGCCTTGTTGATCTTGCATCCAAAGTTCTTTACTCCAGAGGAATTGGAGGAGACAGGAAAGGAAAAGAGACAGTGAGAAACAAGATAGGGGAGAGATTCTTCTAGTGTCCAGGGCACTCCTACATATTCTACTCGCACCCTTACTTCTACTGACAACAAAGACCTTTCGATATACCCTTTTGTGAGACTACTCCTCCTGAATGGGTGTGTTCCTTTGATACCTGGAACCAGGACAGTTGCGTAGCTATATGGCTGCCTCTGGAGGAGAGGGTTACCAGCCCTCAAAAAGGTGATCAAAGAGAGGCTGAGGCCTCTGGGTTTCTGTCAAGCCACGTGGCAGTATCAGCCTGTCTGTCCCCAATACACATTCCCTTCGATAGGAAAGCTTACTCACAGGAGCTGACACAAGTGCAATATCAATTGGCATGCGGTGGTCATGATAATAAGTATCATCAAGCACTGTGCCTTAACTCAGGCATAGCTTATTCTTAGAGATTACCCTTCCACCAGCATGGAGTTCTCATGATCACTGTACTTTGGGTACAGGGGGCTTATCTGAAATATCTCCCCTGTGTTGCAATGACTTTGCTGTCACTGTGGTGGTCTAGTGGGCATCTTGTTGCCATTCAACCTGCACCATGCCTCAAGCAGTGTGAGTGCTGCAGATTAGGCTACTAATGCAGCAGGGCACAGGTGCCCTATGCTTTTGTCATGGAGGTGTGAAAAAGGAGGATCTGGTTAGCAGATTACTCATTTGGAGAAGAATCTCTGAATCGTTTTCTGTATTATTCACACACAAAAAAACACAATGCTTTGTACCCTTGCCAGAAGACAATTTCTCACAGATACAAATTCTTGTGATCTATCAGAGAATTCAATCTAATACCTCTGTCATGTTGGACATGCTGCAAAACTGGGAGTAAGGCCTGCAACCCCCCACAGGTTGCTCATATGCCACCAGTGAAAGCACACAACGACTGGCTATTTTGCAGAACACAACTGGCATAACAGCTAGCATTTCACAGTCCAGCCTTCAGTCAAGTTGTCAGATATTTCATAGCGCACAAGCTCCAATATGTATTGCTAGGGAGGAAAGGAAAAAGGTGGCATAGGATTTATTTCTTGTATGCAGATTTACCTTGATGTTGGGTGCAGCAGTGACGTTTTTGCTACCCATCACAGGCATTTGAGCATGTCTTCTGCAATTGGTTTCGCTGGCACTCCACCAATGTGCTGAACATGTGTGATTCCAGGGGGCACATCACTAATGCACATGCCAATTTTCCAGGATCTAGGCATGACAGTTACATCCTCCAGCAGTCAGAGGTGCATGCACAGTTACAGGCTGGTGAGTATATGATACGTAGCTGATTGGTGAATTACAAACCATGTTTCTTCTCAAACATGTCATTCCTGCATGCATAATGAAGATCTTATTAATAAACAGGTACAGGACTACAAGCCTCAGAGTACTTGTATGTAACATCAATGGTTCATTACACCTATGTACCTCTCTACTTTACTACGTCTCTCCATGTGGAGGTCACAATCACAATACAAGTCCACTAATGTTGTGAATTTCCATACAGGTAAAGGTATCATACATCAAATTGCTGGGGTTGTCATAGCCCCTGAACTTCATTCTTGGCTCCTGCTGCTGAAGTTGCAGGTCTACTGATACTTGTCTTGGACTCTTCACAATATCCTTCACCTGGTCTTGAAGAGTTCCTTGTGCTCAGAGTTCAGCAGGGTCGTTGCAGATGTTCCTTCCCATTCGACATTCATATGTAACTCCCCATGCCATTTTCCCAATGCTAGAATGTCGCGTTCATCTGGTTTCACCAGTGTCTCCCCTAAAATTCTCCATTAAGTGCCCCACCATTATGCATGTGTTAAAACAGCTGTGAGATAAGGGTTAGACAATTAAACACAAATACAATTCCATGTCAGGATATTTGAAGGTCTTTGCCATCAAATAATTCAGAGGACCAACAGGGGTGGACTGGGAACTAAAAGAGGCCCTGGACATAATTACTGGAGGCCCTGGAAATCATGTTCAAAGTGGCCCCATATAACAAATTTTCAGAAAGCCCAATGTTTTTCCTAGGAAAAAATTTGGAAATACCAAACAAAAGAGGCCCATGGTGCCGAGGCCCACCGTTAAATCTCCAGAGTTCCCTATAGGCCGGTCCACCCATGAGCACCAATATTACAAATGGTGCTTTGCATTTTTCTGAAGCTTGTTTGAAACTTGCTGAGTAAGCCTTTTTCTTAAACCAACATGTCAGCTTCTTTAGCAGAAGCAAGGCAAATATTTTTGAGCTGGAGTCCAGCTTAGCAAGTAATCATAGTTGTAGGGATCCGTCCTATCCCCCTTCTCAAAGACAAGTACCAGGATGGAATCCCTCCAACTAGCTGGAATTTTGCCACTCACAACTACTTGTTTTTATTTTTTCAACTTGTTTATTTATTTGATTGGTCATTTGAAATGCTCTTATACAACAAGACAGTGTTTCAAACCGCCACAAGGCAAAAGGGAGGGAGCAAGGGAACAAAATAAACAATAAAAACAATGAATAAATCATAAACCTTATCTACCCACAAATAGCCAGCATTCCCAACTCCATCAGTGATGCCCTTTTCAACACTAGATCTATCTGCAACAAAACCACTTCTGTCCTTGACTTATTCTTATGCCTCAACCTCCACTTCCTCTGTATCACCAAAACATGGATCCCCCATAATACTTCCGTTCCTGCATCTCTCACTTCTTTATCTTCCTTTGCCCATGTCCCTCGTTCCGCAGGCCAAGGAGGTGGCATTGGCCTTCTTTTTCGCCCTCACTGTCTCTCCTCTCCCTGTCCCACTCCTCTTCCATCCCTTCCCTCTTTCGAATTCATGTATAAAAAATGTAATTCCATGCATGCTATATCTTTCCTCATGATTTACTGTCCTCCTGGCCCTCTTGGATCCTTCTATGAGGATATTGACTTCCTCCTTAGCCTCATCTCCCCCAGTCCTACCCCTCTAATCATACTGGGTGACTTTAATCTCCATCTCTTCTCCAACCCTCCCAATTCTCCACTCCTATCCATACTCGACACCTACCTTCTTACTCCTCTCCCGTCCCCGCCCACGTACTGTTCTGGTTCCACTCTTGATCTTATCGTTACCTCTTCACTCACCGCTTCTTTGATATCCACCCTACCTAACTATCTATCTGACCACTCCTTACTCTCTGTCTCCCTCACTCCCTCTGCCGCTTCTCCTCCCTCCCCGTTATCCTCCAATTCTTTTTATGTTACGTTATGTTACTTGGCATTTATATACCGCCTTATGTATCATTGGTATGACCTCAAAGCGCTGGTAAGTTGAACGCCCTCGGGAACCGCAGTTCAAGTCAGTAGAGAGAGAGAGAGTGTCGTAAGGTGCGTGGGTGCACCTGATATGTGTGCAGCTGGTGTGATTGTTGCATGATAGATGCTTCTTAGCGGAAGGTGTGCTGCTGAGGAAATCAGTTGGATGTGTTCAGTCTGGAGGGTGGACACTCAGACTGAGTTCTGGCTTTGTTAGTCCTGAGGAGACACCTAAGCTAGCTGGAATGTGTTCAGCTATCTGTGTTTTATTAGGATGATGAGGACTTTGTGGGGTCATGTTAGTAGGAGAACAGCTAGACCGAATGTGTCATAGTATAGCTGTGTTCTAGTTCAATGATGGTGTATAGGAGAGAGTCAGCATATTAGTGTGATATGGTGGTTATCAGTAAAGCGCTTGCGACTAAGCATGGGAGCAGGACAGGGGGTGTACGTAGCGGCATAAGTATATAAAGCAAAAGGATGGATAGGGTAAACATGTGATGCAGATAACATGGGGATACAAGTACAAAGCATATTCTTAGTATAAATAGGAGATACAGAGATATTTCCACTCCATCCATTCCATCCATTGTGTCCTTTCTATCCATTCCATTCATTCTATCCTTTCCATCCACTCCATCCACCTTTTCCATCCACTCCATCTGTTCCATCCTTTCCATCCACTAGATCCGTTCCATCCACTCCATCCGTTCCATCCACTCCATCCGTTACATCCACTCCATCCGTCCCATCCGTTCCATCCACTTCATCCGTTCCTTCCACTCCATCCATTCCATCCACTCCATCCACTCCATCCACTCTATCCATTCTATCCATTCTATCCGTTCTATCCATTCCATTCTCTTCCTCTGTTCCGTTCTCTTCATCTGTTCCATTCTCTTCATCCGTTCCATCCACTCCATCCGTTCCCTTCCTCTATCCGTTCCTTTCACTCTATCCGTTCCATCCATATAGTGACGCTATTAGGCACACTTTCCAGATTCAACTACACCACAGTGACGCTATTACGCACATTTTTTATATTCAACTATTCCACAGTGATGCTATTAGGCACACTTTCTATATTCAACCCTAGCACAGTGATGCTAATAAGGCACACTCTCTAAATTCAACTATACCACAGTTGCGCTATTAGGCACACTTTGAAAGTTCAAACTTCGGCCCAGTGACGCTATTAGGCACACTTTCTAGATTCAGCTTTAGCACAGTGATGCTAATTAGGCACACTTTCTAAATTCAACTATACCACAGTTATGCTATTAGGCACACTTTGTAAGTTCAAACTTTGGCACAGTGACGTTATTAGGCACACTTTCTAGAATCAGCTTTATTTCAGTGATGATACCTTTTACCAATGTGACCTGCGTAACTTGGACCCCTCTCTCTTCTACACCTCCTGCTCCTCTTCCCTCCCCCTCTCTCCCACTTCTCCTCTCTCTCAGCCAATGAAGCATCTGGCACTTTATCCTCTACCTTTCCTTCTACTCTCGACCTTCTCTACCTCTCTCTTCACTTTGCGCTTCTCGCAAACCTGCCCAACCTTGGCTCTCCCCTCGTCTTTCCTCCATGTGTCGCCTCCTCAGACGCCTTGAACGACGCTGGCACAAACACCCCTCCCCTTCTAACCAATCCTCTTACTTCTCCTATCATACCCTCTACGATAACTGTCTTGACTCTGCTAAGCAAACCTACTTCTCTGACCTTCTCCACTCTCAAGCCTCTCACCCTTGCTGAATCTTCTAAACTTGAACTCGTCTTCTCTCTCCCCCTACGCATGATCATTCTATTGCTTCTCTTGTTTCTGCCACTGATCTCGCTAACTTTTTTTCTAAAAAGTCCTCAATCTTCGCCAAGACATTATCTCCTCACCTTCTTACTCCCCCTTCACCTCCTCCCACCCACCACCCTCTACCATGTCCTCCTTCAATCCTGTTACTCAGTCAGAAGTCTTCCTCCTATTATCTAAAACTCTCCCTACTGTCTCCCCCTCTTACCCTATCCCTACTAAATTAATTCCTACCTATTAAATCCTGGATGTCCTCTCACTTTCTTACCCTAAACACTGAAAAAACGGAAGTCCCATTCTTCCCTACTAACACACTTCATCCCCGCCCCCTCATCCTTCTATTGTCTTTTCCCCCGGCCCAACTCCCCATTTATCCTCACACCCAAAATCTTGACCTTCACATCGACTCTAGTCTCTCTCTCTCTCTCACCATATCCCTCTCACTGCCCGGTCCTGCCTCTTCCACCTCTACAATATCCTCAAAATGTGACACTTCCAAACCTTGCATGCTACTAAACTCCTAATTTCCTCCCTCATCTTCTCTCGCTCTTCTACTGCTCCTCTCTCTTCTTCATTCTCCCCTCCACACATCTTACCCCCCTTAAATCCATCTATCACTCTGCCATCCATTCTCTCTGTCTTCTCTCTCCTCATGATTCTGTCTCCTCTTCTCTCTAGTCTCTAGGCTGGCTTTCCTTTCACTCCCAACTCAAATTCAATTTCCTCTGTCTCGTCTTCAAATCCCTCTATGGTCTTGATCCATCACACCTTTCCTCTCTCCTCACCTTCTACACTCCTTCTTGCTCAGTCCGCACAGCTTATCTTTTCCTACTCACTCCCCGTCCTCCGCCCTGTGCCCGATCCCACTTCTGCTCCTTCCAAATTCTTGCTCCTTTCCAGTAGAACCGTCTCCCTCTCCTTATCCGTTACACCTCCTCCTATGCCTCCTTCCGTACTTCTCTAAAATCGCACCTCCTCCAATCACCATCCTAACACCGCTTTGCAACTTCTCTTACAACGGTTCTATACCTCATCCTAACACCTTCTCTCTCTCTGTCATATATCAAACTACATTGCTCATGTAAATTGTTCCATATACTGTTTTCTGGTACTTGATTTATATTTTGTTATGTAATGCTTGTTATTTATTCACTGTTGTCCTTATGTAAAGCGCTTTGGCCTAAAGCGCTACATACAATTTTAATAAATACAAAATAATAAATACAAAATAAAACAAACAGAGATCCTACTATGCCCTGTGACATTCTCAGCGTGCACGTGCAGAGAAATGTGAAAGGGGTGGGGGGCAGGGGATAAGTGCTGGAGGGTCCCCCGGGGGGGGATGTGCCAGAAATGCCTGTCACGGAGGCAACAGGTGAGTGCAAGGGTGGAGACGTCCCAAGCAAAGGGGAGGTATACCACCCAACCAGTAAGTGCAGGCATGTGACAAACCACCTGACAGACAGGTGTGGGCACAGAGGCCGGTTCAGGGGGTGGCGTGGGTTGTAGGGTATTTTGTGGAGATTTGGGGCCTGACGGTAT
Source organism: Ambystoma mexicanum (assembly GCF_040938575.1). Lineage (NCBI taxonomy): Eukaryota > Metazoa > Chordata > Amphibia > Caudata > Ambystomatidae > Ambystoma > Ambystoma mexicanum. The sequence goes on along the minus strand of NC_090935.1, from coordinate 838,882,117 downwards.
TTTCTTACCGCCGAAATATAACTTAGCAACAATCACTCCTTGTATTCAGATTGGGCCATGTACAACAATAATACAGTGAACATGCATTATTTCAGCACCCAGGCATGCATATTTGGTATGCGTGGGTGGTAGACGCGGTTGGTGGTATTTTGGTGAGCATAATTCCCTTGTTTTATTTGTGGCCCCAATGTCCAGAATCCCTTATCTTTGCTTAGATTTTTCGTGTAATCACTAGAGAGACCTCAGACCTACATTTTAGGAATACCACATTTTTCAGTGTTAGTGTGCCACCATGGGCGATCTCACTGACTTATTTACGACAGAGAGCTATATATGGTAATCTTGTGGTAATTTCCACTACCTTATATACGGTAGGGAGCTATGTTCAGAGAGTCTCTCTTCCCCTTGGCTCATGCACCTCCAACGAGCTATGCTACAGTCACTCACAACTGTTCATACTGAATCTGACATGCACACATCTGTCTTAAAATGACCATTGCACTGTTTAAAATCTCCCCACATCATCAGCATTGTAATGGTAAATAGTAAATACACCACCCGTCTGTTTTCAAATATTTTTCTGTATTATAAAAGTTGCAATTAAACACGATCTCATTCTTTACAGAAATAAATAAAATGGTACAGTAAAAGCATTGTCTATGACACACTGCAAAGAGAGTGGCGGAGAACAGAACTCAAATTGCAACATTAGCATTTGATTAAGGCATGCACAGGAATCCTACACTGACTGCATATTATCGTACACACTCAGCTCCCACATTTCTGTAATTACCTTATCTTTTTAGTTGTTCTCTTTGGCGGTCCTCTTTCTGAATGTGGCTCCCTTGAAGATTAACTCCAGTAAAAAGGAACGCTGGCCTTCTCAAACCGGGGTCATTGCCTGGAATTCTCAGCTTTTGCAGATAGGAATGCCTCAGCCAGTGGAAAGGTCCTTCTTTCAGCTCTCCCCAATCTCGACTGCCTTTCTCCTTTCTCAAAAACCCCCCAGCAAAAGCCTGATCACTCCCTCTAGCATGATACTTGCTATGACGCTGCTCCAATCAGAATTAATCACGCCATCTCCTCCTTCTCTACACAATGGCTCATATTTATAGTAATACTTTGTAACCAACTGATTTCCTGTAGTTATGTGGACAGGGCAGCAGAGAGAACAGAAAAAAAAATGGATGTGCGTTTAAAAGTTCACTTTCAGAATAGGCCTAATTCTGCAGTGGAGACACATTTTTATTAGTGGATTATGTTTCATTAGTCATGTTAGTTGTCAGTAAGGTTAGTTATTATTTTCAAATGTGTCTCTCGCACCATAGGCATTTCAGGTGAAAAATAGTGTGCATTTTTGGGTGTACACATGTGCTTTTAACTGTAAAAATAGATTTGCATCTTATATGTTAAAATCGTTTTTGACTGAGTGGCCTGTCTTTCCTTGTTAATCTGGTAACACATATAGCAATGCACCGCACCCTTGTGGTGGTGCTGCAAAAAAAAAAATTGCTACCTGTGCAGTAGTGCTGTACTCTGTGCTGTAACACGCCAAATATCCTTACAGGGTGCTGCTGGTGATTGGGCAGATGGCTAGGACCCTATAAGACACTTGAGGGACCAGGCCGCCAATCTCAGTGACTGTGGGGATGGATAGAAAGGGATGGAGAGAGGGACGGAGAAGGAAGGAGGAGAAAAGTCTCATGTTGCTTGAGGAGATTTGGTTCAAGACAGAGAGAGAGAGGGAGAGAGACTCTTCCAGGGGAGGGAGCCATCTGAGGATAGAGGTCTGCCCCCAGCTCTCTGCTCGGGGAAGTGTTTAACCAGCAGAGAGTGAGTTCAATCAAGAACATTGAAGGGACCTAGAAGGAGAGTATTTAGTAAGAGAGAGATGCAGGTAACATGGTCTAAGGCCACATACAGCCTTATGGATGATGCAAAGGGTCTTGAATTTGATCCTTGCAGCAACTGGGAGCAAGTGGAGAGATTTTAGGGCTGGAGAGATATGGTCCCTGATGCAAGACGTGGGTGAGAATGAGATCTGACCCTGGTGCTCTTGATGATTTTGACTTAATGTATTTCTGCAAGCACGTCATCTATGTCCCAACTAAGGCTTGGTCCCAGTTCAGATATTGCCGGTAAAGATTTAACATTCTGCAAGTTGTTATCTAACAATAAAGAGGTCAAGTGCAATCGCCATTGATCTTCACATATGGCATTCATTTCTAAGGGGATGTCATAAGCCATATCTATGGTAGGCCCAGAACGTCCTACTGTCATTGGCTTTTAATAGCCTAAATAAGAACTTCCAATTGGTACTATTCTTAGAGTGCCGATGGGATCTTAACCAATTTTTATATTTGGTAGACTCAGATGTTAATAATTTATCTTTTTTTCTTGCAGGAAGGCTGTGATCTTTTTAAATGTTTGCTTTACTTTTCTGATACTGCCTCCTCCAATGTTGTATTGCTATTTAGTACCCGGCGAGGGCACAAAAAGAATGAAAGAGCCATGCTGATTGGCCCTCGCCGAGTAATTACCAGGCCGGGAATCCCTCTGTTGGGATTCCACTTCCTTTGTCCCTGGCGGGGGGCGTGGCAACCCCTCAGCCAATGAGGATGCTCGAGGCGGGCCATCCCCGCTCCGAGCCTCCCCACAGCTAACAGGCTGCCTTTTTTTTTTTCAAATTGTTTTTAATGCAAAGCATCTTTACAATTATAAAACAAAGAATACATTTTTTTTAGCACATTAAACTAAAAACTCTTGTAAAAATCTATAGATGAAAAATAGCAATCCTAAAATCAATAAGTGCAAATATCCTCTATCACATTTCCAATCACCTATAAGATTACAATGTTTTACCTAAGCATGTGTATCTTTGAAGTAGTTGCTTGATGTTTATTTCCAAGGATGACATTAATTAAATATCCGTCTAGCACATTTAGTATCTAAGATGTAAGAGAGACTAGATGATACTTGCCTAAACAGAAGTTAAAACAATGAAAATGTTATTTCTTACTTCATCTATTTTGGTTTGAATGAAACATCGAAAACGTGTTAACGCAATGAGCAGGGTATTGCTATCTCCCCACATACAGAAGCACTAATTCTAGTGCGAAGATAGACTTATTTTCTAGATATTTGCTCAAATATAGCAAGCGTTGTGTTTCAAAAAAATGACAATAAAGTATGAGATGTTTTAACGTTTCTGTTTCCTTTGTATTCTGACAAAAACGACATCCTTGATCAAAAAGCTTAACATAATTATCATTCCAATATTTGGTGCGCTCTTGGGTATTGAAGAGGTTGAGCCTGAATCTCATGAACATTTGTCTGATACGTTCACTAGGACAAATCTTTAAATAATGCATCCTTGGGATTTGCTTATGTCTAAATTTTGCGTATTCAAAATGTTGTACATAATGTGCTAGTTGGTCACCAGTAGATATTCAATCCATTTGGAAAAGTTTTTTCTTAACATGCCCTGATCGGTAGACTAAATCATACTCAACCATTCCCAATTCCGCTAGTATGTCAAGCATTTGATTTTTGAATCTAGCCATGGAGCTCGAAGACTCATTCTTTATCATATCAGCCAAATCTTCATATAAAGAATTTGCTGGTGGTAAGAGGATTTTACTAAAATTGTTGAGTCGTCGCCATTTTAACTGACAGGCTAGAGATGAAAGACCTAGTTCATGTCTGATACAGGCATTGGGCAAACTTTTAGGAAGAGATAATACCTTTTTCCAGATGAGACTCTGCAACCTGTTTAACTGATTGTCTATATTTAAGATACAGATATCCAGACCATAGAGAAGAATAGACTCCACTTTGAGTAGGTAAAAGTCTATTAGTGGTATCGATGAAAATGTACATAGTTTATAACAAATTATTCTCATTTGTGCAATCAAAGGAGCTGCTTTGATAGTAAGAGAATGATACCAGGAAGATAATGAATTTGTAGTAGTTAAGTTGTAACCTAGGTATATAAGATTCGATTTTACTTGGATAGTTTTTCCCCCTAAGCTCCAATTGTGGTGAGTACATTTCTTTTGTTTGTTGTTTCTCGAATAAATCAGGATGTTAGATTTTTGTGCATTAGTGACCAGATTATGTTGGTTACAAAATTTCACAAAGATGTTGATTTTTGTCTGCAGACCAAATGGCGTTCTGTCAAACAGAATGACATCATCTGCAAAGGCTATCCAGTTAAGGCGAAGAGAGCCCAATTTGGCAGGAAATGATTGTTGGTCAAGCCATATGTCGTCCACGTCCGCCAAATAGAGATTGAATAATATGGATGCCAAGTTGCAACCCTGCTTGACGCCTATCTCTGTGGAAATTTTATCCGTTAAGCTGCCCTCTTGATCAATTCTGATTTGATAATTTGTATTCCGATGTAACAGAGCAATTATGGCTATAAGATGCGATGGAATACCCATTTTTGCCATCTTCGCCCATAAAATACTTCTGATGACACTATCAAAGGCTGAATAAAAGTCCGAAAAGGCCATATATAGGGGACCATTTGAAGATTGGTTTGAAGCAGCCAATAAATGTGATAAAAGTTGCATTTAATTGTGTGCCAAGATGTTTCCTAAAGCCAGTTTGGCAATGTGACCTGATGTTATACTTATTAATAAAGGATTTCAGATCTTGTAGTATCAACAAGGCAAAGATTTTAGCAGCAACATCAACAATGGCAATCGGACGATAGTTTACTGGAAGATCCTTCTGTCCTTTTTTATATAAAGGAATGATGAGGGACGTAAGCCATGAGCTTGGAATACTCCCAGATAGAAATACAATATCAAATCGCCTTTTTAGAACAGGTGCCCAGAAGTGTGGATCATCCTTTAGCACACATGGTGGTAGGCCGTCAGGACCAGCCGCCCTAGAACTTTTTAGCCTGGTTATGGCTTCATGAATGTCATTTAGTTTCCACGGACACACCGGAAGAATATCTTTCGCATAATCATGCAGTTTGGATTTACAAAATATATCTGGAAGGGAATACTTAGATCTATAATATTGCTCCCAGGTATCACCGGAAATTGAAGTTTGAAAGTCAATTTGGTGTTTGCCTGTGGGGTTTCTAATCATCTTCCATATTTGCCTTGTGTTTTTTTTTACAGATGAAATTGATAGTCCTTTAATTGTTAGTCAGATAAGCCTCAAATTTAATTTTTTTGATCTCATTTTTGTAGGCTGAAATAATACATTTTTTTGTTGCCATAACTTCTCTATCACTACTAAATGACTTTTTCAGATGTCGTAACGCACAATTTTTTATTTTATTTCAGTGTACTGATCAAGTGATTATATTGATTTTGCCAACCCATGGATTTCTTTTCAGAGATTGTCAAAGCAATATACTCAAGATGCTGGCGAATCATATTTAGATTCCATTTATCAATTTGTATAGCATGCGCCTCACCAATAAGGTCGATGTGAGAGACCCAGAGATCGCGATTAACTAAGCTATTCAGTTTCCTACAAGTTGACGGAAGCCATTGAACTGAAAGCAACTGTCTATCAATCATAGTAAGAGTTATGATCGAGTCAGCTTTATAGGTGCTAAGTGGCACAGCTATAGAGCAATTCAAAAGAAGAGGATCACTGTGTCCCGCTCGAACTAGTCCTAGGGGACCAGCCATTTTGGCTAGTCCATTTGAGAGTACCAAATAGTCTATGTACGATTTATGTGGGCCTCTTTGCCAAGTGAATGAGTTGAATTGAGTGTTATCAGTTATTGTCTGAAGATCCCAGTCCTCTAAGAATTGGCTCCAAGCTAGGCCCTTTCTCTGCGAATGAACGTTCGAAGAAAAGAAGCTGTGCGCACCATGGAGCGAGGTATTAAAATCGCCTCCGATCAAAATTTCAAATTTGTCGTTGAATATAAGAGCATCAGTGAGAGTTGCATTTAAATTGAAAATAATATTTTCAATAGGGACCACGGCTGGATTTGAATGTAAAGAAATAATCAAAATAAACCGACAAGGAGTCCAGAAAAAAGTCAGCTGAATAACAAAAAATTGCGCAGAAGCTGCAAAAGGCCAGAAGAACACTCAATATCATTTTTGATCAAAATCGCCAAGCCACCATACGATCTGCCTATCATTCCTTTCTCTGCCCGGTATGAATAAGCGGTATAACCATCCGAAAAGATGTCCTTTAATGACATAGTTACTTGTAGGATGATGATGGATGGCAAGTTGGATGGAATTAGAGATTGGAACCATGTGTAATAATTCTTAAAGCCACAACGGTTCCATAAAAAGACAGAAAGCAAGGTATTTTATGAAGTCTTGGGAGTGATGTTAGCAGCCGTGAGCGTTTTGATCAACGGTTCTAGCCATGCCAGACCTTTTACTATATTTGTGACAGATTCTACTTGCTCTTTTAAGGCATTGCTAGCCGCTTGTGTGTGCTGCTCCAAGTTTGTTAACTGTGGGGGCACATCGACATGTTGTGGTTGATGTTCAATAAAGGCGATGGATTCTTCGATGGTTTGAAACATAATCAATTGGTACCCAAGAGCAAACAAGTCTGCTTCATGGTCCCAAATTAGTTTAGATATAATGCATGATTGTAATTTGCAAAGCATGCGATTATTCTTTGCATACGGGAGTTTTATCCATTCTAAGTCCTATGAAATCAGACCACGAAGAGCAGGAATTAGACAGAAGAGTTTCATTAAGGATGACCTGTTTAAATTTGAAGGGCTATTCATATTAGTAGTGGCAAACCAGCCCTTCAAAAGTTTCATCTCTGATGGTAGGTCCTCAAGCATAGAAGTTGACGATTTTATTTCATCAGGACACTGTGTAACAACTTTCCTATTGATATTAGGGTTTGCCGCGGTTAAAATCAAAGCCCTGTTGACTGGATGAGAATGCTCATTTAATTGTGGTAAATTGTTACTCTCCTCCATGTCCTCCCCTTGTTCCCTTGCGCAATCTATTTTTACCTTTGCCTTGTTTGGGGAACTGGCCGGACTATGAATACATTGTGTTGATGTACTCTCCTTAACTAAAATTGTGCCATCATTAGAGTTTGAGGCTTGAGTTTGAGTGCATGAGGAAGATTTTTTATTCTCAGTCATCGGAAAGTAATTAAGCAGTTGAGTTTGAGAAGATGCAATGCTCGAGTTACTGAGTTTCACAGAATCTTTAATAGCACTATTAGAAGGTACAGTACCAATCAGATCATTTAACTTTGCTTTAATTAAGATAGGGGGATCAACATTTTTTAGGTCCAAATGCATTTTACTTTCCATATCTAGTTGGTTTAGATCGATATTTGCATCTTATGGAGGTACGTTAACAATTTCTTTTTATTGCAGAGTTATGTCGCTTATTTTTTTTTTTTTAGGAAAGATTTTTTGATTTAGACTCTGCTGAAACTTCCGACTGTGTGTCCGTTTTTGACCGAGCTTGTGCTGTCCTTCTGCTTTTAATTGCCTTCAAGTAGGATTTTTTTACTTTACGTGACATAAACTCAGTATTTTGTTGGCTTTCAAGCTGATTGAGAGAGTCATCATTAGATTCAGTAGATTCTACACATTTTGCCTGTTTAGCTTCAATGATGTCAGTTAATTCTGACGGACTATTTGGAGTGATTGCATTTGGAACAGGGGGTATATTGCTATTAATTGCAGCATAAACAGAGTGCAGAGGATCCTTAGGCGCAAGATTTGCCTGCAACAAGATATTTTCAATTACAAGAATTCTGTCATGCTGCAGTTTGGCAACCATCATAAAATCAATAGCTGGATAAGTCTCATCCGTGCTCACTGGAGGTGGCGGTTTTTTTATGACATCAGAGAAAAGAGTTTCCTTGATCAGAGGTTCATTCAGTAAACGACAGGTTTGTGTCTCCTGAGAGATACCGATATTCGGTGGGACATCCTGAACATCAAGTTTACCAAGAGAAGCTATGCAAGAATGATGAATAGAGGGTGTTTGAAAATGTTCACGTGCTAGCATAAAACCTTCAATTCTACTCAGCTTGATAAGAATATCAGAAGTAGAAGCATTTAGTGCAAGAATAGCTGAGTGTGTGTGTTCATGTCCCTTATCAAGAAGGTTTAATATGCGAGTAAGAACAGGAACATTTTGTACTTCTCATTTAGGTCAATTAAAGACTCTTCTAATGGAAAAAATGGAAGATTAGTCTGACTAGACTGAAAAGCCACCCCTGATGCATGATGTGCAGACATGTTGGTTAAGTCAGCCGGCAAATGGGGAGGTGAAGGTTCTAGTAATAGGGCTGCAGCTTCCAGAGTCGGAGAACTGGCGGTCATTTGTTTGTGGCCTTTATCACAGCTTAATTGCCTTCCTATGTTAGACTTAGTAGTTGTACTTAATCCTACAGGAGTTTGATGAAAATGGACCTTATCCCTCACGCCTTGGGTTTTTGAAACAGGCGTGGAGGGTCCATTCGATAAGCGTACTCACTTGTGTAGCTCGGCCATGGCGACAGGAGCCACCAGTGAGGTGTCAAGATTAATAGCATGTGGATCAATTGTTGTGCCAAGAAGTGAATTATCCATGATGGGAATGTTATGGACTATATTAGCAGGAGGAATCACCACAGGTTGTTGCTGAACGCTGCTAATAAGAACATTTATCCGTTTAGTCCCTGAAATGCTTTTAGCAGCTGCAGTGTTAAAAGAATGACAGTCTGCCAGTGCGTTTAAATGCATAGGTGCTACCTGATCGGGTAAAGATTTCAAAAGCCCTGCGTTATCAGATAAGGACATTTGCCATTTCTTAAAGTACTCGTCGCTATCGTTGAATGCTGTTTGCTTGGAGCGTAAAAGTATCAACACTTGTTAGTTAACTGGAGTGCAACAGATTGATTCACTCGTAATTGTAGGCGTGAAATCACAATAGTATATACTGCAATAGAAGGGGGCCACTATGTATGGGTGCATATACAATGTATTATACTAATCTTACCCGCCCTCGCGCCCACGCCGCACACGCGAACAGCCAAACAGCCAGACACTTACGGGGCACTTACCGGTACGCGCATGCGGTGCGCGGGAGTCAGGCAGATGTAGAGTGGCCAGGCAGCAGTAGGAGGAGCCAGGAGGAGAAAGGGGCACTTCCGGTTCTGCACGCACGGTGCACGAGAGTCAGGCAGATGTAGAGTGGCCAGACAGCAGTAGGAGGAGCCAGTAGGAGGAAGGGGCACTTCTGGGTGCGCGTGCGCGGTGCGCGAGAGTCAGGCAGATATAGAGTGGCCAGGCAGCAGTAGGAGGAGCCAGTAGGAGGAATTTTGCAAAATGAACAGTCCGAGTAAATCCGTGGCAAGTTACGGCACAATTCGAATGAAAAGACCTTCCTCTTGCCAACGGCCGTATTTCTGAAGATGCTGGGAGCATGAGCAAGAGACACAGCCAAACAGCCAGACACATACGGGGCACTTCCGGGTGCGCGCGCGCGCTGCGCGAGATTCAGGCAGATGCAGAGTGGCCAGGCAGCAGTAGGAGGAGCCAGTAGGAGGAACTGAAACCACCAATCCACCACTCCACGCTGTAACACTTCTGCTCCAGTGAGAGGCCGCCTTTGCCCCCCGCCGGGGACTCAGGTAAGGCTTTGTTTTTTTTTTTCACCCTCTCCCTCCTCCCATCTCCCTTCCCTCCCCACCCCACTTACCTTCTATCCCTTGTCCCCGGTGGGGACGATGGCAGCCTCCTGCCGTGTGGAGACTTGGAGCAGGGCCATCCCCGCTCAGAGCCTCCACATGGCTGGAGGCTTCTATCGTCCCCCGCTGGGGACCCAGGTACGTTTTTTTTTTCTTTTCCCTTCCCTTCCCCTCCATTCCGCCCTCCCAACCACACTTACCTTATTTTTTTTCGGGAGCGGACACACTGGAAAGGCTTGTTTCCAGCATGTCCGCTCCCGATGGCCGCCATGGAAAGGGAAAATGGACTCAGTTTTCCCTTTCCATGGCGGCGCCCATTTTCTTTGTCAAATTTTTTTTTTTTCTCCTGAAAAAACCATGGGCCTCTGGCATTACCTGAGTCGGTAATGCCCCAGCCGCTCGGGGCATATTGCTTAAGTCAAACATGGCCACAAAATTACATTTAAAGTTACGTCTTGTATGATTCAAGTGGAGAGGATACTCTAAAAATATCAGGAAATTGCTCATGTACCAATTGTTCGCTTTCAATCAGTTTGCGAACATTGACAGGTCAGAGCGGATCAATGCATTTACTTTCCCAATATTAGGTCAGACCATAATATGTGATTCCCTTGCAGATTGACCCTACCACGTGAATCAGTGTTCCTGATGAAACAGGTCCTAAGTAAGGATTGCGAACAAGTGATGGGTAAATGGTGGCTGACTTGTGAGCTGTTGATCATCAAGGGACTGCAACGCATATGCAAATTATCCACAGTAGATGAGTATTTAACATTCGACAAAGTGTGCCCCATCAACTTTCCCTTTGAGCATTTCCTGTTTAGGCAGGCTAAATGTAATATATTTAGGAATCTCCCCCACCCCTGATCAGCCTTGCTCTCAGTGGGGACCAGGTCAGCAAAATCATCTTCTGTTTCGTCTTCATTAGAGTGCATCAGGGTGCCAAATGAGATATGGGCATTACAATCTCCCGCTCTCAAACCATTACCCCTAGGGAACTTGTCATACCACTCGGTCAACAGAACATCAGTCTTTGCCTGTCCGATTTTGCTTGCAGCGCCTCTCGGGGGATCATACACATTTACAATCAATAAGCCGCTGTTTGTTAAGGTGTCATCCACCACAAATGCAGACAAAATATAAGGAGGCATGGGACCAATTTCAAAAGATATTAATTTGATATGTGCTTTAGCACCCACAGCTAAGCCTCCATCGGGACAGCCTCTTACATTGGGGCAGACATGGTGCCAGATCACATTATAGCCATCACATTTCTCAGTTAACCATGTCTCCAGAAGTAAGAAAATGTTGTTTGTAAGGATAGTAGTCGCACGCATAGGGTTTTTAAAAAAATGAATTGTGACCACGTATATTCCAAATAAACCACTTGTGATCTACCAGTTTATCATGCCTTCAAAGCTGGTTACAGCCAAAACTGAAAGGGATCCAGCTCTCTCCCCTCTTTTTTTCTGGCTTGTTACATTGGGAGACGATGTTCGTCGCCATCAGGCTGTTCCTTTCAGATAGATTGGCAGCAGACATTAGCAATAATTTAGTAGGAGCTTGCATTAAGGGTTGTTCTTTACTAACTGGTATATTTGTCATTTGTTTTGGCCTATACATCAGTTGAAACCCCATGTTGTGTAAGACCAAGTGATAAGCACTCAGTAGTGACACTGCTGTAGAAGAAGTCAATTATGTCCTCTGTATTGATGTTCTTCAAAGGTCTGATGTTATGCCTAAGTCTAATAGGTTGTGTTTCTTAACAGCTGTAGTGAGTACCTTAATAACTGGTGTGTTAAGTGTGATGTAATTTTGAAAAGCCTGGAATGCATACAGGAACTCTTAATACTGTCCTCCAATTCAGTTAAAAGAGCTCTGGGGCACTGATTGGATTAATATTCGCAAGCTTTTATCCAAGTAGTAGTAGTCATAGTGTGTCATTTGAATAGCGTCGTTCACCATTGATATTGTCACAATGCTCTCTAGTTTGAACGCCTTCGGGGGACCAGAGTCCGGGTACTGGAAGTTCACACGAGTGCTAGCATGCGTTTGTGCATATTGGCCAATATGAAGATATGAAGGGGTGGGCAAGTCCCTGTGGACATTACATCGGGTTGTGTCCCAAGAGCATTCAAAGGTGGGGGCTTTTACAACAGTAAAGAAATTCCCTGACAAGAACTGGCGGAAACATTCCTGTGAGTCAGGATTAATGTGATATTAACACGAGAAATTCCAAGCATTCAAACTAAGATTGGCCATCCATGTTCCTGGCGTCGCTTTTGCAAGCAGCTCTCTGTTTTAGAGTCTTTACAACATGTGTTCCTCTATTGTCCTATGCTTGCAGAATGCCGCCAACTGTTCTTTGGGAAATGTGTTCATAACAAAAAGCTTATTGATAATGAACGTGTTTTGCTGCGTATTTTTGCAGATTCATCAATTTCAATGACAATTGCAGCATTAAGGTTTATAAAATACCTTGAACTATGTATTAATTAGTTAAGACTCCTTTCAAAGAGACGTACATGAAGTCATCTTTGAGGAATGTTTACCAGTTTTATGAAGTGTTTTATGTCGTTCTTCTTTATTGATGTATACATCTATAAATTGGCTCTGTTAACTTTGTGAAATACTTACATGTAGATGGTTAAAATTGTGTGTATTTAGTCTGTATGCTATTTTGTGAAATGTGTAATTTAAACCATGACACAATTCGAATAATAATATATATTATTGCTGTTATTAATAGTAATATTAATAATATTACTACTGCTAATAACACAATACTGACATATATTGAGTAAATGTTATGTACCCAGACACCTGTGCTAAAGCTAGATCATATAGAAATCATGTTTAACTTTAACCTCGGCAGTCAGAAAGGAACTGCAATTACAGGTTTGGAAAAGTGACTTCTGTCTGAACATCAATGCAGGTGAAATGGCATGCGCCATAACACATATAATTTGTCCAAAAAAAAAAAAAAAGCTACCATAAAAAGTTCAAAAAGTGTGTATCACATGGTACTGATATGTACTCTGTGATACAGCTATCCGGGTGTACAGCACAACACTGGTCCCGACACATCACTCACATCTCTGTGATTGTGTATAACATAACTATCAGCATATTGCGATGTAGGCCGAGCACAGCAGTGAACGTATCGTGTGCTCCTTCCTCCCCGTAGCAAACAGGTCCACCGAGGCGCACTGACTGCCAAAGAGAGCAATGGAGCAGCGCGCCACTGACTCCAAGAGATGAAAGGTAGACACCCAGAGGCAAAATGACACAGAGACTGCCTCTCCTACCAAGCGTCCCAAGATGGATATCTTTCAGATACGTGGCAGCCAATGTGATCCATGAGCGAATAAGGAACACCAATTCCAGAACGTTATCCCTCCTGTACAGCTATGCCTGCAACACTATATGAGCGATCATTCGAACACAATGGCAGTATTTAAAACCATACAATGGCGTGTCATTTCAAGTGACACGCCAGGATGCGATGAGATAAATGAACTCTATCTCTGAGTGTAGAACCATGATTACTAATGCGAACCCCCTTTCCCCAGCACCCTCCACCCCACGAGGGATTCAGTGCAGTTGTGTGCTTGAGGTGCGTTTACTGTTGCACACACGCCATGTTCCCGTCTCGTTACTGTGCTGCCACAGAACAGCTTTTGGTTAGTTAAACATTGTACTACACACTAAGGATGCTACGCCGAGTAAATAATATCGCACGCCAATTGAAAACCTGCATAACATGACAGCAGTACACACCCTGCATCCCCCAGCAGCAGCTGCCAAAACACGAGCTTGCACATCATTCAGTTTCACGTTCACAGCGAGTGCACAGTGGCCTCGTCAGCAGATTCAAGAGGCAGCCTTCATCCAATGATGAACTTCAATGTTCATGTTTGTAGGGTTTTTTTGTTGTTTAACTTCTTTCGCCATAAGCAGCCACTGTTTTCTGTTCTGAGGTTTGGGACAATGTGTATGCATATAAGTTTGCATAACTGCGATCAAGTAAAAAAAAAAGAATCAATGATGTATTTTCAAGCCCGCTGTGAGCCCTTCTAATAAAGTTATCCTATACAGCGTTTGCTCGACCCGTTTATGAGATATGTATTCAGAATACCTGTTCCTATCTACTGGGCAACACTCTCCACCCAGCCATGCAGCTATCGTACTCCCTAGAGGGACTACTGGATTCCTAGAATATATTACATGTGTTCATGATGAGATATTATTTTTCATTGAAATTAGTAAACAATTAAATATTGAAATAATCGCATTATGAAAAAAGCTGCACGGAAATAAAGGTGAGTGTTTCAGTTGCTCACATTGTTCACGTTTCTGTTATTCTATCTGCGATTGTTTGCTATCAGACTCATCTTAGATCCCTTAACAGCACCCTGGGGAGTCAGACTTTAGTGGAGCAGAAGTCATTGCGTCAAAGGGAGTCTGAGAAAATGCTGCATCCCTCCCCGGTGGAGTCACAGCAGCCGGCATTGGCGTCCATTTTCTTCTACTGTGACAACGAAGTAAGAGGATATACCATTCCGAAAAGTCTTTGCTGATGTCTTTCAAAGGAAGCTATACAAAAAGTAGTGACAGATAATGCAAGTATAGGGCGGTAGCAACCACAATTAATTCAAATAGCACACTGACAACCGTTAGCGTAGATAGAAGTGTGCTAGTGACTAACAATTAAATAAAAGCCCATTATCATGATAACACTAGACCATAAGACAAAAGTGTTCATGTCTGAAAGCCTGATGGTGGTTCATTGAGATACAAGTAATAGTGAGGGAGATGAGATGACAGGACTGGCGGATGCGGCAATCTTTTTGAGGGTAGAGGAGGAAAACAAGCCTACATAAATAGAATCATTGTTGGAACCGTTTGTCATCTGCCCTGCACCAGCCTCCTGAGGTCGGCAATAGCCTTTAGCCTGGATCGGGATTTTGACAGGCAGGATATCATTGAATGCAATCGACTCCATTACAGCTGGGGAATCATAGCACCGTGGGAGCAGGAGAGAGGCTTACGTTCTGTTCCAGAAGGGAGCCATTTATTTTGCATTTCCTTTTCCTGTATTTAAACGGTAGCAAGTAAAATATGGAATTACTTAACTGAGGATTCCTTTTAAAACCTGTAACAAGAAGCATGGCTGCACCACCCGTCAACGAGCAACCACTTCTCGCATGATCTCTTAGGTGAGAAAATAGTCTTTGGCCCTCATTACGACCCTGGCGGAAATGGAAAAACGATGGCGGAAATGCAATACCGCCATCGAATAGCGCTCGGTGCGATTATGACCCGTCACCGCAAAGTACGATGCCATTAGCGACACCGCAGTGAACGCCAACGCTAACTGCACCAAGTACGCGCGCGCGCGTCATGCCAAACCGCAATTGCCACCATGGCGCAACGGTATGCGAATTCTGACCCCAGCGGACATGCACCTAACGCCATCAAGCACGGCGGAAAGTACCATTCCGCCATGGTGAGAAGTACGGCATCGCGAACCAACCGTAAACGGCCCTACTGAGTGCCTGTACACCGCTCCCTGGCCACATTGTACAACTCCCCGTAGGTTCAATGAAGCCACACAATGCAACCAGTGAAATGTACAAGTCATCCATGCCTGCCAACGAACAAATGAATCTCAAGAGGGGCCAATGGAAGCTGCAGGGCACAGATGGCACGAATACAGAAGCCACACAAATGGACATGACCTCAGTCTCCCTCCAAGAAACGCACGCAAACACAGGCACCTGTGACCAGCCATATTCTGATAATCACATCATACCACCAATCCAACTGGCTGACCGGCATCTGTTACACAAAAGCCATTCCCCCGCCCCTGAGCATCACATCATCAAAACAGTCACATTGGCAGCCCTCATCCCTGACCTCACTGGGCTTCGTAGGCAAACGCGCCCAGCACAGTACCACGCAACTATACTCCGAAGCTGGAACCCAATGCAGATCTCCTCACAATACATCGCTCCCCAAATAGGAATATGACACATCACCTGCAAAGAAGAACGCTACACGGTTCATATCAGAATAGGAATTTAATGCACAACAAATTCACCAAGGCCATACAGCCATCAGGCCATGAACCCCAAAATACATTTCACCATTGTGGGCTGCATCCGCAATAAATGACCAGCTACTTCTTGTGTGACGCCCTGTACCCTCATGGCACACAGGGGCTACATTCTCGTACGAAAAGGCAACATGGAAGCGCCTTGACCCGCAGTGCCGTCCCAATAGGGAGGCACTAGTCCAGCTGAAAGGCCGAAATGTTGCTCCTAGCCACTAGTACTGCGTAAGGGCATGTGGCCCATTGGCGATCGTCCCATAAGATCGTAATGCTGCTCCACTGATTAACACGAAGCAGCAGGTGTCGGGAGTAAAATCCATCTGCAGGAGTGGCATACAGATGGCAGTGGCAAAAGGGGAGGAGATACCTGTCACCCAAACGAAATGAAAAAGAATAGAATGGCCATCAGAACTACATTTGAATTACTCACTTCAATGATCACACCAAATCCACAGCCATATGCATGCTAGCCCACTCCAAAGGATCATCACCAACCAAAAACCACTAGCGAATCATAACTATCTATATCGAGGTGAAAACACTATCACAAACGCCTGCTTCCATACTCACATGACATGTGAAACTTCCATTGAGTCTGTGCGTAATGCAGCCTGCAAAATCCACTGTTCCCCCAGCCCGTAATTCCAGTGTTGTGAAGCAACATGTAATTGGGAACGTCCGGCCTTATCGCCCACTTCGCTATTGCGCATCCCATACTATTCATATCAATCATTGCATCCTCGCCATGGCCCCTGTCCCAAGGACATTGAACAATAGAACGTTATATTCGCAGTCAGACCTGTGGGCATCTCCTCGCCGCTAGCTGAAAACCGAAAGCGCCGTCCTTCGAATTCCTCATTTGCAACATCACGTCGAAAAGGCATCTGTGGCCGCTTGAAATCACTAATTAATCCATCTAGTGCGGCTGTGTGTGAAAATGGCAACTGCCTTCACTCACAAATGGGACGCCCCGCCCGTCGGTGAACCTCGGTGCAGTGTTGCATGAGGGTCCACCGTTACTCGAGTACTACGTTCCACTGACCCTTCACAAGTCTGTTCGCGACTGCAAAGATAGTATGTGAAACAATGGGACCAAAGCAGAATGAACATATCAACCAATGTTACACTGCCATCGGGTACAAATACATGATTGTAATGGCAAGATGCCATTCGTCGAATTGCAGCGTTGTGTGCGGGACGTGCTCGCCCAAAGGGGAGAGCAGCTTGCACAGGTGGAATGAATCACCACAGGTGGAGGCCATACAGCCTGGAAACACATTAATTGCACACCCAACCCCCTCCCACAACCACACCCACTCCGAAATGCTACCGGCAGGACTAGCCATGTTGGCCCTGGGGGACCTGATAGCACTGCAAGTACTCCAACTACAAGAAGAAGACGAACACCGACTACAACCGGCCGCACGGAGGAGACGCAGGAGGAGGAGGAGGAGGAGGGCAAGGCAGGGCCAGCAAGGGCCGCAAGCACAGCCACTACCACCATGCAGGCAGCCCGCTATCCCACGCCTCCGAGCACATCCGTTCAACCTCACTGATGAGCAGATCCACACCCTCTACCGTTTGGACCGGGACACCATAACCGCCATTGTGGACATGACACAGGCTGACCTTGTCAGCAGGATAGATAGCCCAACCGCCATCCCACCCCTACTGAAGGTGGTGTCTGTACTCCACTTCCTGGCCACAGGCACCTACCAGCACACAGTTGGACAGTTGCATGGCATTTCACAGCCACTGTTCTCACGGACAGTATTGCAAGTGCTCGATGCCCTCCTGCTGCACGCAGACGACTACATCTCTCTACCACGCTCGGAGCAGGAAATTACGAACGCAAAAGTGGGATTCCATGCACTTGGCGGCATACCGGGTTGCATTGGTGCCATCGACTGCACCCATGTGGAATTGGTAGTCCCACATGCCATGGAGGCCCAGTACCGCAACCGAAAACAATTTCATTCCCTGAATGTACAAATGGTGTGTGACTCCAACAGGATCATTACACATTGTTGTGCCCGATTCCCAGGATCCACCCATGATTCTATGGTCTTGAGGAACTCTACTATACCACGCTACATGGACCGACATGCAGGGAACAGATCCTGGCTACTAGGTGAGTCTCATTTCAAGCATGATAGTGTGGGGTATGTGATGCGGCAATGACCTGGCAGGAAGGGGGGGGTGCGTACGTAGCAATGGCATTCCTCTAAATACCTTCATTGTCCACATACAGGTGATGCCGGGTATCCACTGAAGAGATGGCTCCTTTCACCAGTCCGCAACCCACGGGACCAGCATGAGGAGGACTACAACCATGCCCACTCACGTACCCGTGTAGTCATTGAACAGGCATTCGGCCTACTGAAGACTCGTTTCCGCTGCCTCAGCAGGTCTGGCGGGGCACTCCTGTACCGACATGAGAAGGTTGCAAAGATGGTCATGGCATGTGTCATGCTACACAACATGTGCGTACGTAGAAATGTGCCCATGCCCCCTGACGCAGAACCGCAAGCACCTGAAGATGGTCATGATGAGGGTGGGGATGTGGCAGCACCTCAAGGAGTCTGCAAGGCACAGGAGGGCCGTGACATTCGTCAGCATATCATAGATGCATGCTTCTAGCACTCACGCCTGGTGGCTGATACATGGACACGGGACTTGTGGCACTGTGTGTGTCTGGAACATGCACAATATGGACTGTACGCCTATAATGGCCACGTACACAAAGATCAATGTCCACGCATCTCATTGTATGATCGTGCATTGTTCATGGCATATGTGATATCATGTTAAACACCCTATCGACCCGCCACCCAAGTAAGCCCAACACACCCCCTCCACCCTCCGACCTCCCCCCGAACACCAGTGTCCAAAGATGCTCATTGTCAGTGGGCAGACGCTATTGCAAGCCCCCTCTCCGGGTATCAGTGGCACCCCTGCCTGTGGAGCGCAGGTTCCTCCCAGATCTACGTTGGGGGCTGCCCTGGACGGAACTTGCAACGGATGATGTCTCTGCCTGCTCACGTCCATGCATGTCCCTAAGGGTTTGTGAGAGCTCAGTGAGCACACGGTGCACAGCGGCAAGTTCAACACATACGTCTTTGGACGTCGCATGCAGTTCCCCCCTCAGGCTCTCGGTGCTTCTCTCCATTTGTACTCTCAGGCTCTCGGTGCTTCTCTCCATTTGTACTCTCAGGCTCTCGGTGCTTCTCTCCATTTGTGCCCTTAGTGTCTCTGTACTTCTCTCCATTACTGCCCTAAGTGTCTCAGTTGATGTTTCTATGGCTGCCTTAGTACCCCCACATTCATCAGCATGGTCCTTGAGGAGCGTGGCCAGTTGCTGCTGTTGCACGATCACCTGGTCGAGGGACTGTTGCCTCTGCTGTGCCATGGCCATTTGCGGTGGTGTCACAGAGGGGCTGGTCACCTCATGTTGCCTTGCCACAGGGCTTGTGGGGGATGGCCAGTCGTCGTCTTGTGGGTGCCCCTGCGTGGTATCCTCATGGTGTACGGGATGAAACAGACAGGGGGATTGAGACAGGTCATGGATGGATCTAACTTCGACATCCCCGTTTTCTGTGTCGGAGCATGCTGCCATTAATGCAGTGTCACCTATGTTGCTGCTGCCACCAGAAGCAGTGCCTACTGTGGCATCCATTGGGGGGACCTGTGGTGGTGCTGTTGTGGGCATGCTGGCTGCTGGGGTGCCTGTTGGAGTTCCCTCCTGTGTGCTGCCACTCGATTTGTGCTGCTGCCGTGTCTTGATGCGTGCAGCTGAGGTGGAGGGTCTTTGGCCGTTGGTCTTGGCCCTCTTTGCAGGTGTGCTGGTAGGGGTGTCCTGGAGCTCGTCGTTTGAATCGGACCCTGTGGTGGAGTAAAGGAGGGCGAGCGTTATTAATGGGTCTGTGGAAATTGGAATGGCAATGTATCACATGCATTGGGGTGGTACCTGAGGGTGATTTGGGTTGAGGCCTTGGAGGTGGTTTCATTTGTGTGTGGAGTGAGGGTGCAGTTGTTTTGCAGCCTGCAGTTAGGGTGTGCCTGCTGCACGTGTACAGGGTGTTTTTAGGATTTTTAATTATTTATGTATTTAATGTGACTTTTAAAGTGTGCTATCAGGCCTATGCATGTGGCCGTTCTCCTGGACATGTGTTACTGTTGCACTATGTGGACACGTGGTACTTCACATGATTGGACATTGTGGTTTTGGCATTGTTTTATTTGGGGCACCTACCTGATTCTTCGGTTGTCTGCACTCCTTTCTCCATCCCTCCGACTCCCTCTATACTCTCCATTCCAATGGTGGAGGCACAGATTTCTTCCCAGGGGGTCAACTTGATGGGTGATTCCGATCCCCCACCGGTAGCTGTGGCAATGTTGCGGTTGGCAGAAGGTATGCTACGGATGCGGATCCGCAGGTCGTCCCATCGCTTTCTGCATTGCTGTGGGTTGCGGGGTGCGGTCCCCACCGCACTTACCCACTGTGCCACCAGGGCCCATATGGCCTTCTTGTTCGCAAGTGCCGTCCTGGTCATTTGCGTGGAGAAGACGGCGGCAGCATTCTCCTGGAGGGTCTCTGTGAGCACGGTGAGTTCCTCACGGGAGAAGTGGACCTGCCGCTTGCGGTCGCACGCTTTCTTCGCTACTTTTCCCATTGTTCTTGGTTTCACTAGGGTGGCTGACGGGTTGGGATGTGTCTCAGGGTAGTGTTTTTAATGGTTGTGTGGAAATAGTGTTTTTATAGGTGTACGGCGTGATGTTTCCCGTTCCGGGACCATGTTTTTACTTCCGTTTCCGTATATTTCCGGTCACCGTACTTTCCGGTTGCCGCTCATTGCGGTGACCGCTAAGATGGGTCGCGGAATTGCACCTAGGGCGCCGTACGGCGGCGGTGTGGGCCGTTTTGGGGTCATTTCCGCCATCGCGGACTTTGCACTTCCGCCATGGCGTGGTGCTCGTGCCCGATGGGTCGGAATGAGCCGCACTTTGCTCCGTCGTGCAATGGCGGAAACGCTATTTACGCTATGGCGGTCCGGTCGGTCGATTTCCGCAAGGGTCGTAATGAGGGCCTTTGTCTTGTTCGTATTGCTATTACCTGCTTTGGTTCTTTTATGTATATATTTAAAGGCTTACTGTTTGGACTTACACATGTGCATGCTTAGGTGTACACCTCATTGTCGTCTGCTCAGTTTAAAGGCCTATTCTTCCTCAGTCCTTCCTCTGAATTGTGGTATCCTCCTCTTCTTTTCACAGAATCGCAAGGCTGCATCTGTGATCCCCGTACGCCTTTGAGCTCTACACAATTCGCATGTTAGATGAAAGGATACAAGAGTTCTAAAAGGCAAAATCTTCCTTTTCCATAGTCGTTTTTTTTTCTGGCTTGCATATCTCTTGAGCATCATTAGCAAATTATAACCGTATGGATTTTCATGGTGCTGTGCCTGCCCAGCTACAGACCATATTTTTGTCCATCCACTTCACCTGCTATCACAGTTTTTTAATTGGCTCGTGAGTACTAATGAGATGCAGCCTTTGAATTTCTTCGCTGAACTGCAAGCATGCTTTTTCCTGGGTCCTCATCCACTCATTCATGAGCATGTGTGAACTTGGTGTGTTAGAGGAAATGATTTAGGCGAGACAACTCTCATTCCCACCAGGGACGTCATTTCACCAAAATGCCAGGGGTAGCGGAAGTGGCATCACATGACCCTCCACATCCGATAACATCACAGGAAGTGATGGCACACGACCTTTCACCCGTTGACAAAACAGGAAGCTGCATGGCATTGTTCCCCAGTACACTAATTACTGTCTATGTAGGCAAACATCCAAAACAACAACCTGGACTATTGATCTTCACTCGAGTTGAACTAGAAACAGAAAGAGCATCTCGAAGATGCCTAAACCCCAAAGCGCAGGCATCCAGTTCCTGTCAAGTTTCTGGCCACAGACTGGAACCAGCAAGTGACCCACACAAGTCCAATCAAAAAAAACGATGGTCTGGAGGATTGCCCAGAGTTGTGCCAGTGGTTATGAATAATTTGAAACTTTCCAGCCATCACCTTTCTATTCTGCCTATTTGGTTAGTAACCTGCAGTTTTTTTTTGTTAGATGGGGATAGAGGGAAAAGATGTGTTGCAGGTCACAGTCATTGCCGTTTTATTTGCATTTTAAAATGTAAACAGCGGCAACAGCTCTTTGAGATCAGCTCTAGAAAAGGATGCTTTCATTATTTTATGTGGTCCTTCATATCTTGCTTAATGCCAGCCTCCTCCAGCTTCCAAGCACTGAAACTGGAACCAAACACATGTTGCACTGCGTCCTCTTCATTTCAAAAGTAAGTCAGTTGCCCCTGAGTTATGCTTCCAAATGTATTTATTATACTTGCGGAAGAAACAGGTCTTGCTACACCTAGGCCACTGGACAAAGGGGCAGTGCCAAGAGGAGATATCTGTGCTGCGCCTGGAAAAAGCAGTTGTAAATGCAGCTAAATGTGCCACAGCTTTTTTCATCTGGAATATTGATCTTGTTAGCTGGAGAAATAGCACAGATGCAGGAAAAACCATGAAGCCACCATCCCTAACAGGTTGGAAGTCCATTAGTGAAGAATTCCTGAATGGTTAGGTTCAGAGGTGGGGCTGTCTGTGCAGCTCATACCCAGTACTGTACCAACAGGAAGGCTATGGGGGCTAGCTAGCTGGGAATGTGTAAGTGCAGCCTGGAGTACTCAGTGACAGCACAGCATTAACGCCAATCTCATCAGTGTTTGGCACATCCAGTGAGCCACTGGGTCTGTGATGAGAGGGGTGTGCTCCAGTGGTTTATGCCAATCCCATCTGGGCACTGTGTGACCTGACCCAGATCTGCCAGATCTGCATCACAGGCACACTGTAGATAGATGTTTCATGGTTTTTCCTGCATCTGTGTTATTTCTCCAGCTAAAAAGATCAATATTCCAGATGAAAAAAGCTGTGGCACATTTAGCTGCATTTACAACTGCCTTTTTCAGGCGCAGCACAGATATCTCCTCTTGGCACTGCCTCTTTGTCCAGTGGCCTAGGTGTAGCAAGTACAGGTCTAGGGGCAGCAGAGGGGGGCAGGGTTAGCACCTGCTACCCCTGGCTACCCCCAAATGACATCCCTGATTCCAACCAGTGACTTTGGCTGGCTTCCATATATGTTGAAGGGTTATAGGTTAAATGTTCGAATCAAAAGGTTTGAAATACAATAGGGTCGAAACAAAAGGACCGAAAACAAAAGGTTTGAAATTATTTTATTTTTTTAAAAAAAATTTTCTGTTGGGGGGATCCCCCAAACCCTGTTTTTGTGGTAAAAACATTTTTTTTACCTATATGGAAACCCACAAAAATATATATAATAAAAACAAATCAAACCTTTTGTTTTTGGGTTTTTGGTCCTATTGACCCGAACCTATTGCATTCAAACCTTTTGTAATCACACCTTTAACCGGACACCATTTTGAAGGACCTTAGAATGTTTTCTCCTCTATGGGCCTTTTAATTTCAGGCAGGCTCATTTGTGCCCTAAAATTAAACAGTGCTTTTTCTCTAATACAGTTCTTTTTAATAACTGTTTTCGTGAGCCTTTTATTAGTTTAGGACTATTCTTGAGAGGTAAGTGAGGCTATTTGGAGGCATGAATTTGTCACTTTTTTTGGATGCCTTCATGGCAGAAACTTCAGGAAAAATAGTGAATTCCCTCATATCTCGGCTGTTTATTGAAATGAGCAATTCCATAGGTGTGTCATTGGGCTTCATTACGAGTTTGGAGGTAGCCATGCCGTTTTTAGTGGCATGGCTACCCACAAAGTCGGGTCCGGGTCCTGCAAAAGGGTACTTACCGGGCCATTCTGAGCTTGGAGGGCCCGGTAATTCCCTTTCGCGGGACCCGGACCCGGTACATTCCCATAACCATTTCAGCCCCCATAGGGCTCAAATGGGAATGGGGAGGATGCTAACAACGGGCCCGTTAATGACGGATTGGATTCGACAAGTCAGGCTGCAACAGAGCTCGGTCCATCATTAGGTCATTTCTATTGGATAAAGATCCATTGAAAGACCCCTAGAATACCGTAAGCTCTGGACATCATGCCTGAGGATAGTTGGTTGTGGTCCTCCTCTCCGGAGCTTAACCTAGAACATGTGGTTGTCCTTCTCAATGACAGAGCCACTTTGGATGGCTACCAGGCTTCTCTTAATGCTATTTCACAGGTTGTCATGACTTCTGATGACTTTGTTAGAGACTGGGGCAATTATATGGCTCTTTTCACCTCCAAGGTCTGGGATCACAACATTTTAGGAACAGTGTTTGTCCTAAGGTCTCCACAAATGCTGGCCACAAAAGGACCTATTCACCATCCCTGCTCTCTCATCCTTTTGTGTCAGTTGGTTAAACAAAAAAATGGTCTGAACAAGAACATCATACAGGATTATTTCAAGTTATATTCCTTCCCTCTGTCTCTGTTTCACTTTAATTTGAGGGAAGGCTTTACAAAATATTAGCAAAATGCATCTACATTTCTGGACACCCGGGGAATTTGGTACAAGTCTTCTACATTATAATGTCCAAACTCATTGCCACTTCTCTCATAGCCCTCCCATTGGGTTTTTGACAGTATGATATTGTAGGTTATTTATAACGCACTTAATACCCAGAGGTTTCTAAGAGCAGACCCGGGGATTGGACCTGTGGTGTTCCGTGTGGTCTTACTTCCAAGGCAAGCACGTTGCCTCTGAACTAAAATAGTAGGTCAGTTTCGCCTTTGGCAACAGGTTCAGCATTTATTTCTTATGGAGAGTTTTTTTTAAAGTGAGTCCTCCCTTCATCATAATGCATTTCCCAGCACAATGGTATTATCAGCCCTAACAATGAGTTATCTATCAATCTTAGGGAACACAGTGTGCTTGTAAAATGAAATATACCACACGTTGATGTTCTAGGATTAGATACTGGTTATTATTGCTAAAGAAATAAGATGCATATCTGACTGTTCCAGTACCTACAAGTAATTGCTTTTGGCTTGCAGAGAGCAATGTGAAATGTCACTTCACCTATCTTGCTTTCTGACTTTTCTCTGCCAATTCTAATATACATAACTCATATGCCCTTTGCCGGATTTATTTATTTTTTATTTTTTTAGTTGCAGTCAATGAACATATTCTATGACTTTATATGGATTACATTCTGTTGGTAAAACATGGTCCCTCAGGAACACAGGCGGATACTCAAATACCAATTAATCTTCTGCAGGCTCTCAGGTTTATTCCAAACTGGAGAAATTAGATCTGATCTCTCCTCCCAGAGTATGGACGTTTTGGGTTTTGTGATTGAGTTCAAATATCCCTTTCTACACTATCCAGGGACAAACATTAATTCTCACTGACACAAAAGAAAGAGGGTTTCCTGCCACCCATGCATATATGTGTTCATGGCTTGTCAGCATCCTAAATCATCTTTTCATTCGCTAGTATGGCCAAGACCTGTGCGTCATCTGAAAATCAAAGGCTGCCATTGGAAGTTTAAGTTTAGCATATTGGATTTCGCCATCTCAAGAGGAACACGAGGAAATTCATTAGTGGATCCATTACATGAAGACAAGAAAGGGCAGGGCTTTGCTTGGGTCATCTGACCATCTGCTATAAGAAACAAAAACAAACCAGGTCTGGGTGGAGCGACAGGTGTGGACTAATCCGGACTGGCAAGTGATGGTCTCCTTTATTACATATGAATTGTTTAAAGGTATTTGCATTCCTAGTCTGTGTTTACATTAAGTCCAGTTTTCAGTGCTCTCAATATGTGATTGTAGGAAAGGCCAATACAGCCAAAACGCCACACAGGCACAAAGCCACCTAGCAACCATCACTGGAATTTCATCTCCAGATAAGCGGCACATAGCAATGCAGTACAGGTATGCATGTTAACTGAAAGGTGTGCTTCCCCCTGTGAGAAAATGATCACTGTTGTTTGAGGCAGTGCTATTTTAAACACAGCTCTTTATTCACACAAGATTGACAGTTCTTAACGATGCAGCAAACAACTACATTGTTAAGATAATTTTTCTGCAACACTCTGTTTAGGGATCTACGATGAGCGACCTTAAATTATGGGGAAACACACCTGATAAGAAAAGGTGAATAGCAAGGAGAGAGCCACAAGACTTAACTCTCGGGAAGGGACAGGCTGACGCAAAGGTACACTTAGATCACACACAGCTCTATAAAATATTCCATACTGATATACTGAAAAAATAGTACATTATGTTACACATATAGATCTCTATCAAGTAAAATAAGTACTTAGAACATATTACACAATATAGCACATTTCCAGTATAGTACAGACACAGTAAATGTCTAAAAGCATCTCCTCTTACCCCTCTGACTACATGTGAGCCCACTATCTCAGATAGTCACCCAATATAAATTAATTGCGGAAGGAACACAGTGAAGCAAAACACCTAGCAAGCATATTAAATCCCCTATGAGCCTTCCTAGAGACACTACCCTCCCCCATGTTGCATATTTTAGGTCTTAGACCAGTGATTAGGGACCAACAAATATAGGTAGGGGAGACAAAGAAAAAGGAACCAGAACATTTGAACAGTAGAAAGATAGCGTAAATTCCTAAGGCCAACACTGCACATCACAATAATGTTACCCTCTGGACTCTAGAGTCTCGAGCACATTATTAGCAAATATAAATGCAAGCAAGGTAATTGCACATAATGATAGAGGGTAGACAACATTACAGAACCATGGTCAAAGGCGTACACGAATAAATGAGATATTTTAGCAAGTTACTCATGCAATAGACTTCAGTTTAACCTATTTACACAGTTACCAAAATTAGTTACAATCTAATAATACAGCGCCGTGCAGACAGTGCACCCCTTTTAAAAATACATTAAACATCAGAGGGAAGTCCTAAAACTTTATTTCTTGGTCATTGTGGGTACATATACCTTTGTTGAAGCCCCTCTATTGAGACGGACATTGTTCAAATAACCTAGCCTAAGATTATATTTTAGTTTACTGTACCCTTCACAGAGTCCCCCAGAGTCACTCTAGGAGCTTCCCGGGACAGGTTGAAAGTCCAATAGGAGTCAATGTGATGATAGTCGATGGGCCATTCACTTTAATGTTGGTATGATTTTTCTGCACCACAGGTGCAGATTCTGTTGCAAACAAACCCTGGGAGTTCCAGAGGTGTCCCTAAAGAAGAGAACAAGAGGTCTGATGATGAACCAGACGGCCCCAAAGGAAGATGCAGCAGAGCAGAAGGACACCAAATGAATGTCAAATAGAAATGCGGTTGAGACTAACCTCCAGAGAACCTCTACCTTGGGCCAGAGGGACTGTTGTGGGTGAGTATCTTTAATAAACAAAGACTCCAGGACACAGTGGTAAGTATGTGTATAGGCTGTTTTGTAGAAAATGGCTTCAGCTTAGAGAAACAACTTGGGAATGCAAGGCGTTTTTCCTGTGTTTGATTTACAGGATTGAGTGCTGAAGGTCTTAAGCCCTAAACCAGCAACGATCCCCACAACCAAGGTAAGAAACAAACGACCTTCCTACGACATTGACCCTCAAGCCTAAAGGGGAGAACCTGGCAAGGAAAACTCTGGGAAGATGAGGAAACCTGTGAACTTGGCTCCGAGTATCTCAATGGATAAAGAGGGGCGGCAGTGTAGCAGAAAATTATCCAAAGATGGGGATAAAAGCTGGAGGCTCCATCAGACATGCCAAGCAGCAGATCAGGTGGGGCATTTGGTGTCTCAGCAACCTTCCACTGGGCAACAGTGGGAAATGGCCAACGTGAAGATCCTGGAGTTAAGCAGCATATTGCATGTGGTAAACATCACAGAATTTAGTTCCAACATGGGATTCAACCCAGCAGATGTGAGTAGGCTGCAGCGAAATTCAGGAATCCCGTATTGGACCTCCAGAGAGAGAACATTCAAACTGCGATTTGCCCAGACCACTGTACCCAACCAGCATGGTCAGGTAATGGTTGCTACCATCAAACTCTGGTAATCTCAGGAAATCTCCTTCAGTAGGTCAGCAAAACTGTTCCTTCCAAGTAGCAGAACAAAACAGCCTAGGTACACCAACATGAAGGGAGAGGAAGAACCCATGGTCCTACACTACCCTACACCAGTTGAAACCTAAATGGATGCTTTTATGTGGGCTCATGAGGAAACAACATGGTCCTAATGCCCATTTTGTGTCTTGTTTGTGGTCTCCCCAAGAAATGGGCCCTCCAACTATAAAATAGATGACAAATGTATTTAAAAGAAATACATTGGTGTCACAATGACTACCAAAACGTTTAATTGGAATACCAATGTGGTAAAATGACTTGCACCCCCACTGAAGTCAAAACTAAAGAACTGATGCCACCAACGTACTACCTAAAAGGCATGTAGGGTCATATAATCACACTAGTGCAGAAACACATTTCCTAAGAGGCACCCTGGTCCTGACTGGGCGACTGAGGGTCCACCCAATATCATACACATTGTGTACGGTGAAATGGGCTGCAATGGTAGGGTGTATTCATAAGAAGTACTTCTAATGGCCAGGAATCCAAAATAAAAGAAAATACAAAAAATCTAATGTGTTTGGGGCCCTAAATAGTGGCTAGATTTGATATGGCATTTATAATGCACCTATACACAAGTATTTCGTCCCCAAAAATAGGAATTCTCTATTAACACACATATGCGTAGCTTACCCTCTTTGGAGATCATCATTCAATGTAGGTTGACATCCTTGAAATTGGAATATTAGGGGTTGATGATCATTCTCAACCTACACTTTGCCATTTGGGATTTCAATCTTCCCTCTCTGGTGTACCGCACTTGTATCTATGACACTAATATTCACAGTGCTTTTTCCTCTGTACTTCCACCTTCGCCTATTGGTCTTACCACTTCCACCTCCTATGTACCATCTGCTCCTCCTGATGTTACTCTCTCCATTTCCTTTTTACCTCCAGCACCACCTATTGGTCTTACCACCTCTCCTCCTAAGTAGCAACTTCTACTCCTGATGTTATCCTCTCTTCCTCCTCTGCACCTCCTCCATTTGCACCTGCTGATGTTACCACCTTCACCTCCTCCCGTGCCTTATCCCCCTCTTGCCACCAACATCTCCTTAATGCTTCCTTCCAAAGCTCTCCAAGGCAACATACCCCATTCACTGGGTTCTGATTAAACACAGTAGGCGGGCGGGAAACCCATCAAGCAGGAGAGGAACAATGATGTGACGAGATTAGCCGGGTGCAAAACTGGGAAAGCCTCACCCTGCGAGGTGGGGAACTTTGTCAGCTGTGCAGGGCGTAGGTTGAAGGAATCAATATAGTGTTGGATTCAGGTAGCGATGGCGAAGGCACATACTGAAGAGTTTCAGAAACAAAACTAATAATTTGGAGAAGCAGTAAAATGTACAGTATCTCAAAATATTGCATGTTTTACGAGTAACACACACCTTGTAATGTAACCTTTAGTTATTCTACCAGGTCAAAATCATACCTGATCATAATTAAAGAGGTTGATTTGATTCACCAAAGACTTTCCATGGTAATTGTGTGTTAATGGTTTTTGATTCGAAAGGAGAGGTTAGATGTTTGTTGATAGAGGTGGCGAGGATGTGTTTGCATTGCGTTTCTTTAGAAGGGGTGCATGTGATCAATTAAAGCTCAAAGAGTACAGCAGACATGCAAGGTAGGAGGCATGCAACTCAAAGGTCTGTAATCAGGTTAACCAAAGAAGGAGACTAAGGATTTTGAAAGATGAAAAGAGCTTGGGACTGCTTGTATATTTGAAGGTTTCATGTTGTTTATTACTTTAAGAGTGTCATCACATTGGATTATGCCTCTGAGAATGAGGGACTTTCAAGTATCATTAGCGTTAGACCAGGTAAAGGTCCACAGAATCATAGTTTCCGCTGTAATTGGACCTGAACTTACCCATTGTTTGTCCAATAACCCTGTTGTATTTTGCTTTAGATATTTAGTTCAATCACATTTTTTAATAGAATCATTCTATTTCTGTCAGGCTTTCTGAGACCAGGGCCGAGGTGGAGTGTGAATATACCTGTGTCCGATCCCTCTGTACACTTGACACAGGAATATCTCTGGGACGAAATTATCATTTGGATAATGTGTTTCTTTTAAACAGGAAAGGACTACATTCAAAAACACTTTAAGTATGTTTCAGTGTTAATAACTGCTAGACTTGTACCTTTTAAATACTTACATAAAAAGGCGGTTTTGACTTTCAAAGATTAATGGCGCATTCAGTACCATCTTGGAAACCTTGGAAGTGTGGTTATTAAGAATTGAATGACTGAGCTTTGATTCATTTGGAATGGCATATACTTTATTGGGTGCGTCAGGACGGTCATAAGCTTGAACCCTATTGGAAGGAACAATGTATTTTCTGTTTTTTATAGGTTTTTATTGCCATATTTTGCAGAATTATATGGAATTGCTTGATGTAGTTCATTGTAGTTTCTGTTTTGCCTCTGCATTATTTTTCAGACTATGAATCATTACTATCCATGGAGATAATGAAAACATGCCTTCCTACTGAGTCCTCTAAAATGTAGTTGGGATGCTGTACTAAGGATCGATGTCTCAGATACATCAATCCTGCAAATCTACGTCCGGTGTACCCATAACATGCTTGGATTTTTGGATTGCATTAATTTAAGTATACTTTTAGTGTTCTTCCTTAATAACATTTACTCTGTTAATTATATATATTTTTTATATGATGATACATCAATAGTCTGTCCTATGACAATGTGTTTGCAGGTTTGAGGCGGCTCACTTCAACGACTGAGATAAGTAATACCCATAGGTCACATGTTTGATATGCTGTAGGCATGTACCTTCTATAATCGCCTTTCCCATGATGCAGGTGTGCACTTCACAAGTTCAAATCCTGTGACTAGGTCGATTTTGCCCGTCATCCTCCCGAGGTTGATGAATTTAGTACCTTTAACTTGGTCAACAATAACACCTGTTATGTCAGAGTTTAGAGGACTTGAGCATGCCGTGTTATACAAGAACTTTGTCACATTACAGACGCATTGGACCGGGAGTCCTGAAATAGTCTTTCTTTCTACTTTACAACAACCAGTAAACACGATATTTGGACAACAGTGCTTAACTGGAGGCCAACCTTCCACATCACGACTGAGTAAAATGAAATTGTATGCATTGGATAATACACTTACAAACATGGCCTTGACCAACAGTACAAATATTTCTCTTGAGTGGCCCCTGTGTGATGAAAATGTACAAAGTACATTTCTGTCTGTTACTAGTTGCGTACAGTGCATTTAGAAGCATATCACCAAATAATTTGGAATGACAACTATGTTGCACAACTTACCGATTCATGTGGGTAAAATGGGTTTTCCTGAAAGCAAACAACTTACAATGTACTGATGTGATTATATTTTGATATGATAAGATATGATATGGCATTTGTAACGCGCCTATACACTAGTGTTTCAAGGCGCGACGAGGCAGGGAGGGGGGAACAAGGGGAAGACAGACAACGATCCTACTAGGCCAGGTGTCATTCAGACCGCGCAAGTGCAGGGGTAGGGGGAAGGGAAAAAGTGCAAGGGGAAGGGGGAGGGGAGGAGTGCAGTACAAATAAGTAGAATAGAAATAAAATAATAAATAAATAGGGCCAGCTGGTGGCAAGTGCAAGGAAAGTGCAGACAAGTGCAGGGGGTGGGGGGGCTGTAGGGATACAGAGACAGTCCCGCAGTGCAGGGGTTGCCAGGGAGGCAGTGAAAGTGAAGAGTAACTGGGCCCAGGACCGAGGTCGGTGAGAGTGGCCCAGTTGCAGAATCAGTGCAGTTTAGGTGAAGAATTTAGCAGGGGAGAGGGAGAGAGAAAGCAGAAGTGAAGAGGAAGGTTTTGAGGTGCTTCCGGAACCGGAGATGGTTCTCCTCAAGTTCCAGGGAGGCAGGAAGGCTGTTCCAGAGGTAGGCCCCTGCCGCGGAGAGAGATCTACCCCCAGCTCGTTGCTTCGAGAAGCGGCTGACCCTGAGGGAGTTGGAGACGGATGAGCGTAGGGCTCGGGAAGGAAGATATTTAGGAAAAGAGAGTTGAAGGTATTTAGGCCCCAGGCCCCAGAAGGCCTTGTGGACAATGCAGAGGGTTTTGAACTTAATCCTCGCAGCCACTGGGAGCCAGTGTAGAGATTTCAGTCCTGGAGAGATACGGTCCCTGGGCTTGAGGCCAAGGACAAGTCTCGCAGTTCTGTTCTGGATGAGTTGCAGAGGGCGGAGAGTGGAGGCAGGCAGATTAAGATAGAGGCTGTTACAGTAGTCCAGCTTCGAGAGAACCAGGGCTCTGGAGACAGTGAGCTTCTGAGGGAAGGAGAGGAAGGGAAGAATACCTCTGTGCAGCTGGTAATGTGACTTCTTAGAGACGTCAGATATATGAGGAGAGAAGGAGAGTGTGGAGTCGAAGATGACCCCGAGGTTTTTTGCCTTGCAGGTAGGAGCTTACTTTACAAAGCTTTCTAGTTAGAATTATATACTATATTCACTTAGGTAAAAGTTAGGTTCTCATCATAGTGACAATGATATGTGAGTACTCTCTAGGATTTGAATATAAAAGTAATCACGAAGAAAAACTCATTAAGACTGTTATATTTTCACGCAGTTGACACTGATCGTCAACGAGGCCAGACATGAAATGTGCTTAAGAAATGTTTTTATTAGCAATCATGTAAAGGTTGGGACAAGTATGATGAATTGTCATCGGGCAACAGAGCAAAAAGCTGTTTTTTTTGTTTTTTATTTATACATAAAATGATGTGACGATTTTGTCTCTAAGGGGTAATCTGCTAACCATATCCCCCTTTGTCTCCAACTCCATGCCCAAAGCATAGTGTACTTTTGCTCTGGTGCATCAGTAGCCCGATGCGCAGCAACTGATCTGCCCGTGGTACAGAGCAGGTTAAAAGGTCACAAGATGCCCACTCTACCACTGGAGTGACAGCCAAGTCACTGCAGCACGAGGGAGGCATTTTAGATGTCCCGACTGAAACAAAACTTGAATGATCATGGGTACCCCATGCTGGTGGCAGGGTCTTCTCGGAAAATAAGTTATGCCTGAGTTCAGGCAAAGTTGATGGCATTGCTTAAGATAATGACCGCCACATCCAAATTGATATTGCACATGTGTCAGCTCCTGTGAATCAGCTCTGCTATGGAAGGGAATGTGTATTCGGGTCAAACAGGCCGATACTTCCAAATAAGAGGACAGAAACCCAGACCACTAAGCCTCTCTTTGATCCCCTTTGTGAGGGCCAGTAACACCCTCACCCAGAGAAATCTCCAAGCAGAAAGCTGTCCTGGCCCAGGTATCATAGAGCCCACCCATGCAGAAGGAGTAGCTGCACACCAGGCTAATGCATGTCTAAAGGCCTTTGTTGACAGTAAGGGGAGAATGGGGTGATAGGCAGGAGGGATCTGGTCAATAGAAGTAGCATTCTACCATCTGGTTCCGTGCTGTCTCTCTTTCCCTTTCCTGACCCCTCCACTTTCTCTAGAGCAAAGCACTTTGGGTGTGACATCCTGACGGTAAAGTCCACTATGACCAGGAGCAGGGATTGGTCTGTTAATGCAGGCTAGCTTTAGACCAATCACCTGGAGATTTGTGCCTTTAAACAAAGGAGTCTCTCACCACTTCCGCATATGCACCTCAGTTCCACTCAGATCCTTTGACGCCACATGGTCGTTCTGAAGATCTCACTGGAATTCCTTTGGGACAGATGTACTGTCCAAAGCCCTCACCTTGAGATGAAGAAGAAGCCATCCAGACAGAAGGAAGATCTGTCCCTAACCACTGCCAGAGCACATTGGGTGTGACCTATGCTGTTGACCAGGACCAAACACTCTGTAACGGATCTCCGAAGCTAAGGGAACAGACGCTGAAAAAAAGCATCCTGTCATTGAGTCCTCTGCAGATGTCTTGAAGCAAACAGAGGGCAGACCAGCCGAAGCTCCCTGTTCTTCCACACTGAACCAAGCGCTCCATGTTCACCGCATCCTGAACAAGAGGTAAGGCGCTGTCACTGATGTCTGCGTTCCTCAACGAGGCAAACTATTGCTTGCATCTAAACTAGATCGATACTGCTTCATGTTCTAGTGAAGTACGTCACCTGCTAGGCCCAAATGGTCTGCTCAATGCAGGGACCTGAACTGGATCACTGGAGAGTCACTCACAGACTCTGACCAGGGGTTACAACCACGGTTCTGCTAGTCTAGCCTTAGAGCTGCTGCCCCATAGATAGCACATCGATGCATCGGAGATCACCAATTTGATGACCATTGCCTGCCGACTCGAACCACTCGAGTGGCACACTTTGACCCCTACCAGAGGCTAAAGTCTGACTCAGTCTGGCCAAATGCAAAGCATTCCTGGGACCACCCTGACCTGCAACTTTGAAGAGCCACCATCACAACCGCACAGTGCACCTGCATTCACCCTTCTCGACACCCGATTGCTGCCGCAGCATCTTCGATCCTATGTGCACAAACTGAGCCTGATACGCTTGTATCCATGATTAAAAATGGGTCGGATTGCGTCAGCCCACCAAAAACTGAATCCATTTACTGCCCCCATGGTCCGCTTGAATGCTTGAGACTTATTAGGTTAAAATCAGTCCTGGTTTGAACAAGATATCCTTTTTATGGTAGTACCTTACCCATAACCCCTGGAACTATGTTCAGAGAGCTACTTTCTCGAGTTTGTTGCATATTCTCTCTTGTTCCTTTCGGGTGGGTTTTTGTGAAGTAATTGCTTTTCGTTTTACATGCAGATAGTGTTTTTAATTAAAGTGTTTATATTTTTATACCTTGATTGAACATTCCCTTTAATTTGGATTATGATACGTTGTTGTTTGGTCCACTACTGCTTTACCTTCACATCCCTCTTAAGAGCATGACCTTGCCTTTGCCAGCATTACCACATAAGGCAAAGTAGCTATAGCTCTTCATGGCCCATGTTTTACCTTTATGACTGTGTTGTGTTTTGGTTTGTAGAAGTGTGAGGTCTGAGTATGCCATTTTACCCCGACTCATGCCTGTACTCCTGTGAGGTAGAATCCAATTTGTCACTCGGTGGCAGGGATTGGATCTGAAACAGACTGTACCTAAAGCTCAGCAAGCCAAGGTGAAAGTGTACAAGTAACATTACTTTTCATTGCCAAGGTATTTTTTCAACTATGGAACTTGACATGAGCATGGTACAGACCTTGGCAGCAAGAGTCATGTGTGCTCTCTATCTTCTTCATGTCAGTAAGCTTAAGAAAGTCGAACTGCTGAAAAGCCTCCAAGCATCTGAGGAAGCCTGGGGGATGGAGGGTTGTCTGCGGACCAGAAGCAATCTGGATCCCCTAACGTTGTTGCCCATGCACCTGTGGGACGTGTAAACTGCTGAGGAAAGTGACAGCTACAGCACTTCTCAGCATTCCTCCCTCGAGGCAAGCAATGTGGTCTCCCAAAGGTTGCCAGTCTCCCATCAGTGGCACGCATCCATGGATACTTGTGCTTCAGCTAGACACCCTGACAGGCTCTACCTCCTGGAAAAAGAGAGAGTAGCCCTGGAAGAGAAGAAGCATAAGGACTTTGTAATGCAGTGCAAGATGGAGCTTGATGCTCAGAAGGAGGCCACCAAACCTTCCAGTGGAGAAGAAAGTGTCTCCAGTTATGGCTCACAAGGAAAGCAACGGCCCACCTCCCCAAGGACTTAGTCCACTGTTTGAGATGGAGAAGGACATTTTCGATAGGTTCAAATAGCTGAAGTTAGCTTTATACCTCCAGAAGGTGAAAGAGGAGTTGTGGGGTGCAGCCCTTATGAGCCGTCTACCGATGTTTGGAACAGATGTGAATATTTAGTTGACTTCTGAAGAGAGGCCTATCTATTTCAAGATGAATGCTACCATTCTCAGGAAGTTCTGCAAGACTCCAGAACAAAAGCTTTAGAGAGCTCACCAAAAAGGGGAGTCAACCCTTTGCAGCATTTACTGATCAATCCCCGAAGTATCTGTGTGGTTGGGTCACAGTTTGACACATTTACAGGTATATTATATGTGATCAAGTGTCAGAACATTCTTAAACAATGTGAGATGGAGTTACACCAGCATCTAGTGGACAAGAGTATCATGGACCCTCGGGAACTTACAAAGGTGGTCGATTGGTTTGTGGCTAACGGCATCCAGAAAAAGGTCATGGTTAGTGAATCCAAACCAGATGACAAGGGGTTGGAGAAAAGTGAATTTAAAGATGGTAAGGACAATGGTCTGCATCCTCTTGCAAGGAAATTGCCCCATAAACCAGAGGGGAGAGTCCAGTCACCAACATTACCCGCTCCCGCTGAAAGGAGAAGTGAGGGCACCCCCAGCCCTGGGGTGTCTGCACACGCAGCCCCTCAAGGCTGCTTTACCTAGGAAAGCATATCCTGCCTGAAAAGGCAGACCCAAGCAGGCCTTAATTAGTGCTACACTGATGGAGGAGGAAGAAGAGGAAATACTCAATGTGGCCATCTAAGATTGTGAATTCCAACTCGGCCTGTGGTTGGCTGAATGCACCCTAGTATCCTCCAGTGGTAAAGGTACTGGGTCCCCCACCGAGGCCCAGGTTCCCACTAACAGAGAGATCTTTTTGAAACATGTGCTCATTTAAGGGAGCAAAGCCCCAGAACTTCACGATACTGCTACGAGTATCACCATTGTATGAAGACAGTGGGTGCGAGAGGACCGATTCATCCCTGCTCTGCCCAGACTAGTCAGGGGATTTGATGGTCTGACCCGATGTTCACTGGATATCGTGGAGTTCAGTTGGAGTGGGAACCTCTCAACTCGACACCCACTTGCTGCCGGGGGCACCACAATCCTTCATGTCCAAACTGAGCTTGTTCAGCTTGCTTTGATGTTCAAACATGGGTCTGATTGCATCAGCCCACAAAGAACTGAATACAGGTAATGTTGACTTTGACCTGCCCCACAGTCCACCTGGACCCCAGAGACTGGTAAAGTCCCTATCACTCCTAGTTTCAAGAAGATGACCTTTTTATGGTAGTACCTTAAATACCACCCCTGGAATTACACTCAGAGTGCTTCATTCTTCAGTCTGTTGCATCTTCTCTGTTCTTCCTTTGTGGTGTTTTTTTGAAGTAATCTATTTTCGTTCTATGTGCAGGTGGTGTGTTTAATTAAAATATTTATGTTTTTATAGAACGTTGATTGTACATTCCCTTTAGCTTGGTCTGTGATACTTTGTTGTTTGGGTCAGTACTGGATCACCTTCACACCACTCTTAAGAGCATAGCATTCCCCTTGGCCCACGTTAGCACACAGGGCAAAGTAGGTATATTGCTAACAGTCACTGTTTTACCTTTATGATTGTGTTATGTTTTGGTTTGTAGAAGTATGAGGGCTGAATGGGCCATTTTACCCCGACTCATCCTTGTACTCCTGCGAGGCAGAATTCAGATATCAAACGGGTATGGTTTGAAATAAACAAATATGCATGCAAATGTTTCTTCTCTAGGGTGGTCTAGTATTTCAGGACAACTTAAATTCAAAGCATGTTTAAAAATAAATTTCTCTGGGAAGTGGAAATTGTTCAAACAAATGATTGCCCAGAACTCAAGAAGTCAGGGGTTGGATCTCTTGGGAATCCTTAACACCAATTATAGCAAGCAGATAATCTCCTGCTTCAGGATCCCCTGAACTCTACTTGTACTCTGCCTCATGATGTTTGCTTACCAGTTTCCAAACCATTCTTATAAACTGTATAAGATAGTCCTGAATCCTTAATCCACAGTTAGTTCTCAGGGTCTCCTTTCCTTGGTTATCCATGCTGGGTTTCAGCTCAGTACTTTCATTCTGTAGGTGTACTATGCAAACGTGGTCATACGTGTTTTTTTCATCAAAAGTCAGAGTCACAGGCAGAGAGGAGGCTGCCCTAAACTCTGGACTGGGTTCTATCTATACCTTCCATATAATCCTCTCTCTTATCTTCCCAGCCAACTGCCCAATCATCTTTCTTCTCCAGTGACTCTCCTCAAGTTTTGTTACTCAACCATACCAAGGTACACCCCTTTATAGCCGTGTTCAACTCCTCCTCGTCTTCACTCCTGATCTGAAACCTCCATTCTGGAGTGAAGTCTCCTACTTCCTTTGTAACAACATTCCACCACTTCTCCACACCTCTTACTACCAACTCCTCCCGTTATCCTTCTTCAGTGCTTGAGCTCCATCTACCACTTTGCCTCCTTTACATTGCACTACATTTACGCTTCATGTCTTTCTATAAAGTTACTACCTTACCTGATGTTTCTGAACTCCACATCTTCAAAAACACTTCCACCAATTCTGCATCTGTTTCCTCTACTGCCTGTGTTTTTTTATAGTTGATCAAGGTCATCATGTTATTCATACTGAATTTCTGAATGCCAAGTGTAATAGTATCTCCATGTTAACACAGAATATCGTGCAAGAGAGGCAAGGAACTGATCGAGCGCGAAACATTGGTTACTTAGCAACCTTTATCAACACCAAGGTATGGTCCTGTCATTCTGTAAAGTAATCCCAGAGGAGGACAGCACTTTGTGCCATGAGTCCCCCATTGATGAGGTAGGATTCACTTCAACCCCTCCTAGGAGCATTCTTGATCTAGGCTGTCTTGATGGGACAATACAGAGGCTTCCCCAGTGATATTCCCCATTAACATATAGATACTTGTCACAATGTTGTAGTGAAGGAGTGGGATATTCAAGACCCCCCAGTGGCTTTGCTACTACCTGATAGACACTGAAACACATTTGGTGCGAATTTAAACAGACTATGTCCTGAAAAAGACTGCAAGTTATACTCCAGAGATGGCTGAAACAGACTGGCGCTCATCACAAGGTTGGCGGAATGGGTTAACCGGCACGGGTAAAGGTGCCGATAAACCCATTCCGCCCTACCACAAGGTCTACTCACGGGACCCGCAATGGGCGCCTGGAAAAACCAGGCATCCATACCGGGTCCTGCGAGGACACCAGGGAGCTAACAACGGGCCCGTTACTAACGGGCCCGTTGTTAGCTACATGCCCATTCCCATTGAGCCCTATGGGGGCTCGAATGGGAATGGGGATGGACCGGGTCCCGGTGCCTCGGACGGGGAATTACCGGGTCCGCCAAGGTTGCGATGGCCCGGTAAGTCCTCATTCGAGGAACCCGGGCCCGGAATGCGGTAAGGAGGCAACCATGCCGCTAAAAGCGGCATGGTTACCTCCAACCTCCTTTTGACGGCCACTGTGTTGACTTTTTTAAGATGTAACCACGACACTGCAAATAAAGGACAGGCCACACCAAAACGAAGAATGAAAGAGTTTTTGTAGAACTCCCTGAATTGACCAGGGCCTCTATTATATTATACACATATATGTTGGATCCAGGTTTTGTCTGTGTCTTATGTTAAGAACAATGTGTTTGTTTTGTGTCTGAAAAGGTGACCATTGTTCAGAGTGGTGTCACAGTAAATATACTTAATTGTCCAAAATGTTTTCTGTGAAAGATGTACATGGTACTTATTTTTAACGTGTTACTACATAAATAAAGAAATATGTTTTTGCAGATAACAAACTATGAGTGTGCAGAGCGTTAATTAAGAAATTCAGTATGTATGACATGATGGCCTTGATCAACTTTGTGTTTAGATGTTGATGATAGCCTGGAAGATTAAGGCTAACCAGGTACCCTGAGTTTATAAATGTGTTTTCATAGTCCACTGTTGATCAGTGTTTTATCACACCAGATATACAATTTCTTTCCCACCATCTTCTCCAATTTGCGCACCTTCTTTACCCCTTTGGGAAAATCTCATATAAATTTCAGGGTTCTTTTAATTCTTTACTCTTGCTCACTTCTTCATCCTTGGGGGCACATCTATCATAGTAGTCGGGGTATGTTCACTGTGTGCAGCACAGTTTGGCAGTTGTCAGGAGTGGCTTGGCAGAGACAAAGTTTGTGAGTATTTTCACTGTTTCTTCTGTGATTTACCAGCAGACTCTTCAAATAGTCTATCCTAGTGTGGAGCATACCTAGATGTGTGCGCTGTGTCCAGCACAGTTTGGAAGTTGGCAAGAACGGCTTGGCGGAGATAAAGATTTTGAGTCTTTTCACTGTTTCGACTTTGACTTACCAGCTGACTCTTCAAATAGTGTATCCTAGCACACAGCACATGCCAGTGTGTGTGCTGTGTGCAGCACAATTTGGCAGTTGGCAGGAGCGGCTTGGCGGAGACAAAGTATTGGAGTCTTTTCATTTTTTCTACTGTGACTAACCAGCTGACTCTTCAAATAGTCTATACCAGCGCAGTGCAACCACAGGTCTGTGTGCTGTGTCCAGCACAGTTTGGCAGTTTGGCGGTGACGGTGTCTGGCAAGTGGGAAGAAGGGTAAGCACCATTTCTTCGCTTTCGTCTGGGCTTATGTACAACCCACAAGTGAGAACAACATGCATAATACAAAGGGGGATATGCAATCATACTTCAAATGGCAGTGAACCTACCTTTGTCTATGGGGGAAACCTCAGATGAGGAACCTGATGTTGCCATGATAAATCCTGTCTCAATGGGAGCAAGTCATAATTGATAAAATCACTGTTTTCTTTATCCCGGTTCAGACTTGGGAACCAGCCGTGGTTGTGGCAGTGGAACCCTCTGGTAGTGGGGGTGGGCCCCTAAAATGCTGTTCGTCTATCCCGGATGAAGATCCATTAAGTTTTCCAGATACAGCAGGGTACAAACATGTCCCAAATAATGTCCATTATGTTGATACATCACCCTTGACAGACAACAACCAACTCTTCAATAAAGACTTCTTTCTTCATACGCCACTGATCTTTTCCAAAGCAGCTACACAGGACTTAGACACCTCCATCACATTATATGGACCTGTGCCCCCCAGGCAGCAGTCAAACACGATTAGACAAATGGATATTAAGAAAATTGGGGCTCAAGACAGATTAATACAGAATGAGGAATTGCAAGAAATTACCCTAGTGTTGTGCATCCTGGTGTCTTTATATGAAGGACTAAAGCCTGAGACTAAGATTCATTCGACTATGCCGGAATCTTTACTTTTTAAATTTAAAAATATTGAATTACAGTCTCGGTGTAAAGACTTGCTGCAATCTAATAAGATATGTGGTTCACCTGATAAACACTGGTATATATGTCCCCCCAAATTTGGGGGGGCGAAGTTTGAATTGTGATTCAAAGGGAAAAGACTACTGGTAACTCCCATGTGATGAATAATGAAGCTCAAATGTCTACAAGCTGCTTTAATAAGGAGCCTCCTGAAGTGGAGGCTTTAGATTCCTGTATCATGGCTGGTGGGGATTCAATGTGTGCAGTTTGCACAGACCTTTTGTGGGGAGCCGAGGTAAGTTCCCACTGTGATGACAACCATCTAGGCAAACAAATGAAGCAAAAATAACACAACTGAAAACGTCTAAAAATAAACCCCCAAGAAAGACTTCCAAACAATCATCCAGGATATTCATGCAGACATTGATGATACAGCCCACTATTAAGGCAGCACTAGGGAAACCCAGGACAATAACCCAGTTACATAACACCAATCAAGGAAATAACCAAGGTGATGACACTCCTGGGTTGGTAGATAGTGACTTTGAGTTATTGGCGCCATTGGAGCATGCTCACCCTGGGGCTGTGACTAAGTCGTGTGTTTCAATGGCTATTCAAATGGATCCATTGATCGATGCCAGTACATAAGAAAATCTGATGGGGAATATCAGAGAGCCAATATTTTTTTCAATTCGATTCAAACCTAGTTCAGTTGTAATTGTGACAGTCAATGGTGACCTTGTGACAAGATGTTGGGAGGGCCTCCATGTGAACGATACCAAACCTTCTCGACAGTGGTGCAAGCACGACGCATGGTTGGATTCAAGCTGCAGAACCTCCTGGCTATTTTGGTCTCTCACATGAATCAGGCATCAAAAAAGCAAACAATCAAGTTCATAGCATCCTCAAAGTTTCAAAGGGACCAGACTATGTTCCTCAACCACTACTAAACCATGCTCCGAAAAGCCCTAATTAGTAAGCAGGTCCATTAAAGATGGTGATCAACATGGGCACGGGTTGAGACCTTACGTTTAGGGTATTAGAGGAGAGTCTCTTCCTGGATAACTGACAAGTGAAAATGATCAGATCGAATATTCTGAAGTTATTGGGCATAGTCCCTAGGTTAAGAGCAAAATAATCCAAGGATAAAGAAAGGTTTGATTTCATTGACCTGCAGAGGACTGATCATGCAGTTATGGGCATCGCTTAAAAATGGTACTGGAAATGATTATGATTGAGCAGCACTCACTGAGACAACATGGCTTTGATCTCACACCACATACCTCAGGTAGTAAGAATATAGATCATCATTTGGTTTGATCTTGTATCCTGCAAAGACATTGAGATTTCTGTGGACATGGGTGTTCATAGACCAAGGAAGGATCAATGTATTCAAAAGGAGCCATCTGAAGAGAGTGTGGTGAAGTGAAAAATCATATGACTGGTTAGCGAGGGCCCTTCAACATTCAGGGCAGTTGAAACCCCTGGGGACAAGTATTATCCTTAAGAACAATTAATGTGTATTGGTTCTCTAATGGAATTCTCATGGGAGCTCAAAACGTTTTTCGAACCCAGGAATTCGGATGCAGAGGATACGTTTAGGGCTTTACACAATACATATTCCTATGCTTTTCAGAAATGAATGAATGGAATGGGTACCTCACAGGGGAATGTACAACATAATGCTGTATCAAAACAAGAATTGGTCAAGATCCACAGAAGGTATTCTTGTCAGAATCAGTATTTCATGTGCCCCTGTCTTGGGGCTGATTGCAGAGACCCTTAATTTTCCATATACCTGGAGAACGGCGTACATGGTCCCAATTTTTAAGAAAGGCTCCTGCCCAGATCTCAAAAATGACTTACCTATCTCCATATAAAATACAGATAGCAAGGTATATTCATCCCTGATTTTAATGCATTTAGAAAGTTGGGAGAGAGAGGTTGGGTGCTTAAAGAAATAAGAAACTGGATTTAGAAGGAAGCATGCACATCTGTGAATGGTTGGTTTAATGTTAAAATGTACACGGCATCTGGCCTGGTCTAAGTATTATGAGTTAGTCTTTATTGCTGCTGTCGTCCTCTCGGCGGCTTTTGATATAATGGATAGGGGTTTTCATGGATCAAGTTGGGGCATTGGGGTTGTGGCTGCTGGTCTTTTGTGATGGATAATGGGTCTTTACGAGCACTCAAATATCCAAGTAAAATTGGATTATGCGGGGACCCTCTCTTGGAAGTTCCTGACAAATGTTGGTGTTAGGCAAGGGTTTGTATCAGCCCTCTGTCTCATTAATTTATATCTTTCTGACATAGGCAAAATACTGAAGCTTGCCACCATTGCAACGTTGGGGCATCTGAAATGTGTTTGGTTAGCTTAAACTGACCATTTTTTGCTTTTTGATTGGGCTCAGAAATTAATTAACGCCATTGTCAGCTATGCATTTACCAATTTTTTGAAAATTATTCCTCAGAAAACTACGGTGATGCAATGCACTCACAAAAGGAAGCTATCGAATTATAAATGGTCTATATCGTTAGATATGTTACAAAGGGTTGTGAGTTTTGTCTACGTTGGCTTTCCAATGGCATCAAAGTCTCATATATCCCAGCTCAAAGAATAGTTGTTGAGTAGGGCCCTTGCACAAATTAATCAATTATGCAGGATTGATGATAAGTATGGGACATTTTCAATAGTCCAATTATTGAGATTCTATGAGGGCAAAATTGTCCCAAAAATGTGATATGGAGTAGAAGCACAGGCTCTTTGGGTTCTTGATTTTCTCCCAAAATTGGAAGGCTTCATATAGCATAAAGTGCTATGGTTGCATAGTACTGTTCCGATAGTGGGAATTAGATATGAATTGGGGATTATGTCAATCCACTGTTCGGCTCATTAAAACATTCTTTCCTTTTTTATAAGGTTATTGATCCACAGCGTGACTCTTTGTTTGCGGACCTGCGTGTTATTAAGGATGGGAATGGTGTCCGCTTTATGGCTAATTTTTCATTATTTTATTATAAGTTGATAACATTTCGATGATAATGATATTTATTGTATGTTTTTTACTTATATTTTAATATTGTTATTGTTCTCGCTTTCTTACTCTTTTAATCATTGCTTAAGACTTGTTAAATAGCTAAGGCAAATAAAAAAATAAAAAAATA
Organism: Ambystoma mexicanum; assembly: GCF_040938575.1. Classification (NCBI taxonomy): domain Eukaryota; kingdom Metazoa; phylum Chordata; class Amphibia; order Caudata; family Ambystomatidae; genus Ambystoma; species Ambystoma mexicanum. The sequence goes on along the minus strand of NC_090935.1, from coordinate 838,837,963 downwards.
TAAAATAAGTTACTAACACAGATGGGTTATTTGGAGACAGAATTAAGAAATAACCCAGATAACATAACAACTGCATTGTATAGGTCGGACTGGATTGCAACAATTAAAGCAATGCATGGTTATCAGTCATTGAATCACCTTCACCAAAACCATACAAAGATCGACCTGTTGGCACCTTATCTTTCATTATATCCAAATCGAGCAGTATGTAGATTATTTTTTATGTATAGGTAGAATCTGTATCTAACAAATCATGTTTTAGTTTAATATGGTTTATTGGAATGTGGAATGGCTAGGTGTAGATTCTGTGAAAATCCAAAGGAACTTGACACCTTGAATCATCTGTTAGTGTACTGCTGGGCAGTTCATGGGAAACACATAACTCCATACAAGAAATGTGTTTATTCTGATTTGTCTATTGATTGCAAGTTTTTTTGGGATATTTGTCTTTCGGGGGCGACCTCCTCAATTGTTTTAGCAGTGGTCGAGTTGGTGAAAATCTTGAATTTGCAATTATAATGCAAGAGTTTGTTTTTTAGTTTGTTTTTATGGTTTATATAATGATTTTGATTAACATGTTTTTAATCAATGAGATTGTATTTTTTTAAGTTTGCATGTCCATTTTTTTTTTAAACATATGACATTAAAAAAGGCAGTTAGGGCCCTCTACTTCTCAACTATTTCCTCCACCATCTAGTCCCACCAAGCATCTGAGTCTCTCACCTCCCAGCCCACTTCCTTGTCATTTTATTGGTCCACCCTCTAGTTCTTGCTTGTGCCGGCTCACTGGACCAATATCTAACTAAACTTCCTTGGTTTTCTTTCCCAATCCCCTCCATCATTCCAAATGTTGACCCTCCAAGCCTGCTGGATCTTTACATTTCCTTCCTTCAGTATATGTCCTTCCGCAGCCTTCCCCAGCCTTCAGGACATCAATTCCAGCCACATGTCACCTTCTTACACCAGCCTTCTGTGCATCTCTTCCAGACCCCCAGGTTGCAGGGGTAACCCTAATGTCCTTTGACTCCTGCTCCTGCTATTTATCTAGCTTCTTCTATTCACTTCTCTAGCTAATTCTGAATGATCTCTTCCTCCTAACTCCAGTACCGACTGTCTGATCACTTTCTAGACTTCTTCTGGTGAAAGGGGACTCAGGTGTGGTAACTGGGATGGGGACTGGCAGTCAAGCTCCCGCACGGGTATGGGTTACAGCACAGTGGACTCTTCTCTTTCTGTCTACCAAACCATGTCCCTACTTATCAGCTTCGCAAAGCAGTAAGTGATTTCACCTGGGCAAGCTTTGCACAGAGAACTTTGAAATCATAGTTTTTTGTTGCTGGACCTCAACTTTATGAACCATGTCCATCATCATGCAGTGCTTAACTCCTGCTTATTGTTTATGTCAATGGTAAAGGGGCTGGTTGGTGGGTTCCCCCTTTAGGATGGCTTCCAGTTCGGGGATGAGACTGGGGCTTTCTAACTCCTTGTGGGTGGTCTTCTCTCTGGGTTTTCCAATTTGGCACTGTCCTTCGGGAGGATAAGCTTAAAATAAATGGCCTTAACTGTAGGAGAGGGGAGTCCTTTTGTGAGGATGTGTTTTCAATCTCTTTGAAAGAAAAGAAGAAAAGAAAGAAATTCACCAACATGTATATCAAGAAGGGATGCCACTAGATCCCAAGGCAAACTCGAAAATACAAATATTTTAATTGGAATCCAGGTACACAGATTTTGCCAGTTGATATCAAGATAGTACTGTTTTTAAGTTTTTAAACATAGCATTCAAAATATATATATAAGCACATATATACAATTTTATTTCCATTTTACCCTCACAGCCAACTTACCATCCTCATTTAGAAGGGATAGTGGTTTGTATAGCATACTTGGAAAGTTGAGAAAGTTAGGAAATTATTATCAAATACAAGATACCAGAGGAGATACAAAAAACTCCATCCAGGTGATTATACATCACGAAACATGACAGTAAGATGTTGAAATTGGATTCATTCTTATCTAATTACATTTTTGTAAAAATTATTTTTAGACAGAATCAAGTGTGATGAGAAACATTGAACCAAAGAGGTCCTGATGAAGGGAACACATTCCTGAAACGCGTTGAGCAAACCTTTAGGACATTATAACACAGGAAAATTATTACTGTAACTGAACGAGACTTGTTGAGAAAGTGTCACTGTTACATTATTTGTTTCTAAAAAAAAATTGTAGAAAATGTGCTTGTTGTTTAGAGAATTAACTTTGAATATGACTGTTGAAAGAGATTGATTATATAGACAGAACTTATAATTTGTGTGAAACTTTGTTTTCCTCAGAAAAAACTGTAAAATATGATTGTTTAACCCACAAATTAATAGACCAATACTTTAATTTTGGTAGTTATATAACACAAACTGGGTATGCGAGAGATGGGAGAGCTTGCAAGTTTTGTGGACATATGTTTATTCTTATCCAGTAAACAAACCTTAGATACGTTTAAGGCCTCTTAACCTTGCCACGCAAGCTTTACTCAAATAATGAAACAGCTGCCAGGCTTTTTCAGGCAAAATTACCTGAGAGACTTCTCACATAGCTTGGCTTCCTGAGGTAAGTATGGACATTTTGCTTTTTTGATTTTTCAGGCAAGAATTGTTAAATAAAACACCTCGGTTTGGCCAAAAGCAATGATTTTGCCTGCTATTAGTATCTTGGGGTGCCCAATGCTTGATCTTAGACCCTGGCCCAGCCGAAGAGAATACTGAGTAGGCACAGTCCACGACCAGTGGCCAATTCAAGTGGTTTAGGTGTGCCAAGAACATAACAAAAGGTAACTTTCTAAAGTATGGGTATCGGGCATGTTTTCTTTGTTACCCAGTGTAGGACAGGTATGTCCAGACGTGGGTCCCCAGCCTGCTGGGCTTACATACCAAAGCTACACTTCTCTGATGATGCCCAACGAGGCTGAAACATGTCTTGGTTAGCTTGTGGTCTTGTGATTAGAGGATGTGACCGACCAGTTTGGGCTCTACTTCCACGTTGTCTTGTGCGACCAAGCCTGATTTGCATATGATCTTTGTTAGGCAGAAACCTGTGCAGTTCCCCCTGGGGCCACTGCAAAAGATTTAAGACTACAGGTGGTTGGCAGTAAACCCAATTGGTAGCAGTCTGTACCACCCAGATTTACCTGGTAGCTGTGCCTGAGCAGTCAGACTTCTCTCAAGAAGAGTTAGGCAGTATACAGAGTATTCACAATAGGTCAAAAGAACACAGTAGAACAAGCAAACACTGACCAGAGCTTGGTGTAAAAGAGATATAATTATTTATTTAAAACACATCTAGTAAAACACACTGGCACTAATATCAAGCAGTTCAAAAACACGGTCACTAAAAGATATACACTCCCTTCAACGATTAGTTAGACAAGTCTTAAGTAAAGCAACACTTATTTTCAGACAGCGGTGAGCGCTTAACGAAGATGGCACTCTCATCAATCGGTTTAAAAGGGAGAGAAAGGCAGAGCAAAGATAGAAAGAGATCCCAACACTTTTGGAAGAACACAGTAGGAGAAGAAGGCAGGTTAAAACCGTAAAGTCAAAGTTAACCGTAAAGTCAAAGCCGGCCGGCTCACCACTTGGGCCAATCACACAAGAGTGCGACTTGATTTACCAAGGTAACTCAGTCCAGGGTGCATAGACCCCCTCCCACACCCCCTGTGGTACCCAGACAGAGTGGCACCACTTTTGGAGGCTTCTGTGGAGAAGCCCGCCAAAAAGTGGAACAAAGGGCTCGACCTTTGGTTTGGAGTTAAAGAGGCGAACACAAACGCCATTTTAAAACCGAGTTCGGGCAGAAAATACCAACCGGTGAATTAATATTAAATAAATAAACCGGCGGTATGTTAGAGGCTATGTTAAAAAGTATTAGCCTCGAACAATGGTAAAATCCCATAGAGATATATTTGCGGTTGAATATAAAAAGTAGTATCCACTGCCACCAGCCAAAACTCGACGAGGGGGGACGGGACAGTGCCCCCTCGAATAACAGACCCAGGGGCAATCGAATTGCCCCTACCAGTACGTCCACAATATGATGGTTTGTACTGGTTCTGTTAGTAATTTGGGACTAGTAAAGCCAATGGTGATTTAACATGCCCTGGGAGACAGTAGTCAGTCCCAGGGTATGGAGTCTATGGTGGGGGATCACTATGACACCCCGGTGTTACTGCACGGAGGGTGCGGTGTAACACACATAGAAAAAACATATGAGACCCTACGGAGTAAAAGACCCCATAGCCCATGAAACACATTAACATTCAAAGGAACACCACAAATCATGTCCAAGAGTGGGAGAAAAAGAGTCTCACTCTTGGCAGGAGAAAAAAACAAACTCCAGAAATCCAGCAAAGCTGCTGGGGGACTCACTAGGTTAGGAAATTCAGCCTAAACAGAGAATTATCCCTAACAATCTTCCCCTTGGCAGGCCTAAGAACAATGGTCTGGAGGGTACCCAGAGACATTTCCAGTGGCTTAAGGTGAAATCTAAACCTTCTAGCCATCACCTCTTTTGTTTTTCATGTCACTCCAAGTAAAATGGGTCAGCCCAGATTTGTCTCCCGAGCCTGCTGGACCTTGAGAACTAAGCTACACATCACTGAAGATGCCCAATGAGGCTGAAACATTTCTGGTTTGCTTGTGGGCTCCTGCAGAAGGGATGCTTGGAATACCGCTTTTGGGGTGGGACCAAGCCTTATTTACATGTGGTCTTTTCCCTTACTACAATGGCTTGGAAGGCTGTAGAACAGGGGCCTGATGGTTGCCCACATCAATTGACAGAGCTTTAAGACTAACTCTTAACCTTTCACCTTTCACCTATTTTGTTTTGCTTGGACATTTTCCATGGGCACATTAGGTGTCTGTTGTCTGTTCTGGGAATGGCCAATGTTGATGCCCTGGGAACGATGGCCTCTGGAAAGGGTCACAATCTATGCCAGGTGGGCAGATCACATTGGATGTGTGTATATAGATGAGTCACTCTTTTCTAGGGAAGACAATGTTGTCATTCCCAATTGCTTCATTGCACTGGATATCATCCGGGCTATGCCACTACACACTTTGGATGGCCTGGGCATAGCCAAAAGGCATGCCCATGTAAAGTAGCCACTGGGTGTAGCCATAGCAGATGTTGTGTGCCATAGGGCTGCAGGCCACATGGGGCCTCATTACGAGTTCACCGGTCCACATTCACCGCAGCCGGTAAAACCGTACTTGCACCGTTTACTGGACCTGCGAATTCCAACCTTCGATCCCAGAAACACCACCACCACGATACCACCACCACAGAGACAACACACCCGATAACTGCGTTGGCAGACACAGCACGATGACACCCACAGTTACCAGCAATAGGTAACACGGTGCGCATTACGAGTAACATGGACAAGAAAACTCTGCCACAAAATTGGCGGTAAAACCGTCACCACCGAGGAGATGGCGTTAAACAGTGCAAGGTGAGCTTAATGAGGCCACAGGTGCACCAAAAGAGCCCAGCTGGACCCATCAGGCCACTGGGAGCCTACAAAAGGGCCACACCCACACCCAGGCCAACTCTAAAAACAACTATGCAGGCAGCCGCTGTAGCAGCATTGGGTCTGGGCCTATTGGTTTATGGTGCAGAGGAGGAGGAGGTGGAGGCGGAGGAGGTGCAGGTGGCACATAGCAAACCCTGCACCCATACCAAACCCAAATGTGAACCCGGCACGACCCCGCAGGCTGCCTCCAATACCCCGCATCAGGGCCTCACCCTGGAACCTGACCGCAGAGCAGATCCCCACATTATACCGGCTGGACCATTAAGAATCATGTACATCGTCACCATAATTGAGAACGACATCAGCACCCACATTGGCATATGGACGGCAATCCCATCCCTGCTGAAGGTGGTCTCGGTACTGCATTTCCTTGGGACTGGAACATATCAGCACACTGTTGGTGAGCTGATACGTTCTGTCACAACCCTGCACAGGCTGTCACAACCCTGCTTCTCAAGAATACTGGACCAGGTACTGGATGTCGGAACACATCGCCCTCTCCTGTACCCTCGCCCAAGTCATTGCCACCAACTTGGCCTTCCATGCCATTGCGGCCATGCCAAATTGCATTGGTGCAGTAGACTGCACCCACATAGAGCTGACCATACCACGTGCAATGAAGATGGTGTACTGAAATAGGAAACTATAACACTCACTGAATGTACAGATGGTATGTGACGCTGGACATGTGATAACACATTGCTGCACACATTTTCCAGGGGGTCAACACATGACTTAATCATCCTGCGGAATTCGACATTGCCCCGGTACATGGAACGCTATGCTGGACAAAGCACATGGCTATTGAGTGAATAAAATCTTCTAATGCAAGGCCCCTGTGAAATCGGAGGTGGTGTCCAGGGCAATGACCTGTGTGTCTGGGTTCCTACAACTGGCAATGCATCATCACATGGTGGGCACAGTGTGCCCGTACACACCCTGACTAAGGAGATGCACAGCCAAGACATGTACTGGCAGCACAAGCCTATACAACATGAGGCAGTGAATCCACCCACCCACACAATGCACCCTTGTCCCCCCCAATGCACATGATGAGTGCACATCCGATATTGTGCATCGACCACATCATCACAGTGTCCATTGACTGACTCCTCCATGTATGTACACCACTGCACAATGCCAAACTTATCAACCACAAATGAGCACAAGGGCAACTACATATGCACAGCAATTGTTGGACAATGTCCAAGCGCCAATGTCGACACAATGACCCAGGAATGGCATTCACACACTGGTCAGACCTTTTCTTGCCCAATATAGATGATTGACTAATGACACATGATTGCACTGCATCTGATCAAGACATGGATACCACAAACACTGACATGTCTCCTCCATTTACATCCCATGTAGGTGATTCAGGATATGCACTCACGGCATGGCTGATGACGCCCGTACGGAGGCCAGGGAACAGGCATGAGGAGGCCTACAACAGGCCACACGTCCGCACACGTGGCATGATCGAGAAGACATTTGGCCTACTGAAGGCCAGGTTCCACTGCTTGAACGGATCTGGTGGGTCACTGCTGTACAACCCAGTGAAGAAGGGTAAAATAGTGCTTGTGTGTGCCATGCTGCACAATATATGCATGCGCAGGAACGTCCCTCTGCCCCCAGACACAGAGGAAGATGGTGAAGTAGATGATGAAGATGACAATGGGGATGGGATGGGTGCACCCTCTCGCAGGGGGGCACATGATGGTCAACATGCATGGGATGCACTCATTGGCATTTACTTTTGGGAGACTGCACATGAACAGCATTGCATGATTATGATGATGAAATAACGGATGTCCACTCATGAAATCATTTCAAGAAGTGATTTATTGTCAACAAAGCAGGTAAGAAGGTGAATTGGATGGGAAAGCTGTACACCCGTGCCCACCCACCACCCAAACGTACCTAGCCCCAACCATGCCCCAGACCACTAACCAGATCATGGACCTCCCCCACCATCCAAACGTACCCACCCCCAACCATGCCCCAGACCACTAACCCCATCATGGACCTCCACCACCACCCAAACGTACCCACCCCCAACCATGCCCCAGATCACTAACCCCATCATGGACCTCCCCCACCACCCAAACGTAACCACCCCAATACACCCAATATTTCCCAGATTCCCGAGAGTTGTTTCAATGCCAGGTCAGTCACTGCTTTTGACTCCTTCCTCCCTTATGGCTTCAAAATCATTTCCAAGCCTCGACCTCAATGTGCTGTCGGTGGGATTGCCTTAATCTTTCCTGGGTGGCTTCCTTCTTCCATCGTACCAAACCAACTTTATTCTTCCTTTGAGAGCCTGGTTTGCAAGTTGGTCATCTCCCCCTCCTCCACTCTCCCGATTTCTACCATTTACCGGCCGCCAGACATGTTAGGGAGAATTCTCTGAAATGTGCTAATTCCCTCCACCTTAGAGACCCCCAGCAACTTTGCTGGAATTTGCGGACTTCATTGTTTTAACCTGGAGAGAGTGTGACCCTTTTTTCCCCACTCTCTCATGTATTTTTGATGATTGTGTACACTGTGTTTCTTTTGGTTGTGGAGTATGACAAACTCCATAGGCATCATCTTTTACATTGTGTCACACAGCACTTTCAGTACTGTGATACAGGGAAGTCTTTGAGATTTCCCAAAAGTTTATAATACCTTCTCCTGGATAAACTAATGTTTCCAAGAGCAGTAAAGTGAAAATGACCTCTTACTGTATAGTGCTTGCAACTTCTACAACTCACAAGTCTAATCAGCTTATGGCCCTACATTTGATTCTTCTTTTCATCAAAGACTCCTAAGAACTTGTGCAAAGAGTTTTCCATTTACTTATCAGAAGTGCTTCATCCTATAAAAGACTTTTGCCCATTGACTTTGGCTTAGACTCTTGAATTGTATGACTCTTCTTGAGGAATCCAAAAGTATTTGCCTACTTAAGAATATGTGTGGTATCTTGTTGTTCTAATAACCTTTGCCTTTTACCATGGTCTAAGAGTATTCTAAATGTCAACAGTAAGATATTAATGTCCCCAGCACCCTCTTTATTGAAGTCACCTGTGGGTGTAGGTTGTATCTGTGGGCCATCCCATAAGGGTCTTCACTGATTTAGAAAGTAAGAGTGTACAGTATTGAAGGGTATTTGTGTGTTATTATTATATTGCTCCCTTTTGAAGAAGGCTTATTCTAACTTACTGATAAATACATTAATAATTGTTTATGCAAGAAACCTTGAGTGTAAGATTGAATTTGAATACCTCTAACTGTAAATCTGTGAGTAACTCCACTACAGCTCACATTGACCTCTCTTGTGATAAGCCTTGCTGCTCAACACGCTATCAAAACTGTGCAGTACAAGCTTATACCAAAGGCTAGGTTTCCTATACCTGTGGTCAGAGTTGTGTATAGTGGTCCCAGCGGGTACTGCATATAAACTTTGCCTAAAACTGGTGGCAGGCGGTGAGGATATTTTACAGTTGGTACATTGATCGTTTGTTTTACTTTTGTTCAACTAAAAATCTTCACAAGGCTAAGCTCCACTAGAAAAGCAATTGTAACATGCCAGATATGGATAACTTCAGGCAGGAAGCCCTGATCATTTTAACAGTAGAGCAACGGAAAGAAATGTGTAAACTCAGGAATCTCCCTGTTAAAGCAAAGAAAAATGAACTAATTGCAAGATTGTTGAATAATCAAAGTCTGGGTGGTAGGCCTGTCACACACACGACCCCAGGAAATGTGGAGAATGATAATGATGATGATAATTCAGAGTCTAACTCTAATATTGTTGAAGAGTCAGAGGAGTCTCAGGAAGAGAGCCCCTCTTTACCTCAACAGTCCCTCATGCCTCAACCTTTAGCCACAGTGACCCTACCAGGTCCAGCACTGAGTCCAGAATGTGTCTCTCTTGTAAAAATGAGACTTGAATTAGCATTCAAAAGATTACAACTCCAAGCTGAAAACACACATCAGGACATCAAACTAAGGGAAATGGAAATGCAACATGCTCTTGAAATGAAGAAATTGGGCCTCATTAGGACCCTGGCGGAGTGGGTTTACGCCAGCGTTATTCGCGGCGGACCCGTCCGCCCTACTACGAGTTCCCGTAGCGCCATGGAGCCGTTTTCCGCCTGGTTTTTCCGGGCGGAGAAATCCATGGCGCTACGGGACCTTGTTATTAATTACGCCACCGTAACGCCTTCCCCACTCCCATTATACCCTATGGGGCAAAAATGGGAATGGGGAAGGGTAAAATGGGGAATGGGGATTTACCGCCCCGCCAAGGTCGGCATGGGGCGGTAAATCCGCCAACCCCCATGGCGCTATCGGCAGCTTTCCGCCGTGCTCCATGGTGCATTTTGCACCGCGATTTCCGCCAGGGTCGTAATGAGGCCCATTGTCTCTTGAAAATGTTTCTATTCCAGAGTCTTCTAGGTCTTCCAGACCAAAGAGACCTTGCATGCCTACAGAAGCAGTGAGTACGTATGATGTGAAACTTGATATTTTGGATTGGTTAGGTGTTTTTCAATATAACTATGGGATACATGGTTTCACAGGGAATCAGTTGATTCCTTGGCTTTTGTTTAGGATCCCCCAGGTTGCAACTGATGTTGTAATGGAGGTGGGGGAACGTGAAATATTGGAGTATGAGAATGTGAAGCTAGCTTTGATATCAAGATTTGGGAAAACTCCTTCCCATTACCTTAAGAGGTTTAGGACCCTCAAAAAGACTGATGGTACCCCTTGGGCTACCTGGGTGTGTGAATGTTTCAAGAACTGATGGATGGGTTAAGGGTTACAGAGTGAACTCTTTCAAAGGAATGATACATCTGTTTTTTGTTGGAATCTATTTTTGATGCCTGCTCTCCTGAGCTGAAACAGCAATTGGCTGACTCTAAAGAGATTTATCCCAAGATGTATCCCAAGAAGCTAGCAAAAGCTGCTGACTTGTGGGTTGCCAACAGGGCTAAGATGACAAAGAGTATTCTAAAACCTCCCATCCAAAAGAGGGCCACAAACACATGGGCCACATGGGAAACCTGGTCAGTGTAGTGAAACCTCTGATGCCAAACCAGATGGAGGTCAGCAGAAGCCCCCATTTGTCAAAAAAATTGGACAATGTTATGCTTGTGGGTCAACTGACCATGTGAAAGGGGATCCTGGATGCAAGGGTAAACCTTCAGGGGTTCACACTGCCTCCTTAGCCTTCATCCCTGAGGGAGAAGTACATATGGCAAGTGGAAACATTCAACAATTGGCTGAAGACCCCATTGGAGTCTCTGCCAGTGTTGCTTTAGTGTCCCTGGGTCTGTGGGAACAGCAGAATGTAGATGTGTATAACTCTATACCAGATAACACAAAAGAATACTACAAGGGCAGTGTACTTGTAAATGGTCAGGAGGCCCCTGCCATTAGAGATACTGGGGCCAGCATCACAGTGGTGGATGACAACTTTTTCAAACCTGAGGATGTTGCTAAGGCACCTGAGGGTCCCACTAAGCTTGTTGGAGGCCCTCTCCAGATGGTTCCAATGCTACCAGATCCAGTGCAACAATAACAATAAGAATACCTGTCAGTGTACAAAGTGAGGTGCCTGGGAGAGTACTGTTGGGGAATGACTTAAAAACTCTTGGGGCACCCCCATGCCTCCCAGTAAAAGGAAGCAGGAGCAGACTAGGAAGGCCAGAAAGCTCACTTTACATGACTCTCAGTGGGTTGTTACAGAAGAGCCTATAACACGGTCATGGCCACAGGCCCCAGAACACAAAACCCACACCATCTAGTGATCGGGGCAGTGGGTCACTTGACTCTCTTATGCCCCTTTGTGACCTATGAACACAGGGGCCCAGGCTGGACTCAGTCCTAGCGTCTTTGGCGTCAGGCTCATATAGGGATGTGAGCAGGAACACTACTTCAGTGCAGGAGTGCTTTTACTTTATTTCAGTGCAGGAGTGCTTTTATTTTACAAGAACTTTCCAGGAGCTGAAAGCCTTTATTCCAGAGAACCTCATGTGCTGACTCATCGGGTGTGACTCCCTAGGCCTGGTCTTCATGTGCTGACTCATCGAGTGAGGCTGGTTGTGTCAGGCAGGTTGAAATTGGTGGGCCTGGCTTGAGAAGCTCAGCTTTATAAGCTGCTCCATCCTTAAGGCCCGCGCTTCGTGTTCCTGTGCACTCGCGTTCAACATGACACTCACCGCCGCTTGGACCAGTTTACTTACCTTTGAAACCAGGCGTTCTCTTGCATACTCACCTCCAGGAAACTGGTGCTTCATCGCTTCATCTGCAAACTCATCTCCTGACATCCAATGATCTTGATCCCGACGCCGCAGCACCACAATCTGCATCCACAAACTCAGACCCTGTGAAGAAGAAGAAAGGCAAGGTTAGAACATCCGCCCTAGGGCCGTGCCACATTTGAACCCGCGCACCCCCTATTTAACAGCTTATCAGCTACTGTACCACTGCAGCTTCATTCCTCATTCCCTCCGGCTGTCGCCTCTAACCCCGCAGCTTCTGTCGGGCCAGCAACATCACCTGCAAGGGAAGAAAGCAAAAGAGCAAACATCAAAAGTGGAACAGACAGCAATACAAGACAACAAACTTCACAATACAACAAAAACAGACGAGGAAAGAAAAAGGCAAACAGGAACACTTACCTGAAGTATAATGTCTTAGTCGCAGCAGGACTGGGCTACCACATGCAAGGGACCAGTGAAGGAACTTGGTCCAGATATACAAGTGCCCCTGCCAGAAGCAGCAGGATGGAGTGCTCGCCAAAACTAATCAACAGGAGCATCCCCAGCAGCGTCACCTATTACCACCAGTCACCACATAAGCACAGACGGCAAAGTCGGACCTGAGCGAACTGACCCCCGGGAGGGCTGCAACTGTGCCCCAATGCCTCCGCAGAGACCAGGTGAGTGTAACAAACACCCAATCCACAGGAAAAGCCAACTTCTATTTCCAGGAAGAAGAGACAAAGGGGAAACCCAAAGTCTCAGGAAAAAAGAAAGATAGCACTTCTGTGAACCAAACAAGGACATCCCCGAGAGGACAGTCCACAGTCACACCTGTGACTACACCACTAGCTGAGGCTGAGTGTGAGATCCAACCAGAAGAGGTTGAGTCAGCTACTGATGACACAGAACTGGAAGAAGACCTTCCCCCGTTGGAGATCTGGATCATAAAGACCATCTAGATCTGCAGTCTTTACTGGCAGAAGGTGGCCCCTGTAGGGCAGACTTCAGCAGAGGTAAAAGAGAGTGTCCTGCTCTTGAAGGACTTTGCCAACAGGTAGCTTCCCAACTGGAATGACAAGAGCCAGGGAACCACAGGTTGTACTGGGAGGATGGCCTCCTCTACAGTGAACCTATTGAGTCTACCCCACGATACTACAGAAGACTTGTAGTGCCCCAGGAGGTGAGACCTCAGTTTCTACAGTTAGCCCATGAGATTCCTTTGGCTTTTAAGAAGACAAAGGAAAGGATTTCTCTTTATTTCTACTGGCCTAAAATGGGGTCTGGTGTAGATAAATTATGTAGAAGCTGTCACACTTGTCAGACATCTGGCAAGAGTGGAGCCAAGAATGTGGCACCCTTGGTGCCTCTTCCAGTGGTGGGAGACCCTTTTGAGAGGGTAGGAATCGACATTGTTGGTCTCTTAGACCCTCCAACATCTTCAGGCAACCAATTTATATTGGTTGAGGTAGACCATGCTTCCAGGTATCCTGAAGCAATACCTATGAGGACTGTCACAGCTCAGGCCGTGACCAAGGCCCTACTTGGTATTTTTACCAGAGTAGGTTTTCCTAAGGAGGTTATCTCTGACAGGGGATCTAACTTTATGTCCCACTACATGCAGGCCATGTGGAAAAACTGTGGAGTGACCTACAAGTTATCAACAGCCTACCATCCCCAGACCAATGGGTTGGTAGAGATGTTTAACAGAACTATGAAGAGCATGATAGGTGCTTTAGAAGAACCCCTTAGAAAAAAGTGGGACCTTCTACTGCCATGCCTTCTCTTTGCTTATAGAGAAGTCCCTCAGGAAGGGGTTGGATTCAGTCCCTTTGAACTTCTCTATGGTCATCTGGTTAGGGGTTGTGTGGGAGGAAAGGTCTTTAGGACCCCCCTGCCCCCACATTTCTCACCTACGTGGGACTTATGACTCGCCAGAAGCCATCTATGCACCTGGGCCCGGGATGTGGGATGGCTGCGGGCTGACACATGAGTCTGCACGTCTCACCTTGTAGCATGATACAGACTCCATTTTGTGATACACACAGACTCCATTTTGAGTACAACGATCTAGGCCTCAGTGGCACAAGCGGCCTGCAGGGCTGCAGCTCTCCCCCATCTGACCGCGCACAGCGAGCCAGAACTCCCCTCACCCTCCTCCCCATGGCGGCTCCGCTGAAGGCCTGTTCTTACGAGCAACTAGGCACGAACAAGTAACAATACAGACACTATGGCCCTCATTACGACCCTGGCGGAGTGGGTTTACGCCAGCGGTATTCGTGGCGGACCCGTCCGCCCTACTACGAGTTCCCGTAGCGCCATGGAGCCTTTCTCCGCCTGGTTTTTCCGGGCGGAGAAATCCATGGCGCTACGGGACCTTGTTGTTAATTACGCCACCGTAGTTTACGGTGGCGTAATTAACGCCTTCCGCACTCCCATTATACCCTATGGGGCAAAAATGGGAATGGGGAAGGGTAAAATGGGGATTGGGGATTTACCGCCCCGCCAAGGTCGGAATGGGGCGGAAAATCCGCCAACCCCCATGGCGGTATCGGCAGCTTTCCGCCGTGCTCCATGGTGCATTTTGCACCGCGATTTCCGCCAGGGTCGTAATGAGGGCCTATATCTTTTACCTTCCGCAATACATCATTGACCTGATGGTGACCGGACCTTAAGCTAGGGCTTGAGAAAACAAAGCTGCCTCTATAAAACATGTCCTGTCTCCTTGCAGACCCCTTCATCTACAATTTATGTTGTGAATAACCCCCAACCCTGTTCCCCGTTTGAAGTATCAGATATGAATGTTAAGCCCGTGAGCCACCCAGTTGTATCCATGCTGCTAAGCAATTTGTGAGGAGGCTCAAAATCCATAATGTTGATTGTTCATATTAAAATGGGACAACACTTGCCCATCCCAGAACACCTAAAGTTATCAAACATACGTATATTCGAATCTGTCATCACTGACCAAAGGTCATTGTTACTGCGCAACATTTAAAAGGCAATGTACAAAATCCCCATGCATGATAGGATTTTCCATGACACACGCACGTGTACACGTAGGTAATTAAACATATACAAACCTTTTTAAGTAATAAGCACCACCTTTTGTCAATGAAATGTCGTTTGAAGCAATTGTTTTAACCCTTGAGCATGTACATCAGTCTGATCATAAGTATAACGTTGTAACCTGTCACTGATGTTGATGTATACACCAACCTGGTTCTACCTTATGTTTAATGCTAGCTTTTCCCTTGTGCCCCCGCAACACAATGAAGAACTATGCATGATGTGATGTTAACAAAAGCTTTTTATTGATTCTGTGAACACAGTTCTCTTGAACCACGAAGAAGTATAATGCAAATAATGCTCATAAGCTCACACAATCGTTGATATATCTATAGATGCATGCATATATGCAGATATGCAACTGTACTGGCATACCTCATTTTTCTGTCTTTATAATGATGTGCATGCTACTTGATGATGCAATCCCATGAAAGGTTACAAGGCCATCTCCCCCTTCACCTAGAGAACCGCGTATTCAACTCCCCCCCTCCTCCCTCCAAGGCCCAGCTGAGGCTTGAAGGTCCCTGGTTTATGGATGTTAGAATAATACAGCTACACCTCCCTGCATTCCTGTTGGGCCCTCACCAAGTAGTGACCTTCCCCCTTGCCCCCTGACACTTGATGCCACCATAAAATCACTGTGTACCGCAATGCCCTGGTTAAGAAGAATTATGAGCAACACGGCCCCACATCCTGACGCCTTTTGGTGTGCCAGCTATGTGTCCCCTGACCCAGTGGTATTTTAGTTCACCCCAACCTCGACTGGCCATGGTGGCAGTCATTCACTCTTGTACTAACACACTATAAAAATGTCTCTTACTACATCTAACAAAGTAGAATTATAAAGGCATCCTAGCCCATGCCCCATGATAAAACATCTGGGCCCATGAATCTACCCCTCTCTGTTAACGATGACTTTACAATGATGTATCGAGAGGACCCAGAGTTATATGCTATTTCTTTTGTGATGTTAGATTACAATTTTTAGGATTCATATGACAGACTGAAGTAGAAATCAGTAATGAATGAGTATGTGTGGCCACAAGTGCAAATGTTAGTGCAGCCGCGATGTATCAACCCAAACAGCTCGTGACCTGATACTCCACCTCGATGAGCCCAGCTGACCCGAGCACCCTGCGCTGCCACCACGTGGATCTCTGCAAATCATGGAGCGCCGCACCTATATTGTACATAGTAGCTAGTCTTCACCACCCAATCCCCACGACTATGTGCCCCCTATAGCTTACCTCACCGATGACGTGTTTCTGTAATAAATATGAATGTCTTTCCATTATCTGGCAGATCACTCTCAGAGTTTGCAGAGTCCTCTGCATGCCCTATATTGATTTCGATAAAGCCTTTTATACTTCACCCACACTTGGTCTTGGTCTCATTCCCTGCTGGGGTGTGTACATTATTGACTCCCATTGTAGAGTTAAATGCCTTTTTGGGGGACGCTCACATTCAAGTGGTGACCCCAACGTGATTCATCTTTTTTGTCCCTTTTGGCACGAGTATTCCCCGGCCACAGCGGAGACGCACGGCGCACCCCCTCAAGAGAGCTGCCTGCCTACGGCAACCGGTACGCTTAGACGTGCGCACGCAGTAGGGCGAGACAGTACGGGTCCCACTTCACAAAACCATAGTACCGCTCGCCGGGGGTGGCCATTGAGCATGGGTCAGTGCCGCCTGGACGGACCAGGTCCGGAGGGTCTCGGATCATGACGGACACGTGAGTATTAAGTGTGAGCGACATTAAAATGAGTCGGATATAGATACAAGTATATGAGGTCAAGCTAAGTTAAAAAAAGGGCTCTTTCAAGGGTAAACTAATTGTTGCTTTTATACTTTCCTCTTTCTGTTGCATATGGCCATTAGAATAAGTTAAGGAGATTAAGAGGTAAAAAGGAAGATGGGAACCTAGCTCTGCAAGGGGGTAGAAGGCGGCGCCGCATAGTGCTATCTTGACTAGTACTGGGAATAAGTGAAATAGAGAAATTATTAGTAGGAGTCTCATATGAGAAGAAGACTCGGAGTAGAATTTAGAAACGCTTTCATTCTTTTTCCGCTTTTCTAAAAATCTATGGGAAGATATTCTGACAATTTAAGGGTTTAAGGGTGCAACGGGTTGAAGTTAAAGGGATTAAGTGGATAAAGAGCAGTGTAGAACAAGAAAGGGAGGCATATGTTACATGTTGTATGTAAAGCGTTTGTCCAATCAATGTCATGTACTGAACACAACATGTTTATTTTATGATCACAATGTTTTGGGTGAATTGATAAAATGATTGTGTAATGTGTGAATGAAAATTGGTCATTGTAAGTGTGACCCTTCAAAATTTGGTACGCAGGGTATATTAAAGTGGTATATTAGCAATAGAATATCACCATTACCAACAGTGTGTACATAACACTCACCCAGAGGAGGAGGATACCAAAAGGGGGATAACAGACGGGAGAGTAACATGGGGGCGGAAACACCAGTGGCCCACATTTGCCAAAATGTACCAGGCTATGCAGAACATATAACAAAATACCATGACCAATGGGTCACAGAATTAAAAGGGGAAGGGTTGCCCAGGTATGGCCCCAAGGAGGATCTTTTGATAAAAGTGTGCTAGACATGGTGGCCACATGCTTGTTCATCAAATACAAAGGAAAGCAATTGTAGAATAGAAGGGAGATACTAGATTTATGGAGGCTGTTCGAAGAAGTGCCCCCAATTAAGAGAAAGGAACCAGCACAGGAACAGATTACCTCTCCCCTGGCAACAGAAGGAAGTGAAAAAAAGGGCGAAGGGAAGGAAGGACCAGTAGAAGTAGCACAACTATATCCCCTTTTAAATGAACCAGTACCCACTGAGGGATACAGTGGCCCAGTGTATGTGTCAAAACCCACCACCCCGAATGCACCACAACCCACTGCACCGCCACCATATGAACGCTCAAATACTAGTGGACAGGTGAGTACGCCGACAATAGATATTGAAAAATTCACAGAAGATTTAGATTCCAGACTATCAATGGCCTGAAGTGAACTGTCTAGGATAAGTAGTATATGCGAACAGGGCGGATCAGAGAGTCCCAAAATCGAACAAACACAGGGGACGCAAACACCTTACCGGTCCATAGAAGAAGGGTGGAAAAAGGGAGAGATATTATTCTGAATACAGGATGAACCGACCAGAATAATAGAGCTAGAACAGGGCACTCCTGAGGGAGAGAGGGTGGAAGAAAGAATGGCCACAGGAGGGGCGGAGGAGTTGTGCTGTGACATAGAGGAAGATGAGTTAGAAGGAAGAAGAATTGGATTTGCGGCAGGAGGGGCACCAGTGAGGATAGATGAAACACCTTTGGGGAGGGCAATGGAGTAAGAATGGAATGGAAGACTAAGGAGTAGAGTGGGAAGGATGGCAGTAGTAGGAAAGAAAGGGCTGAAGGTGAGTATTGGGAAAGGGACGAAAGGTAAGTTACAGCTGCACTTGATACACAGAGGAGGAGGGAGGCCAAACTACATACCCTGGGCATAGATGGACAAGGCCAATTTGTTGAAATTTTTGCCCCCACTGTCTGTAAGCACAAGTAAAAAACACACAGCTGGGTTTCCATTAGCGGTAGGTGATGTTAAAAGTTTACTAGTATCGGCAGTGGGTGATCAAGCTGACCGGGTTTGGGTGAAGGCCGGATTCCCAGGAATAACATTAGATTGTGACAGGCATGATGGTGCTTCTTTTAACACAGTAAGAGCAAGAATCTGGGATGCATTAAGAGACACCTTCCCAGATACACCGGACTTACAGTCAGTAATGCAGTGAACGATGAATGATGGGGAAGACGCAATGGCTTTCATGTTACGGGTGCAGGAGATGTGGAGAGCAGAAACAGGTATGGCCTGGGACCGTCAACTTCCTTGTTTTATTTTATAATAAAAAGGGGGCTCCCAAAAGAAGTCCAAAAAGCACTCAACAAAATAGCAGGTATTGAAGCAAAAAGATGGCACGAGGTACAAAGCATCATAGTACACCACTGCAAAAGGATCAAAGAAAGGGAGAAGGAGATAATGCAGCGAAGGTTGGCAGGCATGGCAAAATTAATACAGATGAAACTTGTGAAGGTCACAGCAGTTGTAGCTGCACTCCCCACAGATAGAGAACAAGAGGAGGAGGAGTGGTCAGTAGCAATAAAAGGGAGAATGGCAGCTAATTTGTCGGGAAATGGGCAGGAACAGTGGAACGGACAGAAGCAGTATGGAGCAGTACGGAGGGCCGCAGTGGCAAGTGTGGAGCACCCGAGGAGGAAGAGGGGGGTAGAGAGGGCAAAGAGGTGGTGGCCCAGGATACGAAGTGCAGGGCAGGTACGGAGGCCCAGGCCCATGGGGGGGACAAGGGAATTGTTGGAATTGTGGGAGGAGGGGACATTTCTCACGGGAGTGTAGAAGCAGGCCCATGAATACTTGTCAAAATGGACAGAAATATGGCCACCCCCACACAGGAAGCCCATATGGGCTGCCAATAGGTGGTGGAGGGGGAGGAGGACAGCAAGATCAGAGGTGCCCAGATGAGCATAGGGTACAGCCGTGTAATGTTCAGCAACACCAACAATGCTGCGAGCACATGACTCACACACAGGGTAACCCTCTCGCCACAATGGCAAATGGTTCACCTACACACTTTGGCGGGGTGGCTGTGGTATCTGGAAATGATTTTGACAATGGGGGATACAACAAGGCATCCAGCATAGGACAGCCCACAGAGAGTGCTTGCGTGTCCAGTACTATCAACAACCCTTGATGCAGCAGAGGAACCATTGGTGGGGGCGGAGATAGGGAACAAACAATTTATTTTTATGGTATATTTGGGAGCTGAAAAATCATGCCTACGAGAAGGCAGGTTTCCGCTATGTAATTGTAAATTCGAGATGCAGGGGTTCTCTGGGGCGGTGGTCGAAGTTCCGTAAACAGAAGATTTGGATGTAACAGTGGGTGGAAAAACAGTACGAGCTCCCCTGCTGTACTATGAAGAATCTCTGGTCAACTTGCAGGGGAGGGACCTCCTCAGCAAGCTCAATATGACAATTTCATTTACAAAGAGGGGGATAGTGTGCTCGACCCCGGGGATCTGCCCATTGCGAGTCATGCTAGTAATACACACACGAGCAACAGCATCAGAAATACGCGGCATACCGGTGGACCCAGACATGTTCATTCAGGGATTGAAAACACTAACACGAGTGGTTCCAGAGTTAAAACGCCAAGAGTGGAGGGTGCCCGCAGAGTTTATCTTTCATCCTGTAGCACGCCCAGAAATAGTGCTAGGAACAGTGATGCCCTTAGACTTACATGCAGTACAAGTATCGCAACACAGAATAGCAGTTATTGGGATGGACATACATGGGTGCCAATGGCGCACAGTATTCTGCATTAATGCTAACATTGCACTGAGAGATTTGTCTGATGAGGACCTATTCACAGACTCAGGCACGGATGGGGAAATAATAATGGAAATCGTGATTCCCTGTGACATCATTATACAAACACAACAGGTGCCAGTGCAGCTAATGGCAGTAGTAGGAGCGCCTCCATCCTTCTTTGACAATGACATACAACTAGTGCCAAAGGACTTATGGACGACAGGCCCACATGATGTAGGGCTGTTGCATGAGGTAACACCAGTGAAGATAAAACTCAAACATGGAGCATTACTGCCCAGAGTAAAACAGTACCCCCTGTCCCGGGAAGCAGAAGAAGGAATAAAAGAACGATTAATGCACTGTTAGCACAGGGAATAATAGTGCCATCAAATTCACCATGTGATACTTGCATTTACCTCATCAAGAACGCAAAGGGCAGGGCGTGGAGGATGATCCAGGACATATGTCCACTTAATGACATCATACAGAAGGAATTCGCATTAGTTCCTATCCCTGCATCAATTCTGTGCATTATACCGAAAGATGCATCTTGTTTCACAGTGGTGGACTTGAAGAACGCATTCTTCTCAGTACCACTAGATGAAGAATCATGATATTTGCCAGCATTCACATTGGGAGGAAAGAGATACGAACATTGTAGGTTACCCCAAGGATACTGTGAAAGCCCAAGTATATTCAACAGAATTTTAAACGAAGATCTAGGAAATGTTGTCACAGAAAGCACCATCATTCAGTACGTGGATGATTTACTGATTTGTGGAAAAAATGAGGACGAGTGCAGGAAGGATTCCATTACACTTTTGACATTGTTGGCCCGCAAAGGATACAAAGTAGACAAAGAGAAACTACAATACTGTCAGAAAGAAGTGTTGTATTTGGGACAACTGATCTCAAAGGATGGCAAAAAAATCATACCAGACACGGTAGCCGCCATCAAGGCAGTAAGCAAGCCAAAAACAGAGAAAGAGATGAAGAAATTCCTCGGCATGTGTAACTACTGCCGAGCCTGGCTATCAGAATATGCAGGATATACAAAGCCACTACTACAGGGACTCAAGGAAGCACAAAGAGAAAACACTGAAATACAATGGACAGCAGAGATAGATGAGTCCTTCACAACACTTAAGGAGCTAATTTCAACAGCACCAGTACTTGCGAACCCAGACTACGAACGCAAGTTTGACTTATTTTCACATTGCAACGGGACACTCATGGTAGCGGTCTTAACACAAAAAACATCTCTGGGGCACAAACCATTGGCCTATTACAGTGGAACACTGGATGCAGTTATGCAAGGACACTTCGCTTGCGAGCAATCTCTTGCAGCCGCAGTGTTTGCAATTGAAAAAAATGCAACATTTGTGATGGGGTGTTCTGTGACACTGTCCGTGGAACATTCATTATTCGCCATATTATAAAGATCAAAAAACACATTGGGCCTCATTACGACCCATGCGGTAAGGGGTTTACGGCAGCGTAAACAGAGCCGACCCTTACCGCCTGATTCCGAGGTCCCTTAGCGCCATGGAGGATTTAACACCTGCTTTTAGCAGGTGTTAAAATCCATGGCGCTAAGGGACCTTGTTGTTAATTACGCCACCGTAAGTTACGGTGGCGTAATTAACGCCTTCCCCACTCCCATTATGCCCTATGGGGCAAAAATGGGAATGGGGAAGGGCAAATGGGGATTGGGGACTTACCGCCCCGCCAACCTCGGAATGGGGCGGTAAGTCCGCCAACCACCATGGCGTAAACATAGTTTACGCCATGGTGGTAAAGGTACGACCCAGGCGGTAACTTACCGCCTGGGTCGTAATGAGGCCCCTAGTCAGAGAGCCACAGAATATGAAGTTAGTCTGTCCAGCGCCAACATACACATAGTGAGATGCAAAAATGGTCAACCCTGCAACATTCACAGAAGCATGCACAGTGGAAGACATGCAAACACATGATTGTGCAACATACAGAGGAGAGGATGGGGACACGCCCACAGTAAGTGAAAATGCACTGGCTGAAGGAGAAATATACTTCATAGACGGGTCAGCATCAATAAATTCAGAAACAGTAGAAAAACACGTGGGAATAGCTGTTGTGAGATTAAAGGAAGGTGAATATTTTAATGTGATTCTGTACACTGTATTCCGTTTGGTTGTGGAGTCTGACAAACTCCATAGGTATCATCTTTTATATTGTGTCACACAGAATCCTCAGTGTTGTGACACAGGGAAGTCTTTCAGATTTCCCAAATGTTTATAATACATTCTCTTGGATAAACTACTGTTTCCAAGAGCAGTAAAGTGAAATTGATTTTACTTACCATCGTAACTTGCTAGGCCCAGCACACCCTATCTTAAAATAGAGTGTTGGAGGAGTTACCTAGTATCCCCTTTGTCTATCTTTTCATGTAACATGCATTTTATGTTACTCTTTCTCACTGAATGGCTGGTGGCAGTGTCTTTTTTTGTTTGAACTATAGTGTGTATTTACCGCGAGAGCCATCTTTGTCAAATAGGCCCCAGTCTTCTTTTTCTGCCATTTATTTGAGGAAACGTCATTCTTGAGATTTACTCTGTGCGGCAAACCAGGTTTGGTCTCTTTTTTCATTTTGCCTTTGGCAGGATTCACGAGCGAAGCCCACCTCTGGATCCAGAGTGTCTGGGGTAGGCAGGAAGTGAGGGAGGTTCCCAAAACTCCCTCTGCTTAGTCTCCTAGGAGAACCAAATGCACTCTGTGTTGATTGACCGGCTGACTGTCCGGCAAGGACATCCACCCTGCTGGGTGACTGACAGCTAGGCTGGAATGAATGGGAGAGAACTGAATAAAAGGCGGGAGTTTTGGCTTGGAAGGCAGAGTCGACCACTGGACGATGGAACTGAAGAAAAACTTGAAGAGAATGCCTCCTGCAACTACTGGGACGTTGGTTTGCCCAGTGAAGCTCTGCTGCAGTGCCTAAATGCAAAGTTTGCATCGCATTTCTGAATAACAGATCCATGAGGGTTTATTCCCCTACGGCGGCTGTAAAACCTGCACCAGTCACCTGTGGGGTATCACAAGGATTGTGTGTCTCCCCTACTTTGTACAACGTGTTTACAAAGTCACTATTTGATATTCTGGACTATCTGGGTGTCATCTACACCAATTATGCCGATGACACCCAGATATTCATCCATATCACAGGAGATTAGGACTCTGACTCTATTGCTGTTAATATCATCTACCAAGTCATCCAAGCTTGGATGGTGCAACATGGACTTGTCTGAACGATGAAAAGACAGAGCTCCTCATCCTCGGCTCTCACCAAAGACTCAGCAGACTAGACCCCCTGTTTAAATCCATCATCATTGATGGCAACACCATTAAGGTCTCTAAGGACACCAAAACACTAGGGGCCTCATTACGAGTTGAACGGTAAAACCGGGTTCATTACCGGCATGCCCGAATGAGCGGGTCCGTGCTCGTATGAACCCGCTAATAGAGGGTGATTACGAGTGCGCGAGCAAGCCCGTCCACCCATGCCGGTAGTGGCAATACCGCCATGCCGCTAAAGGGCCTCCAACTCCCCTATACTGGCATTGTGGGACCCGCCCATAGCGGTACCGCCTCATACCAACCCCTAAATACCGGCATGGTAATACCGGCATGGTAATACCGTGTTCGCAAAAAAACTGACCCGGAAATTACGTCATCGCGCAGGAATGGGAAATGGGCCGGCGGCCATCTTTAAAAACACAATCCATTCCCATCCTCCATAACCACCAGTCGATACTCGGAGAGCACAGTGTAAATCCATAGAGGATGTCAAAGGCTACCGGGAAGACCAGCCCCCGGCTGCGTAAACAGCGTTACTCAGAAGCAGAGCTCACCATATTAGCGGACACTCTAGCTGCACATGCAGACACAACACAATCCCACGACAAGAAGCGGGAGGTGCAGCAACAAAAGAGGCAAATCTGGCAGGAGGTAGCCCGCAAGGTATCAGCCGTAGGTCCCACCCCGCGCAGTGTGAGGGACTGCAGGAAGCGGTGGGATGACCTCCGGTTGAGGGTACGCAATATCATGGCCACCAATCGGAGGGAGGCCATGGCCACAGGCGTGGATGCCCAACCCCCTGCCAAATTGATGACCTAGGAGGAGACGGCCAGCAGATTCATCAGTCCTGAGTCCATCGAGGGATTATGCGAGATGGAGACGGGTGCGGCATCAACCGTGGAAGGAGGTGAGTGACCCTGCAGATCCCTGTCGGGGAGACCATGAAATAGCACAAGTGAAGTGGTAGAGAGTCTAGGCAAGGCAATGCATGTCCCAACACCCACATGACCATACCCAAATACAGATGGCGGGCCAAACACTGCCACACTGAAATGCATGCTGAGTGCCCATCCCTTAACCAACACACAGCCAACACACCTGGAGCTTGCCCATGTGATACTTCACACAAACCCAAAATCAACGGCATGCCACCTGCCATGCAGTGAATGCTTACATGCCCCCTCTGAATACCCGGCGTGACACACCTGTAAGACATGAAAGCATGATCAAATGAATAATGAACAGCACCGCCACTGCCATGTCACACCATCACTGATGCCCTGCATCTCTTCTACCCCCCAAGCACAGATGAGGAAGAAGCAACCCAGGAGACAACTGCGAGGGCATCCACCTCACACCGTAAGAAGAGGGCACCCACCACCACCACCTCCGCTGGAAACAAGCATGCCACACCCACACCTGTCCAAGGGGAGTCCCTGGAAGCACCCGCCTCCACTTGGGAAGAACTTGATGCCAGTGTGGAGCCTGAGGGAGACACCGAGGTGACATGCCTGGCCACCCCGAGCCCCGTGTCCACCCCCTCGCCCCAACACCTGCAGTCACCCACCTGCAGTGAAGTTGATCCCTGCCTCCGTGACTGTGACCTACCCACCTCTGAGGAGTCCAGTCCCGAAAATGCCATCCACGTGACTGCACAACCCACCACTCCAGCCCCCTCCAGAACCCTGGAGACACGATTGTCGATGGTGGAGGCCCAACAGGAGGACATGATAGACCTACTCAGCCAGTTCATAGTGGACGGGGAGGAAACCAGGCGGGGTATTGCCACAGCAATTGCAGGGACCACAGCAGCCATCGAAGCAAACACAGCCGCTGTCAATGCATCAGCTCGGCTAATGAGGGACTGTCTGGGGGTGGTGACACAGGTGCTGACCTCAATGCTGCTTCATATGCAGCGGCCACGGCTTACAGGAGGTGTGGAACCTGCCAGCGAATCACCTACTACCTCCACACCAGCTTCATCTGTCCCCACCAGCCCAGTGTGCCACTCACGTAGGAGTGCAAGGCACACTGAAATGCCGCCTCTGGACAGGAAGAACTCCCGGAAGTAGTGTGGGGGGACAATGGTAGTGGGACACAAGATGGGGGGTGAAAGTGTGCATCTTGTGGAGTCTATTGGGGGTGTTGGTGTTTGTTGGGGGGGTCACAGAGTTTGTTGGGGGAATCGGGTAGGGGGGAGTGGGCACATTTTTGCTGTTGTAAATAATACAAACGTTGTGATAAGAAAAATCCATGGCTGGACATTGTTATTTTTGTGTGCATCCATTTAATGTGGTAAGGTGTTCAGTGCCCAACTCCCAACATTCCCTGTGTGCATGTCCACATTGGCCCAGTGTCTGACTGACACAAGTCTTTCATAGTCCCTGTGTTTCAGAAGTATTTGTGAATTTGTGCTTGGCGTACAGCATGGCCATCCCGTGCATCACGTACTGGCAGGAGGGCTACTTCACCTCCGTCTCCATCCTCATCATCCTCCCCCGGCCCATGCATGTCATTGTCAGGTGGCAGTGGTACATTTCTCCGGACACATATGTTGTGCAGCATGACACAGGTCATGGTGATCTTTGCCACCTTCTCAGGCCTATATAGGAACCGCCCCTTCAACAGGCCAAAGGTCTGCTCAATCACAACACGGGTACGGGTGTGCACATGATTGTACTCCTCCTCATGGCTGTTCTGCGGGTTACGCACAGGGGTGAGTAGCCACGGCCTCAAGGGATATCCTCCATCACCTGCAAACAGATTCAAATAGGTGTGTGTCTCTCTGAACTGCCACATTCAGGGAGCACAGTCATGACGGCAGCTATTTGGTGTGGCCATGCACATGTCCCTGTAAGCATGAGACATGCATATGTCCCTGTAAGCATGAAAAAATGTTATCTAGGTGCAATCTATACTGTCATGAGGTGTGGTAGTCTGGATGGTGTTCAATAGATGATGTAGGGTGTAATCATGCATGCTGAGGCAGATATGCTGTGGTAGTGCAACAATGTTTTGACTCCAATTCATACTGTTCAATATTTACTATGCATGGTCACACTGCCCACATTGCCACACTTGCCATCCTGTTCATTCATGCATTGCTTGCCATCACCATGGTGGCCTGGTTGTGCCTCTTACTTGTTCTCATCGATATGTATTATTTGTGATATGTGGCCCAGTGAAGTGTCATGTACCGCTTGACTGGTTCAGGTCAGGAGTGTTTGGCTCTGCATGCATTCTCCAATGACCGGCTATTCCCACCCAGGTGCAGTTTTCCCCCCCTTTCCCACCCAGGTGCAGTATTCCCCCCTTATGCATCCCCACACATCAGTACCCCAAAGCAGTGCCATGGGACGGTTGTGCAACTCACCAAGCAGCCAGGCACGTGGTCCGGCATGTCGCTCCATGTGATGGGGTAGCGTGGAATTACCCAGTAACATGGCATCATGTGTTGATCCAGATAATCGGGCGCAGCAATGGGTGATGATCTTCCTGGAGTCACATACCATTTGCACATTGATGGAGTGGTATTGCTTGCGATTGCGGTACACCGCCTCTATGGCATGGGGGACTGCCAATTCCACATGGGTGCAGTCGATGGCACCGACACAATTGGGCATGCCTGCCAGTGCATGGAAGCCTACTTTTGTTTTTCTCCTGGGCAGTCCGTGGTAGAGATATGTGGGTGCCTGCGTGCATCAGGAGGGCATCCAGCACTTGGTTCAGCATGCGTGAAAATAGTTGTTGTGAAATGCCATGCAGCTGGCCCACTGTGTGTTGGTAGCTGCCTGTGGCCAGGAAGTGTAGCACAGACACCACCTTTAGTAGTGGGGGCATGGCAGTGCGTATTCCTATGTGGCTGGCAATGTCGTTCTGTATCATGTCCACTATGGTGGTGATGGTGTCACGGTCCAACCGGTACAGGGTGTGGATCTGCTCAGGGATAAGGTTGAATGGGCTGGGTCATGTGCGAGGGATTGGAGGCTGCCTACGAGGCACTGGTGGCTGCGCTGGTGGTAATTGCTGGGCCTGTCTCACCCTCCTTCTCCTCCTGCGTCTCCTCTGTGCTGCCTGTTGTTGCTGCTGTAGTTGTTGTTGTTGTTGCTGTTGTTGCTGTAGTTGTAGCAGTATAGGCATGTCCTCCAGCGCCATGATTGCAACTGCTAGTGTTAGCATTTTGGTGTAGGAAGGGGTGTGGTGTGTAGGTGTGCTCCTTTTGTACTGGGCCAGTCTACATTGCCTCCACCTGTGGGGGAGGGTGTGGTGTGTGGGTGTGCTCAGTTTATACTGGCACAGCCTCCATTGGGCCTCATTACAACCCAGGCCTTAAGGGTTTAACGGCGCCGTCGGCGCCGTTAACCCTTAACGCCTGATTACCATTTTAACGGCTGCTTTTAGCAGGCGTTAAAATGCAAGGCGCTAACCCGCCTTGGTGCTAATTACGGCACCGTAATTTACGGTGCAGTAATTAGCGCCTTTCCCACTCCCATTATGCCCTATGGGGCAAAAATGGGAATGGGGAAGGGTAAATGGGGAATGGGGATTTACTGCCCCACTCACCTTGGAATGGGGTGGTAAATCCGCCATCCACCATGGTGTAAACAGAGTTTACACCATGGTGGTAAAGTAGGGAACTTACCGCCTGGGTTGTAATGAGGCCCATTGACTCGACATGTGGGGATTGTGTGCACCTGTGGCAGCTGCCTTGTATCCTGATTGCTGTTTGCGGGTGGTCCACGATGCCTGTATGGCCGGCATTGTGCAGCCCATGATTACCGGCTTCGCAATGCCGGTATTTGCATGTCTCCGTAGGTTGTGATTCCCACCTATTACTGGCATGCCGGTATTTGCTCCCTGAAGGGGCACGTGTATGCGCCTATGCCGCTATTAGCGGCACAGTTGTTTAGGGTGCTGCTAATACCAGGTTTGCGGGTTGGAATGCAAACGGGACGGTAAACGATGCCGGTATTACCATACCGGCATCGTTTTTGCCTTACCGGCATACCTCCTAATGAGGCCCTAGGTATTTACATCGCCTCCCCTCTATCCCTGACTAGACAAACCAATGCAGTCTCCTCCGCTGCTGCTTACCCTTGTAAACTCATCACAGCCAGTCGTCCTTTTTTATCTCCAGCTAACTGTACTACATTAGCCAGGACCTTGGTGTTGTCTAAAATCGATTACTGCAATGCCCTTTATCTTGGCACTAACCTTTGCAATATCAATAAGTTACAAATCATCCAAAACAATGCCATTAGAGCTGCACTAAACATCCATCGGAACCAGCACATCTTAGACACTAGACAAAGTATGCGCTGGCTTTCAGTAGCGCAAAGAATATCCCTGAAAACATTTGCTCTCACACACAAATGCCTCACGAACCATGCACCAAGCTACCTAGCCAATAGATTCTCGATTCACACTTCAAACAGACCCCTCAGAAATGCTCAGACTAATTTCCTATCCATACCTCGCTTTAACCTTCAAAGATCTGGTGGGACTAGCTTCTCAGTTATGGCGGCGAAACTCTGGAACTCGCTCCGCAACCTTCTAAGAGCTGAACCATCTTTCCAGACCTTCAAAAACATGGCTACAACTTGGCTATCTGCCCAAGATTCGCCCCTGACAGCTCACTAGCCCCCACCTATGTGTCTGCATATTGCATCACCCCTTTGTAAATATGTAACTAACTATCATGTACTATATGTGTATGTATATAATCTTCTTTGTAACTTTGTAAATAATGTAATGCTCTTGTCTGTTCATACCATGTTGTAACCTAAGTGATGGGCCGGATGCCCCTGGGCCTGGTGCACTTTATAAATAAAATAAATACAAATACAAATAAAGACAGAGATGCCCCTGCACGGATGACTTCTCCCCTTGAGTTGGTGGGACCAATCAACTCCAAAGTAATCCACCTGGACATCCATCTCAGAGCTGGTTGAATTTCCAGAGTTGCTGCTGGAAACCGTATGGCCAGGGAGAGGAACACCAGATTGTATGCGTTGCTGTTAAACTGGTTTAGAGCTTTTGAAAGATCCTCCGGACTCCCAGGAACCAGGACTAACCAAGCCTGAGCCCCCTCAACAGAGTGTGGGACCCCAGAAGCAAGGCAATCCATCTTGACAGCCAGGAACTGTTGTGTTGCTATTTGTGGTAGACATGAGGAGCTGAAACACTGAACAGCTACTGAAAGTGAAGTGTGCCGGTTGCGAGTTTTGACCATCCCAGTGCATTGCAGGAGTCCCCCGACATCCTCCCTCTTGTCCCCAAGATTGAGGCCCAGGAACAGCGAGATCTGCAGAGCTGCACAGGAACAGAGGTCATCAGCTGCATCTTTTCTTCATTTCTAAGGTACTGTAAAAAGTCTGAGAGAACTTACCTCTTACTGTAGAGTGCTTGAAACTTCTACAACTCACAAGTCTAATCAGCTTGTGGCCCAACATTTGATTCTTCTTTTCATCAAAGACTCCTAAGAACTTGTGCAAAGACTTTTCCATTTACTTACCAGAAGGGCTTCATCCTATACAAGACTTTTGCCCATTGACTTTGGCTTAGCCTATTGAATTATATGACTCTTCTTTAGGAATCCAAAAGTATTTGCATACTTAATAATAGTTGTGGTCTCTTGTTGTTGTACTAACCTTTGCCTTTTACCAACTTCTAAGAGTATTCTAAATGTCAACAGTAAGATAGTAATGTCCCCAGCACCCTAGTTATTGAAGTCACCTGTCATTGTAGGTTGTGTCTGTGGGCCATCCCATCAGGGTCTTTACTGATTTAGAAACTAAGAGTGTACAGTATTGAAGGGTATTTGTGTGTTATTATTATATTGCTCCCTTCTGAAGAAGGATTATTCTAACTTACTGATAAATACATTAATAATTGTTTATGCAAGAAACCTTGAGTGGAAGAGTTTATTTGAATACCTGTAACTATAAAACTCTGTGTAACTCCACTACAGCTCACAATGACCCCTCTTGAGATACGCCTGGCTGCTCAACACACTACCAAATCTCTGTAGTACAAGCTTATACCAAAGGTTGGGTTTCCTATACCTGTGGTCACAGT
This sequence comes from Ambystoma mexicanum, assembly GCF_040938575.1. Lineage (NCBI taxonomy): Eukaryota > Metazoa > Chordata > Amphibia > Caudata > Ambystomatidae > Ambystoma > Ambystoma mexicanum. The sequence goes on along the minus strand of NC_090935.1, from coordinate 838,807,250 downwards.
TGTGTGTAGTGTTCCCAGAGGGTACTGCATGCAAACTTTGCCTAACAAGACACTACCACCCTGTTCCTCTCCGAATGGGCAGATATCTGCTCCTCCCTACTCTCAAACACCTCCAATCTCCTCCTATTGAGTGACTTCAACATCCATTGGACTCCCCTACCTCTGCATCCACTCTTTTCATCAACCTCTGCTCCTCTCTTTCCCTCTCCATTATCCCCGTTGGTCTGACTCACTTGGCTGGTCACCCCTCTCTCCTGGTCAGACCATTCTCTCCTCTCCTCCCACCTTCATCCCTGCGGCCCTCCTACTGCTCCCTCTAAAGCCCTGCCAACCTCATTCTCGAACATCCACCTGATGAAACAAGTGTCAGCTGCTGCCTTTGCTTTGTCTTCCATCCCTCCTTCCCCCCTACCACAGGCTCTACCACAGACTCTGCTCTCAGCACCCTTCACTCAGCCATCACCAGTACTCTTGACATCCTTGCCCCAGTCATGTGGATCCGCCTGAAACCCTACTCTAAGCTTTACACCTGGTATGACTCTGAACGTGCAGCCCTAAACGAAAGTGCAGAGCAGCGGTACAGAAGTGGCAAACCTCAGGTTGACCTCCTGACAAACTGGCCTGCCGCCTGCTTCAAAGGCAATACAGAGTCTCCATCCATGCCAAGAAAAGGGCCCACATTCAGGCACGGGTAACTGGTGCATCTAATAACATGGCTGAACTCAAAATCTCCAGGGAGCTAGCCAACCCTTTCGCAGTCTTCTCCTCCCCACTTCTTTCCCAGGCCCTCTGCAATACACTGGGCACACACTTTACCACCAAAACTCAGGACATCCCAAACACACATGTCACTCACCCCACCAAACCAATCCCACTCCTCCTTCCCCCCTTTCGCCACTCACCCTCCTCCTGCCTCCTTCACTTCCTTCACCCCTGTCACACCTGAAGAAGTTACCAGAGTTGTCCGCTTTATGAAGGCTTCTTCCCAACAGAATCCCCCCTGCTCATCCAGAACCCTCAAGGACAACATTGACTCTCTTGCCTCTGCACTCGCTGATTTCTGCAACCACTCTTTCACCTCTGGTTCTTTCCTCAAGCACTCCCTTGTGTGCCCGCTTCTGGAAAAACCGTCAGCAGACTGTACCTGTTCATCCAACTACCACCCTATTTCAATCACCCCGTTACTGCGGAAACTACTGGAGAAGCTGGCCTTGCCTCAACTCAACTCGCACACTGAACTTGTCGGGGGTCTTCACGACAATCAATCTGGAGTCCGAGCATCCAGAGGCAGGAAACTGCTCTTCTGAACACCCTTGAAGAACTGCTTGCTTTTCTAGACTCTAACTCCCCAGCTGTCCTCATCCTACTTGATATCTCCTCGCCCTTTGATGCTGTCAAACATTCCATCCTCATACAAAGGCTCCAAGATACCCTTGGTATCTCGGAACGGGCACTGGAATGGCTGACCTCTTTCCTAACTGACCACGCTTTGCCCAAGTTATCTTGGGCACCTTCCCCTCTCCTTCTTCCTTCTCCACATGTGGTGTCTCACAGGGATCTATCCTCTCCCCCTGGATCTTTAACATCTAACCTGCTCAGCTGGCACTCCTCATATCCTCCTTCTTTCCCAACTTCCAGTGTTATGCAGACGAAACTCAACTCTATTTCAGACTTCTTGCTGACTTGCACCTTCCTTCATCCCTGACTACATATCTGCCATTCAGGCCTGGTGCTCCCCCAATGATCTCTGCCTCAATGCCAGCAAAACTGAGATCCATCCAATTGGGACCCCTGCTCCCTCCTTCTTCCCTTCTCTCTGGCCTCCCTCCTTGGGCTCTCCCTTGTTCCTTCTTCTGTAGCCAGAAACCTTGGAGTCATCTTTGACTCCTCTCTCTCGTTGCCCCTTTACACTCACGACATTGCCAGGTAGTACCTCTTTCAACTCTTCCTTCTCAAAGAAGTTCTCCCTTTTCTCACTTCCCCCCAGAAGCTCAATGTTTCCAGAGCCCTGGTTCTCTCTATGCTTGACTATTGCAACGGCCTCCTCCTCTATCTTCCTTCTTCCACTGTACGACACCTTTCGCTAATCCAGAAAACAGCAGTGAGACATATCTTTGGCCTTTAGCCCAGGGAATGCATCTCTCCTGCCCTAGAAAGTCTCCACTGGCTCCCGGTTGCTGCACAGATTAAATTCAAACCATTCTGCATCATCCACAAGGCTGTCTGGGGCACAGAGACCTCACTATCTGCAACTCACATTTACAAAATGCTCTCCTTCTAGACCTCTTCGATCCTTTGGTAGCAACTGCCTGTGTGTAAAGCGTTTCACTAAACAGAGAGCAGGAGGTCGCCTGCTTTTCTCAACGGGATCCCTCCTTTGGAACAGCCTACCCTTCCCTCTGGGTATTGAGTAAGATCGGCTTACTTTCCAAAGCCACCTCAAGACTTTCTTCTTTTCCTCCTCCTTCCCTTCTTCCCTCCTCTGCTAATCTCACAGTTGCTGTGATTGGTCTCTGGACCCTTATGCATCCTCAGCGCCCATGACCATTCACACCCAATCTCCCCAGCTTCTGTCTACCTTCAGCAGTTGCGTTGGCACAACCCCTGCACTGGAGACTCACACTTTTCCACCCAATGTGGCTCCTGGCTGCATAGCACTTGCCATACCTGGCACTTCATCCATGGCTAACCCTCGAGCTCAGACACCCCAGCACTTACCCCACTGCCCTCTTCCTTGCTGCACTTGCACGTTCTGAATACTCACAAGGCATAGTAGGTTCAGCCGTTTCTTCCCCCAATGTATTTTGTGTATATTTTAAATTGTACTATAATCCCATGTTCTCTCCCTGTTGAACTGTGGGTGCTTGGAAACTGAATTTATTTGCTGTATAAGTGCCTAACAAGCAAACAATAATCTAAACTAAACAAAACTAAACATGCTAATTTATGGATTCCATTAATTGTTTCCATTCTTTTTCTTTGTTAGATTTTTTTGTAAAATGTAAATCTAATTCTAATTTGCATTTCAACTCTTATTCATTCATCATGAGGAGTCACTTGTGTTAATTAAGGTCCAGCATTGATTGCTAATACATATCAATTAGTTTGTAGCATTATACTATTTTTAGCATATACTACAGGAGCTCACAACACTCATTGTTGCATGGGATTGTGATTGTAAACATTGTATAACATTTTAGATCAATGTTTTTTGATAGCAGCTGCCCTACAGGAACACTTAGTATCGCTTTGTAGTATCTCTTCTATTTTATGTCTCAATATCCCAAGTTTTTTTGTACCACCACTTGCAGTTTCTCATATGGTGTCTTTCCTGTTGTGCTCATTAATAGATGTTAAGTATTTTTTTCTCTTTCGGTTTTCACTGTGAGCCTGAGAAATGTTCGCTCTTGCAGGTCTTGCCTTTCATTGTGAACTTCAAAGTTCATTTCTGAATCAGGGCATAATCAGGCCATGAATAATGCTCTTCAAACTATAAATAGTGCAGAGCCCTGCAGCATATTATCTTCCTGTCTTTGACTAACCAGGTTTAAGCTCTGAATTGCCAAGGCTGTAGCATAATAAGCAATGTGGTGCATGCTCTGCATGTGCACCAACAGGTAGAAGTGCATCCATTGATACAGGGTCGAAACACCCCTGGACACAGACAACATTTTCCAACTGCACTACCACTGGCGTCATCTATTTGATAACCTGTCCATACTCTCTCAAGTGATTGGAATGACTGAATGAGCAATACAGAAAAGAAAAATAGAACATTAATCCTGCATCAGGACCAAACATCTGGTGGCTCCATTGGTTGAACATTTTGTAGAATTCGGCCATCAGACCGACAACTTGAGATAGAAAATGCTTGAGAAGATCACATTGCCCAGGAGGGGTGGTGATTTTTTAGAATTGTTATTAAAAAAGGAACAGCAATGGATGTTTAGGCTTCAAACACACCTGGTCGGACTAAATGAGAAAATTCAGTGGCATAAACTGGCAGTGGGTGGTAGTTGTGGCAGGACAAAATAATATTGAGTTACATCTGAAGGATGAGCCTTTGGTTGTTGTTAGAGTTATAGCAACTCTGGTGGATTTGATAAGTGGTAATACAACGTGGGATATTCACCCTGTTCTATGAGATATATATACCATTACCCAACAAGTGGGCACATCCTGGTCACTTTCTTAGTGAGTGAATAGTCAAGGGGTACAGTAGATACCCTGTGTTTTCAAATTTCAGACATTTCCCACCTCTAAACCACTGAAACACACCACCAAGAACAAATGTCCTAACTTCCCACATTCCCACAGGTGTCCCAATGAAAACGGTACCTCACATGTGTGGGTGCACCTACCTGGTTGCAAAGAGAAAAGGCTTAACCACTGCTAACCCCTAGTGTTTCGGCAGAGCAGATTTTGCAGGAATTTGCTCTTGTGGACAACCTATAGATTTGGGCCCGAGGTGTCACAGCCACTAAGGAAAAGAGGGAGCCCCATGCATTTCTGAAATGAAGACACCCTTGGGAATCCACAGAAGTCTGACTTGAGTGAATCGCCCCAGAATGTATTAACCACAAGCCCCAGCAAAGTCCAAAATTTAGGAAAATAAATCAACATTTTCAGACATTTAACAACTCGTAACGACCGAAACACGCTGCCAACAGCACATGTCCTAACTTCCAACATTCCACAGGTGTCCTGACAAAAACGGTACCTCACATGTGTGGGTGCACCTACCTGGGCACCTTTTCCACTCTATTTATTTGGCAAACCGTATTAAAGCAGATTTACACCATGTGCTATGATGATTTGGGCAGTGCAGAGGAGCTATACATATCCATCTTAAGAGGTCGACCACTTGGAAAGACAAATGATATTGAGTCTGAATACGTGACATCGTCGGTCACGTGACTTTTTGAATTGGTGGGCGATGAGCAAATATGTAGGGTGATTGAACAACATGGCTTTTTTTTACATACCAATAGAGGAAGCGTGCTGCTGTTGGTTGTTCCTTTACGGATACCAGCTCGCCAGGCTATGATGCTTATCTGATTTTTCCAGTAACAACAAGCTGCAACAGGCATCTTGTTGGCACCCATCTAAATTAGGACACCAACGTTCTTTCTCCACTGTAAAAACATGTTCTTAATGATGCAGACATATTTAAAGCTTCTGCGTTAGACCTTTTTGCTTTGAGGGAAAACCTTACCCATTGTAACTTTGTAAGCTTGGCCCATAATCGCAGGAAGTCACAAACATGTGCTGAAGATACACCAGATAATGATGCATTTCTGTGTTTATTTTCTTTTCCTCTTGGTAAACCTGCTAATCTGTTTTTTGACTATGATATCAAATGTGGAGATGCAACAGACATGCATATATTGTGAAGGTTACATGTTCTCAATTTGATAATGCCTCTTCTGTGTCACCCTAGACTGCATCTCTTTGTTTGTATAAAATTGCCCATTCACTAACAAAACTCAAAAGTGACGCACATCTGAAGGTTCTGAGTATGTAAAAGCATGATGTACTTTTAACATCAATTTCCATAGGTGCATCAAATCATAGATCAACCTTGAGATGGACTGTGAAGTAATGGTGGAACAGGGTATGGAAAAGGTAAATCCTTTATTAGTAAAACAGACCCTGTGGCCGCACCGCCACTAAACCCCCTTCCAACCGTCAAGATGTGGCCTGGAAAGCTGACCACATGGCAATGCGAGCCAGCACTCCAGCGTTACATTACAACACTTCACCCACCCCTTAACAACATACCAAAAATGACCAATAGCAGAGAACAAGAAAACGCAACAACAGCTAGATTAAAACACCATCTGTGAGACATTGAATGGAACCAGAAAAGATGCTTCCTGGTGACAAGAAGCACCACAGAATTATGAACACTCAAAGGAATGTAACATACTGTTAGAACACCCACATAATGAGAACAACACAATTCATAAACAATATACCATGCAATACCATAAGGACACACAGCAATTTCTGCCCATGGGAACAACAGCAGTAAATTAACTCACACACATGCACTACTCACACACACACACACACACACACACACTACTCACAACCACCCTCTCAGACATAGGGCCTCATTACATGGAAGGCGGTAAGGGTTAACGGTCATCCGGTAATGGTACCGGTGACCGTTAACCCTTACCGCCTTACTACGAGGTCCCTTTGGGGGTAGGTACTTTAACGCCTGCTGTTTAGCAGGCGTTAAAAACCAACCCGCAAAGGGACCAGGGTGCTAAATACGGTACCGCAATTTGCGGCACCATAATTAGCGCCTTCCCCACTCCCATAGAGCCCTATGGGGCAAAAATGGGAATGGGGAAGGGCAATGGGGGAAGGGGGAATTACCGCCCCGCCAACCTTGGATTAGGGCGGTACTTCCCCTTTCCACCAAGGCGGTGCCGGTATTTTAGGTCCTATGCCTACCGTGTAATGAGGCCCATAATCTTTTATTCTAACAGGAGGTACCCAAAACCTTAATGGACGCCCCACATCACTACTGTAATGCTTACCTGGACTCCTCGGGAGCGTAATGCCTTCTCAGCCTGCGGACCTGTTACTTGGGCACTTTTAGGATTCCTTTTCTGTGTAAACAACAATAACAACAATAGAACTTTTAAAATACATGATTTCTGAGAAGTTACTGTATAACTGTGTGCTTTTGATAATTCCTCCCTTCTCACCTGTGTTTGTGTCTTGTGGCGCTCTCCATCCTGTTATTTTACAGGGGCGCGTTGGAATGAAGAAACTTTAAACTTGGAAGGATGAGGTGTTCAATAGACTCTTGCCTTTATAATGTCTTTGCTTGTCCAGAATTTGTCTTGGGTAACTAGCTGGAGAAAATACTATAGTCTTTTAGATGTGGAATAATCTCTACGTTGGAGAGATCTCTCTTTCTAATATTTTCTCTGTTTACTTGCAGGTTCTTGGAATTCAGAGAGGCTAATGGCTGAGAAATAACCGCAACGTTACTCGGGATGGAGAAACGTTTAACAAACGTAAGTTCGTCTATGCGGAGTAACTGCAGCTTTTAGGGAAGAGCACGGCAATAACTGAGCGCTGAAAACTTGAAGAAACTTCAGGTATTTAAACTTCTTTCTCATTTTCTATTAAGTTTGTTCTTTAATTAAATACCGTATTTGTCTGCAGATTTTTGGAAAGCTGATTAAAAAATACCTTCTGAAGATGCAGTGGCTGCTAAGGAAACTTCTGAATGAAGGTATTGTAACTGCAAACGATGAATGCTGCTTTGAAGATGCTGCAGCTTTGAGTGAACTTCTGACAGAAGATGCTGCCGCTACGAACGAACACAGCTGACTGAAAACGACTTTGGAAATAACTGTGGTTCGGTAAGTCTTTTCTATAACTATAGAATTCTGTTTTTTCTATAAAAACGAATGCTTCAGATTTTTCCTTTGACAGGTTCTGAGGAGAGATGTTGGCAGCGTTACTCGCTGTCAGCGGAGAAGACGTGAAGCGAGCATTCCAGTGGAGGCGTGTCTGAAGTAGCTCCCTCTGCAATAAGTACAGAGTGTGCTGTAAGTTATCAATGGATCTGTCGGTGGTCATGTTTGGTGTATGAGACCATTGTAAGCACTATGGGAGACTATGGGAGCATATGCTATTACTGGTACAAATGCCAGGTTTGCCAGGCTTGTACCCACTTTTGACCTGCTGACTGATGTGATGTACCTTGCTTCTCCTGCATGCCTGAATGGGAACTGTGCTCACTTACTTGGATCATGACAGTTTCCCCCCAAGACACCTCCCAAGGATGAACCCTCCAGCCCTGGCTTAGTAGGGTGGTTTTGATGAAACTTCTGAAGTAATTTGGGGGCATGAATGTTTGAGCTACATTCCCAAGTCCTGTCCTGTGGACCAAACTGTTTCCAATCTACAAGGTAGAATAATTTCCTTTTGCCAATATTGGAATCTAAGATTTCTTTTACTAAGAATTATGCTTCACCTTCTATGATTAGGGGTTTTGGTAGTGGTTGTAATCTGGTTCCTTGGATTCATTGGCTTTAACAAAGAAACATGGAATGCCGGATGAATTTGCATGTGGGGTGGCCGGTTCAATCTTACTGCTACTGGGTTGACTATGGTTCCTCAGGGAATGGACCCAGAAACCTAGGATGGAATTTACATGGGCATTTAAGTGCTATGTGTTTAGAAGACAACCATACTTTGTCTCCCACCTTATACTCTGGAGATTTTCGTTGAAGTCTATCTGCAAATTTCTTTTGGCTTTCCTTTGCTATAGTCAAATGTCGTACAACCTCTTCCTGTACTCTGGTAATGTTATCAGGAAGGCTCTGTACCGCTGGCCTCTCTAAGGATTCTGTTGGATCGAAGGTTGGGGGCCGGGGATGTGAACCGTTAAGTATTTAGAAAGTAGTATAACCAGTCGAAGTGTGTTCGGAGTTATTATAGGCATACTCTGCTATCCAAAGGACATCCAACCAGGAACAATCCATCTGGTGGAGAAGACATCAAAGGTATTGTTTGAGAGTCTGATTGGGTCTCTCTGTTTAACCGTCAGTTTGTGGGTGGTGACTGGTAGATCAACGCACTTTAACTTTAGCAAACTCACAACATTTTCTCTACAATTGGGATCCAAATTGACTCCCTCTAACAGAGATCACTGTAAATGGAAACCCATGAAGATGTACAATTTGTTCTAGGAACACCTTTGCTAAGACTGATGAAGTAGGAAGCCCTCGAGGGCAATGAAATGCGCCATTTTGGAAAACAAGTCCACCACTACAAGGATTGTGTTATAAACCGAACAGGGGGCAGCTCTGTAATAAAGTCCATAGAAATGGTATGCCATGGTGCTGGTGGGACGGGTAACGGTTGAAGCAGTCCTGCTGGTCTCTGCTTAGAGCGTTTGATTTGAGCAGAAATAACACAAGTTTTAATGAAATCTATGATATCCTTGTGCCATGGTGGCCACCAGAAATGCCTTTTGATTTTGGCCGTGGTCTTAGTGATTGCAGGCTGGCCTTCCAATGTGGCTCCATGGTAATCTGCCATAACTTTCTTTTGTAACTCCTGATTTGGTAGGTAAAGGCAACTCTGGAAATAAGGTAAACCTTCTTGAATGTTAAACTTGGGTCCTCTTGACTTCCAAGACTTTACGGAGAATGTTAAGAATGTGTGCCTTCAAGTCTTCTTCTGAAGATCTAGTGACTCCCAGCACCTTCTCTTCTGGAATTATATTCACAGGATCCGTTGTACTTTGGATCTCTTCTCTGTCTCCTATCCTTGACAAGGCATCCGCTTTGCCATTGCGTACCACTGGGCGATAAGTGATAACAAAATCCTATTCCATGAAAAATAACGCCCAATGGAGTTGTCGGGATGACTGAGCCTTTGCATTGCGTAGTTATTGCAGGTTTTGATCTGTGAAAACCATGACAGTACGCCGGGCCCCTAATAAATGGGGTTTCCATTCTTTGAAATTGTGTTTTATTGCAAACAATTCCTTATCTGTGATGCTGTAATTTAATTCTGCTGTTAAAAACTACTTGGACCAGAAGGCCACTGGATTCAGTTGTCCGGTTTCAGTAACTTTCTGGGATAATACAGCTCCCATTGCTGCCCTGGACGCATCAGTTTCCACTACAAATGGTAGTTCGGGTTGTGGGTGTCTTAAAATGGGAGCAGTGGTACATTTTTCTTTTAATGTCTGGAAAGCCTTGTCTGCTTCCTTGGTCCAAAAGAATGTCTTGTGCTTTCACAGTAGCAAAGTTATTGGATGGACTAGTTGTGAAAATCCTGCAACAAAGCGTCTTTAAAAATGTGCAAATCCTAAAAAACTTTGGACTCCTTTCATTGACCTAGGGGAAGGCCAATACAGAACTGCGTCAACTCTTCGGTTATCCATTTGGATTTCCATAGGTGACAGGACGAATCCCAAAAACTCCACTGAGGTTGCATGAAAGGAGTATTTCTCTAGGTTGACAAATAGCTTGTGTTGTCGCAGTTTCTGAATTACTGCTCTTACATGGATTATATATTCTTGGAACAAGTTTGAATTGATAAGAATGTTGTCATGGTACACTAGAGTGCAGACATCTAGCAATTTGCAAAAAACATCATTCATAAAATTCCATAAAGCTGCTGGGGCATTGCATAGGCCAAGGTGCATGACTTGGTGCTCATATAAGCCGTATTTATGCGGAAATCAGTCTTCCATTCATCTCCTTATTTGATTCTCACTAAGTGATAAGCTCTTCGAAGGTCTAGTTTAGTAAACATGTTGGCATCCTTAACTTGATCCATTAACACTGGAATGAGTGGAAGGGGGTACCAGTTCTTGACTGCGATCTGGTTGAGGGCATAGTAGTCCATGCCAGTATGAAGGTCCCCTTCCTTCTTGGGCACGAAAAACAGAGGAAACATCATTGGGGACTTAGAGGGTCGAATAAAACCATTGGCAAGGTAATTATCCAAATAAGTCTTCAAATGAATATTTTCTTGTTCAGTTAAGGCATAAATTCTGCTGCATGGGGTTTTTGAACCAGGGATCAAATCAATTTGACAATCGTATGGCTGCGTTAGCCTGTTCTTTTTCGAATACTTCTTGAAAATCTTGATACTCCAGTGGAAGGGTTCCTATTAACCCTAAGGTGGGTTTTTCTCTTAAAATAACTTCAACTTCTTTTTCAAAGGTTCCGTCTTGAACATAGCAGGAATACCTGCATTCCTCGGTAAAAACTAAGGTTTTGGCACACCAATCAATGTGTGGATTATGTTTCTCTAACCATGGAATTCCTAAAATCACTTTAAACTATGGAGCACTAATTAGGTCAAACAAGATCTTTTCTTGATGTCCCTCCTGGTAAAGCAAGGTGCAAACTTCAGTACACTTCGTCACTGGTCTGGATATCAGTTGAGTACTATCTACTACAGTGACATTTTCTATCACAGCCTTTGGGAGCATACCAATGCCCATCTTACCTGCTGGTTCGTATTCCATGTAGTTCCCAATCGCACCACTGTCCACATATGCTTCCAGACTATATATCTTGGAAGGTTGAAGGTTGCTACATAAGATGACTGGAACAACGAAATGAGAGATCTGAATTTCCTTCTTCTGGCTCGACAAGTTGACCTCTACACTTGGCGGGCATTGGAGTTTTCCAGCTGTTCATTTTCTGTGATTTTCCTGTTCGCCTTGTCTACAACTCCTACTGGTTTCCATGGTGATTTCACTAGACAGTTTCGCAAATGATGACCTGCCGAACCACAATAGAGACATACATTCTGTTGTCTTCTTATGTCTCTTTCTTCCTTAGCTATGGGACCATGAACACCTCCTAACTGCATTGGCTCAGGGTGACTTTCAGTCATTGGACGAGTTCCATAGCCTTTTGAATGAACATAGAGTGATCTGGTCTCTGATCTGGCACTATCAGAGCGCGGGTTCTGCAATCGTTGATCCAGCTGTACTGTTAGGTCTATGAATCCGGCACAACCTGTAGGAGGATTCACAACTTGCACTAATATATCTTTGAGTTCTCCTTGTAATCCTCGATAAAAGAGTGTGGTTCTCTTGCCCCCAGGCCTATTGGTTTCTGCCACTAATCGATTAAAGGAAGCTATATAGGCCAACATTTCTTTGTTACCTTGTCGTAAAGAGAGCAGCTCATTATCTAAGGCCTGTCCGTGAGCAGGATGAGCAAAGAGTTTCTCCAACTCCTTCCGAAAACCAGATAAATTCCTCAATAATGGATCATCTCAATTAACTAAGGGTATGGACCAGTCAGCAGCATGTCCACCCAGATATAACACAAAAGTCACCATGGCCTGATCTGAAGGAAAGACCCCACGTCTACACAGAAAGTATAAATGGCATTGGTTCATAAAAACTACAAAACGCCTTGGATCTCCAGTCAATCTCTCTGGGGCTGCTAGTGGAATGTTCCTGGGTAAAACTACCTGTGGAGGAGGACTGGGAGCGGACATTTGACCCTGTGGAACCCCACTAGGAAATGGTGCTTGTCCTGCTTGGGACTGTATGTTAGTGAGATTTCTCACCCAAGTGCTAAATTCCCTCTACCTTGGAGCCCTCCAACTCTTTTGCTATATTTTAGGATTTTGAACTTTTCATTTTCAGTGTGTTTTACTTTTGTATTCTTTGGATATGGAGTTTTAAAACAACTCCATAGGCATAATCTTTTCTTGTGTGTCACACAGCACCTTCAGTGCAGTGGCACAGGGATGTCTTTCAGACTTCCCAAGGTGTAAATACCTTCTCTGGGACTGACTACTGTCTCCCAGAGCATGTAAAGTTAAATTGACTTTACTAGTCTCTTTAAATTACAGACCCAGCATACCCTATCATCCTATAGAGTGCTGGAGGGGTTGCCTAGCATTCCCTGAGTCAAAACAATCATGTAACAGTCAAATGTTACGCTTTCCTACTTGAAGCTGTTGGTGGAAGTGGTTTAGATCAAACTACCATGATTTTTCCCGATCGCGAACAATGGTAGCGAAAAATCGGGTCAGCCATGTTTTTCAATATGGCGCCCAAGACTCTGGTCAACTTTGTTCACCATTTCTTTTTGGAAAGGTCCTTCTTGTGTCAAAGCAGGTTTGGTCCCTTTGTTCGTTGGTCTTTGGCGGGCTTCAGTGTTAAAGCCCTCCTCTGGCACCTGAGTGGCTGCGGTGGACAGGATGTGAGTGAGGTGCCCGAAAACTCCCTGTGCTTAGTCTCCTAAGAGACCTGATTGCACTCTGGCGTGATTGGCTGGCTGGTTATCTGGCAAGGACAGACACCCTCTTGTGTGAGTGGCAGCCAGGCTGGATGAATGGGGGAATACTGTTTAAAAGCAGGTCTCTGGGACTTGGAAAGCAGACTCGACCACTGGAATGAAAGAACCGAAGACGAGCTGAAGTAAGACAACTGCTGCAACTCCTGGATGACTGGTGAAGCCCTGATGCAGGTCTGATTGGCCTGCAACTCCATCGACAGAGAAGCCCTTCAAGGTTAACTTCTTCCCTTGAGTTTGGTGGGAACAACTCGCAAGCCGCCTGGACACCGTCCCCTCCTCGTCAAATTTTCCGCAGAGTGCTGTGGAAAACTGGATAGCCAGTGGGAAGGATACCAGTTTGTGGTCTTTAATGCACTCACACCTTAAACCGACATTTTGCCATGCTTGTGGCCTCTTCCCTGGGCAGTGCACGATGCTCCAGACATCCTCCTTCTTGTCCCCACGACAGAAGCTCAGGAACAGCCGGATCTGCTCGAACTGCCAGGAACAACTTCCTCCACTACAGGTCTTCTTCACTTTAAAGGTACTGTGCAAACGCGGTCCGGAAATATTTTCGGCCACGGATGAATGTTTGTGAAACTTTCACAACTTCAAAGGCTTGTCCTTCCCTAAACCAACATCTAACTTTTCGTCTGACCAAATTCTTCTAAGATCCGTGGCAAAGACTTAACTGTTTACTACCAGAACTGTGCTATCCTATACAAATACTCTGATCCATTGACTTTGGCCCAGGCCTATAAATTGAATTGCTGGTTGTAGTTAACTGAAAACCTTTGCCCTGTCTATGAAAGTATTTGTGCTGTTGAGTCGTGTTAGGCAGAATCATATGCAGTATCCTTTGGGCACACTACACACAAATAAGACTACAAGTGCAAGTACAAATTCACCTCTGGTACACGCCTGTACTACACAGAAATGTGGTACCGGTGGCTGAGCAGCCAGTAAAGTGAACAGTATCAGAAGTTACACAAAGGACAGCAATTACTATGGTTCATACAAACACTGACTCAAGGTTTCTAAGTTAAAGAAAATACATTTATTTACACCATCAGTTATAAAACAGTTCACTATTATAAAGCAGCAGAAAATCACAATCTTAATATACTACACAACAAGCAATTAATTCTGGACAAGTTAAGCTCAAAATGAAGTGTTAGCAAAATGACACTCCAGCAATTTAAAATGGAGGGAAAGGACAAGGTTATCAAAAATCAACAACACCAACAAGTAATAGGCAGGGCAATCTAGAAAAGGCTTACTACAACTAGGATTCAAATCAATAGGCCTGGGCCAATGTTAATATTTCAGAGTCTTTGCAGAGGATCACACAGTATAGAGTAGTTTGTGGTTAAGTCTTTGCCGAGAGTTTAAAACGAAGTTGGTTGGAGGAAATGTTATTCAAAAGAGTAGAGAAGGTCAAGCCTTTGGAGAGGCAAAAGATTTAAAGCACTTTCACCGCGGTCGGACGGAACAAACGACCAGATTTGAACAGTACCTTACAAGAAGAAGAATGCTGTAGCTGAGGCGGTAGTTCCTGGCAGTTCCTGCAGGCCCACGGTTCCTGAAGCGACAGTCAGACTGACATGAAGGAGGAAGACTGGAGGGTCCTGCACTGCCCAGGGAAGAAGCCAGGGAAGAAACCAGCAGCGGAGCAAAACGTCACATAAAAGGTGTGCTCCTTAAAAGCACAAATGGACTCTCTCTCATTGACTATCCGGTTTCCTGTAGCACAGAAAGTTCGACCAGGCTGAAGAGGAGATCCACGGGCTTTGTGAGCTGGTTGGTCCCACCAAGCTCAAAGGAGGAAGATTCCTTGCAGATATTCTTTGTCGTCGAAGTTCGGGCAATTCGGACCTGCAGCAGGGCTTCACCGGGGTGTAGTTGCAGCAATCATCTTCCTTCAGCTTCTCCTCGGTTCTCTCAATCCAGTGGCGACTCTGCCTTCCAAGTCCCAGAGACTTGTTTTTATGCAGTTTTCCCCCATTCACACAGCCTGGCTGTCAATCACGCAGCATGGTGGCTGTCCTGGCAGGACAGCCACCTAGCCAATCAAAATAGAGTGCGACTTGGGTCTCCAAGGAGACCCTGTGCAGGGGGCCTCAAACCCTGTCCACCCAGACACTCAGGTGCCTAAGGAGGGCTTCTGTGTAGAAGTCCGCCAAAGGACGGCAAACAAAGGAACCAAACCTGGTTTGACACGCAGAGAAAAACACGAGTAAGACCTTTACAAAAAGAAATGGCAAATAAACCCGACCAGAACCAAATACAATTAAAAGGGGTCCAGCAGATTAAAGTTGGAGGCTACCGCTGTAAAGACTGGAGGGGGTGTCTGTACTTCTGCTCTCTATATGGTAGAGGCGAGGCACAGAGGACCCCAGCCAAGATTCTCTATTATTGGTACCTGGTCGAGCAATAAAGGTATAGCTTCTCAGGCTGTGATGCAGGCTGGTTCTTAAGTACAGTGTAGTCCCCAAGCCCCCACAAAGGAATGTCAACACCCTGTATTAGTTAAAACACAGTCTTTATATAATTAATATTCAAGGTTATGTACACTATCACAATAACTCACTTTGTGCTCAGAAAATCCACAATGGCAAATATATACAGTTCTAAAGTGGTACCATGATTATTATCAGATCTCATTAAAGTGCATCAACTATACTGATCAAATGTCACACAGATCAAGGAATAAAAGTAACCAACAATAGATATAGGAGGAAAGCAGTTGGTTAGAACAATGGGCAGAATATTGACCCCTACCAATTAGGCACAATTCTGTGTGGAGATCCCCCCACCTGGGCAACCTGTAAATTAAAGATATATCACAAGTCCAGTGCATATATTGTTCTATAAGTCTTATTTCCTTCTATAAGGTTTCTACCCCCCCAATGTACCTTGTAGAGCAGATTTCTTCGATGAGGCGTTGATGGATCCTTCTTGAGTGACTCCCTTTAAAGCAGGAGCCACGGATCGTCAAGAGGCATCGAAGAAGGTGAACTTGGCGTTGACGGCGTCGATGAAAAGTTTGATAGTGCCGAGACCACGGCGTTGATCCAGGTGGTGCTCGTCGGCGACGTCCTGCGAGGATGAGGTGTGCGGGGCACCTCAGTGTTTGATAGTTCAGGACCGCAAAGAGTTTCGGAAGAACTATTGCCCGAAGAGGGCGTTGAGTCGTCAAAGTCTTTGTGGTCTTCGGGTGGCGGGAAACCCACCGGCAGATGCTCCTCAGCGCATCGACAGCCTGGCCTTCTCCGGCAGGATAAGGCGGGCGGCGGTGTGGACGAGCGCGTCCATGAATCACAAGTCTAAGGCAAAGGTACATGCGGCTCTGGTCATCGGTGGCACGGTATCGGCGGTCCCCTCTTCTGGGCAACCCAGCTTCGATGGGCCTCCAGCGGTTATGGCGATACGCCGAACCCTGGTCGACGACAATGGACTTTAACGGCGTCGATGTCCGGGTGCTTTACTTTATTCTCCTCGGCAGTCCCCATCTCCGGTTGGCAGCCTTTCAAGGGTCTGACTTCCAGGGAGCTTTGGCAAAGGTTAGCGATGCTCGACGGACCCTCGAAGCACGGGAATAGGGCGCCTAACCAGGTCCTCTCTCGGATCAGTCCTTGATGAACTTGACAGCTTTCGGGTCAGGTCAAAACAAATGCAGCATCAGTTCTTCTTCTTCCAGCTGGGCGTCAAGGATATGCAGTTTCAGTTACTCTTCAAGTGTCAACTCAGCTTCTGAACACGAATTCTAGCAGTGAGAGGCCCCCAGATATACTAGTTGATCTCCCATTCATTCTGCTGGGTCACACTCAGGCAACCAATCGGTCAGAAGGGCATTCATGCAGGCAGGCATCCGATCAGGTGCATAGTGAATTCAGGCCATTCACTTCTCTCCAGACACTCACAACAATTTATGTGCATTGGGACAAGTACCCAGCCATTCAATACTCCACATTGCATTCATACCAGTTTCGGGCAGGACTGTCTCATTCATTGGGCCTCATTACACGGTAGGCGGTGGACCAAGGTGCTAATAGAACCTTGGTCCATGCCGGTAAAATACCGGCACTGCCTTGGTGGAAAGGGGAATTACCGCCCTATTCCAAGGTTGGCGGGGCGGTAATTCCCCCTTCCACCATTGCCCTTCCCCATTCCCATTTTTGCCCCATAGGGCATAATGGGAATGGGGAAGGTGCTAAATACGGTACCGCAAATTTGCGGTGCCGTAATTAGCACCAAGGTCCCTTAGCGGGTTGGTTTTTAACGCCTGCTAAAAGTAGGCGTTAAAGTACCAACCCGCTAAGGGACCTCATAGTAAGGCGGTAAGGGTTAACGGTCACCGGTACCATTACCGGTGACCGTTAACCCTTACCGCCTTCCGTGTAATGAGGCCCATTGTGTCAAACACCAGATACTAGACATCCACAACACAGAATGCATATTCGTCACACACTCCATTCACCCAGGTCCCACCCACAGGGCGCACCCACAACATACAGTCACTGGGAAGGCTTCAGCCAGTCTGGCCTGGACTTCACAACACCACCAGATATGGAACTTCCACCCAACAGCCAGTCAGGGTGAAGGGACAGAGTCAGGGCTTCCCGGGACTTCAGGAAGACAAGGGAACAGGCAATGGAAAGCTAGAGGCCACAGGGGCCATCTTGTTTCCTATCAGGAATCAACTGATTCCAATGGCAAGGCCTGGGTATCCCAAAATGGAGGATACTCAGAGCACCTGTAAAATTCAGCATGGAGCTGCCACCAGCCCATACCCTGCTCTGTGGGCCACTCACAGGTGCCCAAAAACATACACGAGGGGCACAGGGTTGTAACCCCACCCATGGGTGCCATAAGGGTATCCAATGGGTCTGTACACCAAACGAAAAGAGAGAGCAGCAACCGCCAGGAGTCCCACATGAACACCTGTGCAGAAAACACAACAGAACACACAATAAAAAGCAATAAAGGACAAGGATACGAAGACCCTGTCCCTCCGATGCATTTCCAGCATCACAAACACCATATCCTCTAACAGTACCAAGGCTATTTGCATAGATTGCGGTAAAATAAAAGTGGTAGATACCGCTGCCACCAGCCAAATCTTAGAGAAAGGGGAACAAAATAATGTTCCATGAGAAACAGACAAAAAGGGATAACTATTAACCCTACCAGTACTCTATTGGAAGATAGATTGTACTGGGTCTGTGAATTTAAAAAGACTAATGGCAACTTTACATGTTCTGGGAGACAGTAGTCAGTCCCAGAAAATGGAGTTAAAAGTGGGAAGGTGCTGTGTGACACATAGTGAACAGATAATGCCTATGGAGTAGGTGAGACTCCACAGTCTATGAACACAAACATTTACAACACAGCAAAACACACGTAAGAGTGGGAAAAAAAGGCTCACACTCTTACCAGGTGAAACAATTAATCCTAGAAATCCAGCAAAGCTGATGAGGGACACAGTAGGTAAGGGAAATTAGCCATTCTGGAGAATTCTCCCTAACAATTCTTATAACCTTGTCCTTTTACCCCTTTTTAATGTAACTGAAGTGCCTTTTTGCTCTCACTTCACGGGAGCTGAACTTGTTCAGTAACTTATTTGTTGTGTATTTGTAGTATATTAGTATATGATATTGAGCTGCTCTTGCTAGTGTAATGTTTTCCAACTGACTGTGTAAATACATGTATATTCTTTTACCAAGAAACCTTGAGTAAGTGTTTGTTTGAACCACTCTGTTTGCTAGTTCTTTGTTTAACCTGTTGTACTGCTCACTTCACTCTTGAGATAAGTCAGGCTGCTCAGCCACTGCTACCACATTACTGTGTAGTGCAGGTGTGTACCAAAGGTGAAATTGTACTGACACTTGTAGTCTTAATTGCATGTAGTGTTCCCCAAGGGTACTGCGTGTGATTCTGCCTAACATTGTACTAATTGCCTACCCAATTCATCAGTGCGCTCTCTATTAACCACCAACTCTCTCCTAAGAGAGTTGGTTTCAGACCTAGCTGCATGGACTTCTCCCCTTTACTCTCCCAAAATCTTGGATAAATTGTCAATTCCTGTGTCCTCCATTAAGCTCAGGTGGGGTATTTTAAGTACGGGCTTCGCGTTCTGTAACGCTTACCTGGACTCCTCAGGAGCGTAATGCCTTCTTAGCCTCAGGACCTGTTACCTGGGCACTTTTAGGATTCCTTTTCTGTGTAAACAACAATAACAATAGTAGAACTGCTATAATACCTGATTTCTGAGAAGTTACTGTACAACTATGTGCTTTTGATAATCCCTCCCTTCTCAACTGTGTTTCTGTTTTGTGGAGCTCTCCATCGTGTTATTCTACAGGGGCGCGTTGGAATGAAGAACCTTTAATCTTGGAAGGCTGAGTTGTTCAATAGACTCTTGCCTTTATAATGTTTTGCTTTTTTAGAATTTTTCTCGATTAAGTATCTGGAGAAAATACTATAGACTTTTAGATTTGGAATAGTCTCTACGATCTCTCTTGCTAATATTTTCCCCTTTTACTTGCAGGTTCTCAGAATTCGGAGCGGCTAATGGCTGCGGAATGACTGCAAACTTACTGGAGATGGTGAAACGCTTAACAAGAGTAAGATTGTCTATGCAGAGTAACTGCAGCCTTTAGGGAAGAGGGTGGAAATAACTGAACAGTGAAAACTTGAAGAAACTTCAGGAACGTGAACTTATTTAAACTTCTTTCTTATTTTCTATTAAGTCTGTTTGTTAATTAAATACCTTTTTTGTCTGCAGGTTTTCGGAAAGCTGAGGAAAAATACCTTCTGAAGATACAGTGGCTGCTGAGGAAACTTCTGAATGAAGGTACTGCGACTGTGAATGATGAGTGCTGCTTTCAAGATTCTGTGGCTGTGAGAGAACTTCTGACAGAAGATGCTGCAGCTACGAACGAACACAGTTGACTGAAAAACTACTTCGAAGATAGCTTTGGTTCGGTAATTCTTTTCTATAACTATGGAATTCTGTTGTTTTTTCTGTAAAAACTATTGTCTCTGATTTTTCCTTTGACAGTTTCTGAGGCGAGACGCTGGTAGCATTACTCGCTGTCAGTGGAGAAGACACAAAGCGAGTGCTCCACCGGAGGCGGGGCTTAAGTAGATCCCTCTGCAATAAGTATAGAGCGAGCTGTAAGTTATCAATGGATCTGGCATCAGCCATGTTTAGTGTATGAGACCACTGTAAGCACTATGCAAGAATATGGGAGCATATGCGATGAATGGTTTAAATGCCATGTTTGCCAGGCTTGTACCCACTTTTGACCTGCTGACTGATGTGATGTACCTTGCTTCTCCTGCATGCCTGAGTGGGAACTGTTCTCACTTACTGGGATCATGACAACTACCACCCGATGCACGAAGAACACACTACTCAGATGCCACACTCACTCCATCCCCACGACCATCACCAGCAGGCACTTTGCTACATCTCAGTTCCAACTCCCTAGCGGACCCACCCACTCACTGTTCCACGGAAAAACTGCTTAAATGAGGTTCCAAAACAGACCAACCCTGAACTGATGGTGCCAATATAGCACCCCTCAAGGAAACTATCCTTCACTGCTCCACCTTGTCCAATCATCCAGAACAACATATCCTGTCCCCAGCCTCACCACAGCACACAGGGACATGAATCCACTCCTCCCCTTTGGGACAAACTAGGGTTGTTTACGAAAACGCAATCCAACCTCAACTTCAATGGGTTTCTTCGCGCTCTGCTGTGCCCTCAGGCGATCCTGGTTCATACGCACCTTTTCCAACACTTCTGACATGTTCACCTCCATGATAACTCCCCCACCAAGGGCAGTCATCCTCAACCTTGACCCAGATTTCCTACCCCTCATGACCTCAAATGGTGATTTGCCCATAAACGTCGAGGGTGTCCGCCTATACACAGTCAAAGGGCCTCATTACGACCCTGGTGTTAACCATGGCGCAATTAGCGCCATGGTTGACGCTGGTATTTTACCAACTCCGCCATGGTTAATGGCGGAATTACCACCCCATTCCAAGGTTGGCGGGGAAGTAATTCCCCATTCACCATTGGCCTTTCCCCATTCCCATTTTTGTCCCCATAGGGCTCAATGGGAATGGAGGAGGCGGTAATTACGGTACTGCAAATTGCGGTACCGTAATTACCTCGAAAGTCCCTTTGCGGGTTCCTTCCTAAACGGCTGGTAAAACCAGCCGTTAAGGTCGGGACCCGCAAAGAGACCTTGGGCCTCATTACGACCCAGGCGGTAAGTTACCGCCTGGGCCGTGACTTTACCACCATGGCGTAAACTACGTTTACGCCATGGTGGTTGGCGGACTTACCGCCCCATTCCGAGGTCGGCGGGGCGGTAAGTCCCCAATCCCCATTTACCCTTCCCCATTCCCATTTTTGCCCCATAGGGCATAATGGGAGTGGGGAAGGCGTTAATTACGCCACCGTAAATTACGGTGGCGTAATTAACTCCATGGTACCTTAGCGCCATGGATTTTAACACCTGCTAAAAGCAGGTGTTAAAAGCGCCATGGCGCTAAGGGACCTCGTAGTTGGCGGTAAGGGGTCGGCGCAGCTAACGCTGGCGTTAACCCCTTACCGCCAGGGTCGTAATGAGGCCCCTTGTAATTAGGCGGTAAGGGTTTAACAGTGCCAAAACCTTTTATGGCACCGTTAACCCCTTACCGCCTGGCTCGTAATGAGGCCCAAAGCCTCTGAACCCATCTCCTGCCAACACAATCCATTGGTGATGGCCAACTGAATATTCCCTTCACAAAACCATTCATCCTTTCCACCAACCCATTGGCACACAGATTATATAAAGCTGTCCTATGATGCCTGATACCATTGTTTCTCAGAAACTCCTGCATCCGATGGGAAACAAATTGCACCCCATTGTCGGTGGCCATACTCGCAGGCACAACTTCCCTGTCAAACATCCTTTTGAAGAAACCAATCACCTTTTCCGTGGTTACTGTTTCAAAAGCAGCAGCCTTGATCCACTGCAAAGTATAGTCGACCAACAGCACCACAAATTTCATACCACTTTCTAGACACTCCATAGGACCCATACTGTCTAACGCCACCTTGGACCATACCTCATTGGGAACATCAACTGGTACACTAGTTGTGGGTACACCACTCTTATCACTCATGGCACATGCCACACACTCCTTTACCACCACCTCTACCTCATCATTCATACCCGGCCACCATATGCCTCCCACAATCTCCTTTTAGTTAGGGACCTACACAAATGGCCCTTGTGTGCCAGATCACCAAGCCTTGCTCTCAAACTCAAAGGAGGCACCAGCCTATCCCCTCTTGTGACACCCCTTTGTCCCTTCACCAGTACACTCAAAACATGCATGTACCCCCTTCCTTCCACCCTACAATTGACATCCTCCCAGCCAACACGCAGACCATCTCTGATCCACGCTAACTGAGCATCCTTGAATGATTCTTTTTCCCACTCGTTCTTATCCACAGCGGGAAGAACACACGCCACCTCAGTGACCCATCACAATCCCCCTGCATGTTTGGCACCTCCACCAGCAATCACGATAAACAATCTGCCACCACATTCCTTATGCCTGGTAAGTACTCCACCTTGAAGTTGAATACCTGCAAATCTACCATCCACCTCTCAATCCTAGGAGACACTGATCCCACACCCTTGATGGTGAGTACATATACAAGTGGTTTGTGGTCCGTCCTGATGACATACAGAATTCCCCACAGAAATGTCCTAAAATGCTTTGTAGCCCAAGAAGCAGAAAACTACATCCTGCCATTGCTCCAAAACTGCCCCTAAGCCGACCTCACTGGCATCCACCGTGAGCACCGTTTTATTCTATAGGTCAAACAAACTCAAAGATGGCGCCCTGTCCACATCCTCTTTCAATTGTACAAATTCCATCTGACACTCCTGAGACCATTCAAACCTAGCATTTCTTTTCAACATGGTACACGTGCCTATGGTTTTCTCTGCATACAAAGGTATGAACTTGACGTCATACTCTATCATCCCCTAAAACGACCTGAGTTGTTCCTTATTCACTGGGGAATGGGCCTCCCTCATTACTCTAACCAACCCTTCCCTAGGTTTTATTCCACTGGCAAACCACTCTGCTGTAAAATTTGCATGACCCGATGTACCCTCTCATTTTGCATGATCGATGTACCCTCTCATCATGTTCCCATTTGTTCTTAGCCCGCTCAAAAATATTGTCCTGAAAGTAACTCACTCCCAGCACAACCCCAAACAATTCATGCATCAAACGCGGAAAAACTGCAGACACAGATGCCAAACCGAATGGCATCCGACAAAACATTTATGAACCAAAAGGTGTCACAAACAAAGTCAAATGCTGTGACTCCTCATGCAGATTAATCTGGTGATACGCCGATGAGAGATCAAAAGTGGAAAACCACTCTGCATGTCCCATTGTCAACAATAATTCATTGATATTGGGGAAAGGATGACTATCAACCCAAATATTGGAATCCAGCTACCTAAGGTCCACACACACATCCTTAATCCTCTGTCCTGTTTCTGCAGTAACACCACAGGAGACAACCACTCAGAGCTCTCAATTTCCTCTATGATCCCCACCTCTGTCAACTTTTCCAGTTCCAACATCAACCCTTAACTGGCCAAAACAGGAACACTCCTGACCTTGTGTACCTTGAGCACCGTCCCCTTTTTTAGAACAATCTTGTGTCAGAATCCCTGTAACATACCTAGTCGCTACGCAAACATGGTGGGATACTTGTTACATAAATGTTGTGCAGACATGATGTCACAAGACACTTCCTCCACACTCAGCACTGCACACTCTTTCCAGGACGTATCTCTATGTCAAGGGTTGCTTGTTCATCCCACCCCAAAACGCTTGCACCTTTATGTGCAACATACAATTTTCCTTCTGTGCTGTATCCTTTGAATTCAATTCACACCCATACCCCAATACTCTTATGGGCACTTCACCATATGCACTGGGGTTAATGACTGGAGCTTTGAGGGCAGACACCTCCTTCCCAAAGTTCTCTCTGTACACTTCTGGAGAGATCATAATATAAGGGGAACCTGAGTGCACCGAATGTTCCAGACTCACACCATTCACCATCAACATCTACCATGGCCGCTTCTTAACCCCCCACTTGACGTGCTGCATTACCCCTTCCCTCATCATACTGCTGTCAAAGGTCCCAGCGGTCCCCGCAACACTGTCAGCTTCAATCAACATGAAATTCTGTCTTCCTTGGGCACTGCCATCCTCCCCATGCATCCTGCACATCCTGGTATAATGCCCTTTATTCTTACAACGCTTATAGTCCACCGCCCATGCTGGGCACTCCTTTGCCCCAGTGGGATGACTCGACCAACCACACTTCTTGCATGCCTCCCTCATCACACCCCCATAGTTCACTCTACTCAATCTGTTAGGCTGCCCCTCAAACTTCTCTGACTTTTTCCTGACATCGTTGCTGCCCTTCTTGAATGGTGGCAACATCACCTGGATTGACTCCCTTTGACCATTCATGTCTGTCTTCTCAGTGACAAACATGACACTGGCACGTGATTCCTCTATGGATCTTGCAATCTCCATTACCTTCTCGAAAGGTGGCTCTCTGTCTATCCATAACCTTTCCCTGACCTTGAAATTACTCGTATTCATCCTGATCTGGCCTCTGATGTATTCCTCCTTCGCCCCTGTAAATTTGCCTGTAGCCATAAGGGTCTACAGTGCTGTAACATAGGCAGCATTACCTTCCCGACTCCTTGTGCCCTGGAGAAATGCTAAACAGAATGTTACCATCCAACCAAAGATGGCCACTGGGTGCGTCAACGTCACTAGGTCGTTTTCTCTAGCGTAGTGTCGTCGGCACCGGAGTTTCCCCAACTCCAATGCTCAGATTTTGGTCGGCCGCTGCCCGTGGTTGCTCCCTTGTGGGCCACAGTGCACACTCCCTCTGCCGCCACCATCACCTAGGAAGCAGAGGTACAGCAGTAATGATCCAGCTGTCTGGCTGGTGTGCTAACACTTTGCACACACAGGTAAAATGCGGTCAGTCCCTCGACACCGTAACCCTTGTCGCCAGTGAAGTAATGGTGGAGGCAGGGTATGGAAAAGGTATCTCTTTTATTAGTAAAACAGACCCTGTGGCTGCACCGCCACTCAGCCCCCTTCCAACTGTCAAGATGTGGCCTGGAATGCTAACCGCGTAGCAACACAAGCCAGCATTCCAGCGTTACATTACGACACACTGCAGCCCCTCTGCTTGTGTCTCTATTCCTTTGTTATGTTTTGATGACCTAGGGTCATAGTAGTGCATATCTTCAATAATACGGAGACTTGCATGACGCCCATGCTTTAAATGTAACAACGCCTCCTGCTATTAGCCACTAGGATTCTTGAAATCAATGTGCGCACGCAGCATAGCCCTTGTAGTGATGGAATACCAAATGAATCAGTCAGTGTGGGTGCCTTAATATGGAATAGGAATGTCTGGACCAGGAGATGCCTTAATGTTAATTTCTCAAGGATCCAAATAATCAATTATCATCCAGCATCTCTTTCTATTCGATCAGATGCAATTTTTTGAAGTTTTTATTATTCTGTGACATACACAATCGTATCCTTTTACATTATTTTTGAAATAGACAGCTCTTGGAGGACTTAAGGGTCTTTTAATTGTCTGTTTAATGGCCTATTGTTGATACCCAAGCATTTCCTTTATAGAATTCCCTTGCAGCATGTGATGACTTTCAATGCAACATGGTTTGGAATCCTTTCATTTAATTGAAGGCTTTGTGCAGCTTCTTTCATGGGCAGAATGTTGCAATCTCAGGTTTGCGGCGTATGCTGCATTTTAGAACTCTTTTTCCATGGCTAACTACTTTGAAGTGCAGGGTTCATCATTTTATAATTTGCTGCTGGCTTCTCTAATGTGCAGGAAATCCTTTCTTTTAGATGAGCACTGTTCTCATTTTTTCTCCATCTGTTCTTTGCTCTGAGGATTTCAGACTTGCCTCCTGTCCCAGTTTTCCGTTGTCACATGGGAAAGGCATGAACGATAATGTCATTTGTGTTGGCCTTTTTGGATTTTCACGTTGACACGAGTTTGAATATCAAATGGTGACCATGTGGCGAGCATTCCACACGTTAAGTAAGGGGTTATTATGTGAAGCTCTTCCTTTCCAATTCATAAGGATAATTTGCAACGCAACTCACTCTGATGTGATAATATATGATGTGTATCTGTGCAGGTGTGTGCGCACACCCATGACAAATATGATGTGTGTGCAGGGCCCTTAAAACACTCACTGTGATTTTTGGTTACCTCAGTAATAATAATGCGCGTAATCACTCAGTTTAAGTCTCTAAATATATTCATCGTCTTCTCAAAGACACATTCTATGATAGTTTGCTCACTCATGAAACAACCTCTGAGCACCCATCACATTCAAGACAGTACAATGGTTTTCTTTTTCCTCACAAAAAAGATATATGTCTGTTTGCATCATAATCAAGGCCACACCTATTAAAGGAAACATATGATACAATTGCCAAAACAGACTATTTCAGGTTCGATACAGAGGTAAACCCCAGCCCGAGGGAACAAAAACGCCACAATCAAATGTAATGTAATGTAATTTAGGTGGCCTTCTATAGCGACTGTATGTCTCCATAGGTGGTCTTTCTATGCTTAATGGGTGGTTGATGTTGGCAGTGAATGTAAAGACATGCAAATTGCAGAGAAAACAACATTTCGTAAAGGGTTATGTAAGGATCTGTCTTCCTCATGCTTCATAGTGGAATCTGGAGTGTTTTGATTGACATTGGAATATCGCTGGAAAGAATGTTTATGTGTGACTGGTGTTCTCTAGAGGGCAGTTGGAGATGTAAGCCTGAGAGAGAGGATGCCGGTGCTTGCCTATGGGAACTGGAATCTTCCATTTGATTAATATGACTCTAGAAACTAAATGTTATACATGGAAACATAATAAAGAAGTTACTTGTCCATACTATGATGTCAGAGTTATTATACCTGAACCCAGATTTCCACAGGTTGGTTATATATAATAAAAAATGAACATGATGAATTCCATCGCATTGACTTTTGTGATTTTATTGAGGAAATCATATTCTACCTGCGCTTTCATAATTACTAACTTATTAAGTCACAGAGCACCCCAGGATTCACAGCACCCTCCATTGTTTACCTATGTGCTTTGCCAAAGATCCAGACCATTATATCATGAGTACACAAGTAAACTACAAGAAAGGCTTCAGGGGTGCCTGGTTTATAGGGAACTCTGGAAATGTGCCGGTATGCCTGGGTCTCTTTTGTGGGATAACCCATAATTATTTCCAAATGTTCTTATAGGAAAACTGTTGGGTGGGCCGACATTAAACAATATGGGGCCACTTTGAACATTATTTCAATGGCCTCTTTTGGTTCCCAGTCCACCCCTGAAAGGCGTGTGTACATAATCATAGCAACTGGCATTGAGGGATGACCTTCCAAGAGACTGATTTTTAACAATGCACAACAAATCCATAGGTGATTGTAAAACCCCTGTAGTTGACCATGGTCTCCAATGTCAAAATGGTAATAATGAAACTGCTTTCGAATTATGCAAATGATTTTCATATACAATACATTCCCAAAAAGAAATCTCTTCTCGAGAGCAGTTGCAATTATGAGACGTTTGTCTTAACCAACTACATATAAAATGTGCATATAACTGAGACAAAATATCTGAAGGTAATTGATACCACTCAATTCAGAAAATATATGAGACAACGCATATCCAATGGATTATTTTCAGGGTGTACATGTTCTAAAAACGTTTGTATTTCAAATCAAAGGAAAACTCTGCCACCCACTAGTATGAACAGCTATTACAACTGTTGTTGCTGCCAATATTACAAATTATTCAACGAGAGGGCTATACATTCGCATACAGCCCGTACATGTCTTGTGCAAATCCCATACTATTTCATGGAACTGGTGTTGTTATGATATATGATCAAATGCAATTGCGCAGGAAAGGGCAGGAAGTAGAAGCTAAATATTTTGTCGCCTTTGAGTAACCAGCAGAATCTGCGCCTGAAAGTCACATGACCCCTAAGCGAATGAGAACATACCTATGTGTACCATATTCTGCAAATAAGTGTACTTATATACAAAAACTGATAACATCCAACCTGCTAAAAGTTTCTTATGAGCCAACCTTCCATATGGGTAGTTGCTTCGTATACACAAACAGAGCACTACAAGAAGAAACTCTGCACTACAGATAATTGTATTTTTTTTTTTTAAGTCATAGCTTAAGAATCAGGTGCAAAGTTTAACAAGAAGAACACTGGATGGTTGTGTGTGAGCGTTTCTTCCAGCCTCTCATACAAAATGATGTGTACTATACACAAAGGCAACCGCACAGTAGGCAGCAGCAAGGGCATACTGGAGGAACCACTACATGCGCCCAGTTACCCCCGGGTTTGGAGCACCATACAAATAAATAAACAAATAAATAAACAAACAAAACAAATAAAAATAAACAAATGGTCTTAAAAGAAGCACAAACACCAGGTACATCATCATTAGGAGTTTCCTGAAGTCAATAACCCAAATGTTCATGGGTAACACCATCCCACCAAGTGGGGTTTTCCAAGCATTGCAGAGCACAAACTATCTGGAATCTGCAATGTGTGACTATTCAGAACGACAAAGAAAATCAACAATGGACTATATCATATATTGCAACAAAGCACTTTCACATCCGAAACGTTAACAGTGCATGCTGCAATGTGATTCTAGGGCATGGCATGGAGGCTTCCTATTAGGCATCATGACTTTTTACTCCACAGCAGAAGGGAAAACACAAATACTATAATACCCATCATCCTTTACCCTTCTACCTCCCTTTCCTGGCCCAATCAAATCAAAATGCAGTCCCTCTTAAGCCGTCCTATTTTCTTATTGGTCTGACAGAAGAGGGAGTACCCTAGGATTCTTTTCCCCCCCATAATATTGTGTGTACCTGTAGTAGGTGGGATTAAACTTTTGTTCACGTATAGTTCTGGCAGGCGCTGGGAGTGCTGATAGCCAGTTTAGGGGGGCATTTACTGTGCGTCCTATACCGCACATTGATTGTGGTTTTCACTGAGTGCCCGGAGGATTACCAATGCTAAAAGGGGAGTTGCTGGTGTGAACGCAAGAGTCTGGGTTAAAGGAAATGACCCATCCATGTGGTGTTACACTAAGACACCCCTGGAGAGGGATCGCACACACACAGCACTGTTGGAATCGGGCAGTAAGGCCAATGTTGTGCATATCAATGTTCAATTGTTTAGTTTCAGTAATTTGTTTGACTAGATGGCTCAGGATGGTGTGGGTGGGGACCCACCTAAAGAAAAAATTATTACTGAGGATGAAGGAGTCTTGGAAGGATAGCTCAAGGGCAACGTGCTCACCTTGGAAGCAAGACGATACAGAGCAACACAGGTTCAATCCCCGGGTCCACGCTTAGAAACCTCTGGGCATTATAAATAACCAATCATATCATATCATGTCATCATATCATAACAACTGTTAGGGAGAATTCTCATTGTATGGCTTATTTCCCTTACCTATCGAGTCCCCCAGCGGCTTTGCTGGATTTGGAGGGTTTGTTTCTTTTTACCTGCTAAGAGTGAGACTCTTTCTCCCACTCTTAGGCATTTTTGCTATGTGTGTTCTAGGCTATTTTTGTGTTTAATGCCTATGGGATCTTTCTCAACCCCATAGGAACCATCTTTATTCACATGTGTTACACAGCAACCTCCGTGCAGTGACACAGGGGAGTCGTAGCGACCCCCAAACATAGAATCCATACCCTAGGACTGACTACTGTCTCCCAGTGCATGTAAAGTCCCCATTGACTTTACTAGTCAAATCCTATGACATAAACCAGTAAAACCCATCTTACTATGGAGGTACTGGAAGGGGTTAATACTTTTTCCCCTATGTTCATTTTCGAGAGGGTACCGTAAAGTCCCTCTCTCCAAAGTTTCTGGCTGGTGGCAGTGGTTACTACCATAAATATTCGACCGCCAATATTTCCCTATGGGATTTTCCGTTTGTTCGAGGCTACCACTTTTTCTGACAGCCTCTAACATACCGCCGGTGTATTTTAATATTAACTTTACTACGGGAGGTTTCTATTGCCAGAACTTTAATATAACTTCTTTCTCATGTCTTCCTCTAAACTCCTAACCCAGGTCGGGGATCCTTTGTTCCTCCTTATGGCGGGCTTCTGCCGAGAAGCCCTCCTTTCGGCGCCACTGAGTCTGGGGTGGGTCCATTGTGTGGGAGGGGGAGTAGGACCCCTGGACAGGGTTGCCTCAGCAACCCATGTCGCACTCTATCCTGATAGGCTGGAGGGTCTCCCGCCAAGATGACCACTCCACTGTGTGAGTGACAGCTAGGCTGTATGAATGGGGACCTTTTTGCATAAAAGCAGGGTCCTGAGGACTGGAAGAGCAAGCCGTCGCCACTGGAACTAAGAAGCCGAAGAGGAGAGAAGCCAAAGACATCTGCAACGACTGAACCACCGGTGAAGCCCTGCTGCAGCGTCTCACCTCTTTTCTCCACATGACGAGAGAAGATCTTCACCTGCAAGAGCCTTCTTCCCTTGAAGTGTGGGGCCAACCAGTTTGCCAATCGCCTTCCCGGACCTGCCTTGGTCGAATCTCCCATACCTTGTACTCTGAGGCCGGATAGCCAGGCACCAGTACACCCAGACCGCGATTTAAAGGAGCGTATCTTTTATTCGTTGGGCAGCACCGCAGCTGGTTTCATCCCTGGGTAGTGCAGTAACTCGAACCTTCCTCCACGATGAGAGCCTCTCTTCCTCTGCTGGATCACCCAAACTGCAGGAACTACCAGGAACAACCGCCACCGCAGGACCCACTTCTTCATTTTAAGGTACATTGTTCCACCAGGCCGCCCTTTCTTCGTGGTAGCACTACTAAAAGTGTTTTAAATCCTTTACCTACCTGTTGGGTTGGCCGCCCAACTCTCTTAACATTGTCTTTTCAACGTCTGCATCCGCCTTTTCCACTTCGTTAACCAAAGACTTGACTGCAGCTACAATAACATTTTTACTCCTGGGCCCTTGCCCTGT
This sequence comes from Ambystoma mexicanum, assembly GCF_040938575.1. Lineage (NCBI taxonomy): Eukaryota > Metazoa > Chordata > Amphibia > Caudata > Ambystomatidae > Ambystoma > Ambystoma mexicanum. The sequence continues at coordinate 838,776,238 of NC_090935.1, read as the reverse complement.
ACCAACTGACTTTGGCCCAGGCCTACTGACTCTGGTCACATTCGTTAGATCTGCCTTCTTTAGATTGATTCTCAGCTACAACTGTGTGGTGCACCTATTTCTTTTAACTACCCTTTCCTTCCCAGTTTTAAACCTTGTGAAATGCCATTTTGCTCGGTTTTCATTTAAGTATTGCCTATACTGATGCACTATCTTGCTTAAACTGGCCCACAAACTTAAGGGAAGTGGAATTGTTAGAGGATCCCTTGTGTGTAGTTGTCACTGTGCCATTTTGCTCAGTTTTCACGCTGCTTCACTTGGTCTACAATTTAACTTGGGAGTGTGTATATTTTTCCTTTGACTTATTTTAACTTACTTGATGACTGTGATACATGTGTTTTATTAGAAGTGTATAAAATAAATATATATCTACTTTTTCAATACAAAGCTTTGGTCCGTGTTTCCCTGTTCCATAGTCTAGTGGGCCTATTGTGTAAAAACCCTGAATACTGCTCATTTCCCTCTTGAGATAAGTCTGACTGCTCAGCCACAGCCACCAACTAAATCTTTGTGGTACAGACTGATACCAAAGGGGATTTATTGCTCTCACTGTAGACCTAATCTTGTGTAGTGCTCCCTAAGGGAGCTGCACAGGATTCTGCCTAACAACAACAAATACAGAATGAGCTGTGGCAAGGACATTTTATATCTTATGTTAAGGATTTGCTTCCCAAACAGTGGACAAATCATTGGATCAAAAGATGTCCAGCCACTCAGAGACTATACAGGCATCAGTCACACAGAATCTGGGTATTCCCAGCACTGGGCAAGTGGCAGCTACAGACGATTGAGAACTGGGTTTAAATTGTGAGCCCCCACAAATAGGAAACACCTGTGACAGCAGACCAAAAGTTGCGGTTTTCCTATGCTCAGTGACCCCAAGGCAGGGACGATGCTGGGATCGTCCATGAATGATTTGCTTCAGGCAATTGCAGGACATTATTGGCCGTAGAAGACCAAGTACAGGCTAAGTGAGCCTGAAGTGAAGCTCAGGGAACCTGGGTGCAGGAGCCCATTTACTGTTGCTAGCCAACCTACTTGGGTACCAATACCATAATATGGGGATATCGATCTGCAGGACGCCAGAGAGTGTCCGTCATGGTCGCAGGACAACATGTGGAATCCTATGTTCACCCGAGCTTGCACTACATCCTAAATCACGGGAATGTCTTCCCTCACAGATAGGGGGAGAGTATGAAAGCAGATTCTGTTGGTATACATTGGACACTGCTGCCAGGACTAGGATGAAGGTAGAGTACCCATTCCCATGAGTCCCTGATGGTGTAGATTCCACCACGGAATTTGACCCTAAATTGGTTTTGGAAGGGATCCCTTCGGAAGGATGTGTCATGAGTGGTGAACAGGGTATGGCAGGTTTGCCAGCACAAACTTCGGAATAGGGTAGGGGCATTAGTAAAGATTTTGGATTTAGCAGAAGAGGCCAAGGGTCCAGGGGAATTCTTGGATTCTGTGTAAATGAGCGATCCTGCCCACAGAGCAGTATCCTTCTTGTGGGATGCTAATACATCCTATACCCAAGAATACAGGAAGGGCATCGTCTGTAAGATTAGCCCAACACTTGGAGGGATGGCAGACTCCCAAGTGTTAGAAGCATTGGGTCCAATACTGTTTGAGTACGATTTTGTGAAAGTCCTGAGAAGTTCATTAGTACATTTCCTCTGTGGAGAAATCCCAGATGCCATTAAAAATGTTTTCACCCCACATGTCTCTCCTAGGCGCAGAGATATGTATATGGAAGTGAAAAAGGGGCTGCTTGGGCCCAAAGACCCCGCCTGGAGGGGGTGAGGGGAGTTGGGAGGGCAGGGCGCATGACCGGCAGCTTCAAAGAAGTCGGTGGCTATAACTTGCAAAACATGTCAGGATGTTTTATAAGGCTCCGCTAGATCTCTAAAACTGCGCCTGAATGTTGTTCACAGCTACATTCTTTTCTGATCAATTAACCTAGCAAAGCATTCTGCAGTAGAACACACAGCGGTCAGATTCTCAAACCTTTTATTTGCACAAGTGATGAAATTCTCCTAGGCATCTCATCAATTGCACCCAAATCCGCAAAGGGCCTCTGAATGAGTGCATTTTAGATGGTCACATTCAGATGCCTTTTTTCAGTCCCTTTGTTGTCCAATTATGTGTCCCAGAAACCACAAATAGGATGTGATTTCAAATGTGCAAAAATGAAAAATCAGAACCTTTCATGTATTGTCTTCAAAGTGGGAGAGCAGCAGTGTTAGCCACTGCTTACCCCTCCAAGCACCCATGTGGGTGCTAGGAGCCTGCAATACATTATTTAAAGGTGCAGAGCACGGCAGCCCATCCTTGCGCTACTGTTCAGCCCCCCCTGAAATGCGCAAGTCACCTTTCAGAATAAGGTGATCTGCACATTTTTTAAATGAGCGCAAAGGATAAAAGCAGATTCTCTCTACTTTTTCATATGCACTCAATTTATGAGAATCTGTCACAGTTTGTACATTGACTATAGCATAACTCCCATACCATGTTCACCCTTCTGTGAGGAATATATTGATCATGTGCAATCCTGAAAGTGTAAATGAGTATGTTTACATTTGAATGCAACCATTTTCAGTAGATCGCTAAGCACTTTACAGAGATTTACGTTCATATGCCAGATCACAGGACCACATTTCAGCAAGGTAGACTCAGCCTTTTCAATGTCTGAGGTTGATAAACGTGTGTATGTGTATATATATATATATATATATATATATATATATATATATATATATATATACTATTGTGACAGTAGTAACTTCTAAGCCATTGGCAAAGTACCTTATTATACAAGTAACAAGTAAGTGAGAAGGCAAGAAGATTTGCCTTCTCACATACTGGTGCCATTGTTTAGCCCATGTCCTGATCTTCCTTTATGCGTAGGCCATTTGTGTGAAGGGGTTATTTACAGACGAGAATTGACCAAATGTAACTAGCCTCTTATGGAATATGTTCAGATGTGAATATTTAGCACAAGAAATTGGTTTCATTCTCATGAAATTGCAAAGGTACTTTTGCACATCATAAATAACAGTCAACAAGTCTGTGTGTTGGGTTTGTGTAAAGCTTTACAATACAATAGAACACTAAAGATTACATATTTTAATCTCACATTGAATGATATTGTGTTTCTTGTTTACTCACCTTGATGATAGAGAACATGAAGTTGAATCATTCTCATTTTGCATAACATGCTTCTAGAAAGGTATTATCTGATGAGTGTACTTTCCAAGTCTGTTCTACAAAAACAGGGTATTATTTTAGTTCTTGAAAGTCAAATATTCACAAATAATTGTACCTTGATCTTTAATAAGAACTGGGAATCAATGTGTCAAGTGCTGAAATTGCATATTGACTCACAAACCCTGCTTCACCACACAACCTGTGTGTGGGATCCTGGGCAATTCATTTAATCTTGTGGTGCCTAACCTGTCAAAATTGTCATTCTCTGAAAATGTTGGGTTGTCAGCCCCTAAAAGTGATTTATTTATCAGGGTATGCTCTTAAAAAAGCCTGGCTCATGGTATAACTAGTGTGGCTTCATGTAAAACTGTGGCCTTGATATACTGCACAATATAAAGTAATGTATTTCTTTGCTGACTAATATCAAAACAGCTTGAAAACTACAACTCTCTTCTAATCTCAGTCGATGTCAGCATACATGCACCTTCCACATTGTTCCCAATCTGCCTGCATGCTTGAGCACTTCTACATTCTGATAATATGAGTTATGTCTATGCTGGAGTCTGTATATCATTTTTTATATGGCTACTGATTTGTGCCCTGCACCTAAAACGACACCCTCTGTGTGACTGCTATTTTTAGTTTTGTCTATTAGGTTGCAATCACGAACTACTAACAAGTCGAAACTACTCAGCAAGGGGCATGGGCTGTGAGGAGGGGTACACACCATGAGTGTGTTGTTTCTTATTTTGTTACCCACCCTTCGTCTTCTCCGGGACATGCTAACCACTATGCTCATTCTATCCCACTACCAGACCCTCGCCGTCAAAAGTGTATCCTCCTATGATCTCTTTGAGCTAGCTTTATCAAGCTGTAATATCAAATGTTAGCCTGCAGGTGTTTTTTTTCTTTTTTTCTAAACAACCTTCTGAGAGATAATGACTTAATTTCAGTTGTAAAAGTGTTACTGGTAAAATAAAAAGGTCAACACCAAGTGTACCTACAGCCACTTGATTTATAAGGAGGTGCACGAAAGGCCAGTTAAAAACAGGCATTGGCAAAGGCAACGGTTTTTGGTGTGTGTAGAGTCATTAGATAGACTTTTTCCAGGGACAGTTATCATATGCCCAGGTACTAACACCATTTTCCACATGTTGCCATCTTATGGCCGGATGATACCATTATGGCAGTCTGTGGCAAATTATTATTTAATTCCTACACGAAAGCCAAGTGTTACTCTTGAAATGCCACTTCTTTATTATTATGATTACAGCAAGTCTGAAGAGAGTAAGGGGACTGGAAGGAAGTACCCAGACATATTTTGATTGTAGCATATCCAGCTATGGGTTGTGATCTTTTTGGCAGGGGGGTACATGACCAGAGGTTGTGGATGCTTTAATTTTTTTGGTTCAAAGGGCCCCAAATGTGTCTGTGCCCTGGGCCTCAAATTTCCTTAAGATGGCCATGCCTAGGGCTTGCCGTACCACAGGCCTATTTCCCTTCAAAACAACTCTTATTTCCCCAGAAGAGAGCAGAGTACAACAGGGGACAAGGTGTCAAGGGTGGCAGAGGGAGCGCTGTTTTTTTCATAATAAATTCACTTGTTTGTGGGGATGGCCATGTTGGGGGATGTTTAAGGTACTTTATAGGAAATGGGCAGCATGTTTTGCATGACCCATGGGTGTTGCAGACAGTAGAGGGTTTCCACCTCGAGTTTGTGGGCTCTCCTTCGCAGAGGTGGCCCAGAATAGTAATGTTGTATGCCTGGCAGCATCGCTATTTAATCGGTCAAGAGTTCAGAAGTCTTCTGGAAAAGAGAGGACAAGGGTGCATCCTTAGGGATTTCTCAGCAGTATCTTTCTTGCCAGGAAAAAGTACAAGGGCTTCAGGTCAGGAATAAAAATGAAGGGAATTCAACCACTTTATTTGGTATCACCTATGCAAGATGGAAACTTTGGCCATGCTCAAAGACATCCGAAGAACTGGGGACTGGTTAATGCAACTGGACCTCAAGTGAGCTTACCTTATGGTTTCCGTCTCCCAGTCACACAGAAAGGTCTTACAATTCCTTTGGGTGGCAGGTGTTATCAGGTCTGGGTCCTTTTGGTTTGCCTTGAGACCAGTGGCAGAGTTCCACAGAGACAGTGGTGTGAGGATTTTGATCTATTTAGACATATGTTCGTCATACAGGAATCTTTTCAGTTAGTACAGGCACATGCCAAGTTGTTAACTCACCTCTTGAAGGCCCTAGGACTAGTTATCAATTACCAACAATCGGAACTGGGGCCAGCTCAAGCAATGTTTCTGGGATTTCTGATTAATTCCTTGTCACTCTCACTGAAACTACCCACAAACAAGCTGGAGGTCACCAAAGTATTATTTGAAGGACATGCAGGTTGTCCAGTGTATTAGTCATGCATTTGGCCTGAGTAATCGTCCTCCTTTCATCATCAATTCAAGCTGTATTTCCAGGTCTATTGTTTTTTTCGCTTTATTTGTTTTGGTTTGTATAAACCTTTACAAAACTTTAAAACAATAATTACACATTAAAATACATCAGATTAACTACATAATCCAGAAAGATAAAACAAAAACATGTGCATGCTTGAAGTAAAGAAAAAAAATATAAGTATTTTTTAAGAGAGCGTCACATTTTACCTAATAAAAGTTTATAATGCAAAGACTTCCTGACAAAACATTGACTGTTTTCGTACTATTCCAAGTTACAGATGTTCTTTAGGAATTCGTTTGTTCTTATTTTCATTACAGCGGAGTTTCGATGCAGCATTTCGAACCATAAAAATTCACTATTTAGTTGAGATGTGTCATCAACAAATTGCTCAAAGTATTCAATCCTTTTCGGGAATAGTTTAAGACACATTAGTAACAGATAATATCAAGTTTCTTTCTCACCTGGAATCAGACAGAGCCTGCAGTATTATACTCTCCTACTGTAGGATACCGAATATTGCATATTTCTTGTGTGTTTAGCACATTTGATCTAAAACACATTTTACTGTTTCTGAATGAACATGCTGGATATTTTAACATATAGACTTCTGGTTCTGGGTACCATTTCCAGACCGACACAGTTGGTGAGTACAGTTTAGAGTTCAGTAATATTGCATTATTCTCCACCCAATCAAATGCTTTTATCAATGACTTCACCTTCATTGGATTTTCAACAAGAATTCGCATTGAGAGGCCTAAATGTATTAATATGTGCATTTAACTCCCTCTTTTAACAAACGCATAAAGGCACCTGTATTGGCACCTGCTAATTTGTAATACATTGATTCTTCATCACGAGTCAAGCATTTCCTAAGTAAAGCAGCTGTTTTCCAATACATGCAGCTTTTCAATGAGGTCAACCCAAACTCATACCGTATAATTTCCATGGGAATACATTTAGGCATGAAAAACAATAGATTTCTCCATATCTTCGTTTCAAGTAACTTTAAATATGATGGTAGTATTGCAGGAAGAAACTCCATACCATAAGTAAGTCAAGGAGTTATTTTTTTGCGGTAAAATTCAATACATGCATACATAGAGGAGTTCCCGTACTCTCTCTCGATGACTTTCAACTGTTTGGAGGCATCAAACGCCTTTTGCTTTAGGCAATTTTTTATAAAATTATTAGAAAACACGCTTGAAAAGGAAAAGCCTAAATATTTCATATATCTCTGTTGTTTAATCCTAGTACCCTCGCAGTGCCAGAAAAAAGATGATTTTTCTTTTGTATGGTGACCCAGATTTATGATCACGGTTTTTGATGCATTTATTTTCAGTTTCAATTCAGCTATAAAGGTGGCAAACACATGAATTGTCTTTGCAATCCGATTTTGGTAGAATCGAAGAGCAATAAATCATCAGCATATGCCACCCGTTGCACTTTTAACTAACATTCCACCAACATCTGTTCCTATGCCTTTTCTAGACCTTATCTGCCTGAAATCAAGTATACCATTCTCTTTAATCCACACGAGTAGTTTGTCCAATACTATGTATGAGAAGATCTTACCAGCAACATTCATTAAAGAAATAGGGGGGTAATTCAGAGTACACAATCTGTTACCCTTCTTAAATATTAGCAAGACATAGGACAATAGCCAGGACTCTGGGATTATGTACTTTGCTATTACATCACTAAACAGAATGTGCAAGATGTAAGCCCATAGCAACACATTCTGCTTTAGTGTCATAAATGGCAGGTTATTAGGACCCAGAGTGTTGGATGCCTTAGATTTTATAATGTATCCTTTTATGTTATCGATACATCTAGTTGCCATCTACTTTTATTTGTTTCAAGTTCTGTTTTTTTTCAGATTCGGATTCCCTATATATATTTTTAAAATATTCGGTCCATGCTTTGGCGTTTAATGGGTTCATAGATAGATGAATTTGTGTGACTTCTGTGCTGTTTATTAGTGACCAAAACTGTCTGGAGTTAGATTCCTTAATGGCTGAGCGATGGTTAATTAACATTTTTTTAGCTTGCCTACATCTTTTCATTTTCATTTTTGCAGTTTGGCCATCCTCATTTTGCTTTTTTATCTCACAAATGTCTTTATTTAATAAAGCTTTAGGTTGTTTAGTTTCTGCATCACATGTGTGTTTATGAGTACATTTCATTTTTGTTGCACGAGAGTCATTCTTATAACAATTTCACAACACGTTTTACAGATGATCGCTAAATGTATAAACTGTATATGTCTCATATTTACTCTCCAGTGTCCTTGATTCAAACTCATATAACAACATAGTATTACATGTTTCTGTTTTTGCAGGATTCCATTTGATTCGCAAATCTTTAACGTTGTTTTCAACATTCTCACAATAATGTTTTGCACATCACCTTTTTTTGCCCAAAGCAGATTACATGAAAGCATTGCATGATCACTGAATGCTGTAGAATGAACCTCCATATTACCCAGCGTCATTTATAGTTTGGCGCTGACAAACATATAATCTATCATGGATGACTCTGCCCTAGCCTGACATGTAGGTTTAGTATTTTGCATGATATTTGAGGCCCCAGCTATTGGCAAAAACCAACCATATGCTTCCTCTATACTTTTAACTTCTGTTTTTAGAATTGTGATCGCCCAAGGAGGTCAGTGCCCATTCCATGTCACTATTTGTCATGTTGCAGTCAGAATTCAAATCGCCAGCTAGAATAATCGATCCACCCGGTTTCATACAGAGCCAATCGTCCATTAATATATTCAATTTTACAATCCCCATCTTCAAATGCTTATCCGAAAATTCTGACGCATTCCAGTAAATATTGATTAGCATTAGATGCATGGTACCGTTTTCTCTAAGTATTTTGAATGTCACAATCATAATTGAATCAGATATATGCACCTCAGATTCATCAATTATTGATTCTTCATTATGGTATGCAAGGGCTAGACCTCCTTTTGGTTGACCTCTAATTGCAGATTTAGCTGGTATGCACAGAACCTCATAGCCATCCCACACCATGAGACCTTTGGCCCAGGTTTCTTGTAATAAAATTAAGTCTTATCGGGCCCAGGACTCACACACATTATTTTTTAGAACAAGATGGGAGCATCCTCTTGAATTCCATGATACTAGGCTAAAGGTTCGTGTTGTGGTGAAGAGGTTTTCCCATTGCTTTCAAATGCATAGTTGATTATTTTAAGGATATTTCTAATGAACGCCATTCCTGCATATCTTTTAGGATTGCATTGTCAGGATCAATTATCTTTGCACATTCTACTCTCTGATATTGAGGCGCTTCCGTTCTTACCATCTTTGGTATTCCCGCTGGAGCATTAGGAATCTCTCTTCTGTAGAGAACCAGCTTGCTTCAGTATCATAGATCTTGCAAGGGGTAATGGAATTACCAATCGTACATAATCTAATCTATATGCATGAATGAAATCTACCAACTTTACGTTGGCTAACGTAATCAGATTTAATTCAAGGATATCTGCAAGAAAACTTATAATATGTGTTCTAATTAAATACCATGGGACTCCGTCATCAAATATTTAGTGCAGTATCAAGCTTGGGTTTTGGGGGAATGTGGGCATACCTAAACATTTATGTGCTATTAAACTTTCGGCTGGCCTCAGCTTCATAGTCAGGTATTTTGCACAACTCCATAAGATTGTCAAAGTTATTATGGGTCTCTTAATATATTTTTTCATCCCTTATTTCATGGTAGACAACGGGTCGTGTATTGGATATAGGCCCATGATCAGGGGCAGATTAATTTGGCAGATTGCCATTATGCCCTATGTCCAATGTGGTGGGGTTCTTAATAATATTGCTCACAGATTTAACTTTCTATTTAGGATATCGTCTATGATCATTCGTACTTAGTCTTCTGACAAGGCTGTCCGCCTTATTGGTTCCGCTGTGTTACTTACTAGATTAGCATTTGTACAAGGTTCACATACATCAGCATTTGTTGTTTTTAGCGGTACAGTTTGTGCAGTAGCCTTGCACATTATTGGTGCACTGGGGTCCTTACGTGAACCTATATCTTTGATGGATTCCTCCCCTCGCCGAGGTAATTTAGGTCCTATTTCCACTGGACTACTCACATTCATATCTGAAATATTTGTGTTATTAATATTTGAATCAGGTTGTGTGAATGGGCCTCGATGTTCAACAATTTCAATGATGTCCGGGCCAGCTGAGGTAGGTGAATTGGTGCGGGAGATCACTGCAGGGTTTTTAAATATATCGAATATGTCTAGGGCACCCAATTCTATCGGTTTCAGATGTTTATTTTTCCAGACGTCTCCTTATTTTTGAGAGCCTCAGATTGTCAAATGGTACGTTCTGAGTATTCGCATTGGGTGGCTCTAGATTTGCTTTGTCCGTCTTTCCCGGATGTCCCATGTACCAGCAGCAAATTCTCTAATGTAACTTGTTTCGATGTCTCGGACACCAGGATTACATCGTTGCTGGACTGAGGTGCCTTTAATGCCTCTTGCAAATTGCAATCTCTCAAGAACTTGTGAGAAGAGGTATTAAGTACTTTTTGTGCCATTTTGTTTTTGCGACGCATTTTGCTGTCCTTTTTTAAAAATATTTTTCCTGTAAATTGCTCTTATCCCTCATTTTGTGGTGTAACCTCAGACTTCCGTCTTTCCCGAGGTTCATCATCCTTTGTTGGAGCAACAAACATTGGGGCATTATGTAGGTCATCTCTTCGCTCTCATCTTTAATTTTAACATTAACTGATAGCTCGTCAGGTCTTACGTTCATTGGGTACATTCCGTGTGAGGCTTTGCAGCACACTTCTGGCATGGAAGTGAGCACTAACACAATCTCATTCAACAAGTGGATTGTTTCTTTAATTCGGCTATGATCATCTGATTTTCATTTGTATAAACTGGATTATCAGCACTAACCTCTTTAATTGGGCTTAACTTTTCTACTTCAGAGAATTGTACCTGATGATCTAAATGTTGAGGAAGAGCTAATAAGGAAATCTCTCCTGTCATAAAGATAGGCGGTGTATTAAGGAATAAATAGCTCAAATCATTTGCAGGCACAGTTATGGGAATATGTTTACCATTCTCTGCCTACACCCCAAGACTATGGAACCTCCTTCCAGTCAGCATCAGAATCACCCCACCGATTCAGAAAAGAACTCAAAACCCACCTCTTCAAGGAGTCTCTCCTCCTCAACATCTAGTCCATCACATCGCCCCAGCTCCACCTGACTCGCTTGATTCCATCTGCCCGATCCTCTCGCCATGCTGCACAGCTGTACTCCTCCTCTGTGCTCCTCTGTTTCCTACCCCCACTATATATCTGTTCTTTTCTTACCTCTGAAAAGCACTCTGTTATGCCTCTGTAATGTTGTATACCACTGTAAAGTGCTCTATTTCTTCTCGAAGCTAGGTTCAAGCACAATAAATATAATAATAATAATAATAATTATTATTATTATTATTATTATTATTATTATTATTATTATTAGTATTATTATTATTATTATTATTATTAGAATACGGTGATGGTCACTGTTGGAGCCTCTTTGGGACATAAACTGTTTGGATATGCTTGCAGGTTTTTTTGTGATTTTTATTTTTTTTGTCGGCAGCTTTTCTCATTGCATTATGCATCTCCTTATGGGCAATGTGGCAAATCTCTGATACATTAACAACTTCAAAGGAACCAGGTCTTGGTCCATGGCAGACATGGAAAAGGTATTCTGGGAATTCTGCATTCAATTTGGCATCAACTTGTGGGCAGAGTACCTATATGGCAGGGTCACTCAATCTGGTTGCTGATTGGTGCTCCTGGCATTTACAGGATGGGAGTAATTGGATGTTGCATTGGCCACATTTTCTGCAGATAGAGTGTTCTGAGGTTCCTTTTACAGAGAGAGCTGTTTGGGTCTCAGCTAAAAACACAACTGAGAAACTGTTTCTGTAGGAAACCAGATCTGTTTGCGGTGGTAACTGACACATGGGGGCTGGTGACGAGGGCTCAATACTATGAGTTTCCTCCATTTGCACTGATATCTCAAAATGTTGCTGCACGCTCTTCTGCAGCCGACATCCCTGGTCATCATAACTCTGAAAGCACGATTCCCATTTCTACAGATGGCTGTGACAACTCCCGTTTTGCTTCCAGTATTTCCCTAGCTAATGTTGGTGACTTGAAAGTCCTCTGTTGAGAATTTCTCAGAAAGCTACAGACCTCTTGAGGTTCTCATTGGCTTCCAAAACCAAGAAAGCCTCTGATGGTGCTTGGCAATGATGGGTTCGCTAATGTGTACCATGGAACTTGTATCCCGTTCATGCTGGATTACCTCAGGTGGTAAACCTTTTGGCTTCATTGCTTCCAGCTTTGGCCTTTCATACCATTGATGTGTATAGAATCTTTTTTGTCCTCCTGACATTCCTTGGGGGAAGGGTTGCCAATTGGGACGTAACTTTGGATATGCATACAGTGTTAGTGTGTCTGTATCTCTGATTGTCTAAAGTAGAACCGTCATTGGGATGTTTATTTGTTGTTGACCATGTTTCAGCCTTAACCGATTAAAGCTGATCTGTCATTGCAAGCCTTATTGGCCAAATGAGTTATGTAAATGTGTTTGGTTTCTTTCCGGAGAGTAGGGGATGTCAAGGCACTCAAACTGTCTTTTTGTTTTTTGTATGCCAAAGGGGTCAATGTTCCATTAACATCACAGAACCAAGTGTGTCTCAAGATTTACTTACTTCCCAGCAATTCTGGATTGTGTACAGTTCTGCATGGTTCTGTTTTTACAGGCTTATGAAGCCAGGCCACAGAGGTTGTGGGATGCTTTGGATCAGGAGCTGCTGCCCTTCTGGAAAACTTTCTGCCCGGTGTTGTCACCTGGACCATAATGTTCTTTCCCTCACTGAGACCTGGTTTAAGGACAGCTTTATTCACAAGTTTTGACATGCTTCTCCCTGATGGCTACAAAATCCTCTCTGAGTTACCCTGTTCTTTCCAGAGTGGATCTCTGTCTCTACCATTCCGATTGAGGCCTATTCCTCCTTCAAATGCCTGGTCTGCAGGCTCTCTTGCTCCCCTGTCTCCTGTCTTACTCTAGCCAACTTCTATTGGTGTGACTCTGATTTGGCTGACCTTAAATGCAAGTGTAAGGCAGTAGAATGGAAATGGGGATCTTCAGACGCATCCTCTGATAAGCTGGCCTGCCGCCTTCTGCAAAGGCAATATAGACTCTGCATTCGGTCCAAGAAAAGAGTCCATATTAAAGCCCGCACCTCTGCGGCATCCAAAAACACAGTCAAACTTTTCCAAGTCTCAGCAGTTGGCCTACCCTACTGCAGCCTCATCCTCTACTGCAACCAGAAAGGCCCTTTGCGGGGCCCTGGAACAATTCACCAACAAAACACAGAACATCCTGTCCTCTCTCTCCTCCACACCCTCTCATGCATCATCATCTCCTTGGTCCACTGTGGCACCTCCATCACACCCCATCTTCTCTGCTCACTCTCCCCTGTCACACATGAGGCTATTTCTAGACAGGTCCGGTCTATGAAAGCCTCCTCCAAACACATGGACCCTTGCCCCTCCAAAAGCATCAAGGAAAACATTGATTCTCCAACTCCAGCCTTGGTAGACCTCTGCAACCATTTCTTTGCTACTGGAGTTTTCCTCACTTCTCTGAAGCACTCTCTTGTGCACCCCCTTCTCAAAAAACCCTCTGCCGACCCCTCTATTCTGGCAAATTATCACCCGATCTCCATCACACCTTTACTGGGCAAACTCCCTGAAAAGTTGGCTATCGCTCAGCTTGCCCTCCACACTGTATCTGTTGGTTGTCTCCATGATCATCAGTCTGGCTTCAGAGCATCCAGAGGCATGGAAACATCTCTTCTGAACACCATGAAAGAACTTCTCTCATACCTCGACTCTAACACTCCCTCTATCCTCATACTCCTTGACCTATCCTCTGCTTGTGATACGGAAAACCACAACATCCTCATCTCGCATCTCTGTGATACCCTGGGCATCACAGATCAGGCCCTGACGTGGCTTACTTGCTTTCACTAGGGCCGTCCTTCCCAGATGGGGCTTGGGTCCTTTCTCTCTGATATCACTGGCTCTACTTGTGGTGTCCCAGAGGGATCTAATCTATCGCCCTGGTTTTTCAATGTCTGCATCACATCGCCCCTTTGGCCCACTTGATCACTGCCTTCACTTCCAACTTTCAGTGTTATGCAGATGACACACAGCTCTCTTTCAGGCTACCCTCGGCCACTTCTTCCTCCTTGCTCATTCCTGACTGACTGTCCGCAGTTCAGTCCTAGTGTGCTGCTAACGATCTCTGCATTAACGCCAGCAAGACCGAGATTGTGCTCATTGGAAACCCTGCTCCCACTTTCCCACTCTCACTCTGGCCTGTCTCCCTTGGTCCTGCGCCTCCACCCACCAGTGAGGAAAACATCTGGGGGTCATCTTCCACGCTACTCTCTCCTTCTCTTCCCACAATTCGAACATGTCAAAAAAGTCTCACTACCAGCTTCACCTCCTCAGAGGTATTTTACCTTTTCTCACCTTCCCCCAGAGGATCACTGTCTCTAGAGCCCTGGTTCTATCCAGTCTGGACTTCTGCAACAGTCTCTTTCTCAATCTTCCTACTTCTACTCTCCGACTCTTCGACTTATCCAGAACAGAACTGCAAGACTTATCCTTGGCCTCAAGCCCAGGCAATACATCTCTCCATCATTGAAATCACTTCACTGGCTCCCTGTGGCTGCAAGGATCAAGTTCTAGTCCCTCTGCAGAGCCCACAAGTCTTTCTGGGGCTGGGCCCCTACTATTTACAATGCTCTCTTCCCAAATACTCTCCTTCTAGAGCCCTCTGCTCAGCTCCTTAAACTCTCTGCGGGTGAGTCGTTTTTCCCAACAGAGATATGGGGTTGGATCGTTATCCCCTGCAGGTGTCTCTCTCTGGAACAGCATCTCTGCCTCTTTCCACCTTAAACTGCAACTCCTTAAGTTCTGGAAAATTCCTCAAGACCTTCCTCTTCTCTTCATCTTTCTCTCTTCCTTTCCCCTGCTAACTTCCTTTCTCTTTGTCTCTTTCCCTCCTTCTTTCTCTTCCCCAATCTGCTCAGTTTGCTGACTGTTCGCCTAGTGCACCCCCAGTCTCACCGGTACCAGGCTCCCCCAGCAGTCCTGCACTTGCCTCCAGACTCCTGAACTCTGCTTGGCACAACTGCAATATGTTCCATGAGAGGGGCAATCCACTCTGCACTTAATGCAGGCCCCTGCTGGACTTGGCGCACTGTGTCCCTTCCCCCTCCCTTGCACTTCCTATTCTGTGCACCACACAACCTTGAATGTACAAGGCCTAGCAAGTCTGTCTGTCTGGTCTTCCCTCTGTCTCCCCTGCCTTGCTTGGCTTTGCCTGAAATACTCATGCAGAGGCGCATTGGATGACCAACCACCAAGTAATCTGAAATGTCGACAGGCCTAGTACTGCAGTGTATTGTTCTGTATGTTCCTTTCCCTCCCACCTCACTCTTTGTCACGCTTTTACACTAGTAGATATGCCTCTGGCCTTGTATTCTAGTGATTGTTTTGATCATTCTGAATCTTCAAGACCTAAGAATGACAACTGTTTCCCTTGTTCATTTCCCGCCTTGAAGCGCTTGAAGCAATTCACTTTTGTAGAAGCGTTTTACAAATGAACAATTACAATTACTTTAGCCATATGGGTTAAAGGGGTAATGGAACATGCATGAGTAGAAATGGCTGTTTGGGGCTCATTCAGCTAGAGGAGATATGGTCACACAGGCCTTTTGGGCTTGGAGTCATTTGAAAAGCATTTTGGATGCAATAGATTGCTCTAATTTTGGGATGTTGTATCAGCTCTACTGCACACTATTGTATACACTTCAAGAGCAGTCTTGGCTGGGCTTTGAACATGTATATGCCTTAGAATGTCAAATGCTCCTAGCTTGTGATGGAGAGTCAGGATTATTTTAATGGCCCAGAGGTGAGTATCATCACTCCCTTTAATTTTGCTTACTTTCTCTGATACATGTTTTGTTGTAAAACAGAGCTGCGTCTAGGAAACCTTCCTATTGACTGCCGTCGAAGTGGGGCAGGCAGCTTTCGATGGCTGTTGATCTGTTTGGCATAACTGGTCTCCCTTCTTCAAGGGTCGGTGATGAAGAAGGGCAAAGGATGATGGTTTTTGTAGTCCTTTATTTTTCCGTATTTTGGTGGAGTAAAATCCAGACTCTCCGTCACAATCTAGGAGCAATCAACATTGTGTCATTAAAAACCTCAGGAGAACCAAACAAAAAGTAAAAAAACTCAAAAGAGCAGCCTCAGAAATGGAGTTCTAACATTACCACTAATCATACAGTTCACTAGTTATGGATGAGCCAATACTGAATTACATTGAACAATTCTATTAAAGAAGTAAACGAATAAAAGAGAACATGTCATAGAATATCATCAAGTATGAGCCGGAACTAACATTCAAAGGCAGAATTGGGATAAATGAGTCAGGAGAATGACTCAATGATTCAATTAAGTTCTCAAAATATTACTGCAGAAGCTTGCTTATCTGGCAGCACTGAAAACCCAAACGAGCTGCATAGGCCAACATTCCGTTTAACCAAATGTCAATTGTCCGACACAGATAACAAAGCGAAAATGATTTGAATAATTGGTATTCCTGGCGTTTTTTCTCCTTTATCTGATTCCAAAACGTTGTTGTTCATCATTTCATAACAGGAGCTGTTGGTATTACCCTCAGTGGAGGTACCAGTTTATGGAATGCTATGGTGCCAGTTAACAAAGATGGTAGTCTAAATAAATCTAACATTTACACGCTTTCATTATTTTCAAAACGGAGTTGGTTGTCTGCCCCCAAGATTCTATTTAACACTAGATGCTTTAGATTAGTGTGAATAACATAGTGCTCTACAGTTTGGTTTGAGCATCATGCACACGTTTGCTCACAAACCTATAACCCTGATTGTAAATGTAGGAATTAGAAAGTAATTGCTGTCTGTGGACTGAACAATGCAATCTTGATTTTCTTTTAAAAAAAACTATTTGCCAGAATGACTAAAGTGGGATTTTTTTTAAAAACAGCATTAAACCATGAAATGTCAGACTGTACCATGGAGACCAAAACAAAATCTATTAGGGACATCTCCTAGAGGGGTTTGCTATGTGATAAATGAAACCCTCAAACTCTGACCATCAGATTAAGGAACAGCAACGCAAACATGAAATATTTAACTAAAAATAAGGGAAGCAATGGTGTTTTGTCAATGTCCACATGGAAGTTATACAAGTAAATTACTCTTTTGGAAAACGTGTTAAAACAAACTGTTTCTTGTTTTGAACCCATCTCTCATATGTTTAACATTTCCTGACTGGCTCTACCAGTGTAGGCCAGTACAGACACATGACAGCACGTTCTTACTTTGGCATGGCATTAGTTACTTGGCATCAAAGGCAAAGCGTGCATGATGAGTGCTTTGTATGGCCATACTACCCTACATTGGTGCAGCCAGTCTTTCATTATTTTCTTACTGTGGCAAGAAATTATATGATATGATATGATATGGCATTTATAACGCGTCTATACACAAGTGTTTCAAGGCATGATGAGGCAAGAGAGGGGGAACAAAAAGGGATGACAGACAACGATCTTACTAGGCCAGGTGTCATTCAGATGGCGCAAGTGCATGGGAAGGGGGAAAGGGAAAAGTGCGAGAGGGAAGGGACAGGGGAAAGTGCAGTACATGGGATAGTAGAATAAATAAGATAAATAAAAACAGCCAGATGGTGGCAAGTGCAAGGTAAGTGCAGACATAATGCTGGTGTTTTACTTGCATCAAGTCTAAAGCCTATGTAACAAGTGTTGTTACCTGTACAGCTAATTTTGTAATGTGTCCTTACTTTCACATGGCAATTTATTTTTACTGACATCAAGGGTAAGCCAACATGATGATTTTTCGTTGTGGTCATACTGGCCTACATTGGTGTAGCCAGTCTGGGCCTATTTTCTTACTGCGGCTCGGCATCTCTAACTGAAAAAGCCAACAGGAGTACGCTTGTTTATGGTAATACTGCCATATATTGCTCCAGCCAGCACATACATGTAAGGGCATAGCCAACAAGAAAGTATTTTTTTACTGGCCAATATTGTGGCCGAAAACATAATGAAAATGCATTGAAAAATAAATGCACCTGAGGACTGCTGGTGACTTGTATCTATTGGATTGTTTGTATCTGTTACCGTACACAGCTATTTGCACAATATGTTGTTTTTTCCTCAATTGTTCCCAGAAAGTGTGCTGTAAAAATTTCCATTTTAACATATTATTTTCAAAATGTTGTTTGGTCTGGGAACCCGCAAACCATCCCGGTTGGTTCAGGCTCACTCTCTCTCTACTTTCGGTCACCCCTGAATATTTTGGTGAAACATTTGCATCCATCCAATTAAGATTTACCAACCACCACAGTTGAATTTAAAATTGTATTGCTCCTTCATTCCCGGAAAAGCGACCATAAAAATAACTGATTACTTTGACCACAGTTATTTCATTCAACCCCTGTTTGGTAGAACCTTATAGTGTGCACAACATACATATCCATGTATGAGTATGTATGTTTATGTATGTCTAGTGTGGCTATGGGTTCGGAAGGGGTAAGCATGGGTTGGGGAGTGGGGGAACGGGGCATAAGGAGAGCCCCATTGAAAAAAATGTTTTTAAAAAAACAACTATAACATTCGACCAAGCAACAGTCACAGGTACTGTGGTCGACTTGTGTATGTGCAAATGATAAAATATGCAAACATTTTTTAAAACTAAAAGATACCGTCTCAACTGACCTTACTGATCTCTCAAGGACAATCATGGAACATTTGTTTCAATTTCCCTTTTGTTTTTAATATTCACTCGCAAAACTAGCATTCCCAATATTCCATAACTGATTGGTATCATAGAAATAAGAGTTTATTTAACCGATTTTTTTTTTTTAGGTGAAAACATCAGTTATAGTATCTACGCTTCTGACAAAAGGGCCGTGCAAATGAATGGTCAGATATACAAAACCTGGTAAAAGTAAACACTGACATTGCCACTGATCCTAAAATATGTTATGTTATCCAATTCGAGGTTTCCTGATGAAAATAGCAATTTCATATTTTTATTTCCGCCAAGAAAGACATGAAAGGGAATGGTAATACTAGTAAGTAATTCAGACTAACAAACATCAAAAGAACCTTTGATTGGCGTTTAAAGCATGTCTGGATTAGATGGAAAAGACCATTTCAGGTGAAATCCACACAGTTTGAGTCTTCAATCCAATAAAGAGGCCAGGGCAGTGAATGATCACTTTGGGAAAAAAGTGTTTGAAAATCAGAATTAATATAATTTCTGGGTTTTAAAGGAACTTATTGATCAAATAAATAGATTCGTTAGTGAAAAAAAATAATATTTCTCTGTGTCTTTGTTGACAAAAAAGAATCAAATCATTGAATGCTCTATGTGCAAAAACGTAATAAAAACCAAAAATATCACCGCCACAGGTTATACAGTTATCTCCAAATTATACCCACCCCTCTACATTCTTCTTGTATTTGCTCCCAGTGAAGATACCATAAATAGTAATGGTCGAGTATGCAGACAAGTGTAAAGGTCAACACTAACATCACCACCGTCCTTTTAATAATCTCTCATACATAGTCCAAATGTTTCTTTATGAACATAGTAGTTTGTGTTTTTATTCCGAGCAAAGATGCTATAAAAATGAAAGTCAAGTAGGGTTAAAATGTTAAAATGTCAAAAGTAATTTCTCCACAGGTATTAAAAAGCCCCCTTTTAAATTGATCCCTAAAATACAATGTAATCATCATTAGGTGAAAGTAGTAGTTGTGTGTCTCCACAATAAGAAAGGGCACAATAAAAGAGATGATCAAAATTACAAAAAGTCAAAGCTAATATAATCCCTGGTTTTAAAATATCTCTTTTATAGTATTCATACTTATGTAGGTAACATGGTATTTTTGAGTCTTCACTCCCAGCAAAAAAGCCATTTACATGAATAGTCCATATCGACAGATAGTCCACATTACGAGTTCAGCGTTGTGGAAAAAAGTGGCAGTAATTCCATTATTAAAGAAAAGACCAAGGCTACGAGACTGCAGTGAGGGCTGCACACCTCATAGCTAACTGATTATTTAGACAACGTTACAAATAAGTTCATAAGAATTACATTGCACAAATTGCATATGTAAAATAGAGGTGATCAGTTTAATAGTTAATAATAGCAAATGCCAAAGGCCAATGCATTTTGGACCAGCTGGTCCTTCATCAGGGGAAAATATGGAATAGTGCATGAACTGAAATCCTAGTCTGCAGGAAAACAGCGCTCCTTCTCGTACCTATTTCTTGGCCAAAATCCCTAGGCACCCCATGGGCAACCTCCACCTCAGTGAAAAGCCTTGGATGCACACTGGGCACGGATGTATCCCTCTCCGAACACATCAACTCCGTATCCAGAACCTGTTTTTCCATCTAAATATCCTCAGCCGTATCTTCCCTTACCTCACCTATCCCCACCATTTCTCCACCACCATCTCCATCTTCCTCTCCTGCTTAGACTACATAAACTGCCTTTACTTAGGTGCACCCGTGTTTCATATAAGGAAATCGCAAAGAATCCAAAACGCTGCAAAAACGCTGCAGCCTGCCTACTCATTAACCTACCTCCCAGAGAACACATTAGCCCTACACTAAGAGTCCTCCATTGCCTCCCTATTGGTCGATGCACTACCTTTAAAGCAATGTGCATCACCCACCAGGCCATCCACAACACCAGCCCAGAATTCCTTCAAGACAAAATCACTCGCTACCGCCCCCAAAGACTCTCACAATTCACACAGCAACTCTCCTAGTGGTCCCATATTACAACTTCTCCAGATTGGGTGGATCCTATTTATCCCTCCAAATGCTGATCATCTGGAA
This sequence comes from Ambystoma mexicanum, assembly GCF_040938575.1. NCBI lineage: Eukaryota > Metazoa > Chordata > Amphibia > Caudata > Ambystomatidae > Ambystoma > Ambystoma mexicanum. Next base: position 838,755,491 of record NC_090935.1, on the reverse strand, counting down.
CTCCCTACCCCTACACATTTGCAAAACTGCCAATCAGGTGCACCCCTTGACAAACTGCCCTGCCACCTGCTCCAAAGGCAGTACAGACTCTCTGTCCTCTCTAAGAATAGAGCCTACAGCTGATTGTTTCAAAATCTGCAAAGAGCTGGCTAACCCTGTTGCAGTCTCTACCTCTCCTGTTCCCTCCAGGCCCTCTGCACGGCCCTGGCTTCTCATTTCACCACTAGAACTCAGGACATCCTTTCCACTCTCGCTTCCGCTACCTCCTCTTCCTCCTCTACCTCTTCTTCCTTCTCTTCTACCACCCCTGGCCCCCCGTTGGCCGTTTCTCCTCCTTTCCCCTGTTCACCCCTGATTAAGTTTCCAGACAAGTCCTATTTATGAAAGCCTTGTCAAAGCAGGTTCTCCCCTACTCATCCTAAAACATCAAGGACTATATCAACACCCTTGTTCCTGCCTTAGCCATTTTCTGCAATCACTCTTTTGACACTGGAGCATTCCCCTCCCCTGTAAAGCACTCTCATTTTCACCCCCTTCCAATGAAGCCCCCTGCCGATCCTTCCTCTTCGGCTAACTATCACCTGATCTCCATGATTCCTTTCCTGGGCAAACTCCTGGAAAAGCTGGCCATCGCCCAGCTTAATCTGCATATTGTATCTGTTGGTTGTCTCCATGACCACCAGTTTGGCTTCAGAGCTGCCAGAAGCACGGAAACTGCTCTCCTGAACACCTGTGAAGACTTGCTTTCTAATCTTGACTCTAACCTTCCTTCAATCTTCTTTCTCCTCGATTTATCTTCTGCTTTCAACACGGTCAACCACATCATCCTGCTCAATCACCTCTGCGACAACCTGGGCATCACTGGTCAGGCCATTTCCTGGTTACCTCCTTTCTCACTGACTGACCCTCCCAGGTCCAACTTGGGTCTTTCCTCTCTTCTAACTCTCTCTCTACTTGTAATTGTTCCCCAGGGGTCTAACCCTTCTCCCTGGTTTGTCAACCACTACCTGGCACATCTTGCTCACACCATCACTACATTCTGCTATAACATTTAGTGTTATGCCGATGACACCCAGCTCTCCTTCAGGCCCCACCTTGCCACCTCTGCTACTTCTCTCATACCAGACTTTCTGGCAGAAATTCAGGAATGGTGTGCCACCAATGAGATCTGCCTCAATGCCAGTAAGACTGGGATCCTCCTCATCGGGACACCTGATCCCTACTTTCCTCTCTCCCTCTGACTGGCCACCGTGAGCTCTCTCCCTGCTTCTTCCTGTGAGGCTAAGAGTTTTGGTGTCATCTTTGACTCCACCCTCTCCTTCTCTCTTCACATCATTGACATCGCTAAGAAGTCACACTATTAGATGCACCTCCTCAGAGGTATTATGCCTTTTCTCACTTTCCGCAGAAGCTCACTGTGTCCAGAGACCTGGTCTTCCCTAGGCTGGACTATTGCAACAACCTCTTTCTGAATTTTCCTGTCTCTACTCTTCGACCTTTGAAACTTATCCAGAACAGGACTGCAAGACTTGTCCTTGACCTTGGCCTCAAGCTCAGAGACTGTATCTCTCCAGCTCTGACATCTCTCCACTGGCTCCCAGTGGCTGCAAGGATGAAGTTCAAGACCCTGTGCATCGTCCACAAGGCTTTCTATGGCCTGGGGACGCACTACCGCCAATTTTCTCTGCCTAAACAACTTTCTTCTTGAACCCTCCAGTCATCTACCTCCAACTATCTGAAGGTCAAGCGCTTCTCCAAGCAGAGAGTGGGGGTATATCTCTTTCTCCCTGCCTCTCTTAAATTTCAGCAGAATCACCTCTGGTTCCAGAAGCAACTCAAGACCTTCCTTTTTGCTTCTGCTTTCTCTCTTCCTCTCCCTTGCTGATGTTCCTGACTGCTCCACACACTGTTCACTTGGCCATCCACTGAAATTCGGGCCCAGGGTCCTGCATGTCCAGTTGACTAGTAAGATTGTTGTTTGTTCTCCTTCTGTTCCCCTTCTCGCCTTGTCGGGCCTAGTAACACTTGTGTTCAGGTGCGTTATAAATGACTTATCATATCATTTCATACCTGGCATTCAGAAAGGCCTTCAAAACCTGACTTTTCCATACCTCATCTTGAAACCCTCCACCACTCTAAACTTTAGATAGGTGCACAGAAATGCTGACCCAGACACAACACTCCTACTCACCAATACCCCATAGATGCTGGCAGCGTTTCGAGCGGTACACTGTGACAAACTATCATCCTCCTCATAAACAACAACACTCCTACCCATCAATACACCACAGATGCTGGCAGCATCCCCCTCCCCCTCTTCCCTTCGGGCCCCTCTCCCACTAGTGAGACTTTCATTCCAGGGTGACCACAAATAGCGAGACCAACCATTCGCAATGGACCAATAAAAAGAACACTGCAGTCAAACTCCATTCAAGCATATTTTACGTATACTCTACACCACTTCTGTGGACACAGGCCACAGGCACAGCAACCAATCCATGCACCCTAAAATGCAGCTAGGGCTATGAAATTCCGGTTCAGCATCACACATAGTGATTCACACTGAAAACACTGACATACCTCAACGCCTCTGCCATTAGTATACAGCGACAGCCAATGAAAAATAATTTGGTCTTGCTGGGCACACATCGAATCTTCAGCAATAGCACTCTAACTTAAATCACCAACAGCACCCACCCACATGCCCGACCTCCAGGCTGCTTACTGCAGCCTAGCCAGCCCACCTAAATCCAAACCTGGCAAAAATGCACACAAGTGTCTTTTAATTTAAACTCTTAGAACCTCCTACACATGAACTGCAGTCACTGAGGGTGTTCCAACCACAAAGCGCATTGAGACCATACAAATGAGGAAAGGGCGCTATATAAAAAACGTAACAAAATACAATAAAATACAATACATGTAATAGAGAAAGCAAACATGAAACCTATCAAGTTTGAAAATACAATGGTAATGGTGATTCAACAACACAGAACCCATACATTAGATGGTAATTCAAAAGATGATACCACACATAAAAAGAGACACAAAGAAAACTAAAATAAAACATATAAAAAAACATGTCAATAACGAATTCAGAAAATGTCAAAATGGTGCATACAGCAGTAAACATTACTGCATCTTATTACATTTCAATAATATAAGAGAACACCCTTGTGAACATAGCAATGGATGAGTAATGACAAATGATCGTGTGGTGAACAAGAGGCAACTCAATGTGTGGTGCACACACAACATCAGATGAGAAGTGTGCTTGTGCAAAGATCAGCGACCTCCTATAGAAATGTGGACATCACATATCCTGTATCCTTAATATTAAAACAGCATGAAGAAAAGGAACAGACTGAAAGCAAAGAGACAGAGAGGTATGCAAGCAGTGATAGAACTGACCTGCCACAGCACAAAATCCCAACGCTGATCACTCGCTTCAGAAACAATCCAACTTCAAACAACCAATATCTATGTAACTAATCAGAGAACATAATGATGAGCATGACCCATGATACCACTTTACGTCATGTCATAGAAACCACCTGCTAAAAATCAGAAGAGTAACTGGTGAAATTAAGTCCATACATTAGGAGATGATATAGACAATTCAGCTAGGAATATTATGCTTACTCCACGGTCTGCAAAAAAATAACATGTGCATGTTAACACAGTATGCTAAGCGTCTCACTCGGGTGGGAACAACAACATAACGAAATGCTGTCATATAAAGACAACAACATGTACCAGACATCTACCTGATGCTGAAATCAGGAGCCATTCTTCCACACGTAAGGAGTGCAGTGACTGGACGGGAGTCCATCTCGCCAGTGCAAAAGATGCTGCGTGCTCGTATTCAATACCAAACAGAGTCATGTGACAATAATCTCATGTCTAACATGTACGTCCAATATATCCAATTGAATGAAGACAGCGTTAGTGGCCACGTAAACGTCTCTGTATGCAGAGAGCAATCCTAAAGCGTCTGGTAAACCAACAAAGTGAGAAGTGCAGATGTATTATATAACACCAGATGAAACAAAACATGCAGACAAACAAGCGTCTCGGAGAATAAAAGCACTACCAATAAGTAGAATGAAAATGATAAAATGACCAATATGAAACTGAAAGGGTCAACAGTGAGTCATGTGAAAAAATCCCCAAAAAATCCAAACCTTCAACGAATAAAATATAAAGAAAAACGGACTACTATTTCACCAAATCCATCAAAATAAAAGAACCATAGCTCAAAAATGAGGGTCCAACAATCTGAGGTCAGGGAGATAAAGCTTATTTGAGCAAAAGTATTATAGAAAAGGGTGAAAAAGTGAAACAGTCTTGGTACAAATATAGTGATCCAATCTCTCTCACAGTAAACCACCAATTAGAAATAATAGACAAAAGCTGGAGATGTGAAAGAAACATAGAAAACATATGCTGATGACGAAAAGTCTGATAACTGGGGAGCATCATTCTGAGTCTAAGAAAAAGCCCTCAACTGTTCCGAGATTCATAGAAAACAGTGTAAGTTCAGTTCCTTGTTCATTCCATTTGTTGCCATAGAGTCATATCGCTGCAACCAGAATGTTTCTCTTTGTGCCCTCCTTTGGTTGATGTCACCATGAGATTCTTTAGTGTTCAAAACTTCCAAGACTTGAAACTTCATCTGCTTGATTGGGTGACCACGTTCTTTAAAGTGCCTTGACCCCGCTGCAGTTCATATGCACGACTTATGTTCGTTCCAACACACCCTTGCATTCCTTGCTGTTTCGCTGACATAACAAGGGCACCCGATACATTATACAACATTCTCAGATGTACAAGTAGTAAAGTCCTTCAGTGCAATTCTCTCTCCTGTGTAGGGGTGAAATAAATGAGGACCTTTTGTGAAAGTGTTGAAATTCCCACAACTTAAACAAGGGTAAGTCCCTTTCTTTTTGCTAGACCGACCCATGGTTGCAAAACCGCTAGTGTTGACAAGCATTTCACGTAGATTTGTACTCCTATTGTATGCGAACAAAGGAATGTTAGGTAAAAGGGTCTTGATTCTTTCATCACTGGTGAGTATACCCCCAAAGTTTTACAATACTTCTCCTATTGTTTGGCTCTGCAGTTAAAATGTGGACACAAAAACCAGGTGTTGAGATGCTTTCTCAGGTTTGTCCTGTAAAAATGGCATTCTTGTTTTGATGGAACTCTCTCTATTGAAGCTGAGAGGTCCTGTTCTGGATAACCCCTATTCTTGAATCTGGTAAATAGTTTTTTCAAATTCCTGTCTACACTGATCAGGGTCACTCACAATGTATTTAATTCTCAGCATCTGACCATATGGCAAATTCTTACAGGAGCTATGTGGATGGAAACGTAACTGATGGAGTAGGTTGTTCCTATCAGTTTCTTTTATGTATAGGGTAGTGCAGATGGTGCTGTTCTGTGCCAATGGCAAAGGTAAACTGTATACGTGGATCAATGGAGTTAATAAACCTCAAAAAATCATGTAGTATGTTAAGTGGGTCATGCCAAACTGAAAAGCTATAATCAATGTACCTAACACACACTTTGAGGTATTTGTGCAAGACCTATGTTGCAAAATGTGTGTAATCTCGAATCTGTGCATGTAACAGTTGGTGTTCACCGGTGGCTCCAATAGATGTTGCTGATGTTTGTAAAAAATACTGGTTAAAATCAGAGTTATGTGAGATGAAATTCAACAGAATCATAATAAACTTGTTTGCTATTCCTATCGAACCTGTCTGTAGCAGGATGCATTCCATGGCTTCTTGCCCTAGATCGTGTGGTATACTGGTGTAGAGTAAAAAAAAGTATCATCATCTGTAAGGTCAACATTAACTAATATTTGTAGAAAATGGTTAGTATATTTGACATATGTCGATGTGTTTTGTAAGAGAGGCTCTAGACAATGGTTGATGTATGTACCAAGGGGTTGCGGGATGCCGCCAGTGGCTGCAACAACTAGTATGCCAGGAGGATTAACCAAACTCTTGTCAATTCTAGGGAGAAAAATGATGATGAAGGAGTGGCTGGTCCAAAATGCACTGGCCTTTGGAATCTGCTAGTATCATTAATTATTGAACTGATCACCTCTTTTTTGCAATGTGAATTGTGTGATGCAATTCTTGCTATTTGCAGTTAAGTCCGCATTATGAACTTTTTTAGTAACATAATCAATTAGGTTTAGGGTATGCAGCCCTAACCGCAGACTTGCAGCCTTGGTTTTTTCTTTAGTTTGTCACTGAGTGTCTTGTGCGGAGGCCTACCGGATGGTGTGCACCCCATTCAAAGTATCCTGCTTTTATTTGAGAGATAAATACTTTGGTTTACACACTAAATAAGTGGTACCCACTCATGTGTTACATATGAAAATTCAATTATTTCCACTTTTTACTTTAACAGATTTACCACCACTTTTACTGCAACGCAGGCCCTGATTCTGTGGTGCATACAAACAAAGAAAAGTAATCTTCCATGAAGGAAGATAACTTTCTTTAAAAGCATCATATTCTGTGGCGGCTTGCCATTAAAGTCAACACTTTTGTATGTGCCTGAGTTACTGCTTGACAACAGCCTTAGTAACCATGAAGAATGCAGTTCAGGCACTGCCAGGGGATTCTCTTTATCCAAAGCACAGGTTTTGCAGTTAAAAAAGGAGCTAAACTACCACTCTTCTGAGGTGTTGTTATCCTATACTGCAGCCCTTTCCTGTCTAAAAATACTCTTTCCCAGACTGCAGCACAGCTTTTCTAAATTTGCAGATAGCGTAAAGACACTATAAACACCAGGGATAAACAAGTAGGTTAATCAACCATAGTCATATTCCACCAGTACTGAACTACTAAAGCACAAAGGTGGACCAATGACACAAATTATGATAATCAAACCTTGTTGATCACGGGGGAGTGTTTGAGACGGGAGCCAGTTGCATTGAGTGCAACGAATAAGGTGCTGATACCAGAAGCAACATTGGCGCGCACAGGAGAAAGGACTTCCTATGACCGAGCTCCAGCACTGTGTTGAAACAGTGTGACTAGTAGCCATTGGATGGCGTGGAAGAGCATATAATAAGCATTTTAGATGGGGATATTAGGCCACCTATTACAGAAGTGCAGACACGACCGGCCCAAGTGTATTTTTAATGATTTTGCTCATGACGAAGGTGCCCAAGTTCCCGAGTACTGAAACCGGTCGACCAATTTTTGAGGATATCCTTTTTGTTGTGGGATATCCTATGTTGTTGTGGGATACCTGCATGAAATTAGTAGTGTTTCTGGCACTTAAGCATGGGTGAGGTGGAAGTTGGTAGAGAGAAAGGCAATAGGGCCTGAGATGGCACACTCGTTTGAGGGAGGCATAAACTGTTATGAACACCCACAAGAATGCAGTAATGTAACCCACATTGATTGCCCAATTTTAGCAGTAAAGGTATACAAGCACACTGCAGCCCACTCCAGACTGGGTCGTCTGGAGAGCATTTTCTCAATTTGTAATTTTGATCGTTAAAGTGCATAGCATTGGAGTTTAGTTGGAAGGATATATTCCTTGCTATCTATTTTTGATAGGCGGTACAGCATCGTTCCCTAAAGAGAGTTGTTCTAAGGGGCATGTGAGTTCTTCCAAGAGGGACAGGTTCAGTTTGGTGTGAGCATTGATTGAGTATGCTAATTGTGCCATTGGTCCAACTTTGTGTGAAAGCGTAAGGACACTTTCACAAATTAAAAAAGTCTTTAAAGAAATGTTATGTTATTGTGACTTATACCTCACACTGCTGCCATTTTCATGATCTCCAGGTGCCCTTGTAATACCACTGATACACATTGTTCTCCACAATGAGATATTTTGGCAGCTTTTGCTGGAGGAAAACATGACATCATGTATGTCTGCCATGATGAGAAGAGCAATTTTGGGAATGAGAAACTTGGAGAGCGGACTCCCTTTAGCAACATTCAAGATCCCTGCTGTGCCCCTGATTGGGGAAATATGATATACCTCTGTCATCTTATAATAATGGCGGCAATGAGAGCAATAATGAGCAATCTACGACCCAAACATGTGGACATGCATAAAGGACTCCGATTTTGGGGATTTACGGCAGGTGGTTAATGATGCTAGAACTTGAACATGGGTTACAAATCAGTATCTAATTCAGTAAGCAGGTGGAAATGAGAAAACTGAAGAGCAATGTGGTCTAGTTTATGAATAGCAGTTTAATGCGTAATATGGAAGTTCATAAACAGGCATCTCACAGAGACGAGTTAGACTTGTCTAGAAGTGAATAATGACAGACAACATCAGACCCGGAATTTAATGAGATCAAACCAAGTTCATGTCTAATTAATGATATTGGCACAGAAGATGGCAGCTTCAGCAGAGATCTTCAAAACCTAGCTTCCAACATATTCCAAACTTTGAGTGGACTCACTTTTTTTGTCTCAGCACCATACAATAAGATAGGTCAGACTTTCTGTTTGTAAAAGACCAGCAATGGCTGAATAATAAATTTACAGAATCTTCCATTTATAATTTGAGCTTGAGAAATAAGTGTGTTTACTTTCCTTTCATTATCGTTGTTAATATTTACACCAAGATAGATGTAACTTGTTACTACCCCAACTCTGTTGTTGTGTATTCGCCAAGCCAAGGTACAATTGCGATGTTTCTTTTTTCCAAATTGTACTATTTGGGTCTTCTTGACATTCATTGCAATTTGGTCATCATGGGCATACTTTTCCAAGGCTTGGAGCATATTACTCAGGCCCATGGTAATTTGGAAATTAAGAAGAGGTCATCCGGGTAAATCATCCATCTTATGACCTGATTTCCCAATTTAGGTGAGTTGGTTATACGATTCAAAAACCCCATTCCTATATCTGATATGAAAAAGTTGAAGTATACATCCCTGCTTCAGCCCTCTTGATGTCAAAATTGGACCCGACAACAGGCCATCTCCATCCAATCGGATTTGAATAGATGTTTCATTATGGAATTCAATCAACCATTTTAGGATATACCATGGGGAATCTTGAGTCATCAATTTACTAAACAAAAGTTCTCTTAGAACAGTATCAAAAGTGGTGTGAAAATCAACGAATGCAATATAAAGCGGTTGCTTTAGATGTTGATGTTTAGCTATAATTGCATTTACTGTGATTAGATTGATGCTAGTACCAAGGCCTGCTAAAAACCCAGTTTGAAATGGATCTCTTATATTCTTTTCAGATATCTAAGCATTAAAGTCTCTCAGGATCAGGCGAGCAACAATTTTCCCCAGACAATCTAACAAAGCTATTGGTCTGTATGCACTCGGGTCTGTTCTGCTCCCTTTTTTAACAATGGAGTAAGTATGGATTTCTTCCATGAAGATGGTATCTCGCCTCATTACTTGTGTAAAGATTTTACTTAGAATCACAGCCCATTTTTCTGGATGTTCTTTTAATGTTTTGTTATCCAGGCCATCTGGCCCAATTGCTCGGGACATGCTTAATTTTGTGATGTAATATAGCAAGTGCTCGTGTGAGTATTGTACTATGTGAGGGCAATCTCCCTTAGTGGAGAAAACCATGCCAGATAACGAGGATTGATACATACTCTGAAAGTATTCACACCATTTGTGTTCGGAGATGGACTTTATTTGGACTGCGGCCTGCCCTTTATACGTGGCTACGTTCATATGTCAGCAGTTGATTTTCCCACAATTTTCTGATGCATATGCTCACTATCTTGTTGGAAACAAAGCAATTTCCTCCCCCTCTGCCAATTTTTATAGGCCGTTTTAAGTCTTTTTATTTTGGGGGCCCTTTCACATATTGGCAGATGTTTAGCTTGTCTTATTTGCAGTCTTAGTTCAGTTTTCTTCGCCTTAACTGCCACATTAAACACATGCTGATGTTTATAGTTGTACCCCCAAGATGCTGATTTCACTTGTACACATTTTTGCATACATGACACATAACACTTTCCATCCCCATTTGTTAAAGCTTTGTCTAATTCCCATAGTGTTCCACCAGACCAGCTAAGTCGATTTCTTGCATTGTTTGCTTCTACATGACCTTTATATGTCTCTTTCTGAGGCAAATTTTGTGATAAGCTCCACTCCCAAGTCAAACACAGCTGGCTGTGATCACTTTTATCACTAGGTTTAACCTCCAGTGATTTGATTATGTTCAGAAAGGCATGGTTTGTATGAATATAGTAAATAATGGCCCATGATTGATCTCGTCCCCATGTGTGTTTTGCCGGGATATCTCCTTCTATTGCACCACTCGCCATGAAATAGTGTCTTTCTTCCATGATTGAACACCATTAGTGTTCGTCCGGGTTAAACCTCCTGCCTGATTCAGGTATTAAATGTAGATTTAGATCACCCACAATGATCACAAAATCAATATTGCGTTCCAAGGCCAAATTGACAAGTATCACATCCATGTAGCTGAAGAATAATTCTGGCTTTAGATGCACTCGCCTCCAGGATATATAAATAATCATCAAAACATAGTGATTTATTATTAGTTTAACAACCTTAATGTAGGGACTCAGAGACGTACATGAGGTAGCCACAAAATGTTTTGATTTCTTAATTGCCATCATTAATCCTGCCATGTGATGTCCTCTCTTTTAAGATATAGCAGGCAACAACAGAATCTCAAAACCATCCCAAATAGGAGGATCAAGGAGCCATGTTTCCTGGAGCACTATTATATCAAAGTCATGAAGTGTGTTTTCACTAGAATTGACAAAATGATGCAATCCGCGAGTATTCCATGAAACTAGCTGAATTAATTCTGATCCTGCGGATTATGCTCAACTAGAGCTATCACAGTTATTCCCTTGCTCACCCATGCTTACACTTATCCTGCTGGCACCATAGATCCATAAACTGTTTTTGGACGCTTTGGGGTCTCCACCTGAACTCATTATATTAGTTTCTCGAAAGAGGTTAAATCCGATATCATAAAGGGCGTATTTTCCACTTCACAATATTTCAGCCAACACTGTTGAGTGGATATATAGACGGGACTTAGAAAGATCATTGTCATCTAAGAATTCAACCCTATCCACATCGGCTGACTTAATGTTGCGCAATTGTGGAAGTTCTTTACAGATGTTCAAGATACTGGATCTGTTCAGGTCAAATTTCATAAAAGGGTGTTGGCGATATTCAAAAATGAATTGGTGATGGCACTCATGGCTCTGTTGTGTATTCAGAACTGACTTGTTTTTATCACCAAATTCCTTTTTCTGTCTGTGATTCATCGCCCATTTATTTCTTTGGATTACATGTGAGAACAGTGGCATGTTTATTTCAAATTCATTGGTTTCAATACTGAGCCCTTTTACTACAGGCATGATAAAGGGTGGTGATGGCTGAGTTAGAACAGGAATTGCACTCAGACCCACAGATGATGTTGCCATGTAGCATGCTATTTCTTTATTTATTTTACCTTGCATCTGAGCAGATAGTGCATCTATAGATGTATTGGATGCAGTTGGTGGAGGCCCATTAGATGCATTTATCACTTCTTTCGTTACTGGCGTGGCTTGTGGTGCAGTTTCCACATGTGTACTAGTTTGGATTGATACAGTAACCAAATCATCTAGGGATTTATATACCATAGGGGTAGGGACTTCCCCAAGGAAAGTAGTTGATGGTACCTTTTTGCAATTATTCTGTTTAGTTTGCGCCTCAATCTTTTTGTGTGATGCGGTTAGAATTTTCAGAAACCGTCTAGACTTCGATCCTTCTTTCAATTTTTTTGGATCACCAACACTTTTTTCACTTTCACCTTTGATTTAGCACGAGAATCAATTGTTTCCCCATTTGTGGTGTTTTCTTTGGCAAACATGGAAAATGCATTTGGTTTAGTTACATCATCTATGTCCTTAGCAATATGTTAACCAACATTCATATCTGCATCAGGTTGCGGCAAGGTTTCATCACTGATATCGACCTGATAGCGACCATTATCGACCATTAAGACGGTTTGGGTGCCAACATTATTTTGTTTACAGTGGCGGAAAATGTCATATGCTTGGTCTATAGCCGGTGTAGCTTCTGCAGATATGACACTCCGGTTCGACAATTGTGATAATAAGATTGTTTGATAATTGATTTTTTGATCTAATGTCTCATATAGTTTGGCCAGGGATAGTAAGGCCACATTCATTGACATTAAGGTGTGCCTGTCTTGTGACATATTTGCTTGAGACTCCTTACCAGGTTGCACAGTTATAGGGGCATTGTTTGCTACTGGAGACATTAACTCCAAGGCCACCCGACGTGGAGTGGGGGGAATAAAGGACAAAGAATGCACAGAACCCTCACACTCCAGGTCTTCAAAGAACTCTAATGAGTTAGATGCTAAATGATTCACCTGCCGCAATTGGGCCTCAGTATCACACTCATTAGGCCTAGATGAACTGGGGCCACTTGGACTATTAATGGGGGATAAGTGATCCACCTGCATCAAATCACCTGTATTCGAGTGTACAAAAATAATTTCTTCATTTTTGCCTGACTTGCTACTTTGATTCATAAATGACAATGTCTCTTCATCAACCTGGCCCGCAATGTGCATTTCGTGATACGCTTTCCGTAATTTATCTTGTGCTGCAATTGAGCATAGCATGGGTGGTGGTAAACTCTCCCAGTTGCTAACTCCAGATGCATGGGGAATGTCTTTATCACAACGTTTACCCTCCATTGCCATTGTTACATAGGACAATACACTTACAAGAGGTACAGGGGTAATAACCTTCAGGTTACTGCATTTCATTGCCTCAATTTCAACATCCATTCATGCATCTATTTTTGACAATTTGGATTGCTTTGCCATCCCATCATTGGTTTGCTGTTCAAGGGGAGCCTCTTTATTATAATATAACCTAATGTCATTATCAATAGACATAGACCATTTCTTATGTTTACCTATACTTTGCTTTCCATTTTGTCTAATATATGTATGTTTTTTTATATGGGTGTGTGTACTTTTGAAAAGTCAAGTTGCATGCTTGGATTTGTGTCTGCATTTGCATGTAAAATTAGGTTTGCTTGCATACCTGACTTTAAGTAAGCCGATTCATGCTCTTTCCTATCAAACGGAAATTCGCTCTGTAACAGGCTGTCAGCAATACACGACACAAGAGAGTTTTATGTAGTCACCAGTATCTATAAATTCCTCTATGTGAATACTTTTTAAGCCAACTCCATCGTGCCGTGATTATAATTCAGGCTAGAGAGATTTCAAGCACACGCAGTATTACATCATCGAGGTCACGAGTACTGCTGAATCCGCCCAACCTTGGCAAGCCTGAAAGCTATTAAACAGGTATTTCAGTCTACAGCATTAAATCAAGCATACAGACAGCAATTAGGTGAAAGAGAGACAAGTAGCTTTGCCGTAAGGGCAGAATAAATAAACTTCCTCACTACAAGGAAGTGTGTACACAAAAAAAGTTTTTATTACCTCCTCTACGGTGACAAAACTTGCTGTTCCAAGCAGCCTGGAGTGTTTACAGCAGCCCCCCAACCCTGCCCAAGACAACCACAGACAGTCCTTTCTCACAGGGCTTCTTCACAAAGGCCCACGCGCAAAGGCGCGTGCAGAGATGTTCACATTGGATTGTGGGTAAAAGTGGGTGGAGACAGAGCACTTTGAAAATGTTTGAACAAACGCACCTAAAACAAACAAACAACAGTTGAATTGGTATGGGGCCACTTAGTTGAAATTAGAAGGCCAATCTTTTCCCAGGCAACCTGGCGTGCCGTTGTAAATCCAATGGGAATTTCTTGAAGCACAGCCACGGGGACAGCCACAGACAGCCCTTTCTCACAGGGATTCCTTAAAAAGGCACGCCTTCGTCAAATATGCATTTGACTATATAAATAAAGAAAATTAAAGCAGGATCTCTGCTCCAAGAACTCTGTCATTATACAGTATCAGCATATATGACATGAGCTATATAAAATCTGGAGGGAACAGTGAGCACGCGAAGGACTATAAATGATTCAGAATGACTTACACATGGTATGAAAGAAAATATGGTGCTGTGGAAATAAAAACAACACGATTTTATAATATTGTTGTTTAGTATAAAAACGACGGTAGTAGGCATTGAGAAATCAAGGAAAGGGTGAAAACATCCCTTCCTATTCCATTATAATAATTAAGTGATTTGACTATGCATCAGGTAAAAAGGTATATGTTCATAAGGCAATATGACACTAGATTTTAATCACTATCTTATGTTTTACTGTTGAATTTTGAACAATACTGGGGATTGGTTTTGAAGTTGATAGACCTATATATATATATTTTTAAAATGTTTAATGTAATTTGATTGTCCTGAAGTAAACAATGTTACAAACGCTCTGCAAAGTTTCGCGTACATATACGTGTGAAGTGCACATAACCCATCGGCACAGGTATGAACACAGAAGATGGAGAACTTTATTTCATTTTGGTGCTAAACACCTATACATATGAATTAAAAGGGTGACAATATTGGCAGACTGGACCCCCGGTGAATGAACGATGATACATTTGGTGGAATAATAACTCCACATGGTTAAGTCGTTTTGGGAATGTCTGGAAACAAGTGTACAAAAGAGATATGTACATTCACAGTTTCATATTCAGTATAATGGGCCAGATTCTCAAAAACATGTGCATCTCAATGCAAAGATGGGCCTGCGCCATTGCACATCTCACTGGAGGCGGCAAATCCACACACACATTACCAAACACTGGGCTTTGCACATAGAACATGTTCAAATAAAGGTACAAATGATGGCACAATGTGCAATGTGTTCGTGTGTGGTACATCTGGCCAGATGCGACTAAAAGAGGCAAACAAATGACACTTCACGCCTGACAATGCACCAAAAGGAAGAACATTGTTTAGGATGAGGTAAAAAAGGCGCAAATCATATTTAACATCTGACGAGGCGCCCAAGACGTGTGCATCACGTGAGTTGTGGCTAAAGCAGCTGCAATTGGCAATAAAAAGTGGAGAAGGTCAGGAAGTGCCCATTTACACCTTTCAGAGAACTTGGGAAGGGCTGTTTTGCATCTAGGACCACTCACGGCTACAAGAGGCCATCCAGATTGAAAAATATAGAACAATGGAGAGGAGAAAGAGTGCAGTGCCCCAAACCTCACTGCAGGCCATGAAGAAACCCTCTTCTGCAAAGATAATACAAGGGTGAGCCTTCTAGTGAGAATTACTCTGTGGACAGAGCTCCCTGCAAATGGCAATGCCCTGGGCGTAGCCGTGAGAACCATTAAGGAAATAAAGAAGCCCAGGACTGATATGAAGTGCCTGATGAAATCAAAGTTCGCAGAGATGCACGCTCATGCCAGTGCCACTGGTTGAGGATAATCTAAAGGACTCACCTTGAGCCCAGTTGATGAGACACCTGGTTACCCTCTGAACTCGGGCCCAGGTCCCTGCCCGCCCAGGAGCACACCCGCACTGCCACTTGGCATCCTTTGCACTTGTGGTCTGAATCTGTAACCCTACAGATTCATGCATTTATTAGACACTCGCTCTGGGCACTTTTATCACTCGCACTTGCCACCTGTTGGCCACACTACTTGTTTTGATCCCATGTAGAGCACTTGCCCATCCACCACCCCCACCCCTAGCACTTTTCCCCTCCCCTTTCCCCTGAACTTGCGCGATCTCAATGTCATTAGGCCTAGTAAGGTCGTTGTTTTGTCCTCCCTATGTTTGCCCTCCCTTGCCTCGTCGCACCTTAAAACACTTAAGTATAGGCCATTTATAAATGCCATATCATATGATATATCATATCAGACAGTGCCTAGCATGATAGATTCACTGTGCAAAGAATCAGTGGAATCGACACAACAATTGCAGGGGAGCTATACAGAAACCTGCAGGCAGGAAAATTACGCGTCAAATTGCATGTGACTCAGACCCTCACACACATCACTCAATGACAGTAATGCGCTCAGCAAGATGTATGGATCATCATGACACGTTTTCACAGTGTGTGTACTTGTGAACACCAATAGGTGAGAAGATGGGCAAAACATCAATAGGAGCATACCCGATGCATTAGCAACAATGACATGCATAGGTCACTGACATGTCACATTTCTGATCGTTTCATTTCCCAAACAGTTGGCAATCCACAGGATGCCATGGAAAATAATCCCGACATGTTTGAGGAAGAAGCAGGCGATCCACAGACCAGTACACCACAGTGTAGATTCCTGCACTCACTCTTCCTGCAGGCAAACAACGTTGTCAGGAGCACAGGCCTGTCAGGTCGTCCTTCAGGGCATACAGCCCGCCCACATCGTTGTGTGGGCGGACCACCGTTGCGGTCCTATTTCCCAGTGAAGGGAAGTGACGTTGGGCGAGGGTGGGGGCCAGGGGTTTGTTCGCAGTTCCAGTGTTAAAATAAAGAACGGTTGAACCATATCCCGGCTCCCGCGTGATACTTCCTCCTGCCGGTTTGAGGGCCCGCGCAAAACCTCACAAGGTCAGTCGAGGTATTTGAATCAGTGGAAAGAGCACTATCTGTGGCCACAAGCAGAAATGTGCTTGCACATCCTCCAACGCATTTACACAGTCGCAGAGGTCCCTGCAGCACCAGGCCACGCCCCACACACTGTACCACCTAGGAGGATGAATTGCAGCAGCATCAGCTTGCTACATGAATGCAGCTTATCTCCATGAGTTCACCCCTGGGTGAGGAATTACAGGGATTGAGCAACAAGGTAGTTCCAGCAAAGGAAGCACTACTGGGAGAACTCAGGGCGGTGTGCACCAGCCAGGTGAGACCTGCACGCAGGCAGCTCAGAATTCAGACGAGGCAGCATGCAAACAAACATTACCCTTGCAAACCGCTTGGCATCTGCCCTGGAGGGATATGTAGCAGTGATAATGGAAACACATCTCATGCCAAACAACCGAGTATTTGTAAATATGGATTCATGTAACTACTGTCCCATGGCCTAAATTGTACTCTATGTTTTATATTTCTGTCATCTTATGTCTCCTTTGATATCTCTATGCAACACCTTTGCACTATAAGAAATGTGCTTTACATCATAACCACTAAATGTATGCAAAGTCACCCTGAAAAGAGACTACGGGAATAATTTACACAAACAAGTGCAAATAATGTGCCAAGCTTTGCACCACCACTAAGATTTCTGCACACAAAATGAATGTGCTGAAAGCTGGGTCACAAGATAAATGACATGCAAACCTCGACCGTGCAAAGGAAAAATAGTAGTGATGTTCACACCTACAAACTGCCCCCAAGGCCTGCCCAACACTGTGTCATGGGCCCACATTGCACTACAAGAAGGGCACCTTAGACCCAAATTGCACTGCGATGGGAGGCGCTGAGCAGGCAATTTTGGTGAGTGAGTGAACAATTATACAGAACTCCTGAACGAATAGCTGATCTCCCAAGCCCTTGGCAAAGGCAGTCTAGGCATGGCCCTATTGTGCAAGGACTCACCATAGAAACATCAGGACACCAGAAAGATGGTCTGCCAAGTGGGAGGCACCCCAACATAAAGCACCATTATGTGAGAGCCGATTACATTGCAAACAGGCCAAATAACAGTACTGGAAGTAGCAGTGTCTGTGCAGCACCAGGCTTTCAGGGAACATTGCTTACAATGAAAGATGTATTTGGCCCACATCTCTTAGAACACATGTGCAGCCACTGGATCCTCAAGGTGGAAATCCTGAATGGCAAAGTGATGAGGGGTAGTAAATGATTAGCCACATGGGCTCCACTCTTGGTAATTGCAAGCGCTTTCCAGGCTTCAGGGGTTAAGAGAAGGTGCCATGACTGATAGAGCTGTGGAAGATCAGCAGATAAGTGATAGCTGCTGCAGTTGAAGTGCAGGAGTGTGGATAAAGGGAGGATGGTCACCATGGGCAAGGTTCCCCTCAGTGAACATAGCCAGTCAGTTGTGCTCTTGCTCACTCATGTGCACATCAGGACAGCCTCAGCATGGTGATGCATTCTTTGGTGTTTGAGTATTCCGCGGACCAGTGCATATGTGTATTGTGGATACAATCCATGCAATGCATCATGTCCCCAAAAGGAATATCTTATTGTTGCTTTCATTACCTATTGTGGTAATGCTGTATACAGTGTGTAGCGCACCCTTACCTGAGGTGGCCATGGATAAAAGTGGTGCAGGAAACTGGCTAAGTCTCTACTTCTGCACTGATGCATCCATTGTAAAGGTTGAGGCCTTCAGGGTAACAGGCTGTGGATTTGAATGGGCTACAGGATGTGTTGGCACATAGCTGTACGGTGGTTGACTTTGTCAGTAGCACGTTGAACATTGAGTGTGCAGTTGTGGAGAGAGGAACACATTCTGACACTGTCCTGGAATTATTGTTAGCCCCCACAGCCTATTCTCCACAGGGCGCCATGACAGGCCCATCTGCCTGCTGTCCAGCCTTGGATACAACCTCATATGCCTCAGATTTAACCTCCAGATCCACCAGGGACCAAAGCATATCTAAAGAGGTTGATAGAGGGATATTGAAAGAGGAGCCAGTACACATGTCAGGCAAGGAGGCCCGGCATGAGCTTGTCTGTGGCACAGCTGTGCAGATTGAGACAGGGGGCTGCATTGAAGTGGCCTGCCCGAAGAGGCCACCCCTGCTCATTGCAGATGGCAAGTCGATGAAGAGCATAAAAGCCTCTCTGGGATGTTATGCAGCCAGCTGATGAATGGCAAGCACAGCATCGCAGAGAGCATTGATATGACAGAATCGACTTGCCAGCAGTAGCAGCAATGCAGCCAAGATTGTCTCTTCAACTGAAGAACCGAACGTTGTCTGGGTGGAGGTACCAGAGAAGGCACATATTGCTGCAGCTGATGAGCCTGCGACAGGATGATGTGCTGACAACTCCATGGTGCTGTCCCCAGCCTGCTGTATCATGCCCCGGTCTGCAGCATGCACGTAACCCTCAGACACTGACCCTGCCACTAAGGTGAGGCTCTTAATGTCCTCTTTTTCCCCCTCCACAGCCAAGCATGACACCACAACTTAGATCTCCAGGCTCTGTGGCTCCTCTGTCTCTTGAGACACACTTCCCTTTCCCTCTGCTGTTGAGGTGTCCTCAAGAATAGCATTATCTATGTCCTCTATCTCAGCAGAGGTGCCATCTGAGTACACCACCACCCCATGCACATGCCTTTCCTTGGAGCTAGATGTCATGGAGAGATCCTGGGGTCTATGTTTCCATCTGAAGGCCTTGTCCCTTGAATGCAGCTCTCCATCAGATGTGGGTCCCTCTTCGACTGCCTGAGACGCTGGAAAAGAAGGACAGGAAAACAAATTACCATAGGAATGTGCAAGCACATGATTAGAGGTACAAATATGAGTTGCACAATCCTAGCCTGCCACCACTAGGCACCTCAATTCCACACATAGACACAGCACACCATTGCTTATTTGACAAGAGTCAAATATCACTAGCAAATGGCTAATGGCAAATGCCAATTTTGAGCCGTACATATGTCTGCAGGAAACTGTGATAGATGGCCATGCGGCCATTGCTGCTCTATTTCCCGGAAGAGGGACATGTAATGGGCCAGGACCTGGTCACACAGGATGAATACTTTGTTGTCAGAGAAGTTGACAGTTGTCTGCCTCAACGCAATGGGAGTATCAGATGATGGATCAGCAATTGCAGAGGTAAGGCTAGTAGAGCTGCAAGTGGATCCTGAGAGCTCCTGAACAGTGGAGCTGCAAAGGTACAATGGAGTTGTTGGTGTCCAGATGAGGCAGATAAGGTGGTCAGTGGGAGTATATGGTGAAATGGTGCACAGTGCTCCAGCAGGAGGGGACAGGCTGTGGGATCAAACAGTCACTCTGGGACAGTGCAATTGGCAAGCCACAAATTGCACACTACCATATTTTAGGAACCATTTCCATTTCATGTGTAATTTTCCCTCCAGTTGTGTACCCTCAAACGTATGCTTAGTTTAAACACCATAGTCTGACTTTACCAGAGGAACACAGCCTTCTGCTGCACTGCCCTGGGATTTTCCCTCACTTTGTTATGGGGAAACGGACATGACCTTAAATACAGTCAGTACTGGAAGACTTTGTTTCCCTTAGTCCTTGTCAATGTTGCAACTTTTAGCAACATGTTGCAAGTGCACAGTGTACCTTCCAGTATAGTGCATTTCGGTCTTCCTGTCATTTCTAAAGGTTACCGCGTTTGGCACAAATAGTTGGCCTGGCTCCAGAATGGCCATGCCACGAGGTCCTTTTTCCTGTCCTTTGGCCATTTTGCCCCTTCACTTTCCCCATTTCGAGCCGACCTGGGTCAGTCCTTATTTGGGCATGCATTCTCCCACGAAATGCCAAGCTTTCACGAGCTTCTGCATGCCTTTTGTGTGTGCTTCGAGGATGTGGGCTGGACTGTATGTTGGTGTGTATGTGAGTCTGGTGTGCTGTGAATGCCTTAGACCACCATGGTCCATGATTGGTCTACGTATGGTATGCCTGTATGTGAGCAGATCTCCCATTGGGTCCTCTTTGTTTTGGCGCAAAGGAGATTTTGGATAAGAGAAGGCTCCTAACACGCATACCATGTCAATCTCTGGAGTTCTCACTGAACAAAGGATAGGATACAAGTATCCTGAAACTAAGAAGCTAAGTCGAGGAACCACTGGTGACCCGCTGGAAGGTTTGGCACCCTAAACCCGCTGTTGTCCCGCTGGACCCCTCTGCATATGGTCTTCCTAGAAGGTCTGCAAAGACACTTCGACCCATTGGAAAAGTGGGACAAACTATTCTTGCCACCTTCATCAAACTTTGCAAGTAATTATTCTCAGATGTATCCCTGGGAAAACCAGTGGGCTGACCAGCTTGCGCAGGACCTTAGCTCTGATACCACTGTCATTTGGAGGAAGCCCTTGAAACTTGGTCCATTGCAAGCTCCATGTTCACAGCAGTCTCACACCAAATTTCAAACACTTGGCATTCCCAGGTCTGTAGTAAAGACATAGCGCCCAAACCGGAGTACACACGGTTACCGTGTCGCCCAGCTGTGGTGATGAACTTTGCAGACTCATTGCAGCTGTGCTCCTCTCTGCCCTGAAGCCGGGTGCAGCAGAACTGGCCTGATCCATCTACCAAGAACGGAGAAGTTGCCACTGTCCTGTTTGGGAATCAATGCTGTAACTTCGTCGCTGAAAGCCACAGAGCCACGAGATTGCTGCATTTGAACCTGCAACCGAAATGGACTTGAGTGCCGAAGTTTGGTCCGGAGTCCGCCAAAGGTCGGTGAGTAATTGCAACCCTTACCGGTGGCCCATGGTGCATCCATCCATTTTTTCACACAAGTGGCCCCTGAGGGTTTCTCTCCTTTCCACTGCTAGTGTAAACTGGCCAACTATTCCCAACTCTTGGAACCTGCTCTGCCCTCAAGGGAAGACCCTCCATGAATAGTGGGAACCTACTCTGCATCACCTCACCCACCTTCCAGAGCTACTACAGCCCCTACAAAAGACCCTGTTTCACCCATCTGCACTAGCGCATGGGCCAGCATCGCAAGCACATTTGAGCACTAGGCTCCCCTCATTTTAGGGATTGGATTGCCTTTCAGTTAGGATTGTGCTTGACGCAGAACTGACTAAAGACTATTTGCACTACCTGCTTCCTTCCTGTTAGGCAAAATTACATGCAGTACCATTTGGGAACACCACACACAATTAAGACTTCAGGTCTAAGCACAATCTCACCTTTGGTACAAGCCTGTACTACACAGTTATGTGGTAGCAGTGGCTGAGCAGCCAGACTTATCTCAAGAGGGATGTGAGCAGTACAAGATGTTATACAAAGGACTTGTAATCACAGTAGTTCAAACACACACTATTCAAGGTTTCTTGGTAAAAGAATATACATACATTTACACAGTCAGTTGGAAAAATTCCCCTAGTAAGAAACAGCTTCATATCACAATCTAATACACTACAGTACACCACCAATACGTTTCTGACAAAGTTAGGTTCCCCTGAAGTGGGAGCAAAATGACACTTCAGTAATTTTTAAAAGGGGTAGAAAGACAAAGGTTAAAAGAATTAAAGCACAATTACTTTCATAGGCAGGGCAAATAGTTTCAGTTCACTACAACTGGCAATGCAATGCAATAGGCCTGGATCAAAGTCAATGGTTCAGAGTCTTGGATAGGATAGCACAGTTCTGGTAGTAAACAGTTAAGTGTTTTCCAATGTTCGAGGAAATAGTTTGCCAGAAAAAGAGTTATATGTTGGATTACGAGTGAACAAGACTCCAAAGTTGGTAAAGTTTCACAAACTTTCACCGCGGCAGAATAGATTTCCACACTGCGTTATCACAGTACAGGTATGAAAAGCTGTAGCTGAGGCAGTTGTTCCTGGCAGTTCCTGCAAATCGCGCTTTTCCTCAGCTTCATTCGTGGAGACAAGAAGGAGGACATCAGGAGGTTCCTGCACAGCCC
The DNA here is from genome assembly GCF_040938575.1 of Ambystoma mexicanum. Classification (NCBI taxonomy): domain Eukaryota; kingdom Metazoa; phylum Chordata; class Amphibia; order Caudata; family Ambystomatidae; genus Ambystoma; species Ambystoma mexicanum. The sequence goes on along the minus strand of NC_090935.1, from coordinate 838,732,966 downwards.
AGAGAAGAGGCCACACGCTTGGCTAAACATTGTTCTAAGGTGTGGGTGCATAAAAGTCCACAAACTGGTATCCTTCTCACTGGCTATCCAGTTTTCAACAGCACTTTGATGAAAATTCAGCCAGTATGGAGACGGTGTCCCGGTGGCTTACGAGTTGGTTGCTCTCACCAGCTCAAGGGAAGAAGTAGCCCATGAAGGAGCTTCTCTGTGGAGGGAGTTTCAGGCAATTCTGACCTGCAGCAGGGCTTCACCGGGCAAACCAATGGTCCAGGAGTTGCAGCAGTCGTCTTCCTTCAGCTCGTCTTCGGTTCTTTCGTTCCAGTGGTCGATTCTGCCTTCCAAGTCCCAGAGCCCTGCTTTTAAACAGTTTTCTCCCATTCATCCCAGCGTAGCTGCCACTCACCCAGCAGAGTGGCTGTCCTTGCCAGACAGTCAGACAGCCAATCACGCCAGAGTGCATTCAGGTCTCCTAGGAGACTAAACACCGGGGGCCTCATTAGGACTCTGGCGCTAAACCATGGTGCTATTAGCACCATGGTCCATGCCGGAGTCCGCCATGGCGGAATGGGGAATTACCACCCCATTCCGAGGTTGGTGGGGCGGTAATTCCCCATGCCGCCATGGCCCTTCCCCATTCCCATTTTTGCCCCATAGGGCTCAAAGGGAATGGGGAAGGCGCTAATTACGGTACCGCAAATGGCGGTACCATAATTAGCACCAAGGTCCCTTTGCGGGTCCCTACTTTAACGGCTGGTAAAACCAGCCGTTAAGGTCGGGTCACGCAAAGGGATCTCGTAATTAGGCGCTAGGTGTTTAACGGCACCGCAGCCTTTTACGGCGCCGTTAAACACTTAGCGCCTGGGTCATAATGAGGCCCAGGGAGTTTACAGCACCTCCCTCACATCTTGTCCACCCCAGGCACTCAGGCACTAGAGGAGGGCTTTGCGGTCGAGAAAAATCATGGAGCATGCAGTGAATGGCTCAGAGGACTCGGGATAACTGTGCCATGGTATAGAACTCAGTGGCCACTCTATAGAGCCATGCAATGACACACTGCAAGCCCTGATGCAAGCAGAGGGATTGTGTGAGCTGTGCCCCCTAACCCTTTGTGTGGGCTCTGTCCCCTTGTGTGGTCTGTGCACCTTACAATCACTTTGCTCAACAGGAATGAACCAGTGGCCAATAAATGAATGGCAGATAACACTTTCACATGCAGTACTGCCTCTTTAGCGTCCCACTCCCTGACCATGTGCGGGGCGACATGTGGGGAAAATCACTATGGGTCTCATCAGGGGTTGGGTGAAGCAGTGAAAATGTGGCAATACTGCTATTACCGCCGCATTACTGCTCCGCCCAATCCCGAGTTTGGACCCAAAAGTGGGATGTTTACCCTCCCCCTTTCAGCCCATCACCAGCGCTATCATTGGCGGTGTTATTACCGCCAGTGGTAATAGCACCAAAAAGCCCCATAGAGTCCTATGGACTCTGAATAAATGGGGATTAACAGCACCACCACAACTCGGGATCCAGCACATATTTTGCCAGATCAAGTTGTGGTAACACCAATAGCATTGGGCGGTATTTTGGTGAATTTACCGCCAGGATACTGCCCAACTTGTGATGTGGCCATATGTACCATAGGACTCCTCATCTGGCGTTAGAAACATGGTTGTGGCCTCCTCTTCCTCCTCGTGTTTTGTGCAAGCAGCAGTGTGCCAAATGCATGGCTGGCCATTCTCGCTTGGATTCACTATGCTTGATGGTGCTTTTATACTTTACTCCTGCCCATGATAGACAATATGTTTCAGGGCATTTGGGGCTTGTGCAAGAGCACCTTATTTTTGGAGATTCGGGTGTGTTTTTCACTTTAGTGGATAAGTTTGTGAGTTTGCCTGGTGCCTCTGAATGCACGCCTATTTAACTCCCCTTTTCACAATTGAATGAGTCTTCATGCATATTCCGCCTCCCTCTCATCCCAAGCCTTCCTTTGCTTTAATGTGGCACTAATGCCACGGGGCACAATGTGATTGGGCAAGGTGCAAGTGTCCCAGGGGCAGAGCAAAGTGCATTCTGAAAATCACATTTTGACTTTTTACACCATGCAAAGTGGACTTTTTCAGCATAAAATCACTTTGTAGGGTGTCTTAACGATTTGTAAATTAGGTCGTGGATTATTAGTCTATATATTGCCCCTGTACAGTAACTCCGGTGGAAGTATATAAGGAAAATAATAAATAAATAACAATACAAATAAATCACTGTTCGATCAATCTTCATAAATCTGAGTCGTCTTGTATTAAATTGCTGGCAGAGGTTAACCATTGTAACAATGGTACACAAAGAACGTCCAATTTTCAACAAATCGCAATGGCTGAAATGGTAGAAAGGAGGAAATGTTGAACCCTCACTTAGACAGATCTGCACTAGTGCATATGTGTACATTTGCCATCTACAACTATCCATGCCAATAGTTTCTGCTCTACCAGTTGAACAAAAGGTGTGCACTATGACATTTAGGTAAACATGTGGCTTTATTATGTGTTGCATACATAAATGTTTGATGTGTTTTGGAGACATTAGCAATGTGAAGGAAAGTCCCTTTTTACCTACACTCAAGAATAAAGACAACCCTCCAGGGAAATAGGCCTGGAGACAGTGTTGCAAGGATAAAAAATGTTTAATTGTACAGAATACAAATATCAGCAAAGGACTCTACTGCTCGAGAGCGCGCTGTTTATTCCAAGGAGAATCAGAAGCTTAAAAAGCCACGTGGCGTCATCATATACAGTAAGAACTGGCGCTACTGATTGGTAAGACCGTATAGATGGTCCTGCTACATAGGGGATGCCAGGCTACAAGTGGTTAATTCTGTTGCCGTCGATTAGCCTCCACATGGGTCAGCTGGGCTCATCTCAGTCTTGGGTGAAGGTCAGGTCCTCGTATTATAAAATGTTATATTTAAACTAAAACACTAAGCTCCCTATTCCATCACTGTAGCATGCACCTGGGCAGCACGGAGAATGGTGCCAGGGGCAAGGAAGATATAATACAGTCATGCTGACCCAAAAATTCAAGGCTTCGTTGATACAGCACTTCCCACACTCAAGTTCTCCACCATGGGTTTGATCTTTAATGTATCCCTCCCTGTACCTTGTGTTACAAGGAAGATGTCTTATGCTGGAAGAAATATAGTTGTGCATGCTTGGTTCTTTTATGGACACTTGATTTGCGTTAGGACAGATGAGTTGCTTGCATTATCATGGAATGCAGAGGTTTTGGGGGTGGGTGTTAGGCAGAATTATATGCAGTACCATTTGGGAACACCACACACACTTAAGACCACAAGTGACAGTACAAATTCATCTTTGGTACAAGCCTGTACTACACAGTTAAAGTGGTAGCGATGGCTGAGCAGCCAGATTTTTCTCAAGAGGAAGTGAGCAGTATGAAATAGTTACACAAAGGACAGCAATTACTATGATTCAGGCAAACACTGACTCAAGGTTTTCAAGTAAAAGAATATACGTGTATTTCACTCTTCAGTTGTTTAACATTACACTATTATAAGCAGTCTAAAAATTACACTCTTAATACACCACACCACTTCCCTTAAATTCCAGACAAGTTAAGCTCACAAAATGAAGTGGGAGCAAAATGGCACTCCAGCAATTTAAAAGGGAGGGAAAGACAACATTAACAGAAATTAAATCAAACCAACAGATAAGTACTCAGGGCAATTGAACAAGAGGAACTACAGAGATAGAATCAGGTAGAAAGGGCTTAGGGCCAAAGTCAATGGGTCAAAAGTCTGTTGCTCAAGATCACACGGTTCAGGGTAGTTTGCGGTAAAGTTCCGGATGAGGTTGGCTGATACAAAAGTTATTTAAAAGAGAAGAGAAGGACAGGCCCTCGGATTGGAGAAATATTTCACACTTTCCCTGCAGCTGAACAAAACGAGCAACCGGGTTGGCACAGTACATTAAAATGGAGAGAAAGCCGTAGCTGAGGCGGACGTTCCTTGTAGTTCCTGCAGGCTCACAGTTCCTGAAGTGACTGTCAGACTGACAAGAAGTAGGAAGACTGGAGGGTCCTGCACTACTCAGGGAAGAAACCAGCATCAGGGCAAAGCAATGAATAAAAGGTGTGCTCCTTAAAACCCAAGCAGGGTCCGACCTTCCTGGCTATCCGGCCCACTGTAGTTCTGTACAGCGAATTCAACCAGAGGAGTGGTCCTGGCTTGCAGTGTGGGTGAACTGGTTGGTCCCACCAGCTCAAGGGAAGAAGATTCCTGGAAGATCTTCTCTGTTGGCAGAATCTGACGATTTGGACTTGCAGCAGGGCTTTACTGGGCGGTTCAGTCGTTGTAGGGGTCCTCTTCCATCAGCTCCTCATTGGTTCTTTCATTCCAGTGGAGACTCTACCTTTCCAGTCCCAGAGACCTGCTTTTTATGCAGTTTTCCCCCATTCACACAGCCTGGCTGTCAATCACACAGCAGGGTATCTGTCCTATCCAGGGTACCCTGCCAATCAAACAGGAGTGCAACTTGGGTTGCCAAGGGAACCCATGGCATGGGTCCTAAGAGCCCTCCATCACATCCTGCCTACCAAGACTTTCAGGTGCCTTAAGGAGGGTTTCTGTGCAGAAGCCCGCGAAAAGACGATGAACAAAGGAATCAACCGTGGTTTGGCACGCAGAGAAGAACACGAGAAAGACTTTAACAAAAAAGAAATGGTGACTAACCTCAGCTGGAGCCAAAATAAAATGTATTTGGTCAAGCGAGTTTAAAAAAAAAGTTAGGGTAGTTACCACTGCCACCAGCCAAGTCTTGATGTAAAGGTAGCGAAACAGCGACACAGACAAAAAAGGATAGGAATTAACCCTTTCCAATACTCTATGTAAGATGGGGTGTACTGGGTGTGTAGTTTAAAGTGACTAAAGTGTCTAAAGTAAAGTTAATGGCAACTTTACCTTTTCTGGGGGAAAGTAGTCAGCCCCAGAAAATTGAGTCTGTGGGAAGAAGACAACCCTGGGTCACTGCACTGAAGGTGCTGTGTAACACACATGAAAAATATGAGGCCCTGGAGTAGGTGAGGCTCCAGTGCTCAAGATCACACAAAAAGTGAAAATACACACAGCAAAACATATGTAAGGGTGGACAAAAAGGCTCACACTCTTACCAGGTGAATAAAATAAATCCTAGAAATCCAGCAACGCTGCTGAGGGACTCATTAGGTAAGCGAAATTAGCCATTTATGAGAATTCTCCCTAACAGTGGTGTCAGTGGTGTGGGGCTGACTCTGGACTGGCTGGGTAGGGGTTAGAGGCCTACTGGCAGCTTAGTGGTGACAAATGGACAATGCACAGAGCCTAGTGCTGTCTCACGTTCTTGCAGGGTGCATTCCTCTAAATGATACTAATTTACTGCAACAGCAAAGGGACGCAGGGGAAGTGGACTTTCGTGGGAGCTGGTGGTGTGCATTGGTTCTGACGTGAGGGTGTTGGGCCTAATGGCATCTTTCATACAAGCCTGGGCTTTTTGGCCTCCTGCTAAATGGAGTTTCAGTCTATGTGTTTTCTAGTGCTGCACATCTACTGTTGGTGCTACGTTACTTCTATTTTGTGTTTAATGGTGTGGTTTTCTCCCCCGTATACACTACATCACTTCATATGACACTTCATGTCACTTAGATGCACCCTCCACTGCCCACTAGATCCACCCATACCTCTTAATAAATTTAAGGGTCAGGGGAAGGAACTATGTTGGTGTGGTGAGTTATCAACTATATCTCCAATGGTTATTGGGACCATGTGGTGTACGGGGAGGTCACTTTGGTCAGTTTGCATTTCTACCTCCTTTGAATCATGAGGCACTTTAGTATTATCAATAGTAACCATAATCATTGCACTATTAGGCACCATTTTCGCACAACACCGGAGACCGAATTGGCACATATAGAATATCACCAGAATAACTGTGATGATGGGGACCAACGTCTTACCCAGCGCTCTGAGCCATGATAGGACCCAGCTGAAGGCTATTGTGAACCAGTCTTCTTCTTGGAACCCAGCTTCATTTATCATTTTCAACCCTAGTTCATGTATTGCTGCAATGACGTGTGTCAATGTCCCATTTTCAGCTTCTTCAGAAGGTATGGATTTGCCACATGAACTCCAGATCTTTTTGCAAACACTTCCTTTCATGGCTTTCACGGGGTCCACTACCTAGAGGTTGTGCATTGACATTAGACTGAGGGCCCTTAGTTCCACTTTTATGTCATTGAACCCTTTCTCGGTATTGCTAGCCAGCTGGATCAGCTCCCACCCAAGATTTGGGGCCATTTTGCATTGGCCCGTGTCTGGATGCTGGGTACTAGAGATGCACAAAATTTCTCTACTGAATTATAGAGCTTATATTCATCAGGTATTTGCACAAGCAGTTCGGTCAATCTTTTGATATGTAATTCACAGCTGGTCATAGGGCCCTTTCTCACAGAGGATGCAAATGATTGGTGGTGGCATTGTGTGTTGTGTTTCGACTGTCGGGGGCACTATGGGGACTTTGAGTAGGAGCCCCCCTTCAGGTGTTCCTCAGGTACTACTAACAGAGCAGAGTGCAGAACTGCTAGTGAACAGTAGTCCCTTGCAAGAAGATGGGAGGTGCAAGTACGCTTGCTGGCCGCGGAGCCAATAATAGTCCATCAGCGCGGCAGTACCTTTCTTGAGATTGGGTAGTATGACAGTTTGGTTGCATTGTTTGTTCCACCTGACAGAATCTATCCCTTCTTGTTTCTTGACCCTCGTTGTTGACATATCTCATCCCTTCGATTACAAGATGTGGTTCTTTCAGACAGTTGGGGTTTTTGGAACTTGTTTTGCATTTTCGGGTGTCAGGATCAATGAGTTCTAGATGAATGTTGCGTCCCTGGAAACTGCTTTTGATCCTACATAGTGCAATATGAATTAGGCATTGTTTCTCTATCATGTGTACTTCATGCGGTACTTAGCCCTTGGGTGCCCCAGATGAGTGCGGTATTAGGGAACAGACATAGCAACTCACATTCGTTCATCTTCCCATTGCACTCATGTCGGCGTACCAACTGTTTGAGTGTTCAGGATGATGAATATCTTCAACTACATCTAGTCCTAAACCATGTTATGCATCATATGTATGTTCGTGTGATTGTCTTTTCTTTCTTCTGTTACGTATTGTGTGCCTTTTCACTATTGTACTTCTGCTGCTAGTCATATTTACATTACTGGAACTTTTTGATATTACATCTAGTGGTTTGGGAGCTGCTACTATTTGCGACGGTCACATTATCCATTGATTCAATTTTCATTACAGTTGTGGGATATTTTGACCCACTCAGCTGTGCTATGCTACATTGATATTCCTAAAACAAGGCATGATGCAAGCAATAATGTAATGCAAATATCGAATTTGCACCTTTATACTTTTGGTGCAAATCTACCATGCAGTGTAATAACTATAAGCCTTACAGGCTTCTAATGCAAGCCTGTGATTAGCTGGATCTATCAGTGTCTAATGCAATATACATATGGAAAGTGCCAGCATTCAGCATTCCTCTCCATTCCACACCATACTTAAATCTCTCTATATAAGACAATCCCTGTCTGATTTCCCCTTCTCCAAACCCAAAGCTCTTTGTGCGAGTCTGTTCTAATTCCCCCATGCACGCATGTCTTTTTCAGCAATACTCCCCTTCTCCAATCTATCCACGTCTGGTCACTCAAACTGCCTCAAGCCTCTGCCAAGCTCAACGATCTCTGCCAAGCTGGTCTGTCAAGGCTGCATCAATCCTCCACCAAACGCCTCTCCATCTCATGCCAACCAAACGTATCTCTCTCATCAAACTCCAACTCCCTTCTACATCTCCAAACTCCAATCTCTTCACCTCTAGTTATACTATTCCATGATGTACTCATATCCATGGTTACTTTAAGCATTCATTTGTTTCACTGTGTGTTAGCATTCTATATTTGAGCCGTGCCTGAATGTCTGTGTTGCATGTATTTTCACTCCGTGTTCTGGTTGTGCACACTCAATGCGTGTCTCTCTCCATGCATACATAATACATAACATATCTCTACATGTGTAACGTTTCTCTAAATGGCTCTACATGTCTCTGCGAACGTACCAGGCCTCATTGATTTTCTATAGTGCCTAGCACATTTCTCTCAGCCTAAGCGCTACATAAATGGCATAATACATAATTCTAAAAGCATCTCTTTTAATGTTAATAACATAACTAAGCAAACCCTTCATATAACAGGGCCTATTTCTCTCTTCAAATGCATGGTCCAAGTGGCAGAATAATATGTATAGTGTAATGATGCTACTTCACGTACTAATCAGAATATATGATGGATAACTAAACATGATGCAATGATTCCTAAATGGGTAATAATGGGTAATGGTGGATAATGGTTCTGTAATGATAACAAATCAGGCCTCTCCATTCTAACAGGATCTACAACATCACTTTGCTGAATTGGGGCAAGAAACAGCAAAATGGCCGCACTGACTCCTGTGCACACCAAGATCTCTAAACTGCGCTTTGCAACAACCAGAACATGGCTGCACCGCTCTGCCACACACATTTCGGTAGGGGTGGAACAGAGTACTCACTGCAGGAATGTGCCAGTGTGCTCTGCAACATTGAACATGGATTGAAGTGAAAGAGGCAGCATTATTTTGCTGAAAACCCAAAATGCATCTTTAAAATCACACCTTTCAACATTAAAAGTGCTGCTTGGCGCCAGATCCATCACATTTCTAATGAACCACTGTGTTCAAAGAAGCCTGCGATTCCCAGGATCGTCCATTGTGTCTCAGAGGAACCAGGCCTCGTTTGAATGACAGCTCCTGTCAAAAGTATCTTTAAAAAAGCAACCAGGGGCTTTGTTTTCATTTTACATGGGAAACACGTCTATTTTCTTTGCAACAGTATCAAGAATCAGCTGTTCAGAGAAAGACTCTAAATAGATGCCTATAACTGTATACATGCTGCGAATCAACTCCAGCACTGAAGAAAAAAATGATAGCTGCAGAAATTGTATATTTTATGGAGATGAAAACCGAACTTAAAGAAATAGTGAAATGTGCTTTTTCCTTACTGAAAGAGGAAAATCGCCTATTTTTAAAGTACATTGTTGTATAAAGGCCTGCTTACTTAGAAATGTAAAAGGAATTGTTGATGGTAAAAATACATCTATAAACTGTTTTAATTCCATAGGTTAAAAGTAAAGATTTAAAAGGAGAGCATAAAAGCTAAAACCCAGGCTCAGTTGGCAAACTATTTAAAACAAAAAAAACCTGCTATGCCAGTTGCTAGCCCTGAGAAAGGGTGACACCTCATACACTTCTGGAACCAGAAAGTGGATAATTTCTAGCTTGGAGGCTTTGAATACTAAGGACAATGGGACTTCCCTAGTCGCATCAGACATTTGTCTTTGCTCCAGGCAGAACAATAGCAGGCTGAGAATCTCACCTGTCAAGTGTGAGGGGCAGTAAACCTCAATCAAAAGAGAGGCCTGTAAGGACATGTATAACATTTTTGCCAGCATACTATAGCATTTTGCCAGCACATAATAGCATTTTGCAGTGCTTAATTTGTGGGGGTGGTTGCAGGTGCCCAACACCGGCACTCTTTTTTGGGCACCGGAACTCATGCGGGGCCAGCGCACGTGCAATTGCTTTGTTTTTCTTCCACTTTGCTTTGCTTCGATTATAAATCATTGGAATTTGTCATTCTGATCTCGATCTCTCTCGTGCTTGGAGGTTGCAGGCAATGGCTAGCTGGGCCTGGGAGGGGCCAGCAATAGCAATGAACAACAAACTGTTACAAACAATAGCCAATGAAAACTACCATTATGTTGTTACTATGCAGTATTTGATACAGTCTGTATAGTAACACAGAATGTGCAGTTTTCATTGGCTGTTCTTCTGAGCCAGTGAAATTACATGGTGACGTATTGTTTCCACAGGAGGCAGCGCGGCGCCAGCTTCATTTCACGAGTTACTGTGAAGTGAAGGTGTCGAGGCGTGGCGTTGTCGGTCCTGACTTGTGAGAGAGAGAGCCTGCCCTGCTGCACTGCATGGTGCGGCCTAGTTGCTTCCTGGGGCCCCCTCTGACTGCTTTTTCATTTGTGCGGGTGCCAGTGTGGGCGCCCGGCCTGCCCACCCTGAGGCCCGACAGGAGACCAAATCCCAGCTGGCAAAGCTGGTAAATCACTTGTTGTTGCGTGCGGTGCAGCCTGAGCCTGTCACAGTCAAGTGATCAGGCAAGGAAGGCCCAGGTCGGGGCCCGGGTGGCGGCACGGTCCCCTGTTGGTGTCCTGACTGCCCAGTAGTCAGGACCCACCAGGGGCCCATCTGTGCCTGGGCTTCTGTCTGTGTGACCTGTGTGCAGTGTTCTGCTGACTGCAGTCAGTGCCAGGCCCAGGCCAATTTCTGTGACCAGGGGCTGCCGGCTGCCGCAGACTGAGTCGGATGACTCTGCCGCGGGCAGCCGGGCCTGTGGATTGTGCCCAAAAGTATGTTTTTTACTTTATTCTTTGAAAACCTGACCTTCCGTGGGGCCAGTGGCCCCGCCCCACAGAAGGTAGGTTTTAAAAGAAATAACTTATTTTGAGTGGCGGCTGCGGCCCATTGCTTTGAAAGTGATGGGCCCCAGTCGCCCAAATATACCTTTTTTCTTTTTAAAATCTTACCTTCCATTGGGCCGCTGCGCCGCGCACCTATGTTTGTCATCATCAGGCTCAGCATGGCCGTGGCGGTGGTGGCCCCACGGAAGGTAGCCTAAGTGATTGAGGCAAGGCAGGGCAAAACCCAGGACCGGGCGGGGCACGGGCGGCAACGTGGTCCCACTAGTGTCTGTCACAAAAGAAATGAATTGTCGTTTGCAATTTTGGCCACTTTTTCATTGGTGCCGAGCCCGACTCCGGACAATTGTATGCACCAGTCCGACCCTGGATAGCATTCATCTAAGCAAAAAATGAACTGTGAATTTTTTCCTGGGTGTTTCTTCCTTTTAATGTTATCGGCCTCATTAGTTCACAAACGAACTTCAGCGAGGGGACCCGGAACGGTGCACGTATTGGGCCGAAACCGAAAGAAAAGAGAGAAAAGCCCATGCATTACGAACTTCTGAAATGCCATTAAGGCTTAAAGATACACACATGGAAACTAGACGGTGATAAACATGGTGCATGTGCTCGCTAATCTGTCGTCATAAATAAAAGCACTAGTTGAGTATTCGTGTATAATTCTCAACCGTCTATTGCTGTAATTTCTTTTACATAATTCCAGCACATGTTTTCTATCCTGATGTGTGGAAACACCAGATTCGGCCCCTTAACCTGGGTACAATATGCTCCGAGCATGTGCGCCGAATGAGAGCACATGCAATCCTCAGATAGGAATCCTCAGATAGGGAGGTGGGTGTCTGTTATACCCCGCAGTTTAGTAAAGTATGTCAAGAATTTGTCAGTGGAAAGGGGATATCCGAATATGCATTCTTCTCTGGCTCCTGAATATTGGGTGACAAAACATATTTAGTTTGTTAATATGTGTTAAGCTGGAAAGAGGCCCTAAAGCAGAAGTAGCACAGGCCGTTGATTTCACAACAATGTCTTGCAGAAATGACTTTTTCCAAGTTATACAACACCATGCTCATGCTTGAAGGAAGGGTGAAGGGGGATGCATTTATGAGATGTGATGACTGATAAGGGCTTGAGAGTAAATTGATTACACAAAACACCTGGATGAGGTGACTGAAGAACGGGCTGAGGGGAGGGTGCTCTTCCTGGAGGTAACCGATTAACGATACTTGGTGTACTTTAACAGACTGTCAGATGGGGAAGAAGGGGTAGAGACAACAGTGCAACAGTGACTGAAACAGAATGCTTTTTTATTTATTTGCATTTTTAAAGCGCTCACACAGCCCGGGGGCATCGAGGCACAGTTACAGGAGGAGCATGTCTTAGTGGCGTATCTACTACTAGCCTGTGCCAGCAGTTGCTGCAGCGCCAAACATGTGACATGGAGCAGCAGCAGTGTGATGGGCTGGTGGTGGGCCGATCTAGGTAGGTCTAGCACTGAACTCGCGCGGCTGGCACGCCTGCGCTGAGGGTGGCGCCGCAGCCTGCGCTGAAGGCAGCGCGGCGCCCGCACTGCGTGAGGCGTCGCACCCGGCATTATGGGGCCAATATTTTGTGGGCACTGGCACTTATTATTTTACAAATTAAGCACTGGCATTTTGTCAGTATATAATATAGCATTTTTTTTCTTTCCAATATATAATATATAGCGTTATTGCTAGTATACAAAGTACTCAGCAAGCCCAGTTTGAAACTGCAGATGTTCAGATCCCACATAGAAAAATGTAGAGGGTAATTCATGGAATAAATGTGTGCCGAAAAGGGGAGCGCAAGCGTGAAAATAGCAGCGCACGCTGCTAAAGCCGCGCACGCAGCCGTTCATCGATTAATGGAATGCGCTTCGCTTGTAAAACCTGGGATGTGCCCCAAATCCGTGGGTGGCGCACTCGGGCGCACACGTCACTAAACGGCGTGTGCGACGCACACAGGGAAAGCGCACATCGTGTAGCGCACACAAGAAAAGTGGGTGGAACACGGCACGTAACATGCGGAATGGGGTATGGGGAACAACGCATGAAAATGTGGCCGTTACGGGGGAAGTACCGGAGATAAATGCTCACAACGCCCACATGTGCGCTAACAAAACGTATTCATGGAATCGAACAGGGGAAAGCTGTGCACCAAAATAGACACGCTAATCTGGAAACACGTACGCCAGCATAAAAGTGTGCGCAAACAACAAACAAGCTCATACGCTACGATAAATATTCCGTTCCTCACAGCAGTGGTCGTGGGACACCGCAGGAGGACGAGGAAAGCCAGGCCCTGCATTTTTTTACCCAGGACCAGCCTTTTTGGGATGCCTGATGACCAGGTTTATGAGAGGTACAGGTTTCCACCACTAATTATCCTAAAACTGGTCAGGGAGTGGGAGGATGACTTCACATCACCCACCCTGTGCTCCCAAGCACTGAGCCCCTTGGAAAAGGTTCTCAATGTACTGCACTTCTTGGCTATTGGGTCATTTCAGCGGACAAGTGCCATAGTTGGGGGTGTCTCACAGGCCACGCAGTCACGCTGCCTACACCAGGTGTTGGCCATCATGACTGCACGCCCCTCAGTCCACAGGCACATATACATGCCCAGAACACCTGGCTGCTGTCCAGGACTTTTATGGGGTGGCACACTTCCCCAAAGTCCTAGGTGCCATTGCTTGCACCCATGTGGCTCTACGTCCTCGCAGGGCCACTGAGCACATCTATCGAAACTGCAAGCACTGGCATTCCATCAACGTGCAGGTTGTATGTGATGCCAAGGGAATCATCACCTCAGTTTATGCGTACTATCCAGTCCAGCCATGAAAGTTTCATATCAAACCGGGACCTGGAAGCTGGGCGGCATGGCGACAGATGGCTAATTGGTGAGTATAAATGCCTCTGTACATGCATGCATGTCAGACACTGAGAAATGTGAAAACCCCACTAATGACAACCATCATCACCTCCCTAGGGGACAGTGCCTACCCTACATGATGATGCCAAATCGGAAACCCACCACACCACCCGAGGTAAGATGTAACACAGCCCATATTGCAACCCAGGGCATAGTGGAGCGCACATTCGGAGTGCTGAAGTCACGCTTTTGCTCCCTTGACTGCTCTGGTGCTCAGCTGCTATATGCGCCCCCAGTAGTGTGCAGGATCATAGTGGCAGCATGTGCCCTGCACAATGTTGAAACCTGGCGGGGCGTACCGGTGGACATGGTGGTGCCCCCACATCCCCAACCACATGCACGCCTGCTGCGCATGGGAGGTGAAAGGGCACGTGGTGAGGCAGCCCGTACCCAGCTTGTGGCAAATTACTTCACCTAAAATCCCACCCCTGCGGAGTGCACACAGGCCTAGCACATACAAGCTGACAATCAATGATGATGACAAAAGGGACAGTCAACTGTCACAACCATACCAGCCTGAGATTTTTCAAGTGGAAGTGCTACATTGTTTGCATCCCTAGCTACTTAAAGACACCAATGCTGTGTCAGAAAAAAGGCACACATTCATGCAGCATGAAGGACTACCTCCTTGACAAATATGACATCACAATAGTGGCATGTCACCCAACCCCTCCCCACCTCAGCTACCCAACACACCATGGCATGGCATGCAATGTGAAAGCAACCAAATTAATGCACAACACATGACACAAGTGTCCCAAATGGAAACAGGCCACAGACAATTTCCTCTCAGTAATGAATAAAAAACAACACACATGAACAAATACTTATCAGCAAGACAAAACATCAGTACAGGATCAAACAGTGGCAACATATGACAGTAAAAAACTGCAGAGTGATGCTGGTAGGGAAATGTGTCAGTTTACTGCATAAAACATGAACTGCATCTGCAAAGGAGACGGGCTTGTTAAGACATGAAGAAGGTACATGTATATAAGGAAAAAGTCATGGATGTAGAACCATATATAAATCCACCATGCAGTGGAGAATTGAACAACAATCCTGACTAGGGATGTATACACAGTTTGGACTACAGACTGCCCACACAACTTATGGGAGCCCAATGTCCCTGTGTAAGTTACTGTCACTTGGTCACACCCTTTGAAAGTCCATGGAAAGCAGTAGGGGTGTGTGTGTCAGGAACCCAAGTTTCTAACCCAAAGACAGGACAACCCTGCATTTGCCCAGCTGAAATACACAGTGGATGCCTACAAGTGCCACACAAAGCAACACACTGTAACATATAAATGGCCATGTGTGGAGCAGGGGGGGGGCACCCAGGAGGGATGAGGTACAGGGTGCACCCCAACACCCACAAGCGTGGATGTTGAGGAAAAAAAAACCTCCATGGGATCATGGCCTGCACGGCTACACTACAGTGGGAGAACTGCTGTCACTCACATCACCCTCTGGTGCTACATCAGAAGGTGGGCGAGATATGGGAGGCAGACCACGCAAAGCCTGGCATGCTCCTCCATGCCAGCAAGAATGCGGGTGTGAAAGGTTTGGTTCTGCAGGATGATGGTACGGAGATCCCCATGCAGCACCTCATGGGTAGCACACATCTCTGCCTGCATGGCCTCGCGAGATGCCCGGATCTCCCGACGGTTTGCCTGGAGCTCAGCTGAGAGTGTACGTGTGAGCTGCTTCAGCTGCTGTTCTGACCTTGTACTCCGGGACACCTCAAGTTCACACAGAGTATCTCTGAGGGACCTGTGTTCTAAGCTCAGGGCTTCCCTGTGAGCCTGTGACTCTGCAGATATGGCTGTGCGCAGAGTCCGCAGACCAGCCCATCGGTCCCTGATGGACGCCAACATGTCTTCCCTGTGTGAGTGGCAAATGGACTCTGTTGCCTGCTGATGGATCTCCACCTGCCTTTCAGGGGGGAGAATGGAAGTGGCCACCCGACCCATGGCCTGAGCCATCATCTCACACATTGCCCCCTGTTGTGCTGCTATAGTGTAGATGGAGTTATCCCACAAGTATTGCCTGGTGGCGCACGGCCACCGCGTTGGCGGGCAACACACCTGTTTGGGGAAAGGTGATGTGCACCCTGCTGTGCTGGCACTGCCTGAGGCTGCAGGACTGCATTCTTCCTTTGATCTGCTGGCCCAGAAACAGGAGCAAATATTGTGGTGTGTGACCCTGCAACCGTAACCGCCACAAGGCAGACTTTCCAACACTGAATGCCCCATAGAGGGGTCTACTCCCATTGCAGGTGGGTTGGACAGAACAGCATCCCTGCCAGAAACACTCACCTGCGATGTGACATATGTCTCAATGTCCGATTCAGCACCTGATTCATAGAGGTCTCCGGAGGTGTACCCAGAGACACCCGTGGACAGTATGGTCTGTAGGAGAAATAGGTTTTCACCCACCACCACCCCATGTCCTCCATTGGTGCCCGGTTGTGGCTGTGAGTACTCCTGGCTCTGAACAATCTCCTCCTCCTCAACAGCATCAAGTGCCTCATCACCTGCATAAACATAAAAGAAAAATAATGAAAACAGGCATGAGCACCATAGCCCACACACATAGGCATGATGAGGCAGACATCCAGTACATAAATGACACATGTCACACATGACCATAACTCTGGCATGCATGCACTTTCAATGAGTTGGAAGGGGAGGCAAAATCAGACACTGAGGACTCCAAGATGCAAAAGCAACGCATGTGCTGCATGCTGGATAGCACTGGCATCACACATTAGCCTGTGAGTGGCATGTCAAATACACATACATGACACATGCCAGCACACAGACGGCACGTAGCATAGCCATGGCAGATTTGACAAGGACACCCAGAGGGTAGCAAATCAGTACTGGCCCCCATACATGTGAGATGGACATCATGAAATAGAACATGCAAAATAGTGTGACAAAACAAGCATGTGCCACACGCTGTACCAAAGCCAGTGTTCACTGATGCAGTGATGGCAGGCACATGGATACATCAATCGTTGGTCACTTTGACATGACAGAAGACAATTGTCATGTTCAACATTCAAACAGGGCCCCAAAATGATTGTGTGCAGGCCATCTGTAGGTGCATATTACTCAATCAGCCTGATTGGTGAAATCATTCCCATAATAAGATAACAAATGTAGCCATTGTGGGGTGTAATCTATGACTGAAGTATATTACATTTGGGGCAGTACGGCACAAGAATGTGTGGTAGAAATGGTAAGGATTTCATCAATCAGGCAGAATGAACAGGAAAACAGTATGAACAATGGTGTGGCAAGATGACAGTTGAAGGGCAAGTGCAGTTTTGTGGTGCAAATTGTCTACTGTGGTCAGAAGGGAACCTTGAAAACCCTAACCCAAGGCTGGGGTATGGTTTGGAGGCACCACATGGGTGACCATAGCAGTCATGACTACACAGCCTCACCTGGCACTCAATCACAACACATCACCCAAGCAACATAGACATGGTTTGCACACACATGCATGGCCACTCACCGGACATTGCCTCAAGATCTTGTAGGTCTCCCACGCGTTGGATCTGATCCTCTGCGATGAACTCTCCAGTGATTGCCTCATGCTCTGTTAGTTCATCCTCCTCTGGTGGAGACCCACTGCCAGTCACCAGAGTAGAGGCATAATTGGAAGCCAGCTTGTTCTTTGCTCTTCGTTTGAGATCATTCCACCGCTTAGAGCAATCATCAACTGTGTGCTTCACAAATCCAAGGGAAATGATCTGGTCCGCGAAGCACTGCCAGTGGGCCCTCCGTTGAGCAGTCGTAGTCTTACACCGTGCAGTCACCACCATTTTGCGGCCATGGGCTGACACATAGCCCACAAGTGCGTCTAGTTCTGCATCATTGAAACTACGCTTCCTTGACATGCTGGAGTGGGTAGTCATGTCTGTGGTCCCAACCTGTACTGCAAGAGCATCCTTCTTCCTCTTGGAAGGTGGTGCGGACCCTGAGCATCTTACACCGCTCTGGTTGGTAGGGGCTGAAGCGAAGGTGGACTGGGCATTGGAAGTAGCCAAAGGCACGATGACCAAAGGTCTCACTGCAGGCATTGGCTGCTGGGTGATGTTGGCAGGACCAACCTCGGTGTGATGGACTTGGACCAACACTGTCCTGGCTGCGAGACTCAGAGCTAAGGTGGATTGAGCTGCAGCTGCCCCTGCAGACTCCTCACCCTGGCTACTTGGGGCAGCAGATGACATTGCTGCCCCAGATTCACGTGGCCTGGTGACATCAACTTTCACCGCCACACGTGGCTTTGATTTGGTGACACGGAATTCAGCCTGGGAGTCATCCTGTGCCGGTTTGGTTGACAAGATGTGCCGGGTTAACAAGGCCAGAGCTGGGATGGTGTCAGCTACATTTCCCCGACCCATTGGGGAGGGGCATAGGTGTCCCTAATTGGTCCTCCACACACTGGCCTCTTGGGCCACCCTGCACATCCTGGCCATGTCCCCTACCGCACCCACCTCTTTGAGGTCGGCCACCTTTGCCTCCCTCACGGCTTGGTCGCCTCCCAACCATGGCACTGATGTTGTGCGAATGGGAGGTGCAGTAAACAATTGTCCTGGGCAATTGGGGTGAAAGGGGTAGGGTACTAGATGGAATACATACCCTAGTGCTCTAGCAATGCTGTCTGTGACCCCTGGTGGAAGATGACGAGTCACGCAATGCTCAGGCACCCCGAAAACAAAATTTAACGTGCACGCGACCCCATGTGCACGCGACTTCATGTGCATGGAATACAGAACCTGCACTATGCTGTGGCACCCAGAAACACAAAAATAAGCATACGCGTGGTACACGCAGGCTACAATGATCTCTGAATGAGTATGCGACACACGGGTGCAAACACAGTTGAAAAATACGTGTGCGACTCACCGTCTGCCTGGAAAAAGTACGTGAAAAAGATGCACGTGTGCGCGTTGTTGGCAATACCCCCGCCAAAAGAAGAATTGAACGCTGTCTGAGTATACAAGGAGTACGAACTAGAACCCTTGTGAAGTAATCGCATGTGAACCGACAAGAAGTACAAGTATCACCCGCTTGCTCTCCACAAAAATCATGTACAAGAAAATGGCTTCCTACGCCTACCTTTTAACCCAGCCCACACGTGCGACGTCACTTATGCGCATACGCTCTAAGGGACTTTCCTCCAATTACACGTAGTGACACCCGGACATGCATTTTTTGCACGTGTCCAATCAACATGCACCCGTTTTGAGGTAAACGCCCTTGCGTGTCACCTCACAGACGCGCTTACGTGCTAAGGGCCTTTCTTCGAATTACACGCTGACGTGCAGTTTTTTCACGTGCCAAATCACTCCGTATCAAGCTGGCCACGCAACAACATATGGAAGACCACGCTCCCGCCCAGAAGGCCATTTTCCTGCCCCCCAGAGCCCTGAGCACGCTCCCACCTGCCATCTGCTGCTGCCTGCCTGCCTGCTGGCCACACACGCCCTGCTATTTGGTGCCTGCACGTCAGCTATCTGCAGCGGTCCAGTTGCTGTGACCACCCCTGCTGGAACAGAAGACTCCCGACTGGTATTCCATCGCTCCACAGCCCAGCCCCAGGACCCAGTTGCCCACCCACACCTGCCTCTGGGGTTGCCATGTCGGACACAACATCATCTGGCAGCACTGGCAACCCCCAGCCAGAGAGGCAGAGGGCTACCAGCTTCAAGTCCTGAGGCAGTATGATGCCCTCTTTGGAAGTTCACACGCCGACAATGAAGGACAGAAGAGGATCTGGATGGACATTGTGGCTGCAATCAACGTGGAGGGCGTGGCAGCCTGCAACATTCAACACGTCCGGAAGCACTGGGAGGACTTCAGGTCCAGGATCCTCAACAAGGCCCAGTGCCTCTTGAAGGCAGTGGATGCTGAGGGGTGCCGGGTCCGCCTTACCAACAACCAGATGAGGGGCCTGAAATGTATACGCCCAGCGCTCCACCTCCAGGTCCTAGAGAGGCAGACCCATCCAGAGTCGAGCGGTAAGTGTACATGCGTACTGAATGGACGCTGTGCATGTTGAGGTGTGCCAGGAGTGTGCAGGTTGGACATATGTCTTTGTAGGCCCATGTATGGATGTGTATGTACAGGGACATGAGCCTGCCACATGTGCGTCCTGTCATGTGTGAGACACATCATTGTTGTATGTGTTCAAATGCATGCTGGCCAAATGCATGTGTGGGTGCACACATGTTTCAATTTCTGTGTATGTACTGTGGCATGGTTGTGGTGTCACACATGGATGCTGGTTACACCTGCATTTATCTGCACTATGTACATGTGCATGTGTGTGTATTTGACAAGTGTGCAACTGTGATACACCATGGATGCATGTGATACTGACATGTAGGAGGCTGAGTGGCAGATGTGACATGGATGGCGATGATATCAGTGCGACAGGTGGTGGAGATGTACAGATGCATGTATTTCTGGTGGCGTGTGTGCATGTGTTCTGTACTCCCCATGTTGCATGTGACGTCAGGCTGACCTTTGGCTGCTCATGCTGTTGTATGTGAATGGATGGTGCTGCCTGCTGCAACATTCCTGTTGATTTGCACATGTGTGTGATTTCAAATGATATGTGTGTTGGGGAGTGTGATGGCATGTGTGAAGTTTGACACTGCCACTCATGTGCAACTGTCACGTGTGTATCAGACCATTGTACAGTGCCCTGATGCCTGTGTTCTATCTCTCCCTGTCTGCAGAGTCAACTGAGGAAGAGGGTGGAGACGGTGCTCTGGAGCAAAGCGGCAGGGATCGCACCGCCAGCCGGAGACGGAAGGGCCGGCTCCCCTCCCAAGTTGTCATCTCGTCGGGGAGGGAGGAGTCTGGTGCCACATCTGTGGCCGCAGCTGCAGAGGGTAAGTCCAAGAGGCGGAGGTCAGAGGTGGACTCCTTGGTAGCAGAAGGGGCAGCTGAGATCCCACAGGGTCCGATGGAGGAAGATGGCACGGAGTCATCCAGGTTGTTGGTGAGTTTGGTTGAGGAGGAGGCTGTGGAAGGGATACACACGGGGTCTGCACGGGGCATTCCACTGGTGCTAGTGGTGCAGTCCAGGGGCAGGGACAGGAGGCAGCACAGGCTGACACGGAGGTGCCTGTGTGTAATCCTGTCCCCGATCCTGTGACTGCATCATCCCACACCAGCAGGGATGCCTTCATCCAGACCCGTTTTCAGGGAGGGGATGAGCGCACAACAACTGGCCTTCCTCTGCCTGTGGACGTGGCAATCCGGGACCGTGTTGAGCCTGTCCTTGCTGGGATGGCGTTGCATCAACGGGCCATCCGAGATGACCTGCTGGGTTTTCATGAAGACTCTGCACGTTATTTGGGATGCCTCTTTGACTGCGTCGACCTACTAGGACTGGTCACCAGTGCTGGATTCCTCTGTGTACTGGACCTTGTACCGACCCCCTCCTCAACTGAACCTCCTATGCACCAGTTGTCCTCAGTGCCATCTTCCGGCCCAAGTATCACCTGGGCACCCTGTGTAGCTGCCTCTGACCCAGCGGCCAGGCTGGTGGAGGACACATCCCTGCCACAGTCGGGAGTCGGAGGTCCAGCAGGGGTGGGCACCCCAACAACTGGACCCCAGCAGGAGGAGGACGTGCAGGCATCAAGAGGCAGGGCACATGCACGGCAGCAGCAGGTTCAAGGTGGGAGCGATGATGGCTCAGGGCCCTCAACATCAGAGGGGCAGGCATCGGCCAGACGGCAGGAGGATCCTGGATTGGGATTGTCTTCCGTGTGGCAGCGGTTGGGCCAGCAAATAAATGCGGAGCGTTGGAGCAGCGGAGCAGCGGCGGGCGGAAGAGGCACGGCTCACTATGGTCAGGGCGGAGAACTCCATGCGGAGGGCGTTGAGGTGGGCTGAGTGCCTCAAGGCTATTTGCAGGGAGTTGGACATGGCTTTATCCCTGTGAAACATCGGGGCCATGGAGCAGGTCCCCCTCCAGGACGTAGAACGGGAGTTCGATGACGCCCTGGCCTGGGAAATCAACAAGTGAGCCATAGGACTTGCCCGCCGCCATTGTATATAGTTAATTAGTGTTAGGTTTCCTTTTTGTTTTTCTTTCATTTGGGGCGCTTGGACTATGCCCCACCTATTTGTATATAGTTGTTGATTAGGTAGGGTTTTTTTGTAGGTTTCCTTTGAATAGTTGGGCTCATGGACCCTGGATTTGTACTTTGTATATAGTTGAAGACTGGATTTCACTTCATTATTGTTTGATTTTACCATGGATCAATGGATTAGTCTTATTTTTTACCTTTGGATTTGGTTTGAGGGACGGACACTTTGGACCCATTTTCATTCGGATTTATTTGGATTCTGCTTTCATACATTTATTTTCTATCATTTTGGACATGCAGCATTTAGTTTATTATTTCCATTATTGTGTGATTTCATTTCATTCCCTTGCTTTTGTGTTTATTACATTTTTGTTTCATACTTCAATATGTGGTATTCTATCATTGGTTTCATGCATGTCATAATGTGGGTTTTCTCATTCACTTGCACCCTTTGTGTGTTTGTGACGGACATGTATTGATGTGCATACTTGCCATTTGGGATGTATCATGTAATGGGGATTTCAATGTGGGGTGGATGTAATATTTGGTTGAGTGTTTGGACTGGGGTGGCGTGGGGTGTGATTTGGGTGGCCATAAGGGCCATGATTGTGGATCGTGTTGACGTGTTGGGGGGACATGAGTCGGGGCCTGCTGGCAGGTGCCTGTCACTGCTGGGTGGGTAAGTGGGTGGGGGGACATGAGTCGGGGTCTGCTGGCAGGTGCCTGTCACTGCTGGGTGGGTGAGTGGGTGGGCGGACATGAGTCGGGCCCTGCTGGCAGGTGCCGTCAATGGTGCGTGGGTGGGGGACATGGGTGAAGTCTCCCAGGTGCATGGTGCCATGCGGCTGCCTGCGGGCATGCCCAGGGGTGATGGGCTGCCTGCGGGGCATGGGATGGGGGTAGGGACACACCAGGGAGGGACCACGCTGCCAAATCGTGTGTGAAACTCCCTGCGCACCCTTCAGAAAACACTTAACCCTCTCGCGCTAGTGAAAACGCATGTGAAACGCTGCGCACACCCCTCAAAATACACGTACTCCGCTTGCACAAGGCCTATCGTGTGTGATACTTCCTGCGCACCCCCAGAAAACACGTACCCCACTCGCCCAAGGCCTTTCGCGTGTGATACGACCCATGTACCACAGAAATTCACGTACCCCGCTCGCACAAGTCCTATCGCGTGTGATACTTCCCGCGCACCCCCGAATTACACTTACCCTGCTCGCCCAAGCCCTATCACGTGTAAAACTTCCTGCGCACCCCCAAAATACACGTACCCCGCTCGCCCAAGCCCTATCGCGTGTAAAACTTCCCGCGCACCCAGAAATACACATACCCCGCTCGCCCAAGCCTTATTGCGTGTAAAACTTCCCACGCACCCCAGAAATACATGTACCCCGCTCACCCAAGGCCTATCACATGTAAAACCTCCCGCGTACCCCAGAAATACATATACCCAGCTCGCCCAAGCCCTATAGTGTGTAAAACTTCCCGCGTACCCCCGAAATACACGTACCCCGCTTGCACAAGGCCTATCACGTGTAAGACTTCCCGTGCACCCCTGAAATACACATACCCCACTTGCACAAGGCCTATTGTGTGTAAGACTTCCCACGCACCCCTGAAATACATGTACCCCGCTTGCACTTGGCCTATCACGTGTAAGACTTACTGCGCACCCCCGAAATACACGTAGACTGCTCGCACAAGGCCTATCGCATGTGATAATTCCCGCGCACACCCAAAATACACACAGGCACCCCATCCACCATAGCCATGCCCCACAGGCAGCCCACTCACCCTCCCCATGCCCCACAGGCTGCCCATCCACCCTGGCCATGCCCCACAGGCAGCCCACACCACAGAGGGGTGCTTTTTCTGCGCAATTTACTTGGCGCGAGTGGGGTACACATATTCTCAGTACATTTCAATGCTTTTGGCTGCCGTGAGCGGGGTATGAGTAGTATGTTCACGCGATTACAGTGTACAGGCCCTGTAAACTGGTGCAGGGTTAGCGCGGCCCTTTGCGCTGCATTGGAGATTTCAATGCCTTTTCCTTGCGCAAGGTGTTCTTGGGGGCATAACTGGCGCTGCGGGATGTTCTCTGCGCCAGCGCTCAAAATGGCTTTGAAATTCCATGAATATGTGGTGCGCTAGAATGCTGTTTAGCCCACACGGCTGGCGCACACTCCCTCTCTGCGCTGCTCGCGTGCGCTGCCTCTGCGCTGAAATCTATGAATTACCCCGTTAGTGTGCTGCCAGGTTAAAATCATGAGGTGCACAATGTATACTTCATGTGTGGAGACTACATTAGAATACATAACCGACTAACATTACTAACCTAACTCAAGTACTAAGTGCTAACTTTTAACATGAGAATGTTGTCTTCTATGCAAAATGAGGTACAGTACATGTGTTGGGTGCACTATTTAAAATTCATTTTTTACATGAGAAAATGAACACTAGCATTTTCTTCAGCTTGTGGAGAATAGAAAATATGCAAGATTCAGGAAACAAAACAAAACAGTTACTCTGGGCATTAGGATTTCATTGTTCTGAAAATGAAGGCTGGCACAGAGCACATTCTTTTTACCCTCTTTGGTAGAAATTGTAGGCAGACAAGCCACATCAATAAAGGGTTGAGTCAAAGTTTTCCTAAGGAAAAGAAATGAAGAGAGCAGTTAGTTCATGCTGGGCTCAGGAGACAGACAGATGGGGTTTTCAGAGGGTCGAGAGCTGACTGTGAATTTAATCAGTTGGTGCTCCCCCACACACAAAGGTACATAGGAGCTTCGTGCTGACACTGGGACTGCAAAAGACAGCGAGGTTGTGAAGGAACTTCAGATTGATGGGCTTGGTAAGAGATTTGTGCCAAGTGAGGAAAAAAAAATATGCTGAACATGTGTAGCTTGGATTTATTGCAGTTCAGAGAGGGTAGAGAAATTGCATGTTTATTTCTCTCTCTATGTAAAGTGGGGGAACACAAAACTGTGTCTGGAAAATGAATGCTTGTTTTGTTGTTCTCTATATCTTGCAGGTGATGCTGTAAATATGTGGTAAGATTTTGTTGTTCGTAACTATGATGTAACACAAGTGCAGATTAAAAAAAACTGAGGCTTTCTTGTCATTCATGCACCTGTGAATTATTTATATAAGTGAAGTACAAAGCTGAGGTTCATATCAGTGCAGTAGTACATTTACCAATTTACTACTGTAACTAAAACAGCAAACAATAGAAAGTTAGTAATAGACACATACAAAGTAGAAAGTTGTGTGCAGTGTGATGAATGTTTCCTTCCTTGCATGCTGATGGGAAGGAGTGCCTAATCTGGCACATAGGTTACTGGATGTACATAAGCCAGTAACACCAGCCACAAACTGTAAGTGGTGCTATGAATAAACTCATTGGGTTCTATGAGATGTTCTCTACAGGCAAATAGAAAATATTCTAATGGAAAGGAAAGGCTTGTTTTTATAATGGGGTTATAGTACAAAAAAACATGCTCACGACTATACCACAGAAATAAGATAATTCTGAAAATACCGCAAAGCAATATACCACTAAAATTACCACCAATACAAGCTAACAAGGTAGGGTCACTAAAATAGTATGATACCAGGCCCACTCTAAATGTAAGACTAATATACTGCCAAATTACCGCCAATATTTTTATGGTAAGAAATACCGCCAAATCCAAAATGTATCCCAATAAGACAAAATCTCCTACAGGCCTCTTATCCTGCTTCAAAGGAATTGACATTTGCTTGCAGTTGGGGAAACGAAAAAAAAATGATTAAGTGACATAGACTTCCTGTTGGTTTTAAAAAGCCTTTTTTGTAATTGAACTTCAAAGACATTTAACTTTGCAGCAATAATGAACAAAAATATGAAAAGTTTGTAGTTTTAAATCTAATTTTATGCTCTTCCTTTGAAAACATGGTAGAACTCATTACTGCATAAGGAACAGAAGTTGTAAAGAATAACAGATTGTGGGGAAAGTATTGATATTGCGCACATAACATTGTGTACACACATCCCAGGGGAAATTGGCATTTGTGTACAAATTTGGGAAATTTTAGGCTAAATCTTTCATGGTTGAAATTTCCAAAATATAGCAGAAAGGCAAAACCAGGTCCCACAGACCTGGGGTTTGGATTGAAATATGACCCACAAAATATGTAACCTGTGTATATGATTTTCTCAGGGGTTATAACTGTGTAAATATGTATTTGTGGTAAAATGAGATTTTGGTTCCAGTAGCTAGGGGAGGTTTCTAGTCATTGTAAAAATCATCCCATAGACATGACATCCTTCTCTGTGATCCAATCAATTGTGAGCAAGGCAAGAACTATGCTCTTGCCCAATCCTAGCATTATGGATGTGGGTAATAAGCCTGCCCCTGTCATATACTGTAGTAATGTTGTTTGGCATGATAAATAAGGGAATCTGATAGCACACAGGATACACACTGATTCCTGACTTTCTTCCTGATTTCCTGTGTGGCGTCCTGTTCCTGATTTCTTCATCCTGCTTGATCCTGAATCCAGATTTCATTGCAAAGCCAAGGCCTATGCATTGCTGAACCCCTTTTCAGCTAGGCCTCAAATTCTAAAAATCCCAAAAACCCAATGGAAGCATCCTGATCCAGCCTGGCTTGCTACTACTAGATGCATGCCTGCTGCAAACTCGCCATCCCACTGATCTCCAGTCTCCAGTAACCAGAAGGGCCAGTCCAGTGCAGTCAAAGTGCAGTCCGATGACCAGATTTGCCCTGCTGTCCTTGGTTAGACCCGATCTGTGTGATGACCAGAATCCTTGACGGTCCAAAATCCTAAATTAAAGTGGACTGTAAGTATTAATTGGAATCATAGCAAACCAAAGCATAACTTACCTTGCCTTGTCTATATCCATCTCTAAACCATTCTATCCTTACCTTAATAACTTGTAACATTGTCTGAATCCTTATTGCAATCCTGTCTTTGATTTATCTTGCTAAGCGCCATGTCATTTTATCTTGTGTAAATCTTAAATTATCAATCCTATTTCGAGTGATCCGATTGGTTCTGCCGGGGCGGGCGCTGGGGATTTGGTGTTGAAGTCATGAATCAGCTCCAGAGCTTACTGTGTCCCTCCTTGGTATTCTAGCTGGAATGCTATAATCGTAGAATAAAATTATAGTAAATATTTTCTTGTCCAAACTGAGTTTCGTTTCTGTTTTCACCACCCGATTTTTCCAAAAACGCCTCTCATTCAACCTTGCATATCTTCCTCCGTTGAATAGCTACAGACTTCATTTCAACTCTGGATTATACCTAAGACCCATAGCTACCTCCCAACCTAAAAACAGTATGGTTCATTTGAGGCGGAAATCCACAATTTTTGCAAAGTTTTACATGTGTGATTTTTATTCTAAATTATTTTCAACCTTCCATTCAGATTTAAAGTGTTTACTTTTGCTTAACTATAGCTCATGATTGTACGTATCCTTCCAATTTTGCTCCTATAGCGATTTGTACTGATTTAGGGATTTTTGCACACATTCATTGTTTTACCCTGCCATTTTGGAAATGTCATTTT
Organism: Ambystoma mexicanum; assembly: GCF_040938575.1. Classification (NCBI taxonomy): domain Eukaryota; kingdom Metazoa; phylum Chordata; class Amphibia; order Caudata; family Ambystomatidae; genus Ambystoma; species Ambystoma mexicanum. Next base: position 838,705,687 of record NC_090935.1, on the reverse strand, counting down.
AAACAGTGTAAGATTTCAAATCCGTTTTTCTCTCTTGTTTGGGGAGGGAAGGTTGGATTTAAATTCTGCTTTCTATTCCTTATTTCTGATTATCTGCTGCATCCTTCTATCTATTTAGAATTGTTTATTTGTGGGTTGAGGAATATTGCAGGGATATATCCTAACTTAAGTGCTATCTTTCCAAACAAGCCAAAAGTGTTCTTTTCTCTGGTATTTTCCATCTGTATTGCTTAAGAGTGAAATTAAGTGCATTATATAGTATATGTTTGATTTGAATTTTAATTAAATAAATAAATATTACCTTTACCAACTAGCCTGATTCCTGGTCCATCGTGACCTGGGGTATTTGAGAAGGGGTGTGATATGAGTGGTATATCACTCAAAATATGTAACATATTTATATAATAAAATAAGCATTTTGGATGTGCGCTGCATACTAAGCTGAGGCTAGGGTACATCGCCTGATTGAAATACTTAACACAGTGGCTGGTTCTGAAATATTGAATGGTACACTTTCAATCATACTTTCATTCAGGTTTAGACTTGGGCTGGAACTTAGCATTAAGACCGGGGAGTATGTGGGGGTCGGTATGAATTTAACTACCGGGTAGCATCTAGGGGTGAGCCTGACAATAGTGGAAGCTACTTTGTTGCATTGAAAGGAACCACAGTCACGTTAACATATAATTCAGTACCATTTGAAAGTGATCATGTGACATTGAAAGGTGTACTCATATTCCATATTCCTGTAGTCCCTGCCCTCCCTTCTTTTGGATGGACAGCCCAGATAAATGATGGTCCCCAATAAAGTCCTTATGCAAACATCATTACAGTAAACACAATGGCAGTAAACTAAAGACTGCAATCATAGCTGTACATCTAGTACTACTAATACTATCTCTATCTACTACTGTTGATGAGTATCAAGGCCTTGTCATCTCCATTGCTGGCCTGAGTGTAATTTAGTAAAAACGGTCAGGGGAAGGAAAGTGAAGTGGGGAGGGGTGGGAAGGAACAAGAAAGAGAGAGAGAGAGAGAAAGACAGAGAGAGAGAGAGTTTTTTTTTAATTCGCATAGTTGATGCTGTAGCAGCAAAGAATGTTTTCTTACTCTTTTCTTACTCTTTAGACATGCACTTAATATAGTCAGCAAAAAGCTACGCGAGTTGAGGTACTATTCTTTTCTTCATTTTGGACACCTTGTGTCATGTCCAGTGGGGCCCTGCGAACATCTGAGAGGTGTATTCGATATCTCAACCCCTTCACTTTTACTGCAAGGGGGTAGAAAACATGACCTCGTAGGGCCCATGGAACCAGGCGTTGTTCCATTTTTTTACGAAGCTCCTGACATAGACAAGTTCCCCCGGAAACAATGGTTGTGTAGGTTGGTGTCAGCTTGTGGGGCAGTTGTCGTTTGTGCTTCTTCTGTGTGTAGCAGAGCCATTTGTTTTGTGATACATATTATGTTTAAACTCTTCTCCTAGTATTGCTTTTGCTCTATGAGCATCTGATGCTCTCCAGACAGGTGATAGGGGTGTCTGCATACACCTGCCAGTCACTATTTCATGGGGGGACAGGTGGTGGTTTTTACTGGGTTCTGTGCGCAGATGGAACAGGGCAAGGGGCAGGCAATACACCCAATTCTTGTTTTAGGTGTTACATAGTTTGGATAGTCTACTCTTAAGGTGGCCGTTGATCCTCTCTACCAACCGATTCACTTGTGGGTGGTAAATTGAACACATACAATGTTTTATTCCTAACAGGGCTGTCATTTCTTTGAACAGCTCAATGAAAAAATGGGTGCCATTATCTGATCTCATAACATCACACACTCCCCAATGGGGGAATCCCTCTCTGATGAGGAATTTCGTGGCACACTTGGCATCTGGGTAGGCACATGGGCCAGACTCAACCCAGTGGGAAAATTGACACCACACCACAGTTAGATATTGTACCACATTGCATCATTCCCCCAGGTCATCATAATGAATGTGCAGCTCACGGAATGGGCTGACAGGCGGGGTAACGTTCCTCTCAGTGGTCTCAGTGTCAGGCCTGTACTAAATACTTGACATGTACAATGCAACACCATCCTGTAAATTTGGGACAAACCAATCTTCCTGAATATCTGCTGCAATGAATTGCTTAGAGCTATGGGACGGGTAATACAATTGCTCAAAGGTTGTGTGCAATAATTTGATGGGCATTTCTACCTTCCCTGTGCTCTGCTATCTCCAACTGCACCCTGTTGCCTTTTTAATGGGGTATATGGCTGTATTTCATGGTGATGTGGAGGGCACTATGATTCCTTGGTGCAACAGGGCGTACAGTGTTTCTTGAATCCCCTCCTCCACCTCCCGGGACATTGGGTACTGTTTCACTCATTGGAGTACGGCTCCTGGTTTGAGTGTTATTTTTACAGGTTTCACCACTTTAGGCATCCCTACATTGTGCGGGTTTGTTGTCCATAAATGTGTGGGGAAGTATTACAAATCTATCTCGCTGAATGGGGGTGGATCACTAACAACAGCCATGAGGGGGCTAATCTCTTCATCATTATTGCCATCCTTGAAAAGCTCGTCATCAGACAATTGTCGTAGTGGTATATTAGTGTCAATGCATAACACAATGCACCATTGGTTTTGTGAGGGTCAGTACCCATCACCACAATCGGTTTTGTAGATACCACTAGGCCTTCCAGATCTAATGATATGATTGTTCCTGCAACCAACTCGGGGAGTACTACAGGTCGAGAAATGAAATCAGTGGGTACCCTCCACTCTTTTCTGGTAATCTGGGGGACTGCTCGGACAAGTATCTTGATGCCATAAACAAACATGTCAGGGTTAACAGGGATACCTCTCACTGCTGCTTCACTTGCCATGGCATGTATTATCAGCGTTGCTCTTAGAGAGCACATGCCAGGTGTGGCACAGATGATACCTCTGTCTGTAAATGAAACCTCATGTTCAACTTGCTAAGAAGATCCCTACGGAGCAAGTTGACAGGAACACTCTCTGAATAGAGGAGGGGGCTCATACAACCTTCCCTCCCACTTTGACATCTTTTTGTGTAAGGAACCATTAAAACAGACCCAGAGAATCCCTGCATGTCGAGAGTCTTTCATGATAGCAGGAAGTCACCTCTGGTAATGCATGACTTTTCCGCTCCTGAGTCCACCATAAAGATGAATTGTTAATTCCCTAAATCTGCCCCCACCAATGGTTCCTCTTCTGGATGTAAGGTCATTGACAGGACCAGAAACGCAAGTGCTCTCTGTGGGCTGTCCTAATCAGGGTATGTGTCTGTCCCGGGGAACAAGAAAGAGTTTTTGCCTACACTGGTAGCTACTTGGTATGGGGCTGCTGCTCCGTTGGGTGCAGTTGCAGAAGGGTGTCTGGTCTCTGCGGGCTGCTGGTTGGGGTGGGGCTGATGTGGTTGCATTGCTTGATGTTAGTGTGGTGGGTGGTAAGGGCTGGGGATTTGGGGATGTAACTGTGTATAGGCCTGGTGAATCTCATATGGTATTGAAGTCATTCCATGAGCGGGCCCATGAGGGCTACCTGGGTGGGAATACTCATGCTGTTGTTGGTTGTAGTTATACTTCCCTCCTGCCTGCTGCAACATTCTCTTTAAAAATTGCCCCATCTCCCACATGTCCAGCACTCTCCAGGCCAGGCAACTCTTGGTCCTGTTCCTCCAAATCCCCCTCCCCTGGGCCCTTGTAGCCCACCTCATCCGTGTTTATGCCCTTCTTTCCACTGGGGTCCCAAAAAGAGCTGGTTTCCTCCCCACTGTCCTTGCCTGCCATCAGCCCAAACTTCTGCTATCCTTGTCTGGGTTGCAATGGAGGTGCATCCTTCCTCTCCCATTGATGCTGCTGCTACCTTCACTAGTTTATTTTGAACTAGTTTTGCTTCCACTGCCTGCCTGCTCTGAATGGTTACTTTCTCTCGCTCTTTGATCCTCCTACAATGGTGAACTATAATGCTTTGGATCTCGGGCCATCCCTTTGCATCCACCCCTGCTTTCTTATCAAGCGCTTTCAGCACTCCTTTGGGGATTCCTCTTTTTACAATGAAATAAAACAATGACGTTGATTGATTCAAAGTGCTGCCCATTTCTGCTCTCAACATCGCTTGAACCCTGAGAATATATTGTGCAGCATCTTCCCCATCCCTCATTGTGCATTGCTTTATTGACTGTAAATCTGGGGTGTCTGGAAACGTGCATCGCAGCACATCCAATACTCACGCTCTGATCTTGTTGAATGATGTGTCATCATGGGCATCATTACTTAGCGTTACTCCAGGGTACCCAGCTTTAATCCACACTCTCTCTGCTTGATCTCCCACAGCGTCTACCAACAAACTCTTAATGTCCCCTATTGATAAGGCTAACCCTGCTGCATTTTTCTCAAATGGTTATTTTTGTCCATTTGTGCCCAGGGTACATACGGGAGTCACCCCGCACCCTTGTGTATTAGGGGCATTTGCAGTTTTGCCTTTCCTTTCCTGCCCTTAATTGCACTTCCCTTTTTCATGCCAATGCTATTCTGCCAAACCTTTCCCTTAATCTTCCGTCCGATAGGCTCTCTAATCTCAGTGTGAAGTGGGGTGCCTGCTCAGCCCCTCCCGCTCCTTCTATTTCTGTGTCATCAAAGTCGCCCCAAGACTACTCATCCCCTCTCTGGGACCCTACATTCTTGTATCCCAAGCTGTCTGTTTCCCCATCCCGCTCTATGTGGACGGTTCTTATGGGGTGTACTGTCTATTCTGAACAGGAAGTCGCCTGACTTCCATTCGTCCCGGGTGGTTGTTGGAGTGCCCCCGCGGGCAACATTGGAACCTCTGCCACCTTCATTGCCTCACATGCTGCCCTTAATCTTTCCAGTTCTGTGTGCGTTGAGGCTCAGGCTTCATCTAGGTCTCTTTCACTCATCCCTTTAAGGACCGATACCTCAAGGGGTGAGACGTATGGTGGGGGTGTGGCTACCAAAGTGCCCGCTGACACATTTTCTGGGTTGGTATACCCTTCAGCTGGGCATGTTGCTATTGGTTATATTCCCTGTTTTTCGTCTCCACACTTTTCCCAGTCTCCTCTGTACTCGTCTTCTTATTACTGTTCGATGTTGCCACTTCCCTTTTGGGACCTCTGTTTCTTCAAACATTCTCCAGAGGTAATATTTCCTTTCTATTCTGCAATGGTCTGCCCTTATACCTTGCCATCAAGTAAGTGGACATATGATACAGAATGCATCTGTAAAAGGACCCATGCTCTGGCCAAGAGTGGGGCATTCCTTCCCCTTTTGTCTCAGTCACCAATTGTGTGTGGCACTTTTCAATTTTCTCACAGTATAAGGGCAAGGCTTTACATATACGGTCAAGGGGTGTATCCGTCCTCATGGTCGTGTCTGGAGAGTGTCTTGTGTGGGGCTATGCTTGCACTACTGCACCACATTCAAACGAAAACTCCAAACTAGTCACAGCACATACACCGTCATTGTGTCTTTAGCACGAGTCAATATTGTCAATAATTTCAAACAAAAATCATCAATACACTTTTCCCCTCCCATGTTCCCCACTATAGCTTCTTCATACACTCCCTACACGCTCCCCTGATGAGCTCACACAGGTCACACATGCCCCTCCTGTGCCTCCTCTGTAGACGTTTAAGTACATCAACAAAACAAATTAAAATAAAAAGCTAAAATAACAACCACTACTTTTCCCGAGCTCTCAAATTATGCGGAGCTCTTATATTTCTCCTTGTATTGTTCTCCCACACTGGTTGAGACAGTGCATGTGGCGCCACTCTGCCCCCTTACTTGGGGGGGCTCACATATTCCTGTTTCCTTATCCTTAATATCCGTAAAAAAAGTTAATAAAAAATGGACATATAAAATCACCACAATCGACAAACCAAGATACACTCTCATTTACATTTACTGCGTGTTCACACTCTTCACACTGCTCTACACACCAAACCCTACTTTGTTATCCCTTGCAGGCTATATTCACGTGTCCACATTCTTCAGAATGCCTCTGTTCATGGGGTTCCACGACAGGCTTGGGCCTCTCCTTGGGGCCGCACCCCGCTCCAACGAGCAGGTGGGATTTCTGCAAAGACGGCATCCACAAGGCCACTAAGCGTATGCATTCTGGGGCTGGTCACTTCCGGAGAGGCCACCTGGATACCTCTGCAGGTATAGGGACGATGGAATCACGTTGCAAGGGTCACCAAATGAAGGCAAGTCCTTTTTATGCACACTCTAGAATAAAGACAAAAGCCTAGGGAAATAAGCCAGGAGATAGCGTTGCAAGAATAACAAAAGTTTAATAGTACAGAATATACATCTCAGCAAAGGACTCTGCTGCTCGAGAGCACTCTGGTTAATCTAAGGAAAAGCAGAACCTTAGAAAGCCATGTGGCGTCATCATATACAGTAAGAAGTGTTGCTACTGATTGGATGGGCCTGCTCTATAGGGGTTTCCAGGCTACAATTGGTTAGTTCTGTTGCGGTTGAATAGCCTCCACGTGGGTCAGCTGGGCTCATCTCAGTCTGGGGTGAAGGTCAGGTTGCTCGTATAGTACAATGTTACATCTAAACTAACACGCTAAACTCCCTATTCCATCACAGCGGCACACACCTGGGCGGCATGGAGAATGGTGCCAGGAGGAAGGGAGGATAAAATACAGTCAAGCTGACCCACACATTGAGGGCTTCCATGATACTGCACTTCCCGCACTCAAGGTCTCCATCTTGTTTTTCATCTTTAATTTATCCCTCCCTGTAGCTCGTGTTACAAGGGAGGTGTGTTAGGCTGGAAGAAATATAGTTGCGCATGCGCTGAGATTTTATTGACACTTGATTTGTGTTAGGATAAGAGGGTCACTTGCTTTCCATGGAATCCAAAAGTGTGGGGGTCAGTTGAGTGTTGCGCGGCTGAATATGGGCTGGCTGGGGGTTAGAGGCCTGCTGGCAGCTTAGTGGTGATGAATGGACGCTGCGTGGAGCCTGGTGCTGTCTCACTCTCTTGCAGGGCACATAACTCTGAACGATACCACATGATTGCAACAGTAAAGGGACAGGGGGAAGTGGACTTTCGTGAGAACTGGTTGTGTGCATAGGTTTTGCCGTGAGGGTGTTGGGCCTAATGGAACCTTTCCATGGAGCTTAGCTGTTTCAGCACGATCATGCAAGTGCTTTTTGGCATCCTGCAAAATGGAGTTTCGTTCTATGTGTTTTCTATTGTCGCATATCTACTGTTGGTGCTACATTACTGTTATGTCGTGTTTAATGGTGCGGTTTTCTCCCCCTTCTACACCACATCACTTCATATGAGGTTTGCCTCACCTGAAAGCACCTAGAGGGTGGGATATACTAATTTCCATCCCAACAAAGGTCATGAGAATGAATCAATTTATTAGCATTTTCCTCTGGAGTTTTTTACATCAACAATTATGCAAGTGAATTAGTTGAAAAGAAACATTGTTTTCAATGTGTGCAACTGAACTGTTCAGTTGTGTGGATTTGAGCCCTTGCCTGTCCTTGATCTTCTAGACATTCTTCTATTCTGTGCTATGTCCAGGTAAGCAGTGGCAAGGTACCTTTGCCATGCAAGTGACTGTGTTTTACTTACACGTTTTGAGCATGTTAAGTAATGGGTGCAACATTAATTTGCTTCACTTGTTTGCACCAGTGCAAAGTTTTGATAATCAGGAGTCGCATAGGGTCCATTCAAACTGATGCTGATGCCACCAGTGAAATTATTAAGTTAATCAGATTCCATTACAAACTATTCAATAAAACCTGGTTTAAAAACAAGCTGCACATTTTCGGACAATAAACAAGGCATGTGATTGTGCAGCAGCCCTGGCCCCATTTGTCACCACCTTCATCAATGCCTCCTTTTCCACAAGCACCGTCCCACCTGCCCTTAAGGAAGCCTGGGTTTGGCCTTTATTAAAGAAACCTACCCCTGACCCCGACTCTCCTAACATCTACCGCCCAATTTCCACTGTGCCTTTCCTGCTCAAAGTTCTTGACAAGGCTGCATACCTACAGATTCAGTCCTACCTGGAAACACACAACATCCTCAGGAAAAGACAATCTGGCTTCCGCCCTCGTCATGGCACAGAATCAGCCCTACTTGACCTTAAGAATCAACTACTCCAAGCCATGGACAAAGACAAATCCTCACTCCTCCTACTCCTGTATCTCTCGGTGGCCTTTGACTTGGTTGACCACAAGATCCTGTGTAAAAACCTCATGGACACTGCTCACTTCTCCCAAGAAGCCACCGCCTGGATTACCTCCATCCTGGAGGGCCGAGCCATGAGGGTCTTCTCTGACCAGGCCTCAGCCACTCCATCCCCCATTGGGTGTGGATTCCCACAAGGATCCTGTACCTCCCACACTCTCTATGATCTATTTACTCTTCCCCTGTTCAGCGACCTAGAAGAATTCAATATAGCCTTCACGAACTATGCCGACGATACACAAATTCTTCTCCCTCTAACAGGTGATTATGAACAAGACCTTAGCACCCTCCAGAAGACATATGCGCGCATCCAGGACTCAATGGCAACCAATGGCCTATGTCTAAACGGGGAAAAAAACAGAAATCCTACTGGTAGGCCCGAACGAGTCCCTTAAAAAACTAGATGACAAATACAGCTCATTAAGCATTGAGAACACTTATTACAGCCTCTGCTGCAGTGAAAACCCTTGGTGTATACTTGGACTCCACTTTATCAATGGAAAGGCAAGTCAGCGCCATTTCATCATCGGCTGCACTCACAACAAAAATCATAAAGGTGGTGAAACCCAACCTTTCGGCAAATAACTGCCTTAACATTGCAAGAGCCACTATTGGCGCAAAGCTGGACTACTGTAACATCCTGCTCCTAGGCACTTCCGCCAACAACATTAACAGACTGCAAACTGCGCAGAACAACACCCTTACAGCCGCCCTAAGTATCTCAAGGAGAGAGCACATCTCCCAGGTGAGAAAAGATGCCAACTGGCTCCCTATCAAAGAATGCATAACATTCAAGGCCCTCACAATCACTCGCAGATGCCTCTCTCAGACCGCCCCAGCATACTTAGTGGACAAAATACACCAGGCTCCAGCCTACAGACCAAAACGTGACCAATACTCACACCTACTCTCAGTCCCAGCGTTTAACAGAGCCAAAGCTGGCGACACCAGCTTTGAAGTACTAGCCCCAAAAGCCTGGAACGTACTTCCACTCACCTTAAGAAAAGAAGCATCCCTCACAGTGTTCGGAAAGATGCTAAAAACTAAGTTATTCAACTATTATATTATTATATACTGTTACCAAACTGTGTCCAACGTTGTTCCTCTGTAACCTTGGAACACCATCTCAACACTGTCATTAACCTGTATTATTGCCTCTCAAGTATCCGTTTGAAACTGTACTAAGTGAATATTCTTTAACAGTGCCATGATGCCTCTGGGCCCTTTATAAATCCAAATAAATAAATAAATAAATAATGAGAAGATATGTATATGTCCACATGTTGATTTTAGAATTCCCAATCAATTCGGCATTGAAAGATACCAACTTGCGAATCCTAGAGCAGGCACCAACAACAATGGAACGGATTCATCAAAAGTTTTGCCAAAGAAGTAATGAGCTATGCTTCAAAAGAAGAGGAACTCCAAAAGAAAGGGGACTTAATGCATTTCACAAAATATTTTATTTCAAAGTCCTGAAAATAATCGTGGCTGATGAAAAAGTAACGATTTTCAAATATTATACCAGGTGCTATTATTTTTTTTCAAGTTGATATATTGCTGTTCCCGGTTGTCTGCATGAAAGATGGCATTCTTTGTTTACTTAATTTCGGAAAGCTGTGATTTTGCGCTTGAGAAATATTGGGGAAAAATGAATGTCCTGCGAAGGCTGAAAAATGAGTGTTTTATTATCGCAAAGTATAGTTGAGGGGACAGAGATCATCCACACTTTTGGAAGCAGACAGATTGCTGTTTAGCCAGGGACGAAGAAAAAACACAAGGCATCTCACCGAGGCTGCACCGAGCAGAACCGCCCAGGGGGCGCTGACCGTAGCTCGAGCCAAGAGCACGGAAATGGCGGCTAGCTTATCCAAAGTTCACCACCTGAAGGCACACGCTAAATAAACACATGGCGAAATAAAAGCCATATTTCACAGTAGAAGAGACCTGGGAAGTCAGATAGCATCTGTTAATAATAAAAGGTTCCCTCATGGAATGAGCCTTTAACAGTTATTTTTCTTTCACGCTTTAAAGCAGTAGACCGTGATAATAAATCAGCAACCAGTATCATCGTATAAACAATGATGTATTTATTCTGGCAAGCCCTAACTGAAAAGTCATTTTCAAAACACTTATTTTTTTAAGGAGGTTGATCAAGTAAGAATCATGGGCACACGTTGCCATATAGAAGACCCTTTTCCTGGGGTTATTTCAGGATCACTGATTCATGGGGGTCCAGTAATCTTGGAACTAGTATTAAAGAATAATCTTCATCTTCATCATCAGGAAAATCCCAATAAGCAATAGTCACAGTGAATTGATAAATATTTAAACAAACACACATAAAGGCGGAACTTGACACGTTTATGTCAATGTGCAGTTTAGATCCTTCGTTATTTCACACATGTCAACTACTCGTCGTTTTCCAGATTGCTTGGAGAGAGAAAGAGTGCAAACTGAATATTTTTCAGAACTATTGCATGTTCGACTTTCAAGCATTCAGTCGTCACTCTGTTGCTCCATTGGTCTACGGTCAATTGATACTTGCATTTGCTTCTTGACTGGTCCTATTGCCTTTTGCTGTTTTTATTGATTGAGGTGGTGTGAACAAGTGGTCCTTTTGAACTTTGCTATGAGAAAAAGTCCTGCTGAAAAGTTTCATTTAACTGCGTCCCTGCTACAGTATGTGGAACCGATTACTCTCAGAAATGTACAACTATCAGAGACATGATTATGGTTTGGCACAAGGGACATCTGCAATGCCTTATCTCCTCCCTCCCTCCCTTCTTCCCTCCCTCACTCCCTTCCTCACTCCCTGCCTCGCTCCCTCCCTTTCTACCTTCCCTCCTCCCTCCCTCTCTTCTCATCTCTGACGGCAATGTGATAATAATGGTTAGAATAGACTCCTTTCCCTGGTTACCAACTCATCCGGTAATGGCACACATATTACACACGGACTGCATGTCTGCATTGTTTAGATAAACAGAATATCTTTGATCTGTTCCACAGTTTATCACTAGGTTTTTGCAGATACTTTGTGAAATGTTGTATATAGAACAGGGCCTTTCTTCAGTTAATCATCCAACATTGGTTACATGTATGGGTTGCTTTACAAACAGCATCCATTTTAAATGGACAACACCCATTCCTAATACAGAGTTCATCTACAACTACACTGTCCACTCCCCTATCTTAATTTCTCCAATATATGCCATGTTCATTTAGACTTTCTGTTGCTCACACCACTATTCCCAAAGTCCACAACCTTTTACACCAGGTACAAAGTACCAATTACCTCAATTACCTAATTCATCTCTGATAACAGGACGCAGCAAAATATGGTCCTGTTTCCAAACAGGACTGTACGCACCTAACTATCCCATTAATGGCAAGGTATGTCTGTAAACGAAATATACAATTTCCAAATATCCGAGGGTCAAGCTATAATCTCGTATTGTTTGTCTGTATGTCAGAAATGAGCTACATAATCCTGTAATGGCCCTCCTTGTACTTCCAAAAAGCTGGAGAGTTCACTAGTACGTTCATATTTCTCTCCTGAAAACCATACCAACCTGGCCCATTTCGGCATTGTCATGTCTAATATCCTTCTCCCCTCAGGGTGAGTTACAACCTTGAATAGGAGGTTGATGGTATTTGTGTCTGTTAGGCAGAAACCTATGCAGTTCCCTCTGGGACCACTGCAAAAGATTTAAGACTACAGGTGTTTGGCAGTAAACCCACTTGGTAGCAGTCTGTACCACACAGATTCACTTGGTAGCTGTGGCTGAGCAGTCAGACTTCCCTCAAGAAGAGTTAGGCAGTATACAGAGTATTCACAATAGGTCCAAAGAACATAGTAGAACAAGTAAACACTGACCAGAGCTTGGTGTAAAAGAGATATCATTATTTATTTAAAACCACATCTAGAAAAACACACAGGCACTAATAGTATGCAATTCAAAAACATGGTCACTCAAAGATATACACTCCCTTAGAAGAATATTAGACAGGTCTTAAGTAAAGCTCCACTTATTTTCAGACAGCGGTGAGTGCTTAGCGCAGATGGCACTCTAATAATTTGTTTAAAAAGGGAGAGAAAAGTAGAGAATAATATGAAACAGATCCCAACACTTTCATAAGATCAAAACAAGAGAGGAAGGCAAGTAAACCGTGAAGTTAGAGTTCAGTAGGCCGGATCCACTTCAAGAGGATCAGAGCGAAATGTGTCCAAGGTCACACGGTTGAAGTGCACAAGTGTCTTGCAAAGGTTCAAAATGAGTTGGACCAAAAGAAAGGGATCAGTTAGAAGGTCAAGGCGGCCGCCCAGTCCAGAAGGTTAAGGGGTTATTATTACCTTGTAGCAATCATTAGAAAGGGAGGCCTGGCGGACACGGTACCTTAAAGTGGTGAGAATACTCCAGCGGGGGCAGTTGTTCCTGGCAGCGGATGCAAGTCGGTGCTTCGTCCGAGGGAAGAGAGGATCTCGTCGGGGAGGAAGACAGGAGTCTGTTGCACTGCCAGGGAAGAAATCAGCCGCGGAGTTCTCAGGTAAAAGGAGCAGTCCTTTTATTCCCGGTCCAGTGTTAAGTGGCTATCCGGTTGCCGGGGTGCTGGGCACGGGCAATTCGACCACAAGACGGTCTGGGGTGCGAAGAGAAGAAGGTAAACTGGTTGTGCCCACCAGTCAGGAGAAGAAGCTTCTCCAGCCGGGAGATCTTCTCTGTCGTCGGGAAGTGGTGAATCGGTTCCGCTGGCCTTCACCGGTGGTGTCGTCGTGGTAGGTTGGCTCAGCTTTCCCTCGTCGGATTCTCAGGTCCTGTGGTGACTTCTGAAGTTTCAGTCCCCAAAGCCCTGCTTTTATGCAGCACACCCCCATTCACTCAGCCTAGCTGTCAATCAAACATGCTAAGTAGTGAGCCGGCCGGCTCACCACTTGGCCCAATCACACAAGAGTGCGACTTGAGTTACCAAGGTAACTCAGTCCAGGGTGCCTAAACTCCCTCCCACACCCTCTGTGGTACCCAGACAGAGTGGCACCACTTTTGGAGGCTTCTGTGGAGAAGCCCGCCGAAAAGTGGAACAAAGGGCTCGACTTGGGTTGGAGTCACAGAAGAGAACACAAATGCCATTTTAGAATCGAGTCCTGGCAAAAAATACCAACCGGCGAATTAATATTAAATAAATAAACCGGCGGTATGTTCGAGGCTATGAGGATTAAATCATTCAAGTTGGTAGCCTCGAACAATGGGAAAATCCCATAGGGATATATTTGCGGTCGGATATAAAAAGTAGTATCCACTGCCACCAGCCAAAACTCGATCAGGGGGGAAGGAGACGTGCCCCCTCGACTAACTGACCCCAGGGCAAACAAATTACCCTGACCAGTACGTCCACAATATGATGGTTTGTACTGGTTTCTGTTCATAATTTGGGACTAGTAAAGCCAATGGTGACTTTACATGGCTGGGAGACAGTAGTCAGTCCCAGGGTATGGAGTCTATGGTGGGGTGTCACTATGACACCCCTGTGTTACTGCACGGAGGGTGCTGTGTAACACACATAGTAAAACACATGAGACCCTATGAAGTAAAGGACCCCATAGCCCATACAACACATTAACAGTCAAAGGAACACCATAAATCATGTCCAAGAGTGGGAGAAAAAGAGTCTCACTCTTGGCAGGAGAAAAAAAAAACAAACTCCAGAAATCCAGCAAAGCTGCTGGGGGACTCACTAGGTTAGGAAATTCAGCCTAAAGAGAGAATTCTCCCTAACAGTGTCTCACATATATATGGATGTTGCTTTCATTTTTGGTATTCCTGGAAGTGATATGGGCTCATTGATCATTCTTGGGGTCTAGCTGTAAACGTACACTTCTCATGTATGTTGCAGTCCTTTTTCACACGTTTCCTTGGCAATCCTGTCTCCCAGGAGGGTGGTATGCTTTTGTGGCATACTTCCGTCTGTCCTGTTCCCACTTCTTATTAAACTGATGGTGGTGGCGTAGTCCTCTTAACCTGTTTGGTTCATGTGGTGCGGTTTCTTTGTATTATACTTGGAGTCCTGCAAATACTTCTTGTGCAGTGTGTTTGCTCTCCACCACAGTGACATCACAGCTTCTTTATTCATTGCACTGCAGGTTGTTTGCTACATTTTCCCAGGCCCTGGGCAAATCCTCCATCATGGTGCCAACAAAGGATTACGACTGTCTCCATTCCCATTCCAAGATGAAGGACACCGGCTTCTGGATCTCTATTCTCAGGGTAGGTTACTAATAAGGGGTTAGGCACAGTGTCAGAGATGTGGTAATGCTCCTCACTTGACTATTGTCATTGTCATTGATTCTCTCTTGTCTCAGGAGGATAGCTCAAGGGCAACACGCTCGCCTTGGAAGCAAGACGATGCAGAGCAACAGAGGTTCATTAAGCGCGTTATAAATAACCAATTACAATTTCTAGTGTGGTAAAAACAATCTTTCAATAAAATAATAAAAAGCAAACATATTCACCAGCACACTATAAATGATTTTGGGTAAAAGGCAGTAAGCGCGTGCCCTCCACTTGCAGGAAAGACTTGATTCTGTGTCAGCTGTGCTAATGCATTCCCCTGCCTTCTTGCTCACCGTTATTTTGTACATCTTATATGTTTTTGTATGTCTTCCTGCTGGGCGTCTTTATATCATCTTGTCTTGTTTCACATTGGCTTATTCACTCTAACTGGATCATTCAGTTGCTCCTCAGGCTTTCCGTTTTCCTTTTGGCTTTTTCACCTGACTGACCTTCTTCTCCTGAGGTTACCCTGGTATCCCTGTCATTACTAGGCTTCAGGTTAGCAGAAAGAATCGGTCACCTTTACTTGCAGCCTCAAGAAAGGACAAGTATTGGGCAGAGCTCCCTCCAGCCATTGACAGTGTATAATTTGCTTCTTTTGTAGTTATTCTGGCTCTCTAAGTGATAGTATGATGCAGACGTTACATTCAACTCTTTAGAAGGAAAAGAATGATTGCATGGTTCAGTAGACAACACCGATTGAAGTGCCATAAAATATATTTTTATCAACATATGTTCTACATATAATAACGTCGACACGTATACGCACACCACCACACATGTGGCCTACATGACAAGTCACACATGACCAAACATCTGCATGCTGTACCCACAACGATGACCGTTAACACACAACAGATCATGACACAATTAAAGCCCAGTTGAACTGACTCCAAACACTCCCCAGCCAGGCACTAATACGTCACGCTGGAGGACCAAAAGAAACACATTTGCTGACATGACCCGTTGTGCGTAATGCGGAGACTACTTCATGCCCTGACGGAACATCTGCCACACACCCAGAAGCAGACAACAGCAAGAAAGCACTACACAACACTCATTCATAGGGCATGTGTGCAGATGGGGAAGAGTTACACTGGGGCACATCAGAGAGAGCAAATGGGGAAACTCATCCACAGTGGTATTACATGCATGCAACTATTGTTGGACAGGACACCTTATTGAATCTGACCACCATGGAGTGAGCACAGCAAACATCTAACCACCCAAAGAGCACAGTGAACAACTGGAACACTGTGGACTCCACCTTGGAAGGCACAGATGATGGACCACACCCTGGTAAAGTGACGACAAGCACCCAAAGATATGCACTGGTTCCACCCAGGTACAAATGTTATTGCAGACTGCATACCTGCAAAGTCTGGCATGAGAGATCAGGTGGAGAGCACTACTTGGAATAACGTTGACACACCAGAAAGTTCCACCCCATATTCGTAAACTACTCCACTTCACTCACATAAGGATATACAGCACCACACCCACCCACTGCGGGCAGTACCTCTCCCGATATGTGAGTATCTAACATTCCTTCACCCTTCACGACAGTCCAAAACCAACATAGCAGGAGTGTGAACATCAGTGCACCTTGCTTGCCTGAAATAGGACATCACCCCAGATGATCTGTCGTAAAGCACCATGACACATTAACCCGTAGATTACAACAGGAACCCTGCATGAACCCCATGGAATGGCACATCTCCCCACAATGCTGCTTTTACCCACTACCCTCTTCATCGTCCACTAGGCTTTGTGGGGCCAAGGCCCACACTACATGTACCACTCTCTTCCTAAATACCTTCCTTCTGGAGCCCTTTGCTCTGCTGATTCCATCTCTCTGAGGGTCAGACGCTTCTCCAGGCACA
This sequence comes from Ambystoma mexicanum, assembly GCF_040938575.1. NCBI lineage: Eukaryota > Metazoa > Chordata > Amphibia > Caudata > Ambystomatidae > Ambystoma > Ambystoma mexicanum. Next base: position 838,689,212 of record NC_090935.1, on the reverse strand, counting down.
GAGTAGGGAGCAGATCACTTTCCTCTGCATGTGCCTCCCTCTAGTACGGCCTCCCTGCCCCTCTCAAACTTGAGCCACCTGAAGTTCGGGAAACAGCTCAAAACCTTCCCCTTCTCCTCTGCTTTCTCTAAATCTCTCCCCTGCTGACCTACCTGTCTGCTGTGCCGATTGGTTGCTTAGTTCAGAGCCTCACTGGGTACCTGGCTCCTCTTGACCAGTCTCCTCTGTAGTGCCTCCAGGCCTGTCATGCACTATGGGCTGTATCTGTAACCGCTACAGTACCCCGTCTCCTTGCACTTACCCAGAGCCGCACTGTCCTGGCTGCACTTTCTCAGAGCAATGCTATCCTGATTACACCCCCTTGCACTTTCCCTGTTCCCCCTTCTCCTGCACTTTGCATTACTGCACTTGCACGATGTGAATGACATAAGCCCTAGTAAGGTTGCTTGTCTTGTCCTCCCTTCGTACCCCCCTTGTCTTGTCATGCCTCGAAATACGTGTACAGACATGTTATAAATTACTTATCATTTCAGATCATAGCCCGTCAGCATGCACATGAGGGAATCTGCAAGTAGGCACATTTTCAAAAGAGCACCAGCGTGAGCAGCAACCACCATGTACCACACAGATACATGTTCATGGTGCGAGGGGCGACAGTACAATTTATTGCAAATCATGCAGGTCGCATCACAGAGATAGGACGAGTGTTTCAGTCACCATGCATAGCACTGCATGCAGGCAAATCAGTACACACATGTCACTGTGCTTTACCAACAATGAGCTGCAAATCAGCAGGTACATGGCTGTCACTTCACAAAAAAAGCTGATGGTTGACTTATCTGCTTCTGACTCTGGAGTAGTAAGAGAACGAACAAATTTGCGACAACCATTAGTCACAGAATTCGCAGCTTTCATGATTTTTTTTTCTTTTTGTTTCTTTATTGCATTCTTCTTCCTGCTCTGTTTCTTCTTCTGTCAAATATAAAAAATTGCATATTCAGCCTGATCAGTATTATGGTCTTCAAACCGGAAGGGACACATCGGGGAAGTCTATTTCAATGGGGAGCTCATCAGATTGATTAGGTGCCTTATCCAAATGAACGTTATGGTCAACACTCCCTTTCTTTTCGGGGATTCATAAGTGGGTCAAGGGTTATCTACATAGTTAGTGAGATTAACACACCAGAGGAATTCATAAGCTCCTCATTCAGTCAATTGGCCTCATTACAAGGTAGGAGGTAGCCATGTTACTATTAGCACCATAGCTACCCCCTTACCGCATTCCGGGTCTGGGTTCTCGAAATAGGGACTTACCGGGTCATTCCAACCTTGGAGGACCCGGTAAGTCCCCATTCCGAGAACCATTCCCAATTCCCATTCGAGCCCCCACAGGGCTCAATGGGAATGGGGATGGAGCTAATAACGAACCCGCTAAAAGCGGGCCCGTTATAAGCTCCCTGGTCCCTTAGTGGCTCCCGCTACTTAGTGGCTCCCTGGGACGCCCATAGAGGGACCCACTAAGGGACCTCTGATAGGGCGTTAAGGGTTTACCGGCACCGGTCTCCTTACAGGTGCCCGTTAACCCTTACCACCCACCTCGTAATGAGGCCCAATGTATTCATGAGGCAGATTTAAAAAAGTATTCTGACTGTCTTGCAACTGTTTGAAATATAGGGCGAGATTTAGTGAATTTCACTCTTGCACCCACAATGTAGCCTTCTATGAACAATATTTTAGTGGATAAAATAGTTAACAGGTTATTTTGCTCAATCATATTACAGTTTACACATTTGTAAGATTGTGCCAAGGTAGTGAGTACACAATTCAGTGCAGATAAAGTAGTAGTTCATACTAAAAAGCCAAAAGAATTATGGCCCGTATCTGAGGAATGCAAAGATGGAGATAGTGAGGATCAGGACAGAGCCGGTGAATATGCTATATGCTTTTTCGCTGGATTTCCCTCAGCTTTTGCTGCTGGGTCAAACATATTTGGTGAATCAGCTGATCTCCATTTTGGAAAAACTCCTCCTGAGGTATGGCCCGCAAAATGTTCAGTTTCAAGAAATCCACTAGGATTAATAATAGTACGTAATTCTACCCCATTGTGAATCGGATCCGTTAACAAATCCTCAGGTGGCAGACCAGAATTTACTTGGATGTAAGTAGGGTCAATTAACCGATCTTCAGGTAAGAGGCAATCCTCTTTAGGAGAAAATAATGCTTAGGCAACTTCATCGGCTTCGCCACATGCCAACAGATCTCCATCCGACAGTTCTTTTAGCACATGTGATGTGCCATTTACAGCATTAACCATATCACCTAAGTTGATCTTGACTTATTTGATCCAGATTCGTACAAGAAGAAGTGAACTTCAGGTACGGGGAGATTAAAATACGTTTTAACAATAAAGTATAAAAAAGGGAGAGGGGTGGTAGATGGAAACGTGATAGCTAAAGAAGAGATTGAGTTGTCTGCGTCTTTAGCAAGAGGAGAACTGCAAGCATTTGGATCAATGGCTACACAGGAGCTGCTCAATGCCAAGATATTACAAATCATCTGGGAGAGCAATTTTCAAATACCGGGGTAAACTGTTGGTCATTGTCCACCCTGCTACGGGGGACATATGTTGACATAGTAAAAGGAAGGAGAGGGCAAGAAAAATATCTAGCATCAGCTAGCATTCAAGGCATTCAAGTCTTCTGAGTGAAGGAAAGATACACAGACGCTTACCCAGGTTTGCTGCGGGACTGTTGGGCAAATGTACTTCGCACCACCCAGCAGTCTTTAAAGGCTCAGCTCCTCCTTTTCTTTTAAAGAAACAGTGCACTCTGCACTCTCAACTCCACTGAAAGGGACTTCTCCTCTTGCTCTGCAAACACAATACGGATTACAGCAAGACTGTACTTATACACCGTTATTTGGCAACAGTGCTTTGCGTCACCCTGCATTCTTTAAAGGCTCAGCTCCTCCTTTCTTTGAAAAGAAACAGTGCACTCTACACTCCCAACTCCACAGGAAGCGACACGCCCTCTCACTCTGCAAACACCTCAATACCTGAGCTACTGTACACACAAAATGTAATTTAAAAAAAGTCCTGCATTCTATCAAAACTATAGCAGACCTTCATAGTATGCTGTGTTATACAACCCTCCGTTTAACTTCACTTCAACTATAAACGGAGAAATGTGCTACAAAACATGCTCCACTACAGAACCCATCCAAATATTTTGTGCACTAGGACCCCGACCGGCCCATAGAGCTGGCGGTTACCCAATAGCACTTTAATATGAGGCAGCAGCACCTGTGAGATGGATGGGGATGCAGATTAGTACTCTTGAATCAAATCAATAATGACAACTCAATGGTTTGCCAATGGGAGTCCATTTAATGACAAGTACAAAAAAGAAGGAGCTAATAAGTACCAGCAATCGCTCGATCTTCCTTTTCGCTTCAACTCCAATTACTCTCCTAAAAAACACATCATTTATACTAAAAACTCGTCATTGCTGATGAGTAATGCTTAAAATGTTGCATGCAATTCTACTGGCTCTAGGAAGGTAACTTTAATATAGGTGCTATATCTGTATATGGTAACCAAGTGAGGGTATTGAATAAACAGTGTCAGGTGGGGCATCTAAGGCCCTTCCGTAAAAATGGCTACTGTATACGTCACTAAAAGTACAATGTCTCATTGGTTCTACTAACTATAGGACCCTAAATTACTTGGTCCACTATGATTGGGTTGGCATCAACCCCACTCATACTTTTCCACTAGCCTAGCAGCGTGCAGAATAGCCAGCCCTGTGCAGGGAGTTTGCCTGCACCCCCAGCCTCCCTCCAATTATTGCAACAATCAATCTTCACTTCAGTGGTCATGTGTCAATTATTTCTTTGTATTTTGGTTTTGAGACTACTTCTTGATCTGGAATAGTTAAGGTGTCTGGCCATGGCACAAATACATGCGTAGGTGAGAAAGTTTCATCCCTTCTGCTTGCTTGGTCACATGATTTTGACACCGTGAAATCGTCCTTTTCCCCATATAATTCGTATATTTGTTTTAATGTTGTCAGCCATCTGCCCTCTGTGGCTAATCTTGACCTTTCGGAATAGGATACTCTGTTCTTCTCTTCATTAATTGTATCCACTGTTGGGCTATTTCAGCTGGTACGACCTTGGCTTCTTGGCATGACTTGCCTTCGTCTGAGTTTCTCTCTATCCTTAATTCTCTATTCTCCTGCTGCAAAGCTCTCCTCTTGAGACCTTAAGTGACCTTTGGTCGGTTCTGCTCGTGTGCGTAGTGGATGTATACTTATATAAAAGTGCTTTCTTGAGGTAGATATGTATAGGTGGTGCTTGCCACAATCTATCTTACTACTAAGCTTAGCAAGCCTCACGATTTTCTTAGCTTCTTGCTGTTCCTTGCACATGTACACGTGTAAACTGGCTGAATATCTTCATCACGCTCATGGCATAAGTTTCTTACATTTGACATCAATTGTTTCATTTTAAACTCAGGATGTCACTTATCCATGGTGTTTCAACTCTTTTCATTATTCATAGGTCGTCATATCTTCTATATGTGAGTCAGTCTGGGTTCTTGTGACGTCACCATTCGTCTTCTTTTAGTACCTTCTTGGCTTCTTCAGGTATTGCATTTTGACAATTATCATTCTGTCTTATTTGTCAATATGGTTTTCTCAATGGGAACCTCAATGTCCAGGTTTTCTTAGGTGTTGATACTTCAATAGGGGCTGTCAGGCTGATAGGTACTGGACAGCGACCCACTGCAGCTCTCTACTGGTTTATTTGCTCATCATACACCACATATTTCGGCGTAAACGTTCCTGGTACTTCAAAATGGGTGGTAGGAGTGTGAATCGTGCTTGGGACCTCCTCTACACTACCCCCTCTGGGCTATTCATCGACCACTTCCACTTCTTCTTTTGTATCCACCTTTCCTATATCCTTTGGATTCATTTTTTTTCATCTCCTGGGTCCATTATTTTTTCATCCTTTGGGTCCATACATTGAGGACTGATGAAGTCTCTCTTTGGAGTCCATATTTTTATGACTCCCTTTAAGCTTCCTGTTGTTCTCACATGCTCATCCTTGTTCCATGTCATTAGTTGACATTGTCCACTTGGCTGCAATAGATCCACCCTCCCACATAGTTTGTGTGTTTCCTTGGATACAGAAACTTTGTTCCTTTTGGTGCTTGAATGCTAGCTTTCACAAAGCCTCTTATTTCTTCATCAGTCAGGTCCTTGGGCTTCCATCCTGGTTCAACATCAATCATGACCTTCATACCTATGGCCTTTTTTGCAGTTTTCTGGCACTGAGAGATTATTATCTTGATTACACAGAATCCAAGCAATATCATTACTAGCAGGGCTCCTAGGAATTTGAATGCGTCCGCCATCCATGGTGGAACCCATGAAAATAGTGATCCAAACCAGCTGTCATCATCAACTTCGTCAACTTCGTCGATCGTCTGATTCTGTAACTTCGTCAGCATACCTATGGCGTCTGTTAAAGTTCAAATTTCTTCGTCGTGAGATGGTATAAATGTTCAACATGATTCTCAGATTTTTGCACAAACACCTCTATCTGTAGCTGTGATCATGTCAAGGACATATCTGTTTTGTAAAGTCATTAGTCAAATTACCCTTAGCTCTTCTCTGATTGCATTCAATCCTTTTATGCTCGTGTTGATGGTCTGCAGTAACTCCCATCTGGTTATCTGCAACCATTTAGTATTTGCTCCAACCTGGATTCTTGGCATAAAAATGGTTGTGAACACGGAAGAAGTCTGACTGAATAGTATTTGTTCATATGGGATAGCATCAACATTTTCTATGGATTTGGCAGAAAAGTAATTCTCTCGCTTCATTCTGCTCATCAGTTCCACAGATCTCTTCTTCCTCAGGTGGGCATCTGCTTTCAGGAAACTGTCAATATTCAGATCACATTTTGGAATCACCAGTGCTGGAACAACGACATTCACTATCGTGCATATACCTCCCCAATTCTTTGGCAGCCTGATATATGTTTTGGATCCACATGCCCAATAATGATCCATGATCACTGCAGTTCCATGCATCATAATTGGAGCATCACAGATCTGTCCACAATTCAGATCTTCTCCCATTTTTCTTGTACCATTGTTTCTGAAGCACAATTTGGAATTATCCAATGGTACTATCTGTAAGTGTCCTCCTCTGTCTTTGATCCATGTTAGCAGTCTTGCAAGTCTCGGCCATAACAGTTTGCATATCATCTGTGCATTTTCAATTGTTTCTTTATAGTATCCAATAATCGTCCATATCACTACACCTTTCTCCCATCCTTCTGGAGAAAGCACTGTTCCCCAAACTTGCATTTGGCCTCTGTTCTTCCACTTTCGAGCTTCTTCGGGCGTCTTTCCTTGAATGTTCAGTTTGCGATGTGCTTCTCTTCTGATCTCTGCTCCTTTAACTCCAGGCTTCTCATATCTGATCCCAATGTGTTTTGTTTTTCCATTTTTTCTTGTCTTTATGTCTTGGACATAATCGTCTTCATTTGGATCCGTTGCTTTAGTTGCACATTTGAGTGAAGTATGATTTCCCAGGAACTGGCCTCTGGTCGTGCATATTGCTACGTGTGATAGACAGTGTGCTGTCTGGACATACATTTCCACAGCTATGAAGATCTTTGACTTTCCCATTATGTAAAGTAGGAGTGCACAAACAAAGAATTCGCCCTCTGAATTTCGTCATCCAACTTCTTTCATGTATTGGTACCATATGTTATTAACCAAGGGTGCTGAGCTGTCCAGGTAGTCATTTAGTTCATTGTCATCTTCTTGTATGTTTCTCTTTATTATCAGGGTGTTCATGTAGTTTTCTATCATCACATCCTTAATAGCATCCATGTAGCTTCTTCTCATTGGAGGATTCTCAGGTATCTCAATCCATGGTTCAGGTCTCTTCATCTGTACCAGTTGAGTAGGCGAAAGTCTGGCAATTCTTTCCTTGTCCTCTTGCATCTTTTTGCTTCTGGTTATAAATGTCCATATCCACTCTGTCATTGGTCCAGTACATGGCTGCATTGCAGTACTTGTACTTATCCCCTTCATTGGATCAGGTGGGCTTATTGATGCTGCCTCTGTTGGTTTATTCTCCAACTCATTTTGTCTCTTTAAAAGTTCAGCTTTCTCCATTTGTCTTTTCACTTCACTTGTAGTAGAACTTCTCATAGTAGGCAGTCCAATGTTCACCCCTTCTTTGGCTGTGGTTCTGCAGTTATTGACACTAGACCTGGTGTATGTGCACTCATTGTTTGTGTGTATGTATTTTTCATTAACTTTTTCCCAAGCTTGCTCTGCCGACCCTGTCTCCGGCTTTTCAATTTGCTTGTTTCCAAATGTGTGTGTGTGTCATTGCTAATCACATCCATTTCAAGTTCGCTCATTCCTTTGTCAGACTTTCTAGGGATTGGAATGACTATAAAAGATCTGGGTGCTTTTGTGGGTGTCATGCATACATCATGAGGTGGGTGCACTGGAATCAGAACACTTTGTGCACCAATAAAAAATGCAGTTTGAATCGTCAGTGACAGTAAAACAACAATGTAGGTCAGTATGCAGCATTTAGTTCTGGAGCAGTAAGAGCGCCTCTCCTCTAGAGGGATGGCAATGTTATTCTTTAAATTGCCCATCTTTATCATATAAGGAAAGAAAACTAACAGTTTAATACACTCTAGATAAGATCGTTATCTCTGGCTTCTGCTGTTTCTGCTCGTAGGCTTCAGTAATTGGAACGATTGTCCTTCTTTGCCTGATGACTAGGTTGTTTCTCATTACTTGACACAGTTCTCTTTTCTGGATATGAGAATGTCAACATAAGGTGGTAAGTTCAGCATGTCTCTTGTTGTGCATGTTCAAAATAAACAAGTTCCCAGTCAATGCCCCTTATCTGTTTCACTCCAGAGGACATGTTGCTTCTCTGTCAGAAAAAGGGTATTCTTGTCAACACTTCCTTGATCTGTCCCTCGGCAAATGTTTACAGTCTCCTCCAGAACTTCTGATAATGATTAGAAAGTTCAACCTGCATCACAATACCATGCAGGAGCATGCTCATCTGTGTAGAGTTTGTTGGGTCTCTGATGAAAGTGAGGACGTTAACACTGGCAGGCCTCCCCACAAGTTCTGGAAAGTCCTCAATTAGGCGAAAGAAGACATTGCTCACCAATCTGCTATCTTCTGGTGACAGGAACATTTGCCTAGTCCTTGCTGAATTCTGGAACTGCTCGGTACTCACTGTGAGCAACTTCTGTGATTTTGATGAGCTTGAAGAGCAACCTGAATTATGATTCCATTCAGGATTATGCTCAAACGTTCAGTGTTTGCTTGATCTCGAAGAAATGTCAAGACGTCAGTGTGTCTCCCAACAAGATCTGGACAGTCTTTGATTAAGCAAAAGAATAGCACGCTGACAAGCCCATTCGCTGCCTCTGCTTGGAACATTTGTCTTGTCCTTCCTGTATTCCGGAAGCAGGAGGAACTGCTCGGCAATCACGATGAGCAGCCTCCTTATTGTCTTTTCGTTTACAGGGTCTTGAAGAAGTTCAGTGATGTTAGTGAGCCTTCCCACTAACAACAGATGCAATCTCAATACAAGTTTGAAGTAAATTAGAATGTCCTTAGTGATTTCACTGCTTCTGGACACCATAAGTGAGTCCAAATAATGCTCCTGTTTGGAATGAGTCTGGATACTGTATTTTTTTCCAATTTGTGTGTCCTCAATCAATATTTGGCATATCCTTTTCTTATCAAGGCTTCAACATGCCTCAGTACAAATTTCAAAGTAAACAGAATATGTTGTGGCTTATAAGTGCAATTTTCTTCTTCACCCTGCAACTAGGATGCACAGAGTATCTGTGTTTTATATGCCTATCCCCTTTTTTGCTCAGAGGAAATGTTCAAATGTTAAGCCACAACTTGCACAAACGTTCTTTATCTCTGTTTTGCTGGTCATGTGTCCTTCTTCCTCGTCATGTATCTCGTCTACACATGCTGTGGTTCTTCTCCATTGTCTGTAATCTCTACGTGTTGGGGTGCAGGCAGGGGGCCTTCTCCAATGTGTGGCTTGATATCACCCAGAAATAGCCAAGCTCTTCTTCCTGTTAGCTTGACTGCAGAGAGAGTAACTTTCTCCACTCTGAATGGACTGCTGAACCTTGGCTTGTCCCACATTTTTCTCGTGTGGTTTTTCACCAGGACCGTGTCCCCAGGGAAAACTGTTGGTAGACGTAAACCTTGAAACTGGTCTATTGTAGTTTCTCCTTTTGTGTTCTGTGCTGCCCTGCACCCTTTTTGTCGTTGCTGCAGCTGTCCTGAAATTACGTTAAGACAAGATGTAATGCAATTCAAGTAATTTTGTATTTCAGACCCTAAAACTTCTACTGTTGGCTGAGCATCACATCTAGCTCGGGGTGTCAGTGGCGTGCGCATCCTTCTGCCTGTTATGATCTTGTGCGGCGTAAGGTGATGGTCAGAACCAGGCTGGTTTCTGAGTGCATACAGTGTCAGTGGAAGGCAGTGTAGCCATCATTTCTTTAGAGTAAGCTTCAACTTGGCTATCCTGTCCTTTAACAAGCCATTGAGCTTCTCACATGTTCCATTGCCTTGCAGATGATATGCTGAAGAGAACTTGTGCTTTATACCGAGACTCATTATCTGGCCTCAGGACCTCACACACTCCCCATCTGGGAAAACCCCCTCTTACCAAGAATTTGGCCACACAGGTAGAGTCTGGGTGTGTAGATGGACCTGCTTCTATCCATCTAGAGAATGGACACATCACAACAATTAGATAGCTGTATATGTTACATACTTGAATCATATCGACATAATCGACATGCAAGTGCTGAAAAGGTCCATTAGGCCATGGGATGACTCCTCTAATTACTCTTAGTGTATGCCTCGCCGTGAACTGTTGGCAGATTAACAGTTCACCATAAAACATGCAATGTGTTCCGCTAACTTGGGTATAAACCAGTCTTCAGCGATCGTTGCTGCTAAATTCTCTTCTGACATGTGCACTGGATAATGCAACTGTTCCATTGCTATCTTCAATAGGGCTATAGGCATCATCGGTTTACCAGTGCTCTCTTGTCACCACAAGCACTTGGAGGGGTTTAAAGAGCACCATTGCTGCTTCCAAAAATGTCTTTCTTCCTGTGGTGCCTCCCCTTGGAATTCCATTAATTGGGTTTTCTCCAGGTTGCTATAACTGTCAGGTTCACTTCGTGCAAAAATCATTCTCTCATGCACATCAGTTATTTCCACATCCATTATGACTTCGTATTTGGTCGACACACGCTTGGCTTCTGTGTCTGCTGCTTGATTTCCTCATGAGATAAAATCTGTCCCTTTGGTGTGGGCGGCGCATTTCACGACCGCTATGCCCACTGCGAGCTGTAGTGCCTTAATCAGTCTGTCCAAAAGGGCTGCGTGCTGCACTGGTTGGGCGTCTGCTCGGAGGTAGTTCCTCCTTTTCCAGCACGCTAAGCCTGCATGCACTGTCGACGTCACATAGGCAGAGTCGCTGTACACTGTTACTTCCTGGTCTGCGTGATTCATATCAATACCAATAATTCTGCACCCTGTGCTGAGTAATGGGATGGTAATCATGCACTAATAAGTACTTGAAATTCTCAATTTGCTGTGTGCTTCATCACAGCAGTGCCTGAATATCTTTGCCCTTCATTTTGATCGATTCTTGAAGAACCGTCAACAAAGACAATTTCTCCTTCTGCCAATGCATTTTCTTTCACTCTGGCAATCTCATCATAGAAATCATCATAATTCGCACAGTCATGAATCGGCTCCCCTTCAGTGACTGGTTCTGCTATGAACATGGCTGGGTTCACTGTTTTACTTCAAATTATCTTAATCGATGGATTCGATATGACCACTTCATATGCAGAAGCTCTCTGAGATATCAATGTTACTTTTGGTTTCTCTAGAATGGCAAATAGTGTGTGCTCGACAAATAACTTCATTGAGCATCCCATCACAATGGTTGTAGCTTTCTCTATGGCGAACACTGCGGCAGCTTAAACTTTGTTCACAAGGGAAATTACCTCTTATCACTGGGTCTAGATTTCCACTGTAGTACACCAGGGGCTTGTACCCCAATGTGGTTCTCTGTGTGAGTACTGCTGTCATAACACTGCCATTCGTGTCTGAAAACTGGTAGAATTCCTCTGCATAATTGAAAATTCCTATAACTCGTGCCGTGCAAATGGCTCTTTTTAGTTCGACAAATCCTTCTTCCATGGTGTCAGTCCATTCCGCTTTTTCTGTTGTCCCCTATGCCTTCTTTAGGGCTTGCAACAAGGGATTGGTATATAAACTGTAGTCAAAGACCCATGCTCTGACATAATTGCACAATCCTAGGAAGCTCTGCATCTGTTTTATCGTGTGTGGCTTGGCTGTGTTCAATATGCCCTCAGTCCTTTCAGGGGTAACCCTTTTCTCCTGATGTGAGATTAGCTGGCCTATGTACACCACTTCTTGCTGACAATATTGTAACTTCTCTTTGTCAACTTTATATCCTTTTTCAGCCAATATAGTCAATAGCTGGATAGAATCGTGTCTGCACATTTCTTCTGTTGTGCTGCAAATTAAGATGTCGTCCACATATTACAAGACAACACTGTCTAATGCAATATTGCTTAGGTCCATCTGCAGGACTCTGTTGAAAATCAAAGGAGACTCACAGTGCCCCTGGGGCAACCTGGTGCTTTCAGACGCATCGGTCTGAACGTGAATGATGTCAAATCTTGTGAGTCCTTGTGCAATGGAATTGAGAAAATGCATTTTTCAAGTCAATCACCAAGAAATATTTTGCCTTAACAGGTATATTACATAGGATTGTGGACGGGTTAGGGACTAGAGGGAACTTGGCCTCTACAATATCATTTATCAGGCGTAAATCTTGAATCAGTCTCCATGACCCTCCCTTTGATTTTTTGATAGGGTAAACTGTGGTATTGCATGATGACTCTGACGTCACTAAAATGCCCTGCTGCATCATAGCAGAAATTGTCTTGAAAATCCCTTCATCTGCTTCCCTAGACATGAGATATTGTCGTGCACTTGGCCAGATTGCTCCTGGGATTGCTCCTGGTTTCAATTTGATCTTTACTTCTCCTACTCCTTTCAACAAGCCTACATCATGGGGGCCTATGATCCACACTGAGAGAGGGTCCTGGGCCATGTCGTCATCAAAATATTCAGGACGTTTTTTCGCCAGCATCATTCTCTGGGGCACCTCTCTTTTGATCATTCTCACCCAGAAAATGAGATTTACCTCAACTGCTGTTTCATCTATGCCTGTTTGTACGTCAGACAGGTCATCATCAGTGACGTCAGTCAATATGTAACCTTCCTCAATGGCGATTACTGTACACCATTGTCTGCCCTCGTCATCACAACCATCGATCAAAGCCATTTTCCCTCGCGCCTTGGTTGTGTGTATTGCCAAGGGAAATACTTGTCCCTTTTCCTCATGCATAGGCATTCTTGGCCTAAATAAAAAATCATCTGGGGTTCTCATGGTTTTGTCTGCAATGCCTGGTAGCCCTGCCATTAGTATGCGTATTCCATGCGTGAATATTTCTGGTTCCAATGGAATAGCTCTCATAGATGATTATCCTGCGTATGCTCTAATCATTTCGCATACATTCAAATAATGCATTCCTGGAGTCGAACATACTATGCCCTTCTCCGTGAATGAGATTGCCATATTTATCTTTGTCATTAGGTCTTGTCCCAATATATTTACTGGGGTTTGCCTTGAATATAGCAGTGGCACATTCATGTCACATTCTCCTATAGAGACTGGAAGTTCCTTTGTAAAAGGAATGTGTCTTGTTGCTCCTGTGAAGCCCTGAGTATTTATGGCATCACAGGACAAGGAAAACTTGCCTTCACGTATATATGAGCGTGTTGCACCTGTGTCAACTAAGAAGGAATATTCTATATCCCCAATACAGACATCTACCCTTGGTTCCTCATGAGGGTCTGGTGTCACTGATAGGATAGAACACATCAGGTTTCCCAGTGAACTGTCCTAATCCATATATAAATTTGTCACATGCTGCGTGAATGCACTTCCTCCTCACCAGTGTTGGTTCTCATTCATGAGTTCAATGCCTGTCCTGTACTTGTTGTCTGTGACAGTTGCATCGGCGACTGTTGAGACTGTCCTTGTGGAAAATGTATCAAGTTCTGAGGATGCAAGCTTTGCTTTGCTCCTGGCGTTTTCTGTTGCATCGTGTGGTTTTGTGCAACTCCATTTCCACCCTGCGGTAAAAACACAGGTGGATTCACCATTCCTGCTCTTGTTCCTTGGTGGTTTTGCACCATGCCTTGACTTCTGCATGTGCGTGCTAGATGCCCTGTCATCCCATATGTCCAACATATTGGTGGTGGTCTGATTATTTGCCCATTTGATGTGTCCTGATTGCCATTTTGCATGTTTTGAAAACCTCCCTGATTACCCTGGAAACCTCCTTGATTACTCTGCCATCCTCTTCCTCAAAAGCCTATACCTATGAGGTAAAACCCATTACTGCCCTGATTAACTTGCTGTTGATTATTGACATGCTGCATATTCGATCCGTCTGCGCTAGATATCATTGCCCCTTCAATGGCATATTTTGATAATTTCTTCTGCACTAAGTTTGCCTCTTCAGCTTTTCGGGCAGCCTCTTTTTTGCAATTCTTTTTTTGCAGTAGCCTGCAATAGTGAGCTATGGTCAATTGTATTTCAGACCACGTTTTGGCCTCGATCCCTACCAATTTCTTGAGCTCCTTCTGTACCTGATCTGGCAGCCCTTGGCATAATATATGGTAAAAAACGGGTATAGATTTCCCCCAAGATTGCCTCGTTTCCAGCAGCCATGCATCTTAGAAATACTAAATATAAAGAAAAGGATCTTCTGATTCATTCATTTTGCGTGTCATTATAGCTCCCATGTCAGAAGTATCTCGTTATAGCAATCGTAATGCCTTCCATACCGCGGCTCTGCAATGGCCAGGATAACCTGCTCGTGTCCATACATCGTTAGCTCTATCACCAAGTATGGCGATCAAAAGACCCTTAATATCCCCCATAGCTAACGTGTTCCCTACCGTCATTTTTTCCAGCTCATGTATCCATTTTCCGGCTCCCAATGTTAACATTGGAAGCTTATTTTTCAGATTTTCTCAATCCATGTGTGGCCAGGGTATATACTTTTTCGAGCAACGGGAATTGTAATACATGACACTCCTTTTCCTCCCTCATCATTTTTCTATCCACTGCAGGGGTAAAAGTCTTGCAGCGCCGTCTACCTGGTAATGTCCTTAGTCGGCTCACATAGGCCGGTGGAGACACCACCCTCTGACTGTAAGATACTCCTTCGAGTCAATCTGATTGTGTGGCTGACTCTGATGCCTTAGGTGCAGACTCACTAGAATCTGACGATCTTATTCCCTTTCCTCCAGAGAAGCATTTTCACATCTTCTCTCGTCTTCCTTTTCTACATATTCCTCATCGTCCTCGCTCGTATATAGTGTCAACCTATCTAGGGACAACTCTCTAACTCTGCTACTTCTAGAGGGGTCCTCAGTGTCATACAACTGAGTGCTCTCAAGACGCTCATCCTCTCCTCTCCCTTGGGGTACCTGTTCTAGCCCCATTTCATCATATATTCTATCGATCGTCTCCCTGATGCTTCTGAGGTTGAAGTCATCTTTGATATTTGCCCTAGCTGTGCCTGATACGGAATCATACTCAGGAAATAATTCTTCTATGTCTTCCCATTCTACTACTGGATTGGGTTTTTTAACCTCTCTTTCCAGATATTCAAGGTCCCGTCCTCTCTGTCTTCGCTTGCGTTCTATGTCATAATCAAACTCTCTGCGCTCCCTCGCTTCCTCTCTGACCCTATCTTCTACCTGCTTCTTCGCATCTCTACGTTCATTTGCCTTCATATTTCCTCATCCCTTTGTCTTTTTATTCTCTTCTCCCGTATCTTTTGTTCTTCTTCCTCGATTGTTCGTAGTTCCTTCCTGTCCTGATCATTAGCTGCTCTTGGCTTATGATCATGTTTCCTTTCTTGCTCTTTGTGATACAGCTGCTCTCATCTGTGTCTATCTTTCTTCCTTATTCTTTCCTTCTCTCAAACCTTTTTCCTTTTTCTTCTCTTTTCGCTTTGAGTCACCTGACTCTCCCTTTTGTCTCACATCTTCAATGCCTTTACTTTCCAGTTTCAATAGAATCTGACCCCTCCATCCATTTGTTCTGTGTGAATGCCATCACATCAGTTCTGTCCTCATCTCCTTTCCATCTCTTTCCCTCTCTATTCCTATCTGGAGATGTTCTTGCTTGTGCTTGATCTCCTTTTTCTTTCTTGTGTCTCTCCTTGTCCCTCAGGACTTTGGAGGTGATATCTCTATCTCAGTCCTATTTAGATTTTTGTCACTACTTTGCATAGGTGAATCATATGTCCGGTTTCTATATCCCGTGGCTTCTTTAATTTCGCTCAGTGGGTATAATCCTTCTTCTTTACTGGCTTTGTTTTTTGTTTCAGATGGGGCGGGTGGCGTAGAAGGCATTTCACCCCCCTTGTGCATATGTTAAGTATCCAATCTAACGGCGGCTCCTCCTCCTTATCCTCTTGGTACATCTTCCAATGCTCTAAACTAGCTAGGCGTTTGTCTAACTTTTTGCCAGTATATGTGGCGTGCAAATATGTCGTCATGTGTTGCAGGACTGTTTTGGATAGCGATCCACCCTGGGGCCACGGCATACACACTTTGTTGGCTGTTCCATTAACCCATTCTGCACTGTACTTCTTCAGCTTAAGTGCATGTTTTGAACAAATGTACTAAAGGTGTAATGTCTGCCATGCTTAAAATGATTTATCTTGTCCTCATACAACACTTTATTACATTTTGCATTTCTTAAACAAACTCAAAAATATGAGCATGCACCAATCGTCACAAACTCCAATCCCATTTTCTCCTAAAATTGTCTTTTTACTTTTTTAAACAATAACCATACAACATCCTAGCTACACAATCGTGTAATTTTCATGCTGTTTCCCACAAAAATGTTCTTACTTTTATGACGTCAGAGAAAGGGGAAAAAAAACATAAGACAGACGTAACAGACTGGACAGACTCCGGCTGGCTACACAGATCTCATGCCCCTAACATTATCCCTACATTGAATTTAAACCCATCCCTTTCAGATCGCCTCTTTCATCGATTCTGGTTTTCTATCACACCATATCTTTTCAGGAGTTTGAATGCAGGCTTCTTCTAACTGCTATATTAAAGCGTAGGTATTTGGGCATATCCTCTCTCAGCTCGGGTATCCTCCCGGTATCCTCTATGCTTGGGTATCCTCCCGGTATCCTCTATGCTTGGTCAACCTCGAGCCAATATGTCTTTCCTCTTATATATATACATTCTACTCTTACTCTAACGTTTCACCTCCCTCCGTTTCCTTCCCTTACTTGTTCTAACGCATGCAATTGTTTGCCAAAATATTCAGTCTTTTTCACTCACCGTTAGCATGTTTTCCTCTCTGGATGCTCAGGATCACCGCCTTCGTTAACACCTTTCCTGCTTTTCGCTCGATCAGCTGCTCCTATAAGTGGGAAGGGGTTCGTGGGGGAAAGCACTGGCTCCTTCAGACCTCAACCTGCATATTTTTACACTTAAGTCTAGCCACTATCTACGGGGAGCCTCTAGGTCTACTTAGCCGGATGGCAAAGGACTTTTGATATTGCCGAGGACCTAGAGTTACTTATGTCGATGGTCAATAGGTGTTTTATCTAATCTAGAGTCGATAAATCATTCTCTGCTACCAAGTGTGGACTAGGACCCCTACCGGTCCATAGAGCTGAGGGTTACCCAATAGCACTTTAAGATGAGGCAGCAGCACCCGTGAGATGGATGGGGATGCAGATTAGTACTCTCGCATCAAATCAATAATGACAACTCAATGGTTTGGCAAAGGGAGTCCGTTTAATGACAAGTACAAAAAACGGGGAGTTAATTATTATCAGCAATGGCTCGGTCTTCCTTCTCGCTTGAACTCCAATTACTCTCATAAAAAAACACATCATTTATACTAAATACTCGTCATCACTGACGTGTAACGCTTAAAATGTTGCATGCAATTCTACTGATTCTAGGAAGGTAACTTTAATATAGGTGCTGTATCTGTATATGGTAACAAAGTGAGGGGATTGGATAGACAGTGCCAGGGGAGGCATCTAAGCCCTTCCTTAAAAATGGCTACTGTAGATGTCACTAAAAGTAGGACGTCTCATTGGTTCTACTAACTATAGGACCCTAAATTACTTGGTCCACTATGATTGGGTTGGCATCAACCCCACTCATACTTCTTCACTAGCCTAGCAGTGTGTAGAATAGCTGATCAGGTGCAGGGAGTTCCCCTGCACCCCCAGCCTCACTCCAATTATTGCAACAATCAATCATCACTTCAGTGGTCAGGTGTCAATTATTTCTTTGTATTTTGGCCACGAGACTGCTTCTTGGTCTTGAAAAGTTAAGGCGTCTGGCAATGGCACAAATCCATGAGTAGGTGTGAAATTTTCATCCCTTCTGCTTGCTCGGTCATATGACTTTGACACTTTGAAATCGTCCTTTTCGCCATGTAATTCGTGTTTTTGATTTAATTTTGTCAGCCATCTCCCTTCTGTGACTTATCTTGACCTTTCAAAATAGGATACTCTGTTCTTCTCTTCATTAATTGTATCCACTGTTGGGCTATTTCAGCTAGTACGACCTTGGCTTCTTGGCATGACTTGCCTTCGTCTGAGTTTCTCTCTGTCCTTAATTCTCGATTTTCCTGCTGCAAAGCTCTCCTCTTTAGACCTTAAGTAACCTTTGGTCGGTTCTGCTCATGTGCATAGTAGAAGTATACTTATATAATCGTTTTTTCTTGAGGTACATATGTATAGGTGGCGCTTGCCGCAATCTATCTTACTACTAAGCTTAGCAAGCCTCACGATTTTCTTAGCTTCTTGCAGTTCCTTGCATTTGTACACATATAAACTGGCTGAATATCTTCATCATGCTCATGGTATAAGTTTCTTACATTTGACATCAATTGTTTCACTTTAAACTCAGGATGTTTTTTCTCTTTTCATTACTCATAGGTCATCATATCTTATATATGTGAGTCAGTCCGGGTTCTTGTGATGTCACCATTCATCTTCTTTTAGTACCTTCTTGGCTTCTTCAGGTATTGCATTTTGACAATCATCATTCTGTCTTATTTGTCAATATGGTTTTCTCAATGGGTACCTCACTGTCCAGATTTTCTTAGGTGTTGGTACTTCAATAGGTGCTGTCAGTCTGATAGGTACTGGACAGAGTCCCACTGTGGCTCTCTGCTGGTTTATTTGCTCATCACACATCACATATTTCGGCCTGAATGTTCCTGGTACTTCAAAATGGGCAGTAGGAGTGCAAATCATGCTTGGGACCTCGTCTACACTTTCATTAGAACTTTTAAAAGTACTTCTAATTGCATAGTGAATTCCATGTCCTACTACGTACAGCAGTACACAATATCTCTTTTACATTTCCAGAAAAAAGAACATTACCCACAAACTACTTCTAATGACTTAAAAAGACATATATGGACAATCATTGTGAACCAATAATTATATTCCTACCCACATATACTCGTAACATTACTTGCTACTTCAAAAAGTTGAACAACATGTAAATTGTATTAACTGTAAATATACAAAATGGGTTTTCCCAATCCACCTTGGATTTTTCCCCATGACCCAATGATTACAATTTGTCAATACAACAGCATACTACACACATATATTTTAGAACACATAATGCATACAATGTACTACTTATGAGTGTGACAAAAAGTATATGTGTGTGTAGAACCATACATATGTATACCTTCCATACCATTATCTACAACTAACTATATTTTCTTTTCTTTAAAGACAGAGAAATACATATGTTCTCTTGTTCCAATGTCCAAGTAAGGGCACTGTTGTACCTATGACCAGTAGTCACATTGATGCAGGCATTTCATCTAAATTAAATATACTAATACCAATAGACAGTATGGCCAGTTTGTTCAGGGTGAGAAGGCCTGATTTGGTGAGACTCTTGATGTTTGTGGACATCTGCGGTGTACGCGGTCCTCACAGTCCTTTACGGCTTTCTAAAAGAGCCCAGAATGGTACATGCGATCTGTCTGCGTACAGTTGCATATGTCTGCAGACGTTGGGGCACAGGGAAGCCCTTCTTCTCTTTTTACCCTTAACTCTTCTACAATCCCTGACTGATTACATTCAAACAGTCACACACCCATCCACCAATGACATCCAAATACTCTACATCTAATCCTGTCACATAAGTTCAACAGATGTATCTTTCAACTTGGAAAGTGTATTTGTACTGTGATTCAGAGCCTCCTCTATCACAACTTACTGAACACATTTTTATAGATTTGCATTTCCGGATTCAACAGGATCTACCTTCAACAATCTACATCTAAGAAGACATACCACAGGTATTCTTTCATTTTCAAAAGTAATATTTGATACCGCCTTAAATAACGTGAAGAACAACTGATGTTCTGTGCTGCAAAACATACTTAACTGCAGCATGGTATCACGTTTATTCATCCCCACCAGTTTTTTCTATGTAATTTGTACTAAAAAAATGTACATACAAAAAATCAAAATATACTGAGGGGCACAAAGATAAAAGGGCTGGGGAGGAGGTAGGGTAAGAGAGATAAAAATAGGGATGGGCATTTGGGAGGCCCTCTAAATATAAACAAATATAAAATTCTTTAAGTAAAAATTACATCGAAAAAACTCATGTGCACAAAGGGACATAGAACCCTGAGAGACAGCATCTCATGCGACAGATTAGAGATGATGCAGGAACCAAAGGAGAGACAGGGCACCCTGAGTCACTGGCAGCCACGGACAGGCCCAGACAGGCGTTAGGCCTTATATGGGGGCCTTAGGTGATGGACGCCGGCACTATGGGGCTGGAGGTCATTTTAATTGTCATTCATCCAATTGAAAGGTCAAAGATGCAAGCTCAAATGGTATAGCGTTGTGGGCTGAGCGAGAAGGCACGTCTGAGTGGTAGGAGATATGCATTGCCGATCATCTTACAAGGGAGCATCTGCTCTGTGAATTCAAAATTAAAATACCAGCATCCACCTCCTCCTACAAATACTTTATATCACACAATCACCATCAACTATACATACTTCTTCCACAAATCACTTTCCAATTTCAATCCATGGGGGTCATTACGAGGTAGGCACACAATTAAGGCACAGTAGGTAAGTGACAGGACATTTGAGAACCTTGTTTTATCAAAACAAAATTAGAAAGTTCAGCGAGGAAAGACCAGTGGAAAGGGGTGGGAATAGGCACTCAGCCCAGCCTCTCGGAGCATACTCTATAAGTGTTTATCTATAGAAAAAGCAAGGGACAGGCAGAAGGCTAGGAACAAGCAGACAACTGTAATGGTGCAGACTACAATAGCGTCCTGGGCTGTAGCGATCCACAAGCAGTACAGGGTAATGAGGAACGTGATAGTATGACAATGATTGGGATAGGGGGCTGAGGTAAGCCCAGGTAGCGCAAGTAGCAGATTGTACGGAGGCAAACCAGCCTTACCTTAGAGAATCAAATGTGTAGCTGAGAGACAGCATCTCATGCGACAGATTAGAGATGATGCAGGAACCAAAGGAGAGACAGGGCACCCTGAGTCACTGGCAGCCACGGACAGGCCCAGACAGGCGTTAGGCCTTATATGGGGGCCTTAGGTGATGGACGCCGGCACTATGGGGCTGGAGGTCATTTTAATTGTCATTCATCCAATTGAAAGGTCAAAGATGCAAGCTCAAATGGGATAGCGTTGTGGGCTGAGCGAGAAGGCACGTCTGAGTGGTAGGAGATATGCATTGCCGATCATCTTACAAGGAAGCATCTGCTCTGTGAATTCAAAATTAAAATACCAGCATCCACCTCCTCCTGCAGCACGACGCCGCAGGAGAGGCTTGGATGCCCATACTTCTGTTGTTGCTGGAGATCAGTGTACCCAGACAGCCTTTAGGCCTTATATGAGGGACTTTGGTGAGGGACGCCGGCACAGCCTGCCATCCATATTATTACTCCAACACCACTCTCCTCACCCTAGTACCCAACATTAAACTATATGTTTATACTTGTAACTCTCTCTCACATGAATTGACTAACAACAATAAATTCCTTGCTGCTTTCCCCTTTCCCTCCCATCATTACTAAGATCACATTAGTTTCCATTATCCCCACATCCCTGTTCCTCTTATCACTACACCATAGTTCTACAACTTCTTGCTCTACACATATTTTAGTACACATCTCTCAATATGTATACACTCCTCTTCCACATAAAACTACACAATTATAAATGATGACTACTCCAACACCTCTCGTCCTCATCCTAGTACCCAACATTAATCGATATCTTTATACATACACTACTCTCACACATATAACTTCACACACAACAATACATTACCTGCTGTATTTCCCCTTCATCATAACATTACTGAAAGTACATGATTCTGCATTATCCCCTATCCCCACATCCCTCTTTCTCATACCACTATACAACCTATACAGGACCTCTTCCTCTACAAATATCTTAGGCCGTAGCTCTCATTACCTATATATTCTGCTTCCACATCTGGCTAAGCAATTATAACCTATATTATCACCCTATATTACAACACCCCTCTTCCGAACATTACTGTCCATTATCCCAGTCAACCCTCTTCCTTATACAACTTCACAATTATTTTTATATATCACTCCAGGACCCCTCTTCCTTGTCATACTACCCAATATTAATCCACATAATTATCCATACATCACTATTCCTCATCCATGAACAATAACATGGGCCACTGTGGCAAGCTACCCTAGCAGACCTCATCAATATTACCCTTGCCCATATCCAACACCTTTCAACCACATCCTATCGCAACAGCCTCTTTCTAAATCTACCTGCCTCTACTCTCTGCCCTGTGCAACTAATCCAGAACAGGACTGCAAGACTTGTCCTTGGCCTCACGCCCTGGGATCGTTTCTCTCCAGCTCTGAAATCTCTTCACTGGCTCCCAGTGGATGCAAGGATTGAATTCAAATCCACAAGGCTTTCTGGAACCTGAGTCCAAAATACCTTCAGCTATCCCTCCACAAATACCTCCCCTCTCGAGCTCTTTGCTCCTCTACCACTAAATCCCTCATGGTTAGTCATTTTTCAAAGAAACACGCTGGGGGTAGATCTCTATCTTCGTCTGGGGTCTCCCTCTGGAGCATCCTCCCTGCCACTCTAAAACTTGAGGAGAACCATCTCCAGTTCCGGAAGCTCCTCAAGACCCCCCTCTTTGCTTCTGCCTTCGCTCCCCTCTCCCCTGCTGAACTGCTCTCTTGGCACCATGCACCTGGTCACCCTCTGTCCCTGGGCCCAGGTACCTGCTCACCCTGCCAACCTCCTGCACTGTCTCCTGGACACCCCTTGCACTGGGGACTGCATCTGTACCAATATAGTTCCCCACACCCCCTTTTCCTTCTTTTCTTCTGCACTTATCAGACTTACCCAGTCTGCTGCCTTAAACACAGCACTTGCTGGCTGCATTAACACTGTGTATTGCATCTATTATCTATTTATTTTTATTTATTATTATTTAGATGTTCTCCTGTGCTCCGCACTTTTCACTCTCCCCCTTCCATGCACTTTTCCCCCTTTCCCTTTCCCATGCACTTGTGCGTTCTCAATGTCACTGGGCCTAGTAAAGTAGTAGTAGTTGTTTTTGTTCTCCCCTGTTCCCCTCCCTTGCCTCGTCGTGCTCTGAAACACTTATGTACGAGCACAATATAAATAAATTATCATATCATATCATATAATGCCCTCTTATGCTGAACAGTGCTCGCACTGCAGTCCTTCAGCTGCAGAGAGCACTGACCTCATCTCGTACAACAATCTTGATCTCCTGTTCATCACTAAACCACATAGTATGCCACATCCTCCCGACAAATTTTCTACACCCTCCTACCCCAAGACTACTGCATCCAAAATGCTCACCGGTCAGGCAGGGCAGGAGGCAGAGTGGTAAATGTTCCCTCTAATTATTTTTCTCTATGTGCGGAACCGGTTAGCTGTTGTGCGCACATTATTTTCCATATGCACAACTGACTAATGAGGAAAGCCACTTTGTGAGCTACCGTCGCAGAAGAGAGTTTGGAAAGGAATTTCCTTTTCCCAGCCACTGCGATTCTTTGAAAATCTTACAACACTTTTTCCAAACACATAGGCTAAAATAAAATACGTCATATGTGATTATACAGCAAACTCATCAACCAGTCCAAGCCTTCATTATCTGCCAATATCTGCAAACGTACTTCTGCGCAGAGAAAAATGTCGGCCTCATTAAGAGTTTGGTGGTAAGTTGTAAAGTTGGTGGTAAAACCATTACCACCAACTTTACCACTACACCAAATTACTAGTTTGGGCCTTGAGTGGAGGATTTGCCTCCAGGAAAATCCTAGAGGTAAATCCTCCAACTCAACGCCAATATCGTCGGAATTTCCACGGTGGTAATTCTGCCAAAAAGGCCACATTGAGTCCAATGGACTGAATATGAATTGGGAATTACACTGCCACCACCAGTTGTAATCTGGCAGAAATTCCTTCGGACCAAGTGGCGGGGAACAGTAATTTGTTTGGGCAGTATTCTGGCAGATTTACACCAGGATACCGCCCCAAGTCGTAATGAGGCCCTGTATGTGTTATGCCACTGGAAAATCACTTATTTGTATTATGAAACACAAATATCTCTTGTCATAACTGTTGTGGTTGTCAAGAAACTCAGAGAAAATACATTTACCAATGGATTAATGTGTCAAACACATGCTGAAAGGAGTTAAAGTGCCACTTTAATGAAGTAATTCAAGGGCCAGGAGAACATGCTTCTAATAGTTTGTGTAAGGATGATAATTGCATCAAAATAACTGCACCTTAGAATACGATGACCCAAAATTCCTGTGCCTCTGCTTAGTATCCACACTACGTTCTCCTGTGGGTAGTGATAACACCAGACTTAGAGCTAAGAGACATATGCACTATTCATTTTTACTCCCTAAAAAAGGAAAATGTGCCTAACAAAAACGAGAAACAATAAACATATCATTGCTTCAACCCACAAAGCTCCACTGATATTTTTTTAAATTCGTGACCAGTAGAGCAGTGGCAAAGGAAGGAAGGAACTCTAATAATCATTTGACTCCAAGTAGGGAGCAAAATCTGATTAGAGCCCTGCTTGTACCCCTGACATACGGAGTGAAATGACAGGGCACATAATAAAGTGTATAGTTTTGCCCACCCTTCCGCACCACAGACTAGATAAGATTAAACAAGAGCCTTACTGAGGTTTATTATGGAGCCCTGTTGAAGAAAATCACACATATATGCCTTTTAAGTTAATTGCATCAATTCATCAGAGATACAACTGATTGAGTACCTTCTTCTGTAACTTTGGATCCCTCTTCTGTAATTCTTTGTGATCAGTTAAATAAGATGCAGGGAGATGCTACGGACTGAACATACTGAACACATGGTTATATTGAAAAGCCCTCAGCAGTTCAGCATATAATGAAAAAGAGGTGCTGTTGCCTAGATGGGTACCACAATTTCCTATCCTTTAGCAAACACGAAACACATTTCTTTCAGTGTACTGCTGAAATGTCGGACTTGGTCTTTGAAATTTGCTACTTTGTTCATCACCAGAAAAAAAGTGATGCATCCTCCCATACCCTTCCCCAGCCCCTGTGCTTGCCTCTAATACTAGTTGATAGAGTACTGTAACAAGTGTTGGATTGTTGCTTTAAACACTCACTGGGACATTTGCAGACCCACCATACTTTGCAAGCAAGGCATATTTAAATGCCTCAACATACGATGTGCATTTTGAGAATGTCATGACTGTGCATGTACACACTTCTTTTGCAGTACGTACAAGATTGTTTGCAACATACTCCACCCTTAATTCACTGTGTAGGATTACACAAGTGCTCAGTGAAATAGAAAAGAGTTGTATAGAAACGAGTTACCATTTAATGTGTGAAGGTCTATGCCCAAAGGAACTCTGAACACTTGGAAACAATGCAGATTGTGTGAAAAGCATTCTTCTGTCTGAACATCTGGTGCCCTGATACTATGGACGAGTAATCCCAGGCATAGTCCATACCCATTATCCTGTGATACTGCAATGTCACACTCCACTAATTGGGTAATGTTAGTAGTGCTGAAGTATGAGACGCTGAGCATCACATTTGTCTTTCCAAAATCTTGAGAGGACAAATTCATATTTGAGTTTTATAATGCATTAACTTACAAGGGGCGCGCTTCAAAGCACTTGTGTGACATATGTACAAAGGAGAGGAAGCATGAGATTTGGTTACACATCCAAGTAGCCTGCTTACTTACAGTCAGTACCGATATTTGAGCTGGTAGTTCAATTATATAGTGTGGGTGACACTTTTGGTAAAACACAATGAGTAACAGAAATTCTGGCGCGTGAACGTTATTCATGTTACAACAGACATAAAACAAGTGGATGTAGGTACACGTCTGCTTACCTTTCGCATAGCCAAGAGGGGAAGAGTCAAGGTTGTCCGGTAGTATCTTAATATACCCTGGGGAAGAAGTTAGAGTCAGTAAAAGTGCGGTAGAGTCAGGTTTAGAAGTCATGGGAGGGGAGGGAACATTTTGTTTAATGTGTGCAGCCATATCTTGGTTAGATTCTTCTGTTCTGAGCCAGTTTTTCATATTAGTTTTAACCTCTTGTGTTGTATTTTGCTGTTAGGGATTTTAGGTGCATAGTAGTGTAATGCAAATTAGCAGAATATCAAGACTAGTTGTTTATTTTAAGAAAAAGAAAATGTCAGTAATTGCTGTTGCTTGTACCTTATTACGTATTTTTGAATAGGTGAGAATTGTCTGTGTGCGCTGCTAAAAATCTTCTGAGCGGTACCCAGAAGGAAGCTGGGCACGCGCACATGCGCACAGCTTAGAGGGAACGTTGGTAATCATCCACAGGAGCGATTGGCCATGCTCCATCATCCTGTCTCCTGGAACAAGCCCAATGAATTACTTGCCTGTCAGTTCCCTCCACCGAACATGAAATCCATCACCTTCCACCTCATCTAAAGACCACCTCACAAGAGTGATTCTTTCATTGCAGACATCTACAACTTACTATCCTCTGCCAAATTAGCACATTCAAATACTTTCTTTCTCTGTGATTTTAAAGTCCTCAAGTTACAGGCTGACAACAGCACTCGAAGCACACTTTTTGAATTGATTGCTTTCATGGACCTTAAGCAAATTGTGCTGTCCCCCACGCACAACAAAGGCAACACCAAAGACAAAGTCTTCACTTCATACTCCTGCATCACTCGTGTAGCCCCTATCCCACTTGACTCATCTGATCACACCGCCATCCCATTATCAGTTGCCCACTCACCTATGGCTCACAAAGGTCAGGCTAAATGCCCCCTCAGTCAATGCCACTTATTCAAAACCTTCCCAGTCAATGAGCTAGAAGCAAACTTTAAATACCTCCCCACCACAGGGAAGGCCTTGGGCCTCCTGGAATAATTTAGCAACTCTGCCATGAAACTGGTGAATACTCATGACCCCCGAAAAGCCAGCCGGGCTAAAACCAAAACATCCATCCCATGGTACAACCCTGAGCTAGCCTCCAACAAATGCTCAATCAGAGCCCTAGAAAAGTGGTGGCAGAAAAACCATATTGCGGGAGCACTCACCAACCTCAAATCTCTGCACACAAACTGTAGGATTGTGATTACCGAGGCCAAAGCTGCTTATTACTCTACCACCATTGTGGCAGCCTCTAAAAGGAGCAACATCCTCTTTGAAGTAGTAAAGCATGGTACCAAACCCTCACTCCACCCCGAGGCACCAGCAAACCAGGAAAAATGCAACAGATTCAACACATTTGTTATTGACAAAATAGACAAAATCCGAGAGACCATCAAACCAACCTCCCACAGCATTAGCATTAGAATCCCCTGCACACCGGCATGCACACTGCCCCTCTGGACAAAATTATCTCCTCTGTTTCCCCTGTATCTCCTAAAAATGATTGCCTCCCTCAAACCTACTTCTTACTCTGATTATATAATTCCAGCCTCCATCATTAAACAATTGATGGACACAGTGATCAATGCACTGCTCAGCATCATCAATGCCTCCCTTACAGAAGGATCATTCCTGGCCACCCTCAAGACTGGTCTCATACCACCTCTTTTGAAAAAATCAACCCTAGATCCAGATGACCAGGCCAACTACAGGCCCATTTAGAAATTCCTGTTTATTGGCAAAATCTTGGAAAGAGTAGTTGTTACAACTTTACCTCATAAATGACTATCAGTCACAATTGTGCCCAAAGTGTAGCATTGAGACAGCCACCATCCATGTGGTGGATGATGCTCTCCAAATCATGGAGAAGGGAAAGTCATGCCTCCTTATCCTCTTTGACCTATTCACTGCATTTGACACATCGGCTATCATATTCATCTCTCCCTCTTTGCTGACAACATGAGATTCTCTGGCACTGCCCTGTATTGGTTTACCTCCTACCTGTTAAGTAGACACCAGGCTGTCCTTATGAACATGTGGTGTCATAATGGACTCCAGGTCTCCTAATGAGTCGCCCAAGGCTCTATCCTCTCACCAATCTGTTTTAACTTTTACATGGAGTATCTGGGCACTCTCCTCAAAGATCCCAATATATCCATCCACGAATATGCAGACGATACTGAGAGTAAACTGCATCCAAGACATCATTTGTCTCCACGATTACCAAGCCATCATCCATTCCTGGATGTTGACTGGCTACCTCAAACTAAACCCATACAAGACTGAATTCATCCTGATCGGTCCACCCACTAAAAACCACATTTCCAACAATGGCTCAATGACATGCGCCTAGAAGGATTTGATCCACAACTCTCAGACTCAGCAAAATCCTCAGACGTTGCTTCCAGAAACACATAGCCAAGAAGGCCCAAATAATCTGGCTCATCATCCCTACCCTTTGAAATCTCAAACCATCCATCACGCCAAAGGACTTCCAGACTGTAGTGCAGGCCCTTGTGGTCTTGCACATCGATGGGGGAAATGCCACCAGGCAGGGCACCCAGCTGATCACTTGGCACACCTAAAAGCAGTCCACCCTGCTGCAGCACATATTATTAACAGAGCACGAACATTTGACCAAATTATCCCCATCCTACGAGAACTACATTGACTTCCACTTCAAGCCAGGATAATGTTCAAGACTGGATGTATAATCTACAAAGCAATCATTAGTAGCACACCAGCATACCTGGTGGCTAAGCTCCACATATCAGATGGCACATGCTCCTCACACAATAAATCAACTAACCTACTTGAATCAAAACTCATTTGAAAAGAGAGGACCCGCAAATAAAACGTCTCTTGTCATGCACTCACCCTCTGGAACTTGATCCCGGTGTCAGCTGCGAATGACTCTGTCAATTCTCCAAATTCACAAATCTCTCAAAATATGTCTCTGTTAACAACACCTGACCAAGGACTAATTCTAATGGTCACACATACCAATGCACAGACCTCACAGTACTGAATTACTGTTAAAAGATGCCAGCCCAAATGCTGGCTACCAACCCTCTGTACAGCGCTCTGCTGCATTCGAGCTAGGTCTGCACCTTAAACAATAAAATATATTTAAAAATAAATAAATAGCATCCACAATACCCATCTGCAACATTAAAGTACACACTTTCTTTTATCTAACATATACAAAATAGTGCCTACTAAACCTCAGCTCAATTGAACACAAAGAAAAGATTGAGCAGACAAAAAAGGGAAATCATGCACTCACCATTCATTAAAACAATTTATAGTGAATGTACAAGCAAGAGTATAACAGTCTACTAACAAAAGTATTACTCCTCCATCAAAAAAGAAAACATAACCAAATAAGGAGTTCAAAAGTCAACTGAATATGAACCGCAAAGTATATCTAGCAATATCAATGCAGCCACAGTAAAACATTCCACAAAAATCAATTTTCCCAAAAAACATCAGAGTTCTAAGCAATCTCATTAAAATATCTGAAAAGTCATGTTCCTCACTTAAAATTCCTAATGAAAACTGATACTTGAAGCTCTGATTGACATTGGATTCAAAGTAAAAAAAAAATATTTATATTAGCTTTAAACAGAATAAAACTGCTAACTAAATTAAATAAAAAACTACAAAAAACCCTTCTAAACATGTGCAATGTGAACATAGGCAATATTTCTAACTTCTGTGCAGGTGAATGGTTTCACACCTGTAGCATAGAGCCATGCCTCAATGAAGAAGTATATAACCAACAACAAACAAACCAAATTGCCCTACACACTAATGGATAAGGATATGAAGTAGTAGCAGATACGATTATGGCAAAAGAAATCTTAACAGAAAAATCTTCCTTAACAAACCGAATGTTCCTCATGTCTACACAAGTCAGCCAGTGAACAAATGGACGTGCAACTCAATATGTAATGTGCACAACAGTCATTCACATGTCTATGACAATTCCTCAATCACTATGTTAAAATGAAAGACAAATGTAGAATCAAAGCTTTATAAAACAAAAACACAGCACAACAGCCATTCACATGTTTATGCAATTCCTCAATCACTATGTTAAAATGAAAGGCAAATGTAGAATCAAAGCTTTAAAAAACACAGACTCTGACCGGTGAGCATCCACACTGTACTACTAGGACATTCATTAGCCTGCATTTCAGGAACTGCTTTAAGAGCACCTTCCATCATATAAACATATTTGCAACACACCATTCTACAATGAAACATGTTGTGCATAGGTTGTACATTGCTAAAACTCCCGCTCTAGAACTACAAAAACTCAATTACAATCTCTGAAATGGAACAGCCGAAGAAGTCCTGAGACAAATAAAACACATACAGATTAATATTTTGGAACTGGACTACAGCACAGATAATTTACAAAACATTAACCAATAACTTTCTAACTTTCTAACACTAACCTCCTGCCTGTTGTCACAGAACTTTCTATAAGAAAAGTACAAAAATAGCAGATAAGTCCTACAAGATAGAAGACATTGAAAAATCACGATGGTTCCAATTAGCCTTATATATAATAGCAGATCATAATTACAACATAACTGATCCCTTAATAGTTTACACATACCACAATACAAAGATTGATGATAACCAAATTCCATCACAAACTATCAACACTAAATTACCAATATGTTCACTACCAAATGCTCTCCAACAAATTAATCTTTATGAGAGTATCATGATTCAAACAGTACACCCATTCCAAACTCTAATACGCCTCCAGCCCAAAACTGCCAAATTGCCTCCATCGCAGCCTGATACCCCAGCTCTAATCAGCACGGGGAGAGGAGTTTATCATGTGTGGGTTCTAGGCCGGGGAATTCCCAGATGGGCAGCCACTTGTAGTAGGGGCGCGATTCGATGGTAGAATAAGAAGGCGATGCCATGCCATTAGTGTGGATGCAATCGGGTCGGCTGTTGCATCTGTGTTGTATTTGCGATGAAAGACAAGTGACATGGTATGTACCTCGGCAGTTTCTCAAGTTTGACATGGGACAGGGTAGTCAGGGTCCTGTACCAGTATGTGGTGTACTGGGCCTGTGCTGCAAACCAGTATAGAGTCAGATCGGGGACAGTGAAGACCCCTCTCTCATAGAGCAGAGTCATGTACTCCCATTTTTTCCTAACCGCACCAGCGTGCCACAGAAACTGTGCGCTCATTGTATGTAGACTATCATTACATTTTTTCCTGGCCAGATAAAGATTTAGAGGAGTTTAGGGACCAAGATCATCTTGATCAGAGAAAGCTTTCTGGCCAATGAGAGCGGAAGAGATCGCCATTTTGTTATTTTTGACTCAAAGTACTGTGCCGAAGCAGTGTAATTGTCAGCCCATAAGGTTGATTTGGTTAGTGACACCTGGACCCCCAAATATCTGATGCCATCCGGGGCCTAACGAAGGGGAAATTTGCACACTGTTTGTTGTGTAGTGGTGGTCAACGGGAATATCTCAGATTTTCAATAATTTATGGTAAAACCGGAGAAGGTGCATATCCTTGTTATATCCCGCATGATAGGGTCCAGGTGTGTGGCCGGGTTCATGACGTATAACAACTCATCATCTGCGTATAGCGCTGTGATCTCAGGAGTATCTGTCAGGTGAATACCCGTACGGGAGTGTTGCGCCCTGATATGATCTGCCATCGGATAGATGACCAGTGCAAATAGGAAGGGGGAGAATCGGCATCCTTGACAGGTGCCCCGTAGTAGTGTAATGGGTGACAAGGTTACTGAGTTGACCAGGACTCTAGCTGTGGGGCACGTGTACAGCAGTTTGCTGTATTGGATCATTCTCTGGCCCACCCCCATTCTCTCCAGGACCGCCAACATGTATTGCCAGGCGACCGTATCAAAGGCCTTCTGGGCATCTAGTGTGACTGCAACGGCCTTGGCCCTGTGATCTATTCTGGACATGACATTAAAGACCCGTCTGATGTTAAGAGCTGTTGAGTGCCCGGGAACAAATCCACTCTGATCTTAATGGACAAGATGCGGCATGAAAGGGAGAAACATGTTTACGATAGTCTTGGCAAATATATTGGTATCGATGTTCATAAGCGACAGGGGCCTATAGGATCCACACTCCTCACTGAAGTTACCAGGCTTAAGAAGAACAGTTATAATTGCCTCACGCAGGGAGGGAGGTAGGATAGACTTGTGAAGCGATTCGGTCCAGATCTCTAGCAGCCTCGGGGCCAATAGCTCCACATGTTCCTGGTAGAACTCCAAGGTGAAACCGTCAGGCCGGGGGCCTTACCCTTCGGAAGATCGGTGATGGATTTGAGGTTTTCGTCTATTGTGATCGTGGCATCAAGCTGTTCTCTGGTGGATTGAGCTATATATGTCATGGGAATTTGGTCAAGGAGTTCACGAGCGTCGCGTTTGTCATGCTCACAGGATGGTATATAAAGATCAGCATGGAAGTTGCAGAAAATTTCACGTATTTGTTGGTCCGACCAGTGTTGGGTGCCGTGCCTGTCCCTAATAAATTCAATTTGGGTTCTACCACCTGCACCTAGTCTAGCAGGCGTCTCCCCATCTATCGCCCTCTCCGTACTTCCTTGCTGCACATGGGCAGGTGAGATATCGTATTTCACGGAGGGCGTGTGATTCGAATGCCTCCAATTCTTCCCTTATCTGTGCCAGTTTAGAGGAGATGGCTGCTGTTGCATTTCCCACCAGAGATCCTTAAGTCTAGCCTTAGAGCCGTGTAGATTGTTCCTTATAGTTTTTAGTATACCTGCCTCCCACAAGATGGACATACCACTTACGTACACCTTAAAGGCCTCCAAGCGGACCCCGACAGTTGTGTCTTGTTGTGCATTGCATTCAAAGAAAGTTTTAATATCCGAAAGGATTTCTGCCTTAAAGACTATATCCCGCAGCTCCTCTGATTTGAAGCGCCAGGCAGTACGCGCAGGAGGGGTGGATTCAAGCCTTGCTAACACTGTCACCGGAGCATGGTCAGACAGCGTGCAAGAAACATATCAATCCTGGATGAACTAACATGCACCAATGAATAATATGTGTATTCCCTCTCATGGGAGTGAGGGGTACTCCACACGTCCCACATGCAAGCGATATAATGTGTGTGTGTATTCTCCTAACCACTCGGGACAAGGCCCGTGGTGTTTCCCCCATCCTGTCCAGCCCATTGTCTAGGATCAGATTCATGTCCCCACACCAGATTATTGGAACCCCAATGTATCCCATAAGCACGGTATCAAAGAATTCAGGGGTATCCACATTGGGGCCATATGTGTTCAGCACCAGGTACACGCAGTTCGCTATTACACAGTGTAGGACAACATATCTACCCTCAGGGTCTACATAGCTCTTCTTCAGCATGAATTTGATCTACTTATGGCTCAACATTAAGACTCCCTTGGATTGTGTGGAGTATGTCGTATAGAACATGTTGGGGCCCCAGGATGGTGCCAGGCATGATGCAGCAGATCCCAGAGCATGGGTTTCCTGTAGAAGGAGTATCTTGACCCTGTGTCTCTGAGCATACGCTGAGCATATGCTGTCATTCTGCAGGCCTTAGTAAAGTTGCCTATCCCACGGACATTCCACAACATTATTCTGCTGGCCATGTCACTACTTCAGGGGACATCCCATATTGTACATCTTTGTGCACCCAGACCTGTGCAACCATCTGCATCAAGTTGCTTGCCCGCCATGTGCAATGCCACGCCACCCTCACCAATTTTCATAAAACATTTCCCAACATACCCCCCCGCACTCTCAGTGCCCTCCCCAAACCAGCAGTGTAGCTCACTCCCCCATCCCCCACGTTCCAAGGAGCCACCCCCAACTTGGCCCCTTCGTGTCACGAGCCCAACCGGTGCAAGTGTACAGCAGAACTAGCAGAATAACCATTGCAGCCAGAGTGGGGTGCGCTGCTGCTGTGTAGACAACTTCTCAGGACGCGTGGTGTATACCAACTTGTAGTGTGTATTATAGCAACTGTTGCTTCCCCCATCGCATTATGGATCCACCAGAGTGGGGTATTCAAAGATGAATCCCACCCTCCTGCCCCATATCACATATAGCTCAATGCATGTCAGGCTGAAGGTGTGTGCATGTGCTCACAACAAGCAGTGGGTGGAAGAATACAGGAGCTGACCATGAGCCAATACAGATCAACATCACAACAAGTAATATAGCAGGCGTGTCCCAATTGCCCGGAATGCCAGTAACCCATAATGCAAAAATAATAGACCTCTATAGTGGGAACTGGTAACAGAGGAAATACATCATGTACGCTCAGTCATTCTCCATCAGCTTGTCCACAGGATTGGCCAGTGGGATATGAACTTCTATGAATTCCACTGCCTCCTCCAGGATAGTGAAAAAGTACAGCTTGTTTCTGAAGATAAACTTGAGACATGCTGGGAATAATTTTGCATAGCCGACATTTCTCTCCCTTAGCATTTTCCTTATCCATGTGAATTGACATCTTTCCAGTTGCACTCCCGTGGAGAAGTCTGCAAAAATTCTGATGACCTGCGAGTCCAGTCTGAGTTCGCCCTTCTCTCGCTCAAGACAGAGTATATGGTCCCTGTCCCTGCAGCTTAGAATCTTTGCAATTATGGGCCTTGGAAAGTCCCCTGGCTTGGGGTGAGGAACCAGTGTGTGGTGGGTGGGCTCAACAGGAAAGAGGGGTGACAGTTTGGGGTTGTCGAGTAGTTCCTTGATTAGGTTTTCAGTTGCCATTTCCATGTGTCCCTTGAGTGCATTCTCCGGGACCCCCATGATACGGATATTGTTCCTACGCGATCTGGATCCCAAATCATCACACTTGCCTTGACGAACTTCATGTCTCGAGTCAGGGTGGCAACTGTGTCCTGTAGCGTGTGTACGTTATCCTCATTTATGCCAATTCTATTCTCAGCTTCAGCGATTCTTGTGCTCTGCTGGTCCAGCTTGGACCTCAGCACCGTCCCATTTGCATTTATATCATCCAGTTTTTCGTGAAATTACGCAACGTTCTTAACCATGGATTCCATTATACTGGTTAAGTCAGGCACAGGGTTATCCATTGGCATGGCGGCTTCTTCCTGACTGGTCGTGGGTTGACCCTGTTCAGGTCGGGCTGCTGCCTTGGTGGATTTGTCCATAGCGCCAACCTTATTGGCTGCATTCTGACATAGGAGGGCCCGGTATTTCCACATTCAGGAAACCCGACCCAGTCCATCCCCATTCCCATTTGAGCCCCCATAGGGCTCAATGGGAAGGGGGAGCATGCTAACAACGGGCCCGTTAATGACCGGCCCGTTGTTAGCATGCTCGGCTGCTCGCAGGACCTGCTAAGGACTTCTGGTAAAACCAGGCGTCCTGAGCGTGTCCCGCAAGCGGACCTCGTAATAGGGAAGTAAGGGGTTAACGGCTCCGGCACCTTTACCAGCGTTGTTAACCCCTTACTGCCCTCCTCGTAATGAGGCCCCATGTCTCCACCAGCATCTCAGGTATCCATCGGCACATGAGGTATGGCTCATGGTCCTGGTGGCATGGTGGAGTCAACTGGGAGGCAGCGCGCTCAGGGGCCAGAGGAGGAGTATGATGGATTTGGGCCACAAAGTGAGACCGCTGAAGCCCCGCAGCAGCACGCTCAGTCCAGTGCAATGGTGCCCGGATAGGCACCTGGAGCCCCCCAGCAGCCACGGGACTTACTTGGCTAGTAATGGGATTCTCGTGTCCTAATCTGATGACCGGCGTGTGGCACAGATGTGTGGTGGCAGAGAGTGCCCAAACTATCATCCGTGACAGCGGTGTGGGGGTCAGCCCAGTCCAGCACGTGGCCACTCCAGAAACATCAAAGTGGGGTCAGAGCCGATGTCGGCCATCACACAGCCCAGCAGGGCTGCAGCAGACCAGCCCTGCAGTGCAGCTCAGGCGTAAGAGTGTCCGTGGATCTCGGATGGTACGGAGGAGGAGGTTGCTCCACAGTGCATCCGGCAGCAGCTCCAAGCCGCAGAGGCGGCAGTTGTCTCCTACACCAGGATGTCCTCTGCCGAGCGGGTCAAATTGTGTCTTTCCGCTGCCCCCATACCAGTAGACACCTTAGGGCATAGAGGTAGGACCCCGAGCTCACCACCCGGGCCAGCACAGGGCACATACCCAGGATTGTGTTGGCACCGACCAGGACACCAGGGCTCCCAGCGGTCCCAGCCTGGGGGGGACCAATGCAGGTCAATCCGTGTCTGGGCGATGTAGTCCTCTGGCAGCTCACGTGCACCACAAACTGAGCAGCTCCATCACCAAGCCACAGCAGCGAGCCCAGCTGGACACCGAGGCAGGCACCGAAGCGCTAAACTGGTAAGGCGAGTTACACAGCTTGCAGCCTGGAATGCGACCGATGGTCCCAGTCCTTGCAAGCATCGCAGTCAGCTTGATCGAAGCAATGCGGTGATCAATCCACTCAAAATCAAGACTGCTGCCACCCCACACCTTCACAAGCAACCTATCTGCTTCCCAGGATCAGGAGATGAGGGAAATCGCCATATTAAGCAGTATTACGTTGTCTACTCACGGAGCTAAAAGCCTAGGCAGCCATCTTGAGGCTGCTCAACAGCACCCCCCCTTATGCAATGTTTTTGTGTGACTTTCGTAGGCTTTTATTAGTGTAGCTTAACCATAACGTCCCACTAATGAAGTTTTTTCATTGAATTTCAAGGGTTTTAATAAGTGAAAACATTTCTTGATGTTACATCACTGTATATAAGTTGTTAATAATTATATTTGCTAAACCTCCTTTAACAAACATATCTTTTGCAGCGCATACTGATATGCCATTTACCAAAGTGCATGCTGAGGATGCAAGTCATGGTTGTATTGCTTAGGGCATGAGGCTCGACTATGGCCTCAGCCCCACCAAACTACCCTCATTATCGACTTCACCTAGCCTGCATTCTGGTCCAGTGTCCACTATTCGTCGATAATGTGACCAATCGCCAGTGTTCATGGTTTTCAGCCATGGCCAGTGTCCAAAATCCATGGGGCATTGGCTGCGGCCACGCTGCAGGCCCCAATAAGCAAGTCAGAGTAGGCATGCATCCTTGCCGGGGGCCAGACCCACTGCTGAAGCACCAAAGTTATATCACTATTATTTGTACTTACATTTTGTTACTTAGGGGAACACAAACACAGGACTGTTTTGTAAAAGTGTGCTTGCAGGTACTTGCTGATGCTCCTAGCACATGTTTGCTGCAAATCCGTCCAGCACTTCAAGCTGCAGATGCAAGCAGATTTTCTTCCCACTCAAGCCTATCCGGATTTTGAAAATGTTACCACATAGCCTGTCCCTGGTGGGCATGCCCACTTTAGCCCCATTGCCCATCGCCAGTGGTCATGGATAGTGGCCAGATTGTCAATGGCCATAGGCTATGCCTTGGGCACCAAAGTTGGATCACTATTTTTAGCACCAGTCATTGTGGGGGGCCCACTTTCACCACATAGGCAGTCCCTGGTGCACATGCCCACTTTAACCCCATTGCTGGGCCTTGGTGGCCATGGGCAGATTGTGCGGGGCAGCTATATCACTACTTTTTGTATCTACATTTTGACAATTTAAAAATAA
Source organism: Ambystoma mexicanum (assembly GCF_040938575.1). Taxonomy (NCBI): domain Eukaryota; kingdom Metazoa; phylum Chordata; class Amphibia; order Caudata; family Ambystomatidae; genus Ambystoma; species Ambystoma mexicanum. The sequence continues at coordinate 838,651,789 of NC_090935.1, read as the reverse complement.
GTAAAACACAGGACAGATGTTCATAAGCATGCTTTCTGGTCTTTGCCAATGTTCCTCGCACAAATTTGCTGCAGATTCATCCAGCGCTCTGGGCTGTAGCCATGAGCAGAATTTCTTTCCCATTCAAGCCTTTCCCATTTTCAAAAATAGAACCCCCCTACTATTTTGTACCCTCTTGACAAAATCCCTTCATAATTTGCTCAAACATTCAAAGTTGGGTCTATAACCGTTTTGTAAACATTTGTGTGGATTCGTCAAAAGGCACCAAAGTTATAAGCTATCCAAAAATGTTGGGACCTCCCCTCTAATTTTGCCCCCTTGCAATATTGACTCTCAATCTGAGTCAATATTGTTACTGCAGAATTTTATACAATTTTTGGAATGGCAACCTGTCAAATAAATGCTCTTCACCGACCCTGTAATTCACACATATGCATGGATGTCCTTGGACATCACAGCAATGTCTCAGAACATCTGTGTTGTTTGTGGACATCATAGAAGAAAAAAAGACATCTGATTTTTTGCTTTTCTGGACATATCCCATTCTTATCCTTATCCTTATCCTTATCCTTATCCTTATGTAATGTGTTTTTTAAAGTTTTTACTGCATTGTTTGCAAATTACTCAGTTTGCAAATCCAACATTGCGTCTGTTTGAAATGTTTTGACCCACCTCATTTTTTTAATTGATCAATCAGCGTTTGTATATGATGTCTGAAAATGTTATAGAGCTTCCTGATTGGTCCAAATTGTCTGCGGACACCAAACCAGGAAGTGAGTCTTCAGAACAGACAGAGATATCATTACAATTTAGTACCTACTTGTGGGGATTTTTTTTATCTAATGGACAGATGAATAACACATTTAGAAAAAGCCTGCTTTTGAGACCAGGCCACTGCTCTGCGCACAGGTTTGGTGCAAATCCATCCAGCGGTTTGGGTTGTAGACACAAATAAAAAAAAATTCCATTCATGTCTGTATGGATTTCAAATGTATTGAAACCCCCAATAACCTTTCCACCCCTTGATGAAATCACAGAAAACTTTGCAAAATAATTCAGAGTTGGCTGTATACTTCTTCTGCAAAGATTTGGGAGGAATTATTGCACGGCGGAAAAGATATAAGCCACACAAAAACTGACCATAACTACAGGTTGATGATGTCATCTTTGATGTCCTGGGTGTTAGTTTTAGCAGAGCACGGAGGTGGCAGGAGTTTTGGTTGGTTAGCTTACCATAACTGGAGAATTTCTGCGGTTTTTCGGTTTTACCATAACGTCCCTTAAACAACGTTTTTTCATTGTATTTCATAGGTTTTTATTAGTGCAACTTAACCATAAGATCCCTTTAACAACGTTTTTTCAGTGAATTGCGCAGGGTTTTACTAGTGCACCTTTAATCTGCTACAAGTTCCTTATATTACACTCCCCCAGACCCCAATATGGCAGATATGGAGTCTGCTGACCGCGAGGTAGCTCACAGACATCGAACAGCATTTACAAGGCTCAGAATCATAGGAGAGACCCAAAAAAGATGTACCCATCAAGCAACTCACAGGTGTACATAACATCAGAACTAATGTATACAACATACAAATATACCTTTTTTTTTACAAACACTTATGTTAAAAAAAGACTAATTATTGTTTTCTTTAGCACACATTACAATGGAATGCACCAATCTCAATCCATAACTGTTCACCTCATATAATCTCCTCACTACCACTCTGCATACAGATTGAGAAAGGGAATAGTTTCTTACCTATAACTCCATTTCTCCAGCGTTGCTATCTTTCATAGATTCACATTCTGTGAATATTCCCCGTCGTCAGGCTGGGAACCTTGGTCATTTTAACTTAGCGTTTTCATATGGAAAACTTTGACACTTCAGTGTCCTATCAACGTCCCTTTTGGGTGCTTCAGGCCCCACCAATAGGACGTAGGGTATAAATAGCCCCGCCCCTGTGGCTTCCATTCAGATTTTAACCTCCAAAGTAGAGGAAACCTAAACCAGATTTGCCTGCAGGGGCGGCCAGCGGGTGCATGTGATTCCATGAAAGATACCAACGCTGGAGAAATGGAGTTAAAGGTAAGAAACTATTCCCTTCTCCAGCATTGGATCTTTCATGGATTCACATGCTGTGAATAGATTACATAGCAGTACCAAGCATGCATGGCAGAGTATAAAGGCAAACCAATACCGAAACAGAATCACATACATGAGACAAAGAACCCCATCCAGTGATCAAGTTCAAACAAATATCCCGAAGCTGCGGGCTTACTTTACTGAAACAGGCATTGCAGACAGTCCATCCCACCTGCACATCCTCACCATGCTGCTGCTCCAGACAGTAATGCCGGGTAAAGGTATGCAGCACCGCCCACGAGGTTGCCTGGCAAATGTCCACTAGCGGAATCCCGGATCATAATGCCGCAGACAAAGCCGTAGACCTTGTTGAATGTGCCCTCGGAGTCTTTCCCAAAGGCATTCCAGCTTTAGTGTGGAAGAACAAAATAGCAGAGGACACCCAACGAGAAAGTCCTTGTTTGGAGATTGCCCGTCCTTTGACGGACGGCCCATAAGCCACAAAGAGCTGTCTAGATTATTTGAAATCCTGAATACGATTCAAATAAAACTTCAACGCTCTCCTCACATCCAGCAATTGCAACGTCCATTCTGCAGGCGTGGAGGCTGAAGTAAAAAACCAGGGCAACACAATAGATGTGAGTTTATGAAATGCTGTTGGCACTTTTGGGATAAAGTGCGGATTAGTAGCCTACACCACCTTGCCCTTCAAGAACCGCAAGTATGGAGGGTCCACAACCAACGCCTGCAACTCAGACATCCTCCTGGATGAAGTAATGGCCACCAGAAAAGCCACCTTCCAGGACAAAAACTTCAAAGGAGTTGTCGCCATGGGTTCAAATGGCCGTCTGATGAGACCGGAGAGAACCACACTGGAGGACATTTCTTTAATGGAGGAAAAGTACGGAACAATCCCTTCAAGAAATGTTTGACCTTATGATCACTAAACAGAGGAGCCACATGTCGCCTCCGAGTAAATCTCGAAATCGCTGCCAAGTGAACCTTTATGAACAACAGTGCCAGACCCCTTATCGCCAACAGTAACAGGTAGGGAAGAACTTGCTCAGGAGAAATGTTCAAAGGGTCCACCCCCGGTTGGCCCTTACACCACACACAAAAGCTTTTCCATTTGCATGCATAGGAGACATTCGTGGATGGTGCTCTTGCCGCCTCCAAAATTCGTCGACAGTCACTAGACAGCCTTAGCAGGCCAAACTCAGAGAAGTCAGGAGCCAAGCCGTCAGGCTGAGAGATCCTGGATTGTGGTGCCTCATAGTGCCCTTGTCCTGAGACAGAAGGTCCGGCGTCACCTCCAACCGAATCAGCTCCGCCACGGACGCATGAAGGAGATCCGAGAACCACGGCTGCCTGGCCCAGAACGGAGCCACCAGGACCACACGGCATGGGTATCTCTGAATCCACTTAAGGGTCCATCGAATGAGCAGAAATGGAGGAAATGCATAAGAGAACTGGCCTGTCCACGGGAACGAGTACGCATCCTCTAGAGACTTGGGGTGAGCCCACCTGCCTGCACTGTTTGTTCTCCCTCATTGCGAAGAGATCCAACGGAGGATGACACGCTCTGAACTCGAGCACATTTATGTGGAACCGAGACTCCACCGGAGACCATAAACCTTGAACCTGTGAGCAGCTGAGATGTGCCCCCCATCCTTTCTGAGAGGCATCCGCCACATTCGTGAATAGGCACTCCGGTTCCAGCAACGGCATGCCCCAAACCAGATTTTCCTAGCACTGCCACCAGCGAAGAGCGTCCACCAGACTGTCATTGATCACCACCTTGTCGGACCACGAGCCCCGACTTTGAGCCCACCAGTCCAGGAGAAACTCCTGCACCGGCCTCATGTATAGATGACAGTTCGGCACCAACGGACTCCATGACGCCATGGCACCCAACAGTGACATGTAGGTCCAGACCATCACCCTTGCTCCAATCTTCCACTCCGCTGCCCTTTGCCGGAGCTTCATCACTCTCTCACCCGAAGCCTTAACAAATCCCAGGCGAGTCTGAAACTCTGCTCCAAAAAACACCAAGTCCTTGGAAGGCGACAGAAAAGACTTCTCGAAGTTTATGGCGAAGACCAGCCATTGCAACAGCTGCAAAGTAGCGCCAAGACTGTCCTGCGCATCCCCTGGCGACGAACCCCACACCAGCCAGTCGTCCAGGTATGGGTTATATGATGCCCCTCCCGTCGGAGCCACGCCACCACCAGCGCCAAACATTTTGTAAAGGTTCTGGTAGACGACTTTAACCCAAATGGGAGTACCCAAAACTGATAATTATCTTCTCCTACAACAAACTGCAGGAACTTGCGGTGCCGTTGACGCATGGTAATATTGAAGTATGCGTCCTGTAAGTTCAACAACGCCAGAAACTGACTACTACTGACAAAATGACTTCCTGAAGAGTGAGCATCTTGAACTTCAGGTGTTGCAGAGTCTTGTTCAACGACTGAAGATCGAGAATGGGCCGCCACTTTCCGTTGGGTTTCTTCACAACAAAATAGCAGGAATAAACCCCTTGTCCTTTCTCGGCCACCGGAACCAATTCTATAGCCCCTTTCTGCAGCATAAGTACAACCTCCTGCCGTAGGATGTGAAGATGAGGTTGCACGGTATACACTGGAGGAATGGAAACTGGGGAACACTTGAACTCCAGTGAATGGCCCAGATGCACTGTGTCCAACCCCCAACAATCCTAACGTAATCTTGCAGCACTCGTCCATGTGCAGTGCCACCCTGCCCCTCAGCAGGTTTCCCTGAAGATAGTCATTGTTGTGGCTTAGCCTGTCTCCCTTTAGAGAAAGAGGACTGTGCAACTCTTTTCCTCAAGGCCTGAAAGTCCCGACTCTTCTGCACTGACTGCACCAACCTCCTATACCCCGGGGGAATACCCAGATTGACCGTAACCTCGGTCCCTGGAGGAAGTAAATCGGGCATTTCCTGAAGCCCCTCGGAAAGGACGAAAGGAACGAAAGGAGCGCCCGCTCTGCAAAGCTCCCAATGACTTAGCAGTCTCAGTGTCCTCCTTTATACCTTTGAGGGCCTCATCAATTTCTTCTCCAAACAATTGCTCCCCTTCACAAGGCATGTCCAGAACCTTATAATGCACCTCGGGGCGAAAGTCTGTGCAATTAAGCCAAGCTTGGCAACGCAGTACAATGCTGTTGTTAATCTGCTTAATTCGGACTCTGCAAGGACCAGGGCTATATTAATAATGTGATTGGGAGCTTCCTCCCCGTCATGCACCAAAAGCATGGTGGACTTGTGGTGCTCCTCTGGCAGATGTTCCAAAATAGGTGCCAGCCGATGCCACATCTCACGATCATAGCACACCATGATAGCCAGGGAGTTGGCCGCTTTCACCTTTGTTGCCCCAACAGTCAAAACCTTCTTTTCGAAGGCATCCTGTGTCCTGGCGTCACTGTCCGGCTGGGTAACACACTTGTGCTGACTCTGGGCTTTATGACTGGCTGCTGCCGAAACCACTGAGTCAGGAGTGGGTTGTGACATTAAGCACTTCGGAGTAGAGTCCGGGTCCTTAAACTTCTTCTCTAGCCTCCCTTTGACAGCCGGTTCCGAGAAGGGATGTTGCATCGTGCACAGGTCCTCCTGCGACACGTGGTCCAGGATAGGCACGGAGAATACAGCTTTCCGTCTCTTGCCCATGTGGTCGAACAGGAAGCACTCCTTACGCTCTTCCTCAGGAGTCAAACCAAATTCCACACATGCCTTAGCCATCATGGTGTGGAACGCCCCCACATCATCCGGAGGGGATGGTTGTGCTGGACTACGAGACTGTTCCACCTCTCCGTCTGAATCCCACATCGCGTCCCTTGTCGGCGACGAAGAGCCAGTAGACATGGACTCACGAGGTACGCTGTCCGACTCTGACTCCAGCAGCTCACCCTCCTCAGGGTAAGAACGAAGATGATCTTCACTCACTGGCAGAGGCCCTGTCAACCCTGCCGTTGCTGACGAATGCAGTGGAACACCAGCCGCATCTATGACAGGACCCACCGGAACCGAAGGCAGAGGGGGTAACCTCGAATCCAGCTGGCCCAACAAGGATTGCAATGTGGACAGAACCTGGAGCGACAACATAGCCTGTGGGTTCACCAGCGGGTAACTAGCCGGACCAGCCCCCACGGTCCATGATGTCAAAGGTCCAACACTATGCAGCCCCAAGGCCGATGGCTGCAACACCTGCTCCCTGTCGTCGTCCACCTCTGAGGACCCCGAAAAAATAGCTGCCTCTTGATGTAAAATGGCATCCGGCACCAGCAAGTCAAAGGCGGAAGCCTGCCACGTGCCACTCGTCAGCACCAAATCTTCAGTATCTATCCTCAATGACGAGAACAGCATCGGGCCAAACCCATTTGTCGCTGGGTGCGATGACACCACTGTCCAAGACGGTACTGTAGATGGTAGAAGCACCTTTGATGATGGAACTCTAGTCGACGAGGACGTTGTTGGAACCGCCACCTGCGGAGCAGATTTCCCAGGCGAACCAGTGTGCTTAGCCATTCTGGACCGATGCTTTGAGGACTCACGGCTAGAGGACAACCTGTGATGGTCTCCAAAAGAGGAACGTTTCAACGACAAGTCTTTCTTGGGCTTCTCCTGAGACGCCCCTTTTCCAGAGCTCAACTTCTTGGGCCTACCTCCAGACCCCCGAGGATGGTCCGTCGTTTGGACGAAGAAGCCCCCTTCGACAAGTGCTTCCTCGAAGAGGCTCCACCACTCTTTCTGACCTTTCGACCCAGGAGCCAGCCGAGATTTCTTTGCCGGAGGCTCAGCTGATGCCACGCGGTGATGATCCACCTGAACAGGCCGCTCAGAGGACAAGCTCCTCATCGACCCCACCTCAGAAGCGGAATAGGTGTCATCATTAAGCCAACAAATTAACCGCTGATTGCGGTTCTCAAGAGTCTTCTGCGAGAAACCTCTACAAATCTCGCAAGAGTCAGCAGAGTGATGCGGGTAAAGGCAATAGATGCAGTCCATATGCCTGTCCCCCTCATACACTTTCTTCAGCCCACAAGTTGCACAGGGCTGGAACAAAGACTCTCTTCTGACCAGAAGACATCACAAACCACCGTAGTGCAAGCACTTGCAAAAAACTCAACAAACACGAGGTGATCCCAACACTTTGAAGACGGTTGAAATCCGAAGGGAAGCCGCAGGGGCGGGGCTATTTATACCCTATGTCCTATTGGTGGGGCCTAAAGCACCCACAAAGGACATTGATAGGACACTGAAGTGTTGAAGTTTTCCATAGGAAAACACTAAATTAATATGACCGAGGTTCCCAGCCTGACGACAGGGAATATTAACAGAATGTGAATCCATGAAAGATCCAATGCTGGGGAACACCAGGTGCTTATTGAATAACAAATTGTCACTAAACAGTAAGTGCATTGTATTTATTTCTCTATTATTAGCTTTCATTATATAAACTTGTGTTATAAGAAAGAAGCACTTTTCTTCTCACAGAAATTAAAAACACACTTGAATGTTTAGAGGAGAACTTCCCTAAAGAAGAAATGAGTGACAATAACATCTCCAATAGTATACTGTGCATATTTAATGTAAACACATAATATATTTTGTACACACCTTGCTAAAATGAGTATTTCTATTTTTCTTACAGTTCATAGTTTTCATGAAGAAACCATGCCCCAGTTTCATTATACACAATCCCAAAAATCACGAAGAGAATTCCTGTCCCGAACTGTAAATAATCAAATCATGAACTTGTCTAAAACATTGCATGACCTAAGTCATTGTTTTAAGGAACTTTCACAGTATGTCAAAGATGGTGTCATTAAAAATGTTCCCGATCACTCTTGCACCTTTCCCACTTGTCCCCAGAAACCATCCTCATCAAATTCTCAAAATTTTTATCAAAGGCGCTTTGATGAAACATCACTTTGTTCCCTCCTCATGATTATTGTACAAAAATTCCTAATTCTCCCATTCATGCTTCCCATTCTGATACCCCATCCCTTTTGTGAATACATATATAGTTTATACTATAAATGGTTTGTATATTGTTGTGTGATAGGTCTTTAAAAAAAAAAAAAAAACACCTATGAGTGACTGTCCACTGTCCGGAGTGTCCCCACTCAAAATGGAGGTGACCCCAGACAGGTGCGATGTCCAGACAAGTCCGATTTTGCATGATGCACTTTTAATGAGTCCTTGGACACTGTGCCTGTTCTATGGACACCCAGCGCATGCGGGCTGCTATTCCTGACCGAAGGGTGTCCACAGACATCATCATGTGACCACACCCATGCAGCATGACGGGGATGTCCGTGAACAGGGTTTGTGACAGCAGACTGTTCAAAAGTGCTCTTACAGCTTATCTAGGGTGTTTCACTCAGAAATATTACCCTTCCACAGCTCCCAGACCCATTCTTGGTTGATCTGTTAACATGCTACAACTTTTCAAGACCTGTGTTCAACTCAAATGTCCACAGACGGTTCCTCTAAAGTGACCCACCCATTACCTTTCCTTATTCTCAACCTTGCTATCCAAGAGATAGCATCTGCTGTGCTATCTCTTGTGCTATCACTGCTGTGCAGATTTGTTTTGCAGAAGTTGCTGTATACCATGCATCTGTTCTGACCATCGCTTCTTTCCCAGCCACCCCCACTTCCATCACCATCATCATCTTGAGGGACTGGAAAGGGGAACAGGCGGAGTGATCCAGAAGAGGAGGTTCAAGAGGAAGAAGAGGATGGGGTGGAAGAAGTCCCTGTCACCAGTACTCAGAGTGAGTCCTGGGTGTGGTAATTTTTCACAACCATTGGTAATGTCCCAAAGGCTTGTGCAAGCAAGGTTCGATGCACTGAGTGCACTCAGTGCAAAGTTGTACTCAGTTGGGGGAAACCTGGCTTGTATGCCTACGGGACTACTGCCATGAGGCACCACACCAAATTGACCCACCCAACTGCTCTGAGAAAGGCAATTCCTTTTTCAGGTAAGAGTAGGTGGACTTCCTCCACCCCATCATCTTCATCTGCTCCTGTTACCACAAAGGATACTCTTTTGGGGCAGAGTGGCGGCTTCACAGGCCATACAGAATGCTTTTGACAGTTACCTTTTCACCGATATGTAGGGAGAGCAGTTTTGGAGTGCTTTCTAGGCTGCAGTCAGGAAGTATGAGAAACCATGCCACCTACTTTATTAAGGCCCACCCAACATCTTCCTCTCTCCAACTGCCCCTTTGTCCCTGTCGTTGGTACCCCTTCCCTCCCTTGCCTCCCCTACCTTGCCTCTCCTGAAAAGAAAAGCTGACATACATTACAAACCATAAAAACACAAAAAACAGTTCCTTTAGGAGCCACCTTTCATAGTAAAAATAATAGAAGTGAGAAAAAAGTCACATTCCCCGTGCAGCCTGCATAGTCCGCAGACAGCGCAGTAGTCTGCAGACTTCTAAAAAAATGCAGGGTGGGACAGTTGAAATCATTTTAATTGTTTTTTGATCAAAAAGGTTTGCTCTTAAAAGAACTAAGAACACATTTAACTGAATTTTATTATTTCTTTTCACTTTCACAAAAACGGCTTGAAAAGCATTTTGAATTCTTCCACAAAAATATGATTACCCACATCAAATTGTATTGTCTCATTAACAAACAATGTCATGCCAACATTGTGCACAAAAGCACACACAGCTTTATTGATGTTGCAACTTTGTTTTCTGTGAAGAGAATGTCAGAGGTGGAGACACTTTGGCAGATTATTACCGGACATAAACTAACCTGTTTGAATATTAATGGAGTCTCTGAGCTGGAATGGATAATTTTCATCTCCAAGACCCTGAGCAGCTCTTATCTGAGACCTCCTCATCTTCCTAACTTGGGTATTTGGAAATTTGAGAAAACTAAGGAGGAGTTCTTGCGACTAATTAGCATCAGCAAACCATCCAGGGTCCCTGGCCCAGATGGACTCTGTAACTTACTTATTAAGTCTGACTTGTCCTTGTGGCCTGTGGTCCTTCACCAATTCTTTTCCTCTATTGCTGCCACCCAGGTTCTCCCTCCTTGCTGGCATGACATAATTTTGGTCCCAGTTTGTAAAAAAGGTTCCCATGCCGACCCCAGAAATTACGTCTTCTGGCAATGTTAGACGTTCTTTCTAAAGTCTTCGATAGAGTCCTCCTTGATGAACTAAGAGTTGGACTAAAGCTGAAAACATAAATCCTTGGAACCAAACTGGATTTAGAAATGGCTGTTCTACCTTTGTCAATGCAATGGCTCTCACCACTATTGTACATTAGTGCCCTGGCTGATTAGCAAGAGACCAGTCTATGCAGCATTTGTAGATTACAGTGCTGCATTTGACACGGTAGACCGTGCACGACTTTTTGGGAAACTAGACAAATGGGGGATCCCAGTGGAGCTATTAAAATGATAATAATGATGCACAATGCTGTTAAGGTTTGGCTGGAGGGAAACAGAAGTACTTCGGGGTGGATTTAAACCAACATGGGCCTCAAGCAAGGCTGCATTCTGGCCCCTTTGTTATTCTGTATCTATCTATCTGACATGGGAAATGCCCTGGCTTATCCGAAGAGTATTACACCTAAACTCAGCGACCAAGTAGTGTTGTGGATGAGGTATGCTGACGATATTGTAATCCTTGATCTTACCCCTCAGGGTATCCAAACTACTTTGGACAACATAGATCACTATTTGGTACTGAACTCTCTTAGCGTGAACATCTCCAAAACAAAGATCATGGTGTTCGATTCTCAATATGAACAAGCAGTTTGAGCCGATTGGAATCTGAGGGGAGTCTCAATTAAAGTCATAACTCAGTATGTTTATCTTGGGATTGTATTGGGCAACAAACTGATCGCAACAGAACAAACAATTGATAAGATATCATATTTGACAGGAAGCAGTGAGCTTCTTACAATGGGGTGAGTTTGAGTAACATTCTGATCAGGTTGCAGTGAGAGTAAATGAAACAGTCACCAGGGACAATACATGTGTGGATTCACATAGATTCAACATTAGACATGTTAAAGTGCATGTAGGTGGTACGGCTAGTTTGGTTAGGGATTTTGCCATGAAGGATGAAGTGCTACAGTGGAGGCACATGAAGTGAGGGACAGATGCAGGTTAGAGAGGGATATCATTTTTTTTTGCTTGAAGGCAGATAAGAGGTAGATTAAGAGGATAACTCGGAGGTACGGAGGTAGGCCTTCCATTTGACTTTGAATAACATGTTATGGTCTGTTTACCCAATGTCCTTTGGAAGAGAATTCTATTTAGAGAGAAAGAGTGGAAGTGAGAGGAAGCAAAGTGAGTGTGAGGTGCCACAAAGGAGGCAGAACAGAGAATACAAGAAGGATTTTAGAGTTTGATTGAGGAAGATAGATATGGTGGTGTCTTACTGCACTACTGTACCTCCAGCACTACAGGTACCTTACATGATTACATGTCATAGAGAATCAAAGTCATTTGCTCTTGAAAGTGGACTTGTGAGACTGTGTCACCCATAATTCTGCCTCTCTTCGTGCAGAAGCAACAAAGAACCTTGTGCACTAGAATGCATTCTATCTCAGTGACTAGCTACAAAGGACTACAAAATTGACATTTTGCTGTTCCCAAGCCCACCAGTCCCTAAGGCTGCCTACTGAGATTCTGATTCAATCTTTCTTTGCTATGTAGAGATGTATTACGGCAGAAACAAATTTATAAGGTTAAACATGAACAGGTGAATGTCATTGGAGAGGACACTAGCTGACCATTTCCTCCTACCTGCCTATACCAATGCAGCCTTATGAAAGAAATATATTTGACAAACAATGAAACAGTGCATTGCCCTGAATTAACATTGAATACTGGCATACTTAACTCTTGCAACGTGTGCCTTTTTATAAACTACAGAACCCTGTGCAATGGTTGTCCTTCTTTTCTTCAGATACGGTAGCTCTAGGCGAGTGCTAAAACATTCTTTATAATTACCTGAATATAGGAGGGAGAAAGCTTTCAAATTACAGAAAAGCAGGACTGGATGAACTGCTCACATAGAGAAACTATGGCCCTCATTCCGAGTATGGAGGTAGTCATGGCGCTATTTGCGCCATGACTGCCTCCCATACCGGTACCGACTCTGGTTTGGTGAAGGGGGACTTACTGGTCCAATCCGACCTTGGCGGGACCGGTAAATCCCCATTCACCAAACCATTCCCCATTCCCATTTGAGCCTCCATAGGGCTCAATGGGAATGGGGAAGTAGCTAATAACGGTACTGCAAATTGCGGTACCGTTATTAGCTCTAAAGTCCCTTAACAGGTCCTGTCCTTAACACCTGGTCAGACCAGGCGTTAAGGAAGGGACCCGCTAAGAGAACTCGGAATAGGGCACAAAGGGATTACCTGCACCGGTGTACTTACCGTTGCCGGTAATCCCTTTTGCGCCCAACTCGTAATGAGGCCTTATGATTTGAGAGCTTTAATAAGGATCTGGACTAAACGTTGAAATTGGTAAATGTCATGCAGGCATGAGGGATTCAGCTATCCCTGAGTTTGAGGTTCACAGTGCTTTGCATTCTGAAATGTCTACTCCCACATGCACAATGGGACATCTACAACGAATGTACTCAGGTTGAAAATAACATACTTTGCCTGGTAGATAACAAATTGAGATATGTGTTCCAAATTCGACTGCTTCCTGCTTAACATAATAAGGTGGGGGAATAAATCAGCAATTCTCCATTTAAAAACAGTGACATATGTGCAAAACGCCCTCTTCTTTTCACATTTTACAAATGTATAGGCTTGAATTCATAAAGTATGTACTGTAGGCAAATTTCACACACTTACACCCTTATTGGATTAGACTTGCAATTGTGGACTTGTTCATTGTGGACAAGGAGGAGCATACTCACTTACAGAACTCATGAAGAATCATTCATGTAAAGAGATAGATGGAACTATCATTGTTAAACGGTATACTTATCTCTGCCATCATGTGACCATCGTTTGGTTCTCCCAATCCCTTTTTGTTTTGTTTTGTTTGGTCAGATTCATTAAATTACTTGAGATCTAAATCTTTCAGCAGGATAGAGTCTACACAGCAGTGATACTTCATAAAGAATTCAGTTGCATCCTTGTGTGTAGTGGCATTTCATCACATCCTGTTAAGGGTAATACAGCAGACCCGTTGCTCCTGCACTAACATGAGACTTCAGATTCACTCTGTTCTGATGGCAGTACATATTATGTAATATCGATCAAAAACCCAAGGAACCTATGTTCATGAAAAGTAATAGTTCAACTGAGGATGCAAATCTCTGACTTTTGCAACTTTTAGGTTATGGCATCTAGGTAACCACACACAAATCTACAAAATACCAATTTGGGCCCCGTCGTATAGTAGCCTGTACATCCAGTTTTTGATCACTACAACACAATTTCAGATTTGTAAAATTGTTAATAAAGAAGAACATTGCATATAAGTTCATGAGCTCAATACCAACATACTGAGGGTTGTTACGACCCTTGCGGTAGCCGTGCTGGCAAATACCGGAGTCATGAATTTTCCAGTGCCCGGGAATGGGCAATTACCGGGACATTACAGCCCCGGCAGAACCGATAATTGCCCATTCCTGGGCGCCACTAAATATAACTCCCCATTCCCACTTGAGTCCCAATGCACTCAATGGAAATGGGCAGTACGGATGCACAGGCACCATTCATGAATGGTGCCGGTGCATCCATCAAGTTCTGCGAGCGGGTGCACAATTAGTGAATTTGTCAGGTAATTTTAGAATTGTTTATTTATTGGCCTTAGTTAAGTAATTTTGATTAGCACAGCTAATTTCTCCCACATGATATATGTGTCTTTAGTATGTTCTGTAAAGAGCCTGGGTTTCTGTTACTGACAGCCTTGAAAAGAAATTGAAAAGGAAGGAAATAAGAACAACAATTTAAAATAACGAGGCACTTTTAATCCTATTGAAACAGAGAGTTAAGGAAATAGAAACATCATATGGTAAAAGAGGAAACAGCATTAATAGCAACATAGAGTTGGAGGAAGAACACACTCAACATTTCTCATACTTAAATGGAAATGTTAATTAATTGGAAAAAAAATAGATCAATTATAAATATGAAGAATGGAGAACACAGGAAAACATTTGAATATCTTTTCACCAAAACACTCTAGAAGCCTCTTTTGCAACTGTAAAAATTTTACTTTGAAAAGGAAATACCACACAGACACGGATTACTTATGAGGTGGAACCCTAACATTAATTATTATCATTATTTTACTTGAAAGAACAATCTATGCAGGCAAATAGACCGATTAAGCATAAGGAAAAGCAAACATACTCATTGACAGAAAATTATATCCAAGAACAAAACATGGAATATGAATGCAGAGAAAGGGGAGAGTAATAGAGATATGGATAGCTAATCTCGAAAAGTTAATCTGAACATGTCAAATTCATAAATTCACAAATCATTATGTGAATAATAGAGAAAAGAATGCAAAGCAAAATTGAATTGGCTTTTTTGAGTTCCTCACAAGAAAGAGTTAATCAAATTGCCATGTTTACAACAACAACCTTTCTCCCTTCCCTCCACCACACTATTTGTCACATCACTTTCTCTTGTAGAACCCAAGGTGTCAAGAGGCTGTCTAAAGACCATTTGTCATTTTATATGTAACCCATTATATGACATAAAACAATACATAACATACAATTACATAACTTTATATAAACTGTGTTCCCCCAGCACTCTGTCCTCTCTGTCATTTTTGCTTGACCTTGGCTTAGTTGTGACTAGATGATAGAGAACAGCTTCAGCTTTGTGACCACGGTTGTAGAAGTAGAACCTGTTCCATGTCAAAAGTCTGAAAGTTCTGAAATATAATTCTGAAGGTGCCATCTGGAACAACAGACACCTTACTCATTTTTGAGTATTGACTAACCCAGGTGGTTCACTCCATAAAACAGACAGTAGGCCAGAACAATGTGATGACACTTCTTATGTGAGGGCAAGCTCAGATATAAGCCCCAGTTCTTTCAGAGTGTTGTGTTGGGGTCGCCTCGTAGAACTCACCCAAAAGTTACAAAAATAGTCAAAAAGAAGTGTACGCTGTTGTAAGAAGTAACACATTTTTAATCAGGCCCCAAGACACAGCTGGGACAGCAAATTCAAACAGAACGTGGAACAGAACTACAGGAAAAGGTGCTGTCAAAGAACCGCCCTCGAAATTAAAACCTTCATAGACAGCAAAGTAATAAGCATTTGCATTTGTGTGACAAACGAAATCTCCCCACACAAAAACGATTGGTCCTTGAAATTTGGAATCATATTGAACTGTATACATTATGATGGATCATTAAGTCCATGAACCTTCCCACACCGCCCTCAATTACAATAATGTGACATCACAATCCACCCCAATTCCCAGAGCACAAAATTATATGAATGAAACATTTGAGATGACCAGCTGAACTTTATTATTCAGCCATGGTCATCTCTTCCTGACTCTGATGGGAACAGCTACGCACCATGACACACACCATCAGAGCCTTGACCCACGGACATACTATTAAATAATTGTTTCATATTGTGAACAATCTAACCCTCTTCCAAGGGAACATTGTCTGCAGGTGATTTGAAACTGCTGTGGGTCTTGCCGGCTTCACTAGAAAATCACATTTTATAAATGATTTTGAATGACAAAATGGTCATATATTCCTCTTTCACTGGCAGACCGTGGGTGCTCTAATCAGTTGACCACGAAAAAATAACCTCTGTGTGCTTCTCTGAACGCTGTCTGCGGATCACATGCTCTGTACTAATTAACCGGCTGCAGTGGCCTTTGACACAAACAAAATTATTGCACACGTTTAAAGCAAAAGCAGGCTTTTTGGGGCATATTTGCCACACTTCATTCTACAACTAGGTTTGATTATACTTACATGTGCCACTGAATTTATGGATTCGTTTTATTAAACTATTAATTTCACAGATATTAGAAAGAGTCCTCTTCCCCTTGTATAGTGGTACACTCTCAGCTGATAAGTGTGTTCCTTCATGCTGCGCTGGACTTTCATTTGTATTATATTATTGCCCCCTTTTATTAATTTATTAATAACTAAATCTTTTTGTGTCTGTCGCTCTTTATTTGCAACTTAATCTTTATGGATCATATTTTCTAACCGTGTCATGTCTCCTCCAGTCTCCTCCTAGCCATTCAGGTCTTCTCCAACCCAGACACACCCTGTTCCACCTTTTAGGCATTGGATCCGATATTGGTGCTAATTCTCAACATCAGAAGGCTGGGTAAACACCCATCCATTACCATCCGCCCTTCATTTCCCCCCACTACCCTTTTCCTGCTTTTCATTTCAATGCTATTCTTATCAATACTCAAGGGTAACATCAAATGTAGTTTTGCTTATTAAAACTTTTTTAAAAATCTTCTTAATAATGCAGAGGTGATGAGAAGCAGCACTAGCATGGGCACATTCACATATTATATTACAGAAGGCCAGGTGGGCAGCCATGCACATACTCTGTCTAACCATTTTTTGCTTACAATCCACTAACCTCACTTGTCATCTTTCCCGGAGTGTCCTTATCTCTTGTATAATGCACTTAAATTTCAATTTGAGACATCCCCATTAAGGAACGCCGTTCAACAGCCTGATCCAAATCGGGCACACAAACCTCCTTCAATGACTGTTAGGCGGACCAGGATGAAGCAAATCTGAAGGGCCACCAAGCCCAATACACTCATCGGTCCCTTTGCGTTGAATTAGCTAATTGCAATAGCTCGTAGCAACTTAGATGCAGCCATTTCACAGTGGCTGCATCCTGCAATCCTGGAAGTAGCAATGAGGTGAAAAATGTTGCAGCACAAGTGAACAGGCGGTATTCATCCAGGATAGCGGCCAGATTGTCTGAACTTATCTTGGAGAAGTAAGTGCTTTCCCTTTCCCTTCCCCTCACCTGTCTTTCTTTGTTAATTTCGATGTGCCGTATTCCCCTGCAGTGCGATCTTCATGGCAGTGCAATTTTGAGGCACCCCAAGTGCAAAGTGATGAGGGCACACACTCCACTCCAGTCCGATGAAGATGAGCATAGGCTGTGGACCCACAGGTCCACCACTTATCCATATCTGCTGCTATTCACCCAGGCAAGTGCCGGGTTCTGCAAAAACTGCACACATCCCGAATTAGCTCCCAGGAAATGGACTCATTTCACCTGAAACACAAAGGGAATCATGTAAAGCTCCTTATTTCAACTGGTAGATGTTTTCCATGTAACAAAGTTAAGGCATGAACTTACTTTCCCCAAATAACACTGCAGTTTCCACTAACCTTGGCTACCACATTTTGCTCCAAACCCACCAGTACTTCAGCATGACATTGCATTATTCGCCCCTCCCATGTGTGCCCATACCACACAGCTCCCTCTATCCATATTAGCGGTCTGGTATGACACCAGGGGATGCAATGGCCTTGGTTAATCATGCATTGTACTATTGAAACGCTTACCTCTGGTGCCCTGCAGGAGTGCCTGGTCTGGACTGTTACAAAGCGTTGCCCCCACAGAATAACTCTGCTAAGATGAATATCCCAGCCACTCCTTTCCCCACTGGTCTGCTGGTGAATCAAACCCCAGGGGACGAACTTGGAGACTCTGGTAAGTTGTGCTAGAGGGTCTGGATGAAGACCTAAAGGTAAGTAAGTGCAGGTATTCAGTATTTGTTCCCTTTCGCTTTCTCCCCCACCTCCCCTTTGTCCCTCTAGGTAGGCTCTAGGTAGGCTGGCTGGCGCGCTGATGTTGGTACTCACTGTATTAAAATGAAGAAGACAGACCGGGGAGATCCGGTAAGCATCCAAATCCAGTTACTTCACTGAAGGTAGTGGTCCAGGCCTGCTGCGATGCACTGGATGCTGGAAGTATGAAAGTGAGTCTTTGCAGGATGATACTCTGGAGCTTTAGCCACTTTGGGTGCGGGGCGCAGCTTATTTTGTACTGTTTTCTCTTTCCAAATGATGCAATGCGCTTTAATTAGTCTCTTTCTCTCTTTCTTCCCAGGTGCGTAATCAATAAAATGTCTTTGCAGGAATTGCTGCAGCACGCAAGAAAATTGATGCAGTTGAACTCTGGCACAGGTAAGTTTGTGCAAAACAGGGACTTGGCAGGGAATTAGCTAGTCATTGCAATCTTTTACTATTCTCTTTTGCTGCTTTCTCATTTTCAGTAGCTGCGGTTGCTGTGAACTTCAATTGGAGAACAGAAACTTGAAACGGAACTCTTGCGATCGATGAATGAAGTTATCAGGTTGTGCAGCTAGGGGTCGATGGCGATCCAGGTAAGTGTCAGGGAAGGAGCGTGCAGTGGAGTTCTTGTGATGATGCCTCCGGTGTTCACTTGAGTGTGCCACAAAGAATTCTGGGCGTTCACTGCACGTGGATGAACAGGAGCGGTACGCTTTACACTGCTCTGGTAGGTAGCAGATGAAACGCTAAGCGCAGGGTGTTGCCCAGGGTGTGGTTTTATAGCCCCGGGCCGCACCCTGTCAAAACTAGACCACCAGGGAGGTCAGATCTTTCTATCTGCCAGGGGCCATCCTAGGTTCCCAAGTGGGTTATTTCTTGATAGCCATGTTGGTGTGGGTTAATGCCATTCTCATTGAATGCCTATGCCAGCCACCATACAAGTCCACCTTCTCCCTACATTGTCCTGGGGGATGTACTTCTGGTCCTACCACCCATGCCTTGTGTCCTTACTGGAATCCTGACAATTATTTTATGATCCTCTATTTGTAATTTCTCCTCTCTATGTTTTATCACGTTGTGCTTTGTGACCTGATTTTGGAGCATTCACGTTTGTTTTACATAATTATCCTCATGAACATTTTCTCCTTCATGCACCCAGTGAACAGCTATTTTGTTTCCCTGGAATAAAATCTGAGTTCTACAAAGAGAAAGGTGCATCAGGCATCCAGAATCCTCATAGGACAAAGCCTGGGGCACAAGAACCTTGGACATCCCTACCACATGTGGAATTAGAGAGCATATGTAGCATGTACCATTTACTCTCTCCCTTCCAACACACATCATTTCATCATACCAGACATTGGCCCTCATTACAACCTTGGCGGAGGACCATGGTGCTATTAGCACCATGGTCCATGCCGCTAAGGTTACAATTCCGCCATGGTGGATGGCGGAATTACCGCCCCATTCCAAGGTGAGTGGGGCGGTAATTCCCCATTCACCATTTGCCCTTCCCCATTCCCATTTTTGCCCCCATAGGGCATAATGGGAATGGGGAAGGCGCTAATTACGGCACCGTAAATTATGGTGCCGTAATTAGCTCCAAAGTCCCTTTGCGGGTTGGATTTGTAACGCCTGCTAAAAGCAGGCGTTAAATACCAACCCGCAAAGGGACACTTGTAATCAGGCGTTAAGGGTTAACGGCGCCGACGGCGCTGTTAAACACTTAACGCCTGAGTTGTAATGAGGGCCATTGACTCTTAATGAACTATGGTCTTCTACAGCATCATGGGGGATGCCCTCCCCATTAGTCACACTCCTCCTTCCCATTTTCTTTTTGCATTCAAATGGGTCTCACTTTTCGCTTTGATTGAAAAACCTGTAGAAAAAAAAAAACAAAGCTTACTAAAAAATATTATCATCATAATGCCTCAAAAATTTGAACATGTCTTTTGCTTGGCCATGTTCTTTACAGTGCATCCCTCTTGTGCTCACTCTTTTGTTGTTTTCTGAAAAAATCTTAATGCAGTTAGACAATGAAAAGATAACTCTGTGATACTTCCCATCATGTTGTGCTTTGGGAGACAGTACTTTTGTCTCTCCGAATGTCTGTTATATGGACCCATCCGCAGCGTCCATGTAGTTTTACTGCAGTCAATGTTGAGTAGACAACTGTATGTGGGCCAGTCAAACGCTCCTCTTTCCAGTTCCTTATGTGGTTCTTGATGAGCACTTTGCCTCCCACAAAAAGAGGTTCTGCTTTTGGAAATTGTCTGCTCACATCACTTGATTGTTCACATTGATTTTTAGGCCTTTTCTTAATGATATGTATTTAAGGGACTTGGTGAGCTCTTTGAGATACAGTACAAATTATCCTCACAGAATAGCAGAAGTAGAATGAGCATCAGAGATTGTAGACGACGGCAGAATTGGTGCATGCATTGTCTGCCCTGTAACAATCTCATGAGGAGTCAAATGATGATCTCCTCCAGGCGTATTTTCTAAAGCTAATAAAGCAAGTGGCAAGCAGTGCACCCATGATTTTTCAAGCATCTGCATAAGCTTAGCCAGTTGCATTTTCAGCAGCCCATTCATCTGTTCTACCAAACTGTTGGCTTGAGGATGGTAAACCGTGCACAGTTTATGTCTTATACCCAGGAGAGTTGTTATTTCCATTATTATTTAGTTAGAAAAGTGCTGCCCATTATCAGAGCGAATTTCTTCTGGAATTCCCCACCTCCTGAACATCTACCTCATCAGGAATGTTACTGCAGAGCGGGCATCAGTATGGGCATAGGGACCTGCCTGAAGCCAACATGAGGATGGACACACTACTACACGCAGGCACTTGGATGAAGTACACCTCTCTTGCATATCCAGGTAATCAATATGCAAGTGCCAGAAGGGGCCGTCCAGTCACAAGAAATGTTCCCTGGTACAACTCTTAATGTGTGACCTGGTAAATACTTCTGACACACCATACAATTACTCACATATTCAGAAACATATTCAAACAAATTTGGCACAGACCAGTCTTCACTCATCCCTGCAGCTACATGCTCTTTCAATACATGGGAAGGATTGTGAAGCTGTTCCAATGCTAATTGTAACAACTTCCTTAGCATGGCAACCTTTCCTGTGCTATCATGCCACCAAACCAGATCAGTAGGAGACAGAGATCATCCTCTTCTCTTCCACAGATCTTCTCAGCATCAGATGCTTCTCCCTGCAACTCAATTATCTGTATTTTTTTCTTTGTCACCAGGTAAAGCACATGTGATTCCTCTGGGAAATATGCTGCTTCTTATGCTGCTTTGTCTGCTCTTCTGGTTGCTAAGGAGATAAAATGTTGTCCTCCTAAATGGTCTTTAAACTTTATTAATGCTAATTCTAATGGGAGTGGTAACATTTCCAAATGGTTCTCTCAACAATGCTGCATGTTGAACGGGAGCAATGTCCCTTTATTTAAACCCTCTCCTTTATCATCTTGCTTGACCTGAGTGAACTGTAGATGTGACATAAACTGAGACTGAGAATATGTTCACTGCTTGGCCCTCGGACATGTTTAGTGCTTCAATTAGAGCCACTAATTCAGCTGATTATGCAGATAAATTAATTGGCAATCATGTTTGTGAGTACACTATTAACTCCTCCCCTTTTTGGACTCCCCTTCCATACCCCACTACTGCACACCCTGAGTGCCTTTGTCCCGTGGTGTGATCAATGCTAGAACTTCTGTCAATGAAGGTCATGTCCCCCCTTTGATCAATTCTTCCTTCACTAGGGGGTTACCTTCATTCCAGTCAGTGCACCTACATAGTAATGCACATAATATCATCTTCTACATTTTCTGCAATTAACTCTGCTGGGTTTATTGTTCTGCACCTCACCACTTCTATTGCTGGGTTGGTTAGTATTACCTCATACCCTGAAGACCTCTGGGTAGCTACAGTTGATTTTGTTTTCTCCAGTTTTGCAAATAATGCATGTTCCACGTACAGAACTAATGGGCCTACTCACATTGTAAGTGTCCCTGAATCACTTCATCCAATGAATCACCATAATATGTGAGTAGCTAGTGTACCTTACCCTTTTTCTGTGTCAGTACTGCTGTCATTACTTTTCCATCTGAATGTGAAAATAGGTGACATTTGTCTATGTAATTGGGAGTTGCTAACACTGGTTCATGTGCTAGTTCATTTTTCAACTCATCAAGATTCTCGCCCATTTCGGTGGTCCATTTTATATGCGTTTAGTTTTTCTGTGCTTCTTTTAGTGCTTGGAACAATGGCCTGGTGTATGTGGCATAATCAAAAACCCATGCTCTGCAATAGTTGCACAAGCCCAAACATTGCTGCATCTCTTTCACTGATTTTGGTTGTGAAGTCTTGTATATGGCCTCTACTCTTTCCTGGCATTTTTTTTATCGCGTCTGCTGACACAATCTGACCCAAGTACACCACTTCTTTTTGATGGTATTGCAATTTCTCCCTGTCCATCTTGTATCCTTTGTCAGCTAGCAATGTCAGTAGTGTCACTGAATCCTTCTACACTCTTCTTCTGTTGTGTTGCACATTAACAAGTCATCAACGTATTGTATCACTCTGTTAAAGATGCTTGTCCCTACGCAGTAGCCCTGAGGCATTCTAGTATGTTTGAATCGCGTACCGTAATACGTAAAGGCAGCGAGATACCTGTATTCTAAGTGCAGTGAAATAGAGAAAAAAAGCATTATTTAAGTCAACCACTATAAAACTGGGTACCTCCGCAGGAACGCTGCAAAAAAAATTTGTGGGGTTTGGAACCAATGGATATTTTGCTTCAATAATGTCATTCAGAGGGCATACATCCTGTACAAAACACTGCACCCTTCCCATTGCTGTCTTAATCAGATAAATAGCAGTGTTGCAAGGTGATGAACTCACATGTATTATGCTTTGCTACCATAGGGCATGCAGTGTCTCATATATTTCCTCATCTGCTTCTCGTGATATGGGTTTGTTTTACTCGCTGCAATACTGCTCCGTCTTTTAAATTAATGTATACTGCCCCTGCCCCTTGAAGTATTCCTACATCATGGGGTCCTGGTCTCCACAAGCTCTTGGGCACGTTTTGCAAATCTTTCTGTAAATATTGTGCTTTCTGTTTTGCTCTCTGCATCATTGGGGGCACTGCTATTTCTGTAATACGAACTGGGCAAGGTAGGCTCAGCTCAAACATTACCTCTCCTTCTTTGTTCTCTTTTGTTGCAAACAATTCTGTGTCACTTACCCCCATCAATGTCAGTGTGGGATCAATAGATAGTATTGAACGCCATTCCATGGTGTTTTCATCAGTAGCAACCAGTATAATCATGTCTTTCCATACTACTACTTACTTACTACTACTTCTTCCAAGTACAGTAGACTGTGTGTGCCTGAGCTAACTGAGGAGGGACACTGAGGCCTGAACAAAAACTTGTTGGACAGCCTTTGCCTCAATCCCTGGCAACTGTCCCAGCAACACGTGTACTCCTTATACAAAAACCTCTATGTGTGTGGGTATCCCTCTCATTGTGCTGTGTGCATGGTATGCTTGAATCAGTACTGCCAAACGTGCTGGGTACATTCCCAGTGTGGAGCACACCATCCCTTTTTCGGAAAATGGCATTGTGGCTTTCAATTTGCTAAGTAAGTCCCTCCCCATAATATTAATGGGAGTGTATTTTGAATACAACAAAGGTGCTACAGTATGCTGTGTCCCTATCATTAAGGGTAAATCTTTCATCAGACGAACATTCAAAATCGTCCCCAAAATCCTTGTGTGTCCAAACTTTTGTTAGATAATGGAAATCCTTCTTCCTTGATGCATGATCTGGTTGCCCCGGTATCTATAAGAAAAGAAACCCCCTCTGTCCTATCTGAACTTCTACCACCGGTTCCTCCTCAGGGTCTTCAGTTACTGCTAGAACAGGACACACTCACACTCCCCGTGGGCACCCCTATTGGGAAAGGTGTTCATGGATGACGCAAATGGGTTACCACCCACCACCCACCATTGTCACTCCAGTATTTTGGGGTAAGGTGTTCTGCCCCAATATTGTCACCCCTTCAGGCATCTGTGTCTGTGCTGGTGCCTGGAGCACGCTCACTGTACTGTGAGTTCCCGCCATTTCCCCATTTTGTACCTGCACTTGTCCTTGGGTAGTAATGCCCTGTGTTCGTGCAGACTATATATGCACCTGCTGCTGCTGTGGTATGCATGTCTGCTGTTGTTGCAGTATGACTTGCACCTGTTGAGGTGTCTGTTGCATGTACTGAATCGTGGAACCCTGACACGGCTCCCACAGATAGGCTATTCAGCCCACTGCCTACTAGGAACAGTGAATTGGTTACCAGGTGAGACAATCCCTTAACAGGACTGCATAACATTGCTCACGCCTTGACAAACACTATGGTCAAAACACGTGTTGGCTCCCCTCTCTTATGCACCTAGCACATTCTGCTGGACCTTTTCGTATACTCTCTTATGCTCGTGTATACAATATTAAAACACTGATGACAACAAATCAAGACTGGCTGAATTCCTTCACCAACCACTAAGTAACACATCAATTGTTAAATTCAATGGTCAAAACCAACCACCAGTGCCTTTACCAAACAATGTTAGCAACCCACATCTTCTACAAACAGTTATTAGGAATCTTGGAGTTTTGATTCCTAGCCAAACTATGTGTTAGGCCGCAGGATATATTATAGCAACAAATCAACCCACAGTGAACGCAGGGGTCCTCTCGCCTTCAAACTCCAACCAACTTGAGCTAGGTGTCCTCTGAGATAGCCCTTTCAGATGAGTAGCAATACCCTCGAGATGGATGAGGATGCAGATTTTATTCATACATCAATAATCAAGACTACACAAATAGTTTGGCAAAAATGTTCTGTTTTAATGTCAAGTATCTAAAACAGGGAGTAGAACGAACATCAGCAATCACTCAATCCTCTGGCTCTACTTACTTCATAACAAAACAGAGCTTTCATACCCACAATAGGTCATAATTGACGTTTTGACCTGCATCATTACCAACGTGATATTACGTGGCAAACTACAAAAATCTAATGGAGGGTGTGATTGGGTCTAAGTGTATTTCTAAGTATAGGTTCTATATCTGTGTAGAGCAGTGGTGAAAGGTGATAGGACACTTAACATCAGGTGGGGCAACTAAGCCCTCCCCTCAAAATGCCCACTATGAACGTCACTAAATGTACAATGTTCTATTGGCTACACAACCTATAAGACCATTAATTACGCCATCCTCTACAATTAGTTAGTTCCTAAACATGTCAATACTTTTCCATCTACGTCTAGCAGCACGCAGACTGAACAACCAGGTGCTGGTGAGCTTGTCTTAGCGCCAGCTTCCCACCAATCATCATATCATCTATCATCACCCAATGGTCCAGTGTCAATTATTGTTTGAAGTTTGGCCTTGAGTCTGTAATGTGCTCTGAGAATGTTTAGGGAGTGTAGGCACCAGCCAGCCTTCGTGCATAGGTGTGAACATCTTGCCCGTCCAACTTCCCTCTACCACATGACTGGACATCATGAAATCAAGCTTTTTGTGTATTTGATTTTATTCTCCAATAGTCCTCTGACGTCTTTTGTTTTTGCTTGACCTCTCTGAATAAGAGCCTCTGTTCTTTCACATTAATTGTATCCAAAGTCAGCCAATTCCAGTTTGATAAGACCTTGGCTTTCTTGGCTCAGTCAACTCCTTAGCTTTTACTCTATTTAATTCAATTGCTTTTCTTAACTGCAACACTGAAATGAGGCATTCTAGCTTTGTTCAGTACTACTTAGATGCGTAGTGGAAACATCCATCCTTTACTTGTCCATATGTATCTACATATATATATATAGATATATATATATATGTTGGCTCTTGCCGCAGTCTATTCTATTCAAAATCATGTGGCTAGCTTCATGATTGCTTTGCCGCTTGCGTTTTCATTGCATCTGTACACGGTTAAATTATCTTCATCAGATCTGTGACATAAGTGTTGTCACCTTGATCCCAAGATGTCACTTATCATTGATACTTTCATGATGGTTTATAAATCATCTGAATCCTCTGGTCTGTTTATCTCTTCTATGGGTGTCAATTCGATTTTGTATAACATCACCATTCATCTTTGCCTTTTAGTTTCTCTGCTTCTTCAGGAATCTTGTTCAAATGGCCATCATATTGTCTTGTATGCAGGTATGGTTTACCGAATGGGTACTTTACCTCCCATATTCTCTTATGGGTACTGCACATAATACATGTGCTTCTCTTTGTTGGTTTAACTGTTCTGTGTACGTCATATACCTTGGTTCATACTTTTCAGGTAATGTGAGCGGGGCAGTTGGAGTGGGGGTACTTTTCTCCTCCTCTACAAACCGTCTCGTCTGTTGCATGTATGTCTGCTGTTGTTACCCCCTGTGCACCCAGTGGGCATGTGTGTACGACATGTCCAAAATTTCTGCATTCATAACATTGTACTCCAAAATGTGGTGTCATACCTCTGTATCCCATTCCTATTTTGCTTGTGTAGTAAACTCATCCTGTCTGATAATGGGCCATGTATGGACCTCCACCGTCTGACTGTATAACCCCAGGCTGGCATGTTTGTGAATGCAGTTTGCTGTTTCATCAGTACCGTCCCCCACTGCTGGTTGGGTGGCACAGGTGTGTATCCTCCTGGTGGCATCATCGAAGCCATCTGGAAGCCCTCCTTGCTGTGCCTGAGAATCTACCACAAGTCATGTGAGTACTGCTCCCTCCATGTGTCTTTTCTGAACCAATTTGTTTTCTGCCTTGTTAGCATTATCCACAGTCTCCTTATCCTTCCCCTTCTCCTGTTTTTTCTACCAAAAGTGTACAATTATTGCCTGTATCTAAGGCCACACCTTTGCCTCAATTCCCAAAATCTTTTCTAAAGAGACCTGTACATCTGCGGGGAGCCCCCTCGATAGGGTATGGTAGAACAAAGGTATTTTTTGTCCCATGACTGCTTTCACATTTCCTGTATGGATCGCATGTATTCTGAGGGGTCCATATCAGGCTTCATTTTACAGGCCAGTGTAGATCCCATGACTGACGTGTCTGGAGTCGTGAGGCTCCCTCAGAGACTTCCAAACATGTGCTTGATAATTGTTGAAGGGTGTTTCATCATGTATATTACACCTTAATTTTACCCTGGAGTATCCGGCCTGTTGCCATATATTGTCACTTCTCTACCCGACCAATACTGTCAACAAACCTTTTATAACTTCTATGGCCACTGGTATTCCTGCTGCCTCCTTCTCCAAAAATAAATCAATTTGCTTGCCCCTGCCATCAACAAAGGTACACTGTAAATTATATTATACGTGTCCCTTGTCTGCCATGGTAGGAAATTAACCTTGCCCCTTGATTTCTGTAAAAGTGGACTTTGTGTGTGCACCCTGTGTTTATTTCAACATTGTGGACTTTTTGCTACAGCTATTCTAGTTTTCCTGCTGGAAAGCCTGTTTTCCCAGTCACCCAATGATTCCTCCCTTTCCTCTTCTTCTGTTTCATACCTTCTCCTTTCCAATCTCGTATCTGTCAAAGGGTGGGTGTCTGTTTCATCCTCCCCCTGATCGCTATACGATATGGTGTGCCCTTCGTCTGTTGTGTCATCTTCAATATGGTCCGAGTCCTGTACCCACTTGCTATTTTAAATCTGATGCACCCTGCTCCCCACCCCTGCTCATTTGTTCCCTTACTTGTGATCCTTTACTTTCTCCTCCATTATTCTTTCCATAGCATTTTCTAACTCCTTGAACACACTGTCAAGTTGTCAAGTTGGTGCAATCTCTTTTTTTCATTTCATTTAAATATTTCATCTTTCCTTTTTTGTCCTTGCTGATGACACTTGTACTGCCCCCCATAATGCTTTTTATGTGTTCCTTCCGTGTCTTAACACTCTCATTTCGTTTTAGGATTTGTCTACCCCACAGCTGGTTTTAGTAAAGCGTATATCGTATAGGGCGGTGATGCACTTTACGATATACGATTTAACAACCCCCTCTCACTCAATATTTACACTTATCAATTTGTTTTATCGCCTGATTTTCATACACTCCAGCCTTCTCCACAGGCCCTGCCCTTTCACACTTCACACTCAGAGCTTCCACACAGTGGCCTTCTCCACAGGCCCGCCTTGTTAAATCATATTAGTATAGAAGTGGCCTCCTCCACAGGCCCACCACCGTCACAATAAAGCCCTTTATAGTGAGTTAGAAAAATGTGCTACTCTTCTCCTTGCTCACATATATCAGAAACTTGCGCTACGCGGCTTTGCAGTATTTACATGTTAATTTGGCTCTGGCGCTTCCACTGCCACATAAAACGAACACTAAAATCACTTTTCACAACACTGAGAAACAAACTGCTGCTACTAACAAACACGTGCACGCATATACCCTAAGAAACTCTTCCCCAACGCACGCCTCTTGTCTAACAAGGTCTGCCACTTACTAGGCAACGCTCTGCTCTAGTGCAAAAGTGCCACTACCTAACCACTCCCTATCGGAATGGCAGACCTAATATCTAATACTAACATGACCAATCGCCCTCTTCACCATTAACGAGGGCGCGTTATATACACAGTAAAAGAGTCCCTTCTGCTCCTGGCGCTTTCATGCACGGGTACACTCACATATGCTTTTAGGAGATTCTCCACTTCTTTCGACCTCCAAGTCTCCCTTTAAAAGCCCGCATTTTCGGTCAGAGTGAAGGCATCACCGGACAACAAAGACTTTTGGGAAGTGAGGTCCACTGACCTCTCTTGAGCTATTTATACTGGCTAACGGATGCTGCCCCTTACTCCTCCAGGAGCACGTCTGGAATTCTTCACGCCTTGGTCCAACGCAAAGACATCTCCCTGAGGCCTCCAAAGATGGGCCGGGGGTTGCCTCATAGAACTCACCAAAAAATTACAAAAGTTGTCAAAATGGAGTATATGCTGGTGCAAGAAGTAACGTATTTTATTCAGGGCCCCAGACGTAGCTGGGACAGCAAATTCAAACAGAATGTGGAAGAGAACTGCATGAAAAGTTGCTGTCAAAGAAATGCCCTCGAAATTAAAACTTTCATAGACAGCAAAAGAATTAGTATTTACGATAGTGTGACATACAAAATCTCCCAACACACAGAAATTATTGGTCTCATATAGAACTCTATACATTCTGATGGATCATTGGGTTCATGAACCTTCCCACACCGCCCTCAATTACAATAATGTGACGTCACAATTCACCTCCAATTCACACAACACAAAAGTATTTGATTGAAATATTTGAAACGACCAGCTGAACTTTATTATTCTGCCCTGGTCGCCTCGTCCTGACTCTCATGCGAACAGCTACGCACCATGACACCATCAGAGCCTTGACCCAGGGACATACTATTAAATAATTGTTGCATATTGGGAACATTCTAACCCTCTTCCCAGGGAAAATGGTCTGTGGGTGATTTGAAACTGCCGTGGGTCTTGTAGGCTACTTTAGAAAATCACATTTTATCAATGATTCTGAATTACAAAATGGTCATATATTCCTTTTTCACTGGCAGACCCTGTACGCTCTAATCAGTTGACCTCGAAAAAATAACAACCTCTTTGTGCTTCTCTGAACGCTTGGCCGGGAGTAGCATGCTCTGTACAAATGAACCGGCTGCAGTGGCCTTTTCAGCGAACAAAATGATTGCACGTGTTTAAAGCAAAAGCAGGCTTTTTGAGGCCTATTTTCCTCGCTTCATTGCGCCACTACATTTGATTGCACTTACCTGTGCCCCAAAATGTATGGATTTGTTTTATTAAGCTTTTAATTTCACAGATATCAGAAAGACCCCTTCTCCCCTTTTATAGTGCTACTCTCTCAGCTGATAAGTGTGTTCCTTCTTATCGTGCTGGACTTGCATTTTTATTACAATGTTCTGGGAGTATGATCTCCTGTACAATTAGCCCAATAATTCCAAAACAGAAAACTTTTTTTGACTGGTGAAACAAATTGTTGGCTGGTTGATTCACAACTGACCTGTTCATTTACTTGCCCCAGTGTGAGCTTAAAGATAAGGAGTTTGTTTGCTTCTGACAGACTTGTCAAGAATCTGTTAATTGGGTAAGCGCAGTGTAAGTACCCTTAATTCCATTTCTACTTGATGACCTTTGACAAAGTATGGATAGACGTTAGTGAATCATTGGGTCACTAAACAAAATCAGCAAAATAGAACATCCTAGTATTAGTAGACCATGCTGCTCAGCACTCTAAAAATACACAAAAGTGAGGTTGTCCCATATATACAATTTTAGCACCAGGGCTCAATGAGAATCATATCAAATACCACAATAACAGAGGAGCCCAGGACACAGTTTAAGATTTTTTTTTAAAAAAAGGAAACATATAAGTGTGAAACAGTTTGGAAAAAGTATCCTCAGTTTTGATGCTCACAGATTTGAACCAATAGTGCTGAATTCATCATTGTGTTAAAGCACATAGGTAATGAATATAGCTAATTTAAATTCATAAAACCATTACTGGTCTTAAGCTGTATGGACAAACAACCTAATCCACAAGACTTTCAGCCCAAAACATTCATCAACATATATACCTCAATCATACTTCATCAAAATTCAAGTAGAAGAACATCCAAATTATTTGTAGGTTGTAATATGTAAATAGACAGGCAAAGTGCTGGTATGTAATACGCAGCTGGCAGCACCATTTTTCCCAATTGTGTGCCACTAGTTTATACTACCTGGCGTTTTAATGACTTGCCACCCGGAGATATAGTTTGACCAAAAAATATATATCACAAGAAATTCATCCTGCAATAAATACTGCCAACTCGAGTTTAGGCCCATGGGTAAAAGTAATTCTCTTTGAACACTGGGACGTCATCTGGGCAGATGCAAAAGCATTACTGATGGGTGGAACATTCATTTTTCAATGTCAATCTTGACCACTGTACAATAAAACAAACAAAGCAACACAATGTCACTCGAACATACATCCCATCTTTGGAGTGGTTACTACCAATTTCTATTAAATCTCTGTACAAAGGAATCTAACGTGTAAATGTATTTCTCTGAAGTTTGACAGGTGCAAGAGCAGAAGCATTCACTCTGACCAGAGGGGGCACCAGGCAGATCAGTGTGGGACTGTTCACAAAGGTTATCAAGCCTGCAATGACAATACACATACAGGGGTTTGATGCAAATGTGTTCAGTGCTGCACCAGTGCATGCGTTGTAGCTCATGTCCATCTTGGACAAGCTTACCGTGTCTGACAGTGTAATCTTGAGTGATGCTTGGGAGCCAATTGGAAGTTTTTGGGAGTGACAGTAAAGAAAAAAGCTCAGCTAGATTGGATTTATGGATTTACAGTGCCACTCCAATACATGAGTCGACATCCCCGGCCATCTAAGAAAGGCTGTCAGTGTATGCCATTAGGCACTCAAAAGTTGCATAGGAGCCAATAGCAGACTCTAAAGGTTTGATTGTGTTGGATTGCTGAATGTCATAAAAAACCTCACTGTATCGTGCCTCTGAGTGATATTTTGTTGATGAACCCACAATTATAAGGGCCAAGGGGTGACCAAAAGTTGCCACAGGCCCGACATGGCCAGGAGCATCCTAGGCACCAGGTTGCTGCCTACTGAATAGTTTATTTAAACAATTTTGCCCAATGTATTTCATCATTCGAGCTCAAACTCACACTACCTAGTAGATGGATCCAAACTTGTTCAAGTCTAAAAAGAGGAGATTTTACTGGGGTACCCTAATGAACTACTTTCAGTTGGTCAATAGTGCACCATTTCATGTCATCTGGACTGTGTTTTGCTCTAGAACATGCTGTACCAAAGGCATAGTGACCACAGCATTTCTGATTCTACTACGGTGCTCACTTATTCTCAATGATATCTTGTGGGTAGTCATCCTGACATAAATCAATTTGCAGGGATACCAAATGATGGACATAACATTGATTGAGTCACATGTAGTGAAACTGCACAGTTGCCATCTAAAGGTACCATGCACAAACTCTGTTGTTTAGTTTAACAGAGGGGCCTGCAATTGCCACATGGATGATGACCCATCAACGGATTTCTCAAAGTTTGTCCATCCACATAGAGAGTGGTTTTAGAGGGTTCTTGTTTTACAAGAAATTGTGAGTGGACAAGTTTATCCCACACATTGAAACCACAATTTAGAGTAAAAAGGGGTAACTGTGTTGTGCAACCAGTTGAGGTTACCAACCACAGATATTTCTTCATCAAATGCCGGATATTGTTGATGTAAGGTGAGAAATTTGTGACACACAACATCCTGACTATGAGATCCCTGGGGGTCAGACTGGCAACCCCATTGGTGTAGTGGGCTGTTTTGTTTAACAACCTTTACGTGAATATCTGTGTTGTCCAAGCCTTTCTGCTAGGTTTTGGGCTTGCTCCTTAAAGTCTGCAGTCAAGGTGCAGCTACGCCACAGCCGGAGAACTGCCCATAGGGTAAACTATCCCTAAGGGCTTTGGGATGTTGACTATCATAAACCGAAAGGATATCATGGTCTGTCAGTTTCCTAAATAGATTTATAGAGGAGCAGGTAGATGCTATCCTGTCAGTTCCGGCCACCTCAGCACTGTCATGTTGGAGCAATCAGAGAAGAACCATAAATGGGACCCTATGCATTGTTCCTATACCTCAAAGAGTGTATGAGACACATTATGCACTCAGACAGCCATACAGAATGTACCCTTGCACTGAAAGTGTGGAAGAATGCTAAATGGAAGGATGTCACCTGCCAAGATTTCCGAGCGCACCTGTGGACATTATTAACTTACGTTAAAGTGACATCTGACCAGGACAAAGTAATGTCATGAAGAAGATATATTAACTTATGCTGAAACAATATGAAAATACTAAGCAATGATGTAACTGAAGCACTACGACTAACATGTACCTAAAGCTAAAGTAATCATGGATCTAAAGAAGATGAGGTAACTTGCTGACCAATAACTTTAAATCGAATGTCCTTATGTTGAAAACATTTGAATGTCTCTTTTGTTTTTTAAATTGGGGGGGTTCCTCCCCCAAACCCACGTTTTTTTAACCCTTTTTTTTACTTACGAAACAAACAAAAAAACTATAAACTAAAAAGAAAGCCATTCGAGAAAAAAAATCCGGCAAAATGTTTTCGACATAATTGTATTGCGAAAAAATGTTTTCAAAAAAATGACCAGATACCAAAGAAAACGTATAGAAGGTGCTATAGAGGAATATATAACGTGGTGTGGATGGAAATATTAGGAAAATGGATGCTGGATCACATTGAATTTAGCTAAGCTACCTAAGAGACAGGCTGAGGCTGTAAGAATCAGGAGACACATTAAAACAGCGCTGTGTGCAGAGTCAACTATGAGTCAAGGTTGGCCCAGAGTGAAAGATGCTATTTTCATAGGATAAGCACAGAGCACAAAGGGAGTACGTAGATAAGCTCTGAATGTGCGACATTCATAATTGATGGAAGAAGACAAAAACATCGGTGAGAGCCAAACTGCTGGTCAATTAAAAGTGTACAAAGTTCATACGAGATAGAGTGAGCAAGTCTCTAGAGGCCAATAAGAGGAACAGCACCCTGAAATGAACACATCCGTGGTCTCTTCACATGTGACTCTGAAGCCAAAAACAAAGTCTATTCATTGGAGCCTTAAGCTAAGATAGTGGTGTGCCCACAGTCCCTTGAATGTTCTAGCACAGTGAGCAGGCACCATGTCAACTACCAGGGGAAGACTTTGCCGTGATTGGGAAATGGAGAGTAATCTGATGGGATTCAAACACCTAGGTTTCGTTTCACGTATGTGCTGCTAAGGAGCCAAATGTTCAAGGTTGGGATAGTATGCCAACCAATTAGTGGGGTTGGGGACAACATAGCAGGCAATGTTGCAGAAGCCAATCCATTGTTGTTTTTTCCACTATGATCAGCACTATATGTATTCAGAGGTAGTTCAAATCATTGCCTACAGATAAGGAGTAGCCAATGATACAGTGTTCCTTATATGTTCTGTAGGTAGATGTGTTCCCTTCATCAATCACTTCCCTTGATAGGTTTTGTATTTTGCCACATAGAATAACGCCATAGATGACGCATAGTGGGGTATAAGACATACATGCAATCAAGGTATTTGTGAGTGTGCATTGTAAGGAACTCATGGTGGCAACAGTCAAGACAGATACAAGTGATCACAGTTCAAGGGTGTTTATTAAATTGTATAATGGGTGAGAAAAACACCTAATCTAAATCTATTTCTAAGATGAGAGCAAGCTACGACCATCAAATAACAATAAAACAGTCCCAGTGGCATCTTGTCAAATCAAAAGGGCCTATACTAAAAAAAATATTGACAATCCTTACAACTAAATTACTAAGTAGTGTGGGATAATGTTCACAAGAAAAGAACGACGTGTTCACCAAATTATAAGTCAAGATTGTAGGGCTGGGGTCTCTCTTCCCCACATTTTTTTGCACGGGATAAAGCAGGACCTTTGAGCACCTCACACTACTAGGCCTCTTCAGTATGAGGTTACATTTCCCTTCAACGATGCCAGGACCTTCTGGGGCCAAGTGTCTTTCCTGCAAAGTCTCTTGCCTCGGAATACCTGCTGTACGATAAACAATGAACAAACAAAAGTTCCTTGGATAATTTTTGATGTTCGACCACAGCTCTTCACCCCTTTGCATCTCTCTCAGCCGGGCTCTGATCCTTCTTACAATGTTAGGCTCCCTCAATCGGGTTCCTTATGCCCTTTCACTCAAAACGCATCATTCAACAGGTTTCAATGTCCTTGTGAGTAACTATCCATTGTGGACATCCCTCAACCAGGTTCACATTTGTCGTCACAATGTTAATAGGTGTTTTAACACAATGCGAGATTCACTTCCCTTGGTTTTCCAGCCCCCAGTCAGGCTTTCTCATAAACCCCAGTCAGGCTTCACACATTCACAGTTCAATTAGTTTTCTCCAATGTGTCAAAGACTTTCGAGTGTACAAGGGGTTTTGCTCGACCCTTTTGGGACCACATTGACACATCATGTTGGCCTCTCCTAAGGCCTCTTGGTTCTCGTAGTTTGTGCAAACAACACAACCCACAATGTTTTCAGTCAGAGTCCTATAAATAAGGGCCCCGTTACGCCTGACCACTCTGCTTCTGACCTTCTATTAGGGTTTCTTTAACATGCAATCACACAAGTTCTTTGTTCAACAATGTTGCAGTCTGCAACCTTGGGCCCAGCAAAGTTTGGTTCTACTATCTGTCTTCTCTGACGCAGCGGCTGTGCTGAACTTTTGGAGTTTCTTGTCTCTGGAGTAAAGAACGGCACCACGGCGGCAAGCACTCGCTCCTGCTTTGGCTATCTGCTCCACTGTGGGATTGGGCATGAGCTTTTTCCTTGATAACCCGATGACTACATCTACCAGAAGCCCTTGCAGCAGAAATCATCATTGATTATCATCACCTGCACTTGAAGTGAGCTGCAAGTTAAGACTGCCTCCCTGATGACGTGTCAGAGCACAGAAACCGGTCGGAGGAGAACACCAGTGGCTGAGAAGGTTGTGCAGGGAACTGGAGTGCGCCCCTCTCCTCATTTTACCATATTTCCAGGATTGAAGGGTGGAATCTTCAAGACCTGATATGGTGCTGCACCGGGGTGATATATGCCCTGCTTTGGAGTGCCTCACTGCAGGCTACTTCCCCCCTTTCTCCACTGTGGGATTGGGCATGAGCTTTTTCCTTGATAACGCGATGACTACATCTACCAGAAGCTCTTTCAGCAGAAATCATCATTGATTATCATCACCTGCACTTGTTGTGAGCTGCAAGTTAAGACTGCCTCCCTGATGACGTGTAAGAGCACAGAAACCGGTCGGAGGAGAACACCAGTGGCTGAGAAGGTTGTGCAGGGAACTGGAGTGCGTCCCTCTCCTCGTTTTACCATATTTCCAGGATTTAAGGGTGGAATCTTCAAGACCTGATATGGTGCTGCACTGGGGTGATATATGCCCTGCTTTGGAGTGCCTCACTGCAGACTACCCCCCCCCCCTTTCTCCACTGTGGGATTGGGCATGAACATTTTCCTTGATAACCTGATGACTACATCTACCAGAAGCCCTTGCAGCAGAAATCATCATTGATTATCAACATCTGCACTTCTTGTGAGCAGCAAGTTAAGACTGCCTCCCTGATGATGTGTAAGAGCACAAAAACCGGTCGAAGGAGAACACCAGTGGCTGAGAAGGTTGTGCAGGGAACTGGAGTTCGCCCCTCTCCTCGTTTTACCATATTTCCAGGATTGAAGGGTGGAATCTTCAAGACCTGATAGGGTGCTGGACCGGGGTGATGTATGCCCTGCTTTGGAGTGCCTCACTGCAGGCTACTCCCCCCTTTCTACACTGTGGGATTGGGCGTGAGCTTTTTCCTTGATAACCTGATGACTACATCTACCAGAAGCCCTTGCAGCAGAAATCATCATTGATTATCATCACCTGCACTTGTTGTGAGCTGCAAGTTAAGACTGCCTCCCTGATGACGTGTAAGAGCACAGAAACCGGTCGGAAGAGAAAACCAGTGGCTGAGAAGGTTGTGCAGGGAACTGGAGTGTGCCCCTCTCCTCGTTTTACCATATTTCCAGGATTGAAGGGTAGAATCTTCAAGACCTGATAGGGTGCTGCACCGGGGTGATATATGCTCTGCTTTGGAGTGCCTCACAGCAGGCTACTCCCCCCACCCCCCGCTTTCTCCACTGTGGGATTGGGCATGAGCTTTTTCCTTGATAACCTGATGACTACATCTACCAGAAGCCCTTGCAGCAGAAATCATCATTGATTATCATCACCTGCACTTGCTGTGAGCTGCAAGTTAAGACTGCCTCCCTGATGACGTGTAAGAGCACAGAAACCGGTCGGAGGAGAACACCAGTGGCTGAGAAGGTTGTGCAGGGAACTGGAGTGTGCCCCTCTCCTCGTTTTACCATATTTCCAGGATTGAAGGGTGAAATCTTCAAGACCTGATAGGGTGCTGCACCGGGGTGATATATGCCCTGCTTTGGAGTTCCTCACTGCAGACTACCCCCCCCCCCCCTTTCTCCACTGTGGGATTGGGCGTGAACATTTTCCTTGATCACCTGATCACTACATCTACCAGAAGCTCTTGCAGCAGAAATCATCATTGATTATCAACATCTGCACTTGCTGTGAGCAGCAAGTTTAGACTGCCTCCCTGATGACGTGTAAGAGCACAAAAACCGGTCGAAGGAGAACACCAGTGGCTGAGAAGGTTGTGCAGGGAACTGGAGTTCGCCCCTCTCCTCGTTTTACCATATTTCCAGGATTGAAGGGTGGAATCTTCAAGACCTGATAGGGTGCTGGACCGGGGTGATATATGCCCTGCTTTGGAGTGCCTCACTGCAGGCTACTCCCCCCTTTCTCCACTGTGGGATTGGGCGTGAGCTTTTTCCTTGATAACCTGATGACTACATCTACCAGAAGCCCTTGCAGCAGAAATCATCATTGATTATCATCACCTGCACTTGTTGTGAACTGCAAGTTAAGACTGCCTCCCTGATGATGTGTAAGAGCACAGAAACCGGTCGGAGGAGAACACCAGTGGCTGAGAAGGTTGTGCAGGGAACTGAAGTGTGCTCCTCTCCTCGTTATACCATATTTCCAGGATTACAGGGTGGAATCTTCAAGATTTGATAGGGTGCTGCACCGGGGTTATACATGCCATGCTTTGGAGTGCCTTCCTGTAGGCTACTTCCCCCTCCCCCGCTTTCTCCACTGTGGGATTGGGCGTGAACTTTTTCCTTGATAACCTGATGACGACATCTACCAGAAGCCTTGGCAGCAGAAATCATCATTGATTATCATCACCTGCACTTGCTCTGAGCTGCAAGTTAAGACTGCCTCCCTGATGACATGTAAGAGCACAGAAACCGGTCGGAGGAGAACACCAGTGGCTGAGAAGGTTGTGCAGGGAACTGGAGTGCACTCCTCTCCTCGTTTTACCATATTTCCAGGATTGAATGGTGGAATCTTCAAGACCTGATAGGGTGGTGCACCGGGGTGATGTATGCCCTACTTTGGAGTGCCTCACTGCAGGCTACTCCCCCCTTTCTCCACTGTGGGATTGTGCGTGAGCTTTTTCCTTGATAACCTGATGACTACATCTACCAGAAGCCCTTGCAGCAGAAATCATCATTGATTATCATCACCTGCACATAAAGTGAGTTGCAAGTTAAGACTGCCTCCCTGATGACGTGTAAGAGCACAGAAACCGGTCGGAGGAGAACACCAGTGGCTGAGAAGGTTGTGCAGGGAACTGGAGTGCACCCATCTCCTCGTTTTACCATATTTCCAGGATTATAGGGTGGAATCTTCAAGACCTGATAGGGTGCTTCACCGGGGTGATACATGCCCTGCTTTGGAGTGCCTCACAGCAGGCTACCCCCCCCCCCCCGCTTTCTCCACTGTGGGATTGGGCATGAGCTTTTTCCTTGATAACCTGATGACTACATAAACCAGAAGCCCTTGCAGCAGAAATCATCATTGATTATCATCACCTGCACTTGCTCTGAGCTGCAAGTTAAGACTGCCTCCCTGATGACGTGTAAGCGCACAGAAACCAGTCGGAGGAGAACATCAGTGGCTGAGAAGGTTGTGCAGGGAACTGGAGTGCGCCCCTCTCCTCGTTTTACCATATTTCCAGGATTGAAGGGTGGAATCTTCAAGACCTTATAGGGTGCTGCGCCGGGGTGATATATGCCCTTCTTTGGAGTGCCTCACTGCAGGCTACTCCCCCCTTTCTCCACTGTGGGATTGAGCATGAGCTTTTTCCTTGATAACCTGATGACTACATCTACCAGAAGCCCGTGCAGCAGAAATCATCATTGATTATCATCACCTGCACATAAAGTGAGCTGTAAGTTAAGACTGCCTCCCTGATGACGTGTAAGAGCACAGAAACCGGTCGGAGGAGAACACCAGTGGCTGAGAAGGTTGTGCAGGGAACTGGAGTGCACCCACCTCCTCGTTTTACCATATTTCCAGGATTATAGGGTGGAATCTTCAAGACCTGATAGGGTGCTGCACCGGGGTGATACATGCCCTGCTTTGGAGTGGCTCACAGCAGGCTACTACCCCCTTTCTCCACTGTGGGATTGGGCGTGAGCATTTTCCTTGACAACCTGATGACTACATCTACCAGAAGCCCTTGCAGCAGAAATCATCATTGATTACATTCACCTGCACTTGCTGTGAGCTGCAAGTTAAGACTGCCTCCCTGATGACGTGTAAGAGCACAGAAACCAGTCGGAGGAGAACACCAGTGGCTGAGAAGGTTGTGCAGGGAACTGGAGTGCACCCATCTCCTCGTTTTACCATATTTCTAGGATTGAAGGGTGGAATCTTCAAGACCTGATAGGGTGCTGCACCAGGGTGATATATGCCCTTCTTTGGAGTGCCTCACTGCAGGCTACGTCCCCCCCTTTCTCCACTGTGGGATTGGGCATGAGCTTTTTCCTTGACAACCTGATGACTACATCTACCAGAAGCCCTTGCAGCAGAAATCATCGTTGACTATCATCACCTGCACATAAAGTGAGCTGCAAGTTAAGACTGCCTCCCTGATGACGTGTAAGAGCACAGAAACCGGTCGGAGGAGAACACCAGTGGCTGAGAAGGTTGTGCAGGGAACTGAAGTGCGCTCCTCTCCTCGTTATACCATATTTCCAGGATTATAGGATGGAATCTTCAAGAACTGATAGGGTGCTGCACCGGGGCGATACATGCCCTGCTTTGGAGTGCCTCCCTGTAGGCTACTCCCCCCCCCCGCTTTCTCCACTGTGGGATTGGGCGTGAACTTTTTCCTTGATAACCTGATGACGACATCTACCAGAAGCCTTGGCAGCAGAAATCAGCATTGATTATCATCACCTGCACTTGCTCTGAGCTGCAAGTTAAGACTGCCTCCCTGATGACGTGTAAGAGCACAGAAACCGGTCGGAGGAGAACACCAGTGGCTGAGAAGGTTGTGCAGGGATCTGGAGTGCACTCCTCTCCTCGTTTTACCATATTTCCAGGATTGAATGGTGGAATCTTCAAGACCTGATAGGGTGGTGCACCGGGGTGATGTATGCCCTGCTTTGGAGTGCCTCAATGCAGGCTACTCCCCCCTTTCTCCACTGTGGGATTGTGCGTGAGCTTTTTCCTTGATAACCTGATGACTACATCTACCAGAAGCCCTTGCAGCAGAAATCATCATTGATTATCATCACCTGCACATAAAGTGAGCTGCAAGTTAAGACTGCCTCCCTGATGACGTGTAAGAGCACAGAAACCGGTCGGAGGAGAACACCAGTGGCTGAGAAGGTTGTGCAGGGAACTGGAGTGCACCCATCTCCTCGTTTTACCATATTTCAAGGATTATAGGGTGGAATCTTCAAGACCTGATAGGGTGCTGCACCGGGGTGATACATGCCCTGCTTTGGAGTGCCTCACAGCAGGCTACTCCCCCCCCGCTTTCTCCACTGTGGGATTGGGCATGAGCTTTTTCCTTGATAACCTGATGACTACATCTACCAGAAGTCCTTGCAGCAGAAATCATCATTGATTATCATCACCTGCACTTGCTGTGAGCTGCAAGTTAAGACTGCCTCCCTGATGACGTGGAAGCGCACAGAAACCGGTCAGAGGAGAACAACAGTGGCTGAGAAGGTTGTGCAGGGAACTGGAGTGCGCCCCTCTCCTCGTTTTATCATATTTCCAGGATTGAAGGGTGGAATCTTCAAGACCTTATAGGGTGCTGCACCGGGGTGATATATGCCCTTCTTTGGAGTGCCTCACTGCAGGCTACTCCCCCCTTTCTCCACTGTGGGATTGTGCGTGAGCTTTTTCCTTGATAACCTGATGACTACATCTACCAGAAGCCCTTGCAGCAGAAATCATCATTGATTATCATCACCTGCACATAAAGTGAGCTGCAAGTTAAGACTGCCTCCCTGATGACGTGTAAGAGCACAGAAACCGGTCGGAGGAGAACACCAGTGGCTGAGAAGGTTGTGCAGGGAACTGGAGTGCACCCATCTCCTCGTTTTACCATATTTCCAGGATTATAGGGTGGAATCTTCAAGACCTGATAGGGTGCTGCACCGGGGTGATACATGCCCATCTTTGGAGTGCCTCACAGCAGGCTACTCCCCCACCCCCCGCTTTCTCCACTGTGGGATTGGGCATGAGCTTTTTCCTTGATAACCTGATGACTACATCTACCAGAAGCCCTTGCAGCAGAAATCATCATTGATTACATTCACCTGCACTTGCTGTGAGCTACAAGTTAAGACTGCCTCCCTGATGACGTGTAAGAGCACAGAAACTGGTCGGAGGAGAACACCAGTGGCTGAGAAGGTTGTGCAGGGAGCTGGAGTGCGCCCATCTCCTCGTTTTACCATATTTCCAGGATTGAAGGGTGGAATCTTCAAGACCTTATAGCGTTCTGCACTGGGGTTATATATGCCCTGCTTTGGAGTGCCTCACTGCAGTCTACTCCCACCACCCTTTCTCCACTGTGGGTTTGGGCGTGAACTTTTTCCTTGATAACCTGATGACTACATCTACCAGAAGCCCTTGCAGCAGAAATCATCATTGATTATCAACACCTGCACTTGCTGTGAGCCGCAAGTTAAGACTGCCTCCCTGATGACGTGTAAGAGCACAGAAACTGGTCGGAGGAGAACACCAGTGGCTGAGAAGGTTGTGCAGGGAACGGGAGTGCGCTCATCTCCTCGTTTTACCATGTTTCCAGGATTGAAGGGTGGAATCTTCAAGACCTTATAGGGTGCTGCACCGGGGTGATATATGCCCTTCTTTGGAGTGCCTCACTGCAGGCTACTCCCCCCTTTCTCCACTGTGGGATTGTGCGTCAGCTTTTTCCTTGATAACCTGATGACTACATCTACCAGAAGCCCTTGCAGCAGAAATCATCATTGATTATCATCACCTGCACATAAAGTGAGCTGCAAGTTAAGACTGCCTCCCTGATGACGTGTAAGAGCACAGAAACTGGTCGGAGGAGAACACCAGTGGCTGAGAAGTTTGTGCAGGGAGCTGGAGTGCGCCCATCTCCTCGTTTTACCATATTTCCAGGATTGAAGGGTGGAATCTTCAAGACCTTATAGGGTTCTGCACTGGGGTTATATATGCCCTGCTTTGGAGTGCCTCACTGCAGTCAACTCCCACCACCCTTTCTCCACTGTGGGTTTGGGCGTGAACTTTTTCCTTGATAACCTGATGACTACATCTACCAGAAGCCCTTGCAGCAGAAATCATCATTGATTATCAACACCTGCACTTGCTGTGAGCCGCAAGTTAAGACTGCCTCCCTGATGACGTGTAAGAGCACAGAAACTGGTCGGAGGAGAACACCAGTGGCTGAGAAGGTTGTGCAGGGAACGGGAGTGCGCCCATCTCCTCGTTTTACCATATTTCCAGGATTGAAGGGTGGAATCTTCAAGACCTCATAGGGTTCTGCACTGGGGTTATATATGCCCTGCTTTGGAGTGCCTCACTGCAGGCTACTCCCCCCCATCCTTTCTCCACTGTGGGATTGGGCGTGAGCTTTTTCCTTGATAACCTGATGACTACATCTACCAGAAGCCCTTGCAGCAGAAATCATCATTGATTATCATCACCTGCACTTGCTGTGAGCTGCAAGGTAAGACTGTCTCCGTGATGACATGTAAGAGCACAAAACCGGTCGGAGGAGAACACCAGTGGCTGAGAAGGTTGTGCAGGCAACTGGAATGCGCCCCTCTCCTCGTTTTACCATATTTCCAGGATTGAAGGGTGGAATCTTCAAGACCTGATATGGTGCTGTACCGGAGTGATATATGCCCTGCTTTGGAGTGCCTCACTGCAGGCTATTCCCCCCCTTTCTCCACTGTGGGATTGGGCATGAACTTTTTCCTTGATAACCTGATTA
The DNA here is from genome assembly GCF_040938575.1 of Ambystoma mexicanum. Taxonomy (NCBI): domain Eukaryota; kingdom Metazoa; phylum Chordata; class Amphibia; order Caudata; family Ambystomatidae; genus Ambystoma; species Ambystoma mexicanum. The sequence goes on along the minus strand of NC_090935.1, from coordinate 838,608,840 downwards.
CTACATCTACCAGAAGCCCTTGCAGCAGAAATCATCATTGATTACCATCACCTGCACTTGCTGTGAGCTGCAAGTTAAGACTGCCTCCCTGATGACATGTAAGAGCACAGAAACCAGTGGCTGAGAAGGTTGTGCAGGTAACTGGAGTGCACCCCTCTCCTCGTTTTACCATATATATATTCAGTGAAAAAACTTTGTCAAAGGGACGTTATGGTTAAGTTGCGCTACTAAAAACCTATGAAATTCAGTGACAAAACTTTGTTAAAGGGACGTTATGGTTCCAAGTAAAACCGAAAAACCCTTGAAATTCGCCAGTTATGGTAAGCTAAGCAACCATAACTTGCGCCACCACCGTGCACTGCTAAGACTAACACCCACGACATCAAAGATGACATCACACATGTCATTGATGACATCACTGATGACGTCACATGTCTGGCTCACTCTTTTTTCTTTTGCTGACATATCTAGGCTACATGGTTTTCTTCAGTAACAGTCAGAAACAAAAAAAAATATTTTATTTGTAGACGTATCCTTCAAGTAGGTTCTTACAATAATTCCCCTAGAGTCCAGTCACATCATATGAAACATATACATAGGGGAAGACACAAGCTTGAAAGACAGCAATCCTTTTTGTGCATAAAGATAATCAATAGACTTATCAGCTCTTTCTGATAGTTCTGTTGTTTTTTTATGGCTGTACTTTCCCTGTATATGGTCATATTTGTATACATTGTACTCACACTACTTTCCTTAGGGTCCAATCACATCAAGTGATACATATACATAGGGTAAATAGCAGCTTTGAAACAGCAATCATTTATTTGCATGAACATAATCAGTTAGGTTATGAATTGTTTCTGCTACTACTTGTGCTTTTTTATCTATCTATTAAGAAAACAATTATCATTTCAATGTTCAACATATTAACATTACGAATATTATATTGTTATTGTTATTGTTATTGTTATTTTGCACTTATATAGCGCCTTATATACCATTGGTATGGTCTGAAGGCGCTGGTAGGTTGAACGCTCTTGGGAACCGAAGTTCAGGTCAGTAGAGAGAGAAGAGAGAGTCCAAAAAGTGCGTGTGCGCACCTTGTATGTGTACAACTGGTGCGGAATTCAAGTGGTAGCTGCTTCTTAGCGGTAGGTGTGGTGGTTGAGAGATCAGTAGTATGTGTTCGCTCTGGCCGGCTTTTATCCAGATCGAGTGTGGCTGCGTTAGGCCTGAGGAGAACGCCTGGCTGGGGGGTGCGAAACCAGCAATGTTTACTCAGAGTGATGGGAGTGAGCGGGAGATGTTGATATGAGAACAGTTATACCGAATGGTGTCATAGTATCTCTGTGTTCTAGTTGAGTGGTGGTGTAAGGGAGAGAGTAAGCGTGGGGTGTGGTATGATGTATTTCCTTCATTCCAAAGCATAATTATGTACGTCATGCAATTCCGTGCCATTGGTACACTTCTAAATTCAACTTTCTCCAAGAGGCAATTGGTCACAACTTCTAAATGCAATTGGGTACACTTGGGTACACTTCTAAATTCAGCTTTCTCAGAGAGGCTATTGGGCGCAACTTCTAAATGCATTTGGGAACACTTCTAAATGCAGTTGGGAACACTTCTAAATGCAGTTGGGCACAACTTCTAAATGCAGTTGGGAACACTTCTAAATGCAATTGGGTGCACTTCCAAATGCAATTGGGTACACTTCCAAATTCAGCTTTCTCCAGGAGGCTTTTGGTCACAACTTCTAACTGCAATTGTGTACACTTCCAAATGTCAGCTTTCTCACAGAGGCTATTGGGCGCAACTTCTAAATGTAATTGAGTACACTTCTAGATTCAGCTTTCCCAAAGAGGCTATTGGGTGCAACTTCTAAATGCAAATGGGTACACTTCTAAATTCTCAAAGAGACTATTGGGCGCAGTTTCTAAATGCCATTGGGTACACTTCTAAATGCAATTGGGCAGAACTTCTTACTGCAATTGGGTGCAACTGCTAAATGCAGTTGGGACCACTTCTAAATGCAATTGGGTGCACTTCCAAATTCAGCTTTCTCCAAGAGGCTATTGGTCACCACTTCAAATGCTATTGGGTACACTTCCAAATTTTAGCTTTCTCACAGAGGCTATTGGGCGCAACTTCTAAATGCGGTTGGGTACACTTCTAAATGCAAATTGGGTACACTTGAGTACACTTCTAAATTCAACTTTCTCAGAGAGGCTATTGGTCACAACTTCTAAGTGCAGTTGGGCGCGACTTCTTACTGCAATTGGGTACACTTCTAAATGCAAATTGGGTACACTTGAGTACACTTCTAAATTCAACTTTCTCAGAGAGGCTATTGGTCACAACTTCTAAATGCAGTTGGGACCTCTTCTAAATTCAATTGGGCGCAACTTCTAAATGCAGTGGGGAAAAGTTCTAAATACAATTGGGTACACTTCTAAATTCAGCTTTCTCCAAGAGGCCATTGGTCACCACTTCTAAATGCAGTTGGTTACACTTCCAAATTTCAGCTTTCTCACAGAGGCTATTGGGCGCAACTTCTAAATGCAGTTGGGTACACTTTTTAATGCAAGTGGGTACACTTCTAAATTCAACTTTCTCAGAGAGTCTATTGGTCACAACTTCAAAATGCAATTGGGTACACTTCTAAATGCAAGTGGGGACAGTTCTAAATGCAGATGGGAAACACTTCTAAATGCAATTGGGTACACTTCCAAATTTCAGATTTCTCACAGAGGCTATTGGGCGCAACTTCTAAATGCGGTTGGGTACACTTCTAAATGCAAATTGGGTACACTTGAGTACACTTCTAAATTCGACTTTAATATATACCTTCATCTTGTACGCTACACACAATGCTATGTTTCTGCATGAGTAGATTAGTATACTAGATAGAACCCCATAACAGAATGCTACTTATATCAATGCATCGTTCAATGCACTAATTAGGGTATGATATTTATTGCAATCATCCTTGACACTTTTTTCGCTATATTATAATAAGAATCCCTTGTACACATATTTCATGAAAAGTACATACACATGTGATGTCATCAGTGATGTCATCAATGACATTTGTGATGTCATCTTTGATGTTGTGGGTGTTAGTCTTAGCAGTGCACGGTGGTGGCGCGAGTTATGGTTGCTTAGCTTACCATAACTGGCGAATTTCAAGGGTTTTTCGGTTTTACTTGGAACCATAACGTCCCTTTAACAAAGTTTTTTTCACTGAATTTCATAGGTTTTTAAAAGCGCAACTTAACCATAACGTCCCTTTAACAAAGTTTTTTCACTGAATTTCATAGATTTTTAGTAATGCAACTTAACAATAATGACTTTCACTTTATATACATATCATATGGAACTGACTGAATCTCTTCTACTGTACTTGATGTCCGCAAACTCATTTAATGTTTGCAGACATGTTCGAAGAACAGTACCACTACCTAAAAACTCTGGGGGGGTATGTTTGATTGTTATATCATAACATAGGAACATTTAACAAATTCAAAAGAATCACACAAACACATTTTATGTACTAATACATAAGAAATGTAACCCATATATACAACACACTAACCATTCATTTAAATGCACTGTGTTCTAAAATGGAATATACCACAAGAAAATAAATTGGCTTCCAACATAATTACCTCACAAACACGACATAACTGAGAACAAGAGCAGACCCACTGAGTATATAGGACATATCTTACCTGAAATAGTAAGTGTACTTAGTTGTATTCATATATTCATATATTTATATACTTTCTGTATTAGATAAAAAAATATATTATCTTTTTTTTTTTCTCTCACAGAAATGTCTAGTACTCTGGAATGGCTAGAGGAACATTTCCCACATCAAGAAATGTCACAAGATAGTGAAACTAATGGTAAACACTTTATAATATAAACCATTTAATTATTATTATTTTGTATCTCCATAACCCAAAACGTTTTGATGAGACTTCCATCCCTTCTTCACCTAATAACAATCATGATGAAAACCCCTAATTCTCCTGTTTTTGTTTCTGTTTCTGCCTCACCTTCTCTTTCATAAATTATCAATATATGTTAAATAAAGTTAAATTTTTATATTGTGTTGTAAATAGTTTTTTTTTTTTAAAAAAACAATTTAGGTGTCCGCGGACAGTGCAGGTGTTCTGAAATGTTCGTAAATAAACGAAAATGGAGGTCCTGAAGAACACTACAACTGTTCGTACTGTTCGCTAGCAAGATGAAACTATTCTAAGAACACACGCAGTGTCCTGAAATGTTGTAAAAAAAATTAAAGTGTCCTAAAGAACACTATATCTGTCCGTAGTTTTCGCTAGCAAGTTCAATCTGTTCTAAGAACACACGCGGTGTCCTTAATTGTTCGTAATTAAACGAAAATGGAGGTGTCTTAAAGAACACTATACCTGTCCGTACTGTTTGCTAGCAAGTTGAAAATGTTCCAAGAACACAATTGGTGTCCTGTAATGTTCATACATAAACGAAATTGAACGTGTCCCGAAGAACACTATATCTGTCCTTACTGTTTGCTAGCAAATTTAAACTGTTCTAAGAACACACGCAGTGTCCTGAAATGTTCGTTTCATGTGTGACGCAATTTTAATTAGTTCAGGACCCGAACACTGTACGTAGAACATCAACGCACATGCGCTAGTCAATCTCTGTGCATTTGATGTCCTGCGGACATGCGCTTCCTTTGCGGACTTGTTCTCAAACGGATCATATGACCGCGCCCACGCTGATCGCGTGTTCTGAATGCGGACACTGTTCGGGTCCCCGAACAAATTAAAAGTACATTTTCAATTAATCCATAATATTTTTTAATAAAATCTCACCATGGCAAAAGTCCCACATATAATCCTGAGTTCCTACATACCTTTTGAAACTTTTGAAACTTTTTTTGTGTTCGATCTGTCCGCGGACAGCACGCATGTCCGCGGACCGCGTACAAGCACCCCTATAAAGGACCATGCTCTAGAGCTTATTCTCATTGAGTTTCTGGCTATTCTTCGAATCACAGCGATTTTTGCTGCCAACTGCAGATTTCCAATGCATCTTTGATGGCATCCCTGGCTGCTGAATTGCCACCTGGTGCTGCACCTGCTTCAGCAGCACCCCCACCCCCTCCACCACCACCACCTCCCCAAGGGTCTGAAGAGGAGAACAGGAGTGAGGATGCGGAGGAGGAAGAAGAGGATGATGAGAATGAGGTAGAGGTAAACCCTACTACCCGCACTAGGCGTGAGTCTTGGGTGTGGCGGTTATTTACCATTCATGTGAATGTTCCTAAGGCTCGTGCGAACCGTGTTACCTGCAATGAGTGCAAAATGACACTCAGTCGCGGGAAGCACGGTAAGTACAGCTTTGGGACCACTACTATGAAGCGACACCTGAGGTCATTTCACTCTGGGGCTATTCGCAGGGTTGTACCTTGCGAAGAATGTAGCAGGTTGATTTCCTCTACTTCATCCTCTGTTTCTGATCCTGTCACCACAAGGACCACCTCTGTGGGACAGCATCTTCCTCAAGCTGCCTCACAGGCCATACAGAATGCTGATGACCCTTACTTTTCTAGGGTCACAGTTGTATGTATTTACTGTGACACAGTACTCTGCAGGGGGGAGCAACTTCATAGTGCTTTTGAGACTATCATCTCAGAGCACGAGAAGATCTGCTCACTACCCAAATAAATCCCACTCTACATCTTCCTCTCTCAGCTCGCCCTTTCTTATCCCTGTGGTTGGTGCCCCCCCTTTACCTTCCTTTCCCTTCCTCTCCTAGTGTGTCGTGTATAAAAAAAACCAAAAAAATACAAAATATCAAAAATCCAAAAAAAACTAAGGCTCTTTTCAGAGCCGCCTTTCACAGTTAAAAAATAGAAGTGAAAATAAATGAAGCAGGGCCCTTTGTATTTTTTAGAAGTCCGCGGACAGTTCGCGAACATTTAAAAAAATGGGGTTGCTACCCCATCACAAACATTGCAATTTTCTCTGGGAGGAAGTGGTGGCTCTGAAAAGAGCCTTTGGGAGGTGTTTGTAAATCAAAAATTATAAATGCTTAACACCTACTTCAAAATGGATGTTGTAATTCCAAAAAAGGTTGCAATGTATTTTGTACATTTCTCAGAAAAATCTGATTGCCACCATAAGTAAGATGGACTCCATCTTTACGAAAAATGTTTGTTCTAAGAAACAGAATATTTTCATTGTGAAAAGAAGTCATGCCAAAATCTTTTAGAAAGGCACAAACAGCTTTATTAACATTGCGCCTTGCTTTTTCCATTTGTGGACCAAATGAAGAAGAACGAAGCCACATTTGTCTTCGCGCAATCCGTGAAAATATCACTTGAGAATTAGGAAACATGTCCATAACCTTGCCAAGTCCTTGTTTCATAGCAAATTGGAAAAAAAATCCAGTCACATGTCCTAAACTGTTCCCTCCACAATGAATTACAATTATGTCTGGATGTTGCTCTGTCTCCAAAGTAGCACAGAGAGGTAGCAAGTCCAACCACTTTATTCCACGTACTCCATGCCAGTGTACTTCCACATGTGGGAATCCAAGATCTACAACTACTCCACAGCTTTCTGCATGCACCTTCAACCAATATATCCATGAATCTCCCAAAATCCATACAATCTTTTTCCTAAAATACACAGACATAGCTATCTGTTGTTCCCTCAGCAAAAACAGTATATGAGAAACTCTCTTCTGGCATAACACACCCACTAAACTTTCCTGACCTATACCTTTTAGTACTCATTCTCATTTGCATGACTTCTGAACCTGTAACTCCCGATGTCCGCGAACTACCGCCATGTCCGCGGACATATCGTAACATGAACAGCCCTGCTACCATTTCTACTTCACTCTCTCTGCCATTCCCTCATTGGATGTAGCTAAGAAATCACATGACCATGCACCAATCACATTCAAGACCTCTACATCTAACTGCATCATCATAGATCAGCACTGCAAATGTACTGTGAATCTCTCTGAGTACAAGTGTCATATCATTGGCAAGCACCATCTACCAAAAATACTGTACAAGACTCCAAGATTTCTACTTGCAGCTCCATGCATATCCATATGCATGAACACAAACTTCAGGTATGCATATTTTCTGTACAGTAGATGAACACATTTTCAAACAGACTTTTAGCTTGTGTAATATTTAAAATGCATTTTCTGTATTTTTTCAATTTCCTAAAATCTACTATCACTTATAAACCTTTATACTATTTACTTTCTTTATACACACACACTCAAATCATGTTAAACTAACATTTTTTAAATGAAATATATAGACTACATATATTCAAACAAAATTGCATGCAAGCACAATCTATGTTTAAATCTTTAAAAAAATACTTATACAATTTCATATTTTTTGTTTTTATTTATTTATTTACTTAATTACTTTAATTTAGACATGACATTGAGGCGCTATTACCTAGAACAGCTTAGTTACAGAAATAGTGGTATTCACTGGTATATTATAAATTTCACAAGACATAGTAAAGATATTTTTTTGCTACAGTTAGTCATTCAATACAATTTGTTCATTAAGAACATATCATATGTACTGAACTGATGCAATGTATCTTATGTAAATAAATTAGTTTAATGGTTTTAAAGAAGGCACTGAGGATTTCAATTAAAAAAATCAATATCTAAATTAAAAACAGTGCTATATACAAACAAAGTTACTAATTTGAAGCTTTTACAATTGCAGTGAAGACCAGTCTCCTGAAAAGAAGCAGCCCAATTCGAAGAACAAATAAGAACTAAGAATTTACCTGTTAATTTAAGAAAAAAAGTAAGTAGAATATCACCATAATATTTGTAATATTAATCAAACATACTATAACGTTAATACAAGCTATTTCTGTGCCTAAAAATAGAGATTGTGTACCATTTTGTCCAAAAATCTCCATGTCTTAAACAACGATTTACAGCCAGAATGGCCCACAAATTCCTATTTTTGGACACACAAATTACCCAACTGAACCGCTACAATTTTCATATTATAGAACAAACAACTGTTTTAATTGTATACATTAGATTTACTTTTTGTACTTTTCCACACCACTATCTTACTTTTTTTTTGTCATCTGAACCCCAGTTTAGTAACGCATAAATTCAAGAATACCTATCCCTACTAGTTATAGTTCCCAATGCACAATCACACACCATTACATATATCTTTATCATCTTACTAAAACACTCATGCACACAGCATGCATACATTCCAGAACACCCCAACCCATATCTTCTTTATTTTTTTCAACAGACCCTAAAGAATGCCTACCAAAAGTCAAGTCCGTAGAAAGCAACGCAAACGTAGAGCAAATGAAAATAGAAGTGTCCAACATAAGCATCCATCTCTAGCAGAATTTGTAAAAAAAGTTGAAACAAAACAGCTAATACAATCATTTAGTGACACACAAGAAGTTTCAAGTACAAAAACTTTGCCTCCTCTATTAAAATGTAAAACAAACCAAAAAACAATTAACAGAAAATCAGCTATCACTACAGATAAAACTACTTCTTCAAATTTTAATATTTTGCAAAGTAATCATACCAAGAAAAGTATTTTAGCCAAAATATACCGTCACAAAGTCCTTCAAAATCTTATAAAAACAGGAGACAAATCAGGTTCAATGCTTAAAACCTATCGTAGGAAATTAATCTTAGAAGCGTTGATGGACAGTGTAATTCTTCTCAAAAGAAAGTTATTTATTTTACTGTTTAACTAAATGAAACCACTAACAAAACTAATAACTAAATTACAAAAAAGACTTCTCAATAAGCGAAATGTCAACAGAAAGAACTTCTTAAGTATCTGCGGAGGTGAATGGAATCACACTACGAGCACAGAACCATATTTTAATGAAGAAGCGTACAAACAAAAGCAAACAAATACAATTGCCATACATAGCAGTGGTCGAGGTTATGAAAAAGTGAATAATACCATAATGGAACAAGAAGTACTCCTTACAAAAATATGCCCTGAAAACTTAGAATTACCCCTCCATTCAACTGAATCAGAACGTCTAGTGTACAAATGGCCATGCACGTCAATGTGTAACATTCCCAAACAATGTTTGAAATCTTTACGCCAATTCCTCTATACATATGTAAAAAGCAAAGTCAAAATCAAAATGAAATTACTGCAAAATATAGATACCTGTCCAGTGCGCAAGTACACAGGACTACAAGGACATTCATTGGCCTGCATTACAGGACCTACTTGTAAAACCACTTTCCATGATATCAAAAGGATATCAACACATCATTCAACTATAAGACATCTAGTCTATAAATGTAATAACCTTATAATAAATAAAGTACTAGAAAGCAGGTTATCTTTTGGCAATTGTGAATGGAACCTACCTTCTCTTCAGTCAGCCCTCTCGGGATAGAAGCTAGAGGGAATTACCTGAAAACCCCTCTCAAACCCAGCCAAAAGGCTAGGCTGAAGTGGAATCTCCAGGGGAAACCCTGAAGGGAAAAAACAGCGCGATGTGCTGCTGGAGAGCGTGGATTCCTGCAACGACGGCTGAAGGATCACGTCTTTTGGAATGTTGTCTGTAGTCTTACCAGGTAGGATTCTGGGTGAGAGGAGTAGAGGTAAAGGTGAGTCTGGGTCCAGATTTCTAATCCGGAAGAAGAGAAGTAAAAGAGAAAGAAGCTTACCCTGACAGACCTATTCCTTTTTAGGCTTCTGTATTTCTTATCTGATGGGGAATGCAGACCTGTAGCCTATTACCAAATATAACAGATTAGGGAACGTTTAAAAGATACAGTTCAGAAGTCGTGAGAATTGGAATGAATCTTATCCAAAGGAAATAGCCCCAGGGAGATATGGGTAAGCACAGAATGAGAGGCTAACACAAGTAGAAACCGAAGGCAGAATGTTGCGTCCTAATGGCTGTTAACACAAAAACAAGGTTAGAAGAAAGAGAGACCTCCGCGAGAAAGCCGGACTCAATGCTAGAAGGTGGGGAATAACTACCGGTAAACGTAGCTGTGAAAACAGGAAGGTATCGTCTACTCAATCCGGATGGCAAGGATAGCAATGGAGCTTTCTACAAGTTCAGAACAAAGGAAAAAGGTAAGTGAAAGTGAGAGTAGTCATTGATAGTTGAATTTAGATAAGTAGAAACGAGCGAACTCACAATGCACAGCGCGACTCTAAGGAGAGAAGCAACACATAGGACCAAAGCTCCAGCTGCCGGATATTCCTTCCCAGAAGTCAGGGGCGGGGCTACCCGCGCAGTCCGGTGAACACGAACAACTGGTGTGCTGCTCGCAGTCCCGGGTACCTCCATGTTGGAAGTCCCGATTCCGAGTTGAACAGCGGGAAGTGAAACCTGGCGACGAGAAGCAGCGGGATTCAAGTGGACAGCTGTAACAATAAACTGTACTATGCTAAAAGTCCTGTTTTAGCACTAGCAAAGTTAAATAACATCCTTCTACATGGTACAGCAAAAGACCTACTTGAAGAAATTCACTATATCCAGAAAAAATATGTTGAAAGTGAAAGCCATTTACAGAATGAAATAGCTTTAAACCAATAAAGCAACAATTTACACATGGCAACATTTTGCTAAACACATACAAAAAAGAAATACTAAAATTTAAAAGTACATCAGCTGAAGTACCAAACCATGCATGTGTATGTTGCCGTAGAACTTTTTATAAAAGTAACACAAAAACTGTAGACCTATCATACAAAATAGAAGACAATGAAGATTCTAAATGGTTTGAATTAGCTCTCTACCTTGTAACAGAAAACAAATACGAAATAACTGAGCCCTTAATACTTTGCAGTTACTGCACTACAAAACTTGACAACAACCAAACTCCTTCAAGTGCTATCACAAATAATTTGGAATTATACCCAGTACCAAAACCCCTACAACAACTTCATTTATATGAGAGCATCATAATTCAAACAGTACACCCATTTCAAGCAATAATACGCCTTCAACCAAAAACAGCAAAATTACCTCCCTCTGAATTGGTAAAAGGCATTTGTGGAAAAGTAGTGTATTTACCATTAGATCTAAAAGAAAATGTGCATACTCTAGGAGTGCAACGTCCAATGCAGAAATCTTTAATTATCTTAGTAAATGGAGTACCTACAAAAGAAAAAAAAAATATGGCAACAGCTGGTAGATTTATATAAAGTTAGACAAGCCTTCCAATATCTTAAAGACAATAATGAATATTATAAAGAAATTAATATTGAACAAAACTTGAAAGATACAACTGAAATAATTCAAGAAACACAAGAAGCTGGTCAATTTGAGCTACTATATCCTGCTACAATATCAAATACTTTAGACCATTATACAATTCATCCTTTGCACTGTAATGACACCGTAGAAGTTGTACTGGAAACTTACCAAATGCGTCAAACAAAAGGATCGCCAATCAGCATATGGGAAAAAAGTATGGGAGCACATGCTTTTCCTCTACTCTTTCCTACTGGCAAAGGAGGAAGGTATGATGATAGACCTATTCAAATATCAGCTTCAGAATACTGCTCATTACTGATGTATTCTGAAGATCCCAGATTTAGACAAAATGTGGAATACATATTCCACCTACTCTTCGAAAGTGAACTAGCAACTTTATGTTATGGATTTGCACACATATGAAAATCGGGATCACACTTTCAAAATATGACAGCTACACAATTATTAGAGAAAGTGCAATAAAAGGATGAGGTTTTACAATCAAATATTACAAATCTATTAGCAAATATGCGTGGTACTAAAGAGTACTGGTTTCGACGTCATGGAGATGTACGTTGTATGATCAGAAACCTTGGCCCACCCACTTGGTTTGTAACATTAAGTTGTGCAGAATATGCATGGGAAGATTTACATGATTTCCTATGCATATCAAATAAAAACAAAACAAACATAGATATACTAACACCTGGAGAACTTTGTTCTTTGGATCCTGTTAATGTTTCAAGATATTTTCACCATTGCTTCATTGCTATGCTACATTGTATTTGTAATAAAACTGTTCCTCTCCTTGGAGAAGTGCAACACTTCTTTTGGAGAAAAGAATACCAAGCCAGAGGAGCACCACATATCCACATGCTTTTATGGATTAAAGATGCTCCTAAATTTGGTCAAGACAGTGATGCCACTGTTTTACAGTTTATTGAAAAATATGTCACTTGTGAAATTCCATCAGAAGCCACAAATAGTGATCCTCATGCACAAATTTTACAATTTCAAAGACACAAATGTGGAAAATATAGTCGTTGCAAATACAAAAACAAAGGGAAATACTACACCAAATGCCGATTTGGTTTCCCTAGACCAGTTACAAATACAAGTCAAGTGAACAACCTCATGTCTTCAGTTAGACATAGTGTTAAAGGTAAGTCACCTAAAAATACATATTACATAAAAAGAAAAGAAGAAGAAAAATATATCAATGATTATAATGCAATCATTGCCCACTTATGGAATGCAAACATAGATGTGCAGTACATTGCAGACAATTCTACTGCAGTTGCACGATATGTCACAGCATACTTAACTAAAGCAGAAAAGACAGAGCTCCAAGACCCTTGGAATGACCTGTCATCAGATAAAACATTATCTCAGAAATTATACAGCTTGGGCATAAAAATGCTCACCCATAGAGAATGTGGATCATATGAAGCAGCTGATCGTTTAACTGGTACTGCATTGTATGGTAAATCTGAAAATATAGTATGGCTAAGTCTTGGTCCAGCAAAATCATATGAAGATATAGAAACAATAGCCAAACATGATCCCAACAGCCAAGACATTTTAAAAAACAAATTATTGAACACATACTACCCAAACAGAAGTAATACTTTGGAAAACATGTGTCTATACCACATAGCCCAAAACTACACATACAAAAATAATATGAAACCTGATGTAAAAAACATGTAAATATAGAGTGACAAACTGTGAAGGCAGCTTAGTTAAACTCACTAAACCAAATATAATTAATCATATCATTTTGTCATTAAAGACTCCTCAACATAAAGAAATATATTACATGTCCCTGCTACAACTCTTCAAACCATAGAGAAAAGAAGAACAATTACTAGATAACTATGACTCATATGAGGATGCTTTCAAAGCAAATGAAAGCCCTATAACTGATGTAAACTTTACACAGTACAAAACAATGTTGCACAATGAACAGCAACACGAAGAAGAACTCCAAGCCCAACTAGATAAGGACACTCCTGACAGTAGTCAACCTTCTCTAACAAGAAGCCAGGAACCACTGGGAGAACCACTAATAATAAATGAGGCAGAATTAGCTATGATAGAAGTAGAAAACACCATGTGTCAGTATGAAGATAAGGAAGACTTAACTATACTACAATCAAAACTAAACAATGAGCAAAGTAGCATTTTTCAAGAAGTAACAAAACAAATTGCACATGGTGTAAAACATGAAAATAAAGAATGTTCCTGCCATAATTATACACCTATACTACTGTACGTCAGTGGTGAAGCTGGTTCTGGCAAAACATTCCTAATCAAAATCATTAGTAAGTTCCTTCAACAATTGACAAACAACAAACTGTCAGCTGTTGTCACTGCCCACACAGGTTTAGCTGCCTACAACATAGGTGGTGTTACATTACACCGATTACTACTATTACCAGTAGAACACCACAACAATTTAGACTATTACAAACTTTCTGCAGAAGCTGCAATGGAATTACTGGAGTATTGAAACAAATGAAAATGCTACTAATAGATGAAGTTAGCAGGTCTCCAACCTGATGTTAGCTTTGATTCACCTCAGATTACAAGAAGTACTCAAAACAGACTATGAAGAGCTCTTTGCAGGAAAACACATTATTGTTTTTGGAGATGTGCTTCAATTAACACCAGTAAAAGGTGAGCCTATTTTTAAAACATTAGGACACAAACTCTGCCGTAAAACTGTTGGCAGCATTGGAAATGTCAACCTTTGGCAACATTTCCAATACAGAGAATTAACAGAAAACATGCGGCAATTTGCAGATCTCACTTATGCCAACATTTTAAAAAGTATCAGAGTTGGTATACTTTCTAAAGAAGCAGAAGCAATATTGAAAACCCAGCACATTATTGCACTTTATGGTGATAATGCATGTGCTACAGATGTTATGGAACAATTAGCCCACAAAAATGTCAATTGTATGGCCTTAATGCCAACTCTTGCAAGCTGTTTCAAATTCAACAAAATCATGCTAAGTAAAGAAATGCAACCAATCATGGAAATTACCGCCACAGACAAACTAGATGTACATATTATGACACTACCCATGTGTGACAAAGCCACAACAAGACTAAGAGGCCGATTCATGGAATAATTAGCGCGGCGCAAGTGGGCAGAAACGTGCGAATCGCAGTGGAATAGCGAAAATCGCAGTGCAATTGCGAAAATCGCACGAAAAGCAGCGCACGTCGATTCATGGAAGGCCGTGCGCGAGAAAACCAGCGGATGTGCGATAAAAAGTGCGCGGCGCACGTTGGCGCACAGGCCATCTAACAGCGTGCGCCAGGTCACTGCGAAAATCGCACAGGCCACAGCGAAAATCGCACATAGCGCGGCGCACGCAACAAAAGTAGGCGGAACACGGGCGTAACACTCGGAATGGGGAACAACTTGCCAAAACGTGGGCGTCACGGGGGAAGTACAGGGCACAAGTGCGCGGAACGCCCACACGCTCGCCTACAACACGTATTCATGGAATCGAATAGGGGAAAAAAGCGCACGCTCAAACCAGCGCACAGGCACAAACACGACCGCCACAAGAAAGCAGGCGGTAGCGTCTCTGCGGCTGTAAGAAATGTGCGCCAAAAGGTGCGCCAACTAATCGCACCTATATACTGCCATGATGAATGTCCCATACTGTGGCCCTCCAGGAACAAAGACGTGCAAAGGGGTACCCACAAACACGGACACCCGCTGACAAAAAATACGTGTGCGTGTATACCGGGGTGCGCGGGAAGTCTAACACGCGATTTCAGCAGGGTACGTGCATCACAGGGGTTCGCGTGAAGTTTCACACGAGATCGGGTCTGGGGGAGCGGGCTACGTGTATTCCTGGGGTGCGCGGGAAGTTCCACACGCGAATAGGCTGGGCGCGTGTATTCCAGGGGTGCGCGGGAAGTTCCACACGCAAATAGCCTGGGCGCGTGTATTTCAGGGGTGCGCGGGAAGTTCCACACGCGAACAGACTGGGCGCGTGTATTTCAGGGGTGCGCGGGAATTTCCACACGCGAACAGCCTGGGCGCGTGTATTTCAGGGGTGCGGGGGAAGTTCCACACGCGAACAGCCTGGGCGCGTGTATTGCAGGGGTGCGCGGGAAGTTCCACACGCGAATAGCCTGGGCGCGTGTATATCAGGGGTGCGCGGGAAGTTCCACACGCGAACAGCCTGGGCGCGTGTATTTCAGGGGTGCGGGGGAAGTTCCACACGCGAACAGCCTGGGCGCGTGTATTTCAGGGGTGCGCGGGAAGTTCCACACGTGAACAGCCTAGGCGTGTGTATTTCAGGGGTGCGGGGGAAGTTCCACACGCGAACAGCCTGGGCGCGTGTATTTCAGGGGTGCGCGGGAAGTTCCACACGCGAACAGCCTGGGCGCGTGTATTGCAGGGGTGCGCGGGAAGTTCCACACGCGAACAGCCTAGGCGCGTGTATTTCAGGGGTGCGGGGGAAGTTCCACACGCGAACAGCCTGGGCGCGTGTATTTCAGGGGTGCGCGGGAAGTTCCACACGCGAACAGCCTGGGCGCGTGTATTGCAGGGGTGCGCGGGAAGTTCCACACGCGAATAGCCTAGGCGCGTGTATTTCAGGGGTGCGCGGGAAGTTCCACACGCGAACAGCCTGGGCGCGTGTATTTCAGGGGTGCGGGGGAAGTTCCACTCGCGAACAGCCTGGGCGCGTGTATTTCAGGGGTGCGCGGGAAGTTCCACACGCGAACAGCCTAGGCGTGTGTATTTCAGGGGTGCGGGGGAAGTTCCACACGCGAACAGCCTGGGCGCGTGTATTTCAGGGGTGCGCGGGAAGTTCCAGACGCGAATAGCCTGGCCGCGTGTATTGCAGGGGTGCGCGGGAAGTTCCACACGCGAATAGCCTGGGCGCGTGTATTTCAGGGGTGCGCGGGAAGTTCCACACGCGAACAGCCTGGGCCCGTGTATTTCAGGGGTGCGCGGGAAGTTCCACACGCGAACAGCCTGGGCGCGTGTATTTCAGGGGTGCGCGGGAAGTTCCACATGTGATTTCACAGTGTGGGTCCTCCCAGGTGTACCCTGTACACCCTCCACGGCCCCTGCAGGCAGCCCACACCACAGGGGACTACCCTGCATCCCTGGTCATGTCCCGCAGGCAGCCCACCCACCATGGGCATGCCCCCCAGCAAAGGCACATGTCTCCTTGAACTAATGAACACCAACTCATGTCCCCTTGCACCCCCACCCCCCAGCACTGTGGGGCACCTGCCAGCAGGCCCCCACCCATGTCCAACTCATGTCTCCCACCACCCCCACACCCCAGCCACCAGGGGCACCCTCCACCAGGCCCCCACTCATGTCACCCACCACCCCCACCCCCCAGCAGTGCAGGGTCACCCTCCACCAGGCCCCCACCCATGTCCAACTCATGTCTCCCACCCCCCCCACACCCCAGCACTGTGGGGCACCTGCCAGCAGGCCCCCACCCATGTCCAACTCATGTCTCCCACCACCCCCACCCCCCAGCACTGTGGGGCACCTGCCAGCAGGCCCCCACCCATGTCCAACTCATGTTCCCCACCCCCCCCACCCCCCAGCACTGTGGGGCACCTGCCAGCAGGCCCCCACCCATGTCCAACTCATGTCTCCCACCCCCCCCACACCCCAGCACTGTGGGGCACCTGCCAGCAGGCCCCCACCCATGTCCAACTCATGTCTCCCACCCCCCCCCACACCCCAGCACTGTGGGGCACCTGCCAGCAGGCCCCCACCCATGTCCAACTCATGTCTCCCACCACCCCCACCCCCCAGCACTGTGGGGCACCTGCCAGCAGGCCCCCACCCATGTCCAACTCATGTCTCCCACCCCCCCCACACCCCAGCACTGTGGGGCACCTGCCAGCAGGCCCCCACCCATGTCCAACTCATGTCTCCCACCACCCCCACACCCCAGCCACCAGGGGCACCCTCCACCAGGCCCCCACTCATGTCACCCACCACCCCCACCCCCCAGCAGTGCAGGGTCACCCTCCACCAGGCCCCCACTCATGTCTCCCACCACCCCCACCCCCCAGCACTGTGGGGCACCTGCCAGCAGGCCCCCACCCATGTCCAACTCATGTCTCCCACCACCCCCACACCCCAGCCACCAGGGGCACCCTCCACCAGGCCCCCACTCATGTCACCCACCACCCCCACCCCCCAGCACTGTGGGGCACCTGCCAGCAGGCCCCCACCCATGTCCAATCCATGCCCCCCTGCACCTGGGTCCCAACATTCCCCAATCATGTCCGTAATGCCCATCCTCCCCTGCCAAAAGGCCCAACCAACTATCACACCCACCCACATATCAAAGGCAATTACATGTTACACCCCCAATGTAAATAATGCAATTTAACACATGTCTGTCACACACAATGGCTGCAAGTGAATGACAAAACACCCAACATGACATGCCTGAAAGCAATGAGATGATACGACACATTGAAGAATAAAAAAATATTATGTATTGAACAGCAAACAAGAAAAAACACAAAGCAAATCAAACTAAACAAGAAGAATGTCCAAGAAAAAATTCGGAATTATTAAAATAAGGAAATTAAGAAGATCATCCTGGGTCCATGAGCCCTACCAAATTAAACCTAACTGACTACTAACTAAAAAGTGAACTATATACAAAAAAGTGGTGCATTGTCCAATCGCAACCAAAAAAAATTCAAAAAAACAAAGGAAACCTAACCCTAACTATACAACTATATACAAAGGCAGCGGGCTATTCGGACGGCTCACTGGTTGTTGTCATGGGCAAGGGCATCATCGAACTCCTGGTCAATGGCTTGGAGGCGGGCATGTTCCCTGGCCCCGAGGGCCCGCAGGGATAACGCAGTGTCCAGCTCTAACTCCCTGCGAAGACCCTCGAGGCACTCAGCCCGCCTCAGCGCCCTCCGCATGGAGTCCTCCGCCCTGACCATCGTGAGCCGTTCCTCCTCTGCCCGCTGCCGCTCCGCACCTATCCGCTGGCACAACCTCTCCCATAAGGAAGCCACTCCCATTCCAGGGTTCTCCTGCCCTCCGGCCGATGCCTGCACCCCCGATGTTGATGGCCCCGAGCCATGATGCCTCCCACGTTGAGCCTGCTGCTGCCTCCGACGCAACTGCCTGTGCCAGCACGACGGCATCCAGGCTGATGGAAACCACCGACGCCGTCGTGCACGTGCCCTGCCCGATGATGCCGTCACATCCTCCATCTGCTGGGGTCCAGTTGCTCTGGTGTCCACCCCTGCTGGATCTCTGACTCCCGACTGTGGCAGGGATGGGATCCCCACCGAGCTGGCTGCATTGGTCGGGGCAGGTCCACAGGGGGCCCTGGTGGCATCTGGGCTGGAAGACGGCAAGGAGAACGACTGGTGGATAGCCTGCACAGAGGAGGAGAGGGCCGCCACATTGGCCAACACATGCAGGAAACCCCCGAACATGGCCGATCCCAATTGGGCCACGTCGGCACGGTGCACTTCGTGATGACGTGCGTGCTCCTCCCGGGAAGCACGCACGGCATCACGAATCACAGCCGTGCGCATCGCGACCCCAATCAGGACCTTCTCCGCACGGCCAGGGGTTCCCACGTCCGCAGGTGGAGGGGAGTCAGGTGACATGGACATCCCCTCTACCTGCGGACGGGCCTGGGACGGGGCATCCCTGCTGGTGCATGGTGGTGCACTCACAGGGTCAGGGACAGCGACATGCACAGGCCCCTCCACGGTGATCTGTGCTGCCTCCTGCCCCTGGCCCTGGACTGCACCACTTGCACCAGCAGGGATGCCCCCACCAGGCCCCATGTGTGCCCCAGTGGCGGCCTCCTCCTCCTCTGTGCAAACCACCAACCTGGATGGCTCCTCACCGTCTCCCACCGTAGCAGGCCCCTGTGGGGGCTCACCCACCCCTTCCGCTGCAGCCGTGGGGGCATCCCCGCCGCCTTGCTCCACAGCGCCGTCTCCGCCCTCTTCTTCACTAGCCGCTGCGTAGAGGGAGACAAAGAACACAAGCATCAGGGCACTGTACAATGGTCCCCTAGACAGGAAGCAATAGCAGATGAGCACCACTGTCAAAGTACACTTCCATCATGTCCCTCCACAACACATGGGTCAGTCCAGGCAAAACACACACAGTAACAGGCATGGTGCATGCCATGGACATTTCCATGCATGTCCAATGGACTCTTGAAACATTCAATGATATGTAACTCACATGCATCATGCCTCATGCCCATCACATGCACACACTTCACCTCAGTCACATCCATCTGGCCCCAAACACACCAAACACAGCGGTTACAAGGGTAATTTGGCTGCTTTACTGAATCTCTGCATTGTCACACACGTGTCATGCATCCATGGCATGCACAAGTCACAGACACGCAGGTCAGGCACACAGACATGGCTACCATATATGTACCTGGCATCGGCACCCATCCCTCACCCCCACCCATGTCCACGTACAGAGACTGGCATGCTCTCATGTTCAAAATCTGAATAGGGCTCCCCATGCGGCATTTCAACACATGCAACAACCATGTGCATCACACATCACTGGTCGCACATGCATTACCATGATGTCCCTGCACACATACATGCATACATGGCCTATGGCACACATACAGGCAAGTATCATAGAACCAGCACACCGCAACATGCCCTGTCTCACACAGTAATGCATGGACACTTACCGCTCAACTCCAGACGGGCCTCCCTCTCAAGGATCTGGGCGTGGAGCGCTGGGCGTACGCGTTCCAGGACCCTCATCTGGATGGAACTCATGCGGCCCCGTCCCCCTCCACGAGGCGCCGGGCCTTCACAAGGGTCCTGGACCTCAAGTCCTCCCAGCGCTTCTTGATCTTCAGGACGTCGCGGGTTGCCACCCCCTCCGCGTTGATGGCAACCACACAGTCGGCCCAGATCCTCTGCCGTCCTTCCTTGCTGGCGCGGGACGATCCAAAGAGGGCATCATACTGCCCCAGGACATGCTCCACCAGGACACCAACTTCGATGACAGTGAAGCTGGTGCCCCTCTGCCCCTCTGGCCTGGGGTTGCCACTGGTGCCAGATGTTGAAGTGCCCGACATGGCAACCCCAGAGGCAGGTGTGGGTGGGCAACTGGGTCCTGGGGCTGGGCTGTGGAGTGATGTAATACCAGTCGGGAGTCTTCTGTTCCAGCAGGGGTGGACACAGCAACTGGACCCCTGCAGATGGCTGATGTGCAGGCACCAAATGGCAGGGCACGGTGGCAGCAGGCAGGCAGGCAGGCAGGCAGCAGCAGATGGCACGTGGGAGGCTGCTCGGGGCACTGGGGGGCAGTAACTCGGCCTTCTGGGCAGGAGCGTGGGCTTCCGTGTGTTTTCGCGTGGCCAGCTTGATACGGAGTGATTTGGCACTTGAAAATCCTGCACGTCAGCGTGAAATCCGAGGAAAGGCCCTTAGCGCGTAAGCGCGTCAGCACGCATACGTGATTCTATTGGACCAGAGTCTCTCAGCGCGTAAGCGCGTCTGTGACGTGACCCGCACGGGTGTTCCCCACTCAGCACGTGATGACGGGGCACACGTGGAGATACTGCACGTCAGAGTGTCATCGCGTGTAATTGGACAAAAGTGCGCGTACACGCGATTGGCCTATGTACGTGTATTTAATGGGTGCGCGGCCACTTACACACGCAAGTACATCAGCGAACCTGTATCACGTGGTGCGTGTGAATTTCCGCACGCTATTGGACTGGGAACTGGATTCCAGGGGTGCGCGGGTCACACGCTGTATCCCGTGGTGCGTGTGAATTTCCACACGCTATTGGACTGGGAACTGGTTTCCAGGGGTGCGCGGGTCACACGCTGTATCCCGTGGTGCGTGTGAATTTCCACACGCTATTGGACTGGGAACTGGTTTCCAGGGGTGCGCGGGTCACACGCTGTATCCCGTGGTGCGTGTGAATTTCCACACGCTATTGGACTGGGAACTGGATTCCAGGGGTGCGCGGGTCACACGCTGTATCCCGTGGTGCGTGTGAATTTCCACACGCTATTGGACTGGGAACTGGATTCAAGGGGTGCGCGGGTCACACGCTCGCCTAGAACACGCGCTAAGCATAAATTGCGGACTTTAACAATAACAAGCTCAGACGCCAGGATGAACATACCGTTCCTAGCAGCAGTGGCAGTGGGCTACCAAAGGAGGAGGAGGAGGATAGTCAGGGCCAGAATATTCACACCCAGAACCAGCCTTTTCGGGATGCCTGATGACCAGGTGTATGGGAGGTACAGGTTTCCACCACACATCATACTGGACCTGGTGAGTGAGTGGGAGGATGACCTCACATCACCCACCCTGTGCTCCCAAGCACTCAGCCCCCTGGAGAAGGTCCTCAATGTACTGCACTTCTTAGCCACTGGATCATTTCAGCGGACAAGTGCCATAGTGGGTGGGGTGTCACAGGCCACCCAGTCACGCTGCCTACACCAGGTCTTGAACATCATGACTGCACGCCCATCAGTCCGCAGGCACATATACCTGCCCAGAACACCTGCAGAAAGGCATGCTGCCGCCCTGGATTTTTACGCAGTGGCACGATTCCCCAAAGTGCTAGGTGCCATCGACTGCACCCATGTGGCTCTACGTCCCCCCAGGGCATCTGAGCACATCTATAGGAACCGCAAGCACTGGCATTCCATCAACGTGCAGGTAGCATGTAATGCCAAGGGAATCATCACCTCAGTATATGCCAACTATCCCGGCTCCACCCACGACAGCTTCATTTACCGAATGTCCACCCTAAGCCGGGACCTAGAAGCTGGGCGGCATGGCGATACATGGCTGCTTGGTGAGTATGTATGCCACTGCACATGCATGCATGTTGGATACTGAGCAAGGTCACAACCTCACCAATGATACCAATCCCCACCTCCACAGGGGACAGTGCCTACCCTCTCAGCCCCCACATGATGACGCCAATTCGGAACCCCACCACGCCACCCCAGGTAAGATTTAACACAGCCCACATTACAACCAGGGGCATAGTGGAGCGCACATTCGGAGTGCTGAAGTCACGCTTTCGCTCCCTTGACCGTTCTGGCGGGCAGCTGTTATACGCTCCCCCAGTAGTGTGCAGGATCATAGTGGCAGCATGTGTCCTGCACAACGTTGCAACACGCCGGGGCCTGGCCGTGGACATGGTGGTGGCCCCCCATCCCCAACCACATGCACAGCCGCTGCGCATGGGAGGGGAAAGGGCACGGGGGGAGGCAGCCCGTACACAGCTAGTGGCTAATTACTTCACATAGAAATCACACCCCTGTGGAGTGCACACTGCCCTGGCACATTCCATCTGACAATCAATGATGACTCAACCTGACACTGATCCTGAATGTGTGGAGAATGAACCGGGAATTCCATGTCAGCCTGAGATTGTTCACCTGGAAGTGTCACAATGTGTGCATCCCTACCCACACAGACACCACCAATGCAGTTTTGTGAAGTTACACATTGAAGCAGCTAAAATGAATACCCACTTGCAAAATGCAACAAGAGGACAGTGCCATGTCAGCCAACCCCACCCCAGCACTGCCACACGACACACCGTGCCATGTCATGCTAATTGCAGGTAAACAAAGTAATCCCCACAACATGACATCACTCTCACTATGTACAGTGGCACTATTAGAAACCTGCAACACCTGAAATGCTCACAGTAATGCCGGACCAACAACATACTTGAGCACGTAGTACCATTAACATGACATCAAAAAGGTTACATATTAGTAGTCTCACCACCTGGAAATGCCTGCACTCCCACCACTACCAACTGTGCAGTGTTGGCGCCATGTAGAGTTGTAGGTGCACTGCTGCCAACATGGTCCCCTTCGCCAGACTAGAGGTCCTTGTGTGGACTTGAGGAAGGGACCTGCAAATTGGGAGGTAGACACAGAAGAAGAGTTACACATCAATGCAACATGCAGTGTACAACACAACAGCAATATGCACTATGAATGTATACACAGTATTGACTACAGACTGGCCACACAGCTCATGGGAGTCCAACGTCACTGTGTAATTCACTGTCACTTGGGCACACCCTTTGCAAGCCCATGGAAACGGGAAGCAGGAGGGGTGTGTGTGACTCAAACCCAAGCATCTGAACCAAATACATTACAAGCCTGCATGTGCCCAGCCACAATGCAGCGTATGCCCACAGGAACCACGGAAGCCAACAGATCGGAGCCAACAGATCGGAGCCAACAGATCGGAGCCAACAGATCGGAGCCAACAGATCGGAGCCAACAGATCGGAGCCAACAGATTGTCCCAAAAAAATTGGGAATAAAAGAAATCAAAATAAAAATAAAAATAAGAAACAATCAAAAATGGCCATTGATGGGCCCGGGGGGGTTGGGGAGGCCACCCAGGAGGTCCGAGGACAGGATGCACACCAGAACCCACCTGCGTGGATCCTGGGAAGATAAAACACCTCCATGGGCTCATGGCCCACACGGCTACCCTATTGTGGGAGTGTCACTGCTGTCGCTATTATCACCCTGTGCAGCTGCATCCGGAGGTGGTTGCACTATGGGAGGCAGCCCACGCAAGGCCCTAGTCTGCTCCTCCATGGCTGCAAGCATGCGGGTGTGGTAGGTCTGGTTCTGGAGGATGAGTGTGCGGAGGTCCCCATGCAACAACTCACGGGATGCCCGGACCTCCGCCCTCGTTGCCTGCATCTCAGCTGAGAGCGTACGGGTGAGACGCTCCAGCTGCTGTTCTGTCCTTTGGTGTGTTGAAGCCTCAAGCTCAACAAGAGTCGTCCTGAGGTGTAGGAGCTCCTGCCTCAGGGCTTCCCTGTGGCCCTGGGACTCAATGGAGATGGCCTCCTGCAGAGTCGCCAGTGCCGCCCGCCTGTCCCTGTTGGACCCCAACATGTCCTCCCTGTGTGACTGGCAGATGGAGTCGGTTGCCTGCTCTAGTCGCTCCATCAGCCTTTCTGGGGGGACAATGGAAGTGGCCACCCTATCCATGGCCTGAGCCATCATCTCGGATGATGCAGCCTGTTGGGTAGCCATACCGTAAATGGATTGCTCCCATGCGGTATTGCCGGGTGGCGTACGGCCACCACGTCGGCGGGCACCACACCTGTCTGGGGCAAGGCGAACTGCGCCTTGCTGTGCCGGCACTGCCTGAGGCTGCAGGACTGCATTCCCCCTCTGATCTGCTGGCCCAGGAACAGGATCAGATGTCGCGGAGTGTGACCCTGCATCCGTAACCACCGAAGGCGTAGCTGCCAACACTGACATCCCCATGGAGGGTACTGACCCTGGTGCAGGTGGGTGAGACAGAACAGAATCCCTCCCTGGAACACTCACCAGCGACGGCACGTAGGTCTCATCCGAATCAACACCTGAGTACAGCTCGGGGGAGGTGGAGCCAGAGACACCCCTTGAGAGCACGACCTGCAGCACTTGTGGGTTCTCCCCCACCACCACACCACGTCCCTCACTGGTGGTTGGTCGGCCCTGGGACACCTCCTGGGTCTGCACCATCTCCACAACCCCAGCAGTATCAGGTGCGTCTTCCCCTGCAAAGACATTAAAACAAAGTAATGGAAACAGGCATTAGCACCATGGCACACATTGAGGGCTGAGAAGCAAGAGAACCAGTACTTGATTGACACATGTCCCACATGACTAAAACCCTCCCATGCATGCACCCTCACTGCGTATGAAGTGCAGGCAAATGGCACACACTGATGACACCAAGATGGAAGATGAACAAATTTTCTGCATGCTGCCTGGCAGTGGCATCACACATTGGCCTGTGATTGGCAGGTGAAACACACATGCCATCACACAGATGGCATGTACCATTGCTATTGAGTGAAGATGGAGAGGAGGGCAGCACCTATTCATTCAGTCCAGTTCCCGCATGTAATAGCTTTTCTGATTCTAACAGGTCAGATTTTTCACCTGGAGCTGCCAGTCTGAAATGGTCAAATAGCACAGGGACATGTGTGTACAAATGGTATCCAGGTAACAAAGTCACTCCACTTTACCATACCCATGTCAGACATGTGACTAGTGGACAGCGACATGCCTAGTGAAAGTGGTGGAATGCAAACAAACTGACTGAATGAACAGTGAAAAATAAGCAAATATGTTGTGTCAAGGTGACACTTCAAGGGCAACTGGCGTGCAGTTGTGCTAGATGTCTACTGTTGGCAGAAGGGATACTGCTATGGCCAAATGCAGCTGTGCAGGAAGTATTGCATGAAGCACATGGCTGACCCATACGACTGAGGCGCACACACTCTCACCTGGCACCCAAACAGAAGCCCTCACACACACACCATGCACATGTATGACACACACATGCATGTGCACTCACCGGACAATGCCTCGTAATCAGCCAGATCTCCCACGCCTTGGATCTGTTCCTCCGTGACGTAGGTCCCAGCGACTGACTCATGTGGAGTGAGTTCCATGTCTACTACTGGAGACCCACCTCCAGTCACTAGAGTTGCGGCATGACTTGAGGCCAGCTTACTCTTTGCCCTGCGCTTTAGGTCATTCCAGCGCTTATAGCAATCATTGGCTGTGCGCCTCACGATTCCAAGGGCACTTACGATGTCCGCAACGGTCTGCCAGTGTGCCTGGCGTTGTGCAGGTGTGGTCTTGGATCCTGCAACAATGACCATCTCGTTGTCATGTCCGGACACATACTCGACAAGTGCATTCAGTTCGTCATCCGTGAAGCTGGGCTTCCTGGACGGGCCGGACTGTGTAGCCGTGTCTGGGGCATCAGCCTGTGCCGGACGAGCACTCTTCCTCTTCCGCTTGGAAGGTGGTGGTGATCCTGAGTGTCCTGCGCCGCTCTGGACACTAGGGGCAGGAGCCCTGGTGGACTCTGTATCAGGAGTGTGGGATTGCACACTCAGCATGGGAGTTGGTGCAGGCATTGGCTCTAGTGTGATGGTGTCAGGGGGAATGTCAGCAGCATGGACTAGGACCGACACTGTCCTGGCTGGGTGTGTGAGGGCTGGGGTGGATGGAGCCGCAGCTGCCCCTGCAGCCACTCCGCCCTGCCTCCTTGGTGCAGCAGATGACCTTGCTGCCCCAGATCCACGTGGCATGATGGCATCAACGTGCACCAGCGCACGTGTCGTAGCCCTGCTGACCTGGAAGTCAGCCATGGAGTCAGCCAGGTCTGGTGCCACAATGGGCTGGTCCAACAAGGGCTGAGCATGGATGGTGTCAGCCACTTCAGCCTCAACGGGAGGGGGGGAGGGGGGAGAGGGGGGGGATGATGGGTGCCCTTGACTGGTCCTCCACACATGGGGGGACAGGCTCACCCTGCAAGTTACGACCACGTCCCCTACCGGATCCACCACGGCCACCACTTGTGGCTCTTCCACCTTTGCCACCCTTACGGAATCCTCGCCTCCCAGCCATGGCACTGATATTAATGTGCGTATGGGAGTGGCTGTAGACAATTGTCCTGGGCAATTGGGGGTCAAAGGGGTTGGGTACCAGATGGTAATTGTACCCTAGTGCTCTAGCACGGCTGATTGTAACCCCTGGGGAAAGATGACGGGTCACGCAACGCACAGGAGGCCCAAAAAAGGGAGATGACGTGCACGCAACCCCTCCTAGACCACGTGTGCAGAAAGAAAAACCTGCACTACGCTGTGGCACCCAGTAACACAAGAATGAACGTATGCGTGTCACACGCAGCCTAGAATGACCTCTGAAGGGGTAGGCTACACACGGGGCAAGCACAGAAGTTGGATACGTGCGTGACTCACCGTCTGCCAGGTAAAAGAGCGTGAAGAATGAGCGCGTTTGGCTGGCTAAACCCCCGCCAAAAGAAGATGTGTACGCTGTCTGAGAAGACAGGACAACAGTAGAAGGGGACACTGTTTGAGGGAACAGGCCCAGGTAAACCAGTAAAAGAGAAAAAAGAGAAAAAGCTGTCAGAGGTAACAGGGAATACGAACTGGAAACGCCGTGAAGTAAATCGCGTGTGAAACGACAAGAAGTACAGATTTCACCCACTCGCTCTCCACGAAAAGCACGTACAAGGAAATGGTGTTCTACATGTACCTTATATACAGGCCCACACGTACAGCGTCACTTACGCGGCGTGTACGTTCACCAATCACACGCTTTGTCACTCCTGCGTGTAGATCCATTTTCACCAATCACACGCTTTGTCACTTCTGCGTGTAGATCCATTTTCACCATTCACACGCTTTGTCACTTCTGCGTGTAGATCCATTTTCACCAATCACACGCTTTGTCACTTCTACGTGTACATCCATTTTCACCAATCACACGCTTTGACACTGGGACGTGTCACGCAACAATTTCCTGCACGTGCAGGTGACTATAGGCGCGCATATGCTGTTGACGGGTTTACGCGCTAAGGGCCTTTGCTGACGTGTGGGATTTCACTACCTATCAGGCTGTCCACGCGTTCACACACGAGAGACCACGCTCCTGGCCAGGAGGCGAAATTACTGCCCCCCAGAGCCCTGAGCACGCTCCCACCTGCCATCTGCTGCTGCCTGACTGCCTGCTGGCCACGTGCCCCACAGTGCTGGTGGGTGGGGGTGTTGGGAGACATGGGTGGGGGCCTGGTGGAGGGTGCCCCTGCACTGGTGGGGGTGGTGGGAGACATGGGTGGGGGCTTGGTGGAGAGTGCCCCTGGTGGCGGGGGGGTGGGGGTGGTGGGAGACATGGGTGGGGGCCTGGTGGAGGCTGCCCCTGGTGGCGGGAGGGTGGGGGTGGTGGGAGACATGAGTGGGGGCCTGGTGGAGGCTGCCCCTGCACTGCTGGGGGGTGGGGGTGCAGGGGGACATGAGCAGGTGTGCAGGGTAGTCCCCTGTTTTGTAGGCTGCCTGCAGGGGCCGTGGAGGGTGTACAGGGAACACCTGTGAGGACCCACCCAGCCTAATCGCGTGTGATGATTCCCACGCACCCCTGTAATACACGTACCCTGGCCAATCGCGTGTTAAACTTCCCGCGTACCCCTGTAATACACGTACCCTGGCTAATCGCGTGTTAAACTTCCCGCGTACCCCTGTAATACACTTACCCTGGCTAATCGCGTGTTAAACTTCCCGCGTACCCCTGTAATACACTTACCCTGGCTAATCGCGTGTTAAACTTCCCGCGTACCCCTGTAATACACGTACCCTGGCCAATCGCGTGTTAAACTTCCCGCGTACCCCTGTAATACACGTACCCTGGCCAATCGCGTGTTAAACTTCCCGCGTACCCCTGTAATACACTTACCCTGGCTAATCGCGTGTTAAACTTCCCGCGTACCCCTGTAATACACGTACCCTGGCCAATCGCGTGTTAAACTTCCCGCGTACCCCTGTAATACACTTACCCTGGCTAATCGCGTGTTAAACTTCCCGCGTACCCCTGTAATACACGTACCCTGGCCAATCGCGTGTTGAACTTCCCGCGTACCCCTGTAATACACGTACCCTGGCCAATCGCGTGTTAAACTTCCCGCGTACCCCTGTAATACACGTACCCTGGCTAATCGCGTGTATAACTTCACGCGTACCCCTGTAATACACGTACCCTGGCCAATCGCGTGTTAAACTTCCCGCGTACCCCTGTAATACACGTACCCTGGCTAATCGCATGTTAAACTTCCCGCGTACCCCTGTAATACACTTACCCTGGCTAATCGCGTGTTAAACTTCCCGCGTACCCCTGTAATACACGTACCCTGGCCAATCGCGTGTTAAACTTCCCGCGTACCCCTGTAATACACGTACCCTGGCCAATCGCATGTTAAACTTCCCGCGTACCCCTGTAATACACTTACCCTGGCTAATCGCGTGTTAAACTTCCCGCGTACCCCTGTAATACACGTACCCTGGCCAATCGCGTGTTAAACTTCCCGCGTACCCCTGTAATACACTTACCCTGGCTAATCGCGTGTTAAACTTCCCGCGTACCCCTGTAATACACGTACCCTGGCCAATCGCGTGTTGAACTTCCCGCGTACCCCTGTAATACACGTACCCTGGCCAATCGCGTGTTAAACTTCCCGCGTACCCCTGTAATACACGTACCCTGGCTAATCGCGTGTATAACTTCACGCGTACCCCTGTAATACACGTACCCTGGCCAATCGCGTGTTAAACTTCCCGCGTACCCCTGTAATACACGTACCCTGGCCAATCGCGTGTTAAACTTCCCGCATACCCCTGTAATACACGTACCCTGGCTAATCGCGTGTTAAACTTCCCGCGTACCCCTGTAATACACTTACCCTGGCTAATCGCGTGTTAAACTTCCCGCGTACCCCTGTAATACACGTACCCTGGCCAATCGCGTGTTAAACTTCCTGCGTACCCCTGTAATACACGTACCCTGGCTAATCGCGTGTATGACTTCACGTGTACCCCTGATATGCACGTTACCCGCTTTGCGTTCCTTGTTTGGCTGCCCTGTAAACTGGTCCAGGGTTAGCGCAGCCCTTTGCGATGATTTAGCGATTTTGATGGCTTTTCCTTGCGCGAGGGCGTTCTTGGGGGCGTTACTTGCGCTGCTGCAGGGTCGCTGCGATACTCTGCGCCACGGCTGGTTTGGGAGCATGAAATCCATGAATACGCTGTGCGCGGAAATCGGTTTTAGCGCACGTGCCTGGCGCAGTCAATCGCACGCGGACACTCTGCGCCAGCCGCTTGCGACACTTTTCTGCGAAATTCTATGAATTACCCTGTCTATAGTTTAGAAAAATCAATCTCAAACACAGCAGGCTTAGAAAAGATATTAAAATTATCCTTAAATTGCAGAGTAATGCTTAAACGTAACCTTGACGTGGACCAAGGACTAGTTCATGGAGCACTGGGTACAGTTGTTGGCTTTCAAACATACCCACGCGACAACAAAATTCAGTTTGTCAATATACTCTTTGACAAACTTTCAGAAGTAAAAAGGATAGGACTCTCAACAGCTAGATTCCTTCTCTTCAAAGATATGTATGTACGCAGAGAACAATTTTCTCTAACTCTTGCATACGCAGTCACGATTCATAAATCACAAGGTCTTACCCTAGACAAAGCAATGATAGATATTGGTAACACAGTCGTTAAATAAGGCATGAACTATGTAGCACTATCACGCTTACGTACACTTGACGGTGTATTTCTAATCAGCTTTGATGCAAGTAAAATAAACGCTGATATTCCCTGCATTTTGGAATACAATAGGCTTTGCTCACTATACACCCCACACCTAAACACATATTCTGTTCCACAAAAAGTAAAACATTATAAAAGAAACCACAAGCAAAAAAGAATCAATTGGGGAAAGTAAACCAGGTACTTCTTTAAAAAAGGAAGACAAACTCTAAAAAAAGCAGTTAAATACAGAACTACCAGGGCCATTTAAATTCTCAAATATAGTTGGCGTAAGTTGCTATGCAAATGTAGCAATGAATATTCCATTTCAATTACCACCAATTGTTGACAACATTTACTTACACAGTACAGACCCATTGTGTTTTCAAATGTTAGTACTTCACAGAAATGCAGCCAACAATCCTGACAACACGTGTAGTGTTTATGGAATAAGACAACAATTGGACTACTGCTGGAATGGTGAAATTCACCATAAACTCACAGGAAGATCAACTAGAATTTCTAAAGTACTTACTACAAGTACTGGAAAACAAAAACATAACTATAAATGAAATCTTTCAGATTTCATACATGTGGAAACATACATGCACTCTCTGCAAAAATGTGACACAAGAAGAAATCCCCAATGAACGCTTCATATATATATCAATACCAAATTGTGAATCCATTCCATTTCAGCGACTTGTACAAAATGTAAACCATGGTAGATTATGCTCTACCTGCAATTCAGATAATCGCTCCACGTTAGTAATACAAACACATAGTAAATACATAATACTAATGCTTCTACGTTACAATGCAGATGGTACCAAAAACAACTGCAAGCTGACTGGATTCACACATGGTCAAATATAACTTGGTAAGAAAACCTTCACAACAATAGGTATAATCTACCACGCAGGAGCCACAACCTATTCAGGGCACTACACTGCATATATAAAAAAGAAATGTGGATGGTTTGAATGTTATGATAGTACTATTACTCTAAAGCAGAGATTACCAGGAAATCTTAGAAACGCTTATTTGATGTTCTTAAAAGCAAAATTTGATAACTAAACTGTATTTAAACCCTAAGTAAACTTGTGTTAAAAAAATATAAACTGTTAGAATACTCCAAAAGCTATCTAACTGCTCAAAGATTCTACAACAACTAATCAGATAAATGAATACCACTAAATTAGACTAAAAAATACACAGTTAGAATACACCAATTGGTATCTAACTGTCCCAAAATTTAACAATATCCAAATAGATAAATCAATACCACTAAAATATATCAAAAAAATAGACAGTTAGAATACGCCAATTGGTATCTAACAAATAAATAATATGTTACTGCTCCAAAAAAATACAACAGGCCAAAGTATAAAGCATTAGCCAGAAACAACAAGTGAACACTGAAAACAAACAAACAAATTAACTGTAGCATAACAGAAAAAGTTTTTTTTTTTAAATCCAACGTGGATTTTTTTTTCTCCCACAGACCCAATGATTTTAGCAACAAATATAGAAACTGAGGAGCAAATTGCACAGTACTCTGATTTGTAATCTACTAAATATGAGGGTCCAAAAAAAAAAAAGTACAATGTAATAAGTCATTACAAAATAATAATACTAACATGCTATTTTCTTTTATCACAGAAATTAACAAGAAATACATGTACTCCGGTTACTAGACCAAACAGTAAGTATACAATAATAAGGAGAACCATAGCAGCAATCACATCCATAGTATCTAATACCTTTGTTTCTTATACATTTGTTATTCACCAAAAGTTATAAGCAAATATGAATGTGATATGCTGCAGTGGTTGTTGCCAGGGCATAGAGTCTTTGGCCATGCACCCAAAACTCTATGCCCTGGCAACAACCACCGCAGCATATCACATCCATAGAGTCAAACATTTCAACTATGGTCTATGGAAACTTTTAATGTCCGCGGACATTATGAGTGTGCTTAGAACACTTTCAACTCGCCAGCGAACAATACGGAAAGCGTTTTCAGGACACCCCCTACGAACATTTCAGAACAACGCAATAGTTCTTAGAACACTTTCAACTTGACAATGAACAATACGGACAGTGTCCTCAGGACACCCCCATTTTGTTTATTTGCGAACATTTCAGGACACTGCAAGTGTTCTTAGAACACATTCAACTTGCCAGCGAACAATACGGACTACGCCTTCAGGACACCCCCTACGAACATTCCAGGACACCGCAAGTGTTCTTAGAAACGTCTTCAGAACACCCCCATTTTGTTTATTTGCGAACATTTCAGGACACCGCGAGTGTTCTTAGAACACATTCAACTTGACAGAGAACAATACGGACAGCGTCCTCAGGACAGCCCCTACGAACATTCCCCAGACACCGCGAGTGTTCTAGAAGTTTCTTCAGAACACCACCATTTTGTTTATTTGCGAACATTTCAGGACACCGCGAGTGTTCTTAGAACACATTCAACTTGACAACAAACAATAAGGACAGAATCCTCAGAACACCACCATTTCATTTATTTACGAACATTTCAGGACACCATGAGTGTTCTAAAAACACATTCAACTTGACAGAGAACAATACGGACAGCATCCTCAGGACACCCCCATTTTGTTTATTTGCGAACATTTCAGGACACTGTGAGTGTTCTTAGAACACATTCAACTTGCCAGCAAACAATATGGACTACGCCTTCAGGACACCCCCTACGAACATTCCAGGACACCGGGAGTGTTCTTAGGAAACTCTTCAGAACACCCCCATTTTGTTTATTTGTGAACATTTCAGGACACCGCGAGTGTTCTTAGAACACATTCAACTTGACAGAGAACAATACGGACAGCGTCCTCAGGACACCCCCTATGAACATTCCCCTGACACCGCAAGTGTTCTTAGAAGCGTCTTCAGAACACCATCATCTTGTTTATTTGAGAACATTTCAGGACACTGCGAGTGTTCTTAGAACACATTCAACTTGACAGAGAACAATACGGACAGTATCCTCAGAACACCCCCATTTTGTTTATTTGCGAACATTTCAGGACACCATGAGTGTTCTAAGAACACATTCAACTTGACAGAGAACAATACAGACAGCGTCCTCAGGACACCCCCATTTCGTTTATTTGCGAACATTTCAGGACACTGCGAGTGTTCTTAGAACACATTCAACTTGCCAGCGAACAATACAGACTACGCCTTCAGGACACCCC
Source organism: Ambystoma mexicanum (assembly GCF_040938575.1). Taxonomy (NCBI): domain Eukaryota; kingdom Metazoa; phylum Chordata; class Amphibia; order Caudata; family Ambystomatidae; genus Ambystoma; species Ambystoma mexicanum. Next base: position 838,575,160 of record NC_090935.1, on the reverse strand, counting down.
CTACGAACATTCCAGGACACCGGGAGTGTTCTTAGAAACGTCTTCAGAACACCCCCATTTTGTTTATTTCCGAACATTTCAGGACACCGCGAGTGTTCTTAGAACACATTCAACTTGACAGAGAACAATATGGACAGCGTCCTCAGGAAATCCCCTAAGAACATTCCCTGGACACCGCGAGTGTTCTTAGAAGCGTCTTCAGAACACCACAATCTTGTTTATTTGCGAACATTTCAGGACACCGCGAGTGTTCTTAGAACACATTCAACTTGACAGAGAACAATACGGACAGCGTCCTCAGGACACCCCCATTTTATTTATTTGCATACATTTCAGGACACTGCGAGTGTTCTTAGAACACATTCAACTTGCCAGTGAACAATATGGACTACGCCTTCAGGACACCCCCTACGAACATTCCAGGACACCGGGAGTGTTCTTAGAAAAGTCTTCAGAACACCCCCATTTTGTTTTTTTGCGAACATTTCAGGACACCGCAAGTGTTCTTAGAACACATTCAACTTGACAGAGAACAATACGGACAGTGTCCTCAGAACACCTCCATTTCGTTTATTTGCGAACATTTCAGGACACCATGAGTGTTCTAAGAACACATTCAACTTGACAGAGAACAATACGGACAGCGTCCTCAGGACACCCCCATTTTGTTTATTTGCGAACATTTCAGGACACTGCGAGTGTTCTTAGAACACATTCAACTTGCCAGCGAACAATACTGACTACGCCTTCAGGACACCCCTTACGAACATTCCAGGACACCGGGAGTGTTCTTAGAAACGTCTTCAGAACACCCCCATTTTGCTTATTTGCGAACATTTCAGGACACCGCAAGTGTTCTTAGAACACATTCAACTTGACAGAGAACAATATGGACAGCATCCTCAGGAAATCCCCTACGAACATTCCCCAGACACCGCGAGTGTTCTTAGAAGTGTCTTCAGAACACCACCATCTTGTTTATTTGCGAACATTTCAGGACACCGCGAGTGTTCTTAGAACACATTCAACTTGACAACAAACAATAAGGACAGAATCCTCAGAACACCCCCATTTCATTTATTTGCGAACATTTCAGGACACCATGAGTGTTCTAAAAACACATTCAACTTGACAGAGAACAATGCGAACAGCATCTTCAGGACACCCCCTACGAACATTCCCCTGACACCGCGAGTGTTCTTAGAAGCGTCTTCAGAACACCATCATCTTGTTTATTTGAGAACATTTCAGGACACTGCGAGTGTTCTTAGAACACATTCAACTTGACAGAGAACAATACGGACAATATCCTCAGAACACCCCCATTTTGTTTATTTGCGAACATTTCAGGACACCATGAGTGTTCTAAGAACACATTCAACTTGACAGAGAACAATACAGACAACGTCCTCAGGACACCCCCATTTTGTTTATTTGAAAACATTTCAGGACACTGCGAGTGTTCTTAGAACACATTCAACTTGCCAGCGAACAATACGGACTATGCCTTCAGGACACCCCCTACGAACATTCCAGGACACCGGGAGTGTTCTTAGAAACGTCTTCAGAACACCCCCATTTTGTTTATTTCCGAACATTTCAGCACACCGCGAGTGTTCTTAGAACACATTCAACTTGACAGAGAACAATATGGACAGCGTCCTCAGGAAATCCCCTAAGAACATTCCCTGGACACCGCGAGTGTTCTTAGAAGCGTCTTCAGAACACCACCATCTTGTTTATTTGCGAACATTTCAGGACACCGCGAGTGTTCTTAGAACACATTCAACTTGACAGAGAACAATACGGACAGCGTCCTCAGGACACCCCCATTTTATTTATTTGCATACATTTCAGGACACTGCGAGTGTTCTTAGAACACATTCAACTTGCCAGTGAACAATATGGACTACGCCTTCAGGACACCCCCTACTAACATTCCAGGACACCGGGAGTGTTCTTAGAAAAGTCTTCAGAACACACCCATTTTGTTTATTTGCGAATATTTCAGGACACCGCAAGTGTTCTTAGAACACATTCAACTTGACAGAGAACAATACAGACAGTGTCCTCAGAACACCTCCATTTCGTTTATTTGCGAACATTTCAGGACACCATGAGTGTTCTAAGAACACATTCAACTTGACAGAGAACAATACGGACAGCGTCCTCAGGACACCCCCATTTTGTTTATTTGCGAACATTTCAGGACACTGTGAGTGTTCTTAGAACACATTCAACTTGCCAGTGAACAATACGGACTACGCCTTCAGCACACCCCTTACGAACATTCCAGGACACCGGGAGTGTTCTTAGAAACGTCTTCAGAACACCCCCATTTTGCTTATTTGCGAACATTTCAGGACACCGCAAGTGTTCTTAGAACACATTCAACTTGACAGAGAACAATACGGACAGCGTCCTCAGGTCACCCCCTACGAACATTCCCCGGACACCGCAAGTGTTCTTAGAAGCGTCCTCAGAAAACCACCATCTTGTTTATTTGCGAACATTTCAGGACACCGCGAGTGTTCTTAGAACACATTCAACACATTCAACTTGACAGAGAACAATACGGACAGCGTCCTCAGGACACCCCCATTTTGTTTATTTGCGAACATTTCAGGACACTGCGAGTGTTCTTAGAACACATTCAACTTGCCAGTGAACAATATGGACTACGCCTTCAGGACACCCCCTACGAACATTCCAGGACACCGGGAGTGTTCTTAGAAAAGTCTTCAGAACACCCCCATTTTGTTTATTTGCGAACATTTCAGGACACCGCAAGTGTTCTTAGAACACATTCAACTTGACAGAGAACAATACGGACAGTATCCTCAGAACACCTCCATTTTGTTTATTTGCGAACATTTCAGGACACCATGAGTGTTCTAAGAACACATTCAACTTGCCAGTGAACAATATGGACTACGCCTTCAGGACACCCCCTACGAACATTCCAGGACACCGCGAGTGTTCTTAGAAACGTCTTCAGAACACCCCCATTTTGTTTATTTGCGAACATTTCAGGACACCACGAGTGTTCTTAGAACACATTCAACTTGACAGAGAACAATACGGACAGCGTCCTCAGGACAGCCCCTACGAACATTCCCCAGACACCGCGAGTGTTCTTAGAAAAGTCTTCAGAACACCCCCATTTTGTTTATTTGCGAACATTTCAGGACACCGCAAGTGTTCTTAGAACACATTCAACTTGACAGAGAACAATACGGACAGTGTCCTCAGAACACCTCCATTTCGTTTATTTGCGAACATTTCAGGACACCATGAGTGTTCTAAGAACACATTCAACTTGCCAGTGAACAATATGGACTACGCCTTCAGGACACCCCCTACGAACATTCCAGGACACCGCGAGTGTTCTTAGAAACGTCTTCAGAACACCATCATCTTGTTTATTTGAGAACATTTCAGGACACTGCGAGTGTTCTTAGAACACATTCAACTTAACAGAGAACAATACGGACAGTATCCTCAGAACACCCCCATTTCGTTTATTTGCGAACATTTCAGGACACCATGAGTGTTCTAAGAACACATTCAACTTGACAGAGAACAATACAGACAGCGTCCTCAGGACACCCCCATTTTGTTTATTTGCGAACATTTCAGGACACTGTGAGTGTTCTTAGAACACATTCAACTTGCCAGCGAACAATACGGACTACGCCTTCAGGACACCCCCTACGAACATTCCAGGACACCGGGAGAGTTCTTAGAAACGTCTTCAGAACACCCCCATTTTGTTTATTTGCGAACATTTCAGGACACCGCGAGTGTTCTTAGAACACATTCAACTTGACAACAAACAATAAGGACAGAATCCTCAGAACACCCCCATTTCATTTATTTGCGAACATTTCAGGACACCATGAGTGTTCTAAAAACACATTCAACTTGACAGAGAACAATGCGAACAGCATCTTCAGGACACCCCCTACGAACATTTCAGAACAACGCGAGAGTTCTTAGAACACATTCAACTTGACAGAGAACAATACGGACAGCATCCTCGGACACCCCCATTTTGTTTATTTGCGAACATTTCAGGACACTGTGAGTGTTCTTAGAACACATTCAACTTGCCAGCGAACAATATGGACTACGCCTTCAGGACACCCCCTACGAACATTCCAGGACACCGGGAGTGTTCTTAGAAAAGTCTTCAGAACACCCCCATTTTGTTTATTTGTGAACATTTCAGGACACCGCGAGTGTTCTTAGAACACATTCAACTTGACAGAGAACAATACGGACAGCGTCCTCAGGACACCCCTATGAACATTCCCCTGACACTGCGAATGTTCTTAGAAGCGTCTTCAGAACACCATCATCTTGTTTATTTGAGAACATTTCAGGACACTGCGAGTGTTCTTAGAACACATTCAACTTAACAGAGAACAATACGGACATTATCCTCAGAACACCCCCATTTCGTTTATTTGCGAACATTTCAGGACACCATGAGTGTTCTAAGAACACATTCAACTTGACAAAGAACAATACAGACAGCGTCCTCAGGACACCCCCATTTTGTTTATTTGCGAACATTTCAGGACACTGTGAGTGTTCTTAGAACACATTCAACTTGCCAGCGAACAATACGGACTACGCCTTCAGGACACCCCCTACGAACATTCCAGGACACCGGGAGAGTTCTTAGAAACGTCTTCAGAACACACCCATTTTGTTTATTTCCGAACATTTCAGGACACCGCGAGTGTTCTTAGAACACATTCAACTTGACAGAGAACAATATGGACAGCGTCCTCAGGAAATCCCATAAGAACATTCCCTGGACACCGCAAGTGTTCTTAGAAGCGTCTTCAGAACACCACCATCTTGTTTATTTGCGAACATTTCAGGACACTGCGAGTGTTCTTAGAACACATTCAACTTGACAGAGAACAATACGGACAGCGTCCTCAGGACACCCCCATTTCATTTATTTGCGAACATTTCAGGACACCATGAGTGTTCTAAAAACACATTCAACTTGACAGAGAACAATGCGAACAGCATCTTCAGGAAACCCTCTACGAACATTTCAGAACAACGCGAGAGTTCTTAGAACACATTCAACTTGACGGAGAACAATACGGACAGCGTCCTCAGGACACCCCCTACGAACATTCCAGGACACCGGGAGTGTTCTTAGAAAAGTCTTCAGAACACCCCCATTTTGTTTATTTGCGAATATTTCAGGACACCGCAAGTGTTCTTAGAACACATTCAACTTGACAGAGAACAATACGGACAGTGTCCTCAGAACACCTCCATTTCGTTTATTTGCGAACATTTCAGGACACCATGATTCTTCTAAGAACACATTCAACTTGACAGAGAACAATACGGACAGCGTCCTCAGGACACCCCCATTTTGTTTATTTGCGAACATTTCAGGACACCGCAAGTGTTCTTAGAACACATTCAACTTGACAGAGAACAATACGGACAGCGTCCTCAGGTCACCCCCTACGAACATTCCCCGGACACCGCAAGTGTTCTTAGAAGCGTCCTCAGAACACCACCATCTTGTTTATTTGCGAACATTTCAGGACACCGCGAGTGTTCTTAGAACACATTCAACTTGACAGAGAACAATACGGACAGCGTCCTCAGGACACCCCCATTTTGTTTATTTGCGAACATTTCAGGACACTGCGAGTGTTCTTAGAACACATTCAACTTGCCAGTGAACAATATGGACTACGCCTTCAGGACACCCCCTACGAACATTCCAGGACACCGGGAGTGTTCTTAGAAAAGTCTTCAGAACACCCCCATTTTGTTTATTTGCGAACATTTCAGGACACCGCAAGTGTTCTTAGAACACATTCAACTTGACAGAGAACAATACGGACAGTGTCCTCAGAACACCTCCATTTTGTTTATTTGCGAACATTTCAGGACACCATGAGTGTTCTAAGAACACATTCAACTTGCCAGTGAACAATATGGACTACGCCTTCAGGACACCCCCTACGAACATTCCAGGACACCGCGAGTGTTCTTAGAAACGTCTTCAGAACACCCCCATTTTGTTTATTTGCGAACATTTCAGGAAACCACGAGTGTTCTTAGAACACATTCAACTTGACAGAGAACAATACGGACAGCGTCCTCAGGACAGCCCCTACGAACATTCCCCAGACACCGCGAGTGTTCTAGAAGTTTCTTCAGAACACCACCATTTTGTTTATTTGCGAACATTTCAGGACACCGCAAGTGTTCTTAGAACACATTCAACTTGACAACAAACAATAAGGACAGAATCCTCAGAACACCACCATTTAATTTATTTACGAACATTTCATGACACCATGAGTGTTCTAAAAACACATTCAACTTGACAGAGAACAATACGGACAGCATCCTCAGGACACCCCCATTTTGTTTATTTGCGAACATTTCAGGACACTGTGAGTGTTCTTAGAACACATTCAACTTGCCAGCAAACAATATGGACTACGCCTTCAGGACACCCCCTACGAACATTCCAGGACACCGGGAGTGTTCTTAGGAAACTCTTCAGAACACCCCCATTTTGTTTATTTGTGAACATTTCAGGACACCGCGAGTGTTCTTAGAACACATTCAACTTGACAGAGAACAATACGGACAGCGTCCTCAGGACACCCCCTATGAACATTCCCCTGACACCGCGAGTGTTCTTAGAAGCGTCTTCAGAACACCATCATCTTGTTTATTTGAGAACATTTCAGGACACTGCGAGTGTTCTTAGAACACATTCAACTTGACAGAGAACAATACGGACAGTATCCTCAGAACACCCCCATTTTGTTTATTTGCGAACATTTCAGGACACCATTAGTGTTCTAAGAACACATTCAACTTGACAGAGAACAATACAGACAGCGTCCTCAGGACACCCCCATTTCGTTTATTTGCGAACATTTCAGGACACTGCGAGTGTTCTTAGAACACATTCAACTTGCCAGCGAACAATACAGACTACGCCTTCAGGACACCCCCTACGAACATTCCAGGACACCGGGAGTGTTCTTAGAAACGTCTTCAGAACACCCCCATTTTGTTTATTTCCGAACATTTCAGGACACCGCGAGTGTTCTTAGAACACATTCAACTTGACAGAGAACAATATGGACAGCGTCCTCAGGAAATCCCCTAAGAACATTCCCTGGACACTGCGAGTGTTCTTAGAAGCGTCTTCAGAACACCACAATCTTGTTTATTTGCGAACATTTCAGGACACCGCGAGTGTTCTTAGAACACATTCAACTTGACAGAGAACAATACGGACAGCGTCCTCAGGACACCCCCATTTTATTTATTTGCATACATTTCAGGACACTGCGAGTGTTCTTAGAACACATTCAACTTGCCAGTGAACAATATGGACTACGCCTTCAGGACACCCCCTACGAACATTCCAGGACACCGGGAGTGTTCTTAGAAAAGTCTTCAGAACACCCCCATTTTGTTTTTTTGCGAACATTTCAGGACACCGCAAGTGTTCTTAGAACACATTCAACTTGACAGAGAACAATACGGACAGTGTCTCAGAACACCTCCATTTCGTTTATTTGCGAACATTTCAGGACACCATGAGTGTTCTAAGAACACATTCAACTTGACAGAGAACAATACGGACAGCGTCCTCAGGACACCCCCATTTTGTTTATTTGCGAACATTTCAGGACACTGCGAGTGTTCTTAGAACACATTCAACTTGCCAGCAAACAATACTGACTACGCCTTCAGGACACCCCTTACGAACATTCCAGGACACCGGGAGTGTTCTTAGAAACGTCTTCAGAACACCCCCATTTTGCTTATTTGCGAACATTTCAGGACACCGCAAGTGTTCTTAGAACACATTCAACTTGACAGAGAACAATATGGACAGCATCCTCAGGAAATCCCCTACGAACATTCCCCAGACACCGCGAGTGTTCTTAGAAGTGTCTTCAGAACACCACCATCTTGTTTATTTGCGAACATTTCAGGACACCGCGAGTGTTCTTAGAACACATTCAACTTGACAACAAACAATAAGGACAGAATCCTCAGAACACCCCCATTTCATTTATTTGCGAACATTTCAGGACACCATGAGTGTTCTAAAAACACATTCAACTTGACAGAGAACAATGCGAACAGCATCTTCAGGACACCCCCTACGAACATTTCAGAACAACGCGAGAGTTCTTAGAACACATTCAACTTGACAGAGAACAATAGGGACAGCATCCTCAGGACACCCCCATTTTGTTTATTTGCAAACATTTCAGGACACTGTGAGTGTTATTAGAACACATTCAACTTGCCAGCGAACAATATGGACTACGCCTTCAGGACACCCCCTACGAACATTCCAGGACACCAGGAGTGTTCTTAGAAAAGTCTTCAGAACACCCCCATTTTGTTTATTTGTGAACATTTCAGGACACCGCGAGTGTTCTTAGAACACATTCAACTTGACAGAGAACAATACGGACAGCGTCCTCAGGACACCCCCTATGAACATTCCCCTGACACCGCGAGTGTTCTTAGAAGCGTCTTCAGAACACCATCATCTTGTTTATTTGAGAACATTTCAGGACACTGCGAGTGTTCTTAGAACACATTCAACTTGACAGAGAACAATACAGACAATATCCTCAGAACACCCCCATTTTGTTTATTTGCGAACATTTCAGGACACCATGAGTGTTCTAAGAACACATTCAACTTGACAGAGAACAATACAGACAGCGTCCTCAGGACACCCCCATTTTGTTTATTTGCAAACATTTCAGGACACTGCGAGTGTTCTTAGAACACATTCAACTTGCCAGCGAACAATACGGACTATGCCTTCAGGACACCCCCTACGAACATTCCAGGACACCGGGAGTGTTCTTAGAAACGTCTTCAGAACACCCCCATTTTGTTTATTTCCGAACATTTCAGCACACCGCGAGTGTTCTTAGAACACATTCAACTTGACAGAGAACAATATGGACAGCGTCCTCAGGAAATCCCCTAAGAACATTCCCTGGACACCGCGAGTGTTCTTAGAAGCGTCTTCAGAACACCACCATCTTGTTTATTTGCGAACATTTCAGGACACCGCGAGTGTTCTTAGAACACATTCAACTTGACAGAGAACAATACGGACAGCGTCCTCAGGACACCCCCTACGAACATTCCAGGACACCAGGAGTGTTCTTAGAAAAGTCTTCAGAACACCCCCATTTTGTTTATTTGTGAACATTTCAGGACACCGCGAGTGTTCTTAGAACACATTCAACTTGACAGAGAACAATACGGACAGCGTCCTCAGGACACCCCCTATGAACATTCCCCTGACACCGCGAGTGTTCTTAGAAGCGTCTTCAGAACACCACCATCTTGTTTATTTGCGAACATTTCAGGACACCATGAGTGTTCTAAGAACACATTCAACTTGCCAGTGAACAATATGGACTACGCCTTCAGGACACCCCCTACGAACATTCCAGGACACCGGGAGTGTTCTTAGAAACGTCTTCAGAACACCCCCATTTTGCTTATTTGCGAACATTTCAGGACACCGCAAGTGTTCTTAGAACACATTCAACTTGACAGAGAACAATACGGACAGCGTCCTCAGGTCACCCCCTACGAACATTCCCCGGACACCGCAAGTGTTCTTAGAAGCGTCCTCAGAACACCACCATCTTGTTTATTTGCGAACATTTCAGGACACCGCGAGTGTTCTTAGAACACATTCAACACATTCAACTTGACAGAGAACAATACGGACAGCGTCCTCAGGACACCCCCATTTTGTTTATTTGCGAACATTTCAGGACACTGCGAGTGTTCTTAGAACACATTCAACTTGCCAGTGAACAATATGGACTACGCCTTCAGGAAACCCCCTACGAACATTCCAGGACACCGGGAGTGTTCTTAGAAAAGTCTTCAGAACACCCCCATTTTGTTTATTTGCGAACATTTCAGGACACCATGAGTGTTCTAAGAACACATTCAACTTGCCAGTGAACAATATGGACTACGCCTTCAGGACACCCCCTACGAACATTCCAGGACACCGCGAGTGTTCTTAGAAACGTCTTCAGAACACCCCCATTTTGTTTATTTGCGAACATTTCAGGACACCACGAGTGTTCTTAGAACACATTCAACTTGACAGAGAACAATACGGACAGCGTCCTCAGGACAGCCCCTACGAACATTCCCCAGACACCGCGAGTGTTCTTAGAAAAGTCTTCAGAACACCCCCATTTTGTTTATTTGCGAACATTTCAGGACACCGCAAGTGTTCTTAGAACACATTCAACTTGACAGAGAACAATACGGACAGTGTCCTCAGAACACCTCCATTTCGTTTATTTGCGAACATTTCAGGACACCATGAGTGTTCTAAGAACACATTCAACTTGCCAGTGAACAATATGGACTACGCCTTCAGGACACCCCCTACGAACATTCCAGGACACCGCGAGTGTTCTTAGAAACTTCTTCAGAACACCATCATCTTGTTTATTTGAGAACATTTCAGGACACTGCGAGTGTTCTTAGAACACATTCAACTTAACAGAGAACAATACGGACAGTATCCTCAGAACACCCCCATTTCGTTTATTTGCGAACATTTCAGGACACCATGAGTGTTCTAAGAACACATTCAACTTGACAGAGAACAATACAGACAGCGTCCTCAGGACACCCCCATTTTGTTTATTTGCGAACATTTCAGGACACTGTGAGTGTTCTTAGAACACATTCAACTTGCCAGCGAACAATACGGACTACGCCTTCAGGACACCCCCTACGAACATTCCAGGACACCGGGAGAGTTCTTAGAAACGTCTTCAGAACACCCCCATTTTGTTTATTTGCGAACATTTCAGGACACCGCGAGTGTTCTTAGAACACATTCAACTTGACAACAAACAATAAGGACAGAATCCTCAGAACACCCCCATTTCATTTATTTGCGAACATTTCAGGACACCATGAGTGTTCTAAAAACACATTCAACTTGACAGAGAACAATGCGAACAGCATCTTCAGGACACCCCCTACGAACATTTCAGAACAACGCGAGAGTTCTTAGAACACATTCAACTTGACAGAGAACAATACGGACAGCATCCTCAGGACACCCCCATTTTGTTTATTTGCGAACATTTCAGGACACTGTGAGTGTTCTTAGAACACATTCAACTTGCCAGCGAACAATATGGACTACGCCTTCAGGACACCCCCTACGAACATTCCAGGACACCGGGAGTGTTCTTAGAAAAGTCTTCAGAACACCCCCATTTTGTTTATTTGTGAACATTTCAGGACACCGCGAGTGTTCTTAGAACACATTCAACTTGACAGAGAACAATACGGACAGCGTCCTCAGGACACCCCTATGAACATTCCTCTGACACCGCGAGTGTTCTTAGAAGCGTCTTCAGAACACCATCATCTTGTTTATTTGAGAACATTTCAGGACACTGCGAGTGTTCTTAGAACACATTCAACTTAACAGAGAACAATACGGACTGTATCCTCAGAATACCCCCATTTCGTTTATTTGCGAACATTTCAGGACACCATGAGTGTTCTAAGAACACATTCAACTTGACAAAGAACAATACAGACAGCGTCCTCAGGACACCCCCATTTTGTTTATTTGCGAACATTTCAGGACACTGTGAGTGTTCTTAGAACACATTCAACTTGCTAGCGAACAATACGGACTACGCCTTCAGGACACCCCCTACGAACATTCCAGGACACTGGGAGAGTTCTTAGAAACGTCTTCAGAACACACCCATTTTGTTTATTTCCGAACATTTCAGGACACCGCGAGTGTTCTTAGAACACATTCAACTTGACAGAGAACAATATGGACAGCGTCCTCAGGAAATCCCCTAAGAACATTCCCTGGACACCGCAAGTGTTCTTAGAAGCGTCTTCAGAACACCACCATCTTGTTTATTTGCGAACATTTCAGGACACTGCGAGTGTTCTTAGAACACATTCAACTTGACAGAGAACAATACGGACAGCGTCCTCAGGACACCCCCATTTTATTTATTTGCATACATTTCAGGACACTGCGAGTGTTCTTAGAACACATTCAACTTGCCAGTGAACAATATGGACTACGCCTTCAGGACACCCCCTACGAACATTCCAGGACACCGGGAGTGTTCTTAGAAAAGTCTTCAGAACACCCCCATTTTGTTTATTTGCGAACATTTCACAACACCGCAAGTGTTCTTAGAACACATTCAACTTAACAGAGAACAATACGGACAGTATCCTCAGAACACCCCCATTTCGTTTATTTGCGAACATTTCAGGACACCATGAGTGTTCTAAGAACACATTCAACTTGACAGAGAACAATACAGATAGCGTCCTCAGGACACCCCCATTTTGTTTATTTGCGAACATTTCAGGACACTGTGAGTGTTCTTAGAACACATTCAACTTGCCAGCGAACAATACGGACTACGCCTTCAGGACACCCCCTACGAACATTCCAGGACACCGGGAGAGTTCTTAGAAACGTCTTCAGAACACCCGCATTTTGTTTATTTGCGAACATTTCAGGACACCGCGAGTGTTCTTAGAACACATTCAACTTGACAACAAACAATAAGGACAGAATCCTCAGAACACCCCCATTTCATTTATTTGCGAACATTTCAGGACACCATGAGTGTTCTAAAAACACATTCAACTTGACAGAGAACAATGCGAACAGCATCTTCAGGACACCCCCTACGAACATTTCAGAACAACGCGAGAGTTCTTAGAACACATTCAACTTGACAGAGAACAATACGGACAGCATCCTCGGACACCCCCATTTTGTTTATTTGCGAACATTTCAGGACACTGTGAGTGTTCTTAGAACACATTCAACTTGCCAGCGAACAATATGGACTACGCCTTCAGGACACCCCCTACGAACATTCCAGGACACCGGGAGTGTTCTTAGAAAAGTCTTCAGAACACCCCCATTTTGTTTATTTGTGAACATTTCAGGACACCGCGAGTGTTCTTAGAACACATTCAACTTGACAGAGAACAATACGGACAGCGTCCTCAGGACACCCCTATGAACATTCCCCTGACACTGCGAGTGTTCTTAGAAGCGTCTTCAGAACACCATCATCTTGTTTATTTGAGAACATTTCAGGACACTGCGAGTGTTCTTAGAACACATTCAACTTAACAGAGAACAATACGGACAGTATCCTCAGAACACCCCCATTTCGTTTATTTGCGAACATTTCAGGACACCATGAGTGTTCTAAGAACACATTCAACTTGACAAAGAACAATACAGACAGCGTCCTCAGGACACCCCCATTTTGTTTATTTGCGAACATTTCAGGACACTGTGAGTGTTCTTAGAACACATTCAACTTGCCAGCGAACAATACGGACTACGCCTTCAGGACACCCCCTACGAACATTCCAGGACACCGGGAGAGTTCTTAGAAACGTCTTCAGAACACACCCATTTTGTTTATTTCCGAACATTTCAGGACACCGCGAGTGTTCTTAGAACACATTCAACTTGACAGAGAACAATATGGACAGCGTCCTCAGGAAATCCCCTAAGAACATTCCCTGGACACCGCAAGTGTTCTTAGAAGCGTCTTCAGAACACCACCATCTTGTTTATTTGCGAACATTTCAGGACACTGCGAGTGTTCTTAGAACACATTCAACTTGACAGAGAACAATACGGACAGCGTCCTCAGGACACCCCCATTTCATTTATTTGCGAACATTTCAGGACACCATGAGTGTTCTAAAAACACATTCAACTTGACAGAGAACAATGCGAACAGCATCTTCAGGAAACCCTCTACGAACATTTCAGAACAACGCGAGAGTTCTTAGAACACATACAACTTGACGGAGAACAATACGGACAGCGTCCTCAGGACACCCCCTACGAACATTCCAGGACACCGGGAGTGTTCTTAGAAAAGTCTTCAGAACACCCCCATTTTGTTTATTTGCGAATATTTCAGGACACCGCAAGTGTTCTTAGAACACATTCAACTTGACAGAGAACAATACGGACAGTGTCCTCAGAACACCTCCATTTCGTTTATTTGCGAACATTTCAGGACACCATGATTCTTCTAAGAACACATTCAACTTGACAGAGAACAATACGGACAGCGTCCTCAGGACACCCCCATTTTGTTTATTTGCGAACATTTCAGGACACCGCAAGTGTTCTTAGAACACATTCAACTTGACAGAGAACAATACGGACAGCGTCCTCAGGTCACCCCCTACGAACATTCCCCGGACACCGCAAGTGTTCTTAGAAGCGTCCTCAGAACACCACCATCTTGTTTATTTGCGAACATTTCAGGACACCGCGAGTGTTCTTAGAACACATTCAACTTGACAGAGAACAATACGGACAGCGTCCTCAGGACACCCCCATTTTGTTTATTTGCGAACATTTCAGGACACTGCGAGTGTTCTTAGAACACATTCAACTTGCCAGTGAACAATATGGACTACGCCTTCAGGACACCCCCTACGAACATTCCAGGACACCGGGAGTGTTCTTAGAAAAGTCTTCAGAACACCCCCATTTTGTTTATTTGCGAACATTTCAGGACACCGCAAGTGTTCTTAGAACACATTCAACTTGACAGAGAACAATACGGACAGTGTCCTCAGAACACCTCCATTTTGTTTATTTGCGAACATTTCAGGACACCATGAGTGTTCTAAGAACACATTCAACTTGCCAGTGAACAATATGGACTACGCCTTCAGGACACCCCCTACGAACATTCCAGGACACCGCGAGTGTTCTTAGAAACGTCTTCAGAACACCCCCATTTTGTTTATTTGCGAACATTTCAGGAAACCACGAGTGTTCTTAGAACACATTCAACTTGACAGAGAACAATACGGACAGCGTCCTCAGGACAGCCCCTACGAACATTCCCCAGACACCGCGAGTGTTCTAGAAGTTTCTTCAGAACACCACCATTTTGTTTATTTGCGAACATTTCAGGACACCGCAAGTGTTCTTAGAACACATTCAACTTGACAACAAACAATAAGGACAGAATCCTCAGAACACCACCATTTAATTTATTTACGAACATTTCATGACACCATGAGTGTTCTAAAAACACATTCAACTTGACAGAGAACAATACGGACAGCATCCTCAGGACACCCCCATTTTGTTTATTTGCGAACATTTCAGGACACTGTGAGTGTTCTTAGAACACATTCAACTTGCCAGCAAACAATATGGACTACGCCTTCAGGACACCCCCTACGAACATTCCAGGACACCGGGAGTGTTCTTAGGAAACTCTTCAGAACACCCCCATTTTGTTTATTTGTGAACATTTCAGGACACCGCGAGTGTTCTTAGAACACATTCAACTTGACAGAGAACAATACGGACAGCGTCCTCAGGACACCCCCTATGAACATTCCCCTGACACCGCGAGTGTTCTTAGAAGCGTCTTCAGAACACCATCATCTTGTTTATTTGAGAACATTTCAGGACACTGCGAGTGTTCTTAGAACACATTCAACTTGACAGAGAACAATACGGACAGTATCCTCAGAACACCCCCATTTTGTTTATTTGCGAACATTTCAGGACACCATTAGTGTTCTAAGAACACATTCAACTTGACAGAGAACAATACAGACAGCGTCCTCAGGACACCCCCATTTCGTTTATTTGCGAACATTTCAGGACACTGCGAGTGTTCTTAGAACACATTCAACTTGCCAGCGAACAATACAGACTACGCCTTCAGGACACCCCCTACGAACATTCCAGGACACCGGGAGTGTTCTTAGAAACGTCTTCAGAACACCCCCATTTTGTTTATTTCCGAACATTTCAGGACACCGCGAGTGTTCTTAGAACACATTCAACTTGACAGAGAACAATATGGACAGCGTCCTCAGGAAATCCCCTAAGAACATTCCCTGGACACTGCGAGTGTTCTTAGAAGCGTCTTCAGAACACCACAATCTTGTTTATTTGCGAACATTTCAGGACACCGCGAGTGTTCTTAGAACACATTCAACTTGACAGAGAACAATACGGACAGCGTCCTCAGGACACCCCCTACGAACATTCCAGGACACCAGGAGTGTTCTTAGAAAAGTCTTCAGAACACCCCCATTTTGTTTATTTGTGAACATTTCAGGACACCGCGAGTGTTCTTAGAACACATTCAACTTGACAGAGAACAATACGGACAGCGTCCTCAGGACACCCCCTATGAACATTCCCCTGACACCGCGAGTGTTCTTAGAAGCGTCTTCAGAACACCACCATCTTGTTTATTTGCGAACATTTCAGGACACCATGAGTGTTCTAAGAACACATTCAACTTGCCAGTGAACAATATGGACTACGCCTTCAGGACACCCCCTACGAACATTCCAGGACACCGGGAGTGTTCTTAGAAACGTCTTCAGAACACCCCCATTTTGCTTATTTGCGAACATTTCAGGACACCGCAAGTGTTCTTAGAACACATTCAACTTGCCAGCGAACAATACGGACTATGCCTTCAGGACACCCCCTACGAACATTCCAGGACACCGGGAGTGTTCTTAGAAACGTCTTCAGAACACCCCCATTTTGTTTATTTCCGAACATTTCAGCACACCGCGAGTGTTCTTAGAACACATTCAACTTGACAGAGAACAATATGGACAGCGTCCTCAGGAAATCCCCTAAGAACATTCCCTGGACACCGCGAGTGTTCTTAGAAGCGTCTTCAGAACACCACCATCTTGTTTATTTGCGAACATTTCAGGACACCGCGAGTGTTCTTAGAACACATTCAACTTGACAGAGAACAATACGGACAGCGTCCTCAGGACACCCCCTACGAACATTCCAGGACACCAGGAGTGTTCTTAGAAAAGTCTTCAGAACACCCCCATTTTGTTTATTTGTGAACATTTCAGGACACCGCGAGTGTTCTTAGAACACATTCAACTTGACAGAGAACAATACGGACAGCGTCCTCAGGACACCCCCTATGAACATTCCCCTGACACCGCGAGTGTTCTTAGAAGCGTCTTCAGAACACCACCATCTTGTTTATTTGCGAACATTTCAGGACACCATGAGTGTTCTAAGAACACATTCAACTTGCCAGTGAACAATATGGACTACGCCTTCAGGACACCCCCTACGAACATTCCAGGACACCGGGAGTGTTCTTAGAAACGTCTTCAGAACACCCCCATTTTGCTTATTTGCGAACATTTCAGGACACCGCAAGTGTTCTTAGAACACATTCAACTTGACAGAGAACAATACGGACAGCGTCCTCAGGTCACCCCCTACGAACATTCCCCGGACACCGCAAGTGTTCTTAGAAGCGTCCTCAGAACACCACCATCTTGTTTATTTGCGAACATTTCAGGACACCGCGAGTGTTCTTAGAACACATTCAACACATTCAACTTGACAGAGAACAATACGGACAGCGTCCTCAGGACACCCCCATTTTGTTTATTTGCGAACATTTCAGGACACTGCGAGTGTTCTTAGAACACATTCAACTTGCCAGTGAACAATATGGACTACGCCTTCAGGAAACCCCCTACGAACATTCCAGGACACCAGGAGTGTTCTTAGAAAAGTCTTCAGAACACCCCCATTTTGTTTATTTGCGAACATTTCAGGACACCATGAGTGTTCTAAGAACACATTCAACTTGCCAGTGAACAATATGGACTACGCCTTCAGGACACCCCCTACGAACATTCCAGGACACCGCGAGTGTTCTTAGAAACGTCTTCAGAACACCCCCATTTTGTTTATTTGCGAACATTTCAGGACACCACGAGTGTTCTTAGAACACATTCAACTTGACAGAGAACAATACGGACAGCGTCCTCAGGACAGCCCCTACGAACATTCCCCAGACACCGCGAGTGTTCTTAGAAAAGTCTTCAGAACACCCCCATTTTGTTTATTTGCGAACATTTCAGGACACCGCAAGTGTTCTTAGAACACATTCAACTTGACAGAGAACAATACGGACAGTGTCCTCAGAACACCTCCATTTCGTTTATTTGCGAACATTTCAGGACACCATGAGTGTTCTAAGAACACATTCAACTTGCCAGTGAACAATATGGACTACGCCTTCAGGACACCCCCTACGAACATTCCAGGACACCGCGAGTGTTCTTAGAAACGTCTTCAGAACACCATCATCTTGTTTATTTGAGAACATTTCAGGACACTGCGAGTGTTCTTAGAACACATTCAACTTAACAGAGAACAATACGGACAGTATCCTCAGAACACCCCCATTTCGTTTATTTGCGAACATTTCAGGACACCATGAGTGTTCTAAGAACACATTCAACTTGACAGAGAACAATACAGACAGCGTCCTCAGGACACCCCCATTTTGTTTATTTGCGAACATTTCAGGACACTGTGAGTGTTCTTAGAACACATTCAACTTGCCAGCGAACAATACGGACTACGCCTTCAGGACACCCCCTACGAACATTCCAGGACAGGAGAGTTCTTAGAAACGTCTTCAGAACACCCCCATTTTGTTTATTTGCGAACATTTCAGGACACCGCGAGTGTTCTTAGAACACATTCAACTTGACAACAAACAATAAGGACAGAATCCTCAGAACACCCCCATTTCATTTATTTGCGAACATTTCAGGACACCATGAGTGTTCTAAAAACACATTCAACTTGACAGAGAACAATGCGAACAGCATCTTCAGGACACCCCCTACGAACATTTCAGAACAACGCGAGAGTTCTTAGAACACATTCAACTTGACAGAGAACAATACGGACAGCATCCTCAGGACACCCCCATTTTGTTTATTTGCGAACATTTCAGGACACTGTGAGTGTTCTTAGAACACATTCAACTTGCCAGCGAACAATATGGACTACGCCTTCAGGACACCCCCTACGAACATTCCAGGACACCGGGAGTGTTCTTAGAAAAGTCTTCAGAACACCCCCATTTTGTTTATTTGTGAACATTTCAGGACACCGCGAGTGTTCTTAGAACACATTCAACTTGACAGAGAACAATACGGACAGCGTCCTCAGGACACCCCTATGAACATTCCTCTGACACCGCGAGTGTTCTTAGAAGCGTCTTCAGAACACCATCATCTTGTTTATTTGAGAACATTTCAGGACACTGCGAGTGTTCTTAGAACACATTCAACTTAACAGAGAACAATACGGACTGTATCCTCAGAATACCCCCATTTCGTTTATTTGCGAACATTTCAGGACACCATGAGTGTTCTAAGAACACATTCAACTTGACAAAGAACAATACAGACAGCGTCCTCAGGACACCCCCATTTTGTTTATTTGCGAACATTTCAGGACACTGTGAGTGTTCTTAGAACACATTCAACTTGCTAGCGAACAATACGGACTACGCCTTCAGGACACCCCCTACGAACATTCCAGGACACTGGGAGAGTTCTTAGAAACGTCTTCAGAACACACCCATTTTGTTTATTTCCGAACATTTCAGGACACCGCGAGTGTTCTTAGAACACATTCAACTTGACAGAGAACAATATGGACAGCGTCCTCAGGAAATCCCCTAAGAACATTCCCTGGACACCGCAAGTGTTCTTAGAAGCGTCTTCAGAACACCACCATCTTGTTTATTTGCGAACATTTCAGGACACTGCGAGTGTTCTTAGAACACATTCAACTTGACAGAGAACAATACGGACAGCGTCCTCAGGACACCCCCATTTTATTTATTTGCATACATTTCAGGACACTGCGAGTGTTCTTAGAACACATTCAACTTGCCAGTGAACAATATGGACTACGCCTTCAGGACACCCCCTACGAACATTCCAGGACACCGGGAGTGTTCTTAGAAAAGTCTTCAGAACACCCCCATTTTGTTTATTTGCGAACATTTCACAACACCGCAAGTGTTCTTAGAACACATTCAACTTGACAGAGAACAATACGGACAGTGTCCTCAGAACACCTCCATTTCGTTTATTTGCGAACATTTCAGGACACCATGAGTGTTCTAAGAACACATTCAACTTGACAGAGAACAATACGGACAGCGTCCTCAGGACACCCCCATTTTGTTTATTTGCGAACATTTCAGGACACTGCGAGTGTTCTTAGAAGACATTCAACTTGCCAGCGAACAATACGGACTACGCCTTCAGGACACCCCTTACGAACATTCCAGGACACCGGGAGTGTTCTTAGAAACGTCTTCAGAACACCCCCATTTTGCTTATTTGCGAACATTTCAGGACACCGCAAGTGTTCTTAGAACACATTCAACTTGACAGAGAACAATACGGACAGCATCCTCAGGTCACCCCCTACGAACATTCCCCGGACACCTCAAGTGTTCTTAGAAGCGTCCTCAGAACACCACCATCTTGTTTATTTGCGAACATTTCAGGACACCGCGAGTGTTCTTAGAACACATTCAACTTGACAACAAACAATAAGGACAGAATCCTCAGAACACCCCCATTTCATTTATTTGCGAACATTTCAGGACACCATGAGTGTTCTAAAAACACATTCAACTTGACAGAGAACAATGTGAACAGCATCTTCAGGACACCCTCTACGAACATTTCAGAACAACGCGAGAGTTCTTAGAACACATTCAACTTGACAGAGAACAATACGGACAGCGTCCTCAGGACACCCCCTACGAACATTCCAGGACACCGGGAGTGTTCTTAGAAAAGTCTTCAGAACACCCCCATTTTGTTTATTTGCGAATATTTCAGGACACCGCAAGTGTTCTTAGAACACATTCAACTTGACAGAGAACAATACGGACAGTGTCCTCAGAACACCTCCATTTCGTTTATTTGCGAACATTTCAGGACACCATGAGTGTTCTAAGAACACATTCAACTTGACAGAGAACAATACGGACAGCGTCCTCAGGAAACCCCCATTTTGTTTATTTGCGAACATTTCAGGACACCGCAAGTGTTCTTAGAACACATTCAACTTGACAGAGAACAATACGGACAGCGTCCTCAGGTCACCCCCTACGAACATTCCCCGGACACCGCAAGTGTTCTTAGAAGCGTCCTCAGAACACCACCATCTTGTTTATTTGCGAACATTTCAGGACACCGCGAGTGTTCTTAGAACACATTCAACTTGACAGAGAACAATACGGACAGCGTCCTCAGGACACCCCCATTTTGTTTAGTTGCGAACATTTCAGGACACTGCGAGTGTTCTTAGAACACATTCAACTTGCCAGTGAACAATATGGACTATGCCTTCAGGACACCCCCTACGAACATTCCAGGACACCGGGAGTGTTCTTAGAAAAGTCTTCAGAACACCCCCATTTTGTTTATTTGCGAACATTTCAGGACACCGCAAGTGTTCTTAGAACACATTCAACTTGACAGAGAACAATACGGACAGTGTCCTCAGAACACCTCCATTTTGTTTATTTGCGAACATTTCAGGACACCATGAGTGTTCTAAGAACACATTCAACTTGCCAGTGAACAATATGGACTACGCCTTCAGGACACCCCCTACGAACATTCCAGGACACTGCGAGTGTTCTTAGAAACGTCTTCAGAACACCCCCATTTTGTTTATTTGCGAACATTTCAGGACACCGCAAGTGTTCTTAGAACACATTCAACTTGACAGAGAACAATACGGACAGTGTCCTCAGAACACCTCCATTTCGTTTATTTGCGAACATTTCAGGACACCATAAGTGTTCTAAGAACACATTCAACTTGCCAGTGAACAATATGGACTACGCCTTCAGGACACCCCCTACGAACATTCCAGGACACCGCGAGTGTTCTTAGAAACGTCTTCAGAACACCCCCATTTTGTTTATTTGCGAACATTTCAGGACACCGCGAGTGTTCTTAGAACACATTCAACTTGACAACAAACAATAAGGAAAGAATCCTCAGAACACCCCCATTTCATTTATTTGCGAACATTTCAGGACACCATGAGTGTTCTAAAAACACATTCAACTTGACAGAGAACAATGCGAACAGCATCTTCAGGACACCCCCTACGAACATTTCAGAACAACGCGAGAGTTCTTAGAACACATTCAACTTGACAGAGAACAATACGGACAGCATCCTCAGGACACCCCCATTTTGTTTATTTGCGAACATTTCAGGACACTGTGAGTGTTCTTAGAACACATTCAACTTGCCAGCGAACAATATGGACTACGCCTTCAGGACACCCCCTACGAACATTCCAGGACACCGGGAGTGTTCTTAGAAAAGTCTCCAGAACACCCCCATTTTGTTTATTTGTGAACATTTCAGGACACCGCGAGTGTTCTTAGAACACGTTCAACTTGACAGAGAACAATACGGACAGCGTCCTCAGGACACCCCCTATGAACATTCCCCTGACACCGCGAGTGTTCTTAGAAGCGTCTTCAGAACACCATCATCTTGTTTATTTGAGAACATTTCAGGACACTGCGAGTGTTCTTAGAACACAATCAACTTGCCAGCGAACAATACGGACTACGCCTTCAGGACACCCCCTACGAACATTTCAGGACACCGCGAGTGTTCTTAGAACACATTCAACTTGACAGAGAACAATATGGACAGCGTCCTCAGGAAATCCCCTAAGAACATTCCCTGGACACCGCAAGTGTTCTTAGAAGCGTCTTCAGAACACCACCATCTTGTTTATTTGCGAACATTTCAGGACACCGCGAGTGTTCTTAGAACACATTGAACTTGACAGAGAACAATACGGACAGCGTCCTCAGGACACCCCCATTTTATTTATTTGCATACATTTCAGGACACTGCGAGTGTTCTTAGAACACATTCAACTTGCCAGTGAACAATATGGACTATGCCTTCAGGACACCCCCTACGAACATTCCAGGACACCGGGAGTGTTCTTAGAAAAGTCTTCAGAACACCCCCATTTTGTTTATTTGCGAACATTTCACGACACCGCAAGTGTTCTTAGAACACATTCAACTTGACAGAGAACAATACGGACAGTGTCCTCAGAACACCTCCATTTCGTTTATTTGCGAACATTTCAGGACACCATGAGTGTTCTAAGAACACATTCAACTTGACAGAGAACAATACGGACAGCGTCCTCAGGACACCCCCATTTTGTTTATTTGCGAACATTTCAGGACACTGCGAGTGTTCTTAGAACACATTCAACTTGACAGAGAACAATATGGACAGCGTCCTCAGGAAATCCCCTAAGAACATTCCCCGGACACCGCAAGTGTTCTTAGAAGCGTCCTCAGAACACCACCATCTTGTTTATTTGCGAACATTTCAGGACACCGCGAGTGTTCTTAGAACACATTCAACTTGACAACAAACAATAAGGACAGAATCCTCAGAACACCCCCATTTCATTTATTTGCGAACATTTCAGGACACCATGAGTGTTCTAAAAACACATTCAACTTGACAGAGAACAATGCGAACAGCATCTTCAGGACACCCTCTACGAACATTTCAGAACAACGCGAGAGTTCTTAGAACACATTCAACTTGACAGAGAACAATACGGACAGCATCCTCAGGACACCCCCCATTTTGTTTATTTGCGAACATTTCAGGACACTGTGAGTGTTCTTAGAACACATTCAACTTGCCAGCGAACAATATGGACTACGCCTTCAGGACACCCCCTACGAACATTCCAGGACACCGGGAGTGTTCTTAGAAAAGTCTTCAAAACACCCCCATTTTGTTTATTTGTGAACATTTCAGGACACCGCGAGTGTTCTTAGAACACATTCAACTTGACAGAGAACAATACGGACAGCGTCCTCAGGACACCCCCTATGAACATTCCCCTGACACTGCGAGTGTTCTTAGAAGTGTCTTCAGAACACCATCATCTTGTTTATTTGAGAACATTTCAGGACACTGTGAGTGTTCTTAGAACACATTCAACTTGACAGAGAACAATACGGACAGTATCCTGAGAACACCCCCATTTCGGTTATTTGCGAACATTTCAGGACACCATGAGTGTTCTAAGAACACATTCAACTTGACAGAGAACAATACAGACAGCGTCCTCAGGACACCTCCATTTTGTTTATTTGCGAACATTTCAGGACACTGCGAGTGTTCTTAGAACACATTCAACTTGACAGAGAACAATACGGACAGCGTCCTTAGGACACCCCCTACGAACATTCCCCGGACACTGCGAGTGTTCTTAGAAGCATGTTCAGAACACCACCATCTTGTTTATTTGCGAACATTTCAGGACACCGTGAGTGTTCTTAGAACACATTCAACTTGACAGAGAACAATACGGACAGCGTCCTCAGGACACCCCCATTTTGTTTATTTGCGAACATTTCAGGACACCACAAGTGTTCTTAGAACACATTCAACTTGACAGAGAACAATACGGACAGCGTCCTCAGGACACCCCCTACGAACATTCCCCGGACACCGGGAGTGTTCTTAGAAAAGTCTTCAGAACACCCCCATTTTGTTTATTTGCGAATATTTCAGGACACCGCAAGTGTTCTTAGAACACATTCAACTTGACAGAGAACAATACGGACAGTGTCCTCAGAACACCTCCATTTCGTTTATTTGCGAACATTTCAGGACACCATGAGTGTTCTAAGAACACATTCAACTTGACAGAGAACAATACGGACGGCGTCCTCAGAACACCCCCATTTTGTTTATTTGCGAACATTTCAGGACACCGCAAGTGTTCTTAGAACACATTCAACTTGACAGAGAACAATACGGACAGCGTCCTCAGGTCACCCCCTACAAACATTCCCCGGACACCGCAAGTGTTCTTAGAAGCGTCCTCAGAACACCACCATCTTGTTTATTTGCGAACATTTCAGGACACCGCGAGTGTTCTTAGAACACATTCAACTTGACAGAGAACAATACGGACAGCGTCCTCAGGACACCCCCATTTTGTTTATTTGCAAACATTTCAGGACACTGCGAGTGTTCTTAGAACACATTCAACTTGCCAGTGAACAATATGGACTATGCCTTCAGGACACCCCCTACGAACATTCCAGGACACCGGGAGTGTTCTTAGAAAAGTCTTCAGAACACCCCCATTTTGTTTATTTGCGAACATTTCAGGACACCGCAAGTGTTCTTAGAACACATTCAACTTGACAGAGAACAATACGGACAGTGTCCTCAGAACACCTCCATTTTGTTTATTTGCGAACATTTCAGGACACCATGAGTGTTCTAAGAACACATTCAACTTGCCAGTGAACAATATGGACTACGCCTTCAGGACACCCCCTACGAACATTCCAGGACACCGCGAGTGTTCTTAGAAACGTCTTCAGAACACCCCCATTTTGTTTATTTGCGAACATTTCAGGACACCGCAAGTGTTCTTAGAACACATTCAACTTGACAGAGAACAATACGGACAGTGTCCTCAGAACACCTCCATTTCGTTTATTTGCGAACATTTCAGGACACCATGAGTGTTCTAAGAACACATTCAACTTGCCAGTGAACAATATGGACTACGCCTTCAGGACACCCCCTACGAACATTCCAGGACACCGCGAGTGTTCTTAGAAACGTCTTCAGAACACCCCCATTTTGTTTATTTGCGAACATTTCAGGACACCGCGAGTGTTCTTAGAACACATTCAACTTGACAACAAACAATAAGGACAGAATCCTCAGAACACCCCCATTTCATTTATTTGCGAACATTTCAGGACACCATGAGTGTTCTAAAAACACATTCAACTTGACAGAGAACAATGCGATGCGAACAGCATCTTCAGGACACCCCCTACGAACATTTCAGAACAACGCGAGAGTTCTTAGAACACATTCAACTTGACAGAGAACAATACGGACAGCATCCTCAGGACACCCCCATTTTGTTTATTTGCGAACATTTCAGGACACTGTGAGTGTTCTTAGAACACATTCAACTTGCCAGCGAACAATATGGACTACGCCTTCAGGACACCCCCTACGAACATTCCAGGACACCGGGAGTGTTCTTAGAAAAGTCTTCAGAACACCCCCATTTTGTTTATTTGTGAACATTTCAGGACACCGTGAGTGTTCTTAGAACACATTCAACTTGACAGAGAACAATACGGACAGCGTCCTCAGGACACCCCCTATGAACATTCCCCTGACACTTCGAGTGTTCTTAGAAGCGTCTTCAGAACACCATCATCTTGTTTATTTGAGAACATTTCAGGACACTGCGAGTGTTCTTAGAACACATTCAACTTAACAGAGAACAATACGGACAGTATCCTCAGAACACCCCCATTTTGTTTATTTGCGAACATTTCAGGACACCATGAGTGTTCTAAGAACACATTTAACTTGACAGAGAACAATACAGACAGCGTCCTCAGGACACCCCCATTTTGTTTATTTGCGAACATTTCAGGACACTGCGAGTGTTCTTAGAACACAATCAACTTGCCAGCGAACAATACGGACTACGCCTTCAGGACACCCCCTACGAACATTCCAGGACACCGGGAGAGTTCTTAGAAACGTCTTCAGAACACACCCATTTTGTTTATTTCCAAACATTTCAGGACACCGCGAGTGTTCTTAGAACACATTCAACTTGACAGAGAACAATATGGACAGCGTCCTCAGGAAATCCCCTAAGAACATTCCCTGGACACCGCAAGTGTTCTTAGAAGCGTCTTCAGAACACCACCATCTTGTTTATTTGCGAACATTTCAGGACACCGCGAGTGTTCTTAGAACACATTGAACTTGACAGAGAACAATACGGACAGCGTCCTCAGGACACCCCCATTTTATTTATTTGCATACATTTCAGGACACTGCGAGTGTTCTTAGAACACATTCAACTTGCCAGTGAACAATATGGACTATGCCTTCAGGACACCCCCTACGAACATTCCAGGACACCGGGAGTGTTCTTAGAAAAGTCTTCAGAACACCCCCATTTTGTTTATTTGCGAACATTTCACGACACCGCAAGTGTTCTTAGAACACATTCAACTTGACAGAGAACAATACGGACAGTGTCCTCAGAACACCTCCATTTCGTTTATTTGCGAACATTTCAGGACACCATGAGTGTTCTAAGAACACATTCAACTTGACAGAGAACAATACGGACAGCGTCCTCAGGACACCCCCATTTTGTTTATTTGCGAACATTTCAGGACACTGCGAGTGTTCTTAGAACACATTCAACTTGACAGAGAACAATATGGACAGCGTCCTCAGGAAATCCCCTAAGAACATTCCCCGGACACCGCAAGTGTTCTTAGAAGCGTCCTCAGAACACCACCATCTTGTTTATTTGCGAACATTTCAGGACACCGCGAGTGTTCTTAGAACACATTCAACTTGACAACAAACAATAAGGACAGAATCCTCAGAACACCCCCATTTCATTTATTTGCGAACATTTCAGGACACCATGAGTGTTCTAAAAACACATTCAACTTGACAGAGAACAATGCGAACAGCATCTTCAGGACACCCTCTACGAACATTTCAGAACAACGCTAGATTTCTTAGAACACATTCAACTTGACAGAGAACAATACGGACAGCATCCTCAGGACACCCCCCATTTTGTTTATTTGCGAACATTTCAGGACACTGTGAGTGTTCTTAGAACACATTCAACTTGCCAGCGAACAATATGGACTACGCCTTCAGGACACCCCCTACGAACATTCCAGGACACCGGGAGTGTTCTTAGAAAAGTCTTCAAAACACCCCCATTTTGTTTATTTGTGAACATTTCAGGACACCGCGAGTGTTCTTAGAACACATTCAACTTGACAGAGAACAATACGGACAGCGTCCTCAGGACACCCCCTATGAACATTCCCCTGACACTGCGAGTGTTCTTAGAAGTGTCTTCAGAACACCATCATCTTGTTTATTTGAGAACATTTCAGGACACTGTGAGTGTTCTTAGAACACATTCAACTTGACAGAGAACAATACGGACAGTATCCTGAGAACACCCCCATTTCGGTTATTTGCGAACATTTCAGGACACCATGAGTGTTCTAAGAACACATTCAACTTGACAGAGAACAATACAGACAGCGTCCTCAGGACACCTCCATTTTGTTTATTTGCGAACATTTCAGGACACTGCGAGTGTTCTTAGAACACATTCAACTTGACAGAGAACAATACGGACAGCGTCCTTAGGACACCCCCTACGAACATTCCCCGGACACTGCGAGTGTTCTTAGAAGCATGTTCAGAACACCACCATCTTGTTTATTTGCGAACATTTCAGGACACCGTGAGTGTTCTTAGAACACATTCAACTTGACAGAGAACAATACGGACAGCGTCCTCAGGACACCCCCATTTTGTTTATTTGCGAACATTTCAGGACACCACAAGTGTTCTTAGAACACATTCAACTTGACAGAGAACAATACGGACAGCGTCCTCAGGACACCCCCTACGAACATTCCCCGGACACCGGGAGTGTTCTTAGAAAAGTCTTCAGAACACCCCCATTTTGTTTATTTGCGAATATTTCAGGACACCGCAAGTGTTCTTAGAACACATTCAACTTGACAGAGAACAATACGGACAGTGTCCTCAGAACACCTCCATTTCGTTTATTTGCGAACATTTCAGGACACCATGAGTGTTCTAAGAACACATTCAACTTGACAGAGAACAATACGGACGGCGTCCTCAGAACACCCCCATTTTGTTTATTTGCGAACATTTCAGGACACCGCAAGTGTTCTTAGAACACATTCAACTTGACAGAGAACAATACGGACAGCGTCCTCAGGTCACCCCCTACGAACATTCCCCGGACACCGCAAGTGTTCTTAGAAGCGTCCTCAGAACACCACCATCTTGTTTATTTGCGAACATTTCAGGACACCGCGAGTGTTCTTAGAACACATTCAACTTGACAGAGAACAATACGGACAGCGTCCTCAGGACACCCCCATTTTGTTTATTTGCAAACATTTCAGGACACTGCGAGTGTTCTTAGAACACATTCAACTTGCCAGTGAACAATATGGACTATGCCTTCAGGACACCCCCTACGAACATTCCAGGACACCGGGAGTGTTCTTAGAAAAGTCTTCAGAACACCCCCATTTTGTTTATTTGCGAACATTTCAGGACACCGCAAGTGTTCTTAGAACACATTCAACTTGACAGAGAACAATACGGACAGTGTCCTCAGAACACCTCCATTTTGTTTATTTGCGAACATTTCAGGACACCATGAGTGTTCTAAGAACACATTCAACTTGCCAGTGAACAATATGGACTATGCCTTCAGGACACCCCCTACGAACATTCCAGGACACCGCGAGTGTTCTTAGAAACGTCTTCAGAACACCCCCATTTTGTTTATTTGCGAACATTTCAGGACACCGCAAGTGTTCTTAGAACACATTCAACTTGACAGAGAACAATACGGACAGTGTCCTCAGAACACCTCCATTTCGTTTATTTGCGAACATTTCAGGACACCATGAGTGTTCTAAGAACACATTCAACTTGCCAGTGAACAATATGGACTACGCCTTCAGGACACCCCCTACGAACATTCCAGGACACCGCGAGTGTTCTTAGAAACGTCTTCAGAACACCCCCATTTTGTTTATTTGCGAACATTTCAGGACACCGCGAGTGTTCTTAGAACACATTCAACTTGACAACAAACAATAAGGACAGAATCCTCAGAACACCCCCATTTCATTTATTTGCGAACATTTCAGGACACCATGAGTGTTCTAAAAACACATTCAACTTGACAGAGAACAATGCGATGCGAACAGCATCTTCAGGACACCCCCTACGAACATTTCAGAACAACGCGAGAGTTCTTAGAACACATTCAACTTGACAGAGAACAATACGGACAGCATCCTCAGGACACCCCCATTTTGTTTATTTGCGAACATTTCAGGACACTGTGAGTGTTCTTAGAACACATTCAACTTGCCAGCGAACAATATGGACTACGCCTTCAGGACACCCCCTACGAACATTCCAGGACACCGGGAGTGTTCTTAGAAAAGTCTTCAGAACACCCCCATTTTGTTTATTTGTGAACATTTCAGGACACCGTGAGTGTTCTTAGAACACATTCAACTTGACAGAGAACAATACGGACAGCGTCCTCAGGACACCCCCTATGAACATTCCCCTGACACTTCGAGTGTTCTTAGAAGCGTCTTCAGAACACCATCATCTTGTTTATTTGAGAACATTTCAGGACACTGCGAGTGTTCTTAGAACACATTCAACTTAACAGAGAACAATACGGACAGTATCCTCAGAACACCCCCATTTTGTTTATTTGCGAACATTTCAGGACACCATGAGTGTTCTAAGAACACATTCAACTTGACAGAGAACAATACAGACAGCGTCCTCAGGACACCCCCATTTTGTTTATTTGCGAACATTTCAGGACACTGCGAGTGTTCTTAGAACACAATCAACTTGCCAGCGAACAATACGGACTACGCCTTCAGGACACCCCCTACGAACATTCCAGGACACCGGGAGAGTTCTTAGAAACGTCTTCAGAACACACCCATTTTGTTTATTTCCAAACATTTCAGGACACCGCGAGTGTTCTTAGAACACATTCAACTTGACAGAGAACAATATGGACAGCGTCCTCAGGAAATCCCCTAAGAACATTCCCTGGACACCGCAAGTGTTCTTAGAAGCGTCTTCAGAACACCACCATCTTGTTTATTTGCGAACATTTCAGGACACCGCGAGTGTTCTTAGAACACATTGAACTTGACAGAGAACAATACGGACAGCGTCCTCAGGACACCCCCATTTTATTTATTTGCATACATTTCAGGACACTGCGAGTGTTCTTAGAACACATTCAACTTGCCAGTGAACAATATGGACTATGCCTTCAGGACACCCCCTACGAACATTCCAGGACACCGGGAGTGTTCTTAGAAAAGTCTTCAGAACACCCCCATTTTGTTTATTTGCGAACATTTCACGACACCGCAAGTGTTCTTAGAACACATTCAACTTGACAGAGAACAATACGGACAGTGTCCTCAGAACACCTCCATTTCGTTTATTTGCGAACATTTCAGGACACCATGAGTGTTCTAAGAACACATTCAACTTGACAGAGAACAATACGGACAGCGTCCTCAGGACACCCCCATTTTGTTTATTTGCGAACATTTCAGGACACTGCGAGTGTTCTTAGAACACATTCAACTTGACAGAGAACAATATGGACAGCGTCCTCAGGAAATCCCCTAAGAACATTCCCCGGACACCGCAAGTGTTCTTAGAAGCGTCCTCAGAACACCACCATCTTGTTTATTTGCGAACATTTCAGGACACCGCGAGTGTTCTTAGAACACATTCAACTTGACAACAAACAATAAGGACAGAATCCTCAGAACACCCCCATTTCATTTATTTGCGAACATTTCAGGACACCATGAGTGTTCTAAAAACACATTCAACTTGACAGAGAACAATGCGAACAGCATCTTCAGGACACCCTCTACGAACATTTCAGAACAACGCTAGATTTCTTAGAACACATTCAACTTGACAGAGAACAATACGGACAGCATCCTCAGGACACCCCCCATTTTGTTTATTTGCGAACATTTCAGGACACTGTGAGTGTTCTTAGAACACATTCAACTTGCCAGCGAACAATATGGACTACGCCTTCAGGACACCCCCTACGAACATTCCAGGACACCGGGAGTGTTCTTAGAAAAGTCTTCAAAACACCCCCATTTTGTTTATTTGTGAACATTTCAGGACACCGCGAGTGTTCTTAGAACACATTCAACTTGACAGAGAACAATACGGACAGCGTCCTCAGGACACCCCCTATGAACATTCCCCTGACACTGCGAGTGTTCTTAGAAGTGTCTTCAGAACACCATCATCTTGTTTATTTGAGAACATTTCAGGACACTGTGAGTGTTCTTAGAACACATTCAACTTGACAGAGAACAATACGGACAGTATCCTGAGAACACCCCCATTTCGGTTATTTGCGAACATTTCAGGACACCATGAGTGTTCTAAGAACACATTCAACTTGACAGAGAACAATACAGACAGCGTCCTCAGGACACCTCCATTTTGTTTATTTGCGAACATTTCAGGACACTGCGAGTGTTCTTAGAACACATTCAACTTGACAGAGAACAATACGGACAGCGTCCTTAGGACACCCCCTACGAACATTCCCCGGACACTGCGAGTGTTCTTAGAAGCATGTTCAGAACACCACCATCTTGTTTATTTGCGAACATTTCAGGACACCGTGAGTGTTCTTAGAACACATTCAACTTGACAGAGAACAATACGGACAGCGTCCTCAGGACACCCCCATTTTGTTTATTTGCGAACATTTCAGGACACCACAAGTGTTCTTAGAACACATTCAACTTGACAGAGAACAATACGGACAGCGTCCTCAGGACACCCCCTACGAACATTCCCCGGACACCGGGAGTGTTCTTAGAAAAGTCTTCAGAACACCCCCATTTTGTTTATTTGCGAATATTTCAGGACACCGCAAGTGTTCTTAGAACACATTCAACTTGACAGAGAACAATACGGACAGTGTCCTCAGAACACCTCCATTTCGTTTATTTGCGAACATTTCAGGACACCATGAGTGTTCTAAGAACACATTCAACTTGACAGAGAACAATACGGACGGCGTCCTCAGAACACCCCCATTTTGTTTATTTGCGAACATTTCAGGACACCGCAAGTGTTCTTAGAACACATTCAACTTGACAGAGAACAATACGGACAGCGTCCTCAGGTCACCCCCTACGAACATTCCCCGGACACCGCAAGTGTTCTTAGAAGCGTCCTCAGAACACCACCATCTTGTTTATTTGCGAACATTTCAGGACACCGCGAGTGTTCTTAGAACACATTCAACTTGACAGAGAACAATACGGACAGCGTCCTCAGGACACCCCCATTTTGTTTATTTGCAAACATTTCAGGACACTGCGAGTGTTCTTAGAACACATTCAACTTGCCAGTGAACAATATGGACTATGCCTTCAGGACACCCCCTACGAACATTCCAGGACACCGGGAGTGTTCTTAGAAAAGTCTTCAGAACACCCCCATTTTGTTTATTTGCGAACATTTCAGGACACCGCAAGTGTTCTTAGAACACATTCAACTTGACAGAGAACAATACGGACAGTGTCCTCAGAACACCTCCATTTTGTTTATTTGCGAACATTTCAGGACACCATGAGTGTTCTAAGAACACATTCAACTTGCCAGTGAACAATATGGACTATGCCTTCAGGACACCCCCTACGAACATTCCAGGACACCGCGAGTGTTCTTAGAAACGTCTTCAGAACACCCCCATTTTGTTTATTTGCGAACATTTCAGGACACCGCAAGTGTTCTTAGAACACATTCAACTTGACAGAGAACAATACGGACAGTGTCCTCAGAACACCTCCATTTCGTTTATTTGCGAACATTTCAGGACACCATGAGTGTTCTAAGAACACATTCAACTTGCCAGTGAACAATATGGACTACGCCTTCAGGACACCCCCTACGAACATTCCAGGACACCGCGAGTGTTCTTAGAAACGTCTTCAGAACACCCCCATTTTGTTTATTTGCGAACATTTCAGGACACCGCGAGTGTTCTTAGAACACATTCAACTTGACAACAAACAATAAGGACAGAATCCTCAGAACACCCCCATTTCATTTATTTGCGAACATTTCAGGACACCATGAGTGTTCTAAAAACACATTCAACTTGACAGAGAACAATGCGATGCGAACAGCATCTTCAGGACACCCCCTACGAACATTTCAGAACAACGCGAGAGTTCTTAGAACACATTCAACTTGACAGAGAACAATACGGACAGCATCCTCAGGACACCCCCATTTTGTTTATTTGCGAACATTTCAGGACACTGTGAGTGTTCTTAGAACACATTCAACTTGCCAGCGAACAATATGGACTACGCCTTCAGGACACCCCCTACGAACATTCCAGGACACCGGGAGTGTTCTTAGAAAAGTCTTCAGAACACCCCCATTTTGTTTATTTGTGAACATTTCAGGACACCGTGAGTGTTCTTAGAACACATTCAACTTGACAGAGAACAATACGGACAGCGTCCTCAGGACACCCCCTATGAACATTCCCCTGACACTTCGAGTGTTCTTAGAAGCGTCTTCAGAACACCATCATCTTGTTTATTTGAGAACATTTCAGGACACTGCGAGTGTTCTTAGAACACATTCAACTTAACAGAGAACAATACGGACAGTATCCTCAGAACACCCCCATTTTGTTTATTTGCGAACATTTCAGGACACCATGAGTGTTCTAAGAACACATTCAACTTGACAGAGAACAATACAGACAGCGTCCTCAGGACACCCCCATTTTGTTTATTTGCGAACATTTCAGGACACTGCGAGTGTTCTTAGAACACAATCAACTTGCCAGCGAACAATACGGACTACGCCTTCAGGACACCCCCTACGAACATTCCAGGACACCGGGAGAGTTCTTAGAAACGTCTTCAGAACACACCCATTTTGTTTATTTCCAAACATTTCAGGACACCGCGAGTGTTCTTAGAACACATTCAACTTGACAGAGAACAATATGGACAGCGTCCTCAGGAAATCCCCTAAGAACATTCCCTGGACACCGCAAGT
This sequence comes from Ambystoma mexicanum, assembly GCF_040938575.1. Lineage (NCBI taxonomy): Eukaryota > Metazoa > Chordata > Amphibia > Caudata > Ambystomatidae > Ambystoma > Ambystoma mexicanum. Next base: position 838,540,342 of record NC_090935.1, on the reverse strand, counting down.
GTTCTTAGAAGCGTCTTCAGAACACCACCATCTTGTTTATTTGCGAACATTTCAGGACACCGCGAGTGTTCTTAGAACACATTGAACTTGACAGAGAACAATACGGACAGCGTCCTCAGGACACCCCCATTTTATTTATTTGCATACATTTCAGGACACTGCGAGTGTTCTTAGAACACATTCAACTTGCCAGTGAACAATATGGACTATGCCTTCAGGACACCCCCTACGAACATTCCAGGACACCGGGAGTGTTCTTAGAAAAGTCTTCAGAACACCCCCATTTTGTTTATTTGCGAACATTTCACGACACCTCAAGTGTTCTTAGAACACATTCAACTTGACAGAGAACAATACGGACAGTGTCCTCAGAACACCTCCATTTCGTTTATTTGCGAACATTTCAGGACACCATGAGTGTTCTAAGAACACATTCAACTTGACAGAGTACAATACGGACAGCGTCCTCAGGACACCCCCATTTTGTTTATTTGCGAACATTTCAGGACACTGCGAGTGTTCTTAGAACACATTCAACTTGACAGAGAACAATATGGACAGCGTCCTCAGGAAATCCCCTAAGAACATTCCCCGGACACCGCAAGTGTTCTTAGAAGCGTCCTCAGAACACCACCATCTTGTTTATTTGCGAACATTTCAGGACACCGCGAGTGTTCTTAGAACACATTCAACTTGACAACAAACAATAAGGACAGAATCCTCAGAACACCCCCATTTCATTTATTTGCGAACATTTCAGGACACCATGAGTGTTCTAAAAACACATTCAACTTGACAGAGAACAATGCGAACAGCATCTTCAGGACACCCTCTACGAACATTTCAGAACAACGCGAGAGTTCTTAGAACACATTCAACTTGACAGAGAACAATACGGACAGCATCCTCAGGACACCCCCCATTTTGTTTATTTGCGAACATTTCAGGACACTGTGAGTGTTCTTAGAACACATTCAACTTGCCAGCGAACAATATGGACTACGCCTTCAGGACACCCCCTACGAACATTCCAGGACACCGGGAGTGTTCTTAGAAAAGTCTTCAAAACACCCCCATTTTGTTTATTTGTGAACATTTCAGGACACCGCGAGTGTTCTTAGAACACATTCAACTTGACAGAGAACAATACGGACAGCGTCCTCAGGACACCCCCTATGAACATTCCCCTGACACTGCGAGTGTTCTTAGAAGTGTCTTCAGAACACCATCATCTTGTTTATTTGAGAACATTTCAGGACACTGTGAGTGTTCTTAGAACACATTCAACTTGACAGAGAACAATACGGACAGTATCCTGAGAACACCCCCATTTCGGTTATTTGTGAACATTTCAGGACACCATGAGTGTTCTAAGAACACATTCAACTTGACAGAGAACAATACAGACAGCGTCCTCAGGACACCCCCATTTTGTTTATTTGCGAACATTTCAGGACACTGCGAGTGTTCTTAGAACACATTCAACTTGACAGAGAACAATACGGACAGCGTCCTTAGGACACCCCCGACGAACATTCCCCGGACACTGCGAGTGTTCTTAGAAGCATGTTCAGAACACCACCATCTTGTTTATTTGCGAACATTTCAGGACACTGTGAGTGTTCTTAGAACACATTCAACTTGACAGAGAACAATACGGACAGCGTCCTCAGGACACCCCCATTTTGTTTATTTGCGAACATTTCAGGACACCACAAGTGTTCTTAGAACACATTCAACTTGACAGAGAACAATACGGACAGCGTCCTCAGGTCACCCCCTACGAACATTCCCCGGACACCGCAAGTGTTCTTAGAAGCGTCCTCAGAACACCACCATCTTGTTTATTTGCGAACATTTCAGGACACCGCCAGTGTTCTTAGAACACATTCAACTTGACAGAGAACAATACGGACAGCATCCTCAGGACACCCCCATTTTGTTTATTTGCGAACATTTCAGGACACTGCGAGTGTTCTTAGAACACATTCAACTTGCCAGTGAACAATATGGACTACGCCTTCAGGACACCCCCTACGAACATTCCAGGACACCGGGAGTGTTCTTAGAAAAGTCTTCAGAACACCCCCATTTTGTTTATTTGCGAACATTTCAGGACACCGCAAGTGTTCTTAGAACACATTCAACTTGACAGAGAACAATACGGACAGTGTCCTCAGAACACCTCCATTTTGTTTATTTGCGAACATTTCAGGACACCATGAGTGTTCTAAGAACACATTCAACTTGCCAGTGAACAATATGGACTACGCCTTCAGGACACCCCCTACGAACATTCCAGGACACCGCGAGTGTTTTAGAAACGTCTTCAGAACACCCCCATTTTGTTTATTTGCGAACATTTCAGGACACCGCGAGTGTTCTTAGAAAACATTCAACTTGACAACAAACAATAAGGACAAAATCCTCAGAACACCCCCATTTCATTTATTTGCGAACATTTCAGGACACCATGAGTGTTCTAAAAACACATTCAACTTGACAGAGAACAATGCGAACAGCATCTTCAGGACACCCCCTACGAACATTTCAGAACAACGCGAGAGTTCTTAGAACACATTCAACTTGACAGTGAACAATATGGACTACGCCTTCAGGACACCCCCTACGAACATTCCAGGACACCGGGAGTGTTCTTAGAAAAGTCTTCAGAACACCCCCATTTTGTTTATTTGCGAACATTTCACGACACCGCAAGTGTTCTTAGATCACATTCAACTTGACAGAGAACAATACGGACAGTGTCCTCAGAACACCTCCATTTCGTTTTTTTGCGAACATTTCAGGACACCATGAGTGTTCTTAGAACACATTCAACTTGACAGAGAACAATACGGACAGCATCCTCAGGTCACCCCCTACGAACATTCCCCGGACACCGCAAGTGTTCTTAGAAGCGTCCTCAGAACACCACCATCTTGTTTATTTGCGAACATTTCAGGACACCGCGAGTGTTCTTAGAACACATTCAACTTGACAACAAACAATAAGGACAGAATCCTCAGAACACCCCCATTTCATTTATTTGCGAACATTTCAGGACACCATGAGTGTTCTTAGAACACATTCAACTTGACAGAGAACAATACGGACAGCGTCCTCAGGACACCCCTATGAACATTCCCCTGGCACCGCGAGTGTTCTTAGAAGCGTCTTCAGAACACCATCATCTTGTTTATTTGAGAACATTTCAGGACACTGCGAGTGTTCTTAGAACACATTCAACTTAACAGAGAACAATACGGACAGTATCCTCAGAACACCCCCATTTCGTTTATTTGCGAACATTTCAGGACACCATGAGTGTTCTAAGAACACATTCAACTTGACAAAGAACAATACAGACAGCGTCCTCAGGACACCCCCATTTTGTTTATTTGCGAACATTTCAGGACACTGTGAGTGTTCTTAGAACACATTCAACTTGCCAGCGAACAATACGGACTACGCCTTCAGGACACCCCCTACGAACATTCCAGGACACCGGGAGAGTTCTTAGAAACGTCTTCAGAACACACCCATTTTGTTTATTTCCGAACATTTCAGGACACCGCGAGTGTTCTTAGAACACATTCAACTTGACAGAGAACAATATGGACAGCGTCCTCAGGAAATCCCCTAAGAACATTCCCTGGACACCGCAAGTGTTCTTAGAAGCGTCTTCAGAACACCACCATCTTGTTTATTTGCGAACATTTCAGGACACTGCGAGTGTTCTTAGAACACATTCAACTTGACAGAGAACAATACGGACAGCGTCCTCAGGACACCCCCATTTCATTTATTTGCGAACATTTCAGGACACCATGAGTGTTCTAAAAACACATTCAACTTGACAGAGAACAATGCGAACAGCATCTTCAGGAAACCCTCTACGAACATTTCAGAACAACGCGAGAGTTCTTAGAACACATTCAACTTGACGGAGAACAATACGGACAGCGTCCTCAGGACACCCCCTACGAACATTCCAGGACACCGGGAGTGTTCTTAGAAAAGTCTTCAGAACACCCCCATTTTGTTTATTTGCGAATATTTCAGGACACCGCAAGTGTTCTTAGAACACATTCAACTTGACAGAGAACAATACGGACAGTGTCCTCAGAACACCTCCATTTCGTTTATTTGCGAACATTTCAGGACACCATGATTCTTCTAAGAACACATTCAACTTGACAGAGAACAATACGGACAGCGTCCTCAGGACACCCCCATTTTGTTTATTTGCGAACATTTCAGGACACCGCAAGTGTTCTTAGAACACATTCAACTTGACAGAGAACAATACGGACAGCGTCCTCAGGTCACCCCCTACGAACATTCCCCGGACACCGCAAGTGTTCTTAGAAGCGTCCTCAGAACACCACCATCTTGTTTATTTGCGAACATTTCAGGACACCGCGAGTGTTCTTAGAACACATTCAACTTGACAGAGAACAATACGGACAGCGTCCTCAGGACACCCCCATTTTGTTTATTTGCGAACATTTCAGGACACTGCGAGTGTTCTTAGAACACATTCAACTTGCCAGTGAACAATATGGACTACGCCTTCAGGACACCCCCTACGAACATTCCAGGACACCGGGAGTGTTCTTAGAAAAGTCTTCAGAACACCCCCATTTTGTTTATTTGCGAACATTTCAGGACACCGCAAGTGTTCTTAGAACACATTCAACTTGACAGAGAACAATACGGACAGTGTCCTCAGAACACCTCCATTTTGTTTATTTGCGAACATTTCAGGACACCATGAGTGTTCTAAGAACACATTCAACTTGCCAGTGAACAATATGGACTACGCCTTCAGGACACCCCCTACGAACATTCCAGGACACCGCGAGTGTTCTTAGAAACGTCTTCAGAACACCCCCATTTTGTTTATTTGCGAACATTTCAGGAAACCACGAGTGTTCTTAGAACACATTCAACTTGACAGAGAACAATACGGACAGCGTCCTCAGGACAGCCCCCACGAACATTCCCCAGACACCGCGAGTGTTCTAGAAGTTTCTTCAGAACACCACCATTTTGTTTATTTGCGAACATTTCAGGACACCGCAAGTGTTCTTAGAACACATTCAACTTGACAACAAACAATAAGGACAGAATCCTCAGAACACCACCATTTAATTTATTTACGAACATTTCATGACACCATGAGTGTTCTAAAAACACATTCAACTTGACAGAGAACAATACGGACAGCATCCTCAGGACACCCCCATTTTGTTTATTTGCGAACATTTCAGGACACTGTGAGTGTTCTTAGAACACATTCAACTTGCCAGCAAACAATATGGACTACGCCTTCAGGACACCCCCTACGAACATTCCAGGACACCGGGAGTGTTCTTAGGAAACTCTTCAGAACACCCCCATTTTGTTTATTTGTGAACATTTCAGGACACCGCGAGTGTTCTTAGAACACATTCAACTTGACAGAGAACAATACGGACAGCGTCCTCAGGACACCCCCTATGAACATTCCCCTGACACCGCGAGTGTTCTTAGAAGCGTCTTCAGAACACCATCATCTTGTTTATTTGAGAACATTTCAGGACACTGCGAGTGTTCTTAGAACACATTCAACTTGACAGAGAACAATACGGACAGTATCCTCAGAACACCCCCATTTTGTTTATTTGCGAACATTTCAGGACACCATTAGTGTTCTAAGAACACATTCAACTTGACAGAGAACAATACAGACAGCGTCCTCAGGACACCCCCATTTCGTTTATTTGCGAACATTTCAGGACACTGCGAGTGTTCTTAGAACACATTCAACTTGCCAGCGAACAATACAGACTACGCCTTCAGGACACCCCCTACGAACATTCCAGGACACCGGGAGTGTTCTTAGAAACGTCTTCAGAACACCCCCATTTTGTTTATTTCCGAACATTTCAGGACACCGCGAGTGTTCTTAGAACACATTCAACTTGACAGAGAACAATATGGACAGCGTCCTCAGGAAATCCCCTAAGAACATTCCCTGGACACTGCGAGTGTTCTTAGAAGCGTCTTCAGAACACCACAATCTTGTTTATTTGCGAACATTTCAGGACACCGCGAGTGTTCTTAGAACACATTCAACTTGACAGAGAACAATACGGACAGTATCCTCAGAACACCCCCATTTTGTTTATTTGCGAACATTTCAGGACACCATTAGTGTTCTAAGAACACATTCAACTTGACAGAGAACAATACAGACAGCGTCCTCAGGACACCCCCATTTCGTTTATTTGCGAACATTTCAGGACACTGCGAGTGTTCTTAGAACACATTCAACTTGCCAGCGAACAATACAGACTACGCCTTCAGGACACCCCCTACGAACATTCCAGGACACCGGGAGTGTTCTTAGAAACGTCTTCAGAACACCCCCATTTTGTTTATTTCCGAACATTTCAGGACACCGCGAGTGTTCTTAGAACACATTCAACTTGACAGAGAACAATATGGACAGCGTCCTCAGGAAATCCCCTAAGAACATTCCCTGGACACTGCGAGTGTTCTTAGAAGCGTCTTCAGAACACCACAATCTTGTTTATTTGCGAACATTTCAGGACACCGCGAGTGTTCTTAGAACACATTCAACTTGACAGAGAACAATACGGACAGCGTCCTCAGGACACCCCCATTTTATTTATTTGCATACATTTCAGGACACTGCGAGTGTTCTTAGAACACATTCAACTTGCCAGTGAACAATATGGACTACGCCTTCAGGACACCCCCTACGAACATTCCAGGACACCGGGAGTGTTCTTAGAAAAGTCTTCAGAACACCCCCATTTTGTTTTTTTGCGAACATTTCAGGACACCGCAAGTGTTCTTAGAACACATTCAACTTGACAGAGAACAATACGGACAGTGTCTCAGAACACCTCCATTTCGTTTATTTGCGAACATTTCAGGACACCATGAGTGTTCTAAGAAAACATTCAACTTGACAGAGAACAATACGGACAGCGTCCTCAGGACACCCCCATTTTGTTTATTTGCGAACATTTCAGGACACTGCGAGTGTTCTTAGAACACATTCAACTTGCCAGCAAACAATACTGACTACGCCTTCAGGACACCCCTTACGAACATTCCAGGACACCGGGAGTGTTCTTAGAAACGTCTTCAGAACACCCCCATTTTGCTTATTTGCGAACATTTCAGGACACCGCAAGTGTTCTTAGAACACATTCAACTTGACAGAGAACAATATGGACAGCATCCTCAGGAAATCCCCTACGAACATTCCCCAGACACCGCGAGTGTTCTTAGAAGTGTCTTCAGAACACCACCATCTTGTTTATTTGCGAACATTTCAGGAAACCGCGAGTGTTCTTAGAACACATTCAACTTGACAACAAACAATAAGGACAGAATCCTCAGAACACCCCCATTTCATTTATTTGCGAACATTTCAGGACACCATGAGTGTTCTAAAAACACATTCAACTTGACAGAGAACAATGCGAACAGCATCTTCAGGACACCCCCTACGAACATTTCAGAACAACGCGAGAGTTCTTAGAACACATTCAACTTGACAGAGAACAATAGGGACAGCATCCTCAGGACACCCCCATTTTGTTTATTTGCAAACATTTCAGGACACTGTGAGTGTTATTAGAACACATTCAACTTGCCAGCGAACAATATGGACTACGCCTTCAGGACACCCCCTACGAACATTCCAGGACACCAGGAGTGTTCTTAGAAAAGTCTTCAGAACACCCCCATTTTGTTTATTTGTGAACATTTCAGGACACCGCGAGTGTTCTTAGAACACATTCAACTTGACAGAGAACAATACGGACAGCGTCCTCAGGACACCCCCTATGAACATTCCCCTGACACCGCGAGTGTTCTTAGAAGCGTCTTCAGAACACCATCATCTTGTTTATTTGAGAACATTTCAGGACACTGCGAGTGTTCTTAGAACACATTCAACTTGACAGAGAACAATACAGACAATATCCTCAGAACACCCCCATTTTGTTTATTTGCGAACATTTCAGGACACCATGAGTGTTCTAAGAACACATTCAACTTGACAGAGAACAATACAGACAGCGTCCTCAGGACACCCCCATTTTGTTTATTTGCAAACATTTCAGGACACTGCGAGTGTTCTTAGAACACATTCAACTTGCCAGCGAACAATACGGACTATGCCTTCAGGACACCCCCTACGAACATTCCAGGACACCGGGAGTGTTCTTAGAAACGTCTTCAGAACACCCCCATTTTGTTTATTTCCGAACATTTCAGCACACCGCGAGTGTTCTTAGAACACATTCAACTTGACAGAGAACAATATGGACAGCGTCCTCAGGAAATCCCCTAAGAACATTCCCTGGACACTGCGAGTGTTCTTAGAAGCGTCTTCAGAACACCACCATCTTGTTTATTTGCGAACATTTCAGGACACCGCGAGTGTTCTTAGAACACATTCAACTTGACAGAGAACAATACGGACAGCGTCCTCAGGACACCCCCTACGAACATTCCAGGACACCAGGAGTGTTCTTAGAAAAGTCTTCAGAACACCCCCATTTTGTTTATTTGTGAACATTTCAGGACACCGCGAGTGTTCTTAGAACACATTCAACTTGACAGAGAACAATACGGACAGCGTCCTCAGGACACCCCCTATGAACATTCCCCTGACACCGCGAGTGTTCTTAGAAGCGTCTTCAGAACACCACCATCTTGTTTATTTGCGAACATTTCAGGACACCATGAGTGTTCTAAGAACACATTCAACTTGCCAGTGAACAATATGGACTACGCCTTCAGGACACCCCCTACGAACATTCCAGGACACCGGGAGTGTTCTTAGAAACGTCTTCAGAACACCCCCATTTTGCTTATTTGCGAACATTTCAGGACACCGCAAGTGTTCTTAGAACACATTCAACTTGACAGAGAACAATACGGACAGCGTCCTCAGGTCACCCCCTACGAACATTCCCCGGACACCGCAAGTGTTCTTAGAAGCGTCCTCAGAACACCACCATCTTGTTTATTTGCGAACATTTCAGGACACCGCGAGTGTTCTTAGAACACATTCAACACATTCAACTTGACAGAGAACAATACGGACAGCGTCCTCAGGACACCCCCATTTTGTTTATTTGCGAACATTTCAGGACACTGCGAGTGTTCTTAGAACACATTCAACTTGCCAGTGAACAATATGGACTACGCCTTCAGGAAACCCCCTACGAACATTCCAGGACACCGGGAGTGTTCTTAGAAAAGTCTTCAAAACACCCCCATTTTGTTTATTTGCGAACATTTCAGGACACCGCAAGTGTTCTTAGAACACATTCAACTTGACAGAGAACAATACGGACAGTGTCCTCAGAACACCTCCATTTTGTTTATTTGCGAACATTTCAGGACACCATGAGTGTTCTAAGAACACATTCAACTTGCCAGTGAACAATATGGACTACGCCTTCAGGACACCCCCTACGAACATTCCAGGACACCGCGAGTGTTCTTAGAAACGTCTTCAGAACACCCCCATTTTGTTTATTTGCGAACATTTCAGGACACCACGAGTGTTCTTAGAACACATTCAACTTGACAGAGAACAATACGGACAGCGTCCTCAGGACAGCCCCTACGAACATTCCCCAGACACCGCGAGTGTTCTTAGAAAAGTCTTCAGAACACCCCCATTTTGTTTATTTGCGAACATTTCAGGACACCGCAAGTGTTCTTAGAACACATTCAACTTGACAGAGAACAATACGGACAGTGTCCTCAGAACACCTCCATTTCGTTTATTTGCGAACATTTCAGGACACCATGAGTGTTCTAAGAACACATTCAACTTGCCAGTGAACAATATGGACTACGCCTTCAGGACACCCCCTACGAACATTCCAGGACACCGCGAGTGTTCTTAGAAACGTCTTCAGAACACCATCATCTTGTTTATTTGAGAACATTTCAGGACACTGCGAGTGTTCTTAGAACACATTCAACTTAACAGAGAACAATACGGACAGTATCCTCAGAACACCCCCATTTCGTTTATTTGCGAACATTTCAGGACACCATGAGTGTTCTAAGAACACATTCAACTTGACAGAGAACAATACAGACAGCGTCCTCAGGACACCCCCATTTTGTTTATTTGCGAACATTTCAGGACACTGTGAGTGTTCTTAGAACACATTCAACTTGCCAGCGAACAATACGGACTACGCCTTCAGGACACCCCCTACGAACATTCCAGGACACCGGGAGAGTTCTTAGAAACGTCTTCAGAACACCCCCATTTTGTTTATTTGCGAACATTTCAGGACACCGCGAGTGTTCTTAGAACACATTCAACTTGACAACAAACAATAAGGACAGAATCCTCAGAACACCCCCATTTCATTTATTTGCGAACATTTCAGGACACCATGAGTGTTCTAAAAACACATTCAACTTGACAGAGAACAATGCGAACAGCATCTTCAGGACACCCCCTACGAACATTTCAGAACAACGCGAGAGTTCTTAGAACACATTCAACTTGACAGAGAACAATACGGACAGCATCCTCAGGACACCCCCATTTTGTTTATTTGCGAACATTTCAGGACACTGTGAGTGTTCTTAGAACACATTCAACTTGCCAGCGAACAATATGGACTACGCCTTCAGGACACCCCCTACGAACATTCCAGGACACCGGGAGTGTTCTTAGAAAAGTCTTCAGAACACCCCCATTTTGTTTATTTGTGAACATTTCAGGACACCGCGAGTGTTCTTAGAACACATTCAACTTGACAGAGAACAATACGGACAGCGTCCTCAGGACACCCCTATGAACATTCCTCTGACACCGCGAGTGTTCTTAGAAGCGTCTTCAGAACACCATCATCTTGTTTATTTGAGAACATTTCAGGACACTGCGAGTGTTCTTAGAACACATTCAACTTAACAGAGAACAATACGGACTGTATCCTCAGAATACCCCCATTTCGTTTATTTGCGAACATTTCAGGACACCATGAGTGTTCTAAGAACACATTCAACTTGACAAAGAACAATACAGACAGCGTCCTCAGGACACCCCCATTTTGTTTATTTGCGAACATTTCAGGACACTGTGAGTGTTCTTAGAACACATTCAACTTGCCAGCGAACAATACGGACTACGCCTTCAGGACACCCCCTACGAACATTCCAGGACACCGGGAGAGTTCTTAGAAACGTCTTCAGAACACACCCATTTTGTTTATTTCCGAACATTTCAGGACACCGCGAGTGTTCTTAGAACACATTCAACTTGACAGAGAACAATATGGACAGCGTCCTCAGGAAATACCCTAAGAACATTCCCTGGACACCGCAAGTGTTCTTAGAAGCGTCTTCAGAACACCACCATCTTGTTTATTTGCGAACATTTCAGGACACTGCGAGTGTTCTTAGAACACATTCAACTTGACAGAGAACAATACGGACAGCGTCCTCAGGACACCCCCATTTTATTTATTTGCATACATTTCAGGACACTGCGAGTGTTCTTAGAACACATTCAACTTGCCAGTGAACAATATGGACTACGCCTTCAGGACACCCCCTACGAACATTCCAGGACACCGGGAGTGTTCTTAGAAAAGTCTTCAGAACACCCCCATTTTGTTTATTTGCGAACATTTCACAACACCGCAAGTGTTCTTAGAACACATTCAACTTGACAGAGAACAATACGGACAGTGTCCTCAGAACACCTCCATTTCGTTTATTTGCGAACATTTCAGGACACCATGAGTGTTCTAAGAACACATTCAACTTGACAGAGAACAATACGGACAGCGTCCTCAGGACACCCCCATTTTGTTTATTTGCGAACATTTCAGGACACTGCGAGTGTTCTTAGAAGACATTCAACTTGCCAGCGAACAATACGGACTACGCCTTCAGGACACCCCTTACGAACATTCCAGGACACCGGGAGTGTTCTTAGAAACGTCTTCAGAACACCCCCATTTTGCTTATTTGCGAACATTTCAGGACACCGCAAGTGTTCTTAGAACACATTCAACTTGACAGAGAACAATACGGACAGCATCCTCAGGTCACCCCCTACGAACATTCCCCGGACACCTCAAGTGTTCTTAGAAGCGTCCTCAGAACACCACCATCTTGTTTATTTGCGAACATTTCAGGACACCGCGAGTGTTCTTAGAACACATTCAACTTGACAACAAACAATAAGGACAGAATCCTCAGAACACCCCCATTTCATTTATTTGCGAACATTTCAGGACACCATGAGTGTTCTAAAAACACATTCAACTTGACAGAGAACAATGTGAACAGCATCTTCAGGACACCCTCTACGAACATTTCAGAACAACGCGAGAGTTCTTAGAACACATTCAACTTGACAGAGAACAATACGGACAGCGTCCTCAGGACACCCCCTACGAACATTCCAGGACACCGGGAGTGTTCTTAGAAAAGTCTTCAGAACACCCCCATTTTGTTTATTTGCGAATATTTCAGGACACCGCAAGTGTTCTTAGAACACATTCAACTTGACAGAGAACAATACGGACAGTGTCCTCAGAACACCTCCATTTCGTTTATTTGCGAACATTTCAGGACACCATGAGTGTTCTAAGAACACATTCAACTTGACAGAGAACAATACGGACAGCGTCCTCAGGAAACCCCCATTTTGTTTATTTGCGAACATTTCAGGACACCGCAAGTGTTCTTAGAACACATTCAACTTGACAGAGAACAATACGGACAGCGTCCTCAGGTCACCCCCTACGAACATTCCCCGGACACCGCAAGTGTTCTTAGAAGCGTCCTCAGAACACCACCATCTTGTTTATTTGCGAACATTTCAGGACACCGCGAGTGTTCTTAGAACACATTCAACTTGACAGAGAACAATACGGACAGCGTCCTCAGGACACCCCCATTTTGTTTAGTTGCGAACATTTCAGGACACTGCGAGTGTTCTTAGAACACATTCAACTTGCCAGTGAACAATATGGACTATGCCTTCAGGACACCCCCTACGAACATTCCAGGACACCGGGAGTGTTCTTAGAAAAGTCTTCAGAACACCCCCATTTTGTTTATTTGCGAACATTTCAGGACACCGCAAGTGTTCTTAGAACACATTCAACTTGACAGAGAACAATACGGACAGTGTCCTCAGAACACCTCCATTTTGTTTATTTGCGAACATTTCAGGACACCATGAGTGTTCTAAGAACACATTCAACTTGCCAGTGAACAATATGGACTACGCCTTCAGGACACCCCCTACGAACATTCCAGGACACTGCGAGTGTTCTTAGAAACGTCTTCAGAACACCCCCATTTTGTTTATTTGCGAACATTTCAGGACACCGCAAGTGTTCTTAGAACACATTCAACTTGACAGAGAACAATACGGACAGTGTCCTCAGAACACCTCCATTTCGTTTATTTGCGAACATTTCAGGACACCATGAGTGTTCTAAGAACACATTCAACTTGCCAGTGAACAATATGGACTACGCCTTCAGGACACCCCCTACGAACATTCCAGGACACCGCGAGTGTTCTTAGAAACGTCTTCAGAACACCCCCATTTTGTTTATTTGCGAACATTTCAGGACACCGCGAGTGTTCTTAGAACACATTCAACTTGACAACAAACAATAAGGACAGAATCCTCAGAACACCCCCATTTCATTTATTTGCGAACATTTCAGGACACCATGAGTGTTCTAAAAACACATTCAACTTGACAGAGAACAATGCGAACAGCATCTTCAGGACACCCCCTACGAACATTTCAGAACAACGCGAGAGTTCTTAGAACACATTCAACTTGACAGAGAACAATACGGACAGCATCCTCAGGACACCCCCATTTTGTTTATTTGCGAACATTTCAGGACACTGTGAGTGTTCTTAGAACACATTCAACTTGCCAGCGAACAATATGGACTACGCCTTCAGGACACCCCCTACGAACATTCCAGGACACCGGGAGTGTTCTTAGAAAAGTCTTCAGAACACCCCCATTTTGTTTATTTGTGAACATTTCAGGACACCGCGAGTGTTCTTAGAACACATTCAACTTGACAGAGAACAATACGGACAGCGTCCTCAGGACACCCCCTATGAACATTCCCCTGACACCGCGAGTGTTCTTAGAAGCGTCTTCAGAACACCATCATCTTGTTTATTTGAGAACATTTCAGGACACTGCGAGTGTTCTTAGAACACAATCAACTTGCCAGCGAACAATACGGACTACGCCTTCAGGACACCCCCTACGAACATTTCAGGACACCGCGAGTGTTCTTAGAACACATTCAACTTGACAGAGAACAATATGGACAGCGTCCTCAGGAAATCCCCTAAGAACATTCCCTGGACACGCAAGTGTTCTTAGAAGCGTCTTCAGAACACCACCATCTTGTTTATTTGCGAACATTTCAGGACACCGCGAGTGTTCTTAGAACACATTGAACTTGACAGAGAACAATACGGACAGCGTCCTCAGGACACCCCCATTTTATTTATTTGCATACATTTCAGGACACTGCGAGTGTTCTTAGAACACATTCAACTTGCCAGTGAACAATATGGACTATGCCTTCAGGACACCCCCTACGAACATTCCAGGACACCGGGAGTGTTCTTAGAAAAGTCTTCAGAACACCCCCATTTTGTTTATTTGCGAACATTTCACGACACCGCAAGTGTTCTTAGAACACATTCAACTTGACAGAGAACAATACGGACAGTGTCCTCAGAACACCTCCATTTCGTTTATTTGCGAACATTTCAGGACACCATGAGTGTTCTAAGAACACATTCAACTTGACAGAGAACAATACGGACAGCGTCCTCAGGACACCCCCATTTTGTTTATTTGCGAACATTTCAGGACACTGCGAGTGTTCTTAGAACACATTCAACTTGACAGAGAACAATATGGACAGCGTCCTCAGGAAATCCCCTAAGAACATTCCCCGGACACCGCAAGTGTTCTTAGAAGCGTCCTCAGAACACCACCATCTTGTTTATTTGCGAACATTTCAGGACACCGCGAGTGTTCTTAGAACACATTCAACTTGACAACAAACAATAAGGACAGAATCCTCAGAACACCCCCATTTCATTTATTTGCGAACATTTCAGGACACCATGAGTGTTCTAAAAACACATTCAACTTGACAGAGAACAATGCGAACAGCATCTTCAGGACACCCTCTACGAACATTTCAGAACAACGCGAGAGTTCTTAGAACACATTCAACTTGACAGAGAACAATACGGACAGCATCCTCAGGACACCCCCCATTTTGTTTATTTGCGAACATTTCAGGACACTGTGAGTGTTCTTAGAACACATTCAACTTGCCAGCGAACAATATGGACTACGCCTTCAGGACACCCCCTACGAACATTCCAGGACAACGGGAGTGTTCTTAGAAAAGTCTTCAAAACACCCCCATTTTGTTTATTTGTGAACATTTCAGGACACCGCGAGTGTTCTTAGAACACATTCAACTTGACAGAGAACAATACGGACAGCGTCCTCAGGACACCCCCTATGAACATTCCCCTGACACTGCGAGTGTTCTTAGAAGTGTCTTCAGAACACCATCATCTTGTTTATTTGAGAACATTTCAGGACACCGCAAGTGTTCTTAGAACACATTCAACTTGACAGAGAACAATACGGACAGTGTCCTCAGAACACCTCCATTTTGTTTATTTGCGAACATTTCAGGACACCATGAGTGTTCTAAGAACACATTCAACTTGCCAGTGAACAATATGGACTACGCCTTCAGGACACCCCCTACGAACATTCCAGGACACTGCGAGTGTTCTTAGAAACGTCTTCAGAACACCCCCATTTTGTTTATTTGCGAACATTTCAGGACACCGCAAGTGTTCTTAGAACACATTCAACTTGACAGAGAACAATACGGACAGTGTCCTCAGAACACCTCCATTTCGTTTATTTGCGAACATTTCAGGACACCATAAGTGTTCTAAGAACACATTCAACTTGCCAGTGAACAATATGGACTACGCCTTCAGGACACCCCCTACGAACATTCCAGGACACCGCGAGTGTTCTTAGAAACGTCTTCAGAACACCCCCATTTTGTTTATTTGCGAACATTTCAGGACACCGCGAGTGTTCTTAGAACACATTCAACTTGACAACAAACAATAAGGACAGAATCCTCAGAACACCCCCATTTCATTTATTTGCGAACATTTCAGGACACCATGAGTGTTCTAAAAACACATTCAACTTGACAGAGAACAATGCGAACAGCATCTTCAGGACACCCCCTACGAACATTTCAGAACAACGCAAGAGTTCTTAGAACACATTCAACTTGACAGAGAACAATACGGACAGCATCCTCAGGACACCCCCATTTTGTTTATTTGCGAACATTTCAGGACACTGTGAGTGTTCTTAGAACACATTCAACTTGCCAGCGAACAATATGGACTACGCCTTCAGGACACCCCCTACGAACATTCCAGGACACCGGGAGTGTTCTTAGAAAAGTCTTCAGAACACCCCCATTTTGTTTATTTGTGAACATTTCAGGACACCGCGAGTGTTCTTAGAACACATTCAACTTGACAGAGAACAATACGGACAGCGTCCTCAGGACACCCCCTATGAACATTCCCCTGACACCGCGAGTGTTCTTAGAAGCGTCTTCAGAACACCATCATCTTGTTTATTTGAGAACATTTCAGGACACTGCGAGTGTTCTTAGAACACAATCAACTTGCCAGCGAACAATACGGACTACGCCTTCAGGACACCCCCTACGAACATTTCAGGACACCGCGAGTGTTCTTAGAACACATTCAACTTGACAGAGAACAATATGGACAGCGTCCTCAGGAAATCCCCTAAGAACATTCCCTGGACACCGCAAGTGTTCTTAGAAGCGTCTTCAGAACACCACCATCTTGTTTATTTGCGAACATTTCAGGACACCGCGAGTGTTCTTAGAACACATTGAACTTGACAGAGAACAATACGGACAGCGTCCTCAGGACACCCCCATTTTATTTATTTGCATACATTTCAGGACACTGCGAGTGTTCTTAGAACACATTCAACTTGCCAGTGAACAATATGGACTATGCCTTCAGGACACCCCCTACGAACATTCCAGGACACCGGGAGTGTTCTTAGAAAAGTCTTCAGAACACCCCCATTTTGTTTATTTGCGAACATTTCACGACACCGCAAGTGTTCTTAGAACACATTCAACTTGACAGAGAACAATACGGACAGTGTCCTCAGAACACCTCCATTTCGTTTATTTGCGAACATTTCAGGACACCATGAGTGTTCTAAGAACACATTCAACTTGACAGAGAACAATACGGACAGCGTCCTCAGGACACCCCCATTTTGTTTATTTGCGAACATTTCAGGACACTGCGAGTGTTCTTAGAACACATTCAACTTGACAGAGAACAATATGGACAGCGTCCTCAGGAAATCCCCTAAGAACATTCCCCGGACACCGCAAGTGTTCTTAGAAGCGTCCTCAGAACACCACCATCTTGTTTATTTGCGAACATTTCAGGACACCGCGAGTGTTCTTAGAACACATTCAACTTGACAACAAACAATAAGGACAGAATCCTCAGAACACCCCCATTTCATTTATTTGCGAACATTTCAGGACACCATGAGTGTTCTAAAAACACATTCAACTTGACAGAGAACAATGCGAACAGCATCTTCAGGACACCCTCTACGAACATTTCAGAACAACGCGAGAGTTCTTAGAACACATTCAACTTGACAGAGAACAATACGGACAGCATCCTCAGGACACCCCCCATTTTGTTTATTTGCGAACATTTCAGGACACTGTGAGTGTTCTTAGAACACATTCAACTTGCCAGCGAACAATATGGACTACGCCTTCAGGACACCCCCTACGAACATTCCAGGACACCGGGAGTGTTCTTAGAAAAGTCTTCAAAACACCCCCATTTTGTTTATTTGTGAACATTTCAGGACACCGCGAGTGTTCTTAGAACACATTCAACTTGACAGAGAACAATACGGACAGCGTCCTCAGGACACCCCCTATGAACATTCCCCTGACACTGCGAGTGTTCTTAGAAGTGTCTTCAGAACACCATCATCTTGTTTATTTGAGAACATTTCAGGACACTGTGAGTGTTCTTAGAACACATTCAACTTGACAGAGAACAATACGGACAGTATCCTGAGAACACCCCCATTTCGGTTATTTGCGAACATTTCAGGACACCATGAGTGTTCTAAGAACACATTCAACTTGACAGAGAACAATACAGACAGCGTCCTCAGGACACCTCCATTTTGTTTATTTGCGAACATTTCAGGACACTGCGAGTGTTCTTAGAACACATTCAACTTGACAGAGAACAATACGGACAGCGTCCTTAGGACACCCCCTACGAACATTCCCCGGACACTGCGAGTGTTCTTAGAAGCATGTTCAGAACACCACCATCTTGTTTATTTGCGAACATTTCAGGACACCGTGAGTGTTCTTAGAACACATTCAACTTGACAGAGAACAATACGGACAGCGTCCTCAGGACACCCCCATTTTGTTTATTTGCGAACATTTCAGGACACCACAAGTGTTCTTAGAACACATTCAACTTGACAGAGAACAATACGGACAGCGTCCTCAGGACACCCCCTACGAACATTCCCCGGACACCGGGAGTGTTCTTAGAAAAGTCTTCAGAACACCCCCATTTTGTTTATTTGCGAATATTTCAGGACACCGCAAGTGTTCTTAGAACACATTCAACTTGACAGAGAACAATACGGACAGTGTCCTCAGAACACCTCCATTTTGTTTATTTGCGAACATTTCAGGACACCATGAGTGTTCTAAGAACACATTCAACTTGACAGAGAACAATACGGACGGCGTCCTCAGAACACCCCCATTTTGTTTATTTGCGAACATTTCAGGACACCGCAAGTGTTCTTAGAACACATTCAACTTGACAGAGAACAATACGGACAGCGTCCTCAGGTCACCCCCTACGAACATTCCCCGGACACCGCAAGTGTTCTTAGAAGCGTCCTCAGAACACCACCATCTTGTTTATTTGCGAACATTTCAGGACACCGCGAGTGTTCTTAGAACACATTCAACTTGACAGAGAACAATACGGACAGCGTCCTCAGGACACCCCCATTTTGTTTATTTGCAAACATTTCAGGACACTGCGAGTGTTCTTAGAACACATTCAACTTGCCAGTGAACAATATGGACTATGCCTTCAGGACACCCCCTACGAACATTCCAGGACACCGGGAGTGTTCTTAGAAAAGTCTTCAGAACACCCCCATTTTGTTTATTTGCGAACATTTCAGGACACCGCAAGTGTTCTTAGAACACATTCAACTTGACAGAGAACAATACGGACAGTGTCCTCAGAACACCTCCATTTTGTTTATTTGCGAACATTTCAGGACACCATGAGTGTTCTAAGAACACATTCAACTTGCCAGTGAACAATATGGACTACGCCTTCAGGACACCCCCTACGAACATTCCAGGACACCGCGAGTGTTCTTAGAAACGTCTTCAGAACACCCCCATTTTGTTTATTTGCGAACATTTCAGGACACCGCAAGTGTTCTTAGAACACATTCAACTTGACAGAGAACAATACGGACAGTGTCCTCAGAACACCTCCATTTCGTTTATTTGCGAACATTTCAGGACACCATGAGTGTTCTAAGAACACATTCAACTTGCCAGTGAACAATATGGACTACGCCTTCAGGACACCCCCTACGAACATTCCAGGACACCGCGAGTGTTCTTAGAAACGTCTTCAGAACACCCCCATTTTGTTTATTTGCGAACATTTCAGGACACCGCGAGTGTTCTTAGAACACATTCAACTTGACAACAAACAATAAGGACAGAATCCTCAGAACACCCCCATTTCATTTATTTGCGAACATTTCAGGACACCATGAGTGTTCTAAAAACACATTCAACTTGACAGAGAACAATGCGATGCGAACAGCATCTTCAGGACACCCCCTACGAACATTTCAGAACAACGCGAGAGTTCTTAGAACACATTCAACTTGACAGAGAACAATACGGACAGCATCCTCAGGACACCCCCATTTTGTTTATTTGCGAACATTTCAGGACACTGTGAGTGTTCTTAGAACACATTCAACTTGCCAGCGAACAATATGGACTACGCCTTCAGGACACCCCCTACGAACATTCCAGGACACCGGGAGTGTTCTTAGAAAAGTCTTCAGAACACCCCCATTTTGTTTATTTGTGAACATTTCAGGACACCGTGAGTGTTCTTAGAACACATTCAACTTGACAGAGAACAATACGGACAGCGTCCTCAGGACACCCCCTATGAACATTCCCCTGACACTTCGAGTGTTCTTAGAAGCGTCTTCAGAACACCATCATCTTGTTTATTTGAGAACATTTCAGGACACTGCGAGTGTTCTTAGAACACATTCAACTTAACAGAGAACAATACGGACAGTATCCTCAGAACACCCCCATTTCGTTTATTTGCGAACATTTCAGGACACCATGAGTGTTCTAAGAACACATTCAACTTGACAGAGAACAATACAGACAGCGTCCTCAGGACACCCCCATTTTGTTTATTTGCGAACATTTCAGGACACTGCGAGTGTTCTTAGAACACAATCAACTTGCCAGCGAACAATACGGACTACGCCTTCAGGACACCCCCTACGAACATTCCAGGACACCGGGAGAGTTCTTAGAAACGTCTTCAGAACACACCCATTTTGTTTATTTCCAAACATTTCAGGACACCGCGAGTGTTCTTAGAACACATTCAACTTGACAGAGAACAATATGGACAGCGTCCTCAGGAAATCCCCTAAGAACATTCCCTGGACACCGCAAGTGTTCTTAGAAGCGTCTTCAGAACACCACCATCTTGTTTATTTGCGAACATTTCAGGACACCGCGAGTGTTCTTAGAACACATTGAACTTGACAGAGAACAATACGGACAGCGTCCTCAGGACACCCCCATTTTATTTATTTGCATACATTTCAGGACACTGCGAGTGTTCTTAGAACACATTCAACTTGCCAGTGAACAATATGGACTATGCCTTCAGGACACCCCCTACGAACATTCCAGGACACCGGGAGTGTTCTTAGAAAAGTCTTCAGAACACCCCCATTTTGTTTATTTGCGAACATTTCACGACACCGCAAGTGTTCTTAGAACACATTCAACTTGACAGAGAACAATACGGACAGTGTCCTCAGAACACCTCCATTTCGTTTATTTGCGAACATTTCAGGACACCATGAGTGTTCTAAGAACACATTCAACTTGACAGAGTACAATACGGACAGCGTCCTCAGGACACCCCCATTTTGTTTATTTGCGAACATTTCAGGACACTGCGAGTGT
Organism: Ambystoma mexicanum; assembly: GCF_040938575.1. Lineage (NCBI taxonomy): Eukaryota > Metazoa > Chordata > Amphibia > Caudata > Ambystomatidae > Ambystoma > Ambystoma mexicanum. Next base: position 838,518,812 of record NC_090935.1, on the reverse strand, counting down.
TCTTAGAACACATTCAACTTGACAGAGAACAATATGGACAGCGTCCTCAGGAAATCCCCTAAGAACATTCCCCGGACACCGCAAGTGTTCTTAGAAGCGTCCTCAGAACACCACCATCTTGTTTATTTGCGAACATTTCAGGACACCGCGAGTGTTCTTAGAACACATTCAACTTGACAACAAACAATAAGGACAGAATCCTCAGAACACCCCCATTTCATTTATTTGCGAACATTTCAGGACACCATGAGTGTTCTAAAAACACATTCAACTTGACAGAGAACAATGCGAACAGCATCTTCAGGACACCCTCTACGAACATTTCAGAACAACGCGAGAGTTCTTAGAACACATTCAACTTGACAGAGAACAATACGGACAGCATCCTCAGGACACCCCCCATTTTGTTTATTTGCGAACATTTCAGGACACTGTGAGTGTTCTTAGAACACATTCAACTTGCCAGCGAACAATATGGACTACGCCTTCAGGACACCCCCTACGAACATTCCAGGACACCGGGAGTGTTCTTAGAAAAGTCTTCAAAACACCCCCATTTTGTTTATTTGTGAACATTTCAGGACACCGCGAGTGTTCTTAGAACACATTCAACTTGACAGAGAACAATACGTACAGCGTCCTCAGGACACCCCCTATGAACATTCCCCTGACACTGCGAGTGTTCTTAGAAGTGTCTTCAGAACACCATCATCTTGTTTATTTGAGAACATTTCAGGACACTGTGAGTGTTCTTAGAACACATTCAACTTGACAGAGAACAATACGGACAGTATCCTGAGAACACCCCCATTTCGGTTATTTGCGAACATTTCAGGACACCATGAGTGTTCTAAGAACACATTCAACTTGACAGAGAACAATACAGACAGCGTCCTCAGGACACCCCCATTTTGTTTATTTGCGAACATTTCAGGACACTGCGAGTGTTCTTAGAACACATTCAACTTGACAGAGAACAATACGGACAGCGTCCTTAGGACACCCCCGACGAACATTCCCCGGACACTGCGAGTGTTCTTAGAAGCATGTTCAGAACACCACCATCTTGTTTATTTGCGAACATTTCAGGACACTGTGAGTGTTCTTAGAACACATTCAACTTGACAGAGAACAATACGGACAGCGTCCTCAGGACACCCCCATTTTGTTTATTTGCGAACATTTCAGGACACCACAAGTGTTCTTAGAACACATTCAACTTGACAGAGAACAATACGGACAGCGTCCTCAGGTCACCCCCTACGAACATTCCCCGGACACCGCAAGTGTTCTTAGAAGCGTCCTCAGAACACCACCATCTTGTTTATTTGCGAACATTTCAGGACACCGCCAGTGTTCTTAGAACACATTCAACTTGACAGAGAACAATACGGACAGCATCCTCAGGACACCCCCATTTTGTTTATTTGCGAACATTTCAGGACACTGCGAGTGTTCTTAGAACACATTCAACTTGCCAGTGAACAATATGGACTACGCCTTCAGGACACCCCCTACGAACATTCCAGGACACCGGGAGTGTTCTTAGAAAAGTCTTCAGAACACCCCCATTTTGTTTATTTGCGAACATTTCAGGACACCGCAAGTGTTCTTAGAACACATTCAACTTGACAGAGAACAATACGGACAGTGTCCTCAGAACACCTCCATTTTGTTTATTTGCGAACATTTCAGGACCCCATGAGTGTTCTAAGAACACATTCAACTTGCCAGTGAACAATATGGACTACGCCTTCAGGACACCCCCTACGAACATTCCAGGACACCGCGAGTGTTTTAGAAACGTCTTCAGAACACCCCCATTTTGTTTATTTGCGAACATTTCAGGACACCGCGAGTGTTCTTAGAACACATTCAACTTGACAACAAACAATAAGGACAGAATCCTCAGAACACCCCCATTTCATTTATTTGCGAACATTTCAGGACACCATGAGTGTTCTAAAAACACATTCAACTTGACAGAGAACAATGCGAACAGCATCTTCAGGACACCCCCTACGAACATTTCAGAACAACGCGAGAGTTCTTAGAACACATTCAACTTGACAGTGAACAATATGGACTACGCCTTCAGGACACCCCCTACGAACATTCCAGGACACCGGGAGTGTTCTTAGAAAAGTCTTCAGAACACCCCCATTTTGTTTATTTGCGAACATTTCACGACACCGCAAGTGTTCTTAGAACACATTCAACTTGACAGAGAACAATACGGACAGTGTCCTCAGAACACCTCCATTTCGTTTATTTGCGAACATTTCAGGACACCATGAGTGTTCTTAGAACACATTCAACTTGACAGAGAACAATACGGACAGCATCCTCAGGTCACCCCCTACGAACATTCCCCGGACACCGCAAGTGTTCTTAGAAGCGTCCTCAGAACACCACCATCTTGTTTATTTGCGAACATTTCAGGACACCGCGAGTGTTCTTAGAACACATTCAACTTGACAACAAACAATAAGGACAGAATCCTCAGAACACCCCCATTTCATTTATTTGCGAACATTTCAGGACACCATGAGTGTTCTAAAAACACATTCAACTTGACAGAGAACAATGCGAATAGCATCTTCAGGACACCCTCTACGAACATTTCAGAACAACGCGAGAGTTCTTAGAACACATTCAACTTGACAGAGAACAATACGGACAGCATCCTCAGGACACCCCCCATTTTGTTTATTTGCAAACATTTTAGGACACTGTGAGTGTTCTTAGAACACATTCAACTTGCCAGCGAACAATATGGACTACGCCTTCAGGACACCCCCTACGAACATTCCAGGACACCGGGAGTGTTATTAGAAAAGTCTTCAGAACACCCCCATTTTGTTTATTTGTGAACATTTCAGGACACCGCGAGTGTTCTTAGAACACATTCAACTTGACAGAGAACAATACGGACAGCGTCCTCAGGACACCCCCTATGAACATTCCCCTGACACCACGAGTGTTCTTAGAAGTGTCTTCAGAACACCACCATCTTGTTTATTTGCGAACATTTCAGGACACCACGAGTGTTCTTAGAACACATTCAACTTGACAGAGAACAATACGGACAGCGTCCTCAGGACACCCCCATTTTATTTATTTGCATACATTTCAGGACACTGCGAATGTTCTTAGAACACATTCAACTTGCCAGTGAACAATATGGACTACGCCTTCAGGACACCCCCTACGAACATTCCAGGACACCGGGAGTGTTCTTAGAAAAGTCTTCAGAACACCCCCATTTTGTTTATTTGCGAACATTTCACAACACCGCAAGTGTTCGTAGAACAAATTCAACTTGACAGAGAACAATACGGACAGCGTCCTCAGGACACCCCCATTTTGTTTATTTGCGAACATTTCAGGACACCGCAAGTGTTCTTAGAACACATTCAACTTGACAGAGAACAATACGGACAGCGTCCTCAGGTCACCCCCTACGAACATTCCCCGGACACCGCAAGTGTTCTTAGAAGCGTCCTCAGAACACCACCATCTTGTTTATTTGCGAACATTTCAGGACACCGCGAGTGTTCTTAGAACACATTCAACTTGACAGAGAACAATACGGACAGCGTCCTCAGGACACCCCCATTTTGTTTATTTGCGAACATTTCAGGACACTGCGAGTGTTCTTAGAACACATTCAACTTGCCAGTGAACAATATGGACTACGCCTTCAGGACACCCCCTACGAACATTCCAGGACACCGGGAGTGTTCTTAGAAAAGTCTTCAGAACACCCCCATTTTGTTTATTTGCGAACATTTCAGGACACCGCAAGTGTTCTTAGAACACATTCAACTTGACAGAGAACAATACGGACAGTGTCCTCAGAACACCTCCATTTTGTTTATTTGCGAACATTTCAGGACACCATGAGTGTTCTAAGAACACATTCAACTTGCCAGTGAACAATATGGACTACGCCTTCAGGACACCCCCTACGAACATTCCAGGACACCGCGAGTGTTCTTAGAAACGTCTTCAGAACACCCCCATTTTGTTTATTTGCGAACATTTCAGGAAACCACGAGTGTTCTTAGAACACATTCAACTTGACAGAGAACAATACGGACAGCGTCCTCAGGACAGCCCCTACGAACATTCCCCAGACACCGCGAGTGTTCTAGAAGTTTCTTCAGAACACCACCATTTTGTTTATTTGCGAACATTTCAGGACACCGCAAGTGTTCTTAGAACACATTCAACTTGACAACAAACAATAAGGACAGAATCCTCAGAACACCACCATTTAATTTATTTACGAACATTTCATGACACCATGAGTGTTCTAAAAACACATTCAACTTGACAGAGAACAATACGGACAGCATCCTCAGGACACCCCCATTTTGTTTATTTGCGAACATTTCAGGACACTGTGAGTGTTCTTAGAACACATTCAACTTGCCAGCAAACAATATGGACTACGCCTTCAGGACACCCCCTACGAACATTCCAGGACACCGGGAGTGTTCTTAGGAAACTCTTCAGAACACCCCCATTTTGTTTATTTGTGAACATTTCAGGACACCGCGAGTGTTCTTAGAACACATTCAACTTGACAGAGAACAATACGGACAGCGTCCTCAGGACACCCCCTATGAACATTCCCCTGACACCGCGAGTGTTCTTAGAAGCGTCTTCAGAACACCATCATCTTGTTTATTTGAGAACATTTCAGGACACTGCGAGTGTTCTTAGAACACATTCAACTTGACAGAGAACAATACGGACAGTATCCTCAGAACACCCCCATTTTGTTTATTTGCGAACATTTCAGGACACCATTAGTGTTCTAAGAACACATTCAACTTGACAGAGAACAATACAGACAGCGTCCTCAGGACACCCCCATTTCGTTTATTTGCGAACATTTCAGGACACTGCGAGTGTTCTTAGAACACATTCAACTTGCCAGCGAACAATACAGACTACGCCTTCAGGACACCCCCTACGAACATTCCAGGACACCGGGAGTGTTCTTAGAAACGTCTTCAGAACACCCCCATTTTGTTTATTTCCGAACATTTCAGGACACCACGAGTGTTCTTAGAACACATTCAACTTGACAGAGAACAATATGGACAGCGTCCTCAGGAAATCCCCTAAGAACATTCCCTGGACACTGCGAGTGTTCTTAGAAGCGTCTTCAGAACACCACAATCTTGTTTATTTGCGAACATTTCAGGACACCGCGAGTGTTCTTAGAACACATTCAACTTGACAGAGAACAATACGGACAGCGTCCTCAGGACACCCCCATTTTATTTATTTGCATACATTTCAGGACACTGCGAGTGTTCTTAGAACACATTCAACTTGCCAGTGAACAATATGGACTACGCCTTCAGGACACCCCCTACGAACATTCCAGGACACCGGGAGTGTTCTTAGAAAAGTCTTCAGAACACCCCCATTTTGTTTTTTTGCGAACATTTCAGGACACCGCAAGTGTTCTTAGAACACATTCAACTTGACAGAGAACAATACGGACAGTGTCTCAGAACACCTCCATTTCGTTTATTTGCGAATATTTCAGGACACCATGAGTGTTCTAAGAACACATTCAACTTGACAGAGAACAATACGGACAGCGTCCTCAGGACACCCCCATTTTGTTTATTTGCGAACATTTCAGGACACTGCGAGTGTTCTTAGAACACATTCAACTTGCCAGCAAACAATACTGACTACGCCTTCAGGACACCCCTTACGAACATTCCAGGACACCGGGAGTGTTCTTAGAAACGTCTTCAGAACACCCCCATTTTGCTTATTTGCGAACATTTCAGGACACCGCAAGTGTTCTTAGAACACATTCAACTTGACAGAGAACAATATGGACAGCATCCTCAGGAAATCCCCTACGAACATTCCCCAGACACCGCGAGTGTTCTTAGAAGTGTCTTCAGAACACCACCATCTTGTTTATTTGCGAACATTTCAGGACACCGCGAGTGTTCTTAGAACACATTCAACTTGACAACAAACAATAAGGACAGAATCCTCAGAACACCCCCATTTCATTTATTTGCGAACATTTCAGGACACCATGAGTGTTCTAAAAACACATTCAACTTGACAGAGAACAATGCGAACAGCATCTTCAGGACACCCCCTACGAACATTTCAGAACAACGCGAGAGTTCTTAGAACACATTCAACTTGACAGAGAACAATAGGGACAGCATCCTCAGGACACCCCCATTTTGTTTATTTGCAAACATTTCAGGACACTGTGAGTGTTATTAGAACACATTCAACTTGCCAGCGAACAATATGGACTACGCCTTCAGGACACCCCCTACGAACATTCCAGGACACCAGGAGTGTTCTTAGAAAAGTCTTCAGAACACCCCCATTTTGTTTATTTGTGAACATTTCAGGACACCGCGAGTGTTCTTAGAACACATTCAACTTGACAGAGAACAATACGGACAGCGTCCTCAGGACACCCCCTATGAACATTCCCCTGACACCGCGAGTGTTCTTAGAAGCGTCTTCAGAACACCATCATCTTGTTTATTTGAGAACATTTCAGGACACTGCGAGTGTTCTTAGAACACATTCAACTTGACAGAGAACAATACAGACAATATCCTCAGAACACCCCCATTTTGTTTATTTGCGAACATTTCAGGACACCATGAGTGTTCTAAGAACACATTCAACTTGACAGAGAACAATACAGACAGCGTCCTCAGGACACCCCCATTTTGTTTATTTGCAAACATTTCAGGACACTGCGAGTGTTCTTAGAACACATTCAACTTGCCAGCGAACAATACGGACTATGCCTTCAGGACACCCCCTACGAACATTCCAGGACACCGGGAGTGTTCTTAGAAACGTCTTCAGAACACCCCCATTTTGTTTATTTCCGAACATTTCAGCACACCGCGAGTGTTCTTAGAACACATTCAACTTGACAGAGAACAATATGGACAGCGTCCTCAGGAAATCCCCTAAGAACATTCCCTGGACACCGCGAGTGTTCTTAGAAGCGTCTTCAGAACACCACCATCTTGTTTATTTGCGAACATTTCAGGACACCGCGAGTGTTCTTAGAACACATTCAACTTGACAGAGAACAATACGGACAGCGTCCTCAGGACACCCCCTACGAACATTCCAGGACACCAGGAGTGTTCTTAGAAAAGTCTTCAGAACACCCCCATTTTGTTTATTTGTGAACATTTCAGGACACCGCGAGTGTTCTTAGAACACATTCAACTTGACAGAGAACAATACGGACAGCGTCCTCAGGACACCCCCTATGAACATTCCCCTGACACCGCGAGTGTTCTTAGAAGCGTCTTCAGAACACCACCATCTTGTTTATTTGCGAACATTTCAGGACACCATGAGTGTTCTAAGAACACATTCAACTTGCCAGTGAACAATATGGACTACGCCTTCAGGACACCCCCTACGAACATTCCAGGACACCGGGAGTGTTCTTAGAAACGTCTTCAGAACACCCCCATTTTGCTTATTTGCGAACATTTCAGGACACCGCAAGTGTTCTTAGAACACATTCAACTTGACAGAGAACAATACGGACAGCGTCCTCAGGTCACCCCCTACGAACATTCCCCGGACACCGCAAGTGTTCTTAGAAGCGTCCTCAGAACACCACCATCTTGTTTATTTGCGAACATTTCAGGACACCGCGAGTGTTCTTAGAACACATTCAACACATTCAACTTGACAGAGAACAATACGGACAGCGTCCTCAGGACACCCCCATTTTGTTTATTTGCGAACATTTCAGGACACTGCGAGTGTTCTTAGAACACATTCAACTTGCCAGTGAACAATATGGACTACGCCTTCAGGAAACCCCCTACGAACATTCCAGGACACCGGGAGTGTTCTTAGAAAAGTCTTCAGAACACCCCCATTTTGTTTATTTGCGAACATTTCAGGACACCATGAGTGTTCTAAGAACACATTCAACTTGCCAGTGAACAATATGGACTACGCCTTCAGGACACCCCCTACGAACATTCCAGGACACCGCGAGTGTTCTTAGAAACGTCTTCAGAACACCCCCATTTTGTTTATTTGCGAACATTTCAGGACACCACGAGTGTTCTTAGAACACATTCAACTTGACAGAGAACAATACGGACAGCGTCCTCAGGACAGCCCCTACGAACATTCCCCAGACACCGCAAGTGTTCTTAGAAAAGTCTTCAGAACACCCCCATTTTGTTTATTTGCGAACATTTCAGGACACCGCAAGTGTTCTTAGAACACATTCAACTTGACAGAGAACAATACGGACAGTGTCCTCAGAACACCTCCATTTCGTTTATTTGCGAACATTTCAGGACACCATGAGTGTTCTAAGAACACATTCAACTTGCCAGTGAACAATATGGACTACGCCTTCAGGACACCCCCTACGAACATTCCAGGACACCGCGAGTGTTCTTAGAAACGTCTTCAGAACACCATCATCTTGTTTATTTGAGAACATTTCAGGACACTGCGAGTGTTCTTAGAACACATTCAACTTAACAGAGAACAATACGGACAGTATCCTCAGAACACCCCCATTTCGTTTATTTGCGAACATTTCAGGACACCATGAGTGTTCTAAGAACACATTCAACTTGACAGAGAACAATACAGACAGCGTCCTCAGGACACCCCCATTTTGTTTATTTGCGAACATTTCAGGACACTGTGAGTGTTCTTAGAACACATTCAACTTGCCAGCGAACAATACGGACTACGCCTTCAGGACACCCCCTACGAACATTCCAGGACACCGGGAGAGTTCTTAGAAACGTCTTCAGAACACCCCCATTTTGTTTATTTGCGAACATTTCAGGACACCGCGAGTGTTCTTAGAACACATTCAACTTGACAACAAACAATAAGGACAGAATCCTCAGAACACCCCCATTTCATTTATTTGCGAACATTTCAGGACACCATGAGTGTTCTAAAAACACATTCAACTTGACAGAGAACAATGCGAACAGCATCTTCAGGACACCCCCTACGAACATTTCAGAACAACGCGAGAGTTCTTAGAACACATTCAACTTGACAGAGAACAATACGGACAGCATCCTCAGGACACCCCCATTTTGTTTATTTGCGAACATTTCAGGACACTGTGAGTGTTCTTAGAACACATTCAACTTGCCAGCGAACAATATGGACTACGCCTTCAGGACACCCCCTACGAACATTCCAGGACACCGGGAGTGTTCTTAGAAAAGTCTTCAGAACACCCCCATTTTGTTTATTTGTGAACATTTCAGGACACCGCGAGTGTTCTTAGAACACATTCAACTTGACAGAGAACAATACGGACAGCGTCCTCAGGACACCCCTATGAACATTCCTCTGACACCGCGAGTGTTCTTAGAAGCGTCTTCAGAACACCATCATCTTGTTTATTTGAGAACATTTCAGGACACTGCGAGTGTTCTTAGAACACATTCAACTTAACAGAGAACAATACGGACTGTATCCTCAGAATACCCCCATTTCGTTTATTTGCGAACATTTCAGGACACCATGAGTGTTCTAAGAACACATTCAACTTGACAAAGAACAATACAGACAGCGTCCTCAGGACACCCCCATTTTGTTTATTTGCGAACATTTCAGGACACTGTGAGTGTTCTTAGAACACATTCAACTTGCTAGCGAACAATACGGACTACGCCTTCAGGACACCCCCTACGAACATTCCAGGACACTGGGAGAGTTCTTAGAAACGTCTTCAGAACACACCCATTTTGTTTATTTCCGAACATTTCAGGACACCGCGAGTGTTCTTAGAACACATTCAACTTGACAGAGAACAATATGGACAGCGTCCTCAGGAAATCCCCTAAGAACATTCCCTGGACACCGCAAGTGTTCTTAGAAGCGTCTTCAGAACACCACCATCTTGTTTATTTGCGAACATTTCAGGACACTGCGAGTGTTCTTAGAACACATTCAACTTGACAGAGAACAATACGGACAGCGTCCTCAGGACACCCCCATTTTATTTATTTGCATACATTTCAGGACACTGCGAGTGTTCTTAGAACACATTCAACTTGCCAGTGAACAATATGGACTACGCCTTCAGGACACCCCCTACGAACATTCCAGGACACCGGGAGTGTTCTTAGAAAAGTCTTCAGAACACCCCCATTTTGTTTATTTGCGAACATTTCACAACACCGCAAGTGTTCTTAGAACACATTCAACTTAACAGAGAACAATACGGACAGTATCCTCAGAACACCCCCATTTCGTTTATTTGCGAACATTTCAGGACACCATGAGTGTTCTAAGAACACATTCAACTTGACAGAGAACAATACAGATAGCGTCCTCAGGACACCCCCATTTTGTTTATTTGCGAACATTTCAGGACACTGTGAGTGTTCTTAGAACACATTCAACTTGCCAGCGAACAATACGGACTACGCCTTCAGGACACCCCCTACGAACATTCCAGGACACCGGGAGAGTTCTTAGAAACGTCTTCAGAACACCCCCATTTTGTTTATTTGCGAACATTTCAGGACACCGCGAGTGTTCTTAGAACACATTCAACTTGACAACAAACAATAAGGACAGAATCCTCAGAACACCCCCATTTCATTTATTTGCGAACATTTCAGGACACCATGAGTGTTCTAAAAACACATTCAACTTGACAGAGAACAATGCGAACAGCATCTTCAGGACACCCCCTACGAACATTTCAGAACAACGCGAGAGTTCTTAGAACACATTCAACTTGACAGAGAACAATACGGACAGCATCCTCGGACACCCCCATTTTGTTTATTTGCGAACATTTCAGGACACTGTGAGTGTTCTTAGAACACATTCAACTTGCCAGCGAACAATATGGACTACGCCTTCAGGACACCCCCTACGAACATTCCAGGACACCGGGAGTGTTCTTAGAAAAGTCTTCAGAACACCCCCATTTTGTTTATTTGTGAACATTTCAGGACACCGCGAGTGTTCTTAGAACACATTCAACTTGACAGAGAACAATACGGACAGCGTCCTCAGGACACCCCTATGAACATTCCCCTGACACTGCGAGTGTTCTTAGAAGCGTCTTCAGAACACCATCATCTTGTTTATTTGAGAACATTTCAGGACACTGCGAGTGTTCTTAGAACACATTCAACTTAACAGAGAACAATACGGACAGTATCCTCAGAACACCCCCATTTCGTTTATTTGCGAACATTTCAGGACACCATGAGTGTTCTAAGAACACATTCAACTTGACAAAGAACAATACAGACAGCGTCCTCAGGACACCCCCATTTTGTTTATTTGCGAACATTTCAGGACACTGTGAGTGTTCTTAGAACACATTCAACTTGCCAGCGAACAATACGGACTACGCCTTCAGGACACCCCCTACGAACATTCCAGGACACCGGGAGAGTTCTTAGAAACGTCTTCAGAACACACCCATTTTGTTTATTTCCGAACATTTCAGGACACCGCGAGTGTTCTTAGAACACATTCAACTTGACAGAGAACAATATGGACAGCGTCCTCAGGAAATCCCCTAAGAACATTCCCTGGACACCGCAAGTGTTCTTAGAAGCGTCTTCAGAACACCACCATCTTGTTTATTTGCGAACATTTCAGGACACTGCGAGTGTTCTTAGAACACATTCAACTTGACAGAGAACAATACGGACAGCGTCCTCAGGACACCCCCATTTCATTTATTTGCGAACATTTCAGGACACCATGAGTGTTCTAAAAACACATTCAACTTGACAGAGAACAATGCGAACAGCATCTTCAGGAAACCCTCTACGAACATTTCAGAACAACGCGAGAGTTCTTAGAACACATTCAACTTGACGGAGAACAATACGGACAGCGTCCTCAGGACACCCCCTACGAACATTCCAGGACACCGGGAGTGTTCTTAGAAAAGTCTTCAGAACACCCCCATTTTGTTTATTTGCGAATATTTCAGGACACCGCAAGTGTTCTTAGAACACATTCAACTTGACAGAGAACAATACGGACAGTGTCCTCAGAACACCTCCATTTCGTTTATTTGCGAACATTTCAGGACACCATGATTCTTCTAAGAACACATTCAACTTGACAGAGAACAATACGGACAGCGTCCTCAGGACACCCCCATTTTGTTTATTTGCGAACATTTCAGGACACCGCAAGTGTTCTTAGAACACATTCAACTTGACAGAGAACAATACGGACAGCGTCCTCAGGTCACCCCCTACGAACATTCCCCGGACACCGCAAGTGTTCTTAGAAGCGTCCTCAGAACACCACCATCTTGTTTATTTGCGAACATTTCAGGACACCGCGAGTGTTCTTAGAACACATTCAACTTGACAGAGAACAATACGGACAGCGTCCTCAGGACACCCCCATTTTGTTTATTTGCGAACATTTCAGGACACTGCGAGTGTTCTTAGAACACATTCAACTTGCCAGTGAACAATATGGACTACGCCTTCAGGACACCCCCTACGAACATTCCAGGACACCGGGAGTGTTCTTAGAAAAGTCTTCAGAACACCCCCATTTTGTTTATTTGCGAACATTTCAGGACACCGCAAGTGTTCTTAGAACACATTCAACTTGACAGAGAACAATACGGACAGTGTCCTCAGAACACCTCCATTTTGTTTATTTGCGAACATTTCAGGACACCATGAGTGTTCTAAGAACACATTCAACTTGCCAGTGAACAATATGGACTACGCCTTCAGGACACCCCCTACGAACATTCCAGGACACCGCGAGTGTTCTTAGAAACGTCTTCAGAACACCCCCATTTTGTTTATTTGCGAACATTTCAGGAAACCACGAGTGTTCTTAGAACACATTCAACTTGACAGAGAACAATACGGACAGCGTCCTCAGGACAGCCCCTACGAACATTCCCCAGACACCGCGAGTGTTCTAGAAGTTTCTTCAGAACACCACCATTTTGTTTATTTGCGAACATTTCAGGACACCGCAAGTGTTCTTAGAACACATTCAACTTGACAACAAACAATAAGGACAGAATCCTCAGAACACCACCATTTAATTTATTTACGAACATTTCATGACACCATGAGTGTTCTAAAAACACATTCAACTTGACAGAGAACAATACGGACAGCATCCTCAGGACACCCCCATTTTGTTTATTTGCGAACATTTCAGGACACTGTGAGTGTTCTTAGAACACATTCAACTTGCCAGCAAACAATATGGACTACGCCTTCAGGACACCCCCTACGAACATTCCAGGACACCGGGAGTGTTCTTAGGAAACTCTTCAGAACACCCCCATTTTGTTTATTTGTGAACATTTCAGGACACCGCGAGTGTTCTTAGAACACATTCAACTTGACAGAGAACAATACGGACAGCGTCCTCAGGACACCCCCTATGAACATTCCCCTGACACCGCGAGTGTTCTTAGAAGCGTCTTCAGAACACCATCATCTTGTTTATTTGAGAACATTTCAGGACACTGCGAGTGTTCTTAGAACACATTCAACTTGACAGAGAACAATACGGACAGTATCCTCAGAACACCCCCATTTTGTTTATTTGCGAACATTTCAGGACACCATTAGTGTTCTAAGAACACATTCAACTTGACAGAGAACAATACAGACAGCGTCCTCAGGACACCCCCATTTCGTTTATTTGCGAACATTTCAGGACACTGCGAGTGTTCTTAGAACACATTCAACTTGCCAGCGAACAATACAGACTACGCCTTCAGGACACCCCCTACGAACATTCCAGGACACCGGGAGTGTTCTTAGAAACGTCTTCAGAACACCCCCATTTTGTTTATTTCCGAACATTTCAGGACACCGCGAGTGTTCTTAGAACACATTCAACTTGACAGAGAACAATATGGACAGCGTCCTCAGGAAATCCCCTAAGAACATTCCCTGGACACTGCGAGTGTTCTTAGAAGCGTCTTCAGAACACCACAATCTTGTTTATTTGCGAACATTTCAGGACACCGCGAGTGTTCTTAGAACACATTCAACTTGACAGAGAACAATACGGACAGCGTCCTCAGGACACCCCCATTTTATTTATTTGCATACATTTCAGGACACTGCGAGTGTTCTTAGAACACATTCAACTTGCCAGTGAACAATATGGACTACGCCTTCAGGACACCCCCTACGAACATTCCAGGACACCGGGAGTGTTCTTAGAAAAGTCTTCAGAACACCCCCATTTTGTTTTTTTGCGAACATTTCAGGACACCGCAAGTGTTCTTAGAACACATTCAACTTGACAGAGAACAATACGGACAGTGTCTCAGAACACCTCCATTTCGTTTATTTGCGAACATTTCAGGACACCATGAGTGTTCTAAGAACACATTCAACTTGACAGAGAACAATACGGACAGCGTCCTCAGGACACCCCCATTTTGTTTATTTGCGAACATTTCAGGACACTGCGAGTGTTCTTAGAACACATTCAACTTGCCAGCAAACAATACTGACTACGCCTTCAGGACACCCCTTACGAACATTCCAGGACACCGGGAGTGTTCTTAGAAACGTCTTCAGAACACCCCCATTTTGCTTATTTGCGAACATTTCAGGACACCGCAAGTGTTCTTAGAACACATTCAACTTGACAGAGAACAATATGGACAGCATCCTCAGGAAATCCCCTACGAACATTCCCCAGACACCGCGAGTGTTCTTAGAAGTGTCTTCAGAACACCACCATCTTGTTTATTTGCGAACATTTCAGGACACCGCGAGTGTTCTTAGAACACATTCAACTTGACAACAAACAATAAGGACAGAATCCTCAGAACACCCCCATTTCATTTATTTGCGAACATTTCAGGACACCATGAGTGTTCTAAAAACACATTCAACTTGACAGAGAACAATGCGAACAGCATCTTCAGGACACCCCCTACGAACATTTCAGAACAACGCGAGAGTTCTTAGAACACATTCAACTTGACAGAGAACAATAGGGACAGCATCCTCAGGACACCCCCATTTTGTTTATTTGCAAACATTTCAGGACACTGTGAGTGTTATTAGAACACATTCAACTTGCCAGCGAACAATATGGACTACGCCTTCAGGACACCCCCTACGAACATTCCAGGACACCAGGAGTGTTCTTAGAAAAGTCTTCAGAACACCCCCATTTTGTTTATTTGTGAACATTTCAGGACACCGCGAGTGTTCTTAGAACACATTCAACTTGACAGAGAACAATACGGACAGCGTCCTCAGGACACCCCCTATGAACATTCCCCTGACACCGCGAGTGTTCTTAGAAGCGTCTTCAGAACACCATCATCTTGTTTATTTGAGAACATTTCAGGACACTGCGAGTGTTCTTAGAACACATTCAACTTGACAGAGAACAATACAGACAGCGTCCTCAGGACACCCCCATTTTGTTTATTTGCAAACATTTCAGGACACCATGAGTGTTCTAAGAACACATTCAACTTGACAGAGAACAATACAGACAGCGTCCTCAGGACACCCCCATTTTGTTTATTTGCAAACATTTCAGGACACTGCAAGTGTTCTTAGAACACATTCAACTTGCCAGCGAACAATACGGACTATGCCTTCAGGACACCCCCTACGAACATTCCAGGACACCGGGAGTGTTCTTAGAAACGTCTTCAGAACACCCCCATTTTGTTTATTTCCGAACATTTCAGCACACCGCGAGTGTTCTTAGAACACATTCAACTTGACAGAGAACAATATGGACAGCGTCCTCAGGAAATCCCCTAAGAACATTCCCTGGACACCGCGAGTGTTCTTAGAAGCGTCTTCAGAACACCACCATCTTGTTTATTTGCGAACATTTCAGGACACCGCGAGTGTTCTTAGAACACATTCAACTTGACAGAGAACAATACGGACAGCGTCCTCAGGACACCCCCTACGAACATTCCAGGACACCAGGAGTGTTCTTAGAAAAGTCTTCAGAACACCCCCATTTTGTTTATTTGTGAACATTTCAGGACACCGCGAGTGTTCTTAGAACACATTCAACTTGACAGAGAACAATACGGACAGCGTCCTCAGGACACCCCCTATGAACATTCCCCTGACACCGCGAGTGTTCTTAGAAGCGTCTTCAGAACACCACCATCTTGTTTATTTGCGAACATTTCAGGACACCATGAGTGTTCTAAGAACACATTCAACTTGCCAGTGAACAATATGGACTACGCCTTCAGGACACCCCCTACGAACATTCCAGGACACCGGGAGTGTTCTTAGAAACGTCTTCAGAACACCCCCATTTTGCTTATTTGCGAACATTTCAGGACACCGCAAGTGTTCTTAGAACACATTCAACTTGACAGAGAACAATACGGACAGCGTCCTCAGGTCACCCCCTACGAACATTCCCCGGACACCGCAAGTGTTCTTAGAAGCGTCCTCAGAACACCACCATCTTGTTTATTTGCGAACATTTCAGGACACCGCGAGTGTTCTTAGAACACATTCAACACATTCAACTTGACAGAGAACAATACGGACAGCGTCCTCAGGACACCCCCATTTTGTTTATTTGCGAACATTTCAGGACACTGCGAGTGTTCTTAGAACACATTCAACTTGCCAGTGAACAATATGGACTACGCCTTCAGGAAACCCCCTACGAACATTCCAGGACACCGGGAGTGTTCTTAGAAAAGTCTTCAGAACACCCCCATTTTGTTTATTTGCGAACATTTCAGGACACCATGAGTGTTCTAAGAACACATTCAACTTGCCAGTGAACAATATGGACTACGCCTTCAGGACACCCCCTACGAACATTCCAGGACACCGCGAGTGTTCTTAGAAACGTCTTCAGAACACCCCCATTTTGTTTATTTGCGAACATTTCAGGACACCACGAGTGTTCTTAGAACACATTCAACTTGACAGAGAACAATACGGACAGCGTCCTCAGGACAGCCCCTACGAACATTCCCCAGACACCGCGAGTGTTCTTAGAAAAGTCTTCAGAACACCCCCATTTTGTTTATTTGCGAACATTTCAGGACACCGCAAGTGTTCTTAGAACACATTCAACTTGACAGAGAACAATACGGACAGTGTCCTCAGAACACCTCCATTTCGTTTATTTGCGAACATTTCAGGACACCATGAGTGTTCTAAGAACACATTCAACTTGCCAGTGAACAATATGGACTACGCCTTCAGGACACCCCCTACGAACATTCCAGGACACCGCGAGTGTTCTTAGAAACGTCTTCAGAACACCATCATCTTGTTTATTTGAGAACATTTCAGGACACTGCGAGTGTTCTTAGAACACATTCAACTTAACAGAGAACAATACGGACAGTATCCTCAGAACACCCCCATTTCGTTTATTTGCGAACATTTCAGGACACCATGAGTGTTCTAAGAACACATTCAACTTGACAGAGAACAATACAGACAGCGTCCTCAGGACACCCCCATTTTGTTTATTTGCGAACATTTCAGGACACTGTGAGTGTTCTTAGAACACATTCAACTTGCCAGCGAACAATACGGACTACGCCTTCAGGACACCCCCTACGAACATTCCAGGACACCGGGAGAGTTCTTAGAAACGTCTTCAGAACACCCCCATTTTGTTTATTTGCGAACATTTCAGGACACCGCGAGTGTTCTTAGAACACATTCAACTTGACAACAAACAATAAGGACAGAATCCTCAGAACACCCCCATTTCATTTATTTGCGAACATTTCAGGACACCATGAGTGTTCTAAAAACACATTCAACTTGACAGAGAACAATGCGAACAGCATCTTCAGGACACCCCCTACGAACATTTCAGAACAACGCGAGAGTTCTTAGAACACATTCAACTTGACAGAGAACAATACGGACAGCATCCTCAGGACACCCCCATTTTGTTTATTTGCGAACATTTCAGGACACTGTGAGTGTTCTTAGAACACATTCAACTTGCCAGCGAACAATATGGACTACGCCTTCAGGACACCCCCTACGAACATTCCAGGACACCGGGAGTGTTCTTAGAAAAGTCTTCAGAACACCCCCATTTTGTTTATTTGTGAACATTTCAGGACACCGCGAGTGTTCTTAGAACACATTCAACTTGACAGAGAACAATACGGACAGCGTCCTCAGGACACCCCTATGAACATTCCTCTGACACCGCGAGTGTTCTTAGAAGCGTCTTCAGAACACCATCATCTTGTTTATTTGAGAACATTTCAGGACACTGCGAGTGTTCTTAGAACACATTCAACTTAACAGAGAACAATACGGACTGTATCCTCAGAATACCCCCATTTCGTTTATTTGCGAACATTTCAGGACACCATGAGTGTTCTAAGAACACATTCAACTTGACAAAGAACAATACAGACAGCGTCCTCAGGACACCCCCATTTTGTTTATTTGCGAACATTTCAGGACACTGTGAGTGTTCTTAGAACACATTCAACTTGCTAGCGAACAATACGGACTACGCCTTCAGGACACCCCCTACGAACATTCCAGGACACTGGGAGAGTTCTTAGAAACGTCTTCAGAACACACCCATTTTGTTTATTTCCGAACATTTCAGGACACCGCGAGTGTTCTTAGAACACATTCAACTTGACAGAGAACAATATGGACAGCGTCCTCAGGAAATCCCCTAAGAACATTCCCTGGACACCGCAAGTGTTCTTAGAAGCGTCTTCAGAACACCACCATCTTGTTTATTTGCGAACATTTCAGGACACTGCGAGTGTTCTTAGAACACATTCAACTTGACAGAGAACAATACGGACAGCGTCCTCAGGACACCCCCATTTTATTTATTTGCATACATTTCAGGACACTGCGAGTGTTCTTAGAACACATTCAACTTGCCAGTGAACAATATGGACTACGCCTTCAGGACACCCCCTACGAACATTCCAGGACACCGGGAGTGTTCTTAGAAAAGTCTTCAGAACACCCCCATTTTGTTTATTTGCGAACATTTCACAACACCGCAAGTGTTCTTAGAACACATTCAACTTGACAGAGAACAATACGGACAGTGTCCTCAGAACACCTCCATTTCGTTTATTTGCGAACATTTCAGGACACCATGAGTGTTCTAAGAACACATTCAACTTGACAGAGAACAATACGGACAGCGTCCTCAGGACACCCCCATTTTGTTTATTTGCGAACATTTCAGGACACTGCGAGTGTTCTTAGAAGACATTCAACTTGCCAGCGAACAATACGGACTACGCCTTCAGGACACCCTTTACGAACATTCCAGGACACCGGGAGTGTTCTTAGAAACGTCTTCAGAACACCCCCATTTTGCTTATTTGCGAACATTTCAGGACACCGCAAGTGTTCTTAGAACACATTCAACTTGACAGAGAACAATACGGACAGCATCCTCAGGTCACCCCCTACGAACATTCCCCGGACACCTCAAGTGTTCTTAGAAGCGTCCTCAGAACACCACCATCTTGTTTATTTGCGAACATTTCAGGACACCGCGAGTGTTCTTAGAACACATTCAACTTGACAACAAACAATAAGGACAGAATCCTCAGAACACCCCCATTTCATTTATTTGCGAACATTTCAGGACACCATGAGTGTTCTAAAAACACATTCAACTTGACAGAGAACAATGTGAACAGCATCTTCAGGACACCCTCTACGAACATTTCAGAACAACGCGAGAGTTCTTAGAACACATTCAACTTGACAGAGAACAATACGGACAGCGTCCTCAGGACACCCCCTACGAACATTCCAGGACACCGGGAGTGTTCTTAGAAAAGTCTTCAGAACACCCCCATTTTGTTTATTTGCGAATATTTCAGGACACCGCAAGTGTTCTTAGAACACATTCAACTTGACAGAGAACAATACGGACAGTGTCCTCAGAACACCTCCATTTCGTTTATTTGCGAACATTTCAGGACACCATGAGTGTTCTAAGAACACATTCAACTTGACAGAGAACAATACGGACAGCGTCCTCAGGAAACCCCCATTTTGTTTATTTGCGAACATTTCAGGACACCGCAAGTGTTCTTAGAACACATTCAACTTGACAGAGAACAATACGGACAGCGTCCTCAGGTCACCCCCTACGAACATTCCCCGGACACCGCAAGTGTTCTTAGAAGCGTCCTCAGAACACCACCATCTTGTTTATTTGCGAACATTTCAGGACACCGCGAGTGTTCTTAGAACACATTCAACTTGACAGAGAACAATACGGACAGCGTCCTCAGGACACCCCCATTTTGTTTAGTTGCGAACATTTCAGGACACTGCGAGTGTTCTTAGAACACATTCAACTTGCCAGTGAACAATATGGACTATGCCTTCAGGACACCCCCTACGAACATTCCAGGACACCGGGAGTGTTCTTAGAAAAGTCTTCAGAACACCCCCATTTTGTTTATTTGCGAACATTTCAGGACACCGCAAGTGTTCTTAGAACACATTCAACTTGACAGAGAACAATACGGACAGTGTCCTCAGAACACCTCCATTTTGTTTATTTGCGAACATTTCAGGACACCATGAGTGTTCTAAGAACACATTCAACTTGCCAGTGAACAATATGGACTACGCCTTCAGGACACCCCCTACGAACATTCCAGGACACTGCGAGTGTTCTTAGAAACGTCTTCAGAACACCCCCATTTTGTTTATTTGCGAACATTTCAGGACACCGCAAGTGTTCTTAGAACACATTCAACTTGACAGAGAACAATACGGACAGTGTCCTCAGAACACCTCCATTTCGTTTATTTGCGAACATTTCAGGACACCATAAGTGTTCTAAGAACACATTCAACTTGCCAGTGAACAATATGGACTACGCCTTCAGGACACCCCCTACGAACATTCCAGGACACCGCGAGTGTTCTTAGAAACGTCTTCAGAACACCCCCATTTTGTTTATTTGCGAACATTTCAGGACACCGCGAGTGTTCTTAGAACACATTCAACTTGACAACAAACAATAAGGACAGAATCCTCAGAACACCCCCATTTCATTTATTTGCGAACATTTCAGGACACCATGAGTGTTCTAAAAACACATTCAACTTGACAGAGAACAATGCGAACAGCATCTTCAGGACACCCCCTACGAACATTTCAGAACAACGCGAGAGTTCTTAGAACACATTCAACTTGACAGAGAACAATACGGACAGCATCCTCAGGACACCCCCATTTTGTTTATTTGCGAACATTTCAGGACACTGTGAGTGTTCTTAGAACACATTCAACTTGCCAGCGAACAATATGGACTACGCCTTCAGGACACCCCCTACGAACATTCCAGGACACCGGGAGTGTTCTTAGAAAAGTCTTCAGAACACCCCCATTTTGTTTATTTGTGAACATTTCAGGACACCGCGAGTGTTCTTAGAACACATTCAACTTGACAGAGAACAATACGGACAGCGTCCTCAGGACACCCCCTATGAACATTCCCCTGACACCGCGAGTGTTCTTAGAAGCGTCTTCAGAACACCATCATCTTGTTTATTTGAGAACATTTCAGGACACTGCGAGTGTTCTTAGAACACAATCAACTTGCCAGCGAACAATACGGACTACGCCTTCAGGACACCCCCTACGAACATTTCAGGACACCGCGAGTGTTCTTAGAACACATTCAACTTGACAGAGAACAATATGGACAGCGTCCTCAGGAAATCCCCTAAGAACATTCCCTGGACACCGCAAGTGTTCTTAGAAGCGTCTTCAGAACACCACCATCTTGTTTATTTGCGAACATTTCAGGACACCGCGAGTGTTCTTAGAACACATTGAACTTGACAGAGAACAATACGGACAGCGTCCTCAGGACACCCCCATTTTATTTATTTGCATACATTTCAGGACACTGCGAGTGTTCTTAGAACACATTCAACTTGCCAGTGAACAATATGGACTATGCCTTCAGGACACCCCCTACGAACATTCCAGGACACCGGGAGTGTTCTTAGAAAAGTCTTCAGAACACCCCCATTTTGTTTATTTGCGAACATTTCACGACACCGCAAGTGTTCTTAGAACACATTCAACTTGACAGAGAACAATACGGACAGTGTCCTCAGAACACCTCCATTTCGTTTATTTGCGAACATTTCAGGACACCATGAGTGTTCTAAGAACACATTCAACTTGACAGAGAACAATACGGACAGCGTCCTCAGGACACCCCCATTTTGTTTATTTGCGAACATTTCAGGACACTGCGAGTGTTCTTAGAACACATTCAACTTGACAGAGAACAATATGGACAGCGTCCTCAGGAAATCCCCTAAGAACATTCCCCGGACACCGCAAGTGTTCTTAGAAGCGTCCTCAGAACACCACCATCTTGTTTATTTGCGAACATTTCAGGACACCGCGAGTGTTCTTAGAACACATTCAACTTGACAACAAACAATAAGGACAGAATCCTCAGAACACCCCCATTTCATTTATTTGCGAACATTTCAGGACACCATGAGTGTTCTAAAAACACATTCAACTTGACAGAGAACAATGCGAACAGCATCTTCAGGACACCCTCTACGAACATTTCAGAACAACGCGAGAGTTCTTAGAACACATTCAACTTGACAGAGAACAATACGGACAGCATCCTCAGGACACCCCCCATTTTGTTTATTTGCGAACATTTCAGGACACTGTGAGTGTTCTTAGAACACATTCAACTTGCCAGCGAACAATATGGACTACGCCTTCAGGACACCCCCTACGAACATTCCAGGACACCGGGAGTGTTCTTAGAAAAGTCTTCAAAACACCCCCATTTTGTTTATTTGTGAACATTTCAGGACACCGCGAGTGTTCTTAGAACACATTCAACTTGACAGAGAACAATACGGACAGCGTCCTCAGGACACCCCCTATGAACATTCCCCTGACACTGCGAGTGTTCTTAGAAGTGTCTTCAGAACACCATCATCTTGTTTATTTGAGAACATTTCAGGACACTGTGAGTGTTCTTAGAACACATTCAACTTGACAGAGAACAATACGGACAGTATCCTGAGAACACCCCCATTTCGGTTATTTGCGAACATTTCAGGACACCATGAGTGTTCTAAGAACACATTCAACTTGACAGAGAACAATACAGACAGCGTCCTCAGGACACCTCCATTTTGTTTATTTGCGAACATTTCAGGACACTGCGAGTGTTCTTAGAACACATTCAACTTGACAGAGAACAATACGGACAGCGTCCTTAGGACACCCCCTACGAACATTCCCCGGACACTGCGAGTGTTCTTAGAAGCATGTTCAGAACACCACCATCTTGTTTATTTGCGAACATTTCAGGACACCGTGAGTGTTCTTAGAACACATTCAACTTGACAGAGAACAATACGGACAGCGTCCTCAGGACACCCCCATTTTGTTTATTTGCGAACATTTCAGGACACCACAAGTGTTCTTAGAACACATTCAACTTGACAGAGAACAATACGGACAGCGTCCTCAGGACACCCCCTACGAACATTCCCCGGACACCGGGAGTGTTCTTAGAAAAGTCTTCAGAACACCCACATTTTGTTTATTTGCGAATATTTCAGGACACCGCAAGTGTTCTTAGAACACATTCAACTTGACAGAGAACAATACGGACAGTGTCCTCAGAACACCTCCATTTTGTTTATTTGCGAACATTTCAGGACACC
Source organism: Ambystoma mexicanum (assembly GCF_040938575.1). NCBI lineage: Eukaryota > Metazoa > Chordata > Amphibia > Caudata > Ambystomatidae > Ambystoma > Ambystoma mexicanum. The sequence continues at coordinate 838,495,054 of NC_090935.1, read as the reverse complement.
ATGAGTGTTCTAAGAACACATTCAACTTGACAGAGAACAATACGGACGGCGTCCTCAGAACACCCCCATTTTGTTTATTTGCGAACATTTCAGGACACCGCAAGTGTTCTTAGAACACATTCAACTTGACAGAGAACAATACGGACAGCGTCCTCAGGTCACCCCCTACGAACATTCCCCGGACACCGCAAGTGTTCTTAGAAGCGTCCTCAGAACACCACCATCTTGTTTATTTGCGAACATTTCAGGACACCGCGAGTGTTCTTAGAACACATTCAACTTGACAGAGAACAATACGGACAGCGTCCTCAGGACACCCCCATTTTGTTTATTTGCAAACATTTCAGGACACTGCGAGTGTTCTTAGAACACATTCAACTTGCCAGTGAACAATATGGACTATGCCTTCAGGACACCCCCTACGAACATTCCAGGACACCGGGAGTGTTCTTAGAAAAGTCTTCAGAACACCCCCATTTTGTTTATTTGCGAACATTTCAGGACACCGCAAGTGTTCTTAGAACACATTCAACTTGACAGAGAACAATACGGACAGTGTCCTCAGAACACCTCCATTTTGTTTATTTGCGAACATTTCAGGACACCATGAGTGTTCTAAGAACACATTCAACTTGCCAGTGAACAATATGGACTACGCCTTCAGGACACCCCCTACGAACATTCCAGGACACCGCGAGTGTTCTTAGAAACGTCTTCAGAACACCCCCATTTTGTTTATTTGCGAACATTTCAGGACACCGCAAGTGTTCTTAGAACACATTCAACTTGACAGAGAACAATACGGACAGTGTCCTCAGAACACCTCCATTTCGTTTATTTGCGAACATTTCAGGACACCATGAGTGTTCTAAGAACACATTCAACTTGCCAGTGAACAATATTGACTACGCCTTCAGGACACCCCCTACGAACATTCCAGGACACCGCGAGTGTTCTTAGAAACGTCTTCAGAACACCCCCATTTTGTTTATTTGCGAACATTTCAGGACACCGCGAGTGTTCTTAGAACACATTCAACTTGACAACAAACAATAAGGACAGAATCCTCAGAACACCCCCATTTCATTTATTTGCGAACATTTCAGGACACCATGAGTGTTCTAAAAACACATTCAACTTGACAGAGAACAATGCGATGCGAACAGCATCTTCAGGACACCCCCTACGAACATTTCAGAACAACGCGAGAGTTCTTAGAACACATTCAACTTGACAGAGAACAATACGGACAGCATCCTCAGGACACCCCCATTTTGTTTATTTGCGAACATTTCAGGACACTGTGAGTGTTCTTAGAACACATTCAACTTGCCAGCGAACAATATGGACTACGCCTTCAGGACACCCCCTACGAACATTCCAGGACACCGGGAGTGTTCTTAGAAAAGTCTTCAGAACACCCCCATTTTGTTTATTTGTGAACATTTCAGGACACCGTGAGTGTTCTTAGAACACATTCAACTTGACAGAGAACAATACGGACAGCGTCCTCAGGACACCCCCTATGAACATTCCCCTGACACTTCGAGTGTTCTTAGAAGCGTCTTCAGAACACCATCATCTTGTTTATTTGAGAACATTTCAGGACACTGCGAGTGTTCTTAGAACACATTCAACTTAACAGAGAACAATACGGACAGTATCCTCAGAACACCCCCATTTCGTTTATTTGCGAACATTTCAGGACACCATGAGTGTTCTAAGAACACATTCAACTTGACAGAGAACAATACAGACAGCGTCCTCAGGACACCCCCATTTTGTTTATTTGCGAACATTTCAGGACACTGCGAGTGTTCTTAGAACACAATCAACTTGCCAGCGAACAATACGGACTACGCCTTCAGGACACCCCCTACGAACATTCCAGGACACCGGGAGAGTTCTTAGAAACGTCTTCAGAACACACCCATTTTGTTTATTTCCAAACATTTCAGGACACCGCGAGTGTTCTTAGAACACATTCAACTTGACAGAGAACAATATGGACAGCGTCCTCAGGAAATCCCCTAAGAACATTCCCTGGACACCGCAAGTGTTCTTAGAAGCGTCTTCAGAACACCACCATCTTGTTTATTTGCGAACATTTCAGGACACCGCGAGTGTTCTTAGAACACATTGAACTTGACAGAGAACAATACGGACAGCGTCCTCAGGACACCCCCATTTTATTTATTTGCATACATTTCAGGACACTGCGAGTGTTCTTAGAACACATTCAACTTGCCAGTGAACAATATGGACTATGCCTTCAGGACACCCCCTACGAACATTCCAGGACACCGGGAGTGTTCTTAGAAAAGTCTTCAGAACACCCCCATTTTGTTTATTTGCGAACATTTCACGACACCGCAAGTGTTCTTAGAACACATTCAACTTGACAGAGAACAATACGGACAGTGTCCTCAGAACACCTCCATTTCGTTTATTTGCGAACATTTCAGGACACCATGAGTGTTCTAAGAACACATTCAACTTGACAGAGTACAATACGGACAGCGTCCTCAGGACACCCCCATTTTGTTTATTTGCGAACATTTCAGGACACTGCGAGTGTTCTTAGAACACATTCAACTTGACAGAGAACAATATGGACAGCGTCCTCAGGAAATCCCCTAAGAACATTCCCCGGACACCGCAAGTGTTCTTAGAAGCGTCCTCAGAACACCACCATCTTGTTTATTTGCGAACATTTCAGGACACCGCGAGTGTTCTTAGAACACATTCAACTTGACAACAAACAATAAGGACAGAATCCTCAGAACACCCCCATTTCATTTATTTGCGAACATTTCAGGACACCATGAGTGTTCTAAAAACACATTCAACTTGACAGAGAACAATGCGAACAGCATCTTCAGGACACCCTCTACGAACATTTCAGAACAACGCGAGAGTTCTTAGAACACATTCAACTTGACAGAGAACAATACGGACAGCATCCTCAGGACACCCCCCATTTTGTTTATTTGCGAACATTTCAGGACACTGTGAGTGTTCTTAGAACACATTCAACTTGCCAGCGAACAATATGGACTACGCCTTCAGGACACCCCCTACGAACATTCCAGGACACCGGGAGTGTTCTTAGAAAAGTCTTCAAAACACCCCCATTTTGTTTATTTGTGAACATTTCAGGACACCGCGAGTGTTCTTAGAACACATTCAACTTGACAGAGAACAATACGTACAGCGTCCTCAGGACACCCCCTATGAACATTCCCCTGACACTGCGAGTGTTCTTAGAAGTGTCTTCAGAACACCATCATCTTGTTTATTTGAGAACATTTCAGGACACTGTGAGTGTTCTTAGAACACATTCAACTTGACAGAGAACAATACGGACAGTATCCTGAGAACACCCCCATTTCGGTTATTTGCGAACATTTCAGGACACCATGAGTGTTCTAAGAACACATTCAACTTGACAGAGAACAATACAGACAGCGTCCTCAGGACACCCCCATTTTGTTTATTTGCGAACATTTCAGGACACTGCGAGTGTTCTTAGAACACATTCAACTTGACAGAGAACAATACGGACAGCGTCCTTAGGACACCCCCGACGAACATTCCCCGGACACTGCGAGTGTTCTTAGAAGCATGTTCAGAACACCACCATCTTGTTTATTTGCGAACATTTCAGGACACTGTGAGTGTTCTTAGAACACATTCAACTTGACAGAGAACAATACGGACAGCGTCCTCAGGACACCCCCATTTTGTTTATTTGCGAACATTTCAGGACACCACAAGTGTTCTTAGAACACATTCAACTTGACAGAGAACAATACGGACAGCGTCCTCAGGTCACCCCCTACGAACATTCCCCGGACACCGCAAGTGTTCTTAGAAGCGTCCTCAGAACACCACCATCTTGTTTATTTGCGAACATTTCAGGACACCGCCAGTGTTCTTAGAACACATTCAACTTGACAGAGAACAATACGGACAGCATCCTCAGGACACCCCCATTTTGTTTATTTGCGAACATTTCAGGACACTGCGAGTGTTCTTAGAACACATTCAACTTGCCAGTGAACAATATGGACTACGCCTTCAGGACACCCCCTACGAACATTCCAGGACACCGGGAGTGTTCTTAGAAAAGTCTTCAGAACACCCCCATTTTGTTTATTTGCGAACATTTCAGGACACCGCAAGTGTTCTTAGAACACATTCAACTTGACAGAGAACAATACGGACAGTGTCCTCAGAACACCTCCATTTTGTTTATTTGCGAACATTTCAGGACCCCATGAGTGTTCTAAGAACACATTCAACTTGCCAGTGAACAATATGGACTACGCCTTCAGGACACCCCCTACGAACATTCCAGGACACCGCGAGTGTTTTAGAAACGTCTTCAGAACACCCCCATTTTGTTTATTTGCGAACATTTCAGGACACCGCGAGTGTTCTTAGAACACATTCAACTTGACAACAAACAATAAGGACAGAATCCTCAGAACACCCCCATTTCATTTATTTGCGAACATTTCAGGACACCATGAGTGTTCTAAAAACACATTCAACTTGACAGAGAACAATGCGAACAGCATCTTCAGGACACCCCCTACGAACATTTCAGAACAACGCGAGAGTTCTTAGAACACATTCAACTTGACAGTGAACAATATGGACTACGCCTTCAGGACACCCCCTACGAACATTCCAGGACACCGGGAGTGTTCTTAGAAAAGTCTTCAGAACACCCCCATTTTGTTTATTTGCGAACATTTCACGACACCGCAAGTGTTCTTAGAACACATTCAACTTGACAGAGAACAATACGGACAGTGTCCTCAGAACACCTCCATTTCGTTTATTTGCGAACATTTCAGGACACCATGAGTGTTCTTAGAACACATTCAACTTGACAGAGAACAATACGGACAGCATCCTCAGGTCACCCCCTACGAACATTCCCCGGACACCGCAAGTGTTCTTAGAAGCGTCCTCAGAACACCACCATCTTGTTTATTTGCGAACATTTCAGGACACCGCGAGTGTTCTTAGAACACATTCAACTTGACAACAAACAATAAGGACAGAATCCTCAGAACACCCCCATTTCATTTATTTGCGAACATTTCAGGACACCATGAGTGTTCTAAAAACACATTCAACTTGACAGAGAACAATGCGAATAGCATCTTCAGGACACCCTCTACGAACATTTCAGAACAACGCGAGAGTTCTTAGAACACATTCAACTTGACAGAGAACAATACGGACAGCATCCTCAGGACACCCCCCATTTTGTTTATTTGCAAACATTTTAGGACACTGTGAGTGTTCTTAGAACACATTCAACTTGCCAGCGAACAATATGGACTACGCCTTCAGGACACCCCCTACGAACATTCCAGGACACCGGGAGTGTTATTAGAAAAGTCTTCAGAACACCCCCATTTTGTTTATTTGTGAACATTTCAGGACACCGCGAGTGTTCTTAGAACACATTCAACTTGACAGAGAACAATACGGACAGCGTCCTCAGGACACCCCCTATGAACATTCCCCTGACACCACGAGTGTTCTTAGAAGTGTCTTCAGAACACCACCATCTTGTTTATTTGCGAACATTTCAGGACACCACGAGTGTTCTTAGAACACATTCAACTTGACAGAGAACAATACGGACAGCGTCCTCAGGACACCCCCATTTTATTTATTTGCATACATTTCAGGACACTGCGAATGTTCTTAGAACACATTCAACTTGCCAGTGAACAATATGGACTACGCCTTCAGGACACCCCCTACGAACATTCCAGGACACCGGGAGTGTTCTTAGAAAAGTCTTCAGAACACCCCCATTTTGTTTATTTGCGAACATTTCACAACACCGCAAGTGTTCGTAGAACAAATTCAACTTGACAGAGAACAATACGGACAGTGTCCTCAGAACACCTCCATTTCGTTTATTTGCGAACATTTCAGGACACCATGAGTGTTCTAAGAACACATTCAACTTGACAGAGAACAATACGGACAGCGTCCTCAGGACACCCCCATTTTGTTTATTTGCGAACATTACAGGACACTGCGAGTGTTCTTAGAACACATTCAACTTGCCAGCGAACAATACGGACTACGCCTTCAGGACACCCCTTACGAACATTCCATGACACCGGGAGTGTTCTTAGAAACGTCTTCAAAACACCCCCATTTTGCTTATTTGCGAACATTTCAGGACACCGCAAGTGTTCTTAGAACACATTCAACTTGACAGAGAACAATACGGACAGCATCCTCAGGTCACCCCCTACGAACATTCCCCGGACACCGCAAGTGTTCTTAGAAGCGTCCTCAGAACACCACCATCTTGTTTATTTGCGAACATTTCAGGACACCGCGAGTGTTCTTAGAACACATTCAACTTGACAACAAACAATAAGGACAGAATCCTCAGAACACCCCCATTTCATTTATTTGCGAACATTTCAGGACACCATGAGTGTTCTAAAAACACATTCAACTTGACAGAGAACAATGCGAACAGCATCTTCAGGAAACCCTCTACGAACATTTCAGAACAACGCGAGAGTTCTTAGAACACATTCAACTTGACAGAGAACAATACGGACAGCGTCCTCAGGACACCCCCTACGAACATTCCAGGACACCGGGAGTGTGCTTAGAAAAGTCTTCAGAACACCCCCATTTTGTTTATTTGCGAATATTTCAGGGCACCGCAAGTGTTCTTAGAACACATTCAACTTGACAGAGAACAATACGGACAGTGTCCTCAGAACACCTCCATTTCGTTTATTTGCGAACATTTCAGGACACCATGATTCTTCTAAGAACACATTCAACTTGACAGAGAACAATACGGACAGCGTCCTCAGGACACCCCCATTTTGTTTATTTGCGAACATTTCAGGACACCGCAAGTGTTCTTAGAACACATTCAACTTGACAGAGAACAATACGGACAGCGTCCTCAGGTCACCCCCTACGAACATTCCCCGGACACCGCAAGTGTTCTTAGAAGCGTCCTCAGAACACCACCATCTTGTTTATTTGCGAACATTTCAGGACACCGCGAGTGTTCTTAGAACACATTCAACTTGACAGAGAACAATACGGACAGCGTCCTCAGGACACCCCCATTTTGTTTATTTGCGAACATTTCAGGACACTGCGAGTGTTCTTAGAACACATTCAACTTGCCAGTGAACAATATGGACTACACCTTCAGGACACCCCCTACGAACATTCCAGGACACCGGGAGTGTTCTTAGAAAAGTCTTCAGAACACCCCCATTTTGTTTATTTGCGAACATTTCAGGACACCGCAAGTGTTCTTAGAACACATTCAACTTGACAGAGAACAATACGGACAGTGTCCTCAGAACACCTCCATTTTGTTTATTTGCGAACATTTCAGGACACCATGAGTGTTCTAAGAACACATTCAACTTGCCAGTGAACAATATGGACTACGCCTTCAGGACACCCCCTACGAACATTCCAGGACACCGCGAGTGTTCTTAGAAACGTCTTCATAACACCCCCATTTTGTTTATTTGCGAACATTTCAGGACACCGCAAGTGTTCTTAGAACACATTCAACTTGACAGAGAACAATACGGACAGTGTCCTCAGAACACCTCCATTTCGTTTATTTGCGAACATTTCAGGACACCATGAGTGTTCTAAGAATACATTCAACTTGCCAGTGAACAATATGGACTACGCCTTCAGGACACCCCCTACGAACATTCCAGGACACCGCGAGTGTTCTTAGAAACGTCTTCAGAACACCCCCATTTTGTTTATTTGCGAACATTTCAGGACACCGCGAGTGTTCTTAGAACACATTCAACTTGACAACAAACAATAAGGACAGAATCCTCAGAACACCCCCATTTCATTTATTTGCGAACATTTCAGGACACCATGAGTGTTCTAAAAACACATTCAACTTGACAGAGAACAATGCGAACAGCATCTTCAGGACACCCCCTACGAACATTTCAGAACAACGCGAGAGTTCTTAGAACACATTCAACTTGACAGAGAACAATACGGACAGCATCCTCAGGACACCCCCATTTTGTTTATTTGCGAACATTTCAGGACACTGTGAGTGTTCTTAGAACACATTCAACTTGCCAGCGAACAATATGGACTACGCCTTCAGGACACCCCCTACGAACATTCCAGGACACCGGGAGTGTTCTTAGAACACATTCAACTTGACAGAGAACAATACGGACAGCGTCCTCAGGACACCCCCTATGAACATTCCCCTGACACCGCGAGTGTTCTTAGAAGCGTCTTCAGAACACCATCATCTTGTTTATTTGAGAACATTTCAGGACACTGCGAGTGTTCTTAGAACACATTCAACTTAACAGAGAACAATACGGACAGTATCCTCAGAACACCCCAATTTCGTTTATTTGCGAACATTTCAGGACACCATGAGTGTTCTAAGAACACAATCAACTTGACAGAGAACAATACAGACAGCGTCCTCAGGACACCCCCATTTTGTTTATTTGCGAACATTTCAGGACACTGCGAGTGTTCTTAGAACACATTCAACTTGCCAGCGAACAATACCGACTACGCCTTCAGGACACCCCCTACGAACATTCCAGGACACTGGGAGAGTTCTTAGAAACGTCTTCAGAACACACCCATTTTGTTTATTTCCAAACATTTCAGGACACCGCGAGTGTTCTTAGAACACATTCAACTTGACAGAGAACAATATGGACAGGGTCCTCAGGAAATCCCCTAAGAACATTCCCTGGACACCGCAAGTGTTCTTAGAAGCGTCTTCAGAACACCACCATCTTGTTTATTTGCGAACATTTCAGGACACCACGAGTGTTCTTAGAACACATTCAACTTGACAGAGAACAATACGGACAGCGTCCTCAGGACACCCCCATTTTATTTATTTGCATACATTTCAGGACACTGCGTGTGTTCTTAGAACACATTCAACTTGCCAGTGAACAATATGGACTATGCCTTCAGGACACCCCCTACGAACATTCCCCAGACACCGCGAGTGTTCTTAGAAAAGTCTTCAGAACACCCCCATTTTGTTTATTTGCGAACATTTCAGGACACCGCAAGTGTTCTTAGAACACATTCAACTTGACAGAGAACAATACGGACAGTGTCCTCAGAAAACCTCCATTTCGTTTATTTGCGAACATTTCAGGACACCATGAGTGTTCTAAGAACACATTCAACTTGACAGAGAACAATACGGACAGCGTCCTCAGGACACCCCCATTTTGTTTATTTGCGAACATTTCAGGACACTGCGAGTGTTCTTAGAACACATTCAACTTGACAGAGAACAATACGGACAGCATCCTCAGGTCACCCCCTACGAACATTCCCCGGACACCGCAAGTGTTCTTAGAAGCGTCCTCAGAACACCACCATCTTGTTTATTTGCGAACATTTCAGGACACCGCGAGTGTTCTTAGAACACATTCAACTTGACAACAAACAATAAGGACAGAATCCTCAGAACACCCCCATTTCATTTATTTGCGAACATTTCAGGACACCATGAGTGTTCTAAAAACACATTCAACTTGACAGAGAACAATGCGAACAGCATCTTCAGGACACCCCCTATGAACATTTCAGAACAACGCGAGAGTTCTTAGAACACATTCAACTTGACAGAGAACAATACGGACAGCATCCTCAGGACATCCCCATTTTGTTTATTTGCGAACATTTCAGGACACTGTGAGTGTTCTTAGAACACATTCAACTTGCCAGCGAACAATATGGACTACGCCTTTAGGACACCCCCTACGAACATTCCAGGACACCGGGAGTGTTCTTAGAAAAGTCTTCAGAACACCCCCATTTTGTTTATTTGTGAACATTTCAGGACACCGCGAGTGTTCTTAGAACACATTCAACTTGACAGAGAACAATACGGACAGCGTCCTCAGGACACCCCCTATGAACATTCCCCTGACACTGCGAGTGTTCTTAGAAGTGTCTTCAGAACACCATCATCTTGTTTATTTGAGAACATTTCAGGACACTGCGAGTGTTCTTAGAACACATTCAACTTGACAGAGAACAATACAGACAGTATGCTGAGAACACCCACATTTCGGTTATTTGCGAACATTTCAGGACACCATGAGTGTTCTAAGAACACATTCAACTTGACAGAGAACAATACAGACAGCGTCCTCAGGACACCCACATTTTGTTTATTTGCGAACATTTCAGGACACTGCGAGTGTTCTTAGAACACATTCAACTTGACAGAGAACAATACGGACAGCGTCCTTAGGACACCCCCTACGAACATTCCCCGGACACTGCGAGTGTTCTTAGAAGCATGTTCAGAACACCACCATCTTGTTTATTTGCGAACATTTCAGGACACCGTGAGTGTTCTTAGAACACATTCAACTTGACAGAGAACAATACGGACAGCGTCCTCAGGACACCCCCATTTTGTTTATTTGCGAACATTTCAGGACACCACAAGTGTTCTTAGAACACATTCAACTTGACAGAGAACAATACGGACAGCGTCCTCAGGACACCCCCATTTTGTTTATTTGCGAACATTTCAGGACACTGCGAGTGTTCTTAGAACACATTCAACTTGCCAGCGAACAATACGGACTACGCCTTCAGGACACCCCCTACGAACATTCCAGGACACTGGGAGAGTTCTTAGAAACGTCTTCAGAACACACCCATTTTGTTTATTTCCAAACATTTCAGGACACCGCGAGTGTTCTTAGAACACATTCAACTTGACAGAGAACAATACGGACAGCATCCTCAGGTCACCCCCTACGAACATTCCCCGGACACCGCAAGTGTTCTTAGAAGCGTCCTCAGAACACCACCATCTTGTTTATTTGCGAACATTTCAGGACACCGTGAGTGTTCTTAGAACACATTCAACTTGACAACAAACAATAAGGACAGAATCCTCAGAACACCCCCATTTCATTTATTTGCGAACATTTCAGGACACCATGAGTGTTCTAAAAACACATTCAACTTGACAGAGAACAATGCGAACAGCATCTTCAGGACACCCCCTATGAACATTTCAGAACAACGCGAGAGTTCTTAGAACACATTCAACTTGACAGAGAACAATACGGACAGCATCCTCAGGACACCCCCATTTTGTTTATTTGCGAACATTTCACGACACCGCAAGTGTTCTTAGAACACATTCAACTTGACAGAGAACAATACGGACAGTGTCCTCAGAACACCTCCATTTCGTTTATTTGCGAACATTTCAGGACACCATGAGTGTTCTAAGAACACATTCAACTTGACAGAGAACAATACGGACAGCGTCCTCAGGACACCCCCATTTTGTTTATTTGCGAACATTTCAGGACACTGCGAGTGTTCTTAGAACACATTCAACTTGACAGAGAACAATATGGACAGCGTCCTCAGGAAATCCCCTAAGAACATTCCCCGGACACCGCAAGTGTTCTTAGAAGCGTCCTCAGAACACCACCATCTTGTTTATTTGCGAACATTTCAGGACACCGCGAGTGTTCTTAGAACACATTCAACTTGACAACAAACAATAAGGACAGAATCCTCAGAACACCCCCATTTCATTTATTTGCGAACATTTCAGGACACCATGAGTGTTCTAAAAACACATTCAACTTGACAGAGAACAATGCGAACAGCATCTTCAGGACACCCTCTACGAACATTTCAGAACAACGCGAGAGTTCTTAGAACACATTCAACTTGACAGAGAACAATACGGACAGCATCCTCAGGACACCCCCCATTTTGTTTATTTGCGAACATTTCAGGACACTGTGAGTGTTCTTAGAACACATTCAACTTGCCAGCGAACAATATGGACTACGCCTTCAGGACACCCCCTACGAACATTCCAGGACACCGGGAGTGTTCTTAGAAAAGTCTTCAAAACACCCCCATTTTGTTTATTTGTGAACATTTCAGGACACCGCGAGTGTTCTTAGAACACATTCAACTTGACAGAGAACAATACGGACAGCGTCCTCAGGACACCCCCTATGAACATTCCCCTGACACTGCGAGTGTTCTTAGAAGTGTCTTCAGAACACCATCATCTTGTTTATTTGAGAACATTTCAGGACACTGTGAGTGTTCTTAGAACACATTCAACTTGACAGAGAACAATACGGACAGTATCCTGAGAACACCCCCATTTCGGTTATTTGCGAACATTTCAGGACACCATGAGTGTTCTAAGAACACATTCAACTTGACAGAGAACAATACAGACAGCGTCCTCAGGACACCTCCATTTTGTTTATTTGCGAACATTTCAGGACACTGCGAGTGTTCTTAGAACACATTCAACTTGACAGAGAACAATACGGACAGCGTCCTTAGGACACCCCCTACGAACATTCCCCGGACACTGCGAGTGTTCTTAGAAGCATGTTCAGAACACCACCATCTTGTTTATTTGCGAACATTTCAGGACACCGTGAGTGTTCTTAGAACACATTCAACTTGACAGAGAACAATACGGACAGCGTCCTCAGGACACCCCCATTTTGTTTATTTGCGAACATTTCAGGACACCACAAGTGTTCTTAGAACACATTCAACTTGACAGAGAACAATACGGACAGCGTCCTCAGGACACCCCCTACGAACATTCCCCGGACACCGGGAGTGTTCTTAGAAAAGTCTTCAGAACACCCCCATTTTGTTTATTTGCGAATATTTCAGGACACCGCAAGTGTTCTTAGAACACATTCAACTTGACAGAGAACAATACGGACAGTGTCCTCAGAACACCTCCATTTCGTTTATTTGCGAACATTTCAGGACACCATGAGTGTTCTAAGAACACATTCAACTTGACAAAGAACAATACGGACGGCGTCCTCAGAACACCCCCATTTTGTTTATTTGCGAACATTTCAGGACACCGCAAGTGTTCTTAGAACACATTCAACTTGACAGAGAACAATACGGACAGCGTCCTCAGGTCACCCCCTACGAACATTCCACGGACACCGCAAGTGTTCTTAGAAGCGTCCTCAGAACACCACCATCTTGTTTATTTGCGAACATTTCAGGACACCGCGAGTGTTCTTAGAACACATTCAACTTGACAGAGAACAATACGGACAGCGTCCTCAGGACACCCCCATTTTGTTTATTTGCAAACATTTCAGGACACTGCGAGTGTTCTTAGAACACATTCAACTTGCCAGTGAACAATATGGACTATGCCTTCAGGACACCCCCTACGAACATTCCAGGACACCGGGAGTGTTCTTAGAAAAGTCTTCAGAACACCCCCATTTTGTTTATTTGCGAACATTTCAGGACACCGCAAGTGTTCTTAGAACACATTCAACTTGACAGAGAACAATACGGACAGTGTCCTCAGAACACCTCCATTTTGTTTATTTGCGAACATTTCAGGACACCATGAGTGTTCTAAGAACACATTCAACTTGCCAGTGAACAATATGGACTACGCCTTCAGGACACCCCCTACGAACATTCCAGGACACCGCGAGTGTTCTTAGAAACGTCTTCAGAACACCCCCATTTTGTTTATTTGCGAACATTTCAGGACACCGCAAGTGTTCTTAGAACACATTCAACTTGACAGAGAACAATACGGACAGTGTCCTCAGAACACCTCCATTTCGTTTATTTGCGAACATTTCAGGACACCATGAGTGTTCTAAGAACACATTCAACTTGCCAGTGAACAATATGGACTACGCCTTCAGGACACCCCCTACGAACATTCCAGGACACCGCGAGTGTTCTTAGAAACGTCTTCAGAACACCCCCATTTTGTTTATTTGCGAACATTTCAGGACACCGCGAGTGTTCTTAGAACACATTCAACTTGACAACAAACAATAAGGACAGAATCCTCAGAACACCCCCATTTCATTTATTTGCGAACATTTCAGGACACCATGAGTGTTCTAAAAACACATTCAACTTGACAGAGAACAATGCGATGCGAACAGCATCTTCAGGACACCCCCTACGAACATTTCAGAACAACGCGAGAGTTCTTAGAACACATTCAACTTGACAGAGAACAATACGGACAGCATCCTCAGGACACCCCCATTTTGTTTATTTGCGAACATTTCAGGACACTGTGAGTGTTCTTAGAACACATTCAACTTGCCAGCGAACAATATGGACTACGCCTTCAGGACACCCCCTACGAACATTCCAGGACACCGGGAGTGTTCTTAGAAAAGTCTTCAGAACACCCCCATTTTGTTTATTTGTGAACATTTCAGGACACCGTGAGTGTTCTTAGAACACATTCAACTTGACAGAGAACAATACGGACAGCGTCCTCAGGACACCCCCTATGAACATTCCCCTGACACTTCGAGTGTTCTTAGAAGCGTCTTCAGAACACCATCATCTTGTTTATTTGAGAACATTTCAGGACACTGCGAGTGTTCTTAGAACACATTCAACTTAACAGAGAACAATACGGACAGTATCCTCAGAACACCCCCATTTCGTTTATTTGCGAACATTTCAGGACACCATGAGTGTTCTAAGAACACATTCAACTTGACAGAGAACAATACAGACAGCGTCCTCAGGACACCCCCATTTTGTTTATTTGCGAACATTTCAGGACACTGCGAGTGTTCTTAGAACACAATCAACTTGCCAGCGAACAATACGGACTACGCCTTCAGGACACCCCCTACGAACATTCCAGGACACCGGGAGAGTTCTTAGAAACGTCTTCAGAACACACCCATTTTGTTTATTTCCAAACATTTCAGGACACCGCGAGTGTTCTTAGAACACATTCAACTTGACAGAGAACAATATGGACAGCGTCCTCAGGAAATCCCCTAAGAACATTCCCTGGACACCGCAAGTGTTCTTAGAAGCGTCTTCAGAACACCACCATCTTGTTTATTTGCGAACATTTCAGGACACCGCGAGTGTTCTTAGAACACATTGAACTTGACAGAGAACAATACGGACAGCGTCCTCAGGACACCCCCATTTTATTTATTTGCATACATTTCAGGACACTGCGAGTGTTCTTAGAACACATTCAACTTGCCAGTGAACAATATGGACTATGCCTTCAGGACACCCCCTACGAACATTCCAGGACTCCGGGAGTGTTCTTAGAAAAGTCTTCAGAACACCCCCATTTTGTTTATTTGCGAACATTTCACGACACCGCAAGTGTTCTTAGAACACATTCAACTTGACAGAGAACAATACGGACAGTGTCCTCAGAACACCTCCATTTCGTTTATTTGCGAACATTTCAGGACACCATGAGTGTTCTAAGAACACATTCAACTTGACAGAGTACAATACGGACAGCGTCCTCAGGACACCCCCATTTTGGGCATAATGGGAGTGGGGAAGGCGTTAATTACGCCACCGTAAATTACGGTGGCGTAATTAACTCCATGGTCCCTTAGCGCCATGGATTTTAACACCTGCTAAAAGCAGGTGTTAAAAGCGCCATGGCGCTAAGGGACCTCGTAATTGGCGGTAAGGGGTCGGCGCAGCTAACGCTGGCGTTAACCCCTTACCGCCAGGGTCGTAATGAGGCCCATTGGGTCTGGGGGAAAAAAATCCTTGTCAGATTAAAACAAACATTTCTTTGCTATGCCCCAAACTATTTCTTTGTTTTCTTTGAGTGTTCACTTGTTGTTTCTGGTTAATGTTCTATATGTTGGCTTGTTGCAGATTTTTTAAATAGTTAGATACCTGTTGGCGTATTCTAACTGTGTATTTTTTGTTATAATTCAGTGGTATTCATATATCTTTGTGGTTTTTATACAATCTTGGCCAGTTAGATACCTGTTGGCACATTCTAACTGTTTACAGTCTTTTAATTGAATTTGTGTTAATGTTGAAGTACACATTAGTTATTAAATGTTGGCTTTAAGAAGATTAAATAAGCATTTGTAAGATTTGCTAGTAAACTCTGCTTTAGAGTAATGCTACTATCATTACATTCAAACCATCTACATGTCTTTTTAATATGTGCAGTGTAGTGACATGCATTGGTTGTGGCTCCTGCGTGGTAGATTATACCTATTGTTGTGAAGATTTTCTTCCCAAGTGACACTTGACCGTGTGTGAATCCAGTCAGCTTGCTGTTGTTTTTGGTACCATCTGCATTGTAACGAAGAAGCATTAGTATTATTTAGTTACTATGTGTTTGTATCAGAAAGGTGGAGCGATTACCTGAATTGCAGATAGTACATAATCTGCCATGGTTTGCATTTTGTAAAAATTGCTGAAATGGAATGGATTCACAATTAGTTATGGATACATACACACATCGCTCATTAGGGATTTGTTCCTGTATCACATTGTTGCAGAGAGTGCATGTATGTTTCCACATGTATGAAATCTGGAAGATTTAATTCATGGGTATGTTTTTTTTTTTCGAGAACTTGTAGTAAGTACATTAGAAATTCTTGTTGATCTTCTTGAGAGTTTATAGTGAACCTCACCATTCCAACACAGTAGTCCAGTTCTTGTCTTATTCCGTGAACACTATACGTGTTGTCAGGATTGTTTGTTGCGTTTCTATGAAGGACTAACATTTGCAAACACAATTAGTCTGTACTGTGTAAGTAAATGTTGTTAACAATTGGTGGCAATTGAAATAGAATATCCATTGCTACATTTGTGTAGCAACTTACACCAGTTTCATTTCAAAATTTGAATGGACCAGAAAGTTCTGTGTCCGAGTGATTTTTTTCGGAGTTTGTGTTCCTTCTTTGAAGAAGTACCTGATTTACATTCACTAATAGGTTCTTCTTTGCTTGTGTTAATTGATGAAGTTTTAGCTTCTTTTACTCTCTTTGAAGGATTTGCAGTCAGATCCTGTTGCATTTCTGATTGAATTAGTTTTCTTTTACAATGTTTTCCTTTTTCTGGAACAGGATATGATTTCAGATGGGGGGGTGTACAGTGTATGTAGTCTATTGTATTCTAAAATGCAAGGAATATCAGCGTTCACTTTACTTGCATCAAAGTTGATTAGAAATAGACTGTCAAGTGTATGTAAGCGTGATAGTGCTACATAGCTCATGCCTTCTTTAAAGACTGTTTTTCTAATATCTATCAATGCTTTGTCTAGGGTAAGACCACCAGATTTATGAATTGTGACTGCATATGCAATAGGTAGAGAAAATTGTTCTCTACGTACATACATGTCTTTAAAGAGAAGGAATCAAGCTGTTGAGCGCCCTATCCTTTTTACTTCTGAAAGTTTGGCAAATAGAATATTGACAAACTGAATGTTGTTGTCACGTGGGTATGTTTGAAAGCCAACAACGGTACCCAGTGCCCCATTAACTAGTCCTTACTCCACGTCAAGGTTATGTTTAAGCATTACTCTACACTATAAGGATAATAATTTTAATATTGTTTCCAACCTAGATGTGTTGGAGATTGAATTTTCTGAGGTATTTAGTCTTGTTGTGGCTTGCTGACACATGGGAGTGTCATACCATGTACGACCAGTTTGTCTGTGGAGCAAACTTGAATTATTGGTTGCATTTCTTTTTTTTAACATTGTTTCATTGAATTTGGAACAGCTTGCAAGAGTTGGTATTAAGGCCATACAATTGACATTTTTGTGTGCTAATTGTTCCATAACATCAGTAGCACATGCGTTATCACCATAAAGGGCATGGATGTGCTGTTTTTTCAATATTGCTTGCGCTTCTTGAGATAGTACACCAATTATAATACTTTTTAAAATGTTGGCGTAAGTGAGATCTGCAGATTGACGCATGTTTTCTGTTAAATCTCTGTACTGGAAATGTTGCCAAAGGTTGACATTTCCTATGCTGCCAACAGTTTTACGGCAGAGTTTGTGTCCTAAGGTTTTAAAAATAGGGTTACCTTTCACTGGTGTCAATTGTAGAAGATCTCCAAAAACGATAATGTGTTTTCCTGCAAAGAGTTCTTCTTAGTTTGTTTTAAGTACTTTTTGCAATCTGAGGTGAATAAAAGCCAACATTAGGTTGGAGACCATGCTCATTTCATCTATTAGTAGGATGTTCATTTGTTTTAATACTCTGCGTAGTTCCATTGCAGCTTTTGTAGAAAGTTTGTAATAGTCTAGTTTGTTTTGGTGTTCTACTGGAAGGAGTAGTAATCGGTGTAAAGTGGCACAGCCTATGTTGTAGGCAGTTAAACCTGTGGGGACAGTTACAACAGCTGACAGTTTGTTGTTTGTCAATTGTTGAAGGAACTTGCTGATGATTTTGATAAAGAATTATTTGCCTGAACCAGCTTCACCACTGACATACAACAGTATAGGTTTGTAATTTTGGCAGGTATATTCTTTATTTTCATGTTGTACACCATGTGCAATTTCTTTTGTTACTTCTTCAAAATGGTGCGCTGGTCTTTGTTAAGTTTTGATTGTAGTATAGTTAAGTCTTCTGTATCTTCTTCATAGTGACACATCGTGTTTTCCACTTCTGTCCTAGCTAATTCTGCCTCATTTGCTATTAATGGCTGTCCTAGTTGTTCTTGGCTTCCTGTTACAGAAGGTTGACTACTGTCGGAAGTGCCCTTATCTAGTTGGGCCTGGAGTTCTTCTTCGTGTTGCTGTTCATTGTGCAACATCGTTTTGTACTGCATAAAGTTCACATCAGTGATATTGCTTTCATTTGCTCTGAAAGCGTCTTCATAGCAGTCATAGTTTTCTCCATTGTTTAAAAAGTTGTAGCAGGGACATGTAATATAGTTCTTTCTGTTGAGGAGTTTTTAATGACAATTTGAAATGATTAATTAAGCTTTGTTTGGTAAGTTTCACTAACCTGCCTTCACAATCTGTCAGTCTATATCTACCTTTGCTTTCATCAGGTTTTATATTATTTTTGTATGTAAAGTTTTGGGCTATGTGGTATAGACACATTGTTTCCAAAGTGGTACCCCTGTTTGGGTAATATGTGTCCAGTAAATTGTTTTTCAAAATGTCTTGGCTGTTCGGATCATTTATGGCTATTGTTTCTATGTCCTCATATGATTTGAAAACTCTTTTTCTAGATTTAGCAGGACCAAGACTTAACCATACTATATTTTCAGATTTTCCATACAAAGCAGTACCGGTTAAACGATCTGCAGCTTCATAGGCGCCACATTCTCTATGAGAGAGCATTTTTATGCCTAAGCTGTACAATTTCTGAGATAGTGTTTTGTCTGATGATAGGTCATTCTAGAGGTCTTGCAGCTCTGTTTTTTTCTAATTTTGTTAATTAGGCTGAAACATATCGTGCAACTGCAGTGGAATTGTCTGCAACGTACTGCACATCTATGTTTGTATTCCATAAGAGGGCAGTGATTGCATTGTAATCATTGATATATTTTGATTCTTCTGTTCTTTTATGTAATTTGTGTTCTTAGGTGATTTACCGTTAACACTATGTCGAACTGAAGACATGAATTTGTTCACTTCACCTGTTTCTGTAACTGGTCTAGGGAGACCAAAGCGGCATTTGGTGTAGTATTTCCCTTTGCTTTTGTATTTGCAATGACATTATTTGCCACAGTTGTGTCTTTAAAATTGTACAATTTGTCCATGAAGGTCCTATGTGTCCTTTGTCAAGGGATTTTACAAGTGACATATTTTTGGATGAACTGCAAAACAGTGGCATCACTGTCCTGACCAAATTTAGGTGCACCTTTAATCCATAAAAGCATGTGGATATGTGGTGCTCCTCTGGCTTGGTATTCTTTTCTCCAAAAGAAGTGTTGCACTTCTCCGAGAGGAGGAATAGTTTTATTAAAAATAAAGTGTAACATAGCAATGAAATGATGGTGTAAATATCTTGAAACATTAACAGGATCTACTAGAGTGCAAAGTTCTCCAGGTGTTAGTATATCTATTTTGGTTTTGTTGTTGTTTGATATGCGTAGGAAATCATGTAAATTTTACCATGCATATTCTGCACAACTTAATGTAACAAACCAAGTGGGTGGTCCAAGGTTCCTGATCATACAACGTACATCTCTGTGATGTCGGAACTAGTATTCTTTCATACCATGCATGTTTGCAAACAGATTTGTTATGCTTGATTGTAAAACCTCATCTTTTTCTTGCACTTTTTGTGTTAATTGCTGTAATGCTCACCTGGTATCCACAGGGACGTCACTCAGCCTGTTCTGACCTCTTACGACCTCAAACCCTTCCCTGGAGTCTACTCGACTGGAGACTGGGCCTGAAACACAGGATTGGTAGAGTTTAACTCCCTATTGTCTCTGTGTGCTTGAACCCCTTCTTTCCCGGGGTCCAACCTTTCCCTTTGACAGCTCACCTTGTTTTCTTGGAAAGTGTGCTCTCCATCCTGCTTTCAGCACAGGGGCGCGTTGATTGATGCAGGCTCGTTGCTGCCTAGTTACTTCACTGGCAAGAGTCCGACAGGTAAGTATGAGTCTTTTGAACTGTTCTCTAACTTCGTTGCTTTCCTTCCTTAGATGATGGCCGGCGTCCGGGGATTGCGACGTGCTGCTGAGATGAGTAGCGCTGAAGGTGAGTGAGAGCACGATGCGCGATGCGACCCTTTCGTATTTGTATTGAACTGAGTTCTTTTTCTGTGTCTTTTAGGTGTTGCAACATTTTTCAGCATGGAGGCCGGTGATGAAGAAGAAATGCGGTGAGTAAGCACGGTATGCGGCGCCTCTAGATGTTTCCACGCTAACCTGGAGTGTCTTTTCCCTCTTGCAGATGGATGAGAAGTTCTGGAGACAGAGTTCCCCCAGAGCGGCTGGGATTCAGGTAAGCTTTTGAAGCTTGTACAATCTTTAAAAATAAGCGAAGATTTGCTGAATGCTTACTAATGCCTTTTTTCTGTTCTTTTCCCTTTTCCTCAAGAAGCGGCGTGCCGGGATGGGAATGACACCGCCGAAGATGCCCGCAGAACAGAAGGAGCGATGAATGATGGGCAGAAGCGTCACAAGGTAAGGCTGTTCCTAACAGTGTTCTTGTTCTTGCAGGAGCTGGGCGCAGAAGAAAGATGCAGGCCTACTGGAGACCGGTCCGAACATGGTGAGTGTCACGCTGCAGGTGCAGAAAACGCAAAGCATGTTCCTCAGCCTGGGCGTGGCTTAAATAGTCTCTGGGTATCCCAGGTGTCTCTGGGCTGAACCACACACAAAAGACTAGACTGCACATGCAGTTCTGGGAACCGAAATATGTGGAGGCATCCATCTTGTCCCCATCAATGCACTACAAGTTAAATCCCCACTGTTATCCTATGGTAGTCAGTGAATCTGGTGCCACAAGCGCCAAGTCTGACTTCAAGTTTGTCTTTGGAGGGATGGAGAGGCCCTTGAGGGCCATGTAGGTGATTGTGGCCTGGCTCCAGCCTGACATCTTGGAGGGTTGGGGAAATGAGGGGCAGGAATCATGACAATTGCGTAGCTGACATATTTTGAAAGTGGGTTCCAGATTTCAATATGTGTGCAGCTCCGTAACATAGGGTTGCTAGTTCACTTTCAAAGAGTAGGTGGATTATGTATTCCACATTTTGTCTAAATCTGCGATCTTCAGAATATATTCGTAATGAGCAGTATTCTGATGCAATTATCTGAGTGGGTCTATCATTGTATCTTCCTCCTTTGCCAGTAGGAAATAATAGTGGAAAAGCGCGTGCTTATACTTTTTTCCCATATGCTCATTGGTGACCCTTTGGTTAGTCACATTTGGTAAGTTTCTAGTGCATCATGTACGCTCTCATTAGAGTGCAATGGATGAATTGTATAATGGTCCAAAAGTGTGGATACTGCAGCAGGATCCAGAAGTTCAAATTGACCAGTTTCTGATGACTCTTGAATTATTTCAGTTGTTTCCCTTAACCTTTCTTCATTTTTTTTATTTCTTTGTAGTATTCATTATTGTCTTTCAGATATTGCAAGGCTTGTCTAAATTTATATAAGTCCACGAGTTGTTGCCAACTTTTTTTGTCTTTTGTTGGTACACCATTTACTAAGACAATTAAAGAATGCTCTATTGGACGTTGCACTCCTAGAGTGTGCACATTTTCTGTCAGATCTAATGGCAAATAAACTACATTGCCAAAAATGCCTTTCACCAATTCAGAGTGAGGTAATTTTGCAGTTTTTGGTTGAAGGCGTATTATTGCTTGAAATGGGTGTACTGTTTGAATTATGATGCTCTCATACAAATTGAGTTGTTGCAGGGGTTTTGGTAGTGGGAATAATTCCAAATTATTTGTGATAGCACCTGAAGGAGTTTGGTTGTTGTCAAGTTTTGTAGTGCAGTATCTGTAACATACTAGGGGTTCACTTATTTCGTACTTGTTTTCTGCTAAAAGGTAGAGAGCTAATTCAAACCATTTGGAATCTTCATTGTCTTCTATTTTGTATGTTACATCTATAGTTTTTGTGTTACTTTTGTAAAAAGTTCTGCAGCAACACACACAGACATTGTTTGGTACTTCAGCGGATGTACTTTTAAATTTTAGTATTTCTTTTTTGTATGTGTGTAATAGAAGGTTGCCATGTGAAGAATTGTTGCTAGTCTGTTCTAAAGCTACTGCATTTTGTAAGTGGCTTCCACTTCCAAAATATTTTCTCTGAATAGAGATGATTTCTTCTTGTAGGTATATCATGCAGCAGAGTGTTATTTAAATTGGCTAGTTCTAAAGCTGGACTTTTAGCATAGTACAGTTTATACACTAGATTTCTTACATTTGAATGATGTGTTGATATCATTTTGATATCATGGAAGATGCTTTTGCAAATAGGTCCTGAAATGCAGGCTAATGAATGTCCTTGTAATCCAGTGTATTTGCGCACTGGACAGGTATCCATATTTTGCAGCACTTTCATTTTGATTTTGTCTTTACTTTTCACATACTGATTGAGGAACTGGCGTAAAGATTTGAAAGATTTGTTGGGAATGTTACACATTGACGTGCACAGCCATTTGTATACTGGATTGTCTGGTTCCGTCAAATAGAGAGGTAAGTCTGTGTTTTCTGGGGATACTTTTGTAAGCAGTGTTTCTTGTTCCATGGTATTACTGATTTTTTCATATCCTCGTCCACTGCTATGGATGGCAATTGTGTTTGTTTGGTTTTGTTTGTATACTTCTTCATTAAAATATGGTTCTGTTGTCGTTGTGTGACTCCATTCAACTCCACAAATATTTAAGAAGTTATTTTTGTTGATATTACGTTCATGGAGAAGTTTCTTTTGTAGTTTAGTACTTAGTTTTGTTAGTGGTTTCATCCTGTTTAAAACTAAAATAAATAACTTCCTTTTGAGAAGGATTTCACTGTCTACGAGATCTTCTAGGATTCATTTTCTACGTTAGGTTTTAAATTTTGTGGATGATTTCGCTCCACTTCTTATTAGATTCTGAAGGACTCTGTGGTGGAACATTTTAACTAAAATATTTTTTTTACTATGGTTTCTAGCTAGTTTATGCAGATTTATAGGAGCAGGGTTAGCAGTAGTAGTAGCCAAATTCGTGTTAAGCATTTTCTGTTTCATGCTTATTTTGATAGAGGAGGCAATGTTTCTGTAGTTGAAGCTTCCTTTGGTTCGCTAAATGTGTGCATTAGCTGTTTTTTTCAACGTTTTGTATAAACTCTGGTAGAGATGGATGCTTACTTTGGACACTTTTATTTTCAATTTCTCTATTTCTGCCTTCCTTTCTATCTTTCTATGGACTTGCTTTTTGGTAGGCATTCTTTGGGATCTGTTGAAAAAAAGGAAGGTATGGGTTGGTCTGTTTTACAATGTATGTGTGCTGTGTGCATGCGTGTGTGAGTTTGATGGGGATGTTGATTGTGGTGGTGTGTGAATGTGCATTGGGCAGTTACAATGAGTTGGGAAGGCTATTTTTCTGTTTGTATGTTACCACACTGTGCTTCAGATGAGAGTAGAAAGTGAGTTAGTTTTGAGGAGAAGCATTAATAGTAAACGTAATGACATAAAATTAAAACAGGTATTTGTTTTGTAGTACTAACATTCTAAGGCTTGTGTATGTTATTTGTGTTCCAAAAAAACTGGGATTTGTGTGCCATTCTGCCTGTTAATCTTTGTTTAATAAATGGGGATTTGTGGGCAGAATGGTTCAGAAATCAATGTTTTTTTTTTTTGGTGCGCAAATTACATAAATGACCCACACAGTCTCTTTGAGGAACAGTAAGAATATAAAGGTAGTATTGTACTTACTTTATTTTGTGGAATGACCAGGTTTCTTCAGATATGCTGTTTGTAGTGTAGATGCTGTTGATTTTCAGGAGGGTGGTCTTCACTGCAATTGTAAAAGGAAGACGTTATTCATTTTGTGTGTTTAAAGCAGTGATGTTAATGTACACATTCATTTTTAAGCTTTCGTGGAAGTATTCTCGTTTGATATCTCAACACAGTGTATGCGTGCATTTCATTTGACTATGTGCAGCCTTTATATGTTATTTGCCGTATGTTAGTTGAAACTGCTTCGCAAATGAGTACAATTTTAAGTTCATAAAATTCCCTTGTTTTTTTGCAGCTGTGTTGTAGATAGCAGAGAGGTGTGGAAGTGATAGGTCATTATAGTAGATGGGAAACATTTGAATACATTAATATTATAAGTAGGAATCTGAAAAATCGGAAGCACCTGAGAGGGAGATGTCACCACAGGAATCGGGAATGTTGATTTTTCTCACATGATCGCATTGGAAGTAGCATTAATTTAGGCAGAAGACAGTACAAAATTGTGACATTTTTTAATGAAAAATTGAGTTTCACGCGTAAATCGGGAGGGTTGGTAGGTATGTATAGGTTATGCGGGGGAAAGTAAAAAGTAGTGTGATTTTTCAATGAAAAATCGGAAGTCTTGCGCTTAAAGCGGGAGCCTTGGTATGTATGTATTGGCTATGCAGATTTGGTGGCATTAATTTGTTTGAATGGCATCATAAGAGATGTACATATAAAATATGCATTCCTGTACTTTGTAATCATGCATTTGGGTATGCATGGAGCGGTAAGTATAAATCCTCGAGTAGTAGTTTTTTTGTAGTAGGTGCTTTGTAATGATATGAGACTTGTATTCAGCGTCATCAACAGTACATTTGAAGTACAGCACTCTGATGATGGAGTTAGATGTAGAGGTCTTGGATGTGATTGGTGGATGGTTGTGTGACTACTTAGCTGTGTCCAATGAGGGAATGGATTCGCGAGTGATGTAGAAAGGGTAGAAGGGCTGGCTAAGAGTTACGTGCTGCGCGGACATCACGCCTGTACGCGAGTAGGGCGTGCCACCTAAGGGGTTTTACAGCAAATCCAGCATGGAAAGGGGACTGTAGGGATCAGCCAATCAGATGTTGACATTGTTGATTTGTGTAGAAAGAGTGTGTGTGTAGTGAAGGTGGCAGAGGTGGAGACAGTCAGGGTGTTGGTGCTCGGAGATATTTTTGTCCATGGTTTACATCGCTATTCTAAATATAGGCATGTGGCAAACAAATTCTATGTAAGAGAAGTGGAGGTGGTGTGGAGCGCTGTGACTGACTGCAATGTAGAGGCAATTCTCCAAGTTTGTAGAAATATGCGTAGGATGAACAGTCCCCATGTGGTAGTTTTGCACTATGGTGCTTTCCATTTGGGCTACGTCAGTTCACCTACTTTGTTGGGAGATTTGGAACAGTTGGTTCAAGCAGTCATCAACATCTTTCCAACTGTGAAAGTAATTTTTTCTGGCTTACTCCCTAGAGCAAAATGGGACAACAGTTCTGTTTTTTGTCCAGATCAAAGTATTGGTAGGTGTGCAATCAATCGTGGCATGTGTGCTTTCATGTTAAGAACTGGTATGTTTTGCTGTAGCCACGAGAACATTGTTTCCAGTAATGCAGCTTATTTTGAAGCAGATGGTGTTTCTTTGTCTTTTTTGGGAAATGCCATGTTCTTTTGGAATGTAAGGCTTGCTTTGGAGCAGGTTATGTGATGATTGTAGGAGTAAACTAAGAAGAAAGAAAAATACAAAATAACAGGTGGCTGTCAGGCATCTGCAAAAAAACCCCAAATAAAATGGCTCTTTTCAGAGCCCACCTTAACGGGGAAATGGGGAACAATATTTAAATGTACAGTCATCACGCTCAGATCCTCTACATGTCCGCGGACATGGCAGTAGTCTGCAGGCAGCGCGTATTACATTCAGGGATTCTGGGGCGGAGAGGCATGCAAATGAGAATGAGCGGAGCTAGGGATTGGTCGGTAAAGTTCAGTGGGTGTGTTGTCAACGGAGAGATTTAGTGAGAACATCTTTTTCCTGAGAGGAGAACACACAGCTATGGCTGTGTGTGCTCGGAAACAGATTATCTGGATTTTGGGAGACTCATGGAAACATTGGTTCAAGGTGCATGCAGAATGTTGCGGTGTATCTGCAGATCTTGGATTCCCTCACGTGGAAGTGCACTGGCATTGAGTGCGTGGAATGAACTTGGTACCTCTCTGTGCTACTTTACAGACAGAGCGTCATCCTGATATAATTATCATTCATTGTGGAAGAAACAGTTTAGGGCATGTGTCTGGAATTTCTTTGCAATTTGCAATGAAGGAAGGACTTGAGAAGGTTTTGGACATGTTTCCAAATTGCCAAGTAATTTTTTCTCGTATTGCGCAAAGACAAATGTGGCTGTGTTCTTCTTTATTTGGTCCACAAATGGAGAAAGTGAGGCGCAATGTCAATAAGGCTGTTTGTGCCTTTCTAAAAGATGTTGGCATGCGCTCTTTCCACAATACAAATATTATGTTTCATAGCACATTCATTTTTATCAGAGATGGAGTCCATCTTACATATGCTAGCAATCAGATTTTTCTTCGAAATGTAAAAAATGCGTTGAACTTTTTGGGAATTATAGTCACCTATTTTGGATTACATGTTGACGAATCCAAGTTTTTCAAACACACAAAACACCACCAAAAGGCTCTTTTCAGAGCCACCGCTTACTCCCAGAGAAAAGTGCATTAGTTTTGCTACAGTTGCACCCTAAAATTTTGTCTGTCCTAGGAATGTCCGCAAACTTTTTGAAAAATACACGCGGTCCTACACAGTTTACTTGATAGTTCCATTTTGAAACTGAGAAAGGCGGCTCTGAAAAGAGCCTTTTTTTTAAATTTCTGTTTTATATTTTTGGGGATTTTTTACACATAACACTGTAGTCTCGATAGCACTTCGAAGACACTCCCCCTTCAGAGTACTTTGTCGCAGTACATACACAATATTGTGACCCTCAAAAGGTAAGGGTCAACAGCTTCGCAAATGGCCTGTGAAGCAGCTGGAGGAATATTCTCTCTCACAGGAGTGTCTCTTGTGGTGAGAGGATCAGAAACGGAGGATGCTGTGGAGGAACTCAACCTACTACTTTCTTTACATGGTACAACCTTGCGAACGTCCACACCATGGAACGAATTTCGGTGTCGCTTCAGGGTTGTCGTACCAAAGCTGTATGCACCAGGTCTGCCACGACTCAGCACCAACTTGCACTGTTTACAGGTGACCTGGTTCGCACACGCTTTTGGTACTTTACCATAAATGGTAAACAACCGCCACACCCACGACTCCCGGCGAGTGCTGGTAGTACGGAGTTCCTCCACCTCATCCTCGCCATCCTCTTCTTCCTTGCTCTCTACATCCTCACACGTATATTTGCCTCTGCAGGCCCTTGGGGAGGTGGTGGTGGTGGAGGGTTTGGGGGTGGTGGTGAGGCTGATGTAGCAACAGCAGCCATGGATGCCTTCAGGGTTGGTGAGGTAATCTCCGCTAGAGCACTAATGGCAGCAAAACTCAATCTACAATCACCAGAAGTACAATGAAGATGAGCCCGGGGGTGTGGCCTTTTATAGGTGTGGAGGGGTGCACCTCGTGACATATCGATCAGTCAAAAGCATTCAAAAAGTTCCAAACAATATGTGGAAAGCTAGGGCCATTGTATGGGACATGTGAAATGGTGATTTTGTATTGTAAAATAATTTGGCTTGTCTGCATAAGTTCTTTTGAAATGTTGCGGAAGTGGACAAAGTGAGCAAATTAGGACACACGCTCAGCGTTGGTGCGGTCACATGATGACGTCGTGAACACATCCGTGAAGGAAATGGGTACCTACAGGACACCAAATGCACAGGAACAGTTGTGGCCATGTGCACGATTGTTCTACGACAGTGTTTGGGTCCTGAAACTAATTAAAAGTGCGACACAAGTGAGACGGACAGTTACGGACAAGCGCAATGTTCGCAGGACTTACGGGTGTGGTGAGTATGTGCGTAGATGTTCTGCTGACTGTACGGCCAGGTATAGTGTCCTTAGGACACCTCCATTTTGTTTTACTACTGACATGCCGGACACCGCGCCATTTACTACGAGCAGTTCCATCTTGGCTGCGGATGGCACGGACAGGTATACTGTCCTTAGGACACTCCCATTTTGTTAATTTACAGACATCCCAGACACCTGGTGTGTTCTAAGAACAAGAAAAAGTATGCTTGTGCCTACACTTGTTTGCGTGCGCCAAGATGGATGGAATGACAAATTCAAAAAAGCCATTGTATTTGAAGTAGACACTTTTAATTCTTTAGTTTTTGTTTTCAGCCACTCTTGGATGGCACGTGTTTCGGCGTATAACCTGAGCCTTTTTCAAATCTGATGCTCTTGCTTCAAGCGACCCGACGCTTAAAGCAAGGGCATCAGAATTTGCAGGTGGAATTGAACCCAGGAACTTTAAACTGCTCGATAAGACAAAAAATATACTTACCAGTGGGGAACAGCAACATCACAAAAAATGACCGGATTCGAAAAAGGCGCAGGTTATACGCCGAAACACGTGTCATCCAAGAGAGGCTGAAAACAAAAACTAAAGAATTAAAAGTTTCTACTTCAAATACAACAGCTTTTTTGAATTTGTCATTCCATCCATCTTGGCGCAAACAAGTGTAGGCACAAGCATACTTTTTCTTACAGTTTTCAGACGGAGTAGAGGAACTCTGTGTCTCTGTAGTGGCCTATACTTATGCAACAAATAACTAACTAAATATAAAAGAAGTAAAAATACACAAAGAAGGAACGGTAAACATAAGGAGCAAATACAAATATGTCGCATCGGTACACGTACAAGATATATCTCTACAAAAAAAGTTCCTCAAGGTCATAGAAGTGTTCTAAGAACAGTTTCATCTTGGTTGCGAACAGTACGCAGAGGTATAATGTCCTTAGGACACCCCCATTGTGTTGATTTACGGACATCTTGGATAGCTGGTGTGTTCTAAGAACAGTTCCATCTTGATTGCGAATGGTACGGGTAGGTGTATTGTCCTTAGGACATCCATATTTTATTAATTACGGGCAGGCCAAACAGGCGCTCTGTCCACAAACATTTTAACTCTTTTTTTCAATTAGATGCAAAGAATTCCATTAAAATTAACATAACTTTTTTTTATTAAACACATATATAGCAATTAAGAGAGAGGGGGAAGCAGACACTGAAACAAATATAGGGGAATTAGGGGTTTCAACAGGCTGGTTGTCAGGGGATGAAGGGATGGTAGTTTTGTCGAAACATTTATGTTGTTCTTGAGGGTTTGGGGATAGTACACTGGGAAATGTAGAAGGGGGACAGGTACAGGCAGTACAGTGGTATCTAATTTTTCCTTTGACGTGGTCCTCCACAAATTGCCTTAACCCATGAAAATTCTCTTACAGCATGTCCACTTTCTCTTCTCTGCGTTTCAAGGTGTCTTGCACTGTGTCTTTTGGTGGACTTTCTTCCATTTTTGCATGGTCTGTTAAAAATAAATATATATATGTTAATTACACATAAAGTACTGACTATTAATTTGCTTATGCAGAGAAGTGTGTACCATTATTATCACTATCTTCCGACATCTCGCCATGCGGAAAATTCTCCTCCAGCCACTCCAAAGTACTGTACATTTCTGTGTGAAAAAAACAGAAATACATTATTTGTTCTGCACCTCATACAAAAAGTATACAAACATATAAGAAAAATTAAGGTCACTTACTACTTTCTTGTAATTTGTATTTGTTGTGTTGTGTTTGTCTACTGTCGCTCCTAGCTGTGCACTGTCTGTGAGGAAATTACGTTGGAGGCATATCTTCTTTTTGTTATGGTATAATCCATTTCATTATACATGGTATTTAAATGGATGAGTTATGTGTGAGACGTGTAGGTTCCAATGGTTATTTATTACTACTTATAATGTGTTTATGTGCTGCTTTTTAAATTTGTGCAGTTTTTATATAGCATGATAGAACAATTTCAGATACCCCCTGAGTGTTTGGGTATTGTTGATCTCGTCCGCGCCCGTCCGCAGACATACACTCAATCCATGCCCTTCAAATATCATTAGCGAGGGGGTTCAGTATGTTCTATGTTACATGTATATAAAGTCAGAGAATTCTAGTAAATGTCTCCCAAATTCACATGATGAAAGTGTATAGTCAGTAAACAAAACTTTGTTAAAGGGACATTATGGTAAAGTTGCCCTACTAAAAACCTGTGAAATTCAGTAAAACAAACGCTGTTAAAGGTATGCTATGGTTAAGTTGCGCTACTAAAAACATGAAATTCACTAAAAAAAAACTTTGTAAACGGGACATTATGGTTCGAAGTAAAACCGTAAAACCCTTGAAATTCGCCAGTTATGGTAAGCTACGCAACCATAACTCGTGCCACCACTGTGCACTGCTAAACCTAACACCCAGGACATCAAAGATGACATCATAAATATCATTGATGACATCACTGATGACATCACATGTACATTTTCTTTGAATGAAAACTCTGTAGAAGGTATTCTTATTATAATGTTGACCAAAAAGTGTCAAGGATCATTAGAATAAATATCAAGTGCTAATTGGTGCATTAAGCAATGCGTTGATATACGTAGCATTCTATTATGAAGTTCTATGCAGTATACTAAGGTACTAAGGTACTCATGTAGAAACATAAGCATGTGTGCAGCATACATGCTGGATGTGCAATATTCATAAGCTTGCCATGTTGAGCAGTGAAATGATAACTGTTTTCTTATTAGAGTTTTGGGTACTGTGAAACATGTGATAAGTAGGTAATAAAAACCACTTACTACATAATGGCATTATTATAGCAAAAACACAAAGAGACAACATCACATACAAATATGAGTATATACACGAAAATTGAAGTAAGGAAAAAAACAGCAGTAGTAGCAGTAAGTGTTCATAACCTAACTGATTATATTTATGCAGAGAAATGATAGCTCTGTTTCAAAGGTGCTACGTACCCTATGCATATGTATCACATGATTTGACTGAATCCTAAGGGAATTACTGTAAGAACATACTAGAAGGATAAGTCTACAAATATAGTAACTTTTCTATTTTTAATTCCTGACTGTTATTGAAGAAAACCATGTGGCCTAGATATGTCAGTAAAGGAAAAAAAGGGGAGCCAGACATTTGATGTCATCAGTGATGTCATCAATGACATTTTTGATGTCATCTTTGATGTCCTGGGTGTTAGTCTTAGCAGTGCACGGTGGTGGCATGAGTTATGGTTGCTTAGCTTACCATAACTGGCGAATTTCAAAGGTTTTTCGATTTTACTTCGAACCATAACGTCTCGTTAACAAAGTTTTTTTTGTGTGAATTTCATAGGTTTTTAGTAGCGCAACTTAACCATAACGTCCCTTTAACAACGTTTTTTTTTCCTGAATATATATATATAGTAGTGGCTGTGTAGTTATGGTTAAGTTGCTGTTTCCATAGGAAGAGCACTTTTTGGGCGGCTTATAACTTTGCTCTCCCTGGACGGATCCTCACCAAACTTTGCAAAAAAAGTATATGGCCCACTCTGAATTATTTTTGCAAAGTTTGGTGAGGATTCGTCCAGGGGGAGAAAAGTTATAGGGGGGGTCCCAAAACTGGACGGATTTACACCAAATTTGCGGCAGGAGCGGCGGCCTGGTCCCGAAAGCGTGCTTTTGCAAATTTGGTGTAAATCCGTCCAGTAGTTTTTTTAAAAAATGATGAAAATGTAAGGCAAATAAATTAGTGATATCTGTGTTCGCTTCGCGGACGGACTTCCCTGTTCGCTCCGCAGACAGCACCTCGATTGGCCCATGGCCTTGCGTCATGTAGGCGGACATGCGACGTGTTCACTGATTGGACGGCGAGGGGCATGGAGCGCGTCAGATTTTCTGTGGCGCCCGCCATCTTGTATTCACCGTCGACCGCGTACAGCGCGGTGAAACATGGATAAAAAATTGTATTTAATGCCGTGTGTTGGTGTGTAAGAGTGTTTGGGGAGGGTGGGGGAGTAAGAGATAGGTTCAATGTTTTGTTTTTTTATGTGCTAAACGTTTTTGTTGCGTTCGATTTGTCTGCGGAGAACACGGCTGTTCTGACATTTTGTAAATAAACTAAATGGTGGGGTGTTTAGAGGACGGAGTATGTGTCATCTTTGTTCGCAAGGAAGGTAAAAATGAGCTATGAACACTCGCGGTGTACTTAATTGTTCGTAAATACACAAAATGGGGGTGTCCTCAGGACGGTGTCCGTATTGTAATCTGTCTAGTTGAATGTGTTCTAAGAACACTCGCGGTGTCCCGAAATGGTTGCAATTACACAAAATGGGGGTGTTCTGAGAACGTTGTTTGTATTGTTCGTTGTCAGGGTGAAAGTGTTTTAAGACCACTCCTTTTGTCCGCTAATAGTACAATTTCCTATGGGCGCCAACTGACTTTTTGTCCACTAAAGAAACGATAAATCCGGCTGGTGTGCGTCGACATTATGTGATAATCCTATGACTGGCGCTATTGACCTGGCTGACTTGCTTTTGCGACACTAAATCATATCTCCCACCCCTAAGCCTGATATTATCAAAGCATTCATATTCCCCGCCTCTCTCCGTGACGTTACAGGGTGCGTCATCATACGCGCCCAGTTCTCAGCAGTCCTAAGTGACTTTTCACAGAACCCGGAAGACAACACATATTATGTCACAACACAGCGTGCCACAATTCGGAATATGAAACAGTGATTTAAAAGCAAACAACAAGATTGTAAATTTTGTAAAGTACATTTATTTGACATCAAATGTTTAGAGAATATTCAGCAATTTGCATTTGTCTTCGTTGTCGATCCGAAAAAGTTCATGTTGAGGCACGCAATGTTCCTTTGCGGTACAGAGGGTGTTAGATCAGCTTACAACTCAGTGCGCCACAATTCGGAATATGAAACTGTGGTTTAAAAGTAAACAGCAGGATTGTACATTTGGTAAAGTACATTTATTTCACATGAAATGTTTAGTGAATATTCAGCGATTTGCTATTGTCTCTGCTGTCGATCAGCACAAGTTTATTTGGAGCCACGCGTTGTTCCTTTGCGGTAGATAGGCTGTTGGTTTATGATAAAAGCAGTAAATGGTCGCTCTAATAATCGGAAGGTTGCTCCAACAACAAGCCATTAGACCACCCTATTGGTTGGTATGTTGTTTGTAGCCACTAGTACTGCGTAAGAGCATATTGGTCCTTGGCGATTGTCCCATAAAGTGGTGAGGGTCATGAAGTTGCATATTTGGACCTGCACCTTGCAGTTGAAGACCCCATCCGCTGGAGTCTGTAAATTGTGACATAGGCAAAATGGGGCCACATACCTGTTTTAAAAAACATAAATTAGTATCACTAGCCGATCTTCATTAAAAATCATTATTTTATTTATTAGGGCGTGAAACTATTTTCTATCGAAGATAGTGCAACGGAGTATGTTGATAAAATAATCATATTTTCTCATTCATATAGCGCTAAGAACCGTGAGGTATCTAAGCAGTGCTTATTATTAACCACAATGTGTGGTGCTCATTTATCGACCACGGAAGGATGAAAGGCTGAGTTTGGCCTTGCCGGGATTCGAACTTGCGTTAGCAAGCTGTGCACGGATGTCAAAGCGAGCGTTGTGCTCACTGTGCCACTTGACAGGCTACAGTGAAGTGGCACAGCGAGTAGAGCGCTTGACCGCCTATAGACCGGTTAAATTATTTCTATTAACCCACCCTGTGCCGTCTGCCTTTTTCAGAGCCCTCTTGCCACTTTCAACGAACAAGTTCAACTTGAGCGGTCTTTAATGCTGCGCTATTGTAATTATATTTGGTGTAAAATAATCTAAAGGGTTACTTACAGTACATTGCAATTTCCATTGTCTACGAGTGGTGCAGTCCCAAAATATGACTCTGCGTGTTGCGAACGATCTTTCGCATAGTGATATAATATATAAAAGTGGTTTTGTTTCAGAAATGTCATCTTTATCTTCTCTTACGTTTTAGCAACACTCCTTCAAGAGAAGTCTCTCATCACAATCTCTGTCTGTCAAGGTCAAAACACAATACAACCTTATAGTCCGCTTCGTGAGCCTCTCCGGGGCACGAGAAAAAAATGGAAGCATCTGACCTTCACTGTGAACGAGCATGAATTCTTACTTTGCAACATTCTGTGTAAAGCCATCTGTAGAAGTTGGTTTTTGTACGCCATGTTTGTATATTGTTTGCGTGATATTAAAAAAAGTTTGTTTAAGGCACGTTATGGTTCTAAATACAGCCGAAAGACCCCTGAAAATCACAAGTTATGGTAATCTATGAAAAATAACTCACGCCACCACCGTGCACTGCTAAGACTAACACCCAGGACATCAAAGATGACATCGCAAATGTCATTGATGAAATCACTGATGACATCTCATGTGTATGTACTTTTCATGGAATTTGTGTACTAGGGATTTTTATTATAATGTTGCGAAAAAAGTGTCAAGGATATTGCAATAAATATCCTACCGTTATTAGTGCTTTGAACGATGCATTGATATAAATAGCATTGTATTATGGGATTCTATCTAGTATACTGAGCTACTAATGGAGAAACATAGTATTGTGTGCAGAGTACAAGATGAAAGTATAATATTTGTAATGTTAATATGTTGAATAATGAAAATGTTTACTTCCTGACTGTTACTGAACAAAACTATGTGGCTTCCATATGTCAGTAAAGGATAAAAAGGGAGAGCCAGCCATGTGATGTCATCATTGATGTCATCAATGACATTTGTGATGTCATCTTTGATGTCCTGGGTGTTAGTGATAGCAGTGCACAGTGGCGCGAGTTATGGTTGCTTATGTTACCATAACTGCCGAATTTCAGGGGTTTTTCGGTTTTACTTTGAACCATAACGTCCCTTTAACAAAGTTTTTTCACTGAATATATATATATATATATACATATATATGGTTTATAAGGATTTGTCTGACGATTCCTACCTGTGGTTTTTATATGCTTTAGGTCTGTTTCACAGAAGTGTTTTATAATGGTTCAGTCCCATAACAAAACCTTAGCATGTAAACTAATAGCCTAATAAATAAGTGTATTTTGATATATTTACTATCTAATTGGAATTAGTAGTATTGCTCTGTGTGCAATCATGGTAGGCCTAGATCACTCTTACATCCTTCTTGAGTCTAAGCCTTGACTCTACTACTGCACATTGATTGGGCTTCCATTTTTAACACAGAGAGTTGCTTAGAAAGGCTTAATTGGTAGGGATGCTTCAAAGAAAATGTCTCAACTGGCTCCCTGGGTAGGCTCAACACGCATTTCAGTGCTTGGAAGCAGAAAGCAGTCTGGTATATGATAATCCTGGAAGATGGATTAGGGATACAGAGTTAGCTTGCTGTACCAAAATAGACTTTCTTTATAGCTAACCCTATAAGAACTGAAGCTCCCATCATCGCTCCTTTCAAAGACAAGTGGGTTTGTTATGCTACAGGTAACTTGTCTCCACTTTGGGTAATTACGTGTCCCGTGATTAAGCCCTCTTCACAGCTGACTTTCTTTCTTCTTATAGCAATTTACCTTCATTTCCTGAAGTAAATTAATTCAAGGGTCACTCTTCATCCGTTGATCATCCGCATTCACCACTAATGGAAGGGGGCATGAATTCCAGTGAGTCCCAGAGGTAATCAACTAAGTGGGGGATGGCCCAATCCTTTTATGCAGAATTCTAGTAAGGGGTTGATAATAGTGATGCGTCCCACTTCCATCAAATGGGGACACATTCCTAGAGAAGTGTCCACCCTCTTGTGCAGAAATTCCCAGATGCTACAGTTCCCAGTGAAGTCACTGAGAGACGCAAAATAGAATGAAGGGATAAGAAAACATGGGAATAATTTTACTTCAGTGAGAGGTTCCTGGATTTGTCATGTTGTATCTCTGGGGGAACAAAGTGGATCTGCCTGCAATTACAACCCCTTGCCTAATCACACATGACTATCATACCTGCGCGTCCTTAGTATTTTGTGAGGTGGCTATGAAAGACAATTTGGGCCTCATTACAAGTGTGGCGGAACGGGTTAACGGGACCCGCTAAAGGAGGCGGACCCGTTAAACCCCTTCCGCCTCATTACAAGCTCCCCTCGCGGGACCCGGTAAGTAACACCTGGTCAAACCAGGCATGCTTACCGGGTCCCGCGAGGGGAAGAGAGAACAAACAACGGGCCGCTCGTAATCAGCCCGTTGTTTGCTCGCTCCCCCATTCCCATTCAGCCCTACGGGGGCTGAAATGGGAATGGGGAAGGTCTGGGCCCGGGTTCCTGGAGGGAGGAATTACCGGCCCTCCGAACTTTGAATGGCCCGGTAATTCCCCATTCTGGGAACCCAGACCCGATTTTGGTGGCAGCCATGCCGCCAATAGCGGCATGGCTACCGCCGAAATCGTAATGAGGCCCTTTGTCTCCTTTATCATGGACATTATATGTGACAAGAAAAAGTATACATTTATAAGTGAGGTTTTATTTAATTGACACCACTTTTTTGCAAAGCAATACACACAAATAAGTGTAGTGTGCGAGCCATCCTTGTCAGATATAATTGTGTGTGGAAAAAATATTCAGTGGGAGGATAAGCAATGATGACCATTTTCTTGAATTGTAAATGGAGTAAAATCACATCAACCAGGCTTGGACCAAGCAGAATACAAACACACATTACACAAAACATGGAGAATACAATGATTATTGATAGAAGAATTGGACTGATCAAGTCAACTTTATACCGTAGGATCGAGAGGTGTATATATGAAATGCGGGCAGATACAGGATGGACTGTCCTTTTAATAGTTTTGCTTTGGATATTATGCATTTCACATAGCAGACACTGGGTTTGATAAGGATGACTGTCGAAAGTGAACAATATGTTATGCCTTTGATTGGGTTTGAAGAATAACGCACACCAAATTAGGAGGTAATGGTAAATAAGTATACCATGCGGCCAGCTCAGAGACTCACAAAGCTAACATTTGGAAACAAAACACGGTTCCCCATCCTGATCAATATAAACAGTAATTACATTTTTTTAGGGTTGTGTCTTCATTGAGATATGGTGGCATTTGGCTAGGGATTGAGTCCTCTGTCTTGTGAAATTCAAGTATACAGTATATCTGAATTTGATCAGCTATAGACACAATGACTGTGTGGACAGGTACTTCAATAGAGTAGAAGCCTATAGTCCTTTATGTTTTCAATTGACTGTAAAAGGACAGTTTTTGCATCTTCCAGAAATAGTAGAAAACCTCCCAGTCAGATTGTTTGAATTTAATTAACTCTGTCTATAGTTTGAAGTTAGAGGTGGTCTCAAAATGATGTCACGTGACCATTTGCTTAATGCCAACAGGCCTGTTGATGTATGTTTGTTTATTTATTTGAACCTACTTCAATCGACAAGCTGGATATACCATGTATTTTATGGCTGGAACTTGAATGGCCTTGAAGCATATATTCCTTTGTGTAGTTATTTGCCTGTAAAAAGAGAACAGTTGTCAAATTCTCGAGAACTAGTGACACACCCCCTTGTCAGATCCTTTGACTTCAATTAGCTCAGTCTATATTTTGAAGTTGGAGATAGTTTCACAATGATGTCAGTCGACTGTGTGCTTATGACCAGCAGGCCTGTTGACATATGTTTGTTTCTTCAACCCTGTCATCAATGGACTAGCTAAAGTCACCAATTCTGTGGGGCAAGTAATTTGAATGGTGTGGAAGTCTTTATTCCTTTCTTTAGTTAATGGATTGTGATCTTCCAGCAACAGGGTCAGACCCCTTGCAGATACTTGTGAAATCCAGCTCCATTTATAGGTTGAAGTGTAAGGTGGTCTCAACATGATGTCAGGTGACCATTTCCTTTTTGGCAAAAAACGTGTTGAAGTATGTTTGTTTATTCAGACTGTCTTCAAATGAACAGCTAAAAACACAGGGCCTGATTTACAAACATGTTTTCAATGGGACTTTACCATGTTAATACATGTTTGTAAATGAGGGACACTGTCTTTGTGGGGGCAGGTACTTGAATGGCATAGACGACTTATATTGCTTTATGGTGTTCAATTGACTGTACAAATACTTCCATTTTCACATCCTTAAGGACAAGATGAACACCCCCTTGACAGGTGCTTTCTAATTTATTTTGCTCATAATATACTTTAAAGTTGGAGGTGTTCTCAAAATAATGCCTTGCGACCATTTTCTTGTGGAAACTAGTTTGCTGATGTATGTTTTTTCATTCACGTTATCTCCTGTCACAAGCTAGAGACAACGGGCTTCATAACGGGTTGGGCGGAGGGGTAAAAATGCTTTGAGCTGGAGGTAAATCGGGCAACTTTCTGCCCATTTTCGGCGCTATTACACTACCCCATAGAGTCCTAGGGACTCTGAAAAGAAATAGGGATTTACAGACTTAACGCAACTCGGGATCCGCCGCTAATAATGCCAGACAGTGTTGCAGTAACGCTATATGCGGTAGGTGCTTTCCCGGCATACCGCCCAAGTTGTGATGAGGTCAATGTGTCTTTGGGTGAAGATATTTGAATTACATTGCAGCTTGTATCCCTGCACTTGGGATAAAATTATGCATCATTTATATTTTTTTTTAGATATAATGTATGTCATTTGATGACAGCGCCAAAGTGATGAAGCTATTTCGCGACGGTGGGTTAATGGTAGTTTCCCAATTGGATTTCTTCATGCGTCTGCCATTGACAATAAAGATACACTGTGTCTGTGGTGGCATCTATTGGTATACCAATATGCCATTTGTATCCTGCATGATCTTCTACAAAAAATATATGTTTGAAATAAAACAGCTGCTGCTATCAGGCAAAATCATTTCTGTTGTAGCATTCGTGAACATGCCCCATCTTATTAGCATCTTTTTGACAAATATATGTTTGGAAAAAAAAAATACATGTTCTGTTGAAATGACATACATTCTTTCAGGCCGATTCATGTAATTTCTCACAAAAGTGTCGCACGCGTGCCCGTGCGAATGTCTGCGCCAGCCGGGTGCGATAAAATCAATTTCCGCGCACAGCGTATTCATAGATTCTCGCCT
Organism: Ambystoma mexicanum; assembly: GCF_040938575.1. Lineage (NCBI taxonomy): Eukaryota > Metazoa > Chordata > Amphibia > Caudata > Ambystomatidae > Ambystoma > Ambystoma mexicanum. The sequence goes on along the minus strand of NC_090935.1, from coordinate 838,455,580 downwards.
CCAAAAGCAGACGTGGCGCAGAGTGGCACAGCGACCCTCCAGCAGCGCCAGTTACGCCCCCGAGAACGCCCTCGCGCAAGGAAAAGCCATCAAGATCGTAAAACCATCGCAAAGGGCTGTGCCAACCCTGTACCAGTTTACCGGACTGGCAAACAGCAAACGCAAAGCGGGGAACGTGTATTACGGGTTCCGGGAACACACGTGCGCGAGAAGTCTCACACACGATCTGGCCTGGGGGAGCGTGTGCGTGTATTTCAGAGGTGCGCGAGAAGTTACACACGCGAACGGGCTGGGTGCGTGTATTTCAGGGGTGCGCGAGAAGTTCCACATGCGATTGGCCTGGGCGCGTGTATTCCAGAGGTGCGCGAGAAGTTCCACACACGATTGGCCTGGGCGCGTGTATTTCCGAGGTGCGCGAGAAGTTCCACACGCGATTGGCCTGGGCGCGTGTATTCCAGAGGTGCGCGAGAAGTTCCACACACGATTGGCCTGGGCGCGTGTATTTCCGAGGTGCGCGAGAAGTTCCACACGCGATTGGCCTGGGGGAGCGTGTGCGTGTATATCAGAGGTGCGCGAGAAGTTCCACACGCGATTGCCCTGGGCGCGTGTATTTCAGAGGTGCGTGAGAAGTTCCACACGCGATTGGACTGGGCGCATGTATTTCAGAGGTGCGCGAGAAGTTCCACACACGATTGGCCTGGGCGCGTGTATTTCAGAGGTGCGCAAGAAGTTCCACACACGATTGGCCTGGGCGGGTGTATTTCAGAGGTGTGCGAGAAGTTCCACACGCGATTGGCCTGGGGGAGCGTGTGCGTGTATTTCAGAGGTGCGCAAGAAGTTCCACACGCGATTGCCCTGGGCGCGTGTATTTCAGAGGTGCGGGAGAAGTTCCACACGCGATTGGCCTGGGCGCATGTATTTCAGAGGTGCGTTAGAAGTTCCACACGCGATTGGCCTGGGCGCGTGTATTTCAGAGGTGCGTGAGAAGTTCCACACGCGATTGGCCTGGGTGCGTGTATTTCAGAGGTGTGTGAGAAGTTCCACACGCGATTGGCCTGGGGGAGTGTGTGCGTGTATTTCAGAGGTGCGCAAGAAGTTCCACACGCGATTGCCCTGGGAGCGTGTATTCCAGAGGTGCGCGAGAAGTTACACACGCGATTGGCCTGGGCGCGTGTATTTCTGAGGTGCGCGAGAAGTTCCACATGCGATTGGCCTGGGGGAGCGTGTGCGTGTATTTCAGAGGTGCGCGAGAAGTTCCACACGCGATTGCCCAGGGCGCGTGTATTCCAGAGGTGCGCGAGAAGTTCCACACGCGATTGGCCTGGGAGCGTGTATTTCAGGGGTGCGCGAGAAGTTCCACACGCAATTGGCCTGGGCGCGTGTATTTCAGGGGTGCGGGAGAAGTTCCACACGCGATTGGCCTGGGCGTGTGTATTTCAGGGGTGCGCGAGAAGTTCCACACGCGATTGGCCTGGGCGTGTGTATTTCAGGGGTGCGCGAGAAGTTCCACACGCGATTGGCCTGGGCGCGGGTATTTCAGGGGTGCGCGGGAAGTTTTACACGCGATTTCAGCAGGGTACGTGTATTTCAGGGGTGCCGGGGAGTCCTACATGTGATTTGGCAGTGTGGGTCCTCCCAGGTGTTCCCTGTACACCCTCCATGGCCCCTGCAGGCAGCCCACACCACAGGGGACTTCCCTGCATCCCTGGTCATGTCCCGCAGGCAGCCCACCCAACATGGGCATGCCCCCCAGCAAAGGCACATGTCTCCTTGCACTAATGATCACCAACTCATGTCCCCTTGCACCCCCACCCCCAGCATTGCGGGGCACCTGCCAGCAGGCCCCCACCCATGTCCAACTCATGTTCCCCACCACCCCCACCCCCCAGCAGTGCAGGGGCACCCTCCAGCAGGCCCCCACCCATGTCCCCCACCTCCCCCACCCCCCAGCAGTGCAGGGGCTCCCTCCACCAGGCCCCCACCCATGTCTCCCACCACCCCCACCCCCAAGCACTGTGGTGCACCTGCCAACAGGCCCCCACCCATGTCCAACTCATGTTCCCCACCACCCCCACCCCCCAGCACTGTGGGGCACCTGCCAGCAGGCCCCCACCCATGTCCAACTCATGTTCCCCACCACCCCCACCCCACAGCAGTGCAGGTGCACCCTCCACCAGGCCCCCACCCATGTCTCCCACCACCCCCACCTCCCAGCAGTGCAGGGCACCCTCCACCAGGCCCCCACCCATGTCTCCCACCACCCCCACTCCCCAGCAGTGCAGGGGCACCCTCCACCAGGCCCCCACCACCCCCACCCCCCAGCACTGTGGTGCACCTGCCAGCAGGCCCCCACCAATGTCCAACTCATGTTCCCCACCACCCCCACCCCCCAGCACTGTGGTGCACCTGCCAGCAGGCCCCCACCCATGTCCAACTCATGTTCCCCACCACCCCCACCACCCAGCATTGTGGTGCACCTGCCAGCAGGCCCCCACCCATGTCCAACTCATGTTCCCCAGCCCCCCCACCCCCCAGCACTGTGGGGCACCTGCCAGCAGGCCCCAACTCATGTTCCCCAGCCAACATGTCATCACAATCTAGATCCCTGGTCCCTATGGTCAGCCTCCAAATGCAAAACACCCACCCGAGTATTGCATCCACCCACTCAGAAATGGCAATTACATGACAGAACACCAATTGCAAGTTTCGAAACAAACACATGTCCCTCACATACACCCAATGGGTGTCAGTGAATCTCAAAACCCATATCATGATATGCATGAAACCAATGAGATGATACTACACATTGAAGTTCGATGAACAAATATGTATTAAAGGAAACATAAATAGATTCAAAAATAAAAAAACAGAAATGGGAATGTACAAAAATGAAAAGAAGCATGTCCGTTAAAAAAAGCAAAACCAAAAATCATAATCCAAAGTAATGGTGTCCAAAGTCACTGTCCATGTTAGGCGGAAACCTGTGCAGTTCCCTCTGGGACCACTGCAAAAGATTTAGGACTACAGGCGTTTGGCGGTGAACCCACTTGGTAGCTGTCTGTACCACACAGATTCACTTGGTAGCTGTGGCTGAGCAGTCAGACCTCTCTCAAGAAAAGTTGAGCAGTATGTGGAGTATACAAAATAGGGCAATTCTTCACAGCAAGACAAGCAAACATGCAACGAGGCTTAGTGTAAAGATATTAAGGTATTTACAAAATACCTATATAGGTATAACAAAACATCTATGAAAAACACTTTAGCAAATTCACGGCAAACAAATCAAACACAATTACTCTACGAAGCAGAAAATGATCAATCCCCTAGCAATATTTCGACAACTCTAGGTTCTACTGGTACCACTTATTTTCAGACAGAGGTGTGTACCTCAACCTAGATGACACTCGAACATTAGTTAGGACGGGAGAGAAAAAGATAGGCAGGTTATGAAATCAACACAGTTCAATCCTTCGCGGATGAAATGCAAGGCAGGAAGGCAAGAATCACAATAGATCATAAAGTTCAGAGGCCAGGCCCACTCGGAGAGAGGCAAGGCGCGATGTCCCCAAAGGTCTCTAGTGGAGATGCATTCAAGTCTTTGTAGCAAATTGTTATCGGCAGATTGAACCAGTTCAGAACAATAAATGAGAAAAGCTTAGAGGCGACCCAAAGGAACGGAGAGGATTAAGACACCTCACTCGAACTGATCGAAAGGGAAGCCAGGCGGACACGGTACCTTGTTGTGGAGGACAGCTCTGGCGAGGGCAGTTGTTCCTGGTGGTGGATGCATGTCGGGTCTTTTCCAAGAGTAGAGATGATCTCGTCGTCGAAGAAAAGTGAAGTCCGGTGCACCACCAGGGAAGAGACCAGCCGCGGAGTGCTCCGTCACAAGGCACCACTTTTTGGTCGTGGTACAGGGATAGTGGCTATCCGGTTGCAGGGGTGCTCTGCACGGGCAATTTGACCACTGCGTCCTGAGGCGAATAAAAAGCAAAGGGGACTGGTTGTTCCCACCAGCCAGGGGAAGAGACTCTCCGGCAGGGAGATCTCCTCTGTCGTCGGAAGTGGTGAGTCGGTTCCGCAGGGCTCCACCGGAGGTGTCGTCGTGCAGGTCGGCTCAGCGTTACCCTCGTCGGATTCTTAGGTCCTGTGGCGACTTCTGAAGATCCAGTCCCAAAAGCCCTGCTTTTATGCAGAAAACCCCCATTCATTCAGCCTAGCTGTCAATCAACACATGCTAAGTGGTGAGCGGGAAGGCTCACCACTTGCGCCAATCACTCCAGAGTGCGACCGGAGTTGGCAAGGCACCTCGGTCCAGGGTGCCTAAACCCCCTCCCACACCCCTGTGGTAACCCAGACAGAATGGCACCACTTAGGAGGGTCTCTGTCCAGAGGCCCGCCAAAAGTGGAACAAAGGGCTCAACCTTTGGTTTAGGAGTCACAGAGACAAACACAGACGCCATTTTAAAAACCGAGTTCTGGCAGAAAATACCATTTGATAAACTTATTTAAGATAAGTAGACCGGTGGTACGTTGGAGATTAACGAGAAAAAGGGTCAATCTCCAACAATGGGACGAATCCCATAGGTTTATGTTCGGGGTCGAACATAACAAGTAGTTTCCACTGCCACCAGCCAAAACTCGAAGAGGGGCGACGGGACAGTGCCCCCTCGAGTAACAGATCCAGGAGTAATCGAATTACCCCTACTAGTACGTCCACAATAAGATGGTTTGTACTAGTTCTGTTAGTAAATTTAGGTCTAGTAAAGCCAATGGTGACTTTACATGCCCGGGGAGACAGTAGTCAGTCCCGGGGTATGGAGTCTATGGTGGAGGTCCGCTAGGACGCCCCAGTGTTACGGCACCTAGGGTGCGGTGTAACACACATAGAAAAACATATGAGACCCGATGGAGTAAAAGACCCCATAGCCCATCGAACACATTGACATTAAAAGGAATTACACACATACATGTCCTAGAGTGGGAGAAAAAGAGTCTCACTCTTGGCAGGATGGAAAAAACAAACTCCAGGAATCCAGCAAAGCTGCTGGGGGACTCACTAGGTTAGGAAATTCAGCCTAAACAGAGAATTCTTCCTAACAGTCCACAAAAGCAAATCCAATGGGAAATAATAATTGAAAGCCATTGCTCCATGGGTAAATTGTGAAAGAAAATTTAAATCCAACAGTGAACTATGTACAGACGAACAAGCCAGGGTCCATTATCCCAACAAAAGAAATGAAACCTATCTAACAACACTAACTAATAAAATAAACTATATACAAAAATGTGGCCAATGTCCAAAAGGTCCAAAATAAAAGAAAAAACAAAGGAAACCTAACAACAGGGCATCATCGAACTCCTGCTCAATGTCCCGGAGGCGGTCCTCCTCCATGGCCCCGAGGGTCCGCAGGGCCTTCGACGTATCCACCTCCAACCCCCTGCGGATTGCCTCGAGGCACTTGGCCCGCCCCAGGGCCCTCCGCATGGAGTTCTCCGCCCTGACCATTGTGAGCCGTGCCTCTTCAGCCCGCTGCCGCTCTGCATCTATGGCGTGGCCCAACCGCTGCCACATGGAAGACACTCTCTGTCCTGGGTCCTCCTGCCCTCCGGCCGATGCCTGCCCCTCTGATGTTGAAGGCCTCGAGCCTTCATGGCTCCCACCACGTTGCTGCTGCTGCTGTGCCTCTGCCCGTGCACTGCCTCCTGCTGCCTGCACATCCTCCGCCGGCTAGGGTGCAGTCGTTGATGTGGCCACCCCTGCTGGACGTCCGACTGACGACTGTGGCAGGGATGCCTCCTCCACCAGCCTGGCCGCACCATCAGAGGCAGCTCCACAGGGCACCCAGGTGACTGATGGGTGGGAAGATGGCATGGAGGATAACTGGCGCGTAGGGGGTTCAGTTGAGGAGGGGGTCGTAGCAAGCCCCATCAAACGGAGGAATCCGGCCTGGGTGACCTGTCCCAGCAGGCTGACGTGGTTAACGAGCCATTCGAGATGACGTGCAGTCTCCTCATGAAAAGACTGCAGGTCACCTTGCATGGCCCGTTGACGCAACGCCACACGAGTCAGGACAGGCTCAACCCAGACCCGGATAGCCACGTCCGCAGGCAGAGGAAGGCCAGTTGTCGTTTGCTCATCCCCTGCCTGAAAACGGGTCTGGACGTAGGCATCCCTGCTGGTGCAAGATGATGCAGGGACAGGATCAGGGACAGGATTGCACACAGGCACCTCCGCGACGGCCTGTGCTGCCTCCTGTCCCTGGTCCTGCACTGCACCACTAGCACCAGTAGGATCCCCACCTCTAGACCCCGTCTCTGTTGCTTGCACAGCCTCCTCCTCCACCAAACCCCCCACCAACCTGGATGACTCCGTGGCATCTTCCTCTGTTGGGCCCTGTGGGGTCCCAGCTGCCCCTTCTGCTGCCGAGGAGTCCAACTCCAACCTCTGCCTCTTGGACCTCCCCCCGGCAGCTGCGGCCTGGGATGCAGCACCGGTCTCCTCACTCCCCGACGAGATGGCAACATGGGAGGGGAGCCGGGCCTTGCGTCTCCGGCTGGCGGTGGGATCCCCGCCGCTGTGCTCCACAGCACCTTCTCCGCCCTCTTCATCAGTTGACGCTGCAGACAGGGAGAAATAAAACACAGGCATCAGGGCACTGTACAATGGACACATACACACATGACAGTTGTACATGAGTGGCATTTGCAAACCTCAGACATGCCATCACAATCCCCAACACACGTCATTTCAACTCGCACACATGAGCCATACCACAGCCATATCGCAACTGCCAGCACCATCCATACCCATACAACAGCATGAGCAGGCAAAGCTGAGCCAGACATCACATGCAACACAGGAAGTGCACCACACATGTACACACACCACCACACTTGCATGCATGTGTACACCTCTGCCAAGTGTCGCAGTGTTCAGATGGGCATCCATGTCACATCTGCCAATCAGGCTTCCACATCCCGCTGTCACATGCATCCATGTTGCATCACTGTTGCCCCCTTGTCAAATACACACAAATGCACACGTACACAGTGCTGATACATGCAGCTGAAAACAACATACATGCGTGACATCACGGACATGTCTACTTACATACACATTCATCCAAACATGTGTGCCCACACAACTGCATTTGGCATGCAAGCCTACACACACAAGCACCATCCATGTCTCACACATTACAGCCCTCGCATGTGTTAGCCCCATGGCCCTGTACACCCCCACCCATACTTGACCTCATACAAACAGATGTGCAACCTGCACACAACTGAAACATCACCACACGCACAGGTCACAATCAGGATGCATGTACACTTACCGCTCGACTCCAGACGGGTCTGCCTCTCAAGGACCTGGACGTGGAGCGCTGGGGATATGCGTTCCAGGACCCTCATCTGATCTTCTGACAAGTGGCCCCGGCGCCCTTTGGCATCCGCTGCCTTCAAGAGGCGCCGGGCCTTGTTCAGGGTCCTGGACCTGAAGTCCTCCCAGCGCTTCTTGACATGTTGGAAGTCGCGGACTGCCACCCCCTATGCGTTGATGGCAGTCATGATGTCAGTCCAGATCCGAGTCCGTCCTTCCTTGTCGGCGCGGGAACTTCCGAAGAGGGCATCATACTGCCCCAGGACTTGCTCCACCAGGACACCAACTTCGGTGGCACTGAAGCTGGTGCCCCTCTGCCTCTCTGGCCGGGGGTTGTCAGTGGTGCCAGATGTTGCAGTGCCCGACATGACAACCCCAGAGGCAGGAGTGGGTGGGCAACTGGATCCTGGGGCTGGGCTGTGGAGTGATGGAATGCCAGTCGTGAGTCTTCGGTTCCAGCAGGGGTGGTCACAGCAACAGCACCCCTGGCTGATGTGCAGGCAGCAAATGGCAGGACACGTGGGCAGCAGGCAGTCAGGTAGCAGCAGATGGCAGGTGGGAGCGTGCTCGGGGCTCTGGGGGACAGTAGTTCGGCCTTCTGGGCAGGAGCGTGGTCTTCAGTGTGCTTACGCGTGGCCAGCTTGATATGGAGTGATTTGGCACGTGAAAATTCTGCACGTCAGTGTGTAATTCGAGGAAAGCCCCTTAGCGCGTAAGCGCGTCAGCACGCATACGCGATTCCACTGGACCAAAGGCCCTTAGCGCGTATGCGCGTCTGTGACGTATCGCGCACGGGCGTTGCTTTTCGTGGGGTGTGGTGCGTGTGTTTTGCAGGCGTTGGGATTCACACGCTATCACTTCACAGCGGGTGGGTGTTGGCTACGGGTTCTTCTACATGCAAGGCAGACGGGTGAGTGGTACCCTGCTCCCCCAGGCCCGATCGCGGGTGAAACCACCCACAAGCCCCAGAAATACACGTACCCCGCACCCCCATGCCTGATTGCTTGTAAAACCACCCGCGAGCCCCTGAAATCCACGCGCCCAGGCCAATCGCGTGTGGAACTTCTCGCGCACCTCTGAAATACACGCACCCAGGCCAATCGCGTGTGGAACTTCTCACGCACCCCTGGAATACACGCGCTCAGGCCAAACGCGTGTGGAACTTCTCGCGCACCCCGGAAATACACGCGCCCAGGCCAATCACGTGTGGAACTTCTCGCGCACCTCTGAAATACACACACCCAGGCCAATCGCGTGTGGAACTTCACGCGCACCTCTGAAATACACGCACACGCTCCACCAGGCCCGATCGCGTGTGGAACTTCTCGCGCACCTCTGAAATACACACGCCCAGGCCAATCGCGTGTGAGAAACTTCTCGTGCACCTCTGGAATACACGCAAACGCTCCCCCAGGCCCGATCGCGTGTGAAACTTCTTGCGCACCTCTGAAATACATGCACACGCTCCCCCAGGCCCGATCGCGTGTGAAACTTCTCGCGCACCTCTGAGATGCACGCACATGCTCCCCCAGGCCCGATCGCGTGTGGGCCTTCTTGCACGTGTAGCACTTTGGCGCACATTTTTTTCCTGCGCAGGGACGCTATTGCCTGCTTTCGTGTGGCGGACATGTATGGGCCTGTGCGCGTCTTTGGCCGTGCGCTGTTTTTCCCTATTCGATTCCATGAATACATGTTGTAGGCGAGCGTGTGGGCGTTCTGCGGACTTGCCTCCTGTACTTCCCCCGTGACGCCCACATTTTCACGAGTTGTTCCCCATTCTGCGTGTGACGCCCCGTGTTACGCCTACTTTTGTTATGTGCGCCACGCTATGTGCGAATTCGCTGTGGCCTTATCGCACAGCGTTCGATGACCTGTGTGCCAGCGTGCGCCAGCGTGCGCCATCATGCACCGCTCACTTTTTGAGTGCACATCCCAAATTTTGCGCGTGCACGGACTTCCATGAATAGATTTGCGATGTTTTCTGTGCGATAATCGCACTTGCACTGCGATTTTCGCTATTTCACTGCGAATCGCAGGTTTTCGCACCGTGCACCGTTTTTTCGGCACACATTAAATCCATGAATCGGCCTGTTTGTCTGCAGTGGCATTTCTGTGCACATCAACGTATATCGTGTCTTGCTAACAAATATACATTTGGATTTCCAAAGTCTGAAATTGTTAGGCAAGAGTCACCATGTCTCAGGTGTAATGCACGTCAATGCCACTGAAATCTGACCCTTTTTGACAGATTGATGTTATGCTGAAATGTGGACTGTTGGCACATAAACACAAACAGACCATTACGGCAGAATTTAACAAAGCCAACGGAGCCCAAGCAGAAGATTGTTATGGTCATGCTTTATAATGTGACATGCCCATGTATCCCATGTTGTACCATTCAAAAAATCAATATTGTTTTCAGGTGTGCCAAGCAATAAAATGAGTTATCATTACAAAACTAGTGTTATTTCATTTTGTGCTTTAAATAACTGTACTTCAAAATGGCAGTGCCAACATCACGTGGGTGTAATGCAGTGGAGTATAGGCAATTCTTTGAATATGATGTCACAAAGTATGTGTTGAGACCAAAAATAATTGGAACACTATTTACTTATATTGCTTTTCGAAATAGTCGGGTAAGGTGAGACAATTATGTTTTCAATATGACAAAGTAACATATATAAAATATTAAAGAATTGATAGACTTACATTAAAATAAATGGCGGAATATCTTTAGTTGCAAGGCCAAACATACCCCTAGAAACGACTAAAACACAGTCAGCTTAACACCATGGACCTTTTGGTTCCCATTCCTTGCAGAATAAGAATAGGTGTCCCACAATAGTAAAATAGATGGTGATGTCCTGCTAGAAGTGCAATATTAGTACCTGGTGGCTTTTTTGTCTCTAACAAAGTGTGCACCTTTCAGAGCACGAAGCTGACTTGATGTGGAGGTTTTTGCTTTAGCAATTGAACAAGACGCAAGGGAGTTCATGAGTTCACAATTCTCCTGATGAAGGTGGTATAGAATAGTTTTTCCCACCTCGATTGTTTGACGACATCAACAGTTGAGTAACGTACAGATACACACCAGGTAGGGTGTGGGCGGTAGAGAGGATATACTTGTTTTGCCCAGCAGGACTTATGGTTTGTTTTTGTGACTATAATACACTTTTGAAATTTCCAATGGGTTACTGGTGCCAAAAAGACATCAACAGAGACACATTCATATAAATAGGCAATTGACTGTGGTCAATCATTTCATAATATGTCTATATAAGTGGGCATGATTATGACTACACATCTAGAAAGTTTGTTCGTACAAGAAAGTTACATTGTAGTGGATGTTCAAGTTTTCAGTATTTTACAGAAATGTTATTTTTGATATGTCAAAAGGAAATACAAGGAACACTGAGACACACATGAGAACACTAAAGTGAACATAGAAAGCCTTTCTTGATATGTGTAAAGACTGGTGGGGGGTATCTGTACTTATGCCCTCTATATGGTAGGGTAAAGTCACAGAACACCCCAGCCAGGACTCTCGAGTTGGTAGCAATGGACGAGCAGACAGGCTTAGGCTTTCAGAAAGTGATGCAGGCTGGTTCTTAAGTAGAGTGAATGTCCAAGCCCCCACAAAGGAATGTCCACACACTATGGGCCTCATTACGAGTCAGCCAGTCCGGAAAGAATGGTGGTGGTAAATCCGCCACCACTGTTCTTTCCGGACTGGCTGATAAGAGTCCTGCAGGCGGGAGGTGTCACTCCTGCCAGGTCTGACCTGGCAGGTTTAACACCACCCGCATGCAGGCGGACATGGAAACACCGGTACCATTATAACATGTTGCTGGTGTATCCACTTCCCCATTCCCATGGAGTCCCGTAGGACGCCATGGGAATGGGGGCTTACAGAATTCCTCCTCCGGAATTCCCGGGTCACCGGGGTCATAATGCCCCGGTAATTCCGGGAATCACAGAGGCGGAATGGTATAACGAGTCCGGCGGTAACCTGGCGGTTTTTCCAGCTCGGTCCCGCCGGACTCGTAATGAGGCCCTATGTTAGGTGATAACACAACTTCTTTACATACAATAAGATTCAGGAATATATATATACGTTTAAATTAAAACACTTTGCATTTGGAAATACTTATTAGAAGAATGACAAACAAATACACTCTATTGGTACCACACAATAAATTAATTTAGTAATAGATGCACTAACTGCAGACAGTTGTCAATAGGCATGTGAATTCTTAAGTGAGGTGTATCAGCATAGAATAGGGAAGAAAGGCAGGTTAGTTGTGAACAGTGGCAGAATGCTTTCATTACACTAGATATACAATTCTTCTGGTTTCCTTAAAAGGTTCTACCACCTCAAGGTACCTTAGAGGCCACAGGAGAACAGGATCCAAGAATAATCTGGGACCCCTGGATGACTCATTTTGCTAGAAGATGCTCTTTCTCGTCACAGTCCTTTGGTGCCTTGGCAGGCGAAGTGGCAGGGTTTCTCAGTTTCATGCGACGATTCCTTCTGAGGTTGGATCCCCCTCGGAAGAACGAGCCACTGGGTTGCCGAGCCCATGAGAAAAATGTAAGCAACCTCTTTCTGAAGTGCAGCAGTTTTGCTCTTTGCGGTGCTCTCTTTTTCTCTGACTATTGAAGTCCTGTGAAGATGAAACTTGCTGTGTGTACCTTTAAAGGCTTGGCAGATGAGAGTAAGACCCGTGGCACCCTCCGATGTCTTCTGGCGGTGACGGGTGCATAGGTCACTTTTGTTGTCAGGTTTCAGAATGTTGCGGTTTTCCTCCTTTCAGTTCTTCGGTGCTGCAGTCCCAGCATGCACTCTGGATAGTTTCTGGAAACCTGCACTCAACCACTGGAGTGGACCTCGCACCCACACTATGTTTTTGACCCTTGCACCATCTTTGTTAGCTTCTGGTGGTGGAAAACCCAACGGTGGACCTTCCTCTACACTCAGTGACTCCGATGGGAAAAAGAGGTCAGTGATGATGGCAAGGACTTTCACAGCACCGGGTGTCCAGCATCAATATGCCAGGATACCCCCTCTTCTGGGCGGTAGAGAGCAACGGCTTCCATCAGTCATAAAACGCACCTCAGGACCATCGGCAACACCAATGGACTTCTTTGACTCGAGATGTATGAGCACTGCTCTTCAGGACTCATGAAAACCCCTTCTCCGGATGGCAGACACACAGGACTGGCTTCCAGGGGACTTTGGATGAAGAGCAGCAGTTTGCACGATGGTCCCCCATAGCTCGGGGAGAGGTCTTCGCTGCAGGTCCTCTCTGGATCAGTACTTGGAAGAACACAGCAGCTTTTGGATTACTCAAAGAAAATGCAACAGCATTCTCCTTCAGCTGGGCTTCAAGGAACAGCTTCCTCTTGCTTCAGCTGCAACTTCAGTTTATGAACAAATTGGTGAGTGAGACGTTCCCTGTTATACACATTGGTTCCCATTGACTTAGCCTGAGCCAGGCTCAGTCAACCAATCACGCAGAAGGGCTTTCATGCAGGCAGACAGCCAATCAGGCTCACAGGTATTCAGGCCATTCACTCCACCCAGACACCCATAACAAAGAATGTGGATTGGGGCGAGCATCCATCCTTTCAGCACACTACACTGCATTCATGTAAGTTTCAGTCAGGACTGTCTTAGTCATTGTGTCACATGCAGAAACCAGACACCCATACACAGAATGTGAGTTCACTTCAAACTTCATGGACACATGTCCCACCTCTAGGGTGTACCCAAAACACACAGCACCTGGAAGGCTCCAGTCAGTCTGACAGGAGGAAGCCCTAGAGTCATATATGGTATTTCCAACCAACATCCAGTCAGGAGGAAGGGACAGAGTCAGAGCTTTGGGAAAAAGGTAAAAGACAATATAAGCCAAGAGGCCACAGGCGCCATCTTGCCTTCCTGCAGGGATCCCTTGATTCCTATGGCATGGCCCGGGTTTCCCAAAAAGTGAGGATACACAGAGGCACTGCAAAGTCAGCATGTAGGTGCCACCATCCAATACCCTGCTCTGTGGGGAACACATAGGTGCCCAACAACACAAATAAGGGGTATAAGGGTGTACCCCCACCCATGGGTGCCATAAGGGTATTGTTTACCAAAAGGAAAATATTAAGAGCTGCACTGCCAGAGGTCCAGGCTGGACCTCAGTGGCGGAAAACATTTAGAAAACACACACAGAGAAGACGTAGGACAAGGACTAGGAGGCCTTGTCCCTCCATAAGGCATTGCCAGCATCACATACGCCACCCCCTAAGACTGAGGTTAGGGTAACTGATCTCCCACAAGGTTGTTACCCTCATCAAGATGGTCAACATTCCTTCTGGAAAGGACATCTGAATTATCATGACTCCACCATGGTCTATGCTCAATGGTGATGTCTAGCCCTTTCAGGCTAAGGGACCACCTGAGCAGTTTGGGTGTTCACCCTTCATCTGCATACACCACCTTAAGGGCTTATGGTCAGTTTTGACCTAAAAGGCAGAACCTGTAAGGTAAGGTATAAAATCCCTAGGTGCCCAAATTAGACTAAAACACTCATTTTCAAATGTGACCCACCTAAGTCCCTACTCTTGAGTTACCTACTGATGAAAGTTATGGGGTGTTCTCTCCCGTTGTCATCTAACTGCGACAAGACCGCTCCAATTCCAGTGTCACAGGAATCAGTTTGCACAATTAAGAGTTTGCTGTAGTCCGGGAAACACAAGGCAGTTACCCTGTACAGACTGTCCTTCAAGCCATCAAAGGCCCTTTGACAGTCTTCACTCCAATGAACCTTCTTAGGCTGCTTGGGTGAAGTCAGAGCTGTCAGAGGGGCAGCTATGGTGCCATAGTATGCCATGATGTTTCTCTAGTACTCAGTAAGGCCCAAAAAAGTTCTCACCTGCGTTTGAGAAGAGGGAGTCTCCCAGTTCTGTGCAGCTTAGTCTTTGCTAGGGAGCAGTTGAATGTGACCCCCTCCTACCTCATGATGAAAGTAGGTAACCTTCCCCTGTGCTATCTGGAAGTTTTTTGCCTTGATAATGAGGTTGGCCCTTTTCCATGGCCTGCAACACTTTATCCAAGTGTGTCAAATGCTCTTCCCAGGTGGAACTGCAGATAGCAATGCCGTCTAGGTAGGCAACACAGAACGCCTCCGGCCCACTGAGAGCAGGATTGACTAACCTTTGGAAGGTGGGAGGTCATTCATCAACCCTCGAGGCATAACCCTAAACTGGTAAATTCCTGTTGGTGTTGAGAATGCCATTTTCTCCTTGACTTGATCAGTCAGAGCTATTTGCCAATAGCATTATGTGAGGTCAAAAGTGCTCACAAGCCTAGCAGCACCTATCTTGTCCACATGCCCGTCAGCCCTGCAAAATGGGTGTGCATCAGTCTTGGTGAGTGCATTGACTCCTGTAGTTCACACATAACCTCCAATCCTTGGTACATGCTTGGGAACCTGCCTTGGGGACAAGGACAAGTGGGCTGCAACATGGGCTGTTTGAGGTTTCAAAAACATGCAAGTCCAGCATCTTGGCATCCTCCACCTGGATGTGCTTCTTAACAGTGTCTGACATCGAGGAGCACCTGCTTTTTCATGCCTACTCCATGGGGCGAGGCCTGGTGTCAGTAAGGAGAACATAGGGGCATACTGCTGGAGCAAAGCCCTGTAGGTCCTGTGCTGCTTGGGTGTCAGATCTGGAGAGAGTTGCACTCCCTCCACTGAGCCTTCCCGAGGGTTGCTATGCAGCAAGTCGGGAAGGGGCTCACTCACCCTCTTCTTGCTCTGAAGCTAGCAAGAGACATGAGACTTCTCCTCTCCTGCGGAAAGGCTTAAGCCTGTTCAGATGGAGCTCTTGAGGGGATACCCCAGAAACGCCCATGTCAAAGAGGTAGTTGACCTTGCCCCTTTTGGAGATTATCCTGAAGGGTCCAGTCACTTATCTGCCAAAGCTAAAGGCTTGGTAGGCTCCATCACAAGGATCTCCTGACCAGGAGTCCAATCCACTTGCAAGGCCTTAAGGTCATACTACTACTTATTCAGTTCCTGGCTTGCCTTAAGATTTACTTTTGCCTGGCCCATTATCCGTGCCATCCTCCATCTGAGGGATAACACATAGTGTCCTACTTGCTTGGCAGGACTGGGAGGGGTGGCTTCCAAACCTTCTTGTACTAAGGCAAGGGCCCGACTCACTGGATATCTAAAGAGAAGCTCAAAGGGGCTAAAACCAACACCCTCTTGAGGCACCTCTCTGTAAGCAAACAGCAGTCATGGTAAGAGGAGATCCAATTTCCTTCTTAGGGGCTCTTCCAAAGCACCCAGCATGCCCTTGAGAGTCTTATTAAATCTCTGAACCCGACCATTGGTCTGAGGATGGTATGAAGTGGAGAACGTATACGTTTCACCACATTCCTTCCACATAGCTTGCATTTAACTAGACATGAAGTTGGTTCCTGTTAGGCAGAATCATGTGCAGTTCCCTTAGGGAGCACTATAGAGGATTAAGACTACAGGTATGAGCAATAAATCCCCTTTGGTATCAGTCTGTACCACAAAGATTTAGTTGGTAGCTGTGGCTAAGCAGTAGGATTTCTCTCAAGAGGGAGATGAGCAGTATTCAGGGTTTACACAATAGGGCTACAGGACTATGGTACAAGGAAACACTGACCAAAGCTTTGTATTAAAAATAATTTTATATATATATATATATATATATATATATATATATATATATATATATATATATATATATATATTTTACACACTTCTAGTTCAACGCATTAATCACAGTTAATAAAGCAAGTTAAATTCAGTCAAGAAAAGTATACACAACTCCCTAGTTAAATTGTAGACAAGTTTGAGCAAGAGTGACAACTGAGCAAAACGGCACAGTGAAAACCAAACACAAATGGCACTCTAGCAATTTCTCACAAGGGAGGGAAAGTACAAGTTATACAGGAATAGCTTTCTACACACCCTAGCAACACTTCCCCTAAGTTTGTGAACAAGTTTAGACAAGGCAGTACTTTAGCATAGAGAATACTTAATTGAAAACCGAGCAAAATGGCACTTCACAAGTTTAAAAAGTGGGACGTAAAAGATGGTTATAAGAAGTAGGTGCACCAAGGCAGTTCTAGTTGAGAAGCAATCTAGAGAAGGCAGTTCTAACAAATTTAGCCAGAGTCAATAGGCCTGTGCCAGAGTCAGTGGTACAGGGCAAAGGGCCCAGGAAAAAATGTTCTTGTAGCTGCAGTCAAGTCTTTGGTTAACAATTCGAAAAGGTGGATGCAGAAGGTGAAAGACAATGTTTAGAAGATAGGGGCAGCCAACCCAACAGGTAGGTAAAGGAATTAAAACACCTTTAGCACTACCACACGAAAAGGGCGGCCTGGCGGAACAATGTACCTTAATATGAAGAAGTGGCTCCTGCGGTGGTGGTTGTTCCTGGTAGTTCCTGCAGTTCGGGGGATCCAGCAGAGGAATTGAGGCTGTCATCGTGGAGGAAGGTTCAAGTTACTGCACTACCCAGGGATGAAACCAGCCGCGGTGCTGCCTGACAAATAAAAGGTACGCTCCTTTAAATCACGGGCCGGGTGGACGGGTGCCTGGCTATCAGGTCTCTGAGTACAGGGTACTGGCGATTCCACCAGGGCAGGTCCAGGAAGGCGATTGGAAAACTGCTTGGCCCCACCAGCTATGGGGAAGAAGGTTCTTTCAGATGAAGAATTTCTCTTGTCATGTGGAGAAAAGTGGTGAGACGCTGCAGCAGGGCTTCACCGGTGGTTTGGTTGTTGCAGATGTCTTTGGCTTCTTTCCTCTTCGGCTTCTTAGTTCCAGTGGCAAGTCTTGCTCTTCCAGTCCTCAGGACCCTGCTTTTATGCAGAAAGATCCACATTCATACAGCCTAGCTGTCACTCACACAGTGGAGTGGTCATCTTGGCGGGAGACCCTCCAGCCTATCAGGACAGAGTGCGACATGGGTTGCTGAGGCAACCCTGTCCCGGGGTCCTACTGCCCCTCCAACACAATGGATCCACCCCAGACTCAGTGGCGCCGAAAGGAGGGCTTCTTGGCAGAAGCCCACCAAAAAGACGAACAATGGATTCCCGACCTGGGTTATAAGTTTACAGAAAGACACGAGAAAGAATTTATGTTAAAGTTCTGGCAAATAAAACCTACCGGAGTAAAGTTAATATAAAAATAAACTGGCAGTATGTTAGAGGCTGTCAGTAAATGTGGTAGCCCCGAACAATGGAAAATCCCATAGGGAAATATTTGTGGTTGAATATTTACGGTAGTAACCACTGCCACCAGCCAGAAACTTTTGAGAGAGGGACTGTACGGTACCCTCTCGAAAATGAGCACCAGGGAAAAACTATTAACCCTTCCCAGTACCTCCATAGTAAGATGTGTTGTACTGGTTTAGTTCATAAAAGTTGACTAGTAAAGTCAATTGGGACTTTACATGCCCTAGGAAACTGTAGTCAGTCCCAGGGTATGGAGTCTATGGTTGGGGGTCACTACGACACCCCTGTGTCAATGCTCGAGGGTGCTGTGTAACACATAATAATATGTGGATGAAGATGGTTCTTAGGGAGGTGAGAAAAACCCCATAGACATTATACACAAAAATAGCCTAGAATATACATAGCAAAAATGACTGAGTGGGAAAAAGAGTCTCACTCTTAGCAGGAGAAAAAAAAAACTTAAAATCCAGCAAAGCTGCTGGGGGACTCTATAGGTAAGGGAAATTAGCCATAAGATTAGAATTCTCCCTAACAGTTCCACTGTCAGAAAACCAACTCAAGTGCAAAGGCCTAGGAGAGCCCTGCCAACCGCCTTGGCTATTATGGTCCAAAGGGGTATAGTCTCAGGGTGCCTGGTGGCATGATCTACCAGGATGCACTTGTGTACACCTGATGTTGGAGGTTCTAGGGAACCAACAATGTCGATGACCACCCTCTCAAATGGTGTGACAACCACTGGCAAAGGCTGAAGTTTAACAGTGGCATTGCCAACAGTCTTGCTAGTCAGCTGACAAGTCGGCCAGGTCTTGAAGTGAGTTTCCACTTCTACTCCCATCCTGGGCCAATACACGTGGGCTGAGAGCCTTTGCTTGGTCTTCTTGGTCCCAAGATGACTAGCTAAGGGTACCCCATGTGCCAACTGCAAAAGGAAGGGCCTGTATACCTTGGGTACAACCAACTGCTTGACTGCACCAGGTTTATGCTGAGTGGGCTCACTGTAAAGGAGCACATCCTCCCAACAAATCTTAAATTACCCAGGCACTTCACTGTGTGCCTGGGCCTGCTTTCTTAGGCCCTCAAGAGAGTGGCAGTCTCTTTCTATAATAGAAATCCGCCCTAGAGGGCCCACCTTCAACCAACATGCACCGGGGGTCTGGGTGATCCTCTGGGGTGAGCACCTCTCCCTGAGGAGAGTCCTCTGGCTCTTATTCCGCAGGATTTGAGGAAAGGGTTACCACTGGGCCTAGTCCCTTTAGGATCTGTGACCACAGTGGGTGCTGCTGAAACAGCTGAAAGAGAATGAGGCCCCTTCACAGAGGTGTTCTTCTTACTCTTAGCCTTGGGTCTCCCCTTTGGCTTGGGTAACTGACTGTCAGTCAGACCCTGTTTGAACTTTGACCTAGTGACTGCAGCAGCAGTCAGGTGTAACCCATCATAAATTAACCCCATAACTACTAAGTCATTCCCCAACAAAATGTTGTCAGGTACATTGTCCTGAACCAGGACAGGAAACTTTGCTGTCCTGTCATCTATCTGAATGGTGACTGGGACTACATGAGAAGGTTTGGGAGGCCCGCCACCTAATCGGTTGGTTCTCAGAGGAGTACTTACATAGTCAGATGGCCTGACTAGGGTCCTGTGCACCACTGTCATGCTAGCCCAGTGTCTCTGGAGCCAGTGAAAGGCTGGCCATTTATAAGGACACTATATTTCTAAAAAATATTCTAGTATTCTGTGGGATAGTAGCCAGTACATTTAGGTACTGGTCCCAGGCCCAAAGGGGCACTAAGGAAATCTCTACAGGAGCGCCAGAGGAGATTCCTGGAGAGGAGGGGAGGACAGTGGCCTCCACCTCATGTATAGAGTAATGCTAGACCAGACTGACAGCATGGACACCAAGTGCATTACTTTTACACTTGGGGTCACCCTTTCTGTGGTCCAGGCTGCAACAGTCCCAACAGGTGCAAGGAATGTGAGGGACTGAACTGAATCCATTAGCAGCCTGCTTTGGAGCCGGAGCACCACTACTGTTACTACCACCCCATGAGACCTATCCCCACTAAACATTTGGATTTTAATGGGAGAAGGTTTACGTTTATTCAGATGGGGCTGCTTCTTGGACTCCTCAGGCTTCTGAGGAGTCCCTTTTTCTTTGTCCTTGCCTTCCTACTGGAATCCTTAGGGGACACCCTGTGGGAGAGCCAGTTATCAGCCAGCTTGGCCAACTTAAAGTGGTCCAATATATTCCTTTGAGAATGTACTGATGCAGATCTGGTGAACAAGCCACAGAAAAAAGTGTTTTTTTTAAAAACAGGGGGTGACACAATTCAACAAAAGACCTGTCTTTGTAACCGTCAACCCATCCAACCATATTAATATGTGGAGCACTCAACCAATCAAGCCAATACATATTCTCTCCTTTCGAATAATCCCTGAACCTCTTAAATTACTGGTGTCTTGCCAAACTTGGCAATCAAAGCAGCTTTCTTACACACATACTGGCTTCTTTGCTCCACACTCAGTGTCAGAATACAATCATAACCAGTCTGAGGTGCTCTACTTACCAAACACTTAGCCCTATCTCTATGGTCAACATCATGGATACCACAAGCCTTCTCAAATGATTCTATCTAATGGAGGATGTCAGAACCATCCACATACATAGCAACCAAATATTTCATAAACCTGGTTGCAGGAGACTTGAGACTCAACTGGTTTGGCTGAAGTCTCCACCCAAACTTTCTTTATCTGGAGTCTCTGACATTCAGTGCCTCTGTCTTTCAGTTCAAAATATCTGTTTTTGAGTACAACTTGTTGTGCCAACTCCTCCTTCAACTCAGCTTCAGTATCTAACTTTTTGTATTCAAAGGATAGCTTCATCCATAATAACTCAGTATCCAGGGCACTTCCCTGAGAAACAATGCTGGGTTTTGGAATAGAAATGACAGGAGAGGTGGCAATCCCAGTGGCAATATCTGTAACTTCACCAGGGATAAGGACCCCATCATAATCCTCTCCCCCATTTTCATTATGATTATCACAATCTGCCTGGAAATCCACAAGTCAGCTATCAGCTCTGCCCTAGACCTGTCTTCAAAATCTATTTGTTTCACTTCACAAAAACTCTGGACAGCCTCTAAGCTCAAGTGGTCAATTTATCATTTGCTATACACTGCTAACACTCTAAACCAATTTAATAAAGTGTGGATATTTTGACGTAGCTAGGATAACAATCTTAAAAACAGTGATCCCACCACCGTACCACCATTGTTAAGATTGGAGAGGGTATCTGTACTTCTGCACTCTATATGGTAGGGTAAAGGCACATAACACCCCAGAGCTCTCAATTTGGTAGAAATGGACAAGCAGCCAGGCTTAAGCTTTCAGTAAGTGATGCAGGCTGCTTCTTAAGTACAGCAAGTCTGCAAGCCCCCAAAAAAGGAATTTCCACACTCTGTTAGGTGATAACAGAGGTTCTTTAAATAAAATAAGATTCTGGTATATATATATATATATATATATATATATATATATATATATATATATATATATATATATATATATATATATATATATATATATATATATATTACACAGCCACGGTAGTGCCCGTGTAGTTATGGTTAAGTTGCTGTTTCCATAGGAAGAGCCCTTTTTGGGTGGCTTATAACTTCGCTCTCCCTGGACGAATCTGCACCAAACTTTGCAAAAAAAGTATATGGGACACTCTGAATGTTTTTGCAAAGTATGGTGAGGTTTGGTCTAGGGGAGGCAACGTTATAAGGGGGGTCCCAAAACTTCTTTTTCTCCTATAGACTGAATGGGGAAAAAACTTTGCTCACGTCTACAGCCCAAACCGCTAGACGGATTTTCACCAAATTTGGACCAGGAGCAGCAGCTTGGTCCCGAAAGCGTGCTTTTGCAAATTTGGTGAAAATCCTTCCAGTAGTTTTTTATAAAATGAGCAAAAATTAAGTAAAAAAAATGTAGTGATATCTATGTTCGGTCCGCGGACACACTTCCCTGTTCGCTCCGCGGACAGTGTCCTGATTGGCCAACCGGCTTGCATCATGTCCGCGGATATGCATCGTGTTCGTTGATTGGATGGTGAAGAGCGTGAAGCGTGTCAGATTTTCGGGAACACCCGCCATTTCTATTTGCGGATGTCCGCTGACAGTGCAGTGAAACATTGTTGAAAAATACTATTTAGTACAGTGTGTTGTTGTGTGAAAGTGTTTGGGGAAGGTGGGGGAGTAAGAGATGGGTTAAATGTTTTATTTATTTAGGTGGTAGACCCCCCTGTTGTGTTCGCTTTGTCCGCGGACAACGCGGATGTTCTAAAATGTTCTAAATAAATGAAATGGGGGTGTTCTGAGGACACTACGTCTGTCCGTATTGTTTGCAAGCAAGCTGAAAGCGTTCTAAGAACACTGGCGGTGTCCTGAAATGTTCGAAAATAAACTGGGTGTGTTCTGAGGACGGTAAGCCTGTTCCTTTTGTTCGCAGGCAAGTTGAATCTGTTCTAAGAACACATCATGTGTCCTGGGATGCCTGTCCGTTCTGTTTGCAAGCAATTTCAAATTGTTCTAAGAACACATGTTCGCAAGCACGTTCAAAGTGTTCTTAGAACACATTATGTCTCCTGGGATGTTTGTAAATAAACGAAATGAGGGTGTCCTGAGGACAGCTATGTCTGTCCATACTGTTCGTAGGCAAGTTGAAACTGTTCTAAGGACACTCATGATGTCCGCGGGCATTAAAAGTGTCCATATGACATAGTTAAAATGTTTGCCTCTATGGGTGTGATATGCTGCGGTCGTTGTGGCCTGGGCATAGAGTCTTGGGAAAGTGAAGTAAGCAAAAAAGAAGAAGTAGTAACATAAATAATTCATATACCTAACTGATTATCTTTATGCAAATAAATGATTGCTCTGTTTCAAAGCTGATATTCACCCTATTTACATGTATTACATGATGTGACTGGACCCTAAGGAAAGTAGTGTGAGTACAATGTATACAAATATGAGCATATACAGGGAAAATACAGTAATAAAAAGAACAACAGAACTCACAGAAAGTGCTGATAACTCTACTGATTATCTTCATGCACAGAAGGAATTGCTGTTTTTCAAGCTTGTGTCTTCCCATATGTATATGTTTAATATGATTTGACTGGACCCTAAGAGGGTTACTGTAAGAACATACTTGAAGGATAAGTCTACAGATATAGTACGTTTACAATTTTTAGTTCATGACTGTTACTGAAGAAAACCATGTGGCCTACATATGTCAGTAAAGGAAAAAAGAGGGAGACAGACATGTGATGTCATCAGTGATGTCATCAATGACATTTGTGATGTCATCTTTGATGTCGTGGGTGGGCAGTGCACAGTGGTGGCGCTAATTATGGTTGCTTAACTTACCATAACTGCCGAATTTTCAGGGTTTTTCGGTTTTACTTGGAACCATAATGTCCCTTTAACAAAGTTTTGTCACTGAATTTCATAGGTTTTTAGTAGCGCAACTTAACCATAACGTCCCTTTAACAATGTTTTTTCACTGAATATATATATATATATATATATATATATATATATATATATATATATATATATATATATATATATATATATGTACACATTTAAATAATAACACTTTGTACTTGGAAATACGTATTCAAAGAATGGCAGATACATATACTCAATGTTGTTGCACACAATACTTACATTCATTAATAGATGCACTAACTGCATACAGTGTTAAATAGGCATGTACATTCTTAAGTAAGCTGTATCAGCATAGAATAGGGAAGAAAGGCAGGTTAGTAGTGAACAGTGGCAGAATGCTTTCTTTAGACTAGATATACAATTCTGTGTGAAGATCCCCCCACCTAGGCAACCTGTAATGGAAATGTTAGGGAGTAACTTGTCTTGTACAGCTCAGTTCAATAATGTTCAATAATCTTCAGCTTTCTTTAGAAGATTCTACCACACCAAAGTACATGAGAGGCCACAGGAGAACAGGATCCAAAACGAGTCTGGGACCCCTGGACTACTCCTGAGGCTATAAGACGCTCTATCATGTCATAGTACCTTTGGCGCCTTGGCAGGCTAAGTTGCACTGTTTCTCAGTTTCACTCAACGATTCCCTCTGAGGATGGACCCCTCTTGCAAGAAGGAGCCACTGGGATACTTAGTCCACGAGAAAAATGGAGCCAAAGTGTTTCTGAAGTGCACCAGTTTTTCTCTTCGCAGTGCTCTCTGGTAGATGATTTCTCCGACTACAGAAGTCCTGTGAAGATGAAAATTGCTGTGGGCTCATTAAAGGCTTAGCAGATGAGAGTAAGACCCCTGGGGACCTTTGATAACCTCTGGTGTTGATGGGTGCATCGGTCACTTTTGGGTCAGGTTTCAGAATATCGCAGTTTTTCACCTTTTGGTTCTTTCGTGCTGCAGCACAGACCTCTGGGTGGCTTCTGGCAACCTGGACTCAACCACTGGAGTGGACCTCAGTCCCTCAACATGTCTAGACCCTCCGGACGTCGTTGTTAGCTTCTGGACTCTGGACTCTCTCCAGCAGTAAAGAGTGGTCAGTGATGATGGCAAGAATGTCCTTTTAAAAGTTCATATGCAGTTTGGAACTTTCACAGTTCTGGGTGTCTAGCAGCACTATGCCAGGATACCCCCTCTTCTTCCGTTAGACAGCAATGGCATCCAGCGGTCAAGAAATGCACGTCCGGACCCTGGGCTACACCAATGGACTTCTTCGAGTTGAGATGTCCGGGAACTCCTATTCAGCAGTCACAAAGACCCCTTCTCTGGACGGCAGGCACACAGCGCTGGCTTCCATGGCACTTCGGATGAAGAGCAGCAGTTTGCATAATAGTCCCTCATAGCTCGGGAGTGGTCTCCTTTGCAGGCCCTCTCTGGATCAATCCTTGGAACAACACAGCAGCTTTTGGATTACATGAAGAAAATGCAGCAGCAGACATCTCCACCAGCTGGGCTTCAAGGAACAGCTTATTCATACTTCAGCTTCTTAACAAATTGGTGAGTGAGATGTCCCATGCTACACACATTGATTCCCATTCACTCAGGCTGGGGAGGCTCAGTCAACCAATCACACAAAAGGGAATTCATGCAGACAGGCAGCCAGTCAGGCTCACAGTCATGCAAGCCATTCACTCCACCCAGACACCCTCACAACAAGAATGTGGATTGGGGTAAGCAACAAGCCTTTAGCACACTACTGCATTCATCATAGGGATTATGAATATTGAGTCAACATAGATCAGCGCTATGAGACAAGAACGGATACAAATGCACCCGTGAGATTGCCAGAACGCCGCAAGCAGTGAGTAAAGCATATATGCACATTTGATGTGTGACCCAGTGAGGTACTGTGAAACTGGATTACGGGAAACAAACTGAAAATGGAGGAGTAGTTGAAAGGATGATGGCCAGCAACACCGAATAAGGAACTAGAGATTGAGGATTGGTGAACCAAGAGGATTCGTTCCTCGCTGTGGAAAAGATTATCTGTCCATAGAAGAAATTCAGCAGGACTAGAGACCTTGAAACCAATGTGGGTCAACTGTTAAATTGAAAGCCAAGACATAAGAATATATTCAAACAAATGAGCCTGTGATGGATTTGGTTCAGAACATCTACACCTCCTCCAACAACTAAATGTGGAGATGGTGTGGCTCACCCCAGTTTATCAGAAGCAAGACGTAATTGGAACTTCGCTTTTTGTCCTGATGAAGGTTGGAGTAACAAAGGGGCAAGATTGGCAGTGCCCTGTATAGAGAACCGAAACATGTGTTGACCTGTAATGCTGTTTGTAATATTGACACATATATAGATACACCTGTATTGAAGAAAGGGTTAAAAAACAAAGTGTTAAGCAACTATTACAGATGGTGATATATGTGATGTTACACGTTTGTAAAGCTAAGACATGTTTCTGATATGAGAGTGTGAGTATGAATGTGTAATGGGATAAATGGTTGTGAGCCAGAACATTATAGTATGTATATATTCAGATGAAATATATTGTATTTTGGAATAAATTAATGTTTCTGTAACAAATAAGAGAGTAAGAGCATGTTGTCATCCCCAATCCACTGGTCCATTGTGTTTATATTTAAACACATAAACCAGACACCGATAACAAAGAATGTGAGTTCACTTCAGACTCCATTCACACAGGTTCCACTCTGGGGAGTACCACAACACAAAGCCCCTGGAAAGGCTCCAGTAAGTCTGACAAGAGGCAACCCCAGAGCCTTATATTGTATATCCAACCAACTGCCAGTCAGGGGGATATGACAGAGACACGGCTTCCTAGGATCTTGGGAACCAAGGTAAAAGGCCACACGGGTCATCTTACCTTCCTGCAGGTTCCTATGGCAGGGCCTCAGTGTCCCAAAAATGGAGGACACTCAGAGTCACTGCAAAGTCACTATGTATCTACCACCAACCCATACCCTGCTCTGTTGGCAACACACAGGTGCTCAAAAACACACATACGGGTACACGGGTGTACCCCCACCCATGGGTGCCATAGAGGAATCCTATGGTTGTTGTTTACCAAAAGGAAAACGTGAAGAGCTGCACTGCCAGAGATTCAGACTGGATCTCAGTGGCAGTAAACATAGTGAAAACACACACAGAGAAGTGGTAGGACAAGGAATAGGAGGCCCTCTCCCTCCATAAGGCATTTCCAGTACCACAATATGTATTGAAGGCAAAAGCACTTTGCACATGTCCATGTCGACATGTGATTGCATAAATGCTTAGCGTTCAGCTCCATCATCAGCTCACGTCATGACTAGGGGTTTTGATTTGACGCTGCAGCAGCATACATCATGAGCAAGGGCGTGTACCTGAGATTACGGCTAAGAAAGCCGTTGGAGTGGCATTATCACAAAATGAAGGATGGGAACAGTTGCGTTTCACCAATATTAATTCATCAAAATGTAAGTAATGATCTTCGCGAACATGTTTTTATTACATTGCTAAATGGTGCAGGACAGATGTTGTTACAATTGTTTATCCTAAAAATGTGGGTGAACCTTTACTTTAAGAAATGAATGTAGTGAGCTGATGGGCTAGGTACACTTTCTCAGATAACATCGGTTATCTGATACCCTTGCCTATACCTTAAACTATAGAAACTGTCTTGTTACATTTTCCGACCTTATCCATAGCATGTTAAAATCACCATTCTGCGATGTTTCATGCTTACAACTTCTTTTCTATGTTGTGTCCCTCCTAGCATCAGTCTGTTATGGGCTGCAACTCAGAATACAATTGCTTTGAATTTCATTGCAAGGATGGGTTGTTAGTGCTTTGAATTAATGTCTGTTTGAATTAAAACCAGATTTGAAAGTGGAAGGGAACTAAAGCGTACTTTGTTCCCTTACTTCTCAGTGAAATCTGTTATAATGATAATGATGTCTTATATATATAATGAATTAATCCAAAGCGCTTTACAGAGCACATATCTGCATACAATAGCACCCAACTGAAATTGGTCCTCATTTTTTCACCTCGAAAGTATGAAAGCCTGAGTTGGCCTTGCCGGGATTTGAACCTGCAATCTGCATATCACAGCAGCAAGCACTCAACCCGCTGAGCTATCTTATCAGCTTTCCCTTTATGTGACCTAGAGTACGGCAGGAAAGGCCACTTAAAAAAAAAAAATATAACAATGTCTCTCAGCTGGAGATTTGAACCTACTACTCTGTCCTAATAAGCCTGTGTCAAATCGCAGTGTGCTATCTCACAAGTGCTGATTAATAAGTGTTTAATTTCAAAGGACTACTCGTGCATGAAACCCATTCCCAAGCAGTCAGGCGGCAATTTTGGCATTGTGTGTGGGCACAGAGGTTTTGCAGGTAATGGGAGTGGTGTATCAGTGCCCTATAGTCCTGGGCATATAATTTGAGAGTTGTGAATGGTGGGTGACTGGAAGGGGAGGCTGCATAAAGCTGCATGTTGAGGGAGGACAATGACACACTAATAGTGGTCATTTAAATTCATAATGTTTTCTTCAGTCTTGCGAGAACTGGTTTAAAAACAGCACGGTGTATGGTCGAGGGGAGAAAAGGAAAGACCCAGGTTGGGGTTTTGAATTGGGGGCGTGGGGGGGTGTAATGGTAGGTATTTGGGAGCAAAGAGAACAGAAATGAGGGTGGGGCGATTGGCCAGGGTAGTGGGAACGTAGTCCCACTTCGTTTTATTGTACACTTCGACCACTGATTAACACGTATGTTTGGATAGAACCTTCCTTGGACATTACTTTTACGTTAGTTCTTACAGTGCTGGAGGCGTCTGGCGCAGATGCACGTGACTGGAGAGCACAGCATGCCCTCGAAACAGGGTATGATTGTAGAGGGGAAGCAGCTTTACTGTTCACTTGGACTTATTGCACTTTTATGACTCAAATAAACATCTGCTCACAGTGGTGGTACAAGTTGGAGCAAACCACATAGAAGTCTTTTCTCTCCCTTCCGTTGGTCGGAATAGGATATTTTGACAGCACCCTGGCAGGGCACTTGGAAATGCAAATGCACTGCGGAAACAATTCTAATCAACCTGTTTCCCCCTATAGGTCATTAGACAATGCTTACTTTCTCCAATCCTTCAGGGTTTACCACCCAGGAGGGAAACCATTGAAAGTTGTCCAATAATATTTTGACAACATTCAGGAAAAACAATTAAATTAGTTTATGAAAAATCATGGTGCCTCTACATTCACCATATCTAAAGAGAACGCTGCAAGAATGCTGAGGGCGTGTGGTAGTTTTTGCATTTTATTTTAAATACAGTCCTTGAGTACATTATAAACAGGGCATCAAAACGTATGTTGTAAATTATTCCCAATTAAATTAATGTCATCCATTTTATACCATAAATTGTTTTAAAAAAAACCTACTAATCAAACATCGTTTGGTTCTAAAATAGGTCAGGGGGACGAAGTGCTGATATGTGCCGTTTAACGTTTGGTGATATAACTTGAGCTAATAAAATGACTAATGCTCCCAAGTACTTTTCCTCATCCACTTAAAAAAATGATTCTTCTAATTGGAAAATGTAATCAAACAGCAAATGCTAAAATATTAAAAGAAATATATTTTGTAAACCATAGTTAACATTATTACAATTGCATTGGAACATTAAACAACATAAAATGGTTTTCAATTACGAGTGTAGCAAACAGTATTTAATGCATTACAATTCCTAGCCAATAATGTGCTATCATACCTTAAACTACAAATGAAACATTGCACACAAAATTATATGAAGTGCTTGCCTGCTGCATTTAAACGAGAAACGGCCCTTAAAACGACGGCATATACATAGTTTACAGAGAAATTGAGGCATAATACAATATATTAATTTCTACAAAGATAAAAATAATGTTCCTTTAGGTTGCATTTTCAACCTTGTTCTTATCATTTTGAGGTGCACCCATGGCCAAGTTTCCTGATGACATTGTCATTGTGTAAAATATTGGATTCTTTGATTAGTTTCTAGCATGAAAAGTGTGGGTCTTCAAGTAAAACGTCTTTAAACATGGCAAACAAAGAGGGGATTGTTTAATGAAAATGTGCTACTTTTTTCTAAATCGGGAATTGAACATAACAGACAACGTTTGCTCCAAAGACGCAGTAAAGGATTCTATTGTATTTGCTGCAAAATGCATTTGCCTACATTGAATTAAACGAAAAAACGTGCAGAATTAAATTGCCACTTTGGAACCTTGAATGCGTTTTACATGGGAGCATTGTTTAGCAATTCAAAGCTAAGAAACTTTAAGCTGGATAATAATAACAACTATTAGCACATGGATATCATTATTGTCAATGGGCTTGATTTAAAAGTGTATTTTTGAATGTGAGAGTCCTATTCAAAAACGCTTTGTAAATCAGGTCCATTGTCTCATCCAGTAAAAATGCTTTGGAGTGCAGTCAATAACTATTGATATTGACTGAATTCTGAACATTCTGTCTTCAGAATGTCTTCAGAAGCATAATTATCTATACCAAGGTAGACCCCCGGTACTCACTCCTGGTGAATACTGGGAAAGTCAAATGGGCTAAAGCAAAAAAGAGTCATGGAGAGGAACTTTACCATGTGGCAAAAAAAGCCTTCTAACGTTATTTAAACATAAAAACTAATTTTAGACTTGAAGTGTGCAGTGAGCAACTGGGATTAACAATTTCTAAGAAAATATAACATTACTTTATTATTCATTTGTTCAAAAAGCCAGGCATACAGTTCACAACAAGAACTAGATGGGAAGTAGACATACATACAAATCAATCACTGATACTCAATAGTTATTAAATAGTGATAGTGCAACTGCAAACAAGCTTAGAAAATGCGGGAACCAGCGTCACTACCCTGCATAATAATCTAAGCATTGACACATAAGTGC
The DNA here is from genome assembly GCF_040938575.1 of Ambystoma mexicanum. Taxonomy (NCBI): domain Eukaryota; kingdom Metazoa; phylum Chordata; class Amphibia; order Caudata; family Ambystomatidae; genus Ambystoma; species Ambystoma mexicanum. The sequence continues at coordinate 838,425,479 of NC_090935.1, read as the reverse complement.
AGATTCACAAAGCGTTTTTCAGTGGGTCTGCTCAATTATAAAAGGCTTCCGTCAATCAGGCCTATTGTGTTTTGGCCAATCTTGAGTGGATTTTTAGATCCTTCCTTCAGTAACAGTTGGCATCACCAGGACATCCTACTTAACAGATGCATTAATAAAAGGGAGCACCAATCATACCGGCTTCAATATTCCAAATCTGTTGCCATTTTCTTTAGCTTGATGAAGATCTCCTGATCTAAAGTTTACTGAATCTGGACTCCACCACTGGAAAGTTTTCCTTCCATCTTTCAGTGTAGCCTCGGGTCACCAGAGGAGCACCTCTTCCATGCCATAGTTCCCTCGTTTGCCGTCACCATTATTGCAATGTCTTACTGAGATGGTCTCTTGCCCAGGGTATCTATTCTATTCTTCCTGTCTCTCTTGATACCTTTGTATTCTAGACGACAGACTTGGGCTTCTAGCCTGGACTGTACAGCTTGGACCGCTTTGGTGATAAGGTTATTCAATCTGCACCAACGTCAAACATTATTGAACAGGATGGGATGAGTATCATTTTGAATAGTGAATAAGTATGTATATTTGTGCAGTGGATAAAAGAAGTACATTGTCAACAGTAGGTGGAGGTACAGTAGATGGAGGTACTCATTGTGTGTTAATGGGATACACTGATACAAAAACAAGACTGTGATTGTAGAGGGCCTATACGTTCTAAAGAGGGAGTTGTTATAACACAACATGGGTGCTTCTTAGTATAACAGTGCAGAGGTTCAAGGTTAAAACCAATTAGTGAGAATACTAGTTTAAGATGAGACTATGTGCCTTTCTAAATAACCCTTTGGGCTCAGGATGATATTGCTTTTGATGAATTCAAAACAAGCCTCTGACAGTTATTGAAAGTCCAAGGTTTCATCCTACTTCCTCCTTTCAGGACTTGCTGGATAGTCCTCTATCGCTCTCCTTTTTTCTGCCATCCGGCCAAATGCAGAAACTAAAATAGAACCCCCAGGAAAGCTTTGCAAGGAGTGCCCCTTTCTAAATTTGAGATTACATATTCTGCTCTTAATGAATGTCCCTCATCTCCCATTTCTCTGGTGTCTCCTTCTGTCCTCCTGGCCTTTCTATTATTTGGTCTCTTTCTCGGATATCTTTCTTCCTCCGTTGCTCGTTCCTCCAACTACAACTCCTTCAATGATGTTTCCTCTCTCATCTTCCCCTACTCAACCTTCTCCCCCTTTCCCGCTCCCAAATCCACCTTTTATCTAAATTGCTTTCCTTCCTCCTACTTTGATATCTTTCCATGTTTAATTCCTTCTTCTTCTTCTACTACTTCTTCTTCTTCTTCTTCTTCTGATAATTTCTCTTATCTCTGTGCATTTCCACATTTCAAACCAGCTTCCAAACACCCTCAATATGGCTGATCAGATCCACGTTTATACTACTTAGGTAGTCTCAAGTGGTCATATAACTCCCATAGTTTTTGGGGCCTGCCACTCGGGGGCTTGCATGATTGGCATCTGTTTTCTAGTATTTCCCCTTCTTGTGGTGGCCCTTCTAACAAGCACACGCATTTTATATGTGGCTCCTCTTTAACCTTCATATTAGACTTATTTGCAAATTGACTCACGCAGCCAATCATGGCAAGAGGCTTCATGAGGGCTTGGTGTCATCTTAAAATTAGGTGGACATGTTAGTGTGGTGGTTCCACTTTGCAGTAGCTGCCGGCCAAGTACCCCTGTCTGAGCTTTTCAGTTTGCAAACCACGTCCATGTTTCACCAGACCCTGCCATTGCACCATGCTTCTGTGGGGCGTTTACCTTGAGTCACTCAAGGGAAGTGATGGAATGGGGACAACTGGAAACTGGAGTTGGGGAGGGCCTCGTGCCTCTAGGGATTCCCCCATCTGCAATTTCCAGAGTCAGCATCATGTAATGGGCAGATTTTCCTAGCCCAGGGATTCTTCTAAGCCCCCCACTATAGTTGGTGCCATGTGACTTTTTATCGCAGCAGCAACAATTTAAATCGGACTGTTCACTGTAATTTTACTCAGGCTCAGTGTATGTAGTCAGGGGCTTGTCAGTATTTTTTCTGAGATCGAGATCTTTTTTCCCGAGTTGAGGATTCATACATATGGTGAGGATCTGAGGCGCTAGTTGGGGCGTGGAGCAAGGCAAAGGTTGGACAATACAGGGGAGAGGACACTAGGACACTATTTGGGATGTGCTTGATGAAAGCATTTTGCTTTTTTTTTTTTAAATACCTCTACACCAGGATGGTTGGCGTTATACTCTGTTTGCCAAATCTAGTAGCATACTGGATATGGCTGGACATATTTGGTTGAGATTGTGGAGTAAAATATTGGCCCATGGGATGGTAGTGGGGCAATTTTTGATTGTGATAGTAGTGTCTGCATTATCTCCATCTTCTAGATGAAGTACTGCATAGGGATAGTTAGGGCATGTGTGTCATCATGGGGTTGCTGTAGGGGTGGACACGCTTGTTCAAATCATAACTGGAGGTGGTGGGTGGATACATTTAGAGGAACCCTATCAAGTGAGCCCCTTAAGCATCTACCAGAACAATAACACAGTTTGTGGTGTTATTTTCCAAAATTATGGATAGTTAGAATTTGAGGTTGCATCTAACTCAACTCAAAGTGAAAATGTGATTTCTCCCTAGATGAGTTTTGTGAAATTGTTTGGTGAAGGAGGATTTTAGATCCTACCACTGGTGGTATAAACATAATCTATCCATCAAAATATAATTTTGGCCCGAAGATCAACAATGGGGGCAAAGGCTTCTATGCACTATGCCATGTACCGCAACATTGCACAGAGTTGGTTCAAACATTAAGTGTTAACAGAGAACAGGAGGTTGTGTCTACTATCTCCTAAAATGTTTAGGAATAGGTTTGAACCACTGTGATGCCCTGTAGTTGAATACACAGAGGGATTCCTCCAGATTCTGCTAATTTACATTGATGCATACTTGCAAACTATTATTGAAGTGTAAAGATTCAAGTTCAACCCCATCAACATGTGCGCAAGTGTATGTAAGGAAAGCTCTTCATGCAAGGTATTAGGCCCGTGGCGGTGACGTGGTGGTCACGTGCTTTCCGTGATGTGACATTGTATTGAGAGTACACAAGTCTTTGCCACACTTTATAGTTTGTAGTCTGTCGGCTGCAGAGTAAAACACACATGTAGCAAAGTATTTATTTTCATTCCTTTTAATATACCTATATTGTTATATAGAGTTATGCAGCATGCATTTATTTTTAATATGTAGATTGAACTTTATTAAGTGTAGTGGTTATTTGTGGTAATGAGCAAGAGGTCAGCCATGTTAGAATAGCACATTGATAAAGGCTGTAGATTTTGCCTTTTAGTCTGCAAGGCCTCATTTCTGAGCTATGGTCATTTAATTGAATTTTATTTCTGCTGTTGGGCAGAAAGCTCCAAGCAGCCATGGTCATGTTGCAAAGGGATGCAGAACATCTGCAGAGAAGCTGGCAAACCAACCCCAGCGACAACACTAAGAATCACTTTAACCACATTAGCAGAGCTAATTGTTGCGATGGAGAAAGTTCCCATGGGCCTGAAATGAGACTGGGGACAGCAGGTGCCTTTCCAGAGGATAGACAAATGAATACATAATGGTTTGGAAGGACACAGAGATAAGCGAGAAGGTCCAGACAGTAGAATTGCCAAAATGAAGAGCTAGGGTGTGAGCACAGTGACCCCACTGAAAGTTAAGGCACTCTGTTCAGTGGTAGAGTGCCTTGGTAAAATGACTTAATAGGAGAAATTAATTTCCAGGAGCAGGGCCATGTCTCTTTTTTTTCATGCAGCTATTCATTGTTCATTGTGAGAAGATAACTAGGAGGTTGCTTCTAGGGTTAGCAACATGTATCGAAATGGGAGTTGCAGAGTGAGCCGGTGCAAGGAGTGGGATGCCAAGTGGGCCAATTATGGGGAAGGGATTATAGTGTTCCATGGGTTGCAACAAAGTTTTAACCTCGCTGATTTCCACTCACTAAATGATGTATTCGCCTGGGATGCTACAGCCCGAGCTGTCTCAGGTTTTGCCATCCAATTAGGGTAGAGCTTTTTTGTCAATTACAACATGAAGAGTGCCAAACAATTAAAATGATACATTTTGTGCTGACTATGAAATGATGTCCTGTTGGAGGGGTGGTATTTTGATGGTCACGAGAAAGGAAATTCCAATTACACTGTTTAATGTATAGTGTTTTTTTAGGGGCTCAATGACGAATAGCCAATGGACATGCCGGAATTTGAATTGATGCCGCATTTGTAGAACTTGTTAATTTTTTGCTTTTTTGCTCTAAATATTGTAGCTACAAGTGGGTGGGTAGAGATGTCCTCAGTTCAGTTCCACAGAGTTGTCTGACCCTCCCAGCTGCGTTTTGCAAATGGAAAGCTGTATTTTCAAGCAATGTAGGCACTCCATTTTTGACTACTTTGGTATTATGTTTAGAAAATGTTGGGGTATTTGACCTCCCTTTACATTTGGAGGCCCCAGTGAGATCTCCGTTAGCCTGCCACAAACATTGGGAGGCATGGCACCGGCCTGCAGAGACCTGTTCTTGTGCGCACAAATAGATGTGAGCAGATGCCGATTTACCCAAATGTCTGCCTAATCCCTTTTAGCGGGTGACCAATCTGGGTGCTGCAGGGAGTTGAGAGGGGAAACTCAGCATCGAGGTGACTTAGAGTTCCCATATCGCGTGACTGTACTTTTGTATGACAACAGAGTAGTGCAGATGCTCTTTTGTTGTTGTTGTTTAAATGTATTGTTAAATTGATTAGTAGATAAGTTGAAAGTGAACTCCTCCGTTGTGGGGAAATACGTTTTTGTTTAGTATTGCATTCATCTCCAGCCACGTGGCGAAGGCAGGAGTCCCCACCTACCCGCACCAGAGGACCTGATCTTCATTGCGGCACTGACCCACTTCAGCAATCAACGACACTGCAGCCGAGGCCCCTTCTCACCCTTCCATACTTGCTGCTCACTGCTCATAATTTGTGCAGCTTACCTCATCCAGCAGCCCATTGTGCCCCCAGCTGCCCATTTTCACCCAGTGCAGCCGGGACCACGCGCCAGAATCAGCGGCGACATTTAAACAAAAACAAAATGTCAGGCACGATGCAGCGCCACAACGAGGCTGGGCGTCATCTCGGTTGCTAAGCAACTGTCTATTTCAAATACTCCCCCATTCACTGGCAGGCGGAAGAGCCGGCCCACTGAAGGCCACCTAAGGCCCTGTTTGCCCCTGTTCCCCCTTGTGCGTGCAATCTCTACCATTGATACCTCGTATCCCTGATTACTCTACTTCTTGTCCTGACATTGAAAGCTCCTGAATTCCAGAAAAAGTCCTCTCAGCATCAGGTAATGACATTTCGCACATTGTTGCAGCTCTCAATGTATAATTACTGTCTGTTGTGATACCCACCCCCTGTTTTTTACTCACTGTACAAACCGCATGTAATATTATTTTGGTCACTGCTGCTCCTCAGTCTGCAATGTTAATTTGCCCAATGCGGCTCCTTAGCCTGCAATGTTAATTTGCCCAATGCTGCTCCTTAGACTGCAATGTTAATTTGCCAAATGCTGCTCCTTAGCCTGCAATGTTAATTTGCCCAATGCAGCTCCTTAGCCTGCAATGTTATTTTTGCCCAATGCTGCTCCTCAGCCTGCAATGTTAATGTTGCCCAATGCTGCTCCTCAGCCTGCAATGTTAATTTGCCCAATGCTGCTCCGTAGACTGCATTGATACTTTGGTTACTGTTGCTCACTATTTGGGTATTTTGCATCTGCTTTCCCACCCACACCATGCTGCCCAATCTCACAAGTAAACTCGCCCGGAAGATACTCACCAGCCGCTCCACCTCCATCACCACAGCATTTGCTCTCGTAATCACTTTAGCCGCCCACCTTCACTTAGTTACATTCCCTAACTCTCCTTACATTTAAACACGACCGCACCACTCCACTCCTGCTCCCAACCTTCACCCTAACATGTCCAGCCTCATCACCACGGGGTGCGTGGCCTGGAGCTCATGGTAATAGGAGGCTAAGGCGCCGAGCTCGAGCCGAGACGCCACGTTACGATCCTTGTTCGACCGCAAGCAACTTGCCTCCGGGCCTCAAACTTGGACACAATTCAGCGGAAATCGCCGTCGAGCGACGACAACAATCCCGAGGAGAAACGGAGCCGGGAAAGCACACTTCTGTCCGGCGCGAACTCTCCCCCTCTCCACCATCGCCTGCATTCAAGATGGCGGCCCCTGCGTTGCTCTAACGCGGCCGAGGTTGCCAGCGACGCGCCGCCGTCGCGAAGACCAGCACACGGAGGAGCGGGTCATTCGTGGATGCGACCCTGGGGAACACACTCCCACATAACCCCGAAGCCGCGCACTGAGCGCCCGCGGCCCCTCCGATACGCAGGACGCAGGGCGCAGCGAGCCGCAGCCAACAGGCGCTGGAACTCCTCCCGCCGAACGGGCGACGACATCGTCCCCCCAAGAACACTGATCACCGCCGGGAGTGCAGCTGACGTGCCTGCAGAGGGGGCCAAAGCCCACGAGGTGAGGAGACAGGGGGGGGCCCACTAATCTCCACAGCAGCACCAGCTCTGCTTCTCTGAGCTCTGACCCCATCATCGCCCAGCCCCCCTCGATCCTCCCTCGGGAGCACTAACACCATCAACCCACCCCACGCTGCCTGGGAGGAACTTATTACACCTGCAACTTGAGGGTCACTGCTACCCAACGCACCATTAAGGCAGCATCACTCAACCAACGCCCCCAGAGTCCCGCCATGTCTGCCAGAGGCAAACCAAAACCTGCCACGATGGACAGCTACGTCTCCACAAAAGCCAGAACCTCGGCCGACCAGCACCCCACTAGCCCGATCCCACAAAACCAAAAAACGCAGACCCCACCGAGAACCAATCACAAGTGCTGGAGGCTATAGCATCCCTGCGCACTTTCATTGACACCAAAATTGACGAATTCCGGTCTGACATTCAGCTAGTGAGACAGTATGCCAGGAATTTAACGGACAGGGTCGCCACCTCCGAGGCAACCATCAAAGAGACCACAGAAAACACTGTAGAGCTGAAAGCTAAGGTGACGGACCTCGAAAGGAAGGTGGCTTTTCTCGAGGCGAGGGCTGAGGAGGCCGAGGGGCGTGCCAGAAGGAGCAACATCAGGATACTCGGAATCCCCGAAGGTGACGAGGGTCCGAACCCCACTGCATATATAGAGACTCTACTGCAACAAGAGGTGGGCGCAGGCAAACTCATGCAAGGCTTCGCTGTCGAGAGGGCACACAGGTCCCTCCAAAAGAGGCCCCCTCCGGGCTCGCACCCCCACCCAATAATAGCCAAAATACTTAACTTCCAAGACAGAGAAGTCATTCTCAGACACTCCAGGGAGACTGGCCCCTTCGAACGCGGCAACTCAAAAATATCCGTCTACCCAGACTACACCCCAAAATTGCAAAGAGACAGAAATTCATTCGTTCCAATCAAAGCCAGGTTGCGGCAACTAAATCTAAAATATATGCTGCTCTATCCATCCAGACTAAAAGTCATCTTCAAGGGCCGCTCGATTTTCCTGGAGACCCCAGAGGCCGCCAACATGTGGATGGAGGACAACAACTTAGCCCAAGGAGCTGACACCCACCTCAGAGACAGATGACTGAAGCAATGCAGCTGATCACATACATGACCGCCGAAGCAAGATCACGCCATAAACACATGCACCCCCCAGTGCGGAAGCAATCTACACTACAGTTCGCTAGATAAACACGGCTCTCGTCTGGCCCCACACTGGACTCAGGACCTCGCCCCCAGACCAGGACAGGCCAGTTGCCTGACCGACCCCACTCGAACCCGACGCCCGCATGGGACCCGACGGTGCGAGAGCGCCTGAGCACGGCAAATTGAATGCAGTCGCTAGGCGCACCAGTTACAGTTACGTTACCTGCTATGTTAGATGCACAGCCTCCACATCATCACACTCGAATGGCCAACAGAAGAAACTGACACAGTACTCAACCTTAGGCAAGATCGTGGGCCAAACGCCGAATCTCCTCATCAGGAAACCTATCCCTATGGGCGGACCCCCCGGGGAGGGGACAAGAAAGAGCATCCGCACATCCAAATGACACCACAACTAAAGATACTGACGTGGAACGTGCGCGGGATGAACTCCTACCTGAGAAGAAATCGTTTCCAATCCTACCTCCGCAGAAAGAAGATCTCTATAGCAATGCTCAAGGAAACCCACCTGACGGCGGAATCCTCCTCCAAATTGGCTGAGAGATGGGGAGGCATTGGAAAGGGAGCATCATACTCCAAATACGCACGTGGAGTCTTTACATGGGTGAACCCAAGTGTCCTGTTTCGCCTACAGGGGTCGGAAGCTGATAAAGTGGGCAGATACCTGATACTATGGGGGACCATTGAACACACAACAATCTGCCTGGTCAACTCCTACTTCCCCCAGCACGGGATACCATCGCATATCACAATGTTGTGCTCTAAAATAGCCCACCACAGAGAGGGCACCTTCATTTGGGGAGGCGACTTCAACTGCGCCAGAAATGGCGTGATGGACAGGTCGGCGCCCCTACAACAACCACGCAACGCCGCCCCCACGGCTCTCAACAAAGCCTTGGAACACTTAGACCTGGTGGACATATGGAGAGAGCAACACCCAGAAGAGAGGAGATACTCCTATTATTCTGCCCCGCACAAGATTCACACAAGGATCGACTATCTCTTCATTGACAGGGAACAAGTTGCACTGGTGGAGGACACCACATACCTAGGCAGACCGATATCTGACCATTCCCCGCTGGTTATGCAGTGGAGGTTGAACGGCCCTAGGCCCCCGATCCCGACATGGAGACTATCCCCCATGGCACTCACTGATCAAGAATTCAAGGAAGATCTTGGCATTAAGCTCGAAGACTACATCGACAACAACAAGTTGTCCGTATCGAGCTGGAGTACGTTATGGGAGGCGATGAAAGTGGTAACAGGGGGGCGAAGCCATCTCTGGAGCAGGAGGTATTCGCAGACGCCTGAAGGAAACACTGGAAAAACACAAAGCAGAGATAACACGCCTCGAGTCCCAAGTAGACACTGCTGCTGAAAAGGAGGAGACCCTGAGGGGGCCCCGGGACGACTGTCGAATCGCATGGGACAGACTGGCGAAATTCGACTTTGCAACCAACACCACCAAAGCACACAAAGAGGCCGATAAACCAGGCAGACTACTAGCATGGTTGTGCAAACGAGAACACCCAAGGCACTCCCTCACCGAGATCCAGGACGAACATGGAGTTACCCATAAATCACAACTTGACATCAACACCGCTTTCGCAGAATTCTACTCTGAGCTCTACTCCCACAATAAGCTAGTACCCAGAGAAGACATCAGAGCCACCCTAGATGAGATCGGACTCCCCAGACTGTACGAAGAACAGCGCGCAGCACTAGACACCGAGATCACTGCCGACGACATCAAGGACGCGATCAGATCGCTAGCCACCAGCAAGTCCCTGGGGAGCAATGGACTCCCGCCCGAGTTCTACAAAACCTACGAAGCCACCATCACTCCAATACTACTGGGGGTCTACACGGAGGCGTTTGAGGATGGAATTCTCCCCTGCACCATGAGGGAAACCATCATAATCCCTATGCTCAAACCAAATAAGCCACCCGAACGCTGCGATTCGTATCGCCCACTAGCTATGCTAAACTACGACGCCAAGATTTTGACCACCATTCTGGCTAAGAGACTCGCGAGGGTGATTGGGACCATTGTACATGAGGACCAAAACGGGTTCATCCTGGGACGCAACACCACGGCCAACCTGAGGAGACTACAGCACGTCATAGCCGAGACCCAGGAAAACGCTGAGGACTTGGCGGTACTTTCACTGGACGCCGTCAAGGCCTTCGACTCCATCTACTGGGAGTGGTTAATCGAGGTGTTGAGCGAGCTTGGGTTCGGAGAGGGCTTTGTGAGTTGGGTCAGGGACCTTTATAGCTCACCCAGGGCTAGAGTGAAGACCGGACGAACGATATCTGAAGCCTGGGCGATACAAAGAGGCACCAGGCAGGGCTGCCCGCTATCACCCATGTTGTACGTCCTAGGACTGGAGCCGATTGCCATCTACTGCAGGAAACAGTTCTTTGATGCAGGCATAAAGCTAGGCAACAGACACTTCATAATTTCCCTATACGCAGACGACGTTCTCTTATACCTAAAGGACCCACAAATGAACGCGCAGGTTCTTCTCGATGTCCTGGACAATTATGCCCGGTATTCTGGAATCAAATTTAGCAGATCTAAATCCTGCGCATTCCCACTAGCCAAACTTAACAAGATAGCTAAGGAAGATTTGCCGGAGGTGGGGATAAAATGGCAACCAGGAATGTTCCGCTACTTGGGAATCAACATAACGCATACCCCAGAACTCACCCACGACCACAACACTGAAAGAGCAGCAAAAGCACTCCGTAGCTCCATGAAGTTCTGGTCAAAGTTACCACTTGCCATGATGGGCAGAGCAGCAATCGTGAAAATGATTATCCTACCGAGATTCCTCTACTACTTTACAAATGTCTGCTACTACATCCCTATATCCTTCTTCAGAAAGCTGGAATCGCTAATCAGAGACTTCCTATGGGGCCCAACTAGACACAAGCTACCCCTAAAGATCCTCACGCTGCGACACAAGGAGGGGGGGGTCCAGCTCCCGGACCTACACATGTATTACTTAGCGGCTCAACTCAGCCACGTCACAAAATGGCTCCACGACGACCCTAATGCGGAATCAGGACTACTAAGGATAATACCTTCCAATCTGTTTCCCAAGGAATCACTCTGGAACTGAAACAAACACAAGAAGCCCCTATGATTGTGCAGCTGGGTAGACAAATTTGGATTAGAACCTGCTCTATCCTTCAAATGACCCACCCGTATTCTCCGGACACCCCCATCCTTGTCGACACATGTCAAACCATAACAGACCTCAAGGTGGCAAGAAATTGGGAGCGCGCTGGGATCTACACTTGGGGCGATATGTACGAAGACGCCAAATTCAGAGAATTCGAAGCGATCCTGGAATCAGAGGATCTAAACAGAGGCCAATTCCTGTGGTATCATCGTCTCAGACAGGTTGCAAAAAAAAAATGGCCAGAATGGCCGGAAGAACCCATCCCCAACTCTCTGCTCAACGAGATGCATGAACTCTCAGACGGTTGGAAACCAATAACCCGCCTTTACGGCCGCCTTATAGACAGACCCAACCTTAAAAGTGCAGCACTAAAAGAAAGGTGGGAACTCGACCTCCAGATCACGCTCACGGACACTGAATGGGAGAGAGTATTACTTTTCCGCAAAGAGGTCTCCAGGAACACCAGATTCCGACAAATCCAACTCAATGTTCTCTATAGAACATACATGACCCCGAAGAGAGTCGCCAGCTTCAACCAAAAGTTATCATCAAACTGCCCTTGGTGCGGCACCAACGCAGCGGACCTAGTGCAAATGTTCTGGTCCTGTACAAGGTGTTGCAATTCTGGTCCAAAATAAAGCAAACTTGCACGGAAGCTGGCATTACCAGATTCTACTGGGACCCCAAGGAATGCCTGCTCGGAACTTACCCCAGACTGAGCAAGATCAAACACGTGGTCAAGCTGATGGACATTTCCTGCATCCTAGCCAAAAGAACCATAGCTATGGCTTGGAAGTCAAAACCAGGCCCGAGATACGAACACTGGCTCAGAGATCTAGAGCGTTGGACCACAGCCGAGACCAGAGCCTGGCAGGATGGAGCTACCACTGGAGTAGCCGGTGTAAACAACACCCTTGAAGCGTGGAAGGCCCTGCTCCGTGACATACCCTTCTCCGCAGACTTCAAACCCCCCTGAGGTGTCCGCCCACTCTAACATTAAACAAATATTGAATCACCCAGAACCTGAACCTTGATCATTCGTAAGCCCTCGTACTCTGCCTCCACACTCCTTTTCTCCGGAACACGAGCCGAACAAGGACACCCACACAAAGAGACTGTGCATTCTTGTTGTTACTGTTGTTGTTACCTGTTACTTTCTCACTCTATATGGCTAATAAGTACCTCCACTAAATGCAGCTCTGAAATGTAAACTTACCTAAATGCCAATAAAAAGTGTTTAAAAAAAAAATCACCACCCAACAACCTCTAAGCCCACACATAGCTACCTCATGCTCAACTCTCACTAGATGTTCCAAACTTGAAGCCAGAACGCAACCATTAGATCTAATTTACTCTCCCATGTCCACAACTCACCGTAATCACTGCCTAGGCTCCCGTTCCACCCTCTATCGCACCACACACCTCAAACACACTCACAAACAAAATTTCACACCCACAACACACACTACGCCTAACGAAGGCCACATCCATGCTAGCATCAAGATCAACTCTGCACCCTCTCCACACCTTAAATGTGCCCTCCTCAACGTTCATCTCATTTCCAATCAGAACCTTGACTTATAGGCCATCACAGAAACATGGCTACATGAAGCATCTGGCCTTGTGGTCGCGCTCACACCCCCCCCCTGACTACACCATTTTCAGACAAGATAGACCAGAGCGCATAGGAGGAGGTGTAGCCCTCATCTTTAAAGAAACCCTCGCCATCAGACCTGTTAGTCATTCTTGGGATAGCAATTCCGACATCCCATCTGTCAAGCTTGCTCTGTCCCCCAATAACACCACCAATATACACATTGTATATCACCCCCCTGGCCTCCCATCAGGCTTCCAGGGACACCTCGCCAACCTACTTAGCTATAACATCAAAGGCTCTACTAAGGCCCTTCTTCTTGGAGACCTAAACTTAGGATTTAATGACTCCAATGACAAAGCCGCCACCTCCCTCACTAAAGAGCTCACTGACCTAGTATTCACACAAAATGTCTCAAGACCCACTCACTCCAAAGGCTGCACCCTTGATTGGGGTGCAATTGTTTCACCACTATCACAGCCAACACAGCCTTGCCATGGACTGACCACAACTGTATTGAGTTCACATTGCCCTTTTCCTCCATGCCAAACATGCTCACACCAGCCCCTGCTGCTCAAGTAAGAAGTTCCAAAAAACTCACACAGGACAACCTACGATCGTGCCTCAACGTTGCAGCTCTAGCCCCACCTTTCTCCAATGATCCGAACACCTTAGCGGACATATACAAAGATACCCTCTCTATAGCCAGCAACTCCATAGCACTACTTGAATGCAAAAAGGAAATAAAGTTGTTACACAAATATTCCTGGTTCACTGGAGAACTACAATCATTTCGGTCCCTTCAAAGGGAGGCTTCAAAAAGCTGGCAAACCAACCCCAGCGACAACACTAAGAATCACTTTAACCTCATCTCCCGCCAGTATAAAAAAAACCATTACTAAAGCCAAAGCTAACTATTTCCATGGCCGAATCGCCAATGCCAACTCACAATCTAAAGAAATCTATGCCATCCTCAATGAACTCATCTCTCCTCCAAACACTCCAGATGAGATCATCAAAGATGAAGCATGGTGTGCCAGTATCCAATTTGCCATGCTCAATACAATTGAACTCTTCAAAAATTAAGGACCACTACAACGCTCTACCTCACCATGCCGACCCCGCCTCCCCCAAACCTAACACTACCAAACCTCTCTTCACTTTTAGAGACATCTGTTAGGGAGAATTCTCCAGAATGCCTAATTTCCCTTACCTACAGAGTCCCTCAGCAGATTTGCTGGATTTCTAAGATTTATTTGTTTCAGCTGGTAAGAGCGTGAGCCTTTTTTCCCACTCTTACATGTGTTTTGCTGTGTGTGTTTAACATTTTTGTTTTCCTAGACTGTGGAGCCTCACCTACTCCATAGGCATAATCTTTTACTGTATGTTACACAGCACCTTTAGTGCAGTGACACAGGGTTGTCTTTTTCAGACTTCCCACTTCAAACTCCATTTTCAGGGACTGACTACTGTCTCTCAGAACATGTAATGTTGCAGTTGACTTTATTAGTCTTTTTTAAAACCACAGACCCAGTACAAACTATCTTACATAGAGTATGGAAAAAGGGTTAATAGCTATCCCTTTTTGTCTGGCTCTCATGGAACATTGTTTCGTTCCCTTTTCATTAAGATTTGGCTGGTGGCAGTGGTTTCTACCCTATGTTTCCTACCGTGGTTAATTTAAATAGCCTAGGTTATGTTTTAGGCTATCTTAGTAACCTCAAACTTAAATCTGCTGGATCCCATTTACTTTCATTTGGTTTCTGCTGGGTTTATTCACCATTTCTTTTTGTAAAGGTCTTTCTCGTGTTTTACTCTGCACGCAAAAGCAGGGTGGTTCCTTTGTTTGCCGTCCTTTGGTGGGCTTCTGCACAGAAGCCCTCCTTAGGACACTGAAAGTCTGGGTAGGCAGGATGTGAGGGATGGGTTTTAGGACCCCTGCCATGGGTTCCTTTGGTAACCCAAGTTGCACTCCTGTTTGATTGGCTAGGTGACTGTACCCCAGGACAGCCAACCTGCTGTGTGATTGACAGCCAGGCTATGTGAATGGGGGAAAACTGCATAAAAAGCAGGTCTCTGGGAATGAGAAGGCAGAGTCATGACTGGATCGAGAGAACTGAAGAGAAGCTTACAGAAGAGGACCTCTACTACGACTGAACGTCTCAGTGAAGCCCTGCTGTGGGTCCCAATGTCCAAACTTCGACGACAGGCAACATCTGCAAGGAATCTTCTCCCCTTGAGCTGGTGGGACCAACCAGTTTGCCAGACTGCAAGTGAGGCCTCCCTCCTCTGGTTGAATTTTCTGTGCACAGCTACAGTGAACCGGATAGCCAGGAGGACCGGACCCTGCTTGGGTTTTAAGGAGCGCCCCTTTTATTTGTTGCTTTGCTCTGCTACTGGTTTCTTCCCTGGGCAGTGCAGGACCCTCCAGTCTTCCAACTTCGAGTCAGTCCGACAGTCGATTCAGGAAACGTGAACCTGCCTCAGGTACAGCCTTCTTCTTTATTTAAGGTACTGTTCAAACCAGGTTGTCCATTCCATCCGACCGCAGTGAAAGTGTTTGAAATCTTTCGCCAATCTGAGGGCTTGTCCTTCTCTATTCTTTAAAGTAACTTTTCTTCTGACCAACTTCGTTCCGAACTCTTGGCAAAGACTTAACCGCGAACTACTCTGAACTGTGGGATCCTCTGCAAAGACTTTGGTCCATTGACTTTGGCCCAGGCTACTTGATCTGATTTCCTCACCGTAGTTGCCTTTTCTAGATTGCCCTGCTTACTTACTTGTTGGTGCTGCTCGACTTTTTTCTAACCTTTTTTTTCCCTCTTTTAAATTTCTGTAGTGCCATTTTGCTCACACTTCATTTTGAGCTTAACTTGTCCAGAATCTATTGGGTGGTGTGTAGTGTATTAAGAGTGTGATTTTTCTACTGCTTTACTTTGGTGAATTGTTTTACAATTGATGTGTAAATAAATGTAAATTCTTTTATTCAGATACCTTGAGTCAGTGTTTGTTTGAACCACAGTAATTGCTGTCCTTTGTGTAACTATTGATACTGCTCACTTTACTCTAGAGATACGTCTGGCTGCTCAGCCATTGCTACCACTTTACTGTGTAATACAGGCTTGTACCAAAGGTGAATTTGTACTGTCACGTGTAGTCTTAATTGTGTGTGGTGTTCCCATTGGTACTGCATATTATTCTGCCTAACAACATCACTGAACCCAAAGTCATCAGCCTCCTCAAAAACCTTAAACCATCCATGTGCAAAAGGGACATCTGTCCTCCCAAGCTCATAAAGGATTGCACAGACCTCCTTGCCTGGCTCCTGACAGCTTTCATTAATGCTCTTTCAGAACAGGCACAATTCCTGCCAGCCTCAAAGAAGCATGGGTATGCCCCCTTATGAAAAAGCTTACCTTAGGCCCAGCACAGCCCAACAATTATCGTCCCATAACCACTGTGGCGTTCCTCCACAAGAGATTGGATAAAGCAGCCCACTGCCAAATCCAACAATTCCTTGAGTCTCACTCCATTCTCGCGACTAGGCAATCAGGCTTCCGCAAAGGTCATGGTACGGAAAATGCCTTGGTGGACCTAAAAAAACAGATCACCCAAATCATGGAGAAAGCAAAGCCAGCCCTTCTACTACTCCTTGACCTGTCAGCAGGTTTTGATTTGGTTGATCATAAAATACTCACCTCACACCTCACCCAATCAGCCAACTTCTCAAATGAAGCAGCGCTGTGGATCACCTCCTTCCTCAAAGGCAGGGCAATGAAAGGATTCTCCAACATAGCCAACGCTGCCCCCACCACCATACACTGCGGAGTCCCAAAAGGCTCCTGAACAGCACCCACATTATACAACTTGTTTACGAAGCCCCTCTTCGATAAGCTTGAAGCCCTAGGTATTACATATACCAATTACGCTGACGATACTCAAGTACTCATACATCTCACCGGCTCTTACAACAAGGACACCCAAGCTCTTCACTCTATATACACCACCATTCAAGCTTAGATGGTGGCCCATGGCCTCTGCCTCAATGGGGAAAAACAGAAATCATCATATTAGGTCAAAAAGCCGCACTAGCCAAACTAGAGAAATTGTACTCCGACTTCACCATTGACAAGACGTCCATCCCTGTCTCCACATCTGTCAAGACTCTAGGTGTTTACATAGACTCAACACTATCTATGACCCGACAGGTCAGTGCCATCACTTCCTCCTCAGCCCACACCACCAAACTCATCAACGTAATTAAACCATACCTATCAAAGCCAAACTGCCTATCAATAGCCAGAGCCACTATTGGCACAAAACTAGACTACTGCAACGCCCTCCTAGCAGGCACATCCACAAAAAACATTAACCAACTCCAAGTCACGCAAAACAATGCCGTCAGAGCTGCCATGAGCGGTCCCAAAAGGGAACACATCTCCCTTGCCAGGCAGGAAGTTCACTGGCTCCCAGTTCAAGAGTGCATCACATTTAAAATCCTCACTCTCATCCACAAATGCCTTAACCTTACAGCACCATCATACCTTGCAGAGACAATAACTAAATCCATATCAATACAACCCACCAAGACTTACTACGCCAACCAACTACACATTTCACGCATCAACAGAGCCAAAGCTGGAGGGCTCGGCTTCCCCTACATAGCTGCCAAGCTATGGAATGCTCTACACCCAGATATTAGAGTGGAAAGCTCTCTCCTTGCCTTCTGGAAAAAAATCAAAACCTCCCTTTTTATCTAACCCTCTGTATGTTCTTACCCTTGCAAAATATTCTATGTAAAACTGTATGCATGTAATTGAATGTGTTGTCCTCTGTCCATTACCTGTAACCAAGCTTTCTGTCTGTCACAAGTGCCATGATGCCTCCGGCCTGCTGCGCACTCTACAAATCGGAGTAAATAAATAAATGAATAAATGAGGTTTTAATGAGATATTGAAAGGGAACTCCTCTGTTGGGGGAGATGACATCATAAGTAGAATAGAGTTGTGAATTGATGTGAGATCTCCTATTATAATGGGAATAACAGCACTGTGTAGAAGTAGAAAGGGATCCCTAAGTCCTTTCATGGGAGGGGGCGCGAGGAAGGTTTTGTTTTAAATATGATTGGTTGATTTTGTTCAGTGGTGTATTTAGCGTTTTCTTTGTTGAGATATGGATGGTTCGGCTGGTATGAGAAATGTGTGAGTATGATGAGTTGAGGTTGATGTGTGAGTGCAGGAGCCTTTAAGAGAAAACTGGTTAAAAATGATTTTTTGCAAATAGTTTATATTTGATGAATTATTGTTGGGACAAACTGCACTTTTCTACACTGGGTTAAAGTTGGAATGTAGAGGTTTTGGGGGTATATAGTTTGTTTGTTTATTTATTTATTGTGCGCACCGGACCCTGAGGTAGCAGGGCGCATTTGACAAGAGGGCTTACAACTTGGTTACAGAAATTACAATATACAGAGCATGGAAAAAAAAATTCTTGACTCCACAGGGTGAAGGTAAGGCAGTACAGTACATATACAAAATTGTTACAAAGGTTATAACTGTACGGAGCATGGTAAAAGCGGTTCTCTTAGCTCCACTGGTGAAGGTAAGGCAGTAAAGTACATATACAAAATGGTATGCAGACAGCAGGTCATCATATAGCTAGCGTTTACAAGATAGCAACTCTTTATCAGGTACAGTACATGTGGTGGGTGCGTGGGGAGAGTGCGGGTTACATAGCATTCTCAATGAGCCATTTTATTGCGTCCTTTCTAAATTTGTTGAACGTTTGGTCAGATCTGAGAGCATGAGGTAGGGAATTCCACAATTGAGCTGCCCTGACTGGGAAGCTGGACCCCCCAATAGTGGTCAGTTTAAATCTAGGCACTAGAAGGCAGTTGGAACTGACTGTTCTTGTTGGTCTAGTGGAGATTTTTCTGGTAAAACGTTCTGTTGGGTAACAAGGGGCTTTGTTATTTAAGCATTTGTGGATGAGGGAGGCAGATTTGAGGTTAATTTTTTCCTGGGTAGAGAGCCATTTGTGTTTCCGTCTTATTTCAGAAATATGTACTCTTCTAGGAATACTTAGGGCCGCTCTGAGTGCATTATTTTGGAGCACTTGTATCCTGTTGATAGTTTGTTTAGATGCCCCTATGTAGAGGGAGTTGCAATAATCTAATTTTGATACGATAAGCGCACTGGAGAAGATTAGGCAACTGTCATCTGATAGGAATTGTTTCCCAGCTCGTATTAATTTACATGTATAGGACGTGGTTGAGGCCAGTGAGTTTACCTGTTTGGTGAGGGATAGGGTTGAGTCAAGGTAGAAACCTAGCATTTTTACTTCTCTGGCGACCTTGATAATGTTCCCATCGATGATGAATGCTGAGTAATTTGGGTTGAGTTTAGAAATGCGAGCAGCGGTGCCCATGATGATAAGCTCAATTTTGTCATTGTTCAGGCATAGGCCATGGTTGGCCATACATGCCTGAACGATGCTATATACTCTGTTCACCAAGGCCAGATCTTCCCCATAATCCCCAGTAAGTGGTCGGAGAATCTGGGTATCATCCGCGTAATTGGTATAGGTGATACCCAGATTATTAAGATCGTCAAAGAGTGGCTTGGTGAAAATGTTGTAGAGTGTAGGCAAGACACAAGATCCCTGGGGCACTCCACACGTAATGGGTATTGGGTCTGCTGCCGCCAAGGTGGAGAATACCCTCATGGTCCTGTCACTGAGGAATGACTGTATCCAGACTATAGCCTCCCCTGAAAAGTGGGCCGCAGAGTCCAGGTGATTACACAGGACTCTATAGTGAAAGGCAGCTGAGAGGACTAGTAGGAGGAGGAGTGCTAATTTACCCTCATCTCTGAGTGAGTCTATTTGGGCCTTTAAATTGATGAGGGCAGTCTCTGTGCCATGTTGAGGGCGGAAACCAGATTGGCGGGCGCCAAGGAGATGGTTCACCTCGAATAAGTTCTGAATTTGGGTGCATGCTACTTTATCTAGTATTTTTTGTAAGAATGGCACTGTGGTGATGGGCCTATAGTTAGTGGGAATGTTGGGGTCCAATGTTTGTTTTTTCAGAAGGGGGAGTACCCAGGATTCCTTTAAGTTGCGCGGGATGGTGCCAGTAGTAAAGGAGGCATTAATAAGTTTGGTGATGAAGGGGGCTAGATCTCTAGCAGCGTCCTTGATCAGTTGTGCTGGGCATTGGTCACCTTTGCAATTGGATGGTTTAAGTCCAAGAATGGTTTTCTCTACTTCGATCACTGAGACCTTCGAGAAGTTGAATTGGGTGAGTTCTTTGGGTTTATGTATTGGCGTTTTGTTTGGGGAGATTTGGGTTTGGGATGATAATGAGGCTTTTTTTAGAGCAATTTTTGTTTGGAGGTTGGCTACTTTGTTTGTTAGTGCCAACTGTATGTTTTTGCACCAAGTTTTAACTTTAATGGAGTCATCCTGTACTGCAATAGGGGTTTCCAATTCCTTTAGAATAGAGAAGAGCTCCTTCATACTGGAATTAGCTTGGGTAATCCTATTGTTATACGTTTCTTGTTTGGCCAGGATGATGTCCTTTTCGTATTGCGTTGAGATATTTATCAGATTAGTTTTGTTTTCTGTGGTAGGATATAGGTTCCATACTGTTTCGCTTTTTCTTTTCTGTAGTCTTAGGTTTTTTAGGTGGGGTGTAAACCAAGAGTTAAGATGCTTTTCTGGTTTACTGTTCCTAAGTTTAAGTGGAGCAATGCTGTCGAGGGCCATGGTCAAAGCTTTATTGAATTCCTCCACTGGAAGGCCTGGGTCAGTATGGTAAGGAGTTAAGATTCGGTAGGATATGGGGCAAGATATTGTCAGCTGTGATATTTTTCTTGTTTCTAGTAATGTAGGTGCAGCCAGTGGGAGTGTTGGAGCGGTGGGTCTTTTAGTATTGAGAGTGAAGGAGATTAAGTGGTGGTCCGTCCATATTTGGGGGCGATGGATGTAATGGAGAGGTTGCAGTTGTGGCTGGCAATCCAGTCAAGAGTTCTCTCTTTAGTATGGGTAGGCAAATTCACTTTCTGCGTGAAGCCTAGTTCTGCCAGGATATTGGCTACAGTGGTGGCCTGATGATCATTGATATCATTGTAGCCTAGGTTAAAATCTCCTAGCACTAAAGTTTGTGAGGAGTGTTTTAGCTTCTCAGAGATAACAGTGGTAATATCTTCATTGAATGTGCTGATTGGGCCGGGGGATCTGTAGAGGAGATGGATATTTAGAGTTTGAGAGTTGGCTGTGGGTAGTTTAATGGAGAGAGATTTGCAGGCTTTAAGGTTGGGTGTAGAAGCGACTCTCATGGAGAGATTTGTTTTGGCGATGATCGCTATTCCACCACCTCGTGCGTCTGGTCAATCAGCTCTAAGGATAGTATAGTTGTCTGGGACTGCTAGCGTTAGTGCTGGACCTGCTGCCTCGTGGAGCCAGGATTCAGTAATGGCGATGAAGTCAAGGTAATTTTCCAGATAGTGTCTGCTATGTCTGTAGCATGAGCGACTAAAGATCTAGCATTGATTAATGCACCTTTCAGGTCGGATTATAGCTCTGGTGTAGGATTCCGGTTAGCGGTGGCAGGTCGGTTGGTGGTGGTATTATTTCTTTTAGGGAGGGGTTTGTGGCTGGGAAGAATGGTAGTTTCCAAATGGCATTTTCATCGAAGGTGATCCAAGTTAATGTTGTATTTTTTAACAAGTTCGAATATTTTGGGTAGTCGTGCCCGGAGTCTATGGTTTCTATGTGCTATGCTACAAGGGGATATAGAGATAAGTTGCATATGAGAGGCTCCTGCACCCTCTAGGGACAGTGTGGAAGGCATGGTGATATATACAGTAGTAATAAATAGAGCTATTAAGTTAGTGAGTGATGCTCGATTGACTGGGGAAGGCAAGTAAAAGTACATAGTGTTATGACTAGTCGAACTAGAGTCTGCTCGAGCAAGTATCAAACAAATATTAGGCAGCGTAGGGCTAGATAATGGGCAGAGTAGGCTGAGTTTTGGGCAACGTGGGCTAAATGCAATAGTCAACTATAGGGCACAAGTAGTGCTTCAATCGCCTATAGGGCAAAATACGCTAAATACAGCAATCAAATATTGAGCAAAAAAGGCTAAATGCAGCAATCAAATGTTGACCAAAAAAGGCTAAATGCAGCAATCAAATATTGAGCAAAAAGGCTAAATGCAGCAATCAACTGTAGGACAAAATATGCTAAATGCAGCAATCAATTGTTGAACAAGAAAGGGTAAATGCAGCAAAATGCAGCAATCAAATGTTGAATAAAAAAGTCTAAATGCAGCAATCAGCTGTAGGACAGGATATGCTGGATGCAGCAATCAAATATTGAACAAAAAAGGCTAAATGCAGCAATCAGCTATGGGACAAAATATGCTAAGTGCAGCAATCAATGAATGCACAGGGTACTGGTAAGGAGTTACTTGGACCTTGCAATGACATAGGACATAGGATGATTTGTGTAGGTAGTTGGAGAGAGGGTACATAGATGAGGTATGTTTGTGCCGCCTGCTACAAGGTCGTTATATGGCAGGGCGCAGTTAGTAGAGCTTAAGAAGGCACTATGCTGGCGTACAGGCATGAGCAGGATAGGGCTGGTTGAGCAGGATACAGTATGGCTGGGTGCTATAGTCTAAAGGCATATAGTATGTCACAAAAATTAGTTAGGTACATTTAGTGTTGTACTTACATCAGCTAGGCATGTATCTTTGACTAAATGGATGCAGAGTAAGTCCGTACAGATAGTGTCAGAGTGAGTTTGCTGCATTCGCAATAGATATACTGTTAGCCGGTAGAGTAGGTTTTCGGCGAGTGGGCGGAAAGGGGTTGGCCACGCCACGCTGCATGCGCGTAACAGGCGCAGAACAGGCCTTTTCTTCTGAGGACTTCTCTGAGGGAGGCCGGCTTCCTCCTGCCGGCGGGTGCCTTGTGGGTAGATTTAGGAGCTGTTGCTTGGCAACAGCAGGGGCAGCCTCCTTTTCGTGGCGAGATCCAGGTCGGCCATTTTGGGATCAGGCATGTGGCTCCGGGAACAGCTGATGACAAGCTGCGAGCGTCGGCAAGGGCTGGGCAGGGACTACTGATGTTGCGGCGGTGGTCTGGGCAGCCTCGCCATCTATTCCTCTATTTCTTAAGATGGATGGTTGTCTGGCCGTGAAGATGCTGCTCGTACTGGAGGGAGCGGTGAAGGGGCTCCTACCCGCTCCGAGGATCCGTCTGGTGTGCTGCTCGTGCTGGAGGGAGAAGTGAGGGGGCTCCTGCCCGCTCAGAGGATCCGTCTGGTGTGCGGAAGGGGGGCGCAGAACAGGCCTTTTCTTCGGAGGCCTTCTCTGAGGGAGGCCGGCTTCCGCCTGCTGGCGGGTGCCTTGTGGGTAGATTTAGAAGCTGTTGCTTGGCAACGGCAGGGGCAGACTCGCTTTCGTGCCAAGATCCAGGTCGGCCATTTTGGGATCAGGCGTGTGGCTCCGGGAACAGCTGATCACAAGCTGCGAGCGTCGGCAAGGGCTGGGCAGAGACTACTGATGTTGCGGCGGTGGTCTGTTGGTAGATATTCAGTACTGAGTAGGGAGAGCTATGATTTATTTGGCATTATGCACTATCCAATATAACGCATGTATAAGGCACTCCTGCAGTATAGGGATAACATATTAAAATCCCATGCAGAGTTTATACAGGGGACAGCAGGAAAAATGCGCCCACAAAGGACACGCATGCAAAAGACATTTTAGAACACATGTACACATAATTATTGTTGACACACTAAGTGAAAAAAACTGAAAAGTAGACAAAGCATATTGGAATTGTGGAAAATCTTTGAGGAAGAGGCAAATGGCCCTAATAATGAGACACACAAAACCAATACAGAAGAACAGTGACTTCCGTCCCACCCCTTTATGGGTCCTTTCCTCTACAGCCCGCTGCAGGCTATACCAATCCCTGTTATGTAACTACAGTTGAGGATAACAGAGGGCTAACAAACAGAGCAACCGGGGCTATTCAAAAAACATCAACAGGCACTGTTAGGAGGACATCAACAGACACTGTTAGAAACCCATTACTTTCAGAGATAGGAAAATATGCAGAGACAGATAGACAATGTATTAAAAGAAGCAGAGGAGGAACTTGCAAGATTAGCACAGGAACAGGAGGAGATGTGATGCACAGTGGTAGCAATAGATTAGTGAACGGCGGGACAGATAATGTTTAAACTTGAAATTAAACCTGTTAGAGACCACCCTTCAGTAGAAGAAGTGGATAGTGACTCAGCATGTGGCTACAGGCAAGCAGAAAGTGATGATGTAGGATCTGTAACGGAAGACGCAAAGGACAGGGTCTCATGGTGGATAGAGACAGGATGCCATTGTCTGAGTGGCTTAGGAGAATGCCCACCAGAATATCTGCTGCAAGTAGCAAGAACCGAGGGGAGACATCACAGCATCAAAATGAGGGCACAAAGTTCCCCTTATTACAGAAAGGTTGAGGGCTGTTTCAGTACATACTTTTTTTAAAAAATATAAAATGTTTTATTGGTTTCATAATAAAAAAATACAATCGCCTACGTATCCTTCAGTTTATCCATTCCCAAGTTTCTTATTTATCTCAGTTTTAATCACAACTCCATACCCCACCAATTTTCTTATTTGGATTCAGCAGGCAATACAAATTACAGAATGTTCGTAACAGTGATTTCTAGCTTGGTCTGTTCCCCTATTAACACCCATTTCCACCAATCCAATGCACTAAGAGTCTCGCCCATAGGTTCAAATTCACCAAGGAAGAATCTTCTAGTTTGCATTAGAGACTCACACATGGTCACCAGGTGCTGGGGCGTTTCCACCACCTCACTGTTCTTACAATATCGGCATTGAGCATTTTCCACCCCAGTGGTTTTCCGGATCCATTGAACCTCCCTAGTATTTAAGATATTCAAGCAACATCAAAGTAGCACATCTATATATCTAGGAGAGGGGAATATTAGGAGATATATTGGTAGGGAATTCACAGCACCACCCTCCAAAATGTATGATTTCCTCGATTTGAGGCTCTCACATTGACTTAAGGTGGTAATCCAGTACTGTAACATCAGCTTTTTTTTTTACTTTTACTGGATTATGCATCAGCATTTCCACCTCAATGTCATTTCCCTTCATAAAAGCCTCAACCTTTAATCTCCAAAGTTCTAAGTGTCTATCCTGGGGGTTTTTACCTAAGGCCAGAATCACAAATGGCTAACTCGCACAGTTCATAGCACACTTCCTATAGAGTGTGACTGTTTTCCATACAGCCATCGACTCCAAAGATTGTAGTCTGAGTTAAAATCTTATCGCAGAAGATGGCAAACGATTTTGGAGTTTCAATGCCTCTCTCCAAAACTGGCCCTCCAGTTTATCACACCACAAGCAAGATAGATGAAGGGTAGCCTATGCTCTATAAATTTGAATTTGGGTCACCTTTTCCTTGTAGAAGGAGCTAGTCGGAGGCAGTGTAAATTTCCCAAATCTACAGTAAAATGCTGTACTCTGGTTAGCCAGTGAGATCAGCCTTGACCACATATTGGAGTTGGACTGCCTCATTTCGGCTCTCATTTATCGTAACCCCCAAGTATACCATGGAATCCACTATTTCCAAAGGGGTCCCTGCTACTCTACACTTATAGATCTCAATCTTCTTTTTTCCAGCCCACTTCATAGCCAAGATTTTTGATTTAGGAATGTTAATCTTCATGCCTTTCCCTTTTAGGTAGGCTTCAAAGGCTCCCAATCGCCTCTGTAACCCAATCTGAGTCAGGACCAAAAGACCAGGTCACCCGCAAAGAGAATCCACGGTAGCTCTACTCCAATTATTTTAGGGGGGAACACTCCTATCCCTCTTTGTGAGATGGCCAAATCAGCTATGTAGAGGCAAAAAAGCAGGGGCACCAATTCACAACTCTTTTTAAGCCCACGAAAGGTAGAGATCCTCTGAGACAGTGCTCCCTTTGCTGTCAGTCGGATTCTAACATGTGTCAGTATATAGGGCTTCTTTAGCCTCCACCATGTCTCCTGTACATCCCCAGACCCGCAATTCTGCCCATAGTTCTTTCTAATGACACCATCAAAGGCATGCCAAGGTCCATGAAGGGCAGAAAGAGGGTATTACTATCCTCCAGGGACCTTTCCTTTAAAAGGTTTATGATGATGAGTATGATAAAGAGATTTAGGGCCGTTCCCACCCCTTCACAAATCCAGATTGTCTAGGATCCAAGATATAGTTTACCAATTGAATCCAGCAAGGCAATAGGGTGGTAGTTTTTGGGTTCCACCCTATTGCCTTTCTTGAAAATGGGGAAAAATATTCGCCTCCTTCAATGATGGTGCGATCGCTACCAACATCCTACCCCAGGCTCTTTATTTTTTTTCAGCTCTTGATTTGAAAGGCCACCATGTCCGGCTGCACAGGAGGCACTCAGATTGGCAATCATCATGATGGCATTATGTTCGTCAAAATCAAAGTTCCATCTCGACAGACTGACTCCCCTCTTCTCATCTGTCAACCATTTTGGGTCAGCAAATAAGGTGGAGTAGTGTTGGATCCAGTCATTTTCTGCCACCATGGCAAATGTATTCACTTGCCTGAATACACCCCCATTATTATTAAGCTCCCAGGTATTCTTGAAGTTTTTGGTGCACACCGCTCCGAGAACGCCCTCCGCATCATTCCGGGAGCGTAATATCCTCAAGCTCTTACACCAGTTTCTATAGGCTTGTCAGGCCTTCGTTATCCTCTCTGTTTTTTTTACCTAGATCATCACTTCTGATCATTTTTACTGTCTTTTTCATCAATCCCCACCTTTTCACAATCTCAGGACAATATACATGGTTCTGTGTCCAGGTTAATTTGGATCTCGGATTACCTTTCCTAGTGGAGTCCTTCAGTCCTGTATAATCTATAGCTGCTGGGTCTTCACAGAGACGCGCCTTGTATTGACCAATTTCACTCTTAGGCATACTCAGTACATACCTTGACCTAATATGTATAAGGAAAATTTAATGAGCAGCATGCCGTTCCTCAAAGCAGGTGCAGGCAAGTGGATTCATACCCTTGAGAAGAAGACGCCAGGGACTATTCTGGCTTTAGGAGATAGGAAGAGCCTTTTAGCCTTTTATTGAGTGAACAGGGAAAGGACAGGGTAACACCGAGCAGCAATGCCCATGATGGCATGCCATCTAATAACTGTCAAGTACACATGTGGAAGGCATTGAGGGAATGTATCCAGACAGATCAGACATGCAATATATATTACTGTGTACCATGGAACCAGATGAGGACCCCGCACAATAAATTCAACAGATACAGGAGATGTGGCGGTTAGAGACACAACAACCATGGGTAAGGAATGTACCCATTTTTATCACATATTATTGAGGGGTCTCCCTGCAGACGTGCCAACAGAATTGGGCAAGGTGATGGACATTAAAATGAAAGGATGGCCCGAGATACAAGCACACATAGTACACCATTGTAGAGCGAAACAGGATGAAGGGAGAAATAAAGAAGACTAAGCTCAAAAGGCAGAAGCAAAGTTGGTACAGAAACAATTAGCTGAATTCTGTGTGGAAGAAGCAGTAATTAAAAACACCACAGGAGGACAACACATGAACAACACGCCACAGAGAGGGTTTGCAGGGATGGGGTATTCTCCACAATGGGGGTACTTTCCAAAAGGAGGTTATGTTCCACAAGTAGTGTATTTTGCGCAAGGAAGGTGGACATTCTAGAGAGACAGGGGGGCTGGATTTGGATATGGAGTATTAAGATAAAGGACAATGTTGGGTTTGTGGGAGAATGAGACACCTTGCACTAGAGTACAGTAGCAGAAATCAAGTACAGTTTGGCCCTGGCCGTATCCCAGCATATCAAACTATCACCTATCCACCACAGAGGCAACCACCACAGATGCAGCTCCCACAGATGCAATCCCCATTTTTCCCAAATGCACAAAGTTCCCTGAAGCAGATGCCCCCAGTTGCCCAAATGCCCCCAGTTGTCCAAACTATACAGAGTACTGTCCAGCAGCAGCAGTTGCCCCAATACCCAAAACCAAATCCCCTCATAGCACAGGCACACGCCCCCGCTCAGCAATGGGAAATAAATGTGTTACCCCAGGGCGCAGTGTCACACTACACAGTAGTCTGAGTTTTGGGAGGTAGTCCTTTCACATTCCCAGGCACAGACACAAATTCCCAATTGGATAGTGTCGAGAGTGCTCTGACGTGCCCAGTTCTATCAGTAACGGCAGACTCGGAAGTGGATCCACACGCTGCAGTGAATATAGTCGATAGTACATTCTTGTTTTTGGTTGACACAGGAGCTACCAAGTCTTGTATTAATGAAGGAAGGTTTCCTTTTTCAGACAAAATGAGAAGTTGGAGCACTCATGCTGTATTCAAAACAGACAGTAAATAACATATTGGACAGCGATATTATGAGCAAAGTAAACATGCCATTTTCATTTACTGACAAGGGCATAGTGTGTTCCACCCCCAGAGTGTACTATACATGGGCTAACAAAAGTCTACGGTTATGTCATTTATGGCTTAATGTTCCTTGGGAAATCTTATGCACTTTAAAATCCAGCCCAACATAGACTTAATGTTACGTTTCAGTACTTGTGATAATGTTGGAGCCGGGGACACCTGTGTGGCTGTTTTCTGCCTGCAGGTGTCTGAGGAGAAAGGATGTGCCAGTGCTGCTCGCCGCCGCTATGCCCCACACACCAGCCCTTTAAAATCATCTGCTTTCCACCGCAAGGATGAAGACCCAAGGCAACTCGGGCATGGGTGTTTGCTTCCCACTGGGTGTTTGCGGCCCTGCAGGCGCTCCTGGGGTTTATATCCTGTTAGGACATCTTTTTTGGTCAAGTCCATTAAAGCTCTGTTGGCCCCATAAAATCAAACCTGTTGCTCAGTGTTTTGGAGCTGTTTCCTACAGGAGCTTGTGTTGTGTGGTGTTTTGGCGTCTTCTAACCACAGGGATTTGGGACCCAAAGCTATTGTGTGGGGGAGGGGGGACTGTCTGAGACATATTACTTGTTTAAATAAGGGTGAGCATGGAAGGCTTTCATTTTCTTACCGTCTGGTTGAGGACTTTGTTTTCTCTGTGCCCCTGTGTGACGCCTGTTTGCTCCAGCTATTATTGTTGGAACCAGAAAAATCAGAAGGGGTATGGGCAGGAGGAGACATACTCTGGGGGCCTCTTGAGCCATTTGGGTGTGCCCTGAAACTGAGTTCTGTTAATGTCTTCAGCAGAGAGCCATATTTTATTCTTGAAATTTGGGAATCTTTGCATTTTATGTTTGTATTTCTGGTTGTGCCGTTGTATGGTTTTATCTTTAAGCAAACATGTTTTATATTCCTAATATTACAACACTATGCACCATTTCCACTAATTTGCATTAATTTGCACAACAAAACTTTTCACCATGACTAAGAGGAATGCTATGTCCTCCATCTCGCCTGAGGATCGACAGACAAAGATCTCTAAAAATGTTTGGACCTATAAAAGAAGTTAACATCTCGATTACTGAAATTAAAGATTTAATCCAAGATATTGATTATCTAGACACTAGTGGAGGAGGGGGCAAGAGGCATGGGAAAAGATGATATAACTAATTCTTTTTACAATTTGGTCATAGTGGGGGATGATGGTGATGTTATTGTATGTGCACCGACCATTCGAGTACCCTCATTGGACAATTCTTCAACCAAAGTGCCCAGCGGAAGTAGAATTGCCTAAAAGATTGAGGTTCTGGTTTAAAGGTTTATGAAGTACAAAAAAGGTACGGGCAAGAGGGGTGGGGGACTTTTTTCTACCAGCTAATATGGTAAGGGGTGAGGGAGGTACTGTGGGAGAAGTCTCATGTGACATTATTGAAATGTATGCCCAGCGAGATACCCAGGAGGTGGCTGCCAAAATTAGCATTATTAATAATATTGACCCCACTTTTGTGGAAGTTAACATTGAGGAAGATAATATTGATTTGAATAATGGGCTGCTGGACCAAATGCTCAGCATTGTGTCCGCTTGACCCCCAGGGTATCTCTGCTGTAGAGGGTGGGACTCTTCTGACCAAGTGAAGAAACAGTTGTCAACCTATCCCTTGTACAGCCCTCAAGAAATGCAGGCTAAAGTGTGGTTGGAACCTCAAGTACGCTAAACAAAATATTAAGCAAATCAATGTGGATTGTCAAGGTGTGAGAATGCTCAACTCTTGCTCTTCAAGTGTAGACCCAACCAATGGTTCCCCTAGCAACCAAATCCATTTGGGTGCAATGCTTGAACATATAAGAAACTTAAATATGGGGCAGATAGCAGGTCTATGTCAAGAATTGTTGGCATAGATTAGATTGTTGGTTTGCAGCATTCATGATTTGGTAAGGAAGATTGATTGTAGAGCTGGGTTTGGCTTAAATGGACCACCATCAATGAAAGGTAGTGTAAGAGGATTGAGCAATGAAGCGAGTCAGTGACTAACCCAGGTGTTACCCAAGCTAATTGATGTCCATCCTACCACTGGTGTTCACAATAGGTTAAAAGGGTGGCATACATCAGATTCACCTGTAACCTCTAGAGAAGTGTGACCAACCAACTGTTTGAGGCCTATTATTGAAGCCATAGACTCTCATATATCCCAAAACACAAAAAACGGAGAAGCCACAGAATATCAGTGGCACAAAAAGGGGAAAGCCGTCATGGGGGTGGTCGGATTATATAGATATGAGAAACTATGGGGAATATTTGCCATTTGTGGTGATGCATAATGTGCATAATGTACCTAGATTGTCCTATGAATCTTCTGAAAATCAGTAGTAGCTGACAAATACATATATTCAACAGATCAGGAGTGTAAAAGGGTCTGCCTCAATAATCTGTTAAGACATTGTCAAGTGTGTATGAAAGAGGGGTGTTTGATGGTCAGCTTGACTGTAATCATATATTTTTGGCTAACTCTTAATTGACTGAAGAACTTTTGTCCATTGATTTTAGAACATACTATGAGTGGTGAGAAATGCGAGGCAAACAACTTAACAAAGATTTTGCACAAGAAGCGATTTTAACTTAGATGTGTGATAAACGTCTCGCTTTCCCTAACCTAACATGGATTTACCTGCCTTTGAAACTAAGACTAAACGAAAGCACTCTAATACAAAAGGGTATCTGTCCCTCACACTTATGCATACAAAAAAAAGTTTTAGGAATTTATATGGCTGTTCAGATTCAACAAAATAATAATTAGAACCAAATATTCTTGTAACCAGGGTTGGATCCCCTTTCTCAGGATCAAGATAGAATTTCCAAATAAAAGTTCCAATGGATAAGGTTCACTCCAATAATACGGTTCTACTTCAGCAAGTATCACACAACGGTTTCTCCCAATAGCCAAGTTCTGTTTCCAATACAAACAGAACTTGGCTCTAGCCTGAACAGCATATTCACCGTTGTTGCTGGGGATTTTAATATGCAGTTGGAACCATTGTTAGAGCTTGAAGGGATCTGGGATAACCAAGATGAGGCTTTGGACATTCCACCATTATTTGCTTCTTGCGCTAAGAATGCCCATAAGTCAGCAGTTAACATTATTAGGACTTTACTCAAGATGGAGTTATTAGCCTGTAATAGGCCCTTCACCAGTGATCATCCTGCTGGCACGATGTACATGGATCTAGGTGCTCATGATTAATTGACTACTTTTTTAATCAGCCATGTTCTGGATGAAAATGGTCAAATTCAAGGTTTTGAATAACCTTGATGGTGACCATAGACCGCTAATGGCTCTCAAG
This sequence comes from Ambystoma mexicanum, assembly GCF_040938575.1. NCBI lineage: Eukaryota > Metazoa > Chordata > Amphibia > Caudata > Ambystomatidae > Ambystoma > Ambystoma mexicanum. Next base: position 838,394,022 of record NC_090935.1, on the reverse strand, counting down.
CTAGAGTGCATATCTACGCTGACCCAAGAAAGTAATGTTTCAAACCATGCCTTAACTGTTAACGGCCATGGTCATAGGGCCATTAAATGGGCAAAACTAGATCAAAGTGACTTTAGACCCCATCTTTATGAGGCTATTAGAAATCCTGTGAAAGTGGTTGAAGAAATTCTTCCTTTTGTAACATACGCTTGATGTAAAATAAAACGGAAGGCTTTGTCCAAGGTCAAATGGTATGACTGAGAGTGTATGCTAATCAAAGTGAAAAAAGAAACGTACCTTGAGTCTAAATGGGAATGTTTCACATCTGCCCTGGACAGTGGAGATTATATTACCTTTTGGAAGCTGGTGTCAGGTGCAGAGTTTAAAGGGGACATGGTCATGCAGTGCAGTATAACTGCTGAGGCATGGTCATATAATGTTTCCGTATTATACGGAGGAGGAAAGGGATCCAGAAGCTCCAATGGAGGACTGGCCACTGTCTTCGGCTTTTGAGAGAGGGCCATTATTCAGTATTGAAGACATGGTAATTGCCATTAATTCACAGAAGGCAGGCAAGGCAGGAGGTCCAAGGTGCCGATAGACATCTATAAAGATGAGCCATCTATTTGGGTTCTGGTCCTTTGGTAACTTTTTAAACCATGTGCTCAAACCAACCTTGTCCCCGAATCATGGCGCCTAGCGGAAATAGTGCCAATTTATAAAAAGTGGGGGATGGAGCATCTGGCAAATTACTGGCCTGTATCTTTGCTGGATAGCCCGGGAAAAGTTTGGTTTTAAAGCCCATTCAGACCTGGGTTATAGATACGAGATAATAAGTACTCGACGGGCAGGTTTTCAGTGTGGTAAAGGCACAGTGGACCAGAGTTCCTGTCTTTTTACCATCATCTAAAAATACACTGTCCTAAGGAAAATTAGCTAGTATGCCTCTTTTGTGGACCTTAGGAAGGCATTCGACTGTGTCCAACGGGATCTCCTCTGGCAAGTGCTAGCTAAAAGGAATATGCCCCAAGGTTTAATCACTGTTTGCCAATTATTGTACAAGAAAAACAAGGCAGTTGGTAGAGTGTGGCTGGGTAGAGATGTCACTGCCCAATTTGATGTCAACAAAGGGTAAGACAGGCATGTGTCCTGGCCCCACTTCTATTTTGTATATATAGAGAGGAGATCATCAAATCATTGCAAGTGGAAGGTAAAGACCCCCCAAAGTTGGGCCTAAGTAAATATCCTGTCTTCTGATTTGTGGAAGATGCTGTGACCTTGTCCACAACTCCTGGGGAACTGAGCCCATCACTGGCATTGTTTACGAAAAAATGTGAGCAACTATCACTGAGTTTTAACACCAAGCCCAAGTTTGGAAAACAGTTGAAACTGTACACCAGGGTGGAGAGAACAACTTTGGAACAAGTTAAGTCATATGGCTATCGTAGAACATGTTTTCATGAGAACAGGAATTGGAAAAGCCAGTTGCTCAAGTCTAAGGCCACATTGGCAAAATACAGTGGAGGGATGTGTGCCTTTTTCAGCAGGCATGGGGGACAGGCCATATCCCCAGCCCTGGATCTGTGTAGGTAACAGGCCACAGCTGCTGGACTTTTTTGAGCAGAACTTTGGGGGTATGCCGACGTTAAATCTTTGGCTGCTGTGGAAAAAAAATACTAAAGAGCCTCCTTTGGCGCCTACAGAGCACACCCAATGCTGTGTAACATCTAGAATTGTCTTGTGCCCCATAGATATCATTGCTGGATCAAAACCCATTGTGTACTTGCTACTGTTATGGCAGCCTCCAGAACTTGTGACCTTTAGGAACAATATAATACACCTGATGAGCCTCGAGGGTGGCATGAATCTGTCATGGGTTGGTCATGTTAGAAAATGTCTTTTTAACTTGAATGAGCAGGACACAGGGTTACAGCCCATGCAGATAAACAAGGCAAAGTCCATTAGTATAACATTATTTTGTATTAGAAAGAGAATGGTGAAAGCCTGTAGAAACTTTAAGTTGGCTCCCAATAAGTAAGAACTAAAGTTGATTTTGGGTTTGAAAAATACCTGGATCTCATTAACCCCCCTTTCGCCCATGCACTGTATATTAATTTCCGACTGGGCACACTGAAGTTGGCGAAGTTCACTAAGTCATGGCGGCCAGTGAACTATGGTTTATGCCCTTTTTGCAGCACCTGTGAAGAGACAGTTATTCATTTTTTTCTGTCGTAAACAAAAGGGACAGAGAGCTCTTTATCTCAAACCTCTCCTAAGAACATCAGGCTTTCTTACCACCATTGAGGCACTGGAGTTATGCAAGAAATCTGACGATGCAGACAAAGTGTATAGCGTGGCAACATGTATCCATCGTGCTTGGCTATTGAGGCAAATAATATAGTAATATAGGACACACCTGCCTGACTTCTTCAATGATATTTGTAGTGCAATATTACCATATAATGGAAAGCTTAGTTATGGCGGCTGCAAGTATGATCATTCTCTCCCTCAATATGTTTGTTGACTATTGTGTTTTTAATATATTTAGGTGAATTTGATGAGTTCTGTCTTAACCGATGTTTGTTTTCTACTATCCTCGCCTGTTTTAAAACATTGTATGTATACATGTCATGAATTTAAATGCCTTATAATGTTTTTATGAAAATTCACCCTTTTGGTTGTGATTATTTTTAATATCCATAAGCCAAATACAAGTTATATTGATTGATTGATTGATGTGGGCTCTGACCCGCCGTGTGCCAGGCCCACTCTGCAGCACTTCAATGTACCCATCTCACAAATAAGTGGCATAGTGATGGTCTTCAGATAGAGCATATTGCTAGTCATTTGGAAATTACATTTTCAATGTTAGCTTGAATGGTGCTTATTTTGGATGAGATGGTGCTGCTGTGAATACAGCACAGGCTCAGGCTTTCCTAATCACATAGCTTTACAGGTGACACCATCCCAGTTTTGATTCGGGGCTTTCTCTCCATCCTCAACGGTTGCAGCTGCTTTCTATCTTAATCTACCCTTTAGATACAAAGCCTGCAGCAATGGCATATGCATACTCTCTCATGTACTATTCCTCTTATTTCCTCCCACAGCTAGCCTGGTGATTTGGGTAGTTATTTGCTGTTTTGGGTTTGGCTTTTATGTGGTTTGCTATTTAGCAAAGACATATTTATGTGAGAATGAAAGGCGCCACGTTCATCAGGCCTCCACTCTGGAAGGGCCATTCTTTTAGTTGCACATGGAAAGAATAAAGTGCACATTATTGTGCAAAATATGAATAACTACATGCCCTGATATTGTCGTGGAAGGTCTGAGTGAGGCGAGAGTGGAGAACACGCCCAATGCCTCTGGCACAGTGGTCTTCAAACGGATCTTAAAGTAAGTGCAAGATTGGTGGGCCCTGGGGGGGGTTTGTGCAGTTTTGAGGCGACCTCGAGGGGCAAGTGTGGGGGAAGACAGAAGTGCAGGAGTTGGTGGCCAAGAGGGGCAGAGCAAGTGCTGAGCAAGTGCTGAAGGGAGCCATGCAGGGGAAGTGGGAAAGGGAAAAGTGCAGAGGAAGGGGTGGGGGCAGATTCAACTTAGTCCAGGAACGTTGCCCGGGGGCAAGTGCTGGTAGAGATGATGAAGGGGGAATGGTCAAGGAGGGCCGGGCCCCAGTAAGACTCATAAGGGACCAGTCACCGGTCACAGCTGCTGCGGGACATTAGCAAGGGAGCGGGAGATGGAAGGAGGAGGAGAAAAGGAAAGTCTTGAGAAGTTTTCTGAAACTTAAGAAGATTCGGTTCAGCTCCAAGGGAGGCAGGGAGGCCATTCCAGAGGGAGGCTCCTGCCGAGGAAAGGGATCTACCTCCCACTCTCTGCTTGGAAAAACATATGACCTGCAGAGAGTTGGAGCCAGAGGACCAAAGAACTCTAGCGGTGAGGTATTTAGGTAGATACAGCTGGATGTAGACATTCTTGTGGATGATGCAGAGGGTCTCGAATGTAATCCTTGCAGTCACCGTGAGCCATTGGAGAGATTTTAGGGCTGGAGAGATGCAGTCCATGGGGTATCACGGATACGATTTATGAGGATGGCATGATTGACCATGTCAAAGGCAGAAGAAAGATCGAGAAGGATCAGGATAGAAGGAGAGTTAGAGTCCAGGTTTGAGAACATAACTTCACAAATGTTCAGGAGAGCAGTTTCTGTGCCTCTGGATGCTCAGAAGCCTGAATGGTGGTCGTGGAGGCAGCCAGCCAATTCAGTGTGATGGGTCAGTTGGGGAATTACCAACTTCTCCATGAGTTTGCCCAAGAAAGAGGTTATAGAGATGAGCATGAGGGATCTGCAAATGGCTTTTTAGGAGCGGATGCACAAGAGAGTGCTTGAGGGGTTGTGGGAAAGAGACAGTGGCAAAGGATTGGCTACAGAGGTCAGCAAAAGAGGAGGCGAGAGAGGAGATGTTTATTTATTTATTAATTTATTGTGCATTTGTTAGGTGATTAAACAACAAGTAAATTGTGTTTCAAAGTGCCCACAGGGCAACAGGCAGGGAACATGGGACAAACCTACTAGGCCGTGTGAGTATTCAGAATGTGCAAGTGCAGAGAGAGAAGCGGGAAAGAGGGAGTGTGTGGTATGTGCTGGAGTGTCCATGCTCATGGGTGGACAGCAGATGTAAGTGCCCAGTATAGTAAGTGCTAGGGAGCATTGAACTGCACTAAGTAGGTAAGTGCAGGCCTACAGTTGCATAGGCCAGTGGGTGCCCAGAGAATGCTATGTGTAGGCAGAGGCTGAGGCAATTGGGTGTGGAAGGCCAAGGACCCAAATGACACATAGGTGCCCTGGTCACCAATCACAGTGACTGTGAGATTAGCAGAGGATGGAAGAAGGGAAGGAGGAGGTGAAAAGGAAAGTCTTGGGGAGCTTCTGGAATTTGAGGAGATCTGGCTCAAGATGAAGAGGAAGTGGGATGCTGTTTCATAAGAGGGAGCCAGCTGAAGAAGAGATCGGCCTACGGCCCTCTGTTTTGCAAAACGCTTTACACACAGAGATTTGGTACCAGAGGAACATAGAGGTCTATAGGGAGAGTATTTAGTAAGAGCAAGTTGCAGATAACATGGTCCCTGGCCAAAGCCAGCCTTGTGGGAGATGCAGAGGGATTTGAATTTAATCTGTGCAGCAACTAGGAGCCATTGAAGAGTTTTAGGGCAGGAGAGATGCAGTCCCTGGGCTTGAGGCCATCTTGCTGCCCTATTCTTGATTAGCTGGAGGGGTCGCAGAGAGGAAGAGCGTACATTCAGGAGGAGGCTATTGCAGTAGTCAAGCCTAGAGAGAAGTAGGGCTCAGGTAACATTAAGCTTCTGGGGAAAGTGAGAAAAGTGAGAACTCCCTTAAGAAGGAAAAGTTGAGAGTGGGACTTCTTGGCAATGTCCTGAATTTGAGAGAGCAAGGGGAGAGAGGTGTCAACAATGACTCCAAGGTTTCTGGCTTCAGATGAATTAGAAGGGGGGCCAATAGAGGATGAACAGGGTGAGGGGAAGGAAGAGGGAGCAGGGGTCCCAATAGGAAGGATCTCAGTCTTGCTGGCATTGAGGTAACGATCGTTGGAAGTGCACTAGGACTGGATGGCGGATAGGTAGTCCGGGATGATGGAAGAAGTAAGAGGGTCAGCGGGGAGTTTGAAGACAACTCTAGAGACCTCATCTGGTGCAATGGGAGAGAAGGAGGAGAGAATAGGAGGGGTGGACAGAGGGGCAAAGGAAGGCAAGAAAAGAGGTAGGCAGGGAGGAGGGTAGATTAAAGTTAGGACATGATTTCCTGAGTTTTGGTGGAGACTTGGAAGGCAAGAGTGGTGTAGAGGGTCTGGGAGGAAAGGGTAGAGAAGGAGACTACAGTAGGATTGGTGAGATCCTTGCAGATTGTGAAAAGTTCAGCTGTGTTAGTTGCTCCAGAGATGCAGGCTTTGACATGAGCCCTCTTCATGGAGCGGATGGGAAGACGTTAATGCTTTTGGAGCAGGCACAGGCCAGTTTATCAGAGTATGTTCTTGAGGTCTGCAATTTCCACTCAGCCGGCCTTACACTTGCGTTTCAAAAAGCTGCTAGGTCAGAGTTGTACCAAGAGTTGCATTTGGAGGCAGGCTTCATGCTGATCCTCATGACAGGGGCAAGGGTGTCCAGGGTATTAGTAATGGAGAGTTGGAGGTTAGCCAGTGCCGATTCAGTAGGAGAGTCACAACAAGCAGTCTCAGGGGGGATGAAGGTGGAAGCAAATGCAGCAACTTACACACACTTCATCTGTCGAATGACGGAGAAGGAGACGGGCAGTGGGGGTATAGGCATTGTCTGGGGGGCAGGGAGCTCAAGATGGGAGGAGAGGAGAGAATGGTGAGACCAAGAGAGAGGAGTAGTTAGAGGGCAGGAGAGAGGGATGTCAGATGAGATGAGCGCATCCAGGGTGTGTCTGGCAGAGTGGGTTGGACCAGAGGGAATAATAGTGAAGAAGACAGAGTCATATAGGTCACAAAAGAGTAAAGTGGTCAAATATGAAGAATAAAGATGGATGTTGAAGTCCACAAGGAAGAGAAGTTTGGGCAAGGAGGGCAGGAAAGAGGCAGAGGGATCTGTCCATTCCAAGAGGAAATGAGGGGTAGGACCAGGGGGCCTGTAGATGGTGGCAAGAGAGGGGGAGAGGGTAGGAGAGACAGACAGCCAGCAGATGAGTCATTCATAGGGTGAGTAGGATTGAGTGGGAATGATGGTGGCTGCAACCCACTCAGGAAAAATAAGGGCCATTCTGACCCCTGAATGGGAGGGCCTGTGGTTGGATAGGATCTTGTATCCCATGGGGAGAAGGGTGTCAAAACCAGTGATGGAGCTAGCCTTAAACCATGTCTCAGGGAGAGCAATGACATCAAGATCAATGGAGGAGACAGATATCGGAGGAGTTGTTGACAGTTGAGTGAGAATTGAAGGTAGTTAAGTGAATCTGGTTAGCCTCTTTAAACATTTTATGAGGAGGGGTACTGGGGCAGGGTGCCACCGCCGGATGGGGGAAGGAAGAGAGTGGTGAGATGGTGGGAAGTTGAAAACAGATGGTAGATGCTTTTTCCCGTTGCTCAACCTCTATCTCACTTTTATATGGGGTTCCTCAAGGATCAGCTTTATCTCCCATCTTGTTTAATATTTATATTAGACTCCTTCTGGTCCTTCTTCAATCACATGGGTTCCTCTATTATTCCTATGTGGGTGACACCCAGATTTTGGTCCCTTTGGACCTTACTCAATCTGAGACAGCTGCTCGATTGAGGAAATGTTTGGAGGAACTTGGTGTATGGATAACATTGGCTAACTCTTAACACTAGTAAGACAGAGGTCTTGGTTGTAGGTACCACCTCTCCTGACCTGTTCTAGACCACTGAATACTGGCCTTCCTCTCTCGGTCCCCTTCCCATGCCTGTCTTGATGGTCAGAAACCTGGGGGTTAAAATTACTGCCTCCCTGGCAGAGGAAGAGCAGGTTGCAGGGGTCTGCAAGACTGGCCACTTTAAACTCCGGATCCTGCAAAAGGTTCTGCTCTTTATTCCTACAGTATGCCAAGCACTGGTGGTCGCTGCTTTGGTATTAAGTGTACTCGACTACTGGAATTCACACTATCTGGTGCAGCCTCACTACTTGATTAAACTGTTGCAACTTCTCCAGAATGCAGCAGCCAGATCCATTCTCCATCCTCTGTTTGGAGCTTACATGTCCCCTCTGCTGAGGCAACTGCACTGGCTCTCCATTGCAGCTAGGATTATGTTCAAGTACATGTGCATTGTCCATCGGGCCTTTTATGGTATTGGAGCAGAATATCTGCAAGCCAAATTTGTACATTATGTCCCCACTTGATCTCTCCGCTTTGAGTCTGCCCTTCTGATAGCTGTACCTTGGTCTAGGCGGGCCCGCTCTGGGTGGTGTGCATTTTCCGTTGTGGCTGCCAAAGCCTGGAACGATCTTCCCCTTGTTCTGAGGAGGACTGCTGATCCTTTTGCTTTTTGGCGCAAACTCAAAAGAATATTATTTTAAATACGTATCTCTATTGAAACCTCCCTATGCTATCTGCTCCATGATGCCTCTGGGCGTACGTGTGCTCAACAAGTTCTGATCACATAGCATAAGATAACAAGGAGGAGGAGTTTGGGCTAAGAGCCTTGGGCCATGATAGTGCCATTACGATAGACATTAATGAAGCACCTGGATGATGAGACAGTGTGCCAAGAGCACTTCCCATCTGGTACCACCATTAATGGGTGAGGAGGAGAAAGGGGAGAGGGCAAAGACCATATGGGGAGCCCATAGGTCAGGAGAAGGAATGTCAAAGCGAATATTAGTGACATTCTGTCTGGATGCAGCATTGACACAGGTGTCTGCTATGGGCAGAACTGGCTTGGAAACCAGGAGAGCCTTCTTGAATTTCATCCTTCCAGACTTCGAGAGAGGGGGAGGATAAGTGATGGAGAAGCAGTTAGTATAGATAGGAGGGATGGAGAACACCACAGAGGTGAGGGGATGGGGGCTCAGAGGGTGCACAGTGGAAGGGGAGGGGAAAAGCTGCACAGTGGACGCGAGAACTCACCAGGCTGCATAGCAGTCAAATAGAGCAAAATATAGCACCAAAAACACAGGAACCCTGTGAGGATAGCAGAGTTAGAGGTATATGAATTGTGGTTCTGTCAAACAAGTGTAGTGTCAGAGAAAAGAATTTAAAAAACCTGTGGCACATAAAAATTCCCAGATTTAAAAAAAAAGATGCAGCAATGAAAAATTGCAAGATTTAAAAACATGGAGTACATAACAGAAAATTGCCCAGATTTCAAAAACATGTATCACAGAAAAATGCCAAGATTGAAAAAACATGGAGCACAGGAAAATTCTCGGAGAAGAGCCAATAGTCAAAGAGAGCAAAATACTGTGAACACAGTGCACATAAATGCAACACGGTATGAGGATACACAGATTAGGATGATCCAGGGTTAGAATGTAGCTGTGTAGTGGGCAGAGTCCAGAACATGACAGTGTGGTCAGGAGGGAGGAAGAGGTGACTTAGTAACCGCTTGCTGGATTAGTCAGAGCTACACACAGAGATACATTGTGGCATGGGAGGTGTAAACGCTCACCTAGTTGACAGTGAAAGAAATGTATAATGTATTATTAATAGAAAATGTAAAGGCCAATTGGACCATTGCCAGGTGGCAATCCTTCACAACACTCTTGACTGTGTGCAGCCTTTGTGAAATACTGAAATAATGCATTTTATACTGAAATGTTTTCCCCCCGACTAATATGTTCTCAGATTCATTTTGTTTGGGAAAGTCAGTTGACTGAAAATGTGAAAAAATATATCTCTTGATGAACAATTATGATAAATGCTTCTTGTGTGATAATATAATATGATCTACTCCATTTTAGAACAATCTCAAAGCCAAATGCCAACATCACAGCCTTCACTTGATGTTCTTCCCCTGAGACAATCTAGAGACAAACTGCACATGAAAGAAAACAATTTCAAGATTCCTGCACCCTTACACATGCGTATTAACTGACACATCGCTTAAAGTTATTTAGAAGGTTGTAGAGCACAGGGATATGTTTTTCCTCGATGTTTAATTTATTTCAAAATAGTATGGCAGTTTGCAGGTTACTCAGGAACGTTTCAATAACATAGTCATATAGCCAACACGTCCAACACATATGCTTCACAAAGATTTTTGGATGGCAACTCTATCCTCTGATGTGAATTCTAAAGACAGAAATCATATTAAAATAGGTACATGCTAAAATATTTGAAACATATTGGAATGCGGGTGTCCCACTCGCACTAAAACGTCGCTAACGAAGGGAACAGTAAACAGGCTACAAGATAACAGAAAACTGTGCTTTTAAATCGAAACTATTACAGTAAGGGCTCATTAGCCGACTTCAGCCTCCCCACATCTCATCTGCATGTTGTTACTTGTAACTGATCAAGTTGACCTTGGGAACAGCAGGTAAGCATTTTAAAACATCATCATGTTTAGCATAAATTACACTTGTAAAACAAGCCAATGAATTATATCATCTTGTGAATGACTTTCAATCCTAAGAGGTCACTTCTGCAGAAGGGTGCTGCTAGCTGGGATATAGTGAATGTTTTTACCCCTGTGTCATTAGTGTGTGTCATATATATTCCTGTGGGGGTGCCGGGTTGCTAAACACAACTGATTACTTTTAGAGGAGTAAAGACTGCCCACATTGCTGCCATTTTAGCTTTCTGCCGTACTGGTGAATGCACAAGAAAATATGTATTTATCAACGTGGCAAGACTGCCTTTTCTCCTTGTTCTTCTCAACCAAAGCGCAAATCATATCTCTACCTCGTTTTTATTCCAACCCTCACCAATCCCTTTACTTTCTCCAGGGAACCATACTCTTTTTGTTCAATCCCTGGGTACGCTTTCGTCAACTGTGGAACCCACCTTTGTCGTCACCAGCAATACAAATGACACCAGGAGCACACGATAACAACACAATCTTCCTGAGTCAAATGCTTGCCACTCGACTGATGCCAACGTAAAACTGCCCTGTAGATGAGGCTTAACCCTCTGATTCTAAATGCATGCAGGATGGAAAATATTACCAGGGGAATCCACCATGTCACTCAGCCCGTCTCCCCGAGGCCGGAGTACCTTGGATCCTATCACGCAAAACTGAATGTGTTGCAATACATTTTTCATCTTCTTGGGCTTCTTCCATTCAGTCCAGCCTACCATACAATTAGTGACCGACCAGCTTCTATATGCCAAATAGCTTGAAATCGCACTGTAGCATTTGTACAACTAACTGCTGTTCTGTGGCTACCTTCTTGAACCTTGACCCATTGGAGAAGATTATCACTTGTCATACATGTTCATCATAGGCTATATGATAACCACCATCAAGGACAGATGCTGCTCGCACCAGCCATTGCTTTAGCCTTTAACGAAGGATATCATCTGTCAATTATTTGTGCCCGACATTGTAAGATATAATTGGACAACCCAGCAGGAACACACAATGAGTACAGATGATTTCTCATGAACCGATGTGCTAGAGAACATGCATTACATGTGGTAGGAATGGTAATGGTAAACTCAGCTGCCAAAATTATAATGATTTGATATTTATATAGCTTATTTGCCAAAGTTTGGTGCATACAAAGATCACCCAACTGAAGGTGGTACTTATGTATCAACCTCAGAATGATGAAAGGCTGAGTTTGTATTGCCCGGATTCGAACGTGCGACCTGAAGATCATAATTAGATTGCAGCAGTAAGCGGGCAACCTACTGAACTATCTTACCAGCTGCTCCCAGTAATATACCACAATTATTCACAGTGCAGCATCCTGATGGGAGAACTGGCCTGGTTTTCACATGCAACACAATCTACTCCCATATGGAACACCCACACACCTCACAATCATGCAATCCTTCATTGGTCTTCTTAGCAGGATAGACTGAACTAGCTCAATCCCCTGTTTCATTATCTTCAGTCAGTGGCTGATATCAACCCCAAACCTCTTTGTTTGTTCAAATATTACCTTTCCAAAAGATACATATAAGTATGCTAGCTATGTCTAGAACCCTTTTCTTTCTTAGCTACCAATTAGACACAGAAGTCAATTCAATTGCCCTCATTACAAGTCCAGCAGTAACCCGCTGGTGGGACCGGTGGGTTGTCGCCGGACTTGTAACACATTTCAAGCACCTAATATCCAAGTGCCATCGGGACTATCACCGAGATATAGTCCCGGCATCTCGGGATGTCAGGCACCAGAAAATGATGTATACCATTCCTGTGGAGTCCCATAGGACTCAATGGGAGTGTGGAGAAGGAAGCACCACCACCATTGCTAACAGTGAAAACTTTGAGGGCAGGTGCCGTTGCGTCTGGCAGGTCAGACCTGTAAGGCGCAATGGCCACTGCCCACAGAGTTTTAGTGTGGTGGTCCGGAAAGGATGCTGGTACGGTGCTACTGGCACCCTTATTTCCAGACCGCAAAACTTGTAATGACGCCCAATGTATTATTTTTCCCCAAAAAGCTGTTCCATTGTGCCCAAATACCTGTCCAAACATCACTTTCCATAAACAGCTTAGCATACTGTTACAGATGCTCCACTCAGAAAGGAAAGACAATTTGTGTGGTTCTGGAACTCTTGCACAACGTACACAAATGGTCAACAAAACAAAAACCTGTTACAGCCCCACTCCTACACATTGGACTAAGCAACAATAACACAATACAACAATCAGATCATTTCTGGTTTATGGTCATCAAAAGATTCGAAAAACAAAAGTTTTGAAACAAAAGTTTCGAAAACAAAAGTCTCAACATACTATTTTTAACATGCGAAAGTGCATTTCTTTCGAAACCAATCCGTCGACAATAGTCATGGATTGTTTTCAATTGAAATGCACTTTTACATGTTAAAAGTAGCATTTCAATGCTGTTTTGTTTGTATTGTTGAAACGTTACATGGAGCTGTCCAGTCATGTAATTTCAGCACTGGACAGCTCCATCTAACGTTTTAAGGTTTAGTGTATATTGGGTGGGGTTCCCCTCTAGCCCCCGAACCCCCATGATACCCTCCCACCCCAACCCTAACCCAAGACCCAACCCTAAACCTAACCCAAGTTTCGAAAGGCAAACTTTCAAATCTTTTTCAAATAAATTGTGATTCGAAACTTTTGTATTTCGAAAAAAAAAGATTAGAAAGTTTGCCTTTCACGTAATAAAATGAACCTAGAACACACCCCAAGCAAGCACATGCAGGCTTCAGCCTACAACACTCACATAGCCATTATCGCTGTATGTGCACACTATTAGCAGATGTGGCCTATTCAACTACAAAAAGTAAGATAAGACAACATTTAGATGAAAGTTTGCCTTTCGAAATTTTTGTATTCGAAAAAATGACTGGACACCATCATTTCTCTTATCCTCATTCACATCATGTAATAAAATTAACCTAGAACACACCCCAAGCAAGCATATGCAGGCTTCAGCCTACAACACTCACATAGTCATTATCACTGTATGTGCACACTATTAGAAGATGTGCCCTATTCAACTACAAAAAGTAAGATAAGACCACATTTAGATGGCTGTGAAGGATAGCCATCTGGCAAGCTTGTAAAGGTCCTATCTTTTTTTATCTTTATTAATAAGAAAATTATATTGTAATGGAACTCAGAAATGGTTGGCCTGCTAAACAGGACCCCACTTTAAAAAAACTCACCTGAAAAGCATATTTAGACATGTGTCACACTCCACCAGTCTCCTGACAGGGATGCAACACCTGCTCTTCAGTTGCACAGAGCAAGTTCCAAGGTCACATGTGTCCTCTGCATTTGTGATGTCATCTTTGATGTCACGGGTGTTAGTCTTAGCAGTGCACAGTGGTGGCGCAAATTGTGATTGCTTAGCTTGCCATAACTGGCGAATTTCTGGCGGTTTTTGGTTTTACGTGTACCCATAATATTGATAGTTTGTTGTTAGTGCAAATTAACTATAGCGTCCCTTTAAAAAAGTTTTTGCACTGAATGTGCTGGGTTTTTCTATCGGCAACTGAACCATGTTAACAATGTTTCTTACTGAATTTCATAGGTTTTTACAAGGATACCCTTAGTTTGTATAGATGTACTATACAGCATACCATCTGGATGACTGCATGCTGATGGGCACATTAACCGCAGACTGTGCGTCTGTTCGAGGATATCTTAGCATTCAAACTGCTGAAAAAGGCAGGGGTTCTCTTAGATATTGGCACCATTCAGCAAAGATAAGGAACATATACAAAGAGCACCATGTACGTGCATTGCAAGGAAAAATTGAGTAGGTCTGCAAACTCTGTACTTGTGAAACAAACAGCAAAGGCATAGGGTATGCACCATAATGGAATGCACCAACACGCAAAATAATGTCTGCCTCCAACAATATTACTGCACTGCTGCTTTACATAGGAACAAAGGAGGAAGTGGCAGAGTAAGGAGTGCAAAGTATTGAGAGCAGGATATCATTACAATGTGGCAAGTACACTAAAGTTTATCCTATAATTGCACAGCTTGTGCAGTGTGCAATAGTAGAAAACCATGATTTCTTTTTTTTTTTCTTTTTTTTGTATGCCGCAATGCCAAGCACCCTAGAGTGGTTGGAAGAGAATTTCCCTCATGACAAAATGAGTAACAATAGTAACCCCATTGGTACGCAGCACAGTATGAAAAGTAAGACAGTTCATATTTATTGCTTCATATACACCTAACAGATAGATATTTTTATCTTTAACACAATATACTGGAAATGAAAGGAATGCACCACAAGCAGCACCTCTTCCACAGCAGCATATGGCACAGTAAATGAAGTAAACTCTGTAAATAACAAACTAGAGAGTCTGGACGCCAAACTGGAACAAATGCTAAACAATTTTGACACCTTAAAAGATTTTGTACAAGCACAAATTATGGAAAAAATAAAATGCCACTGCCCCACCTGCACGTGTACCCCTGCCCCATTTCCCAGCCCACCATCCCCACAAATTCCCTGTGATCAGAGACATTATGATGAAACCTCAATCCTTGGCTCCCCTCATGATGAACTTGTACAAATCCCCAATTCCCCTGTGTATGTATCCATTACTGCTACCCCTTCCCTTTCCCAATAGTGTTTTTGAATGTCAGAAATGAAAGATGTAGATGTAAAGTGTTGCTGAGTGTGTGACTGGCTTTTGCTTTTATTTTGAAATACCATTATGAGTCTGCAGCGCAGAGTAAGGTCTGGGAAGGCCGCAATTAAGCAAAAAGAAGGTTTCCTATGGGCATTGCACCTGCCCGGTGTATGCGCAATCACAATGGAGGTATCCGTAGGACGCCACTACTGGCCGCATGTCCGCATCTTGTGATGCACCTTTAATTAGTTGTGGGAGCACACGTCTGTCTTTTCCACAGCTATGCGCATGCGTATGTCATCCTCTGTCCTGGTAGCACCTCCCCTGTCCAGAATGGTGAGAAAATGTTGTAACATACTTTCAGTAGTTCGAGGCATCCACCAACATCCTACGGACAGCTGTGTACACGAACATTGCACTTGATAAAGCCCACAAACACCCAGCTTGTGTGAAAATGCTTGGCAGACATGTGTCTCACTTTTAACTCCGGGGAGGCCAACCCTATTCCTAGGACACCTATGCACATGCACACAAATTATTCCACCCAATATGCATCCTGCGGACAGCCGTCCCATTTGCAACATCACTATGTGACTGCATCCACACTGCGCATCGGCCCTTATTTGCTGTACACCATCCCGGCCCTCGGACATCGGAAAAGTACTGTGTTCTGCATTGTAAGGAGTTTTATTGTGAAAGTAGATGCTTACAAACATCCCACACTGTGCCATTGTACATGTAACTAGTTGTTTGAATGACTTAGAGCTGTTTTACAGTTGCAAGGGCTCCACAGCAGCCAGACAAAAGGCCACACCCCAGAGCTGCTCCGCATTCTGTTTTTTGGCTTTGCAGAGTAGAGTAGCGGGCCACATTGCTTTGTGCTGGATTTGCTTTTCAATCAAATCTGCTGTGCTATATTACCTTTCCAACTAATGGCAACCATGGCTGCCGCCTCTAAACCAGAACGACCCACATCCGCACCCTCACCACCACCACCTCCTTCTGAAGTGCCTGGACAAGAGAACAGGCGTGGTGATGTAGATAGGGATCAAGAGGAGAACGAGGATGAAATAGAGCAAATCCCCAATGTCTGCAGCCAGCGTGACTGCTGGGTGTGGAAACTGTTTACCAGCGTATGAGATGTACCGAAATGTCATGCTAACCAGGTGAGATGCACTGACTCAGGCACGGAAAACCTGGCTTCAACAGCTACAGCACCATCTCCATGTGACGACACCTCAAATTGAAACACAAGGCAGCTGATCATTGCCTGTCAACGGTCATTGTATTGTGCATGTACTGCAACACAGTGCTCTGCAGGGAGGAGCAGCTTCAAAGTGCTTTCAAGGGTTCGGTCCGGGAGCATGAGAATGACTGCCCCCTACCTAAATGAGGGCCATCAACATCTTCCTCTCCCTGCACTTGCCCTATCTTATCTCTGTGGTTGGTGCCCCTTCCGTACCCTCCCTTCCCTTCCTTTCCTTCTGTGTCGTGTGTTACAAGACCAAGAAATATACAAATCAACAGAAAAAGGAAAAAAGTTTTTTAAAAAAGGCTCCTTTCAGAGCCACCTTTCAGAGGTCAAAAATGGAATTGCCAATGAAAGGTTACACACCGCCACGCAGCCTATACGCTCTGCAGATTGGTCCGTAAATAACGGGAGGCGTGGCTCCCTAAAAAACATTTCAGTCATTTCTGGGAGAAAGGGCTGGGTGTAAAAAGAGGCTTTGTGTGGTGTTTGTGTTTGGAAGGGTTGAAGTGCACAACACCTACTAGAAAAATGCTTGCTGTACTTGCAAAAAGGGCAGCAATGCATTTTGGATAATTCGCAGAGAAAGCTGATTGCCAGGACCAGTAAGATGAACGCCATTTGTGGGAAAACTCTTTGTGCTACTAAATGTAATATTTCCATTGTGAAGTAGGACATGGCAACATCTCTAAAAAGGGCACAAACAGCCTTCTTGACAATGCACCTCACTTTCTCCATTTTCGGACCAAATGAAGAAGAACGCACCCACACCTGTGTCTGCGCAATGCAACACAAAATAATGCAGGAGCTGGGAAACATACACATGACCTGGCCAAGTGCCTCCTTCATCGCAAACTGCAGACAAATAACGGTAACCTGTCCTAAATGGTTCCCTCCACAATAGACAATAATAATGTCTGGATGATTGAGTGTCACCAAAGTGGCACAAAGTGGAACCAAAATCAGCTACTTCATGCACGTACTCCATACCAGGGCACATCCACATGATAGAATCCAAAATGTGCAGCCACTCCACAGTGTTTTGCATTCACTTTCAACCAAAGTACCTAGGAGTTCCCCAAAATCCATACACTCTGCCTTCTAAAAGACAGAGCCATAATGATATGCTTCTACATTTTTGTAGGTGCTTGTAAACAAACACTTTTTTTGTTTTTTTATAGGAGTTTTTCTTTTCTTCTCCTATTACATTCTTACAGGAACCTCTTCAACGCATCTTGTAGATTGTAAAACGAAATACCATTTTTAATGGTGGGCAAAGAAATGCCATTTGCATGGGAAAAGTACACATTTCAATAATTAAGTATGTCATTGTCACATCAGAACATCCCAGGAGTGGACAAAAATCACTCATGCTTCTGTTTATAAGACACCTTCCGACCTCTGGCTGGGGACAAAGTACATTGGAATAATCCCATACTTTTCTTGGTGGCATGCATGAGAGAACCACCTTGACAGTGGGAAAAATCTGCATCACTGCTTTCATCAACTTCTTTAGCTGACAGAACAAACGTGCACAAGCCATGTAACCAAAATGCAGGGCTCCATAATGCACCACAACAAGATGAACAGTAGCGACATGGCCACATCTCCGCAAAGTGCAAGCACAGCACTGAAAATGCACACATGGACACTGCACCCCAAATCAAAATTGACACCAAAGCCTATTTCCTGGGCATATCTGTGCAGATCTTGCACAAAGGCATCACCTACAATCAACACTGTGAGTCTCTCCATCTCTGCCACCCTCACTACACAGAGTAATGAAAATAAGTATTACTGCCCCTTCCTGTGAAGCACACCCTCAGCACCTGATTGGATATCCCCACAGTCCCATTGCCATGCCCACCGTGCTAAGAAGGGCAGGATGTGGCACGTGCACTTTCCCAACTACCGCAAGGGCCGTGCTGCAGTAAAGTAGGGGCAGTCCTTCTTCCCTTTCCACTACATTTTTTGCAGCACTCCCTCATTGGGTATTGTTAAATAGTCACACAGACATCCACCAATCACATCCAAGACCTCTGCATCTAACACTATAATTTCTGTACAAGACTCCATATGTACCATTAAACATTCAGAGTGCAAGTCTCTTGTGATTTGAAAGCACCTCCAGTAGAATGTTCTGTGACACTATCCAAGATTTCTGCATCCAGATTCATCCACATCAGCAATCATCACCACAAAGTACAGGCATGAATATTTTTGTGCAGTTTTTTTGCAACTCTGTTATAAGTGCCTCTGAGCAGGGTATCTGCCACTGAACCTCCATAATATCCTCAAAACGCATACTGTCTTCACCCATCACCTACCAACAAATGCCACTTGCAATGGTTTGTGCTTTGAAACTTTTCATGTACCCATATCAGCCATTGTAATATCCAACCAGTTACTCTCTTCATTCCTTCTGTCAATTGTACAATTTTTTTTCCGCATTGACGCATCTCCTTTTCAAATGTGTAAAATTGTTGCAGAAGAGGAGCACTGACTGTATCCTAGCAACCTAAACCAAGTACATACATTGCATGCATAACAACAGGGTGCCTGACACTTAACTTGCACCCTTCACAAAATATAACATTATTTAAAAAGGCAAAAAAAGTATGTGTGCATTGACAACAGTACAATTCGAAAATGTGGATACATAAATCCAACAAGTGAAATGATTGCTGTACTCATGTAGGAAGCATATATGTGCAGAAAAGTTAATGGAATTTCACACACAAAAATGTTCCTTTCCAAGCTGTACACCTTTCTCACCCTTTTACAACTAGGAATAATCCATTTGCAAAGTAAGTACTCCTACACCAATGCACACACTTGCTAAACGGTATGTCATACGGCAGACTTACAAATGGACCACTTACCCCCTTACCAACAAGGCTGCTGCTCCCAAACCTGCATTCATATACAAAGCCAACCAATTACACACACACACTAAGTCTTCATGTCAACACATCCCACTACACTTCATGTAATGTATTCTCCAAATGCAGCCAGTATGCCATTAACAAACATATGTTCTTACTGTCTTCTTTGACAGTTGCAGTAACCACCTCTGTCCTAAAAGCTAGTGGCGTGTCAACTTGAAAATGCAACCTACAGGAAGCCTACTCTCGACAGCCAACAAAGTAAGTGAAATGTTATCGTGGAGGTGCACCTCTTACTAAAACCGTGTAGTTTTCTTTTATTTTAAGGTATACAATTGCATCAACCCACTGGTATTTGCTTCATGCTTACTCATTGCACCACAGCAGGTGCTCACTTTGTGGTATCATGTTGCCAGCATTATATTAACTCCCAAATAGCAATATAGTGTTCCCACCGTATACTAACACACCATTACACAATTACACACCTCTTTCGGTATTCCTACCTTCAAATTCATCCATTCATGCACAGATGCACACATATACATCACAAAATGTGCAGACCTACACTTTCCTTTTTTCTCCAGCAGCTGCTAGAGAATGCCTCGCAAAAAGGAACTCCATAGAAAACAATGCAGAAATAAATCAGCTCTACCTAAAAGCATAGAAAGTAGTCATCCACCCCTAGCAGATTTTTTACAGAAAGTTGAAAGAGAACAGCTAATACAGACACTAAGGAAAACAAAAACACCTACCAATAAGGTGAATGTAATGCCTCTGTCAAAATGTAGAAATGAAAACAAAGGTAGTGAAAGATACTGAAAAGACTTTTTCACTGCTGGTAATAGAGTATGCACACATGCTAATGTACCACAAGGAAGTATTCCAAAAAAGTAATTTTACAAAAAATGTTCCACCACAGAGTCCTTCAGAACCTGATAAGTAGACAGGAGAAATCACGCTCAACCCTTAAACCGTACCGCAGAAAAGTAATCCTTGAAGCTGTTGTAGACATTGCAATGCTCTTGAAACGAAAATGAGAACACTAAGAAAATGAATCTGTAAACTACCACCACTACTTCAAAACAAATGCAGTATCAGCACACATACCTTTGGCAGCACCAGTACAGGTGAGTGGAGGCACACCACAAGCACGAGGCATACTGCAATGAGGAATCATGCAAACAAGAGCAAAGAAACGAAATTGCCATACATAGCACTGTACAAGGATATGAAAAGGTAGACAATAGCATAATGGAAGAAGAAACCCTGCTTTCAGAAATATCTCCAGCAAACTTAGATGTCAATGTCCATTGGACGAACCAATGTGGCGCATCCACAAATGGCCTTGCACATCAATTTGTAACGGTCGCCACAACTCTATTAAGTCAAAGTCATTGCAGCAGTTCCTCAAGCACCATGTGAAAGGCAACGAAAAAGGAAAAAGTTAAATACTACAAACTATGAACTCCTGTCGATTTCTGGACCTGCTTGCAAAAGCACCTTCCACCATGTCAAAATGTTAGCAACACACCATTGTAGTGTAAGAAATGTTGTTTGCAAAGTGTAGTAAACAAAAAGTACTCAGACACAAAACTGCCTGGTCCACTAAAATTTTCTGATACAAGTGGTGTAAATTACTATGTAAATGTAGCAAGCAATGGTGTATTGCAAATGGCAGCAATTGTTGAAAACATTTATTGAAACAGCTCAGACCAGTTGTGTTTAGAAATAATAGGCCTGCATACGCACAATCCTGGAAACAGAGACAGTTTCTCAGGAATAAGGCTGGGATTTGACTACTGTTTTTGAATGGTAAATGCACGTTAAACAGACAAGGAGATCCACAGGAAGTTGTAATGTACTTACTGCAAGTACTGGAAAACAAAAACATACCCATAAATGAAATCTTTCAGATTTCCTACATGTGGAAACATACATCCACGCTCTGCAATCATGTAATTCAGGAAGAATTCCCTAACAAACGCTTTCTCTATGTATCAATACCTAACTGTGATTCCATTCCATTTCAGCAAATGGTACAAAATGCAAACCACAGCATATTGTTTAGGCCTTCCAGTTCCGATAATCGTTCCACCTTACATATACAATCCCATAGGCAATTCGTAATATGAATGCTTTCAAGGTACAATGGAGATGGGAAAAAAAGTAACTGCAAGCTTACTACCTTCACACATGGACAGGTATCATTTGGCAACAAAACCTTCACACCAATAGCCGTAATCTACCACACAGGTGACAAAACCAGGTCAGGTCAATTTACTGCATGCATTAGAAAGCATGTACAATCTTTGAAGAAGTTGTAAAGGAATTTGTTTCCTTTCATGAAGGAGAGGCACAAAAATCTGCTTCCCCAAAGGCACTAAAGTGTGTAAGATGACCCTGCCACCCAAGTATGCGCAGCCAATGCACACACAGTCTGCCAACATACACTGTTGATTCGTAAGACACTGCACATATAAATAGTAGATAGGGGCTGTAAATGTACATTTATATATTGTGTCAGGTGTACATTAATAGTACCATGTAGAAGGTACCAGCATGTCTGCATGTATGTAGAAGTAAGTTCTACGTAACTGGAGTACTTAGGATCACAAATGCACAATGAAATGGTAATAATTTGCTGCCTGATTTGCGGTTGTAGCCGCATGGTGGGTAAAAATGGAAACCTACCATACCTCTCTATCAACAGGGGAAAACCTCATTGTAAAATAGGCTTAAGTGGTACGCATGAATTACTCCAAATGTAGAGGTTCTATGCAATTTAAAAATAAAATAAAAAGGTAACTTTGTGTCGTTGCAGTGCACATTTTCTGTAAAGGTATTCTGCAAGTGTTTAGTACGCCGTAGAGTGCAATTTCCTGGAGACACAGTGTAACCATGGGATTTGCAGAAATTATGTAAGTACTACCGTACATAACATGGGAGTAGGGATTAAAATGTAGTAGGATGAAGCTCTGTGTGCATAACTATTAACGTACCGTGCTGTACACTTTGTCCGTGTGCAATGTAGTGTTTTTTTTAAGAGTAGTCGTACACGCTGCATTACAGTACCATTTCTGCAGCATTCAGCCTAAATGAGCACTATGATTGGTGTTTGTTTTGTTCACATGGTTCTCCAGGCCATTCAAAACTTTGTGTGGAGTACAACAGTGAAAATGAACGTAACTCCTGCAATGTAACCGTACACTGTATGTTCAAGCGTGTGGTAAAAGGTTTGCGGTATGGTCCTTACAATGACCTTTCAAACACTTAACAGTTCTACGTGCCTTCATTGTATTAAAAATAATAACGTTCAGATGCGCATATAGCACGCAGATGGCACACAGACATGGACATCTAATATTTTATTGTTCAATGGTTTAGAAAAACACCTCCAGCATTGTCCTGCAGTCGGAGCGGTCCTGTAGGAGATTTTTCTTTTGTTTTGTTTTGTTTTGTATGTTTATTTGGGCACACACAAAGAGAATGTGCCGTAGGTCTGACGACACTCGCTGCCAGTGACATCTGTTCTGAAAAGCAAACACATGAAAGAAGGGTCTGTTGGCAATGGTTGAAAGACGATGGGCATGTGTGTAGCCATGGAAGGAGAGTGCCACCTGCAAAACATACAGCAAGCCTGTGGGTGAACATCCAACGGTACTCATTAACACACAGTACTTCAACCTAAGGTGCATGAACAGGCCATCTAGGGCCCTGTGTGACATCCTTCCCTCAGAGCCCTTGTCCTTTACGCTGCCACTGAAAAGGCTACTGAAATGTATTCTTATTCTTCTACATTCGCAGATACCCAATACCTTACTGTCCGTATAACAACTTCCACTTGCAAACAAACAGATTGTGGAACAAGCATTACAAGAGTACCATAAGCGGTGCGTAGATGCTCATCATTATCTGAAGGATCGATGATGGATGGGGGAAAAGAATAACAGCAAATGAATGTAGCTGAAGAGATTTGAATAACCAATTATGTAGTGCAAGTGTAGGTCATTGTGAATTGCTCCTTTTGTTGTAATGGGATATGTTTGTTTCCAAAGCATTTCTATGAAGAACACATCTCATATAAGAGTATGCGAAATACACCTTCAACTTTAGGTGGGTGGCTGTGTACATTGTCCATATTTTAAATGTGTGATACAGAGGAATTCCTTTCATGGCGCAATATCTTACTGCACTTCCTAAAGAAAGGGTCTTATCAAGGGCAAACCACAGCTAACGCAAATTGTGGCATGTCGCTCCCTAATGGGCAACAAGTGCAATAACCTACACCATATGGTAGTGTACGCATGTCAGCACACTGCTGGTGCTCTAACAAATCTAAAATGTCCTCCACAATAAATCTTTTACAGTGACCACCTTCAGAGAGATGCAGAGTTAACTGTGTACGATGTGGCAACGTATGGTTGTTACAACTTATCCCAAGGAGCGAATGGAAAAAAGAAATGACCTGATAAACATATTTGTGACATCCATATAGCAGTATCACAGTGTTGGCATGCATGGCTGCATTACGTTGCGGTGGGTGTGGCCAAGAGCCTTGGTCTTGGTCACACCCTAGCCCTGGCTATATATATATTCAGTGAAAAAACGTTGTTAAATGGACGTTATGGTTAAGTTGCGCTACTAAAAACCTATGAAATTCAGTGAAAAAAACTTGTTAAAGGGACTTTATGGTTCCAAGTAAAACCCGAAAAACCCCTGAAATTCGCCAGTTATGGTAAGCTAAGCAAACATAACTCGCGCCACCACCGTGCACTGCTATGACTAAGACCCACGACATTAAAGATGACAAAAAATGGAAGTGTCCTGAAGAATACTATACCTGTCCGTAATGTTCGCTAGCAAGTTGAAACTGTTCTAGAACACACGCGGTGTCCTGAAATGTTCGTAAATAAACAAAATAGGGGTGTCCTGAAGAACACTATACCTGTCCATAATGTTTGCTAGCAAGTTGAAACTGTTCTTAGAACACATGTGGTGTCCTGAAATGTTCGTAAATAAACGAAGATGGAGGTTTCCTGAAGAACACTATACCTGTCCGTAGTGTTCGCTACCAAGTTGAAAGTGTTCTAAGAACACAAGCGGTGTCCAGAAATGTTAGTAAATAAACGAAAATGAAGGGGTCCTGAGGACGCTATGTCTGTCCGTATTGTTTGCAAGGAAGTTAAACTGTTCAAAGAACAAACGGTTGTCCGTAACTGTTTGTTTGACGTGTGACACACTTTTAATTACTTTAGGACCCGAACAGTGTCCGTAGGACATCAACACGCATGCGCAAACCAATGTCCGTGCATTTGGTGTCCTGCCGACAGCCGCTTCCTTTGCGAACATGTTTGCGGAGCGATCATATGACCGCACCAACGCTGATCACGTGTTCTGAATGCGGACACTGTTCGTGTCCCCGAACAATTTAAAAGTACATTTTCAAGTAATCCACAATATTTCTCAATAAAAACTCACCATAGCACAAGACCCACATACTAATCCTGAGTTTCTACATACTTTTTGAAAACTTTTGAACCTTTTATTGTGTTCGATCTGTCCGCAGAGAGTGCACATGTCAGCGAACCGCGTACAAGCACCCCTATAAAAGACCACACCCTAGAGCTTATTCTCATTGTGTTTCTGGCTATTCTTCAGAACACAGCGATTTTTGCTGCCACCTGCAGATTACACCATCGTCGAGATGGCATCCATGGCTGAACTGCTGCCACCTGGTGCTGCACCTGCTTCAGCACCACCCCCACCCCCTCCACCACCACCACCTCCCCAAGGGCCTGAAGAGGGGAACAGGAGTGAGGATGCAGAGGAGGAAGAAGAGGATGACGAGAATGAGGTAGTGGAAATCCCTACTACCCGCACTAAGCGTGAATCTTGGGTGTGGCGGTTATTTATCATTCATGGGAATGGTCTTAAGGCTTGTGCGAACCGAGTCACCTGCAATGAGTGCAAAATGGTATTCAGTCGCGGGAGGCATGGTTCACAACCATGAAGCAACACCCCAGGTCATTTCACTCTGGGGCCATTTGCAGGGTTGTACCTTGCGAGGAGCGTAGTAGGTTGATTTCCTCTACTTCATCCTCCGTTTCCGATCCTGTCACCACAAGGAACACCTCTGTGGGGCAGTGTCTTCCTCAAGCTGCCTCACAGGCCATACATAATGCTGATGACCCTTACCTTTCGAGGGTCACAGTTGTGTGCATGTACTGCGACACAGTACTCTGCAGGGGGGAGCAACTTCGTAGTGCTTTTGAGACTATCGTCTCAGAGCACGAGAAGACCTGCTCACTACCCAAATTAAACCCACTCTACATCTTCCTCTCTCAGCTCACCCTTTCTTATCCCTGTGGTTGGTGTCCCCCCTTTAATCCCCTTTCCCCTCCTCTCCTAGTGTGTTGTGTATAAAAAAACCAAAAAATATATTAAAAAAAATAAAAAAAAAATAAGGCTCTTTTCAGAGCCGCCTTTCACAGTTAAAAAATAGAAGAGAAAATAAATGAAGCAGGGCCCTTTGTATTTTTTAGAAGTCCGTGGACAGTCCACGGATATCTAAAATTTTGGGGTGCTACCCTATCATAAGCATTGCAATTTTCTCTGGGAGAAAGTGGTGGCTCTAAAAAGAGCCTTTGGGAGGTGTTTGTGTTTCAAAAATTATAAAATAATTCAAAATGGATGCTGTAATTCTAAAAAAGGTTGTAATGCATTTTGTATGTTTCTTATAAAAATCTGATTGTCAGCATAAGTTAGATGTACTCCATCTCTGTGAAAAATGTATGTACTACGAAACATAATATTTTCATTGTGAAAAGAGGACATGCCAAAATCTCTTAGAAAGGCACAAACAGCCTTATTGACATTGCACCTTGCTTTCTCCATTTGTGGAGCAAATGAAGAAGAACGAAGCCACATTTGTCTCTGCGCAATCTGTGAAAAAATTACTTGAGAATTTGGAAACATGTCCATGACCTTCCCAAGTCCTTCTTTCATTGCAAATTGCAAAGAAATTCCAGACACATGTCCTAAACTGTTCCCTCCACAATGAATTATAATTATAATTATATCTGAATGTTGCTCTGTCTCCAAAGTAGCACAGGGAGGTAACAAGTCCAACCACTTCATTCCACGTATTCCATGCCAGTGTACTTCCACATGTGGGAATCCAAGATCTACAGCTACTCCACAGGTTTCTGCATGCACCTTCAAACAATGGGCCTCATTACGACCCAGGCGGACTTCGCGGTGCTAAATGCACCGCGAAGCATGGCGGAAAGCCGCCGATAGCGCCATGGGGGTTGGCGGATTTACCGCCCCATTCCGACCTCGGCGGAGCGGTAAATCCCCAATCCCCATTCTGCCCTTCCCCATTCCCATTTTCGCCCCATAGGGTATAATGGGAGTGGGGAAGGAGTTAATTACGCCACCGTAAAATACGGTGGCGTAATTAACAACGAGGTCCCGTAGCGCCATGGTTTTCTCCGGCTGGTAAAACCAGGCGGAGAAAACCTCCATGGCGCTACGGGAACTCGTAGTATGGCGGAGAGGTACGCCATGCACTACGCTGGCGTAACACCCTCTCCGCCAGGGTCCTAATGAGGCCCAATGTATCCACGAGTCTCCCAAAATCCAAACAATCTGTTTTCTGAAACACACAGCCATAGCTATCTGTTCGTCTCTCAGCAAAGAGAGTATCTGAGAAACTCTCTCCTGGCACAACACACCCACTAAACTTTCCTGACCAATCCCTTTCAGTGCTCATTCTCATTTGCATGACTTCTGAACCCAAAAATCCCCGGATGTAACACCCGATGTCTGCGAACTACCGCCATGTCAGCAGACATATCGTAACATGAACAGCCCTTCTATCATTTGCACTCCACTCTCTATGCCATTCCCTCATTGGATCTAGCCAAGAAGTCACATGATCATCCACCAATCACATTCAAGACCTCTACATCTAACTGCATCATCATAGATCAGCACTGCAAATGTACTGTGAATCTCTCTGAGTACAAGTGTCATATCATTGGCAAGCACCATCTACAAGAAATACTGTACAAGTCTCCAAGATTTCTACTTGCAGTTCCATGCATATCCATATGCATGAACACAAACTACAGCTATGCATATTTTCTGTACAGTACATGAACACATTTTCTAACTGACTTTTAGCTTGTATAATCTGTAAAATGAATCTACTGTCAAATCATGTTAATCTAACATTTTTGAAATGAAATATATAGACTACATATAGTCAAACAAAATTGCATGCACACTCTATATTCAAATCTCAAATAATAATGCTTGTACAATTACATATTTTTTTATTTCTTTATTTATTTAATTACTTACATTTATATAGGACAAGCAGCCCATTACATTGATGCACTATTACTTGGAAGAGCTTAGTTACAGGAATAATGGCATTCAGTGCTACATTATAAATTTCACAAGACATAGTAAAGATATTTTGTTTGCTACAGTTAGTAATTGCAATGCAATTTGTTCATTAAGAACATATCATATGTATTCAACTGGTGCGACGTATCTTATGTAAATAAGATAGCTTTAATGGTTTTGAGAAAGGCGCTGAGGATGCCAATTAAAAATTAAAAACAGTGCTATATACAAACAAAATTACTAATTTGTTTCTTTTACAATTGCAGTGAAGACCATTCTCCTGAAAAGAAATAGCCAAATTTGAAGTACAAAGAAGAACTAAGAAGTAACCTGCTCATTTTTAGAAAAAAGTAAGTAGAATATCCCCATAATATTTGTATTATTACTCAAACACATAATATTTCTGTGCTTAAAAATAGAGATTCTGCACAATTCTGTTCACACATCCCCATGTCTTAAACAGCGATTTACATTCAGAATGGCCCACAAATTCCTATTTTTCGTCACACAAATTACCGAACTCAACCGCTAGAATTTAGAAGTTATAGAACAAACATCTGTTTTAATTGTATAGCATTAGATATACTATTTATACTTCTCCACACCACTAGCTTACTTTTTTCTGTCCTCTGAACCCCAGTTTAGTAACACATTAATTCAATAATACCCATCCTTACTAGTTGCAGTTCCCAATGCACAATCACACACCATTACATACATCTTTATCATCTTACTCAAACACTCATGCACACAGCACACATACATTGCAGAACACCCCAACCCATACCTTCTTTATTTTTTTCAACAGACCCTAAAGAATGCCTAACAAAAATCAAGTCCGTAGAAAGCAACGCAGAAGTAGAGCAAATGAAAATAAAAGTGTCCAACATAAGCATCCATCTCTAGCACAATTTGTAAAAAAAGTTGAAACAAAACAGCTAATACAGTCATTTAGTGAAACAAAAGAAGTTTCAAGTACAAAAACTTTGCCTCCTCTATCAAAATGTAAACCAAACCACAAAACAATTAACACAAAATCAGCTATCACTACAGATAAAACTGCTTATTTAAATCTTGATTTAGTTCAAAGTAATCATACCAAGAAAAGTATTTTAGCCAAAATGTTCCATCACAAAGTCCTTCAAAATCTTATAAAAACAGGAGAGAAATCAGGTTCAACGCTTAAAACCTATCGTAGGAAATTAATGTTAGAAGCGTTGATAGACAGTGCAATTCTTCTCAAAAGAAAGTTATTTATTTTAGTGTTAAACAAAATGAAACCACTAACAAAATTAATAACTAAATTACAAAAAAAACTTCTCAATGAATGAAATGTGAACAGAAAGAACTTCTTAAGTATCTGCGGAGGTGAATGGAGTCACACTACGAGCACAGAACCATACTTTAATGAAGAAGCGTACAAACAAAAGCAAACAAATACATTTGCCATACATAGCAGTGGTCGAGGTTATGAAAAAGTTAATAATACCATAATGGAACAAGAAGTACTCCTTACAAAAATATGCCCTAAAAACTTAGAATTACCCCTCCATTCAACTGAATCAGAACGTCTAGTGTACAAATGGCCATGCACGTCAATGTGTAACATTCCCAAACAATTTTTCAAGTCTTTACGCCAATTCCTTAATCAATATGTGAAAAGCAAAGACAAAATCAAAATTAAACTACTGCAAAATATGGATACCTTTCAAGTACGCAAGTAGACCGGACTACAAGGACATTCATTGGCCTGCATTACAGGACCTACTTGCAAAACCACTTTCCATGATATCAAAAGGATATCAACACAACATTCAACTATAAGAAATCTAGTTTATAAACTGTACTATGCTAAAAGTCCTGCTTTAGCACTAGCCAATTTAAATAACATTATTCTACATTTTACAGCAAAAGTCCTACTAGAAGAAATCGACTATATTCAGAAAAAATATTTTGGAAGTGAAACCCACTTATAGAATGAAATAGCTGTAAACCAAATTAGTAACAATTCTACACATGGCAAGCTTTTACTACACACATACAAACAATAAATACTAAAAAGTACATCAGCTGAAGTACCAAAGCATGTATGTGTATGTTGCTGCAGAACTTTTTATAAAAGTAACACAAAAACTGTAGACCTATCATACAAAATAGAAGACAATGAAGATTCTAAATGGTTTGAATTAGCTCTCTACCTTATAGCAGAAAACAAATACGAAATAACTGACCCCGTAATACTTTGTAGTTACTGCACTACAAAACTTGACAACAACCAAACTCCTTCACGTGCTATCACAAATAATTTGGAATTATATCCACTACCAAAACCCCTTCAGCAACTTAATTTATATGAGAGCATCATAATTCAAACAGTGCACCCATTTCAAGCAATAATACGCCTTCAACCAAAAACTGCAAAATTACCTCCCTCTGAATTAGTGAAAGGTATTCGTGGAAAAGTAGTGTATTTACCATTAGATCTAAAAGAAAATGTGCACACTCTAGGAGTGCAACGTCCAATGCAACAATCTTTAATTATCTTGGTAAATGGAGTACCTACAAAAGACAAAACAATTTGGCAACAGCTGGTAGATTTACATAAAGTTAGAGAAGCCTTGCAATATCTTAAAGAGAATAATGAATATTACAAAGAAGTTAATATTGAAGAAAACTTGAAGGATACAACTGAAATAATTGAAGAGACACAAGAAGCTGGTCAATATGAGCTCCTAGATCCTGCTACAATATCACACACTTTAGACCATTATACAATTCATCCATTGCACTCTAATGACACCATAGAAGATGCACTGGAAACATACCAAATGCGTCAAACAAAAGGATCACCAATTAGCATATGGGAAAAAAGTATAGAAGCACATTCTTTTCCTCTACTCTTTCCAAATGGCAAAGGAGGAAGGTACGATGATAGACCTATTCAAATATCAGCATCAGAATACCGCTCATTGAGGATGTATTCTGAAGATCCCAGATTTAAACTAGCAACTTTATTTTACGGAGTTGCACACATATTAAAATCAGGATCACACTTTCAAAATATGACAGCTACACAATTATTACAAAAAGTGCAACAAAAAGATGAGGTTTTATAATTAAATATTACAAATCTATTAGCAATTATGGGTGGTACTAAAGAGTACTCGTTTCGACATCATGGAGATGTACGTTGTATGATCAGAAACCTTGGGCCACCCACTTGGTTTGTTACATTAAGTTGTGCAGAATATGCATGGGAAGATTTACATGATTTCCTACGCATATCAAACAAAACAAAACAAACATAGATATACTAACACCTGGAGAACTTTGTTCTCTGGATCCTGTTAATGTTTCAAGATATTTTCACCATGGCTTCATTGCTATGTTACATTTTATTTGTAATAAAACTGTTCCTCCCCTTGGAGAAGTACAACACTTCTTTTGGAGAAAAGAATGTCAAGCCAGAGGAGCACCACATAGCCACATCCTTTTATGGATTAAAGATGCTCCTAAATTTGGTCAAGACATTGATGCCACTGTTTTACAGTTTATTGAAAAATATGTCACTTGTGAAATTCGATCGGAATCCAAAAATAGTGATCTTCATGCACAAATTTTAAAATTTCAAAGACACAATTGTGGCAAATATTGTCGTTGCAGATAAAAAACAAAGGGAAATACTACACCAAATGGCGATTTGGTTTCCCTAGACCAGTTTCAAATAGAGGTCAAGTGAACAACCTCATGTCTTCAGTTAGACATAGTGTTAAAGGTAAATCACCTAAAAATACATATTACATAAAAAGAAAAGAAGAAGATAAATATATCAATGATTACAATGCAATCATTGCCCACTTATGGAATGCAAACATAGATGTGCAGTGCATTGCAGACAATTCTACTGCAGTTGCACGATATGTCACAGCATACTTAACCAAAGCAGAAAAGACAGAGCTGCAAGACCTCTGGAATGACCTGTCATCAGATAAAACAGTATCTCAAAAATTATACAGCTTGGGCATAAACATGCTGTCCCATAGAGAATGTGGATCCTATGAAGCAGCTGATTGTTTAACTGGTACTGCACTGTATGGTAAATCTGAAAATATAGTATGGCTAAGTCTTGGTCCAGCTAAATCTTGAAAAAGAGTTCTAAAATCATACGAAGATATAGAAAAAATAGCCAAACATGATCCCAACAGCCAAGACATTTAAAAAAAAACTATTTATTAGACACATACTACCCAAACAGGAGTACCACTTTGGAAACCATGTGTCTACACCACATAGCCCAAAACTACACATACAAAAATAATATAAAACCTGATGAGAAAAACGGTAAATACAGAGTGACAAACTGTGAAGGCAGCTTAGTAAAACTCACCAAACCAAATTTAATAAATCATATCAAATTGTCATTAAAGACCCCTCAACATAAAGAAGTATATTACATGTCCCTGCTACAACTCTTCAAACCATGGAGAAAAGAAGAAGACATTCTATATAACTATGACTTATATGAAGACGCTTTCAAAGCAAATGAAAGCACTATAACTGTTGTAAACTTTACACAGTACAAAATAATGTTGCACAATGAACAGCAACATGAAGAAGAACTCCAGGCCCAACTAGATAAGGACACTCCTGACAGTAGTCAATCTTCTGTAACAGGAAGCCAAGAACCACTGGGAGATCCACTAATAGCAAATGAGGCAGAATTAGCTATGACAGAAGTAGAAAACACCATGTGCCAATATGAAGATAAAGAAGACTTAACTATACTACAATCAAAACTTAACAATGAGCAACGTAGCATTTTTCAAGAAGTAACAAAAGAAATTGCACATGGTGTACAACATGAAAACAAAGAATGCACCTGCCAAAATCACAAACCTATACTAGTGTACGTCAGTGGTGAAGCTGGTTCTGGCAAAACATTCCTAATCAAAATCATCAGTAAGTTCCTTCAACAATTGACAAACAACAAACTGTCAGCTATTGTCACTGCCCACACAGGTTTAGCTGCCTACAACATAGGTGGTGTCACTTTACACCGATTACTACTCCTGCCAGAAGAACACCAACACAAATTAGACTATTACAAACTTTGTATGAAGCTGCAATGGAACTACGCAGAGTATTGAAACAAATGAAAATGCTACTAATAGATGAAGTGAGCATGGTGTTCAACCTAATGTTGGCTTTGATTCACCTCAGATTACAAGAAGTACTCAAAACTAACTATGAAGAGCTCTTTGCAGGAAAACACATTATTGTTTTCGGAGATCTTCTTCAATTGACACCAGTAAAAGGTGAGCCTATTTTTAAAACATTAGGACACAAACTCTGCTGTAAAACTGTTGGCAGCATTGGAAATGTCAACCTTTGGCAACATTTCCAATACAGAGAATTAACAGAATACATGCAGCAATCTACACTATAGATTGTAGATCACTTATGCCAACATCTTAAAAAGTATCAGAGTTGGTATATTTTCTAAAGAAGCAGAAGAAATATTGAAAACCCAACACATTCATGCACTTTATGGTTATAATGCATGTGTTACAGATGTTATGGAACAATTAGCCCACAAAAATTTCAATTGTATGGCCTTAATGGCAACTCTTGCAATCTGTTTAAAATTCAATGAAATAATGTTAAGTAAAGAAATGCAACCAATAATGGAAATTAGCGCCACAGACAAATTAGATATACATGGTATGACACTACCCATGTGTGAGCAAGCCACAAGACTAAATAGTTTAGAAAAATCAATCTCAAACACAGCAGGCTTGGAAAAGATATTAAAATGATCCTTAAATTGCAGAGTAATGCTTAAACGTAACCTTGATGTGGACCAAGAACTAGTTAATGGAGCACTGGGCACAGTGTTGGCTTTCAAACATACCCACGTGACAACAAAATTCAGTTTGTCAATATTCTTTTTGACAAACTTTCAGAAGTAAACAGGATAGGACGGTCAACAGCTCGGTTCTTTCTCTTCAAAGACAAGGATGTACGCAGAGAACAATTTTCTCTAACTCTTGCATACTGTAACGCTCACCTGATTCCCGTAGAGGCGCCGGTCTTGACTGGGCGTATACCGTATCTTCAAAGGTGATGTGTAACACACGGCTGGCTCTTTGGGCTGGACCTCTGTGCACTGTATGTTTGACTCGAAGGGTAAGATGTCTGCAGATAGAAAATATGGGATTAATGAACTGGGTTATTGAATGTCTCTCTCTTCTTCCCTTTCTCTCCTCCTGTAGAACCCCGAAGGTTAACGCTCTCACCTTAGGTAAGTGAACGCCGTGCTCTCCATCTGCCTCGGGGCAGGGTGCTGTAACCAGTTTCTTCACTGGATAAGGGGAGCAGGCCTCTTGACTTCAGAGGACTGCTGTCCGTCGTTTACTGCACGAACGGTAAGTTTCGAGTAATTCTAATGTCTTTAAAGTCTTTAGTAATAATGTCTCTTGTTTTGCAGGGTTCCGGCGATGGTGGGTGACGGGCTGAAGTGAGTTGAAGATGGAGCCCGTGTGATGAATAGAAGCGCCTGGAAGCACGTAAGTAAGCGCTTGTTGCCTGCTTCACGATGCGCTCTAACTGTCTTTTTATTTTGCAGGTACAAGTTCGGAGCGTCTGCAGGGTGCCGGAATACCCACTGGGTTAGATGTGGAAAGGAGTAATGGCACGTGAGTATTAAAGTTCCCCAATGTCTTTACACCCACCTTGTTTTGTCTTTCAGATGCGGGATGCAGCGCCGAAGGCCTCCGGAGCGTGCGAAGAGTTGGTAAGCTTTTGTCTTCCAGATGCCGGAATGCAGTGTGAAGACCTCCGGAGCGCACGAAGAGTAGGTAAGCCTTTGTCTTTCAGAATGCAGCGCGAGGCGTTGGTGACAGCCGATGGACCAGGTAAGTGAAGAGCTGTCACTGAAGACCGTAATGCTAACCTGTTCTTTCTTGTCTTTATAGGTGTTGCTGAAGACTGGATTCAGGATGGTAAGCCTTTTTCCTTAGGCCCAGGATCAGATGCAGAAGACACGATGAGCGTTCTGCTGCAGAGGATGCAGAATAACGCAAAGCAAGATTCATCCATCGGGTGTGGTTTAAATAGCCTCCTGTAGTGCTTAGGTGTCTCCTTCCACAGCCACGCCTAGGTAAGAAAAGAGTTCCTGCTTTCCAGAAGAGTTCCAGTGTTCTGAACCTAGGGAGTGGCTCCTGCCCCACCCAACAGGAAAAGTAGTTCCAAACAGAAGAGGATCAGAGGCTCAACTGGCAGGCAAGTAAGCAGCATGGTCTGCTGCAGGTAAGTCCACCCAAGCATTATGAGCCCGGCGCTTCCAGCGCTGGGACTGGGCATATTTATGAGCCTGGTGCCACTGGCGCCAGGACTGGGTCCAAAAGGTCCCAATTGGGACTGGTTGGCACTCGGAACCTGGGTTATGGATCTGCTTCCAAGGGAGTTGGGAAAACCCTGACCTTTTGGAAGCAGAGATCATGACAGTACACCCCCTCAAGGCCCCTCCCAAACCGGGCTTCTCCGGGGGTTTTGGCTTGTCAGGAAATGTTCGGTGAAATCTTTTGATTAGGCGAGGAGCGTGGACATATTCAGCAGGTTCCCAGGATCTCTCTTGGGGGCCGTAGCCTTTCCAGTCAATTAGGTAAAATAGTTTAGATTTGGAGATCTTGGAGTCCAGAATGCTTTTGACTTCAAACTCGAGTTCCACATCAACTAGGATAGGTTTTGGAGATTTAGTTAGTCGGGTTTGAGGTTGCACGGGTTTTAATAGAGAGACGTGGAATACCGGATGTATCTTCATGTGCGGGGGCAAGTCCAACTTGACCGCTACTGGGTTTACTATGGTAGTGATGGAATAGGGACCAAGGTATCTTGGGTTGAATGTGCGTGGCCCTTTTAGAGGTAGATATTTGGTGGATAACCAGACTTGATCCCCTACTCGATATTGAGGGGCTTCTTTCCGATGTTGATCTACTCCTTTCTTGTATTGTTCTTTAGCCCTTTGAAGGTGAGAAACAGCTTCCTTAAAGGCTTGGGTGATTGTAGAATGCAGGTAGTCTACTGCTGGTGTTTCAAGATCTTGGAGGGGATCCAACTCCGAGGTTCGAGGGTGACTGCCGTACAAAAGAAAAAACAGGGTTTTCCCAGTTCCCGAATGGACAGAGTTATTGTAGGCATATTCGGCTATCCAAAGGATGTCTTTCCAAGTTTTTTCAGTTTGTTGCAGCATGCAGCGTAAATACTGTTCCAGAGTTTGATTGGTCCTCTCGGTTTGTCCGTCGGTCTGAGGGTGGTGACTGGTCGATAGTCTCACATCAATTTGAGCCGACCGACAGCAACTTCGCCAAAAATGAGAAATAAATTGACTACCTCGATCCGAAATTAGAACCGAAGGAAAAGCGTGCAGTCGGACGATGTTTTCGAGAACTTCTCGGGCCAGAGTTGCTGCTGTTGGCAAGCCTTTGAGCGGAATGAAATGCGCCATCTTGGAGAATAAGTCCACGATTACTAGAATCGTATTGTATCCGGAGCATGGAGGTAGATCGGTGATGAAGTCCATAGAAAGCGTATGCCAAGGGCGAGGTGGGATGTCAATAGGGCGTAAGAGGCCTGCTGGTCTTTCCTTTTGACTCTTGTTTTGGGCGCATACTCCACAGGACATTATAAAGTCTCTGATATCTTTTTTCCAAGACGGCCACCAGAAGTAGCGCTTGAATATTTTCTGAGGTCTTCGCTATACTGGGATGTCCTTCCATTAAAGAATCGTGATAACAAGAGATTACTTCTTTCTGTAAATCTGTGCTGGGTAGGTATAATCGTTCTTGGAAATACAATAAGTTGTCCTTTACTGCAAAGTCCTTTCCTTGCAGATGCCAATTCTGTATGTCTGCTGGAGTTACAAGTTGCCTGGCTTTATCCTTAACTTCCTCTATGGATTGTGTGGCGATTACACCCAGAATTCTTTGTTCGGGAATGATTGGTACAGGTTTAGGGTTGATCAAGTGTTCTTCCACTCCCATCCGAGAAAGGGCATCAGCTTTACCGTTTTTTGTACCAGGTCGATAGGTAATTATGAAGTCAAACTCGGCAAAGAATAATGCCCAACGGAGTTGTCTAGAGGATTGGGCTTTTGCGGTTTTCAAATATTGCAGGTTTAGGTGATCCGTAATCACAGTAACGGTGTGTCGGGCCCCCAGCAGATAATGCCGCCAAGCCTTAAAGGCAGACTTGATAGCCAGAAGTTCCTTGTCAGTAATCGTGTAATTGATTTCAGGAGGCGAGAATTTGTGGGACCAAAATGCCACGGGATGCAACTGATTGGTTGCCGGGTCCTTTTGTGATAGAACTGCCCCCATGGCAAGGCTTGAAGCATCAGTTTCCACGATGTAGGGGAGTTCGGGGCGAGGGTGTTTTAAGATTGGTGCAGAGATAAATTTAGTCTTCAAATCCTGGAAAGCTTGTTCCGCCTCGGTAGACCATTCAAAACGTTTGTTTTTCTTTAACAAGGCAGTGATGGGCTGGACTATTCGAGAGAATTCGGGGATAAACCTGCGGTAAAAGTTAGCGAAGCCTAACATGCTTTGCACACCTTTTACGGAGGATGGTGATGGCCATTTGAGAACTGCATCGACCTTCTTTGAATCCATACGCACTCCGCCAGGTGATAATATGAATCCCAAGAATTCAACTTCAGTCACGTTGAAAACACATTTTTCCAACTTAGCGAAAAGTTTGTGTTGACGCAATCTTTCGAGGACCATTTTCACGTGTTTCCGATGTTCAGATTCCGATGAAGAATAAACGAGGATGTCGTCAATGTAAACAACAACACACACATCTATGAGCTCTCTGAGGACATCGTTCATAAAATATTGAAAGGCGGCCGGGGCATTGCAAAGTCCGAAGGGCATGACCTGATATTCAAATAGACCATACTTGGTGCGGAAGGCCGTCTTCCATTCATCGCCCTCTTTTACTCGTACCAAGTGGTAAGCTCCTCTAAGATCCAGCTTTGTATATATGCATGCTTTTCTGACTTGGTCCAGGAGTTCAGGGATCAAAGGTAACGGATATCTATTCTTAACGGTGATCTGGTTCAGGGAGTGATAATCTATACAAGTTCTAAGGTCTCCTTCCTTTTTTGGAACGAAGAACAAAGCTGAAGAAGCAGGGGACTTGGAAGGACGAATAAACCCATTTGCCAGGTATTGATCCAGGTATTGTCGAAGGTGAAGGTTCTCAGGCTCGGTGAGGGCATAAATTCTACTACAAGGTGGAGTAGATCCAGGTATCAGGTCTATCTGGCAGTCATAAGACCTATGAGGAGGTAGAGAGTTAGCCTGATCCTTCCGGAAAACATCTTGGTATTCTAGGTAATCGGGAGGTAACTGGGGAGTCTCTGAAGAAATTGCTGCCAGTGCAACACCAGGTGGAGGGTGACAAGTAGAGACACATTCTGGAAACTGGACCGTTCTTGCTCGCCAATCGATCAGAGGATTGTGTTTCTCTAACCAAGGTATTCCTAGAATAATCTGAAACTGAGGGGCCTTGATCACATCGAACACGATCTTCTCATGGTGTCCATCTTGACTTACTAGCGTCACTTCTTGAGTGGTATGCGTTACTGGCCCAGAGGCTATCTCCGTACCATCCACCGTAGTAATGACGTCCTTTACAGCCTTGGGACAAAGAGTTAGATTCATCCTCAAAACCATTTCATGATCCACATAATTGCCGATGGCACCGCTGTCGACGTAAGCTTCAATTGCATGTAATCGATCCGGATTATCAGGGCTAATGAGGACCATAGGTATCACGAAATGCAAGGTCACGGAACTGGTTTTCACGCTCGTCAAGAGGACCTCTATTCTTGTCGGGCGAGGTCGTTTCCCTGCTCAGAGTTTGTAACTTTGGTAACTGCAGCTCCTACTGCCTTCTTAGCAGGTTTCACCGGACAGTCTCGAAGAAAGTGCCCTGAGTTTCCGCAATAGAGGCATAATTGCAACTGTTTTCTCCTTTCCCACTCCTTTTGTGTTAGAGGACCTTTCAGACCCCCTATTTGCATGGGTTCCCCGGAGTCTACTCCTTTGGAAGGAGTTGGCGGTTTGGAAAATACTCGAGCATCAAACTTGGAACGATCAGCCTTCCTGTTCTGCAGTCTGTGATCTATTTGAACGACTAAGTCTATATAGTCCGAACAATCTTGTGGGGGATTCACTACTTGGGCTAACACATCTTTGAGCTCTCCACGTAGACCTCTATAAAACAGCGTAATCCTTTTGTCCTCAGGCCATTGAGTTTCCACTATCAGTCTGTTGAAAGACGCAATATAAGCCAAAAGGTCTTGATTACCTTGTCGCAACGAAAGAAGCTCATTGTCCAAGGCCTGCCCCTGTGAATGTCTTGCGAACAGTTTTTCCATACTGAGTTGAAAAGCTTGAAAATCATGGAGGACCGGATCATCTTGATTTACTAGAGGGATCGACCAGTCTGCCGCATTGCCACTAAGGTACGAAAGCACGAAAGCTACTTTAGCTTGATCAGTTGGAAAGGCTGCTGGCCGGCATAAGAAATGCAACCGGCACTGATTGATAAATACTGCAAACCTCTTTGGGTCACCAGAAAATCGTTCGGGCGGAGCCAGAGGTACATTCCCAGGTAGGTTGATCTGCACTGGATTCATAGAGGATGTAGAAGGAAGATTTCCCCCAGATGCGGGTAACGGGGTCTGTGCGGCTTGTGACTGTAGCAATTGTCTAGCGAGATCATCTGTTCGCTCCATGGAAATAATTAGTTCCTTTCTTAGAGCGTTCGTTTCCTGACGGGCTGCATGCACTTCTGCCCTTAGTTCCCCAAGTAACTGGGCTAGTTGGTCGGTATCCGAGGTTTCCATAGCGCCTGGACGGGAGTTTTGTGGTAGGCTTTGCGTTCTGTAACGCTCACCTGATTCCCGTAGAGGCGCCGGTCTTGACTGGGCGTATACCGTATCTTCAAAGGTGATGTGTAACACACGGCTGGCTCTTTGGGATGCACCTCTGTGCACTGTATGTTTGACTCGAAGGGTAAGATGTCTGCAGATAGAAAATATGGGATTAATGAACTGGGTTATTGAATGTCTCTCTCTTCTTCCCTTTCTCTCCTCCTGTAGAACCCCGAAGGTTAACGCTTTCACCTTAGGTAAGTGAACGCCGTGCTCTCCATCTGCCTCGGGGCAGGGTGCTGTAACCAGTTTCTTCACTGGATAAGGGGAGCAGGCCTCTTGACTTCAGAGGACTGCTGTCCGTCGTTTACTGCACGAACGGTAAGTTTCGAGTAATTCTAATGTCTTTAAAGTCTGTAGTAATAATGTCTCTTGTTTTGCAGGGATCCGGCGATGGTGGGTGACGGGCTGAAGTGAGTTGAAGATGGAGCCCGTGTGATGAATAGAAGCGCCTGGAAGCACGTAAGTAAGCGCTTGTTGCCTGCTTCACGATGCGCTCTAACTGTCTTTTTATTTTGCAGGTACAAGTTCGGAGCGTCTGCAGGGTGCCGGAATACCCACTGGGTTAGATGTGGAAAGGAGTAATGGCACGTGAGTAATAAAGTTCCTCAATGTCTTTACACGCACCTTGTTTTGTCTTTCAGATGCGGGATGCAGCGCCGAAGGCCTCTGGAGCGTGCGAAGAGTTGGTAAGCTTTTGTCTTCCAGATGCCGGAATGCAGTGTGAAGACCTCCGGAGCGCACGAAGAGTAGGTAAGCCTTTGTCTTTCAGAATGCAGCGCGAGGCGTTGGTGACAGCCGATGGACCAGGTAAGTGAAGAGCTGTCACTGAAGACCGTAATGCTAACCTGTTCTTTCTTGTCTTTATAGGTGTTGCTGAAGACTGGATTCAGGGTGGTAAGCCTTTTTTCTTAGGCCCAGGATCAGATGCAGAAGACACGATGAGCTTTCTGCTGCAGAGAATGCAGAATAACGCAAAGCAAGATTCATCCATCGGGTGTGGTTTAAATAGCCTCCTGTAGTGCTTAGGTGTCTCCTTCCACAGCCACGCCTAGGTAAGAAAAGAGTTCCTGCTTTCCAGAAGAGTTCCAGTGTTCTGAACCTAGGGAGTGGCTCCTGCCCCACCCAACAGGAAAAGTAGTTCCAAACAGAAGAGGATCAGAGGCTCAACTGGCAGGCAAGTAAGCAGCATGGTCTGCTGCAGGTAAGTCCACCCAAGCATTATGAGCCCGGCGCTTCCAGCGCTGGGACTGGGCATATTTATGAGCCTGGTGCCACTGGCGCCAGGACTGGGTCCAAAAGGTCCCAATTGGGACTGGTTGGCACTCAGAACCTGGGTTATGGATCTGCTTCCAAGGGAGTTGGGAAAACCCTGACCTTTTGGAAGCAGAGATCATGACACATACGCAGTCACCATTTATAAATCACAAGGTCTTACCCTAGACAAAGCAATGATAGATATTGGTAACACAGTCTTTAAAGAAGGCATGAGCTATGTAGCACTATCACGCTTACGTACACTTGACGGTCTATTTCTAACCAACTTTGATGCAAGTAAAGTAAACGCTGATATTCCTTACATTTTAGAATACAATAGACTTCGCTCACTATACACCCCCCATCTAAACACATATTCTGTACCACAAAAAGTAAAACAATCTAAAAGAAAACTAAATCAAATAGAAATGCAACAGGATGTCACTGCAAATCCTCCAAAGAGAGTACAAGAAACTAAAACTTCAACAAGTACCACAAACATAAAAGAACCCATTCGGGAAAGTAAACCAGGTACTTCATTAAAGAAGGAAGACAGACTAAAAAAAGAATCAAACAGATACAGAACTACCTGGTCCATTTAAACTCTCAAATATAGTTGGAGTAAGTTGCTACACAAACGTAGCAATGAATATTCTATTTCAATTGCCACCAATTGTTGACAATATTTACTTACACAGTACAGACCAATTGTGTTTGCAAATGTTAGTACTTCACAGAAATGCAACAAACAATCCTGATAACACGTATAGTGTTTAAGGAATAAGACAACAATTGGACTACTGTGCTGGAATGGTTACATTCACTATAAACTCACAGGAAGATCCACAAGAATTTCTAATGTACTTACTACACGTACTGGAAAACAAAAACATACCTATAAATGAAATCTTCCAGATTTCATACATGTGGAAACATACATGCACTCTCTGCAACAATGTGACACAAGAAGAAATCCCCAATGAACGCTTCATATATATATCAATACCTAATTGTGAATCCATTCCATTTCAGCAACTTGTACAAAATGCAAACCATGGTAGATTATGTACTATCTGCAATTCGGATAAGCGCTCCACGTTAGTAATACAAACACATAGTAAATACGTAATACTAATACTTCTACGTTACAATGCAGATGTACCAACAACAACTGCAAGCTGACTGGATTCACACATGGTCAAATATCACTTGGTAAGAAAACCTTCACAACAATACGTATAATCTACCACGCAGGAGCCACAACCAATTCAAGGCACTACACTGCATATATAAAAAAGAAATGTGCATGGTTTGAATGTAATGATAGTACCATTACTCTAAAGCAGAGATTACCAGCAAATCTTACAAACTCGTATTTAATGTTCTTAAAAGCAAAATTTGATAACTAAACTGTACTTAAACCTTAAGTAAACTTGTAGTAAAAAAATATAAACTGCTAAAATATTCCAAAAGCTATCCAACTGCCCAAAGATACCACAACAACTAATCAGATAAATGAATACCACTAAATTAGAGAAAAAAAATAGACCGTTAGAATACGCCAATTGGTAGCTAACTGTCCCAAAATTTTACAATATCTAAACAAATAAATAATGTGTTACTGCTCCAAAAAACTGCAACAATCCAATGTATAAAGCATTAGCCAGAAACAACAAATGAACACTGAAACCAAACAAACAAACTGTAGCATAACAGAATATATTCTTTTTTTATCCAACATAGATTTTTTTTTCTCCCACAGACCCAATGATTTTAATAAAAAACACAGAAACTGAGCAAATTGCACAGTACTCTGGTTTGTAATCTACTAAATATGAGGGTCCATAAAAACTAAACCAAACAGTAAGTATATTATAAGTACAACCATCGCAGCATATCACACCATAAATGGCTTATAACTTTGTTCCTTATAAATTTCTTTTTGACTCAACTATGGCGTATGGAAACTTTTAATGTCCACGGACATTATGAGTGTTCTTAGAACACTTTCAACTTGCCAGTGAACAATACAGACAACGTCCTCAGAACACCCCCATTTTTTTATTTGCGAACATTTCAGGAGACCGCGAGTGTTCTTAGAACACATACAAATTCCCAGCAAACAATACGGACAGCGTCTTCAGGACACCCCCTACGAACATTTCAGGAAAC
This sequence comes from Ambystoma mexicanum, assembly GCF_040938575.1. Classification (NCBI taxonomy): domain Eukaryota; kingdom Metazoa; phylum Chordata; class Amphibia; order Caudata; family Ambystomatidae; genus Ambystoma; species Ambystoma mexicanum. The sequence goes on along the minus strand of NC_090935.1, from coordinate 838,351,339 downwards.
AGCGACAGTTCTTAGAACACTTTCAACTTGACAACTAACAATACGGACAGCGTCCTCAGAACACCCCCATTTTGCTTATTTACGAACATTTCAGGACACCGCGAGTGATCTTAGAACACATTCAACTTGTCATCGAACAATATGGACAGTGTCCTCAGGACACCCCTAATGAACATTGCAGGACACTGCGAGTGTTCTTAGAACACTTTAAACTTGACAACGAACAATACGGACAGCGTCCTCAGGACACCCCCATTTTGTTTATTTCCGATCATTTCAGGACACCGCCAGTGTTCTTAGAACACATTCAACTTGCCAGAGAACAATACGGACAGCGTCTTCAGGACACCCCCTACGAACATTTCAGGACACCGCAAGTGTTCCTAGAATACTTTAAACTTGACAACAAACAATATAGACAGCGTCCTCAGGACACCCCCCATTTTGTTTATTTACGAACATTTCAGGACACCGCCAGTGTTCTTAGAACACATTCAACTTGCCAGAGAACAATACGGACAGCATCTTCAGGACACCCCATATGAACATTTCAGGACACCGCAAGTGTTCCTAGAATACTTTAATCTTGACAACGAACAATACGGACAGCGTCCTCAGGACACCCCCATGTTGTTTATTTATGAACATTTCAGGACACTGCGAGTGTTCTTAGAACACTTTCAACTTGCCAGAGAACAATACGGACAGCGTCTTCAGGACACCCCCTACGAACATTGCAGGACACTGCGAGTGTTCTTAGAACACTTTAAACTTGACAATGAACAATACGGACAGCTTCCTCAGGACACCCCCATTTTGTTTATTTTCAAACATTTCAGGACACCGCCAGTGTTCTTAGAACACATTCAATTTGCGAGAGAACAATATGGACAGCGTCTTCAGGACACCCCCTACAAACATTTCAGGACACCGCAAGTGTCCTTAGAACACATTAAACTTGACAACGAACAATACGGACACCGTCCTCAGGACACCCCCATTTTGTTTATTTTCGAACATTTCAGGACACCGCCAGTGTTATTAGAACACATTCAACTTCCCATCGAACAATACAGACAGTGTCCTCAGGACACCCCCATTTTGTTTATTTACGAACATTTCAGGACACCACGAGTGTTCTTGGAACACATTCAACTTCCCATCGAACAATACGGACAGCGTCCTCAGGGCACCCCCATTTTGTTTATTTACGAACATTTCAGAACACCACCAGTGTTCTTAGAACACATTCAACTTGCCAGAGAACAATACGGACTGCATCCGCAGGAAACCCCCATTTTGTTTATTTACGAACATCTCAGGACACCCTGAGTGTTTTAGAACACAATCAACTTGCCAGAGAACAATATGGACAGCGTCTTCAGGACACCCCCTACGAACATTTCAGGACACCGCGAGTGTTCTTAGAACACTTTAAACTTGACAACAAACAATACGGACAGTGTCCTTAGGACACCCCCATTTTGTTTATTTACGAACATTTCAGGACCCTGCGAGTGTTCTTAGAACACATTCAACTTCCCATCGAACAATACGGACAGCGTCCTCAGGACACCCCCATTTTGTTTATTTACGAACATTTCAGGACACAACAAGTGTTCTTAGAACACATTCAACTTCCCATCGAACAATACGGACAGCGTCCTCAGGACACCCCCATTTTGTTTATTTACGAACATTTCAGAACACTACCAGTGTTCTTAGAACACATTCAACTTGCCAGAGAACAATACGGACAGCGTCTTCAGGACACCCCCTACGAACATTTCAGGACACCGCGAGTGTTCTTAGAACAGTTTCAGCTTGCTTGCGAACAAAACGGACACATATTGCGTCCTCAGAACACCCCCCCCTTTACTTTATTTAGAACATTTTAGAACAGCCGTTTTGTCCGTGGACAAATCAAACACAACAAGAGCATCTACCACATAAAAAAACACAACATTTAACCTATCTCATACTCTCCCACCCTCCTCAAACACTGTTACACACAAACACACTCTACTAAATACACATTTTAAACCAAGTTTCACTGCGCTGTCCGCGGATGTCCGCAAATCCAAGATGGCGGGCGCTACAGAAAATCTGACGCGCTCCACGATCTGCGCCGTCCAATCAGCGAACACGTCGCATGTCCGTGAACATCACGCAAACCGATTGGCCAATCAGGACACTGTCCGCGGAGCGAACAGGGAAGTCTGTCCGCGGACCGAACACAGATATCACTAATTTTTAATGACCTACTTTTTGGTCATTTTAAAAAAGACTACTGAACAGATTTTCACCAAATCTCCAAAAGCACGCTTTCGGCACCAAGCCGCTACTCCTGTCCAAATTTGGTGAAAATCCATCCATCGTTTTGGGCTGTAGGCGCGAGCAAATTTTTTCCCCATTCAGTCAATGGGAAAAAAAAAAGTTTTGGGACCCCCCATAACTTTGCCCCCCCCCCGGACGAATCCTCACCAAACTTTGAAAAAAAAAATTCAGAGTGGGCCATATACTTTTTTTGCAAAGTTTGGTGGGGATTCGCCCAGGGGGAGCGAAGTTATAAGCCGCCCAAAAAGGGATTTCCCTATGGGTTTAGCAACTTAACCATAACTACATGGCCGCTACCGCAAGCCATGTAATTACACAGCCATGTTAGTGGCTGTATAGTTATGGTTAAGTTGGCAGCAAGGACATACAAGTGACATTTTTGTGTGCTAATTTTTCCATGGCATCAGCATTATGGCCATACAGAGCATGGATGTGCCAGGTTTTTAATATTGATTGTGCTTATTGAGGTAGTATACCAACTCTAATACTTTTTAAAAGGTTGGCGTATGTGAGGTCTGCAGACTGGCGCATGTTTTCTGTTAACTCACTGTATTGGAAATGTTGCCAAAGGTTGACATTTCCGATACTGCAAAACAGTTTTACGGCACAGTTTGTGTCCTAAAGGGTTAAAAATAGGTTCACCTTTCACTGGTGTCAATTGAAGAAGATCTCCGAAAACAATAATGTGTTTTCCTCCAAAGAACTCTTTGTAGTTTGTTTTGAGTACTTCTTGTAATCTGAGGTGAATAAAAGCCAGCATTAGGTTGGAGACCATGCTCACTTCATCTATTAGAGGCATTTGCATTTGTTTTAACACTCTGCGTAGTTCCATTGCAGCTTCTGTAGAAAGTTTATAATATTCTAATTTGTTTTGGTGTTCTACTGGAAGGAGTAGTAATCTGTGTAAAGTGACACCACCTATTTTGTAGGCAGCTAAACCTGTGGGGGCAGTTACAACAGCTGACAGTTTGTTGTTTGTCAATTGTTGAAGGTACTTGCTGATGATTTTGATTAAGAATGTTTTGCTTGAACCAGCATGACAACTGACGTATAGTAGTATAGGTTTGTAATTTTGACAGGTACATTCTTTATTTTCATGCTGTACACCATGTGCAATTTATTTTGTTACTTCTTGAAAAATGCTACGCTGCTCATTGTTCAGTTTTGATTGCAGTACAGTTAAGTCTTCTGTATCTTCTTCATAGTGAGACATGGTGTTTTCTACTTCTGTCAGAGCTAATTCTGCCTTATTTGCTATCAGTGGCTGTCCCAGTGGTTCTTGGCTTCCTGTTACAGAAGGTTGACTACCTGTCAGGTTCTCACATTTTGCACCTCACTTTGACAAGGTTCTTAGGAGAATAGGGTATGTCAAATACCATTCCAGGAAAGTTAGAAAGGGAAGGTGGTTGAAATATTAAATAAATTCTGTTTTGTGAATAGAGGATTTCTTTTAGTTTGTTCTATTTCCCTTAACTAAGTTTCAATTAGAAAGATGAAATGCCCCCAAGCCAAGATGGTGGAACATTTTCACAACAGTGATTGGTTCAGTTCACAGCATGCAGCATTGTGATGTCATTAGAATGTTAATAACAATTCTCAACTGCCTTTCATTAAAGTATGCATTTGAGTAGGTCACATATTAGTTAGCTCCAGTTAGTTTCCACTTTAAGTTACTTTAAGTTACCCTTTTTGAAAAGAGTCAAATATCCTTTGAGAGTTCTAAAAGTATAATAGTCAAGTAACAGAAGTAGAGGACTGCAGTAGAAGAATTCCAGAGTAAATCAGTTTGCTGAGCCAGTGAAGAGTCTTGTTCCTAGAACTCTGATAAGCTAAGTGGACTTTTGAATCTTAAGTGAAGACTCTAATTTTTCTGAAATGTTATTCATTTTAAAGACTTTAAATAAGCATTTCGTTTTTAGCACTTGAGCTTAATATCATTTTTGAGAAGAAATAGTCAAGGATTCTTTGATGATAATATATTCATATAAAGAAAGTTCAACAATGTATTTTTTGTGTATATTAATTTTATCAATATTAATAAGGCGCGCGGTTCGTTTCGCCGTGTTTTTAACCTTTAACAAAATTCTTTAATATATATATATATATAACTAACGTCTGGTTCGTTTTTGGTTTTTGAGCTAGCGTCGCGTACTTCAGTGGATTGAAAGCGCGATTAGAAAAAAGGACCGAACGACGTCGCGCGTGCGTCGCGGCCATTTTGAGTTTTCATCGTTTTTCTTCATTTTATGATACGAAGCAGTATCGGAAGAGAAAGACAATTTAAACACAGCGTTTTGGGCTCCGTAAAAGCAGAGTTTGCGAGCTATTGTTTATTCCTGTTCAATTAAGAGATTCTTTCAAGAGAAGTACAAGTTTAGCAAGAAACCTTATTTTTCTAACGTACTTCCTAAAAGGAGTTGGAGCATAAATAACTTTTACAGCAGGATTATTTTGTTTTTAGCACTTGAGCTTAATATCATTTTTGAGAAGAAATAGTCAAGGATTCTTTGATGATAATATATTCATATAAAGAAAGTTCAACAATTTATTTTTTGTGTATATTAATTTTACCAATATTAATAAGGCGCGCGGTTCGTTTCGCCATGTTTTTAACCTTTAACAAAATTCTTTAATATATATATATATATATAACTAACGTCTGGTTCGTTTTTGGTTTTTGAGCTAGCGTTGCGTACTTCAGTGGATTGAAAGCGCGATTAGAAAAAAGGACCTAACGACGTCGCGCGTGCGTTGCGGCCATTTTGAGTTTTCATCATTTTTCTTCATTTTATGATACGAAGCAGTAACGGAAGAGAAAGACAATTTAAAGACAGCGTTTTGGGCTCCGTAAACGCAGCATTTGCGAGCTATTGTTTATTCCTGTTCAATTAAGAGATTCTTTCAAGAGAAGTACAAGTTTAGCAAGAAACCTTATTTTTCTAACGTACTTCCTAAAAGGAGTTGGAGCATAAATAACTTTTACAGCAGGATTATTTTTTAAAGAGTCTTCAGAGAAACAAAAGGTAATTACCTTACACATATTTCTTTTAGCATATATGATTCTTAGTTCACACAACAATTAGACAATAGTAACAACAATGTTTTTTGGATATATTTGAATATTTCAGGATTACCAGATACTAAAAAGAGCAAGGGAGCAGAAAGACAAATAGAAGAGATATCACTAGAGGATCTACAGTCAACATACATCTCTTTGAAGTAGCCTATTAGCAAATCAAGCTTAGGCAACAGGTAAAAGTTATTTGAGAAAATATAATAGATAGTGGTCAGTAGTGATTAGAAGACTGATTCATTTAAAGTTGTATATTCTTTTAGGATCATCCCAGTTGAGCTAAACATTCCATGAAGACGGTCTGAAGTACCTGCAGTGGGAGTTCTTGTCTTTTTTTGTTTTATCCATTCCCCTTTCCCCTTGGGTTTGCCTGGCCAATAGTTTTAAAGAAGCAGGATTGTTGAGCAGGCAGGCTTAGGGGGCTAGGTGGGCCAGCTTCACTACTGCAGGATCCCACTACTTCAGTTACCTGACAGAATGAAAGGCCCACAAATGTGATCCTGCCTGAGTGAAGATGGACCCAGAGTCAGGGTTGAGTTTGGTAACTTTGGAAAAGATACTGTTAGAATTAAAGACAGAATTAAAGGAGACTAGACAGGAGACTTTGTCCCTGGGAATTAAGATGGAGGAGTTGAATAGTAAGGTGAGAAAGGAGGATTTAGCAGAAGCTTCAGGTTTTAGTTATGGAATAGAGAGGGAACCACCCACTTTGTATCCAGAAGGAATAAAAGTCAAAGAAGCTAGGGTAGTTAAAGAGAAAAGAAGTGGGGATTTTTTTTTTAGGAGGAACAATAGCTCATACACCATTAGCTCCCCCAGAACGATTTGGAGGGGATTTCAGAAGATTCATATAATTTATTATGCAATGTGAATTGCACTATATGTGCAGACCTGAAGCATTTCCCACAGAAACTTCTAAAGTAGCCTTTTTGATTTCTTATCTCACAGGAGAAGCGGCAGCTTGGTCTGTTCCTTTGGTAGAAAGTAGAGCAGCGGAGTTACATAATTGGTTGGGGTTTAAGGTGGTTTTTGGAAAGATGTTTTATAGAAGAACGCATTCCTAGAGTGTTGATGGAGAGCTTTTAGAATTACGTCAAGGAAATCGGAAGTTGGTTTCTTACATCACACAGTTCTGGGGATTTGTGTTGGAAAGTGGTTGGCCAGAGGAAAAAAGGGCTTCCATTTTTTTTAGAGGTCTAAGAGATGAGTTAAAGGATGCGTTAGCAAATATTGTGGAGGGACCTACCTCTAGTGAAGATCTGATTAATTTGGTTATACAGTTAGATATGAGATTGGGAGAGAGAAGATTGGAAAAGCGAAGGAATTTTTCTGAGAATAAGGTTTTATTTCCGAAACGAACGTCCCAGAGCAGAGCAAGCACTAAGGGAGGTTAAGGGTTCTTCACAAAATGAGGCTGTAAATTCAGTTAGACCTCCTTTGACTAAGGAGGAAAAAGACAGAAGGAGAAAGGAAAATTTGTGTTTATATTGTGGTGATAGTACCCATTTTGTAGGGAAATGCCAACGTACCCCAAAGAGATTCCAACCATTTCCTGGAAAAGGTCAACACTGGGCGAATACTGTTCAGACAGCAGTTCTATACATCACGATAAATGTATCCTTTGCATGGGAAGGTAAGCCAAGATGTGGTGGACCATGTGTTATTGATTCTGGGGCAACAGGAAAAAACATGTTGATATTAGTTTGGCAGGTGGATTGGGTATCCCTGTAGTTAAAAAGGGAATTCCTGAGCAAGTATGAGCCGTAGATGGATCACCACTTACCTCGGGATTAATTACTCAAGTGACAACTAAATTGGAAATGAAAATTCGGGAAGAGCATTATGAGGAAATTGAATTTGAACTAATTGATGCACCACAGTTACAGATTATTTTAGGCATGCCATGGCTATCTTTACATAATCCACTGATTGATTGGGGAAAGCGAACTGTAGAGTTTAAATCAGGTTTTTGTAAAGAACAATGTTTGGCAAGGTTAACTGAGGAAGGTCAGGATAAAAATTCTAATTCTATTGGAGTGTGCCTAGCAGCAGGGTTGGTGAAGGAACATATTGTGGGGGTAGTAGCTGGAGTGTTACCTGAGTGTTATAAGGATTTTCAGAATGTTTTTGACAAGAAAGAAGCTAATGAATTACCACCTCATAGAGAATTTGATTTCAAGATCGATCTTGAGGTGGGAGCACCAATCCTTTGTGGAAGAATTTATGCTCTCACTGAGAAAGAGAACGAGTTCTTAAAATAATATATGGAGGAAAATCTTGCTAAAGGCTTTATTAGACATTCGCAATCACCAGCAGCCTCACCATGGTTCTTTGTTCCAAAGAAGGACAAGACACTGAGAACTTGCATTGACTATAGAGCCCTGAATAAAATAACTATCAAAAATCGCTATCCATTACCTTTAATATCCGTAATGTTGGATAGAATTCAAGGAGCTAAAATTTTCACGAAACTGGATCTACGAGGAGCCTATCACTTGGTTCGTGTTCGTGAAAGAGATGAATGGAAAACTGCATTCAGAACTCGTTACAGACTTTTTGAGTATCAGGTGATGCCATTTGGTCTGTGCAACGCACCAGCGGCATTTCAGTTTTTTATAAACCAGGTCCTTCGTGAATATTTAGATGTATTTGTAGTTGTGTACATTGATGACATTTTGATTTTTTCTAAAGAAGAAGAACAACATGTGGAACACGTTAAGAAGGTTTTAGTGAAATTGCGTGAGAATCACCTATTTGCAAAACTGGAAAAGAGTCAGTTCCACACTAATTGTGTGGAATTTTTGGGTTTTGTATTATCTCCAGAAGGTCTTGAAATGGATTCTAGTAAAGTAAAGGCAGTTAAAGAATGGCCACAACCAAGTTCTGTAAAAGATATTCAATGTTTTATAGGATTTGCGAATTTTTATCGTCGATTTATTCAAAACTTTTCACAGGTGATTTCTCCAATTACTAAATTGTTGAAAAAGGCAGTAAAATTTGTATGGAGTGAAGAGGCTGAAAACGCTTTTAAATTTCTTAAAGAAAAATGTATTTCTGGACCAATTTTAATAGATCCTGATGTGGATCAACCTTTCTTTGTGGAGGCAGATGCTTCTTATTGTGCCATGGGAGCAGTTTTATCACAACGCCATCCAAGAACTGGACAAATTCATCCGGTAGCATTCTTTTCAAAGAAGTTTTCATTGGCTGAGAAGAACTATACAATTACAGATAGAGAACTTTTGGCCATCAAGTCTGCATTCGAGGAATGGAGGCATTATCTTTTGGGTGGACTTCATCGAGTTACAGTTTTAACTGATCACAGAAATTTTACTTTTCTTCATTCCGCCAAGACTTTAACACCAAGACAACTCTGTTGGTCATTGTTTTTTGCAGAATTTGATTTTGTGATTACGTTTAAGCCTGGACGTTTGAATGGAAAGGCTGATGCACTATCTCAATGTTTTCCAGGAAGTTTAAAGACCGATGATTGTGTTCCAGTGTCACTCTTGTCCGAGAAGAACTTTGTGGTGGGTGAAGTCCAAAAAGAAATAGATTTTCGAGACCAAATTCATCATTTACTATCTAAAGACGAATTGGAAAAATGGGAGGCCGGAGATCCTGTGCGAAGTATCAGGGAGGGTTTGCCCTATGTAGATGCAAAATTGTATCTTCCTTCTGAAGAATTACAGGAAGAGGCACTGAAGAATTGCCATGATTCACCATTGGCTGGTCATCCAGGAGTTAAGAAAACTTTGGAACTTCTTCAAAGAGAGTTCTGGTGGGAGAAGATGCGTGAAGACACAGAAAACTATGTTAGAACATGTGAAGTTTGTATCAGAGCAAAATCCGACCATCAGAAAGCTGCTGGATTATTAGTACCGCTACCAATTCCACCTCGTCCATGGCGTACAGTATCAATGGATTACATTGTTGAATTACCATCTGACAAGGGATGTTCTACAATTTTGGTGGTAGTAGATGTTTTTTCCAAAGCAGGACATTTCATTCCCTTTAAGGGAGCTGCTACAGCTACATCCTTAGCACAAGCCTTTTTGCAGAATGTTGTGAAACTTCACGGTTTACCATGTCAAGTGATTTATGATCGAGGCACACAGTTTGTTTCAAAATTTTGGAAGCGTTCTGTAAAGAATTGGGAATTGAAATTAATCTGACAACTAGTTATCATCCTGAGCGTAATGGCCAAACAGAAAGGGTGAATCAGGAGTTAGAAAAATACCTTCATTGTTATTTGGGGTCTGATCACAGTTGGGTGGAGTTGTTGTGGTTGGCAGAATTTTGTTATAACAATACTGTGAAGGAATCTACTTCTATGTCACCATTTTTTGTAAACCAGGGATTTCATCCACGTTTTCTGAGGGGAGTAGTTTTAGAAGAAGTGGAGGTTCCTGATGTGGAAAACAGGTTGAGAACTATGGGGCAAAATTTGGAGAAGGCAATTCGAGCTTTGAAAGTAAGCAAATTGGGTTACAAGAAATTTGCTGATAAGAAACGTAGAGAGGCTCCTAAATATCAAGAAGGAGATAAGGTTTGGTTATCCACTAAAAATTTAGCTTTGAAAGGAAAGAATAAATTTAGTCCCCGTTTTATAGGACCATTTGAAGTTGAAAAAGTATTCTCCCCAGTTACTTTGAAGTTGAAGTTACGATCTAGTATGAAAATACACCCTACATTTCATGTTAAATTGTTGAAACCATGTGGAAATGACGCTAGATTAATGGGAGCACCTGGTCCAGTATTTTCTGATGATGATTCTGAATATGAAGTTCAAGCTTGGATTCTAGAATTGTTCGAGGTCAGTTGCAATATTTAGTGGATTGGAAAGGTTACGGTCCAGAAGAGAGGTCATGGGTTAAAAGTGAGGATGTTCATGCCTCTAGATTAACTAAAAAGTTTCATCGCTTACAACCCTTTAAACCAGGTCCTGGGACAGGGCTTTACCGGGGGGGGTGGTTACTGTCAGGTTCTCACATTTTGTACCTCACTTTGACAAGGTTCTCAGGAGAATAGGGTATGTCAAATACCATTCCAGGAAAGTTAGAAAGGGAAGGTGGTTGAAATATTAAATAAATTCTGTTTTGTGAATAGAGCATTTCTTTTAGTTTGTTCTATTTCCCTTAACTAACTTTCATTAGAAAGATGAAATGCCCCCAAGCCAAGATGGTGGAACATTTTCACAACAGTGATTGGTTCAGTTCACAGCATGCAGCATTGTGATGTCATTAGAATGTTAATAACAATTCTCAACTGCCTTTCATTAAAGTATGCATCCGAGTAGGTCACATATTAGTTAGCTCCAGTTAGTTTCCACTTTAAGTTACCCTTTTTGAAAAGAGTCAAATATCCTTTGAGAGTTCTAAAAGTATAATAGTCAAGTAACAGAAGAAGAGGCCTGCAGTAGAAGAATTCCAGAGTAAATCAGTTTGCTGAACCAGTGAAGAGTCTTGTTCCTAGAACTCTGATAAGCTAATTGGACTTTTGAATCTTAAGTGAAGACTCTAATTTTTCTGAAATGTTATTCATTTTAAAGACTTTAAATAAGCATTTTGTTTTTAGCACTTGAGCTTAATATCATTTTTGAGAAGATATAGTCAAGGATTCTTTGATGATAATATATTCATATAAAGAAAGTTCAACAATTTATTTTTTGTGTATATTAATTTTATCAATACTAATAAGGCGCGTGGTTCATTCCGCCGTGTTTTTAAACTTTAACAAAATTCTTTAATATATATATATATATATATAACTAACGTCTGGTTCGTTTTTGGTTTTTGAGCTTGCGTCGCGTACTTCAGTGGATTGAAAGTGCGATTAGAGAAAAGGACCTAACGACGTCGCGCGTGCGTCGCGGCCATTTTGAGTTTTCATCGTTTTTCTTCATTTTATGATACGAAGCAGTAACGGAAGAGAAAGACAATTTAAAGACAGCGTTTTGGGATCCGTAAACGCAGTGTTTGTGAGCTATTGTTTATTCCTGTTCAATTAAGAGATTCTTTCAAGAGAAGTACAAGTTTAGCAAGAAACCTTATTTTTCTAACGTACTTCCTAAAAGGAGTTGGAGCATAAATAACTTTTACAGCAGGATTATTTTTTAAAGAGTCTTCAGAGAAACAAAAGGTAATTACCTTACACATATTTCTTTTAGCATATATGATTCTTAGTTCACACAACAATTAGACAATAGTAACAACAATGTTTTTTGGATATATTTGAATAATTCAGGATTACCAGATACTAAAAAGAGCAAGGGAGCAGAAAGACAAATAGAAGAGATATCACTAGAGGATCTACAGTCAACATACATCTCTTTGAGGTAGCCTATTAGCAAATTAAGCTTAGGCAACAGGTAAAAGTTATTTGAGAAAATATAATAGAGAGTGGTCAGTAGTGATTAGAAGACTAATTCATTTAAAGTTGTATTTTCTTTTAGGATCATCCCATTTGAGCTAAACATTCCATGAAGACGGTCTGAAGTACCTGCAGTGGGAGTTCTTGTCTTTTGTTGTTTTATCCATTCCCCTTTCTCCTTGGGTTTGCCTGGCCAATAGTTTTAAAGAAGCAGGATTGTTGAGCAGGCAGGCTTAGGGGGCTAGGTGGGCCAGCTTCACTCCTGCAGGATCCCACTACTTCAGTTTCCTGACACTACCGTCAGGAGTGTCCTTATCTAGTTGGGCCTGGAGTTCTTCTTCGTGTTGCTGTTCATTGTGCAACATTGTTTTGTACTGTGTAAAGTTTACATCGGTTATAGTACTTTCCTTTGCTTTGAAAGCGTCTTCATAGGAGTCATAGATGTCTAGTAACTCTTCTTCTTTTCTCCATGGTTTAAAAAGTTGTAGCAGGGACATGTAATATAGTTATTTATGTTGAGGAGATTTTAATGACAATTTGATATGATTAATTATGCTTCGTTTGGTAAGTTTCACTAAGCTGCCTTCACAATTTGTCACTCTGTATCTACCTTTATTTTTATCGGTTTTTATATTATTTTTGTTTGTGAAGTTTTGGGCAATGTTGTATAGACACATGGTTTCCAAAGTGGTACTCCTGTTTGGGTAGTATGTGTCTTGTAAATTGTTTTTCAAAATGTCTTGGCGGTTAGGATAATTTTTGGCTATTGTTTCTATGTCATCGTATGATTTGAGAACTCTTTTTCTAGATTTAGCAGGACCAAGACTTAGGCCCTCATTCCGAGTAGGGCGCACAGGGATACCGGGCACCGTTAAGGACATCCGTGCCGGCAATCCATTTGCACCCTATTCCAAGGTCCCTTAACGGGTCCCTTCCTTAATGCCTGGATTTACGAGGCATTATGGACGGTGCCGTTAACGGACTTCAGAGCAATTATCGCCTATTAGCACCTCCGCTTTTCCCATTGAGCCCTATGGGGGCTGAAATGGGAATGGGGAATGGCTTTTTCAATGGGGACTTAACGGTCCCACAAAGGTCGGAATAGACCGGTAAGTCCCCATTGAACCAGGGCGGACTCGGTACCGGTATTGGAGGTAGTTATGGCGCAAATAGCTCCATGATTACCTCCAAACTCAGAATGAGGGCCTTAGCCAGACTATATTTTCAGATTGTCCATACAAAGCATTACTGGTTAAATGATCTGCAGCTTCATAGCAGCCACATTCTCTATGCGAGAGCATTTTTATGCCTAAATTGTACAATTTCTGAGACAGTGTTTTGTCCAATGATAGGTCATCCCAGAGGTCTTGAAGCTCTGTTTTTTCTGCTTTGGTTAAGTAGGCAGTAACATATCGTGCAACTGCAGTGGAATTGTCTGCAATGTACTGCTCATCTATGTTTGCATTCCATAAGAGGGCAATGATTGCATTGTAATCATTGATATATTTTGCTTCTTCTTTTCTTTTTATGTAATAAGTGTTCTTACGTGATTTACCTTTAACACTATGGGCCTCATTACGACTCAGGCGGTAAGGGGTTAACGGCAGCGTAAACAGCGCCGACCCATACCGCCTGAGTACGAGGTCCCTTAGCGCCATGGAGGTTTTAACACCTGCTTTTAGCAGGTGTTAAAATCCATGGCGCTAAGGGACCATGGAGTTAATTACGCCACCGTAATTTATGGTGGCGTAATTAACGCCTTCCCCACTCCCATTATGCCCTATGGGGCAAAAATGGGAATGGGGAAGGGTAAATAGGGATTGGGGACTTACCGCCCCCGCCAACCTCGGAATGGGGCGGTACGTCCGCCAACCACCATGGCGTAAACATAGTTTACGCCATGGTGGTAAAGTCACGGCCCAGGCGGTAACTTACCGCCTGGGTCGTAATGAGGCCCTATGGCCCTCATTCCGAGTTTGGAGGTAAGTACTGTCCCTTACTGACATGGCGCAAATAGCATGTCCGAGCTGGCAGCAGCCCACTAAAAGCGGACTATTACGACTTTGTGGGCACAAGATTTGCGCCATGCCAGTAAGGTGCCTACCACCATGTCGCAAAAGGGCCCTAAAAAGCGCTTACCGGCATGAAGCGCACCATAGATAACACTTCCGCCATAGTCCAAAGTGGCATTAGCGGTGACCGTAAATAGCGGTGACTGTAATTACCGGTCACCGCTATTTACAGTCACCGTTAAATAGCGGAACCGGAAATAGCGTCATTGCAGAGGAACGGGAAGGAGCACGGCGGCCATCTTTAAAAACACAATCCATTGCCATCCTCACCACACAGGACCCCTGGAACACTGGTGATCGACTGGAAAGTTCATCCAAGTACCCAGGAATGCCTAAAGCACCCAAGAAGGGATCTGCCCACCTCCGAAAGGAGTGCTTCAGTCAGGATGAACTACAGACGCTCGTAGGCACCCTTCACGAACATGCTGCAACAGTGTTCAGCAGCAACATGAGAAGGGAGGCTGTGTTGTGAAAAAATGAAATTTGGGCACTAGTATGCCAGAAGGTCAGTGCAGTGGGCAACACCACCCGCACGGTCAAGGATTGATGCAAAAGGTGGGATGACCTGCGGCTTAGAGTGCGGAACATTCTTTCGGCAAACCGTGCCCAGGCTTTGGAGACCGGAGGAGGACCAAGTTCTCCAATTAAGCTCACACCATGGGAGGAAACATGTGCGAGCATGATCGGACCAGAATCCATAGAAGGGGTCGGAGAGATGGAGTGTGGCACCACATCGTCTGCTGATGGAGGTGAGCATCCAAAGTAAAAACTGCTAAGCCAAATGTGATGAAAGTCAATGCCAATGTCTGTCCAAAGAGTGACACCAGGGTCGGCCACACACACACTCGCTGTGAAGTATGCCGAATCAAGTGAGACACAAGCCGGTGCCTGGTGCAAGGCCGTAACGTACATGAAACATACCACACAAAGTAGTAAATGCCATAAGGCACACAGCGTCCTTGATCTAAATAGTGTGCATGTCAGACAGCACGGTACCTGGCCAACATGAGTGACACCGACATATGCCTGCATTTACCACCCATGTATGGGATGACGTGCCATTCCCTACACAAATGTCGATTACCCACAATTGTGTGGATGTGCAATCGTACCAATGTATGTATGCTGCCTATCCAAACATCACTCATGCCGCCCCTCTCTTTCACCCACACAGGCAGTGAGCACGACAGTGAGGAGCAGGACAGCAACCGTCCCTCCACATCCAGGGGCCAAGCCAGGGGGCCACCACCACCTGCAACAGCAAGGCCCGTGGAGGGCACACCACCCCTGCCCCTCACTGCACTGCCTCCAGACACCTGTCCAACGCCACGGTCGGAGGAGTCCAGTGTGGCTGGGGAGGTGGCAGCCATGGCCCCCTCGCAGTCGAGGACAGCCCCAATGACATCTGGGGCACCATTGAGGATGACTCAGTGGATGTTGTCCACACCCCACCACAATTGACATCCCCCCAGGTATCCATGAGTGACACTGTAGATACCAACACACCATAGCAGTCTGGGCAAGAACAGACACAGGGACATATCAGTCCCGTATACAGTCCCAGGGAGGATGAGCAGGATGCAGGATGGACATGCCAGCCCGATCCCCAGCAGGGCCACTGGTGCAGCCGCAGAAGCACAGCGGGCTGACCAGCTCACTGCCCTAATCCATGAATTCATGCAGGACAACCGACAGTCCAGGGAGTAGCACTGGGGCAGTCCATCACTGACAACACAAACCGCCTCTGCAAGGAGCTTGGGCGCATCGCCGATGCATTTGAGGAAGCTCTTCCCACCCAACAGCCTCAGCATGAGGCCACACAGTCCACAAGCATCTCTACAAGACCAGCCCACTTCGACGGTCACTCTGTGCACTGCGCCGCTGTGACATGCCTCCCCCTGGCTCCGGGAGTGCAGAGTGACTTTACTGGCAGCCTCATGTGGGCTCCGTGGACCCTATGGGACTTGTGTGGGGGAGTTGTGGAGGGAGGGGGGCGAGGGTGTGTGGGGGAGTTGTGGGGGGGGGAGGGGGTGAGAATGTGTGGGGGAGATGTGGGGGGAGGGGAGGGGTGTGAGGGTGTTAGAGGGTTTGTTATTCACATTCATGTTATTAGTTTCAATACACTGGTTGTGTTAAAAAAAAAAGAACCAGAGTGGACATTCATCATTGCACATGTGTCTTGCACAGTGCATAGTTTACATGTACCCCACACCCAGTGCCCTATGTCCTACCATCATGTCACCCTCTGCTGACATGTAAGTCAGAAATATTGTGCAATCACTGACTGGCACACAGCATGTCCCTTCTGTGCATCGCCACTGTGATGAGTTCCTGACACATCTTCATCATCCCCTTCTTCTTCATCAGGTGGTAGGTGTTCCCTGTCAGGGGGCAGGGGCACGTTCCGGCGGATGCATATATTGTGCAGCATTACACATGCCATGGTGATCTTGGCACCTTCTCATGTCTGTAGAGGAGTTCCCGACCCGACCGACTGAGGCAGCAAAATCGTGCCTTCAACAGGCCAAAGGACTGGTCAATTACGACACGTGTACGGGTATGGGAAGGATTGTAGTCCTCCTCGTGCCTGTTCTGTGGGTTTCAGACAGGGGTCAGGAGCCACGGCTTCAAGGGATAGCCACCATCACCTGCATGAGAGGGGAATGAAGGTGAATGTTTGCACATTCATGTCGGACAACTGTACTAGTCTCACATGGCTGCAGGTAATTGGTGCTCACATGCACATGTCCCTGGATGCATTGACCCCGTTTCAGGTCCCGATATGTGTCCTGTGCAATGGACTAATGGTGTGGTTGCATCCTCAAGATGATTCATGGTGTGCACTGTCATCTTGTTCTATGTGCATCGTATATGCATACAGCACTGTTTGAGTAAAATTAGTGATGTGTTGAGTTCTGTGAGATCTAGTAGGGAGCGTTGGCTGTAGTCTGTACAATATTGGGCATTCTGCACTGATCATTTCCATGGTGACATGCAGCACTCCTATGGGTGTGCCAAACCAGTGACACACTGTGGAATGCTTTGTTAGCTCAGTTCAATGCACTCCCATGGATGACTGTCCTGTGTGCTGATATGATGGAGGCAGCAACATAGTGCATATGCACTCCATAGTGCAGGATGGCCTTACGGTGGGTGAGGGCCACTGATGAGTGGTGCATGTGCTGTGGGATGTGGGCTGGTTACCTGTTAGTCATGTAGTGATAGTTGTCGGCCCTACTTCATCACTACGGGATTTTGGAGTCATATCTGTTATTGATGCTTTCGGGCACAGTGTTCGGTGATGCGCACATTGTGCACTGACGGCAACATTCCCACTCAGGTGGAATATGCACTCCCCCCTTCCCACCCAGGTGGAGTATGCATCCCCCCTTCCCACCCAGGTGGAGTATGCATCTCCCCTTCCCACCCGGGTGGAGTGTGCATCCACCCCCCTCACAACACCGATGCACTGCCATGGCCCAGTCAGGCAGCTCACCAAGCAGCCAGGCACGTCGTCCAGCATGTCAGTCCATTAAGTGTGGTAGTGTGGAGTTCCGCAGGACCATAGAGTCATGAGCTGATCCGGGATATCGGGCACAGCAATGTGTGATGATCTTGCTGGCGTAGCATACCATCTGCACATTGATGGAGCGTTATTGCTTGCGGTTGTGATACACCACCTTCATGGCATGCAGGACCAACAACTCCACGTGGGTGAAGTCGAGGGCACCTAAACAATTTGGCACGCCTGCCAGTGCATGGAAGGCAACTTTTGTAGCGAATATCTCCTGGGGAGTCCATGGTAGGGATATGTAGTCCCTTGTGTGCTTGAGGAGCACTTGGTTCAGAATCCGGCAAAAAAAAGGGTTGTGATATGCCATGCATGTGCCCCACTGTGTGCTGGTAGGTGCCTGTGGCGAGGAAGTGGAGGACAGACGCTACCTTCAGTAGAGGGGGGATGGCAGTGCGTATTTCAATGAGGCTCACTATGTCGTCGTGTATCAGGTCCACTATGGTGGTGAAGGTGTCCCGGTCAAGCCGGTACAGGGTGTGGATCTGCTCAGGGGTTAAATTGAATGGACTGGCTCTGATGCGAGGGATTGTGGGCTGCCAGGGTGGTAACGGTGGCTGCACTGGTGGGGCATGCTGGGCTTGTCTCACCCTCCTTCTCCTCCTGCATCTCCTCTGTGGTGGCGGCTGTTGTTGTTGATGTTGATGTTGAGGCATTGCAAGCAGGTCCTCCAGCTCCAGTAATGATACTACTATTGGTATCATCTTGGTGTGGGAGGGGGTGTGCTTTGTGGGTGTGCTCCTTTTGTACTAGCCCTGACTCCATTGCTTCCACCTGTGCTGATTGTGTGCACCTGAGGCAGTTGGAAGCACCCTCAGGGCTCTTTACGCCTAGTCAGCGATGCCGATATTTAGGCCATGCCGGTATGCACTTTTTCCGGCTTCATGAGGCCGTCATTTGCTTGTCCACCTCACTTGTGATCTTTTCCGGTTTACGGCATGCCGCTAATGCCGGCATGGTAATACCGTTAATAGCGGTCTGGTTGGTCAAAATAACCTGTAGCGGTAGACGATGCCGGTAATCCTTTACCGGCATCGTTTTTCCCTTATCTCCAAACTCGGAATGAGGGCCTATGTCTAACTGAAGACATGAAGTTGTTCATTTCACCTGTTTCTGTATCTGGTCTAGGGAAACCAAAGCAGCATTTGGTGTAGTATTTCCCTTTGTTTTTTGTATTTGCGACGACAATATTTCCCACATTTGTCTCTTTGAAATTGTGCAATTTGTGCATGAAGATCACTATTTGTTGCTTCTAATGGAATTTCACAAGTGAAATATTATTTGATAAACTGTAAAACAGTGGCATCACTGTCTTGACCAAATTTAGGAGCATCTTTAATCCATAAAAGCATGTGGATATGTGGTGCTCCTCTGGCTTGATATTCTTTTCTCCAAAAGAAGTGTTTCACTTCTCCGAGGGGAGGAACAGTTTTATTACAAATAAAGTTTAGCATAGAAATGAAGCAATAATGGAAATATCTTGAAACATTAATAGGATCTAGAGAGCAAAGTTCTCCAGGTGTTAGTATATCTATGTTTGTTTTGTTTTTGTTTGATATGCACAGGAAATCATGTAAATCTCCCCATGCATATTCTGCACAAATTATTATAACAAACCAAGTGGGTGGGCCAAGTTTTCTTATCATACAACGTACATCTCCGTGACGTTGGAACCAGTACTCTGTAGTACCACGCATGTTTGCTAACAGATTTGTAATGCTTGATTGTAAAACCTCATCGTTTTTTTGCACTTTTTGTAGTAATTGCATAGCTGACATATTTTGAAAGTGGTTGCCTGATTTCAATGTGTGTGCAACTCTGTAGCATAGAGTTGCTAGTTAACTTTCAAAGTGTAGGTGGAATATGTATTCCACATTTTATCTAAATCTGGGATCTTCAGAATACATTTGTAACGAGCGGTGTTCTGATGCTGTTATATGAAAGGATCTAGTATCGTACCTTCCTCCTTTCCCAGTAGGAAAGAGTAGAGGAAAAGCATGTGCTTCTACACTTCTTTCCCATATGCTGATTGGTGATCCTTTGGTTTGTCGCATTTGGTACGTTTCTAGTGCATCATCTATGGTGTCTTTAGAGTGTAATGGATGAATTGTATAATGGTCTAAAATATTGGATACTGTAGCAGGATCTAGAAGTTCAAATTGACCACTTTCTGGTGACTCTTGAATTATTACAATGGTTTCCCTCAGGTTTTCTTCAATTTTCATTTCTTTGTAGTATTCATTATAGCCTTTTAGATATTGCAAGGCTTGTCTAACTTTATGTAAGTCCACGAGTTGTTGCCACATGTTTTTGTCTTTTGTAGGTACACCATTTACTAAGACAATTAGAGATTGCTCTATTGGATGTTGCACTCCCAGAGTGTGCACATTTTAATGGTAAATAAACTACTTTGCCACGAATGCCTTTCACTAATTCAGAGGAAGGTAATTTTGCTGTTTTTAGTTGAAGGCATATTATTGCTTGAAACGGGTGCACTGTTTGATAGGAGGGTAGCTCAGCAGCAACGTCCTGGCCTTGGAAGCAAGACGACATGAATCAACACAGGTTCGATCCCCGGGTCCGTGCTTAGAAACCTCTTGGTATTTAAGCGAGTTATAAATACGCAACTAAGACAAAAAAATAAAACAATTACGCAACTAAAAAAAAACAATTCCTTAATAGTGCCTCGATGCCCGCGGGCTGTGTGAGCACTTTAAAAATGCAAAATAAATAAAATAAAAAACATAAATTGAGTTGTTGCAGGGGTTTTGGTAGTGGGAATAATTCCAAGTTATTTGTGATAGCACGTGAAGGAGTTTGGGTGTTGTCAAGTTTTGTAGTGCAGTAAGTGCAAAGTATTAAGGGGTCAGTTATTTTGTATTTGTTTTCTGCTATAAGGTAGAGAGCTAATTAAAACCATTTGGAATCTTCATTGTCTTCTATTTTGTATGTTATGTCTACTGTTTTTTGTTACTTTTATGAAAAACTGCGGCAACACACACACACATGGTTTGGTACTTCAGCGGATGTACTTTTAAATTTTAGTATTTCTTTTTTGTATGTGTGTAGTAGAAGGTTGCCATCTGTACAATTGTTGCTAGTCTGTTGTAAAGCTATTGCATTTTGTAAGTGGCTTTCACTACCAAAATATTTTCTCTGGATGTGCTCTATTTCTTCGAGTAGGTCTTTGGCTGTACCATGTAGAAGATTGTTATTTAAATTGGCTAGTGCTAAAGCACAACTTTTAGCATTGTAACGTTTATAGACTAGATTTCCTATAGTTGAATGATGTATTGATATCATTTTGATATGATGGAAAGTGCTTTTGCAAATAGGTCCTGAAATGCAGGCTAATGAATGTCTTGTAGCCCTGTGGATTTGCGCACATGAAAGGTATCCATATTTTGTAGCAGTTTCATTTTGATTTTGTCTTTGCCTTTCACATACTGATTGAGGAACTGGCGTAAAGATTTGAAAGATTTTTTTACAATGTTACACATTGACGTGCATGGCCATTTGTATACTGGACGTTCTGGTTCAGTGGAATGGAGAGGTGATATTGAGTTTACTGGGGATATTTTTGTAAGCAGTATTTCTTGTTGCATTATGGTATTATTACGTTTTTCATAACCTCGTCCTCTGCTATCTATGACAATTGTGTTTGTTTGATTTTGTTTGTATGCTTCTTCATTGAAATATGGTTCTGTGCTCGTGGTGTGACTCCATTCACCTCCACAGATATTTAAGAAGTTATTTTTGTTAACATTCCGTTTATTGAGAATTCTTTTTTGTAATTTAGTAGTTCGTTTGGTTAGTGATTTCATTCTGTTTAATACTAAAATAAATAACTTCCTTTTGAGAAGGATTGCACTGTCTATGAGAGCTTCTAGGATTAATTTTCTACGGTAGGTTTTAAGGGTTGTGCATGATTTCTCTCCTGTTTTTATAACATTCTGAAGGACTCTGTGGCAGAACATTTTTTCTAAAATACTTTTTTGGGTGTGGTTACTTGCCACTAAATCAATATGTATAGGAGCAGTGTTAGCGGTTGAGGTAGCTGAATTCTTGTTAATCACTTTCTATTTGTTTTACATTTTGAAAGAGGAGGGAAGTTTTTGTACTGGAAGATTGTTTTGTTTTGCTTAATGACTCTATTAGATCTAGTGTTTGAACTTTTTGTACAAACTCTGCTAGAGATGTATGCTTATTTTGGACACTTTTATTTTCATTTGCTCTACCTCTGTGTTGCTTTCTACAGACTTGCTTTTTGGAAGGTATTCTTTTGGGTCTGTTGAAAAAAAAAGAAGGTATGGGTTGGGCTGTTCTGCAATGTATGTGTGCTGTATGCATGAGTGTCTGAGTATGATGTTAAGGATGTATGTGGTGGTGTGTGAATTGTGCATTTGGCAGCTACAACTAGTTGGGAAGGCTATTCTTGTATTTGTATGTTAGTATCCTGGGGTTCAGATGACAGTAGAAAGTAAGCTAGTGGTGAGGAGAAGCACTAATAGTAAATCTAAAGGTATAGAATTAAAACAGTTCTTTGTTCTGCAATACTAACATTATAGGGGCTGAGTTATGTCATTTGTGCACCGAAAAACAGGGATTTGTGTGCCATTCTGCCTGTAAATCTGTTTAACAAATGGGGATTTGTGGACAGAATGGTGCAGAAACTTCTGTTTTTTGGCGCACAGATTCCATGAATCAACCCCACAGTTTGTTTGAGTAACAGGAAGAATATTATGGTAGTATTGCACTTACTTTTTTTGTTTGGAATGAACAGGTTTCTTCTGAGTTGTTGTTTATACTTCAGATGCTGCTGCTTTTCAGGAGAGTGGTCTTCTCTGCAATTGTAAAAGAAAGAAGTTAGTAATTGTGAGTGTTTATAGCACTGATGTTAATTTAGACGTTGATTGTTATGTCATCTGTGAGCTTTTCAATAATAGTGTCTATCTGTGTGAGTGTTTAAAGATGCATGAATTTATACTGGCTGTGTGTAATTTTATAATACACTACTTAGTGTTTTTCTACAATTATACTGTTATTTCTCCTATCTTTTAATATTATTATTTTTAAGATAGTTGTGTGTGTAAAAAAAGGATTTAGATAGCAGACAGGTTTGGAAGTGACAGTTGATTAAAGCAGATGGGAAAAATAATAGTAAGTTCATTTTATAGGTTATATAGGTTAAGTGGCAGTTACTCTGCTTATATGCATTTATAAGAGTTGTAAATGTACTCTGCATAAAATATGCCACATCCGGGGTTTTCCAGCAAATCCAGCATGGAAAGGGGACTGTAGGGATTACCCAATCATGTGTTGAGGTTGTGGATTTGTGTTGAAAGAGACTGTGTGTAGTGAAAATGGCAGAGGTGGAGAAAGTGAGGGTGTTGGTGCTTGTAGATATGTTTGTGCATGGTTTACAGCAGCATGCTCAATGCAGCCATGTGACACACAATGTTGATGTTAAAGGAGTGAAGGTGGTGTGGAACACTGTGCCTTATTGCAATGTACAGGGAATTGTAAAAGTTTTTGAAGATATGGGCAGGATGAACAGCCCCCATGTGGTAGTTTTGCACCGTTTTGCTATCCATTTGGGCTATGTCAGTGTCCCTACTTTGTTGGCAGATTTGGAACACTTGGTTCAAGCAGTAATGAACATCCTTCTAAATGCAAAGTTATTTTTTCTGGATTAGTACCTAGGGCAATATCTACATTAGTTCTGTTTTTCGTCCTCAGCAAAACATTGCTAGGTGTGCAATCAACCGAGGCATGTGTGCTTTCATGCTTAGAGCTGGTATGTTCTTCTGTAATAATGAGAATATTGATTCTAGTACTGCTGTTTATTTTAAAGAAGATGGCATTTCTTTATCTTTGTTGGGAAATGCCATGCTGTTTTGGAATGTAAGGGTTGCTTTGGAGAAGGTTATGTGAAGATTTTAGTAGTAAAGTAAGAAAAAAAAGAGCAAAAAATACAAAATAACAGGTGTCTGTCTGGCAACTGCAAAAAACAAAAAAAAAGTCTCTTTTCAGAGCCAACCTCAAAGGGGAAATGGGGCACACTATTTAAATTTACATTCACCATGCTCAGATTTTCGATATGTCCGCGGACATGGTGGTAGTCCATGGACAGCGCGTTCCTGGGGTGGAGCGTCATGCAAATGAGAATGAGCGGAGCTAGGGATTGGTCAGTAAAGTTTACTGGGTGTGTTGGAGAGATTTTGTCAGAACGTGTTTTTCCTGAGAGAAGAACAGATAGCTATGGCTGTGTGTTTCCGAAAACAGATTAGCTGGATTTTGGGAGACTCATGGATACATTAGTTGGAGGTGCATGCAGAACATTGAGGAGTAGCTGCAGATCTTGGATTCCGTCATGTGGAAGTGCACTGGCATGGAGTGCATGGAATGAAGTGGCTGGGCTTGGTACCTCTCTGTGCTACTTTAGAGACACAGCATCATCCAGACATAATTATAATTCATTGTGGAGGGAACAGTTTAGGACATGTGTCTGGAATTTCTTTGCAATTTGCAATGAAAGAAGGACTTGGGAAAGTCATGGACACGTTTCCAAATTCCCAAGTAATTTTTTCTCGTATTGCGCAAAGACAAATGTGGCTTCATTCTTCTTTATTTGGTCCACAAATGGAGAAAGCGAGGTGCAATGTCAATAAGGCTGTTTGTGCCTTTCTAAGAGATGCTGGCATGTTCTTTTTTCACAATGAAAATATCATGTTTCGTAGCACATACATTTTTAGCAGAAATGGAGTCCATCTTACTTATGCTGGCAATCAGATTTTTCTGAGAAATGTACAAAATGCATTTGAACCTTTTTTGGAATTAGAGTCATCTATTTTGCAGTATATGTTGATGATTTCAAGTTTTTCAAACACACAAAAACACCACCAAAAGGCTCTTTTCAGAGACACCACGTCCTCCCATAGAAAAGTGCATTGGTTTTGCTAGGGCAGCACCCAAAAATGTATATGTCCGCGGACTTCCAAAAAATGCACAGGGCCCTGCACTGTTTATTTGCCACTTCTATTTTTAAACTGTTTAAGGTGGCTCTGAAAAGAGCCTTTTTTTTATTTTTGTTGTTTTATATTTTTTCTGTTTTTTTACCCACGACACACTAGGAGAGGAGGGGAAAAGAAGGTAAGGAAGGGACACCAACCACGGGGATAAGAAAGGGCAGGTGGAGAGAGGAAGATGTAGGGTGGGCCTTACTTAGGTAGGTTGCAGGTCTTCTGGTGCTCCACAACCATAGTCTTGAAAGCACTTCGAAGACTCTCCCTTCTGCAGAGTACTGCATCGCAGTACATACACAATATTATGACCCTCGAAAGATAAGGGTAAACAGCATCATGAATGGCCTGTGAAGCAGCTGCAGGCATGTGCTCTCCCACAGGAATGTCTCTTGTGGTGAGAGGAGCAGAAATGGAAGATGCTGCAGAGGAACTCAACCTACTACGTTTATCACAAGGTACAACCTTGCAAATGTTTGCACTGTGGAATGACGTTAGGTGTCACTTCATGGATGTCGTACCAAAATTGTATGAACCACCTCATATTTGCAGGTGACCTTGTTCGCACATGCTTTTGGTATGTTACCATGAGTGGTAAACAACCGCCACACCCAAGACTCCCAGAGAGTGCTGGTAGTAGGGAATTCCTCGACCTCATTCTCTTCATCCTCTTTATCCTCATTCTCTACATCCTCATGCCTGTTCCCCGCTGCAGGCCCTCGAGGGGGTGGTGGTGGTGGAGGGTTTGGGGGTGTTGCTGAGGCAGATGTAGCAATAGCAGCCATGGATGCCATCAGGGTGGATGAGGTAATCTCAGCAAGAGTAGCAAAGGCAGCAAAAGTCAATCTGCAATAGCCAGAAGTACAATGAAGATCGGCTCGGGGGTGTGGCCTTTTATAGGGGTGAAGGGGTGCGCTTTGCGAACAGATCGAACACCCAAAAATTTCCAAAAAGTTCCAAAAAGTATGTGGAAAACTTGGGTTATTGTCTGGGACATATGCAATGGTGAATCTATACTGTAAAATAATTTGGATTGTCTGAAAAAGTTATTTTAAAATGTTGGGGAACCGGACAGTGTCCGCAAATTAGGACACACTTTCATCATGAGTGCGGCCATATGATGACGTCGGGAACACGTCTGCGAAGAAAACGGGTGTCAGCATGCACGCGGGTGTTGTACGGAGAGTGTTTGGGTCCTCAAACAAATTAAAAGGGCGACACAAGTGAGACGGACAGTTATGGAAAGGTGTGATGTTCGCAGGATTTACGGGTGTGGTGCGCATGTGCGTAGATGTTCTGCAGACTGTACGTACAGGTATAGTGTCCTTAGGATACCTCCATTTTGTTTGACTACGGACATCCCGGACACCGCGCGTGTTCTTAGGACAGTTGAAACTTGGCTGCGGACGGTACGGACAGGTATAGTGTGCTTAGGATTCCTCAATTTTATTCAGTTATGAACATCCCGGACACCGGGTGTGTTCTAAGAACAGTTCCATCTTGGTTGTGAACGGTACGGACAACTATAGTGTACTTAGGTCACCCCCATTTTGTTAATTTACGGACATTCCGGACACCGGGTGTGTTCTAAGAACAGTTCCATCTTTGCTTGCGAATGCTACGGACAGGTATAGTGTCCTTAGGACATCCCCATTTTCTTCATTTACGGACATCCCGGACACCGGGTGTGTTCTAAGAACAGTTCCATCTTTGCTTGTGAATGGTATGGACAGGTATAGGCCCTCATTCCGAGTAGGGCGGTAAGGGATACCGGGCACCGGTAAGGAGACCGGTGCCAGTAATCCCTTACTGCCCTACTACAAGGTCTCTTAGCGGGTCCCTTCCTTAGCGCCATGACTACCACCATACTCAGAATGAGGGCCATATTGTCCTTAGGACATCCCCATTTGGTTAATTACGGACATTCCAGACAGGCACGCTTTCCGCAGACATTTTAACTCCTTTTTAAAAAAAAATAAGACACAAAGGATTTCATTAAAAGAATATTTTTTTATTATATGCATATACACAATTTATGAAAGAGAGGGGGAAGCAGAAACTGATACAAATACAGGGGAATTAGGGGTTTGGAGAGGATGAATGGGAGGGGATGAAGGGATGGAAGTCTCATCAAAACGTTTTTCTTGGTGTTGAGGGTTTGGGGATAGTTCACTGGGACATGGAGAGGGGGAATAGGTACATGTGGGACAATGGTATTTATTTTTTTCTTTTATGTGGTCCTCCACAAACAGTTTCAAAACATTGAATTTTCCTTGAGCCTGTCCATTTTCTGTTCGATGCGTTGCAGAGTATTTTCCAATGTGTCTTTTGGTGTATTATTTTCAATGTTTGTATGGTCTGTTAAAAATAAATATATATGAATTTGCTTATATAGAGAAGTGTCTACCATTAGTATCACTGTCTTCAGACATTTCCTCACGTGAAAAATGTTCAAGCCATTCCAAAGTACTGCACATTTCTGTGTGAAAAACAAAAATATATTAATTGTAGTGGACCTAATACAAAAAGTTTAGAAATATATAAGAAAACTGAAGTTTACTTACTAGTTTCTGGTAAGTTGTGTTTGTACGGATGTTTAGGACTACTGTTGCATCTAGCTCTGCAGTTTCTGTGAGGTAATTATGTTGGAGGCATAGCTTTTTTGTTTTAGTAAATTCCATTTTACTACATATGGTATTTAAATGGATGGTTGATGTGTTAGATATATAGGTTCCACTGCTTATTTATTATTACATATAATGTGTTAATGTGCTGCTTTTTGAACTTGTGCAGTGTTTATACGGCATGATAGAACAATTTAAGATACCCCCTGAGTGTTTGGGTAGTGTTGTTGTTGTCCGCGGACATCAAAATCATTAGCATGGGGTTTAGTATGTTCTATGTTACATGTATATAAAATAAGGGAATCCTAATAAACAACTATCAAATTCACACTATGAAAATGTATATTCAGTAAAAAAAACTTTGTTAAAGGGACGTTATGGTTAAGTTGTACTACTAAAAACCTATGAAATTCAGTGAAAAACGTTGTTAAAGGGACGTTATTGTTCCAAGTAAAACCGAAAAACCCCTGAAATTCACCAGTTATGGCAAGCTAAGCAACCATAACTCACCCACGACATCAAATATGACATCACAAATGTCATTGATGACATCACATGTGTATGTACTTTTCATGAAATATGTGTACAAGGGATTCTTATTATAATGTTGCGAAAAAAGTGTCAAGGATCATTGCAATAAATATCATACCCTAATTAGTGCATTGAACGATGCATTGATATAAATAGCATTCTACTATGGGGTTCTTTCTAGTATACTAAGCTATTCATGCAGAAACATAGCATTGTGTGCAGCGTGCAAAATGAAGGTATAATATTCGTAATGTTAACATGTTGAATAATGAAATGATAATTGTTTTCTTAATAGATTTTTGTGTACTGTGAAATATGTAATAAGTAGCTAATAAAACCCATGTATTACATAAGTGCATTACTATAGATAAAACACAAAGAGACAAGAACACATACTAATATGGGTATATACAGGGAAAGTGAAGTTAGCAAAAAAGCACAAGTAGTAGCAGAAACAATTCATAACCTAACTGATTATTTTCATGCAAATAAATGATTGCTCTGTTTCAAAGCTACCATTTACCCTATGTGTATGTTTCACTTGATGTGCTTGGACCGTAAGGAAAGTAGTGTGAGTACAATGTATACAAATATGACCATATACAAGGAAAGTACAGCCACAAAAAAACAGAACTATCAGAAAGTGCTGATAACTCTATTGATTATCTTTATGCACAAAAAGGATTGCTGTCTTTCAAGGTTGTGTCTTCCCTTATGTATATGTTTCATATGATGTGACTGGACTCTAAGGGAATTACTGTAAGAACCCACTTGAAGGATATGTCTACAAATAAAATAAAATGTTTAGTTTCTGACTGTTACTGAAGAAAACCATGTGGCCTAGATATGTCAGCAAAAGGAAAAAGAGTGAGCCAGACATGTGATGTCATCAGTGATGTCATCAATGACATTTGTGATGTCATCTTTGATGTTGTGGGTGTTAGTCTTAGCAGTGCACGGTGGTGGCGCGAGTTATGGTTGCTTAGCTTACCATAACTGGCGAATTTCAGGGGTGTTTCGGTTTTACTTGGAACCATAACGTCCCTTTAACAAAGTTTTTTCACTGAATTTCATAGGTTTTTAGTTGCGCAACTTAAACATAACGTCCCTTTAACAACGTTTTTTCACAGAATTTCATAGGTTTTTAGTAGCACAACTTAACAATAATAACTTTGACTTTATGTATATGTAATATGGAACATACTGAACCCCTTCTACTGAATTTTATGTCCGCGAACTTTTTTGATATCCACGGATATGTTCAGACAACAGTACCACTACCTAAAAACTCTGGGACGGTATATTTCATTGTTATATCATAACATAGTAACATTTGAAAAATTCATCAAGCAACACACATACATATTATATGTAGTAATACATAAGAAATGTAACCCATATATGTAACACACTAACCATTCATTTAAATACTTGGGCCTCATTACGACCCAGGTGGAAAACCATGGTGCTAATAGCACCATGGTCCATGCCGGTAACTTACCGACTCCGCCATGGAGAAAGGTGGAATTACCACCCCATTACAAGGTTGGCGGGTGGTAATACCCCCTTCCTCCATGGCCTTCCCCATTCCTATTTTTGCCCCATACGGCTCAATGGGAATGGGGAAGGTGCTAAGTACGGTACCGCAAATTGCGGTACCATACTTAGCACCAAGGTCCCTTTGCAGGTCCCTACTTTAACAGCTGGTGTAGACCAGCCATTAAGGTCGGGTCCCGCAAAGGGACCTCGTAATCAGGCGCTAATGGGTTAATGGCGCCGCAGCCTTTTACGGCGCCGTTAACCCATTAGCGCCAGGGTCATAATGAGGTCCAATATGTTCTAAAATGGAATATACCAAAAGAAGATAAATTGGCTTCCAAAAAAATTACCTCACAGACACTCCACAACTAAGAGCAAGACCAGACCTACAGAGTACTCAGAACATATCTTACCTGAAATAGTAAGTGCACTTCATTTTACTGATATATTTATAAACTTTCTGTATTAGATTAAAAAAAAGTATTCTCTTTTTTTTTCTCACAGAAATGTCTAGTACTCTGGAATGGCTAGAGGAGCATTTCCCACATGAGGAAATGTCAGAAGATAGTGAAAATAATGGTACACACTTTACAATATAAACCATTTAATTATTATTATTTTATATACATTTAACATATATATATTTTTTTTGTACAGAGCATACCAAAATAGAAAATACCTCTGAAGAAACTGTTACGGATAACACTCTTGACAGCATAAAAGAAAAAATGGATATATTGTTGACCAATTTTAATAATTTGAAAACTTTGAGCATTTTAAAACAAAAAGCTCATACCATTGTCCCACATGTTCTTGTCCCCCCTCACCATATCCCAGTCAATTATCCCCAAACCCTCTCCATAACCCAAAACGTTTTGATGAGACTTCCATCCCTTCTTCACCTGATACCAATCATGTTGAAACCCCTATTTCTAATGTTCTTGTTTCCGTTTCTGCCTCACCTTCTCTGTCATAAATTGTTAATATATGTTAAATAAAGTAAAATTTTTATATTGTGTTGTAATTCGTTTCAGTTTAAAAAAAACCAAACAATTTAGGTGTCCGCGGACAACGCGGTTGTTGTGAAATGTTCGAAAATAAATGAAAATGGAGGTGTCCTGAAGAACACTATACCTGTCCGAACAGTTCGCTAGCAAGTTGAAACTGTTCTAGAACACACGCGGTATCCAGAAATGTTCGTAAATAAACGAAAATGGAGGTGTCCTGAAGAACACTATACATGTCCGTAGTGTTTGCTAGCAAGTTGAAACTGTTCTAAGAACACAAGTGGTGTCCTGAAATGTTCGTAAATAAACGAAAATGGAGGTGTCCTGAAGAACACTATACCTGTTCATATAGGGCGGCCACAGGCACCGCGAGAAAAGACCACATCTCAGAAGTCAGAAGACAGGCACACTGGCTTCCGGTGAAAGAGAGGATTGTTTTTAAAACACTCGCCCTCACCCACAAATGCCTCCATGCACTTGCTCCACCCTACTTGACCCAAAGAATCACCAAGCACTCTGCCACCAGACCATTAAGAATGTGCTATTCCAACACGATTGTTACGCCCAAATCACGCAAGGTGTGCGCCGGTGGTGCCAGCTTTCCCACTCGGGCCGCCACCCACTGGAACGCACTGCCACCTCACATCAGAATGATTGAGTCCCACCAAGCCTTCCGCAAAGCTGTTAAAACCAAGCTCTTTGTATGAAACGTACCTGACTGCATTCTGTTACTGTATTATGAATATCATGCTTCACCTGCAACTATGCCTGTAACTGTGTATCCATAAGACCTCTGGTCTCATGCATATCTGCTGAATTAAGAATCCAACACTTACTTGTAACAGCGCCTCGATGTCCATGGGCTGCAAGTGCGCTATACAAATGCGAATAAATAAATAAATATGTTCGCTACCAAGTTGAAACTGTTCTAAGAACACAGGCGGTGTCCTGAAATGTTCGTAAATAAATGAAAATGGAGGTGTCCTGAAGAACAGTATATGTGTCTGTACTGTTCGCTAGCAAGTTGAAACTGTTCTAAGAACACACGCGGTGTTCTGAAATGTTCGTAAATAAATGAAAATGGAGGTGTCCTGTGGTGGCTATATCTGTCCGTATTGTTCACAAGGAAGTTAAACTGTTCTAAGAACAAACGGTTGTCTGTAACTGTTCGTTTGACATGTGACGCACTTTTAATTACTTCAGGACCCGAACAGTGTCCGTAGAACATCAACGCACATGCGCAAACCAATGTCCGTGCATTTGGTGTCCTGTGGACAGCCGCTTCCTTTGCGAACATGTTCGCGAAGCGATCATGTGACCGCGCCCATGCTGATCGTGTGTTCTGAATGCGGACACTGTTCGTGTCCCGGAACAATTTAAAAGTACATTTTCAAGTAATCCACAATATTTCTCAATAAAAACTCACCATAGCACAAGTCCCACATACTAATCCTCTGTTACTACAAACTTTTTGAAAGTTTTTGAACCTTTTTTTGTGTTCGATCTGTCCGCGGACAGCATGCATGTCCGCAAACCGCGTACAAGCACCCCTATAAAAGACCACGCCCTAGAGCTTATTCTCATTGTGTGTCTGGCTATTCTTCAGAGCACAGCTATTTTTCCTGCAACTTGCAGATTACACCATCATCGAGATGGCATCCATGGCTGCACTACTGCCACATGGAGCTGCACCTGCTTCAGCACCACCCCAAGCCCCTCCACCAGGAACAGGAGTAAAGGATGCAGAGGAGGAAGAAGAGGATGACGAGAATGAGGTAGTGGAAATCCCTACTACCCGCACTCGGTGTGAGTCTTGGGTGTGGCGATTATTTACCATTCATGGGGATGGTCCTAAGGCTTGTGCGAACCGAGTCACATGCAATGAGTGCAAAATGGTACTCAGTCGCAGGAGGCATGGTTCGTACAGCTTTGGGACCACTACCATGAAGCGACACCTAAGGTCATTTCACTCTGGGGCCATTCGGAAGGTTGTACCTTGCGAGGAGCGTAGTAGGTTGATTTCCTCTACTTCGTCCTCCGTTTCTGATCCTGTCACCACAAGGAACAACTCTGTGGGACAGCGTCTTCCTCAAGCTGCCTCACAGGCCATACATAATTCTGATGACCCTTACCTTTCGATGTCAAAGTTGTGTGTATGTACTGCGACACAGTACTCTCCACAAATATTTGGTAGTTACTTAAACATTGAGCCCATGCGCCCATGTCTTTCTGAGAGTGAAAGAATCACATAACTCGTTTCTCCATTTTCCAATGTAGTTTTTGGAAGTTTTTATTATTACAACAGTGCCCTCTGTGATAACCCGTGTTTCGATGGGTTCTCCGTCTTTCTCAAATCAGGGTTTATTATATTTGCAAGTTCACAAAATCAAAAATATATTTATGTAATTTTCAAACAGTCATTACCCAAACAAGAAAAATCCATTCAAAGAGATTGGCCATTGAGAGAGGGGAAAAAGGGTAGGAGTGTTTAGGAATGATTTAGGTTAATGAGAATAATTGATCAAATGACACGGCATGACTTTGTCTTAAGTATCATTTTATATTTATTTTTATTTTTATTTTCATAAAGCCCGATCAGGTCTCAACAATGTACAGCGAATACACCAATGTGAGGCAAACACAAAAACAGGACTAATCGACAATACACACTTTTACATATTTAACTTTGAACTGAGCCTAAAGTATGGCCGACGTTAAAGAAACAGGAAGTAGGACCAGGTTGCTAAGCAAAAGCTGTATGTATAGAACAGAAACTGGCAGGGATGCAGTGCGAACTAGGACATATTCGTACGAGGACGAGAACAGAAGGTAAGCGTGCATGAGGTGCTCCCCAGGCAAACCTTTATAATAAACACACGAGCAAACACGTGATTCTGCTTGTGCTCTACTAGCGATGCCAACAGTAACAACAAAAGAAATTCTGCAACATGTTGAACACTGAATGACTCCGTGGGAGCATTACAAAGAACGTAGCGAGTTTTTTGTTTTTTTCTTAACACCAATCTAGATGTAATTTAATACGGGGAAATGTTAAAGGACCTATGTATGATTTTAGGAGTAAACCAACAAAACCTGCAGACTTTAGCGCACATCATAAAGGGGCCAATTCATAGAATTCGGCGCACAAGTGGCGCACGTGGCTGGCGCACAGTGTGTGCGTGCGGTAGTCTGCGCCAGCCGCGTGCGCCGAAACACATTCAGGCGCACAGCGTATTCATGAATTCCAACATCCACAACCAGCCGTGGCGCAGAGTGGCGCAGCGACCCTGCAGCAGCGTCAGTTACGCCCCCAAGAACGCCCCTCGCGCAGGGAAAAGCCATCAAAATCCCCAATCCAGCGCAAAGGGCAGCAGCAAACGCAGAGCGGGGAGCGTGTATTTCAGGGGTGTGCGGGTGTCCCCACACGCGATAGGCCTGGGTACGTGTATTACAGGGGTGCGCGAGAAAATCTACACGCGATTGGCCTGGGTACGTGGATTTCAGTGGTGCGCGAGAAATTCTACACGCGATTGGCCTGGGTACGTGTATTACAGGGGTGCGCGAGAAAATCTACACGCGATTGGCCTGGGTACGTGGATTTCAGGGGTGCGCGAGAAATTCTACACGCGATTGGCCTGGGTATGTGTATTACAGGGGTGCGCGAGAAAATCTACACGCGATTGGGCTGGGTACGTGGATTTCAGGGGTGCGCGAGAAATTCTACACGCGATTGGCCTGGGTACGTGGATTACAGGGGTGCGCGAGAAATTCTACACGCGATTGGCCTGGGTACGTGTATTACAGGGGTGCGCGAGAAAATCTACACGCGATTGGCCTGGGTACGTGGATTTCAGGGGTGCGCGAGAAATTCTACACGCGATTGGCCTGGGTACGTGTATTACAGGGGTGCGCGAGAAAATCTACACGCGATTGGGCTGGGTACGTGGATTTCAGGTGTGCGCGAGAAATTCTACACGCAATTGGGCTGGGTATTTGGATTTCAGGGGTGCGCGAGAAAATCTACACGTGATTGGGCTGGGTACGTGGATTTCAGGGGTGCGCGAGAAATTCTACACGCGATTTGCCTGGGTACGTGGATTTCAGGGGTGCGCAAGAAAATCTACACGCGATTGGCCTGGGTACGTGTATTACAGGGGTGCGCGAGAAATCCTACACGCGATTGGGCCTGTGCGAGTGGGGCAGTGTATTACGTGGGTGTGCGGGAAGTTGAAGAGGTGAATTGCCAGTGTAGGTCCTCCCAGGTCTCCCCTCTACCCCCTCCACGACCTCTGCAGGCAGCCCACACCACAGGGGACTACCCTGCACCCCTGGTCATGTCCCGCAGGCAGCCCATCCACCATGGGCATGCCCCCCAGCCAAGCCACATGTCCCCTTGCACCCCCACCCCCCAGCACCGTGGGGCACCTGCCAGCAGGCCCCCAACCATGTCCCACTCATGTCCCCTTGCACCCCCACCCCCCAGCACTGTGGGGCACCTGCCAGCAGGCCCCCAACCATGTCCCCTTGCACCCCCACCCCCCAGCAGGCCCCCAATCATGTCCCCCTGCACCCCCACCCCCCAGCACTGTGGGGCACCTGCCAGCAGGCCCCAAACCATGTCCCCTTGCACACCCACCCCCCAGCAGGCCCCCACTCATGTCCCCCTGCACCCCCACCCCTCCAGTCACCAGGGGCAGCCTCCACAAGGCCCCCACCCATGTCTCCCACCACCCCCACCCCCCAGCACTGTGGGGCACCTGCCAGCAGGCCCCCAACCATGTCTCCCAGCACCCCCACCCCCAGTCACCAGGGGCAGCCTCCACCAGGCCCCCACCCATGTCTCCCACCACCCCCACCCCTCCAGTCACCAGGGGCAGCCTCCACAAGGCCCCCACCCATGTCTCCCACCACCCCCACCACCCAGTCACCAGGGGCAGCCTCCACAAGGCCCCCACCCATGTCTCCCACCACCCCCACCCCCCAGTCACCAGGGGCAGCCTCCACAAGGCCCCCACCCATGTCTCCCACCACTCCCACCCCCCAGTCACCAGGGGCAGCATCCACAAGGCCCCCACCCATGTCTCACACCACCCCCACCCCCAGTCACCAGGGGCAGCCTCCACAAGGCCCCCACCCATGTCTCCCACCACCCCCACCCCCCAGTCACCAGGGGCAGCCTCCACAAGGCCCCCACCCATGTCTCCCACCACCCCCACCCCTCCAGTCACCAGGAGCAGCCTCCACCAGGCCCCCAACCATGTCTCCCACCACCCCCACCCCCCAGCAGGCCCCCACTCATGTCCCCTTGCACCCCCAGCACTGTGGGGCACCTGCCAGCAGGCCCCCAACCATGTCCCCTTGCACCCCCACCCCCCAGCAGGCCCCCACTCATGTCCCCCTGCACCCCTACCCCCCAGCACTGTGGGGCACCTGCCAGCAGGCCCCCAACCATGTCCCACTCATGTCCCCTTGCACCCCCACCCCCCAGCAGGCCCCCACTCATGTCCCCTTGCACCCCCACCCCCCAGCACTGTGGGGCACCTGCCAGCAGGCCCCCAACCATGTCCCACTCATGTCCCCTTGCACCCCCACCCCCCAGCAGGCCCCCACTCATGTCCCCTTGCACCCCCACCCCCCAGCACTGTGGGGCACCTGCCAGCAGGCCCCCAACCATGTCCCGCTCATGTCCCCTTGCACCCCCACCCCCCAGCAGGCCCCCACTCATGTCCCCCTGCACCCCCACCCCCCAGCACTGTGGGGCACCTGCCAGCAGGCCCCCAACCATGTCCCACTCATGTCCCCTTGCACCCCCACCCCCCAGCAGGCCCCCACTCATGTCCCCTTGCACCCCCACCCCCCAGCACTGTGGGGCACCTGCCAGCAGGCCCCCAACCATGTCCCACTCATGTCCCCTTGCACCCCCACCCCCCAGCAGGCCCCCACTCATGTCCCCTTGCACCCCCACCCCCCAGCAGGCCCCCACTCATGTCCCCTTGCACCCCCACCCCCCAGCACTGTGGGGCACCTGCCAGCAGGCCCCCAACCATGTCCCCTTGCACCCCCACCCCCCAGCACTGTGGGACACCTGCCAGCAGGCCCCCAACCATGTCCCACTCATGTCCCCTTGCACCCCCACCCCTCCAGTCACCAGGGGCAGCCTCCACCAGGCCCCCACTCATGTCCCCCTGCATCCCCACCCCCCAGCACTGTGGGGCACCTGCCAGCAGGCCCTCACTCATGTCCCATTGCACCCCCACCCCCCTGCAGGCCCCCACTCATGTCCCCCTGCCCCCAGGTCCTGACGAAACGCAATCATGGCAGTAATGGGCAGCATACCCAGCACAAACACCCAGCCAAGGATTGCATCCACCCACATAGTAGATGCAATTACATGATACAACCCCAATGGCAAGTATGTAAATGAACACATGTCCGTCACAAACACATACACAATGGGTGCAAGTGAATGTCAAAACCCATATCATGACATGCATGAAACCAATGAGAAAATACCACAAATGTAAGTAATAAATATATGTATTAAAGATGAAAATGAAGTAAAGAAATAAAACACACAACAATGGGGATGACAAAACAAATGGTCCATGTCCGAGAACTAATAGAAAAAATCAAAAAACAAAGGAATCCAAAAACTAATGTAGTCCAAAGCAAAATAATGGGGGGAAAAAATAAGGAAAAACCATTGCCTCATGGTGAACACAAATATAAATCCAACAAATGTTTTCCAAACATCAAGCTATGTACAAGAATATCCCAGGGTCCATGAGCCCAACACCATAAATGAAACCTACTACTACTAACTAATAAAAAAAATATATACAGAAAAGTGGCCATTGTCCGAGCGGTCCAAAAAAAACTTAAAAAATAAAGGAAACCTAACACTAACTAACTAAAGAACTATATACAATGGCAGCGGGCAAGTCCTGCGGCTCACTCTGTGATGTTGCCGGCCAGGGCATCATCGAACTCCATGTCGATGTCCCGGAGGCGGGACTCTGTCCTGGCCCCGAGGTCTCGCAGGGACAACCCTGTGTCCACCTCAAACTCCCTGCGAGCTTCCTCGAGGCACTCAGCCCGCCTCAACGCCCGACGCATGGAGAACTCCGCCCTGACCATGGTGAGCCGCTCCTCTTCCGCCCGCTGCCGCTCCGCACCTATCCGCTGGACCAACTGCTCCCACACGGAAGACACTGCCATCCCAGGGTTCTCCTGCCCTCCGGCCGATGCCTGCCCCTCTGATCTTGATGGCCCCGAGCCATGATGCCTCCCACGTCGAGCCTGCTGCTGCCTCCGACGCCACTGCCTCTGCCAGCACGACGGCATCCAGGCTGATGGAATCCACCGATGCCGTCGTGCACGTGCCCTGTCAGATGATGCCGGCACATCCTCCATCTGCAGGGGGACAGTTGCTGGTGTGTCCACCCCTGCTGGACCTTCGACTCCCGACTGTGGCAGGGATGGGGTCCCCACCGAGCTGGCTGCGTTGGTCGGGGCAGGTCCACAGGGGGCCCTGGTGGCATCTGGGCCGGAAGACGGCATGGAGCAGGACTGGCGCATAGCCTCCACAGAGGAGGAGAGGGTCGCCAGAAGGCCACACACATGTAGGAAACCCCCGACCATGGCGGCTCCCAAATGGTTCACGTACGCACGGTGCTCTTCGTGATGATGTGCATGCTCCTCCCGGGCAGCATGCACCTCATCACGAATGCCAGCCGTGCGCAACGCGACACCAATCAGGACCCTCTCCACACGGCCAGGGGTCCCCTCGTCCGCAGGTAGAGGAGTGTCAGATGACATGGACATCTCCCCTACCTGCGGACGGGCCTGGGATGGGGCATCCCTGCTGGTGCATGGTGGTGCAGTCACAGTGTCAGGGACAGTGACATGCAAAGGCACCTCCACGGCGACCTGTGCTGCCTCCTGGCCCTGGCCCTGGACTGCACCACTTGCACCAGCGGGGATGCCCCCACCAGGCCCCATGTGTGGCTCAGTAGCGGCCTCCTCCCCCTCTGTGGAAACCACCAACCTGGATGTCTCCACTCCGCCTTCTGCCGGTGCAAGCCCCTGTGGGGGCTCACCCACCCCTTCCGCTGCA
The DNA here is from genome assembly GCF_040938575.1 of Ambystoma mexicanum. Lineage (NCBI taxonomy): Eukaryota > Metazoa > Chordata > Amphibia > Caudata > Ambystomatidae > Ambystoma > Ambystoma mexicanum. Next base: position 838,313,075 of record NC_090935.1, on the reverse strand, counting down.
GCCGTGGCGGCATCCCCGCCGCTCTGCTCCACAGCGCCTTCTCCGCCCTCTTCTTCACTTGCCACTGTGTAGAGGGAGACATAGAACACAAGCATCAGGGTACTGTACAATGGTCCCCTAGACAGGAAGCAACAGCAGATGAGTGGCACTGTCATACATCACTTCCATCATGTCCCTCCACAACACATGGGTCAGTGCAGGCAAAACACATGCAATAACAGGCATGGCGCATGCCATGGACATTGGCATACATGACCAAGGGACTCATGATTCATACAATGTTGGTTTTAAACTCACATGCATCATGGGTCTTGCCATCACATGCACACACCTCACCGTAGTTCCATCCATCTGGCCTCGTACACCACAGACGCAGTGGATACAAGGATGACTAGGCTGCATCAGTGAATCTGAACATTGTCACAGACATGTGTCAAGCATCCATGGCAGTTACAAGTCACAGACACGCAGGTCAGACACACACACATGGACACCATACGTGTACATGGGACCAGCACCCATCCCTCACCCCCACCCATGTCCAGGAACAGAGACTGCCATGCTTCCATGTGTCCATTCTGCACAGAGCCCCCCATGTTGCAATAGAACACATGCACCAACCATGTGGCTCACACATCACTGTACTCACATGCCTGACCATGATGTCCCTGCACACACACATACGTACATGGCCTATGTCACACATACAGGCAGGTATCAGACAACCAGCACACTGCAACATGCCCTGTCTCACACAGTAATGCTTGGCCACTTACCGGCCAACTCCAGATGGGTCTGCCTCCGAAGGATCTGGGCGTGGAGCGCTGGGTCTACGCGTTCCAGGACCCTCATCTGGATGTCACTCAGACGTGCCTGGCCCCCCTCCGCGAGGCGCCGGGCCTTATTGAGGGTCCTGGACCTCAAGTCCTCCCAGCGCTTCTTGATGTGCTTGATGTCGCGGGTTGCCACCCCCTCCGCGTTGATGGCAACCACTACATCGTCCCAGATCCTCTCCCGTCCTTCCTTGTTGGCGCGTGGTCTTCCGAAGAGGGCATCATAATGCCCCAGGACATGCTCCACCAGGACACCAACTTCCTTCTCACTGAAGCTGGTGGCCCTCTGCCTCTCTGGCTGGGGGTCGCCACTGGTCTCAGATGGTGCTTGCCCCGACATGGCGACCCCCGAGGCAGGCGTGGGTGGGCAACTGGGTCCTGGGGCTGGGCTGTGGAGCGATGGTATCCCAGTCGGGAGTCTACTGTTCCAGCAGGGGTGGACACAGCAACTGGACCCCTGCAGATGGCTGATGTGCAGGCACCAAATGGCAGGGCACGGTGGCAGCAGGCAGGCAGGAAGGCAGGCAGGCAGCAGCAGATGGCACGTGGGAGGCTGCTCAGGGCACTGGGGGGCAGTGATTCGGCCTTCTGGGCAGGAGCGTGGTCTTCCGTGTGTATTCGCGTGGCCAGCTTGATACGGAGTGATTTGGCACGTGAAAAATCTGCACGTCAGCGTGTAATTCGAGGAAAGGCCCTTAGCGCGTAAGCGCGTCTGCACGCATACGCATTTTCATTGGACCAAAGGCCCTCAGCGCGTGAGCGCGTCTGTGACGTGTCGTGCAAGGGTGTATCCCTCATTGCACGTGATGACAGAACACACGTGGATTTCAACCAATCGCGTGTGAAAGTTCACGGCACCCCGGAACACACGTACCCAGGCTAATCACGTGTGGAACTACCCGCGCACCCGGAAAAACACGTACCCAGGCTAATCGCATGTGGAACTACCCGCGCACCCGGAAACACACGTACCCAGGCTAATCGCGTGTGGAACTACCCGCGCACCCGGAAACACACGTACCCAGGCTAATCGCGTGTGGAACTACCCGCGCACCCGGAAACACACGTACCCAGGCCAATCGCGTGTACGCTCGCTCCCCTCCGATCACACGCGATGACACCCGAATACGGGAAACACGTGCACGGCAAAAGACGTGCACAGGCGTCAACGAGTCTGCCCACACGGAGGCGTCCCGCGGACAGCATAAAAGTGCGCGCAAACAACAAACGCCTATATACAGCGACGATGAATGCCCCATTTGTTGCTGCACTGATCGTGGGACACCGCAGGAGGAGGAGAATAGCCAGGGCACGCATTTTTGCAGCACGGACAAGCCTTTTTGGGATGCCTGACGACCAGGTCTACGGCAGGTATAGGTTTCCACCCCATATCATCCTGGACCTGGTCAGGGAGTGGGAAGATGACCTCACATCCCCCACCCTTTGCTCCCAAGCATTGAGCCCCTTGGAGAAGCTGCTCAATGTCTTGCATTTTTTGGCCACCTGGTCTTTTCAGCGGACCACTGCCATAGTGGGGGGGGGTCTCACAGGCCACGCAGTCACGCTGCCTACACCAGGTACTGGCAATCATGACAGCCCGCCCCTCAGTCCGAAGGCACATATACATGCCCAGAACACCTGCAGAAAGGCAGGCCGTTGTCCTGGATTTTTTCAGGGTGGCACACTTCCCCAAAGTGCTCGGTGCCATAGATTGCACCCATGTGGCCCTACGTCCACCTAGGGCCACTGAGCACATCTACCGAAACCGCAAGCACTGGCATTCCATCAATGTACAGGTGGTATGCGATGTTAAGGAAATCATCACCTCTGTCTATGCAAACTACCCTGGCTCCACCCATGACAGTTTCATATACAGAATGTCCGCCCTGAGCCGGGCCCTGGAAGCTGGGCAGCATGGTGACACATGGCTCCTAGGTCAGTACAAATGCCCTTGCACATGCATGCAAGTCACACACAGACAAATATCCCAACCCTAATAATCTCAATTATTATCACCTCCCCAGGGGACAGTGCCTACCCTCTGAGCAACCACATGATGACGCCAATCCGGAACCCCACCACACCACCCCAGGTAAGATACAACGCCGCCCATATTGCAACCAGGGGCATAGTGGAGCGCACATTCGGAGTGCTCAAGTCACGTTTCCGCTCCCTTGACCGCTCTGGTGGGCAACTACTCTATGCACCACCAGTAGTGTGCAGGATCATTGTGGCAGCATGTGTCCTGCACAATGTTGCAACACGGCAGGGCGTCCCGGTGGACATGGTGGTGCCCCCACATCCCCAACCACAGGCACAGGCGCTGCCCATGGGAGGGGACAGGGCACGTGGCGAGGAAGCCCGGACCCAGCTTGTGGCCACATTTTTCACCTAAACTCCCACCCCTGCGAGGTGCACACAGGCCTGGCACATACCAGGTGACAATCGATGATGACAAAGTGACAGTCAACTGTCACAACCCTACCACCCTGAGATAGTTGCCATGGAAGTGCCACATCGTCTGCATCCCTAGCTACTTAAACACAAGCTATCCTGTGCAACCAAAATGCACACATATGACATGTGACATGACATGGGCCATACACAAGTATTCCAAGGCGCAATGAGGCGGGGGGGGGGAACAAGGGAACACAGAGAACGGTACTACTAGGCCAGGTGTCATTGAGATTGTGCAAGTGCAGGGGTAGGGGGAAGGGAAAAGTGCAAGGGGAAGGGTGGGGGGGAGTCCAGTACAGGGGAAGTAGGCCAAAAAAATAATACATAGGTCGCCTGGTGGCAACTGCAAAGGTAAGTGCACACAAGTGCTGGGAAGGGAGGGCTGTAGGGATAGAGAGACAGTACTGCAGTGCAGGGGTTGCCAGGGTGGCAGTGCAAGTGGACAGTGGCTGGGCCAGGGACCGAGGTTGGTGAGAGTGTCCCAGTAGCAGCTCCTGTGCAGTTCCAGTGAAGAATTCTGCAAGGGAGAGGCAGAGAGTAAGCAGAAGCAAAGAGGAAGGTCTTGAGGTGCTTCCAGAACTGGAGATGGTTCCCCTCAAGTTCAAGTCAGGCAGGAAGTCTGTTCCAGGGGGAGGGCCCTGCTGCGGAGAGAAACCTACCCCCAGCTAGTTGCTCTGAGAAGCGGATGACCTGGACATGCAAGGTGTGCATCACACACACCTGCAAAACAGGCCATGGCCATCACTGTCATGTCAGTCAAACCCTCCCAAACATCAACATGACATGGCAAGCAATACCCATACACTGACGCAGTAACAATAAGGTACACATTGCCATGTCCTAAATGTACAGTGGCATCGGACAATGATGCCTGACCCGGAATCAGATGAAATGACAGACCAACAAAATGTCCCACCCAAAATAAGTCGTTTCCAAATTCATTGCAACAGTCGTAGACGTAACATCACAATGAATGCCTGTCTATATGCACATTATGCATTGCAAAATCAACACTGCAGCTCATGTGTGCAGTGTCCCACTACTGCATCACACTGCTCAGCGCACAGCACAGTGAACAGCCATTGCGTGTGATGCACACCGTGAGCATCACATCTAAGTGACAGACTACATCAAACATCAAATTAGGCATGTACTGGAACCATAATCGGTCACAGAACATGTGCTGCCGGGACACAGTGGGCACCAGAAGGCAAACAGTGTACACGTGGATATGCAAGGGTGGGAGTACATGGAGTGCATCCGAGTGCAAGTGTGTGGTTCTGCAGGGACATGCACTCCACATATGCATGTGCACTCAAGTGACCATCAGTGTTCCCTACACATCACATGTGAACATCCACCATGTGTACACCCCAGCATGTCAAACCACAACTATCCCCTCGCACCTGAAAGGAAAACACAACACATGAACAGGCATTGATCAGCAGAACAAAACATGTACATAGGACAACAACATTACAATGTCAGAGTTCCCATCACACTGCAGGGCAATGCAACTATCAACAACAACCCCCCCCTCCCGCGCAAATGACCATGACCCACTGAACAAATGCACCTGGGTCATGGAGCCTCCAACCCTCATTTCCACCTGGCCACAGGATCACCTTTACCCTTCGTGTCCATCTCCCACCTTGTGTGTAAAAAGATGCCTGAACCCTCAGAATCCACACTCATTTCCAAAATCACAAAATCCAAGGCATGAAAACGAACCCAAACACCCTCCAGTAGATGACTTGACGTAGCAGTACCTCACAAACGCCAAGTACTACCACAATGATGCAACAACCAAGGTAGCACAGCAGAACAATGTCACGACAGGATGTGAGACATGTGTGGTACATGACATAGGATGATGCACCATGAATGGATGTGTACTGTCACAGGTCCCCTGTACAGGCGCGGGAGTCTCATGAAACAACCACCCACACCATGTCCCGGGTCCCTGCAAGGTCAAACTCACACAGGCCCCTGAGATCATGGTGGGGAATGAGGTTCAGGGATATGCAGTCGGGACAGGTGTAGACACACTGGATGACTGGAATGAGTGGCAGGTAAGGGGAGGAGGAATGACACATGAAACTAGGGAATGCACGAAAATGTACAACCTGCATGAACACATACACAATCCAAACAAACTTGGACATCATTGTCATGGCCTTCTGTAGTCCAGGCTCAGGAGTGGTACGAACCAACCACCCCCTCTAGGGTTTTGGCGCCTGCAAGTTCGGGGCTTACACAGGCATCCGCAACCCCAGTGGGGAAAGAGGGTCAGGGAACGTTGCTTGGATAGGCACGGGAAGCAGGAACACCGGGTAGAGGGTACAGGTTTCATAATTGCATAGGATCACGGGTGATTAGGGAAAAAAACATACCAAATAGGACCACACATACATCCATGCATCAGTACACTCCCCAGCAAGCCTATGCAGGGCAGTTTGTAAGGAAAACAACAAGACACTTAGCTCTGGTTTTGAGTGCTGGCCTCCTGCCTGCGCACTCTCAGGGCCGGTTACAGGAGCACTGCAATGCTGCAAAGAGAGACACAGTCAACAACCTGTATGTGCCAATTACACGAAAACACAACACAAAACATGCCCCATAGCAACAAACTACTCTACAAACAGACAATCAGTGCTCGATGCTTCTTACCCATATATAACATCACCCCTGTGACGGGTCATACACAGTCAATGCAGTAAGTCAGGCGCTGGTGGGTGCGTGGCAAATGGAACACCAATGTGTCACAATTCACACAACATGCAATGTTCCCTGGGTAAGCAGACAGACCCATATGGCAAGCCATGACTACAGAGCAAGATGCGTACCACCATGACCAAAACAAAGTTTGCAGTGCATTTATCATGAAGTACGTGGAATAGACATGCACTGCACCCAAGTATGTCCCTTGCTGTATGTCCCTGTGAGCTGCCCCTTTCCATGTCTCGGAAGGCTACATGGTTGATACAAGTGCCTCAATGAACCTTGGTGTACCGCAGGGTATGTGCCACTGCCCCTGCATGTGTCCCAGACAACCCTACTATCAACAGCCATCAGTCCACAAACACATCTGAGCTGCATTGTGTGCTTCAACACCAATATTTGTCTAAGCTCACCCTCAGTGCTGTGACTAAGCCTGCATGTGCAACTCGCCTGGTGCAAGCTTTGCTGTGTCGTGGCCCCCCTGTGATGCTCACCTTGCCTGGAGTTCCTTGGAACATGTCAGCAGTTCTAGGATGTGGGTCTGCAATCACTGTGGCTCTGCTCGTGCCCACATGTGCATGTGGGCACCAACAAACGGGTCAGGAATTCCGTCGTCCAATGGGCCATGTCTGCTGGCAAAGGTGCTCTGGTGCCTCATCCCCCTGCAGAAAGTGCATGAAACAAATGATTAATGCATCAAAGTGATCTGTGTGTGTCTCATCAGGCATCTCATTACTTGACCAGGTCAGAGAGTCACATCACAAATCACACCATCAGTCCTTCTTTCACCTCCAAAGTGTGCAACACTATCTACAGCATGAATTGCAACAAGCACATGTACAGGAAAGATATGAAACATACTACACAATGCATAGCAATCAATGTCCACATTAATCATGACATACCCCATCTAGCAAAAGCTGAACAGTGGACAATTACACCTAAATCATCCCCACTAGGGGTGTCAACACAAGTCACAAAGCACCAGACATGCCACAGATATGACAGTCCAAAGCCCTTGTGTAAAATTCTGTAACACCGAACCATCCTTGCGAGCCCATGGATAAGGGAGGCAGGAGTGGCATATGTGAGTCAAGGAACCCAAGCAGCAAACACATACACAAGACAACCATGAAGGGCCCAGCTGGAACAGACAGTGGATGCCTTCAAAAACCACAAGGCACCGCACTGTCACATGAAAGCACAATAGACTACAAATTTTAAACTAACTCAACTATTAACTAATTACACTAACTATGGAAAACCTACATTACCTATTTAAACTAACTATCAAACAGAAACTTAACTAACTAAACTAAAAGAAAAATCAAAAATGGCCACATACGACCCGGGGGGAGAGGAGGCACCCAGGAGGGGGGAGGCACAGGGTGCTGCTCAACATCCACATGCGATGATGCTGAGCCAAAAAAAAATACCTCCATGGGCTCAACGCCTGCACAGCACGACCTATGTGGGAGATAGATGGTCGTCCGAGTCTGGCTCATCCTGGAAAGGAGGACGTGGCACAGTAGCCTGGCCACGCCTAGCCGCAGCTTGCCCCTCGTCGGCAGCAAGTCTGCCGGACAGGTGAGCCTGGTTCTGTGTGGCGATGTTACATAGGTCTGCATGCAGAACCTCACGTGATACACGTGCTTCCTCTTGCAAGGTAGCACGTGTAACACGGAGTTCCTCCTGCAAGGCCTGGCTGGACAACCGCTGCACCTCCCGGCAAGCCTGTAGCTCAGCCGAGATGGTGCGCTCAAGCTGTGCAAACCTCTCCTCTGCCTGCTGCCTCTGGGACATCATAAGGACACCCAGAGTGGATCTGAGGGAGGCATACTCCTCCCTCAGGGCATCCATGTGCGCCTCTGCGTGAGCAGCAATTGCTTGACACAGAGACGACATTTCAGCCTGGCGTGCCCTGTCTGAGGCCGCCATGCCCAGCCTGAGCGAGCGGGCCGTGGACCGTGCCGCCTGCTGCTGGAGAAGCACCTGCCTAGCAGGGGGGAGCACAGATCGGGCCACACGCTCCATGCTGTCAGCGATGTTCTCCATTGCTGCCCCCTGCCGTTCGGAATTGGCAGTCATGTCTTGCTCCCACTCAGTATACAGCGGTTGCGCGCGGCGACTGCGTTGCCGGGCTTGACCCCTGCGGGACCCAAGGACCGGAGGTCCTCGCTGTGTTGGCACCGCCTGCGGCTGCACGACTACATGCCCCCGTCGATGTGATGTCCCAGGCACATCAGTGACTGGTGTGGAGGGTGACCCTGCGTCCCGATCCACCACGGGCGGAGGAACCAAGACTGTCTGATCCCTCAGTGCAGGTGTCGCAGACAGAGGAGTGTCCACATCAGAATCACTCACCCCTGACACATGGACTTGATGCTCATCCAACTCAACATGGACGTCAGAGTCGTCATCAAGGCTGGACTCATAGGCAGCCAGAGACAGGATGGACTGCAGCACTTGGGGGTTTCCGTGGCCTACCACCCCACGACCCCCACTAGTGCCGGGTTGATGTGGTTTTACCAACCCTGTGTCTGGCATGACAACACCATCCTCTGCATCCATTGCGTCATCACCTGAAAAATAGAGAGGAAAAGGTCACTACACATGTCAGAAGCACACAACACACACACACACCGACAGCAAAGGCATCCGGCAGACATGTGACACACAACATATGACCTGGCATGCATGCTGGGTCTACTTTGAATAGCTACTGTGATCAGACATGTTGAAAGGTGGCAGTTTGCATGGAAGTGGGTCTATGCAGTGCTGAAAATGTGTACGCCACTCACTACCTACATGTACAAGCACTCCATGGTGTGTGCCAGGAAATGTGAAGGCAGTGCAATGTCAAATTCAGACATCACGTGCATTGTGTATTCAATGTGTACCATGTCTAGCAGCCAAACACCCCTCCACCCCAGTACCAAAGCAGGGATGCCTAGCATGGTATCAAAAGGCTGCCCATACACCTGTGTATTGACAAGCAGTGTTGACTGGCATCAACAGCTTAATGTGATTCAAATTACAACACTGCAAATGATGCTGGGACAGTGGGCAGGACACATGATGGAAGATCCGGAGGCCAGCCACGTGTGAAGAAGACACGACAAGAGTTGGACAGAGTCATTGTCCATTGAACAGGCTGAGGCCTGTGAGCCACACAGATTGTCAGAGCCTAAACATGTGTGCAATGCAGGACTGAGCCACAGTTGACATGGGGAGGCCGATAATATGGCAGGCAATGTATGTAACCAAGGACTCATATTACAGTGATCATCCAGTCAAGGACACATAGGGGCATGCGTGCAATGCACATGGAGCATGAATGGGCACTCATGTCCCTGCGGGACATCTGACCCATGCACAGTACAAGTGGGATACCCTGCATCGAGTACTAAGGCTGTACCACACGGCATATGTCTGGCAGTTTCTAAGCTGGAAGTTAGCATCTACACAGGACACATGAACAAGAAACTACACATTGGCAAGAATGTAGCAGACCAGTGCAAAGGTGGAACTGGGGTGCAGAGTGGCGGAGGAGGGGCAAGGGAGCATGCCCACATGGAGTCCTGCATGCAGGCAGAGGAGACATGCATGACGGTAGCATTGCATTACTTACACATCAGAACCATGTACACGTCACATGTAGCAGCAATCATGCACAACACATCCCACAATTGAAACACACACGTCCTCAACAACTACGCATCAACACTCACTGGACTGGGCATCAAAGTCCAGCATCTCTCCCACACCTTCGACCAATTCTGGTGGTATGAACTCCGCAACGAGAGCCTCATGCGGAGTGAGTTCTTCCTCCTCTGGTGCAGGCCCACCGCCAGTCACCAGAGTCAAGTTGTAATTTGAGGCACGCTTAGCCTTAGTGCTGCGCTTGATGTCATTCCAGCGCTTTTTGCACTCCTGCGCCATGCGCACCTCATGGCCGAATGAACTGACATGTTCCGCAACATGCTTCCAGTGGATGTCACGTTGGGCAGCCGTAGTCTGACTATTGGCACCCACTAGCATGTCACGGCTGTGTCCCCGCACGTAGTCCACGAGGAAGTCCAGTTCCTGCTTACAGAAAGGCTTCTTCCTCGACGCTGCAGGTGCAACCTTCCTCCTCTTAGACTGTGGCGCAGATCCTGGCTGGCTAATGCCGCCCTGACCAGTATGGCCAGTGGGTTCGGTGGATTGAGCCGAGGGAGTGGCAGGTGGAGGGATGACCAAAGGCCTGACTTGTGTCAGTGGCAGCTGGGTGCCCACTAATGGACCCTGCGCAGCAACATCAGCTGTGGCAGGGTCATTGACCGCAACGGTCCTGATTGGCAGACTCACAACCGGGGTGCTGTTGGGTGCATCTGCCCCTGCACTTGCCAACACCCGGCTGTTCGGGGCAGCAGATGACATGACTGCCCCAGGGACACGTGTCTTGGTCTGAGCAGCCCGGCGTGCCCCTATGGTTTCCCCCCTGGCCTGTTGGAGATCTACCAAGGGCTCTTCAAGTGCCAACGCAGCCTGCGCTGGCAGACCCTGAGCCTGGGTGGCGGTGTCCACAGCTGCACCTGCAGCTACCGCTACCCTTGGGCCCGTGGCAGTCGATGGAACGGACTGCCGGGTCATACGGGTGCCAGTGCCAGATGCAGGAGCTGCATCCCCCGGAACCACAGGGGGTGGTGGCATGGCTGCACCAACACATGGCACAACATTGTGCTCAAGTGGCGCACCCCTGCCTCTTCCCCCTCTGTGGCTGCCCTGGACACCCTGGAGTCCCCCTACTCCCTGGTCACCACGGCCACGTCCCCGACCACGCCCGCCACGAGGAGTACGCCCAGCTGAGGCGCCCCTCACCTTTAGTGGCCTCCCAACCATGGCACAGATGTAATAGTGCTGGCACAGATGGAGTGGTGCCAATGGGAGGTGTACACCACAATTGACCTGGGCAATTGGGGTGAAGGGGGGGGGAAGCAAGATGTTAACAGCCCCCCTGCACCTGCAGGGCTGTATGTGACCCCGGTGATGTGGTGACGGGTCACGCAACGCTCAGGCACCCCAAAACTGCAGTAAAACCGTGCACGCAACCCTGCAGCCTACGTGCGTGGATTTAACCTCCCGCAGTACGCGGTGGCACCCAGTAACACGAATAACGCGTACGCGTGTGACACGCAGGCTACGATGACATCGAAAATGGGTGCAATACACAGGGGCACCCCGCCAAAAGAAGAGATACGTCCTTGAGAGCTGTGAAGTAGATGGCGCGCGAAACAACTGGAAGCAGCAACACACGTCGGTCTCCACGGAAGGCACGTACAGCGAACTGCTGGGCCCGCTCACCTTTAACCCGTGCTGAGGGAAACGCACGCGCGCGTCACGTCACATGCAGATGTGCAGTTTTTCACGCGTGATTACGCGCATTACACGCGGACGTGCAGTTTTTCACGCGCGATTACGCGCATTACACGCGGACGTGCAGTTTTCCACACGCGATTAGCCTGGGTACGTGTGCTTCCGGGTGCGCGGGTAGTTCCACACGCGATTAGCCTGGGTACGTGTGTTTCCGGGTGCGCGGGTAGTTCCACACGCGATTAGCCTGGGTACGTGTTTTTCCGGGTGCGCGGGTAGTTCCACACGCGATTAGCCTGGGTACGTGTGTTCCGGGGTGCCGTGAACTTTCACAGGCGATTGGTTGAAATCCACGTGTGTTCTGTCATCACGTGCAATGAGGGATACACCCTCGCACGACACGTCACAGACGCGCTCACGCGCTGAGGGCCTTTGGTCCAATGAAAATGCGTATGCGTGCAGACGCGCTTACGCGCTAAGGGCCTTTCCTCGAATTACACGCTGACGTGCAGATTTTTCACGTGCCAAATCACTCCGTATCAAGCTGGCCACGCGAATACACACGGAAGACCACGCTCCTGCCCAGAAGGCCGAATCACTGCCCCCCAGTGCCCCGAGCAGCCTCCCACGTGCCATCTGCTGCTGCCTGCCTGCCTGCCTGCCTGCCTGCTGCCACCGTGCCCTGCCATTTGGTGCCTGCACATCAGCCATCTGCAGGGGTCCAGTTGCTGTGTCCACCCCTGCTGGAACAGTAGACTCCCGACTGGGATACCATCGCTCCACAGCCCAGCCCCAGGACCCAGTTGCCCACCCACGCCTGCCTCGGGGGTCGCCATGTCGGGGCAAGCACCATCTGAGACCAGTGGCGACCCCCAGCCAGAGAGGCAGAGGGCCACCAGCTTCAGTGAGAAGGAAGTTGGTGTCCTGGTGGAGCATGTCCTAGGGCATTATGATGCCCTCTTCGGAAGACCACGCGCCAACAAGGAAGGACGGGAGAGGATCTGAGACGATGTAGTGGTTGCCATCAACGCGGAGGGGGTGGCAACCCGCGACATCAAGCACATCAAGAAGCGCTGGGAGGACTTGAGGTCCAGGACCCTCAATAAGGCCCGGCGCCTCGCGGAGTGACATCCAGATGAGGGTCCTGGAACGCGTAGACCCAGCGTCCACGCCCAGATCCTTCGGAGGCAGACCTATCTGGAGTTGGCCGGTAAGTGGCCAAGCATTACTGTGTGAGACAGGGCATGTTGCAGTGTGCTGGTTGTCTGATACCTGCCTGTATGTGTGACATAGGCCATGTACGTATGTGTGTGTGCAGGGACATCATGGTCAGGCATGTGAGTACAGTGATGTGTGAGCCACATGGTTGGTGCATGTGTTCTATTGCAACATGGGGGGCTCTGTGCGGAATGGACACATGGAAGCATGGCAGTCTCTGTTCCTGGACATGGGTGGGGGTGAGGGATGGGTGCTGGTCCCATGTACACGTATGGTGTCCATGTGTGTGTGTCTGACCTGCGTGTCTGTGACTTGTAACTGCCATGGATGCATGACACATGTCTGTGACAATGTTCAGATTCACTGATGGAGCCTAGTCATCCTTGTATCCACTGCGTCTGTGGTGTACGAGGCCAGATGGATGGAACTACGGTGAGGTGTGTGCATGTGATGGCAAGACCCATGATGCATGTGAGTTTAAAACCAACATTGTATGAATCATGAGTCCCTTGGTCATGTATGCCAATGTCCATGGCATGGGCCATGCCTGTTACTGTATGTGTTTTGCCTGCACTGACCCATGTGTTGTGGAGGGACATGATGGAAGTGATGTATGACAGTGCCACTCATCTGCTGTTGCTTCCTGTCTAGGGGACCATTGTACAGTACCCTGATGCTTGTGTTCTATGTCTCCCTCTACACAGTGGCAAGTGAAGAAGAGGGCGGAGAAGGCGCTGTGGAGCAGAGCGGCGGGGAAGCCGCCACGGCTGCAGCGGAAGGGGTGGGTGAGCCCCCACAGGGGCTTGCACCGGCGGAAGACGGCGTGGAGACATCCAGGTTGGTGGTTTCCACAGAGGGGGAGGAGGCCGCTACTGAGCCACACATGGGGCCTGGTGGGGGCATCCCCGCTGGTGCAAGTGGTGCAGTCCAGGGCCAGGGCCAGGAGGCAGCACAGGTCGCCGTGGAGGTGCCTGTGCATGTCACTGTCCCTGACACTGTGACTGCACCACCATGCACCAGCAGGGATGCCCCATCCCAGGCCCGTCCGCAGGTAGGGGAGATGTCCATGTCATCTGACACTCCTCTACCTGCGGACGAGGGGACCCCTGGCCGTGTGGAGAGGGTCCTGATTGGTGTCGCGTTGCGCACGGCTGGCATTCGTGATGAGGTGCATGCTTCCCGGGAGGAGCATGCACATCATCACGAAGAGCACCGTGCGTACGTGAACCATTTGGGAGCCGCCATGGTCGGGGGTTTCCTACATGTGTGTGGCCTTCTGGCGACCCTCTCCTCCTCTGTGGAGGCTATGCGCCAGTCGTGCTCCATGCCGTCTTCCGGCCCAGATGCCACCAGGGCCCCCTGTGGACCTGCCCCGACCAACGCAGCCAGCTCGGTGGGGACCCCATCCCTGCCACAGTCGGGAGTCGAAGGTCCAGCAGGGGTGGACACACCAGCAACTGTCCCCCTGCAGATGGAGGATGTGCCGGCATCATCTGGCAGGGCACGTGCACGACGGCATCGGTGGATTCCATCAGCCTGGATGCCGTCGTGCTGGCAGAGGCAGTGGCGTCGGAGGCAGCAGCAGGCTCGACGTGGGAGGCATCATGGCTCGGGGCCATCAAGATCAGAGGGGCAGGCATCGGCCGGAGGGCAGGAGAACCCTGGGATGGCAGTGTCTTCCGTGTGGGAGCAGTTGGTCCAGCGGATAGGTGCGGAGCGGCAGCGGGCAGAAGAGGAGCGGCTCACCATGGTCAGGGCGGAGTTTTCCATGCGTCGGGCGTTGAGGCGGGCTGAGTGCCTCGAGGAAGCTCGCAGGGAGTTTGAGGTGGACACGGGGTTGTCCCTGCGAGATCTCGGGGCCAGGACAGAGTCCCGCCTCCGGGACATCGACATGGAGTTCGATGATGCCCTGGCCGGCAACATCACAGAGTGAGCCGCAGGACTTGCCCGCTGACATTGTATTTAGTTCTTTAGTTAGTTAGTGTTAGGTTTCCTTTATTTTTTAAGTTTTTTTAGACCGCTCGGACAATGGCCACTTTTCTGTATATATTTTTATTATTAGTTAGTAGTAGTAGGTTTCATTTATGGTGTTGGGCTCATGGACCCTGGGATATTCTTGTACATAGTTTGATGTTTGGAAAACATTTGTTGGATTTATATTTGTGTTCACCATGAGGCAATGGTTTTTCCTTATTTTTCCCCCCATTATTTTGCTTTGGACTACATTAGTTTTTGGATTCCTTTGTTTTTTGATTTTTTCTATTAGTTCTCGGACATGGACCATTTGTTTTGTCATCCCCATTGTTGTGTGTTTTATTTCTTTACTTCATTTTCATCTTTAATACATATATTTATTACTTACATTTGTGGTATTTTCTCATTGGTTTCATGCATGTCATGATATGGGTTTTGACATTCAATTGCACCCATTGTGTATGTGTGTGTGACGGACATGTGTTCATTTACATACTTGCCATTGGGGTTGTATCATGTAATTGCATCTACTATGTGGGTGGATGCAATCCTTGGCTGGGTGTTTGTGCTGGGTATGCTGCCCATTACTGCCATGATTGCGTTTCGTCAGGACCTGGGGGCAGGGGGACATGAGTGGGGGCCTGCAGGGGGGTAGGGGTGCAAGGGGACATGAGTGGGGGCCTGCTGGGGGGTGGGGGTGCAATGGGACATGAGTGGGACATGGTTGGGGGCCTGCTGGCAGGTGCCCCACAGTGCTGGGGGGTGGGGGTGCAAGGTGACATGAGTGGGGGCCTGCTGGGGGGTGGGGGTGCAAGGGGACATGAGTGGGACATGGTTGGGGGCCTGCTGGCAGGTGCCCCACAGTGCTGGGGGGTGGGGGTGCAAGGGGACATGAGTGGGGGCCTGCTGGGGGGTGGGGGTGCAAGGGGTAATGAGTGGGACATGGTTGGGGGCCTGCTGGCAGGTGCCCCACAGTGCTGGGGGGTGGGGGTGCAAGGGGACATGAGTGGGGGCCTGCTGGGGGGTGGGGGTGCAAGGGGACATGAGTGGGACATGGTTGGGGGCCTGCTGGCAGGTGCCCCACAGTGCTGGGGGGTGGGGGTGCAGGGGGACATGAGTGGGGGCCTGGTGGAGGCTGCCGATGGTGACTGGAGGGGTGGGGGTGCAAGGGGACATGAGTGGGACATGGTTGGGGGCCTGCTGGCAGGTGCCCCACAGTGCTGGGGGGTGGGGGTGCAAGGGGACATGAGTGGGGGCCTGCTGGGGGGTGGGGGTGGTGGGAGACATGGTTGGGGGCCTGGTGGAGGCTGCCCCTGGTGACTGGAGGGGTAGGGGTGGTGGGAGACATGGGTGGGGGCCTGGTGGAGGCTGCCCCTGGTGACTGGAGGGGTGGGGGTGGTGGGAGACATGGGTGGGGGCCTTGTGGAGGCTGCCCCTGGTGACTGGGGGGTGGGGGTGGTGGGAGACATGGGTGGGGGCCTTGTGGAGGCTGCCCCTGGTGACTGGGGGGTGGGGGTGGTGGGAGACATGGGTGGGGGCCTTGTGGAGGCTGCCCCTGGTGACTGGGGGGTGGGGGTGGTGTGAGACATGGGTGTGGCCCTTGTGGAGGCTGCCCCTGGTGACTGGGGGGTGGGGGTGGTGGGAGACATGGGTGGGGGCTTTGTGGAGGCTGCCCCTGGTGACTGGAGGGGTGGGGGTGGTGGGAGACATGGTTGGGGGCCTGCTGGCAGGTGCCCCACAGTGCTGGGGGGTGGGGGTGCAGGGGGACATGAGTGGGGGCCTGCTGGGGGGTGGGGGTGCAAGGGGACATGGTTGGGGGCCTGCTGGCAGGTGCCCCACAGTGCTGGGGGGTGGGGGTGCAAGGGGACATGAGTGGGACATGGTTGGGGGCCTGCTGGCAGGTGCCCCACAGTGCTGGGGGGTGGGGGTGCAGTGGGACATGAGTGGGGGCCTGGTGGAGGCTGCCCCTGGTGACTGGAGGGGTGGGGGTGGTGGGAGACATGGGTGGTGGCCTGGTGGAGGCTGCCCCTGGTGACTGGAGGGGTGGGGGTGGTGGGAGACATGGGTGGGGGCCTGGTGGAGGCTGCCCCTGGTGACTGGAGGGGTGGGGGTGGTGGGAGACATGGGTGGGGGCCTGGTGGAGGCTGCCCCTGGTGACTGGGGGGTGGGGGTGGTGTGAGACATGGGTGGGGTCCTTGTGGAGGCTGCCCCTGGTGACTGGGGGGTGGGGGTGGTGGGAGACATGGGTGGGGGCCTTGTGGAGGCTGCCCCTGGTGACTGGAGGGGTGGGGGTGGTGGGAGACATGGTTGGGGGCCTGCTGGGGGGTGGGGGTGCAAGGGGACATGGTTGGGGGCCTGCTGGCAGGTGCCCCACAGTGCTGGGGGGTGGGGGTGCAAGGGGACATGAGTGGGACATGGTTGGGGGCCTGCTGGCAGGTGCCCCACAGTGCTGGGGGGTGGGGGTGCAGGGGGACATGAGTGGGGGCCTGGTGGAGGCTGCCCCTGGTGACTGGAGGGGTGGGGGTGTAAGGGGACATGAGTGGGACATGGTTGGGGGCCCTCTGGCAGGTGCCCCACAGTGCTGGGGGGTGGGGGTGCAAGGGGACATGAGTGGGGGCCTGCTGGGGGGTGGGGGTGCAAGGGGACATGAGTGGGACATGGTTGGGGGCCTGCTGGCAGGTGCCCCACAGTGCTGGGGGGTGGGGGTGCAAGGGGACATGAGTGGGGGCCTGCTGGGTGGTGGGGGTGCAAGGGGACATGAGTGGGACATGGTTGGGGGCCTGCTGGCAGGTGCCCCACAGTGCTGGGGGGTGGGGGTGCAGGGGGACATGAGTGGGGGCCTGCTGGGGGGTGGGGGTGCAAGGGGACATGGTTGAGGGCCTGCTGGCAGGTGCCCCACAGTGCTGGGGGGTGGGGGTGCAAGGGGACATGAGTGGGACATGGTTGGGGGCCTGGTGGAGGCTGCCCCTGGTGACTGGGGGGTGGGGGTGGTGTGAGACATGGGTGGGGTCCTTGTGGAGGCTGCCCCTGGTGACTGGGGGGTGGGGGTGGTGGGAGACATGGGTGGGGGCCTTGTGGAGGCTGCCCCTGGTGACTGGAGGGGTGGGGGTGGTGGGAGACATGGTTGGGGGCCTGCTGGCAGGTGCCCCACAGTGCTGGGGGGTGGCGGTGCAGGGGGACATGAGTGGGGGCCTGCTGGGGGGTGGGGGTGCAAGGGGACATGGTTGGGGGCCTGCTGGCAGGTGTCCCACAGTGCTGGGGGGTGGGGGTGCAAGGGGACATGAGTGGGACATGGTTGGGGGCCTGCTGGCAGGTGCCCCACAGTGCTGGGGGGTGGGGGTGCAGGGGGACATGAGTGGGGGCCTGGTGGAGGCTGCCCCTGGTGACTGGAGGGGTGGGGGTGTAAGGGGACATGAGTGGGACATGGTTGGGGGCCTGCTGGCAGGTGCCCCACAGTGCTGGGGGGTGGGGGTGCAAGGGGACATGAGTGGGGGCCTGCTGGGGGGTGGGGGTGCAAGGGGACATGAGTGGGACATGGTTGGGGGCCTGCTGGCAGGTGCCCCACAGTGCTGGGGGGTGGGGGTGCAAGGGGACATGAGTGGGGGCCTGCTGGGTGGTGGGGGTGCAAGGGGACATGAGTGGGACATGGTTGGGGGCCTGCTGGCAGGTGCCCCACAGTGCTGGGGGGTGGGGGTGCAGGGGGACATGAGTGGGGGCCTGCTGGGGGGTGGGGGTGCAAGGGGACATGGTTGAGGGCCTGCTGGCAGGTGCCCCACAGTGCAGGGGGGTGGGGGTGCAAGGGGACATGAGTGGGGGCCTGCTGGGGGGTGGGGGTGGTGGGAGACATGGTTGGGGGCCTGGTGGAGGCTGCCCCTGGTGACTGGAGGGGTGGGGGTGGTGGGAGACATGGGTGGGGGCCTGGTGGAGGCTGCCCCTGGTGACTGGAGGGGTGGGGGTGGTGGGAGACATGGGTGGGGGCCTGGTGGAGGCTGCCCCTGGTGACTGGAGGGGTGGGGGTGGTGGGAGACATGGGTGGGGGCCTGGTGGAGGCTGCCCCTGGTGACTGGGGGGTGGGGGTGGTGTGAGACATGGGTGGGGGCCTTGTGGAGGCTGCCCCTGGTGACTGGGGGGTGGGGGTGGTGGGAGACATGGGTGGGGGCCTTGTGGAGGCTGCCCCTGGTGACTGGAGGGGTGGGGGTGCAAGGGGACATGGTTGGGGGCCTGCTGGCAGGTGCCCCACAGTGCTGGGGGGTGGGAGTGCAGGGGGACATGAGTGGGGGCCTGCTGGGGGGTGGGGGTGCAAGGGGACATGGTTGGGGGCCTGCTGGCAGGTGCCCCACAGTGCTGGGGGGTGGGGGTGCAAGGGGACATGAGTGGGACATGGTTGGGGGCCTGCTGGCAGGTGCCCCACGGTGCTGGGGGGTCGGGGTGCAAGGGGACATGTGGCTTGGCTGGGAGGCATGCCCATGGTGGATGGGCTGCCTGCGGGACATGACCAGGGGTGCAGGGTAGTCCCCTGTGGTGTGGGCTGCCTGCAGAGGTCGTGGACGGGGGTAGAGGGGAGACCTGGGAGGACCCACACTGGCAATTCACCTCTTCAACTTCCCGCACACCCACGTAATACACTGCCCCACTCGCACAGGCCCAATCGCGTGTAGGATTTCTCGCGCACCCCTGTAATACACGTACCCAGGCCAATCGCGTGTAGCATTTCTCGCGCACCCCTGAAATCCACGTACCCAGCCACCCAGCCAATCGCGTGTAGATTTTCTCGCGCACCCCTGTAATACACGTACCCAGGCCAATCGCGTGTAGATTTTCTCGCGCCCCCCTGTAATACACGTACCCAGGCCAATCACGTGTAGCATTTCTCGCGCACCCCTGAAATCCACGTACCCAGGCCAATTGCGTGTAGATTTTCTCGCGCACCCCTGTAATACACGTACCCAGGCCAATCGCTTGTAGCATTTCTCGCGCACCCCTGAAATCCACGTACCCAGGCCAATCGCGTGTAGATTTTCTCGCGCACCCCTGTAATACACGTACCCAGGCCAATCGCGTGTAGAATTTCTCGCGCACCCCTGAAATCCACGTACCCCGCTCAATCGCGTATTTAACTTCCCGCGCGCCACTTTTTTGATGCGCTGGGACTCTACCGCCTGCCTTCGTGTGGCGGGCGTGTTTCAGCTTGTGCGTGTCTTTGGCTGTGCGTGGCTTTGCCCTATTCGATTCCATGAATACGTGTGGTTCGAGTGCGTGTGGGCGTTCCGTCTGCTTCCCTGCAGTACATCCCCAGTTACGCCCTTATTTTCGCGTGTTGTTCCCCATTCCGCGCGTTACGCCCCATGTCCCGCCCACTTTCTGGTGTGTGCGCTGAGGTTGTGCGCTTTCACTGTGCGCGTCGCGCACGCCTTTCGCGATGTTGCAGTGACTTGTGCGCCATGCACGGGTTTGGCACACATCCCGCGGTGAACACGCGCAGGGACTTCCATGAATCGCACGCGTGCGCGTGCGCCTGTTTTTTTCCGCTTGCGCGAAGATTTTCGGCGCACGTTTGTTCCATGAATCGGCCCCTTAATCCGTAAGATTAATTTAAAAGTTAGAATGGGATTTGTGCACGAACAGGACACGCTTGTACTTATCACATTTATGTATTTTCTCAATTAGCTTGGGATTTAACCCGTGACTTGAAACACAAGACAGAGATAGAAACGAGAACAAGTAACATTGGGTAAGCTCCTAAACCCCAATACCAAATGAATCTTTTATTATCAAAATGGTCAAGTAAATGCAAACTTAGTAAAATAAGAAAAGAAAGATTGATGAATGTCTACAATGTTAAAATACCTACCAAAGTAACTAATGTTTTCATTTTTCATTTATTATCATTTTCTTTCTATGTTGATGCTTTTTCTATCATTCCAAAACACTCCTACCCTTTTTCCCTGATTAGAGAAAGACGGAGAACCCGTCGAAACACGTGTTATCACAGAGGGCACTGTTGTAATAATAAAAACTTCCAAAAACTACATTGGAAAACGGAGAAAGGAGTTATGTGATTCTTTCACTCTCAGAAAGACTTGGGTGCATGTGCTCAATATTTAAGTAACTGCCAAATATTTGTCTTTCAACTTAACGGAGTAGAGGAACCTAGTACTCCGGTGTTACTATTCCATGCGACCATGTTTAAGGCAATTCACACAAAAAGATACTCAAGGGCGCTGAGGTCCAACCAAAGGAATACCCACCCCAAAGGTTCCTCATTCTTTGTCTAGTGAAAATAAATGAAGCAGGGCCCTTTGTATTTTTAAGAAGTCCGCGGACAGTCCGCGGACATCTAAAATTTTGGGGTGCTACCATATCAAAACCATTGCAGTTTTATCTGGGAGGAAG
Organism: Ambystoma mexicanum; assembly: GCF_040938575.1. Lineage (NCBI taxonomy): Eukaryota > Metazoa > Chordata > Amphibia > Caudata > Ambystomatidae > Ambystoma > Ambystoma mexicanum. The sequence goes on along the minus strand of NC_090935.1, from coordinate 838,292,124 downwards.
TGGTGGCTCTGAAAAGAGCCTTTGTGAGGTGTTTGTGTTTAAAAAATTATAAATACTCAACACCTACTTCACAATGGGTGCTGTAATTCTAAAAAAGGTTGCAATGCATTTTGTATGTTTCTTAGAAAAATCTGATTGCCAGCATAAGTTAGGTGTACTCCATCTCTGCGAAAAATGCATGTACTACGAAACATCATATTTTCATTGTGAAAAGAGGATATGCCAAAATCTCTTAGAAAGGCACAAACAGCCTTATTGACATTACGCCTTGCTTTCTCCATTTGTGGACCAAATTAATAAGAACAAAGCCACATTTGTCTCTGCGCAATCCGTGAAGAAATTACTTGACAATTTGGAAACATGTCCATGACCTTCCCAAGTCCTTTTTTCATTGCAAATTGCAAAGACATTCCAGACACATGTCCTAAGCTGTTCCCTCCACAATGAATTATAATTATATCTGGATGTTGCTCTGACTCCAAAGTAGCACAGAGAGGTAACAAGTCCAACCACTTCATTCCACGTACTCCATGCCAGTGTACTTCCACATGTGGGAATCCAAGATATACAGCTACTCCACAGGTTCTGCATGCACCTTCAACCAATGTATCCACAAGTCTCCCAAAATCCAAACAATCTGTGTTCTGAAACACACAGCCATAGCTATCTGTTCTTCTCTCAGCAAAAAGACTATCTGAGAAACTCTCTCCTGGCACAAAACACCCACTAAACTTTCCTGACCAATCCCTTTCAGTGCTCATTCTCATTTGCATGACTTCTGAACCCAAAAATCCCTGGATGTAACACCCGATGTCCGCGAACTATCGCCATGTCCGCGGACATATCGTAACATGAACAGCCCTTCTACCATTTCCAGTTCACTCTCTGTGCCATTCCCTCATTGGATGTAGCTAAGAAGTCACATGAGCATCCACCAATCACATTCAAGACCTCTACATCTAACTGCATCATCATAGATCAGCACTGCAAATGTACTGTGAATCTCTCTGAGTACAAGTGTCATATCATTGGCAAGCACCATCTACAAGAAATACTGTACAAGTCTCCAAGTTTCTACTTGCAGCTCCATGCATATCCATATACATGAAGACAAACTACACGTATGCATATTTTCTGTACAGTACATGAACACATTTTCTAACTGACTTTTAGCTTGTATAATCTGTAAAATGAATCTAGTGTCTTTTTACAATCTCCTAAAATCAACTGTCACTTACAAACACACTCAAATCATGTTAAACTAACATTTTTGAAATGAAATGTATAGACTACATATAGTCAAACAAAATTGCATGCACACTCTATGTTTAAATCTCAAACAATAATACTTGTACAGTTATATATATTTTTTAAATTCTTTATTTATTTAATGACTTACATTTATATAGGACAAGCAGCCCATGACATTGAGGCACTATTACTTGGAAGAGCTTAGTTACAGGAATAATGGTATTCAGTGGTACATTATGAATTTCACAAGACATAGTAAAGATATTTTGTTTGCTACAGTTAGTCATTGCAATACAATTTGTTCATTAAGAACATAGCATATGTATTCAACTGGTGCAATATATCTTATGTAAATAATACAGTTTTAATGGTTTTGAGGCAGGCGCTGAGGATTTCAATTAAAAAAAATCAATGTGTAAATTAAAAACAGTGCTATATACAAAACAAATTACTAATTTGTTTCTCTTACAATTGCAGTGAAGACCATTCTCCTGAAAAGAAGCAACCGCATTTGAAGTACAAATAACAACTAAGAAGTAACCTGTTCATTTTAGAAAAAAAGTAAGTAGAATATGACCATAATATTTGTATTATTACTCAAACACACTGTAAGCTTAATTCATGCTATTTCTGTGCCTAAAAATAGAGATTCTGCACCATTCTGTCCAAAAATCCCCATGTCTTAAACAGCGAATTACAGCCAGAATGGCCCACAAATTCCTATTTTTAAACACACAAATTACCCAACTCAACTGCGAGAATTTAGATGTTATAGAACAAACAACTGTTTTAATTGTATAGCATTAGATATACTATTTATACTTCTCCACACCACTAGCTTACTTTTTTCTGTCATCTGAACCCCAGTTTAGTAACCCATTAATTCAAGAATACCCATCCCTACTAGTTGTAGTTCCCAATGCACAATCACACACCATTACATACATCTTTATCATCTTACTCAAACACTCATACACACAGCACACATACATTGCAGAACACCCCAACCCATACCTCCTTTATTTTTTTCAATAGACCCTAAAGAATGCCAACCAAAAATCAAGTCCGTAGAAAGCAACGCAGAAGTAGAGCAAAAGAAAATAAAAGTGTCCAACATAAGCATCCATCTCCAGCACAATTTGTAAAAAAAAAATTGAAACAAAACAGCTAATACAGTTCTTTAGTGAAACAAAACTTTGTCTCCTCTATCAAAATGTAAACCAAACCAAAAACCAATTAGCAGAAAATCAGCTATCACTATAGATAAAACTGCTTCTTTAAATCATGATATAGTTCAAAGTAAGCAAACCAAGAAAAGTATTTTAGCCAAAATGTTCCGTCACAAAGTCCTTCAAAATCTTATAAAAACAGGAGAGAAAACAGGTTCAACGCTTAAAACCTATCGTAGGAAATTAATCTTAGAAGCGTTGATAGACAGTGGAATTCTTCTCAAAAGAAAGTTATTTATTTTAGTGTTAAACTAAATGAAACCACTAAAAAAACTAATAACTAAATTGCAAAAAAGACTTCTCAATAAATGAAATGTCAACAGAAAGAACTTCTTAAGTATCTGCGGAGGTGAATGGAGTCACACTACGAGCACAGAATTGCCATACATAGCAGTGGTCGAGGTTATGAAAAAGTTAATAATACCATAATGGAACAAGAAGTACTCCTTACAAAAATATGTCCTGAAAACTTAGAATTACCCCTCCATTCAACTGAATCAGAACGTCTAGTGTACAAATGGCCATGCACGTCAGTGTGTAACATTCCCAAACATTTTTTCAAGTCTTTACGTCAATTCCTCAATCAATATGTGAAAAGCAAAGCCAAAATCAAAATGAAAATACTGCAAAATATGTATACCTGTCCAGTACGCAAGTACACAAGACTAAAAGGACATTCATTGGCCTGCATTACAGGAGGACCTACTTACAAAGCCACCTTCCATGATATCAAAAGGATATCAACACATCATTCAACTATAAGAAATCTAGTTTATAAACTGTACTATGCTAAAAGTCCTGCTTTAGCACTAGCCAATTTAAATAACATTCTTCTACATGGCACAGCAAAAGACCTACTAGAAGAAATCGACTATATCCAGAAAAAATATTTTGGAAGTGAAACCCACTTACAGAATGAAATAGCTGTAAACCAAATTAGTAACAATTCTACACATGGCAAGCTTTTACTACACACATACAAAAAAGAAATACTAGCTGAAGTACCAAACCATGTGTGTGTATGTTGCCGCAGAAATTTTTATAAAAGTAACACAAAAACTGTAGACCTATCATACAAAATAGAAGACAATGAAGATTCTAAATGGTTTGAATTAGCTCTCTACCTTATAGCAGAAAACAAATACGAAATAACTGACCCCGTAATACTTTGTAGTTACTGCACTACAAAACTTGACAACAACCAAACTCCTTCACGTGCTATCACAAATAATTTGGAATTATATCCACTACCAACACCCCTTCAACAACTTAATTTATATGAGAGCATCATAATTCAAACAGTGCACCCATTTCAAGCAATAATACGCCTTCAACCAAAAACTGCAAAATTACCTCCCTCTGAATTAGTGAAAGGTATTCGTGGAAAAGCAGTGTTTTTACCATTAGACCTAAAAGAAAATGTGCACACTCTAGGAGTGCAACGTCCAATGCAACAATCTTTAATTATCTTGGTAAATGGAGTACCTACAAAAGACAAAACAATTTGGCAACATCTGGTAGATTTACATAAAGTTAGAGAAGCCTTGCAATATCTTAAAGAGAATAATTAATATTACAAAGAAATTAATATTGAAGAAAACTTGAAGGATACAACTGAAATAATTCAAGAGACACAAGAAGCTGGTCAATTTGAGCTCCTAGATCCTGCTACAATATCAAACACTTTAGACCATTATACAATTCATCCATTGCACGCTAATGACACCATAGAAGATGCACTGGAAACCTACCAAATGCGTCAAACAAAAGGATCACCAATCAGCATATGGGAAAAAAGTATAGAAGCACATTCTTTTCCTCTACTCTTTCCTACTGGCAAAGGAGGAAGGTACGATGATAGACCTATTCAAATATCAGCATCAGAATACCGCTCATTACAGATATATTCTGAAGATCCCAGATTTAGACAAAATGTGGAATACATATTCAACCTACTCTTTGAAAGTGAACTAGTAACTTTATGTTACAGAGTTGCACACATATTAAAATCAGGATCACACTTTCAAAATATGAAAGCTAAACAATTATTATAAAAAGTGCAACAAAAAGATGAGGTTTTACAATCAAATATTACAAATCTATTAGCAAATATGCGTGGTACTAGAGAGTACTGGTTTCAACGTCACGGAGATGTACGTTTTATGATCAGAATCCTTGGCCCACCCCCTTGGTTTGTTACATTAAATTGTGCATAATATGCATGGGAAGATTTACATGATTTCCTACGCATATCAAACAAAAACAAAACAAACATAGCTATACTAACACCTGGAGAACTTTGTTCTCTGGATCCTGTTAATGTTTCAAGATATTTTCACCATTGCTTCATTGCTATGCTACATTTTATTTGTAATAAAACTATTCCTCCCCTTGGAGAAGTGCAACACTTCTTTTGGAGAAAAGAATACCAAGCCAGAGTAGCACCACATACATGCTTTTGTGGATGAAAGATGCTCCTAAATTTGGTCAAGACAGTGATGCCACTGTTTTACATTTTATTGAAAAATATATCACTTGTGAAATTCCATCGTAATCCAAAAATAGTGATCTTCATGCACACATTTTACAATTTCAAAGACACAAATGTGGCAAATATTGTCGTCACAAATACAAAAACAAAGTGAAATACTACACCAAATGCTGATTTGGTTTCCCTACACCAGTTAAAATACAGGTCAAGTGAACAACCTCATGTCTTCAGTTAGACATAGTGTTAAAGGAAAGTCACCTAAAAATACATATTACATAAAAAGAAAAGAAGAAGAAAAATATATCAATGATGACAATGCAATCATTGCCCACTTATGGAATGCAAACATAGATGTGCAGTACATTGCAGACAATTCTACTGCAGTTGCACGATATGTCACAGCATACTTAACCAAAGCAGAAAAGACAGAGCTGCAAGACCCTATGAAGCAGCTGATCGTTTAACTGGTACTGCACTGTATTGTAAATCTGAAAATATAGTATGGCTAAGTCTTGGTCCAGCTAAATCTAGAAAAAGAGTTCTAAAATCAGACAAAGATATAGAAACAATAGCCAAACATGATCCCAACAGCCAAGACATTTTAAAAAACAATTTATTGGACACATACTACCCAAACATGAGTACCACTTTGGAAACCGTGTGTCTATACCACATAGCCCAAAACTACACATACAAAAATAATATAAAACCTGATGAAAAAAACGGTAAATACAGAGTGACAAACGGTGAAGGCAGCTTAGAAAAACTCACCAAACCAAATTTAATTAATCATATCAAATTGTCATTAAAGACTCCTCAACATAAAGAAGTATATTACATGTCCCTGCTACAACTCTTTCAACCATGCAGAAAAGAATAAGAAATACTAGATAACTATGACTCATATGAAGATGCTTTCAAAGCAAATGAAAGCACTATAACTGATGTAAACTATACAAAGTACAAAACAATGTTGCACAATGAACAGCAACACAAAGAAGAACTCCAGGCCCAACTAGATATGGTCACTCCTGACAGTAGTCAACCTTCTGTAACAGGAAGCCAAGAACCACTGGGAGAGCCACTAATAACAAATGAGGCAGAATTAGCTATGATAGAAGTAGAAAACACCATGTGTCAGTATGAAGATATAGAAGACTTAACTATACTACAAACAAAACTAAACAATGAGCAACGTAGCATTTTTCAAGAAGTAACAAAAGATATTGCACATGGTGTACAACATGAAAACAAAGAATGCACCTGCCAAAATTACAAACCTATACTATTGTACGTCAGTGGTGAAGCTGGTTCTGGCAAAACATTCCTAATCAAAATCATCAGTAAGTTCCTTCAACAATTGACAAACAACTAAGGGGGTAATTCATACAATTAAGCGCACAAGTGGCGCACGCGGCTGGCGCACAGTGTGCGCGTGCGAATTCCTGCGCCAGCCGCGTGCGCCAAAACCCATTTCCGCGCACAGCGTATTCATGGATTCCAGCCACCAAAACCAGCCGTGGCGCACAGTGGCGCAGCGACCTTGCAGCAGCGCCAGTTACGCCCCCAAGAACGCCTTTCGCGCAGGGAAAAGCCATCAAAATCCCCAATCCAGCGCAAAGGGCTGCGCTAACCCTGTACCAGCACGGCAAGCGGGCTACGTGTATTTTAGGGGTTCACGTGAAGTTTCTCACGCGATCGGGCCTGGGGGAGCGGGCTATGTGTATTTCAGGGGTTCGCGTGAACTTACTCACGCGTTCGGGCCTGGGGGAGCGGGCTACGTGTATTTCAGGGGTTCGCGTGAACTTTCTCACGCGATCGGGCCTGGGGGAGCGTGCTACATGTATTTCAGGGGTTCGCGTGAACTTTCTCACGCGATCGGGCCTGGGGGAGCGTGCTACGTGTATTTCAGGGGTGCGTGAGAAGTTCCACACGCGATTGGCCTGGCCGCGTGTATTTCAGGGTTGCGCGGGAAGTTCCACACGCGATTGTCCTGGGCGCGTGTATTTCAGGGGTGCGCGGGAAGTTCCACACGCGATTGTCCTGGCTGCGTGTATTTCAGGGGTGCGCGGGAAGTTCCACACGCGATTGGCCTGGCCACGTGTATTTCAGGGGTACGCGGGAAGTTCCACACGCGATTATCCTGGGCGCGTGTATTTCAGGGGTGCCGGGGAGTCCTACATGTGATTTGCCAGTGTGGGTCCTCCCAGGTGTTCCCTGTACACCCTCCACGGCCCCTGCAGGCAGCCCACACCACAGGGGACTACCCTGCATCCCTGGTCATGTCCCGCGGGCAGCACACCCAACATGGGCATGCCCCCCAGCAAAGGCACATGTCTCCTTGCACCAATGATCACCAACTCATGTCCCCTTGCACCCCCACCCCCAGCATTGCGGGGCACCTGCCAGCAGGCCCCCACCCATGTCTCCCAGCACCCCCACCCCCCACAGTCACCAGGGGCAGCCTCCACCAGGCCCCCACCCATGTCTCCCAGCACCCCCACCCCCCCAGTCACCTGGGGCAGCCTCCACCAGACCCTCACCCATGTTCCCCACCACCCCCACCCCCCAGCAGTGCAGGGGCCCCCACCACCAGGCCCCCACCCTTGTCTCCCAGCACCCCCACCCCCCCAGTCACCAGGGGCAGCCTCCACCAGGCCCCCACCCATGTCCCCCACCACCCCCACCCCCCAGCAGTGCAGGGGCACCCACCACCAGGCCCCCACCCATGTCTCCCAGCACCCCCACCCCCCCCAGTCACCAGGGGCAGCCTCCACCAGGCCCCCACCCATGTCCCCCACCACCCCCACCCCCCAGCAGTGCAGGGGCACCCACCACCAGGCCCCCACCCATGTCTCCCAGCACCCCCACCCCCCCAGTCACCAGGGGCAGCCTCCACCAGGCCCCCACCCATGTCTCCCAGCACCCCCACCCCCCCCAGTCACCAGGGGCAGCCTCCACCAGGCCCCCACCCATGTCTCCCAGCACCCCCACCCCCCAGCACTGTGGGGCACCTGCCAGCAGGCCCCCACCCATGTCCAACTCATGTCCCCCACCACCCCCACCCCCCAGCACTGTGGGGCACCTGCCAGCAGGCCCCCACCCATGTCCAACTCATGTCCCCCACCACCCCACCCCCCAGCACTGTGGGGCACCTGCCAGCAGGCCCCCACCTATGTCCCATCCATGCCCCCCTGCACCTGGGTCCCAACAATCCCCAATCATGTCCGTAATGGCCATCCTCCCCTGCCAAAAGGCCCAACCAACTATCACATCCACCCACATATCAAAGGCAATTACATGTTACACACCCAATGTAAATAATGCAAATGAACACATGTCTGTCACACACAATGGCTGCAAGTGAATGTTAAAACACCAAACATGACATGCATGAAAGTAATGAGATGATACGACACATTGAAGGATGAAAATAAAAATGTATTGAAAATCAACAAGAATGGAAATGAAATAAGAAAAACCACAAAGCAAAACAACAAAAAGAAGTTGAATGTCCATGAAAAAAATCCAATAAATCCAAAAATCCATAGAAGAACTAGATACAAGACAATCCCGGGTCCATGAGCCCAACCAAATGAAACCTAACTATGTCAACTAACTAAAAACTGAACTATATACAAAAAAGTGGCGCATTGTCCAATCGCAACCAAATAAAAAAATAAACAATTCAAAGGAAACCTACCACTAACTATATAACTATATACAATGGCAGCGGGCAAGTCCTGCGGCTCACTCTGTGATGTTGCCGGCCAGGGCATCATCGAACTCCATGTCGATGTCCTGGAGGCGGGACTCTGTCCTGGCCCCGAGGTCTCGCAGGGATAACCCCATGTCCAGCTCAAACTCCCTGCGAGCTTCCTCGAGGCACTCAGCCCGCCTCAACGCCCGACGCATGGAGAACTCCGCCCTGACCATGGTGAGCCGCTCCTCTTCCACCCGCTGCCGCTCCGCACCTATCCGCTGGACCAACTGCTCCCACACGGAAGACACTACCATCCCAGGGTTCTCCTGCCCTCCGGCCGATGCCTGCCCCTCTGATCTTGATGGCCCCGAGCCATGATGCCTCCCACGTCGAGCCTGCTGCTGCCTCCGACGCCACTGCCTCTGCCAGCACGACGGCATCCAGGATGATGGAAACCACCGACGCCGTCGTGCACGTGCCCTGCCCGATGATGCCGTCACATCCTCCATCTGCTGGGGTCCAGTTGCTGTGTTGTCCACCCCTGCTGGACCTCTGACTCCCGACTGTGGCAGGGATGGGATCCCCACCGAGCTGGCTGCATTGGTCAGGGCAGGTCCACAGGGAGCCCTGGTGGCATCTGGGCCGGAAGACGGCAAGGAGAACGACTGGCGTATAGTCTCCACAGAGGAGGAGAGGGCCGCCAGATTGGCCGACACATGCAGGAAACCCCCGAACAGGGCCGATCCCAATTGGGCCATGTCGGCACAGTGCTCTTCGTGATGACATGCGTGCTCCTCCTGGAAAGCACGCACGCATCACGAATCACAGCCGTGCGCATCGCGACCCCAATCAGGACCTTCTCCACACGGCCAGGGGTCCCCTCGTCCGCAGGTGGAGGGGAGTCAGATGACATGGACATCCCCTCTACCTGCGGACGGGCCTGGGACGGGGCATCCCTGCTGGTGCAAGGTGGTGCACCCACAGGTTCAGGGACAGCAACATGCACAGGCCCCTCCACGGTGACCTGTGCTGCCTCCTGCCCCTGCCCCTGGACTGCACCACTTGCACCAGCAGGGATGCCCCCACCAGGCCCCATGTGCGCCTCAGTGGCGGCCTCCTCCTCCTCTGTGGAAACCACCAACCTGGATGGCTCCTCGCCGTCTACTGCCGTAGCAGGCCCCTGTGGGGGCTCACCCACCGCTTCCGCTGCAGCCGTGGGGGCATCCCCACCGCCTTGCTCCACAGCGCCGTCTCCGTCCTCTCCTTCACTAGCCGCTGCGTAGAGGGAGACATAGAACACAAGCATCAGGGTACTGTACAATGGTCCCCTAGACAGGAAGCAATAGCAGATGAGTGCCACTGTCAAAGTACACTTCCATCATGTCACACCACAACACATGTGTCAGTCCAGGCAAAACACACACAGTGACAGTCATGGTGCGTGCCATGGACATTTCAATGCATGTCCAATGGACTCTCGAATCATACAATGTAATGGGACTCACATGCATCATGGGTCATGCCTATCACATGCACACACTTCACCTCAGTCACATCCATCTGGCCCCGTACACCCCAATCACAGTGCATACAAGGATGACTAGGCTGCATCAGTGAATCTGTACATTGTCACAGACATGTGTCATGCATCCATGGCACTCACAAGTCACAGACACGCAGGTCAGGCACACAGACATGGATACCACATATGTATCTGGCATCAGCACCCATCCCTCGCCCCCACCCATGTCCAGGAACAGAGACTGCCATGCTCTCATGTGTGCAATCTGCACAGGGCTCCCCATGTCGCATTCAAACACATGCAACAACCTTGCGGTTCACACATTACAGGTCGCACATGCATTCCCATGATGTCCCTGCACACATACATGCGTACATGGCCTATGTCACACATGCAGGCAAGTATCAGACAACCAGCACACTGCAACATGCCCTGTCTCACACAGCAATGCTTGGCCACTTACCGCTCAACTCCAGACGGGTCTCCCTCTCAAGGACCTGGGCGTGGAGCGCTGGGTGTGCGCGTTCCAGGACCCTCAACTGGATGGAACTCATGCGGCCCCGGCCCCCCTCCACGAGGCGCCGGGCCTTCATGAGGGTCCTGGATCTCAAGTCCTCCCAGCGCTTCTTGACCTTCTGGATGGTGCGGGTTGCCACCCCCTCTGCATTGATGGCAACCACACAGTCGGCCCAGATCCTATCCCGTCCTTCCCTGTTGGCGCGGGACGATCCGAAGAGGGCATCATACTGCCCCAGGACTTGCTCCACCAGGACACCAACTTCGGTGGCAGTGAAGCTGGTGCCCCTCTGCCCCTCTGGCCGGGGGTTGCCACTGGGGTCAGATGTGGATGTGCCCGACATGGCAACCCCAGTGGCAGGAGTGGGTGGGCAACTGGGTCCTGGGGCTGGGCTGTGGAGCGATGTTATTCGAGTCGGGAGTCTTCTGTACCAGCAGGGGTGGACACAGCAACTGGACCCCTGCAGATGGCTGATGTGCAGGCACCAAATGGCAGGGCACGGTGGCAGCAGGCAGGCAGGCAGGCAGCAGCAGATGGCACGTGGGAGGCTGCTCGGGGCACTGGGGGGCAGTGATTCGGCCTTCTGGACAGGAGCGTGGTCTTCCGTGTGTTTTCGCGTGGCCAGCTTGATACGGAGTGATTTGGCACGTGAAAAATCTGCACGTCAGCGTGTAATTCGAGGAAAGGCCCTTAGCGCGTAAGCGCGTCAGCACGCGTACGTGATTTCATTGGACCAAAGGCCCTTACAGCGTAAGCGCGTCTGTGACGTTTCGCGCACGGGCGTTGCCCTGGCAGGGCTTGGAGATCCCGCGTGCCTTTATGTTCTGTACGTGCTTTTCGTGCGGTGCGTGTGTTTTCCATCCGTTGGGGTTCACACGCTATTACTTCACAGCGGGTGTTGGCTAGGCGTTCTACTACACGCAAGGCAGACGGTAAGTGGTACCCCGCTCCCCCAGGCCCGATCGCGTGAGAAACTTCCCGCTGAAATACACGCGCCCAGGCTATTCGCGTGTAAAACTTCCCGCGCACCCCTGAAATACACGCGCCCAGGCTATTCGCGTGTAAAACTTCACGCGCACCCCTGAAATACACGCGCCCAGGCTAATACACGCGCCCAGGCTATTCGCGTGTAAAACTTCACGCGAACCCCTGAAATACACGCGCCCAGGCTATTCGCGTGTAAAACTTCCCGCGCACCCCTGAAATACACGCGCCCAGGCTATTCGCGTGTAAAACTTCACGCGAACCCCTGAAATACACGTAGCCCGCTCCCCCAGGCCCGATCGCGTGAGAAACTTCACGCGAACCCCTGAAATACACGTAGCCCGCTCCCCCAGGCCTGATCACGTGAGAACGCGAACCCCTGAAATACACGTACCCCGCTCAATCGCGTGTGTAACTTCCCGCGCAACCCCGAAATACACGTGCCCCGCTCGCACAGGCACTATTGCTGTATGTTGCCACTTTTGTAATGCGCAGGGACGCTACCGCCTGCCTTCGTGTGGCGGACGTGTATCGGCTTGTGCGTGTCTTTCGCTGTGCGTGGCTTTGCCCTATTCGGTTCCATGAATACGCGTGGTTCGGGTGCGTGTGGGCGTTCCCTCTGCTTCCCTGCAGTACATCCCCAGTTACGCCCTTGTTTTCGCAAGTTGTTCCCCATTCCGCGCGTTACGCCCCGTGTTCCGCCCACTTTCTAGTGTATGCGCAGAGGTTGTGCGCTTTCACTTTGCGCGTCGCGCACCTCTTTCGGGATGTTGCAGTGACGTGTGCGCCATGCACGGGTTTGGCGCACATCCCGAGGAAGACACGCGCAGGGACTTCCATGAATCGCACGCGTGCGCCTGCGCCTCTTTTTTTCCGCTTGCGCCTGCTTGCGCGTAGATTTTCGGCGCACGTTTGTTCCATGAATCGGCCCCAAAGTGTCAGCTGTAGTCACTGACCCCACAGGTTTACCTGCCTACAACGTAGGTGGTGTCACTTTACACCGATTACTACTCCTGCCAGTAGAACATCAAAATAAATTAGACTATTACAAACTTTCTACAGAAGCTGCAATGGAACTACGCAGAGTATTGAAACAAATGAAAATGCTTCTAATAGATGAAGTGAGCATGGTGTCCAACCTAATGTTGGCTTTGATTCAACTCAGATTACAAGAAGTACTCAAAACAACTATGAAGATCTCTTTGCAGGAAAACACATTATTGTTTTCAGAGATCTTCTTCAATTGACATCAGTACAAGGTGAGCCTATTTTTAAATCATTAGGACACAAACTCTGCCGTAAAACTGTTGGCAGCATTGGAAATGTCAACCTTTGGCAACATTTCCAATACAGAGAATTAACAGAAAACATGCAGCAATCTGAAGATCTCACTTATGCCAACATCTTAAAAAGTATCAGAGTTGGTATACTTTCTAAAGAAGCAGAAGCAATATTGAAAACCAGGCACATTCATGCACTTTATGGTGATAAAGCATGTGCGCCAGATGTCATGAAACAATTAGCCCACAAAAATGTCAATTGTATGGCCTTAATGCCAACTCTTGCAAGCTGTTCCAAATTCAATGAAATAATGTTAAGTAAAGAAATGCAACCAATAATGGAAATTAGCGCCACAGACAAACTAGATGTACATGGTATGACACTACCCATGTGTGACCAAGCCACAACAAGACTAAATAGTTTAGAAAAAACAATCTCAAACACAGCAGGATTGGAAAAGATATTAAAATTATCCTTAAATTGCAGAGTAATGCTTAAACGTAACCTTGACGTGGACCAAGGACTAGTTAATGGAGCACTCGGTACAGTTGTTGGCTTCCAAACATACCCACGTGACAACAAAATTCAGTTTGTCAATATTCCCTTCGTTGAACTTTCAGAAGTAAAAAGGATAGCACGCTCAACAGCTCAATTCCTTCTCTTCAAAGACATGTATGTACGCAGAGAACAATTTTCTCTAACTCTTGCATACACAGTCACCATTCATAAATCACAAGGTCTTACCCTAGACAAAGCAATGATAGACATTGGTAACACAGTCTTTAAAGAAGGCATGAGCTAGGTAGCACTATCATGCTTATGTACACTTGACGGTCTATTTCTAATCAACTTTGATGCAAGTAAATTAAATGCTGATATTTCTTGCATTTTAGAATACAATAGACTTCGCTCACTATACAACCCCCCATCTAAACACATATTCTGTACCACAAAAAGTAAAACATTGTAAAAGAAAACTAAATCAAACAGAAATGCAACAGGATGTCACTGCAAATCCTCCAAAGAGAGTAAAAGAAACTAAAACTTCATCAAGTACTACAAACATAAAAGAACCCATTAGGGAAAGTAAACCAGGTACTTCATCAAAGAAGGAAGACAAACAAAAATAACATCAATCAGATACAGAACTACCTGGTCCATTTAAACTCTCAAATATAGTTGGAGTAAGTTGCTACGCAAATGTAGCAATGAATATTCTATTTCAATTGCCACCAATTGTTGACAACATTTACTTACACAGTACAGACCAATTATGTCTGCAAATGTTAGTACTTCACAGAAATGTAACAAACAATCCTGATAACACGTATTGTGTTTATGGAATAAGACAATTGGACTACTGTGCTGGAATGGTTAAATTCACTATAAACTCACAGGAAGATCCACAATAATTTCTAATGTACTTACTACAAGTACTGGAAAATAAAAACATACCTATATATGAAATCTTCCAGATTTCATACAGGTGGAAACATACATGCACTCTCTGCAACATTGTGACACAAGAAGAAATCCCCAATGAACGCTTCATATATATATCAATACCTAATTGTGAATCCATTCCATTTCAGCAACTTGTACAAAACGCAGGCCAGGGTAGATTATGTACTACCTGCAATTCGGATTATCGCTCCACGTTAGTAATACAAACACGTAATAAATACGCAATACTAATGCTTCTATGTTACAATGCAGATAGTAGCAAAACCAACTGCAAGCTGACTGGATTCACACATGGTCAAATATCACTTGGCAAGAAAACCTTCACAACAACAGGTATAATCTACCAGGCAGGAGCCACAACCAATTAAGGGCACTACACTGCACATATAAAAAAGAAATGTGGATGGTTTGAATGTAATGATAGTACCATTACTCTAAAGCAGAGATTACCAGCAAATCTTACAAATGCTTATTTAATGTTCTTAAAACCAAAATTTGACAACTAAACTGTACTTAAACCCTAAGTAAACTTATAGTAAAAAAATATAAACTGTTAGAATATTCCAAAAGCTATCTAACTGCCCAAAGATTCTACAACAACTAATCAGATAAATGAATACCACTAAATTAGAGCAAAAAATAGACAGTTAGAATACGCCAATTGGTATCTAACTGTCCCAAAATTTAACAATATCCAAACAGATAAATCAATACTACTAAAATATATTTAAAAAAATAGACATTTAGAATACGCCTACTGGTATCTAACTGCTCCAAAATTTTACAATATCCAAACAAATAAATAATATGTTACTGCTCCAAAAAACTGCAACAAGCCAATCTATAAAGCATTAGCCAGAAACAACAAGTGAATGCTGAAAACAAACAAACAAATAAACTATAGCATAACAGAAAAAGGTTTTTTTTTAATCCAACATGGATTTTTTTTTCTCCCACAGACCCAATGATTTTAGCAACAAACACAGAAACTGAGCAAATTGCACAATACTCTGGTTGGTAATCTACTAAATATGAGGGTCCAAAGAAAATAAAAATTGTTGATTATACAATGTAATAAGTCATTACAAAATACTAATACTAACATGCTATTTTCTTTTATGACAGAAATGAACAAGAAATACATGTACTCCAGTTACTAAACCAAACAGTAAGTATATTATAATAAGTACAACCATCGCAGCATATCACACCCATAGTGGCTTATAACTTTGTTCCTTGTAAATTTGTTTTTGACTCAAAGTTATAAGCAACTATCAGTGTGATATGCTGTGGTGGTTGTTGCCAGGGCATAGAGTCTTGGGTGCATGGCCAAATGGCCATGCACATTTATAAGCCACTAGGGGTGTGATATGCTGCGAAATGGCCATGCACCCAAGACTCTATGCCCTGGCCACAACCACCGCAGCATATCACACCCATAGAGTCAAACATTTCAACTATGGTCTATGGAAACTTTTAATGTCCGCGGACATTACGAGTGTTCTTCGAACACATTCAACTTGCCAGCAAACAATACGGACAGCGTCTTCAGGACACCCCCTACGAACATTTCAGGACACCGCGACAGTTCTTAGAACACTTTCAACTTGACAACGCACAATACATGGCAATTTAACAAAAAAAACTATTGGATTGATTTTCACCAAATCTGCAAAAGCACACTTTAGGGACGAAGCCACTACTCCTGGTCCAAATTTGGTGAACATCCGTCCAGCGGTTTGGGATGTAGGCGCGAGCAAAGTTTTTTCCCCATTCAGTCTATGGGAAAAAAAAAGTTTTGGGACCCCCCTATAACGTTGCCCCCCCCCCTGGACGAATCCTCATCAAACTTTGCAAGAAAATTCTGAGTGGGCCATATACTATTTTTGCAAAGTTTGGTGTGGATTTGTCCAGGGGAGCGAAGGTATAAGCCGCCCAAAAAGTGCTCTTCTTATGGAAACAGCAACTTAACCATAACTACACAGCCACTACCGTGGCTGTGTAATATATATCATATATATATGTATAACACCAAGCAAGAGTGCACTTTAGTTTGATTCTTACTACCTATAAGTGCCTCAAAAGGCAAACGCCATCCTACTTAATGGAAGTAATTGAAAGGAATTATCACACCAGATCTCTAAGATCTAAAAACACAAACATGCTAATTACTCCTCGATGCAAGATAGCCAAAACTCGTAATGGTGCGTTTCATATAGCAGCATGATATCAGAATAAAATACTAAAACGAAACTGGTATTTATTAAAACTGGATGCACATATTTCAGAGTATATCAAAGACCAACCAACTATAATCTACAGAAGGGCCAAAACACTGAAAAATACTCTAAGCCCATCACCTTCACCTGAGAAAGAGGAACCAATAACGAAAACCTGGTTACACCAATCAAATTTGTGTGAATATGCAATGCCAAATACTAATGTTTTCAGAGACATGAATGGAGTGAAAGCACAGATCAAAGAACAAATCAATTGTCGCTCCAAGTTTGTTATATATGCCATTATGTGCACTTGCAAATTAACATATGTCGTTAGTACAATCTGTGAACTCAGAACACGAATTAGAGAACACATATCAATCGGGAGTCAGGACAAGAACCTGCCACTATCAGATCACTGGCAAACTCACCATCAGTTACAAGACAAAAGAGAAATTCAATTAATTGGACTAAAAAAGATAAAGATGGGAAAACGAGGAGGAACCAGGAATTACGGCTTTGCCAAGAAGAAGCAAAACTTATTTGCCATTTTCAAGCTGTCAAACGAGGCTTGAACTCTGACAATGAAATGGTGCCTTTTTTGGGATTTAATGCATTGTAATTTGTCAACAGATCAGTAATCTAATGGTATATAAATTCCAAATGAAATTTGTGATAAAACCTTGAAACATGGTAAGTAAGAAAAATACCACAACTACCATAATGCAAAGCAACATAATTGGAATTACAACTTTCTAATGTTAAATATTGCCTTTTGTAATCAAACTAACATACAAAATTAGTGTGAAGAACACTAACTAAATTTTGCAAGAAAATATAATTACGAGCTACAGAAGCAAAATAAGGTGACATCAAATTGGAACTACAATAACCAAAATGCTTAGCGATGAAACTACTTAAATATAAACAGATGGTAGGAGTACGGAAAAATAAATAATAAAAAATAGTCAATTAAATGACACAACTTGCATAATATGTGGCATTCGGGTTTAACATATCAAATGCAAGTTAATGCACCCACAAAATACCATTAATACCTATTTTTAAACCAAATTAAATGTCGAGGCCTTTCCAAAGTACTGGTTTCATGTTTATACCCCAATTGCACCAATATTACATGATTATATGGGAACAAGTTGGGTTGGAACACCCCAAACCGTAAAATCTTGGTAAACATAGCCCAAAAATGGCTGCCGTTCGAGAATCGATGGAAAGGAAGGTAGGACTACCTTTCACCAAAGGCTGTGATACATTAATACAATCACCACCACAGAGCGGCGGCCTCTGATATCCGATGTGTGATGGAAAAAACATATTTTTTTCAGTTAAGCCCTAGGGTCCTGACAAAGCCCACCCTGCATGGCGACCAATCACTGTTTGTCCCGCACATTATAGAACACAAAGTCACTAGAACGCACATGCCAGTCTTGTCTGGAAAATAGAGCATGCCGCAATTTAAATACTTTTCAAAACACAACAAGCACTAGTTTGTAATTAGTGCCGAATAGAATTTGCACCAGTACGGGTTCATAACACAGGATTAACTCTCTACTGCGAATACCACTCAAGGACAAATTTGTGAATTACATTCCGTTTTAATTTACCATTTGGTGGGATTCAACCCCAATAACAAAACAGCACTGCAACGAAGCAGATGAATTGGACCGCAAAAATAGGGGTAAGATTAATCAAATTATAATGTATTTATGGAGATTTTAATTCCAACTGTTTAAGAACTGGAATGATCGAAACCCGAAAACAGATAAATAAGTGGGCTTTACCCTAGCACAAAGAAACCAGGAGGAAGTAGGAGAATAGAGGACAAAGATATGAGAATTTTAAATAGTGATCAAGATGTAATTGCATAAAGGGTGATTATGTTGTATTATATGTGTTGTTTACCCTTTAATCTCCACTCTCAAATATACATGCATGAGTTATTGTCAGCTATGTGGACTTTCTGGATCCCTTCCAAACTCATGTTTTTTCTGTATGATTTGTGATTATTACATTATTCTCTCCATTATGGTTACAAGTAAGGGTTCTTTATGAAGTATGTGAATCAACATGGTAGTCACATTTAATTTATTTTAAGTTGTGCATCATGAACAAAATATTGAAACAATATGGAAATACTTCAAAATTGTATTTTTTCTTTTTCTTTTTTCTTTTTATTGCTGAATAGAAATGCCCGGATTTGAAAAAGGCAGAGTATAACGCCGAAACACATGTCATCCAAATGGGCAAAATGACAAACCAATACATTAAAAATATTACATACACAGTTTGGATTGGAACTTTTATTAATTAAAATTGGGAACAGCTTACAGGAAAAACAAACTATCGGCACAGAAAAAGGTGTAAGCACACAAAAAAGTCCTACTTTATACATAGCATAATCACCCCAAGACAGACATTTGCAAGGCTGCCAGGACAACTACATAGCTGGTTTCACCCTTATTAGGGATCATCAGTGCAGTATAGTCCTGACAGCCTTGTGGTTGGATCATTACAGGCCCTGTAGTTAAGATACTCAACCCATAGGAAGAGTACTTTTTGGGTGGCTTATAACTTCACCACCCTCCCCTGAACAAATACTTATGAAACATTGCAAAAAAAAAGCATATGGCCCTGTCAGATTGATCCTTTGATGTTCAGTGAGGTTTCGTCAATGGGGGGAAAAGTTATAGAGGGATCTCAAAATGTGTTGTTTTTCCAATACACACAATGGAAGAAAATTTGCTCACGCCTAGAGTCCAAATCGCTGGATGGATTTTCACCAAATTTGTGGCAGGACTGACAGCTTGGTCCCGGAAAATGTGCTCTTGTAAATTTGGTGTAAATCTGTCCAGTATTCTATTTTGAAATGCCCAAAAAGTAGGTACAAAGAATTAGTGATATCTGGGATCAGTCTGCAGACTAACTTCCCTGTTCGGTCCGCCGACGGGCCTTCCATTGGTCTAGAGGGTGATGTGATGTCTGCAAACAATGGACACTCTCGCTGATTGGACAATTCAAAACGTGAGGTGAGTAAACATTTTTGAAACACCTGCATTTTGGAATGGCGCACAGCGCCCATTGTCCGCAAACATTGAGTTAAAAACAGATTAAAAGACACAACAGTGCACT
Organism: Ambystoma mexicanum; assembly: GCF_040938575.1. Classification (NCBI taxonomy): domain Eukaryota; kingdom Metazoa; phylum Chordata; class Amphibia; order Caudata; family Ambystomatidae; genus Ambystoma; species Ambystoma mexicanum. The sequence goes on along the minus strand of NC_090935.1, from coordinate 838,272,313 downwards.
TAAGAAATTAATGAAACAATCTCTGGGGAGGTGAGCGGAGATGAGGGTGGGATGGGATATGCCCTTAAAAATAAAAAATAAACTGACATTTTTCTTCTGCGATGTCCATGAACAGTCCAGGGCAGTCCTTTAATGTTCATGAACATATTAGATGTCAGGGGCATCTATACTTATTTGTGCATTACAGGGTTGGTGAAAAACAGATATTGCATGGCTTATAACTTTGGCACCACTCAATGAAACTGCATGAAATGTTGGAATCTCAATCTAGACCTGTTTCTGCATGGTTTTGAAAAGGGTGGTGCTGTTTTGTCAAGAGGGAACAAAATTAGAGGGGGGTCCCAAAATATTGTAGAGGCTTATAAATGCGCTGCCATTTGACGGATCTGCACAAAAGTTTGCAAAAAGTGTTTAGATATATAAACATGTTTTGCAAAGTTTGGTGGGATTTTGTCCAGAGGGGCTAAATTAGAGGGAATCTCAACATTTTTAGATGGCTTATAACTGTAATGCCATTTGACAAATGTGGACAAAAGGTTTCAGAACGATTAGGGACCCAGTCTTGCATGTTTGTGCAAAGACTGAATTGGATTTTGGCATCTGGGTGCTAAGTTATAGGACTATTGTATGTATGTACATTTTGACACTTTTGAAAAAATAAAGCATATGCGGATTTCCAGAAAACCCATGTGAGGAGCATTGGAAAGGACCTGAAAGCATGGTTTTGCAAATATGTCCATGTTTAATTTTTGACAAGTGTCATAATGTAGGTACACAAAATAGTGATATACCTTTGGTGACTGAGGTATAGCCTGTGGCCATGGGCAGTGGCCAGATTGTTCGGGTCTTGGCATAAGGTCATGACCTGAACAATCTGGCTACTGGCCATGACCATGAGAGAAAACCAATGGGGATAAAGTGGCCATGTCCACCTGTGACCGGCTATGTGGTAAAGTTTTTCGAAATTGGGATAGGTTAGAAATGGAAAAACAATGTGCTCGTGGTAATATGATCATAGGGTTCTCTCTTCCCCTTCTACAGGCCACCATGGAAAGGGAAGAGGGGCTCTGTACGGAGCCCCGCCTTCCCTTTCCATGGTGGCTATCATGCAAAAGGATTTACCTTCCTACAGTGGGACGCCGCGTGCGTCCCGATATAGGACAAAAAATCATTTTTTTTTTAGCACCCCGGGTTATCGCTTTAGCATCGATTTGGTAATCGCTCCATCCCTCATTGCAGGAGCTGGAAACCTGGGCTGGCGGGCCGTGATCCCTCATTCTAGTCCCTGGAACGGGGGATGAACGCAACATTGTTCCCATCAGCATAACACAAAATGCAAATGAAAATGTTGGAAAATCTTATTGAGACTATGTACTTTACTCAGAAATGTGAAGTAGATGGAGTCTATAAAAAAAAATAATTCTATTTTTTAACTCAGAAAGGTGGTTCCTAAAGAAACCTTGTTTTTGTTGTTCTTTTTTAGATGTAAGTTGAGGGAGGAAATGAGGGAAGAGGCACCAAGCACTAATATGGAGGGGCAGGTGGACAGGTGAATATGTTGCACGTGTGTTACATCTAAGTTAGGGGGCATTGTTTCTCATGTTCTTTGATAACAGCTTCACAAGCACTTTGAAATTGCTCCCCCCCTGCAGAGTGGTGTGTTGCAGTATGTACAGAGAACTGTTGTCTTCGAAAGATATGGATCAAGAGTGTCTTTTATTTCTTGCAAGGTAGCTGGTGGGATATTGTGTCCCACAGAAGTAGACTGTGTGGTTACAGTACTGGTTGAGGAAGATGAGGTGGAGGAAGACAGCCAACTACTTGCTAAGAAAGAAACAGCCTTTCTGAGAGCATTGCAGTGGTTGAAATTGGTTTAGCAGTGAATGGTGGTGGTCCCGTAGTAGTACTGTACAGTTTTACACTCAGTGCGTTTCACTTTTGTAGAGATTTAGCCTTTGGTACATTACCAACAGTGGTAAAGAACTACCACACCCATGATTGTCTCTTGGTGCTAGAGGTAGGCTCTTCCTCTACCTAATCTTCTTGGTCCTGTTCTTTGTCTTTAGAAGTACTGCACTTTTTTAGTTGTGTAGGTCCTCCTGCTGGTGGTGGTGGTGATGGCTCTTGGAGAGGAGGGATGGTAATAGCCAATTTTCCCTCGAAGCTGTGCGCATGTGCGCTTGCCCAGCTTCTTTTTGGGTGCCCCTCAGAAGATTGTTAGCAGTGCACAAAGACAATTCTCACCTAATCAGAAATATTTAATAAGACACAAGCCACAACAATTAAATTAAATGTGCTTTCTCTTAAATTAAGCAACTAGTCTTGATATTCTGCTAATTTGCATTACACTACTATGCAAGGGTGACCGCAAACACCTAAAATCCCTAACAGCAAAATACACACATAAGAAGTTAAAAACGAATATGAAAAACTGGCTCCTTGAACAGAAGAATCTAACCAAGATATGCCTGCACACATTAACCAAATAGTGTTCCCATACCTCCCATGACTCCTAAGCTTGATTCTACCACACTTTGACCTTATGAATCTAACTGCTGCCCCAGAACACATTAAGATAGTACCAGACAAAACTTTGATGACGCCTCTCTTGGAACTGCGAAAGGTTAACAAACGGGTATCTATATCCACTGGTTTTATGTTTGTTGTAATATGAATAATATGCATATCGTTCACATGCCAGAATTTCCGTTACTCATTGTGCCTCACCAAAAGCAACAGCTACATGATACAAATGAACTACCAGCTACAATATCGGATACTGACTGTAAGTAAGCAGGCTACCTGTATGTGTAACCTTATCCCATAGTTCATCTTCTTTGTACATATGTCACACAAGTGCTTTGAAGCGGCCCCTTGCAAGTTAACGCATTATAAAACTCAAATATTAATTTGCCTTGAAAGGATTTTGAGAAGACAAATGTGATGCTCATTATCTCCTACTTTAGCATTACTAACATTACCCTATAAGTGGAGAGCAACATTGCAATATCATTTACTTTGCCTACAAGGGATAATGGGTATGGACTTGGGATTACTCATCCATAGTAACAGGGCACCGGATATTCAGACAGGAGAATGCTTTTCACACAAGTTTACAGAGTTCCTTTGGGCATAGACCATCACAAATTATATGGTAACTCGCTGCTATGCAAAAACAGTTTCACCAAACACTGTGCAATCCTACACAATGATATAAGGGTGGGGTATGTTGCAAACAATCTTGTATGCACTGCAAAAGAACTGCTTACATGCAGAGTCATGACATTTTTAAAATGCACATAATCTGTTGAGGCATTAAATATGCCTTAAAAAGTATTGTGGGTTTGCAAATATCCCAGTGAGTGTTTACTGCTAAAATCCCTCACTTTCTATAGTGCTCTATCAACTAGTAATGGAGGCTAGCACAGGGGCCGGGGAAGGGTATGGGTGGAAGAGCACAGGTCATCACTCTTTGCGGGTGATGAACAAAGCAGCACATTTCAAAAAAGTCAGATGTTTCGGCAGTACACTTAAGGAAATGTGTTGCTTGTTTGCTAAACAATAGGAAATTCTAGTACCCGTCTAGACAACAGCACCTTACTTTTCTTTCTATGCTCAGCTGCTGAGGGCTTTTCAATATAACCATGTGCTCTATATCGTCTCTAGCATTTCCCTGCATCTTATTTAACTTATAACACAGAATTACAGAAGAGGGATCCATAGTTTCAGGAGAAGGGACTCAATCTGTTGCATCTCTTGAGATTTGATGCCATTAACTTAAAAGGCATATATATGTGATTTTCTTGCACAGGAATCCATAACAAAAAAACCTCAATAAAGCTCTTGTTTAATTTGTATAGGGTCTGGTGTGCAAGGGTGGGCAAAACTATAGACTACATTAAGTTACCTGTCATTTCACTTTCTATGTCACGGTGACAAGCAAGACTCTAATCAGATTTTGCTCCTACTTGAGTCAAATGGTTTTTCAGGGAGTAAAAACGTAATTAGCTTTGCCAATAGGGATATTTTCTGCTTATTAAAATATGTTCTTCCCCTTACAATTCCTGTTGAGATAAGGCATTGATATTATTAGATATCCTTCCTATGCCACTGCTCTACTGGGCAATTTTGCTAATATTCTTCACAGTATGTGCTCTGTACTAGATTGTTAATGGATAGTGAGTACGAATAGGTGTAGGAAAGTTCTTGAAAGTTCCTAGATCAGTGGAAAATGCAGTTACGAAATGTCCGCAAAGCATGGACCCGATCGTGAAGAGTGGATGCATTTGCAAATACGTCATCATGCTGCGTGTGAGCACGCGATCACGTGACACTGTTTGAAGGTCTGCGATGACGTCAGATGTTCAAGAACGTCAACAGACACAAAAAGTGTGGGGAAAAGTTGCAAAAAGTGTATAAAATTGTTAAAAATGATGCTAGAGGTTGGGAAATGGCAGGGTTATGAGGGGAAACTTTGTAAGTTGGACAGAAATGTTTCTATATTGGGGTAAGTATGATATTAGTAAGTTGTAGCAAATTAGCATGCACTGGTACAAACCCATGTAATACATTGAAACAACTTTGTTAAAGGGACGTTATGGTTAAGTTGCACTAACAAAAACCTATGACATTCACTGAAAACACATTGTCAAAGGAACGTTATGGTTACAAGTAAAACCGAAAAACCTCAGAAATGTGGCAGTTACGGTAAGCTAAGCAACAATAACTCGCACCACCACTGTACACTGCTAACACTAACACCCAGGACATCAAAGATGAGATAACAAATATCATTGATGACATCACTGATGACATCACGAATAAAATACATTTTCATGAAAAGTCCCTACAATATGTGGGGATGTGTTTATAATGTTGGTAACAAGATGTCAGGTGTGATCGGGAAACCTATCATGAACTACCTAATCTATTAAAGAATGTACTCATCTAAACAGAATATTGTATTGGAGTGTTGTTGTTAATCTAAGAACCTAATCATACATACACATATGCAATGGCTGCAGCATGCACTAAATAAGTACAATATTTGTAATTTTGAATAGTAAAATAATGAATACTACCTTCTCAGAGTTTTGATCAATTTTAAACATGTAATACATAGCTAACAATTATAGACTTACTACACACTTGTGCTAATACAAACAATACATATGAAGACCCACAATGCATATAAATCAGAGGCACAGGGAAACTAAAGTAAGGAAGAAAGAAAAAACATCACCAGAAAATGTAAATAACATTGAAGTTATCCAGCATCATAGTGTGGTTTCATTATAGGTACCTAAATGAGAAACAGACTAATTAGTCCTGTGAGTAACGTAGTTAGAGCATGTCTCTGAGCGCTATATCCCTTTAAGACAGGGACATCGTAATTGAAAGGTATAATCATGCCGTGCCATGTAAGCATGCATTTCTATGGTAGTACTGCTGAAGTTATTGTTGGTGTTCCAAACAAAGGACTCGCTTGAATCAGTGCGGCTGTTGGCCTATGAAAGTAAAGATGACTAGTAGCTTGGTCTTGACATTGCATGTTATCAGATCATAGCAGTGATTTATCTTACCTCAATAGGTGTGACCTGCTGACATGCAGAAAGTTCCCGGTGCCTCGCACGGTTGCCTGGCATGCGGGTTCAATAGTTATCAGTGTTTTTGTTGCTGGTGTATGCGTGACATGATACGTATGCCGTAGCCATGGCAACAGACGCTTCATTCCTGGATACAGTCACTGTGGTCCTAAATTGTTGCGGGTTGCCTGGCAATTGCCTATTACATGCTGGTATTCTTGCATCCGTACTTTAGGGGTATTAAGATAAATATATAATATGGAAAATTAAATGATAAATCCAGGTGGCAGGCTTTAGCAGTGTTCATTATATTGCATAGCATGATTTTAGTATGCTATCTATAGTGAATCGATTAATGCATTATCCATTGTCGGCCAATGTGGAAAGACAAGGGCTGCAAAGGCAGCCCTGTAATCCCTCTACACTTGTCCAACATTCGGCTACATGGGTATGTGTATTACTGGTGATCATTTGCCAATCGGCCCGAATGGGGATTTTGTTGATGCCTCATGTACATCTCCTAATAACCAATCATTATGCTTTCATCTTCGTATAGTGTTAGCATAGTCGAACAAACAACATTTGAGTGTGTTGTCAGCCAACTACTAAGATGCTGTAATGATTAGGAAAGTGCTGGGACCAAGTATATGCTACAATTAGAGCAGAACAATTCAAAAATAGAAGGTATTCCTTTTTTAATATAATTTTCTTTGCAAACATCATTTTCAAATGCGATGCTGTAGCTTAATCATGAGTTATGACATTTGAGAATCAATTTACAAGAACACATGCATCTCGTGTTCCGTGTTCACCACTAATTAACCTGCATAGGAGTAGTCATTTTGTCATAAATACAAAGAAGTTGCTGGATGTTTCAATAGGGTATACACTTCACACAAAGGAAATGCAGACACATTTTGATATAACGTTGGCTTTTAATATTCCTTTTTTCAAGGTCAACATTAATATTATAGATACCCTCATGTACTCTCAGATTGCAGATGTAGCAGTTTGCAAAATATATTGTTTCAATAGGTTTACGCGTTTAAATGCTACTTCTACTGAGAATGTTGGCACTTCTTTTACAACACGTACACAGGGCTTCAACGTGGCATTTCGATTTAAGCGTGGCAGTGTATTTACTCCGTTTTAATTACCCTTGCTTTTAGTTGTCAAAGTCAAAGCACCTCTACACGTGAAAATGATATGTCACCTCTTCTAAAAAGCCCTTTCAAGAGTATTTAAAATGGAAAGTTCACATAATTGAATGCAACAAATCAAAGAGTGCTGCCATGTGAGTCCTGTTTCTGACTGGATCAGATATGGAGTCCTCGGGTAGATGTGTAGTGATGAAAGAGAGCATTCAGGTTACTACAGCTTCATCTCACAGAAGAAAAGGACACATGAATGAGATCAATCGCACCAAAAGGCATGTTACAATGTGGTTTTAGAGTTGCAAAACATAATAAATATCTTTCTCTTCTGAGCTGACCTTTCTAAAATGTTAAAGCATTACATTGATTTAATGAAATTTCTAAAATGAAGTTTTATGAAAATAAATCATCACTTGGCTTGCAAATTAACCACTGTGGCATGTGATTAAAAATGGACTTACACATACTGCGTAGAACTGGTATAATTACATAAACACTTTCCAGTATAAGAATATGTGATGGAAGTGCTGGATAGTGGGGCGAAAAAAAAATATTGTTCTCCCAATGATCTGTATTATTTATCGAAAATATCAGTGTTGCAGTATACATTTGCAATGCCGAGTGCATTCATGAATGATACACACAACAACTTATCAAATAGAAAGTATCACTTTAGTCATACGTTTTGCCAGCCGATAATACTATGGCCTATCCGTATTCTGGAAAATACTAGAAAGGGGGAAGTATGATGACTGTTAAATCAAATTGAAGGGTTGGGGCCACAAAGGATTCTGATGACCTGCGAAGGGACAGCCTATAAGGTAGAGTAGGGGATGTTAGAACAAAATATTGAGAGGGGTGTTACTCCAGTAGCGATCATGTTTAGCTATAGCAATGTTTTTTATTAAAACTTGTACTGTGGTTTCACATGATTGAAAGAAAAAAATGGCGACCTTAAGAGTTTGACAGTATTTCAATATGAATATCGTTTCTGCCAATAGTATCAAGAGTAAATCTGGCAGAGTATCTGGCATTAAATCACATAGGGCGGCATTGGGGGTCTGGACGAGTGCCCTGGTCCATAATTCGGCCTACAGCAAATCCTCAATTTTTTGGCGGTTAAGCCATGTGCCAAGAGTTTTTCCTCCACTTTAATTCCAATCACCTAATAAGGTGTTACAGGAAAATTACTAATAATTCTGTTACAACCACTTTAATTCTGTAACTGCAACAAGTCCCTTTGTGTTGTATAGTGGTTGTATTATATAGCAGGCTGCAGCAAATAGGTACAGGCTCAGAAGCTGCTTTATTTAGATTCACAAGCAGTTAGCCAATACATGGCTATATTGCCAGTCAGTTAGCACAGCAAGCTCGTTTCTGATATCTGTGTGTAGCCTGCTGACACAGGATTGAATCCCGTTGTGGCCAACTCAGCATTTCATCCTTCCGTGGTCGGTAAATTGAGTACCATGCAGTGGGTAATGATATCTATTGTTATTTTAGAACTATGGTGCCCTTGGACGCGCTAGTCCAATATAAAAACGGCATTGTTATTACTATGGGTAAATGGGCACCCAGTTGGCCCAGCTCCAACCTCCACCAATTGAGTTCTGCCTTCTAGATCCTGGCCACCCACTCATCCCCAAACATTCCATTCCTACAGCTCCGGAAGGAAATACATGCCCTGATGATGTAACAGCCCACAACCTACAGCAGATACATGAACATATGATTCACAGATATATATTAGATAACACAATACAACACACGTCCACCACCACACCAACACGTTCTACTCCCTCCACCATTCACCACAAACTAATGTTGCCTTTGTTCCACACCCCGCCAACCTCCATTACCAGATAATTTCCAACACCCTCTTGGAATGTGGTCATAAAAACTTGCTCTCAGATTTTGGAACAATACCTGGTCTCCTAACAAACACTCAATAACCGTCACACCACACACCTCTCTGTACATCATAGTCATCCTTCGTGTTCATCTCCTTGTGCTTCACCCTCTCTCTCAAATCCTGGTCATCCCACTCCACCAACCCAGACCTTCCCAACCATGTTTGATTGGTTGCAGTGTGAGGCTTGCTTTTCCTCAAAACGTCGAATGGGACAAGTTCTGAAGGGGCATGTGGAGCCAAGAGGTATACATAGACCATTTTTTATACTAACACCTTCAAGCTCTTACAAGCCTTGCCTTCCATTCTGATTCCTTGCATATGTGTGTGATTAAATTGCTCCACCACCCCATTAGTCTCAGCATGGAAACAAGGAGGAGCGAACATGACTTACTCCAATCCTTCCAAAACAACTCCATGACCCTCACCGTCAACTGCACACCATTATGAATATCTTTCTGGGAAATCCTTCCCTCTGGAACACAGCATCTAGAAACTCAAACACTGCCCTGGAGTCGGCTTCCCTAACAACATTAACCTCAACCCACTTGGAAAATAGATCCATCAACACAATGACCTACTTCTTCACACATTGGTCCCCACTCATTGGACACAGGATGTCCAACACTACAGACCCCTATGGCATCCTCTGTTACTCTATGGGATTCAATGGCTGCACAGATTTTCTGAGCACCTTGCCCACCTCCCCCTCATGCAACAACTCTTTACCAACTCCTCATTATCCAAACCCAACTCAGGCCCTCCATAATCTCATCTGAATATTCATTCCTAAAAGACAATAAAACCAATCTACAAAAACCTTGTGATAATGCATATTGGTAGCACCAAATGGCTTGATTTACATATGTATTCTATTTCCAAACCTAATTCATCCCTTACTCTGTGAAAGGCTGACAAGACATCCTCAGACCCCACTCTCTCCAACTTGACCTAACACATGTTATGACCCTCTGAAGCTCCTCGTCCTGTATTGCTACTTCTGCCCATTCACTCTCTGTCATGATCCCTTCACAAACTAGAAAAACGTGTTCCTCTGCTTCATTTAACACAGCACTATCTAGATCAATTTGTTGGCACATGGACTTTCTATGGTATGTGATCATGGATGTCCTTCATTAATTTAAACTGTACTTTTCTGACTTTGTTGAATGATTGAATTGGACAAACATGGTGTTGTAAATCATAATTGCAAATAGGGTTTCGCCCTGATGAAGGAGTATTGAGACTCCGAAATGCATTGGCTATTGAGTCCCATATGTATTCAAGAAAATGCTGACCTCTGACTTGATAAGTATCTATTATCGAGTAGATAAATCACTTTTTGACTACCACCACGATTTTGGTCTTTAATTAATTTTGTATGAACACACCCCTGGGAACAGATTTCTACTTTCTGCATATCAACAGTTTATACGCTCTCTAATTTCACACAGTAACCTCTAGGGGTACAGTTTGTGAGCGACTGGTTAGCTGGACGATTCTCATCAAGCTTTTTGCATTGCTGTATTCTGAATCCAGGTGTCTCTGGTCCTTCCTCAGTCTGCTCCTTAAAAATCATTTTTTTCTATAAACCACATTCTGGTATTAACTTATGAATACTTTGAACCAGCGGATCAAAACATATTGTTGTGTGCACCTATCTGCATTGCTATCTTCCTTCGCATAGCCATCCTTAGGGTCAGGATCAGGTATTTGCTGCCATCCCCAGGCCACATGAGGAGAGGCACCCTATGGAAAAAGAGTGGTGCTGTCAGATTTTTCACAGTACATAGGGATGCTCTTGATGCTCCTCTCTCGATGAAATTCTACAAGATATCACCCAGCTCTGTTTGGAATTCCACTGCCAATATAGAAATGCAAGTGTCTGTTAAGGGAAGTCCTGTCATCCAGTCAACAAACAGCAGAGAATCTATATGCATAGATCTAGATCTTAGCTGGTTACAAGTAATAGAAGGGAAATTCTGGCGGCGGGTTTTAGGCCTAGCGCCAGGAATACCAATGGCCATTATACGCTTAGAGCTGGGATTACCTTCATTAAAAACTATAGTGATGAAAAAGAGATTGGGGCTTTTTATCAAAATGCGTAGTGGTACAACAAATCCATTACTGACTGCTGTGGGTAAGGAAATATATAAAAAACAAAATTCCCTCTCACTTGCTGCTATAATGTTAAGACACCTTGCTGACATAGGATGGATGTATCGCGAAGGGGACTATACTAAGCAAGTTCAGAGGGCCCTTGACAAGCGAATGGATATGTGGGATTGGTTGGAGAATTTTGCCCACCTCAGTGCACTGAAAAGTTATGAATTTGTGAAATTCAGGCTGTACACTTATATGAAACCGCAAGAATACCTTAACTTATGCCCTTGTAAAAGATTGCGACGTTTTATACTCCTATTAAGACTGGATCACCTTCCGACATTATGGGTCACGGGCCGGAGAGACCAAATACCTTTGGAACTGAGGAATTGCAGATTGTGTAAAATCAATAATGTTTCGGAGACAGCACATCATGTCCTGACACAATGTAGTAGCATGACAAATATAATACAGCAACATATGGGAAAGTATACTCACGATCCTGCAGCGATCTCTAAGGCATTATTCTGGCATCATTGCCTAAATTCTGAAAATATCCATATTTTAACCTCTTTGTATAACATTTGGTTGGTTATAGAGGGAAAACTGGGCATTAAGATCTGAATAGGTGGTCTTTTTTACACTTGGGATTAGTGATGAGACAAACTTATATGAGAACCCTACTGTGCGATGCGTTACTATATAATTGTGAATTATAATTCCTAATTGTTTCTTCTTAGTTATGGGTCAGTAATTTGTACCTTGTTGAGTTCCGATTTGATGTATATAGGGCTTGACTTAGGTTGTTCTAGGTTTTAGTATGTATGACTGTATCTAGGTCAGATTCATTATTATCACTATTAGTATTGTTATTTTATCTAACTGTGTAATTTAATGTCAAATGGATATTAATTGTGATGTATGGAATTTTTTTTTTTTTTTTATTTCTTTTTTTTTTTATTCAATGTAATGATATAATAGCTGATTTTGGAAATTAACTAATTTGATTTCATGTTTCTAGATATGTGTAAAGTTTATTTATTTAAACTGTAACACATTAAATAAATAAAGATAAATAAATATATGCATATTTACACCCAATTGCAACAGATGATCAGATCTTCATTAAATGCCTGACTCTAACAGAGAGGTGTATTAGGTAGAGACAACTAGAGCATTATCTGTAAATACCTCGAGCCCTACCCATCAGGAGACAACATTCATTCATACACTTATATAGGGCTTGGGCTTTAATTTGGGTTATACGTGTTGCAGCACTTCAAGATCTTCTTCTCTCCAACTCTCCTTAATTCTTCATTCTACATCCCTGGAATGAAATCTGGATTGTTCCATAGTGGAGCGAGGAGGAAAGGTTAAGCCTCTTCTCCATCCTGCATTTGGTTCTCTTTGACTACCAAAGGATCCCTGTTGATTCCTCTACAATACTGCTTTCACAAATACCCTGGAGATGGATGGGGATGCAGTCTTTACTCATACATCAATAATAGAGCCGACTCAGGAAGTTGACAAAAGGAAGTCTATCAACGCAATAGCTCAATCCTCTTACTCGATGCATGTAAGAAACAACAAAACTTTTATAAGCAATATTCGTCATCAATTACGTTTAACCTACGTGTATATTAACGTCCTCCTACGTGGCAAACTACAAAAACTTAGAGCATGGGTGATTGGGTCTGAGTGAACATCTAAGTATATGATCCATACTAGTCTAAAAAATGTAACTATGTGATTGGTTACTCAACTTCAGGTGGGACAACTAAGCCCCCCCTAAAAAATTAGCACTATGAACGTCACTAAAGACACAACGTCCCATTGGTTTACACACTAAAGGACCCCTAAATATGCATGTCCTCAACAATTGGTTGGCACTCTATCCTCCTTCAATACTTTCCCACCTATGTTAGCAGCCTGTAGGATGGCTATCCAGGTGCTGGCAAGGTTGCCTTAATTTTAGCTTCCCACCAATTAGCATATCAATCTATCATCACCTCAGTGGTCTACTGTCAATTAGGCTTTTGAAGCTCGTCCTTGAGAGTGTTCTTAGCTCTGGGAAATTTTGGGAGTGAGAAGCAAAGTCTGCCTTCGTGCAAAGGTGTGACCATCCCTCCAACTTCATGCTTCAATGTGATTGGAGACCATGGAATCTAGACTTTTTGTGCATTTAGTATTATTTTTTAGCCTCTGACATCTTCCTTGTTATGTTCATGCCTTCTGAACAGTCTTGTTCTTTCACACTACTTTGTTGCCAATGTCAGTTCGCTCCAGTTTGATAAGACCTTGGTTTCTCAGCTCGTCCAGCCTCGCCTTCTGAAATACACTTGTAATTGAACTTGCTTTTTAAATGTGACACACTAAAATGAGGCCTTTTTGCTACTGTCCAACCTGCTATAATACATTTAATGGAAACATCCATAGTTCTCTCATTCCTATATATGTATACGTTGGTGCTTGCCGCAATCTATTTCACTATAAGCTTAAAGCTAGCTTTCATGATTACTTTTCTGCTTGCATTTCTTTTGCATCTGTGCACGTGTAAAATAACTTGATATCTTCATATCTTTCTGTGGCATAAGCTCCTTCCCTTGATCCAAAGATGTCACTTATCCTGATCACTTTCTTGATGTCTTATTGAATATCTGCATTCTCTAGTTACTGCATCTCTTCTATGTACGTCATCTCCGCTCCGTGTGTCATATACTTGCGATCATTAGTAGTGTTACCATTCATCCCCACCACTTATTGGCTCTACTTCTTCAGGGATTTCATTCTAATGGACATCATATTTCGTTGTTTATAGATATGTTTTTCTCAATGGGTACCTTGGTTCCCAGATTCTCTTAGATACTGGCACTTTCACTGGTACTGGACAGAGGCCATACTCTGCTCTTTGTCGATTGATCTGTTCTATCTATGTCATATACTCTGGTTTCCAGCATACAGGTAAAAGGGGTGTGGGTCAGTTGAGGTGGTGGTACTTGGCTCCTCCTCTACTTTCCCCCCTCTGGGCAATTCATCAACCTCTTTCTCATCATCCTTCACATCCAGACATCTTGACCTGAAGAAAAGCTTCTTTGGGATCCATATTTTTATGACTCCCTTCAGGCATCCTGCTGTTTTCAATGTTCTTCTTTGTTCCATGTCATGAGATAACATTGTCCATTTGGACTACAGTAGATCCATCTTCCCACATACTTCTTGTGATTCTTTGGATACAGGAACATCGTCCCCTCAGGTGCATGGATACTAGCCTTCACAAAGTCCCTGATTTCTTCATCGGTCAGGTCTTTGGCTTCCATCCTGATTCAACATCGATCATAATCTTCATCCCTATGGCTTTCTTTGCTGTCTTCTGGCATTGTGAGATTATTGTTTTGATCACACAAAATCCAAGAAATATCATCACTGTCAGGGCTCCAAGGAACTTGAAAATGTCTGCCATCCATTGTGGAACCCAAGTGAAGAGTGATCCAAACCAACTGTCATCAGCAATGTCTTCTACTTCATCTATCATCTGGCCATGGAGTTTCGTCAGCATGCCTATGGCTTCTATCAAGGTTACATTCTCGTCATTATGAGAAGATTTAAATGTGCAACATGATTCTCTGAGTTTTGCACAAACACCTCCATCCATTGCTATAATCATATCCAGGACGTATCTGTTGTGAAGAGTCATCAGTCGTATAGCTCTCATCTCTTCTCTGATCGCATTGAATCCCTTTATGGTAGTGTTAATTGTCTGCAGCAATTCCCATCTGGTGGTCTGCAGCCACTAGTGTTTGCTCGAACCTGGATACTCGGCATGAAGATCAACATGAAAACAGATGAGGTCTGGCAGAACAGTCTATGCTCATATGGTATGGCATCAAACACTTCTATTGATTTAGCTGAGAAACAGTTCTCTCCATCCTTTTTATTAGCTCCACAGATCTCCTCTTCCTCAAGTGAGCATCTGCTTTCGGGACATTATCAAGGTGCAAATCACATTTTGGAATTACCAATGCTGGACATGGACATTCACCAAGGTGCATATTCCTTCCCATTCCTTGGGTAACTTCATGTATGCCTTGGATTCACAAGCCCAATAATGATCCATGATTACTGCTGTACCATGCACCATTCCTGGAACATCAAAGATTCAACCACAATTCTTATTTTCTCCAACTTTTCTGTGCCATTATTTCTGAAGCACAGCTTTGAACTTTCCAATGGTACTATCTGCAAGAGTCCTCCTCTATCTTTGACCCAAGTCAGTAGTTTAGCAAGTCTTGGCCATAATGGCTTGCAGCCATTCTGCACGATATCAACGACCGGATTAGAACATCCAATGATCACCCAGGCTCTGCAGATGACCACTACTTCCCATCCATCTACAGACAACACAGATCCCAAGATCTGCAATTGTCCTCTGTTCTTCCATCTTTGAATGTCCTCTGTAGATTTTCCTGCAACCTTCAATGTCTTGTTCACCTCCCATCTGATTCCAGCTCCTTTTACTCCAGGCTTCTCATATCTGATCACATGATTGTTAGTATGGGCTCTGTTTCTTGTCTTGGTATCCAGCACATAGTCATCTTCATCTGCATCTGTCCATTCAGTTGCCCATTTGAGGTAGCTTTCTCATCACATGAACTGGCCTCTGGTTTTGCAAAGTGCTACGTGTGAAAGACAGTGAGCTGTCTGGACATCTATTTCGATAGCTATGAAGATTTTAGACTTACCCATATCTTATGGCAGGAGTGCTGTCACAACACTCGCCCAAAACCCCCTCTGGCAAACCCATAGGTGGAGTCAGGACTCAGGCCTCTAGAACCTGGCATCCACTTCAAAAGCCCTCATGGGGCCAGTCCTGGTGCCTATGGCACCAGGCTCATACACCATGAACAACAATGTGCTTGGGAACTACTTTATTGTATTGTCAGCCAACATGGCGGCATCCACATAGCTTGGTTCCTAAGAACCAAGCTATGCGGTCTGTGTTTTGGGTGTGGCAGGCCTGGAACTACTTTCCCTGGTACTACTTTACCTGGGCTATATAAACCATACCCTGACTGCAGAACATGATTTGTGTTACTTTGCAGCTTGCAACGTGACACTCACAATGTCCAGCTATTCCCTCGAACCTCGGAGAAGCAGAACCTGCAAGGAGACAAAAGGAACATCATTAGCAGCTGCATCTTACCTGCAGTCTTCATCTTTAAATACTCACAGCTACTGAGAACAGCTTCCTCGAATCTGCACGCCTCCAGACAGAACGACCTGAAAGAGGAAGATAGAGGCAACATTAAAGAAAGCTGTAGAGACATTTACAAATTACGAACTGCTGAAAAGGCTTACCTGGCTGGTCGCCTCTTGGCTGGCACCACTCTGGACATTCCACTCGCGCTGAAGAACAACGCAACCTACAAGTCAGGAAAACACAGGTTAGCAAAGGCAAGACTTTGCAGCGCTGCGCATAGCGCTTACTTACTGCATCATAGCGCTCTTAATGCGCCATCATTTACCAGCGGGGCTCAACCAAGCCAGTTCGTCGCGCTGAAGCTCTGCATACCTAAGGGAGAAAAAAGAGACATTTTAAACAAAGAAAGGCATGCAAGATAGCAACAAAACTAAAGAACAGCAATAACACCTACCTGAACAATATCAAACGGGCCGGCGTCAGTGAAGTAACTGGACCACACTCGCCCATGAAAGACAACGCGCCCCTGCAAAGAAGGCAGGACAGAGAGCACGCCTAATTCTACCACAAGGTGAGGCAAGGGCGCCAGAGGGACTGAAAGCATACGGGGGTGGAGGGAGGATTCTTACCCCAGTCCGTCAGTCTTGAACACAAAACTCCTGTATTTTCAGGCAGAACCTTCCCCGCAGACCACATCAGGGCAAAGCTGAGAAGCATACCAGCGAGTAACCCAGCTGGGTGGCGTCCCTGTGGATACCAGGTGAGCGTAACTGAACACAAAGCCTACCATAACAAATCCACCTGCGCCATGGAGACATCGGAAATGGACCAATTGCCCCAATTACTAGGAGAGCTTCGTGCTGAGGTTCATTCTGCCCGAAAAGAGACTAATGCCCTCCGGAGAGACCTAATAGTGACCAAAGAATGTACTGAAGAGATGAGCAGGAAATACTTGCAATCATAGGCAGGACAGACGCCTCTACCTTGAAGCAATCCAACGATGCAAAACCCCTCCATACCACCGACTCCGGTACAGATCACGCTACCTGGAACAGTGCCCCTGGCACCACCAGAAAGGTTCTCAGGCGACCCACGGAAGTATGCGGCATTCATCAATCAGTGCTGCCTTCATTTTCTTTGTAGGCCTGGAGCATTTCCAAATGACCAAGCTCGGGTAGCTTTTGTCTTAACCTGAGTGGTAGTGAAGCAGATTGGTCGGTGCCGTTGGTAACCCATGACGATCCTCTATTACATGACTTTGGGGGGTTCCAGAGAGAAATGGAAAAACTTTTTGCTCGCCATACCCGGGAACAAGCAGTAGACAATGAGCTCTTGTCCCTCCGACAGGAGAATCAGGACTTGTTAACGTACATTGCTACCTTCAACAGACTGGTTGCCTAAGCTAGGTGGCCAGAAAACAAAAGAACCACGTTATTCCATTGAGGTTTACGAAGCGAATTAAAGGACGTCTTAGCCCAGGTGGTTGATCCACCCAGAGACTGTGCAGCATTCATAAATCTGGTCGTGCAGCTAGACCACCGGTTGCAGGACCGAAAGGCAGACCGGTCTAAGATGGACCCTCGGACCATGTATGTTCGACCAAGGGAAAACACACCCCGTGCACCTGAAAATGCTGTAGAACTCATGCAGATTGGAGGGATACAGCCTCCATTAACAAAACAAGAGCAGGACAAAAGAAGACAACAGCTTTGTTTGTATTGTGGGAAACCAGGACATTTCCTGAAGGACTGTCCAGTAAAACTCCCAAGAAGAACAATCAGGGCCACTGAGAATGATGAAGCTAAAGAATCGGGAAACTACCAAGCTCGACAAACGTAGAGGTCAGTTTGTCGAGTGAGAAGAAAGAGTTGCTGACTTCGCACTTTACAATACCACTGATCTTAATTAACCACCAACAGTCATCAAGAATGCATGTCGTTGACGCATACATTGATAGCGGAGCAGTTGGAAATTTTATTGATCAAGAACTGGCAGCAGAGATGGGGCTTCCTTTGTGTTCTAAGCCAACTATGGTCAAGGTAACCACCGTGGATGGGACAGAAATCACTTCCAGACCAGTAACCCAGTGCACAGCCAGGGTAACCTTGCTGTGTCAGGACAGACATCGGGAGTCTATTTCATTCGATCTAATCAAGGCACCTCTGTTCAGGCTAATACTAGGGATGCCATGGTTGGTTGCTCACAACCCTTTGATAGACTGGCAGGCACGAAAATTAACCTTCCCCGGTGACTGATCCCCAGCCTGCTATTACCAAAAGGAGAAACCCGACGTCTGTATCCCCATGACTCCCGCAGTGACAGTATCAAACCTGGGAGCAACTAATACCTTGCCAAGTGAATACCATGATTTCCAGGATGTTTTCCGAAAGGATCAAGCCAATACATTGCCGCCGCACAGGCCCTATGACTGTCAGATCAACCTTGTTCCTGGTGCACAAATCCCTTGCAGCAGGATCTACGCTCTGACAGAACCAGAAAAACTTCATTTGAAATCATATTTAGACCAGTACCTTGCAAATGGATTCATCCATCCTTCGAAGTCCCCCGCAGCCAGTACTTTGTTCTTCATACCAAAAAAGGAAGTAGACTTGAGAACCTGTATTGAGTACCGTGCATTGAACCAAATCACCGTGAAGAACCTCTACCCCTTGCCACTTATCGCTGAGATGCTAGACCAAGTTAAAGATGCCCAGATTTATACCAAATTGGACCTTCGAGGCGTACCACCTTTCCGAGTCAGAAAAGGAGATGAATGGAAAGCCGCCTTCCGTACTAAGTATGGCTTGTTTGAATATCAAGTCATGCCCTTCGGGTTATGCAACGCTCCTGCGGCATTCCAATATTTCATGAATGACGTCTTAAGGGAGTTCATTGATGTGTGCGCCTTAGTGTACATAGACGACATCTTAGTATACTCAGCCTAGGAACAAGATCAGGTCAGGCATGTTCGTTCAGTCCTCATCAAGCTCCGTCAACATTGCTTGTTTGCAAAGCTTGAAAAATGCTTTTTTTACATCACCGAAGTAGAATTTCTTGGTTTTATCCTTACTCCAGGAGGCATCTTAATGTACGAGCACAAGGTAGATGCCATTCTGAAAGGGCCTTCACTGACGTCTCTGAAAGGGGTACAAAGCATGCTGGGCTTTGCGAACTTCTACCGCTGGTTCATCCCAGACTTCTCTCAGGTTGTGCACCCAATCACAGTACTATTACGAAAAAACAATAAAAAGTTTGCTTGGACCGAAGAAGCAGAAAAAGCCTTTCAGGAACTTAAACAAAGGTTTACCTCTGCTCCAATCCTGCGACATCCTCGTCCAGACCTCCCTTATTTCATTGAAACTGATGCGTCCAGTCTTGCAATGGGGGTTGTCCTTTCACTGAGAGACCCGGAAACCGGCCAGCTACATCCTGTGGCCTTCTGGTCGAAAAAGTTCTCACCTCCAGAGATTAATTATGCCATCACGGACAAGGAACTCCTGGCTATCAAATCCGCCTTTAAAGCCTGGAGGCACTACCTTCTGGGGGCCAAACACACCATTACAGTCATCACAGACCAACCAACCTGTAATATCTCAAAACAGCCAAGGCCCAGTCCTCGCGCCAATTACGATGGGCACTTTTCTTCACCAAATATGATTATGTAATCACATTTCAACCAGGAGTCAGAAACGGAAAGGCAGATGCCTTATCTCGCATGGGCATAGATGAAATAGTATATACAACTCCAGACCAGTACCTATTATACCTGAAGACAAACTCTTGGGTATCACGACAGCCTTAACACAAGCAGAACTATGAAAAGAAATCCAATGGACAATGAATCCTGATGCCTACCTCGCAATGCAAACTCAAGGAGAACAATATACCATCAAGGACCACCTACCCTTTTTTAGGGATCGCCTATATGTACCCAAGAAGGAATTACAACAGCATATTATTTCAAACTATCACGATTCACTGATCGAAGGGCATCCTGGGATCGCCAAAACCCTAGCTGAGGTGAAAGAGAACTTTTGGTGACCTACCTGGCGTAAGAACATCATTCAGTATATTCAGTCCTGCGGTGTCTGTGCACAAAATAAATCACAGAAACAAAAACCATCTGGTCTCCTACAACCATTGGACATTCCTCCAGTTCCATGGCACACTCTTTCCCTTGACTTCATCACTGACCTACCTTCAAGCCAAGGGTTCAACACCATCCTTGTAGTTGTGGACTTATTCTCGAAGATGGCCCATTGTATTCCTCTCAAAGGCCTCCCAGATGCAGCCACTTTAGCAAAAGTGTTCCTGGAGGGCGTGGTTAAGCTACATGGCTTCCCTTCGGTTCTGGTCTCTGATCGAGGCAGTCAGTTTGTTTCAAACTTCTGGATAAAATGCTGTGCAATGGCGCAGATCGACGTTCGGCTATCTACGAGTCACCATCCCCAAACGGACGGCCAAACCAAGAGAACCAATCAGACACTCGAGCAATATTTACGGTGCATGCTGCACCACGAACAAAGGAATTGGAAAGACTTACTATGGATAGCCGAATATGCATATAACAATTCTTTGCATTCAAGCACGGGACAAACGCCCTTCTATACCCTTCATGGCAGACATCCACGTACCTCTGAACTAGACCTTCCAGCCAGCTTGGAAATGCCAGTGGTAAAGACTCTACACACAACCATTACTCAGGCTTTCAAAAGGGCAAAGGAACACCTTATTCATGCCAAAGAGAAACAAAAGAGATTCGCCGACCAACACCGGAAAAAGGCCGCTGATTATCAAGTAGGAGACAAAGTTTGGTTAGCCGCTACATTCATACCCATCAAGGGAACCAGGACCTTTCATCCCAGATTCTTAGGACCCTATACCATTAAGGCAATTATCAACCAAGTAGCCATGAAACTGGATTTACCACCTAATCTACACATCCACTCGGTATTCCATGTGTCCCTCCTGAAACCAATGCGCCCCGGCACATGGATTGGGACACCACCTAAGCCCATACTTGTTGACGGAGAACCAGAATTCAAAGTCAAAGATATCTTGGACTCTAAATACTCTAGGGCCAAGCTATATTATCTCGTCGATTGGAAAGGATTTGGACCACAAGATGGATCCTGGGAGCCCAGTGAGAATATCCACGCACCATGTCTAATCAGGAAATTCTATCGGAACTTCCCAACCAAACCTGGGCCAGACAGAAGGAACACCATGGGAGGGGCCTTTGGGGGAGTGCTGTCACAACCCTCACCCAAAACCCCCTCTGGCAAACCCATTGGCCAGGTGGAGTCAGGACTTGGGCATCTAGAGCCTGGCATCCTCTTCAAAAGCCCTCATGGGGCCAATCCTGCCGCCTATGGTGCCAGGCTCATACACCATGAACAACAATGTGCTTGGGAACTACTTTATTGTATTGTCAGCCAACATGGAGGCATCCACATAGCTTGGTTCCTAAGAACCAAGCTATGCGGTGTAGTTTTTTGGGTGTGGCAGGCCTGGAACTACTTTCCCTGGTACTACTTTACCTGGGCTATATAAACCACACCCTGACTGCAGAACATGCTTCGTGTTACTTTGCATCTTGCAACGTGACGCTCGCTGTGTCCAGCTATTCCCTCGAAACTCGGAGAAGCAGAACCTCCAAGGAGACAAAAGGAACATCATTAGCAGCAGCATCTTACCTGAAGTCTACATCTTTAAACACTCGCAGCTACTAAGAACTTCTTCCTCGAATCTGCATGCCTCCTGGACAGAACGACCTGAAAGAGGAAGATAGAGGCAACATTAAAGAAAGCTGTAGAGACATTTACCAATTACGAACTGCTCAAAAGGCTTACCTGGCTGGTCACCTCTCAGCTGGCACCACTCCAGACATTCCACTCGTGCTGAAGAACACCGCGACCTACAAGGAAGGAAAACACAGGTTAGCAAAGGCAAGACTTCGCAGCGCTGTGCATAGCGCTTACTTACTGCATCATAGCGCTCTTAATGCGCCATCATTTACCAGTGGGGCTCAACCAAGCCAGTTTGCCGCGCTGAAGCTCCGCATAACTAAGGGAGAAAAAAGAGACATTTTAAACAAAGAAAGGCATGCAGGATAGCAACAGAACTAAAGAACAGCAATAAAACCTACCTGAACAATATCAAACGGGCGGGCATCAGTGAAGTAACTGGGCCACACTTGCCGATGAAAGACAACGCGCCCCTGCAAAGAAGGCAGGACGGAGAGCATACCTAATTCTACCACAATGTGAGGAGAGGGCGCCAGAGGGACTGAAAGCAGACAGGGGGTGGAGGGAGGATACTTACCCCAGTCGGTCAGTCTTGAACACAGTCCTCCTGTATTTTCAGGCAGAACCTTCCCCGCAGACCACATCAGGGCAAAGCTGAGAAACATACCAGCGAGTAACCCAGCTGGGTGACATCCCTGTAGATACTAAGGTGAGCGTAACAAGTGCACATACAAAGCATTCCTCATTCAACGTCCTTCTTTCCAATTCTTTCATGTGTTGATACCAAGTGTTATTCCCTAGCAGAGCTGTACCATCCAGGTAATCATTCAGTTCAAAATCATCTTCTTGAGCGTTCCTTTTAGCTCTCATTCTCCTCATATGACCTTCTATAATCATGTCATGAAGTGTACCAGCATAACCTCTTATTTCTGGATACATAATAGGCACATCTGTCAGTGGACGTGGTACACCTACATATGCTCTTGAGTAGGAGAAAGTTCAGAAAGTCTCATCTGCTCAGCAGCCCATATCGGCATGAAAATATTTTGCAAAATCTCTCTGTATGTCTTTCTTTTAGGGATTATTGTTGGGTCATTTATCACAGTACCAAGTGTGTGTGCATGTACTACCTGTATAGTCTCATCATCTAAAAACCTCTTGTCTTGCCTGTCTTGCCAGGCCTGCTTTTTGTGTCCAAACAACATTTCCAACCTTTCTTGCATGTGAATGGTTCTAATGACACGTATCTCAGGCTCAGGTAATTGGTCATCTTTCTTTGGAACAGGAATAACTACATAGGATATTGGGTGTCTAGTAGTTGCCACGATTTCTCCTTCCTTCTGCTGAGGAAGGTTCACTTCAGTCTTAGCTCCATGTACATGAAAATAGTATGACATTTGAATTGTGAGTGAAAGCAGTATGATTATGAACAAAATGCAACCATAAATGTGGCAAAGATATGTTGATTTACAGCATTTATTTTGTGGACAACGTGGATTTCTCTCTGCGTCAGGCATTATGAAATGACTATCAACGCCACCCATCCTTATTGCCTAAAGAAGTAAAAAAGTTATCTTTAATACATCAGCAGTATGTACTACTTCTGGAAGCTGCTGTCTTGACCTTAGCAATTTCGTCCTCGATCCACTGTCTGCTTACTTGATGATAAGAACAAACTCTCTATCTATTTCTGGAGTCAGTTTTTAATCATACGAAATGTCGATGTCTCTCCAACAACAAAACCCCACTATCAGTATGTCTAGACGAGTTCAATGACATACACTAGCTCCCAGTTAACTCCTCGAATTTGCTTTGGCCCAGATGACATGATGAATTTATTTCAGCATGAAACAAAAGTCTGTCTTTTGTCAGCAACCTCTCGATCTGTCCCTCGAAGGAAAGTTTCACACCACTGACCTCTGCGTTCGCTCAGAGAATAGGCTTACTTGGATTATAATACCTTCCAAGATTATATTCAAATTTGCAGTGTTTCTAGTATCCCTTAGAAATATGAGCACATTCGTGTGTCTGCTAACAAGATGCGGGTACTCTTCAATTAGACAAAAGAAAACCCTGCTGACAAGTCTGTGTGCAGCATCAGTTGATAGGGGCATTTGTGCTATCTCCACTGTAATCAGGTAGCTGCAGAACTTGTTCGATGATTGTTGCAATAGGACCATTCTTAGGATCTTGCAAGAAAATATGAACATTAGAAATTCTCCCCACAATAGCCGGATAAGAACACAGAGCAAAGAAAAGAACTTAAAATACGATCCTTGAAACGTTGTCATTGGATAACACCATGGGCAAATCCAAAGAAAAACTCAGTGTGAAAGTAGTCATGATACTACACTCTCTTCCAATTGTCGAAACCTCAATCATAATCTGGCATATTCCTCTTCTTATTAAGGCTTAAACATACTTCAGTCCACATTTTTTAACAAGATCCTGTGGCTTTAAGAACAAATGATTTTTCTTTCACCCTGAAATGACAGCACAGAGTGTTTGTATCAGCTTCTCCTAACCCTTTCAGAGATGGCTAAAAGAGTGTCCCGAACCAAGCCACAGTCCAATGAACTCTTGGTCTTTCTACTTGTCAGCTTCTGCGTCCTTTTTCCTCATCATATATCTCGTCTGCACGCGCCTTTGTCGCTGCAGCTGTCCTTAAATGACAGAAATACTGTAAGTCATACTGTTCAAATAGTCACACATTTCCATTCCAAACAAATCTGCAGTTGACTGAGCCTCACTTCTCACTCTGAATGGAAGCATTAGGGGTGTTCTCATTCGCCTCACAGTCACTATTTTGTGGGGCGTGAGATGGTGGTCAGAGCCTGGTTGGTTCTTTAAAGCATATAATGCCAGTGGTAGGCAATGCAACCACCCTTTCTTCAAGTTTCAATTTGGCTATCCTTTCCTTTAGCAGTCCATTGAGACTCTCACAGATCCCATTTCCTTGTGGATAATAAGCCGAAGAAAACTTGTGCTTAATACCAAGCAACAAGTTGATCTAATGTCTGATTTATAAAATGCGAGCCATTATCTGACCTCATTACTTCACATACTGCCCATCTGGGAAACACTTCCTGCACTAAATATTTAACTGCACAGGTGGAATCTGGGTGTGTACAAGGACCTGCTTCAATCCAGCTTCAAAAAGGAAACACAACAACAATAATTTATCTATATCCATTAGATACTTGTATCATATCGACATAGTCGACATGCCAATGCTGAAAGGGGCCAGTGGGTCTTGGAATGACCCACTAACTTGCAGTGTAAGCCCAGCAGTGAATTTGTGACAGACTATACAATTTGTCATAAAAAATGCAACATGTTCTAACAGATTTGGAACAAACCAATCTTCAGCAATCGTTGCTGCAAGGTTCTCCCTAGTTGTGTGCACAGGGTAGTGTAGCTGTTCCAGCGCCACCCTCAATAAGGCTACAGGCATCACTGGTTTACCTGTGCTGTCTTGTCACCACAATGCTTTAGAGGGGTTTAAAGAACACCCTCTACGTGTCCACAAATCTTTCTCATCTTGAGGTGCTTCCCCCTGAACCTCCAAAAGCTTTGTTTTTGATAAATCACTATATTTTTCAATCACATTCATCAACACAACCATTTTCTCTTTTACATCATTTGTTTCAAAAGTCATTACGTTTTCTGAAGATGTGGTTTCGCCTCATCATCTGCTGCTTGGTTCCACGTGAGATAAAATCTGACCTTTTAGTGTGAGCTGCACATTTAACGACTGCAATGGCTATTGTGAGTTGTAGTGCCTTAATTAGCCTGTCCAATAAGGCGGCGTGCTGTACTGGCGTGCCATCTACTCAGAGGTAGCCCCTCCCTTTCCAATATGCTAATCATGCATGCAGCATTGACGTCACATGGGCAGAGTCACTGTACACTGTTACTTCCTGGTCTACATGATTCTTGAGCATGACAATCAGTGCCACTAGCTTTGCAGACTGTGCTGAATAGTGAGTCGGAAGTTGTGCACTTACCAATGTCTGAAACTCCCCATTGGCTGTGTGCTTTCCCACAGCGGCACCCGTATATCTCTGTCCATCATTTTTATTGATTCTTGAAGAACTGTCAATAAAAATAATTTCTCTACTTGATAAGGCATTCTCTTTTATCCTAGGGATTTCGTCATACAACTCTACATAGTTTGAACAATCATGCACATGCTCATCCTCTGCCAGTGGTTCAGCTAGAAACATGGTGGGATTCACTACTCTGCATTGAACTATTTTGATCGTTGGATTCGATATGACTACCTCATAGGCAGAAGTCCTTTGAGAAGTCAACGTTCCTTTTGGTTTTTCTAGAATGGCATCCCATCACTATGCTTGCAGCTTTCTCTATAGCGAATGCGGTGGCTACGAGGGATTGTTCGCACGGGAAGTGACCCCTCATTACTGGGTCTAGAATCCCACTGTAATGTGCAAGGGCTTGTACCCCAACGTGCTTTTCTGTGTGAGGTCTGCTGTCATGGCAGTGCCATCTGTATGCGAGAATAAAAAGAATTCCTCTGCATAATTAGGAATCCCTAAAACTGGAACTGTGCAAATTGTTTTTTTCAGCTCTTCAAACACTTCTTCCATTTCCTCAGTCCACACAATTTTTTTCCTGCGTTGCCTGTGCTTTCTTTAGAGCTTGCAATACAGGCCTTATATACAAGCTGCAGTCAAGGACCCATGCTCTGACATAATTACATAATCCCAAATATCTCTGCATGTGTATGGCTTGCCAGTTTACAAAATAGTCTCGGCTCTCTCAGGAGTAACCTTCTTTCCCTCATGTGAAATCAATTGGCCAATACACAACACATCTTGTTGACAATACTGTACCTTCTCTTTGTCAACTTTATTTCCTTTGTCAGCAAGTATAATCACCAGCTGAACAGAATCGTGTCTGCACTCTTCCTCTGAAGTACTACAAACCAAAATGTCATCCACCTATTGCAGGACAATGCTTTCTAAATCGATATTGCTCAAGTCCATCTGCAGGACTCTATTGAAAATCGATAGAGACTCTCAATACCCATGTGGCAAACAAGTGCTTTTCGGACGTGTTTGTCTGAACGTAAATGATGTCAGATCCTTCGAGGCTTTGTTCAATGGGATTGAGAAAAAAACACATTTTTCATATCAATCACAGTGAAATATTGTGCTCCAACAGGTATATTACATAGAATTGTAGACAGGTTAAGAACTAGGGGCTTCTACAATCTGGTTTATCGGCCTTAAATATTGAATAAGTCTCCAAGACCCGCCCCTTAGATTTTTTTTATAGGATACACAGCAGTATTACACAGTGACTCTAACGTCACTAAGATACCCTTATCCATCATGATGGAAATCATTTTAAAAATAACTTCGACTGCCTCTCGAGACATGGGATACTGTCGTGCTCGAAGTAAAATTGCTCCTGGTTTCAATTTAACCTTCAATTATCTAATCCCCTTCAACAGGCCTACGTCATAGGGACCTGTAGTCCATAATGAAGCTGGCACTTTTGCCATGTCTTCATCAAAATACTCAGAACGTTTTTGTGCCATCATCATTTTCTGAGGCACCTCTCGTTTGATAGCTATTACCCAATAAGTGATGCACATTTCAAATACTACTTCGTCATCAGTTGGATGATCGCCAAACAGATCTTCATCAGTGATGTCAGTCAATCTATAACCTTCCCCAGATGGCAATTACTCCACACCATCATCTTCCTTTGTTGTCATCATTCCCATCAAGCAAAGCCATTTCTCCTCGCACTATGGCTGCTTGTAATTCTAAGGGTAAAATGTGTCCTTCCTCTTCTCGCTTAGATATCTTTGGCCTAAACAAAAATTCATCAGGTATTCTCATTGCTCTGCCCACTGGGCCTAGCAGATATGTCAATAAAATGCATACTCCATAATGAAAAACTTCTGGTTCTAAAGATATTGCTCTCATGGCTATTTGTCCTATAAATGCCCAAATAATTTTGCACACGTTTAAATAATGCATTCCTGGTGTTGAGCACACTATACCGTCATTGGTAAATGAGATTGTCATATTCAAATTCATCATTAAATCTCAACCCAATACATTGACAGGTGTCTGCCTCGAATATAGCAAAGGAACTTTCATGTCACCTTCTCCTATAGAGACTGGTAATTCTTCAGCGAAAGGAATGCTTGTAGCTCCTGAAAGCCTTGATTATTCATGGCAGTGCCAGACATTAAAAACTTTCCCTCTTGTATACATGAGCGCATTGCACCTGTGTCTACTAAAAACGAAAAATGTGTGCCTCCTATATTGATGTCTACCCTTGGTTCCTTATGAGGATTCAGCGTCACAGAACACATCAAGTCTCCCAGTGAGCTGTCCTATTGCGGGTACAGCCTCATCCCGTTACCTGTAAAAGGATTCCCTCCATCGACAGTGATGCCCCTTATTCTAGGAGTCGTTAATTGCCCTGTACTCATGCTCTGCTGGATCTGCATGGGCGCATGATGTGACTGCCCTTCTGGTTAAGCCACTGCTACCTGCTGAGTCTGCAAGCCTTGCACTCTCGCCACTTGCAGCTGCTGCTTTGTGTGATTCTGAGCAAACCCATCACCACGCTTCTGTGAATATGCAGGCGGTTTGAAGTCCCTCCTCTTAAAAATTGATTGTTTTGCATGAACCCTTGACTTCTACACATACAAGCAAAATGCAGGCAAAGTTCAAAGACAATGTGAATGGCAGATGGCATGAGTGATGAGAGGTGGCAGACTAGTTGGGTGGGACGATAAGGTCAAGACCACCCACCAGCACCTGGGGTACCAGCTTACATGCTGCTAGAGCATTGAATGTTCCACAAGGGTACAATTGTGGAAACCAATTGTAGAGAGCCATATAATGAAGAGCCTTATAGTTTAAGAGTCAATGAGGTATTTTGTTTCTAATTGCTGGTGAAGATGACTTGCACGAAGTGAGGACATAAGTGGCCATCTGACTATAGAGACCCAATCACAATCCAGCCCTTACAAAACTATACCTAGATGTTCCCCTTGAGCCAACCACAATCTCCTGTAGGTTTTCTTAATTTGCCACCTATTATGACGTCCCGAATGAGGTTTTTGCTATAAAGGTGTGATTGTTTGTAAGAATCGTTGAGATTACGCTTTGCGATGTCCATTGACGTCTGTTGTACTCCCTGTTTTAGATCATTGTTAACAAAGCAGCGTTATTTGCCCACTTCCTGAGTCAGCCTTTTTGCAAGTTTGAGAAGTTATTCTCTGTCCCATCCATAGTGCAGCATGTTACCTTGAGTAAAAGAGCCTATCGGTTCAGTACATGTCAGTTCTTCAGCTTCTCTATGCAAAGCTATGAACCTGGATGATATACCTGCCAGAGTATGTGATGTGTGTAAACATCTCCGTTAGCACGTCTCCTTTTATCATGGTGCTACTAAAAACAAATCTTAATGTCCGGCAACATATCTGCTGTTTGCAAGATGCACAAAATGTGTTTCTTGTTATTAACATTCTGCACGATGCCCCAAATGTCTGGCAACGTTATCAGTCGTTAGCAAAATGCTACTAGTTGCTCTGAAACCATTGTCTGATTGCTTATCAAATTAGGCTTATCGCAAAAGGACTGGGAAGATAGCTATCATTGACAAAGTTCGTGATAAAACCCCAATTGATGGCGTTTGTGTGGGGGTGCTCTGAATTTACCCAACCTAACACAGGCGGGCCCGCTGACAAAGGAAGGATGGGCTGTCTTGGGTATACCAGTAAGAGGGTGGGGAATGGATGGACCTGATGGAGGCATGCAGCCACTCTATGGTTAAGGGCGTCAATGAATTGGGCTCCTCTCCTGCACCTACTTGGTCTAACGGTGTCCTCTTCTGGACAATGGACTTTGTACTTGTTTGTCCTCTCCTTGGTAAGCAAGTCTTGTCCATGAAGGTTTTTCAGAAAAAGTGTAGTGATCATTCGATCCTAAAGCTGTCTATGCATTTCCTGGCCAAGTTAAGGCAGAATGAGCTTTGGAAATTTCCTGTTGAGGTATCCAATGGAGCGAATAGGCTGAGATTGGGGAGGGACAACATTAGTGGTTTACAGTAAAAGATTTGACAATTTGAGCAGTGAGGGGGGGGTGAATTATGTCCATCTTCTGCATGCCTTTAGAGTTTCGACCAATCCCGCCAAAAACAGAAGCAATTCCCATGCTCATATTTATGATGGAGCAGTTGCTAGAGAAAAGAATGCTCTGAGGAATGACCTAAGAATGCTTTAACAGAGGGAAGGGCCAACACTTGGCAGACAAATTGCCAATGGAAAGCAAAAATATAGGAACTAAGTGGCGGCACACACAGCCTTGCTACTCCAGAAGGGCTTGGAGGCCATCCTTTATACAATATTGAGAAAGGATGGAAGAGCAACGTGGGAATTGCTAAACCAATGGAGAAGTTGTCCTAGGCTGCCGATGACTAACATGGTACCTGCAGACAAATGGAAGCAAAACTATGGGGACACATTTGGTAAAAGGGAAGGAGCGACTTTGCCCAGGCCAGAGGAAAATGGGGATGCGTGGTGACTGAATTTTGCATGTGAACAATTTGATCATGCTTATTAAGAAGGCTAGTAGGTCCAGGCCCCCCGGACTGGTTGGCCTCACCAACATGATCTTAAAGGAGGCCCCGGAAGAATGGGCATCAATCACGTCCCCTCTATTTAATAAAATCTTAAGGTCTGACACTATTCCTGATTGTTGGAAATCTGCAACATTCGTTCCAATCCACAAGGGAGATAGGGTTGACCCAGGCAACTACTGCCCCATTGCCTAATTGGATGAAATGGGTACGTTCCTTGGGGGAATGTTGCTATCCCATACCGGCAGAGCTGACTCCAGACAAACTGTCTTCACGAGGGGGATAGGGACTGATCTAAACCTGTTCCTTCTGATCATCCTTAAGGGAATGGCATGGGAAAAGGGAGCTAAAATATACATGGCCTTTATCGATATAAAAAAGGCTTTTGACAGCATAGACAGGGAATTGCTATTGCTATGGAAATAAATGGGGGAGTGGTGTTGCCCAGTTAACCTGTTCTTGGCTCTCTGACAATTATATCAGGACACCAGTGTCAAAATTAGGCTGAATGCTGAAGTTCTGCTAACTGACCCCATTGGGAAAGGGGTTTGAAGAAAGGGTGTCCCCTTGCCCAGACCCTATTCATTCTGTTACTTTTCAGACCTCGCTATTGCATTGGATAGTATCAAGGCTTTTCCCCCCAAACTAGGCCTGGGTAAGATCAGTAGATTGCTCTTTGCCAACGATTTGGTCCCGGTAGACTAGACCCCCATCGGCTTGCAGCAATCCTTAAAAGCACTGACCGACTACATGAGGGAGAACAGATTGGAAGTCAATCCTAAAAAAATAAGATCCTGACTTTTGGGTGCAGAATCAAGCGGGGGCACATCAGGGTGTAAGTGGTTCTTGGACAACGCTCCTTTGGTAGAGGTGCAGTCTGTGACCTACTTGGGCACCCTGGTCAACAATAGGGTAGGAGATGGCCCGAGATGTCTTTCCTGTAAGAAGAAATGTGCAATGCTAATGTCTCAAGCCATAGTACTACACAGAAAGTATGGTAAATTTTCGTTAGACCCATTGAACCCCTTTTACAAGGGGAAGGTTGCTCCATCTTTGATCTATGGAGCGGAAGGCTTCCTGTCCACATATCATAAGATCTGGGCCTCCCTTGAGGGGGCCTTTTGGAGAAAACTCTTAAAGTTGCCAAATCTCGTGCCCATGTCCATCATTAGGTATGAGCTTGGCCTCATTTCCCTCTATTCACTAACTGCCCGGAAGGCACTCTCGCTCTTTCGCAAATGTCTTTTGGTGCTGGCAGCTACTCCCTTTGAAATCCTTGCACATTTTACAGGTGATAGAGAACCTAGGCTACTGAGCCAGTGGGAGACTAAATGTAGAGCTTTGTTGGGTTTGAGCAGTGATTGTTTGCTGGCTAATCCTTGCAAAGTCAAGCACAACATTTGGGAGCATGATTGGCTCAGTGCACTTGAGCAGAGACATTCCCAAGGTGGCAACGGGGCCTAGGAAAAAATCAAAGGCCTTTGGTAAGGGACCTAGATACCTAAGTTTGTTCCCATTGCCTTGGTACAGATCCCAGTTTATGAGGTTGTGCTTCAACCTTCTGCCTACTAACAAGGTTTTGATGAAATATGGTATGTCTAAAACTAAGTTGTGGTGTAATTTGGAGGGCTAACAAAATGTCGAACAAAGTTTCTAGTCACAAAACGTTGTGAAGTGGCTGATATTTTTTGGTCTCGTCTGTTGGGGGTTGAAGACTATGGACACATTTTTGCCTCTGCAATTTTTAGAGGAGGTGCTTCAAAGGTTAGAAGTGCTTGATTTAGATGAAAGGAATTGAACGGATGTACTGTCTATTCTTTTTGTTCTTTTCTTTGTTATTCGTTGGGAGGATTTTAAAGATTACATATAACACTGAATGAAAAAAACATACTACAAAGTTGTCTCTGTAAAGTGAGGCTTGTATAGGCAGACACAGGCCTCTGGCGCTTTGAGTGTCTCTTGCTGCTTTACGGCACTATAATGTTTATTGCAAAGTAGATTGCTCCCCAAATCTCTGGCACAGCACTTATCTCTAGGCACTACATTTCACTATTCTACATTAAGTTCTTCTGCTGCACTTTCCATGTTACTTATAAGAGGGGAATTCTGGCATGTCATGGTATCTCATATGCCATTTTTCTACTGTATAAGGGGCAGAATTGGTGCCTACGCATGACAGTTCAACTACAGGTCTTACATAAGGCATCTCACTTCTCCTCTTCAGAGTCCCCACGTTGCCCCAGATGTGTATGTGACAGGTGGATCTGATGTTCAGGTTCTGGCCTTGCCCAGTAGTTTTTTATTTTTTATTCCGTTGTTATGGTTAAATACACCTTTTAACACATCTGTAAAATCAATACAGAAGTAAAAAATTACAATTACAAATATTCCATATAACATTTCAGAAAAAACTAACAATGTGCAATTTGCATGTAACTAAAATCATAGTCATCTATATGGCATAGTTAGTAAAAGACATATTGTTCAATAAAATATAATTTACGTAAGGTTTATTAAACATTCCTTTATTCTAACCCACATATGATACATTGTGAAAATTAAAATTGTACAATTACCCGAATATAAAAGACTCCAGTTTTGATCACTTGCATAATTTTCAATATCATATTTCAGATTCAGAAACATGTTTTTATGACTCATGTCCATTTCTTTACATTTTGTCAAAAGGTGCCTAGAAGTTTCAATCTCTTCATTACAAAATCTACAAAGGCGTTCACAATATCCAATGTTACTCCAACCAACTCTTCTAGAAAATGTTGGGAATATTCCCAATCGCAAAGACAATATAAATCTAATAACCTTCCTATTGTAGTGTTTTGTTAAATAACTACAAAGCAAATCCACAGGAAAAGCCTGCTTGACATAAATAAGTATTGTTGTGGTTCTTATCCCACACTTTGGCTTTCACTTTTATTTGTATTTTCTATTAAAGATATATGTGTGTCTTCTACTATGTTGAATCCAATTTCATCAAAATCAAAAATGTCATCAAAAAATACAAATACATCATTTCTGCACACTTTTAGTACCTTATCTGTACTATCTCTGTTCAGATGCATTTTAAAATGTGCATAGATGCACCCCTGTTCATCAAGTTTATGGATCATATGGATATAAATGATGCCTATAGCCATCATCGTTTGTGTGGTTAGGGATAAAAGCCCAAGCTCGCAATCCAACCCTTTGACTGGGGTATTCCTAGGTATACCCAAAGCTCTTCTCCACATTTGCGCCCCAATTTATTTCAACCAGATTGTTTCTCTTATTGTAAATACTTCCAATCCATATGTTAAGAAAGGTATAAGGCACATTTTATGTAGTTTAATCAATCCCTCCAATGAGTAGCCACTTTTGGTTATTACTAAACATATAACAACCAAGAATCCTTTCTATCTTATGTCTGACATAATCTTCCAACTGGGTGACTTTGTAGTGTCAGAAATAAGAATACCCAGATATATATAGGTGTGAACAACTTCAAAGCAAATGCCCTCTAATAACAAACAGTACAGTTTGGTCTTCATTCTTTTAGGACCACTGATCCTAATCTTGGTTTTCTGATAATCAATTATGAGATAAGTTTTTTAAGCAATGCTGAAGTCCAATAGGTGTTTTATCCAGCAACACTATATCATCGGCAAATGCCAACCATGCTATATGCTTGTTGCCCACTTTAGGAGGGAAATATCTGGCATTGCTCAGTTTCTCCCCCATGTCAGAAACATATGGGTTGTATAGGGTAGGTGCTTGGTAACATCCCTGCTTCAGTCCCATGTTTGTCATAATGATGTTACTCAATACGCCATCTCTATTTAGGTGTATTTGGGCAGTGGTGTCAGTTTAAAATGTCAGTATAAAATAGAGTACATTTTAATTAAGTTTCCATGTTTTAAGTTTGGATCATAATAGCTGGCGATCAACCATATCAAATGCGCTTTTAAAATCAACAAAGCAAATTAATAATTCCCCTCTTTTGTCTGGTTTTCCCTTATTAAGTATTTGAGTGTCAATGCATTACGTAGGGTATTCATACCTTTATGGAATCCTGTTTGTTGTTTTGACAATATGTTATTTTTCTTGATCAAAATATTTAGCTCTTTCAATAAAATTGATACAAATATCTTGGAACATGCATCTATCATGGCCAAAAGCCTGTAGTCTGATGGGTTATCACAGGCTTTCTTTTAAAATATTGATATCAAGATGGAAGCTTTCCAGATAGTGGGCAGGAAGCGTGTGCATCTGATTGTATTAAACAATTGCATAAGACTCCTAGACCATCACTCTGGATTTCTTTTATATACTAAATTTGGGAGCCTATCAGGACCATGAGCCCTCGAGGGCTTTGTCCTGTTAATGATACCCGCAATATCTGCAATATTGGATATAAAATCGTCCTTTCTTTTGATATTATTGAATTAATTGTGTCTGTTTGATATAATAGTATCTCGATAATACAAGTCCTTAATATAGTTTATACAATCAGCTTCCTCTCTAATATTAATTTCTTTCTGTGATCCATCACATGTGTTAAATGAATAACACATTTCAAAATGTTCTCCCATCCATGCTAAGCATATTCTTTATTAGCATCCATTTCTTTGCACGTTCTGAAGACTTATGTCTACAAACACAATTTTTGTATGTGGTGTTTAAGTGAGCTATCACTCTCTTTTTAACCAAAGCATGCTCTGTAGAGCTCTTCTCTTTTTGTATCTCTCTATAAAGTCTGTGTTTCTCATGTAGTATATAATACTATTGCAGGACTTCCTTTTATGTATCCCTTCAAAGGTTTCTACATTCATGTTTCCCCTATGGCATCCTACTAGGATTTCATCAAAATAGTCAATATATTTATCTATATTAGACATTGACATTGATATGTTTAACATGTGCATTTCCCAACATATTCTTTCTCTTTTTATTACTGATAAGTTTTCATAATTCTGGACATGGTCACTTAATGCGGTCACAGCGTGGCTAAATTGACCTATACAATCCAACAATTGTTCCGGGAACAATATTGAATCAATCCATGATCTTTTATTCCCGACTGGCCATTTAAAGGTAAACTCGCAATCTATTCCAGTGTTCAGAAATAGTTGCAAAAGGTTATATACACTTATACAGGTCAGCCACAGCTCAATCCTAATAGACCCATCTTCCCGATTTTGTATCATAGTCGCTTAATGTATATTTTGTGGACTGTCAACCTTTAATATACCTCTTAACCTGATAGTTTAAGTCACCCATTATAATGTATGGATAGGTAGTATAATCTTCATTCGAAAAAGGTTTTCTATTTCCTAAATAATAACAATAGAATAAGTCTTATTAGATGGGTTATACATATTTACTACAAGAATGATGGCAGTGTTGATACCGTTGTCCCAAGATATTTTACCTGCCTACATGTGATCGATTTTGTCTGCAGGACAATATTCATTCAGTTCTAAATGATTACAGGCCCCAATTATCAACCCTCCAAATGGTCTCCCCTTCTTGCCTCTGCAGGCATTCCTATATATTATAGAGTAACCATCAAACAGAATGTGTTTTAAAGAACAGGTTTCCTGAATAGCAAACACATCAGCTTCCAAGAAATATAATCTGCCTACTGGATCGGAAACAAAAGAGGGATTGCCCCTGGAATTCCACGTGAGTATCTTCAAAGATGACTTAGGGGCCGATTCATGGAACAAACGTGCGCCGAAAATCTTGGCGCAAGCAGGCGCAAGCATGAAAAAACAGGCGCACATGCACGCGTGCGATTCATGGAAGTCCCTGCGCATGTTTTCCGCACACGTCATTGCAACAGCTCAAATGCCGCACGTGACGCGCACAGGGAAAGCGCACAACATCTGCGCACATGCCAAAATGGGGGCGGGATACGGAGCGTAACACGCGGAATGGGGAACAACGCATGAAAAAGAAGGCGTAACTGGGGAAGTACTGCTGGGAAGTACACAGAACGCCCACACGCATGCGAAGCACAACGTTTTCATGGAATCGAATAGGGGAAACCGTGCACAGGCAAAGACACGCACAGGCCTAAACACATCTGCCACACGAAGGCAGGCGATAGCGTCCCTGTGCATTACAAAAGTGTGCGCAAATAAAAAGCACGTATATACAGCTATGATGAATGTCCCATACTGAGGCCCCCTAGGATAATGGACGTGCACGCAACACACAGGCACCCAATAAAAAGAAGAAAAAGAGACAAGTTCCCCCCAGTAGCCCACGTGCGTGCAAAAATGACACACGTTGTACGGTGTGGCAGCCAGGAGCCCAAAAAAAATGTACGCGATCAACAGGCAGGCCAGTATGGCCATAAAAAAAGGGACAAACACGACACCCACCGTGTGAAAAATAGCATGTGCGTGTATTTCGGGGATGCGCTGGAAGTTTTACACGCGAAAGGGCCCTGTGCGAGTGGGGTACGTGTATTACTGGGGTTTGCGGGAAGTTTTACACGCGAAAGGGCCCTGTGCGAGTGGGGTACGTGTATTACTGGGGTTCGCGGGAGGTTTCACACGCGATTGGCCCTGTGCGAGTGGGGTACGTGTATTCCTGGGTTTCGTGGGAAGTTTTACACACGATAGGCCCTCTGCGAGTGGGGTACGTGTATTCCTGGGGTTTGCGGGAAGTTTCACATGTGATTGGCCATGTGAGAGTGGGGTACGTGTATTTCTGGGGTTCGCGGGAAGTTTTACATGCAAAAGGGCCCTGTGCGATTGGGGTACATGTATTACTGGGGTTCGCAGGAAGTTTTACACACGAAAGGGCCCTGTTTCGAGTGGGGTACGTGTATTACTGGGGTTCACGGGAAGTTTTACATGTGAAAGGGCCCTGTGCAAGTGGGGTACGTGTATTCCTGGGGTTCGCGGGAAGTTTCACACGCGATTGGCCCTGTGCGAGTGGGGTATGTGTATTACTGGGGTTCGCAGGAAGTTTCACACGTGATTGGCCCTGTGCGAGTGGGGTACGTGTATTACTGGCGTTCGTGGGAAGTTTCACACGCGATTGGCCCTGTGCGAGTGGGGTCCGTGTATTACTGGGGTTTGCGGGAAGTTTTACACGGGATTGGCCCTGTGCGAGTGGGGTACGTGTATTCCTGGGGTTCGCAGGAAGTTTCACACGCGATTGGCCCTCTGCGAGTGGGGTACGTGTATTCCTGGGGTTCGCGGGAAGTTTCACACATGATTGGCCCTGGGCGAGCGGGATACCACTCACCGTTTGCCTTGTGTGTAGAAGAACGCGTAGCCAACACCCACCTGCTGTGAAGTAATAGCGTGTGAACCCCAACGGCTGGAAAACACACATCCGCACCCCACGAAAAGCATGTACAGAGCAATGGAAAGCCACGTGGGATCTTCAACCCGTGCCAGGGCAACGCCTGTGCGCGATACGTCACAGACACGCTTACGCGCTAAGGGCCTTTGGTCCAATGAAATTGCGTACATGTGCTGGCGCGCTTACGCGCTAAGGGCATTTCCTCGGATTTCACACAGACGTGCACTTTGTTCACGTGCCAATTCACTCCGTATCAAGCTGGCCACGCGTACACAAACGGAAGACCACGCTCCTGCCCTGAAGGCCATTTTCCTGCCCCCAGGCCCCCGAGCATGCACCCACCTGCCATCTGCTGGTGTCCGACTGCCTGCTGCCCACGTGCACTGCTATTTGGTGCCTGCACGTCAGCCAGGGTTCCAGTTGCTGTGTCCACCCCTGCTGGAACAGAAGACTCCCAACTGGGATACCATCACTCCACAGCCCAGCCCCAGGACCCAGTTGCCCACCCACACCTGCCTCGGGGGTCGCCATGTCGGGGAAACACCATCTGAGACCACTGGCGACCCCCATCCAGAGTGGCAGAGGGCCACCAGCTTCAGTGTGAAGGAAGTCGGTGTCCTGGTGGAGCATTATGATGCCCTCTTCGGAACATCACGCGCCAACAAGGAAGGACGGGAGAGGATCTGGGACGATGTAGTAGTTGCCATCAACGCGGAGGGGGTGGCAACCCACGACATCAAGCACGTCAATAAGCGCTGGGAGGACTTCAGGTCCAGGACCCTCCACAAGGCCCGGCGCCTCACGGAGGGGGGCCGGGTCAGCATGAGTGACATCCAGATGAGGGTCCTGGAACACATATGCCCAGTGCTCCACGCCCATATCCTTCAGAGGAAGACCCGTCTCGAGTTGAGCGGTAAGTGGCCAAGCATTGGTTTAGTTTAGTTTAGTTTAGTTTATTATTTATAGAGCGCGCCAGACCCTGGGGCATCAGGGCGCACAAGACAAGAATATGCTCAGCTTAGTTACAGGTACATGGTAAGTAGGAGCATCAGACAATTTACAGTAGGTAGATATATACAAGGCAGGATCTGGGTCCTGAAACACATTTTTACATGTGGAGGTATTCTTGAGAGGAATATACAATAATAATAATATACACAGTGATAAAATACAGGCACCCGAAACATTCCAGTGCATAAAGAAAGAGGCGGATACACATAGCCTGGTGATGAGGTGCAAGTCGAACTTCAGGTTAGTTCGTTAGCGGATGCAAGCAAGTCAGGGTAGTTAGGTGTCATTAGCTCTCATCCAATTGGTCAAGTTCTGTCTGAATTTCACAAAAGGCTGGGGTTCTCTAATGCCATGGGGTAATGAGTTCCACAGCTGCGCAGCCTTGACTGGGAAACTATGTCCTCCTATGGTAGGGAGTTTGAATCGTGGGACTTGTATGCAGTTTGCGTTTGCTGTTCTTGTGGGTCTGGTCGAGGTTCTTAGATGTAGCCTATCCTTGAGGTAGGGTGGTGCTTTGTTGTTGAGGCACTTGTGGGTAAGGGAGGCAATTTTGAGTTGAATTGTATCAGAAGTAGATAGCTATTTGTATTCTCTTCTTACCGAGGATATATGCTCATTTCTGTTAATCTTGAGAGCTGCTCTCAAGGCATTATTCTGGAGGACCTGGATTTTATGTCTGGTCTGTTTATTCGTCCCAATGTATAGTCCATTACAATAATCCAATTTGGAGAGTATAAGGGCTCTGGCGACCGTGATGCAACTGTCTGTAGAGAGGAATTGTTTGCTGGCTCTGATAAGTTTGCATGTGTATGCAGTAGTTGAGGCTAGAGAGTTAACTTGTTTAGCAAAGTTCAAGGTGGCATCTAGGTAAAAACCTAGGGTCTTCACTTCCTTAGCTACTTTTATGTTATTCCCATCGATAATGAAATTGGCATAGTCAGGGCTGAGTTTGGAGATGTATGTCGGGGTGCCTAGAATAATGAGCTCAGTTTTGTCATCGTTCAGGCATAAGCCGTGTGTGGCCATCTATGCCTGAACGATGCTGTACATTTTATTCACTAGGGCTAGATCCTTGACGTAGTCTCCTGAAAGCGGAAAGAGGATCTGGGTATCGTCTGTGTAATTGGTGTAGGCGATACCCAGATGATCCATTTCGTCAAAAAGTGGCTTTGTGAATACATTGTAGAGGGTAGGTGACACACAAGATCCTTGAGGCACACCACAAGTTATGGGGATCGGGTCTGCCGCGGCTGATGGAGAGAAGACTCTCATAGTTCGGTTACTCAAGAAGGACTTGATCCATAGTATGGCCTCTTTAGAGAAGTGGGCTGCAGAGTCTAGGTGGCTGCATAAGACTGTATGGTCAACTAAATCAAATACAGCTGAGAGGTCTAGCAGGAGGTGTAGGGCTGCTTGGCCATTGTCTCTGCATTGATCTATTTGGGCCTTAAGATCGATAAGGGCTGTCTCAGTCCCGTGTTGTGGGCGGAATCCGGATTGGCGGGTTCCGAGTAGGTGGTTGGTTTCAAGGAAGTTTTGTATTTGCATGTATGCCACTTTGTCGAGAATTTTTAAGAGAAAGGGCATGGTCGTGATGGGCCTTAAGTTAGTGGGAATGGCCGGGTCAAGGGTTTGCTTCTTTAAAAGTGGCAGTACCCAGGACTCTTTTAAGTTATTTGGTACAGTGCCTGTGGTAAAGAATGAATTGATGAGTTTAGTTATGAATGGCGATAATTCTCTCGCAGCATCCTTAATCAGTTGGTCAGAGCATTGGTCACCTTTATAGTTGGATGGTTTAAGTCCCAGAATAACCTTTTCTATTTCAATGATCGATACCTTGGAGAAGCAGAAACGCGATTCTTGTTTGGGATTTGGTGGTGGTGCTATAGTCTGTGGGATATGAGGCATTAGAGATGCTTTTTTGAGGGCAATTTTAGTTTGTAGGTTGGCTACTTTGTTGGTTAGGGCAGACTGTATGCTAGAGCACCATTTTTTTATCCTTGGTGCAGTTTTCTTGGGGAGCAATAGGTGTTTCCAGTTCTTTCAGAATGCTGAATAATTCTCTGACACTAGATTTAGATTGAGATATTCTAATATTGTACGTTTCCTGTTTGGATAGTAGGATGTCTTTCTTGTATTGGGATGATGCCTTGGCGAGGTTAAGTTTGTTTTCGGCTGAAGAAGAGAGTCTCCAAATAGTTTCAAGTTTTCTTTTTATTAGCCTTAGATTTTTTAGATGAGGAGTGAACCATGAGTCAAGGTGTTTTTTTGATTTACTATTCCGTAGTGTAAGTGGTGCTATGTGGTCAAGGGCTGTATTGATAGTATCATTAAATTGTTCAACTAGCCCATTAGGATCCATATTGACTGGGAGCGAGTTAAGTTGTGGTAGTATAATGGGCAACAGTTTTTCCGCTGTCATAAATTTTTTTGTTCCTCGTGGGCATAGGAGGGGCAAGTGGGGACTGGGCCGTGGCATAGTTTGTTGCAACTGTAAATAATAGTAGATGGTTGTCAGTCCAGATCTGGGGTACAGTATATGTGATGGTTGCTTCACAGTTGTGTTCCGCTATCCAGTCAAGGATTCGACCTTTGTTATGAGTGGGAAAGTTGACTTTCTGGGAGAATCCCAGTTCTTTTATGATCAAGACAGTAGCTGTTGACTGGATATCCTTAATGTCATTATAGCCTAGGTTGAAGTCGCCTAGCACTATTGTTTGGGAGGTGTTTTTTAAGTTAATGGACAGGGTTGTAGAGAGATCCTCAGCGAAGGTTCCAATAGGACTTGGAGGTCTATAGATAAGGAAGAGGTTTAATGTTTGGGAGCTAGCAGTGGCAATTTTGACCGTAAGGCATTCACAAGATTTCATAGTAGGGGTTGTGGTAATTCTCATGTCTAGACTGCTCTTAGCTATGATTGCTAGACCCCCACCACGCGAGGTGTGTCTGTCTGCTCGTAGGATGGTATAATTGTCGGGAACTGCTAATGATAGGGCAGGGCCTGCCGCATCATGAAGCCAAGATTTTGAGATAGCCAGGAAATCGAGGTTGTCTGCCATAGTGTAAGTGGTGCTATGTGGTCAAGGGCTGTATTGATAGTATCATTAAATTGTTCAACTAGCCCATTAGGATCCATATTGACTGGGAGCGAGTTATGTTGTGGTAGTATAATGGGCAACAGTTTTTCCGCTGTCATACATTTTTTTGTTCCTCGTGGGCATAGGAGGGGCAAGTGGGGACTGGGCCGTGGCATAGTTTGTTGCAACTGTAAATAATAGTAGATGGTTGTCAGTCCAGATCTGGGGTACAGTATATGTGATGGTTGCTTCACAGTTGTGTTCCGCTATCCAGTCAAGGATTCGACCTTTGTTATGAGTGGGAAAGTTGACTTTCTGGGAGAATCCCAGTTCTTTTATGATCAAGGCAGTAGCTGTTGACTGGATATCCTTAATGTCATTATAGCCTAGGTTGAAGTCGCCTAGCACTATTGTTTGGGAGATGTTTTTTAAGTTAATGGACAGGGTTGTAGAGAGATCCTCAGCGAAGGTTCCAATAGGACCTGGAGGTCTATAGATAAGGAAGAGGTTTAATGTTTGGGAGCTAGCAGTGGCAATTTTGACCGTAAGGCATTCACAAGATTTCATAGTAGGGGTTGCGGTAATTCTCATGTCTAGACTGCTCTTAGCTATGATTGCTAGACCCCCACCATGCGAGGTGTGTCTGTCTGCTCGTAGGATGGTATAATTGTCAGGAACTGCTAATGATAGGGCAGGGCCTGCCGCATCATGAAGCCAAGATTCTGCGATAGCCAGGAAATCGAGGTTGACTGCGAGAATGATATCTGAGATCTCTGTTGCGTGTGCGACTAGAGACCTAGCGTTTATGAGCGCGCCTTTGAGATGATGTTTGTGGCTTTCTGAGTTGAGGTGTGTGGTACTGAGTCTATCTATAGCGGTACGTTTAGTGCAGTTTTGTGTGGGTCTTTTGGGATTGCCATATTTCCTAATATACTCTACAGTTGCCTTCAAGGGAGGGTGTTTTTTTTTAGGAGATTAAGTTGTTCAATTTTCTTTGCTGGTGGCTCATACAGTTTGGACAGGCGCGCGCGTAGTCTTAGGTTTCTGTCCGTGGTGCTACATGGTCTATGTATAATAGTATCATCTTGATACTGGTTCACTATAGGACCTGTGATTTGTTGTGTGACAGGCATGGTAAGGTAAGAGGGGTGAGTAGGGTGGGACCTGGTACAGTGGGTCGATATGTTAGCTTTGGTAGCCAAGTTAAATGATAAAGCTACTAGTATGATGAAGAGGCGATGTAGAGCGGTGGATTAGCTGTCCTATAATGGGCAGCGATGGTTGTTTACCTAGATCTAGAGAGTACATGCTAACTGGCTAAGTACAAGCAGGCTAGATGTGACTAACAAGCTGGGTGCAGATACAAGCTGAATGCGACTAACAAGCTAGGTGCAGTTTAGATATCAAGTGCACTATAAGGTTGCTTAGTACAGGCAGGCTAGATGCTAGATCCAACTGACCGGCTAGGTACCATTTTGAGATGTCACAGTACGTTTTAGAATGGCCAAGTACAGGCAGGCTAGAAGCAACTATCAGGCTTTGAATAGTATTAGGTAGCAGGACATCGATAGCTAGATGACGTATCACAGTTTACAGCAATCTGAGTGCTGCTAAATTCAAATATCAGGCACATCAGGGAATGCAGTGCAAAATACAGTGCAGCTAAATTCAAATATCAGGCACATCAGGGAATGCAGTGCAAAATACAGCGCAGCTAAGTTCAAATATCAGGCACATCAGGGAATGCAGTGCAAAATACAGCGCAGCTAAGTTCAAATATCAGACACATCAGGGAATGCAGTGCAAAATACAGAGCAGCTAAGTTCAAATATCAGGCACATCAGGGAATGCAGTGCAAAATACAGCACAGCTAAGTTCAAATATGAGGCACATCAGGGAATGCAGTGCACAATACAGCGCAGCTACGTTCAAGTATCATGGAATGCAGGCACATCAGGGAGTGCTAGGTGTGCGAGACAGGGCATGTTGCAGTGTGCTGGTAGTATGGTACTTGCCTGTATGTGTGACATGGGCCATGTATGGATGTGTGTGTGCAGGGACATTATGGTCATGCATGTGAGACCACTAATGTGCGAACCACATGGTTGGTGCATGAGTTCCAATGCTACATGGGGAACTGTATGGCAAATGCACACATGAAAGCATACCAGTGTCTGTTCTTGCACATGGCAGGGGTGTGAGTGATGGGTGCTGCTGTCATGTACATGTATGCTGCACATGTGTGTGTGTGTCTGAGAAGTGTGTCTGTGACTTCGATACGCCATGGATTCATGACACATGTCCGTGGTAATGTGTAGATTCACTCATGCAGTGCGGTCACCGTTGTATGCACTGTGTCTATCCACTGTGTCTGTGGTGTACAAGGCATGATGCATGACCCTCCGGTGATGTGTGTGAATGGGATCAGTGTGAGCCAGGATGCATGTGAGTTTGAAGGCAACATTTTGATTAATAGAGGCCCTTGGACATGGATGCTGATGTTGATTGCAGGCGCCATCCCTGTTTATGCATGTGTGTTGCGTGCATTCACCGATGTGTTGTGGAGGGACAGGATGGAAGTGATGTTAGACACTGCCACTCATGTGTTATTGCTTCCTGTCTAGGGGAATATTGTTTTGTACCCTGATGCTTGTGTTCTATGGCTCCCTCTACGCAGCGTCAAGTGAAGAAGAGGGCGGAGACGGCGCTGTGGAGCCAAGCGGCGGGGATGCCTCCACTGGGCGGCGACGCAAGGCCCAGCCACCCTCCCAGTACTTGCTATCATCCTGTAGCGAGGGGGCTGGTGCCCCGTCTGCCACTCCGGCTGTGGCGGAAGGGCCAGGTGAGCCCCCCCCAGGGGATTGCAATGGCGGAAGACAGTACGGAGACATCCAGGTTGGTGGTCTCCACAGAGGAGGAGGAGCCCGCCACTGAGCCGCACATGGGGCCTGGTGGGGGCAGTACCACTAGTGCAAGTGGTGGAGTCCAGGGCCAGGGTCAGGAGGCAGCACAGGTCACCGCGGAGGGGCCTGTGCATGTCCCTGTCCTTGACCCTGTGACTGCACCACCATGCACCAGCAGGGAGGCCCCGTCCCAGGCCCGTCCGCAGGTAGGGGAGAGTGCCATGTCATCTGTCTCTCCACTACCTGCGGACGAGGGGTCCCATGAACGTATGGGCTCCGTCCTGATTGGTGTCGCGTTGCGCACGCGTGACATTCGTGATGACGTGCGTTCT
This sequence comes from Ambystoma mexicanum, assembly GCF_040938575.1. Lineage (NCBI taxonomy): Eukaryota > Metazoa > Chordata > Amphibia > Caudata > Ambystomatidae > Ambystoma > Ambystoma mexicanum. Next base: position 838,227,347 of record NC_090935.1, on the reverse strand, counting down.
TCCTGTGCAGAGAACGCACGCCATCACGAAGAGCAGCGTCGCGACGTGGCACTGTTGGGAGGGGCCCTGGTTGGTGGGTTCCTACATGTGATGCGCACTCTGGCGGACCTCTCCTCCTCTGTGGAGACTATGCGCCAGTCGTTCTCCCTGCCGTCTTCTGGCCCAGATTCCACCAGGGCCCCCTGTGGACCTGGCCTGAACAACACAGCCAGCTTGGTGGTGATCCCATCCCTGCCATAGTCTGGAGTCGGTGGTCCAGCAGGGGTTGACACCACAATTGGAGACCAGCTGATGGAGGATGTGCAGGCATCATCAGACAAGTCAAATGGACAGCAGCAGCAACAGGAGCAGGCTGTAGGTGGGAGCAATGATGGCTTGGGGCCATCGACATCAGGGGGACAGGCATCGGCCAGAGGGCAGGAGGACCCTGGAATGGATGTGTCTTCCGTGTGGCTGCAGTTGGGCCAGCGCATAGATGCGGGGCGGTGACGGGTGGAAGAGGCGTGGCTCACCATGGTCAGGGCGGAGTTCTCTATGCGTCGGGCGAGCCCGCCTCTGGGACATCGACATGGAGTTCTATGATGCCCTGCCCCGGGACACCACAGAGTGAGCTGCAGGACTTGCCCGCCGCCATTGTATATAGTTAGATAGTGTTAGGTTTCCTTTCCTTTTCTTTTTTCTTTTGGTTGCGCTTAGACAATGCACCACGTTTTTGTATATAGTAGTATTTTTGGTAGGTTTCATTTCTCAGTTGGGCTCATGGACCCTGGATTGTTCATTTGTACATAGTTCACCATTGGATTATTCTCATTTTTTTTTTTTTTCACCATGGAGCAATCGATTTAACTTTCTTTTTTCCCTTGGATTTGCTTTGTTGGAGTGTGACTTTGGACACCATTTCTTTTGGATTTCTTCGATTTACGGTTTCTTGTTTTTTATTCTTTTATGGACATGCAGCATTTCTTTAATTATTCCCATTGTTGTGTGTTTTCTTTTCATTACATTCATGTTGTGTTTAATACATTTTTTTCTTCATACTTAGATGTGTGGTATTATCTCATTGGTTTCATGCATGTCATGATATGGGTTTTCAAATTCACTTGCACCCATTGTGTGTGTGTGACGGACATGTGTTCATTTACATACTTGCCTTTGGGGTTGTATCATGTAATTGCCTTTTCTATGTGGGTGGATGCAATACTTGGTTGGGTCTTTGGGCTGGGGAGGCTGGCCATAAGGGCCATAATTGAGCATCGTCATGACGTGGGGGCAGGGGGACATGAGTGGGACATGAGTGGGGTCCTGCTGGCAGGTGCCCTGCACTGCTGGGGGGGTGCTGGGGGACATGAGTGGGACATGAGTGGGGCCTGCTGGCAGGTGCCTTGCACTGCTTAGGGGTGGGGGTGCAGGGGGACATGAGTGGGGGCCTGCTGGCAGATGCACTGCACTGCTGGGGGGTGAGGGTGCAGGGGGACATGAGTGGGACATGAGTGGGGGGCCTGCTGGCAGGTGCCCTGCACTGCTGGGGGGGTGCTGGGGGACATGAGTGGGGGCCTGCTCGCAGGTGCCCTGCACTGCTGGGGGGTGGGGTTGCAGGGGGACATGAGTGGGGGCCTGCTGGCAGGTGCCCTGCACTGCTGGGGGGTGGGGGTTCAGGGGGACATGAGTGGGACATGAGTGGGGGCCTCTCTGCTGGGGTAGGCGGGGTGCTAGGGGACATGAGTTGGCGATCAGTAGTGCAAGCTGACATGTGGCTTCGCTGGGGCGTATGCCCATGGGTGCAGGGTAGTCCCCTGTGGTGTGGGCTGCCTGCAGGGGCCGTGGAGGGTGTAGAGGGGCCACCTGGGAGGACCCACACTGCCAATTCACGTGTAGGCCTCCCCGTGCACCCCCGAAATACACGTACCCTGCTCAAATCGCGTGTGAGACTTCACGCGAACCCCAGTTATACACGTACCCCACTCGCACAGGCCCTTTCGCGTGTGAAACTTCCCGTGAACCCCAGTTATACATGTACCCCACTCGCACAGGGCCAATCACGTGTGAAACTTCCCACAAACCCCAATAATACACGTACCCCACTCGCACAGGCCCTTTAGCGTTTGAAACTTCCTGCGAACCCCAGTAATACACGTACCCCACTCGCACAGGCCCTTTCACATGTGAAACTTCCCACGAACCCCAGTGATACACATACGCCACTCGCACAGGGCCAATCGCATGTGAAACTTCCCGCAAACCCCAGTAATACATGTACCTCACTCGCACAGGGCCAATCACGTGTGAAACTTCCCACAAACCCCAATAATACACGTACCCCACTCGCACAGGCCCTTTCGCATTTGAAACTTCCTGCGAACCCCAGTAATACACGTACCCCACTCGCACAGGCCCTTTCACATGTGAAACTTCCCGTGAACCCCAGTTATACATGTACCCCACTCGCACAGGGCCAATCACGTGTGAAACTTCCCACAAACCCCAATAATACACGTACCCCACTCGCACAGGCCCTTTCGCGTTTGAAACTTCCTGCGAACCCCAGTAATACACGTACCCCACTCGCACAGGCCCTTTCACATGTGAAACTTCCCGCGAATCCCAGTGATACACGTACCCCACTCGCACAGGGCCAATCACGTGTGAAACTTCCAGTGAACCCCAGGAATACACGTACCCCACTCGCACAGGGCCAATTGCGGGTGAAACTTTCCCGCAAACCCCAGTAATCCACGTTCCCCGAATGCCGTGCTGGTACAGGGTTAGCACAGCCCTTTAAGCTGGATTGGGGATTTTGATAGCTTTTCCCTGTGTGAGGGGCGTTCTTGGCAGCGTAACTGGCGCTGCTGCAGGGTTGCTGCGCCATTGTGCGCCACAGCTGGTTTTGGTAGCTAAAGTCCATGAATACGCTGTGCGCGGAAATGGATTTTAGCGCACGCGGCTGGCGCAGAGATTCGCACGCGCACACTGTGCGCCAGCCACGTGCGCCACTTGTGCAGTAATTATATGAATTACCCCCTTAATGTCATCCACTTGTCAATCTACTTCATCACAGCTAGACTGTACAAACAAAAGTTGGTTATTTGCATTGAGTCCTTCTACAATATATTTTTTTTTACAAGCCTATTGACTTCAACAATCATTTGTTTATCACCACGTATTTCAGGTTTATCCTTTCTTTTTTCATCATCTTAAAAGATGTTTCTTCCACTCTTGTGAATTAATGCATATCCCATTTCACAAAAAATATTGGAGTAAGCAAGTATTAGCTCAGATATAATGGAAGAAACAAAATCGACTATCACCCAATTGTCTTCATTAAATGTTTATGGGATCTCCACTATCGTAATGTCTTGTGTGGCATCTCCAGATCAGTTCCTTGATGTAGTAATTCGAGAATGTTATTTCTTTTGAGAAAGAGGCTAGTGGATGTTGCGTACCAATCAGTAATTTTGATTTTTGTTGTTTTAACCAATGGGTGAGATAGAATATCTTTAATAATGATCATGTTTGGTAATACACATCATCCTACGACCTCGGGTATCACCCTAGAAGGTTCCATATTGTCATTAAATGTTACATTGTCTTGTTAGGGAGAATTCTCTGTTTAGGCTGAATTTCCTAACCTAGTGAGTCCCCCAGCAGCTTTGCTGGATTTCTGGAGTTTGTTTTTTCCATCCTGCCATGAGTGAGACTCTTTTCCTCCCACTCTTGGACATGTATGTGTGTAATTCCTTTTGAAATGTCAATGTGTTCTATGGGCTATGGGGTCTTTTACTCCATAGGGTCTCATATGTTTTTCTATGTGTGTTACACTGCACCCTACGTGCCGCAACACTGGGGCGTCCTAGCGGACCTCCACCATAGACTCTATACCCGGGGACTGACTACTGTCTCCCCGGGCATGTAAAGTCACCATTGGCTTTACTAGACCCAAATTTACCAACAGGACTAGTACAAACCATCTTATTGTGGACGTACTAGTAGGGGTAATTCGATTACTCCTGGACCTGTTACTCGAGGGGGCACTGTCCCGTCCCCCCTCGTCGAGTTTTGGCTGGTGGCAGTGGAAACTACTTGTTATGTTTGAGCCCGAACATAACCCTATGGGATTCGTCCCATTGTTGGAGATTGATACTTTTTCTCGTTAATCTCTAATGTACCACCGATCTACTTATCTTAAATAGGTTTATCGAATGGTATTTTCTGCCAGAACTCGGTTTGTAAAATGGCGTCTGTGTTTGTCTCTGTGACTCCTAAACCAAAGTTTGAGCCCTTTGTTCCACTTTTGGCGGGCTCTGTACAGAGACCCTCCAAAGTGGTGCCATTCTGTCTGGGTTACCACAGGGGTGTAGGAGGGGGTTTAGGCACCCTGGTCCGAGTTGCCTTGCCAACTCCGGTCGCACTCTGGAGTGATTGGCCCAAGTGGTGAGCCTTCCCGCTCACCACTTAGCATGTGTTGATTGGCAGCTAGGCTGAATGAATGGGGGTTTTCTGCATAAAAGCAGGGCTTTTGGGACTGGATCTTAAGAAGTCGCCACAGGACCTAAGAATCCGACGAGGGTAACGCTGAGCCGACCTGCATGACGACACCTCCGGTGGAGCCCGGCGGAACCGACTCACCACTTCCCGACGACAGAGGAGATCTCCCTGCCGGAGAGTCTCTTCCCCTGGCTGGTGGGAACAACCAGTCCACTTTGCTTTTTATTCGTCTCAGGACGCAGTGGTCGAATTGCCCGTGCAGAGCACCTCGGCAACCGGATAGCCACTACCCCTGTACCGCGACCAAAAGGTGGTGCCTTGTGACGGAGCACTCCGCGGCTGGTCTCTTCCCTGGTGGTGCACCGGACTTCACTTTTCTTCGACGACGAGAACCTCTCTACTCTTGGCAAAGACCCGACGTGCATCCACCACCAGGAACAACTGCCCCCGCCGGAGCTGCCCTCCACAACAAGGTACCGTGTCCGCCTGGCTTCCCTTTCGATCGGTTCAAGTGAGGTGTCTTAATCCTCTCCTTTCCGTTGGGTCGCCTCCAAACTTTTCTCATTTATTGTTCTGAACTGGTTCAATCTGCCGATAACAATTTGCTACAAAGACTTGAATGCATCTCCGCTAGAGACTTTTTGGGACATCACGCCTTGCCTCTCTCCGAGTGGGCCTGGCCTCTGAACTTTATGATCTATTGTGATTCTTGCCTTCTTGCCGTGCATTTTACCCGCAAAGTATTGTGAACTGCGTTGACTTCGGAACCTGCCTATCTTTTTTTCTCTCCCGTCCTAACTAATATTCGAGTGTCATCTAGGTTGAGGTATACACCGCTGTCTGAAAATAAGTGGTACCGGTAGAACCTAGAGTTGTCGAGATATTGCTAGGGGGATTGATCGCTTTCTTCCTCGTAGAGTAATTCTGTTTGATTTGTTTGCCGTGATAGTGCCATAGTGTTTTTCATAGATGTTCTGTTATAAATAAATACCTTGATATCTTTACACTAAGCCCCGTTGCGTGTTTGCTTGTCTTGCTGTGAAGAATTGCCCTATTTTGTATACTCCACATACTGCTCAACTTTTCTTGAGTGAAGCCTGACTGCTCAGCCACAGCTACCAAGTGAATCTGTGTGGTGCAGGCTGCTACCAAGTGGGTTCACTGCCAAACGCCTGTAGTCCTAAATCTTTTGCAGTGGTCCCAGAGGGAACTGCACAGGTTTCCGCCTAACACTGGTGTACAGCGGTGGGATTTGTATCGAGTATACAGTTTAGAGTGCTTTTCAACACTGTAGGATAACTAACCACAAAACTTTGCACAAAAAGCAACTTTCAAAAAACATGTCTATGATGGAAACTTACAGTCAAGAGTCCTTGTCAGGTGAAAATACTGAGAGTCTGCGAGCTCTCTGTAGGCAAGAGAATCTTTCTGTAAGAGGCAAGAAGTTAGAACTAATCGAGAGATTGCTGGCGAACCAAAGTCTGGGTACTGGTTCAGAGGAACCAATCTCTCCAGCGACTGTAGATAACAGTGATGGTGTTGATCTGAATCGTGATTCTGATGATAGCGATGAAGAGGCTGACGAGGACGGCGAGGCTAACGAATCTGTCTCCCCAGCTCCTCTACCCGCCTTACCAGCTGTGCCTACGGGGCCCATACCAGGTCCCACAAGTAACCCTGCTTATTTTGAACTTGAAAAAATGAAGCTCGAACTAGAATACAAACGGTTCTTGGCTCAATCTGAACGAAACCAAGAGCTCGAGTTCAGACGGATGAATGCCCAGGCTGAGCAGAAGCAAGCTGAGTTAAGACTCAGGGAAATAGAACTCAATCACGAGTTACAGATGAAAAAGTTGTCTATGGAAAATGCTTCTCTCTCCTCTGGTTCCTCTAGGAGCTCCAGTCCCAAAAGACCCCGGATGCCGAAAGAATTAGTGGGTATGTAGGAACTGAGATTGGATGTGTTGGATTGGTTGAAACTGTTTGAATACAATCATGGGCTCCAGTACATCACCGGGAATGCTTTGCTTCCCTGGTTGTTCTCTAGGCTCCCTCCTTTTGCGACTGATGTGGTAATGGAGTTGGGGGAGGCGGATAAGACGGATTACGAAAGTGTGAAACTAGCTTTAATAGCTAGATTCGGGAAGACCCCTTCCCAGTATCTTAAGAGGTTTAGAACCCTCAAAAAGCATGATGGTACCCCTTGGGCTACCTGGGTGAGAGAAGGGTTGAAAAACTTAGAGGGATGGATTAAGGGTTACAAAGTGAACACTTATGAGGGTATGAGGAATCTTTTTATGTTGGAGTCTATTTATGATGCCTGTTCTCCTGAGCTCAGACAGCACTTGGCTGATTCGAAGGAATTGGATTCCAGGGAGCTAGCTAAGGCCGCTGACTTATGGGTTGCCAACAGGGCTACTCATAAGGATTCTGGGGCAACTCAGAAAAAGGATGAGGGAAAACAGCCTAAAAAAAGACTCAAAAGAGAATTCTAATAACTCACATTCCAAAGCGGGCCCCAAACAAAACCAGAAGGGTAAGCCACCGGGAAAACCACAGCAGAATAGTGTGCCTTCTGGTGCCAAACCGGAAGGAGGTCAGAACAAGCCACCATTCCAGAAAGCATTCGGTAAATGCTTTGTTTGTGGCTCGACTGACCACGTGAAAGGAGATCCCAGATGTAAGGGTAAACCTTCAGGGGTCCAGCTTGTCTCCTTAGCCTTCGCTCCAGAGGAGGAAGTCCAAATGGCAAGTGGAAACTTTCTACTGCTAGCTGACGAACCCATTGGAGTCTCAGCCAGCGTTTCTTTAGTATCTCTGGGGTTGTGGGAACAACAGAATTTAGATGTCTATAATTCTATCCCCGATAATACTAAAGAGTATTATAAGGACAGTGTCCACGTGAATGGTCAGGAGACTCCTGCCATTAGGAACACTGGGGCCAGTATAACGGTGGTGGATAAATCATTTTTTCAGGCTGAGGATGTTGCTAAGGCACCCAAACGCCTCACCAAGTTAGCTGGAGGGCCTGTGCAGATGCTTCCCCAATTACCAGTTCTCATCCAGTGTAACGACATGACTGTGAAGATACCTGTCAGCATACAGAGTGAGGTACCAGGACGCGTACTGTTGGGTAACGATTTCAAAACTCTCGGAGTTGTATCGCATACTCCCAGACCTCCTAGTAAACGGTTACAGGAGCTAACCAGACCTGCAAGAGAGAGGACCATGCGCGGTACTCTCCAGGAGATGATGAAGAAAGATATCACTCCTGCTCCACTGGAATTGTCGGCCGCTGTCTCCAAGAAATCAGAAGCGAAAGGGAAACCTAAGGCTTCTACCCCGAAACCAGCAGCCCGCATTCCAGTGCAGCCAACACGGACTTCCCCGCGGTTGTCCACAGTTACACCCGTAACTCCACCTCCAGCCGAGGCTGAGAGGGAGGTACGACCCTGTGTGGTAGAATTAGACTCTGAGGAAGAGCTAATGGAAGGCCAGGAACTCATTGAAGATCTGGATCCTGTTTACCATCCTGAGCTGCAGTCTTTACTGGCAGAAGGTGGACCCCGCAGGGCAGACTTCAGTAAGGAAAAGAGAGAATGTCCAACTCTGGAAGGTCTTCGCCACTAGGCAGAAGCTCAGGCTGAAGGGCAAGAGCCTGGGAAATACAGGTTGCACTGGGAAGATGGCCTCTTCTACAGTGAACCGGCCGAGTCTGCACCTGGAGACTACAAACGACTTGTAGTACCCCAAGAGAACAGACCACAGTTCTTGCAGTTAGCCCACGAGATTCCTTTGGCTGGTCACTTGAGTTTCAAGAAGACTAAGGAAAGACTCTCTCTCTACTTCTATTGGCCAAAGATGGGGGCCGAAGTAGAAAAACACTGCAGGAGCTGCCACACCTGCCAGATCTCTGGTAAGGTTGGTTCCAAGAATGTGGCACCTTTAGTGCCTCTCCCAGTCGTGGGAGTCCCATTTGAGAGAGTAGGGATTGACATCGTTGGTCCCCTTGATCCTCCAACCTCCTCAGGCAACAGGTTTATACTTGTTCTAGTAGTCCATGCTACTAGGTATCCTGAGGCAATTCCTATGAGGACTGTTACAGCTCCGGCTGTGGCTAAGGCCCTCCTTGGTATTTTTACTAGGGTCGGGTTTCCTAAGGAAGTAATCTCTGACAGGGGGTCAAACTTTATGTCCCACTGCATGAAAGCCATGTGGAAAACCTGCGGAGTTACTTACAAGTTCTCAACGGCTTACCACCCACAAACCAATGGGTTGGTAGAACGGTTCATCCAAACCATGAAGAGCATGATAGGTGCTTTAGAGGAACCCCTTAAGCGCAAGTGGGACCTTCTACTGCCATGCCTTCTCTTTGCTTATAGAGAAGTCCCTCAGGAGGGCGTAGGTTACTCGCCCTTCGAACTCCTCTATGGTCATCCCGTCAGAGGTCCATTGGCCCTGATTAAGGAGGGGTTGGAGAGTGCTCCTTCCCCCAAGCCAGTCAGAGTGACTGACTACGTGATAGGTCTCAGGAGGAGAATGTCGCACATGATGACGGAAGCAAGCGATAACTTGAAAGCTGGACAAGCATTGGTCAAGCACTGGCACGATCAAAAGGCTAGCTCGTTCTCGTTATTATCCCAACAAGGCAGAGGGCCTTGCAAGATAAGTGGATGGGACCCTTCCGAGTAGTGGGTAAACTCGGAGAGGTTAACTATCTGGTGGACTTGGGCAACCCCAAGGAGGCTCCGACAGTCTTTCACACCAACCGACTTAAAGCGTATGTCTCACGACCTGATGTAGGAGCGTTGCTTCTAGCATCATCCAAGGAAGAAGAAGAGAGTGAAGCTCTTCCGGATCTCCTCAGAGGCTTGCATTTAGACGAAATAATTGAAGAAGTAAATCTCTCCTCCAATCTGACACCCGAGCAACAAGATGAGTGCAAATCGATGTTGAATCAGTTTGCCCCTCTGTTCTCGCTTTCACCAGGCTTGACCCCTTGGGGCCAGCACGACATACTCACTGGTGACTGTCTGCCAGTCAAAAGCAGAGGATACCGCATGTCAGAAAACGTACGAACCCACATCAAAGGTGAGGTCAGCAAGATGCTTGATCTCCGGGTAATAGAGCCCTCTACTAGTCCATGGTCTAGCCCATTTGTGTTAGTACCAAAGGACGGATCTAAAGAGCTTAGATTCTGCATGGATTATAGAGCTCTTAATGCAGTCACCAAGACTGATGCCCACCCTTTGCCAAGAGCAGATGAGTTGGTGGATAAACTTGGCGCCGCCAACTTCCTCAGCACATTTGACTTGACGTCAGGCTATTGGCAAATAGCCCTGACAGACCATGCCAAGGAGAAAACTGCATTTTCTACCCCCATTGGCCTATACCAGTTTAAGGTAATGCCTTTCGGATTGAAGAATGCACCTGCTACGTTTCAACAGATGGTAAACCAGGTTCTGAATGGGATGGAGGACTTCTGCATGGCATACTTGGATGACATCGCAGTGTTCAGCAATTCCTGGGAAGAACATGTAACCCACCTGAGAGATGTTTTGCAGGCTCTTGGACGAGCCAATCTGACCATAAAGGCGAGTAAATGCCAAATTGGACAGAGTAAGGTAGTCTTTTTTTTTTTTATTTGTTTATTTATAAAATGTACACATATATAATCAATCAAACAATCAGAACAATAAATACTCAGCAAAAATACACAGAATAACAGAATATTATATGTACATAACTTGCAATAAATCAGTAAATATCCAGAAAGTCATCCCACACCTTTCCGTACAACCTCAACTTCCCTTGCCTCTTGTAAACCACCCTTTCCATGGATGCAAGGGCAGACATGCCCTCCACCCAATCATCAAGAGAAGGCGCATTCCGTGATTTCCAGCCCCTGAGGACCAACTTTTTACCCAGACAAGCTCCACGGAGTAAAAACTTTTTCCGTGACACAGAGAGATCATCCAGCAGATCTCCACCTCCCAAAATCATTGTCATAAAATCCAATTCAACATCCAAATTCAAAACACGCATACAGGCACCACAAACATCGTGCCAAAATCCCTGTATACGCACACATTCCCACAACAGATGTTCCAGACTTCCCTGTTCATTCCCGCAACACCAGCATTCATCCGAGTCCATCAGCCCCCTCTTAAACATTCGCTCCGGGCTCCAAAACACTCTGTTGAGGATCTTTATCTGTCTTGACCGTTCCACCATATCAATTGCACAGAGTTTAACATTCGCACACATATTCAACCACATCTCAGGCGAAATCTCACACCCTAACCTCCTTCCCCATTCATCTCTCAGGTTTGAATTTTCCTTATAAGCAGACACAATACAATTATATATCCTGCTAGCAATGGAACAACCACCTGGCTGCCTCTCCATAAGATTGAGATTCACCATTGAACTTCCTAGCTCTGCCACATCACCGATACATCTTTTCAATTTCCTGAAGTCTTCAGTTCTGAAATTATAATGTGAAACTTTGCTCGTAACTCACGTTCCCCAATCCACCCTCCATCCACCAGAACATCATCAATCCAAAGCACCCCGCCTAGAAACCAATCCGGCCAGAATAAAGACCTTCCCCCGATTGCAATCAATGGGTTCAACCAAATGGATGAGTGAATGGTATTTGAAGCAACCGAGCCCAACAATTCATGAACCTGTCTCCACGTCTCTCTCAGGAAAACCGTCAAAGGCGATTTATTACATGACTTATTTGTCGCCGTGAGAATAGCCCTTGGAGGGAGCGGACCCAACATACTTGCCTCTGCAATTACCCATTTATCAGGCAAATCCCTCAAAAAAGGCGCAATAAAATGACTTGAAAAGGCTAAATGATATGCCCTGAAGTTCGGTACACCTAGGCCACCTTTTTCTACTGGCAACTGAAGTTTCCACAATTTAAGCCTAGGCGGCTTATTATCCCACAGGAATGACTGCAGCAAACCATCAATTTTTTTCCAGTAATGTTGACCAATTTTCATCGGAAGCATACCTAGAACAAAATTAATCCTTGGAGCTGCATTCATTTTGATAGCGTTCACCTTGCCCCATAGGGACAAATGAAGCAAAGACCACCTCAGGATGCTCATTTTCAAATCAGTACATACCTCATTCATGTTTACCACAACCATCTCATCCACCAGTGGGGTTAGCCATATCCCCAAGTATTTCAGTTTCCTTTCACACCATTGAAACCCAATCCCAGTAATCAAGTTCTTGTCACAATATCCTGAAATTGGTAACGCCTCCGATTTAGACCAGTTAACCTTAAATCCAGCCACCGCATGAAATCTTTCCAAAACATTCAGCAAAGCCGGAAGGGACCCTGCTAAATTCCTTAACAACAAAAGTAGGTCATCCGCATAAAACCACAACTTTTGGTCAGCACCATGAAAACCCAGACCCTGTATCTCCACATCACTTAATACTTTGTTCCAAATCCATACTTATGTCCACCATACATTTCTTCCTACTGCTGGACAAACCTAGAATTAAGCCCCGCATTGTACATTTAAATGCCACCCATACTGTCCCAACAGCCATACCATCTGTCCTGTTTTCCACAACAAAATGATCAGCCTCAGATCTGATTTTCTCCACAATCTTTTCATCTCGAAGAATTGAGGTGTTCATTCTCCAACAAAACGATCTAGGAGTACTGAACTGCAAATCTACATTCATAAACACTGGTGCATGGTCAGTGACAGCAATACAACCAATCTCACAGCTTTTCAAATTCAGGGTTGCTGAACCAGCCGAGAAAAACATATCTATACGAGAATGTGAGCCATGAGAACTAGAATAAAATGTATATTCTCTCAAATCCCCATGAAGCAATCTCCAACAGTCTTCTAATGCGAATTCAGAAATAAGTGAGTTAAAGGAACAAAAAGTCGGGTCTCTTCTGATAGCAATATGCGGCCCACTGCGATCCTTGACGTTATCAATAACCAAATTAAAGTCGCCTCCCATAATAACATTCTGACAAGCAAAATCCTGTAACATTTGAGCCACTGCCCCAAAAAATGTGCCATCATCCACTGAAGGGGCATAAACATTGCAAAGAATATACTGTACTCCCTGAACTTCCACCAAGAGCACGATGACCCTACCCTCTTTGTCAGTGCGAGATTTCAAAACCTTAATCGGGGAGTTCTTCCGAATCAAAATAGCAGCCCCCCTACTCCTGGATGAATAGCAAGAGACAAAAAATTCCCCAATCCAACCTTTGCGCAGCATATTAGCATCCTCTAACAGTAAATGGGTCTCTTGGAGAAAATGTACATCACTGTGCATATCTTTCAAACAATTAAAAATTGTTTGCCTTTTGAGCGGATTATTTAGACCATTGATATTCCACGAGGAAACAGACAACTGGTCACCCCTCTCAGACGGCATTGCAATGAAAAGGAGAAGACAACAAAAGACCAAATAAAAAAAAACTGTACTTATAAAGATCAAAAACCCTCCCCCACCCCCACCTACAGAAGTATGGATCCAACGTCCACAAGAACTAACAAACCCCAAGCCACCCCCGATACCCCTCCCAATCATATATAGATTTCCCCAACCAGAAAACACCAAAATTGAAAAGAGCCACATAGACTCTAAGGAACCTAACAGCAACACAAAACCTGAATCCCAATTAACAGCATCCCAAACATCAAAGCAACAGGTAAAAAGGATTACCAGCCCCCACAAAATAAAAATCAAGAAAAAGAAAACATGTATGAAAACAGTGACCTAATAAAATAGTAAAACAAGGTATAATGCAGCTAAACTTTTAACTTAAAATCATCTTACAATCTAGATACCGATCAAAGTCCAGCTTAATAGTATATTAGAAATCCATCCTGTCACTACAGCATGAATTGCTAATCACCAGGATGGACTAAACATTGATTACAAGGACATCCATATGACGCTGTCTCAAATTCTTTAACGTGTCCAATACCTTGTCCGGGATGCATAAGAATGCTGATGACATTGCGCAGAGATTGTCAGTATCAACTTTAGGCCATAGCACAGTACCATAGTACAGCTCACCAGCATACATCCAAAGTCCCATTACTGCAGAATCAGGAACACACATTAGTCACTTAAAGAACCTTTTGTAAAAGTTACATATGTATTTGCAAACAGAGACGTTCTTTAGTGATTGAGTTAGCCATAAGTTAGATAGTGAATCTTATTTTCATCTCCCCACAGAAATGTGTATTGTCCTCTAATCTATGTAGTATGAATTATGAACACACTCTTCCGAGCACCTGTGTGTAAGCCTCTAATGTCTGGAAGGGGAAGTGGCAACAGAGACCCAGTAGCCATCCATCCCCCATTCAGAGACTGGCTGTAAGGCCTGGCAAGTCTGAAAGGCTGTCCATATGACGGGAGAAAGGCCCACAACTGTTGCAGCACACATCCCAAAGTCGAGGCAGACCACAACCGCCATCTCCGGAGACACTGGGCTCTCTGACCATTTCATTGGCCATAATACTCATCCTTACAACAAAATGTTTTTAAAATGTAAGACACAAATAGCCATTATGACGAGAGGGCAGGCTGTTTCTGCACAAATAAATACCCAAACCAAGTTCCCGAACTCCCTGCAAAGCAAAAACGCCATCCCTCTTATTAGCGCTATATTCTGTGCCCATGTTTATAAAGACAGAGAAAAGTGCCCTTCCATCGCGTTTACAGGGTGGGTATGGTTCGTTGTCTGCACTGCATTCACAAGGTCTATATGATCCGGACTCCGCTCTGGTATGCCATTCCATCTGTGCAGCATCTGTTGTAAAGAGCCCTGTATGGATAAGGGCTCCTGTTTGGATTCCTTTAGATCTATCTTTAATACTACAAGGGCTACCACTGTACTACTGTACTTTTAGGGAGGCATTTGCTTACCCTTAGGCCAACTCGGCCTCTAATCTTCGGAGGTCGGGACTCCTCCGGAAACACACCCCCAATTACGCCTGCGTTCGGCGAACAAATCATCTTGCCGAGGACAGCAATCCACAGCGCAGTCATCTGCAGGCGGGAGGAGGAGAGCCGGAATCCAAAACGCGGCTCCTCCGACACCCTTCCCTGACACGTGACGCGCAATGAAGCGGAGCGTTACACGTCGCACGGCATCAACGTGCTTTATTACAGGTCCTTTTCTTTACCTTCCTTCTCCCTTCCGTAACACGGAGCAACAGAATGGACATCATCCTCGAACGTAGCAGAGAATTCAAACCCCTGCAACTGTAATCAGCCTCCGGCGCTATTTTTTCTCCATGCAAGCCATTGTAAAAAATAATAAAAATTGCAATAATCCTTAAAAAAAAACATGCAAAAAAAAAAAAAAAAAAGGTGAGGGAGGCACCAACATGTATCAATGTCAAATCAATCAGCAATCATGGCTGATTCATCCCTAAGAGCCTCCAGCCAAGACAAAGCTTCTTTTGGGTCAGAAGTTATTTTCTCGCCCTCCGGCAACATCAAGGTCAATACATTATATTTGTTCAAAAAGGACTTCACCTTCAGGGATTTTGCCAAGTCTTTCACATCCTTAAAGCTCTTTCTAACCACCATGACTTCTTTGGGGTAATCTGGAAACAGAAATATAGGTTTTTCTCTGTAATAGGCAGATCCTTTTGATCTAGCAGCAAGCAGCAGACCTTCCTTCTTTCTGGCCAAAACAAAAACCACCATTATGTGTCTAGGCCTAGACCCCGGCTGTTTACCAATCCTATAAATATGATCAATATCCTCTTCCTTAATTGACAGCAGGCCAAAGCAATCCTTGAAGATCCCAGTAACTACTGAAATCAGGGACTCAGCTCCATTTCCAGTCTTCGGTCTTTTTCAACAAGAAGGTCCTACTTCAAATTGTTATAGGCCCTGTAGCTCCCTGCCATCTCCGAGGTCATTGAGAGTGATTTTCTTTCCAACTCCTCCACTCTGCCATCTAAATGACACACCTTAGAGTTCAATTCAGCCAAGGTAGTTTTAACCTCAACCATGTCCAGGGACACCTGCTTCAGGAGTTTATAGATGTCCTGGCTGCTAGGATTATCCTCTTCCATCTCCATCAATTATTTCTGTTTCTTGGAAGTAGGGTTTTCTGGTTCATGAATTTTCTTTTTAGAATTCATTATCAATCATGAAATAGCTTCAGGGAGGGGATCAGGAGCTGCAGGTTCAAGCTGCTGTCACCTTGGCCAACATTCCGGAATCTCAGAGTAAGGTAGTCTATCTTGGGCATGAGGTAGGCGGTGGAGAAATAAGGCCTTTGCTCAGTAAAATTGAAGCTGTGCAAAATTGTACAACACCGACTACTCAAACCCAGGTGAGAGCCTTCCTAGGCCTCACTGGGTATTACAGGAATTTCATAGAGAACTATGGGACCATAGCTTCTCCACTGAATGTCATCTCCTCGCCCAAATTTCCTAAAAAGGTTAAATGGAACGAGGAATGCAATCAGGCTTTTGAAAACCTGAAAAAGGCTCTTTGCCAAGTCCCCGTACTCAGAGCTCCTGATTTCCGCCAACACTTCATTGTGCAGACAGATGCTTCAAATGTAGGAATAGGTGCCATACTCAGTCAACTGGATGGGAAAGGTAGGGCGCACCCTGTTTGCTTCATCAGCCGCAAGCTGAAGGATCCTGAAACAAGGTGGGCAACAATTGAAAGAGAGTGCTTTGCTATCGTGTGGGCGCTGAAGAAGTTTAGGCCGTACTTGTATGGTTCTACTTTCGTCATTCAGACTGACCACCAACCCTTGAGATGGTTAATGCAAATGAAAGGGGAAAACCCAAAACTATTGAGATGGTCGATCTGCCTGCAAGGGTTTGACTTCACCATGAGCACAGGTCAGGATGTCACCACCAAAATGCTGATGGTCTCTCTAGGATGTATGTCATCGACTAGAGGTATGAGATTCATCCAGGAGTGGATTAAATCCTCCTGTCCCTTAGTCTGGGGGGGGCAAGTGTTAGGGAGAATTCTCTTTTTAGGCTGAATTTCCTAACCTATTGAGTCCCCCAGCAGCTTTGCTGGATTTCTGGAGTTTGTTTTTTCCATCCTGCCAAGAGTGAGACTCTTTTCGTTCCACTCTTGGACATGTATGTGTGCAATTCCTTTTGAAATGTCAATGTGTTCTATGGGCTATGGGGTCTTTTACTCCATAGGGTCTCATATGTTTATCTATGTGTGTTACACTGCACCCTACGTGCCGCAACACTGGGGCGTCCTAGCGGACCTCCACCATAGACTCCATACCCGGGGACTGACTACTGTCTCCCCGGGCATGTAAAGTCACCATTGGCTTTACTAGACCCAAATTTACCAACAGGACTAGTACAAACCATATTATTGTGGACGTACTAGTAGGGGTAATTTGATTACTCCTGGACCTGTTACTCGAGGGGGCACTGTCCCGACCCCCCTCGTCGAGTTTTGGCTGGTGGCAGTGGAAACTACTTGTTATGTTCGACCCCGAACATAACCCTATGGGATTCGTCCCATTGTTGGAGATTGATACTTTTTCTCGTTAATCTCTAACGTACCACCGATCTACTTATCTTAAATAGGTTTATCGGATGGTATTTTCTGCCAGAACTCGGTTTGTAAAATGGCGTCTGTGTTCGTCTCTGTGACTCCTAAACCAGAGGTTGAGCCCTGTGTTCCACTTTTGGTGGGCTCTGTACAGAGACCCTCCAAAGTGGTGCCATTCTGTCTGGGTTACCACAGGGGTGTGGGAGGGGGTTTAGGCACCCTGGACCGAGTTGCCTTGCCAACTCCGGTCGCACTCTGGAGTGATTGGCCCAAGTGGTGAGCCTTCCCGCTCACCACTTAGCATGTGTTGATTGACAGCTAGGCTGAATGAATGGGGGTTTATGCATAAAAGCAGGGCTTTTGGGACTGGATCTTCAGAAGTTGCCACAGGACCTAAGAATCCGACAAGGGTAACGCTGAGCTGACCTGCACGACGACACCTCCGGTGTAGCCCTGCGAACCGACTCACCACTTCCCGATGACAGAGGAGATCTCCCTGCCGGAGAGTCTCTTCCCCTGGCTGGTGGGAACAACCAGTCCACTTTGCTTTTTATTCGCCTCAGGACGCAGTGGTCGAATTGCCCGTGCAGGGCACCTCGGCAACCGGATAGCCACTACCCCTGTACCGCGACAAAAAGGTGGTGCCTTGTGACGGAGCACTCCGCGGCTGGTCTCTTCCTTGGTGGTGCACCGGACTTCACTTTTCTTCGACGACGAGAACCTCTCTACTCTTGGCAAAGACCCGACGTGCATCCACCACCAGGAACAACTGCCCCCGCCGGAGCTGCCCTCCACAACAAGGTACCGTGTCCGCCTGGCTTCCCTTTCGATCGGTTCAAGTGAGGTGTCTTAATCCTCTCCTTTCCGTTGGGTCGCCTCCAAGCTTTTCTCATTTATTGTTCTGAACTGGTTCAATCTGCCGATAACAATTTGCTACAAAGACTTGAATGCATCTCCGCTAGAGACTTTTTGGGACATCGCGCCTTGCATCTCTCCGAGTGGGCCTGGCCTCTGAACTTTATGATCTATTGTGATTCTTGCCTTCTTGCCGTGCATTTTACCCGCAAAGTATTGTGAACTGCATTGACTTCATAACCTGCCTATCTTTTTTTCTCTCCCGTCCTAACTAATATTCGAGTGTCAACTAGTTTGAGGTATACACCGCTGTCTGAAAATAAGTGGTACCGGTAGAACCTAGAGTTGTCGAGATATTGCTAGGGGGATTGATCGCTTTCTTCCTCGTAGAGTAATTCTGTTTGATTTGTTTGCCGTGATAGTGCCATAGTGTTTTTCATAGATGTTCTGTTATAAATAAATACCTTAATATCTTTACACTAAGCCCTGTTGCGTGTTTGCTTGTCTTGCTGTGAAGAATTGCCCTATTTTGTATACTCCACATACTGCTCAACTTTTCTTGAGAGAAGCCTGACTGCTCAGCCACAGCTACCAAGTGAATCTGTGTGGTGCAGGCTGCTACCAAGTGGGTTCACTGCCAAAAGCCTGTAGTCCTAAATCTTTTGCAGTGGTCCCAGAGGGAACTGCACAGGTTTCCGCCTAACATGTCTATGTAAAATATTTTTTCGTCACTAGTATAGTAAGAGTCATTCTTATACTCTGGTTTATCCCTGGCTTCAATTCTTATCCTCATAGTCATGGGCTCATATTCCTTCCTTTCTTGATTATTGACTGTCTCTTTAAAATTGCACCATTTCCTTTTTTACGATTTGGATGTCTCAAGAATCGTATAGAGATCCTTATCCTCAACACAAATGACTATCAGTTATTGTATCAGCCAAAGATAATGATCCTCAATGTGTAGCTTTTTCTTAGGTACCCGCTTTCTTTTTGTTTTACCTTTACCTAATTGTTTATTCTCTTTAGTCTGCACTTTTTGTGGATTTACAGAATGAATGGTGTGATCAGTAGATTCATCCATCTCAATACTAACTTCCTGAATATTAACATATTCAGCATGATTTATCCTTGTAGTCAGTAGCCCAGGAGTATGATGCAAAATTCCATTTGTTGGCTCAGTTATATTGGATCTACATTCATCACTTTTATCTACATCATCTCTTTTTAATATCATCTCTAGCATCTTTCCTATTCCCTCTCTAACTAACAATTGTTATTTATATAGGGCAGTGCAGAGTGAGAATAATGCTTTCAGTAGTTTTATTTGTTCAGGTTCAGATGTCGTTTCTTCATCAGAATAGTCTGATGATGATAAGAGGTCTCAATAATAGGGGAGGATACATACGCTCTAGCTGTGATTTTAAGGAGGTCAGGAGACCTTTCGAAGTTATTTAGGGGTAGTCTAGCCTCTATCATATTGTCCTGTTGTTGTATTGAACCATTCATGTTGTTGCCCACAGTTAACTTTTTTTAATTTAAGGACCATGTTCAACAGTGAGTTATTGTCGATCTGTTCAGTCTCTGATATTACAGAAGGCTCTTGCCCATCAACCTGAACTTCATCTTCAGTTTGGGTCTTTTGCGATAGCATAGAAGAAGCAATTTTCACAGGTTTGAGGTAGGTTGTAATTTTGTCTTGACCCATATGAGGCTCACCGCTTTTGTCTCAAACTATCTCAATTAGACCCGCTGCTGTACCTATTGTTTATAGTTTTTGGTACATTTTTTCAGCCTGTTGCTTTTTTTAAGGAACATTTTTCAACATCTGCTCTGCCTCTAGATCGTTACAGGCCATTTTAATTGAACTCCGCAGATGGTATTTTTTGCTGATTGCTGGCATAGAACAAACCACCAATTTTCCACAATCACTTATTTTACAGTAGAAGCGGTCAGCAACATTTACTTTAGCCTAGACACAGAACAATGGTGACTTTGACACTTACAGTAACTATAAGATAGCATGCATGTCACTGAAACATTCAAATACTAATACCACACTTCACACCAACCGCCCAACAGCCTAACAGCACTCTCCAGAGCAATCCTCAGATGCGCGCGCAAGATGCTGTTTGAACAGCATTCCTCCCGGAAGGGGACAGGGCCAGAAATTGCACCAAAAACTACAAAAAAACTAAAAAACTAAAAAGTTGGTAAATTGTCCAAAGTAGTCCAAATACATTCCTTGAAGTTGTAAATTAAGCATATATAGTATTAGGCTTATGGTTCCGACAAGTAACACCGTCCTAACAAGTGATGTGGGCTTCAGATGTACCTTGGTAATTATATCAGTCCAGCATCCACCACAGCTTACCGCAGCTTAACAGCACTCACCAGGGCAATCCTTGGGTGCACATGCAAAACTAGTGCATCCGTTTTGGGCTAAGGTCTGCCAGAAAATAAAAGCTGCAGGGTCACCAGCCTTCAATGGGTACCAGAAACATACCTGTTGGGTATCTACTCCCGACCTAGGACTGATAGACATGTGACTACATTATTTGATTTAGCATGTTTGCTGGCGAAATGAAGGGTTGCCATGGGCTGGAAGAAAGCAACAGGCCAGCAGTTTGCCTTATGGTGGGAGGACTTACAGAGATGGTCCATGGCTGAGACTAGGGTGTGGTATAGAAATGTTTACAAAAGCAAACAAGACTGTAATGATATATAATATTTTTGCATGAATGCATTGATCCGATGCCTGTTCTATCCTCCAGATGATCTACCACTTTGAACAGTGTTTATGAATGATTATTGAATTAATACGTTTCAGATGTGTGCATAATATAGGGTGATAAATGTTGGGGAAACATATCTAGATTTTGGCTGAAGCAACAGACTGGTGACACACATTATGGTTTGGGTCTGGAAGTTACAGTAGTAGAAATAAGAATTCAATCCACAGTGGAGCTGATGAGAAGCAATGCACTGTGTATTGTTTTGGAATATGTTGGAATGAATATAATTCTGATTATTATGTTTGTTTTATGTTTATTGAATTTATATAGCGCTTTAAGCCAAAGCGCTTTATAAGATAACAACAGGTACAAAAGCGAGAGAAGCATATTTACAAACATGAACAGGTCTTTAGAACAATAAGTAGAACTATTTACAAGGGGGGTGTGGGGGGAAGGTAGAGGAAGGGGTAGGTGAAGGGAGTTGCAGTTTTGAATTTGAGGTAGGGGGAGGTAGGGTAGGGTAGGGGGAGGGGAATGGAGGGGGGAAGGGGGAGTGATCTGGTGTCCTCATTGCCCTTAAGTAGTATTTGTTACCAATTTAAGGTCAGAGGGGAAGGATAGAGGATGGGGGGAAAGGAGTATTATTGTATAGTATTGATAGTGATTATTGTATTGTTTGGATGAACATTAATAAAACAAATGAAAATATAAAAATGTGTACAGCACTATTCAGCTCCTATGCAAAGCTGCTCGGCTGACCCACGTGACAAAGTTCAGTACTGACATTCTGGAATAACCTCCCACCAAACCTGAAAACAGGATATGATTCAGGAGTTTCAAAATGTATTGGAACATTTGGAGCCATGAACACAACCTACTATTGGATAGGCTTACATTCACAGCCCAGATGATCCAATAACTGCCATACTTCACTCTACCACATGTATACAACATGACTAGCACTTCTGCCTCACATCCACAATTATCCATTATCTGACAACCGCACATTTGCTTGCCTTGGTCCTCTGAGAGGGTATCTGTGTTATTCCGACAGCCATTTGTTTAATGTTCGTTGCAATAAAAATAACCTGCAAACATTGAGTTTTCTGTCATTTTTGTAACCAATGGTACCTTAGCAAAAACATCAGCCATGCTATGTAACCAAACTGTCAACTAATATCTCTGATACTGACTGTAACTAAGAAGACTACTTGGGCATGTAACCAATGCTTCCTATTCCCTATATATATATATTCAGTGAAAAAACTTTGTTAAAGGGACGTTATGGTTAAGTTGTACTACGAAAAACCTATGAAATTCAGTTAAAAAACGTTGTTAAAGGGATGTTATGGTTCAAAGTAAAATTGAAAAACCCCTGAAATTCGGCAGTTATGGTAAGATAAGCAAACATAACTCGCGCCACCGTCCACTGCTAACACTAACACCCAGGACATCAAAGATGACATCACAAATGTCATTGATGACATCACTGATAATAACCTGCAAACACCGCGAGTGTTTTTAGCTCAATTTTACCTCCCTTGCGAACAAAAAGGACACATACTCCGTCCTCTGAACACCCCACCATTTAGTTTATTTACAAAATGTCAGAACAGCCGTGTTCTCCGCGGACAAATCGAACACAACAAAAGCGTATAGCACATAAAAAAACAAAACATTGAACCTATCTCATACTCCCCCACCCTCCCCAAACACTCGTACACACCAACACACTCCACTAAATACAATTTTTAATCCAAGTTTCAACGCGCTGTACGCGGTCGATGGCGAATACAAGATGGCGGGCGCGACAGAAAATCTGACGCGCATCACGCCCCACGCCGCCCAATCAGTGAACACGTCGCATATCCGCGGACATGACGCAAGCCAATGGGCCAATCGGGGTGCTGTCCGCGGGGCGAACAGGTAAGTCCGTCCGCGAAGCGAACACAGATATCACTATTTTTTTTGCCTTACATTTTGGTCATTTTTTAAAAAACTACTGGACGGATTTACACCAAATTTGCAAAAGCACGCTTTCTGGACCAAGCCGCCTCTCCTGCCGCAAATTTGGTGTAAATCCGTCCAGCGGTTCGGGCTGTAGCCGTGCACAAAGTTTTTTCCCATTACGTCTATAGGAAAAAAAAAATTCAGAGTGGGACATATACTTTTTTTGCAAAGTTTGGTGAGGATTCGTCCAGAGGGAGCGAAGTTATAAGCCGCCCAAAAAGTGCTCTTCCTACGGAAACACCAACTTATCCATAACTACATGGAAACTACCGCGTCCATGCAATGTTGAACCTTTGCATTGTGCTTGCTGTCCTGTTTTGTTTTCCGCTGGCATGTTGAAGTGGTATACACCTCTGAGTTATGACATTATAAAACCAAAAAATAAACATATAATGCATGAGTTTTATTTGGCATGATCTTGACAGTACATGGTCCCACATTGATGACGTCTCACAGTAATGCTCTCCTACTGCAACTCGGACCGCAACTCGGACCGCAATTGCAGCTTCAAACGTATTCACTATAATGGTGAAGCAGGATCGTTTCCTTGTTATCTATTTCACAATAAGCTCTTAGACTGTAGAATTAAATAACACCCTGCTACATTGAAGTGTTTTTGTCCTGTGGGTATTGTTTGAGTTTGTATAAATATTATAGCAATGCACAAAATGCATAATGGGTTTTCAGATTCAACATCTGATAATGTTTAAATGGCCATGGGGCCTTAAAAAGAAGAACTTTTTTTTAAAGAGATACAATAAATAGATCATACTGTATGTTCAAAACAAGAACATCATTCATTTGATATCCTATAATGTACGTATTAAATAATAATTGGTAAAACAACGGCACAATAACATAGGCATTCAGAGATTTTTTATTGAGGTTTTGGATCCTAAAAATGAAGAGTGTAAGGAAGCAATAGAAGTGTAAGAAAGCGTTGGGAAGAATGTAGGAGGAGTTGTGAAGAAGAATCATCACACAGATTATGTTTTTTTTTTAATGAGTAAATTGCACACGGGGAAAAAGATCTCCTACATGCAATTTTATGATTTGCTCCACAAGATTAAAAAAACAGGCAAAATGGCATGTATGCTTAGGTTTTGCACTTCATAGTGAAAATAGATTAAATGCCTCCTGCCATTTACACATGAAAGACAGTATTTAAATGCAATTCGTATTGTAATGTGGTGTAAAAACTGGTGTATTTCAACGGAATCAAATGCATTTGTGACATTATGGTGTAAATGCATTCACTTTTTACTGGTGGAACATGGGGGGCAGGAGGAGGCCACAATTCTATTCTGTGACCCAGCCATGCCACCAAAAAGGGAAAACATGCCCACAGTGTACCTACACCATACAACAATGCATACATGTTTTGTACTTTGTTGAGATGTCTTAAATCGTGCTCATGTAACAAAAAGTATAAATTGCAGGAAGGGGATCGAATATATATATTTTATTTTATTTTGCGCAATACGGTCCCATGCATAGAATGTTCACCATGTTTGCTATGAAGTGCAAACAAAGGGTTAAAACAGGTACAATCACTGATACACTTTTATTGCACTTCATGCTACCTACAAGCTATGCTTGTGTCAGGCATGTACAATGGATTCCTATGAAAACCTTCTGCTTTTAGCACATGCTAAAACAGATTGTTCCTATAGCAATCCATTGGTTTTTCACCAACATTAAAAAACATCTTGCTGACATAAAAAACTTGTTTTTGGCAGGAAAAGTGGGCAAGGCAGTAAAGTTAGCCCCTTTCCTTCCCCCTGCTCCGCGTGCACAGATAATAAAAATCCAACTCATCCCAAAAGGAGGTCTTATTCCTGGATTAATCCTTTAAATCCTGCTTTTGTGCTCTGGTGACTCAAAATGATCCACTATTGTAATGCTTCAATACTGACATTATGCATCAAGGCAATGATGCCAGTCATTGTTCAATACATTAAAATGAAGACTATTTTGGGATACATACATGGGGCAGTATCTTATCTCTCATACTCAGGAAGTTGGTATCCTGGTGGAGCAAGTTCTGGGGCATTATGATGCCCTCTTCACACCATCGCACGCCGACAAGGAAGGACGGAAGAGGATCTGGAAGGACATAGTGGGTGCCATCAACGCGGAGGGGGTGGAATCCCATGACATCAAACACGTCCAGAAGCGCTGGGAGGACTACAAGTCCAGGACCCTCAAGAAGGCCCAGTGCCTCTTGGAAGCAGCGGATGCAGTGGGGCACCGGGTCCAGTTTACCATCCAGCAGATGAGGGTCCTGGAGCGCATTCGCCCAGTGCTTCACCACCAGATCCTCAGGATGCAAGCCCGTCTGGAGTCGAGCGGTAAGTGGCCATGCATTCACGTTTAAAACAGTGCATGTTGCAGTGTGCAGGTAGTTAGCTACTTGCCTGCATGTGTGACATGGGTCATGTTTGGATGTGTGTGTGCAGGGACATGATGGTGCTGCATGTGGGTCCAGTCAGGCGTGACCCACATGGCTGGTGTATGTGTCACATTGCATCATGCGGAATGCACACCTGTGTCTATACTTTGACATGTCTGAGGTGTGAGAGATGTGTGCTGCTGTCATGGACATGCATGATGTACATGTCCGTGTGTCTGAGTAGTGTGTGCGCCATGGATGCATGACACATGTCCATGACGATGTGTTGATTCACTGATACAGCCTAGTCATCCTTGTATCCACTTTGTCTGTGGGTATACGGGGCGAGATGCATGACCCTTCGGTGATGCGTGTGCATGTGATCAGCATGTCCCATGATGCATGTGAGTTTCAGTCCGCCATTGGATGTTTCTACGGTGCCATGGACATGGATACAAATGTTTGTTGCATGTGCCATTCCGGTTCCTGCATGTATGTGGCCTGCACTGACCCATGTGTTGTTGGGAGACATGATGGAAGTGACGTTTGACAGTGCCACTCATGTGCTATTGCTTTCTGTCTAGGGGACTATTGTACAGTACCCTGATGCTTGTGTTCATTGTCTCCCTTTACACAGTGGCGAGTGAAGAAGAGGGTGGAGACAGCGCTGTGGAGGAAAGCGGCAGGGATGCCTCCACCGGCCAGTGACACAAGGCCCAGTCACCCTCCCAGGAAATTCCATCATCCGGGAGCGAGGGGAACTGGTGCCGCGTCCGCCACTACGGCTGCAGCAGAAGGGATGGGTGAGCCCCCCAGGGGCCTGCAATGGCAGAAACGGTGCAGTGCCATCCAGGGTGGTGGTGTGTACAGAGGAGGAGGAGGCAGCTACAGAGCCGCACATGGGGCCTTGTGGGGGTGGTACCACTGGTGCAAGTGGTGCAGTCCAGGGGCAGGGGCAGGAGGCAGCACAGGTCGCCGCTGAGGGGCCTGTTCATGTCACTGTCCCTGACATTGTGACTGCATCACCATTCACCAGCAGGGATGCCCCATCCCAGGCCCGTCCGCAGGTATGGGGGAGGTCCACGTCATCTGGCACTCCTTTACCTGCGGATGAGGGGACCTGTGACCGGATTGAGTCCGTCCTAATTGTTGTCGCGTTGCGCACACTTGACATTCGTGATGACGTGCATGCTTCCTGGGGGGACCACGCACATCATCATGAAGAGCTGTGTGCCAACATGGCCCAGTTGGGAGGGACCGTGGTCGCGGGTTTCCTCCATGTGTCAGCCAGTCTTTCGGCCCTCTCCTGCTCTGTGCACACTATACGCCTGTCATTCTCCTTACTATCGTCTGGCCCAGATGCCACCAGGACCCCCTGTGGACCTTCCCCAACCAACGCAGCCAGCCTGGTGCAGATCCCATCCCTGCCGCAGTCAGGAGTCAGAGGTCCAGCAGGGGTAGCCACACCACAACTGGACCCCAGCAGATGGAGGATGTGCCGCCATCATCGGGCAGGACACGTGCACGATGGCACTGGGGGATTCCATCAGCCCAGATGCCGTGACAGAGGCAGTTGCGTCGGAGGCAGCAGCAGGCTCTGCATGGGAAGCATCATGGCTCAGGGCCATCAACACCCCGGGGGCAGGCATCGGCTGAGGGGCAGGAGGACCCCGGACTGGGAGTGTCTTCCATGTGGCAGTGGTTGGGCCGGCAAATAGATGCGGAGAGGCGATCAGCGGAGAGGGCACGGCTCCGGATGGTCAGGGTGGAGAACTTCATGCACCGGCTTTGAGGTGGGCGGAGGGCCTTGAGGAAACTCGCAGAGATTTGAGGGATTTCATGGCTGCATCCCTGTGAGACCTTGAGGCTAGGGAACAGGCCCGCCTCCAGAACATCGACGTGCAGTTTGATCATGCCCTGGCCTTGAACATCACTAAATAAGCCGTGGGACTGGCCTGCCACCTTTGTAAATAGTTTTGTAGGTGTAGGTTTCCTTTCTTTCTTATTTTTCTTTGGGGCGAGTGGACTATGCCCCGTCTTTTTGTAAATAGTTGTTTATTAGGTAGGTTTTTTGTTAGGTTTCCTTTGGATTGTCAGGCTCATGAACCCTTGATTTTATATTTGTACATAGTTATGGACCAGATTTTACTGTATCATTTTTACCATGGAGGAATGGTTTGCTTTTTTTTAAACTTTTTACTTTGGATTTCAGCATTCATTTTTTTGCCCAGATGTTTATTTATTCTTTTTTTTTCTTGTGTGATTTAATTTCATTATTCCGTTTTGTATATAATACATTTTTATTTTTTCATTCATTTGTGTGGTCTTCTCTCATTGGTTTTGTGCATGTCACAATGTGGGTTTTCTCAGTCATGTGTCGCCATTGCGTGGGTCTGACGGACCTGTATTCATGGCCGTACTGGTTGTTTGGGATATGTCATGACATGGGGATTTCAATGTGGAGTGGATGAAATGCTTGGTTGGGTGTTTGGACTGGGGTGGCGTGGGGTGGGATTTGGGTGGCCATAAGGGCCATAGGTCTGGATTGTGATGACGTGTTGGGTGGGGAACATGAGTCGTGGCCTGCTGGCAGGTGGCCATCAATGGGGGTTGTTAGGGGGCTGGGGGGACATGAGTCATGGCCTGCTGGCAGGTGGCCATCAATGGGGGTTGTTAGGGGGCTGGGGGGACATGAGTCGGGGCCTGCTGGCAGGTGCCCATCAATGGGGGTGGTTGGGGGGTGGGGGGACATGAGTCGGGGGCCTGCTGGCAGGTGCCCGTCAAGGTGGGCGGTTGGGGGGGGAACTTAAGTCAGGCCTGATGGCAGATGCCCGTCAATGCGGGGGTGGTGGGACATGAGTCGGGGGCCTGCTGGCAGGTGCCCGTCAATGGGGGTGGTTGGGGCCATGGGGGGACATGAGTCGGAGCCTGCTGGCAAGTGCCCGTCAATGGGGGTGGTTGGCAGGGTGGGGGGACATGAGTCGGGGCCTGCTTGCAGGTGCCTGTCAATGGGTGTGGTTGGGGGTGGGGGGGACATGAGTCAGGGCCTGCTGGCAGGTGCCCATCAATCGGGTGGTTGGGGGGTGGGGGGACATGAGTCAGGGCTTGCTGGCAGGTGCCCATCAATGGGGGGGTGGTGGGACATGAGTCGGGGCCTGCTAGCAGGTGCCCGTCAATCGGGTGGTTGTGGGGGGACATGAGTCAGGGCCTGCTGGCAGGTGCCCGTCAATGGGGGTGGTTGGGGGGTGTGGAGACAGGAGTGGGGCCTGTTGGCAGGTGCCCATCAATGGGGGCGTGGGGGGACATGTGTTGATGCTCTGGAGTGCATGGTGCCATGTGGCCTGCCTGCAGGCCATGGACTGGGGTGATGGGCTGCCTGCGGGGCATGGGGAGGGGGGCCCAGCCGGGAGAGCACACACTGCCAAATCGTGTGTGCAAGTCCACATGCACCCCCAGAATACACGTACCCTGCACGCGCCAGCGAAATAGCGTGTAAAAGTCAACGGGCATCCTCGGAATACATGTACCCTGCTTGCGCTAGCGAAAACGTGTGTAAAACTCCACGCACACCCCTCGGAATATGCATAATCTGCTTGTGCTAGCGAAAACGCATGTGAAAGTCTACGCGCAACCCCGGAATACACGTACGCCAGTGAAATCGCGTGTGAAAGTCCACTCGCACCCCCAGAATATGCACAGGCAGCCCATCCACCCTCCCCATGGCCCACAGGCAGCCCATCAGCCCAATCCATGGCCCACAGGCAGCCCATCACCCCAGTCCATGGCCCGCAGGAAGCCCATCACCTCAGTCCATGGCCTGCAGGCAGCCCATCCCCCCTGGGCATGCCCCGCAGGCAGCTCATCACCCCAGTCCATGGCCCGCAGGCAGCACATCACCTCAGTCCAGTCCATGGCCCGCTTGCAGGCCACACCACAGGGTGGACTTTTTCCATGCATTTTACCTGACGCAGCAGGGTTTTATACGCGTTTTTGCTAGAGCGAGTGGGGAACGCGTATTCCGGCGGTGCGTGTGGAATTTCACATGTGATTTTGCTAGTGCGAGCAGGGTACGCATATTCCGAGGGGTGCGCAGGGGTTTTACATGCGTTTTCGCTATCACGAGCGGGGTACACGTATTCTGAGGGGTGGGCAGGGAGTTTTAAACGCGTTTTCGCTGGCACGTGCGGGGTAAGCATATTCCGAGGGGTGCACAGGGAGTTTTACATGAGTTTTCACTGGTGCAAGCGGGGTATGCATATTCCAAGGGGTGCGTGGGGAGTTTTAAACGTGTTTTCGCTGGCTCAAGCTGGGTAAGCATATTCCGAGGGGTGCGCGGGGAGTTTTACACACATTTTAGTGGTTGGGAGGCTGTATGCTGGTCCACTGGCCTTTGCGCCATGTAGGGGATTTGTGCAATGTTTTTGGTGCATGGGGCAGTGTTGGGGGCATAACTGGCACTGTTGCACGGTCGTTGCGCCACTCTGCGCCACGGCTGGTTATGGATGTAAGTATCCATGAATACGCTGTGCGCAAAAATGGGTTTTGGCGCACGCTGCTGGCCAAGATTACTGCACGCACACTCTGTGCGCCAGCTGCGTGCGCCACTTGTGAACTAAATTCTATGAATCCCCTTAGAGTCTCATCACAAGTTGGGGGGAGCAGTAAAAATGTAGTGGTAATGTTATTACCGCTCTGCCCAAGGTAAATATGCTAACTTTCTGCCCATTTGGACCCAATATAAATGGGGATGATCTGCCCCACCGCAACTCGGGATCTGGCACTAAAAGCGCTGGACCAAGTTGCAGACGCTATTTGAATTGGCGGTATCCATGCAGATTTACCGCTGGGATACTGCTCACTCCTGATGAGACCCTTAATCATCAGAATTGATCTACCCTTGTACATTACCAAACTGTATGCAGTATGGACACATCTGAGGATTGCATGTCCACAAATTGTATATCATCATATAGTTTTCTCTGTATTCTGTTTACCCAAAGAACCACAAACCAGTTCTGGCCATGGTAGAACTATTATTCAATTCTACAATGACAAAGGAGCACCTACAACTCTCCATTATACTCTGTGTTTAACTTTCTATACTTCAATTGTTTCTTTGTATAACTGACAACTGTATTTATCCAGAAATAGTCTTGATCATATCATGTCATATCATATCATATCATGCAGCCTCTCAGCAGAGAAAGGCCATGAAAATCCCTCATCTCTAGGCCACGGGAATGCAGGCGTAAATGCACGCATGCATAGGAATCAAAGCACAGATGTGGGTTTGCATGTCAGATTTAGGGGTGCATGTACGCAACCGGGTTCCAATCTAACTTAGGGGTGGGCATACACAGTTTAGCAGGGTGCCAGAATGGTTTAGATGGATTCTCACGCACAATTTCAGAGTTTGACCCGATTTATGTTGTAAGGGTGACGGCAAGAGTTACCCTGCACAGGGCTCCTGTGATGCAGTCCTGCTTGCCGGGGACCCCACGCACTGTTTGAAGGGTGTATGTATTTGTGCTTGCAGGACCACGCAAAGGTAGCTGTACTGGCTATTTATGCTTTGCGAGGGGGAGTGTTCAGTCCGTTGCAGGTGCAACTTGTGAATACAGTTACTTTGTGCAGTACATTCCATGAATACGCGGGGCGCTCATTTTATATTCTGTGCACAGGCTTGTGCAGTGGTGGTCTTGGCGCGTGGCAATTGTGGGGGAAATGTACACTTTTCCATGAATCGGGCCCTTAAATGCTTAGTCGTATTCACAGCACAAACTATCAGTCGTCCATTTTGCATTTGCAGGCAGAGGACTAAGCATATAAAAGTTGAACGTTCTCTTTCCGTTGTGGCACAATATGTTCTTAAAGGTCAATCACGCAACTATATTGTAGTGTAGCTATAATAAATAGCTGAATGTAATAAACATAAGCCAAACTAACATAGCTTTGGCAAAAAGAACGTCGAGAGTTTCATAAGAATGTACCACACGTTGCAATGATTTCACTACATCCTGAATTGAGAAGAAATGCATTTAGTTACACTGGCTCTTTTTTATACTGACATAGGACTTACTTGATGTTTTTCCACAGCGCCAAGTCTCAGTGTGAGTAAAAAGCAAAAGGTTACAGCTTTAGCTGCTAGGCTTCCTTGCCTGCCAGTTCACTGTTCATATTGAGTTTCCTTCAGTTGGATATGATCGTTCCCATGTGTCTGCGGCCGGCTCCCGCAAGCAAAGAGTTACGAGCTATAACCAATGATTCCAAACCTTTGAAATTTACTTTTCTCTAAAGGAGAAAATGTCATTGCTTTTTCTATATAAAAGTAAAATATGATGTGAATTACACTGATGAAGAATTTGAAAGTAGGCAAGCACTGGGGAAAGGCAGGATCGACGTATCTATTCTACACGGTAAATGCTAAAAGTTCACGTTTCAAAACATATATTTCCAATTTAAATGAATGCATTTTTTTTATATTTTAAGGTTGCAGAGGTTCGGCAGTGGATCATATTTACTGATTACTAACCATACAAAATGACGGATTCAACTGCCCTTTGTTTGAAATTTTGAACATATTTATTTACCAGATATTACATAATAATAATGGACCTTTGCAAAGCATACTACAATCAAGCACGTGGTGGTCAGTGCAAAACACCAAAATGGTCATCAACGTAACCATGGTAACGACCCAACATTATTTTACAGTACTTTCAGCCGTTTTGCATTGGCCTATCCCAACTAGAATCACAACACAAATCAATGCTCATGCCATCATGTTGCTTATATGTTTTATGTATTTGCCATAATTATCTTTTATAGTATGCCAAACAATGCATGCAGCAGCCAGTAGCCAGAACTGCAGAGAGTGAAGGGGGATTATCACCATTAATGTTGGTTAGGTGGAGGGAAGAGAGGAGAAGAAGAAAAGATGTATATATCTAAAAAGTGTTCCTCCAACTATTGAACATCACCTGCTTTCATGCACATCAATCATACGGGTCACAAAGTAAACATGAAGTCTTTATTTAAGCAATATAACCCGAGCGGCGGGGGCATTACCTACACAGATAATGCCCCGGGGCAATAGGTAAGGCCCCAGGCGAAGTGAGTCCGCTCCCGAAAAAGGATCAAAAAGAAGATAAGTGGGGTTGGGAGGGCGGGAGTGGGACGGGGGAAGGAAAAAAAAAAGTATCTGCGTCCCCGGCGGTGGACAAGGGAATGAGGGAACGAGGGAAGCTAACAGCCATGTGAAGCTCTGAGTCTCCACACGGCTGGAGGCTTCCCTCGTCCCCGCCGGGGACGCAGGAACAAGAAGGTAAGTTGAGGGGGCGAGTGGGAGGGAGGGAAGGGAATACAAAAAAATAATAATAATAAAAAAAAGACTTACCCGAGTCCCCGGTGAGGGGCGTAGGGAGCCTCTCAGCCACGGGGAGGCTCGGAGTGGGGATGGCCCCGCTTCGAGCCTCCTCATTGGCTGAGGGGCTGCCATGCCCCCCGCCGGGGACAAAGGCCATGGAATCCCGACGGAGGGATTCCCGGCCGGGTAAGGACCTGGCGAGAGCCAATCAGAATGCGTGTTGCATTCTGCTTCGCTCTCGCCGGGCACTAATAATTAAAATCTTCAGAGCCGAGAGTGTAGCCAAGGAATGGCGGCACCACAACTATGACGCGTTTCACAATGTACCCGTTGTTTGTTCACATTACCCAATCCCCGGTAAGGACACAATAAAATAAGGAAATATTGAGTGTCATGTGACAGAAAAAGCTCAACAACTAGGGGAACAACAATGGATATAAGGGAATGAATAATGCTTAGTCGATCTTTTGCGGTGGTTTTAAATTGCATTGTGCGCTGCTTTGCGTATGGAGTTCGAGATTATGTCGTCCATTTTGAACAGTGTTTCCTAGCATGGTATGGTCCACGTTTGCTACACATACAGCTGTGTAATCCATACTCATTATAATACATCCAGTGACAGATCCTCTATCACAGTATGGATTGTTCACAAACGTTGTATGAAATGATGCCCATATAGATGGATGATGTTAAAATCAAAGCCTAGTCCTATGCTTCAAAACTGCGAAGACATTTATCATGTGAAAATGCCATGTGAAAGTGCAAATAACACAACTGTCTGCATCACTTTTGCTAAGGTGCAAAGTGCATTGTGCAATCTGCAAAATCAAGAGCATAGTAGCAGCATCGCAATTCAAATTTCGGATGCAACATTATTCATACCAATGTACGATGTGCAAATGCAAATAAATTCCTATATATATTTCATTAGCTAAGGTGCAAAATGCATTATACAAAAACAAAGTAAAAAACATAGTAGCAGCATCAAGTTGCTATATACATCGCATTCACTAAGGTGCAATGTGAAATGCGCAATTTGCAAAATAAAGAGCATAATACCAGCATCAAAGATCAAACTGCGGATGCGACATTATTCATACCAATCTGCTATGTGCAGGTGCAAATAGAAAATTCATATATATGTCACATTAGCTAGGGTGCAAGGTGCAATATGCAATCAACAGATAAAAAGCATAATAGCAGCATCATAGGTCAAATAACGGAAGGGATGTATAGCGGACCATATCCAAGATCCTAAGCCTTATATATGCATGACTAGTATCTTGTAAATTGCAAACCATAGTCGCAAGATTATGGCCCAATGAGTTCAGTGCACAGTAAGAGGTGCATCCGCATAGCAACCTACAGTATCAAAAGTGCGGAATGCATTATATGGTTGGCATCAGCCTTTATACTATAGGGTACTCAAAAAGCAGCATATGTTTAAAAGTGCAAAACACAAATTGCAAATCAAAACAAAAGAAGGCCAGGGCACTCGCCATCAGAGAATAACTTTGGCCACATGGCATACCATAATAAATTATGATTAGCTGCAATAAATCCATATATTATCCAACACCTCAAATTGACATGTACCAAAAAAATCAAAAACTCAACCCTAGTCCTACATAGTGCGTTGTAAGCCTATATCTCAAAATTGCAAACCTGGACAAATCCAAATTGGCATAGGCTGCATATGATTTACAGTCCAAATTGCTAGTCTCACACTTGTAGTTCCGATAGCAGACCCCGAATTGTCGCTGACAGCACATGGTGTATGGATTTTAGGTTGATGGTCAGCTGTCGAGTCCCTATGATTGCTCAAAGATCCCACCCAACATTTCAACATAACCCCATCAGCCAGTTAGAAGGCACAAAAATACTCATTATTGTATGAAATGCTGTAGTTTTACTACCAAAAGAAGAAAAGAAGGAGGGGGTGGGGAAATGGGGACAAAAGCGGGAACACATTAAGAATAGAGGAGAGGGGAAAGGGTAATACAAGTATTATGTGACATTATGACAAAAATAAACTATGCAAAAATCATAAAAAAGTCATAAAAAGATGAAGCAAAGTTCATATCAGGAAATAACCTATAGCAAACACTATTCATATATAGTATGTATAAGGAAAACAGGAAAGAAAAATCTCCATAGAGACAATACATCAGGATGTTTGGCCTAGGAATCTGTACATTTCTTTGCCAACATTATGTCCCATTGGGTTTTTCATTTCATAGTCTATAATGAATCTTGTTTCTTCTTGTCTGAGCATGCATTCTTTGTCTCCTCCTCTTGGTCCAACCTCAATTTCGTGGATACCAAAGAAGGCAAAGCCCTCTGGTTTACTACCATGGACATCTGCACAATGTTTTGCCATAGGCTATGCCAAATCCTGAATTGTGCACATTTAATTTGCATTTAGTGCTCCCAATATACCACTTAATGCAGGGGCATGTAAGAACATCGACCAAAAAGTCTGAATCGCATGGGATCTTATTTTGGATTTTTATGGTGTGTCCCAGTATAGAATGTTGGAAAGTGGTACAGTTCTGAGCAAATTTACAAACCTTGCATTTAGTGCACTTATGGAAGCCCTATCCAGCGGCCTTGAGCCATGTATCAGATCTGTTATCATCGTTGTTTGCCATGAAACTACTGACCAGCCCCTCTCTAAGAGTGTGACATTTGCAAAAATGCATGTCGGAGCCTATGCTAAGAGTGTTTTTAAGGTCTTTGTCGGCCATAAGGATTTTCCAATGTCCAATGTATTTATTTGATATTTTCTTCAGTTTCTAACATTTTGGAAATTATTTTTCAGTATGCAGTGTTTATAATGGATGAAAAAATAACAACAATTTTGTCGATATTTTCATTCTTTCATTTAAATACACTTTCCAACACTTTCCCCAAATATTCTAGGACTGGAATTAGTATATAAAATTACACCAGTCCTAAAATATGCTGGGCATGCTTTTTGGTGCATTTAAATAAAATAATGAAAATATCGACAACACTGTAGTTATTTTTTCAGTCGTTATAAACACATGGAACCGATTTTTCATCTGTCGCTGCCTCCATACTTAATTAGTAATTACAGAAATGTATTTGAGCAACCGTCCCGGGAGGATAGCTCAGCGGCAACATATTTGCCTTGGAATCAAGACGACACAAAACAACACAGGTTCGATCCCGTGTCCGTGCTCAGAAACCTTTAAGCGCGTTACAAATACGCAACTAAGAAAAAAAAAACAATTATTCAACTAAGAAACAAACAATTCCTGTAACAGCGCCTCAATACCCGTGGGCTGTGTGAGCGCATAAAAAAAAAATCAAATAAATAAAATAAAAATTGGTTTACACTTCCCACTCTTTCAGGATCTTATTCCTCAAACAAAGGAGTTGTTCGAATTCTGTGACCTCAAGGGATTCTTCCCATATCAATGTAGTTTTGTAGGGAGTGGTCTTCCCACCATTTGCTAAATTCTTTCTTTTGGAGTTATCTAAAAAGTGGTACATGTTTTGAGGGGTTTGGGGGTGCTAACATTGGCAATTTCATGCACATTGGGCCCCTATTTGCTATTTTCTACAATTGCAAGCCAAAGAAAAAAAAAACCTGTTAAGAGGCAAAATCAAAAGCACACATTTTTATGTGCTTCATTTTCAAAAGGTTTAAATGCAACCTGTCATGTCTGCATTTATGCAATCTTCCTACTGTTTGCATGTTCTAAAAAAACTGAGGTTTCCATAGGAATCTCTCTCTCTCTCTCTCTCTCTCTCTCTCTCTCTCTCTCTCTCTCTCTCTCTCTCTCTCCCTTTCTCTATTCTTCCCTCTGGCCTGACTCACTCTGCAGGGCACACTCTGGATGTTCTGATCTCCTCAGACCTCCTCTCCTCTAATCCTCTCACCATTCCTCTATTAAGGGGATCACTGTCTCCTTTCTTCCCACCACTCTTTCTCTCTTCCCAGCAGGTCAAACCGACTCTAGCACTGCAACCTACCTTCTTGGTCATCCGACCCATGGATCGTGTGTCAGTTGAGGCTTCCCCCTCTACTTTCTCTCCTCCTCCTGCACTTTTGGCTGTCTCACACCCTGGAACTGCCCTCTCTAACCTTCTCTCTATCTCTAACACTCTGGATGTCCTTGCTCCTGTCATGAGGATCCGGTTGAAGCCCAAATCCAAGTGCAACTCTTGGTATGATTCCGATCTCGCTGCCCTTAAACGCAAGTGTAGGGTGGCAGAGAGGAAGTGGAAGGCATCGGCTGCACCCCTGACAAACTGGCCTGCAGCCTGCTCCAAAAGCAGTACAGACACTCTGTCCTCTCTGAGAAGAGAGCCTACATCCAAGCCTGCCTCTCTGTGGCATCCAACAACTTGTCTGAACTTTTCAAAAAGTGCAAGTAGCTGGCCAATCCTGCTGCAGTCTCTACCTCTCCTGTTCCCTCCCAGGCCCTATGCAAGGCCTTGGCCTCTCATTTCACTTCTAAAACTCAGGACATCCTTTGCACCCTCTCTTCCTCTACCTGCCCTCCCTCCTCCTCTTCCACTCCTGGCCCCACCTGAGGCCGTCTCTCCTCCTTGTTTCTCCTCCTTTCCTCTGATCACCCCTGACAATGATTCTAGATAAGTCTGATCTATGAAAGTCTTGTCAAAGCAGGTTCTCCCTTGCTCATTAAGAACCATAAAGGACCACATCAACACCCTTGCCCCAGCCTTGGCCAATTTCTGCAATCACTCCTGTGACACTGGAACTTTCCCCTCCCCCTTAAGCACTCTCTTGTGCACCCCCTTCTAAAGAAGCCCTTTGCCGATCTTTTCTCTCTGGCTAACTATCGCACAATGTCCATCACTCCTTTCCCTGGCAAACTCTTGGAAAAGCTGGCCATCTCCCAGCTTGATCTACATACTGAATCTGTTGGTTGCCTCCATAACCACCAGTCTGGCTTCAGAGCTGCTAGAAGCATGGGAAATGCTCTTCCAAAACATCTTCCTCCTCGCTCACCTACCTCCAATTCTCTGAGGGTCAGACATTTCTCCAAGCAGAGAGTTGGGGGCAGATCTATCTCCTCAGCTAAGGCCTCCCTCTGGAACACCCTCCTTGCCTCTCTGAAACTTGAGCAGAACCACCTCCAGTTCCGGAAGCAACTCAAGAACGTCCTTTTTGCTTCTGCTTTCTGTAGGATACTGTGGTACATGACATTATATTGATTTCAATGTAATCAACAAAATGGATGCAAAGGCAGCTGATTTAAATGCACCGAACACGTCTAAAAAATGCTTCATGTTATAAGTGAATTAGCCATCTGTGTAATTCTGCATTGAAAAACGAACCCAGAATAATCCATTAACAAGTCCCTATTAAATAACATTGAACCCTGATGAATTAGTCTTCCTTTATAACATTGAAATGCAAAATGACTCGCTGTTTCATTCATTTTGAAAGCTTTATTGTCTTTGCAGGAAGCAAAGTTACACATGTAGGTCCTCGCTGGGTGACTGGACAGAGAAATGCTATGGATCTAGAAGCTTACTGGGGTGATAGAAGACGTCGGGAAAAAGGGCAGGAGATAGTTTTTACTGACAGGGCTGATCTATAAATGAAGGAGGCAGAAAAAGGTGGGGCAGTCTGTTTCTTGCTGTCCGGCGAAGAAGAGGACAGCAGCAGACAGAGGGTGAGTCGAGCTGTCCAAGCCGTATATGCAGCTGGGCCATGAGCTGTCCTTTGGGGGCACAAAAGCAGTGCAGAGTTGGCAACACTCCTGTTGCTGATAACCCACGGTAGAGAGGGGACATTTCCTGATAAAGCGCAGAGACTTCACAGTTTAATGTTAGTATCTGTGGAAATTGAGGAGTGCGGACGATTGCATGTGCGTTTCCCTTCAGATAGTCAGGACATATGTTTATTTTTAACAAAGTGTTTGTTGTTTTTCTCTCACATGTTTAATGATGACTTACAAAAGCCGATGAAAGATAAAGTTTCCATGTATTGTGCTGTGCTTCATATCTCTTCTGTTAGATAACCACGCCAGTTTCGAGGCGTTGGTAAGTACCTGTACACATGTTTTCATTGTGAACCGAAATAAGATGCATTATTGTAACTAGTATTATTTTAACACATGTATAAAAATGGCAAACGCTGAGCTGGTGGGATTGTTTTATTGTGTCTCTGGTGATTATTTCTAAAGGAGGGGAGGTAACAAGGAAGTGTCTAGTGCATATACCACAGTGGTAAAATATTTACCTTAGGTGGTAGAGTGAGAAGTAAAAGTTGGAGAACTATAAAGCAAGCTAGAAAGAAAATCTGTGATGCATGTGTGTGTGTGTGTTCATCTGTTCATGCTGGTAGCTAAACAGAACCATTAAATATGGTAAGCTGATGTATATAAGTCATCGGCAGAAGAGATGGTGCCATTATCTTCCTATAAGTGTAAGGTCCAGTGATTTGTACTTACAGTTAACCCTAAAACAGAATACAAATAAAAAGGGGGAAAGGCTAGTCTCATCATTTAGGGTGATCACTTAGTGAATACCACCATTTTTTAAACGATAACCAATACAATTTAAAACTAACCATGGATGAGAGCACCAACAAAATCACACTTTTTGGATTTAGAATTGTACATATCTAACAACATAATCTATACAACTTTATACACGAAACCAACAGCAGGGAACAGCATCTTGCATGCAGGAAGCTACCGTCCACCCCACATCAAAAATAATATCCTGTATGGGGAATTTTTGAGGATTAAAAGAAATTGTACAGAAAATGAGGAAATGCATAAGCATTTGAAATTAGCCAAAGAACATTTTTTGCAAAGCGTTTACAAAACTGATCTACTTGTTGTGGCCAAAAATAAAAGTCAAGAACAAAACAGACCGAACCTTTTAAGTTCCACATCACGTAAGCAAAACAAGGTGGCGAATGTAAGTGGCCCAACTATACGATTTGTCACAACTTACAATACAGAGGCATTAAGTTTGAGGACAATTTTGAAAAAACATTGGAACATATTAACCATAGATCAGGATTTGAGACCTTATCTACCGAAGACCCCGTGCTTAACATATAGAAAGGCACCTAACCTGAAAAATATTTTGAGTCCATCTCACATTGTTGAACACAAAAAAATCAAAGGACAGCACCAACTTTGGGCAACAGTAAATTTACAAGGATTTTACAAATGTGGAGCTTGCAAGATGTGTGACTATGCAACCAATGGTCTAAAGGAATACTCTAAAGCAGATGGCTCAACCTACATGATCAAAGATTTCCTTAATTGTAATTCCAAATTTACAGTGTATGCCATCAAATGCATGTGTGCCAAATTATATAAAGGAAGTGCCATCAGGCCACTTAAAACACAGATTTATGAACATATCCGAACCATCAAACTATGTGACCTCTGTTACCCTCTCAGCAAGCACTTCCTAGAAAACCACAGACAAGAAGATATTGCTCTGATAAGATTTTTTGGCATTGAACAAGTAACTATTTCCAACAGAGGGGGGAATAGAGAAAAGCAATTACGGAAAATGGAAGCAAACTGGATTTTCCACATGGGCAGCACAAACACAGGTTTAAATGTGGACCATGAACTTTGTCATTTCTTATGATAAACTGTCACCATATCAAATGTCACTACATATATAATTTGGGTTCATTGTATTTTAACTCACAGCAAATCTTAAATACAGCTTTAAAATCAAGCCTCTCAATACATGCGTTAGTAAAGGATCCTTACACATAGTAAAGAGTAATCATTTTATAGAAAGGAAGATCTCATCTAAGGTTTAGGTAACATACCTGTGCTTATAATTGATATAGCATATGCAAAAAATCAGGAGCAAGAACCAGACAAGATGGCGGCTGCGGCGCGATGTAGGCTTAACGCCCACGTGCGGATTGTTCCATCTCACTAGGGCACGCCTAAATACAGACATTCACTGAATAATTTGTAAATCTATCCAGAAGGAAACATGTGTATGACCAAACAGTGGTCCCTTTAAATTCAATCGTGCAACTTGAATTACGTGAGCACCAAATCAATAGCCATACTAATTGGATAAACATTACGGATCCAATTGATACTTCAAGATGGCGTCCATAGCGTGATCACGTTCATCACATCATTTTACGGATGACGTCATGACGTCACAAGACGTAAATAAATAGAGGCCATTTTAGGGAACTAAAACGAGCAGTTCAAGTCACGAATCACAATCCGGCTCAATCTGACCTAAGGAGAAATCCAGGTAAGAAAATTCACATTGGAACTAGTTCCTAAGTTGAATTTCTAAACTTTAGGAAGTTTATTTTTGAACATAAAAGGATGGAAAGCCTTAATCCACCATTAATTTAGCTTCTCTCTCAAATCATCAACAGGGACTGACAAATCCAGTAAGATCCGTTTTCTATTAGGACGCCCAGCAATTTAACGTTGTTCCTTCAAAAGTCATAAGGAAACATTTATCAGTAAGCATTATTCTTTAAATATTTTCTTGTGTACCATTTTGGATCCTTATTTAAGAATGTTTTTAAAAAATGGTTTCTCAATCCAATTGGATTCAGGGTATAGTATTGTATCTAGATATGCAACTGCAATTGCTTGGCGTAATCTCTTTTCAAAGTTTTAGAGGGAAAAACATGTGAAAATCATTGTTTTTTATTCTTTGAAGATAACAGATATACCTACACAATATAATGATGTTCATAAGTTACAAATTGATCATTTTCTTTCCAAATTTTTGTGTTTCAAAAAATTGTATTTTTTACTTTTTTCTTGTTCACAACAGAAATATTTGCAAATTTACCTCCTGAAGAACCACTGAATACAAAGTGGGGAAACACGTGGGAGGGTAAAACATGTGAAAATCACTTTTTTGATTCTGTGAAGATAACAGATATTTTCAAAATAACAAAAATCAAATTAATATTCATTTTGGAGCGCCTGTCAAACAGTGTTTGACATTTATTCTTTTGATGTATTATAAATATACTCACCACTTTCATACCACAATACAAAACTAAAACACCACCCACGTTATGTAATAGCCCTATGATACAACCCCCTACAGGCCTCCCTCTGGAAAAGCCTCCCTGCCTCTCTCAAACTTAAGCAGAACCACCTCCAGTTCCGGAAGCAACTCAAGACCTTTTTTTGCTTCTGCTTTCTCTCTTCCTCTCCGCTGCTCATGCACCTAACTGCTCTGTGCACTGGTCATTCTGTCACCCTCTGAACTCGGGCCTAGGATCCTGCATGTCCAGTTGCCCGTGCACTGCCTCCGGGCTCCATAGCACTTAAGTGTCTCTATATGCAAACCTACAGTCCCATCTCTCTGCACTTCTGAACCGCCCGCTGGCTGC
Source organism: Ambystoma mexicanum (assembly GCF_040938575.1). Taxonomy (NCBI): domain Eukaryota; kingdom Metazoa; phylum Chordata; class Amphibia; order Caudata; family Ambystomatidae; genus Ambystoma; species Ambystoma mexicanum. Next base: position 838,185,573 of record NC_090935.1, on the reverse strand, counting down.
ACTTCCCTCTTCCCCTCCCCCCTGAAACTTCTCCCCTTCCGTCTTCCCCGCACTTGAGCGATCTGAATGACAGAAGGCCTAGTAAGATAGTTATTTTGTCCTCCCTTTGTTTCCCTCTCCTTGTCTTGTCATCCCTAGAAACACGTGTGTACAGGCACGTTATTAATGCCATATCATATCATACCATATCATGTCATGCTGGCCTTCATCTAAATGTTTTTACAGATGGAGTATGAATGCATCACAGATATGATCACCCCATTCCAATCCATGTCCCTGCACAACCTGAAGAATTGTTCAAAATCTGATAGCTTAAAAAAACATCTTTTTGCAACTCTTTCATCACAGGTTTTAATACCTTTTTGTACTCTACAGGGGACTCAGCAATGTATTCCAACGTCAATTGTCAGTTGCCTATAAGTAATAATCCTGTTTTTCACATTGATCGTTGTCTGTCCCTGGCTAAATGTTGCCTTTGGGATTTCACAGGGCAGCAATGAACAATAAAACAAGAGTGGGCAGAGCCTGCCTTAAACATTGGCGCCTTATTTTGAAGAAAAAGAAATATTACAAAGAGGGGAGAGTGAACATTTGCACTAAGAGCGAGCATGACATTTCATGCAAAACTTGAACCACCAATATATTGTGAACATTTATGGAAACAGACACTATTTCAAAATCATTTCAACAAAATAACACCTGTGATTATAAACGGTTTTGTATATTTCTTTTATAGTAGCTTAAATGCTTTGTCTTATTAAAATTAAATATATAAATTTGTTTTTATAAGAATTGTTAGCAATTTTAAAGAGTTTTGGCTTCAATGTGATGTCACTTGTTTTTTATTTATGATTTCTATATTTTAAAAGCATTTTAAAAACTATACAAAAATATATTATGGCATGGTTAATATTCCTTTGTTTAAAACTAACTTATATGCAGTTTTAAAGAGATTTTACTTCAATTGAATGTGATGTCACGTTTAATGAAACTTGGTGTCACATGCAATCCCAAGTAGGAATCTAACTGCATGATAACTCAGTAACTGCAACCCTTTATGCACAAGCTTTTATTTGAGGCTTTCCCTTGCTTTCTCATGTTTAAGGACAGCCAGCCACGCTAAAGGAAAAGATGATAAAAAGAAAGATACATCCACATTGCAAAGAAAATAGAACCATGACTTGCAAAAACGAAAGTTATCTACCCTTTCCACATAACAACAGTTCAGATACAATGAAGATACCCCACACAGAGCGGGATTAGACAAATACTGAGAATTTCAAATGTACTGCCAACAATGTTGTGTATCTAATTATGTGTATGAAATGTCCTGAGGGGGCTACTATCTGGTCAACAACTACATAGGCAGGTGAACCTTCATCGACAAAGTGTTAGACGACAGCATAATAAAGAACAAAATGTTGGAACCAAATCACACTCTTGATGACTTGAAAATTGCAACGCTGAAAGGTAATTTTAGGATAGAAAATGCACCAAAAATATATTAATATAAATGCATGCAAATTTTCCAAGCCTCAAACTCACTGTGCACATCTTCCCTATGTGGGTTCCTTCTTCCATTTTATCCCCCCTGGCTCTACTCTTCCTTTGAGAGCCTGTTAGGCAAGTTGGCCATCTCTCACTCCTCCTCCCTGACCATTGCTACCATTTTCCAGCCTCCAGGCACTACCACCTTGTTCCTCTCTGAATGGGCTGATTTTGTTTCTTCCTTACTTTCAACCACCTCCAACCACCTCCTCTTGGGTGATTTGAACATCCTATTTGACTCCCCTGACACAGCATCCACTCTCTTCATGACCTTTGCTCCTCTCTATCCCTCTCCATTCTCCATTCTGGTCCAAACCACTCAGCTGGTCCACCCTCTGGATGCCCTCATCCACTCTGACCACTCCCCCCCCCCCGGTCACCTCTCTCTTTTGGTCAGACCATTCTCTCCTCTCCTCCCACCTGGGTCCCTTTGGCCCTCTAACCGCACTCCCTAAAGCCCTGCCAACCTCGTTCACGAACATCTGCAGGATAAAACGAGTGTCAACTGCTGCCTTCGTATCTACTTTCATCCCTCCTGCCCCCCTACCTTAACTCTACCACTGACTCTGCTCTTAGTAACCTCCACCTGGCCATCATCAACACCCTTGACATTCTTGCCCCAGTCATGAGAATCCGCCTGAAACCCACCTCCAAGTGTAACACCTGGTAAGATTTTGATCTTGCAGCCCTGAAACAAAAGTGCAGAGCGGCTGAACAGAAGTGGAACACCTCAGGCTCACCCTCTGAAAAACTGGCCTACTGCCTGCTACAAAGGCAATACAGAACCTCCATCTGTGCCAAGAAAAAGGCCCACATTCAGACACAGGTATGTGGTGCATCCAACAACATGGCTGAATTTCTGCAGGGAACTAGCAACCCATCCGCAGGCTCCTCCTACTCTCTTCCTTCCCAGGTTCTCTGCATTGCACTGGCCACACACTTCGCCACCAAAACTCAGGACATCCTGAACACCCTTATTACTCACCCTCCCAACCCATCCCTCATTCCCTTGCCTCCCTTGGAGCCTCACCCTCATCCTTCCTCCCTCTCCTCCTTTGTCCCTGTCACACCTGAAGAAGTTAACAGAGTTATCCTTTCTATGAAGGCCTCTTTCACCCGCTCATCCAGAACCTTCACGGACAAAATCGTCTCTCTTGCCCCTGCATTCGCTGATTTCTGCAACCACTTTTTGGCCACCAGATATTTTCCCTCCTCCCTCAAGCACTCCCTTGTGCGCCCACCTCCTGAAAAAACCTTTAGCAGACCCTACCTGTCCAGCCAACTACCACCATCCCCTTCCTGGGGAAACTGCTGGAGAAGCTGGCCTTTCCACAACTCACCTCACACACTGAACTTGTTGGTGGTCTCCATGACCATCAATCTGGATTTCGAGCATCCAGAGGCACGGCAACTGCTCTTCTGAACACCTGTGAAGAACTGCTTGCATCTCTGGACTCCAACTCCCCAGCTGTCCTCATCCTACCGAATCTTTCCTCTGCCTTTGACATGATCAACCATTCCATCCTAAAACATAGGCTCCACAACAACCTTGGTATATCAGAATAGGCACTGGACTGGCTGACCTCCTTCCTAACTGACTGCTCTTCTTAAGTCATCTTGGGCACCTGCTCTGCTCCAACTTCCTTCTCCAGCTGTTGTGTCCCCTAGGGTTCTCACCTCTCCCCTTGGCTCTTTAATATTTACCCTGCTCAGCTGGCACTCCTCATCTCCTTCTTCTCCCCCAACTTCCAAAGTTATGCAGACAACACAAATCTGTTTTTAAACTGCATGCTGACCTTCTAGCCCCTCTTCCATCATACCTGACTATCTACCATCCAGTCCTGAAGCACTTCCAACAATCTCTGCCTCAATACCAGCAAAACTGAGATCCTTCCCATTGGGATCCCTGCTCCCTCATTCTTCCCTTCACGCTGGCCTTCCTCCATGGGTTCTCCACCTGCTCCTTCATCTGAAGCCAGAAACCTTGGAGTCATCTTCAACTCCTCTCTGCCAAGAAGTCCCACTTTCAATGCTTCCTTCTCAAAGGAATTCTCCCTTTTCTCACTTTCCCCCAGAAGCTCAATGTTACCTGAACCCTGGTTCTCTCTAGGCTTGACTATTACAATAGCCTCCGCCTGAATCTACGTTTTTCCACTCTGCAACCCCTCCAGCTGATCCAGAATAGGGCAGCAAGACTTAGCCTTGGCCTTAAGCCCAGGGACCGCATCTCTACTGCCCTATTAAGTCTTCACTGGCTCCCAGTTGCAGTGCACATATTCAATTCAAATCCCTCTGCATCATCCACAAGACTCTCTGGGGACGGGAACACACTACATGCAACTCTCTCTCACTAAAAACTCTCACTCTAGACCTCTTTGTTTCGCTGGCACCAACTCATTGTGTGTAAAGCATTTCGCTAAACAGAGGGCAAGAGGTTGATCGCTTCCCTCAGATGGCTCCCTCCAGTGGAACAGCCTCACACTTCCTCTGCGTCTTGAGCAGGAATTTCTCAAATTCCAGACGCTCCTCTGCTAATCTCACAGTTGCTGTAGTTGGTATCCATGGCCCTTACGCATCCTCAGGGCCTTGACTTCCCACTCCCAATCGCCCCAGTTTCTGTCTACCTTCAGCACTTACCTCAGCATCATTCGGCCTCCGGCCTGTAGGCTCACACTTTTCCACCCAATGTGGCTCCATGCTGTGTAGCACTTACCATACCATGCATTTCATCTGGTGCTCTACCACAAGCATGGAGAAAGCAGCACCTACCCCCAATCCCCTCTTCCTTCCTGCACTTGCACTTTCTGAATACTCAAAAGGCATAGTATGTTTGTCCTTTTTTCCCTCCAATGTATTTAATGTTTTCAATCCCATGTTCCATCCCTGTTGCCCTTTGGGACCTTTGAAACAGATCTGACTAACTGTACACACACCTAACAAGCAAACAATACATACATAAATACAATGCTCAAAATGCTGATAGATGGTTTGAACATGGATCTCAGCTACATGAGTCACTATCTCAAATAACAAATTGCCATGTGTTGTGCCCATAGAGAATCAGAGGTCATGACAGATGGGCCTGTTATTTCCTATAATTGTGCCTGTGGCCCTTCACTGACTCCTGAGTGAAGCATACCATCCCCACCTGCCTCTCCAACATAAGTGTCCTAGAAGCTGGTGAGTGGTTCTGTTCCATGCCAAACTATCCTTTCTTTCCACTCAGATACCGAGAATCTCCTCATTGATATGACATTATCCTTTTGGCACTGTCCTTCACAAGTCAAAAGCCCAGAACATGACTGATGATTGCTTCTCCTCTCTATTGGCCCTCTAGATGCACAAGTTCAATAGGTGGATGATTGTGCCACCACTAATCGCGGCCAAGGATCAGCCAGCAAATGGCTTGCTCTATTTCAATATGAGCAGCGTTTTAGAGGCAGTATGGAAAATGTTACCAATAGCCTGATTAATTTTCTTACTACAGTTGTCCAACATGCGACTGTGTCCCCTACCCCATGCTTAAACATAGATGGGCATGGTGAGCGACAGGCTTGATCGAAATGGCCGTGCAACTGTCTCTCCCCAAAACATGCTGGTCTTCAATAGGTTTGCAAATGCCATGATTGATGATACCCCATCCCTTTATGTCTTTCCGAGAGCTGCCCAGCAGTGTTTCTTTCTCTTGCCTGCATGCAGTACACCATTTAAATCTTTTAGAATTTAATAATTGGGGGTAACTTCTGAAGTGTATGGCTCTTTGTGAAGGAGCCAAACATCAGATACACGGACAGACCAGATAAGGCATTCCAGAAGTGAATTGTTAAGTGGTCCTGCAGTTTCAAAAGCATAATTCTTCCAATGCCTGAAGAAGTAATCTGAAGATTATGAAAGTTTGCAAATAAATTACTTTGTTAGCCTAACTAAGCTACCATTCTGTTAGTGTTTACATATTATACATCTTGTGAATTTTTACTGAGCTTGATTTTTGACACTATTTTATTATACATTTTTAATATTTTCACATAATGGAACCCTGGAAAATCAGCAAGTGTTGGAAGTGATGCGTCCTTAACTCTGACACACCATTGCTCAAACCATCACTGATAACATAACAGATGACATGCATGACATCACATATTGCATCTTTGGTAGCATCAAGAACATATTTGCACTAGGAAAAAAAATGTATGGTATACATGTATAACCCCTTCCATGCCCCAACTCTACCTGTAAAAACAATGGAAATCCCCCAGAGTGATACAAAATATAATACATGCATGACATATTAACATCTTTTTTGGCACCATTCAAAAGATTGTGGGGACCTGGAAAAGTCAGATGTAGTTTTCCCGGTACTGTATCAGACATTTCCCAGTGCAAAGTAACTCCCTGAGAAAGCCATATATTAGCTATATGTCACACCCTTATGTTTCCAGGCAATTACATTAAAACAAGTGCAAATAATTGATGTTATTGCACTTGTTTTAATGTAATTGCCTGGGAACATAAGGGTGTGATATTGCATATTTCCAGGCAATGAAACAGAGACCTAAACCTACTTTATTTAGTTTAGTTTAGTTTAGTTTAGTTTAGTTAGTTTAGTTTAGTTTATTCATTTGTATTGCGCACCAGACCCGAGGGTATGAGGGCGCAGGAGCAACAAGGTTATTTGCAGCTTGGTTACATGTTACAATGCAGTACAGTAATTAAAATGGTTTTATGGATACAATGCAGTAAATACAATGGATAATAGATGATTGAAGCAGTCATGAAAAGGCAAAAGTTTACGGATTTACAAATATACATATTTACAGGTAGGTATTTGATGTGGGATGAAAGGAATTAGCGGTCATTGTTCTTTATCCAGTGTATGTAGTTATGTCTAAAGTGTGTGTAGGTTTGGGGTGTTCTTAGAGAAGGTGGTAGGGCGTTCCAGTGTTGTGCTGCTTTCACCTGGAAGCTGTTGCCACCCATTTTTGTGCGTTTGAATCTGGGAACTGTGAGAAGATTAGTATTGGAGGTTCTAGTAGGTCTGTTGGAGGTGTGTTTACTTATTCTATCGACTAAGTAGCGGGGGGCAGCGTTGTTGAGGCATTTGTGTGTTAGTGAGGCTACTTTGAGCAGGATTTTATCAATGTCTTCTTCGTGATCACTAGATATATGTTATTTGATTAATGCATTATTCATTGAAACAACTGTATTAATTAAGGATGAAATGCATGTTATGTCTGTTTATTTGTCTATACCTTAATTTTCTCTTCCTCTTAATTCTACATGGTAAATACCTTAGGAGAGTGATCCAACAATGCATGTGACTACTACATTGCAATCAGATAATATGTTATCCCTGACAAGTGTATTACAATCTTGACTTTATATAATGTAAGTGGAACCTCTTGCACCTATCTTTTTCACTCTCCAGGGTATTTTTGCAGAGCAGCTCAGACTAGGTTTGCATTTTCCCCTGGCTAAGAAGTTGTGTTTGGCAAGTATATTTTAAATAATTGTTGGCTAAATCATATCCTGCATATTTTGGTACATTACTTGAAAAGTCAGAAATCTGTAGGCCCCTATTGATTGCTGAAACTCCTGAGGTCTTATCAGTCAGTTCTTGACTACAACAAAGACTACAGTATAGATTGCCATAACCGGGATAACTGATAGAATCTCACCTAGAGGTAAATCATTCTGCATGCACACTATCTACCTGCTGTTACTCGCTTCCTTGCTGAGCCATTTGATGTGTGACTAGATGCTTAAGAGGCATTTGATACAGATGATCATGGGGAACCTCTGTATTTTCTACAAGCACAATTTGGCATATGGTATGTGGTTCTCGGGAGTGGTTTTGATCATTCCTGTCTTGCAGAACACAAGCTGTCAAGATGGTAACTATACAAGCCTTCTCATTCTTGCCCATTGTGTAACCTATAGGATGCATTCAGGCATTATTTGGAGCAATTGTGAGATCTGTCGTCTGTGGCATCTCTGTCAAGATGTTAACCACACAAGCCCTCCATTTCTTGCCCATTATATAGCTCTTAGGATTTTATTCAGTCATTATATGAACCATTGAGAGTTCTGTGAACCAAGGCATTTCTATCCAGCAGTAAGAAAATGCAGCCCTTGAAATCTTTCAGCCTGTTCAGATGAGTATGTCCTCATGTAAGGAGTTAGTTGCATTTTGGCAATTGAGGCCTAAACAATCCTTTCCTCTCTAAAATCTGCTAAATTTGTGGCTATCCTTCATTGCCCAGAGAGTAATTAAAACATATCTTCCAGGAAGATAAAACATATCTTCCTGTTTCATTCAAATTATTGTTTCTTCTTCTAAACACTAAACTTTCTTGTAAGAGCTTATGACTCAAGGAACAGCCAGAACAGTAACTGTTAGCACTTTCAGCTAATACATTTGAGACAACTGTGCAAATCCTTTTTTTTTTTTATTGGCTGTGATTTCTGAAGACAATGAACATCCTTTGAGATATGTTTTTCAATCGGTCTCCCACCGGGTGTTTGGGGCTAGAAAATGCAGTCATGTCACTCCAATTCTATTTACTCTGCATGAGCTCAAATATGTAATCTCATTTTAAAAGTAGCAGAACTACATACAACTATGTATCATGCTTCTTGTCTGGCTATTGTAGGTGAGGCATGGGCATCACATTATACAAATCTTGGGCTTCTAGAAATGTTTATAGTAAAACAGAAGCAATCGTGTCCCATGTTAAAGCTTATCTTTAATATCAAGGCTGCCTCTGTCCGTGTTACTGTTCCATCATGAGGTGAAAACATCTTCTTCCTGAAAGTGTATATGTATTATCAGTATGAAGCTCCTGGCCACAGTAAGGGATCTGTAGCTCCAGAGTTAGCCACTATCACCTGGCACTCTGCAATCTACTTTCCATAGAGGGAGGAGGCCCCCTGGGATGGTGAGGTGGAGAGGTTCCCTTGTTTAACTGTAGTGAGTTTTTTTTTAATTGATTGGATTATTTATAGAGTGCTAATGTAGCCAACCAAGCAGACCTAATTTCCTCTAGGTGCTAAACAGAGTTTTAGGGCATAAGCAAACAGATGAGTCTTAAATGCCTTCTTGGAGTTATGGTATTTAAGAGGAACATTTGAATGGGTGGTGCATACCAACGCAGAGAGCCCTGCATGGAAAAAAAACCCTTCCTCCTCTAGTTGAACATTTAAAGGCAGGGACGGTTTGAAGATGCTGTTCCTCTGTACAAGAAGGGAAATAGGCTCAACATGTTTTTGACAAGTAGTCCAGGGCTAACACATTAAGGCATTTAAAGACTATGCAGCAGATCTTAACTGTAATGTTTTGTCTCAACTGGCAGCCAGTGAAACTACTGTCAAAAAGAGGAAATAGATAGAAAGCTTTGCAGACAAAAATGTTAGACTGCAGCATTATGAGCAAAGCTTCTGGACTGGCGGTCATACCTGGCGTTTCCAACCTGCAATTTATAAGAACACCAATGACAGGCTGATGCAAGTTTTTGGGCATAAATGGGAGTGTTTTTTTTAGTTGGCGTAAAGTACGAGGTCTTAACTAATGATCCAACCTGGTCATTGCGGCTTAGCTCTGCTTCCCGCAGAAACCCCAAATTCCTGATTTTCCTAGCAAAGGTCACTTGGTGACCTAAATGTATTGGAGGAGGTAGTCAAGTTGCTGGATTGTTTAGGAGATTTCTAGGTTCAAGAAAAAAGACCTCCGTTTTAACTGCATTGAGTTTTAATATGCTTCCAGCCATTCATGCCCTAACATTTTCAAGACACTTGAAAGTTCTCTAAACCCTCAGAAAGGCCACAGACCCATACAAGGATGTGTGTATCATCTGCACAAGAGCACTATTGTATGCAAAACAAGACTAAAATGATGAATAATGGGAGCAAATAGGTGTTAAACAGCAGGGACCATGGATATCTCTGTAGTACCCCCGCACACTATTGTTAGACATGCAGATTGGACATGTCCCAATTGCAAACGCTGCTTTTAATCAGTAAGAAAAGAACGTAACCAGTCCAGAGTGGGCCCATTGACAGCCATTTACAACAGCTCAAGAGTAATGCTGAATCCACATATCAAGAGGAATAATAAGAGAATGTGTGAATATAATCCCAGAAGTATAGTTGTATCCATCCCATAGTTGGGATGAAATCCAGGCCAGGCAGGCTGGCCTGATACAAGTGCGATTGAAGTTGTGCCACTACTTGTGCTCCAATATTTTGGGAAGCAGGGGTATTCCTACGGACAACAGTTGTTAAAGACTAAAGGATCACGTCCTGTATTTTTGTTAACAGCAGGATTAGAGTTGCTCTCTTAATATCCATAGGAACAAGCCCTGTGTCAAAGAGAAATTCATAAAATCAGAAACCAATGGCGCAAGTAGCTTTGCATGATTAGTAGCTACCAGCACAGGAAGTGAGTCAATACTATTGATAGCTGGCTTCAACTGACATAGTAAAATACATATTTCCTCTGGGGTTGTGTGAGCATAGGTATAAGGGTGTTCTTCCCCTTTCAGTGGGATAATCAGCAGCTGATAGGTTTGAGATGTTTTTTCCCACATTTGATTTTTATCAACAAAACACAATTTAATGCTTTACAATTATCCAATAAAGGAGCCAGATCAGACTTTGTACAGGAAGTGATTGGTAATTCTGAACCACTTGAAAGAATTATTTATGACAATAAATAGCAGTAGGAATGTTGTCATTAAAAAAGCGTGCTTAGCAGCAAACATTGCCTTCTTCTATACTGTGAATGTTGATTTCCGCTGGGTAAAATGCTATGCATGTACAGTTGTTTTTCCTTATTGATTTACATTTTCTGTAAATTTGTTTCAATGGCAAAAGGTTGGAGGTACATATGGAAAGTCTTTCTGTTTAGCTTTTCAACAAGAACATTGTAAATGTGAAACCAAATATGTTGCCTGCTTCATAGCCTTTTGTAACAATGCAAAAAAATCAGAACAATGAAGTAGTGACTTAAACAACAGAGAAAGAAATGTACTTGTATTGCTGCTCAATTCATTTGTTTCTTTACTTACAAGTGAGTCAATATTGCTGTTAGAAAACACCATAAATATTTGAGCAGCATGATCAGACGATGAAACAGGATAGTCTTTAGGTAATTAAGAATAACCCCTGAAAAAATGACTAACCCTCCTTTCTCATGGGAAGAGACAAAGGTTAAAAAAGATACATAATGTGCTGAAAAGATCTCTAAACATCTGCCTCCATCTTTATTTTGGGGCATATCTATTCAATTATTATAAACACTTCAATTATTAAAAATACGTTGATGACGAGTTCCTAGCCTCCTTGCAGATAACGGTAATCTAAGCTAATAAAAATAAAGGAAGGCAGGGTGGTAGAATAGAACGTTCTATATCACTAGTCGATAGTTAATTGTAAGGTCAAAAGGCATAAATTGTGCTGCTGAAATTGCTAACCGGGTAGGTTAGGAGAAAGCATAGTATGTAAATGATCTTTATGATCACTGCAAGTCAACCCCACCTTATCAATTCATCTTCAGAATGGAATAACGATTAGAAAGTATACTTGTATACTTAATAAAATAGTGTTACTATCCTTGGTAACCAGTTTCAGTGATGAAACATATGTCTACATGTGTTAGGATAATGACATCTGCATTTAACTGAACAGTGGAAATGCATTAGTGTATCTGTAAGGACCATATCCTCTCTGATGCAGCCAACCTCCAGTCTTTTCATTCTCTAAAAGTTGATGAGCAGCACATTTAATTACAGCTATCATTTCAGCGAGCAATGCAGCATCTAGGAGTGCTTTTACATATTGGTGATTATTAATGAGTGACCGGCCGAGGTCAGGAATCTCTTCTGTTACCAGAGCTGACAAAAGTCCTGGGCTACCCTAAAGGCGCTCTTTGAATCAGTGTAAATATTTGCAGGCTGTAGACTAACTAGCCTGCATGCCTGACTGAGTGCCAACAGCACTGTGATTTGTGGAGAAGCGACCTGAGGCCACCACCTCCACAGGTGCACATACCACACAGCCCATGACTGATTTCCCATTCTGATAATGATGACACTAGCCATCCATAACATATGCCAGGTCTGCCTAGGTAAGGAAGCAGCAGTTAAATCATGCTGGGATGTCAATTAAATATCTGTGAACACAATCATGGGGTTCTGTTTCATGTGACTCACAATCCTGCAGAGTCGGAAGCAAAGATTCTGGTATCAGAACTGGGCATCTTACCAGAGTAACATTGGAAGAGTTCAGGAGTAATTGTTCATATTTACAAGCTCAAGATTCTGACATGTACTGCGATTTTGATTTTCAACCAAAGCGATACTACTGAGTGTGGCACTACAACCTTTAGAGGTGAACCTAACACAATATTCTCACATTGCCCTGATGCAGAAGCTGCAGCAGCAACTAAAAAAGAAGGTGGCATCCCAGCTGCGACTGGCCCTAAATCTTTACTATAGTGAGCCACAAGATTAAGGAGAATACAATTTATCTGGGTGGGGACAGAGAGTGAAAATATTTTTCCGGTGACAATATAACATAAACCCTTTCTTGTAATCTTAAAACCCTTATGCAGGAACACTATCTAGGATATTCCTTATCTGGGTGAATGCACCCGTAAATACTCGAGTCCACTTTAGTGGCTGTATGGTGTTAACCCGGTTGTAGGTGCTTAACAATCTCTGCATACCCTAGAATCCACTTCCAACACTGCCCTATCATACCTACGACTTCCCTCACCTGTGTGACAGTATGGGGTTTTGGAAGCTTGTATACTATTTCCTTCCGTGAGGGAGCTTTCAATCAGAGCCATCCAGTAATATCATGAACCAAATCCTGCAAGCTTCACCTACAGGTACAATTTCTGCTTGGATGTTCTATATACTATTTCAGCTAATGCTGTCACCAATACTCGAGTGTCTGGCTTGCATGCCTCATTAGATGATGAGGTTATCAGTAGGACACTCACATACTTTATTAGCACAGACTGGCTGGGGACATTATACAATCTAAATCCTTCTTCAGTTGCTGTGAAAAGAGGATAGTGGCCTCAGTGTACACGTGGGAAAAATTGTACAGGTGTACTGAGTCAGTCTGTGTATAAATGCAATCAAATACTGACTACCCTTATGTATGGGGACGGAGAATAATGCATAGCACGATAAACTACTGTGAAAAGCGTTATTTTCAGGTGGGATACATAACAGTATTGTAGCCGGGGGCCAGCACAAATGGCACTGACGAAGCTACCACAGGATTAACAGCTCTCGATCTTGGACTAAACAGTATGTTGTCTTTCCTGTCTTCTTTACGAGAAATGTTGGGTGTTGCATGGACATGTTCTTAGAACACTTATGCCTTAGTTCTGGAGTGATTCAGTGACTGGGGTGTTTCCCTGCCCTGCTTCTGGCTTTAATGGGTACTGAGGAATATGTGTCAGCTTCTTGAAGCGTGAACCTTTATCCTAACGGGTTCAGCAGTGGGAATGTATCATACCTCCCTGTTGTGGGTTGACCACAGTGATGCAGTTATGGAGTTGATCAATGCTTTCAGAGCATCTGACCACTCTCCCTCAATGGTGACTCCTCCCCTGGTTCTATATGGAAAGTTGAAAGAACAAACTCTGTATTGTTATGAGTTACAATGATAGCCCATATTGGGGGAAATATACAATACACCTCAGCTTACACAAAGGTCAAAACCTATCAAGTTATCTGGAGCTTAAGGGCTTAGGAGGAATTAATGTGTGTCCGGTAAAGGTGACATACAGTCCTAATGTCATCGTGAGAGTTTTGGTTACTGATTGTATGACTAGATACCCCTTCTGCCTTCACAGTATCAGATACTGGTAAATGTGAGAACTGTCTATACGCATAGTTGATGTACTAGCCGCTGTTTATATATACAATCTTTCAATAATAGATTGTACATATTGGTTGTCTTGATCTATTGGTATTAAGGGATCCATTGAGAACTCCCCCTCCTGTTGTAGTCAGAATGAGTCTTGATCAATCTGTGGAGTAAGAAGGGCCCATGGGGAAAAAACAGGGGCATTTGGGGTTGGGAAGGGGGTTGGGGCTCTCTAAGTCATGTCAGGAAAAGGGACTGAGTTGTCTTCAGGTGGACCTTTGGTAGTGTTCTTCACCTGATTACCTTGAAAGTATGGCCTCTGTGGTCTATATGGGCACTCATTCTTCTAATGCCCAGTTTTATTTACAGTAATTGCACCCTAACTAAGCACTTCCGAAAAAAAGAATTCGGAATACGCTTTTCAGGCTATTGCAGGGTTCACCTAATTCACTTGTTTATTTTAATGTATTTATTTATTGTGCATATGTAAGGTGCTTATACAACAAGGAAATTGTGTTTCAAAGCACCCACAGGACAACAGGGAGGGAAAATGGAAATGAAAATCAATTAAAATGAAGTAAAGAGGTGGACCTACTAGGCGTTGTGAGCATTCAGAATGTGCAAGTGCAGAGAGAAGGGAAGGGGTAGGAGGGGGGGAGGTGCTAGGTAAGCCAAGAGGCAAGTGCTAGGAAGTGTGCAGCTATAAGGGCCAAGCGGAGAAGTGCTAGGGAGTGGTCAGCAGCCCATAAACAAGTGCAGGCCTGGGGTGGCATAGGCCAATGGTGCCAAGGTAAATTCTGGGTGCGGACGGAGCCTGAAGGTCGATCGGGTGTGGGAGTCCATGGTCCAGAAGGACACATAAAGGCCCTGGTCACCAATCTCAGCAACTGTAGGATTGACAGAGGAGGGAGGAAGGGAAAGACGAGGTGAAAAGGAAAGTCTTGAGGAGTTCTGGAATTTGAGGAGATCCGGCTCAACACGGAAGGTGGAGGCTCACCTGGAAACTGATGTGTGCCCTATTGGGAGTGTGGTCACAATTCAAACAGAATTGTACTGAATTAGGCTGTGCTGCACTGCCGGGTTCGAGAAATAACGAGATGCTCTGATACAGCTGATGGGTCTGGATGGAGCAAAGAGTCTCCCCTGGGTAAAAAAAAAACGTGAACAATTTTGTATTTTCATTGATTGAGTCCGCATTGTGGGTGAGCCCTGCAAACATAATTAAAACTGGGTTGGGAAGAATTAAGAAGGCTGCAATTAATCATGCCAGCAAGAATATGGAGGATGCTACTCACTGAAATGTGGGCCTGCCTATCTTTCGATCAGACTTCATTTTGGATTCGTAAGGTATCTTGACTTTGTCAAGCTACCACAGGCAGAAGCCTTGTTTATTTAGGTTGGGTTCGGGTTGCGTACACTTAGGACAGCCTCATTCACAAAATTCTGGAGTGACTGTAGAACAGGAATCTGCCCTTTGTCTAATACGGGTGAGTTAACAGTCATTCATTTTATGTTTATTTGTGTTGACTTAAGAGTGCTGAGACTCTACTATGTGAGACCTCTCCTCAGTGCAGCAGGTATTTGCTGAACTGTAGATGCGATGAATTATTGCAAAGGGTTCACAGATCAGCACGTTGTGCTAACACTATCTAATTACATACATTTGGCGTGTCTCCAAAGGTCCAAGATGTCCATGCTGGCAGGACTCGCTACTAAGGTGTTGATGTGGCATGACTGGCACCTATGCAATATACTCACATACGCTTTTGTGTTTATTTTTAGGTTCATTTGTGGTTCCAGACAAAAGGTGAGACTGGATGCTATGTAACATACTGATATGTATTCCTATTCATTTACCTCATATATGTATTCCTATTCATTTATCTCATATATGTATTCCTATTCATTTATCCATAATTGTTTTTATCTGTAGCTTCAGGAGCTGTAAGGTCACTCTTCCCTTATAGATAAGAGATGCCTTTTGGTAGTAGCAATTTTTATCTAATACACCATGTATTTACTTTTTTATATACTGGACCATTATATGTATATGGTTTCGTGTTTAAACAATTATGTTCTACGATCTTTTCCCTCTGCTTCAAGTGTCTATTTTTAGGGAATGGAACATTTCTTAAGCTGTATTTTTATTATTCATTGTTTTAACTCTGACACGTGTTTTATTTTCATGTAAAAATGCTTTGTATACTTTATGGCTTTGTGCTGAATAAAGTGAAATTGAATTACATTTAAGAGGTGTGTCTGTACTCCCCTGTCCCTGCTGTCCCCTTTGTCTTGGCCGATTCTGCAGACCCTCACTGTCCTCGCTGTTCCTGTTGACCCCATCTTCGCCAATCCTGCTGACCTGGGTGCCATCCACCTGCCTCACATGTCCCATTTGTACCTGGGGCGTGCCCCCTCTTCCCCTATTTCACCTTCAACCTCCCCAGGATAGCATTTTGAACATTCTGTATTTGTGCTAGCAAGTTCTGCATTATATTTTCAAATGTCTCCTTCTTCCACTCCTGACATGGTACAAAATGGCGTGAGACCACCACTAGCTCCGCAAATAGCTTAATCAGCCACCCAAAGCACTTGGTCTTTAGTTGTTCTTGCACCTTAGGTAACAGGCTGGTAACAAAGGAGCTGTCTATAGAATCTTGTGCCGTCTCACATGGCTTAGTGATGCCGGAATGCTAGGTGAATAACACTTTGAGTCAGTCTAAGTAATCAGGTTATTCCCCTTTCTTTTAATTACAGTTTTTCTTACAGTTTACTATCCTCATCCAATCAGTCTTTTTGGGAGTAAATCTCGGAAATAGAGTTAACTATTTTTACATAGCCTTAATAAAGGCATTCCTTGTTCCTGGGTCTTCATCTGGCCAAGTAGCATGTTATAAATGTCACTGGGCCTCATCACGAGTTGGGCGGTAACGCCGGCGGTATTACTGCCTGCTGTATTAGCCCTACTGCCAAACCCTATTAGCACCGGATCACGGGTTTGGCGGTAATGGAATTCCCCATTCCCCACTGAGCCCATTCGGGAATGCCCCATTCCCCATTGGGCTCAATGGGCAATGTTCGCGCTCTTACCGCTGGCGGATTTCCCGCCGGTGGTAATAGCGCAAACTTTCGGCGGATTTCACCCCCAGCTCAGAGCTGGGGAGAAATCTGTCAAAGCCCTGATTTGGCGGAACCTTAAATCCGGCGGTAATAGCGCGACCGCCAGATTTAAGGGTTACCGTCAAACTCGTGATGAGGCCCACTGTACCACTTCTGGTGGCATCAAATCCCTCAAAAGCTGGTTCATGTCAACCCAAGGGGGAGTATAGCACTGTATTACTGTGAGCATGTCTTCTATGAACTGCTGTCATTTCTCCACATATTTGGGACATTTTTAGCCAGGCTCCACAATTCACTTGGTGTCCATGGAACATGTACGGTAATAAATTTTGGGCTGTTGTCTCATAAGCTGTCGGCATCCATCTAAGGGGTACTTGGAGGGCCCTCGAATCTATTCCCTATTTCGTGCCATCCACCATTACTGATGGAGTGTAAGACTGCGATACATAAGGCAATAAGGGCCCCATTGGGAGCCGAAGTTGCTTGGTCCAGGCAGACAGTGCTTCCCAGACAAACGAGTTGCCCTTGATCTATCTCCCCTCACTGAGTTAGTATTCCATACCGTAGGTAACAGCATCACAGAATCATTCTAAATTTCAGATTTTGGTAAATGCATATTTTATGCTAGTACATGTATTCATTGGAAATGTCTTACTCTTTGGGGGAGTTTGGCATCTTTAAAAAATGAATATTGCTGATTGTAAACCGGACTCACTGTCACACTCATTGGTTAGTAATCTCACATCGTGGAGTTTAGTTTCATGTTGCTGATTCTCAATGATACCATTTGCATTGTCGGAGTAATGAAATTTGCATTGTCATTTTGAGGTGATGGTATGAACAAAGGTAATTTATTAATTGATTTGCAAGTCAAATAGACAGCATCCTATCCATGAACCTGTTCCCCCTTAAGTGACCTGACCTGACTATGAGCACACCACTTAAGAACTTCCTTATCCCCATTAATCTTTGGTGTTTTTTCACCAGGACTCCTTACCTCCGTCAGCATGTTGGCATTTTAGAGGAGGTTGTCCACAAGTATGGTGATTCACCTGCATTGCACGGCAGGTCTGAGTCACAGTGCCAACTGTTACAGTAATCAGACTCAGAGTCTCATTTTACAGTGATGATACAAACATGTCAAATATACAACATCCGGGCCATTATCCTGTTCCCTCCAAACTGACCTGACCTGCCTTCCAGACCTGCTCCCTTTATAGAGTATTGACCACATGACCATCAAAACACTGAGACCATCTAGACGGGCCTTCTGGCACGTTTATCCCACCCCCACTTTTAAACAAAGACCTTATTCATGCAGACACCTCTGTCTGTCTTCTCTATCTATTTTAATATGACATACAGCACTGCACTTCTGATTCACTGTAACTTATCAGATGAATTTCTGGTCTCGCCCCCTCAGGTTAGGGGCATAGGGCCTCCAGTCTCCTCATGACTTCTGGCTTCTATGAATGGCTCTTTGGGACTCATTATAAGATTGCCTGTCTGGAAAAAAGTGCTGGTAACCACATTTACAGGCACTTTTCTTGATCGGCAAACTACAAGTTTCCCAGAGAGGGTTCAATTACTTACCTCCAGCCAAGAGCTGATGGTAACTCAGTCCCCCACCAGCATTAAACAGCTGGAATATCTGGCACTGTTATTACTGGGTCTGGAAATACTTGCAATTCCCAACTGGAAAGGATAATTACCAGTATTTTAACTGCTTGTAATATCCTGTTAATACCGGGATATCAGGCAACTGAAACAGTAATACTGTTTGGTGGTATCCTGCCGGAATTTCTGGTGGGATACCACCAAACTTGAATTTACCCCCATTGTCTGTTTTGGTCTGTGCAGGCGTGATCCACTGGATTTAGTCCATCGCCCTTATCCCTGTTACTTCAGGCCATAAAAGGGCTCAGCGACAGCCATTTCTGGCACACTTGCACAGCTAAATTTATAGCTCTCAAAATGTGGCATTTTCAACAGCACCTGACCATGGAATAATCCCAATGGATGCACAGATCGCAACTCGCAGTACACTGCTACTGATAAAATATGCCAGCCCAACTGCCGACAACCCAAACCTTGTACAGCGCTCTCGAACCAGGTCCTCATTGGAAAGCCATTTGATTATTTACTGAAATATGGAAACTATGATTTTAAAAGCTTTATGATATTTCTTCATTTTAATATTCTTCCTTGTAATGAGCAGACTGGGGGATGGAAATCTGTTCCATACGAAAAATAGGATATGTCGCTATTGTGAACATGAGGTGGAAACAGCGAGACACTTATTCACCATGTGTCCAAATTTAATTAGTTTCTATGATCGAGGCTACAATGATCTGGTGAGTAAAACAGACATGATTGTCTCCGATCATTTTGGGGCGGCTATCTACGCAGCACATACCCTGGTATACATTGGTGTTGGTTATTTTATATGGAAAATAATTTTAAAGTGATTCTTTTATGTGATGTTGTTTAATGACAATGAATTGATACTTAACTTTCTTTTGTAAGGTGTATTAATTTATTTGATTTTAATTGTAGTGTATTGTAATATAGGTTGTAGTACTATGGTTCTACAATGTGTACTATGTATATTATATAATGTAATAAGATTGTGTATAAGTTTTTAATTAACCAAAGCACATTACAAAAAAAAAGAATAGTTCAATACCATAATCAACAACACCGCCTCTCTCCCTGGCCCCCAAATTATATTTTCCACTTTCTCAGACTCCTTTTGACCCAAATGAAGGCAGTGGTCTTGGCCTAACTATCAGCAAGTTCTCTGCATCCACACCCCTTGCCCCTAAATACATCCACATTTGAATACATATGTGCTCAATGTTTTCTCCTACACTTCTTACCTTCCTTCCTTCCCATACACCACCCACCTGGAAAACTCAATCTATTCTTCTCTGATCTCGATTTACTATGTGAAGCACTTCCTGCTGATGTTCAGATCTTCACAGTGGGTGACTGCGAGCTCTCCAAAACAATGAAGGTTTATGAGCTGTAAATGTACTGCACTTTTATTGATCACACCCTTATTAAAATGCATAATCTTCCTACTCACACACTAGCAAAGTCTTTTGATCTCAGCTTGCCATGTTCCACTCTTAAACCCTCTGTTTCCTCTCATCTCCTCTTCCTGCTCGAGAATCTGCTTCATCACAACTGTTTCCCATGCCCCTCAACTCCCTCTTTTTATCCAAATAGCAAAAGAAAATTAAAATATAACTCTAGGCCCCACTATCTCAAAAAAGATAAACAATGAACACTGCAACCACTGTGCTAAGAACAGCCATGTCCTTCCACCTATGCAATTGGTAACACAATTGCTCTGCGACGATTCTTAACAGCTAGAAAGTTTCTCTATTTGCCCTCCCTATTTCTCTTCAATCTGCCAAATCCATGTATTTTACAAGTTTCATATTATCTCCCCACTCTCCCCTCTTCCCCACCCAAGAACTATTCATGACCCTCCAGGTCATGCATTTCCATCATGATTTTCTCCTCACTCTCTTCTGAACACTTTGCATCTTATCTCTCCACCAAGATTACAAAAAGGAGACACTCACCTTTTCCTTTCACCCCATACTGCCTTCTTGTGTCATCATAACACCCTCACCATTTCCTCACTATGCCAGTTATGTCCCACATTTCCAACTGAACCCATCCCCTGATCACCCAACCAATCTTGTGCTCCCAATGGCCCATTCACACAAGTTATTATAAAATGCTCCTCTATCACCTCCTGACACCATTCCTTCCGCTTTAACCTGTTCCTCTCAAAAGGTATATTTGTCACCTGTTTTAAAATATCAACTGTCATACTGAAGAAACCCACAGCTGATTCCAATAACTCTTTTTTCAAAAGACATCTCTGTGTCCAGCCCCACCACTCCAATAGGAGTGCCATCTTCAATTATATTATGTACCACTTCGAGGGCACGTACCATACTACTGCCTCCTATCAGGATTTCATCTTAAAAACTCCATCAAAACCTCTCATGCCCATCTCTCCAATTGTCTATCAGTCTCTCACCATACTCAATTCTCCTCCAACCTTACCCTACTTGATCTCTCTGTTGCCTTTAACACAGTAAACCCTCCCTCTCTCCTTTACACCCTCCTGTCCCTCAGATTCAAGGACATTTACCTCAAATGGGTTGCCACCTCACCATTCATTCTCTCTATTGTCAAACAGCTACTGCTCCCCCTCTGCTTTCCCCAGGGAGCAGGCCTTGGGCCACTCCTCTTCACCTTCAATACATCTTCCCTGGGTAAAGACATCCAATCCTTAGACTTTCAATACAACCTCTTTACTCAGAACACTCAAATCTTGTTCTCCTTTGCATCCTTCACCCTGGCCATCTCAGGATGCATCACCAGTTGCCTATGAGACACTTGGTGGCTCTATGCATGCTGGCTGAGGCCAAACGCCTCCAAGCTTCCACTAGAATCCATACTCCCTGAGCTCTTTTTCAATCCCCCATGACCTCCTGCCACCAGGTTTGCAGCCGTGTGGTGCTCTGCTCTTTGACAGTGAGTGACCTTGTTCTCCATTAATGTATCACTATCAAAGCCACCATGACCAGGTTCAACTTCCTGAATATAAGAAAGATTCACCACACCTCACCTATTACGCAATAAGAAAGGTTCAGTGTTTATGGGCAGCATTCAAACCTTTGGAGGATGAATTTGTCCACATATATGCAGGCGAGGGTAGTACTGTGATGCAGCCTGAGCAGCAGCAAGCGTCTGGAAAGGCAGAATCCCATCAGATTATTCAGTCAGGATTTAGTGCAGAGCCACAAAGCATATGTTTAATTGAGAGGAAATTACTTGATATCTGTGTGATTGTTATGCAGACTGATGTTGCACTCGGTAGTCCCGCTATCACTGAAGATCTACATTTTCAGAGAGCATTTATGTATTTAAAACATAACTTTTTATTCCCTATATATTGGAAAACATGTGTTAATTGCACTCCTTTGGACACCGTATTTTCAACATGTCTTTGGGGGAAATCCCAAACCTCCTCACTGTGCTAGCTCGTTCAGTGAAATATGGGGCCTCTGTACAAATATGTCCCAGGACCTCTTTTGGTTCCCAATGCAGCTCTGGATTTTAGTATCCGCTAAAATACCGGCCATCACGCTCCAAAAGAATACACGGAAGTGAGGATTGCATTACGTCCACAGATCTTTTTCCGTTTGTTGAAATCTGGCCATAATCCAGGAGCATTGCGCATCAAGCATCAGCAGCGACACGTTTTCTTAAAAGTCAAATATGTTTGATTGGGCATATATTGTGGAGATGGCTTTTAATCACAACAAACATCTGCGATGCGCTCTAACACCTTTAAAACAATCCACTTCCCAATAAATCTGCAATTTCTGTCAGGTGAAATTGTTTCACCATTCTTTGAAAAATAAGCGTTGAGAAGCACCCTGCATGCAAATGCTTCTAATTGATGGGAGTTGTACAGCGTCTGTGCAGCCAAGCAGTTATGCTCTGGTAATACACAAACATGTTTATCTTAAAAGGGCAGTTGTCAGTTGTCGAAATGGTTTGTAGCATTTTTCTTTACTTACTGAACATTAATGAAATGCCATTTCCGCTTGAACATCAGGTGCTTTCAAAACCACATTAGGTTTAAAAGTCTCAGTTGGGGGCCTTAGAACTCGCACATTTTGATGCTGTATTTTAAATGACAGTACTTTGCATACATCTCAGGAAATCCTATTTTGTTCGTCTGTTGGTTGTCGAAGGTGAATTAAATGCATGTCCTTATTTTTACCTCACTGCATTTTCCAGCATTGCGATGTTCAAAAGAATATTAAGTGCGTCATTGAAAACATGAGCTGTGATTCTGTCCGTAAAGTATGCCAGAGCCTTTTATGTTAGCATTGTGTGGACATTCCCAGGCCAGTGTAGCACTACATTTACCACCGGGTCCTTGCAGTGTGTGGGTATCGGCAGATGGCTATTACCATGATTTGTATCTATTCACCTGTACCCAGCACACCATTGTTTGGCTTTCCCTCCACTCCATAGTACTGGAACGCTATGGCTGGGATATTCGCTTGCTCAGAACAACATCTGAGAAGCCTGTATCACAGCAGAGAAGAGACACATGTTTGTTTGAAAGACCTTTTTAAAGGTTTCCGCTGTGATGTTGAGAAGACAGCCCACTTGATGCAGAAAGTGAAGACACGCCAATGCTTGATCTTCGCTACTGCTAAAATTGTTGGACAGATTGTGATGATGAGCTTATGCATTTAGAATTGTGTATTTGGGCAGTCTATGTGTTTCTCACACGTGCGCCCTTACATTATCTTCCACAAAGTGATGACCCACTTATTAATTTATTGTCATTTAATTACAGTTTTAGACAGTCAAAAACACCAGTTAACACATACGTATTTTTTCAAACCTTCGCCTGCTCGGTGTAATGTTGTTTAGATTCTACTTATGTCATAAAGCAATTAAAACCCGTATTGACAAGGACAGAATGCTGGAAGCATTACCTCATGATTTGCACCTTCAAGAGGTAACCCAATTAAGTGAATTAATATCAAATGTCCAGTCCTCTGATTCTGATTTTAACTTCAGACCTTCCACCTGGAAGATATGACATCCATTATTCTCCCATTACCCCCACTACATGCCCAAGGCACCCACGCCCCTATGTGGCCTAATAATGTGTAGATTACATTACTCCTTTAATAGTAAAATGTATTAATACATCTGTGCGTGACTGTTCAGTCAGGACAAATTTCAAAGCAACATGGATTTTTCTGCTAGTGAACTATTGCCCTATTTCGAATGCCCCCTTCCTTCTGAACATTCTTGATAAGTCGGCCACTAATCTGCTCCAAGCTCATTTAGAATCCAAGCTATTCATGGGAGGCCAACCATCTGTCTTTCACCGATAAAGAGTACAGAGCAAGTTTTGCTCGATATTAAAGAATCATTACTTAGCATTATAGACTGAGGTTTATAAGGCCTTTTAGTGCTTTTGGAACTCTTGGCGGCATATGATACCATTAAATATTCCATCCTCTTTCAACCCTTCCGTGATGTAGTCCAAGCATCAGATAAAGCTGCAGTCTGGGTCAACTCATTCGTAAAAAACAGAACCTCATGGGTGAAATTAGGACCTTCATTGTGCATGGGAGGATAGGTCTGTAGGACCCCCCTCCCCCACATTGCCCACCTCTCGTAAGGCTCATCACTCGTCGGCAGCCCCCCAAGCACCTGGGCCCGGGAATCAGGATGGCTGCTGATCGACACGCGAGGCCACACGATCCGTAGTACAACACAACATGGACACCATTTTGTAAACGCTAAGACTCCATTTTAGGTATGCTGACCTGTTCCAAAGCGAAATAGCCTGCGTGCAAAAGCTGCAGCTTGGCCCCCGCTGAGTGTGCACATCCCCCTCGCCTCCACCCCATGGTAGATCCACTGAAGGCCCATTCTCACAAGCAACTAGACACCAATAAGTAACAGAAGAAACACAGTATCATTTACCTTCCGCAGTACATCACTGCCCTAGAAGTAACCTGACTCGTAGCCGGAGTCTGGAAAATAACAAGAACCATCTCAATCTAGTATGCCCAGATCCCGCGTCTAATCCCCAGCAGCATTCAAGATATATGGTGCCCATGACCCCCTGCCCAGACCCCCCAGACAAAGTGTTAACCATACTTACTAAATCCCTGCATGTTGCAGTCTTATTCTGGAAAAGGTTAAAAAGTGCAATGTCATTAAAGCAAGATGACTTCCATTGTTCCCCAAGACTATATCCTATAATGTTTAATGTAAGATCTCCGAAAGATCTACCTTGTGCCAACTAATGTTTGCTGCTAATGTACAAAGGATAAAGCAAAAAGCAATACATAGAATGCTTGTGTATGATGTAATGAAACATGTTTGAATAGTATGTAGGTGCCCTAGGGTATTAGGCCAGTTTTTGCTATAAACGAAAATGTTAAATGAACATATTGCTTCCATGCTCCCGAGTACACGACCCAACCTGATACTACCTCACATTTGTTATTTGTCTGCCTGTCTCATTAATTACAAGTTTGTGTTCGACTAACGTTATGTATTGCATGTGCCACTGGAAACCTCCATTGTTATGAATGTAGAAATATACTCATATGTAAACGACCGAAATGTGTAATCACCCTAATGCCACTAACTTTAGCATCTGTCCTCTCTAAAGGTATACTGTGCAGCCCAGTGCATAGAGAATCGCTCGGAGTTACAATACCATCTTCCCCTCCTCCCTCCAAGGCCCGCCAGGGCTCGCTGGTGTTCGAGCAGCACAGCCTCACCTCCCCATATTTCTTCTGGACCCGCTTCAACTATTTACCTCCCCCATGTCAGAGGCCGCCATGGCCTAGCCAAGTGACTTATGTGCTACCAGGTCCTAAATCCCACTGCCTTGAGGGGCCAGTTATGTGCCCTTACTGATCCAATGGTATTCCAGTTCACCCCAAGTTTAACGGGCCATAGAGATACTTATTCAGCCCTGTACTAAGATATCGTAAAGCAATCCCTCACCACATCTAACAGAATAGAATGACAAGGCAGCTCAACCCGTGCCCTCCGACAAGACACCTGGACTCATGAGACCAGGCCCTTAGGTCAAGAGTAATTGTATATTGATGTATTGGTGAAGCTTCACATTAAATACTGTCTTTTTCTGTCTCCCACTTGACCTTAGATTAATGTATTGTAGGATTTGCAGGACAACTGGAATTGTATAATATGATGAGTGTGCGGGTGTGTGGCCACAAGGGCAAAGTGTTAGTGCAGCCACCAATCATCGACACAGACCGTGTCCGGCCTGGCAGCTCCACCCCGACGAGCCCAGCTGACCCGTCCACCCCACGTTGGCACCAAGCAGATGTCCACCAATCCAGGAGCAGCTCTTCTACACATCGTTATAGTCTAGTCAACGGCACCCAATCACTGAGATTATGTGCCCCCTATAATTTACAGGACGTGTGATGTATTTTTGTAATAAATATGACTGTCTTTGCTATTGTCAGACAGAGCGCTCTCAGAGTTTGCAGAGTCCTTTGCATGCCCTATATAGATTTACAAAAACCCTTTTAACTTCACCCGCACTTGGTCCTGGTCTCATTCCCTCCTGGTGTGTGTCCTTTATTGCCTCTCATCAAAGGGGGGTTTCTGCCTTTTTGGGGGATGCTTACTTTCAATTTTCAGATCCGGTATTAAATAGAATTTGATGTACTCCAGGTGTCCTGCGTATCCCATTATTATCCAATCTCTACTTTAAACCTCTTCTTGACATTTTGGTAGATCTCGGGGTAGAAATTTCAAAATTACACTGACGACACACAGATAATTTTCAACTGGTATATCAAAACGTCTAATTGTGGATGTTTAACAACTGGACATCTTGCTCGTCAGCCCCCCTGAAACCAGAACAACACTCAATGATGACTCACAATCATCATATTGGATATACAATTAATCCATCGAGAACTGTAAAAATCCCCAGAATGTGGATTGATGCAACCATCTCTATGTCTCCACAAACAAGTAAAACATTGTGTTCTACCAACCTGCAACTGTGGTTACTAGGACAAATCAAACCTTTACTATCAGAGACACATTGCTCCACTATAGCTAGAACAATAGTGGGAGATAGGCTAGACCATTGTAACTCCATTCATGCAGGCACCACTAAATCCATTATTAAATCCCTTCATTGGCCCTCATTACGAGTTCGGCCGGTAGCCATGCCGCTATTGGCGGCATGGCTGCCGCCGAAATCGCATCCGTATCCGGGTCCTCGGAATGAGGACTTACCGGGCCATTCAAGTTCGGATGGCCCAGTAATTCCTCCCTCAAGGACCCGGACACGGTCCTGCCCCATTCCCATTTCAGCCCCCGTAGGGCTGAATGGGAATGGGAGAGGGAGCAAACAACGGGCCATAACAAGATGGCCCGTTGTTTGCTCCCTCTTCCCCTCGTGGGACCCGGTAAGCACGCCTGGTTTTCCCGGGCGTGCTTAACGTGTCCCGCGAGAGGACCTCGTAATGTGGCGGAAGGGGTTGAACGGCACCTGTTAGGGAGAATTCTCTGTTTAGGCTGAATTTCCTAACCTAGTGAGTCCCCCAGCAGGTTTGCTGGATTTCTGCAGTTTGTTTTTTTCCATCCTGCCAAGAGTGAGACTCTTTTTCTCCCACTCTTGGACATGAATGTGTGTAATTCCTTTGAATGTCAATGTGTTCCATGAGCTATGGGGTCTTTTACTCCATAGGGTCTCATATGTTTTGCTATGTGTGTTACAACGCACCCTGCATGCCGTAGCACTGGGGCGTCCTAGCGGACCTCCGTCATAGACTCCATACCCGGGGACTGACTACTGTCTCCCCGGGCGTGTAAAGTCACCATTGGCTTTACTAGACCTAAATTTACTAACAGAACTAGTACACACCATCCTATTGTGGACGTACTAGTAGGGGTAATTCGATTACTCCTAGGTCTATTATTCGAGGGGGCACTGTCCCTTCCCCCCTCGTCGAGTTTTGGCTGGTGGCAATGGAAACTACTTGTTATATTCGACCCCGAATATAACTCTATGGGATTCTTCCCATTGTTGGAGGTTAATACCTTTCCTCGTTAATCTCTAACATACCACCGGTTTATTTATCTTAAATATGTCTATCGGTTGGTATTTTCTGCCAGAACTCGGTTTTTTATAATGGCGTCTGTGTTCGTCTCTGTGATTCCTAAACCAAAGGTTGAGCCCTTTGTTCCACTTTTGGCGGGCTTCTACACAGAGGCCCTCCAAAGTGGTGCCATTCTGTCTGGGTACCACAGGGGGTGTGGGAGGGGGTTTAGGCACCCTGGACTGAGTTGCCTTGCCAACTCCGGTCGCACTCTGGTGTGATTGGCCCAAGTGGTGAGCCACCCCGATCACCACTTAGCGTGTTTTGTATGACAGCTAGGCTGAATGAATGGGGGTTTTCTGCATAAAAGCAGGGCTTTTGGGACTGGATCTTCAGAAGTCGCCACAGGACCTAAGAATCTGACCAGGGTAAATCTGAGCCGACCTGCAACGACGACACCTCCGGTGGAGCCCTGCTGAACCGACTCACCACTTCCCGACGACAGAGGAGATCTCCCTGCCGGAGAGTCTCTTCCCCTGACTGGTGGGAACAACCAGTCCCCTTTGCTTTTTCTTCGCTCCAGGACGCAGTGGTCGAATTGCCCGTGCAGAGCACCTCGGCAACCGGATAGCCACTACCCCTGTACTGCGACCAAAAGGTGGTGCCTTGTGACGGAGCACTCCGCGTCTGGTCTCTTCCCTGGTGGTGCACCGGACTTCACTTTTCTTCGACGACGAGATCATCTCTACTCTTGGCAAAGACCCAATGTGCATCCACCACCAGGAACAAGTGCCCCCGCCGGAGCTGTCTATCCACAAACAGGGTACCGTGTCCGCCTGGCTTCCCTTTCTGCCGGATAGAGTGAGGTGTCTTAATCCTCGCCTTTCCATTGGGTCGCCTCCAAGCTTTCTTAACTTTCTGTTCTGAACTGGTCCAATCTTTCGATAACAATTTGCGACAAAGACTCGAAGTGCATTTCCACTGTGATACTTTTCTGGGACACATCGCCTTGCCTCTCTCCGAGTGGGCCTGGCCTCTGAACTTTGTGATCTGCAGTAGACCTTGCCTTACTTGCCTTGCATTTGTTCGTAAAAGTATTGGTACCGAGTTGATTTCATAACCTGCCTTATTTTTCTCTCTCGTCCTAACAAATACTAGAGTGCCATCTAGGTTAAAGCATACACCTCTGTCTGCAAATAAGTGATGCCGTTGAACCTAGACTTGTCGAACTATTGTTAGGGGGATTGATCTTTTTCTTATAGTAATTGCGATTGAAGTGTTTGCCGTTTTAGTGCCAGAGTGTTTTGCATAGATGTGTTTTTATAAATAAATAACTATATATCTTTACACCGAAGCCTTGTTCCGTGTTTGCTTGTCCTACTGTGTAAATTGCCCTATTTTGTATACTCCACATACTGCCTAACTCTTCTTGAGGGAAGTCTGACTGCTCAGCCACAGCTACCAAGTGAATCTGTGTGGAACAGACTGCTACCAAGTGGGTTTACTGCCAAACACCTGTAGTCCTAAATCTTTTGCAGTGGTGCCAGAGGGAACTGCACAGGTTTCCGCCTAACACTGGTGTACAGCGGTGGGATTTGTATCGAGTATACAGTTTAGAGTGCTTTTCAACACTTTAGGATAACTAACCACAAAGCTTAGCACAAAAAAGCAACTTTCAAAAAACATGTCTACTATGGAAGTTTACAGTCAAGAATCCTTGTCAGGTGAAAATATTGAGAGTTTACGAGCCCTCTGTAGACAAGAGAATCTTTCTGTAAAAGGCAAGAAAGTGGAACTGATAGCGAGATTGCTGGAAAACCAAAGTCTGGGTACTGGTTCAGAGGAACCAACTTCTCCAGCGGATGTAGAAAACAGTAATGGTATTGATCTGAATCAAAGTCTTGATAATGAGTCAGAAGAGGAAAGTGAACCTAATGAAGTTAGCCACTCTGAGCCTCTGTCTGCCTTACCTACTGTACCTGCAGGGCCCATACCAGGCCCCACATGTAAACCTGCTTATTTTGAACTTGAAAAAATGAAGCTCGAATTAGAATACAAACGGTTCTTGGCTCAATCTGAAAGAAACCAAGAGCTCGAGTTCAGACGGATGAATGCCCAGGCTGAGCAGAAGCAAGCTGAGTTAAGACTCAGAGAAATAGAACTTAATCACGAGTTAGAGATGAAAAAGTTGTCTGTGGAAAATGCTTCTCTCTCCTCTGGTTCTCTAGAAGCTCCAGTCCCAAAAGACCCCGGATGCCGAAGGAATTAGTGGGTATGTATGAACCGAGATTGGATGTTTTGGATTGGTTAAAACTGTTTGAGTACAATCATGGGCTCCAGGACCTTACCGGGAATGATCTACTTCCCTGGTTCTTCTCTAGGCTCCCCCCTGTTGCGATTGATGTGGTAATGGAGTTGGGGGAGGCAGATAAGAAGGATTACGAAAGTGTGAAACTAGCTTTGATAGCTAGATTCGGGAAGACCCCTTCCTAGTATATTAAGAGGTTTAGAATCCTCAAAAATCATGATGGTACCCCTTGGGCTACCTGGGTGAGTAAAGGGTTGAAAAACCTAGAGGGATGGATTAATGGTTACAAAGTGAACACTTGTGAGGGTATGAAGAATCTTTTTATGTTGGAGTCTATTTATGATGCCTGTTCTCCTGAGCTCAGACAGCACTTGGCTGATTCGAAGGAATTGGATTCCAGGAAGCTAGCTAAGGCTGCTGACTTGTGGGTTGCCAACAGGGCTACTCACAAGGATTCTGGGGCAACTCAGAAAAAGGATGAGGGAAAACAGCCTAAGAAAGACTCAAAAGAGAATTCTAATAACTCAAATTCCAAAGAGGGCCCCAAACAAAACCAGAAGGGTAAGCCACAAGGAAAACCACAGCAGAATAGTGTGTCTTCTGGTGCCAAACCGGAAGGAGGCCAGAACAAGCCACCATTCCAAAAAGCATTCGGTAAATGCTTTGTTTGTGGCTCGACTGACCACGTGAAAGGAGATCCCAGATGTAAGGGTAAACCTTCAGGGGTCCAGCTTGTCTCCTTAGCCTTCGCTCCAGAGGAGGAAGTCCAAATGGCAAGTGGAAACTTTCTACTGCTAGCTGATGAGCCCATTGGAGTCTCAGCCAGCGTTTCTTTAGTATCTCTGGGGTTGTGGGAACAACAGAATTTAGACGTCTATAATTCTATCCCCGATAATACTAAAGAGTATTATAAGGACAGTGTCCAGGTGAATGGTCAGGAGACTCCTGCCATTAGGGACACTGGGGCCAGCATAACTGTGGTGGATAAATCGTTTTTTCAGGCTGAGGATGTTGCTAAGGCACCCAAACGCCTCACCAAGTTAGCTGGAGGGCCTGTGCAGATGCTTCCCCAATTACCAGTTCTCATCCAGTGTAACGACATGACTGTGAAGATCCCTGTCAACATACAGAGTGAGGTACCAGGACACGTGCTGTTGGGTAACGATTTGAAAACTCTCGGAGTTGTATCGCATAATCCCAGACCTCCTAGTAAACGGTTACAGGAGCTAACCAGACCTGCAAGAGAGAGGACCATGCGCGGTACTCTCCAGGAGATGATGAAGAAAGAAATCACTCCTGCTCCACTGGAATTGTCGGCCGCTGTCTCGAAGAAACCAGAAGCGAAAGGGAAACCTAAGACTTCTACCCCGAAACCAGCAGCCGGCATTTCAGTACAGCCAACAAGGACTTCCCCGTGGTTGTCCAAAGTTACACCCGTAACTCCACCTCCAGCTGAGGCTGAGAGGGAGGTACAACCCTGTGTGGTATAATTAGACTCTGAAGAGGAGCTAATGGAAGGCCAGGAACTCATTGGAGATCTGGATCCTGTTGACCATCCTGAGCTGCAGTCTTTACTGGCAGAAGGTGGAACCAGCAGGGCAGACTTCAGTAAGGGACAGAGAGAATGTCCAACTCTGGAAGGTCTTTGCCACCAGGCAGAAGCTCAGGCTGAAGGGCAAGAGCCTGGGAAATACTGGTTGCACTGGGAAGATGGCCTCTTCTACAGTAAACCAACCGAGTCTGCACCTGGAGACTACAAACAACTTGTAGTACCCCAAGAGAACAGACCACAGTTCTTGCAGTTAGCCCACAAGATTCCTTTGGCTGGTCACTTGAGTTTCAAGAAGACTAAGGAAAGGCTCTCTCTCTCTCTACTTTTATTGGCCAAAGATGGGGGCCGAAGTAGAAAAACACTGCAGGAGCTGCCACACCTGCCACACCTCTGGTAAGGTTGGCTCCAAGAATGTGGCACCTTTAGTGCCTCTCCCAGTTGTGGGAGTCCCATTTGAGAGAGTAGGGATTGACATTGTTGGTCCCCTTGATCCTCCAACCTCCTCAGGCAACAGGTTTATACTTGTTGTAGTAGACGATGCTACTAGGTATCCTGAGGCAATTCCTATGAGGACTGTTACAGCTCTGGCTGTGGCTAAGGCCCTCCTTGGTATTTTTACTAGGGTCGGGTTTCCTAAGGAAGTAATCTCTGAGAGGGGGTTAAACTTTATGTCCCACTACATGAAAGCCATGTGGAAAACCTGTGGAGTTACTTATAAGTTCTCAACAGCTTATCACTCACAAACGAATGGGTTGGTAGAACGGTTCAACTGAACCATGAAGAGCATGATAGGTGCTTTAGAAGAACCCCTTAAGCGTAAGTGGGACCTTCTACTGCCATGCCTTCTATTTGCTTATAGAGAAGTCCCTCAGGAGGGAGTAGGTTATTCTCCCTTCGAGCTTCTCTATGGTCATCCCGTCAGAGGTCCATTGGCCCTGATTAAGGAGGGGTTGGAGAGTGCTCCTTCCCCCAAGCCAGTCAGAGTGTCTGACTACGTGATAGGTCTCCGGAGGAGAATGTCGCACATGATGACAGAAGCAAGCGATAACTTGAAAGCTGGACAAGCATTGGTCAAGCACTGGCACGATCAAAAGGCTAACATGGTTGAGTTCGCTCAAGACCAGCTCGTTCTCGTTATGATCCCAACAAGGCAGAGGGCCTTGCAAGACTAATGAATGGGACCCTTCAGAGTTGTGGGTAAATTCGGAGAGGTCAACTATTTGGTGGACTTGGGCAATCCCAAGGAGGCTCCGACAGTCTTCCACACCAACCGACTCAAAGCGTATGTCTCAAGACCTGATGTGGGAGCGTTGCTTCTAGCATCATCCGAGGAAGAAGAAGAGAGTGAAGCTCTTCCGGATCTCCTCAGAGGCTTACCTTTAGACGAAAAAATTGAAGGAGTAAATCTCTCTTCAAATCTGACACCCAAGCAACAAGAAGAGTGCAAATCTATGTTGAATCAGTTTGCCTCCCTGTTCTCGCTTTCGCCAGGCTTGACCCCTTGGGGCCAGCATGACATACTCACTGGTGACTGCCTGCCAGTCAAAAGCAGAGGATACCGAATGTCAGAAAATGTATGAACCCACATCAAAGGTGAGGTCAGCAAGATGCTCGATCTCGGGGTAATAGAGCCCTCTACTAGTCCATGGTCTAGCCCACTTGTGTTAGTTCCAAAGGCCGGATCTAAAGAACTTAGATTCTGCGTGGATTATAGAGCTCTTAATGCAGTCACCAAGACTGATGCCCACCCTTTGCTAAGAACAGATGAGTTGGTGGACAAACTTGGCGCAGCCAAGTTCCTCAGCACATTTGACTTGACGTCAGGCTATTGGCAAATAGCCCTGACAGACCATGCCAAGGAGAAAACTGCATTTTCGACCCCCGTTGGCTTATACCAGTTTAAGGTGATGCCTTTCGGATTGAAGAATGCACCTGCTACATTTCAACGGATGGTAAACCAGGTTCTGACTGGGATGGAGGACTTCTGCATGGCATACTTGGATGACATTGCAGTGTTCAGCAATTCCTGGGAAGAACATGTAACCCACCTGAGAGATGTTTTGCAGGCTCTTGGAAGAGCCCATCTGACCATAAAGGCGAGTAAATGCCAAATTGGACAGAGTAAGGTAGTCTATCTTGGACATGAGGTAGGAGGTGGAGAAATAAGGCCTTTGCTCAGTAAAATTGAAGCTGTGCAAAATTGGACAACACCTACTACTCAAACCCAAGTGAGAGCCTTCCTAGGCCTCACTGGGTATTACAGGAATTTCATCGAGAACTATGGGACCATAGCTTCTCCACTGAATGTCATCTCCTCGCCCAAATTTCCTAAAAAGGTTAGATGGAACGAGGAGTGCGATCAGGCTTTTGAAAACCTGAAAAAGGCTCTTTGCCAAGCCCCAGTACTCAGAGCTCCTGATTACCGCCAAGCTTTCATTGCGCAGACAGATGCTTCAAATTATGGAATAGGTGCCGTACTCAGTCAACTGGATGGGAAAGGTAGGGAGCACCCTGTTTGCTTCATCAGCCGCAAGCTGAAGGATCCTGAAACAAGGTGGGCAACAATCGAAAGAAAAAGCTTTGCTATCGTGTGGGCTCTGAAGAAGTTTAGGCGTACTTGTATGGTTCTACTTTTGTCATTCAGACTGACCACCAAACCTTGAGATGGTTAATGCAAATGAAAGGGGAGAACCCAAAACTACTGAGATGGTTGATCTGCCTACAAGGGTTTGATTTCACCATTGAGCACAGGTCAGGGTGTCACCACCAAAATGCTGATGGTCTCTCTAGGATGTATGTCATCAACTAGAGGTATGAGATTCATCCAGGAGTGGATTAAATCCTCCTATCCCTTAGTCTGGGGGGGGGGGGCGAGTGTTAGGGAGAATTCTCTGTTTAGGCTGAATTTCCTAACCTAGTGAGTCCCTCAGCAGCTTTGCTGGATTTCTGGAGTTTGTTTTTTTCCATCCTGCCAAGAGTGAGACTTTTTTTCTCCCACTCTTGGACATGAATGTGTGTAATTCCTTTGAATGTCAATGTGTTCCATGGGCTATGGGGTCTTTTACTCCATAGGGTCTCATATGTTTTGCTATGTGTGTTACAACGCACCCTCCGTGCCGTAGCACTGGGGCGTCCTAGCGGACCTCCGTCATAGACTCCATACCCGGGGACTGACTACTGTCTCCCCGGGCGTGTAAAGTCACCATTGGCTTTACTAGACCTAAATTTACTAACATAACTAGTACACACCATCCTATTGTGGAAGTACTAGTAGGGGTAATTCGATTACTCTTAGGTCTGTTATTTGAGGGGGCACTGTCCCGTCCCCCCTCGTCGAGTTTTGGCTGGTGGCAGTGGAAACTACTTGTTATTTTCGACCCAAAATATAACTCTATGGGATTCTTCCCATTGTTGGAGGTTAATACCTTTCCTCATTAATCTCTAACATACCACCAGTTTATTTATTTTAAATAAATCTATCGGTTGGTATTTTCTGCCAGAACTCGGTTTTTTAAAATGGCGTCTGTGTTCGTCTCTGTGACTCCTAAACCAAAGGTTGAGCCCTTTGTTCCACTTTTGGCGGGCCTCTACACAGAGGCCCTCCAAAGTGGTGCCATTCTGTCTGGGTACCACAGGGGGTGTGGGAGGGGTTTTAGGCACCCTGGACTGAGTTGCCTTGCCAACTTCGGTCGCACTCTGGTGTGATTGGCCCAAGTGGTGAGCCACCCCGCTCACCACTTATAGTGTTTTGATTGACAGCTAGGCTGAATGAATGGGGGTTTTCTGCATAAAAGCAGGGCTTTTGGGACTGGATCTTCAGAAGTCGCCACAGGACCTAAGAATCCGACGAGGGTAAAGCTGAGCCGACCTGCAACGACTACACCTCCGGTGGTGCCCTGCTGAACCGACTCACCACTTCCCGACGACAGAGGAGATCTCCCTGCCGGAGAGTCTCTTCCCCTGACTGGTGGGAACAACCAGTGCCCTTTGCTTTTTCTTCGCTCCAGGACGCAGTGGTCGAATTGCCTGTGCAGAGCACCTCGGCAACCGGATAGCCACTACCCCTGTACTGCGACCAAAAGGTGGTGCCTTGTGACGGAGCACTCCGCGGCTGGTCTCTTCCCTGGTGGTGCACCGGACTTCACTTTTCTTCGACGACGAGATCATCTCTACTCTTGGCAAAGACCTGACGTGCATCCACCACCAGGAACAACTGCCCCCGCCAGAGCTGTCTCTCCACAAACAAGGTACCGTGTCCGCCTGGCTTCCCTTTCTGCCGGATAGAGTGAGGTGTCTTATCCTCGGCTTTCCATTGGGTCGCCTCCAAGCTTTCTTAACTTTCTGTTCTGAACTGGTCCAATCTTTCGATAACAATTTGCGACAAAGACTCGAAGTGCATTTCGACTTTGATACTTTTCTGGGACACATCGCCTTGCCTCTCTCCGAGTGGGCCTGGCCTCTGAACTTTGTGATCTGCAGTAGACCCTGTCTTACTTGCCTTGCATTTGTTCGTAAAAGTATTGGTACCGAGTTTATTTCATAACCTGCCTTATTTTACTCTCCCGTCCTAACGAATACTAGAGTGCCATCTAGGTTAAAGCATACACCTCTGTCTGCAAATAAGTGATGCCGTTGAACCTAGACTTGTCGAACTATTGTTAGGGGGATTGATCTTTTTCTTATAGTAATTGCGATTGAAGTGTTTGCCGTATTAGTGCCAGAGTGTTTTGCATAGATGTGTTTTTATAAATAAATAACTATATATCTTTACACCGAAGCCTTGTTCCGTGTTTGCTTGTTCTACTGTGTAAATTGCCCTATTTTGTATACTCCACATACTGCCTAACTCTTCTTGAGGGAAGTCTGACTGCTCAGCCACAGCTACCAAGTGAATCTGTGTGGTACAGACTGCTACCAAGTGGGTTTACTGCCAAACACCTGTAGTCCTAAATCTTTTGCAGTGGTCCCAGAGGGAACTGCACAGGTTTCCGCCTAACAGCGCCGTCACCTTTTACGGCGCCGTTTAACCCATTCCGCCAGGGTCGTAATGAGGCCCATTATCTACAAAGCACTGCAGCATGTATCAATAAGAATCTACCAAAACATGGCCATACATCTCCAGCTTTAAAATCCTTACATTGTCTTCCGATCAAATCCAGAATCACTTTTAAGTTACTCACATTGCGCATACAGCTTTATACAGCACTGCTATATTGTAGCTAAAAAGGTATTCAAAATGGTGCCTTTCACGCAACCCACAGAGAGCACAATACAAGCACACGCTGGTCATTGCTCTCTTTCAAAGATCCAGTTTTTCAGACATACTGGGACTATCATCATGGCCAAATTAAGCAACAATCTACCTGCTGGTCAAATAGCACAGCCAGTTGAGCACTTGCCCCTGATATCTGTGCCCAGCCTGCTATAACAGGTTCGAATCCCAGGTCAATAAATTGAGTACCACGCTATGGGATGATATTGTCATATGTTATTTGAGTGCGCTGAGACCCATGGGTGTGTAGCTCTATATATGAAATAGATATTATTATTATTCCTCCAGATCTATGCATAATAGAAGATCATCTTCTATTTTGTAAATGTATAAAGGGGGTAATTCATAGAATTTAGCACAGAAGTGGGGCACGCGGCTGGCGCACAGAGGGAGCGTGTGCCAGCTTGCGCCAGCCACGTGTGCCAAAGCCCATTTTGACGCACAGCGTATTCATGGATACTTACAT
Organism: Ambystoma mexicanum; assembly: GCF_040938575.1. Lineage (NCBI taxonomy): Eukaryota > Metazoa > Chordata > Amphibia > Caudata > Ambystomatidae > Ambystoma > Ambystoma mexicanum. The sequence goes on along the minus strand of NC_090935.1, from coordinate 838,148,751 downwards.
CCATAACCAGCCATGGTGCAGAGTGGCACAGCGTCCCTGCAGCAGCGCCAGTTATGCCCCCAACCCCGCCCCATGCGCCAAGAACATTGCACAAATCCCCTACATGGCACAAAGGCCAGTGGACCAGCATATAGCCCCCCAACCATGAAAAAGCGCTGAAAACGCCATACAGCCCTCACGTGTCAGCGAAATCGCGTATAAAACTGCCCGCGCACGCCTCGGATTACGTGTACCCCGCTCGCACCAAAGAAATTGCCTGTAAAACTCCATGCGCACCCCTCGGATTACGTATACCCCGCTCGCGCCAGCGAAATCGTGTGTAAAAATCCCTGCGCACCCCTCGGATTACACGTACCCCGCTCAAGCCAGCGAAGTCACGTGTAAAACTCCCACGCAGCCCTCAGATTATGCATACCCCACTCGCGCCAGCAAAATCACGTTTAAAACTCCCCACGCACCCCTCGGATCATGCGCAGCCTGCTCGCGCCAGCAAAATCTCATTGAAACTCCCCGTACACCCCTCGGATTACGGGTACCCTGCTCGCGCCAGCAATATCGTGTGCAATACTCACTCCCGTACCCCCAGATTCATGCAGCAGTGTGGTGAGAAGCCACATGAACTCCCTGCAGCCAGACCAGGCCACAGGGGTCCACCCTACACCCCTCCCCATGCCCGCAGTCAGCCCATCCACCCTGACCGTGCCCCGCAGGCAGCCCATACACTCTGACCATGCCCTGCAGGCAGCCATCCACCCTCCCATGCCCCACAGGCAGCCCATCCACCTTGACCATGCCCTGCAGGCAGCCCATCCACTCTGACCATGCCCTGCACGCAGCCCATCCACCCTCCCAATGCCCCGCAGGCAGACCATCCACCCTGACCATGCCCCGCAGGCAGCCCATCCACCCTCCCCATTCCCCGCAGGCAGCCCATCCACCCTGACCATGCCCCGCAGGCAGCCCATCCACCCTCCCCATTCCCTGCAGGCAGCACATCCACACTGACCATGCCCTGCAGGCAGCCCATCCACCTTCCCCATGCCCCACAGGCAGCCCATCCACCCTGACCATGCCGCACAGGCAGCCCATCCACTCTGACCATGCCTTGCAGGCAGCCCATCCACCGTCCCCAGGCCCCGCAGGCAGACTATCCACCTTGACCATGCCCTGCAGGCAGCCCATCCACCATCCCCATGCCCCGCAGGCAGCTCATCCACCCTGACCATGCCTCGCAGGCAGCCCATCCACTCTGACCATGCCCTGCAGGCAGCCCATCCACCCTCCCCATGTCCCGCAGGCAGCCCATCCACCCTGACCATGCCTCGCAGGCAGCTCATCCACTCTGACCATGCCCTGCAGGCAGCCCATCCACCATCCCCATGCCCCTCAGGCAGCCCATCCACTCTGACCATGCCCCGCAGGCAGTCCACATGTCACCATGCAATTGGGAGCCCCAGCTCATGTCCCCCCACCCACTCCCCATTGACGGGCACCTGCCAACAGACCCGACTCATGTCCCCTCCACCGACGCCCCATTGACGGGCACCTGCCAGCAGGCCCCGACTCATGTCCCCACCCCCCATTGACATGCACCTGTCAGCAGGAGCCGACTCGTCAGCCCCACCCACCCCCTATTGATGGGCACCTGCCAGCAGGCCCTGACTCATGTCCCCCAAACACCACGTCATAACCATACAGACCCATGGCCCTAATACCAACCCAAATAACATCACCCCACCCCCCAGTACAAACACCCAATGATCCACTGCACCCACTCCCTACTAAATTACCCATTCCATGATAGTCTGAAAAGAACCAGCATGCCCATCAACACATGTCCTACAGAGCCACACAGTGACAACACATGATTTAGCCAATGCTCATGGAGACATGCACAAAAGAAATCATAGTAGACAACACCAAGAATGAAGAATAATGAAATGTATTAAAAATAAAAACAATGACAATATGAAAATCACACATGCAAATAAAGAAACAATGATAGCAATATGAAAAAGAAAGTGAAATCCAAGGAAAAATAAAAATCCAAAACATGAAAAAATAAAAGTGGCCCATCCCCAAAGTCCATAGAAATAAATCCCAAGATGAAAAGCATAAAAAAACATTACTCCATGTGAATATAAAAAAAAAAAAGTATGTACATGTAATATTGAAAAAAAAAGTCTGAAGGGTCTATTATCCCAAAACAAAAGGAAACATATCTAAAACCCAATCTTAAATACAACTATATACAAAAAGTGTACCCCACTGCATCCGATGCGTCCAAGAGGCGCCAGGCCTTCTTGCGGGTCTTGGACTTGTAGTCCTCCCAGCACTTCTGGACGTGTTTCATGTCGCGGGGTGCCACCCCCTCCCCGTTGATGGCACCCACTATGTCCTTCTAGATCCTCTTCGATTCTTCCAAGTCAGCGCGCGATGGTGTGAAGAGAGCATCATAATGCCCCAGAACTTGCTCCACCAGAATGTCAACTTCATTTGCACTGAAGCTGGCAGCCCTCTGCCTCTCTGCTGGGCGGTTGCAACTGGTGCCGGATGGTGTTTTGTCGGACATGGCAACCCCCGAGGCAGGTGTGGGTGGGCAACTGGGTCCTGGGGCTGGGCTGTAGAGTGATGGGATACCAGTCGGGAGACTTCTGTTCCAGCAGGGGTGGTCACAGCAATTGGACCCCTGCAGATGGCTGATGTGCAGGCACCAAATGGCAGGGCACTGTTGGCAGCAGGCAGGCAGGCAGCAGCAGATGGCTTGTAGGAGGCTCCCCGGGGCTCTGGGGGGAAGTAAAATGGCCTTCTGGGCAGGATCGTGTTCTTCCATGTGTTGTCGTGTGGCCAGCTTGATGCAGAGTGAATTTGCACATGAAAAAACAGAACGTCAGCATGTAATTCGAGGAACTGGCCTTAGCGTGTAAGCGCATAAGTGACGTGACGCGCGCGGGTGTTTCCCTCTGCCCAGGTGCATAGTGAATCCGCACATGCAAAAGCAGCACGTCCACCTGTGAATGCGTGTAATTCGAGGAAAGGGCCTTAGCATGTAAGCACGTAAGTGATGTGATGCGCGTGGGCGTTTCCCTCAGCATGGGTTAAAGGTGAGCGTGGCCCAGCAGTTCACTGTACGTGCTTTTCTTTGAGACCGACGCGTCTGTTGCTACTTCTTGTTGTTACACACAGCATCCCTTCACAGCGATCGAGGACGTACCTCTTCTTTTGGCGGGGGTCTTACCTACACGTGTTTTTCTTTCCCGCGCTTGTCAGACGGTGAGTCATGCATGCTATTTTTCCCACTGCGGGTCCCCCTGTGTATCCCTTACCTGTTTTTGAGGTCATATTAGCCTGTGTGTCCCACGTGTACGTGTTTTTCGTGTCTCTGGGTGCCACTGCGTACTGCGGGAGATTAATTCCACAAACATGGGCTACTGGGGGTTGCATACACGGTTTTATTGCATATTTTGGGTGCTTGAGCATTGCGTGACCTGTCATTATCTCACCGGGGTCACATACAGCCTTGCAGGTGCAGGGGTGCTGTTTACATCTAGTGCCCCACCCCCTTCACCCAAATTGCCCAGGACAATTCCAGTGTACACCTCCCATTGGCACTACTACATCAGTGCCATGGTTGGGAGGCCACAAAAGGAGAGGGGCGCCTCAGCTGGGTGTCCTCCATGTGGTGGGTGTGGTCAGGGACGTGGCCGCGGTGACCAGGGAGTAGGGGGAGTCCAGGGAGCCCAAGGTGGCTGCAGAGGGGGAAGAGGCAGGGGTGTTGCACTTCGGCAGCTCTTGCATCTGACACTGGCACCCATGTGACCCGGCAGTCAGTTTCATTTACTGCCACAGGCCCAATGGTAGTCGTAGCTGCAGGTGCAGCTGTAGCAACCACCACCCAGTCTCAGGGTTGGCCAGCGCATGATGCGTTGGCACCTGATGACTCCCAGGCAGGATTTTAGGTGGTCAGGAGGCACAAGGTAAGTGCACACAGGACTGCTCTGACTGTGGCACATGTCCCTGGGGCAGTGTTGTCATCTGGTTGCCCCGAGCAGCCGGGTGTCGGCAACTGCATGGGCAGATGCAGCCAACACCACCCTGGATGTGAATATGCCAGCCAGGACAGTCTTGGTCAATGACTTTGGCACAGCGGCTGTTGCTATGCTGGGTCCAGTCAAGAGCACCCAGCAGCCATTGACGCAAGTCAGGGATCCGTCTTAGTTCCACCTGCCTCTCCCTTGGTCCAGTCCACCAGCACCACTGCCGCTACTGATCAGGGCGGTATTTGCCAGTCAAGGTCCGGACGACTGCCCAAGAGGAGGAAGGTTGCTCCTGCACAAGAGGCTGGGACCCCAGACACAGCTCCGGCCTCCGGCACATCGAGGAAGAAGCCTTTCGGCAAACAGGAACTGGACTTCCTTGTGGGCTACGTGTTGGAACACAACCATGATATGCTAGTGGGCACAACATTTTCACACTACGCCTGCCCAGCATTGGGACCACTGGAAGCATGTTGCAGAGGGTGTTAGTGCATTTGGACATGAGGTGGGCACAGCTCAGGAGTGCAAAAAGTGTTGGGATGACCTCTGACGCTGTGCTAAGCTAAAGCGTGCCTCCAATTATGCCATGACTCGGGCGACTGGCAGTGGCCCACCACCTGAGGAGGAAGAACTCACAACGCACAAGGTGATCGCTGCAGAGTTCATCCCAGCAGAATTGGTCGAAGGAGTGGGCGCGAAGCTGGATTTTGATGGCATGTCCGGTGAGTGTTGTTGCGTGTTTGTCCAGCCCATGTGTGGTTTGCTTGTGTGATGTGGTGTGCTTGACTGCCACTACATGCTATGTGTACATGGTTCTCATGTGCAAGTCATGTAATGCTTCACTAATGCGTGCCTGCTGTGCTGCATGCTGGACATGTAGAGCAGATGGGGACTGTCCCCATCACCACACTTGCACCCTACTCACATGCTAGTCACCCGGCTGCCCCTCCGGTCCATGTTCCAGCTCACTGGCCCTTCTGCAAGTAGCCTGGGGTGTCTTTCCACTCAGCACTCAGACTAGACTGACGTGCATGTGTGTTCTGCCCCACGTAGGCATGCTCCCTTGCCCCTCTGACCCCTGCACCCCAATTTCACCATGGCACTGGTGGGTAACATGTTGGACTACTTCAATGGCCTGTTCAACGCTCCTGTGTACATGCACACTTCCCCCTGCCAACCTGCCAGACACATACTGTGGGGTACATCCTTTGTCCTGGATGCAGGGTGTCTCACTCGGACTGAGCAGATGGCAGATGCTCCGCAGGGACATGAGTGCCCATTCATGCTCCATGTGAATTCCATGCATGCCCCTATGTGTCCTTGGGAGAATGATCATTGTAGTACGTGTCCAAGATGACATACATTTAATGGCATTTGTTCATCCATCCCATGCTCACCTTGGCTCAGTCCTGCATCACGCATATGTTTAGGGTGTCATAGTCTGTGTACTACGGAGGGTTCATCATGTGTCCTGCTTACTGTCCCATTCTCATCTGCTGTGTTGTCAGTTGACTCAGATGATGCAATTGACGCTACTCAACACTGTCTGCCAATACACAGTTCTCTGGTCAACCTTTCACTGCCATGCAATGCCTCCCTGCATTTTCACTAAGGGGGGGAGTGGGAGGGGGTTGCCTGTAGCCATGCAACCCATTGCATGCACATTGCACGTGATGCCTGAACTTGCCCTTACACTGCCTTCATGTTTATTGATTGACATCATAATGTACTTGTTGATGTAGATAGTCGATAACATACACATGTTCTGCACTGCACCAACCCACTTCTGAGCCATGTTACACTGTTCTACATGTCTACTCACTGCTGCAACGTCAAAGTGACCTGGCATGTATGGTCAGATTGTCATCCCTTCACTGTCATGAAAGGCATGGGCACAAGTGCATCCTGTGACACATGTACTCAGTATTGGAACACCCTAGCGGGTGTTTAGCAAAGTTGATTGGTCAATCTGTGGCCTATACTAACTGCTATAGGCCGCAGATTGATTATAGCCTGCCAATCGGGTGTAATGACTGTGGAGCTGCCTTCACGTGTGTATGTGTACACTTTTACATATATCAAAGCAAGCAGCGTTGTAGCTGCTTGCTTTGCTGTATAGGATGCTGTTCATAATCACCATACGGGTGTATATGAACACAGGTGTTTTTGAACACTTTCACATGTACATATCCAAGCAGCTTCCATGTTGTGTAGTGCAGCATTGCAGCTACTCACTTATGTGTGTGTGAAAGTGTTCATTTACACATGTGTTCTCTGCAGATTTTTTGTTCAATTACTAATATGTAGTTGATTACCGTTAATGCTGCTGAGATTTCAGCATTGCGCCCGTTATGTTCAACTGGCACAATCCTGAAGGTGAACTGTCGTGCAGTATGTGTACGGCCAGTCCCACTTAGCTAATCTGGTGGGGCCTGGACGTGACGATTTGACGCACTGAATAATGTTTTAGGGCACAATCAATGCACAATGTGCTCAATCAGGCCCTGAGGGGTGTTCTGGAGGCCTCATGGACCAGCAGCTTGGACCGTACTGGGCATTATGGTCCCTCATGCCTGTTTGAAGGCCCTCGCTTTGCTTGGGAAATTCACTATGTCTACATGGCCATGAAGCCCGGTACGGGCCGAGCTGCAGATGGATGAAGCTATATTGGTGATGATGATTTAGTGATGCATGTGTACATGCATATTACGTGTGTCATGGTGTTTTTGGATTGACTTGCAGCTGTGGCCATTTGGCTGTTTAGACATGGTTATGGTATGTACCATCTCTTTGTAGCCATCTGTCATTTCTGACTGTGACATGTGCCTGACAGAGGTGGTGTTTGATGGAGTTGATATACTACATTCAGTACATGTGTAGGCTTCGCTATGTACACATATCCATTTCTGCTTTTGTGATGCGTTTGTATATCAATGCCACTGGATGCATGGTGGAATTTCAGTTGTGTGTGACATGTCTGCTTCATGTGTTGGCTGTCGATGTGATGCCTATGTGTGCGTGTGTTATGTGCCTCTGACATGTGTACTCATGTTTGTTTTTTCAACATTACAGATGATGACGCAATGGAGCCAGAGGATGGTGATGTCATTCCAGACACAGGTTTGCTATTACATCAGCAACCCGGCACAAGTGGGGGTTGCGGGGTGGTATACCACGAGAACCAACGTGTGCTCCAGACCATCGTGACCAGGGCTGGCAATCAGTCTAGCTCTGATGATCACTCTGACAACAATGTTAAGTTGGATGTGCGTCATGTCCATTCGTCGACGGTGAGTGATCCTGATGTGGACGATCTTCTGTCCACGAGACCTGCACTGAGGGGCCAGACAGTGTTGGAACCTCTGCAGCAAAACAGAAACGTGATGGCTGGGAGGTTTTGAATGAATCATAACCACGGGCAAAGTTCTGGGCAACCCTCCAGACCATCGTTTTTCAGCCTGCCAAGCCATTACAGAAGGGGAAAATCCATATGCAAATCAGGCTTGGTCCTACCCCAAAAGAAGCAGTCCAGCCCGAACTGCTAGGTCACATCCCTTCTGCATGAGACCACAAGCATCCCCAGACATGTTTCAGCCTTGTTGGGCGTCATCAGTGAGGAGTAGCTTGGGTCTCTAGGCCCGGCAGACTCGGGACCCACGTCTGGGCATACCCGTCCCACTCGGGGTGACTTTAGCAAAACAGAAACGTGATGGCTGGAAGGTTTTGAATGAATCATAACCACGGGCAAAGTTCTGGGCAACCCTCCAGACCATCGTTTTTCAGCCTGCCAAGCCATTACAGAAGGGGAAAATCCATATGCAAATCAGGCTTGGTCCTACCCCAAAAGGAGCAGTCCAGCCCGAACTGCTAGGTCACATCCCTTCTGCATGAGACCACAAGCATCCCCAGACATGTTTCAGCCTTGTTGGGCGTCATCAGTGAGGAGTAGCTTGGGTCTCTAGGCCCGGCAGACTCGGGACCCACGTCTGGGCATACCCGTCCCACTCGGGGTGACTTTAGCAAAACAGAAACGTGATGGCTGGAAGGTTTTGAATGAATCATAACCACGGGCAAAGTTCTGGGCAACCCTCCAGACCATCGTTTTTCAGCCTGCCAAGCCATTACAGAAGGGGAAAATCCATATACAAATCAGGCTTGGTCCTACCCCAAAAGGAGCAGTCCAGCCCGAACTGCTAGGTCACATCCCTTCTGCATGAGACCACAAGCATCCCCAGACATGTTTCAGCCTTGTTGGTCGTCATCAGTGAGGAGTAGCTTGGGTCTCTAGGCCCGGCAGACTCGGGACCCACGTCTGGGCATACCCGTCCCACTCGGGGTGACTTTAGCAAAACAGAAACGTGATGGCTGGAAGGTTTTGAATGAATCATAACCGCGGGCAAAGTTCTGGGCAACCCTCCAGACCATCGTTTTTCAGCCTGCCAAGCCATTACAGAAGGGGAAAATCCATATGCAAATCAGGCTTGGTCCTACCCCAAAAGGAGTTCGGGCTGGACTGCCCCTTTTGGGGTGGGGCCAAGCCTGATTTGCATATGGGCTTTCCCTTCTGTAATGGCTTGGCAGGCGAAGAACGGTGGTCTGGAGGGTTGCCCAGAGCATTGCCAGTGGTTAAGATTAATTCTAAACCTTCCAGCCATCACCTCTTTGTTTTTGCTATGTCACCCCGAGTGGGACGGGTATGCCCAGACGTGGGTCCCGTGCCTGCTGGGCCTAGAGACCCAAGCTACTCCTCACTGATGAGCCTCAACAAGGGCGAAACATGTTTGGGGATGCTTGTGGTCTCGTGCAGAAGGGATGTGGCTTAGCAGTTCGGGCTGGACTGCCCCTTTTGGGGTGGGGCCAAGCCTGATTTGCATATGGTTTTTCCCTTCTGTAATGGCTTGGCAGGCGAAGAACGGTGGTCTGGAGGGTTGCCCAGAGCATTGCCAGTGGTTAAGATTAATTCTAAACCTTCCAGCCATCACCTCTTTGTTTTTGCTATGTCACCCCGAGTGGGACGGGTATGCCCAGACGTGGGTCCCGTGCCTGCTGGGCCTAGAGACCCAAGCTACTCCTCACTGATGAGCCTCAACAAGGGCGAAACATGTTTGGGGATGCTTGTGGTCTCGTGCAGAAGGGATGTGGCCTAGCAGTTCGGGCTGGACTGCCCCTTTTGGGGTGGGGCCAAGCCTGATTTGCATATGGTCTTTCCCTTCTGTAATGGCTTGGCAGGCGAACAACGGTGGTCTGGAGGGTTGCCCAGAGCATTGCCAGTGGTTAAGATTAATTCTAAACCTTCCAGCCATCACCTCTTTGTTTTTGCTATGTCACCCCGAGTGGGACGGGTATGCCCAGACGTGGGTCCCGTGCCTGCTGGGCCTAGAGACCCAAGCTACTCCTCACTGATGAGCCTCAACAAGGGCGAAACATGTTTGGGGATGCTTGTGGTCTCGTGCAGAAGGGATGTGGCCTAGCAGTTCGGGCTGGACTGCCCCTTTTGGGGTGGGGCCAAGACTGATTTGCATATGGTCTTTCCCTTCTGTAATGGCTTGGCAGGCGAAGAACGGTGGTCTGGAGGGTTGCCCAGAGCATTGCCAGTGGTTAAGATTAATTCTAAACCTTCCAGCCATCACCTCTTTGTTTTTGCTATGTCACCCCGAGTGGGACGGGTATGCCCAGACGTGGGTCCCGTGCTTGCTGGGCCTAGAGACCCAAGCTACTCCTCACTGATGAGCCTCAACAAGGGCGAAACATGTTTGGGGATGCTTGTGGTCTCGTGCAGAAGGGATGTGGCCTAGCAGTTCGGGCTGGACTGCCCCTTTTGGGGTGGGGCCAAGCCTGATTTGCATATGGTCTTTCCCTTCTGTAATGGCTTGGCAGCCGAAAAACGGTGGTCTGGAGGGTTGCCCAGAGCATTGCCAGTGGTTAAGATTAATTCTAAACATTCCAGCCATCACCTCTTTGTTTTTGCAGTGTTGGAACGTCTGCCTGTGGTGGATCGGGACGCACGCTCACACCCCACAGCAGTTTGTTAGGTGGAAACCTGTGCAGTTCCCTCTGGGACCACTGCAAAAGATTTAGGACTACAGGCGTTGGCGGTGAACCCACTTGGTAGCAGTCTGCACCACACAGATTCACGTGGTAGCTGTGGCTGAGCAGTCAGACTTCTCTCAAGAAAAGTTGAGCAGTATGTGGAGTATACAAAATAGGGCAATTCTTCACAGCAAGACAAGCAAACACGCAACAAGGCTTAGTGTAAAGATGTTAAGGTATTTATTTATAACAAAATGTCTATGAAAAACACTATGGCAAATCACGGCAAACAAATCAAACACAATTACTCTACGGAGTAGATAATCAATCCCCCTAGCAATATCGACAACTCTAGGTTCTACTGGTACCACTTATTTTTAGACAGAGGTGTATACCTCAACCTAGATGACACTCGAATATTAGTTAGGACGGGAGAGAAAAAGATAGGCAGGTTACGAAATCAACACAGTTCGCTCTATCGGATAAAATGCAAGGCAGGAAGGCAAGAATCACAATAGATCGTACAGTTCAGAGGCCAGGCCCACTCGGAGAGAGGCAAGGCGCGATGTCCCAAAAAGTCTCTAGTGGAGATGCATTCAAGTCTGTATTGCAAATTGTTATCGGTGGATTGAACCAGTTCAGAACAACGAATGAGAAAAGCTTGGAGGCGACCCAACGGAACGGAGAGGATTAAGACACCTCACTCGAACCGATCGAAAGGGAAGCCAGGCGGACACGGTACCTTGTTGTAGAGGGCAGCTCCGGCGGGGGCAGTTGTTCCTGGTGGTGGATGCCCGTCGGGTCTTAGCCAAGAGTAGAGATGATCTCGTCGTCGAAGAAAATGAAGTCCGGTGCACCACCAGGGAAGAGACCAGCCGCATAGTGCTCCGTCCCAAGGCACCACCTTTTGGTCGTGGTTCAGGGGTAGTGGATATCCGGTTGCCGAGGTGCTTCTGCACGGGCAATTCGACCACTGCGTCCTGAGGCGAATAAAAAGCAAAGGGGACTGGTTGTTCCCACCAGTCAGGGGAAGAGACTCTCCGGCAGGGAGATCTCCTCTGTCGTCGGGAAGTGGTGAGTCGGTTCTGCAGGGCTCCACCGGAGGTGTCGTCGTGCAGGTCGGCTCAGCGTTACCCTCGTCGCATTCTTAGGTCCTGTGGCGACTTCTGAAGATCCAGTCCCAAAAGCCCTGCTTTTATGCAGAAAACCCCCATTCATTCAGCCTAGCTGTCAATCAACACATGCTAAGTGGTGCGCGGGAACGCTCACCACTATGGCCAATCACTCCAGAGTGCGACCTGAGTTGGCAAGGCAACTCGGTCCAGGGTGCCTAAACCCCCTCCCACACCCCTGAGGTAACCCAGACAGAATGGCACCACCTTGGAGGGTCTCTGTACAGAGGCCCGCCAAAAGTGGAACAAAGGGCTCAACCTTTGGTTTAGGAGTCACAGAGACGAACACAGACGCCATTTTACAAACCGAGTTCTGGCAGAAAATACCACTCGATAAACTTATTTAAGATAAGTAGATCGGTGGTACGTTAGAGATTAACGAGAAAAAGAGCCAATCTCCAACAATGGGATGAATCCCATAGGGTTATGCTCGGGGTTGAACATAACAAGTAGTTTCCACTGCCACCAGCCAAAACTCGACGAGGGGGGACGGGACAGTGCCCCCTCAAATAACAGACCTAGGAGTAATCGAATTACCCCTACTAGTATGTCCACAATAAGATGGTTTGTACTAGTCCTGTTAGTAAATGTAGGTCTAATATAGCCAATGGTGACTTTACATGCCCGGGGAGATAGTAGTCAGTCCCCGGGTATGGAGTCTATGACGGAGGTCCGCTAGGACGCCCCAGTGCTACGGCACGGAGGGTGCGTTGTAACACACATAGCAAAACATATGAGACCCTATGGAGTAAAAGACCCCATAGCCCATGGAACACATTGACATTCAAAAGAATTACACACATTCATGTCCAAGAGTGGGAGAAAAAAAGTCTCACTCTTGGCAGGATGGAAAAAAACAAACTCCAGAAATCCAGCAAAGCTGCTGGGGGACTCACTAGGTTAGGAAATTCAGCCTAAACAGAGAATTCTCCCTAACACTCGCCCCCCCCAGACTAAGGGACAGGAGGATTTAATCCACTCCTGGATGAATCTCATACCTCTAGTCGATGACATACATCCTAGAGAGACCATCAGCATTTTGGTGGTGACACCCTGACCTGTGCTCAATGGTGAAATCAAACCCTTGCAGGCAGATCGACCATCTCAATAGTTTTGGGTTTTCCCCTTTCATTTGCATTAACCATCTCAAGGGTTGGTGGTCAGTCTGAATGACAAAAGTAGAACCATACAAGTACGGCCTAAACTTCTTCAGAGCCCACACGATAGCAAAGCATTCTCTTTCGATTGTTGCCCACCTTGTTTCAGGATCCTTCAGCTTGCGGCTGATGAAGCAAACGGGGTGCTCCCTACCTTTCCCATCCAGTTGACTGAGTACGGCACCTATTCCTACATTTGGAACATCTGCGTGCACAATGAAGTGTTGGCGGTAATCAGGAGCTCTGAGTACTGGGGCTTGGCAAAGAGCCTTTTTCAGGCTTTCAAAAGCCTGATTGCACTCCTCGTTCCATTTAACCTTTTTAGGAAATTTGGGCGAGGAGATGACATTCAGTGGAGAAGCTATGGTCCCATAGTTCTCTATGAAATTCCTGTAATACCCAGTGAGGCCTAGGAAGGCTCTCACCTGGGTTTGAGTAGTCGGTGTTGTCCAATTTTGCACAGATTCAATCTTACTGAGCAAAGGCCTTATTTCTCCACCGCCTACCTCATGCCCAAGATAGACTACCTTACTCTGTCCAATTTGGCATTTACTCGCCTTTATGGTCAGATTGGCTCGTCCAAGAGCCTGCAAAACATCTCTCAGGTGGGTTACATGTTCTTCCCAGGAATTGCTGAACACTGCGATGTCATCCAAGTATGCCATGCAGAAGTCCTCCATCCCATTCAGAACCTGGTTTACCATCCGTTGAAACGTAGCAGGTGCATTTTTCAATCCGAAAGGCATTACCTTAAACTGGTATAAGCCAACGGGGGTAGAAAATGCCGTTTTCTCCTTGGCATGGTCTGTCAGGGCTATTTGCCAATAGCCTGACGTCAAGTCAAATGTGCTGAGGAACTTGGCGGCGCCAAGTTTATCCACCAACTCATCTGTACTTGGCAAAGGGTGGGCATCAGTCTTGGTGACTGCATTAAGAGCTCTATAGTCAACGCAGAATCTAAGCTCTTTAGATCCGGCCTTTGGTACTAACACAACTGGGCTAGACCATGGACTAGTAGAGGGCTCTATTACCCCGAGATCAAGCATCTTGCTGACCTCACCTTTGATGTGGGTTCGTACGTTTTCTGACATGCGGTATCCTCTGCTTTTGACTGGTAGACAGTCACCAGTGAGTATGTCGTGCTGGCCCCAAGGGGTCAAGCCTGGTGAAAGCGAGAACAGGGAGGCAAACTGATTCAACATAGATTTGCACTCTTCTTGTTGCCCGGGTGTCAGATTGGAGGAGAGGTTCACTCCTTCAATTTTTTTATCTAAAGGTAAGCCTCTGAGGAGATCCGGAAGAGCTTCACTCCCTTCTTCTTCCTCGGATGATGCTAGAAGCAACGCTCCTACATCAGGTCGTGAGACATACGCTTTAAGTCGGTTGGTGTGGAAGACTGTCGGAGCCTCCTTGGGATTGCCCAAGTCCACCAGATAGTTAACCTCTCCGAGTTTACCCACTACTCGGAAGGGTCCCATCCACTTATCTTGCAAGGCCCTCTGCCTTGTTGGGATCATAACGAGAATGAGCTGGTCTTGAGCGAACTCAACCATGTTAGCCTTTTGATCGTGCCAAAGCTTGACCAATGCTTGTCCAGCTTTCAAGTTATCGCTTGCTTCCGTCATCATGTGTGACATTCTCCTCCGGAGACCTATCACGTAGTCAGTCACTCTGGCTGGCTTGGGGGAAGGAGCACTCTCCAACCCCTCCTTAATCAGGGCCAATGGACGTCTGACGGGATGACCATAGAGTAGTTCGAAGGGAGAGTAACCTACTCCCTCCTGAGGGACTTCTCTATAAGCAAAGAGAAGGCATGGCAGTAGAAGGTCCCACTTACGCTTAAGGGGTTCCTCTAAAGCACCTATCATGCTCTTCATGGTTCGGTTGAACCGTTCTACCAACCCATTGGTTTGTGGGTGGTAAGCTGTTGAGAACTTGTAAGTAACTCCACAGGTTTTCCACATGGCTTTCATGTAGTGGGACATAAAGTTTGACCCCCTGTCAGAGATCACTTCCTTAGGAAACCCGACCCTGGTAAAAATACCAAGGAGGGCCTTAGCCACAGCCGGAGCTGTAACAGTCCTCATAGGAATTGCCTCAGGATACCTAGTAGCATGGTCTACTACAACAAGTATAAACCTGTTGCCTGAGGAGGTTGGAGGATCAAGGGGACCAACGATGTCAATCCCTACTCTCTCAAATGGGACTCCCACAACTGGGAGGGGCACTAACGGTGCCACATTCTTGGCTCCAACCGTACCAGAAATCTGGCAGGTGTGGCAGCTCCAGCAGTGTTTTTCTACTTCGGCCCCCATCTTTGGCCAATAGAAGTAGTGCGAGAGCCTTTCCTTAGTCTTCTTGAAACTCAAGTGACCAGCCAAAGGAATCTCGTGGGCTAACTGCAAGAACTGTGCTCTGTTCTCTTGGGGTACTACAAGTCGTTTGTAGTCTCCAGGTGCAGACTCGGTCGGTTCACTGTAGAAGAGGCCATCTTCCCAGTGCAACCTGTATTTCCCAGGCTCTTGCCCTTCAGCCTGAGCTTCTGCCTGGCGGCGAAGACCTTCCAGAGTTGGACATTCTCTCTGTCCCTTATTGAAGTCTGCCCTGCTGGGTCCACCTTCTGCCAGTAAAGACTGCAGCTCAGGATGGTCAACAGGATCCAGATCTCCAATGAGTTCTTGGCCTTCCATTAGCTCTTCCTCAGAGTCTAATTCTACCACACAGGGTTGTACCTCCCTCTCAGCCTCGGCTGGAGGTGGAGTTACGGGTGTGATGTGGGACAACCGCGGGGAAGTCTGTGTCGTCTGCACTGGAATGCTGGCTGCTGGTTTCGGGATAGAAGTCTTAGGTTTCCCTTTCGCTTCTGATTTCTTGGAGACAGCGGGCGACAATTCCAGTGGAGCAGGAGTGATATCTTTCTTCATCATCTCCTGGAGAGTTCCGCGCATGGTCCTCTCTCTTGCAGGTCTGGTTAGCTCCTGTAACCGTTTACTAGGAGGTCTGGGAGTATGCGATACAACTCCGAGGGTTTTCAAATCGTTACCCAACAGTACGCGTCCTGGTACCTCACTCTGTATGCTGACAGGAATCTTCACAGTCATGTCGTTACACTGGATGAGAACTGGTAATTGGGGAAGCATCTGCACAGGCCCTCCAGCTAACTTGGTGAGGCATTTGGGTGCCTTAGCAACATCCTCGGCCTGAAAAAACGATTTATCCACCACAGTTATGCTGTCCCCAGTGTCCCTAATGGCAGGAGTCTCCTGACCATTCACCTGGACACTGTCCTTATAATACTCTTTAGTATTATCGGGGATAGAATTATAGACATCCAAATTCTGTTGTTCCCACAACCCCAGAGATACTAAAGAAACGCTGGCTGAGACTCCGATGGGTTCGTCAGCTAGCAGTAGAAAGTTTCCACTTGCCATTTGGACTTCCTCCTCTGGAGCGAAGGCTAAGGAGACAAGCTGGACCCCTGAAGGTTTACCCTTACATCTGGGATCTCCTTTCACGTGATCAGTCGAGCCACAAACAAAGCATTTACCGAATGCTTTCTGGAATGGTGGCTTGTTCTGACCTCCTTCCGGTTTGGCACCAGAAGACACACTATTCTGCTGTGGTTTTCCCGGTGGCTTACCCTTCTGGTTTTGTTTGTGGCCCTCTTTGGAATGTGAGTTATTCGAATTCTCTTTTGAGTCTTTTTTAGGCTGTTTTCCCTCATCCTTTTTCTGAGTTGCCCCAGAATCCTTATGAGTAGCCCTGTTGGCAACCCATAAGTCAGCAGCCTTAGCTAGCTCCCTGGAATCCAATTCCTTCGAATCAGCCAAGTGTTGTCTGAGCTCAGGAGAACAGGCATCATAAATAGACTCCAACATAAAAAGATTTCTCATACCTTCATAAGTGTTCACTTTGTAACCCTTAATCCATCCCTCTAAGTTTTTCAACCCTTCACTCACCCAGGTAGCCCAAAGGGGTACCATCATGTTTTTTGAGGGTTCTAAACCTCTTAAGATACTGGGAAGGGGTCTTCCCGAATCTAGCTATCAAAGCTAGTTTCACACTTTCGTAATCCGTCTTATCCGCCTCCCCCAACTCCATTACCACATCAGTCGCAACAGGAGGGAGCCTAGAGAACAACCAGGGGAGCAACGCATTCCCTGTGATGCCCTGGAGCCCATGATTGTATTCAAACAGTTTCAACCAATCCAACAAATCCAATCTCGGTTCATACATACCCACTAATTCCTTCGGCATCTGGGGTCTTTTGGGACTGGAGCTCCTCGAGGAACCAGAGGAGAGAGAAGCATTTTCCATAGACAACTTTTTCATCTCTAATTCGTGATTAAGTTCTATTTCTCTGAGTCTTAACTCAGCTTGCTTCTGCTCAGCCTGGGCATTCATCCGTCTGAACTCGAGCTCTTGGTTTCGTTCAGATTGAGCCAAGAACCGTTTATATTCTAGTTCGAGCTTCTTTTTTTCTAGTTCAAAATAAGCAGGGTTACTTGTGGGACCTGGTATGGGCCCCGTAGGCACAGCTGGTAAGGCAGGTAGAGGAGCAGGTGAGACAGTTTCGTTAGCCTCTCCGCCCTCGTCAGCCTCTTCATCGCTATCATCAGAATCACGATTCAGATCAACACCATTACTGTTTTCTACAGTTGCTGGAGAGATTGGTTCCTCTGAACCAGTACCCAGACTTTGGTTCGCCAGCAATCTCTCGATTAGTTCTAATTTCTTGCCTCTTACAGGAAGATTCTCTTGCCTACAGAGAGCTCGCAGACTCTCGGTATTTTCACTTGACAAAGACTCTTGACTGTAAGTTTCCATCGTAGACATGTTTTTGAAAGTTGCTTTTTGTGCAAAGTTTTGTGGTTAGTTATCCTACAGTGTCGAAAAGCACTCTAAACTGTATACTCGATACAAATCCCACCGCTGTACACCAGTGTTAGGCGGAAACCTGTGCAGTTCCCTCTGGGACCACTGCAAAAGATTTAGGACTACAGGCGTTGGCGGTGAACCCACTTGGTAGCAGTCTGCACCACGCAGAATCACGTGGAATCTGTGGCTGAGCAGTCAGACTTCTCTCAAGAAAAGTTGAGCAGTATGTGGAGTATACAAAATAGGGCAATTCTTCACAGCAAGACAAGCAAACACGCAACGAGGCTTAGTGTAAAGATGTTAAGGTATTTATTTATAACAAAATGTCTATGAAAAACACTATGGCAAATCACGGCAAACAAATCAAACACAATTACTCTACGGAGTAGATAATCAATCCCCCTAGCAATATCGACAACTCTAGGTTCTACTGGTACCACTTATTTTCAGACAGAGGTGTATACCTCAACCTAGATGACACTCGAATATTAGTTAGGACGGGAGAGAAAAAGATAGGCAGGTTACGAAATCAACACAGTTCACTCCTATCGGATAAAATGCAAGGCAGGAAGGCAAGAATCACAATAGATCGTAGAGTTCAGAGGTCAGGCCCACTCGGAGAGAGGCAAGGCGCGATGTCCCAAAAAGTCTCTAGTGGAGATGCATTCAAGTCTGTATTGCAAATTGTTATCGGTGGATTGAACCAGTTCAGAACAACGAATGAGAAAAGCTTGGAGGCGACCCAACGGAATGGAGAGGATTAAGACACCTCACTCGAACCGATCGAAAGGGAAGCCAGGCGGACACGGTACCTTGTTGTGGAGGGCAGCTCCGGCGGGGGCAGTTGTTCCTGGTGGTGGATGCACGTCGGGTCTTTGCCAAGAGTAGAGATGATCTCGTCGTCGAAGAAAATGAAGTCCGGTGCACCACCAGGGAAGAGACCAGCCGCGGAGTGCTCCGTCCCAAGGCACCACCTTTTGGTCGCGATTCAGGGCTAGTGGCTATCCGGTTGCCGAGGTGCTTCTGCACGGGCAATTCGACCACTGCGTCCTGAGGCGAATAAAAAGCAAAGGGGACTGGTTGTTCCCACCAGTCAGGGGAAGAGACTCTCCGGCAGGGAGATCTCCTCTGTCGTCGGGAAGTGGTGAGTCGGTTCCGCAGGGCTCCACCGGAGGTGTCGTCGTGCAGGTCGGCTCAGCGTTACCCTCGTCGCATTCTTAGGTCCTGTGGCAACTTCTGAAGATCCAGTCCCAAAAGCCCTGCTTTTATGCAGAAAACCCCCATTCATTCAGCCTAGCTGTCAATCAACACATGCTAAGTGGTGCGCGGGAACGCTCACCACTTGGGCCAATCACTCCAGAGTGCGACCGAAGTTGGCAAGGCAACTCGGTCCAGGGTGCCTAAACCCCCTCCCACACCCCTGAGGTAACCCAGACAGAATGGCACCACCTTGGAGGGTCTCTGTACAGAGGCCCGCCAAAAGTGGAACAAAGGGCTCAACCTTTGGTTTAGGAGTCACAGAGACGAACACAGACGCCATTTTACAAACCGAGTTCTGGCAGAAAATACCACTCGATAAACTTATTTAAGATAAGTAGATAGGTGGTACGTTAGAGATTAACGAGAAAAAGAGCCAATCTCCAACAATGGGATGAATCCCATAGGGTTATGCTCGGGGTGGAACATAACAAGTAGTTTCCACTGCCACCAGCCAAAACTCAACGAGGGGGGATGGGACAGTGCCCCCTCGAGTAACAGGTCTAGGAGTAATCGAATTACCCCTACTAGTACGTCCACAATAAGATGGTTTGTACTAGTCCTGTTAGTAAATTTAGGTCTAGTAAAGCCAATGGTGACTTTACATGCCCGGGGAGACAGTAGTCAGTCCCCGGGTATGGAGTCTATGGTGGGGGTCCGCTAGGACGCCCCAGTGTTACGGCACGTAGGGTGCGGTGTAACACACATAGAAAAACGTATGAGACCCTATGGAGTAAAAGACCCCATAGCCCATCGAACACATTGACATTTCAAAGGAATTACACACACATACATGTCCAAGAATGGGAGAAAAGAGTCTCACTCTTGGCAGGATGGAAAAAAACAAACTCCAGAAATCCAGCAAAGCTGCTGGGGGACTCACTAGGTTAGGAAATTCAGCCTAAACAGAGAATTCTCCCTAACACAGTTGCTGATGTGCCTCGGGCAACATGTCAATGGAGGGATGTAGTCCTGTAGCCGGGGGCGGTGTCAATCCAGCGAGGACCACGGCTCCTTGGGCCCCACGGTTGTCAAGTCCGGCAACGAGGTGGCTGTGCGCCACCGGGGTATACTGAGTGGGAGCAATCCATGTATGCCAATTCAGAACAACAGGTGACAGCTATTGATAAGATCGCTCAGAGCATGGAACGTGTGGCCCAATCCATGCTCCCCCCCTGCTAGGCAGGTGAAGCTCCAGCAGCGGGCAGCACAGTCCACGGGCCGCTCACTCAGGCTGGGCATGGCAGCCTCAGACAGGGCACGTGGGCTGAAACGGTGTCTCTGCGTCAAGCACTTGCTGCACACGCAGAGGCACACATGGAGGCCCTGAGGGATGACCATCAATCCTTCAGATCTACTCTGGGTGTGCTTAACATGGCCCAGAGGCAGCGGTCAGAGGAGAGGTTGGAGCAGCTTGAGAATACCATCTCGGCTGAGCTACGTGCATGCCGGGAGGTGCTCCAGATGTCATGCAAGGCCATGCAGGAAGAACGTTACAATACGTTTGCAATAGGAAGCACACCTATCACGTAAGATGTTGCATGCTGACCTACGTGCCATCACCACACAGGACTGGGATTACCAGTCCTGCAGATTTGCTGCCATCGAGGGGCAAGCTGCGCATAGGCGTGGTCAGGGTACTGTTCCACCTCCACCTTCTGATTTCTGTCCAGAGGGTGAGCAGGACAACGACTTATCCCCCACACAGGTTGGGCCGTGCAGGCGTTGAGCCCATGCCGTTTTTATTTTTGATCTCAACATCATCGCATGTGGGTGTTAAGGTACACTCTGTACCTCCCCCCTCCTGGGTGCCCCCCACCCCGGGACGTATGTGGCCATTTTTTATTGTATTAGTATAATATTGTTTGTCTATTGTGCATTCATGTGACGGTGTGGTGCTTTGTGGCTTTTGAAAGCATCCACTGTCTGTTCCATCAGGGCCCATTCAAGCCTGTCTTGTGTATGTGTTTGTGGCTTGGGGTCTAGAGACATATGCCACTCCTGCTTCCCCTTTCCATGGGCTTGCAAGGATGGTTCGGTGTGACAACAATTTACACAAGTGCATTGGACTTTCATCATATCTGTGGCCTGTCTGCTGCTGTACTACTTGTGTTTACACCCATACTGGGGATTATGGATGTTTTCTCCATGGCATGTCTGCAATCAATTTTGGTGAGTACCGTTTTGAACTGTCCACTTCTTGAAGTTGGTTGTGATGTATTTTCAATTCTTGCCTGTATACATGCTTGATGCACTTCATGCTGTAGATGGTAGCCTGCACCTGTCAAAGTCAGAGTGATGATCGGAGGGGGCCGGGTGGTGACAATGTCAAGTTGGCACGTGTTGAGTTCAGCCCCTGGGGATTGTGGCAAAGGAGGATGCATTAGGAATGTGACACAAGAAGCACAACTCACGGTCCAGTTCTCACCTGAGATGTCTGCCTATACTACTACTCCACTCCGTTCCGTTTGGATGGCACGTTGTATCTGGATTCCCTCTTGGACTTTGCTGCTGCCTGATGGTGCAGTTTTCCTACTGGACTACAGTCCGTTTACTTGTTTTTCACACTCTGGTGCCTTTAGTCCCTGTTTTTCTTCCTGTCCGTGTTGCAGATCTGTCTGCCCGTCTCTGGGGCAGTTATTGCACGTACTCTTACACTGCCTCGGTTTGCCTCAGTACACTTCTGTTCCACAACATCTCTCTCTCTCGCTTCTCCTGTATTTCATCTATTACATCCATACCTTTATGTTGACTTTGGCCTTTTACCAATGCTATTCAACTCGGTGGCTCTTAACTTGCTGTCAGCTGTTTCCAGCTATCTCGCATTCACTGTGCCTTTCCAGACTTGTGCTGTCTCTACCTTTCTTCATTCACGCTTTCACGGATTGATTGGGTTTCGGCTCTACCATCCAGTTGTGCCAGCCTCCTTGGTTATTTTCTACTCAATTTGCAGCTCTAGCCATCAGTTTTGGCATCCTCATTGATTATTGTGTACTCAAATTCTTACCCATCCTGTTGAACCATTGTTCAAGTGTGCTACCTTGGTAGTTCTTCTATCGTTCAGCTTGGACATGTGCTTGGCCATATTCTGCAACTTCATTCATCTACTGGAGACTCTTCCAGGGTTTTTTGGTGCCTAGAGGCGTTTTCCCTGGTTTGGGGGTTTGGCTCCTTGGAGTTCTCTGTAATTTGGTATTTTTACCAGTCAAGGTGGCCTCTGAGGGGGCTGGACCCTGTTTACACAGAAGGAAGAACAAGGAAACCAAGGGGAAGGGGGATCCTGAAGCCAAGTAGACTAGAAGGAAGAAGCCGACAGACCCCAGACACAGTCCTTCTGAAGGTCATGGTGATGAGGAAATGAGGGATGGGCTTTTGGTGTCGGACAGTACACTTGGGCTACAGTGATTGGGCACTCTCTGACATTGTCAATGTGGGCTACTATGTACATGATGAGTTCTGCTGTTCAATGGCTGCTCCTGTGTTGGGTTTACTTTTCAGGTGTCAGGGGATTGGTGTGGTTTGACATAATGGGGTGTCCACATGGCCAATGTTTACATATGATGTGTACAGGACACTGAGGGTAACTTCATTTCACATGCATGTATTGAGTGCATGTCCCTACTGACACACACACTTGCACAATGCACCACCAACATACAACCACCTTTCCATGCCCACACATGCACACAGATTGCCTTCTCTGCCATGCTGCATCCCTGCGGCACATGATAACTTACCATTTGGGGATCGTGTACATGCGTCACTGGGTTATTTTTGTTGCTTGTCCTTTTTATATGATGCTCAAGGTGTATCCCCAACACAATGGCTGCTCACTGTGCTGTGCGCTGAGCGGTGTGTTGCAGGAGACACACACAGAACACGGTTTTGGGATTTGCGGATTTGGATTGGCCAATGCGCATGCCAACATGCATTCTGTCTTTTGTTGATGGTACCGCTGGTGGCATGCATTTGTGTATGCCTTTGTATATGTGGGAGGTTGTTGGTCAGTTATTTCATCTGATTCCATGTCAGGTATGATAGTCTCAGGCCTCTTTCCATTTATCACGTGGCACTTCGTATCTGATTTGTCATGTGTTGTGCTTTTGGTTTGCTCTTTACTGTTGCATGCCATGTCATGGTGTGACCGACGAGGGTGATGGGTGTTGGGAGGGTTTGGGTGACATACCACTGATTTATTTTCATGGCATGTTTTGCAGGGGGTGGTGTGATATGCACCTTGCATGTGTTCCTTTTGGTCACACAGGATTGGTTATGTTTAAGTAGCTAGGGATTCACACAATGTGGCACTTCTGTGGAAACATTCTCAGGATGGTAAGGTTGTGACAGTTGACTGTCTCTTTGTCATCATCGATTGTCACATGGTATGCGCCAGGCCTGTGTGCACTCCACAGGAGTGGGAGTTTAGGTGAAAAATGTGGACACAAGCTGGGTCCGGGCTGCCTCGCCACATGCCCTTTCCCTTCCCATGAGCAGCTCCTGTGCCTGTGGTTGGGGATGTGGGGGCACCACCATGTCGACCGGCACGCACCGCCATGTTGCAACATTGTGCAGGACACATGCTGCCACATTGATCCTGCACACTACCGGGGGTGCACATAGTAGCTGCCCGCCAGAGCGGTCAAAGGAGCAGAAGCGTGACTTGAGCACTCCGAATGTGCGCTCCAATATGCCCCTGGTTGCAATATGGGCTACGTTGTAGCTTACCTGAGGTGGTGTGGTGGGGTTCCGTATTTGCGTCATCATCTGGTTGCTCATAGGGTAGGCATTGTCCCCTGGGGAGGTGAGGATGGTTGTCATTAGTTGGGTTTGTGTATTTGTCTGTGTATGACATGCATGCATGTGCACGGACATTTGTACTCACCAATTTGCCATGTGTCGCCATGCTTCCCAGCTTCCAGGTCCCGGCTCAGGGCAGACATTCTGTATATGAAACTGTCATGGGTAGACCCAGGATAGTTTGCATAGACAGAGGTGATGATTCCATGGGCATCGCATACAACCTGTACGTTCATGGAATGCCAGTGCTTGTGGTTGCGGTAGATGTTCTCAGTGGTCCTAGGTGGACTTAGGGGCTGGCTATTCTCCTCCACCTGCGGTGTCCCACGATCAGTGCTGCGAGAAATGGGACATTCATCGTAGCTGTATATACGTGTTTGCTGTTTGCGCACACTTTTATACTGCGCGGGGTTGCTTCCGCCTGCCTTTGTGTGGCGGACGTGGTTATGCCTGTGCAGGTTTCTCCTATTCGATTCCATGAATACGTGTAGTTCACGAGCGTGTGGGCGTTCTGTGTATTTCCCTGCAGTTCTTCCACAGTTACACCCTCATTTTCACACGTCGTTCCCCATTCCACGTATTCCTCTCCTTTTTGGTGTGTGCGCTACATGTTGTTTGCTTTCGCTGTGTGCGCCGCGCACTGCGCTGGGGTTGTTGCAGTGATGTGTGCGCCCGTGTGCACCACGCGTGGTTTCGGCGCAGCTCCCTGGGAAAACACGTGCACAGACTTCCATGAATCGCTTTTGTGCGAATCGAACGCGTGCACTGGATTTTTCACGCTTGTGCTTCCAATCTTGGCGCGCTATTGTTACATGAATCGGCCTCTAAAACCCTTTTGTTGTAAATAGCTCCTTTCTATGTGGCAAAGTAGGTAGTGTGCTACGATATGCTTTGCTTGTACCACCTCAAGTTAACAGATATGATACAATATAATTAAATGTCCTTATAATACAGAACTAAAAAGTGATTGGCCTATACCCTAAAACAATCTGATTTCACCCCACCATCTACAGTAATTTCGTATTTTCTGAACAAGGATCTTTTTGCTATTTTTTTTTTTTTTTTTTTTTTATTTTGATTTAATTGTATTACAATTTTTACAAAACAGAAAACTGTAGGTAAACTCCTGTTTACAGTTTATGAGAGGGCCTCGACTCCGTTAATCTTTATGTGTTAGTTCCAAATCCTAATTCCCTTCGCCAAGTCTCTTGTTTGATAGTAATGATAATAATAAGTCTCTGTTCATATGTAGGATCAAGGGATCCCAACGTGGTTCTCCGATTGAATGCGGCATACCCATCTTTACAATCTTCCCTCATTGTAAGTTCAGTGATTTGAGAAACAAGCTTACGCCTATCACGCATCTTTTATTGTTCCCGTTGTTCAATAATGACCAGAGATTTTCCCGGTCTAATGTTTGATAGTACTTCAATGGGTCCATCAGGAAGCAGAATCTTTCAGTCACCAAGCCTGTGCAATCCATTATTAGATGTTTTAAAGTTTCTATGTGTTCAGTTGATTTGCAGAACCGACATAGATTCGTTTGCACTTGTTTACGAATTGCCAAGATCTCATTGGTTTTCAGTTGGTTCAATTTAAATCGTAGAAATAGGCGACTGAGATTCTTATCCGGGAATTTGTGGAGATATCCTCGAACTGCATTTAGCTTCATGGGAGCGTTCGGCAGATTGCTTGTTAATGAGTGGTCGGTTGCCAGTTCTTGTGTGTGGATCCAATCCGCTTCGAACAATTTTGCCACCGCTCTGTTTGGGTTTTGAATTAAAGTTTCCAACGGTAAGTCCAGTTCTTTCAGGAGGGCTAGATTTGCTTGTTCCCATTCCGCAAGCATCCGATTGTCTCCTTCTGTCAATTCTTTGCGGATAAGGACCAGCACTCGTGCTTCTGGGTTATTAATAACTTTACGATAGAGCATCATTGATGCTCTCATCTTGACTGCCAGGAGTGATGAAATACAGAGTTCCCTCCTTATTAATGCCATGGGGGTTGATGACGCTAAACCCAGGACACTTCGCCAGAAGTAGCCTTCGTATTTCACCCAAATTGAGTTCGGGATCGAAGGCATAGCATCTGTGCCGTATATCAATGCTGGTACCACCTTAGCCTTATAGAACCTCAGAGTGGGGATCAACGAGTAGCGGCCATGCCTTCTGTCCACTGCCTTTGCTTGGGCTGTAAGGTTCTTCAATTTTGTCCAAAGTGCATTTAGCATGGTCTTTTCATTTTTCTCGTTGCTAATTGTAATTCCCAGGTATTTGAAAGCATGTACTGTTTCCAGTTTCCTGCCTTCACAGTGCCAGGAACATTTTAGGATCTTTTTAGATGGTTTCCCCAGGACAAGTACCTTGGTTTTTTCATTGTTTAACCGCAGATTGTTTTTTGACATATATACTACCAAGTTGTCTAACTGACGCTGAAGACCAATGGGCGTCATGTCCATCAGGATAATATCGTCAGCGTATAGTAGACGGTTTATCTTCTCTCCGCCCAGTTCTGGTGGGAAATGTCTGATTGCCAGACTTGATTCCCCATAGTCTGCGATGTATGCATTGTATAGAGAGGGTGCCAGAGGGCAGCCCTGTTTCACTCCTCTTGCTGTCGCGATCTTTTCAGATAAAATTCCTTCGGCACTGAGCCGAACTTGGATAGAGGTTCCTTGATGCAGGGCCTTTATAGGGTCTAAAGTTGAGGCCGGGCACCCTTTTGCCTCTAATTTCGACCAAAGACGTTGTCTATTGACCTGGTCAAATGCTTGTACCAGGTCAATGAATACGACGAAGATCGGCAGGTCTCCTTGTAGCGCTTTCGCTTTCAGGGCGCTCATGAGCAGGATATTTGTGGTTGTCCCTGAATTCCTAACAAAGCCGTTCTGGAAAGGGTCCATAGATTTAGAGGAATGGGCCCATTGTTGAAAGTCATCCAATACAAAGGACGCAAACACTTTTCCCATTACGTCCAAAAGAGCGATCGGCCTGTAATGGTTCGGATCGTCAGTTGCGCCTCTCTTAAAGATTGGGACAATGTTCGCCTTTTTCCATGTTGGTGGGATATCTTTTGACTGGTTGCAATTTGTGAAGAGCTTGCTCATGAAGCTTGCCCATAGCTCTGGATGTTTTTTAAGTTCTAGGTTACTAATGCCGTCAGGCCCCGGCGCCCTGGAGTTGTTCAATTTTGTGAGCTTGTTCAGAATTAATTCTTTGTCAACAGGAATATTCCACGTTGTGTCCCTGGGGCAACTTTTCCTAATCGGCGAGTAGGGGTCATTCTCGTCTATAATTGGAGCAAATAATTTGGAAAAATGCTCAATCCAGTTTGCTTCTCCCACGTTGTTCTGGATGTTATCATTGGCGCTGCTTTGGGTCCCCTTGATCAGGTTCCAGAATTCTTTTGGTTTGTTTCCACAAACTGCCATCAGCATTTGTTCTGAGTCGTTCGAATACAGTTTGTGGCGGTAGTGAAGCAACCAACTTCTATATTCTTGCACAGCCTTTGACCATTGTGCCTTATTATCAGTTGAAGGAAACTTCTGGTAATGTTTCTTCAATCTTCTATGTTCCAACCTTTTCGTTACCAGGTCCTTGTTATAAGAATGTCGATGCCCAGTCTGTGATTTAGCTGTTTTGGTTGGATCCATCTGGAATCTAGTTAACAGGGGCGTGTAGTCCAAAACATTCTCATCCCTTAGCCCTTGCGTCGGGCTTTTAATTCCAGGTCTTACGTATTGCGCTTCAAGTTGCTGTAATCCCTTTTGTGAGATCTTCACTCTTTTACCTCTCTCTGAAGGCTCAAGCGGCAAGGAGCTCTTAATTAGATTCGATCTTGATGACCAACCTTCTAGGATTAAGAGGTTGTGGTCACTGAACTCTGTGCGCCTTACCTTGAAAGAGTGGATCTTTGACAGAATTTCTCTTGATACAAAGATATGATCTATTGTCCCTTTTTGGTCACCCCTTTGCCATGACGGGATCTCCAAGTTTAATTTTGAGCGAGTCCAGTGGAGATTATGCATATCTCTGTCAGCCATTAATTTATCGAGGAGAATCCCTCTTTCCCGTGCTGGGGTCTTTAGACTCGACTGCTTAGAAAACATATCGATCCCGTCGCAGGTTGCGTTGAAATCTCCATTGATGATACTACTATGGTCCGGCCAGTTTGTTTGGGTTTCTTCCCAAAGACTATGAAGTTCTTTGATAAAGTCTTCATTTGTTGTCGTCACCGGGTTCCAATAAACGTTTATTAAGAGCAGCGTGATCCCTTGATGTTCGTTGGCTGAAGACTTTCTTGTCAAGGTTACAGCTTGGATCCAGTGCAGTGGCGACGAAATTTCATGAACTTCGAGTCCTGTTCCAATTTTGATTGCAATTATGAGTCCCGCAGATGGGCGCCCTGTTTCTCCTTTCCTAGCGCTCTTGAAGATAAGTTCGTAACCATCCAATTGCGGCTTGGCAGTCAGCCACGTCTCTTGGAGGCAAAGGACATCAAAGGTGCCCAGGTTGACGTCAGTCCTTTTAGTAAGGTGCGTAAAACCCCTTGTGTTCCAACATCCCAGTCTTAATGGTTGTAGTAGATCCGTGGTCTTATCTAAGATCTTCTTCTTGGGTGTTTCGGGGTCGCATTTCTGTCCCAACCATCGTTGCTAATGGTTTTGCCTACGGTTGGTCTCAGGTTTTTGCCAGGTCCGCGCCATGTTTTTGTTCTCCCTAGATGTTTCACGGCTCCTCAGTATCGGGTCATTTCTTGGTCGATCATGATATCTTTGGCCTCGCCCCTGGGACGGTTCTTGGTTGTTTTCTGCTACATAGTTTCTCCCCGTTTTTCCGTTCTCCTCTCGGTTAGACCTCTGAGTTCTCTGTTTAATTATTGATTGTATTTTCTGCTCAGGGCAGGCATGAGGCATCCGGCTAATATAGCGGACACGATTTTCCCTGTTCGGTTGAGCAAGTTCCTTCCCATTATTTACTTCTCCACGGGGTTTAACTTTTTTCTCTGTTTCAGTGTTTGAGTTCCCAATGTCCAGTAATTCGAAACCCCCTGCCAGAAGGTTATTCGCTTCTTTCAGTAGGCGCAGCTTAATACTCTCAGAATCAAGGTGTATGTATGAATAGTCTGTTCGGCCTGATGTACTAGGTTCGACTATCCATAAATCTTTATTTTGAATGTTTTTCAAATTGGTATTTTTGCTTAGGATTCTGATAATGTTCGTTCTGTTCATGATCAGGTCGTCATATTCTGGGTTGATGTTTTTCAACCTAACAGTAAAATCGCTGACAATACGCTTTGCTGCGCTTTTCTGCGTGCTTTCTATGGCGGATCTTCTCTCCTCTTTTCTCTTCTCGTTTTCATCCGAAATGAAGCGTAAGTATGAGTCTGAGATTTTTTTTTGTTCTTTTTCTCTTAGGGATTTGGGGCTCTTTCTCAGGTCAGGTCTGATCTCCTGTTTCCGCAGAGGAGGAGGTGCCTTCCGGGGTTTGTTCCTTTTCCAAATGTTTGGGCTTTCACTGCATTTTGGGTCCGATCTTTTCTCAGCCATTGTGTTTATCCTCGGCTTTGAATTCCTCTCTAACTCCAATTTTTGTGAGTTGTCGGTTTTCCTCGAGGGCTTTGGCGACGAAACGGAATTGTCAACAATTAGGACTTTCTTTGATGGTTCGCTATTTGAAGTTTCAAGAGTTGATTCAATTGCTTTTCTCTTTGCTTGTTTTTTTGGGCGGTTTTCATATCCAGGTTCGTCAATTGTTTGTATACTCCAATCCGACCCGTCTTCAACCATAAGAACGGGCACGGTTTCTTTTGGACAAGCTGGTCCTTTTTCCATCGTATGTTTCTGATGTATATTTTTCGTTTCTTTTGTTTTAAGAGGAGCGTCTTTTTTCTTCGCCCTCTCTGTGGAAGGTGTGTTTTGCACTTGGGACTTGGCACTCCTAGAAGGAGTTTGACTCACTATGGATTTTTGCTGGTTGAATATTCCATACGTGAATTTCTTAGTGTTCTTTCCCGAACCTTTGTTGGATTTTGTTGTACTTTCTACTCTTTTTATGTAAGAGAAGGGATTGGGAGCTTGGTCCACCCCTGATTCTGCAGCAACAAATTGACTGAGCGCTGCACGGACATCATCTTCTTCCAGTATGGCTATGATGGCGTCCAAAGGTTCATTCGCCGAGTTGCTGACTGAGGTCTTGATTTCAGTGTCTTGTGTGGCTAACGCTCTATCAGATTCGTTTGGAGTGGTAAACAAAGTAGTTGCGGTACCCTTCGGATGTTGTAGCTGTCGTTTGGTACTTTCCTCGACGAGCAGATATTCCTCTGTCAAGTGGTTCGGAGGGTCACATTCGGGATGACTTTTCCCGTGTGTTCTATCTCTGTCTTTCGATCCTTGACGTCCCAAAATAAACCCTTCTAAGTATTGCAGTTTCGATTGCATTATAGATAGCATGGTCACCTGGTCTCGAAGTGTGTCATTGATGCTCTCATAGAGCTTGGAGAACGGGGCCAGAGCCACTGTTACTGTTGACATTATGGAAGGTAAGTCCAACTTCTGGTGGTCCGGGTACTGTAGAGGAACGTGCGCAGTTTTACTTGAACTACCCGTTACGGTAGGCATAGTAATCGTTGGAACTGTTTCTGTTGGTTCAGGAGACGTTCCCTTGGTGGGAGTGCTTGAATTCGTCACGTTGATCTGGTCTGAGTTTTTTAGTCTAAGTGGTTGTAAAGAGACAAGGTGCTGTTTAGGACTTCCGCCTCTATTCGTCACAGTGTTTTTTTGCTCCATGGTGTGACAACTTTGGTTAAGTGAGGTCTCCGTCAAATTAGTACTTAACTGTTGAGCCTGCCCCCTGCCTTCGAAACTTATGTTTTCCTCTTCAATATTGTCGAGCAGTCTTTCTTGACTGGGCTTAACACCTGGCCCGTCTTGCTGTGCGTCATTTGTATTTAAAGATGTAGCTTTGTTCGAGTAGTGCCATCTAAGGGGTGAGACACCCGTTGTTTCGATCCTGGTTGCAGTGTTTCCCAGGAGGCCTAAGTTTTCCAGTGGGTCCTCGGGGGTGGCTCTTACCCTTGTTGTTTCTGTCTCTAAGTGAGTAAGGCTTTCTAACATTTCGTTGTCCGACAGATCTTGCTGGAAATGAATTCCCCTTTCCATTTTTTTCTTAAAGAAGTCGTTTAGAAGTGACATTGTACAAGGCTTAGTTTGTCCATTCATTGGGCCCATTTTCTTATTTAGGGGGACCTTTGTTCTGGAGGTCTGTCCCCTTCTGACCTTGTTGTGAGTGTGTCGCTGGCTTTTCCTTAACGTCAGTGAAGGTATTTTAAGTTGATCATCGTTTTGACATCCTTGCTTTTCTTTTCTCTTTTTCGGCAAAACTACCATTTGAGGGCATATTACCTCTGGTATTTCGATGTTCCCGTTTGGGGTGATTGAGTCTGTTAAGACTTCAATCACTTCTTTCAATTTGCAAGATGTGGCGTCCAGAACAGCTGGGTTTTGAGGCTGGCTTCTCCATTTAGGCTCTTTGATCATACTGTTTACCTCGTGTAGTTTTAAAGTATTATCCTCTGCGGTACGTTCCCGCGTTGCCAGGTTTTTGGCCGTATGTATTTGGGCGGCACAAACTAATTCCTCGCCGTCCATCTTTGAAGGTGATTTACATTTCGGCTTGTATGTTTCTGTATTTACGGGCAATTGACCCGTTCTTTTGATGGACTTTTGCTTAGATGTTTCAGGTTCGGAGGTGCTTTCTTTTTGGTGGGCACAGTCCACCTGTGTCACCATGTTCAATTCCTGCAAATGCGTACTTTCGCAGCATGGCCGTTCGTTTGTTTGCAATCTGACCTCTTCTCGACTGGGAGAATCTGTCGTCTGGTGGAATGGATTCTCTCTTAGAGCCGGTGCCGTTGCAGGAGATGTCACAGCGATGTCGGCATCGGCAAGTGTGTTGCTGTTGTTCTGATTGTGCGACAGTCTCGCACTTTTTGCGTTATTTTCCTCGAGCGTATCCTGCTGGGATGAAGTTATTGTCCTTTTCGGCACCCGTTTCGGCACTGGTTGCTTTTCGCCCTTCTTCTTCGAACTCGTTCTCCCCACTGGCGTTTCCTTCAGTGGACGGAGAACGCGACGAGTGGATTCTGCCTCCAAGCCCGCCGGCACAGAGGTACGGGGGATGTGAAGGGGAGGGGGAAGAAGAACGGGTAAGGAAAATGGCAGTGGAGGGGAAGGATCGGAGGAAAGGGAAAGGGGGGGAAGGGAGAGCAAAACAGAAAAACAAGAGGGAGGGGTTAAAGACTCAGACACGGACGCAGGTCGGGTAATAGGAGACACACACACAAGTGGGGGAGGTACCGTACCTGTGCCCGGTCTAGGGCTGTTCAATGGAGACGTTCCGGGCCACGAAGTTGAGTCTATGGCTGAGGCCGAGGCCCGCGGTCGCTGTTGTAAGTTTTCCATGAGTGGAGAAGTCCTCAGGGCAGCGATATCCGCCTCCTCGTTATAGTTGCTCATGCTGGCCAGGCAGTCTGCGGTGGAGACCGGTGTCCCGGCCATGACACGGTCTGCACAGTCTGCACTACCACTCTGCAGCCCACTCCGCGGCCGCTCCGCGGTTGAAGAGGCTTTTTGAAGGGTTGAAAAAGTTGGGAAAGCTGGGTAAACAGTGTCCACTGTGGAAAGACTCCGGTCTGCACAGTCTGCACTACCACTCTGCAGCCCACTCTTTTTGCTATTTGTGTTATCTCTGTCCATGTCCATAGTACACATGTATATCTCTGTGTCTTACTGCAAGTTAGTGTTTGTTGAATTAGGTACTCCTATCAGTGACTGATTCCTGAATGGGCTTATCAAGTATTATATTCTATAAACTTTAAATTGAGTTCCTCTATTTGACCCAGATTATTTCCAATTCTCAGTCTCAGTAACTGTTACACATCCTGGCACAGCAGAGAAGCTCTCCTACCAATACTATAGCAGAAGCTATAACAACCTGAGACCCATTACAAATCTGCCATTCGTACTTACAATTATTGATAAAACACCAGCCATGCAGCTGCAAGAGTATTTGGAGTCTAATAAGGTACTACATCAAAATCAGTCAGGTTTTAGAGCTCACTATGATACTGAATGTGCTGTAATAGATCTTCAGACTGAGATCCTGACTATCATGGATAAGATCAAATTGGGGCTGCTGATGCTTTTGGACTTGTCAGCAGCCTTTGATTTAATGAACCATGACCTGTCAATAAAAAGGTCTGTAAAGGTAGGGCATTGCTCAGAAGCAATAATGAAATGGATGGACTCATTCCTCAGAAATGGGATGTCCAATATCCATTGGTGGGAGGAATGCTCTGAGCCAGAATGTATTGACTCTGGAGTTCCGCAGGGGGCCTGTCTTTAACTGGCTTATTTAGGGCCTGATTCACAGAAGAGTTTTAAAATGGCACAAACTCATTGGAAAATGCTCTATGAATCATGCCCTTAATGTGTTTTGTCGCTCTCCGTGTGATTTGCTGAACGAGCTGGGCTTCCGCTTTACTTACTATGTGGATGATACCCAGCTCGTCATAGAACTTAGTGGGGACTACAGCAAAGATTCAGAGGAGGTTTCATTATGTATGAATCAATCAAGGTATGGATGACGGAAAATGGATTGTGCATTAATTGATCCAAGACTGAATTCGTCATTATTGGGTCTACACAATCACAAGCGAAATTTGAATGCAGAATATGTAGGTTTCCAGATCGAACAACATCTGATCCATACCACTACGAAATTGAAAACACTAGGCATTACTTTTGAACCTTCCTTGAGTTCAGAAGCTCACACCAGTAATGTTGTGAATAAAGGGCAATAACATCTAAGACTGCTTTGGCTAATCAAACTGTTCCATTCTCAGGCTAACTGTATCACCTTGATGAGAGCAGTGCTCATGCCGAGGTTGGACTATTGTAATGCTATCTTACTGGGAGCCAATAAGAGATGCATCCATAGGATGCTTGTACTGCAAAATTATGCAGTCCACATCGTAAAAAGTATCCCAAGAGGTGACCTAATCACTGAACACAGAAGAGGTTTGCATTGGTTGGCTATTGAGGAGACGATTAGTTTTAAAATCAGCACTATTACCCACGAGTGCTTTTATGGTTGAGCCCTGGTATATCTCTGGGTAGTCTCCAATTACAGCAATCTGTCAAGACTACTATGTCTAGTGTCACCATGCTTCTCTGCTGCCCCCTTATTAGACGGGTTAGGGGTGGCGGTTGTTCGTTTCCTGTGCAAGCAACCGCAATATGGAATAAGCTGCCGATAGAGCTGAGGATCTTTCCAGACTTGCATCATCTTAGAAAATGTCTGAGAACAATTTTGTTTAAATGAAACAACCTTTTTTCCAGATCTGACTTGCTCCCAGCAATCTTTTGTGCCCTGATGCCTGCGGGCTTCGGCGCATTATAAGAAGATGAAAAAATTAAATAATAAAAATACTTAGCCTGCTGTGTATCTTGGATTCTGTTGCTTTCCAACACGTGGAGCTGATTTGTGCTGTATTGTATTGCATTTTACAATATAGGTGCACAACAGAGGGGTAAACTGGAAGATCTAGGCATAGCTGTGTCGACCCCCAGTGGTCTCCAGTTGGAGTGTTGTGGTAGGAACGTTATTGGACAGGCAGTGAGGTTCAGCATCCAAATTCAGGGTATTTTAGTTTGAGGGTGAGTCTATCTCTCTGCAGCCATCTATATCCTTGGATGTTCATTCTGGTTGGGGTTGCAGGCACTACTTCACAAGAGCAATCCTCTATGGCACCATCAGGGAATGTACCTAGGATCTCCTCATCTAAAAACGTGGCTCCATCTTGTGGAAATCTTCGATACAACTTGTTTATTCATGTGCCCGAAGGCCACATGATACATCCAAGTATGGTCACCCAACTTCTTGAAATGTATTTAATGTGGAGACAAAGACCCATCAAGATACCTTTATTTGCAAGACAGGGAGTGGAGTCATTTGGTAGTTACTCAGTTTGAGCTCCTATTCTCTGTATCACATGCTATTCAGATCAACTGTTGAGGACTTTCTGGAGCCTGTGTTAGCTTAAAACCAGGGCTAAGAGATTTAGGCGTGTTTTATTTGGGTGCTGGAAACTATTATGTTGCTGTGAAATTGACAGTGGTTTTAACTGGCAACACCTTTCCTTTTCTATTTTGGAACCATAGCATCAGCATTGGTCGACATGACTGGTTTTGGGTATCTGAAATAGTCATGTATGTACACAAACATACAGATGTTGCTGTGGTGACCTGATCAATGCTCTACAGGATTATCAGGATGAGTAGTTGCTAAACTGCTAAATCAGACTTAACACTTCTACAAACCTACAGTGATCCCAATCATACAGGTACAATAGGCACAGCCAAGAGCTATACCTACTTCGATTTTTATGGTAATGTGGGACGAGGTATGACTCTGCTGTCAGAAGGAGAGTGAAGGTGATCCAGTATCCACACAAACACGAAAGTGAAACCAGTCCGAAATAAAAGGAATGTCCAATCAAAGTTCTATAAAAATATAAATGTTAGGCTATGTTGACTTATACCGTGCACCGCTACCACCCAGGGGCAGTTGCCAGGTGCTCACGTGGCTCTGCAAGAAAGAGTTTGGGGGTGGTTAGTGAGGGCAGATAGATAGGATAGGTCCAGAACCAGGAGAAACTGGTGTCTGTGTGTGTTGAGTTGCAGATGGGTTGTTTGTGTGCACTGGCTTGTTGTATCCATATTGTTGAGCCCCAATGCCTGGGTTGTTTCTTGTATATGACTGTCTGTTATGTTGGGTTTGTGTTTGTGTGTTTTATGTGTAAATTGGCTGGTATTTAAGGTTGCAGTTGAACACACTGTCTCATGTATCCGTTAGGGTCAAGCCCAGTGCCTGGGTTGTTTGTTGAATGTGAATGTCTGTTATGTTGGGTGTGTGTTTTTGTGCGTTGGTGTGTTTTATGCATACATTGGATGGTGTTTAGGGTTGTGGTTTTGCACACTGGCTTGTTGTGTACATAGTGGTATGGTCCATTGCCTGGGATTGTTGTTGTATGTGATTGCAAGTTATGTTGTGTGTGTGTGTAGTTTGGTTAGCCCGTGGCCTTGTATAATACAAGGGGTGTGTGTAGGAGGGGAGCAGGCCCGGGGGTGGGGTTAATACAGTGGGTACACTCAAAGATTTTCTCAGTTGCTAATCTTCATGATTCTATGCAAGTTTGAGCCATGGCTAATCTTCACAAATCTATCTAGATGTGACACATGGCTAATCTTCACAAATCTATCCAAATGTGACTTTAATATATACTTTAATTAAACACACCACTGTACGAAAAACTATAAAACAATTAAAAACACACTGCTGTAAGAGAGCACACGCAAAGTGCAATAAACAGAAAGCTCACATCCATTGCAACTCACCCACCATTCTGAAGATTTAGGCATTAATACAAAATTGCAACGTTTGTGCATGAAGGGTGGGCTTTAAGGGCTTAAGGTCTGTTTAAGTGCGCTATATCCCACTGGGAGGTGTGTCTTGGTGAATGTGACACGGACGTTGGGAGAGCAATGGGTAAGTGGTGAGCCTGGTCATACATGATCAGGTAAGTAACTGAATTGCATTCAGATGTGACAGATACAGTAACACTATAATGACATATTAGAACTATTTCACGTTACTGCTCACAAGGGCAAATAAAAAATACTTTCAAAAGGGTGATTTTATTAGTTAGTAAACGGTTACTAAATGCTCGTATTCTTTTTCAGAAAGAAAAAAAAAACATGTCATTGACTTCTCTTTATTGCAAGGACGAATTCATTTGATTTTGACCACTGTGTTTCTCGAGGAAATCATTTGAATATACACAGTTATTAATAGGGCTTATACTTACAGCTGAATGTGCTGCTTACCATAGTTTTACATGAAAACAAGAGATGTTATCACAGCGCTGTTTATCCATTCTTTAAAAACACAGTTAAAATATATTAATCATTTCAAATGTATTCGATTAAAAGAGTGTCTATGAACACGAATTTTGCATTCATATAAACTAATTAAGATGTGTTTATAATTAGACAAAGTTTAGGTAAGAAGTAAAATGTGCATCCATTGCGAATGGTGTGTACAAATTTGTAAATAAGAATAGTAGACCTATGTGGACGCTTAGCGAGATAACATGCCATCAGACTTGTCTATAGCTTTATGCCTGCTAATTATAATGTAAACTGCACACCAATACATTTGAACCATAAGACTAACTATAAATATAAATATGTCACTTATATTTTGAATTATGCCATGAAACATGCAAAGTATTCGGTCACATACTATTATATTTCGGTAGGTCCAGCTTGCGGTCTCATAGTGTCCCATATCCTTTCATTCGATGACCATGCCTGCGGCACAGTAGCCCTGGCTGCGCTACCAAGAAGTCGGGGCCGAAGGCATCAGCACAAATTCTCAACGTGCGTAATTCTGATGCTGAAAGTCCTGTTCCAGGGTACACTAATGCTGGTTCTTGCCGGGAATCACAGCCATTCACTGATTGCACACAGGCATGCCGTCAGGTTCTCACCATGCACATTTCCAGTCCTGGCCATTTCATTGGTTTCCACAAGTTCCTGTTTTTTCTTCTTTTTGTCCACATGGTCCCTACAGCATTGTATTTGCGGCAGGTTGTAGACTCCTTTGCATATGTTTCTTCCTATTCACATTGCTCTATCTTCATTGATTCTGCTTTGATTTTCATCCCCTGTCACTCAAGCCTTGGGGGACGCACGAATCATTG
Organism: Ambystoma mexicanum; assembly: GCF_040938575.1. Lineage (NCBI taxonomy): Eukaryota > Metazoa > Chordata > Amphibia > Caudata > Ambystomatidae > Ambystoma > Ambystoma mexicanum. The sequence goes on along the minus strand of NC_090935.1, from coordinate 838,111,599 downwards.
GTCATCATGCCACCCTCTCTTTCCACCCTCACTTAAGTTTTGCATTAACACATCATACAGCACAGAGGACTCGGGTCCTGCAGTGAACTTGCGCGCAGCTCGGCCATGCTTTCCTCTTCTGCCACGGGCTGATCCCTGTTTCTCCCCAAACGTGAGTTTAATCAGCCACCACCCTCTTCCCACAATTATCCCTTCACACCAGGGGTGCTGCTAAGTCTGGAAAAACATCCAGGACTCAGGGCTAGCTAGCTTTTTGGTTGTAGCCACTGAACTTCTATCCGGGGCATCAACCAAAGGACCGGCGGCTATAGACCCCTCAGCACGCCCCTTTCATGGAAACTGACATGCGAGTATGTTGTTATCAGGGGTATGTTGATTTTCTGTCAGTTTGTGAAGGTGAACTTCACATGCTCTTTATTTCCATTTTGTTATTCTGTTACTTTCATGCTCCTTCAGAATGCTGCATGTTGGTGAAAATCCAGGGCCCGTTTTTGTTCGGGTCAGTTTTTTCAATGTTTTCTTCCTGATCGCTGGTAATGCTACTGAATAAATAACCGCAACAAGGTACGCGGGTATCAGGGATTGAATTCAATTAGATCAGTGGGGCGGTCTGTCATGAAGCAGTGAGTTTCTAACTTGGCGGAATAACCTTTTATGGATTTTTAGAAAAGACCTCTGGTAGTGTACATTTTCAGATGTAATGACGCATGCGCAGATATTGTGTATGCAATTCCTCTACACTTGAATTCATAAAATAAGCGAGTATAGCAGCCATTTTCTTTTGCAATTCACTCCATGTGAATAGTTTTTTCGTGAGCAGTTTCACACTAAGATAGCTCTATCATCTGCATTTCGGAAGAGGAAGCACGATTTTTGGGAGGCCACTCTAGATATTCGATTAGAAGCATGGGAACATTCTTTTTGGCAGCAATTTGCATTGCCTTAGATGTCAAAAACAGAATTTGGCAGACAATTGATTGCTGTAGCTGGATCCTCTGCAGCATGCCTGAAACCTGGGGATATATGAAGATATATTAAAGTGTACAATTATTGTCTTAAATTGGGAGATTTGGTGAGTTGGGTCAAGTGGACCTAGGTGAGGTGACCTTTGCCCTTCCAGGCTGTTATTGACAGGTGGTGCCCTCTTCTTTTGGTGCTTTCTTTCCATACACAGGCAGCCCTCAAGCCTCTTTTCCATTGCACCTTATGAGTTGGTATAAGTGAATCTGCCCCTTCCTTTCCTGTTAGATTGCCTCATCATCCAAAAGACAATTCTTTTATGGGCCTGTTTGGCCTGGAAGGTCCCACGGCAAAAACCCATATTCTCCTAACACCAGGTATGCACCCACAAATATGCGTTTCAACCCTCCTTCTCAACAGCCCATAAACACCATGACCACTCATCACTAAACACGTTATGTGCATCTTGCATTGCAACAATCTCACCTGCATCACCATTGACCCCATTAGCACTCCATCATGCGCCATTACATGAAAAGTAATTCACTCAAACGTCTGTTCAGCAATCATGCAGCGGAAAGCATGACACATGACTTGGATACCATCTTCATTACTGAGATGTCCTAGATGTCCTCATCGCCAATGGCTAATAGAATTCAACAATGGGACTATCCAAACAAAAGGGCGGAGGCCTCGCCATCATTCACAAGGCATCATGATCATGCACTCAACTGAATTTTGCCACCAATCGAAAACCTTTCCTGCTATTTACTGCTCTCCCCAACTAACACAGCCACTTTCCACCTCATCTACAGACCACCCAAACCAAACAACTCCTTCATCAGAGATTTCACAGACTTGGTCACAACCATGTCTCTTATGCACATTTTTATTTTATTGTATTTATAACAGTGTTTGGCTTACATGAAACCTTTCACTTTTTAAAAACATCCAACAAAAAAAGAAATAAAACGAGAACGCACACAATTACATTTACGTGAATATAAAACAGAGCCTTCCCGTTTCCATCCTCTAAACGATGAACAACAATATTGCCATATTTTGTGAAAACACCAGACCCGCTGACCCTAGTTAGATTTGAGCCCACCCCATGTGTAAGGACACCACAGTTGGGTTAAGGACCAATAAAGTCCCGCTTCTTGCATACCAAATGGGGGTTCAGATAGTCTCTCTGGCCAATCCCCAGAAGATGTGTGTTCAGACAGTCCTACTAGCCAGTCCCAGCAAGATGTCATCTAGAAATTTGGTCAGTGAGACAATCTGACCCACACTTTCACCACCCACGTGTTTACTCCACCATTCATCTGGAGTTAACAAGGTCAGCCTGTTCTAAATTTTACCAAGGTATAGAGTTGTCTTCTCTGTCAGCACCTGACCGCCCAGAATCAGATGGTACAGTGATTCTTCTGTCCCTGGTCTGTTACAGAATCTACAATTTGTATCCAGATCTTGCCAAATCTTCCAGTTCATCAGGATGTCCTTGGTGGAGCGTAGGACTTTAGACCAAGTTGAGCTACAAGGAAACAATCTAAGATACTTTGGGATCGAGTTCCGATGTCTGCATTCCACTTTAAAGTTGCAGTTAGTCTTTTATTGTTCCCTTGCTGTGATTGTATCGGTATTACCTAAATTGGTTGTTTCAAATTGACCATATGGTACAACTAGCCATATTTGGCCAGTACCTTTTGTCATTTTGAAACAACCAATTTGGGTAATCACTACTAAATATGGGGAGCGGAGGTTAAAGGGTTGTCACATGCTCCCCATGTTTGGTAGTGATTGCCTTTGAGGGTAGCGGGGGTATCCCCCGCTTCCGGAAAGGGACACCTCGCTGCCAATGAAAAGCAAACCCTGAGGCATCGGATCCGACCCACGAAGGAGGGACAGATCCGATGCCACAGAGTAAAAATATGCACAGACGGAAAAAGGTAAGTAGGGGTCAGGTGGGGGCTGTGTGGTGGCGGGTGTTTTTTTTAATTAGGGCCATTTTGGCGAACAATTGTGCCACGGCAAAGAAAACCACCTGAATCTTTTTAATAGGATCCGCTATCCTAGGGCTGTCATTTAAACTAGCATTAATCAGCATACACAGATGTACAAAGGAAGTGGTCACCGTTATTTATTCCCCATTTAAGCGCCAAACTGGTCATGGCTTTTTTCTTCCCAACAGCAAACTCCAAGATTAAGATTTTTTTTTGGGACATTGAACCTGAGTTTGTTGGTTTTAACATACTCCTGTAACTCCTTCAGCTGACGTTGGAGGCCAATGGGTTTTTGGTGAATGAGGACCAAATCATCCGTGTAGAGCAAATGCCCCACACAATGTACTTTCAACCTACGAGGGAACTTGCCTTATCCAAAGATAAGCACACATCGGATAAGAAAAAGTAAAAAAATTCAGGGGCCTGGGGGCATCCCTGTTTAAGACCGCACCTTTTGACTATCGACTCTGAGAGGCGTTCCTTAGTATCTCATCTTACTCTCAGGCATGTCCCGGAGTAAAGAGACTGTATTGCTCAGAGCAAACCCTTTGGGCAGCCCCACTTCCTTAGCTTGTCCCACAGCAGTTGACGATTGACCGAGTTGAAGGCCTGTTCGAGGTCTACGTACGCCAGATATATTGTTTTTTTGTTTACCAGGACACTCAACTTCAAAATATTCAGCAGGAATATGTTTAAAGATGTTCCTGCCTGATTGATGGAGGTCAAACCTTGTCGAATCTGAGATCCACCGCCTCAGTCCCTTCAGCAGTAATGCTGCATAGATTTTACCTATGACATCCTGCAGGGTGATAGGCTGTTAGTTGGCATGATTGTCACGAGTTCCCTTTTTAAAAATATTTACTATTATGGACATTTTCCAAGAGTCCAGGGCCATTCCCAATATCTCAATCTCATAGAAAAGGACCTCAAGGAAGTCAGCCCAGGGACCAGACTCAGCCTTAAGCATTACATTAGTCAGGCTATCTGGTCCCTGGGGCTCTGGAATTACTTGACTTAGATATTAGGTCAAGTATATCATCAGTGTCAGTCACACCCCAAGGCCCATGGGTATGTTTTCTTTATTGAAGTTGTCCCAAAATCCTCACACTGTTGCCCAAAATGGTCAGTGAAGTGCTCTACCAATCACTGCCTGGGTACTGCATTTACTTGGATTGCTCTAAGATCAGACCCCACAGAATTTATCAACTTCCACATCTCGGCTATATTTTTGTTTCCCATCTGGGATAGCATGGATTCGGAGTCAGCCTGGTCCAACCTCCATTTATACAACCTCAGGCAATTACAATATTGTTGTCTTCCTTTTTTGTGACCGTCTCTTCCATTTGGTTGCCATTTGTTAACTGAATGTGTCTAAGGTTGGATCTAAGGGACCTCTTTTCTTCATGATGTCCCCATTGCATGTGTTTTTGTGAACAAATTCAGTTTTGCAGAAATAAAATCGAGCAGGAGTCTAGGATAGTTGATATCCTCCTCAGAGTTCACACCTGAGGTTCCTCTCTCGTTCCCCCTTAGTCTGGTGTGTAGGGTATCAATCTCTCTTGATGTCATTCATAGTCTGTTACGGCCCTGAATGACCTCCAGTGTGTGGTCAAAAGTTTCTTTGGGGGGGGGTCCAATGGTGGTCATCCATGGTGCACATAAGAGGTTGTGGTCACTTCTTGCTGTGTCTCTGTCTTTGAATCTTCTGTCCAATTTCAGAAGCCTCTCGGTCACAAACAAGTAGTCTATTGTGCTAGGCTTCCCTTGACCTTTCCATGTGGTTTTTCCTGCAATGCCCCCTCCACCTGGCCATTAAGTTTGTGAACGTTTCTCTCTCGGGTTACTTGGGCCCACAGCCCCCTCTTAGAATCCAAGGCCACCCCTGTGCCCCCCCACCTCAAGGTCTGCTAAATTGAAATCGCCACACACTACAATCTCAGAGCTTGGCTGAATTTCCAAACATTTATTTAAGGTGTTGGTGAAAGGATCTATATAAATCTCAGCACCCTTCTCCCTTGTTTTCAATAGATTTTACGTATTATGTAAAAATATTTACCCTGATTGTGAGCCACTTCAATAGAGACTGTCTGTATGTAAGTTCCCGGATGTTCAAACCCCATCACTGACAGGCAACCACCCAACTCTATTGCCATCAATAGGCCCGATGAAGGTCTTCCTATAAGCCCCTTTATGGATGGTTTCAGAATGACAGAGTATCCTTCCATTACAGGGGAATTAGATAACTAGGTTTCTTGCAAACATATAATCGAGGCCTTACGACCTTTCACCCAAGGTGCTAGATAAAGTCAAAGTTGTACCTTGGACGTCAGATCTGAGGACCGTGTTGGGATGCTTTGACGACCCAACTCTCTTTTCCTGTAGGGCATTAAGCTTTTGCTCCATCGTCAAGAAGGGCTCTGTGGTGGTTGGCAGATTGTTTGATGCACCATTTTGCACCATCATTGTTTCCATTTGTGGAGAAACTCTGCCTGCCACGTCCTGTACCATAGCCATGACCATACATGCCTCACAAGGTCCAACCACCATGCTAGACTTTGTGGTGCGTGGAGATCATTCATTCTGCTATGGTTGCATTGGCCCATTTGATCCAGTCATTCCAACTTCCTGCTGTTGGCACTTCCAGGTGGTGTGAGATAAACTCAGGAGGAGCTTGACTGAGGCCAATGAAGACACCTCTCCATACGAGATTTCCGCCCCTTGTTGAACATCCACTCCTGCACTTCCTGACATGCCTTCTTTGCTGCCCACACTCTTCACCAACTGTGTGCTCTCCAGACTTTGCTCAGGGTAACTAGGGAGAGATATGTTCCTCAGAACTGTTCCCACTACGTTTGATCTCTTTCTTTTGACTGGAGGATCATTTTTCGACTTCTTGGATATGTTGGTTTGAAGGCATTTCAGTATCAGTTTTTTTTAGCTTTTTCATTCCAAAGAGAGTATATTCTTTATGGGAAGGATGAACTGATATCTTGCCAATGGTGTTTGGTGTCTCTGTATCATCAGACTCCAAGTCCTGCACCTTTGACACCTAGGCTTTAGGAAGGGTGCCTCTTTCCCCATGCTCCCACCTTGGTGGGTTTCTCCAGTGGTGTTCCTCAATCAGGAATTGCAAGGTCGATTTTAGGGAGTTGGCGTTAGCCTCCAAACCTTTTTCAAATGCAACATAAGCCAAAGTCACAAAACATTCCAGAAAAATTAACTTGGTATGCATCATAGCGAGCATTGTTGTGTGGTCCATTAGGTTGTCGTTCAGTGCCTGATATAGTTTTAAGAACGGGCCAGTGAGATGTTCAGGGGTGACATTATCACTGGGTCTAAGTGGCAGCCCCACGTTTCGTAGCTATGATTGCTTGGCCTGGTTAAAGTTAAACCTCCTTTTGTTCCTTCTGTGTTCAGCTGCCCCAGAGATGATGTGAAGATCTGCGGGCCCTGAACTTTCCAAGGAGGTATACGGAGAGAACAGCTGTTGTGAAGGCTTCAGGCTTTGTGACCTCTCGTCAGTCCTTCTTCACAGTAGGCCTCTGCCTGTCAGGTGTTCTACCAGTACCTCGCCCTGGAGGTTACTCTCATCTGGAAATTGGAATATAAGAGGCCCCCCAGATGACGGACCCCTATCTATGCCACCTTCCAAGCGGCTACCCCTTTCCTCGCATGGGGCAAGCCACGTTTGTGCGGCTTGGTGACCTCCTTTTCACCGTTAGTTGAGGAGAGGACATCCAGTGACTTGTTCGAGGGGAAGGAGAGCTCAGCTGGTGCTGCAATTGCAGAAGAACATTTAGTGTGCTCTGTCAGATACATTCCCGACCACACTCACACCTAACACCAGAGGGTGAGAGCTTCTAATAGTCAGACTTCCCTCAAGAAGAGTTAGGCAGTATGCAAAGTATACTCAATAGGTACTCAGATACAACAATACAAGCAAACACTGACCAGAGCTTTGGTATCAAAGTATATAATTATTTATTTAAAAACACACAGTTCGAAACACTCCAGCACTCTCATTGTAAAATATTCTAAACACAGTTACTATTGTAATATATACACCCCTATTTCCCTATCAGATAAATCACAGTAAAACACCACTTATTTTCATACAGAGGTGAGCGCTTAACTACATTGCACTCTGATAAGTTTGTGAGAAAGGGAGGGAAAAAGACAGAATATGGAAAGGTACACCACTCTAAGATTCAGGAACACTGTTAGCAAGGCAGAAGAGCAAGAGTCGCTGGTGAGCCAAAGTCCAAAGGCTGGGCCCACTCTTAGAGAGAGCAGAGCACAAATGCGCCCAAGATCAAACAGTTACACTAGGCTTAGAAAGTCTTGCAGAGGGTTTAAAAAGAGTTTAGAGAGGCTTAGGAAAGTTTAGCCAGGGTGTCACAGGCTAACCCAGGTTCGAATGCCGGGGGCTAAATCTACCCCGTACAGTCGGTAGCAAGGGAAGCCAGGCGGGACACGGTACCTTAAGTGGGAAGGATCCTCCAGCAGTGGCAGTTGTTCCTGGTAGTGGGTGGAAGTTGCGTCGTCGTCCAGGGGAAGAGAAGATCTCGACTTGGAGGAAAGATGAAGGTCGTTGCACTACAAGGGAAGAAACCAGCCGTGGAGTTTTCCGGTTAAAGGTGGTACCTTTGTTTCGCGGTCGTGGTAAAACGTGGTATCCCGGTTGCCAGGGTGCTTGGCACAGGCAAGGCGGCCACGAGGTAACTCGGGAAGGCGAAAAGACGGTGAAACTGGTTATCCCCACCAGTCAAAAGAAGAAGACTCTCCGGTAGGAGATCTCCTCTGTCGTTGGGAAAAGTGGTGATGCAGTCCAGCAGGGCTCCACCGGTGGTGGTGCCATGGCAGGTCGGCTCAGCTTCTCCCTCGTCGGATTCTTAGGTCCTGTGGTGACTTCTGCAGTTCCAGTCCCCAAAGCCCTGCTATTATGCAGCAAACCCCCATTCACTCAGCCTAGCTGTCACTCAAACATGCTAAGTGGTGAGCCGGCCGGCTCAACACTTGGGCCAATCAGGATGGAGTGCGACTTGAGTTGCCTAGGCAACTCAGTCCAGGGTGCCTAAATTCCCCTCCACCCCTCCTAAGTACCCCAGACAGAGTGGCACCACTTTGGAGGGCTTTTGTGGAGAAGCCCGCCAAAAAGTGGAACAAAGGGCTCGACTTGGGTTGGAGTCACAGAAGAGAACACAAATGCCATTTTAGAATCAGGTTTTGGCAAAAAATACCAACCGGAGAATTAATATTAATTAAATAAACCGGAGGTATGTTCGAGGCTACCGTAAATAATTAAATAAAGATAGTAGCCTAAAACAATGGGAAATCCCATAGGAAAATATTTGCGGTTGAATATAAAAAGTAGTATCCACTGCCACCAGCCAAAACTCGATCGGGGGGACGGAGACATGCCCCCTCGACTAACAGACCCTGTTCAAATTGCCCCAGCCAGTACGTCCACAATATGATGGTTTGTACTGGTTCTGTTCAGAATTTAAGACTAGTAAAGTCAATGGTGACTTTACAAGCCCTGGGAGACAGTAGTCAGTCCCAGGGTATGGAGTCTATACTAGGGGGTCACTATGACACCCCTGTGTCACTGCACTGAGGGTGCTGTGTAACACACATCACAAAAACACATGAAGCCCTATGGGGTAAAAGACCCCATAGCCCATTAAACACATCTAGATTCAAAGAAACACACTCAAATCATGCCCAAGAGTGAGGGTAAAAGAGTCCCACTCTTGACAGGAGAAAAAAATAAACCCCAAAAAATCCAGCAAAGCTGCTGGAAGACTCACTAGGTTAGGAAATTCAGCCTAAACAGAGAATTCTCCCTAACACACCAGAGGGTGAGAGCTTCTAATAAGCTAGCATCTGCTCAGTCATTGCGTCTTCGTTGATGTTCCTATGATCATTCCACTTCGAGCATCCTGGATATTGGTCATCCCTCATCGCAAGAATGTGAGTAAGATCGCAATTAGGAGGCAACAGATGTACTTTATTTGAATTAGGATGCATCTCTGAGAAGTCTACCATCTCCAGGTCCTGCACCTCCAATGTGTGATGCAGATCTTGCTCAACCCTAGCCACTGACTCCATGAGGAATCAGTCGGCTATCTCACTGCCACCAGACTCCTCCCCATTTCTCATAGGTTTCCTAAAAAAGAAGCGTGTTCTCTTTAGGTGGGCAGTCTAACAGAGAAACCTACTCTTCTGCCCTGGGCACAACCTATGTCAGCCGTTTCAATTTTTGGGTTCATCCAGACACCCTTACGTCACTTTGTCGCCTCTTTCCAAGAACCCCATGAGTTGGCCAGATTTTGAAGATATGCTTCAATTCGCCAGGGGTGCAGTATGTAAATTCATGGGCAGTGGCAGATCCTACAGTCCTTTAGGGGAGGAGACTACGTGCAAGTCACCTGTCGAGATGAGGTTACGAGTCAGCATATCAGACACTTTCTCATTTATTTCAATAGACCATAGTTCCTGACCAACCGTTAGTCTATCCAAAACCTCTGGAGGCTGTAATGTCACTGTGGGGCCTTCTCTGTTGCCCCACTCACCAACCCAACTCCCACCCCGTTCCCACCTTCCATGTGCAGCACTCTAGGCACAGAGCTGGGCGTTGCTGGCAAGGGGACAGTTAATGTTAATGGGGCATTATGGGGATCCTCCGCCCTTTCCTCTGTGTCCTTTTTATCTGTTCTTCCTCTGAGTTTCTTTTGTAGCGCTGATTCTTTCATGAGGCAGAGATTGTCTCTTGTTTGTGGAGGTCCCTCCAGTTCCATGATCACCGATCCGGGGTAACAGATGGCATGTGGCCCAACACACAAGGAGTAATTAGTCACCCTTCACTCGGCCCACCTGATGACCACTGCAGACCACACACTCAACACACTACGCACGCACTCAGCACAGGAGTGAGGATTTTGAAGGGGTGGGTCTCAGGAAAGAATGGATGGTGAAGAAAGACTTAGCTCCATCAATCTCCAGCCCAGCACTGCTTCTGCTTCCCACTCCGCAGACGACACACTCAAAACACTCCACGTGCGGTCCGTGCAGGAGTGAGTATTTTAAAGGGGTGGGTCTCAGGAATGAATGGAAGGTGAAGAAAGACTTTGCTCCAGTAATCTCCAGCACAGCACTGCTTCCCGTATCGCAGACCACACACTCAACACACACCTAAACACCTTTGCACACTCCAGAACTCAATTTCAACAAAAGAGCCATCAGAAAACAAGAAGAGACTTGGCAAAAATCACACAGCACATCAACCTCGCCCTGTTCAATGCTAAATGCATATGACTGATCACCACTGCCAAGGCCAACTACTGCAAAAACAGAATACCCAAGGTCGACAATAAAAGCAGAGTGCTCATCAAAGCCATCAAGCATTGCATCAAGACTCTGCACGACCAACCTGTACTCTACCTGCATAGAAAAAATCAATCACCATCAACTCTCTCTTCATCAACAAAATGAGCACGATCTGCCAGCCATATACACCAACACCACAACTGGCAGCACACTGCACATCACATCTCACTAAACCACCACTACCTGAACAACTGTCAAGACTTTCACTATGGAAGACCTCTCCTTCACCCTAGCACCCCTCAAGGCTACATTGTAAATATATGACATCCTTCCTACCTCCATGCTCAAAATCCTTCAAACTGACGCACATCTCCCTTAACTACCAATCATCAACAGCTCCCTCACTTAAGGTACCTTCCCTTCTACCCTCAAACCAGGCAAATCCTCCCACTTCGAAGAAACCAAAACAGGCCGCAGGGAACCTCAACACATACTGCCCCATCAACCCCTTTCTCTTCTTAGGTAAGATCTTCGAAAAAGCAATAGCCACACAAGTCCTCCAACACATTAAACCCAACAACCTCCTTCATTACATTAAACCCAACAACCTCCTTCAGTCCTGCCAATCTGTCTTCAGATCCCAATGCAGCACGGAAATAGCAACAATCAAGGTGATTTATTTTTATTTATTTTTTATTTTATCTGCATTTATAAACCGCACAAACGGCCCTGGGGCATCGTGGCACTGTTACAGAGTGCCTAGCTTGCATAGGTAGTATGACAATATTGAATATAGACAGGTATCAGACGATGACAAAGAAAGACGCATATACTATACTGTTGCTATGGTTACAGTGCAACAGCATGAGTATGCAGGCTAACTAGGTATATTTAGCAGAACAGTAAGGTTTGAGAAATTTGCTCATTTAAGTACACTGAAGAGTTACCAATTTGTTCAAAATAGAAATTATACTTTTATGCAACCACGGACCTATTTGAATCTTTGCCCAGCTAAAAGACTTAGACGATTCATCATTCTTCTTAGAATGGAACAGTTACCAACTATGATGATCTTGGGAAGCAGATCAAAGATTCCTATTAAGAATCGTGTTGCCTTCTCTACAAACAAATGGACAAACTGGAGACAGCTAGACATCTATTAACTGATTGCCAAGAAATGGTCAATACTATTCATTTGCTACTTGGTAAATATGTTCATAACCTGGAAACTTTGAAAGATTTGTCCTTCTGGTGTTACTGTACAAACTTGGGGTGTATGAGCCTATTAATTGCCCTTTATAATGTATGGCTAAAGGTGGAATTTAAGGTAGAAATGCTAAAAATAAGTTACTGAAAAGAAGGAGATAAAGCTGGTTACTGAAAAGAAGGAGATACATTTGATCAGTTTAGGGGAAGAGAGCTGGAACTGTGATGATGCGTGAGTTGTTAGGTGTATATAGGCTGGTGGCCAAGTGTGAAGCTAAGTGGCCATTTAGTAGATGTAGGATTTTTTCTTTTAAGTATTATGTGAATTATTGATTTATTGTATTTGTTGTATGCAATTGTTAAACATATTGTATAATATTTTCATCTTCTTGCATAATATGTGTAAAGTTTGAGGTTTTCTCAGACTAAATCACATTAAATAAATAAAGTAAGGTTTTTAGCGTTTTGCGGAAGGTGGTGTAGGATTTTTCATTTCTCGGTGTGGTAGGCAGGGCATTCCAATTTTGTTGGTGCGAGGTGTTGAAAACTGGACCCTCCCGCTTTTTGAATGTGGGTACATATATCTGATTGGAGAGTTGGGATCTAGTAGGTTGGTTGGAGGAGTTGGGGGTGATTCTTTCAGATAGGTGGGTGGGGCATCTGATGAGAGGCACCTGTGTGTGATGGCGATTGATTTGAAGAGTATACGTTCCTTTACCGATAGCCAATGGGCTTCTTGTCTGGCTTGAGAGATATTTTCCCTTTTGGGAATGCTCAGCGCTACCCTAAGTGCGTTATTTGGAGTGACTTGTAGTTTTTCTAGGTTTTTTGCAGAAGTGCCCAGGAATAGGGCATTGCAGTAATCCAGTTTAGTGCCTACTGTGGCTCTGGCGATGGATAGGCAGTTTTTTTGTGGAGAGAAAGGGTTAAACTGCATTGATCACCTTGGTGGTGAGTGCGGCTGAGGAGGCTATGGTGTTGACCTGGCGGGACATAGTAAGTGAAGTGTCTAGGTAGACACCTAGGGTTTTAACAGTTGTGGAGTTGTCAATGTTGAAGGTTTTGTACTGTGGTGGGAGTTTATTGAGAGTTTCACTAGTACCTATTAGGAGGATCTCACGTTTGTCCCAGTTTAGGTAGAGTCTGTTGGCAGCGATCCAGGTCTCGATATTGATATTGATATTTGATTTCTATCACGCTCATACACAAGTGTTTCAGAGCACAATGGCTGAATAGATTTTGGTTAGGGCTGCCGCGTCTTCTTCGTAGGTTCCAGTTAGTGGGAGTAGTACCTGAGTGTCGTCAGCGTAAATAGTGTATGCTCTGTTTTCGACAGTCGAGATCATTGAAGAGTGGGAGGGTGAATTTGTTTTAGAGAATAGGGGCAGTGCATGAGCACTGAGGGACGCCACACTGTATGGTAGTGGGGGAGGCAGATGCTGTGTCTGAGAAGACTTTCATGAGTCTTCCGTTCAGGAAGGAGGCCACCGATGGCTTCTGGGGAGAAATGCGCTTCGTTTTTTAGGTGAATGCCTAGGATATCATGGTTGACAAGGTCAAAGGCAGCGGACAGGTCCAGAAGGAGGAGAAATGCCGGTTTGCCTACGTCCATGATGTCGCCAAGTTGTATTTTTAGATCGAGTAAGGCTGACTCGGTCCTGTGTCCTGGTCGGAAGCTGACTGTCTTTTGCCTAAGATGTGGTGTGCTTCTAGATATTCCTGAATGTGCGTGTAGGCAACTTTGTCCAGGATCTTAAGCAAGAATGGTACGGTGGTGATGGGCCTATAGTTATTTGCAATGTATGGGTCCAGAGTAGTATTTTTTAGAAGGGGGCGCACCCAGGCTTCTTTTAGACTGTCTGTAACCGTGTTGGAGTTGAAGGAGGCGTTAATGAAGGACTTGAGAAATGGGGCGAGAGTTTCTGCGCAGTCTTTAATTAGTTTATCTGGGCAGGCGTCTCTTTTGCAGTTGGAGGGCTTAGGGTAAGAGAAGACACTGTGGCGCTGTGTAGCCATGTCTCGGTAATAGCTAGAATATCAAGGTCCAGGTTGGTTATGAGTTCACGGATTTCAGTGGCATGTGCAGGGATGGATCTGGAGTTAATCAAGGCACATTGCAAGTTGTGGGGATTCTGGGTTACAGTTAGGGTGGTGTTTGGGGGTCCACGTGTGGCAGGGTTAGGGTGTGTCATATCTGGTGTGGGTGAGGCTGGCTTGGATGTGTTTGTAGGTGGGTCCTTGACCTTGGATGAATTTGGTAGCACCCGGTTTAAGGTGCTGGGGTATCTTGAGCGGAGACCAAGGAGTTGATTTCTAATGTTGGTGGATCTTGGGCATGAGGTTATGGTGGGTCTGGGACCGGTTGCTCTGATGTTACATTTTGTTAAAAAAGAGGGTAGGAAGTAGGTGGGGGGAATGATGAAAAGGAAGGTGTGTGGGACAGCTGGAATGTTTTTTGAATGAGGGCATTGCATGGCGGGATATACTGACAGAGAGCAAACGATAACAAATTGCCCGGGGACTTGGTAGATAAACCGGCGCAGGGTGGTGGAGTTATAGTGGCGTGATTATACAAGGGAGTAACAGATAGGCAAAGTCGGAGGGTCAAATAATAGCAGATGTGGGATTACACAGGGCTAAAATATTTACTAATGCAAGATGGCAAAATTACAAATGGCACCGTACACAGATGTATAGCATAATGGCAGTTGTGAGCACGAGTGTGCAAGGAGGTAAATGCGGTGGGCTGTAGATCAGGCGAAAGACATGGGATGACATAACAGTAGTGCAGCAGTGAGATGCTCTGCAAATGGCTGCGCTGTACATACAGTAGTAGGCTAAGTGGGGCGCATTGCTTCGGGGAGGTCAGACACTACTAGGGCTTATTAATCACCATAGTGCACAGTAGGGCATTCAGAAAAAGGTAAATGCATGGATCACACGAGGCAGTAAAAAGTACTTACAAGATGCAAGATCCTTTCCTGGCAAAATGCGGTCCGTCGGCACGTCCGGCACGGACAGGCACAGACAGGCCTGGCCCTTTTAACTGGGCCCTTCTGACGTAGGTCCTTCCGGTGGAGCTGGCCTTCCGGTGGAGCTGGCCTCTTTAGATTGGCTGCAGCAACCACTCAGCTGTCTGCTTATGGAAAACGGTTGCTTAGCAACCAAGCAACAACAATTAGATGGCGGCCATTTTCTGAAACCTCACGCTGGATTTTCGGTACGGGAGGAAATACTAGTGTGAACCAGGGCACGGATCGAGTGCTCAGACACAATGCTTCTTTTAGGTGGAGGGGCAATGTACCTTGCAGTGATGAGTGGCAAGGAGAGCCTCTGGCACAGATAAGCTAGATGGGCATCCTGCCTCTCCTGAAGCTGCCGGGACGAAGGAAGCGAGGGAGGGCCCCAGCCCTCCTCTGGCGAAGTAAGTAGCTGTAGAGATGGTCAGGCCCAGACAGGCCCGGCCCTTTTAATGAGGCCCTTCTGATGTAGGTCCTTCTGCCGACTCTTGCCTTCCGGTCGAGCTGACCTCTTTAGATCAGACGCAGCAACCAATCAGCTGGCTGCTCATGGAATACTGTTGCTTAGCAACCAAGCAACAACAATTAGATGGTGGCCATTTTCTGAAGCCGCACGCTGGATGTGTGGCACAGGAGGAAATAATAGTGTGAACCAGGGCACGGATCGAGTGCTCAGACAGGGGCACAATGTTTCTTTTAGGTGGAGGGTCAAAATACCTTGCAGTAAAAAGTGGCAAGGAGATCCTCTGGCACGTATAGGCTAGATGGGCATCCCACTACTCCTGAAGCTGCCGAGACGAAGGAAGGGAGAGAGGGCTCCAGCCCTCCTTTGGCAAAGTAGGTAGCTGTAGAAAGGGGCTTTTACATCATTGATGATGGCAATCCTTTCCTCCTGGTCTTCTTTGAGGACTCAGTAGTATTTAACACAGTAGTCAACTACACACTCACTCAGGTATTGTATTGCTGCATAGAGATCAGCACGAGTGTATTCAATTGGTTCAGAACCTACCTTTATAACTACCAGCAATTTGTCAAAATGGATTCCTCCAGATCACCAACTCTACCCATTGCCTGTGAAATCCTGCAAGGAACCAATCTCTCCCCCTTGATCTTCAACCATTACACAGAACTCTGTGAACCATCTTGGCTCAACACACCATCCACATCCACCAATACACAGATGACGAATTGCTCCAGCTCAATATATCCTCCATTGTAAACATTCACAGTCTCAAGCATGGCCTAACATTGGTCCACTCCTGGATGTCCTATGCTTACCAAAGCGCAATCCCTCCAATACTGAATTCCTACTGCTGCCCAACAACACCTAACCCACTGTCATCCAGACCTGGCTCTTCGCTATGAACCTTGAGGGCTTCACACCCCAGCCAATCACATATATCACCTCCCTTGGGTTTCAACATCAACAAACATCTCTCCTTCAAGCAGAAAGGAGCAAGGAAGACACAAACGACTTAGTACCAACTATCTCTCTTGTGGAAAATCAAGCCCTTCATCTGAGAATTGATACTCTCCTCCCTGACAACTGCAAGATCCTCTCTGTCCCCTGACCCAACCGGCCTGGATGGGGTGTAGACCTGATGTTCCCTGAGTGGATTACTGCCTCTATCGTCCCCACTCAAACTTACTCTTCTTTCAAATGCCTTGTCTGCAGGCTCTCTCTCTCTCTCCTAGCCACTCTCTCACTGTTGCTACTCTCTACCAGCCTCCTGGTAAAATTACTTCTTTTCTCTCAGAGTGGGCTGACCTCTCCACCTCCCTCCTGGCCTCAACCACTCAACTCCACCTCCTTGGTGACCTGAACATCCATCTTGACTCTC
The DNA here is from genome assembly GCF_040938575.1 of Ambystoma mexicanum. NCBI lineage: Eukaryota > Metazoa > Chordata > Amphibia > Caudata > Ambystomatidae > Ambystoma > Ambystoma mexicanum. The sequence continues at coordinate 838,095,240 of NC_090935.1, read as the reverse complement.
CTTGCTCCTTATCTGTGCTCTTTCTTGACCTCTGCAATTCACTGTCCCTCTCTATCCTCCCCTCTGGCCCAACTCACTCCACTGGTCACACACGATGCATTGATCTCCTCTGGCCTCCCTCTCACTACCCCACTCACCATTCCTCTCTCCTGGAGTGATCACTGCCTTCTGTCCTCTCATCTTTCCATCTCCTCCCCCCAAGCCAAGCCTTCCCCAAGATTGCCACCCACCTTCTCGGACATTCGTCCTATGAAGTGTGTGTCAGTCGAGGCTTTCGCTGCCACCTTCTCCTCCCCTCCCTCCGCAGGCTGACTCACATCCTGACACAGTCTTGTCCCTGCTCTACTCCTCTATTTCTGCTACTTTTGATGTTCTTGACCCTGTCATGAGGATCTGTTTGAAATCCAAAGCTAAGTGTAGTTTTTGGTACGACTCGGACCTAGCTACACTTAAACGCAAGTATAGGGTGGCTTAGAGGAAACAGAGGGCTTCTTGCTCATCCTTTGACAAACTGGTCTGCCGCCCACTCCAAAGGCAATACCATCTCGCTGTCTTCTCCAAGAAGATAGGTCTCATTCAAGCCCGCATCTCTGCGGCATCCAACAACTCGGCAGAACTCTTTAAAGTCTGCAGGGAGCTGAACAACCCTGCTGCAGTCTCCCTCCCTCCTCTGACCTCTGAGGATCTTTGCAATGCCCTTGACTCTCACTTCAATTCCAAAACACAGGACATCTTGTCCAACCTCTCCTCCAACCCTCTCCTCTCCCCTCTCCTTCCCGGCTTGCTGACCCTCGATCAGCCACCCCCCACTCCCTCTTCCTCCTCCTGTCCTGTTTTCTCCCCGGATGAGGTTGCTAGTCCGATCTATGAAATCCTCCTCATAACAGGTCCATCTCTGTTCCTCTAAAACCATTAAGGACCATATTGATACCCTCGCTCCAGCCCTTGCTGATTTCTGTAACCATTCTTTTGCCTCTGGATCTTTCCCCTCCTCTCTGAAGCACTCCCTTGTGCATCCTCTCCCCAAGAAACCCACAGTGTTTCCCTCTTGTCCGGCTAACTATCACCCAAATTCCATTACTCCCTTTCTGGGGAACCTTCTGTAAAAGCTGGCCATCGCCCAGCTTAAACTTCATTCTGACTCTGTTGGCTCTCTCCATGACCACCAATGTGAATTCAGAGCTGCCAGAAGCACGGAAACTGTTCTCCTGAACATCCGGGAAGACCTGCTCTACAACCTTGACTCTAACATTCCTTCCGTCCTCATCCTACTCAATCTCTCCTCTGCTTTTGACACGGCCAACCATACCATCCGGCCCAAACATCTCCATGACAACCTGGGAATCACCGATCAGGCTCTTGCCTGCCTGACCTCTTTCCGTTCTGATCGACCCTCATAGGTTCAACTTGGGTCCTTCCTAGCCTCTATCTCCCTCTCTACCTGTGGTGTTCCTCAGGGGTCTAACCTCTTGCCCTGGCTTTTCAACCAATACCTGGTAACCTGCACCTACTGAATTTCCATTTTCTGCTCAAACTTCCAGTGCTATGCTGATGACACCCAACTCATTTTCATGCTTCCCTCAGACACCTCCTCTCCTTCCCTCATCTCCGACTGCCGAATCACCATTCAGAAATGGTATGCTGCCAATGATCTTTGCCTAAATGCCAACAAGACTGTGACCCTCTTCATTGCTACACCTTCAGCAGCCTTTCCCCTCACTCTCTATTCTGCCCCTCTTGGCTCTCCTCATATCGCTACCTGTGAGGCTAAGAATCTCGGGGTTATCTTTTACTCACACTTTCCTTCTCAGCACACATCTCTGATGTCTCAAAAAGGTCAAACTTCCTACTGCACCTCCTTAGAGGTACTCTGCCTTTCCTCTACTTCCATCAAATGCTTACTGTCTCCCAAGGTCTGTTTCTCTCCAGGTTGGACTACTGTAACAGCCTCTTTCTAAATCTACCTGCCTCTACTCTCCGCCCTTTACAACTAATCCAGAACAGGACTGCAAGTCTTGTCCTTGGCCTCAATCCCTGGGATTGTATCTCTCCAGCTCTGAAATCCCTTCATAGGCGCCCAGTGGATGCAAGGATTAAATGTAAAACCCTCTGCATTGTCCACAATGCTTTCTTGGGCCTGGGTCCTAAATACCTTCAACTATCCCTCCGTAAATACTTCCCCTCTCAAGCCCTTCACTCCTCTACTTCAAACTCCCTCAGGGTCAGTCGTTTTTCAACGAAATGAGCTGGGGGTAGATCTCTGTCTTCAACTGGGGCCTCACTTTAAAAAAGCCTCCCAGCCACCTTGAAACTTGAGGACCATCTCCTGTTCCAGAAGCACCTCAAAACCTTCCTCTTCACTTCTGTCTTTGCCTCCCTTCCCCCCGGATGATCTGTTTTTCTCTCTCGGCACCTTGCACCTGGCCACCCTCTGTGCTTCAGGCCCAGGTACCTGCTCACACTGCCTCCCACCTCCACTGCCTCCGTGCCACCCCTTGCACTGGTATCTGTATCTGTACCTATACAGTTCCCCATTTTTCTCTGCACTTATCAGATATATCCTATCTGACTAATCATGCACTTGCCACTTGCTGGCTGCACTACCATTTTTCATTTTCTTTTCTTATTTATTTATTGCACTTATTATTTATTCTATTTCTATCCTTTGTTCTGCACTTTCCACCTCTCCCCCTTCCACACACTTTCCCCTCTTCCCTTTTTCCATGCACTTGCACATTCTTAATATCACTGGGCCTAGTAAGATTGTTGTTTTTGTTTCTCCCTTGTTCCCCTCCCTTTGCTTGGTTGCGCCCTGAAACACTTGTGTATGAGCACGATATAAATAAAATATCATATCATATCATATCAGAAAACAACTTCATATCTGCTGTCCAAGTCTTGGTCCTCTCCTGCGTGGATGGTGTACAATGTCCTTCTGGTATGCATTCAGGTAACTACCTTTCACCCCTGAGATACGTCCTATGTGCTGCATCACGATTCAACAAAGGACTCCTCAATTTCATCCACATCACCCCACCCCTCGTCGAACTGTGCTTGCTCTAACTGCAAGTATGTATCATCTTCAAATTCTAGAATCTAGAATCTTGTTACCCCGAATTCCTCAAGCTACCTTGCAGAGAAATGCTACCTCCATCATGGTCCACAATTTATCAGAATTAAGGGAATGTGTAGACTTGAACTCCACTGGTGCAGGAAGGAAAATACCCGAAGACAGGCCTTCTCTGTCTCCACCCCCAGACTCTGGAACCTCCATTCCATCAATACCAGACTCATCCCTCAAACCTCAATTCTAAAGGAAGGATATCAAGACCCTCCTCTTCAAGGAATGGCTCCTCCATAACACTGAGGTACACTTACCATCTCTCCACTCTTGAGCTGAGACTGTGTGATCTGCTCCCCCCTGATTCTGACTCTAGCCTCTTGTATATCCTTTGCTGCTAATTGCCTGCCTCCTCCATATTTTGATCCCCAACCCCTTGAATTTCTGCTTACCTCACTGCATCCTTCCGCTTATGATTTGCAGAGCCTTCTGCCGCTTCCTGAAGCAATGTCCATGCTCAATAAATACCCTAATAATAATATACAATAATGATGATCATAATAATAATAATAATAATAATAATAATAAAGATAATAATAATACTCTGCCCTTAAACTGTCTGTCACTCTTTTTCCTATTTTTCAGGCCCTGTTTACAACATTACAGCTGCAAATAAGGCGATAATCTCTAACTGCTATATATGAGGATGCAAATGAGGGATTTTTGCTGATTGTTAATGACCCTCCTGTGCAAAATGTAATGCTTCCTATCACCAATGTATCTAATAGTGTTCATTCCAAACCATTGCTAAGCACTCAAACCGTGATAACATTGGTGGATATGGGAACTTGCACTACCGAACCTGCACTAGTCTCTGCTATTATCACGGCTGGTAAAATTACTGCTAATTCCTCTGCCCAGACAGATTATGGATCTGGTCTTGCTGTCCCTTCTTTGACACTTATGAACATTGTTCTGGGAAGGGACCCGTCCTTCGCCCACCTAATATGGCAGATGGTATCAAGGGGTCAGCGTGTGCTGTAAATCTCCTACTAAGGCTCCCATGATCCAGTGCCTCTCAGTGATGCTGATTGCCAGTTTCTGAATTCCATCCGTCTGCTTGATGTATTCCACTGTGCTATCTCGCTCTGTTTTATCTGTAGCAATGACATTAGAACAGTGGACATCTATGAACAGGCTCAGAAGGCCAGCTCTGTAGTTTATTTCTTCTCTAGTGAAACTATGGAATTCATCTTAGAGCACTCTGACTCACTCTATCACCTAGGACATGAATGTGCAGACATTGAATCTGTATATGGAATAAGATACCAACCAGTGGGCTCTAATGTCACCTTCCTTGAGGCTCTAGTCCTCAGACGTGACTCTCCTTCAGTACCTAATTCGACTTGTGGAACGACCAGCTTCTTAATCGCACCCGTCTGCTTGATTTATTTCACCATGCTATCTCGCTCCGGTTTATCTGTAGCAATGACATTAGAACAGTGGACATCTGCAAACGGGCTCAGAAAGCCACCTATGTAGTTTATTTCTTCTGTAATGAAACTATGGAATATATCTTAGAAGACTCTGACTCACTTTATCACCTAGGAAATGAATGTGCAGAAATTGAATCTGTATATGGAATAAGATACCAACAAGCGGGCTCTAGTGTCACCTTCCTTGATGCTCTAGTCCCCAGATGTGACTCTCCTTTGGTACCTAATTCGACTTGTGGAACAGAACCAGGGGAACACTCTTGGGGGAAGAGGGCCACTGGATATGGCTGTCCAAGTTGGTTTCTCAGAGAGGGACTTCAGGCCTTTAGCTCTGGATTCATTGTCAGGCGTTGGAGGCGCACTGTCTTTTAGTTGGAATACCTGTGTATTCTCCCATTTATTTGAGGTAGGTGACCTTATGGACGACCTTGACCTACTGGACTATGGTTGCCCTCCAGCAGACATGGTTGGTCAAGAGAAATGCTGATAGTTGGGCTAGTGCATTGGACTGTCCCTTGCATTGTATTGGTGAATCCCAGTTTATACCAGCTCCTAGAGAGACAGTATTGTCATCCCTATTTGGAAAAAGGGTGACCGTTCTGACCCTTGCAATTATCGCCCCCTCGCTATGCTTGATGCCTCTTCCAAAATCTTTGCTGGTGTGCTCCTTAAGGAATTAGGGACATGGGCTGTTGAGGCCAGGCTTATTTTGTCTAATCTGACCGGCTTCCAGTGGGGTTTGAGTACGACAACAAATTGCTTTGCTCTACAGACGGTAGTACAACAGGCCTGGCTTATTCACCAACGCACTGTCTGCGTTGCATTTTTTTGACTACAGTGCTGCATTCGATTCGTTAATCGAATCAAGCTCTGGCAGCAACTATATCTATGGAATATTCCGGCTGGATTTTTGTCTATGATCATCGCACTCCATTCTGACACTAGGGCGAAAGTTCAACTGTACAGTTGGGTAGCACCTCCTCTTGGATATCTATGACCCGTGGCTTGAAACGGATGTACTCTTGTGCCCCTTCTAGTTAATCTATATTTAGCAGAAATGAGTGCTGCGCTGGCCAATCCATTATCGATCCAGCCGAAGTTGGGAAACTTTCCCCTCAAAGGATGGGTTATGTAGATGACATTGCACTGATCAACCTTACCCTGTATGGCCTACAGGCCTCTTTGGACCAGTTAAACACCTTCTCGGACTCCCTAGAACTTGTGGTTAATATTAACAAAACAAAGGTCATTGCGTATCATCCGCCTGGCCATAAAAAGTTCACTACTACCTGGCACATCGAGGGAAATATACTCGAGGTGGTTAGTAAATATAAATACTTGGAATCTACTATGATGTTGCCCACTGTATTAATAACATCACTGCTAAATGGTTGACATTGGTGCCTGACGTTTCCTTAAGCTGGTCAATTCCACGGTTCAAAACTGCTATGCAAGCTTCGGTTTATTCTTGTTATCATGAGCAGTATAAAACAGACCTTGCTACCAAGTCAATTAGGGGCTTATTTACAGAGTATATTCTCTTGCAGGAACACTCTCAGAGTTACATCGGAACATTTGTTGGCAACACATTGGTCTGGGATTACCTCAAACTTAAAACCAACTCTGTTAAGACCTTGGAAATTACGGGTGCTTGGAACAACATCCCAGGGTTGTGTCACCTGTGCCGTTTAGGTGGCTCTGATCAAATTGAGACAGTTATGCGTCTACTGATTTGTTGTGAAGCACTGGAAGCCCTTAGGTCTACTGCCCTTTTTGCATCTGGTGTGGGGCACACCTTTATTAGTGGAGCCCTATTGGATTTGTTAATGGAGGGAACAATGAATCCTGTATTCTTTTTTTATACAATTTTTTAGAAAAAAGTGATTAGTATTCTGAGGGATTATAGTTTAATTGATGCTTAGGAGGTAGGGTGGGCTATTTCTGGGATGTCCTCCTTATTGAAATGTATATTTTATTATGTTTATTTATATATTTATTGATTGTGTTAAAAAGCTGTCATGTGTGCTGCTGTATAACACGGGTTTAATAAAAAAAAGTATAATAATAATAATAATAATAATAATAATACAAACAAATCACTTCAAAATCACAATAGTGGCACTTGTGACCTGGAGAACAATACTCTTAGAATTAACATATTCTACATTTCCGAAAGAGTCTTTTAGATGCATTACTGATATTGATAACTAGGAATTAGGAATTTCAGAGGAATTTGAAAGGACATGTGGAGTAGTTTTATCCATGCCAATGTACCACACTGCACCCCTTTGCCAACGGGGAAAGAAAACTGTCAAAAATGGAGGAAAGAACCCTGTGCGCACCAAATCTGAAAAATTGTGCATGGTGCATAAACCACCAAAAGAGCTGCACACCCTGCCACACACACAGGTAAAGTTGGTGTAAAACAGGAATCACTGCTGTCATCTATCACTCTCACATGAAACAAGGCCACAAAAGGGCTAACATCCGAAAATGCTCTTAAATACAGTTTCCTAATCAATGGCAAACTTCAAAGTGCTGTTTTGGCGCTAAATTCAGTCATTTCCCCGAGTGAATTATTGAAAGGAAAGTGTGCTGAAATCATGGATACTCCAGGCAGTCAGAGGAATCCAGGCCTCACTGACTGACAGCTACATCAGAAAATTAGATGTCAAACCCAGTTTAAAAGTGTTTCTATTTCCTGATTTAAATGGCAAAAATTGCCTCTGTTGGTGAAGGGCTAATTCTTTTAAAATGTTAGATCCTTTATAAAATGTGTTTATATTTTATATGGGAAATGAAAAAACTACTATCCACTATGTAATTCTGATCTGATAGCCTGGCCTGGAAAAACTGACATCTCTGCTTGACACTTCCTTAAGAACAGAAAGGCTAATGGCTGTTTATGGTTCCCACATAATGAAAACAAAGAAAGACTCAGACTTGTGTCCCATAGCTGTCCCCTAGCTGACCCAATGACAAAGGAAGGCTTGGACAACCCTCTTCCTAAAGGACGGGCCGTATGTGGAGGAGGTTTCTCAGTGAACTTCAAAGGACCATCCATTTGCTCACTTGGAAATAAGGAAAAAAAAACCTAGACTGGATTTTGAATGGAAATTACTTGTTTTTGCTTCAGAACTTTATGACATTTGAAGATGTGGTAGGAGTTCTTACTACATAAGGAACCAAAGATACACTAAAACACTGATTGTGCAAAACTATTAATGTTGCAAGCTTAAAATTGTACGTACATGATCCCCTGATTAGCGCCCAGAGATGTATCAAATTAGAAATGATTAATTCAAAGTGTTATGGGAAAAATTGATACAAATCAGTAGAATTACCAATACAGCTCTCACAAAGATGGGAAGTGGATGTACAAGTAGATAATCGAGTATAAAGTATAGGTGTACAATTTTATGAGGGTACATAATGGTAGAAATGTACATTTGCGCAAAAGTATGTTTTGGGTAAAAATCCAGGTGAGAGTTCCTAAATCCTGTCATAAAATGACAGCTCTTTTAGACTGCCAACCAGGACAAAGCACATGCCAGTAGCCACTCACAGACATTGGGTGTGTTTTGAAGTTCTGCCCACACCATAAACTGGGTGATGGCATTTGTAATGTATAAATATAGAAGTGCCACTACACAAAAGACACACTGCTTACAGAACACACTGATTCCAGAACATATCCAGATGTCCGCGCAGCACCTTATTCCAGAACTCTTCAACTTGTAACTGACTCCAGAATTCTTTGAAAGATCCAGATTTCTTTGCAGAATCCAGACTCTAGCACTGCAAACTTATTGCTAACCTGACCCAATTACAAACATCCCAAACTTGAAGGGATTTAATTCTGATTCAGCTTGGCTTGCTACCACTAAGGCTGGCCCACTGAAAACTTGTATCCTGCTATCTACCGTGTCCAGTAACCAGAAGGGGCCCTTCCAAATCCAGGCTGAGGTGCAGTCCAATTGACCAGAACCGCCTTGCTGATCCAATTCCGATAGAGGTGCCCTGTCGCCAGTAGACCAGATCCAATTCATTGAGCAGAGCTGACGGTCCAATTTAATAACTATTTTTTTTTATTGTGATGTAGCCAATTTAGGTTTTTTACACAAACGTTCACACATAAAGTTAATTCATCATTCCAATCAACCATTTCAATACAGTTTCCCCTTTAAATAGAAAAGAAAAGAAAAAACATATTCACATACCAGAAATTACCCAAGATAAAAATAAAAGAAGGAATACTCCCTTCCTTTAACCACAGTAAGTTACCAGAATTCTTGTGGAAGGAATCATGTGTATTGCAACACTCTTATAACATTGAATGTCAATTTGATCTCATAGCCAGCAATCATTCTTTCCCAGAAAGCACTTGATGATAATCGATCAATTGTCCTAACTCAGTTACCTAGGTATTAGGTATTCCACCCTAGTATCCCAGGTTCCCCTGCAGAATCTCAATAAATGCTCAATCGTCTGTTCACTCGTGTCTGTACATTTGGGTCACAGAGTCCGAGCCCCTCCTGTGAGTCCCCATTTGGCCAAGACTGAGCCCGTTTTAATCAGGTTCAGACGTACTCTCATGAAATGCTGCCTTCCTTTTATGTCTGGAAACTTCATTAAATACCTTGGAACATAGCCCTGCTTTTTGCCATACTTAAAGAAAGATGCAGGGATCGAAGAGGCCCTCACCATGTCTGATGTTGTGATCCAATCTCTCAATGTGATTGCTTTCTTGACCTTCAAAGGGTTTGTGATCAGTGTGTGATTATCTTGTTCACAGTAGACCAGTTAGTCTTCTGCAACCTTCTTAAGTTCCCCCAAGGTTAAGGAAGAATCTAAGTTCAGATGGTCTAAGAGGTCTTCATACAGCGTGTTTATCATTGGCGCCAAGATGGATCTATACAAAGAAAGCAGTTTCCAATCCACTAGGGTCTTAAGGGATTTTAGGCATAACTCATACCTTAGTGTGGCCATCTGGAGAATTTTGGGCAAACCCAATAATTGTTTCCAGATGGTACTTTCTACTTTTTGCCAATCCATGGAACGTAAAAGAGGTTTAGCCCCGATTCCATAGAGAAGTACTGGAATTGTTTTTGCCGTATAGAACTTTTTTATTGGCAAAAAGGAGAATTTGCACTAAAGGCTCAAGATCTTCTTCATTTGAGCTGTCAACTGCGTACATTCGGCCAATAATTCTGCGTACGGTGTCCCAATTGTAGGAACCGCATGCAGAGTAAATCCAAGGTATACTACTTCCTGGACCACAGGGATTGACTGACCGCCTGTTGTCCAAGGAAACCTGACTCCTCTGATGCCCATTTCTCCAATGGCTATGTAGGGTATTTTGTGGAGATTTGGGGCCTGACGGTATTTTATTACCGCCGAAAAATAACTTAGCAATAATCACTCTTTGTATTCAGATTTGGCCATGTGCAACAATAATACAATGGACATGCATTATTTCAGCACCCAGACCTGCATATTTGGTATACGTGGTTGGTGGTATTTTGGTGAGCATAATTCCCTTGTTTTATTTGTGGCCCCAATGTCCAGAATCCCTTATCTTTGCTTAGATTTTTCGTGTGATCACTAGAGAGACCTCAGACCTGCATTCTAGGAATACCACATTTTCCTGTGATAGTGTTGGTGTGCCACCATGGGCGAACTCACTGACTTATTTACGACAGAGAGCTATATGTGGTAGTCTTGTGGTAATTTCCACTACCTTATATACGGTAGGGAGCTATGTTCAGAGAGTCTCTCTTCCCGTTGGCTCATGTACCTCCAACAAGCTATGCTACAGTCACTCACAATTATTCATACTGATTTTGACATGCACACATCTGTCTTAAAATGACCATTGCACTGTTTAAAAATCTCCCCACATCATCAGCATTGTAATGGTAAACAATAAACATCACCCGTCTGTTTTCAAATATTTTTCTGTATTATAAAAGTTGTATTTAAAAACGATCTAATTCTTTACAGAAATAAAATGGTACAGTCAAAGCATTGTCTGTGACACTCTGCAAAGAGAGTGGCGGAGAACAGAACTCAAATTGCAACATTAGCACTTGATTAAGACACGCACAGGAATCCTACACTGACTGCATATTACCGTACACACTCAGCTCCCACACTTCTCATTACCTTATCTTTTTAGTTGTTCTCTTTGTGAATGTGGCTCTCTTGGATTAACTCCAGCAAAAAGGAACGCTTGCCTTCTCAAACCGGGGTCATTGCCTGGAATTCTCAGCTTTTGCAGATAGGAATGCCTCAGCCAGTGGAAAGGTCCTTCTTTCAGCTCTCCCCAATCTCGACTGCAGCAGGACACAGGAATCTGCATTCAGTCAGGAGCCCCACAGCCAGGTCTTCTCCCCAATAGTGCAGAAAGATGTCTGCCTGTCTTTTTTCCCTGATACTGCCCACTAAAACTTTCCTCTCAGCCCTCTGTATGACGTGTCCCAATGAAATCCATCATCTCTCATCCTCCTACTCTTCAACAATAGCTTCGCTTATACATTTGCAATTGTTGCAAATCTGACTTCCTTCTTCCTGCAGTTACTGTGCACAAAAACACGGAGAATCAGGCAGAGAAGAGAAGAAAAAATCTGCACACGCATTTAAATGGTTTTCAGAGTATGCCTAATTCTGCAGTGGAGAACACATTTTATTAGTGGGTTATGTTAAATAAGGTTTTATTAGTCAGGTTAATTGTTAATAGGTTAGCTGTTAATTTTCAAATGTGTCTCTAGCAATATAGGCATTTCAGGTGAAAAATAGTGTGCATTTTTAAATGAGCACGTGTGCTTTTAACTGTAAAAATAGATTTGCATCTTATATGTTAAAATCGTTTTTGACTGAATAGCCTGTCTTTCCTTGTTAATCTGGCAACCCATATAGCAATGCACCGCACCCTTGTGGTGGTGCTGCAAAAAACAAAAAGGGCTACTTGTGCAGTATTACTGTACTCTGTACTGTAACACGCCAAATATCCTTACATATACCCTCCTTTTGTTTTTAGAACTTGGCTATAATCCAAGCCAATTCCTAAAAACAACTTGTTCTATTTTTTTTACAATATAGCAATCCAACAAAATGAATATTCATGTGCATCAATGAAAATTTGCAATCAACATTTCATCTGAGTCCATCAGTTCATAAAATGTTCCACATTTGCCTTCTCAGTGGAAGTGGCATTACTTTAAGTTTAAATTTTCCAAGTCAATTAAAAACAATGAAATAAAACAACTAACTAAAACAAATAAGTAATATAACAAGTTAAAATAAATAATTAAAATAATAAATACGTGGAACTTCATATGCCGGAACTTTTGTTTTGTCTCTTTTGGTATGTCCCGACCAGCGATGTTATTCGGTTCATTCGTGTACTCTTTCATCTTGGCAATCTTGAATCCACAGTAGTCATCTCTTTTGGCATTCCGGTTATTTTGTCTTCACCTCCACCTGGAGGCAGGCATCTTTTGGTCTTCATCCAGGGGACTCCAGGACTCCATCGTCTCCCGTGGCCTCTGATCCCGGAACCTCCGACCAAATAATGTTAATTGTCTAAATCAAAATAGAAAATAAACAGATTAAGTACATAGCACAATACTAACTTCATCCTTTTGCCAAAAATAAAACATGCTTGGTAAAAATATATATATTTTTTTTTTTTCTTCTGAAATTAAACACAAGTTAAAAGAAAACAAACACATATAAAACAGCATTCAATATTTAATACACTTTCTCTCTGCACACCAACCATGAGCTTCCATTATATGTGCATTTATTTATTTATTTATTTATTTATATTTATTTTATATTATATTTTACATATACTACAGTGTTTATGTGCCATCATAACAATCAACTTTTTAACTTCTTTGTCACTGCCTCCTGATTGTACCCATTTATTTTCTCTTTTTGTGTTCAAGTGATTTTATCTGTTTCTACATGCTCAAGCCGCCTGATCCCATGTCTGGGATGGCATGGTTTGATTTGATTTACATGGACAAACTGCTCTATTGCTGTTTCACCTTCATTTTTCAAAATTTTATACACTACAGGAGAAACCTTATCTATAATTCGAAATGGCCCCTGCCAGGCTGCTAGAAATTTAGAATTTTTCTGTTTACTTTTTCCAAAATGAAACTTGTACACCTGATCCCCTACATTGTATTCCTTTACTGATGTCTTTTTGTCATAATATGACTTAGCACTGTCAGCAGCCCTTTCCAGATTTCTCTGCACAAAAGCAAATGCATGTTGCAAATGCCTCCTCAGTTCATCAATATATTCATGAACCGTGGATGCACTCACTAGAGTTTGCTCATGTGTTCTGTATAGTAGGTGTTGTGGTAACACCATTTTCCTACCTGTCAAGACCTCATGGGGGCTAACACCTGTTGCTTTGGCAGGAGTCGACCTGATTGCCATCAGAACCAACGGTAAACGTAAATCCCAGCTGGAACCTGCTTCTGCCACAAATTTCTTTAAAATATCCACAACAGACCTATTGCTTCTTTCAACTGTACCTGAAGACGCCGCCCGATATGCGATATGTAGTTTCCTTTTCACACCTAGTATTTGCCATAACTTACTCATTAGAGTACTTGTGAAATGACTTCCTCTGTCTGACTCAATTCTTTGTGGCAACCCAAACCTTGAGAACACATGGTTCACCAGCAATGTGGCTGCTGTTTGCGCACTACAATCTGGTGCAGGAACGCATTCAATCCACTTTGACATCAAACATACCACACTCAAAATATAACGGTGTCCCCTGCTCGACCTTTTTAAAGGACCTACATAGTCTATTTGCAAATCTGACCATGGGAGAGTTAGGCCTCTTTTCATCAATGGTGCTCTATGCATTGGTGAAGCAGGTTTAAATTGGGCGCATACTAGACATCCTCTAGTATATAATTCCACATCTTGGGACATATGTGGCCAGTAAGCATAATCTTTTAGTATTTCTAATGTTTTTTGTGAACCTCTATGGCCTGCAGTTATGGCATCATGTGCATGGTGTAGCATTAGTCCTCTGAATGAAAGGGGTACTACCCACTGTATTTGCCCTGTTATGGACTCTCTAATCATGAGTCCATCCTGTAATCTAATTCGTGTTTTGTTCTTTAATAACACCCTCAACTCTTCTTTTCCCATGCAATCTTTTTCTGTTAAAGGATTTTGTTCAGGATCTATCAAATGATTATAATAGATTCCCAAAATTTGATCATTCTTTTGTGCCTCAATCAAATCTTGGTCTGGCGTGTCATGACTCCACTGCACCACGGGTTGATCTATCTCCTTTGGTGCTTTAGAACGTGTCACTGCATCAATTTGTATTTCACCCATTAAATAATCAATATGTAGCAATTCTCCCATCACAGCCCCAATCTTAGCCAGATGGTCTGCCTTATCATTTCCCTCCTTATCCTCTCCTGGTGTTTTTAAATGCCCACGAATTTTTCTCCAGTATATTGTTAAATTATTTTCTGACACCAATTTGTCTATGGCTTGTATCATTTTTCCATGTTTAAGTGGCTTTTTGTTGTATGTAACCATGCCTCTTGCTTTCCAACCAGGCAAATACTCCACAAAGCTATTCCGGCATAGTCAGAATCAGTCACCAGGACAATTTCACTGAACTTTTTATCAACTGCAGTAGCAATTGCTTTATAGATGGCTGCCAATTCCGCCACCTGACTGCTCCTATCTCCAATCCTCATCCCTATACTAGGAACGCCTTCACATTTCAACCAGACATTTCCTATTCCTGCCACTAATTGTTTATTACTGTCATTTTCAATGTGAAAAGCACAACCATCCACATATACAGTTGGCAAATCCTTGCATGTTTTTTCATCAAAAGCTTTGTGTGGTGATTGTTCAAATTCCTGTAAACTAGCTTCCACTTCCATTTCATTTGGTATTTGTTCAGCTGCACAGTCATGTAAGTCAGCTAACCCTTGAGCAATTGGGCTCTTTTTATTTTGTCCATATCTTACTTCTACGGGAAAACCTTGTAATGCCAGCGTCCATGAAGTGATTCTGGATTGCGCTAGATTGCCTGATCTAATTCTTTTACTCTCTAAAAATTGCAAAGGTTGATGATTTGTTTCAATAATCACCTTTTCTCCCTGAACAATGGGGCGAAAATGTTGTAGCGCCCACACAGTGGTTAATAGGGCCTTCTCACATTCATTAAATTTCATTTCAACTTGGGAAAATGCCTTACTTGCATATGCAATGGTTTTGTGATTCAAATCGTGTTTTTGTGATAACACTGCTGACATACAATGTTCAGAAAAGCCTATTTCTATAAAGAAATCCCTGTCCTTCATGGGGTATGCTAAACATGGTGCCTTTACCAGACATTCCTTCAATCTAGCCACTGCATCAGACTGCTCTCTTTCCCATCTCCAGGGAGTATTTAGTTTAAGCAGTTTAGTCAATGGTTGAGTGATTTCTGCATAATTCTCAATGAACTTTTTGTTATAGCCTGTCATCCCTAATAAACTTTTTACTCCTTTCACATTTTTAGGATCTTTGTATGGCCTCTATTTTCTTCCTTTGTGGATTTAGCCCATGTTCAGTCACTTCATGCCCTAGAAAGTTCACTTTTTTCTTGCACCATTGTGCTTTTTGCAAAGATACTTTGGCGCCTGCTTTCTGCACTTGGCCAAGCACATGTCTTATTTCATCAAAATGGCTTTTAAGGTTTTCATTTTTTATCAAGACATCATCCACATAAACTATTGTTCCTCTTTCCGCTGCATCCGGCATGGCCTTTCTCAAAAATATGCCAAATTCACTCCCACTATTGATGTACCCGAACGGAGCTCTAAGCCAGGCATATTGAGTCCTGTCAAATGTAAAGGAAAATAAGTGTTGTATCTCCTCTGCCAATGGCACACACCAATATCCAGAGGTGAGATCTAACGTGGTAAATACATTTGAACCATGTATCTGAGCTAGGCCCTGATCAATGAATGGTAGTGGCCATCTAGATACTGGTACTCTTTTATTTAACTCTCTTAAGTCTGCACACAGCCGCCATTGACCATTTGGCTTTAACACACCTAAAATAGGCGTATTGGATGTGCTATGAATGGGCCTAATTATTCCCTGTGATTCCAAATTTTTAATAATCTCTGCCAATGATTCTAAACATGCCAGCGGTAGTCTATACTGGTGTACAAACACTGGATTTCTGCTACAACCTTCTGGTAGTGTGGCCACATGTAAATCAGTTAAACCACAATCATAAGCATCTTTTGCAAATACATCCTTAAACTCCATAAATATTTCCCTCAGGTCGTTTCGATCCCCATCGCTGTCACATGCATCCGCTAAGGAGATCTGCTCTTCTACCATTCTGGAAAATTCTGGAAACTCTTCTGGTAAAGGAATCTCAGCGCTTTCCTCTAACTGTGTGGCTGTGTCTTTTTGTAGAGCTGCCACTTTTAAATATTTTGGCATATCAGCTTCCACTTCAATCGGCTGATTTCCTGTTTCATTTTCATTTAAATTAAATATTATGCAATCCTCTTGATGGCAGCACACTGTCTCATTTGAATCATAAGGATACACAGAATGAATTTTAAATATTCCTTTGGGCTGAGAGTCCAGGTGTTCTGGCAACTCGCCCTTGGCATCTACATATTTTTCAGGAATATTCCCAATCACCATGTTATTTAAATCTGCCGTATAATGTGATTTTTGTATGGCCATTCCTAATGGGGAGTTTTCCTCTAAATGAATATCCTGACAACCTTTATTATTTACCATGATTTTTACAGATCCCTCACCAATGTCTACCAATGGAATGTATTCATAATCCAGGCCTTGCTGTTTTATGGATTCATTCAGGCATACAAATGCATCAGCCTTTCATCTGCTGCCCATTTTTGCATTTCAGTGTTATTGCAAACTGTTTTGTAAATGCAGGAATAATAGTATCTTTCCTTATTTGTAATTCGATGGCATAAGGAACCAGTTGTGCACAATGATAAGCCCTTCTTTTGTCTTCAAATTCAGGTGCCGGCCCACCTAGGCGTGACCATATTTTTTGATTAAGGAAATCTAACACCATACACATTCTGTGCATGATGTCATTGCCCATGTAAAATTCATTTTGTGCTCCATTCACTATCCATACATTATGGTAAATTGTTTTCTGCCCAATGCTAATTTTAAGCATGCATCTGCCTGCAATTCGGTTTTCAAAGTCTGGACTGTCCAACCCAGAAACATATTGGTTTTTAATCCTAAATTTCGGGATTTCTTCCCTCTCCATAATTTTTTGCAACAATTTCTCATTAATGAAACTCCTTTCATGTTCAAGCGCTAAAGTGGCTTTTATTGTTTTAAGATAATCATTTATACCAACGTGAACCCATGGTTGCTCATCTTCCATGTGTATTTCTGCCAGAGTGGTAATGTGTTGTTCTGAATCTGTTTTAGGAACAATATTCTGTTTGCATGTATTCTCTTTTAAATAGAAACGTAATGTGTGCTCATCTATAGCAGTCTGCCAATCTTTCCTTGGGTCCAAGTATATTTGTACAGGTAGTTTTTCATTGTCGCTCTGATCTTTGTCTTGACACATTAATATAACAGTGACACTAGGTATGCAGCTATTCTGGAGATATACCTCCACAGCATCATTTGTTTTGGCAACGGTGTGACATTCATTTATATTGCTGTTTTGTGATTTTAGTTTCTTAGGCCTCAATGGTTTTTTGGTTAAGGACCACAGCACTCCATTCACCCCATCTATGAGAGGAGACAATCTTTTCAGGCAATCTGTCCCCATCAGAAATGGAATTTCACAAATAGATGTGATCAATACCTCTTGTTTCATTCTGTGCTTTCCTATTTTTATGTCAACCTCAGTTACACCTATGATGGGCACCTCCTCCCCATTAAAGTTATGCACTGGGCCTTGATTTGCCTTCACTGTGATCTGACTCTGTGGAGGCCTCCCTTCATTGATACTCTTTACCAGCTCCTTGGACATAATTGTGGCCTGTGCGCCAGTGTCAATCATAGCGAAGGTGTGGCATTTTTCTTCTACAGTGATGGGTGCATAATATCTGTCCTCAACTTCCTCTAATACACATAAGAAATGTGAATTCTTACTGATTTCAGGGCTCACCTTTCTCAGGTCTTTTTCACTTTTGGCTAAGCACATTGGTAAATGAAAAGACATTTTTCCCTCCTTTTCACCCATTTCTGCGCGAGAGACTTTATGCATTTCTCCATGATCAGAGGTTTTTTGGAGTGTGGCCACTGTTCGCCCATTCATCTGGGTAGCATCAGAGACCACATTACAATCCTCCAACTGAACATGTGTAACAACATCATTCAGCAATTTGTCATTTTTTAATTCTGTGCATTTGTGATCATTTAGTGTAATACCAGCCCTTTCAGCCTCTTCAAAAATATGTGGCTCAAAGAATTCTTCAGGTGATTGACTTGTACCCTCCTTGTGAGTATTTCCTTTTTCTGTCTGTGTTTGGTCATTGTTTTGCTTGCCCAGGGAAGGAGCTATGGCATCCCCACTTACTCCCTGTTCACTGATATTCCCCATGCATGAGTCATTTTTCTTAAATCTGTTCCTTTGTTCTTTTGGAATTCCTAATGTTTCTTTTTCATTTGTGCAAATCTTTACTGTTTTATTTAGCTCTAAGTTAAACCGTACCTCTTTTTTAGAAGTATTTGCACTTTCTGTCACAATTTCATTTACTGGTGCTTTCATTTTTAACCCATTAGGCATCTCAGAGTCGTTATGCAAAATTATATCAGAGCAATCTGTCATTTTGGCACTGCAGTTATCATGAGTACTTAGTCACTTTTCGGAAGCCCCCCGGTCATTGCTATGGCCATCAGCCCCCTCTTTGGAAGGTTGTTTTTGCGCTGTATAGAGCTTTCCTATTTGCTCAGCTAACATTTTCACTTGGGCCTCAAGGCACTGGAACCTTTCCATCTCTCTAGGATCCTCTTTCTGTGGCCTAGGTCGATATTGGTTGTTTTCCCCCTGATTGGATCTATTCTGATACCTCTCAGGTGATTGATACCGGTTGGGATGGTTTCTGAACTCTTGATTCATTTGTGGAGGGGAGCGGGTTGCACCCATCCTTTGATTATAGTCCCTTGGTGGGGAATCATCGTACTGGCGTGGACTGTAGTTCACGTTTTGCCTCATGTCCTGTCTCTCAGATTGTGGGTACTGGCCCCTATGTTGATTTCCATTATCAGTAAATCGATCCACATATCGGGGCCTATCCTGATTACCATATATCATGGTGTTGGGATCAAACCTACTCTGTGTCCCCAATGACTGGTAGGGACCATCATTTCTTTGATCTTGATTTTGTCTCTGGTTATTGTTCATACCTGCCATATCAGACCGGTATCTTACCCGGGGTCTATCCCCTAAGTACCTAGGGCTGATGTAGCTCTCTCTATTACTAGGATCATGTGTTTGGAACATTGGTACAGGCAATGGCGATCTTTGTTGATTACCCCTTTGTTCAGGTGTCACATTATTTTTACCTTGACTTTGAGCAGACTCAAGGGACATTTTGGCTGACCTGATTTCCATTACTGTGGCTGAGGGTTCTTTAGATTTATGCCTGGTATCTTTCATTTTATCACTTTCTCTACCCTGACAATAGAGTACCTCATATAGCTTTGTGCTTTGATGTACAATCCATTCAAGGGACTTGTCACGGTCAAATTCACGGACCAATTGGGATATGATGTCTTTCTGTAGCCCATAGAAGTATGCAGTTTTAAACTCATTGGAATTTGAGTCAAAAGATACATCAAAGCGAGAGAATGCTCTTTTTAAGTCTTGTAAAAATTGGCGAGGGGATGTATTAGGTCCAGCAGTAATTGTGTACGCGACTTTCTTTGCCTCCTGCAATGACTGAAAAGGAGAAAAATGACGCCTAATTTCTTTTTCAAACTCCAGCCATGTCATATTCTGCTGTTCATTTAATCCCCTTATGATGCTGGCTGTCGGGGCATCTAAAGTTAAATGAAAATATTGTCTGTACTGTTCCTTAGGTATCTGGAGTGCTTTAAAAATGTCATGCACCGCTTCTAAGTGATCCTCAATGCAGCATTCACCTCCCTTTTTAAATGGTTTGATCAGGGCTTTAATGGATTTCATTATTTTTATGGGGCTACTTGTTGCAATACATGGAATTGCACTATTTTGTGAGTCAATTGTGTTTTCAGGTGTATGAGATTGGTGACTGCCCCCAATGGGAGTATCAAATCCCCCAAGGGCGCTGCAACCAAGTTCAGTCACCGGCCCAGTCACTGGGGCACTAGCTCTTTGGGCAGAGCTAGAATTCACCTCCACTCCATTGAATGTGGTACCCTGCCGCCTCTCTTGGGACCTGGGAATGCACATTTGCTGTTCTAAGTCCTTACACTTTTTAAGGAGTCTGGTTGCTTCATTCTGCAAATAATTATTTTCATCGCTCATTTTATTAATCGCCTCCTGCATGTCGCACATTTGCATTTGGCATTCATTGAACTCTTTATTTCTTTTGTCTCTTTCTTGAATCATTTTAATCATTTCTTGTTCTGCACTCTGGAGATCACCTTCTTTTTCACAATGTTCTTTTTGTAAAATCTGCATTTCTGAAACAACCTCATCTTTATCCTGCCTAATGTGATCCACTAAGGCTTTTAAGTGTGTCAATTCTTGCTCACTATCTTCAAATTGTTTCTTGCTTTTGGATAACTGAGTATCAAAGTCTCTGCATTTTAATTGCATGTCTTTTTGGCATACATCCAATTCTGCTCTCAACATTTCCTGATTTTTACTTGCCCCATCTAATTCAGTCTTTAACCTGTTAATTAGCTGAGTATCATTCTCTTGCATTCGCAGGGACTTGTTTAAAATAAACCATATTTTGCCGCATAGCCGTATTAAACAGTCTTTCTCTGCACTTTTATCGGCTGCATTCAATAATCTTGTAAGGCAGACCTGAATTATGCTGCCTTCTGCAAAAATACTGTCTAGTTTTTCTTTCTGCACCTCACCCTGAATGCGGTTACTCCATTCTAACGTGCTATTCGAAGACCAATTCCCATGTGCAAATAACTTTGCCTCTAAATATTGCACTAGATCTGAGAATGTGGTTTCCCTTTGTGACATTCTGAAATTCGTTTTGAGTGGCACACTGCTATTATAAAATGGGTTCCCTTTAATGTGCAAATGGCAGTGTGAGACACGCTTGCCACGCCCAGTAGGTACTCTATGATCACTTTCCCGGCCTGCAACGCACCATAAATATGTAGGATATTTTGTGGAGATTTGGGGCCTGACGGTATTTTATTACCGCCGAAAAATAACTTAGCAATAATCACTCTTTGTATTCAGATTTGGCCATGTGCAACAATAATACAATGGACATGCATTATTTCAGCACCCAGACCTGCATATTTGGTATACGTGGTTGGTGGTATTTTGGTGAGCATAATTCCCTTGTTTTATTTGTGGCCCCAATGTCCAGAATCCCTTATCTTTGCTTAGATTTTTCGTGTGATCACTAGAGAGACCTCAGACCTGCATTCTAGGAATACCACATTTTCCTGTGATAGTGTTGGTGTGCCACCATGGGCGAACTCACTGACTTATTTACGACAGAGAGCTATATGTGGTAGTCTTGTGGTAATTTCCACTACCTTATATACGGTAGGGAGCTATGTTCAGAGAGTATCTCTTCCCGTTGGCTCATGTACCTCCAACAAGCTATGCTACAGTCACTCACAATTATTCATACTGATTTTGACATGCACACATCTGTCTTAAAATGACCATTGCACTGTTTAAAAATCTCCCCACATCATCAGCATTGTAATGGTAAACAATAAACATCACCCGTCTGTTTTCAAATATTTTTCTGTATTATAAAAGTTGTATTTAAAAACGATCTCATTCTTTACAGAAATAAAATGGTACAGTCAAAGCATTGTCTGTGACACTCTGCAAAGAGAGTGGCGGAGAACAGAACTCAAATTGCAACATTAGCACTTGATTAAGACACGCACAGGAATCCTACACTGACTGTATATTACCGTACACACTCAGCTCCCACACTTCTCATTACCTTATCTTTTTAGTTGTTCTCTTTGTGAATGTGGCTCTCTTGGATTAACTCCAGCAAAAAGGAACGCTTGCCTTCTCAAACCGGGGTCATTGCCTGGAATTCTCAGCTTTTGCAGATAGGAATGCCTCAGCCAGTGGAAAGGTCCTTCTTTCAGCTCTCCCCAATCTCGACTGCAGCAGGACACAGGAATCTGCATTCAGTCAGGAGCCCCACAGCCAGGTCTTCTCCCCAATAGTGCAGAAAGATGTCTGCCTGTCTTTTTTCCCTGATACTGCCCACTAAAACTTTCCTCTCAGCCCTCTGTATGACGTGTCCCAATGAAATCCATCATCTCTCATCCTCCTACTCTTCAACAATAGCTTCGCTTATACATTTGCAATTGTTGCAAATCTGACTTCCTTCTTCCTGCAGTTACTGTGCACAAAAACACGGAGAATCAGGCAGAGAAGAGAAGAAAAAATCTGCACACGCATTTAAATGGTTTTCAGAGTATGCCTAATTCTGCAGTGGAGAACACATTTTATTAGTGGGTTATGTTAAATAAGGTTTTATTAGTCAGGTTAATTGTTAATAGGTTAGCTGTTAATTTTCAAATGTGTCTCTAGCAATATAGGCATTTCAGGTGAAAAATAGTGTGCATTTTTAAATGAGCACGTGTGCTTTTAACTGTAAAAATAGATTTGCATCTTATATGTTAAAATCGTTTTTGACTGAATAGCCTGTCTTTCCTTGTTAATCTGGCAACCCATATAGCAATGCACCGCACCCTTGTGGTGGTGCTGCAAAAAAAAAATGTGCTACTTGTGCAGTATTACTGTACTCTGTACTGTAACACGCCAAATATCCTTACAGCTACAACCCTTGATTTCTCTGGGTTAACCACCAGGTCATTTTCTTTCATGTATGAGTCGAGCGCTCTCAGAAGTCTTTGCAGACCAACTGGAGTCCTGTCTAACAGTACAATGTCATCTGCATACATAATCCACTTAACAGCGAGGGAACCCACCTTTGTACTTACTAGTCCTGAGGACTCAACAAACTGGTAAAAGTCTCCCAGGAAGAATTTAAAGAGAAATGGGACCACCATACAGCCTTGTCTGACTCCCCTATTTATATTTATATATTCTGATAGATGACCTGCTAGATTAAGTCTGACTCTGGCTGTATTACCTTCAAGAAGACTTACAAGAATATTCATCAGTGGTTTCCGCGCCCCTTTCTGCTCCAGCTTAGACCAAAGCTTGTCACGGTTTACCATATCAAAAGTGCTCGATAAGTCAATGAACGCTCCATAAAGTCTGTCTGCGTTATTTTTGTCTTTGTTATTGGTTAATGAAGCAAGTATTATACCATTTAAAGATGTTGAGTGGCCTCTTCTGAAGCCTGTCTGTTGTTTGGGAAATATATTATTTTCTTTTGCACAGGTTTCAAGCTCTCTTAATACTATACTGGTGAACAACTTTCTCTCCACGTCCAGTAACGTAATTGGCCTGTAGCTAGTTGGATTTTTATGATCCCCCTTCTTGAAAATCAGAAATATAATCGCCGACTTCCAAGAAGGGGGAATCGATCTATTGTTTATAACTCCCTTAAACAATGTATAGAGGATTTGCGTCTACAGGGCCCCATTTCCTTTGAGGACTCGAAAGGTGAGACCATTTGGTCCCGCAGATCTAGATGAAGAAGATTCTTTAATCAGAACTAGGATATGCCCCCTATCAAAGCTTAACCCCCATTTTCCTCCACCCCCTTTGAAGGTCAGCTCCCCTCGTGGTTTATGATATTTTTCTCCAAAGTGGTTCAGCCAACTCAACTCTGGTACATTATTCATTTGGACAATCTTTTGATCAGTTTTGAGAGTATTAATAAGTGACCAGAAATTATGCATTGAGTTATTACTCAAGGCTCACAGCATTTCTTCCCCATCATTCTGCCATAGCTCCTCTCTATGATGTCTGGACCAACTCCTATAATTATTTTGATTTTTTTGACACTACCTCAATATCTGATTTATTTTGTGCCTCCTTCCTTGCTGTTCTTAGCTGTCTATGTGTTTCACACTTTTTTGCCCATATTGCTTTGTCAAAATTGTCTTTATGCACACACTGGTGACCCTTCTGGGTGTTCTGTGAGCGATCTATTGACCATATAAAATCGTGGAAGGTGAACGGATTACAATTTTTATATAGAACTTCAGGAAGTACCCAATCATGATTTTTTTGACACTACCTCAATATCTGATTTATTTTGTGCCTCCTTCCTTGCTGTTCTTAGCTGTCTATGTGTTTCACACTTTTTTGCCCATATTGCTTTGTCAAAATTGTCTTTATGCACACACTGGTGACCCTTCTGGGTGTTCTGTGAGCGATCTATTGACCATATAAAATCGTGGAAGGTGAGCGGATTACAATTTTTATATAGAACTTCAGGAAGTACCCAATCATAGAGTTTGTCCAGACCATCATTAAGACGAGCTCAGTCTCTCTGGTATTTAATTAGATGGTTTTTCTGGGCATTTACAACTACTGGGTTGTCCCATACCTCTATTGTATTTCTGCAGTACCAACTTATTTGAGTTTCCAGTCGCTTGTGGTTATTTGTACCCCCATCATTTACTGAGAAATGTGTACATTTCTCAAACCAATTTGCAATAGAAAATCATAGTACAATGTTGATTCTATGTTCCCCCTCTCCCATGTAGTGGCTAGTGCAACATCCCCTTCTATCGACCCATTCAGAAGCATTAGGTCCCAGTCGTCAAAAAAGCCTACCATTTGTTGTTATTTCCTTAATTTTTCTCTCAGCACCTCTATGATTGATTCGAATACATTGTGAATTTTGATCCCAAGCTACAACAATAAATGCCCCTGGATGAGTATCCCTGACTTCACTAAGAACAAACAACACTAAATCGAGGTATTCCAGCAGTTTTTCCCTGGCCATATTCCAATATAAATGTATGGTAATAATCTTTTTGGATGATAGGCCACTTGGGGGAGTGATTGCTTTCAGCACAAGAATTCCTTCTTGTCTGCAGAGAATGACTGTTATTTCTTTAAATAGAACCCATCTACAGGCTATTAATAGACCCCCCATCGGTCCACCATTGGCTTTACTGTATGCTGGTTGTATTACCAAATTAAAGCCCTCGATTTCTGGTGTGTTAACTAACCAAGTTTCCTGTAGTAAAATCAAGTCACTCTCCCCAAACAGCAAAGCTCTCATCTCATTGTTTCTGAAGGAACTGGAACTTTGTGTGTTCCAGCTGGTGATTCTTAAATTTTCGCTACTAAAGAGAAGCCTTTGCTACTCCCAGCTTCTGACAAACTTGCATGATTATTCTGGTGACATTGGCCAGGGTAGTGATTGCATTCCTTCTTTAGGCTGGTTAGCTTTCGTCATTTGCTGCTTAGTTTGTGCTAGTGGATCTTTTCGTTGAGCAAACCCATTTTGTTTGGCCCCTTCAGCTCTTGTGCCACAAAGTGGTATCCTTTCATGGACTTCCAAACCCAAGCAACACAACTTTTCTGCCACATTTAAGAAAGCTTTGACCCCCATTTTGGAAACAAAACCAACTTCCACTAGTCTTGTTCGACCGGATTCTGGGAATCGGACATATTCAATATCTCGAGTTGAGAATAAATATAGTTCTGGGATCTTCTTTACTAATGTAAGAATCACTCCCCTGTTCAGTGGTTTACCAGACTGCCTATTTGCTTCACTTGTGAGCCATAATCTAGGGGCAGCATAAGGGGTCAATTCTTCTTGGCAATTTGCTGTTTTTAAAGTCTGGGCTTCAGGGGATTGTATTATCGCTAATGGAATCTTAGTCCCTTCTTCACCCACTCCTTTGGATTGATTGGGCATCTTGATCTTGTGTTTGGATGCAAAATGTTCGCCTTCGCCCTGAATGTGTTATGTCTGAGTTGTCAGTATTTCTACCGGTCCTCCAATCTTTTCTCTTGCCATGTTAAATGTTTTTGTATCCTTAAACTCTGTGCTGGCACTTTTAGAGCAATTTTCTGCCGTGGTAGAAATATTGGTGCCAATTTGAATAATTTCCCTGTTGTCTTTCATCTGGCGGCATCCTGTTGGTGTAGTTTTTTTTCTGCTTTTTCTGGACACCTCTTTTCATCCGTTTGTGTACCCGTAGTGTCTATATCCATTTGTACCCCTCCTGTTCTTATTGGTACAGTCCCTTTTCTGTTTTTTTTTGTGGTCCTGCTGCATCCTGGTGTTTCTGACCAGGGGGTTCAGCTTCTCAATGGAGCTTTCAGACCTTATTTCCTTGACTCGAGATCACTGTTAATTCTTCAGCGGCAGCTGACTACCGTCTGAATGCCTCTGTTGAATTTAGCCTGCCTCCTTGATACAATGGGTTATGAATTAGATTTAACAGGTGGTTGGGGGTCCTTAAGAGATCCATAACAGATCCCAGTAATTCCGGTTGTTTGTTTTCGATTGTCACCTTTGGCTCCTGATATGGAGACCTAGGAGAGATTAAAGTGAGAGTATTCATACTATTATGTCTGCGTCTTTGAAAGAAACAATCAATAGTACCTTTGATGTTTGTACATGACAAAGTAAAGTCTTATAATATTTTAGATGGAAGGTTTTTCGTTGTTTCTCTCCTGTTCTCTTCAATTGGAATCATGTCAACGTGAGGCTCCTGATGGATTTGAACCTCCACTGGGTTGGGACCACTTAATGAAGTAATGGGATTCGGTAGACCAACGTTGTTTGTCTCTGCTTGTATGGATTTCTCCATGTAGGAGCCGTCCTATTGGAGAGCCCTTAAGTCATTGGCAAATGGGCCACTCCTTCTTGCGCTGATTGTCTCACCTGTGTTTCAAAACCATAACTCCATAGTGATTCTGAATAACTAAAGTAAATCCCGGGAAGAAGTAGAGTATCCACAACAGGATGGGTTATGTGGATCACGTGACTGTAAAATCCATCTGTGGCATTCTCTTTTTCATAGTCATAACATAGTGTAATCAAACCCATCTGTCATTTTCAAAAGCGCATTTCTGTTTTCATTTTGGCGCCTATTGTGCAAAAACGCCTCCCACTTAAACCTCTATAACTCCTTCAGTTTTAAAGATAGAAAGGAAACTTCAACTCTCACTGATACCTAACATCCTTAGCTATCTCCACAACTAAGAACTGCATCGAGGAACAGTGTATTTTCAGTATTTCTTCAATATCGCATAGGAAATGTTTGCTGCGCATGTGCAAAATTCCCAAGTTTACACGTGTCAATTCCCCATTTCAAACTGCTTTTTCCATCCCATCCTGATCTCAAGCGTGTATTGTTGTTTATATTATAGCTCATGTATGTTAGGACCTGATTAGTGTTGCTTTTCTTTAGAACTTGTCTCCATTTAAGCATGTTTTCACATTTTTCAGTATTCCACAAAGCCATTTTCACCTGTCATTTTCAAAGTGTCATTTGCCAAAATAAGGTTTTCTCTCTTGTTTGGGAGGGAGGATTGCCTATAACTCTAGAAATTGTATTTCATTCCTGAAAACCTGCTGATTAATCACATTGGTTAAGAATTGCTCCTTTGCATTTAAACAAAACTTTGCAAGGGGAACATTAACCTAACGCTATCTGTGTGCAAAACAAACTGTTCTTTTTCCCTGTATTTTCTATTTTATCTCCTTATAAGTGAATTCAGTTGCTTTGCTTATTTTTCTGAATTGTATTGTCACCCTTTGGGTGATTGGTGCCCCATGTATATCTATATTAAACCTATGTGTGATTGAATATTAAATAAATAAATAAATAAATAAATAGTTACCTTTACAAACTAGCCTTGTTCCAGGTTCAGTGTGACCTGGGGGGGTATTTTGAGAAGGGTGTGATATGAGTGGTATATCATTCGGAATATTGAATTGATAGACAAAAATAAAATAAGGGTTTAATTTGCGCACTGCATTGCTAGGCTAGACCTGGGTGTGTCCCTGATTGATATCCCTTACAGCTTGGGGGCTCGTCCGGGATTCTGAATTGAAATACCACCCGTGACAATCTAACACAGCATACTAGCCTGCAGGGTACAGACACCTTGAAGGGCTGGCATACTGTGCTATACTGTACAAGCACCCCTCAAAAGAAATACTCAAAAGAATTGGGCCTGTTTGCAAAGATAAATTAACCTTGAAATAAGTCAGAAGGAAATTGATATTTCTGAGATGGCGACCCCAGTGGAATGTAATATTGCTAGTGAACACTTCCTGCACAAACTGTTTGTCAGGGGTGAGTGGCCAGAACAGGATGAACAGGTATGGCTGCAGGAAATAAAAGAACAAGTCATTGCAATAAACCTGAATAAATGGCAGGACAAGGGTCCATCACATCAAGGGCTCAGAAAACTGTACATGGCCCCAAAAATAAAAGAGGAGCAGTGTAAAATTGCAAAAATAGCAGCCTACCTATACCTCCACATAGGAGTCATACAGGAAAAGCATGCAGACAACATAGATCTGGTAAAGAGGCAAGGTGAAACACTGCAGAAAATCCAGACTAATCTGGACTCTGCAGAACAAAGGATCCAGAACAGCCAATAATCAGAAACAAAGGCTAGGAAGTATATTACCAAATTAAAGGAAGATCTGGCTCTCATACAGCAAAAGAATGTAGAACAAGATACCAGATTACAGACACTGCAAGATTCATATCAGGAAAGGGATAACTCTTTAAAATAGAATCAACAGAAGATGGAGCAACAGTTAAATTACAACAGAGCATGTGCAGAACAGATAGACACCTTACAAAACCGCCTAGAATCCTTGAAAGAGGAAAATAATAAATTAATTATTAAAGACATCCACTCTCAAGAGGAATTTGATGAGGAGCGCCAGAAATCTAGTGCATTTAAAAAACAGAGGGATGACCTAGCTGAACAGAGGGTCACTCTAAGTCAGGAGAGGGACGCCTTAGGCCAGGAAGTCAGCCAATTAAAAACCAAGCGAGAGGAAAGAAAGCTGGCCCTTCAGGAGTGTAGTGAAATTAAAACTGAATATGAAAAGCTACTAGAGCACATCAGGTGGGTGGAGGATGCTCTGGCAAATAACACTCAGACCAATAATGACCAAACTCAGGAGGTGAGTCTCCTGCAGCAAGAAATGTCCCAGCATTTCCAATCCAGGCAGGAAGCACAGAGAGACAATGAGGCTCCCTGTGAAAGGAATGACAGGCTCCACAAACAGATAGCTATGCAGGAGCAAATCATTGAGACCAGTAAGGCCTTAATAGAGGAGCCAGATTATAGCATATCACCAGGGAATAGGGGCTGAAAGAGATGAGGTAGGAAGGGATAGAGAAACCCCTGAGCATAACCTCAGGACCCCTGTCATCAGGGACTTTAATCCCTTCAGTTCCATGGACTCTGCCACCCTCATGTCCACTGGCTCATATGAACCAAGGGCCACGGGGTTGGTAGACTTCAGTAGAATGGGAAACATGGGACTTACAGATCAGCGCCTCCCAATAATATATGGGCGGGCATCTGTGTACAGATTCCCAAATGTTAGGGCTAACCTCTCTGATCAGGAAGACTTCAGTGAGGGGACAATCAGAGAATTGGATCCTCAAAAATACTGCTTACCAAGGGATCAGTCTGTCAAATTTGGTGGGGAATTCCATGAAGCTAGGCCCACAAAAAGTATATTAAAGACCTCTTCCCAGCTAGGGCAGTGGGGGGTACTCAGCCTATCCTGGGAGCAAGGGAGAGTCAGAAGACTCTTATGAGTGCCACAGGTCTCAAGAGACTAGGCCCCCACATTCTGCATGCCATTCCCAAGCTCGCAGAATCAGGGAGAGCCTAGAGGATCAGATAGCCGCCTCCTGTAGCAGTGCCTTTGAGTCAGAGGATGAGTGGAAAAGGGTGACATAGACTAAAAAGGCCAACAAAATTAAGAGGGCCCTACTGAAAGATCCCCTGAAACAAATCAAGGCCATTAGGAGCGTAAAAATGCTAAATACTCAGTTTGGGAGCACCTCGAGTTATATGAGCAAATGATGGATAATTTCCATTTGAAAGATAGCCAGAGTTGCATTCAATATGTCAAGTGGACATTTTCCCCTGAATACTCCAGCTTCTTTGTGGGGCTGGAGGATCAGAACCACTCAAGATGGTCCCCTTATAGGGAAGCCATCTTAAAGTATTTCTCCATACATAGGAACCCTCAAGAGGCCCGCAAAGCGGCCTACAATCTGCAATGTGGGGAAGACCAAGACCCACAAGAATTTGTACAAGAATTAAAACATGCTTTTGCGCAGACCACCAGGAGGGTGCGCACAGACAGTAGGGAGTTAATGAATACCTTCGTTCATGCACTCTCTAAATACATCCTGACCCAACTGGTGAGGGACTTTCATTAGAAGAGATCACTAGACTGGGTCATTGAACAGGCAACTCTCATTTATGAAGTGTAGACACTGGTAGAGAATAAAAGTAGCAATAAAAACCCCAAACCAGCTAACATTCCTGCTGCTGCCAAGGTGGCGGTGGTGAAGGTTGCCCCCATTTGAGATCTGGAGATGGGGGGGGGGCTAAAAATATTCCTGTACAAAATCCTTCCAACCCAAGACTCAGAAGGATCTCGGGCCAATCCCACACAGGTAGTCAGGGAGGTAATCCCACAAATGGGACCCCTAGCTCCCCAGACTATATCAGACACTGTTACAAGGGCAACAGACTCATCCGGGGCTATGTGTGGACTCCACCCAGCCCAAGGGAAGGGGGATCCAACCAGGTAGCTTGGAACCCAGGAATTTTCCCTCCTAACTTTCCCAAATGCTGGGATGGGCTTCTTTCCCTGGTATCCACCAAACATCAACCCCCAAAACAACCATTCTTTTTTCCCCCACTTTCCTTAGCCCAGACAGCCCTATTCGGGAGAGGGGAGGCCAAGCGTGGAGGGGCAATCAAACTATCCCAACCAAGGGTATTCTGGGAGAAGGGACAGTTACCCTTCCCGTGATCAACCTAGGATGGACCAGAGAAACCCGTACCAGCCAGAGCGGGTGTCCCAACTGGAGCGCCAGGTCCAGAACTTGTCACAGGATCTGGATTACATGCTGAGGGGTCAGAAGAACCCTCAGATGAACATGGGGGCCCATAACCCCTCAAATCAAGGGTCTGGTACTCCAGAGCAATGACAGGGAGAAAACCCAGACAACCCACCGGTTCCCAGGGAGGAGGCACAGGGGGAAGAGGGGTGTAAAGCCTTAGAGGAAGCTTCATTCCCCTCTTGTGAAAAGCTGCTGGAAACCCAGGAACCAGAACCAGAATCTCCTGCCCCCAAAAGTCTGCAACCAGAGGGAGGGTAGGCGAAATAAAGGGCCTAAAAAGACCCATTTTGTGGAGGTGGTTAGAGTCTTCCAATTTGAAGGTGAGGGGTCCTCAGAGGATTCTGGGAAAATGATCTTCTCTTTCAGGGATGGGGGAACTCCTCCCAAAGAAAAATGGGTCCCGAGATATCCTGATCTCCAGATTGGGTAGATGTGGGGACTGAGTTGAAACCACCCATCATTGAACCCCAGGATGAGAAGACAGAAATTCACTTTGCCCAAACCAATTCTGGTGACTGCCTCCAAAAATGGGGGTGGGCCCAGAATCAGAACCAGGGGAGCCCAAAACTGCCTCCATATCCAACTGTCACCTTTTTCTTACAGATTCCTAAGATCCCAAACAGAATCATGCCTACACTACCCCTCTGTCAGAATCAAGAGTAAAGAAATTAACCCACCAATCGGCCCAAAATGCGCATTATCTTTACCCCCTTGAGAAAAAGGAGGGAAGATTTTATGCCCCGGTCCAAATACAGGGGCAATGTACATTTTTGACACTGGTGGACACTGGATCCCAAGCCACCCTTCTGTCAAAAAGGGCCTTTTGATCAGCAGAATTCAGGGAGGGGGGAGAGATACCACATCCCTCTCACCCCTCTTCCTGGACAACTTCAAAACTTCAATGGGAATACAATTCTTGTAGAGGGGACTGTGGATTTAGACATTAAAATTGGGCGACACAAGGTGAAACACCCGGTCATAGTTGTGACTCCAGAGGGCACACCATGTTTACTAGGGAATAACATCCTGCGTAGATTGTATCCCCTAATAGATTGTGTAAACAAGTTCCTCCAGACCCAGACTAACCGACCAATAAAATTAAAACATAGTGTCAACCATGTTAGGTTAAATGGCACAAGCCACATAGTTGAACAAAAACCTGACCAAATCAAATTCCATTTTCAAAACAACCAAATCCCTGACGTGACAGTAATTACAGCAGGACAACAAACTGGTGATGGGAAGTCCTCCCTATTTCTGAAAATCAACCTTCCTTCCAGTATCAAGTGGCATTCCACACTGGAAGGAAATTCTCTGAAATTCTATACCAATCCACAATCAGAAAATCCCACTTCTTTAGTCCAAAATGATGAGAAAGCAGCTCAAGGCTTGGCTGACATTCAGAAAGTTGGAGAACAGTTCATCCCTATTCAGTTAAATGGGGGAAAGGGTTCTGTTCTCGCCAGAGTGTGCGTGAACAACGGTAAGAGCTTCATCAGCGAAGCCATGTTCCGAAAACTCCCAAAAAATCCAGCCATTCCCACATTTAAATTGATAGACAAATGGGAAATGGACCTGGAAACACACAATTCCAAACATTTCCTTCCTAGCAGGTGTATGCTCAAAATGTCCAAAGGCAACGAGAGCATAGTCCATAATTGTTGGGTTGTGCAAGATGTCCCTGCTGCATTTTATTTCGGCAGGGACGTTCTCAATCGCTTTGTCATTTGTTTGGACCTAATAAATTCAAATCCTGGTCCCGATTAGCAGGTAATCCCATGGACTTTGATGACCCAGAGAAAGTATTTCGGTCAGCTCAATTGTGCCATATGCAGTTGAAGTTCAGATTGGAGAGGAAGTCACCATCCAAGAATGTCCCTGACAATTCTCACTTAAAGTAAAAATTAAAAGAGGACTTAAATTGCAAAATCCTTTTGCATATGTTAACCGCAATGCCCATTTCCAACAGCAAGGGTTGGGGTTAAACCCAACACTACTAATCTGTACAGAACACAACACCATTCCAATGGTGGTGGATAACAGCGACCTTAGGAGTATCACTCTGGGAACTGGCACCATTATTGGAATGGTGGTTGATGACCGACATGTTTCCATAGATTTAGGTAATGAACTGTTAGGACCAATCCCAAATGACTGTTTTGACAGTGATAGCGACAATGACACAACACCAGACAGGATCTACACCTGGCATTGGGGGGAATTTCCTGGTGTATTCTTCTTGCCCTTATGGTAAGGAAGAGGTGACCTGTGACTTCAGGAGGGATGAGGTGATCTTTCAAGTCCACCAGGACTGCCTTCTCCACCTGAAGACATCAGTCCAAGTCAGCATTTTAACAAGAGACTCCTCCACCCAGCTGGAAGAAGCCGTTGATAGCCAAACCAGAAGTCTTTCCAGGCTCCAGGCAGAAGGATGAAGAGAGAGTCAACCTAGCTGACGCCTGTGAGACTCTGGAGCAGAAGCAAAAATTGAAACAAGTTTTCTTAGATTTTCAAAATCTCTTTGTGGTGGACTCAAATAACTGTGGTTGCACCGAAATCCACACAAGAATAATTCCCACGGACCGTGGCATGACTCCAGTGTTTGTGAAGCAATATCTCTTGCCTCTTTCATCAATGGAGTCCCTTACAGAAATAATTAAGAACCTTGAGTCCCGTGGGATAATTCGTCCAGTCCACAGCACCTTGAATAATCCAGTGCTGGGGATTTTGAAACCAAACGGCTAGTGGAGACTCTGTGCTGACGTAAGAGAGCTCAACAAATGGGTCCACACTTCCCGATGGCCTCTTACCTACAATGATCAAGGGCTGGCCCAGATCCGGGGGTCAAAGGTATACAGTGCCATTGACCCGACCAACCGGTACTGGACTGTACCTGTCAGTAGGGAGGACCAGTACAAGCTGGCCTTTACCTTCGGGGGGCAGCAGTACACTTGGACAGGCACTCCCTTCGGATACCCCGGCAATGAATTTAATATCTTTTTGCCTGGCTTGGGTGAAAGGGGTAACCTGGACTATGTAGATGATCTCCTAATCAAAAGCTCAACTGTGGAGGAACACATAGCGGAGATCCGTTATGTTCTGACACAGTTGAGGGCTGCCAGAGCAAATCTATTGTTCCAAAAGGCACAGTGGTGCAGGACCCGTGTCAACTTCTTGGGGCATGAGATAACTCCTGTGGGTCTCTGTCCACAGGAAAAGAAAGTAGAAGCACTCCAGACACTAAAAGACCCCACACCTCTGCGGGAGCTAAGGAGCCTCCTTGGACTGACTAACTACAGTGGAAAGTTAATTGAGGATTACGCAGAGATCACAAGACCCCTGATCCAACTGTTGAGGGGGGGTCAAGTGGGAGTGGGGTCCAGAACAAGCCAAGGCAGTATGACAACTCAAATGAAGCCTCTCACAAGCGCCTTGCCTAGCTTACCTGTCAAAAACAAGGAGTTCTTCTTGGAGACAGGGTTCTCAAATACATGCTTGACTGCAGTATTATACCAAAAGCATGACAAGGTCAATAAAGTCATCTCTGATGTGAGTAAGACTGTATCCTCTGTGGGGGAAAAATTCAACAATTGTGAGAAGGCATTCCTGGCAATGTTGTGGGCATTGAAGAATTACCGGCCGTTCTTCCTGGGTGAACACATCATAATGGAGACCCCACACCATACTCTGCAATATCTTCAAAGTGACAGAATCTGGGGCGGAAATGTGAATAATTCCCGAATTACTTCCTGGATTCTGTCAATGCAAGGCTTTCCTGTGGAGGTCAGATATGGCCAGAACGAGAAGAGTCCCCTCGCGCAAGGTCTGGCTGACTTTCTTGATTGTGCCAGAGAAAACTGTCTCGAGGACGAAAGTCTTAAATTCAAGGACAACATGGAGGCATACCTTAATTCCCTGAACAAAGTCTATGAAGAAGACAAATGTGAGGGAATGCCCACTGTCTATGTGGATGGGTGCTCCTACCATGTTGACAACAATGGGGAAAAGGAACTTTTGGCCGGTGTGGGGAATGCAGGGGTGAATGATGCCCCAGAACCCTTCCTTGGGTACAAAATCAGTCCTCACAGTAGTCAAGTGGCAGAGCTGATGGCTGTGCATCAAGCCATCCTCACTGCTGTCTAACACCAACTCCACGGACTGGTCATAATCACTGATTCAGATTATGTACGCAATGGATTTTTGGAGCACCTGGTTAATTGGAAAACCAGAGGCATGCTATGTGCTAACAATAAACCACTAAAACATGGAAAATGAATACAGAATATTGATGATCTGGTCACCTCGAACGGGATGACCATCTACTGGAAAAAGATTAAGGGTCATTCTAAAGTAGAGGGACTAGACAAAAATCGAAATGACCTAGCTAATCAGCTGGCCAAAACCAGAGCCATCCAAGGGTATCTACTTGAGATGGAGTCCCTGTTGGTGGAAATCCAGCTCACTGCTATCACTTGGTCCCAGACAAATGTTCACAATGAACTCTCAACTGCCCAATGGAGTAAGGAGACCCCAGATGCTGATTTGATTACGGCTCAAAAAGGGATCCAATAATTGGTAAGCTTCATCAACACATTGAGGACCCTGAGAACTTTCCCCTGATGGATACCGATTGCATTGGGAAAGAGGACCTCAGAGTGTTGATGAAATGTCCAAATATGTTCTGAATCCAAGACGGTTTGTTGGTGAGGAGATCCACATCTGGCCATGACCAGTGGGTGGTCCCTACCTCATTCCGAAGCCTGATGCTAAGTCATGCCCATGATACGGCCACAGCCGGTCATCAGGGGTTTCATACAACATTAGAAATCTTACAAGAGGTTGCATACTGGCCACACATGGGGCAGGACCTCGACCAATATTTGAAGGGGTATCTTGTGTGTGCACAATTTCAGCCAAGAATACTCACACACTGTGCTCCCCTCCAAAAGAGGGGGATGACACTGCCTTGGTCAGATTTGCAAGTGAATTTTATTGGGCCCGTGATTTGCTCCTCTAGGGGGAACAAGTACATGTTAGCCATAACATGCTTGTTCACTAAATGGGTGGAATGTCTCCCGGACCCAAATTGCAAAGAGTATGTTGAGAATCTGAGAAAACACCTTCAACATGCTTTTGTGTATGCTCAGCGGAATCTAGAAATATCTGCAGACAGTATGAAGACCCACTATGACCTTAAGACAACTAAAAAGGAATATCAAGTAGGAGACCGGGTCAAGTTGTACAATTTCCAAAGGAACCAAGCCAAAGAGTGCAAATTCCTCCCAAGTTGGCGGTGTCCTTTTGAAATTCTGGACAGAATCTCACCAGCCACCTACAGAATCTTCATCCCCAAGGGCAATTTGACAGAGGGGGAAGACAAGTGGGTACACATAAACCAGCTAAAGAGTTGCCATCTCAGGCATACTTTGCAGCAAATAGAGGAGCCAACTGGAAACCCAGAGTGGGTAAATCCGGAGACATAAAAGAATTATTAAATGTTCATGGAGAACGTACTAGGAAAGAGTGTTACGACCAGTATTAAACATAGGCAGGGTATATTGTAAATTGCATTCAATGAAGGCATCTGCCCCACTACACCCTCGTGGAGTAGTAGTGGGGAAATTTCCATAACCATGCTATGTTATGTTTTCTAGCACTCGAAATAAGAACCACCTAATCACCAAGGGGGAGTCCTCGGGGCCCAGAATGGAAAAAGAACCAAGAGCCCGGAGTGTCGTTCCAAATTCCCAACCAGAACCAGCAAGGAGAGCATGTCGCATCTATCGCTAATGGGAGAAGCAACCAGATTTTTCACATGGACCGAAAGAAAAATAATCCCTCCTGGGGGGGGGGGTATGTGGAGTATTTTTTTCCATGCCAATGCACCACACTGCACCCCTATGCCAATGAGGAAAGAAAACTGTCAAAATGGAGGAAATAACCCAGTGCGCGACAAATCTGAAAAATTGTGCATGGTGCATAAACCACCAAAAGAGCTGCACACCCTGCCACACACACAGGCAAAGTTGTTGCAAAAACAGGAATCACTTCTGTCATCTGTCATCTGTCACTGTCACTTGAAACAAGGCCACAGAAGAGCTAAAATCCGAACATACTCTTAAATACAGTTTCCTAATCAATGGCAACCTTCAAAGTGCTATTTTGGTGCTAAATTGAGTCATTTCCCCAGTGAATTGTTGGAAGGAAAGTGTGCTGAAATTATGGATTCTCCAGGCAGTCAGAGGAATCCAGGCCTCCCTGACTGACAGCTACTTCAGAAAATTAGCTGCCCAACCCAGTTTAAAAGTGTTTCTATTTCCTGATTAAAATGGCAAAAATCGCCTCTGTTGGTGAAGGGCTAATTCTTTCAAAATGTTAAATCCTTTATAAACTGTGCATATATTTTATATGGGAAAGGAAAAAACTTCAATGTCAAAGGGCCCAGTTTAGGACCAATCCACTCTGTAATTCTGATCTGATAGCCTGGCCTGGGAAAACTGACAACCCTTGCTTGGCACGTCCTTGAGAACAGGAAGGCTAATGGCTGTTAATGGTTCCCGCATAATGAAAACAAAGAAAGCCTCAGACATTTGTCTCCTAGCTGACCCAAGGACAAAGGAAGGCTTGGACACCCCTCTTCCTAACGGAGGGGCCAGATGTGGAAGAGGTTTCTCAGTGAACTTCACAGGTCTGGCCATTTGCTCACTTGGAAGTAAGAAAAAAAAACCTGGACTGGATTTTGAATGGAAATTACTTGCTTTTGCTTCAGAACTTCATGACATCCAAAATAAGTAGACAAGTGAAAAATACAAACTTATAAATCTGAACTCATGCTAGGCAGTTGAAGATGTGGTAGGAGTTCTTACTACATGAGGAACCAAAGATACACTAAAACACTGATTGTGGCAAAACTATTAAAGTTGCAAGCTTAAAATTGTACGTATATATTCCCCTGATCCGCGACCAGTGACTTATCAAATTAGAAATGATTAATCCAAAGTGCTATGGGTAAAATTGATAAATATCCACAGAATGACCAATACAGTTCTCACAAAGATGGAAGTTGATGTAAATGTAGATAATCAAGTATAAAGTATATGTGTACAATTTTATGAGGGTACATAATGGTAGAAATGTACATTTGTGCAAAAGTATGTTTTGGGTAAAAATCCAGGTGGGAGTTCCTAAATCCTGTCATAATATGACAGCTCTGTTTAGACTGCCAACCAGGACAAAGCACATGCCAGTAACCACTCACAGACATGCGGATGTGTTTTGAAGTTCTGCCCACACCATAAACTGGGGGATGGCATTTTTAATGTATAAATATAGAAGTTTCACTACACAAAACACACACTGATTCCAGAACCCATCCAGATATCCGCGCAGCACCTTATTCCAGAACTCTTCAACTTGTAGATGACTCCAGAATTCTTTGAAATATCCAGATTTCTTTGCAGAATCCAGACTGTAGCATTGCAAAATTATTGCTAGCCTGACCCCATTGCAAACATCCCAAACTTGAAGGGATTTAATTCCAATTCAGGTTGGCTTGCTACCACTACGGCTGGGCTGCTGAAAACTTGCTATCTACCATGTTCAGTAACCAGAAGGGGCCCTTCCAAATCCAGGCTGAGGTGCAGTCCAATTGAACAGAACCACCTTGCTGATCCAATCCTGGTAGAGGTGTCCTGCCACCAGTAGACCAGATCCAATTCATTGAGCCGAGCTGACAGTCCAATTTAATAACTTCTTCTATAAGTATTAAGAGGAAGAACAGTGATCCTTAGTATATCTGCATTGTAGTATCCCTATCTCAACCCATCCCATCTTTCATTCAGAACTCAAGTATTGTTAGAAACCTTCTTGCGCTGATTGTCTCACCTGTGTTTCAAAACCATAACTCCATAGTGATTCTGATGAACTAAAGTAAATCCCAGGAAGAAGTAGAGTATCCACAACAGGACGGGTTTTGCGGATCACGTGACTGTAAGATCCATCTGTGGCATTTTCTTTTTTCATAGTGATAATATAGTGTAATCAAACCCATCTGCCATTTTCAAAAGCGCATTTCTGTTTTCATTTTTGCGCCTATTTTGCAAAACTGCCTACCACTAAAACCTCTATAACTCCTTCAGTTTAAAAGATAGAAGAGACATTTCAACTCTCCCTGATACCTAAAATCCTTAGCCATCTCCACAACTAAACACAGCTTCGTTTTACTTCAATATGCCATAGTAAAAGTTTGCCGCAAATTTCCAAAACTCCCAAGTTTACACGTGTCAATACCCCATTTCAAAGTGCTATTTCCGTCCCATCCTTATCTCAAGAGTGTATTGGTATTTATATTGTAGCTCATGTATGTTAGGACCTGATTAGTGTTGCTTTTCTTTAGAACTTGTCTCATTTAAGCATTTCTGCATCTTTTGCAGCATTTCACAAAGCCATTTTCACCTGTCATTTCCAAAGTGTCATTTGCCAAAATAAGGTTTTCTCTCTTGTTTGGGAGGGAGCATTGCCTATAACTCTAGATATTGTATTTAATTCCTGAAAACCTGCTGATTACTCACATTGGTGTAGGATTGCTCCTTTGTATTTAAACAAAACTTTGCAGGGGGAACATGAACCTAAATGCTATCTGTGTGCAAAACAAACTGTTCTTTTTCCCCGTATTTTCTATTTTGCCTCCTTATAAGTGAATGCTTTGCTTATCTTTCTGAATTGTATTGTCACCCTTAGGGTGATTGCTGCCCCACATATATCTATATTAAACCTATACAAACTGGCCTGATTCCTGGTTCAGTGTGACCTGGGGGGTATTTGAGAAGGGTGTGATATGAGTGGTATATCATTCAGAATATTGAACTTTTAGACAATAATAAAATAAGGGTTTCATTTACGCACTACATTGCTAGGCGAGACATGGGTGTGTGTCTGATTGAAATCCCTTACAGACAAAAAACAGTGCCTGTCTCAGGCTGTTCTCCGCTAGCAACATACACAGAGATATGCCATTACTGACACTTTAATAAGCCTCCAAAATCATATGAAATAAATGAAGAAAACAGTATTTTCCAAGACCTCATGAACACTGCCACCATCAAAAATGGGTCCTAAGTCTCCCAAGCCGAAGGTCATCTGAAATGCCCAATGACACTGTTTACAATGTCCAGAGTTTATGATCTTCTTTACATTTCTGTAACAGTGTATTTTTAAATTGAATGAAATTGACGATTTCCTTTTTTTTAGTAGTTCCCTATGCCTGCACATTATGTAACACACATACCATGAGAACGTCATATTCAGCCTTAATTAGTTCTTCTCATTTAAAGATGAACTCATCGAATCACCCTATTACCTATCACCCTCGTTGTATGATAATCATATTTGCGATGTTTAGTTCCATATCATTGGCATTTTCTATACATTTTAAGGAGGATTTCTCAGTAGCTGACCGCATGCTCTGCCAACGCATCAACTCCGTACCCAGACCCTGCATTTCCACCTATGCATCCTCAGGTGAATCTTCCCATACCTCACCTACCCACACCGAATCTCTACAATCCTCGCCATCATCCTCTCCCGCTTAGATTATGCAAAGTGCCTTTATTTTTTTTTTTTTATTTTTTTTAAATTATTTTTATTGGCATAAAATGCCTTTAAAAAAGGAGAGCAAATATTACACTACAGTTTATTCACTCTTCTCTCCTTAAATGGCCGGGTAACTCTCGTCTGTTGACACCTTAACATCATGAGTTTGTAAGTCGCATTCGATCCTTCGCTAGTTGAGAGCCTCTTTAATGCGATCTCACAGTTTTGCCCTTGTTTTAGGTGTTATGTCAGTAGTTTTTTCAACAGACCCAGAAAGCGAATTAACGCGTAATTCAGATGTTTCTCCCGACTGTCGAACAGAGCTTGCCACCAGTCGTCCGCGCTTGGCGTTTGAAATTTCGTTAATTGAGGCCCTAATGTCAGTGTTCTCTCCCGATGTAGGCTTTTGCAATGGAGTGTTAAATGTTTTAAAGTTTCTTCCTTCTGATTGCAAAATCTACAGGCTGCATTGAGTTCTTCTGTTTTGTGTTGCTCTCTAGACCACTCTCTTGTTTTAAATGCGTTTAGTCTGAAGTGTAGAAACAAGGCTCTGCTGCCATTGTCTGGGAACAGATCGATATAAGGCTGTAGGGTGTTTAGATTTCTTGCTTCACACGGCACCTCCTTCATTAAGTTGTTAGCTGATCTTAAGTTCCCAGTCACGATCCAGTACAATCGCCAGACCTTAATTTTTGCAGCGTCCGGATTGTCGTGTAGGGTTTTTAGGTCGATGTCATAAAAAGCCAAAATTTCCTCGCAGCGTTTATACTACATTGATAGCAGGCAGTTGGGATTTCCTTTGCTAGGATTTTGTAGTATTTCAAATTGCAAGGCCACTTTCTTCATGGTCATCTTTCTGAAGAGGCTCAGCAGGTTCCAACTAACTCGTGCATTAATTGATGTTAAGTTTAGCTCGTATCTGATACATGCAGTTGATGTACCCTTTGGTAGTTGCAGAACTCTTACCCAGAAGATGTTTTCTAGGGTAGACCAGACATCCGCGGAGCATCCGAGGGCATTTTCAGCACCAAAGATCAGGGCCGGCACTACCTTTTGGCAGTAAAAGTTCCTTCCCGGTTTTATTGAAAATTTTCCGTATTTCTTGTGTAATACGCTAGCTTGGCATGCAAATTGCCGGCATTTGGATTTGGCTACCTGTTCCCATTGACTGTCGTTCAGGCTTGAATTAATTTGCATGCCTAAGTATCTTGTGTTTGTTGTGTTGTTTAGCCACTCTTTTCCCAAGTGCCATTTATGTTTTTTGTGCTTTGTTGTTTTCAAGTTTTGCAGTGTTAGCACCTCAAACTTTTTTTTGTTGATTTGTAAGCCGTTAGCTCTCACATATAGGTCTACTGCATCGATCTTTCGCTGTAGGCCTATAGGTGTTACATCTAGCAATATTAGGTCATCGGCATATAGCATCCAGCTTAATGGGGCTCTGTGTATTTTTGGAGAGAAGGAGCGTGCGCTGTTAATTGCTCCTCCAATGTCCGATAAAAATAAATTGAATATTATAGCAGCCAGTGGGCAACCCTGTTTAACCCCGCAAAAGGTGTTTATCGCTTTGGACAGGGTGCCTTTTTGGTCCAGGCGGATTTTGATGCTTGTGCCAGTGTGTAGCTCTTTGATGGCCGCTATCAGATCTTCCGGACATTCCCACGTCTTCATTTTCTCCCATAGTAGTTCTCTATCTATGCTGTCGAAGGCATGTGAGAAGTCTATCAGTGCGAGGTACACCTGGGTTCTTGTTCTTATGGCTTCCATTTTAAGGAGGTTGATTAAGAGAAGATTCAAGGAGCAGCCTACACCCTTGACAAAGCCAGTCTGACGTGGGTCCAGATGTTTTGAATCTGCTGCCCATTTCACAAGTTGTTGTTGTAAGAGAGTCGCGTACACTTTGCCTAACACATATAGCAGCGCAATGGGTCGGTAGTTTGTTGGATCAGATCGATTCCCTTTCTTGAAAATAGGAATGATTATTGCGCATTTCCATGAATCCGGACTTTTGCAATTAGCTACTATTCTTTTGAACATCATATGGCATAGCTCTGCCCACAGCTCTGGATTTTCTTTGATTGTGTGGTTTGTTAGACCGTCCGGGCCTGGTGCTCTAGAAGAGCTAGCTCTTTTTATTATCTCCTCAATGTCGTTTTTATCAAATTCTAACTTCCATTTTTCTAAGGTAGATGATGGTATCTCTGCTGCGGTTGTTCTTTTGCTGTATAGCTTCGAGAAATGTTGTATCCACTCAGCTTCAGAAATTGCGTTTGTCAGTAATGCCATTTGCGGGGCTCCTTCGTTGTTGGTTATCTTCCAGAAAGCAGAGGAGTTTTTGTTTTGCAGTTTTTCCATTATTAGTTCTGAATCGTTCTACATCATATCTGCTTTGTGTGATCGTAACCAGTTTTTGTATTTTTGTTTGCAATTTCTTTTTGCAGTTAAGTAACTATTGGAGTCAGTTTTCGGTAGATGTCCTATTTGCGCTCTTAATTCTCTCTTTCTTTTTCTCAGCTCTAGATCAAATTTATGTCTTGCAGCAAAGCCACGAGCTTTGGATCCTTGGTGTTTTTCTTTGTAGTCGTCTAAGAGATGGATGTATTCAGTCTCCTTTTGCTCATCTACATATGTGGTTAGTATGTTTTTAACCTCTGTTTTCTTTAATTTCAATCTCACCCTGTTGGATTCAATCATTACCGGGAATTTCCATGTTATGGGTTTGACTCCATAAGCTGTGATGAATGACAGAATGACTAAGTCATGATCACTATTGGTCATAGGGTGCACCACTAGTGATATTGCATGTTGATGTATTTTCTCACTGACATAAAAGTAGTCAAGGGTCGATTGTTGGGTGCCTCTAGAACAAGTTGGTTGAGCTGGAATATCACCTGCTAAGTTTCCGTTCATCAGCATGAGGTTTCTTAGCTCCATCTCTGTTGCCCATTGACTGGCGAGTTGTGTTTTGTTAGAGTTATTTGGATTTGATTCGTTGTTTGCTGTTAGGCAGTTCA
Organism: Ambystoma mexicanum; assembly: GCF_040938575.1. Taxonomy (NCBI): domain Eukaryota; kingdom Metazoa; phylum Chordata; class Amphibia; order Caudata; family Ambystomatidae; genus Ambystoma; species Ambystoma mexicanum. The sequence continues at coordinate 838,051,843 of NC_090935.1, read as the reverse complement.
TATTCAAGTCTCCACAGATCACAGTATCAGCACCAACGTCTGCTTCGAACCAATCATCTATGACAGTTGTAACTTGATCTATATATGCATTGCCACTTATAATCTTGTGGTTCCAGTATAGATTCAGGATGTGGATTTTCTTGTTTCCTACGTTGCTTTGAGCAATTGTCGTTGCCTGAATGTATGGAGTCACGTTTTCAGTATTGAGGATTTGATATCCAGAGCTTTTTTTGATCATGGTAATAAGGCCTGCCATGGGCCTACCCGTCAGTTGTTTGATGGCTGGATTAAAAGCGATCTCGTATTCTCCGGAGATGGGGCAGTTATCCAGCCACGTTTCTTGAAGGCAAACGACATCCAACCCTGGGAAGCAGCTCTCTTGATATAGATGCGCAAATCCTCTGGTGTTCCAAGACCCAAACTTGACTGTCGGGGGCGAGTTTTCTAGTTGGTGTTAGCTTTGAGTTGTTTTGTTCAGGGCTTTTGCGAGCCACCCCCAGTTATCCGATGATTCGTTTTCGTTGTTTTGCAGTTCCACTGTGCAGTTTTTCTTGTTGAAAGCTTGGGTGCCAGCGACTGTGATTTGGATTTGTTCCACCGAGTCGTTTTGGACGTGTTCCATTTTTCTCAGGCCACAGTCACTGTTGATGCACTGATTTCTATTGTGTTGGCCAACCTCTTGCGTTTTCTCAGGGCTCTTCGCTTCGTTACTTTTCTTCCAGAAGGATGAGACTAGCTGTGGTTCTGTAATTTTATTGGAGTGGCTTTTGTGGTTATCTTCGTTGGTTAGTTCCAGAATGTGGAATCCGAGCGACATCAGCTCTGGCGTTGCATCCAAGATACTGTTGGTTATCATTTTTGATTTCAGATGTAGTAGAACCAGGTCATTTTGGCCTTCCTGTGGGAATTCCACTGTTTTGATGTCATACGATTGTATCGTTCTCAGACGCGGGACGCAGTGCAGTAGTCGTAAAACATTATTACGGTTCATGATCACGTCGTCTTGACTTTCTAATCTTTCAATCTTTATTTTATAAGTGGATATTGCAGCTTTCTTGCCTAGCTGTTCATTTTGGTGAGGGGCACTTCCTTTATATTCGCCAGGCGCTTGTTTTATTGCGGGAGCTTTGATCGCCGAAGGTCCTTTCCCATAGCACCTGTTTGGTGCAAACTTTCGAACATCAGCATAAGGCTCTTGATTTTCGTTCCTGCATTCTGGATCGGGCAGGCTTTTGAGAATTTTTGTCTTTTGACAGTCTCTATCCTCGTTTTTCTTGAGCAGCCTTTCCCGTCTTTCTGTCAGAGTGAGGAAGATAGAACTAGCCTCCACCGGTGGGGCTTTTTCGATGTTTGCAATCTTAGGGATCATTGTACAAGTTCTTTGTAGCATTGAAACATGTGAGGACAACAATGTAGATGTTGATTTCTGTTCTGTATTCCTATTTACTGTGTCTCGTGAAGGATCATTAAGACTTGAAGGTGACCCAATTGAGGTCTTAGGGTCGATTGGCTCCAATTCATCAGTGTCCTCGTAAGTTGACATATTTATCAGCTCGTTCATTTGTTCAGCTTCCTTATCAGATTCCTCGCTTTTTTGATTTGAGAGCTCGCCTATTACCTCCTTTTCTGTGCTCTTATTATTCAGGGTTGGATCCACGGATTTTATGTTCTGGTTTACAGTTACATTTACTGTTTTTATGTTACGTAAGAACTTTCTGGAGTTGTTTCCACATCGAGAGTTCTTAGTGCGTTGATTTTTTGTTTTTTAAATTTGAGGTTCCTTTCTAGTTTGGTTTAGATGTGTCCCCGTGATCTGATTAGTGTTTTGCTTGAAGATCGCAAAGATGCCATTATTTCTTTCGGTTTCAGTGTCAAGATGCCCAGAGGCGCAGTCTTGTATTCTGGCGCATTTCCCGATGTCAGTTGAGGTAGTTGGTGTTTGTGGATCGAGGGAGGCTGGATTCAGTGTCGATCTTGTTTTTATCTAAGATTGTTTGAAAGCAAGGCTTGTTAAGTTGATCCTGTGGGTGCATGTTAGATGGAATAACTTTTGTTGCCTTATCATGTACTTCAGGATTTCTTGTCTCCTCCGATCTTGTGTCATTATATAAACTTTTCTGCTGTGTAGCGTCATCTTTGGTTAGATCTATAGGTGGAGGCAGGGGGCTAGTCACCCCTTGGCTTTCGATTGTTGTGCTCTCGAATTGTTGCAATGGAGAAACTCGTTTATTCAAATTGGGCTCCAGGTTAGTGCTCGCCTGAGGACTTGTTTTGTTGTTCATACAAGTCAACTCTTGAGAATCCGGACGGATACTAATGCGTTCATCATTGGCAGACTGCGTTGGAATTTTCCTTGTTTTTAAGAGGTTGAGTGCTTCTTTAGCGATTTCTGCCAGTAACTTTTTTTCCAATCCGTTAGATTTCCTTTGGTCCAGGAGAGTATTCAAGTGAGCCTCAATTCTTTTGTTGGAGTCTCGTTGCACTTGATTTGTTAAAGTAATTTCCATGTCCAGACCTACCAGTTTTGAATTAATCATTGCAACTAGTGTGGACAGGTCTCTGAGATTCCCATCTACTTGCTCATATAGTTTTAAAAACGGAGCTATAGATATTGCAAGAGAGGACATTACAAGCGGTTGAATCTCTTTCATTATGCAACCGACTATTTCAGAAGAGAACTCCTCATACTTATTTTGTGGGAGTTGGTGCGTTCGAGGTTTGGGGCAGCTTGGTTTGTTGTACTGTGACTCTGAGTAAGAAGAGTCAGACGATGATGACGAAAGGGGGGTGGGTGATTGTGTCGTCTCTGGGAGGCCTCCGTGCCTAGATGGGGGTGTTGATGGTCTCATTAAAGTTTGTGAAGGGATCTTTGTGCCTTTTCTCTGTGAACACGGTAGGGTAGGCTGTGGTCGATGCGCCTGCGTTTCCCATGGGCGTTTTTCCATTGTGATAGGGACGGAGCTCCCAAGGTCTCCTTCATTACATCTACAATATCTTCAATGGCCTCGGTGACACTGGGCTCTTTGATCGAAGTGACCAGTCTGTCTTTTGCTGTGGTGCCTCGTGCTTTATTTATTAGTGTGATGTCGTTTAGTATCTTGTTAACGACCTCCAATGAGTTTCTCCTGTTGGAGCCCGTAGCGATTGGCTCATTGATGCGAAGGGTCTCAGTTGTGTCGTGAAGTGCTTGGTGGAAGACCTCATCGTCGTTTGAAGCACCGAGCCAATCGTCCATATATCCCGTTTTTTGCTTTAAATGCAGATGCTCTTCTCCATTTGCTGGTAAGCTCTTCGGGGAGGTTGTGGAGGAGTCGTGTCTATTTATGTATGGGCTTTCCTTCGTCGCTTCCATCTCAGTGTCCTGTGGTAGAATGCTACATTCGTCGTGGATCGAGACCTGGCTCCTATCGCTTTGTAGAGGTAATTTACAAGGAGAACCATTCGTGCCTGACTCGGCGTCACAGATATCGTTGCTCAGGGGCACGCTTGAGGGATCACTTTCTGGGACTCCTTTTGTGTTAGTGAGAGCGAGACCTATCGCAGCTGGGCAACTTGCTATCCGGTTTTGACCCACGTTCTGCAGACTTATAGTATGTCGCTGGTTATTGGTCATATCATCAGGAATTTTCAGTAGTTCTTCTCTTGTTTGTATCTGATCTAAGTCTTGGTCTAGATCTTGTCTATTTTCGGGGTCAGATGCTGATGATAAACGGTTTGTCTCCCCCGTGCAGTCACCGTCACAGTCTGACTTGCATTCGGGTTTGCGATAGAGCTTGGTCGACTGCCGCCGTAGGGGTTTACATGAGGTAGCCAGCGAGTTCCATCTTCGTAACTGTGATCTTGTGTGTGGGTGTGTCAAGCTTTCCGCGTGTATGCGGCCAGCAGACAGCGTTTTAGTCGGTACTGATAGGTCTGCATTAAGTTTTCCAATATGGCCTTGTGTATCAGCCATTCTCTTTTTGGTGTGAGTGCTCGAGACTCTACAGATGTGTGGTTAGCTCAGCTCAGTTTTAGAGTGTTCTCTGAACTGTGGGGGATTAGGGATCGAAGGGATCAGGCCCCCCGCAGACTCCCGGCAGCACCCCACCCAGGTGGTAAACTATTTGGATCTGGCGTTGTACGCTTATTGATTGGCGTTCAGAAATAGATAGAATTGAATGTCTACTAAGGGTGCGGGATTAACTCACCTTGTTTGTCCGGTGCAGTGAGTTCAGCCGGTCTCCGATCTCAGCTCTGGGTAAGATTACCCAGATGTTGTTTATCCGTCAATCTGCTAACATTGTCTTGTGCGCCTCCAGCGCCGAACAGCCGCACAACAGCCAGCGCCCTTTACCCCGCCGGGCTTATCGCCGCTCGCCTGGATTGGGCTGTGTTTTATGGCGAGAAAAAGGTCACGTGACTGTTCACGTGACAGCCACGGTGCTCCGCCTCCTCCTGGAAGCGAGCGTGTGACTTAGCGCAAGTTGTTGTTGACTCCCAGCGCAGGACAGCAGGACACAGCAGCAGGCAGCAGCAGGCAAGAAAAGCGTTTGTTTTCCTTCAAAGGTTGCAAAACACGCCTTTATCTAGGCACAGCAGCTTTCCAACATAGGAAACTACGAAGAGCCCAAAACGCTGTGGCTTGTCTCCTCATTGGAGTCCCACCTAGAGAACACATCAGCCCCACACTCAAAGTCCTTCACTGGCTCCTTATTGTTCGACAGACTACCTTAAAAGTCATGTGCATCACTCACCATGTCATCCAAACACCGGTCCCGAAGTCCTCCATGATAAACATATACTCCACCAACCCACCAGGATCCTTCCTTTTCGACTTCTGCTGCATTGACAACCCCCTCGCAATCAGACAGGCCCTCAAAACGTGGCTATTCCCTTCCTTTTTCTGAATCCCATCCCCTGCTTTCCCTTGACTATCCTCACACATAAGCACCGGCCCAAACTCATTGAAAGATCACCAGTTCACGTAACAGCAGATGTTGGGTGCTTAAGCGGAAGCTTACACTGTTAAAATTCAGCCCATTCCACTCCGGCATATGATCACTCATCAGCCCCTAGGATTTCATGCACTCCAACTGGTGCCCTCTGGTTCCCAGACAGCACCTGGCATTCTGATATGAGCTTGTGCATTACCATTGGAAAGTGGCTGGACAGTGGATCAGACTTTGATATATGCAATAGTCTGGACAGTGGATCAGACTTTGATATATGCAATAGGGCTGCATCCAAACTCCTGCCTCAGCTGAATACCTAGAGGCACTGATCCGGTCATATCAATTATTAAGGGGGCTTGTCCAAAAATGTTTAAAATGCTTGATTAATCTCTGGAGGTAGCAAATGAAGCATGCCTAGTTGGATTATGCGGATAGGAAATGTTATGCACTTAGATGGATTGCCCTATCTAACTATCAAAGGGACTTGCCCAAGCACTCTGATTGCTCCATTCATAGGTTCAGTGGAGTTAGAAATGAAGTGCTCCTAGTTGAATTTGAGTATAGGATATGGTAGGCACTTAGATGTTTTTTTGGGGATGTAAGGGCGGATGATTTAGAGACGGGAAATATATCATAGGACAAAGGTGAGACCCTTAGATTTAACACATGTGGCCGCACATAGACCACTATGCATACAAGGTTTCAAATCACCCTTGACTCTCCTAGTTACTAGCAACCCGCTTCACAATTATAACTGCTCAGGTTAGACATTGATATGCACAGTGGTTACATGCAAACATCCCCTCACATCGCACTTATTGGATTGCATTGCCCTGGTTCTCTCTAAGCTGGACTACTGTAACAGCCTCTATCTTAATCTGCCCGCCTCTACTCTCCGCCCTTTGCAACTCATCCAGAACAGGACTGCAAGACTTGTCCTTGGCCTCAAGCCCAGGGACCGTATCTCTCCAGGACTGAAATCACTACACTGGCTCCCAGTGATTGCGAGGATCAAGTTCAAAACCCTCTGCATTGTCCACAAGGCCGTCTGGGGCCTTGGGCCAAAATACCTTCAACTCTCTCTTCCTAAATATCTTCCTTCTCGAGCTCTTCGCTCATCCGCCTCCAACTCCCTCAGGGTCAGCCGCTTCTCCAAACAACGAGTTGGGGGCAGATCTCTTTCCACTGCAGGGGCCTCCCTCTGGAACAGCCTTCCTACCTCCCTGAAACTTGAGGAGAACCACCTACGGTTCCGGAAGCACCTCAAAACCTTCCTCTTTGCCTCCGCTTTCTCTCCCCCTCTCCCCTGCTAATACTACTGAAACTGCACTGAATCTGAAACTGGGCCATTCACCGTTCTCGGCCCAGCCACTCTCCCCTGCACTGCCTCCACGGCAACCCCTGCACTACGGGACTGTGTCTGTATCCATACAGCCCCCCTTCCCAGCACTTGTCTGCACTTACCTCGCACTTGCCACCAGCTGGCCCTTGTTATTTATCCTGTATGCTGTATGCTTATCTGAATGACACCTGGCCTAGTAAGATTGTTGTCTGTCTCCCCTTGTTCCCCCCCCCTGCCTCGTCGCGCCTTGAAACACTTGTGTATAGGCGCGTTACAAATGCCTTATCATATCATATCATGTTTCTTTAGAACATGGAAAACATGTAGAAGCCATGTCTATTTAATTTTTTGGCCTACTGGTTCCTTCTGTAGTAGCATTCTACCCCTGCTAGAAGATGCTCTCAGACAACCATCCTATTGCCTTAGGAGAGTTAGGGACAGCCGGCCCATAGCGCCAGAAAATCCTGTCACAGAGTAATCGAAGATGAACTCCATCCGAATTTAAGGTATGTATAAATGCACCACTTCTGTGGACATCTGTTGCAGGCATGGCTCTCCATACACGCACTCTAGAATGCAGCTATGGCTATAACAAATTCGATCTAGCTGGTCACATAAATTATCTCACTGAAACCCCAGATTTGCCTCAACACCAATACCATAAGCATAAAGCGGCAACCTATGATAAATTTGGTCTTGCTGGGCACACATTGAGCCTCCTGCACAAGCGCTCTGTCATGACCGCCTACAGCACCCAACAATGCGAACCTAGGTCAGAACACTTTCAGTTCGGGTATTCACACCCATCAACTAGTTCAACGACTAGAACCACATTTAAATGTGAATTCTTAAGATCTTTAATAAACCAGCTTCTATTGAATTATTGACAACACAATGTCCGATCTTTTCTTTATTTTACAAAAGTCAGCAACTGTATTATTAGCACCAATCATAAGGACTGTGGTACACAGCCTTTGCCAAGCGAAGCTACACGTGCCAATGCATTTCGGACCCTTGCACCCTCCTCATTGCCAATATCTCTGAACATGTTACAAACAATTATATGCCCAGGTGCCCGGATGAAGTATTTACAGGAAACAAAAATGACTGAATCAGGTTAATCATTATTTCAATAATACATAGGAAATTCCCATCCATAGTGTTCGGAAACAATTGGAGGATACAGTTCCCAGTGTGTCATTAGTCATATGAACATACCATCAATCCATGGAAATATGGTAAAAGAAAATCATAACCCAGACACTTTCAATAAAGACCAACAGAAATAACACATTTCCAATGTCATGTCATAGTGCCAAACATAAAAAGGGCACCAAATGAACGGTAAGAGCAAACGTAGAAAATACATCCACAAAACAGTAAATATAATGTGTAATGCATCCGCCATCCATCATGAAGACATACAAAACAATCACAAAAGGAGAAAAAAAAGAGAGAGATAACAGAAAAATGTGAGAAAATAACACAAATCAAATAAATAATCCAAGATACTCGAAATTCTAGTCAATTCTTATTACCAGTCAGTCTATCTGTCTATTACCAACCTCATAGACCAATTGTCAGAAACTCACACTTTAATGATTCTAAATCTACTGTATGTGTTGTTAACATCATTTAGTCTGTTCACAGTACCCCACTCTGGGTGAGGATTATTACTTGGTTGTTGATTAGACGTATGGCATGTGTCCATCTGCTCAGAAATGGTCGCAATTCAACCTTCACTTAGTCCATGTGTAAAAGGCTGTATTTACAATTCCAATACATGCAATATAAGAAAAAAGAATGCCATGACTCCCGGGTAGTTACTGTAACAAGAAAGACTCTGATATGATGTGAGCTATAGTCCAATAAATCTTACTTCAATCCCATGCAGGGAGAATTCCGATAAGACTCACGCCTCTTCTGTCTTGATCACCTCCTAAGCCTTAAAGGAAAGGCCACGTATTTTGTTTATACGTGTTACGTGATCACGCTGGTTAAGCTTCCAATGGGCCATACATCCCGTGTCTCCTGGTAATTAAATGTGTATTCCTTCTTAAATTGGTGCTTGCCTTTCCAACATTTAGTGCTATCCCTGAATATTTTCATTAAGTAAGTACGGGTGTGTATGTATGTCTTCAATCAGATTGAGCATTTCATACTGACTACGCTTCTTGCCCCATATTAGAACCCTGTACCACTTAAAGCCGTGACTCCCCAAATATATGGCCGTGGCATGTAAGTCACTTTATACAACACACAGGGAGGCATATACTGAATAGTCTCCGGATATTGTAAGTGCTAATTATATCTATGGCATGTATGCCCTTATTAATAGACTAAACAACGGTATAAAAATTGAGAATGCTGATAATAATTGTGGGTAAATAAAAAATGAAAAGAAGACTGAAAATATAAAATGAACCATAGAAAATCAGAGTAAACACACTTCAAACCATACATTTCATGGTACAAAATTAACCATACAAAATAAAAATACAGAAACTATAAACCATAATTCCATTATAGTGTGTAAAATATCCGAAACTACTAAATAGAAGAATATCCAATTCTAAAATAAAAAAACATTAAAAAGAAATATTATAATACTGTAATGAGCAGTGCAAAATGCAGAATCTTAAAATTAAAGAATGTGAAATAAGGAGCAGATGTGCATACCTTATGGTAAACTATTATGAGTGATTTAAATGCACCCCATAATCTACAGAAATATTTTAAAATAAATTTTAAAAAAATCAACAGAAACCATAGTTGGTGTGTTCAAACATTCGATCCCCAGCTCTCTCATTCTTAATCTGTCATAATCTTCACAGTTAATCGAGTCGGACCTGATGTTGTAAGTTTGATAGTAATCAGGTATAACCTATCAACTCAGACCACTACACAAAATGCAATAGAATGCAAACAACATGCATCAGAAAAAAACAATTATAAGGAACAATGAAAAAAAAACAATGTAAATTCAGTTCTTCGTTCATGTCATTGGGCACTAAAGATTCCAGTCTCTGAACCCAGAGCGCCTCTCTTTGAGCTCTTCTCCTCGCAATGTCACCTCGAAATTCCTTTGTGTTTGAGACCTGCAGAATCCTGAATCTCATCGGTGCAATTGTGTGGCCATGTTCCAAAAAATTTTGTGTCACTGATGAATGTTGATTGTTCCTTATTATGCACAATTTATGTCCATTCCATCTTGTCTTTGCTTTCCGTTTAGTTTCTCCCACGTAGTACTTGCCATATTGAAAGGGGCCCCTAGGGGTCCCTCGTGCTATGGAAACAAGGCAATGACCATACACGAAAAGATGGGCCAGAAACGAGGTTTCAAATTCCCAATGCTAGGGTTTATTGCAAGCAAAAGATAGTATCAATTGGCCAATTCTGATCTCACGTCCCGCGATGTGAGTTTCCTAGACCTCGAGGGACGCAAGAGAGCGAATTACGTACATCAGTTACATATATACAAAATGCATATCATACAATCAGCAAAGTCATGTTCAACACCCCTCTGTATTAAGTTCCTTTGAACTCGGGATGACGATGGACATATCCGACGAGTATGACAATTATAATGCTTTCGATGTCCATTCTAGTAACAATGTGCAATTTAGAAAGTGCGGAGGCATCTTTTAGAACACAGTGGTTCTGTTCTTGGAAGCAATCTGTACATGGGGGAAGAGCCACATTCCAAGCTTTGCTATCTATGAGGTACTATTCGTGTCCTGGGAGCCGACACGTTCTAAAGGGTTTTGCGATGGGGGGCCGTAAGAGAAGCATAATTCAAGCCTTTAACTGTATTATTGTAACATATTCTACCATCGTACGAGACTGGCTGGCAGCTGTGAAGTGATTAAATTCCCTTTAGCTTCCTCCCAAGGCTACAGAGAGGGAGCGTGGGCATTCCTCTCTGGGCTACTCATGAGGAGTTTCAGCAAACTCTTCAGTCCCGTGACCTTGTCCTTTCATATTCAGACAACAATGTTAACAGTTGAGCAGAGTAAGCAGAATTTGCAAGAATTGCAAGCTGCAAAGCAGTTTTTACACAGAAAGCAATGAGCAATGGTTTACAAGTAAAATGGCGATTCTTGCTACATTCAAAATGGCCGCTCGTCGGTCAAGCATAGCAGTTTATATTTCTATAATTTGGTGCATAAGACGGTTGGCCTCCGGCCATCAAGTTACGACTATCATTCAAATGAAGGGTATTCATTTTTCCAGATTGACAATATGGGCACCTAATACAATAAATCCCATTCTCTGAGGCACAGGTGGCAACATTTCTCAGTTGTATACGTTCTCCTGTGTGTGAATGGAAAACATTTGGGGCCTCATTACGAGATTTGCGGCACAGGTTAACGGGCTCCGCTATTGGTAAAACCAGGCGTCGTTACCGGGTCCCGCGAGGGGAAGAGAGCCCGTTGTTAGCTTCCTCTCCCATTCCCATTGCGCCCTATTGGGGCTCAGATGGGAATGGGGAAGGTCCGGGCCCGGGTTCTCAGAGGGAGGAATTACCGGACCCTCCATACTCGGAATGGCCCGGTAATTCCCCATTCTGTGAACCTGGTAAAGGAGCCCGTTTTGGCGGGATCCCTGGAGCTAATTGCTCCAAGGCTACCGCCAATAGCTCCATGGCTGCCGCCAAACTTGTAATGAGGCCCAGGGAACCTTAGTCACACTGTTGCAATTGCCACAGCGGAGGCATGTGCAGATGCCCTTATTTTCTGTTCTATTTCTTGTGGGAGTCCCGTCTCTTGTCCTGATTAATTTGTCTCTTAGATTCTCACTCCTCTGGTATGCAAAAACTGGTGGTTCGGGAAACAGATTTTCTGTTCTCACATCATTCCTCAGTATGTCCCAATGTTTATTAACAATCTGTTTGACTTTATTACTTTAAAGGCAAAATATGGACACAAATACCAATGGAGGAGTTGTATTTTTGGGTCTCAATTGAAGCAGATCTTTTCTGGACCGGCAAGTGGTTTTCTCCACTGCTTTATCTAGGTCCCTCATGGGGTATACTCTATTTCTGAATTTCTTCAGCATTTTATTGAATTCAATTTGACATTCATCTGGGTTATTGACAATCCTTTTGATCCTCAACAATTGACTGTATGGAACATTTGTTTTGTGTGTTGCAGGGGTGGAAACTCATTCGATGAAGAAGGTTATTTCTATCTGTGGGTTTACTAAATAGTGTGTTTGATACAATGTTGTTTGTAACTTTTACTTTCACATCTGAGAAAATGTGCATTCAGTGTCCCAATTTCCACTGTAATTTGAATGCACGGGTCAATCTCATTTATAAATGTAAGGGAGTCTCTTAAGGTATTAATGGTGCCAGGCCAGATGGCAAAAAGTCATCAATGTACCTGATCCATTTTATTAAGTATTTATGCCAAACTGGGTGATTGATAATGTGGGCAGTTTCAAACCTGGGCATGAAGCAGTTGGCATAAACTGCCGCCATACTGCTGCCCATGGAAGTTCCTGAGGTTTGAAGATAGTATTGTTTCTGATATTTGAAGTATGAATTTTGTGCTATGAACTCTAAAAAGATCACGATTAATTATTTATTGGCTCCTATTGAATCTGTTTGTGAAAGTAGCCATTCTACTGCCTCCTGACCAAGATCATGTGGGATGCGTGTATATAAGTTACATACATCAATTGTGAACAAGATGTCTTAATTCGTAAGTTGAATGGTTTCCAGAATTTGCAAAAAAGGTGTGGTGTTCTTAATATAAGTCGATGTTGCTTGTACAAGAAGTTGAAGAAAATTATCTATGTAGTTACCTAGTGGTTGCAGTAAACCCCCTATTGCTGATAATATTGGTCTCCCCGGGGGATCAACCAATCTTGTGTGGATCTTCGGAAGAAGATAGAATGTTGGTACTATGGGGTGCGTTGTTGTTAACCACGCTTTAGTGTTGTTGGAAATCCACTCCAACTCTTCTGCTCCCTCTAATATACCATCTACATTCTTCTTAATATCCGATGTAAGATTGGATGGCAACGGAACAAAAACATTTAAATCCTGCAGTTGCCTCATACACTCTTTATGGTAATCACATGTATTTTTTAGTACCACGGCTCCTCCCTTATCTGCCGGGCATATCGTGATGTCTAAATCTGTATAAAGAGATTTGATCTGTGACATTTCTCCTCTATTCAAATTGGATCATTTAGGCCACAGCACCCACCACGCACTTAATCTCCTGGGTTGCTTACTGGAGCCTATCCAACCCTCCTAAATCCTAATCTCTGCCAAATGCATACACACATTTTAAAGTCTACTCTCAGAACACTTCCCCATACCTGTACTTTGGTCCCCAAGGGTGTTATGACCACAAAGCGCATTGAAGCCATACACATGGGAAAATGGCGCTATATCAATTATGATTATAATACAATATACTATATACACAACACAATGTGCTCTTTTTTGTCCTGCTGCTACAAGAAAGAACCAAATGATGATGTCTACATGTCAGAGATTCACCTAGTCAAAATTGCAGTCTAAAAAAGAAAAACAACAACAAAAGATAGTAATGCTTACCATTAAAAACATGCTAAAGCAGTAATACATATGCCTACAAGAGGAACACTCAAACACACGACTCTGAGCTGTGAATATGTGATAAAATGAACACACCATAGAATATGAACTAGTTCTGACTGACTGCTGCTACTGACATGATGGGATGATTGTAAAGGTTATGTTGATGAAACATAAGTAACTGGTTTTGAGCTTGCTCAACCACTAAAAAGGCAAGAGGAACAGGTGAACAATTATTTCATGTATTGAATGTTTAACGTCATTATGGTAAATGCACTTGCCAATCGTAAATCAGGTTTTCTTTTTTTTCAGGAAGACTATAGAGGTGTAATTGTACAAAGCGTGCATTCAGACTACAGTAGCTCAGTCAATAGTGCATTGATTTAGGAAAAACAAACACACAGGTGTGTTGTCAGAAAGTGGTACCATTATGCTTTTTCACGTATTTCCCAGAAAAAGCGATAGCTCCTGTGACTAATAAAGTGGTGCAGATTCCATTGGCTTAAGCATGTGTGGACACACACAACTACAACTGCAACAGATCAATACATAGTCGTAATGGGTATTGCTGTTATCATATTTTATTATATTTGTATTGTTATTGTTATTATACGATATAAAACTACTGAAATGTTTCATGATCAAATAAATGTGGGTCAGCAACCTTTGGCTTTCCCGGTGTGTTGGGATACACTTACGCTACGTCAGCCGGGAGAAGCAGAGTTGATGGGGAGAAGTCATGGGAATCAGAGTCCAAAACATTGGGAGAGCTGCCATTTGTGGACATGTAGAACAGATGAATTAGGCCAAAGACTGAGTTGTTTTAAAAGGTAAAGGGACTCCAAGTTGATGTGCAACATCATTATAACATAATTTCTCATACAGAGCTGAACAAATGTACCAAGACATCGATCTCAGGTACCCTGTGCTCACAGCTCCTTGTGCAAACCGCAATTATTCATTTAGCATTAATCAGAAAGTAATCACGGTATCAAAAGTACACGACTTTCCACGGGAGCATTTATAGCAGTCAAAATAGTCTGACATATAAAGAAACAGCAGAACGGAAAAACACAATGGCCAATGCATGCTTGGATTTACGAATACTTCATCAGATGTTTTTAGTTGGGTTCCTATATATTGGGTTACCGTGGTGCTCCTACTACATCTCAATGTACATTCTACCTAATAAGGGGTTCAGAAGTGTGGTATCCTCTCTCGTTTCTCTCCTTTATAAATAGCTGAAGCCCCCCTCCACCCACTTTATACCTGATTTATCTATTTCTAGCTCTAATGCAAAAGCTCTTACATTCGTTGACACGTAGACTCAATGTACAATTTCTGGGATAAAATAAACACACTGGGCCTCATTACGGGTTTGGCGGTAGCCATGCCGCTATTGGCGGCATGGCTGCCTCCAAAACCGGGTCTGGGTTCCCTGAATGGGGAATTACCGGGCCATTCCGAGTTCAGAGGGCCCGGTAATTCCTCCCTCAGGGAACCCTGGCCCGGACCTTCCCCATTCCCATTCGAGCCCCGATAGGGCTCAATGGCAATGGCAGAGGGAGTTAACAACGGGCCCATTACGACCGGCCCTTTGTTAGCTCCATGGCCCCTCGTGGGACCCGGTAACAACGCTGGTTTTACCAGGCGTCGTTACCGGGTCCCGCGAGGGGACCTCGCAATCAGGCGGAATGGGAATAACGGGTCTGCACGCATTAGCAGACCCAGTTAACCCGTTCCGCCTGACTTGTAATGAGGCCCACTAATATGCAGCTTTTGATGTGCTGCTTGCATCTCTGTATGCAGTGTAGTCTGATGCATTTGCAAGGCTTTTTGTGGTTTACAGTAAGTGATCACTTACAGATGGAGACTTGCTCTCCAATAATAAAATCCAGCAGTGCACAAAGTCAACATACTATCATAAACAATTCATTTTCGTTGTAGAGATTGACTTTTCCTAGGAAATCCATTTGTTTAAAAAAAGGGACCTGAAAAGCTAGTTGACGTGCTCCAGTGGTGGGTGGAACTCTGCTGTGTGATGCCTCAAGCATCAAGTAAGGCAACAGAACATGCCAACTGTAATTGTGATGATTTCATACGGATATTACAGGCTATCATGTATTAGTATCATAATATTAGTTGTAGTAGAAGTGATAGCAGCATTATTTGTTATGTAATGTAATGTTAAGTAGATTTGTATAGTGACCCTCTGCTATTATGGTGGCCCTACAATTTTAGGTTGCGAGTGATTCATGTGAATGTGGGCTAGCAGGGAGGCAACTGTCAATCCTGAGTTGTTGTGTCATGCAGGCTAGAAGCACCTGAGTCTTGGGTGGAGTGATTCTAAGTGCTTTGCGGCATTTAACCTTGTGCATGTGTTGCATCCAGAGGGGAGAGCCCAAAATCAATCAATTGGAAGTCAGGGCTACTGGGTTAGCTGCAGAAATCAGATGGTGTTTAACACAGCTAGCTATGTCAGAAGTGGCTTTACTCTTAAAACGATAATGTGTATTGTTTAGGCAGATGTCTACCATTTGCAATATGTTGGCTGTATGAGTACATAACTGCAAGGTGGTAGGAGATGGAGACATGACTTAGTAGCAGTTGGAAAATAGACTTGAGATCAATGAGGAAGTCCCATCATAGGAATTGTCATGCTGGGGTGAGCGCTTTCAGTTCCTTACTGCTATTTTTATGGCATGACATTTAAGGAAAGGTGTGATTTCTCACTTTCATTATGTGCGGGCATTTGACATGTTGGAGACAATCACCAGAGAAGCTGCTGTCTATGTTATCTCAGATTCTGAGTAGTTCTTATAACCATTCTTTGCATCAGACATTCTTCGGGCCCATGAATGTGATGTTTATTAATGATTTAAAATGAGGCATATGTCCGAAGTTATTTCAAATCAATGTTACTGATTGTTTTACAGCCCCCCCACCAGTCATTAGATAGAGGGGAGGATGCAGAGGTTCCCCATTTTCCAATGGCTGCAGCTCCCCTTGTTGGCGTTATATTAGATGTCACTGTGTTCCCAAAGGAAGATTAGACTGCATCGTTTCCTTGATTAATACAATTAGGCCAGTGGGTTAAACCAGATAAGACCCAATATTAACCCACAGGATATTATTATGGTTTGAAGGGTCTGGCGGTTTGGGCACACTCATAAGGTGTTCAAACTGGATTGTATTGTGCTCACCTTTGCCAATGAGTTTTTACATGGTTAATCTAATCTTTGTAGCAGCCTTAAACCAAATGGCCAACCCCTACACAGCAAACTGGTTCTCGTGGGATTTTTTATTTTTTGACCTGCCGCTTGGAGACAAGCTATATTAGGCGGCTCCCCATCTATAATCAGCAGTAGTGGCAGTTCTGCCCTGACCTATCCAAACAACTGTCCTATTTTGAGAACTAGGGGCAAACATGCAACTAAGTGGAGTGTTATTAATGGGGGCGGCAGTGGTGCCTACCACAACCACTTTGAAATGGTTTCGACCATTGAGGAGATTAACAAATGGGATGATCCCCCATCTCATTTGCTGCCCACCGCAGTTATAGAGGTGTGGGATCATGGGTCTCTGCATGGAGTATGGTGCAATGTTCCAACTCAATCTCCTTATTATCATGGAATATAGCTGGTGCTATGACAAAAAATGTTTATCTGCATATCTTGTCCTATTTGCAAATCTATGAGGGCATTCTATTTCAAGAAACATGGCTTGTGGAGCCACCCTTACTGAATGTATATGTGTCTCATGTGGTTCCTGCTCGTAAGAACAACAGGGGAAGACGCAGAACATCTATTCTTTTTTTGTCGGGATAAGTTTCAGCATAATTGTTATAATTCATTATTCGAGATTAGTGAAACAGGGGAAGTGATATCGTTTATTTGATGTTCAGTTATCTGTAAGTTTATACATGATGTAGGTGTCCTCCACATAGTTGAAACATTTGAGACCTGAGTTATTAATGGGTAACAAGAGTGGGATCATGTACATAATGGGGAGAATATTTGAAGGGATGTTTCCTTGGGATACTCTGCAGGTGATGATACAAGAAATATGACCAGTGAGGAGCAATGTGTGCAAGCTTAATGCAGTTAATTATAATCCAATGCATTGAAGCCTTTTTAGAAAAACCTCATGGTAGATAATACGAAATGTTATGGGGATAATGATAAGGATAAACACATTTGCCTTGTTTACATCAGCCTTTATTTCTAGCATTACAGAGAGAAGAGATTCCATTCCTCTCTTTGTTCGAATCTTTCTTGTGACTACTGGATGAGTGTGTTGGTTTCAATGTGTATCCGAAGTTGTTGATGGCTTATCTTCTCAAGGATATTTGTGGTGAAGAGTGTGTTCGGTATACGCAAGTTTTGAGGTATGCAGGACAACTCCTTATTATATGAGAAAAACAAAAATGTGGCAATTCTCACAAGAATAATATGACGCAAATATAAGGCTTTGGCACACAGAGGGAAATGTATGTATACTTTTATTGTGCCATGCCTTGCATCACATTTGTTTACACCTGCAAAGTAACTGTATTATTTGTTGTATTTTAATTTGTCACCTCATTTTTTGTAACTACCATCAAATGTAAATGAAACCTGTAACTCATTTGAAACATGTACTCCTGTGACCAGATACCTTCGGGTTAGGTGTGCTATATAAATAACCAAATAAATACATATAGAAGAGTTAAGGAGGGATTGGAATGAAATGGTTAGTATGAGATGCTGTTTTATAGCCTAGTAGATGTATGTGGGGATGGGTTTTCGGGAGAACATGCTGGGTTACTGCTGTTGATTAGGGCTAGGAAGTCTTGTGTTGTGAAAGGGGAACATAGCTCTTAGTTATGATACTGTGGCCAGGCTTCATTCAACCTTCGCCACAGAGATACGTGGTGATCACTTTCATCTAGAAGATTCAGGGTTTGACCAAATGTGCTGTGATGGAATAACAGAGTGGTGTGTTTTTTGTCATTGATGATTTCCAGGATGTTTTAGAATGTTGTGTTACATTTTTAAAATGTCCTTATTGCCATTTTGGGCTGGCTCCATGTGTTATGCATAGTGAGCTTTTTCTCGTTTACTTTACCTGTCTGTAGGACGGAAATTAACATTCTGTACAGGTTCTGTTGACTTTCTGTTTTCAGTTTTGAGGTGGTTGACAGTGAATTGGAACACTTTGGTGAATTTTCTTTTTAGTTATTTGAATGGCTTCTTTGGGGTCAGCATACCACAGCATTTGGTATCTATGTTTGAAAGAGTGTCTGACTGGGTCTGGCATGGGGTCTAGGGATTTATTTCAAGGTGTATGTTCAGATTGATCTACTTCTAGGGCCTAATTGTTCATGTTGGATGGGTGTTGATGAATGTGATGGTGAGGTGATTTTACCAATATCAGTCCATAGGAGAAAAAAAAAACTAGTGATTCTTTTCGCCACTGGCGACTCCATCCAGTGTGCATCTGGCAGTGTGAGAGGGCACTCCTAGTAACTGATCAAAGATTAGGCAACGCAGAGTTGCAGAAAAAAAACTATTTTGTCGTCTTGATGTACTGCCATGATGGCCTCCTTTCCTTACCAAAGGTTGACATTTCCCAAAATGCTGAGGTGTTGATGGGCTACTGAGAGGTTGGTCATTCTCTCCAGTAAGGCTATCTGCCAGAGAGGGGATACATGCATGTTGGCTGCAGTTATGAAGGAAGCTCAGTGTTTAAATGTGTAATATGGAACAGAGTATGAGAGAGTTAAGCAGTCAGCAGTGACCTTATGGTCACAGGTTCAAAGTCAAACAAGTCCACTCAGATCTTTAGTTGTTCTGAGGTCAATAAGAAGGGTAGCAAGGAGTATTTGAAAACTGTCACTAGCACCAGGGGTGCACATGGTCTGTACAATACACACGTCTTATGAAGGCATTGATGAGTGTCCTTGAGGGACTATGTTACTGTTCTTGCTTTGCCAGGGTCCTCACTATTTTATGTATTTGGCTTGTGGGGGAACATCATCTTTTATTGGTGTGGGAAGACATCTAATTAATGTATTGATCATTGCTCTTACAGCAGATACTTGTGTGCGATTGATTCTGATTGTTGTGTCTTTCATTTTCTGAACCTCTGCTCTTCATTCATCTCTTTGTCATGGTGTTGGTCTTGCTGTGAGGTTGTCTCAAACAATAAATAGTTTTTCCGAAGTATTGATATTTTATTCTGGGAAGGAAGGTTTACTCTACCTCAAGCAATTCTGTTTTTTGGAAAGGTGAGAAGCAGTGCTGTCGGAGTCTAGCCATGGCCTAAAATTGAACACATCCACGAAATGAAGCCCATTTAGAATGGGGCTACATTTAGAGTCAAACCCATTGAGGATAACCATGACCACATATCCTGGCGACATCAAGGAGTACACTTTCCATGGAAGAACCTGGGGATAGGGTTATGTTAGGGAGAATTCTCTTCTAAGGCTAATTTCCCTTACCTATAGAGTCCCCCAGCAACTTTGTTGGATTTGAAGGGTTTATTTATTTCTCCTACTAAGAGTGAGACTCTTTTTCCCACTCTTAGACATGTTGCTGATGTGATGTTTTAGGCTATTTTATGTGCTTCTGGTCTATGGACTTTTCTCACTCTCATAGGTATCATCTTTTTACATGTGTGTTACAAAGCACCCTCAGTGCGGTAACACAGGGGTGTCGTAGTCACCCCCAAACATAGACTCCATACCCTGGGGCTGACTACTGTCTCCCAGGGCATGTAAAGTCCCCATTGACTTTACTATTCAATAATTATATACAAAACCAGTACGACCCATCTTACTATGGAAGTACTGGAAATGGTTAATAGTTTTTCCCTGATGTTCATTTTCGAGGGGTACTGTCCAGTCCCTCTCTCCAAAGTTTCTGGCTGGTGGCAGTGGTTACTACCGTAAATATTCGACCGCAAATATTTTCCTATGCGATTTTCCCATTGTTCGATGCTACCACTTTTACTGACAGCCTCTAACATACCGCCGGTTTATTTTAATATTAACTTTACTCCGGTAGGTTTTTATTGCCAGATCTTTGATAATATTTATTTCTCGTGTCTTTCTCTGAAATCCTAACCCAGGTCAGGGATCCTTTGTTCGTCCTTTTGGCGGGCTTCTGCACAGAAGCCCTCCTTTCAGCGCCACTGAGTCTGGGGTAGACAGGATGTGTGGGAGGGTGAATAGGCACCCTGGACAGGGTTACCTATGCAACCCAAGTCACACTCTGCCTTGATAGGCTGGGGGGTTATCCCGCCAGGATAGCCACCTCACTGTGTGAGTGACAGCTAGGCTGTATGAATGGGGTTTTTTCTGCATTAAAGCAGGGCTCTGAGGACTGGAGGAGAAGACGTTGCCACTGGAACAAAGAAACCAAAAGAGGAGAGAAGCTGAAGACATCTGCAACGACTGAACCACCGCTGAAGCACTGCTGCAGATCCTCACCACTTTTCTCCAACGACTTGAGAAGATCTTCACCTGCAATAGTCTTCTTCCTTTGAGCTGGTGGGGCCAACCAGTTCGCCAATCGGCCTTCCAGGACCTGCCTTGGTCGAATCGCCAGTGACCAGCACTAGGAGACAGGATAGCCAGGCACCCGTCCACCACGACCGCGATTTAAAGGAGCATACCTTTTATTTCGTCTTGGCATCACCGCGGCTGGTTTCATCCCTGGACAGTGCAGTAACTCAAACCATCCTCCACGTCGAGAGTCTCTCTTTCTCTACTGGATCTCCTGAACTGCAGGAACTGCCAGGAACTACTGCCACTGCAGGAGCCTCTTCCACTTTCAAGGTACATTGTTCCGCCAGGCCTCCCGTTTCGTTGGGTAGTGCTAAAGGTGTTTTAAATCCTTTACTTCCCTTCTGCGGTGGCCACCCCTTTCATCTAACATTATCTTTTTACATCTGCAACTGCCTTTTCAACTCATTTAACAAAGACTAGACTGCAGCTACTAGAAACGTTTGACCCTGGGCACCTGCCTTGTACCATTGACTCTGGCACAGGCCTCTTGACTCTGGCTAAATCTGTTACAACTGCCTTCGCTAGACTGTTTCTCACTAAGAAATGTGTTGGTGCACCTAAACTCTTATAACCACCTTTCCTTCCCCTTTCTATATTGCTGAAGTGCCATTTTGCTCGGTTTTCACCAAAGTATTGCTTATACTAAAGTACTGCCTTGCCTAACTTGTTCACAATCCAATTTGGAAGTGTTGCTGGTGTGTTTAGGAGTCTAACTTTGTATGACCTGTCCTTTCCCTCCCTCTGAAGAAATTGTTAGAGTGCCATCTCTGCTTGATTTACACTGTGCCGTTTTGCTCAGTTTTCAGTCTTCTCAAACTTGTCTACAATTTAAATAGGGAGTTGTGTAAACTTTTTCTGACTGTTTTAACTTGCTTAAATGATAGTGATTAGTGTGTGAATTTAAGAGTGTGTAAAATAAATACATATATTCTTTTTGATATAAAGCTTCGGTCAGTGTTTCCTTGTTCCATGGTATTGTAGTTCTATTGTGTAAACCCTGAATACTGCTCATCTCCCTCTTGAAATATGTCTGACTGCTTAGCCACAGCTACCAACTAAATCTTTGTGGTACAGACTCGTACCAAAGGGGATTTATTGCATATGCCTGTAGTCTTAATCTTCTGTAGTGCTTCCTAGGGGAACTGCATAGGATTCTGCCTAACAGGTTATCAAGGAGGACAACTGAAATGAGTTAACCCAGGAGTAAAATACAGTGGGGGAGCAAAAGAAGAAAATTCAGCAGTGAACCTCCAGAGTAAAAATATTGAACATACAAAAGAGCAAAATCACAAAGGAAAGTATCAGCAGCAAGAATACAGTGAGGAACTCAAGAAGCAACATTATAATTATTTATTTGTATGTATTTATTTTTAAGCACCAGAGCCCGCCGGCATCAGGGCACCAAGAACATAAGCACAAAAGGACAAAAAAGAAAAACGGGACAGCTTAGAGCAAAAAAGTGAGGAAACCCACGAGCATAGTAAGCATGGAGACACAAGAAGCAGAAAAAAGGTGGGTACCTAAGAGAAAAATACAGTGATGACATATTGAGCAGAATAGAGTAAGAACACCTAGGCGCACAACCACAATGGTGGACACCTATGAGAGGAAAACAGCAGTAAGCATTGAAGAACCATATAGCAAGTTCACCAACAAAAATACAGTGGGTACCCCTAGAAGCAAAGAACATGGGTGACCTTATAAAGCAGAACACAGAAGGGACACCTATATGTGAACATTTGGAGAACAATAACAAGGTTGAAATATGTTAGAGACATCTATGAGCAAAATATAGTGAGACATCTATGTGCAAAATACCATGGGGACACCTAAGAGCAAACTAGAATGAGGACACAGGCGTAAAATACAGTCAGTACACTTATCAGCACAATCCCAAATGGACAAATACATCGGGCCACCTGTAGATCAATACATGGTAAGGACACTTAGGAACACAATAATAAGGGGAAATGCAGCACAGACACCTAGGAGCAAATATTAAGAACCAAATGCAGTAGGGACACATAAGAGCAATATAAACTGAGGCCATCCCAGAGCAAAACTATAGTGAGACCACCTAGGAACACAATCACAATGTGGAAACACAGAATGGAATCTAGTAGAACATATAGTGAGGAAACCTAGTAAAAAAATTATGTAAGGAGCAAAATACAACAGGGATACCAAGGAATACGATTAAGGGGGGATACAATAAGGACACATCGCAGTACAATCAAAATGGGGAAATGCAGATGGCCATCTGGAGGCAAACTACTCTCGGGGCACATAGGAGATGAATACAGTTAGAGCACCTAGACACAGAATCACAATGGGGAAATGCAATGCTAACAAAAAGGAGCCACATACAGTACATGCCCCTAGGAGCAAAATACAGTAAGGGAACCGAGGAGCAAAATACAGAAATACAGGGTTATATTTAGAAGCACAATATAGTCAGTGCCAAAGAGCAGGATCTAATTTGAAAATACTGCAGGGGCACGTATGATCAAAACACAGAAGGGATACCAAAGAGCACAATATTGTGGTGACAACTTTGATCAAAATACAATGGGGCAACTAGAAGCTAAAAACAGAGGGGACACACAGAAGCAAATTACAGGGAGGAGATTTAGGAGCACAGTTGCAATGAATAAATACAGTGGGGATACCGAGGAGCAAAATACATTGATGACGCTGGGAACAAATCACAATGAGCACACTTAAAAATACAGACAGGACACCAGGAGCAAAATACCGGAAGGACCCCTATGAGCAAAAAACAGTGAAGTCACTGAGGAGCACAGTCACAAAGGGGAAAATTAGCAGGGGCACCTAGAAGCTAAATCCAGTCGTCATCATCCATTACCATGAAGATGAGCAGTCTGTGTATGACATGGAAGGGGCAGGGCACAGGTAACAAGGCGAACAGGCCAACCACTGGCAGTCTTTGCCTTTGCCCTTCTCAGACTGCCCATCAGGTTAGCCTGCAGGCATTCTACGTGAATGCTGCCAGAAGAATGAACAGAGTCAATCACAAGAAATGCTCAGAAATGTGATGGATGTGTTCTGCTTCCTGGTCTCTCCTTGAGATGCTTCACAATGCGCCGTGGTGTCTGGGGGTGTGGCCTAATGCCGGCCAGGGGTTACATTTAGTGGGGTTGCTGGGAAGTGTTTGTGTGTTTGATAAGAGCTGCAGGAAACAGAAGAGTTTTTCAGGAATCTGCACAGGAATTGCTCAGGAGGTTTCCACGGATTTGTGAAGCTCTGTTATCTGCTCTCTTCTTTGAGTTGATGGAGTATGTGGTGAGGTACCTGCAAGATGGGTCTAAGGTCGGCAAGAGGTTATGTGAAACCTGCAGCTTTTTGTTGGCCCGAACGTGGGCCAAGGTCCCTGAGAAAATTTTGGGGAGGAACAGAAAAGGGATGCGGGTGGCTGGAGTGGTTTAGTTTGTGAGCTTGAGTAGCACAACTTCATTACATGGTCTCTCTCTCCAGCTGCTGCATAATGTAGTGAGGTGGATGCGTCTAGGTGTTTCAGGATGGTGATTGGTCAAGTGATCACTTGCCAGCCTCCAGCTATAATCCCCTAGAATGGTAAAATTAGTAGTAGTAAACAATGTAGAAGTGGTAGTAGTAAGTTGTGGAGATAGTTGTATAGTAGTAGTATAACAATAATAATAATAATGATCATTATTATTAATATTGTTATTATTATCATCATTATTAGGTGGACGTTTATAATTATTGTTGTTGAAGTTATTATTTCACTGCTACTGTCTAGTCTACCACTTCCACTGTTCATGTATTTCTCCCATTCTTGCTATGAAACTGGGTTTGACGATGCCAAGTCCTATTGTGCTCGTTATGCCATCATGTGTACGCTTTATTATGATTGGCAGCTTCATTGAAATGCATACGCATAATTTACATTTTACCTAGACCCTTTGTTATAAAATAACAGCAAAGACACATCTGAGTGACTGCAAGGAAGGTTAACAGTGTTATGAATTCACATCTGTTTAATTAACTAAATAAGACCTATGGAGCAAACGAGGCATGTTCCGATAAGCAGGCCATCTGTTTCCGCAGTAGTTTCCTCATTATGGTAATACAGTATGGCACTTTTTTTTGTGTGCAAAGTGGTGTCCCATCAGTCTGTATTGAAACACTGTAGTTAATGTTGGGGGAACATATATCGACTGAGTGTAGCTTAATTTCTTGACATGATGAAGCTCAAATAAATGTGGCACCAATTAGAAATGGTTCAGTTGTCTTAAGCTAAAAATGGACGCAGGCATCTGCCTCAGCTGTAGACGTTAATAGACACAGGTTCATCGTTCTGTTCCCTATATCGTCTGCTATTCTAATGCAAAATGTCTCTCTCAAGCTAGTTGTGCCAAATTACAATTTAGTTCATCAAAATGTACACTTTAAAATCGTATTGAACTAGCAAATGATTGCTCTACTATGTTACCGTTTCAGCAAGTTATGAATAGGTTGTCTGTGATTGAACGTGTTTTTCATGTTACAAAGGATTGGCATCGTATCTGTTTTCTGACGCAGTTGTCAACTTAGAAGAAACTTGTACTTGAAATTCTGAGAATTTCGCTACATTCTGACATTCCTCTTTGCACGCCATGGGGACACTGGCACAAACGAAATGGAGGAACACAACCATGTAAAATATGCCATACAAATATTTTACAGAGGTGCATGCACAGAAAAGGTGCTTGCTTAGTATGACGTGGCTCAATTATTTCCTGAATCAAATGCTTCGTTTTCTTGGCACATGCACCTTACCATAATGCTTTGGTTCATCACTCCTTTCCCCCCTCTGTTCTCTCTCCCTCTAAACAGTCTTTTGTCTCTCTTCTCCCGCGTTCTCTCTCTTGTTATTCTCTCTATATCCCCATGCCTTTCCCCTCCCTACTTTTCAACAATAGTCATCTTTTTTTTGTAGGCATTTAACTAGAATGGTGACAGGGTGCGATTACCCATCCACAGCTAGCAGTGGGAGCAGCACAGCACCGAACCAGAACAAGGATTTGGTGCCATCGCCAAAAAAGCCATCGGCAGCAGACGAAAGCCTGGCGTTCCAACTCTCACATTTTCGATTAAGCAAAAGCATGTTCACCAGCACAGCAGTGCCCGTATTCGTCTGCTCTTCTGCTGTGCAGTAAGAGGAAGAAAAGAGACAACATGATCGCTCAAGAGGAGTAGGAGGAGCAGGAGGAACCGGATGAGCAGAAGGAGGATGATTAGGAGGCATAATAGCGTGCCAAACTTTCCAGTTCATAATTTGTTGATCTTGAAATTCCATCAACGTCAAGATAGTGGAAGAGCCTGGCATTAGCATAATCTACATTATGGACAGTGAACAGGAGGAGGACCAGGACAAGGAGTAGCAACCCCCCTCAGCACAGGCGCACAGGCGCTGAAGGAGCACAAGCAACCACTACTGCCTGACCCTCAGCAGCCACCACTATCGGATAGCAGCCACCAGCACCATTGCTGTACCACCACCAACACTGCCAGGCCAGCAGGCACCAATGCTACCACCCACAACACTGCCACATCAGAAGCCACCACAACCACCAATTAAGCAAATGCCACTACTGCTGGACCAGTAGCTGCCACCAAGATCAAAAGACCAGCAGCCACCACCGCCAGAGCAGCAGCTGCCATTCCTGCCAGCGAAGCAGCTGCCACCATGACCATAGCAGCAGCACCATCATCACAGGACCAGCAGCAGCCAGCTCTGTGGGAACAGCAGTGACCGTGTCATGAACAAGTAGCCACTGCACCCTTCTAGCAGCAGTTGCATGGAAGGCTGATCATAGCACTGTCTGCAACCACTGCAGCCGGAACGTCTGGAGTGAAGTCCAGACTGGTAAACCTGACACATAGTCCATGGCCCTGCACCTGGAATGACACCTCACGATCAAAAGAGGTGTCCATCCAGTGGACACAGGCAAAGAGAAGATCACAGGGACAAGGTAACTGCCTGGAGAAAGAAAATCTGGTAGGCTTCACTGACAGTGTCCACTATATCTGCATAAAAGCTAGATAAATCCACCAGTATTGAAAGGCAACCCTCTTCTCAGATCAACTTGACATTTCTAAAACCTCCAGCATCCGGTGGTGGCTGCTGATTGAAGGGGCGTAAATATTCCCCATAAACATGGACGAGCAACCGGGCAGTGAAAGAGCCTGAACCAACCAAACAGGGTTTTCTGAGGAATTGGTTAAAATGGTATATTTTACAGCACCCTTTAAGTGCAAGATTGGGAAAAATTCCAGGCTGTTTGCAATTGGTAGTATAGGGTAATTCCTGAAAAAATATAATAGATGAAAGTCACAAAACGTACACATGAGCATTTCCCAACACATTTTCATAATGCAATTGTCCATACGCTTTCATTATAAAACATGCCCATACATGTTCATGCTGACTACAACAATGTACATCAGTATTCCCATATTAGAACACACTCATGCTTGCTTTTTCACATAATGCCAGTATTGATAGTATAAGTAACATATACACACTGGTTCTCCACATTTTGGTAGTTTCCTCTTTTAAAAGCATACTCCTGTTGGATTTGCCAATAAAAATGCCATGGTGCAATATGAAAACATGTCCAAACTGACTGCCCCAAAAGACTAGTCTAGTCACGCAGTAACTTTTCATATGTTTGCTTTATCATAGATGCTCATTATACCATGCAACAGTAAAATATAGCTATATTGGCTGCACCAAAATGTTAATCAAACCATGGAACGACACTTATTATTCTTGTATTATCATAAATGCATAGAAAAAAAGTCATGGCACAGTAAGAAACAGCTAGAATATCTTGGCAAAAATGACATTCCAGCCATGTAATAACACTTTTAATGCTTGCTTTATTAGAGATGCCAAGAAGAAAATGGCCTGCCACCGTAAGAAATGGGTAGACTGGCTGCACCAGAATTGCCAGTTTAGGCACGCAATGACACACATCATGCTTGCATTATAATAGATGTCCAGTAAAACATGTCATGCCACAGTAGCAAATGGCTTAGACTGGCTGCACCAAAATGTCAGACTAGCCACATTAACACTTATCACAATTCATTTCTCCTAGATGCCAAGTACAACATGTCATTTTGCAGTAGAAAATGGCTAGATTGTCTGCACAAAAAGGCATTTCTAGCCATATAATAAAACTTATCATGCTTGCTTTATAATAGACTCCAAGTATACCATGTCATGTGACAGTAAACAATGGCTAGACTGGCTGAACCAAAATGCCAGTCTAACCACTTAAATACCTTACCATGCTTTCTTTATCATAGATACCCAGTAAAAGCTACCATGCCACAGAAACATATTAAATAAATATAGCTAGATTGGCAGCCCCAGCATGGCAATCTAGCCATGTAATACCACTTATCATGCCTGCTTTATCATAGATGCCATAAAAAAATATCATGCTAAAGAAATGGCTAGACTGGCTGAACCTAAATGTCAATCTAACCATAATTCAAAACGTGTCATGCTTCCTTTATTACAGATGCCAGTAAACCATGTCATGCCACTGTAAGAAGTGGCTAGTATAGCTGTACGAAAATGCCAATCTAGCCATGTAATAACACACATCATGCCTGCTTTATCATAGATGGGCAGTAAAAAAAAAGAAACATATGTCATGCCACAGTAATAAATGGCGAGACTGGCTGCACCAACATGCCAGTCTAGCCATGTGGTATCACTTATCATACTTTCTTTATCGTAGATGCCCAGTTGCAACTGTAATGCAACAGTAAGAAATGGCTTGACTGGCTGCACCAAAACACCAGTCTTCCTACATAATAACACTTATAATGCATGTTTTATCGTAGATGCCCTCAACACAGAGCAACACAGTTTTGAATCTGGTGCCCACGCTTAGAAACTGGTCTCGCACATTATAAAATATGAAATGATTACTTAGGCTGACTGCCCCGAAATGGCACTCTAGCCATATAGTAACACTTATCATGCTTCTTTTATTACACATGGGCCCATTGTAAAATGGTATCCCTCCCACTCCCTCCATAATCAGCCCCCTGGCTGTCACAAACCCGATGCAAGCACAAGCACATTCACTCAATCAATCAAGACGCATTTATGCATCATTCACTCGCTCATTGACACCTGCAAATGTACACCATACAATCTTTCATTCACATACCAACCCATACATCACACACATGGAAATTCACGCATGCATACATACAGGCATATTGCGTCTGAATATGCAGGATATGCAGGAGTGTTCCTGCATCCAATTCTGATACCAACTAATTGAGGAGAAGCGATAACCTTACATTAGGCAGGCACCAGCGAATCCAGCTCTAGGACAATGCCACAAAACCCAAATGCCATCTTTTCATGATGAAAAAAGATCAAAAATGATTAATGAAGGGAGAAACGTTAACACCAAAATGGCAAATATATATAAAGCAGAGCCATGTGCGAGATTGTGCAATAGCAAACTCACATGGCTTGGTACACAAATAGGCCATTGCACCATAGAATCAGAGGATGTCAAACTCGAGAATGGAGTCACTATCAGCTGTCATTGTATCAACCAATTGGTCAGGCTTTTTCAATCACAACCCAAAGCTAAAATATGTTTGTTCTCAAATTAAGATCATTGTATCCCAGCACTTGTATGTAATGTGGTTTGATCCAATTTCCTAACTTCCAGATAGCTGATAATCACAACATCAAGCTTTACATTCCATACACACTACAATGTTCACTATCTCTGGTGACAGAACATAAATCTGGTATTTCCATCTCAATGCAATTTCAGTGGTCCCTGTTTCATTGGTCAGTAGAAACACATGCAATTTGCATTACAGACTATTTAAGGCTAAGGAGGTCAGAAGTGAGGATTAACCGAAGGCAACCACAAACACCCCCAAACAGAAATAGATAGTAAAGGAACATCCCCATTTTACATTGGACATCTGTTAAAGTCCATCACTGAATGGTTCTTCTGACCTGTGAAGACTTGTGAACATGCAAGCTTCCTTTGGGTCATGTGGATAAGAGCAATATTAATATTAAAGAATGAGATTGAAGAGTGACACTCAGGGTGCATTATTAAAGGGATGGCATCATCACAAGGAGGCACTTTTCTCCCACAGATGCCTAAATGTCTCCCACAATCGACAAAGAATGAAGTGTGTCAATAACGAAACAAACACTTTGATGATGACAATGGAGATGCTTGCTCCCTTGCTCTAACCAAGTAGAGCTCAGATTATCATGCACCCCTGACAGATACTTTTCCTTATCGCCTCCTACTATGCCAAACTATTAAATAAAATGCGTCAACGAGCATGTCTGTCTTCCTTACTGTTCCTTTTAAAATTGTGTATGCAAAATAATTACATTTAAATCAAGACTTCCTTGTTTAAACTTGTATTTTTTTATTTATTTGCATATGATACATAACATACCTTTACAATATTACAACACCGGTAGAAAAAAGCAGATACAGAAAAAAAGATAATTTTACATAAAGGAGAAGAGATGGCGAAAAAAAAGTAATACAAATATATATATATATATATATATTCAGTGAAAAAATGTTGTCAAAGGGGCGTTATGGTTCCAAGTAAAACCGAAAAACCCTTGAAATTCGCCAGTTATGGTAAGCTAAGCAACCATAACTCGCGCCACCACCGTGCACTGCTAAGACTAACACCCAGCAAAAACAAAGAGGTGATGGCTGGAAGGTTTAGAATGAATCTTAACCACTGGCAATGCTCTGGGCAACCCTCCAGACCACTGTTCTTCGCCTGCCAAGCCATTACAGAAGGGGAAAGACCATATGCAAATCAGGCTTGGCCCCACCCCAAAAGGGGCAGTCCAGCCCAAACTGCTAGGCCACATCCCTTCTGCACGAGACCACAAGCATCCCCAAACATGGTTCGCCCTTGTTGGGGCTCATCAGTGAGGAGTAGCTTGGGTCTCTAGGCCCAGCAGGCACGGGACCCACGTCTGGGCATACCCGTCCCACTCGGGGTGACAAAGCAAAAACAAAGAGGTGATGGCTGGAAGGTTTAGAATGAATCTTAATCACTGGCAATGCTCTGGGCAACCCTCCAGACCACTGTTCTTCGCCTGCCAAGCCATTACAGAAGGGGAAAGACCATATGCAAATCAGGCTTGGCCCCACCCCAAAAGGGGCAGTACAGCCAAAAATGCTAGGCCACATCCCTTCTGCACGAACCCACAAGCATCCCCAAACATATTTCGCCCTTGTTGGGGCTCATCAGTGAGGAGTAGCTTGGATCTCTAGGCCCTGCAGGCACGGGACCCACGTCTGGGCATACCCGTCCCACTCGGGGAGACAAAGCAAAAACAAAGAGGTGATGGCTGGAAGGTTTAGAATGAATCTTAACCACTGGCAATGCTCTGGGCAACCCTCCAGACCACCGTTCTTCGCCTGCCAAGTCATTACAGAAGGGGAAAAACCATATGCAAATCAGGCTTGGCCCCACCCCAAAAGGGGCAGTCCAGCCCAAACTGCTAGGTCACATCACTTCTGCACGAGACCACAAGCATCCCCAAACATGTTTCACCCTTGTTGGGGCTCATCAGTGAGGAGTAGCTTGGGTCTCTAGGCCCAGCAGGCACGGGACCCACGTCTGGGCATACCCGTCCCACTCGGGGTGACAAAGCAAAAACAAAGAGGTGATGGCTGGAAGGATTAGAATGAATCCTAACCACTGGCAATGCTCTGGGCAACCCTCCAGACCACCGTTCTTCGCCTGCCAAGCCATTACAGAAGGGGAAAGACCATATGCAAATCAGGCTTGGCCCCACCCCAAAAGGGGCAGTCCAGCCCAAACTGCTAGGCCACATCCCTTCTGCACGAGACCACAAGCATCCCCAAACATGTTTCGCCCTTGTTGGGGCTCATCAGTGAGGAGTAGCTTGGGTCTCTAGGCTTAGCAGGCACGGGACCCATGCCTGGGCATACCCGTCCCACTCAGGGTGACAAAGCAAAAACAAAGAGGTGATGGCTGGAAGGTTGAGAATGAATCTTAACCACTGGCAATGCTCTGGGCAACCCTCCAGACCACTGTTCTTTGCCTGCCAAGCCATTACAGAAGGGGAAAGACCATATGCAATTCAGGCTTGGCCCCAACCCAAAAGGGGCAGTCCAGCCCAAACTGCTAGGCCACATCCCTTCTGCACGAGACCACAAGCATACCCAAACATGTTTCGCGCTTGTTGGGGCTCATCAGTGAGGAGTAGCTTGGGTCTCTAGGCCCAGCAGGCATGGGACCCACGTCTGGGCATACCCGTCCCACTCGGGGTGACAAAGCAAAAACAAAGAGGAGATGGGTGGAAGGTTTAGAATGAATCTTAACCACTGGACATCAAAGATGACATCACAAATGTCATTGATGACATCACTGATGACATCTCATGTGTATGTACTTTTCATGAAATATGTGTACAAAGGATTCTTATTATAATGTTGCGAAACAAGTGTCACGGATCATTGCAATAAATATCATACCCTAATTAGTGCATTGAACGATGCATTGATATAAATAGCATTCTATTATGGGGTTCTATCTAGTATACTAAGCTACTCATACAGAAACATAACATTGTGTGCAGCGTACAAGATGAAGGTATAATATTTGTAATGTTAATATGTTGAATAATGAAATGATAATTGTTTTCTTAATAGATTTTTTTGTACTGTGAAATATGTAATACGTAGCTAATAAAACACATTTATTACATAATTGCATTACTGTAGACAAAACACAAAGACACAAGAACACATACCAATATGGGTATATACAGGGAAAATGAAGTTAGCAAAAAAGCACAAATAGTAGCAGAAACAATTCATAATTTAACTGATTATTTTCATGAAAACAAATGATTGCTCTGTTTCAAAGCTGCTATTTACCCTATGTACATGTATCACTTGATGTGATTGGACCCACAGGGAAGGTACAGCCATAAAAAAAATACAACAGAACTATCAGAAAGTGCTCATAAGTCTATTGATTATCTTTATGCACAAAAAGGATTGCTGTCTTTCAAGCTTGTGTCTTCCCGTATGTATATGTTTCATATGATGTGACTGGACTCTAAGGGAATTACTGTAAGAACCTACTTGAAGGATACGTCTACAAATAAAATAAAATAATTAGTTTCTGACTGTTACTGAAGAAAACCATGTGGCCTGGATATGTCAGCAAAAGAAAAAAGAGTGAGCCAGACATGTGATGTCATCAGTGATGTCATCAATGACATTTGTGATGTCATCTTTGATGTCCTGGGTGTTAGTCTTAGCTGTGCACGGTGGTGGCGCGAGTTATGGTTGCTTAGCTTACCATAACTGGCGAATTTCAAGGGTTTTTCGGTTTTACTTGGAACCATAACGTCCCTTTGACAAAGTTTTTTCACAGAATTTCATAGGTTTTTAGTAACGCAACTTAACCATAACGTCCCTTTAACAAAGTTTTTTCACTGAATTTCATAGGTTTTTATTAGTGCAACTTAACCATAACGTCCTTGTAACATTTTTTTTTACTAAATTCTAAAGGTTTTTATTAGTGCAACATCACCATAACATCCTTTTCAATAGATGAAGACCACTAACATCTTATGTCCTCAAAGTGGGAACACCAGGTGGTAAAAAAAAAAAAGATTTTCCTTCCTACACCGGGACGCCTGTGGCGTCCCGGTGTAGGAAGGAAAATCTTTTACCAAGTGGGGGCAACAGGAGAGAGACACGGGGCAAGAGCGCGGAGTGGGGGGGTACAGGAGACAGACACGGGGCATGAGCAGGGGTGGGGGGAACAGGAAACAGACACGGGGCATGAGCGGGGGTTGGGGGAACAGAAGACAGACACGGAGCATGAGCGGGGGAGTGGGGGGCAACAGGAGAGAGACACGGGGCATGAGCAGGGGGTGGTGGGTTACAGGAGACAGACATGGGGCATGAGCAGGGGGTGGGGGCAACAGGAGAGAGACAGAGAGACACGGGGCATGAGCAGGGGGTTGGGGGGTACAGGAGACAGACACAGGGCATGCACGGGTATAAAGCATGGGTTTGCAAATGTGCTCGTGTTTTATTTTTTGACAAGTGTAATAATGTAGGTACAAAAAATAGACATATACCTTTGGTGACTGAGTTATAGCCTGTGGCCATGGGCAGTAGCCAGATTGTCTGGGTCATGGCATAAGGTTATGACACGGACAATCTGGCTACTGGCCATGACCGCTATGCACGGAAAATGGTGTTGAAGTGGCTATGTCTACCTGGGACCGGCTATGTGGTAAAGTTATTCGAAGGTAGGGTAGGTTTGAAAGTGAAAAAAAGTGCTTGTGGTAATATGTTCATAGGGTTTTGCGGGCTGCCATGGCAAGGGAAGAGGGGCTGTGTATGGAGCCCCGCCTTCTCTTTCCATGTCGGCTCTCTTGGAAAAGGATTTTCCTTCCTACAGCGTCCCACTGTAGGAAGGATAATCCTTCCTTCTTACAGCTGGATGCCGCCAGCGTCCTGCTATAGGAAGGAAAATGTATGTTTGAGCACCCTGGGTTCCCGCTTTGGGAATCAGGGGTGCTAACGGCCGATAATGGTCTATAGCCCTCCTTATTTATTTATTTATTTATTTATTTATTTATTTATTGATTTATTGATTTATTTATAACACACTAATGCCCACAGACATCAGGTTGTGTGGTTACAGTATTTGTTGAGGAAGATGAGGTGGAGGAAGACAGCTTACTACTTGCAGAGAAAGGAATAACCTTTCTGAGAGTATTGCAGTCATTGGATTTGGTGTGGCGGTGCATGGAGGTGGTCCCGTAGGAGTACTGGCAGGTAATCTGCGAATGAGTACAAAATTGCACTCAGTGCATTTCACTTTGGTAGCTTTAGCCTTTGGTACACTTCCAACAGTAGAAAAGAGCTAGTACACCCATGATTTGTTCTTGGTGCTAGATGTAGGCACTTCCTCTACCTCATCTTATTGGTCCTCTTCATTGTCTTTGAAAGTACTGTGCTTTTTTTGTTGCGAAGTTCCTCCATCTGGTGGTGGTGGTGGTGGCTCTCGAGGATGAGGGATGGCAATAACTGATGCCATTTTTAAGATAAATAGCAGTTTGATAAAAATTCTTCCAAGTATGTACTGTGTACTAGATTGGTAATGGATAATGAGTATGAAAAGGTGTAGGAGGTGTGCAAGGGAAATTTTGAAGTTGAAAGATTAAAAATGATTCTAGAAGGTAGGAAATGGCAGAGTTTTAAGGTGACACTTTGTAAATTGGACACAAATATTGTTATATTTGGTAAGTAAGATATTTGTAAGTTGTAGGAAAATAGCATGCACTGGTAAAAACCCATGCAATTCACTTAAAAAACGTTGTTAAAGGGATGTTATGGTTAAGGTGGACTAATAAAAACCTAGGAAATTGAAATGTAATGTTGGCAAAAAAGTATCAGGGATTATCGGGAGATGTGTAATAAACTACATTCTGCATCACGCAATGTAGCATTCTAAAGAACATTCCATTGCAGTGTTCTTTCTAGTACAGGAACCTACTCATACAGAAATGTAGGTATTGGCTGCAGCATGTACCACAGAGGTGCTATATTTGTAATTTGCAAAGTTATATAATAAAATGGTGAATGCTTCTGTATCAGATTTTTCCGTACTCTGAAACATGTACTAAGTACTTTCGATTTTACTTGTAACCATAATGTCCTTATAACAACGTTTTTTTACTGAATTTGTTTTTATTAGTGCAACTTAACCATAACGTCCCTTTAACAAAGTTTTTCCATTGAATATATATACATATATATATATATATATATATATATATATATATATATATATATATATATATATTCAGTAAAAAAACGTTGTTAAAGGGACGTTATGGTTAAGTTGCGCTACTAAAAACCTATCAAATTCAGTGAAAAAACGTTGTTAAAGGGACGTTATGGTTCAAAGTAAAACCGAAAAACCCCTGAAATTCTGCAGTTATGGTAACATAAGCAACCATAGCTCGCGCTACCGTGCACTGCTAACACTAACACCCAGGACATCAAAGAATGCATCACAAATGTCATTAATGACATCACTGATGACATCACATACTTTTCATAAAAACTCTGTACAAGGGATTCTTATAATGCTGACCAAAAACTGTCAAGGATCATTGGGATAAATATCATGAGCTAATTAGTGCATTAAGCAATGCATTGATATAAATAGCATTCTATTATGAAGTTCTATCCAGTATACTAAGCTACTCATGCAGAAACATAGGCAGTGTGTGCAGCATACATGATGAAGGTGCCATATTCATAATCTTGCCATGTTGAATACTGAAATCATAACTGCTTTCTTATTAGAGTTTTGCGTACTGTGAAACATGTAATAAGAAGATAATAAAACCCACTTAATACATAATTATTACAGACAAAACACAAAGAGACAACAACACATACAAATATGAGTACATACAGGGACAGTGAAGTAAACAAAAAAGCAGAAGTAGTAGCAGAAAGAGTTCATAACCTAACTGATTGTCTTTATGCAGAGAAACTATTGCTCTGTTTCAAAGCTGCTACTTACCATATGTATGTGTATCACATGATGTGACTGCACCCAAAGGAAAGGAGAGTGAGTATAATGTATACAAATATGAGCATATACAGGGAAGTTAGAGTAATAAAAATAAAACTATGAGAAAGTACTGATAACCCTAATGATTATCTTCATGCACAGAAAGGATTGCTCTCTTTCAAGCATGTGTCTTCCGCTATGTATATGTTTCATATGATGTGACTTGATCCTAAGTCTACAAATATAGTACCTTTTCAATTTTTACTCCCTGACTGTTAGTGAAGAAAACTATGTGGCTTCGATATGTCAGTAAAGGATAACAAGGGAGAGCCAGCCATGTGATGTCATCAGTGATGTCATCAATGACATTTGTGATGTCGTCTTTGATGTCCTGGGTGTTAGTGTTAGCAATGCAATACACGGTGGTGCGAGTTATGGTTGCTTATGTAACCATAACTGCCGAATGTCAGGGGGTTTTCGGTTTTACTTTGAACCATAACGTCCCTTTAACAAAGTTTTTTCACTGAATTTCATAGGTTTTTAGTAGCGCAACTTAACCATAACGTCCCTTTAACAACGTTTTTTTACTGAATTTCATAGGTTTTTAGTAGCGCAACTTAACCATAACGTCCATTTAACAACGTTTTTTCACTGAATTTCATAGGTTTTTAGTAGCACAACTTAACCATAATATTCCTGACTTCATATACATGTAACATAGAACATACTAACCCCCTCGTAGTGATTTTCATGTCCGCGGACTACCGCCATGTCTGCGGACATATCGAAAATCTGAGCATGGTGAATGTAAATTTAAATATTGTGCCCCATTTCCCCTTTGAAGTTGGCTCTGAAAAGAGCCGTTTTTTTGGTTTTTTTTACCGATGCTTGACAGACACTTGTTATTTTGTATTTTGGCCCTTTCTTACTGGGGAATACATTTAACTAGGTCGGGGGGTTCCAACCTTTGTGTGTTCATGACCAAGTTGTTTCATAGAGGGATACTGTGAAGCTTCTCTGTGGTGTTGCTCTACTCTGCAACATAAAGGGCTTTTTTAATAACCATTAGTTTCAAAGGAGTATCTTCAAGCGTATAGCACAATTCCTCTAGTATTTCTTTAGAAAGATTCACAAATTGTTTCAGACTAAAGTTAGAGCCCCTTTCTATCACACAGCCCGTATCTTCATATAACGTGTTTTTCACTGTGCCTGGAAATGTCCACATAGGGACACTTTTTCCACTCGAGCTTAGCTCTCAGAGCAATTAAACCCAATTTGAATCTGATACAATGTATCAGGACACAATTCAGAATATTCAAGGCCTCCCTCCAAATTATGCTGTGCAGAAAGTCAATTTTTCTGACTATCCACTTCTGCATCACCTTTAAATCATACAATAATGCTGGTGCCACGTTTCCGACAAAACAACCTAAAGATTTTACAAAAATGTCCTTTATTTTCTGTTGATGAGGTGCAACTGTGAATCTAAGCATTTGGCTTTATTTTTCAGGTAAACCATTAGCCTCTCTTTAGAGGGTTTGTTAAAGAAAGGGAAACCCTAGTATATAGAACTGAAAGAAACTCACAACTTTTTTGTATCTAAAAACCAATATTAATTTACTGGTTTATTAAAACTACTAAAATTCCATAATCTTTGTTTTGCGCGTATTAATGGCTACGAAATCTTTCTTCAAGTAGGTGGTGAATGTGGAAATAAAATTCTGCAGTCCCTGTTGCGTCCATTCGAACAACATAATGCCATCCGCATAAACCATCCAAAATGTTTCACTGTCACAATTCGTGGTGATGCTAAAGCGGCTGAGAGAATATCTTCCTCAATATCTGGCAGGTAGAGGTTAAAGAGGCAGGGGGCAAGAATACACCCCGGCCTGAAGCCTGTATCTGCCACTATCTTCTGTGACAGAGAACCCTCAATATTTAGCCTCACCTGAATATTTGTGTTGGTATATAGGAGTACCATTAGTCTCAACAATCCTGTTGGGATCCCCCAACTCTCCAGTTTATGCCTACAAAGATGTCTATTAACAGAATCAAAGGGGGCTGAGAGATTCATGGAAGCAATGAAATATGACTAGCAGACTTCCTTTTCTGGCTTGGGTGTGCGTGATGATCAATTATTCAATGCCCAGTAAACTCTGATGACTGAGATTTTAAATAATACTGCTTTACTATGGATTCTTCCAGTAGTCTCTCCTTACGTGCCATTGAGTAACTGCATCACTTAATATCAAGCTTTCATTTTCACATGAAGCAGTTTTAACACAAGAATCCAGAGAAAACTGCCTCTAACCGTGATCACATATTCAGGCTTTAATATGATATTGAGGGGGGATGGTTGTGTGTTTGAGACTCTCAGTATTGTTTTGTGATTATAAGTGAAATAAGGTTTGATAGATGCCTTTAGGTGAAAGACAACTAATTCATTAATGTAGACCATGCACACATTACCCTTTGAACATATTTTTATTTGGGATTTACAGTGCACTAAACAATAAGCAGGCCGATTCATGGAATAATTAGCGCGGCGCAAGTGGGCAAAAACGTGCGAATCGCAGTGGAATAGCGAAAATCGCAGTGCAAGTGCAAAAATCGCACGAAAAGCAGCGCACATCGATTCATGAAAGTCTGTGCACGAGAAAACCAGCAGATGTGCAATAAAAAAGTGCGCGGCGCACGTTGGCGCACAGGCCATCTAACAGCGTGCGCCAGGTCACAGCGAAAATCGCACAGGCCTGAGCGAAAATCGCACATAGCGCGGCGCACGCAACAAAAGTAGGCGGAACACGGGCGTAACACTCGGAATGGGGAACAACTTGCCAAAACGTGGGCGTCACGGGGGAAGTACAGGGCACAAGTGCGCGGAACGCCCACACGCTCGCCTACAACACGTATTCATGGAATAGAATAGGGCAAAAAAGCGCACGCTCAAACCAGCGCACAGGCACAAACACGACCGCCACAAGAAAGCAGGCGGTAGCGTCTCTGCGGCTGTAAGAAATGTGCGCCAAAAGGTGCGCCAACAAATAGCACCTATATACTGCCATGATGAATGTCCTATACTGTGGCCCTCCAGGACAAATGACGTGCAAAGGGGTACCCACAAACACGGACCCGCTGACAAAAAATACGTGTGCGTGTATACCGGGGTGCGCGGGAAGTGTCACACGCGATTTGGCCGGGTACGTGGATTTCAGGGGTGCGCGGGAAGTTCCACACGTGATTTCAGCAAGGTATGTGTATTTCAGGGGTGCGCGGGAAGTTCCACACGCGATTTCAGCAGGGTATGTGTATTTCAGGGGTGCACGGGAAGTTCCACACGCGTTTTCAGCAGGGTACGTGTATTTCAGGGGTGCGTGGGAAGTTCCACACGCGAATGGGCCAGTGCGAGCAGGGTACGTGTGTTACATGGGTGCGCGGGAAGTTCCACACGCGATTCCATCAGGGTACGTGTATTCCAGGGGTGCGCGGGAAGTTACACACGCGATAGTCCCAGTGCGAGCAGGGTACGTGTATTTCAGGGGTGCGCGGGAAGTTCCACATGCGATTGGCCCAGTGCGAGCATGGTACGTGTATTTCAGGGGTGCGCGGGAAGTTCCACACTCAAATTCTGCAGGGTACGTGCATTTCAGGGGTGCGCGGGAAGTTCCACATGCGAATGGGCCAGTGCGAGCAGGGTACGTGTATTACATGGGTGCGCGGGAAGTTCCACACGCGATTTCATCAGGGTACGTGTATTTCAGGGGTGCGCGGGAAGTTCCACACGCGATAGTCCCAGTGTGAGCAGGGTATGTGTATTTCAGGGGTGCGCGGGAAGTTCCACACGCGATTGGCCCAGTGCGAGCAGGGTACGTGTATTTCATGGGTGCGCGAGAAGTTCCACACGCGAATTCTGCAGGGTACGTGCATTTCAGGGGTGCGCGGGAAGTTCCACACGTGAATGGGCCAGTGCGAGCAGGGTACGTGTATTACATGGGTGCGTGGGAAGTTCCACACGCGATTCCATCAGGGTACGTGTATTTCAGGGGTGCGCGGGAAGTTACACACGCGATTGGCCCAGTGCGAGCAGGGTACGTGTATTTCAGGCGTGCGCGGGAAGTTCCACACGCAAATTCTGCAGGGTACGTGCATTTCAGGGGTGCGCGGGAAGTTCCACACGCGAATGGGCCAGTGCGAGCAGGGTATGTGTATTACATGGGTGCGCGGGAAGTTCCACACGCGATTCCATCAGGGTACGTGTATTTCAGGGGTGCGCGGGAAGTTACACATGCGATTGGCCCAGTGCGAGCAGGGTACGTGTATTTCAGGGGTGCGCGGGAAGTTCCACACGCGATTGGCCCAGTGCGAGCAGGGTACGTGTATTTCAGGGGTGCGCGGTAAGTTGCACACGCGATACCAGCAGGGAATGTGTATTTCAGGGGTTCTGGGGAGTACTACACGTGAATTGGCCTTGTGGGTCCTCCCAGGTGTACGCTCCACAACCTCCACGGCCCCTGCAGGCAGCCCACACCACGGGGGACTACCCTGCACCCCTACTCATGTCCCGCAGGCAGCCCATCCACCATGGGCATGCCCCCAGCCAACCCACATGTCACCTTGCACTACTGATCAACAATGCATGTCTCCCACCACCCCCACCCCCCAGCAGTGCAGGGGCAGCCTCCACCAGGCCCCCACTCATGTCTCCCACCACCCCCACCCCCCTGCCACCATGGGCAGCCTCCACCAGGCCCCCACTCATGTCGAACCACCACCCCCACCCCCCTGCCACCATGGGCAGCCTCCACCAGGCCCCCACTCATGTCTCCCACCACCCCCACCCCCCAGCAGTGCAGGGGCAGCCTCCACCAGGCCCCCACTCATGTCGAACCACCACCCCCACCCCCCTGCCACCATGGGCAGCCTCCACCAGGCCTCCACTCATGTCTCCCACCACCCCCACCCCCCAGCAGTGCAGGGGCAGCCTCCAGCAGGCCCCCATTCATGTCTCCCACCCCCCCACCCCCCAGCAGTGCAGGGCAGCCTCCACCAGGGCCCCACTCATGTCTCCCACCACCCCCACCCCCCTGCCACCATGGGCAGCCTCCAGCAGGCCCCCACTCATGTCTCCCACCACCCCCACCCCCCAGCAGTGCAGAGGCAGCCTCCACCAGGCCCCCACTCATGTCTCCCACCACCCCCACCCCCCTGCCACCATGGGCAGCCTCCACCAGGCCCCCACTCATGTCCTCCTGCACCCCCACCCCCAGCATCCAGGGTCACCCTCCACCAGGCCCCCACTCATGTCTCCCACCACCCCCACCCCCCAGCAGTGCAGGGGCAGCCTCCACCAGGCACCCACTCATGTCTCCCACCACCCCCACCCCCCTGCCACCATGGGCAGCCTCCACCAGGCCCCCACTCATGTCTCCCACCACCCCCACCCCCCAGCCACCAGGGGCAGCCTCCACCAGGCCCCCACTCATGTCTCCCACCACCCCCACCCCCCAGCCACCAGGGGCAGCCTCCACCAGGCCCCCACTCATGTCTCCCACCACCCCCACCCCTGAGCAGTGCAGGGGCAGCCTCCACCAGGCCCCCACTCATGTCTCCCGCCACCCCCACCCCCCAGCCACCAGGGGCAGCCTCCACCAGGCCCCCACTCATGTCTCCCGGCATCCCCACCCCCAGCAGTGCAGGGGCACCCTCCACCAGGCCCCCACTCATGTCCCCCTGCACCCCCCAGCCACCAGGGGCAGCCTCCACCAGGCCCCCACTCATGTCTCCCACCACCCCCACCCCCCTGCCACCATGGGCAGCCTCCACCTGGCCCCCACTCATGTCTTCCGCCACCCCCACCCCCCTGCCACCATGGGCAGCCTCCACCAGGCCCCCACCCATGTCTCCCACCACCCCCACCCCCCTGCCACCATGGGCAGCCTCCACCAGGCCCCCACTCATGTCTCCCACCACCCCCACCCCCCAGCAGTGCAGGGGCAGCCTCCACCAGGCCCCCACTCATGTCTCCCACCACCCCCACCCCCCAGCAGTGCAGGGGCAGCCTCCACCAGGCACCCACTCATGTCTCCCACCACCCCCACCCCCCTGCCACAATGGGCAGCCTCCAGCAGGCCCCCACTCATGTCTCCCACCACCCCCACCCCCCAGCAGTGCAGGGGCAGCCTCCACCAGGCCCCCACTCATGTCTCCCACCACCCCCACCCCCCTGCCACCATGGGCAGCCTCCACCAGGCCCCCACTCATGTCCCCCTGCACCCCCACCCCCCAGCATCCAGGGTCACCCTCCACCAGGCCCCCACTCAT
Source organism: Ambystoma mexicanum (assembly GCF_040938575.1). NCBI lineage: Eukaryota > Metazoa > Chordata > Amphibia > Caudata > Ambystomatidae > Ambystoma > Ambystoma mexicanum. The sequence continues at coordinate 838,009,472 of NC_090935.1, read as the reverse complement.
GTCTCCCACCACCCCCACCCCCCAGCAGTGCAGGGGCAGCCTCCACCAGGCCCCCACTCATGTCTCCCACCACCCCCACCCCCCAGCCACCAGGGGCAGCCCCAACCAGGCCCCCACTCATGTCTCCCACCACCCCCACCCCCCAGCAGTGCAGGGGCAGCCTCCACCAGGTGCTCACAATCCCCAATCATGTGCGTAATGGACAGCCTCCACATCCAAAAAGCCCTACCAAGTAACCCATTCACCCACATGGAAATGGAAATCACATGTTACACCCCCAATGTTCATGATGCTAATGAACCCATGTCCGTCACACACAATGGTTGCAATATAATGGGAAAACACACAACATGACATGCATGAAACCAATGAGATGATACCACACAGTGAAGTATGCTAACAAAATTGTATTAAAAAAAATTAAGAATGCTAAAGAAAGAAAACTAACTACAATGTGAATGAGAAAAAAAAACATGCATGTCCGTATAAAAAACTACCAAGGGTCCATGAGCCCAACTGAACAAAGGAAACCTACTAAAAAACCTACCTAAAAATCAACTACATACAAAAAGTGGAGCAGTGTCCGTCGACTCCAAATCATAATTAGAAAGGAAACCTAAAACTAAAGAACTATATACAAAGGCGGCGGGCAAGACAAGAGGCTCACTCCGTGGTGTCCCGGGCCAGGGCATCATCGAACTCCTGTTCGATGTCCCGGAGGCGGTCCAGTTCCATGGCCCCGAGGGTCCGCAGGGACGACGCTGTGTCCTCCTCCAACCCCCTGCGGATTGCCTCGAGGCACACGGCCCGCCTCAGGGCCCTCCGCATGGAGTTCTCCGCCCTGACCATTGTGAGCCGTGCCTCTTCCGCCCGCCACCGCTCTGCACCTATGGCGTGGCCCAACCGCTGCCACACGGAAGACACTCTCTGTCCTGGGTCCCCCTGCCCTCCGGCCGATGGCCGCCCCTCCGATGTCGAAAGCCCCGAGCCTTCATGCCTCCCACCATGTTGCTGCTGCTGCTGCTCTGCCTCTGCCCGTGCACTGCCTCCTGCTGCCTGCACATCCTCCGCCGGCTGGGGTGCACTTGTTGATGTGGCCACCCCTGCTGGACCTCCGACTCCCGACTGTGGCAGGGATGCCTCCTCCACCAGCCTGGCCGCACCGTCAGAGGCAGCTCCACAGGGCACCCAGGTGACTGATGGGTGGGAAGATGGCGTAGGGGGTACAGTTGAGGAGGGGGTCGGAGCAAGCCCCATCAGACGGAGGAATCCGGCCTGCGTGACCTGTCCCAGCAGGCTGACGTGTTCAACGAGCCATTCGAGATGACGTGCAGTCTCTCCATGAAAAGACTGCAGGTCACCTCGCATGGTCCGTTGACGCAACGCCACACCAGCCAGGACAGGCTCAACCCGGACCTGGATGGCCACGTCCGCAGGCAGAGGAAGGCCAGTTGACGTCAGCTCATCCCCTGCCTGAAAACGGGTCTGGACGTAGGCATCCCTGCTGGTGCAAGATGATGCAGGGACAGGATCGGGGACAGGATTGCACACAGGCACCTCCGCGGCCGCCTGTGCTGCCTCCTGTCCCTGGTCCTGCACTGCACCACTAGCACCAGTGGGATCCCCACCTCCAGACCCCATCTCTGGTGCTTGCGCGGCCCCCTCCTCCACCAAACCCCCCACCAACCTGGATGACTCCGTGCCATCTTCCCCTGTTGGGCCCTGTGGGGTCCCAGCTGCCCCTTCTGCTGCCGAGGAGTCCAACTGCAACCTCCGCCTCTTGGACCTCCCCCCGGCAGCTGCGGCCTGGGACGCGGCACCGGACTCCTCACTCCCCGACGAGATGACAACACGGGAGGGGAGCCGGGCCTTGCATCTCCGGCTGGCGGTCGGATCCCCGCCGCTGTGCTCCACAGCACCTTCTCCGCCCTCTTCATCAGTTGACGCTGCAGACAGGGAGAAACAAAACACAGGCATCAGGGCACTGTACAATGGACACATACACGCATGACAGTTGCACATGAGTGGCATTGGCAAACCTCAGACATGTCATCACAATCCCCAACACACATGTCATTGCAACTGGCACACATGAGCCATACCACAGCCATATTGCAACTGCCACCACCATCCCTACACATACAACAGCATCAGCAGCCAAAGGGGAGCCAGACATCACATGCAACACAGGAAGTGCACCACACATGTACACACACCACCACACGTGCATGCATGTCTACACCTCTCCCAAGTGTCGCACTGTTCAGACGGGCATCCATGTCACATCTGCCAATCAAGCTTCCACATACCGCTGTCACATGCATCCATGTTGCATCACTGTTGCACCCTTGACAAATACACACACATGCACATGTACACAGTGCTCATACATGCAGCCGAAAAGAACATACATGCCTGACATCACGGACATGTCTACTTACATACACATTCATCCAAACATGTGTGCACGCACAACTGCATTTGCCATGCAAGCCCACACACACACAAGCACCATCCATGTCTCACACATTACAGCCCTCGCATGTGTCAGCCCCACGGCCCTGTACACCCCCACCCATACTCGACCCCATACAAACAGATGTGCAACCGGCACAATGGCGAATGATCACCACACGCACTGCTCACAACCAGGATGCATGTACACTCACCGCTCGACTCCAGACGGGTCTGCTTCTCTAGGACCTGGACGTGGAGCGCTGGGGATATGCGTTCCAGGACCCCCATCTGTTCTTCCGACAAGTGGCCCCGGCGCCCCTTGGCATCCGCTGCCTTCAAGAGGATCCGGGCCTTGTTCAGGGTCCTGGACCTGAAGTCCTCCCAGCGCTTCCTGACATGTTGTAAGTCCCGGACTGCCACCCCCTCCGAGTTGATGGCAGTCACGATGTCAGTCCAGATCCGAGTCCGTTCTTCCTTGTCGGCGCGGGAACTTCCAAAGAGGGCATCATACTGCCCCAGGACTTGCTCCACCAGGACACCAACTTCGGTGGCACTGAAGCTGGTGCCCCTCTGCCTCTCTGGCCGGGGGTTGTCAGTGGTCACAGATGGTGTATGCCCCAACATGACAACCCCAGAGGCAGGAGTGTGTGGGCAACTGGGTCCTGGGGTTGGGCTGTGGAGCGATGGAATTCCAGTCGGGAGTCTTCGGTTCCAGCAGGGGTGGTCACAGCAACAGCACCCCTGGCTGATGTGCAGGCAGCAAATGGCAGTGCACGTGGCCAGCAGGCAGTCAGGCAGCAGCAGATGGCAGGTGGGAGCGTGCTCGGGGCTCTGGGGGGCAGTAGTTCGGCCTTCTGGCAGGAGCGTGGTCTTCAATGTGCTTACGCGTGGCCAGCTTGGTACGGAGTGATTTGGCACGTGAAAATCCTGCACGTCAGCGTGAAAACCGAGGAAAGGCCCTTAGCGCGTAAGCGCGTCAGCACGCATACGCGAATCCATTGGACCAAAGGCCCTCAGCAAATGGCACACACTGAGGACACCAAGATTGAAGATGAACACATTTTCTGCATGCTGCCTGGCAGTGGCATCACACATTGGCCTGTGATTGGCAGGTGAAACACACATGCCATTACACAGATGGCATGTATCATTGCTATTGAGTGAAGATGGAGAGGAGGGCAGCACCTATGCAGCACCTATGCATACTGTCCAGTTCCCGCATGTAATAGCTTTTCTAATTGTAACAGGTCAGATTCTTCACCTGGAGCTGCCATTCCGAAATGGTGCAATTGCACAGGGACATGTTTGAACAAATGATATCCAGGTAACAAAGTCACTCAACTTTACCATAGCCATGTCAGACATGTGACTAGAGGACTGTGACATGCCTAGTAAAAGTGGTGGAATGGAAAATATCTGACTAAATGAACAGTGCTAAATTTTGCAACAATGTTGTGGCAAGGTGACACTTCAAGGGCAACTGGCGTGCAGTTGGACTACATGTCTACTGTTGGCAGAAGGGATACAGCTATGGCCAAATGCAGCTGCGCAGGATGTATTGCATGAAGCACATGGATGACACATACGACTCAGGCGCACACACTCTCACCTGGCACACAAACAGAAGCCCTCACACACACCATGCACATGGATGACACACACATGCATGTGCACTCACCGGACAATGCCTCGTAATCAGGGAGATCTCCCACGCCTTGGATCTGTTCCTCCGTGACGTAGGTCCCAGCGACTGACTCATGTGGAGTGAGTTCCATGTCTACTACTGGAGACCCACCTCCAGTCACTAGGGTTGCGGCATGACTTGAGGCCAGCTTACTCTTTGCCCTGCGCTTTAGGTCATTCCAGCACTTATAGCAATCATTGGCTGTGCGCCTCACGATTCCAAGGGCACTTACGATGTCCGCAACGGTCTGCCAGTGTGCCTGGCGTTGTGCAGGTGTGGTCTTGGATCCTGCAACAATGACCATTTCGTTGTCATGTGCGGACACATACTCGACAAGTGCATTCAGTTCGTCATCCGTGAAGCTGGGCTTCCTGGACGGGCTGGACTGTGTAGCCGTGTCTGGGGCATCAGCCTGTGCCGGACGAGCACTCTTCCTCTTCCGCTTGGAAGGTGGTGGTGATCCTGAGTGTCCTGCGCCGCTCTGGACACTAGGGGCAGGAGCCCTGGTGGACTCTGTATCAGGAGTGTGGGATTGCACACTCAGCATGGGAGTTGGTGCAGGCATTGGCTCTAGTGTGATGGTGTCAGGGGGAATATCAGCAGCATGGACTAGGACCGACACTGTCCGGGCTGGGTGTGTGAGGGCTGGGGTGGATGGATCCGCAGCTGCCCCTGCAGCCTCTCCGCCCTGCCTACTTGGTGCAGCAGATGACCTTGCTGCCCCAGATGCACGTGGCATGGTGACATCAACATGCACCAGCGCACGTGTCATAGGCCTGCTGACCTGGAAGGCAGCCATGGAGTCAGCCAGGTCTGGTGCCACAATGGGCTGGTCCAACAAGGGCTGAGCATGGATGGTGTCAGCCACATCAGCCTCAACGGGAGGAGGGGTTGGGGGGGATTATGGGTGCCCTTGACTGGTCCTCCACACATGGGGGGACAGGCTCACCCTGCAAGTAACGACCACGTCCCCTACCAGATCCACCACGGCCACCACTTGTGGCTCTTCCACCTTTGCCACCCTTAAGGAATCCTCGCCTCCCAGCCATGGCACTGATGTTAATGTGCGTATGGGAGTGGCTGTAAACTATTGTCCTGGGCAATTGGGGGTCAAAAGGGTTGGGTACCAGATGGTAATTGTACCCTAGTGCTCTAGCAAGGCTGAATGTAACCCCTGGGGAAAGATGACGCGTCACGCTATGCACAGGAGCCCCAAAAAAGGGAGATGACATGCACGCAACCCCTCCTAGACCACGTGTGCAGAAAGAAAAACCTGCACTACGCTGTGGCACCCAGTAACACAAGAATGAAAGTATGCGTGTCACAGGCAGCCTAGAATGACCTCTGAAGGGGTAGGCTACACACGGGGCAAGCACAGATGTTAGATACGTGCGTGACTCACCGTCTGCCAGGTAAAAGAGCGTGAAAAAGGAGCGCGTTTGGTTGGCAACACCCCCGCCAAAAGAAGATTTGTACGCTGTCTGAGGAGACAGGACAAGAGTAGAAGGGAACACTGTTTGAGGGAACAGGCCCAGGTAAACCAGTAAAAGAGAAAAAAAGAGAAAAAGCTGTCAGAGGTAACAGGGAATACGAACTTGAAACGCCGTGAAGTAAATCGCGTGTGAACCGACAAGAAGTACAGAATTCACCCACTCGCTCTCCACGAAAAGCACGTACAAGGAAATGGTGTTCTACGCGTACCTTTTATACAGGCCCAAACGTCCAACGTCACTTACGCAGCGTGTACGCGCTAGGGCCATTTCCACCAATTACACGCTTTGTGACTTATGCGTGTACGGCCATTTCCACCAATTACACGCTTTGTGACTTCTGCGTGTACGGCCATTTCCACCAATCACACGCGATGAGACTCTGACGTGCAGTCTTTCCACGTGTGCTCTGTCATCACGTGCTGTGTGGGAAACACCTGTGCGGGTCACGTCACAGACGCGCTTACGCGCTGAGGGCCTTTGGTACAATAGAATCGCGTATGCGTGCTGACGCGCTTACGCGCTAAGGAACTTTCCTCGGTTTTCACGCTGACGTGCAGGATTTTCACGTGCCAAATCACTCCGTACCAAGCTGGCCACGCGTAAGCACACGGAAGACCACGCTCCTGCCCAGAAGGCCGAACTACTGCCCCCAGAGCCTCGAGCACGCTCCCACCTGCCATCTGCTGCTGCCTGACTGCCTGCTGCCCACGTGCACTGCCATTTGCTGCTTGCACATCAGCCAGGGGTGCTGTTGCTGTGACCACCCCTGCTGGAACCGAAGACTCCCGACTGGAATTCCATCGCTCCACAGCCCAGCCCCAGGACCCAGTTGCCCACCCACTCCTGCCTCTGGGGTTGTCATGTCAGGGCAAACACCATCTGTGACCACTGACAACCCCCGGCCAGAGAGGCAGAGGGGCACCAGCTTCAGTGCCACCGAAGTTGGTGTCCTGGTGGAGCAAGTCCTGGGGCAGTATGATGCCCTCTTTGGAAGTTCCCGCGCCGACAAGGAAGGATGGACTCGGATCTGGACTGACATCGTGACTGCCATCAACGCGGAGGGGGTGGCAGTCCGGGACTTACAACATGCCAGGAAGTGCTGGGAGGACTTCAGGTCCAGGACCCTGAACAAGGCCCGGCGCCTCTTGAAGGCAGCGGATGCCAAGGGGTGCCAGGGCCACTTGTCGGAAGAACAGATGGGGGTTCTGGAACGCATATCCCCAGCGCTCCACGTCCAGGTCCTAGAGAAGCAGACCCGTCTGGAGTCGAGCGGTGAGTGTACATGCATCCTGGTTGTGAGCAGTGCATGTGGTGATCATTCGCCATTGTGCCGGTTGCACATCTGTTTGTATGGGGTCGAGTATGGGTGGGGGTGTACAGGGCCGTGGGGCTGACACATGCGAGGGCTGTAATGTGTGAGACATGGATGGTGCTTGTGTGTGTGGGCTTGCATGGCAAATGCAGTTGTGCGTGCACACATGTTTGGATGAATGTGTAAGTAAGTAGACATGTCCGTGATGTCAGGCATGTATGTTCTTTTCGGCTGCATGTATGAGCACTGTGTACATGTGCATGTGTGTGTATTTGACAAGGGTGCAACAGTGATGCAACATGGATGCATGTGACAGCGGTATGTGGAAGCCTGATTGGCAGATGTGACATGGATGCCCATCTGAACAGTGCGACACTTGGGAGAGGTGTAGACATGCATGCAAGTGTGGTGGTGTGTGTACATGTGTGGTGCACTTCCTGTGTTGCATGTGATGTCTGGCTCCCGTTTGACTGCTGATGCTGTTGTATGTGTTGGGATGGTGCTGGCAGTTGCGATATGGCTGTGGTATGGCTCATGTGTGCCAGTTGCAATGACATATGTGTTGGGGATTGTGATGACATGTCTGAGGTTTGTCAATGCCACTCATGTGCAACTGTCATGCGTGTATGTGTCCATTGTACAGTGCCCTGATGCCTGTGTTTTGTTTCTCCCTGTCTGCAGCGTCAACTGATGAAGAGGGCGGAGAAGGTGCTGTGGAGCACAGCGGCGGGGATCCGACCGCCAGCCGAAGACGCAAGGCCCGGCTCCCCTCCCGTGTTGTCATCTCGTCGGGGAGTGAGGAGTCCGGTGCCGCGTCCCAGGCCGCAGCTGCCGGGGGGAGGTCCAAGAGGCGGAGGTTGCAGTTGGACTCCTCGGCAGCAGAAGGGGCAGCTGGGACCCCACAGGGCCCAACAGGGGAAGATGGCACGGAGTCATCCAGGTTGGTGGGGGGTTTGGTGGAGGAGGGGGCCGCGCAAGCACCAGAGACGGGGTCTGGAGGTGGGGAACCCACTGGTGCTAGTGGTGCAGTGCAGGACCAGGGACAGGAGGCAGCACAGGCGGCCGTGGAGGTGCCTGTGTGCAATCCTGTCCCCGATCCTGTCCCTGCATCATCTTGCACCAGCAGGGATGCCTACGTCCAGACCCGTTTTCAGGCAGGGGATGAGCTGACGTCAACTGGCCTTCCTCTGCCTGCGGACGTGGCCATCCAGGTCCGGGTTGAGCCTGTCCTGGCCGGTGTGGCGTTGCGTCAACGGGCCATGCGAGGTGACCTGCAGTCTTTTCATGGAGAGACTGCACGTCATCTCGAATGGCTCGTTGACCACATCAGCCTGCTGGGACAGGTCACCCCGTCCGGATTCCGCTGTCTGATGGGGCTTGCTCCAACCCCCTCCTCAACTGGACCCGCTACGCGCCAGTCGTCCTCTGTGCCATCTTCCCACCCATCAGTCACCTGGGTGCCCTGTGGAGCTGCCTCTGACGGTGCGGCCAGGCTGGTGGAGGAGGCATCCCTGCCACAGTCGGGAGTCGGAGGTCCAGCAGGGGTGGCCACATCAACAAGTGCACCCCAGCCGGCGGAGGATGTGCAGGCAGCAGGAGGCAGTGCACGGGCAGAGGCAGAGCAGCAGCAGCAGCAACATGGTGGGAGACATGAAGGCTCGGGGCCTTTGACATCGGAGGGGCAGGCATCGGCCGGAGGGCAGGGGGACCCAGGACAGAGAGTGTCTTCCGTGTGGCAGCGGTTGGGCCACGCCATAGGTGCGGAGCGGCGGCGGGCGGAAGAGGCGCGGCTCACAATGGTCAGGGCGGAGAACTCCATGCGGAGGGCCCTGAGGCGGGCCGAGTGCCTCGAGGCAATCCGCAGGGGGTTGGAGGAGGACACAGCGTCGTCCCTGCGGACCCTCGGGGCCATGGAACAGGACCGCCTCCGGGACATCGAACAGGAGTTCGATGATGCCCTGGCCCGGGACACCACAGAGTGAGCCGCTGGACTTGCCCGCCGCCTTTGTATATAGTTCTTTAGTTTTAGGTTTCCTTTCGTTCTTATTATGATTTGGAGTCGACGGACACTGCTCCACTTTTTGTATATAGTTGATATTTAGGTAGGTTTTTTAGGAGGTTTCCTTAGTTCAGTTGGGCTCATGGACCCTTGTTATTTTTGTACATAGTTCTTTGTTGCATGGAGATTTTTTTACATTTGACTTTGGACAAAATTTTGTAGCATTTGGATTTCCAGTTTTGTGTTTTTATGCGGACATGCAGCTTATTTTTTCACATTTACATTGTAGTTAGTTTTCTTTCTTTAGCATTCTTTATTTTTTTCAATACTATTTTGTTGGCATAGTTCACTGTGTGGTATCATCTCATTGGTTTCATGCATGTCATGTTGTGTGTTTTCCCATTCAATTGCAAAAAATGTGTGTGACGGACATGGGTTCATTAGCTTCATGAACATTGGGGGTGTAACATGTGATTTCCATTTCCATGTGGGTGAATGGGTTACTTGGTAGGGCTTTTTGGCTGTGGAGGCTGACCATTACGCACATGATTGGGGATTGTGAGGACCTGGTGGGGGCAGCCCATGGTGGCAGGGGGGTGGGGGTGGTGGGAGACATGAGTGGGGGCCTGGTGGAGGCTGCCCCTGCACTGCCGGGGGGTGGGGGTGGTGGGAGACATGAGTGGGGGCCTGGTGGAGGGTGACCCTGCACTGCCTGGGGGTGGGGGTGGTGGGAGACATGAGTGGGGGCCTGGTGGGGGCTGCCCATGGTGGCAGGGGGGTGGGGGTGGTGGGAGACATGAGTGGGGGCCTGGTGGAGGGTGACCCTGCACTGCCGGGGGGTGGGGGTGGCGGGAGACATGAGTGGGGGCCTGGTGGAGGCTGCCCATGGTGGCTGGGGGGTGGGGGTGGTGGGAGACATGAGTGGGGGCCTGGTGGAGGGTGACCCTGGATGCTGGGGGGTGGAGGTGCAGGGGGACATGAGTGGGGGCCTGGTGGAGGCTGCCCCTGCACTGCTGGGGGGGTGGGGGTGGTGGGAGACATGCATTGTTGATCAGTAGTGCAAGGTGACATGTGGGTTGGCTGGGGGGCATGCCCATGGTGAATGGGCTGCCTGCGGGACATGGGCAGGGGTGCAGGGTAGTCCCCCGTGGTGTGGGCTGCCTGCAGGGGCCATGGAGGTTGTGGAGCGTACACCTGGGAGGACCCACACGGCCAATTCACGTGTAGTACTCCCCAGAACCCCTGAAATACACATTCCCTGCTGGTATCGCGTGTGGAACTTCCCGCGCACCCCTGAAATACACGTACCCTGCTCGCACTGGGACTATCGCGTGTTGAACTTACCGCGCACCCCTGAAATACACGTACCCTGCTCGCACTGGGACTATCGCATGTGGAACTTCCTGCGCACCCCTGAAATACACGTACCCTGCTTGCACTGGGACAATTGCGTGTGCAACTTCACGCGAACCCCTGTAATACACGTAGCACGCTCCCCCAGGCCCGATCGTGTGAGAAACTTCACGCTAACCCCTGAAATACACGTAGCCCGCTCCCCCAGGCCCGATCGCGTGAGAAAGTTCACGCGAACCCCTGTAATACACGTAGCCCGCTCCCCCAGGCCCGATCGCGTGAAAAAATTCACGCGAACCCCTGAAATACACATAGCCCGCTCCCCCAGGCCCGATCGCGTGAGAAAGTTCACGCGAACCCCTGTAATACACGTAGCCCGCTCCCCCAGGCCCGATCGCGTGAAAAAATTCACGCGAACCCCTGAAATACACGTAGCCCGCTCCCCCAGGCCCGATCGCGTGAGAAAGTTCACGCCAACCCCTGTAATACACGTAGCCCGCTCCCCCAGGCCCGATCGCGTGAACAAATTCACGCCAACCCCTGAAATACACGTAGCCCGCTCCCCCAGGCCCGATCGCGTGAGAAAGTTCATGCGAACCCCTGTAATACACGTAGCAGGCTCCCCCAGGCCCGATCGCGTGAGTAAGTTCACGCGAACCCCTGTAATACACGTAGCACGCTCCCCCAGGCCCGATCGCGTGAGTAAGTTCACGCGAACCCCTGTAATACACGTAGCACGCTCCCCCAGGCCCGATCGCGTGGGAAAGTTCACGCGAACCCCTCCCACAGGCCCGATCGCGTGAGAAAGTTCACGCGAACCCCTGTAATACACGTAGCCCGCTCCCCCAGGCCCGATCGCGTGAGAAACTTCCCGCAAACCCCTGAAATACACGTACCCTGCTGAAATCGCGTGTGGAACTTCCCGTGCACCCCTGAAATTCACATACCTTGCTCACACTGGGCCAATCGCGTGTGGAACTTCCCGCGCACCCCTGAAATACACGTTCCCCGCTTGCCGTTTGCTGTTTGCCAGCCCGGTGAACTGGTCCAGGGTTAGCGCAGCCCTTTGCGATGATTTGGCGATTTTGATGGCTTTTCCTTGCGCGAGGGCGTTCTTCCGGGCGTTACTGGTGCTGCTGCAGGGTCGCTGCGATTCTCTGCGCCACGGCTGGTTTGGGAGCCTAAAATCCATGAATACGCTGTGCGCGGAAATCGGTTTTAGCGCACATGCCTGGCGCAGACAATCGCACGCGGACACTCTGCGCCAGCCGCTTGCGACACTTTTCTGCGAATTTCTATGAATTACCCTCAAGGTCTTTAGGTTGCTCATTAGAAGCTAGGGCAAGAAAATTGTGCATGGGGAGTAATGTATGCATGCTACGGGTCTGAGGTTGGAGAATCATTTGCTGAAAAATCAAAGTCTCATTCCTAAGTCTCTGCCATTGCAGTTACAATGATAAGTGCCAGGGATGTAGAATCAGAAGCTCAAGGTCATGGAACTTCGGTCCTAGGTTCTCAATGGACAATTTCCGATCATTGTGAGAATATTTGGTTCCTGGAGTGAACATTAGTGTTCAGGTATACTGAATCTGATTGGGTCTTCTTGATTCTTTAACTGTTGTGGTAGGTTGTCCTAAAAAAGAGGACTTGTGCACATAACCATTTTGGCACCGATTAGTTATAGTGTCTTCTTTCCGATTTCTGGTATAGGAATTATTGTCAGCTATGTGAAAATATATCTTAGAAAATACCGCCTGATACTAAGGGCCTCTTTACACGTAGGCGGTAAGGGTTTCCCGGTACCAGTATTTTACTGGTACCGGTAAACCCTTACCGCCTAACTACGAGGTCCCTTTGCGAGTTGGAGAATTTAAAGCCTGCTTTTTGCAGGTGTTAAAAACCAACCCGCAAAGGGACCAGGGAGCTAATTACGGTACTGCATTTTGCGGCGCCGTAAATAGCACCTTCCCCATTCCCATTATGCCCTATGGGGCAAAAATGGGAATGGGGAAGGGCAATGGGGAAGGGGGAATTACCGCCCCACCAACCTTGGAATAGGGCGGTAATTCCCCTTTCCACCAAGGCGGTGCCGGTATTTTACCGGCATGGACCAAGGTGCTAATAGCACCTTGGTCCACCGCCGTCCTTGTAATGAGGCCCTAAGTATTGGCCTTAGCACATTCGCATTGCACTGTTATATCGCAATGAATGAACCTGGAACAGGCTGACTACGCCGCCATTTTGAGTTATCCTCCATTTTGATCGACTTCTGCTTTCTGTCCCATGTTCAGAATTTGTGTTTTTGGCTTCAGCAGAACAAAATGAACTTTGTGCTGTTTTATGATGTCAACATAGATAAGAATGTTGAAGCTGCTAAGGTGGATTGTTTATCCTACACTGAAGAACTTTGGAGCTAAACAAAAGCTGTACTAATCTGTAATGTAGTTACCATCTGTCCCAACAGTGCCTTCCCTGTTCAAACAGCAAAGTAAAATAACAAATAGCTGAGCATACTCTTTTGCAGAAATCCTTGTTTTCTCGCCTTGAAACTAACCTGATTTAATCTTAATCAGTAAAATGAGGAATGCTACCTTTGTGTCTTGTATTTGGAAAACATGTGAAATGTTTGATGGAAAACAGCTAACTATGCAAAGATGTTTAAACATGAATTAGTGATGTAGATAGGTCATGAACCGTAGGTTATGCATTACATGAAGAGAGGCTGGACGGTGTGTCCAAGGCTGTGAAGAATTTGTATAAATATGTGCATTTGTGCAATGTTCAGCACTCTCTTATCTCACAGTGTCTGTTTGCACACACTGCAGTGTGTTGAGAGCCAGACAGGTGTTTGTTAATAAAAGTACAATTGTCACTTTGACCTTGTGACTGGCGTATTTCTATTATATGATAGTAAGCCTTGATATTCTTTCATCTTTCAGCTAGTAGCAGGTGAAAATGTTGGAAAGGATTCTGAGTTTTTTCTTCCATTACCTATGACTGCGGCAAATATTTTCAGTTGATCGTTTGACCTTTAGGTAATCATTGAAGACATTTTGTGCTGGCTTGCTGTGGTCATTATATCTGAAGCCTAGTGCATTGCTCAGGATTGATTGCTATTAGTAGTTACCTTCTTCGTGAGGTCTAGGAATACCCTGTGTATTAGGAAAAATATAGTTTATCATCTCTACTTTGTGGTTCATGATCAAGAATGGTACACATTTTCAGGAGATCGAGCTGTTAGTGGGAGTTGAGGAATAAGGTGTTTTTCTGGGCAGTTAAGAAGGCATCTGCATCATACCAGTGGCATAGATCACTTGTTTTTTCTCTCAGTTTGTGGGGGTTTAGAAAGTACTCAATGACTTGAAATTAAGTCTTTCTGTTCATTGTGAGTGGAGTGATATAATTATAATTTTGGTCTTATATTCATTTTGGCATAAGATGTCATCCATGTGTTTCAGACATGCAATTATGGATCATGTCAATGTTGCCAGTAGTTTTGAATAGTTTAAATAACAGTTGGGAATCTTAAGCATATTGATGTATTCACTAAGAGCAATGTTGTATCATATAGGATTAAGAGTGCATGAATGTGTTGAACAACTGAGAGTGCTGAGCCTTGTGGACCCCAAAAGATGATTTGTTATTTATGGATGAGAAGTGATCGCGTCTGACTTGTATGTTGTTGTCAGTAAGGCATGTTTTTATACAATATACAACAGGGACCTTTATGTATATATCTTTCTTTGGGCAGTCAGCCAGGATGTTGTATTCAACAGTATCATATGCTGCTGAAAGATCAAATAGAATCAGCATACCATTATGATTGTATTCATTCCATTTTAGGATATCCTCCTTTAAGTCCACGAATGTGTTTCAGTTTATCTGCAGGGATGAATGTCTGATAGTCTGTTTTGAAAGGTTTTGTTCATGTCTGAGTAGCTTTATACTTGCAATTTCAGTTTTTTCTCATGTAACTTCTCAGGGAAGGAGAGGTTATTGACACATTGATAGTTTGACAGTGTAGGTGGATTTGCATTTTTTTTCTTCATATAGTGATTGAGGCACTTATGATCACTGTTTCAGTACATGCCCTCTCATTAAGAATTATTTCCGAGTTGTTGGTTGAAGGGAGCTAGAGTGTCACTTTGGGTTTTTATGGGGAATGCAGGCATTTAATGCATTCAGCTCGCAAGGCTTTATGTATTTGTGTTATTTTGGTAAGTATATTGGGGAAATTGCTTTAAATCAAGTTTAAACTCACTTTATTTTGTAGGTCCTACCGAGGTTGAAACGTATAAATTTGCACTTGTAACGGTGGACAGTTTCTGTTGTTTGGCACCCTGGTGTGACTTAATTGGGGTATGATAGTTTGTTGGAGCCGCCTATAAGCATTTGCTGCTTTTCTCCATTCCTTTTGTCCTTGTCTAAACCTCTTTGCACACTTTCCTGTTGCTTATAGGCAGAGTTCAAACTGTTTGCCCATAAAGCTAGAGCTAGATATAAGGTTGCACTTAACTTGATTGGAGAGAAGACAGTGTGGTGGGAAGCATCACCTAGTCAAGAGATTTGCAACCGTTATTCCCTAGTAAAATGAGAGTATTTTTAGAAAGCCCGAAAACCTTTCGGTTAAGTTTTCATTTTGAAAACTGTTTGCATGTCTGTAGCCATTCACAGATTCTTTTACTGAAATAATGTGTTCTAGTTTAGAGTACTTATAATTCATCAGCTATTTAAACTCCAGTTGAATACCATTTGGCTAGTTCCTAATGAATCAATTTGATGCTTAGTTTCTGGGCAGTCATTATTTTTCATGTTTTTTTTCTTTATTGTGCATTTGGCTATGAAACAAACCTTAAGCACTTTTACAAATACACTCTTAAACATCATTAAAAACAAAATTTAAAATACATCTCAAATTGATTTTATCCTCATGAATAAGAAACTAAACATTTTGCAATTCATGGAGTTACGCCAATATCTAATACACTAAATATAAAACTCTACTGGTGAATATGTAAGCCGCATTTCATAGGAACTAGTTAAGTGAATTTACGAGCCATTGAAGAAGTGTCAAATAATTTTAGGGCTTCCTTCCGGGTGTTATGAGTAGCTGTACTTATTTCAATATAATGGGCACCAAAACATATGCTCCAGAATTGGTTGTTTCAATCTGCTTGATTTGATTGACAATGTTACCATAGCTCCTGGCATACCTAATTTTTAGTGAACTGCTAGCGTATAATATGTGGCGGCTTGTTTCTATTTTGTTGCTGCAGAGATGACATAATCGCTGTTCTAGAGGGGTTTTTATCCAAGCCCTAATGTACTCCATTGCGGGAAGAATATTTAGGTGCAATGATAAAATAAAGCACCTTAAATCAATGGAGAAACGTTTAGTTAAATATGATTGTGGGGTATTTAAAGTAAAACATGTATGTGATTATTTTCTTATATCTCTTTTTTCAGGAATAATTTTTCATGTGGTATTGATAACAAATGTTGAATTTTGGATACTAGTCTGCTGTAATTTAGAAATATAAGAATTATTACCACCAATCAAATGTTTTTTGTCTGTTATACTCAGCAATTTGGTGGAGGTTGATGTTGACAAGACTAACTTGAGATAAAAAAATGTCTGTTATAAATACCACATTGAAATGATAGTAAAAAGGTCAAATTCCATTCATAGAGCTTCGAGAGAAACAGAACAAGAAAGGTTTATGAATGAACGTAAAATGTTCCCTTCAATCTTATCGAGCCAGCTGATATGTCTGTAAGAAGCACAGATAAACCATACATTAAATGTGCAGATAAACCATACATTAAATGTGGTATGATGCTGACACTGTGATTTCCAGCAAACCCTCAATGTTTTGACCCCCCCGTTAGCAATGAAATACTTCACCACTATCCATTTTTTCCATCTCTTTTTAATTTGACATTAAATACTGTAGAGGGATATCATTTAATTGGGAAACCCAAGTAAATGTAGTCTTCCATGACTGCTAGTTTACTACTATTGATTTTCAAAATCAATAGAGGTTTTTTTGGATTCTTTCCTCCAAAGCACATAATATGTATATATTTTTTTATACTTTATTTGTTTTAGTTAATTACAACTTTTCTAAATATTTGAGGAATTTCACATTCATAACAATGATGACACACATTTTAACAGAAGTTAAAACACAATCAAATCTTACATGAAAATGTTTAAATGCATTCTGTCAAATTAAAATATTGTAAAACATTACATAAAACTTTACATAAAACAATATTCTGATCAAGGATCTTGAATTCAATGAAATTTAGTGGTCAGATTATATATAAAAAGATACAGTATCATGATTTCTCAAGTCCATTAAGAATGTTACCATAGAAATGTTTACAGAGACCGACTCTGCATTAAAAGTCTTAGACCACAAGATATCCTCAGATAAAATCTTATATTGACTAAACTATTTAAAAAAGATGTCTTTTCTTTGTTGTGCTAAAGAAGGGCATGCAACTATTAAGTGTTTTAACGTTTTGTGTTGATCATCAGCTTTCCAGAAGCGACACTTTGTATTTGCATTCTTATTTTTTGAGCGCAGGCAATTTGTACTTTAGTCGGCCACAGTTTGAACCGAAATCTCAATAAAATTTGAGCATATTTGATGTCTGGGAATTTTAATAAATAGGGTGGAATCATATGTAAACATTTTAAAGGGATGTTTCCAGCTCAGAAAATTCAATACGATGTGCACTTCTCCCAAGTTACATGCCAATCCCATGACCAGAGGTTTAGTTTAGCTTTTTCCAGTAATTCAATTAGAGTCTGTACAGACATTTCAGCATTTGTCAACATTTGCTTACAGTAAGTCTCCCAGGAATAAAGTGGGCTAGTTTGTTGGTTGTTAAGGGCTGCGGCTAGTATCGGTAGTAAAGTCAAGACCTTAGTAGGGCTGCTTAGTCATTTCCCATACAATGATAAAGCTTGCCAAGCCACCATGGTCGATAATGATACTAGTCCTAATTCATACCTTATAATTGTAATTGGTGTATTCTGCGGGATAGACAGCATTTTTGTTCCAATATATTCCTTCAATAAGGTCCCATTGTGGGTGATTTTCCGGTTGCTTACATTGGGCTCCGTAGATGATGATTGGGACTACCATCTGTTTATAAAACTTAATAACAGGTATCTGTAAGAATTTACCAAACATCTTATGAATTATACTAGCTTGAGTTGTTAGAGTGCAGTATTAGAAAATGTGTTCTTTTTTATTTGGCCGAAAGGTACATCTGACCGAATTTGTCCTGTTCCATTTGACAGAATAAAAATGTACAAATTGGCTAATACATACTGAACATGTGGAGCGGGGGTTGCAGGGTTGTCCCCCGCTCCTATGATCAGTATGTATTAGCTTTGGGGGTTACGGGGTGTCCCCCGCTTCCTCAATATTGGAGGTGGGGGACCAAAAAAGAAAAAAAAAGAAAAAGAAAAAAAGAAAAAGGGACCCTGCTGCGTCGGATCTGACCCGCGTTTGAGGGATGGATCTGACACCGCAGGTCTGCAGTCAACCAGGCGGAGAGAGGACAGGTAAGTAGGGAAGGGGATTGGGGGTGGGGAATTGGTGTGAGTGTGTTTGATCCTCTGAGAACTGATTGTATGCAGGCTGGGTTTTTTCGAACAGTTTGCCACAATCAGTTCTCAGAGGGTCAAACAAACCTAAACCTAGAGTACGCATCTTTAATTTTAATTAAGCTTTATATGGAAGTTCAATTATACTGTTCGGGATATTTTGACCCAGGTACCTGTATTCATTAACCATGGACAGAGCAGTATTAGCAAATGTCCACTGAAATGTATGTTTAGTTTTGTTAGCAGTGGGGTAAAATATCAAGGTGTATGATTTTTGGATATTGATGACTAAACCGTTATTTTGAGCATATATATTAAGAACATTCCGTTTTCTTTGCAGGCCCATTGGTGTTTGATGGAGGAAAGGAGCGGATTGGAGCTAAAACAAGGTTAATATCTTTGATATAAAAGTTCAACAGAATTGAAGGTAAACTACATCCTTGTTTGAGGCATGTTATTGTCGGAATCGCTCTTGTCAACAGTCTGCTCCTTGTCAGCTTTATTTTAACTGACATATCCATGTGAAATGGATGGATTAGATTTAAAATACATGGTTGGCAGCCTGCTTTTATTAGCCTAGACCAAAGTAACTCACGGGAGACTGAATCAAATGCCTGTCTAAAATCTATGAAGGCTAAAAGGGTTTGTATTAATGGCTTGTTTTTTATAGCAGATAAGAAAAGTAGATTTAGTGGTGTACCCATTCCCTTTACAAAACCTGACTGATGACGGTCAAATAGGTTGGCCATTCGCATCCATTCCAACAAATATCTTAAAATCAGTCTGGTAAAGATTTTGCCAGGAATGTATAGGAGGGCTATAGGTCGGTAGTTAGTTGGATCATCACGGTTGCCCTTTTTAAAAATTGGTGTTACAATGGACTCCTTCCATGATTTTGGTATCAACCCTGTCTTCAGCACATTACTAAAAATAATTTTTAAGATTGCTGCCCATTCATGAGGATGTTGTTTAAGGATAGCATTGGATAAGTCATCTGGGCCTGGAGCTCGAAAGCTACTTAGTTTCTTAATAAGCAACACAATTTCTTTGTTGTCAAAAATTTGTGACATAGGATTCACATTTGATATAGTCGTTACTGGCTTTTGTGGTGGTCCTGGAGCAAATAACAATGAATAATGGGCAATTCAATCTTCCTCACTAATAGAATTTAATACGAGGCATTCTGTTGCTGATGCAGGTTCTTCTTTTAAAAGATTCCAAATATGAGCAGAGGACTTGGTAGCTATTGCTTTGAGCATATTCTCACCCTTTTGTTGCCTTACATTGGCTCTTATTTGGTGAATTGCATTCCTGCAACAAGTGTGGATAGTTGTTCTTAATCTTTTATCATTAGCGTGACAGCATTTCCTTAGGTTGTTTTCGCCACATAATTTTAGTTTTTGAAATGTTAATTACTATGGAATTGTTTACGGTGTACATAGCAAGAGGGTCAATCGAGCCATGCAGTCGGTTCAGCAGTAAATCAAATGCAATTATGTCATCTGCGAGTT
The DNA here is from genome assembly GCF_040938575.1 of Ambystoma mexicanum. Lineage (NCBI taxonomy): Eukaryota > Metazoa > Chordata > Amphibia > Caudata > Ambystomatidae > Ambystoma > Ambystoma mexicanum. Next base: position 837,990,039 of record NC_090935.1, on the reverse strand, counting down.
GCCCAGCCAAGAGACAGGCTCACCATTTATTTTGGGAGGGAAGTTGTGAGCAGTATTGGTGGTGTCTGCCATGTCAGCTACATACAAGTCAAACAGGAGAGGGCTAGTATGCAGCCTTGTTTAAGACCTTGATTTGTGTAATATTCTCTGAATTTGCCAGCTTGGCTCAAACGGACAGTGACTGACGTGTTCGTATATAATGTTTTGATATAGAATAAAAGGTGGGGACCAATTCCCCATAACTTTAGATTTTCCCATAGCAGTGGTTGTAAGACAAAATTGAAGGCCTTAATATAGTCTACAAAGTAACAAAATAAATTGTTGCTAGGGCTGTTAGTAGCCTCTGCCATTGGGTACTGGATAGCACTAATATTATCCAATGTACTGTGTTCCTTTCAGAATCCCATATGGAAAGGTTTAAGCAAATCACTGGGCCTCATTACGAGTCCGGCGTTAACCGAGGTGGTAAAACCGCCTGGTTAACGCCGGACTCATATTACCATTCCGCCTCCGTGATTCCCGGAATTACCGGGGCATTACAACCCCGGTTTTCCGGGAATCACGGAGGCGGAATGGTGTAAATCCCCATTCCCATTGAGTCCTATGGGACTCGATGGAAATGGGGATCGTGGAAACACCGGCAGCATCTCGTAATGCTGCCGGTGTTTCCTCGTCCGCCTGCATGCGGGAGGTGTTAAACCCACCAGTTCAGACCTGGCGGGAACATCACCTCCCGCCTGCAGGGGTCGGACTCAGGCGGTCCAGAAACAATGGTGGCGGCGGGTTTACCGCCACCGTTATTTCCAGAACGCCTGGGTCGTAATGAGGCCCACTGTCTTGTAACCCTTTTGGGGAACTTTTCTAGCACTATGGTTGCAAAAACCTTTTGACTAGAATCGAGCATTGCCAATAGACGGTAGTTGGCCAGATCAAGTCTATCTCCTTTTTTAAAAACAGGTATGAGAATAGAATTTTTCTAGCTGTTTGGAATAACTCCACTGAGCTCAGTTCTATTAAAAATATTTAACAATACGCACCCAGATTTCAGGATTTGCTTTAAGAATAATATTGTTAATGCCATCCGGCACAGGGATCTATGAGGACTTAAGGTTCTTGATAATAGTAATAACGTCATCCAAGTCTTACACGATACAACTTTTGAACTGGTTAGCATCTTGAAATGCACCTGCTGGGTCGAAGTAGAGCTCAGCAATATGGGGCCCCATGAAGTTGCTAGGCAGGATTTAATTTTGGTGCAGAACGAGCTGCCTGGAATTCATTGAAGCAAGACCAACATTTTGTTACGCTTACCTGACTCCCACGGAGGCGCTGGCCTGGTTCGCGCTGCTGTGACCTCTTCTAAGGTGATGCGCAGGGTTCGGAAGACGGACTGGACCGGGCCCCCAAATCTGGCTTGCCTGGCTCGCAGAAGTATCCTTCTGTAGGCGAAAATAGGGGATTAACTGTCTGCGGGGTAATGCAATCGGCCTCCCACTTTCCCCTGTCACCCTCCTCGAAACCCTTCTGTGATTTCTCGTAGCGTCTCACCTTACGGTCTGGAAGGACGAGCTCTTCATCCTGCTTCTGATGCAGGGGCGCGTTGGTATCCAGTTACTTCACTGGATTTTCGGATTGGTGAGAACCAAACTTGCTTGGCTTCCAGGTAAGTTTTTTGATAAGAGGTTCCCCTTGTGTCCATGCATTAATGTACTAATGCTAGTGTCTTTTTCCCCATAGGGGCCGGGGTACGGAATGCCGGGGAACAGGCACCGACCCGAGATGAGAGGTGAAATCCTTGTAGAAATCAGGTAAGTCTTTAATGAGCGTTTTTTGGTAATGTCTTTTCATTCGCTCATTAACGCTGATGTCTCTTTTTACCCTTAGGGGACGGGGTCCGGAAATGCCAGGATGCGGCGCGGACCCGAAATGAAGAGGGAATGAATCAACAGGTAAGTCTTAACATGGAGATTTAGCTTTCCTTATTCCCTTCTCTCTCTCACCTTTTGTTCATAATGAGTGGTAAATGTCTGGTAGCTAACCACACTTGATCCCCAATCTGATACGGAGGTGCTTCACTCCAATGTAGATCAGCATTCTCCTTGTATTTTCTCTTGGCTTGTTGTAAATGCGTAGTTGCCTCTTTGAAGGCTTGGGTAATTGTAGAATGCAGATGTTCTACTGCAGGCATTCTGAGGTTCTGAGGTGAGTCAAGGTTTGAGGTTCGAAGGTGATGCCCAAACAAAGTATAAAAAGGACTGTGGCGAGTTCCAGAGTGTACAGAATTATTATATGCGTATTCGGCTATCCAAAGAATGTCTTTCCAGTTACTTTCAGATTGCTGTAACATACACCGTAAGTACTGTTCAAGGGTCTGATTTGTCCTCTCGGTCTGACCATCGGTCTGGGGGTGGTGACTGGTCGATAATCTTGCGTCGATCTGCGCCATTTGACAACATTTGCGCCAGAAGTGGGAAATGAATTGGCTTCCCCGGTCAGAGATTAGTATAGATGGGAATCCATGTAGCCAAACAATATTTTCGAGGAATTCTTTGGCTAGGACAGAAGCTGAAGGTAAACCTTTCAAAGGAATAAAGTGGGCCATTTTGGAAAACAAATCCACAATTACCAGAATAGTATTGTACCCCGAGCAAGGAGGCAGGTCTGTAATAAAATCCATTGATAGGGTGTGCCAGGGTGCTGGTGGTATGTCTAGAGGTTGAAGGAGACCGGCTGGTCTTTTCTTTTGAATTTTATTTTGGGCGCAAACACCACAGGACATCACAAAAGATTTAACATCTTTTCACCAAGAGGGCCACCAAAATTGTCGTTTCACCTTTTCCTCTGCCTTGGCAATACCGGGGTGTCCCTCTATTAATGTATCATGATAACCGGAAATAACTAGTTCGTGTAATTCCTTATGTGGCAGGAATAAGCGTCCTTGGAAATAAGGTAAACCATTATCTATGGTAAAGTCTGATCCTTTTTGTATCCATTCCTGTAAGGTTGTAGGGTCCAGAAGTTGTTTCACTCTTGCTTGAATGTCTTCAAGCGTCTGTAACGAAGTCATGCCTAGAATCCTCTGTTCGGGAATTATTGGTACTGGTTCTGAGTTTGTATCAGATTCTCCCATTCCAATTCGGGATAAGGCGTCTGCTTTGCCATTCTTGCAGCCAGGTCGATAGGTAATCACAAAATCAAATTCAGCGAAAAACAAAGCCCATCGGAGCTGCCGTGATGACTGAGCCTTGGCGGTTTTCAAATACTGTAAATTCCGGTGATCAGTGATCACTGTGATGGTATGTCGAGCGCCAAGCAGATAATGCCGCCAGGCTTTAAAAGCGGACTTAATGGCTAACAGTTCTTTGTCCGTGATTGCATAATTAACCTCGGGTGCCGAGAATTTTCTGGACCAAAATGCTACGGGATGCAGTTGGTTGGTTTCGGGATCTCTTTGGGACAGGACAGCTATGTCTATGTCTATGTCTATGTGTTTATAACGCGCCGGCAGCCCGCAGGCATCAGGGCGCGGAGAACATCTGAGAAAGGAGTCTTGTCGAACGCCGGAGGGGTCGAGATACCAGTGAGAGGTTCTGAGATCACTGGGGGTTATTGGAAGAGGTATGTTTTTAGAAGTTTCCTGAAATTGCCGTAATTTCCTTCTACTCTAAGATTCCCTGGGAGGTTGTTCCAAAATTTGGCTGCCATAAATGGGAAGGCTCGGCCCCCCCCTGCTGCTCGTTTCACCCTGGGGATGGCCAAGAGGCCTGTGTCGGCTGATCTCAGGTTTCTTTTAGGTGTATAAGGTGCGAATTTCTTTTTTAGGTATCCTGGCGCCGTGCCAAATAGGCATCTATGCACGATCGTCATGGCCTTAAAGTGGACTCTTTCTTCGATTCTGAGCCAGTGAAGATCTTTCCTTGCCTCCGAAATATGGTTTCCAAATTTGATTTCCTTAACAATACGGACTGCCTCATTTTGAATGACCTGACAACGATGCAACTCTTTCTTGGTGGCCCCCACTAATAGTGCATTTCCATAGTCAAGACGGGATAGTATGACCGCTCTTGCGATGTTAGCCGCATTTGCTTCACTTAAGTAGGGTCTGATGGCTCTCAGCAGGCGCAAGTAATAAGTATTATTTTTGTATAGATAGTTGACTTGCGATTCGGCCCCTACTGAGGCTTCTACCACCATCCCAAGTGTTTTAACTTGGGGTAGTACTGGAATTTTGGCATCTTTTATACTAAAAGCCTCGTATTGATCGCCTAGTTTGATTCTGGCATGCTGAGCTCCAAAGATCATGAGCTCAGTCTTGCTGTTGTTGAGGCACATCCAATGCTTCTGCATCCAGATATCAATGGTTTTATATACCTCTTCTACTTTTGCACTATCTAGTGTGTAGTCTCCCGTCATTTCAAAGACCAGCTGCGTATCATCGGCGTAGTTGGTGAAGAACACACCAATGTTTTCCAATAACTCACACAAACTACGCATGTAAATATTAAAAAGCAAAGGGGACAGACTGGCTCCCTGCGGTACTCCAAATAGGATGAGAGCTGCTTCTGAGAAAGTGTCTCCCCAGTGAATGCGTGCTCTCCTATCACTTAAGAAGGAAGCTATCCAGGCCAATGCTGTTGGAGAGCAGCCGATGGTTTTGTCTAGGGCCTTTTGTAGTAGTTGATGGTCCACTAGGTCGAAAGCAGCACTAAGATCTAGTAGCATGAGCATCCCAGACTTGCCCCGTTCTATCAGCTCTAGCATGTGGGTTTGTAGGTCAAGCATAGCTGATTCTGTGCTGTGGGCTGTTCTAAAGCCCGATTGCTGTATGTGTAGCAACCCCTGTGCTTCAACATGTTGTTGTAGCTGATTAGTGGCGATTTTGTCTAGAATCTTCAAAACAAAATTGGAGTTTGTTATTGGCCGTAAATTGCTAGGGTCCTTCGGATCTAGGCCCGGTTTTTTGACCAGCGGGGTTATTGTAACTTTTTTAATGCTGTTGGGAATTTTCCCTTCGGAAAACGAGGTGTTAATTATTTTAGTGAGAGCTGGTGCAAAAATTTCTTTATTATCCAGGATGATTTTTGTGGGCAGGATGTTCTCAGCGCATGAAGTAGGTTTCATTTTGGCTAATACCTGGCAGAAAACTTCCTCTGTTATAGCTTTGAACTGAAAACTGTCCCTATTACCTGATTTGGGCTCTGCTGTGGGGCAAGTTTCCGTGCTCGTGGATTCCCTTGCTTGAATTATATTAGCTCTAGCTTTTAAGATTTTAGCTGCAAAGGCTTCTTGTACTTTCTCGCAGTCTTCTTTAGATGGATTATGTGGTACTGAGAGTGCTTCTGGCTTTTCAATTGTCTTAAGGATATCGAAGAGTTTACTCGTTGAATTAGCAGCTGACTCTATTTCTCTGTTGTAAGCTCCCATGGCTAGGCTGGATGCGTCAGTCTCGACGACATAAGGGAGATCTGGACGTGGGTGTTTCAATATAGGTGCAGAGGTAAACTTAGATTTTAAATATGAAAGGCCTGCTCGGCTTCTTCAGACCTGTCAAAACGTTTATTTTTCCTTAAGAGTGCAGTAATGGGTTGGCCCATGCGTGAAAATTCCGGGATAAACCGGCGATAGAAATTGGCAAACCCGAGCATGCTTTGAACCCCTTTTACAGAGCTAGGTGATGGCCATTTGAGGATGGCATCCACTTTTCTTGAGTCCATTCGGACTCCTTTGGGTGTCAGGATGAAGCCTAGAAACTCAACTTCTGTGGTATGGAAAACACATTTCTCCAATTTAGCAAATAGTTTGTGTTGGCGCAGTTTTTCAAGTACTGCCATGACGTGTTTTCTGTGATTAGATTCCGAAGAGGAGTACACCAGAATGTTATCGATATATACAACAACACAAACATCAATGAGTTCCCGAAGGACATCATTCATGAAGTATTGGAAGGCAGCCGGCGCGTTACACAATCCGAAAGGCATCACCTGGTACTCGAATAATCCATATTTAGTACGGAAGGCAGTTTTCCATTTGTCGCCTTCTTTAACTCGTACCAGATGATAAGCCCCCCGGAGATCTAACTTGGTGTATATGCAAGCGTCCTTCACCTGGTCAAGGAGTTCAGGGATCAGAGGCAGAGCATAACGTTTTTTAACCGTTATCTGGTTCAATGCGCAGTAATCGATACAAGTTCTAAGGTCGCCTTCTTTTTTGGGCACGAAGAACAAAGCCGAGGATGCCGGGGGCTTTGACGGGCGAATAAAACCATTAGCTAGGTATTGATCCAAATATTGTCTCAAATGCAGATTCTCAGGTTCGGTAAGGGCATAAATCCTGCTACAAGGGAGTTGTGCACCGGGCACCAGATCGATTTGGCAATCGTACGATCTGTGAGGAGGTAACGTGTTGGCCTGTTCCTTTTGGAAGACGTCCTGAAAGTCTTGGTATTCCGGAGGTAGTTGCATGGAGGCAGAGGTTACAGATGCTAGATTAATCTTCAGGTTTTCTGGGTAGCAGGTTTGTGTACAATCCGGGAAGGTTATTCTCTTAGCTCGCCAATCAATTTGAGGATTATGTGTCTCTAACCAAGGGATTCCAAGAAAAACCTTAAACTGTGGAGCCTTGATTACATCAAACACAACACCCTCCCGATGGCCGTCGGGACCAATAAGAGTCACCTCAGTAGTGGAATGTGTTACCGGTCCAGAGGCAATTTCAGTTCCATCGACTGTGGTGATGACATCTTTGCTGGTTTTAGGACGGAGAGGGAGGTTAATCCTAGAGACCAATTCACGATCCACATAGTTTCCAATAGCCCCACTATCGATGTATGCCTTTATTGCATGCAACCGCTTAGGCTATTCTGGATCTACGAGAACCATTGGCACAATGAAATGCGAGGTCTGAGAGTTAGTTTTCAAGCTCGGCAAGCGGACCCCTACACTTGTCGGGTGAAGTCTTCATGGTTTTTATCAGCGGCTCCTTCGCCTTTCGGGGCGGTTTTGCCGGGCAATCTCGTAGAAAGTGTCCAGAATTCCCACAATAAAGACATAATTTTAACTGCCGCCTCCTTTCACGTTCCTTTTGAGTTAAGGGTCCTTTAACCCCTCCAATTTGCATAGGCTCAGAGACATCAACTCCCTTGGGATTAGCATGGGTCTTGACCAACACCCGGGTCTCAGACCTGGACTGATCTGCTTTTCTGTTTTGAAGTCTGTGATCCAATTGGACCACTAAGTCTATATAATCTGTGCATTCTTGGGGCGGATTTACAACTTGGGCCAAGACATCTTTAAGTTCTCTGCGAAGGCCTCGATAAAACAACGTGACTCTTTTATCCTCTGGCCATCCCGTTTCCACAATTAGTCTATTAAAGGTTGCAATATAGGATAGGAGGTCCTGAACAAATAACCTTTCCATGCTTGCTTGAAACCTTTGAAAATCAAGGAGAATCGGGTCATCTTGAGTAACCAGTGGAACTGACCAATAGGCAGCGCAGCCGCTGAGATATGACAATACAAAGGCTACCTTGGTCTGATCATTAGGGAAGGCCCCAGGTCTGCATAGGAAGTGCAAACGACACTGATTCATGAATACGGCGAATCGTTTGGGGTCCCCAGCAAAGCGTTCGGGTGGGGCCAGCGGCATGTTTCCAGGTAGATTAATCTGCACAGGGTTACTGGAAACCACAGGAGAGGGGTTCCCTCCGGAACCGGGTAGAGGAGTTTGCCCAGCTTGACCTTGCAAAGGCTGTCTGGCCAGGTCATCAGTTCTTTCCTTTGATATTATTAATTCCCTCCTGAGGGCATTAGTCTCTTGACGAGCGGCATGTACTTTGGCCCGTAATTCCCCCAGTAATTGGGCCAACTGATCAGTCTCAGAACTTTCCATAGCACCTGGGTGGGAATTTGTAGGAAGGCTTAGCGTTCTGTTATGCTCACCTGACTCCCACGGAGGCGCTGGCCTGGTTCACGCTGCTGTGACCTCTTCTAAGGTGATGCGCAGGGTTCAGAAGACGGACTGGACCAGGCCCCCAAATCTGGCTTGCTGGCTCGCAGAAGTATCCTTCTGTAGGCGAAAATAGGGGATTAACTGTCTGCGGGGTAATGCAATCGGCCTCCCACTTTCCCCTCTCACCCTCCTCGAAACCCTTCTGTGATTTCTCGTAGTGTCTCACCTTAGGGTCTGGAAGGACGAGCTCTCCATCCTGCTTCTGATGCAGGGGCGCATTAGTATCCAGTTACTTCACTGGATTTTTGGATTGGTGAGAACCAAACTTGCTTGGCTTCCAGGTCTTTTTCTCCCTAGGCGCTGGGGCATGACTGCGAATCCGGATGATCGCTGCTGAACATGGAGGCGCCCTGTAAAGGTGAGTGGAATGCGGCGCTGCAGCGATCGACGCGATGAGCTCTTAAATTAAAGTCTTCCTTTTCAGGATTGTCGGCGAGATGTCTCCGGGATGCGGATTTAGCAGGTAAGGACTTTTCCTTCTTCTGTTCTCTTCTTCTCTTCCTTTGCAGGTGATCCAGGATGCTGGCAGGCGTGGCAGAAGTCAGGATGCAAGAGCAGACACGGTGAGCGTCCAGCTGCTAGATGCAGAACAACCTGAAGCACGTGTGGCTGTTCGGGTGGGGTTTAAATAGCCTTGGAAGAAGTTCCAGGTATGTATCCTTCCTCCAATCAGGTATGTATCCTTCCCCGACCACGCCCGGATGGTAAATTAGTCCCACAGGTAAAGTAGTTCCTTTCAGGCCTCAAGGAGGCTGGGATCCTGCAGCATGGTCTGCATCAGTTAAGTGCACCCAAGCACTCCCATAATGAGCCTGGCGCCTATGGCGCCAGGACTGATGTCTTTTATGAGCCTGGTGCCATAGGCGCCAGGACACTGTCCAAAGGGCCCCTATATGGGGTTGCTGGGTCCTTCCTTGGGGACTGGATGTCCGCTTTCGTGGACATAGGGCTTGAACCGGCTCCCCGGGAGCGGGCATCATGACACATTTACGGTTATCGTTTTACTTTAGGAGAATAGTCATTAATGTCCAATTGGCATAGTGCAAAGAATATTTGTGCTGGCATAGTCAATTCTTATGTTGAGTTGCCAGATGTTTTAGATAAATCTCTTTATCACCACTAATCATATGAAGTCACCCTCTAATGTTGGCCCTCGATTTATGATAGACCAACTTTTGTTGGTGGATTAAAATGTCAAAAGGGGTGAACTGGCCACTACAAGTATTACCAAATGAGTGTGAGTTGCTTAGATTAGTACTTTTTGCCTTGTTCCTTATCATTGCCTCTATGTTCCAGTCATATTGCTACAACTAAAGCTCTAGTAAGGATTGATTTACCAACAGGGTGTTGTTGACCTTATTTAACAGATACAGTTTTCCTGACTGTTAACCCTAAAATTAACATTTCTTAAGAATCCCCTGTCAAAAAATGTACTGTACAAATCAACTAGGCATGATCACTTACACTGTTTAATTGAATCTTGACTAGACCACAGCAGTTTGTCATTGCCGAGTCGATGATGACATAATCAATGTGAGAACCTGAACTCCCGTTGGTCCAGGTGTAATTTAGGGGATTTTTTGCAGATATGTTAAAGGCTAAATTGTACATGGTTAACAATTGTCTGCATTGACAGTCAGAATGATCAACTAAGCATTCTTTTAGGTGAAGATTTTGTATGTTTAGGTCACCTGCAATGAAAATGGGACCTTTGGGATGAGCCATGTACCAGAGTATAATTATGTCACCTATTACCTTTTTTATGCTGTTTGAATACAAATCATTGGGTGGATCGTAAACATTGATGATCAAGATTCTAGTCGCTGAAGTTTGGGAAGGAGAAAACATAGCTGACAATACATAGGAGGAGCCTTTATTGCCTGTGAACTGCTCTAGCTGAAAGTTAGACTTTGTCCCTTTTGCCAACCCCTGCTAGATCGTCCCCGAGTGGACGGTATTTTTGGATTATGTAATATGACATAACCATCATCTTCAAAACAATTGGTAATCCACATTTCCGGTAAAATTAATAAATCAGATATCACTAACATAAAAAACCAGTTGGGTGAATCAAGAATGCCCTGCAATACATGTGCATTCCATGATAGCCAATTCAAAGAAGATTGAGTAAAGAATTTTCAATTTGCCCCTTCAATAACCCGTTCCAGTACCCGATGTTCAATTTCTCGACTGTTTTCTGTTATTTATCCATCATAGTGTAGAGAATCTTGCAAGATGGCACACTCAGATGCTTGATAATCAATAGCCTGAGTAGTTGTGGTGACAGGTTGGAAGCTTTCCGTTAATGGTACTTGTTTCTTAATTTTGCAGCTGATGGTTAATGAGAAACCCATTTGTTCTAAGACTTGAGCACTTGATTTTAACCGTGCCACCATCCGCGGGGAAATGAATTTTATTAGCGCCCAATTGGAGGTGCTACCCATCAGTGGCAACTCAATCTGGACTACGTCAGCAGAACAGATGACACTTAGATGACTAATTTTACTAAAAAAATCTAGTGTCTGAGTGTGAATTCAAAAAGGGACTAAAATTGGTAGGGTTGAATTCCTCCAAAATCTCCCATTTCCCAACAAACACATATCATCTACACTCTTATACTTGTTTTCCAAAATGCAAGTCATATGTCTCCTTTCAAATGGCGTTGCAATTTCAGGCTGAAGATCAACAGATTTATTAGTATCCGTGGCTTTGCTTAATTGCAAATTACTAAGCCTTGCAAAGGACCTGAAGTAGATGGAACAAAGGACTGTAATGGAATTTATGCTGGTACAGTGCATGGGTTTAACTCATAGGAAACATGTGTTTGCAGCTGAGAGTTGCGTCCGACAGGGCAGTAAGAGGAGGATGCAACCATCAGTCCATAGGGCCTTTAAGGCAGACTTGCTTAATTGTTCTATCTAACAATGTGTTGGTTACCAAAGTTTCAGAGTGTGAATTGTGAGGTTTACAAATGCATCCACACTCTGCCGGTCCCATAACAGGCTCATTTACCTCAAGGTGTGATTTAACAATTTTGTTGGTCTTCTTCTCGGCCTCAATGGCAAATGCAGTTTTTGCTACCTTTAGACTCTCTTATATACTTGTGACAGCTTTGGGGGAAGGAGGAATAATAATCTCTTCATTGTCCCAGTCAGAGGGTGTAGGCGCCTGTAGGTGCGCTACTCCGATCTCTTTTACTGTAGGGCGCTGACGTTAATTTCTCAATGTTTAGCATTGCTAAGCTCTCAGTATGAGTGTCAAACTTTAAATGTGTTGGCAGAAGTTGGTCTAAAGGGAAAGACAAACAAGGTGGCAGGTTTGCAGGAGGCAGGTGTCGCTCTACGCTCAATGGAATAAACCAAAATTATGTTAACAGCTTTTGCCAGAATAAATTTAAAATCAAGTTGTTCCTTCGCAAAAGTTGTGATGAGGGCAAGGATGGCATTGACTTTAGAAATGATTGTGTTTAGTGTGGTGGCAAAGGTGAGCAAAGGTGAGCTCCTTGGACCCCAAAAAGTTCAGAGTGAACTCCACGGGAATGGGTAAGTGGAAACACCGGCACCATGTGGTAATGGTGCTGGTGTTTCTGCGTCCGTCTGCGGCCAGTGGCTTTACGCGTGCCAGGTCAGACTTGACGGGTGTAACACCACACAGTCACATAACTTGTAGTTAGCCGGTCCAGAAAACAGTGCTGGTACAGTATTACCGGCACCGTTATATACGAACCGGCTAACTTGTAATGGGGGCCAAAGTCTCTTTTGTTTCTCAAAAGGATAAGTGTTCACAAAAAAAAATCCTTGCTAAAGGAGATAATATTCCTTTCTAAAACAGTATATGTTTTATAGTTAAATAGCAAAACTGTCATACAAAAGTTCCAAGCTCTTAAAAAAGGATATGTGTTCAAGAAAAAGGAAAAGATCAGAAAAAACAAATGAACATTTGTCGTTCTTGGACTAAAATTTAAAAAAAACACACACACTAGGCCTCATTAGGACCCTGGCGGCTGCAGAATGAACGGTGCCGCTAAGAGACCGGCACCGTTCATTCCGGGCAATCTGATTACGAGGTCTGCTACGGTCCCACTCAGGACGCCTGGCTAGACCAGGCGTCCTGAGCGGGACCCGTTAGCAGACAAGGATGCTAACAACGGGCCCGTCATTAATGGGCCTGTTGTAAGCATCCTCCACTTTCCCATTGAGCCCTACGGGGCTCAAATGGGAATGGGGATTAATTTTTACCGGAGCCCAGAAAAGGGCAATTACCGGGTCCGCCAAGGTTGGCATGACCCGGTTATTGCCCTTTTCTGGGCTCTGGTAAAAAATCATTACCGGCGGCAGCTGTGCCCTTATTAAGCGCACGGCTACGTCCAGGGTCGTAATGAGGCCCACTGTCTCTAGTTGTTTTCTTCTTCTTGCTGCCAAATCATTCTAGTCATTGCTCTCAGCTGAGGTCTTTGCACGTCTTCTTCTTTTTGCTCTGTGTCTTGTGACAGCGGTGCATCACCACAATATTTTTTAATGTACTTATGTGCAACAAAGCACGCGTACCCCTAATCTTCACTTCATAAGGAGCAACTAGCTGGACTGTGTACGACACTTCGAACAACAATGTATGCCATTTTCTAGCGACATTTCTACACAGAACATTGTCAGCTAAGTACAAAGGGAGAGGTTGTAACAAACTAACAGGGTCAAAACATTCATTGACATTTTCCAGTGATTCTTGCTTGGCCCGCCTGCATCGCCTGCACCTGTTTGGAGAAATATTTCAGAGATTTAGTCATATCTATGAAATAATCATGCATTTCTTTACCAAGCATTGTTTACTGAATTGTCAGCATCTGTTTGGGCACATGTGGGATGAGCAATTGGGACACTCATTCTACGTCCTGTCAACAGCTCATGAGGTTCAGGTGGTGGTGAGAGCATGGCTGATTGGGCCAGGCAAAAAGAGCCGGGAGAATGCAGTGCAGGAAATCCTTGTGCAATGTGTCTTTAATTTAGTCAATGCGTACCCTCAAAAGGATGTTTGGATGCTCACAAATTCCATTCACTTGGGAGTGATAGGCAGATGAAAATGGTTGTCTTATTCCCAATAGAGATGCAATGTGTTTGAACATCTTATTTACAAAATGGGGTCTGTTGTCAAAATGGAGCACTTCACACACTCCCCTTCTAGGAAATAACTCTCCTACAAGGAATTATGAAGCCGATTTGGCAGCTGGATGTTTGCATGGACCTGCTTTTATCCAGCGGGAAAAAGGGCATACTATCACTATGAAGTGTTGGTAGCCATTACGAGTTTGAAGTATTATAAAGTGTAGATCCTCAAAGTAACTCCAATGACTCAGACATGAAGTAGTTGAGATGTTTATTGTAGGAGTCAAAGTAGGTCTATGGTTATCCCCTTCATGGCTTTCTCTCAACTGATCTTAGAACTGACCAATCTCAAGCTACAACCTTCCAACTGGCTGGAAGGCTGATGTCAAAGCATTCCAAGAATCAAGTTAACTATATACAAATAATTTGAAAGATGAATACAACTATGTACAATGGATGACATTTGAAATAACACATTGAGCTGTACATTGGAAATGACTACAATGTGAGTAATGACCAAATGAATAGTAAGTATCACAACCTGAAGCATAGTCACATAATCAATATGCAAATGCCAAAATGGTCCTGTAGGACAGGGTATTGCTCTGCTCACTGTTTTAAAGGTGTTAGCAGTAGTACTTGCCTGAAATAATATGCTTTTAACAATGAAATTGGTCACACATTCACTTAAATTTGGGACAGTTCATTAGTCTGAAATAGATGCTGCAAGGTACTCACTTGTTGTGTGTGCTGTGTAGGGAAGCTGGTCCAGCACGACTGTGTGCAACTGTACAGGCATGACAGGTTCCCCTGTGCTGTGTTGTCCTGTCACCAAATTATCTCTGTGGGTGATAATAAGCACCCCTTTTCTTCCTTTCACAATTGCTGTTCTTCTTGTGGTGCACATCCCTGAAACTCTACAATCTTTGTTACTGGAAGTGTATTAAAACCTTCTCTCATCACCAAGTTATGTGCACATGCGCATTTGTTTGGGGCAGGAATGTCTAAAATCCCAGAACAATATGCTTCCCTTTTGGATTCTGCATCTGCGGCTTCATTATCACAGGAAATCAAATCTGCACCTTTCGTGTGCACTTCACACTTCACCAAGGTGATCGCCAAGGGACCTTCAACTACATCTAGCAACCTCTGTAACAATGGCAAATCTGCCATCTGCGTGCTGTAAGCCCCTCCTTTTCCAACATGACAGTCAAGAGTGTACTGTTGGCATCAGATAGGTAGAGTTGGGGTACACCGTTGCTGCCTCATCCTTATGTGCTTCAAGCGCTTAAATCATTGTTACTAGTTTTGCGCTTGCGCTGAAAAATGTGCTGGTAATCTTGCCCTTATCACTACTTCAATTCTCCCACTCTCGTCTGCCTTCACCACTGCCGTCCCACTATGCCTTTCTCCTGAACTTTGAACTGTTGTCGACGAACCATCAATGAAGAGAATTAGCATCCTCCAAGGGCATTTTCTTTAACATGGAGAACATAATCATAATAATCAGTATAGCTGGTACAGTCTTGTACATAATCTCCCTCCTTCACTGGCTCTGCTATGGTAATGGTAATGGTAATGTTTATTTGTAAAGCACCTATACACAGGCAGTGTTTCAAAGTGTACACGGAGGGTGGGAACACAGGGAAACAACAACAGTCGCTCAGAGTCCTTGAAATTCTGAGACGGTAATGGTCTGCACAGGCAGAGTAAGTGATATGATACATTTAACAGTTTAGATGCAGCTAATAGGCCTGACAGTGATTCTGCGTTTTTTTCAAGTGCACATTAAGGGGCGAAGACAAGGGAGACAGAGAGACGATCTTCAGGCAGAGCTGCATTCAGATGGTGCAAGTGCAGGACGGGCAAGGGAGGGGCAAGGGTCCAAGTGCACCCAGTCGGTAGAGACTTGGGTAAGTGCATAGAGAGATGCTCTCTAGGATTTATTACAAGTGCAGTGAGGGGGGTGGGGTGCAGGGCCCTGAGGCAAGTGCAGAGAGGACTGGCGGGGTGCCAGAGACCTGTGAGACTCTGAGGTACACCAGGCAGCCAGTCAGCAAGCTGTATGGAAGAGGAGAGAGAGATGGAAAGATGGAAAAAAAAGTTTAAAAAAATAATTATATTTAATCCATGTAACTAAACCAAAGTAATTCACTGTCTAATCAAAACCGTTACACTGATTGTAACCTATAGCAATGTATGTACCATGCAACCAAGACACATGCTTGTAACAGCGCCTCGATGCCTGTGGGCTGCCTGTGTGCTTTATAAATAAAAAGATATATAAATAAAATAAAGAGCAGAGAGCTAGGTTAGCAGGGTACGGGGAGTGCTAAGGAGGAGGAGAAGAAGAAGGCTTTGAGGATTTTCTGGAATTTAAGAAGATCAGGCTCAAGATGGAGGGTGGCAGGGTGGCTATTCCAGAGGGAGGCACCTGCTGAGGATAAGGATATCCCTCCAAATCTCTGCTTGGCGAACCAGTTCACTTGCAGAAAGTTGGAGGTAGATGAGCGGAGGGACAGTATTTAGGGAGGCAACATTGCAGGTAAGTAGGTCCAAGGCCCCAGAAAGCCTTGTGGACAATGCATTTGGTCTTGAATTTGAACCTTGCATCCACGGGGAACCAGTGAAGGGATGTCAGCACTGGAGAGATGTGGTGCCTGGGCTTGAGGCCAAGGACTCTCGAGGTTCTGTTCTGGATGAGTTGCAGAGGGCGCAGGGCAGAAGCAGGGAGGTTGAGGAAGAGGCAGTTGCAGTAGTCCATCCTAGAGAGAACCAGGGGCTGGAGACAGTGACAATCTGGGGGAAAGTGAGAACAGGTAGAGTGCCTCTGAGGAGAAGGAGAGAGTGGAGTCAAAGATGACCCCAAGGTTTTTGGCCCCTCTAGTGGGGTTTGGCGCAGGGCCAAGGGATGCCGGCCAGAGAGAGAGTGGGAAAGCAGGAGCAGGGTCCAAATGTGAATGATCTCTGTTTTACTGGGGTTGAGGGAGAGGTTGTTTGCTGCACACCATGACTGAATAGCGGACAGACAGGCAGGTATGAGTGAGGAGGAGGAGGTGGCGGCAGAGGGTAGCTTGAAGCATAGTTGTGTGTCATCTGCATAACACTGGAAATTAGAGGTGAAAGTGGCAATCACATGTGCCAAGGTAGCCTTATAGACGTTGAAGAACCAGGGGCATAGGTTATTTCAAAAGTTATGGAAAGATCCTGAGGAGTCAGGAGAGTCCAGATGGATGTTGAGATCACCCAGCAGGAGGAGTTGAAAGGAGGAGAAAAGTAGAGAGGAGGCCAGTTCAGCCCATTCCGAAAGGAAGAGATTGGGCTGTCCAGTAGGCCGATAGAAGGTGGCCATAAAGAGAGAAGATTTAGGAGAGAGTGATAGCCTGCAGACTAGGCACTCGATGGAGGAGTAGACCTGAATAGGGATAATGTACAAATGTATCCATTCTGGGAAGATGGGTGCTACTCCACCGCCTGTCTTCTTTGGCCTGGGCGCAGAAAGGATTTTGTACCCTTCAGGGAGGAGAGTGTTAAAGAGCTATCTTTGAACCATGTCTCAGCGAGCACATCAAGATCCATGAGTTCGAGGAGGTTGCAGATGTCAGTTGAGTGTTTTACAGCAGAGCGAGTGTTAAGGGTGACAATGTGGAACAGCTTGCCATCTTAAAGGTCTTCCATGGGGGGGCATGAGGACAGTGGTACCCCACAAGGGTGACAAGAGGTCCAGAGGGATAGTAGTGGATGGAGGAGGAGTCAATCCTGACAAGGGAGCCGGGACAGTAGGGCAAGGCACAGGCGTCAGTGCAGAGGAGGAGGAGGAGGAAGGCACAGTGGGCAAGGGAGCCTGTTGAGAAGAGGAGGAAGGCACAGTATGCAAGGGAGCATGGCCAGAGGGGGAGGTAAGGTTAGAGAGGTGAGGCAGGAGCTTGTCAAAGAGAAGAAGTTTGGGTTGAGGACCCTGAACCATGATGGTTCTGTTGAAGGAGACATTAATGATGACTCTGGAAATGGCAAAGAGGTCCAGGAAAACCTCCTAGTGAGTGCCACCATTAATGGGGGAAGAGGAGATAGGAGAGAGAAAGCCGACCATGAAGCGAGCCCATAGGTCAGGTGCGTTAACGAAGAAAAGGATGTCAGTGAGAGTCTCTCTGGCGGAAGCCATGAAATAGGTGTCTGCAATAGGAAGGCCTGAGTTGGAGCCCAGTATGTCCTTCTTAAGTTTCTTCCAGTTTCTTCCAGTTTTAGTGATAAGAGAAGGATAGGAGATAGTGAAGCAGCTGGGGAAGATAGGAGAGATAGATAGAGACATAGCTAGCTGCAGTGGTGGGGAGCACACTTACCAGTCTGAAGTACTGAGGCACTAGGAGGAATGTGGGGGTGAGCACAGGGAAGGAGACAGAGGGTAGTGCACACAGATAGTACAATTTTATCTGGGCAGAATGAAAATACAAAGCAGCCCATGGGCAGAGCTAAAATGAAGCCACTTTCTAACAGCAAAGGGGCACAGATAATCAGAATTACAGGCAAGCAGGCACTATCTAACAACTAAGGGGGCAGAGCTAGTTATGATTTTCCAGGCAGCAGGCACTTTCATATAGCAAAGTGCCTGCTGCCTGGAGACAACTAGGTACGATTTTCCAGGCAGCAGGCACTAGCTAACAACAAAGGGGGCACAGCTAATTATGATATTTCAGGCAGAAGTCACTATCTAACTGCAAAGGGGCACAGCTAGTTACAATTATTCAGGCAGCAGGCACTATCTAACAACAAAGGGGGGCACAGCTAGTTAAGATTTTTTAGGCAGCAGGTACTTTCATACAGCAAGGGGGGCAGCTAGTTACAATTGTTCAGGCAGCAGGCACTATTCATACAGTAAAAGGGGACAGCTAGTTACATTTTTCAGACAACAGGCACTTTAATACAGCAGAGTTGGGCAGGTAGTTACATTTTTTCTGGCAGCAGGCACTATCTAAGAACTAAGGGGGGGCACAGTTAGGTATGATTTTTCAGGCAGCAGGCACTATCTAACAACAACGGGGGGCAAAGCCAGTTACGATTTTCCAGGCAGCAGGCACTATTCATACAGTAAAGGGGGACAGCTAGTTACGATTTTTCAGGCAGCAGGCACTATTCATACAGCAAAGGGGGACAGTTAGTTATGATTGCAGGCAGCAGGGACTATTCATAGAGCAAAGGGGGACAGCTAGTCATGAATTTGGGCAAACAGCCGCATAATTTGTTGAGCAACGGCTTTGAGGGGCACACAAATGCAGTGTAGCCTTACTGTGGAAAGGTGTAAGAGTTAATAAAGAGGGGCAGAGAGAACAGAGTCACTGAGGAGTTTGGGTCAGTTTTCAAAGTTGCAGAGTAGGATGCAGGGGAGAGAGGAGTTTATGGTCCTGTCGCAGCTGCATAACTCACTTGATGGCGTGGCTCGGGAGACAAGAAAGGTATAATAATGGCTGTTGGGAGGTTAACAGAAGCATTTTCAGGAGCAACAGTTCCCCGGGGCACATCCAGGAAATGGACAGGGGAACAGACAAGGTCTTAGGAAGTGGCCCTTAAGTTGAGGGTGCTGGCTAAAGCCTGCCGGTCCCAGGAGGCCAATTTCTGCTTCCCGGTGGCCAATGGGCAAGAAGGGAGGGACACTAGAAAGAGCACTCGGGCAGCCCTCATAGCCCAGCAAAGGTGGTGGCCATCTTTGCAATGCTGCAACGACGACAGAAGATGCAAAAAAGATTTCAGAACTTTTCCACCGGAGGGGCACAAGGCAGTGAAAGAAGGGCAGGACTGCGATATCCCACAGTATTCCAAATATTTACAGCCAAAATAAAGATTTCTTATTTCTTTTTTTTTTCTTTTTATCCAACTAATGGATTATAAATCACACTATGAACCGTGCAGAGTTCATGATGCGGGAACACACAATTTTGATTGATGGATTAGATAAAATAAATAACCTTGGAAACTGATGCTTTCTGTGTAGTCAATGTGCTTTCGGGCTTTTCAAGA
Organism: Ambystoma mexicanum; assembly: GCF_040938575.1. Lineage (NCBI taxonomy): Eukaryota > Metazoa > Chordata > Amphibia > Caudata > Ambystomatidae > Ambystoma > Ambystoma mexicanum. The sequence goes on along the minus strand of NC_090935.1, from coordinate 837,970,921 downwards.
ATGACAAAAAGAGCATCTTCATCATATAATGGAACTGAACAGCCCATTGTTATATTGGCCGATTTCGCAATTTTGAAAGCTGCTGCAGCCAATGCTTGCTCACATGTGTAATGACCACTCATTACTGGGTCTAGGATCCCACTGTAAAATAGCAGTGGTCTGTATCCGTTGGAGATGTTTGTTCCAGAACAGCCATCATCACAAATCTATTTGAATGACAAAAAAGTAAAAGATCGTACTTTTATACTGGGATCCCTAACACGGGAGCTGTGCTTATCACTGTTTTCAGTTCAACAAAGACATTCGTCATCTAACCTGTTGATAAAATGTCACTTTTGTCTTTGTGTGCTTCCTCCAGTCCTCCTAAAAGGGACAGTACACATGCACTATAGTCAAAAACCCAAATGTGGCAGTAATTGCAGAGCCAGAAAAACTGCTGTAACTCTGTTACTGTATTTGAAAGGCGTGTTCTGGTAATAGCTTCTGTTCTTTCAGGTGCCACCTTCCTCCCATCTTTTGTTATTATCTGACCTTTGGGGGAGCTGCAGTGGTAGGAAGTATCTCCTTCTCGTTCCCTGGGATGAACACATATCCAGATTAGGAGAGCCTACAGAGCGCACTCACATGTCCCATCTTGTTGACGACTACCCACCCTGAAGAGGAAATTTTGGTGGGAGCAGAGATAGGAAATAAGCAATTCATATTAATGGTGGACTCTGGTGCAACTAAATCATGTATCATGGAAGGAAACTTTGCACTATCAGGAACATATCTTGATGTGCGGGGATTCTCGGGGGCTATTTCCAAGGTTCCATACACTGAGGAGTTAGACATAAAGGTGGGAGGGAATGTAGTACAGGTGCCCTTACTATATCCCTAGAATTCCCCTGTCAATTTACTGGGTGGGGACCTGCTCAGCAATTTAAACTTAACTATATCCTTTACAGATCATGGTGTTGTCTATTCCACGCTTGGGAAGTGCGCTGTACGGGCAATGCTGATAATACACACCATAACAAGCGAAGTGGTTATCTGCGGGATTCCCCTACACCCGTACATGTTCATTGATGGTATTACGGTGCTTGCGGAGACGGTGCCCCAGGTTGCCAAACAGTGTTGGCACGTGCCCACTGATTTTATCTTTCGTCTGGAAGTGTCACCTGAGGTAGAGGCAGAAAAGATTTTATCACTCGATGTACAGGGATTATTGGTTTTGGACAAGAGGGTTGTTCTGTGGGAATGGGCAGGGACGGGTGTGAGTGGTGCACAGTGATCTGTGTAGGTCCAACTGTACAGCTAAAGGAAATGATGGATGGTGAATCATTTTTTAGGATAACGAGGGGGAAATAATTCTAGAGATTTGTATCCCCTGTGACATAATGATACAGTACTGAATACTGCAGTGTAATTTGATGGCAGTATTAACTTCCCCCCCATTTTTTGACAAGTACTTACAACACGTGCCTTTGCAGTTGTGGACTACAAATCCACATGATGTAGAGTTACTGAAAGATGTGACCTCTGTGTGTATAACGCTGAAGCCAGGTGCAGTGCTTGCCAGGGTAAGATAAAATCAGGTATCAATGTCAGCGGAGGATGGTATTAGTAGGACAATACAGACCATACTGGACATGGGGATCATTGTTCATCTGTGTCTAGTGTAAAACAGCAGTATACCCTGTCAAAAAATTAATGGGGCAATTGGAGAATCATACAGGACTTGCACCCTCTAAATGATGTGGAACAGAAAGAGTTTCCAGTCATTCCGTATCACTAAAGACGCCACATATTTTACAGTAGTGGATATAAAAAATGAATTTTTCTCGATTACACTCCATATGGAGTCGAGGTACCTCACGGCATTTACACATGGCCAGATGCAGTTTGAACATCCTAGATTACCTCAGGGGTATTTGCGAGAGCCTGAGCATATTTAACAGAATACTGCATGCCCATCTTCGGAATATTCAGGTGCCTAGCATGATTATCCAGTACATGGACGATCTGCTAGTGTGTAGTGGCAATGGACACACTGCCAAAGGGACTCCATTGCACTTCTACAATTATTGACGTGTAAGGGGTAAAAGGTTGACAAGGCCAAATTACAATATAGCCAACAGGAAGTGCCTATTTGGGGCAGTTGAAATCAGCAAATGGTAAAGAAAACTAGCAGACAGGGCAGCGTCAGTACACCCCCAGCTATAGGACCCGCCTCATTTAAAGAGATGCAGATGTTTCTGGGCCTGTCTGACTACTGCTGGGGCTGGATCCTAGATCACTCAGCGTACACAAGACCTCTTCTACACACACTTAGGGAAGCACAAAAGGCAAAGGAGCATATATTACAGTGGATGGATGAAATTATCAGACGGTTTGACGACTTAAAAAGTCATTAGTTCGGCACTCATACTGGCCACCCCAGATTACAAGCAGGAATTGTATTTGTTTTCACAGTCTTACGGTCATCTTATGACAGCAGTGTTCATGCAGAAAATCATTATGGACCATACGCCATTGGTCTCCTATAGTAGTGCTTTGGATGCAGTGATGCAAGGGCAGTTCGCATGCGAACAAGCTTTGGAAGCAGCTATGTTCGCAATAGAGAAATGTCCTACAATCGTAATGGGGTGTTCAGTCACATTGTACGTGGAACATTATTTGTTTGCCATTATAGAGAGGTCAAAATCTACCCTGACTATGCAAAGGTTGTCAGCATATGGGATGATCATTTCTTTTTCTTTCAAATTTTGGTTTTATTAATTTTCAAGCAAGCAAAATAGTTGGGTTACATTTACAATCGGGGTATTTGCAATTGTGTGTACATTTCCGATTCTCACAATGTTCCCTTGCTTCAATCAACTTTAAACATATAACTTAACTTTCCAACTGTTTCGTTTCGACCCCTCCCCAACCCTCACCTCTCCCCCCCAAGCAGAGTTTGAGCAGGGAGTCATACATTTCATATTTCATAGGTGCATTGGTTGTTGTTCAGAACAGATAATCCGCATTCACATCAATTTTCATTCAGTTTAGATAATGTTATAGTCAATAGATTCAGGGGCTTAGGCCACTCAGGGGCATATCTCACATCAGAAAGAATTAGGAGCATACTTCGGAAAGTCCACTAGTGTTCCTGTGACTCAGTGTCTGGAGAGGGTTCAGTTAAATATTCCTTTACAAAATCACACCACGTCATCTCATTCTAAGATGCTTTTCCATGGAGAGAGGCTGTGATTAGCTCCATTGTATATATGTTGGTCGCCACTGCAACCCACTCTCTTAGGCTGGGGAGAATGTCTGCTTTCCACTTGGTGACCAAGCATGCTCTTGCGGCTAGCAGCAGCATGGCTGCTATACCTTTTAGTTTAGTCGTCTCCCTCTCAGATTGTTCGAGACTGAACAGAACCAGGAGCGGGGTGGTTTCTCTGGAAATCCCATCCACCTTTTTGATCCAACTAAGAACTTTATTTATTTATTTATTTATTTTAATTTTTGTAACACGCCAACATGCCCGTAGGCCTCAGGGCACACACAAAGATGAGACAAGGACAAACAGGCACATGGGCCAGAAGAGAAGGGCAGTATGTCTGTGCTCGAGGACACCCGCACCACATATGCCAGTAATCTGCCCGCTCCCTGCATTGGCGCCAACAGAGTGAGCTATATTTGACTGAAACATATTAGATAGTCTTTGGGTGTTATACTGCCATCTGAGGAGGAGGTTAATGGTGTGGAGCTTGTATTGCGCTGCTATTGATACCCGGGACGCTCCTCCACAAATGGTATTGCAATCCTCTGGGTCTAGCTTCATGCTCAGTTCCCTTTCCCATCTATGTTTGAGGTTGTTGGTAGAGCCCCTTCCCACCTCCAATAATGCTTTATACATACCAGATATTGTGCCCCTGGTTGATCATTTATTTCCTCCCGTATACCCGGGGACCATATGTGGCTCAATGGGGAGTGCCATGTAGTGACCCCTTTCATTTCTGCGCCCTCTCTCCAAATATCCCATATTGGGTCCGGGGACTGCATGTAAGTTTGCGTCTAGGAACCCACAGCCATTCCGCCAGTGTAACTGGAGTCAGGTTGTGGTTATCTAAGTGTACCCATTGTAGTTATTTTCTCTCTCTCAGGTGAGGGATTAGTATTCTAAGTTGCACTGCCTATATTACCACTGGAGGTCGGGGAGACCTACACCACCTTTTTCTTTGGGTAAGGTGAGAATGTTGTAGGATATCCTTGTTTTTTTCCCTAGCCACAAGAATTTAATGATTGCTCTTTTCACTTACTTGCAAAATGTATCTGGGAGTTTTATGGGGAGCATTTGGAATGGGTATTGGAACTTTGGAAGGCAGATCATCTTGATCGCATTAAGTCTGCCCATCCAGGAGACGTGAGTTTTTGCCATTTCACCAGGTCACTATGGAAGCCTGCCAGGAGTTGGGGAAAATTTGCCTCATATATATTTTCTAATATTTTGGTTAGGTTTATACCTAAGTACCGGAGGGCATTGCTCTCCATACCAGACTGAGTGCAGAGAGGGTATAAGTGTCTTCGGTGTTGAGGTCCTTCAGTGGAAATAGTAATAGTAATAGACTAATTAGACTAATTAGACTTATTAATTGTAAAGCCTGAGAGGGCACCATATCTCTCAATCAATAGTATGGCCATAGGTAGGGTCGTAAGAGGGTTTTGGACGTGAAGTAAGACATCGTCTGCGTAGAGAGCTATTTTGTATTCTCTGCCGGTCATCTGGAGACCTTCAACATGGGGATCTGCCCTTAGGATTTGGGCAAGGGGTTCTACTGAGAGGGCGAACAGAATTGCAGAGAGTGGACAGCCCTGCCTCGTTCATCTGCTCAAGTCAAACCACCTTGAGTATTCAGAATTTACCATTACAGAGGCCTTGAGGGATGTATAAACTGCCTAGATCCCTCTACGAAGGGTTGGGCCTATTCCAATCTTGACTAGGACTGCTTCCAGAAAGCTCATTCTACTCTGTTAAATGCCTTTTCAGCATCAACAGATAAGAGCGATAGACTATCCGCCATTCTCTGCGATTCATGTTTGAGGTGAAGTGTTTTTTGCATCGTGTCCGCTCCCTGTTGTCCTAATATGAATCCAACTTGGTCTGAGTGAATCACAGAGGGCATATGGGTTTCCAACCTGGCGGCCAGCTCTCTGTTGTATATTTTTGCATCTATGTTAAGAAGGGAGCTAGGACGATAGGAACCGCAATATTTGGGATCCTTTCCTTCTTTTGGAATTACATAGATTAAAGCATGGGAGAAGGATTCAGGGGCCAGTCTAGTTTGTAGGATATCGTTAAATAGTTCTACCATGAAGAGGAGGAGGGGGGTTAAGAAGGTTTTGTAGAATCCTGCTGTATAGCCGTCATTTCCCGGTGCCTTCCACAGTGGGAGCCTTTTGATTGCTCTTTCAACCTACTCCGCCATAATCGGTGAGTCTATCCCTTCCATCGTTTCTCGGGGGAGTCTGGGCATGTGTATACCCTGCAAGTATTGGTCAACCTCCTCTTGGGCTTGTCCTATTTCAGATGTATAGAAGCGCTCGTAAAATTTTGCGAATGCCTCCCAGATTCCCCCCGGGGTCTGATATCTTTGTCCTGTCTTCCTCTTCAATGATCTTGACCCACCTTTCCGCCCGCTGTCCCCATAGTCTGGCTGCTAATAAGGCATCAGCTTTGTCTCCTTTTTCAAAATGCTTCTGTTTGAGAAATTGGAGTTTGCGCACCACTAGGCCTTCTTCTAAACATTTTAGTTCTTCCCTTTTCTGCTTTGCCTCAGCGACTTTTGCAGCCCTGCCAGTCTCATTATTCCATGCTTTGCTTCCAGCTGTGTGATTTTATTCCTCAGTTTTTGCTCTATTATGGTCCTTTCTCTCTTTTTCGCCGCTCCTTCTATAATTAGGGCAGCTTTCCACGTTGCCTTGCCCGCCTCCCATACCATGGCGTCATCATTGTACTCTCGTTTGTTTTTATTGCTCTTCGAAGCTATTGTCATTTAATTGTTCCGTGCCCTTGATCTTATCTATCAAGCTCCCTGATTCTGCTCAATCCTTTTTTCCATCTCCATCCCTCTTCCCCTCACTCCCTCTTGGCATCGGATCTAGCTGGAACATCTCACCAGCCAGCCTCGGACCACCAATGTGGAACGTGCAACTCGCAGTCCAATTCTTAAACATCACAAATAACTATGAGCCCCCCTAACCTATCCTCCCCCCCATATGTTTCCATATCTGTGAATCTTCGATTACCCCGCTGTTTATTTTCATGATGTCCCCCCCTTAGGGAACATTTGATTGCTAATGTCAGGACTGGGTTCATATTGCTTAACTCACCATGACAGTCTCTACCCCAGTATTACCTGCGGTTTAATACTGCCATCAAATACATCATTCATCTGAGGCGTCCTTCAGCTGGAGTAAAGTTCTGGACCCCAGCATCCTCGGGGGTCCTTCCTTGTCGAAGCTTCATTGTCCTCTGGAATGATGATTCTCTCGACCCCAACTTTTTGACAGTCACCACCATAAGTGCTCCATTCCTTGTGAGGCATTCATCCTCCTGTATATACTGGATCCCAGGATTTTTCTACGTCTGAGTCCCTGTAATTTTCATTGTTGCTCCTTACTGGGTAATTTTTCCGGATTCTGCTCATTAGTTAGGTTGCCTACCAGGTCTGCTACGCAGTTCTGTATGTCCTTTTCTGTTTGTAGTCTAACGGTGCTTCCTTCGTGATCAAACGTGGGGGAGAAGGGGTATCCCCATTGACATCGGATCCCTTTTTTTAAGCCATTTGGTCAGGGGTATGCATTTCCTCTGCATGGCCAGAGTGAGTGAGGAAAAGTCCTGGAAGATCATCACATTAGCTGTGTAATGGACTATTTGGGGGTTGCTTTTGGCCTTCTCCAGAATTCTCGCTCTGTCTGAGTAATTGTGGAATCTCACAAGTACCATTTTAGAGCCACTGGGGGTTCCCTCCACCATATGTACGCGGTCCATCTTGGGTTTGTCTACTGTGTCGTCCTCGAATAATACTTTGAGAATCGCATGGGGGGATCTTTTCAAGTCTTGCTCTGTTTCCCCTTCTTATGCTGGTATTCCAAAGATTCTCAGTTTGCTACGCCTTTCACGATTTTCAAAATTGTCGATTTTCGAGGAGCGATATTCTTCTTCCCTTGTGTCGATGTCCATGAGCCTCTGGTCTATTTGGGATTCAAGCGTATCTAGAGAGGTTTCATTGGTTTCCACCCCCTCACGCCTCTCTTCAAGTTTATCAGTTCTGTTTGTGATCCTGTCGATCTTACCTCCGATGTCTGCTCTCATGCTCTACATCTCAGTGAGAAGAGCCGCCACATCAGCCTTCGTTACAGTGGCTCCTGTTCCCGATGCTGCCATGATCGGTTTTTTTTCGGGGTCCGTTTCAGAGTGGAGTGGGGAATATCGAAATTCTGCACGTTTTTGTCGTGTGTCCATGCACTTTATGTTTTGTCAGCCGCAGCTATAGAGCTGCAATGTTTCTTCTTGCTGGGTTGGTGTAGGGTTGTCCGAGCGGGTCCTCCACTACCATGATCTGTCTGTGGAGTACAACTACTTTTTTTTTGTGTCCAGCGGTTCCCTTCTCCTGTTTTTTACTGTTAATGTGGCAGCCTTAGGGAGGCACACGTCTCTGATATCTGAGAGGGCTCCACCCCTTAGTGCAGACAGATCAGTTATAGACCATGAGTGGTTCTTAACTCTAGGATTGGGGCACCAGGGCGGGCATGGGATTCATAAGATATGGTCCAAATAGTTCTGTGTGAGAGGGACTGTCATGGGTCCAGAATGCAGCCCTCTCCAGGCCACCGAGCAGAGGCACCTGTGAGGGTGGTTCAGTTTTGGGAGAGGTGTTAGGCGCCCCTACAAAGCCTCCAAGCAAAACTTTGAAAAGGTTTTGGGAGTGTACGTGATGCCGTGGAAGTGACTCTGGGATTCCAAGTGAGCCACCTACGTCCCCCTGTACTTCCTTATTGTCAATTATGATATCTTGTTAATGGAGGCGCTATCAGTTCTCATTAGCACGGTTCCGGGGTAGTACATCCGATGTCCCCAGACTGATTCCAGGATCATGGAGGGTGAGTAGCCTCAGGGGCTGGAATGTCATGGTGGCTTTTGTGGGTTGTAGGTGGGGGGCACCAGACAGTATAGGGAGAGTCCACCTACCTCCACCTATGACCGTAGGTCAAGGTAAGGTTCCCTGCTATGTTACAGCCGTGTCTTCCTGTTTTTCCGCTGTATTGGAGCAGTGCCAACAACTCCTTGATGGAGGTTGCTGCGGGAGTGTTATGTGGTTTTGGTCCTCTGGTGCCTCACTTTTCTTCCTGGATTCGGAGGAGCGGATGCTTGTGTGCACCTTAACAAATCCGGGCATGTGAGCATCGGGAGTTTGCCAGGCTGTCTACATAAAAATAACTTGACCTCTGGGTCAGTGCTTCGGTGTGTTCAATCCTCACGAGCGATTAGGAGTGGGGCACTGAGAGGGGAAGCACAGACAGGGATGCATTTCCCCTTCCCAAGAGGCCCCAGCGTCACCTCTGCTCCACTCCACTGCGTACAAGGCAGTATAATGTTGTTTGTAGATTTACTGGTCCGAGGCGAGTGCTCTGATGGGTCGGAGGGATCCGTAAACTGTCTTCGGGTGTAGTTGTATCAATGTGGCGAGATCAAATTACGTGGTGAAATTCCCATTCTTTGGTGTCTCCGTGTACTGTTTGCATCGCTGTGTTCTCCAAGGCCGCGCATTCTGGGGCTGGTGGAGCTGCATGGGCTGTGGGGGTGTCTCTCCGGCAGTGATGAGTTCTTTAGGGGCCACAGGCCCGCGACAGGCAACCGTCAGCCCACAGGCTCAGCCTGGTCTTCCGCAACCACAGCTGCAGAAATCTTGGGGCAGTTCACTCAGCTTCGCCGGAGAGTCACCTCAGGGTCCGTTGTCTCCACCGGTTGGCGTACATGTTCCTAGGTTGGAGAAACAGTATTTTTTCTGTCGAAAGACTACTCCTTGCCGCCTACACTGAGGAGCAGAGTCGGGCTTCACTGTGTAGCACAGTGAGTCTCCATGGTAGGACAGTAGGGTCGATCCGTCTCTCTTCGGAGTCGGGTGTGTATCGGTGGCGGGTTCACTTTTGCTTGCTAATGTCCCCGGTGCCACTGTAAACACACAACGATTTCTTTAGTTGTCTGGCGCCTATTTTCTTCAAATGTTCTCCGACAAGGGGGGCCACCTTCTCACGTGTTCAGCCATGCGGGGGGTCGATAAGTGGGCTCAGAACCACTTTATGGACCTCGAGGTTGGAGCACACACTGAAGGAGAGCTCATCAGCGCGCCCCCTGATGGCCAATGGATCATCATTTCTAAACCCCATATTCATGTGGTTAGGTGTAAAACAGTGAATCCGGCCACCTTTTTAACAGACATGCCTACTACAGAGGACCTTACGGCACATGACTGTGCCAGATATGAGGGGGAGGAGGCTGACATTCCCAAAGTAAGGGACTGTGCATTGACAGAGGGTGAGATACTTTTTGTTGACAGGTCTTCTATAATTGATCAGGAGGTTGGACAAATATGGACAGGGGCAGCAGTGGTACGACTTGAGGGAAGGGTGTACAAGACTGTGGTTATCAAAGGGGGTTTCGCATGGGTGGATGGATCCCCAGTGCAGCATGCGGCCCTGCTAGAAATACTAATATAAGCATGCACTAGGCCCAAATTCACAAGACCACAGAAATCCCCAGCCATGCTCGAGCTCCCATGAGGAAAGTGTTGCACAAGTGTGGTTTTTATCCAAGAGGAATGTTCCCTACAAGGCTGCAATTAGAGACCGGAACCTGGTGTGCATGTTATCTCACACTGGCCAAAGCATGACCCGGCCTGTTCTTGGGTGACCACCAGTTATAACCCATATAACTGACTAAACTTTAAGATCCCTGAATTGCTTGGCACTGGGTTCCCTTTGACCATCAACACCAAAGTAACAAGTCCTGAAATGTTCAAAGACGATGGACAGGGCATATTGTCGAAGTAACAATTGTGTGAATTGTATTGCGAGGTGCTGGAAGGGATGAACTATAGTTCAAAACGAGGGTGGAGACCTTGGAGCCATATGGCATGGAGGGGATTGAGTGAAATGTGTGTGTGAAGGTTGGAGTGCCCCGGAACCTCCTTTGTGTCCATTTTAAGGCCTGCCAAGTGCATAGTATGAGTGATAAAACACGTTGTATAGTAGGAGTATAATTAATTAGTTTTCTGGCATTCAAAGTGAGGAGATGAGCCGTGCAGCACCCCCCCGTGATGGAAGATGGACGGAATAGGCTGGGACCAATAGACTGGCATCCCTTATGGATAACAGTGGAACATGTATAGGTTCTATACTGTATTTTGTTATGTCATTATGAGGCTGTGTACCTTTAACATTTTCTGCTTGTACCTCTCTTTGACAGAACGTTCTTAGCAGCGCAGAGTTCTTTGCTGTTGCTCTCCTCTGCAAGTGAGATTAAACTTGTTATCCTTACAAGATCGACATGGGCCATTCTTCCCTAGCAGGTTGTATTCTCTCTGCTGTGAGAATTTAGGGGGTGCCTTCGCTCCTAGGCCTGCTGCAGCGTCTGTACTAAGAAAAGGGCCATCTCCATATTAGAGAGAAATTTGCCTGTTCATGGCATCCACCTTGTGCATTTGCCAATCATTGGTTTCCCTGCCTGTGATTTCTTGATCTATTCTGCCCATAATTCAATCTTCCCTATCAGTGTAGTGAGTCCCTTTCTTGGTATCCCTGAATCCTCATCCCTTCTATACTATATACAGCACACTAGTTGTGCCTCCTACTAAGTGTAAATCCTACTAGTGTTGCACAACTAACTAATTTTTTATGGCAGAAGCATTTAGATTAACTCCTTAACGTATTGCTTCTTAGAACCGTATTTAGCTTGTCTCATCGCTCGGCCCTAGATTCATGGGGTGGTAAGGTTGCCTCAGCTGGTTTCGTTTGTCACCTGTACGATAATGGCAAGAGGTAGGAGCATGAATTGTTACTTGGATAGCAGGGGCAGTAGGTTATACCTGCATATTCATCTGCCCCATTACACTACCATTAATGGTAATGTTTCTTGTGTTTTCCATCACTCTAGTCACACTCAACCTGCACCACTGCATGGTCCCAGTCATGTGATGCACAAAAAGTGAATTCAGGAACTTGGTGTTGAAGTATAGTGTTTTCTGAGAGCATAACGTGGCTGGCAATGAAACTGTGTGCGTCCATTTGTTCTGGTTACCTTCAAGATGTTGCCATGTGATGCATCATCATTTGGTGACCTTGAAGCCAAGTGATGTGCTGATATTTGAGATGCCGGGCATTTAAGGGCAAATTTCCCTTACCTTTTCTAAAGAGCTAGTCACTTTCAACCTTGACTGCTGGAAGTTCACAGCACTTTCAGGTGCAACACTGCTGGAGATGCTTGGTTTATACAGTGTGCCTTGGGCAACTCGTTTTATAGAGTTTTGATAGCCAACTCTGGACACATTCAATATATGTCAATCTGTTGGGTACTTCCACCAATTTGTTTGTTAACGGGGACCAGTCTCAAGTGTGGAAAATACTAATCCCTGCCACAATTTCTTGTGGTTATTGAAAAAAATTATTAGAATCCATGGTTTTGAATGTGTTTGTTTTTTGTGCTGACTTTAGCAGTTTTATAATTTTGTACGTCGGGAAAATATTTTTCAAAATAAAAAACTGATTTAAGATAACTTGATATGCATTCCCTCTCTAGCTGTTTCTGCAAAAAGTATCGAGCCGTGTTAAAAGTGGGCCCATTGTTGTGTTAAAAGAGCAAGAGAGGGGGTAACCAGTCTCCTACAGATAGATAAACATTCAATACATGCCACTGCCAGGTATCCATTAGGTGGTGCACCCGTGGCACATAGATGTGCTGGATGTGGAGGTGGAGAATCTTCTGAAGCGCACTGTTGCAGATGAATTTCCTAACACAGAGGATTCTGGTGACTAGCGGAGAAAGAAATCATCTGCAACGGAGTGCTTCAGAATATTCTCCTTACACAGAAGATTCTGGTGACTAGCGGAGAAAGAAATCATCTGCAACAGAGCGCTTCAGAATATTCTCCTTACACAGAAGATTCTGGTGACTAGCAGAGAAAGAAATCATCTGCAAAAGAGCGCTTCAGAAGGTTCTCCTTACACAGAAGTTTCTGGTGACTAGCAGAGAAAGAAATCATCTGCAACAGAGCGCTTCAGAATATTCTCCTTACACAGAAGATTCTAGTGACTAGCAGAGAAAGAAATCATCTGCAACAGAGTGCTTCAGAAGGTTCTCCTTACAAAGAAGATTCTGGTGACTAGCAGAGAAAGAAATCATCTGCAACAGAGCGCTTCAGAATATTCTCCTTACACAGAAGATTCTAGTGACTAGCAGAGAAAGAAATCATCTGCAACAGAGCGCTTCAAAAGGTTCTCCTTACACAGAGGATTCTGGTGACTAGCAGAGAAAGAAATCATCTGCAACAGAGCGCTTCAGAAGGTTCTCCTTACACAGAAGATTCTGGTGACTAGCAGGAGAAAAAGCACCCATTTACCCAAAAGAAGGATAATATTTAGTACAGAAAATGAGGAGCTCATCATGGCAAATTTAGCCGAACGATGTGTGGACGTCAACAAATGGAACAGCGCCAACTTGCAACTGTTAGGATTGGAGTAGAACATGCACCCCTTCCTTGTTCTCCACATTCGTCTGAAGATATTTGTGTGACATTCGTGAAGCCACTCGGTCGCTCCTTGATATATGCCTGAGCCCGCACCTGGTAGGAATATGGGAGTAAGCATTGAGGTAAGCGTTATGCAGGCTCCATCGTGGCACTCTCTTGGTTTTTAATTTACTGAGCTATGTGACATGAAGAGTGCTGCTATCTTGCATTAGGAGGACATGTTTCATACCCTAAAACACAATCGATCCGTTTACATATTAGCATGTGCTAATGCCGTTAACCTTCTGGTAGTTCAAGCTTTCGCATAGAAAATTTGAGCATATAAGGCCCATGATCCAATCTGCACAATCGGGAGTGGCTGAGGGCTCCGCACGTGACATGGGGCCAATTGGCAGCATTGACTCTGCCTCCCTGTGCCCATGTTCCAACAATGTAATCCCACCGTCCTATTTTCTGTCACCTGACTTTATGTAGTGAAGCCTTGAAAGTGCTTGTGCATCCCTTTAAGCGTGGCATTGCCCACCCTCCCAGTTTGAGATCTGTGCTTCTTAACTGCCGAACGAGTTCTTCATTAACGTTAATTCCCTTTGTCTGATTGTCAATATCAATTCAGAGACAGGTGTTCCTGCTTCCGAATTGTTCCAATTAACAGGTTTTATTTTTAGTTCTCCTTTCCTTATTACTTTATTCTGTCTTTGTTTTAACGTCAGCACTGGGTGTTCTCTCGAATAGCAGCGTTCAATGGTCCATTTGTTTCAAGGTTGTTTTTATAGCTAAGAGCAGGTTCTGTTATCTTTGATCACATCGTGACTATTTGTATTCATCAACTCAGGGGGCAGATGTTCATTCATAATTCACTTTTACTGGTGCATGTTCCCCCAGTAGTGTCTTGCATTTGCATTTCAGTTTGTCTTTCATGTTTCTGGGTGTGGACATGCAAAATTAGTATTTTTGATTTTGTAGCTCAATGCAGGTTTCATGCTCAAGTTCATTCAAATTTCATGCACACTTTGTGTAAAGAAGCCATCTGCCGCGATTGTTAAGCAATTACGCAGACACAGTGTTTGTGTCGCACAGATCTGCACTGCACAGGTGGCCTGCAGTTTTTATTTTTAGAGGCACTCATCTGAAACTTGCAGACATTGTGCGTGTGCAGTGGCCCAGTAAGTTTCAAGTGTGCTTTATTAGTAATTGCAATCTTAAAATTCAGAGTTATGCTCCTATTATGAAGAACCTATTTGATCATGTCATAGAAAAAGCTATTTTCTGCACATATCGGTGTCTTGTGGAGCCTCTCTTGTTCTGTACAGGCAAGTTTCTGCACTTCTAGGGCATTACTCTCAGAGGAGTCAATGCTCTTAACTGGGTGTACGATGGGAAAGCAAGTTCAAACAGTCTGGTTGGATTTTAATACCGACGTTGGCATCTTAAAAAGCAATATCTGCAGATCGAATTTTAAGTCAAAGAGAGTCATTGATATAGTGCACTTTTTTCCATTGTTTGCAGCAGAACATACATGGGCACATCGACTCTGCATGAGAACAACATGAAATAAAGAAAAAAGACATTTCGGGCCTGATTTACAAAAATGTTGTCAATGTGACTTTCACATTTAAAAATGTTTTTGTAAATAAGTCCAATAGTCATTTTAAATGTTCTTTGCAGGGCACACAGATGAACGAAAACACATCATTATACTAAGGTTCATTCGTAGTAATTGTTTGTTCCACCATGTGGCAAAATCAGTGGGATTTTATCAGAAAACGTATTGAAACATATTGCATGACCAACAGTTATTGTTATTGTTATATATCTTCATATTATTATATTGTTATATTTCTGTCCCTCATATGCACTAATAGTTAGTGGAAACTCGTTTTTAAGTTAGTACTCACTCAACCTGATGGCAGCCTGGAAATGTGGCAGCGCGGCAGCCCGGCAAGCAGTAAACAGTACTTCCAGAGCACTCACGCGAGATGAGTGCGCACAGATGCATGCAGTCTCTAATATTTGTAGAGCTTCCGGGTTGGTGTGCGGGGTTTGACGCAATCTATAGTAAAATACGAAAAATATGTGTTAAATGGTGCTAAGAGCTATAGTAATATAGCAAAACAATATACAGTATATACAGTATAGTGTAGGTAACGGAGCGTACCACAGTCCAATATGTTCACATTTCTCCAGCATTTCAATTCAGTAGGGTCTAAGGTTCCAGTTGCGTACCAGCAAACAGCACTCCCAGAGCACTCACGAGATGCGCACACGCAGATGCGCTTGGCCTCTAATATTTGTAGGGCTCCGGGTTGGTGGGCGGTGCTTGCTGCGACCTATAGTAAAATAAGACAAATATGTCTTAAATGGTGCTAAAAGCTATAGTAATATACTGAAACAATATACAGTATAACAGGTCAGTGAAAATGACTCCCAGTGTAGGTAATGGAGCTTACCACAGTACAATATATTCAAATTACTGCAGCGTTTCAATCCAATAGGGTCTAGTGTTCCAGTGGCCTGCCAACAAACAGCACTCCTGGAGCACTCACGAGATGTGCGCAGGCAAATGCGACCACGGCCTCTAATATTTGTAGGGCTTCCAGGTTGGTGGGCGGTGCTTGCTGCAATCTATAGTCAAATAAAAAGAATATCTCTTAAATGGTGTGAAAGCTATAGTAATCTAGCAAAACAATATACAGTATAACAGGTCAGTGAAAATGTACCCAAGTGTAGGTAACAGAGCGTACCACAGTCCAATATATTCAAATGGCTCCAGTGTTTCAATCCAGTAGAGCCTAGTGTTCCAGAAGCCTGCCAGCAAACAGCACTCCCAGAGCACTCACGAGATGTGTATGCACAGATGCGCACAGCCTCTAATATTTGTAGGGCTTCTGGGTTGCTGGGCATGGCTTGCCACAATCACAGTCCAATATATTCAAATTGCTCCACCGTTTCAATCCACTAGGGTCTAGTGTTGCAGTAGCTTGCCAGCAAACAGCACTCCCAGAGCACTCACGAGATGCGTGCCTCTACTGCTTTGCTCTGGGTTCGATGAATTTTCAGGTTTGGTAAGATGTTCCCAAGAGGTAATTTTGGAGGTACAACTCAAATCTGTATGACACTTCGTAAGGCATCTGTGTTAGGTAATTCAAAACATGAAGTCGTTTTCCTCAAACGTATTCCAGGAGAACACTTGTAGCTTACACGGATGGGTAGCCTGGTTGTATGCACAAAAAGACTGACAAAATGAAGTTTATTAACAGAAAATTGTTCATTTTGATGGATGCAATCGATAAGGCAATGCAAATATGTCATCTGTCGGACTTCATAGAGACATTCTCTTGCACATATCTGCAGCAATGGTGATGATCCAACCTAACTTGATTGTCTGCTTAGTAACCACACTCTTTATCATTGGGTTGTATATTTTGCAGAGTTCTTCAGGGTCCCAAAACCCTTGTCTATTGAGCATGAGGAGGGGGAGGGCTTTGGCAGCTAGTATGTGCTCTTCATGGCTCAATTGGTAGGTCCCCGCCAATAGTCTCAGGAAGTGGCTATGCTTTACCAGGACAAGTTCTCCTTGCCCCATTCATGAGTTGGGGGCTGGGTTGCCATTGGTTGGCTAACGACCTCCCTGCCCCATGGTCCTGGTCCCCAAGACAACCCCCTCTGACTCCTCCTAGCATATGCTCCATGACTTCAGTGAAATTGAAAATACTGAAACCTGCTTCATCCTCCTCTGAGTTCTGTCCTGAACCAACCTGGCCCACTGAAATATCCCTATTGTCTCTTTCTAGCAAGGGTAGCCTTTCTCCTACAGCCTCCTCACTTATAGAGAAATTTCCATACATCAATGTCCACCTCTGTCTCACTGCTGGGTGGTGGGACTCTACATGGTTGTGCTTTTCAGCACTCTGCAACTGTCTTCTCGCTGACGGAAACCGTATCTTGTTTCAACCTCCCCACAAACTCCCCCTCTCTACAATCTGCTACCTCTTCCATTCACCAACAAATGTCCTCCTTCCGATCTCTCTTTCTCCAGCTAACCTCTCAGTACACCTTACTCTTGCTAATTTCTGCCAAACTCCTTCCTCCAACTGCAACTCAAACACTGCACACTGTCAGACGGCTGCTTCATATAGACAGTTCCCATTCCCCTTGGGCCATGAACAGGAATATTGAGAAGACCTATGTATAGAGGAATATGCAGTTTTCTTATTAGATCAGAGGTGAGTGATGACGTGGTTTGGATGGGGGCTGGACTGATGTTACATGAAGGCCAGCTGACATCTTGGATTCCAGTTGTGCCTTTGTCAGGTATTCTCCCTCCCTCTTGAAGCCTTGTCACTACTCCTGTCGTGGGTCTGGATGTGATAGTTCTACGTGTGTGGATTAGTAGTCTGAAAATCACCCTCTAAGTAGGGAAAGGAGTGTACTGTATTCACACTCCTTTTCTCATGGGGAACTTGTGAATTTGTAATCAATCCCCTGAACACTGCAAGATTGAGAATCATTTGTTCCTGACTTTGCTTATTCTGCAAGTACCTTTTTTTGGCTAACATCCAGGTTTTGCCAGTACAGGTATGCAAATCAAAGTGTGGCTCGAGCACTAGTGCATTGGAACACAATGTGATTTGCCTCTTATTGGGGTTTCTAAACCATTGTAACTTTGTTTCTTAAAGGGAGGGGAATTTGCTCTGACACTGAATCTCTTTGGTCTGGTGAGACTTTGGAATGGCTCTCCCAGTGTAACCCACACTGGGAGATGTATATTTAGGGTTTACCCTCCCTCTCTCTCTGATGGGACCCAGATAGGCATGGGTGTGGCTTGAGGACCAGTGTAAATTATACTCTCAGCAATGTGAACTTTCAGTAAGGTGAGGGGGTGTCTGAGTATCCGTGTGAAAGTACCATGCCTGAGGGTGATGACCCAATAAGGGTGGTCTGAGGACACCGATTTACATCCTCCATGCCTAGCATCTACTAGCTCAGTGTGGCACGCAGACCTTTTAACTGCCGGACTGTGGTTTCCAAAATTCAGAATGGGAAATTTGTCACACCTATCATAATTTATTGCAAGCAACTGGTCAAATTGTCAAAGCTGTGATCTCAGAGCCCTGGTAGAGAGTATCAATGCAATCTTTTGGCCATATGTTTCAAGGTGTGTCCCCGCTAATCTCAATGGGTCAGACAGAGCATTTTGAACATTGTTCAGTACACCTGCAGAAGGCAATAAAGGGATGCCAAAGATGGTGGTATGGTGCCCATTGATTTACGAACCAAAGACTTTCAACATTTCTTAGTTTGACCAATTGGACATTGAAGATTGTTCTCTTATTGAGGCCATTACAAAAATGCAGGTGTTGTAACACAAGTGCTGTAGCTATTCTTATATTTATTGGGACATGCTCCCACAGGCCAAAGTTTGAAATTATGTAGGCAATATTATATGTTTAATTAGTTAATAAACACAATGCAACCAAATCCACACTTCCATTTGACTAGAAAACAAATAGATGTGAGTCCAAAAAAAGTGTCCTACGTTTTTGCTACCGTAGCATTAAGTTGCAAGGACACAATAATTTCATGATAAAGACACCTCCTTATAGTAATTGTTGTTCAAGGGCAATCACAGTGTTTCTTGGTGTGATAAAAGATTTGAAATGCTACAAAAAATGGTCTACCATTTATGTAGGTCTAACAACAGAAATTCATAAAATACCCTCAGCTGTTTAAAAGTGAAAGTGGTTTGTATTTGTATTTTGTTTATTTGTATAGCGCACCTGTCCCAAAGGCATCTGGGCGCATGTCTTATAAGGTTCGATTTACATTCACGCAACATATACAGAGGACATATGTATATAACATTAAATATACAATGTATATACATTGTATTTACAGTTACGATTGAAAAGGACATCACAAGACACAGCAAAGCAGACTAGAGAAACGAGGGGACTTAGCAGTCCTGGGCTACAAACCAAGTTTTGACTTTGCTTCTGAAGGAATGAAATGAGGGTTCTGACCTGAGTGAGTGAGGTAGTGAGTTCTACAGTTTAGTGACAAGCACCTGGAAGCTGCCTCCCCCTGCTTTTTGCAGCTTAAACCTCTGTAATGATAGACAGGATGCTTGGGCAGCTCTGAGTGGGTGGTTGGAGATGTTAGGTGTGAAACGGTTAGCCAGGTATTTCGGTGCCTGGTTGGCTAGGCATATTTTTGTAAGTGAGAGAGATGTGAGGCTAATTCTTTGTGGGACCGATAGCTAATGTTAGCTAGGTCTAATGTCACAGATATGGTGATTTCTATGGATATTAGCTGCTATAAAGGCATTGTTTTGTGTTACCTGTTATTTATTTAGGTTCTGTTGACTAGTTCCTAGATAGAGTTTATGCAGTAGGCAAGTTTTGACATGATGAGCGTCCTAGCAAGAGTGGTGCAGTTCGCTGTGGTGAGGCATGGCCGACAGGTCATGATAAGTTTGCATGTGCATGCTGTTGAGGACATTACAGCACTGCTTTGTCTAGATAGGGATAAAGTGGAATCAAGGTATATGCCAGGGGTTTTAGTGCCATTAGACACCTTTATAGTATTGCCATCGATGATGAAAGATTTGAAGGCGGGATCTAATCTGTTGAGTCTCGGTTGGGATCCCAGGAGGAGTCGTTCTGTCTTATCATCATTAAGACAGAGCCTCCGTTGTGCCATCCAGGCCTGTATGAACAGATAGACGTGACTTAATGCTTTAGAAACAACTGAGTTGTTTCCTGAGATGGGGATGAGTATTTGGGTGTCATCTTTGTAGTTAGTGTAGGTGACACCCAAATAGTCAAGAATATCGAAGAGGGGCTTCGTAAACACATTGTAGAGTGTTGGTGAAATGCATGATCCTTGTGTGACCTCATACAGCACTGGGGACGGATCGGCAGAGGCAAGTGGGGAGAAGACCCTCATCGATCTATTCTTTAGGAAGGATCTGATCCACAGGGTAGCTTTGTCAGAAAAGTGGGATGAGGATTTGAGATGTTGGCACAGGATTTGATGGTTAACCAAATCAAATGCTGCTGATAGGTCCAGCAACAATAGGAGGGCCAGTTTACAGTTGTCTTTAAGGTATTCGATTTGGGTTTTTTAATCGATTACGGCTGTTTCGGTTCCGTTTCTGGGTCAGAATACAGATTGTATGAGACCAGGAAGGTTATTGGATTCTAAATATTCCTGGATCTGCAAATAGGCAGCTATGTCCAATATTTTGAGTAAGAAGGTTAACTTAGTGATCAGTTTGTTCTCTTGCAAGATTAGTTTTCTAACTGGTGTGTGATTGGGCTTAGTGACTACATGCATTTATTGCATTGTGAATCCGTCAATCATTAACACTTCCTAGGAATCCATGTCAAAGAACATTGGGAAAATTCAATTTTTCCCAAGTTGTATTTTGGGACTTAATTCCCAAATGTGTTTGCTTTTTATTAAAGTAGGATAAAAATAAAGCAAATACTAAGCCCATGTCTAGAGTATGGTGTTCCCATTGACATTGATTAATTAGGTGTCTTACAGATTCTTAAATATTACATTAGTAATATGTAACAAAATGGTATTGATGTATAGACTGCATAAAGACAAAAGAAGTCACCCTGAGCAGAACCTTCCCATCTCACTTTTCGTAAAGACATCAAAACACTGCTATTTGTCTTAACCGGCAGTTGAACAGCCCACAGTGTATTTTGGAATGAATGTAATGTGTAATATACATGTGTAATGTAATGTCCCTACCTGCAAAACACATTATGTAAGCCCCATTGTAACTAAGTCGTTCATCAATCTGACAGCACCACAATGCCCTCGGGCTGTTTGTGCGCTTTATAAATGAAAAAAAAAAATAATAATAATAATAATAATAATAATAATAATAATAATAATGTCAAGCATGTGTATTTTTTCTCTTCTGCCGTTCAACATTAAAATGCATGAAAATTAATGTTTAACTAAGACATTTCTAATGTCTGCCTAATGCTCATTTCGGCCTTTCTTACTGAACATCATTACTTAATGAAAACGCTAGTTTCCAAAAACATATATTATTTTATGTTCTTGGGATTTGTATCGCATACTGCTGATATTTTCATGGTCGCCAGCCACTCACATGGAACTGAAAGGAAACAAGTGTAAGTGGTTAGGGGCGTAGAGGCCAAGGTGTTGCGTTTAACTGGTATGGTGTGTAGGACTAGGAGCAGCTGTTATCTGCGTGGGTGGGTTTCCTATGTGATTTATACACTGACGGTTTGTTTCCAGAAGGGAGACCTCGAGTGTCTGGGGAGGACGTGAGTGTTTTTGCCAGTGGATTAGCTTGCACGCTAATTCGATAGTTGTAGGGTTATGAGTGTTTTGGTATGGATTGATTATTTTGGTTAGTCACTTTTGTTAGTGATTTCAGTGAGCATGTGGTGAGTGATGGTGGATGAAACATGATGGTTAAATCGGTTATATTCTTTGCACATTGTGAGTGAATTAGCTTTGGCATGTTTGGATCTTTCCAATTGGTTTTGGCGATGGAGAACCTTTGAAAGAGGGTTCAGGTTCTTACCTTTTCTTTGTTTTTGCGTCATGATTAAAGAATAGTGTTACTTTTATTTATTTATTTTTTTAAAACTCTATTGAGTTTGAACAACACAACATAAAGAAACAAACATGAATGAGACATGAATCATCGGCATACATAGGATGAGGACAACATGGCAGTAATAACAGCAAGCGTGGGCCCACTGGGCCAAGGGCCGTAAGACATCAATAGGACAAGACAGGTAATCAATGCTGGCAGTGATACTGACGTACCCCCACCCGCAGGTCACAGTGAGCATCTAGCCATTTACCCCAAATTTTTTCATATTTACGGGGGCCGTGCGTTATAAATCCGGCGCTCGGAAGCTGCGCACCTGTCCAGATCGTTACTCCAGCAGTTCAGGCACAGTGGGTCGGCAGACCCCAGTTAGCTGCAATAAGTCTTTTGCCTGCCCCCAACGCAATTGCCAGAAACATTTTCTCATATTTTGACAGGTCTGCTTCACCCCCGATGCCTAAGAGCACCATCTTGGGATCCCTAGGGACTGGTGTCGCCAGAGCGGCTGAGATTGTGTTAATGCAGTCCTCCCAGAGGGCTGTTTCACCCGACAGTCCCATATCATATGGTAGAAGGTGGCAGGTTCATTTTTGCATCAAACGCATGTCCTGTCTTCTATTCCACCCCATCTGGCCATTACGGCACGTGATTGGTATGAGCGATGGAGGATTCTCAACTGTATTAGTCTAAGCCTGGATTCTATACCAATTTCTCTGGGGGACATTAATGCTTCCACCCAATCTTCAGGTTCTAGGTGACCTACATCCCTTTCCCACTTTGCTTTGAGCCCGTCAAGCTGTGTAGCCCTGAAGGAGTTGAGGGCCTGGTAGAGGGTGGAGGTGACCTTAGAGGAGATGCGTTGCAGGAGGATATTGGTCTCACTGGGAGAGCAGGGGGGTATGATTGTCGTGTCGGGGAATTGGGTGCGGATGGCGTGGGTCAGTTGTGCATGCCGAAACCGGTCCATGGGTGCCAGGTCGAATTGTTCACGCATAGTCTCAAAACCCAGGAGGCGACCCCCTTGTATCACATGCGCTAGTGTGTGTATTCCTTTTGCTTGCCAGTGACCAAAGGAGCCCATTGTCACTATTTCCTGGAGGAGCGCATTGTGCCATATGGGTTGTGTCAGTGTTGGCTGTCCTTTCCAGCCGATTAGTTTGTGCGCGTCCCGCCAGGCGCGGCGGATGTGGTGGGTCATTTTAGGCAGCGCAGGGAGTTGGTCGTGGGAGGCGTAGAGGATTTGCAGCAGTGTTAACGGGGCCATGGACTCCAGTTCGATATGGGTGTGTGGTAGAGTGGAGTCTGCGTGCATCCAGTAATTTAATACTCCTATATGCGTCGCTAGGTAATAGGTGCGTATGCAGGGTAAACCGATGCCTCCCTCCCATACTGATCTCTGGAGCGCGCCAAGGGCGATCCTAGATTGTTTCCCATCCCATAGCAGTGTGCGCAGGTTCTTGTCAATGAGTGCGAAGGTTTCATGGGGGATGGGGAATGGGGCATTCTGGAGAACATATAACAGTCTAGGGAGGGTCATCGTTTTGAATAGCGCGGCTCGACCCATTAGCGATAGGGGAAGTGATTGCCAATGGGGGGTGTCTCTGTTGAACCGCTCAATTACTGGTTCTAGGTTAAGTCGGAGGAACCCATCGAGCATCGGGTCAAGCCGTATACCCAGGTATTTAAATTCCCTGATAGAGACATGGTATGGGCAGGTCTCCGGGATCGCAGACTCTCCACCCTGAATCGGGAAGAAGATGGTTTTGGCCTCATTAACTTTTAGGCCCGCAAAGTACTGGTATTCCCTGAGAATGAGGGAGACAGCCGGGCACGAGATGCTTGGGTTACTGAGGTATATGAGCAGGTCATCCGCATAGAGCGAAAGGCGGTCTTCTCCCCCTCTCGGCCAAACGAAACCGGTCCAGTTGGTGTTAGCTCTAAGCTCAATCGCTAGCGGTTCGATGGCCAGGAGGAAGAGGAGTGGGGATAGCGGGCACCCCTGTCTCATGCCCCGACCCAAGGAAAATGCTTTGGAGGACCTGCCATTCACCCTCATCGTGGCCTCCGTGGATGCATATAGGAGTTTTACCCATGATATAAATGTCTGCCCCAGGTTCATCCTAGCCATGATCTCCCAATGAGCATCCCACCCCACAGAGTCAATCGCCTTTTCAAAATCCACTGCCAGGAGGGCGAGTGGGGCTGGTATTTCCTTTGCCCTGGACAGCGCCAATTGGACTCTGCGTAAGTTCATGGGCTATGTGTGAGTGGTGTGCTCTTCCAAAGAAGTTTTGGGTAAGCAGCATTTGAGTAATCATGCAGATTTGTTCCTAGTTGTTAGTTTGGTCCTTGTGCTGTTCCTGGTGGTATTTTATTTTTGGGTGATTTTTCTCAGGTTGTTTCTTGTTGAATGTTTGTTTCTTTCGTTTGTTATGCTAAGACGGTATCCCTATATATTATCCCTACCAAAAGTATCACCGTACATATGGTTGTTTGTCTCGCCATAAGCAATATTTTAGGGGGGGGATCATTTGTGGGAGCGGGGCTTGCGGGGGTGTCACCTGCACATTTAAAAATAATGTGAGGGTTACAGGGGTGTCCCCCGCAGGGTTCATTATTATTATTAATATCGCCGCAAAAATGTGCCAATATTTTTGTATGGCAATATTTTTGCGGGGATATTAACACATGGAACCGGTAAGACCACCTTGGAGAAGGTTCTAGGTCGTTTCATGGGGATGCACTCGCTGTTTGCTGCAATTTGTTGTTTGTCTATTGGTTGTAAGTTCTTCTTTATCCTGGTGTCTGTGGTGTGTACAAGATTTTTGGTTTACTGCCATTTGTGTTTTCCTGTAGATTTCTTTTATTGATGTTCAGTAGTTCCATGTATAATTTCAGGTTAATCTAGTAGAGGTTGTGTAAGAAGGCAGCACCTGCATGGCATGCTAGTCCGAAACAATTGGGTTTGTGTGATATGATGTTTGTTGAGTTTGTAAAGTTGTTGTTTATTGTGTATTTGAAGATTAAGGTTCATTCTAATGTAATGTTTGTTGGGTGGTTGTGAAGCCGCACATGGCTGTGATTTTGTTGCAGTATGTTGCAGTATATATTTATTTCTCCTGAGCTGTATTTTGTTCCCTAACCCTGTGTATTACATTATTTTATTTTTTGCAGTCTTCAAAACATTAAGTGGTCTTTTGTTATACGCATTTCTTTAGGTCCACAGTTGTGCTATAAGGGTGAAGAAAGTAGCCCCCATATTTGCTTTTCTCAGAGCGCATGGATTCAATAAGTATGTACTTGCTAGAGCTAAGGATTCTTTGTTATTGGTAAAGAGTGATTTTTGATTGTAGAAAGTCTGCTCCCTGAACATGCAGTACTCTGTGATGCAGAGTGTTTTAAAATTGAATATTTTCTCCACTGGCAGCCAGTGGATGCTACTCAAGACTGGAGCAATGTGTTCCCTTATGGTTAGTTTTGCTGACATGTCTTTGATTCAGTGTCATTTCCTAGCGATTTTGTATTGCATAACTGGGTATAGGCTGATTGAATAGTCGCTCCTTGATAATATCAGTGAAATTATGGTGAAAGTCCTGTGTTGCATGTGGATATATGGCATGAATATCTGTTTTTATTTAGGGGAAGAAATATTTCCATACTTTGTGGTAGGACATGAGAAGAAGGCGGACCAAGCAGTGGCATTTCAGTAGTACAATAGTACAGCTGGAGTGCTAAGCCACACCCCTGACATAAACCCCAGCATCAGGGACCACCAGGGCTGATGCCGGCAAGGGTGCAAGGGCGCAGGGTGCTGCTTTCTGTCCCTTAAGGGACGCTGTCTTCCGCTGCACTGGAGCACTAAGCCACACCTCGACATAAACCCAGCATCAGGGCCTGCCAGGGCTGTTAGGGAGAATTCTCAAGAATGTGCTAATTTCCCTTAACATTTGAGACCCCCAGCAACTTTGCTGGATTGCTAGGATTTGATTTTTTTACCTGGGAGCAGTGTGAGCCTTTTTTCCCACTCTTCCATGTATGTTGATGTATGTTTTAATTTTGTGTTCTTTGGTTATGGAGTTTTAAAACAACTCCATAGGCATCATCTTTTTCTGCGTGTCACACAGCACCTTCAGTGCAGTGGCACAGGGATGTCTTTCAGACTTCCCAAGGTTTAAATACCTTCTCTGGGACTGACTACTGTCTCCCAGAGCATGTACATTTAAATTGACTTTACTAGTCTCTTTAAATTTACAGACCTAGCACACACCATCTACCTATAGAGTGCTGGAGGGTCCCTGTGTCAAAACACTCATGTAACAGTCAAATGCTACCCTTTCCTACTTGAAATGGCTGCTGGCAGTGGTTTAGATCAAACTACCATGATTTTTCCCTACCGCCAACAACGGTAGCTAAAAATCGGGTCAGCCATGTTTTTCAATATGGCGGACAAGACCTGTCTGTAAAGTCTCCGGTCAACTTTATTTGCTGTTTCTTTTAGGAAAGGTCCTTCTTGTGCTTAACTCTGTGCGCCAAACCAGGTTTGGGCCCTTTGTTTGTTGGTCTTTGGCAGGCTTCAGTGGTGAAGCCTTCCTCTGGTGCCTGAGTGTCTGGGGTGGACAGGATGTGAGGGAGGTGCCCGAAACTCCCTGTGCCTAGTCTCCTAAGAGACCTGAATGCACTCTGGTGTGATTGGCCGGCTGGCTGTCCAGCAAGGACAGCACCCTGCTGTGTTATTGACAGCCAGGCTGGAATGAATGGGGGAAAACTGTTTAAAAGCAGGTCTCTGGGACTTGGAAAGCAGAGTTGACCACTGGAACGAAAGAACCGAAGGCGAGCTGAAAGAAGACGACTGCTGCAACTCCTGCTCCACCGGTGAAGCCCTGCTGAAGGTCTGAATTGCCTGAAACTCAATCGACAGAGAAGCCCTTCAAGGTTAACTTCTTCCCTTGATTTTGGTGGAAACAACCAACTCGCAAGCCACCTGGACACCATCCCTGCTCTGGTCGAAATTTCTTCCGAGTGCTGTTGAAAACCGGATAGCCAGTCGGAAGGAAACCAGTTAGTGGACTTTAAGGCACTCACACCTTAAAATGACGTTTTGCCAAGCTTGTGGCCTCTTCCCTGGGCAGTGCAGGAACCTCCCGGCAGTCTCCCTCTTGTCCCCATGACTGAAGCTCAGGAACAGCGAGATCTGCTCGAACTGCCAGAAACAACTGCCTCAGCTACAGCTCTTCTTCACTTTAAAGGTACTGTGCAAACGCGATCTGGAAATCTTTTCGGCCACAGAGAAAGTTTGTGAAACTTTCCTGACTTTGAAGGCTTGTCCTTCCCTAAACCAACATCTAACATTTCGTCTGACCAAATTCTTCAAAGATCCATGGCAAAGACTTAACCATTTACTACCAGAACTGTGCTGTCCTATACAAAGACTCTGAACCATTGACGTTGGCCCAGGCCATTGAATTGAATTGCTGGTTGTAGTTAACTGAAACCCTTTGCCCTGCCTATGAAAGTATGGGCCTCATTACGACCCTGGCGCTAAGGGATTACCGGTACCGGTAAGAATACCGATATCGGTAATCCGTTAGCGCCTGATTACAAGGTCCTTTTGCGGGTTCCCATCTTAACGGCTGGTTTTACCAGCTGTTAAGGAATGGACCCGCAAATCGACCTTGGTGCTAATTACGGTACCGCAATTTGCAGTACCGTAATTACCGCCTTCCCCATTCCCATTATGCCCTATGGGGCAAAATGGGAATGGGGAAGGGCCATGGTGAAATGGGGAAGTACCGCCCCACCAACCTAGGAATGGGGTGGTACTTCCCCATTTCACCATGGCGGACTCGTTACAATAACGGCAGCAACCATGGTGCTAATAGCGCCATGGTTTAGCGCCGGTGCTGTAATGAGGGCCTTTGTGCTGTTGATTCTTATAACCTTGTCTTTTTACCCCTTTTTAAAGTAACTGAAGTGCCATTTTGCTCCCACTTCAGGGGAGATGAACTTGTTCAGTAACTTATTGGTTGTGTATTTGTGGTATATTAGTATATGATATTGAACTGCATTTGACAGTGTAATGTTTTCCAACTGACTGTGCAAGAAACCTTGAGTAAGTTTGTGTTTGTATCACTGCGATTGCTGGTCCTTTGTGTAATCTGTTGTACTGCTCACTCTACTCTTGAGATAAGTGTAGCTGCTCAGCCACTGCTACCATATTACTGTGTAGTACAGGCTTGTACCAAAGGTGAAATTGTACTGACACTTGTAGTCTTAATTGCCTGTAGTGTTTCCCAAGGGTACTGCATGTGATTCTGCCTAACAAGGGTTGAAGCCTGCGAAGGTGCAAGGGCATGGGGTGCTGCTTTCTGTCGCTGGAGGGACGCCATGTTCTGCCAGCTGGATGCGCTAAGCTACACAACCCGACCAAAATCCAGCGTCAGGGTCTACCAGGACTGAAGCCTGTGAGGGTGCGAGAGCACAGTGTACAGCTTTCTGTGCCTGGAGGGACACAGTCTTCCACCTTGCTGGAGCACTAAGACACACCCCCCCGACATAAACCCAGTGTCAGAGCCTGCCAGGGCTGAACCCTGCGAGGGTGCAAGGGTACAAGCTGTTTCCCACCACATGGGTTTTCCAGGCAAGCAGGGAGTGACGCTGTCAGTATTGGAGCTGGATTATGCAGATTGCCAGGCATGTCTGTTAGTGGGACGAGAGAAGGCGAGAGTTGGGCTGAGGATAACAGACCTTTGTAGTGGGTGTATGATTAGTCCCTATGTACTGACATGTTGCCATGTCAGACCCTTTTGGAGTTTTCCGGATGGAGGCATTGGAGTCATCACCTGTCTCCCCATTTCCCCCACTTATCTTTTGTAAACAGTCTGTTGTCCAGCATACTGCCCAAGACCACCCAGAATCCAAGTCTGATCATAAACTCTTAGTGTGGAGAAAGAAACGGGGGGATGGCTCACGGCGACATGATAGGGAATGTGCCACTGTTACCAACTCTGTTCTTGGGAATGGCACTGGGGGAAAAACAGCTGGACCTTCAACTTTTGTGGGCGGGGACTCCCTAATAAATCCTCTCTAAGGGTTTATCCAAGATGTCCCTGGCAAAGTAGCAGCTGCTTCTGGTGCCCATCATGTGGCAGAGGCACATAGTATTTTGCCCACTTCAAGATATGAAGGAAACCCCCCGGTTGTAATACGGGGGCAACCAGTTAACAAGGAGAGCTTGGTTATCAACTGTGGCGATCCTGTGAGCATGGTCACCATCACTGTTGAAGCATCTGCTGGTTGAAATGACTCTTCGGTCCTAAAATCTGTTGAAACCTCCTTGGATTTTAACCCCCCTTTTTGACCCCTATTGCACCCACTTGCTATCGTACACCTGAGTTGATTGATCTGACCAACTCTGAGCTGCAGAATCTGATAACACTAGTGGCAGACAATGTCACATCAGCCCCCCATGCTGGCTATCGCTGCCAAGGGGAGGTTGTCATTCAAGCTTCCTTCTGTGAATACTTCCTTGGCCCTTGACCCCCAGATTATGCCTCATTTCTGCATGGTCTACCCCCTGCACCATGCCGCCAGACCTACTGGTCACAAATATTGTTGATTCTATTAAAAACAAGCCCTCTCCTAATCTCACCTGCAGTACCTGGAGAGAGAAGATATTGTCTACACGCTTGGGGGCTATTTCCTTACTCCATTTAACTCCATTTAGGCCCTTGAAGTCAACAGTCCAAGCTACTCAATCCCCCCTGATCTATCGCCTAAGGGGGGCTGCTTTGGATGTAATTGTGAATGGGTGCTCTCGTAACTGGCAGTTATAAACAATCTACTGGTTGCTTTGTTAGACTCCTAGTGGAGGGCAGGAGCAAGACCATATAGGGAATTTCCCACTGCCCCGTTTGACACATTTGGACTTCATAAATCCACCCTTGGGACACCACACCAAATCAGACATCTCTGGCCCATTGAGTATTGAAGAGAAGGATGACTGTCCCATTCCTGACCCTGTGAGGCCGCCCACAGCCATTGTTCCCTGTGTGCCGTATGAGCCCAACGTCTACTCCCATACGAGGTAGCCTCAGGTGGAGTAGCCACCACATCATCACAGGCCCAGTGACCTTGGCACAGCTCCCATTTCTCATGTAAGGTCTATCTTGTCCAAAGGTCCTGATCCAATCATAAGGGGACCTCAACATTCCACTGTGAAGGAAACTAGATGACGCTGGCATCTCTTGAAGGGGAACCTGTCTAAGTGCCATGACTGTGAGGTGGGGTAAGTGCAACAGTTTTTCTTCATCAGGTACCCAAATTGTCAACTGAAATGCAAGAACCGGGGTAACTTTAACAAACAAATGCATTAATTGGCTTTGTACTGTTGAGGGTTGTCCTTCGTGTCCAGGGAGGCCATGGTGGATTGGCACAGAATGCTTAGCGAAGGCAATAATCCCTATGATTACGTTAAATTGGTATTTGGGACCAAGGGGTGGCTATGGGCCACCTCGGTAGATCTGGTCATCATGGCCGGATAACCAACAGTGGGATTACAGTGAGCCCGTACCCTTATCCAGGATATGTAGTCCCATTCGGCATTACATTAACTAAGCACCCATTATCTGGTGCAAACCTTATGCACTTGGGGCCTAGGCTAACTGGTAATTATTGTGGCACTGGGCATATGGAGTCGAGTACTGTCACACGTCAATAATTTAAGGGACTCATTGATCCGTAGATCGATTGTGCTGTATTGGTGGGTATTTAGCTACTAGCTTTTTCTCCATGCTCTGTCCCTCCAGCATGATGTGTTTTGGACACTTAAGTATATGTTTGTGTTAGGATGCACTTTCATGGCCTGATGGGCGAATACAGTTATTTGATGATGATTGATGATTAAATAATCTGAAAAAGGTCTGTCTAACCTTCTTATAAGGGGTTTCCCTACCTCAGAAAAAACTAACTAGCTAATCGTCAATAGTGTAGTCCAAAGCATTTAGCCTGTCCTCTGACCAAAACTAATCTGTTCTGAAACTATCACTAAACAAACAACCAAAGAGTGGTCCAGGAGAATGACTCCCATCTCCTGGATAGGCTTGCTCTGCCTTAGTAAGCTATCCTTAAATAGCTTTTCTTGATTTCTTGATTTAGTTCTTTTCGTTCTTTTAGTTCTTCCTGGGGACTTTTCCACATCCAGGGTGTCCCTTTTTCTTCCTGTACAAAAGTCATGTGGTTTATCCAATGAGGGTTCTGACCCTTGCCCTTCTTGGCAACTTGCAGTGTCTCTTTCTCACTCCTTGTATTCAGACTTGATTGTTCTGAACTAAGCCAACTTTTCTTCTGTGAATTCTTTATCCACACGTTTTCTTTCTTTGCTATCAATATACTGGGATGAATAGACTGAGCCCTCGAACACTCTTCACTGATTTTTCTACTGGGACGAGTAAACTGAGTTCCTAAGTATTATTCACTTATTTTGTACTGGGACAAGTAGGCTATGTCCCCTAGTATACATCACTTATTAATGTACCGGGATGAGTTCACTGTGTGCCTATGTATTCTTGACTTATTCTTCTAATATCCGTTTGATTGCCCCTACCTTCACTGATACGTAGATAACTATTTGTGTTATTCGTTGATATTTCTTAATTCCTTATTATTAGAATTTCAGCCTTCGGGCCAGCAATGGTTTACTTTTGAATTCCAATCAGCATATACACGGAGACAAGTATGATTTACATATTTGTTAATACTGACATCCCTCCCAGGTCTCCGGTCATCCTTGTTCCCTTCTCTGCAGGAGTTTGGAGTCACAGGGCCTGTTTTCAGGACAGGAATTCTTCTTCTTCCAGTCAGGTTGGAAGACTCATTCTGCATAGTCATGATCGTGGCGGTCTCGGCGCAGTATATGGACAGCACTGTCCACCCTTCTTGGGTCACTCCACCACTCACAAAATGTTGTCTGTGTTGGGGTTTTCTTCTTCTTCGTTCTCCTGGTCCCAGCTCTCTCTGTACTTCCTCTGTACACCAGCTGGTTGCCATCATGGGCACAGGACTTCCTTGCTTCATTCTGCTGTCCCTGAAACACAGGTTTGAAAAGCAGGGGTTTCTTCTTCCCGGAACTGACTCTCAGATAAGCTCCTTAGAAAGGTCCTCCCCTGCAGAGGATCATAGACCTCTTTCACTGTACATGAAGTATTCTTCATCACTCTTCTATTCTTGCTCTACACAGTATTGTCAATTTTCAATGGTGAAGTGATCAGCATTATTCCTCTATTCCTCTTCTTCACAGTATGATGGTGTGAAAACCTCATATGATAGAGGTTAAGGGAATTCTTTGACAGAACGGGAGTACTTGTCCCCAAGAGGAGAGTCTCTGTGTGTGAGGTCCTGCTTGCTGCCACCCCTATGGAGAATATTGTATGGGAGCCTCACCTCCCTAGACTCACAAGGAAGTGCTCCGCTCTGGGGAAAGTGACAAAATCGTGTGATCTGTCACATATGGCATTAACTTGTGATTCTGTTACACTGTTGATGTTTCTAGTCGCATTTCCATTTCTGCAGTCCAGGGATTTGGTGACTGTGGTCATTGTTATTGTGCAGGGTACCCAAGATGCCTATTTTGTTTGAATTTAGTTTCAAGATGTTATTGGTCATCTAGAATTAATCTAGAATTAATCTCGGTATCTCATCTTGAGGTGAAATTGAGTTGATATCCGTTGTCATCTTGAAAACTCTTTGAATGCTGTCTGCATAGATGTAACAGGTTAGTTCATGCTTTTAAATTATTTTCATGAGAGGGGCCATGTTTATGTTGAAAAGAAGCAGTGAGGGATGTGTCTCTTGAGGCTCATCATGTTTGAAGTGAAAAAATCTAGCATAAAGTGCAATATAAATGAGCAATTTCAAAAACAGGTAAATCTTTTTTTGTTGGGTCAATCTGTAAGGAGGGAATTTATACATTGTAATGTGGTGTTGAAAATGCTGGATTATTGTAGTCTTTTCATTAAAGTGTTGTGGCTGATAGTATTGAAAGTACACAAGGGTAAAACATGTGTTATTGACAGTGTTCATTTTAAGCTTGTCCCAGATGGATAAACGTGCAAACTCTGTTCCTCCCTTTGGTCTGAATCCTAACTGATATTGGTCTGCTACTTCATATAATCCCACATGTTCAGGGTTTTCTTTTTATATCTAGGATTTTTCCTGGGTGGGACGAGTTGGATATTGTTCTGCAGTTAGATGGGTTTTCTGTTATTGATGCCCTGTTCTTAAGGAGAGGCTTAATGCAGGTGGCTTTAAGATCCTTTGGTACTATTCTGGCTTCCAGCGATTGATTCTTCAATTTTTGTAAACAGCTCTGGTGTATTTGCTGATTCCATTTTTAAGATGCCTGCAGACAGTGGCCATTGGGTTATGTGGTCTGGCTTTAGTCCTTTCTTTCACTCGTTTGAAATAGGTTTTTCATTTTGTTGATGATTTTGAACATTACCTTCTGTGGATTGGCCACTGTTCTTATTCTTTTTGTGTAGTAAAGCTTCTTGGATTGTAAGACAGCTGCTTTGTATACTATTTGACTTTGTCCATCTTGTTGTAGAGCTTTTGCAGGATTTTCTCTAATGTTCAATGATTTACCTTCAGTAATCTGAGTTGCAGAGTAAATCATTTTTCCTCTTCTCTTTTTGTGAGGGTGTTAGCGGTTTTAGAGGTATTGGCGTACCCGTTTTGTTTCATCCAGTTATGGAGTTCATTTGCAAAACTATCCATCGACATTTGATTAGTTACAGGATATTGGACTTAGTGATCTCCACTAACTGTGCTAGGATTTAAAAAAAAAGGTTTGTCCAGCTTCTTTCAGCTATGGTTACTAGGTTTCTGTGTGTAGCTAGTATGTTGATTGCAAAATTGTAAAAGTCATCATGTAGTGCTAAAATAGAACTCTCAAATCATGTTCTATCAGTCATTGTGTTTCATGAGTTCTTGAAATAATGCTCACAGCGTACTGATAAGTGAAACATTTCAGAGTGGAGTGGAATGTGGAAAGAATAGGTGATGATTTAAGAGGTAAAGAGTTTCAATGTTTAGGTGCACGTGATGAGAAAGATTAAGAGTGGGTGTGTCCACAGGGACGCTTAGCAACTGACAAAAGGAAAAGTGTTTGACAGTGTAAGGTACAAGCTCTGATATAAATAGAAATATGGATAAACAGATAGAGTGGAGACAGATGATGAATACATTTAAAGGCAATAGAGATAAAATGAAAGAGAAGATAGGATTCAAAAGGAAGCCAGGAAATAGACTGAATAGAAGAAGAGATAGAGGTGCAAGAGGAAACACACAAAATATAACAGAGAGCAGATTTAAAGGGCAAGGCGGAAAGTTGATAGACCTGTAGGCCAATTAATATCGTTGGACAATAGCTGAAATGAGAAGAAACCAGTGAGGAAATATGAAGTTTCGTTTCTTGAAAATAGAAACATGTGTGAGCTTTTCGACTATTATAGTTTTGAAATTGAAAGGAGCGAGAGATATTAGATATATGATGGTGTTTCAGGCGTACATTGTGGTGCAGACAACAAAATGAAACGCTGAAAGTTAAAGAAGGAGGAGCGCTTCCAAGTGAGTGGTTCCTGCGAGTGGTGACTGTTCGGCTGGGGGATCCCCCATTGAATGCTGACTACAATTCACTTTCATCATCAGAACCAAAATTGGTATGAACTATACTATGGATACGCGTTGGAGTACACTATTATTGGAAGTTGATTTAGCCATATGTGTGTATAGCCTTGTATATATGCTGTTCTTCTACTTTTAGGGCTAAGCCCCGCCCACTCTGCACAGAACCGTATTTACCAAGAAGCCACGTGCTTCCTGCACACCCGCTTCCAAGTGAGTGGTTCCTGCGAATGGTGACTGTTCAGCTGTTCAGCAGAGCAGCGGAGCAGCCAAACAGCCTCTCTCAGCTCTCACTCTTGCCTCTTGATATTAATGTGGCTGTCAGAGCTTTGTAGCACCTTGGTGGAGTTTATTCATCATTCTGTTTGTGACCGGATTGAATTAAACACGCAGACATGTATACTCTACGAATGGTTATGCCTCCCATAATTGACACCATGATGAGTGAGGAATCTGTGCACGCAAGTAATGGCGGCCACGCAAAAGCAATTTCACCGATCACTCAGGTGCCCAAAAGTCCAGTAAAGACCAAAAGCTCCACTCGATCCAAATCGGCAGGAGCCGATTTTAGATGTCTCCAAAGCGTCTTCCAAATTGGGTACGGACTGACAAAACAGATCTGATGCGAAATTGCCCACCAAAACCAACAGGTGAGAGTCTCACAAACATGAACTTCAAACAAGTTATGTAACTAACGAGGAAATGCTAACCTGTTACTCACAATGACGTCACATGCTCTCGCTGCCCATTGCTTAAAATCCAAAGGTTTTTAAAAACCTTGTGTGTGACCCCATCCAACAGATGTGCAGCACAAGCAGATATACACACCATACAAAGCAAGAACGTGCCAAGAGTTTATTTGCAAGCAGCAAGAGGTTGTGATTTTCTTATCTCCAAAATCCACGTGCTCTCAATTGCAACAAAGATACCAAGAAAGACACTTGCAGTATGCACAAATACGAATGTGTTATGTGCAAATGCTAATGAACAGAACATTATCAAAATAAATGCTAGCATACTTCCTGATGAGACCAATAGTGGAAATTATACATCTGTGAATGCAGCTGGGACATGTAGCCCAGGAAATCATGGCAGTAGCCATCCTGAGCGGGGCATCTCCAATCCGCCAGAGATAAATGAGACACACTTACAGAGCAGGAATTAAATGCTGATAGTATGATGATACAAGCAAATTGCTTGACTCAGCCTGAGATAAAACGAGTTGAGGGTGCACAAACAGAATCTGGCATTCAACACCAGCCCATAGATAGTGTGAGTCATTGTTTATCATTAGGTAGGCAATCAAATTGTAGGACCAGTTTGTTCGGGGAAATTTAACAGGCACAGTTTCTTCATGTTGTGAGGGCTGCAGACAATACAATTGTAGTCTTGGAAACACAAATGAATGATGATAATGAGAAAGAATATTCAACAGAGAGATAACATGAACCTGTCTCAGTCACAAATAATTAGGCCTAGATTGATAGCACAATCATTGAATTCCACTATTACTTCTGAGGAATCATATGTGAGACCTACACCCAGACCCTCTTTTGGGTTTAAACCAAATAACAATTTGACCATTGAAATAATGTTTCAAGCATGAATACAGGAATCTATGGACTCACAAAAATGTATGGACATGTGGAAAAACAACTTAGTCAAACCTCAGAACAAATGAGAATGGACCAAAACAATTTGATCAAATATTTGCTTGAGTTTAATCATATTTTTATCATTATGTCAAACACCAAAAAATAAATGGTAGGAAAAGTTGCAACTGTGCCTGCACTTATGTGCGCCAAGATAAATTACTGGTGTATTTCCTTTTGCTATGAATGACAAATCCAAAAGTTCCGTTGTATTTGATAACGTTTTTTTATTTTGAATTATTAGCCCCTCTTGGATGACACGTGTTTCGGCATACAACCTGCACCGTTTTCAAATCCGGGCCTTTAATGTGTCATTACGGTACACACGACAATGAAAAAAATATAAAAACACAACATTCAGAAACTTTTAAATGAAAACCATGTCAATTTCAAAAACAAAAAGAAAAGAAAAATCTTGTCAGTGTTTAGTCCCATACCATATATTATTCAAAAACCACATTACACCTCGTGCATTCTAAGGAACCAGACTTTTATAAAAATAGATATATGTGCGCCATTGTAACGGAACAAAGGTGGAAGGGAGGGAGGTTAGGAAACTCCTGCTAATTGTATTTCATCTTATTCAAAGTGCTGTTTACGGTATCATTGCTGTCACTAAATGTGATTGCCTACTTTATTACTGCCAGTGGGTTACATGTAAATCATCTCTTACCCTTTAATGTGTCATTACGGTTCACACAAAGAATAATGTTCTTGTTGTAAATGAAGCACTTTTAGTCTTGGGCTCAATCCCACCTGTGCAAACAAGCAAGTGTAAAGTCAAATTTTGCAGCGTGTAGCGTGCATACTACTATAACACATGATATAGTAGTTATATATTCTGGTCTGATCTTATCCCGCACCACATTGGCCTACTCGTGCCAGTAGTGGTGATCCGTATCTCCGATGAATGGTGTTTATGTTCATTAAAAAAGTACAGTAGACACATTATGCATTCTCACTCTTGGGCCTCATTGGAACCCAGGCGGTAAGGGGTTTACGGCGGCGTAAACAGCGCCGACCCTTACCGCCTGATTCCGAGGTCCCTTAGCGCCATGGAGGATTTAACACCTGCTTTTAGCAGGTGTTAAAATGCATGGCGCTAAGGGACCATGGGCCTCATTACGACCCAGGCGTTAAGGGTTAACGCCGTCGTTAACCCTTAACGCCTACGAAGATTTTAACGGCTGCTCTTAGCAGCCGTTAAAATCCATGGCGCTAACCTGCCATGATGCTAATTACGCCACTGTAATTTACGGTGGCGTAATTAGCGCCTTCCCCACTCCCATTATGCCCTATGGGGCAAAAATGGGAATGGGGAAGGGAAAATGGGAAATGGGGATTTACCGCCCCACTCACCTTGGAATGGGGCGGTAAATCCGCCATCCACCATGGCGTAAACGTAGTTTACGCCATGGTGGTAAAGGTACGACCCAGGCGGTAACTTACCGCCTGGGTCGTAATTTTGGCCCATAGTGTAAGTGAGGATTCAAACATGTGACATTTATATCATAGGATGTGAACCATCCCATTGTCCAAGTTCAGACCTTGTTCAACAGTTTTGAAAAGACAGATCAGTCTGGCTTCTTCCTGCCGCAGACGTAATTATTGGTCACCTCCACGTTTGCCCATTTTGATCTTCTTGAGGCCCACAAATTTGATGTCCTTTTTATTATGTAACTGATGGTGGTGTTGCCAGTGATGTGACAGTGGAAGGTTCTTGTCTTGGCTGCCAATTGTTGAAATGTACTCTCTAATTCTTGTTCTTAGTTCTCGAATGGTACTTCCAATGTAAACCAGATTGCAAACACATATTATAGCATAGATAACGTATTTTGATCTACAGTTTATCTGTTCTTTAATCCGAGTTTTAACTCCTTTCTTGTCTGTGAACATATCTGTGTTTGGTACTACATAATTGCACATGGTGCAAAAGCCACACTTTCTGAACCCTGGCATAGGTTGCTGTAACAAGGTTGTTGGTCTCGTCTCTTCTTTTTCTGGCAACAGTGATGGGTTTAGGATCATTTTCAAAGTTTTAACTTTTCTATATACTATCGTGGGATGGTCCTGGATACATTTGCCCACGTGTGGGTCTAGCTTCAGTAAATACCAATTTGTTTTAAGGACTCTCTTAATTTCTTTATTATTTGCGCAGTACGTAGTGAATTGAATCATATTGTCTAGTTGTGTTTCCTTGATTCTTTGAGTCAATGTTGATTGTCTCGTCATGTTTAGAGCTGTTTTCCTTGCAGTTTTAATTGCCTTTTGAGGGTACCCTCTAGCTGAAAAACGATTTGAATACAGTCGGAGCAGAGGCAGGAGAGGATCAGGAGGATCTAAGAAACCCAGACGGTTTAGACACTTATAGGCGACTAACACGAGCAGCAGCACGAGAAGCAGCGAAAACAAAGAAATAAACGATCTAGTGATGAATATATCAAGCCAATCTTCAACCAAAGATGAAATCAGCTTACTTAACGAAGGTTTATCATTTGCCCGAGGACTTTTTTTGAACCTATTGACGTACACATAGATCTCTTTAAATTTGTTTGAAAACTAAAACTGAAAAAGTTTTTTGCAACGCAAGTAGACAAACAGAAACCAACACCAGAAAGAAGGAACAAAAGTGACATAACCATTGAAGAACTTGGCAACATCCATATACTGAGATCCCTGCGGGAAGCTAACGACTATCCAATACATCAAACAATGCAGGAGCTAGAGATACAACCAGCAACTTTAACCAATAAGGAACTCAAACCCAAATCAAAATTCCTACCACAACTGTCCCCTGACAACATGGTGGATGCCTTTTACAAATCGGTAACACATGATTCATACCAATTGACAACAAAATCAAAACAAAGAAGTTGGAAGCTTCCCAACAACTTGTCCCATCAGGAAAGAACAGCAATACTAAATCTACAACTGAACAAAGATCTGGTTATTAAGGAAGCAGACAAGGGTGGAAATATCATCATAATGAACCGTGAAGACTACATCAAGATGGCTAATAACCATCTAGAACCACCAAACTGGTATGAGAAACTGTTAACTAATCCAACTTTGAGGATATTACAAGAATTGAAAGGTCAAATAAATGGATGGCACCAACAAGGATTAATTTCAGATGAAGAAAAATCACATCTCTATGTCACCAAACCAGTAATTCCGACTATATACTTGCTCCCTAAAGTACACAAGACCTTTGATATCATCCCAGAAGGCAGGCCAATTATGAGTGGCATTGGATGGGCAACAGAACCAATGGCAGAATATATTGACAATGTGATGAGACCAGAAGTATGTAAAATCAAGGCGTATCTGAAAGACACTACTGCTGTCATAAAATCTTCAGAGGAAATACATTGGAAAGAGACTTACCTGCTAGCAACCTGGGACGCCAAGGCACTCTACACATCGATTGGGCACCAACTAGCACTAGAAGCAATGGATTACACTTTCAAGGACAAATCTGCCTCACACTTTAACTATGTGTGCATGCTTAAAGAAATGCTAATGGCCACTTTGGAGAACAACATCTTTACTTTTGACAATCAATTTTTTCGACAAATCCGTGGGGTTGCCATGGGCGTGACGTACGCCCCGGCCCTAGCTAATCTAGTAATGAGGACGTTTGAAGATTTGTTTATCTACCAGTTTCAAGAATACAAGGATAAGATAATAAAATGGTCAAGATACATAGATGATGTATTAATTATTTGGAATGGAACACCAGACGAACTTGAATCATTTTTACGTCAAGTAAATGTAAACCAATTTGGTTTGGAATTTACCGGCCAAAGCAGCAACTTTGAAATGGACTTACTGGATTTAACCATTGTTGTATCCTCCAATGGATTACATGCAAAAACCTTCAGGAAAAAAACAGAAGTAAACTCTAGACTATTCGCAACAAGTTGCCATCGCCAACCAGTCATCCGAAACATTCCTAAGGGAGAATTTATCCGTGCAAAACAGAACTGTACGGATTTATCAACATTTGAGAAAGAATGCAACCTGTTGTCAAATCATTTTTCAGCTAGAGGGTACCCTCAAAAGGCAATTAAAACTGCAAGGAAAAAGCTCTAAACATGACGAGACAATCAACATTGACTCAAAGAATCAAGGAAACACAACTAGACAATACGATTCAATTCATCACTACGTACTGCGCAAATAATAAAGAAATTAAGAGAGTCCTTAAAACAAATTGGTACTTACTGAAGCTAGACCCACACGTGGGAAAATTTATCCAGGACCATCCCACGATAGTATATAGAAAAGCTAAAACTTTGAAAATGATCCTAAACCCATCACTGTTGCCAGAAAAAGAAGAGACAAGACCAACAACCTTGTTACAGCAACCTATGTCGGGGTTCAGAAAGTGTGGCTTTTGCACCATGTGCAATTATGCAGTACCAAAAACAGATATGTTCACAGACAAGAAAGGAGTTAAAACTCGGATTAAAGAACAGATAACCTGTAGATCAAAATATGTTATCTATGCTATAATATGTGTTTGCAATCTGGTTTACATTGGAAGTACCATTTGAGAATTAAGAACAAGAATTAGAGAGCACATTTCAACAATTGGCAGCCAAGACAAGAACCTTCCACTGTCACATCACTGGCAACACCACCATCAGTTACATAATAAATAGGAGATCAAATTTGTGGGCCTCAAGAAGATCAAAATGGGAGAACGTGGAGGTGACCAAGAATTACGTCTGCGGCAGGAAGAAGCCAGACTGATCTGTCATTTCAAAACTGTTGAAAAAGGTCTGAACTCAGACAATGAGATGGTTCACTTCCTATGATATAAATGTCACATGTTTCAATCCTCACTTACACTATGAGTGAGAATGCATAATGTGTCTACTGTACTTTTTTAATGAACATAAACACCATTCATCGGAGATACGGATCACCACTACTGGCACGAGTAGGCCAATGTGGTGCCGGATAAGATCAGACCAGTATATATAACTAGAAAGAGGAATAACACAAGCCCATAACGAAATTTATGTGCGAAATACAAATTCCCAAAATAAATAAACCGAAAAAAAAAGAAATACAAATAAAAAAATAAAAATTCTGGCATAAGGACTACATTAACCAGAATCCCTCACTCCCTCACACCTTGGCAATCGGGGGATATGGACTACCAATACTAACACAGGCAGAGCAATAGGATGCTAAAACTACACTAACTATAACCCCCCCCTTTTTTCTGAACCTATTCTCTAAGTGCCCTCTAGTCCTTTCAGAAGTTGGATATATTCAGGTGAGGATTTTCTAAAATAGAAATAAAAAATGACTACCCTAACCACAATCCTTCCCACTCTGGTACAAACAGTGACAACTACTTACTTTTGGGGCATTGCACTCGAAATTTACTTTTATAAAAAAACGTTTTGCTAACTGCATAATATTTCAGCAATATTTGGGTTTAGCAATTACTTATGATGGCAAACATTTACTCACATTGAAATTTTAATAGTCTTTCTACCAACTAAAATCGACTGGTGATTTATAACTGGGATTGGAAAGGGGCAATACTAACCTAACATACAGAGGAACATGTTAATTCATCCCAAAGCATGGCCGCCATGTTTCCAAAACAACGGCAATTGAAGAAGGACTTAGGTCCCTAGGGATTTTAATAACAACCAGAAAGCCCCAATTGAGAGGAAACCCGACGCTTGAAGCGCGAGCATCAGAATGCTCAGGTAAGCCCTGGGACTGGGAGGGAAGCCCACCTTTCAAGATACTTACACATTTTATATTGTGCTGAACATAACCTCTTATCAGTAAACTGAAATGCATTTGCAAATGATGGAACTTAGTCCCAAATATAACGTTTTTTAGCATGTGTTTACCAACATTATGCATTCTAAAATTGTTATGTCAGCACCCAGGCATAACCGCGCCTGGTTAAACAGAAGCCACACAACTGTGAACAATTGCTGTTTATAATTGCATATATCATGTGTTATAGTAGTATGCACGCTACATGCTGCAACATTTAAACAAGTAATTTGGCTTTTACACTTGCTTGTTTGCACAGGTGGGATTGAGCCCAAGACTAAAAGTGCTTCATTTACAACAAGAACATTATTCTTTGTGTGAACCATAATGACACATTAAAGGGTAAGAGATGATTTACATGTTACCCACTGGCAGTAATAAAGTAGGCAATCACATTTAGTAACAGCAATGATACCGTAAACAGCACTTTGAATAAGATGAAATACAATTAGCAGGAGTTTCCTAACATCCCTCCCTTCCACCTTTGTTCCGTTACAATGGCGCACATATATCTATTGTTATAAAAGTCTGGTTCCTTAGAATGCACAAGGTGTAATGTGGTTTTTGAATAATATATGGTATGGGACTAAACACTGACAAGATTTTTCTTTTCTTTTTTGTTTTTGAAATTGACATGGTTTTCATTTAAAAGTTTCTGAATGTTGTGTTTTTATATTTTTTTCATTGTCGTGTGAACCGTAATGACACATTAAAGGCCCGGATTTGAAAAAGGCACAGGTTGTATGCCGAAACACGTGTCATCCAAGAGGGGCTGAAAATTCAAAATAAAAAACTTTATCAAATACAACGGAACCTTTGGATTTGTCATTCATAGCAAAGGAAATACACCAGTAATTTATCTTGGCGCACATAAGTGCAGGCACAGTTGCAACTTTTCCTACAGTTTACAAACGGAGTAGAGGAACTCAGTGTCTCCGAAGTGACCTACACTCATGCGACAAAGAACCAACCACAAAAGACAAAAACCCTAAAAAGGCTTATAATCACCAAGCAACCCCGATTTGGTCGTAAAGGTACAGGCCTATGATATCTCAAAAAAGTTCCTCAATGTTAGAAAACCAAAAAATAAATGATGAGAGAAATTGCAAATTTGCAAAATATGTATACAAGCAATCAAGAATTGCAAATACCCAAAATGAGAGAGTGTGTAGGAATTACAAATGATCTCTCTAGTTTTGTGGATAATGTGCTAGATGGACAAATTGGTAACCAACAAGAAAATCGAAGTGCAGAAGTTGTTGATAGACTTGCACAATCTGTATCCATGGAGGATGGAATCATTGAGTTGACAGACTACTTTCTCATCACAACCAGAGCAACAGGAGCTGATTGAACCTGAGCAGATGGTTCAGATTGATCTAAAAGATAAAAATCAACTATATGATATATTTTATCAATGACAAAAGATATTTAAAAAGGGCATCTCTAAAAGCAAAAAGAAAACTAAAAATCATAAAACACAAAAAAATCTAAGTCAATGCATGGATAAACATAAATGTATTAAATCATGAACTACCCCTCAGTGCCCACAAAATCAAAAAGAAAAACGAAAGAGACAAGTAAAGGATTGTAATATAAAACAGGATTCTAAAAGAGTGTAAGAGCTAAGCGCAAATCCAAACATAACAATGAATGAAGAGCATGCCGCAAATAGGAGCATTTTGATTAACCTAATAATAAGGGATGATGAGCAAGAAGAACTTGATGTAGCATCCCGATTCAGAGCCTTGAATTAGTGAACCTGAATCATCAATTTACATCAGAGCCATTTCAAACTATGGATCAAAGGAGAATACGAAAAAAAAAACATGTTAGGGAAGTTGTTATGGAGAAAAATCAATATGAGAGAACACATAGAAATCCGGATGACATAGCACATGAGAATGAAGCACATGAGAATGAGAAAAATAGAAATGAAAAAAAAGTATCAAGAGACAGATTATGGAGATGCCAGTGACAATCATTATTATGAATGGTTGATCATAATAATTAATGAGAGGAGAAAGAGAGATCCATATCCAAACAGAGCAACTTTATTATCTGTGTTCCATAATAATTCTGAACTAAAAGCGATAAGATCATGTGACAATTGTAAAAAAACAAATATCTGGATACAGCGACTATACATGTCTCATCTTTGATAGTTAGGCACTTAATTTGGAATCAAAGAAGAACTTTAAACCTGTAGGGATTCCAAACGTCTATTAAAAAAGATTGCCTAGACAATAAGAAAAGATCAGCTCCTAAATCGCTCAACACAAATGAAATACTGATAGATTGATCCAGGAGGAATCTCAAGAAATAAATCTATTAATACATTGCAATGTCGACACAGGTATGTTGCAAAGAGAGGTGTATTATGAAAAAGGGAAAACCAGCCCACCTAAGAGAGAACTTGCTACCTGGTCATGGCTATCTCAAGCGAGAGAACAAACCAGGCGGAAAACACAAAATTAGCATTTAACTACAAATCACTGCTCCCAATTTAAAATAGCTATCTGGAATACTAGGGGACACTCACATTTTATGTCCCCTGAAAATCTCCATGTTCTGGATAAATATGACCGGCTTCTGCTTCAAGAGACATGGCTCACCAAATAGCCGATTTGGCCAAATCGGAAAATCTGTTGGATTCCAGCCATCAAAAAGATAAAAGGACATCCATCAATGGGTTTAATAGGAGCTTTAAAAATAAATGCACCGGGAAAATTAACAACATTGGCATCCTCATATCCTGGGCTACAGTTGCTCAGATATGAGAGTCAAACCCCTCCAAATGTGATGGCAATTGTCAATGCATATTGGAACCTGACAGTCATTTCAGATAGTGAGTTTATGAAATTCATCAGGACCTTGTTTGAGGAAATAGATCTAGATCCGACAATCACTCATATACTGCTTGCAGGTGATTTAAACATACAATGCATAAAGCAGGAAACACAAAATCTCTCCTCTAGAACAAAA
Source organism: Ambystoma mexicanum (assembly GCF_040938575.1). NCBI lineage: Eukaryota > Metazoa > Chordata > Amphibia > Caudata > Ambystomatidae > Ambystoma > Ambystoma mexicanum. Next base: position 837,926,408 of record NC_090935.1, on the reverse strand, counting down.
TTATGATTAAAATATATGAAACACCACAAAATGGCTAGGCTTAATGGGTGTATTAAAAGCGATGTCCCGCCTCAGTTCACATGGAAAAGGGACAAAATGAGAAGCATCATTGATTAGGCCTTCATGTCGACTCAAACCCTACATATGATAACGAAATTTAATGTGGTCACAACTGATTTAAGTAATCATAATATCCTTGTTATAACTATTGATGCGCCTAAATCTTCATCTTGCTTATATTACAAACATAGCGTCAATGTAAATCAAGGTCTTAATCGCATGAAAAGGGATGAAGAAAAACTGGCAAACAGTTGGATGCGATTAAGCTTGCACTCTAACAAACAATATGTTGATGTTTTACATTATTTCAAGCTGATCGATATCAGCAAGAATCTGAGTAGAGAAGAATTGGTTATTCCCAATGACACAATAATCAAGGAGAAAAAGAGAGAAAAAAGAAAAAGCAATAAAAAACATCAAGGCAAGCAGCATCAATGAATATAATAAACAAGTAGGAGTGAATAAAACTAAATATAGAAATGTTTATCAAACAACATAAAATGCAGAAAAGACAATTTTGAAAGTGAAACCATTGAAGTGGGAGAATGGGACAAAAGACTCCCCCCAATCTCCTCGTGCCCCTGGCCTAGAGGATTGCGACCCAGACACCCGCCACGAGATGAATTTGCCTACCTACCAGACGGCCAAATACCCTGGTACAGGAACATACGGATGTGCCCATCAGCCTGCCCACCAGCCTGCCCTGCTCAAGCCGACACCTGCAGCATGGATGAACTCGACTAAACCTTTCAACAGTAATTAAACACATCGTTAGAGATGCCATGACGACCTAGCCAACTGTCAGAACACCCGTGCAACCATGCACACTGGACACCCCCACACCAATCCACAAGAAGAACATATTCAGTGCTATGACGCAGGTGACGGACACACCCACTAACGCACATCTTTATTATTTTTCACGTAGGTTTTTCAAAATGCAGAAACGCAAGACGCACAAAGCACTCATCTAAAATGCTTGCCGACGCTTCTCCTAACCCTTGCATTGTGATGAAAATACAACAAAGGCATGATACTGGATATGAAGCAATGTGATACCGCAACTTAAAGTGCCGTGCATTAAACATCCCCACCTATGCACCAGGCCCAAGTAGGCCGCAAGCAAGAGCCTCCACGAACATTGAACGAGCAAGAGTACAATTGCTGACCCTGCAGAATGAGCCCAGCGAGAACTGACAGCCAAGGGGGCAATGTAGCAACTCGCATGCCACAAGCCGAAGCCAAGGTCACACCTGCAAACTAAGCCAGACACACAGTGGAAAATACAACATTAAATGTGCAGAATTCTGCCTCAACCACGGTCTCTCCTCACGTGACCAAGCCGAACCTGACAGGGTGCCAGACCCAGGAGGGAGAAGTCGCCTAGGTCCCACGTTTGAGACACAGGCTGCAACAATGAAATGACCCAATGGACACCTACAGCGTTGGGAATAGTCTGCTCTCAGGCATATGAGCAAATCCACGCATTGTCTACACAAACACATAGTTACATATTGTTGAAAATGACAGGTACACCGAGAGCTGGGAACAACGATGGTCCCAGGCTGGGGGGCTCGCGAGTGGACCAATCAGAACATGGGGCACTCATCACTGACTCCATTAACATTAGCCAATCATTAGGGGTCTTCGTGTAACAATGTTCATGCATCTAATAGAAGGGACAACCCAAGTATACCACCTGACTGACCCTTAACCACTAAGAGCGTTCTCTATACGTATGCTATGCTAACCCTACCACTCGAGGAACCAATCCAGAGTGGCGATAGGTTTTTTGCTAACTTTCCCAGGTGATGCAAGTAGCGCGTCATACTGAGGCAAAAGGGGCCTGTGAGCCCCACGAATTTCGAGAGTCAGAACGGACGCGTACGATCCTAGACCCATCCCTCCCGTTACTCAATAAACAGCAGAACCACCTTGCTTCTTGTGTGTGTCTCATACCCATTTTTGGGATACGCGGGAGGAGTTGGGGCCTCCCAGCCCAGAGGTCCGCGGAAGGCTCAGCCGACCCCGGGAGAAACCCCCCGACAAGTTGGAGGCACTGCTGAGATCTGTTTAAGATCTGCTTTTTATTTTATTTTTCCGAGTCCCCTCTGCCGCTGCCCCCTTTTTGAGGACTACAGGACCATCGCGGAAATTCGAGAAGACCGGACAGCGCAATCCGGATATTGGCCTTTGGGAGCCGGTTGAGAAGTATCCCGCCCGCGGTTGGCGAGTGTCCAGACGTGGTCCAGACGAGGGGAGGTGGGGAGCCGCTCAGAGAGGTGCACGCAGTCGAGCGGCCCCGCATCAAGAGAACTTGGTGCGTATGCCACACCTAACAAGCAATGTGAAATTGTGAGGGAGGGGGGGAGGAATAGAATACGGGAGGTGGGAGATGTTACAAAGGTGCACGGCGAAGGTTTGTTGATGGTGAAGTGAATGGTAGCTGGACAAGTGCGAGAGCAGTCCGCTACGTCACGAAGAAGAGGGGGGCAGAGCACGAAAACATCACGTGCGGCCGCTCGTAGACACTGATTGGCCTAGGTCGCGACCACCTGTAAGGGTGGGTGTGTGTGTGTGCGGTTTCCTACGAATTGGTGATTATTGATCAATGAGTAGATGAGGATCCCTATTGATCGAGCAGAAAACTCGATAGATAGATGACGTTTCCCTGTAGGCGGTAGCTAGCTGGTTGCCTAATATGGAAGATAATTGGCTGGTTAAGCCCTCCTGTCGAGGGGCATATCACACGCGAGGCGACGCAGCGTGCGCAGTCTGATTATATTGTTGATTACCTTGTTCCAGGCGTGACAAGAGGACAGCTGTGGGGTTAACGGGGATAGATTGCAACCTTTTAAAACATGAGAAGAACTTACCGGTAGTTTTGAAAGAAGTTGGTGACGTCACCAGTAGGGCTTTCATAGGATATCTCGAGCACAAGGCATTGTTGGAAAGTGGTGGGGGAAGAGAATAATGGTAAGGGAGTGGAGACGGAGATAAATGGTAACGATTACATCGGGGCAAGGTGAAGAGAGGGACGTGGCCGCGCACGGAGAACGCCGGCCACGACAAGTGAAGAAAGAGGAGGAGGGGTGAAATAAAGTGGGACGGCTGTATAAGAACGTCACACAGGGCACGCACCCGCAGGGGGCTACGTGCGCCTCGGCCGTAGGGGGCCGTAAGGGTGTTAGGGGAAAGAAGAAAAGAGAGAAAAGAATATATAAATGCAAATGCTATATTTTACTATTTTCTTTTAGCGGACAGTGGCAAGTCCCCAAAATTACAGGGCCAGGTAAAACATCTGAAATTGTACAAGCGTTCATTATTAGCAAAATAACCGCTACCATATTGAGGGAGGATAACAACTCAGTGCTACTATGTCATACGGGACAGGATCGGGAGGGTGGGGGAACACCCTTACTACCCAGCTACAGCATATATGTAAAACACTGTCACCTCATAGGGAGAAACTGATTAAATACAGCATAGAATGGACACAGGGGACGGACAACAAAATGACGACACCATGGCCGCCTAATGGCAGTTTCGACCCATACATCCAACACTCACTATTGACCCATCTACATAACACATACAAGGGGAAGAAGTTGACACACCATGTGGAGGTGTTTAATTTATGGAGAATGTTCCAGGGGTCCCGACCAGGACCAAACGGAATGTTCACTGTGGGGGAAACAAAGGAGGAGAAGAAGGTTAAGGAGGAAGAACAGAATGGGGAAAAAGAGAGTGAAGGCACACAATGCATGAGGAAAGGACTAGAGGGAGAAGAAAAGAGTAGCAACCTAAACGACGACATGCCCCTAGCGAAGGTAGTGAAAAAAGAGGAAGGGGGTTATATCCTTTAACGGAACTACGTGAAATAGTTAGAGAACAATTAAGGGCGGCTGAGGGGTATTCGAACCCGGCATACAGCCCACCACCATATACAGCTACAGGTGGCTACACGGCAGGGGAGCAGACAAGTACGACAGGGTCAACTTATACGAAGATGTCCGCAGGGGAGGGGAAGAAGAGCAAAGAACAAATTGCAGCAATAGGACATTATGAGTGGGTAGCTGCACAGGTATTATTAAAATTGCGAGGTTCATTAACAGGAGAAGAGAAGGAGGTAGTAAGGAAAATGGACGAGGAGAATGAGAGTAAGAGCGAGATGAAAGGGGAAGGGGGAAAAGAAAGGAGGAAGATCTGTTACGAGAAAAAGAAGAGATTTTGGAGAAACGATTAGCAGAATTAAGGAATGAGCAAAATGCCCTGATCAAGCAGCTTGAGAGGGAGGAAAGAGAGAGAGCACAGGAAAGGAGAGAAAGTAAGAATGAGTTGGAAAAAATGAGGGAACGAACTGAAGAACGAAAGAGAGAAGCTGAAAGGGTAAAGGCAGCAGCAGAAAGGGTATCTCGAGCAGCACAGCATGACAAGAAAAGTGGAGGAAGAAGAGAAAGAAAAGGAAATGGAAATATGGAAGAGGAAAATACTATCAGAAACGACCAAGAAATACGAAGAAGGGAGGATGATAGAAAGCATATTAGAGCGGGAAAGAGAGAGATGGGAACGGAAGAGAGAAGAGGAAAGGATATTGGAAAAGATGAGTAGGGAAGTAATTGAGGAATTAATAAAGAAAAGAGAGGAAATGGGTAGAGAGATAGTGGAGAAAAAAGAAGGGGAAAGAGAAGATAGGAGAGGGGAGAGTGAAGTAAGGAGATATGTACGCAGAGACACAGAAGTAGCAACAACATCAGCACAAAGGGGAGCAATTGGTAAAGAAGAAATGGGAGGAACGGATTTAATAGATTTAAAAACAGTAACGATTCGGGGGAAAAAGACAGATTGGTGATTGTTGCTCCTGGATGACTTTTGTAGCAAGGAAGAAGAAGGAATGGAGAAAGAAGGAAGAAATAGGGAAAGAGAAAGCTTAGATAAATTATACATCACCCGGACTAACAGGGAATCACCCTGGGCCTGCAGAAGAAAGGAAGAACTGGGGGGAAGTGAGGGGGAAGAGCAAGGAATGGCGGGAAGGCACACACGTGCAGCTACACCCTCATCATCCCGTTCAACATGCTCCACTACCCCACACTCATCCCGTGCAACATGCCCACCTACACCCGCCCCTCACGAACACACACCATACGCTGGTAGGCTTAGAGATCTCCCTGGACGCAGGCAGGAAGAACGAGTACACACACCCACATCAAATAAAGGAAATTTAAATAGAAGGGGAGAGATGGAGGAGTAACAGTTACGAGCAGGGGAAATATGGACATAACAGATGATGTAGACGACACGGAAGAAGAGGAGGGGTATACAGACTCGACTCTGGGGAACCCGGGGGGTCAGATAGGACACAATCTAATGCCTCTCTTGGAGAGGGGAGGGGTTAGAACACAATACGTCCCTTGGAAGCATGCAGACAAAGAAAATATAAAGTGCAGGCTCCCATCATTAAGTGGAGGTGCGGGGAAATGGATATATGAAATGGAAAAACACACCGCAGGACAGAAATTGGCAGTAGGAGATGTAAAGGGCCTCCTAATATCAATATTGGGGAATGCAGCAGATGACATCTGGAAGAGAGCAGGCTTCCCCAGGGTCACAATAACAAACACATCACACAACAGGGCGCCATTCGCAAACTGCAGACATGCATTATGGCATGCACTGAGGCTACAATACCCAGACACATCAGACATAGGAGCAATTACATCACGCAAGATGCGTGAGAACGAAGATCCTGTTGATTATATCCAGGAAATTCAGGAGAAGTGGCGCATGGAAACTAGAGAGCAATGGGACAAGACACCAGCAATATTTTATCATATACTAATACAAGGGCTCCCAGAAGCAGTGCAGAAACAATTGAAGAAAGTAGTGGGGATGGAAGCAAAGGCTTGGCCGGAAATACAACTGACGATAGTACATCATTGTACGACATGGCAAGAAAAGATGAAACAAAAGGAAGAGGATAGGAAAGCGGAAGAGGCTAAATTAGTGCAGAAAAAACTTACTAAGTACACGATGGAAGGTGCACTAATAACTACACCTACAACAATGACACCAAACCCCACACAAGTAGTGGCTGCACAAGATCCCTCCCAAATACAATCACCACAGATTATAGCACAACAGCTGCCACCACCCCCACCATACACGACTAACATGGGAGGAGGATACTCAACACCAGGAGCAGGATATTATAATTACAACAGGGGAAGGGGAGGAATGATGAGGGGGAGGGGATACGGCTATAACACACAACAGCAAGGGGGAGGATTCAGAAGTTTCTACCCCACTGGGCAACCAGTATACCAGGACAATACAGGGAGTTTCCCATGGCAGACCAGGGAACCACCTGTATGTTGGATTTGTGGATTATTAGGACACATGTCACGCACATGTAGAATGAGACCCGGCACACCAGCATGGGGAGAACAGGGACAACAAGGGCCTACAAGGGAACAGCAGGGCCACCAACAACAGCAGGCACTGCAACCGGGAAATATGCAGCAACAATTAGTAACACAACAACAGCCACAGACGTATTCACTACCGCAACAACAGGTAGCGATATCGCAACAACCTCAAGTGCAGAAAGTACAGCAGCCCACTCAAATTCAAGACCATAAGGTAACCTCTACCAATACACAGCTACAGCAAACACAACTGGGAAGGGTGACGGTCCTGGGACACAACCCTTACACAGGAAGTGGTCAATCATTATACCCACAATAGGACAGCCCACAAACGTCCTTGGTGTGTCCCATCCTGTCGATAACACCTAATAGTGCGGAGGAACCACGCATAGAGGTAACGATAGGTGACAAAAAATTATCATTCCTTGTTGACACTGGGGAAACCCGGTCTTGCATAAGGGAAGGTAAATTTAAGATGTCAGGTGAGGCCATGAACACCCAAGGATTCTCTGGGGTTAGGGGGTTGGTTCCCTTTACTGATAACATCCCCTTATCGATAGGGGATTATGACATGTCCGTCCTGCTTTTATATTCAAGGGACTCGCCAGTAAACATACTTGGGAGAGACATAATGAGCAGGTTGAATATGAGAATCTCCTTCACGGAGGACAGCATAATTTGTTCCACCCCTGGAATAAACATGCTCACTGCACGACAAATTATGCAAGCATACTGTGGGCAGACAGTGATTAGGGCTGAGCCAGTAGATGGCGAACTGTTCCAGTATGGAACAGACATGGCATTCGCATGGATGCCAGGAATAGAAGGGAAGATCTGGAGGAGGCCAACAGCCTATCTGTTCAGACCAGAAACACCAGCCAATGAACCAGAAGGAAAGGTGATTTCAGTGAGCATGGAGAGCATTATAGCAACTGCTGATTACATCGCAGTACATGCCCAAGACCGGGAAGGAAGAGCATGGAGGGCAGTGATAGCACTAGCTGAGGGATGCAGGCTCACCCAGGTCTCAGACAAGGAGTTCTTTTCAGAAGAGAAGGAAGAGGGTGAAATGGTATTTATGATGAGTGTAGAGATATGGCTAAGAGTGGCATACAAACAATTGGCACAGAAAATTGCAATGGCACTTGAAGCACCCACATCCACCCCAGTTCCTTTTTTTGAGGAGGATATGGCAAAAGTTCCAACATCATTGTGGACTACTAGTCCCTATGACGTGGGGTGCATAAAAAGTATCGGGGGAGTAAGAATAAAACTGAAAAAAGGTGCAATACTCCCCGGAGTGAAGCAATACCCACTATCCAAAGAGGCAGATGAGGGCATATATGAAACAATAACGGCCCTTATAAATAATGGCATATTGGTACCATCAGAATCACCATGTAACACGGCCGTATATCCAGTGCGCAAAGCTAAAGGAGGGTCTTGGCATTTCATCCAGGACCTCAGGCCCTTGAACAACATAGTGGAAGCAGAATACCCCATAGCAGCAAACCCGGCCACAATATTGTGTGGAATTCCAGCAGAGGCCTCACGATTTACAGTGATTGACCTCAAAAATGCCTTTTTCTCAATAGCACTGCATCCAGATTCACAAGATCGGACAAGCTTCACGTACAGAAACACAAAATGGAAACACACCAGGTTGCCACAAGGGTACTGCGAGTCACCCTCAATTTTCAACAGAGTAATACAGATGGACTTGGGAAACATTGAATTGGAAAGTACAGTGTTGCAATATGTTGACGACATAATAATTTGCAGCACAAGCGAGAAAAGATGCAGGGAGGACTCATTGAAGATGCTGACAATATTGGCTGAAAAGGGTTACAAGGTAGACAAAGAAAAGTTACAGTACTGTCAGGAACAGGTATTATACATTGGTCAGCTGATATCCCAACACGGAAGAAAGATTGCACCACAAAGAGCACAGGCTATATCAAACACGGCATTGCCACAAACAGTGAGAGAGCTGCAGCAGTTCCTGGGATTGTGCAACTACTGTAGAGCATGGGTATTTGATTACAGCTCATACATAGAACCCCTACTTGAAGCATTGAGAGAAGCTAACAAAGGGGAGAAAAAATTGGGGTGGCCAATAGAAATTAAAGAGGCCTTTGACGAATTGAAACACGCAATATCAACTGTTCCGGTACTGGCCACCCCAGATTATGAACGACAATTCTTTATATTTTCACATTGCAACTCAGCAGTAATGAAAGCAGTGTTGGCTCAAAAAACAAGCATGGGATACAAGCCAGTAGCATTTTACAGCGGTCACCTGGACCCTGTTATGTTAGGTCATTTCCCTTGCGAACAAGGCCTCGCCGCAGCTGCCTTCGCGGTAGAGAAATCATCATCTATTACAATGGGGTGCCCAACCACACTATTTGTGGAGCATGCACTATTTGCAATATTGAACAAGCCTAAGTCCACTCTAACCACGCAGAGGGTGTCAGGTTATGAGATCATCTTATCTAGACCAGAACTATCCATTGTTAGATGCAGCACAGTTAATCCTGCAAAGTTTATAGCGGAAGTCATTGAGGAAGGTGACTATGCTCATGATTGTACGCAGACTACTGAAATGTACTCATGTACTAGAAAAGTTGAAGAGGATGCACTAAATGGAGGAGAGCTGTTGTTCATTGATGGGTCATCGACAATAGACCAGAGTGATGGGATAAGGAGAACTGGGGCAGCAGTTGTAAAAATGACAGAGGACTTGGTGTGTGTGGCGGTGAAATGTGTACAGTTACCACAACATTACTCTGCTCAAGCAGCAGAATTGGTTGCACTGATCTTGGCGTTGAAGAAAAGCTTTGACAAAAGAGTTACTATATATTCTGATAGCGCATATGTCACGTCTACTGTCCACTCAGGGTTGACAAAATGGCGGAGAAGGGGGTTTAGGAGAGCTGACGGCACCCCAGTGCAACATGCTCTCTTATTAGCTGAGTTAATTGAAGTAATAAATAATCCCCAAGAACTAGCTTTGGTTAAATGTCCCGCACACACTAATGGAGAAGATCATATCTCAAAAGGGAATGAAGCAGCAGACGCACATGCGAAGTATGCTGCTTATTTTGGTGAGATCTGGAAGCCCCCAGAGTCAGAGAGAAGGAGAGGGAGGGGACAGCTAAAGAGATGTTGATGAAAGAAGGGTACACCCACCTCCCAGCCACACAAATAATGGAGTTACAAGCGGCTGCACCAAAGGCAGAAAAAGAAATATGGGTAAAAATAGGATGTACAATGTCGCCAACTGACGCACTATGGCGTCAGGGTAACACTGGAAAGATGGTAATGCCATTGGCACTATTGAACACCGCCCTGAGCCAACTCCATCACCCAGCTCATACAGGGAAGGAAGTTATTGCAGCACGAATTAGGGAAGACTGGTTCTGCCCCGAGTTAAATTCTCATGTAACAAATTTTATCAGTAATTGCCTCACATGTCAACAGTTTACGGCCGGTCACACGCTGCAAGTGATAAAAGGTACTATACCCCGGCCAGAGGGACCCTTCCTGCACATTCATATTGATTATGTTGATATGATCAACGTATGTCAAGGAAATAGGTATATGATTGTAGTAGTATGCCCATTCTCCAGGTGGATTGAGGCAGGACCCTGTTCACATCCGGATGCGTTCAGAGCAGCTAAATTTCTAGTGAGGGAGGTTTTCCCTAGGTGGGGAGTGTGCGAAGTACTGCGGTCAGATAACGGCCCGCATTTCGCTAATGAAATGTTTCAGCACATCACATCCTTACTGAACATCAAGCATAAATTTGCGTGTGCATATCACCCGCAGCAAACAACAAAGAAGAGTTGGTTGTATTGCCTTCCGCTAGCTCTATTTGAGCTAAGGAATAGACCAGGCTCCGACCACCACCTCACTCCTCACGAGGTAGTGACCGGACGTCAAATGCGCCTTCCTCTAACACCAACATCAAGAGCATTCACAGACTATGAAAACACTGCAACTGTTCTTGGTGATGAAATGTACCAATATGTGTCTTCTTTGATTACTAGTGTAGTGTTTGTGTCTCAACAGCTCGAGCGCACGGGGGGCGGGTCTAAGAGTTATCAACAAGAAGACGCGGACAAAGAATTGGAAAAGGAAAAACTGTGCAAAATTGCTAAAGGTGACCAGGTGCTACTCCGCAATTTCAATAGAAAGTGGAACAGCCCACGCTTCACTGGTCCCCATTTGGTAGAGGAGGTATCTACGAGAGCAGTAAAGTTGCAGGATAAGCGTGCTTGGAATCACCTACACGACGTGAAGATCTGCAAACTCCAGACCCGCCCTAGCGTCACCGACAGGGCCATTGGAAGAGCAGCAACAGCGTCACCTACGGAGAAAGAGACGTCTACCACAGCTGACAACCTCAGTGTTTCCATACCCTGTCACCCCCCAGAATCCCCAGAGACAAGTACTGAAATGGACACTGGTGATTTGCATACCGCCCATCCCATGGTCACAAGATCAAAGAGTAAACAAACTTCCGCCAGTTGAGCCCCAGACCCTCTGCCCACAAACCCCTGCCCACTACAGCCACCACCCAATTGAAGGACATTGTTTTGCACATATACACATGTAAACACTTGTATGTTTTCTTTTTCTTTCTCGCACATGCAGGTACCGTGTGTTATTGTATTGCTAAGAAAATAGGTAACTAACAGCGTACATTGCCCAGGAGTAGATGCTACCCTTGGACGATAATTACCCTGAAGCCCTATCACACCAATTTGTATATCACATAAAAAGGCCAAAGTACCTAAAAAGAAGGAGGGTAAGTGTTTACTACACCGCATTTATCTTGGCCAGAGAACAATCAATGCCCCATCTTCACCAGCACTTACCTGCTCTAAGAGACAGATCGCTTAGATTGGCGTGGGAGCAGCTCTTCGCCTGGGCACTGAACGACTACCTGATAGGGAGGGCTTGATAACGACAACTAACAATAGTAGCAAGCGTATTGAGAATTTTCAGGCGGGCAACTTTAACGTCGAAAGAATAAGCTGCCGGACTGCAGCAAGGTAAGAATAAATGCCGGTGAGACTAGCTTTTGTAATAAAAATGATAGGGGTTTTGGTGAGCACTGGTTTTTTGGCTGCCTCTGTATGGCAGAAAAGTTATGCTATCAATATTTTGGCTGCACCCAAACCTAACGTACCCCCACCCACGGCTGCACCAGGTGTTACGTCAGGTGGTACTAGCAACCCTCCACATAAGGGAAGTAGAGTTAAACGCAGCACATACTCAGATAATAAAGGCATTGATAATTACATAACAGATTCAGCACACGTCTCGAACAACATGTGGTACCAGCACATGACCCAAATAGGTAAGCAGACAACAGAAGACAGCTGCTATGTCTGCTCATTGATCCCATACGCCATGAGCGCTTCTCGAACATTCGTTGCCACAGAAATAGATGAAAAGACGGAACGATGTATAATATACCTGGCACTATTCCAAACGAGAGGGCGATTTTATGGGACGGTGGTGAGACTGGTGTGGAAAACGCAAGACACATATCCATACGAAAACAACTTCCTCAAGTCTTATTTGAGTTACCACAAGAGCAGTTTGCATGCTGAAGCATTCAGATACATGACAAGTGGTCCTGAAAAGGGAGAAACGAAGAAAGTAACACTACAATACCTACCATGTGTCTGGTAAGCCACCGAAGTTCCTGGCACACAAGGCTGTTGGAAAAGACCACTGGTAACAATAACGGGGAAGGTATACATGAACAATAAATGGGACATAGGAGTGGTTGGCAGCAACATGGTAACAAGAGAAAATATTACCACCATTGATGAACACAATAAAAGATGTTGGATGATTTGGGGCAAGTACGTACCCATGCTGACATGGATCGAGAAGGATGAAGACCCAATGAGCATACTGCCGCTGTCTGCACCTAAGCTATGCTACCAACAAAGAGGAGAAGTGGACGTGGGATACAACACCAACTGTGCCAGCGTGTTAGAGCTACCAGAGGGGGGAGCAGGAACAGCAGTATTAATGGACCACTATTGGGCCTGCGGAAACAAGGCATACCACACACTGCCCCCTCCTTGGAACGGTATATGCACAATGGTACACATTAATGTACCATCACTAGTGGTGCCCCAGAAACATGTGAACATGGCGAACTTCCCTAAAATGGATGAAGGAAACAAGAGGAAGAAGAGATCTGTACAATCTCAGAGGGGGTCAGACAACGAAAACAACAACAACAATAATGCCCTGAATAGAAAAAAGAGACAAGGAGAACCTCTGACAGGAAATTACCTATGGGGAAGGTCGGAAACAGCACTCACTTCAATCCCACCAGAACACAGACTATTCAGCAGAGCAGCAATGTTTTTCTCGTCAATAATACATCCGGGACTACAAGCTTATGCAAACGCAAAATGGCTCCAGATAACCCGATGGGAGCTGATGATGACAATTAATTCTACAGTAAATGGATTCAACGCAATAAAAGAAGAACTGCGAGCAGTGAGGATGGTAGCACTACAGAACAGATACGTATTAGATCTCCTTACAGCAATGGAAGGAGGAGTTTGCGCAAAGATAGGACAATCATGCTGCACATTTATTCCTGCTAACGATGCCGACAATGGTACACTCACCGAAGCAGTATCACAACTGGCCCAGATGCACTCCAAAATGATGGAAGAAAGTAAAGGAGTGAAGAAGGATGACAGCTGGTTTTCATTGTTATGGTCACGGATGCCATCATGGCTGTCGGATGGGATGAAGATTATAGTTGGATGTATAATACTGGCTGGAGCTGCATTGATTATAATAAGGTTCTGGAAAGCCTGGAAAGCATGCACTACAGACGAAATGAAGCTACATCGGGAAATGGGTATACTGCACACTGGGAGGAAGTTGTGTGTATATGTATTGGTCATTTGAGGACCATGTAAACCACTAGGGACATCTGGGAGGAGTAACTAAAATATGGAGAGTAAGAGGAGATAAGGAAAAGGATATGTTTGTGGTTGACAAGTCGACCAGAGGGGGGACTGAAGTGGGAGAATGGGACAAAAGACTCCCCCCAATCTCCTCGCGCCCCTGGCCAAGAGGATCGCGACCCAGACACCCGCCACGAGATGAATTTGCCTACCTACCAGACGACCAAATACCCTGGTACAGGAACATACGGATGTGCCCATCAGCCTGCCCACCAGCCTGCCCTGCTCAAGCTGACACCTGCGGCATGGATGAACTTGACTAAACCTTTCAACAGTAAATAAACACATCGTTAGAGATGCCATGACGACCTAGCCAACTGTCAGAACACCCGTGCAACCATGCACACTGGACACCCCCACACCAATCCACACGAAGAACATATTCAGTGCTATGACGTAGGTGACGGACACACCCACTGACGCGCATCTTTTATATTTTTCACATAGGTTTTTCAAAATGCAGAAACGCAAGACTCATCTAAAATGCTTGCTGACGCTTCTCCTAACCCGTGCATTGTGATGAAAATACAACGAAGACATAATACTGGATATGAAGCAATGTGATACCGCAACTTAAAGTGCCGTGCATTAAACATCCCCACCTATGCACCAGGCCCAAGTAGGCCGCAAGCAAGAGCCTCCACGAACATTGAACGAGCAAGAGTACAATTGCTGACCCTGCAGAATGAGCCCAGCGAGAACTGACAGCCAAGGGGGCAATGTTGCAACTCGCATGCCACAAGCCGAAGCCAAGGTCACACCTGCAAACTAAGCCAGACACACAGTGGAAAATACAACATTAAATGTGCAGAATTCTGCCTCAACCACGGTCTCTCGTCACGTGACCAAGCCGAACCTGACAGGGTGCCAGACCCAGGAGGGAGAAGTCGCCTAGGTCCCACGTTTGAGACACAGGCTGCAACAATGAAATGACCCAATGGACACCTACAGCGGTGGGAATAGTCTGCTCTCAGGCATATGAACAAATCCATGCATTGTCTGCACAAACACATAGTTACATATTGTTGCAAATGACAGGTACACCGCGAGCTGGGAACAACGATGGTCCGAGGCTGGGGGGCTCGCGAGTGGACCAATCAGAACATGGGGCACTCATCACTGACGCCATTAACATTAGCCAATCATTAGGGGTCTTCGTGTAACAATTTTCATGTATCTAATAGAAGGGACAACCCAAGTATACCACCTGACTGACCCTTAACCACTAACAGCGTTCTCTATACGTATGCTATACTAACCCTACCACTCGAGGAACCAATCCAGAGTGGCGATAGGTTTTTTGCTAACTTTCCCAGGTGACGCAAGTAGCGCGTCATACTGAGGCAAAAGGGGCCTGCGAGCCCCACGTATTTTGAGAGTCAGGACGGACGCGTACAATCCTAGACCCATCCCTGCCGTTACTCAATAAACAGCAGAACCACCTTGCTTCTTGTGTGTGTCTCATACTCATTTTTGGGATACGCGGGAGGAGTTGGGGCCTCCCAGCCCGGAGGTCCGCGGAAGGTTCAGCCGGCCCCGGGAGAAACCCCCCGACACCATGCTACAAGCTTTGGTATCCAAATCCCATGCACAAATTTGGCTTTTGCTAAAAGAGGGAGCCGCAACTCATACTATGCCCCATCTCATCAATGTCATTGATGAACAAACATGGGTTAACCATTTTTCTGCCTTGTTTTACAATCCCTCTAAAGCTCTTGAAAAATTAAAAAGAATTTCCAAACATAGTAATAGAGATTGCAGATATTGAAGATATTATTACAAATAAATTGAGCAATTCCAGAGAACCCAACCCTGAATGCATTGCTAATGCCTCCCTTGAATCTAAACCGGGGAAGTGGTCAGTAATATTACATCAAATTTTTGGTAAAATCAGATTAACAGGAAAAATACCTAGAAATGTATGAACCTTCAACATTATTGACATTTAGCCCTGTTGGACTCAGCTGGGAAGATCTATGCCAGAATCCTCTTGACAGAACTTAACATCTAGCTCAGAAAAAATAATGTATTAGATGAGAAACAAGCTGGATTCATGATAGGGATAGGAGCACTACCTAATCTCTGTATAATTCAGGCTCTAAAATATCAAGTGATAGGCAATAAATCTCCACTGTACATACATGGTGTTTGTAGATTATAAGCAAGTGTTTGATACGGTGGATCGACTCTTGCTATGGGACAAATTATGAGTGTCTGGATGTCTGTCTCTATTACTAAACAGGATACAACAATTATACACAGGTACATCAGTTAGAGTTAAACTTAACTGAGAGGGTCAACCAATGCAATAAAAACAATTATTTGTCTGAAACAAGGATGCTTGTGAGCATCGACCCTTTTTAACTTTCTTTTGTATTAGATATATCCCAACTTAACTCGATTAAGGCAGATGCTTTCCACCTCAACTTAATCGAATTACAAAAATACGGTCATTGGTATATTCAACAAATCTTTAGAATTGGAGGTGCAAACATGATTAGCAGGTGGGAAGAGAAATGTAGAGAACACATGAATAAAGCAGGCATCAGTATTACATTGCTTACTGAAAATCCTGTAAGAGCCAAGATGAAGCTATGGATGTCTGATTGGATTGAAACTAGAATCAAGCGCCAGGTGTACAAATGGTTTGCACTAGGATATTTTCTGCATAAAAAATGTAATCATATACCGAAATACATGGAAAAACATCCAAACATTCAATACTGTAATGACATGGTTAGATTGAGATTTAGATTTAATTTGGTCCCAGTGAGAGAATTGCATTATAAATGGAACTTGGCTATGAGCGACACTTGTGTAAGTTCTGTGAAACAAAAGAAGTTGAGACACTAAAACATGTTATGCTAGAATGCAAAAAACGACACACTCTCAGGCAAAACTATTTTAAAGAGCATATTTTTATTGAAATGGATACTATGTGGTTAATCATGTGTGAGACAGGTAAAGTAACTTTAAACCTTGCCATGATCCGCTACTTGTTGAAAATAGGTATATTAGAGGATAAGAAGATATATTGACTCTGAGTGATTAACAGATATGAGAATAATATGATGATGATGTTTTTAACAATTCAAACATATGACTTCATTGGCCATGAGCTCATCTTTTAGCATATGTGTGCACATTGTTTTAATAATGGGAAAGTTGCTAACCAAAAGCTTTATATTATATGAAATCCTGTTATTTCAACCCTTCAAACGTTATTGTATCGAAAACATTGTATTTTATTGAATGTTACATTTTATTGTATTGAATATATTGCATTGAATGTTAAATATATATTTGTAAAGTTGTTATACAACTAAAACAAATTAATTAAAAAAAAGATATATGATCTACAAAAGACACAGAGGAGGCAGCAATAACACTGAGATTGTGAGTAGTCTATGAAAAAGGAGTAAATGATGGGGATAGAGATGGAGTACAAAGAGAAAATGGTAAACATGTGGTAGAAATGTTCCCATCAGTGGTAATTAAAGAAAAGAGTCTTCCACCAAGTAGCATTGTCAGTTTCTAAGCGTCCCTGTGGACTGTAAAGGCTCACTCCTCGTTGTACCAATAACAATTATAATAAATGACACATCCCAGTAGGGAATGGGACTAAGAGAACAGGATGTAAGTTTAGCAAGCCTTTATGTAGAATTGGCATCCAGAGAACTCTGCTGCATCGAGAGCGCTCTGGCAAACATTACAATTACACAAGATTATAAAGCAAAATATAGTCATCACAATATAGGTTGCAATGCTGGCACATGACTGGCTGGCGGGTGATGTCCCATATGACTCTGTAGGTGCTGCTTCCTCAGGATAAGATGCCCAGTTGGCGGGAGGGTGTGAGTCACGATGTCCAGCTGCCTGTGTCCAGAGGGGGTGAGGGTTAGGTCATGGCGAGATAGAGTTCACACTAACTAAGCTGGCATGAGAAACCACCATTATACATACAATAAACAATAATCATTGGTATACCTTTGATTAAATCTTGCAAACCTTTACATTGCATACATATATATTCAGTGAAAAAAGGTTGTTAAAGGGAGGTTATGATTAAGTTGCACTAATAAAAACCTATCAAATTCTGTGAAATGTTTTTGCTGAAGGGACATTATGGTTACAAGTGAAACCGAAACCCCCCAGAAATTTGACAGTTATGGTAAGCTAAGCAACCATAACTTGCGCAACCACTGTGCACTGCAAGACTAACACCCAGGACATCAAAGATGACATCATAAATGCCATTGATGACATCACATATCTGGCCACTTGTTTTTGTTCACTGACATATCTAAACCAGGTGGTTTTGTTCTCTGAGAGTCAAAATATGAAAATTGAAAATTGAAAAGGTGCTGTACATCTAGACGTTAACCTTCTTGTATGTTCTTAAAGTACGTTCCTTACGGTTTAGTCTCAGCTCATGGTGCAAATGTATGTGGCAATAAGCAGGCCTCAAACACAGTTTATTTGTATACATGATGATAAACTTGTTATATTATTGACATATTCTGGTGATGTTGTTTCTTTCTTCCTTACTTTAGTTTCCATGTATGTGCCTCTGATTTGTATGCATTCTGGGTATTCATATATGTAGTAAGTCTTGAATTATTAGCTATTTATTACATGTTTAAAGTTACTCAAAACTCTGTTACGGTAGCATTCATTATTTTTCTATCCAAAATTGTCAGATTATACATATTGTACTTCTATGGTGCATGCTGCAGCCATTGCCTATCTGTATGTATGATTAGGTTCCTGTATTAACCACACACTCAAATATAAAGTTTTGTTTAGATGAGTACATTCTTTAATATTTTAAGAAGTGCATGATAAGTCTCCCGATCACCCCTGATATCTTGCTACCAACATTATAAACACAACCCCTTGTATGGACTATTCATCAAAATTAAGTTCATCAGTGATATCATCAATGGCATTTGTGATGTCATCTTTGATGTACTGGGTGTTAGTTTTAGCAGTGCACATTGGTGGTGAAATTATGGTTGCTTAGCTTACTATATCTGGTGGATTTTTGGTGTTTTTCAGTTTTACTGAATTTCATGGATGTTTATTAGTGCAGCTTAACCATAACGTCCCTTTAACAAAGTGTTTTCACTGAATTTCATAGGTTTTCAATAATGCGACTTAACTGTCCCTTTAGCAACGTTTTTTGAGTGAATTTCATTGGTTGTTACTAGTGCATCCTAATTTCCTACAAATGACTAATAGCATACGTACCCCAATATAGCAACATTGTTGTCCAATTTACAAAGTTTAACCTTAACATTCTGCCATTTTTAACACTTATATACACTTTTTGCAACTTTTTCCTCTGTTTCAGTGTTTGTCGATGTCCACAAACATCTGATGTCAATGCAGACTTTCCAGACAGTGTCACGTGACCACGCGCACGTGGCATGATGATGTGTTCGTAAACGCAACCACACTTTGCAAACGGGTCCATGCTTCGTGAACAGTTCTGAACTGCATTTTCAGCTCATCCAGGAAATGTGAAGCTCAAAATGTAACCTAGCACAGCTCCTACACCTATTCTTACTCATTATCCATCAACAATCTAGCAGAGAGCACATACTTGGAAGATAATTAGCAGAACTGCTATTTAATGGCATCAATTATTGCCATCCCTCCTCGCCAGGAGCCAAAACCAACACCACCACCACCACCAGCTGGAGGACCTGCACAACAGAAAAAGTGCATTACTTCAAAAGTCAATCAAGAGGACCAAGAAGATGAGGTAGAGGAATTGCCTACCTCTAGCACCTAGAGAGAATCATTGTTGTGGCAGTTCTTTACCACTGTTGGGAATGTACCAAAGGCTAAAGCTACCAAAGTAAAATGCACTTAGTGCACCGCTGTACTCAGTTGTAGGTTACGTGGGCAGTACTCCTACAGGACCACCTCCATGCGCCGCCACACTAAATCCAACCACTGCAATGCCCTCAGAAAGGTTGTTCCTTTCTTAGGAAGTAGTAGACTGTCTTCCTCCACCTCATTTTCCTCAACCAATACTTTAACCACACAGCCTACTTCTGTGGGAACAAGAGCCCACCAGCTACCTTGCAAGCAATAAAGGAGGATGCTGATCCATATCTTTCGAAAACAACAGTACTCTGTATATACTGCAACACACCACTATGCAGCGGGGAGCAATCTTAAAGTGCTTTTGAAGCTGTAATCAAGAAGCCTGGGAAACACTGCTCCCTACCTTAGATGTAACACACACACAACATCTTCCCATGTCCACCTGCCCCTCCATATTTGTGGGTGGTGCCTCTTCCCTCATTTCCCTCTCAACCTCACTTCCTGACCTCTCCTGCATAAACAACAAAGAGAAATCCCAAGACACGAAAAAATGTTCCTTTAGGAACCACCTTTCACAGTTAAGAAATAGAACTAAAAAAAATTATCTTATAGACTCCATCTGCTTTACATTTACCAGTGAAATGGCTAGACTCAATAACATTCTCCAACATTTCCATTAGCAGTTTGTGAAATGCTAATGGGAATAATGGACATTTGTATACTAGAGAAAAATATAGAAGGACAGAAACAATTTTATGTCCCAAATACTTTTCTCTAGCATACGATAAAGGCCATGATAGATGGACCTTTACAACTATCCACGGTCTCCACAGTCCCCTTTCTAGGCCATGGATCATTAAAAGACCTGTATGGCACATGCACACCATCGCACAGGGCAGCCCTTCTACCCTTTTTAATTTTATATTTGCAACATTCTCTCAATGCCTGCTTTCAAACAGTGAGACATCCATCCACCAACCACTTCCAAAAACTATACATATGATGCTATGACCATATTAAGCTTCCACACAACACGGCTACTTAACATTCTTCTACAAATCATTTGCATCTGCATGGCCCTTATACAAAAGAATGGTACATAGTGCTCCTATAAATGCACATGTGCATTGTGCAGTGAGAGAAGTGCATCAATGGAAGGGACAGTAAGAATGGGCAAGTGCTCATGAGAACCCAGGAAGGAAATGCCAAGGGATACCAAGGTGGGACGCCACTGACTAACTACTGGAGCAGAGGAGTCCCACAGGTGGGATGCATCTTAACTGAAACACCCCTTTAACACAGTTTTATTCTGTTAATTTAAAAGGTTTTTATAAGTGAAAATGTTTCATGGTGTTACATCACTGCATACAAGTTATTAATAATTCTGCTTTTTATATATGTGAAAGAACTATAAACCTCCTTTAAGAAACATATTTTGTGCAACACATAATTATGTCTGTCGTTATCAGCAGCACATGCTAGGGATGCAAATCATTGTTTAATTGCCTATGGCATAATTGTAATTGTTTTAATTGTTTATTCATTTATAGTGTGCACCGGGCCCGTGGGCATCTGGGCGCAGAGCAAGTTACATTGATACATATGACAGGACATCAAAATACAGATAGAGCAGGTTACAAAGTTACATAAAACAGGAAAACAATATACAGATATATGTGATATACAGATATATACAGGTGAGTGTGGCATCAATGTACATATATACAATAGATAGATTCCTTAGTTATTATTACTTATTTAGGTGTAGTCTGCAGAGAGATGTACCAGGTAACAGGCCAGGGGGTTAACAGTCTAGGGAGTGCAGCCACTTCTTGACTTTAGTTTTAAAGCATTGGAAGGGAGATATGTCTCTTAATTAATCAGTGATAGAGTTCCATAGTTACACAGCCAAGACTGGGAAGCTAGCACCTCATGTTTTTTTAAGCTTGAACTTGGGTATCCTAAGGCTGTTGGTTTGTGCTACTCTGATAGGTTGTGTTGAGGTGTATTTGGTAAATTATATGAGTGAGGTATAGAGGAGCCTTGTTGGATAAACATTTATGAGTAAGGTTGAGTGATTTGAGCTTGATTCTGTTGTTTACGGAGAGCCAATTGGGTTCACCTCTCACGTGAGATATGTGCTGAGTTTAGGGTATACCTAGAGCTGCTATGAGGGCATTATTCTGGATTGTCTATAGTTTAGTGGTGTTGTGTTTGCTGGTCCCTAAGTATAAGTCATTGCAGTAGTACACTTTGGATTGGATTAAGGCCCTTTCTATTGTAATACAGTTTACCATGGACAGAAATGGTTTGCATGCATAAATCAGTTTGCACGTATGTTGGAGGCAGAAGCTGTGGCGTTGATTTGTTTGTTGAGGTTGAGAGCCGAGTCCTTGTAGAAACCTAGGGTCTTGAGCTGCTTAGATACATTCATCCTAATTCCAGAGTTATATTGGGTAGAAAGTTTAGTCAGTCTTTTTGGGGACCAAACGATTAATAGCTCTGTCTTTTCGTCATTGAGACATAAGCCGTGGGTGGCCATCCATGTTTGTATAATGAGATAGATTTTGTTGATCATAGTAACGTCTTTGTCATAGTCGCCTATGATGGGGATGGGAATAAAAGTATCATCAGCATAGTTGGTTTATGAGACACCCAGATTGTCAAGTGTGTCGAATAGGGGCTTTGTAAATATATTATACGGGGTTGGGAAGATGCAGGAGTCTTGTGGTACTCCGCATGTAATAGGTACTGGGTCTGCTGTTGAGGAGGATGAGAAGACTCTCATGGATCTGTTGTCCAAGAATGAGCTTATCCAAGTGGTGGCTTCCTTAGAAAAACGGGCAGCTGATTTAAGGTGATTGCACAGGACATTGTGGTCGACAAGGTTGAACGCAGTGGGCAAGTCTAGCAGGATAAGCATGGAGGCTTCACCTTTGTCTTTCTGTCATCTAGTTGATTCTTCAGGTCAATGAGGGCCTTTTCGGTCCCATGTCTCGGCCTGAAGCCTGATTGGTGAGTGCCCAGTAGGGTCTTGATCTCCAGATAAGCGTGTACCTGGAGATAGGAGGCTTTATTGAGGATTTTAAGAAGTCATGGTATGGTTGTGATTGGCCAATAATTGGTGGGAGTGTTGGGGTCTAGATTAGTTTTTTTTAGTAAGGGTAGTACCCAGGCATCTTTGAGATTGTTATGTACTGAGCATGATTTAAAGGAGGAATTGTTTAATGTTCAGATGAAAGGAGCCAGGTTTTTTGCGGCTTCTTTAATGATAGGTGCTGGACATGTGTCCCCTAGGCATTTAGACGGTTTGAGGGAAGAAATTATCTTTTAAGCCACAGCAGTTGAGAGAGAGTTGAATTTAAATTGGTGACTGGGTCTGGTTTGTTTAGTGGAGGTTTCTTGCAATATGGCTTCTTGTGTTTCTAAGGCAATCTTATGTAGGGTGGCTTTTTTGACATTCATTTTTTCTTGGAGCAAGGTTTACTTTATTGCAAAGGGTGTTTTGGATGTCTGTACACCAAGATTTGTTTTTGATGCAAGAGTCCCTAAGAGTGACCGGGGTTTCCAATTCCCTTAGGATAGAGAAGATTTCTCTTGTGCTTGAGCTGGCTTTTTCTATTCTATTGTTAAACGTGTCTTTTTTTGTTTGAATGATTTCCTTTTTGTACTTAACAGCCAGGGAGGTGAGAAAGAGCTTGTTCTGAGCTGTCGGGTTGTTTTTTCATCTGGTCTAAGCAAGTCTTTTCTCAATGCGCAGAGTTTTTACGCTGGGAGTAAACCACGAGTTTAGGTGAGCTAAAGGTTCTCTTTGCTGAGATTAAGGTGCAATGGAATCGATAGCCGAATTAACGGAATTATTGTACAGGTCAACAAGAGCTGTTGAATTGGAGGGCAGGGTTACAGAGTTAGTGATAGGTTGTAGCAGGGCAGGAGGTTGGGGACTGTGATGTTTTTCAAATTCCTAGTTAGGGCAGGTGGGGCCATGGGTCTAGCCGAGTTGGTTTGAGGACTGTCGTGGATGGTGAATGAGATCAGGTTGTGATCTGTCCACACGCATGGTTCAGTATTTGTTATTGATGACAGGCAGTTGATGTCTGCGATCCAGTCCAAGGTGCGACCTTTGGTGTGTGTAGGATCGTTATTCCTGAGGGTGAGTCCTGCTTCTGTGATAGCATTAGATAGGATGTTGAAATTTGTGTCGTTCGGGTCATTCAGACATAGAGTCTCCAAGTAGGATAGTTTGGGAGCTGGGTTTGGTGTTGGTGTTAAGGAGGGTAGTTATGTCTTCTTTGAATTTTCCTAGTGATCCCGGGGGATGGTATGTCAGGTGCATGGACACGGTGCGGCAAGCAGATAATCGTAGTTTAACTGACAGTAATTCGGCAGATTGTAGAGGGGTACATTCCATTTCCGCTCAGCCATGACTCCAGCACAACCAAACCACCCCTATTATTCACTGCACCTACCCTGCATCCTAGCTGAGTGTCCACTGTACCCTAATAATGTAACCAATGGCCAGTGCTCATGGCTTGCAGCCATGGCCAGTCTCCAAATCTCTGAGGCATGGGCTTCGCCCATGCAGCATTATCCAATAATCAAATTGGGGTACACATGTGCGTTTGCTGAGGGTCAGGCCCACTACAGACACCAAATGTACATCACTAGTATTTTTACTTACATTCTTACACTTTACAAAACTAAAACACAAGACATATTTCCAAAAACATGCTTTCAGTTCCATGCTCATCACACAAATTCGTTGCTATCTAGTCCACCACTTCAAGTTGTAACCCCAAGCAGAATATTTTCAAACCTACCGCTTCGGCCATGCCCTATACCCCAATAAGGAAATTACAGTACACATTTCTCCTTGCTGACAACCAGTCCCATTGCACAAGCACCAATGTTGTATTACTGTGTTGTGTACTTATATTTTACACTTTCACAAAAATAAATCACTTGGCATATTTGCAAAACCATGCTTTGAAGTTCTTGCTGACCCTCCTTGTGCATATTTGCTGCAATCCCATCCAGCACTTCAACTTGTACCCACAAGCAGAATTCTTTTCCCATTCACACCTATCCTTATTTCGAAAAACATTACCACATAGCCTGTGCATGCCCACTTTAACTCCATTGCTGGTCCGCCATGACCCGGACAATCGGGCCACTGCCCATGGCCACAGGCTATACCTCAGTCACCAAAAGTATCACTATTTATTGTACCTACATTATGACACTTTTTTCAGAAAATAAAACATGCACACATTTACAAACTATGCTTTCAGGTCCTTCCCAATGCTCCTTACATGCGTTTGCTGCAAATATGGCATGTTTTATTTTTTGAAAAGTGTCAACATTTACGTACATAAAATAGTCATATAACTTAGCCACCACTTGACAAAATTCATTCAGACTTTGCACAAACATTCAAGGTTGGATCTACAATAGTTCTGAAAACATCTGTACACATTTGTCAAACTGTAACAAAGTTATACACCATCTAAAAATATTGAGAGCCCGACTCTAATGTTGTCCCCTCTTGACAAAATCCCACCAAACATTGTAAAAACATTCATATCTAGATCTAAAATCTTTTTGGAAACCTTTGTGCGCATATGTCAAATGGCACCACAATTATAAGCCTTTAAAATATGTCCCGTGTTTTATTTTTTCTAAAGGGTCAATATGTAAGTACAAAAAATTGTGACATAACTTTGGTGCCTGGGCAATGAGCCTTGCCCTGAGCAAGGACAAATGTGTACTGTGGTTTGCTTATTTGTGATGTTATCTTTGAAGTCCTGGGTGTTAGTCTTAGCAGTGCACAGAGGTGGTGTGATTTATGGTTGCTTCGCTTACCATAACTGGTGAATTTCAAGTGGTTTCCGGTTTCAGGAAAAAACTTTGTTAAAGAGACGTTATGGTTACAAATAAAACCGAAAACAGAAAATTCCTTGAATTTCACCATATATATATTTTATTTTTCTTCAGATTGTGTTGTAAGGTCAGGTTTTGATCATGTTATTGTCTGCATAGTCACTTCTTGCATATTTTGCCTCTTTGGAAATTGTTCTTCATTGATACATCTACAGCCACTTATTGCAGACTGCCTGCCGCCATTTTGAAAACTTCTTTGCCGGCATTTATTTCAAGACATTGAAGCAAACTGTTGTTTGGTTTTTATTCATTTTAATTGTCTCCTTATACACAGACAAGATAGTTTTGGTTGATTGTTTCAGACCGGAAATGAGTCAAATATTATGTTTTTTTATTTGTTTGTGGGTTTGGAAAAATGCTTTGTAAAATACTCACTAAATCCTGGTTCTGATGCTGCATTAGGTTACACCTCCCTTTCTTTGGAATGATGCCATTCATAGTTCAATGGCATTAAGTGCTCACTAGCCATAACCTATCAGGCGTCCTCAATTTTCAGTTATGTTAGGGAAATTGTATTGGAAAGAACTTAGACAAACAACCTACAGGAAGCTCTTTAAAATGTATGACGATGGCCTAATAAAAATATGAGTTTTTATTTCAGAGATTAAAATATAAACATCATCTGATATCTCGATCATACACATCCTTCAGGCACTATAACTGTTCGGTGTGTTCAAGCATCTGACTTTGACAGATGAGAATCGAAAATACTTACCTAGAACAGACAATTTAAGGATTAAGTAATAGATGTTATTACAATACCTTTACAGGCAATGTACATCTTCATGTCTGTCGCTAATACGTCAGATCTGTTGCTAAACTGCTCAGTATAACTTGCAGTGTGGGGAGGGGTTTGCTGATTGAACACAGGTGTATCCGTTAATGCACAGCCACCAGCCTTATGTTAACCTAAGATCTTTGTTGAACTAGTTATTACAGATGGCACCAAATGTAATTGCTAATTTTCTGCTCGAGTGGTTACATATTTTCTTCAAATCTGAGAAGTTATTCATCCCTCTTCGAATGCCATTTCTCAGGCTTTAAGGCAGATGTGTCATTGGTGCACAGACTGGTAATTGAACCTGTCACTTACAATCTACTGACTTCATTCTTCAGAAATGTGACTACTGCTTCATTCACCTTCTCGCTTATTTTTCTCTCTGTATCAAATGTCTTACCTGCACCTGAGCTAACAGATAGTCAATGTTTACTTTTTCAGCTTTCTGGTCACAGAGCGAAGGATGGAGAAGCCCAGGCTGAATATTACATTACTTTCATTTTCAAGGCTGTTTGAAAAAAAGGAATGTCAGGTATTGAAATAAAAATATAAAATAAAAGCATACTGAGCCGGATGCTTCGAGATAACATTCTTAAAATTAATGAAAGCAGCAACTATTTGGTCGGCAAAATTAAACATCATGCATGAACTGTTTGTCAAAGGGCTGGATCACAGAAAATCGAAAATGTTCCGGGGATGTATTTTTGGGATTGTTTGATTGGAAGAAAGATGGCCTGTGCTTTTCAAGGGGTTGTGCTTCAGTGAAAATGGTGCATAGACCAACTGCGCTGGATATATGAGAAGCTTCATGTACAATACAACGGTATTGCAGGGTCCTGAGTTCACGTGGGTTCTGGGAGCACACTTCAATATACAGGACAAAAAGAATGTCCTGACCTATAAGACACTCCCATCCTGCACACTCAAGGGCTAAGTATAGCCAAACAGTTTACAAGTAAGTGTTGATTGATTGTATGACAGTTATATTTCTCTTAGTAGGCCCACACTATTTCTTTTTTTTACAATGTTGTTAAGATGACTCAAGGTCCATCCATCAACAAAATCCAATCACACATCATAACCCCTCATATGCAATGTCCCTCTCTAATTAGTCACCACATGGACTGTGGCTACATTTGCAAAGTCAATCACCTGCCACTAATTAATTTGCAGTATTTCTGTGTTGGCAGGTGGCTGATATAACTCTTATTAGCACTCAATGTGGGCGTGCGAGCGAATCAGGGGTCTCAGAATGCGTGCTAAATCTAACAATGTGTGTTGAGTGTTGTTGGGGTTGCAAAATTATTGCTGTGCTGTCCTGCTGTCTGCACATTATTTTCAACGTGGAGGAGGAGCCTAACCACTCAAGACCCTGCCTGTTTGTTTGTTTGTTTGTTTGTTTGTTTGTTTGTTTGTTTGTTTGTTTGTTTGATTGATGTATAGAGTGCACCGCACCCTGGGGCATATGGGGGCATTACAAGACATCTTAGTGAAAAAGGTATTAGCATACAGTTGATAATGCATGTGATGTATATATATAAATAAAGAAGTGTTTAGAGGACGTACATAAGGAAAATATACACGTAAATGGGGGAAATGATATGAGCAAGACATGAGTAAGCATTACAGATGGAACATAATGATGAGCATCTAGGTAGCATAAGAGATAAGAGCTGAGTAGAACAGGGGTGGAATTAGTTAGATGTTGGAGCTCTGAGCAGTTGGATTGATGGCATCGTTGATATAAAGCCATTTTTTGGCATTAGACCTGAAGTTTTGGAAGGACTGGTTTGTACGCAGATTAATTGGGAGGGTGTTCCAGGCGAAGGCTGCTCACACAGGGAAGCTGTTGCCGCCAGCTCTTTTCAGGTTAAAGTGTAGTACTGTGATGCAAAAGGAATTGGCTGTCCTTGTGGGTCTGGATGATGTTTTCATGATAATTATGGCTTTTAGGTACTGTGGTGCAGCAATATTCAGGCATTTGTGGGTAATGGATACTAGTTTGTATTGGATCCTATCTTTGATGGAGAGCCATTTCTGGTTTCTTCCTGTTTCTGTGATATGAGCTCTCCTTGGGATGCTCAGGGCAGTTCTAAGAGCGCTATTTTGTAATGTTTAGAGCTTGATTAGTACTAGTTTGTTAGATCCTGCACAGAGTGCATTGAAGTAGTCAGGTTTGGACATTATTAGTGTTCTCACTAGTATAAGGCAGCTGTTAGTGGAGAGGTAAGGTTTGCAGGTATGAATAAACTTGCATGTGTAAGGAGTAGATGAGGCTGTCGCATTGACTTCCTTTCTAAGGTTCAGTGTAGAATCTAGGTAGAATCCTAGGGTTTCTGTATCCTTGGCAGTTTTGATGATGTTGCCATCAATGTTGAAGGATGAATACTGCATGTCCAGTTTGTTCATGTGGTTAGGGGCACCTAGTATTAGAATTTCCGTCTTCTCATCATTCAGGCAGAGGCTATGGGTAGCCATCCATGCCTGAATGATGAGGTATCTTTTTGTTTCGGAGGGCAAGGTCTGAGACGTAGATTCCAGTTACGGGTATGAGTATCTGAATGTCATCTGCATAATTTGTGTAGATGACACCCAGATTATCAAGTTTGTCAAATAGGGGCTTAGTAAATACGTTATATAGCATTGTGGAGACTCATGAGCCTTGCGGCACTCCACACGTAATAGGGACAGGTCCGCAGCCACAGTGGGTGAGAAGACCCTCATCGATCTGTTGCTTAGAAAGGATTTGATCCAGTCTCTGGCCTCTGGGAGAAGTTCACCGCAGACGACACGTGTTGGCATAGTATGTTATGGTCCACCAGATCGAAGGCAGCTGACAAATCTAACAAGATGAGTAGTGCACATTGTCTGTTATCTTTTAGTTGGTCTATTTGCATCTTCATATCAATTAGAGCCGTTTCCGTGCCATGGAGAGGCCTGAAGCCCGATTGTCTGAGCCCCAGTAAGTTTTTGATCTCTAGGTAATGCTGGATTTGGATGTATGCTGCATTGTCGATTATTTTAAGTGAGAAGGGTACCGTTGTTATCAGCCTATAATTAGTTGGTATGGTAGGGTCAAGGGATGCTTTCTTGAGGAGCGGTAGGACCTAGGCATCTTTGAGGTTTGTGGTAACCTGGCAGGTCCTGAAGGAGGCATTTATTAATTTAGTAATGAAAGGTGCTAGGTCTCTGGCTGCTTCTTTGATTATTGGTGCCAGACAAATGTCACCTTGGCATCTTGAAGGTTTAAGAGAAGAATGATCTTTTCGACCTCAGGAATAGTAACTCTATATAAAATAAAATAAAATAAAAATTCTAGTGTGTTGGGGGATAACTTATTATGTAGTTTCTGATTTGTCTTGCGGCTGACTATGAGGAGCCATTTCCTAGATATTTTGTTTTGTAAGGTGGCAATTTTATTGGTTAGGGCATTTTGAATGTCTGTGCACCATTCTTTGTTTTTAGGTTGGGAGTTGTCGGGTGCTATAGGAGATTCTAATTCCCTCAAGATTGCAAAAAGTTCCTTAGTACTGGAAATAGCATTCTGAATCATGTCTTCTTCTGTTTCTTGTTTAGTACTGATGATTTCAGCTTTGTAGTGGGAGGTTATTTCAGTTACTTTGTCTTTGTTTTCTTTGGAAGGTAGAGTCTTCCAGCTAGATTCTAGTTTTCTTTTTTCCTAAGAGCCTTCAACTGAGGGGTGAACCAGGTATTGAGGTGAGCTTTAGGTTTACTCTTATGGAGTTTAAGTGGGGCGATGTGATCCAAGGCTTGGGACATGGTTTTGTTGAATAGGTCAACAAGTTCTTCTGGGTCTTGGTGGAATTTAGAGTCAGGATCAGGATAGGCATCAGCTTATCTGTGGTGATGTTGCATTTATTTCTCGTGGAGGGAGGTGGCACAAGAGTTTTGGGTTTGGTAGTGAGTCGATTGGCACAGATGGTGAAGGAGGTAAGAGGATGGTCGGTCAAAGTCTGGGGCTCGATGACTGTGATGGAGGTGGCACAGTTGTGGTCGGCAACCCAGTCTAGTATTATTCCTTTCTCATGCGTCGATTGGCTAATTCTTTGCGTGAAATCTAGTTCAGTTAGCGAATCCGCAAGTGATTTATCTGCATGATCATTGGGGTTTGAGAATCCTAAGTTAAAATCACCTAGTATTAGGATCTGGGAGGTGCGTTTAGTGTTGTCAGAGAGTATCAGGATAATATCCTCCTCAAATGTTCCAATGGGGCCAGGAGGCCTATATATTAGGTGTAGAGTTAGTGTGTTAGTTTTGGAAATGGCTAGTTTGACTGTTAGCAGTTCACAAGATTTGACTGAGGGGGCAGCTGTTACTCTAAGGACTAGGCAGGTTTTTGTGACAAAGGCCACCCCGCCGCCTTTGGAAGTTTCTCTGTCCATTCTTATTAGCGTGTAGGAGTCAGGGATGGCTAGGAGGAGGGTGGGCCCTGCTGCAGCATGTAGCCACGTCTCAGAGATCGCTAAGAAGTCTAGATCCTTGTTAATGATAGTGTCAGCAATATTAGTTGCATGAGCGATGATGGATCTGGTGTTTATTAGGGCACCGTTAATGAGGGGGGTTTGCTGGAGGCTAGTGTTATCTTTGACTATTTTAGATTTAGAAGTGACATTTTTGGTGGTAAGGCTTTATTTTTTTGACACTGTTAGATCAGGTTTATTTGGACGGGTAGTCGAGTAGGCTTTTACCTGATGTAGGTCCTCTAATAGTACGTCTTTAGAAAGTCTCAAGCCAAGTCTGATATTGCGGTGGTCCCCGCGGTAGGGTTGGTTAGCTGTGGGTTTAGATGAAAATAACTTTATCCACTGACTCAGCGTAAGGTGGGATAGACTGAGTTGGTTAGTGAGATAGTTACTACATCTGTTGGATATTAAGTTAGGTAGGAAAGGTGTTGGTGTGATGTTATGAGTTTCAATAATATTTTGGCTAAATGGAGGAAGACATTTTGTGGGTTTAATCTCCCTTGGGGATTCATGTTTAGTGTAGTGGTTGTTTCTATGAATTGATTGAGAATGAGCACTAAAGAGTACTGGAGGCTCGCAGCTAGAGGGAGCACATGGCCAGCTAAGTAAGGTTTAGTGTGCTAAGGTCAGTGTTATGCATGTTTGTGTGTCTGTGGCAATTGGTTGTCCTAAGGGCTCTTATTGGGTGGTGTTGTAGGTGTCGGGCAAGAGCAGAGTGGACTAGGTTGAGCAGATCCGTGGACTTCTGATTTGCTATAAGTGTTCGCTGACACTGATATTCAAAATAGGCATGGAGTGAGTGTAAGGGTACTTGGCATAGGTTCTGTGCACTGCGGTCGGTGAGGGGGAGGTGAGACGGTGGCGTGTACTATGCATTGTTCTGGGCACTGTGGTGGGAATGCTGACAAAGAGCAGAACAACAATAGAATGCAGATACAAACAGTACATTTGGAACAGAACAACACTAGGCACTGGGCACTGTAGTGATAATGCTGACTAAGAGCGGAACAACAGTACAATGCAGATAAAAACAGACAATTTGGAACAGAACAACAGTAGAGTACAGATGAAAACATTCGATTGCTCGGATTAGTTACAGCGTTGGAAGTATCACTCGGAATGATGTACTGGTATGGGTCCGGCAATTACACAATATGCAGGGGTTATGGTACTTAGTACGGCGGAAGCATCAGTAGACGCTAGGTGATGCATGGTAGCTAGATCTGCATATCAGCAGTTGGAATAACCAGAGTGTTGGTGCTGTGTGGGCTGGGCCATTGCGGGAGACACGCTGTGTCTAATTGGCGGTCGCAGCACTAGATACGGTAAGCGTCTTAAGCACTTTTGGGGCAATGGGCATGGATATCTTTGGGGCCCCCCTCCACCAAACCAAAGGAATTATGGGATCAAGAATACTGGTCGCGACCCCCACCTATTGTGCTCACAACCTATAGGTTGATATGCTGTCCCGCAGCATAATAAGCACGTTTACTCCCTTTATGTCCCCTTGTCCTCTTCATTCTTGCTCTAAACAGAATGTTAAACAAGTAGCATTTGAAGACCAACATTAGCAGTCTACAAATGGGTTACTGTTCTAGTACATGCAGGATACTTTTTATCAATAACATTCAGGAAGGTAGATGTAGTATTAATGTAGGACTGTATGCAAAAGGTTCATGTAATAAACAGAGAACTCACATTAGCTGCCTCATAGAATGCAAAAGTGCTCATGCATGGATAGAGACCACCATTTGGAAGGAAGTAGAACGCTACACATACCGTATCATGGATAGTGTAGGTAAATTAGAAGCTACCAGGAAGGTGTCTGTATACAGACAGACTGAGATTAGCGGTGGGATATTTTTTTTTCAAATAGTGTTGCCATTAGATGTCAAAGGAACACATGCCTGTGGTGTACGATATAAATATGCTCACTATTAACACAGTGAAACCATGAATAAGGCTTTTATGAAGATCATACCATGAGAAGGCAATCACTCGGAAGGGCTGACCATTTTGAAAAGTTTAGGGATTGGCAATATTGAGAGGTTCGGCAATACAATATTAAATGAGATGCCCATGATCACCCATTGGTTAATGGGTGAAGGGGTGAAGCTGGGATTTATGCCAACTCAGCAATTTCTGCATTTGAACACTTTCCTTTCCAGTTCTTACCTTGAACTAAAACAATCTCATTGTATTTTAAAAAAAAAAACTGACTTGGAATGTACACAAATCAAATTACCAAACATGACAATTTTTAAACAAAATATTATAGAAGGGTGTTATGCAAAAGGGTAATGATTCTAGCTTCATTCTCTCCATCATCAAGGGAAGTATATAAGAACCAGCATACCAATCGATGTGATTTGACACATTTAATCTGTGTTTGTCTTTTGTATCTTAAAGCTTTAAATACTTCCAAAACAATGGCTTGTGATATTTTCATTCATAAACGTGCATAAAAACCTTTTTGACTTTTACCAAAAAGCAAACCGTTTTTGTGTCAAACAAGAAGGCCTTAAAATATGCTTGCCTGAGGCCTGCAACATAATATCTGCTCTCTTCTGCCTACCAACCTTCCACCCAAATGGCCTACATAAGAAGAATGATCAAGTAACGGGCTAAATGATACCAGCAGCATGTAAGAAGGCAAATCTCACAGAAGACAGCCCAGTAATGTAAGATATATTAGGTGATTTGACCAGAATCACTGTATCGTCTGCTGGCCAATCCAGGATACAAACATGAATGCTGTTGTTCCATAGTCTTGAATTTGGATACTTATTGACCTCTTGGACTAACAGTTTATGCCATCGTTGGAGGCCATTGCCTAGGTTTTACAACACCCCATCTGAACAAACCGATTTCTGGACCTTCACCATATGGATGATATGTTAGTTTTTATAGCAAACCCTTTCTGGTATAGGTACATTGCTGATGATAGCAGATGTTGTTCTTCAAAACCAAGTACATATGCAGGCAGGTTTATAAACTTCTTGTATAGGAAAGGCTCAGCCAGCCTTGCTGGAATGTGATATTCTAGTTTTGCATATGAACATGTATCTCTGCAATGGGTGCTTCGCACACTGAGCTAACTTCTGAACCATTGTGGCACTCAATGTATCAATGTGCATTTCACCATTCCCTTCTGCACATGATAAACATAATTCCCACAGGAAGGAAAGAATGCTACAGAGTTGAGCCATAAGGAACACACAAACTATGTATACTACACTGAACACAGAAAGCAATACATGATGTAATCAAGGCAGAATGCACTTGCCAAAACAGAAAGGCAATGGATTTAGAGACTCAGCAGCAACCCATACAATATCCTGACATGTGCTATTTAAGACTGGTGAACAATGGAATATCACTTCTTCCGATCAACTAGCCTTGTGGGGCCCACTCCAAGGTGAGGGCCCCACAAGGCTGGTGGCCCTTTTGCCCTACCATAAAAACATCTCTGCGTCTCGCAAATCATACTGAGTTGTGTAAGACACAATTTAGGAGCGCTAAAAAGCTTAGGTGCAATCGGTCAGAGTGTTGAGACTATCTATAGTAGTATTCAGTACTTGAGATCTCAGTTAGCATTCAATGTATTCACTAACAGCACATTACAGCTATACATTTGAATCAGACAGGCAGAGTATGGAAAATAGACAATATAGTTGTTGATGTGGTAAGTTATTGGAGGTGGTGCGGCATGGCATTTGTTTCCGTTTGTAATGCATTGCAGGTAAGGACATAAGGGAAATAAGGACAGTAACTATTCACAATAATCGTGTGTAAGCGAACACAGCAAATGGGATCGTGGAAGCAAATACAGTACTTGGAAGGTAGTTTGGATGTGCGGGAGTCAGCGTTTCTGGCGCACGGTGCACATCCAGCTATGTCAGGCTCAGTCAGGAGCCTTTCATGGATGCCTTCGTTGGGGCCGGCTAACGCCTGCCGGTGCCCCATGATAGGCTAAGAGGAGGTGTCTGCCAATCAGGGGGCAGGGGGCAGATGCTCACGGCAGAGGCAGGAAGTGACGATTGATTACGATGGTTGCAGTGGTTTCCAGGCAGCGGCAGCCATTTTAGAGTTCGACATCTGTATGTTTGACAAATATCAACAGAATAAGAAATGCGTTATGACGTGGGTGCCAAGCATGTGGAAGCAACTTCGAGCTCCACAACGGATCGCATTTATATGCAATGATGGGGTGGTGAGCGACGTGCGAAGCCTGATGGGGTCGCGAGGTGTGGAATAAGCCCAATGGCTGACTTCGCTTGTTTCAGGACGGCAACAAGATGGCAGAGCTGCTCCTGCAGACTGCAGATGAAGGGAGCTCCTGCTCCTATGGGAGGTGGCACACTATGGGACCCGGGCTCAGTCGGGAGCCTTTCTTGGATGCCTTTGTTGGGGCCGGCTCACACCTGCCGGTGCCCCACGATCGGCTAAGAGGAGGTGTCTGCCCAATCAGGGGGCAGATGCTCACAGCAGAAGCAGGAATTGCCGATTGATTACGATGGTCGCAGTGGTTTCCAGGTAGCGGCCATCTTGGAGTTGGACATCTGTATGTTTGGCAAATGTCAACAGATTAAGAAATGCCATGTTACAACAGGGGTGGCAAGCATGTGGAAGAAACTTCTAGCTCCACAACGGATCGCATTTATATGCAATGAGGTGGCAGTCAGTGACGTGAGAGGGCCGATGGGGTTGCGAAGTGTGGAATAAGTCCGATGGCTTACCTCACTTGTTTCAGGATGGCGGCAAGATGGCAGAGCTGCTCCTGCAGCCTGCAGGTGAAGGAAGCTCCTGCTCCTATTGAAGGTGGCACACTATGGGGTTGTTGTGCGAGCGGAGTTGTGTTGAGTGTTGTTGGTGTTGCAACATCATCACCGTGCTGAACCTGAGTCTGCTCACTATTTTCATCATTAAGGAGGAGCATAACCACTCAAGTACCCTGCCTGGATCAGAGCAATCAGAGTGTGTTGAGTGTTGCTGATATTGGCGGTGTGGCGGGGAGCAGACTCATAGGTATGGTCCTTACTAACTTTTGACATTTTCTGATCCCCTCCCTGCACTCATCACTGCTTTGCACCCTGAGGCCAGGCCCCGCCCAGGGCTGCCTCCTGGTGGAAAATTGACTCTCCCCCTCCTCGTCACATGCCTATCAAAATCAGCAAGGCAGCAACAAAACACGCCGCTCTTGCCCAGAGTAACATGCCTACAACCTGTTTGCAGCCCAGTGTTAAAAACCCGCCCATAAAATGCAGTGCAGGCCTAATACTAGAGGGAGAGGTTCTGGAGGGCCCGGACAGTGATCCAAGCCTTTCATTTCATTGGGAAGCGGGTCCCTGTACTGGGGACAAACCCCGGTCCGGACTAAGAAAAGATAGCACCTCTGTAATTATGCTTCCAGAGCAAACCCGCTCTGAGACGGGATACAACAATAACAATTCGCTGTTGGAGCTTTGCTATTCTTTGCAAGCCTTGCAAGCCTTGCTGCAGCCGAGTTCATTGCAATGCCAATCTGTATTGGAGACGGCCCTCAGCTTCACTGCCTGTACATTCCACACTCTCACCTGAAGTGACTGAGAGCACATCCTAAGAATCCTTGTCAGTACAGCCTGCCACTACGTTCTAGTACATACAGGATACTTTTTATCAATAACATCCAGGAAGATAGATGTAGTATTAATGTAGGACTGTATGTAAAAGGTTCATGTAACCCATAATAGACAGAGAACTCACATTAGCTGCCTCATAGAATGCAAAAGTGCTCATGCATGGTTAGAGACCACCATTTGGAAGGAAGTAGAATGCTACACATACTGTATCATGGATAGTGTAGGTAGATTAGAAGCTATCAGGAAGGTGTCAGTACAGCCTGCCACTACGGCTTTGTCTCCTAGATTATCATCTACGCCAGAACTTTACCCACAGTCGGGCAGTTCAGATTATTGTGATGCTACACAATACACAACACAAATCTCTAACCCCAACCTCCATAGCCACAGCAATATGGGGAACGCTGAATGCAATGGTCCTCTCCACTTTGCAGTAAAGGTCATTTTAAAGCTATGTGGCACGATTCTTTAGGAATTGAAGCTACAAAGTGCAGTCATTCGGACCATAGCTGACCATGCAAAGATCGGGCCATCCATGAAGGAAATAAAGATCCCGGACTCAGGCCTTGCTCAATTATCCTCCAATGCAGCCTTAACTCTGGGAAAAACTTCTGGTATGCTTGTGGAAGTGCCAAAAAACAACTGAGTAAGTGAGCAACCGATAGAAATCGAGGATCACGACCAGTCTGAAGGCTCCTTGATCTTACAAACCAGGAAACAATGGAGTCAGGTTTAACAAAAACCATGGTAAAGAAACCGACTGATCAATCTAAACCTTTGTCCCTCCATTGAATTCCACTATTGCCTCTGTGTCAAGACCTATGACACGGAAAGTCAGAAGAAAGGGAATCAGTCGATCCCGATGCTCACAAAATGAGGCTGGAATTTTAATGGGCTGGCTACTCAAGAATAACAAAGCAGTGCACTATTAAGAGTCATGCCTAGATGAAACAGAGATATCATGTGAATCAGCGAACAACAATGCAAGTAAGTCTTCTGGTACTGCAGCAGTCAGGGCACCTTTTCTGGGGAACTTATCATTCAATGAAAAGCTTGTCAATCCCTCTGCCAATTTAATAGGGGGACTGGCAGTGCACCTTCTTTGGAACCCTTAAAGTTAACCATCACTTTGAGCAGCTCACCCACACCTCTTAAGTGGCTGAATCGCAGTCAACTGATCGGTTTATTACATCGGATTCCACACCTTAGAGTGCTGAACTCATCAGACTTTGTCTTTGTTGAGCCCATACAGAAAGCAGGTATTACTATATCAAGGATCCACCACACACTACCCCAAATTGTTTCCTTAACACATGCACAAAAACCTAAGCTCAAAAGTCTGTGCTGCATGTTAGATAAGAACTATACAAGCGCAAGTGCAGAGGGGTGTTGTCTCAAATTTGGTGGATGCTCTCAAGCCGCAGCTTAGGGAAAAGCTTCCATAACTTCGACTGCAACATCGGCCAGGCTAACAAAATGAAACAGGCTGACCTGGCTAAAGGGCATACTTCATACCCAGGGTCTCGAAACCAAATTAAATTTGAACATTGCATGTTGGAACACCAGAGGCAATTTGCAGCTGCTGGGCAAAGTGGGCTCAATGGAGATGTTAACAAAACATGACGTGATAATGCTCCAAGAAACATGGCTGATGTCTGAAATTGTGATAGATGATTTTGACGTGTATAAAGTTTTGCCAAAAAAAGGCCCACAGACACGGCCTCTTAATTGGTGTATCAAATGTTTTTAATAAATTCCATTTCAAAATGTTTTGGTAGTAGAAATCCAAACTGGAAAAGGGAAAGTGAGGGAAAATGTGCTGATTATCAGCATATATGCTACCACTGGGTTGGAGAATTTAGACAAGATCTATGAAATTGTTGAAGAAATTATAACTCAGTAAGACGGGGATGGAAAGAAAGGCATAATCCTATCAGGTGGTGATTTAAATGCTTGCTGCATTGACAAGCACAAGGACCCAGAGTATAGAAATGTAACAGGTAATTGTGTGATGTTGCAGGCAATTGAAAATGCAAAAGGGAGGCCTTCCTGAAAGAGTGGAACCTGTCTTTGGTAAATGGTAGGACCACAGGTGCCATGCCGTGCCAGTTCACCTGGAGTGATGGCTGCTCCAGGGATATGTTAGATTATTTCTTTGGCAGCAACTTGGCCCTGGACCAGAACCATGAGCTTAAGGTGACTTGCCAATTGCATAGTGACCATGCCAACCTGTTCCTCAGTTTAGACATCCTAGTCCATTATATTGGTCACAAAATAAAAGGGGGCCTGATGAGAAACTACACAGGCAATCGTATCTGCTGCTCCATGTAAAACCTCCATAGAGTGGCCTTGGTAGTTGAAAAATTCCATAGTGATATGTATGCTCTGGTGGGCTACTCCTAATCAATTTGAAAACTCGATAAAATAATTGGCTGTGTGCATAGGGACAGTTAGGGGAAACTGGGCTGCAGCCCCGGCAAATGGCCACGCTAAAACCTTTGATATAGTAATTTGTGACGCTAAGCTTATGCTGAGGAAGACCATTAGAAACATCAATCGCTCCAACAATCTCAGAGGATCATACAGCATAAGTGCAGCTGGGGGAGCCAGCTCTAGGTAGTGCAATGAGGCAAGAGACTGCAGGGTTACAGATACAACTCCTAAGTGTGCCATGGCCAGGAGGCAGTGGATGTGCTTAACAAGTCATGGAGGAGTCTGGTGCCCATTGGGTTCTGAGGGTAACCAGGTGACCAGTCAGCGCACTAGATAGGTGGGTCAGCAGGGGAGAGAAAGAGAGAAAGCAGAAGTGAAAAGGAAGGTCTTGCAGTGCTTCTGAAACCTGAGGTGACATAGAATAGCCAATGATTTCATGGGAATGGTAGAAAATACAAACCTTCAAGCTGTAACTGTGTTTAATGCCTTTACCATTGTATTCAGCGTATATAGCTAATGTTCACTGTATGAACAGATGTCTGCTCTCATCAATCAGTTCCAGTCCACTGTTATGTTTGATTTCTGCTCCCCCAGAAGTAATACACAACATTGCTTCTTGCCTGGTGTGTGCACCTTTTTGACTATGGGTTTTATATGATAGGATCAGAGGACCCCTGAGTACACAATTGTCAATGAGACTCTGATTTTCCAGAGATAGGGGAGGGTGATGCATTTTGTGTAGTGTAGAGGTAGATCATTTAGATGAGGAGAAAGCTGCCATCTTGATAATATGATTACAATATTTCTGTGTGACCTCTCTAATTCTTAATTACTGTAGACTCAGGACACTGTGAATTACATTTCAAAGGAGTGAACACTTATTAAAGTGACAATGAAATGATACTGAAAGGAGTTGTGTAGACAGACCAATCCCAAGTAAGGATTTCTTGAGTTGCAAAATGAGATCCTCCTCATTCCATTAAATCATCTTGATGAAATGCAACAACAATCTAGAGTGGGATCTTATTGGAAGTGAAACATTTCAAAGGGCCTTGCTAGGTTTAAGGAATGGCATTTCCATAGAAGTTGACACTCTATCCTTAAACACCCCTAGGAGACAAGAGAGGTGACCTATGAAAAGATTAAGGACTACTAGGTGCTGTCAAAGTCTGGTACACAGGAAGGAAGCATACTTTTTTTATTTTGTGGCAAAATACCTGCAAAAATGTGGCATCCATCCGTAGCTCTGATAAGCAGAGCCAGTGCTGAACACTCTTCTATGGCACTATTAAAGGACCCACTGATGTGTAAAATCCAATCTTCTAGTATTAATGGTAGTCGGTAAAAAAGAAAATTCGAGTGATATCAAACTATTACTTAACTGATGATGAGATTTTGATACTGTCCATGTGTGCCCAGAGACTGTGCCCCTAGCCATTGCATCACACCTTCAAGACATCTAGTTCAACAATCGAGGCGCCAGGGTCAAACTCATTCACCACTGATCGAACCATTGGACCCATTTCAGCCGGTTTGCCTTATCAAGATGCAAGCATCCGATCAAATGTTTCCTTCAGGTCAAGCCAGCTTGCCCCATCAAATTGTGACTCAAACCATAGCTAAGCACCTAGAAGACTGTCTTGATGCTTTTGAGACCCCAATAAGAGACTGAGAAAAGTACAGACCCCTAAAATGATGTCTCTATACTCTGCCCCTTTGATTGTACCGTTTGCTATAGAGATGGTTTAAATAAACTTGACCCTACCTTATCAAGATATTCAAAATAATAATATTGCTTTTCCATTATCTGTGCTTGCTGTCATCTGTCATGCACAGTATAAAGCCTTTCCCCTTTAGAGTCTGAATATTCTGTGTATCTACTTACAGAGCTAGGTGTTTCGTCTTTAAGAAAGTTATCTCTTTCTAAGTAAAGAAAACATAGTTAAAGTACTTTAGAAATGGTTTGTGTAATACTTTAGTAAATATGAATATCATTTTGTTGTTGAGTGGCTTCCACAGTTGAAACGTATCACTGAAAAGTATAGCCTATCCACCAGCCTACATTACCAAAGCAGATGCAATGGTGGTATTCATATCACTTTCTACCTGTGTTATCGTTCAGACTGGGTTACTGTTTGGCTCAGTTGTAGAACCAGGTTGAATATTGCACATAGACGCCCTCTCCCTTTTGCAACAGCTGAACAACAATGGCTTTGTCACAATGGTGAACAACAAGAAGGATTCAGTACTGGTCTGTACCTACAGCTTAGAATGCCAATATAAAAGAACAAATGTAAGAACACTAGTTTAAGCATTTAATTAACATTGCACTGGACATGGAATCTGTGACGTGCTTCTAAGCAAGCAAACTTTAGAATTTGTGCTAGGAGACAACATTCCCTTTTGGAAGAAGTGCTGAGGAAACTAAAATGCTAAACAAAGCCATGCTCTTTAGGAATCAAGGAAGGCTGAGGGCAGACCAGGTTTGCGTAGTGAGTCCAAACTGCAAGATACAATAGTACAAATAGTACAAATGCCGCCCTCCACTATCCAACACGTATGAGAGGCCAGTTCAGAAAATTAAGCACACCCCAAGGTCACGGGGCCAGCACGCCGGTCCTGGGCACAGACCTCACAACCAGACACTGACACCAGATCCTATGGCTCCCCAGTTGTAAACCCCACTAGGCGATATCGCACTCCACCACTCCAGCCTACGTCTGCCCTGGGCGCCGTCATGGAACGACTGGGTAAAATGGAGGAGGAACAGCAGCAGAAGATGCAGAACATCGCCACTGCACACAGCCAGCACATGCAGGTGATCAGTGACGCCATCCAAACAGCCACAAGGATGATAGCCTGAAATAATAATGAGTGGACCAGGAGACCCGTGGGAGCGTGCACAGCCTCACTGACTGGCTTTGGACATAGGGTGTGCAAGCTGTATGAGGGTGTCTCTGCCCTTGCCAGGCTGTTGTGGGCAGGGTTGTCAGAAGATGTGGTGAAGCCCGGGGCAAAACATTTGGTGAAGCCCCCTTACAATTATTTGCACTCGGCCAGCGGCGGCACCTGCGCAAACAGGAGACTTGAGTTTGTGTGCAGGATCCCAAATATGGTTTATTACTACAACTCCAAATCAACTACAGCAAAGTTAGATTTCTCTACTGAAGAAAGGTTTATGCCAGACTAACTTTTGTATCATATACAAATATATGTATAGGAAGGCATGAGCTCTCCACTGCGCCACCTCCAACTCTCTGAGGGTCAGTCACTTTTCCAAGCAAAGAGTTGAGGGCAGATCGCTTTCTTCGGCTGGGGCCTCCCCCTGGAAACAGCCTCCCTGCTTCTCTGAAACTTGAGCAGAACCATCACCCGTTCTGGAAGCCACTCAAGACCTGTCTCTTTGCTTCTGCCTTATCCCTTCCTCTCCCTTGCTGATCACCTGCCTGATCCATGCACTGGTGACCTGGTCAAGCTCTGAATTTGGGCCAAAGTACCTGCCTGTCCTGTTGCAATCACGCACTGCCTCTTGGCTCCCCTGTACTTGTGGTCTCTATCTGTAACCCTACAGTCCCCTCTCTTGCACTTATTCGACACCCGTTGACTGCACTTATGAGTACCCACACTTGCCACCCATTGGCTGCACTCTTGTTTCTCCTTTGTTCCTGCACTTCTGCATCCTACCCCACACTCAGCACTTCTCCCCTCCCCCTTCCCTGCTCTTGCGCGATCTGACTTACACAAGGCCTAGTAAGATCTGTGTTTTGTACTACTCTTTTGTTCCCCCTTCTTGCCTTGTCGCACCTAGAAACAGGCACGTTATAAATGCCATATCATATCATTAAGAAGCACCCTGCTCCTGTGTGCGCATTAAAGAACACATCATACACAGTGACAAATGATGTACAGTGCAGGCTGGTACATTTTTTAACTGAAAAGGCTTAAATGTGTGTTCCAATTAAGCAGGATAAACAGAGCACAGTGAGGGAGCCCAAACCAAACAAGGGTTGCTTGAGGGGTGTTCTCACTCCTAAGAAAATGTTTGAAACATTGGGTTAAAATTATGCATTTTACTGCACTTTCTTTGCAAAACTGTGTAGAAATCCATTCAATTTGCAATTGGTTTTGTATGGAAGCACATGGAAAAACTCAATAGTTGCAAATCACAAACCGTGCATAGGAACATTTTCCAATACATTCCATGGCGCCTTTCCACGCGAGATATGCTAGTATAAAAATATATTCATGCTGGTTGTTCTAATTATGTCCATGCAGGCTGAATCAATAAATGCCATTATTACCATGTACAGACTCCCAGCTAGTAAAAATGCCCTGCCACAGAAAGTATATCCAGGCTGACTGTGTACCATAAGTGTTATTACAGGCTAGCTTGGCCTACATTCAATGTGTAGTATGTTTGTTTTAACCTTGATGCATAGTCTTGTGCATCAAGGGTAAACCAAAAAGAGCACTGGGAATGCTAACAGGTTGGGCATTCGTGTAGACATGGGAAAGTCATTTCTGTATTGGTATTAGCTGGCCATTGATAGTGCCGGTGCAAAATGGTTTGAGTACCTGAGCAGCTAATAGCAGTGTTTGGCAAATGCCCAATACTTATACACAAGCCAAAACTGTTGGCTTTGCCAATGCTTGTCTTTAACAGAACTTCAGCAAAAGACACGCAGGGTGTTTTTAAATCGAGTGGCCAAAGGCAGACCTGATTAAGGCATTTTTATTACACCAGTTCCGTGTTTAGAACTCCAATAAAGTCATGAACTCTCAGAAGTCTCCTTTGAGGAAACACTTGCAGGCACATTGAGGGCAAAGTTTGATGGCAAGGTGTGTTTAAAGCTAGCTCAAAGAGTTCCAGTGAGGAGGTGTTTTGGGTGAGGAGGGTAGGAACTGAGGTGAGAATTGCCATAGGGATTAGCATGGCCATGAGAAGAAATTTGGTGAAATGAGACATCTAATTCTCACAGCAGTCTGTCCTTAAGTGTGACGTTTCAGAAATGAAGGCAAGAGGTAGCTGCTTGTAACATTGAAGCTTCACCAGAATAATCTCATCCGAATGTGGAAAGATGTTAGGTGCCCCCACACATGGAAGTTTTCCCCTCCCTCACAGCCTCTGATGTTAGCGCTTCTCCCAACATTTTATTTGTTAGTACCCCCTCCCCCTGACATTTTTGCCTAGGTGCACCGCTGATGCCATGAACCCACCCTTTAATGAAGCGGCCCCCAGGGCAGCTAAATTTAGGGGTTGGGCTGAACACAGATTCACATAAAACACTTTCACCCATGCATTCATCCACCAGTTACACAACACCATACATTCATGCATACATAAAACCAAACACAGCATTGACACAAACACCATCATGCATGCATTCATACATACACATATACGTACTAATTTAATTTAAATACACATATATACACTTTTAATTTAAAATAAAAAACACTTACCTTACCTCCATGCACTCCGACACGTGGACATGCTGTCTGACAGGAGATAACTCCTCTCCTATCAGTCAGCGTGGTCATGCTGAGCAACGTGAACACACTGACTGACAAGAGAGAACTCTGCTATCAGTCAGCGTGTTCACGCTGAGCAACGTGAACACACTGACTGACGGGAGAGGAGTCCTCTCTTATCATTCAGCATGTCCACCTTGTCAGCTGAATAACGGGAGGCTGCAGAGCCCACTTCTGAGCCCTGCTGTCTAGCATTATTTTGCTGTTT
Organism: Ambystoma mexicanum; assembly: GCF_040938575.1. Taxonomy (NCBI): domain Eukaryota; kingdom Metazoa; phylum Chordata; class Amphibia; order Caudata; family Ambystomatidae; genus Ambystoma; species Ambystoma mexicanum. The sequence goes on along the minus strand of NC_090935.1, from coordinate 837,882,073 downwards.
GTTGCGGACCCAAACGGCTTTGCAACAAACAGCAAAATCAGGTGCAGAGAGGAGGCAGCACAGTCCCCCGTGTGAATAATGGACACGGGTGGACTGTGCTGCTTTCTACTTAGGAGAGGGGGCCGCGAGGCCCCCCGCAAGTGCGAGGCCCGTGGCAGTTTGCACCCCCTGCACCCAGCTCGTGACGGCCCTGGTTGTATGAGGGCAATGCCCTCCAATGCTAGCAGCTGCAGGTGGCAGCTTCTATACCATCCACCTCCACCACCCCCACAGACGATGCCCATGAAAGCACCCATAGACGGAGTTCCCTGTGCCAGCTGCATTCCGGCTACCTGGGTGCTGGGTGTCAGGAGAAGAGGGCACGTCGATAATGAATGGCAGGACTATTGTTGCCATGAGTGGCTTTGATTTGGACACGTTGGTGGGGCTTGGGGAGATAGGGTTATGGGGTGTTGGTGGAGGGTGGGGGGATAGTGTGCTGGGTTGTTGGCAGGGTTTGGGGGATAGTGTGCTGTGGTGGTGGTGGGGGATAGAGTGCTGGGGTGTTTGTGGGGTATAGTGTGCTGGGGTGTTGATGCTAGGTAGGGGGTGGGGAATAGTGTGCTGGGGTGATGGTGGTGGGTTTGGGATAGTGTGTTGAGGCATTGGTGGTGGGTGGGGTAGAGGGGATGTAATTTGAAAATGTTACATAAATAATGGTTGAACAAATGACATGCACAGGCATTCATGATAATTTTCGTGTGCTCTTTATTCACACTGTGCAGGTTGTGTACTGGGTCAGGTCAACACACTAAAAGTAATTGTCTATTTGCACCTGTCGGGCCATTCTCCCTTCGCTCACTTCATCCATGTGTGTGTCTGCCTTGGATTCTGCCTCATGGTCGTCATCTCCATCTTCCTCTGGGTGTGGCCTGTCAGCGTTGGGGGTAGAGGCACATTCCTCCTTAGGCAGATGTTATGGAGCATAGCACACATCAAGACTATTTTCCCTACTTTGTCAGGTGCATACATCAAGGCCCTGCAGTGCGGTCTAGGCACCTGAAACATGCCTTCAGGAGACCAAATGTGCCCTCTATGCAAATGTAGGTCCGGCAGTGGGCATGGTTGTAGGCAGACTATGGTATATGTTGGTCAGGCACAGGGGTCATCAGCCATGCCAGCTGCAGATATCCATAGTCATCTGCATGGGGTGTAATACAGACATCAGTCATTTGTCTCATGCATGGGTTGCAGTATAAATGTATCCAGCAGTTGTTAGCTATGAGCATTCATGTGTGCATCCGGCCCATGAAATGTGTACTTTTGATTGGTGTGCATCATTTTTATATCATGCCATTAATTACTTGTCCTGTCCATGCGCAGAATGACTTTGTGGCGGCTGTTATGCAGTGTGTTCGTGTTGACTGCACATGGGCAGATGGCTGAAGCATGGGTGGACATACTGTTGGGTGCTGCTGTGTGCACAGTGGCACAATCAAGATGCTTTCTGGTACATGTGGTCTGATGTGTCATTATGATGACAGCGGTTGGTGTCCATCACCATGTGTGTGTCCAGGTGTGTCAAACGTGTGCATGCACCCTTGGATGACCCCGACGTTTTTGCAGCAGATGCACAGGTGCTGCCAGTGCCTCCTCTTGACATGCAATGCTTCCTGTGGCAACCCCCACCCATTTTTTGTGTTTATTGTATTGTAGTTAAACATGCATATGTGGCAGGGTTTGAACCCTCCCACTATCCAGGTCAGCTGTGCTCTGTACCTCTACATGTTCCCTGCAGGGTGTTGTTGCGCAGGACCATGGAGTCATGGGTGGATCCTGGGTAGCAGGCACAGCCGTGGGTTATGATGAGGTGAGCCCACAGCTCACCTGCATGTTCATGGAGTGGTAGTGCTTGCGGTTCCTGTAGATGACCTTATGGGCCTGGGATGCCACCAACTCAATATGGGTGCAGTCGATGGCTGCTGTCACATTAGGCAGTTGTGCAGTGGCATAAAAGCATGCCTTCATGTCAATCACTTGGGGCTGGTTACCATGGCGCAGAAGGGCATCCACCACCTGGACAAGGACTGCGCTGAATGTTGACTATGCCATGCATCATGGCCATGGAGGGCTGGAAAGTGCCCACCCCCAGGAACTGCAGGACTGCCACCAGCTTCACCAGTGGGGTCATGGCGGTGCGGATGTTAATCCTGCTCCCAATTCTGTCATGTATAGTGGCCAGCAGCTTAGTGATGGTCTCCCTGTCCAGGCAGTGCTCAGTTACGAACTGGGTGTCACTGAGGGCCCAGGGTGATGGCCTGACCCTGCTGGGGCTGCTCTCCTCCTCCTGCTCTTCCTCCTCCTCCTCATTCCACCCCTGCACCTCTTGCACTCCATGTGCCCTGGCCTGGTTGTCCTGCATCAGAATGCCCAGGTGCAGCCTGAACAGCTACCTGTCCCAGCCTACATCAAATAATGGCAGCATGGTGTTGCAAACAGTGTTTGGGGCTGTATGGGTCTTATGTAGCCCTCAGTGGTGCCTTGTGTTCACCTGTGTCTTGGTTCCTGGCACCCGGGATAATTTACCTCCAGCTGCAAGCTGGAGGTAATTATAAGCAGTGTTAGCACCAGTTTCTGCACTAATACTGCAGAGAATGCATTTGTGATACGGCTTTATTTGCAATTTGTTTTGTCGGCGCTATTAGCACCGGATGTGATTGTGCCTGCAGTGAGTGTGCTGGCTATAATAGCACTCTGATGTGACAGAGCGGTATTGAAGGTACTAATACCATCACCGCCAGATTTAAGGACTAGCACCCAACTTGTGATGAGGTCCTTTGTCAGTTCTTCAAGACACATTCTTGGCACGGTTTCCTAGAGCCCCTTTTGCATTGTCATAACATTGATTGATTTTTCTTTGTATGTGTCAAAAACAAAGTATATTTCCTTATACTCCCAGTACTTCTTTTAAATGTTTGGTGAATTCCAAATGTTTTCATGTCAATGTCTTTTGACTTTCTCATACATTGCACATTGTACATTTACCCTGATATCAACAATCACTTTACATAGGATAACTGTTGCTGGAGTTGTCTGTTGCTGATGTTTCTGCTGCTGATGGTGGTGGTGGAGGTTAGATCACCTTCAAGATATTTATCCTTTTATTTTCCTGTCAAAGATGCCTGTGTCCATCATTTTAAAAGAGTGATTCATAGAGCTATAATGAAGATTTCACTTTAGGGAGGCTGTGTGACCATAGGGGCTGAGAACAGCCATTAGCTTCCTGATGCTGGGCTTCGTAGCTGTTCTTGGGAGATCTCACTGGGCCTTCATCTGCCCCCGCACACCCAGTCTGGCGTGCCATTAATCCTTGTCCCTTAAGCCATTTTCCTGGACATGACATACAGGCCGAGAAGGGACGTCAACATGAAAATATCCCAGTGGCACCATGATAGATTAGGTGGACATTTTAGGAAGCGCCAACTGACCCCAAGATGATGGATCAGCTTTCACCTGTTAAAGACTCCAATCAAGCATTCCCACTAGGTCAGTGCCTTGGCTGGAATTGCTCAAGGGAAGCCCTTATTTATATATTTTATGACACGTTATAATCTGGATGATGAACCCTTGTATCATGCCCCTCTCTGAGAATCTCCCTGACCCCACTGAGCCAAGAAGTAGGTTTGTTTTGCAAATTGAAAAGGTTTATTTGAAAAATTAAACAATAGATATATATGACACTTTTATAATAAATTAATATTTGATATCACACTTAGACATATGACAGTGATCAACAATGAATGATGTTATACTAGCACACTGGTTTAATTACTTAGGAGTAGTATAGAGGATAAGGTAGCTGAGAATGCTTTATATGGTACAAGGGAATGCAAGGTGGAAAAGAAGCAACACAGGAATAAACTTGATATGATTTCAGCAAAAGGTAATAGAATCAATTTTCCCCTTTTGGCAACTCACCCCCCCTTATGCAATAGAAGATGGAAGGAAGAGCACCCAGTTCTCAGGAATACAATCACAGTACAATACGAATACAGTTCCCCCCTAGCAAGCTTAAAGAAACAGGGATGATTTTAAACACAGGCAAAGTACTTTAAAGGTGGTATGCAAAGAAGGGAAAAATATGCTAAAATGATTTTAATTCCCTCTAGAGGTTCAGGGTGAGTGAGAGATACTTTAAATCAGTTCAGGCCAGCCCTATCAATGATTCAGGGATGGTTACCAGGTTGAAAATGGAATTCCGTAATGGAAGCAAAAGACGAATATTTTTACACGTGGCTGAAATGAAGCAAAATGTCAAATCGCGGCAATTTAGTCACGTGCGTCGAGCGCAATTACGGAGGAAGTATAAGGAGTCATTTTAGAGCTTGTTAGAAATCTTAGAATCTCAGCTTTAAAATAAAAGGTAAATCACGCTTCTATAACAAACGGTTCAAGAGATACAGACGATTTTGTGAAGGTAGTTTTTCAGAAATTAAATATTAAAGTTTCAGAATGACAGATGACAGTTTTGCAGCTTTGAATCAAAAGAAGGGACACAATTTTTATGATGCAGTTCTCAATAGGTTAAAATAGTTTGAATTAGTTTATTTTAAACTAAGAGATTGGGTTTTGCACAGTTCTGGCTGAGTACACACACTATATTTTGGACAGGAATGCGACTTCGTCACGGATCGGGTCAGGATTGGCTGTGGTTCTCTCGCCACTTGGTACTGGTTCTGCGCACAGCGATCTGGGTCAGCTCTGCTCTGCTGGTCTGGTTGGCACTCGGCACTGTACGGATCTCTGGACCTATGGTCTCTCTGGATACAGCACTGCTTTCTGGGTCTGCTACCGGTTCTGGCAAAAGTTCTTGGCAAAGATTTCAAACAGCGCACTGTGAATAGTATGGTTAGGTTTTGAGGCCTGCTGAAGAGAACTCAGCTTGTGGGTTAGGCCTTTGCTTTGAGTTCTGGAGTCAGAGGACTAAGTTCTTGTCTCTATCTTGCTGGAGTCAGTCTGGATCTCTGGATGTGAAGTCGCCTGTCAGCGTGCTCCGCAAGGAATGGAAAATGAATGCCCCTACCTGTCCTGCACAGTCTCCTTTTATGTGTTTAGAAAGTGGGTGGGTCGGCTCATTCGGCATGCCCAACCCTCTCAACTTATCATTGTCCAGTTCCTCCTCTCTCCCTTAATTGGGGGAACTGAGTTGTGAGTCAGGGTGATGCTGCCATTTACAATTTATTGAAGAAACCCCCATTTGCTTTTGCTTTAGAAAATCATTCTCATAACTAAACATATTTCCCAAATGCACACGTGGTTGACATTACATGTACAGATTGCAGATGACTTAAGGTACATTCTGGCCCAACTCTGATCTTCCTGGGGGCTTGCATTCCAAAATGGCAACTTATTTTCGTTTTTAGTTGGTTTACCAATGTTAAATCTTTACCCAAAATTACACAAATGTACACCCCCCTTCTACACATATTCCAGTAATTTACTAGGTCTCTAGCATAAGCACAGTGTCTGCAGTATTAATAATTAGCGGGGTTCGGTCCTAGGACACCGCACAAATTGGAGTTTGGTCTCAAATCGTGAGGGCCTTTTCTATTTTGTGGACCCCCAAATTGCACATTTCTGTGAGCTTAATACAAGATTTTATAAGCAATTTAATCAAACATACATTTGCTGCAATATGAATTCACACTGTAGTCTGGCCTGCCCCTAGGAACTGGGAGAGTCAGGGATCACATGTCTCTCCTACCAGATAGAGCTCTGTTTACAGTCAACACCCAAATCAGCATATCCTATTCAATGGAAAGAGTCTACTGTGTCGGCTGAGGTCAGCAGGCCAGGGGGCCACTCTGCATTTGGTTAGCATGTCCATGTGATCTCCTGGCTTCTTGTGTGGAGTTCTGAGGTGAGAAGGTTTCCCAGCCTCTTGGACTGTTAATTGAATCAGCCTGTCTTCTGTGAACAGCAGGTGTTTATGAATTTTAATTAACCAAAAGGCTTTGAAGTTTCCAGCTGGCTCAGGATCCTTTGGCAGCTCCTGAAGTACAGTTCTACTGTCAGAGTTTAGACCGCTAGCGCCGGTTTATAGAAAATGCTGGTACTGCATCCATTTTTGGGATCTGTCTTGAATTAATGCATTTCAAAAAGTGGATTTTGCTTGATAGTATATGATCCTTGCTTAACATTGTTTTGATAGGGATCCTTACAGCAGAATAAAGTAGAACACTCAACCAGGGTTGAATTTTTGTTTGGTGGTTTCGGGCCCATGATTTTAGCAAATTTTTGAAATCAAGAAAATGAATTCCCAAAAGTTCTGTGCTGCTTTTGGCTATCAGCATTGCCATTCCCAATGGTTTCAGGCTACTATGTGTGTAGCCCAATGGTGGTTTTAGGCAGTGCCCTCCTGTGCTCACAAACATTGGCAAAAATGGGTGGCAGTCTATTCTTCATGTTTTCCCTGAGCACTTTCTGGGGAGTTCTGGCCATCATGTTTTCAATGCCAGTAATGCACAGTTTTAACGTAGGGCTTGAATGCATGGATAAAAACATCCCACAAACCCCCCCTCTTGCGCTGGCCATTCTGAACTTTCACTGATGGAACTCGCAAGATCTGGGATGTTCGCCTCATCTTCTTCCGATTCGTAGATGGCACAGTTCAGCATCTTTTCCTCCATCCAGTTGGATCGATCGGTTCTCCTCGCCGGTCCTGATGGGAATATTGGGAGGTACCCCGGGCCCCTCGGATCTTTGCTCCCGGTCCCTGGGTCGTTCTCCTTGGTCACTCTCCATGGTTTCATCTCTCCTAGGATGATAAAGCAAAGCGGCAATATACATTCCTAGACATTTTTTCACCACTATTAATGTAGTGGGGTGGCATATACATTTTATAAATCAATAAACATTTACATTCTTATTTTAAAAATCAAGATATAACAGGGAACATTGCATTACGTTACTATCTTTTTGATATGTGGGATATTTTAGAGTTGGAACTGACGTACTCTGGAGCGGCCCCCTCTGGTATTGCAGAGGACTCCTCCAGTTGCTAAAGAGTGTGCCTGGGATGGCAACACTTTAGCTGATTTATATGGACCCACTTGTCTTCCCCTTCCGCCAAACTACCTTTGGGGATGCGGATCTTGGGAGACCTTGTCTATAATTTCAAACGGTTCCTTCCATGTAGGCAAAATTTTTCGCTGTTTGGCCTGGTTCCTTTGGAAATTGTATAGATAGACCCGGTCTCCCACATTATATTCTTTTCGGGTAATTTTCAAATCATAGTGTGTTTTCATGCTATCAGCTGATCTTTCTAGATTCCGCTGAGCATAGGCAAAAGCATGTTGGAGGTGTTTCCTCAAATTCTCCACCTACTCATGAGTCGTGGAGGCATTGATCAACGTCTGCTCTTGGGTCCTGTAGAGCAAATGCTGGGGAAGCACCATCTTGCGTCCAGTCATCAACTCAAATGGTGACATTTTAGTTGCAGATGAAGGGGTAGCTCTGATGGCCATTAGGACCAGAGGTAATCGGATATCTGAACTTGGCCCAGAATCTGCCACAAACTTTTTTAATATGCTCACAATGGTTCTGTTGTATCTCTCCACTGCACCAGAAGAGGCTGGCCAGTAAGCAATGTGTAGCTTCCTTTTGACCCCAAGTATCTCCCACATCTTTGTCATCACTTCACTGGTGAAGTGGCTACCCCTGTCTGACTCAATCCTTTGAGGTAGACCAAAACAGGAAAAGATGTGGTTAATCAACAGGGCAGCTGCTGTTTCTGCCTTGCAGTTTGGGCCCGGGAGACATTCCACCCACTTGGTAAACAAGCATGTGACCATCAACATGTACTTGTTTCCTCTAGACGAGCGAATCACAGGGCCTACGAAGTCGATTTGCAAATCTGACCATGGCAGTGTCAACCCCCTCTTTTGGAGAGGTGCACAGTGTGTGAGGGATGATGGCTGAAATTGTTCACACACAAGACACCCCTTCAAGTATTGGTCGAGGTCCTGCCCCATGTGTGGCCAGTATGCAACCTCTCTTAAGATTTCCAGTGTTGTGTGAAACCCCCTATGACCGGCTGTGGCCGCATCATGGGCATGACTTAACATCAGGCTTAGGAATGAGGTAGGGACCACCCACTGATCATGGCCAGCTTGGGATTTACTTACCAACAAACCGTCTTGGATTCGGAACATCTTTGGACATTTCATCAACACTCTAAGGTCCTCCTTCCCAATGTAATCGGTATCTGTCAGGGGAAAGTTCTCAGGGTCCTCAATGTGTTGGTAAAACTTACCAATTATTGGATCCCCTTTTTGAGCCGTAATTAAATCAGCATCAGGGGTCTCCTTACTCCATTGTGCAGTTGCAAGATTGTTGTGAGCATTTATTTGGGACCTATTAGTTCCCCTTGGATGGCCCGGTTTTGGCCAGCTGATCAGCTAAGTCATTTCCAGTTTTGTCTGGTCCCTCTACTTTGGAATGACCCTTGATCTTCTTTCAATAAATGGTCATCACATTCAAGGTGACCAGATCCTCAATGTTATGGATCTGCTTCCCATATTTCAAGGGTTTGTTGTTGGCACATAGCATGCCTCTGGTTTTCCAATTAACCAGGTGCTCCACGAACCCGTTCCGTACATAATCCGAATCCGTGATTATGACCAGTATGTGGAGTTGATGTTGGACAGCAGTGAGGATGGCTTGATGCACAGCCATCAACTTTGCTACTTGACTACTTCTGGAGACTCATTCACCCACGCATTCCCTACGCCGGGCACCAGTTCTTTTTCCCCGTTGTTGTCAACATGGTAAGAGCATCCATCCACATAGACAATGGGCATTCCCTCACACTTGTCCTCTTCCAAGACTTTGTGTGGGGAATTAAGGTATGCCTCCATGTTGTCCTTGATTTTTAGACTTCCGTCCTCGAGACAGTTTTCTCTGGCACAATCATGCAAGTCAACCAGACCTTGCGCGAGGGGACTCTTCTTGTTTTGGCCATATCTGACCTCCACAGGAAAGCCTTGCATTGACAGAATCCAGGAAGTAATTCGGGAATTACTCACATTTCCGGCCCGGATTCTGTCACTTTGGAGATATTGCAGAGGCTGGTGTTGAGTCTCCACTATGATGTGTTCCCCCTGGATGAACGGGCGGTAATTCTTCAATGCCCACACGGTTGCCAGGAGTGCCTTCTCACAATCGTTGAATTTTTTCTCCACAGAGGATAAAGTTTTGCTTGCATAGGAGATTACTTTATTGACCTTGTCATGCTTTTGGGATGATACTGCCGTCAAGCATGTATTAGAGAACCCTGTCTCCAGGAAGAACTCCTTGTTTCTGACAGGGTAAGCTAGGCAGGGCGCTTGTGAGAGGCTTATTTTGAGTGTGTTACTGCCTCGGATTGTTCTGGACCCCATTCCCACTTGACCCCCCCCTTCCAAAGATGAATCAGGGGTCTAGTGATCTCTGCGTAGCCCTCAATGAACTTTCTGCTGTAATTAGTCAGTCCAAGGAGGCTCCTTAGTTCCCGCAGAGTTGTGGGGTCTTTTAGTTTCTGAAGTGCTTCCACTTTCTTTTCTTGGGGACAGAGACCTTGAGGAGTAATCTCATGCCCCAATAAATTAGCACGGGTTCTACACCACTGTGCTTTCTGAAAGGAAATTTTGCTCATGCGGCCCTCAACTGTGTCAGAACATAACGGATCTCCGCTATGTGTTCCTCCACAGATGAACATTTGATGAGGACATCATCTACATAAACCAGGTTACCCCGCGCACCCAGGTCGGGCATGGCCTTGTGTGGGAAAATGTTGAATTCATTGCCGGAGTTGAGGTATTGAAGGGAGTCCGGGTCCATGTGTACTGCTGGCCCCCAAAGGTAAATGCCAGTTTGTATTGGTCCTCCCTACTGACAGGCACGGTCCAGTATCCATTGGTCAGGTCTATTGCAGTGAATACCTGTGAACCCTGGATCTGGGCCAGCCCTTGGTCAATGTAGGGAAGAGGCCATCGGGAAGTATGGTCCCGTTTGTTGAGCTCCCTAAGGTCGGCGCAGAATCTCCACTGGCCGTTTGGCTTCAATATTCCCAGCACCGGATTATTGAAGGTGCTGTGTACTGGACAGATTATTCCCCGGGACTCAAGGTTCTTAATTATTTCAGTAAGGGACTCCATGGATGCGAGAGGCAAACGATATTGCTTCACAAACACTGGAGTCATTCCAGGGTCCGTGAGAATTGTTGTTGTGTGGATGTCGGTGCGACCACAGTCATATGAGTCTACCGCAAAGAGATCTTGGAAATCCAAGAAAACTTGTTTCAACTTTTGCTTCTGTTCCAGAGTCGCACAGGCATCAGCTAGGTTGACTCTCTCTTCCACCATCTGACTGAAGCCTGGAAAGACTTCTGGTTTTGCTATCTCAGCGGCCTCCTCCAGCTGGGTGGAGAAGTCCCTGGTCAGAGTGCTGATTTGAACCGGAGGCTTCAGGTGGGAAAGGCAGCCCTCATGGACCTGGAAACTCACCTCATCCCCTCTGAAGTCACATGTCACATCTTCCTTACCATAAGGGCAAGAGGTGTACACTAGGAAGTTCCCCCCATGGCGGGTAAAGATCCTGTCTGGTGTTGTATTGTCATCACTGTCACTGTCAAAACCATCCTTGGGGATTGGTCCTAACAGTTAATTTCCTAAATCAATGGAAAAATGTCGGTCATCAACCGCCATTCCAATAATGGTGCCTGCGGCTAAAGTGATACTCTTTAAGTCGCTGTTATACACCTCTATTGGAATGGTGTCATGCTCTATATTGACTAACGGTGTTGGGTTTACCCCCAAACCTTGCTGTTGAAGAGAAGCATTTAGATGTATACAAGCATCAGGTTTTTCCAATTGTTGTCCTCTTTTAACTTTCACTTCCAGGGAGAATTGTTGAGTCCTTTATGGGATGGTCACTTCCTCTTTAAACTGAATTTCAACTGCATAAGGTAGCAATTGGGCTGACCTAAATGCTTTTTCTGGATCATCAAAGCCCATGGGATTATCCGCTAATCGGGACCAAGCTTTGAAGTTTATTAGGTCCAAACTAATGGCAAAGCGATTGAGAATGTCACTGCCTAAGTAAAAGGCAGCAGTGATGTCTCGCACGACCCAACAATTATGGACTATGCTCTTGTTGCCAATGGAGATTTTGAGCATACACCTGCTTGGCAGGAGATGTTTGGAATTGGGTGCTTCCAGGTCCATTTCCCATTTGTCTATCAGTTTGAATGTGGGAATGGCTGGATCTTTTGGGAGTTGGCAGAACATGGCTTCGCTGATGAAGCTCTTACCGTTGTTCACACACACTCGGGCGAGAACAGAGTCCTTCCCATCATTTAACTGAACAGGGATGAACAACTGCTCTCCAATTTGCTGAATATCAGCCAGGCTCTGAGCTGATTTCACATCTTTCTGGACTATCGGAGGGGGAGTGCCTGATTGTGGATTGGTAAAGAATTTCAGAGTGTTTCCTTCCAGTGTGGAATACCACCTTAAACTGGAAGGAAGGTTGATTTTCAGAAATAGAGAGGACCCCCCATCACCAGTCTGTTGTCCTACTGCTATTACTGTCACGTCTGGAATTTGGTTGTTCTGGAAGTGAAATTCTACTTGGTCAGATTTTTGTTCAACCATGTGGCAGGTGCCGTTTAAACTAACATGGTTGACACTCTGCTTTAATTTTATTGGTCGGCTAGTCTGGGTCTAGAGGACCTTGTTTATGCAATCTATTAGGGGTGACAACCTTCTCAGGAGGTCATTCCCTAGGAAACAAGGGGTGCCCTCTGGAGTCACAACTATGACCGGGTGTTTCACCTTGTGTCACCCAATTTTAATGTCCAAATCTGCAGTTCCCTCGACAGGAATGTCCTTCCCGTCAAAGTTCTGAAGTTGTCCAGGAAGAGTGGTGAGGGGAATTTGGTACTTCTCCCCCCCTACCTGAATTCAGTTCATCGAAGGCCCTTCTGGACAGAAGGGTAGCTTGGGATCCAATGTCCACCAGTGCCAGAATTGAACTCTGCCCCTGTACTTGTACCTGGGCATAATATCTTGCCTCCATCTCCTCAAGGGGGCACATATAATGCACATTTTTGGAAAACTGATGGGCTAATTTTCCGGTTTTGGACATTGAGAGAGAAGAAATTTGGGCAGAATTCTGTGGAGATCCTTGGGAATCTGAAAGAAAAAGTTTGCGACTGGATATTGATGGGGTTTTTGGTTCCCCTGGTTCTGGTTCCGGGCCGCCCCCCCCCTCTTTTGGAGGCAGTCACCTGGATGGGTTTGAACCAGGGGTTTTCGGTCTTGTTGGTTCTGGGATAGAATGATGGGCGGCGACAGCTCAATCCTCACATCTACCCAGTCTGGGTTGGAATCCCGTGGGACCCATTTTTCCTTGGGAGGAGTTCCCCCATCTCTGAAGGAGAAGATCCTTTTTCCCAGGGTCCTCTGAGGATCCCTCTCCCTATAATTGGAAGACCTGTACCTCCTCCACAAAATGGGTCTGTTTGGGTCCTTTGTTTCTCCTACCTCCTCTCTGCTCCGTGGGTGGCAGACTTTCAGGGGTAGGAGATTTTGTTTCCGGTTCCTGGTTTTCCAGGGGCTGTTTACAAGTTGGGAAGGAAGCTTCCTCCAAGGCTTTACACCCCCCTTCCCCTTGTGCCTCCTCCCGGGAACCGGTGGGTTATCGGGGTGCTGCCCCCGTCATTGTTCTGGAGCACCAGGCCCAGAGTTTGGGGCATTCTGCGGTGGCATACTCATCTGAGGGTTCTGTTGAGCCCTCAGTATGTGACCCTGATCCCGGGCCATATTTTGGACCTGGCACTCAAGTTGGGAAACCCGATCAGGCTGATACAGGGTTCTGTTTTCTCCCCTGGGCTGATCCCGGGAAGGGTAGCTATCCCTTCTGTGGTAATACCCTGGGTTGGGAAGATTTGGGTACCCATCCACCCTTGGCGTCCCCTCTCACGGATTAGGTTGTCTGGGCTCAGGGAATTGGGGAAAGAAGGATGGATGGTTTTGGGGTTGGAAATTGGGTGGATACCTGGGAAAAAAGTTCTGCCCAGTGTTTGGGGAATTTCTGCCCTCCTGTGGGAAGTTTGGAGGGAAGTTCCCTGGGTTGGGCGCTTGGTTGGATCCCCCCCTTGGGCCGGAGGAGTCCACACATAACCCAGGATTGGACTGTTTCCCTTATAGCGGGGACTTACATAGTAAGGGGAGCGAGGGACCCAATTTGTGGGACTACCTCCTCGACTAGGGCCTTCTGAGCTGTGAATTGTTTGGTGCAGGCAGGTTTTTAGGCCCCCCATCTCCAAATCTAAAATGGGGGCAACCTTTACCTCTGCCACCTTGGCAGCAGCAGGGGTGCTGTTGGTTTTGGGGTTTTTGGGCTGATTCTTATTTTCCACCAGTTTCTGCACCTCATAGATGCGGGTGGCTTACTCAATGACCCAGTCTAAAGATCTTTTCTCGTGAAAATCTTTCAGGAGCTGGGTCATTATGTATTTGGGGAGAGCATTGAAAAATGCGTTGATGAATTCTCTGCTGTCCGTGCGCACCCTTCTGGTGGTCTGCGCAAAGGCCTGCTTCAATTCTTACACAAATTCTTGTGGGGCCTGATCCTCCCCACATTGCAAATTGTAGGCTGCCTTGCGAGCATCTTGGGGATTCCGATGAACAGAAAAATGTTTCAAGATGGCCGCCCTATATGTGGACCATCTTGAATGGTTTTGGTCCTCCAGCCCCGCAAAGAAACTGGAGTATTCTGGGGAGAATGTTCATTTGACATACTAAATGCAGCTACTGCTGTCCTTCAAATGGAATATCCCCAACATTTGCTCACAGAGCACCAAGTGTTTCCAAATAGAATATTTGGCGTTTTTGTGATAAGGGGTGATGACACTCCCTATTGCCTTGATCTGCTTTAAGGGGTCCTTAAGCAAGGTTCTTTTTGCCTTATTGGCCTTTTTGGTTCGGGTAACCCTGGTCCACTCATCCTCTGACTCAGAAGCACTTCTCCCAGAGGTGCCTGTCTGATCTTCCAGGCTCTCCCGGATTCTGCGAGCCTGGGAATGGCTGGCAGAATGTGGGGACCTGGTCTCCTGTGTCCTGGGCCGCTCAGAGGAGTCTTCAGATCCCTCCTTGCTGCCAGGATTTGATGGGTACCCCCCCACTGACCTAACTGGTCAGAGCGTTTCAGGATGCCCTTAGTGGGCCTACTCTCCTGGGGTTCCCCACTAAATTGCACTGTGCTTAGGTGCCCATGCCCGGATGCCCGCCCATCCATTCCTGGGAGGTACTGGCCCATGAACCCCATACTTTTGGCCGGATAGTAATCTGCGCTCCCTGTGGCCCTGTGCTCATGTGCGCCAGGGGACATGGGGGTGGCAGAGTCCAAGGACTGGGAGAGATGAAGGCCTCTGGTACTAGTGCTCCTGAGGTTATGCTCAGGTGTTTCCCTTTCCCAGCGAACTTCATCTCTATCAGCCCCTGCTCCCTGTTGCAATGCAAGAGCCTGCGCTTTCAGTTCCTCAGTTAAGGCCTTACTAGACTCTATCAGTCTCTCCTGCATGGCTACCTGTTGCTGGAGCCTATCATTCTGCTGACAGAGAGCCTCATTCTCTCTCTGTGCCTCCTGATTGGTCCTGGAATACTGGGCCAGTCTTTGCTGCAGGAGGGTTACCTCCTGAGTCCCATCCCTACTGGCCTGCACCTTTCTTGCCAGAGCATCTTCCACTCTCCTGGTGCGCTCTAACAAGTTCTGATGCTCTTTTTGGAGGTCACCCAGCCCCTGGAGGGCCAGGTGATTTTCTTCCATTTTCCTTTTTAAGTGGCAGACTTCCTGGCCTAAGGTATCCCTTTCCTGAGTAAGAGCCTGCATCTGTGCTGCCAGGTCGTCCCTCTGCCGTTGAAGGGCACCAGCTTTCTGGAGCTCTTCATCAAACTCTGCCTGGGTATCCAGGTCTTTCAAAATAATTTTATTGCTTTCCTCTTTCTCTCTGTCTAGTTGGATTTGGAGGGTGGCTACCTGCTCTTTGCATGCCCTGTTGAAATTGATCTGTTGCTCCAGCTTTTTCTGGCACTGCAGTAAGGAGTCCAAACTGTATTGGTGCTCCTTCTGCAAAGCCAGAATTCTGGTATCCTGATCAGCCTTTTCCTGTTGCAGGATATCCATATCCTCCTTTATTTTAATGATGTAATGTCTGCTATCATTTTCTGACTCCTGGCTCCTGTGCAGCCTCTGCTCAGAAGAGTCCAGGTCACATTGGGCCTTCTCTAATGCCATCAGTTGCCTATTTGCCAGATCTTGGCCTTCAGCACATTTGTCCTGTATGGCTCCCATATGTAAATATAAATATGCCGCTACCCTGGCAATCTTGTTGTGCTCATCCTTGGCCTTAGGGGCCATATACAGTTCACTCAGGGCCACATGTAAGGGACCCTGATCTCTCCATATATCTGACCCTGTTTCAGTGATCTGGGGTGCGATTGCATGCAACGAGACCGCCTGGTCCTGATGAGCCCACTCACCTCTCACAAATAGCTTATGTAAGAGATGTTATCTGGCTATTTTGATATCTACCAAGGTCGTCATTCTGGAACTTGATTTCCTTCCTGATTTACAGAAGTTTGTATTTTATTTTGCAAAAAGTACTGTTTCCTTAGAGCGTTCCTTTGAGGGGTGTTTTTACAGTGTAACACGGCGTGGTTATCCGACAGAATTTATATATTCTGTCAGTTAGCACACTGTATTAATCTGCACAAGTGATAGATCTAATCCAGAATCCCCGGCTACGAGCCCCCACTTTGTTAAAGACTCCAATCAAGCATTCCCACTAGGTCAGTGCCTTGTCTGGGATTGCTCAAGGGAAGCACTTATTTATATATTTTTATGACAAGTTATAATCTGGATGATGAACCCTTGTATCACGCCCCCTCTGAGAATACCCCTGACCCCACTGAGCCAAGAAGTAGGTTTGTTTTGCAAATTGAAAAGTTTTATTTGAAAAATTAAACAATAGATATATATCACACACAGACATATGACAGTGATCAACAATGGATGATGTTATACTAGCACACTGGTTTAATTACTTAGGAGTAGTATAGAGGATACGGTAGCTGAGAATGCTTTATATGGTACAAGGTGGAAAAGAAGCAACACAGGAATAAACTTGATATGATTTCAGCAAAAGGTATTAGAATCACTTTTCCCCTTTTGGCAACTCACCCCCCCTTATGCAATAGAAGATGGAAGGGAGAACACTCAGTTCTCACGAATACAATCAGAGTACAATACGAATTCAGTTCCCCCCTAGCAAGCTTAGAGAAACAGGGATGATTTTAAACACAGGCAAAGTACTTTAAAGGTGGTATGCAAAGAAGGGAAAAATATGCTAAAATGATTTCAATTCCCTCTAGAGGTTCAGGGTGAGTGAGAGATACTTTAAATCAGTTCAGGCCAGCCCTATCAATGATTCATGGATGGTTACCAGGTTGAAAACGGAATTCGTTAATGGAAGAAAAAGACGAATATTTTTACACATGGCTGAAATGAAGCAAAATGTCAAATCGCTGCAATTTAGTCGCATGCGTCCAGCGCAATTGTGGAGGAAGTATTAGGATCTCAGCTTTAAAATAAAAGTTAAATCACGCTTCTATCATAAACGGTTCAAGAGATACAGACGATTTTGTAAAGGTAGTTTTTCAGAAATGAAATTTTAAAGTTTCAGAATGACAGATGACAGTTTTGCAGCTTTGAATCAAAAGAAGGGACACAATTTCTATGATGCAGTTCTCAATAGGTTAAAATAGTTTGAATTAGATTATTTTAAACTAAGAGATTGGGTTTTGCACAGTTCTTGCTGAGTACTCACACTATATTTTGGACAGGAATGCAACTTCGTCACGGATTGGGTCAGGATTGGCTGCGGTTCTCTCGCCACTTGGTACTGGTTCTGCGCACAGCGATCTGGGTCAGCTCTGCTCTGCTGATCTGGTCTAGTACTCGGCACTGTACGGATATCTGGACCTCTGGTCTCTCTGGATACAGCACTGCTTTCTGGGTCTGCTACCGGTTCTGGCAAAAGTTCTTGGCAAAGATTTCAAACAGCTTGCTGTGAATAGTTTGGTTAGGTTTTGAGGCCTGCTGAAGAGAACTCAGCTTGTGGGTTAGGCCTTTGCTTTGAGTTCTGGAGTCAGAGGACTAAGTGCTTGTCTCTGTCTTGCTGGAGTAAGTCTGGATTTCTGGATGTGAAGTCGCCTGTCAGCGTGCTCCGCAAGGAAATGGAAATTGAATGCCCCTACTTGTCCTGCACAGTCTCCTTTTATGTGTTTAGAAAGTGGGTGGGTCGGCTCATTCGGCATGCCCAACCCTCTCAACTTATCATTGGCCAGTTCCTCCTCTCTCCCTTGATTGGGGGAACTGAGTTGTGAGTCAGTGTGATGCTGCCATTTACAATTTATTGAAGAAACCCCCATTTGCTTTTGCTTTAGAAAATCATTCTCATAACTAAACATATTTCCCAAATGCACACGTGGTTGACATTACATGTACAGATTGCAGATGATTTAAGGTACATTCTGGCCCAACTCTGATCTTCCTGGGGGCTTGCTTTCCAAAATGGCAAATTATTTTCGTCTTTAGTTGGTTTACCAAAGTTAAATCTTTACCCAAAATTACACAAATGTACACCCCCCTTCTACACATATTCCAGTAATTTACTAGGTCTCTAGCATAAGCACAGTGTCTGCAGTATTAATAATTAGCGGGGTTCGGTCCTAGGACACCGCACAAATTGGAGTTTGGTCTCAAATCGTGAGGGCCTTTTCCAATTTTGTGGACCCCCAAATTGCACATTTTTGTGAGCTTAATACAAGATTTCATAAGCAATTTAATAAAACATACATTTGCTACAATATGAATTCACACTCCAGTCAGGCCCGCCCCTAGGAACTGGGAGAGTCAGGGATCACATGTCTCTCCTACCAGGCAGAGCTCTGTTTACAGTCAACTCCCAAATCAGCATATCCTATTCAATGGAAAGAGTCTACTGTGTCGGCTGAGGTCAGCAGGCCAGGGGGCCACTCTGCATTTGGTTAGCATGTCCATGTGATCTCCTGGCTTCTTGTGTGGATTTCTGAGGTGAGAAGGTTTCCCAGCCTCTTGGACTGTTAATTGAATCAGCCTGTCTTCTGTGAACAGCAGGTGTTTATGAATTTTAAGACCGCTAGTGCAGGTTTGTGAAAAGTGCCGGTACTGCACCCATTTTTGGGATCTGTCTTGAATTAATGCATTTCAAAAAGGGGATTTTGCTTGATAGTATATGATCCTTGCTTAACATTGTTTTGATGGGAATCCTTACAGTAGAATAAAGTAGAACACTCAACCAGGGTTGAATTTTTGTTTGGTGGTTTCGTGCCCATGATTTTAGCAAATTTTTGACATCAAGAAAATGAATTCCCAACAGTTCTGGGTTGCTTTTGGCAATCAGCATTGCCATTCCCAATGGTTTCAGGCTACTGTGTGTGTAGCCCAATGGTGGTTTTAGGCAATGCCGTCCTGTGCTCACAAACATAGGCAAAAATGGGTGGCAGCCTATTCTTCATGTTTTCCCTGTGCACTTTCTGGAGAGTTCTGGCCATCATGATGTTTTCAATGCCAGTTATGCACAGTTTTGTGGTATGGCTTGGATGCATGGGTAAAAACATCCCACACACCCCTTCTGTGATCTAAACCCTGGCACCCTCTAAAGCAGAAGTGAACACACATGTGTTGTCTCCTGCCAATTAAAAAGCCTGCTACTTATAAGCATGAACAGTTGCCCCATGTCTCCCAATAATAGGCCTAATTACAGCTGTCCTTAGAGAATAAAAGCTGAGAAAAACAAAAGAGGAGTGTGTGAGTAAGAAGACTGTTGGAGGACATGGATGAAGGCAAGCAGAGAGAGTGGTCAAGGAGAGAGAGGAGTTTGGGGCTGTAAAAGAGCTAGGGAGAGAAGATATGGAGGAGCAGGAGGATTACACAGAGTGAAAAGAAAGAATGGAGTTGGAGGTGAAACATTGAGAGTTACGGGTTAAGAGAAGATAGACACATCAGAGTAGAGAGGATGAGGTAAAACATCTAACGATAGAGGAAGTACAAAAGAATGAAGAATGTTAAAGTGTATTAAGGGGTGAGAGGAAGAAATCATCACAAAAGGAGCAACAAGAGGTGGAGGTAGAAAGACAAATTGTGAAGCGGGAGAAGGCCAGAAGAGGAATAGAAAAAGAACAAGAACTAGGATGAAGGAGAATGGAGTAGATCTCTTAAGACCTGGGTGTGTAATGTGTTCCAAAGTTGGTAGAGAGGGGCTGGCACATGGGGCAGAGCTAAGCTGCATATAAGAAACTAAAATTGGTGCCTCCTAGTCAGACCTAATTTGTGAAGGAGACTACTAGTCCTGTCCTTAATACACATTTATATTCATGGCTGAAAGTACTCATATGGTGAACTTGTCATTGAGCGCTTGCTACCTGGTGCCTTTTGGATGACTTAAGATACACATGCATAATGGTACCAGCATATTTGTTGTACAGTTTCTAACCCCATCACTGTTGGTTCAGTCAAGTCTAATGCCTTTGATGAAAAGCAAAAAACTGCTTGAAATTGGTTATCGCATGTTGATTCCTCTGTCCTCCCACAGGGAAGGACTCACATCAGTCAATAAGTGATTGTGTGATGGGTTTGACATGTGATAAACTGTATCATTGATGAATAGTGGCTTGAACATCTAATAGGTGCTATGCAAACTGGACAGATTCCAGATGGATAAACTTGGGACTGCCCAACTGACTGTCAGAAAGGACAGAGCCCAGGGGGTGACACAGTGGTAGAGGCATCTGGCGTGCGTGCCATCCCTCAAAGTGCCATACATGAATGGACACAAATTGAGAAATGGGACAGAGTAGAGCAATATTTTGATAATAAACTGTAATATAATGTCTGTGAGAGGAATGTGTGTGTTATCGGAATGTCAAGACATGAGCTTATGACACTCTTGTTACTTGAAAAGTACTTTATTTTTATTTTATGTATTTATTTATACAAAGTGACAGGAAAGCCATCAATTTTTTGCACAAAAACCACATACAGAATTTACCATTGAGAGAGTGTGACTTGAACACCAGATGTTGCAGGGGAAGGCCGAAACATAAACCGGGGTCGAAAACATGACAGAATGAAATAGGAACGGGATGGTGGAGAAAGTACTCAATTAAGGATGGAGGGGTGACAGATAAGTACTGTAGGGTTGTTGAAGAAGGGTAGGGAGAGACAAAAACAGGTTGATGAAATAGTGTATAGTTTTAGGAAACAGGCTCTTCAGAAAGGAGGAGAGCTTTGAAGTTGGATTTAAATATTGGGATAGTTCTAGCAGTACAGATAGGGAGAGGAAGAGCATTCCAGAGTAGGAGAGCAAGGAGTGAGAGAGAGCAGAAATGAGAGGGACCACAGCAGGCTTGAGTGGTATCAATGAGGTGATCTGAGGTTGATTTTAATGAGTGAGGAGGGGAGTAGGGAATTAGATGAGCAGATAGGTAGGGTGGGGCGAGTTCATGGATAGTTTTGAAGATGATGAGAAGAAGTTCATGCTAAGCCCTTTGTTTCAATCTAGCAATGGCAGAGGAGGATGCTGTAAAGTGAGACAGGTTGGAAAGTGTGCAAACCACAAAGTTGAATATTTTGTCCAGTGGTGAAAAAGCATTGTTGGGAAGGCTATAGAGGAGAAAGGACTAGTAGTCAGATCTAGAAAGGATTAAGAAGGCGATTATCAGTTTAGCCGTATTGAAAGAAAGAAGATGACATATTTTTCTGATATTGAGGAGTTTGAGTCTGGCTGCAGTGGCAGATTTGGAGATGAAGTGTGAGAAATGTTGAATTCATGAGAGAAGAATTGACAAGAATCAGAGGATGAGTTATCCTGTTTGGGTGGGCGGTAGAGAACTTCAGTGTTAGTGTAGTTGAGCATGATTTTTGTCAACAGCTCATCGGATAAGGAGTGAAAGGAGGAGAAGATCTGAGCCTCATCAGCAAAGAGTTGATAGGAGAAGCCATAAGAGGAGATCAAGGCACCACAAGCTGAAATATAGCAAGCGAAGAGAAATGAACCAAGGACTGACCCATGGGGAACTCCGACAGTAAGAGGGTGAATGGGGAGGTATGGCTGTTCCAGGATATCTGAAAGTGTCTGAGGACAAGGTATGAAGCAAACCAAGAGAGAGGCGTATATTTAATGCCAACGAGAGATAATATAGAGCGAATGTCAGAATGGTTGAGTGTAGCAAATGAAGCAGAGAGGTCAAGAACAATAGGAAAAGATGAAAGGTGTGCATGCCGAGTTGAAGATATGAAGTTGCTGACAATGAAGAGTGCTGTCTCTGTAGAATGCAGAGGTCAGAAGACAATATGAAGAGGGTGCCAAAGGTTGTGAGTATCAAAGAACTCAGTGAGTCAATTGAATTCTGCTCACACTAGGATTTTAGTATAGTATGGTATAAGAGAGGCAGGGTGATTGTTGGCAGGACATTTGGGATCTAGACCAAGTTTTCTAAGGTCAGGGATGAGTAGCTGTCTGAAAGGATGAAGGAAAAGGTGCCATTGTCAAGTGAGGAGTTGAATAGGGAAGTAAGATGTGTGGCAAAATGGGGAACAATTTGCTTCACAATGTGTGGGGACAGTGGGCACACAGGAAAGGTTATCCTTGAGGAGCAGGGCAAACATCTCAGTGGGTTGGTGGGGGCAAAGGAAGACATGGTAGCGGGAGAGGGGGGAAGGAGTGGTAGAGAAAAGTGTGCAGGAGATCTTGATATAAGGTCTTTAGTTAGGGTATTGTGAATGGTAGACATGTTAGGTGCAATGTAGAGAGTAAGATTATTTTCAGAAAAGTTGAGCAGATGGATGTGGGTTTAGGAGGTGAGAGAATTGTGTTGCAAGATTTTTGGAGGTGCCTAATTTGGGAAGATTGAGATGAAATTAGAGTGATAGAAGTCACATTTGGCAGAGTCAAGGGTAGAGGAATAGTTTGAAGAGCAGTGAGCTAGCGTTGGAGATCAGGGGAGTGTCTTGACTGTTGCAAAGCACAAAGCCTTTTCCGCATTGTTGTTTTCAGGGTGTGGGTGGGAGATTAAATCCAGGGCCGTCAAGGGGAGGATTTGGTAGTGTGTGTTGTAAGATGGTAGGAAGAGGAAAAGGGAGCATAAAGAGCAGTGTTAACGTTAGGGAAGGCTTCTTCAGTGGATGGAAAGGTCGGTTCAGAGTAGGAGCAGAGTGTTGTAGGTCCAACAGGTAGTCAGGTAGTTTGAAGGTGGGAAATGTATACTTAGTAATAGCTGTAGATGGAGAGATTGAGGAAGAAGTAGAACTGGAGATTGAGGCAAAGCCCATAGAGTGATCAGAGGGAGAATGTGCAGTGTACATATTAGAGGTGGAAAGATGAGACTAAGGTTAAGGGAGCTTTCTTTTGAATGGGCAGTGTAGTAGGTCAGAAGAAAGAGACAGACCAGTTTTTGGCATTCCTGAAATTCTATTATTAAAAGAATAAGGGGAAAAGGCCTCACTATCCCTAATCTATGGATTTCTCTGCCTAACCAAACTAAGGTGCTTTTCGTCTGTTGTGAAGTCCAGAGTGAACAGTCTGTCCTTCTTCCAAAGCTAAGCTGCTCTGGTCCTACCACTTAGACAAAAATTACAAAATACTAGGGAAATGACTCCCTTCTCCTGGATAGGCTCCCTCAGACTTAGAAGACAATTTAGAGAAATGTTTCAGCTGTCTCCTGAATTAACTTATTTAGTTCCTCTAGGTGACTTTTCCAAGCATTGGGCTCGCTTGTTGGTTCTCTTTGTAGGGTACTCCTTAGCGATATGGGCTTTGGACATTGTGTGCAATGTCTTTCTTAAGCCTCTCCTTCTCTGAGATTACTAGAGATGCTTAATCCCTATATATGTGGTTTTTGTTTTCTGTGTTTTTGTAGTTCTCTAACTTCCTGTGAATAAGACATTTGACATAATGATCCTCCTCCTCTGATTCACTGTCTTTCTCCATGAGGTATTTATAGCAGACCCATTAGTTATTCTTATTCTCTTGTACAGTTCTTATATTACTGAGAAGAGTAAAAGAAGTTTTGTGCTGGGAATCCTTTTTCTTAACTTCTGACCATTCACTGGGTAGAATAGATTGAATCTCTGAATGTTTCTTCTTATTATTCTTAATCACTGACCACTCACTGGGATGAGTAGACTGTGTTTCTGAGTGTCTTCACTCTTCTTAATTTTGGTATTCTCACTGGGATGAGTAGGCTGAGTCCCAGAGAATGTCTTACTCTTCTTAGTTTTGGGCCACTCACTGGGACAAGTCGGCTGAGTCGCAGAGTGTTTCTTAGTCTTCTTCATTTCGGGCCACTCACTGGGATGAGTAGGCGGAGTCCCAGAGTGGTTCTTACACTTCTTAGTTTTGGGCTGCTCACTGGGATGTATAGATTAAGTCCCAGAGTGTTTATTACTCTTCTTAGTTTTAGACCACTCACTGGGCCTCCCACCATCCCTGTTACCTTGATTTCCAAAGGTTGGCATTCATCACTGGGTCTGCTTGCAGGATACAGACTTACCTTGTAGTTAGGACAACATCGGTTCTTGAACTGACTCCCTCTGTTTCTTCTCCGCAGCTGTACAGCAGCTCCAGTGCTCCAGCGGTCTCAGCAACATTGCCAGACTGAACAATCCACCTCTCCTGGGACACGCTATCGCCCTCAACTAGTTTTCTTGACTGGGGTCCGCTTCTCCCCTCTCTCTTCCGCCTTTGGCTTCTTTGGTTCTTCTTGCCCACCGCACCTTGTATCTTCCTCCACAGCTTCAATTCTCGATCCGATTCCTTCTGTTTATTCTCTGCATCTCTGCGGCTCAGCAGCACCAGTGCTCCATCGGTCTCAGTGACATTCGAGACTGAACAGTCCACCTGTCCTGGGTCATGCAACTTGACTTCTTCAGTTTCCTGGGGTTTTCTTCCCCATCTCTCTCTGCCTTCGGTTTCCTTGTTTCTTGGTGCCCGCAGCACCTTGTAGCTCCCTCCTTGTGAATGATCTGCTGGTCTTCTTCAGCACTCTCGACTTGGATAATTTGAAACTCGCTGTTTTCCCTTCTCTTGGATAGTAGTCCATCTTCCCTTTTTATGATAGGATGGTTTGTTTTCTTAGTTTCGGGCCACTCACTTGGATGAGTAGGCTGAGTTCCAGAGTGTTTCTTACTCTTCTTAGTTTTGGGCCACTCATTGGGATGAGAAGGCTGATTCCCAGAGTGTTTCTTACTCTTCTTAGTTTTAGGCCACTCATTGGGATGAGTAGGTTGATTCCCAGAGTGTTTCTTACTCTTCTTAGTTTTAGGCCACTCACTAGTCCTCCCACCATTCCTGTTACCTTGCTTTCCATGGGTTGGCATCACCGGGCCTGCTTGCAGGATACAGACTTTCCTTGTAGTTAGGCCAGCTTTGGTTTTTGCTCTGACTCCTTCTGTTTCTTCTCCGCAGCTGAGCTGTAGCAGTGGTCCAGCAGTCTCAGCAACATTGCCACCTCTCCTGGGACACGCCACTGCCCTCGACTGGTTTTCTCTACTTGGGTTTGCTCCTCCCCTCTCTCTTCTGCCTTTGGCTTTCTTGGTTCTTCTTGCCCACAGCATAATCCGATTCCTTCTGTTCATTCTCTGCATCTCTGCGGCTCCGCAGCACCAGTGCACCAGCGGTCTCAGTGTCATTCGAGACTGAACAGTTCACCTGTCCTGGGTCATGCCACTTGACTTGTTCAGTCTCCTGGTGTTTTCTTCCCCCTCTCTCTTCTGCCTTTGGTTTCCTTGATTCTTGGTGCCCATAGCACCTTGTAACTTCCTCCTTGTGAATGATCGCCCAGTCTTTTTCAGCACTCTCGACACAGCTAATTTGAAACTCACTGTTTTCCCTTTTCTCAGATAGTAGTCCATCTTCCCTTTTTATGGCGGGTTGGTGGGTCCTCTCTAGCAGAGTTTTATAGTACATTTTCTATTTTAGTTGAGCATTCGTCATTATTTCATACTTCATCACAGTAGTGTTAGCTTCCAATCATTTAGTTATCAACGTTACTTGGTCAGCATTTTTCTTCACCACAGTAGTTTTACTATATTGTTCATATTGCTCCTCAGTTTGGATCTTTGGTCTTATTGCGAGGAATTCGACCATCTGCACAGGGACTGTGTGCTCGCCTGGGCTCTTTGATTTTTTGATAAATGAAAATGAATGATGGGAGACCAACCTCTGAGAAAAGAGTGCAGCCATTCCGCACCCATTTCATCTGCTTCACGCACCAAACGCCCTGTCTTGGCGTGCCTGCTATTACCCCATTGCCTGTTCTCCTGTAGCTCACCTGTCAGGCTCTGTAAGCACCTAATTTGCCATTTTGGGACTTACACCCCTCTGTTCCACCACCACAGTCCACGGCATGCATCACCAGGACCCAGCTGTACCCCAGCAGCCTCAGGGGGAACCATTTCTGCTACATCGACCAGCACCCTCAAGGTGTGGCTCAGGGTTATCAACTTCACTGCCACTGAACTTGGCATCCTGGTTGAGCAGGTCCTTGGCTGTTATGATGCCCTCTCTAACCCGCTGAAGCAGCTTGTTACGTCTAGAACACTTGAGAGGACATCACGGCTGCCACAAACGACGATGGGGAGCATTCCATAACTGTTCCATAACTGTCGACAACACCAAGAAGATCTGGCATGACCTCAGGATCCAGATCCTGGCAAAGGTGAAGGTGGTCCTCGAGGCAGGTGCCACCGTGGAGGTGCACCCTGCAGGTTGCCATCAGGTATCGACCCTTCACCTCCTGTTGCTGGGGATGGTTAACCCAGCTGTCCACTCCCAAGTCCTTGACCTGCTGCCACGGATACAAGCTACTGGTGCGCATCCACAGGGTGAACCTCTCTAAAGTGTTTGTGTATTCTGCATGGTTATGCATGATTTGAGGTAATCTTTTCTATACACGGCATGTGTGTTGCACAAATCTTAACCAACATGCAGCCTCATGCTGATACTGGGCATATGTGATGGCAGACGTCTGTGAAGTGGGCAGGCAAAGGGATGTCCACTGTCAGTTCTTGCTCAGAAAGTGTGATTTTTGAGTTGCTGATAGCAAGTACTCAGACACTAACAGTTTGTGGTGTATATTTACTAGCCCAGCAGAGCTCCCCAACATCACCAAACTGCATTTCAGCAGTACAAGAAGAATGGCTACGCTGGCTCTGTTAAACACCATTGCCTTGCAACAAAACTGCATTTTGCAGTCACTGAAATAATGGCTGCGCTGTCTTTACCAGGCACACATGGGGCAAGATGAAGCATAGAACACCCCGAGAATTGCTGCAAGTCATTTTCTCCATTTGCATCAAAAAGAAGAACTCAAAAGCTGCCTGGTGCAGTGCTGCTATTCTGCCAGCTTCAAAACTTCCAACCAAAGAAAAGAAAATGTTCTGCGGTGAAAGTGGCTTTGCACAGATACCATTTCCATTTTTCAACATGACACAGTTGGTTCCAGTAAGACACATTCATGCCCATTTATCTTCAGGCCGTACACTAGCAAAGGAGTTCAGTGCCCCATTAAAGGCATGATGTGTCAAGTCAAATCTGTAAAATAGCAGAGAAATTCTCTCCAGCAGCATGGCAAACGCTTTACTTTTGCAACAATATAACACAGTCCCAACTCTTCAGAAAAAGCTCTCTCTCTCCTTTTGCTTGATCTCAGTTTCAGAGAACCCTTGAGTTGGACAGATTTCTGTGTATGAGAAATTGACTAGGGCTATAAATAATGTTCAGAATATATATGCGAGAAAAAAAGCCTTTGTGAAAGTGACATCCAAGAAGAATTAACCCACGTGTAAAACGGTGCTTTTGACAAACAAGAAAAGGCCTTTTACAAAGTGAAATGTTAAACTAAGGCCCTGTGCTTGCATAGAAATGTGATGGGTTTTGATTTAAATATATACCTGATATTATTCCCAAAAGACTTGCTTTCTGGTTCAAGAAAGAAAAATAAATAAATACTTAAATAAATGAATAAATAAATAAATAAATAAATAAATAAATAAAAGAAAGTACTGTGAGGCCAGCAAAACAGGTTTGGCAGGCCCTGGCTTCAAAGGGCTCTGCCTCCCCTGGGGACTGAATCACCTTCCCTAAGTAGACCTGCCCCATTGAGTACATGAAAGGGGCCAAGGATGAGAATCTAGCACCCTTGTCAGACGAAGCAGCATTACTCCAGCATGAGAGAATGGACTTCCTTGGCACAGAGGTGTGAAATCCTCTGACACTTCTCTTCAGCTTCAACAGCCTAAATTCAAAGGCAAATCCATGGCAACACCAGTCTAAGCTGACTAGAGCCTGACATTTGGCTGGGGGTTGGAAGGATTGCCCATATTTGGAAAACAAAGCCACCCCTTTTGATTTCAGAGACTGTTCAGATTATATCGTTTATTTCAGTGATCAAAAGACATATTAATGTGAAATTATGACCATTTTAAATGTCATGTTTGCGCCATTAACATAAGATGTTGTTGGTTTTCCTAGCATGTTGGGCACGCAGACGCCATCGAAATGCCAATTTTGGGGAAAGCTTACATGGTACAGCTTTGAAAATGAATGCCCTGTGATAATATGTATACATATATACAATTGTAGAATTTTAGGTGAAATGTGTTCCATGAAAATGGCGAATGATTGCCAGAATGCCTAAACAGCATTGCACCATTTTGAGATTTGAATGGTATATTCTTGGTAACATATGCGATCTGTTTATCTAATTTTCATAAGTGTTTTGCTCCATAACTTATTTTGGCAAAAATAACTTTGGTGAAACAAAGGAACATCATAAAACTCCCAGCTGTCCCTTTCCAGGGGAGCCTGTGGCTGCCAGTGACCGGATCTTGCCTCGCTGTCCCGAAACCTGGCTCGCTGTCCAAGCTAACCCATTCAAGTGCTTATTGTGAGTATTTCCCTTCCGCAGTAACCACAAACTGCATCCCTTGCTTTGTTACCTTGTATTAAGTGCGATCCCATAGAGATTCTATAACTGCCCTAGCAAAATCCTTAAAATTGTCATAATTCTCTGTGTACCCTGTTCTTAGGCAAATCTGTAGTGATCTCCATGTGTTAGTGCTGTTCCTTCCCCATCATTTCAGTCTATTGTATAAGTCATTAGTAATATTTGGAATACTTTAATGAATTCCCACATAAAGAGACACACAGTGTGAGGGTGTTAAAACTGCAGCTTAACCCTTTTCACGGCTGTGTTTCTCTTTTCTAGCCACTAAAATATAGTCTTAGTAAAACTTGTCATTTCCTCTTCAAAACGATTTTCCCTGTGCAACTGCTGTCATTTAAAAAACCAATGTTTCCTTCCCCTTTAAGGTTCCCATACTGTCATTCATTCTGAGTTACCCTTTCACTCTCATATCATCCCTGTGAGGTATCTTTGTACATTAGCATCAAAACCGAATTCTGATTTTGCCTGTTTAGCTCAAATTCCAAACGGTTTTGCTATTTAAACCCGTGAAATGAATCAAATGCAATTTCTCCACGTGTGATTTGGGAGCACTGTGTTTTTCCTTCCAAAGTTGATTTTCTGAATTGTATGCCCTTTGTTAGTACATTGCCTTGTAGTTTGCTAGTTTTCTGACTTCTTTGAAGCTGCCCTACTCATTTTGCTTTATTCATTCAATCACACATATAAAACAGAGATTTAGTAATTCAGAGTGCTATTTTGCTCAATTTCAAGGGTTTTCAAACCGATTTTGCTGCCCCTTCGGAGGGGGAAGGTCGGATTTTCATTCTGTTTGTTTCATAGTATACCTGACTCCTTGCTACTACTTTTTATCCACGCACAGGGAAACATTAACTGTGGTGCTATCAGAAACTACCACCTGCAAAGTAATCTTGCCTTTATTCAATTGTGCATTGTATATCTTATGTAACAAGGTCAAACTAAGTGTATTCTATCAATTTACAGTCTAATTATCACCACACTGGTGATTACTGCCCTATATTAAATTTGTGAGATTTTATTGGAATTTAAGAATAAATAAATATTGTATTATTACACACCGGCCTGGTTCATGGTCCATTGCGACCCAGGGTATTTGTAATGGGGGTGTGAGACGGGTGCCTTCCCAAACTGAATTCGTGATGAATAAAATAAAAGTGTTTTGATTGTGCACTGCATCCCCGGGCAGTAGAAAGAGTCCTGGTCGGGAGTGCACCGTGCTTTTGAAATCCTTAACAAATTGCTCGATTAAGAAGTTGAGTGCATGTGAGGGACATTCATGCACAACATCTCTATAGGTTTCTCAATTTCAAATGATCACTGCATCATCCACACTCAGCCTCGGAGACTGACACATGTGTATGGATGTCTGGTCGTGGCATGTTAGTGCATTGGACTTTCAGGGACAGCTGTGTGATCTGCCAGCCCACTGCATGAGGGGCCAGACATGACATGTCATCATGGCATTTGTTGGTGCTGTGTGCAACAGCATTGCTGCTTGATGCTCAGCAAAGGGTACCTGTAAGTGTTGCATGCTTTCAGTTCAGACTGTCAATGGTGCATGTTGCGGGATGTGATTGGATGGGCAAGCGCCAAAGCAGATCCTGTAAAACCTCTCTGCCCGCTAGCATGATCATGCTTGGCAAAATTAAATAAGGACTGGCTTGAGAGGTCCTGCATGGGACAAGGAAACCTGACAGCTATGGCGTACCCAGAGGTGCACTCTGGTTGCCTGGGGTGGTGCTCAGACCAACTAAAGTCTCATGCATTTAGGGGTTGCCCGCCATACCAACGGCCTCGCAGCCCCTTCCCCATATGCTTATGTATTGTCTCCTGCAGCCATGCTGCAGGGGGATGTTTGCCAGTTGGCCAGGGGCACAACCCCCCTGAGCCCATTTTGATGCTTTGCACTACCAGTTGGCTGCTCTCCTTCCCAGGGAATATGTTAGTTAACCATAGGAGTGTATGGAAGGTCCAGATGGCTGGCCAGCTGTGGAAGTCTGGATTGTCTCCAATCTGAAATGCACTCCTGTTGGGTCTTTGAGGAGGCATGACACTTTTGGCTACACCTCCTCTTATGTCACCCAGGGTACCCAGATTTCAAGTAAGTATAGTTGCCTTTTTTAGTTTATTCTAGACAATGTGCATGGGTCCTGTCCGTGATCCACTTTGTTCTCGCTGCCCTAGCCAGGATCCGCACATCCCCCAGACAGTCAAGGGCCATGTCCCACGCAATGTGTCAGCACAGCTTTGCTTGCTCTGGGTGTTCCTCTGAGAGGCCAACTTGACTGCCAGGCCCACGGGGTGCCTGGGTAACAGGAGCACCTCAAGTGACTTGCACATCAATGTCAGGGCAGCCTGTTTGTCTGCCTCCCTACACTATACCACATTGTTTGGGGCACTTTGTCCATCTAGGTTTGGACTGCCTGGTGGGCCTTGGTCTTTGTTACAAGAAATTAACTACCACCTGCTTTGGTACAAGAGCATGGCCCCTTGGAGAGTGCCCCCTTACATGGGTGGCTCTCACCTCAGAGCAGAGCAAAGGCCAAGCAGCCTGGCAGTTCCCCAGTGGTCATGTCAGAGTGTTAGAGTGGAAGGTGGCAGACTGGCCAGTGGCCTGGCCACCGCACAGTCCATTATAGCCATGACCTTAAACTTCTCCACCAAGCTCTCTTTTCCACAGCAGTCCGGACGATGACCATTCCACAGGGTGCTGCCCCACCCATTCCCACACTGGTGGTGGAGGCATGTGCAGCAGCAGCTACAGACCACAGTACTGCAGCTGAGGGATTTACCCCTGTTATTACTGAGTACCTGATTTGCAGCAAGGGATCTAACCCTGTTATTACTGAGTACCTGATTTGCAGCAGAAGGGATCTAACCCTGTGAATATTTGTCCATTTTGGGATTTGACCCAGCTACTTATTATATTTTTTGCAACCGGTTCAATTGACCAGGACCGGGAGTGCGCGCCTCACCCACCTTCTTTTTTGTACTGAATGCTATGGGAGTCCCGGGCTCCAGAGGCAGCGCCACGGGGTGACTGTGCCCCACTTTGGAGAATCATAAAGATGGTTCTCTCCCCTCCCCCAAATTTGGGAAGGACTTGTGCTTTGGAGGGGTGTCGGTTGCTGGTCACCTGAACAGAAAAAAAACGTTTTCACTACAGCTACCAGAATCCTTTGAGTCTAATTAGACACACCTGCTCAACAGCCTCCCTGATGATTATTTGAGATAAGAAAGCGCTAGGAGGAGAACAACTACAGACCACAGAAATGCAGCCGAGGGATCTAACCCTGTTATTACTGAGTACCTGATTTGCAGCAAGGGATCTAACCCTGTTATTACTAAGTACCTGATTTGCAGCAGAAGGGATCTAACCCTGTGAATTTTTGTCCATTTTGGGATTTGACCCAGCTACTTATTTTTTACAACAGGTTCAATTGACCAGGACCGGGAGTGCGCGCCTCACCCACCTTCTTTTTTGTACTGAATGCTATGGGAGTCCCGGGCTCCAGAGGCAGCGCCACGGGGTGACTGTGCCCCACTTTGGAGAATCATAAAGATGGTTCTCTCCCCTCCCCCAAATTTGGGAAGGACTTGTGCTTTGGAGGGGTGTCGGTTGCTGGACACCTGAACAGAAAAAAAACGTTTTCACTACAGCTACCAGAATCCTTTGAGTCTAATTAGACACACCTGCTCAACAGCCTCCCTGATGATTATTTGAGATAAGAAAGCGCTAGGAGGAGAACAACTACAGACCACAGAAATGCAGCCGAGGGATCTAACCCTGTTATTACTGAGTACCTGATTTGCAGCAAGGGATCTAACCCTGTTATTACTAAGTACCTGATTTGCAGCAGAAGGGATCTAACCCTGTGAATTTTTGTCCATTTTGGG
This sequence comes from Ambystoma mexicanum, assembly GCF_040938575.1. NCBI lineage: Eukaryota > Metazoa > Chordata > Amphibia > Caudata > Ambystomatidae > Ambystoma > Ambystoma mexicanum. The sequence continues at coordinate 837,850,046 of NC_090935.1, read as the reverse complement.
ATTTGACCCAGCTACTTATTTTTTACAACAGGTTCAATTGACCAGGACCGGGAGTGCGCGCCTCACCCACCTTCTTTTTTGTACTGTACACTGAGGGTAAGACTGGAACAAAGGGGCACCCTATCGAAAGAAATCAAATCATCTAAGGGCTTAAAACAGGGCTGTCGATTGGCTCTGGCGATCTTTAGCCTATTCATATCTGACATTGAAGAAGCTTTTGTGAATACAAGATTCTTTCCCCCCAGAATAGCAGATACAGCGTTGGGCAGGCTTTTATTGGGCTGCAAAGGCAACTAAGGGCCTTGGAAGTATATTTAGAGAAGAAGGCCCTGAAGATCAATGCGAAAAAGTCGAAGGTCCTCATATTGGGAGACACACGAAGGTACAAGACCAATAAAAGATCCTGGTATTTAAATGGTGAACAAATTCCAGAAGTAGCTTCTATGGTCTAGCTGGGCGTCACCCTAAATGACAGCATCAATGATGCCCCAGGCCTAGCAGCAGTAAGGAGCAAATCCATAAATATGGCTTCACAAGCGAAAGTCATTAAGCAAAGATACTGTACATTCTCTTTAGCTCCTTTTTTAGGCTTTTACAAACTCGAGGTGTTTCTAACTTTAACATATGTAGCTGAAGTCAACTTTTTTCAGGCTATTACAGTATGACCAAATTTAAAGGGCCTCTTCTGGAGACGAGTCTTGGCTATGCCACAATCATTACCAATTGACATTATTTCAGAGGGAGTTGGGTCTAACCTCACTATACGCAGCCATGGTATGGAAATTCTTATCATTTTATAGGAAATGTTTGTATCCACCAGCAGAAGGTGCATGTATGACCCTGTACGAAGCACTGAGCAAACCTGATTCATTTTCGAATCAGATTCTGGCAGAATAATAGCCAAGGGATGTTCTGATGGCTGTACAATTATGATTATGAATGATCAATGACTAGCATATGATTGCTATTGAAGGATCAAAAAATAGTAAAATTACTTTATAATTCTTTTATGGAAGGCATATTTTATTGGTAACAGTGTGCGGGCAATGTGTGGGCAGTTTGCTGTTGGATGGTGACTTTTGCATGGACTCTTTTTTTGTGTATATTCCTCTGAGGCAGCCCTCCCTTTCAGAATCGCAGACACAGCACATAGCCCCTGTGGGGTGTGGGCAGTGTGTGGACACAGTTTGGTAGTTTGGCAAGGGCAAGAAGCATGGAGCTATGTCTGCGAGGATCTACAGCTTGTGGTGTGAGAGGTTGGACTCTCCCCTTGCTGGGCATGCCGAATACTAGGGGTAAGGGAAAATACAATATGTGTGTAAACCAAAAAGCTGCTAACAGTGGGGGAGGTAAGGCCGGGGGAAGCACGATGGTGAAAGTTTCAAGCGATATAAGAGAGGTTCCCAATATATAAGTCAGAGTTGTTCCAGCAACAAATGAGAAATCATTAATTAAGGGAGCAATGGATCCTTTGCAGGATGATCCAAGTGAATGCAATATGTCAGACCATAATAAAGGATCCTCTGTGGTTGCAGGATGATCTTCTGCTGAAATAGATAACAACAATTCATTGTTACATTTTTGTTATTCCCTGAAAGTCAAAGTTCATCAACTGGCTGTTGAGTCGTCAGATCGTATTATGACTCCAATTGTGTACGGCGAGCAAGCAGTAAAGACTATGAGGATCACCAAGGTTTACAGATCTTGCACATGAGGAGTTGAGAGGAGATACTAATAGTCTATCCTCTGTACAGAACAACCTGTGACTTTTAAAATCATTATCTGAAGCGACCAGTCTAATGGTCGGTATGGGTGACAACTTGGTGCATAACAAGGTCACTAATTTTGTTGTGAAAATACTGCTGAAACTCTGTAACCATTGCGAGATGCTGATGTAGTCTAGTATACTTGGAGAACTCAATGAAGAACTGCAGAGCAAACCACCTACATTTACTACATGTTGCCAATGGTCCAAATGTATTGTTAAAATTAAAACACATTGAGTTGAAGGAGAAAAAAATGAGGGGGACACCCTGGTTGAGCTGGTTGAGCTGGAGGTAACGAATGTGGAAATACTGGAATCTATTTCTATTGATCTGATGAGTGTTCCAGTTGTATCAATTCTCCAGGAAGACCCAGTTTAAAACTCTGTTATAAAGCTGGAAAGAAGCATAATGAACAACCAGTTTCCTCTATAACTGATACCGATATCATTCTGGCAAATATTGAAAATTCCTTAGTAAAATAAAAAAGGCATGTAGAAGGGCCAGGCATCGCTTAAAAAGAGTTAAAATAAAACAGGAAATTTAAATGATTGACTATTAGGTATGGAGGGATTGTTTTTTAAAAACACTTAGAGAAGATCTACCGATTTAATTCAATGTTAATGGTACCCAGAATGTAGAAGCCAACTCTCTGGTCGAATTTGAATCTATCGGGCAGGTCACCTGGTTAATCATGAGAACCTTAGAAGTACATATATAAGTGCAGATCGCCTCATTTCCTCACTTTTGTAAGTACCAGCCTGCAGTATTTACACATTAACTAAAAGCCGAATATCCACTTCCTTACAGTGCCAGTTCAATATATCTGTGAAGTGAATAAACACTGGTTATCATTCATAAAAGAACAGTTAAGTTTGTAACAGCTCACCACATGTCATATTTCGTGTTTTTCTTACCTTCTCTTCTGACAACATTGTGCACACGGAACCAGGGGTGTTGCTAGGTCTGGAAAAGACCCGGGGCTAATCTATTGTTGGAACTGCCGGGACTGTGGGCTATCTAGCCTTTTGGTTGTAACTCCTGAGATTCTATCCGGGGCTACAACCAAAAGATCAGGGACTATAGCCCCCTTAGCCCCCCCCCCCCCAGCAATGCCTCTGCACGGAACATCAATGATATGTAAATATGGATTTCTTTCATGATTTGAATTGCATTTGTTTGACTTGGTTGAACAATGACATAGTCAAATGTGATGTTGTGAATAATAATGATCAAAAGGGTTCGCCCTGATGAAGGAGTAGTATAACTCCGAAATGCATTGACATTTGAGCCCTATATATGTATTGAAGGGAAAGCTGACCTGTGACCCAATAAGAAATCATTATTGAGTAGATAAAGTTTGTTTTGACCTCCAACATGACTTTGGTCTTCTACATTTGAACACTTGGAATTAAATCATTTACTTTTTTTTCACAAAAGAATAGTTTAAGACTTCTAGAACTATATATAGTAACCCTGAGGGGTACAGTTTGTGAGTGACTGACTAGCTTGATGTCTTTCATCTAGCTTTCTGCATTGTTGGTGAAGTACCTATCATTGTGGTTCTGGACACAATGAGGGCCAGAGTTTGTATTGATTGTTGTTTTGTGTATTGTATGATGCTTTCATTTTGATGATATAAGAGGAAGCACATAGCATTTAAAAATGTGCTTTGTTATTTTGGGACTAACATTGTTTGTATGCATGTATTTATACATGCAGGAAATTAGTTGTGTTAGGGAACTGTCATATTATTGAAGTTTGGGATAAAAGAATATGTTTTGTCTACAATGTGTTATGCGATTCATTTATTGTCAACCTTGGATACACCTTTGTATAACTACTATGATGACTAGCCACAGTATTTGAGATTGTTAACAGTGGCATACCTACTGTTTCTCTTACGCATTTAACATTAGAATGACACGTTTTTTTGAGCTAATTTCCTGGAGTCCAGATTGACTCCTGGGTTTCCAAAGCTTTGCAGCACTCCTTTAAACAGTGTGCACTGAAATGGGACTGGGTCGTGAATCAATAATATGTTGGTAGACTGAAGTCTCTAAGTACTTCGTCAAGAATGTTCTTTCCATAAAAAAAAGGGAAAAACACCAATACCTATACCAGTTCCCTTCCCCTGCTCTAGGAAGGACATTGATGTTACTTAGGTTTAGTCAAATAAAATTGCTAGCTAATCATGGGGCATGGAAAGGGTTAGCTATTGAAAACCATATGTGTAGATTGTGTTGGGATGTTACTCAGGTGGAAACTATTAGACATTTGACCACATCCTGTAGATTATTGTGATCGACGTATCCAATTTATTGTAGACCACACGTGAGTGATATGAATAACATTCTAGAGGAACTGTTCTGGTTGAGGTGTATTTTGGGTCATAGCTTGACATTGACTCTTGCTATTTATAGCGAGAGTATGGCGAGTGGCTGGGGCCAAACTGCTGAAGTCATTGGATGTGACAGTAGGCTTGGAGACTGAAGCATAATCTAAGATTTGTAGTTATGACTGTAGTGGGTGTTCCTCATTATATTGCCATTATTGATATATCGATTATGAATTAGTAGTATTGAATCATCGAGTTTATCATTAATTGGTATGCTATTGTATGTATTTACTTCCTCGAATCGTGCATCTTTTGATGGAACTGAATTAATTGTGATATATGAATTGCTATGACATTACATTATATGTCATTTTATATAGGGTTGTTTGTATGTTTTATGTGTTTTATTAATTGACTGCATGTGTGAAAAGTTAACTTACAAACTAAAACACACGTAAATAAAAACATTAACAACAAATTGTTGGCCTCATTGTACATATCTGGCTTCTCACCGATCAGCTGGTTTTGAAGTGACTACCCCAATTCTCAAGGTTCGTAATTAAAGAGAGAAGAGGGTGGGATGGCAAGACAAATATCTAATTTTAAATCGAATTGTTACCGACCTCGATGTACACATAGGCAGGTGAATTGCAATAAATAGAAATTCATTATTTACCTGTTTATGGCTTCTCAAGTACGTGTGACTTGCAGTGTTGTTGTGCTAAATGTTTGTGGAGTGCGCATACAATGCTATTTATATAGTACACTGCTCTTCTGATGGCTGCCTAGACTTGCCTATAAACATGCAGTACGCCTGTAAGGCGTTATGGCAACAACTGGTATTTTAGTGTGTTGGGTGCCATCTTTGCCTAGTCTTCATCAAATGTGCCATTGGATTTGCCCTTTGATGGGCATCATTTGGTATAAATATGTATTGAGCCTCAAATACGCCGTGTTGGACCTGTGACAGCAATATTCCTCCTGTGATACCACTTGTTCCATGAAAAGACATAGTGGCAAATGAATGCAGGGCATATTTACTTGTAGTATGGCATAACACATGGTGCATGTGGTCAGGCAACCCTGTGATTTTTCAGGCGTTTCCAATAATGCCTGGGTAGAGGCTAGAGGTAATATATTATATATATATATATATATATGTATATATATATATATATATATATATATATATATATATATATATTCAATGAAAAAACTTTGTTAAAGGGACGTTATGGTTAAGTTGCGCTACTAAAAACCTATGAAATTCAGTGAAAAAACTTTGTTAAAGGGACGTTATGGTAAAGTTGCGCTACTAAAAACCTATGAAATTCAGTGAAAAAACTATGTCAAAGGAACGTTATGGTTCCAAGTAAAACCGAAAAACCCTTGAAATTCGCCAGTTATGGTAAGCTAAGCAACCATAACTCGCGCCACCACCGTGCACTGCTAAGACTAACACCCAGGACATCAAAGATGACATCACAAATGTAATTGATGACATCACTGATGACATCATATGTGTATGTACTTTTCATGAAATATGTGTACAAGGGATTCTTATTATAATGTTGCGAAACAAGTGTCAAGGATCATTGCAATAAATATCATACCCTAATTAGTGCATTGAACGATGCATTGATATAAATAGCATTCTATTATGGGGTTCTATCTAGTATAATAAGCTACTGATACAGAAACATAACATGGTGTGCAGTGTACAAGATGAAGGTATAATATTCGTAATGTTAATATGTTGAATAATGAAATGATAATTGTTTTCTTAATAGATTTTTGTGTACTGTGAAATATGTAATACGTAGCTAATAAAACATTACTATAGACAAAACACAAAGACACAAGAAAACATACCAATATTGGTATATACAGGGAAAGTGAAGTTAGCAAAAAAGCACAAGTAGTAGCAGAAACAATTCATAACTTAACTGATTATTTTCATGCAAATAAATGATTGCTCTGTTTCAAAGCTGCTATTCACCCTATGTATATGTATCACTTGATGTGATTGGACCCACAGGGAAAGTACAGCCATAAAAAAAAAACAACAGAACTATCAGAAAGTGCTCATAAGTCTATTGATTATCTTTATGCACAAAAAGGATTGCTGTCTTTCAAGCTTGTGTCTTCCCGTATGTATATGTTTCATATGATGTGACTGGACTCTAACAGAATTACTGTAAGAACCTACTTGAAGGATAAGTCTACAAATAAAATAAAATGTTTAGTTTCTGACTGTTACTGAAGAAAACCATGTGGCCTAGATATGTCAGCAAAAGAAAAAAGAGTGAGCCAGACATGTGATGTCATCAGTGATGTCATCAATGAAATTTGTGATGTCATCTTTGATGTCCTGGGTGTTAGTCTTAGCAGTGCACGGTGGTGGCGCGAGTTATGGTTGCTTAGCTTACCATAATTGGCGAATTTCAAGCGTTTTTCGGTTTTACTTGGAACCATAACGTTCCTTTGACAAAGTTTTTTCACTGAATTTCATAGGTTTTTAGTAGCGCAACTTTACCATAACGTCCCTTTAAAAAAGTTTTTTCACTGAATTTCATAGGTTTTTAGTAGCGCAACTTAACCATAACGTCCCTTTAACAAAGTTTTTTCATTGAATTTCATAGGTTTTTATTAGTGCAACTTAACCATAACGTCCCTGTAACATTTTTTTTTTACTAAATTTGAAAGGTTTTTATTAGTACAACGTGACCATAACATCCTTTTCAATAGATGAAGACCACTAACATCTTATGTCCTCAAAGTGGGAATGCCGGGTGGTTAAAAAAAAAACAAAAAGATTTTCCTTCCTACGCCGGGATGCCTGCGGCGTCTCGGTGTAGGAAGGAAAATCTTTTACCAAGATGGCCACCATGGAAAGGGAAGGCGGGGTGTATAAAGAACACAACGGCGCATGAGCGGGGTTGGGGGGGCACAGGGGAGACACATGGGCATGAGCGGGGGGTGGGGGGGAAAAGGAAGGAAACACACGGCATGAGCCGTGGTGGGGGAACACGAGAGAGACACGGGGCATGAGCAGCGGGTGGGAGGAACATGTGGGAGACACGGGGTATGAGCAGGGGGTGGGGAGGAACACGAGGGAGACACAGGGCTTGAGCGGGGGGTACAGGGCACATACGGGACATGAGCGGGGGTGGGGAGGAAAGGAGCGAGACGAGGGGCATGAGCGGGGGGTGGGGGGACACGAGGGAGACACGGAGCATGAGCGGGGGGCAGGGGGTAACACGGGGCATGAGCGGGGGGTGGGGGGAACACGAGGGAGACACGGGGCATGAGCAGGGGGTGGGGGGCAACAGGAGACAGACACGGGGCATGAGCAGGGGGTGGGGTCAACAGGAGAGAGACACGGGGCATGAGCGTGGAGTGGGGGAATGCAGGAGACAGACACGGGGCATGGGTGGGGGCAACAGGAGACAGACATGGGGCATGAGCGGGGGGTGGGGGGAACAGGAGACAGACACAGGGCATGAGCGGGGGGTGGGGGGCAAAAGCAGGTGAGTCGGGGGCAACAGGAAAGAGACACAGGGCATGAGCGTGGGGTGGAGGGTACAGGAGACAGACACGGGGCATGAGCAGGGGGTGGGTGGCAACAGGAGAGAGACACGGGACATGAGTGGGTGGGGGGAACAGGAGAAGACACGGAGCATGAGTGGGGGGCAACAGGAGACAGACACACGGGGCATGAGCGGGGGGTGGGGGGGTACAGGAGACAGACACGGGGCATGAGCGGGGGTGGGGGGTACAGGAGACAGACACGGGGCATGAACGGGGGGTGGGGGGCAGGAGAGACACGGGGCATGAGCGGGGGGTGGGGGGAACAGGAGACAGACACGGGGCATGAGCGGGGGGTGGGGGGAACAACAGAGACAGACACGGGGCATGAGCGGGGGTGGAGGGCAACAGGAGACAGACATGGGGCATGAGCGGGGGTGGGGGGCAACAGGAGAGACACGGGGCATGAGCCGGGGGTGGGAGGCAACAGGAGAGACACGGGGCATGAGCGGGGGTGGGGGGAACAGGAGACAGACACGGGGCATGAGCGGGGTGTGGGGGGAGCAACAGACACGGGCATGAGCGGGGGGTGGGGAGAACAGACACGGGGCATGAGCAGGGTGGTGGGGGGCAACAGGAGACAGACACGGGGCATGAGCGGGGGGTGGGAGGAACAGGAAAAAGACACGGGGCATGAGCAGGGGGTGGGGAGAACAGGAGACAAACACGGGGCATGAGTGGGGGGTTGGGGGGCAACAGGAGAGAGACACGGGGCATGAGCGTGTGGGGGGAACAGGAGACAGACACGGGACATGAGCGGGAGGGGTGGGGGTCAACAGGAGATAGACACGGGGCAATGAGTGGGGGGTGGGGGAACAGGACAGAGACATGGGGCATGTGCGGGGTGTGGAGAGAACAGGAGACAGACACGGGGCATGAGCGGGGGAACAAAAGACAGACATGGGGCATGAGCGGGGGTGAGGGAAGGGGAGAGAGACACACGGGGCATGAGCGGGGGTGGGGGGAGGGAGAGAGATACACGGGGCATGAGCGGGGGTGGGTGGAGGGAGAGAGACACACGGGGCATGAGCGGGGGGTGGGTGGGAGATAGAGAGACACATGGGGCATGAGTGGGGGGTGGGCGGGAGGGAGAGAGACACACAGGGCATGTGCAGGGGGTAGGCGGGAGGGAGAGAGACACACGGGGCATGAGCGGGGGGTGGGCGGGAGGGAGAGAGACACATGAGGCATGAGCGGGGGTGGGGGAGGGAGAAAGACACACGGACATGAGCGGGGGGTGGGCGCAAGGGAGAAAGAAACACAGACATGAGCTGGGGGTGGGCGGGAGGGAGAAAGACACACGGACATGAGCCGGCAGTGGGCGGGAGGGAGAAAGACACACGGACATGAGCAGGGGGTGGGAGGAACAGGAGAAAGACACGGGCATGAGCGGGGGTGGGGGACTTACTGTGCAGGCGGGATACAAAGCCTCTCATGCGAGGAACAAAGATGGTGGGCGTAACTGAAGCCAGACGCACTGCACGCTTTCACGCATCCAATGAGAGAGCATGTCAGATGTCCGTGGAAATCACGCAAGCTGCTTGCCCAATCACCGTCATGTCCGCGGAGCGAACAGGGAAGTGTGTCCGCGAAGCGAACACAGATATCACAAATTTTTTTCACTTACATTTTTGTCATTTTTTTAAAAACTACTGGACGGATTTACACCAAATAAAGCAAAGCACGCTTTTGGGACCAAGCCGCCGCTCCTGCCGCTAATTTGGTGTAAATCCGTCCAGCGGTTTGGGCTGTGGGCGTGAGCAAAGTTTTTTCCCATTATGTCTATGGGGAAAAAAAAAACCTTTTGGGACCCCCCCTATAACTTTGCCCCCCCTGGACGAATCCTCACCAAACTTTGTAAAAAAATTCAGAGTGACCCAAATACTTATTTTGCAAGGTTTGGTGAGGGTGAGGATCCGTCCAGGGAGAGCGAAGTTATAAGCCACCCAAAAAAGTGCTCTTCCTATGGAAACAGCAACTTAACCATAACTACATGGCCACTACCGTGGCTATGTTATATATATATATATATATATATATATATATATATATATATATATATATATATATATATATATATATATTTTCAGTCAAAAAACTTTGTTAAAGGGACGTTATGGTTAACGTTTGTGGTGTCATCTTTGATGTCCTGGGTATTAGTCTTAGCAGTCCACGGTGGTGGCGTGAGTTATGGTTGCTTAGCTTACCATAACTGGCAAATTTCAGGGGGTTTCTGGTTTTATTTGGAACCATAAGGTCCCTTTAACAAAGTTTTTTTTACTGAATTTCATAGGTTTTTAGTAGTGCAACTTAACCATAACGTCCCTTTAACAAAGTTTTTTTTACTGAATTTCATAGGTTTTTAGTAGTGCAACTTAACCATAACGTCCCTTTAACAAAGTTTTATTTACTGAATTTCATAGGTTTTTAGTAACACAACTTAACCATAACGTCCCTTTAACAAAGTTTCTTTACTGAATATACATTTTCAAGTGTGAATTTGATAGATGTTTACTAGGATTCCCTTACTTTATATACATGTAACATAGTTAACCCCAGCTAGTGATTTTGATTTCTGCGGACTGTGCAAAATGTCCGCGAACGGTCGCGGACGAAATCAACACTACCCAAACACTCAGGGGGTATCTTAAATGGTTCTATCATACGATATAAACACTGCACAAGTTCAAAAAGCAGCACATAAACACATCATATGTAATAATAAATAAACCTATATATCTAACACATCAACCATCCATTTAAATACCATATGTAGTAAAATGGAATATATCAAAACAAAAAAGATATTCCTCCAACATAATTACCTCACAGAAACTGCAGAGCTAGAAGCAACAGTAGACCTACACAACAGTAAGAATACAACTTACCAGAAACTAGTAAGTAAACTTATATATTTCTAAACTTTTTGTATTAGGTATAATACAATTAATATATTTTTGTTTTTCACACAGAAATGTGCAGTACTTTGGAATGGCTTGAGGAGAATTTTCCATTTGAGGAAATGTCTGAAGATAATAATGGTAGACACTTCTCTATATAACCAAATTAATAATCATTACTTTATGTGTACTTAACATATAGATATTTATTTTTAACAGACCATACAAACATTGGAAATAATACACCAAAAGACACATTGGAAAAGACTCTGCAACGGATGGAACAGAAAATGGGCATGCTCAAGGAAAATTTCAACGTTTTGAAACAGTTTGTGAAGGACCACATAAAAGAAAAAAATGATTACCATTGTCCCACATGTACCTGTTCCCCCTCTCAATGTCCCAGTCAACTATCCCCAAACCCTCAACACCAAGAAAAACGTTTTGATGCGACTTCCATCCCTTCATTCCCTCCCATCCATCCTCTCCAAACCCCTAATTCCTCTGTATTTGTATCAGTTTCTTCTTCCCCCTCTCTTTTATAATTTTTGTATCTGTATATAATTATAAAAATATATGATGTGTCTTTTAATTCGATCCTTTGTGTCTTTTTTTTTAAAGCAGTTGGAATGTCCACGGACAGCGTGCCTGTCCGGGCTATCCGTAATTAACAAAATGGGGATGTCCTAAGGACACTACACCTGTCCGTACCATTCACATCCAAGATGGAACTGTTCCTAGAACACACCCGCTGTCTCGGATGTCCGTAATGAACAAAATGGTGGTGTCCTAAGGACACTATACCTGTCCGTACCATTTGGAACTACGATGGAACTGTTCTTAGAACACACCTGGGGCCTCATTACGAGTTTGGCGGCAGCCATGGAGCTACTAGCTCCATGGGTGCCGCCAAACCGGGCTCCTTTACCCGGTTCCCAGAATGGGGAATTACCAGCCCATTCCGAGTACGGAGGGCCCGGTAATTCCTCCTTCTGGGAACCCAGGCCCGGACCTTCCCCATTCCCATTGAGCCACCATAGGGCTCAATGGGAATAGGAGAAGGTGCAAACAAAGGGCCAATTACGAGCAGCCCGTTGTTTGCTCCCTCTTCCCCTCGCAGGACCCGGTAACAACGCCTGGTTTGACCAGGCATTCCTTACCAGGTCCCGCGTGGGGAGCTTGTAATCATGCAGAATGGAGTTAACGGGTCCGCACCCATTTGTGGAACCTATTAACCCATTCCGCCAATCTTACAATGAAGCCCCTGGTGTCCGAGATGTCCGTAAGTGAACAAAATGGAGGAATCCTAAGGATGCTATACCTGTCCGTACCGTCCGCAGCAAAGTTGAAACTGTCCTAAGAACACGTGCGGTGTCCGGGATGTCTGTAGTCAAACAAAATGGAGGTGTCCCAAGGACACTATACCTGTCTGTACAGTCTGCAGAACATTTACGCACATGCGCACCACACCCGTAAGTCCTGTGAACATCGTGCCTGTCCGTAACTGTCCGTTTCACTTGTGTTGCACTTTTAATTTGTTTGAGAACCCGAACACTGTCTGTGGAACACCCGCGCACATGCGCACAACCGTTCCCGTGCATTTGGTGTCATGCGGACACCCGTTCCCTTCGCGGATGTGTTCCCGACATCAGCATGTGACTGTACCCACGCAGAGCATGTGTCCTAATTTGTGACCCTGGCGTTAAGGGTTTAACGGCGCCGTAAAAGGTGTCGGCGCTGTTAAACCCTTAACACCTGATTACGAGGTCCCTTTGCGGGACCCGACCTTAACGGCTGGTTTTACCAGCCGTTAAAGTAGGGTGCCGCAAAAGGACCTCGGTGCTAATTACGGTAACGCAATTTGCGGAATCGTACTTAGCGCCTTCCCCAGTCCCATTGAGCCCTATGGGGCGAAAATGGGAATGGGGAAGGGCCATGGTGAAATGGGGAAACACCGCCCCACCAACCTTGGAATGGGGCAGTATTTCCCCATTTCACCATGGCGGACTTGTTACAACACCGGCACCAAAAGTGGTGCTAATAGCGCCATGGTTTAGCGCTGGGGTTGTAATGTGGGCCACTGTCCTGATCCCCAACAATTTAAAAGAACTTATTCAGACAATCCACATTATTTTACAGTACAAATTCACCATTGCACATGTCACAGACAATGTCCTGGGCTTTCCACATACTTTTTGTAACTTTTTGAACCTTTTTGGGTGTTCGATATGTTCGCAAAGCGGACCCCTCCACCCCTATAAAAGGCCACACCCCAGAGCTGATCTTCATTGTACTTCTGGCTATTGCAGATTGACTTGTGCTACCTTTGCTGCTCTTGCTGAGATTATCTCATCAACCCTGATGTCATCCATGGCTGCTGTTGCTACATCTGCCTCAGCACCACCCCCACGCCCTCCACCACTACCACCTCCCCAAGGGCCTGCAGAGGGGAACACACATGAGGATGTAGAGAATGAGGATGAAGAGGATAAAGAGAATGAGGTCAAGGAACTCCCTACTACCAGCACTCACCGGGAGTCTTGGGTGTGGCGGTTGTTTACCGTTCATGGTAAAATATCAAAAGCACGTGCTAACAAGGTCACCTGCAACCAGTGCAAAATGGTGCTGAGTCGTGGGAGACGTGGTTCATACAGCTTTGGTACGACATCCATGAAGCAACACCTAACGTCGTTCAACAGTCTGGACATTTGCAAGGTTGTACCTTGTGATAAACATAGTAGGTTGAGTTCCTCTACAGCATCCTTCGTTTCCGCTCCTCTCACCACAACAGACACTCCGGTGGGAGAGCGCATCCCTCCAGCTGCTTCACAGGCCATTGACAATGCTGTTGAGCCTTACCTTTCGAGGGTCACAATATTGTGTATGTACTGCGACGTAGTACTCTGCAGGGGGTAGAGTCTTCTTAGTGCTTTTGAGACTACGGTCACGGAGCACCAAAAGACCTGCTACCTACCTAAGTAAGGCCCACCCAACATCTTCCTCTCTCCACCTGCCCTTTCTTATCCCCGTGGTTGGTGTCCCTTCCTTACCCTCCTTTCCCCTCTTCTCCTAGTGTGTTGTGTGTAAAAAAACAAAAAATATATGAAACAACAAAAATCAAAAAAAGGCTCTTTTCAGAGCCGCCTTTCACAGTTTAAAAATAGAAGTGGCAAATAAACAGTGCAGGGCCCTGTGCATTTTTGGGAAGTCCGCGGACAGTCCTAGGACATATAAAATGTTAGGGTGCTGCCCTAGCAAAACCAATGCACTTTTCTCTGTAGGAAGTGGTGGCTCTGAAAAGAGCCTTTTGGTGGTGTTTTTGTGTGTTTGAAAAACTTAAAATCGTCAACATCTACTGCAAAATAGATGACTATAATTCCAAAAAAGGTCACAATGCATCTTGCACATTTCTCTGAAAAATCTGATTGCCAGCATAAGTAAGATGGACTCCATCACTGCGAAAAATGTATGTGCTGCGAAACATAATATTTCATTGTGAAAAGAGGACATGCCAACATCTCTTAGAAAGGTGCAAACAGCCTTATTGACATTGTGCTTCGCTTTCTCCATTTGTGGACCAAATAAGAAGAACGCAGCCACATTTGTCTTTGTGTAATATGAGAAATTGGGAATTTGGAAACATGTCCATGACCTTGTCAAGTCCTTCTTTCATTGCAAATTGCAAAGAAATTCCAGACACATGTCCTAAACTGTTCCCTCCACAATGAATTATAATTATGTCTGGATGATGCTCTGTCCCTAAAGTAGCACAGAGAGGTACCAAGTCCAGCCATTTCATTCCACGCACTCCATGCCAGTGCACTTCCACATGAGGAAATCCAGGATCTGCAGCTGCTCCACAGCGTTCTGCATGCACTTCCAACCAATGTATCCATGAGTCTCCCAAAATCCAGATAATCTATTTTCGGAAACACACAGCCATAGCTATCTGTTCTTCTCTCAGGAAAAACATGTTTTGACAAAAACTCTCCTTACACAACACACCCAGTAAATTTTACTGAACAATCCGTACCTCCACTCATTCTGATTTGCATGCCTCTCCACCCCAAAATCCCTGTATGTAATACGCGCTATCCACAGACAACCGCCATGTCCGCGGACATATCGAAAATCTGAGCATGGTGAATGTACATTTAAATAGTGTGCCCCATTTCCCCTTTGAGGTGGGCTCTGAAAAGAGACATTTTTTTTTGTTTTTTTGCAGATGCCTGACAGACACCTGTTATTTTGTATTTTATTGTTTTTTTTTCGTCTTTCTTTACAACTAAAATCTTCACATAACCTTCTCCAAAGCAACCCTTACATTCCAAATCAGCATGGCATTTCCCAAAAAAGATAAAGAAATGCCATCTTCTTCAAAATAAACAGCATTACACGAATCAATATTCTCATTAACACAGAAAAATATACAAGCTCTAAGCATGAAAGCAGACATGCCTCGAATGATTGCACACCTAGCAATGTTTTGCTGAGGACAACAAACAGAACTATTGTCCCATATTGCCCTAGGTAGTAATCCAGAAAAAAATTACTTTCGCATTTGGAAGGATGTTCATTACTGCTTGAACCAACTGTTCCAAATCTGCCAACAAAGTAGGGGCACTGACGTAGCCCAAATGGAAAGCACAATAGTACAAAACTACCAGATGGGGGTTGTTCATCCTGCGCATATCTTCACAAACTTGCAGAATTCCCTCTAAATTGCAATCAGGCACAGCGCTCCACGCCACCTCCACTCCTTTAACATCTAAATTGTTTGCCACATGCCTGCATTGAGCATAGTGCTGTAAACCATGGACAAATATATCTCCGAGCACCAACACCCTGACTTTCTCCACCTCTGCCATCTTCACTACACACACTCTCTTCCTACACAAATCCACAACGTCAACATCTGATTGGCTGATCCCTACAGTCCCCTTTCCATACTGGATTTGCTGGAAAACCCTGGATGTGGAACGCCCTACCCGCGGACAGCTGCGGTGTCCTCGCGGCATGTAACTCTTAGCCAGCCCTTCTACCCTTTCCACATCACTCTCGGTGCCATTCCCTCATTGGATACAGCTAAGCAGTCACACAACCATCCACCAATCACATCCAAGACCTCTACATCTAACTCCATCATCAGAGTTCCGCACTTCAAATGTACTGTTGATCATTCTGTGTACAAGTCTAATATCATTGGAAAGCACCTACTACAAAAACTGCTCTACAAGCCTCCAAGATTTGTACTTACAGCTGCATTCATATCGACATGCATGAATACAAACTACAGGTATGCATATTTATTTCATAGTACATGTACAAGTGTTATGAATCCATATAAACAGAGTAATGCCACTAAACCTGCATAGCCTATACATACATGCCAACCCTCCCGATTTAAGCGTGAGACTCCCGATTTTTCATTGAAAAATTGCACCATTTTTTATTATCTCCTGTATAACCTATACATACATGCCAATCCTCCCGATTTAGGCGCGAGACTCACGATTTTTCATTGAAAAATCTCACTATTTTTTACTGCTTCCAGCCTAAATTAATGCTAATCCCAATGCAATCCTATGAGAAAAATAAATGTTCCCGATTGCTGTGGTAAAATCTCCCTCTCAGGTGCTCCCGATTGGTGGCATGTCTACCTATAAAATGAACTTATTGAAATATTTCCCATCTACTATAATCAACTGTCACTTACAAAACTGTCTGCTATCTACAACACACCTTTAAAAACCAAGTGAATTTCATGCACTTAAAATTCGACTCATTTGCAAAGCTTGTTGAACTAACACATTGTAAATAAAATATAAAGGCAGCACATAGTCAAATGAAATGCATGAATACGCTATGTTCAGATATCAAACAAGAATACTACCACAAAAACATAAAAATCAACGTCTACATTAACATCAGTGCTATAAACACACAAAATTACTAACTTCTTTCTTTTATAATTGCAGTGAGGACCACTCTTCTGAAAATAAGCAGCATCTGAACTACAAACAACATATCCGAAGAGACCTGCTCATTGCACAAAAAAAAGAGTAAGTACAATACTACCTCACTATTCTTATTGTTCCTCAAACACATTGTGTGGTTCATTTGTGTTATTTACGCACCAAGAAAAACAGCTATTTCTGAACCATTCTGGCAAAAAATCCCCATTTATTAAACAAGGATTAGCAAGCAGAATGGCACACATATCCCTGTTTTTTTGGAACACAAATAACATACTCAACCGTTAGAATGTTAGTACTACAAAACAAAGAACTGTTTTAATTGTATACCATTAGATTTACTATTAATGCTTCTCCTCACCACTAGCTCACTTTCTACTCTCATCTGAACTGCAGTTTAGTAACACACAAATAGAAGAATAGCCTTCCCAACTAATTGTAACTTGCCAATGCACAATCACACACCACCACATACATCGTTCCCATTATGCTCAGACACTCATGCACACAGCACACATACATTAAAGAACGGCCCAACCTATACCTTTTTTTTCTTTCAACAGACCCCAAAGAATGCCTACCAAAAAGCAAGTACGTAGAAAGCAACGCAGAAATAGAGCAAATGAAAATAAAAGTGTCCAAAATAAGCATCCATCTGTACCAGAGTTTGTACAAAACGTTCAACCAAAACAGCTAATACTGTCATTTAGCGAAACAAAACAAGCTTCCAGTAAAGAAACATTGTCTCCTCTATCAAAATGTAAAACAAAACAAAACATGCTTAACAAGAATTCGGCTACCACTACTGCTAAAATTGCTCCTATAAATCTTTATATACTAGCAAGTAACCATACCAAAAGAAGTATTTTAGCAAAAATGTTCCACCACAAAGTCCTTCAGAATCTTATTTAAAAAAAGGATACAAATCATGCACAACCCTTCAAAGCTACTGTAGAAAATTATTCTTAGAAGCTTAATAGACAGTGTAATTCTTCTCAAAAGAAAGTTATTCATTTTAGTGTTAAACAGAATGAAAGCACTAACAAAACTAACTACTAAATTACGAAAAAAAACATCTCAATAAACAGAATGTCAACAAAAATAACTTCTTAAATATCTGTAGAGGTGAATGGAGTCACACCACGAGCACAGAACCATATTTTAATGAAGAAGCATACAAACAAAACCAAACAAACACAATTGCCATCTATAGCAGTGGACGAGGTTATGAACAAATTAATAATACCATAATGGAACAAGAAATACTGCTTACAAAAATATCCCCAGAAAACTAAGAATTATATCTCCATTCGACTGAACCAGAACGTCCAGTATACAAACGGCCATGCACGTCAATGTGTAACATTCCCAAAAAATCTTTCAAATCTTTACGCCAATTCCTCAATCAGTATGTGAAAGGCAAAGACAAAATCAAAATGAAAGTACTGCAAAACATGGATACCTGCCCAGTGCGCAAATACACAGGACTACAAGGACATTCATTAACCTGCATTTCAGGACCTATTTGCAAAAGCACCTTCCATCATATCAAAATGATATCAACACATCATTAAACTATAAGAAATCTAGTCTATAAACTGTACTATGCTAAAAGTCCTGCTTTCGCACTAGCCAATTTAAATAACACTCTTCTACATTGTACACCCAAAGACCTACTCGAAGAAATCGACCATATCCAGAGA
The DNA here is from genome assembly GCF_040938575.1 of Ambystoma mexicanum. Lineage (NCBI taxonomy): Eukaryota > Metazoa > Chordata > Amphibia > Caudata > Ambystomatidae > Ambystoma > Ambystoma mexicanum. The sequence goes on along the minus strand of NC_090935.1, from coordinate 837,831,779 downwards.
AAATATTTTAGAAGTGAAAGTCACTTACAAAATGCAATAGCTTTACAACAGACTATCAACAATTCTGCACTAAGCACCCTTCTACTACACAAATACAAAAAGGAATACTAAAATTTAAAAGTTCATCCGCTGAAGTACCAAACCATGTGTGTGTGTTGCCGCAGAACTTTTTATAAAAGTAACACAAAAACTAGACATAACATACAAAATGGAAGACAATGAAGATTCCAAATGGTTTGAATTAGCTCTCTACCTTATAGCAGAAAACAAAAATTCGAAATACCTGACCCCTTAATACTTTGCAGTTACTGCACTACAAAACTTGACAACAACCAAACTCCTTCACGTGATATCACAAATAACTTGGAATTATTCCCACTACCAAAACCCCTGCAACAACTCAATTTATATGAGAGCATCATAATTCAAACAGTGCACCCATTTCAAGCAATAATATGCCTTCAACCAAAAACAGCAAAATTACCTCCCTCTGAATTGGTGAATGGCATTTGCGGCAAAGTAGTTTATTAACCATTATATCTGAAAGAAAATGTGCACACTCTGGGAGTGCAACATCCAATAGAGCAATCTTTAATTGTGTTAGTAAATGGTGTACCAAAAAAAGACAAAAAAATCTGGCAACAACTCGTAGACTTGCATAAAGTTAGACAAGCCTTGCAATATCTAAAAGATAATAATGAATACTACAAAGAAATAAATATTGAAGAAAACTTAAGGGAAACAACTGAAATAATTCAAGCGTCACCAGAAACTGGTCAATTTGAACTTCTAGATCCTGCTACAGTATCCAATATTTTAGACCATTATACAATTCATCCATTACACTCTAATGACACCATAGATGATGCACTAGAAACGTACCAAATGCGACAAACCAAAGGATCACCAATCAGCAGATGGGTAAAAAGTATAGAAGCAAAAGTTTTCCCTCTACTCTTTCCTACTGGCAAAGGAGGAAGGTACGATGATAGACCCACTCAGATAACAGCATCAGAATACCGCTTGTTACGAATGTATTCTGAAGATCCCAGATTTAGACAAAATGTGGAATTCATAGTCCACCTACTCTTTGAAAGTGAACTAGCAACTCTATGTTATGGAGTTGCACACATATTGAAATCAGTAACCCACTTTCCAAATATTTCAGCTACACAATTAATACAAAAAGTGCAATAAAAAGATGAGGTTTTAATATCAAGAATTACAAATCTGTTAGCAAACATGGGTGGTACAAAAGAGTACTGGTTCCGACGTCACTGAGATGTACGTTGTATGATAAGAAACCTTGGCCAACCCACTTGGTTTGTTACATTAAGTTGTGCAGAATATGCATGGGAAGATTTACATGATGTCCTACGCATATCAAACAAAAACAAAACAAACATAGATACACTAATACCTGAAGAACTTTGCTCTCTACATCCTGTTAATGTTTCAAGATATTTCCATCATCATTTCATTGCTATGCTACACTTTATTTGTAATAAAACTGTTCCTCCCCTCAGAGAAGTGCAACATTTCCTTTGGAGAAAAGAATACCAAGCCAGAGGAGCACCACATATCCACATGCTTTTATGGATTAAAGATGCTCCTACATTTGGTCAAGACAGTGATTCCACTGTTTTACAGTTCATCAAAAAATATGTCACTTGTGAAATTCCATCGAAAGCAACAAATAGTGATCTTCATGCACAAATTGTACACTTTTAAAGACACAAATATGGCAAATATTGCCGTCGCCAATACAAAAACAAAGAGAAATACTACACCAAATGTTGCTTTGGATTCCCTAGACCAGTTACAGAAAGAGGTGAAGTGAACAACTTCATGTCTTCAGTTAGACAAAGTGTCAAAGGTGAATCACCTAAGAACACGTATTACATAAAAAGAACAGAAGAATCAAAATATATCAATGATTACAATGCAATCATTGCCCTTTGGAATGCAAACATAGATGTGCAGTACATTGCAGACAATTCCACTGCAGTTGCACGATATGTTACAGCCTACTTAACAAAAGCAGAAAAACAGAGCTTCAAGACCTGCAGAATGACCTATCATCAGACAAAACACTATCTCAGAAATTGTAGAGCTTAGGCATAAAAATGCTCTCTGACAACTAATGTGGCCCATATGAAGCTGCAGATCGTTTAACCGGTACTGCTTTGTATGGAACATCTGAAAATATAGTATGGCTAAGTTTTGGTCCTGCTAAATCTAGAAAAAGAGTTCTCAAATCATATGAGGACATAGAAACAATAGCCAAAAATGATCCCAACAGCCAAAACATTTTGAAAAACAATTTACTAGACGCATACTACCCGAACAGGAGTACCACTTTGGAAACCATGTGTCTATACCACATAGCCCAAAACTTCACATACAAAAATAATATAAATCCCGATGTAAAAAAGCTAGATATAGAGTGACAGATTGTGAAGGCAGCTTAGAGAAACTTACCAAACGAAGCTTAATTAATCATATCAAATTGTCATTAAAAACTCCTCAACAGAAATAACTATATGACATGTCGCTGCTACAACTTTTTAAACCATGGAGAAAAGAAGAAGAAATAATAGAAAACTATGACTCCTACGAAGACACTTACAAAGCAATTGAAAGCACTATCAGCGATATAAACTTTACGCAGTACAAAACAATGTTGCACAATGAACAGCAACACAAAGAAGAACTCCAGGCCCAACTAGATAAGGACACTCCCGACAGTAGGCAACCTTCTGTAACAGGAAGTCAAGAACATCTGGGAAAGCCCCTAATAGCAAATGAGGCAGAATTAGCTATGACAGAAGTAGAGAACACCATGTGTCACTATGAAGAAGATACAGAAGACTTAACTGTACTACAATCAAAACTGAACAAAGAGTAGCACACAATTTTTTAAGAAGTAACAAAAGAAATTGCACATGGTGTAAGACATGAAAATAAAGAATGTACCTGCCAAAATTACAAACCTATACTACTATACGTCAGTGGTGAAGCTGGTTCAGGCAAAACATTCTTAATCAAAATCATCAGCAAGTTCCTTCAACAATTGACAAACAACAAACTGTCAGCTGCTGTAAATGCCCCCACAGGTTTAGCTGCCTACAACATAGACGGTGTCACTTTACACCGATTACTACTCCTTCCAGTAGAACACCAAAACAAATTAGGATATTACAAACTTTCTACAAAAGCTGCAATGGAACTACGCAGAGTGTTAAAACAAATGAAAATGCTACTAATAGATGAAGTGAGCATGGTCTCCAACCTAATGTTGGCTTTGATTCACCTCAAATTGCAAGAAGTACTTAAAACAAACTACGAAGAGCTCTTTGGAGGAAAACACATTATTGTTTTCGGAGATCTTCTTCAATTGACACCAGTGAAATTTGAACCTATTTTTAAACCCTTAGGACACACACTCTGCCATAAAACTGATGGCAGCATAGGAAATGTCAAACTTTGGCAACATTTCCAATACAGAGAATTAACAGAAAACATGCACCAATCTGCAGACATCACTTACGCCAACATTTTAAAAAGTATTAGAGTTGGTGTATCTCAAGAAGCACAATCAATATTAAAAACCCGGCACATCCATGCACTTTGTGGCCATAACTCATGTGCTCCTGTCACAACCCTCGCCCAAAACCCCCTCTGGCAAACCCATTGGCTAGATGGTGTCAGGACTCGGGCCTCTAGAGCCTGGCATCCTCTTCAAAAGCCCTCCTGGGGCCAGTCCTGGCGCCTATGGCGCCAGGCTCATACACCATGAAAAACATGTGCATGGGAACTACTTTATTGTGTTGTCAGCCAACATGGAGGCATCCACATAGCTTGGTTCCAAGGAACCAAGCTATGCGGTCCAGTGTTTTGGGTGTGGTAGCCTAGGGACTACTTTACCTGGACTATTTTTTTGGGGCTATTTAAACCACACCCGAGCAAGACAACACGCTTCACGTTACTTTGCAGTTTGCAACGTGACGCTCACCGTGTGCAGCTATACCCACGAACCCCGGAGAAGCAGAACCTGCAAGGAGACAAAAGGAACATTATTAGCAGCAGCATCTTACCTGCAGTCTTCATCTTTAGCTACTCGCAGCTCCTGAGAACAGATTCCTTGAATCTGCACGCCTCCTGGACTGAACGACCTGAAAGAGGAAGGTAGAGGCAACATTAAAGAAAGCATAAGAGACATTGCAAATTACGAACTGCTCTAAAGGCTTACCTGGCTGGTCACTTCTCGGCTGGCACCACTCCGGAAACTCCACACGCGCTGAAGAACACTGCAACCTACAAGGAAAGAAGGAAAAAACAGGTTAGCAAAGGCAAGACATTGCAGCGCTGCGCATATCGCTTACTTACCGCATCATAGCGCTCTTAATGCGCCATCATTTACCAGCGAGGCTCAATCAAGCCAGTTTGCCCCGCTGAAGCTCTGCATACCTAAGGGAGAAAAAGAGACATTATTAAACAAAGAAAGGCATAAGGGATAGCAACAATACTAAAGAACAGCAATAAGACCTACCTGAACGATATCAAAAGGGGGGGCATCAGTGAAGGAACTGGACCTCACATGCCCACGAAAGACAATGTGCCCCTGCAAAGAAGGCAGGATGGAGAGCATGCCTAACTCTACCACAAGGTGAGGGGAGGGCCCGCGAGGGTCTGAAATCATCCAGGGGTGGAGGGAGGATACTTACCCCAGTCGGCCAGTCTTGAACACAGTCCTCCTGTATTTTCAGGCAGAACCTTCCTCGCAGACCACGTCTGGGCACCACTGAGAAGTATACCAGCGAGTAACCCGGCTGGGTGGCGTCCCTGTGGATACCAGGTGAGCGTAACAGCTTCTGATGTTATGGAACAATTAGCACACAAAAATGTCAATTGTATGCCCTTAATGCCAACTCTTGCAAGCTGTTCCAAATTCAATTAAACAATGTTGAAAAATGAAATGCAACCAATAATTGAAATTTGCTCCACAGACAAACTGGACGTACATGGTATGACACTACCCATGTGTCAACAAGCCACAACAAGACTAAATACCTTAGAAAATTCTATCTCCAACACAGCTGGTTTGGAGAAAATATTAAAATTATCCTTAAACTGTAGAGTAATGCTTAAATGTAACCTTGACGTGGAGCAAGGACTAGTTAATGGATCACTAGGTACAGTTGTTGGCTTTCAAACTTATCCACGTGACAACAACATTCAGTTTGTCAATTTTCTCGTTGACAAACTTTCAGAAGCAAAAAGGATAGGGCGCTCAACAGCTCGATTCCTTCTCTTCAAAGACATGTATGTACGCAGAGAACAATTTTCTCTAGCATATGCAGTCACCATTCATAAATCACGAGGTCTTACCCTAGACAAAGCATTGATAGATATTGGTAACACAGTCTTTAAAGAAGGCACGAGCTACATAGCATTATCACACTTAGGTACACTTGACGGTCTATTTCTAATCAACTTTGATGCAAGTAATGTAAACACTTATATTCCGTTGCATTTAAGAATACAATAGATTTTGTTCACTATACACCCCTCATCTAAAAACATATCCTGTACCACAAAAAAGAAAACGCTGAAAAAGAAAACTAATTCAAACAGAAAGGATCTGACTACAAATCCTCCAAAGAGAGTAAAAGAAGCTAATACTTCATCAATTATCACAGCCAAAGAAGAACCTATCACTCAAAACTCAGGCACTTCTTCAAAGAAGCAACACACACTCCAAAAAATGACTTGGACACAGAACTATCTGGCCCATTCGAATTTTCAAATATAACTGGTGTAAGTTGCTATGCAAATGTAGCAATGAATATTCTATTTCAATTGCCACCAATTTTTGACAACATTTACTTACACAGAACAGTCCAATTGTGTTTGCAAATGTTAGTACTTCATAGAAACGCAACAAACAATCCTGACAACACGTATAGTGTTCATGGATTAAGACAAGAATTGGACTACTGTGCTGGAAACAAAAACATACCTATAAATAAATCTTCCAGATTTCATACATGTGGAAACATACATGCACTCACTGCAACAATGTGACACAGGAACAAATCCCTAATGAGTGTTTCGTGTATGTACCCATACCTAATTGTGAATCCGTTCCATTTCAGCAACTTGTACAAAATGCAAACCATGGTAGATTATGTACTACCTGCAATTCAGATAATTGCTCCACCTTACTAATACAAACACATAGTAAATACGTAATACTAATGCTTCTACGTTACAATGCAGATGGTACCAAAAACAACTGTAAATTGACAGGATTCACACATGGTCAAGTATCACTTGGTAAGAAAACCTTCACAACAATAGGTATAATATACCACGCAGGAGACACAACCAATGCAGGTCACTACACTGCATATATAAAAAAGAAATGTGGATGGTTCAAATGTAATGATAGTACCATTACTCTAAAGCAGAGATTACCAGCAAATCTTGCAAACGCTCATTTAATCTTCTTAAAACCAAAATTTAATGACTAATCTGTACTTTACAAAACTTCAATTAATAATAATAATAATAATTTGGCACTGATATAGCGCTATGAACCCTCAGGTATCTGAGCGCTGCTTATTATTACCCACAGTGTGTGGTGCTCATTTATCGACCTCGGAAGGATGAAAGGCTGAGTTTGGCCCCGCCACGATTCGAACCGGCGTTAGCAGGCTGAAAGCGAGCGCTCTACTCGCAGTGCCACTTGACTGGCTACAATGAAATTAATTAAAAAACTATACACTGTTAGAATGCGCCCACAGGTATCTAACTGCCCCAAGATTCTATAACAACCAAACAGATAAATCAATACCACTAAATTATAACAAGAAATAAACAGTTAGAATACGCCATCAGGTATCTAACTGCCCCAAGATTTTTCAACAACCAAACAGATAAATCAATACCACTAAATTATAACAAAAAATAGACAGTTAGAATACGCCAACAGGCATCTAACTGCTTCAAAAATCTGCAACAAGCCAGAAACAACAAGTGAACACTGAAAACAAACAAACAGACTGTAGAATAACAAAACTATTTTTTTTTTAATCCGACATGGATTTTTTTTCCCACAGACCCTATGATTTTAAAAACAAACACAGAAACTGAGCAAATTGCACAGTACACTGGTTTGTAAACTACTAAATATGAGGGTCGAAAAAAAACTGAAATGTCTATTAAGCAATGTAATAAGTCTTTATAAAATACATACACTAACATGGTCTTTTCTTTTATCACAGACATTGAAAAAGAATATGTGCTCTAGTTACCCAACTCATGAAAAAAATATATCCAATCTCAAAAAATCTAACAGTAAGTATATTCTAATAGAATGCATAAATACTGCTGCATAACAGAACCATTGAAGCAAACATCTAGCCATACAACACAATACAAAATGTTCACTTCCATTGATATGCTATACGTCAGTACTTGTTACCAAACTCTACAATCTTAATGACATGACATAGCCAAAACTTCACATACAAACTATACAAATCAAACAGTACACAAACTGTAGATTTGCAAACATTTGATAGATATTCGATTCTATGGGTGTAATCTATGGGTGTGATATGCTGCGGTGGTTGGGGCCAGTGCCTAGAGTCTTGGGTGTATGGCCTACGGCCTACGGCCTGCCGCCATGTACCCAAGACTCTAGGCCCTGGCCACAACCACCACAGCATATCACACCCATAGAATCAAACATTTTAACTGTCTATATGGGCCCATCCATATCACACTTTCTGCAAATTTTCGTGAGAATTCATCCAGGGAGAGCAAAGTTATAAGCCACCCATGTTGGCTTATAACATCAGTGCATATAACTTCAGTCTTGGGTGCATGACCTTTGGCCATGCACCTAACACTCTAGGCCCTGGCCACAACCATTGCAGCATATCAAACCCACAACCACCACAGCATATCACATGCATGGTGGCTTATAACTTCGGTCTTGGCCATGCACCAAAGACTCTAGGCCCTGCCTGCAACCACCACAGCATATCACACCCATGGTGACATATAACTTCGGTGCTTATAACTTCGGTCTTGGGTGCATGCACCCAAGACTCTAGGCCCTGGCCACAACCACCGCAGCATATCACACCCACAACAACCACACCATATCACACCCATGGTGGCTTATAACTTCGGTGCTTATAACTTTGGTCTTGGGTGCATGCACCCAAGACTCTAGGTCCTGGCCACAACCACCGCAGCATATCACACCCATGGTGGCTTATAACTTCAGTACTTATAACTTCGGTCTTGGGTACATGGCCTTTGGCCATGCACCCAAGACTCTAGGCCCTGCCAACAACCACTGCAGCATACCACACCCATGGTGACTTATAACTTAGGTGCTTATAACTTTGGTCTTGGGTGCATGGTATTTGGCCATGCACCCAAGACTCTAGGCCCTGGCCACAATCACTGCAGCATATCACACCCATAGAATCAAATATTTTAACTGAGGCATATGGCCAATTTCTATGTCCGCTGACACTGCGCGTGTCCTCAGAACGGTTTCAACTTGCCTGCGGACAGCACAGACGGGAAACTATCCTTAAGACACCCCTCATTTCCACTAATTACGAACATCCCGGACAGCGCAGGCATGGTGAATACATCACTAGCACCTGCCACCTAAACAAATTCAGTATTTGACCCATCTCTTACTCCCCAAACCCCCCCAAGCACTCTTGCACACCGCTGTCGGCGGATCCAAGATGGCGGGCGCATCGGAACAATCTGGCGCACATCACGCCTCACTCCAGCCAATCATGTCCGCGGACATGATGCGAGCCGATTAGCCAATCGGTGTCCTGCCCACGGAGTGAACATGGAAGTGTGTCCATATTACACGGCCACAGTAGTGGCCGTGTAGCTATGGTTAAGTTGCTAATCCCATATGAAGAGCACTTTTTGGCTGCTCTCCCTGGACGAATCTTCACCAAACCTTACAAAAAAAAGTATATGTCCCACTCTGAATTTCTTTGCAAAGTTTGGTGAGGTTTGGTCCAGGGGGGGCAAAGTTGTAGGGGGGATCCCAACATTTATTTTTTCTCATATACTGAATGGGGAAAAAAATGTGCTCACAACTACAGCCCAAACCGCTGGACGGATTTTCACCAAATTTGCGGCAGGACCAGTGGCTTGGTCCCGAAAGCGTGCTTTTGTAAATTTGGTTAAAATCCGTCCAGTAGTTTTTTAAAAATGAACAAAAAGTAGGTCACAAAAAATGTGTGATATCTATGTATGGTCCACTGACACACTTCCCTGTTCGCTCCGTGGACAGTGTCCTGATTGGCTAATCGGCTTGCGTCATGTCTGTGGACATGCGACGTGTCCGCTGATTGGATGGTGAAGAGTGTAGAGTGCGTCGGATTTTTGGGAACGCCCGCCATCTCTTACCCGCGGACAGCACAGTGACATATGGTGGAGAAATACAATTTTGGCAAGTGTGTTGGCGTGTATGACCGTTTGGGAGGGTGGGGGAGTAAGAGATGGGTCAAATATTGTATCTATTTAGGTGGCAGGCACCCCTGTTGTGTTTGTTGTGTCCGCGGACAGCCGCACTGTCCTCGATGTCCGTAATCGACCCAGATAGGGGTGTCCTAAGGACACTATACCTGTCCATACTATTCGCAGGCAAGTTGAAACTGTTCTAAGAACACACACGGTGTCCGGGATGTCCGTAATTAAATGAAAATGGAGGTCTCCCAAGGACACTATACCTGTCTGTACTGTTCGCATGCAAGTTCAAACTGTTCTAAGAGCACACACGGTGTCTGGGATGTCCGTAATTGGGTAAGCGGGGGTGTCCTGAGGACACTATTCCTGTCTGTACTATTTGCAGGCAAGTTGAAACTGTTCTAAGAAGACACACAGTGTCCAGGATGTCCATAATTAAACGAAAATGGAGGTGTGCTAAGGACACTATACCTGTCCGTACTGTTTGCAGGCAATTTGAAACTGTTCTTAGAACACACACGGTGTCCGGGATGTTCGTAATTAAATGTAAATGTCCGCGGACATACAAAATGCCCATATGGCATAGTTAAAATGTTTGATTCTATGGGTGTGATCTACGGGTGTGATATGCTGCGGTGGTTGTGGCCAGGGCCTAGAGTCTTGGGTGCATGTGGTGGTTGTGGTCAGGGCCTAGAGTCTTGGGTGCACCCAAGACCAAATTTCAAGTCCAAAGTTATAAGTACCAAAGTTACAGTCCGTAATCAAACGAAAATGGAGGTGTCCTAAGGACACTATACCTGTCTGTACTGTTCGCAGGCAAGTTGAATCTGTTCTAAGAACACACATGGTGTCCGGGATGTTCGTAATTAAATGTAAATGGAGGTGTTCTAAGGACACTATACCTCTCCGTACTGTTTGCATGCAAGTTAAAACTGTTCTAAGAACACACATAGTGTCCGGGATGTCCGTAATTAAACGCAAATGGAGGTGTCCTAAGGACACTATACCTGTCCTTACTATTGGCAGGCAAGTTGAAACTGTTCTAAGAACACACCCGGTTTCCTCGGATATAAAAAATGCCCATATGCCAAAGTAAAAATGTTTGATTCTATGGGTGTGATCTACGGGTGTGATCTGCTGTGGTGGTTGTGGCCAGGGCCTAGAGTCTTGGGTGCATGGCTAAAGGCCGTAGGCCGTAGGCCATGCACCCAAGACTCTAGGCCCTGGCCACAACCACCACAGCATATCACACCCATAGATCACTCCCATATAATCAAATATGGGTGTGATCTATGGGTGTGATATGACGCGGTGGTTGGGGCATGGCCTAGAGTCTTGGGTGCATGTGGTGGTTGTGGTCAGGGCCTAGAGTCTTCGGTGCATGTGGTGTTTGTGGTCAGGGCCTAGAGTCTTGGGTGCTCCCAAGACCAAAGTTCAAGACCAAAGTTATAGGTACCGAAGTTATAGTCCGTAATCAAACGAAAATGGAGGTGTCCTAAGGACACTATACCTTTCTCTACTGTTCGCAGGCAGGTTGAAACTGTTCTAAGAACACACACGGTGTCCGGGATGTCCATAATTAAACAAAGCTGAAGGTGTCCTAAGGACACTATACCTGTCCGTACTGTTTTCACAGGCAAGTTGAAACTTCTAAGAACACACACGGTGTCCGTGGACATAAACATTGTCATATGACATAGATAAAATATTTGATTCTATGGGTGTGATCTATGGGTGTGATATGCTGTGGTGGTTGTGACCAGGGCCTGGAGTCTCGGGTGCATGTGGTGGTTGTGGTCAGGGCATAGAGTCTTGGGTGCATGGCCGAAGGTCATGCACCCAAGACCAAATTTCAAGACCAGAGTTATAAGTACCGAAGTTATAAGCTAGCATGGGTGTGATATGTTGCGGTGGTTGTGGCCAGGGCCTACCCAAGACCGAAATTATAAGTCCCGAAGTTATAAGCTACCATGGGTGTGAAATGTTGCGGTCGTTGTGGCCAGTGCCTACCCAAGACCAAAGTTATAAGTACCAACGTTATACGCTACCATGGGTGTGATATGCTGCAGTGGTTGTGGCCAGGTCCTAGAGTCTTGTGTGCATGGGCCATACACCGAAGACCGAAGTTCTATGTACTGTTTGCTTCAATGGTTGAGTTATGGAGCAGTATTTATGAGTTGCACTTATTGTAATATACTTATTGTTTGGTTTGGTAACTGGAGTACATATATTCTTTGTCAATTTCTGTGATAAAAGAGAAGATCATGTTAGTATTAGTAGTTTGTAAGGACCTATAGCATTGAACAATAGACATTGTTGGCTTGTGGCATATTTTTGGAGCAGTTAGATACCTGGTGGCGTATTGTAACTTTCTATTTTTTGTTATAACTTAGTGGTATTGATTTATCTGTTTGGTTGTTGCAAAATCTTGGTGCAGTTAGATACATGTTGGCTTATTCTAACTGTTTATTTATTGTTATAATTTAGTGGTATTTATTTATCTGTTTGGTTGTTATAGAATCTTGGGCTATTTAGATACTTGCTGGCATATTCATACAGTTTATAGTTTTTTAATTGAAGTTTTGTTAATGTTTAAGTACAGATTAGTTATTCATTTTTGGTTTTAAGAAGATCAAATAAGCGTTTTTTAGATTTGCTGGTAATCTCTGCTTTAGAAATATGGTACTATTATTACAGTCGAACCATCCACATTTCTTTTTAATATATGCAGTGTATTGACCTGCATTGGTTGTGGCTCCTGCGTGGTAGATAAAAAACCCTTTCTTTGTTTGCTACAGTCTATTTGTTTGTTTTTAGTGTTCACTTGTTGTTTTTGACTAATGCTCTATCTGTTGGCGTGTTGCACATTTTTGGAGCAGTTAGATACCTGTTGGCATATTCTAACTATCTATTTTTTGTTACAATTTAGTGGTATTGATTTATCTGTTTGGTTTTTGCAAAATATTGGGGCAGTTTGATACCTGTTGCATTTTCTAACTGTTTATTTCTTGATATAATTTAGTGGTATTCATTTATCTGTTTGGTTGTTGTAGAATCTTGGGGCAGTTAGATACCTGTTGCGTATTGAAACAGTTTATAGTTTTTTAATTGAAGTTTTGTTAATGTTTAAGTACAGATTAGTTATTAAATTTTGGTTTTAAGAAGATTAAATAAGCGTTTGTAAGATTTGCTGGTAATGGTACTATCATCACATTCAAACCATCCACATGTCTTTTTAATATATGCAGTGTAGTGACCTGCGTTTGTTGTGGCTCCTGCGTGGTAGATTATGAGGCCGATTCATGGAATTAATGGGCACTGAAATTTTCAGTGCAACCGTGCGAAAGCGTGCGAATCGCAGTACAAGTGCAAAAATCGCAGCGAGACCTGCGCACAGCGATTCATGGAAGTCCGTGCGCGAGGAAATTCCAGTATGTGCCCCAAAATTCTGCGTGGCGCACGCTGGCGCACACGTCTCCAAACAGCGTGCGCTAAGCGCACAGTGAAATCTCACATAGTGCGGCGCACACAACAAAAGTAGGAGGAACAGGGTGTGTGACACGCAGAATGGGGAACAACTCATGAAAATGTGGGCGTCATGGGGGAAGTACAGGAGGCAAGTGCGCGGAACGCCCACATGCACGTTCAAAACACGAATTCATGGAATCGAAACGGGTCTAAGGTGTGCGCCAAAAAAGACGCGCTAATCAGGAAACACGTACACCAGCAGGAAGCAGGCGTACGTGGACCCGCGCAGCATAAAAGGGCATGCAAACAACAAACAAGCACAGAGCCAGGATGAATATACCATTCCTAGCAGCAGTAGTCGTGGGATACCGCAGGAGGAGGAGGAGGATAGTCAGGCCCAGAATTTTTACACCCAGAAGCAGCCTTTTTGGGATACCTGATGACCAGGTGTATGGGAGGTACAGGTTTCCACCTCACTTAATACTCGACCTGGTCAGTGAGTGGGAGGATGACCTCACATCACCCACCCTGTGCTCCCAAGCACTCAGCCACCTGCATAAGGTCCTCAATATACTGCACTTCTTGGCCACTGGATCATTTCAACGGACAACTGCTATAGTGGGAGGGTGTCACAGGCCACGCAGTCACGCTGCCTACACCAGGTCTTGGCCATCATGACTGCACGCCCATCAGTCCGCAGGCACATATACCTGCCCAGATCACCTGCAGAAAGGCATGCTGTCATCCAGGATTTTTACGGGGTGGCACACTTCCCCAAAGTGCTAGGTGCCATTGACTGCACCCATGTGGCTCTACGTCCCCCCAGGGCATCAGAGCACATCTGTAAAAACCGCAAGCACTGGCATTCCATCACGTCCAGGTAGTATGTGATGCCAAGGGAATCATCACCTCAATATATGCCAACTATCCAGGGTCCACCCACGACAGTTTTATTTACAGAATGTCAACCCTAAACCGGGACCTAGAAGCTCGGCGGCATGGCGATACATGGCTGCTCGGTGAGTATAAATGCCACAGCACATGCATGCATGTCAGATACTGAGCAATGTCACAACCCCACTAATGATACCCATGACCACCTCCCCAGGGGACAGTGCCTACCCTCTGAGCACCCACATGATGACGCCAATTCGGAACCCCACCACGCCACCCGAGGTAAGATACAACACAGCCTACATTGCAACCCGGGGCATAGTGGAGCGCACATTCGGAGTGCTCAAGTCACGCTTTCGCTCCCTTGACCGTTCTGGCAGGCAGCTGTTATACGCTCCCCCAGTAGTGTGCAGGATCATAGTGGCAGCATGTGCCCTGCACAACGTTGCAACACGCTGGAGCCTGCCCATGGACATGGTGGTGCCCCCACATCCCCAACCACATGCACGCCCGCTGCGCCTGGGAGGGGAAAGGGCACGGGGTGAGGCAGCCCGTACGCAGCTGGTGGCTAATTACTTCACCTAAAATCACACCCCTGTGGAGTGCACACAGCCCTGGCACATACCAGCTGACAATCAATGATGATGACATAAGGGACAGTCAACTGTCACAACCATACCAGTCTGAGATTGGTCACCTGGAAGTGTTACATTGTGTGCATCCCTACCTACCAAAAAACAACCAATGCTATGTCATCAAAAGACACACTTCTATGCTGCAAAAATCATTACCCCCTTGCAAAATACAACATGACAACAGTGCCATGTCACCCAACCCCTCCCCAGCACCACCACCCAACACACCATGGCATGTCATGCTATGTGAGAGCAAACAAAGCAATCCCCAAAATATGACACATATGCCAAAGTACAGTGTCCTTAAAGGAAACTGCCCACACACAATATGCTCCCAGTAATGTAGAACTAACAACACACATGACCAAATACTTACCAACAATACAATGCAGCTACACAACCTCAAACATAGCATAAACATGACAGTACTAAGTTAAAGTAGTGGTAGTCTTAAAACCTGATCATGCCAGCACATCGGCCACTTCCAACTGTACAGTGCTGCTGCCACGCAAATGTCCAAGTGCACTGCTTACAACATGAACTCCATCTCCAAAGTAGACGGCCTTGTGAAGACATGAGGAATTAACCTGCAAATTAGGCAAAAGACATGGATGCACAAGCACATAGCAATACACCATGCAGTGTACAATGCAACAATAATATCCACTAGGATTGTATACACAGTATTGACTACAGACTCCCCACACAGCTCATGGGAGTCCTACGTCACTGTGTAAGTCAATGTCACTTGAGCACACCCTTTGCAAGCCCATGGAAACGGGAAGCAGGAGGGCTGTGTGTTTCACGAACCCAAGCATCTAACCCAAACTTAGGACAAGCCTGCATGTGCCCAGCCGGAATACAGTGGATTCCCACGGGAGCCACACAAGGCAACACACTGCAAAAAAACAAAAACAAAAAATCAAAAATCAAAAATGGCCATGTGGAGGCTGGGAGGGGGAGGCCACCCAGGAGGTCCGAGGACAGGGTGCGCACCAACAGCCACCTGTGTGGATGTTGGGAAAAAAAAACACCTCCATGGGCTCATGGCCTGCACGGCTATGCCAATGTGGGAGAACTGCTGCTGTCGCTCTCATCACCCTCTGCTGCTGCCACAGGAGGTGGTGCTGCCACAGGAGGTGGTGATGCTATGGGAGGCAGCCCACGCAAAGCCCTGGCATGGTCCTCCATGGCAGCAAGCATGCAGGTGTGGAAGGTCTCGTTCTGGAGGATTATAGTGCGGAGATCCCCATGCAGCACCTGACATGATGCCCGGATCTCCTCCCGACTTGCCTGCATCTCAGCTGAGAGCGAACGTGTGAGCCGTTCCAGCTGCTGTTCTGTCCTCAAGTTAGTGGAAGCCTCAAGGTCAACAAGAGTCTCCCAGAGGTGATGGAGTTCTACCCTCAGGGCTTCCCTGTGGCCCTGGGACTCTATTGATATTGATTTGCGTAGAGTCTCCAGTGCCGCCCGTCTGTCCCTGTTGGACGCCAACATGTCCTCCGTGTGTGATTGGCAAATGGAGTCTGTTGCCTGCTGTAGTAGCTCCATCTGCCTTTCAGGGGGGACAATGGAAGTGGCCACCCTCTCCATTGCTTGAGCCATCATCTCAACTGATGCTGCCTGTTGGGTTGCCATACCGTAAATGGATTGTTCCCATGCGGTATTGCCTGGTGGCGTACGGCCACCACGTCGGCAGGCACCACACCTGTTTGGGGCAAGGCGATCTGCGCCTTGCTGTGCCGGCACTGCCTGAGGCTGCAGGACTGCATTCCCCCTCTGATCCTCTGGCCCAGGAACAAGATCAGATGTTGTGGAGTGTGACCCTGCATCTGTAACCGCCAAAGGCGGACTTACCAACACTGACATCCCAATAGAGGGTTCTACCCCAGGTACAGGTGGGTTGGACAGAACAGAATCCCTGCCAAGAACTCTTACCTGCGACGCCATAAAGGTCTCATCATCCGAATCAGCACCTGAATAGAGGTCTGGGGAGGTGCACCCAGAGGCACCCCTCGACAGAATGCTCTGCAGCAAGATTGGGTTCTCACCTACCACCACACCACATCCCCCACTGGTGCCCGGTCGTGCATGAGATTCCTCCTGGGTCTGCACCATCTCCTCAACCTCAACAGCATCAAGTGCGTCACCCCCTGCAAAAACATGAAAGACAAAAAATGGAAACAGGCATTAGCACCATAGCACACAAATAGGCCTGACAAGCTACAGAACCAGTACATGATTTACACATGTCCCACATGACTATAACCCTCCCATGCATGCACTGTTACTGAGTTTGAAGGGGAGGCAAAAGGCAGACACTGATGACACCAACATCGAAGAGCAACACATTTGCAGCATGCTGGGTAGCACTGCCATTACACATTGGCCTGTGAGTGGCATGTCCAATACACATACATGACACATGCCATCACACAGATGGCATGTACCATAGCCATGGTACATTCCACAAGCACATACATATGTCAATGAATGAATAATGTCAGCCATCCATGTGAGATGGACATGGTGAGATGAAAAATGCTACATAGTGTGACAAAATAGGCATGTGCCACACACTGCAACACATCCAGTGTACAAAAATACAGTGATTGCAGGCCGATGTACACATCAATGGTTTGTCACTTCAATATGACAGGAAACAACTATCATGTTCCACATTCAAACATGCCCCAACAATTCCTGTGATCAGGCCAATACTCAATTAGCCTGAATGGTCAAATAATTCATCTAACAAGGTAACACATGTGGTCCAATGTTGGGTTCATCAATGACAGAAGCATGTCACAAATGTGACAATAGGGCTGAGGAATGCGTAGCAAAAGTGGGAGAATTGAAACAATCAGCCTGAATGAACACTGAAAAATACAATCAATGTTGTTGCAAGATGCCACTTCAAGGGCAACTGCCGTAATGTTGAGCCAAATTACTAATGTGGGCAGAAGGGATACTGTCACACCCAAATCCAAGGCCGCTGAATGTTTTGGATGAAGCACATGGGTGACCCATACCAGGCACACACACCCTCACCTGGCACTCAATCAGAAACCGTCACCCAAACAACATACACATGCATTACACACACATGTATGGGCATTCACCGGACAATGCATCATAATCAGGTAGTCCTCCCACACCTTGGATCTGTTCCTCTGTGACGAAGGCCCCAGCAACAGACTCATGTTCAGTGAGTTCGTTGTACTCTTTTGGTGACCCACCGCCAGTCACCAGAGTAGCAGCATGATTTGAGGCCAGCTTGTTCTTTGCTCTGCATTTCAGGTTATTCCACCGCTTGTAGCAATCATCAGCTGAGCGCCTCACAAATCCAAGGGCACTTATGCAGTCGGCAATGGTCTGCCAGTGTGCATTACGTTGACCAGGTGTGGTCTTGCACCCTGCAGTCACCAGCATTTCATGGCTATGTGCCGACACATAGCCCACAAGTGCACCAAGTTCCGGATCATTGAAGCAAGGCTTCCTTGAGGTACCGGAGTGTGTAGCCGTGTCTGGGGTTTTAGCCTGTCATGCCAGAGCACCCTTCTTCCTCTTCTTTAAAGGTGGAGCAGAGCCAGAGTGGCTTACACCGCTCTGGTCATTAGGGGCAGAATCACCAGTGGACTGGGTAGTAGGAGTGTGGGAATGCACAAAGACCATAGGTCCTGATGCAGGCATTGGTTGCAGGGTAATGTAGGCAAGGGGAACGTCAGTTTGATGGAATGGGACTGACACTGTCCTGGCTGGGAGAGTCAGAGCTGGGGCGGATGGAGCTGCAGCTGCCCCTGCAGCCTCCCCACCATGCATACTTGGTGACAACAACTTGCACCACCACACGTGGCCTAGACTTGCTGACCTGGAAGTCAGCCAGGGAGTAATCCTGTGCCAGGTCAGGTGCCACAGTGAGCTTGTCCAACAGGGGCTGAGCTTCAATGGTGTCAGCCACGTTTCCCTCAACCATGGGGGGGGGGCATGGGTGTCCCTGATTGTTCCTCCACACATGGGGGCATAGGGGCACCCTGCAAATTCTGGCCACGTCCCCTACCGCGCCCACCACGGCCACCTATTGAGGGTCGGCCACCTTTGTCTCCCTTACCGCTTGGTCGCCTCCCAACCATGGCATTGATGTTGTTATGCATATGGGAGTTGCAGTTAACTATTGTCCTGGGCAATTGGGGGTCAAAGGGGTAGGATACCAGATGGAATTCGTACCCTAGTGCTCTAACAAGGCGGTCTGTGACACCTGGGGGAAGATGACGGGTCACGCAACGCACAGGCAGCCCAAAATCAAAAATAAACGTGCACGCAACCCCTCGTAGACCACGTGTGTGAAAAAATGATATCGCACTCCGCTGTGGCACCCAGAAACACAATAAAAAGTGTACCCGTAATACACGCAGCCTACAATGACCTCTGAAGGGGAACGCAACACACGGGGCAAGCACAGTTGCTAAGTACTTGCGGAACTCACCGTCTGCCTGGAAAAAGAATGTGAAAAATACACACGTGTGCGAGTTGGCAACACCCCCGCCAAAAGAAGATTTGTGCACTGTCTGAGGAGACAGGACAAAAGGAGAAGTGAACTCTGTTTGAGGAAACAGGCCCAACAAAAAATCAGAAAAGATCTGTCAGAGGTAACAGGGAGTACGAACTAGAAACGCTGTGAAGTAATCGCGTGTGAACCGACAAGAAGTACAGATTTCATCCACTCGCTCTCCACGAAAAGCACGTACAAGGAAATGGCGTCCTACACACAGCCTTTAAACCGGCCCACACGAACATATCAGAGACGCGTGTACGCGTGCGCTTTCATCCAATTACACGCGATGACACTTGGATGTGCAGTTTTTCAATGTGTGCTCTGTCATCACGTGATATGATGGAAACGCCCGCGCGCGTAATGTAACTTACGCGCTTACGCACTAGGGACCTTTGGTCCAATGGAATCACGTGCGTGTGCTGACGCGCTTACACGCTAAGAGCCTATCCTCGAATTACACACTGACGTGCAAGATTTTCACGTGCGAAATCACTCCGTATCAAGCTGGCCATGTGAAAACACACGGAAGACCATGCTCCTGCCCTGAAGGCCATTTTCCTGCCCCCAGAGCCCCGAGCATGCTCCCACCTGCCATCTGCTGCTGCCTGACTACCTGCTGCCCACGTGCCCTGCTATTTGGTGCCTGCCCATCAGATATCTGCAGGGGTCCAGTTGCTGTGTCCACCCCTGCTGGAACAGAAGACTCCCGACTGGGATACCATCGCTCCACAGCCCAGCCCCAGCACACAGTTGCCCACTCACGCCTCCCTCAGGGGTCGCCATGTCGGGGCAAACACCATCTGAGACCACTGGCGACCCCCAGCCAGAGACGCGGATGGCCACCAGCTTCAGTCTGAAGGAAGTTGGTGTCCCGGTGGAGCATTTCCTGGGGCATTATGATGCCCTCTTCGGAACATCACGCGCCAACAAAGGACGGGATAGGATCTGGGACGACTTTGTGGTTGCCATCAACGCGGAGGGGCTGGCAACCCACAACATCAAGCGAGTCAAGAAGCGCTGGTAGGACTTGAGTTCCAGGACCCTCATAAAGGCCCGGCACCTCGTGGAGGGGGGCCGGGGCAGCATGAGTACCATCCAGATGAGGGTCCTGGAATGCATAGGCCCAGTGCTCCACGCCCAGATCCTTCGGAGGCAGACCCATCTGGAGTTGAGTGATAAGTGGCTAAGCATTGCTGTGTGAGACAGGGCATGTTGCAGGGTGCTGCTTGTCTGATACTTGCCTGTATGTTTGAAGTCTCACACGCGATTTCAGCAGGGTACATGTATTATGGGGTTCGCGTGAAGTCTCACACGCGATTTCAGCAGGGTATGTGTATTATGGGGTTCGCGAGAAGTCTCGCACGTGTGCGAGCGGGTGTTAGGCGGAAACCTGTGCAGTTCCCTCTGCGACCACTGCAAAAGATTTAGGACTACAGGTGTTTGGCAGTAAACCCACTTGGTAGCAGTCTGTATCACACAGATTCACTTGGTAGCTGTGGCTGAGCAGTCAGACTTCCCTCTAGAAGAGTTAGGCAGTAT
This sequence comes from Ambystoma mexicanum, assembly GCF_040938575.1. Lineage (NCBI taxonomy): Eukaryota > Metazoa > Chordata > Amphibia > Caudata > Ambystomatidae > Ambystoma > Ambystoma mexicanum. The sequence goes on along the minus strand of NC_090935.1, from coordinate 837,811,163 downwards.
GTGGAGTATAAAAAATAGGGCAATTTACACAGTAGAATAAGCAAACACGGAACAGAGCTTCGGTGTAAAGATATATAGGTATTTATTTATAACAACAGATCTATGATAAACACTATGGCACTAATACGGCAAACAACTTCAATCACAATTACTATAAGTAAATCTAACAATAGTTTGACAAGTCTAGGTTCAACGGCACCACTTATTTGCAGACAGAGGTGAATGCTAGATGGCACTCTAGTATTCGTTAGGACGGGAGAGAAAAGGCAGGGTATGAAACCAACTCGGTACCAACACTTTTACGAACACATGCAAGGCAAGTAAGGCAGGGTCTACTGTAGATCGCAAAGTTCAGAGGCCAGGCCTACTCTGAGAGAGGCAAGGCGATATATCCCAAAAAGTATCACAGTGGAAATGCACTTCGAGTCTTGTGCGCAAATTGTTATCGAAAGATTGGACCAGTTCAGAACAGAAAGTTAAGAAAGCTTGGAGGCGACCCAATGGAGAGACGAGGATTAAGACACCTCACGCTAACTGTCACGAGGGAAGCCAGGTAGACACGGTACCTTGTATGTGGAGAGACAGCTCCGGTGGGGGCAGTTGTTCCTGGTGGTGGATGCATGTCGAACTTTGCCAAGAGAAGAGATGCTCTCGTCGTCGAAGGAAAGTTGAAGATCGTTGCACCACTAGGGAAGAGACCAGGCGCGGAGTGCTCCGTCACAAGGCACCACTTTTTGGTCGCAGTACGGGTTAGTGGCTATCCGGTTGCCGGGTGCTCAGCATGGGCAATTCGACCACTACGCCCTGGAAGCGAAGAAAAAGCAAAGGGGACTGGTTGTTCCCACCAGTCAGGGGAAGAAGACTCTCCGGCGGGGAGATATCCTCTGTCGTCGGGAAGTGGTGAGTCGGTTCAGCAGTGCTCCACCGGAGGTGTCGTCGTTGCAGGTCGGCTCAGCTTTACCCTCGTCGGATTCTTAGGTCCTGTGGCGACTTCTGAAGATCCAGTCCCAAAAGCCCTGCTTTTATGCAGAAAACCCCCACTCATTCAGCCTAGCTGTCAATCAAAACACGCTAAGTGGTGAGCGGGGTGGCTCACCACTTGGCCAATCACACCAGAGTGCGACTTGAGTTGGCAAGGCAACTCAGTCCAGGGTGCCTAAACCCCTCCAACACCTCCTGTGGTACCCAGACAGAATGGCACCACTTTTGAGGGCCTCTGTGCAGAAGCCCGCCAAAAGTGGAACAAAGGGCTCAACCTTTGGTTTAGGAGTCACAGAGACGAACACAGATGCCATTTTAAAAACCGAGTTCTGGCAGAAAATACCAACCAATAGATTTATTTAAGATAAATAAACCGGTGGTATGTTAGATATTAACGAGAAAAAGTATTAACCTCCAACAATGGGAAGAATCCCATAGAGTTATATTCGGGGTCGAATATAACAAGTAGTTTCCACTGCCACCAGCCAAAACTCGACGAGGGGGGACGGGACAGTGCCTCCTCGAATAACAGACCCAGGGGTAATCGAATTACCCCTACTAGTACGTCCACAATAGGATGGTTTGTACTAGTTCTGTTAGTAAATTTAGGTCTAGTAAAGCCAATGGTGACTTTACATGCCCTGGGAGACAGTAGTCAGTCCCAGGGTATGCAGTCTATGGTGGGGATCCTCTAGGACGCCCCAGTGTTACGGCACGGAGGGTGTGGTGTAACACACATAGAAAAACATATGAGACCCTATGGAGTAAAAGACCCCATAGCCCATAGAACACATTGACATTCAAAGGAATTACACACATTCATGTCCAAGAGTGGGAGAAAAGAGTCTCACTCTTGGCAGGATGGAAAAAAAAAACCTCCAGAAATCCAGCAAAGTTGCTGGGGGACTCACTAGGTTAGGAAATTCAGCCTAAACAGAGAATTCTCCCTAACAGCGGCGTACGTGTATTACGGGGTTCGCGGGAATTCTCACACACGATTGCCCTGGGTACATGTATTTCAGGGGTGCGCGGGAAGTTTCACATGCGATTGGGCTGGGTAGGAGTATTTCATGGGTGCGCAGGAAGTTTCACATGCAATTTCAGCAGGGTACGTGTATTTCGGGGGTTCAGGGGAGTCCTACACGTGATTTGGCAGTGTGGGTCTTCCCAGGTGTTCCCTCTACACCCTCCACAGAACCCTGCAGGCAGCCCACACCACAGGGGACTACCCTGCACCCCTGGTCATGTCCCGCAGGCAGCCCATCCACCATGGAGATGCCCCCCAGCCAAGCCACATGTCACCTTGCACTACTGATCAACAGCGCATGACCCCCTGCACCCCCACTCCCCAGCAGTCAGGGGCACCTGCCAGCAGGTCCCCACTCATGTCCCCCTGCACCCCCACCCCCAGCAGTCAGGGGCAACTGCCAGCAGGCCCCCACTCATGTCCCACTCATGTCGCCCTGCACCCCCAACCCCCGGCAGTGCAGGGCACCTGCCAGCAGGCCCCCACTTATGTCGCAATCATGTCCCCTTGCACCCCCAGCAGTGCAGGGCACCTGCCAGCAGGCCCCCACTCATGACCCCTGGACCCCTACCCCCCAGCAGTGCAGGACACCTGCCAGCAGGCCCCCACTCATGTCCCACTCATGTCCCCCTGCAACCCCACCCCCCAGCAGTGCAGGGCACCTTCCAGCAGGCCCCCACTCATGTCCCACTCATGTCCATCTGCACCCCCACCCTCCAGCAGTGAAATGCTGATCTCATGACACAAACCAAAAGTCAAAACAATGTACATCAACACATGTCCGTCACACACATCCACTGGTTGGCATTGCTTGTGTAAACCCACATTTTCACATGCATCAAGCCAATGGGCCTCATTCCGAGTATGGCGGTAAGGGATAGCGGCCACCGCTAACGAGAGCGGTGGCGGTAATCCCTTACCGCCATACTCCGAGTTCCCTTTGCGCCATGGAGGTTTTAACACCTGCTTTTAGCAGGTGTTAAAAACCATGGCGCTAAGGGACCTTGATGTTATTTACGCCACCGTAATTTACGGTGGCGTAATTAACGCCTTCCCCACTCCCATTATGCCCTATGGGGCAAGAATGGGAATGGGGAAGGGTAAATGGGGATTGGGGAATTACCACCCCGCCAACCTTGGAATGGGGCGGTAATTCCGCCATCCACCAAGGCGCTGCCGGTCCGGGTACGGCGTCAACCAAGGCGTTAATAGCGCCATTGGTTAGCGCCGTACTCGGAATGAGGCCCAATGAGCGAATCCCACACATGGAACTAAAAAATGAAAATGTATTATGTACATGAAATCAAAAATGAAATGAAAGCATACCAAAATATGAAACATGAAAAGAAAACCATGTGAAAATGATGATTGCATGAAAATGATAACCAATCTACATGAATTTGAACGTAAAACAGTCCAAAGCCAGCCTCCAACAACGCAAATCCAAAGGAAATGTAAAAAAAAAAAGAAATCCATTGCTTCATGTTCGGAACCAAAAAAAAGAGAAAAATTCAATCCATAGTCAAACTATTTACAATCCATTGTCTGTGAAAAAAAAATCCATTGGTCCATGTCCATAATGCAAAACAAAAAAAAAAAGGATACATGATGAAACTATATACAATCCATTGTCCAAGGATGTAACGCGTCCATGATCCCAACCAAACTAATGAAACCTACACACCTACCTACCTAAAAATATGACTATATACAAATTTGGGTGGAATTGTCCATTGACCACAAATAAAAGGAAAACATAAAGGAAACCTAACTCTAAAAACTATTTACAAGGGCAGCGGGCTAGTCCGACAGCTCACTTTTGGATGTCCCGGGCCAGGGCATCATCAAACTCCTGCTCAATGTCCTGGAGGCGGTCCTCTTCCATGGCCCCGAGGGTTCGCAGGGACGACGACATATTCTCCTCCAACTCCCTGCAAATTGCCACGAGGCACTTGGCCCGCCTCAGAGCCCTCCGCATGGAGTTCTCCGCCCTGACCATTGTGAGGCGTGCCTCTTCTGCCCGCTGCCGCTCCTCATCTATAGCATGACCTAACCGCTGCCACACGGAAGACACTTCCAGTCCTGGGTCCTCCTGCCCTCTGGCCGATGCCTGCCCCTCAGATGTTGAAGGCCCCAAGCCATCATTGCTCCCACCTAGAGCCTGCTCCTGCTGCTGATGCTGCTGTCCATGTGCCGTGTCTGATGGTGCCTGCACATCCTCCATCAGCTGGTCTCCAGTTGTGGTGTCCACCCCTGCTGGGCCAACGACTCCCGATGGTGGCAGGGATGATAGCTCCACCAAGCTGGCTGTGTTGGTCGGGCCAGGTCCACAGGGGGCCCTGGTGGAATCTGGGCTGGAAGACGATGTGGATAACGACTAGCGCATAGTCTCCACAGAGGAGGAGAGGTCTGCCAGAGTGCGCAACACATGTAGGGACCCACCAACCAGTTCGGAGCCCATACGTTCGTGGTACCCCTCGTCCGCAGGTAGTGGAGAGGCAGATGACATGGCACTCTCCCCTACCTGCGGACGGGCCTGGGACGGGGCCTCCCTGCTGGTGCATGGTGGTGCAGTCACAGGGTCAGGGACAGCGACATGCACAGGCCCCTCCGCTGTGACCTGTGCTGCCTCCTGCCCCTGGCGCTGGACTGCACCACTTGCACCAGAGGTACTACCCCCACCAGGCCCCATGTGCGGCTCAGTAGTTGGCTCCTCCTCCTCTGTGGAGACCAGCAACCTGGATGTCTCCACACCGTCTTCCGCCATTGGAAGCCCCTGTGGGGGCTCACCCAGCCCTTCCGCCACAGCCGTTGTGGCAGACGCAGCACCAGCCCCCTTGGTCCCGGATGATGGTAATTCCTGGGAGGGTGGCTGGGCCTTGCGTCACAGCCCAGTGGAGGCATCCCCGCCGCTTGGCTCTACAGCGCCGTCTCTGCCCTCTTCTTCACTTGACGCTGCATAGAGGGAGACATAGAACACAAGCATCAGGGCACAGTACAAAATACCCTAGACAGGAAGCACTAACACATGAGTGGCACTGTCAAATGTCACTTCCATCCTATCATTCCACAACCCATGGGTCAATGCACACAACACATGCAGAAACAGTCCTGGCACCTGCAATCAACATCAACATCCATGTAGAAGGGCCCCTGTAAACCAAGATGTTTCCTTCAAAGTCACATGCAGCCATGGCGTTTCAAAGTCACCCACACACTTCTCTGGCACACACACACACATGCACCATACAAGTACATGACATCAGCACCCATTCCTCACCCCCCCTTCATGTCCAGGAACAGAGACAGCCATGCTTTCATGTGTGAATTCCACATAGAGCTCCCCATGTTGCATTTAAACACATGCACCAACCATGTGGTTTACACATAACTGTTCTCACATGCATGACCATGATGTCCCTGCACACACAAATCCATACATTGCCTATGTCACACATACAGGCAAGCATCAGACTAGCAGCACACTGCAACATGCTCTGTCTCACACAGCAATGCTTGGCCACTTACCGCTGAACTCCGGACGGGTCTGCCTCCAAAGGATCTGGGCATGGAGCGCTGGGCCTACGCGTTCCAGGACCCTCATTTGGAAGTTACTCATGCGTGCCCGGCCCCCCTCCGCGAGGCGCCAGGCCTTGTGGAGGGTCCTGGACCTGAAGTCGTCCCAGCGCTTCTTGACATGCTTGATGTTGCGGGTTGCCACCCCTTCCGCGTTGATGGCAACTACTACGTCGTCCCAGATCCTCTCCCATCCTTCCTTGTTGGCTCGTGATGTTCTGAAGAGGGCATCATAATGCCCCAGGACATGCTCCACCAGGACACCAACTTCGGTGGCAGTGAAGCTGGTGGCCCTCTGCCTCTCTGGCTGGGGGTTGCCATTGGTGCCAGATGGAGATGTGCCCGACATGGCAACCCCAGAGGCAGGAGTGGGTGGGCAACTGTGTCCTGGGGCTGGGCTGTAGAGCGATGGTATCCCAGTCGGGAGTCTTTTGTTCCAGCAGGGGTGGACACAGCAACTGGACCCCTGCAGATGGCTGATGTGCAGGCACCAAATAGCAGAGCACGTGGGCAGCAGACAGTCAGGCAGCAGCAGATGGCAGGTGGGAGCGTGCTCGGGGCTCTGGGGGGCAGGACAATGGCCCTCAGGGCAGGAGCATGGTCTTCCGTGTGTGTATGTGTGGCCAGCTTGACACGGAGTGATTTGGCACGTGAAAAATGTGCACGTCAGCGTGTTATTCGAGGAAATGCCCTTAGCGCGTAAGCGGGTCAGCACACGTAGGCGATTTCATTGGACCAAAGGCCCTTTGCGCGTAAGAGTGTCTGTGACGTGTCGCGCACGGGCGTTGCCCTTTCGTGTGTCAAACTTCACACGAACCCCAGGAATACACGTACCCCACTCGCACAGGGACCTTTCGCGTGTCAAACTTCACCCGAACCCCAGGAATACACGTACCCCACTCGCACAGGGCCCTTTCGCGTGTAAAACTTCCCGCGAACCCCAGTTAAACACGTGCCCTGCTGAAATGGTGTGTGCGACTTCTGGCGAACCCCATAATACACGTACCCCTCTCGCACGGGGCACTTTCACGTGTCAAACTTCACGCGAACCCCAGTTATACACGTACCCTGCTGAAATGGCGTGTGAGACTTCCTGCGAACCCCATAATACACGTACCCTGCTGAAATCACATGTGCGACTTCCCGTGAACCCCGAATACACATACCCCGCTCGCACAGGGCCCTTTCGTGTGTGAGACTTCCTGCGGACCCCATAATACATGTACCCTGCTGAAATGGCATGTGAGACTTCCCCCAAACCCTATAATACACGTACTACGCTCGCACAGAGCCTTGCGCGTGTCAAACTTCATGCGAACCCCAGGAATACACGTACCCCACACGCACAGTGCCCTTTCGCGTGTAAAACTTCCTGCGAAACCCAATTATACACGTACCCTGCTGAAATGGCATGTGAGACTTCCCGCGAACCCCATAATACACGTATCCCGCTCGCACAGGGCCCTTTCACGTGTCAAACTTCCCGCGACCCTCAGTTATACACGTACCCTGCTGAAATGACGTGTGAGACTTCCAGCGAACCCCAGGAATACACGTACCCCACTCACACAGGCCCTTTCGCATGTGAAACTTCACGCGCATCCCAGTAATACATGTTCCCCGCTTGGCTTTGCTGTTTGGCAGCCCTGTAAACTGGTCCAGGGTTAGCGCGGCCTTTTGCGCTGAATTGGGGATTTTGATGGCTTTTCCTTGCACAAGGGCGTTCTTGGGGTCGTAACTGGCGCTGCTGCAGGGTCCCTGCGCCACTCTGCACCACGGCTGGTTTTGGAGGCTGAAATCCATGAATACGCTGTGCGCAGAAATCGATTTTAGCGCACGCGGCTGGTGCAGACATATGCACGTGCACACTGTGCGCCAGCCGCGTGCACCAGTTTTGTGCGAAATTCTATGAATTACCCTGTATACCTATTGTTGTGAAGGCTTTCTTACCAAGTGATACTTGACCATGTGTGAATCCAGTCAGCTTGCAGTTGTTTTTGGTACCATCTGCATTGTAACGTAGAAGCATTAGTATTATGTATTTACTATGTGTTTGTATTAGTAAGGTGAAGCTATTATCTGAATTGCAGGTAGTACATAATCTACCATGGTTTGCATTTTGTACAAGTTGCTGAAATGGAACAGATTCACAATTAGGTATGGATACATACACAAAGCGCTCATTAGGGATTTGTTCCTGTGTCACATTGTTGCAGAGAGTGCATGGATGTTTCCACATGTATGCAATCTGGAAAATGTCATTTATAGGTATGTTTTTGTTTTCAAGTACTTATAGTAAGTACATTAGAAATTCTTGTGGATCTTCTTATGAGTTTATAGTGAATTTCTCCATTGCAGCACAGTAGTCCAATTCTTGTCTTATTCCATGAACACAATACGTGTTGTCAGGATTGTTTGTTGGGTTACTATGAAGTACTAACATTTGCAAACACAATTGGCCTGTACTGTGTAAGTAAAAGTTGTCAACAATTGGTGGTAATTGAAATAGAATATTAATTTCTACATTTGTGTAGCAACTTACACCAGTTGTATTTGAAAATTTGAATGGACCAGATAGGTCTGTGTCCAAATCATTTCTTCGGAGTGTTTGTTGCTTCTTTGAAGAAGTACCTGAGTTACTTTGAGTAATAGGTTCGTCTTTGGTTGTGGTAATTGATGAAGTATTAGCTTCTTTTTGTCTCTTTGGAGGATATGCAGTGAGATCCTGTTGCATTTCTGTTTGAATTATTTTTCTTTTAGAACATTTTCTTTTTTGTGGAACAGGATATGTTTTTAAATGGGGGTGTATAGTGAACATAGTCTATTGTATTCTAAAATGCAAGGAATATCAGCGTTTACTTTACTTGCATCAAAGTTGATTAGAAATAGACCGTCAAGTGTACGTAAGCGTGATAGTGCTACGTAGCTCATGCCTTCTTCAAAGACTGTGTTAGCAATATCCATCAATGCTTTGTCTAGAGTAAGACCTTGTGATTTATGAATGGTGACTGCTTATGCTAGAGTTAGAGAAAATTGTTCTCTGCATACATACATGTCTTTGATGAGAAGGAATCGAGCTGTTGACCGCCCTATCCTTTTTACTTCTGAAAGTTTGTCAAAGAGAATATTGACAAACTGAATGTTGTTGTCACGTGGGTATGTTTGAAAGCCAACAACTGTACCCATTGCTCTGTTAACTAGTCCTTGCTCCACGTCAAGCTTACATGTAAGCATTACTCTACAGTTTAAGGATAATTTTAATATTTTTTCCAAACCAGCTGTGTTGGAGATAGAATTTTCTAAGGTGTTTAGTCTTGTTGTGGCTTGTTGACACATGGGTAGTGTAATATCATGTACGTCCAGTTTGTCTGTTGAAGAAGTTCCAATTATTGGTTGCATTTCATTTTTCAACATTGTTTCATTGAATTTGGAACAGCTTGCAAGAGTTGGCATTAAGGACATACAATTGACAATTTTGTGCACTAATTGTTCCACAACATCAGTAGCACATGAGTTATGGCCATAAAGTGCATAGATGTGCTGGGTTTTTAACATTGCTTGTGCTTCTTAAGATAGTACACCAACTCTAATTCTTTTTAAAATGTTGGTTTAAGTGAGGTCTGCAGACTGTCGCATGTTTTCTGTTAATTCTTTATATTGGAAATGTTGCCAAAGGTTGACATTTCCTATGCTACCAACAGTTTTCCGGCAGAGTTTGTGTTGTAAGGTTTTAAAAATTGGTTCACCTTTCACTGGTGTCAATTGAAGAAGATCTCCGAAAACAATATTGTGTTTTCCTCCAAAGAGCTCTTCATAGTTTGTTTTAAGTACTTCTTGTAATCTGAGGTGAATCAAAGCCAACATTAGGTTGGAGACCATACTCCCTTTATCTATTAGTAGCATTTTCATTTGTTTTAACACTCTGCGTAGTTCCATTGCAACTTCTGTAGAAAGTTTGTAATATTCTAATTTGTTTTGGTGTTCTACTGGCAGGAGTAGTAATCGGTGTAAAGTGACACCGCCTATGTTGTAGGGGCCTAAACCTGTGGGCGTAGTTACAACAGCTGACAGTTTGTTGTTTGTAAATTGTTGAAGGAACTTGCTGATGATTTTGATTAAGAATGTTTTGCCTGAACCAGCTTCACCCCTGACGTATAATAGTATAGGTTTGTAATTTTGGCAGGTACATTCTTTATTTTCATTTTGCACACCGTGTGCAATTTCTTTTGTTACTTCTTGAAAAATGCTACGCTGCTCATTGTTTAGTTTTGATTGTAGTGTACTTAAGTCTTCTGTATCTTCATACTGACATATGGTGTTTTCTACTCCTGTCATAGCAAATTCTGCCTCATTTGCTATTAGTGGCTGTCCCAGTGGTTCTTGGCTCCCTGTTATAGAAGGTTGACTACTGTCAGGAGTGTCCTTATCTATTTGCGCCTGGAGTTCTTCTTCGTGTTGCTGTTCATTGTGCAACATTGTTTTGTACTGTGTAAAGTTTACATCAGTGATAGTGCTTTCATTTGTTTTGAAAGCGTCTTCATAGGAGTCATAGTTATCTAGTATTTCTTCTTCTTTTGTCCATGGTTTAAAGAGTTGTAGCAGGGACATGTAATACAGTTCTTTATGTTGAGGAGTTTTTAATGACAATTTGATATGATTAATTAAACGTGATTTTGGTAAGTTTCACTAAGCTGCCTTCACAATTTGTCACTCTGTATCTAACTTCTTTTCATCGGGTTTCATATTATATTTGTACGTGAGTTTTGGGCTATGTGGTATAGACACATGGTTTCCAAAGTGGTACTTCTGTTTGAGTAGTATGTGTCTAGTAAATTGTTTTCAAAATGTCTTGGCTATTATGATAATTTTTGGCTATTGTTTCTATGTTGTTGTATGATTTGAGAAATCTTTTTCTAAGTTTAGCAGGACCAAGACTTAGCCATACTATATTTTCAGATTTTCCATACAAAGCAGTACCGGTTAAACAATCTGTATCTTCATAGCAGCCACATTCTCTATGGGAAAGCATTTTTATGCCCAAGCTGTACAATTTCTGAGACAATGTTTTGTCTGATGACAGGTCATTCCAGAGGTCTTGAAGCTCTGTTTTTTCTTCTTTGGTTAAGTAGGCTGTAACATATCGTGCAACTGCAGTGGAATTGTCTGCAATTTACTGCACATCTATGTTTCAATTCCACAATAGGGCAATTATTCCATTGTAATCTTTGATATATTTTGCTTCTTCTGTTCTTTTTATGTAATATGTATGTATAGGTGATTTACCTTTAACACTATGTCTAACTGAAGACATGAAGTTGTTCAGTTCACCTGTTTCTGTAACTGGTCTAAGGAAACCAAAACAGCATTTGGTGTAGTATTTCCCTTTGTATTTTCAACAACTATATTTGCCACATGTGTGTCTTTTAAATTGTACAATTTGTGCATGAAGATCACTATTTGTTGCTTCTGATTGAATTTCACAAGTGACATATTTTTCGATAAACTGTAACACTGTGGCATCACTCGCTTGACCAAATTTAGGAGCATCTTTAATCCATAAAAGCATGTGGATATGTGGTGCTCCTTTGGCTTGGTATTCTTTTCTCCTAAAGAAGTGTTGCACTTCTCCGAGGGGAGGAACAGTTTTATTACAAATAAAGTGTAGCATAGCAATGAAGCGATGATGGAAATATCTTGAAACATTAACAGGATCTAGAGAGCAAAGTTCTCCAGTTGTTAGTATATCTATGTTTGTTTTGGTTTTGTTTGATATGCGTAGGAAATCATGTAGATCTTCCCATGCATATTCTGCACAACTTAATGTAACAAACAAAGTGGGTGGGTCAAGGTTTCTTATCATACAACATACATCTCTGTGACGTCAGAACCAATACTCTTTTGTACCACGCATGTTTGCTAACAGATTTGTAATGCTTGATTTTAAAACTTCATCATTTTCTTGCACTTTTTCTAGTAATTGTGTTGCTGACATATTTTGAAAGTGGGTTCCTGATTTAAATGTGTGTGCAACTCCCTAACATAGAGTTGCTAGTTCACTTTCAAAGAGTAGGTGGAATATGTATTCCACATTTTGTCTAAATTTGGGATCTTCAGAATACATTCGTAATGAGTTGTATTCTGATGCTGTTATCTGAGTGCGTCTATCATCGTACCTTCCTCCTTTGCCAGTAGGAAAGAGTAGAGGAAAAGTTTGTGCTTCTATACTTTTTTCCCATATGCTGATTGGTGATCCTTTCGTTTGTTGCATTTGTTACGTTTCTGGTGCATCTTCTATGGTGTCATTAGAGTGTAATGGATGAATTGTATAATAGTCTAAAATATTGGATACTGTAGCATGATCTAGAAGTTCAAATAGTCCCGTTTCTGGTGACTCTTGAATTATTTCAGTTGTTTCCCTTAAGTTTTCTTCAATATTTATAGTAGTATTCATTATTGTCTTTTAGATATTGCAAGGCTTGTCTAACTTCATGTAAGTCTACCAGTTGTTGCCAAAGTTTGTTGTCTTTTGTAGGTACACCATATCCTAAGCCAATTAAAGATTGTTCTATTGGACATTGCACTCCCAGAGTGTGTACATTTTATTTTAGATCTAATGGTAAATATACTACTTTGAGGCGAATGCCTTTCACCAATTCAGAGTGAGGTAATTTTGCTGTTTTTGGTTGAAGGCGTATTATTACTTGAAATGGGTGCACTTTTTGAATTATGATGCTCTCATATAAATTGAGTTGTTGCAGGGGTTTTGGTAGAGGGAATAATTCCAAATTATTTGTGATAGCACGTGAAGGAGTTTGATTGTTTTCAGGTTTTGTAGTGCAGTAAGTGCAAAGTGTTAAGAGGTCAGTTATTTCGTATTTGTTTTCTGCTATAAGGTAGAGAGGTAATTCAAACCATTTGGAATCTTCATTTTCTTCTATTTTGTATGTTATGTGTATAGATTTTGTGTTACTTTTATAAAAAGTTCTGCGGCAACACACACACACATGGTTTGGTACTTCAGTGGATGTACTTTTGAATTTTAGTATTTCTTTTTTGTATGCGTGTAGTAGAAGGTTGCCATTTGCAGAATTGTTGCTAGTCTGTTGTAAAGCTAGTGCATTTGGTAAGTGGTTTTCACTTCCAAAATATTTACTCTGGATATGGTTGATTTCTTCAGGGAGGTCTTCGGCTGTTCCATTTAGAAAATTGTTATTTAAATTGGCTAGTGCTAAAGCAGGACGTTTAGCATAGTACAGTTTGTAGACTAGATTTCTTATAGTTGAACGATGTGTTGATATCATTTTGATATGATGGAAGATGCTTTTGCAAATATGTCCTGAAATGCAGGCCAATGAATGTCCTTGCAGTCCTGTGCATTTGCGCACTGGACAGGTATCCATATTTTGCAGCAGTTTTATTTTGATTTTATCTTTGCCTTTCACATATTGATTGAGAAACTGGCGTACAGATTTGAAAGATTTTTTGGCAATGTTACACATTGACGTGTAAGACCATTTGTATACTGGACGTTCTGGTTCATTCGAATGGAGAATTGATTCTGAGTCTTCTGGGAATATTTTTGTAAGCAGTATTTCTTGTTCCATTATGGTATTATTAAGTTTTTCATAACCTCATCCACTGCTGTGGATGGGAATTTTGTTTGTTTGATTTTGTTTGTATGCTTCTTCATTGAAATATGGTTCTATGTTTTTGGTGTGACTCCATTCACCTCCACAGATATTTAAGAAGTTATTTTTGTTGACAATCCGTTTATTGAGAAGCCTTTTTTGTAATGTAGTACATAGGTTTTTAGTAGTTCATTCTGTTTAACACTAAAATAAATACATTTCTTTTGAGAGGATTGCACTGTCTATCAAAGCTTCTAAGATTAATTTTCTACAGTAGTTTTTAAGGGTTGTGCATGAGTTGTCTCCTGTTTTTATAAGATTCTGAAGGACTCTTTGGCGGAACATTTGTGCTATATACTATATATGTTACTTCCTACTATATCAAGATTTATAGGAGCAGTTTTAGCAGTAGTGGTAGCTGCATTTCTGTTAATCATTTTCTGTTTTCTTTTACATTTTGATAGAGGAGGCAAAGTTTCTGTACTGGAAGATTGTTTAGTTTTGCTAAATGACTGTATTAGCTGTTCTGTTTGAACTTTTTGTACAAACTCAGCTAGAGATGGATGCTTATCTTGGACATTTTGATTTTCATTTGCTCTATTTCTGCTTAGCTTTCGACGGACTTGCTTTCTGGTAGGCATTCTGTGGGGTCTGTTGAAACAAAGAAATAGAAGGTATGGGTTGTGCTGTTGTGCAATGTATGTGTGCTGTATGCATGAGTGTTTGAGTATGATGGTAAAGATGTATCTGGTGGTGTGTGATTGTGCATTGGGCAGCTACAATTAGTTGGGAAGGCTATTCTTCTATTTGTGTGTTACTATACTGCAGTTCAGTTTACAGTAGAAAGTGAGCTGGTGGTGAGGATAAGCACTAATAGTAAATCAAATGATATAACATTAAAACAATTCTTTGTTTTGTAATACTCATATTCTAGGGGCTGAGTTATGTTATTTGTGCTCTGAAAAACGGGTATTTTTGTGCCATTCTGCGTGTTAATCCCTATTTAATAAATCGTGATTTGTTGGTAGAATGGTACACAAATCTTTGTTTATTTGGTGCACAAATTACATGAATCACCCGCACAGTGTGTTTGAGTAATATATTTTAATAACAAGATACACATATAACAATTTACATTATAACAGTAACAATGGAAGCAATTTAAAATTGAGAATCAGACCAAAAAAACAGTAAGTAGACCAATTAAACTGAAGGGGAGAAGGAGAGTAATGCAGTAGAAGTGAGAGAGATGCAAGGGTGGGGAAGAGGAGGAGGAGGGAAACAGATGGAGGGAGAGGGAAGCGTGGGGAGATGATTAAGGAGATAAGGCAAGGGGTGAGGGGGCAAGAAGGTGGGAGGGGTTTCATGTTGGGGAATGGAGAAGGAGAGATTTGAGGAAAGTGTAGAATAAGGAAAAGGTAGAAATAGAGCAGAGTGAGAGAGATTAGGAGTTCCAGTGCAAGGAGGGCTAGGAGATAGAAGGAGCAGAAATGGATGTGGCACAAGGGGAAGGCGGAACAGTGAGAAGAAAGTGGTCAGCAGAGTGAAGAGAGTGGGAGGGAGTATAGAAAGAGAGGAGAGAGGAGATATAAGGGGGAGCAAGATTGTTGAGAGATTTAAAGTGTAGGCAGAGAAACTAAGGGAGTATTGTACTTTCTCTTTTTTTGTGGAATGAGCAGGTTTCTTTGTAGTTGGTGTTTGTAGTTCAGATGTTGCTGTTTTCCAGGAGAGTGGTATTCACTGCAATTGTTAAAGAAAGAAGTCAGTAATGTTTGTGTGTTTATAGCAGAGATGTTAATTGAGAGATTCATGTTTATGTCTTTGTAGTAGTATTCCTGTTTGATTTCTGAATATACTGTATGCATGCAGTTTCATGTGACTATGTGCAGCCTTTATATTTTATTTATATTATGTTAGTTCAACATGCTTTGTAAATGAATAGAATATTAAGTGTATGAAATTCACTTGTTTTTTTAAAGCCGTGTTATAGAATGTTAGGAGAAAGAAGAAATAATGTTATATTTATTTTTCCATTGTTATTAGGTAAATGGTAGAAACTGTATAGAAAAGCATGGCATATATGTATTTGTGAAGCTGTGGGTAATAAAGTAGAAGGATGTGATTTACAGGTAGTGGTGTTATTACAGCTGGGAGCATTTCAATGATAGTGTATATGTGTGTGAGTGTATGAAGATGCATGGAATTTTACTGGCTGTGTGTAATTTTTTGATACACTACTATGTTTTTTTTCTTTTTCCACAAGTATATTGTTATTTCATCCATCTTCTAATATTATACATTTTTAGATAGGTGTGTGTGTAAAAAAAAAAATAGATAGCAGACAGGTTTGGAAGTGATAGTTGATTTTAGCAGATGGAAAACATGACAATAAGTTCATTTTATATGGTATACATGTTAAGTAACAGTTAGTCTGTTTATATTCATTTATAAGAGTTGTACGTGGAGAAAATTTGCATACCTGTAGTTTGTATTCATGCATGTGGATATGCATGCAGCTGCAAGTAGAAATCTTCAAGACATGTACAGTTGTTTTTGTAGTAGGTGCTTTCCAATGATATGAGACTTGTACTCAGAGTGATCTACAGTGCATTTGAAGTGCTGAACTCTGATGATGGAGTTAGATGTAGAGGTCTTGGATGTGATTGGTGGATGGTTGTGTGACTGGTTAGCTGTATCCAATGAGGGAATGGCACAGAGAGTGAAGTGGAAATGGCAGAAGGGCTGTCCAAGTTACGATATGTCCGCAGACATGGCGGTAGTCCGCGGACATCGCGTATTACATACAGGGATTTTGGGGTGGAGAGGCATGTAAATGAGAATGAGCAGAGCAGTTGATTTGTCAGTAAAGTTTAGTGGGTGTGTTGTGTAAGGAGAGAGTTTGTCAGAAAGTATTTTCCCTGCGAGAAGAACAGTTAGCTATGGCTGTGTGTTTCAGAAAACAGATTGTCTGGATTTTGGGAGACTCATGGATACAATGGTTGGAGGTGCATGCACAACGCTGTGGAGTAGCTGCTAGTTTGGAGACAGAGCTTCATCCAGACATAACTATAATTCATTGTGGAGGGAACAGCTTAGGACATGTGTCAGGAATTTCTTTGCAATTTGCGATGAAAGAAGGACTTGGGAGGGTCATGGACATGTTTCCAAATTCCTAAGTAATATTTTCTCATATTGCGCAGAGACAAATGTGGCTGCATTCTTCTTCATTTGGTCCACAAATGGAGAAACAAGGCGGAATGTAAATAAGGCCGTTTGTGCCTTTCTAAGAGATGTTGGCATGTCCTCTTTTCACAATGAAAATATTGTGTATATTATGTATTATGTAGCACATCCATTGTTTGCAGAGATGGAGTCCATCTTACTTAGGCTGGTAATCAGATTTTTCTGAGAAATGTACAAAATGCATGTGTCCTTTTGTGGAATTACAGCCATCCATTTTGCAGTAGGTGTTGACTATTTCAAGTTTTTCAAACACAAAAAAACACCACCAAAAGGCTCTTTCAGATCCACCACTTCCTACAAGAGAAAAGTGCAATGATTTTGATAGGGCAGCACCCCAACATTTTTGATGTTCGCGAACTGTCCGCGGACTTCTAAAAAAATGCATCGGGCCCTGCTCCATTTATTTGTCACTTCTATTTTTAGACTGTGAAAGGTGGCTCTGAAAATAGCCTTTTTTTAGGGGGGGATTTTTGTTGTTTTATATATTTTTGGGTTTTTTACACATGACACACTAGGAGAGGAGGCCAAAGGAGGGTAAGGGGGGACACCAACCATGGAGATAAGAAAGGGCAGGTGGAGAGAGGAAGATGTAGGGTGGGCCTTACTTAGGTAGTGGGCAGGTCTTTTCGTGCTCCGAGACCGTAGTCTCGGAAGCAGTTTGAAGTCTCTCCCCCCTGCAGAGTACTGCGTCTCAGTACATACATAAAACTGTGACCCTCAAAAGGTAAGGGTCATCAGCATTGTGAATGACCTGTGAGGCAGCTGGAGGGATGCGCTCTCCCACAAGAGTGTCTCTTGCGGTGAGAGGAGCGGAAACGGAGGATGAAGTAGAGGAACTGAACCTAATACTCTCCTCACAAGGTACAACCTTGCAAACGGCCTCACCGTGGAACGACCTTAGGTGTCGCTTAATAGGTTTCGTACCAAAGCTGTACGAACCAAGCCTCCCGCGACTCAGCACCATTTTGCACTGGTTGTAGGTGACTTTGTTTGCACGCGCCTTGGGTATGTTACCATGAATGGTAAATAACCGCCACACCCAAGACTCACGGCGAGTGCTGGTAGTGGGGACTTCCACTGCCTCATCCTCGTCATCCTCTTCATCCTCCTCTACATCCTCACGCCTGTTCCCCTCTTCAGGCCCTTGGGGAGGTGGTGGTGGTGGAGGGGGTGGGGGTGGTGATGAGGCAGATGTAGCACCAGATGAAAGTAGAGGAGCCATGGATGCCATCAGGTTTCAGCAAAATCTGGAAGATTGGCAGCCAAAGTACACAGTGTTCTGTCAGATAGCCAGAAACACAATGAGGATGAGCTCTGGGGTGTGGCCCTTTATAGGGGTGCGGGTGCACGCTTCGCGGACACCCGCGCTGTCCACGGACAGATCGAACACCCCAAAAAGGCTCAAAAAGTTCCAAAAAGTATGTAGAAAGTCAGGGTCATTATCTGGGGCATGTGCTATGTTGAATTTTAACTATAAAATGCTGTGGATTGCCTGAAAAGGTACTTTTAAAATGTTCGGGGACCCGGACAGTGTCCGCAATTCAGGACACACGCTCAGCATGGGTGCGGTCACATGATAGCATCGCGAACATGTCCGCAAAGAGAACAGGTGTCCTCAGGACACCAAATGCACGGAACATATGTGCGCATGCGCGCTGGTGTTCTACGGACAGTGCTCGGGTCCTGAAACTAATTAAATGTGCGACACAAGTGAGACAAACAGTTACGGACAGGCGCAATGTTTGGAGAATTTACGGATGTGGTGCGCATGTGCTTAGATGTTCTTCAGGCCGTACGGACAGGTATAGTGCCCTTAGAACACCCCAATTTTGCATATATGCGGACATCTCGGACACTGTGTTTGTTCTTAGAACAGTTTCAACTTGCCTGCAAACAGTATGGACAGGTATAGTGTTCTTAGGACAACTCCATTTTTGTTTGATTATGGACAACCCGACACCTTGTGTGTTCTTAGAACAGTTTCAACTTGCCTGTGAACAGTACAGACAGGTATAGTGTCCTTAGGACACCTCCATTTTGGTTAATTGCGGACATCCCGGACACCAAGTGTGTTCTAAGAACGGTTCGATTTTGTTTGCGAACAGTACGGACAGGTATAGTGTCCTTAGGACACCTCCATTTTGGTTTATTTTCGACATCCCGGACACTGAGTGTGTTCTTAGAACAGTTTCAACTTGCCTGTGAACAGTACGGACAGGTATAGTGTTCTTAGGACACCTCCATTTTGGTTAATTGCGGACATCCCGGACACCGCGTGTGTTCTTAGAGCAGTTTCAAATTGACTGCGGACATTACGGACAGGTATAGTGTCCCTAGGACACCCCCATTTTGGTTAATTACGGACATCCCGGAGACCGAGTGTGTTCTAAGAACGGTTCCATTTTGCTTGCGAACAGTACGGACAGGTATAGTGTCCTTAGTACACCTCCATTTTGGTTTATTACGGACATCCCGGACACTGAGTGTGTTTTTAGAACAGTTTAAACTTGCCTGTCAACAGTTCGGACAGGTAAAGTGTCCTTAGGACACCTCCATTTTGGTTAATTGCTTACATCCCGGACACAGCATGTATTCTTAGAACAATTTCAACTTGACTGTGGACATTACGGACAGGTATGTCCTTAGGACACCCCCATTTTGGTAAATTATGGACATCCCGGACACCCGCACTGTCTATGGACACCCCAACCGACTTTAAAAAACAAAACACACAAAAAAGAACTGAATGAAAACACATATAATATTTGTGTTTCATTATATATAGATGTACAATTTATGAAAGAGGAGGGGAAGCAGAAACTGACACAAACACAGGGGAATTGGGTCTTTCAAGAGGATGGATAGGAGGAGATGAAGAGATGGAAGTCTCATCAAAACATTTTTCCTCGTGTAGAGGGTTTGGGGATAATTGACTGGTATATGGAGGGGGGGGGACATGTACATGTGGGACAATGGTATTTAATTTTTTCTTTTACGTTGTCCTCCACAAAGTTTTTCAAGTGTTTGAAATTTGCCATGAGCATGTCCATTTTTTCTTCCATGCGCTGGAGAGTGTTTTCCAATGTATCATTTGGTGTACTATTTTCAATGTTTGTATGGTTTGTTAAAAAAATGTATATATATGTTAAGTGTACATAAAGTAATGCTTATTAATTTGGTTGTATAGAGAAGTGTCTACCATTAGTATCACTATCTTCAGACATTTCCTCACATGGCCAATTCTCCTCAAGCCACTCCAAACTACTCGACATTTCTCTGAAGAAAAAAAAATCATATTACTTTTATTGTATCTAATACAGAAATTTTAGAAATATATAAGAAACATGCACTACACTTACTAGCTTCTGGTAAATTGTGTTCTTACTGGTCTGTAGATTTGTTGTTGCTCCTAGTTGTGCAGTTCTGTGAAGTAATTATGTTGGAAGCCTATCTTTCTTCTTTTGGTATATTCCATTTTAGTACGTATGGTATTTAAATGGATGGTTCATTTATTAGATATATAGGTTCCACTTCTTATTTATTACTACATATAATGTGTGTGTGTGCTGGTTTTTGAACTTGTGCACTGTTCATATGGCACGATATAACAATTTAAGATACACCCTGAGTTTTTGGGTAGTGTTGCTGTTGTCTGCGTCCGTCCGCGGACATACGCACATTCCGCGGACATCAAAAACACTAGCTGGGGGTTCAGTATGTTCTATGTTACATCTATATAAAGTCAGGGATATTATGGTTAAGTTGTGCTACTAAGAACCTACGAAATTCAGTAAAAAAACTTTGTTAAAGGGACATTATGGTTAAGTTGTGCTACTAAAAAACCTATGAAATTTAGTGAAAAAACTTTGTTAAAGGGACCTTATGGTTCCAAGTAAAACCAAAAAAAACCTGAAATTCGACAGTTATGGTAAACTAAGCAACCATAACTCACGCTACCACTGTGCACTGCTAAGACTAACATCCAGGACATCAAAGATGACATCACAAATGTCATTGATGACATCACTAATGATTATTCTAACACTTACAAGCAGGGGGAAACCTGCATGAGCCTAAATATGTGATATTCATTTTTACATTCTAAACAAATGTGGATTTACTGACTTGGAAAAGAGTATTGTTCAATTGGGCGAAGTCTGAATGGTTAACCTGCATGGGATCCTCTGCCGGATTCAAAGGCAAAATTAACAGTTATTGAGCAGTGCAAGATCCCCATAGCAGGCAACACGCACTAGGACAGAAAAGTGCACCTGTTCCCAAAGCACTTTTACTCACCTTGGAACCTTAGAATTTAATGAACACATGAATAATATGTACCTGGTTCATAATCGGAGAGAGATGTGCATAGGCCTAAACATTTCCTACCGTTTGTATGTGAGCTTTATGCCACCGCATGACCCGTTCACAAAGGTTGCATACTTATATAGGTATCAATTCTTTTGCACTCAACTTTCCTTTTCAAGGTTACCATTATAATTTCATATTTTATTACAGGTAGGTTATGGTAAATTACTTTGCACCTATACAGCGCTTTGCTACAACTGGGAGGACTTCCTGCCACTAGACACTGTGGAGGAGCATAAGAGATTAAAGAGCCACGTCTTCAGCATGCATCAAAATGTGGCATGGCTCATGTCATGGTTCCAGGCTTGCGCACTCCGTATAGCTCTCGGATTTCACTGGCTTACTGACATGGCTGCATGCCATCTGGCTCCAGAGGTAGGACACGTCCTTTGTTTGGGTCCTGGAAAGGGTCCTGGAGGTTTCCATGGTCACGATGAGCTTCCCACAGTCGTGGCTTGCCTGCGTTTCAGGTCATGTGACACCTGACTCTGAGTTACTGCATAAACACTGTGTCATAATCGCGTGCATGGTGTTGGCCACGTGTGTGATTTGCGCGCAGGCGATTGTGAGGTCATTGGGGCTGGAGCGCGATACGCTAGTGTGACAGTTGGAGCTGGAGGCTTGTTACTAGGTGCATTGATGGCTTAGGGGGTAGGTGTTACTTCTGGTTTGCGTTTGAGTGAATGGGTGGTATTGGTGGTGTGGAGTTGGGTTCCCAGATGAACATGGTAGGAAGTGCTGGGTGTGCTCGAGGTGAGCTGGTTTGTGCTTGGGTGTGGCAGGCCTGGGGCCCTGGGGTGCAGACTAGGGCGGAAGGAGCAAGGTGCTTGGATGGGTTAGGTTGTTAGTTTGGTGCCCGGTGTGGGTTGTGGAACGTCCAGGTGTGGTAGACCTGGGGTCTTGAGGTAGAGCTTTGGACTGGTGGTTGTTCTTTGTTTTTTGTTTTGGTTCTCGAGGGTCCATGTTGTCTGTGACAGATTGGGGGTATTTAGGCCCTTTTATCTAATTAGCCTTTAAGTGGAGGTAGGCATGCAACTTAGTTATAGTGACACCATATTAGATAGTATCTGGTTGTTGAGAATGAGAGTGAAGTTTAGTTACTATGGTTTGGAGCTGAGTTATATGACACCATGTTCAGTGGGAGCTGGTTGTTGAGAATGGTATTGCATTTTAGTTACTTTGCTACCGTATCATGGGCAGTTGTTGTGGTCTGGTTAGGTTCAGCGAGGGTTTTGTTTACTTCCTTTGTGCTTCAGGTCTGTCACCTAGTTGGCCACTTGGTGATAGGGCTGGAGTGTTTAATGTTGTCTTGGTGTTTGGAATATTGCTGGTTAGTGTTCCACTCATTTGTTGTGTTGGTGTATAAGGGAGGAGGATGTGTCATAATCGTGTGCGTGGTGTTGGTTGCGTGTGTGATTTGCGTGCAGGTGATTGTGAGGTAATTGGGGCTGGAGCGTGATACGCTAGTGTGACAGTTGGAGCTGGAGTGAGCGGAGGTGGCTTCAGGGGTGTGGGGAGCCGGTGCTCTGTCGTCCCATTGTGTCATGTGTTAACCTGGTGTGTTAACTGAACCTAAGAATATAAAATGTAACTAATTAAGTATTGGACTCATGGAGTACTTTGACTACGTCACTGGCGACGAGGATGGGATCGGATCCGTGACAGGATAGTATTGGGGCTTTGGCAACATTAAGGATTTTCCGTGTTAAGAGATCCTCGGTTTTGGGGCGGATCGTGGACATGTGGTTGGGGGGAGGCTACATGATCATGTGTATTTCAGTGGAGTTTTGTCTAATTCATTACCAACCTTTATGCAGTGTTCAGGTGTTCAATGTTGAGCCGCTGGTTGGGTAATGTACAGCTGTGCAGCTTTATGGGTTATGGCTGTGTTTGGTATGGCTTTAGCAAGGGTTTGCTATGTCATGAAGGCGGGTGGTTTCGTGGGGTGGTATTTCGTGCCTAGTGCATGGGAGTTTTGTTTTTTGGCCGGTTAGTTTTAGTTGCAGAGGTGTCTGCCATTGAGGGTGTCTATTCGCGGTTGTGCAACTGATATTGGTGGGATGTTTTAGGGGTACTTCTATGGTTTTGTTTTCTCTGAGCGTGGTAGAGTTGACATTGGGGTTAGTAGCATCTGAGCGGTTGCTCTAGGAGGTGTGTTACTAGGTGCATTGATGGCTTAGGGGGTAGGTGTTACTTCTGGTTTGCGTTTGAATGAATGGGTGGTATTGATGGTGTGGAGAAGGGTTCCCGGATTGACGTTTTAGGAAGTGCTGGGTATGTTCGAGGCGAGCTGGTTTGTGCTTGGGCGTGGCAGGCCTGAGTCCCTGGGGTGCAGACTAGGGCAGAAGGAGCAAGGTGCTTGGATGGGTTAGGTTGTTAGTTTGGTGCCCTGTGTGGGTTGTGGAACATCCAGGTGTGGCAGACCTGAGGTCTTGATTTAGAGCTTTGGACCAGTGGTTGTTCTTTGGTTTTTTTTTTGGTTCTCGAGGGTCCATGTTGTCTGGGACAGATTGGGGCGGTATTTAGGCCCTTTTATCTAATTGGCCTTTAAGTGGAGGTTGGCATGCAGCTTAGGTATAGTGAC
Source organism: Ambystoma mexicanum (assembly GCF_040938575.1). Lineage (NCBI taxonomy): Eukaryota > Metazoa > Chordata > Amphibia > Caudata > Ambystomatidae > Ambystoma > Ambystoma mexicanum. The sequence goes on along the minus strand of NC_090935.1, from coordinate 837,787,759 downwards.
ACCATATTAGATAGTAGCTGTTTGTTGAGAAAGGGAGTGAAGTTTAGTTACTATGGTGTGGAGCTGAGTTATATGACACCATGTTAGGTGGGAGCTGGTTGTTGAGAATGGTATTGCAGTTTAGTTACTTTAGTACTGTATCATGGCCAGTTGTTGTGGTCTGGTTAGGTTCAGCAAGGGCTTTGTTAACTTCCTTTGTGCTTCACGTTTGTCACCTAGTTGGCGACTTGGTGATAGGGCCGGAGTGTTTAATGTTGTCTTGGTGTGTGGAATATCGCTGGTTAGTGTTCCACTCATTTGTTGTGTTGGGAGGAGGATGTGTCATAATCGCGTGCATGGTGTTGGGCGCGTGTGTGATTTGCGCGCACACGATTGTGAGGTCATTGGGGCTGGAGCACGATACGTTAGTGTAACAGTTGGAGCTGGATTGAGCAAAGGTGGCTTCAGGGGTGTGGGGAGCTGGTGTTCTGTCGTCCCATCGTGTCATGTGTTAACCTGGTGTGTTAACTGAACCTAAAGACAATAAAACATAACTAATTAAGTATTGGACTCCGGGAATACTTTGATTACGTCACATTGCATCCAATGGCGCTTCTGATTGTGTTTGGGATTCTGATGCTTCTGGTCTTTGACTCAACCTTGTTACGCTGAAAGGCTGTTTTTTGTTTGGATTCCTTGTTGCCGATCCAGCTTTGAATTACGGACTCCGCTCTAGTTTCTGTTTTGCATTGGAAATCTGCTCCTTCTGTTTGCCGACCTCTGCCTGCCAATTGGACTCCTCTACTGTTTATCGAGTCTGCCACGACGCTAATCGCACGGTTACAAACCTGGCATTGTTGCCCGGATTGCTTTCGCATTCCGATTGTGCTTCTACGTCTGCCCACCTGTGTTTTGAATGGACTGTCCCTGGATTGCTTACTGTTGTCCAAACAACCTGGCTGGCACGGACAATCTTGTTTGTGCCTTGTACACACAAACCCACTCTAAACTCTGAGGGCTTATTCTGCAGCATTTATGCGCTCCCTTTCATTCACAGCAAATCTTAATCCTTCCATGCTCCTTCTGCCTTTCACTTCACAAAACTGGACAACAGGCACAGGAACTGTGGATACTACGCTGTATTTAATTGTGCTGCAACCCTACTCTAGTGTGTCCCTCGTGCCACCCGGGTCTAGCACCCTTACTAACTTACCTTCCCTTGTTCCCCTCATATTCCTCCTCATTGTATAAAGATTTCCTTGACATCTCACTAACACTCAACCTGTTGCTGAATTGCTTAGTAAACCTGCTTTCATTCCCCTGGGTTATGACAAATTAGAGGGTGTTATGCTTATCTTCTCCTAGTGGAAGACCAAGGCTGGGATATTATTTGGTACTTGTTGTTCCAGCTTGGTGTCTCCACGTGGTAGATGGGATCACAAGCCCTTTCAAGTGATTTACCCATCTGGCCTTGTCATATTATAGTGTTTTAGGGTGTATCGCTGAGGAGGACTCCCTCTTGAGGAAGAGACCTGGACCTCTATATTGGTCTAGGTTCACAACAAGGCAGGAACCCCGTCTACGAATCCGTAAGTGTCTCCCTGGTGAGGACTCCTGCTCTACCATTCATACTGTGACAGCTGTTGGTAAGTTAAAGGTCTGTGGGAAAGATGTTCCAAATATTCAATCCTTGCTAATTTTACTATGACAGAAGGCAGAAGTGTCCAATAATATCTGATGGGGTGAGTAAAGCAGACTCATTAGACCAGAGCCCAAAGTGAATGATGTGCAATGCACAGGAATTAGATAACTGACCATTTGAATTTACTATGTGCTAGTGCAGCCTTGGGCAGTACTGGTGTAATGTGGGCCTTTATTGGAATGTATGTCACTGGAATATTGGTATTATGTGGAATGGTTTTAGAACTCTAATCTTCATACAATTCTGGACATCAAAACCTGTCCATGTTAGATCAGATTCTTGAAGCAATTACTTAACATATTTTGAACATGGGAAGCATACAACAGTGCAGCACAACCACATTCAGGATTCTAAATGAGTGCAGGTTAATTCAGCCCTACTTCACTGACTTCCAATATATGTTAGTACACTGAAAATATAACTATACCTACAACAGGCATGCATTCTGATTATGTTTTCCATTCACATTGTCAGTGTTTCATGCGCTGTATGAAATAGTCAAAACAGACTTCTACTTTTCAACAAATCCCAATGTGCGATTTCAGGAAGACATTCAATTCCCCTGGATATGGTTTGATCTTTGAGTGAGCCTACGCTATATATTACTTGCACAAGTCCACAATGCAATGTCAAAAGCTATTTGCATAGATGTGCAGATTGTCTGGCTTCTGAAAAAAGAGAATTGTATTTTACATCTGAGGCTGAAAATATTTGCTTGATTGGAAACTCTATAGGCTTTCTTCAAGAAAGAATATCCGCTGGTCCTCTCAAGTGCACTAAATTACTGACATTACCAGGATGTAACAAGGGCATGTCCTTGGTGTCATTGTTTACTACAGGTCCCGTTGTGAATGCAATAGCATATTATTTTTTCTATGCCATTGCTACGGTTACTGAATCTAATTATACCACAATGACAATCTTAACCGATTGGGAATGATCACGTGTCTCTCATAAAAAAGAAACGTGATCTTAAAAGGATTACTGATCTATTTGAGATGTACCTGCCACCATTGCTTAAGTCTGGCCCTTGTCTTGCCATGACATTATTTTGTGTAAAGGACTTTTTAGAGTAGAGGAACAGCCAATGTTCTGTTTGGAGTTGTAACTATACCTTTTGTAAAATAACATATGAATAACTTTACGAAAATGTGTCTTCCTACACATGAATGCAACTGAGTTATTGTGACAACACAGACTCAACAGTGGATGGGCCCAATTCATAGCCAGTTTTGCGTGCCGCAAAGACACTTTGCACAGAAAAAGAGCACTTTGCAGCATGCAAAACCATGTTGCTGATTCATGGATCAGACTTTGCATGGGTCTGTACTGACTTTGCATAGGTTCTTTCCTGCTTTGCATGCTTTACACTATCCAGGTGACGAGGATAGGAGCCCCCACCTACCCCCAACACAGACCAGAGCCACTTCTCCAGCGACGTTGAGGGATCGACTCTACCATGAGGATTACCCAGATCTCTCACCACCCGTGAGGATTGTCCAGATCTCCAGCTAATTTTCACCCTGGCAGCCCAGGTCCCACGCCTGCATGTGCGCTGACATTGATTTTAATACAAAATGTTGGGCGCAACGCAGTGTCATAGCGAGGCTCGGCGTCTCGTAGGTCGCTAAGCAACTGGCCGGCCTCACCAAAGGCCACCTAAGGCCCTGTTCGCACCAGGGCACATTTGGCCAAGTTATTCACTCCCAGACTACACCCTCCAAATGACATAAATGAACAACTTGAACTATGTGTAAGGCGCAGATTCGCCTGGCGAGTATCTGAATGAACTGTGAGTACATCTCCTCCAGCCACTTCATGATTCATCTCATTATCCAGCGCGCCATCCTATTAACTTTGATATACCACCGCTATATTGACTGAATTCCATCAGAAATCGCTGTATGAGCTTACAATTTAATCACTGCCTAACCTATTATATGTGCCATCACCTCTCATTTCTAACGGTAACTTGCCTAGCATACACTGCCTAACTTACTCTGTTTGCATTTGTTGCTATTTACAATTTCATGCGGATGAGCATACCCCATTGCATTAGTTCTGTACCCAATATGTCTGACTAGCCTACTCTTAGCCCAGGCATCGCCATTGGCATCTGCTTCACAGCTTTGCCTAAATCTTGAATAATCACAGTGGATTACCCGACTCCCGATCGCATCAGCAGTGCTGTACCTATGTCAAACTAGCCTATTCTCTTGGTATTAACTCTAGAGTCTACGTGTTGAACAAGCCAATTTTTTCACAGCTACTGTTTCAACCTACAAAACTAGATCAAATTAGCCCACGTATTGATTGCTCCAGCTTCAGTGAATTTACCTTTGTACTGAACCTTGGTACCGAATGTCTAGCTCAAGGGAACATATCTCACACTAGTTCCGTCATATCAGCTTTAGTCTCACATGTTGAACTAGCCTATTTCTAACTGTAACTGCCTCAATCTAGTGGGCATATGATAAACTAGCCTCTTTTACTGTTACTGAATTAACCTGTGAAATAACCTATTTTACTGTTACTGATTCAAACTGTGAATTTGTGCCAGACTAGCCTATGTACTGATTGCTCTAACTGAGCAAATCTACTTTGTATTAGCCTATTTACTGAATGTCTCAGCTTAAGTGATCACACTTTTAGACCACCCTATTTTTTTTTTCTTAAATGCGCAAACTAGTGAACTCATGCAAGTCCAGGCCATGCTAACACTAGCCTAGATAAGCTCCCTCCTTATTGGACCTTTATCAAGACCTCTGTGCTTATCCTTGAGCACTATGCATATCACTTCCTCCAAACCCCTACTCCTTTCCCTCTGCATCTTAATCGCCCACTGGTTAACTTGGATAGAACTTCAGTTGAATATCAATATGTTCCCTACTAAATTTATGGAGCACAGAATTAAGGCCACCTCATTCCTACCTGCACTGAACACGTTCACACTAGATGCTAATATAAAACCTACTACTTTCTTACCTAAACTACACATAGACACAATACTCAACAAAGAACTGACTCCCAACCACACCTCTACCAGGAGGATTAGGAGCATTACTAGGGGCATTATGAACCGCTTGCCATTCCTGCCATCCACCTGTCCCAGCTTGAAGCTAAGAAATTCTAGACACCGTACCAGGCTTTTTTCCCACTATCAATCTGTCCACCATAAACTCCATAGTCCCAAAGGTCTCCCGACCACTAACCATGCCCACCATAGCTTACACAAATCTCCAAAACAAGCCAAAGCTGACAAGCTGTGTCCATAAAACCTACACAACCACTCAAAGGAGCCTTAATAAATGCAAGGTCTCTAGTGGCCCACGCAACCGATGTAGCGGACACCATACTATCCAATAACTTGGATCTCCTTGCAGTAACAGAATCCTGGTTGCACACAGCAGCAGGCCCTTCATTGTTACTAGCTATCCCAGAAAACTATTCCATTATCAGAGCTGACAGACCCACAACCAGAGGAGGAGGCCTTGCCTTCATCTTCAGAAACACACTTGACCTGAGATAAACTCCCTCACCACCACTCTCCTCATGCGAAATCCTCTCAGCTAAACTCTAAACCTCACATAAAAGCACCACCATTAGCCACTTAATCTACAGATGTCCCGGGCTGCTAGGCGACTTCGATGAGGATCTAATGACCCTTCTCTCTGACAATATCAAAACTACCTTGCATCTTAGGTGACTTTAACCTAGGATACAATGACCCTAGTGACCTCTCCGCAACCACACTAGCCAATACCGTGGTTGAACATGGATTCACCCAAAAATTACCCAACCTACCCATGAGAAAGGAAGGACCCTCAACTGGGTAGTTGATTTAAACTGCATCAGCTCACTAAATGACATCATACCACAAAGCTGGACTGACAACTATCTCATCACATCGAAGCTCATCAGGGACACAATATTAACATAACATGTCCTATCGTACCACCATACCCAACCAGAAATAAATGCAATATAACAGCAGAGGCAATTATGCCTCTCCTTATCCCAACCCTCAACGCACTAACCAACACTAATGACCCCACCGTCCTTGTAGATACCTATAATTCCTTCGTGCTCAAAGCTGTAGACTCAATAGCTCCACTCAAACTACGCAAACGAAAAACAAGAGCCCACGTGAACTCATGTTCACCCGTGACCTAAAAGAGCTCTGCCTAGAAAAAAGAAAACTCGAAACTCTCTGGAAACGTACACCCTCACCAGAAAACACAACTAACCGAATAGCCATCTCTGCTGAATACAAATCAGAGATTATCCGTACAAAACGCTACACCTATAACAATAGGATAAAGCAGGCAGGTTCTAGCACTAAAGAACTCTTCACCATGCTACGAGAAATGGAGACACCAATCCTACCTAAGAACACCTGCCTGAAGGATAAAATCTGGTGTACAAACCTCCAAAAGGCCCTCTCAAATAAAATTGCCAACTTACAAACTAAAATAGCAGACAAACGTAAACTTCTCACCAACCAAGCCTCCACCTCGCCACCACCCGCAGAAGCACAAAACTACCACTCACCAGCGTCCTCGCAGCCCCTCAGCTTTAAATTCTCAAATGTGTCAGCACCCGAACTACAAAAAATCATAGCCTCCTTAAAACCATCTAACTGTCAGGGCGACAGCTGCCCAGCACAGATTATTAAGGATGCGGTTAGAGATCTGGCCCCTTTTTTCACCAAACTTATAAACGCTTCATTTTCCAGTGGCACTGTACCTAGAAATCTGAAGGAAGCTTTGGTACTTCCACTACTCAAAAAACAAACACTAGACCCCAGCATCCCCACATATCATAGGCCTTTTACCACAGTCCCATTACTGTTAAAGATTCTGGATAGGGTTGTATACTTGCAAATCCAGGACTACCTCGATACTAACAAACTCTTGGGATCTCTACAATCTGGCTTCAGACCACAACATGGTACTTAAACGGCTCTTGTTGATGTAAAAAGCCAAATTGATGACCTTAAAGATAAAGGTAAATTCACTGCCTTGCTCCTACTGGATCTATCAGCAGCGTCTGACTTGATTTATCACAAGGTACTCTGCGATCACCTGGTATCAGCCACTCCCTTCTCTAAGTCCGCTATCAGATGGATTCAATTGTTCATTAACAATAGAACCATACGAGTCTTCTCACCCACCGCAGTGGCTGACCCCATACCCATAACCAGTGAAGTAGCCCAAGGCTCCTGCGTTTTGCCCACTTTGTATAACAGTTTTACAAAGCCACTATTCAAAATGTGCTGGATCATCTGGGTGTCACCTACACCAACTATGCGGATGACACCCAGATACTCCTACCTCTCACAGGCAACTACGATACTGACGTATGCTGTGTAAATGAAATCTACACCATCATTCAGGCATGGATGGCAATCCATGGTCTATGCCTGAATGATGATAAAACCAAACTCTTACTAGTGGGCTCCACTGCCAATCTAAACAAATTAAGTCCCAACTATAACATATTTAACATAGATGGGAATAACATCTTCATCGCTAAAGCAGTAAAAACACTTGGCTTCTACTTCGATGCCACATCCAATCACAACAAACAAATAAATATGACCACTTCAGCTACTGCCTACACAGGAAAACTGAAACGAGCATGCAGACCGATGCTCTCTGCAGAAAGCTGCCTCACACTATCCAGAGCCCTCATAGGACCTAAACTCAACTATTGCAATGGGCTATATTCAGGCGCAAACAAAGCTGTAATCAAAAAAACTTCAGACTCTGCAAAATAATGCACTCAGAGCTGCCCTTAATATACCCAGAAATTAACACATTTCTGCAATAAGAAAACAACATAAATGTCTCCCCATAAATGATAAGATCGAACTCAAAACCTTATGTCTCACCTACAAAGCACTGCACACCACAGCCCCCCCTTACCTCACTGAAAAATTCACCCGGAGACCATCTACATGAATCCCAAGATCCACCAACACTGCCTGTCCTATGGTCCCAAGATATAACCTTAAAAGAACCGGCGGTTCCAGCTTTCCAATATTGGCCTCCCAATTATGGAACTCCCTCCCACCTAACATCCGAACCCTAAAATACTTTGACAATTTCAGGAGTAGCGTTATCACCTGGATCCTCAGGAAAAACTAACTTAATTGCCTACTTACATCTGGCATCATGCCTCCATGACCTTTAGTTACCCACCCGACAGGATCACCCACTTGACTTGATCGCTCTCTCTGCGTTACGGCAACTTCCCCCTACTAAACCTCAGCATATTGATCCTTTCCAAGTGACATGTACTTTCTTATCTATGCCTCACAGTTTGCTGACATTGGTAACCGGCTGTACGCAGTTATAACCATGCTTGCATCTTACCCTCTACCTGCATGCACATAGCATCTCAGTCAAATTGTTAATGTTATGTTTTGCATGCTGTTTTACTTTTCCCAGCCAACTTGTTTACCATGCACATGTAACCATTATGTAACTATTTTTCTAAAGGTCCCAGATACCCCTGGGTCAGGTGTGCTATATAAATATAATAAACAAACAAACAAACAAAAGCATGTTGCTGAGTGTTTTGCATGACCAATTGTGCAGAATGTGGGAAGGGCCAGCGCAAAGAAACAAATAGGGACGGAACATGCATATTCCCCATTACTTTCCCAAAATGAGGAAGAACAAGAAATAATGTGGGCATGATGAGGGGCATGCCGGGTAAAGAAACAAAAAAATCACGCCCAGTGAAGCGCAGACATAACCCAATTCATGGATTACTAACCACAACTTCCTGGAGCAAAAAAGAACACACAAAGCTTGTGACCTGAGTGTCACATATGTGACTCAACATACAAAGCGCAAACAATACATACATAAACACGCAATGCACACCATTTCAAAGTTGCACTTCCAGGATGAATCCAGCTTTAGTGACAGCGATTGTACATGTTCACGGAAGAAGGAGGTGGAAAAGGAGGATGGTGAGGTACATCATTTTCCCATGCTCGCACAATGCTTTTTGGGATGCCAGATGATGAGATAGGTACAGATTCCCTCCCCATGTCATCCTAGACGTGGTCAGGGAGTGAGAGGAGGACCTTGCATCACCCACCATCTGCTCCCATGCACTCACACCTCTGTAGAAGGTGCTGACTGCCCTAAATGTTTTGGCTGTTTGGCTACAGGCTCATTTCAGCACACATCTGCCATCTTTGGGGGCATATCGCAGGCCCTGCAATGCGTGTGCCAACACCAGGTATTGTACTCCATTATATCACATATGCATAGGTACATATACATGCCACACACACCGAAGGCAATGCAGAGAGTGTGCCAGGAGTTTTATGCCATAGTACACTTCTTACGGGTACTGGGAGCCATTGATTGCAGCAGTACATTATTTATTGTCCTTGTCTTCATGAATGCGCCCTGATGCCTGCGGGCTTTGGCACAATATAAATAAATACATTAGAAAAAAATATACAGTCCCCCCGAGCGCCCAAGGCCATGTATCGCAACCGGAAGCATTGACATTGAATCAATGCACATTTAATCTGTGATACAAAAAGAGTTATCACGCATGTGAATGGCAATTTCCCTGGAAGCACACATTATAGCTACATTTACCACCGGTCACCACCATACCAGGCCCTGGCATCAGGAACCTTTTGCAACACCTGGCTTATCTGTGAGTATCAACTATCACGCACATGCAAGCAGTGACATGACACACAGAATAACAGACCATGGGGGTCATTACGACCCTGGAGGTAGGTCTGCTCGTGGGACCTGCTAAGGACGCCTGGTTTTACAAGGCGCCCTAACCGGGTCCCGCGAACAAACCTTGTAATGCGGCGCTAGGGGGTTAACGGGGCCGGTAGCTCCACTGGCCCCGTTAACCCCCTAATGCCAGGGTCGTAATGACCCCCATGACAATAAATGCTAACAGCAACCATTTTCACCTTTGCAGGGTACAGTGCCTACCCGCTCTCGCCATTTCTGCTCACGGCATTCAGGAATCCTGCCACCCCAGCTGAGGTAAGGTATAACACAGCACACATAGCCACTAGGGGCATAGTGGAGCATCCATTTGCTGTGCTCAAGTCACACTTCCGCTACCTTGACCACTCTGGTGGTGGCGTATTGCTATATGCTACACCAGTAGTAAGTAAAATCATCGTGGCATATTGTGTCCTGCACAATTTTGCCACAAAGTGTGGCATACCAGTAGAGCTGCAGGAGGGACATCAATCTCAGCCACAGGCACTCCCCATAACAACACCCTGAGAATGTGTGTATGGGAGAGGCAAACTGTGTCCATAGCCATCAAATCAAGTGTACAAACTGCTGCCACAGTCATAGCAATTGAAACAATATCGTTGTCGCTCACACAAAAGCACACAACACAATCAATGATACCTGTAATCACTTCCACATGCTGATTGCAGACAATTTTGCAATCAGATACCAAACAACACACAGGAGAAGACTAGTAGAAAGGCACAGCATACAATGTACGCAGGAGCAAACACTTGTGAGGACTGCTCTAGCCACCTTACGCATGTCTCACATCAATATATAGGTGTAGTGTCTACTCCATTCCCTGCCAACAATACAGCTCATATCCATGATCCGTAGCTGCCCCCCAAACCCAACGTGCACCCCCTCCAGACACCCTCCCCGAACTTGTGATGTTACGTTGGACTCTTTTTTTTTGTTTGAGTTTATTTTTTCTTCAATTCATTATGACTGGAATAATGTATGCAGCTGGTTATATATATGAACACAATTCAATAAAAAAAATCTACATAGAAATAGTCATAGAGGCTGAGAAAAGTGCAAGTTCAGTTCAAGAAAGATGTGTTCCCCTGCCATTTAGCAATGCACTTCACTGTAGGTGTTCAAACTAGCTCATGCTGCTGAGGTGTGGCATGCAGGCATTCCACAGCCCTCTGTCCTTGCTGAGCAGCAACCATCTTCCCATGCAGAATGCCTCAGAAGAAAGTCAAACACAAGCTCAGAGCAGGTAACACATCCCTGCACCCAATGACAGTGTACCATGTGCCCTCCTGAGTGCCATGCAACAACAGCAAGTAATGGCTTGCCAGCCTCCAACCTCCTTATCTCCCTCTGCACCCATGCAGAGGGACCTGCTCACCTCAGGCCAATGCACTTAAAAACACCCCACACATTGACAGCATCCCCGCCCACACCACCACTACTATGTGCCCCCCTGAGTGCCATGCAACAACTCTAAGCAATGACTTGCTTGCCTCCAATCTCCATGTCTCCTTCCATACACAGGCAGCTGGACAGGCTAACCTCAGGCCAACACACATAGATACACCCAACACAGAGAACACATTCCTGCCAACAATGTCACCATACCCAGTGCTCCCCTGAGTGCCATAAACAAACTTGCACAAAGTAAAGGCCTGGCTCGCATCCACAGCATATCACCCTTAATTACCTTCTATGCTTGCATAGACATGCAGTGCATGAAAGTAAACCAACTGGAAAGCATTAAGGTGTCCGGTATGGAAAAAGGTAACTTGCCAGCTATGGTCTACCGAGTGGCACCAAATGGTAGGTGGCACCCTGGCCATCCAGGGCCCTTCCCTCGATGCCTTTGAGCTTTGCCCTCCAGAGTGAGCTGCGTACCCTGTGACGAACTCTGCAGAGTAAGGTTGCTGGCAAACTGCATCATAGGCAGTGTACAATGGCTGAGGCTGGTTTAGCACCTCTGGATGGCCAGAGCACTGTCTCGGACACCTCTGAGCCATGCCATCTGGGGAGGCCTGGGCATGGCCCATCAAAATTCCTTGCCTGCTCATGTAGCCATGAATTGCGGAATAAAATAAGGACTTTGTCAATGAATGCTGCATGGAACTGTGAAGGTTTACTGAGCAGTGCCCTCTGTGTACCTGGGGTATGTCCCTGGTCTCGAAAAGATTCAATGTGTTAAGCAGCTGCCTGCCTAGCCAGGGTACATGCAGTTATCACCCTGCAGCATAAGACCACCTGGCTGTGCACTCCTGGGGCACTCCTGGGTCCATGAAGCCAGGGGCTGTGCCTGCGCATTGGAAGAGCTATCTTAAGACCTGGCATGAGCTCCATGATGGTTGGGTGTGCCACCCCTCCCCTGAGAGCCTGCCTTGGATGTGGGTTGACTGTTTGGCTGGCTAGCAGCAGACCTGGAGTATCCTGCTGGGGTCCCTCTCCCTCCCTGGAGGGAAACACACAAATTTGCCCTGGACAGAGCACCATTGCCACAACTCCTCACCCCAGACCCTTGTGCACCTGGATAGCATATGGTCCGCTGTGGCCCCTGCCCACCGGGTCCTGTTTTGCCTTGGCTAGGGGGCCACGTGGGCCTTCCTGACCAGGACCATTGGAATGCATGGCCTGGAAGTCCAGAGGGCTGTAATTTGAAAAATGCAGTTTCAATGTAGTTACAGAAGGAGTCTGGATGCTCATGGCCAGAACTCCCCCTGCGGTCCGTCAGGGTGCACAGGATACAAGAAAGCTCACTCACCTTCCTATGGATTACTGTACTCTGTTTGCAAGGGACCTGTTTGTGCCCCACCCGGTTCTTGCTGCCCCACATTTTCTTTGTGGTGAAAACACTGTGCTTGTGGATGCTAGTAGCCTAACAACATCCATGTGGTGTGCCCTGAACAGAAGGACTTTGTACCCCAAGTGATGCTGTGGAGTATGTCTTCTGGACAACACATTTTCTGCACAAGCCACTGGATGTGTATGCAGTGCTGGGCTCGTCCCTCCCCATGTGCTGTCACTGAGGGAATCTGGTCAGTTATTTCATCCCCGCTTTGTGAGATGTTCACATTCAGGGTCTACCCACATCTGTGCTGAGGCCATACTGGATGAGCAGAAACTCGGGTGGCTGTGCTTGAGCACAACCCTGTCAGGGTGCTGCCCCAGCATGGTACCTCTTGCTTTGTCAAGTTTGTGTTGTCCTGATCTGCAACAATCACCTCCTGGGGAGTGCTTGCCTGAAGGATGGGGTTGCAATGCCTGCACCCCACACCCATCCCATGCTGGCAGCTGTGGAACACAACAGACAGTCACATGTGCCACAACCAGCTGCCACTGGGTAGGGGAATGTGCTTTGGGGCTTCATCACACCACCAGAAACACCAGGTGCATGCTGAGGGAGTACCTCTCATGATCTCTGCCCTACCTGTAGGGGGAACAAACCCATGTAGGGGGAACAAACCCATGTGGCATCCCCTCGACACATTTCCAAGGTGGCTGGAATCCATTCCCTGAAACGATGGTCATGAATGTAGAAGGCACAATGGAATGGGTAAGCCTGTGTGGTGCTCCCAGGTGGAGCCACAGTTCACAACCAGGGATCAACCAACACAGTGAGTATACATTGCATCCACAGATTTATGTATTTATGTATGTATGTATGTATGTATGTATGTATGTATGTATGTATGTATTTATTTATTCATTTATTTCACTTATTACACGCCCAGAGCCTGGGGTATCACGGCGTGGTTACAGACAGTTTGGGCATTAGTATTGCAGGTGTACATAACACAATGACATTTAAACAAGAAAAATATACAAAAGAAAATATGCAATGCATTCATAGGCCTAATTCACACAATTTACAGGTTACTACTGGGATTGATGGATAGATGGCAACAACAGGAAGGTCACATCAAACAGGGTGAGCACAAATGAATACACCAAAATCGGAACTCAGGAACAGAGTAATCACTGCCATTGAAGTTAACACATTGCCGCCAGAGTACCTTAGTCACTCTGGACATAGGGGGGGTTAGTCTGCCGTGGGCTGCGGGCACAAGTTGGGGCACTGATGGCACACCCACTGTCATGTTGCCCAGGGACTTGTGGTATACCCTTGGAGTGCAGGGGAGGGAAAGGGAGACCAAGGGATAAGGGGAAGGGCAGGGGAGGAAAAGTAAAAGTGAGAGAGTTCATGGGAAGGATGAAAGAGGATAAGAGGGACTATGGAGAGAGGAGACAGAGGGAAGAATGAGCAGCTGGAGAGCAGAGAGAGAGCAGGAGTGGGTTATAAGGAGAAGATTTGCTGGTGGCGAGATGAGGGGAGACAAGGGGGCAGTTAGAGTGGCTGAGGGCTGAGAGAAGGGGAACAGAGAGGAAGGCATTGACAGAAGGAGAAGAACAGTAGGAAGCACGGGCAGAGAGGCTGGAAGGCACACTCATGGAAACATAGTTAAGGTTGGGAGAAGGAGGACAATAGGGGGAGAGGGTGAAGAGCAGACTGGAAAACAAAAGCCACCTGATGAAGGTAACTCCTCAGCTTCTCATCCCCATTACACATGGTCAACACACCACAGAGGTCAACCCAGAAATCCCCAGTCTGTGGCACCACCACTGCAGACTTCGACCCACCCATCTATCACCTCTGTAGGTCACAACAGTTCATGGACAGGTCATCACTCCACAGCAATTGCTTCACCTTCAATCAGAGGACACACACAGGATGAGCTGTTTCCAGGAAGGGGGCAGGAATTATATGGTGTAATGCAAACACTTTCAGATACAACAGATGAACAAAGGCTATGGGGAGGGGATCACAGTGCTAGATATAAACCACAATTTTGAAAAGAAATGTCATGCAATACATTGAAGATGACAAAACCTACAGAACACCAACAGTAAACAATATGTGTTTTGTAAGTGGAACAGAGGTAAAGGTTGGCAGGGGTCTACATGTGCAAAGCAACACAAATCTAAATGGCCCAAGTGTGATATATTGGTCCTGTGGAGTGCAGGGAGACATATGGGCAGGCTGCTCTGGCATTGGTGTGCAATTGAGCTGATGTGCACCTTTTGGCCAGGCACCATGCTGACCAAAACAAGTAGGACTCGTGAACACCAACACAGCCATGGCATGCAGTACAACACTGTCATGGTCCTGCAGGGTTCCCCCAGCAGGGCAATCTGAGCTGGGACATTACATGGGTGTGGCCTTTGTCCAGGTTGGGGAAGGAAAGAGCCAGGTGTTGAGTGCCTATAAGATGGAAACATGGTCCTCGACTTGGATGCTGAGTGGGATGGAGTTTCATAGTGTGGGAGCTTTGACAAACCAAGAGTTACATACAATCTGAGTGGAATTGAGGGAAGGGAACACAATTAGTAGTGCAGAACCTGATGTGAGGTTTCTGTTGCGTTGGTAGCCTGTGAGTCAGTGATGGACGTTGTCAAGGGACATCTTGTGGATGGCACAGTTGTTGATGCAAATGGCCATGAAGGTGGTGCATCAGACAATGGGAAGCCATGTGTTCCCTGAGGGTGAGTGCAAGAATGAGGTAGTTTGCATTGTAATGGATCTGTTGTAGCTCTATGAGCTGATAGGTAGTGGTGCCCACATAAACGGAATAAGAGCAGAATAGTTGGGAGAGGATAATAGCCAACATTGCCGTGACTCAGTGAGGATAGGATATGGAAGGGAAGGATCACCTAAGGATGTGATGATGTACATGACAGAATCTTCAAGCAGCGTCATTGTGGCGAGAGCGTTTTCTGTCAGAATCCATGATGCACCCCAATTTCTTAACTGAGATGGATGCTGTGAGAGTGGGGTCTAGGGACCACAGCCATGGGGTGGGTTGGTGGAAGAGTGTGGTATTATCTCAAATCATGATTCCGCTTCAACAAGGATTTCAGAGTGGGTGTTTAGCTGTCAGGCAGTGGTTGGAAATCTGTGCTGTCCAAGATGAAGTCACGATAGAGAGTAGTCGAGGTCTTGGAGATATAGGGAAGGATGTGGGTGTCATCTGTGTAGTTGTAGCAGGACAGTTCATGTGAGTGGATAAGAGTGGGGAGGGGGCTCTGGTACAGGTTGAAGAAAAAGGTGGTTAGGGAGTCCACCTGCAGGACTCTGTTAGAGACAGGGTGGGGGTGTGACAGGAGAAAGGTGTTAGAAAGAAGATTTGTGAATGGTTAGCAAAGTAAGGGGAAAACCATCTTAATACAGAGTCCATGATGCCTAGAGAGTAGAGTCTGTTGATGAGGATGCCGTCGTTGATAGTGTCAAAGACTGCCAATTGGTCAAGGTAGATAAGTGCAGCATAGCCTCCTGAGTCTGCTGTCCTTTGTGGAAGTGAAACCAGAAACCCAAAACACATGCATGGATGACCAAGGGGACATGCACACACACAGACATGTGGCCCAACGCCTATATTTAGTGACAGTCACCATCACCAAATCACATGATCTATGCAAACCCTAGGTGTGCCACTGCATGCCAATATTGTGGGAAAATGAAATCAGCCATGAACATGTTTGACAGGGCACAACCTTACCTGCTGGCAGAGCTGTTCTGCTGTGATTCCTCCACCATCTCCACCTAACACTGTGCATCCACATTGGTGAATGCTGGCTAGTGTCTGGAAGAGGGTTTTGGGACTAGGGTGGACCTCTCAGGGAGTGCAGGTACTGGATGAGGCAAGATACCTACTATAACATAGGACATTGGATTGGACCAGTTATTGAAGTCCTTCATGCAGACTGCACATGTGTACATCAATGAAGACTGCTCTCTGCACCTCTCTGTGTGAGGATGTTGCAGTCCACCCAACCACAGCAGATGACTCCACTGCCAATGGCTGCATGTCTAGTCCTCCACTCAGGCAGTGCTCAATAGGGAAATGGCACAATATTCAAGGTGACAACAAAATTAGAAAAAGTGTCCATCTTGGAAGAGGGTAAATCAAAATATGTCCACCCTGGCAGGGGTAGGAGTATGTCCATATAAGTGAACAAAAAATGTAAATAGAAATATAAATAGAATCATACCTACCCATGGGCTCATGGATATCAGGCCACAGGTGGTAGAGGTTGTGTGGGTCGTCTTGGACTGCCATCCTGTCATCCATTCTCAGGTGGTGGTGGTGCATCCTGTCCATGCAGTGCCAATGCCTGGACTTCATTGGCAAGGGCCACTCATGACACATATGAATGCATGAGTAACCCATTGACCGAGAGTTTACAATGAACTTCCTCCGGAGTGGCCATGGAGTCCGCATGTGATCTGACTCTTGACGGATCAGAGTGCTCGGAGAGCATCTGCCTCAAGGCTTCCATCTACAGGTGGATGTGGGTCCTTGTAGCCAAAAGATCATCATGCAGTGAACCCCTCAAGCTCTTCATCTCACAGTGGTGGGATGTTCGAGATGCAAACAATTCCAGCTGTGAGATTTTTCTCTGTGCCACCATATCTCGATCCAGGGAATCCCACAGAGACGCCTGCTGGCTATTGATCTTCACCTCCACGCCCAGTTTTTGGGAGAGTGAAGACTTCATATGAGCATGCATTTTCCTTGCCAGGCTATCCATCAAACGCTGCTGATAGTGTTGTGCATTCTGAGTAGCTGGTGAGGAGATGTTCTCAGCCAGGCAATGAATGTTCCCAGCCATCTTCTGCATGATCTTGCCATGTCAGATGGTCGCACGCAGCGACTGCTGCTCCCACTCCAACTGTCCATGTACGGGGCCAACATTGGTGAGATGACGGGGTCCAGGCCGGTTGCGATGGGATGCCTGTCCCTGGCTGCAGGTCTACAACCCCCCATTGGACAACAGCCCTTGCTGCTGATCACAACACACGTGAAGATATTGCAGATGTATCTACCATACAGGTGGGGCTTCCCGCTGACCAGACCTGTAACTCATGGTTCACCTCCTCAGACTCAATGGCCCCGTCTGGACTACTGAATGGGTCAACCTCCATGTCTCTCAGTGTGTTCTACACTCCTAATTCCAAAGCTTAATGTGAAGAGTATGAAGAGTCTGAAGAGTCAGCAACCCTACCGAGGACTGCCTGCAGCACCTGAAGATTCTCCTGGGGTACTACACCCTGTTCTCCACTGGTGGTCTGTTGTATATCTGCTTCCCCTTCCTCCTCCACCTCTATATATATGCTGCATCATCACCCGCGCAAACACAGATAACAACATTCCAAGGTATGAGTACCCGGCAGAACATGCATATGTGCAATACAATGCATACAGACACAAAATGTTAAGTCACACCTACATCACACATTGTGACTGAACACACTGTGACCTGTACAGCAAAGATGAAGGCCATTCGGTAACCTGTGAAGACATGTCTGGGCATATCAGACTGTGCAACATGGCATGTTTCTTGGGATCAAGCGTGCATACATACACACTGACATGATTGGCAGTGATTCCCCTCAGTGGAAAGATGGAGGTCTGTGCATCATCAATGAGCTCATACTCTATTCCAAACCTTTCTTGTTGCAACAAGTGGAAGTTTGACCTGTACCTCTGCTGAGCCATATTGGTTGCAATTATCTCCCCAACCACCATTGCAACATAGCCTACTGCAAGATACGTGGTTAGTCACAATCACATGCATCTAAAACATGTGCGCATGGAGTGCCACATGGATTAGCAAGGTGCGCTTGCAGGGCCACTGCTCCATCAACACTACAAATGTGGAATGTACTACACTGAAACATCCATTAGCGATCCACATCTCGTCCCATCTGGAATACCACCTCATGCGTCTATGCACAGACATTGTTGCCCATCAGTGCCTACCAGCAGCCAGCACGAGGGAATGGATGACTGTGATATCATGCACACATTGCTGTGATTCTACGTGAGTCCTGATTATCTTTACCAATAGATAATATGCATGCATGACATTGTGAATATGTACAATGACATGTGTGTTGCATGCCATTGTCATGTATATCAGTACTGTCACAGAAGTGAAAGCCAGCAGACAGTGATGTGACACCAACATGTACCACTCACAAAAACCACACAACCACCTCCCTGAATGCAGGTCAGGTGATGGTAGTGTGCATGGTAGCATTCATGCAGTGCCCATCGATGACTACCAACTGCAGCCAAGTGTACTCCCACACATATCTGAGCATGTCATGCAAAATTATCATCACATATGAAACATACAAATGCCGCTCAGCAGATGTGTCAACATAGACGTCCATGCCTTCCATATCAAGCACCTGCTTACTGCTGATTATCCCAATTGCGACCTCTTTGATAGGAGTCAGCTCCTCTTCCTCTGGTGACCCACCTCTAGTGGCATGGTCAGAGGTGAGGCTGCCACTGAGCTTATTCTTAATACTTCAAATGAGGTCATCCATCCACTGGTGGACATGTTTAACAGTGCACCTCTCCACACCCCACATATTTATGATGTCCATAACCACCAGCCACATTCTCATTCGCTGAGCGGGAGTACAGGTCCTGCCAGCTGCGTGGTAGAGGTCCCCATATTGTTCCTGCACATACGCCAGGAGGATTTTAGGCTCTTCACTGGTGAATCGCTTCTTCCTCAGTGGCCCCTTCACACTCATCTGTGCCTACTCATGGAGTGGTGCCTCTTCCTGCAATGCAGGGTGTCCCCACGTGGTCCTAGTGGCCCTTGGTTGTGCTGGACTACCTGTATGCCTCTGACATATCCTGGTCCTGGTGTCGGGACACCTGTGGGCTCACCATGTCCCCCTACTGCAGCTGGTGCAAATGTGCCCTCACCACGTAGTGGGCCACGCAAGGCAGACTAGAAAAGTAATTCATGTACGCGATATGCAAAATTTGGTCAGTGAGATGAGTGTCTACAATTGTAAATCCTACGTCTCTGTGACTTTTGGCACCTAACTGCAAATGAGCGTTGTACTTCTTAAATCTCCCTGTCACTGTGAGTGCCACGAAGGCATGCTGCATGCAGCACCTCACACGTGATGTATGCACTAAGGCCACTTACTCTGTTATCCATGCTGCCTCATGTTCAGATGCAACACTACCTTGTTCCTGCCTCAATGCCATTTTATTTGCCTCCTCCTGACCTGTATTTCCTCACACCTAACCATCTGCTGCTGCCTGGGTGAGAGTAAGTGACTGCTGCCCACCTGCCTTGGAGTGCCTGCTGTCCCCCATTGCCTTTGCTCCAGTGGCTGGCCTGTAAGGCCCTGTGACCACCTCATCTGCTTCGTTGGGATTCACACCTATATTTTTAACCATCACAGCTCCAACGCCAAATGCCAGGACCCATTAAGCCCATGGCTGCCTCATGCATTGCCATGTCTGCTCTATCCTCCTCACCCACAAGCTGCACACCCATTGTAGTGAGGCAGAAGGCTGCTAACTTCAATTCCACCAAAGTTGGCATCCTGGCGGATCGGGTTCTGGCAGATTTTGATGCCCTCTTCAATCCAGCAATGCAGATTGGAGCCAAAGGACGTCATCAGATCTGGGTACTCATCATGGCTGCCATCAATGTGGAGGGGGTGCCAGTCCGTTCCTTGAAGACCAACAGGAAGCGCTGGGAGGACTTAACGACCTGCAGCCACACTAATACAATGTCAACCCTCAAAGCAGGTGCCACCATGGAGGTGCACCATGTGGGCTTCCACACAATGTCATCCATCCAGCTGCAGGTCCTCGGGAAGTTCTACTTGACACTCCACACCCAGATCTGTGAGTGGCAAGCATGTCTGGAAGCTGCTGGTGAGAATCCATGTGGTTCACTGCTCCACAGTGTATGTGAATTGTGCATGGGCATGCATGATTGCAGATCCTTCTATCTGCATTCAGTATGTGTGTTGTAGTGATCCATAGAGGCATGCAGCCTCATGCCATTGCTGGGTTTATGTGATAACAGACATCTGTTTATTGGACATGCATTGGTATGTGCACTGTTGGTTCTTGGTCACTTGGTGCAGCCATGCACATGCAATGTGAGTTGATGAGAGCAAGTGATCTGACAGTACAGATGCCATAGCACAATGTTGTGTCCATGTGAGAGACATGCATGCAGGACAACTCTATGGGTTGCACATTTGCAATTGAAGCCTTTCACACTCATCAGCGTAGAGTCACCAATGTGTCTGTGCCGGGGAAACAGCATAGGCACTTGTACCTCAGCAATGTGCACCTGTATATGTTGCATGCTTACAGATCAAGCTGTCAGGGATGTATGTTGTGTAGGCATGGAACTTTAGCTCTGCCCCTCTACCCAAATAGGCTCACCTCTAAAATTAGTAAATGTGCCTTTTGTCCATAAGGCAAATGTAGTGTACCATGGCTGGGAGGGGGCTTAAATAACATCTACGAGTCAAACTAACTCTCTTTTCTTTGAACCACACAAAGAATACACATTATATACAATTTTCAACAGTTAATACACTCCCCCAGATCGCATTACAAAGTAATGCACCCAAACATGATTGGTTGTCCTGTACAGAGAAATCTAAAACCCACACAGTTCAATGGGCACAGAAATTATAGCACAACCCCCTAAAAATGTATAATTACAAGGCTTATATTTTCAACACACCCCTTCCCAAGGTACGCAATGGCGTAAAAGACCCCAAAACGGCCTCTACCGGCATCGTACGCTGCGCAAGGTGCACTACCGCCACCCATCTTAGCGGTCCCCGGAAATAAGCGGAAGCGGAAGTAGCGTCATCGCGGCGGAACAGGAAAGAGCACAGCGGCCATCTTTAAAAACACAATCCATTGCCATCCTCCCCAACCATACCACATCTGACCCTGAGACCCATCCAAACCCATCACACACCCAAATACACCCAAATACCAACCTAAAAATGCCCAAAGTCATGAAGAAGGCATGCGACACTCCAGGACAATGCGGCGGTGGTGTTCGCCACCGAAATGACCAGGGCGGCGATTTAAAAAAAAAAGCCATATGGGCCATGGTGGCACAGCGCGTCAGCGCAGTGGGGACCGTATCCCGCAACCCACAGCAGTGCAGGAAGCGGTGGGATGACTTGAGGCTCCGCGTCCGAAACATCATCTCTGCCAATCGCAACCTGGCCCAGGCTACCGGGGGAGGAGCTGAGTCCCCAGTAAAACTCCAACCGTGGGAGGAAATATGTGCCAGCACAATAGGCATGGAAAGCATCGAAGGTGTAGGAGGGATGGAAAGAGGAGCGCCGACATCAGGTGATGAAGGTAGGTGCCCCAAATCAAGACATGCTATAGTCACTGACGTCCATAAATGTGTAGCACAATGTTGCCCTAGAGTGCAAATGCAACACATCAGCTGGGCACTGCCCACAGCCACATACAACCCCCACCCTGTACACATGTAGCATGCACACCCTAACTGCAGACACCCACATACCTCCATCCATCATCCACACAGAAAGGAGACAACCTGCATGCCCCTGCCTCAAATGTGCTACATCTAGTAACCAAAATCTGGTGAATCATTGCCATTCCAATGTCCGCAGACCCATCAATAACGCTATCCCTCCTTTGACCCACCACAGGCTCTGAATCCAATCACGAGGATGAGGACACCCCTGCCTCAAAAGCAGCCAAGAGGGCCAGGACCACCATGCATAGACCCTCCACCTCAGCTGCAGTGAGGAAGACATCGCAGCAGCCAGCACACAGGACGGCCCCCCGACAGGCACCCCAGCAGGAAGCATGCCAGCACCTGCAGCACAACACGTCCCCACAATCTTGGCCACGGAAGGCACCGTTTCTGCAGGGAGCAGCAGCATAGGGGAAAAAAGCAGCTTCATTCCCCCTGTCTGTACCGGGGCAGCCCCCAGGAGGAGCCCACACAGGGGCATCCAGGAGAAGGGGACTGGCCTCCCACCCCATGCCCTGCAGAAAGTCTGCAGGAGGTGAGCAGCCCCTTCGCCACACCATCTGGAATGGGCATGGCCCAGCAGAGTGAACTTTCCCTTGAGGAGATTGTTGTACGTCAGCAGCAACTGTCCACGCTCCTCAATGAGCATGCTGCTTAATGTGGGGGGGCTAAGGCAGCCAAAGAACAATCTACCGATACCCTAAGGGCCGAAATAGAGCGCAGTACGGAGACCCTGAGGGCTGCAATGGAGTCCACCTCAAGGGACATTTGCGGGGAACTAGCCGCCATGCGCCGTCTGCTCACAGAGCTGTCCCACACCCTTCAGGACATGTGTGCCCGTGAGCAGCCAGGGACATCCTCCACTGCAAGTTCTGCCCAGAGCAGCCCTGTCCGATGATCAGGACGGAACCTGCGCTCCACAGGCAGGGGTGCCC
The DNA here is from genome assembly GCF_040938575.1 of Ambystoma mexicanum. NCBI lineage: Eukaryota > Metazoa > Chordata > Amphibia > Caudata > Ambystomatidae > Ambystoma > Ambystoma mexicanum. Next base: position 837,764,996 of record NC_090935.1, on the reverse strand, counting down.
CGGGGGCCGGGAGAGGGGGCATGTAATAGCGTGTGCCCACTGTCACAGGCATCTTTAGCCACTCACAGGGTGTGTGTTGGGGTGTTCAGGGGGGAGGGGGGAGGGGGTGTGTTGGGGTGTTCAGGGGGGAGGAGGGAGGGGGTGGGGGTGTGTTGGGGTGTTCAGGGGGAGGGGGGAGGGGGGAGGGAGTGTGTTGGTGTGTTCAGGGGGGAGGGGGTGTTGCATGACAATTTACAATTGAAATACACATTTTCCTTTTTCCCAAATCACATGTGTGGATATTTTCATTGCGTATGTGTGCTTTATTGGTGTACAGTCCACAGTGTGCATGTCCCAGAGACACACAGTGCCCCAAGTGCCGTCTCCATGTGATACACACCAGCCGTGTGTGCTAGAAGCATTGGTTTATGATATCTTGACGCATTTCATGCCCCTCCTGTGCATCGCCTCCTCCATGAGGTGCGGCCCCATCTGCACCCTCCTCATCCTCATCGTCAGGTGGTTGCATTTCTGCGTCAGGGGGCAGGGGCACATTTCGTCTGATGCACATATTGTGTAGCATGACACATGCCATGACCATCATTGCCATCTTCTCATGGCGGTACAGGAGTGCTCCACCAGACCTGCTGAGGCAACGAAACCGTGCCTTCAATAGGCCGAAAGCCTGCTCAATGACCACACGGGTACGTGTATGTGCACGGTTGAAGTCCTCCTCGTGCTGGTTCTGTGGGTTCCGGACTGGTGTAAGGAGCCACCTCTTCAGGGGATAGCCTGCATCACCTGTATGTGGGCGAGAATGCATGTGTCAGTTATGACGTCTAATTCAGAACATGATGTGCCACCATGGCTTGCATCCAAATATTACTTTGAACCACTTCTAAATGCACTAATTGATTCACACTATGCGACCCGTATATGCTCATGGCTCTCATGGCCTGTTTTGCATGCCATCAACCAATGTATGCAGAGGGCTCGAGTGCCTTGTGAGTGCCCATCCACTGTGTTCATTCATGGCGTTTGTTTTGGGGGCCTGGCACGTGTCCTGTGATGTCAATGCTCACATCATTGCAACATTGCTGTTGGCCTCATCATGACCCCAGAGAGCAATACTGATGTTGATAGGGACATTTTGGGCGCCCTGCTGTCTGTGTAATGGTGTGTTGATGTTTCTGTCCATCATGTGCCTCCTCCGTGCGCAGTTATGGGGGACAGGCCTTTCGGCTGATGGTGTTTGTTGATGTGCATGTAGGTGCATTTCGTAGAAGTCAATGTGGTCTGAATTGGTACAATGCACTTGCAGATGGTTGTGTCATGGTTGGGACACAACCTCATTCACATGGAAGGGCTGCATACATCAGGTATTGGGTTTACTGGTGTTGGGTGTAGTTTGTGTTGCTTTAGGGTATGATCTGGCTCCGTTGTCTCTGTTACTCACAGGCAGGTGGAGTATGCATCACCCCCCCCTTCAGCCAGGTGGAGTATGCATCATTCCCCCCCCCCTTTCAGCCAGGTGGTGTATGCATCATCCCCCCCTTTCAGCCAGGTGGTGTATGCATCATTCCCCCCCTTTCAGCCAGGTGGAGTATGCATCACCCCCCCTCTTTCAGCCAGGTGAAGTATGCATCACCCCCCCCCCTTTCAGCCAGGTGGAGTATGCATCATTCCCCCCCCTTTCAGCCAGGTGGAGTATGCATCACCCCCCCCTTTCAGCCAGGTGGAGTATGCATCATTCCCCCCCTTTCAGCCAGGTGGAGTATGCATCATTCCCTCCCCTTTCAGCCAGGTGGAGTATGTATCATTACCCCCCCTTTCAGCCAGGTGGAGTATGCATCATTCCCCCCCTTTCAGCCAGGTGGAGTATGCATCATTCCCCCCCTTTCAGCCAGGTGGAGTATGCATCACCCCCCCCCATTTCAGCCAGGTGGAGTATGCATCATTCCCCCCCTTTCAGCCAGGTGGTGTATGCATCACCCCCCCCTTTCAGCCAGGTGGAGTATACATCATCCCCCCCCCTTTCAGCCAGGTGGAGTATGCATCATTCCCTCCCCTTTCAGCCAGGTGGAGTATGCATCATCCCCCCCCTTTCAGCCAGGTGGAGTATGCATCATCCCCCCCCTTTCAGCCAGGTGGAGTATGCATCATTCCCCCCCCCTTTCAGGTAGGTGGAGTATGCATTGGTACGTCGTTCACCTACCCACTTCACATTCCCATGGTCATGACATTAGACTCACCAAGTAGCCAGGATCGTGGGCCTGCATGTTGCTCCATGTAGCGTGGTATTGTGGAGTTCCTCAGGACCACTGAATCACGGGTTGATCCGGGGAATCGGGCACAACAATGTGTGATGATCTTGTTGGAGTCACAGACCATTTGCACGTTGATTGAGTGGAATTGTTTCCGGTTGCGGTACGGTACCTCCATGTCTCGTGGAACCACCAATTCAACATAGGTGCAGTTGATGGCACCGATGCAACCAGGTATGCCGGCTAGTGCATGGAAACCCACTTTGGTGTTTGCAATCTCCTGGGCAGTCCGTGGTAATGAGATGTGGTCGTCTGTGTGCTTGAGGAGGGCATCGAGCACTTGGATAAGCGTACGTGAGAATAATGGTTGTGAAATGCCATACAAGTGCCCCACTGTGTGCTGGTAGGTGCCTGTGGCCAGGAAGTGGAGTACAGACACTACCTTCAGTAGGGGTGGGATGGCGGTTGGTGTTTCTATTATGCTGGCAATGTCGTTGTGTGTCATGTCTACTATGGCGGTGATGGTGTCCCGGTCCAAACGGTACAGGGTGTGGATCTGCTCAGCAGTGAGGTTGAATTGACTGGCTCTGATACGTGGGATTGGGGGCTGCCTGCGTGGTGGCACTGGCTGTGCTTGTGGGGCTTGCTGGCCCTGCCTTGCCCTCCTTCTCCTCCTGCGTCTCCTCTGTGCTGCCTGTTTTTGTACTTCCTGAGTCTGTATTGCCTCCACCTGTGCTGTTCCTGTTCACCTGTGGCAGCTGGATTCACTTTCCATGGCCATTTACGGTTGGTTCGCGATGGCGGAATTAGCACCATGGCGGTAAGGAACTTAACGGGCTGGGTGATGGCGTTAGGTGCATGTCCGCTTGGGTCGGCATTCGCGTGCCTTTCCGCCATGCCTGTAATTACGGTGTGGGAGGTCGCGTGCGCGCGTCCTTGGAGCAGTTAGCGGCAGCGTTAACTACGATGCCGCTAATGGCATCGTAGTTAATGGTCACGGGTCAGGATCGGACCTGGCGGAAAACGATGGCGGAAATCATTTACCGCCATCGTTTTTCACTTACCGCCAGGGTCGTAATGAGGCCCCATGTCCGGCAAGAATATGTGTGGGGTGGCCTTCCATGACTTACATGGAACATCTATTTGTTGAGGACGCATACCAAGAGTGAAAGATAAGAGATGGGACTGAGGGAGAGGCTACATCGGTGGCTGATATGAAGGATATTGTGGTGAATGAATGGGAGGGGGTAGTAAGTCATTGCGAGGAAACACAACTGCCAATTGTTCTTGTGAGGGGTTGCCCATAGTATGAGGAGGGTCACAACAAACTGTCGGATGTCCTGAAACAAAATCTTGCTACTGGGAGAAGCAGTAGGAAGTCCACAAACTTATGGTAGCTTTAACCACCCCCGGCATCCCCCAAGCTCCTGCCATAAAGAAGTGAAAGTATGAGACAACTAAGTAAGGAAGCAAAGAATTGTATAGACAATAAGGTGGGTAAAAAAGGAACTGGGTGCTCTGCTCAGGGGAGGGAAGTGTGCAATTGTGATACCCCACTAAAGGTTTGGAGTGTGGCACATATTGTCATGATCTCTGCTTCCAAAAGGTCAGGGTTTTCCCAACTCCCTTGGAAGCAGATCCATAACCCAGGTTCCGAGTGCCAACCAGTCCCAATTGGGACCTTTTGGACCCAGTCCTGGCACCAGTGGCACCAGGCTCATAAATATGCCCAGTCCCAGCGCTGGAAGCGCCGGGCTCATAATGCTTGGGTGGACTTACCTGCAGCAGACCATGCTGCTTACTTGCCTGCCAGTTGAGTCTCTGATCCTCTTCTGTTTGGAACTACTTTTCCTGTTGGGTGGGGCAGGAGCCACTCCCTAGATTCAGAACACTGGAACTCTGGAAAGCAGGAACTCTTTTCTTACCTAGGCGTGGCTGTGGAAGGAGACACCTTAGCACTACAGGAGGCTATTTAAACCACACCCGATGGATGAATCTTGCTTTGCGTTATCCTGCATCCTCAGCATCAGAACGCTCATCGTGTCTTCTGCATCAGATCCTGGGCCTAAGGAAAAAGGCTTACCATTCTGAATCCAGTCTTCAGCAACACCTATAAAGACAAGAAAGAACAGGTTAGCATTACGGTCTTCAGTGACAGCTCTTCACTTACCTGGTCCATCGGCTGTCACCAATGCCTCGCGCTGCATTCCGGCATCTGAAAGACAAAGGCTTACCTACTCTTCGTGCGCTCCGGAGGTCTTCACACTGCATTCCGGCATCTGAAAGACAAAAGCTTACCAACTCTTCGCACGCTCCGGAGGCCTTCGGCGCTGCATCGGCGCTGCATCCAGCATCTGAAAGACAAAACAAGGTGCGTTTAAAGACATTGGGGAACTTTAATACTCACGTGCCATTACTCCTTTCCACATCTAACCCAGTGGGTATTCCGGCACCCTGCAGCCGCCCCAAACTTGTACCTGCAAAATAAAAAGACAGTTAGAGCGCATCGTGAAGCAGGCAACAAGCGCTTACTTACGTGCTTCCAGGCGCTTCTATTCATCACACGGGCTCCATCTTCAACTCACTTCAGCCCGCCATCCGCCATCGCCGGAACCCTGCAAAACAAGAGACATCATTACTAAAGACTTTAAAGACATTAGAATTACTCGAAACTTACCGTTCGTGCAGTAAACGACGGACAGCAGTCCTCTGAAGTCAAGAGGCCTGCTCCCCTTATCCAGTGAAGAAACTGGTTAGAGCACCCTGCCTCGAGGCAGATGGGGAGCACGGCGTTCACTTACCTAAGACATCTTACCCTTCGATCCAGACATACAGTGCACAGAGGTCCAGCCCAAAGAGCCAGCCGTGTGTTACACATCAGCTTTGAAGATACGGTATACGCCCAGTCAAGACCGGCGCCTCTACAGGAATCAGGTGAGCGTTACAGAACGCAAAGCCTACCACAAAACTCCCGTCCAGGCGCTATGGAAACCTCGGATACCGACCAGCTAGCCCAGTTACTTGGGGAACTAAGGGCAGAAGTGCATGCAGCCCGTCAGGAAACGAACGCTCTAAGAAGGGAACTGATTATTTCCAAGGAGCGAACAGATGACCTCGCTAGACAATTGCTACAGTCATAAGCCGGACAGACCCCGTTACCCGCATCTGGGGGAAATCTTCCTTCTACATCCTCTATGAATCCAGTGCAGATCAACCTACCTGGGAATGTACCTCTGGCTCCGCCCGAACGATTTTCTGGTGACCCAAAGAGGTTTGCAGTATTTATCAATCAGTGCCGGTTGCATTTCTTATGCCGGCCAGCAGCCTTTCCAACTGATCAAGCTAAAGTAGCTTTCGTGCTTTCGTAGCTTAGTGGCAATGCGGCAGACTGGTCGATCCCTCTAGTAAATCAAGATGATCCGGTCCTCCATGATTTTCAAGCTTTTCAGCTCAGTATGGAAAAACTGTTCGCACGACATTCACAGGGGCAGGCCTTGGACAATGAGCTTCTTTCGTTGCGACAAGGTAATCAAGACCTTTTGGCTTATATTGCATCTTTCAACAGACTGGTAGTGGAAACTCACTGGCCTGAGGACAAAAGGATTACGCTGTTTTATAGAGGTCTACGCGGAGAGCTCAAAGATGTGTTAGCCCAAGTAGTGAATCCCCCACAAGATTGTTCGGACTATATAGACTTAGTCGTTCAAATAGATCACAGACTGCAGAACAGGAAGGCCGATCGTTCCAAGTTTGATGCTCGAGTATTTTCCAAACCGCCAACTCCTTCCAAAGGAGTAGACTCCGGGGAACCCATGCAAATAGGGGGTCTGAAAGGTCCTCTAACACAAAAGGAGCGGGAAAGGAGAAAACAGTTGCAATTATGCCTCTATTGCGGAAACTCAGGGCACTTTCTTCGAGACTGTCCGGTGAAACCTGCCAAGAAGGCAGTAGGAGCTGCAGTTACCAAAGTTACAAACTCTGAGCAGGGAAACGACCTCGCCCGACAAGAATAGAGGTCCTCTTGCCGAGCGTGAAAACCAGTTCCGTGACCTCGCATTTCGTGATACCTATGGTCCTCATTAGCCCTGATAATCCGGATCGATTACATGCAATTGAAGCTTACGTCGACAGCGGTGCCATCAGCAATTATGTGGATCATGAAATGGTTTTGAGGATGAATCTAACTCTTTGTCCCAAGGCTGTAAAGGACGTCATTACTACGGTGGATGGTACAGAGATAGCCTCCGGGCCAGTAACGCATACCATTCAAGAAGTGACACTAGTAAGTCAAGATGGACACCATGAGAAGATCGTGTTCGATGTGATCAAGGCCCCTCAGTTTCAGATTATTCTAGGAATACCTTGGTTAGAGAAACACAATCCTCTGATCGATTGGCGAGCAAGAACGGTCCAGTTTCCAGAATGTGTCTCTACTTGTCACCCTCCACCTGGTGTTGCACTGGCAGCAATTTCTTCAGAGACTCCCCAGTTACCTCCCGAATACCTAGAATACCAAGATGTTTTCCGGAAGGATCAGGCTAACTCTCTACCTCCTCATAGGTCTTATGACTGCCAGATCGACCTGATACCTGGATCTACTCCTCCTTGTAGTAGAATTTATGCCCTCACCGAGCCTGAGAACCTTCACCTTCGACAATACCTGGATCAATACCTGGCAAATGGGTTTATTCGTCCCTCCAAGTCCCCTGCTTCTTCAGCTTTGTTCTTCGTTCCAAAAAAGGAAGGAGACCTTAGAACTTGTATAGATTATCGCTCCCTGAACCAGATCACCGTTAAGAATAGATATCCGTTACCTTTGATCCCTGAACTCCTGGACCAAGTCAGAAAAGCATGCATATATACAAAGCTGAATCTTAGAGGAGCTTACCACTTGGTACGAGTAAAAGAGGGCGATGAATGGAAGACGGCCTTCCGCACCAAGTATGGGCTATTTGAATATCAGGTCATGCCCTTCGGACTTTGTAATGCCCCGGCCGCCTTTCAATATTTTATGAACGATGTCCTCAGAGAGCTCATAGATGTGTGTGTTGTTGTTTACATTGACAACATCCTCGTTTATTCTTCATCGGAATCTGAACATCGGAAACACGTGAAAATGGTCCTCGAAAGATTGCGACAAGACAAACTTTTCGCTAAGTTGGAAAAATGTGTTTTCAACGTGACTGAAGTTGAATTCTTGGGATTCATATTATCACCTGGCGGAGTGCGTATGGATTCAAATAAGGTCGATGCAGTTCTCAAATGGCCATCATCATCCTCCGTAAAAGGTGTGCAAAGCATGTTAGGCTTCGCTAACTTTTACCGCAGGTTTATCCCCGAATTCTCTCGAATAGTCCAGCCCATCACTGCCTTGTTAAAGAAAAACAAACGTTTTGAATGGTCTACCGAGGCGGAACAAGCTTTCCAGGATTTGAAGACTAAATTTATCTCTGCACCAATCTTAAAACAACCTCGCCCCGAACTCCCCTACATCCTGGAAACTGATGCTTCAAGCCTTGCCATGGGGACAGTTCTATCACAAAAGGACCCGGTAACCAATCAGTTGCATCCCGTGGCATTTTGGTCCCGCAAATTCTCGCCTCCTGAAATCAATTACACGATTACTGACAAGGAACTTCTGGCTATCAAGTCTGCCTTTAAGGCTTGGCGGCATTATCTGCTGGGGGCCCGACACACCGTTACTGTGATTACGGATCACCGAAACCTGCAATATTTGAAAACCGCAAAAGCCCAATCCTCTAGACAACTCCGTTGGGCATTATTCTTTGCCGAGTTTGACTTCATAATTACCTATCGACCTGGTACAAAAAACGGTAAAGCTGATGCCCTTTCTCGGATGGGAGTGGAAGAACACTTGATCAACCCTAAACCTGTACCAATCATTCCCGAACAAAGAATTCTGGGTGTAATCGCCACAGAATCCATAGAGGAAGTTAAGGATAAAGCCAGGCAACTTGTAACTCCAGCAGACATACAGAATTGGCATCTGCAGGGAAAGGACTTTGCAGTAAAGGACAACTTATTGTATTTCCAAGAACGATTATACCTACCCAGCACAGATTTACAGAAAAAAGTAATCTCTTGTTATCACGATTCTTTAATGGAAGGACATCCCGGTATGCCCAAGACCTCAGAAAAGATCAAGCGCTACTTCTGGTGGCCGTCTTGGAAAAAAGATATCAGAGACTTTATAATGTCCTGTGGAGTATGCGCCCAAAACAAGAGTCAAAAGGAAAGACCAGCAGGCCTCTTACTTCCTATTGACATCCGACCTCGCCCTTGGCATACGCTTTCTATGGACTTCATCACCGATCTACCTCCATGCTCCGGATACAATACGATTCTAGTAATCGTGGACTTATTCTCCAAGATGGCGCATTTCATTCCGCTCAAAGGCTTGCCAACAGCAGCAACTCCGGCCCGAGAATTTCTCGAAAACATCGTCCGACTGCACGGTTTTCCTTCGGTTCTAATTTCGGATCGAGGTAGTCAATTTATTTCTCATTTTTGGCAAAGTTGCTGTCGGTCGGCTCAAATTGATGTGAGACTATCGACCAGTCACCACCCTCAGACCGACGGACAAACCGAGAGGACCAATCAAACTCTGGAACAGTATTTACGCTGCATGCTGCAACAAACTGAAAAAACTTGGAAAGACATCCTTTGGATAGCCGAATATGCATACAATAACTCTGTCCATTCGGGAACTGGGAAAACCCTGTTTTTTCTTTTGTACGGCAGTCACCCTCGAACATCGGAGTTGGATCCCCTCCAAGATCTTGAAACACCAGCAGTAGACTACCTGCATTCTACAATCACCCAAGCCTTTAAGGAAGCTGTTTCTCACCTTCAAAGGGCTAAAGAACAATACAAGAAAGGGGCAGATCAACATCCGAAGGAAGCCCCTCAATATCAAGTAGGGGATCAAGTCTGGTTATCCACCAAATATCTACCTCTAAAAGGGCCACGCACATTCAACCCAAGATACCTTGGTCCCTATTCCATCACTACCATAGTAAACCCAGTAGCGGTCAAGTTGGACTTGCCCCCGCACATGAATATACATCCGGTCTTCCATGTCTCTCTATTAAAACCCGTGCAACCTCAAACCCGACTAACCAAATCTCCAAAACCCATCCTAGTTGATGGAGAACTCGAGTTTGAAGTCAAAAGCATTCTGGACTCCAAGATCTCCAAATCTAAACTATTCTACCTAATTGACTGGAAAGGCTACGGCCCCCAAGAGAGATCCTGGGAACCTGCTGAATATGTCCACGCTCCTCGCCTAATCAAAAGATTTCACCGAACATTTCCTGACAAGCCAAAACCCCCAGAGAAGCCCGGTTTGGGAGGGGCCTTGAGGGGGGGTACTGTCATGATCTCTGCTTCCAAAAGGTCAGGGTTTTCCCAACTCCCTTGGAAGCAGATCCATAACCCAGGTTCTGAGTGCCAACCAGTCCCAATTGGGACCTTTTGGACCCAGTCCTGGCACCAGTGGCACCAGGCTCATAAATATGCCCAGTCCCAGCGCTGGAAGCGCCGGGCTCATAATGCTTGGGTGGACTTACCTGCAGCAGACCATGCTGCTTACTTGCCTGCCAGTTGAGTCTCTGATCCTCTTCTGTTTGGAACTACTTTTCCTGTTGGGTGGGGCAGGAGCCACTCCCTAGATTCAGAACACTGGAACTCTGGAAAGCAGGAACTCTTTTCTTACCTAGGCGTGGCTGTGGAAGGAGACACCTACGCACTACAGGAGGCTATTTAAAGCACACCCGATGGATGAATCTTGCTTTGCGTTATTCTGCATCCTCAGCAGCAGAACGCTCATCGTGTCTTCTGCATCAGATCCTGGGCCTAAGGAAAAAGGCTTACCATTCTGAATCCAGTCTTCAGCAACACCTATAAAGACAAGAAAGAACAGGTTAGCATTACGGTCTTCAGTGACAGCTCTTCACTTACCTGGTCCATCGGCTGTCACCAACGCCTCGCGCTGCATTCCGGCATCTGAAAGACAAAGGCTTACCTACTCTTCGTGCGCTCCGGAGGTCTTCACACTGCATTCCGGCATCTGAAAGACAAAAGCTTACCAACTCTTTCCACGCTCCGGAGGCCTTCGGTGCTGCATCGGCGCTGCATCCCGCATCTGAAAGACAAAACAAGGTGCGTTTAAAGACATTGGGGAACTTTAATACTCACGTGCCATTACTCCTTTCCACATCTAACCCAGTGGGTATTCCGGCACCCTGCAGCCGCCCCGAACTTGTACCTGCAAAATAAAAAGACAGTTAGAGCGCATCGTGAAGCAGGCAACAAGCGCTTACTTACGTGCTTCCAGGCGCTTCTATTCATCACACGGGCTCCATCTTCAACTCACTTCAGCCCGCCATCCGGCATCGCCGGAACCCTGCAAAACAAGAGACATCATTACTAAAGACTTTAAAGACATTAGAATTACTCGAAACTTACCGTTCGTGCAGTAAACGACGGACAGCAGTCCTCTGAAGTCAAGAGGCCTGCTCCCCTTATCCAGTGAAGAAACTGGTTACAGCACCCTGCCTCGAGGCAGATGGAGAGCACGGCGTTCACTTACCTAAGACATCTTACCCTTCGAGCCAGACATACAGTGCACAGAGGTCCAGCCCAAAGAGCCAGCCGTGTGTTACACATCAGCTTTGAAGATACGGTATACGCCCAGTCAAGACCGGCGCCTCTACGGGAATCAGGTGAGCGTTACACATATTGCCTCGACACAAGGAGAAGACAATGTAGATCAAGACACGGGGGCACAAGCACAAGCTATGTCAGATGCTGAGGTGAGACTCTTGGTGAATAGTATTCAGATGCACGAAAGGAAGATTTCAGTATCAGGTAATTCCAAGAGGGTTGAAGCAGGGAAGGGTAACACGCTGGGTAGCATAAGTGGACCAACTAGATGGCCATTTAGGTACCACATATGGGAAGGATCAGTGCTATCCACAGAAGGAGGCACGAGGGAGTTATGAGGTGTTCTCCCAGGCAGAGGAGAATCGAAGGGGGGATCATCACATTAGGTTAAGTGATTTCGCCTATCCGGAAACCCATGTGTGATCTTGAGCTACTTGTTTCATGACGGGAGTCTGCAATCACTGCATAGATCATGTATCTTTGCTCTCTTCGAAGGCATTCCAGAGATTGGGTTGATTACTTCTGCAGATATTAAACTAGTAGATTTCATCCATCCGATGAGATACAACTATTTGAGAGTGGTAATTCCCTCTCCGCTAGTTCAATCTACACTACTCAATGAGGCGAGTAGTCTACAGAAATATGGATATGACGTAGCCATATTTAAGGATGGCAACACGCAGATTAAGGAGATGAGTAAAGGTCCCATAGCCATCTCTAGAGAAGGAGGAAATGAGGGGTTGGAAAATCGAGTGAGCCTGGAACAGGAATTTCCCACATCAGAGGGGCCAAATTGTCATTGGCTAGCGCTAACTTTGAGAGACTCTATTGCGCAGCTCAAGACCATGAGTCAGTCACTTTAGGAAGTCAGAGTGCCTCAGTTCTAGTTCTTGGAATGTGAGAGGTCACTCTCACTTATTTTCAAATGACATTTTAGGTAAGGTCTTGAAGCTATTCGATCAAATTTTTCCACAAGAGACATGGCCAATAGGAAATCTTATTTTCGATGTTTATGAGTTAACTTGACTTTGTGCAAGACAGGGTTCGAGGGGAAGACCTAAGGGTGGTTTGGCTATTGCTATTAAGCAGGGGCAAAATCTAACTAAAAAGGGTGAATTGAGGATCTTGGACACATTTTTGCTAATTGCCTTACACATACCTAATGTCTCTGGGTTTGGGGATATAATCCTAATAAACGTTTATTGGAATCCTTCTTAAAAGTTAGAGACTGCCCTCGATAGTTTAAATATATTGGTCGATGAGTGGGTTATCAATTCCCTGGGGGAAGTGATCATACTGGCAGGTGACCTCAATGCTAATTTTAAGGAGGCGTACAAAAACTTACAGGAGCTCGTATTGCTGAAAGAGACATCCTATCACAAAAGAAAAAACCTTCCTGGAGCCCAGTTGCTGAACTTTTGTAGAAGGATGGGGCCTTGAACTTGTAGAAGATGATACTCCTACATGGCATGCAAGGGGGTCCAATTCAATCATAGATTATGTCTTCCTTTCCGGGCAATTATTTACGAGAATACAGTATTTTAAGATAAGGCAACTCAGTTCATTGATCATGCATGCTATGCTTGCAATTGTGTTGGACTCCAAAGGAGACACTCTCTGGTTCAGTTTGGAAGAATGTAGGAGTGAACGCGAGAGGCAACAGAATAAAGTGGTCCTTGGAAAAGAACATTAAATTTAACAACATTATGATGCGTGATTTTAATTCTACCTCAACTACCTGAACTTCTCTGTACATTTAGAGAAACATATGTATAGAGTATACTCAGTCATAAAGAAGACAATGGATAAAGTTGATACATGTATACATGATTTTTGATCCTGTGGTGAAATAACGTAAAGCAGTCCTACTCAAAGCAGTTAGATATTTAAAAGAATGGGTATGTGTGATGGAAGTAAGGAGCAGGTTAGCAAGCTCCAACAAGCCTATCAGAACTGGCTCAAATTCTACCATGCTGCTCTATATCAAAGGCCTGCATAATTAATAATGACATCCCTAAAAGGCAATACTATCCATTACTGCTGGGAATTAATGAACCAGCCTGAGGTGAAACAACATCAGCTAGTTACCAATCCAACTGCAGAGAAGGAATGTATACATCACTTTGAGAATATCTATAAGGATCCTCGTCTTTCGATGGAGATGCCGGAAGTGGCTGGGTATGAGTGGAATATAGATATAGCCATTCGCAATATTACTAGGATTATTGAGAATTCCAAACCTTCCAAAGCAGGAGGCCCTAACAACTTGACACATGTTATATTGAAACAAAATATTGGTCTGTGGGCCAAGCTTCTCCATATTTATTCTGTGTCATGACAAATATTGTACAGGCTGCAGACTGTCTCCCTCAAATGATAGTCCTATTGCCTTAATGGACGTTGAGTCTAAAATATTTGTGTCCATTCTATTGGAGCACATCAAGGCTTGGTGTCTCACAAATGAGACTCTGGATCACAGTTAAATGGGGTTTAGAAGAAAAATGGGCACAGATTGTGGGGGTCTCTTGCTAGCTGCCTACAGAGGCGTGTGTGGAAATCTAACTTACCCTCGTTATATGTGGCGTCGATGGACATGTCCATGGCGTTCGACATGATGAATAGAGCTATGCTGTGGAAAAACTGGAAGACTATGGAATTCCTAAGGGCCTTCTGGGTATCCTTATTCACTTGCACAGTAACTCCAAGATGCAGGTTTGACTGAAATCAGAAGGGAGGAGGTTGGCTAGTCTCTCAACACACAATGGCCTACTTCAAAGTTGTATACAGGTACTCGCATTATTTAATCTATATGTGGCAGATGCTGGCAGTTCATTAGATCATATTGCCTTAGCATCACCTAAAATTGGAGCCCTAAATGTCACTTGGGAGATGTACGCTGATGATTTTGTGTTGGTGGACTGCATGTCTATAGGGTTGCAGAGGTTGATCAATGCATTTGGGCAATATATGGCAGGGCTCGACTTAAAAGTTAATCCATCTTAAATGGTCATTTTGCATCTGTTGAAGGGTGGCCAGTCTAAAAGGAAGTTCTGCTGGAAATTGGAAAAATGGGTGTTGTCGGTTAAAGGGAATATGCAATATCTAGGTTATCCAATTTTAGAAAATCATTCCAAGATCTTCTACCAAAATTATCTCAAAATGAAAGCAGTGGCAATGTGCAGAGAAATATGGCAGATAGACTGGACATTTGGTAAATTATCGATAGTGCCCTGTAGGAAATTTTATAGAATGAAACTTCTGCCAAGAATATGTTATGGCCTAGAATTCTTTCCCAATTCGGTCCTCCCAGAGCTGAAATTAGTCGAGGGCCTTGTTTGGAGAGTGGCTCTATTCCATATGCCCAAGTGTGTTCCAAAACACATAATCAGATATGAAATGGGCCTGCAATCTATGGCCAGTATAATGCAATGGAAAAGATTGTTGCTATTGAGAAAATGTGAAATCAGCCCTAAGAGGAGTTTGTACAGTCTCTTGAGGGAGGATGCAACTGAAGGCTTTGTAAAAGATCTACGCTCAGATGGAGAATAAATCTTATATAATTTGAGGTCACCTACGAAAATCCTTATAGCCAATCCCAGAAATATAACAAATCTAAAACAAAGCCTCAGACTTTAGACTGTATTCTCAAGTGGTCTTGCCCCAAAAATGGTATCCTTATTTGGAAAAATATTTAAAGAAATATCCTAGCCGGGGGGTGAGACATAATATAATGCTGTTCTGCTTCAATGTTGTGAGAACTAATGAAATACAAGCCAGTTGGAACCAACTGGGAGATGTAAATGGCCTTTTCTAGGTTCTGGCAGACCATTGAGGTGGTAGAATGCCTATTCCATCTATTACTGGTGTGTCCAGTCTTACTGACTGAGATATTGCAATATTTTGGTTTGTTTGTTAGCAATCAGTAACGGGTTCTAAGAGATCTGGTTTGGTTATTCATGTTAAATTGTGACTCCATGTCTTTGAACTTGAGAGTGTTGTCATTCCTAAAAAATGTGTGTAAGCTGGAAGGAATTATGTAAGTCTATCTCAGAAAGTATGATATGTGTAAGAAAGTACACTGTAAGAAAGTAGACATATTGGTTTGGGTATATTCAACCATGAGAGGGTTCAATTAGATCTATTTGTTGTTTTACCTTATTCTTGCACCTGCTTAAGTGCTCAGGATTAACGTAATGGTACAACAATGCAATATGTTATAATAACAATAGTAATAATAAGAACATTACGTGAATGTGTGAATGTGAATAAGTATTTTAATGTTAATTGTTATACATCTTCCGTTCTGATGTAAATTGTTATATGTTTTATTTCCCTGTAAAGGTTTTTATAAACCATATACATTTGTTAACTAAAGATAAATAACATTTCCAAGCATCTCAATCTTATGCAACCCTGATACATATTAAAAGAACAGCTTTAACACATTCTTGTACATTATAAAAAAAATGAATCATGACAATTCATCATAAATGACAGAGCTTCATTGCAGGTACTAATGTTGTTTGAAACAAGATAAGTATTTACGAGTCTCCCCCTCAAATTGATATATTGACTACAAATTAATAACAAAATGTACACAATATTCCTTGATGCTTAAACCACAAGAACATTTCATATTCGAGCTTAACAATTTCATCTCAGCGTTTAAAGGAAAGATATTTAGGAAAATCATTAAGTGTTCTGTAAATCTGATGATTTAGGGCCCGATTCACAGAAAAAGTGCAAAGTACTTAGTGCCTAGAGCAACTTTGCGCCTGCTTGCGCGTAACAGTTTTTTGTGTGCATTCCAAGCATTCGCAAAGTAACCTGAGATGCATAAAATATGAAGGTGAGCATGTAGCGCCCACAACACGCCCTCACCCATAACAAAAACCATTGCTAACTAACAACCTCTGTGCCTACCTTTGCCCCACAATTCAGCACCATGGAAAAACTGTGTGCAGTCCCCCTGTAACTCAAGGCAGCACCCCAGTGAAATGGCATGCAGTCCCCACGTAACTCAAGGCAGCACCCTGGTGAAACTCCGTAAAATCACCACGCAACACAAGGTGGCACCACAGCAAAACTTTGTGCTGTCCCTACACATCTCAAGGCAGCACCCCAGTGAAACTGCAGACTGTCACCCCTAATTACAAGGCACCTACAATGCTGGTCCACACCCCTAAGTCATAGCTGCCCCCTCAAGTCCTGACACCACCCCGACCCTCCCTGACCTCTGCCACAACCCTGCCAGTACACCCACCTCTTCATCTCCTGACCTCTGATAGAACCTCCAGGCAGACCCCTGCCAGTACACCGCCCTCCCCACACCCTCTGACGTCCTGGATGGGGCCCTTCAGTCCGAGGAGGTGTGCCATGAGTCACATGTCTGGTCAGTAAGCCCCACATCCACAGTGGTTACAGCTACAATATCACCTTCACCAAGGTGGACATTTGTTTCCCCCTGTCCCAGTTCAGAATGACCACATTGTACTTGGTTTCTGCACCGCTGTCCAGAATGGATGCATTTTTGTTTTTTTCACCCGTGTCCGAGATGGACAGATTTTGCTTTGTTTAATTGAAAACATTGAGAGATGTGTTGTTGCCCTCTCAAAGCTTTTATGAGTGAAGGACTGGACCTGCAGCCGTGTGCAGTGGTGGCAACTGCCATGGTTCACTTTACTGCAACAGGATCACACATTCAGGTGTTAATATGTGCAGTCTGCATGGTTTACTCCTATAGCTGGTGGACTGCAATGTTCCATGTTGTTGCAGGGACCCTGACTCACCCATTGACTACACTCCATGAGAGGTCCACCCAGCACCTTTTCACCTCCCTAGTCCCCATGCCCTCTGCCAGACACTGGCCCTCCATTCACATATGCAGCAGAACAGTGATTGGTGGATAAGGTAATCACCTCAGGACAGCTCTGCCAGCAGGACGCATTGTGCACTGTCAATCATGCCAATGGCTGGTTAAGTTTGCAACACAATATTGGCACACAGTGGCAGACATAGGCCTAGCATGGGTCATGTGATATTGAGATGGTGACTGTCAATGCAGATGTGATTTTTTGCACATGTCTTTGTGTGTATATACATTGATCTTCCATGCATGTGAATTGGGTTTCTGGTTGCATGTCCGCAAAGGACAGCAGACTTAGGAATCTGTGCAGTACGCACATGGACTCTGCATTATTCTAATTGTTCATCTCTTGCCTCGCTGACCATTCTCTAGTCTTCTTCCTACCACCCTTCTCCCCTCCACTACCCATGTCTCCTATGGGGTCCTGCAGGTGTACTCCCTGTCCACCCTACTCTTCAAAATGTGGCTGAGCCCACTCCACACCCTCATTATCTCACATGACCCGACCTCCTACAACTACACATATTACACACACATCCATTCACAGATCACCAAGACCTCAGTTGCTCCCCATCATGACCTTGCCTCAGGAAAGGCAGCTCTCAAACATTGCCTGGCAGCTAGCCACCACCTCATGTATTCTGTTGGGAGTGGAATCATGTTTGCGCTGAGAATTCACTCTTGCACCAAACCACTCCATGAACTCCCATGTCATTTGGCTCAGTAAAGTAACTGTGATGCACCATGGATTATGGCAGAACACTGTCACAACATGGACACTGTCCGTAGATCCGGACATCTACACCTCCTCATCCTTGAATGGTCCTTGCATTGGCTGTCCTACCCTCAAAGAGTCACGCCAATGTTGGCCATTATGCTCTCCCATATAGAGTGCTCTTAATCCATTTAGGTTTACAGCCCTGCCTATCATCTCAGTAAGCTACTACAGATCCTGAACAACGCAGCCCGCCTCACCCTTGCACTAACCCCTACGGTGCACATAAATCATGCACTCCGTGGGCTCTAATGTCTTCCCATTGCCAAATGCACCAACTTTATGGCCATTTGCATAAACAAATGGGCCCTCCACGAGATGTGACTTGACTCCGTCCAACACTGGCTCACAGCCTGACGGCACTACAGATGACTCACATCAGGCTCTGCACTACTCCTTGTGATCCCTTCTATACATTCAACTTGAATTTAACATGCCTCTTTCTCTGTCAAGGCTCACGCACTCTGATACTCCCTTACACTCAGCATCGGCCAAGTTATGGGCCACTTTTCATTCCGTATGGTGCAACGTACCAGGTTTGTTTCTTTCACTCACACAGGACAAAGGTAACTCCTCATGCAATGTTCCAGTAAAGACTGCCCAGCATGTCATGGCTGTGTTGGTTTTTTGGGAGTCTGGTTTGTTTATGCCTGCAGGGTTCCTGGCCAAAGGATGTACATCAGCTTACTTGCACACAGATGGCATGCATCTTTGCCGTATGTCTCCCTGCACTCCACAGGAACTGTTTAGCACACTTGTCCCATCTGTATTTGTAATGGTTTGCTCATGTAGACCCTTGACAGCCTTTACCTGTGTTCCCCATACAGGTCCATTTTTGTTTATTGTTGTGTTCCTGTATGTTCTCTCCTCTTCGATGCATTGCATGACGTTTGCTTCCAGCATTGTTCAAATCCAGCACTGTGAGTGACTTCACTGTATTTGTTTGCACATTGTGGGCACATGCATGTGGAGCATCATGCCCTCTCTACAGCTTCTGTTCATCTGGTGTCCCTGCAATTGTTTCCACTACACCCTATCATCCCTGACCCCTTCTGGGGAATTGCTCCTCCAGGATGTGTCATCTGTTTGAGGGGGAAGTTACAGCTGGGAAGTGATGAGATGTCCATGAACTGTCATGTCCAATGGGGGTTAGTGGGTGGTGCAGAATCTGGATAGGGTGGGGCACGGTCTTATTTGCATGGCTGTTATGTTCAGTGGTTGCATGCCATGGTGTGTTGACCATGTTGTTTTGGTGATGAGAAGAAGAGGAGTTTCCTTTAGAAGATGCACTTTGTTTCTCAGTCTGCCCTTCACACTCACCAACTATTGTCCTTCTTCACCCCAAAATGTGGTGTAATGCTATGGATGTGAGGGGGAGACATGGTGATTGTAGTATGGTGAGTCATTGTTTGCAGTTGTTTCATGGCAAGCATGGGGGCACGGTGTGCAGTGTCATTGGTTCAATGAATGGTGTTACTGTTGGGGTTGTTTTTCATTGCGTTGGCCTGAGGTGAGCAGGTCTGGCTGTATGGCTGTGGCGGGGTGACATGGTGATGGGAGGATGGCAAGTAATTGCTTGCAGTTTTTGCATGTGTCATGCCTGCCGCAGAGCAACCCTTTCACTTACATTTTCGTGGTGCGCCTACCATGCTGGTGGTCCACTCCTGGTGAATCTGCTCTGTCTGGTGTTGCACTCCCCAGACAACTCCACACCCAGAATGGCATTGCAGGCCATGTGGGGGCTGTCATGTTAGTATGACCACAATAGGTCACTGGACACCAGACACATGTCATAGGCCAGGTTCTGTTTGCCATGGTGATGCATCCGTGCACAGTACACTGGCAGCTATTTAGATGCCTGTTGACAGCTGTTCAGTACATGTCAATGCTTCCTTCAGTTCCGAGCTCCTAAAGCCCTGTTCAGTCCAGTCCCTCTGAGCTCTTTCTTCCCTTCCTCTTGCCTGTTGCCTACTCCCTTTTGTCTGCCAGTCTCGTTTACCTCTGTTTCTCTTTCCTTTCTCTTGTCTGCTTGTCTCTTTTATGCCTGTTGCCTGTGTGCCCTGCCTTACTCTCTCCATTCTGTCCATTTTCCCAGCTGCCTTCTGTCGGATCCAGTCTTCCCTGCAATTGCTGAGAAATTCGCCTTCCTTCATCTTCGACATTCCATCATTGGCCACCCTGTCAGTGTTTACTACATTTTCCTACACTGTACTGATGTCACCTTAGTGAGGGGACCCTGGATTGTGGCATTGGGAGCGCTTCCAAGGAGATCCTTGGTTTCCAAACTCTTTGTGATCTTGATTTGGGAGTTCTCACAGTGTAATTCTGACAACATCTGGATCTGAAGGATCATGACAAACACTCACCGGAACAAGAGAAAATAGGGCTAAGCGAGACCTGGTCCTTCACAGCAGGGTACTCAGGGGGGAATTCAGTGGAGGGGTTGTGGGTGGGGATGATTTCACTTTGTGGGGTGTTTTCATTGCGCTGGCCTCGGGTGAGCAGGTCTGGCTGGATGGGTGCAGAGGAGACATGGTGATGGGAGGCTGGTGAGTCATTGCTTGCAGTTGTTGCATGTCACTCAGGGAGACAGGCAATGGAGGTGTTGTTGGTGGGGATGGTGTCACTGTGTGGGTGTTTTTAATTGTGTTGGCCTGAGGTGTGCAGGTCCAGCTGCATATGTGCAGGGGGAGACATGGTCATGGGAGTAATTGCTTGCAGTTGTTGAATGGCACTTAGGGGATCACAGGGTGCAGTGTCATTGGGTGCATGGACTTGTTATCTGCTCTGACCTTGTGTTAATTTTCTTCACTGAGGCCTTCTACTAGGGTAGATGGTTGCTGCTATTCAAGGACATGGGCTGTGATATTCTTGCACACAACACGTCAAAAGTGTACGCTGGTTTGGATGACTGTAGAGGGGAGCATGGATACATTACTGGGAAAGGCTTTAGCAGGCTCGTAAGGGGAAGGATGTGATGAGAGATGTGCATCTTTCTTGAACTGAACGTGCAATCTTCTCAGTCTGTATGGACATTTAGATGCAGATGTGTATTGTGAGCTAAGTCGTTGTGAGGGAATGTGGTGCCCACGCCATCTGTTTATTGATATGGGACACACCTACAAGGGCCAGAGCAGTACTCACAAGTGTTAGTTACTACTTAAATGATGTGCTGTGCCTTCCAGAATGTGTTCTCATGTGTGTTGGTGTCTGTGTGCACAATTGTTGGTGGTGGGGATGTGAAAGTGGTATGGGATTTCATTGATTGTGTTGTGTGCTTTTGTGTGACCAAAATGTATACTGTTGTTTCCACTGCTATGACTGTGTTGGTGAAGTAGATTTTTTGGCTATGGACACAAACAGCTTGCCTCTCCAAGACAGACCTTCTCAGGGTGTTATTATGGGCAATGTGGATTGGCCCTAATTGATCATTGAAGGGCACCAGTGATGTGACTTCACGGTGTGTGCTCCACAGGGGCTGGTATTCATGTGAAGGTTTGCTTGAGCTGATTGTTTGCAGCCTCTCCCTGTGCTCTTTGGCTGTCCAGGGGCATGGGTGGTGCCTGTGGCTGAGGGAAATGTCCCTGATGCACATCTTCTGGTTTGCCACGCCATGTGGAAACATTGTGCAGGTTACCAGTTGCCACAATGATTTTGCATACTACTGGTGGGGCATAAAGCAATACGCTACGAGAGTGGTTAAGGGAGCAGAAACGTGACTTGAGCAACCCCAATGTGGGAACACTATGCCTCTCGAGACTATGTGTGCTGCGTTGTACCTTACCTCAGTTGGTGTGGCAGGATTCCTCAATGGCGAGAACAGGAATGGTGAGAGCGGATAGGCACTGTCACCTTCAAATGTGTAAATGGTTGTTGTTAGCATTGATTATTCAGTTTGTCACGTGTATGCATGTTTGTGCTTGACATTTGCTACTCACTGATGAGCTAGGTTTTTCCA
Organism: Ambystoma mexicanum; assembly: GCF_040938575.1. Classification (NCBI taxonomy): domain Eukaryota; kingdom Metazoa; phylum Chordata; class Amphibia; order Caudata; family Ambystomatidae; genus Ambystoma; species Ambystoma mexicanum. The sequence goes on along the minus strand of NC_090935.1, from coordinate 837,743,469 downwards.
AAGGTTCCCGATGCCAAGGCCTGTTATAGTGGTGACTGGTGGTAACAAAGCGGTCATGTGTGCTTCCAGGGAAATTTGCATTGGCACGCACAATGACTCAGTTTGTGTCACAGATGACCTTCACATTGATTGAATGCCAATGCTTCCGGTTGCAGTAAATGTGCTCGGTCAAATGGGGGGGCTGCAGTGTAGCATGTTTACAATTAATGCCTCCAAGTACATGTGGGAGGTGTGCTACGGCAAAAATCTCCCAGTAAAATCTCTGCCTTGCCTGCAGTGTGCATGGCATGCATATGTGTCTACGCACACGTGAAGTAATGCAGCTTTATACCTGGTGTAGATGCTGGGATTGCATGGACTGCGATATGCCCAAAACAATGGCAGTGGTGTGCTGGAAAGAGCCCATGCCTAGGAAATGTATGGCTGTCAGCACCTTCTCCAGGGGTGTGGGGTCATGTGATCAGATGGTGGGGGAGGCAAGGTCTTCCTTCCACTCCCTGACCAGGTATAAGATATCATGGGGAGGCAATCTGTACCTTGAATACACTTGGTCATTTGGCATAATATTTGGTTGGAAAATCCTTTTCCCTCACCTTCCTCCATCTATGGACATGTATGATGGCTCCCACTGTCACTGGATTCAGCCTGGAATGGTGTGCATTGCATCTGTACATACATTTCATTTGCACGTTGGTTCCTTTGCGAGTAGTAGGTCGCATCTCCTATTATCTGGCAGTAAGATCACAAGGTTTGCGTATGACTTTTCCCGATGTGAAGTTGCATGTTGAAATCCATGAATTTGCTGAGGTTTGCGTTTGACTGGGCATGTTTACTCATTTATTTATTTATTGGATATTTGTAATATGTGTATACAACCAATAGTGTTTCAAGGCACCATAAGCCAAAAAAAAGGGGGGGCTGGGGAGAATGTTAACAATAACGGTCCGACTAGGCCTTGTGACATACGGATCGTGCATGTGAAGTAACAAGTGAAGTAACAAGAAGTGTGAGGGAGGGGGGTGCTGCTAGGGCAAAACGGGAAGTGCTAGTGTGAGACGGGAAGAGCCAGGAAAAGAGGAGGGAGTGAGGTGAAAGACGGGCTTATGAGGGGGGATGGAGGGCAACAGGGGCTAGGAGAGTGCTAAAGGGAGGCCAGGAGGGCAAGAACCAGGGATTGCATGCGGTGCAGGGGATGAGGGTCCACACGCTTAGTACGAGTAGGGGGATTGACTGGGAAGCCGGATGTCTGGTGCCCTGTAGAACATAGCAGGAACCAGGCATGCAGCCTTGTGGCAGATGTGGGTATTAGCAGGGGAGGGGGAGAGGGAAGGAAGAATAGAAAACGAGGGTCTTGAAGAGCTTCTGGGAATTTAAGGAGATCAGTCTCAAGTCCGTGAGTGGGAGGCAGATCTTTCCAGAGGGAGGCACTTGCGGAGGCGAGAAGACTACCCCCACTCTCTGCTTAGAGAAATGTCTGATCTGCAGAGAGTTGGATCTAGAAGACCAAAGGGTGGATCCCAGGCCCCAAAAAGCCTTATGGATGATGCAGAGGATCTTAAACTTGATCATAGCAGCAACCAATAGCCAACGAAGAGATGTTAGGGCTGGAGAGATGTGGTCCTTTGGGTTGAGGCCAAGCATTAGACTTGCAGTCCTATTCTGGAATAGTTGAAGGGTGCAAAGGGATGATAACAGAAGCTTGAGGAAGAGGCTGTTTTAGTGGTCCAGCCTAGTGAGGACCAGAGTTCTGGAGACATTGAGTTCTGGGGTAATGTGAGGAAAGGGAGAAGTCCTCTGAGGAGATGCAACTGATAGTGGGCATTCTTGGCGAGATCCGCAATGTGACGAGAGAAGGAGAGAGAGGAGTCAAAAATGAAATCAAGGGTTTTTGCCTCACAAGAGGGTGAGGGGAGGGGACCCATAGAGGGCAGCCAGAGTGAAGGTGGGAAGCAGGGAATTGGAGTCCCAATGAGAAGGATCTCGGTCTCACTGGCATTAAGGCAGCGATCATTGTCAGCGCACCAATCCTGAATAGAAGTCAGACAGTCAGGTTTAAGAGAGAAGGAAGATGAGGCAGTAGAGGGAAGCTCGAAGGAGTGTTGGGTGTCATCTGCATAACACTGGAAGTGAGGAAAGAAAGAGGAGATCAGGTGTTCTAGTGGGGCATGGTAGATGTTGAAGAGCCACAGCGAGAGGATAGAGCCTTGAGGGATGCCGCAGGTGGAGATTGTGATAGGGGAGAGAAAAGGGCCCAGTTGAACCTGGGACGGTCAGTCAGAGAACCTGTGATGCCAACGGTGTCACAAAGTCAATTTATCACGGTGGCATGATTGACCGCGTCGAAGGCTGTGGAAAGATCTATAAGGATAAGAATAGATGGAGAGTTGGTACTGAGATTTGAAAGTTTCCGTGCCTCTGGCTGCTCTGAATCCAGACTGATGGTTGTGAAGTCAACCAACAGATTCAGTGTGTTGGACCAGTTGAGAGATGGCCAGCTGCTCCAGGAGTTTGCCCAAGAAGGGGGTAATGGAGGCAGGGCTGTAGTTAGCCAGGCAGGGAGAGCTGGCAGAGAGTTTTTTGAGGATTAGCGGGAAGGAGCCAGTGGTGAAGGAGTGATTACAGAAATCGGCCAAGGCTGGTGCAAGGGAGGCAATGTTGCCCTTGATAGTTCTGGAGGAGCAGGGGAGCACCTGTTTTGAGGAGACTTTCATAGAGAGGACTTGTCTACAGACCTCATCCAGTGCTATGGGTGAGAAAGAGGAGAGTAGGAGGGAGGAGGAAAAGAGGGCCAAAGGAGGCCTGAGAGCTGGGGAGAGAGAATGTGTTTTCTTTGGGTGATCCGTCCCTCAACACACCCACATTATTCCTCTTTCGTCCTCATTTTGAGTGGAAAATGCAGAATATGCATGTTCACCCACTATTTGTCTCTTTGGGCAGGCCCGTCCCACACTTTGCTTGGTGTGTCGCGCAAAGCGCTTGACTGCACGCAAAGTCATGACGGACCTGCACAAAGATGTGCAAAGTCATACAAATTCTGTTCCATGAATCGGAAATGGAAAGGGTGCAAAAGTCACTTATCGGTAGTGCACAAAACCTTCTATTAATCAGGCCCTTAACATCATATCTGTTCTCACTAGACACCACATTGCTGTGTAGCCTTGAAAACTATTTAATAAATTACAGTTTTTTCAGACTTTGCTTTCAAAGGCCACTCTCAATTGGCGAACATTTTCTTTAAGGAAGGCTTTACTTTGGTTACTACTACAGGTACTGTGCACAACAATGCTCCTCAGTTCATACTTAGCTATCAAATCACTACCTTTAGAGTACTAGAGGTATTTATCCTTTTCGAATGCTCCAATTACAATATATTTGGATTCATTTTGAATGGCTTCAAGCGAGCGGCAACGAGAGTTGCCCCAAATGTCGCTGCCATATAGCATTTCAGAACACACCGTAGGCATTTATCCAACCTTCATGCCCTAAATAGATAGTAACACCTTAGTAACCTTGGTAGATTTACTGACGCCTGCTTTGCAATAAACTACATATGTAGGTACAAGCTTCCATTCTTAGAGTAAATAAAGCAAACCTAGCTAAGGATAGAAATCCCCCATGCAATGAATAACTGTTGCCCATTTAACCAAATGACAAAATGTTTGTTTTGGATACGTTTGAGTTTAATCTTTCCTAATTTAAAAAAAAAAATAAAAGATGTCCATATGCAAGACTGTGCTGAAAGCTATATAAGCAGCTGGGACCATAGTAAAAACCATTTAGAGAAGGAGAGGTCACTCTACAAAGTGGATTGCAAGGTGCAAAGTCTGAAATAAATAAAATAAACAACATATCTCACAAACAGCCATGTCTAAAGCCCCTCCCCATCCCCAGATGGTCCCAAAATTAGGGTCAAACTTCTGTTCCCGGTAATATGTACCACAACTGAAGTATACAGAAGTAAACACACATCACTGCTCTGGCAGGTTTGGCAGCCCCATCACAGCTTAATATTGAACGCCAATCTTTCCCAGGAATTGTACGGAATAGTATATCTGACAGTATGGACTGCCAATCTATAAATACTGATGCTGAGGTTTACAAGCAGCATTTGGCCATTCAAGGCCTCACCATTCAGAACAGCCGAATTTACCATCCTTCCTGGGATCTGTCTCACTTTCCAATGCAAGTCTTATAAATGTTGTGTGTTCACATGCGAGTACCAAACTCTTTTACCAGGCTTTTTTCTTGTCATTTCCACATGATTCAACATCCACGCGCTGATCATCTTGTCACTTAATGTGTATCCGTGCATTATAGCAGAGGTTGTAGCAGGGCAATTATGAACAAGTACTGGTTCCAAAATATTCCAGCTGACATAGATATGTCAAATAAGTACTCCCACCAGCACTCCTGTATATCAATAAAACTGCTGACCTCCTGGTTGAATCGGAAATTGCACTGGTCACCTGGATATCCTCTGTCCTTGGGCCCAGGTCCCCTCCCCACCAGTTGCACACCTGCTTTGCCCCCCTGGTACTTCCCCTGTAATTTGGGGGCTGTTTCTGTATCACTGCAGCACCCTAACAGTACCTGACACCTGATGTCTGCCCTTACCCACGCATTTGCCGCCACTTGGCTGCACTTCTTATTTATTATATTAATTGTTTTTTATTTATTTTATTGTCATCCTATGTACTGCACTGCCCCCTCCCCTTCCCCCTCGCACTTTCCCCTCTCCCCCTCCCCTGCGCGATCTCACTGTCATTTGGCCTAATACGATCGTTATCTCTGTCTTCCCACTGTTCCCCCTCCCTTTCCTCATCGCACATTGAAAAACTTGTGTATAGGCGCGTTATAAATGCCATATCACACCATATCATTAACCTCCAAAATATTGTTCTCAGGTGTCATTTGCATCCCTTGCACTATAGGTGATCAGGAAGAACATCACTTCGTTACCCTTGGTCAATATGGACCATGCAACCGTCAGACAGAGACTTTGAAGAACAATAACCCTTTTTGACCGCAAATGCTAGTTCCTCAAGGGATGGGACTATTACAATTGAGCCTAGGTATGTCTGTACCATTATGTAAATCATGTATATTACAGAGTTCTGAACCCCTTTTCAACAGGGTACAGGCGATACGAAACTACAGAAATGAACAAATATTTCATTAAATAAATATATAAATAAATACATAAATAATATGAAGGCTCTTATTATGTGACAGGAGATTGGCAAATTTGTGGCGGCTTACTTATTCTGCAAAATAAACTGAAACTACTTTTTAACGTGTGTCTGACCTGCATTTAATGGCTAGCTATGTTGTAGAAAATGTGTGAAACAGGCTGTTATCAGTTCTGTGTCCACAATAATGTATTTAACGAATGTACAGATAACGAATTGTCTACCTGTGCTTTATAAGCTTTCTGTATATCTTGGCTATGCTGGAATGCTAACATCACCAGAGTGTTGTTTATCATTGTTTTAGAAAATAAATGCCAGGACAAAAAAGAACACATCTTTATCAGCTCATCGTTCTTTCAATCCCTACAGAGTTTTCTGTTTCAATTTCTATTCATTTTCCATTCCCATTCAACTGGCTAATAATTGCCTTTTGTTAAGCTTGAATGTGTTTCAATTTATACTCTGCTAGACAGATTACGTGGTTGTTGTGTGTGATCATTTACATAAGAAGCTGGTTCTGAGAGTATTGGAAATCCTCTTTTATCGAAAAGAAACATAGTAACTGCATATTGGCTCAGGACAAAATCACCAAGAAATAACTGTGTGTTCAATGGCATGACGTGAGAGCCTGTTTCAACTTGTGCTCAAACTGGCTTTCCCAGCATCCACACGTTCAGCACTTAATAGAAACAGGAACGACAATGCTAACAAAAAAAAAAACAACAGATACAATGGCACATTTGTGTCAATGTGCAGGTGTTGTTTTCTGTGACATTCAGCCCTAATATAGTACATGTATTTATAGTCTTCGCCGAGTATCTTTTGACAACCTATGAATGTGGTGGAATATTAAATGTATATACTGAAGAAGATCATGGGTCTCCATAAGCTGCATGAGTGACTCTTCTTAAACTACATCCATTCCATAGCATGCCAATGGCCCCCAAACCCTAGGATTATAAACGAGCGTGTGATCTGCTCTATAACCATTGAGCAAGTAGCAGAGATGGGTCACTCATTACTGGTCTGTCAAGCATTATAAGCTCATTAGCCAAACGAATGAGGGTTTATCTTTGTGAATCTCCAAAATATCAGCCAAGTCTGTTCCCATTGTGGTACCTAAGGTAAGTGGTCGGACATAGTGCCCTTCTGCCAATAGTGTTAGTCTCCCTGTGCATTCTTCTGTTAGAAAGGCGGGCAGGGGTGTTAGTTGGATAGCAGAAAAGGCAGGTGCAGAAAGCATTTAGTGTTGATGGGTGCAGGGGGAAGAACCTGTTATCTGTATGCTGATATGAATAGCCTGCGTTCTTTGTGATGGGTGTGGCCAGGTGCAGGTTTGCTGTAAGGACAGCATCCCGGTTGCAACATTTTGATTGAGAGAGTGATTGCGTATAGAAGATGGGTAAGGTATGAGTCTGTTAATTTTACTAGACCCGTTGGCTCCTCTTTCTGGAGTGAGCGAAGTGAAAGTTGCCCAGATTTTTTGTTGGAAGGGCGATTAGTTGAATGATAAGAGGGTGGAAGGAGGAGGGTTGGGTATTTTCTCTTTCTCGCTCATAGTTGTAGATTTCCTCAAGAGATTCTGGTGTGGGTCAATGTCATGCAGCCGAGATTCCATAATCAGTGGGGCATCTCACGAATGGTAATCTAAAGAGGTACTCAAGATTCTGAGTATTCCAATTAGTTGGTCCAATAATATTTTATTTGACTGTTATTATTCCACATAGGATTTAACCATTTTAATCAGTGTACAGCTCCTTACAGGCAGGATGAATTGCTCTAACAGTGTAACATGTTTGTGGTTAGTTGTTTCCCACTTGTTAATTTATTCAGTGTGGTGTTATGTTCAATGGGTCAATTGTTGCTTAGTTTTTGGGTGGGATGCTGTTATCCTTTGTGTCTTTCAAGAAGGTTGTTGAAAGATCCAAGTCTTGCGCTCTTGTCTGAGCACCGGGTTGTTCTCTTCCAGGAGACAACATTTGGGTAGAGTTTTCCAGAGTTTCATGGATGTGGCAATAGGGTTTTTAAGGCTATTAATACCCTCAGGGCAGCTAATGAACTTTTTTTTAAGTAAAACAGGTATGCATCAACAGTTCAAGCATGCTATCCTTTAAAAATATAGAAAATAAGATGGGTGCTATTTTACAAAAAAAAAGAGCATAGGTCCCCTTTTTTCTGTTACTGGCAGCCATCTTGAGAGTAAGAAGTGGTTTGGCAGGGGACTGTGCAGCACACAGCAGGGACGTAGAGTGAGTGGGATGGACAGCAACTAGGGGAAGGGGGGGCACATGGTTCCAGACATGGAAGGAGAACAGGCAAAGAAACAACGGACAGACCGGGGACAGGTGGAAGCAGCTCAAAATGGAATGCACTATTACACCTGCTAATCAAGTCTGCATGCCAACAAATGGAATTGTGTTGGGCCTCTCCCCAGGTTGTTAATCATCAGAGAACTCTCATGCATTCATTTGGAAGTCTAAATGTTATACATAAAAAGACTCTGATGTGAGTTTAGTTACTAACACCCTCATCTTAGCCTTGGTGGTATCCCAGTGGTAATTACGCCAGGATACAGCCAAAGTCATTATTATTACCACTACTCAGTCCGGCGCTAATAGCGCTGGATCTCAATTAGTGGTACGGCAGTAAATCCGCATTTTTTTGAGAATCCATAGGATTCTATGGGGATTTTCGGTGTTGCGTAATAGCGCTAAAAACAGGCAGAAAGCTGGAGATCGTTGGAGGTAAATATCCAGCTTTTCGCCCAAACTCGGGATTGGGCATAGCGGTAATGCAGCAGTAATAGCATTACCACCACATTTTTCCCGCTCCGCCCAGCCCCTTATGTAGATACAGTAAGAATAAATATTTCAAAGTAAATCTACAAAGATTTCACTGGTCTTTTCACGGATAAAAAGTAACATAATAAATTCATGCATTCTAAAAAAAAGTTTTTTTTTCAGAAAGATACATGATATCAGTGCAAGAGGGTCACACAGGGGAATTGCACACAGTGGGCGCTACTTGCTGTGGGCACCAGCATCTGGTCTTTCACATGCATATGTACTCCGGACACTCACATGTGCACTGGAAAGAAGCAGATATCTTGAGAAAAGAGGTGGTGTTGATAATCTACCTCGGGTGGTGCTTTGTATGTTGTTAGGGAGAATTCTCCACAAATGGCTAATTTCCCTTACCTACTGAGTCCCTCAGCAGCTTTGCTGGATTTCTGGGATTTATTCTTTCACATGGTAAGAGTATGAGCCTTTTTTTCCCCACTCTTACATGTGTTTTGCTGTGTGTATTTAACATTTTATTGTGTTCATAGACTGTGGAGCCTCACCTACTCCATAGGCATCATCTTTTTACTGTGTGTTGCACAGCACCTTCAGTGCAGTTACACAGGGTTGTCTTTTTGACTTCCCAACTCCGACTCCATTTTCTGGGACTGACTACTGTTTCCCAGAACATGTAAAGTTGCCATTGACTTTATCAGTCTCTTTTAAAACTCACAGAACCAGTACAAACTATCTTAAATAGAGATCTGGAAAGGGTTAATAATTATCACTGTTTTGTCTGTTTTTCTTGGAGCATTGTTTCATCCCTTTTTATTAAGACTTGGCTGGTGGCAGTGGTAAATACCCTATTTTTCTTACCACAGTTATCTTAAACAGCCCTGGTATTGTTTTAGGCTATCTTGGTAGCCTCAAACTTAAACCCGCTAGACGATATATGTTTTTTTACGGTTCTGCCTGGGTTTAGTCGCCATTTCTTTTTGTAAAAGTCTTTCTCATGTTTTACTCTATGCGCCAAACCATGTTTTGCTCTTTTGTTCACTGTCCTTTTGCGGGCTTCTGCACAGAAGCCCTCCAGAGGTGCCTGTATGTCTGGGGGGAGAGGATGTGAGGTAGGGGTTTAGTTCTCCCTGCAGATGGTCTCCTTGGAGACCCATATCGCACTCTGATCTGATTGGTTGTCGTGACTGTCCCGGCGGGACAACCACCCTGCTGTGTGATTGACAGCCAGACTGCGTGAATGGGGAAAAACTGCATACAAAGCAGGTCTCTGGGGCTGGGAAGGCAGAGTCGCCACTGGAATGAAAGAACCAAAGAGGAGCTGACAGAAGAAGACCCCTACCACGACTGAACCTTCCGGTGAAGCCCTGCTGCAGGTCCGAATCTTCATACTCCGACGACAGGGAAGATCTGCAAGGAATCTTCTCCCCTTGAGCTGGTGGGAAAAACCAGTTTACCAAACTGCTTGCCAGGCCTCCCTTCTCTGGTTGAATTTGCTGTACAGAGCTACAGTGAATCGGATAGCCAGGAGGAACGGACCCTGCTTGTGTTTTAAGGAGCACACCTTTTATTCGTTGCTTTGCTCTGCTGCTGGTTTCTTCCCTGGGCAGTGCAGGACCCTCCAGTCTTCCTACGTGTGTCAGTCCGACAGTCGCTTCAGGAACCGTGAGCCCGCAGGACCTGCCAGGAACGTCCCCCTCAGCTACAGCCTTCTTCTCCATTTAAGGTACTGTTCAAATCTGTTTTTTTGTTTCGTCCAGCAGCGGTGAAAGTGTGTGAAACCTTTTGCCAATCCAAGGGCTTGTTCTTCTCCATTCTTTAAGCTAACTTTTCTGCCGACCATCTTCGTCCTGAACTCTTGGCAAAAACTTAACCGCCAATACCCTGAACTGTGTGATCTTGAGCAACAGACTTTGACCCATTAATATTGGCCCAGGCCTATTAAATTGATTTCCTCACTGTAGTTCCTTTTTCTAGATTACCCAGCCTATTACTTGTTGGTACTGCTACACTTTTCCTGATAACTTTGTCTTTCCCTCCCTTTTTGAATTACTGGAGTGCTATTTTGCTCACACTTCATTTTGAGCCTAACTTGTCCAGAATCTATTGGGTGTGGTGTAGTGAATTAAGAGTGTGATTTTTAAACGGCTTTGCTTTAGTGAAATGTTTTACAGCTGATGTGTAAATAAATGTATATTCTTTTTACTTAGAAACTTTGAGTCAGATCCACTACTTTTTTGTCACTGTTCTACCACTGGGTCGGAGACATCAATGTGCACATAGAACATGTTTATGAATTGCCCTGAGATATTACTATTCCAACATCTAAGACCAGGAACAAGTTCCACAATATGACATGTGCAAATGCACCTTTATGTCCTCCAGCTCTTATTGGCACTACAGGTCGAGCAATAGCCACACTTAACCTAGTGGCCAAATATACTACCATACAAGATTCAGATGTACAAACTGTGAAATTATATGTCATTAACCAGCGATGCCAACGAAAGCCAGGAAAATGTTTGAATCCAACATCCTTCAACTTCATCCTGAGACCTTGCTAGTTGCATTCACGTGCATCCATGGAAACTGCTCATTAGCAATGTTGTCCTATTTCATCCGGGATACTGGCTAGAAGATATCTCAGGTCCCGTGCGTCCGCGCTTTATGGAGCTCCTTGCTTCCTTCAGTCACGGAAAGTGTTCACACATTGTCAAATGTCCTGCTTTCATGCACACTTGCTACATGTTTATAGCGTTATATGGAGAGATACCTTGGCAGTAATAGGAGCAATTTGGCTGAACAGCCAGCAGACGTCTGGCAGTTGGCCTTCTCACTGACACACCTTGAAGCACAATAATGACACAGATATGGGCCACAGTCTATATTTGGGCTTAGCTGACCCCCGACAAGGAGCCTTTTATAACATGAGAGCAATAAAAGAAGGCACTGTGGCAACATGGCTTGCCATTTTCAACCATTTCATGGAGGGTTTGAGACGCTTAAATATATAACTAGCCTAGTGTTTAGGGATAGAGACTGGGCCCACTGTCAGCATGGCATTTGGAATAATGATTACATATATTACATGTATGCCTGTACCTTTATGTTTGGTTGTGTGCTTTCGGTGTGTATATAGAGTTGAAGCACACGATAAACAGAGTGTTCATTTTTGGAGCAAATGAATCCTTATATTGTCCTTGGTTCAATGTGTTTTACTTCCAGTTGCTTATCTACATTGCATATGCACGGGTTACAAAGAGAAACTGTGGACTTCGTTTGTACCTTTTATTGCAAATGTGTGGAACACATGGTTACTGGCAGACTGGCAATGGTGATTTTCGTTCCCTCAGGGTGACCCACCCCAGCAGATGTTTACATTGTTTGATTTGGGAAAACATTGATACTTTGCATTTGCCTGCTCGGATTTTGTATTTGCGTTTAGCAGCTTTTGGAGAATCTGCCTATCAATGTAACAGCATGCACCAGATAACGAAGAACAAGCACAGAAGACAGAGAGGCCTTTGCATGACGCACTTGCCTGAAGGTTCACCACTGAGGGCCCAGAGCGCCGCTATCTGTTATTTGTGTGGAATGTTGCCATTTGAAAGACGCCTTCATTAGCAATCAGCTTCGCTTTGGATAATTTCCCAGAGTCTTTTTGATGAAGCCCCAGAGATTCGCAGGTAGGCACTTTCTCATTTCACACAGAAACCTGAGATTGCCTGAGGACGTGTCACGCTGAAATATTATTGCTACAAAAGCAAGTGGTATGGGGAGAGGTTACCACAGTAACAGCGGGTATTGTGTTACAACCCCCCATTCATCTGGATGTGGAAAGTAGATTTAAAGTTTCATTACGCTTTTATGAGAAATGTGACAGCTGCTTAAAACCATTGTAGTCACCCACCAGGAAATCTAATCGCTGGGCTATAATGAACCTGCAATTGCGTCATTTAGCCCATTGTACAGCGCTCCGTGCCGGTCAAGGATGAGGGTATGCCAGATCAATGGCAGCCCAATTGTGAATGGTGACTCAATAACCTGCAACTCGCCTTTGTTCTTCGTTGGGAAATGAATCAGGGAAATTCATAATATACACAGAGACATTCAAAATCTCCGATCATACTGACGTGCTTCGTTATAAGGTTTGCATCAAGTTAATTATGGGGTCGCATGTATTTGTTTTTTTTAATTCAGCCCTGAAAATAAATATGTCAGCATAAAACGTCAGATGACTGTGGCATTTCCTGAAATGTTTACAATGAATTAGGACATCCCATTATGAAGGCACATACAGCCATCAGAAGTTTCAACGTTGGCTATTTGTAAAGTGTTGTACATGCTTCTTTTCCCTTAACTGAAACACAATTGGCCACTTGCTATTATTAAGATTTGTTCATCCATGTATGTATTTTTGTGTATATTTCATTATGTTGTGCCATGCTAACAATCTGCATCACCTTCAACTGCTGTGACGTTCTTGTCTTTACAGATTGCAGTCTAGACAACATTGTTCACCTGTGTTATTGGCCATGTCTGCGAAGAGAAGGCCATGTCTTCTCTACAGGATAAAAAATAAACAACTAAAACATAAACGAAAACTTAGTAACTTCGAAGAGCAGTTAACGGAAAGTTGCAAAACCCACTTGTAAATGTGAAGTGTGCTTTGTCCATTTGTTTCAGTGTTGGTTGTCTTCATAATATGCGTGTTTTGTTTAATTTAGCCAACAGCTTTTACCATCGAGAGCAACATTTAAAAATGGATCATTCCAAAAAGTTTGAGCTACACAGTATATGCTCATAAGAATACACGTAAATTCACCATTTGTACAGCATATGAACATGCCTGCATTGCATTTAATGATAACGTTAGTTAATCTTTAATGCATAATTTGTCAAATAACCTTAGGAACCATTGTGACCAAAAGTGACGAAAAAGAGCGTACAGCTCTGCTAATGTACGTGTTTGTATTTTTTATTTATTTGGGATTTATATAGTGCCTTAATCCAAAGCGCTCAACACAGCAACAATATAAAAATGGTACAATCGTAAACAAATGAGAGCTTGACAGAAGGAATATGAGATCAGCCCTGCTGGGTGGGATGAAGTTTCAACAATTTGTGGAATAGGGGATAGGTAGTGATAGAACATAAAGAAAGAGGAAGATCATTCCAATGCAGATGGACAAGGTGAGCAAATGTGCGAAAGCGTGATTGGGCACAGGAGGGGCTGGTACTACAAGACGAAACTGAGCGCTAGAGTGAAGAGAACGGGGGGAGTATAGAATGAAACCAGTGAGGAGAGGTAAACGGTGGTAAGACCGTAGAGAGATTTAAAGACAAGGGATAGAAATCTGAATTTGAGCTGTGCATGCAAAGGAAGCCAACCAAGAGTGAGAACAGCAGAGGCTATAAAGTCACGTAAGGTCAAATGGAAGAGTATCCAAATAGTTGCATTGAAAACAGATTTTAGAGGAGCAAGTTGAGAGATTGGGAGACCGAAAAGTGTAGTGGAACAATAGAAGAGACATGAAAACATGTGTGAAGATATAAGTAGCTTAGTTGCATCAAACGTTAAGTAAGAGCAAACTTTGGAAATATTAAATAGATGATAGTGGCAGGCACAAGAAGCAATAGAAATGTGAAGTTGAAATGATAGGGCAGAGCCAAAGTAGAGTCCCAGATATCGGGTAGTAGATACAATAGGGAGTTGAGAAGGGGGAAATTATATAAATGGTGGAGGGATGGGGAGGGAATGGTAGTAGAAGGGAAGAAAAGTACTTCCGTTTTTGTAATGGTAAGTGTGAGGTAGTGTGAGGACATCCATAATTTGATGGCCGATAAGCATGAAGACAGCTGAGTATGAATGTCATAGAATGAAGAGAAGGAAACAGAAAGCTCGGTGTCATCAGCATACAAATTGTGCTATAGGCTATAGGAAGAAATCACTTTAGCAAGAGGAGAAGTATAGTGAGTGAAGAGACAAGGACCCAGAGCCAATCCTTGTGGGACACCATGAGCAAGAGGATGGGGGTCCAATGTTGTCCCACTCCAAGAAACAGAAAATGTCCATCGGGACGAGTAAGATTTGATGCAGGAAAGAACAGAACCAGAAAAACCAAAGGATGAAACTGAGGCTAGATAGAGTGAGTGATCAGCAGTGTCAAAGGCAGCAAAAAGGTCTAATAGAATAAGAATGGAAGAGTCCTTGGGGAGATGTTTCATAAGTAACGAGTTTAAGACTGAAAGAAGGGTGATTTCTGTTGAGTGCATAGGAGAGAAACCAGATTTGAAAATGAGGGAGAATTGAGTTATTAGAGAAACATGAGAAAACTTGTAGGTAGACAAGGGGCCTCATTACAACCCAGGCGTTAAGGGGTTAACGGCGCCGTCGGCGCCGTTAACCCTTAACGCCTGATTACCATTTTAACGCCTGCTTTTAGCAGGCGTTAAAATGCAAGGCGCTAACCCGCCTTGGTGCTAATTACGGCACCGTAATTTACGGTGCCGTAATTAGCGCCTTCCCCACTCCCATTATGCCCTATGGGGCAAAAATGGGAATGGTGAAGGGTAAATGGGGAATGGGGATTTACTGCCCCACTCACCTTGGAATGGGGCGGTAAATCCACCATCCACCATGGTGTAAACAGAGTTTACACCATGGTGGTAAAGTAGGGAACTTACCACCTGGGTTGTAATGAGGCCCAAGATGTTCAAGTAGTTTAGAAAAATATGGAAGAAAATAAATAGGACAAAAAATAAAAACAAGAGAAGTGTCAGCAGAAAGTTTCTTTAGAATAGTAATGATGGAAGCGTGTTTGAAAGAGGAGGGTAAAGTTGAGGTTAAGAGACAAGTATTAAAGAAAGATGTGAGATAAGATTGGAGAGAGGGATATACCTTAGAGATGAGGACAGATGGAATGGGATCAGTAGGTGTAGCAGTGGGATGAGCACGAGTCATCAGAAGAGAGATGTCTTCATTTGTGATGGTAGAGAAATGAGAAATAGAGGTAGTAGGAGAGAAATCAGATGAGGGGTGATGTTGGTTTGGGAGAGGAAGATGAGTCAATAACAAGGCAGAGCAAGGCCACCTACAATGGGGTGCAAAGCATGGCACGATGGCAAATCCTGAACATAGCTTTCCATATTGCCACTCTTAACTCTTGCTCAGTTTTCAAACACTCTTGGAAGATCTTGACCTCAATGTCCTCGGTCTCACCGAGACATGGTTCATGGCCAACTCTGTCACAAGCTTTGACAATCTCCTCCCTGATGGCTACACGATCCTCTCTGCACCCAGGTCCAACCATTCCAGAGGGGGAGAAGCCCTGATCTTCCCTGAGTGGATTCCTGCCTCTGTCTTTCCTATACAGGCCTACTCCTCTTTCGAATGCCTTGTCTATAGGCACTCTCTCTCCTAGTCATTCCCTTACTGTGGTTACTATCTATCAGCCACCTGCTCAGATCTCCTCCTTCCTCTCTGACTGAGCGGACCTCTCCTCTTCACTCCTAGTCTCGACCACTCAACTCCTTCTTGGTGACTTCAACATCCACTTGGATGCCTCCTGTCCTTCCTCTGGACTCTTTTGTGACCTTTGCGACTCTCTCTCACTCTCTATTCTCCCCCTCTGGCCCGACTCACTATGCAGGGCAAACCCTGGATGTTCTGATCTCCTCAGACCTCCCCATTCTGTCCCTTTCACCACTCGTCTCTCCTGGAGTGATCACTTTCTCCTTTCCTCCCAGCTCACCCTCTCTACCCCTCAGGCCAAGCCAACACCATCACTGCCACTCACCTTCTCGGTCATCCGACCCATGAAGTGCGTGTCAGTTGATGCTTTTGCCACTGCTTTATCACCACCATGCCCCTTTGGCTGACTCTCACCCTGATACAGCCCTTTCCATGCTCCACTCTGCTATATCTGATACTATTGATTTTCTTGCCCCTGTCATGAGGATATGCCTGAAGCCCAAAGCTAAGTGCAACTCCTGGTATGACTCAGACCTCGTTACCCTTAAAAGCAAGTGCAGGGTTGTTGAGAGGCAATGGCGTGTTTCATGTACATCCTCTGACAAACTGGCCTGCTGCCTTCTCTAAAGGCACTACCGGCTCTCTGTCCGCACCAAGGAGAGAGCCCACATCCAAGCCTGCGTCTCAGCGGCATCTAACAACTTGGCTGAACTTTTTAAAATCTGCAAGCAGCTGGCCAATCCTTCTGCAGTCTCTTACTCTCCTGTCCCCTCTGAGGCCCTCTGCAGAGCCTGGCTTCTCACTTCATCTCTAAAACTCAGGACATCCTGTCCTCTCTCTCTTCCTCTCCCCCTCCTCCCTCTACTCCCTGCTCTTCCTCTGACCCCTCTGAGACCACCTCTACTCCCTCCTTCTCTGCCTTTCCTCTGTTCTCCCCCAGACAAGGTTTCTAGACAAGTCCGATCTACGAAAGTCTTGTCAAAACAGGTTCACCCCTGTTCCTCCAAAACCATCAAGGACCACATCGACTCCCTGGCTCCTGCCCCGGCTGACTTCTACAACCACTCCTTCACCACTGGAGTCTTCCCTTCCCCCTGAAGCACTCCCTTGTGCACACTCTTCTCAATAAACCCTCTGCTGTCCCGTCCTGCCCGGCTAACTGTGGCCCAATCTCCATCACTCCTTTCCTGGGCAAACTCCTAGAAAAGCTGGCCATCTCCCAGCTCAATCTTCACACTGAATCTGTTGGTTGTATCCATGATCATCAGTCTGGATTCAGAGCTGCCAGAAGCACAGAAACTGCTTTCCTGAACATCTGTGAAGACCTGCTCTCCAACCACGATTCCAACACCCGCTGTTTCCTCATCTTACTTGATTTTGCCACAGCCTTTGACACGGTCGACCATGCCATCCTGCTCAACTGTCTCTGTGATAACCTGGGAATCACCGTTCAGACCCTGGCGTGGCTGACTTCTTTTCTTTCTGACCGACCCTCCCAGGTTCAACTTGCGTCTTTCTTCCCCTCTATCTCTATAACTGTCTGTGGTGTTCCCCAGGGATCTAACCTCTCTCCCTGGCTGTTCAACCAATATCTGGCACTTCTTGCCCTCTGCATTGCCACTCTCTGTGCCAACTTTCAGTGCTATTCGGATGATACTCAGCTCATTTTCAGACTACCCTCAACCACCTCTTCTCCCTCTCTCACATCTGACTGCCTGTCTGCTATCCAGGAGTGGTTTGCCACCAATGATCTCTGCCTTAATGACAGTAAGACTGAGATTCCCCTCATCAGCACACCTGCTCCCTCCTTTCCTGTCACTCTCTGGCTGGCCTCTCTTGGCCCTCCTCCTGCTCCCACCTGTGAGGCTTTGACTCCACACTCTCCTTCTCTCCTCACATATCTGACGTCAGAAGTCACACTACCAGCTGCACCTCCACAGAGGTATTCTTCTTTTCCTCTGCTTCCCCCAGAAGCTCACTGTCTCCAGAGCTCTGGTTCTCTCTAGGCTGGACTATTGCAACAGCCTCTTTCCAACTCTGCCTGCTTCTACTCTCTGCACTCTGCAACTCATCCAGAACAGGACTGCAAGACTTGTCCTTGGCCTCAAGCCCAGGGATCGTATCTCTCCAGGACTGACATTTCTGCCCTGGCTCCTAGTGGCTGCAAGGATTACGTTCAAAACTCTCAGCATTTTCCACAAGGCCTTCTGGGGGCTGGGGCCTCAATATCTTCAACTCTCTCTTCCTAAATATCTTCCTTCTCGAGCTCTTCGCTCATCCGCCTCTAACTCCCTAAGGGTCAGTTGCATCTCCAAGCAACGAGTTGGTAGTAGATCTCTTTCTTTGGCTGGGGCCTCCCCCTGGAACAGCCTTCCTGAAACTTGTGGAGAATCATCTCCAGTTCCGGAGGCACCTCAAAACCTTTCTCTTTGCCTCTGCTATTTCTCCTCCTCTCCCCTGCTGACATCCTGGCTGAAACTGAAAATGCACAGGTTCTCGGGCCCAGGTCCCTCCCCCACCAGTCACACACACCTCACTGCCTTCCTGGCCACCCCTGCACTTGGGGACTGTTTTCTGTATCCCTACAGTCCCACTACCAGCTACCAGCACTTGACACCTGATGTCTGCACTTACCCTTGCACTTGCCACCTGACAGCTGTACTATTTTACTTATTTTTATTTATTCTATTATCCTATGTACTGTACTGTCCCATCCACTCCCCCACACTTTCCCCATTACCCCTTCCCTTGCACTTGAGCGATCTGAATGTCACCTGGCCTAGTAGGATCGCTGTCTATCTCCCCTCTGTTCCTCCTCCCTTGCCTCGTCATGCCTTGAAACACTTGTATATAGGCATGTTATAAATGCCATATCATATCACTGTACCTAATAAAATATGTGAAGTAATTAATGAAGGACAAACATCAGTCAGGTAAACACATTGGCAACATGATGCACCACATATGCATGTATCATCATACACTATGCGTACGCCCCACCAAGTGATACACCCACACACAGGTGCAATTAATGCACGACAAACAGGGGAACCCAATACACAATGGAACACAGACATCAAAACACCCAGCAGAACAAAACACACTGCACAATGGTCCAGGAGGGCAACAGACACTTACTGATGTGGCAGAGCAAGAGGAAGGGCAAATACTTAAAGGCTGAGTAAAGCCTCATACACATGTTTGGAGTCAAACAACACAGTTCACTCCACAACCTATATTGTCAAAGTACCACACCAGCAGAGAAGGCAAACCTGTGGCAGAAACTCACCAGCTAGATCACTTCCTTGGGAGCACAAGTCCACACAGTCCATAAGCTAAAAAAGTGATTGCAGCATGTGAAGGAGTATGACCATTGCCACTGTAAAGCATCTCAAAATGAATGCAAGTGGGTGACCACACCACACACACCAAAAGAGAATTCAATTTCCAAGTTCATCCACCCACCCACAAGCAATCATGGCCAGGGGATGTTGGACACTGCATCAGACAAGTGAAGTACTAGAAATATAGATCACACACCAGTGGCATTTTTATGAGTGGTGCATGTATGATGTCTAGTTGCTGACGCTCAACGTTTCTACCCACATACAAACATCAAAGAATGCAAAACAAATTAACAGGTAGAGAGCTTAAATGAATGATGCAAAACAGGATGCCATGCACATATGTGACATGCAAATACAATGAGTTGTAGCAATGCATAGGCAGTGAGTACTGTGCCACACATTGACACAAACCTGCATCATGCCAGCCCTGTCCAACCCAACAACAATCAATGCACAGAAACCTCTAAATCCCCAACACACAAACCTGTATCATTCCTTAGAGCAATACAAACCTTCACTACTACTTGGAATGTACCTACAATGCCAGTAGGGACCTAATCAATACCATGAATGTCTGTCTGCTAATTACTTTGCTCACTACTTCTCAGCTATAATCACTAAAATGTATGACACTCTCACAGCCCTCCTCTCTCTCCCTCCCCAGCTATTCCACTATGGTCGACTTATTTTGCCTACCTTTCCTATTGAATTAGCATTCACCATTCTCAATACCAACCCATCCTGTCCTCCTATCAACCATTTTGCTCCCCCTAAATGATCAAAGGCGCAGTCTCAATTATGTTCTATTATCTCTCTGAGCTCTTTTACCTCTTTTACTCTGCTGGACTCATCCATGCCTCCTTCAAGTCTGCAACTCTTGTGCTCCTATTGAAGAAACCTGTTGGTAACCCACACATCCCAACAGACTATCGCCAAGTTTCTCTCCTTTGCCATTATTCCAAAGTCCTTGAGTGGCTGGTCTTAGATGTACACATGCATGTCTCCAACTTTTTCTCTAATGCTCACCACTCCAAAGTCTCTTCTATACTCATCCTTTCGGCCTCTTTTAACACTACCACACACTATGCTCTCCTCCTCACTATCCAGGACCTTGGGCTTCACAAATATGCTCATACGTGGACTGCCTCCTACTTCGAAAGTTGATCCTTTAAAATCTCTTGGAACTCACAAACCTTGCACCCCTCCCTCTCCCTGCCTGGGCCCCCCAGGATCAGTCCTTCGACCTCTGCTCATCACCCACTATGCCTCTATCCTGGGAAGATTTATCTCATACATTGGCTTTCACTATCACCTTTTTGCTTAAGACACTCAAATATTGTTCTCATTTCCCTCGCTCATCACAGCCCTCTCATAGCAGATTATGAACTGTGTCGCTGCAATTCGTTACTGCATGGCTCTCCACTGCATCATGCTCCACTGAAATTATCTCCCTCCAAGATTCCAATGCCATCCCTACCCTCAACTATCCTATCTTTTCCCCACCTCACTTTCTTTCTCCCTTATCCACGGCCTGCAATTGTGGGGTCATTTTTGATAGCAACGTACCCCTGCAACAATTCATCACTGACATTACATATGCTGCTTGGATTAACCTGCACAAGATTTGGGAAATGTCCTTGTCTTACCACCGTTCTACACAATCTCTAATCTCCATCTTGTGCTCAGAAAACTGGGCAACTGCTGAAGCCTGCTTGTTGGCCTTCCTCTCTACTCCTGCATCCCTCTAGACAAATTCTCCAGCTTTGCTATCCACACACCCTATAACCTACCCATATCCTCCCCCACTTCTACCTGCAGACAGCCTGCTGGTTGGCTCTCCATGCACAATCGTTCTCTGTCAGTGAAAGGCTGTGGAGAACTTGTAGGTAACTCCACATTTATCCCACAGTAGTAGATTAGTAGCTGAAATCCTGGAACGATTGACGTGTCGGAGGCGGCCTCTGAGGAAGTACGTGTGACGGAGGTGCGGCTTGACACGGTTCGACGTGGAGGTGCGTGGGACTCGTTGGTGGGTCCTTTCCTCAAACCCTCGAATCCGGCAGCCAGCATCCCGTCTCGCTCTAGTGCGCCCGGCAAGGCAGTGCGGAGAACAACGCTGGGAGAAAGCGTGGGAGAAGGACAGGAAGAAGGAGAGGCCCCGATTGCAAGGAATCAGGTGAGAGCCTAACCGCGTCACGCCGCGCCGTGTTCCGGGTTGCTCCGGAATTGTGCCAAATACCGCACACCACGGCACGGCGGTTAGCGAAGCTCCCAGTGGTGTCTGATTCTCACGGCACCACTGGCATTGACACTAAGCCAGGGGTGGCCCTGGGCAATTGGCCCCCTTTATTAAAAGGAGCCTAAAAGGAGCCTTCCTGAAAGAGGTGGTGTGGTACCTCCAGCACCCCCCTAGAGCCTGAGGGCGGCAGACGGCAGTTCCCTTACCCTGACTAACCTCTCCCCTCGATAGGAGGAGGGGTCGGAGTCAGAGGAGACAGTGAGGCACCTATAAGTGGTGCAGAGGTACCAAGTACTAACATACCCTACCCTGAGTTGTACCGGGGAAGAAGGGGAACCTATCATCATTACTTAGCGACTGAGGGCCCCCGCCCAAGAGACGGGCTCTTAGCCCCCTGGTCGATTGACATGGGGGCCCACAGGAAAAGGCGGAAAATCAACTTTGCTCCCTGCGTGGAACCAGGGGAATCACCTCACCACGCAAATATCGGACCTCTCGACCTTTAATCTGGAAAGCGAAGAGAGCTACAACAGAGACATGCAGCGGGGCAGAAGAGCCCCCCACTCGATATACAATCTACGCAAAAATAAGTGCCCATCCATTAAGGAATCCAAAGAGTGCCCAAAGAAAGGGGGAAAATCCAAAAAGAACGCTAAAAATGCCCTACCAGTGATGCAAGGGGCTATAACCGAGTTTTTTCCGGTGAATCCTCCCCCTGCCATTAACTCTACAGTAAACGAGGATACGACAGCACCGGCACACAACGATGGCATCTCCTTAAAAACCTCCAATTTCGATGACATAGATAACAACTCCCTTCTTGATCTATGCCTGACCATACAGAAAGGGATGCAGACTCAAACTCCGAAGAAGCCAAACAGTGGCATAATGCCTACTAAAGATAGTAGCATGAATAATTCCACAGGGGAACACTACGCGCCGGAAAGGAGCGGACGATTATCTGCATCCCCTAACTTAGTAATGACGTCGATGGAGGACGATCCAGATAACTTAACGTTAGATAACATCGACCTACACCCTAGTCCATCAAAGATAATTGAGCTTCAATCATCGGTGGCGGCCCTGCAATTTGCCCTCAAGATACTTTTACAGATGTCGGGACGTATCCTGGCCAATACCAACTCTATTACTATGGCCTTAGGCTCCAAAGGCCTTCCTCGAGAAGAAGCTGAAATGAATCTTTCAGCTGCACTATTCACAGTAGATGCAATTAATGAGCATGAAGTGGAGATGGAAGAAAACGAGGGGCCATATGTATCCAATAGTAACAGCATAATTGAGATACCTCTAGAAGAGGGGGATGAACGGGAGCAGGAACATAGTCCCCAGCCCCCCTCACACGCAAACAACGCAGACTGGCAAAAAAGGCACTGAAGAATAAGCCAGTGGCTACAGGTGCCCAATCTCCCACATTGGATCCTAAATCAGCACCGGAGACACGGTCCAAAAAGGCCAGGAAAAGAATGGTGAGAGCAGCCCAACAGGCGGCTAGGGCTAAGGGCCCACTGTCAGATTGGCTGATACCTGAAGAGAAGGCTACTGAAGTGGACGATAATGACAAATCTGTGCTGTGTGAAGAGCCTGATCAGGAAACCAGCATATATACTCAGCCGGAGTATGTGCCCGAGACACAGGCGTCAGGGGAACCCGGGGAGTCACCATCACTGGATCTGAAGAGAGCAGTGAACGATACAACTACTAATCGCATCTGCTTCATCAAGAACTTATACCCCAGCGGCAAAAACCCCTGGTTAGCACGCTCTGAGTTGCTCGCCAGACTATACCACATACCCCAACTGTGTTTAAAAATCTGAGGACTTTCTTTTCATTGAACCACTTGGCTGTCCTAATCCCAATGTCTCGGCCATACATTGTACCTTTCTGACTACGGCGCAGTTAATCAGGAATCACAAAGAGGACATGATGGCTGTGGACATTGAGATTGATGTGGATCCTATGGAGAAGGGCCTCTTATCAAAACCAGAAGACATTACGCCCTCAGTGCCGGCTGAGACTGTACCTAAAATGGGGGAGGGGGATAACCTTGCACTGGCTAAAATACAGCAAGCCTTGAAATCATTGCTAGAATCTATCCCACAAATGCTAAAGAACCACTGATGTTTATCATTACTTTCTTGGAACTGCAGAGGCTTTTCTCATCTTCTGGGATCTGAGGGCTCGGCAGACCTACTGTCACAATATAGCTGTATCTGTCTCCAAGAGACATGGTCTCTCGACCCACTTTTACTTGATGGCTTTGTTATACACCAAGCGGAGGCTAAACGTGGCAGTACGGGCCGTCCCTATGGGGGGCTTCTAACTGGGGTAATGAATGCGATCACATCTCGTAAGATACAGTGTAAAGCCGAGGAGCAGCTCTTGGCAGTAGAAGTTGAACTACACGACGAAAGAGGCCTGGGAAGATATCTAGTAATCAATCTTTACAACCCCCCAGGAGAATTGATGTGTGATTCGTTACAGGAGGCGATCCAGGACCTGTTGTCTTCCTGGTGGCTGAGAGATGGAAATGTGGCTGTGATGGTCTTGGGCGATTTTAACTGCCATATCACTGATGAAACATTCATATCCTCTAATCCTGACCTTAACACTAGGTGTGAAATGACCCATGGAAAGAGAGAAGCTGAAGGGCTAGGCTGGCTGCAATTGTTTGGAGCTTGGGACATGGCCATGATTAACGGCCGTACCAGGGGAGATCGACCGGGGAAACGCACTTGGTCTAACGGTGCCTCTTTTAGCACGTTAGACTATATATTCATGTGCCCCGAGCTATAGACAAGAGTAACTGACATGGCCGTGAAGCATAATGAATGGAGAGACCACGCATCGCTACAGTGCACTTTATGCATCTCTATTCCTACATCTGTACCTCCTAATATAGGCAGTATCCAAACCAACTGTGCAGGATCCAGAATTGTATGGTCCGAGAGAAATATAAGCTCCGCTATGGAAGCACTTAAGTCTACGGCCGCCCCAGATTTTCTTGAGTTTGAATATATGTCGATCAATGAGATTGAGGATTGGATATCCAAATTCTCAGGCCAGCATGCTACGGCCAATAAGGGTCATATGCTAAAGATAGGGGGGTGCATACCCCCGTTCAACAGGGAAATTAGGGACGCTAAGAGAGGCCTCAGAGCGGCTATTCGAGGTCTGAAACCGAAGAATTTATCTGGAGCCTTATACCGGGAGAAACTAAAGATAATTAAAAATCGATACAGAGCAGACATCAAATATATTAAGAGCTCTGAAAAAAACATCAGGTATCAGAAGCTAGTACAAACGATCTGCACTAGAAACTCTCGCAGCATCTGGTCTCTCCTAAACGAGAACAGAGAGAAGGCCAAAGGCCCCTTAGTTAACCCAATAAGTAAGGAGGCATGGGAAAAGTTCCTACTAGATCGGAACTCAGGAGTAATAGAAACCTTGAGCAGCTCTATGGTGAAGGTTCCCTCTCCGTTGCCCTTTGACATCTCTGTAGAGGCAATAATGAACAAAATAGTTGCCATCAAGTCCTCTAGATCCCCCGGACCCAACGGACTAGCCAATATAGTGATTAAGAGCCATCCTCTATTTTGGGCCAACTTGTTTGCGCTACTTTTCAATAAAATATTAGAGCAGAGGGCAATCCCCAGATCATGGCAAACGGCCATTCTTATTCCGGTATTCAAAAAAGGTAGCCGTTTGGATCCTAATAATTACAGGCTGTTATCCATGTTAGATATCTCTGGTAAGCTATTTGCCTCGTTGCTACTCAGTGAGCTGAAAAAAAGGGTGGACAATTCAAAAATACTCAGTAGATTCCAATGCGGGTTTAGGCGGGATTTCTCCAACGCACATAACCTCTTAGTTATGGATATACTGCGCACACGGGCACTTAGCAAGGGGCAGTCCCCGCTGTACGCTTTATACATCGACTTTAAGGCCGCATTTGACTCTATCCCCCGAGGGAGACTATGGGCCAAGCTAGAAAAATTGGGATGCCCGACAGGCTTGTTATATTACTTAAAATTACTCCATCACAACACTACAGCATGCCTTAGACTAAATCAGGAAGGACACTTAACACGAAAGGTGACGCAAGACAGTGGGGTAAAGCAGGGATGCGTTACTGCACCTCTTATTTACAACCTGTATGTGTACGACATCCCGGCAGCCCTGGCTGAGGTCGACAATTGTCCACCTAAAGTCGGGGAAGTACTGTGCGCAGTACTTGCATATGCAGACGATTTGGTTATCTTTGATAACACCATAGGTAGCTTAAGGCATTCTACTACTTCTCTCTGGGACTACGCCAGAATTAATGACCTAGTGATCAACCTGGATAAGACAAAAGTATTAAGATTCACGAGGAAAAGAGCAACTCGCGTGAATCTGATGGTACATGGTAACCTAATACCCTACGCTCCATCCTACCGCTACTTAGGAGTTGACATTGAGCCCCTAGGCGACTACTCACTTTGTAGACAGGGGCGAATCACAAGAGCAATGCAAGTCACCTCACTTATTTCCTCCTTTACAAATAAGCAGGATGGCTTCACCTTATGGGGGATGCGTCATCTTTACATCCAAGTGTTTGCACCCATGATCATTTACGGACTTGAATCACTGCATACTAGGGATCAAGGGTGGTTACAAGTGCTGGAGGGCAAGTTCTGGAGACAAATCTTGGGACTATCTCCGGGGATACTGATGGCACTGATTAGATTACAGCTGGGCTTTCCCTCCCTTAAGGCTATGGTTCTGAGGAAAAGAGCTTGTTTCCACCTCAAGATGATAAGTGACTCTAATAACCCCCTTCTATCCGTGATCCACCAGGAGGTGACCAAAAAATATTCCACCTCACCCTTCAATAAAAACATGGTTACATTTTTTATTGACATTGGCTGGATACACAGAGGGACTATGGTCACAAAGGAAACCATACATGCATTAGGTAATAAAATAGACAGATGGGACTGGCTAGAGAATTTTGCGCACATAAGTAATCTTGAGACATATCATTTTGTCAAATACCGGCTGTATAATTTCATGAAGCCTCAAGCTTACTTATCTCTCTGCCCCTCCAGGAAACTTAGACGCTTCATCATTCTGTTTAGATTAGAGCAATTACCTACTTTGTATAGCAGAGGGGCTTGGGAGAAAATCCCTGTGGACAAGCGTATATGTCGTCTCTGTAAATCCCCAGATTGTCTTGAGACAGCTAGACACCTTATCACGGGATGTCAGACACTGAGAGACATTATTCTTCGCCATCTGGGCGATTTTGTACACGACTGTGCAACAATACATGATATGTCTTTCTGGATTTATTGCACCAATACCAGCAACATGCATTTATTTATTGCACTTTATAACATTTGGCAACAAGCGGAACTTGGCCTAAAGGGTGGGGTGGAACCTTCCCAAGACTGAGGAGCACATGAAAATACTCAGAGTTCCTCTATGGAGAGGGAAATTAGCTTCCCACGTAGTATACGTAATGGTTCTTTTCTGCTATAGTTTTTAATGTTGATATGCATATATGATTTTATCTGTTTCTAGGTTTATGTACATTCTATATTGAGTATAATGTTTTGTATTTTGCAATATGTAAAACTGTATGTGTAAAGTCTGAATTTCTTTTCATACTATATCACATTTAAGAATTTGTTTGTTTGTTTGTTTATCCCACACAGCCTTCATATATGTGGATATGAAGTTTTATTCCCTGTCAGAAATGACAATTCTTTGGGGAATCCAACACAGAGAATATCCCTATCAACGCTTTTGCAGCCACAGGGGCTCTGATGCTTACCAAGGGTACAGCTTCTGGGTACGGAGTGGCATGGTCAACCAAAACCAAAATATCCTGGGTCCTTGAGGTTCTGTGAGGATCCAAATGACCGCCAATGTCCATGCCAATTCTCTTGAAAGGCCACCCAACCACTCGGAATTTAAAGTACCTTTGTAACTCCACCAGACTTACCTGATGCTTGGAAAGTCAGACAGGACCTTACAAACGCCTTTATTTTGGACCAATGGCCTCAAGGGTTGCTTACCGCACTGCTTCTTTGGCACTAGATCTCGTGATTGCAGCAATTATTTCAGCACTAGCCTTGTCATTCCCTAACAGACTGTCCAGTAACATTGCATCCTTGACAGTGAAACACAGCTGAGAGGTTCCACCCCTCCAGCTAAACTCTATGAAAGCCAGCTGGCATCTGGTGAGGCCATCAAATTCCCTGACTAACTTGTGAGGACCAGGAAGAATCTGGTCCTCGTGCAAACACTGTCATTGGACAGCGGTGATACTTGCAGCAGTATTTAGAAGTGCTGTGGCTTTGTGCCCGTTTTTAACACATGGTCCAAAAATATTGCTGTGTTAGTGGAAGCTGTCACCTCGATGGAAGATAACTTTCTCACATAGGGCTGTTAGTCCCTGGCCTTGTGGTAAATCATTGTCTATGATGCCTATGCTGACTATTGTCTATTCCTTCATGAGAGTAGCACTAACTATGGTCTGCCCATGTCTACCCTTGAAAGGTGGATTGCTTTTTATATGTGTCATGTCACCACATAGAAAGTAGGCTCTTGGAGCTGTGGAGCTGGGGCCCCAAGTGCTAGGGGTGCCCTCACTCATTCTTTATGTGGATGCTGAACAATGAGTCAGGGATTTCCCTTTGTACTTTTGAGGCCCTTACTTGGCAGGGGTGAAGCTTGTGCTCTTGCCCTCTTTATGTTTATATTTAGGAATTGCCTTCTCATCTGGTTTAGATGTAGTTGTCTGAGCCTTCTTCTGAACTCAAGTGCTCACCTACATGTCAGCAGCCTGTGCAAGCTCCCTTGAGTCTGTGATACCCTTGTCCAGTAGATGCTGGTATAACACCATTTCACAATTTTTTAGGATATTCTCACATGCCATCAAATTGAGCATGGGCTCAAAAGTGTCAGGTTTGTTACCTGTAACCCATCCATTTAGATATTTCAAAGATTGATACGCAAACACCTCAAACGTTTGTCTTCCTTTCTTGGTGAGTTATCTAAAGCTTGTGAGGTCCTGTTTCTTCCACATCCTGCATGCAGAAGGCAGGCTTTATTCCCTCAAAGCAATCAAGTGTGCCCTTCCCCATATCATAAGGAGGGATGTAGTCCTTCGGGGTATGGCACCTAGGCTTCCCTTGGGTGCTACGGCTGCAGGTACTCCCTTCCACATTGTAAGACTTCCGTTCTTCACTTTGCTGCTCTATATCCATATTGGTCTGGAGCTAAAATTCCCTATGAGTCTCCTCTTCTAGCATCACACCAGCTCTGTGTTTTTGCTCCTCTAGAGCCGCAGCAGCCCACTATTCCTGTTCCACCAGTGCAGGAGCATTCCTATGTACCTCTAAGACACATTTATTTTCATCAATGAAGAGTTCCCTATGGATCAAATCTGCTCAAGGTTAGCTAAACCTGGACTTAATGAAAACACTTTTCCTTTCAGAGGTTTGAGACCTAGCTGAGACCTGGGACCTCTGGGAGACTAGACTTCCTGCATTGTCACCCTCTGCCATCCACTTTCATGCCCCTCAGAGAAATGGGATCTCGAGCTGGGAGCTCAGATCTGGGGAAATATCACAGCTCCCGGGCTTCCTCAAAAACGTTGAGTCTTCTGTACTTTACCACCACAAGCCATTTCCGCCGCTTTACAACGTTCTCATAGTTCACCTACTGACAAGGTGGTTGCAGAGCACATAACAAGTTCCATCGAGCACTTAATATGTTTTCCTTGGCAGTGAAACTAATGTTAAATGTATACTTTTATTTTGGCTGAGTAGGCCGTAGGCACAGTCTGTCCCAAATCCCAACTGCTGCCCTCCAGAGTGATAAATTGACTTGTACTCTGCAGGAACACAAGGATGATTAGAGGTTACATTTCCCACTGAACCCACACACTTCTACAAACCGAGTTCCGACACAATCAGAAAGGTGGAACAGACACAGTTAAGAGATATACTTCCTTCACCTTTTGTGTCTGAGGGAAGGCTATACTCTCAAGCGGTGCACAAATGTGGTTCTGTAGCAACCCAATCAGTGAAAGGTTAACCGTCCAAAATAAAGGAATGTCAAATCAAGATTCTGTAAAAATGTATATACTTTGATCAAACACAAAATGCACAATAATGACTAACAAAAAACACTGTAAAAAACCACCCCTTTAAAAAGAACACAGAACATGCAAAGATAGAAAAGATGCAGCAATCTGGGTAATGAGACAAGAGGGAAAAAAGTCAATTAATTAGCAAAAATGTTTAAAGGATATTTGTTGAGATTACAAAAGGGATTACAATTATCTAGGGCCCGATGATGAACCGGGAGGCAGATCCCAGTCAATAATACCTCTGCAAATGTCTTGGTGGTTCAATGGTGTTGAACCAGGCTTCTCCACGTTAAACGTGGGTTAGGCTCTGATGGAGGATGCAGCAGTCATGATGGTCCAGCAGCAATAGGTGTTTAGTTGGGATTGAATGGAAGGTTGATGCAGTCTCAAAGCATTTGCTCAAGCTAAGCCGATTGGACGGTCATCATATTTGGTGTGGCAGTGAAGGATGGATGGCAGTTGAGCTGGTACCAGTTTGCGCACATGAGTTGGTTTGATGTGGATGCTCTGAGATAATTTTTTGGGTGGATTTGAAGTGATTTGTAGGAAGCTGAAATGTGTGACAGAGAAAAGGCTGAAAGTTATTTTACCAAAAATAACTTTTGGTTTTCTCTCCCCTGAACATTTCAGACAATCCCCTTGCCCCCACCCCCTTACTTACATGTGGGTGGCACACATTGTTGTGTGCTGCCGTCTCCAGCATCCCTCTGTGACGCCAGTTCCCTTCACTTTTTTTTAAATAACTTTATTTAGACGGGAGCAGGGAATACCCCATTGCAACCCCTGCTCACATTACAGTGAATTAGGGTGTGGGGCAAACCCATGCAGACCCTGTTGCCTTCTTCACTGTAATGGTTTGTATGGCATATTTGTTCAAATATTGAAGCTATATGAGATTTTTGTATTGCCTAATTTCAGTCAAATATGCCATACAGCTTTTTCTCTTCAGTCTTTTTGGTTGTTTCCTTTGGGTGACACCATGGTTGGTGTGGTCAATCGACATATAGGAGCGATGATGAAGAAGCCGGTGCTTCGAATGGTGACTGGAGAAATGCAAGGCAGCAGTAATGAGGTAATTTGGAACAGCAATGTATATTCAGAGAGGGTCATGATATGATATGGCATTTATAACGTGCCTATACACAAGTGTTTCAAGGCACCAAAGGCAACTAATTAGGAACCAGGAGTAGTGCTTGATGTTGAACACACTCAAATCATGGCTCACAGCTGGTTGGGTAGAAAATACAGGGATCCTGACTTTTTTTGGCTTTCAAGAGGTGTGAGCCCCATGGTTAGTCCTTTCCATGGGCTCCCAACATGGGGGAGGCTGGCACACACTTTCAGGGGTGCTGCAACACAGTGAGGTCCCACGAAATGCAACAGGGTGGCTGGTAGAGATGCAGTCTTGGTCCCACAGCACAGTACACCCCCAATGGTTGCTGGGGATAGTTACTGGACAAAGCTAGCCTCTGCTTTAGAACACCTTCCTTTAGCTGACAACTTCAGGACATTAGAAAGGACTGCTCTCTCAGCAAGGTCCAGCAAAATCTTCTTGCAGGGTTTTATTCCAGAGATGATTCAAAGAAGTGGTGTGAGACCCCTTTGTTTCAAGGTAAAGTCCACAGGAGATTGGACTAAAGCTTGGCTTCTTCAGTGGTCCAATCCCTGCTTTTGGAATGATGGAACCTTCTGCCATCACACCCAAAGTGCTGTGTGCTACAGGAAGTGGAGCTGAAATGAAAGAGAGAAAGGACGAGAGACAAAAGATGGCACAAACATCCCCCACCTGTACAGAGGTCTCCCTGTCTACATTAATTCCATGCCTTCTCTTCTCAATAGAATCAAATGAAATGCAGCACACTGCTATGTGGCTTAGCCCTTTGACAATGGGTGTGCCCTTTTGTTTCTGTTTTTGGGCAAGCTTCTTGTGGAGTGGGGGTGGCTGTCCCTGGGGAAAGGGTATTACCTATGGTTACAAAGCAACAAAGAGAGGCAATCTCCCAAGGCTACAGTCCATCAGCTGTCAGGGGGAAACTTGTCTGGAAGGAATAGACACAACCCTTCCACAACTGAACTGGGCGCACAATGCTGACACATGTGTGATATTAATTTAAAGTTGTTGGAATAAATATGAGAGATGCTGTCCATCATACCCTAACTCAGTTATGGCTTCTTTGTACAGATTGAGAATAGAAAGAATCAGAATTTAATCTGGTTCCATGTGTGCTCACACCATGCTCCCCTGCTCCCTTGTAGAGGAAAATGGCTCATTGTACTTAATATTAAAGTATTTAGACACAAAGCGTTGCCATCAGCCAAATTCCAAAGATTTCTTTAATTGAAAGGATTAAAGCATGCCCAGCAATTGTATGCCAATGCATTTCAGACTATGTCCGTCTTCAGGGTTTAAGGCAATGTCTTCATCAAATACATGTCGATATTGTATCGAAAGCACCATAGTGATTACAACAAATGACGGTTAATCAAAACACCGGCTTTCACTATTAAAAAATAACGAACCAATCAAAAAGCAAATAGTGACATTGAACAATAAAGGTCATACATACCATTTGAGAATTGATGGAATCAAAATAAAAGGAAAAGAAAATTGAACAACATGTTAAATAACAGAATGTTTGAACCCTCTAATGACGTTTACATTCGATAATGAGTCTCCCTTAGACTATTGCAAGCTGCTGAACACCAATACCTGAATGAATTGGTCATGTTTTATGGATTGGGCGTCTAGTTCTCAGAGAGTCATGGATCTGAAATGACCAAGGTGTGTTCACTGTTATACATTCCTCTAACGGGCATTTGTGTTTCAATGTGTTGCACTTATAGAAACTCAGATTCTGCCTACCTTGTCTTGTACCGACTATGCTTCATGTCTGCACGCTGTGTAAAAGAAGAACAAAGAGTCCTGTGTAATATACTCTAGTCAATCACATTGTGCTACATGTATAAGTCTTCATAATCACATTATGAGTCTACTCCTCAACTTGTGTCAGTTTACCAGAAGTCAGGATGTGCAAGTTCCATCTACACCACTCCGAGAAGGCGGCGTCCCACTTGCCTGTCCTAATAACTGTTTCAGGGCATTGCTAGTTGACATCGCGCATGCGTCTCCCTGCATGTCGTTGTGTCTGATTATGTTTAATGTTTGGTCTATAATATAATTAGCTGATTTTATCTAGTCAAATATGAAAAAACAAGTTGTGTATTTTGTTTTGTGCTGTATGAAAACTGCAATCCTAAACTTAAGAATCAGATCTCTTATTCTAAGGCTGGAGCCACGAGGCGTCGCCAGGCAACGCTAAGCGCGCGTCTCAGAACATAGTGATATATTGGGATGTTTTGCAAAGGTGCGTCCATGGTAACTGTTCCCTCCTGTCATCACTGTGGGTGGAGTCTATCCAGGCTTCTTTGTAAAGATTAACATCCCACCTGGAATGAATCCTCAGAGTTATGCAGTTTTTGTAACAGGGTGGTATATCTTAAATGCAGTCCCTGCGCTGCATAGAGTTTGCTGTCACTGCAGCTGTCAAATGTGCACTGTAACCTCTGAACCTGCTTTGTGCCACTGGAAGAGCAGGTGTTGCAAATCAGGATACTGATGAAGCAGGATCCAGATACACACTATTCTTTTGGGAAGCAGCTTGTAAAAGGGGAATCTGATCAGCAGATCACCCTTTCAGACATGGAATTACCTGCATCTTTTTTTATTATTTAATAGAAATTAAAAAAAAGCCAGGGCTTGAACACCCTTGCCACATGGCAATTCATCACATCATCTTTCAAAGTTGTATAAGGTAAAGTGAACTGTGCAAGACCAGCTTTAATGTGCGAGTTATCCAGTCATGCTGTTTGGGGTCACCCAGAGTACAAGGTAATGAATTAGATTATTATTATTATTATTATTATTATTATTATTATTATTATTATTATTATTATTATTATTATTATTATTATTATTATTATATTTATTGAGATATAGAAGTTGTTGGATTGGATTCCCTGTTGATTGTATGTTTATTTGTATATGGGTCTTGCTATTAGGTTCTGGCATAGGGGCAGTTTTCTCCCAGATCACTTAAAAGTACTTCTATCTCGTTAATTAAAATGTTATCATCGTTAATTTGAGCCATGAGTTTGGCAGATTTGTGGGCCTTATTGGGCAGTGAAATTTGGGTTGTTGCTTTCAATTTGGTCATGTTGGAGAGTGCTTCAGTAAGCCCATTGAGAAACTCAGACTTAAACTCTGCCGGTGCAGTAAGGAAAAAACTAAAAGACAGGCCTTCTCTGTCTATGTCACAAGAATCTGGATCCTCCTCCTTGCCAAAATCAAACTTACCCCTCACTTCTACAGTTCAGGAAAGAGCTCAAGAACTTCCTCTTCAAGGAATGGCTCCTCCCTAACACCTAAATCGATGCACCTTCAACTTCCTACCTTATTTTAGACTTGATAATCTGATCCTCACTGTTTCTTCCACTTGTTGCATGTAGACCCATTGATGACTAAGGTTCTACATGCCCCCGATTGTTGGATCTTCATTCCTTTGTTTCTCTGCTTCAATAGCCATTTTCTTTTCCCAATAATTTTAAAGTGCTTTGGTGTTTCCGGAAGCTAAGTCTGCATTCAAAACATACCCTAATATAACAATAATAATAATAATAATAATAATAATAATAATAATAATAATAATAATAATAATAATAATAATAATAATAATAATGACCCTGTGGTTATGGTTAAGTTGTGTTTCTAGTATAACAACGCATAACGAAGCCACAAAATACTTTGCAAAAAAAGTATAAACCGCCCTCTGAATTGTTTTGCAAAGGTTGGTGTGGTTTCATCAAAGAGCAGCAAAATTGTAGAGGGGTCCCAAAACATTTGAAATCCAGATAGACAATAATGAAAACAATATTTGCTTGTGACTACAGTCCAAACAGCCTGATGGATTTGCACCAAACCTGTGAGATTAACAGTGCCCTGCTCCCAAAGGGGTGCTTTTACAAATTTGGTGTAAATCTGACCAGTATATATTTTGTAAATGGCCAAATATCGGTAAAATACATAGTGATATCTCTGTCTGGTCCACAGAGTCACTTCCTGCGTCATTGTCTGAAAATGCCTCTCAGCCAAACAGAAATCTGCATGACTCACACGCATCATACGTGGCCATTGATTGAACAATTAAGAAATGTGAAATGTGTCAAAAGTTTTGAAATGAGCACCATATTGTATTCATAAACTTTGTCCTTTGTTTGGGGACACTCTATTCTAAAAAACTTTGTAAAATACATGTTTGATTATGCTGAGGATGACTGCGCGCCAGGGGAGGGGGGAGAACATTTGTATGTTACTGGGTGTAAAAATGGTTGCATGGTTGTCACCATATTCTCTGTAATTTTTACTGTCCACTTACAACACGGACAGCAATAGGCATGCACAGACATCCATTGAGAATGGTGATGTTATCTTAAATGCTACAACAACAACTGATTTGGGTTTCATACTTATGTAATGGAACTAGTACATGTGATTGTGGCTATAGCCAGATTATTTGGGGCAGGCACACAACAGAATGTTTACTTTTGGTTTAATGCCCCTAACAATCTGGCCTCTACCTATGGCGAGAGCAGTTGCTTACCTTTGGGTATAATAGTTATGTACTTTTAACTATGTGACCACTGACTAGAGGCAGAATAGTACTTTTAGCATTTGAATATAGAAGTAATAGTGGAAGTCACATTACATATTGTTGTGGCCATGACCAATGGGCAGATTGTTCACACAGGTGGTGTTACCTTAACCTCAACCACTTCTTTTTTTTCACATATGCAGCATGGTGGCCTGAAGTGGTTGTGGCACAATTGTGGAATATTATGCCTACTGTATGCATGTTTTTTTGCCAAGAGATACTTGTGTGTGTGTGTGGCATTAGTGAGTTTACAATTATATTTAGTGCCATCTGCATAGTATCATAAAAGCATTAATATTATATATTGAGCATGTGAATCTATTTGCACATTTTGAAGATTACCTGAATTGCAAAATAAGCATAATATGCCATGATTTAAATTTTTTGTTGAAATGGGATTGTATAACAATTTGGTATAGGTAGATACACGCACAAATTGTTCATTAGGAACATGCTCTTGAGAAACATGGTTGGAGAGACTGCATGTATGTTTCCAAATGTATGCAATTTGGATGATTGTATTTATTGTGATGTGTTCTGTCTCTAGTACCTCTAGAATTCTTGTGGATCCTCCTGTGTGTTTATGGTGAATTTAACAATTCTTGCACAGTTGTCCACTTCCAGTATTATCCCAGAGACACTACAGATAGTCTTTTTAAAGGTTTCCATTTTTGAGGCACAGTGTACATATCCATATTTGGAGTAGACAGTGCACACAGGCTGTTGTATTCTGGGATTCAAGGAATGTCAGTATTGACTTGGTCTGCATCAATGTTTTCTAAGACTATACGGTGAGTGTAGTAAAATGTGAAAATGCTACATGACTCATACCTTCTTTGAAGACTGTGCTGCCAATGTCTACAGGTGCATAGTCACGGGTTAGACCTAGTGACAGTTTATGCAAGAGACAGAGAGAATTGTTCTATGAATACATACATATCTTTAAAAAGAAGGAAACTTGCTATGGTGGGGGATTGTTTTGTTTGTGTAAGTTTGTCAAACTGAATATTGTTTTCATTTGGATATGTTTGAATGCCAGCAGCTGTTCCAATTGCACCATTGATTTCTCTACGTCAAGGTTATGTTTTAATCTAACAGTTTGCAAGGTTTGGCATTAAACACATGCACTGTTGATTGAGTTGTGTTAATTGTTCCATTACATCAGAGGCAGATTTGGTCCATGCAGCTAATTTATTGATCTACTTTTAAAGAATGACTTTGCTTCTTCAGTAAGTACAACATTTCTAATGCTTTTTAAAATATGAGCATTTGTTGAATCTGCAGACTGACACATGTTGTGTGCAAGTTCTCAGTAGCGAAAATGATGCCACGGATTGACATTGCCTATGTTGCTGAATGTAGTACTGTATTCATTGTAACCTAATGTTTTGAATATGGGTTGATTTTTCACTGGTGTTAACTGGAGTTCCCCAAAGACAATGACATGTGTTCCTCCAAACTGTTCTTTGTAACCAGTTATTACAACTTCCAGCATCTTAGATGAATTAAAGCAAGCATTGGTTTGGAAATCATAATTACTTTGATTTGTCTTCTAAACATGTCCTGATTGTTTTAATTGAGAAAGTTATGCCAGAACCAGCTTCATCACGTACATACATGAGCAGAGGTTTGTAATTTTTTACAACTGCAACTATCATTTTCAATAGCTTCTTGGTACATGGTGAGTTTTTCATCATTATTTAGTAATTTGAGCACTGACAAATTGTTGGGATTGAAAAATTGTGTTATCTACTTCATTCATTGCTATTTCTGCTTTGTGTTGAATTAATGGTTCTCCAAGTTGTTCTTGGCTTCCTGTAAGAGATGGTTGACTACCTTCAGGAGTGTCTATATCTAGTTGTCTTTCTATTTCTTCTTCTTGTTGGCGCTCATTGTCTAACATTACTTTCTACCATTTAAAAATGTACATATAGTATACTGCTTTAATTTGCCTTGAATACAGCTTCAAATGTGTCATTGTCACCTAACAAGCCTTTATCTTGTATCAATGGTTTGAATAGTTGAGGTAGACCAATATAATAAAGTGTTCTATACTCTGCAGATTTAAATGTTTGTAAATTGTTAATTAGACAGTGTTTTGAAAGTCTCACTAGACTTAGTTGTCTCATTTGGTATAGCATTATTTTTGTATGTCTAGTTTTGGGCTATGTCATACAAGCACATGTTGCCGTTTGAGTAGTGTGTGTCAATCAGACAATTTTTTTTTTTAATGTCTTGGCTGTTGTGATTTTCTGTAGTTTAATATTTGATTTCTTGGAAGTATTTTAGTGTTTTAAAGCTGGACCAAGGTTGAGCCAGAGAATGTTTTTAGATTCCCCATTCAAGGTTGTACCTGTTAAGTGATCTGTTAAGTGATCTGAAGCTTCATAGGACTTACACTCACTATGTGACAGCATTTTGATATCAAGGCTATACATTTTTTTGTAAAAGCATTTTGTCAGATGATATGTCATCCCAGTCGACATTTAGCTCTGTTTCCTCACCTTTGGCTGTGACAAATCCTGCAAACTGCAATTGCAAGTTGAATAGTCTACAATGTCTATTTTAGCATTCCACAAGAGTGCAATGATAGGATCCTAATAATGTGTGTACTTGGATGCTTTATGTCTTTTAATGTTGTGCGTATTTTTGGGAGATTTCTCTTTCATGCTGTGCCTAACAGAAGACATGAAACTATTTACTTGACCTTTGGTACAAACTGGTACATGGACTCATGACATTTGGTATTTCCCTTTGGTTTGGTATCGACATTGCCAATATTTGCCACAATTATGATGTTGGAAACTTAAGATTTGAGTCTGTTGGTCATTATGGTCATTACGTATGTCATCTGAGGGGATTTTATAGGTAATGAACTTTTCAATAAATTGTAAAACAGTGTCATCACAGTCATGGCCAAATTTGTGAGCATTTTTAATCCAGAAAAGCATCTGCATGTGTGGTGCTCCTCTGGACTGATATTGTATCTTAAGTGGATGATAATTTTATTACAGATAAAGTGTTACGTGGCAATAAAACAATAGTGAAAGCATCTTGGGACATTTACAGAATTGCGAGAAAAGATATTTCTTGCACATTTTATGTCCATCCCTTATTTATTTTCACTTCGTAGGAACTAATTTAAGTTATCCCACGCATATTCTGCACAACTGAAAGTAACTAACCATGTGGGGGGCCTAGGTTCCTTAACATGTAGCGTACATCAGCATGATGTCACGCATGATGTCACGTTTGTACCATACATATTTGCCAAGAGATTTGAAAAACATGAATCCAACACTTCATCTTTGTCTTTTATCTTTTGATTGAGTTCACTAGCTGACATGTTTAGAACGTGGCTTCTTGCTCTTAGTGTGTGTGCAACCACATAACATAGAGTTGCTAGTTTGCTTTCAAACAAGAGATGGAAAATGTATTCAGAATTTTTGCCTGTATCATGAATCTTCAGAATACATTTGTGCAGATCGATATTCTGATGCACTGAATTGTATGGGTCTTTCATTGTACCTCCTTTTCCTGCAAGGAAGCATAGTGGAAAACAACATACTTCTAAACATTTTTCCCATATACGCTCATTAGAGAACCTTTGGCTTG
Organism: Ambystoma mexicanum; assembly: GCF_040938575.1. Taxonomy (NCBI): domain Eukaryota; kingdom Metazoa; phylum Chordata; class Amphibia; order Caudata; family Ambystomatidae; genus Ambystoma; species Ambystoma mexicanum. Next base: position 837,704,941 of record NC_090935.1, on the reverse strand, counting down.
ACACATTTGATATGTTTCTAATGTATCTTTCATGCTGTCTCTGGAATTTGGTGGGTGAATTTTATATTGGTCAAGAATTGTGTCCACATAGAGAGTATCAACAAGTTCAAATTGACCAGTTTGTGGTGAATATTCAAATACGTGTGTTGTTTCTTTTAAGTTTTCTTCTAAGTGTTTGGTGTTCTGACCCAAGTTTGGACTATTATGCTACAACATTTGGTGCTGTGGGCTTAGGAAATCCAAGATGGCCGAAAAAGCCCACATGTGCGACAGAATGTATGAAAACCACGCAGTTTGTGCGCACACCAAAATGGTCGCCTGACTTGCCACCCCCGGTGCGGGTGTGCTGGGTCAGAAGAGCCATGAGTGAAATGGGGTGCCGAAGAGAAAAACAACAGTGCCTGTTCGCTAGAAAGCACTTTAGAAATCACCCTTTGTTTCTCTGAAGGCAAGCTCAGAATGCCCATTTCAAACATTGCAGAATATCCAACAATCTCACTGAACAGCAGCAGACATTTGACAGAGTAAAGTCTTGTGGGCATACAAAATCTGGAAAGAGGATGAGCCTAAAATAATGTTCATAGCAAAACTGGCTGAGCTGTGGATTTCAGCAGTTTAAGTAAATTTGGACTGAAAGACACTAAAAATCTAAATGTTTAAAAGAAATGAGTGACCTACTTTTGAGTGTCACATAGGTTGCAATTGTTTAAATGTCATAGTTTTAAACTTAGAATCAGCATTCTAGCTGCATGCGTAAAAATTGGAAGTTTGATTTGGACAGGAAAACTGGCAGCCAAAAAGACATTTAGCTGAGGCCTGGCTTAAAAAGAGAGGGAATTTTGCCCACCAGCTACCCCCGACAGGAGTTGAGACTTGCACAACAGCTGTGTTCCCAGGCCTAGATGCCTTTTCCTGTTCCCACCAAAAGGGATATGACACTTCTCTGATTGAATTACCTGGGCTCTGCAGGAAATTGAACAAAGCCCTGTCCTGACTCAGGCAAATGTTTTATTGGGGGGGGGGGTCGTAAAAGTGGCTTCCTCCTGGAAGGAAAGGGGAGGAGCACTGCCTGTGAGAGCAAGCTGGCTTGGCAGAACTGGAAAAACCAGAAATTCAACCTTGTGCTGGGGGGAAACCACACCCGTTTGGGGCCAGAACATAAATCTAAAAAGATGGATCATTCATAGAGCGGACTTGTAAAAATTGTATAAGTGATATCATTATTCTTGTGATTTTTCTGTGCACATTTGAAGACGTGTTAGGACCCGGTGGTATGTTCAGGGGGGGTTTTAGCGGAAAAGAGGATATTACTCTAAATGTATGTATGTTAAAAATCTGACACTCCACCACCTAATGCCCACATGCTTTGCAAACATTTGTGTAAATGCGGGGACAAATCCAATATTGGTAACCCGACCAAAAAGTGAAATATGTTGCCATTTTTGAACCCAAGCTCCTAGAAACGACAGAATTGGAACAGGGGCTACCATCAGTAAATGCATGATGTGTGTATGCAATGCCAAACAACTGTCTATCGGGGAAGTATGTATTTGGATCAAATATAGATTGTGTGTAATTTGGCAGGGGAGTGTCCATTCTGCAAGCCATTAAATGACATCGCTCTGACACTCCAATTCTTTTCCCCAATCAAGAGAGAAAGGAAAGCTTGACCAATGGGCAGTTGAGAGAGGGGCTGGCTAGTGATGCTGCACACACACCCACTTTCAAAACACATAAAAGCAGACAGTCAGGACAGATAGGGACATTCTATTCCATCTGCTGCGGGACGCTCTGCCGGGAAAATCCATACTTTACCTCCATCAACCTCCATGGAGCCAACACAGAGACTTCAATCTATCCACCTTCAGAGACCAAGACTTTACTTCAGAATTTGTAGCAGAGAGGTCAACTACAAGCTAAATCCCTCTTTAGCAGGCCTCAAATCTTTGCCACTATTCACAGCCAGGCGAGCTGTTTGAATTCTTTGCAAGAACTCTTGCCATTTGCCAGAGAGCAGTGTTGTATCCAGAGAGAGACCAGCTGAACCGGAGACCGCTGTTAGCAGAACCAGAGAGCTGACCCAGATCACTGTGAAGTGCCGAGACCAGACCGGAGTCCAGTCCAAAACCTGACCAGATCCGTGGCGAGGCCTAATTCAAAAATATATTGTGAGTACCTAGCAGAACTGTGCAGAACCAATCTCTTAGTTAAAATAATACAATTCAATCTATTTTAATCTAACCAGAACTGCCTCCTAACTGTCACCTGTCATTTGCAAAGCTGTCACCTGTCATTTTCTATCTGCAAGCTGTAACCTGTCGCTTTGAACTTTTAAAATTTCAAATCCAAAAAACTACCTTTATTTAATCGTCCGTATCTCTGAAACTGTTTGGGTTAGGAACGTTTCAACAAGCCTAGAACTGACTTCCTACTCCTCATACTTTTGCCATAATCACGATTCTCGCACTCGCAAATTTTACCGCGATTTGCGATTTGGTTAAAAATCCAGCCACGTGTGAAAACAGCAGCTTCCTTGCTTTCCTTGCTATACATTCGTTTGCCTCTTAAGAACCATCCCTGAATCATTGCTAGAGTGAGCCTGGACTAATATTAACTAGATACCACTCACCCTGATCCTCTAAAGGGAATTAAAAGCATTTTAGCATATTTCTCACTACATTGTCACCATATTCAAAGCATTTTGCCTGTGTTTCAAAACTCCTATCTGTTGGATAAGCTGATGGGGGGGAATTGAACTGAATTCTATTTGATTGCATTCTGAGAACTGTGTGCTTCCCTTCCATTTCCTTGCATTGCATAAAGGGGGAGTGGATTGACAGAGAAAAGTGATTACATTGTTTTGTTGAAATCATATTGAGTATTTCTGTACTGCAATTTCATTCCACCTTGCATCCATTTGAAACCATAAAAGTATTGTTGCTATTTTATCCATCCTATAACCACTCATCATTGATTATAAAGAAGTGTGCTAGTGCCGGACTATCCATTATTGATTACTGCTCAGATTAAGTGTGATATTCAATTATTAATTTATTATAAAGTGTGATATAAATATATATATTGTTTAAATTATTAAAACTTGCAAAACAGAACTACTTCGTGGCTCAGTGGGGACAGGGGGATTCCAAGAGAGGGGTGTTATATAGGGGTAGTCATCCAGAACGCATGAACTGGACATAAAGATATATCAATAAGGGTTTTCATTCAGTATTCTAGACTAGGTGTTGACTTAGCTGTAGTGTTGAATTGAATCCTCTTACAAATTGGGGGCTCGAGCCGGACGTTTGGGTTAGATCTATCACTTGTGCAGATTAATACAGTGTGCCAGCTGACCAGATACACATATCCGGTCGGATCACCACGCTGTGTTACGCTGTAAAGCACTCCTCAAAGGAACGCTCTAAGGAAAAGGTCTGTTTTGCAAAAATAAAATATAAACTTCTGTAAGTCAGGAAGGAACTCAAATTCCAGAATGACGACCTTGGTAGATATGAAAATAGCCAGAGAACACTTCTTATATAAGCTATTTGTGAGAGGTGAGTGGACTCATCAGGACCAAACGGTCTGGTTGCAGGCAATCGCGCAACAGTTCACTGAAACAGGGTCAGATAGATGGGGAGATCAGGGTCCCCTACATGTGGCCCTGAGCGAACTATACATGGCCCCGAAGGCCAAGGATGAGCACCACAAGATTGCCAGGGTAGCGGCATATTTATATTTACATATGGGAGCCATGCAGGACAAATGTGCTGAAGGCCAAGATCTGGCGAGTAGGCAACTGCTGGCACTACAGAAGGCCCAATCTGATCTGGACTCTTCTGAGCAGAGGCTGCTCAGGAGCCAGGAGTCAGAAAATGACAGCAGACAGTACATCACTAAAATAAAGGAGGATATGGATGTGCTGCAACAGGAAAAGGCGGACCAGGATACCAGATTTCTGGCCTTGCAGAAGGAGTACCAAGAAGGTTTGGACTCCCTACTGCAGAGCCAGAAAAAGCTGGAGCAACAGTTAGACTTCAATAGGGCATGTGCTGAGCAGGTAGTCACCCTGCAAAGCCACCTACATAGGGAGAGGGCAGAGAGCAATAAACTGATTTTGAAAGACCTGGATACCCAGGCAGAGTTTGACCAGGAGCGCCAGAAAGCTGGTGCCTTCCAAAGGCAAAGGGACGACCTGGCGGCACAGATGCAGGCTCTTAGTCAGGAAAGAGATACCTTAGGCCAGGAAGTCTGCCACTTAAAAAGGAAAATGGAAGAAAATCACCTGGCCCTCCAGGGACTGGGTGACCTCCAAAAAGAACACCAGGACTTGCTAGAGCATACCAGGAGGGTGGAGGAGGCTCTGGCAAGACAGGAGCAGGCCAATAGGGACACAGCTCAGGAGGTAACCCTCCTGCAGCAAAGACTGGCCCAGTGCTCCAGGACCAATCAGGAAACGCAGAGAGAGAATGAGGCTTTCTGCCAGCACAATGATAGGCTCCAACAACAGGTAGCGATGCAGGAGAGACTGATAGAGTCTAGTAAGGCCTTAACTGAGGAACTGAAGGCGCAGGCTCTTGCATTGCAAAAGGGAGCAGGGGCGGATAGAGACCAGGTTCGCTGGGAAAGGGAAACTCCTGAGCATAACCTCAGGAGCCCTAGTAGCAGAGGCCTTTATCTCTCTCAGTCCCTGGACTCTGCCACCCCCATGTTCCCCGGCGCACATGAGCACCGGGCCACAGGGATGGCAGATTACTATCCAGCCAGAAGCATGGGGCTCATAGGCCAGTACCTCCCAGGAATGGATGGGCGGGCATCCGGGTATGGGCACCCAAGCACAGTGCAATTTAGTGGGGAACCCCAGGAGAATAGGCCCATTAAGGGCATCCTGAAAACTTCTGCCCAGTTAGGTCAGTGGGGGGGGTACCCATCAAATCCTGGCAGCAAGGAGGAATCTGAAGACTCCTCTGAACGGCGCTGGACGCAGGAGACCAGGTCCCCACATTCTGCCAGCCATTCCCAGGCTCGCAGAATCCGGGAAAACCTGGAAGAGCAGACAGGAACCTCTGGGAGCAGTGCCTCTGAGTCAGAGGATGAATGGACCTGGGTTACCCGAACCAAAAACTCCAATAAGGCAAAAAGGGCCTTGCTTAAGGACCCATTGAAACAGATTAAGGCAATCAGGAGTGTCATCACGCCTTATCATAAGAACGCCAAGTACTCTGTTTGGGAACACTTGGAGCTCTATGAGCAAATGATGGAGACTTTTCATTTGATGGACAGCCAAAGCTGTATCCAATATGTAAAGTGGACCTTCTCACCAGAATACTCCAGTTTCTTTGCGGGGCTGGAGGACCAAAATCATTTAAGATGGTCCACCTATAAGGCGGCCATCTTGAAACATTTTTCTGTTCACAGAAATCCTCAAGAGGCTCGCAATGCAGCCTACAATTTGCAATGTGGGGAGGATCAGGCCCCACAAGAATTTGTGCAAGAACTGAAACGTGCCTTTGCGCAGACCACCAGAAGGGTGCGCACAGACAGCAGAGAATTTGTTAATACTTTTTTCCATGCCTTGCCCAAATATATAATGACCCAGCTCGCGAGAGATTTTCATGAGAAAAGATCTTTAGACTGGGTCATTGAACAGGCTACCCGGATCTATGAGGTGCAGAAGCCCATGGAAAATAAAAGCAATACCCAGAAAAATCCCAAAACCAACAGCAGCCCTGCTGCTGCCAAGGTGGCAGAGGTAAAGGTCACCCCCGCTTTGGATTTGGAGATGGGGGGGCCTAAAACTAAAAACCTACCTGCACCTAATAATGCTAGGCCCAGAAGGTCCTCGGGCCAGTCACAGACAGGGAGTGAAAGAGGTAGTTCCACAAATGAGGTCCCTCGCTCTCCTGACTATGTAAGTCCCCGTTACAAGGGAAACAGACCAATCCTGGGTTATGTGTGGATTCCTCCAGCCCAAGGGGGGGGGGATCCAGCCAAGCACCTGACCCGGGGAACTTCCCTCCTAACTTCCCCAAGGAGGGCAGAAATTCTCCAAATCCTGGGCAGAACTTTTTCCCCAGGTATCCACCCAATTTCCAGCCCCAAAATCATCCATCCTTCTTTCCCCAATTCCCTGAGCCCAGACAAACTAATCCGGGAGAGGGGAGGCCAAGGGTGGAGGGGTACCAAAATCTTCCCAACCAGGGGTACTACCAGAGAAGGGATAGCTACCCTTCCCGGGATCAGCCCAGGGGAGAAAACAGGGCCCCGTATCAGCCTGAGCGGGTTTCCCAGTTAGAGCGCCAGGTTTAGAACATGGCACAGGAGCTGGGTCGCATGCTAAGGGCTCAGCAGAACCCTCAGATGGGCATGCCGGCACAGAATGCACCAAACTCTGGGCCTGGTGCTCCAGAGCAATGACGGGGGCAGCACCCCGATAACACACCCGTTCCCAGGGAGGAGGCACAAGGGGAAGGAGGGTGTAAAGCCTTGGAGGAAGCTTCCTTCCCAACTTGTAAACAGCCCCTGGAAAACCAGGAACCGGAAACAAAAACTCCTGCCCCTGAAAGCCCGCCTCCCAAGGAGCAGAGGGGGGTAGGAGAAACAAAGGACCCAAACAGACCCACTTTGTGGAGGAGGTACAGGTCTTCCAAATTGAGGGAGAGGGATCCTCAGAGGATCCTGGGGAAAGGACCTTCCCCTTCAGAGATGGGGGAACTCCTCCCAAGGAAAAATGGGTCCCAAGGGATGCCAATTCAGACTGGGGAGATATGGAGACTGAGCTACCGCCACCCATCATCTCATCCCAGAACCCACAATACCAAAATCCCCTGGTTCAAACCCATCCTGATGACTGCCTCCAAAAAGGGGGGAGGCGGCCCAGAACCGGAAGCAGGGGAACCCACAATGGCTCTGATCTCCAGTTGCCAACTTTTTCTTTCAGATTCCCAAGGCTCTCCACAGAATTCTGCCCAAATTTCTTCTCTTGCAATGTCCAAAACCAGAAAGTTAGCCCACCAGTTGTCCAAAAATGTGCATTATCTGTGCCCCCTTGAGGAGAAGGAGGGAAGATATTATGCCCCGGTACAAGTACAGGGGCAGGGTACGATTTCAGCGCTGGTGGACACAGGATCTCAAGCTACCCTTCTGTCCAGAAGGGCCTTTGATGAACTGAATGCAGGAAGGGGAGGGAATTACCAAATTCCTCTCACCTCACCTCCTGGACAACTCCAGAACTTTGACAGGAAGGAAATTCCCGTCGAGGGGACGGCAGATTTGGACATTAAAATTGGGAGACACAAGTTGAAACACCCGGTCATAGTTGTGACGCCAGAGGGCACCCCTTGTTTACTAGGGAATGACCTCCTAAGAAGGTTGTCACCCCTAATAGATTGCGTAAACAAGGTCCTCTGGACCCAGACTAGCCGACCCATAAAATTAAAACAGAGTGTCAACCATGTTAGTTTAAACGGCACCTGCCACATGGTTGAACAAAAATCTGACCAAGTAGAATTTCACTACCAGAACAACCAAATTCCAGACGTGACAGTAATAGCAGTAGGACAACAGACTGGTGATGGGGGGTCCTCTCTATTTCTGAAAATCAACCTTCCTTCCAGTTAAAGGTGGTGTTCCACACTGGAAGGAAACACTTTGAAATTTTTTACTAATCCACAATCAGAAACTCCCACTCCTATAGTCCAGAAAGATGTGAAATCAGCTCAGAGCCTGGCTGATATTCAGCAAATTGGAGAGCAGTTGTTCATCCCTGTTCAGTTAAATGATGGGAAGGACTATGTTCTCGCTCGAGTGTGTGTGAACAACGGTAAGAGCTTCATCAGCGAAGCCATGTTCCGCCAACTCCCAAAAGATCCAGCCATTCCCACATTCAAACTGATAGACAAAGGGGAAATGGACCTGGAAGCACCCAATTCCAAACATCTCCTGCCAAGCAGGTGTATGCTCAAAATCTCCATTGGCAACAAGAGCATAGTCCACAATTGTTGGGTCGTGCGATACGTCACTGCCGCCTTTTACTTAGGCAGTGACATTCTCAATCGCTTTGCCATTAGTTTGGACCTAATAAACTTCAAAGCTTGGTCCCGATTAGCGTATAATCCCATGGGCTTTGATGATCCAGAAAAAGCATTTGGGTCAGCTCAATTGCTACCTTATGCAGTTGAAATTCAGATCAAAGAGGAAGTCACCATCCCAGAAAGGACCCAACAATTCTCCCTGGAAGTGAAAGTTAAAAGAGGACAACATTTGAAAAACCCTGAAGCTTATATACATCTAAATGCTTCTCTCCAACAGCAAGGGTTGGGGGTAAACCCAACTCCATTAGTCAACATAGAACATGACACCATTCTAATAGAGGTGGATAACAGCGACTTAAAGATTATTACTCTAGCCGCAGGCACTATTATTGGAATGGCGGTTGATGACCGACATTTTTCCATCGATTTAGGAAATGAACTGTTAGGACTAATCCCCAAGGACTGTTTTGACAGTGAGAGTGATGACAATACAACACCAGACAGGATTTTTACCCGGCATGGGGGGAACTTCCTGGTGTACACTTCCTGCCCCTATGGTAAGGAAGATGTGACTTGTAACTTCAGAAGGGATGAGATGATTTTCCAGGTCCATGAGGGTTGCCTTTCCCACCTGAAGCTTCCAGTCCAAATCAGCACTCTGACCAGGGACTTCTCGACCCAGCTGGAGGAGGCCGCTGAGATAGCCAAACCAGAAGTCTTTCCAGGCTTCAGGCAGATGGTGGAAGAGAGAGTCAACCTAGCGGATGCCTGTGTGACTCTGGAACAGAAGCAAAAGTTGAAACAAGTCTTCTTGGATTTCCAAGATCTCTTTGCGGTAGACTCATATGACTGTGGTCGCACCGACATCCACACAACAACAATCCCCACGGACCCTGGCATGACTCCAGTGTTTGTGAAGCAATATCGCTTGCCTCTCGCATCAATGGAGTCCTTTACTGAAATAATTAAGAACCTTGAGTCCAGGGGAATAATCCGTCCCGTCCACAGCACCTTCAATAATCCGGTGCTGGAAATATTAAAGCCAAACGGCCAAGGAGACTCTGCGCTGACCTTAGGGAGCTCAACAAACGGGTCCATACTTCCCGACAGCCTCTGCCCTACATTGACCAAGGGCTGGCCCAGATCCAGGGGTCACAGGTATTCACTGCAATAGACCTGACCAATGGCTACTGGACCGTGCCGGTCAGTAGGGAGGACCAATACAAGCTGGCTTTTACCTTTGGGGGCCAGCAGTATACATGGACCCGTACTCCCTTCGGATACCTCAACTCCGGCAATGAATTCAACATTTTCCTACATAAGGCCATGCCTGACCTGGGTGCGAGGGGTTACCTGGCTTATGTAGATGATGTCCTCATCAAAAGTTCATCTGTGGAGGAACACATAGCGGAGATCCGTTATGTTCTGACCCAGTTGAGGGCCGCCAGAGCAAAACTTTCCTTTCAGAAAGCACAGTGGTGTAGAACCTGTGTTAATTTCTTGGGGCATGAGATTACTTCTCAGGGTCTCTGTCCCCAGGAAAAGAAAGTGGAAGCACTTCAGAAACTGAAAGACCCCACAACTCTGCGGGAACTAAGGAGCCTCCTTGGACTGACTAATTACAGCAGAAAGTTCATTGAGGGCTATGCAGAGATCACCAGACCCCTGATTCATCTCTTGAAGGGGGGGTCAAGTGGGAATGGGGTCCAGAACAATCCGAGGCAGTAAGGCAGCTCAAAAGAAGCCTCTCACAAGCACCTTGCCTAGCTTACCCTGTCAGAAAAAAGGAGTTCTTCCTGGAGACGGGGTTCTCTAATACGTGCTTGATGGCAGTATTATACCAAAAGCATGACAAGGTCAATAAAGTAATCTCCTATGCGAGCAAAACTTTATCCTCTGTGGAGGAAAAATTCAACGATTGTGAGAAGGCACTCCTGGCAACGGTGTGGGCATTGAAGAATTACCGCCCGTTTATCCAGGGGGAACACATCATAGTGGAGACCCCACACCAGCCTCTGCAATATCTCCAAAGTGACAGAATCCGGGCCGGAAATGTGAGTAATTCCCGAATTACTTCCTGGATTCTGTCAATGCAAGGCTTTGCTGTGGAGGTCAGTATGGCCAAAACAAGAAGAGTCCCCTCGCGCAAGGTCTGGCTGACTTGCATGATTGTGCCAGAGAAAACTGTCTCGAGGACGAAAGTCTAAAAATCAAGGACAACACGGAGGCATACCTTAATTCCCCACACAAAGTCTTTGAAGAAGACAAGTGTGAGGGAATGCCCACTGTCTATGTGGATGGATCCTCTTACCATGTTGACAACAACGGGGAGAAAGAACTGGTGGCCGGCGTAGGGAATGCATGGGTGAATGAGTCCCCAGAACTCTCCGCTGGATACAAAATTGGTCCCCGAAGTAGTCAGGTGGCAGAATTGATGGCTGTGGAAAACCAGAGGCATGTTATGTGCTAACAACAAACCCTTGAAACATGGGAAGTTGATCCAAAACATTGATGATCTGGTCACATCGAATGGGATGAACATCTACTGGAAAAAGATCAAGGGTCATTCCAAAGTAGAGGGACCAGACACAACTGGAAATGACTTAGCTGATCAGCTGGCCAAAACCGGGGCCCTCCAAGGGGATCTAATTGAGATTGAGTCCCTGTTGGGGGAAACCCAGGTCACTGCTATCACTAGGTCCCAGACAAATGCTCACAATGACCTTTCAATTGCACAATGGAGTAAGGAAACCCCTGATGCTGATTTGATTACCGCTCAGAAGGGGGATCCAATAATTGGTAAATTTTACCAACACCTTGAGGACCCTGAGAACTTTCCCCTGATGGATACCGATTACATTGGGAAAGAGGACCTAAGAGTGTTGATGAAATGTCCAAAAATGTTCCAAATCCAAGACGGTTTGCTTGTAAGGAAATCCAAAGCTGGCCACGATCAGTGGGTGGTTCCTACCTCATTCCGGAGCCTGATGTTAAGTTACGCCCATGATGCGGCCACCGCCGGTCATAGGGGGTTTCACACAACACTGGAAATCTTAAGAGAGGTTGCATACTGGCCACACATGGGGCAGGACCTTGACCAATACTTGAAGGGGTGTCTTGTGTGTGCGCAATTTCAGCCAACATCCCTCACACACCGGGCACCTCTCCAAAAGAGGGGAATGACACTGCCATGGTCAGATTTGCAAATCGACTTTGTAGGCCCTGTGATTCGCTCGACTAGAGGAAACAAGTACATGTTGACCGTTACATGCTTGTTTACCAAGTGGGTGGAATGTCTCCCAGCCCCAAACTGCAAGGCAGAAACAGCAGCTGCCCTGATGATTAACCACATCTTTTCCCATTTTGGTCTACCTCAAAGGATTGAGTCAGACAGAGGTAGCCACTTCACCAGTGAAGTAATGACAAAGATGTGGGAGATACTGGGGGTCAAAAGGAAGTTGTATATTGCTTACCGGCCAGCTTCTTCTGGGGCAGTAGAGAGATATAACCGAACCATTGTGAGCATATTAAAGAAGTTTGTGGCAGATTCTGGGCCAAGTTGGGATATCCGATTACCTCTGGTCCTAATGGCCATCAGATCTACCCCTTCATCTGCAACCAAAATGTCACCGTTTGAGTTGATGATTGGACACAAGATGGTGCTTCCTCAGCATTTGCTCTACAGAACCCAAGAGCAAACGTTGATAAATGCCTCCACAACTCATGAGTATGTGGAGAATTTAAGGAAACACCTTCAGCATGCTTTTGCCTATGCTCAGCGGAATCTAGAAAGATCAGCTGAGAGTATGAAGACCCACTATGACCTGAAAACTTCCAGGAAGGAATATCAGGTGGGGGACCAGGTCTATCTATACATTTTCCAAAGGAACCAGGCCAAGCAGCGAAAATGTTTGCCTACATGGAAGGGACCCTATAAGATTATAGCCAAGATCTCCCCTGTGGCCTACAAGATCCGCATCCCCAAAGGCGGTTTGGCAGAGGGGGAAGACAAGTGGGTCCACATAAACCAGTTGAAGTGTTGCCATCCCAGGCACACTTTGCAGTAACTGAAGGAGTCCTCGGTAATCCCAGAGGGTACCGCTCCAGAGTAATTCAATTCCAACCCTAAAAGATCCTAAATATAGCCTATCAAATTCTGTGTTTCTCAAGTTTATGTGTTCCTGTCTCTTAATTTAAAAAAAAATGTGCATGTTCATATCTGTTGAGTTCTAAAATATATATGCCACCCCACTATATCAATGTTGGGGAAGAAATGTCCATGAATAGGTATTGCCGCTCTTCCTTTGTCATCCTAGGAGAAAGAAAACCTGGAGACTGGCCAAGGAGGACGATCCGGAGACCGGGAGAAGAGACGCAAGGGGCCCAGTGTACCGCCCAATACTCCCATCAGGACCGGCGAGGAGAACCGACTGATCCACCCCTGATGGAGGAAAGGATGCTGAACTTTGTCATCTGCGGAATTGGAAGAAGATGATGCGGACCTCCCAGCACGTGGGACAACATCCTTAGCACCCGACATCCCCTCGACTCAATCCAAGTGCAGTCGGGCGGGGGGGTTTGTTGGGTGTTCTGACCCACGTTTGGACTATTATGCTACAACATTTGGTGCTGTGGGTTTAGGAAATCCAAGATGGCCCGAAAAAGCCCACATGTGCGCCAGAATCTATGAAAACCTCGCAGTTTGTGTGCACACCAAAATGGTCGCCTGACTTGCCACCCCCCGGTGCGGGTGTGCTGGGTCAGAAGAGCCATGAGTGAAATGGGGTGCCAAAGAGAAATACAACAGTGCCTGTTCGCTAGAAAGCACTTTAAAAATCACCCTTTGTTTCTCTGAAGGAAAGCTCAGAATGCCCATTTCAAACATTGCAGAATATCCAACAATCTCACTGAACACCAGTAGACATTTGACAGAATAAAGTCTTGTGGGCATACAAAATCTGGAAAGAGGATGAGCCTAAAATAATGTTCATAGCAAAACTGGCTGAGCTGTGGATTTCAGCAGTTTAAGTAAATTTGGACTGAAAGACACTAAAAATCTAAATGTTTAAAAGAAATGAGTGACCTACTTTTGAGTGTCACATAGGTTGCAATTGTTTAAATGTCATAGTTTTAAACTTAGAATCAGCATTCTAGCTGCCTGCGTAAAAATTGGAAGTTTGATTTGGACAGGAAAACTGGCAGCCAAAGAGACATTTAGCTGAGGCCTGGCTTAAAAAGAGAGGGCATTTTGCCCACCAGCTGCCCCCGACAGGAGTTGAGACTTGCACAACAGCTGTGTTCCCAGGCCTAGCTGCCTTTTGCTGTTCCCACCAAAAGGGATATGACACTTCTCTGATTGAATTACCTGGGCTCTGCAGGAAATTGAACAAAGCCCTGTCCTGACTCAGGCAAATGTTTTATTGGGGGGGGGTCGTAAAAGTGGCTTCCTCCTGGAAGGAAAAGGGAGGAGCACTGCCTGTGAGAGCAAGCTGGCTTGGCAGAACTGGAAAAAACAGAAATTCAACCTTGTGCTGGGGGGAAACCACACCCCTTTGGGGCCAGAACATAAATCTAAAAAGAAGGATCATTCATAGAGCGGACTTGTGAACATTTTATAAGTGATATCATTATTCTTGTGATTTTTCTGTGCACATTTGAAGACGTGTTAGGACCCGGTGGTATGTTCAGGGGGGTTTTTAGCGGAAAAGAGTATTACTCTAAATGTATGTATGTTAAAAATCTGACACTCCACCACCTAATGCCCACATGCTTTGCGAACATTTGTGTAAATGCGGGGACAAATCCAATATTGGTAACCCGACCAAAAAGTGAAGTATGTTGCCATTTTTGAACCCAAGCTCCTAGAAACGACAGAATTGGAACAGGGGCTACCATCAGTTAATGCATGATGTGTGTATGCAATGCCAAACAACTGTCTATCGGGGAAGTATGTATTTGGATCAAATATAGATTGTGTGTAATTTGACAGGGGAGTGTCCTTTCTGCAAGCCATTAAATGACATCGCTCTGACACTCCACTTCTTTTCCCCAATCAAGAGAGAAAGGAAAGCTTGACCAATGGGCAGTTGAGAGAGGGGCTGGCTAGTGATGCTGCACACACACCCACGTTCAAAACACATAAAAGCAGACAGTCAGGACAGATAGGGACATTCTATTCCATCTGCTGCGGGACACTCTGCCGGGAAAATCCATACTTTACCTCCATCAACCTCCATGGAACCAACACAGAGACTTCAATATATCCACCTTCAGAGACCAAGACTTTACTTCAGAATTTGCAGCAGAGAGGTCAACTACAAGCTGAATCCCTCTTTAGCAGGCCTCAAATCATTGCCACTATTCACAGCCAGGCGAGCTGTTTGAATTCTTTGCAAGAACTCTTGCCATTTGCCAGAGAGCAGTGTTGTATCCAGAGAGAGACCAGCTGAACCGGAGACCGCTGTTAGCCGAACCAGAGAGCTGACCCAGACCGGAGTCCAGTCCAAAACCTGACCAGATCCGTGGCGAGGCCTAATTCAAAAATATATTGTGTGTACCTAGCAGAACTGTGCAGAACCAATCTCTTAGTTAAAATAATATAATTCAATCTATTTTAATCTAACCAGAACTGCCTCCTAACTGTCACCTGTCATTTGCAAAGCTGTCATCTGTCATTTTCTATCTGCAAGCTGTAACCTGTCGCATTGAACTTTTAAAATTTCAAATCCAAAAAACTACCTTTATTTAATCGTCCGTATCTCTGGAACCGTTTGGGCTAGGAACTTGGTTTAACTGTCCTCCGAAAGCTTAGAATCTCAACCTTTCAACAAGCCTAGTACCGACTTCCTCATACTTTTGCCGTAATCACGATTCTCGCACTCGCGAATTTTACCGCGATTTGCGATTTGGTTAAAAATCCAGCCACGTGTGAAAACAGCAGCTTCCTTGCTTTCCTTGCTAAAAATTCGTTTGCCTCTTAAGAACCATCCCTGAATCATTGCTAGAGTGAGCCTGGACTAATATTAACTAGATACCACTCACCCTGAACCTCTAAAGGGAATTAAAAGCATTTTAGCATATTTCTCACTGCATTGTCACCATATTCAAAGCATTTTGCCTGTGTTTCTGTTGGATAAGCTGCTGGGGGGGAATTGAACTGAATTCTTTTTGATTGCATTCTGAGAACTGTGTGCTTCCCTTCCATTTCCTTGCATTGCATAAAGGGGGGAGTGGATTGCCAGAGAAAAGTGATTACTTTGTTTTGTTGAAATCATATTGAGTATTTCTGTACTGCAATTTCATTCCACCTTGCATCCATTTGAAACCATAAAAGTATTGTTGCTATCGTATCCATCCTATAACCACTCATCATTGATTATAAAGAAGTGTGCTAGTGCCGGACTATCCATTATTGATTACTGCTCAGATTAAGTGTGATATTCAATTACTAATTTATTATAAATTGTGATATATATATATATTGTTTAAATTATCAAATAAACCGTTTAAACTTGCAAAACAGAACTACTTCGTGGCTCAGTGGGGTCAGGGGGATTCCAAGAGAGGGGTGTTATATAGGGGTAGTCATCCAGAACGCATGAACTGGACATAAAGATATATCAATAAGGGTTTTCATTCAGTATTCTAGACTAGGCGTTGACTTAGCTGTAGTGTTGAATTGAATCCTCTTACATAAGATTATATCTTTGCTGTATTAAATGTTCTGTTTTAGATACTTAGGGCTCTTTAACATTGTTCAAGTCAACTAGTTGTTGCCAAATTTGATTGTCTTTTGTTGAAACACTATTTACTAGTACAATCAAAGATTGATGCACTCGTTTCCCTACTACTAGTGTTTCTATGTTTGCATTAAGGTGTCTACAAATATAAAGTGCCTCACTTGAGTCAAATCATTCTTCTACAAAAAAATACAGATAAAGTTATTTCCAAACATCTTCTATACTCTGTTTCATGTTCTCCCCAATGTAGACTAGACGCACTTAGAGACTTATAAAAAGTGAGTCGACAAATTACACACACAATTTCAGGTCTTAAATATTGCAATACTTTTTTATACTGTTGAAAAATCAGATCCTTTGAAAGAGCAGGATCATCATTTCCACTTTCTGTAAGTGTTTTATCTGCATACACATAATATTTTAAATGCATTATATTTATCATGTGCAGTGTACAAACTAAACGTTCTACAGTTCCAGCCAAAAGTGCTTGATTTAAAATTGCGAGAGACATACTTGGAGTTTTCCAATCATATAGTTTAACTAGAACGTATCTCATTTTAGTATGATTTGCATCCAGCATCCGTATACGATGAAACTGACTCTTACGTCTAGTTTTATCAAGACAAGCTAGAGACTGTCCCAAAGGTCCTGTTGTTTTTTCACAAACTTCACAGTCATCTATTCTCTGTAGTATCTTGGGTTATTTTACCAATATATAACCAAAAAATATATATCGGAGAAATATTCTTCACCTCTATTACAATTCAAAAAATCTTGGAACATTTCTATGTGCTCTTTCTGCTTCCTCTCAAACATATTTTTCCACAATTGCAGCATAATCCTCTAATTTCAAACACTCTGGGCCTCATCACGATTTGGGCAGTATTCCCCGACTGGGATACTGCCCAACTGTATTTGCTTTACCGACCAACCCTCGGGCGGTATTACCGCTGAATCCCTGGTTGCTCTGTAACTGTAATTCCCCATTCCTCATTGGGTAGACCCAATGGGGAATTTTTAGCGCAATAAGCGGGAGACTACGGGAGAGTCCAAAATATGCAAAATGCATGCACAGAATCATTGATGCACAATGCTCATCCCAAAAATAGAAATCTGTTAAAAAAAATTATGCATATGCAATGCTAAATGTCTGGCCAAAATCCATGTATTAATTTTCAAAACTTTATCAACAGTAAAACTTTATCAAAAAGTATTTGTTTTAGTGCAGGGTGACGCTTACACCAGCTTTCGTATGTGGCTTACCTGTTTCCGGATTTGCACGTCTTTTTGCGTGCCGCTGGGAGCCCTGTTCAATTCCATGAATATGGGTTTTTGGCGCGCATAGTGGCGTTACAAGGATTTTGCTTAGGGACATCCCTCGTTACACCCATATTTTCGTCTGTTTTTCCCGATTCCACCGGTGTGGATTCGTCAAAAGTCCCTGGTAAGCCCCGCGCATTGTGTTCCATGAATACACAAACTGGCGCTTACATGCATTTTCGCATGCATGCCCCCTATTTTCCTCGCAAATCATTCCATGAATTAGGGCCAAAAAGAGAGTTTGACCAAGAGGAACTGTCCCCCTCCAGTGGTAGTAGATTGGCCTTGTGTGGAGATGTGAGAACAACTGTTGCCCTTGATATTTGTATAGAGTTTACTGCCATCCATATGGCCTCAGACTGCTATGGGGGGAATCACCTCTCAGCTGAACATAGCGTGAAGAGACATTAAATCAATTCCCATGATCATCTTCTTCATCACACTTCAGGATTAATGCTGCTTTCTAAGTATGAGCTTTTGTGGCATTGCTGGTCCCATTTTGTTGAATCAGCTCCAATTTGCCTTTAACCATGCCTGATTTGGGACATGTTTATAAATTGTTCAAGATCCTGCTGTTCCCTCTATACCATGTGTAGTTTGGAAGTAGAATGATCTAAATAATTTAATTAGGTAGTAGAGATTACAAGTTATTGCATTCCTCAGAGGTGCCACTTCCAGCAACATTCTGGTCCTGTAACCCACTGATTTATCCTACGACAGAGGAATAGCAGGAACATGATATTGGCATAGCAAACATCTGTTTAATAAATCTGTTTAATTGCACATGCATGTCCTCTTAGGCGCACCTCCAATGAGTTGAATATTGGTGATAAAGGAGATGTTCGTTCACTCCTAATTTTTTTTGCTTTCAACGTTTTGTAGTTTTACCATTATAACACAAGACTGCAAATGCCAGAATGCAAAGAAATGTCAGGACTGGATGACCATCTCCTGAATATCATGGGCATGTTGGTATGTTCGGTTTGGAGACTATAGGCCTGCCTCTCAGAGCGTTTTCCAATCGGATTGCGCTATTATAAAACGCTTCTGTGAATCAGGCCCTATGTTTGTGCTAGCAGTCGTGCTAAAATTGGTGTTCACCTTGCAGTTAAGGGCATAGATTCAACAATCCAACCTCTTGATTTTGATAAATATGACTTCCATTGAAAAGTGCCTTTGAGCATTACTGCGTTGCCATGAAATTAATTTGTAATTTGCTAAAGAAACATGGTCAGTGGGTTATTAGCAGGTTTTCTGTTTGGCAGTTAGCTTAAGTAAGCAACATTTTAATTATTCTTATATAGTTTCAAAAAGCTACTAAGTTTGTAACAGGCTTCCAATAACTGTAAATAGAGAGTTAATGTTTGTGCTTGCTCAGACCACCTGCCAAACAGTCAGGCAGACTTTGGTAGGTGGAAAACCTGCACATCTAACAATCAGCAGAGGCCGTGCACACATTATGCCCTATGCGTTTCAGGGCAACATCATCTACTTCAAAAACACATATCACCTATCCCACATTTACTTAGACAAGAAATTCCCAAACCATGAACAGGAAGTCGTTTTCGAAATGGTTCAATGGCATGAAGGCTCATATATACGCCCTGGTAAACAATGTTTATTTTTTTGTTTTGTTTTGTATCCTACCTCACAGCGTACATACCAAGAATTGGCGATCTTGGACTATGCTGAAAAACAGTGGACAGTGGGAGAAAAACAAATTGTCTCCTTGAGATGTTAAAATCACCTTACCCAAATGGTTCTGGAAAATGAAGAACATTGTGGTGTATTAAGTCCACCAAGTATGACATAACAAAAGCCTGCACACCTTCAACAGACATATATCATTTTGTATTTTGTATTTTTGTATTTATTTTGTTTATAAAGCGCAGCCAGGCCCGGGGGCATATGGGCACATACGTTAGGTCTGGTTACAAATAAGAGCAGTAAACAGGTGTTACGTTGCAGTTACAGGAGGGTACAAACAGAGCAGTCAACAAAAGTTCAGTTGCAGTTACAGGTAGGAATAAACAAAATATAGCAGGTACATGCAAAGATACATTAAATTACAAAGTGAGCTGGCAGCAGTCCATCATGCTGGGATCGATAGGTTAGGCTGTTATGGAGTCCAAGTTGTGGAGCCAGCACTTCGTGTTGTGTTTGAACCGGTTAAATGAGGGTTCTGCTCGTAAAGGCGCGGGGATGGTGTTCCATAGTTTGGAGGCTTGTACAGGGAAGCTAACTCCACCAGAGTTATGAAGTTTGAATCTCGGTATAGTCATGGTGTTAGTTTGTGCTGCTCTAAGTGGTCTCGAAGAAGTGTGAGGTGTAAGTTGGTTAGTGAGGTATCCTGGAGCAAGGTTAGCTCTGACTTTGTGTGTAAGGGCTAGCGTTTTAAGGGATATTCTATGCTTGACAGGGAGCCAGCGAAGATTGCGTCTGGTCTCAGATATGTGTTTTTTTTTATGTTTTAATGAATAGGGCGAAACGTATGCATGTATAATAGTTTTCCCAGTGAAAGTCAGACTTAAAACAGAACAAAAAAACTCTCTGAATCGGCTCCTAAACGCTCTTGTCATGTTTGTCTTCATACTTTCTCTCAATTTTAAGTTTGTCAAGTTGTTTTGTGGTGCTTTTTCGGCGGCCATTTTTATCTTCTGGTAGATCGTACTGAAGTAATATATTCCAAGCGTGTTCACTGTCTTGTACAGAATGCCGGCCATGACTCAAAGAGGTTCAGTAGAAAAGGCATGATTATTATCATTCATTCCAAGGCACTCAAGCACATCATCAATAGCCTCTCTATGCATGAAGAACTCCCTTTCCTGGCAGACGTGGCTCTCATGCATGTCACCTTTCTCTTTCAAAACTCTAATATCATTATTTTACACTTTTAAAAATCCATACCATATACAATATGTATGACTGGGCAGCTGTGGAATAATCAAGAGTGACACTTCAAATCAGAAAGCTTCAGCCATCAATCTTCGCAGCAACTGACACCGTATGAGCAGAAAATATTACATATTACACTGCATCGGGTCAATCACTCAATTTTGAATATTAAATTGCACTCATTTATCAGTAACTACACAAAACATATTATTGTCTAGTAATTAAAATGTGCAAATCCCACACGATTTAAATCTGAAAGCGAAACAACATTATTTATATTTGTTTTAAGAAATGCACGCATTTACTGTTAAATGTTGAAATGGACATTCAGAAATTATTAATTCGGTGTAATGAAAGAATCGTGTGCATAACAATAAACAAGAAAGGGGCTGTGAAATTAATACAACCATGTGGATGCCTAGCACAGTGCCATTGTTGCCAAAGTAAACCCGGAAATCCCTCTGGAAAATGCCTTGGAAGGATCCGACTGAAAACAACCATTAAGGCACGTTTTCAACGTGTTCTCAAACTTCATTAAGGAAGTTAGTAATTATCACTGTGTGTCAACAATTATATTTCTATTTTGTATTCCAAATCTCCATTAATAAAACATGTCTCTGTGAACTACCCCCCTTCTCTAGTTCATTTTCCCCACCACCTCGTACTTATTATCTCCGGTGCTAGTATCTGTTTTAGAACCACGGGACATATTAAGTAAACTATGCCCTGGTGAAAAGAATTGTGAACAAATTAATGTTGACCAATTTCCCTGCTGGAACAGGTGTTCTCCAATCCTTTTTTTCATCTGATAATGTGTTCACTACGTTTGAAATGAAAGACGTTTTTATGTTTATTCTACTATGTTTACCATGAAAACAAATGCTATTCAGTATGCATAATACAAACACCTGGTTTAATTTTGTAATGCTTCCCGGTTGCAACTGTGTTTAGATTATACTGAATGGGTAACAAGCTGTTAGTTGCGTTTCGTCATACCTAAACACTGCTGCAAATGAAAACTAATCTGGCGCAGAATTCAGCTTGGATGGTGATCAAATAGCTTGAAAGTCGAAGCTGCTTTTTGTAGAATGTATGTATGGTCAGTTTGCTTTGTGCAATGATTTTCAGATTTGTCTTACAGGGCACACACTGTGGGCCTGATTCACAGAAGTGTTTTTTTTATTTTTTTACTGTTGCATTGTTAGTTTACATAAAACCTTATACAACATTTCACACACAATACACAATACAACACACAATACACAATACAATTAACTTGATAAAATAGCATATAAAATATAGAAAACATTTCATCTGAATCAAAAACATTTTCATAAAATGTTCCTAAAATATCTATCCCAGTCCTAGATTGCTGTTGAATTTGTATTCCCCTTCCTTTTCATTATCTTTCCAGTCCTATTATTCCTCTATAGAATTCCTTTTTTCCAATTCCTCTGTTATATTTTGGAGTAATAGATTTAATGCCAAAATTAAAGAAATATTTACACCCCACATACAGCGGCTCCAAAACAAATGGATAGACATTTCAAGATCCCTATTAAATCTATCTTTTGGATGGAGTGCTCGTGTAGACTCAAAATGGGTACAGGACAAGACAAGGTGCTTAAGAGTTTCTAACATGTCAGATTCTCCACAGAAGCGACATGTGAAGCGGATTTGATCTTGTTTAGGTAACTCTTCTTTATGTCCCCAGTTTCCCACCCTTTCTAGCGTCAGCAGAAGTGTTTTATAATGGCGCAATCCCATTAGAAAACGCTCTGTGAATCGGCCCTTCGTTGTGTATTGGAAGGCTACGTGATGTTCTTGTCATTTGAAACCGTCGAGGAACTCGCATGTCTTATTAGAAAGGGGAACTTCAGAAAACGGTGTTTGGAGATGTTATACTACTTTAGGCCATGTAAAGTTTAGTTTCAGATCTAAAACACGCTAAATACTCATAGGCCTAAAAGCGCACATATAACCGGAACACAAAAAGAACACACAACAAACACTATATCAAGGCGGTGCAAGATTTCAAAGAACAACGGCCTCAGCCGGTGTCTTTAATGAGCAAATACGTTTTTAATCCCTTTTTGAAATGCCGCAGATTGGTAACCTTCTTCAGTTGAATCGGAATGTATTCCACAAATAAGCTGCCCATTTTGAGTAGCCACTTTGATGGCTTTTTGGAGTTTTCATCCCTCTTGAGACCCAAAAAGATGTTAACCCTCAGTTAAAGAACTCTTTAAGTAACGTGTCCAGGAGAAGGTGTTGTTCAGATGCAGGTGAACTGCCCACAATGTGAGCGCAGGTATCTCTTGAGGATGATTCTCTAACAAGGCATTAGAAACATGGCAGTGACGTAATGGTGCATGCCTTAGGGACAATAGTAGTGCTGACAACAGTAGTGCTGACAATGTCAAGTTAGTAGCTAAGATGTAGCACAATAATATATCGTAGTATTTTTTTGGTATTTTTTTAGTTTGGCAAAATTGCCTTTAACAATTCACAAAGAAGAAAACAAACAAGAAAAAAACATTTCTTAAGACATCATAAAAAAGTAATCACATAAGCAAGTTAAAAATAATTGTGCAAATGAATTAATTATTTCTTAAAATATAATAATTTCTACAAAAGCCATCACTATTACTATATTCCAATTTAATAATAAAACACAAGGAGATCATGACACACTAACATTAAGTAGATCGTTCAATTCTAAAGAGTTTAAAAACCTGCCACAGCTATCACTGTTGATGTTGTTCTACCAGCCAAACACTCATTCCAGAGGTTCTCTCCACTCATATTTGATTGCGCATGATTACATTTTCTAAAGTGCTGTGTGTGTATTCCAGACAATGACTGGCAAGTTAACAATCCATGTTTAAGATCCGCTACTGAATCCTGATGCAGGCAATATCTACAAATAAAAGGTTTCCACTGGCCCCAAGCCATATCTCTTCAGGATTTGCTTGGTGTAACACAGATCCAAGTGTACCTTTAAAAAAAACCTCCTAGCGCGACAACTCAGATAAATGGATAAATATAGAGCTAAAATAACACACTTGTCATTTTGTCCCATATGTGTGGCCAATCTCGTTGATTTAACAAGGATTTGACTTTTACAGGGTTGGTTAGCAAGTCTTCAATTGTTGTATCTATTTCTCTGATCAGAATCCCACAAAAGTCATTTAATTCTTTCAAATACTACACATTACCATCTCTATCCATTCCTGCCAAATCAACATAAAGGGACTCTGGTACTGGCTTCAAAGGTTCTTATATAAATTCAAAAATCTAAAATTGGAACTGCTGATAAAGGAATTAATACCCAGCTCATACAGGATCGCAGCCACCCACACCAAAGTCTGATTATTAAGGACTCTGCGCCAGTAGTTGGTAAGATTTCCAATACACCCAAACAATGTATCTCGATACCATATAAGATCTTTGCGATAACCTTTACCTTTACCTCAAAGAACATTAAAATCTACCAAATCTGGTATCTAGCCTAATTATCTGATTTGTCAGTGCCAAGGCCCATGCAAACAACCAGTCTCTTATTTGTGATTTATGAGGTTTGGAGATAATAGGAAAAACGGTGCAGATGAAACTGTGCTCTAGAACATTGAAGTGTCTCGTGCTAGATGGAATTACCAATAAAGATCTCAGACCAAATAACTGGACAGACTAAAAAAAGATGGCATAGTACTACTTTATTCTCAATTTAATAAAGCAGGGTCAACTGGCAGACATCAGACTGATGCTTGCACACTCACACACAAACATTATTACACAGAGGTCTTATAACCCAAAATGCATGATCTATAACATCATCCTACATGACAAACTGTAAAACATATTAGCGGGAGAAATTGGTTAGGGGAACAGATCGACTTAAAGAATACACATGGTTTAGTACACCATTGGCTGTCACTTATCTGTGAGGCACACCTCAAACTACCTCTAAATAATGTTTTTTACTGATTGTAGTGAACAAAATGGCAGCAGATTTATCTATGTAACATTGTATAGCAGGTTTCATAATAGACCCACTGATTGGTTGGCATTATCATCCAACCTTGGACTTTCAGCTCGGCTAGCAGCAGGTTAGCGAAACAAATCCACCATGATTGAATAACGTCAGATTACTCCCACCTTTCCCAATTAGTCCACCATCTCTCATGAGTCCGGTCGTGAGCCAACGTTTCCCATTTGTAGTTGACTTTGTTGCCTAATCTCTGTTCTGGGACATTTAAGGGAGTGTAAGCACATCACTATCTTCATCCAAAGCTTAATAAATAACCCTTGTTTTCAACTGCAGAGTCACATGTGAAGCGACCACAACTTTGTCGATTTCGACCTCTTATTTACTGCTGTTTGATTTAATTATACTGGGTGTCATTGCTCTTCTTGAACTCTAGAGACTTCCTCACTCAATCATCTAGACTTTATACACTTTTAATTATCCTATGCAGATTTTTTTTTCTTTCATCTAAGAGAAATATGTCTTGTCCATGGCTTATCAGTCTGTCTCCCTTTGTGTTTTGCAGCTAACTCTTAAAAATAACATCCTTGATCCCAAGCCAACATAGACTCCTCTTTGTTTTGCACACATATCTGTTCTTACAACGTCCCCTGACTCTTCAACCCTGATCTGTTTTTGAGGTAGGTGAATTGTATCTTGACACGAGCCAGCATTCATTTTCCAATTATGGCCATCCTAGCCATGTTATATTTTCCTCTATAGCAAGCTTCTATATTACTTTCCCACCTTGTGTTACTGCAAATTTAGACTTATTGGTCAACAAGTTACTTTCTCTTCTTTTGCATTCATGATTACTTTATCATTTCGCACATGTTTTTCTTGCAACTTCAGTTACATCGTCACTCTTAAGTATTGTCATATTGTTTCAGTATGGCTTTATATATTTGCTTTATGACATCACTCTGCCCTCATCAGGTTTAACGCAGTGCTTCATGATGTCCAATGGTGTGTGCTGATATCCTTCAACACAGCATTCTTCCACACTTTCAGTGCAAGGGTACATTCAGTACGGCTGTCTGAGTGCTTATTGTCTCTCATACACTCAATGCGGTATAGGAACAACACATCGGGATTCCATACCGAGCTCTTCCTCTACTGTTCCAATAGGACGGCGGTGAGGGGGTGGAGTTAGGGATAATGCATCCAACTGCTCCTCTACATTCCCCCCTCTGGTCGATTCCTCGACCACTTTATTCTCTTCATTCACCTTTATCATCTCTTCATACTTTTGCTTCTTTGGGACTCATAACTTTGCCACCCCCCTGAGTGGACCTGCATTCTTCAGATGTTCAACCACAATCGAGGTCATGTGGCAACCATCTCTTGATGGTGGACAGAATATCCATCATCCTACTTATTCTTTATGATCCTTAGGATAGTAGAACTTAATTCCTGGAGGTTCAAGGTGACTTTTCTTTATATTCTCATGGGTACTTTCCTCATTTTGCATCTGCTCACCATTTCCAGTGTCTATATCAATCATGATCTTCTTCCCAATTGCTTTCTTGGCAGTATTCTGGCATTGTCCCAAATGTTCCTTATGAGACAACATCTTAGCAATACCAACACTAGTACTGCTGCAAGTAATTTGTAGGCAACTGCCAACCAAGTTGGAATCCATGAAAACAGAGATGAAAACCTGTCCTGTTTCTCGGTCTTGGCTACTTCACCTTTTCTGTGTGCAAGGTTTCCAACATCATTATTGCTTCTGTCAAAGTCCCATTCTCTTCATCATGGGCAGGTGCAAATTGTACAGCAAGAAGGCCCACTTGTGTCACACACACCCCATTCCATTGCTGTAATTAAGTCCAGGACATATCTTTTCTGGAGGGCCATGAGCCTGATTTCCCTAAACATTTCTCTGATTGTGTTAAATCCTTTTATTGTTGTATTGATCATTTGCAGCAGCTCCGATCTGGTTATCTGTAACCAAGCAGTGTTTAATGCAGTCTGAGTTCCAGGCATGAATATAGCTGTGAATATCACTGCTGTTCTGCTGAACAACTTATGTTCATCTGGAATGTCATAATAGGCTTCTATTGATTTTGCTGAGGATTAATTATCTCTCCTATGTCTGCTTTGATAAAACAATGTTTTCTTCCTCAGGTGCATTTCCCTTTATGGTAAGTCTGTCATCTGCAGGTCACTTTGTGGTACTACTAAAACTGGTATGCTTATCAGAACCAATGAACAAACTCCTCCCCACGTTGGTGGCAACGTTATATATGCTTTTGATCCACAGGCCCAGTAATGGGCCATCACAACTGCTGTTCCATCCTTCATGCCTGGTACATCAAAAACTCAGCCACACTTGCGGTTTACTCCATCTTTCACTGTACCATTATTTTGTAAGCATAAAGGCACATTCTTCAGGGGTAGTATCTGCAATGCACCTCCCGCATCATCGACCAATGTCAACAATCGTGTAATCTTATACCATTGGTTTTTGCATTCCTTCCCTGTGTTTGCCACAACTACTTCCCATTGTCCGGTTAATGCCAGTGCTTTGCACACAACCAATCCTTCATCCCATCCTTCAGGAATAAGCACTGTTCCTTTAATTTGTAGTTGACCTCTTTCCCAGCATTCTCGTAATTTCAAAACATTGAACCCATATACCTAGGGCTCTTTAAGATGAGGTAGCAATAGTTAGAGATAGATGGGGATGAAGAATTTACTCAAACATCAATAATCAAACCGACTCAGAAAGTTGACAAACTTGGTCTGTTTTAGTTGCAGTTATGTACAACAGGGAGTTACAACGGACATCAACAGACATTTATTTGATTTCTCTCAGTGCATATTATAAAAAACACAACTCTTATAGTCAAAACTCATACGCAGTGATGTCACACTACGTGGAAAACTACAGAAACCTACTTGAGTATGTTATAGACTTACAGGGAACATCTAAGTGTATGTTCCATACTGACGGGGGTTGTGATTTGGTCTCTACTGTCAGGTGGGCAACTAAGCCCATCCCAAGTGCAAGTCATGTTCTGTGTGACACTAATACTCGATACTTTATTTGTTACATAAATTATAGGTCTCTTTGATACATGGCCCTCTACGATTGTTTTGGCACTCTTCTACCCTTCTGGAATATTCCCCATGCTAGGAGCACGCATGCTACAACTCCAGGTGCAGGGAGGGTCGGTGTATTCATGCCTCCTCTCCCAATAGCCCAACATCTATCATCACTCTTGCAGTCTGCTGGTCAATTAAGGCTTTGAATTTGGCCTTGCAGAAGCTCTCTGTGCCTGAAAATAAAAGGGAGTCTCTTCTTGGTTACGGTGTGGCTTGACCCAATGTCTATTTTGATCTGACCATGTGACTTGGAGACAGCATTTTCAAGCTCTTTACTACATATAATATTATTAAATGATGAACTCTTGACGCCTTCAGTGTTTTTCAATTTCACCGAAATCAGAAATTTGTTTCTTTCTCATGTTCATGTAACTACTGGATGGACAACCAGGCGACTTCTTGGTGCTGGGCCCGCCAAGCCTTTCTTCTATTTCTCCTCCGCCATCAGTTACTTTCCAACCCGCCACACTGAAAAAACCCTTTCCAATCACGGGGTTTCAAGCCTTGCTTAAAGTGCATTGTGGAATAGCCAGGTTCTATACATTCTTAATTGCCGCAACTATTCACTACATAGCCAGCCTTAAGATCACTTTGTCTACTTGTGTTACTGCGTCCCTAAAAGTGTAAACTGATTTTGCATTTCCTTCAGTGTTTCTGTAGCATGAGCATCTTCATCTCAAGCCTGAAATGATGCTCAATTTTACCACCTCCTGTTCAGATCTTATAGAATGTCTATGTTCTTTTACCTCGAGCATCTTTTCAAGGTATGTCAGTTCTGCTCCACATCATGTGACCAGGCTTTTTGTTCACTCGTTTTCACACTACCTCTGGGACTTTGTCCAAAAGACCATTATTTCTTTGTGAATGCATATAGGGTTTTCTGAATGGATACCTTGTTTCCAGGATTCTCTTTGGTACAGACATCCTCACTGGTACTGTACGTGTCTCAATTTCTGGTTCCCAACATTTAGGCAACATGGCACAGAGCTTTTGGTGGGGGTACTTGACTCCTCCTCTACACTCCCCACTCTCGGCAATTCATCAACCACTCTCTCATCAGTCTTCACATCAAGACATCCTCATCTGAAGAAGTGCTTTTTTGGGACCCATATCTTTCAGACTCCCATCTGGCATCCTGCTGATTTCACATGCTCATCAACACTCCAAGTCATAAGCATGCGTTGTCCTTTATGACTGCAACAGATCCATCTCCCCACGTACTTCTTGTGGTTCTTTGGGTACAGGAACTTCGTTCCCTCTGGTGCATGAATGCTGGCCTTCAAGTAGTCTCTGATTTCTTCATCTGTTAGCACTTTTGGTTCATAAACCCTATTTCAACATGAATCATAATCTTCATTCCTACTTATTTCTTTTCAGTCTTCTTACATTGTGTGATTATTATCCTCATCACACAAAATAGAAACCTGATCATCACCAACAGGGCTCCAAGTAACTTGAACATGTTCGCCATCCATTGTGGAACCCATGAGACGATTTACCCAAACCAGCTGTCATCACCAATGTCTTGCACTTCGTCTTCCATCTTGACGTGTAGGTTTTTCAGCATCGTTATGGCCTATGTCAAGGTACTATTCTCTTCATTGTGAGAAGGTATGAATGTACAACCTGATTCTCTGATTTTGGCACAAACACCTCCATCCACAGCTGTGACCATTTCCAGGACATATCTATTCTGAAGTGTCATCAGTCTTATGGCTCTGAGCTCCTCCTTGATAGCATTGGATCCTTTTATAGTGCTGTTAATCGTCTTCAAAAGCTCCCATCTGGTTATCTGTAGCCATTTGACATCTATCATCATCTGAATCCTAGGCATGAAGATTATCGTGAATATTGCTGAAGTCTGACTGAACAATCTGTGTTCATATGGAATGGCATCAACATCTTCTATTGATTTGGCTAAAAAATCTGATTCAAGAGCTCAGCAGCTCTCTTCTTCCTCGGGTGAGCATCTGCTTTTGTAAATTCGCCAATGTTCAGGTCACTCTTTGGGATCACCAATGCTGGAACATGGACAATCACTATAGAACATAGTCCTCCCCAATCTCTGGGCTGCCTCATGTAAACTCTGGATACACAGGCCCAATAGTGATCCTTTATCACTACTGTCCCGTCCTTCATTCATGGTACATCAAAGATTCATCCACACTGCTGATTCTCTCCAACTTTTCTTGTGCCATTGTTTCTGAAAAATAGTTCTGCACTAGCCAAAGGCAATAACTGCAATGGACGTCGTTTGTCTTCGACCCATGTCAGAAGTTTTGCAAGCCTTGGCCATAGGGGTTTGCACAATCATTCTGCATTCTCTACATCTGCTTTGTGAGATCCCTTTACTGCACATGCATTGCATATGACCACACCTTCTTCCCATCCATCTTGAGATAGCACTGTTCTGACCTCTGTCTTTGCAGTTTTAAACCTCTTCATCAGTTTTTCCTTGACAATTGAGTCTTCTGTTTATTTCCCATCTGATGCCTCTTCCCTTCTTACCAACCTGTTTGTATCTTATCACATGATTTCTGGTGTGTGCTCTCACTCTTGTCTTTATGTCTTGCATATAATCATCTTCATCTGGTGCTGACCATTCTGTCACCCATATCAAGAATGCCGTTCGACCCTGGAATTGACTTCTTGTATGGCAGAGTACAAGGTGAGTAAGGCAATGAGCCGTTTGAACATCTATTTCGATAGCTATGAATATCTTAGACTTTCGCATAGCATACGGCAGGAGTGCACGTACATAGCAATCCTCATCAGAAGCCCTCTTTTCCACCTCTTTCATGTGCTGATACCACATGTTGTTCCCCAAATGTGCTGTATTGTCCAAATAATCATTCAATTCATAATCTTCCTCCCTTGCACTTCTCTTAGGTCTCTTTCTTTGTCTCTCTGTCAGAATTTGGATCTGGTGGTCAGTAAGGATATCTATAAGAGTCCTTTGTGCATAAGGATTTCTAGGAACAATTGCCACAGGACCAAGTGCATCCACATGAGCTTTTGGAGTAGGGACAATCACATAATGCCTTGGCTGGCTCACAATGTCTAGTTCTGCCAAGGTAACTATAGTGGGAAGGATCAAAGGGACCACTGCTTTCTTGGGACCAATGAAATTCACTGCATGGATTTGCAGATCATCAAAACAATGATGAATGCAGAGCAAGCATATATTATGCACCAATACATGAGGCTCCACTATCGATGCCTCTCCACTCGTCATTGACTCTGCTCACTTTCTGGACCTGCAACATGTTTGCATGTGATTACTTTTAAGGAAGAAGAAACTCATTTTATTCAAGCAAACTTGGCAGATGCTCCGATAGTTGTTGAATCTGTTATATGATTTCAATAAGCAACTCGCTGAATGCTGGACGGTTTATAGGATCTCGCATAAACCCAAAAGTGTTGGTATTCCTCCAAAAAAGATAAGGATGAACTTGAAGTAAATAGTAAAAGATCATAACACATAGTTTGTGGGCATCATTGCTAGACAGGTTCTTTTGTACCTCCAGTAAGATGCTTACGTAATAGTCTGATCTGCGTTATAATTGCTGCCAATAAGTGTCTAATAGTCAGGCCATTCTTAGGATCCTGGACAAAAGCACATATATCAGTGCTCCTCCGAACAAGAGCTGGGTAAGCCCAGAGAATAATTATGAAGACAGCAAGAAGCAGTCTGTGTAAATCAGCATGTATAACTGGGCGGGTGGTAACCGCCGAAAGAATTAAACCATTCTCAAATTGTGGAAGGTCGTATTATTTGCAGGGAACTGTAGTGGTGTTAAAGATAATCACCCTATTCCCAGCATGCAAGTATTTTAATAATACTCACATTTTAAGGAAGTAACAAAATATATTTGAATAAATCATAACAACTATATTAAACCCCTTACTTCAGGGGACATGTGTTTATTTACATGTAATATAAATGAAAGTCAGATGAACAACATATAAACACAAGAAAAAATCATTGTCATTGTGTGTAGTCAAGGAATGGAGACAATGTTTTAGAACCAGGTATACCCACATCTGAGACAAAACATGGGTTCTGAAATAGGAATGGAAAAACAATACTGGGTTTAACAGGAGATTGCTTTCTACATGAAAACCATTCTAAAAAACAATTGGTTCCTAATATTCAAACCGAAGACAAAAAGAGATCATGAGCAATTTTTACTGATGCTGTAGTCTTCTAACAAAACATCACTGGATTGTAATACATCCAGTGTTAACACAACGGATTGTGGCACATTGATACCAATGATGGTTAGGTAAAACAACATCTCAAATGCATTGTTCTTAAAGAGTACATGGCCTAACTCTTTTGGTTTGTTTAGTCAAGCAAAGTTCTGTTGTTGGTGGTGAAATCTTGCACATTAGTAGTGTGTAAATCAGCATCAAACAGCTCCAGAGGCACTTCTAAAATGAAATTCAGTGAGAAATTAGTCAGGGAACTGCTCCCTTTTCCAATCGTCAAACACAAAGTCCAAATCTGGCAGGCTCTGTTTACTTCTGCACTCCACAGTCCAATGGCAGCAAAACTCCTGTGGCTCAAGAAGGGTAACTTGCTCACTACTAGCTTAGCAGCTACAAAGAGTGATTCAGGGTAGCCACAGTCCAAATATACACTGTTATATGTCTATTTGACAGTCTCTGCATCCTTCTTCCTCGTCATCAATCAAGTTTGCATGTGCTGAACTTCTTCTCCTGGACTTGCTTCTGAATGGGTTGGGGGTTCGTCGGCCTCTCCAGCATAGACTTTCACATCACCTTGGTGAATCAAATCTCATCGTCCTAGGACTTGGACTGCTGACGGAGTAATGTCCTCCAAAACGAAAGGGCTGCTGAAACAGGGCTTGTGCCACTTTCATGTGAAATTTCTGATTAAAACCTTAACTCCAGCAAATAATCTTGGTAAACATAGTTCTTTAGCTGTGGTTGTAGTATGGTATTCATCTGTGTTCTGAGACGGACACCCTGTCCGATTGAATTGCTCTGAAATGACAGATATAGTAGCTGTCATACATGTTAATGACACACGTAGCTCATCACATAATAATTCTGCAGTTGTATGGGCATCACTTCTAGTCCATGATGGAGGAGTTAGAGACGTTAGAAAAAAGGACCTAGGCTGTTCTCATTCGCCTACCTGCAACTAGTTAGTGGGGCGTGAGGTGGTGATAAGAGCCGGGCTGATTTCTTAATGCATATAATGCAAGGGGCAGGCAATGCAATCACCCCTTTTTCAAGGTCATTTGCAACTTAGCTATTCTCTCTTTGAGCAGACCGTTAATACTAAGTAATAAGCTAATTTTCTCAAAACCTCATTCACAAAATGGGGGACATAGTCTAATCTTAGCACCTCACATGTAGTGCATGTGGGAAATACTTCTCAGACTAAAAACTTCACAGCACAAGTGGCGCCACGATGTGTGCATGGATCAGCCTCAATCCACCTTGAGAAGGGTCACACCACCACTATCATATACCTGTATCCATTACAGACCTGCAGCATATTACCATTATTAATATTTAAATGTCGAAAAGAACCATTCGGTCGAGAAATTACTCCTCTGACTGTTCGCAGAGTGTGCCTAGCAGTAAACCTTTGTCATAAGATTCAATTTACTACATAAAAAGCAATGTTTTCTAACCGGTTCGTTTCAAACCAGTCCTCCGCAATTGTTGCTGCAAGGCTCTCCCTAGTGACATGCGCAGGGTAGTGTAGCTGTTCTAATGATACCCTTAATACGGCTACAGGCATCACCGGTTTAACAAGGTAATTCATAGAAATTCGCACAAAAGTGGCGCACGCGACTGGCGCACAGCATGCCCGTGCGAATGTCTGCGCCAGCTGCGTGCGCTAAAATCGATTTCCGCGCACATCATATTCATGGATTTTCGCATCCAAAACCAGCTGTGGCGCAGCGTGGCACAGCGACCCTGCAGCAGCGCCAGTTACGCCCCCAAGAACGCCCTCGCGCAAGGAAAAGCCTTCAAAATCCCCAAACAATCACAAAGGGCTGCGCTAACCCTGGACCAGTTCACAGGGCTGGCAAACAGCAAACGCCAAGCGGGGAACGTATATTTCAGTGGTTCGCGGGAAGTTCCACACGCGATTGTCCTGTGTACGTGTGCATCAGGGGTGCGCGGGAAGTATCACACGCAAAATCAGCAGGGTACGTGTATTTCAGAGGTGCGCGGGAAGTATCACACGCGATTCCAGCATGGTACGTGTATAACAGGGGTGCGCGGGAAGTTCCACATGCAATTTCAGCAGGGTACGTGTATTTCAGGGGTGCGTGGGAAGTTCCACACGCGATTGGCCCCGTGCGAGCAGGGTACGTGTATTTCAGGGGTGCGCAGGAAGTTCCACACGCGATTGGCCCCGTGCGAGCAGGGTACGTGTATTCCAGGGGTGCGCGGGAAGTTCCACACGTGATTGGCCCTGTGCGAGCAGGGTACGTGTATTCCAGGGGTGCGCGGGAAGTTCCACACGCGATTGGCCCCGTGCGAGCAGGGTACGTGTATTCCAGGGGTGCGCGGGAAGTTCCACACATGATTTCAGCAGGGTACGTGTATTTCAGGGGTGTGCGGGAAGTTCCACACGCAATTTCAGCAGGGTACGTGTATTTCAGGGGTGCGCGGGAAGTTCCACACGCGATTGTCCTGTGTACGTGTGCATCAGGGGTGCGCGGGAAGTATCACACGCAAAATCAGCAGGGTACGTGTATTTCAGGGATGCGCGGGAAGTATCACATGCGATTCCAGCAGGGTACGTGTATTACAGGGGTGCGCGGGAAGTTCCACACACGATTTCAGCAGGGTACATGTATTTCAGGGGTGCGCGGGAAGTTCCACACGCGATTGGCCCCGTGCGAGCAGGGTACGTGTATTTCAGGGGTGCGCGGGAAGTTCCACACGCAATTGGCCCCATGCAAGCAGGGTACGTGTATTTCAGGGGTGCGCGGGAAGTTCCACACCCGATTGGCCCCGTGCGAGCAGGGTACCTGTATTCCAGGGGTGCGTGGGAAGTTTCACACGCGATTTCAGCAGCGTACGTGTATTCCAGGGGTGCGCAGGAAGTTCCACACGCGATATCAGCAGGGTACGTGTATTTCAGGGGTGCGCGGGAAGTTCCACACACGATTTCAGCAGGTTACGTGTATTTCAGGGGTTCTGGGGAGTACTACACGTGAATTGGCTGTGTGGGTCCTCCCAGGTGTTCGCTCTACAACCTCCACGGCCCCTGCAGGCAGCCCACACCACGGGGGACTACCCTGCACCCCTGCTCATGTCCCGCAGGCAGCCCATCCACCATGGGCATGCCCCCCAGCCAACCCACATGTCACCTTGCACTACTGATCAACAATGCATGTCTCCCAGCACCCCCACCCCCCAGCAGTGCAGGGGCAGCCTCCACCAGGCCCACACTCATGACCCCTATTACCCCCACCCCCCCAGCAGTGCAGGGGCAGCCTCCACCAGGCCCCCACTCATGTCTGCCTGCACCCCCACCCCCCAGCAGTGCAGCGGCAGCCTCCACCAGGCCCCCACTCCTGTCTCCCTGCACCCCCCACCCCCCAGCAGTCAGGGGCACCCTCCACCCGGCCCCCCCTCCTGTCTCCCTGCACCCCCTACCCCCCAGCAGTCAGGGGCACCCTCCACCAGACTCCCACTCCTGTCTCCCAGCACCCCCACCCCCCAGCCACCAGGGACAGCCTCAACCAGGCCCCACTCATGTCTCCCGCCACCCCCAGCCCCCGGCAGTGCAGGGGCAGCCTCCACAAGGCCCCCACCTATGTCTACCACCATCCCCACCCCCCAGCAGTGCAGGGGCAGCCTCCACAAGGCCCCCACTCATGTCCCCTATTACCCCCAACCCCCGGCAGTGAAGGGGCAGCCTCCACCAGGCCCCCACTCATGTCTCCCTGCACCCCCTACCCCCCCAGCAGTCAGGGGCACCCTCCACCAGGCCCCCACTCCTGTCTCCCTGCACCCCCTACCCCCCAGCAGTCAGGGGCACCCTCCACCAGGCTCCCACTCCTGTCTCCCAGCACCCCCACCCCCCAGCCACCAGGGGCAGCCTCCACCAGGCCCCCACTCATGTCTCCCACCACCCCCACCCCCCAGCAGTGCAGGGGCAGCCTCCACCAGGCCCCCACTCATGTCTCCCACCACCCCCACCCCCCAGCAGTGCAGGGGCAGCCTCCACCAGGCCCCCACTCATGTCTCCCACCACCCCCACCCCCCAGCACTGTGGGGCACCTGCCAGCAGGCCCCCACTCATGTCCAACTCATGTTCCCCAGCCAACATGTCATCACAATCTAGATCCCTGGGCCCTATGGTCAGCCTCCAAATGCAAAACACCCACCCGAGTATTGCATCCACCCACTCAGAAATGGCAATAACATGATAGAACAGCAATTGCAAGTTTGGAAATGAACACATGTCCGTCACATACACCCAATGGGTGTCAGTGAATCTCAAAAACCATATCATGATATGCATGAAACCAATGAGATGATACTACACATTGAAGTTTGATCAAAAAATATGTATTAAATGAAACATGAATTGAATCAAAAATAAACTAACAGAAATGGGAATGTAAAAAAAGTTAAAAAAAGCATGTCCGTGAAAAAATGCAAAACCAAAAATCAGAATCCAAAGGAATGGTATCCAAAGTCACAGTCCACAAAAGAAAATCCAATGGGAAATTATAATTGAAAGCCATTGCTCCATGGGTAAATTGTAAAAAGTAAAGAAAATCCAACAGTGAACTATGTACAGGTGATCAAGCCAGGGTCCATGATCCCAACAAAAGAAATGAAACCTATCTAACAACACTACCTAATAAAAAATAACTATATACAAAAATGTGGCCCATTGTCCAAAAGGTCCAAAGAAAATGCAAAAAGAAAGGAAACCTAACACTAACTACATAACTATTTACATGGGCAGCGGGCTAGTCCAACGGCTCACTGGATGTTGTCATGAGCCAGGGCATCATCGAACTCCTGTTCAATTGCTTGGAGGCGGGCATGTTCCCTGGCCCCGAGGTCTCGCAGGGATAAAGCAGTGTCCAGCTCCAACTCCCTGCGAAGACCCTCGAGGCACTCAGCCCGCCTCAGCGCGCATGGAGTTCTCCGCCCTGACCATTGTGAGCCGTTCCTCCTCTGCCCGCTGCCGCTCCGCATCTATCTGCTGGCCCAACCGCTCCCACATGGAAGCCACTCCCATTCCAGGGTTCTCCTGCCCTCCGGCCGATGCCTGCACCCCTGATGTTGATGGCCCTGAGCCATGATGCCTCCCACGTCGAGCCTGGCGCTGCCCCCGACGCAACTGCCTGTGCCAGCACGACGGCATCCAGGCTGATGGAATCCACCGACGCCGTCATGCACGTGCCCTGCCCGATGATGCCGTCACATCCTCCATCTGCTGGGGTCCAGTTGCTGGTGTGTCCACCCCTGCTGGACCTCCGACTCCCAACTGTGGCAGGGATGGGATCCCCACCGAGCCGGCTGCATTGGTCGGGGGAGGTCCACAGGGGGCCCTGGTGGCATCTGGGCTGAAAGACGGCATGGAGAACGACATGTTGGTTAGCGCTTCTTGACATGTTGGTAGTCGCGGACTGCCACCCCCTCCGCATTGATGGCAGTCACGATGGACGTCCAGATCCGAGTCTGTCCTTCCTTGTTGGCGCGCTTACTTCCGAAGAGGGCATCATACTGCCCCAGGACTTGCTCCACCAGGACACCAACTTCGGTGGCAGTGAAGCTGGTGCTCCTCTGCCTCTGAGGCTGGGGGTTGCCAGTGGTGCCAGATGTTGCAGTGCCCGACTTGGCAACCCCAGAACCCCAGAGGCAGGAGTGGGTGGGCAACTGGGTCCTGGGGCTGGGCTGTGGAGCGATGGTATCCCAGTCGGGAGTCTTCTGTTCCAGCAGGGGTGGACACAGCAAATGGACCCCTGCAGATGGCTTATGTGCAGGCACCAAATGGCAGGGCACGGTGGCAGCAGGCAGGCAGGCAGGCAGGCAGC
Source organism: Ambystoma mexicanum (assembly GCF_040938575.1). Lineage (NCBI taxonomy): Eukaryota > Metazoa > Chordata > Amphibia > Caudata > Ambystomatidae > Ambystoma > Ambystoma mexicanum. Next base: position 837,667,761 of record NC_090935.1, on the reverse strand, counting down.
AGCAGATGGCTCGTGGGAGGCTGCTCGGGGCTCTGGGGGGCAGTAATTCGGCCTTTTGGGCAGGAGCGGGGTCTTCCGTGTGTTTACGCGTGGCCAGCTTGATACGGAGTGATTTGGCACGTGAAAATCCTGCACGTCTGCGTGTAAATCGAGGAAAGGCCCTTAGCGCGTATGCACGTCAGCACGCATATGCAATTTCATTGGACCAAAGGCCCTTAGCGCGTGAGCGCGTCTGTGACGTGACACGCACGGGTGTTTCCCTCATAACACGTGATGACAGAGCACACGTGGATTTCCAACAATCGCGTGTGAAACTTCCCGCGCACCCCGAAACACACGTACCCAGGATAATCGCATGTGGAACTTCCCGCGCACCCCGAAACACACGTACCCAGGCTAATCGCGTGTGGAACTTCCCGCGCACCCCGAAGTACACGTACCCAGGCCAATCGCGTGTATGCTCACTTCCCTCCGATTACACGCGATGACACTCGGACGTGCAGTTTTACCACGTGTGCTCTGTCATCACGTGTTATGAGGGAAACACCTGCACGCGTCACTTCACAGATGCGCTCACGCGCTAAGGGCCTTTGGTCCAATGAAATTGCATATGCGTGCTGACGTGCATACGCACTAAGGACCTTTCCTCGATTTACACGCAGACATGCAGGATTTTCACGTGCCAAATCACTCCGTATCAAGCTGGCCATGCGTAAGCACACGGAAGACCACGCTCCTGCCCACAAGGCCGAATTACCGCCCCCCAGACCCCTGAGCACGCTCCCACCTGCCATCTGCTGCTGCCTGACTGCCTGCTGCCCACGTGCCCTGCCATTTGCTGCCAGCACATCAGCCAGGGGTGCTGTTGCTGTGACCACCCCTGCTGGAACCGAAGACTCCTGTCTGCGATTCCATCGCTCCACAGCCCAGCCCCAGGACCCAGTTGCCCACCCACTCCTGCCTCTACGGTTGTCATGTCGGGCACTACAACATCTGGCACCACTGACAACCCATGGCCAGAGAGGCAGAGGGCCACCAGCTTCAGTGCCAGGGAAGTTGGTGTCCTGGTGGAACAAGTCCTGGGGCAGTATGATGCCCTCTACGGAAGGGTGCGCACCAACAAGGAAGGACGGACTCAGATCTGGACCGACATCGTGACTGCCATCAATGCGGAGGGGGTGGCAGTCTGCGACTTCCAACATGTCAAGAAGCTCTGGGAGGACTTCAGGTCCAGGACCCTGAGCAAGGCCCGGCGCCTCTTGAAGGCAGCGGATCCTAACGGGCGCCGGGGCCACTTGTCGGAAGATCAGATGAGGGTCCTGTAATGCATATCCCCAGCGCTCCACGTCCAGGTCCTTGAGAGGCAGACCCATCTGGAGTCGAGCAGTAAGTGTACATGCATCATGATTGTAAGCTGTGCGTGTGGTGATGTGCCAGTAGTGTGCCGGTTGCCCATCTGTTTGTATGGGGCTGAGTATGGGTGGGGGGGACAGGACCGTGAGGCTAACAGATGCGAGGGCTGTCATGTGTGAGACATGGATGGTGCTTGTGTGTGTCGGCTTGCATGCCAAATGCAGTTGCGTGGGCACACATGTTTGGATGAATGTGTATGTAAGTGGGCATGTTCGGGATGTCGCGCATGTATGTTTTTCTCAGCTGCATGTATCAGCACTGTGTACATGTGCATGTGTGTGTATTTGACAAGGGTGCAACAGTGATGCAACATGGATGCATGTGACAGCGGGATGTGGAAGCCTGATTGGCAGATGTGACATGGATGCCCATCGGAACACTGCAACAGTTGGCTGAGGTGTACACATGCATGCAAGTGTGGTGTTGTGCATGCATGTGTAGTGCACTCCCTGTGTTGCATGTGATGTCTGGCTCACCTTTGCCTGCTCATGCTGTTGTATGTGTATGGATGGTGCTGGCAGTTGCAATGTGGCTGTGGTATGGCTCATGTGTGCAAGTTGAAATGACATGTGTGTTGCCCATTGTGATGCCATGTCTGAGGTTTGCCAATGCCACTGATGTGCAACTGTCATGTGTGTATGTGTCCATTGTACAGTGCCCTGATGCCTGTGTTTTATTTCTCCCTGTCTGCAGCGTCAACTGATGAAGAGGGCAGAGAAGGTGCTGTGGAGCACAGCGGTGGGGATCGCACCGCCAGCCGGAGACGCAAGGCCCGGCTCCCCTCCCAGGTTGTGATCTCGTTGGGGAGTGAGGAGTCGGGTGCCGCATCCCAGGCCGCAGCTGCTGGGGGGAGGTCCAAGAGGCGGAGGTCGGAGTTGGACTCCTCGGCAGCAGAAGGGGCAGCTGGGACCCCACAGGGCCCAACGGGGGAAGATGGCACGGAGTCATCCAGGTTGGTGGGGGGATTGGTGGAGGAGGAGGCCGTGCAAGCAACAGAGACGGGGTCTGGAGGTGGGGATTCCACTGATGCTAGTGGTGCAGTGCAGGACCAGGGACAGGAGGCAGCACAGGTCGCCGCAGAGGTGCTTGTGTGCAATCCTGTCCCTGATCCTGTCACTGCATCATCTTGCACCAGCAGGGATGCCTACGTCCAGACCCGTTTTCTGGCAGGGGATGAGCTCACGACAACTGGCCTTCCTCTGCCTGCGGACGTGGCTATCCAGGTCCGGGTTGGTTTGTCCTGACTGGTGTGGCGTTGCGTCAACGGGCCATGCGAGGTGACCTGCAGTCTTTTCATGAGGAGACTGCATGTCATCTCGAATGGATCGTTGACCGCGTCGGCCTACTGGGACAGGTCACCCAGGCCGGATTCCTCCGTTTGATGGGGCTTGCTATGACCCCCTCCTCAACTGAACCCCCTATGCGCCAGTCGTCCTCCGTGCCATCTTCCCACCCATCAGTCACCTGGGTGCCCTGTGGAGCTGCCTCTGAAGGTGCAGCCAGGCTGGTGGAGGAGGCATCCCTGCCACAGTCGGGAGTCGGACGTCCAGCAGGGGTGGCCACATCAACGACTGCACCCCAGCCAGCAGAGGATGTGCAGGCAGCAGGAGGCAGAGCACGGGCAGAGGCGCAGCAGCAGCAGCAGCAACGTGGTGGGAGCCATGATGGCTCAGGGCCTTCCACATCGGAGGGGCAGGCATCGGCCGGAGGGCAGGAGGACCCAGGACGGGAAGTGTCTTCCGTGTGGCAGCGGTTGGGCCACGCCATAGATGCGGAACGGCAGCGGGCTGAAGAGGCACGGCTCACGATGGTCAGGGCGGAGAACTCCATGCAGAGGGCCCTGAGGCGTGCCGAGTGCCTCGAGGCAATCCGCAGGGAGTCTGGGGGGAACATGTGGACGGCCCTGCGGACCCTCGGGGCCATGGAGGAGGAGCGCCTCCGGAACATTGAGCAGGAGTTCGATGATGCCCTGGCCCGGAACATCCCGAAGTGAGCCGTCAGACTAGCCCGCTGCCCTTGTAAATAGTTATATACTTAGTGGTAGGTTTCCTTTGGTTTAGCATTTTTTTTTGACCTTTTGGACAATGGGCCACATTTTTGTATATAGTTATTTTTTTTAGGTAGTGTTATTAGATAGGTTTCATTTATTTGGTTGGGATCATGGACCCTGGATTGTTTATCTGTACATAGTTGACTTTTGGATTTTCAATTTTTATTATGATTTTGCCATGGAGCAATGGTTTTCGATTTTAATTTTCCATTGGATTTACTTTTGTGGACTGTGACTTTGGACACCTTTCCTTTGCATTATGATTTGTGGTTTAGCATTATTTCACAGACCTGCTGTTTCTTTTTTTTTATTTCTATTATTGTTTGTTTATTTTTGATTCAATTTATGTTGTTTTTAATACATATTTTTTCTTCAAAGTTCAATGTGTAGTATCATCTCATTGGTTTCATGCATATCATGATATGGGTTTTGACATTCACTGACACCCATTGGGTGTATGTGAGGGACATGTGTTCATTTCCAAACTTTCAATTGGGCTTCTATCATGTTTTTGCCATTTCTAAGAGGGTGGATCAATACTGGGGTGGGTGGTTGCCATTTGGAGGCTGACCATAAGGGCCAGGGATCTACATTGTGGTGACATGTTGGCTGGGAAACATGGGTGGGGGCCTGGTGGAGGCTGCCCCTGCATTGCTGGGCGGTGGGGGTGGTGGTAGACATGAGTGGGGGCCTGGTGGAGGCTGCCCCTGCACTGCTGGGGGGTGGGAGTGATAGGGGACATGAGTGGGGGCCTGGTGGAGGCTGCCCCTGGAGGCTGGGGGTGGGGGTGATAGGGGACATTAGTGGGGGCCTGGTGGAGGCTGCCCCTGCACTGCTGGGGGCTGGGGGTGGTGGTAGACATGGGTGGGGGCCTGGTGGAGGCTGCCCCTGCACTGCTGGGGGGGGTGGGGGTAATAGGGGACATGAGTGGGGGCCTGGTAGAGGCTGCCCCTGGTGGCTGGGGGGTGGGGTTAATAGGGGACATGAGTGGGGACCTGGTGGAGGATGCCCCTGCACTGCTGGGGGGTGGGGGTGGTGATAGACATGGGTGGGGGCCTGGTGGAGGTTGCCCCTGCACTGCTGGGGGGTGGGGGTAATAGGGGACATGGGTGGGGGCCTGGTGGAGGCTGCCCCTGCACTGCTGGTGGGTGGGGGTGATAGGGGACATGAGTTGGACATGGGTGTGGGCCTGGTGGAGGCTGCCCCTGCACTGCTGGGGGGTGGGGGTGGTGGTAGACATGAGTGGGGGCCTGATGGAGGCTGCCCCTGCACTGCTGGGGGGTGGGGGTGATAGGGGACATGGGTGGGAGCCTGGTGGAGGCAGACACTGCACTGCTGGGGGGTGGGGGTGATAGGGGACATGAGTGGGGGCCTGGTGGAGGCTGCCCCTGGTGGCTGGGGGGTGGGGGTGATAAGGGACATGAGTGGGGGCATGGTGGAGGCTGCCCCTGGTGGCTGGGGGGTGGGGGTGGTGGTAGACATTGGTGGGGGCCTGGTGGAGGCTGCCCCTGCACTGCTGGGGGGTGGGGTTGATAGGGGACATGGGTGGGGGCCTGGTGGAGGCTGCCCCTGCACTGCTGGGGGGTGGTGGTAGACATGAGTGGGGGCCGGTGGAGGCTGCCCCTGCACTGCTGGGGGGTGGGGGTGATAGGGGACATGGGTGGGGGCCTGGTGGAGGCTGCCCCTGCACTGCTGGGGGGTGGGGGTGATAGGGGACATGAGTGGGGGCCTGGTGGAGTCTGCCCCCGGTGGATGGGGGGTGGGGGTGATGGGAGACATGAGTTGGACATGGGTGGGGGCCTGGTGGAGGCTGCCCCTGCACTGATGGGGGGTGGGGGTGATAGGGGACGTGAGTGGGGGCCTGGTGGAGGCTGCCCCTGGTGGCTGGGGGGTGGGGATGGTGGTAGACATGGATGGGGGCCTGGTAGAGGCTGCCCCTGCACTGCTGGGGGGTGGGGTGATAGGGGACATGAGTGGGGGCCTGGTGGAGCCTGCCCCTGGTGGCTGGGGTTGGGGGTGATGGGAGACATGAGCTGGACATGAGTGGGGGCCTCGTGGAGGCTGCCCCTGGTGGCTGGGGGGTGGGGGTGATGGGAGACATGAGTTGGACATGGGTGGGGGCCTGGTGGAGGCTGCCCCTGGTGGCTGGGGGGTGGCGGTGATAGGGGACATGAGTGGGGGCATGGTGGAGGCTGCCCCCCCGGTGGCTGGGGCGTGGGGGTGGTGGTAGACATGGGTGGGGGCCTGGTGGGGTCTGCCCCTGCACTGCTGGGGGGTGGGGGTGATAGGGAACATCAGCGGGGGCCTGGTTGAGGCTGCCCCTGGTGGCTGGGGGGTGGGGGTGGTGGGAGACATGAGTGGGGGCCTGGTGGAGGCCGCCCCTGCACTGCTGGGGGGTGGGGGTGATAGGGGACATCAGTGGGGGCCTGGTTGAGGCTGCCCCTGGTGGCTGGGGGGTGGGGGTGGTGGGAGACATGAGTGGGGGCCTGGTGGAGGCTGCCCCTGCACTTCTGTGGTGTGGGGGTGATAGGGGACATGGGTGGGGGCCTGGTGGAGGCTGCCCCTGGTGGCTGGGGCGTGGGGGTGATAGGGGACATGAGTGGGGGCCTGGAAGAGGCTGCCCCTGGTGGCTGGGGGTGGGGGTGATGGGAGACATGAGTTGGGCATGGGTGGGGGCCTGGTGGAGGCTGCCCCTGCACTGCTGTGGGTGGGGGAGATAGGGGACATGAGTGGGGGCCTGGTGGAGGCTGCCCCTGGTGGCTGGGGAGTGGCGGTTGCAGTAGACATGGGTGGGGGCCTGGTGGAGGCTGCCCCTGCACGGCTGGGGATGGGGGTGATAGGGGACATGAGTGGGGGCCTGGTGGAGGCTGCCCCTGGTGGCTGGGGGGTGGGGGTGGTGGTACACATGGGTGGGGGCCTTGTGGAGGCTGCCCCTGCACTGCTGGGGGGTGGGGGTGATAGGTGACATGAGTGGGGGCCTGGTGGAGGCTGCCCCAGGTGGCTGGGGGGTGGGGGTGGTGGTAGACATGGGTGGGGCCTGGTGGAGGCTGCCCCTGGTGGCTGGGGGGTGGGGGTGATGGGAGACATGAGTTGGACATGAGTGGGGGCCTGGTGGAGGCTGCCCCTGGTGGCTGGGGGGTGAGGGTGGTTGGAGACATGAGTTGGTAATGGGTGGGGGCCTGGTGGAGGCTGCCCCTGCACTGCTGGGGGGTGGGGGTGATAGGGGACATGAGTGGGGGCCTGGTGGAGGCTGCCCCTGGTGGCTGGGGGTGATAGGGGAGATGAGTGGGGGCCTGGTGGAGGCTGCCGCTGGTGGCTGGGGGGTGGTGGTGGTGGTAGACATGGGTGGGGGCCTGGTGGAGGCTGCCCCTGGTGGCTGGGGGGTGGGGGTAATAGGGGACATGAGTAGGGGCCTGGTGGAGGCTGCCCCTGGTGGCTGGGGGGTGGGGGTGATAGGGGACATGGGTGGGGGCCTGTTGGAGGCAGCCCCTGCACTGCTGGGGGGTGGGGGTGATAGGGGACATCAGTGGGGGCCTGGTGGAGGCTGCCCTTGGTGGCTGGGGGGTGGGGGTGGTGGGAGACATGAGTGGGGGCCTGGTGGAGGCTGCCCCTGCACTGCTGTGGTGTGGGGGTGATAGGGGACATGGGTGGGGGCCTGGTGGAGGCTGCCCCTGGTGGCTGGGGCGTGGGGGTGATAGGGGACATGAGTGGGGGCCTGGAAGAGGCTGCCCCTGGTGGCTGGGGGTGGGGGTGATGGGAGACATGAGTTGGGCATGGGTGGGGGCCTGGTGGAGGCTGCCCCTGCACTGCTGGGGGTGGGGGTGATAGGGGACATGAGTGGGGGCCTGGTGGAGGCTGCCCCTGGTGGCTGGGGAGTGGCGGTTGCAGTAGACATGGGAGGGGGCCTGGTGGAGGCTGCCCCTGCACGGCTGGGGGGTGGGGGTGATAGGGGACATGAGTGGGGGCCTGGTGGAGGCTGCCCCTGGTGGCTGGGGGGTGGGGGTGGTGGTAGACATGGGCGGGGGCCTTGTGGAGGCTGCCCCTGCACTGCTGGGGGGTGGGGGTGATAGGTGACATGAGTGGGGGCCTGGTGGAGGCTGCCCCTGGTGGCTGGGGGGTGGGGGTGGTGGTAGACATGGGTGGGGGCCTGGTGGAGGCTGCCCCTGGTGGCTGGGGGGTGGGGGTGATGGGAGACATGAGTTGGACATGAGTGGGGGCCTGGTGGAGGCTGCCCCTGGTGGCTGGGGGGTGAGGGTGGTTGGAGACATGAGTTGGTAATGGGTGGGGGCCTGGTGGAGGCTGCCCCTGCACTGCTGGGGGGTGGGGGTGATAGGGGACATGAGTGGGGGCCTGGTGGAGGCTGCCCCTGGTGGCTGGGGGTGATAGGGGAGATGAGTGGGGGCCTGGTGGAGGCTGCCGCTGGTGGCTGGGGGGTGGTGGTGGTGGTAGACATGGGTGGGGGCCTGGTGGAGGCTGCCCCTGGTGGCTGGGGGGTGGGGGTAATAGGGGACATGAGTAGGGGCCTGGTGGAGGCTGCCCCTGGTGGCTGGGGGGTGGGGGTGATAGGGGACATGGGTGGGGGCCTGTTGGAGGCTGCCCCTGCACTCCTGGGGGTGGGGGTGGTGGTAGACATGAGTGGGGGCCTGGTGGAGGCTGCCCCTGCACTGCTGGGGGGTGGGGGTGATAGGGGACATGGGTGGGGGCCTGGTGGAGGCTGCCCCTGCACTGCTGGGGGGTGGGGGTGATAGGGGACATGAGTGGGGGCCTGGTGGAGGCTGCCCCTGGTGGCTGGGGGGTGGGGGTGATAGGGGACATGAGCGGGGGCCTGGTGGAGGCTGCTCCTGGTAGCTGGGGGGTGGGGGTGGTGGTAGACATGGGTGGGGGCCTGGTGGAGGCTGCCCCTGCACTGCTGGGGGGTGGGGTGATAGGGGACATGGGTGGGGGCCTGGTGGAGGCTGCCCCTGGTGGCTGGGGGTGGGGGTGATAGGGGACATGAGTGGGGGCCTGGTGGAGGCTGCCCCTGGTGGCTGGGGGGTGGTGGTGGTGATGGGAGACATGAGTTGGACATGGGTGGGGGCCTGGTGGAGGCTGCCCCTGCACTGCTGGGGGGTGGGGGTGATAGGGGACATGGGTGGGGGCCTGGTGGAGGCTGCCCCTGGTGGCTGGGGGGTGGGGGTGATGGGAGACATGAGTGGGGGCCTGGTGGAGGCTGCCTCTGGTGGCTGGGGGGTGGGGGTGGTGGGAGACATGAGTTGGACACGGGTGGGGGCCTGGTGGAGGCTGCCCCTGCACTGCTGGGGGGTGGGGGTGCAGGGGGACATGAGTGGGGGCCTGGTGGAGGCTGCCCCTGCACTGCTGGGGGGTGGGGGTGGTGGTAGACATGGGTGGGGGCCTTGTGGAGGATGCCCCTGGTGGCTAGGGGGTGGGGGTGATAGGGGACATGAGTGGGGGCCTGGTGGAGGCTGCCCCTGCACTGCTGGTGGATGGGGGTGATAGGGGACATGTGTGGGGGCCTGGTGGAGGCTCCCCCTGGTGGCTGGGGGGTGGGGGTGATAGGGGACATGAGTGGGGGCCTGGTGGAGGCTGCCCCTGGTGGCTGGGGGGTGGAGGTGATGGGAGACATGAGTTGGACATTGGTGGGGGCCTGGTGGAGGCTGCCCCTGCACTGCTGGGGGTTGGGGGTGATAGGGGACATGGGTGGGGGCCTGGTGGAGGCTGCCCCTGGTAGCTGGGGGTGGGGGTGATGGGAGACATGAGTGGGGGCCTGGTGGAGGCTGCCCCTGGTGGCTGAGGGTTGGGGGTGGTGGGAGACATGAGTTGGACATGGGTGGGGGCCTGGTGGAGGCTGCCCCTGCACTGCTGGGGGGTGGGGGTGCAGGGGGACATGAGTGGGGGCCTGTTGGAGGCTGCCCCTGCACTGCTAGGGGGTCGGGGTGGTGGTAGACATGGGTGGGGGCCTGGTGGAGGGTGCCCCTGGTGGCTGAACACCCCCTCCAAGTCCACAGGTCTTTCTCTTCCTGTGGAGCTTCACCTTGAACTTCCATAATTTGCATTCTTGATAAGTGGTTAAAGCTTTCATTCACCACCATCACTACAATTTTCTCTTTTACATCAAGCGTATCAAAACTCATTATGTCAGGTGAATATGTAACCCTTTTGGCCTCTTCATCTGCGGCTTGGTTTAAGCATGAAATAAAGTCTGTTCTCTTGGTGTGCGCTGCACACATAACTATTGTGATGGCTACTGGGAGTTGTAGTGCTTTAATAAGCCTGTCCAATAATGTAGCATGTTGCACTGGAGTGACGTCCGAACGGAGGTACCCCTTCCTTTTCCAATGTGCTAATTCTGTATGCACAGTTGACGTCATGTAGGCAGAGTCACTGTACACTGTTACCTCCTGGTCTGTGTGATTCTCACGTGTGACAATAAGCACCACTAATTCTGCAGCCTGTGCTGAAATGTAAGACGGTAGTCATGCACTTATCATCACTTCAAATTCCCCAATAGCCTTGTGTTTGATCGATCTCGAAGAACCATAAATAAAGAAAGTCTCCCCTGCTACTAAAGAATTTTCCTTCATCCTCGGGATCTCATCATAGAATTCCTCATAGTTTGAGCAGTCATGCACTTGTTCATCCTCTGCTAGTGGTTCAGCTACAAATGTGGCAAGGTTCACCATTTGACACCTGACAATTTTTATCACTGTAATCGATATAACCACCTCATAAGCAGAAACCCTTTGAGACATCAGTGTACCCTTGTGTTTCTCCTAGACAGCAAACAAAACATGCTCAACAAATAAAGTCATGGAACACCCCATCACTATACTGGCAGACTTCTCAATAGCAAACTCAGCTGCTGCCAATGATTTTTCGCAAGAGAAGTGACCTCCTCATTACTGGGTCCAAAATCTCAATACAATAATGAAGGCTCACATTCCCCAACACGTTATACAAAAAGAAACAAATACTGGACACACCCCACTAGGGAATGAGACCAGGAGATGGATTGCAAGTGAAACATGGTTATATAAGATAAGTTCTGCATGCAGAGAACTCTGCTGCCCGTAGAGCGTTCTGCCAAATATTAAACAGGCAGCACATTATAAGTCGAAATTCGCGTCACTAGTGACACCACACTATAGGTACACAACTCTGCAATACAATTGGTGAGGCACAATAGTAGATTATGTATCCATACGGGGTGACCAAATTGGATTGACTGATGCTTGTGTGTCGATCCCGCAGCACGTGGGTCAGTCGGGCTCATCTCCGTGGGGTGACTGTCGTACTGGTAAAAGTGCTATATTGCTGTCTAAGCTATGACAACAGAATCTGAGAGCATGAGACAAATGGCAAGCATAACAGTTTGGCATGAATTGGGTTGCTTTTCAAGGTTACTGATAGTTTATATGGACATATTACCCTCTGCACCCAAACAATCATAAGACGTAATGCTCCAAATTCAGTTGCCCTTCTTGGAGGTTTTGATCTACCTGATGCCTCATGATACAGATGGACGTGGGTTATTTTTATCAAGGATATATTGGTGTGGGGATTAGTGCTACAGTGGGTGTCCTCATATGGACACTGTAAGGGGTCAGATGTGTATCTGTATCAAAGAGCAGAGGGGCATGGGCACTGTGGACCGTGGCTTGGCAGGGTGGAGGGTGAGAGGGGATGGGCAGGTTAGTGGAGATGAATGTGTTCTTGGTCTGAGGCCTGTACGGTCTCACACAGTGCAGTGAGGTCATCTTCCCCCGGGCGATACTGAATGTTTCACCAATGAATGGCTGGACTTCAGTGAGGACAGGACTTGTACAGAAGTGGCAGGACGCGGGAGTGGTCTGGGCCATCTGTGTACGGTGCTGGGCAGGGGAGAGATAGGTTTTTAGAGACCATTCTTGGGCCTAGTAAAAGATGGTGACTAGTGTGTCACAAAATTGAGTCTCTGCAATGCATTAAGCAGACCATCCAGTTTATAGCGATCCCGCAAAATGCAGCGAAAAATTGCAGTTTTTGGAAAAAAGTGCAAAAATGGCAGTATTTGCAAAAACACCCACTTTAAAATAACTATTTTTGCTAAAAAACAAAATAAAAAAATACTCAAGGGGCCAGTTTCTCAACTTTTTTTTGGGACTCAAGAAATGAAATGTGCAAGCACATTTCATCACTTGTGCAAAAAAAAAAAAAAAGAGCAGTCCAATCCACAATGGACATCTGAATGGACACTTCTTACATGCGCCCATTCAGAAGTCCTTTTTCACCCAGAGGGTGTTTCTGCGCATTTGAAAGCTGATCACAAATTGACAAGCAAGATGCGCTTTTAAATATGCAGAATTTGTAGGCCACCCTATGCGCCCACTTTAAATACGTGCACGAGGGGTGCCACTGCATTACAGGGTCCTTACTAACCCTACTGACTCATGCAAAACTTTAAAAAAAACATTTTTAACATTTTTAAGTGTGACAGCTGCTGTCTCACTTGCATTTCTGTTCCCCAAATGGGATAGAAATGTGTTTTTTTGGTTTGCATTTTACAGTGGCAGGACCCTTAAGGGCCAGTCATGGTGAAATGCACGGGGAGCCTGTAGACCATTGTCGGGAGAGCGCTACCAACACAAACGTATTCAAGCCAGCTGGACAGTGCATCATTGGCGCTACAGCTCAACCCTGTGGATGTGCGCAGGTCACCTTTTGAGATTAAGGTGGCCTGCTTATTTCCAAAAATGGGTTAAAATGGGTATTCTAAAAACAGCACATACTCTGCTCTATTTTTAGATGCCCCATTTTTGAATGTTAAAATCTACAGTTTTCTTCGAAAATTGAAAAATGGTCATTATATGTGAGAGAAAGGAGTGAGAGGTTGAGTGATGGGTGAGCTGTGGCGTGGTAGGCAAGAAAGCAAAGGCAGATAAGAGGAATATCAGTGGGTCAGAGGGGTAAGCGGTGGGCAAGAGAGCAGAGCGGGTGCAGTGGTCCAGAAATCAGAAAGAGAGGGGAGGTACAGAAAGTGGAAGGAACGTGGGCTCAGGGGTAGTAGTGGGCCAAAAGCAGAGAGGGGTTGGCCGGAAAGGGGCAGTAAGCTACAGCTTGTGAGAAAGGATGAGGGAAGAGTGTGATAGAATGGGAGAAAGGATGAAAGATGCAGAACCATCATGCAAGAATGAAGGACTGTATACTGCGGGAGAAATTAGGGAGCGTACAGTGTGAGTTGGGAGTATGATTTGGAGTTTGGTAGGGACTAGAGAGTGCAAATTGTGACTTGGCAGTGCGACAGAGCATGTGAGTATGTGTATCACTGAGTGTGAGGTTCAAAAATACAAGTTGTAATGGGGAATTGGTGAGACGTGTGAGGTGTGTTGGGTGAGAGTGGTGTGTGGGTGTTTGCGGAATTGGGGAACATAGAAGGGAAACATTTTCAGTATTCAAACTGATAATGATTAATAATGTTAATAATATTAAATAGGCATGCACATTAAACCAAAAATTTAAGCCAAAACAAACACTGTTCTGGCAAGCCAGAGACATCTAGGACTCTTCCTATTTGATACAAAAGATACATATGTTGACACCCTGGCTCTCTTGTAGTCTTGCACACGGCCTCTTTCCTGCAATGTACCAATCTTGCACCCTCCAGTCAATTGAAATTGTGCTGCAAAAATGGCACCAAAAAAGGGTTGTGTCGCAAAATGTGCCATTTCATGCCGCAAAATTTGCCATTTCATGCCACAAAATCCTGGAGGGTCTGATTAAGGCCTGGTTACATTTTTGTCTTTTGTTAGTGGTTAGAGGTTGATTAGTACAGATTATGCATAGGAGAGATGGGGTGACTTGTACCTTTGGCACAGGAATGGTAAGGGGGTGGAAGAGACCACCTCCCCCCAACATTCCACTTTTCATTACTACTAAAGTAACGAATACCCTCCCCCAGTATGTCTACGTTCCTCTGCTCTTTTTACTGCCTCAACCCAGGCAGGAGTGCCTTTTATTGGCATCCAAGCTCTGCACACTTTTCTAAGGCTCTCCCCACACCAGGCATATTCTTCAGGGGTGCATGTCATGTAGATACAGTCCCAATACCCGTCCAGGTCATCCCACACTTCCTTGTAATTTTCAAGATCTTGGGTCTGATGGTTGTATGATAGTAATTATCTACTACATCCCCTGTGTTATACATTGCCACCATGCGATATTTAGGCTCACCACTCTCACCAGTTTGCATTTGGGCTTCGCTAGTATCATGAGGCATTTTCCCATTACTATTTTTGTTGCCTATAGTCACCATCATCATCGCACTACTAGGAATCGCTTCTGCACAGCATCAAACCCCAAACTGACACACACAGAAGATCAGCAGGAGGAAGATGGTAATGGGGACCAGTAACTTCATTGCAGTTTCGCGCCATGATGGTACCCTGTCGAATGCCATGCTGAACCAGTGACTGGGCTGGACACCACCTTCTTTCTTCATTCTCACTCCAAGTTCGTTTACTGCAACAATCACGTGTGAAAGTGTCCCGTTATCAGCATCTGAAGAAGGTATGAATGTGCAACATGCACTCATGATTTTTTGGCATACACTGCTCTCCATTGCTGTGAGGTGGTCCAAGACATAGCGGTTTTACATCGTCATCAGTCTCAGTGCTCTTAGTTCTACCTTGATGACATTGAATCCTTCCTCTGTGTCATTGGCTGGTTGGATCAGCTCCCAGCGGATGAACTGGAGCCACTTTGGTTATAAATTTGTTATAAATTTGACTTGATCCATTTTATGATTGTCTTTTTTCTTTGTATTTGGTAAGGTATACTCTTAAGTGGTTCAATGCCATTTGTCACATGCTGCTTTCATGCATTTATTACTATAACCTCTTTCTTTAAACCTGGTGAATAGTAGATCACCTTCTGTTTCAATAATGTTTGGGTCACTACAGTTTCTGCAGGCTCTAATGAATTCACCCATGGGGAAGTTCCGTTTTACTAGTTCATGGTGGCAGCTACCTGCATAGAGTGTTACATTTACCTCTGTGTCCTTTCGATATGTCTTTGTCATCAGATGTCCTCCAGACAAATAGATTGTTAGATTTAAAAGAGAATACTTTCTTTGCTATTGATCCTGGTGAATTCAATTCCCACTTGGTTTTTGTCATGAAGTTTTCCAATTATATTGGCGGTCCTTTCTAAATCAGAAAACACGTCATCTATGTAACTTGTCCATAGAATTACATTTTCCATGGACGCCTGGTCCGTGTACACATGTTGATCTTTGAACATGCCCATGAATATTTTAGCAATGGCTGGGGCGTATTTGATGCCCATCGGTACTCCTCTTTTCTGTCTATAAAATGTGTTGTTAAATGTAAATACGTTGTTATCCAAAGTTGACATAAGCATTTCCTTGAGCATGTTTACATGTTTACATGTTTACATAGTGATAATGTGAAGATGAGTCATTTTTAAAAATCTGATAGAAGTGTAGAGGGCTTTTACGTCTCACGTGACCACTGTCAAAATAGAGTCCTAAATGCAGTCAAGATTCTGCACCAGGAAGTCAAAAGTGCTTGGTGAGACAATTATTCAAAATGATGTTGAGCTTGCCGCAGAAGAAGTAGAAAGTGCCATGCAACAAACTAAAGCTGCAGATGCAAATGATGATGAACTAGTTAGTAAACTTAATATTGAGTAAAAAAGAAGTGGTTCCATGTGTTAATATCCCTGCAAAAATATTGCGATACAAAAATATCACCATATTTTTTGTAGCAATATTAAGCCATGAACCCTGCGGGGGATACCCCAGCACTATTTTTAAAAGTGCGGGGGACGCCCCGCAAACCCCACTCCCACAAATTATCCCCCACAAAAATATTGCCTATGGCGAAACAAACAACCATATGTACGGCAATATTTTGGTGGGGATAATATGTAGGGATACCAAAGAAGTTTATTATAAAATCTTAAATGGTTTACTACATGACAATCATGAATGTTCTTGTGTCCAATAAAAACCTCTATTGACGTATGCTAGTGGACAAGCAGGAACAAGTTCATCTTTTTAATTCATGCAATAAGAGCTATGATCCAAAATGTAACTGATTGCTCTGTTTAATGTATTGCAACTGCTCCAGCAGGTTTAGAAGCATTCATTGTAGGAGGTTATAATTTACATTAACTGTTGATGCTACCAGTGGAGCATGACCACAAAGTAGAGTATCAAAAACGTGTATCAAGTGCAGTACAAGAAGTAGTCAAAGGTGTAAGAAAATTGAATACCTTGATTGTAGATGAAGTAAGCATGGTGTCTAACTTGATGCTAGCTTTCATTCACTTGCAAATGCAAGAGGTTCTGAAGACTGACTCTGATGTCTTGTTTGGAGGTAAACATGTACTTGTTTTAGAGACTTATTACAATTTACTCCTGTGAAAGGTCAACCAGGTTTCAAGATGCTGAAATCTAACGATAGGCAACATACTATAGGGAGTATTGGTAATTTTAACCTTTGGAAATGTTTTGAATTCCAGGAACTTACCATTAAGTGCACCAGGAGACCACTATTTTGGTGATAGTGCATGTATAAATGTTAAATGTTAAAGGTATTTGTACCGCGCACCATCACCAACAGAGTTGGTCCCCAGGCGCTCTGGCATATCTGTAAACAAGGTGGGATGTGTTAGTAAGGTGAAGAGGGAGTAGGATAGTGAGAGGAATGGTGTTCTGTTGGCAGCTTTAGCTTGGTATACACCCGGTGCTGAGCTTTGGTGCGAGTGTCAGTCCGCATGTGCTGTTGGTGCGGCTTATGTGTTGTTGCAATGTTGTGAAGTGCGTGCAGCTTGTTGTGTGAGTGATGGTTGTGTGAGTTTTTTGAGTGAGATAGTATGCAGAGAGTTTGAGCTTACATTGGTTAGTGGGTTACCTGAATTTAACATGCTAACATTCACAGTTCTGTCTAAGTGTGGCCCTTGCTAACCTCCACAATCCCATCTAGATGCGGCACAGGATAGTGTTCACAATTCTAAGTATAAAGAAAGGCACAAACACCAGGAAGAGTATTAAAAACATCAAAGGGAAAATACTCAGTTAGGTAAGACCCAGGTGCATAGAAACCACCGACCTAGGAAACCAATGCAATAAAAACCCAGAGGGGGCCTAAACATAGTGGATCATGAGCAGAGAGAAATCCAATTAGGCTCAAAGAACCTTCCCCAGAGGGAAACAAACCAATAAAAGCATTTGGGGGGTGAGGGGGTTTCAAAACACAAGTGGATCATGATCAAGGAAGATTACTAGTAAGTAATCCTTTAACATTAACATTACCATTAATATGAGGCAATATCCTGACTTAGAGTATGCAGAAATGCTTACTAAGATTCTAGGTGTTCTTGAGGAGAATGTGAAAACAGTCTTAAAGGGAAGACCCATTTCTAACATGCTTCATGCAGACTGAACTGCGTCTGATGTCATGTTCACTCTTCAGGAAAGAAAGATTTCTTGTGTTGCTTTGATGTGTACACTTGCAGAGTGTAACATGTTAAACTTTACAAAACGGTTGTTAGAAAAGAAAAATATTGTGGAGGTAAAGTCGTGTGTTGTTTTAGATGGTCGTGTTATGTCACTAGAGTTGGATAAAAAAGCAAAAGCTTGATTAGTTCAACTAGAGAATATAATTTCTAAAACAACAGGTCTAGAAGCAGTTTTAAAACTGTGCATCAATAAACATGTAATGTTAAAGAGGAACTTGAATGTAGAAATTGGTCCATTAAATGGAGCGATGATAAGTGTGATTGTATTTAACACTTGTACTCACAGTACTCATATTGAACATGTTTAAATTAAGTTTGATCATGTAGAAGGAAGTCATTTGATTTCTTGAACCTCTGCACATGTCATGCTTTTAAAGGATACCTTCTGAATTACTATTTATAAATCACAAGGATTGGCTTTAGAAGCAACACTTATTGGCATTGGTCATACAGTGTTCAAAGAAGGAATATCATATGTAGCTCTGTCACATGTGAAAAATATTGAAGGTTTATTTTGAATAAACTTTGATGATAAAAAGTAACAGCTATCTTTCTTGCATTGAATAATGTAATAGGTGTTGTTTACTGTATGCTCATCACCTGAACCTTATACCTGTACCTGCTAAGCACTTAGCTAGGAAGCATAAGGAATCAGTGTAACTACATTCAAGTCAAATCATTTAATTTAAGACTGAAACACAAGACAATCTACCAAAGTTGCAAACTCATTCAACTATGATATACTCCCATTGTAGATTTAGTAATGACACAGAAGTTAAATGTTATTCTAATGCAGATTTGTGTATGTTGTTTCAAATGACACCATTGATGCATGAAATAGCTTCCACAGCAGACAAGCAGCTATAGGCGGAACTTGCATGTCTTAAAATATCTTTAGATGCAAAACCACACAGTACACATTCGGCAATGCCAAAAAAAAATGTGGAAACAGTTGCAAACAGAAATCAACAATTTTGATAATAGCACAGAGCAAATATACAATAATTCTTAATGGCTGTCTTCAATGTATTACTCCAGGAAACATTTAGTGTAGATATATTTGTAGGAATTAGTTAAAAGTGGAATCATGTGTGTCCACAATGTAAGAAAGATTACACTACTCAGGATATTTCTGAAAAATGTGTATATTTTCCTATCCCTGGTCAGAAAAGTGTATATTTTTCTGATATTCTAACTAAACCATTACAAGACTTGCAATGCAGTGACTGTTGTAATGTACAATCTACGCTACAAAATCTTTTTTTATATAAATATGTATTGATTATGTTTCAAAGATACAGTGTAGATGGTAGAGAAAATTAAAAAGTCAATAATGAATTTTGTAAATAGTCAAGTTTCTATTAGTAAGAATACTTTTAAGACGTGTGCAACTATTTTTTACGAGGAGGCATCCATTCACTGTGGACATCTCACAACGTGGGTGCATACAGATTGGCTTGTTTGTAATGACTCTATAATCACACACCAAGTTACATTGCCAAATGGTTTAACAAATGCTTATTTAATTGCTAGAACCAATGATTTAAAATATATGTTTTATATTCTTTGTGAATATAAACATGCAAAATAACAGTTTGAAATGGAAAAATAGGGTAATAAGTGTTTTATGTAAAGTAGAACATTGATTGTTGCCAGGTTTTATTTTAAAATCAGTTTAAAATAAATCTAGAGATGATATTCTAAGATTACATACATTTCAAGAGAAAACAGCATTCTGCAATTTTCTACTATTTGTGAAAGATTTTTATATATGCCTATCCGTGATCAGAGAAGTGTGCATGTGTCTGATCTTTTAACTAAAGCCTTTCATTGTATGCAATGTAGTGACTGTGGTTATAATCTGCAATCTTTTTACAATTTTACAATTTATTTCCTTTCTAAAGTGCCTTTTATACAAATTCCAGAAGGCAGACCTATCCTCAGTGGCATTGGCTGGACCACAGAGCCGATGGCAGAATATATTGACAACATTCTGAGACCTGAACTCACCAGGGTCAAGGCCTTTTTGAAAGACACCACGGCAGTTATACAGGAAGTGGAAAAATCCAATGCAGTACCAAATATCATCTAGCAACTTGGGACGTGAAAGCCCTTTATATCTCTATTTGGCACGATCTTGCTTTGGAATCAATTGATTAAGTATTTAAAGAAGAATCGGCATCTCATTTTCCTTTTGTTTGCATGCTAAAAGAAATGCTGATGGCAACATTAGCAAATAACATTTTCCTCTTTGACAATACATTTTTTAGACAAAGAAGAGGCATTGCAATGGGCGAAAAGTAGGCACCAGCTCTGGATAATTTAGTAATAGGCATGTTTGAAGATCTCTCCATTTACCCAACCAATGGTTACAAGGACAACGTTATGAAATGGTTACGATATATTGCTGATGTCTTCCTGATATGGAAGGGCACGTCTCAGGAATTAGAGGACTTTAGACACTCAGTGAATGGCAATGAGTTTGGGATAGAATTTATTGGAACCAGTAGCCAAACAATGATCAACTTTTTAGATCTAACCATTTATGTGTCGGGGAAGCATTTGAAGACCAGACCTATCGTAATGAGACAGAAGTCAACTGAACTTTGTATTCAACTAGCTGTCACTATGAACCAGTAATCAGGAACATCCCCAAAGGGTAATTTATAGGAGCACAACAGAATTGTGGAGATAGAGACAACTTCACTGCAGAATGCGACTTATCATCCAAACGGTTCACTGCTAGAGGCTACTCCAATAAATGCATTCAATCAGCACTCAACAGAGCACAATGTACATCAATATCAGCAACTGTGACACAAAAAGTAACAGGGTGGCAACACAGTGATAGAGTAAAATGTATTACTACTTATTGTGCAAACAACTGCCTTATCAGAACAAGTTTGAAAAAAAGCTGGTACTTGCTCAAACTGGACTTGCATATAGGAGAATACATAGATGCACATCCAGTTATAATTTATAGAAGGGCCAACACTCTCAAAACCAGTTTGAGTCCCTCACTGCTACCAGAAGCACAAGAGAAGACAAACCAGACTTTGCTACAACGACCCAATCTGGCCTTCAGGAAATGCGGTACCTGTTTGACATGCCAGTATGCAAAGACAAGCATGAATACTTTCGAAGACTCAAAAGGGGTCAATATCAAAATCAAGGAACAAATCAATTGCCACTCCAAATTTGTAATATATGCCATTATATGTACCTGCAAACGTGTACACATCGGTAGCACGATTTGTGAACTTAGAATCAGGATTAGAGAACATTTATCATCCATTGGCAGTCAGGACACAAACTTACCTTTAGCAGACCACTGGCAACAAAAATACCAACTCAATGACAAAAAGGACATCAAATATTAAAGTAGGTCACCCTGGGGAAACGAGGAGGCAACCATGAATTGATCCTTCGTCACGAACAGGCTAAACTCATATGTCTTTTTAGAACCGTAGATGGAGGCCTAAATTCTGATAATGAGATGGCATCTTTTCTTTGAAATGTCCTCTCGTAAGAAGATTTAGCTTGGGTACACCACAATTCACTATGTATCTATTAGACTAAGACTTGGATGTAGTATGAGATTTTATGAGAAGTAATGTACATAGAAAAATCACTGTTTTCATCCAGTGCAACCCAAATAACAGTCTTTTTACTACACATGCCATGGAGAAGAGCATCAGACAATTGTATATGGGAATACAATGTTTGAAAAATAAAACATGTATTGTATGAGGAGTAATGTATACTGCATATGTTTTTGTCATGTTATGTAAATGAGTATCAGATAACAGTAAATGGGAACATAATGTTTCAGAAGTTAAAATATGTACTCTATGAGGAACAATGTAGATTGCATATGACTTGGAAGACAATCAGTTCTATTTAGTCTAACACAATAATTGCATCATCACCATGTATCAAGTATTAGACACTTGTGCATTCAAATATTTTGTTTTGGATGCCAACAATACCTCTTAATTGTCACGAAATACAATTACTGTATGAACAACGGAGTTATGTTAGTATTGCGCAACACTATGCGACATTTGAATTTGATCCGATCAGGATTATATATTTGAAGTTTCACAATCGCACAAAATTTAGACTTTCTTTACGGACAGTTTGTGTATAAAAATCATCTAACTGACTTTAAACTGGATAGGTCAAATTCCTGGGTTAATTTAATGTGAGACGGACAAATCTTTGATGGAATCCAAGCTATTAGCTTATAATGCGGTCAGAAGAACGAATCAGGTTCAGGATATGTCAAATTTGATATAATATTGTGCTTAAGAATATTGTGATAACCAATAGCACAGTAACATTCACGTTTTCTATAGACAGCATGTATAGTTTCCCCAAACATGGCTGCCAAGCCAGGGAAGCCTCCCCAGCAACATGGAAACAGAGGTGAGACTACCTAGGTTCCAGGGGAAACATACAAACAGGAAGCACTGAGGACATGTGCTTTCCAATTCACGACGTGCGACGGAGGAAAAACTCACTTTTGAGGTAAGCCCTGGGGTCTCAGCCAGCCCACAGTAATCTACTAACCAATTGAAGGTTTGTCCGTGTAATAACATGTACAATGTGCACCGAAATGAGCGTGAGTCAAGAGTACGATAATTTGTGTATTTGTTAGTGTTTAACTTGACATTTTTATGTAATCTAGTAATTTCATTGGCACACCAATAACGTATAGTCTGTTCTTTGGAATTTGTGCCTTACCGGGTATTAACAATGGTACCAATTGGGTCATGTATTTTCTAGGTGGAAGACGACCATTCCAAACCCAACAGAATCTGTTACATACTCTGTTACTAATTCTAGTCGCACAATGTTTTGGGACGTGCTCCTTTTCGATTACAACCTACTCGAAGATTTTTTTTTAAAGAAATAGCATATCAGTAACTTATGAATAGTCATTTCATGTATATATTATTGGTCGCACATTCCAGTGAGCACAGGAAGGAAATGAGATACGTACCTATCAGACCACAACAATACATAATGTTTAAGCACAAAGTCAATCTTGCACCATTGCGTGCCAAGACTTGTTGTTTTTTTCCATTCTTGGTACACATGATTAACATGAGAATAACTTAAGGGCAATCATAGCTCTTTCATTTTACTCCACCTAGCGGGGATTTAACCCATGACTCCGATCTTTTGGCAACCAAAGCTGAATAATTACTGACATAAACAAAGAGTAAGAAGAGACTTAATGAGACCAGTCTTGGACTAAATCATTTGAATAATGAACATGTGTATAGTCTGACAAATAATAACTTTTCAGCTGAGACTTTACTGGACTTTTTTGTCTCTATCAATATATCATGTAGATTTGAGACGTGCTATTTGGACATTTTACTAATATGCATTACAATTAGACTACTTATCAATATGTGACAATATGTACTATTTGTAACATTAAGTGGACCTGGGGCAGTAACAAATTGGAAATTCATCAGTATGGACCATAAAATTGACCACACACTAACATGAGGGAACATGTACTACTGTATGAGTCAAAATTACTTACTAATTTTTCTTTATGCCTTTTTCCTTTGTTCTTTATATTTGTTCTATAACCTATATTGATCCTTCCTGATCCCCATCAGAAATCTTGTTTGCTTTTTTCTCTTACAAAAAAACATGTTTATTTGTTGTATATCCACTTTCATTAATTTTGATTTTCATTTCATTTACACTGCAATTTGACATTTTTCTCTGTGTACATGTGCATGTAACATGATACAATTTCACCTTTGTTTTGTATTTGCTGTGACATTCTGTAAAAATATTTGTTTTCTGTTATTTTAATGAATAGATATGCCTTAATTTGAGAAAGGCACAGAAAGTTGCCAAAACATGTGTTATCATTTAGGGCCAAGAATTAAAGAATCGCTGATCACTGTTTAATCAGTCGTTTGGATTTATTGATTAAGTAAGTAATCTGTGACTTCTTTCATCATTAATATCCCTGTGAGGCAAAAAGTGGTGTGAAAGAAACACAATTTGCTTACATAATTTACAATCTACATGCAAAATCTAGTTCTTAATAAATATGTATTAATTGTGTTTCAAAGATACAGTATAGATGGTTTGAAAATATAGAGATAATATTCTGAATATTTAAAGTTTAAATTCTGAATGCTTAAGTTTAAAAGCACATCTGAATATTCTGAATATTACATGAATGAGAAGAGAAAACAGCATGTTGCAATATTCTACATCTGTTTTATTGTGTAAAACAGTGTATATTTAATGTGTACAAATGTTCCCTATAAGTACTATGTTACATACTTGGTTCGATGTACATTTTTTTGGAGTGTTAGGGAGTGTAGAACATCATGACTGTTTACATATGAAACAAGTAAACAGTAGATTGTAGATACACACATGTTTGTATAAAAAATGACATCTAACTACTAATAAGAGTTTAAGGGATGGATTTAGATATACTGTGTTTACTTGTTATGTGTGTAGGTGGTCTGAATAAGGACACACACATCGTTTTTAGAAAGTATTCCAATTCAATAAAATAAATAGCCTAGTTTGAGTGTTAGTTTGTTTAGTATTAAATATTTGCTGTTTGCAGTGTGGACATTTTCAGAAAAGCTATGCACTATGTTATAATATTACACTGTGGACTTTTTTTTATAGTAGTTTATACAAAATTGTCATTAGCTTCTTAAGTGTGTAGGTGGCCAAAAAAAAGAAAGATGCACACCAATTTGTAAAGAAGTATTCTAATGATACTGTAGAGAAAATAATCTTTACTCATTGGATGTAGGTGGTATGCTCATCCTGGCACCAGTAAGCATGTACGAAATAGAGGAGTGGTTAACAAATCTCACCACAAAGACAGGCATGTGCAAAGAAAGAAACTTGCTGCGGGAGACAATAAACAGACTTATAATTTTGATATTGTCATACACAACGCCAAGCGCTTGATGAGAAATAAACTTAGAGCGATTAAGAGAACTAGTGGCTCTTCTGTAGAGGTGACACATAGGGCTAAAGTTATCAAATTACACAAATGGGTTAAAATGGTGGAGATTATACGCTTGTAACACCCATTGGCAACAAATGAACTTGTGGAATAATACCAAAATGTCACCCTGAAAACTCTGACTTGTTCATTACTGCGCCCTTCCATGGTAATGAAATGCTGACCCCCGACTACACTGACTAATGGGAGCAGGGGTTGCAGGAGTATCCCCTGCTCCCATTATTTGGTGTAGTGAGTGTCAGGCATTGTGGGGTGTCCCCCGCTTTCATTAGATGGTAGTGGGGGACAATAAAAAAAGGAAGGAAAAAAGAAAAAAAGGACCCTGCAATTCCTTGATGTCATGGGTGTTAATTTTAGCAGTGCACAGTGGTGGCGCGAGTTATGGTTGCTTAGTTTACCATAACTGGCGAATTCCTGTTTTTTTTTCAATTTTACTTCCATAATGTGGATAGGTTTGTATTCATGCAAATTAACTATAACGTCCCTTTAACAAAGTTTTTGCACAGAATTTGATAGGTTTATTTTAGCGCACCTTAACCATAACGTCCCTTTAACAACGTTTTTTCACTGAATTTGATAGGTTTTTATTAGCGCACCTTAACCATAACGTCCCTTTAACAATGTTTTTCACTGAATTTCATAGGTTTTTACCAGGATTGTATAATTTGTATATATGCACCATACAACATACTGAACCCCATGGCCCCAGGCTGATAACCACAGGGTCCGTGGACTCACCAACTATCTGAGGACACTGCACAAAAGCACCTGGGGTAAATGGTACTTAGTCACTGCAAACCTGGGCTGTACGGTTATGGTACACATCCAGGGGGCAACACCTAAGATCCAACCACAAAGCAGCAGTTCGGAGGGTTGTTCCCTTCAAACAGAGTAGTAGATTGAGTTTCACTGCAGCATCCTCGACATCTGCTCCTGTCACCACAAGGGACACTGCTGTGGTGCAGCAGATCCCTGACTCAGCTTTGCAAGCCATATGCACCGCAATAGATTGTTACCTTTCAAAGGTCACTGTTTTGTGTGCGCACTGAGACACGGTACTCTGCAGGGGATAGCAGTTCTGGAGTGGTTTTGAGGCTTTGGTCCAGGACCACGAAGGAAAGTGCCCCCTACCTTGATGAGGCACACCCAACATCTTCCTCTCTCTATCTGCCCTTTCTTATCCCTGTGGTTGGTGCCCCTTCTCTACCTTACCTCCCTTGTGTGTCATGTTAAAAAAAGAAAAAAATGCAAAACGCAAAAATAAAAAAAAAACGGCTCTTTTCAGAGCCACCTTACTTTCACAGTTCAAAAACAGAAGTACCAAAAAATGGGTGCAGGCCCCTGTACAGTTCATGAAGTCCATGAACAGTGCGCTAGTCCGCTGACTCCCAAAGCATGCAGGTTATGGCAGCATGTAAACCATTGCATTCTTTTCCAGGAGAAAGTGGTGGCTCTGAAAAGAGCCTTTTGTTTTTTTTGTTCTTAGAAGTTTTGAAGTGGCCAACACCTACTGCATAAATGCTTGCTATACTTGCAAGAACAGCTGCAATGCATTTTGGATATTGCGCAAAAAAAAGGTGATTGCCAGCATCAGTAAAATGAACGCCATCTCTGTGGAAAATGCTGGTGCTACGAAAATAAATGTTTCATTGTGGAAGGAAGACACACAAACATCTTGCAAAAATGCACAAACAGCCTTGTTGGCATTGCGCCTGGCTTTCTCCATTTGCTGACCAAATGAGGAAAAGCGCAGCCACATCTGTCTGTAGGTAATGCGTGAGAGTTTGGAAACATTTCCATGACTTTCTCAAGTGCCTCCTTCATCGCAAACTGCAGAGAGATTCCAGTAACATGGCCTAAACTGTTCCCTCCACAATGAACAATAATAATGGCTGGATGATGCTGCGTCACCAAAGTGGCAAAAGGGGAAGCAAATACAGGCACTTCATGCAACACAATCAATGGAGTGCACAACCACATGAGGTAATCCAAGATGTGCAGCCACTCCACAGTGCTCTGCATAAACCTGCATCCACTTTATCCAAAATCCAGACACTCAGCCTCCTGAAAAACACAGCCATAGCCAGAGCCATCTGCCCTCCTGTCAGCAAATAGAGCCTCTCCTTGCACACCACACCCAGAGAACCTTATTGACCAATCCCCTGACCTCCACATTCTCATTTCCATGCCTGCCATCCTTAAAAGTTCTGGATGTGGCCCATGCAATCCACAAACTGCCACAGAGTTTGCAGATAAATCAGTCAATGTAAGGCAGTGGGGAGAGAAATGTAACCCAGGGTAGGAGATTTCCTCTGTTGTGGTGCCTCTGAAAACAGATTTGTTTTTAGGTGCTACTGAACAAACACATTTTGTTTTCTATTTTTTGGGGAGGTTCTCTTCTTTTCATCCTTACTGCCTTATATAAAGCTCTTCAAAGCATCCTTTAGATTGCGAGAAAAAGAAAACAAGCATTTCTAAAAATGGACGATCAAACGCGTCTGCGGTAAAATAGTGCACACTAAGGGGGTCAATGTTGTCGTTAGAGAAAACAGACATCTTATCACATTGCAAAACTATACCCATTCCTATATTAATAAGGCACCTTCCAACATTTTGCTGGTGATTAAGGACATTGGGGTTGTTCCATTGCGCTGTAGGTGGTATTTCAGAACAAAAATACCTTTGCAGTAGGGATAATGACGCATTAGTTCTTTCACCAACAATTTCAGTACAGGAACCAAACTTGAAGCACTAATGTAGCCCAAATGCTCTCCTCCACAGTGCACCACCAAAACATCAGGACTACCACAAGTACCCATGTTCTTCTGCAAAGAGTAAGAAGTGACTGCAAATTGCGGCCAGGCACACTGTATCACAAAGCCTGCAGGCCTGGAACACCAAAATCAGCAGAAACACCTCTTGCCTTTGCATACCTCTCCAGTTCACATACAAAGGATTCTCGCACTGTCCATACAATAACTCTAGCCATCTTCACTACACAACCAACACAGCAATGAAATCAAGTACTAACATCCCTTCCTGTAAAGCACACCCTGAACACCTGATTGGCTAATCCCCACAGTCCTATGTCCATGACAGGCAGGCTGAGAAGCCCCAGATGTGGCTTGTGTGATCCATGAACTACTGTGGTGTTTGCGGACCCGAATCACAGGGTCAGCCTCTCTTCACTTCCCCCTTCACTCTTTGCAGCATTCTCTCATTGGCTACTAGCAAGCAGCCCGACACCCATCCACCAATCACATCCAAGATCTCTACATCTAACTCTATCAACTCAGTATAACACTGAAGATGTACTGTTCAACAAGCACCTGCATCCAAAAGTACTGTCATACTCTCCACAATTTCAACTTCCAGATTCATCCACATCTACATCCATCAACGCAAACTACAGGTATGCATATGTTGTATAATGTAAACAGAGAATGAAAACTGCATGTATCTTACCAAAGCATAGCAAATACAGAGATTGCATGCATGTAACAGGGTGCCGTCACTTGCCTTGCATAACCTTCTCAATAATCATACTCTCATGTGGCCCATCTCCTGACATCAACTGATAATTACTTACAATGTTGTTTGCTTTTAAAGTTTTCTTGGAATGCCCACATGCATAACAACTGCAAACCACATATTTCAATTGCAGCACCACTGTCTGTGATTCGTTTGAGAATACAAAAAAACATGTGTACATTGGAAACAGTGCTATCTGTAAATTTGGAAAACATAAATGAAACAACAGGAAAGGATTTATGCACTCATGTAGCAAGCATGTATGTGTCAGAAAGTTAACAAAATTCCAATCTGTACATCGTTCTGCCTTTTTTCTCACCCTATTATGACTTGCACTAATCCATTTCCAAAGCAAGTAGTGTAACAACATCTCACACACTTTGAAAGTTCAGCTGCATTGGGCACAGTTATCACTGAAGGACTGGCCCCATAGCAAAATATGCTGATACTCCCAAGTCCCCACTCGTATGCAGTGCTGTACAATTGGACACACACACTAATTCTTCCTGCCAACAATTCTCCCTACAATCTAAAATAATGTGTTCTCCTAGTGGTATTACTGTGCCATTAAAACACATACCCACTAACTTCCTTCTTTTGCAATTGCAGTGAAGAACCGCCTCCTAGAATCCAGTGACGTCTCTGCTGGATGATAAAACCCAGAAGAAACTTACTCTTCACATCCAACAAGTGCAGTACTGTAGTAGTGTTCTACTTGTTACTCAGACAGTGCAGTGTTGTATTGTAGCCTAGACAATTCTATCCAACCTCACAGCACTCGCTTCACCCTTACTCATTGCAAAAAAAGGTAGCAGGGGCTCCTCTCCAGAAATTTCAGTGCTGGACTGCCCATGTGGGTGGGACAAAGGATGATATTCAAATGGATGTTACCCATCTGTGAATGGTACAATCAGCAAAAAGCGTGTGCGGCAAACTCTCATCTCAGAACAGGTTATCATGCGATGTTCTTTCTGGAGAGGAGCGCCTGCTACCTTTTTTGAAATATTTGCAAGGAACGTGGGGTTGGTCACCCTGAGTTACCTGGGGGCTACCAGACGTGGACTCTCTGTTCACTGTACTCAGAGAGGCGCAGCTTCACCTCAGTGATGAGGCCCAACAAAGCTGAAACACGTGTATGGGGTTGCTGTTGGTAGTCTTATTCAGAAGGGAATTGCCATAGCATTTCGGTGCTGGACTGCCTATGTGGGCAGCGGGACAAGGACTGATATGCAAAAGGATATCATGCCATGTTCTTTCTGGAGAGGAGCACCCGCTACCTTTTTTGAAACCTTTACTCATTGCACCTTGGCAGGTCCATTCTGTGTATTGTCATCAGAACACCAGTATGGTAATACGCACTAGTTTTAAAAGAACATCGTAATGACCTTACTTCTTCAAGCACACTACACTGTCACACACACTGAAGCAAACCTTTACCACAGGAACACACACACACATACCAGTACAACCTTCCCAACCAGAAGTAATAGCCCTTTTCACAATCACACTCCATTGTGTATGCCTACCCTCATATTCAGAGATTCATGCACAGTACACACAAATATATTGCACAACTTCCAAACCAACACTTTCCTTTTTTCTCCAACAGACACACCAGAATGCATATTAAAAAGCAACTCTGTAGAAAACATTGCAGAAATAGAGCAGATAAATCTCAAGCCATGCAAAATGGCCATCCACATCTAGCAGACTTTGTACGAAAAGTTCCAACAAAACAGTCAATACAGTCACTGAGCAAAATGGGATCAAATAGCAGGAAAAAAAGTGTGACTTCTCTTCCAAAATGTAAAACTAAAAGTAAATGTATTAATAAGAATGAACTACCAATAGTGCTAACACTTCATCTACCAATGTTAACATAGCCACAAGTAAGTATTCCAAAAAATTCATTTTTACAAAAAATGTTCCACCTTAGAATCCTTCAGAACCTTATAAAAACAGGGGAGAAATCACGCTCAACCCTTAAAATTGACTGCAGAAAACTGATCCGGGAAGCTCTCATAGACAGTGCAATGCTCCTCAAAAGGAAATTGAAAATTAATGAGTAAACCACAAAAGAACTTTGCAATATCAACATAGATACCTTTGCAAACTTCTTTGCAGGTGAGTGGATTCACACAACTAGCACAGAGCCATATTTCAATGAAGATGCATACAAACAAAAGCAAACAAACACTATTGCCATACATAGCAGTGGCCGAGAGTATGAAAAGGTAGACAGTACCATTATGGCGGAAGAAATGCTGATTGCAAGAATATCCTCAACAAACTTGTAATCAACTCTCCATTCCACCAAACCAATCCGTCCGGTCTACAAATGGCCATGCACCTCAATGTGTAAAGTACAAAAACGATCCTTCAAATCTTTACGGCAGTTTGTCATTCAGTATGTGAAAGCCAAAGACAAATTAAAAACGTAAATATTACAAACCATGGACTACTGTCCAGTACGCAAATACACAGGACTATTAGGACATACATTAGCCTGCATTTCCGGGTCTGCTTGCAAAAGCACCTTCCACCACATGAAAATGTTAACAACTACTATACAAAATATCGTTCACAGACTGTACTATGCAAAAAGTCCTGCTTTAGCACAGGAGAATTTAAATCACATTCTCCTACATGGCACAGCCAACTAACTCCTGGAACAAATAGACCACATCCAAAGCAAATATTTTGGAAAAAAGAACACTTACAAAATCCATAAACTTTAGAAGAGAGTAGCGACAACTTTGCAGATGGCAACTTTCTATTACACACGTAAAAAAAAGAAATAGCAAAGTTTAAAAGCACATCTGCTGAAGTACCAAACCAAGTATGTGTGTGCTGTCGCCAAACATTTTACAAAAAGAGCACCAAAACTGTAGCAATAACGTACAATATAGATGGGGAATCCCAATGGTTCCCATTAGCTCTCTATCTTATAGCAGAAAACAAATATGAAATTAATAGCCCCTTAATACTTTGCACATACTGCACTGGAAAACTTGATACTAACCAAATGCCTTCATGGGCTATCAATAACAACTTGGAATTATTCCCACTTCCAAAACCACTCCAACAGCTTAATTTCAATGAGAGCATTGTACTCCAAACAGTAGACCCATTTCAAGTGATAATGCACCTTCAACCAGAAACAGCCAAGTCACCTCCTTCTGAATTACTAAAAGGCATTTGTGGCAAAGTAGTTTGTTTGCTATTAGATATTTAAGAAAATGTAGACACTCTGGGAGTGCAACCGCTAATAGATCAGTCTTTGATTATCCTAGTGAATGGTGTACCTACAAAAGACCAAAAAAATTGGCCGCAACTAGTAGACTTAAACAAAGTTAGAGAAGCCGTGCAATATCTTAAAGAGAACAATGAATACTACAAAGAAATACACATTGAATAAAACCTGAGAGAAACCAGCAAAATAATTCAGGATTCCTCATCAACTGGTCAATTTGAACTTCTAGATCCGACTACAGCCTCCAATATTTTAGACCTGTATACAATTCATTCACTGCACTCCAAAGGCACCATATACGATGCACTAGAAACATATCAAATGCGGCAAGCCAAAGGATCTCCAATAAGAATATGGGAAAAAACTGTAGAAGCACAAGCCTTTCCGCTACTCTTTCCTACTGGAAAAGGTGGAAGGTGGAAGGTATGATCAAAGATGCACGCAAATAACAGCATCAGAATACCGCTCTTTACAGATGTATTCTGAAGACCCCAGAACCCCAGATTCAGACAAACATTGAATACATATCACACCTCCTGTTTGAAAGTGAACTAGCAACTTGTGTTACGGAGTTGCACACACATAGAAAACTGGTTCCAATTATTTAAACATGTAAGCTATGCAGCTACCTCAAAAGGTGCAAGCGAAAGATGAAGTTTTACAGTCAAGTATTACAAATCTCTTGGCAAACATGGTTGATACGAAAGAATACTGGTTCTGACGTCACACGGATGTACGGTGCATTCTACGCAACCTTGGCCCACCGTCATGGTTTGTCACTTTAAGTTATGCAGAGTATGCAGGGAAAGACTTGCACGATTCCCTAAACATAGCAAACTAAAACAAAGCAGGGATTGACATGAAAACACCAGGAGACCTCTGCTCTCTTGACCCTGTAAATGTGTCAAGGTACTTCCATCATCGCTTTATTGCCATGCTGCACTTCACCTGTAATAAAACAATTCCTCCCCTCGGAGAAGTGCAACACTTCTTTTGGAGAAAAGAATATCAATCCAAAGGAGCACCACACATCCACATGCTTTTGAGGATTAAAGACACTCCTAAATTTG
Organism: Ambystoma mexicanum; assembly: GCF_040938575.1. Lineage (NCBI taxonomy): Eukaryota > Metazoa > Chordata > Amphibia > Caudata > Ambystomatidae > Ambystoma > Ambystoma mexicanum. The sequence continues at coordinate 837,635,893 of NC_090935.1, read as the reverse complement.
GATGTACTGAAAAGGCAAATGCATACTCAACTGCACAAACAAAGGTAAAGAAAGTGGACTTTCACCAAATAAGTCAGCCACAGAACTGTGTGGTCCATTCAAATTTTCCAACACAACTGGTGTAAATTGCTATGCAAATATAGCAATCAATGTTCTATTCCAATTGCCACCAATTGTTGAAAGCACTTACTTAAATGGCACAGACCAGTTGTGTTTGCAAATGCAACTCCTTCATAGAAACGGAACAAACAATCCTGACAACCATTACAGTGGGCCTCATTACGACCCTGGCGGATGGACCATGGTGCTAATAGCACTATGGTCCATGCCGGTAACTCTCCGACTCCGCCATGGCGGAATGGGGAATTACCACCCCATTCCGAGGTTGGCGGAGTGGTAATTCCCCCTTCCGCCATGGCCCTTCCCCATTCCCATTTTTGCCCCATAGGGCATAATGGGAATGGGGAAGGCGCTAAGTACGGTGCCGCAAATTGCGGCACCGTATTTTGCACCAAGGTCCCTTTGCGGCATGGTTTTTAACGCCTGCAAAAAGCAGGCGTTAAAATCACCATCCCGCAAAGGGACCTTGTAATCAGGCGTTAAGGGTCGGTGCCGTTTACGGGCCGTAAAACCCTTAACGCCTGACTCGTAATGAGGCCTAGTGTCTCAGGAATAAGGCAGGAATTGGACTACTGTGCGGGAATCCTGAGATTCACTATAAACACACAAGAAGATCCACAAGAATTTCTAATGTACTTACTGCAAGTACTGGAAAGCAAAACCATACCTATAAATGAAATCTTCCAGATTTCATACATGTGGAAACATACATGCACTCTCTGCAGCCATCTGGTGCAGGAACAAGCCCCTAAGGAATGCTTTGTGTTTGTATCTAAACCTAACTGCAAATCTATTCCATTTCAGCAGTTGGTACAAAATGCAAATCATAGTATGTACTACTTGCGATTCAGACAATCGTTCCACCTTACACATACAGTCACAATACGTAATAGTAATGCTTTTACAATACAATGCAGATTGTACCAAAAACAACAGCAAGCTTACTTGCTTCACACATGGGCAAGTATCACTTGGCAAGAAAACCTTCAGAACAGTAGGCATAATCTACCACACTGGTGCCACACCCACTGCAGGTCACTATACTGCATAGATTAAAACGAAATGTGGGTGGTTTGAATGCATTGATACTTCCATTACTCTGAAGCAGAGATTTCCAGTAAATCTTGCAAATGCCTACTTAGTATTCTTGAAACCAAAATGTACTCACTGATCTGCAAAAGTAGCATAGCCTACTGCCCAATACCCACTAACAGATATGTAACTGCAAACAAAAAATAACCTTCTGCACTGTGAAACTGCAACAATTTAGCATACACCAACTGCCCCATGAGTACATCAGTTGTGCTGCTAGACACATTTTTAATGACCCAATGATTATAGTCACAGAAACTACAACTGTGTAAAACAACTAATATTGTTTCACCCATAGTGCTTAAAAAGAAAAGCACTCAGTATGAGGGTCTAGAAACTGTCCTCAATGACCTGCAAAACGACACACGGTTAGCATAAGTCAACCACTGTCTAACAATACCCATTCCACTGCAATAAATATGCATCTGCATGTAACTACACTCATATTACTGCAAAGGCACTTCACAGTAGTGGAAAACGGAAATCCGCCAACAAGAATGAAGGTGCTTGAAGACATACCCTGCAAAACTGTGAAACTGTAAACAGTTAGAATACGCTGACTGGTATCTAACTGCAACCATAATACTGCAGTATTACTTCCCATTACAATTTAAAATCCACCATCAAAAAATGAAAGTTCTTCTGAGGAAACCCTTCAAGACTTATTAAGTATAAACAACCTGAAAACACCAACTGGCATCTTACTACACCTGTAGTACTACAATGTTACTTTCAGTGGTCAAACTGCCAAAATCAACCTTCTGCAATGAAAGTGCTACAAAACATACCCTCAGCCTTTTTCAAACTATCAACAGACTACGCCAACAGGTATCTAACTGCCGCCACAATCCTGTAATATTAGTTTGCAATAGTACAGTACTTAGGAAACACCAACAGCAATCAAATCGCATAAACAGATACTGTTAAAAAGAGGAAACGGATAAACAGTTAGAATACGTCAACTTGTATCTAACTGCAACCATAGTACCACCACAAAAATCAAAAGACGTACACCATTTAGATTCCTCCTAATGCAACAGCACTTATAGCAGCAAGACCACAAACATGTGAACCTTAAACATTCCTGTAAGTACTGCACACATCAATGAAACAGAGTGTGCCACATTACATCAAATTAATGTACAGGGTTTTTTCTTTTTAATCCTGCATTGATTTTTCTTTTTTCCCATAGACCCAATCCTTATGCAAACAAACACAGGAACTGAGCACATTGCACAGTAGACTTATTTGAAGAATAGTACTTTTAATGTACTAATTTTGAGGGTCCACAAAGTATATAAATGTCTGAAATTGAATACAATATGACATTATGAAGTACCTTCCCTAACATGTTGTTTTTTTTTATTTTTTATCAGAGACAATGGGCCTCATTACGAGGTGGGAGGTAAGGGATTACTGGCACCGGTAAGGGCACCGGTACCGGTAATCCCTTACCGCCCTACTACGAGTTCCCTTTGCAGGTCCCTCCGTAATGCCTGGTTTTTGCAGGCGTTAAGGACGGGACCCGCAAAGGGACTCTAGAGCTAATAATGGTACGGCAGTTTGCGGTATCGTTATTAGCGACTTCCCATTCCTATTGAGCCCTATGGGGTCTCAAATGGGAATGTGGAATGGCCCTGGTGAATGGGGAATTACCGGTCCCTCCAACCTTGGAATGGACCGGTAATTGCTCCATTCACCAGGGCGGAGTCGGAAGGGTTTTGGAGGCAGCCATGGAGCTAATAGCTCCATGGATACCTCCAACCTCGGAATGAGGCCCGAAGAAACAAAGATTTCTCCTGCATTTCCACAAGCAACAAAGACAATGGGCCTCAGTATGACCCAGGCAGTAAGGGATTAACGGCGCTGTAAAAGGTGGCAGCGCCGTTAACCCCTTACCGCCTAATTATGAGGTCCCTTTGTGGGTTCCCACCTTAACGGCTGGTTTTACCAGCCGTTAAGGATTGGACCCGCAAGGGACCATGTAGGTAATTACGGTACCGCAATTTGCGGTACTGTAACTACCGCCTTCCCCATTTCCATTGAGCCCTATGGGGGCAAAAATGGGAATGGGGAAGGGCCAATGGTGATTGGGGAATTACCGCCCCGCCAACCTTGGAATGGGTCAGTAATTCCGCCGTTCACCATGGCAAAATCGGTAAAATACCTGCGGCAAACATGGCACTACTAGAGCCATGGTTACCGCCTGGGTCGTAATGAGGCCCAATATGTGGTATTCTATCACTGAGTTCCAAAAAGGTATGCAGTGCCTCAATAATATATACAGTGAGTATAAGATTATTGGTGTCATGCTTCTTTGTAATCAGAAAATTGCATTTCTATACACATGTTTGTGCAATCCATATACCAGTGTCACATTTTTGGGTGCATGGCTGGATTATTTTGGGGTGGTTGTGGCCAGGTCTTAGGGCCTCATTACACAGACGGCGGTAAGGGTTTACCGGTACCGGTAAGGGCACCGGTACCGGTAAACCCTTACTGCCTTACTCCAAGGTCCCTTTGTGGGTAGGTACTTTAACGCCTGCTGTTTAGCAGGCTTTAAAAACCAACCCGCAAAGGGACCAGGGTGCTAATTATGGTACCGCAATTTGCGGCACCGTAATTAGCGCCTTCCCCATTCCCATTATGCCCTATGGAGCCAAAATGAGAATGGGGAAGGGCAATGGGGGAAGGGGGAATTACTCCCCGCCAACCTTGAAATAGGGCGGTAATTCCCCTTTCCACCAAGGCGCGCCGGTATTTTACCGGCATGGACCAAGGTGCTAATAGCACCTTGGTCCTCCGCCTGCCGTCTAATGAGGCCCCTAGACTCTTCGTGTATGGCATATTGTCTAAGGTCTCCGGCCATGCACCCAAGAGCCTAGGGCCTGGCCACAACCACTGCAGCTTAATAAAGCCATGCACCCAAAAATCTGCACAGTGGCCACAAGCCACACATAAGGCAGCTGTCTGAGGCCCTGTCCACTTCGGTTCACATACTATTACATTGCTTGTACCCACTGCACAGACTATAACACACCCACCAATCTCGGGGCAGTCCAATAAGCCACCTGCCACACACCATATCCACTTCTGTACACATAATATTACACTACTTGCAGCCAAGAGGCAGAAACTTGGGTGAATAAGACTCTAGTAGCTGGCGACAAACACCACAGGATTATACAGCAATGCACCCAACAATCTGCACACTGGACACAACCCACAAAATATAAGCCAGCCTCCTGAGGTCACTATACTGCATAGATTAAAACGAAATGTGGGTGGTTTGAATGCATTGATACTTCCATTACTCTGAAGCAGAGATTTCCAGTAAATCTTGCAAATGCCTACTTAGTATTCTTGAAACCAAAATGTACTCACTGATCTACAAAAGTAGCATAGCCTACTGCCCAATACCCACTAACAGATATGTAACTGCAAACAAAAAATAACCTTCTGCACTGTGAAACTGGAACAATTTAGCATACATCAACTGCCCCATGAGTACATCAGTTGTGCTGCTAGACACATTTTTAATGACCCAATGATTATAGTCACAGAAACTACAACTGTGTAAAACACACTAATATTGTTTCACCCATAGTGCTTAAAAAGAAAAGCACTCAGTATGAGGGTCTAGAAACTGTCCTCAATGACCTCCAAAACGACACACGGTTAGCATAAGTCAACCACTGTCTAACAATACCCATTCCACTGCAATAAATATGCATCTGCATGTAACTACACTCATATTACTGCAAAGGCACTTCACAGTAGTGGAAAACGGAAATCCGCCAACAAGAATGAAGGTGCTTGAAGACATACCCTGCAAAACTGTGAAACTGTAAACAGTTAGAATACGCTGACTGGTATCTAACTGCAACCATAATAGTGCAATATTACTTCCCATTACAATTTAAAATCCACCATCAAAAAATGAAAGTTCTTCTGAGGAAACCCTTCAAGACTTATTAAGTATAAACAACCTGAAAACACCAACTGGCATCTTACTACACCCGTAGTACTACAATGTTACTTTCAGTGGTCAAACTGCCAAAATCAACCATCTGCAATGAAAGTGCTACAAAACATACCCTCAGCCTTTTTCAAACTATCAACAGACTACGCCAACAGGTATCTAACTGCCGCCACAATCCTGTAATATTAGTTTGCAATAGTACAGTACTTAGAAAACACCAACAGCAATCAAACCGCATAAACAGATACTATTAAAAAGAGGAAACGGATAAACAGTTAGAATACGTCAACTTGTATCTAACTGCAACCATAGTACCACCACTTCCAAAAATCAAAAGACGTACACCATTTAGATTCCTCCTAATGCAACACAACTTATAGCAGCAAGACCACAAACATGTGAACCTTAAACATTCCTGTAAGTACTGCACACATCAATGAAACAGAGTGTGCCACATTACATCAAATTAATGTACAGGGTTTTTTCTTTTTAATCCTGCATTGATTTTTCTTTTTTCCCATAGACCCAATCCTTATGCAAACAAACACAGGAACTGAGCAGATTGCACAGTAGACTTATTTGAAAAATAGTACTTTTAATGTACTAATTTTGAGGGTCCACAAAGTATATACATGTCTGAAATTGAATACAATATGACATTATGAAGTACCTTCCCTAACATGTTATGTTTTTTTTTTTTTATCAGAGACAATGGGCCTCATTACGAGGTGGGAGGTAAGGGATTACTGGCACCGGTAAGGGCACCGGTACCGGTAATCCCTTACCGCCCTACTACGAGTTCCCTTTGCAGGTCCCTCCGTAATGCCTGGTTTTTGCAGGCGTTAAGGACGGGAACGCAAAGGGACTCTAGAGCTAATAATGGTACCACAGTTTGCGGTATCGTTATTAGCGATTTCCCATTCCTATTGAGCCCTATGGGGTCTCAAATGGGAATGGGGAATGGCCCTGGTGAATGGGGAATTACCGGTCCCTCCGACCTTGGAATGGACCGGTAATTGCTCCATTCACCAGGGCGGAGTCGGAAGGGTTTTGGAGGCAGCCATGGAGCTAATAGCTCCATGGCTACCTCCAACCTCGGAATGAGGCCCGAAGAAACAAAGATTTCTCCTGCATTTCCACAAGCAACAAAGACAATGGGCCTCAGTATGACCCAGGCAGTAAGGGGTTAACAGTGAGGTAAAAGGTGGCAGCGCCGTTAACCCCTTACCGCCTAATTACGAGGTCCCTTTGTGGGTTCCCACCTTAACGGCTGGTTTTACCAGCCGTTAAGGATTGGACCCGCAAGGGACCATGGAGTTAATTACGGTACCGCAATTTGCGGTACTGTAACTACCGCCTTCCCCATTTCCATTGAGCCCTACGGGGGCAAAAATGGGAATGGGGAAGGGCCAATGGTGATCGGGGAATTACTGCCCCACCAACCTTGGAATGGGTCAGTAATTCCGCCGTTCACCATGGCGGAATTGGTAAAATACCGGCGGCAAACATGGCACTACCAGCGCCATGGTTACCGCCTGGGTCGTAATGAGACCCAATATGTGGTATTCTATCACTGAGTTCCAAAAAGGTATGCAGTGCCTCAATAATATATACAGTGACTATAAGATTATTGGTGTCATGCTTCTTTGTAATCAGCAAATTGCATTTCTATACACATGTTTGTGCAATCCATATACCAGTGTCACATTTTTGGGTGCATGGCTGTATTATTTTGGGGTGGTTGTGGCCAGGTCTTAGGGCCTCATTACACGGATGGCGGTAAGGGTTTACCGGTACCGGTAAGGGCACCGGTACCGGTAAACCCTTACTGCCTTACTACGAGGTCCCTTTGTGGGTAGGTACTTTAACGCCTTAAAAACCAGGCGTTAAAAACCAACCCGCAAAGGGACCAGGGTGCTAATTACGGTACCGCAATTTGCGGCACCGTAATTAGTGCCTTCCCCATTCCCATTATGCCCTATGGAGCAAAAATGAGAATGGGGAAGGGCAATGGGGGAAGGGGGAATTACCGCCCGCCAACCTTGGAATAGGCGGTAATTCCCCTTTCCACCAAGGCGGTGCCACTAATAGCACCTTGGTCCTCCACCTACCGTCCAATGAGGCCCTTAGACGCTTCGTGTATGGCATATTGTCTGAGGCCTCCTGCCATGCACCCAAGAGCCTAGGGCCTGGCCACAACCACTGCAGCATAATAAAGCCATGTACCCAAAAATCTGCACAGTGGCCACAAGCCACACACATAAGGCAGCTGTCTGAGGCCCTGTCCACTTCGGTTCACATACTATTACATTACTTGTACCCACTGCACAGACTATAACACACCCACCAATCTCGGGGCAGTCCAATAAGCCACCTGCCACACACCATATCCACTTCTGTACACATAATATTACACTACTTGCAGCCAAGAGGCAGAAACTTGGGTGAATAAGACTCTAGTAGCTGGCCACAAACACCACAGGATTATACAGCAATGCACCCAACAATCTGCACACTGGACACAACCCACAAAATATAAGCCAGCCGCCTGTACACATACAACTGCAGTTCTTGCAACCAATCAGCAGATTCTTGGGTGCAATAAGTCAGTGCAGCCTGAGTCTCAGTGCACTTCTCTACACATACTATTACAGTACTTCAACTAGTGAGCAGACTCTTAGAGTCCAGGAGCTTGTCACAACCACCACAGCATAATACAGCCTATACAAACATCCTCATCTCATATACATTCTACTCCCCTACCCTAATGAAGCCTGTCTGCAGTCACCTGATAAACTGCTTGCCTGAGGGCCTACGTGCGAACTGCCGAGGTGTCCGCGGACACCGCAGACAGAACACAGTCTTCATCCCCCTAAACAAATACATAATATAAACCATCTTTCCATCCCCCACCCTTTCCAGCCCCTCTTCCCAACACCAAATGCCCCAAAACATGTTTTGCAGCCAAGTTCACTGCCGAGCTAGCCGCAGATATCTGCGGATACATCATGGCAGCTGTTTTGGGAAAATATGATGTACATCACGCTTCCGTCTAGGCAATCAGCGGGCGCGTTGGATGTTTGCGGACATGATGCGGTCCTTCAGGCCAATCAGAGTCCTATCCGCGGAGCGAACAGGGAAATGGGTCCGCAGAATTGAGCAAGGTATCACTAATCTTTTGACACCTACATTTTGCCTGTTTTAAAAAAACTACTGGATGGATTTTCACCAAGCACTCTTTTGGGACCAAGCCCCCACTCCTGCGACTAATTAGGTGAAAATCTGTCCAGCGGTTTGGGCTGTAGGCTTGAGCAAAATATCTTTCCATTCATTCTATGGGAAAAAAATAATTTTGGGACGTCCCACTATAACTTTGCCCACCTTGACGAAACCTCACCAAACTTGCCATAAAAATTCAGAGCAGGCCATATACTTTTTTGGCAAGGATTCGTCCATGGGCATTGAAGTTATAAGCTGCCCAAAAAGTGCTCTTCCTATGGGTTTTGCAACCATAGCTACACGACTCTTACTGCAGGCCATGTAATATATATTCAGTGAAAAAACTTTGTTAAAGGGACAGTATGGCTAAGTTTCACTAATAATAACCTATGCAATTCAGTGAAAAATGTTGTTAAAAGGATGGTATGGTTACAAGTAAAACCACACAAAAAACAGACATTTGACAGTTATGGCAAGCTAAGGAACCATAGCTCGCACCACCACCGTGCACTGCTGACACTAACACCCAGGACATCAAAGATGACTACACACGTGTAATTGATGACATCACTGATGACATCACATATCTGGCCCAATTGTTTTTGTTCACTGACATATCTAGGCCAAGTGTTTTTGTTCACTGACAATCAGAATATGACAATTCAAAAGATGCTATATATATATATTACATGGCCACGTTAGTGGCCATGTAGTTATGGTTAAATTGCTGTTTCCATAGGAAGAGCACTTTTTGGGTGGCTTATAACTTCGCTCTCCCTGGACGGATCCTCACCAAACTTTGCAAAAAAAAGTATATGGGTCACTCTGAATTATTTTGCAAAGTTTGGTGAGGATTTGTCCAGGGGGGGGCAAAGTTATAGGGGGGGTCCCAAAACTTTTTTTTTCCCCATAGACTGAATGGGACAAAAACTTTGCGCACGGCCACAGGCCAAACCGCTGGACGGATTTACACCAAATTTGAAGCAGGAGCGGGGGCATGGTCCCAAAAGCGTGCTTTTGCAAATTTGGTGTAAATCCGTCCAGTAGTTTTTTATAAAATGACCAAAACGTAAGGCAAAAAAATTAGTGATATCTGTGTTCGCTTCGTGGACGGACTTCCCTGTTTGCTCCGCGGACAGCACCCCGATTGGCCCATGGCCTTGTGTCATGTCAGCGGACATGCGACGTGTTCGCTGATTGGACGGCGAGGGGCGTGGAGCGCGTCAGATTTTCTGTGGCGCCCGCCATCTTGTATTCGCCGTCGACCGCGTACAGCGCGGTGAAACGTGGATAAAAAATTGTATTTAGTGCCGTGTGTTGTTGTGTAAGAGTGTTTGGGGAGGGTGGGGGAGTATGAGATAGGTTCAATGTTTTGTTTTTTTATGTGCTAGACGTTTTTGTTGCGTTCGATTTGTCCGCGGAGAACACAGCTGTTCTGACATTTTGTAAATAAACTAAATGGTGGGGTGTTTAGAGGACGGAGTATGTGTCATTTTTGTTCGCAAGGAAGGTAAAAATGAGCTATGAACTCTCGCGGTGTACTTAATTGTTCGTAAATACACAAACTGGGGGTGTCCTCAGGACGCTGTCCGTATTGTAATCTGTCTAGTTGAATGTGTTCTAAGTACACTCGCGGTGTCCCGAAATGGTTGCAATTACACAAAATGGGGGTGTTCTGAGAACGTTGTTTGTATTGTTCGTTGTCAGGGTGAAAGTGTTTTTTAGACCACTCCTTTTGTCCGCTAATAGTACAATTTCCTATGGGCGTCAACCGACTTTTTGTCCACTAAAGAAACGATAAATCCGGCTGGTGTGCGCCGACATTATGTGATAATCCTATGACTGGCGCTTTTGACCTGGCTGACTTGCTTTTGCGACACTAAATCATATCTCCCGGCCCAAAGCCTGATATTATCAAAGCATTCATATTCCCCGCCTCTCTCCGTGACGTTACAGGGTGCGTCATCAAACTGAGTGACTTTACACAGAACCCGGAAGACAACACATATTATGTCACAACACAGAGCGCCACAATTCGGAATATGAAACAGTGATTTAAAAGCAAACAGCAAGATTGTAAATTTTTGTAAAGTACATTTATTTGACATCAAATGTTTAGAGAATATTCAGCAATTTGCATTTGTCTTTGTTGTCAATCCGCAAAAGTTCATGTTGAGGCACGCGATGTTCCTTTGCGGTACAGAGGCTGTTAGATCAGCTTACAACTTAGTGCGCCACAATTCAGAATATGAAACTGTGGTTTAAAAGTAAACAGCAGGATTGTACATTTGGTAAAGTACATTTATTTCACATGAAATGTTTAGTGAATATTCAGCGATTTGCTATTGTCTCTGCTGTCAATCAGCAAAAGTTTATTTTGAGCCACGCGTTGTTCCTTTGCGGTAGATAGGCTGTTGGTTTATGATAAAAGCAGTAAATGGTCGCTCTGATAATCGGAAGGTTGCTCCAACAACGAGCCATTAGACCACCCTATTGGTTGGTATGTTGTTTGTAGCCGCTAGTACTGCGTAAGGGCATATCGGTCCTTGGCGATTGTCCCATAAAATGGTGAGGGTCATGAAGTTGCATATTTGGACCTGCACCTGGCAGTTGAAGACCCCATCCGCTGGAGTCTGTAAATCGTGACATAGGCAAAATGGGACCACGTACCTGTTTTAAAAAACATAAATTAGTCTCACCAACCATCCTCATTAAAAATCATCATTTTATTTATTAGGGCGTGAAACTATTTGCTATCGAAGATAGTGCAACGGAGTATGTTAATAATAAAATAATAATATCTTCCCATTCATATAGCGCTAAGAACCGTGAGGTATCTAACCGGTGCCTATTATTAACCACAGTGTGTGGTGCTCATTTATCGACCACGGAAGGATGAAAGGCTGAGTTTGGCCTTTCCGGGATTCAAACTTGCGTTAGCAAGGTGTGCACGGATGTCAAAGCGAGCGTTGTACTCGCTGTGCCACTTGACAGGCTACAGTGAAGTGGCACAGCGAGTAGAGCACTTGACCGCCTATAGACCGGTTAAATTATTTCTATTAACCCACCCTGTATCGTCTGCCTTTTTTCAGAGCCCTCTAAACGACAATTCGGCGGTGATAGTGCGTGGTAGAAAACATTATGCCACTTTCAACGAACAAGTTCAATTTGAGCGGTCTTTAATGCTAAGCTATTGTAATTATATTTGGTATAAAATAATCTAAAGGGTTACTTACAGTACAATTGCAATTTCCATTGTCTATTGTAGTGCAGTCCCAAAATACGATTATACGTGTGCGAACGATCTTTCGCATAGTGATATAATATATAAAAGTGGTTTCGTTTCAGAAATGTCATCCTTATCTTCTCTTACGTTTTAGCAACAATCCTTCAAGAGAAGTCTTTCATCACAATCTCTGCCTGTCAAGGTCAAAACACAATACAACCTTATAGTCCGCTTCGTGATCCTCGCCGGGGCCCGAGAAAAAAATGGAAGCAGCTGACCTTCACTGTGAACGAGCATAAATTCTTACTTTGCAACATTCTGTGTAAAGCCATATGTGAGAAGTTGGTTTTTGCACGCCATGTTTGTATATTGTTTGCGTGATATTAAAAAAAGTTTGTTTAAGGGACGTTATGGTTCTAAGTACAGCCGAAAGACCCCTGAAAATCGCAAGTTATGGTGAGCTATGAAAAATAACTTGCGCCACCACCGTGCACTGCTAAGACTAACACCCAGGACATCAAAGATGACATCGCAAATGTCATTGATGAAATCACTGATGACATCACATGTGTATGTACTTTTCATGGAATTTGTGTACTAGGGATTTTTATTATAATGTTGCGAAAAAAGTGTCAAGGATATTGCAATAAATATCATACCGTTATCAGTGCTTTGAACGATGCATTGATATAAATAGCATTGTATTATGGGATTCTATCTAGTATCTTGAGCTACTAATAGAGAAACATAGCATTGTGTGCAGAGTACAAGATGAAAGCATAATATTTGTAATGTTAATATGTTGAATAATGAAATGATAATTGTCCTGAAATGTTTGAAAATTCACAAAATGGGGGTGTTCTGAGGACGTTGTTCGTATTGTGTGATTGCTTAGCTGTATGCAATGAGGGAATGGCACAGAGAGTAAAGTGGACGCCGTCCGCGGACACCGCGGCTGTTCGTGGACAGGGCGTGCTACATCCGGGTTTTTCCAGGAAATCAAACATGGAAAGAAGACTGTACGGATCAGCCAATCAGATGTCAAGGTTGTGGATTTGTGTTGAAAGAGACTGTGTATAGTGAAGATGGCAGAAGTGGAGAAAGTCAGGGTGTTTGTGCTCGGAGATATGTTTGTGCATGGTTTACAGCAGTACGCTGAATGCAGGCATGTTGCAAAGAACTTTGATGTGAAAGGAGTGGAGATGGTGTGGAGCACTGTGCCTGATTGCAATGTACAGGGAATTATACAAGTTTGTGAGGATATGGCCACGATGAACAGTCCGCATGTGGTAGTTTTGCACTATGGTGCTTTCCATTTGGGCAACGTCAGTGCCCCTACTTTGTTGGCTGATTTGGAACGCTTGGTTCAAGGCGTAATGAAGATCCTTCCAAATGCAAAAGTAATTTTTTCTGGATAATTACCTAGGGCAATATGGGACAATAGTTCAGTTTTTTGTCCTCAGCAAAACATTGCTAGGTGTGTCATCAACCGAGGCATGTGTGCCTTCATGCTTAGAGCTGGTATGTTCTTCTGTAACAATGAGAATATTGACGAGTAATGCTGTTAATTTTAAAGAAGATGGCATTTCTTTATCTTTTACGGGAAATGCCTTTCTATTTTGGAATGTAAGGGTTGCTTTGGAGAAGGTTATGTGAAGATTTTAGGAGTAAAGTAAGAAAAAAAAAACAAGAAAAAAAATACAAAATAACAGGTGTCTGTCAAGCATCTGTAAAAAAAAAAAAAAAACGGCTCTTTTCAGAGCCAATTTCAAAGGGGAAATGGGGCACACTATTTAAATTTATATTCACCACGCTCAGATTTTCAATATGTCCGCAGACATGGCGGTAGTCCGCGGACATTAAAATCACTACGAGGGGGTTAGTATGTTCTATGTTACATATATATGAAGTCAGGGATATTATGGTTAAGTTGTGCTACTAAAAACCTATGAAATTCAGTGAAAAAACTTTGTTAAATGGACGTTATGGTTAAGTTGCGCTACTAAAAACCTATGAAATTCAGTAAAAAAAACTTTGTTAAAGGGACGTTATGGTTAAGTTGTGCTACTAAAAACCTATGCAATTCAGTGAAAAAACATTGTTAAAGGGACGTTATGGTTCAAAGTAAAACCTAAAACCCCCTGAAATTCGGCAGTAATGGTAACATAAGCAACCATAACTCACGCCACTGTGCATTGCTAACACTAGCACCCAGGACATCAAAGATGACATCACAAATGTCATTGATGACATCACTGATGACATCACATGGCTGGCTCTCCCTTTTATCCTTTACTGAAATATCGAAGCCACATAGTTTTCTTCAGTAACTGTCAGGAAGTAAAAATTGAAAAGGTAGTATATTTGTAGACTTAGGGTCAAGTCACATCATATGAAACATATACATAGCAGAAGACACAGCCTTGAAAGAGAGCAATCCTTTCTGTGCATGAAGATAATCATTAGGGTTATCAGCACTTTCTCATAGTTTTTTTTTATTACTCTACCTTCCCTGTATATGCTCATATTTGTATACATTATACTCACTCTCCTTTCCTTTGGGTGCAGTCACATCATGTGATACACATACATATGGTAAGTAGCAGCTTTGAAACAGAGCAATAGTTTCTCTGCATAAAGACAATCAGTTAGGTTATGAACTCTTTCTGCTACTATTTCTGCTTTTTTGTTTACATCACTGCCCCTGTATATACTCATATTTGTATGTGTTGTTGTCTCTTTGTATTTTGTCTGTAATAATTATGTATTAAGTGGGTTTTATTATCTACTTATTACATGTTTCACAGTACGCAAAACTCTAATAAGAAAGCAGTTATCATTTCAGTATTCAACATGGCAAGATTATGAATATGGCATCTTCATCATGTATGCTGCACACACTGCCTACGTTTCTGCATGAGTAGCTTAGTATACTGGATAGAACTTCATAATAGAATGCTATTTATATCAATGCATTGCTTAATGCACTAATTAGCTCATGATATTTATCCCAATGATCCTTGACAGTTTTTGGTCAACATTATAAGAATCCCTCCTACAGAGTTTTCATGAAAAGTAAATGCACATGTGATGTCATCAGTGATGTCATCAATGACATTTGTGATGTCATCTTTGATGTCCTGGGTGTTAGTGTTAGCAGTGCACGGTGGCGCGAGTTATGGTTGCTTATGTTACCATAACTGCTGAATTTCAGGGGTTTTTTGGTTTTACTTTGAACCATAACGTCCCTTTAACAAAGTTTTTTCACTGAATTTCATAGGTTTTTAGTAGCGCAACTTAACCATAACGTCCCTTTAACAAAGTTTTTTTGTTACTGAATATATATATATATATATATATATATATATATATATATATATATATATATATATATATGCATATATATATATATATTAAGTACAACAACTATTTGAAAGGGACATTATTGTTACTGCAAACAATGCCTAAGTTTCTTCATGAGTAGGTTCATGTACTGGAAAGACGTGTGTAATGCAATGGTGTTTATAGCAATGCATTGTTTAATGATAGTTCTCCCAATGACCTCTGATAATTTGCTGCCAACATTTGTGATGTCATTTTTGATGGCATGGGTGTTAGTCTTAGTAGTGGTGGTGCACGTTATGGTTGCTTAGCTTACCATAATTGGTGTATGTCTGGGGATTTTCAGTTGTACTTGTAACCATAATATGGATAGGTTGTTATTAGTGCAAAGTAACTATAAAGTCCCTTTCAACTAGTTGTTGTACTAAATTTGATAGGTTTTTCTTAGGGCAACTTAACCATAACGTCCCTTTAACAACGTTTTTGTCAGTGAACTTCATAGGTTTTTAGTAGGGAACTTTAATCAAAATGTTCCTTTAGCATAGTTTTTTTCAGTAAAGGGGATAGGTTTCTAGCACAACTTAACCATAACATCCCTTTAACAATGTTTTTTGTTAGTAAATTTCATAGGTTTTCAGTAGAGCATTTTAACTATAATGTTCCTTTATCATAATTTTTTCAGTAAAGGTGATAGGGGTTTAGTAGTGCAACATAACCATAAGGTCTCTTTAATAATGTTTTTTTTCACAGAATTCCATAGGTTTTTAACAGGATATTGTTACTTGTATAGATGTACTGTACAGCATACTGACACCAGTGGCTCTATACTAATAGCCACAGTGGTTGCGAACAGTGCGTCTGTTCGCGGACATCGGGTGGAGTCCAACCTGCCAAGAAAGGGGGGGGTAGTCGTACAAAGTGGTTCCATGCAACAAAGACAAGAAACATATACCAACAGCAGCAAGTGTGTGAATGGGAAGGGAACATGCAGTATCTGTACAAAGTGTGTAATTTTGAAACAAACAGCGCAAAGGCTTAGGGTATGCAGCATAATGGAATGCACCAACAAGAGAAGTAATGTTTGCCTTCAACAATCTTACCGCACTCCTGCTTCACATTGCAACAAAGGACGAAGAGGCAGAGTTAGGGACAACAACTAATGAGAGCAGAACATCAAAGCAACGTGGTAAGTACACAAAAGTTTATGTTATAATTGCAAAGGTCTGATAATTAGAATAGTAGGAAAGCATGATGTTTCCTGTTTGTGCGCAGCAATGGAAAGCACCCTAGAATGGCTGGAAGAGAATTTTCTGCATGAAGAAATGAGTGAGGATGATAATTCCATTGGTACCCGCAACAGTGTGTAAAAAGGAAAGAGTTACTGCAAGGGCAAGCACCCTAGAATGTCTGGAGAAGAATTTCCTGCATGACGAAATGAGTGACCATAGGTAGGGAACACAGTGTGAAAAGTAACACAATTACCATATATTGCTTCATGTATACTAAACACATTTGTTTTTCTTTAACAGAACATACAGGAATACACCAGAAGCGGCACCTTTTCCACAGCAACATACGGCACAAAAACTGAAGGAAACGCTGTAAATATAAAAGTAGTCCACCTGGATGCCAAAATGGATGAATTGCTGAACAATTTAGCCGTCTTCAAATTTTTTGTACAAGAACCTATTATGTAGAAATGAGGATATCACTGCCCCACCTGCACATGGCCCCCTTCCCATTTCCCAGCCTCCATCCCTGCAAATTGCGTGTCATGAGAGATGCTTCAATGAGACCTCAATCCTTTCTTCCCCTCACCACCAACTTGTAAAAATGCCACAATCCCCAGTATATGTATCTGTTTCTGGTCCCCCTTCCCTTTAAGAATAGTGGCTATGAATGTGTTCTAATAAAGTTGATATGTAAATTGTTACTGAATTCATATGTGCCTTTTCCTTTTTTTTAAGAACCTCATTGTAACTGTGAAGGGGACAGCACTGATGGGGATGATTGTAAGTGAGTGAAATGGAGGACTCGTATGACCGCCGCACCTAGCATCCCTACGTGCAATCTCAATGGAAGCATCTGTAGGATGCCGCTACACACCGCATGTTTGCATGCACAGAACTGACTGTAAGTAGTTGTACAACTGTACGTTTGTCGGCCGCACAACTTTGCACATGTGTATCTCTTCCGTTGACTCCTGTTAACACTGTGCCTGGCCAAGATATGCAAAGAAAAGTGTGATGTAGTTTTAGTAGGTGGAAGCACTGATCCACGTCCTGCAAGTACCTTTGCACGTGAATATTCCACCTACTGTATCGTGCACACACCAAGCTTATTTAGAAATGTTCTGTCTGGGGATGCCAAGGGTTTCCGTAAGAAACCTATGCATGTGGCCACAAAGTATTTTGGCCACCATGAGAATGGAACCACGCTGCACGTGGGTCCTTATTTGGCGCACATGATCCGGACCCGTGCACATTGGAAAAGGACTATTTTCTGCAATGTATGGAGTGTTACAGTGAGAGTGCACCCTTACAGTGGTCCTACACTCTCCCTTCTGCATTTAGTTATTGCTGGGAAAGATTTAGGGCCACTTTCCGGTTGCACGTGCTCCACATATTGTGCATCTACTGCAACACGGTTCTGTGCAGGGGAGAACAATTTCGAAGTGCTTTTGATACTTCGGTGCAGGAGCATGTTAAAGAGGTCCACCCAACATTTTCTGTTCTCCACATGCAATTTCTTATCCCTGTGGTTGGTACCCTTTTCCAAACCTCCCTTCCATTCCTGTCCTTCTGTGGCATGTCTTATAAAAATAGGAAAAATGCAACACAACCAGAAGGTGGGAGGGGACAAAAAGGCTCTTGCACTGTTCAAAAATAGAATTTGAATGAAAGCATGCAGGTGGTGGCGCAGCCTAGGAGCGCTGCATACAGGGTTGGCAACAATTGGCAGCAGGACTCCGTCAAAAACATTGTACGCATTCACAAAATTAAGTGGTGGCTCTGAAAAGAGCCTTCTTGTGCTGTTTGTGTTTGCAATGTTCGAAGTGGTGAACACCCACAGGGAAAATGCTTGCTAAACTTGCAGGTAGCACTGCACTGCATTTTGGTTATACGCAGAAACAGCTCATTGCCAGCATCAGTCAGATGAACTCCATCTGAACGAAAAGTGTTGCTACTATGAAACGTAATGTTTTCATTGTGGAAGGAGAACATGCCAACATCTCGCAAAAAAGTGCAAACAGCCTTGTTCACATTGCGCCGCGCTTTCTCCATTTGTGGCCCACACGAGGAAGAAGAACAGCAAAACAGTGTTCCCGTGTGATTTTTTTTTTTAGAGTTTGGTAATAAAGTTTGTTGAACTTAATGCATCAGCAAGTGATTTAATAGCATAATTCATCAATACATGATACCTGTGTATATGAAAAGTGTATATGAAATCAAGACAATACAATTTTAGTGGAACAAAAATAATTTTAGCAGAGAAAAATCACAAGTTTTTTTCACATGGGAACACTCTTTTGTTGTTCTTGTTATATTGCTCCACTTAGTCCTCGTTGGCACAAACATGCCCGTTTGCAAACACACATTGTTGCACAATCTGCTGCTACACACCACACCCAGGAAATTGCATTGAGCAATAACTTCTGCACAGTTCCATTTCCATTCCAGCTAACCTGAAAAGACCTGGATGTAGCAGGTGCACACCTCCAAATGCAGCAGCTTTCGCAAACATATTGTCCTGTGTGGGGGGCTGTGTAAACACATTTGAAGCATAATAGAGAATGGCAAATTTGTTGGTAGTTGCAAAAAGTTTTTTTTCTTTTTGTAAAGCGATATGTAAAGAAACACCTTTTTGTGTGGTAGTTGTTGGGGATTGCTCCCTGCTTTTCCTCCTTACATTATTACACGAGTGTCTGCAACCAACATTTTACAAAAGAAAATCAGCTACACTGACAAACATCACACTAGAAGCACTAAGGTTCTCATGGGCACAGAATAACATCCAAGCATACAACAGAAAATCAGACATACATCTAATTCGATAATCTGCAGTCACATTTCCATGGCAAGCATATTAAGAAGGACAGCATGTAGCACGTGTAAGCCATGCCCCAGTAAAGCAGGGCCAGTCATTCTTCCCTTTCCAGTAGTCTTTTCCCAGCACACCCTTACTGGCTACTGTTAAATGGTCACATACGCATCCACCAATTACATCCACGAATTGTGCATCTTACACTATCACCTCTGTTGAACAGTCCAAACCAACTATAAAACATGCAGAGTTCAAGTGTCCTGTAAATCAAAATCACCTGCACAGGAAAGTACTGTAAAACGATCTACAAGTTCCGCATCCACATACATCAGCATCGCTACCCATCACCACGGATTGTAGGCATTACTACTTTTTGTACAGTACATTTGCAACTGTGTTATAAGCTCGTACCAACAGGGTACCTGTCACTGAATCTCCATAACATACTCTCAATTCATACTGTTATTTCTCCCATCACCTACCATGAAATGGCTCCTACAGTGGTAGGTGGTGGCAAGGTTGCCATTCGCCCATAGCAGCCATTGGAATATGGAAGCGATGCAAGCTTTCCCCATTAACGCACCTCCTATCAAATGTGTACAAATCACATACAAAAGGATCAGTCAGTGTATCCCACCAAACTAAGCCAAGTGCATACATTGCATGCATAACAACAGTTTCCTGCCACTTACATTTCACACTTCATAGATCACAACATTACCCAAAAAAGAAAAACATGTATGTGTGCATTGACAACAGTACCATTCATAAATGCATGTAAGGAAATTAAAGACCGGAAACAATGGCACCACTCATGTAGCAAGCATCTATATGCAGAGAAGTACATGCAAATGCACACACACAAACATTCTGCTTTGCACTCTGTGCACCTTTCTGCACCTTTTTGTCATCCTTCCACAATGTGAAGTACTCAATTTTGAAAGTAAATAGTACTACACTAATACACACATGTGTTCAATAAGACAGCATACAATACACTTCCAAATAACCCACATATCCCCTTAACAAACATGCTCATGCCCCCACATCTCCATTCTTATCATAATCCATCCATTTATACACACACACTTTCTCTATCTGCCAATACATCCCCCTATAGTTTTAAAGAATGTATTGTACAACCATAAGCACTATGCCATTAGACAACATATTTTCTCACCATCTTTTTATACAGGTGCAGAACCCACCTCTCTCCACAAACCACTGATGTGTGCACTTCAAAATACAACCTGCAATAAACCTACTCTTACCAAGCAAAAAAGTAAGTACAATACCATCATATTGTTGTACTTCTTACTAGAAGAGTGTACTATTGTTGTATTGTAGCATACAGATTTGCGGCAATCCACCAGTATGTACTTCATCGTTACTCATGACACCACTACAGGTGCTCAGTGTTTGTTATGTCACCACAATTAGACTAATCCCCACATATTAAGATACTGTCCCCAAGAGAAAGTTAGAAGCCATTACACATTGACACACTTCCAGTTAAATGTCTACCCTCCTATTGACTCACTCATGCACATTACACACATTTACATTTGAAATTCTGCACACCCACACTTTCCTTTCTTCGCCAACAGCTACTACACAATGCCTACCAAACTGCAACTACATAGAAAGTAATGCAGAAATAGAGCCACAAAACCTAGAAACATAGAAAGTAGCCATCCACTGCAAGCAGAACTTCTACAGAAAGTTGAAAGAGAAGAGCTAATCCAGTCATTAAGGAAAATGGATGCATGTACCAGTAAAGATAGTGCAGTTTCATCAATAAAAAGAAAAACAATAAAAAGTGCAAAGTGCACTACTGCTAACAGGGCCCGTACAAATGGTAAGGTAACCACAAGCAAGCATTCAAAAAAATTAATTTTACAAAAAATGTTCCACCACAGAGTCCTTCAGAATCTTATAAATAGAGGTCAGAAATCACACTCAACCCACAAAACCTACTGCAGAAAAGTAATCCTGGAAGCTCTTGTAGACAGTGCAATGATCGTGAAACAGAAATTCTCTATAGTAATTTTGTATAGAATGAAACCACTAACAACATTAATTGGTAGATTGCAAGAACTACTTCGAAACAAACACAATATCAGCATAGATAACTTTGTCCACATCTGCACAGGTGAGTGGAGGCACACCACCAACACAGATCCATACTTCAATGAAGATTCATGCAAACAAGTACACACAAACCAAATTGCCTTACATTGGTGTGAACTAGGCTATGAAAAGATAGACAATGCCATAATGGAAGAAGAAACACTGCTTTCAGAAATATCCCCATCAAACTTAGATGTCACTCTTCATTCCACCAAACCAACACGCCTCACCTACAAATGGCCTTGCACATCAATGTGTAACTTTCGCCAATGCTTAATCAAATCTTTGCAGCAATTCCTCAATTGGTATGTCAAAGGCAATAAGAAAATAAAAATAAAAATAATACAAACTATGCACTCCAGTGCGCAACTACACAGGAATACGAGGACATTAATTAGCCTGTATTTCTGGACCCGCTTGCAAAAGTACCTTTCAATGTATCAAAATGTAAGCAACCCGGCATTCAGCAGTCAGAAATCTAATTTACAAACTGTACTATTGAAAACGTCCAGCTTTAACACTGCAACATTGAAATTATATTCTCCTACACAGTACAGCCAGACAAGTCCTCGAAGAATTAGAGCACATCCAAAGGAAATATTGTGGACCTGAAGAGCACTTACAAACTCCAGCATTTTCAGACAACAGCACTGACAACATTGCAGCTATCAACTTTTATGTCACACATACAGAAAAGAAATACAAAAGTTCAAAAGCACATCTGCTGAAATACCAAACCAAGTATGTGTGTGTTGTTGTAGATTCAGGTAGCTCTGTACCTTATAGCTGAAAACAAATACGAAATTACAAACACATCCATAGTGAGCATATACTGCACTTCAAAAACTTGACAATAACCAAAGGCCTTCATGGGCAAAAAGTAATAATTTGGAAGTATTTCCACTGTAAAACGCACTGCAACAGCTTAATTTGTATGAGAGCATTATAATTCAAACTGTGCACCCATTTCAGCAATAATACAGCTTCACCTGAAAACTGCAAAATTGCCTCCCACCGAATTACTGAGAGGCATTTCTGGGAAAGTAGTTTATTTACCATTTGATCTCAAAGAAAATGTAGACACTCTACGAGTACAAAGGCCAATCGAAGAATCTTTGATTATCCTGGTAAATGGTGTACCTACAAAAGAAAAAAAAAATTGCCAGCAACTAGTGTCAACGCAAATATAAGAACAGAGGCAAATACTACACCAAATGTCGCTTTTCTTTCCCTAGACCGGTTTCAACAACAGGACAAGTAAACAGCTTCATGTCTTCAGTTCGACACAGTGTGAATGGGAAATCATCTAAGAACACATACTGCATAAAAAGGAGTGAAGCATCAAAGTACATCAATGATTACAATGCAATAATTGCCCTCCTATTGAATGCTAAGGTTGATGTAAATTACATTGCAGACAATTCCACTGCAGTTGCACAATATGTCATAGCCTACTTAACTACTTATCTGAAGCAGAGAAAACAGAGCTCACAGGCCTCTGGGATAACATATCATCTGACAAAACACTGGCACAAAAAACTGTACAGCTTTGGCATAAAAATGTTGTCCCATAGAGAATGTGGCTGCTAAGAAGCTGCAGACCGTTTAACTAGCACTGCCTTCTATGGGAAATCTGAAAACATAGTGTGGCTAAGCCTTGGTCCTGCTGCATCCAGAAAAAGAGTACTTAAATCGTACAAAGACATGCAAACAATAGCCAAAATCGTTCCCAACAGCCATGACATTTTGAAGAACAACTTATTGGACACATACTACCCAAACAGAAGTATTACTTTAGAAGCCTTGTGTCTGTACCAGATAGCCCAAAACAGTGCATACAAAAATAACATTAAACCAGATGAGAAAAAAAGGTAGATACAGGGCCTCATTACACGGTAGGCGGTAAGGGTTTACCGGTACCGGTATTTTACCGGTACCATTAAATCCTTACCGCCTTACTACAAGGTCCCTTTGCGGGTTGGAGAATTTAAAGCCTGCTTTTTGCAGGCATTAAAAACCAACCCGCAAAGTGACGAGGGAGCTAATTACGGTACCGCAATTTGCGGTGCCGTAATTAGCACCTTCCCCATTCCCATTATGCCCTATGGGGCAGAAATGGGAATGGGGAAGGGCAATGGGGGAAGGGGGAATTACCGCCCCACCAACCTTGGAATAGGGCGGTGATTCCCCTTTCCACCAAGGCGGTGCCGGTATTTCACCGTGCTAATAGCACCTTGGTCCACCGCCGTCCGTGTAATGAGGCCCACAGAGTGGAAAGTTGTGATGGAAGCCTGGTGAAACTTACCAAACACAGCCTAATTAATCATATGAAATTGTTATTAACAACTCCTCAATACAAAGCACTGTACTACATGGCTCTACAGAAAAAGGAAATGCAGCGTCAAAAGGCTACCCCTCTCTTTGACGCACAGGAGGTGAAGGCCAGTTACCGAAGGCTAGGTTAAAATATAGACAAACTAATACATCGCATAGCTAAACAAGGCAATTAGTACAGGTAAAACAAAGTTTGTTCATAATTAAGATTTGTGTTTAAAAAGCCAACAGGGACTAGACCATTGGTCTTGCACAAAGGTGAAAGGCAATCAATTCTATATGTTGTGTGGGTTAGTAACAACAAAGGTGAAATGACATGTACTGTTAGAACATTAACATTATGTAACTACTGTCGATATAACAAGTAGGGGTTTCTGGTTCGGAAGCAGTTTTAACATAAAGTTACATTGTCATTGTAAAATTGACGGGACAAAAGAACAGAGTAATCGCTTGCATATAACAATGGCTGCTATGGGCGAATGGCAACCTTGCCACCATCTACCACTGTAGGAGCCATTTCATGGTAGGTGATGGGAGACCAAACACTCAATTTCTGAGAGGAGTCTGGTGGTGGGGTTGCTATTGATTTTCTTTTATAATTTTGCATCTTGGAGCTGTTTATTAATCTCATTTTTGTATAGTGTTCTGCTCAATAGCACTGTATCACCTCCTTTGCCAGCGGATTTAATAAGGAAATCATGGTCACTTTCCAGATTTTTGAGAGCTTGTCTTTCTTGTTTTGTCAAATTGTCAGGATATCTGATTTGTCTCGAGAACATGTTATGCATCTCCTTAAGAATCTGATTTATTAACGCTAGAATTTCCGGGAAGACCATGGAGGAAACAGGTGTAAATGTGGAGGGTGGTTTCAAATCAGTAGATTTTGGTGGTCCTCTTTCGGCTGATTGTCGGAAGAAATATTTGAGCCGAATTAGCCTGAAGAATTTCCTTAGTTCTACTTCAGTATTGAATCTGCCCGCATTTGTACTTGGAATAAAACTTAGACCTTTGCATATGTGAGCATAAATCCTGTATTAAAAATCAAGTCGAGGATAAGCCCATGGTAGCACACTTTAAAGCCATGAAACATAGCCATCAAGACCTGTTCTTGTTTATAGTACAGACAGCTAAAAATCCATTCCGTGGATGTGATTGCAACCTTATGCTGCGCAAGCTCGAGCAAAAATGGATACTTCATTGAGATTCTGTTAAAAAAGGTCTCAATGTTTCCATAGAATGGAATCTCTTCTTTAACTAAATTCCCCTGTCTCAGTTATCATACCAATGCTTGCACTAGCCTCCCATTGATGGACACTGCTCCCATTGCATCGACAATGTGTATATTTTGTTTGCATGTCTTTTGCATTCTTTTGCATTATGCTTTATCTTGCTTGTTTCTTGCATTTCTTTCATACTTTCCTTTAACCGACTGTCCCAGTTGTTATACCAATGCTTGATCATTTAAATAGCATCCAACAGTACCGCGCATGCATGCACATCGAGACACTGATCCTTTGTGACGTTCAGCTAATCGGACGTTTGGTAAGCCCCTCTCAGGTGACTCAAACACTCAGTACTGCATGTTTTCTAGCATTTTTCCTATGAATTACTACCCACTGGTTTCTGAGTAGCCTGTTGATCTTCACGGACAACACAATCTCTGAAACCCACGTTCCAACAGAATAATGCTGTGCACAATTAGTTGCTAAGAAACCTGATACATTTCTGTAACGATCACGGCATGTGTTCCCGTAAAGCAATTTCTCTGCCTTTAACTAGCTGCATGGGACCCCACAATGTGTCAAGTTGTGCCTTGCACCAGCTATACAACGTTACCAGTTGTCCACAGTAAAAGCATTCCCACTGGGCATGAATTTTTTTATAATTTTACTCTTTAACCTTAGAAATGAACAGCACAGTCGCACTTGGCTTACCTCCCTACCTAATGAGTAGTAGCCCTAAATACTGTTGTTTCCTACTCTACCGCAGCGTTCAAATAACCATCAAGGCGGAATTAATCACTGCGCTGTCTTTGGACAATGAACAGCCATCTCTTCACTGAGTCTCCATGATGCTGCTAAATCAGGTACGATAGGCCGGAGAATACGGCCTAATTGTAGCCTCTCTGTTTTCAGACATATGCTATGCCCTTATGAAAAAGGAAGTTCTTTGCCTGTACACAAGACAGCATTAAATCATTGCATCCTAAAACGCCACCGTAGCACCCTAGGCAAGTCGCCATCTACAGAACTCCCCCAACCCTTTGAAACTATTTTATTCTTTAACTTTTTAGATGAATAGAGCAATCTGCTGCAGCAGGCTCCGGCGCTAACAACACTCTATATTGTCCTGAGGACAGTTCGGAACATCGCATAATCTGTGTTACACTGTAACTTTGATGTTAAAACTACTACCGGACCCGAAACACCTACTTGTTGTGTCAACAGTAATTACGTACTGGTAATGTTCTAACAGTAAATGCAAATTCACCTTTGTTGTTACTAACCCACACAACATACAGCATTGATTGCCTTTCAACTTTGTGCAAGACAAATGGTCTAGTCCCTGTTGGCATTTTTTTTTTTTAATTTAAGTTTTATCGGATTTTTAACAATACAACATACTTGGTTTACTATTACACATATGGGATTAACTGGCAATTCTATTTATTACCTTAGTAAACCACAGTGAGATTCATCCAATAAGTATAACTATTTAACTGAACAAGTTCTCCCCTCCCCGTTCCGTCCCCCCACCCGCTCCCCGAGCAGTTACTCAGTCATGAGTTGCACAGTTTGTATTAAAAAGATGCTTTCAATTGTTGAAAAGGGTATTAAGTCTGCAAACTTATTAGTGTTCGTTAAGTTCGAATAGCAACATGACAGGAGTCTCAGGATCAAGGACTCTGCAGTGGTCTTTTTCGGGTTAAGAGTAATAGCTGGTATGTTTCGGACACTTCATTCTTCCTGTGAGTCTGTTTCCGAGGTGGGATCAGTCAGGTATTCTCTTACAAAATCACTCCAGATCATTTCATTTCGGGCAGCTTTTCTGTGGAGGGCAGGCGTAATTCGCTCCATGGTGTATATGTTAGTCGTTACCCCTATCCATCCCTGCAAAATGGGAAGTGTGGCTGCTTTCCATTTGGTGGCTAAGCATGCTCTTGCGGCTAGCAGAAGTGTGGGGGTGATGAACTTTATTTTGTTCATTTCACCCTCGGATTGTTCGGAGTCAAATAAGACCAGAAGTGCAGTGATTTCCCTTGTGATCCTGTCTACCCTTTTGATCCAGCTGAGGACTTTGTTCCAATATGTCTGGGCGTTGAGGCACACCCACATGTGCCAGTAGTCTGCCCGCTTCCCACACTGGTGCCAGCAAAGTGGGCTTCCTGTTTGGTACATTTTGGACAGTCTATGGGGGTCATATTGCCATCTGTGGAGGAGCTTAATGGCATGCATCTTGTATTGTGCCGCTATTAATACTCGTGCAGCTCCTCCACAGTACTCTAATTGCTTGGTTCTATTTCTATGCCTAGGTCTTTTTCCCATTTGTGTTTAAGATTATCAGTCGTACCCCTGCCAGCCTCTACCAGTGTTTTATACATGCTTGAGATCAGGCCCTTTGTCTCTGATATTGTGGCTAGGAGCTTCTCGAAGGGGGTGAGTTCTCTTTGGATTTTTTGGGTCCATTCTTTCCTCATGAGGGTACCTTTTAATTGTAGGAAAAGGAAGACTGAGAGTGGGCGTATCGCTAGTGCTTCCTCAAGTTCAGTTATTGTAATATAAGTCCCGTTTCTCCACAATTGCCCCACCCTTTCCAGGCCTGCGTCAAACCATGATTGGTATCTTGGATGTTCATGGATTTCTTCTCGTATCCCTGGTGACCATATGCGGTTTAGTGGGGAAGGCCATGTAGTGATTCCCTTCATACCTGGACCTTCTCTCCAGATCTCCCATAATGTACCTACTATCGGGTGGGTCGAAATCTATGTGTAAGTTTACGTCTGGGGACCCATAACCATTCTGCCAGCGTCACCGGGGTGAAACTATGGTTATCTGGGTGGACCCATTGCAGTTCTTTCTTTTCTCTTAGATGGGGGATTAGTATCCTCAGCTGCACTGCATTATAGTATAGTCACAGGTCGGGGAGACCTACGAACCCTTTTTCTTTGGGGAGGGTGAGGGTATCATAGAAAGTTCTTGTTTTTTTCCCCAGCGACAGGAATTGGGAAACGGCCTTCTAACCGCCTTGAAGAATGTGTCGGAGAGTTTTATGGGGAGCATTTGGAATGGGTAGAGGAACCTTGGGAGACAGATCATCTTTATCACATTGAGTCTCCCCATCCAGGAAATTGTGAACTTTTGCCATTTTGCCAAATCTGCATGAAAGTCCATTAGAAGTTGGGGGGAGTTTGTCTCGTATAAGTGTTCAAGCTTTCGTGTGATGTTTATGCCTAGGTATCAAAGGACTTTACTTTCTACCGCTAGACCCAGGGCAGAGAGGGCAGAGGCGTCTGCAGGGGTGGGTTCATTTAGTGGGAATATTATTGATTTTGACTTGATAATCTTAAAGTCGGAGAGGGCCCCATATTGTTCGATCAGTTGTATGGCCTTTGGTATGGTCGTGAGGGGGTTTTGCATATGGAGTAAGATATCATCTGCGTAGAGGGCTATTTTATACTCTCGTACGGCTGTCCGGAGACCTTCAACCAAGGGATCTGCTCTGAGGACCTGGGCCAGTGGTTCTACTGAGAGGACGAAGAGAATAGCTGATAGTTGGCATCCTCGCCTTGTTCCTCTAATCAGGTCAAACCACCTTGAGTACTTGGAGTTCACCATAACCGAAGCCTTGGGGGAAGTGTATACAGTCTTTATTCCTCTACGGAGGGAGGGACCAATTCCAATCTTGATCAGGAGAGCCTCTAGAAAGCTCAACTCCACTCTTTTGAATGCCTTTTTGGCATCTATGGACAAGAGAACTGGGTTGTCCGTCATTCTCTGTGCTTCATGGATGAGGTGTAGTGTTTTCCGCATCGTGTCCACTCCCTGTCTGCCTAATATGAATCCTACCTGATCTGAGTGGATTATGGAGGGCATGTGAGTTTCTAACCTGGCAGCTGGGACTCTGGTGTATATTTTCGCATCTATATTCAGGAGGGAGATAGGGCGGTAGGAGCCATAGTGCTTGGGATCTCTTCCTTCTTTTGGAATCGCAGATATCACGGCCTGGGTGAAGGAGTCAGGGACTAGCCCGGTTTGTAGGGTGTCATTGAAAAGCTCTACCATAAAGGGGAGCAGAGGGGTAGAGAAGGTTTTTTGACACCCTGCAATGTATCCATCGTTTCCAGGTGCCTTTCCTAGTGGTAGTCGTTTGATCGCTTTTTCAACTTCCTCTAGTGTGATCGGGGAGTCTAACTCTTCTGCTATGTCTCGGGGGAGTTTGGGCGTTTGCATTTTCTCGAGGTACCGGTCTATCTCCTCCTGCGCTTGTCCCAGTTCTGATGTATAGAGGGATTTATAGAACTTTGCAAATGCCTCTGAAATTCCTCTTGTATCTAATACCTGTGTGTCATTTTCTGTTTCGATGGTTTTGACCCATCTTTCTGCCCGATGGCCTTGCAGTCTGGCTGCTAATAGTGTGTCGGCTTTATCTCCCTTTTTGTATTGCTTTTGTTTAAGGAATTGGAGTTTGCGGATTACCTGGCCTTCCTCCAAGCATTTTAGTTCTTCCCTTTTCTGTATTGCTCTTGCAACCCCAGCGCTCCTGTCAGACTCAGTGTTCCACGCTATTGCGTCTAGTTGTGCAATTTCATCTCGCAATATTTCCTCTATTACGGTCCTTTCTCTTTTTTTTGCCTCCCCTTCTCTAATCAGGATGCCTCTCCACGTTGCTTTACCCACTTCCCATATTGTTCTCTTCGAGATGTCACCTGTATCATTGGTTTTAAAGTATTCTTCAATTTCATGGGCCATATCGGCAGGGAAAAGTGGGTCTTTCTATAGTGACTCGTTATATCTCCATTTCGAATTTTTGGACGGTAGTGTGTCCAGGCTTATGCTAGTCATTACCATATCATGGTCCGACCATGATATTGGGATTATGTCTGCTGTGTTTGTGACTTCGGAGATATCTTTAGATAGGTATATATAATCTATTCTGGTGTATGTCTGGTGGGGTGCTGAGTAAAAGGTGAACCCTTTTTCTTCGGGGTGTAGGAGTCGCCAGGTGTCATGTAAGCCATATATTTTTAGCACCTCTATTTTTTAGGTGCGGCCTCCGTCTGGTGGAGGGCCAGTGTCTGGGTTACCTGCTTGTCTATCTACGGCGGGATCAGCCCATAGGTTAAAATCTCCTCCCAGGATGATACATCTAGCAGCTTCTAGCATTATCTTTGGAACAGTACGCTTTAAGAAGCGGGCTTGTCCTATGTTTGGGGAGTAGACTGTTGCCAAGTTTAGGGTGATATTGTGAATTCTGCCGACTACCAGAATGGCCCTTCCTTCCTGGTTGTTCCATGTCTTGTAGACTTCGAAATTTAGATCCTTTCTGACCATAAAGTCTACTCCCGCCTTTCTTAATGGGCTAGAGCTCCAGTACTCAGAGCCTATTCTAGAGTGTAGGACCTTACTCTGTTCATTTTGCATATATTTTGTTTTTTGCAGGAAGAGTACATCTAGGTGCGCTCTTCTGAATTCCCTGGACACTAGTGATCTTTTGTTCGGTGAGTTTAGGCCTTTTACATTCAGCGTGCCAATCCTGAGGGGCCCACGTGTATTAACCGTTGTCGGTGTCAACATTGTACCCTTGTTTTTGGATTTCGTTGTGCGGAGATCTCTTGCACCTTTTCGTCTTTGGTAGTTTTCAGACTTGTGCTCTTGTGTCTGGAGATATTTGAGTCTGCTTGTCCCTTTTCCCAAAGCCCCCCCTCCCACCTCCTGTTCCCTGTGGCATCCGATCCAGCTGGGACATCCTATCCAGCTAGCGTCGGACCACCACAGTCTAATTTTCAAACATGTCTAATAACTGTGAGCCCCCTTGATCCCCCTTATCTCCCCTCCATCTCATGTGTTCATTGTTTATGCACGCAAAGTCTTCTTTTTCATCAAATGCCCCACTTCTAGTGTCAGGGTAATGTTGAGGTGTTTTGACTCACCATGTTAGTTGAGAAGTTATCTCTTCGGCTGTTCTTTTCCAGGTGAGCCGTTCATCCGCCTGTACTTCCTTGATCCCAGGATTTTTCTGCGTCTGGGACCTTGCCATTTCCATTGTCAGTCGTCGCGGGATCTTTCCTCCGGGTTCTGTTCATTTGGGAGGGTGCCTATTAGGTCTGTTATGCAATTCCATATGTCCTTTTCTGTCTGTAGCCTTATCATGGTTCCTTCATGTTCAAATGTGAGGGAGAAGGGGTATCCCCAGCGATACTGGATCCCTTTTTCTTTAAGCAACTTGGTCAAGGGCACACATTTCCTCCACATTGCTAAGTTGAACGAGGACGGGTCTTGGAAGATCATTACGTTGGCGGTCTCGACCATTATTTTGGGAGTATTCCTTGCTTTGTCCAATATTCTTGCTCTAACTGAGTAGTTATGGAATCTTATGAGTACTGTTCTTGGGCCTCCTGGAGTTCCCCCGCTCTGTGTATACGGCCTATTTTGGGTTCGTCTACCTTGCCGTCTCCAAACAGCACTTTGAGAATCATATGGAGAGGTTTTTTTTCAAGTCTTATTCTGTTTCACCTTCTCTCGTTGGTATTCCAAAGATTCTTATGTTGTTGCGCATTTCACTATTTTCTAAGTCATCGATCTTTAGGCGATATTTCTCCTCTCTAGTATCTATGTCCATGAGCCTGTGGTCGATTTGGGCTTCGAGTGTATCTAGCGACGTTTGGTTAGTTTCGACTCCTTCAAGCCTCTCCTCAAGTTTGTCTATTCTGTGTGTGATCCTATCAATTTTCCCACCAATATCCGCCCTCATGCTTTTCATCTCAGAGAGGAGGGCTGCTTTGTCGCTCTTTGTTGCTGCGGCCTCAGTGTTCTGTATCGCCATAGTGGCTGCTGATTTGGGGTCTGTTTCTGGTTCCGATGGAGAGTATTGATACTTGGCAAGCTTCTGCCTTGTGTCCATGCGCTATGTGTCCTTTGCAGTGTCGCTATTTGGGTGGGATACTGCTTTTCATCGGGTTTCGAGTGTGTAGGTTTGTACAATCAGATCTTCCGTGGTGCTGGTCTGGGTTTGGAGTATCGTTGTTCCTCTTTTTGCACCTGGGGGTGTCTGGGCCGTGTACCAGGATGTGCTGGGGTGGCCGTATCAGTGTTTTCTCAGTGGCTTGTGATTCCCAGTGCACTTTAGCCTTCTCCTATGCCCGGCAGTTTCGACACTCCTGTTGTGTTTCCCCTTTGGAGGGTGGATCTTGAGCATTTCTCTGAGTTCAGGTGGAGTTCCGAGGAGGGCACACACCTAACACAGTGAGGGCCCAATGCCTCGTACCACCAGCCTCGTTCCCCAAGCTGAGTTGTCTGCGATGGGCCAAGCGGGGGGGTTATTAATGAGGACTGGAGGCGGCAGGACAATCTCCCCAGGATCCAGGCATATCTAATTCGGTATATGGGCGGGTACCGCTCGAATTTGGCCTTATCAGGGGATAGTTCCGTGCATGAGGGTCCTCTTGCACGGTGGGAGAACTAATTCCAGTTCCAGAGGAGGGCACACGTCCCTGGTTCGGGGGCCCAACCCTCCGGACTGTTCTCCTAGTGAACTCCTTCAAGCACCCACTGAGGTTTATACTGGATTTGTGCCGTCTTGGGTAGTCTGTAGGGGGTGGCGGTGTTACGTAGTCTTCCACTTGTCAATGGATTGAGCTATCAATGAAATAAAAAGGTTTTCTCCCTTCTATTCTGAATCTTAGGTCTTAATACCCCGGATTGATTGGCACTTATCTGTTCGCCGGCAGTTTGGGCGTGGGTGCCTTCAGGATTCTCTATTATGCTGGGAGTGATCCGCTGTGTCCTTCGCTCCATCCTTTTCAGCCTGTATGCTCAGGAAACCTCCACCACCTCTCAGTCATCTCCGTAGTCTACCGATGTTGTGGGGGAGCGGTATTCTTGTGGTCCAAAGATCAGATGATTTCTGAATGATTCCCAGATAGGTGTTTTCCCTGTGCCGCTGCATTCCACTATTGCGATTGTCTTACAGTGTCATGTCCTGCTCAGGTCGTGGGCAATCTCTTTAGTATCATGTGTCTGCTGCGTGTTGTTTTGGGCACTTTGCTTGATATGTTATGGAGGCGCGCCTTATCAGGAGAGCTTGGAGTCCATCTAAGGTCAGTGATGGCCTTATTCGTCCACTGCCACCTGTGTAAAGAGCTGGGTGGATCGCGCGTGGAATCCAATAGGTTGTGCAGGGGGTGAGAGGCATAGTATTGCACCCGTCAACAGCCGTATTTATACTCGGCTCTGTGTTATTTTGACTCTGTTACTCTTGGGCCTATGAGCAACGGAGTTAAATTATTTCATTCTCGGCGCACGCCTCGCAACGCCGTTACTCAAGCGTTTCAGCGGGTCGCTGGGATTGAAGAGTGTAGGGCATGATGGCGAATTGGAATCCCCCCAAGGTGCGGGGGATCCGTGTTGTGGAAGTGCCCCTCGGCCATGTCCCACCCGGGTCTTGTGCCAGACAGTTGTTCGAGCTCCGGTGTTCACAATAGGGAGGCCGGCAGG
This sequence comes from Ambystoma mexicanum, assembly GCF_040938575.1. Taxonomy (NCBI): domain Eukaryota; kingdom Metazoa; phylum Chordata; class Amphibia; order Caudata; family Ambystomatidae; genus Ambystoma; species Ambystoma mexicanum. Next base: position 837,602,691 of record NC_090935.1, on the reverse strand, counting down.
GCGTTCACCTGGGAGAGGGGTCTGCTCTATGAGTCCCGCTCCCAGAGCCAGTGATCCTGTGGGGCTCACACAGCACAATCGTACAGCAGTACCTGGAGAGGGTGGAGGCTGTTCGCAGCAGCCGGCAGCCTCAGCCGGCAGGAATCACCTGTCCGCTCATGGTATACCCCACGGCAGTGTATTGGAGCTGGGCTACTGCTCCTTCGATGGATTCGGAGAGGTACTGTGTGCCATCTGGGGGTCCATGAGTCTTCAAAGGGGTGCAGCCCCGCTGGGATCTCTGCACATAGCAGTATCACAGTCTCCTCTCCCATGTAGCGGGGCATGGGTTTCTCTGTCTCCTCTGGGGTCAATCAGCTTTTCATTTTCAGTTGCATCATGCGCAACAGGCCGCAGCTCGGAGTTGAAACTTAATGTCGAAGTACTCCCGTTTCCCTGCCACGATTTTCTTAAAATTGTTGACCGGTTGGAGGGGTGTCCGTTCCCACCTCAGATTCTCAGGTTTATTCTAGGATGGGGGTCCACTAGTGGGTGCTCATGCCACTTTTGGGACCGGGGTGCATAGAGCTCACACGGCAGGTAAACTCATCCATGCACCCCCTGGTGGCCGTTTTCCTGTTGGCTTTTTAAACCAAATCTTCATTATGTATTACATTTGTTTTACCTGGACTAATTCCCTTGTTTAGCCATGTGATATATTGGTTAGTCTATATGTTAACCTAGACTTCTGTAGCTGGCTTGCACCTCCTGTGCGTCAAAGAGAGGGGTAGCCTTTTGACTCTGCGCTTCCTTTTTCTGTTACCTGTTCACCCTCTAGAGTCAGGCCCCTGAAAACAAAAAAGAGGGTCTCATCGCCCCCCCTATATTATTTTTCTACATGGCTCTACTGCAACTTTTCAAACCATGGAGAAAAGTAGAAAATGTATTAGCTAACCACGCCTCCTATGAAGATGCTTTCAGTGCAAGTGAAAGTACAATTACAAATGAAAACTTTATACAGTACAAAACCATATTGGAAAATGAACGCCAACAAGAAGAAGAACTTCAAGCACAACTAAATGTAGACACTTTTGAGAGCAGTGAACCTTCTGTAACAGGCAGCCAAGAATCACTTGGACAGCCACTCATAGCAAATTAAACAGAAGTAGCCATGAGGGAAGTAACCACCACAATGTTTCAGTATGAGCAATCTGCTGAAGAGTTGGCTGTAGTGAAATCCCAACTAAACAATGAGCAAAGTACAATTTTTCTAGATGTAAGTGACAAAAATGAATATTACATCACAAATGAAAAACTTGCACCTGTGACTATAACAAACCTGTACTGCTGTATGTAAGTGGTGAAGCTGGGTCAGGGAAAATATTCTTAATAATAATTATCAGTAAGTGCCTCCAACAATTAACAAACAACAACCTTGCAGCTTTCCAGTAGAACACCAAAACAAATTAGAGTACTATAAACTTTCAGCAAAATCTGCTGTGGAGATACAACCAGGAAAATGCTCCTGATAGAAGAGGTGTGCATGGTCTCCAACCTAATGTTGGCTTTCATTCATCTCAGATTGCAAAAGGTCCTCAAAACAGACTTCGAAGAACTCTTTGGAGGAGAACATGTCATTGTTTTCGGAGATCTCCTTCAATTAACACCTATGAAAGGTGAACCTTTCTTTAAAACCTTAGGACACAAAGTGTGCCGTAAAATTCTTGGAAGCATAGGGAATGTAAATCTCTGGCAACATTTCCAATACAGTGAACTAACTCAAAACATGTGTCAGTATGCAGACCTCACCTACGCCAACATTTTAAAAAACATACGGATTGGTGTACTATCAAAGGAGGCACAGTCAACTCTCAATACTGGGAGCATCCATGAGCTGTACAGGCTTAACACATGTGCTACTGATGTCATGGAACAATTAGCTTACACAATTGTCACCTGTATGTCCTTAATGCCAACTCTAGCAAGCTGTGCACAATTCAATGCAACAATGCTGAAAAAAGAAAAACAACCACTAGTGGAAATTCATGCCACAGACAAACTGCATGTACACAGTTTTACAATACCTATGTGTCAACAAGGCATAGCACAACTAAATACCTTAGAAAACTATCTCCAACACAGCTGGTTTGGAGAAATGTTTACATTATGTTTGAACTGTAGAGTAATGCTAAAGCATGACCTTGACATAGACCAAGGTTTAGTTAATGAAGCACTTTGTACAGTTGCTGGCTTCCAGACATATGCACGGGACAACAGCATTCAGTTCGTGAACATCCAGTTTGACAAATGTTCAGAAGTTAAAAAGATAGGATTCACAACGGCTCGATTCCTTCTTTTCAAAGACATGTATATATGCAGCAAACAGTTTTCTCTGTCACTAGCTTATACAGTAACTATTCATAAATCGCAAGGTCTAACCTTAGATCAAGCAGTGATTAATATTGGCAACACAGTCTTTAAAGAAGGCATGAGTTACGTAGCACTGTGAGGGCTACATACACTGAAATGACTGTATCTAGTGAATTTGGATGCAACAGCAGTCAGCGCAGACATTCCTTGCATCATAGAGTACAATAGACTGCATGCACTGTACACACCCCACCTGAAAATGTACCCTGTTCCTCAGAAACCCAAAGGTCTCAAAAGAAGGCTCATTCAATCAGAAGTTGTAAATGATTTGGCAACAGTACTACCAAGGAAATTGAAATCAACTCATACTACATCAACTATCGAAAGCACAGAAAAAAGGAGTAAAAAAGACAAGACATACCCAACTCCACACAAAAAAGTGCCTCTTCAAAGAAACCACGTATCCTTCCATCAAAGTACTCAGACACAGAAGTATCGGGTCCATTAACATTTTCCAATACAACAGGTGTTATTTGCTATGCAAATGTAACAATGAATGTTCTATTCCAAATTGCAGCAATTGTTGAAAACATTTATTTAAATGGCACAGACCAGTTGTGTTTGCATATGCTTGTCCTGCACAGAAATGCAGTAAGTAAGCCTGACAACATTTACAGTGTCTCACGAATAAGGCAAGAATTGGACTGATTTGTTGGAATGGTGAAATTCACTTAAACCAACAAGAAGATCCACAGGAATTTCTAATGTACTTGCTACAAATACTGGAAAGGAAAAACATACTCATAAATGAAAGCTTTCACATTTCCCACATGTTGAAACATACATGCAGTCTCTGCAACCATGTCATTCAGAAACAAGTCCCTAACAAATGCTTTGTGCATGTATCAATAGCTAACTGTGACTGCATTCCATTTCAGCAACTGGTGCAAAAGGCAAACCACAGCATATTGTGTATGCCGTTCAATTCTGATAATCGTTTGACGCTACATATACACTTGCGTAGTCAATATGTAATATTAATGCTCTTAAGATACAATTCTGATGGAATCAAAAACAACTGCTAACTTACTGCCTTCACACATGGACAGGTATCACTTGGCAAGAAAACCTTCACTACAGTAGCCATAATTTACCACAAAGGTGACACAACCGGCGGAGGCCACTATACTGCATTCATTACAAAGCAATGGTCATGGTGGGAATGCAATGATACTTCCATCATTCCAAAGCAGAAATTTCCTGCAAATCTTGCATATGCCTAAATAATAATAATAATAATAATAATAATAATAATAATAATAATAATAATAATAATAATAATAATAATAATAATAATATTTGTGAAGCCAAAATGTAGTCATTGATGTACAAACCTACTATATCTTACTCCCCAGCACCAACCAGTACCTTTGTAATTGCACCAAAAATGTTGTTCCACACTGTCAACCAAAAGCAATTTAGCATACAGAAAGCATTAAAGACATGCATTAAAGTGTGTGTTGGACAATGTTATCCCCAATGAACCCAATAAGTACACGCATAAAAACAATACATGTACACAAATCACAGTAGCAGTATTTTTCACAGGATACGTAAAGGGGAAAGTGCTAAGTATGAGGGTTCCAAACTATCCTCAATATCCTCCGAAACCACCAAGTACACAAATGACTCACCAGTCTCTAAGAATACTCATAAAACTGGAAGACATATGCAACTATCGTTACGTAAACCCATAATGGTAGCTTCAGAATGTACACAGATGTGAAAGTAGCAACAGGACTGGAGAAGCTTTTAAACATACCCTTTAGGAATGGGACACTGTAAACAGTTGGAATATGCCACCTGGTATCTAACTGCAACCATGTTATTTGCAGCATTAAAACAATCCAACTCAACCTTCAACGACGACTGGGCTACAAACATATCCTCAAACACTTCGAAAGCATGAGCAGTTACAGTACGCCAACAGGCACGTAACTACTGTCACAATTCTGCTATATCACAGTACAATGCCACAATACTTGCAAAATACCAGCAGCATCCAAACACATAAAGAAACATTGCTACAAAAAGGAAGCAGGTAAACATTTACAAAACACCAACTGCTATACAACTCCACTCATCCTACCAACATGCATAGGGCAGAAATCGTAAAGCATTACATTTCCTCCTACTTCAAGAGTACACCTCAAAAAGTGCTATGACCACTCCAAACGTTACTGTAATTAATTGTGCACCATAGCAGCAATGAAATTTGGAAGTTTTTTTTTTTAAAACAGCATGGATTTTTTTTTTCACAGACCAAATGATAATACAAAGAAACACAGGAACTGCACACATTGCACAGTACACTGGTTCGAAGTGTAGTACTTATAAAGTGGTAGTTATGAGGGTCCAGAACGTAAATAAATATATGTAATGCAGTGGACTGCAAAGTAACAACATACCTGCTCTAACATGTTCTGTTCTCTTTTCCCACAGATAATGCAGCAACGATGACTACAACATTTCCCCATCCATACACAAAAAACAGCACAGGTCATCCCCACTCCAAACAGTAAGTATACAATTACTGCTATCATACTTCTCTACAATGTCCACAGTGCAATATGTGCACTTATTTCTGCAATGCACACAATGCACAACTATCTTACACCACACAGCTTCTGCCTACACCATACACACTTCACTACACCCAGTACAGTGTAGGGGCTCCAGCCATGCAGTCACTATTATAGACCCTGCCCACAACTGCCGCTGTACTGCACAACTATGCATGCAAACATCTATCCATGTACCAGAAACCCCACACATAACACAGCTACCTACCCCTTAGCCACTGCAGTTGACATTGCCTGCTATTTCTTCCACATAATAGATAACCTGTTTCCTACGTACACTGTTCACATAAGCCTACAATAAGTGGTTACACTGAATGCACTACACTACAGTAACATACCCGATAATCTGCACAATCACAACAATGCAAATTGATCAATAAATCCATATATCTTACGCAACTGTCCTAACTACTGCACAATTTCGCTCCTCGCGTTCCACTGGCGCCGTTTAGGCCACTAGGTCATCTTCATTGTTATGTACCCCATTTCAAAAGAAGGTATAAAACACAGATTTCAAAGCAGCACATGGTACATAGCTCGGGAGCCATATTTCAAACACTGCGTTACTCCTTACATTTTTGAACTTCTGTTTCCCTTTCTTATTGTAGAATGGAAACACCATTTGAACACCATAATGTTTAAAGGACGTACGCAGTAATTCCTTTTCTTTGATCAATGACAGCCCCAAACCTTTTCATGCTGCAAGACACCAAACTACTAATCATGGCTCAGCCACCCAGGTTTGTTGAGGCAGCACACACACAATCTGCCATCGTCCATCTTTTCCCCGTAATATACTGCACATATAAATGTTCTTTAGGGACTGTAAAAGCTAATTTTATGTATGTTGCCATCTGTGCATTCAGGGCAGCATGTGTATGGCACCATCATCTCTACTTATACATCATATTAACTTCACCGTAATGACAGTACCAACATTCGGAAATGCATGTTACAATCGAAACACATTGCTGTCTGAATCCTTTTTTTTTTCCAGCATCATCTCCGGAAAGAGAAACCTAAAATACCTCACCTTCAACAGGACAAATGCTCATTGTAAAACAGCCTTGGGTGGGAAGCATGATTAGCTCCAAGGGCAGACATTGTATGGAATTGAACAAAAAAGGATACATAACTTACAGTGCAGTTGCTCTGCCCATGTGCCCGAAAAGGAGTCTGCAACGATTCCATACGGTGTACACCGCAATTTGTTGACCACCCAATACATGCATGGAATTTGCTGAAGTTATGTAAGTACAACTTTACATCACATGTGTATTATGAATACAATGTATTAGGCTGCAGTTATGTATGCGTAACTATAAATTCACTTTACCTCACACTTTCTCTGAGTGCATTGTATAGAGATTTGTGACAGCAGTAATCACGCACCATTACAGTGGCATAGACGTAAATTGCAACTGTGATTGTACTTCGTTTTGGTGCCATTCTTCCCCAGCCCCTGCTAATGCTGACATAAAGGACACGACATAAAGGGAATGCAATTTGTGCAGTGAAACAGCGCACCCTATGCTCACTTGTGCAGTGCTACATTCCGTGTTGTGCCCTTACTATGCCCTTTAAAACAATTACCAGTTCTATGCACCCTCATTGTTTTGAAAGCAATAATGGCCACAGGTGCACGTGGCAGTCAACTGGCACACAATCATCGACAGCTCAAATTTCAATGTTGCATTTTTAGCAAACCAGCTCCTGCATTCTCCTGCAATCCGAGGGGACACTGATGAGGGTTTTTTAAATTTTTTTTATTTGGACACACACACACAGACATTGTGCCGTGGGTCTAAGAACACTCGCTAGCACTGTCATGTTTTGTATAAAGGAAACACATGAAACGAGCATCTGGTGGCATTTTCTTATATGGAGTCGTACAAGGACTGTATCACCTCCAAAAGTGTACAGACGGCTTTGCACACTGGATTCTGTTTGCAAAATAAATAAGCGGTGATTGCAGCCACCTTACACATTCTCACAAACATTTTGTAGCAAAATAAAACACTTGCAACAATTCACAGTGTTGTTGGTAAAGTGTGGGAATTTCCTGGAACCGTATGCTCTTTGTGCGCATGTCTGCTTTTGCTTTTGTTTATTTTGTTCCTTTCAGGAGCTAGGTGCTCACATGACAAAGTGCGCTACGCTTGGCATGTACGTAACAAAAATACCTGGAGTGCATGCCGTGAGCAACAACTCTCCACAACTAAAGTCAGTTATGCCAGTGACTGTTGCGAAGGTGTGTGCCGTTCACACGTATAGTTAATGGAAGCGATGCACGCATTACAATTGCACTAATAGGAACACCAACTGTGTTCGTTGGCCATCTCAACAAATACACAAAAGAAAGCTAACGGTCAGATGGCTTGCAGTCCTGTATATGGCGGGACTTAACGGCGTTGATGACTTTGTCTGGTGCAAATGTATGTGGGTCGGTCTGAACATTATCCATACTATAATGTGAAATGCTTAGTAACTCGTGTCATGTCGCAATATCTTCCTCTCAAAGCACAGGGTATTATCAGGGGCACACCATACCAAACACAAATGGTGGCACTTCAGTCCATGAACAAGTCTGATGACATACACCATGGTGGTGTACCAACTGCAAAATGTCTTCCACAACCATTCTCTAATGGTGAGCACCCACAGGAGACATGCATATTTCCAAGAGTGTACGCTGGAGTTACATATCATTATAGGAACGGACGCAAAGAAGGCAACATTCTGACACCTACTTCCAACCAGTGTCCAGACTGTTAGTTGAAAGGGCCCTAGCCATGCACACAAGGCAGTAGGGGCTTGCCCTTCTCAACACAACATAGTACACCAAATGGAAATATCCCAATATCATCTGCAATACTCTCCACATCCCCAATGGGCTCTGAAGGTAGTCGCCTGTGCAGCTACCCAACAATTAATTATATGTCAGTAGCTGCGTACATGGTCCGTGTCGCAAAAGTGTGATGGTAAAAAAAATCCTTTCGTGCCCCAATGTCTTACTACACTCCCTGAAGCAAGGCTCTGTTCGCGGTCACAACATTCCAAACGCAAATGGTGGCATATCCCACCAATGCTGCTGTAGCAAGTGTAACATGCCCTCCACAATGATTCTACAAAGGTGAGTACCTTAGGACATTCACATATTTAAAAGTGTGTGGGATGTCAGAAGGTATGGTTATAATAACTTATCCAAAGCTAAGGCAAATGGAATGCACTCTTTATACATATGTGTGCAATCCACATACCATTACATTATCACAGTGGTCCTATACATGGTTGCATTGAGTTGCTTATGTTGACTTTGTGGATTTCCATTGTGTTATGGCGGTGGGTTAGGCAATTTGTTTGCATCATATGCAATGCACTCCATGTTCCCAATGGAGCATCCATGCAGGCGCCACAGAAGGTTGTCACCTGAGGAGCTACCTGCAAATTGCTGCATTGCTAGCGTACACCCCTCGCACACCACTGTCTTCTTTGACCTAAACAAATATATCATATTTTCTGCTTTTCACTCCCCCAAACTTTTCATCCCCTCTTTCACCCACCCGATCCTGAAACGCTGTTTTGCAACCCCTTTCGGCGCGGCACTATCCTCAGATACACCATGGTGGTGTTTCCCAAACGTTTTGACGCACAACACGCTACCTTCCAGCCAACCACCGGCCGCGTCCAATGTTCGCCGACATCACAGCATACTTCAAGCCAATGAGACTTTTTTCCGTGGAGCGAATAGGGAAATGGGTCAGTGGAGCGGAGCCAGATATCACACATTTTTTGAGACGTACATTTCAGTTCTTTGCAACAAAAGTACTTTTCGGATTTCCACCAAACACACAAAAGCACGCTTTCTAACCCAAGCCCCCGCTCCTGCCACAAATGTGGTTAATATCCAGCCAGCCGTTCGGCCTGTAGCCGCGCGCAAAGTTTTTCCCCATTCAGTCTATGGAAAAGAAAATCAACACAAGGAGCAAAGATATAAGCCGTCGAAAAAGTGGTCTTCCTATGGGTTTAGCAACTTAACCATAACTACACGGCCACTACCACGGGCCGTGTGATAGATGTTTGTTCTATGTTCCTAGGCGCAATATTTTTAGGGCTTGTCCTCAGCTCATGGTGCACATAGATGGGGCAATGAGCAGGCCTCAAACAAAAAATTCATTTGTGTACATGAAGATTAAATGTAATGGTATTGACATTATCTGGTGATGTTGATTCTTTCCTCCTTACTGGAGTTTCCCTGTATGTTCCTCACATTTGGATACATTGTCAGTCTTCATATGTATTGTTTGTACTAACACAAGTGTGTAGTAAGTCTTCAGTTGTTAACTATTTATGCCATAATTAACACTAGTAAAAATTCTCATAGGATTGAAGTAATTTTTTTATTGGACAATATTACCAGATTAAAAATGCTGTACTTCTATGGTGTATGGTGGAGACATTACGTATGTGTATGTATGATTACGTTCCTGTATTAACATCAACACTCTGACATAATGTTTTGTTTAGATGAATACATTTTTTAATACATGAAGTTTTTTGTAATGGGGCATGGCTAGAGGCCGATGGAGTAGGTCTGCTCCCGTGACAGCTCCTGCCTGATCCAACCTGATCCGAAGACAAAAACAAGTATCTAACGAGGCAATGAAGTTCGCAAGCGGTTGTGAACTTATGTGAACCTCTCAAGAGTGCGTGGGCAAAGTGGAACGAGAGGCACAACAAAGGCAAGGGTGATACACCGTGCGAATCCAGGTGCCCCTTGATGCAGACTGGAAGCAAGACGGCAGGCGCAAGTGGTTGTGAGCAAAGAAGGTGAACGGGCACTTGTGGGATTAATGGTGCCGGTTGACACGAAAGGTGCATCGAGAAGCAGTAGGGAGACGTGCTGTCGGTGAGGGCCAAAGGGTGTAGTTTAACAAAACACTAAAGGAAAACAAAATATTTTAAAAAAACAAAGAAGAAGAAAGAGAAACGGACGCAGGAGACCGTGTTTCCCAGCTACGTGGAGAGGAGAGGAGACCATTGCCATTCTTTGGACTAGGGCACAATGATCTGTGCAGTGAAAGCGCAGTGTGTGCTCTTTGGCGAAAGTTCTATCCCTCACGGAGACCAAGTGAGCGGTGCGGGGGCCTACCTGACCAACGAGGGGGAAGTGGAGTGAGGAATCTCCCTTTGTGAACATAAAGGAGCCGGCGTAACTCTGCACTGGCAGCCTGGGGACTCGTAGATTTCAGAGTACTGGTGCGGTGTGTGGAGACGGAGGACAAGTGGACCAGCGCCTGGTGATGTGTTAACACAGAGGGCACCTGGAACATCAGATAATCCAGCAGCTGGGGCAGATAGATGTGCAGTGACCTGCAGTCCGGACCTATCGGATGCAGCCGAACATGTAAGAAGTCCTGACAGACAGGTATGGGAGCTTGGAGGAGCGCTGCCCCTTCGTGTTGGGATTTGCGCTGTAGATAAGAGGGGAAGTGGCCTGGAAGGTCGGGAAAGAGAGCACAGGCTCAGGGGTGAAAATAGGCTGATGGCCCAAGCAAAGTAGGGTCTGAAGTGGAACAGTAAGAGGGCCATGAGCCTTTGAAAGTGTGGGGCAATTAGTTTAGCACATATATGACCCCGGGCCACGCAGTGACTCTGGCGGCATGGCCTGTGTTATATTAGGCCAGCGCAGACTGTGGTGCAAGAAGCTGCTGGGAAAGGAGCTGTTGATCCTGAGCCGGGGGCGCACTGGTGGAGCCCAGCTATTGACACAGTAGGCCTGACAGGCATCAAGATAAAAGATAGCAGGTGGCTTCGGGGCCAGGATCACTTGAGGAACGGTCAGAACTAACCTGATTTGTGGTGGGAACCCTGTGAAGAGACCTTGGCTGCACTTGTGTTGCAGCAGCCAAACCCAGGACATGGAAGAACTGCTGGTTGGGGGCAGGTGCAACAGACACAATAATAATACTGTTACTGCTCATATCTGAGGGCAGTCAGTGGAAAGAAGAGCTGGGCACCTGAGGTGGACAGGAGTGGGCGGAGGTATAGCCCAGGGGTGCTAAGCACAATGTATAGAGCCAGCACAGGTGCTCAAAGTATTGAGATGTTCCCACCCTCCAAGAAATTGCCCGAGCAGGGCCTGCTAAGAAGGGCAGAGGTGGTTGGGCTCAACTGGACATTGTTTGGGCTCACAAGGCGGCACATACAGCAACAGTTAGGTTCAGGGCGACTGTAGAAGTGAGTGGCTGGCTGTAGAGAGCTTGCGGTCCATGGGTGTAAGGAAGGAAGCTGGTTGAATGCCTCCCAAGTCAGCCAAAATTACAGCTAACCAACCAACCTTGGACACCTTCACTAAAACTAAGAAGCAAGCACTTGAGAATGATATGAAACTGGAGCTGGAGAACGGGGAGGGGGTCATAGAGTTTCACAATCAGGTGATGCTAGCAATAGCAGATTTGAAAGCATCATTGGGGACACAAATCAAGGCAGTGAAAGTATATGTGGGACTCCTGCATCAGCTTGTGAGGAGCTTGTCAGAATGTACCACAACTCTGGAGACACAAGTGAAAGAGAATTCTGGCACACTCTGGGAAACGCAAGCTGATGTCCACGTCTTACAGCAGAAGGTCGGTCTACTGGAAAATAGAGTGGAAGAAGCAGAAGGATGGGCCCAGAGAAACATCCTGTACATTGTTAGCCTGCCAGAAGGGGAGGAAGGGACAGACCCAATGACTTGTATAGAGAATATGCTGCTCCAGGAAATTTGACTGGGGAACCTCACAAAGGGTTTTACAATTGAAAGAGCACAGCCGGCCACTAACGAGGCGGCCCCCTCCAGGAGCGCCCCCAAGACCAATCATCGCCAAAGTCCTGAACTATAAAGACAGGGAAAAGATTCTGGCCTATTCAAGGCAAGGGGTAGAACTGAAGAGGGCCTCAGCGAATCTGGAAGTCTACCCGGACTATACGTTTCAAGTCCAGAAGAGCATAGCACAATTCACAACAGCAAAGGCTAGGCTTTGTGCGGCTGACCTGAAATATTTGTTGATCTACCCTGTATGTCTCAAGATTATACACAAAAACAAGACCTGGTTCTTTGATCTCCCAAAGGAAGCACAGGCATGGATGGACAGGGAAAAGATTGGCACGGGCGAGTGAGAAGGGGAGGACAGTCGAAGGACTGAAAAAGGAAGTCCTACTCAGCCGGAGGCCTAGCGCAACTGAAATGAGTTGGAACGCAAGTGATGTACTGCTGTGTACGCCAAAGGAACAGCGAATACACAAAGAGACCAGTGCCAATGGACTTTTTACATTTTTGGTGCAGGCCTAGTTGTTAGCAATTCTCTTACTGTATACGGTACAGGCCTAGTTGTTAGCAATTCTCTTACTGTATACATGGCAGGAAATAATATTGCTCATTATTGGTAAGGGTCCATGATAAGGAGGAGCAGATAAGGCCCATGGTTGCATCTACCACATCCCTCATGTTTTGTTTTTTGGGGGCACTTGTTTTTGTGTCCACCCACTGTGCACCAGCCTCAAGCAGGACTGCACTGGGCCAATGCAGGAAGTGGGCATGCCTGAGAAGGGGTAAACATGCGGGGCAGTTGTTTCTAGTTGGGGTAAGTTGTGGTGTTCAGAAGGGGGATGAGATGCCTGCTGGTATGTTGAATGGGACAGATGGTACTGCATTCGGGATTGTAGTATTGCAAGGGAGTCGGAGGAAGCTGGGGGTGAGATTGGGGACAGTTGGTCCAGTGAGGGAAGACAAACAAAAATGGCAGGAACTTTAACAGTACTTAAATGGAACGTGAGAGGGTTGAACACTTTCGTAAAACGTAGCAGGGTATTCTCATATCTCAAGAGGAAAATAGTGGATGTGGCCATGCTGCAAGAAACACATCTCACGGCAGACAAGCAGGTGTTGTTAGCCGGGAAATGGAGGGGGCAGCACTTTGGCTCTCCGTATTCTGCTTATGCTCGGGGGGTCTTGATATGGATTGTGCCCTCTGTTCCTTTTGAGGTTACTCCTGTGCAAACAGATAATGAGGGTGCTTTTGCAGGGCCTCCTTGAGCCAGAGGACACATGTGTGGTAAACCTGTATGCCCCCAACCAAGGTGCTGCTCATTTTTTTTTGTTTTATATCCACGGTGAGGCCCTTATTTTATTAATTTTTTTTTATTTTATTTTATTTCGACACTTATATAGCGCACCTAGAGGCATCTGGGCACTAATTTATAGCGAGTAGCAGTTACAATAGTTGCAGAGGAAATACATGAAACAGACAGCCCCTAAAAGTGGTGAACACAAGAAGAAATAACAAGTTAACATACAGAAAATACTGAAATGGGCACATGAAGGCCGATGGATATCTAAAGAAGGATGGCGCCTTGGTGGCTTAAGCTTTCGGTGAAGAGGTGCGTTTTAACTTGTTTCTGGAAGATCCAGAAAGAGTCTTGGGTTCTGAGTGGTAAGGAAAGAGAGTTCCAGAGTTTGCTGGCAAATGTAGGGAAGCTGCTACCACCGGCTTTTTGAAGCTTGGATCTGGGAATGGCGAGGCAGTGCTGATAGGTTGCTTGTGTGGGTCTGTAGCATTGTGTGAGTGTGAAGCTGCTGGATAGATAGGCTGGTGCCTACCGGTGGATGCATTTGTGCGTGAGTGTGAGTGACTTGAACATAATGCGTTACTGTACTGGGAGCCAGTGTTGCTGTTGCCTGGTGACAGAGATTTATGCAGATTTGGGAATGTTGAGCACTGCCCAAAGGGCATTATTTTGTAAGACCTGTAGTTTCCTGATATTCTGTTTCGTTATCCCTGCGTAGAGACAGGGACATCATTTCACCAAAATGCCCAGGGTAGCGGAAGTGACATCACATGACCCTTGACCCCCGATGACATCACAGGAAGTGATGTCATTTGACCCCACCCCAAAGTGATATCGCAGGAAACGATGGAACTTGACCTTTCACTCGTTGACAAAACAGGAAGTGGCATCACATAGCATTGTACACTACAAAAAATATGGTTACTATATCACTTCAATGTGATGTTCATTTCATACAAGAATGGATCGCCATAAGTATTGTTAAGATCAGTGTGTATAGGCCCATATTACCAAATTATCGTGAATGCAAGCAGACGTGCATGACCAAATGATAATGATGTGTTATTATAAAGCACTTACGCTTAAGCGCTTTATATAGACAAAATATTCACCCAATATCACCCAAACTGTGTTGGTGATCATTTATCGACCTCAGAAGGATGAAAGGCTGAGTTGAGGCGTTTAAGAACAGGCTAAATCAGTGACTTACCCCCTGAAGGAAGTGTGCCTGAAATAAAACTTTAATGAGTCTAGCAATTATTGTATAGAATTCCAGAAATACACAATATTTGGTATTCCTATTCTTTCTTATTTAGGGTCAGTACTGAAAGTGTTAGACCTGTGGCACTCCTGTTCTTATATTTCTTCTTTTTTAAGGGGCCTGAACAAGAAAGCCAGCCACTCCAGAAGTAAAGAGTCACATGATGCTGGCCACAGCCCAGGAGCTTGCATTACAAACAAAGAAAAAAAAGGCGCAAGGGAGACCACAGAGGTCGCAAGTGGGACCTCAGAGGTCACAGTTGCGACCTCTGGTGACCCCTAAATGATGTCCCTGCATAGAGAGCATTGCTGTAGTCTAGGTGTGTGAGGACCAGGGCTCTGGTCAAGGTGAGGCAACTCTCATTGAATAGGAATTTGCTGCACGCTCTGAGAGTTTGCATGTGTATGTGGTGGCTGAGTTGGTGGCATTTATTTGTTTGTTGAGGTTCAGGGAGGAGTCTAGATGGAAGCCTAGCATTTTTACCTCATTTGCGACTTAGATTTTTTATCCACCTATGTTGAATGATTTGAAAAGATGATTTAGTTTGGCTATTCTGCGTTGGGAACCGATGATGAGCAACTCAGTCTTGTCATCATTCAGGCAAAGACCATGGTGGGCCATCCAGTCTTGGATGGCTCGTAAGATACAATTGAGGGTGGCTGTGTCCAAGGGTTCAAGGGTGGTCTCCAAAGATAGGTACAAGGACCTGGGTGTCATCAGCTTAATTAGTGTAGATGACACCCATGTCATCCAGGCGGTCAAAGAGTGGCTTTGTGAAGGTGTTGTACAAGGTGGGAGCCACACATGAGCCTTGTGGCACCCTGCATGCAGGTGACTGCGTTGAGCGGCACCTCAGCTTTGGGGGAGAAGACTCTCATGGATCCGTCACTGAGGAAAGACTTTATCAAGAGTGTTGCATTAGGGGTGAAGTTTGCTGCTGATACTAGGTGTTCACAAAGAATATTGTGATCCACCAAGTCAAAAGCAGCGGAGAGGTCTAGGAGAAGAAGCACAGCTAGTTTCCCATTGTCTCTAAGGTAGTCCATTTGGATTTTTAAATCCAATAGTGCATTTTTTGTCCCGTGTCTTGGACAGAAACCTGACTGGTGTAGCTCTAGGATATTGTTAACTTCAAGGTAATTCTGGATCTGCAGATTTGCTACTCAATCAAGAATTTTTAAGAGAAGGGGCACCATGGTAATAGGGCGGTAGTTGGTGGGAGTGTTACGGTCGAAGGTGTTTTTTATAGGAGGGGTAGAACCCATGCTTTTTTTAGGTCAGATGGGACGCAATTACCTTTGAAAGAGGCATTAATCAGATTGGTGATAAAAGGGACAAGTTGAGGCACACGTTCTTTGATGACTGTGGGTGTACAGGGGTCACCTTAGCATCTGGAATGTTTAAGCCTAAGGATGATTTTCGGGACTTCTGGGATGGAGACCTCAGAGAATTCAAATAGGGAAGCTCCTTTGGGAAAGAGGCCTTAGTAGATGATGGTGGTGTTTTGTGAAGCTTGTCTAGGAAGTTTTTTTTTTTTTGCTTCAATTGTGGATTGGAAGGGACTGATTTTATTTTGTAGAACATTTTGAATGTTATCGCACCAGTTTGCATCTTTGTTGCAACTATCAGGGGGCGGGAAAGGAGTTTCTAGTTCTCTGAGGATTTTGGAATAGTTCCTTGGTGCTGGAGCTAGATTTAGGAGTTCTGTGATGTCCTAAATTGGGTCCTATGTAGGTTGTGTGGCAGTTCTGGTGTGGGTGGGTAAAGGATGGACAAGGCCGGATGACATAGGAAGGCCTGTCTGGTGAGGTGGAGTGTGGCGGTCATGGTGCCCGAGGTGGGCAAGGGTCAGTAGGTGGTAGGAATAGATCGGCAGGTTGCTCAGGGCAGTCGACATGGTGGTGGAGCAATGCATGGGTTTCACTGAATTTGTAAGGTGGCAGAGGGCTATGGAAGCCTTGGACTGAGGTGAGTAAAGGGTGTACAGGAAGTGGAGTGCCTATACACATTCGATATGAATCAGTATGAGCATAATCCCAATGGGGCTCTGCAAGGAGGCAATGTGTTGGCGTTGACACAGATGAGAGCAATACACGTAGCTGCAGGTTAGTACATGGGTCAGCAGACATATATTTTGGAACAGCAAGGGAGAATTAATACACAATAGGTAGATGCTGGTTTCACATGTGGAGCAGCATGATACATTTTAGTGTGATATGAATGCAATTTAGAGTAACAGGGCAAATACATAATTGCAGTCGATGCTAGTTAGTTCTCGATTACAAATTGGCACAGTGTGAGTATATTCTGGTGTGACCGTGCCAGATATACTTTAAGCAAGATGCAGTTGGGCGCGGGATGGTGTATATACCAAATGGATTGGCTGGGGCAGATACATCTTAATGGCATGAAAGGGTGTGCTCGTAGGTCAGCGTGCAGGCATAGCTGAGGGGTAAATACGATCAGAGATGGTGATAGACAGATTAGGATCAATTAGAGACAAAGGGCCTCATTACAAGTTTGGCGGTAGCCTTGCCGGGTAATTGTGGCCCGGCCGGACCCGGTAATTGCCCATTTGCGAGTGCCGAAACAAAATGCACCCCATTCCCATTTGAGCGCCATAGGGCTCAAATGGGAATGGGGAGGTGAGATGCACCGGCACCATTTAGAATGGTGCCGGTGCAACCAACATGCTCTGCTCATGGGTGCCGATACACCCGCCAGGCCAGTCCTGGCAGGCGAGAAGGCACCTGTGAGCAGAACTAGTAGTTCGCTTGTCCTGTAACAATGGTACCAGGAACTTACCAGTACTGGTGTTACCAGATTGGCAATCTTATAATTAGGCCCATTATATAAAGACTGGTGGACGTAATGTTCGATTGCTAACAGGCATGTTACAGGGGTAGACTCTCACCTACTGGGTCGAGCGAAGTCCATAGAGAAACAGGCGCGTAGATTATAGATTATAAACTACACAAATTGTGGGGAAAGTGCCCGTGTAGAGCTAAGTAGTATCTTTTGCAGATTAGATGGCAGCAAAGTAGAAAGGAGCGACTGAAGAATGTAGAACGTAGCAACTTCGGTGCAGAGGCTGCACATTAAGCCCAACAGCTTACCACGAGGGATCAAGTGGGCAGGTGGAGTGGAGGTGCTGCTCCTGCAGCTCACGGGGGTCTAGAGCCCCTGCTCCAACTTCCAGCAACAATATACTGCAATCTTATAGAGATAGCAATATGTTATGGAGGGAGATTGCAATTGTACGTTGAACCCACGTCTAGACAGGTTGGATGCTAAATATACCAAACCAGCTCTGCTGTCCAGAACGCTCCTATAATCCTTTGCTCTAGAGGATGTCTGAAGAGTACTTCATCGGGATATCAGACGCTACTCACATTGTTCACCACCACATGCAGTACATACAAGGATAAACTACTTTTTTGTGGGTAACAGCTGGTGCACCATATTACATGCACCCAATATGAGGGAAGGGTTCTGTCAGATTATGCTCCCCTAAGCCTTCAGTGGCAATATGTGCCTACCAGAGCCCCTATACCCACGTGGAGACTTAGAGGTAAAGTGCTTAGAGACCTCTGTTCCGTGACTGCATTAAGGAATACATCGCTGAATATGTGTTGCACAATTTGGGTAGTGTACACAGTGCTGGAACATTCTAGGAGGCATTGAAACTGGTGGTTAGAGGGGCTGCTATAGCAGGGTAAATATCCAAGTAAATATCAATAGGGAAGTGACCTCAGTGGAGGAATGATTGAGGGCCTTGCAGCAGTTGCAAGAGCAATCCCAGGAAAAAGGGAATTGACCTCAGCGGAGGAATGATTGAGGGCCTTGCAGCAGTTGCAAGAGCAATCCCAGGATAAAGAGGAGAGGATTAGGGAATAACAACAAAAATGTGTGGATTGCTGGGAGAGGCTAGGCAAGCATACCTTTGCCAAATATACAGAGTGACAGCACATAGATGGGGGCAAGCCCGGCTGCTTATTAGCATAGCTGTACAAAAGGAGGTGCAACAAAGTCCCATACATGTGATCAACAATGGACAGGGGGAAATATGTCATCCTCAAATGGGGGTTAACAAGGTGTTCTGTGAATTTTAACAACAACTATATAAGGAGGGACCTCCAGCACCAAGTACCTCATTGACAAAAGTATTAGATGAGATCAACCTCCCGGGATTGTCCCAGAAGGAAAGAGACAGTCTGTGGGCACATATTACAGTGGAGGACATACATAATACAATTGTGGGCTTGCCAATGGGGAAGACACCACGTTGGGATGGGTTGCCAATTACATTTTATGAAGAATATTCACAAGCATTGGCCCCCCACCTGCTTAGTACTTTCCATGGCTCCTATGCAGTGGGGATTCTCCCCCTTAGCCTGAGAGAGTCCATAATCATACCTCTATGCAAGCCCCATAAAACTCAGTCGGAATGTAGCTCCTATAGACCTCTCTCAATGCTGATCAGGATAATAAGATTTTGACATCCATGTTAGCAGCAAGGCTGAAAAAAGTGATTTGCAAGTTAGTGCAGAATGTCCTGGAACCTGAGGAGGCTCCATCATGTGATAGATAGGACTGCATCCTGGGATGCACCATGTGCCATAACTACGATGGATGTGGCGTAAGCATTTGACTCAGTGAAGTGGGACAGGATGTATGCTACACTGTGCTGGTTTGGCTTTTGGCAGGCATGTATTAAGTGGGTGCAATTGGTGTACACTAGGCCGATAACTCAGATTAAGATGGGCAGATGCATATCAGGAGCATAGGAACTAGAAAAAGGTACAAGGTAAGGCAGTACACTGTCACTGTTGCTGTATGTCCTTGAGATGGAACCAATTGCCCAATAGTTCATGGTGGAATATCGGGAGGCTGGTATTGAAATAGATGGGGCCAGACACTTGATATCCGTATACCCGGATGATACACTATTATGCATTCAGAAACTGGAGGATAACTTGGAGCTGCTCCTGGAGGCCCGGGCACATTTTGAAAAGCTGTCGGGGTCACCACTACCATAGATAAAACAGCATTATTCCCAATAGCGGTTCTACGCAGGACGGAGCGAGGAGCGCTGCCTGTGTTAGCCCTGTAGAATTCTTCACAATGTCATAACAAAAGCTGAAAAGTCACAATATACCCTTGAAAACTACTGCAAGAGACTGATCCTTGAAGCTATAATTGACAGGACATTTCTACTAAAGAGAACATTGCTTATAGTGATTTTAAACAGAATGAAACTACTAACTAAATGAATTGATATATTACAAAAAGTACTTCTAAACGTACGCAATGCCAATATAGATACTTTTTCAAACTTATGTTAATGTGAAAGGATTCATACAAGTGGCACAGAACCATATTTCAATGAAGAGACTTACAAACAAGAACAAAAAAAAAACAATTGCCATAGACAGTAATGACTGAGGGTATGACATGGTAGGAGAGAACATTATGGCAAAAGAAACCCTTATAGAAAAAACATCCCCAATACACTTTCAACCAAATATTCCTTTTCTACAAACAAACGGTCCAGTGAACAAATGGACAAGCAGCTCAATATGTAACATAAGGCAACAATACTTCACATGTTTATGGCAATTCCTCTGTCACTATGTCAAGCTAAAAGACAAAAGTATAAAGAAAAATTTTCAAACCATGAACTCCTATCCAGTGTGCAGCCACACTGGTTAGCGAGGACATTCATTAGCCTGCATTTCGGTAACTGCTTGCAAAAACAGCTCTACCAAATCAAAATTGTAGCAACAAACCATTCCACTATATGGAATCTTGTGCATAGACTATACTATGCAAAAAGTCCTGCTCTAGAACTGCAACATTTAAAAAATAATTCTCCTTCATGGAACAGCCAAAGAACACCTTCAAAAAATAGAGCACATGCAAAGTAAGTACAATGGAACTGAAGTTGACTTGGACAATTCAGTAACTTCAGAAAACACTACCGAAAACCTCACGCACGTCAATCTGCTAACAAACACTTACAAAAAATAAATAGTTACGTTTGAAAACATATCTGCTTAAAGACCAGAAAAAGGGCCTTATCATGAGTTGGGTTCTAACCCCGATGGTATTACCACCGGGGCTATTAGCCCTACCGCCCAACCTACCAGCGCTATTAGTGCCGGATCCTGGGTTTGGTAGAACAGTAAGTCTCCATTTCCCATTGGGCCCATTTGGGAAATGTCCATTCCCCATTGGGCCCAATGGGGAATGTTCTGCACTATTACTGCCGGCGGTATTACTGCCGGTGGTAATAGCTTTGAAAATCGGCAAAATCGCAGTGGATTTGCTGGGGGTAAATATGCCAAGCCCTTGATTTGGCAGACCCTTAAATGCGGTGGTAATAGCATTACCACCGCATTTAAGCGTTACCACCAAACTCGTCTGTTGCAGTTGTCGTTGAACTTTATATAAAATCAGCTTAATAACTGTAGCTATGGCCTGCAAAATAGAGCACAATGAAGAATCCCAATGGTTCCAATTAGATTTATATCTAACAGCAGAAAATTAATACGAAATAACTGAACCCTCATTAATTTGCACATACTGCAACACAAAACATGACAATAACCAAATGCCATCAAGTGTTATCACTAATAATAATGTTCCCACTTCCATAGGCTCTCCAACAACTTAACTTGTATGAGAGCATTATAATCCAAACAGTATACCCATTTCATGTTATAATACGCCTTCAGCCGAAAACAGCCAAATTACCTCCCTCTGAGTTTCTAAAGGGCATCCGTGGCAATCCTCCCCTCTGGCCCGACTCACTCTGCACGGCACACACTCGATGTCTTGATCTCCTCTGACCTCCCCCTCTCCGTCCCTCTGACCACTCCTCTCTCCTGGAGAGATCACTCCCTCCTCTCATCTCATCTCTCCCTCTCTTCCCCCCAAGCCAAGCCTACCCCAAAACTGCCACCTACCTTCTCGGACATCCGGCCCATGAAGAGTGTGTCAATTGAGGCTTTTGCCGCCACTTTCTCCCCCCCTCCTCCACCTTTGGCTGTCTCTCATCCTGATACAGCCCTGTCTCTGCTCTACTCTTCAATTTTTGATACGTTTGATGTTCTTGCCCCTGTCATGAGGATCCGTTTGATGTCCAAAGCCAAGTGCAATTCCTGGTATGACTCTGACCTAGCTACACTTAAACGTAAGTGTAGGGCAGCTGAGAGGAAATGGAGGACTTCCTGTTCATCCTCTGACAAACTGGCCTGTTGCCTGCTACAAAGGCAATACCGACTCTCTGCCCTCACCAAGAAGAGAGTCCACATTCAAGCTCGTGTCTCTACGGCATCTAACAACTCGGCTGAACTCTTTAAAATCTGCAAGGAGCTGGCCAACCCTGCTGCAGTCTCTACCCCTCCTGCTGCCTCCCAGGCTCTTTGCAATGCCCTTGCCTCTCACTTCATTTCAAAAACCCAGGACATCCTGTACACCCTCTCCACCCACACTCCTCCTCTTCCCGCTCCATCTGTGCTTGCTGACCATCCTTTAGCCACCCTCCCACCATCCTTCTTGTCCTTTCCTCTTTTCACCCCTGACGAGGTTGCTAGACAAGTCAGATCAATGAAAGCCTCTTCAAAACAGGTTCATCTCTGTTCCTCTAAAACCATCAAGGACCACATTGACACCCTCGCTCCGGCCCTTGATGTTTTTTGCAACCACTCCTTTGCCTCTGGATCCTTCCCCTCACCTCTGAAGCACTCCTTTGTGCATCCTCTTCTCAAGAAACCCACAGCTGATCCTTCTTGTCCAGCTAACTATCGGCCAATTTCCATTACTCCCTTTCTTGGCAAACTCCTGGAAAAGTTGGCCATCTCTCAGCTTAACCTTCATTCCAATTCTGTTGGCTGTCTCCATGACCACCAGTCTGGCTTCAGAGCTGCCAGAAGCATGGAAACTGCTCTCCTAAACATCTGTGAAGATCTGCTCACCAACCTTGACTCTAACATTCCCTCTGTCCTCATCCTCCTCGATCTCTCTTCTGCCTTCGACATGGTCAACCATACCATCCTTCTCAACCGTCTCCGTGAAAACTTGGGTATCACTGATCAGGCTCTGGCCTGGCTGACCTCTTTCCTCTCAGATCGACCCTCCCAGGTCCAACTTGGGTCCTTCCTTTCATCTATCTTCCTCTCTACCTGTGGTGTTCCCCAGGGGTCTAACCTCTCGCCCTGGCTTTTCAACCAATACCTGTCAACTCTCGCCCACTGCATTGCAATTTTCTGCTCAAATTTCCAGTGCTACGCTGATGACACTCAACTCATTTTCCGGCTGCCCTCTGCCACCTCCTCTCCCTCTCTCATCTCTGATTGCCAAACTGCCATTCAAGATTGGTGTGCCGCCAATGATCTTTGTCTGAATGCCAGCAAGACGGAGATCCTCCTCATCGGCACACCTTCACCATCCTTTCCCCTCACTCTCTGGCCGGCCTCCCTTGGCCCTCCTCCTACCCCCACCTGCGAGGCTAAGAACCTCAGGGTCATCTTTGACTCCACCCTTTCCTTCTCCGCCCACATCTCTGAGGTCTCTAAAAAGTCAAATTTCCGACTGCACCTCCTCAGAGGTACTCTGCCTTTCCTCTCCTTCCCCCAGAAGCTCATGGTATCTCAAGCTCTGGTTCTCTCTAGCTTGGACTATTGTAACAGCCTCTTTCTAAATTTACCTGCCTCTACTCTCCGCCCTCTGCAACTAATCCAGAACAGGACTGCAAGACTTGTCCTTGGCCTCAAGCCCTGGGATCATATCTCTCCAGCTCTGAAATCTCTTCACTGGCTCCCAATGGATGCAAGGATTAAATTCAAAACCCTCTGCATTGTCCACAAAGGTTTCTGGGACCTGGGTCCAAAATACCTTCAGCTATCCCTCCCCGAATACCTTCCCTCTCGAGCTCTTCGCTCCTCTACCTCCAACTCACTCTGGGTCAGTCGTTTTTCTAAGAAACGAGCTGGGGCTAGATCTCTGTCTTCGGCTGGGGCCTCCCTCTGGAATAGCCTCCCTACCACTCTAAAACTTGAGGAGAACCATCTCCGGTCTGGAAGCACCTCAAGACCTTCCTCTTTTCTTCTGCCTTCGCTCCCCCTCTCCCCTGCTGATCTGTTCTCTCTTGGCACCGTGCACCTGGCCACCCTCTGTCTTTTGGGCCCAGGTACCTGCTCATCCTGTCACCCTCCCGCACTGCCTCCGGGCCACCCCTTGCACTAGGGTCTGTATCTGTACCCATACAGCCCCCCCTTTTTCGTCCTGCACTTTTCGGACCTACCCTGTCTGCTGCCTTAAACCTAGCACTTGCAAATTGCTGGCTGCATTACCACTGTTTGTTGCCTTTATTATTCATTTATTGTTATTTATCTGTTTCTCCTCTTCTTCGCACTTTCCACCTCACCCCCATTCCATGCACTTGCGCGTTCTCAATGTCACTGGGCCTAGTAATATCGCTGTTTTGTTCTCCCCTGTTCCCCTCCCTTGCTTTGTCTCGCTCTGAAACACTTGTGTACGAGCACGATAGAAATAAAATATCAATCAATCAATCAAAAGTAATATATTTGCCATTAAATCTTAAAGAAAATGTAGAAACTCTAGAAGTACAATGAACAATAGATCAATTGTTGATTGCACTAGTTAATGATGTGCCAACAAAAGACAAAACAATTTAGCAACAACTAGTTGACTGGAACAAAGTTAGACAAGCCCTACAATGTCTAAAAGAAAACAATGAATACTATAAATATATGAACATGGAGGAAAACGTAAAAGAACCACCCAAATAATTCAAGATTCACCAGCAACTGGTCAGTTTGAACGTATAGATCCTGTTAGTGCAGCCAACACTTTAGACCAGTATAAAATTCTTCCACTACACTCCAAAGACACAATTGTTGATGCATTAGAAACATATCAAGTGCATCAATCCAAAGGATACCCAAGGAACATATGGAAAAAAGTGTAGAAGCACATTCATTTCCTCTACTCTTTCCAACAGGAAAATGAAGAACATATGAAAAAAGGCCCACACAAACAAGTGCATTCAGACAAAATGTAAATTAAATTTTCCACCTCCTGTTCGAAAGTGAAAGTAGCAACTCTGTGGTACGAGTGGCACACACATTAAAAACAGGCATTCATTTTTTAAACATCTCCGGTACCGAACTACTTAAAGAAAAAAAGACAAAGGTGATGTTTTGCAGTCAAGTATCACAAATCTGTTGGCAAACATTCACGGTACAAAAGAATACTAGCTCCAACATCACGCTGATGTACGTTGTATGCTAAGGAACCTAGGCCCACCCACATGGTTTGTTACTTTAAGCTGTGCAGCGTACACATGGGATGACTTGCACAACTTCTTAAGCACTGCAAACCAAAAGATAGATGCAATAGATTTCAAAACACAAGGAGAACTATGTTCTCTTGACCCAGTCAACATATCAAGTTACTTTCACCATCACTTCATTGCCAAGCTGCACTTCATCTGCAATAAAACTACCCCTCCACTCAGAAAAGTGCAACACTTATTTTGGAGAAAAGAATAACAATCCAGAGGAGCACCACTCATCCACATGCTTTTGTGGATACGCAATTTGGCCATGACAGTGACACCTCTGTTTTACAGTTTATAAATACATCACCTGCGAGATCCCTTCAGAAACCACAAATAGTGACCTTTGTAAACAAATATTATGCTTAAGCAGAAGTGTGGCAAATAATGCCAACATGGATATAAAAACAAAGGTAAATAATGTACCAAATTTCCCTTTGGCATCCCTACACCACTTTGTAATAAAGGACAAGTAAATACCTTAATGGCATCTGTTAGACATACTGGGCAAGGCATATCCCCTAAAACAACATACAACATTAAAAGGGATGAAGAATCCAAGTATGTCAATGAAAGCAATTCAATCATTGCCCTCTGGTTGAATGCAAACATAGACATACAATACATTGCAAACAAGTCCACTGCAGTTGCATGCCACTGACTATCTCACCAAAGCTTAGAAAACAGACCTAAAATACCTCTGGGATGACGCATCATCTGACAAAACACTGTTACATAAATTGTACAGCTTTGGTATAAAAATGCTCTGCCATAGAAAATGTGGGTGCTATGAAGCTGCTGCCCATTTAAAAGGTACATCATTACATGGCAAATCTAAACATATTTGTCTGGGTGAACCCTTGGTCCAGCTTTATCCAAAAAGAGTACTAAAATCCTACCAAGAGATTGAAAAAAAGAGCCACAAATGATCCCAAAAGTCAGGGCATTTTAAAAACAATTTAAGTGACAAATACTACCCAAACAGAAGTTCTGCTTTGGAAAGAATGTGCCTGTACAAAATAGCCCAAAACTACTCATACAAAAACAATGTCACACCAGATGAGACAACTGCCAAATATTTAGTCTTAACTTGTGAAGGAAGCCTAGTAAAACTGCCAAACACAGCGTAATTAATCATATACAGTTATCATGTCAATCTCTGCAACATACAGAACTGTATTACAATGCCCTACTGCAACTTGTTAAACCTTGTAGAAAAGAACAAAAATTCAAAGCAGTATAACACATGTCAATTTCAAACAATAGAAACAAATGTTGGATAATGAACACCAACATGGAGAGGAAAATGAAACTCAACAAGATAAAGACACTCCTGAGGGCAGTAAACCATCCCTTACAGAAATCCAAGAACCACTTGGAGAACCACCCATTCTAAATGAAGCAGAAATAGCCATGACTGAGGTATAAAATGCAATGCAACAATATAAACATTCGGAAGAAGACTTGTCAGTGCTCAAATCACAGCTTAATGATGAACAACTCACTTTTTTATCTAGAAGTCACTGAAGAAAATGAACATGGTTTAAAACATGAAACTAAAACTTGTAGCTGCAAAAACATTTACCTCTGCTCCTGTATGTAAGTGATAAAGCAGGTTCTGGAAAAAAAATCTGAATTAAAATAATCAGCACATTTCTGCAAAACATTACAAACAACAACTTTTCAGCTGTTTTAACATCCCCCATAGTTTTAGCTGCCTACTACATAGGAGGTGTAACTTTACATTGACTACTGCTCCTTCCAGTAGAGAACCAAAACAAATTAGAATACTACTATGAAGTATGCAGAATTCTGGAGAAAATAGATATAGTAAAGATGATGTCCAACCTCATGTTGGCCTTACTCCACCTCAGAATGCAAGAAGCCCTAAAAACCGACAAAAAGAAAAAAACTGTAGGAAAAGACATGTTATTGTTCTTGGAGACCTCCAACAGTTAACACCAGTAAAAGGTCAACCTATTTTCAAAATATTAGGAAACACACAATGCTGCAACACACTCGGCAGTAATGGAAATGTAAATCTCTTATATGGGCAAAACATATTTGCTCCTGATTTCATGCGATAATTAATATAAAATGCACGTCCTTAATGCCAACCCTGAAAGCTGTAGTCAATTCAATGAGACAATGTTAAAAAAAGAAATGCAACCCATATTGCATATCAGCTCCACAGACAAACGAGAAGTGCACGGCATGACACTCCCTATGTATCAACACGCAACGGAATGACTAAATAGCTTAGAAAATGTAATGCCAACACAGCTGAATTGGATAAACTGTTAACTTTGTGTTTTTACTGCACAGTAATTTAAAAATTTAACCATGACGTAGAACAATGTTTAGTCAATGAAGAATTTGGTACAGTTGTTAGCAACCAAACATATTCTCATGACAACATTCAGTTTGTCAACATCCACTTTGACAAACGTACAGAAGTTAAAAGAATTGGCCACACAATGGTATGTGTCCTTCTTTTCAAACACATGTAAGTACGCAGTGAACAATTCTCTCTGTCTCTTGCATATGCAGTCACTATTCACAAATCGCAAGGTCTAACTCAAGATCATGCATCGATTGACATTGGCAACACAGTCTTTAAAGAAGGTGTGAGTTACGTAAGACTTTCACATCTTGTACATTCCATTATCTATTCCTAGTTAACTTTCATGCAAACAAAGTCAACGTTGACATTCCTTACATCATAGAATACAACAGGCTATGTGCACTGTACACCCCATCTAGATATGTTCCTTGTACCTCAAAAAAGAAAACTTTTAAAAAGAAAACTAATACAAACAGAATATATAACAGAACTCCCAACAATGACAATAAATAAATTCTTACTTTAGATACGAGAACGACTACTACATCCAAACTTCTGGCACAGCCATGGGCGCAACCATGGCACCATCGTATGCCAATGCTTTCATGTATCGCTTTGAAATGACAAACATCTTAGAAAAAGCAGAGTGGAAAGACAAGCTCAAAGTGTGGGTACGGTATATCGATGATATCTTCGGTATATGGCAGGACACAAGAGAAACATTAAACTAATTTCTACAATACATTAATAGTATTGACCACTGGATACAATTTACCTCTGAGATAGGGAACCCTGGGATACATTATCTGGACATTCAAGTCAAAGTACACAACCAGCAGATCACCACCACTATATTTTCTAAACCTACAGACAGAAACAATTTATTGCACAGCATGAGCTTTCACCCTCAAAAAACCTTACGAAATTTACCCTATCGACAAATGCTTCACCTCAAGAGAATTATCAGCGACCAGAGAGAGTTTGAGCAAGAACTAGTTAAACTAAGTAAGAGGTTGGAAGACCGTGGATATCCAGAGGAGGATATTAAGATGGCAGCAGAGAAGGTAGCAACTAAAACAAGAGAAAGCACTCTGACTCCTAAAGTTACCAAGACATCACCATCTTTGGTATATGTGTCCAAATTTTCCAGCCAGAGCATGCAAATCAAAAGGTGTATTAATAA
This sequence comes from Ambystoma mexicanum, assembly GCF_040938575.1. Taxonomy (NCBI): domain Eukaryota; kingdom Metazoa; phylum Chordata; class Amphibia; order Caudata; family Ambystomatidae; genus Ambystoma; species Ambystoma mexicanum. The sequence continues at coordinate 837,574,440 of NC_090935.1, read as the reverse complement.
GCATTGGCAAATCCTGACTAAAGATGACAGAACCAAAGAATTGTTCACCGATCCACCTACATTTGCTTATCAAAGATCCAATAATCTAAGGGACCTACTCGTCAACACACGCGACGATAAACCAAGAAGAAGTCCAACCAAAAGATTCGGCACGTACCCATGCCTGAATTGCAGTAATTGCAACAATATCATAAAAGGAGCTTTTGTGTTGCATCCGCACACAGGGGAAAAAATTGCAATAAAATGCCACGCCACATGTAACACGGAGAACTGTATATACTGCATACGTTGTCCCTGTGGACAGTACTATGTAGGAGAAACAGGACGAAAAGTACGCATCCGCCTGAATGAACATAAGTCATGCATTCGCAATAAGAACATCAACTCAGAAGTAGCTAAACACTTCAATGAAAAGAAGCACAATATCTCCCAGATCAAATTTCAGGTATTAGAAGTCATTGTAAATACCGGCACGGACACTAAGAAGAAGAGACAACAAAGAGAATCCTTTTGGATTGATAGACTGGAATCATTGTCACCTCGAGGAATGAACGTTGAGTTCGATCTTAACTGTTTTCTATAATTGTATCTGTTTTTAAAACACATTGAACTTACCTGTGTTTTAGACATGTCACTCTTGAGAATGTAAACACCTGAGAACACAGTATCCACCCATTATTATAAACCACACACAAAAACATAATTTGACCCCTGACTACCTCATGTAACGCACAGCACTATATTTTATTTACTTCACCAATCAGAACAGAGGGCATCGCGGTTCTATTAGGATCATTTGTGCAATCCAGCGTGTTTATGCAATCGAGTTACCATACACCAGCATTAACACTGCTTTTAATTGCCCACTTTAGTATGGCTAATTCATGCACCCGCCATCCGCCATTTTGAGATTTACATCACCATGACAACATTACACATATACACGCAGACACAAGCAGAGCTCTCTTGCTACCCGCAGTCGGAGGTTACTTCGCTCGAGCGAGCTACACACTCACAAGGTAAGCGCTCTGCTTTCACACAGACAGGCATGTATTAGAAGCAACCACGAGTGATCGTGACTAAATGCAGTATACTATTTCATTTTGCAGCGTTCTGAGAAGGAACGTTTGAACGGCATGTACTGAAGCCACCCGTTTCAGGTCAGTGATAACATGAAAATGTCCTGCCTTATCCCCCAGAATACTTGACCAGAAGACACTTAGTAATAGATCTAATGTAAACCTTGACGGAAGTGCAATTTGAATGTCGGATGATAATAGTCTTTTAAAGAACGCATTAATGCAATGTAATGTTTACAAATCACTGACAATGTTCTCTTCTCTTCTCTCTTCTCTCTGTCTACATGTACGTGTTTGTCAATTGTGGGTACCCTGTTCTCCTGAATGCATATATATTTGATATTTTTCAAAATATTCTAACAGAAAGATTTTTTTGTATGCTCGTGTACATTTAACCTGGCTCTGAGGAATGAATGTTACCATTCCGAAATGCATTAGCCCTAGTTTTTTTTCTTTGCCATTGTATCAGCACAACACGAATTGGTGAAGTTTATTTAACCATTCGTTAACTAAATGAGAAATCGAATTGAATTGCAATTTGCAGAATAAAAGCACTTTGAAGCAACTTTATCAAAGATGGCTTTACTGTCATTTATATTCTAAAAACAAATGTTCTAACCCTATTGGGGGAATTTAGGTGTGCAGCCCACACCGAAGGCTAATAAGCCTAGGTCCTTTCTCTTTCAGCACATAACGAGTGTCCCACACGGTGACACGGTATAATGGGCTGCACCCTTTGAAGTAAAATCTAAAAGCATACTCAACAGATACTAATCTATTCAAAATCAAAAGAAACAAGCCGTGCACCCTCTCCCATTCTTCAATAAATAAATAACAACCATCTACATCTTCATCAAATAATACAACCACAAAACTGTCTAGTAGAAACTCAACTGCACGTCCATCAGATGACAAAGAGACACATATCTCTTCTCAAAAAACAACTGCCGGCCCATCAAAAGATGCAGAGGCACAACTGTCTGGTCAATTAAAATTCAGCATCACAACTGGAGTAAATTACTACGCAAATGTATTAATCAGTCTTCTCTTCCAATTGCTGCCAATTGTTCTGATATGATATGATAGTTTATGTATATAGCGCATGTACACAATGTGTTATAAAGCGCTTCAAGGCAAGGGAGGGAACAAGGGAAAATACGATGACATTCTTACAGGCCATGAACAGTAAGGATGTGAAATTAACTATCGTACTCGGCCTGACGACATTTCAGATGGTGTAAGAGCTAAGATATAGATAAGGAATGGAGGGGGACAGTTGGAAGGAAATGGAAACAGACAGGCGACTACCGTACTAGGCCTGACAAGATTTCTGGTTGAGCAGGAAAAAACTAAAAGGTGAGGGAGAGGGGTGCATAAAAGGAGGGGAAGAACAAAACAAGCAACTATCGTACCAGGCTTGACGACATTTCAGATAGTGCTGGAGGGGGGAAACAAGTAAGAGCAGGAGGAAGGAGACATTCAAGGTTGCTATTATACTAGGTCCAGGGACAATTCTGATAGAGTAAGTTCATAGAAGAAAGTAAGAGGAGGAGGAGAGGAGATAGGAAAAGGGAGAGAGGAGGAGAGAACAGAGAGTAAGCAGTCAAAAAGAGTGGAGAAGCAAGAGGGGAGAGTGAATACAATTGCAGAAGTCAGTATTAACACATATTGTTGCAAGCCTGGATACAAGATGAAGATGGGAATATCATGGGCCTCCATGAGAAAGGGTGATGTACCGTGAATCAATGGAGTCTATAAAAGTCAAATCCAGCATTGGCCCTAACACAGTGATGGTGAAACCAGAATGTATCAGTACAGACTTCTGCAGAAGTAGGCTGGAGGGGGGGGCAGGGGGAGCAGGGTAGAAGAATCAAGTAAAATAGGCAACATCTCTGTGCAAGAAGGGGTGCATAAGGGAACTTCATGGGGGGACCAGAGGAGTGGGGGTGGCCTGTGGGGACAGGGGGAGTAAACACATGTTGGTGCATGCTTACCTACTGTCTTTGCAGGGGTTTGGGCTCTGAATCCTCCTGGTCTGAACAGGTCCAATCAGAAATTGCCCTTTTTTTTGACTGCCAAAAATATTCGGACGCCCGGGCAGGAGACGCCCTTGATCTAAGAGTTAAGAGTAGGAAGGAAGAGGCACGGCTAAGAAGGGGGGCTGTGCTTAGGCCAGGTTACCAAGATCCACTTGCACCTGCTCCCCACCTCAAAGGAAAAGAGGCTGGAGGGCTCCTTAAGTAGCGAAAAAGAGCAGCAACCAGGAAGGCACCAGGTGGGCAGGGCTTGCTAAGTGGGGAAAAAGAACAGCAACCAGGAGGGCACCAGATGGGTGGGCTTAGGCCAGGTGACCAAGATCCACTTGCACCTGCTCCCCATCTGCAAGGGAAAAGAGGCTGCAGGGCACCTTAAGTAGGGAAAAAGAACAGAAACCAGGATGGCACCAGGTGGGCGGGGCTTGTTAAGTGGGGGAAAAGAGTGGCAACCAGGAAGGCAACAGGTGGGCCGGGCTTAGGCTAGATGACCAGGATCCACTTGCACCTGCTCCCCATCTGCAAAGGAAAAGAGGCTGGAGGACTCTTTAAGTAGGGAAAAAGAGCGGCAACCAGGAAGGCACCAGGTGGTCAGGACTTGCTAAGTGAGGGAAATATTGAGGCAACCAGGAAGGCATCAGGTAGGCGAGTCTTAGGCCAGGTGACCAAGATCCACTTGCACCTGCTCCCCATCTGCAAAAAAAGAGGCTGGAAGGCTCCTTAAGTAGGGAAAAAGAGCAGCAACCACAAAGGCATCAGGTGGGCCCGGCTTGCTAAGTGGGGAAAAAGAGCGGCAACCAGGAAGGTACTAGGTGGGGGGGGGCTTAGGCCAGGTGACCAAGATCCACTTGCACCTGCTCCCCATCTGGGAAGGAAAAGTGGCTGGAGGGCTCCTTACGCAGGCAAAAAGAGCGGCAACCAGGAAGGCACCAAGTGGGCGGGGCTTGCTAATTGGGGAAAAAGAGCGGCAACCAGGAAGGCTCGGAGCATTTTTGTTTGCAAATGCTTGTTCTTCATAGAAATGCTACAAATAATCCTGACAGCACTTATAGTGCCTCAGGTATAAGCAAGAATTGGAATACTGAGCAGACAGAAATTGTAACATTTACCATACACACACCAGAAGATCCTCAAGAATTCCTAATGTACTAAATGCAAGTCCTGCAAACCAAAAACACCTCAATAAATGAAATCTTGCAGATTTCATACATGTCGAAACATACATGCACTCTCTGCAACCATGTTTCACAAGAGCACATCCCTAATGAACGATTTGTATATGTATCCATACCAGATTGTGAATCCATTGCATTTCACCAGCTTCTGCAGAATGCAAATCATTGCATATTATGCCCTTTTTTTCAATTCAGACAATCATTTCAGCATACAAATAAACTCACATAGCCAATATGTATAACTGTAGCACAATGAACAGTTAGAATACGCCAACAGGAATATAACTCCATCCGTAATACCACAATAGTATATTTAAAACTCAATCTAGTTAGAATATGCCAACAGGTATGTAACAACTTTAAACATTCCCTTAATGACAACACACTTCAAACAAACATACTATCTTGCTTACACTCACATAATTGTAATATGTTATTTTTGAAATCCTGTATGGATTTTTTTTTGTGAAGTTTGGTGAAAGCACAAAAGCATGCTTTCGGGACCAAGGCGCTGCTCTTGCTGCAAATTTGGTGATAATCCGTCCAGTGGTTTGGGCTGTAGGCATTGAGGACATTTTCTTTTCAATTGCGTCTGTCAGGAAAACCAAACATTTTAGGCCCCCTTATAACTTTGCCCCCTGTACGAAACCTCACCAAACTTCACAGAATAAATCTGAAAGTTTGGTGAGGCTTTGACCCGGGGAGGCAAAGTTATAAGCTGCTCAAAAGTTCTCTTCCTATGGGTTGAGCAATTTAACCATAACTACACAGCCATGTAACATATATTTCATTTATCACAAAAGAGTTTTTTTTTCTCTCCAACAAGACGTTTTTTTTCTCTGTATGAAGATACTTCTTTTTATTTTATTTTAAAATACATTTCATTCTGTTTCATAGAAGATGACAATATACAAAAGGTATGAGGTAAAACATTTTTTAAATATAATATATATGTACCATCCACATTTGTACACACAAGGATGTGTATAGTAATAGTTATATAAATATATAAAGCCGAGGCTATAGCACCAGCTAATGAGATGCAGCTAATGAGTTTCAGCTATTTGTAGACATGGCTAAGGTGAGCAGTGACTAGGTGAGTAGGGGCTAACCCGCAACATTGTAAACATTGCTACAAGTAAAGATTTTGGGGGGGGTTTGTCACTCAAACTGCATAAAATAATTACAATATATTTTTGAAGTCTGTATTTAATTTAATCTGTTTTTGTAACTTAGAGAGTGACCCTTAAAAGGGCCTTTTTGGGGGAACAGAAGAGGGGTATGGAACAGGGAAGGAAGACACATAAGGATGAAACATATAACAAAGGACATTTAAATAAAAAGCAACACATTTTGGGGTGTATTTTCTTTTTTTAAATGTGTTAAAATGTATTACTGAAAAAAAGACAAAAGCCACAAAAAATGAAAATGTGTTTTAAAAAGTTTAAAAAAGTAAAAACAAAAAAATACACAAACTGAACAAATGACACAACAAGGGAAAATCGGATTAGGTGAAAATTGGGTAAAAAGGAACAACAATGAAAGGGTTAAAGCAGCAACTTGCAGTAGTAGCAATGACCAATATACATGTATTTTGTGGTGGGTGTGGTGATTATTCGTAGCTACGCAATGCTGTGTGATCTGGTCACATTTGCACATGCAGATTTCATCACACGACATATGCGTGGCCGCGCCAATACACCGCAGTATGTGATTTGTCCATTTGTTAATGTGCATAGGAATCACATGTAGAGGCACAGCCACAGCTCCCCTTCCCCCTCCCTTTCACCCCACAACCCACACTGTTTCTGTGATGCAGTTTGTTTTGAGATGGCGGCTATTCAAGGCTATACCTGCAGCTACAGAAAGCTTTGTTTTGCAAACTTAGGCCCTGGACCTCCTATAACTCCCACATGTCACTTGAATTCCTCCAGCCACCTCCCTGCCTCTAGAGTTAACTCATGTGCAAATGTTTTAACCTGCAAATAGCTTTTTAACTACTTTATTTTTCCCGTTATCATCAGCTTTAACCGCAGTCATTTTTCGCATCAAGAGAAAAACAAAATGGAGGCTGTTTCATTTCTAATAACACCTGGCTTTGGCTAAATCCCCAAGGTATAGATATCTATTTATGAGAAAGGGCACCCCTTACCAATCAGATATGTAAATAACTACTGCATGGAATAACCCCAAAACACTCATGGATTGCAAGTCAATGTGTCATGCCCTGGTCCAAATACATTCATGTGGGCTTTGAGATTTGGCAAAAAATGTAGCTTGTTAATCTGTGGGACAATGAATGGGAAGTAGGCTGCATGGTTGAAAAAAATGTTTTGTTTTATTTTTATTTTTTAGCAAATATTTACATAACTTTGCTGTCAGGGGGGGTGTTTGAGTCTTTAATCACTTTCGGAATTTCGGTCAAATCTGTTACTCAAATAAAAAGTTATTAACAATAGAATTTTGAGGGGTTCCTATGAGAGTCCAACTCACCTTAACTATGGAACGGCTATCACCGCCTATAATATATGTTGTCATGTAGTCTTGTAAAGATTTATTTTAGGATATATTTTGTGTAGTGTTGGTACACAGTTACTGGAACCCTTTAAAAAGGTTCCATTCGTCAACAGTACATACATGTAAACACTTTAAAAAGTTAAGTAAATATGCAAACAAAGTTTTTTAGTTTTTTAAGAACGAGTTTATTTCAGGGGACTGTGGTTGCATAATTTATTTTCATTTCACTTTCTACACATGGTACATTGTTTTCTTGGGGCCAATTGTTTGTATTATTAATGTCAATTATGTATGGAATAACAAAACCCTTGAAATGCTAGGAAAACACTTTAGTTACAGGGAAGTTAAGGTAGGAATTTAAAGCAACAAAACACTGGAAATTCAGCTACAGCCACCTTAAGCTCACACCCTCTTTTGGGCAGCCTATGACCACAATGATAACATCACAATTCCCATCACTGATGTCATCACTTATTGGATGCTGTCGGAGAACACTGATGACATTACAGATTCCATCACAGGTAACAACTCTAATGGCATTGAATGTAACTGATTACATCACTAATGGCATTAGACATAACATCATTCAAGTGTTAATTCCTGAAAATGTTCATTAGCTCAATAACAATTGACAAAGGCTGGGCTCACTGGCCATCACAAAGGCCACAGCTACTGGTCAGTTAGTGTTCCAAAATACTAATGTGCATGGTTAAAAGCCATGCCAAGTAGCCCATCAAAATATACAGTGAGCAACGTTGAACGTTGTAGTCAGGGGCCATGGCTAAAGGCTATAGGTAGTGCCCATTAATATGTTAGAATATCCAGTCACCACAGCAAAACACTGTGACCACTGACTAGTATTGTGTAGTAAACCATGTCTAGTGGCTGGTTAGTGTATATAATATCCAGAGGGCAGTCCCTCGTCAAGTGCTCTCTACATCTGTGCCAGCTCTCCTCACTCCCCTAATGGATTCCTTACCTCCCCTGCCCTCTCCCATTCCCGCAACAACACTTGTTTTTGTGGCACGGTTTCAGTTGAGATGTTGGGTAGCCGCAGCTATTCTGTCTGATAGCCAAGATTAAAGACAATCTTTGTGTTGCAAATTCAGTCCCTACACCTTTTCCAACTCCCACATTTAACTTGGTGACCTATTACCCCTCAGCCCCCACTACTCCCCTAAAGGCATGTCCCTGACTTTCTATGTGGAAATGGTATTTCATGCTTTTTCGTTTTCGGCAAACCAAGGTCATAGCCGGATATCTCTCACAATGAGAAAAAAAAATGTTGGCGTCTGTTTCATTTATATTGATATACAAATTGATGTTCAATTATGTTTAATTTATAAATATTCGGTTTCTTGGCAATTTACTTGAGATATAGCTATCTATTTTAGAAAAGGGGGCCCCCACATTCTCCATCAAATATTTTAAAGTGTACTGCATGGAGTAACCCCAATCCACACAAGGATTGCAAGTCAACATTTTGTGGCCACGTTTGTTCAAACCTGGTCCAAATCTGTCCAGCGTTTTGCTGTGCGGTCGGGCAAAAATGTACCTTCTTGGTCTATGGGAAGATGAATGGGTACTAGGCTGAAACTACATTTCATTGTTTTCTTAATAACTTTATTTTTCAAAGAATCTTTACAAAATGTTGCAACTGGGAGGGGTGAGAGAGCGTGAGAAACTTTGTTTTGCAATCTTTGAGCCAAATCCGTCACATGAGTCAAAAGTAATAAGCAATACGTTTTTTCAATTTCCTATGTAACTCTGTTTTGCCTTAACTATAAGGCGCCGGCCGCCACCCTATGTCTTATCAGGAATGTGTTCCTTGTTGTATTGGATGTTCTATTACCTTCACTTCAGTCGTTTACAATGTCTAACCAATGTTTCTTTTACTAATTACCCTGTGCATCATCACGGCTGTTTCAAAATGTAGCTCAATCCGTTATATCAGAGGGACCATGCATACCAGCAGAAACATCACAAGCTTAAACGCTCCAGCATGTTTCCTAAACAAATTAATTAATCTCAATTACTTCCATTAAGCACATTCATAATGAAAGACATTTAAAGAGCAATTCATTAAAACATATGCAAGATCAAAGGTGCAATATTCCCATTTTAAATTGTTCAGGTGCTAAGTACCATCTGTAACAAAATAGCACTATAATGTCTTGTGAAGCCTTTCTCTGATCAGTTGTCCACTGATCATCATGTGCGCATAAATAATTTGTGAATGTAAAGCCATATTCCAATTAAGAATAAAAGCCTGCATCATTGATTTTTAATTGGCCTAACACCTGCTGCATTGCTCAGAACATTTCCTCCTCCTGTTCGGAAAACACAATAATAATGCGGGAAGGTGTCTCTGAATTAAAATTAGACGTTTTGTGTTGCTAGGAAATACTACTACAGCATCATTTCCCAAAATGTCCTGTGGATTGTTAGTACATACAACTACGTGGAACATCTTATTTTTAAAAAATGTAGAAGTTTCATTTTGTTTTTTTCTTTTTTTTAACAGCTCTGGTAGTTGAGTGCAGAAACACGACTGTTTTAAAATAATACGGAATTACTACTTTTGCGAAAGTAAAACAACACGATTTCACACATAGAACCAAACCATTGCACAAGTTTTAGGAAAGACACAGCTGTAAACCGGAAGTTAAATACATGTTATATTATGACCATACAATAATAGCATTATTGGAGCTGAACATTTACTTTTTAAATTAAAACTAATCATACAGTAATTTTAGTGAGCACACAAATGAGTTAGCTTGTCTTCTGGGCAGTGTGTTCTTGTATTGTTCTACGAGGCAAGGTTTAGTCATCTTTATTTACTATTACAAGTGAAGAGCAGCAGAATCCTTCATTTAGCACTGAATGAATGGGGGTTCCGAAACATACCAGTGTGGGGGGAGGGGGCTGAGAGGAGGGGGAGTGAGACACTTTTTTTTGCATACTTTCAGTAAAATCCGGAAAACGAGTCAAACATGATTAGCAATTCATGTTTTCAATTTTCTGGAATACTGAAGTCACTGGGGGCACTATGCCCATCCCACCAACATCTTCTAAGCATTCTCCCTTCATTGACCTCCCATTCCATTCTCCCAGATGCCTAAAAATGAATGAAAGACTATTTTTGCCCATGGAGATGCTGCATGATTTTATAAAAGGTGCCATTTTGAAAGGGTGTATTATTTTTTTTCCTATATACAAGGGACCTGATTCATGGATTTTTTTGCGTGTAAAACGGGAATTTGCGTGACATTATGCCCTCAAATCACCATTCCTCAAATAGGGAGTTGCTGGCAGAATGGCAGACAAATTCCTGTTTTAAACGCACATAATTCATTAATCAGAGCCTAAATCCTGATCGTTTAGCTTTCAGTTTCTAAACACTGCAACAGGCGGCTAGGTGTTAATACATGTATTGCCTGTGTCAGAGCTAATACCAGAAGTCATGGTTAAAATTCACCTCTACGTTGGCTTGATTTGGTAAATTGGATTTCTTGGCTAAGCCGGTGCAGAATGATTGTTCCGAATCAACTAAATTTATACCATATTCAGGATCAACCAAAATTCCAAAATTCCAAAATGTGTAAAAGATTCAGGTAAACGGCTTTGTTCCTGAAAACATCACTGTCGGAGTTCCTCAGCAGGCACTGGCAATCTGTGAGAGAAGGATGGGGTAATGTGGACAAGTGTCTGTTGCTGTTCAGGGGCGCTAGAATTTTAGGGCTTTTTAGACTTTGAAACAAAACATCATTCTATGCGGCACATTTAATATTATGTTAAATGTTAACTGTTAAATGTATTTGTACCGCGCACCGTCACCAACGGAGTTGGTCCCCTGCGGTCTGGCGGATCTGTAAATGAGAAGGTGGGATGGGTTAGTAAGGTGAAGAAGGAGTAGGATAGTGAGAGGGGTGATGTTCTGTTGGCAGCTTCAACTCGGTATACACCGGGTGCTGAGCTTTGGTGCAAGTATCGGATCAACGTCAGTCGTCGTGTGCTGTTGGTCCGGTTTCTGTGTTGTTGCAGTGTGGTGAAGTGCGTGCAGCTTGTTGTGCAAGAGATGGTTGCGTGAGTTTTTGAGTGAGATAAGTAACCAGAAAGTTTGAGCTTTTTGGTTAGTGGATTACATGACATTTAACATGCTAACATTCACAATTATGTCTAAGTGTGTCACTTGCTAGCCTTCCTTCACAATCCTATCTAGATGCAGCACATGTTCGCAATTCCATCCAAGTGTGGCACATGACAACATTCACAGATCCATTTAAGTGTGGCACTTGCTAACCTTCACAATCCTATTTAGATGCGACTCAGGCTAATGTTCACAATTCTAAGTGTGGGACATGTTAGCATTCCCAATTCCATTTAAGTGTTGCACTTGGTAATATTCATAATTCCATATAAGTGTGGCATATGCTAACATTCACAGTTCCATATGAGTGTGGCACCTGCTAACATTCACAGCACTATCTATGTGTGGCGCATGCTAACAGACAGGATTCACAATCCTGTCTAGATGTGACACAGCCTGAAGATCACAGTTCTATCTGAGTGTGGCGCTTGATAGTCTTCATAATTCCATCTAAGTGTTGCACTTGCTAACCTTAATGATTCCATCTATGTGTGGCACATGCTAACATTCCTTCACAATCCTATCTAGATGTGACACAGGCTAATGATCACAATTCTAAGTGTGACTCATGCTAACATTCAAATTCCATCATAGTGTGGCAGATGCTAACATTCACAATCCTATCTAGATGTGGCACAAGCCCATGTTCACAAGCCTATCTAAGTGTGGGACATGCTACTATTCTAATTCCATCCAAGTGTGGCACATACAACATTCACAACCCTGTCTAGATGCAACACAGGCTAATGTTCACAATTCCATCTACGTGTGGTACATGCTTACATTCACAATTCCATCTAGGTGTGGCACATGCTAGCATTCACAATCCTATCTAGGTGAAACGCAAGCCAACATTCATATTTCTGTCTAAGTGTGGCATATGCTAGCATTAGCAATCCTATCTAGGTGTGATGCAGATCAATGTTCACAAGTCCATCTGAGTGTGGCACATGCTAAAATACACAATTCCATCTAAATTTGTCATATGCTAACATTCATAGTTCTGTCTAAGTGGGGCACATGCTAACATTCCCAATTCCATTTAAGTGTTGCACTTGGTAATCTTCATAATTCCATATAAGCATGGCATATGTAACATTCACAGTTCCATCTGAGTGTGGCACATGCTAATTTTCACAATTACGACTAAGTGTTGCATTTGCTTCCCTTCTTAATTCCATCTAAGTGTGGCACCTGCTAACATTCACAGTACTATCTATGTGTGGTGCATGCTAACATTCACACTCCTGTCTAGATGCAACGCAGCCTGAAGTTCACTTCTGAGTGTGGTGCTTGCTAGTCTTCATAATTCCATCTAAGTGTGGCACATGCTAACATTCCTTCACAATCCCATCTAGATGCAACTCAGGCTAATGTTCACAATTCATGCAAACATTCAAATTCCATCTAAGTGTGATACTTGCTAACATTCACAATTCCATCTAAGTGTGGCGCATGCTAGCATTCACAATCCTATTTAGGTGTGATGCAGGCTAACATTCATAGTTCTGTCTAAGTGTGACATATGCTAGCATTAACAATCCTATCTAGGTGTGATGATGATTAATGTTCACAATTCCATCTGAGTGAGTGTGGCATATGCTAACATTCACAATTCCATCTAAATGTGGTGTATGCTAACATTCATCGTTCTGTCTAAGTGTGGCACTTGCTATCCTTCACAATCCTATCTAGATGTGAGGTAGGCTAATGTTCAATTCTTTCTGAGTGTGGCACAGGCTAAAATTCATAATCCTATCTAGATGAGACGTAGGCCAATGTTCGCAGTTCTGTCTGAGTGTGGCACATTGTAACCTTCACAATTCTATCTAAGTGTGGCACTTGCTAACATCACGATCCTAACTGGATGCGGCGCAGGCTAAGTCTGGCAATTCTTTCTAAGTATGGCCCATGCTAACATTCATAATTGCATCTAAGTGTGGCATATGCTGGTATTCACAATCCTATCTAGGTGCGACGCAGGCTAATGTTCACAATTCTTTCTAAGTATGGCCCGTGCTAATATTCATAATTCCATCTAAGTGTGGCTCATGCTAACATTCACAGATATGGTTATATGGACGTAGGCAATTTTTACAATCTTTTCATGAATAGACTCAGGCTGATAGTCACAAATGTTACCAGCTGTGAGTGGTGTAAGTGGAGTTTGCTTAACAGTCTATGTTTTGGAAAGGTAAGATAGATTGGCAGGACTTTCTGGAATAGAGTGATTGCTTTACTCCCCACCCATGCCACACTTACTTTTTTGTTCTTGCCTGTTGACGGCTGGCTTCACTGGATTCCCCTGCTGACACCTGCAGACACTATCTGGAGCCGCCTCTGTTGGAGCCGCTCTTTGCCTTGGGGCACTTAGCAGCAGGGGCTGCCGGGCAGAGGGCTGCACTTGCTCTAAGGTATTTGTGTGTCCGGTTGGCCAATGCTGATGATGGGCGGTGGCGGGTCTGTGGTAGTGGGGCGGAAGCTTGGACTAACCAATGCTGACTATACACAGTGAACCAGCCAATCAGGGCACGGGGGCCGTCTATGTGGGTGGGCCTGCTGCAAAGCAGAAAGGGGGAGAGGGGAGAAGCACGGATACGACGTGCAGCAAAATTGTGCCACTTTTTAAGTTAAATAAGGGGCTGCTGCCTACACAATGGGGGTCTTGGTTGGTTGAAAGTGCAGCATGGGCCTTGGAGTGCAGAGGGGCAGGCCCTCTTGCATAGCACGCATTAATCAGCCTATCAGGGCCCGGGGGCCGGCTATGTGGGTGTGTCTGCTGGAAAGCAGGAAGGGGGAGAGGGGAGAAGCATGGAGAGAACGTGCAGCAAAATTGTGCAATTTTTTTAAGTTAGAGAGGGGGCTGTTGGCTACACAATGGGGGGCTTGGCCTTACCTGCTACCTGGGTGGAAGAAAGCGCAGCGTGTGCCTCGGAGTGCAGAAGGGCAGGCCCTCTTGCATTGCACACGTGAACTAGCTAATCAGGGCCCGGGGGACGGCTGTGTGGGTGGGCCTGCTGCAAAGCAGGAAGGAGGAGAGAGGAGAAACACAGAGAAGAGGCACAACAAAATTGTGGCATTTTTTAAGTTAGTGAGGGGGCTGCTGGCTACACAATGGGGGTCTTGGCCTTACCTGCTGCCTGGGTGGAAGAAAGTGCAGCGTGGGCCTCGGAGTACAGAGGGTTAGGCCCTCTTGCACTGTACATGTGATCCAGCCAATCAGGGCCTGGCGACCAGCTATGTGGGTGGGCCTGCTGCAAAGCAGGAAGGGGAAGAAGGGAGAAACACAGGGAGGAGGCACAACAAAATTGTGGCACAGAGAGGAAGTGCAGCAAAATGGTGCAGTTTTTCAAGTTAAGGAGGGGGCTGCTGGCTACACAATAGGGGTCTTGGTTGGATGAAAGTGCAGCGTGGGCCTTGGAGAGCAGAGGGGCAGGCCCTCTTGCATTGCACAGATTAACCAGCCAATCCGGGCCCGGGGGCTGGCTATGTGGGTTGGTCTGCTGGAAAGCAGGAAGGGGAAGAAGGGAGAAGCACGGAGAGGACGCGCAGCAAAATTATGGCATTTTTTAAGTTAGAGAGGGGGCTGCTGGCTACACAATGAGGGTCTTGGCCTTACCTGCTGCCTGGCTGGAAGAAAGGGCAGCGTGGGCCTCGAAGTGCAGAGGGGTAGGCCCTCTTGCATTGCACACATGAACCAGCCAATCAGGGGCCAGGGGCTGGCTATGTTTGTGGGCCTGCTGCAAAGTAGGAAGGGGGAGAGGGGAGAAGCACGGAGAGGACGCGCGGCAAAATTGTGCCGTTTTTTAAGTTAGAGAGGGGGCTGCTGGCTAAACAATGGGGGTCTTGGCCTTACCTGCTGCCTGGTTGGAAGAAAGCGCAGCGTGGGCCTCTGCGTGCAGAGGGGTAGGCCCTCTTGCATTGCACACGTGAACCAGCCAATCAAGGCCTGGGTGCCGTCTATGTGGGTGGGCCTGCTGCAAAGCAGGAAGGGGGAGAGGGGAGAAGCACGGAGAGGACATGCAGCAAAATTGTGCCATTTTTTAAGTCAAAGAGGGGGCTGCTGGCTACACAATGGGGGTCTTGGCCTTACCTGCTGCCTGGGTGGAAGAAAGAGCAGCGTGGGCCTCAGAGTGCTGAGTGGGACGCCCTCTTGCATTGCACATGTGAACCAGCCAATCAGGGCCAGGGGCCGGCTATGTGGGTGATGTCAATACTATGGTCATAGGCTGCGTAACAGGGGGCGCAAAGTTAAGGTGGCTTTTGCTGAATTTCAGGGGTTTTGTTGCATTAAATTCTCACCTTAACATTCCTGCAACTGACGTTGTTTCCTTGACTTTCGAGGGCTTTGTTATTCCATACATAATTACCATGAATAATAAAGACAGTTTGGCTAAACAAAACAATGTATTATGTCTAGAAAGTAAAATAAAAACCAATTGTGCAACCACATTGCCCCCCAAATAAACCTGTTGTTACACAAAATGTGTGTGCATGTGTACTTACATTTTTAAGTACTTACATATGTACTGTATATGAACAGTCATTAAAGTGGTACAGTAAATGTTTAGAAAGACTACACTCAATATATTTTAAAAGTATAATGTACAAGACTACTGCCCATATACATGTATATATATATATTACATTGCATGCAGTAGCAGCCATGTAGTTATGTTTAAGTTGCTAAACCCATAGGAAGAACACTTTTTGGGCATCTTATAACTTCGCTCCCCCTTGGACGAATCCTCACCAAACTTTACAAAAAAGTATATGGACCACTCTGAATGTTTTTGCAAAGTTTGGTGCGGTTTGGTCAAGGAGGGCAAAGTTATAGGGTGGGTCCCAAAATTCCTTTTTTTCCCATAGACTGAATGGAGAAATATGTTTGCTCACGCCTACAGCCCAAACCGCTGGACAGATTTTCACCAAATTTGCGACATGAGCGGCGGCTTGGTCCCAAAAGCGTGCCTTTGTAAATTTGGTGAAAATCCATAAAGTCGTTTTTTTTAAAACGACAACAAAATAGGTCTCATCAAATTAGTGATATCTATGTCCGCTCAGTGGACACACTTCCCTGTTTGCACCGATTGGATAATCATCTTGCATTGTGTCCATGGGCATGTGACATGTTCACTGATTGGTTGGGGTGAAGAGTGAGGTGTGTCACATTCTTTCGATGTGCCGCCATATTGGACAGTGTGGCGTGGAAGTGAGCATAAATCCCATTTTGGGGAGTGTGTTCGTGTGCAGGAGTGGTTGGAGAGGGTGGGGGAGTGAGAGATGGGTCAAATGCTGTATTTGTTTAGGTGGGAGAAGGCCATGATGTGTTTGTGGTGTCCGCGGTCAAAGGGACGTTATGGTTACAAGTAAAACTGAACAACCCCTGAAACTCGCCAGTTATGGTAAGCTAAGCAACCATAACTCGCGCCACCACTGTGCACTGCTAAAACTAACACCCAGGACATCAAAGATTACATTATAAATGTTATTGATGCATAGGCCCGATTTCTTGCATAGAAGGCGATCAGTACCACCTACAGATCCCTCATCCACCATTGCATCAACAACTTCAACTGGAAATGAGGCATCTTATCAACATTGGTATCCACTACACAATCTGAACTCTTACTGATACCTGATCTAATCATGATGAAAGTTATGTGTAAAAAATTATCCGAATGGGTAGACAAGGAAGATGCCACATTTAACGAATTGCAGAGGTTAATCACACAACACTGATTATCTGCTACTGTTCGTTTTTTTTATTTTGCTATTTCCCCCCTTTTTTTTATTAAAACAATACAAATAAATACTTAAAAATATATGTTTCTTTTAATTTTAAATCCCTTTGCTATACGTTCATCATTATGCTTTTTCTTTCCCCATTCCACCCCACTTTTTTCATCGTCCAAAATGGACCTTTTAAGGGCCACCTTTTACTTCACAAGAATAGATAAAATTGAACACAGACTGCAAACATGTATTAAAATATCTATTGTAATTTATTTATGCAGTTTCAGTACTCAAACAGGGGAAACTGTTTAGCCGCAAATAAAGGTACTACAGTCATTACATACTTTAGCCGTGCAAGAAAAATCCTGTGATTCATAGGCTAATACTGTAGCCACGGCTAGAAATAATATTATAAACAAATATACAACTGTTTGTATGTACATATACGCATTACACATATATATTTCTCTTAAGTCTTACCAAATACATTAAAATGTGTTCACCTCTTTCTTCCAAATTACCAACTCTGAAAGAAAAGAAAATATACTTAATATAAATGTTAAAGGCCATTAATAACGCACATTATCACCCACCTTTGTAGTCCTCTGGTGTTCATCATAACAAAATAAATACATAAAAATGTATGTATTTTTTTCATAATGATACTAAAAGAATACAATACTGATTTTATTCCAAGTTCACAACCATTAACAGGTTATTTTCAATAGAGGAAACAACTTCTGATTGGAGAAAAAAAAACTCTCTTCTGTTATTTTAAATATTAACAGGGTAATTCATAGAATTTCACACAAAAGTGGCGCACGCGGCTGGTGCACAGTGTGCGCGTGCGAATGTCTGCGCCAGCCGCGTGCGCTAAAATCGATATCCGCGCACAGCGTATTCATGGATTTCAGCCTCCAAAACCAGCCGTAGCGCAGAATGGCGCACCGACCCTGCAGCTGCGCCAGTTACGCCCCCAAGAACGCCCTCGCGCAAGGAAAAGCCATCAAAATTCCCAATTCATTGCAAAGGGCTGCGCTGACCCTGGACCAGTATACAGGGCTGCCAAACAGCAAACGACGAGCGGGGAACGTGTATTACTGGGGTGCGCGGGAAGTTCCACACGCAATTTCAGCAGGGTACGTGTATTTCTGGGGTGCGGGGAAGTTCAACATGCGATTACAGCAGGGTATGTGTATTACAGTGGTGCGCCGAATGTTCCACATGCGATTCCAGCAGGGTACGTGTATTTCTGGAGTGCAGGGAATTTTTACATGCGATTTCAGCAGGGTACCAGTATTACTGAGGTGCGCGGGAAGTTCCACACGCCATTTCAGCAGGGTACCTGTATTACTGGGGTGCCCGGGAAGTTACACAAGTGATTTCAGCAGGGTACGTGTATTTCTGGGGTGCGGGGAAGTTTAACACGCGATTTCAGCGGGGTAGGTGTCTTACTGGTGTGCACGGGAAGTTACACACGCGATTTCAGCAGGGTACGTACATTTCTGGGGTGCGGGGAAGTTTGACATGCGATTTCAGCAGGGCACGTGTATTACAGGGGTGCGCAGGATGTTACACATGCGATTTCAGCAGGGTATGTGTATTTCTGGGGTGTGGGGAAGTTCAACACGCGATTACAGCAGGGTACATGTATTACAGGGGTGCGCGGGAAGTCCCACACGCGATTCCAGCAGGGTACGTGTATTTCTGGGGTGCGTGGAAGTGTAACACGCAATCACAGTAGGGTACCTGTATTACTGGGGTGCGCGGGAAGTCCCACACGTGATTCCAGCAAGGTATGTGTATTTCTGGGGCGCGGGGAAGTTTCACATGCGATTTCAGCAGTGTACCTGTATTACTGGGGTGCGTGGGAAGTTCCACACGCGATTCCAGCAGGGTACGTGTATTTCTGGGGTGCGGGGAATTTTCACACGCGATTTCAGCAGGGTACCAGTATTACTGGGGTGCGCAGGAAGTTCCACACGCAAATTCAGCAGGGTACGTGTATTTCTGGGGTGCGGGGAACTTTTACACGCAATTTCAGCAGGCTACCTGTATTACTGGGGTGCGCGGGAAGTTACACACGCGACTTCAGCAGGGTACATGTATTTCTGGGGTGCGGGGCAGTTTAACACGCAATTTCAGCAGGGTATGTGTCTTACTGGTGTGCGCAGGAAGTTACACACGTGATTTCAGCAGGGTACAATCATTTCTGGGATGCGGGGTTGTTTGACACGCGATTTCAGCAGGGCACGTGTATTACAGGGGTGCGCGGGAAGTTACACATGTAATTTCAGCAGGGTACGTGTATTTCTAGGGTGCGGGGAAGTCCAACACGCGATTACAGCAGGGTACGTGTATTACAGGGGTGCGCGGGAAGTCCCACACGCAATTCCAGCAGGGTACGTGTATTTCTGGGGTGCCGGGAAGTTTCACACGCAATTACAGCAGGGTACGTGTATTTCTGGCGTGCGTGGAAGTGTAACATGCGATCACAGCAGGGTACTGTTAGGGAGAATTCTCTGTTTAGGCTGAATTTCCTAACCTAGTGAGTCCCCCAGCAGCTTTGCTGGATTTCTGGAGTTTGTTTTTTTCATCCTGCCAAGAGTGAGACTCTTTTCCTCCCACTCTTGGACATGATTTGGGGTATTTCTTTGAATGTTAATGTGTTCTATGGGCTATGGGGTCTTTTACTCCATAGGCTCTCATGTGTTTTGCTATGTGTGTTACACCGCACCCTCCGTGCCGTAACACTGGGGTGTCCTAGGTGACCCCCACCATAGACTCCATACCCTGGGACTGACTACTGTCTCCCAGGGCATGTAAAGTCACCATCGGCTTTACTAGACCTAAATTTACTGACAGAACTAGTACAAACCATCCTATTGTGGACGTACTGGTAGGGGTAATTTAATTACCCCTGGGTCTGTTGTTAGAGGGGGCACTGTCCTGTCCCCCCTCGTCGAGTTTTGGCTGGTGGCAGTGGATACTACTTTTTATATTCGACCGCGAATATATTCCTATGGGATTCTTCCATTGCTCGAGGCTAATACTTTTTCACATTAGTCTCTAACATACCGCCGGTTTATTTATCTTAAATAAATCCACCGGTTGGTATTTTCTGCCAGAACTCGGTTTTCAAAATGGCATATGTGTTCGCCTCTGTAACTCCTAAACCAAAGGTTGAGCCCTTTGTTCCACTTCTGGCGGGCTTCTGCACAGAAGCCCTCCAAAGTGGTGCCACTCTGTCTGGGTACTACAGGGGGTGTGGGAGGGGGTTTAGGCACCCTGGACTGAGTTGCCTTGCCAACTCAGGTCGCACTCTTGTGTGATTGGCCTAATCCTCGCCTCTCCATTGGGTCGCCTCCAAGCTTTCTTTAACTTTCTGTTCTGAACTGGTCCAAACTTTCCATAACAATTTGCGATAAAGACTCGAAGCGCATTTCCACTGAGACACTTTTTGGGACATATCACCTTGCCTCTCTCCGAGTGGGCCTGGCCTCTGAACTTTGTGATCTGCAGTAGACCCTGCCTTACTTGCCTTGCATTTGTTCGTAAAAGTGTTGGTGCCGAGTGATTTCATAACCTGCATTTTTCTCTCCCATCCTAACGAATACTAGAGTGCCATCTAGGTTAAAGCATTCACCTCTGTCTGCAAATAAGTGGTGCCGTTGAACCTAGACTTGTTTAGGGGGATTGATCTTTTTCTAATAGTAATTGTGATTGAAGTTGTTTGCCGTATTAGTGCCAGAGTGTTTTTCATAGATGTGTTGTTATAAATAAATACCTTTATATCTTTACACCGAAGCCTTGTTCCGTGTTTGCTTGTTCTACTGTGTAGATTGCCCTATCTTGTATACTCCACATACTGCCCAACTCTTCTTGAGAGAAGTCTGACTGCTCAGCCACAGCTACCAAGTGAATCTGTGTGGTACAGACTGCTACCAAGTGGGTTTACTGCCAAACACCTGTAGTCCTAAATCTTTTGCAGTGGTCCCAGAGGGAACTGCACAGGTTTCCGCCTAACACTGGTGTACAGCGGAGGGATTGGTATCGAGTATACAGTTTAGAGTGCTTTTCGACACTTTAGGATAACTAACCACAAAGCTTAGCACTAAAAAGCAACTTTCAAAACATGTCTACTATGGAAGTTTACAGTCAAGAATCCTTGTCAGGTGAAAATACTGAGAGTTTACGAGCTCTCTGTAGGCAAGAGAATCTGTCTGTAAGAAAGTGGAACTGATAGCGAGATTGCTGGCGAACCAAAGTCTGGGTACTGGTTCAGAGGAACCAACTTCTCCAGCAAATGTAGATAACAGTAATGGTGTTGATCTAATCAAAGTAATGATAGTGATGAAGAGGCTGAAGAGGAAGGAGAGGCTAACAAAACTGTCTCCCCTGCTCCTCTACCTGCCTTACCAGCTGTACCTACAGGGCCCATACCAGGTCCCACATGTAACCCTGCTTATTTTGAACTTGAAAAAATGAAGCTCGAATTAGAATACAAACGGTTCTTGGCTCAATCTGAAAGAAACCAAGAGCTCGGGTTCAGACGGATGAATGCCCAGGCTGAGCAGAAGCAAGCTGAGTTAAGGCTCAGGGAAATAGAACTTAATCACGAGTTAGAGATCAAAAAGTTGTCTGTGGAAAATGCTTCTATCTCCACTGGTTCCTCTAGGAGCTCCAGTCCCAAAAGACCCCGGATGCCGAAGGAATTAGTGGGTATGTATGAACCGAGATTGGATGTGTTGGATTGGTTAAAACTGTTTGAGTACAATCATGGGCTCCAGGACATCACCGGGAATGATTTACTTCCCTGGTTGTTCTCTTGGCTCCCCCCTGTTGCGACTGATGTGGTAATGGAGTTGGGGGAGGCGGATAAGACGGATTACGAAAGTGTGAAACTAGCTTTGATAGCTAGATTTGGGAAGACCCCTTCCCAGTATCTTAAGAGGTTTAGAACCCTCAAAAAGCATGATGGTACCCCTTGGGCTACCTGGGCGAGTTAAGGGTTGAAAAACTTAGAGGGATGGATTAAGGGTTACAAAGTGAACACTTATGAGGGTATGAAGAATCTTTTTATGTTGGAGTCGATTTATGATGCCTGTTCTCCTGAGCTCAGACAGCACTTGGCTGATTCGAAGGAATTGGATTCCCGGAAGCTAGCTAAGGCTGCTGACTTATGGGTTGCCAACAGGGCTACTCATAAGGATTCTGGGGCAACTCAGAAAAAGGATGAGGGAAGACAGCCTAAAAAAGACTCAAAAGAGAATTTGAATAACTCAAATTCCAAAGAGGGCCCCAAACAAAACCAGAAGGGTAAGCCACAAGGAAAACCACATCAGAATAGTGTGTCTTCTGGTGACAAACCGGAAGGAGGCCAGAACAAGCCACCATTCCAGAAAGCATTCGGTAAATCGCTTTGTTTGAGGCTCACCTGACCACGTGAAAGGAGATCCCAGATGTAAGGGTAAACCTTCAGGGGACCAGCTTGTCTCCTTAGCCTTCACTCCAGAGGAGGAAGTCCAAATGACAAGTGGAAACTTTCTACTGCTGGCTGATGAACCCATTGGAATCTCGGCCAGCGTTTCTTTAGTATCTCTGGGGTTGTGGGAACAACAGAATTTAGATGTCTATAATTCTATCCCCGAAAATACTAAAGAGTATTATAAGGACAGTGTCCAGGTGAATGGTCAGGAGACTCCTGCCATTAGGGACACTGGGGCCAGCATAACTGTGGTGGATGAATCGTTTTTTCAGGCTGAGGATGTTACTAAGGCACCAAACGCCTCACCAAGATAGCTGGAGGGCCTGTGCAGATGCTTCCCCAATTACCAGTTCTCATCCAGTGTAACAACATGACTGTAAAGATCCCTGTCAGCATACAAATTGAGGTACCAGGACGCGTTCTGTTGGGTAATGATTTGAAAACTCTCTGAGTTCTATCAAACACCCCCAGGCCTCCTAGTAAACAGTTACAGGAGCTAACCAGACCTGCAAGAGAGAGGACCATGCGCGGTACTCTCCAGGAGATGATGAAGAAAGAAATCACTCCTGCTCCACTGGAATTGTCGGCCGCTGTCTCGAAGAAATCAGAAGCGAAAGGGAAACCTAAGACTTCTACCCCGAAACCAGCAGCCGGCATTTCAGTGCAGCCCACAAGGACTTCCCCGCGGTTGTCCAAAGTTACACCCGTAACTCCACCTCCAGCTGAGTCTGAGAGGGAGGTACAACCCTCTGTGGTAGAATTAGACTGTGAGGAAGAGCTAATGGAAGGCCAGGAACTCATTGGAGATCTGGATCCTGTTGACCATCCTGAGCTTCAGTCTTTACTGGCAGAAGGAGGACCCAGCATGACAGACTTAAGTAAGGGACAGAGAGAATGTCCAACTCTGGAAGGTCTTCACCACCAGGGAGAAGCTCAGGCTGAGGGCAAGAGCCTGGGAAATACAGGTTGCACTGGGAAGATGGCCTCTTCTACAGTGAACCGACCGAGTCTGCACCTGGAGACTACAAGCGGCTTGTAGTACCCCAAGAGAACAGACCACAGTTCTTGCAGTTAGCCGACGAGATTCCTTTGGCTGGTCACTTGAGTTTCAAGAATACTAAGGAAAGGCTCTCTCTCTACTTCTATTGACCAAAGATGGGGGCCGAAGTAGAAAAACACTGCAGGAGCTGCCACACCTGCCAGACCTCTGGTAAGGTTGGCTCCAAGAATGTGGCACCGTTAGTGCCTCTCCCAGTTGTGGGAGTCCCGTTTGAGAGAGTAGGGATTGACATTGTTGGTCCCCTTGATCCTCCAACCTCCTCAGGCAACAGGTTTATACTTGCTGTAGTAGACCATGCTACTAGGTATCCTGAGGCAATTCCTATGAGGACTGTTACAGCTCCGGCTGTGGCTAAGGCCCTCCTTGGTATTTTTACCAGAGTCAGGTTTCCTAAGGAAGTAATCTCTGACAGGGGGTCAAACGTTATGTCCCACTACATGAAAGCCATGTGGAAAACCTGTGGAGTTACTTACAAGTTCTCAACAGCTTACCACCCACAAACCAATGGGTTGGTAGAACAGTTCAACCGAACCATGAAGAGCATGATAGGTGCTTTAGAGGAACCCCTTAAGCGTAAGTGGGACCTTCTACTGCCATGCCTTCTCTTTGCGTATAGAGAAGTCCCTCAGGAGGGAGTAGGTTATTCTCCCTTCAAAATTCTCTATGGTCATCCCGTCAGAGGTCCATTGGCCCTGATTAAGGAGGGGTTGGCGAGTGCTCCTTCCCCCAAGCCAGTCAGAGTGACTGACTACGTGATAGGTCTCCGGAGGAGAATGTCACACATGATGACAGAAGCAAGCGATAACTTTAAAGCTGGACAAGCATTGGTCAAGCACTGGCACGATCAAAAAGCTAACATGGTTGAGTTCGCTCAAGACCAGCTCGTTCTCGTTATGATCCCAACAAGGCAGAGGGCTTTGCAAGACAAATGGATGGGACCCTTCAGAGTGGTGGGTAAACTCGGAGAGCTCAATATCTGGTCGACTTTGGCAACCCCAAGGAGGCTCCGACAGTCTTCCACACCAACCGACTCAAAGCGTATGTCTCAAGACCGGATGTAGGAGCGTTGCTTCTAGCATCATCCGAGGAGGAAGAAGAGAGTGAAGCTCTTCCGGATCTCCTAAGAGGCTTACCTTTGGACGAAAAAATTGAAGGAGTAAATCTCTCTTCCAATCTGACACCCAAGCAACAAGAAAAGTGCAAATCTATGTTGAATCAGTTTGCCTCTCTGTTCTCGCTCTCACCAGGCTTGACCCCTTGGGGCCAGCATGACATACTCACTGGTGACTGTCTGCCAGTCAAAAGCAGAGGATACCGAATGTCAGAAAACGTACAAACCCACATCAAAGGTGAGGTCAGCAAGATGATTGATCTTGGGGTAATAGAGCCCTCTACTAGTCCATGGTCTAGCCCAGTTGTGTTAGTACCAAAGGCCGGATCTAAAGAGCTTAGATTCTGCGTGGATTATCGAGCTCTTAATGCAGTCACCAAGACTGATGCCCACCCTTTGCCAAGAACAGATGAGTTGGTGGCTAAACTTGCCGCCGCCAAGTTCCTCAGCACATTTGACTTGACGTCAGGCTATTGCCAAATAGCCCCGACAGACCATGCCAAGGAGAAAACTGCATTTTCTACCCCCGTTGGCTTATACCAGTTTAAGTTAATGCCTTTCGGACTGAAGAATGCACCCGCTACATTTCAACGGATGGTAAACCAGGTTCTGAATGGGATGGAGGACTTCTGCATGGCATCCTTGGATGACATAGCAGTGTTCAGCAATTCCTGGGAAGAACATGTAACCCACCTGAGAGATGTTTTGCAGGTTCTTGGACGAGCCAATCTGACCATAAAGGCGAGTAAATGCCAAATTGGACAGAGTAAGGTAGTCTATCTTGGACATGAGGTAGGAGGTGGAGAAATAAGGCCTTTGCTCAGTAAGATTGAAGCTGTGCAAAATTGGACAACACCTACTACTCAAACCCAAGTCAGAGCCTTCCTAGGCCTCACTGGGTATTGCACGATTTTCATTCAGAACTATGGGACCATAGCTTCTCCACGGAATGTCATCTCCTCGCCCAAATTTCCTAAAAAGGTTAGATGGAACGAGGAGTGCAATCAGGCTTTTGAAAACCTGAAAAAGGCTCTTTGCCAAGCCCCAGTACTCAGAGCTTCTGATTACCGCCAACACTTCATTGTGCAGACCGATGCTTCAAATTTAGGAATAGGTGCCATACTCAGTCAACTGGATGGGAAAGGTAGGGAGCACCCTGTTTGCTTCATCAGCCGCAAGCTGAAGGATCCTGAAACAAGGTGGGCAACAATCGAAAGAGAGTGCTTTGCTATCGTGTGGGCTCTGAAGAAGTTTAGGCCATACTTGTATGGTTCTACTTTTGTCATTCAGACTGAACCGGCAACCCTTGAGATGGTTAATGCAAATGAAAGGGGAAAACCCGAAACTATTGAGATGGTCGATCTGCCTGCAAGGGTTTGATTTCACCATTGAGCACAGGTCAGGGTGTCACCACCAAAATGCTGATGGTCTCTCTAGGATGCATGTCATCGACTAGAGGTATGAGATTCATCCAGGAGTGGATTAAACCCTCCTGTCCCTTAGTCTGGGGGGGCGAGTGTTAGGGAGAATTCTCTGTTTAGGCTGAATTTCCTAACCTAGTGAACCCCCCAGCAGCTTTGCTGGATTTTTTTTCCATCCTGCCAAGAGTGGGACTCTTTTCCTCCCACTCTTGGACATGAATGTGGGTAATTCCTTTAAGTGTCAATGTGTGTGATGGGCTATGGGGTCTTTTTACTCCATAGGGTCTCATATGTTTCTCTATGTGTGTTACACTGCACCCTCCGTGCCGTAACACTGGGGCGTCCTAGCGGACCTAGCGCCTCCATCATAGACTCCATACCCGGGGACTGACTACTGTCTCCCCGGGCATGTAAAGTCACCATTGGCTTTACTAGACCTAAATTTACTAACAGGACTAGTACAAATCATCCTATTGTGGACGTACTAGTAGGTGTAATTCGATTACCCCTAGGTCTGTTATTCGGGGGGGCACTCTCCCGTCCCCCCTCGTCGAGTTTTGGCTGGTGGCAGTGGAAACTACTTGTTATATTTGACCCCGAATATAACCCTATGGGATTCTTCCCATTGTTGGAGGTTGATACTTTTTCTCGTTAATCTCTGACATACCACCTATTTACTTATCTTAAATAAGTCTATCAGGTGGTATTTTCTGCCAGAACTTGGTTTGTAAAATGGCGTCTGTGTTCGTTTCTGTGACTCCTAAACCAAAGGTCGAGCCCTTTGTTCCACTTTTGGCGGGCCTCTGCACAGAGGCCCTCCAAAGTGTTGCCATTCTGTCTGGGTACCACAGGGGATGTGGGAGGGGGTTTAGGCACCCTGGACTGAGTTGCCTTGCCAACTCGAGTCGCACTCTGGTGTGATTGGCCCAAAGTGGTGAGCCACCCCGCTCACCACTTAGCGTGTTTTGATTGACAGCTAGTTTGAATGAATGGGGGTTTTCTGCATAAAAGCAGGGCTTTTGGGACTGGATCTTCAGAAGTCGCCACAGGACCTAAGAATCCGACGAGTGTAAAGCTGAGCCGACCTGCAATGACGACACCTCCGGTGGAGCTCTGCTGAACCGACTCACCACTTCCCGACGACAGAGGAGATCTCCCTACCGGAGAGTCTCTTCCCCTGACTGGTGGGAACAACCAGTCCCCTTTGCTTTTTCTTCGCTCCAGGATGCAGTGGTCGAATTGCCCGTGCAGAGCACCCCGGCAACCGCATAGCCAAAAGGTGGTGCCTTGTGACGGAGCACTCTGCGGCTGGTCTCTTCCCTGGTGGTGCAACAATCTTCCACTTTCCTTCGACGACGAGATCATCTCTTCTCTTGCAAAGACCCAACGTGCATCCACCACCAGGAACAACTGCCCCCGCCGGAGCTGTCTCTCCACAAACAAGGTACCGTGTCCGCCTGGCTTCCCTTTCAGCCGGATAGAGTGAGGTGTCTTAATCCTCTCCATTGGGTCGCCTCCAAGCTTTCTTTATCTTTCTGTTCTGAACTGGTCCAAACTTTCCATAACAATTTGCGATAAAGACTCGAAGCGCATTTCCACTGAGACACTTTTTGGGACATATCGCCTTGCCTCTCTCCGAGTGGGCCTGGCCTCTGAACTTTGTGATCTGCAGTAGACCCTGCCTTACTTGTCTTGCATTTGTTCGTAAAAGTGTTGGTGCCGAGTGATTTCATAACCTGCCTTTTTCTCTCCCGTCCTAACGAATACTAGAGTGCCATCTAGGTTAACCCTTTAAGTGCCAAGGGCGAGGTATCTCATCCTTGACAGTGCACACGCAGTGCCAAGGACGAGATAGCTCGTCCTTTTCGGCACCTTGTTTTGAGCGATCCCTGCAAAGCTCAAAACTGTAATCCAACCCCCGGGCTATGTGAGGGGGAGGTCCCCCCTCACTGCCAGGGGGCTGGATTATCTTCAGTTTCACGTCAGTGTGCGTAACGCACATCGGCGTGAAACTGAAAGTAAATCCACCGCAGCAGCCATTTTCGGCTGCTGCGGTGGATAAAGAAGGTGAGTTCCCTTCTTTGTCAGCCTTGATCTCCGGCTGTATTTCAAGCCGGAGATCGAGGAGGGTATCATTGGAAAGGGGAGATTCTCCCCTTTCCAACGATAACAATTGTGTGGCATTGCTGCCCGTGGATCGGGCGCAGGGCGCCTCGATCTGCGGGCTGCAACGTCACGGATCAAATGAAGATCCGTTTGTGACGCGGGGGAGGGGGGCTGCTTACTAGGTAAGCGGCCCCCTTAGCCCGTGGCCCCAAAGCATGGGGCCACAGCAGCAGGGACCCCTTGGGGCAGATGATCACTGCCCCCAGGGGTGAAATAAAAAAATAAAATAAAAATAATAATTCGAGGGATGGAGGGAGGTGGGAGGGGGTTTGGGGCCCTGGGGCCCACTGGACCACCAGGGATGGATCAAAAGTGGTGTCCCTGTAAAGGGGACTTTCTCCCCTTTCCAAGGACACCACATATGAGGCATTGCTGCCCGCGGATCGGGCGCAGGGCGCGCGATCAGCGGACAGCAATGCCTTTTGGATCAACGCAGATCCATTTGTGACGCAGGGGGAGGAGGGGCTGCTTACTAGGTAAGCGGCCCCCCTCCCCCAGTGACCCCAAGGCATGGGGCCACAGCACCAGATACCCCTGGGGGCAGATAATCACTGCCCCCAGGGGTGAAAATAAAAAAATAAAAAAAAAAAAATCAAGGGGAGGTGGGAGGGGGTTTGGGGCCCTGGGACCCACTGGGCCACCAGGGATTGATCAAAAAGTGGTGTCCCTGGAAAGGGGACTTTCTCCCCTTTCCAAGGACACCACATATGAGGCATTGCTGCCCGCGGATCGGGTGCAGGCCGCGCGATCCGCGGGCAGCAATGCCAGCGGATCAACGCAGATCTGTTTGTGACGCAGGGGGAGGGGTGGCTGCTTACTAGGTAAGCGGCCCCCCTCCCCCTGTGGCCCCAAGGCATGGGGCCACAGCACCAGAGACCCCTGGGGGCAGATAATCACTGCCCCCAGGGGTGAAAATAAAAATAAATAAAAGCAAAAAAAATTCGAAGGGAGGTGGGAGGTGGGAGGGGGTTTGGGGCCCTGGGGCCCACTGGACCACCAGGGATTGATCAAAAAGTGGTGTCCCTGGAAAGGGGACTTTCTCCCCTTTCCAAGGACACCACATATGAGGCATTGCTGGTCACGGATCGGGCGCAGGGCGCTCGATCCGTGATCAGCAACCCACTAGACCACCATGGATCCGTTTGTGAGGTGGGTGGGGAGGGGGCTGCTTCAAGTAAGCAGCCCTCTCCCCCTCCCAGCCCCCAAAGCATGGGGGCACATGCATGTGAACCCCGGGGCAGATGGCTGACCATCTGCCCAAGGAAATGTAAAAAAAAAAAGTGAAATTATGGGAAAAGGGGGTGGGGGAAGGGGTGGGGTCCACTAGCCACCATGGATTTTTTACTGAATGAAAGGGGGGGTGCCCCCCAACCGAAGTAGAAAGGGGGCAACCCTTGTAACCCTCCCTGGGGGCAGATATCTGCTCATAGGAAGGGGCATCTGACCCCAGGGAGGGATGCAAGAGGTGGGCCCCCCTATCTGCCCCCAGGGAGGGTTGCATGAGGTGGGGCCCTCCATTTGGGGTGGGAGAGGGCTGAGGGCCACCCCCTGTTGCAGTACATCATTTGCTGCCAATTTAGGGTGCCACTCAGCACTCCCTAAAAAGCAGCCTATGAATTTGTACAATTTGTTCATGTGGGCAACCTACAGATTTGGGCCTAGGGTGTCGAAGCCAGCAAGGAAAACAGGGAACCCCATGCATTTCCCAAAAGAGGACACCCGTGGGAATGCACAGAGGTCTGAATTGCGCGAAGCGGGCCAGAATTTATTACCCAGAACCCCAGACAAAGTGAACCATGTGTTTTTTCCCCACCAAATATCACACTTTGTCGGGGATTGCGGCTAATAAAAAGTGGGGCAATTCACGCAAGGCAGACCTCTGTGGATTCCCATGGGTGTCCTCTTTTGGGAAATATATGGGGTTCCCTGTTTCCCTTGCTGGCTTCGACACCCTAGGCCCAAATCTGTAGGTTGCCCACATGAACAAAATGGGCAGTGGCGAATGGATTGGGGTTCCCAGTCTTTTACCCTTTTCCTTTTGCGCCCCCGGTAGGTGCACCCACACATGTGAGGTACCGTTTTCATCGGGACACGTGTGGGGACGCAGGAAGGCAGGCCACGTGTTGTTGGTGGTGTGTTTCGGTGGGTGGCCAGAGCGAAATGTCTGAGAATTGTCTTCATTTCCGGCCAATTTCAGAGACATTTCCTTCTGTCCACTCACCGAAAGACGTCGCCAACAGCAGATGTCATACCTTCTCGTGTTCCCACAGGTGTCCCGACGAAAAAGGTACCTCGCATGTGTGGGTGCACCTACCTGGCTGGCAAGGGGCAAGCCGAAAACGGAAGCAAACCCCAGTCTGTTTGCAGAGGGGAATCTCAGCCATTCTGCCGACCGGCACAACATACAGATATGGGCCTCGGGTGTCCAAGCCACCAAGGAAAACAGGGAGCCCCATGCATTTCCGAAAAGAGGACACCTGTGGGAATCCGCAGAGGTATGATTTGCGCACATCGCCCCAGAATTTATTACCCAGACACCCCCGCAATGTCCAAAATGTGGGGAAAAAAACACATTTTCCGCACATTTAGCTCGGCGCACCCATCGAAACACGCCCACAACAACACATGGCCTACCGCCCCGCATTCCCACAGGTGTCCCGATGAAAACAGTACCTCACATGCGTGGGTGCACCTACCTGGCTGGCAAGGGGCAAGCCGAAAACGCAAGCAACCCCAATCTGTTTGCAGATGGGAATCTCAGCCATTCTGCCGACCGGCACAACATACAGATATGGACCTCGGGTGTCCAAGCCACCAAGGAAAACAGGGAACCCCATGCATTTCCGAAAAGAGGACACCTGTGGGAATCCGCAGAGGTATGATTTGCGCACATCGCGCCAGAATTTATCTCAGACACCCCCGCAAAGTCCGAAATGTGGGGAAAAAAACGCATTTTCCGCACATTTAGCTCGGCGCACCCATCGAAACACGCCCCCAACAACACATGGGTAAAAAATTCTGGGCGTTGTTTAAGATAAGTAGACCGGTGGTACGTTAGAGATTAACGAGAAAAAGGGTCAATCTCCAACAATGGGATGAATCCCATAGGGTTATGTTCGGGGTCGAACATAACAAGTAGTTTCCACTGCCACCAGCCAAAACTCGACGAGGGGGGACGGGACAGTGCCCCCTCGAGTAACAGATCCAGGAGTAATCGAATTACCCCTACTAGTACGTCCACAATAAGATGGTTTGTACTAGTTCTGTTAGTAAATTTAGGTCTAGTAAAGCCAATGGTGACTTTACATGCCCGGGGAGACAGTAGTCAGTCCCCGGGTATGGAGTCTATGGTGGAGGTCCTCTAGGACGCCCCAGTGTTACGGCACGTAGGGTGCGGTGTAACACACATAGAAAAACATATGAGACCCTATGGAGTAAAAGACCCCATAGCCCATCGAACACATTGACATTTCAAAGGAATTACACACATACATGTCCAAGAGTGGGAGAAAAGAGTCTCACTCTTGGCAGGATGGAAAAAAACAAACTCCAGAAATCCAGCAAAGCCGCTGGGGGACTCACTAGGTTAGGAAATTCAGCCTAAACAGAGAATTCTCCCTAACAGTGCACCACACATGTGAGTTACCCTTTTCATCGGGACACCTGTGGGAACGCGTGACAGTAGGCCATGTGTTGTTGGGGGTGTGTTTCGAAGGGTGCGTCGAGCGAAATCTGCGGAAAAAGTGTTTTTTTCCCCACATTTCAGAATTTGTGGGGCTTTCTGGGTAAAAAATTGTGGGGCGATGTGCGCAAATCATACCTCTGCGGATTCCCACGGGTGTCCTCTTTTCGGAAATGCATGGGGTTCCCTGTTTTCCTCGGTGCTTTGACACCCGAGGCCTATATCTGTACGTTGTGCCGGTCGGCAGAATGTCTGAGATTTCGCTCTGAAAACAGACTTGGGGTTACTTGTGTTTTAGGCTTTCCCCTTGGCGGCCAGGTAGGTGCACCCACACATGTGAGGTACCGTTTTCATCGGGACACCTGTTGGAACGCGTGACGGTAGGCCATGTGTTGTTGGGGGCGTGTTTCGATGGGTGCGTCGAGCGAAATCTGAGGAAAAAGTGTTTTTTTCCTCACATTTCGGATTTTGCAGGGCTGTCTGGGTAAAAAATTCTGGGGCGATGTGCGCAAATCATACCTCTGCGGATTCCCACGGGTGCCCTCTTTTCGGAAATGCATGGGGTTCCCTGTTTTCCTCGGTGGCTTGGACACCCGAGGCCCATATCTGTACGTTGTGCCGGTCGGCAGAATGTCTGCGATTTCGCCATGAAAACAGACTGGGGGTTACTTGTGTTTTAGGCTTTCCCCTTGGCGGCCAGGTAGGTGCACCCACACATGTGAGGTACCGTTTTCATCGGGACACATGTGGGAAGGTGTGACGGTAGGCCATGTGTTGTTGGGGGCGTGTTTCGATGGGTGCGTCGAGTGAAATGTGCGGAAAAAGCATTTTTTCCCGACTTTTCGGACTTTGCGGGGCTGTCTGGGTAATAAAATCTGGGGTGATGTGCGCAAATCATACCTCTGCTTATTCCCACGGGTGCCCTCTTTTCGGAAATGCATGTGGTTCCCTGTTTTCCTCGGTGGCTTGGACACCCGAGGCCCATATCTGTACATTGTGCCGGTCGCCAGAATGTCTGAGATTTCCCTCTGAAAACAAACTTGGGGTTACTTGTGTTTTAGGCTTTCCCCTTGGCGGCCAGGTAGATGCACCCACACATGTGAGGTACCGTTTTCACCGGGACACCTGTGGAAACGCGTGACGGTAGGCCATGTGTTGTTGGGGGCGTGTTTTGATGGGTGTTTCGAGTGAAATGTGCGGAAAAGGCGTTTTTTTCCCGACATTTCGGACTTTGGGGGCTGTCTGGGTAATAAAATCTGGGGTGATGTGCGCAAATCATACCTGTGCGTATTCCCACGGGTGTCCTCTTTTTGGAAATGGATGGGGTTCCCTGTTTTCCTGGGTGGATTGGACACCCGAGGGCCATATCTGTACGTTGTGCCGGTCGGCAGAATGTCTGAGATTTCGCTCTGAAAACAGACTTGGGGTTACTTGTGTTTTAGGTTTTCCCCTTGGCGGCCAGGTAGGTGCACCCACACATGTGAGGTACCGTTTTCATCGGGACACCTGTGGGAACACGTGACAGTAGGCCATGTGTTGTTGGGGACGTGTTTTAATGGGTGAGTCGAGCAAAATGTGCAGAAAAAGTGTTTTTTTCCCGACACTTCGGACTTTGCGGGGCTGTCTGGGTAAAAAATTCTGGGGCGATGTGCGCAAATCATACCTGTGCGTATTCCCACGGGTGTCCTCTTTTCAGAAATGCATGGGGTTCCCTGTTTTCATCGGTGGCTTGGACACCCGAGGCCCATATCTGTACGTTGTGCCGGTTGGCAGAATGTCTGAGATTTCGCTCTGAAAACAGACTTGGGGTTACTTGTGTTTTAGGCTTTCCCTTGGCGGCCAGGTAGGTGCACCCACACATGTGAGGTACCGTTTTCATCGGGACACCTGTGGGAACGCGTGACGGTAGGCCATGTGTTGTTGGGGGCGTGTTTCGATGGGTGCGTCGAGCGAAATGTGCGGAAAAAGCGTTTTATTCCCCACATTTCGGACTTTGCAGGGCTGTCTGGGTAATAAATTCTGGGGCGATGTGCGCAAATCATACCTCTGCGGATTCCCACGGGTGTCCTCTTTTCGGAAATGCATGGGGTTCCCTGTTTTCCTCAGTGGCTTGGACACCCGAGGCCCATATCTGTACATTGTGCCGGTCGGCAGAATGTCTGAGATTTCGCCATGAAAACAGACTTGGGGTTACTTGTGTTTTAGGCTTTCCCCTTGGCGGCCAGGTAGGTGCACCCACACATGTTAGGTACCCTTTTCATCGAGACACCTGTGGGAACGCATGACAGTAGGCCATGTGTTGTTGGGGTGTGTTTCGATGGGTGTGTCGAGCGAAATGTGCGGAAAAGGCGTTTTTTTGCCGACATTTCAGACTTTGCGGGGCTGTCTGGGTAATAAAATCTGGGGCGATGTGCGCAAATCATACCTCTGCTTATTCCCACGGGTGTCCTCTTTTCGGAAATGCATGGGGTTCCCTGTTTTCCATGGTGGCTTGGACACCCGAGGGCCATATCTGTACGTTGTGCCGGTCGGCAGAATGTCTGAGATTTCGCTCTGAAAACAGACTTGGGGTTACTTGTGTTTTAGGCTTTCCCCTTGGCAGCCAAGTAGGTGCACCCACACATGTGAGGTACCGTTTTCATCGGGACACCTGTGGGAACGTGTGACGGTAGGCCATGTGTTGTTGGGGGCGTGTTTCGATGGGTGCGTCGAGCGAAATGTGCGGAAAAAGTGTTTTTTTCCCGACATTTCGTACTTTGCGTGGCTGTCTGAGTAAAAAATTCTGGGGCGATGTGCGCAAATCATACCTGTGCGTATTCCCAAGGGTGTCCTCTTTGCGGAAGTGCATGGGGTTCCCTGTTTTCCTCGGTGGCTTGGACACCCGAGGCCCATATCTGTACGTTGTGCCGGTCAGCAGAATGTCTGAGATTTCTCTCTGAAAACAGACTTGGGGTTACTTGTGTTTTAGGCTTTCCCCTTGGCGGCCAGGTAGGTGCACCCACACATGTGAGGTACCGTTTTCATCGGGACACCTGTGGAAACTCAAGACAGCAGGCCATGTGTTGTTGGGGGCGTGTTTTGATGAGTGAGTCGAGCGAAATGCGCGGAAAAAGCGTTTTTTCTCCACATTTCGGACTTTGCAGGGCTGTCTGGGTAATAAATTCTGGGGCAATGTGCGCAAATCATACCTCTGCGGATTCCCACGGGAGTCCTCTTTTCGGAAATGCATGGGGTTCCCTGTTTTCCTCGGTGGCTTGGACACCCGAGGCCCATATCTGTACGTTGTGCCGGTCGGCAGAATGTCTGAGATTTCGCCATGAAAACAGACTTGGGGTTACTTGTGTTTTAGGCTTTCCCCTTGGCGGCCAGGTAGGTGCACCCACACATGTTAGGTACCGTTTTCATCGGGACACCTGTGGGAACGCTTGACTGTAGGCCAGGTGTTTTTGGGGGCGTGTTTCGATGGGTGCGTCGAGCGAAATGTGCGGAAAAAGCGTTTTTTTCCCCACATTTCGGAATTTGCAGGGCTGTCTGGGTAATAAATTCTGGGGCGATGTGCGCAAATCATACCTCTGCGGATTCCCACGGGTGTCCTCTTTTCGGAAATGGATGGGGTTCCCTATTTTCCTCGGTGGCTTGGACACCCGAGGCCCATATCTGTACGTTGGGCCAGTCGGCAGAATGTCTGAGATTTCGCCCTGAAAACAGACTTGGGGTTACTTGTGTTTTAGGCTTTCCCCTTGGCGGCCAGGTAGGTGCACCCACACATGTGAGGTACCGTTTTCATTGGGACACCTGTGGGAACGCGTGACAATAGGCCATGTGTTGTTGGGGGCGTGTTTCGATGGGTGCGTCGAGCGAAATGTGCAGAAAAAGTGTTTTTTTCCCGACATTTCGGAATTTGCGGGGCTGTCTGGGTAAAAAATTCCTGGGCGATGTGCGCAAATCATACCTCTGCGGATTTCCACAGGTGTCCACTTTTCGGAAATGCATGGGGTTCCCTGTTTTCCTCGGTGGCTTGGACACCCGAGGCCCATATCTGTACGTTGTGCCGGTCGGCAGAATGTCTGAGATTTCGCTCTGAAAACAGACTTGGGGTTACTTGTGTTTTAGGCTTTCCCCTTGGCGGTCAGGTAGGTGCACCCACACATGTGAGGTACCGTTTTCATCGGGACACCTGTGGGAACGCGTGACGGTAGGCCCTGTGTTGTTGGGGGCGTGTTTTGATGGGTGCGTCGAGCGAAATGTGCGGAAAAAGTGTTATTTTCCCGACATTTCGGACTTTGCAGGGCTGTCTGGGTAAAAAATTCTGGGGCGATGTGCGCAAATCATACCACTGCAGATTCCCACGGGTGTCCTCTTTTCGGAAATGCATGGGGTTCCCTGTTTTCCTCGGTGGTTTGGACACCCGAGGCCCATATCTGTACGTTGTGCCGGTCGACAGAATGTCTGAGATTTCGCTCTGAAAACAGACTTGGGGTTACTTGTGTTTTAGGCTTTCCCCTTGGCGGCCAGGTAGGTGCACCCACACATGTGAGGTACCATTTTTATCGGGACACCTGTGGGAACGCATGACAGTAGGCCATGTGTTGTTGGGGGCGTGTTTCGTTGGTTGCGTTGAGCGAAATGTGCGGAAAAAGCGTTTTTTCCCCCACATTTCGGACTTTGCAGGGCTGTCTGGGTAATAAATTCTGGGGCGATGTGCGCAAATCATACCTCTGCGGATTCCCACGGGTGTCCTCTTTTCGGAAATGCATGGGGTTCCCCATTTTCCTCGGTGGCTTGGACACCCGAGGCCCATATCTGTACATTGTGCCGGTCGGCAGAATGTCTGAGATTTCGCTCTGAAAACAGACTTGGGGTTACTTGTGTTTTAGGCTTTCCCCTTGGCGGCTAGGTAGGTGCACCCACACATGTGAGGTACCGTTTTCATCGGGACACCTGTGGGAACGTGTGACGGTAGGCCATGTGTTGTTGGGGGCGTGTTTCGATGGGTGCGTCGAGCGAAATGTGCGGAAAAAGCATTTTTTCCCGACTTTTCGGACTTTGCTAGGCTGTCTGGGTAATAAAATCTGGGGCGATGTGCGCAAATCATATCTCTGCGGATTCCCACGGGTGTCCTCTTTTCGGAAATGCATGGGGTTCCTTGTTTTCCTCGGTGGCTTGGACACCCGAGGCCCATATCTGTACATTGTGCCGGTCGACAGGATGTCTGAGATTTCGCTCTGAAAACAGACTTGGGGTTACTTGTGTTTTAGGCTTTCCCTTTGGCGGCCAGGTAGGTGCACCCACACATGTGAGGTACCATTTTCATCGGGACACCTGTGGGAACGCGTGACGGTAGGCCCTGTGTTGTTGGGGGCGTGTTTTGATGGGTGCGTCGAGCGAAATGTGCGGAAAAAGTGTTATTTTCCCGACATTTCGGACTTTGCAGGGCTGTCTGGGTAAAAAATTCTGGGGCGATGTGCGCAAATCATACCACTGCGGATTCCCACGGGTGTCCTCTTTTCGGAAATGCATGGGGTTCCCTGTTTTCCTTGGTGGCTTGGACACCCGAGGCCCATATCTGTACGTTGTGCCGGTCGGCAGAATGTCTGAGATTTCGCCCTGAAAACAGACTTTTGGTTACTTGTGTTTTAGGCTTTCCCCTTGGCGGCCAGGTAGGTGCACCCACAAGTGTGAGGTACCGTTTTCATAGGGACACCTGTGGGAACGCGTGACAGTAGGCCATGTGTTGTTGGGGGCGTGTTTCGATGGGTGCGTCGTGCGAAATGTGCAGAAAAGGTGTTTTTTTCCCGACATTTCGGAATTTGCGGGGCTGTCTGGGTAATAAATTCTGGGGCGATGTGCGCAAATCATACCTCTGCGGATTCCCACGGGTGTCCTCTTTTCGGAAATGGATGGGGTTCCCCATTTTCCTCTGTGGCTTGGACACCCGAGGCCCATATCTGTATGTTGTGCCGGTCGGCAGAATGTCTGAGATTTCGCCCTGAAAACAGACTTGGGGTTACTTGTGTTTTAGGCTTTCCCCTTGGCGGCCAGGTAGGTGCACCCACACATGTGAGGTACCGTTTTCATCGGGACACCTGTGGGAACGCGTGACAGTAGGCCATGTGTTGTTGGGGGCGTGTTTCGATGGGTGCGTCGAGCGAAATGTGCAGAAAAAGTGTTTTTTTCCCGACATTTCGGAATTTGCAGGGCTGTCTGGGTAAAAAATTCTGGGGCGATGTGCGCAAATCATACCTCTGCGGATTTCCACGGGTGTCCTCTTTTCGGAAATGCATGGGGTTCCCTGTTTTCCTCGGTGGCTTGGACACCCGAGGCCCATATCTGTACGTTGTGCCGGTCGGCAGAATGTCTGAGATTTCGCTCTGAAAACAGACTTGGGGTTACTTGTGTTTTAGGCTTTCCCCTTGGCAGCCAAGTAGGTGCACCCACACATGTGAGGTACCGTTTTCATCGGGACACCTGTGGGAACGCGTGACGGTAGGCCCTGTGTTGTTGGGGGCGTGTTTTGATGGGTGCGTCGAGCGAAATGTGCAGAAAAAGTGTTATTTTCCCGACATTTCGGACTTTGCGGGGCTGTCTGGGTAAAAAATTCTGGGGCGATGTGCGCAAATCATACCGCTGTGGATTCCCACGGTTGTCCTCTTTTCGGAAATGCACGGGGTTCCCTGTTTTCCTCGGTGGTTTGGACACCCGAGGCCCATATCTGTACATTGTGCCGGTCGGCAGAATGTCTGAGATTTCGCTCTGAAAACAGACTTGGGGTTACTTGTGTTTTAGGCTTCCCCTTGGCGGCTAGGTAGGTGCACCCACACATGTGAGGTACCGTTTTCATCGGGACACCTGTGGGAACGTGTGACGGTAGGCCATGTGTTGTTGGGGGCGTGTTTCGATGGGTGCGTCGAGCGAAATGTGCGGAAAAAGCATTTTTTCCCGACTTTTCGGACTTTGCTAGGCTGTCTGGGTAATAAAATCTGGGGCGATGTGCGCAAATCAAATCTCTGCGGATTCCCACGGGTGTCCTCTTTTCGGAAATGCATGGGGTTCCTTGTTTTCCTCGGTGGCTTGGACACCCGAGGCCCATATCTGTACGTTGTGCCGGTCGACAGAATGTCTGAGATTTCGCTCTGAAAACAGACTTGGGGTTACTTGTGTTTTAGGCTTTCCCTTTGGCGGCCAGGTAGGTGCACCCACACATGTGAGGTACCATTTTCATCGGGACACCTGTGGGAACGCGTGACAGTAGGCCATGTGTTGTTGGGGGCGTGTTTCGATGGGTGCGTCGAGCAAAATCTGCGGAAAAAGTGTTTTTTTTTCCCCACATTTCGGACTTTGCGGGGCTGTCTGGGTAAAAAATTCTGGGGCAATGTGCGCAAATCATACCTCTGCGGATTCCCACGGGTGTCCTCTTTTCGGAAATGCATGGGGTTCCCTGTTTTCCTTGGTGGCTTGGACACCCGAGGCCCATATCTGTACGTTGTGCCGGTCGGCAGAATGTCTGAGATTTCGCCCTGAAAACAGACTTGGGGTTACTTGTGTTTTAGGCTTTCCCCTTGGCGGCCAGGTAGGTGCACCCACACATGTGAGGTACCGTTTTCATCGGGACACCTGTGGGAACGCGTGACAGTAGGCCATGTGTTGTTGGGGGCGTGTTTCGATGGGTGCGTCGAGCGAAATGTGCAGAAAAAGTGTTTTTTTCCTGACATTTCGGAATTTGCAGGGCTGTCTGGGTAAAAAATTCTGGGGCGATGTGCGCAAATCATACCTCTGCGGATTTCCACGGGTGTCCTCTTTTCGGAAATGCATGGGGTTCCCTGTTTTCCTCGGTGGCTTGGACACCCGAGGCCCATATCTGTACGTTGTGCCGGTCGGCAGAATGTCTGAGATTTCGCTCTGAAAACAGACTTGGGGTTACTTGTGTTTTAGGCTTTCCGCTTGGCAGCCAAGTAGGTGCACCCACACATGTGAGGTACCGTTTTCATCGGGACACCTGTGGGAACGCGTGACGGTAGGCCCTGTGTTGTTGGGGGTGTGTTTTGATGGGTGCGTCGAGCGAAATGTGCAGAAAAAGTGTTATTTTCCCGACATTTCGGACTTTGCGGGGCTGTCTGGGTAAAAAATTCTGGGGCGATGTGCGCAAATCATACCGCTGCGGATTCCCACGGGTGTCCTCTTTTCGGAAATGCACGGGGTTCCCTGTTTTCCTCGGTGGTTTGGACACCCGAGGCCCATATCTGTACATTGTGCCGGTAGGCAGAATGTCTGAGATTTCGCTCTGAAAACAGACTTGGGGTTACTTGTGTTTGAGGCTTTCCCCTTGGCGGCTAGGTAGGTGCACCCACACATGTGAGGTACCGTTTTCATCGGGACACCTGTGGGAACGTGTGACGGTAGGCCATGTGTTGTTGGGGCGTGTTTCGATGGGTGCGTCGAGCGAAATGTGCGGAAAAAGCATTTTTTCCCGACTTTTCGGACTTTGCTAGGCTGTCTGGGTAATAAAATCTGGGGCGATGTGCGCAAATCATATCTCTGCGGATTCCCACGGGTGTCCTCTTTTCGGAAATGCATGGGGTTCCTTGTTTTCCTCGGTGGCTTGGACACCCGAGGCCCATATCTGTACGTTGTGCCGGTCGACAGAATGTCTGAGATTTCGCTCTGAAAACAGACTTGGGGTTACTTGTGTTTTAGGCTTTCCCTTTGGCGGCCAGGTAGGTGCACCCACACATGTGAGGTACCATTTTCATCGGGACACCTGTGGGAACGCGTGACAGTAGGCCATGTGTTGTTGGGGGCGTGTTTCGATGGGTGCGTCGAGCTAAATCTGCGGAAAAAGTGTTTTTTTTTCCCCACATTTCGGACTTTGCGGGGCTGTCTGGGTAAAAAATTCTGGGGCAATGTGCGCAAATCATACCTCTGCGGATTCCCACGGGTGTCCTCTTTTCGGAAATGCATGGGGTTCCCTGTTTTCCTTGGTGGCTTGGACACCCGAGGGCCATATCTGTACGTTGTGCCGGTCGGCAGAATGTCTGAGATTTCGCTCTGAAAACAGACTTGGGGTTACTTGTGTTTTAGGTTTTCCCCTTGGCGGCCAGGTAGGTGCACCCACACATGTGAGGTACCGTTTTCATCGGGACACCTGTGGGAACACGTGACAGTAGGCCATGTGTTGTTGGGGACGTGTTTTAATGGGTGAGTCGAGCAAAATGTGCAGAAAAAGTGTTTTTTTCCCGACACTTCGGACTTTGCGGGGCTGTCTGGGTAAAAAATTCTGGGGCGATGTGCGCAAATCATACCTGTGCGTATTCCCACGGGTGTCCTCTTTTCAGAAATGCATGGGGTTCCCTGTTTTCATCGGTGGCTTGGACACCCGAGGCCCATATCTGTACGTTGTGCCGGTTGGCAGAATGTCTGAGATTTCGCTCTGAAAACAGACTTGGGGTTACTTGTGTTTTAGGCTTTCCCTTGGCGGCCAGGTAGGTGCACCCACACATGTGAGGTACCGTTTTCATCGGGACACCTGTGGGAACGCGTGACGGTAG
Organism: Ambystoma mexicanum; assembly: GCF_040938575.1. Taxonomy (NCBI): domain Eukaryota; kingdom Metazoa; phylum Chordata; class Amphibia; order Caudata; family Ambystomatidae; genus Ambystoma; species Ambystoma mexicanum. The sequence goes on along the minus strand of NC_090935.1, from coordinate 837,533,274 downwards.
GCCATGTGTTGTTGGGGGCGTGTTTCGATGGGTGCGTCGAGCGAAATGTGCGGAAAAAGCGTTTTATTCCCCACATTTCGGACTTTGCAGGGCTGTCTGGGTAATAAATTCTGGGGCGATGTGCGCAAATCATACCTCTGCGGATTCCCACGGGTGTCCTCTTTTCGGAAATGCATGGGGTTCCCTGTTTTCCTCAGTGGCTTGGACACCCGAGGCCCATATCTGTACATTGTGCCGGTCGGCAGAATGTCTGAGATTTCGCCATGAAAACAGACTTGGGGTTACTTGTGTTTTAGGCTTTCCCCTTGGCGGCCAGGTAGGTGCACCCACACATGTTAGGTACCCTTTTCATCGAGACACCTGTGGGAACGCATGACAGTAGGCCATGTGTTGTTGGGGTGTGTTTCGATGGGTGTGTCGAGCGAAATGTGCGGAAAAGGCGTTTTTTTGCCGACATTTCAGACTTTGCGGGGCTGTCTGGGTAATAAAATCTGGGGCGATGTGCGCAAATCATACCTCTGCTTATTCCCACGGGTGTCCTCTTTTCGGAAATGCATGGGGTTCCCTGTTTTCCATGGTGGCTTGGACACCCGAGGGCCATATCTGTACGTTGTGCCGGTCGGCAGAATGTCTGAGATTTCGCTCTGAAAACAGACTTGGGGTTACTTGTGTTTTAGGCTTTCCCCTTGGCAGCCAAGTAGGTGCACCCACACATGTGAGGTACCGTTTTCATCGGGACACCTGTGGGAACGTGTGACGGTAGGCCATGTGTTGTTGGGGGCGTGTTTCGATGGGTGCGTCGAGCGAAATGTGCGGAAAAAGTGTTTTTTTCCCGACATTTCGTACTTTGCGTGGCTGTCTGAGTAAAAAATTCTGGGGCGATGTGCGCAAATCATACCTGTGCGTATTCCCAAGGGTGTCCTCTTTGCGGAAGTGCATGGGGTTCCCTGTTTTCCTCGGTGGCTTGGACACCCGAGGCCCATATCTGTACGTTGTGCCGGTCAGCAGAATGTCTGAGATTTCTCTCTGAAAACAGACTTGGGGTTACTTGTGTTTTAGGCTTTCCCCTTGGCGGCCAGGTAGGTGCACCCACACATGTGAGGTACCGTTTTCATCGGGACACCTGTGGAAACTCAAGACAGCAGGCCATGTGTTGTTGGGGGCGTGTTTTGATGAGTGAGTCGAGCGAAATGTGCGGAAAAAGCGTTTTTTCTCCACATTTCGGACTTTGCAGGGCTGTCTGGGTAATAAATTCTGGGGCAATGTGCGCAAATCATACCTCTGCGGATTCCCACGGGAGTCCTCTTTTCGGAAATGCATGGGGTTCCCTGTTTTCCTCGGTGGCTTGGACACCCGAGGCCCATATCTGTACGTTGTGCCGGTCGGCAGAATGTCTGAGATTTCGCCATGAAAACAGACTTGGGGTTACTTGTGTTTTAGGCTTTCCCCTTGGCGGCCAGGTAGGTGCACCCACACATGTTAGGTACCGTTTTCATTGGGACACCTGTGGGAACGCTTGACTGTAGGCCAGGTGTTTTTGGGGGCGTGTTTCGATGGGTGCGTCGAGCGAAATGTGCGGAAAAAGCGTTTTTTTCCCCACATTTCGGAATTTGCAGGGCTGTCTGGGTAATAAATTCTGGGGCGATGTGCGCAAATCATACCTCTGCGGATTCCCACGGGTGTCCTCTTTTCGGAAATGGATGGGGTTCCCTATTTTCCTCGGTGGCTTGGACACCCGAGGCCCATATCTGTACGTTGGGCCAGTCGGCAGAATGTCTGAGATTTCGCCCTGAAAACAGACTTGGGGTTACTTGTGTTTTAGGCTTTCCCCTTGGCGGCCAGGTAGGTGCACCCACACATGTGAGGTACCGTTTTCATTGGGACACCTGTGGGAACGCGTGACAATAGGCCATGTGTTGTTGGGGGCGTGTTTCGATGGGTGCGTCGAGCGAAATGTGCAGAAAAAGTGTTTTTTTCCCGACATTTCGGAATTTGCGGGGCTGTCTGGGTAAAAAATTCCTGGGCGATGTGCGCAAATCATACCTCTGCGGATTTCCACAGGTGTCCTCTTTTCGGAAATGCATGGGGTTCCCTGTTTTCCTCGGTGGCTTGGACACCCGAGGCCCATATCTGTACGTTGTGCCGGTCGGCAGAATGTCTGAGATTTCGCTCTGAAAACAGACTTGGGGTTACTTGTGTTTTAGGCTTTCCCCTTGGCGGTCAGGTAGGTGCACCCACACATGTGAGGTACCGTTTTCATCGGGACACCTGTGGGAACGCGTGACGGTAGGCCCTGTGTTGTTGGGGGCGTGTTTTGATGGGTGCGTCGAGCGAAATGTGCGGAAAAAGTGTTATTTTCCCGACATTTCGGACTTTGCAGGGCTGTCTGGGTAAAAAATTCTGGGGCGATGTGCGCAAATCATACCACTGCGGATTCCCACGGGTGTCCTCTTTTCGGAAATGCATGGGGTTCCCTGTTTTCCTCGGTGGTTTGGACACCCGAGGCCCATATCTGTACGTTGTGCCGGTCGACAGAATGTCTGAGATTTCGCTCTGAAAACAGACTTGGGGTTACTTGTGTTTTAGGCTTTCCCCTTGGCGGCCAGGTAGGTGCACCCACACATGTGAGGTACCATTTTTATCGGGACACCTGTGGGAACGCGTGACAGTAGGCCATGTGTTGTTGGGGGCGTGTTTCGTTGGTTGCGTTGAGCGAAATGTGCGGAAAAAGCGTTTTTTCCCCCACATTTCGGACTTTGCAGGGCTGTCTGGGTAATAAATTCTGGGGCGATGTGCGCAAATCATACCTCTGCGGATTCCCACGGGTGTCCTCTTTTCGGAAATGCATGGGGTTCCCCATTTTCCTCGGTGGCTTGGACACCCGAGGCCCATATCTGTACATTGTGCCGGTCGGCAGAATGTCTGAGATTTCGCTCTGAAAACAGACTTGGGGTTACTTGTGTTTTAGGCTTTCCCCTTGGCGGCTAGGTAGGTGCACCCACACATGTGAGGTACCGTTTTCATCGGGACACCTGTGGGAACGTGTGACGGTAGGCCATGTGTTGTTGGGGGCGTGTTTCGATGGGTGCGTCGAGCGAAATGTGCGGAAAAAGCATTTTTTCCCGACTTTTCGGACTTTGCTAGGCTGTCTGGGTAATAAAATCTGGGGCGATGTGCGCAAATCATATCTCTGCGGATTCCCACGGGTGTCCTCTTTTCGGAAATGCATGGGGTTCCTTGTTTTCCTCGGTGGCTTGGACACCCGAGGCCCATATCTGTACATTGTGCCGGTCGACAGGATGTCTGAGATTTCGCTCTGAAAACAGACTTGGGGTTACTTGTGTTTTAGGCTTTCCCTTTGGCGGCCAGGTAGGTGCACCCACACATGTGAGGTACCATTTTCATCGGGACACCTGTGGGAACGCGTGACAGTAGGCCATGTGTTGTTGGGGGCGTGTTTCGATGGGTGCGTCGAGCAAAATCTGCGGAAAAAGTGTTTTTTTTTCCCCACATTTCGGACTTTGCGGGGCTGTCTGGGTAAAAAATTCTGGGGCAATGTGCGCAAATCATACCTCTGCGGATTCCCACGGGTGTCCTCTTTTCGGAAATGCATGGGGTTCCCTGTTTTCCTCGGTGGCTTGGACACCCGAGGCCCATATCTGTACGTTGTGCCGGTCGGCAGAATGTCTGAGATTTCGCTCTGAAAACAGACTTGGGGTTACTTGTGTTTTAGGCTTTCCCCTTGGCGGTCAGGTAGGTGCACCCACACATGTGAGGTACCGTTTTCATCGGGACACCTGTGGGAACGTGTGACGGTAGGCCCTGTGTTGTTGGGGGCGTGTTTTGATGGGTGCGTCGAGCGAAATGTGCGGAAAAAGTGTTATTTTCCCGACATTTCGGACTTTGCAGGGCTGTCTGGGTAAAAAATTCTGGGGCGATGTGCGCAAATCATACCACTGCGGATTCCCACGGGTGTCCTCTTTTCGGAAATGCATGGGGTTCCCTGTTTTCCTTGGTGGCTTGGACACCCGAGGCCCATATCTGTACGTTGTGCCGGTCGGCAGAATGTCTGAGATTTCGCCCTGAAAACAGACTTGGGGTTACTTGTGTTTTAGGCTTTCCCCTTGGCGGCCAGGTAGGTGCACCCACACATGTGAGGTACCGTTTTCATAGGGACACCTGTGGGAACGCGTGACAGTAGGCCATGTGTTGTTGGGGGCGTGTTTCGATGGGTGCGTCGTGCGAAATGTGCAGAAAAGGTGTTTTTTTCCCGACATTTCGGAATTTGCGGGGCTGTCTGGGTAATAAATTCTGGGGCGATGTGCGCAAATCATACCTCTGCGGATTCCCACGGGTGTCCTCTTTTCGGAAATGGATGGGGTTCCCCATTTTCCTCTGTGGCTTGGACACCCGAGGCCCATATCTGTATGTTGTGCCGGTCGGCAGAATGTCTGAGATTTCGCCCTGAAAACAGACTTGGGGTTACTTGTGTTTTAGGCTTTCCCCTTGGCGGCCAGGTAGGTGCACCCACACATGTGAGGTACCGTTTTCATCGGGACACCTGTGGGAACGCGTGACAGTAGGCCATGTGTTGTTGGGGGCGTGTTTCGATGGGTGCGTCGAGCGAAATGTGCAGAAAAAGTGTTTTTTTCCCGACATTTCGGAATTTGCAGGGCTGTCTGGGTAAAAAATTCTGGGGCGATGTGCGCAAATCATACCTCTGCGGATTTCCACGGGTGTCCTCTTTTCGGAAATGCATGGGGTTCCCTGTTTTCCTCGGTGGCTTGGACACCCGAGGCCCATATCTGTACGTTGTGCCGGTCGGCAGAATGTCTGAGATTTCGCTCTGAAAACAGACTTGGGGTTACTTGTGTTTTAGGTTTTCCCCTTGGCGGCCAGGTAGGTGCACCCACACATGTGAGGTACCGTTTTCATCGGGACACCTGTGGGAACACGTGACAGTAGGCCATGTGTTGTTGGGGACGTGTTTTAATGGGTGAGTCGAGCAAAATGTGCAGAAAAAGTGTTTTTTTCCCGACACTTCGGACTTTGCGGGGCTGTCTGGGTAAAAAATTCTGGGGCGATGTGCGCAAATCATACCTGTGCGTATTCCCACGGGTGTCCTCTTTTCAGAAATGCATGGGGTTCCCTGTTTTCATCGGTGGCTTGGACACCCGAGGCCCATATCTGTACGTTGTGCCGGTTGGCAGAATGTCTGAGATTTCGCTCTGAAAACAGACTTGGGGTTACTTGTGTTTTAGGCTTTCCCTTGGCGGCCAGGTAGGTGCACCCACACATGTGAGGTACCGTTTTCATCGGGACACCTGTGGGAACGCGTGACGGTAGGCCATGTTTTGTTGGGGGCGTGTTTCGATGGGTGCGTCGAGCGAAATGTGCGGAAAAAGCGTTTTATTCCCCACATTTCGGACTTTGCAGGGCTGTCTGGGTAATAAATTCTGGGGCGATGTGCGCAAATCATACCTCTGCGGATTCCCACGGGTGTCCTATTTTCGGAAATGCATGGGGTTCCCTGTTTTCCTCAGTGGCTTGGACACCCGAGGCCCATATCTGTACATTGTGCCGGTCGGCAGAATGTCTGAGATTTCGCCATGAAAACAGACTTGGGGTTACTTGTGTTTTAGGCTTTCCCCTTGGCAGCCAAGTAGGTGCACCCACACATGTGAGGTACCGTTTTCATCGGGACACCTGTGGGAACGCGTGACGGTAGGCCCTGTGTTGTTGGGGGCGTGTTTTGATGGGTGCGTCGAGCGAAATGTGCAGAAAAAGTGTTATTTTCCCGACATTTCGGACTTTGCGGGGCTGTCTGGGTAAAAAATTCTGGGGCGATGTGCGCAAATCATACCGCTGTGGATTCCCACGGTTGTCCTCTTTTCGGAAATGCACGGGGTTCCCTGTTTTCCTCGGTGGTTTGGACACCCGAGGCCCATATCTGTACATTGTGCCGGTCGGCAGAATGTCTGAGATTTCGCTCTGAAAACAGACTTGGGGTTACTTGTGTTTTAGGCTTCCCCTTGGCGGCTAGGTAGGTGCACCCACACATGTGAGGTACCGTTTTCATCGGGACACCTGTGGGAACGTGTGACGGTAGGCCATGTGTTGTTGGGGGCGTGTTTCGATGGGTGCGTCGAGCGAAATGTGCGGAAAAAGCATTTTTTCCCGACTTTTCAGACTTTGCTAGGCTGTCTGGGTAATAAAATCTGGGGCGATGTGCGCAAATCAAATCTCTGCGGATTCCCACGGGTGTCCTCTTTTCGGAAATGCATGGGGTTCCTTGTTTTCCTCGGTGGCTTGGACACCCGAGGCCCATATCTGTACGTTGTGCCGGTCGACAGAATGTCTGAGATTTCGCTCTGAAAACAGACTTGGGGTTACTTGTGTTTTAGGCTTTCCCTTTGGCGGCCAGGTAGGTGCACCCACACATGTGAGGTACCATTTTCATCGGGACACCTGTGGGAACGCGTGACAGTAGGCCATGTGTTGTTGGGGGCGTGTTTCGATGGGTGCGTCGAGCAAAATCTGCGGAAAAAGTGTTTTTTTTTCCCCACATTTCGGACTTTGCGGGGCTGTCTGGGTAAAAAATTCTGGGGCAATGTGCGCAAATCATACCTCTGCGGATTCCCACGGGTGTCCTCTTTTCGGAAATGCATGGGGTTCCCTGTTTTCCTTGGTGGCTTGGACACCCGAGGCCCATATCTGTACGTTGTGCCGGTCGGCAGAATGTCTGAGATTTCGCCCTGAAAACAGACTTGGGGTTACTTGTGTTTTAGGCTTTCCCCTTGAAGGCCAGGTAGGTGCACCCACACATGTGAGGTACCGTTTTCATCGGGACACCTGTGGGAACGCGTGACAGTAGGCCATGTGTTGTTGGGGGCGTGTTTCGATGGGTGCGTCGAGCGAAATGTGCAGAAAAAGTGTTTTTTTCCCGACATTTCGGAATTTGCAGGGCTGTCTGGGTAAAAAATTCTGGGGCGATGTGCGCAAATCATACCTCTGCGGATTTCCACGGGTGTACTCTTTTCGGAAATGCATGGGGTTCCCTGTTTTCCTCGGTGGCTTGGACACCCGAGGTCCATATCTGTACGTTGTGCCGGTCGGCAGAATGTCTGAGATTTCGCTCTGAAAACAGACTTGGGGTTACTTGTGTTTTAGGCTTTCCGCTTGGCAGCCAAGTAGGTGCACCCACACATGTGAGGTACCGTTTTCATCGGGACACCTGTGGGAACGCGTGACGGTAGGCCCTGTGTTGTTGGGGGTGTGTTTTGATGGGTGCGTCGAGCGAAATGTGCAGAAAAAGTGTTATTTTCCCGACATTTCGGACTTTGCGGGGCTGTCTGGGTAAAAAATTCTGGGGCGATGTGCGCAAATCATACCGCTGCGGATTCCCACGGGTGTCCTCTTTTCGGAAATGCACGGGGTTCCCTGTTTTCCTCGGTGGTTTGGACACCCGAGGCCCATATCTGTACATTGTGCCGGTAGGCAGAATGTCTGAGATTTCGCTCTGAAAACAGACTTGGGGTTACTTGTGTTTGAGGCTTTCCCCTTGGCGGCTAGGTAGGTGCACCCACACATGTGAGGTACCGTTTTCATCGGGACACCTGTGGGAACGTGTGACGGTAGGCCATGTGTTGTTGGGGGCGTGTTTCGATGGGTGCGTCGAGCGAAATGTGCGGAAAAAGCATTTTTTCCCGACTTTTCGGACTTTGCTAGGCTGTCTGGGTAATAAAATCTGGGGCGATGTGCGCAAATCATATCTCTGCGGATTCCCACGGGTGTCCTCTTTTCGGAAATGCATGGGGTTCCTTGTTTTCCTCGGTGGCTTGGACACCCGAGGCCCATATCTGTACGTTGTGCCGGTCGACAGAATGTCTGAGATTTCGCTCTGAAAACAGACTTGGGGTTACTTGTGTTTTAGGCTTTCCCTTTGGCGGCCAGGTAGGTGCACCCACACATGTGAGGTACCATTTTCATCGGGACACCTGTGGGAACGCGTGACAGTAGGCCATGTGTTGTTGGGGGCGTGTTTCGATGGGTGCGTCGAGCAAAATCTGCGGAAAAAGTGTTTTTTTTTCCCCACATTTCGGACTTTGCGGGGCTGTCTGGGTAAAATTCTGGGGCAATGTGCGCAAATCATACCTCTGCGGATTCCCACGGGTGTCCTCTTTTCGGAAATGCATGGGGTTCCCTGTTTTCCTTGGTGGCTTGGACACCCGAGGGCCATATCTGTACGTTGTGCCGGTCGGCAGAATGTCTGAGATTTCGCTCTGAAAACAGACTTGGGGTTACTTGTGTTTTAGGTTTTCCCCTTGGCGGCCAGGTAGGTGCACCCACACATGTGAGGTACCGTTTTCATCGGGACACCTGTGGGAACACGTGACAGTAGGCCATGTGTTGTTGGGGACGTGTTTTAATGGGTGAGTCGAGCAAAATGTGCAGAAAAAGTGTTTTTTTCCCGACACTTCGGACTTTGCGGGGCTGTCTGGGTAAAAAATTCTGGGGCGATGTGCGCAAATCATACCTGTGCGTATTCCCACGGGTGTCCTCTTTTCAGAAATGCATGGGGTTCCCTGTTTTCATCGGTGGCTTGGACACCCGAGGCCCATATCTGTACGTTGTGCCGGTTGGCAGAATGTCTGAGATTTCGCTCTGAAAACAGACTTGGGGTTACTTGTGTTTTAGGCTTTCCCTTGGCGGCCAGGTAGGTGCACCCACACATGTGAGGTACCGTTTTCATCGGGACACCTGTGGGAACGCGTGACGGTAGGCCATGTGTTGTTGGGGGCGTGTTTCGATGGGTGCGTCGAGCGAAATGTGCGGAAAAAGCGTTTTATTCCCCACATTTCGGACTTTGCAGGGCTGTCTGGGTAATAAATTCTGGGGCGATGTGCGCAAATCATACCTCTGCGGATTCCCACGGGTGTCCTCTTTTCGGAAATGCATGGGGTTCCCTGTTTTCCTCAGTGGCTTGGACACCCGAGGCCCATATCTGTACATTGTGCCGGTCGGCAGAATGTCTGAGATTTCGCCATGAAAACAGACTTGGGGTTACTTGTGTTTTAGGCTTTCCCCTTGGCGGCCAGGTAGGTGCACCCACACATGTTAGGTACCCTTTTCATCGAGACACCTGTGGGAACGCATGACAGTAGGCCATGTGTTGTTGGGGTGTGTTTCGATGGGTGTGTCGAGCGAAATGTGCGGAAAAGGCGTTTTTTTGCCGACATTTCAGACTTTGCGGGGCTGTCTGGGTAATAAAATCTGGGGCGATGTGCGCAAATCATACCTCTGCTTATTCCCACGGGTGTCCTCTTTTCGGAAATGCATGGGGTTCCCTGTTTTCCATGGTGGCTTGGACACCCGAGGGCCATATCTGTACGTTGTGCCGGTCGGCAGAATGTCTGAGATTTCGCTCTGAAAACAGACTTGGGGTTACTTGTGTTTTAGGCTTTCCCCTTGGCAGCCAAGTAGGTGCACCCACACATGTGAGGTACCGTTTTCATCGGGACACCTGTGGGAACGTGTGACGGTAGGCCATGTGTTGTTGGGGGCGTGTTTCGATGGGTGCGTCGAGCGAAATGTGCGGAAAAAGTGTTTTTTTCCCGACATTTCGTACTTTGCGTGGCTGTCTGAGTAAAAAATTCTGGGGCGATGTGCGCAAATCATACCTGTGCGTATTCCCAAGGGTGTCCTCTTTGCGGAAGTGCATGGGGTTCCCTGTTTTCCTCGGTGGCTTGGACACCCGAGGCCCATATCTGTACGTTGTGCCGGTCAGCAGAATGTCTGAGATTTCTCTCTGAAAACAGACTTGGGGTTACTTGTGTTTTAGGCTTTCCCCTTGGCGGCCAGGTAGGTGCACCCACACATGTGAGGTACCGTTTTCATCGGGACACCTGTGGAAACTCAAGACAGCAGGCCATGTGTTGTTGGGGGCGTGTTTTGATGAGTGAGTCGAGCGAAATGTGCGGAAAAAGCGTTTTTTCTCCACATTTCGGACTTTGCAGGGCTGTCTGGGTAATAAATTCTGGGGCAATGTGCGCAAATCATACCTCTGCGGATTCCCACGGGAGTCCTCTTTTCGGAAATGCATGGGGTTCCCTGTTTTCCTCGGTGGCTTGGACACCCGAGGCCCATATCTGTACGTTGTGCCGGTCGGCAGAATGTCTGAGATTTCGCCATGAAAACAGACTTGGGGTTACTTGTGTTTTAGGCTTTCCCCTTGGCGGCCAGGTAGGTGCACCCACACATGTTAGGTACCGTTTTCATCGGGACACCTGTGGGAACGCTTGACTGTAGGCCAGGTGTTTTTGGGGGCGTGTTTCGATGGGTGCGTCGAGCGAAATGTGCGGAAAAAGCGTTTTTTTCCCCACATTTCGGAATTTGCAGGGCTGTCTGGGTAATAAATTCTGGGGCGATGTGCGCAAATCATACCTCTGCGGATTCCCACGGGTGTCCTCTTTTCGGAAATGGATGGGGTTCCCTATTTTCCTCGGTGGCTTGGAGACCCGAGGCCCATATCTGTACGTTGGGCCAGTCGGCAGAATGTCTGAGATTTCGCCCTGAAAACAGACTTGGGGTTACTTGTGTTTTAGGCTTTCCCCTTGGCGGCCATGTAGGTGCACCCACACATGTGAGGTACCGTTTTCATTGGGACACCTGTGGGAACGCGTGACAATAGGCCATGTGTTGTTGGGGGCGTGTTTCGATGGGTGCGTCGAGCGAAATGTGCAGAAAAAGTGTTTTTTTCCCGACATTTCGGAATTTGCGGGGCTGTCTGGGTAAAAAATTCCTGGGCGATGTGCGCAAATCATACCTCTGCGGATTTCCACAGGTGTCCTCTTTTCGGAAATGCATGGGGTTCCCTGTTTTCCTCGGTGGCTTGGACACCCGAGGCCCATATCTGTACGTTGTGCCGGTCGGCAGAATGTCTGAGATTTCGCTCTGAAAACAGACTTGGGGTTACTTGTGTTTTAGGCTTTCCCCTTGGCGGTCAGGTAGGTGCACCCACACATGTGAGGTACCGTTTTCATCGGGACACCTGTGGGAACGCGTGACGGTAGGCCCTGTGTTGTTGGGGGCGTGTTTTGATGGGTGCGTCGAGCGAAATGTGCGGAAAAAGTGTTATTTTCCCGACATTTCGGACTTTGCAGGGCTGTCTGGGTAAAAAATTCTGGGGCGATGTGCGCAAATCATACCACTGCGGATTCCCACGGGTGTCCTCTTTTCGGAAATGCATGGGGTTCCCTGTTTTCCTCGGTGGTTTGGACACCCGAGGCCCATATCTGTACGTTGTGCCGGTCGACAGAATGTCTGAGATTTCGCTCTGAAAACAGACTTGGGGTTACTTGTGTTTTAGGCTTTCCCCTTGGCGGCCAGGTAGGTGCACCCACACATGTGAGGTACCATTTTTATCGGGACACCTGTGGGAACGCGTGACAGTAGGCCATGTGTTGTTGGGGGCGTGTTTCGTTGGTTGCGTTGAGCGAAATGTGCGGAAAAAGCGTTTTTTCCCCCACATTTCGGACTTTGCAGGGCTGTCTGGGTAATAAATTCTGGGGCGATGTGCGCAAATCATACCTCTGCGGATTCCCACGGGTGTCCTCTTTTCGGAAAAGCATGGGGTTCCCCATTTTCCTCGGTGGCTTGGACACCCGAGGCCCATATCTGTACATTGTGCCGGTCGGCAGAATGTCTGAGATTTCGCTCTGAAAACAGACTTGGGGTTACTTGTGTTTTAGGCTTTCCCCTTGGCGGCTAGGTAGGTGCACCCACACATGTGAGGTACCGTTTTCATCGGGACACCTGTGGGAACGTGTGACGGTAGGCCATGTGTTGTTGGGGGCGTGTTTCGATGGGTGCGTCGAGCGAAATGTGCGGAAAAAGCATTTTTTCCCGACTTTTCGGACTTTGCTAGGCTGTCTGGGTAATAAAATCTGGGGCGATGTGCGCAAATCATATCTCTGCGGATTCCCACGGGTGTCCTCTTTTCGGAAATGCATGGGGTTCCTTGTTTTCCTCGGTGGCTTGGACACCCGAGGCCCATATCTGTACATTGTGCCGGTCGACAGGATGTCTGAGATTTCGCTCTGAAAACAGACTTGGGGTTACTTGTGTTTTAGGCTTTCCCTTTGGCGGCCAGGTAGGTGCACCCACACATGTGAGGTACCATTTTCATCGGGACACCTGTGGGAACGCGTGACAGTAGGCCATGTGTTGTTGGGGGCGTGTTTCGATGGGTGCGTCGAGCAAAATCTGCGGAAAAAGTGTTTTTTTTTCCCCACATTTCGGACTTTGCGGGGCTGTCTGGGTAAAAAATTCTGGGGCAATGTGCGCAAATCATACCTCTGCGGATTCCCACGGGTGTCCTCTTTTCGGAAATGCATGGGGTTCCCTGTTTTCCTCGGTGGCTTGGACACCCGAGGCCCATATCTGTACGTTGTGCCGGTCGGCAGAATGTCTGAGATTTCGCTCTGAAAACAGACTTGGGGTTACTTGTGTTTTAGGCTTTCCCCTTGGCGGTCAGGTAGGTGCACCCACACATGTGAGGTACCGTTTTCATCGGGACACCTGTGGGAACGCGTGACGGTAGGCCCTGTGTTGTTGGGGGCGTGTTTTGATGGGTGCGTCGAGCGAAATGTGCGGAAAAAGTGTTATTTTCCCGACATTTCGGACTTTGCAGGGCTGTCTGGGTAAAAAATTCTGGGGCGATGTGCGCAAATCATACCACTGCGGATTCCCACGGGTGTCCTCTTTTCGGAAATGCATGGGGTTCCCTGTTTTCCTTGGTGGCTTGGACACCCGAGGCCCATATCTGTACGTTGTGCCGGTCGGCAGAATTTCTGAGATTTCGCCCTGAAAACAGACTTGGGGTTACTTGTGTTTTAGGCTTTCCCCTTGGCGGCCAGGTAGGTGCACCCACACATGTGAGGTACCGTTTTCATAGGGACACCTGTGGGAACGCGTGACAGTAGGCCATGTGTTGTTGGGGGCGTGTTTCGATGGGTGCGTCGTGCGAAATGTGCAGAAAAGGTGTTTTTTTCCCGACATTTCGGAATTTGCGGGGCTGTCTGGGTAATAAATTCTGGGGCGATGTGCGCAAATCATACCTCTGCGGATTCCCACGGGTGTCCTCTTTTCGGAAATGGATGGGGTTCCCCATTTTCCTCTGTGGCTTGGACACCCGAGGCCCATATCTGTATGTTGTGCCGGTCGGCAGAATGTCTGAGATTTCGCCCTGAAAACAGACTTGGGGTTACTTGTGTTTTAGGCTTTCCCCTTGGCGGCCAGGTAGGTGCACCCACACATGTGAGGTACCGTTTTCATCGGGACACCTGTGGGAACGCGTGACAGTAGGCCATGTGTTGTTGGGGGCGTGTTTCGATGGGTGCGTCGAGCGAAATGTGCAGAAAAAGTGTTTTTTTCCCGACATTTCGGAATTTGCAGGGCTGTCTGGGTAAAAAATTCTGGGGCGATGTGCGCAAATCATACCTCTGCGGATTTCCACGGGTGTCCTCTTTTCGGAAATGCATGGGGTTCCCTGTTTTCCTCGGTGGCTTGGACACCCGAGGCCCATATCTGTACGTTGTGCCGGTCGGCAGAATGTCTGAGATTTCGCTCTGAAAACAGACTTGGGGTTACTTGTGTTTTAGGCTTTCCCCTTGGCAGCCAAGTAGGTGCACCCACACATGTGAGGTACCGTTTTCATCGGGACACCCGTGGGAACGCGTGACGGTAGGCCCTGTGTTGTTGGGGGCGTGTTTTGATGGGTGCGTCGAGCGAAATGTGCAGAAAAAGTGTTATTTTCCCGACATTTCGGACTTTGCGGGGCTGTCTGGGTAAAAAATTCTGGGGCGATGTGCGCAAATCATACCGCTGTGGATTCCCACGGTTGTCCTCTTTTCGGAAATGCACGGGGTTCCCTGTTTTCCTCGGTGGTTTGGACACCCGAGGCCCATATCTGTACGTTGTGCCGGTCGGCAGAATGTCTGAGATTTCGCTCTGAAAACAGACTTGGGGTTACTTGTGTTTTAGGCTTTCCCCTTGGCGGTCAGGTAGGTGCACCCACACATGTGAGGTACCGTTTTCATCGGGACACCTGTGGGAACGCGTGACGGTAGGCCCTGTGTTGTTGGGGGCGTGTTTTGATGGGTGCGTCGAGCGAAATGTGCGGAAAAAGTGTTATTTTCCCGACATTTCGGACTTTGCAGGGCTGTCTGGGTAAAAAATTCTGGGGCGATGTGCGCAAATCATACCACTGCGGATTCCCACGGGTGTCCTCTTTTCGGAAATGCATGGGGTTCCCTGTTTTCCTTGGTGGCTTGGACACCCGAGGCCCATATCTGTACGTTGTGCCGGTCGGCAGAATGTCTGAGATTTCGCCCTGAAAACAGACTTGGGGTTACTTGTGTTTTAGGCTTTCCCCTTGGCGGCCAGGTAGGTGCACCCACACATGTGAGGTACCGTTTTCATAGGGACACCTGTGGGAACGCGTGACAGTAGGCCATGTGTTGTTGGGGGCGTGTTTCGATGGGTGCGTCGTGCGAAATGTGCAGAAAAGGTGTTTTTTTCCCGACATTTCGGAATTTGCGGGGCTGTCTGGGTAATAAATTCTGGGGCGATGTGCGCAAATCATACCTCTGCGGATTCCCACGGGTGTCCTCTTTTCGGAAATGGATGGGGTTCCCCATTTTCCTCTGTGGCTTGGACACCCGAGGCCCATATCTGTATGTTGTGCCGGTCGGCAGAATGTCTGAGATTTCGCCCTGAAAACAGACTTGGGGTTACTTGTGTTTTAGGCTTTCCCCTTGGCGGCCAGGTAGGTGCACCCACACATGTGAGGTACCGTTTTCATCGGGACACCTGTGGGAACGCGTGACAGTAGGCCATGTGTTGTTGGGGGCGTGTTTCGATGGGTGCGTCGAGCGAAATGTGCAGAAAAAGTGTTATTTTCCCGACATTTCGGACTTTGCGGGGCTGTCTGGGTAAAAAATTCTGGGGCGATGTGCGCAAATCATACCTCTGCGGATTTCCACGGGTGTCCTCTTTTCGGAAATGCATGGGGTTCCCTGTTTTCCTCGGTGGCTTGGACACCCGAGGCCCATATCTGTACGTTGTGCCGGTCGGCAGAATGTCTGAGATTTCGCTCTGAAAACAGACTTGGGGTTACTTGTGTTTTAGGCTTTCCCCTTGGCAGCCAAGTAGGTGCACCCACACATGTGAGGTACCGTTTTCATCGGGACACCCGTGGGAACGCGTGACGGTAGGCCCTGTGTTGTTGGGGGCGTGTTTTGATGGGTGCGTCGAGCGAAATGTGCAGAAAAAGTGTTATTTTCCCGACATTTCGGACTTTGCGGGGCTGTCTGGGTAAAAAATTCTGGGGCGATGTGCGCAAATCATACCGCTGTGGATTCCCACGGTTGTCCTCTTTTCGGAAATGCACGGGGTTCCCTGTTTTCCTCGGTGGTTTGGACACCCGAGGCCCATATCTGTACATTGTGCCGGTCGGCAGAATGTCTGAGATTTCGCTCTGAAAACAGACTTGGGGTTACTTGTGTTTTAGGCTTCCCCTTGGCGGCTAGGTAGGTGCACCCACACATGTGAGGTACCGTTTTCATCGGGACACCTGTGGGAACGTGTGACGGTAGGCCATGTGTTGTTGGGGGCGTGTGTCGATGGGTGCGTCGAGCGAAATGTGCGGAAAAAGCATTTTTTCCCGACTTTTCGGACTTTGCTAGGCTGTCTGGGTAATAAAATCTGGGGCGATGTGCGCAAATCAAATCTCTGCGGATTCCCACGGGTGTCCTCTTTTCGGAAATGCATGGGGTTCCCTGTTTTCCTCGGTGGCTTGGACACCCGAGGCCCATATCTGTACGTTGTGCCGGTCGGCAGAATGTCTGAGATTTCGCTCTGAAAACAGACTTGGGGTTACTTGTGTTTTAGGCTTTCCCCTTGGCAGCCAAGTAGGTGCACCCACACATGTGAGGTACCGTTTTCATCGGGACACCCGTGGGAACGCGTGACGGTAGGCCCTGTGTTGTTGGGGGCGTGTTTTGATGGGTGCGTCGAGCGAAATGTGCAGAAAAAGTGTTATTTTCCCGACATTTCGGACTTTGCGGGGCTGTCTGGGTAAAAAATTCTGGGGCGATGTGCGCAAATCATACCGCTGTGGATTCCCACGGTTGTCCTCTTTTCGGAAATGCACGGGGTTCCCTGTTTTCCTCGGTGGTTTGGACACCCGAGGCCCATATCTGTACATTGTGCCGGTCGGCAGAATGTCTGAGATTTCGCTCTGAAAACAGACTTGGGGTTACTTGTGTTTTAGGCTTCCCCTTGGCGGCTAGGTAGGTGCACCCACACATGTGAGGTACCGTTTTCATCGGGACACCTGTGGGAACGTGTGACGGTAGGCCATGTGTTGTTGGGGGCGTGTGTCGATGGGTGCGTCGAGCGAAATGTGCGGAAAAAGCATTTTTTCCCGACTTTTCGGACTTTGCTAGGCTGTCTGGGTAATAAAATCTGGGGCGATGTGCGCAAATCAAATCTCTGCGGATTCCCACGGGTGTCCTCTTTTCGGAAATGCATGGGGTTCCTTGTTTTCCTCGGTGGCTTGGACACCCGAGGCCCATATCTGTACGTTGTGCCGGTCGACAGAATGTCTGAGATTTCGCTCTGAAAACAGACTTGGGGTTACTTGTGTTTTAGGCTTTCCCTTTGGCGGCCAGGTAGGTGCACCCACACATGTGAGGTACCATTTTCATCGGGACACCTGTGGGAACGCGTGACAGTAGGCCATGTGTTGTTGGGGGCGTGTTTCGATGGGTGCGTCAAGCAAAATCTGCGGAAAAAGTGTTTTTTTTTCCCCACATTTCGGACTTTGCGGGGCTGTCTGGGTAAAAAATTCTGGGGCAATGTGCGCAAATCATACCTCTGCGGATTCCCACGGGTGTCCTCTTTTCGGAAATGCATGGGGTTCCCTGTTTTCCTTGGTGGCTTGGACACCCGAGGCCCATATCTGTACGTTGTGCCGGTCGGCAGAATGTCTGAGATTTCGCCCTGAAAACAGACTTGGGGTTACTTGTGTTTTAGGCTTTCCCCTTGGCGGCCAGGTAGGTGCACCCACACATGTGAGGTACCGTTTTCATCGGGACACCTGTGGGAACGCGTGACAGTAGGCCATGTGTTGTTGGGGGCGTGTTTCGATGGGTGCGTCGAGCGAAATGTGCAGAAAAAGTGTTTTTTTCCCGACATTTCGGAATTTGCAGGGCTGTCTGGGTAAAAAATTCTGGGGCGATGTGCGCAAATCATACCTCTGCGGATTTCCACGGGTGTCCTCTTTTCGGAAATGCATGGGGTTCCCTGTTTTCCTCGGTGGCTTGGACACCCGAGGCCCATATCTGTACGTTGTGCCGGTCGGCAGAATGTCTGAGATTTCGCTCTGAAAACAGACTTGGGGTTACTTGTGTTTTAGGCTTTCCGCTTGGCAGCCAAGTAGGTGCACCCACACATGTGAGGTACCGTTTTCATCGGGACACCTGTGGGAACGCGTGACGGTAGGCCCTGTGTTGTTGGGGGTGTGTTTTGATGGGTGCGTCGAGCGAAATGTGCAGAAAAAGTGTTATTTTCCCGACATTTCGGACTTTGCGGGGCTGTCTGGGTAAAAAATTCTGGGGCGATGTGCGCAAATCATACCGCTGCGGATTCCCACGGGTGTCCTCTTTTCGGAAATGCACGGGGTTCCCTGTTTTCCTCGGTGGTTTGGACACCCGAGGCCCATATCTGTACATTGTGCCGGTAGGCAGAATGTCTGAGATTTCGCTCTGAAAACAGACTTGGGGTTACTTGTGTTTGAGGCTTTCCCCTTGGCGGCTAGGTAGGTGCACCCACACATGTGAGGTACCGTTTTCATCGGGACACCTGTGGGAACGTGTGACGGTAGGCCATGTGTTGTTGGGGGCGTGTTTCGATGGGTGCGTCGAGCGAAATGTGCGGAAAAAGCATTTTTTCCCGACTTTTCGGACTTTGCTAGGCTGTCTGGGTAATAAAATCTGGGGCGATGTGCGCAAATCATATCTCTGCGGATTCCCACGGGTGTCCTCTTTTCGGAAATGCATGGGGTTCCTTGTTTTCCTCGGTGGCTTGGACACCCGAGGCCCATATCTGTACGTTGTGCCGGTCGACAGAATGTCTGAGATTTCGCTCTGAAAACAGACTTGGGGTTACTTGTGTTTTAGGCTTTCCCTTTGGCGGCCAGGTAGGTGCACCCACACATGTGAGGTACCATTTTCATCGGGACACCTGTGGGAACGCGTGACAGTAGGCCATGTGTTGTTGGGGGCGTGTTTCGATGGGTGCGTCGAGCAAAATCTGCGGAAAAAGTGTTTTTTTTTCCCCACATTTCGGACTTTGCGGGGCTGTCTGGGTAAAAAATTCTGGGGCAATGTGCGCAAATCATACCTCTGCGGATTCCCACGGGTGTCCTCTTTTCGGAAATGCATGGGGTTCCCTGTTTTCCTTGGTGGCTTGGACACCCGAGGGCCATATCTGTACGTTGTGCCGGTCGGCAGAATGTCTGAGATTTCGCTCTGAAAACAGACTTGGGGTTACTTGTGTTTTAGGTTTTCCCCTTGGCGGCCAGGTAGGTGCACCCACACATGTGAGGTACCGTTTTCATCGGGACACCTGTGGGAACACGTGACAGTAGGCCATGTGTTGTTGGGGACGTGTTTTAATGGGTGAGTCGAGCAAAATGTGCAGAAAAAGTGTTTTTTTCCCGACACTTCGGACTTTGCGGGGCTGTCTGGGTAAAAAATTCTGGGGCGATGTGCGCAAATCATACCTGTGCGTATTCCCACGGGTGTCCTCTTTTCAGAAATGCATGGGGTTCCCTGTTTTCATCGGTGGCTTGGACACCCGAGGCCCATATCTGTACGTTGTGCCGGTTGGCAGAATGTCTGAGATTTCGCTCTGAAAACAGACTTGGGGTTACTTGTGTTTTAGGCTTTCCCTTGGCGGCCAGGTAGGTGCACCCACACATGTGAGGTACCGTTTTCATCGGGACACCTGTGGGAACGCGTGACGGTAGGCCATGTTTTGTTGGGGGCGTGTTTCGATGGGTGCGTCGAGCGAAATGTGCGGAAAAAGCGTTTTATTCCCCACATTTCGGACTTTGCAGGGCTGTCTGGGTAATAAATTCTGGGGCGATGTGCGCAAATCATACCTCTGCGGATTCCCACGGGTGTCCTATTTTCGGAAATGCATGGGGTTCCCTGTTTTCCTCAGTGGCTTGGACACCCGAGGCCCATATCTGTACATTGTGCCGGTCGGCAGAATGTCTGAGATTTCGCCATGAAAACAGACTTGGGGTTACTTGTGTTTTAGGCTTTCCCCTTGGCGGCCAGGTAGGTGCACCCACACATGTTAGGTACCCTTTTCATCGAGACACCTGTGGGAACGCATGACAGTAGGCCATGTGTTGTTGGGGTGTGTTTCGATGGGTGTGTCGAGCGAAATGTGCGGAAAAGGCGTTTTTTTGCCGACATTTCAGACTTTGCGGGGCTGTCTGGGTAATAAAATCTGGGGCGATGTGCGCAAATCATACCTCTGCTTATTTCCACGGGTGTCCTCTTTTCGGAAATGCATGGGGTTCCCTGTTTTCCATGGTGGCTTGGACACCCGAGGGCCATATCTGTACGTTGTGCCGGTCGGCAGAATGTCTGAGATTTCGCTCTGAAAACAGACTTGGGGTTACTTGTGTTTTAGGCTTTCCCCTTGGCAGCCAAGTAGGTGCACCCACACATGTGAGGTACCGTTTTCATCGGGACACCTGTGGGAACGTGTGACGGTAGGCCATGTGTTGTTGGGGGCGTGTTTCGATGGGTGCGTCGAGCGAAATGTGCGGAAAAAGTGTTTTTTTCCCGACATTTCGTACTTTGCGTGGCTGTCTGAGTAAAAAATTCTGGGGCGATGTGCGCAAATCATACCGCTGCGGATTCCCACGGGTGTCCTCTTTTCGGAAATGCACGGGGTTCCCTGTTTTCCTCGGTGGTTTGGACACCCGAGGCCCATATCTGTACATTGTGCCGGTAGGCAGAATGTCTGAGATTTCGCTCTGAAAACAGACTTGGGGTTACTTGTGTTTGAGGCTTTCCCCTTGGCGGCTAGGTAGGTGCACCCACACATGTGAGGTACCGTTTTCATCGGGACACCTGTGGGAACGTGTGACGGTAGGCCATGTGTTGTTGGGGGCGTGTTTCGATGGGTGCGTCGAGCGAAATGTGCGGAAAAAGCATTTTTTCCCGACTTTTCGGACTTTGCTAGGCTGTCTGGGTAATAAAATCTGGGGCGATGTGCGCAAATCATATCTCTGCGGATTCCCACGGGTGTCCTCTTTTCGGAAATGCATGGGGTTCCTTGTTTTCCTCGGTGGCTTGGACACCCGAGGCCCATATCTGTACGTTGTGCCGGTCGACAGAATGTCTGAGATTTCGCTCTGAAAACAGACTTGGGGTTACTTGTGTTTTAGGCTTTCCCTTTGGCGGCCAGGTAGGTGCACCCACACATGTGAGGTACCATTTTCATCGGGACACCTGTGGGAACGCGTGACAGTAGGCCATGTGTTGTTGGGGGCGTGTTTCGATGGGTGCGTCGAGCAAAATCTGCGGAAAAAGTGTTT
Organism: Ambystoma mexicanum; assembly: GCF_040938575.1. Classification (NCBI taxonomy): domain Eukaryota; kingdom Metazoa; phylum Chordata; class Amphibia; order Caudata; family Ambystomatidae; genus Ambystoma; species Ambystoma mexicanum. Next base: position 837,512,591 of record NC_090935.1, on the reverse strand, counting down.
TTTTTTCCCCACATTTCGGACTTTGCGGGGCTGTCTGGGTAAAAAATTCTGGGGCAATGTGCGCAAATCATACCTCTGCGGATTCCCACGGGTGTCCTCTTTTCGGAAATGCATGGGGTTCCCTGTTTTCCTTGGTGGCTTGGACACCCGAGGGCCATATCTGTACGTTGTGCCGGTCGGCAGAATGTCTGAGATTTCGCTCTGAAAACAGACTTGGGGTTACTTGTGTTTTAGGTTTTCCCCTTGGCGGCCAGGTAGGTGCACCCACACATGTGAGGTACCGTTTTCATCGGGACACCTGTGGGAACACGTGACAGTAGGCCATGTGTTGTTGGGGACGTGTTTTAATGGGTGAGTCGAGCAAAATGTGCAGAAAAAGTGTTTTTTTCCCGACACTTCGGACTTTGCGGGGCTGTCTGGGTAAAAAATTCTGGGGCGATGTGCGCAAATCATACCTGTGCGTATTCCCACGGGTGTCCTCTTTTCAGAAATGCATGGGGTTCCCTGTTTTCATCGGTGGCTTGGACACCCGAGGCCCATATCTGTACGTTGTGCCGGTTGGCAGAATGTCTGAGATTTCGCTCTGAAAACAGACTTGGGGTTACTTGTGTTTTAGGCTTTCCCTTGGCGGCCAGGTAGGTGCACCCACACATGTGAGGTACCGTTTTCATCGGGACACCTGTGGGAACGCGTGACGGTAGGCCATGTTTTGTTGGGGGCGTGTTTCGATGGGTGCGTCGAGCGAAATGTGCGGAAAAAGCGTTTTATTCCCCACATTTCGGACTTTGCAGGGCTGTCTGGGTAATAAATTCTGGGGCGATGTGCGCAAATCATACCTCTGCGGATTCCCACGGGTGTCCTATTTTCGGAAATGCATGGGGTTCCCTGTTTTCCTCAGTGGCTTGGACACCCGAGGCCCATATCTGTACATTGTGCCGGTCGGCAGAATGTCTGAGATTTCGCCATGAAAACAGACTTGGGGTTACTTGTGTTTTAGGCTTTCCCCTTGGCGGCCAGGTAGGTGCACCCACACATGTTAGGTACCCTTTTCATCGAGACACCTGTGGGAACGCATGACAGTAGGCCATGTGTTGTTGGGGTGTGTTTCGATGGGTGTGTCGAGCGAAATGTGCGGAAAAGGCGTTTTTTTGCCGACATTTCAGACTTTGCGGGGCTGTCTGGGTAATAAAATCTGGGGCGATGTGCGCAAATCATACCTCTGCTTATTTCCACGGGTGTCCTCTTTTCGGAAATGCATGGGGTTCCCTGTTTTCCATGGTGGCTTGGACACCCGAGGGCCATATCTGTACGTTGTGCCGGTCGGCAGAATGTCTGAGATTTCGCTCTGAAAACAGACTTGGGGTTACTTGTGTTTTAGGCTTTCCCCTTGGCAGCCAAGTAGGTGCACCCACACATGTGAGGTACCGTTTTCATCGGGACACCTGTGGGAACGTGTGACGGTAGGCCATGTGTTGTTGGGGGCGTGTTTCGATGGGTGCGTCGAGCGAAATGTGCGGAAAAAGTGTTTTTTTCCCGACATTTCGTACTTTGCGTGGCTGTCTGAGTAAAAAATTCTGGGGCGATGTGCGCAAATCATACCTGTGCGTATTCCCAAGGGTGTCCTCTTTGCGGAAGTGCATGGGGTTCCCTGTTTTCCTCGGTGGCTTGGACACCCGAGGCCCATATCTGTACGTTGTGCCGGTCAGCAGAATGTCTGAGATTTCTCTCTGAAAACAGACTTGGGGTTACTTGTGTTTTAGGCTTTCCCCTTGGCGGCCAGGTAGGTGCACCCACACATGTGAGGTACCGTTTTCATCGGGACACCTGTGGAAACTCAAGACAGCAGGCCATGTGTTGTTGGGGGCGTGTTTTGATGAGTGAGTCGAGCGAAATGTGCGGAAAAAGCGTTTTTTCTCCACATTTCGGACTTTGCAGGGCTGTCTGGGTAATAAATTCTGGGGCAATGTGCGCAAATCATACCTCTGCGGATTCCCACGGGTGTCCTCTTTTCGGAAATGGATGGGGTTCCCTATTTTCCTCGGTGGCTTGGACACCCGAGGCCCATATCTGTACGTTGGGCCAGTCGGCAGAATGTCTGAGATTTCGCCCTGAAAACAGACTTGGGGTTACTTGTGTTTTAGGCTTTCCCCTTGGCGGTCAGGTAGGTGCACCCACACATGTGAGGTACCGTTTTCATCGGGACACCTGTGGGAACGCGTGACGGTAGGCCCTGTGTTGTTGGGGGCGTGTTTTGATGGGTGCGTCGAGCGAAATGTGCGGAAAAAGTGTTATTTTCCCGACATTTCGGACTTTGCAGGGCTGTCTGGGTAAAAAATTCTGGGGCGATGTGCGCAAATCATACCACTGCGGATTCCCACGGGTGTCCTCTTTTCGGAAATGCATGGGGTTCCCTGTTTTCCTCGGTGGTTTGGACACCCGAGGCCCATATCTGTACGTTGTGCCGGTCGACAGAATGTCTGAGATTTCGCTCTGAAAACAGACTTCGGGTTACTTGTGTTTTAGGCTTTCCCCTTGGCGGCCAGGTAGGTGCACCCACACATGTGAGGTACCATTTTTATCGGGACACCTGTGGGAACGCGTGACAGTAGGCTATGTGTTGTTGGGGGCGTGTTTCGTTGGTTGCGTTGAGCGAAATGTGCGGAAAAAGCGTTTTTTCCCCCACATTTCGGACTTTGCAGGGCTGTCTGGGTAATAAATTCTGGGGCGATGTGCGCAAATCATACCTCTGCGGATTCCCACGGGTGTCCTCTTTTCGGAAATGCATGGGGTTCCCCATTTTCCTCGGTGGCTTGGACACCCGAGGCCCATATCTGTACATTGTGCCGGTCGGCAGAATGTCTGAGATTTCGCTCTGAAAACAGACTTGGGGTTACTTGTGTTTTAGGCTTTCCCCTTGGCGGCTAGGTAGGTGCACCCACACATGTGAGGTACCGTTTTCATCGGGACACCTGTGGGAACGTGTGACGGTAGGCCATGTGTTGTTGGGGGCGTGTTTCGATGGGTGCGTCGAGCGAAATGTGCGGAAAAAGCATTTTTTCCCGACTTTTCGGACTTTGCTAGGCTGTCTGGGTAATAAAATCTGGGGCGATGTGCGCAAATCATATCTCTGCGGATTCCCACGGGTGTCCTCTTTTCGGAAATGCATGGGGTTCCTTGTTTTCCTCGGTGGCTTGGACACCCGAGGCCCATATCTGTACATTGTGCCGGTCGACAGGATGTCTGAGATTTCGCTCTGAAAACAGACTTGGGGTTACTTGTGTTTTAGGCTTTCCCTTTGGCGGCCAGGTAGGTGCACCCACACATGTGAGGTACCATTTTCATCGGGACACCTGTGGGAACGCGTGACAGTAGGCCATGTGTTGTTGGGGGCGTGTTTCGATGGGTGCGTCGAGCAAAATCTGCGGAAAAAGTGTTTTTTTTTCCCCACTTTTCGGACTTTGCGGGGCTGTCTGGGTAAAAAATTCTGGGGCAATGTGCGCAAATCATACCTCTGCGGATTCCCACGGGTGTCCTCTTTTCGGAAATGCATGGGGTTCCCTGTTTTCCTCGGTGGCTTGGACACCCGAGGCCCATATCTGTACGTTGTGCCGGTCGGCAGAATGTCTGAGATTTCGCTCTGAAAACAGACTTGGGGTTACTTGTGTTTTAGGCTTTCCCCTTGGCGGTCAGGTAGGTGCACCCACACATGTGAGGTACCGTTTTCATCGGGACACCTGTGGGAACGCGTGACGGTAGGCCCTGTGTTGTTGGGGGCGTGTTTTGATGGGTGCGTCGAGCGAAATGTGCGGAAAAAGTGTTATTTTCCCGACATTTCGGACTTTGCAGGGCTGTCTGGGTAAAAAATTCTGGGGCGATGTGCGCAAATCATACCACTGCGGATTCCCACGGGTGTCCTCTTTTCGGAAATGCATGGGGTTCCCTGTTTTCCTTGGTGGCTTGGACACCCGAGGCCCATATCTGTACGTTGTGCCGGTCGGCAGAATGTCTGAGATTTCGCCCTGAAAACAGACTTGGGGTTACTTGTGTTTTAGGCTTTCCCCTTGGCGGCCAGGTAGGTGCACCCACACATGTGAGGTACCGTTTTCATAGGGACACCTGTGGGAACGCGTGACAGTAGGCCATGTGTTGTTGGGGGCGTGTTTCGATGGGTGCGTCGTGCAAAATGTGCAGAAAAGGTGTTTTTTTCCCGACATTTCGGAATTTGCGGGGCTGTCTGGGTAATAAATTCTGGGGCGATGTGCGCAAATCATACCTCTGCGGATTCCCACGGGTGTCCTCTTTTCGGAAATGGATGGGGTTCCCCATTTTCCTCTGTGGCTTGGACACCCGAGGCCCATATCTGTATGTTGTGCCGGTCGGCAGAATGTCTGAGATTTCGCCCTGAAAACAGACTTGGGGTTACTTGTGTTTTAGGCTTTCCCCTTGGCGGCCAGGTAGGTGCACCCACACATGTGAGGTACCGTTTTCATCGGGACACCTGTGGGAACGCGTGACAGTAGGCCATGTGTTGTTGGGGGCGTGTTTCGATGGGTGCGTCGAGCGAAATGTGCAGAAAAAGTGTTTTTTTCCCGACATTTCGGAATTTGCAGGGCTGTCTGGGTAAAAAATTCTGGGGCGATGTGCGCAAATCATACCTCTGCGGATTTCCACGGGTGTCCTCTTTTCGGAAATGCATGGGGTTCCCTGTTTTCCTCGGTGGCTTGGACACCCGAGGCCCATATCTGTACGTTGTGCCGGTCGGCAGAATGTCTGAGATTTCGCTCTGAAAACAGACTTGGGGTTACTTGTGTTTTAGGCTTTCCCCTTGGCAGCCAAGTAGGTGCACCCACACATGTGAGGTACCGTTTTCATCGGGACACCTGTGGGAACGCGTGACGGTAGGCCCTGTGTTGTTGGGGGCGTGTTTTGATGGGTGCGTCGAGCGAAATGTGCAGAAAAAGTGTTATTTTCCCGACATTTCGGACTTTGCGGGGCTGTCTGGGTAAAAAATTCTGGGGCGATGTGCGCAAATCATACCGCTGTGGATTCCCACGGTTGTCCTCTTTTCGGAAATGCATGGGGTTCCCTGTTTTCCTCGGTGGTTTGGACACCCGAGGCCCATATCTGTACATTGTGCCGGTCGGCAGAATGTCTGAGATTTCGCTCTGAAAACAGACTTGGGGTTACTTGTGTTTTAGGCTTCCCCTTGGCGGCTAGGTAGGTGCACCCACACATGTGAGGTACCGTTTTCATCGGGAAACCTGTGGGAACGTGTGACGGTAGGCCATGTGTTGTTGGGGGCGTGTTTCGATGGGTGCGTCGAGCGAAATGTGCGGAAAAAGCATTTTTTCCCGACTTTTCGGACTTTGCTAGGCTGTCTGGGTAATAAAATCTGGGGCGATGTGCGCAAATCAAATCTCTGCGGATTCCCACGGGTGTCCTCTTTTCGGAAATGCATGGGGTTCCTTGTTTTCCTCGGTGGCTTGGACACCCGAGGCCCATATCTGTACGTTGTGCCAGTCGACAGAATGTCTGAGATTTCGCTCTGAAAACAGACTTGGGGTTACTTGTGTTTTAGGCTTTCCCTTTGGCGGCCAGGTAGGTGCACCCACACATGTGAGGTACCATTTTCATCGGGACACCTGTGGGAACGCGTGACAGTAGGCCATGTGTTGTTGGGGGCGTGTTTCGATGGGTGCGTCGAGCAAAATCTGCGGAAAAAGTGTTTTTTTTTCCCCACATTTCGGACTTTGCGGGGCTGTCTGGGTAAAAAATTCTGGGGCAATGTGCGCAAATCATACCTCTGCGGATTCCCACGGGTGTCCTCTTTTCGGAAATGCATGGGGTTCCCTGTTTTCCTTGGTGGCTTGGACACCCGAGGCCCATATCTGTACGTTGTGCCGGTCGGCAGAATGTCTGAGATTTCGCCCTGAAAACAGACTTGGGGTTACTTGTGTTTTAGGCTTTCCCCTTGGCGGCCAGGTAGGTGCACCCACACATGTGAGGTACCGTTTTCATCGGGACACCTGTGGGAACGCGTGACAGTAGGCCATGTGTTGTTGGGGGCGTGTTTCGATGGGTGCGTCGAGCGAAATGTGCAGAAAAAGTGTTTTTTTCCCGACATTTCGGAATTTGCAGGGCTGTCTGGGTAAAAAATTCTGGGGCGATGTGCGCAAATCATACCTCTGCGGATTTCCACGGGTGTCCTCTTTTCGGAAATGCATGGGGTTCCCTGTTTTCCTCGGTGGCTTGGACACCCGAGGCCCATATCTGTACGTTGTGCCGGTCGGCAGAATGTCTGAGATTTCGCTCTGAAAACAGACTTGGGGTTACTTGTGTTTTAGGCTTTCCGCTTGGCAGCCAAGTAGGTGCACCCACACATGTGAGGTACCGTTTTCATCGGGACACCTGTGGGAACGCGTGACGGTAGGCCCTGTGTTGTTGGGGGTGTGTTTTGATGGGTGCGTCGAGCGAAATGTGCAGAAAAAGTGTTATTTTCCCGACATTTCGGACTTTGCGGGGCTGTCTGGGTAAAAAATTCTGGGGCGATGTGCGCAAATCATACCGCTGCGGATTCCCACGGGTGTCCTCTTTTCGGAAATGCACGGGGTTCCCTGTTTTCCTCGGTGGTTTGGACACCCGAGGCCCATATCTGTACATTGTGCCGGTAGGCAGAATGTCTGAGATTTCGCTCTGAAAACAGACTTGGGGTTACTTGTGTTTGAGGCTTTCCCCTTGGCGGCTAGGTAGGTGCACCCACACATGTGAGGTACCGTTTTCATCGGGACACCTGTGGGAACGTGTGACGGTAGGCCATGTGTTGTTGGGGGCGTGTTTCGATGGGTGCGTCGAGCGAAATGTGCGGAAAAAGCATTTTTTCCCGACTTTTCGGACTTTGCTAGGCTGTCTGGGTAATAAAATCTGGGGCGATGTGCGCAAATCATATCTCTGCGGATTCCCACGGGTGTCCTCTTTTCGGAAATGCATGGGGTTCCTTGTTTTCCTCGGTGGCTTGGACACCCGAGGCCCATATCTGTACGTTGTGCCGGTCGACAGAATGTCTGAGATTTCGCTCTGAAAACAGACTTGGGGTTACTTGTGTTTTAGGCTTTCCCTTTGGCGGCCAGGTAGGTGCACCCACACATGTGAGGTACCATTTTCATCGGGACACCTGTGGGAACGCGTGACAGTAGGCCATGTGTTGTTGGGGGCGTGTTTCGATGGGTGCGTCGAGCAAAATCTGCGGAAAAAGTGTTTTTTTTTCCCCACATTTCCGACTTTGCGGGGCTGTCTGGGTAAAAAATTCTGGGGCAATGTGTGCAAATCATACCTCTGCGGATTCCCACGGGTGTCCTCTTTTCGGAAATGCATGGGGTTCCCTGTTTTCCTTGGTGGCTTGGACACCCGAGGGCCATATCTGTACGTTGTGCCGGTCGGCAGAATGTCTGAGATTTCGCTCTGAAAACAGACTTGGGGTTACTTGTGTTTTAGGTTTTCCCCTTGGCGGCCAGGTAGGTGCACCCACACATGTGAGGTACCGTTTTCATCGGGACACCTGTGGGAACACGTGACAGTAGGCCATGTGTTGTTGGGGACGTGTTTTAATGGGTGAGTCGAGCAAAATGTGCAGAAAAAGTGTTTTTTTCCCGACACTTCGGACTTTGCGGGGCTGTCTGGGTAAAAAATTCTGGGGCGATGTGCGCAAATCATACCTGTGCGTATTCCCACGGGTGTCCTCTTTTCAGAAATGCATGGGGTTCCCTGTTTTCATCGGTGGCTTGGACACCCGAGGCCCATATCTGTACGTTGTGCCGGTTGGCAGAATGTCTGAGATTTCGCTCTGAAAACAGACTTGGGGTTACTTGTGTTTTAGGCTTTCCCTTGGCGGCCAGGTAGGTGCACCCACACATGTGAGGTACCGTTTTCATCGGGACACCTGTGGGAACGCGTGACGGTAGGCCATGTGTTGTTGGGGGCGTGTTTCGATGGGTGCGTCGAGCGAAATGTGCGGAAAAAGCGTTTTATTCCCCACATTTCGGACTTTGCAGGGCTGTCTGGGTAATAAATTCTGGGGCGATGTGCGCAAATCATACCTCTGCGGATTCCCACGGGTGTCCTCTTTTCGGAAATGCATGGGGTTCCCTGTTTTCCTCAGTGGCTTGGACACCCGAGGCCCATATCTGTACATTGTGCCGGTCGGCAGAATGTCTGAGATTTCGCCATGAAAACAGACTTGGGGTTACTTGTGTTTTAGGCTTTCCCCTTGGCGGCCAGGTAGGTGCACCCACACATGTTAGGTACCCTTTTCATCGAGACACCTGTGGGAACGCATGACAGTAGGCCATGTGTTGTTGGGGTGTGTTTCGATGGGTGTGTCGAGCGAAATGTGCGGAAAAGGCGTTTTTTTGCCGACATTTCAGACTTTGCGGGGCTGTCTGGGTAATAAAATCTGGGGCGATGTGCGCAAATCATACCTCTGCTTATTCCCACGGGTGTCCTCTTTTCGGAAATGCATGGGGTTCCCTGTTTTCCATGGTGGCTTGGACACCCGAGGGCCATATCTGTACGTTGTGCCGGTCGGCAGAATGTCTGAGATTTCGCTCTGAAAACAGACTTGGGGTTACTTGTGTTTTAGGCTTTCCCCTTGGCAGCCAAGTAGGTGCACCCACACATGTGAGGTACCGTTTTCATCGGGACACCTGTGGGAACGTGTGACGGTAGGCCATGTGTTGTTGGGGGCGTGTTTCGATGGGTGCGTCGAGCGAAATGTGCGGAAAAAGTGTTTTTTTCCCGACATTTCGTACTTTGCGTGGCTGTCTGAGTAAAAAATTCTGGGGCGATGTGCGCAAATCATACCTGTGCGTAATCCCAAGGGTGTCCTCTTTGCGGAAGTGCATGGGGTTCCCTGTTTTCCTCGGTGGCTTGGACACCCGAGGCCCATATCTGTACGTTGTGCCGGTCAGCAGAATGTCTGAGATTTCTCTCTGAAAACAGACTTGGGGTTACTTGTGTTTTAGGCTTTCCCCTTGGCGGCCAGGTAGGTGCACCCACACATGTGAGGTACCGTTTTCATCGGGACACCTGTGGAAACTCAAGACAGCAGGCCATGTGTTGTTGGGGGCGTGTTTTGATGAGTGAGTCGAGCGAAATGTGCGGAAAAAGCGTTTTTTCTCCACATTTCGGACTTTGCAGGGCTGTCTGGGTAATAAATTCTGGGGCAATGTGCGCAAATCATACCTCTGCGGATTCCCACGGGAGTCCTCTTTTCGGAAATGCATGGGGTTCCCTGTTTTCCTCGGTGGCTTGGACACCCGAGGCCCATATCTGTACGTTGTGCCGGTCGGCAGAATGTCTGAGATTTCGCCATGAAAACAGACTTGGGGTTACTTGTGTTTTAGGCTTTCCCCTTGGCGGCCAGGTAGGTGCACCCACACATGTTAGGTACCGTTTTCATCGGGACACCTGTGGGAATGCTTGACTGTAGGCCAGGTGTTTTTGGGGGCGTGTTTCGATGGGTGCGTCGAGCGAAATGTGCGGAAAAAGCGTTTTTTTCCCCACATTTCGGAATTTGCAGGGCTGTCTGGGTAATAAATTCTGGGGCGATGTGCGCAAATCATACCTCTGCGGATTCCCACGGGTGTCCTCTTTTCGGAAATGGATGGGGTTCCCTATTTTCCTCGGTGGCTTGGACACCCGAGGCCCATATCTGTACGTTGGGCCAGTCGGCAGAATGTCTGAGATTTCGCCCTGAAAACAGACTTGGGGTTACTTGTGTTTTAGGCTTTCCCCTTGGCGGCCAGGTAGGTGCACCCACACATGTGAGGTACCGTTTTCATTGGGACACCTGTGGGAACGCGTGACAATAGGCCATGTGTTGTTGGGGGCGTGTTTCGATGGGTGCGTCGAGCGAAATGTGCAGAAAAAGTGTTTTTTTCCCGACATTTCGGAATTTGCGGGGCTGTCTGGGTAAAAAATTCCTGGGCGATGTGCGCAAATCATACCTCTGCGGATTTCCACAGGTGTCCTCTTTTCGGAAATGCATGGGGTTCCCTGTTTTCCTCGGTGGCTTGGACACCCGAGGCCCATATCTGTACGTTGTGCCGGTCGGCAGAATGTCTGAGATTTCGCTCTGAAAACAGACTTGGGGTTACTTGTGTTTTAGGCTTTCCCCTTGGCGGTCAGGTAGGTGCACCCACACATGTGAGGTACCGTTTTCATCGGGACACCTGTGGGAACGCGTGACGGTAGGCCCTGTGTTGTTGGGGGCGTGTTTTGATGGGTGCGTCGAGCGAAATGTGCGGAAAAAGTGTTATTTTCCCGACATTTCGGACTTTGCAGGGCTGTCTGGGTAAAAAATTCTGGGGCGATGTGCGCAAATCATACCACTGCGGATTCCCACGGGTGTCCTCTTTTCGGAAATGCATGGGGTTCCCTGTTTTCCTCGGTGGTTTGGACACCCGAGGCCCATATCTGTACGTTGTGCCGGTCGACAGAATGTCTGAGATTTCGCTCTGAAAACAGACTTGGGGTTACTTGTGTTTTAGGCTTTCCCCTTGGCGGCCAGGTAGGTGCACCCACACATGTGAGGTACCATTTTTATCGGGACACCTGTGGGAACGCGTGACAGTAGGCCATGTGTTGTTGGGGGCGTGTTTCGTTGGTTGCGTTGAGCGAAATGTGCGGAAAAAGCGTTTTTTCCCCCACATTTCGGACTTTGCAGGGCTGTCTGGGTAATAAATTCTGGGGCGATGTGCGCAAATCATACCTCTGCGGATTCCCACGGGTGTCCTCTTTTCGGAAATGCATGGGGTTCCCCATTTTCCTCGGTGGCTTGGACACCCGAGGCCCATATCTGTACATTGTGCCGGTCGGCAGAATGTCTGAGATTTCGCTCTGAAAACAGACTTGGGGTTACTTGTGTTTTAGGCTTTCCCCTTGGCGGCTAGGTAGGTGCACCCACACATGTGAGGTACCGTTTTCATCGGGACACCTGTGGGAACGTGTGACGGTAGGCCATGTGTTGTTGGGGGCGTGTTTCGATGGGTGCGTCGAGCGAAATGTGCGGAAAAAGCATTTTTTCCCGACTTTTCGGACTTTGCTAGGCTGTCTGGGTAATAAAATCTGGGGCGATGTGCGCAAATCATATCTCTGCGGATTCCCACGGGTGTCCTCTTTTCGGAAATGCATGGGGTTCCTTGTTTTCCTCGGTGGCTTGGACACCCGAGGCCCATATCTGTACATTGTGCCGGTCGACAGGATGTCTGAGATTTCGCTCTGAAAACAGACTTGGGGTTACTTGTGTTTTAGGCTTTCCCTTTGGCGGCCAGGTAGGTGCACCCACACATGTGAGGTACCATTTTCATCGGGACACCTGTGGGAACGCGTGACAGTAGGCCATGTGTTGTTGGGGGCGTGTTTCGATGGGTGCGTCGAGCAAAATCTGCGGAAAAAGTGTTTTTTTTTCCCCACATTTCGGACTTTGCGGGGCTGTCTGGGTAAAAAATTCTGGGGCAATGTGCGCAAATCATACCTCTGCGGATTCCCACGGGTGTCCTCTTTTCGGAAATGCATGGGGTTCCCTGTTTTCCTCGGTGGCTTGGACACCCGAGGCCCATATCTGTACGTTGTGCCGGTCGGCAGAATGTCTGAGATTTCGCTCTGAAAACAGACTTGGGGTTACTTGTGTTTTAGGCTTTCCCCTTGGCGGTCAGGTAGGTGCACCCACACATGTGAGGTACCGTTTTCATCGGGACACCTGTGGGAACGCGTGACGGTAGGCCCTGTGTTGTTGGGGGCGTGTTTTGATGGGTGCGTCGAGCGAAATGTGCGGAAAAAGTGTTATTTTCCCGACATTTCGGACTTTGCAGGGCTGTCTGGGTAAAAAATTCTGGGGCGATGTGCGCAAATCATACCACTGCGGATTCCCACGGGTGTCCTCTTTTCGGAAATGCATGGGGTTCCCTGTTTTCCTTGGTGGCTTGGACACCCGAGGCCCATATCTGTACGTTGTGCCGGTCGGCAGAATGTCTGAGATTTCGCCCTGAAAACAGACTTGGGGTTACTTGTGTTTTAGGCTTTCCCCTTGGCGGCCAGGTAGGTGCACCCACACATGTGAGGTACCGTTTTCATAGGGACACCTGTGGGAACGCGTGACAGTAGGCCATGTGTTGTTGGGGGCGTGTTTCGATGGGTGCGTCGTGCGAAATGTGCAGAAAAGGTGTTTTTTTCCCGACATTTCGGAATTTGCGGGGCTGTCTGGGTAATAAATTCTGGGGCGATGTGCGCAAATCATACCTCTGCGGATTCCCACGGGTGTCCTCTTTTCGGAAATGGATAGGGTTCCCCATTTTCCTCTGTGGCTTGGACACCCGAGGCCCATATCTGTATGTTGTGCCGGTCGGCAGAATGTCTGAGATTTCGCCCTGAAAACAGACTTGGGGTTACTTGTGTTTTAGGCTTTCCCCTTGGCGGCCAGGTAGGTGCACCCACACATGTGAGGTACCATTTTCATCGGGACACCTGTGGGAACGCGTGACAGTAGGCCATGTGTTGTTGGGGGCGTGTTTCGATGGGTGCGTCGAGCGAAATGTGCAGAAAAAGTGTTTTTTTCCCGACATTTCGGAATTTGCAGGGCTGTCTGGGTAAAAAATTCTGGGGCGATGTGCGCAAATCATACCTCTGCGGATTTCCACGGGTGTCCTCTTTTCGGAAATGCATGGGGTTCCCTGTTTTCCTCGGTGGCTTGGACACCCGAGGCCCATATCTGTACGTTGTGCCGGTCGGCAGAATGTCTGAGATTTCGCTCTGAAAACAGACTTGGGGTTACTTGTGTTTTAGGCTTTCCCCTTGGCAGCCAAGTAGGTGCACCCACACATGTGAGGTACCGTTTTCATCGAGACACCTGTGGGAACGTGTGACGGTAGGCCCTGTGTTGTTGGGGGCGTGTTTTGATGGGTGCGTCGAGCAAAATGTGCAGAAAAAGTGTTATTTTCCCGACATTTCGGACTTTGCGGGGCTGTCTGGGTAAAAAATTCTGGGGCGATGTGCGCAAATCATACCGCTGTGGATTCCCACGGTTGTCCTCTTTTCGGAAATGCACGGGGTTCCCTGTTTTCCTCGGTGGTTTGGACACCCGAGGCCCATATCTGTACATTGTGCCGGTCGGCAGAATGTCTGAGATTTCGCTCTGAAAACAGACTTGGGGTTACTTGTGTTTTAGGCTTTCCCTTTGGCGGCCAGGTAGCTGCACCCACACATGTGAGGTACCATTTTCATCGGGACACCTGTGGGAACGCGTGACAGTAGGCCATGTGTTGTTGGGGGCGTGTTTCGATGGGTGCGTCGAGCAAAATCTGCGGAAAAAGTGTTTTTTTTCCCCCACATTTCAGACTTTGCGGGGCTGTCTGGGTAAAAAATTCTGGGGCAATGTGCGCAAATCATACCTCTGCGGATTCCCACGGGTGTCCTCTTTTCGGAAATGCATGGGGTTCCCTGTTTTCCTTGGTGGCTTGGACACCCGAGGCCCATATCTGTACGTTGTGCCGGTCGGCAGAATGTCTGAGATTTCGCCCTGAAAACAGACTTGGGGTTACTTGTGTTTTAGGCTTTCCCCTTGGCGGCCAGGTAGGTGCACCCACACATGTGAGGTACCGTTTTCATCGGGACACCTGTGGGAACGCGTGACAGTAGGCCATGTGTTGTTGGGGGCGTGTTTCGATGGGTGCGTCGAGCGAAATGTGCAGAAAAAGTGTTTTTTTCCCGACATTTCGGAATTTGCAGGGCTGTCTGGGTAAAAAATTCTGGGGCGATGTGCGCAAATCATACCTCTGCGGATTTCCACGGGTGTCCTCTTTTCGGAAATGCATGGGGTTCCCTGTTTTCCTCGGTGGCTTGGACACCCGAGGCCCATATCTGTACGTTGTGCCGGTCGGCAGAATGTCTGAGATTTCGCTCTGAAAACAGACTTGGGGTTACTTGTGTTTTAGGCTTTCCGCTTGGCAGCCAAGTAGGTGCACCCACACATGTGAGGTACCGTTTTCATCGGGACACCTGTGGGAACGCGTGACGGTAGGCCCTGTGTTGTTGGGGGTGTGTTTTGATGGGTGCGTCGAGCGAAATGTGCAGAAAAAGTGTTATTTTCCCGACATTTCGGACTTTGCGGGGCTGTCTGGGTAAAAAATTCTGGGGCGATGTGCGCAAATCATACCGCTGCGGATTCCCACGGGTGTCCTCTTTTCGGAAATGCATGGGGTTCCCTGTTTTCCTCGGTGGTTTGGACACCCGAGGCCCATATCTGTACATTGTGCCGGTAGGCAGAATGTCTGAGATTTCGCTCTGAAAACAGACTTGGGGTTACTTGTGTTTGAGGCTTTCCCCTTGGCGGCTAGGTAGGTGCACCCACACATGTGAGGTACCGTTTTCATCGGGACACCTGTGGGAACGTGTGACGGTAGGCCATGTGTTGTTGGGGGCGTGTTTCGATGGGTGCGTCGAGCGAAATGTGCGGAAAAAGCATTTTTTCCCGACTTTTCGGACTTTGCTAGGCTGTCTGGGTAATAAAATCTGGGGCGATGTGCGCAAATCATATCTCTGCGGATTCCCACGGGTGTCCTCTTTTCGGAAATGCATGGGGTTCCTTGTTTTCCTCGGTGGCTTGGACACCCGAGGCCCATATCTGTACGTTGTGCCGGTCGACAGAATGTCTGAGATTTCGCTCTGAAAACAGACTTGGGGTTACTTGTGTTTTAGGCTTTCCCTTTGGCGGCCAGGTAGGTGCACCCACACATGTGAGGTACCATTTTCATCGGGACACCTGTGGGAACGCGTGACAGTAGGCCATGTGTTGTTGGGGGCGTGTTTCGATGGGTGCGTCGAGCAAAATCTGCGGAAAAAGTGTTTTTTTTTCCCCACATTTCGGACTTTGCGGGGCTGTCTGGGTAAAAAATTCTGGGGCAATGTGCGCAAATCATACCTCTGCGGATTCCCACGGGTGTCCTCTTTTCGGAAATGCATGGGGTTCCCTGTTTTCCTTGGTGGCTTGGACACCCGAGGCCCATATCTGTACGTTGTGCCGGTCGGCAGAATGTCTGAGATTTCGCTCTGAAAACAGACTTGGGGTTCCTTGTGTTTTAGGCTTTCCCTTTGGCGGCCAGGTAGGTGCACCCACACATGTGAGGTACCATTTTCATCAGGACACATGTGGGAATGCGTGACGGTAGGCCATGTGTTGTTGGGGGCGTGTTTCAATGGGTGCGTCGAGCAAAATGTGCGGAAAAAGTGTTTTTTTCCCGACATTTCGGACTTTGCAGGGCTGTCTGGGTAAAGAATTCTGGGGCGATGTGCGCAAATCATACCTCTGCGGATTCCCAATGGTGTCCTATTTTCGGAAATGCATGGGGTTCCCTGTTTTCCTCGGTGGCTTGGACACCCGAGGCCCATATCTGTACGTTGTGCCGGTCGGCAGAATGTCTGAGATTTCGCTCTGAAAACAGACTTGGTGTTAATTGTGTTTTAGGCTTTCCCCTTGGCGGCCAGGTAGGTGCACCCACGCATGTGAGGTACCATTTTCATCAGGACACATGTGGGAATGCGTGACGGTAGGCCATGTGTTGTTGGGGGCGTGTTTCAATGGGTGCGTCGAGCAAAATGTGCGGAAAAAGTGTTTTTTTCCTGACATTTTGGACTTTGCGGGGCTGTCTGGGTAAAAAATTCTGGGGCGATGTGCGCAAATCATACCATCATACCTCTGCGGATTCCCACGGGTGTCCTCTTTTTGGAAATGCATGGGGTTCCCTGTTTTCCTCGGTGGCTTGGACACCCGAGGCCCATATCTGTACGTTGTGCCGGTCGGCAGAATGTCTGAGATTTCGATCTGAAAACAGACTTGGGGTTACTTGTGTTTTAGGCTTTCCCCTTGGCGGCCAGGTAGGTGCACCCACACATGTGAGGTACCGTTTTCATCGGGACACCTGTGGGAACGCGTGACAGTAGGCCATGTGTTGTTCGGGGCGTGTTTCGATGGGTGCGTCGAGTGAAATGTGCCGAAAAAGCATTTTTTTCCCCACATTTCGGAATTTGCAGGGCTGTCTGGGTAATAAATTCTGGGGCGATGTGCGCAAATCATACTTCTGTGGATTCCCACGGGTGTCCTCTTTTCGGAAATGCATGGGGTTCCCTGTTTTCCTCAGTGGCTTGGACACCCGAGGCCCATATCCGTACGTTGTGCCTGTCGGCAGAATGTCTGAGATTTCGCCATGAAAACAGACTTGGGGTTACTTGTGTTTTAGGCTTTCCCCTTGGCGGCCAAGTAGGTGCACCCACACATGTGAGGTACCGTTTTCATCGGGACACCTGTGGGAACGCGTGACGGTAGGCCATGTGTTGTTGGGGGCGTGTTTCGATGGGTGCGTCGAGCGAAATCTGAGGAAAAAGTGTTTTTTTTCCTCACATTTCAGATTTTGCAGGGCTGTCTGGGTAAAAAATTCTGGGGCGATGTGCGCAAATCATACCTCTGCGGATTCCCACGGGTGCCCTCTTTTCGGAAATGCATGGGGTTCCCTGTTTTCCTCAGTGGCTTGGACACCCGAGGCCCATATCTGTACGTTGTGCCGGTCGGCAGAATGTCTGCGATTTCGCCATGAAAACAGACTGGGGGTTACTTGTGTTTTAGGCTTTCCCCTTGGCGGCCAGGTAGGTGCACCCACACATTTGAGGTACCGTTTACATCGGGACACATGTGGGAAGGTGTGACGGTAGGCCATGTGTTGTTGGGGGCGTGTTTCGATGGGTGCGTCGAGTGAAATGTGCGGAAAAAGCATTTTTTCCCGACTTTTCAGACTTTGCGGGGCTGTCTGGGTAATAAAATCTGGGGCGATGTGCGCAGTTCATACCTCTGCGGATTCCCACGGGTGTCCTCTTTTCGGAAATGCATGGGGTTCCCTGTTTTCCTCGGTGGCTTGGACACCCGAGGCCCATATCTGTACGTTGTGCCGGTCGCCAGAATGTCTGAGATTTCCCTCTGAAAACAAACTTGGGGTTACTTGTGTTTTAGGCTTTCCCCTTGGCGGCCAGGTAGATGCACCCACACATGTGAGGTACCGTTTTCACCGGGACACCTGTGGAAACGCGTGACGGTAGGCCATGTGTTGTTGGGGGCGTGTTTTGATGGGTGTTTCGAGTGAAATGTGCAGAAAAGGCGTTTTTTTCCCGACATTTCGGACTTTGGGGGCTGTCTGGGTAATAAAATCTGGGGTGATGTGCGCAAATCATACCTCTGCGGATTCCCACGGGTGTCCTCTTTTCGGAAATGCATGGGGTTCCCTGTTTTCCTGGGTGGATTGGACACCCGAGGGCCATATCTGTACGTTGTGCCGGTCGGCAGAATGTCTGAGATTTCGCTCTGAAAACAGACTTGGGGTTACTTGTGTTTTAGGTTTTCCCCTTGGCGGCCAGGTAGGTGCACCCACACATGTGAGGCACCGTTTTCATCGGGACACCTGTGGGAACACGTGACAGTAGGCCATGTGTTGTTGGGGACGTGTTTTAATGGGTGAGTCGAGCAAAATGTGCGGAAAAAGTGTTTTTTTCCCGACACTTCGGACTTTGCGGGGCTGTCTGGGTAAAAAATTCTGGGGCGATGTGCGCAAATCATACCTGTGCGTATTCCCACGGGTGTCCTCTTTTCAGAAATGCATGGGGTTCCCTGTTTTCCTCGGTGGCTTGGACACCCGAGGCCCATATCTGTACGTTGTGCCGGTTGGCAGAATGTCTGAGATTTCGCTCTGAAAACAGACTTGGGGTTACTTGTGTTTTAGGCTTTCCCCTTGGCGGCCAGGTAGGTGCACCCACACATGTGAGGTACCGTTTTCATCGGGACACCTGTGGGAACGCGTGACGGTAGGCCATGTGTTGTTGGGGGCGTGTTTCGATGGGTGCGTCGAGCGAAATGTGCGGAAAAAGCGTTTTATTCCCCACATTTCGGACTTTGCAGGGCTGTCTGGGTAATAAATTCTGGGGTGATGTGCGCAAATCATACCTCTGCGGATTCCCACGGGTGTCCTCTTTTCGGAAATGCATGGGGTTCCCTGTTTTCCTCGGTGGCTTGGACACCCGAGGCCCATATCTGTACATTGTGCCGGTCGGCAGAATGTCTGAGATTTCGCCATGAAAACAGACTTGGGGTTACTTGTGTTTTAGGCTTTCCCCTTGGCGGCCAGGTAGGTGCACCCACACATGTTAGTTACCGTTTTCATCGAGACACCTGTGGGAACGCATGACAGTAGGCCATGTGTTGTTGGGGTGTGTTTCGATGGGTGTGTCGAGCGAAATGTGCGGAAAAGGCGTTTTTTTGCCGACATTTCAGACTTTGCGGGGCTGTCTGGGTAATAAAATCTGGGGCGATGTGCGCAAATCATACCTCTGCTTATTCCCACGGGTGTCCTCTTTTCGGAAATGCATGGGGTTCCCTGTTTTCCATGGTGGCTTGGACACCCGAGGGCCATATCTGTACGTTGTGCCGGTCGGCAGAATGTCTGAGATTTCGCTCTGAAAACAGACTTGGGGTTACTTGTGTTTTAGGCTTTCCCCTTGGCAGCCAAGTAGGTGCACCCACACATGTGAGGTACCGTTTTCATCGGGACACCTGTGGGAACGTGTGACGGTAGGCCATGTGTTGTTGGGGGCGTGTTTCGATGGGTGCGTCGAGCGAAATGTGCGGAAAAAGTGTTTTTTTCCCGACATTTCGGACTTTGCGTGGCTGTCTGAGTAAAAAATTCTGGGGCGATGTGCGCAAATCATACCTGTGCGTATTCCCAAGGGTGTCCTCTTTGCGGAAGTGCATGGGGTTCCCTGTTTTCCTCGGTGGCTTGGACACCCGAGGCCCATATCTGTACATTGTGCCGGTCAGCAGAATGTCTGAGATTTCTCTCTGAAAACAGACTTGGGGTTACTTGTGTTTTAGGCTTTCCCCTTGGCGGCCAGGTAGGTGCACCCACACATGTGAGGTACCGTTTTCATCGGGACACCTGTGGAAACTCAAGACAGCAGGCCAAGTGTTGTTGGGGGCGTGTTTTGATGAGTGAGTCGAGCGAAATGTGCGGAAAAAGCGTTTTTTTCTCCACATTTCGGATTTTGCAGGGCTGTCTGGGTAATAAATTCTGGGGCGATGTGCGCAAATCATACCTCTGCGGATTCCCACGGGAGTCCTCTTTTCGGAAATGCATGGGGTTCCCTGTTTTCCTCGGTGGCTTGGACACCCGAGGCCCATATCTGTACGTTGTGCCGGTCGGCAGAATGTCTGAGATTTCGCCATGAAAACAGACTTGGGGTTACTTGTGTTTTAGGCTTTCCCCTTGGCGGCCAGGTAGGTGCACCCACACATGTTAGGTACCGTTTTCATCGGGACACCTGTGGGAACGCGTGACTGTAGGCCAGGTGTTTTTGGGGGCGTGTTTCGATGGGTGCGTCGAGCGAAATGTGCGGAAAAAGCGTTTTTTTCCCCACATTTCGGAATTTGCAGGGCTGTCTGGGTAATAAATTCTGGGGCGATGTGCGCAAATCATACCTCTGCGGATTCCCACGGGTGTCCTCTTTTCGGAAATGGATGGGGTTCCCTATTTTCCTCGGTGGCTTGGACACCCGAGGCCCATATCTGTACGTTGGGCCGGTCGGCAGAATGTCTGAGATTTCGCCCTGAAAACAGACTTGGGGTTACTTGTGTTTTAGGCTTTCCCCTTGGCGGCCAGGTAGGTGCACCCACACATGTGAGGTACCGTTTTCATTGGGACACCTGTGGAAAAACGTGACAGTAGGCCATGTGTTGTTGGGGGCGTGTTTCGATGGGTGCGTCGAGCGAAATGTGCAGAAAAAGTGTTTATTTCCCGACATTTCGGAATTTGCGGGGCTGTCTGGGTAAAAAATTCCTGGGCGATGTGCGCAAATCATACCTCTGCGGATTTCCACAGGTGTCCTCTTTTCGGAAATGCATGGGGTTCCCTGTTTTCCTCGGTGGCTTGGACACCCGAGGCCCATATCTGTACGTTGTGCCGGTCGGCAGAATGTCTGAGATTTCGCTCTGAAAACAGACTTGGGGTTACTTGTGTTTTAGGCTTTCCCCTTGGCGGCCAGGTAGGTGCACCCACACATGTGAGGTACCATTTTTATCGGGACACCTGTGGGAACGCGTGACAGTAGGCCATGTGTTGTTGGGGGCGTGTTTCGATGGTTGCGTTGAGCGAAATGTGCGGAAAAAGCATTTTTTTCCCCACATTTCGGACTTTGCAGGGCTGTCTGGGTAATAAATTCTGGGGCGATGTGCGCAAATCATACCTCTGCGGATTCCCACGGGTGTCCTCTTTTCGGAAATGCATGGGGTTCCCCATTTTCCTCGGTGGCTTGGACACCCGAGGCCCATATCTGTACGTTGTGCCGGTCGGCAGAATGTCTGAGATTTCGCCCTGAAAACAGACTTGGGGTTACTTGTGTTTTAGGCTTTCCCCTTGGCGGCCAGGTAGGTGCACCCACACATGTGAGGTACCGTTTTCATCGGGGCACCTGTGGGAACGCGTGACAGTAGGCCATGTGTTGTTGGGGGCGTGTTTCGATGGGTGCGTCGAGCGAAATGTGCAGAAAAGGTGTTTTTTTCCCGACATTTCGGAATTTGCGGGGCTGTCTGGGTAATAAATTCTGGGGCAATGTGCGCAAATCATACCTCTGCGGATTCCCACGGGTGTCCTCTTTTCGGAAATGGATGGGGTTCCCCATTTTCCTCGGTGGCTTGGACACCCGAGGCCCATATCTGTACGTTGTGCCGGTCGGCAGAATGTCTGAGATTTCGCTCTGAAAACAGACTTGGGGTTACTTGTGTTTTAGGCTTTCCCCTTGGCAGCCAAGTAGGTGCACCCACACATGTGAGGTACCGTTTTCATCGGGACACCTGTGGGAACGCGTGACAGTAGGCCATGTGTTGTTGGGGCCGTGTTTCGATGGGTGCGTCGAGCGAAATGTGCAGAAAAAGTGTTATTTTCCCGACATTTCGGACTTTGCGGGGGTGTCTGGGTAAAAAATTCTGGGGCGATGTGCGCAAATCATACCACTGCGGATTCCCACGGGTGTCCTCTTTTCGGAAATGCACGGGGTTCCCTGTTTTCCTCGGTGGTTTGGACACCCGAGGCCCATATCTGTACATTGTGCCGGTCGGCAGAATGTCTGAGATTTCGCTCTGAAAACAGACTTGGGGTTACTTGTGTTTTAGGCTTTCCCCTTGGCGGCTAGGTAGGTGCACCCACACATGTGAGGTACCGTTTTCATCGGGACATCGGTGGGAACGTGTGACGGTAGGCCATGTGTTGTTGGGGGCGTGTTTCGATGGTTGTGTCGAGCGAAATGTGCGGAAAAAGCATTTTTTCCAGACTTTTCGGACTTTGCTAGGCTGTCTGGGTAATAAAATCTGGGGCAATGTGCGCAAATCATACCTCTGCGGATTCCCACGGGTGTCCTCTTTTCGGAAATGCATGGGGTTCCCCATTTTCCTCGGTGGCTTGGACACCCGAGGCCCATATCTGTACGTTGTGTCGGTCGGCAGAATGTCTGAGATTTCGCCCTGAAAACAGACTTGGGGTTACTTGTGTTTTAGGCTTTCCCCTTGGCGGCCAGGTAGGTGCACCCACACATGTGAGGTACCGTTTTCATCGGGACACCTGTGGGAACGCGTGACAGTAGGCCATGTGTTGTTGGGGGCGTGTTTCGATGGGTGCGTCGAGCGAAATGTGCAGAAAAGGTGTTTTTTTCCCGACATTTCGGAATTTGTGGGGCTGTCTGGGTAATAAATTCTGGGGCAATGTGCGCAAATCATACCTCTGCGGATTCCCACGGGTGTCCTCTTTTCGGAAATGGATGGGGTTCCCCATTTTCCTTGGTGGCTTGGACACCCGAGGCCCATATCTGTACGTTGTGCCGGTCGGCAGAATGTCTGAGATTTCGCTCTGAAAACAGACTTGGGGTTACTTGTGTTTTAGGCTTTCCCCTTGGCAGCCAAGTAGGTGCACCCACACATGTGAGGTACCGTTTTCATCGGGACACCTGTGGGAACGCGTGACAGTAGGCCATGTGTTGTTGGGGCCGTGTTTCGATGGGTGCGTCGAGCGAAATGTGCAGAAAAAGTGTTATTTTCCCGACATTTCGGACTTTGCGGGGCTGTCTGGGTAAAAAATTCTGGGGCGATGTGCGCAAATCATACCACTGCGGATTCCCACGGGTGTCCTCTTTTCGGAAATGCAAGGGGTTCCCTGTTTTCCTCGGTGGTTTGGACACCCGAGGCCCATATCTGTACATTGTGCCGGTCGGCAGAATGTCTGAGATTTCGCTCTGAAAACAGACTTGGGGTTACTTGTGTTTTAGGCTTTCCCCTTGGCGGCTAGGTAGGTGCACCCACACATGTGAGGTACCGTTTTCATCGGGACACCGGTGGGAACGTGTGACGGTAGGCCATGTGTTGTTGGGGGCGTGTTTCGATGGTTGTGTCGAGCGAAATGTGCGGAAAAAGCATTTTTTCCCGACTTTTCGGACTTTGCTAGGCTGTCTGGGTAATAAAATCTGGGGCGATGTGCGCAAATCATATCTCTGCGGATTCCCACGGGTGTCCTCTTTTCGGAAATGCATGGTGTTCCTTGTTTTCCTCGGTGGCTTGGACACCCGAGGCCCATATCTGTACGTTGTGCCGGTCGACAGAATGTCTGAGATTTCGCTCTGAAAACAGACTTGGGGTTACTTGTGTTTTAGGCTTTACCCTTGGCGGCCAGGTAGGTGCACCCACACATGTGAGGTACCGTTTTCATCGGGACACCTGTGGGAACGCGTGACAGTAGGCCATGTGTTGTTGGGGGCGTGTTTCGATGGGTGCGTTGAGCAAAATCTGCGGAAAAAGTGTTTTTTTTCCCCACATTTCGGACTTTGCGGGGCTGTCTGGGTAAAAAATTCTGGGGCAATGTGCGCAAATCATACCTCTGCGGATTCCCACGGGTGTCCTCTTTTCGGAAATGCATGGGGTTCCCTGTTTTCCTTGGTGGCTTGGTCACCCGAGGCCCATATCTGTACGTTGTGCCGGTCGGCAGAATGTCTGAGATTTCGCTCTGAAAACAGACTTGGGGTTACTTGTGTTTTAGGCTTTCCCTTTGGCGGCCAGGTAGGTGCACCCACACATGTGAGGTACCATTTTCATCAGGACACATGTGGGAATGCGTGACAGTAGGCCATGTGTTGTTGGGGGCGTGTTTCAATGGGTGCGTCGAGCAAAATGTGCGGAAAAAGTGTTTTTTTCCCGACATTTCGGACTTTGCAGGGCTGTCTGGGTAAAGAATTCTGGGGCGATGTGCGCAAATCATACCTCTGCGGATTCCCAATGGTGTCCTATTTTCGGAAATGCATGGGGTTCCCTGTTTTCCTCAGTGGCTTGGACACCCGAGGCCCATATCTGTACGTTGTGCCGGTCGGCAGAATGTCTGAGATTTCGCTCTGAAAACAGACTTGGTGTTAATTGTGTTTTAGGCTTTCCCCTTGGCGGCCAGGTAGGTGCACCCACACATGTGAGGTACCCTTTTCATCAGGACACATGTGGGAACGCGTGACAGTAGGCCATGTGTTGTTGGGGGCGTGTTTCGATGGGTACGTCGAGCGAAATGTGCGTAAAAAGTGTTTTTTTCCCGACATTTCGGACATTGCGGGGCTGTCTGGGTAAAAAATTCTGGGGCGATGTGCGCAAATCATACCTCTGCAGATTCCCACGGGTGTCCTCTTTTTGGTAATGCATGGGGTTCCCTGTTTTCCAAGGTGGCTTGGACACCCGAGGCCCATATCTGTACGTTGTGCCGGCCGGCAGAATGTCTGAGATTTCGCCATGAAAACAGACTTGGGGTTACTTGTGTTTTAGGCTTTCCCCTTGGCGGCCAGGTAGGTGCACCCACACATGTGAGGTACCGTTTTCATCGGGACACCTGTGGGAACGCTCGACGGTAGGCCATATGTTGTTGGGGGCGTGTTTTGATGGGTGCGTCGAGCAAAATGTGCGTAAAAAGTTTTTTTTTCCCGACATTTCGGACTTTGCGGGGCTATCTGGGTAAAACATTCTGGGGCGATGTGCGCAAATCATACCATCATACCTCTGCGGATTCCCACGGGTGTCCTCTTTTTGGAAATGCATGGGGTTCCCTGTTTTCCTCGGTGGCTTGGACACCCGAGGCCCATATCTGTACGTTGTGCCGGTCGGCAGAATGTCTGAGATTTCCCTCTGAAAACAGACTTGGGGTTACTTGTGTTTTAGGCTTTACCCTTGGCGGCCAGGTAGGTGCACCCACACATGTGAGGTACCGTTTTCATCGGGACACCTGTGGGAACGTGTGACGGTAGGCCATGTGTTGTTGGGGGCGTGTTTTGATGGGTGCGTCGAGCAAAATGTGCGGAAAAAGTGTTTTTTTCCTGACATTTTGGACTTTGCGGGGCTGTCTGGGTAAAAAATTCTGGGGTGATGTGCGCAAATCATACCTCTGCGGATTCCCACGGGTATCCTCTTTTATGAAATGCATGGGGTTCCCTGTTTTCCTCGGTGGCTTGGACACCCGAGGCCCATATCCGTACGTTGTGCCTGTCGGCAGAATGTCTGAGATTTCGCCATGAAAACAGACTTGGGGTTACTTGTGTTTTAGGCTTTCCCCTTGGCGGCCAAGTAGGTGAACCCACACATGTGAGGTACCGTTTTCATCAGGACACCTGTGGGAACGCGTGACGGTAGGCCATGTGTTGTTGGGGGCGTGTTTCGATGGGTGCGTCGAGCGAAATGTGCAGAAAAGGTGTTTTTTTCCCCACATTTCGGACTTTGCGGGGCTGTCTGGGTAATAAAATCTGGGACGATGTGCGCAAATCATACCTCTGCGGATTCCCACGGGTGTCCTCTTTTCGGAAATGCATGGGGTTCCCTGTTTTCCTTGGTGGCTTGGACACCCGAGGCCCATATCTGTACGTTGTGCCGGTCGGCAGAATGTCTGAGATTTCGCTCTGAAAACAGACTTGGGGTTACTTGTGTTTTAGGCTTTCCCCTTGGCGGCCAGGTAGGAGTACCATTTTCATTGGGACACCTGTGGGAACACGGGACGGTAGGCCATGTGTTGTGTTTGTTTGGTTTTCATAACGTTTTGACCCATTTGCTGGTGCCCTTTGTCTCACAACCCTTTCTTTTCCCAAATGTGACCTACATTTAGTCACTGCTTTAGCCACCATACACTTTTGTAACCTGCACAAGCCACCTACCCTTGAAAAGGTCTGCCTGTTCTCTTTCAAAAAATGTATGGCTGCCGTTCCTCACCACATTGGTTTTCCCAATTTACACATGCTAAGTGCGTCTGGTCAGGCCGTGAGCGCAAAACTCCTGTGTACCATGGCTCAGTGTTTGGCTTGTGGTATCGCTTGTTTTGTAAAAACACTACAAAAATGGTATGCTCTCCTAACTGCAAGAGTCGGGGGAATATAGCGGAGCATTGCTTTTCTCAAAATTCATAGAAACCATTGCTGTACCAAGCCAACCATGTCCAACACATACCTTGTTTTTCAGTCATTTTCCCGCTTTTCCCCCATTCGATCGCAGTTTCCCCTACCTAGTTGTTGCCTGACCTATGCAAATCACGCCTTCCTAAACTTGGAATTTTGTCTACTTTTCAGAAATATATGCCTTTCTGTCCTCCAATTTGGCATTCCTGCCCTTTTCTTCCATTCCGTCCATGCATGTCCAATTGGCAAAAATGGCAAAAATCGCCTACCTCTCACAAAACGGTTTCCTGAAAGCCACGAAATTGGGGAACTCAGCACAGCAAACCATTTGTTCATAGCTCTTACAAGGAAAAAACCACAGGTTTCTTTGTACATCATTTTATTGGAATTTTTTGAAAAAACCCAACATTTTTGCACTTTTTCCTTATTTTCTCTCACCCCCCCTACAGCAACCTGGGATTCCTGGGTGGCGTTACGACCGCCTACATGTGGGAAAAAAAGGAGCCAAATTTGGCTGAGATATCTCATGTAACAAAAAAGTTACAAGCCATTGAATGGCCACATACCAAAATCACCAAAAAAGGCCCTGGCACTGGGGAGAAATACCCATGGCACTTAAAGGGTTAAAGCATTCACCTCTGTCTGAAAATAAGTGGTGCCGTTGAACCTAGACTTGTCGAACTATTGTTAGGGGGATTGATCTTTTTCTTATAGTAATTGTGATTGAAGTTGTTTGCCGTAGTAGTTCCAGAGTGTTTTTCATAGATGTGTTGTTATAAATAAATACCTTTATATCTTTACACCGAAGCCTTGTTCCGTGTTTGCTTGTTCTACTGTGTAGATTGCCCTATCTTGTATACTCCACATACTGCCTAACTCTTCCTGAGAGAAGTCTGACTGCTCAGCCACAGCTACCAAGTGAATCTGTGTGGTATAGACTGCTACCAAGTGGGTTTACTGCCAAACACCTGTAGTCCTAAATCTTTTGCAGTGGTCCCAGAGGGAACTGCACAGGTTTCCGCCTAACAGATGGCATGTGTCATGTATGTGGATTGGACATGCCACTCACAGGACAATGTGTGATGGCTCTGCTAGCCAGCATGCAGCTAATGTGTTGCTCTTCCATCTTGGTGTCGTCAGTGTCTGACATTTTCCTCCCCTTCAAACTCAGTGACAGTTCATGCATGGGAGGGTTATAGTCATGTGGGACATGTGTCAATCAAGTACTGGTTCTGTAGCTTGTGAGGCTTAATTGCGTGCCATGGTGCTAATGCCTGTTTCAATTTTTTGTCTTTCATGTTTCTGCAGGGGATGACGCACTTGATGCTGTTGAGGGTGAGGAGATGGTGCAGACCCAGGAGGGATCTCAGGCAGGACCGGGCACCAGTGGGGGACGGGGTGTGGTGGTGGGTGAAAACCCACTCTTGCTGCAGACCGTTCTCTCCAGGGGTGTCTCTGGGTGCACCTCCCCAGACCTCTATTCAGGTGTTGATTCGGATGATGAGACCTATGTGGCTTCGCAGGTAGGTGTTTCTGGGAGGGATTCTGTTCTGTCCGACCCACCTGCACTAGGGGTACAGCCCACTATGGGGATGTCAGTGTTGGTAGGTCTGCCTTTGGTGGTTAAGGATGCAGGGCCACACTCCGCAACATCTGATCCTGTTCCTGGGCCAGCAGATCAGAGGGGGAATGCAGTCCTGCAGCCTCAGGCAGTGCCGACACAGCAAGGCACAGTTCACCTTGCCCCAGACAGGTGTGGTGCCCGCCAACGCGGTGGCCGTACGCCACCAGGCAATACCGCATGGGAGAAATCCATATACGGTATGGCAAACCAACAGGCAGCAGCATCTGAGATGATGGCTCAAGCTATGGAGAGGGTGGCCACTTCCATTGTCCCCCCAGAAAGGCAGATGGAGCAACTACAGCAGCCAACAGACTCCATTTGCCGATCACTCAGGGAGGACATGTTGGCATCCAACAGGGACAGACGGGCGGCCCTGGACTCTCTGCGGGAATCCATTTCTTTAGAGTCCCAGGGCCAGAGGGAAGCCCTGAGGGTAGAAGTCCATCACCTCAGGCAGACTCTTGTGAACCTTGAGGCTTCCACTGTCACGAGGACAGAACAGCTGCTGGAGCGGCTCACACGTACGCTCTCAGCAGAGATGCAGGCAACTCGGCAGGAGGTCCGGGCATCACGTCAGGTGGTGCATGGGGATCTCCGCACCATATTCCTCCAGAACGAGACCTTCCACATCCGCATGCTTGCTGCCATGGAGAACCAGACTAGGGCTTTGCGTGGGCTGCCTCCCATAGCACCACCACCTCCTGTGGCGGCAGCAGCACAGGGTGATGAAAGCGACCACAGCGATTCTGAATCTCTCACGATAGCGTAGCCGTGCAAGCCATGAGCCCATGGAGGTGTTTTTTTTTCGCAACATCCACACAGGTGGCTGTTGGTGTGCACCCTGCTCCTGGGTGGCCTCCCCCACCCCTCCTGGCGCCCACATGGCCATTTTTGATTTTTGATTTTTGATTTTTGAGTTTTTGTTACAGTGTCTTGCCTTGTGTGGCTCCCATGGGCATCCACTGTATTCCGGCTGGGCACATGCAGAATGTCCTGAGTTTGGGTTAGATGCTTGGGTTCGTGAGACACACACCCCTCCTGCTTCCCGTTTCCATGGGCTTGCAAAGGGTGTGCCCAAGTGACATTGACTTACACAGTGACATTGGACCCCCATGACATGTGTGGGCAGTCTGTAGTCAATACTGTGTATACATTCCTAGTGCATATTGTTGTAGTATTGTACACTGCATGGTGTATTAATGGGTGCTTGTGCATCCATGTCTCCCTCCTAATTTGCAGGTTCATTCCTCATGTCTTCAAAGGGCCGTCTACTTTGGAGATGGAGTTCATGTTGTAAGCAGTGCACTTCCAGATTTGCGTGGCACCAAGACTGCACAGTTGGAAGTGGTCGATGTGCTAGCATCACCAGGTTGTAAGACTACGTATCCTTTAACTTAGTACTGTCATGTGAATGCTATGTTTGGGGTTGGCTAGCTGCATTGTATTGTGGTAAGTCTTTGGTCATGTGTGTTGTCAGCATTAATGGGAACATATTGTGTGTGGCCATTTTCCATTCGGGACATTGTACTTTGTGACACTTGTGTCATGTTTTGGGGATTCCTTTGTTTGCTCTCACATAGCATTACATGCCATGGTGTGTTGGGTGGCAGTGCTGGGGAGGTGTTGGGTGACATGGCACTGTTGTCATGTTGTATCTTGCAAGGGGTAATGATTTTGGCAGCATACAAGTGTGTCTTTTGATGACACAGCATTGGTGGTGTTTGTGTAGATAGGGATGCACACAATGGAACACTTCCAGGTGAACAATCTCAGGCTGGTATGGTTGTGACAGTTGACTGTCACTTGACTCATCACCATTGATAGTCAGCTGGTATGTGCCAGGGCTGTGTGCACTCCACAGGGGTGTGATTTTAGGTGAAGTAATTAGCCACCAGCTGTGTACGGGCTGCCTCACCCCGTGCCCTTTCCCCTCCCATGCGCACCGGGCGTACATGTGGTTGGGAATGTGGGGGCACCACCATGCCCACGGGCTGGCCCCGGCATGTTGCAATGTTGTGCAGGACACATGCTGCCACTATGATCCTGCACACTACTGGGGGAGCGTATAACAGCTGCCTGCCAGAACGGTCAAGGGAGCGAAAGCGTGACTTGAGCACTCCGAATGTGCGCTCCACTATGCCCCGTGTTGCAATATGGGCTGTGTTGTATCTTACCTCGGGTGGCATGGTGGGGTTCCGAATTGGCGTCATCTTGTGGGTGCTCAGAGGGTAGGCACTGTCCCCTGGGGAGGTGGTGATGGGTATCATTAGTGGGGTTGTGACATTACTCAGTATCTGACATGCATGCATGTGCTGTGGCATTTATACTCACCGATCAGCCATGTATCGCCATGCCGCCCAGCTTCTAGGTCCCGGTTTAGGGTTGACATTCTGTAAATGAAACTGTTGTGGGTGGACCCTGGATAGTTGGCATATACTGAGGTGATGATTTCCTTGGCATCACATACTACCTGGACGTTGATGGAATGCCAGTGCTTGCGGTTTCTATAGATGTGCTCAAATGCCCTGGGTGGACGTAGAGCCACATGGGTGCAGTCAATGGCACCTAGCACTATGGGGAAGTGTGCCACCCCGTAAAAATACTAGCAACAGCCTGCCTTTCTGCAGGTGTTCTGGGCAGGTATATGTGCCTGCATACTGATGGGCGTGCAGTCATGATGGCCAAGACCTGGTGCAGGCAGCATGACTGCGTGGCCTGTGACACCCCCCCACTATGGCACTTGTCCGCTGAAATGATCTAGTGGCCAAGAAGTGCAGTACATTAAGGACCTTCTCCAGGGGGCTGAGTGCTTGGGAGCAGATGGTGGGTGATGTGAGGTCATCCTCCCACTCACTGGCCAGGTCGATTATTATGTGAGGTGGAAACCTGTACCTCCCATACACGTGGTCATCAGGCATCCCAAAAAGGCTGGTTCTGGGTGTAAAAATTCTGGCCCTGACTATCCTCCTCCTCCTCCTGCGGTATCCCATGGCCACTGCTGCTAGGAACGGTATATTCATCCTGTCGTCTGAGCTTGTTTGTTGTTTGCGCGCACTTTTATGCTGCGCGGGTCAACGTACGCCTGCTTCCTGCTGCCGTACGTGTTTCTGGATTAGCGTGACTTTTTTGGCGTGTGGGCGTTCCGCGCATTTGCCTCCTGTACTTCCACGCCCACCACAGTAATACACGTACCCTGCTCGCCCATACCCAATCGCGTGTAAAACTTCCCAAGAGCCCCTGAAGTACACGTACCCCGCTCACCCAGGCCCAATCGCGTGTAAAACTTCCCGCGAGCCCCTGAAGTACACGTACCCCGCTCGCCCAGGCACAATCGCATGTAAAACTTCCCGCGAGCCCCTGAAGTACACGTACCCCGCTCGCCCAGGCCCAATCGCGTGTAAAACTTCCCGCGAGCCCCTAAATTACACGTACCCCGCTCGCCCAGGCACAATCGCATGTAAAACTTCCTGCGAGCCCCTGAAGTACCCGTACCCCGCTCGCCCAGGCCCAATCACGTGTAAAACTTCCCACGAGCCGCTGAAGTACACGTACCCCACTCGCCCAGGCACAATCGCGTGTGAAACTTCCCGCGCACCCCCGAAATGCACGCTATTTTTGACACAGCGGGTGTCCGTGTTTGTCGTGTACCCCTTTGCACGTCATTTGTCCTAGAGGGCCACAGTATGGGACATTCATCAGAGCTGTATATTCGGCTTTTTGTTAGCGCACATTTTTTTAATGCGCAGGGACGCTACCGCCTTCCTTCGTGTGGCGGACATGTGTTTATGTACATAGTTGACTTTTGGTTTGTATCATGGGATCGCCATTTCACTGCTGTAGGGTGAGGGTGCAAGGGGACATGAGTGGGACATGAGTGGGGGCCTGCTGGCAGGTGCCCCTCAGTGCTGGTGGGTGGGGGTGCTGGGGGACATGAGTGGGGCCTGCTGGCAGGTGCCCTGCACTGCTGGGCGGTGGGGGTGCAAGGAGACATGAGTGGGGGCCTGCTGGCAGTTGCAGTGCACTGCTGGGGGGTGAGGGTGCTGGGGGACATGAGTGGGACATGAGTGGGGGCCTGCTGGCAGGTGCCCTGCACTGCTAGGGGGT
Organism: Ambystoma mexicanum; assembly: GCF_040938575.1. Lineage (NCBI taxonomy): Eukaryota > Metazoa > Chordata > Amphibia > Caudata > Ambystomatidae > Ambystoma > Ambystoma mexicanum. The sequence continues at coordinate 837,481,330 of NC_090935.1, read as the reverse complement.
GGGGTTGCTGGGGGACATGTGTGGGGGCCTGCTGGCAGGTGCCCTGCACAGCTGGGGGGTGGGGGTGAAGGGGACATGAGTGGGACATGAGTGGGGGCCTACTGGCAGGTGCCCTGCACTGCTGGGGGGTGGGGGTGCAAGGGGACATGAGTGGGACATTAGCGGGGGCCTGCTGGCAGGTGCCCTGCACTGCTGGGGGGTGGGGGTGCAAGGGGACATGAGTGGGGGCCTGCTGGCAGGTGCCCTGCACTGCTGGGGGGTGGGACTGCAAGGGGACATGAGTGGGATATGAGTGGGGGCCTGCTGGCAGGTGCCCTGCACTGCTGGGGGTGGGGGTGCAAGGGGACATGAGTGGGGCCTGCTGGCAGGTGCCCTGCACTGCCGGGGGGTGGGGCTGCAAGGGGACATGAGTGGGACATGAGTGGTCGCCTGCTGGCAGGTGCTATGCACTGCTGGTGGGTGGGGGTGCTGGAGGACATGAGTGGGAGCCTGCTGGTAGGTGCCCTGCACTGCTGGGGCTGCAAAGGGACATGAGTGGGACATGAGTGGCGGCCTGTCCGGAGGTGCCCTGCACTGCCGGGGGTGGGGGTGCAAGGGGACATGAGTGGGACATGAGTGGGGGCCTGCTGGCAGGTGCCCCTCAGTGCTGGTGGGTGGGGGTGCTGGGGGACATGAGTGGGGGCCTGCTGGCAGGTGCCCTGCACTGCTGGGGGGTGGGGGTGCTGGAGGACATGAGTGGGAGCCTGCTGGTAGGTGCCCTGCACTGCTGGGGCTGCAAGGGGACATGAGTGGGACATGAGTGGCGGCCTGTCCGGAGGTGCCCTGCACTGCCGGGGGTGGGGGTGCAGGGGACATGAGTGGGACATGAGTGGGGGCCTGCTGGCAGGTGCCCCTCAGTGCTTTTGGGTGGGGGTGCTGGGGGACATGAGTGGGGGCCTGCTGGCAGGTGGCCTGCACTGCTGGTGGGTGGGGGTGCTGGGGGACATGAGTGGGGGCCTGCTGGCAGGGGTCTTCCACTGCTGGGGGTGGGGGTGCAAGGGGACATGAGTGGGGGCCTGCTGGCAGGTGCCCTGCACTGCTGGGGGGTGGGGGTGCTGGGGGACATGAGTGGGGGCCTGCTGGCTAGTGCCCTGCACTGCTGGGGGGTGGGGGTGCTGGGGGACATGAGTGAGGGCCTGCTGGCAGGTGCCCTGCACTGCTGGGGGGTGGGGGTGCAAGGGGACATGAGTGGGGGCCTGCTGGCAGGTGCCCTGCACTGCTGGGGGGTGGGGGTGCGAGGGGACATGAGTGGGGCCTGCTGGCAGGTGCCCTGCAATGCTGGGGGATGGGGGTGCAAGTGGACATGAGTGGGGGCCTGCTGGCAGGTGCCCTGCAATGCTGAGGGATGGGGGTGCAAGTGGACATGAGTGGGGGCCTGCTGGCAGGTGCCCTGCACTGCTGGGGGGTGGGGTGCAAGGGGTCATGAGTGGGGGCCTGCTGGCAGGTGCCTCGCACTGCTGGCCGGTCGGGGTGCAAGGGGACATGAGTGGGACATGTGTGGGGGCCTGCTGGCAGGTTTCCTGCACTGCTGGTGGTGGGGATGCAAGGGGACATGAGTGGGGGCCTGCTGGCAGGTGCCCTGCACTGCTGGGGGGTGGGGCGCAAGGGGACATGAGTGGGACATGAGTGGGAGCCTGCTGGCAGGTGCCCTGCACTGCTGGGGGATGGGGGTGCAAAGGGACATGAGTGGGACATGAGTGGGGGCCTGCTGGCAGATGTCCTGCACTGCTGGGGGGTGGGGGTGCAAGGGGATATGAGTGGGACATGTGAGGGGACCTGCTGGCAGGTGCCCTGCACTGCTGTGGGGTGGGGGTGCAAGGGGACATGAGTGGGGGCCTGCTGGCAGGTGCCCTGCACTGCTGGGGGGTGGGGGTGCAAGGGGACATGAGTGAGACATGAGTGGGGGCCTGCTGGCAGCTGCCCTGCACTGCTGGGGGGTGGGAATGCAAGGCGACATGAGTGGGGTCCTGCTGGCAAGTGCCCTGCACTGCTGGGGAGTGGGGTGCAAGGTGACATGAGTGGGGGCTTGCTGGAAGGTGCCCTGCACTGCTGGGGGGTGGGGGTGCAAGAGGACATGAGTTGGACATGTGTGGGGGCCTGCTGGCAGGTGCCCTGCACTGCTGGGGGGTGGGGGTGCAAGGGGACATGAGTGGGGGCCTGCTGGCAGGTGCCCTGCACTGCTGGGGGGTGGGGGTGCAAGGGGACATGAGTGAGACATGAATGGGGGCCTGCTGGCAGGTGCCCTGCACTGCTCGGGTTGGGGGTGCAAGGGGACATGAGTGGGGCCTACTGGCAGGTGCCCTGCACTGCTGGGGGGTGGGGCTGCAAGGGGACATGAGTGGGACATGAGTGGTCGCCTGCTGGCTGGTGCCCTGCACTGCTGGGGGGTGGGGGTGCAAGGGGACATGAGTGGGGGCCTGCTGGCAGGTGACCTGCACTGCTGGGGGGTGGGGGTGCGAGGGGACATGAGTGGGACATGAGTGGGGCCTGCTGGCAGGTGCCCTGCACTGCTGGGGGGTGGGGGTGCAAGTGGACATGAGTGGGGGCCTGCTGGCAGGTGCCCTGCACTGCTGGGGCGTGGGGTGCAAGGGGTCATGAGTGGGGGCCTGCTGGCAGGTGCCCTGCACTGCTGGCGGGTCGGGGTGCAAGGGGACATGAGTGGGACATGTGTAGGGGCCTGCTGGCAGGTTCCCTGCACTGCTGGTGATGGGGATGCAAAGGGACATGAGTGGGGGCCTGCTGGCAGGTGCCCTGCACTGCTGGAGGGTGGGGGTGCAAGGGGACATGAGTGGGACATGAGTGGGAGCCTGCTGGCAGGTGCCCTGCACAGCTGGGGCATGGGGGTGCAAAGGGACATGAGTGGACATGAGTGGGGGCCTCCTGGCAGATGCCCTGCACTGCTGGGGGGTGGGAGTGCAAGGAGACATGAGTGGGACATGTGTGGGGACGTGCTGGCAGGTGCCCTGCACTGCTGTGGGGTGGGGGTGCAAGGGGGCATGAGTGGGGGCCTGCTGGCAGGTGCCCTGCACTGCTGGGGGGTGGGGGTGCAAGGGGACATGAGTGAGACATGAGTGGGGGCCTGCTGGCAGCTGTCCTGCACTGCTGGGGGGTGGGAATGCAAGGGGACATGAGTGGGGTCCTGCTGGCAAGTGCCCTGCACTGCTGGGCAATGGGGTGCAAGGGGACATGAGTGGGGGCCTGCTGGAAGGTGCCCTGCAGTGCTGGGGGGTGGGGGTGCAAGGGGACATGAGTTGGACATGTGTGGGGGCCTGCTGGCAGGTGCCCTGCACTGCTGGGGGGTGGGGGTGCAAGGGGACATGAGTGGGGGCCTGCTGGCAGGTGCCCTGCACTGCTGGGGGGTGGGGGTGCAAGGGGACATGAGTGAGACATGAGTGGGGGCCTGCTGGCAGGTGCCCTGCACTGCTCGGGTTGGGGGTGCAAGGGGACATGAGTGGGGCCTACTGGCAGGTGCCCTGCACTGCTGGGGGGTGGGGCTGCAAGGGGACATGAGTGGGACATGAGTGGTCGCCTGCTGGCTGGTGCCCTGCACTGCTAGGGGGTGGGGGTGCAAGGGGACATGATTGGGGGCCTGCTGGCAGGTGCCCTGCACTGCTGGGGGGTGGAGGTGCTGGGGGACATGAGTGGGGGCCTGCTGGCAGGTGCCCTGCACTGCTGGGGGGTGCGGCTGCAAGGGGACATGAATGGGACATGAGTGGGGCCTGTCCGGAGGTGCCCTGCACTGCCGGGGGTGGGGGTGCAAGGGGACATGAGTGGGGGCCTGCTGGCAGGTGCCCCTCAGTTCTGGTGGGTGGGGGTGCTGGGGGACATGAGTGGGGGCCTGCTGGCAGGTGGCCTGCACTGCTGGTGGGTGGTGGTGCTGGGGGACATGAGTGGGGTCTGCTGGCAGGTGCCCTGCACTGCTGGGGGTGGGGGTGCAAGGGGACATGAGTGGGGGCCTGCTGGCAGGTGACCTGCACTGCTGGGGGGTCGGGGTGCAAGGGGGCATGAGTGGGACATGTGTGAGGGCCTGCTGGCAGGTTCCCTGCACTGCTGGTGGTGGGGATGCAAGGGGACATGAGTGGGGGCCAGCTGGCAGGTGCCCTGCACTGCTCGGGGGTGGGGGTGCAAGGGGACATGAGTGGGACATGAGTGGGAGCCTGCTGGCAGGTGCCCTGCACTGCTGGGGGATGGGGGTGCAAGGAGACATGAGTGGGACATGAGTGGGGGCCTGCTGGCAGATGCCCTGCACTGCTGGGGGGTAGGGGTGCAAGGGGACATGAGTGAGACATGAGTGGGGGCCTTCTGGCAGCTGCCCTGCACTGCTGGGGGGTGGGGGTGCAAGGGGACATGAGTGGGGGCCTGCTGGCAGGTGCCCTGCACTGCTGGGGAGTGGGGTGCAAGGGGACATGAGTGGGGGGCTGCTGGAAGGTGCCCTGCACTGCTGGGGGGTGGGGGTGCAAGGGGACATGAGTGGGACATGTGTGGGGGCCTGCTGGCAGGTGCCCTGCACTGCTGGGGGGTGGGGGTGCAAGGGGACACGAGTGGGGGCCTGCTGGCAGGTGCCCTGCACTGCTGGGGGGTGGGGGTGCAAGGGGACATGAGTGAGACATAAGTGGGGGCCTGCTGGCAGGTGCCTTGCACTGCTCGGGGTTGGGTTGCAAGGGGAAATGAGTGGGGCCTGCTGGCAGGTGCCCTGCACTGCTGGGGGGTGGGGCTGCAAGGGGACATGAGTGGGACATGAGTGGTCGCCTGCTGGCAGGTGCCCTGCACTGCTGGGGGTTGGGGGTGCAAATGGACATGAGTCGGGGCCTGCTGGCAGGTGCCCTGTACTGCTGGGGGGTGGAGGTGCTGGGGGACATGAGTGGGGGCCTGCTAGCAGGTGCCCTGCACTGCTGGCACTGCTGGGGGGTGGGGCTGCAAGGGGACATGAGTTGGACATGAGTGGGGGCCTGTCCGGAGGTGCCCTGCACTGCCAGGGGTGGGGGTGCAAGGGGACATGAGTGGGACATGAGTGGGGGCCTGCTGGCAGGTGCCCCTCAGTGCTGGTGGGTGGGGGTGCTGGGGGACATGAGTGGGGGCCTGCTGGCAGGTGGCCTGCACTGCTGGTGGGTGGGGGTGCTGGGGGACATGAGGGGGGCCTGCTGGCAGGTGCCCTCCACTGCTGGGGTGGGGGTGCAAGGGGACATGAGTGGGGGCCTGCTGGCAGGTGCCCTGCACTGCTAGGGGTGGGGGTGCTGGGGGACACGAGTGGGGGCCTGCTGGCAGGTGCCCTGCACTGCTGGGGGGTGGGGGTGCAAGGGGACATGAGTGGGGGCCTGCTGGCAGGTGCCCTGCACTGCTGGGAGGTGGGGCTGCAAGGGGACATGAGTGGGGCATGAGTGGGGGCCTGCCCGGAGGTGCCCTGCACTGCCGGGGGGTGAGGGTGCAAGGGGACATGAGTGGGACATGAGTGGGGGCCTGCTGGCAGGTGCCCTTCAGTGCTGGTGGGTGGGGGTGCTGGGGGACATGAGTGGGGGCCTGCTGGCAGGTGGCCTACACTGCTGGTGGGTGGGGGTGCTGGGGGACATGAGTGGGGCCCTGCTGGCAGGTGCCCTGCACTGCTGGGGGTGGGGGTGCAAGGGGACATGAGTGGGACATGAGTGGGGGCCTGCCCGGAGGTGCCCTGCACTGCCGGGGGGTGAGGGTGCAAGGGGACATGAGTGGGACATGAGTGGGGGCCTGCTGGCAGGTGCCCCTCAGTGCTGGTGGGTGGGGGTACTGGGGTACATGAGTGGGGGCCTGCTGGCAGGTGGCCTGCACTGCTGGGGGGTGGGGGTGCTGGGGGACACGAGTGGGGACCTGCTGGCAGGTGCCTGTTAGGGAGAATTCTCTGTTTAGGCTGAATTTCCTAACCTAGTGAGTCCCCCAGCAGCTTTGCTGGATTTCGGGAGTTTGTTTTTTCCATCCTGCCAAGAGTGAGACTCTTTTTCTCCCACTCTTGGACATGTATGTGTGTAATTCCTTTGAATGGCAATGTGTTCTATGGGCTATGGGGTCTTTTACTCCATAGGGTCTCATATGTTTTTCTATGTGTGTTACACCGCACCCTACGTGCCGTAACACTGGGGCGTCCTAGCGGACCTCCACCATAGACCCCATACCCGGGGACTGACTACTGTCTCCCCGGGCATGTAAAGTCACCATTGGCTTTACTAGACCTAAATTTACTAACAGAACTAGTACAAACCATCTTATTGTGGACGTTCTAGTAGGGGCAATTCGATTACTCCTGGATTTGTTACTCGAGGGGGCACTGTCCCGTCCCCCCTCGCCGCGTTTTGGCTGGTGGCAGTGGAAACTACTTGTTATGCTCGACCCCGAACATAACCCTATGGGACTCGTCCCATTGTTGGAGATTGATACTTTTCCTCGTTAATCTCTAACGTACCACCGGTATGCTTATCTTAAATAAGTTTATCGGATGGTATTTTCTTCCAGAACTCGGTTTTTAAAATGGCGTCTGTGTTCGTCTCTGTGACTCCTAAACCAAAGGTCGAGCCCTTTGTTCCACTTTTGGCAGGCTCTGTACAGAGACCCTCCAAAGTGGTGCCATTCGGTCTGGGTTACCACAGGGGTGTGGGAGGGGGTTTAGGCACCCTGGACCGAGTTGCCTTGCCAACTCCGGTCGCACTCTGGAGTGATTGGCCCAAGTGGTGAGCCTCCCCGCTCACCACTTAGCATGTGTTGATTGACAGCTAGGCTGAGTGAATGGGGGTTTTCTGCATAAAATCAGGGCTTTTGGGACTGGATCTTCAGAAGTCGCCACAGGACCTAAAGAATCCGACGAGGGTAACGCTGAGCCGACCTGCACGACCACACCTCCGGTGGAGCCCTGCGGAACCGACTCACCACTTCCCGACGACAGAGGAGATCTCCCTGCCGGAGAGTCTCTTCCCCTGATTGGTGGGAACAACCAGTCCCCTTTGCTTTTTATTTGCCTCAGGACGCAGTAGTCGAATTGCCCGTGCAGAGCACCTCGGCAATCGGATAGCCACTACCCCTGTACCGCGACCAAAAGGTGGTGCCTTGTGACGGAGCACTCCACGGCTGGTCTTTTCCCTGTTGGTGCACCGGACTTCACTTTTCTTCGACGACGAGATCATCTCTACTCTTGGCAAAGACCCGACGTGCATCCACCACCAGGAACAACTGCCCCCTCCGGAGCTGCCCTCCACAATAAGGTTCCGTGTCCGCCTGGCTTCCCTTTCGATCGGTTCGAGTGAGGTGTCTTAATCCTCTCCGTTCCGTTGGGTCACCTCCAAGCTTTTCTTATTCATTGTTCTGAACTGGTTCAATCTGCCGATAACAATTTGCTACAAAGACTTGAATGTATCTCCACTAGAGACTTTTTGGGACATCGTGCCTTGCCCCTCTCCGAGTGGGCCTTGCCTCTGAACTTTACGATCTATTGTGATTCTTGTCTTCCTGCTTGCATTTTATCCGCGTAGGATTGAACTGTGTTGATTTCGTAACCTGCCTATCTTTTTCTCTCGCGTCCTAACAAATATTAGAGTGTCATCTAGGATGAGGTATACACCTCTGTCTGAAAATAAGTGGTACCGGTAGAACCTAGACTTGTCGAAATATTGCTAGGGGGATTGATCGTTTCTTCTTCGTAGAGTAATTGTGTTTGATTTGTTTGCCGTGAATTTGCCATAGTGTTTTTCATAGATGTTTCGTTATAAATAAATGCCTTAATATCTTTACACTAAGCCTCATTGCGTGTTTGCTTGTCTTACTGGGAAGAATTGTCCTATCTTGTATACTCCACATACTGCTCAACTCTTCTTGAGGGAAGTCTGACTGCTCAGCCACAGCTACCAAGTGAATCTGTGTGGTACAGACTGCTACCAAGTGGGTTCACCGCCAAACGCCTGTAGTCCTAAATCTTTCGCAGTGGTCCCAGAGGGAACTGCACAGGTTTCCGCCTAACACTGGTTTACAGCGGTGGGATTTGTATCGAGTATACAGTTTAGAGTGCTTTTCGACACTGTAGGATAACTAACCACAAAACTTTGCACAAAAAGCAACTTTCAAAAAACATGTCTACGATGGAAACTTACAGTCAAGAGTCTTTGTCAGGTGAAAATACTGAGAGTTTGCGAGCTCTCTGGAGGCAAGAGAATCTTTCTGTAAGAGGCAAGAAGTTAGAACTAATAGAGAGATTGCTGGCGAACCAAAGTCTGGGTAGTGGTTCAGAGGAACCAATCTCTCCAGCAAATGTAGATGACAGTGATGGTGTTGATCTGAATCATAATTCTGATGATAGCGATGCAGAGGCTGATGAGGACGGCGAGGCTAACGAAACTGTCTCTCCTGCTCCTCTACCCGCCTTACCAGCTGTGCCTATGGGGCCCATACCAGGTCCCACAAGTAACCCTGCTTATTTTGAACTTGAAAAAATGAAGCTCGAACTAGAATACAAACGGTTCTTGGCTCAATCCGAACGAAACCAAGAGCTCGAGTTCAGATGGATGAATGCCCAGGCTGAACAGAAGCAAGCTGAGTTAAGACTCAGAGAAATAGAACTTAATCACGAGTTAGAGATGAAAAAGTTGTCTATGGAACATGCTTCTCTCTCCTCTGGTTCCTCTAGGAGCTCCAGTCCCAAAAGACCCCGGATGCCGAAGGAATTAGTGGGTATGTATGAACCGAGATTGGATGTGTTGGATTGGTTGAAACTGTTTGAATACAATCATGGGCTCCAGGACATCACCAGAAATGCTTTACTTCCCTGGTTGTTCTCTAGGCTCCCTCCTGTTGCGACTGATGTGGTAATGGAGTTGGGGGAGGCGGATAAGACGGATTACGAAAGTGTGAAACCATCTTTAATAGCTAGATTCAGGAAGACCCCTTCCCAGTATCTTAAGAGGTTTAGAACCCTCAAAAAGCATGATGGTACCCCTTGGGCTACCTGGGTGAGTGAAGGGTTGAAAAACATAGAGGGATGGATTAAGGATTACAAAGTGAACACTTATGAGGGTATGAGAAATCTTTTTATGTTGGAGTCTATTTATGATGCCTGTTCTCCTGAGCTCAGACAGCACTTGGCTGATTCGAAGGAATTGGATTCCAGGGAGCTAGCTAAGGCTGCTGACTTGTGGGTTGCCAACCGGGCTACTCATAAGGATTCTGGGGCAATTCAGAAAAAGGATGAGGGAAAACAGCCTAAAAAAGACTCAAAAGAGAGTTCTAATAACTCACATTCCAAAGAGGGCCCCAAACCAAACCAGAAGGGTAAGCCACAGGGAAAACCACCGCAGAATAGTGTGTCTTCTGGTGCCAAACCGGAAGGAGGTCAGAACAAGCCACCATTCCAGAAAGCATTCGGTAAATGCTTTGTTTGTGGCTCGACTGATCACGTGAAAGGAGATCCCAGATGTAAGGGTAAACCTTCAGGGGTCCAGCTTGTCTCCTTAGCCTTCACTCAAGAGGAGGAAGTCCAAATGGCAAGTGGAAAGTTTCTACTGCTAGCTGACGAACCCATTGGAGTCTCAGCCAGCATTTCTTTAGTATCTCTGGGGTTGTGGGAACAACAGAATTTAGATGTCTATAATTCTATCCCCGATAATACTAAAGAGTATTATAAGGACAGTGTCCAGGTGAATGGTCAGGAGACTCCTGCCATTAGGGACACTGGGGCCAGCCTAACTGTGGTGGATAAATCATTTTTTCAGGCTGAGGATGTTGCTAAGGCACCCAAACGCCTCACCAAGTTAGCTGGAGGGCCTGTGTAGATGCTTCCCTAATTACCATTTCTCATCCAGTGTAACGACATGACTGTGAAGATACCTGTCAGCATACAGAGTGAGGTACCAGGACGCGTACTGTTGGGTAACGATCTAAACACTCTCAGAGTTGTATCGCATACTCCCAGAACTCCTAGTAAACGGTTACATGAGCTAACCAGACCTAAAAGAGAGAGGACCATGCGCGGTACTCTCGGGGAGATGATGAAGAAAGAAATCACTCCTGCTCTTCTGGAATTGTCGGCCGCTGTCTCCAAGACATCAGAAGCCAAAGGGAAACCTAAGACTTCTATCCCCAAACCCGCAGCCAGCATTCCAGAGCAGCCGACACGGACTTCCCCACGGTTGTCCAAAGTCACACCCGTAACTCCACCTCCAGCCGAGGCTGAGAGGGAGGTACAACCCTGCGTGGTAGAATTAGACTCTGAGGAAGAGCTAATGGAAGGCCAGGAACTCATTGGAGATCTGGATCCTGTTGACCATCCTGAGCTGCAGTCTTTACTGCAGAAGGTGGACCCAACAGGGCAGACTTCAGTAAAGGGCAGAGAGAATGTCCAACTCTGGAAGGTCATCGCCACCAGGCAGAAGCTCAGGCTGAAGGGCAAGAGCCTGGGAAATACAGGTTGCACTGGGAAGATGGCCTCTTCTACAGTAAACCGACCGAGTCTGCACCTGGAGACTACAAACGACTTGTAGTACCCCAAGAGAACAGACCACAGTTCTTGCAGTTAGCCCACGAGATTCCTTTGGCTGGTCACTTGAGTTTCAAGAAGACTAAGGAAAGGCTCTCTCTATACTTCTATTGGCCGAAGATGGGGGCCGAAGTAGAAAAACACTGCAGGAGCTGCCACAGCTGCCAGATCTCTGGTAAGGTTGGATCCAAGAATGTGGCACCTTTAGTGCCTCTCCCAGTTGTGGGAGTCCAATTTGAGAGAGTAGGGATTAACATTGTTGGTCCCCTTGATCCTCCAACCTCCTCAGGCAACAGGTTCATACTTGTTGTAGTAGACCATGCTACTAGGTATCCTGAGTCAATTCCTATGAGGACTGTTACAGCTCCGGCTGTGGCTAAGGCCCTCCTTGGTATTTTTACTAGGGTCGGGTTTCCTAAGGAAGTAATCTCTGACAGGGGGTCAAATTTTATGTCCCACTACATGAAAGTCATGTGGTAAACCTGCGGAGTTACTTACAAGTTCTCAACAGCTTACCACCCACAAACCAATGGGTTGGTAGAACGGTTCAACCGAACCATGAAGAGCATGATAGGTGCTTCAGAAGAACCCCTTAAGCGTAAGTGGGACCTTCTACTGCCATGCCTTCTCTTTGCTTATAGGGAAGTCCCTCAGGAGCGAGTAGGTTACTCGCCCTTCGAACTACTCTATGGTCATCCCGTCAGAGGTCCATTGGCCCTGACTAAGGAGGGGTTGGAGAGTGCTCCTTACCCCAAGCCAGTCAGAGTGACTGACTACGTGATAGGTCTCCGGAGGAGAATGTCACACATGATGACGGAAGCAAGCGATAACTTGAAAGCTGGACAAGCATTGGTCAAGCACTGGCACGATCAAAAGGCTAACATGGTTGAGTTCGCTCAAGACCAGCTCGTTCTCGTTATGATCCCAACAAGGCAGAGGGCCTTGCAAGATAAGTGGTTGGGACCCTTCCGAGTAGTGGGTAAACTCGGAGAGGTTAACTATCTGGTGGACTTGGGCAATCCCAAAGAGGCTCCGACAGTCTTCCACACCAACCGACTTAAAGCGTATGTCTCACGACCTGATGTAGGAGCATTGCTTCTCGCATCATCCGAGGAAGAAGAAGAGAGTGAAGCTCTTCCGGATCTCCTCAGAGGCTTACCTTTAGATGAAAAAATTGAAGGAGTAAATCTCTCCTCCAATCTGACACCCGAGCAACAAGAAGAGTGCAAATCTATGTTGAACCAGTTTGCCTCTCTGTTCTCGCTTTCACCAGGCTTGACCCCTTGGGGCCAGCACGACATACTCACTGGTGACTGTCTGCCTGTCAAAAGCAGAGGATACCGCATGTCATAAAACGTACAAACCCACATCAAAGGTGAGGTCAGCAAGATGCTTGATCTCGGGGTAATAGAGCCCTCTACTAGTCCATGGTCTAGCCCAGTTGTGTTAGTACCAAAGGCCTGATCTAAAGATCTTAGATTCTGCGTGGATTATAGAGCTCTTAATGCAGTCACCAAGACTGATGCCCACCCCTTGCCAAGAACAGATGAGTTGGTGGACAAACTTGGCGCCGCCAAGTTCCTCAGCACATTTGACTTGACGTCAGGCTATTAGCAAATAGCCCTGACAGACCATGCCAAGGAGAAAACTGCATTTTCTACCCCCGTGGGCCTCTACCAGTTTAGGGTAATGCCTTTCGGACTGAAGAATGCACCCGCTACGTTTCAACGGATGGTAAACCAGGTTCTGAATGGGATGGAGGACTTCTGCATGGCATACTTGGATGACATCGCAGTGTTCAGCAATTCCTGGGAAGAACATGTAACCCACCTGAGAGATGTTTTGCAGGCTCTTGGACGAGCCAATCGGACCATAAAGACGAGAAAATGCCAAATTGGACAGAATAAGGTAGTCTATCTTGGGCATGAGGTAGGTGGTGGAGAAATAAGGCCTTTGCTCAGTAAAATTGAAGCTGTGCAAAATTGGACAACACCGACTACTCAAACCCAGGTGAGAGCCTTCCTTGGCCTCACTGGGTATTACAGGAATTTCATAGAGAACTATGGGACCATAGCTTCTCCACTGAATGTCATCTCCTCGCCCAAATTTCCTAAAAAGGTTAAATGGAACGAGGAGTGCAATCAGGCTTTTGAAAACCTGTAAAAGGCTCTTTGCCAAGCCCCAGTACTCAGAGCTCCTGATTACCGCCAACACTTCATTGTGCAGACAGATGCTTCAAATGTAGGAATAGGTGCCGCACTCAGTCAACTGGATGGGAAAAGTAGGGAGCACCCCGTTTGCTTCATCAGACGCAAGCTGAAGGATCCTGAAATAAGGTGGGCAACAATCGAAAGAGAGTGCTTTGCTTTCGTGTGGGCTCTGAAGAAGTTTAGGCCGTACTTGAATGGTTCTACTTTTGTCATTCAGACTGACCACCAACCCTTGAGATGGTTAATGCAAATGAAAGGGGAAAACCCAAAACTATTGAGATGGTCGATCTGCAAGCAAGGGTTTGATTTCACCATTGAGCACAGGTCAGGATGTCACCACCAAAATGCTGATGGTCTCTCTAGGATGTATGTCATCGACTAGAGGTATGAGATTCATCCAGGAGTGGATTAAATGCTCCTGTCCCTTAGTCTGGGGGGGGGCGAGTGTTAGGGAGAATTCTCTGTTTAGGCTGAATTTCCTATCCTAGTGAGTCCCCCAGCAGCTTTGCTGGATTTCGGGAGTTTGTTTTTTCCATCCTGCCAAGAGTGAGACTCTTTTTCTCCCACTCTTGGACATGTATGTGTGTAATTCCTTTGAATGTCAATGTGTTCTATGGGCTATGGGGTCTTTTACTCCATAGGGTCTCATATGTTTTTCTATGTGTGTTACACCGCACCCTACGTGCCATAACACTGGGGCGTCCTAGAGGACCTCCACCATAGACTCCATACCTGGGGACTGACTACTGTCTCCCCGGGCATGTAAAGTCACCATTGGCTTTACTAGACCTAAATTTCCTAATAGAACTAGTACAAACCATCTTATTGTGGACGTACTAGTAGGGGTAATTCGATTACTCCTGGATCTGTTACTCGAGGGGGCACTGTCCCGTCCCCCCCCGGCGAGTTTTGGCTGGTGGCAGTGGAAACTACTTTTTATGCTCGACCCCGAACATAACCCTATGGGACTCGTCCCATTGTTGGAGATTGATACTTTTCCTCGTTAATCTCTAACGTACCACCGGTCTGCTTATCTTAAATAAGTTTATTGGATGGTATTTTCTGCCAGAACTCGGTTTTTAAAATGGCGTCTGTGTTCGTCTCTGTGACTCCTAAACCAAAGGTCGAGCCCTTTGTTCCACTTTTGGCGGGCTCTGTACAGAGACCCTCCAAAGTGGTGCCATTCGGTCTGGGTTCCTAGAGGGGTGTGGGAGAGGGTTTAGGCACCCTGGACCGAGTTGCCTTGCCAACTCCGGTCGCACTCTGGAGTGATTGGCCCAAGTGGTGATCCTCCCCGCTCACCACTTAGCATGTGTTGATTGACAGCTAGGCTGAGTGAATGGGGGTTTTCTGCATAAAAGCAGGGCTTTTGGGACTGGATTTTCAGAAGTCGCCACAGGACCTAAAGAATCCGACGAGGGTAACGCTGAGCCGACCTGCACGACCACACCTCCGGTGGAGCCCTGCGGAACCGACTCACCACTTCCCGACGACAGAGGAGATCTCCCTGCCGGAGAGTCTCTTCCCCTGACTGGTGGGAACAACCAGTCCCCTTTGCTTTTTATTCGCCTCAGGACGCAGTGGTCAAATTGCCCGTGCAGAGCACCTCGGCAATCGGATAGCCACTACCCCTGTACCGCGACCAAAAGGTGGTGCCTTGTGACGGAGCACTACGCGGCTGGTCTCCCCCCTGGTAGAGCACCGGACTTAACTTTTCTTCGACGACGAGATCATCTCTACTCTTGGCAAAAACCCGACGTGCATCCACCACCAGGAACAACTGCCCCCGCCGGAGCTGCCTTCCACAACAAGGTACCGTGTCCGCCTGGCTTCCCTTTCGATCGGTTCGAGTGAGGTGTCTTAATCCTCTCCGTTCCGTTGGGTCGCCTCCAAGCTTTTCTCATTCATTGTTCTGAACTGGTTCAATCTGCCGATAACAATTTGCTACAAAGACTTGAATGCATCTCCACTAGAGACTTTTTGGGACATCGCGCCTTGCCTCTCTCCGAGTGGGCCTGGCCTCTGAACTTTACGATCTATTGTGATTCTTGCCTTCCTGCCTTGCATTTTATCCGCGTAGGATTGAACTGTGTTGATTTCGTAACCTGCCTATCTTTTTCTCTCCCGTCCTAACAAATATTAGAGTGTCATCTAGGTTGAAGTATACATCTCTGTCTGAAAATAAGTGGTACCGGTAGAACCTAGACTTGTCGAAATATTGCTAGGGGGATTGATCGTTTCTTCTTCGTAGAGTAATTGTGTTTGATTTGTTTGCCGTGAATTTGCCATAGTGTTTTTCATAGATGTTTCGTTATAAATAAATGCCTTAATATCTTTATACTAAGCCTCATTGCATGTTTGCTTGTCTTACTGGGAAGAATTGTCCTATCTTGTATACTCCACATACTGCTCAACTCTTCTTGAGGGAAGTCTGACTGCTCAGCCACAGCTACCAAGTGAATCTGTGTGGTACAGACTGCTACCAAGTGGGTTCACCGCCAAACGCCTGTAGTCCTACATCTTTTGCAGTGGTCCCAGAGGGAACTGCACAGGTTTCCGCCTAACAGTGCCCTGCACTGCTGGGGGGTGGGGGTCCAAGGGGACATGAGTGGGACATGAGTGGGGGCCTGTTGGCAGGTGCCCTGTACTGCTGGGGGATGGGGGTGCAAGGGGACATGAGTGGGACATGAGTGGGGGCCTGCTGGCAGATGCCCTGCACTGCTGGGGGGTAGGGGTGCAAGGGGAAATGAGTGGGACATGTGTGGGGACCTGCTGGCAGGAGCCCTGCACTGCGGGGGTGTGGGGGTGCAAGGGGACATGAGTGGGGGCCTGCTGGCAGGTGCCCTGCACTGCTGGGGGGTGGGGGTGCAAGGGGACATGAGTGAGACATGAGTGGAGGCCTGCTGGCAGGTGCCCTGCACTGCTGGGGGGTGGGGGTGCAAGGGGACATGAGTGGGGGCCTGCTTGCAGGTGCCCTGCACTGCTGGGGAGTGGGGTGCAAGGGGACATGAGTGGGGGCCTGCTGGAAGGTGCCCTGCACTGCTGGGGGGGTGCAAGGGGAAATTAGTGGGACATGTGTGGGGGTCTGCTGGCAGGTTCCCTGCACTGCTGGGGGTGGGAATGCAAGGGGACATGAGTGGGGGCCTGCTGGCACGTGCCCTGCACTGCTGGGGGTGGGGGTGCAAGGGGACATATGTGGAACATGAGTGGGGGCCTGCTGACAGGTGCCCTGCACTGCTGGTGGGTGGGGGTGCTGGGGGACATGAATGGGGGCCTGCTGGCAGGTGCCCTGCACTGCTAGGGGGTGGGGGTTCTGGGGGACATGTGTGGGGGCCTGCTGGCAGGTGCCCTGCACTGCTGTGGGGTGGGGGTGAAGGGGACATGAATGGGACATGAGTGGGGGCCTGCTGGCAGGTGACCTGCACTGCTTGGGGGTGGGGGTGCAAGGGGACATGAGTGGGGGCCTGCTGGCAGGTGCCCTGCACTGCTGGGGGGTGGGGCTGCAAAGGGACATGAGTGGGACATGAGTGGGGGCCTGCTGGCAGGTGCCCTGCACTGCTGGGGGTTGGGGGTGCAAGGGGACATGAGTGGGACATGAGTGGAGGCCTGCTGGCAGGTGCCCTGCACTGCTGGGGGTGGGGGTGCAAGGGGATATAAGTGGGGCCTGCTGGCAGGTGCCCTGCACTGCTGGGGGGTGGGGCTGCAAGGGGACATGAGTGGTCGCCTTCTGGCAGGTGCCCTGCACTGCTGGGGGGTGGCGGTGCAAGGGGACATGAGTGGGACATGAGTGGGGGCCTGTCCGGAGGAGCCCTGCACTGCTGGGGGTGGGGTTGCAAGGGGACATGAGTGGGACATGAATGGGGACCTGCTGGCAGGTGCCCCTTAGTGCTGGTGGGTGGGGGTGCTGGGGGACATGAGTGGGGGCCTGCTGGCAGGTGGCCTGCACTGCTGGTGGGTGGGGGTGCTGGGGGACATGAGTGGGGGCCTGCTGGCAGGTGCCCTCCACTGCTGGGGGTGGGGGTGCAAGGGGACATGAGTGGGGGCCTGCTGGCAGGTGCCCTGCACTGCTGGGGGGTGGGGGTGCTGGGGGACACGAGTGGGGGCCTGCTGGCAGGTGCCCTGCACTGCTGGGGGGTGGCGGTGCAAGGGGACATGAGTGGGGGCCTGCTGGCAGTTGCCCTGCACTCCTGGGGGGTGGGGCTACAAGGGGACATGAGTGGGTGCCTGCCCGGAGATGCCCTGCACTGCTGGGGGTGAAGGTGCAAGGGGACATGAGTGGGACATGAGTGGGGGCCTGCTGGCAGGTGCCCCTCAGTGCTGGTGGGTGGGGGTGATGGGGCACATGAGTGGGGGCCTGCTGGCAGGTGGCCTGCACTGCTGGTGGGTGGGGGTGCTGGGGGACATGAGTGAGGGCCTGCTGGCAGGTGCCCTGCACTGCTGGGGGGTGGGGGTGCAAGGGGACATGAGTGAGGGCCTGCTGGCAGGGGGGTGGGGGTGCGAGGGGAAATGAGTGGAACATGAGTGGGGGCCTGCTGGCAGGTGCCCTGCACTGCTGGGGGGTGGGGGTGCAAGGGGACATGAGTGGGGGCCTGCTGGCAGGTGTCCTGCACTGCTGGGGGGTGGGGTGCAAGGGGCCATGAGTGGGGGCCTGCTGGCAGGTGCCCTGCACTGCTGGGGGGTCGGGGTGCAAGGGGACATAAGTGGGACATGTGTGGGGGCCGGCTGGCAGGTTCCCTGCACTGCTGGTGGTAGGGATGCAAGGGGACATGAGTGGGGGCCTGCTGGCAGGTGCCCTGCACTGCTGGGGGGTGGGGGTGCAAGGGGACATGAGTGGGACGTGAGTGGGAGCCTGCTGGCAGGTGCCCTGCACTGCTGGGGGATAGGGGTGCAAGGGGACATGAGTGGGACATGAGTGGGGGCCTGCTGTCAGATGCCCTGCACTGCTGGGGGGTGGGGGTGCAAGGGGACATGAGTGAGACATGAGTGGGGGCCTGCTGGCAGCTGCCCTGCACTGCTGGGGGGTGGGGGTGCAAGGGGACATGAGTGGGGGCCTGCTGGCAGATGCCCTGCACTGCTGGGGAGTGGGGTGCAAGGGGACATGAGTGGGGGCCTGCTGGAAGGTGCCCTGCACTGCTGGGGGGTGGGGGTGCAAGGGGACATGAGTGGGACATGTGGCCTGCTGGCAGGTGCCCTGCACTGTTGGGGGGTGGGGGTGCAAGGGGACATGAGTGGGGGGCTGCTGGCAGGTGCCCTGCACTGCTGGGGGGGTGCAAGGGGACATGAGTGAGACATGAGTGGGGGCCTGCTGGCAGGTGCCCTGCACTGCTCGGGGTGGGGGTGCAAGGGGACATGAGTGGGGCCTGCTGGCAGGTGCCCTGCACTGCTGGGGGGTGGGGCTGCAAGGGGACATGTCTGGGACATGAGTGGTCACCTGCTGGCAGGTGCCCTGCACTGCTGGGGGGTGGGGGTGCAATGGGACATGAGTGGGGGCCTGCTGGCAGGTGCCCTGCACTGCTGGGGAGTGGAGGTGCTGGGGGACATGAGTGGGGGCCTGCTGGCAGCTGCCCTGCACTGCTGGGGGATGGGGCTGCAAGGGGACATGAGTGGGACATGAGTGGGAGCCTGTCCGGAGGTGCCCTGCACTGCTGGGGGTGGGGGTGCAAGGGGACATGAGTGGGACATGAGTGGGGGCCTGCTGGCAGGTGCCCCTCAGTGCTGGTGGGTGGGAGTGCTGGGGGACATGAGTGGGGGCCTGCTAGCAGGTGGCCTGCACTGCTGGTGGGTGGGGGTGCTGGGGGACATGAGTGGGGGCCTGCTGGCAGGTGCCCTCCACTGCTGGGGGTGGGGTGCAAGGGGACATGAGTGGGGGCCTGCTGGCAGGTGCCCTACACTGCTGGGGGTTCGGGGTGCTGGGGGACACGAGTGGGGGTCTGCTGGCAGGTGCCTTGCACTGCTGGGGGGTGGGGGTGCAAGGGGACATGAGTGGGGGCCTGCTGGCAGGTGCCCTGTACTGCTGGGGGGTGGGGCTGCAAGGGGACATGAGTGGGGGCCTGCCCGGAGGTGCCCTGCACTGCTGGGGGGTGAGATTGCAAGGGGACATGAGTGGGACATGAGTGGGGGCCTGCTGGCAGGTGCCCCTCAGTGCTGGTGGGTGGGGGTGCTGGGGGACATGAGTGGGGGCCTGCTGGCAGGTGGCATGCACTGTTGGTGGGTGGGGTGCTGGAGGACATGAGTGGGGCCCTGCTGGCAGGTGCCCTGCACTGCTGGGGGGTGGGGGTGCTGGGGGACATGAGTGAGGGCCTGCTGGCAGGTGCCCTGCACTGCTGGGGGGTGGGGGTGCGAGGGGACATGAGTGGAACATGAGTGGGGGCCTGCTGGCAGGTGCCCTGCACTGCTGGGGAGTGGGGGTGCAAGGGGACATGAGTGGGGGCCTGCTGGCAGGTGTCCTGCACTGCTGGGGGGTGGGGTGCAAGGGGTCATGAGTGGGGGCCTGCTGGCAGGTGCCCTGCACTGCTGGGGGGTCAGGGTGCAAGGGGACATGAGTGGGACATGTGTGGGGGCCTGCTGGCAGGTTCCCTGCACTGCTGGTGGTAGGGATGCAAGGGGACATGAGTGGGGGCCTGCTGGCAGGTGCCCTGCACTGCTGGGGGGTGGGGGTGCAAGGGGACATGAGTGGGACATGAGTGGGAGCCTGCTGGCAGGTGCCCTGCACTGCTGGGGGATAGGGGTGCAAGGGGACATGAGTGGGACATGAGTGGGGGCCTGCTGTCAGATGCCCTGCACTGCTGGGGGGTGGGGGTGCAAGGGGACATGAGTGAGACATGAGTGGGGGCCTGCTGGCAGCTGCCCTGCACTGCTGGGGGGGTGGGGGTGCAAGGGGACATGAGTGGGGGCCTCCTGGCAGGTGCCCTGCACTGCTGGGGCGTGGGGGTGCAAGGGGACATGAGTGGGACATGTGGCAGACTGGCAGGTGCCCTGCACTGTTGGGGGGTGGGGGTGCAAGGGGACATGAGTGGGGGTCTGCTGGCAGCTGCCCTGCACTGCTGGGGGGTGGGGGTGCAAGGGGACATGAGTGGGGGCCTGCTGGCAGGTGCCCTGCACTGCTGGGGGTGGGGGTGCAAGGGGATATAAGTGGGGCCTGCTGGCAGGTGCCCTGCACTGCTGGGGGGTGGGGCTGCAAGGGGACATGAGTGGTCGCCTTCTGGCAGGTGCCCTGCACTGCTGGGGGTGGGGGTGCTGGGGGACATGAGTGGGACATGAGTGGGGGCCTGTCCGGAGGTGCCCTGCACTGCTGGGGGTGGGGTTGCAAGGGGACATGAGTGGGACATGAATGGGGACCTGCTGGCAGGTGCCCCTTAGTGCTGGTGGGTGGGGGTGCTGGGGGACATGAGTGGGGGCCTGCTGGCAGGTGGCCTGCACTGCTGGTGGGTGGGGGTGCTGGGGGACATGAGTGGGGGCCTGCTGGCAGGTGCCCTCCACTGCTGGGGGTGGGGGTGCAAGGGGACATGAGTGGGGGCCTGCTGGCAGGTGCCCTGCACTGCTGGGGGGTGGGGGTGCTGGGGGACACGAGTGGGGGCCTGCTGGCAGGTGCCCTGCACTGCTGGGGGGTGGCGGTGCAAGGGGACATGAGTGGGGGCCTGCTGGCAGGTGCCCTGCACTCCTGGGGGGTGGGGCTACAAGGGGACATGAGTGGGTGCCTGCCCGGAGATGCCCTGCACTGCTGGGGGTGAAGGTGCAAGGGGACATGAGTGGGACATGAGTGGGGGCCTGCTGGCAGGTGCCCCTCAGTGCTGGTGGGTGGGGGTGATGGGGCACATGAGTGGGGGCCTGCTGGCAGGTGGCCTGCACTGCTGGTGGGTGGGGGTGCAAGGGGACATGAGTGGGGGCCTGCTGGCAGGTGCCCTGCACTGCTGGGGGGTTTGGGTTCTGGGGGACACAAGTGGGGACCTGCTGGCAGGTGCCCTGCACTGCTGGGGGGTGGGGGTGCTGGGGGACATGAGTGAGGGCCTGCTGGCAGGTGCCCTGCACTGCTGGGGGGTGGGGGTGCAAGGGGACATGAGTGGGGGCCTGCTGGCAGGGGGGTGGGGGTGTGAGGGGAAATGAGTGGAACATGAGTGGGGGCCTGCTGGCAGGTGCCCTGCACTGCTGGGGGTGGGGGTGCAAGGGGACATGAGTGGGGGCCTGCTGGCAGGTGTCCTGCACTGCTGGGGGGTGGGGTGCAAGGGGTCATGAGTGGGGGCCTGCTGGCAGGTGCCCTGCACTGCTGGGGGGTCGGGGTGCAAGGGGACATAAGTGGGACATGTGTGGGGGCCGGCTGGCAGGTTCCCTGCACTGCTGGTGGTAGGGATGCAAGGGTACATGAGTGGGGGCCTGCTGGCAGGTGCCCTGCACTGCTGGGGGGTGGGGGTGCAAGGGGACATGAGTGGGACATGAGTGGGAGCCTGCTGGCAGCTGCCCTGCACTGCTGGGGGGTGGGGGTGCAAGGGGACATGAGTGGGGGCCTGCTGGCAGATGCCCTGCACTGCTGGGGAGTGGGGTGCAAGGGGACATGAGTGGGGGCCTGCTGGAAGGTGCCCTGCACTGCTGGGGGGTGGGGGTGCAAGGGGACATGAGTGGGACATGTGGCCTGCTGGCAGGTGCCCTGCACTGTTGGGGGGTGGGGGTGCAAGGGGACATGAGTGGGGGCCTGCTGGCAGGTGCCCTGCACTGCTGGGGGGTGCAAGGGGACATGAGTGAGACATGAGTTGGGGCCTGCTGGCAGGTGCCCTGCACTGCTCGGGGTGGGGGTGCAAGGGGACATGAGTGGGGCCTGCTGGCAGGTGCCCTGCACTGCTGGGGGGTAGGGCTGCAAGGGGACATGTCTGGGACATGAGTGGTCACCTGCTGGCAGGTGCCCTGCACTGCTGGGGGGTGGGGGTGCAATGGGACATGAGTGGGGGCCTGCTGGCAGGTGCCCTGCACTGCTGGGGAGTGGAGGTGCTGGGGGACATGAGTGGGGGCCTGCTGGCAGCTGCCCTGCACTGCTGGGGGATGGGGCTGCAAGGGGACATGAGTGGGACATGAGTGGGGGCCTGTCCGGAGGTGCCCTGCACTGCTGGGGGTGGGGGTGCAAGGGGACATGAGTGGGACATGAGTGGGGGCCTGCTGGCAGGTGCCCCTCAGTGCTGGTGGGTGGGAGTGCTGGGGGACATGAGTGGGGGCCTGCTAGCAGGTGGCCTGCACTGCTGGTGGGTGGGGGTGCTGGGGGACATGAGTGGGGGCCTGCTGGCAGGTGCCCTCCACTGCTGGGGGTGGGGTGCAAGGGGACATGAGTGGGGGCCTGATGGCAGGTGCCCTACACTGCTGGGGGTTCGGGGTGCTGGGGGACACGAGTGGGGGTCTGCTCGCAGGTGCCTTGCACTGCTGGGGGGTGGGGGTGCAAGGGGACATGAGTGGGGGCCTTCTGGCAGGTGCCCTGCACTGCTGGGGGGTGGGGCTGCAAGGGGGCATGAGTGGGGGCCTGCCCGGAGGTGCCCTGCACTGCTGGGGGGTGAGATTGCAAGGGGACATGAGTGGGACATGAGTGGGGGCCTGCTGGCAGGTGCCCCTCAGTGCTGGTGGGTGGGGGTGCTGGGGGACATGAGTGGGGGCCTGCTGGCAGGTGGCCTGCACTGTTGGTGGGTGGGGGTGCTGGCGGACATGAGTGGGGCCCTGCTGGCAGGTGCCCTGCACTGCTGGGGGGTGGGGGTGCTGGGGGACATGAGTGAGGGCCTGCTGGCAGGTGCCCTGCACTGCTGGGGGGTGGGGGTGCAAGGGGACATGAGTGGGGGCCTGCTGGCAGGTGCCCTGCACTGCTGGGGGGTGGGGGTGCGAGGGGACATGAGTGGAACATGAGTGGGGGCCTGCTGGCAGGTGCCCTGCACTGCTGGGGAGTGGGGGTGCAAGGGGACATGAGTGGGGGCCTGCTGGCAGGTGTCCTGCACTGCTGGGGGGTGGGGTGCAAGGGGTCATGAGTGGGGGTCTGCTGGCAGGTGCCCTGCACTGCTGGGGGGTCGGGGTGCAAGGGGACATGAGTGGGACATGTGTGGGGGCCTGCTGGCAGGTTCCCTGCACTGCTGGTGGTAGGGATGCAAGGGGACATGAGTGGGGGCCTGCTGGCAGGTGCCCTGCACTGCTGGGGGGTGGGGGTGCAAGGGGACATGAGTGGGACATGAGTGGGAGCCTGCTGGCAGGTGCCCTGCACTGCTGGGGGATAGGGGTGCAAGGGGACATGAGTGGGACATGAGTGGGGGCCTGCTGTCAGATGCCCTGCACTGCTGGGGGGTGGGGGTGCAAGGGGACATGAGTGAGACATGAGTGGGGGCCTGCTGGCAGCTGCCCTGCACTGCTGGGGGGGTGGGGGTGCAAGGGGACATGAGTGGGGGCCTCCTGGCAGGTGCCCTGCACTGCTGGGGGGTGGGGGTGCAAGGGGACATGAGTGGGACATGTGGCCTGCTGGCAGGTGCCCTGCACTGTTGGGGGGTGGGGGTGCAAGGGGACATGAGTGGGGGCCTGCTGGCAGCTGCCCTGCACTGCTGGGGGGTGGGGGTGCAAGGGGACATGAGTGGGGGCCTGCTGGAAGGTGCCCTGCACTGCTGGGGGGTGGGGGTGCAAGGGGACATGAGTGGGACATGTGGCCTGCTGGCAGGTGCCCTGCACTGCTGGGGGGTGGGGTGCAAGGGGACATGAGTGAGACATGAGTGGGGGCCTGCTGGCAAGTGCCCTGCACTGCTCGGGGTGGGGGTGCAAGGGGACATGAGTGGGGCCTGCTGGCAGGTGCCCTGCACTGCTGGGGGGTGGGGCTGCAAGGGGACATGTGTGGGACATGAGTGGTCACCTGCTGGCAGGTGCCCTGCACTGCTGGGGGGTGGGGGTGCAAGGGGACATGAGTGGGGGCCTGCTGGCAGGTGCCCTGCACTGCTGGGGTGTGGAGGTGCTGGGGGACATGAGTGGGGGCCTGCTGGCAGCTGCCCTGCACTGCTGGGGGATGGGGCTGCAAGGGGACATGAGTGGGACATGAGTGGGGGCCTGTCCGGAGGTGCCCTGCACTGCCGGGGGTGGGGGTGCAAGGGGACATGAGTGGGACATGAGTGGGGGCCTGTTGGCAGGTGCCCCTCAGTGCTGGTGGGTGGGGGTGCTGGGGGACATGAGTGGGGGCCTGCTGGCAGGTGGCCTGCACTGCTGGTGGGTGGGGGTGCTGGGGGACATGAGTGGGGGCCTGCTGGCAGGTGCCCTGCACTGCTGGGGAGTGGAGGTGCAGGGGGACATGAGTGGGGGCCTGCTGGCAGCTGCCCTGCACTGCTGGGGGATGGGGCTGCAAGGGGACATGAGTGGGACATGAGTGGGGGCCTGTCCGGAGGTGCCCTGCACTGCTGGGGGTGGGGGTGCAAGGGGACATGAGTGGGACATGAGTGGGGGCCTGCTGGCAGGTGCCCCTCAGTGCTGGTGGGTGGGGGTGCTGGGGGACATGAGTGGGGGCCTGCTAGCAGGTGGCCTGCACTGCTGGTGGGTGGGGGTGCTGGGGGACATGAGTGGGGGCCTGCTGGCAGGTGCCCTCCACTGCTGGGGGTGGGGTGCAAGGGGACATGAGTGGGGGCCTGCTGGCAGGTACCCTGCACTGCTGGGGGTGGGGGTGCTGGGGGACATGAGTGGGGGTCTGCTGGCAGGTGCCTTGCACTGCTGGGGGGTGGGGGTGCAAGGGGACATGAGTGGGGGCCTGCTTGCAGGTGCCCTGCACTGCTGGGGGGTGGGGCTGCAAGGGGACATGAGTGGGACATGTGTGGGGGCCTGCCCGGAGGTGCCCTGCACTGCTGGGGGGTGAGAGTGCAAGGGGACATGAGTGGGACATGAGTGGGGGCCTGCTGGCAGGTGCCCCTCAGTGCTGGTGGGTGGGGGTGCTGGGGGACATGAGTGGGGGCCTGCTGGCAGGTGGCCTGCACTGTTGGTGGGTGGGGGTGCTGGAGGACATGAGTGGGGCCCTGCTGGCAGGTGCCCTGCACTGCTGGGGGTGGGTGCAAGGGGGCATGAGTGGGGCCTGCTGGCAGGTGCCCTGCACTGCTGGGGGGTGGGGGTGCTGGGGGACACGAGTGGGGCCTGCTGGCAGGTGCCCTGCACTGCTGGGGGGTGGGGGTGCTGGGGGACATGAGTGAGGGCCTGCTGGCAGGTGCCCTGCACTGCTGGGGGGTGGGGGTGCAAGGGGACATGAGTGGGGGCCTGCTGGCAGGTGCCCTGCACTGCTGGGGGGTGGGGGTGCGAGGGGACGTAAGTGGAACATGAGTGGGAGCCTGCTGGCAGGTGCCCTGCACTGCTGGGGGGTGGGGGTGCAAGGGGACATGAGTGGGGGCCTGCTGGTAGGTGTCCTGCACTGCTGGGGGGTGGGGTGCAAGGGGTCATGAGTGGGGGCCTGCTGGCAGGTGCCCTGCACTGCTGGGGGGTCGGAGTGCAAGGGGACATGAGTGGGACATGTGTGGGGGCCTGCTGGCAGGTTCCCTGCACTGCTGGTGGTAGGGATGCAAGGGGACATGAGTGGGGGCCTGCTGGCAGGTGCCCTGCACTGCTGGGGGGTGGGGGTGCAAGGGGACATGAGTGGGAATGAGTGGGAGCCTGCTGGCAGGTGCCCTGCACTGCTGGGGGATAGGGGTGCAAGGGGACATGAGTGGGACATGAGTGGGGGCCTGCTGTCAGATGCCCTGCACTGCTGGGGGGTGGGGGTGCAAGGGGACATGAGTGAGACATGAGTGGGGGCCTGCTGGCAGCTGCCCTGCACTGCTGGGGGGGGTGGGGGTGCAAGGGGACATGAGTGGGGGCCTCCTGGCAGGTGCCCTGCACTGCTGGGGGGTGGGGGTGCAAGGGGACATGAGTGGGACATGTGGCAGGCTGGCAGGTGCCCTGCACTGTTGGGGGGTGGGGCTGCAAGGGGACAAGAGTGGGGGTCTGCTGGCAGCTGCCATGCACTGCTGGGGGGTGGGGGTGCAAGGGGACATGAGTGGGGGCCTGCTGGAAGGTGCCCTGCACTGCTGGGGGGTGGGGGTGCAAGGGGACATGAGTGGGACATGTGGCCTGCTGGCAGGTGCCCTGCACTGCTGGGGGGTGGGGGTGCAAGGAGACATAAGTGAGACATGAGTGGGGGCCTGCTGGCAAGTGCCCTACACTGCTCGGTGTGGGGGTGCAAGGGGACATGAGTGGGGCCTGCTGGCAGGTGCCCTGCACTGCTGGGGGGTGGGGCTGCAAGGGGACATGTGTGGGACATAAGTGGTCACCTGCTGGCAGGTGCCCTGCACTGCTGGGGGTGGGGGTGCAAGGGGACATGAGTGGGGGCCTGCTGGCAGGTGCCCTGCACTGCTGGGGTGTGGAGGTGCTGGGGGACATGAGTGGGGGCCTGCTGGCAGCTGCACTGCTGGGGGATGGGGCTGCAAGGGGACATGAGTGGGACATGAGTGGGGGCCTGTCCGGAGGTGCCCTGCACTGCCGGGGGTGGGGGTGCAAGGGTACATGAGTGGGACATGAGTGGGGGCCTGCTGGCAGGTGCCCCTCAGTGCTGGTGGGTGGGGGTGCTGGGGGACATGAGTGGGGGCCTGCTGGCAGGTGGCCTGCACTGCTGGTGGGTGGGGGTGCTGGGGGACATGAGTGGGGGCCTGCTGGCAGGTGCCCTCCACTGCTGGGGATGGGTTTTGCAAGGGGACATGAGTGGGGGCCTGCTGGCAGGTGCCCTGCACTGCTGGGGGTGGGGGTGCTGGGGGACTCGAGTGGGGGTCTGCTGGCAGGTGCCCTGCACTTCTGGGGGGTGGGGGTGCAAGGGGACATGAGTGGGGCCCTGCTGGCAGGTGCCCTGCACTGCTGGGGGGTGGGGCTGCAAGGGGACATGAGTGGGACATGAGTGGGGGCCTGCTGGCAGGTGCCCCTCAGTGCTGGTGGGTGGGGGTGCTGGGGGACATGAGTGGGGGCCTGCTGGCAGGTGGCCTGCACTGCTGGTGGGTGGGGGTGCTGGGGGACATGAGTGGGGGCCTGCTGGCAGGTGCCCCTCAGTGCTGGTGGGTGGGGGTGCTGGGGGACATGAGTGGGGGCCTGCTGGCAGGTGGCCTGCACTGCTGGTGGGTAGGGGTGCTGGGGACATGAGTGGGGCCTGCTGGCAGGTGCCCTCCACTGCTGGGGGTGGGGGTGCAAGGGGACATGAGTGGGGGCCTGCTGGCAGGTGCCCTGCACTGCTGGGGGTGGGGGTGCTGGTGGACACGAGTGGGGGTCTGCTGGCAGGTGCCCTGCACTGCTGGGGGAGGGGTGCAAGGGGGCATGAGTGGGGGCCTGCTGGCAGGTGCCCTGCACTGCTGGGGGGTGGGGGTGCTGGGGGACACGAGTGGGGGCCTGCTGGCAGGTGCCCTGCACTTCTGGGGGGTGGGGGTGCTGGGGGACATGAGTGAGGGCCTGCTGGCAGGTGCCCTGCACTGCTGGGGGGTGGGGGTGCAAGGGGACATGAGTGGGGGCCTGCTGGCAGGTGCCCTGCACTGCTGGGGGGTGGGGGTGCGAGGGGACATGAGTGGAACATGAGTGGGGGCCTGCTGGCAGGTGCCCTGTACTGCTGGGGGGTGGGGGTGCAAGGGGACATGAGTGGGGGCCTGCTGGCAGGTGTCCTGCACTGCTGGGGGGTGGGGTGCAAGGGGTCATGAGTGGGGGCCTGCTGGCAGGTGCCCTGCACTGCTGGGGGGTCGGGGTGCAAGGGGACATGAGTGGGACATGTGTGGGGGCCTGCTGACAGGTTCCCTGCACTGCTGGTGGTAGGGATGCAAGGGGACATGAGTGGGGGCCTGCTGGCAGGTGCCCTGCACTGCTGGGGGGTGGGGGTGCAAGGGGACATGAGTGGGACATGAGTGGGAGCCTGCTGGCAGGTGCCCTGCACTGCTGGGGGGTGGGGGTGCAAGGGGACATGAGTGAGACATGAGTGGGGGCCTGCTGGCAGGTGCCCTGCACTGCTGGGGGGTGGGGGTGCAAGGGGACATGAGTGGGGGCCTCCTGGCAGGTGCCCTGCACTGCTGGGGAGTGGGGTACAAGGGGACATGAGTGGGGGCCTGCTGGAAGGTGCCCTGCACTGCTGGGGGGTGGGGGTGCAAGGGGACATGAGTGGGACATGTGGCCTGCTGGCAGGTGCCCTGCACTGTTGGGGGGTGGGGGTGCAAGGGGACACGAGTGGGGGCCTGCTGGCAGGTGCCCTGCACTGCTGGGGGGTGGGGGTGCAAGGGGACATGAGTGAGGCATGAGTGGGGGCCTGCTGGCAGGTGCCCTGCACTGCTCGGGGTGGGGGTGCAAGGGGACATGAGTGGGGCCTGCTGGCAGGTGCCCTGCACTGCTGGGGGGTGGGGCTGCAAGGGGACATGTGTGGGACATGAGTGGTCACCTGCTGGCAGGTGCCCTGCACTGCTGGGGGGTGGGGGTGCAAGGGGACATGAGTGGGGGCCTGCTGGCAGGTGCCCTGCACTGCTGGGGTGTGGAGGTGCTGGGGGACATGAGTGGGGGCCTGCTGGCAGCTGCCCTGCACTGCTGGGGGGTGGGGCTGCAAGGGGACATGAGTGGGACATGAGTGGGGGCCTGTCCGGAGGTGCCCTGCACTGCCGGGGGTGGGGGTGCAAGGGGACATGAGTGGGACATGAGTGGGGGTCTGTTGGCAGGTGCCCCTCAGTGCTGGTGGGTGGGGGTGCTGGGGGACATGAGTGGGGGCCTGCTGGCAGGTGGCCTGCACTGCTGGTGGGTGGGGGTGCTGGGGGACATGAGTGGGGGCCTGCTGGCAGGTGCCCTCCACTGCTGGGGGTGGGGGTGCAAGGGGACATGAGTGGGGGCCTGCTGGCAGGTGCCCTGCACTGCTGGGGGTGGGGGTGCTGGGGGACACGAGTGGGGGTCTGCTGGCAGGTGCCCTGCACTGCTGGGGGGTGGGGGTGCAAGGGGACATGAGTGGGGCCCTGCAGGCAGGTGCCCTGCACTGCTGGGTGGTGGGGCTGCAAGGGGACATGAGTGGGACATGAGTGGGGGCCTGCCCGGAGGTGCCCTACACTGCTGGGGGGTGAGGGTGCAAGGGGACATGAGTTGGACATGAGTGGGGGCCTGCTGGCAGGTGCCCCTCAGTGCTGGTGGGTGGGTGTGCTGGGGGACATGAGTGGGGGCCTGCTGGCAGGTGGCCTGCACTGTTGGTGGGTGGGGGTGCAAGGGGACATGAGTGGGGGCCTGCTGGCAGGTGCCCTGCACTGCTGGGGTGTGGAGGTGCTGGGGGACATGAGTGGGGGCCTGCTGGCAGCTACCCTGCACTGCTGGGGGATGGGGCTGCAAAGGGACATGAGTGGGACATGAGTGGGGGCCTGTCCGGAGGTGCCCTGCACTGCCGGGGGTGGGGGTGCAAGGGGACATGAGTGGGACATGAGTGGGGGCCTGCTGGCAGGTGCCCCTCAGTGCTGGTGGGTGGGGGTGCTGGGGGACATGAGTGGGGGCCTGCTGGCAGGTGGCCTGCACTGCTGGTGGGTGGGGGTGCTGGGGGACATGAGTGGGGGCCTGCTGGCAGGTGCCCTCCACTGCTGGGGGTGGGTTTTGCAAGGGGACATGAGTGGGGGCCTGCTGGCAGGTGCCCTGCACTGCTGGGGGTGGGGGTGCTGGGGGACACGAGTGGGGGTCTGCTGGCAGGTGCCCTGCACTGCTGGGGGGTGGGGGTGCAAGGGGACATGAGTGGGGCCCTGCTGGCAGGTGCCCTGCACTGCTGGGGGGTGGGGCTGCAAGGGGACATGAGTGGGACATGAGTGGGTGCCTGCTGGCAGGTGCCCCTCAGTGCTGGTGGGTGGGGGTGCTGGGGGACATGAGTGGGGGCCTGCTGGCAGGTGGCCTGCACTGCTGGGGGGTGGGGGTGCTGGGGGACATGCGTGGGGGCCTGCTGGCAGGTGCCCCTCAGTGCTGGTGGGTGGGGGTGCTGGGGGACATGAGTGGGGGCCTGCTGGCAGGTGGCCTGCACTGCTGGTGGGTAGGGGTGCTGGGGGAAATGAGTGGGGGCCTGCTGGCAGGTGCCCTCCACTGCTGGGGGTGGGGGTGCAAGGGGACATGAGTGGGGGCCTGCTGGCAGGTGCCCTGCACTGCTTGGGGTGGGGGTGCTGGTGGACACGAGTGGGGGTCTGCTGGCAGGTGCCCTGCACTGCTGGGGGTGGGGTGCAAGGGGGCATGAGTGGGGGCCTGCTGGCAGGTGCCCTGCACTGCTGCGGGGTGGGGGTGCAAGGGGACATGAGTGGGGGCCTGCTGGCAGGTGCCCTGCACTGCTGGGGGGTGGGGGTGCGAGGGGACATGAGTGGAACATGAGTGGGGGCCTGCTGGCAGGTGCCCTGTACTGCTGGGGGGTGGGGGTGCAAGGGGACATGAGTGGGGGCCTGCTGGCAGGTGTCCTGCACTGCTGGGGGGTGGGGTGCAAGGGGTCATGAGTGGGGACCTGCTGGCAGGTGCCCTGCACTGCTGGGGGGTCGGGGTGCAAGGGGACATGAGTGGGACATGTGTGGGGGCCTGCTGGCAGGTTCCCTGCACTGCTGGTTGTAGGGATGCAAGGGGACATGAGTGGGGGCCTGCTGGCAGGTGCCCTGCACTGCTGGGGGTGGGGGTGCAAGGGGACATGAGTGGGACATGAGTGGGAGCCTGCTGGCAGGTGCCCTGCACTGCTGGGGGATAGGGGTGCAAGGGGACATGAGTGGGACATGAGTGGGGGCCTGCTGTCAGATGCCCTGCACTGCTGGGGGGTGGGGGTGTAAGGGGACATGAGTGGGGGCCTGCTGGCAGCTGCCCTGCACTGCTGGGGGGGTGGGGGTGCAAGGGGACATGAGTGGGGGCCTCCTGGCAGGTGCCCTGCACTGCTGGGGGGTGGGGGTGCAAGGGGACATGAGTGGGACATGAGTGGGGGCCTGCTGGCAGGTGCCCCTCAGTGCTGGTGGGTGGGGGTGCTGGGGGACATGAGTGGGGGCCTGCTGGCAGGTGGCCTGCACTGTTGGGGGGTGGGGGTGCAAGGGACATGAGTGGGGGCCTGCTGGCAGCTGCCCTGCACTGCTGGGGGGTGGGGGTGCAAGGGGACATGAGTGGGGGCCTGCTGGAAGGTGCCCTGCACTGCTGGGGGGTGGGGGTGCAAGGGGACATGAGTGGGACATGTGGCCTGCTGGCAGGTGCCCTGCACTGCTGGGGGGTGGGGGTGCAAGGGGACATGAGTGAGACATGAGTGGGGGCCTGCTGACAAGTGCCCTGCACTGCTCGGGGTGGGGGTGCAAGGGGACATGAGTGGGGCCTGCTGGCAGGTGCCCTGCACTGCTGGGGGGTGGGGCTGCAAGGGGACATGTGTGGGACATGAGTGGTCCCCTGCTGGCAGGTGCCCTGCACTGCTGGGGGGTGGGGGTGCAAGGGGACATGAGTGGGGGCCTGCTGGCAGGTGCCCTGCACTGCTGGGGTGTGGAGGTGCTGGGGGACATGAGTGGGGGCCTGCTGGCAGCTGCCCTGCACTGCTGGGGGATGGGGCTGCAAGGGGACATGAGTGGGACATGAGTGGGGGCCTGTCCGGAGGTGCCCTGCACTGCCGGGGGTGGGGGTGCAAGGGGACATGAGTGGGACATGAGTGGGGGCCTGCTGGCAGGTGCCCCTCAGTGCTGGTGGGTGGGGGTGCTGGGGGACATGAGTGGGGGCCTGCTGGCAGGTGGCCTGCACTGCTGGTGGGTGGGGGTGCTGGGGGACATGAGTGGGGGCCTGCTGGCAGGTGCCCTGCACTGCTGGGGAGTGGAGGTGCTGGGGGACATGAGTGGGGGCCTGCTGGCAGCTGCCCTGCACTGCTGGGGGATGGGGCTGCAAGGGGACATGAGTGGGACATGAGTGGGGGCCTGTCCGGAGGTGCCCTGCACTGCTGGGGGTGGGGGTGCAAGGGGACATGAGTGGGACATGAGTGGGGGCCTGCTGGCAGGTGCCCCTCAGTGCTGGTGGGTGGGGGTGCTGGGGGACATGAGTGGGGGCCTGCTAGCAGGTGGCCTGCACTGCTGGTGGGTGGGGGTGCTGGGGGACATGAGTGGGGGCCTGCTGGCAGGTGCCCTCCATTGCTGGGGGTGGGGTGCAAGGGGACATGAGTGGGGGCCTGCTGGCAGGTACCCTGCACTGCTGGGGGTGGGGGTGCTGGGGGACACGAGTGGGGGTCTGCTGGCAGGTGCCTTGCACTGCTGGGGGGTGGGGGTGCAAGGGGACATGAGTGGGGGCCTGCTGGCAGGTGCCCTGCACTGCTGGGGGGTGGGGCTGCAAGGGGACATGAGTGGGACATGAGTGGGGGCCTGCCCGGAGGTGTCCTGCACTGCTGGGGGGTGAGATTGCAAGGGGACATGAGTGGGACATGAGTGGGGGCCTGCTGGCAGGTGCCCCTCAGTGCTGGTGGGTGGGGGTGCTGGGGGACATGAGTGGGGGCCTGCTGGCAGGTGGCCTGCACTGTTGGTGGGTGGGGGTGCTGGAGGACATGAGTGGGGCCCTGCTGGCAGGTGCCCTGCACTGCTGGGGGTGGGTGCAAGGGGGCATGAGTGGGGGCCTGCTGGCAGGTGCCCTGCACTGCTGGGGGGTGGGGGTGCTGGGGGACACGAGTGGGGGCCTGCTGGCAGGTGCCCTGCACTGCTGGGGGGTGGGGGTGCTGGGGGACATGAGTGAGGGCCTGCTGGCAGGTGCCCTGCACTGCTGGGGGGTGGGGGTGCAAGGGGACATGAGTGGGGGCCTGCTGGCAGGTGCCCTGCACTGCTGGGGGGTGGGGGTGCGAGGGGACGTAAGTGGAACATGAGTGGGGGCCTGCTGGCAGGTGCCCTGCACTGCTGGGGGGTGGGGGTGCAAGGGGACATGAGTGGGGGCCTGCTGGCAGGTGTCCTGCACTGCTGGGGGGTGGGGTGCAAGGGGTCATGAGTGGGGGCCTTCTGGCAGGTGCCCTGCACTGCTGGGGGGTCGGGGTGCAAGGGGACATGAGTGGGACATGTGTGGGGGCCTGCTGGCAGGTTCCCTGCACTGCTGGTGGTAGGGATGCAAGGGGACATGAGTGGGGGCCTGTTGGCAGGTGCCCTGCACTGCTGGGGGGTGGGGGTGCAAGGGGACATGAGTGGGAATGAGTGGGAGCCTGCTGGCAGGTGCCCTGCACTGCTGGGGGATAGGGGTGCAAGGGGACATGAGTGGGACATGAGTGGGGGACTGCTGTCAGATGCCCTGCACTGCTGGGGGGTGGGGGTGCAAGGGGACATGAGTGAGACATGAGTGGGGGCCTGCTGGCAGCTGCCCTGCACTGCTGGGGGGGGTGGGGGTGCAAGGGGACATGAGTGGGGGCCTCCTGGCAGGTGCCCTGCACTGCTGGTGGGTGGGGGTGCAAGGGGACATGAGTGGGACATGTGGCAGGCTGGCAGGTGCCCTGCACTGTTGGGGGGTGGGGGTGCAAGGGGACATGAGTGGGGGTCTGTTGGCAGCTGCCCTGCACTGCTGGGGGGTGGGGGTGCAAGGGGACATGAGTGGGGGCCTGCTGGAAGGTGCCCTGCACTGCTGGGGGGTGGGGGTGCAAGGGGACATGAGTGGGACATGTGGCCTGCTGGCAGGTGCCCTGCACTGCTGGGGGGTGGGGGTGCAAGGGGACATGAGTGAGACATGAGTGGGGGCCTGCTGGCAAGTGCCCTACACTGCTCGGGGTGGGGGTGCAAGGGGACATGAGTAGGGCCTGCTGGCAGGTGCCCTGCACTGCTGGGGGGTGGGGCTGCAAGGGGACATGTGTGGGACATGAGTGGTCACCTGCTGGCAGGTGCCCTGCACTGCTGGGGGTGGGGGTGCAAAGGGACATGAGTGGGGGCCTGCTGGCAGGTGCCCTGCACTGCTGGGGTGTGGAGGTGCTGGGGGACATGAGTGGGGGCCTGCTGGCAGCTGCCCTGCACTGCTGGGGGATGGGGCTGCAAGGGGATATGAGTGGGACATGAATGGGGGCCTGTCCGGAGGTGCCCTGCACTGCCGGGGGTGGGGGTGCAAGGGGACATGAGTGGGACATGAGTGGGGGCCTGCTGGCAGGTGCCCCTCAGTGCTGGTGGGTGGGGGTGCTGGGCGACATGAGTGGGGGCCTGCTGACAGGTGGCCTGCACTGCTGGTGGGTGGGGGTGCTGGGGGACATGAGTGGGGGCCTGCTGGCAGGTGCCCTCCACTGCTGGGGTTGGGTTTTGCAAGGGGACATGAGTGGGGGCCTGCTGGCAGGTGCCCTGCACTGCTGGGGGTGGGGGTGCTGGGGGACTCGAGTGGGGGTCTGCTGGCAGGTGCCCTGCACTGCTGGGGGGTGGGGGTGCAAGGGGACATGAGTGGGGCCCTGCTGGCAGGTGCCCTGCACTGCTGGGGGGTGGGGGTGCTGGGGGACACGAGTGGGGGCCTGCTGGCAGGTGCCCTGCACTGCTGGGGGGTGGGGGTGCTGGGGGACATGAGTGAGGGCCTGCTGGCAGGTGCCCTGCACTGCTGGTGGGTGGGGGTGCTGGGGGACATGAGTGGGGGCCTGCTGGCAGGTGCCCCTCAGTGCTGGTGGGTGGGCGTGCTGGGGGACATGAGTGGGGGCCTGCTGGCAGGTGGCCTGCACTGCTGGTGGGTAGGGGTGCTGGGGGACATGAGTGGGGGCCTGCTGGCAGGTGGCCTGCACTGCTGGTGGGTAGGGGTGCTGGGGGACATGAGTGGGGGCCTGCTGGCAGGTGCCCCTCAGTGCTGGTGGGTGGGCGTGCTGGGGGACATGAGTGGGGGCCTGCTGGCAGGTGGCCTGCACTGCTGGTGGGTAGGGGTGCTGGGGGACATGAGTGGGGGCCTGCTGGCAGGTGCCCTCCACTGCTGGGGGTGGGGGTGCAAGGGGACATGAGTGGGGGCCTGCTGGCAGGTGCCCTGCACTGCTGGGGGTGGGGGTGCTGGTGGACACGAGTGGGGGTCTGCTGGCAGGTGCCCTGCACTGCTGGGGGTGGGGTGCAAGGGGGCATGAGTGGGGGCCTGCTGGCAGGTGCCCTGTACTGCTGGGGGGTGGGGGTGCTGGGGGACACGAGTGGGGGCCTGCTGGCAGGTGCCCTGCACTGCTGGGGGGTGGGGGTGCTGGGGGACATGAGTGAGGGCCTGCTGGCAGGTGCCCTGCACTGCTGGGGGGTGGGGGTGCAAGGGGACATGAGTGGGGGCCTGCTGGCAGGTGCCATGCACTGCTGGGGGGTGGGGGTGCGAGGGGACATGAGTGGAACATGAGTGGGGGCCTGCTGGCAGGTGCCCTGTACTGCTGGGGGGTGGGGGTGCAAGGGGACATGAGTGGGGGCCTGCTGGCAGGTGTCCTGCACTGCTGGGGGGTGGGGTGCAAGGGTTCATGAGTGGGGGCCTGCTGGCAGGTGCCCTGCACTGCTGGGGGGTCGGGGTGCAAGGGGACATGAGTGGGACATGTGTGGGGGCCTGCTGACAGGTTCCCTGCACTGCTGGTGGTAGGGATGCAAGGGGACATGAGTGGGGGCCTGCTGGCAGGTGCCCTGCACTGCTGGGGGGTGGCGGTGCAAGGGGACATGAGTGGGACATGAGTGGGAGCCTGCTGGCAGCTGCCCTGCACTGCTGGGGGGTGGGGGTGCAAGGGGACATGAGTGAGACATGAGTGGGGGCCTGCTGGCAGGTGCCCTGCACTGCTGGGGGGTGGGGGTGCAAGGGGACATGAGTGGGGGCCTCCTGGCAGGTGGCCTGCACTGTTGGGGGGTGGGGGTGCAAGGGACATGAGTGGGGGCCTGCTGGCAGCTGCCCTGCACTGCTGGGGGGTGGGGGTGCAAGGGGACATGAGTGGGGGCCTGCTGGAAGGTGCCCTGCACTGCTGGGGGGTGGGGGTGAAAGGGGACATGAGTGGGACATGTGGCCTGCTGGCAGGTGCCCTGCACTGCTGGGGGGTGGGGGTGCAAGGGGACATGAGTGGGGGCCTGCTGGAAGGTGCCCTGCACTGCTGGGGGGTGGGGGTGCAAGGGGACATGAGTGGGACATGTGGCCTGCTGGCAGGTGCCCTGCACTGCTGGGGGGTGGGGGTGCAAGGGGACATGAGTGAGACATGAGTGGGGGCCTGCTGACAAGTGCCCTGCACTGCTCGGGGTGGGGGTGCAAGGGGACATGAGTGGGGCCTGCTGGCAGGTGCCCTGCACTGCTGGGGGGTGGGGCTGCAAGGGGACATGTGTGGGACATGAGTGGTCCCCTGCTGGCAGGTGCCCTGCACTGCTGGGGGGTGGGGGTGCAAGGGGACATGAGTGGGGGCCTGCTGGCAGGTGCCCTGCACTGCTGGGGTGTGGAGGTGCTGGGGGACATGAGTGGGGGCCTGCTGGCAGCTGCCCTGCACTGCTGGGGGATGGGGCTGCAAGGGGACATGAGTGGGACATGAGTGGGGGCCTGTCCGGAGGTGCCCTGCACTGCCGGGGGTGGGGGTGCAAGGGGACATGAGTGGGACATGAGTGGGGGCCTGCTGGCAGGTGCCCCTCAGTGCTGGTGGGTGGGGGTGCTGGGGGACATGAGTGGGGGCCTGCTGGCAGGTGGCCTGCACTGCTGGTGGGTGGGGGTGCTGGGGGACATGAGTGGGGGCCTGCTGGCAGGTGCCCTGCACTGCTGGGGAGTGGAGGTACTGGGGGACATGAGTGGGGGCCTGCTGGCAGCTGCCCTGCACTGCTGGGGGATGGGGCTGCAAGGGGACATGAGTGGGACATGAGTGGGGGCCTGTCCGGAGGTGCCCTGCACTGCTGGGGGTGGGGGTGCAAGGGGACATGAGTGGGACATGAGTGGGGGCCTGCTGGCAGGTGCCCCTCAGTGCTGGTGGGTGGGGGTGCTGGGGGACATGAGTGGGGGCCTGCTAGCAGGTGGCCTGCACTGCTGGTGGGTGGGGGTGCTGGGGGACATGAGTGGGGGCCTGCTGGCAGGTGCCCTCCATTGCTGGGGGTGGGGTGCAAGGGGACATGAGTGGGGGCCTGCTGGCAGGTACCCTGCACTGCTGGGGGTGGGGGTGCTGGGGGACACGAGTGGGGGTCTGCTGGCAGGTGCCTTGCACTGCTGGGGGGTGGGGGTGCAAGGGGACATGAGTGGGGGCCTGCTGGCAGGTGCCCTGCATTGCTGGGGGTGGGGCTGCAAGGGGACATGAGTGGGACATGAGTGGGGGCCTGCCCGGAGGTGTCCTGCACTGCTGGGGGGTGAGATTGCAAGGGGACATGAGTGGGACATGAGTGGGGGCCTGCTGGCAGGTGCCCCTCAGTGCTGGTGGGTGGGGGTGCTGGGGGACATGAGTGGGGGCCTGCTGGCAGGTGGCCTGCACTGTTGGTGGGTGGGGGTGCTGGAGGACATGAGTGGGGCCCTGCTGGCAGGTGCCCTGCACTGCTGGGGGTGGGTGCAAGGGGGCATGAGTGGGGGCCTGCTGGCAGGTGCCCTGCTATGCTGGGGGGTGGGGGTGCTGGGGGACACGAGTGGGGGCCTGCTGGCAGGTGCCCTGCACTGCTGGGGGGTGGGGGTGCTGGGGGACATGAGTGAGGGCCTGCTGGCAGGTGCCCTGCACTGCTGGGGGGTGGGGGTGCAAGGGGACATGAGTGGGGGCCTGCTGGCAGGTGCCCTGCACTGCTGGGGGGTGGGGGTGCGAGGGGACGTAAGTGGAACATGAGTGGGGGCCTGCTGGCAGGTGCCCTGCACTGCTGGGGGGTGGGGGTGCAAGGGGACATGAGTGGGGGCCTGCTGGCAGGTGTCCTGCACTGCTGGGGGGTGGGGTGCAAGGGGTCATGAGTGGGGGCCTTCTGGCAGGTGCCCTGCACTGCTAGGGGGTCGGGGTGCAAGGGGACATGAGTGGGACATGTGTGGGGGCCTGCTGGCAGGTTCCCTGCACTGCTGGTGGTAGGGATGCAAGGGGACATGAGTGGGGGCCTGCTGGCAGGTGCCCTGCACTGCTGGGGGGTGGGGGTGCAAGGGGACATGAGTGGGAATGAGTGGGAGCCTGCTGGCAGGTGCCCTGCACTGCTGGGGGATAGGGGTGCAAGGGGACATGAGTGGGACATGAGTGGGGGCCTGCTGTCAGATGCCCTGCACTGCTGGGGGGTGGGGGTGCAAGGGGACATGAGTGAGACATGAGTGGGGGCCTGCTGGCAGCTGCCCTGCACTGCTGGGGGGTGTGGGGGTGCAAGGGGACATGAGTGGGGGCCTCCTGGCAGGTGCCCTGCACTGCTGGTGGGTGGGGGTGCAAGGGGACATGAGTGGGACATGTGGCAGGCTGGCAGGTGCCCTGCACTGTTGGGGGGTGGGGGTGCAAGGGGACATGAGTGGGGGTCTGCTGGCAGCTGCCCTGCACTGCTGGGGGGTGGGGGTGCAAGGGGACATGAGTGGGGGCCTGCTGGAAGGTGCCCTGCACTGCTGGGGGGTGGGGGTGCAAGGGGACATGAGTGGGACATGTGGCCTGCTGGCAGGTGCCCTGCACTGCTGGGGGGTGGGGGTGCAAGGGGACATGAGTGAGACATGAGTGGGGGCCTGCTGGCAAGTGCCCTACACTGCTCGGGGTGGGGGTGCAAGGAGACATGAGTGGGGCCTGCTGGCAGGTGCCCTGCACTGCTGGGGGGTGGGGCTGCAAGGGGACATGTGTGGGACATGAGTGGTCACCTGCTGGCAGGTGCCCTGCACTGCTGGGGGTGGGGGTGCAAAGGGACATGAGTGGGGGCCTGCTGGCAGGTGCCCTGCACTGCTGGGTTGTGGAGGTGCTGGGGCACATGAGTGGGGGCCTGCTGGCAGCTGCCCTGTACTGCTGGGGGGTGGGGGTGCAAGGGGACATGAGTGGGGGCCTGCTGGCAGGTGTCCTGCACTGCTGGGGGGTGGGGTGCAAGGGGTCATGAGTGGGGGCCTGCTGGCAGGTGCCCTGCACTGCTGGGGGGTCGGGGTGCAAGGGGACATGAGTGGGACATGTGTGGGGGCCTGCTGACAGGTTCCCTGCACTGCTGGTGGTAGGGATGCAAGGGGACATGAGTGGGGGCCTGTTGGCAGGTGCCCTGCACTGCTGGGGGGTGGCGGTGCAAGGGGACATGAGTGGGACATGAGTGGGAGCCTGCTGGCAGGTGCCCTGCACTGCTGGGGGGTGGGGGTGCAAGGGGACATGAGTGAGACATGAGTGGGGGCCTGCTGGCAGGTGCCCTGCACTGCTGGGGGGTGGGGGTGCAAGGGGACATGAGTGGGGGCCTCCTGGCAGGTGGCCTGCACTGTTGGGGGGTGGGGGTGCAAGGGACATGAGTGGGGGCCTGCTGGCAGCTGCCCTGCACTGCTGGGGGGTGGGGGTGCAAGGGGACATGAGTGGGGGCCTGCTGGAAGGTGCCCTGCACTACTGGGGGGTGGGGGTGCAAGGGGACATGAGTGGGACATGTGGCCTGCTGGCAGGTGCCCTGCACTGCTGGGGGGTGGGGGTGCAAGGGGACATGAGTGGGGGCCTGCTGGAAGGTGCCCTGCACTGCTGGGGGGTGGGGGTGCAAGGGGACATGAGTGGGACATGTGGCCTGCTGGCAGGTGCCCTGCACTGCTGGGGGTGGGGGTGCAAGGGGACATGAGTGAGACATGAGTGGGGGCCTGCTGACAAGTGCCCTGCACTGCTCGGGGTGGGGGTGCAAGGGGACATGAGTGGGGCCTGCTGGCAGGTGCCCTGCACTGCTGGGGGGTGGGGCTGCAAGGGGACATGTGTGGGACATGAGTGGTCCCCTGCTGGCAGGTGCCCTGTACTGCTGGGGGGTGGGGGTGCAAGGGGACATGAGTGGGGGTCTGCTGGCAGCTGCCCTGCACTGCTGGGGGGTGGGGGTGCAAGGGGACATGAGTGGGGGCCTGCTGGAAGGTGCCCTGCACTGCTGGGGGGTGGGGGTGCAAGGGGACATGAGTGGGACATGTGGCCTGCTGGCAGGTGCCCTGCACTGCTGGGGGGTGGGGGTGCAAGGGGACATGAGTGAGACATGAGTGGGGGCCTGCTGGCAAGTGCCCTACACTGCTCGGGGTGGGGGTGCAAGGAGACATGAGTGGGGCCTGCTGGCAGGTGCCCTGCACTGCTGGGGGGTGGGGCTGCAAGGGGACATGTGTGGGACATGAGTGGTCACCTGCTGGCAGGTGCCCTGCACTGCTGGGGGTGGGGGTGCAAAGGGACATGAGTGGGGGCCTGCTGGCAGGTGCCCTGCACTGCTGGGTTGTGGAGGTGCTGGGGCACATGAGTGGGGGCCTGCTGGCAGCTGCCCTGTACTGCTGGGGGGTGGGGGTGCAAGGGGACATGAGTGGGGGCCTGCTGGCAGGTGTCCTGCACTGCTGGGGGGTGGGGTGCAAGGGGTCATGAGTGGGGGCCTGCTGGCAGGTGCCCTGCACTGCTGGGGGGTCGGGGTGCAAGGGGACATGAGTGGGACATGTGTGGGGGCCTGCTGACAGGTTCCCTGCACTGCTGGTGGTAGGGATGCAAGGGGACATGAGTGGGGGCCTGTTGGCAGGTGCCCTGCACTGCTGGGGGGTGGCGGTGCAAGGGGACATGAGTGGGACATGAGTGGGAGCCTGCTGGCAGGTGCCCTGCACTGCTGGGGGGTGGGGGTGCAAGGGGACATGAGTGAGACATGAGTGGGGGCCTGCTGGCAGGTGCCCTGCACTGCTGGGGGGTGGGGGTGCAAGGGGACATGAGTGGGGGCCTCCTGGCAGGTGGCCTGCACTGTTGGGGGGTGGGGGTGCAAGGGACATGAGTGGGGGCCTGCTGGCAGCTGCCCTGCACTGCTGGGGGGTGGGGGTGCAAGGGGACATGAGTGGGGGCCTGCTGGAAGGTGCCCTGCACTACTGGGGGGTGGGGGTGCAAGGGGACATGAGTGGGACATGTGGCCTGCTGGCAGGTGCCCTGCACTGCTGGGGGGTGGGGGTGCAAGGGGACATGAGTGGGGGCCTGCTGGAAGGTGCCCTGCACTGCTGGGGGGTGGGGGTGCAAGGGGACATGAGTGGGACATGTGGCCTGCTGGCAGGTGCCCTGCACTGCTGGGGGTGGGGGTGCAAGGGGACATGAGTGAGACATGAGTGGGGGCCTGCTGACAAGTGCCCTGCACTGCTCGGGGTGGGGGTGCAAGGGGACATGAGTGGGGCCTGCTGGCAGGTGCCCTGCACTGCTGGGGGGTGGGGCTGCAAGGGGACATGTGTGGGACATGAGTGGTCCCCTGCTGGCAGGTGCCCTGCACTGCTGGGGGGTGGGGGTGCAAGGGGACATGAGTGGGGGCCTGCTGGCAGGTGCACTGCACTGCTGGGGTGTGGAGGTGCTGGGGGACATGAGTGGGGGCCTGCTGGCAGCTGCCCTGCACTGCTGGGGGATGGGGCTGCAAGGGGACATGAGTGGGACATGAGTGGGGGCCTGTCCGGAGGTGCCCTGCACTGCCGGGGGTGGGGGTGCAAGGGGACATGAGTGGGACATGAGTGGGGGCCTGCTGGCAGGTGCCCCTCAGTGCTGGTGGGTGGGGGTGCTGGGGGACATGAGTGGGGGCCTGCTGGCAGGTGGCCTGCACTGCTGGTGGGTGGGGGTGCTGGGGGACATGAGTGGGGGCCTGCTGGCAGGTGCCCTGCACTGCTGGGGAGTGGAGGTGCTGGGGGACATGAGTGGGGGCCTGCTGGCAGCTGCCCTGCACTGCTGGGGGATGGGGCTGCAAGGGGACATGAGTGGGACATGAGTGGGGGCCTGTCCGGAGGTGCCCTGCAC
The DNA here is from genome assembly GCF_040938575.1 of Ambystoma mexicanum. NCBI lineage: Eukaryota > Metazoa > Chordata > Amphibia > Caudata > Ambystomatidae > Ambystoma > Ambystoma mexicanum. The sequence goes on along the minus strand of NC_090935.1, from coordinate 837,439,878 downwards.
TGCTGGGGGTGGGGGTGCAAGGGGACATGAGTGGGACATGAGTGGGGGCCTGCTGGCAGGTGCCCCTCAGTGCTGGTGGGTGGGGGTGCTGGGGGACATGAGTGGGGGCCTGCTAGCAGGTGGCCTGCACTGCTGGTGGGTGGGGGTGCTGGGGGACATGAGTGGGGGGCTGCTGGCAGGTGCCCTCCATTGCTGGGGGTGGGGTGCAAGGGGACATGAGTGGGGGCCTGCTGGCAGGTACCCTGCACTGCTGGGGGTGGGGGTGCTGGGGGACACGAGTGGGGGTCTGCTGGCAGGTGCCTTGCACTGCTGGGGGGTGGGGGTGCAAGGGGACATGAGTGGGGGCCTGCTGGCAGGTGCCCTGCACTGCTGGGGGGTGGGGCTGCAAGGGGACATGAGTGGGACATGAGTGGGGGCCTGCCCGGAGGTGTCCTGCACTGCTGGGGGGTGAGATTGCAAGGGGACATGAGTGGGACATGAGTGGGGGCCTGCTGGCAGGTGGCCTGCACTGTTGGTGGGTGGGGGTGCTGGAGGACATGAGTGGGGCCCTGCTGGCAGGTGCCCTGCACTGCTGGGGGTGGGTGCAAGGGGGCATGAGTGGGGGCCTGCTGGCAGGTGCCCTGCACTGCTGGGGGGTGGGGGTGCTGGGGGACACGAGTGGGGGCCTGCTGGCAGGTGCCCTGCACTGCTGGGGGGTGGGGGTGCTGGGGGACATGAGTGAGGGCCTGCTGGCAGGTGCCCTGCACTGCTGGGGGGTGGGGGTGCAAGGGGACATGAGTGGGGGCCTGCTGGCAGGTGCCCTGCACTGCTGGGGGGTGGGGGTGCGAGGGGACGTAAGTGGAACATGAGTGGGGGCCTGCTGGCAGGTGCCCTGCACTGCTGGGGGGTGGGGGTGCAAGGGGACATGAGTGGGGGCCTGCTGGCAGGTGTCCTGCACTGCTGGGGGGTGGGGTGCAAGGGGTGATGAGTGGGGGCCTTCTGGCAGGTGCCCTGCACTGCTGGGGGGTCGGGGTGCAAGGGGACATGAGTGGGACATGTGTGGGGGCCTGCTGGCAGGTTCCCTGCACTGCTGGTGGTAGGGATGCAAGGGGACATGAGTGGGGGCCTGCTGGCAGGTGCCCTGCACTGCTGGGGGGTGGGGGTGCAAGGGGACATGAGTGGGAATGAGTGGGAGCCTGCTGGCAGGTGCCCTGCACTGCTGGGGGATAGGGGTGCAAGGGGACATGAGTGGGACATGAGTGGGGGCCTGCTGTCAGATGCCCTGCACTGCTGGGGGGTGGGGGTGCAAGGGGACATGAGTGAGACATGAGTGGGGGCCTGCTGGCAGCTGCCCTGCACTGCTGGGGCGGGTGGGGGTACAAGGGGACATGAGTGGGGGCCTCCTGGCAGGTGCCCTGCACTGCTGGTGGGTGGGGGTGCAAGGGGACATGAGTGGGACATGTGGCAGGCTGGCAGGTGCCCTGCACTGTTGGGGGGTGGGGGTGCAAGGGGACATGAGTGGGGGTCTGCTGGCAGCTGCCCTGCACTGCTGGGGGGTGGGGGTGCAAGGGGACATGAGTGGGGGCCTGCTGGAAGGTGCCCTGCACTGCTGGGTGGTGGGGGTGCAAGGGGACATGAGTGGGACATGTGGCCTGCTGGCAGGTGCCCTGCACTGCTGGGGGGTGGGGGTGCAAGGGGACATGAGTGAGACATGAGTGGGGGCCTGCTGGCAAGTGCCCTACACTGCTCGGGGTGGGGGTGCAAGGAGACATGAGTGGGGCCTGCTGGCAGGTGCCCTGCACTGCTGGGGGGTGGGGCTGCAAGGGGACATGTGTGGGACATGAGTGGTCACCTGCTGGCAGGTGCCCTGCACTGCTGGGGGTGGGGGTGCAAAGGGACATGAGTGGGGGCCTGCTGGCAGGTGCCCTGCACTGCTGGGTTGTGGAGGTGCTGGGGCACATGAGTGGGGGCCTGCTGGCAGCTGCCCTGCACTGCTGGGGGATGGGGCTGCAAGGGGATATGAGTGGGACATGAGTGGGGGCCTGTCCGGAGGTGCCCTGCACTGCCGGGGGTGGGGGTGCAAGGGGACATGAGTGGGACATGAGTGGGGGCCTGCTGGCAGGTGCCCCTCAGTGCTGGTGGGTGGGGGTGCTGGGCGACATGAGTGGGGGCCTGCTGGCAGGTGGCCTGCACTGCTGGTGGGTGGGGGTGCTGGGGGACATGAGTGGGGGCCTGCTGGCAGGTGCCCTCCACTGCTGGGGTTGGGTTTTGCAAGGGGACATGAGTGGGGGCCTGCTGGCAGGTGCCCTGCACTGCTGGGGGTGGGGGTGCTGGGGGACTCGAGTGGGGGTCTGCTGGCAGGTGCCCTGCACTGCTGGGGGGTGGGGGTGCAAGGGGACATGAGTGGGGCCCTGCTGGCAGGTGCCCTGCACTGCTGGGGGGTGGGGCTGCAAGGGGACATGAGTGGGACATGAGTGGGGGCCTGCTGGCAGGTGCCCCTCAGTGCTGGTGGGTGGGGGTGCTGGGGGACATGAGTGGGGGCCTGCTGGCAGGTGGCCTGCACTGCTGGTGGGTGGGGGTGCTGGGGGACATGAGTGGGGGCCTGCTGGCAGGTGCCCCTCAGTGCTGGTGGGTGGGGGTGCTGGGGGACATGAGTGGGGGCCTGCTGTCAGGTGGCCTGCACTGCTGGTGGGTAGGGGTGCTGGGGGACATGAGTGGGGGTCTGCTGGCAGGTGCCCTGCACTGCTGGGGGTGGGGTGCAAGGGGGCATGAGTGGGGGCCTGCTGGCAGGTGCCCTGTACTGCTGGGGGGTGGGGGTGCTGGGGGGCACGAGTGGGGGTCTGCTGGCAGGTGCCCTGCACTGCTGGGGGTGGGGTGCAAGGGGGCATGAGTGGGGGCCTGCTGGCAGGTGCCCTGTACTGCTGGGGGGTGGGGGTGCTGGGGGACACGAGTGGGGGCCTGCTGGCAGGTGCCCTGCACTGCTGGGGGGTGGGGGTGCTGGGGGACACGAGTGGGGGCCTGCTGGCAGGTGCCCTGCACTGCTGGGGGGTGGGGGTGCTGGGGGACATGAGTGAGGGCCTGCTGGCAGGTGCCCTGCACTGCTGGGGGGTGGGGGTGCAAGGGGACATGAGTGGGGGCCTGCTGGCAGGTGCCATGCACTGCTGGGGGGTGGGGGTGCGAGGGGACATGAGTGGAACATGAGTGGGGGCCTGCTGGCAGGTGCCCTGTACTGCTGGGGGGTGGGGGTGCAAGGGGACATGAGTGGGGGCCTGCTGGCAGGTGTCCTGCACTGCTGGGGGGTGGGGTGCAAGGGGTCATGAGTGGGGGCCTGCTGGCAGGTGCCCTGCACTGCTGGGGGGTCGGGGTGCAAGGGGACATGAGTGGGACATGTGTGGGGGCCTGCTGACAGGTTCCCTGCACTGCTGGTGGTAGGGATGCAAGGGGACATGAGTGGGGGCCTGCTGGCAGGTGCCCTGCACTGCTGGGGGGTGGGGGTGCAAGGGGACATGAGTGGGACATGAGTGGGAGCCTGCTGGCACGTGCCCTGCACTGCTGGGGGGTGGGGGTGCAAGGGGACATGAGTGAGACATGAGTGGGGGCCTGCTGGCAGGTGCCCTGCACTGCTGGGGGGTGAGGGTGCAAGGGGACATGAGTGGGGGCCTCCTGGCAGGTGCCCTGCACTGCTGGGGAGTGGGGTGCAAGGGGACATGAGTGGGGGCCTGCTGGAAGGTGCCCTGCACTGCTGGGGGGTGGGGGTGCAAGGGGACATGAGTGGGACATGTGGCCTGCTGGCAGGTGCCCTGCACTGTTGGGGGGTGGGGGTGCAAGGGGACACGAGTGGGGGCCTGCTGGCAGGTGCCCTGCACTGCTGGGGGGTGGGGGTGCAAGGGGACATGAGTGAGGCATGAGTGGGGGCCTGCTGGCAGGTGCCCTGCACTGCTCGGGGTGGGGGTGCAAGGGGACATGTGTGGGACATGAGTGGTCACCTGCTGGCAGGTGCCCTGCACTCCTGGGGGGTGGGGGTGCAAGGGGACATGAGTGGGGGCCTGCTGGCAGGTGCCCTGCACTGCTGGGGTGTGGAGGTGCTGGGGGACATGAGTGGGGGCCTGCTGGCAGCTGCCCTGCACTGCTGGGGGATGGGGCTGCAAGGGGACATGAGTGGGACATGAGTGGGGGCCTGTCCGGAGGTGCCCTGCACTGCCGGGGGTGGGGGTGCAAGGGGACATGAGTGGGACATGAGTGGGGGCCTGTTGGCAGGTGCCCCTCAGTGCTGGTGGGTGGGGGTGTTGGGGGACATGAGTGGGGGCCTGCTGGCAGGTGGCCTGCACTGCTGGTGGGTGGGGGTGCTGGGGGACATGAGTGGGGGCCTGCTGGCAGGTGCCCTCCACTGCTGGGGGTGGGGGTGCAAGGGGACATGAGTGGGGGCCTGCTGGCAGGTGAACTGCACTGCTCGGGGTGGGGGTGCTGGGGGACACGAGTGGGGGTCTGCTGGCAGGTGCCCTGCACTGCTGGGGGGTGGGGGTGCAAGGGGACATGCGTGGGGCCCTGCTGGCAGGTGCCCTGCACTGCTGGGGGGTGGGGCTGCAAGGGGACATGAGTGGGACATGAGTGGGGGCCTGCCCGGAGGTGCCCTACACTGCTGGGGGGTGAGGGTGCAAGGGGACATGAGTGGGACATGAGTGGGGGCCTGCTGGCAGGTGCCCCTCAGTGCTGGTGGGTGGGGGTGCTGGGGGACATGAGTGGGGGCCTGCTGGCAGGTGGCCTGCACTGCTGGTGGGTGGGGGTGCTGGGGGACATGAGTGGGGGCCTGCTGGCAGGTGCCCTGCACTGCTGGGGTGTGGAGGTGCTGGGGGACATGAGTGGGGGCCTGCTGGCAGCTGCCCTGCACTGCTGGGGGATGGGGCTGCAAAGGGACATGAGTGGGACATGAGTGGGGGCCTGTCCGGAGGTGCCCTGCACTGCCGGGGGTGGGGGTGCAAGGGGACATGAGTGGGACATGAGTGGGGGCCTGCTGGCAGGTGCCCCTCAGTGCTGGTGGGTGGGGGTGCTGGGGGACATGAGTGGGGGCCTGCTGGCAGGTGGCCTGCACTGCTGGTGGGTGGGGGTGCAAGGGGACATGAGTGGGGGCCTGCTGGCAGGTGCCCTGCACTGCTGGGGTGTGGAGGTGCTGGGGGACATGAGTGGGGGCCTGCTGGCAGCTGCCCTGCACTGCTGGGGGATGGGGCTGCAAAGGGACATGAGTGGGACATGAGTGGGGGCCTGTCCGGAAGTGCCCTGCACTGCCGGGGGTGGGGGTGCAAGGGGACATGAGTGGGACATGAGTGGGGGCCTGCTGGCAGGTGCCCCTCAGTGCTGGTGGGTGGGGGTGCTGGGGGACATGAGTGGGGGCCTGCTGGCAGGTGGCCTGCACTGCTGGTGGGTGGGGGTGCTGGGGGACATGAGTGGGGGCCTGCTGGCAGGTGCCCTCCACTGCTGGGGGTGGGTTTTGCAAGGGGACATGAGTGGGGGCCTGCTGGCAGGTGCCCTGCACTGCTGGGGGTGGGGGTGCTGGGAGACACGAGTGGGGGTCTGCTGGCAGGATCCCTGCACTGCTGGGGGGTGGGGGTGCAAGGGGACATGAGTGGGGCCCTGCTGGCAGGTGCCCTGCACTGCTGGGGGTGGGGCTGCAAGGGGACATGAGTGGGACATGAGTGGGGGCCTGCTGGCAGGTGCCCCTCAGTGCTGGTGGGTGGGGGTGCTGGGGGACATGAGTGGGGGCCTGCTGGCAGGTGGCCTGCACTGCTGTGGGGTGGGGGTGCTGGGGGACATGAGTGGGGGCCTGCTGGCTGGTGCCCCTCAGTGCTGGTGGGTGGGGGTGCTGGGGGACATGAGTGGGGGCCTGCTGGCAGGTGGCCTGCCCTGCTGGTGGGTAGGGGTGCTGGGGGACATGAGTGGGGGCCTGCTGGCAGGTGCCCTCCACTGCTGGGGGTGAGGGTGCAAGGGGAGATGAGTGGGGGCCTGCTGGCAGGTGCCCTGCACTGCTGGGGGTGGGGGTGCTGGTGGACACGAGTGGGGGTCTGCTGGCAGGTGCCCTGCACTGCTGGGGGTGGGGTGCAAGGGGGCATGAGTGGGGGCCTGCTGGCAGGTGCCCTGCACTGCTGGGGGGTGGGGGTGCTGGGGGACACGAGTGGGGGCCTGCTGGCAGGTGCCCTGCACTGCTGGGGGGTGGGGGTGCAAGGGGACATGAGTGGGGCCCTGCTGGCAGGTGCCCTGCACTGCTGGGGGGTGGGGCTGCAAGGGGACATGAGTAGGACATGAGTGGGGGCCTGCCCGGAGGTGCCCTACACTGCTGGGGGGTGAGGGTGCAAGGGGACATGAGTGGGACATGAGTGGGGGCCTGCTGGCAGGTGCCCCTCAGTGCTGGTGGGTGGGTGTGCTGGGGGACATGAGTGGGGGCCTGCTGGCAGGTGGCCTGCACTGTTGGTGGGTGGGGGTGCAAGGGGACATGAGTGGGGGCCTGCTGGCAGGTGCCCTGCACTGCTGGGGTGGTGAGGTGCTGGGGGACATGAGTGGGGGCCTGCTGGCAGCTGCCCTGCACTGCTGGGGGATGGGGCTGCAAAGGGACATGAGTGGGACATGAGTGGGGGCCTGTCCGGAGGTGCCCTGCACTGCCGGGGGTGGGGGTGCAAGGGGACATGAGTGGGACATGAGTGGGGGCCTGCTGGCAGGTGCCCCTCAGTGCTGGTGGGTGGGGGTGCTGGGGGACATGAGTGGGGGCCTGCTGGCAGGTGGCCTGCACTGCTGGTGGGTGGGGGTGCTGGGGGACATGAGTGGGGGCCTGCTGGCAGGTGCCCTCCACTGCTGGGGGTGGGTTTTGCAAGGGGACATGAGTGGGGGCCTGCTGGCAGGTGCCCTGCACTGCTGGGGGTGGGGGTGCTGGGGGACACGAGTGGGGGTCTGCTGGCAGGATCCCTGCACTGCTGGGGGGTGGGGGTGCAAGGGGACATGAGTGGGGCCCTGCTGGCAGGTGCCCTGCACTGCTGGGGGGTGGGGCTGCAAGGGGACATGAGTGGGACATGAGTGGGGGCCTGCTGGCAGGTGCCCCTCAGTGCTGGTGGGTGGGGGTGCTGGGGGACATGAGTGGGGGCCTGCTGGCAGGTGGCCTGCACTGCTGTGGGGTGGGGGTGCTGGGGGACATGAGTGGGGGCCTGCTGGCTGGTGCCCCTCAGTGCTGGTGGGTGGGGGTGCTGGGGGACATGAGTGGGGGCCTGCTGGCAGGTGGCCTGCACTGCTGGTGGGTAGGGGTGCTGGGGGACATGAGTGGGGGCCTGCTGGCAGGTGCCCTCCACTGCTGGGGGTGAGGGTGCAAGGGGACATGAGTGGGGGCCTGCTGGCAGGTGCCCTGCACTGCTGGGGGTGGGGGTGCTGGTGGACACGAGTGGGGGTCTGCTGGCAGGTGCCCTGCACTGCTGGGGGTGGGGTGCAAGGGGGCATGAGTGGGGGCCTGCTGGCAGGTGCCCTGCACTGCTGGGGGGTGGGGGTGCTGGGGGACACGAGTGGGGGCCTGCTGGCAAGTGCCCTGCACTGCTGGGGGGTGGGGGTGCTGGGGGACATGAGTGAGGGCATGCTGGCAGGTGCCCTGCACTGCTGGGGGGTGCAGGTGCAAGGGGACATGAGTGGGGGCCTGCTGGCAGGTGCCCTGCACTGCTGGGGGGTGGGGGTGCAAGGGGACATGAGTGGGGGCCTGCTGGCAGGTGCAGTGTACTGCTGGGGGGTGGGGGTGCAAGGGGACATGAGTGGGGGCCTGCTGGCAGGTGTCCTGCACTGCTGGGGGGGTGGGGTGCAAGGGGTCATGAGTGGGGACCTGCTGGCAGGTGCCCTGCACTGCTGGGGGGTCGGGGTGCAAGGGGACATGAGTGGGACATGTGTGGGGGCCTGCTGACAGGTTCCCTGCACTGCTGGTGGTAGGGATGCAAGGGGACATGAGTGGGGGCCTGCTGGCAGGTGCCCTGCACTGCTGGGGGGTGGGGGTGCAAGGGGACATGAGTGGGACATGAGTGGGAGCCTGCTGGCAGGTGCCCTGCACTGCTGGGGGGTGGGGGTGCAAGGGGACATGAGTGAGACATGAGTGGGGGCCTGCTGGCAGCTGCCCTGCACTGCTGGGGGGTGGGGGTGCAAGGGGACATGAGTGGGGGCCTCCTGGCAGATGCCCTGCACTGCTGGGGAGTGGGGTGCAAGGGGACATGAGTGGGGGCCTGCTGGAAGGTGCCCTGCACTGCTGGGGGTGGAGGTGCAAGGGGACATGAGTGGGACATGTGGCCTGCTGGCAGGTGCCCTGCACTGTTGGGGGTGGGGGTGCAAGGGGACACGAGTGGGGGCCTGCTGGCAGGTGCCCTGCACTGCTGGGGGGAGGGGGTGCAAGGGGACATGAGTGAGACATGAGTGGGGGCCTGCTGGCAGGTGCCCTGCACTGCTCGGGGTGGGGGTGCAAGGGGACATGAGTGGGGCCTGCTGGCAGGTGCCCTGCACTGCTGGGGGGTGGGGCTGCAAGGGGACATGTGTGGGACATGAGTGGTCACCTGCTGGCAGGTGCCATGCACTGCTGGGGGGTGGGGGTGCAAGGGGACATGAGTGGGGGCCTGCTGGCAGGTGCCCTGCACTGCTGGGGTGTGGAGGTGCTGGGGGACATGAGTGGGGGCCTGCTGGCAGCTGCCCTGCACTGCTGGGGGATGGGGCTGCAAGGGGACATGAGTGGGACATGAGTGGGGGCCTGCTGGCAGGTGCCCTGCACTGCTGGGGGTGGGGGTGCTGGGGGACTCGAGTGGGGGTCTGCTGGCAGGTGCCCTGCACTGCTGGGGGGTGGGGGTGCAAGGGGACATGAGTGGGGCCCTGCTGGCAGGTGCCCTGCACTGCTGGGGGGTGGGGCTGCAAGGGGACATGAGTGGGACATGAGTGGGGGCCTGCTGGCAGGTGCCCCTCAGTGCTGGTGGGTGGGGGTGCTGGGGGACATGAGTGGGGGCCTGCTGGCAGGTGGCCTGCACTGCTGGTGGGTGGGGGTACTGGGGGACATGAGTGGGGGCCTGCTGGCAGGTGCCCCTCAGTGCTGGTGGGTGGGGGTGCTGGGGGACGTGAGTGGGGGCCTGCTGGCAGGTGGCCTGCACTGCTGGTGGGTAGGGGTGCTGGGGGGCATGAGTGGGGGCCTGCTGGCAGGTGCCCTCCACTGCTGGGGGTGGGGGTGCAAGGGGACATGAGTGGGGGCCTGCTGGCAGGTGCCCTGCACTGCTGGGGGTGGGGGTGCTGGTGGACACGAGTGGGGGTCTGCTGGCAGGTGCCCTGCACTGCTGGGGGTGGGGTGCAAGGGGGCATGAGTGGGGGCCTGCTGGCAGGTGCCCTGTACTGCTGGGGGGTGGGGGTGCTGGGGGACACGAGTGGGGGCCTGCTGGCAGGTGCCCTGCACTGCTGGGGGGTGGGGGTGCTGGGGGACATGAGTGAGGGCCTGCTGGCAGGTGCCCTGCACTGCTGGGGGGTGGGGGTGCAAGGGGACATGAGTGGGGGCCTGCTGGCAGGTGCCATGCACTGCTGGGGGGTGGGGGTGCGAGGGGACATGAGTGGAACATGAGTGGGGGCCTGCTGGCAGGTGCCCTGTACTGCTGGGGGGTGGGGGTGCAAGGGGACATGAGTGGGGGCCTGCTGGCAGGTGTCCTGCACTGCTGGGGGGTGGGGTGCAAGGGGTCATGAGTGGGGGCCTGCTGGCAGGTGCCCTGCACTGCTGGGGGGTCAGGGTGCAAGGGGACATGAGTGGGACATGTGTGGGGGCCTGCTGACAGGTTCCCTGCACTGCTGGTGGTAGGGATGCAAGGGGACATGAGTGGGGGCCTGGTGGCAGGTGCCCTGCACTGCTGGGGGGTGGGGGTGCAAGGGGACATGATTGGGACATGAGTGGGAGCCTGCTGGCAGGTGCCCTGCACTGCTGGGGGGTGGGGGTGCAAGGGGACATGAGTGAGACATGAGTGGGGGCCTGCTGGCAGGTGCCCTGCACTGCTGGGGGGTGGGGGTGCAAGGGGACATGAGTGGGGGCCTCCTGGCAGGTGCCCTGCACTGCTGGGGAGTGGGGTGCAAGGGGACATGAGTGGGGGCCTGCTGGAAGGTGCCCTGCACTGCTGGGGGGTGGGGGTGCAAGGGGACATGAGTGGGACATGTGGCCTGCTGGCAGGTGCCCTGCACTGTTGGGGGGTGGGGGTGCAAGGGGACACGAGTGGGGGCCTGCTGGCAGGTGCCCTGCACTGCTGGGGGGTGGGGGTGCAAGGGGACATGAGTGAGGCATGAGTGGGGGCCTGCTGGCAGGTGCCCTGCACTGCTCGGGGTGGGGGTGCAAGGGGACATTTGTGGGACATGAGTGGTCACCTGCTGGCAGGTGCCCTGCACTGCTGGGGGGTGGGGGTGCAAGGGGACATGAGTGGGGGCCTGCTGGCAGGTGCCCTGCACTGCTGGGGTGTGGAGGTGCTGGGGGACATGAGTGGGGGCCTGCTGGCAGCTGCCCTGCACTGCTGGCGGATGGGGCTGCAAGGGGACATGAGTGGGACATGAGTGGGGGCCTGTCCGGAGGTGCCCTGCACTGCCGGGGGTGGGGGTGCAAGGGGACATGAGTGGGACATGAGTGGGGGCCTGTTGGCAGGTGCCCCTCAGTGCTGGTGGGTGGGGGTGTTGGGGGACATGAGTGGGGGCCTGCTGGCAGGTGGCCTGCACTGCTGGTGGGTGGGGGTGCTGGGGGACATGAGTGGGGGCCTGCTGGCAGGTGCCCTCCACTGCTGGGGGTGGGGGTGCAAGGGGACATGAGTGGGGGCCTGCTGGCAGGTGAACTGCACTGCTGGGGGTGGGGGTGCTGGGGGACACGAGTGGGGGTCTGCTGGCAGGTGCCCTGCACTGCTGGGGGGTGGGGGTGCAAGGGGACATGAGTGGGGCCCTGCTGGCAGGTGCCCTGCACTGCTGGGGGGTGGGGCTGCAAGGGGACATGAGTGGGACATGAGTGGGGGCCTGCCCGGAGGTGCCCTACACTGCTGGGGGGTGAGGGTGCAAGGGGACATGAGTGGGACATGAGTGGGGGCCTGCTGGCAGGTGCCCCTCAGTGCTGGTGGGTGGGGGTGCTGGGGGACATGAGTGGGGGCCTGCTGGCAGGTGGCCTGCACTGCTGGTGGGTGGGGGTGCTGGGGGACATGAGTGGGGGCCTGCTGGCAGGTGCCCTGCACTGCTGGGGTGTGGAGGTGCTGGGGGACATGAGTGGGGGCCTGCTGGCAGCTGCCCTGCACTGCTGGGGGATGGGGCTGCAAAGGGACATGAGTGGGACATGAGTGGGGGCCTGTCCGTCGGTGCCCTGCACTGCCGGGGGTGGGGGTGCAAGAGGACATGAGTGGGGGCCTGCTGGCAGGTGGCCTGCACTGCTGGTGGGTGGGGGTGCAAGGGGACATGAGTGGGGGCCTGCTGGCAGGTGCCCTGCACTGCTGGGGTGTGGAGGTGCTGGGGGACATGAGTGGGGGCCTGCTGGCAGCTGCCCTGCACTGCTGGGGGATGGGGCTGCAAAGGGACATGAGTGGGGGCCTGCTGGCAGGTGCCCTGCACTGCTGGGGTGTGGAGGTGCTGGGGGACATGAGTGGGGGCCTGCTGGCAGCTGCCCTGCACTGCTGGGGGATGGGGCTGCAAAGGGACATGAGTGGGACATGAGTGGGGGCCTGTCCGGAGGTGCCCTGCACTGCCGGGGGTGGGGGTGCAAGGGGACATGAGTGGGACATGAGTGGGGGCCTGCTGGCAGGTGCCCCTCAGTGCTGGTGGGTGGGGGTGCTGGGGGACATGAGTGGGGGCCTGCTGGCAGGTGGCCTGCACTGCTGGTGGGTGGGGGTGCTGGGGGACATGAGTGGGGGCCTGCTGGCAGGTGCCCTCCACTGCTGGGGGTGGGTTTTGCAAGGGGACATGAGTGGGGGCCTGCTGGCAGGTGCCCTGCACTGCTGGGGGTGGGGGTGCTGGGGGACACGAGTGGGGGTCTGCTGGCAGGATCCCTGCACTGCTGGGGGGTGGGGGTGCAAGGGGACATGAGTGGGGCCCTGCTGGCAGGTGCCCTGCACTGCTGGGGGGTGGGGCTGCAAGGGGACATGAGTGGGACATGAGTGGGGGCCTGCTGGCAGGTGCCCCTCAGTGCTGGTGGGTGGGGGTGCTGGGGGACATGAGTGGGGGCCTGCTGGCAGGTGGCCTGCACTGCTGTGGGGTGGGGGTGCTGGGGGACATGAGTGGGGGCCTGCTGGCTGGTGCCCCTCAGTGCTGGTGGGTGGGGGTGCTGGGGGACATGAGTGGGGGCCTGCTGGCAGGTGGCCTGCCCTGCTGGTGGGTAGGGGTGCTGGGGGACATGAGTGGGGGCCTGCTGGCAGGTGGCCTGCACTGCTGGTGGGTGGGGGTGCTGGGGGACATGAGTGGGGGCCTGCTGGCAGGTGCCCTCCACTGCTGGGGGTGGGGGTGCAAGGGGACATGAGTGGGGGCCTGCTGGCAGGTGCCCTCCACTGCTGGGGGTGGGGGTGCAAGGGGACATGAGTGGGGGCCTGCTGGCAGGTGAACTGCACTGCTGGGGGTGGGGGTGCTGGGGGACACGAGTGGGGGTCTGCTGGCAGGTGCCCTGCACTGCTGGGGGGTGGGGGTGCAAGGGGACATGAGTGGGGCCCTGCTGGCAGGTGCCCTGCACTGCTGGGGGGTGGGGCTGCAAGGGGACATGAGTGGGACATGAGTGGGGGCCTGCCCGGAGGTGCCCTACACTGCTGGGGGGTGAGGGTGCAAGGGGACATGAGTGGGACATGAGTGGGGGCCTGCTGGCAGGTGCCCCTCAGTGCTGGTGGGTGGGGGTGCTGGGGGACATGAGTGGGGGCCTGCTGGCAGGTGGCCTGCACTGCTGGTGGGTGGGGGTGCTGGGGGACATGAGTGGGGGCCTGCTGGCAGGTGCCCTGCACTGCTGGGGTGTGGAGGTGCTGGGGGACATGAGTGGGGGCCTGCAGGCAGCTGCCCTGCACTGCTGGGGGATGGGGCTGCAAAGGGACATGAGTGGGACATGAGTGGGGGCCTGTCCGTCGGTGCCCTGCACTGCCGGGGGTGGGGGTGCAAGGGGACATGAGTGGGGGCCTGCTGGCAGGTGGCCTGCACTGCTGGTGGGTGGGGGTGCAAGGGGACATGAGTGGGGGCCTGCTGGCAGGTGCCCTGCACTGCTGGGGTGTGGAGGTGCTGGGGGACATGAGTGGGGGCCTGCTGGCAGCTGCCCTGCACTGCTGGGGGATGGGGCTGCAAAGGGACATGAGTGGGGGCCTGCTGGCAGGTGCCCTGCACTGCTGGGGTGTGGAGGTGCTGGGGGACATGAGTGGGGGCCTGCTGGCAGCTGCCCTGCACTGCTGGGGGATGGGGCTGCAAAGGGACATGAGTGGGACATGAGTGGGGGCCTGTCCGGAGGTGCCCTGCACTGCCGGGGGTGGGGGTGCAAGGGGACATGAGTGGGACATGAGTGGGGGCCTGCTGGCAGGTGCCCCTCAGTGCTGGTGGGTGGGGGTGCTGGGGGACATGAGTGGGGGCCTGCTGGCAGGTGGCCTGCACTGCTGGTGGGTGGGGTGCAAGGGGACATGAGTGGGGGCCTGCTGGAAGGTGCCCTGCACTGCTGGGGGGTGGGGGTGCAAGGGGACATGAGTGGGACATGTGGCCTGCTGGCAGGTGCCCTGCACTGTTGGGGGGTGGGGGTGCAAGGGGACACGAGTGGGGGCCTGCTGGCAGGTGCCCTGCACTGCTGGGGGGTGGGGGTGCAAGGGGACATGAGTGAGGCATGAGTGGGGGCCTGCTGGCAGGTGCCCTGCACTGCTCGGGGTGGGGGTGCAAGGGGACATTTGTGGGACATGAGTGGTCACCTGCTGGCAGGTGCCCTGCACTGCTGGGGGGTGGGGGTGCAAGGGGACATGAGTGGGGGCCTGCTGGCAGGTGCCCTGCACTGCTGGGGTGTGGAGGTGCTGGGGGACATGAGTGGGGGCCTGCTGGCAGCTGCCCTGCACTGCTGGCGGATGGGGCTGCAAGGGGACATGAGTGGGACATGAGTGGGGGCCTGTCCGGAGGTGCCCTGCACTGCCGGGGGTGGGGGTGCAAGGGGACATGAGTGGGACATGAGTGGGGGCCTGTTGGCAGGTGCCCCTCAGTGCTGGTGGGTGGGGGTGTTGGGGGACATGAGTGGGGGCCTGCTGGCAGGTGGCCTGCACTGCTGGTGGGTGGGGGTGCTGGGGGACATGAGTGGGGGCCTGCTGGCAGGTGCCCTCCACTGCTGGGGGTGGGGGTGCAAGGGGACATGAGTGGGGGCCTGCTGGCAGGTGAACTGCACTGCTGGGGGTGGGGGTGCTGGGGGACACGAGTGGGGGTCTGCTGGCAGGTGCCCTGCACTGCTGGGGGGTGGGGGTGCAAGGGGACATGAGTGGGGCCCTGCTGGCAGGTGCCCTGCACTGCTGGGGGGTGGGGCTGCAAGGGGACATGAGTGGGACATGAGTGGGGGCCTGCCCGGAGGTGCCCTACACTGCTGGGGGGTGAGGGTGCAAGGGGACATGAGTGGGACATGAGTGGGGGCCTGCTGGCAGGTGCCCCTCAGTGCTGGTGGGTGGGGGTGCTGGGGGACATGAGTGGGGGCCTGCTGGCAGGTGGCCTGCACTGCTGGTGGGTGGGGGTGCTGGGGGACATGAGTGGGGGCCTGCTGGCAGGTGCCCTGCACTGCTGGGGTGTGGAGGTGCTGGGGGACATGAGTGGGGGCCTGCTGGCAGCTGCCCTGCACTGCTGGGGGATGGGGCTGCAAAGGGACATGAGTGGGACATGAGTGGGGGCCTGTCCGTCGGTGCCCTGCACTGCCGGGGGTGGGGGTGCAAGGGGACATGAGTGGGGGCCTGCTGGCAGGTGGCCTGCACTGCTGGTGGGTGGGGGTGCAAGGGGACATGAGTGGGGGCCTGCTGGCAGGTGCCCTGCACTGCTGGGGTGTGGAGGTGCTGGGGGACATGAGTGGGGGCCTGCTGGCAGCTGCCCTGCACTGCTGGGGGATGGGGCTGCAAAGGGACATGAGTGGGGGCCTGCTGGCAGGTGCCCTGCACTGCTGGGGTGTGGAGGTGCTGGGGGACATGAGTGGGGGCCTGCTGGCAGCTGCCCTGCACTGCTGGGGGATGGGGCTGCAAAGGGACATGAGTGGGACATGAGTGGGGGCCTGTCCGGAGGTGCCCTGCACTGCCGGGGGTGGGGGTGCAAGGGGACATGAGTGGGACATGAGTGGGGGCCTGCTGGCAGGTGCCCCTCAGTGCTGGTGGGTGGGGGTGCTGGGGGACATGAGTGGGGGCCTGCTGGCAGGTGGCCTGCACTGCTGGTGGGTGGGGGTGCTGGGGGACATGAGTGGGGGCCTGCTGGCAGGTGCCCTCCACTGCTGGGGGTGGGTTTTGCAAGGGGACATGAGTGGGGGCCTGCTGGCAGGTGCCCTGCACTGCTGGGGGTGGGGGTGCTGGGGGACACGAGTGGGGGTCTGCTGGCAGGATCCCTGCACTGCTGGGGGGTGGGGGTGCAAGGGGACATGAGTGGGGCCCTGCTGGCAGGTGCCCTGCACTGCTGGGGGGTGGGGCTGCAAGGGGACATGAGTGGGACATGAGTGGGGGCCTGCTGGCAGGTGCCCCTCAGTGCTGGTGGGTGGGGGTGCTGGGGGACATGAGTGGGGGCCTGCTGGCAGGTGGCCTGCACTGCTGTGGGGTGGGGGTGCTGGGGGACATGAGTGGGGGCCTGCTGGCTGGTGCCCCTCAGTGCTGGTGGGTGGGGGTGCTGGGGGACATGAGTGGGGGCCTGCTGGCAGGTGGCCTGCCCTGCTGGTGGGTAGGGGTGCTGGGGGACATGAGTGGGGGCCTGCTGGCAGGTGGCCTGCACTGCTGGTGGGTGGGGGTGCTGGGGGACATGAGTGGGGGCCTGCTGGCAGGTGCCCTCCACTGCTGGGGGTGGGGGTGCAAGGGGACATGAGTGGGGGCCTGCTGGCAGGTGCCCTCCACTGCTGGGGGTGGGGGTGCAAGGGGACATGAGTGGGGGCCTGCTGGCAGGTGAACTGCACTGCTGGGGGTGGGGGTGCTGGGGGACACGAGTGGGGGTCTGCTGGCAGGTGCCCTGCACTGCTGGGGGGTGGGGGTGCAAGGGGACATGAGTGGGGCCCTGCTGGCAGGTGCCCTGCACTGCTGGGGGGTGGGGCTGCAAGGGGACATGAGTGGGACATGAGTGGGGGCCTGCCCGGAGGTGCCCTACACTGCTGGGGGGTGAGGGTGCAAGGGGACATGAGTGGGACATGAGTGGGGGCCTGCTGGCAGGTGCCCCTCAGTGCTGGTGGGTGGGGGTGCTGGGGGACATGAGTGGGGGCCTGCTGGCAGGTGGCCTGCACTGCTGGTGGGTGGGGGTGCTGGGGGACATGAGTGGGGGCCTGCTGGCAGGTGCCCTGCACTGCTGGGGTGTGGAGGTGCTGGGGGACATGAGTGGGGGCCTGCAGGCAGCTGCCCTGCACTGCTGGGGGATGGGGCTGCAAAGGGACATGAGTGGGACATGAGTGGGGGCCTGTCCGTCGGTGCCCTGCACTGCCGGGGGTGGGGGTGCAAGGGGACATGAGTGGGGGCCTGCTGGCAGGTGGCCTGCACTGCTGGTGGGTGGGGGTGCAAGGGGACATGAGTGGGGGCCTGCTGGCAGGTGCCCTGCACTGCTGGGGTGTGGAGGTGCTGGGGGACATGAGTGGGGGCCTGCTGGCAGCTGCCCTGCACTGCTGGGGGATGGGGCTGCAAAGGGACATGAGTGGGGGCCTGCTGGCAGGTGCCCTGCACTGCTGGGGTGTGGAGGTGCTGGGGGACATGAGTGGGGGCCTGCTGGCAGCTGCCCTGCACTGCTGGGGGATGGGGCTGCAAAGGGACATGAGTGGGACATGAGTGGGGGCCTGTCCGGAGGTGCCCTGCACTGCCGGGGGTGGGGGTGCAAGGGGACATGAGTGGGACATGAGTGGGGGCCTGCTGGCAGGTGCCCCTCAGTGCTGGTGGGTGGGGGTGCTGGGGGACATGAGTGGGGGCCTGCTGGCAGGTGGCCTGCACTGCTGGTGGGTGGGGGTGCTGGGGGACATGAGTGGGGGCCTGCTGGCAGGTGCCCTCCACTGCTGGGGGTGGGTTTTGCAAGGGGACATGAGTGGGGGCCTGCTGGCAGGTGCCCTGCACTGCTGGGGGTGGGGGTGCTGGGGGACACGAGTGGGGGTCTGCTGGCAGGATCCCTGCACTGCTGGGGGGTGGGGGTGCAAGGGGACATGAGTGGGGCCCTGCTGGCAGGTGCCCTGCACTGCTGGGGGGTGGGGCTGCAAGGGGACATGAGTGGGACATGAGTGGGGGCCTGCTGGCAGGTGCCCCTCAGTGCTGGTGGGTGGGGGTGCTGGGGGACATGAGTGGGGGCCTGCTGGCAGGTGGCCTGCACTGCTGTGGGGTGGGGGTGCTGGGGGACATGAGTGGGGGCCTGCTGGCTGGTGCCCCTCAGTGCTGGTGGGTGGGGGTGCTGGGGGACATGAGTGGGGGCCTGCTGGCAGGTGGCCTGCCCTGCTGGTGGGTAGGGGTGCTGGGGGACATGAGTGGGGGCCTGCTGGCAGGTGCCCTCCACTGCTGGGGGTGAGGGTGCAAGGGGAGATGAGTGGGGGCCTGCTGGCAGGTGCCCTGCACTGCTGGGGGTGGGGGTGCTGGTGGACACGAGTGGGGGTCTGCTGGCAGGTGCCCTGCACTGCTGGGGGTGGGGTGCAAGGGGGCATGAGTGGGGGCCTGCTGGCAGGTGCCCTGCACTGCTGGGGGGTGGGGTGCTGGGGGACACGAGTGGGGGCCTGCTGGCAGGTGCCCTGCACTGCTGGGGGGTGGGGGTGCAAGGGGACATGAGTGGGGCCCTGCTGGCAGGTGCCCTGCACTGCTGGGGGGTGGGGCTGCAAGGGGACATGAGTGGGACATGAGTGGGGGCCTGCCCGGAGGTGCCCTACACTGCTGGGGGGTGAGGGTGCAAGGGGACATGAGTGGGACATGAGTGGGGGCCTGCTGGCAGGTGCCCCTCAGTGCTGGTGGGTGGGTCTGCTGGGGGACATGAGTGGGGGCCTGCTGGCAGGTGGCCTGCACTGTTGGTGGGTGGGGGTGCAAGGGGACATGAGTGGGGGCCTGCTGGCAGGTGCCCTGCACTGCTGGGGTGGTGAGGTGCTGGGGGACATGAGTGGGGGCCTGCTGGCAGCTGCCCTGCACTGCTGGGGGATGGGGCTGCAAAGGGACATGAGTGGGACATGAGTGGGGGCCTGTCCGGAGGTGCCCTGCACTGCCGGGGGTGGGGGTGCAAGGGGACATGAGTGGGACATGAGTGGGGGCCTGCTGGCAGGTGCCCCTCAGTGCTGGTGGGTGGGGGTGCTGGGGGACATGAGTGGGGGCCTGCTGGCAGGTGGCCTGCACTGCTGGTGGGTGGGGGTGCTGGGGGACATGAGTGGGGGCCTGCTGGCAGGTGCCCTCCACTGCTGGGGGTGGGTTTTGCAAGGGGACATGAGTGGGGGCCTGCTGGCAGGTGCCCTGCACTGCTGGGGGTGGGGGTGCTGGGGGACACGAGTGGGGGTCTGCTGGCAGGATCCCTGCACTGCTGGGGGGTGGGGGTGCAAGGGGACATGAGTGGGGCCCTGCTGGCAGGTGCCCTGCACTGCTGGGGGGTGGGGCTGCAAGGGGACATGAGTGGGACATGAGTGGGGGCCTGCTGGCAGGTGCCCCTCAGTGCTGGTGGGTGGGGGTGCTGGGGGACATGAGTGGGGGCCTGCTGGCAGGTGGCCTGCACTGCTGTGGGGTGGGGGTGCTGGGGGACATGAGTGGGGGCCTGCTGGCTGGTGCCCCTCAGTGCTGGTGGGTGGGGGTGCTGGGGGACATGAGTGGGGGCCTGCTGGCAGGTGGCCTGCCCTGCTGGTGGGTAGGGGTGCTGGGGGACATGAGTGGGGGCCTGCTGGCAGGTGGCCTGCACTGCTGGTGGGTGGGGGTGCTGGGGGACATGAGTGGGGGCCTGCTGGCAGGTGCCCTCCACTGCTGGGGGTGGGGGTGCAAGGGGACATGAGTGGGGGCCTGCTGGCAGGTGCCCTCCACTGCTGGGGGTGGGGGTGCAAGGGGACATGAGTGGGGGCCTGCTGGCAGGTGAACTGCACTGCTGGGGGTGGGGGTGCTGGGGGACACGAGTGGGGGTCTGCTGGCAGGTGCCCTGCACTGCTGGGGGGTGGGGGTGCAAGGGGACATGAGTGGGGCCCTGCTGGCAGGTGCCCTGCACTGCTGGGGGGTGGGGCTGCAAGGGGACATGAGTGGGACATGAGTGGGGGCCTGCCCGGAGGTGCCCTACACTGCTGGGGGGTGAGGGTGCAAGGGGACATGAGTGGGACATGAGTGGGGGCCTGCTGGCAGGTGCCCCTCAGTGCTGGTGGGTGGGGGTGCTGGGGGACATGAGTGGGGGCCTGCTGGCAGGTGGCCTGCACTGCTGGTGGGTGGGGGTGCTGGGGGACATGAGTGGGGGCCTGCTGGCAGGTGCCCTGCACTGCTGGGGTGTGGAGGTGCTGGGGGACATGAGTGGGGGCCTGCTGGCAGCTGCCCTGCACTGCTGGGGGATGGGGCTGCAAAGGGACATGAGTGGGACATGAGTGGGGGCCTGTCCGTCGGTGCCCTGCACTGCCGGGGGTGGGGGTGCAAGGGGACATGAGTGGGGGCCTGCTGGCAGGTGGCCTGCACTGCTGGTGGGTGGGGGTGCAAGGGGACATGAGTGGGGGCCTGCTGGCAGGTGCCCTGCACTGCTGGGGTGTGGAGGTGCTGGGGGACATGAGTGGGGGCCTGCTGGCAGCTGCCCTGCACTGCTGGGGGATGGGGCTGCAAAGGGACATGAGTGGGGGCCTGCTGGCAGGTGCCCTGCACTGCTGGGGTGTGGAGGTGCTGGGGGACATGAGTGGGGGCCTGCTGGCAGCTGCCCTGCACTGCTGGGGGATGGGGCTGCAAAGGGACATGAGTGGGACATGAGTGGGGGCCTGTCCGGAGGTGCCCTGCACTGCCGGGGGTGGGGGTGCAAGGGGACATGAGTGGGACATGAGTGGGGGCCTGCTGGCAGGTGCCCCTCAGTGCTGGTGGGTGGGGGTGCTGGGGGACATGAGTGGGGGCCTGCTGGCAGGTGGCCTGCACTGCTGGTGGGTGGGGGTGCTGGGGGACATGAGTGGGGGCCTGCTGGCAGGTGCCCTCCACTGCTGGGGGTGGGTTTTGCAAGGGGACATGAGTGGGGGCCTGCTGGCAGGTGCCCTGCACTGCTGGGGGTGGGGGTGCTGGGGGACACGAGTGGGGGTCTGCTGGCAGGATCCCTGCACTGCTGGGGGGTGGGGGTGCAAGGGGACATGAGTGGGGCCCTGCTGGCAGGTGCCCTGCACTGCTGGGGGGTGGGGCTGCAAGGGGACATGAGTGGGACATGAGTGGGGGCCTGCTGGCAGGTGCCCCTCAGTGCTGGTGGGTGGGGGTGCTGGGGGACATGAGTGGAGGCCTGCTGGCAGGTGGCCTGCACTGCTGTGGGGTGGGGGTGCTGGGGGACATGAGTGGGGGCCTGCTGGCTGGTGCCCCTCAGTGCTGGTGGGTGGGGGTGCTGGGGGACATGAGTGGGGGCCTGCTGGAAGGTGGCCTGCCCTGCTGGTGGGTAGGGGTGCTGGGGGACATGAGTGGGGGCCTGCTGGCAGGTGCCCTCCACTGCTGGGGGTGAGGGTGCAAGGGGAGATGAGTGGGGGCCTGCTGGCAGGTGCCCTGCACTGCTGGGGGTGGGGGTGCTGGTGGACACGAGTGGGGGTCTGCTGGCAGGTGCCCTGCACTGCTGGGGGTGGGGTGCAAGGGGGCATGAGTGGGGGCCTGCTGGCAGGTGCCCTGCACTGCTGGGGGGTGGGGTGCTGGGGGACACGAGTGGGGGCCTGCTGGCAGGTGCCCTGCACTGCTGGGGGTTGGGGGTGCAAGGGGACATGAGTGGGGCCCTGCTGGCAGGTGCCCTGCACTGCTGGGGGGTGGGGCTGCAAGGGGACATGAGTGGGACATGAGTGGGGGCCTGCCCGGAGGTGCCCTACACTGCTGGGGGGTGAGGGTGCAAGGGGACATGAGTGGGACATGAGTGGGGGCCTGCTGGCAGGTGCCCCTCAGTGCTGGTGGGTGGGTCTGCTGGGGGACATGAGTGGGGGCCTGCTGGCAGGTGGCCTGCACTGTTGGTGGGTGGGGGTGCAAGGGGACATGAGTGGGGGCCTGCTGGCAGGTGCCCTGCACTGCTGGGGTGGTGAGGTGCTGGGGGACATGAGTGGGGGCCTGCTGGCAGCTGCCCTGCACTGCTGGGGGATGGGGCTGCAAAGGGACATGAGTGGGACATGAGTGGGGGCCTGTCCGGAGGTGCCCTGCACTGCCGGGGGTGGGGGTGCAAGGGGACATGAGTGGGACATGAGTGGGGGCCTGCTGGCAGGTGCCCCTCAGTGCTGGTGGGTGGGGGTGCTGGGGGACATGAGTGGGGGCCTGCTGGCAGGTGGCCTGCACTGCTGGTGGGTGGGGGTGCTGGGGGACATGAGTGGGGGCCTGCTGGCAGGTGCCCTCCACTGCTGGGGGTGGGTTTTGCAAGGGGACATGAGTGGGGGCCTGCTGGCAGGTGCCCTGCACTGCTGGGGGTGGGGGTGCTGGGGGACACGAGTGGGGGTCTGCTGGCAGGATCCCTGCACTGCTGGGGGGTGGGGGTGCAAGGGGACATGAGTGGGGCCCTGCTGGCAGGTGCCCTGCACTGCTGGGGGGTGGGGCTGCAAGGGGACATGAGTGGGACATGAGTGGGGGCCTGCTGGCAGGTGCCCCTCAGTGCTGGTGGGTGGGGGTGCTGGGGGACATGAGTGGGGGCCTGCTGGCAGGTGGCCTGCACTGCTGTGGGGTGGGGGTGCTGGGGGACATGAGTGGGGGCCTGCTGGCTGGTGCCCCTCAGTGCTGGTGGGTGGGGGTGCTGGGGGACATGAGTGGGGGCCTGCTGGCAGGTGGCCTGCACTGCTGGTGGGTAGGGGTGCTGGGGGACATGAGTGGGGGCCTGCTGGCAGGTGCCCTCCACTGCTGGGGGTGAGGGTGCAAGGGGACATGAGTGGGGGCCTGCTGGCAGGTGCCCTGCACTGCTGGGGGTGGGGGTGCTGGTGGACATGAGTGGGGGTCTGCTGGCAGGTGCCCTGTACTGCTGGGGGTGGGGTGCAAGGGGGCATGAGTGGGGGCCTGCTGGCAGGTGCCCTGCACTGCTGGGGGGTGGGGGTGCTGGGGGACACGAGTGGGGGCCTGCTGGCAAGTGCCCTGCACTGCTGGGGGGTGGGGGTGCTGGGGGACATGAGTGAGGGCATGCTGGCAGGTGCCCTGCACTGCTGGGGGGTGCAGGTGCAAGGGGACATGAGTGGGGGCCTGCTGGCAGGTGCCCTGCACTGCTGGGGGGTGGGGGTGCGAGGGGACATGAGTGGGGGCCTGCTGGCAGGTGCCCTGTACTGCTGGGGGGTGGGGGTGCAAGGGGACATGAGTGGGGGCCTGCTGGCAGGTGTCCTGCACTGCTGGGGGGGTGGGGTGCAAGGGGTCATGAGTGGGGACCTGCTGGCAGGTGCCCTGCACTGCTGGGGGGTCGGGGTGCAAGGGGACATGAGTGGGACATGTGTGGGGGCCTGCTGACAGGTTCCCTGCACTGCTGGTGGTAGGGATGCAAGGGGACATGAGTGGGGGCCTGCTGGCAGGTGCCCTGCACTGCTGGGGGGTGGGGGTGCAAGGGGACATGAGTGGGACATGAGTGGGAGCCTGCTGGCAGGTGCCCTGCACTGCTGGGGGGTGGGGGTGCAAGGGGACATGAGTGAGACATGAGTGGGGGCCTGCTGGCAGCTGCCCTGCACTGCTGGGGGGTGGGGGTGCAAGGGGACATGAGTGGGGGCCTCCTGGCAGATGCCCTGCACTGCTGGGGAGTGGGGTGCAAGGGGACATGAGTGGGGGCCTGCTGGAAGGTGCCCTGCACTGCTGGGGGGTGGAGGTGCAAGGGGACATGAGTGGGACATGTGGCCTGCTGGCAGGTGCCCTGCACTGTTGGGGGTGGGGGTGCAAGGGGACACGAGTGGGGGCCTGCTGGCAGGTGCCCTGCACTGCTGGGGGGAGGGGGTGCAAGGGGACATGAGTGAGACATGAGTGGGGGCCTGCTGGCAGGTGCCCTGCACTGCTCGGGGTGGGGGTGCAAGGGGACATGAGTGGGGCCTGCTGGCAGGTGCCCTGCACTGCTGGGGGGTGGGGCTGCAAGGGGACATGTGTGGGACATGAGTGGTCACCTGCTGGCAGGTGCCATGCACTGCTGGGGGGTGGGGGTGCAAGGGGACATGAGTGGGGGCCTGCTGGCAGGTGCCCTGCACTGATGGGGTGTGGAGGTGCTGGGGGACATGAGTGGGGGCCTGCTGGCAGCTGCCCTGCACTCCTGGGGATGGGGCTGCAAGGGGACATGAATGGGACATGAGTGGGGGCCTGTCCGGAGGTGCCCTGCACTGCCGGGGGTGGGGGTGCAAGGGGACATGAGTGGGACATGAGTGGGGGCCTGCTGGCAGGTGCCCCTCAGTGCTGGTGGGTGGGGGTGCTGGGGACATGAGTGGGGGCCTGCTGGCAGGTGGCCTGCACTGCTGGTGGGTGGGGGTGCTGGGGGACATGAGTGGGGGCCTGCTGGCAGGTGCCCTCCACTGCTGGGGGTGGGGGTGCAAGGGGACATGAGTGGGGGCCTGCTGGCAGGTGCCCTGCACTGCTGGGGGTGGGGGTGCTGGGGGACACGAGTGGGGGTCTGCTGGCAGGTGCCCTGCACTGCTGGGGGGTGGGGGTGCAAGGGGACATGAGTGGGGCCCAGCTGGCAGGTGTCCTGCACTGCTGGGGGGTGGGGCTGCAAGGGGACATGAGTGGGACATGAGTGGGGGACTGCCCGGAGGTGCCCTACACTGCTGGGGGGTGAGGGTGCAAGGGGACATGAGTGGGACATGAGTGGGGGCCTGCTGGCAGGTGCCCCTCAGTGCTGGTGGGTGGGTGTGCTGGGGGACATAGGTGGGGGCCTGCTGGCAGGTGGCCTGCACTGTTGGTGGGTGGGGGTGCTGGGGGACATGAGTGGGGCCCTGTTGGCAGGTGCCCTGCACTGCTGGGGGTGGGGTACAAGGGGGCATGAGTGGGGGCCTGCTGGCAGGTGCCCTGCACTGCTGGGGTGTGGGGGTGCTGGGGGACACGAGTGGGGGCCTGCTGGCAGGTGCCCTGCACTGCTGGGGGGTGGGGGTGCTGGGGGACATGAGTGAGGGCCTGCTGGCAGGTGCCCTGCACTGCTGGGGGGTGGGGGTGCAAGGGGACATGAGTGGGGCCCAGCTGGCAGGTGTCCTGCACTGCTGGGGGGTGGGGCTGCAAGGGGACATGAGTGGGACATGAGTGGGGGACTGCCCGGAGGTGCCCTACACTGCTGGGGGGTGAGGGTGCAAGGGGACATGAGTGGGACATGAGTGGGGGCCTGCTGGCAGGTGCCCCTCAGTGCTGGTGGGTGGGTGTGCTGGGGGACATAGGTGGGGGCCTGCTGGCAGGTGGCCTGCACTGTTGGTGGGTGGGGGTGCTGGGGGACATGAGTGGGGCCCTGTTGGCAGGTGCCCTGCACTGCTGGGGGTGGGGTACAAGGGGGCATGAGTGGGGGCCTGCTGGCAGGTGCCCTGCACTGCTGGGGTGTGGGGGTGCTGGGGGACACGAGTGGGGGCCTGCTGGCAGGTGCCCTGCACTGCTGGGGGGTGGGGGTGCTGGGGGACATGAGTGAGGGCCTGCTGGCAGGTGCCCTGCACTGCTGGGGGGTGGGGGTGCAAGGGGACATAAGTGGGACATGAGTGGGGGCCTGCTGGCAGGTGCCCTGCACTTCTGGGGGGTGGGGGTGCAAGGGGACATGAGTGGTGGCCTGCTGGCATGTGCCCTGCACTGCTGGGGGGTGGGGGTGCAATGGGACATGAGTGGGACATGAGTGGGGGCCTGCTGGCAGGTGCCCTGCACTGCTGGGGGATGGGGGTGCAAGGGGACATGAGTGGGACATGAGTGGGGGCCTGCTGGCAGATGCCCTGCACTGCTGGGGGGTGGGGGTGCAAGGGGAAATGAGTGGGACATGTGTGGGGACCTGCTGGCAGGTGCCCTGCACTGCTGGGGGTGGGGGTGCAAGGGGACATGAGTGGGGGCCTGCTGGCATGTGCCCTGCACTGCTGGGGGGTGGGGGTGCAAGGGGACATGAGTGAGACATGAGTGGGTGTCTGCTGGCAGGTGCCCTGCACTGCTGGGGGGTGGGGGTGCAAGGGGACATGAGTGGGGGCCTGCTGGCAGGTGCCCTGCACTGCTGGGGAGTGGGGTGCAAGGGGACATGTGTGGGGGCCTGCTGGAAGGTGCCCTGCACTGCTGGGGGATGGGGCTGCAAGGGGACATGAGTGGGACATGAGTGGGGGCCTGTCCGGAGGTGCCCTGCACTGCTGGGGGTGGGGGTGCAAGGGGACATGAGTGGGACATGAGTGGGGGCCTGCTGGCAGGTGCCCCTCAGTGCTGGTGGGTGGGGGGTGCTGGGGGACATGAGTGGGGGCCTGCTGGCAGGTGCCCTGCACTGCTGGTGGGTGGGGGCGCTGGGGGACATGAGTGGGGGCCTGCTGGCAGGTGCCCTCCACTGCTGGGGGTGGGGGTGCAAGGGGACATGAGTGGGGGCCTGCTGGCAGGTGCCCTGCACTGCTGGGGGTGGGTGTGCTGGGGGACACGAGTGGGGGTCTGCTGGCAGGTGCCTTGCACTGCAGGGGGGCCTGGGTGCAAGGGGACATGAGTGGGGGCCTGCTGGCAGGTGCCCTGCACTTCTGGGGGGTGGGGATGCAAGGGGACATGAGTGGGACATGAGTTGGGGCCTGCCCGGAGGTGCCCTGCACTGCTGGGGGTTGAGGGTGCAAGGGGACATGAGTGGGACATGAGTGGGGGCCTGCTGGCAGGTGCCCCTCAGTGCTGGTGGGTGGGGGTGCTGGGGGACATGAGTGGGGGCCTGCCGGCAGGTGGCCTGCACTGTTGGTGGGTGGTGGAGCTGGAGGACATGAGTGGGGCCCTGCTGGCAGGTGCCCTGCACTTCTGGGGGTGGGGTGCAAGGGGGCATGAGTGGGGGCCTGCTGGCAGGTGCCCTGTACTGCTGGGGGTGGGGGTGCTGGGGGACACGAGTGGGGGCCTGCTAGAAGTTGCCCTGCACTGCTGGGGGGTGGGGGTGCTGGGGGACATGAGTGAGGGCCTGCTGGCAGGTGCCCTGCACTGCTGGGGGGTGGGGGTGCACGGGGACATGAGTGGGGGCCTGCTGGCAGGTGCCCTGCACTGCTGGGGGGTGGGGGTGCGAGGGGACATGAGTGGAACATGAGTGGGGGCCTGCTGGCAGGTGCCCTGCACTGCTGGGGGTGGGGGTGCAAGGGGACATGAGTGGGGGCCTGCTGGCAGGTGTCCTGCACTTCTGGGGGGTGGGGTGCAAGGGGTCATGAGTGGGGGCCTGCTGGCAGGTGCCCTGCACTGCTGGGGGGTCGGGGTGCAAGGGGACATGAGTGGGACATGTGTGGGGGCCTGCTGGCAGGTTCCCTGCACTGCTGGTGGTAGGGATGCAAGGGGACATGAGTGGGGGCCTGCTGGCAGGTGCCCTGCACTGCTGGGGGTGGGGGTGCAAGGGGACATGAGTGGGACATGAGTGGGAGCCTGCTGGCAGGTGCCCTGCACTGCTGGGGGATAGGGGTGCAAGAGGACATGAGTGGGACATGAGTGGGGGCCTGCTGTCAGATGCCCTGCACTGCTGGGGGGTGGGGGTGCAAGGGGACATGAGTGAGACATGAGTGGGGGCCTGCTGGCAGCTGCCCTGCACTGCTGGGGGGTGGGGGTGCAAGGGGACATGAGTGGGACATGAGTGGGGGCCTGCTGGCAGGTGCCCCTCAGTGCTGGTGGGTGGGGGTGCTGGGGGACATGAGTGGGGGTCTGCTGGCAGGTGCCCTGCACTGCTGGGGGTGGGGTGCAAGGGGGCATGAGTGGGGGCCTGCTGGCAGGTGCCCTGCACTGCTGGGGGGTGGGGGTGCTGGGGGACACAAGTGGGGGCCTGCTGGCAAGTGCCCTGCACTGCTGGGGGGTGGGGGTGCTGGGGGACATGAGTGAGGGCATGCTGGCAGGTGCCCTGCACTGCTGGGGGGTGCGGGTGCAAGGGGACATGAGTGGGGGCCTGCTGGCAGGTGCCCTGCACTGCTGGGGGGTGGGGGTGCGAGGGGACATGAGTGGGGGCCTGCTGGCAGGTGCCCTGTACTGCTGGGGGGTGGGGGTGCAAGGGGACATGAGTGGGGGCCTGCTGGCAGGTGTCCTGCACTGCTGGGGGGGTGGGGTGCAAGGGGTCATGAGTGGGGACCTGCTGGCAGGTGCCCTGCACTGCTGGGGGGTCGGGGTGCAAGGGGACATGAGTGGGACATGTGTGGGGGCCTGCTGACAGGTTCCCTGCACTGCTGGTGGTAGGGATGCAAGGGGACATGAGTGGGGGCCTGCTGGCAGGTGCCCTGCACTGCTGGGGGGTGCTGGGTGCAAGGGGACATGAGTGGGACATGAGTGGAAGCCTGCTGGCAGGTGCCCTGCACTGCTGGTGGGTGGGGGTGCAAGGGGACATGAGTGAGACATGAGTGGGGGCCTGCTGGCAGCTGCCCTGCACTGCTGGGGGGTGGGGGTGCAAGGGGACATGAGTGGGGGCCTCCTGGCAGATGCCCTGCACTGCTGGGGAGTGGGGTGCAAGGGGACATGAGTGGGGGCCTGCTGGAAGGTGCCCTGCACTGCTGGGGGGTGGAGGTGCAAGGGGACATGAGTGGGACATGTGGCCTGCTGGCAGGTGCCCTGCACTGCTGGGGGGAGGGGGTGCAAGGGGACATGAGTGAGACATGAGTGGGGGCCTGCTGGCAGGTGCCCTGCACTGCTCGGGGTGGGGGTGCAAGGGGACATGAGTGGGGCCTGCTGGCAGGTGCCCTGCACTGCTGGGGTGTGGGGCTGCAAGGGGACATGTGTGGGACATGAGTGGTCACCTGCTGGCAGGTGCCATGCACTGCTGGGGGGTGGGGGTGCAAGGGGACATGAGTGGGGGCCTGCTGGCAGGTGCCCTGCACTGCTGGGGTGTGGAGGTGCTGGGGGACATGAGTGGGGGCCTGCTGGCAGCTGCCCTGCACTGCTGGGGGATGGGGCTGCAAGGGGACATGAGTGGGACATGAGTGGGGGCCTGTCCGGAGGTGCCCTGCACTGCCGGGGGTGGGGGTGCAAGGGGACATGAGTCGGACATGAGTGGGGGCCTGCTGGCAGGTGCCCCTCAGTGCTGGTGGGTGGGGGTGCTGGGGACATGAGTGGGGGCCTGCTGGCAGGTGGCCTGCACTGCTGGTGGGTGGGGGTGCTGGGGGACATGAGTGGGGGCCTGCTGGCAGGTGCCCTCCACTGCTGGGGGTGGGGGTGCAAGGGGACATGAGTGGGGGCCTGCTGGCAGGTGCCCTGCACTGCTGGGGGTGGGGGTGCTGGGGGACACGAGTGGGGGTCTGCTGGCAGGTGCCCTGCACTGCTGGGGGGTGGGGGTGCAAGGGGACATGAGTGGGGCCCAGCTGGCAGGTGTCCTGCACTGCTGGGGGGTGGGGCTGCAAGGGGACATGAGTGGGACATGAGTGGGGGACTGCCCGGAGGTGCCCTACACTGCTGGGGGGTGAGGGTGCAAGGGGACATGAGTGGGACATGAGTGGGGGCCTGCTGGCAGGTGCCCCTCAGTGCTGGTGGGTGGGTGTGCTGGGGGACATAGGTGGGGGCCTGCTGGCAGGTGGCCTGCACTGTTGGTGGGTGGGGGTGCTGGGGGACATGAGTGGGGCCCTGTTGGCAGGTGCCCTGCACTGCTGGGGGTGGGGTACAAGGGGGCATGAGTGGGGGCCTGCTGGCAGGTGCCCTGCACTGCTGGGGTGTGGGGGTGCTGGGGGACACGAGTGGGGGCCTGCTGGCAGGTGCCCTGCACTGCTGGGGGGTGGGGGTGCTGGGGGACATGAGTGAGGGCCTGCTGGCAGGTGCCCTGCACTGCTGGGGGGTGGGGGTGCAAGGGGACATGAGTGGGGGCCTGCTGGCAGGTGCCCTGCACTGCTGGGGGGTGGGGGTGCAAGGGGACATAAGTGGGACATGAGTGGGGGCCTGCTGGCAGGTGCCCTGCACTTCTGGGGGGTGGGGGTGCAAGGGGACATGAGTGGTGGCCTGCTGGCATGTGCCCTGCACTGCTGGGGGGTGGGGGTGCAATGGGACATGAGTGGGACATGAGTGGGGGCCTGCTGGCAGGTGCCCTGCACTGCTGGGGGATGGGGGTGCAAGGGGACATGAGTGGGACATGAGTGGGGGCCTGCTGGCAGATGCCCTGCACTGCTGGGGGGTGGGGGTGCAAGGGGAAATGAGTGGGACATGTGTGGGGACCTGCTGGCAGGTGCCCTGCACTGCTGGGGGTGGGGGTGCAAGGGGACATGAGTGGAGGCCTGCTGGCATGTGCCCTGCACTGCTGGGGGGTGGGGGTGCAAGGGGACATGAGTGAGACATGAGTGGGGGTCTGCTGGCAGGTGCCCTGCACTGCTGGGGGGTGGGGGTGCAAGGGGACATGAGTGGGGGCCTGCTGGCAGGTGCCCTGCACTGCTGGGGAGTGGGGTGCAAGGGGACATGTGTGGGGGCCTGCTGGAAGGTGCCCTGCACTGCTGGGGGATGGGGCTGCAAGGGGACATGAGTGGGACATGAGTGGGGGCCTGTCCGGAGGTGCCCTGCACTGCTGGGGGTGGGGGTGCAAGGGGACATGAGTGGGACATGAGTGGGGGCCTGCTGGCAGGTGCCCCTCAGTGCTGCTGGGTGGGGGGTGCTGGGGGACATGAGTGGGGGCCTGCTGGCAGGTGCCCTGCACTGCTGGTGGGTGGGGGCGCTGGGGGACATGAGTGGGGGCCTGCTGGCAGGTGCCCTCCACTGCTGGGGGTGGGGGTGCAAGGGGACATGAGTGGGGGCCTGCTGGCAGGTGCCCTGCACTGCTGGGGGTGGGTGTGCTGGGGGACACGAGTGGGGGTCTGCTGGCAGGTGCCTTGCACTGCAGGGGGGAGTGGGTGCAAGGGGACATGAGTGGGGGCCTGCTGGCAGGTGCCCTGCACTTCTGGGGGGTGGGGATGCAAGGGGACATGAGTGGGACATGAGTTGGGGCCTGCCCGGAGGTGCCCTGCACTGCTGGGGGTTGAGGGTGCAAGGGGACATGAGTGGGACATGAGTGGGGGCCTGCTGGCAGGTGCCCCTCAGTGCTGGTGGGTGGGGGTGCTGGGGGACATGAGTGGGGGCCTGCCGGCAGGTGGCCTGCACTGTTGGTGGGTGGTGGAGCTGGAGGACATGAGTGGGGCCCTGCTGGCAGGTGCCCTGCACTTCTGGGGGTGGGGTGCAAGGGGGCATGAGTGGGGGCCTGCTGGCAGGTGCCCTGTACTGCTGGGGGTGGGGGTGCTGGGGGACACGAGTGGGGGCCTGCTAGAAGTTGCCCTGCACTGCTGGGGGGTGGGGGTGCTGGGGGACATGAGTGAGGGCCTGCTGGCAGGTGCCCTGCACTGCTGGGGGGTGGGGGTGCACAGGGACATGAGTGGGGGCCTGCTGGCAGGTGCCCTGCACTGCTGGGGGGTGGGGGTGCGAGGGGACATGAGTGGAACATGAGTGGGGGCCTGCTGGCAGGTGCCCTGCACTGCTGGGGGTGGGGGTGCAAGGGGACATGAGTGGGGGCCTGCTGGCAGGTGTCCTGCACTGCTGGGGGGTGGGGTGCAAGGGGTCATGAGTGGGGGCCTGCTGGCAGGTGCCCTGCACTGCTGGGGGGTCGGGGTGCAAGGGGACATGAGTGGGACATGTGTGGGGGCCTGCTGGCAGGTTCCCTGCACTGCTGGTGGTAGGGATGCAAGGGGACATGAGTGGGGGCCTGCTGGCAGGTGCCCTGCACTGCTGGGGGGTGGGGGTGCAAGGGGACATGAGTGGGACATGAGTGGGAGCCTGCTGGCAGGTGCCCTGCACTGCTGGGGGATAGGGGTGCAAGAGGACATGAGTGGGACATGAGTGGGGGCCTGCTGTCAGATGCCCTGCACTGCTGGGGGGTGGGGGTGCAAGGGGACATGAGTGAGACATGAGTGGGGGCCTGCTGGCAGCTGCCCTGCACTGCTGGGGGGTGGGGGTGCAAGGGGACATGAGTGGGGGCCTCCTGGCAGGTACTCTGCACTGCTGGGGAGTGGGGTGCAAGGGGACATGAGAGGGGGCCTGCTGGAAGGTGCCCTGCACTGCTGGGGGGTGGGGGTGCAAGGGGACATGAGTGGGACATGTGGCCTGCTGGCAGGTGCCCTGCACTGTTGGGGGTGGGGGTGCAAGGGGACACGAGTGGGGGCCTGCTGGCAGGTGCCCGTAACTGCTGGGGGGTGGGGGTGCAAGGGGACATGAGTGAGACATGAGTGGGGGCCTGCTGGCAGGTGCCCTGCACTGCTCGGGGTGGGGGTGCAAGGGGACATGAGTGGGGCCTGCTGGCAGGTGCCCTGCACTGCTGGGGGGTGGGGCTGCAATTGGACATGTGTGGGACATGAGTGGTCACCTGCTGGCAGGTGCCCTGCACTGCTGGGGGGTGGGGGTGCAAGGGGACATGAGTGGGGGCCTGCTGGCAGGTGCCCTGCACTGCTGGGGTGTGGAGGTGCTGGGGGACATGAGTGGGGGCCTGCTGGCAGCTGCCCTGCACTGCTGGGGGATGGGGCTGCAAGGGGACATGAGTGGAACATGAGTGGGGGCCTGTCCGGAGGTGCCCTGCACTGCCGGGAGTGGGGGTGCAAGGGGACATGAGTGGGACATGAGTGGGGGCCTGCTGGCAGGTGCCCCTCAGTGCTGGTGGGTGGGGGTGCTGGGGGACATGAGTGGGGGCCTGCTGGCAGGTGGCCTGCACTGCTGTTGGGTGGGGGTGCTGGGGGACATGAGTGGGGGCCTGCTGGCAGGTGCCCTCCACTGCTGGGGGTGGGGGTGCAAGGGGACATGAGTGGGGGTCTGCTGGCAGGTGCCCTGCACTGCTAGGGGGTGGGGGTGCAAGGGGACATGAGGGGGGCCCTGCTGGCAGGTGCCCTGCACTGCTGGGGGGTGGGGCTGCAAGGGGACATGAGTGGGACATGAGTGGGGGCCTGCCCGGAGGTGCCCTACACTGCTGGGGGGTGAGGGTGCAAGGGGACATGAGTGGGACATGAGTGGGGGCCTGCTGGCAGGTGCCCCTTAGTGCTGGTGGGTGGGTGTGCTGGGGGACATGAGTGGGGGCCTGCTGGCAGGTGGCCTGCACTGTTGGTGGGTGGGGGTGCTGGGGGACATGAGTGGGGCCCTGCTGGCAGGTGCCCTGCACTGCTGGGGGTGGGGTCCAAGGGGGCATGATTGGGGGCCTGCTGGCAGGTGCCCTGCACTGCTGGGGGGTGGGGGTGCTGGGGGGACACGAGTGGGGGCCTGCTGGCAGCTGCCCTGCACTGCTGGGGGGTGGGGGTGCTGGGGGACATGAGTGAGGGCCTGCTGGCAGGTGCCCTGCACTGCTGGGGGGTGGGGGTGCAAGGGGACATGAGTGGGGGCCTGCTGGCAGGTGCCCTGCACTGCTGGGGGGTGGGGGTGCAAGGGGACATGAGTGGGACATGAGTGGGGGCCTGCTGGCAGGTGCCCTGCACTTCTGGGGGGTGGGGGTGGGGGTTCAAGGGGACATGAGTGGGGGCCTGCTGGCAGGTGCCTTGCACTGCTGGGGGGTAGGGTGCAAGGGGTCATGAGTGGGGGCCTGCTGGCAGGTGCCCTGCACTGCTGGGGGGTAGAGGTGCAAGGGGACATGAGTGGGACATGTGTGGGGGCCTGCTGGCAGGTTCCCTGCACTGCTGGGGGTGGGGATGCAAGGGGACATGAGTGGGACATGAGTGGGGGCCTGCTGGCAGATGCCCTGCACTGCTGGGGGATGGGGGTGCAAGGGGACACGAGTGGGACATGAGTGGGGGCCTGCTGGCAGATGCCCTGCACTGCTGGGGGGTGGGGGTACAAGGGGAAATGAGTGGGACATGTGTGGGGACCTGCTCGCATGTGCCCTGCACTGCTGGGGGTGGGGTGCAAGGGGACATGTGTGGGGGCCTGCTGGAAGGTGCCCTGCACTGCTGGGGGGTGGGGGTGCAAGGGGACATGAGTGATACATGTGTGGGGGCCTGCTGGCAGGTTCCCTGCACTGCTGGGGTGGGGATGCAAGGGGACATGAGTGGGGGCCTGCTGGCAGGTGCCCTGCACTGCTGGGGGTGGGGATGCAAGGGGACATGAGTGGGGGCCTGCTGGCAGGTGCCCTGCACTGCTGGGGGGTGGGGGTGCAAGGGGACATGAGTGGTACATGTGTGGGGGCCTGCTGGCAGGTTCCCTGCACTGCTGGGGGTGGGGATGCAAGGGGACATGAGTGGGGGCCTGCTGGCAGGTGCCCTGCACTGCTGGGGGGTGGGGGTGCAAGGGGACACGAGTGGGGGCCTGCTGGCAGGTGTCCTGCACTGCTGGGGGGTGGGGGTTCAAGGGGACATGAGTGAGACATGAGTGGGGGCCTGCTGGCAGGTGCCCTGCACTGCTCGGGGTGGGGGTGCAAGGGGACATGAGTGGGGCCTGCTGGCAGGTGCCCTGCACTGCTGGGGGGTGGGGCTGCAAGGGGACATGTGTGGGACATGAGTGGTCACCTGCTGGCAGGTGCCCTGCACTGCTGGGGGGTGGGGGTGCAAGGGGACATGAGTGGGGGCCTGCTGGCAGGTGCCCTGCACTGCTGGGGTGTGGAGGTGCTGGGGGACATGAGTGGGGGCCTGCTGGCAGCTGCTCTGCACTGCTGGGGGATGGGGCTGCAAGGGGACATGAGTGGGACATGAGTGGGGGCCTGTCCGGAGGTGCCCTGCACCGTCGGGGGTGGGGGTGCAAGGGGACATGAGTGGGACATGAGTGGGGGCCTGCTGGCAGGTGCCCCTCAGTGCTGGTGGGTGGGGGTGCTGGGGGACATGAGTGGGGGCCTGCTGGCAGGTGGCCTGCACTGCTGGTGGGTGGGAGTGCTGGGGGACATGAGTGGGGGCCTGCTGGCAGGTGCCCTCCACTGCTGGGGGTGGGGGTGCAAGGGGACATGAGTGGGGGCCTGCTGGCAGGTGCCCTGCACTGCTGGGGGTGGGGGTGCTGGGGGACACGAGTGGGGGTCTGCTGGCAGGTGCCCTGCACTGCTGGGGGGTGGGGGTGCAAGGGGACATGAGTGGGGCCCTGCTGGCAGGTGCCCTGCACTGCTGGGGGGTGGGGCTGCAAGGGGACATGAGTGGGGGCCTGCCCGGAGGTGCCCTACACTGCTGGGGGGTGAGGGTGCAAGGGGACATGAGTGGGACATGAGTGGGGGCCTGCTGGCAGGTGCCCTGTACTGCTGGGGGGTGGGGGTGCAAGGGGACATGAGTGGGGGCCTGCTGGCAGGTGTCCTGCACTGCTGGGGGGTGGGGTGCAAGGGGTCATGAGTGGGGACCTGCTGGCAGGTGCCCTGCACTGCTGGGGGGTCGGGGTGCAAGGGGACATGAGTGGGACATGTGTGGGGGCCTGCTGACAGGTTCCCTGCACTGCTGGTGGTAGGGATGCAAGGGGACATGAGTGGGGGCCTGCTGGCAGGTGCCCTGCACTGCTGGGGGGTGGGGGCGCAAGGGGACATGAGTGGGACATGAGTGGGAGCCTGCTGGCAGGTGCCCTGCACTGCTGGGGGTTGGGGGTGCAAGGGGACATGAGTGAGACATGAGTGGGGGCCTGCTGGCAGCTGCCCTGCACTGCTGGGGGGTGGGGGTGCAAGGGGACATGAGTGGGGGCCTCCTGGCAGGTGCCCTGCACTGCTGGGGAGTGGGGTGCAAGGGGACATGAGTGGGGGCCTGCTGGAAGGTGCCCTGCACTGCTGGGGGGTGGGGGTGCAAGGGGACATGAGTGGGACATGTGGCCTGCTGGCAGGTGCCCTGCACTGTTGGGGGGTGGGGGTGCAAGGGGACATGAGTGGGGGCCTGCTGGCAGGTGCCCTGCACTGCTGGGGGGTGGGGGTGCAAGGGGACATGAGTGAGACATGAGTGGGGGCCTGCTGGCAGGTGCCCTGCACTGCTCGGGGTGGGGGTGCAAGGGGACATGAGTGGGGCCCGCTGGCAGGTGCCCTGCACTGCTGGGGGGTGGGGCTGCAAGGGGACATGTGTGGGGCATGAGTGGTCACCTGCTGGCAGGTGCCCTGCACTGCTGGGGGGTGGGGGTGCAAGGGGACATGAGTGGGGGCCTGCTGGCAGGTGCCCTGCACTTCTGGGGTGTGGAGGTGCTGGGGGACATGAGTGGGGGCCTGCTGGCAGCTGCCCTGCACTGCTGGGGGATGGGGCTGCAAGGGGACATGAGTGGGACATGAGTGGGGGCCTGTCCGGAGGTGCCCTGCACTGCCGGTGGTGGGGGTGCAAGGGGACATGAGTGGGACATGAGTGGGGGCCTGCTGGCAGGTGCCCCTCAGTACTGGTGGGTGGGGGTGCTGGGGACATGAGTGGGGGCCTGCTGGCAGGTGGCCTGCACTGCTGGTGGGTGGGGGTGCTGGGGGACATGAGTGGGGGCCTGCTGGCAGGTGCCCTCCACTGCTGGGGGTGGGGGTGCTGGGGGACACGAGTGGGGGTCTGCTGGCAGGTGCCCTGCACTGCTGGGGGGTGGGGGTATAAGGGGACATGAGTGGGGCCCAGCTGGCAGGTGCCCTGCACTGCTGGGGGGTGGGGCTGCAAGGGGACATGAGTGGGACATGAGTGGGGGACTGCCCGGAGGTGCCCTACACTGCTGGGGGGTGAGGGTGCAAGGGGACATGAGTGGGACATGAGTGGGGGCCTGCTGGCAGGTGCCCCTCAGTGCTGGTGGGTGGGTGTGCTGGGGGACATGAGTGGGGACCTGCTGGCAGGTGGCCTGCACTGTTGGTGGGTGGGGGTGCTGGGGGACATGAGTGGGGCCCTGTTGGCAGGTGCCCTGCACTGCTGGGGGTGGGGTATAAGGGGGCATGAGTGGGGGCCTGCTGGCAGGTGCCCTGCACCGCTGGGGGGTGGGGGCGCTGGGGGACACGAGTGGGGGCCTGCTGGCAGGTGCCCTGCACTGCTGGGGGGTGGGGGTGCAAGGGGACATGAGTGGGACATGAGTGGGGGCCTGCTGGCAGGTGCCCTGCACTTCTGGGGGGTGGGGGTGCAAGGGGACATGAGTGGGGGCCTGCTGGCATGTGCCCTGCACTGCTGGGGGGTGGGGGTGCAAGGGGACATGAGTGGGGGCCTGCTGGCAGGTTCCCTGCACTGCTGGGGGATGGGGGTGCAAGGGGACATGAGTGGGACATGAGTGGGGGCCTGCTGGCAGATGCCCTGCACTGCTGGGGGGTGGGGGTGCAAGGGGAAATGAGTGGGACATGTGTGGGGACCTGCTGGCAGCTGCCCTGCACTGCTGGGGGTGGGGGTGCAAGGGGACATGAGTGGGGGCCTGCTGGCATGTGCCCTGCACTGCTGGGGGGTGGGGGTGCAAGGGGAAATGAGTGGGACATGTGTGGGGACCTGCTGGCAGCTGCCCTGCACTGCTGGGGGTGGGGGTGCAAGGGGACATGAGTGGGGGCCTGCTGGCATGTGCCCTGCACTGCTGGGGGGTGGGGGTGCAAGGGGACATGAGTGAGACATGAGTGGGGGTCTGCTGGCAGGTGCCCTGCACTGCTGGGGGGTGGGGGTGCAAGGGGACATGTGTGGGGGCCTGCTGGAAGGTGCCCTGCACTGCTGGGGGATGGGGCTGCAAGGGGACATGAGTGGGACATGAGTGGGGGCCTGTCCGGAGGTGCCCTGCACTTCTGGGGGTGGGGGTGCAAGGGGACATGAGTGGGACATGAGTTTGGGCCTGCTGGCAGGTGCCCCTCAGTGCTGGTGGGTGGGGGGTGCTGGGGGACATGAGTGGGGGCCTGCTGGCAGGTGCCCTGCACTGCTGGTGGGTGGGGGTGCTGGGGGACATGAGTGGGGGCCTGCTGGCAGGTGCCCTCCACTGCTGGGGTGGGGGTGCAAGGGGACATGAGTGGGGGCCTGCTGGCAGGTGCCCTGCACTGCTGGGGGTGGGTGTGCTGGGGGACACGAGTGGGGGTCTGCTGGCAGGTGCCTTGCACTGCTGGGGGGTGGGGGTGCAAGGGGACATGAGTGGGGGCCTGCTGGCAGGTGCCCTGCACTGCTGGGGGGTGGGGCTGCAAGGGGACATGAGTGGGACATGAGTGGGGGCCTGCCCGGAGGTGCCCTGCACTGCTGGGGGGTGAGGGTGCAAGGGGACATGAGTGGGACATGAGTGGGGGCCTGCTGGCAGGTGCCCCTCAGTGCTGGTGGGTGGGGGTGCTGGGGGACATGAGTGGGGGCCTGCTGGCAGGTGCCCTGCACTTCTGGGGGTGGGGTGCAAGGGGGCATGAGTGGGGGCCTGCTGGCAGGTGCCCTGTACTGCTGGGGGTGGGGGTGCTGGGGGACACGAGTGGGGGCTTGCTGGCAGGTGCCCTGCACTGCTGGGGGGTGGGGGTGCTGGGGGACATGAGTGAGGGCCTGCTGGCAGGTGCCCTGCACTGCTGGGGGGTGGGGGTGCAAGGGGACATGAGTGGGGGCCTGCTGGCAAGTGCCCTGCACTGCTGGGGGGTGGGGGTGCGAGGGGAAATGAGTGGAACATGAGTGGGGGCCTGCTGGCAGGTGCCCTGCACTGCTGGGGGGTGGGGGTGCAAGGGGACATGAGTGGGGGCCTGCTGGCAGGTGTCCTGCACTGCTGGGGGGTGGGGTGCAAGGGGTCATGAGTGGGGGCCTGCTGGCAGGTGCCCTGCACTGCTGGGGGGTCGGGGTGCAAGGGGACATGAGTGGGACATGTGTGGGGGCCTGCTGGCAGGTTCCCTGCACTGCTGGTGGTAGGGATGCAAGGGGACATGAGTGGGGGCCTGCTGGCAGGTGCCCTGCTCTGCTGGGGGGTGGGGGTGCAAGGGGACATGAGTGGGACATGAGTGGGAGCCTGCTGGCAGGTGCCCTGCACTGCTGGGGGATAGGGGTGCAAGGGGACATGAGTGGGACATGAGTGGGGGCCTGCTGTCAGATGCCCTGCACTGCTGGGGGGTGGGGGTGCAAGGGGACATGAGTGAGACATGAGTGGGGGCCTGCTGGCAGCTGCCCTGCACTGATGGGGGGTGGGGGTGCAAGGGGACATGAGTGGGGGCCTCCCGGCAGGTACCCTGCACTGCTGGGGAGTGGGGTGCAAGGGGACATGAGAGGGGGCCTGCTGGAAGGTGCCCTGCACTGCTGGGGGGTGGGGGTGCAAGGGGACATGAGTGGGACATGTGGCCTGCTGGCAGGTGCCCTGCACTGTTGGGGGTGGGGGTGCAAGAGGACACGAGTGGGGGCCTGCTGGCAGGTGCCCTGCACTGCTGGGGGGTGGGGGTGTAAGGGGACATGAGTGAGACATGAGTGGGGGCCTGCTGGCAGGTGCCCTGCACTGCTCGGGGTGGGGGTGCAAGGGGACATGAGTGGGGCCTGCTGGCAGGTGCCCTGCACTGCTGGGGGGTGGGGCTGCAATTGGACATGTGTGGGACATGAGTGGTCACCTGCTGGCAGGTGCCCTGCACTGCTGGGGGGTGGGGTGCAAGGGGACATGAGTGGGGGCCTGCTGGCAGGTGCCCTGCACTGCTGGGGTGTGGAGGTGCTGGGGGACATGAGTGGGGGCCTGCTGGCAGCTGCCCTGCACTGCTGGGGGATGGGGCTGCAAGGGGACATGAGTGGGACATGAGTGGGGGCCTGTCCGGAGGTGCCCTGCACTGCCGGGAGTGGGGGTGCAAGGGGACATGAGTGGGACATGAGTGGGGGCCTGCTGGCAGGTGTCCCTCAGTGCTGGTGGGTGGGGGTGCTGGGGGACATGAGTGGGGGCCTGCTGGCAGGTGGCCTGCACTGCTGTTGGGTGGGGGTGCTGGGGGACATGAGTGGGGGCCTGCTGGCAGGTGCCCTCCACTGCTGGGGGTGGGGGTGCAAGGGGACATGAGTGGGGGTCTGCTGGCAGGTGCCCTGCACTGCTGGGGGGTGGGGGTGCAAGGGGACATGAGGGGGGCCCTGCTGGCAGGTGCCCTGCACTGCTGGGGGGTGGGGCTGCAAGGGGACATGAGTGGGACATGAGTGGGGGCCTGCCCGGAGGTGCCCTACACTACTGGGGGGTGAGGGTGCAAGGGGACATGAGTGGGACATGAGTGGGGGCCTGCTGGCAGGTGCCCCTCAGTGCTGGTGGGTGGTTGTGCTGGGGGACATGAGTGGGGGCCTGCTGGCAGGTGGCCTGCACTGTTGGTGGGTGGGGGTGCTGGGGGACATGAGTGGGGCCCTGCTGGCAGGTGCCCTGCACTGCTGGGGGTGGGGTCCAAGGGGGCATGAGTGGGGGCCTGCTGGCAGGAGCCCTGCACTGCTGGGGGGTGGGGGTGCTGGGGGGACACGAGTGGGGGCCTGCTGGCAGCTGCCCTGCACTGCTGGGGGGTGGGGGTGCTGGGGGACATGAGTGAGGGACTGCTGGCAGGTGCCCTGCACTGCTGGGGGGTGGGGGTGCAAGGGGACATGAGTGGGGGCCTGCTGGCAGGTGGCCTGCACTGCTGGGGGGTGGGGGTGCAAGGGGACATGAGTGGGACATGAGCGGGGGCCTGCTGGCAGGTTCCCTGCACTTCTGGGGGTGGGGGTTCAAGGGGACATGAGTGGGGGCCTGCTGGCAGGTGCCTTGCACTGCTGGGGGGTGGGGTGCAAGGGGTCATGAGTGGGGGCCTGCTGGCAGGTGCCCTGCACTGCTGGGGGGTAGGGGTGCAAGGGGACATGAGTGGGACATGTGTGGGGGCCTGCTGGCAGGTTCCCTGCACTGCTGGGGGTGGGGATGCAAGGGGACATGAGTGGGACATGAGTGGGGGCCTGCTGGCAGATGCCCTGCACTGCTGGGGGATGGGGGTGCAAGGGGACACGAGTGGGACATGAGTGGGGGCCTGCTGGCAGATGCCCTGCACTGCTGGGGGGTGGGGGTACAAGGGGAAATGAGTGGGACATGTGTGGGGACCTGCTGGCATGTGCCCTGCACTGCTGGGGGTGGGGTGCAAGGGGACATGTGTGGGGGCCTGCTGGAAGGTGCCCTGCACTGCTGGGGGGTGGGGGTGCAACGGGACATGAGTGGTACATGTGTGGGGGCCTGCTGGCAGGTTCCCTGCACTGCTGGGGTGGGGATGCAAGGGGACATGAGTGGGGGCCTGCTGGCAGGTGCCCTGCACTGCTGGGGGTGGGGATGCAAGGGGACATGAGTGGAGGCCTGCTGGCAGGTGCCCTGCACTGCTGGGGGGTGGGGGTGCAAGGGGACATGAGTGGTACATGTGTGGGGGCCTGCTGGCAGGTTCCCTGCACTGCTGGGGGTGGGGATGCAAGGGGACATGAGTGGGGGCCTGCTGGCAGGTGCCCTGCACTGCTGGGGGGTGGGGGTGCAAGGGGACACGAGTGGGGGCCTGCTGGCAGGTGCCCTGCACTGCTGGGGGGTGGGGGTGCAAGGGGACATGAGTGAGACATGAGTGGGGGCCTGCTGGCAGGTGCCCTGCACTGCTCGGGGTGGGGGTGCAAGGGGACATGAGTGGGGCCTGCTGGCAGGTGCCCTGCACTGCTGGGGGGTGGGGCTGCAAGGGGACATGTGTGGGACATGAGTGGTCACCTGCTGGCAGGTGCCCTGCACTGCTGGGGGGTGGGGGTGCAAGGGGACATGAGTGGGGGCCTGCTGGCAGGTGCCCTGCACTGCTGGGGTGTGGAGGTGCTGGGGGACATGAGTGGGGGCCTGCTGGCAGCTGCCCTGCACTGCTGGGGGATGGGGCTGCAAGGGGACATGAGTGGGACATGAGTGGGGGCCTGTCCGGAGGTGCCCTGCACTGCCGGGGGTGGGGGTGCAAGGGGACATGAGTGGGACATGAGTGGGGGCCTGCTGGCAAGTGCCCCTCAGTGCTGGTGGGTGGGGGTGATGGGGGACATGAGTGGGGGCCTGCTGGCAGGTGGCCTGCACTGCTGGTGGGTGGGAGTGCTGGGGGACATGAGTGGGGGCCTGCTGGCAGGTGCCCTCCACTGCTGGGGGTGGGGGTGCAAGGGGACATGAGTGGGGGCCTGCTGGCAGGTGCCCTGCACTGCTGGGGGTGGGGGTGCTGGGGGACACGAGTGGGGGTCTGCTGGCAGGTGCCCTGCACTGCTGGGGGGTGGGGGTGCAAGGGGACATGAGTGGGGCCCTGCTGGCAGGTGCCCTGCACTGCTGGGGGGTGGGGCTGCAAGGGGACATGAGTGGGACATGAGTGGGGGCCTGCCCGGAGGTGCCCTACACTGCTGGGGTGTGAGGGTGCAAGGGGACATGAGTGGGACATGAGTGGGGGCCTGCTGGCAGGTGCCCCTCAGTGCTGGTGGGTGGGTGTGCTGGGGGACATGAGTGGGGGCCTGCTGGCAGGTGGCCTGCACTGTTGGTGGGTGGGGGTGCTGGGGAACATGAGTGGGGCCCTGTTGGCAGGTGCCCTGCACTGCTGGG
Source organism: Ambystoma mexicanum (assembly GCF_040938575.1). Taxonomy (NCBI): domain Eukaryota; kingdom Metazoa; phylum Chordata; class Amphibia; order Caudata; family Ambystomatidae; genus Ambystoma; species Ambystoma mexicanum. Next base: position 837,398,209 of record NC_090935.1, on the reverse strand, counting down.
GGTGGGGTACAAGGGGGCATGAGCGGGGGCCTGCTGGCAGGTGCCCTGCACTGCTGGGGGGTGGGGGTGCTGTGGGACACGAGTGGGGGCCTGCTGGCAGGTGCCCTGCACTGCTGGGGGGTGGGGGTGCTGGGGGACATGAGTGAGGGCCTGCTGGCAGGTGCCCTGCACTGCTGGGGGGTGGGGGTGCAAGGGGACATGAGTGGGGCCTGCTGGCAGGTGCCCTGCACTGCTGGGGGGTGGGGGTGCAAGGGGACATGAGTGGGACATGAGTGGGGGGCTGCTGGCAGGTGCCCTGCACTTCTGGGGGGTGGGGGTGCAAGGGGACATGAGTGGGGGCCTGCTGGCATGTGCCCTGCACTGCTGAGGGGTGGGGGTGCAAGGGGACATGAGTGGGACATGAGTGGGGGCCTGCTGGCAGGTGCCCTGCACTGCTGGGGGATGGGGGTGCAAGGGGACATGAGTGGGACATGAGTGGGGGCCTGCTGGCAGATGCCCTGCACTGCTGGGGGGTGGGGGTGCAAGGGGAAATGAGTGGTACATGTGTGGGGACCTGCTGGCAGGTGCCCTGCACTGCTGGGGGTGGGGGTGCAAGGGGACATGAGTGGGGGCCTGCTGGCATGTGCCCTGCACTGCTGGGGGGTGGGGGTGCAAGGGGACATGAGTGAGACATGAGTGGGGGTCTGCTGGCAGGTGCCCTGCACTGCTGGGGGGTGGGGGTGCAAGGGGACATGAGTGGGGGCCTGCTGGCAGGTGCCCTGCACTGCTGGGGAGTGGGGTGCAAGGGGACATGTATGGGGGCCTGCTGGAAGGTGCCCTGCACTGCTGGGGGATGGGGCTGCAAGGGGACATGAGTGGGACATGAGTGGGGGCCTGTCCGGAGGTGCCCTGCATTGCTGGGGGTGGGGGTGCAAGGGGACATGAGTGGGACATGAGTGGGGGCCTGCTGGCAGGTGCCCCTCAGTGCTGGTGGGTGGGGGGTGCTGGGGGACATGAGTGGGGGCCTGCTGGCAGGTGCCCTGCACTGCTGGTGGGTGGGGGTGCTGGGGGACATGAGTGGGGGCCTGCTGGCAGGTGCCCTCCACTGCTGGGGGTGGGGGTGCAAGGGGACATGAGTGGGGGCCTGCTGGCAGGTGCCCTGCACTGCTGGGGGTGGGTGTGCTGGGGGACATGAGTGGGGGTCTGCTGGCAGGTGCCTTGCACTGCTGGGGGGTGGGGGTGCAAGGGGACATGAGTGGGGGCCTGCTGGCAGGTGCCCTGCACTGATGGGGGGTGGGGCTGCAAGGGGACATGAGTGGGACATGAGTGGGGGCCTGCCCGGAGGTGCCCTGCACTGCTGGGGGGTGAGGGTGCAAGGGGACATGAGTGGGACATGAGTGGGGGCCTGCTGGCAGGTGCCCCTCAGTGCTGGTGGGTGGGGGTGCTGAGGGACATGAGTGGGGGCCTGCTGGCAGGTGGCCTGCACTGTTGGTGGGTGGGGGAGCTGGAGGACATGAGTGGGGCCCTGCTGGCAGGTGCCCTGCACTTCTGGGGGTGGGGTGCAAGGGGGCATGAGTGGGGGCCTGCTGGCAGGTGGCCTGCACTGCTGGGGGTAGGGGTGCTGGGGGACATGAGTGGGGGCCTGCTGGCAGGTGCCCTGCACTGCTGGGGGGTGGGGGTGCTGGGGGACATGAGTGAGGGCCTGCTGGCAGGTGCCCTGCACTGCTGGGGGGTGGGGGTGCAAGGGGACATGAGTGGGGGCCTGCTGGCAGGTGCCCTGCACTGCTGGGGGGTGGGGGTGCGAGGGGACATGAGTGGAACATGAGTGGGGGCCTGCTGGCAGGTGCCCTGCACTGCTGGGGGGTGGGGGTGCAAGGGGACATGAGTGGGGGCCTGCTGGCAGGTGTACTGCACTGCTGGGGGGTGGGGTGCAAGGGGTCATGAGTGGGGGCCTGCTGGCAGGTGCCCTGCACTGCTGGGGGGTCGGGGTGCAAGGGGACATGAGTGGGACATGTGTGGGGGCCTACTGGCAGGTTCCCTGCACTGCTGGTGGTAGGGATGCAAGGGGACATGAGTGGGGGCCTGCTGGCAGGTGCCCTGCACTGCTGGGGGGTGGGGGCGCAAGGGGACATGAGTGGGACATGAGTGGGAGCCTGCTGGCAGGTGCCCTGCACTGCTGGGGGATAGGGGTGCAAGGGGACATGAGTGGGACATGAGTGGGGGCCTGCTGTCAGATGCCCTGCACTGCTGGGGGGTGGGGGTGCAAGGGGACATGAGTGAGACATGAGTGGGGGCCTGCTGGCAGCTGCCCTGCACTGCTGGGGGGTGGGGGTGTAAGGGGACATGAGTGGGGGCCTCCCGGCAGGTACCCTGCACTGCTGGGGAGTGGGGTGCAAGGGGACATGAGAGGGGGCCTGCTGGAAGGTGCCCTGCACTGCTGGGGGGTGGGGGTGCAAGGGGACATGAGTGGGACATGTGGCCTGCTGGCAGGTGCCCTGCACTGTTGGGGGTGGGGGTGCAAGGGGACACGAGTGGGGGCCTGCTGGCAGGTGCCCTGCACTGCTGGGGGGTGGGGGTGCAAGGGGACATGAGTGAGACATGAGTGGGGGCCTGCTGGCAGGTGCCCTGCACTGCTCGGGGTGGGGGTGCAAGGGGACATGAGTGGGGCCTGCTGGCAGGTGCCCTGCACTGCTGGGGGGTGGGGCTGCAATTGGACATGTGTGGGACATGAGTGGTCACCTGCTGGCAGGTGCCCTGCACTGCTGGGGGGTGGGGGTGCAAGGGGACATGAGTGGGGGCCTGCTGGCAGGTGCCCTGCACTGCTGGGGTGTGGAGGTGCTGGGGGACATGAGTGGGGGCCTGCTGGCAGCTGCCCTGCACTGCTGGGGGATGGGGCTGCAAGGGGACATGAGTGGGACATGAGTGGGGGCCTCTCCGGAGGTGCCCTGCACTGCCGGGAGTGGGGGTGCAAGGGGACATGAGTGGGACATGAGTGGGGGCCTGCTGGCAGGTGCCCCTCAGTGCTGGTGGGTGGGGGTGCTGGGGGACATGAGTGGGGGCCTGCTGGCAGGTGGCCTGCACTGCTGTTGGGTGGGGGTGCTGGGGGACATGAGTGGGGGCCTGCTGGCAGCTGCCCTCCACTGCTGGGGGTGGGGGTGCAAGGGGACATGAGTGGGGGTCTGCTGGCAGGTGCCCTGCACTGCTGGGGGGTGGGGGTGCAAGGGGACATGAGGGGGGCCCTGCTGGCAGGTGCCCTGCACTGCTGGGGGGTGGGGCTGCAAGGGGACATGAGTGGGACATGAGTGGGGGCCTGCCCGGAGGTGCCCTACACTGCTGGGGGGTGAGGGTGCAAGGGGACATGAGTCGGACATGAGTGGGGGCCTGCTGGCAGGTGCCCCTCAGTGCTGGTGGGTGGTTGTGCTGGGGGACATGAGTGGGGGCCTGCTGGCAGGTGGCCTGCACTGTTGGTGGGTGGGGGTGCTGGGGGACATGAGTGGGGCCCTGCTGGCAGGTGCCCTGCACTGCTGGGGGTGGGGTCCAAGGGGGCATGAGTGGGGGCCGGCTGGCAGGTGCCCTGCACTGCTGGGGGGTGGGGGTGCTGGGGGGACACGAGTGGGGGCCTGCTGGCAGCTGCCCTGCACTGCTGGGGGGTGGGGGTGCTGGGGGACATGAGTGAGGGCCTGCTGGCAGGTGCCCTGCACTGCTGGGGGGTGGGGGTGCAAGGGGACATGAGTGGGGGCCTGCTGGCAGGTGCCCTGCACTGCTGGGGGGTGGGGGTGCAAGGGGACATGAGTGGGACATGAGTGGGGGCCTGCTGGCAGGTGCCCTGCACTTCTGGGGGGTGGGGGTGGGGGTTCAAGGGGACATGAGTGGGGGCCTGCTGGCAGGTGCCTTGCACTGCTGGGGGGTGGGGTGCAAGGGGTCATGAGTGGGGGCCTGCTGGCAGGTGCCCTGCACTGCTGGGGGGTAGGGGTGCAAGGGGACATGAGTGGGACATGTGTGGGGGCCTGCTGGCAGGTTCCCTGCACTGCTGGGGGTGGGGATGCAAGGGGACATGAGTGGGACATGAGTGGGGGCCTGCTGGCAGATGCCCTGCACTGCTGGGGGATGGGGGTGCAAGGGGACACGAGTGGGACATGAGTGGGGGCCTGCTGGCAGATGCCCTGCACTGCTGGGGGGTGGAGGTACAAGGGGAAATGAGTGGGACATGTGTGGGGACCTGCTGGCATGTGCCCTGCACTGCTGGGGGTGGGGTGCAAGGGGACATGTGTGGGGGCCTGCTGGAAGGTGCCCTGCACTGCTGGGGGGTGGCGGTGCAAGGGGACATGAGTGGTACATGTGTGGGGGCCTGCTGGCAGGTTCCCTGCACTGCTGGGGTGGGGATGCAAGGGGACATGAGTGGGGGCCTGCTGGCAGGTGCCCTGCACTGCTGGGGGTGGCGATGCAAGGGGACATGAGTGGGGGCCTGCTGGCAGGTGCCCTGCACTGCTGGGGGGTGGGGGTGCAAGGGGACATGAGTGGTACATGTGTGGGGGCCTGCTGGCAGGTTCCCTGCACTGCTGGGGGTGGGGATGCAAGGGGACATGAGTGGGGGCCTGCTGGCAGGTGCCCTGCACTGCTGGGGGGTGGGGGTGCAAGGGGACATGAGTGGGACATGAGTGGGGGCCTGCTGGCAGGTGCCCTGCACTGCTGGGGGTGGGGATGCAAGGGGACATGAGTGGGGGCCTGCTGGCAGGTGCCCTGCACTGCTGGGGGATGGGGGTGCAAGGGGACATGAGTGGGACATGTGTGGGGACCTGCTGGCAGGTGCCCTGCACTGCTGGGGGGTGGGGGTGCAAGGGTACATGAGAGGGGGCCTGCTGGTAGGTGCCCTGCACTGCTGGGGGGTGGGGGTGCAAGGGGACATGAGTGGGAACCTGTTGGCAGGTGCCCTGCACTGCTGGGGGGTGGGGGTGCAAGGTGACATGAGTGGGGGCCTGCTGGCAGGTGCCCTGCACTGCTGGGGGGTGGGGTTCAAGGGGACATGAGTGGGGGCCTGCTGCCAGGTGCCCTGCACTGCTGGGGGGTGGGGGTGCAAGGGGACATGAGTGGGACATGTGTGGGGGCCTTCTGGCAGATGCCCTGCTCTGCTGGGGGGTGGGGGTGCAAGGGGACATGAGTGGGGGCCTGCTGGCAGGTACCCTGCACTTCTGGGCGGTGGGGGTCCTGGGGGACATGAGTGAGGGCCTGCTGGCAGGTGCCCTGCACTGCTAGGGGGTGGGGGTGCAAGGGGACATGAGTGGGGGCCTGCTGGCAGGTGCCCTGCACTGCTGGGGGGTGGGGTGCAAGGGGACATGAGGGGGGGGCCTGCTGGCAGGTGCCCTGCACTGCTGGGGGTGCTGGGGGACATGAGTTAGTGCCTGCTGGCAGGTGTCCTGCACTGCTGGTGGGTGGGGGTGCTGGGGGACATGAGTGGGGGCCTGCTGGCAGGTGCCCTGCACTGCTGGGGGGAGGGGGCGCTGGGGGACATGAGTGGGGGCCTGCTGGCAGGTGCCCTGCAGTGCTGGTGGGTGGGGTTGCTGGGGGACATGAGTGGGGGCCTGCTGGCAGGTGCCCTGCACTGCTGGGGGATGGGGGTGGAGGGGGTCATGTGTTGGTGATCAGTAGTGCAAGCTGATATGTGGCTTGCCTGGGGGGCATGCCCATTGTGGATGAGCTGTCTGCGGGACATGAAGTCCCCTGTGGTGTGGGCTGCCTGCAGGGGTCGTGGAGGGTGTAGAGGGAACACCTGGGAGGACCCACACTGCCAATTCACGTGTAGGACTCCCCTGCACCCCAGATATACACGTACCCCACTCGCACAGGGCCTGTCACGTATGATACTTCCCGTGCACCCCCGAAATACACGTACCCCGCTCGACCAAGGCCAATCGCATGTGAAAATTCCTGCGCACCCCAGATTTACACATACCCAGGCCCATCGCGTGTGAAACTTCACACGAACCCCAGGAATACACGCACCCCACTCGCACAGGGCCTATCGTGTGTGAGACTTCCCGTGAACACGGGATTCACACGTACCCCGGCCAATTGCGTGTGCAACTTCACGCGAACCCCAGGAATACACGCATCCCACTCGCTCAGGGCCTATCACGTTTGAAACTTGCTGCGAACCCCTGGAATATACATATCCCGCTCCACAGGCCCAATCGCGTGTGAAACTTCCCGCAAGCCACTGAAGTACACGTACCCCGCTCGCCCAGGCCCAATCGCGTTTGAAAATTCCCGCGAACCTCTGGAATACACGTACCCCGCTCCCCCAGGCCCGTTCGCGTGTAAAACTTCCCACGCTCACAAGAAATACACACACAAGCTAATTTTTCACACAGCGGGTGTCTCTGTTTGTCGTGTACCCCTTTGCAAGTTATTTGTCCTAGGGGGCCACAGTATGGGACATTCATCAGAGCTGTATATTTGTGCTTTTTGTTAGCGCACATTTTGGCGCACATTTCTGCTGCCTGCCTTACGGACAGTTTTGTCTCAGTGTGCGTCTTTGCCCGTGCGCTGGTTTGCCCTATTCGATTCCATGAATACGTGTTGTAGGCAAGCGTGTGGGCGTTCTGCGCACTTGCCTCCTGTACTTCCCCCGTGACGCCCACAGTTTCACGAGTTGTTCCCCATTCCGAGTGTTACGCCCCGTGTTCCGCCTACTTTTGTTATGTGCACCGCGCTATGTGCGCTTTCGCTGTGGCCTTAGTGCACGCCGTTAGATGACCTGTGCGCCGGTGTGCGTCGTGCACTTTTTCAGCGCACATCCCTGATTTTACTCGCGCACGGACTTCCACTTTCACTGCGAATCGCATGTTTTCGCATCCTTGCGCCAAAATTATCGGCGCACATTAATTCCATGAATCGGCCTGTTAACATTTAGGTCATTGCAAACTAGTTTTTGGATCAGCAAATTCAAAAGAATTAGCCACAACATCCACAGTTTGTAAACCAATAAAGGCATTTCACTAAAAGGCACAGGTGTTACAATACTATACAGACAATACTTTACACTACATGATGACAAATGTACAGATTATGAAATGCAACCTCCACAAGGAAATCAAGACATATAGCCTAACTATGTCTTCAGCTTTACAAATAAATAAATGAACACTCTAACATTATTTTAAGTATTCATTTTTTTAGAGTATAGTCATACCATATAGTCATACCCATTGTGTGCACTCAGATTCTCCTACCACTTACTGGTGATTATGATAAGGATTTGGCCTTGGTGAACAGGGTGTATCTCATCATCCAGGCATGGATGGCCACTCATGGACTATGCCTGAATGATGATAAAACTGAGATCATTATCCGTGGCACACCCACCACCCTCAAAAAACTAGGCCCCAACTACTCCTCTTTTAACATAGATAATAACCAAATCACAACCTCTCACAAGGTAAAAACCCTGGGTTTCTACCTGGACTCTACCCTCTCATTCAACAAGCAGGTGAACGCGATGGCTTCGGCCACCGCCTACACCTGCAAATTGATAAGAGCAGGCAAACCCTTCCTGTCCAACAATAGCTGCATCACACTTGCGAGAACGCTCGTGTTATCAAAGTTGGACTATTGCAACTCGCTCTATATTGGGGCCAACAAAGAAGTTATCAAAAAATTTCAAATCTTACAGAACAACGTGCTTAGAGCAGCACTAGGCATTCCCAGGAGAGCCCACATCACTGAACTCAGAAGGGCCAACAACTGGCTTTCTACTCAGGAGAAAATCCAGCTAAAAGTGGCCTCACTTGTTTACAAATGCCTAAACAATGCCGCACCATGCTACCTCTCTGCAAGATTTATGAGAACAAAACCTACAAGACTCACCAGATCCGTTAACTCTAACAACATTTCAACTCCCAGATTTAAATTAGCCAGAGTCGGTGGCTGTAGCTTCCAGGTTAATGCAGCTCAACTTTGGAACTCCCTACCACCCACCCTGCGGACAAACCAACCATACTTCACCTTCCGACACAACCTTACAAAGTGGATTAAAGACGCAGACAAATAACAGACCACCATCCCGCCTGGATGTATCCTGCAGCCCTCTCCACTTCTGCACTCTGCACACACCCACTGCCCAGCAGTTACTGCCTGTTCATGTAGAACTATAAATACGTTGCTGTGTATTTTGTGTACATATATTCCTTGTATATTTCTTGTTTCTTTTTGTCATGTGTTTTTCCTGTAACTAAGCTGTAAGCTGTCTTATAAGAATGCGCCCGGTTACCCCTGGGTCTGGTGCGCAATACAAGTAATAAAAACAAACAAACCAAACAAACAAACCTATATTTCAAATAATAGGTAGACAATAAAAACTTTTCTGTGTAAACATATTAACACTTGGCAAAAACAACACTAATAACTTAGCAAATGTCATTTTCATACTTCTTATAAAACCAGTGTGTGTACTTTGTTAGGCCACCTAAGAAAATAATAAGTTCATAATGGCATTTCATATTGTACACATCATATTTAAAGAAATGCAAAACTACAAAATAGTATATACACTTCTGTTAGTACTGACACTTCTATGCAGTCGAATATCTTTTTTTACTATATTAAAATTAATTCTAAATTATAAAAATGATATCTACATTGCCATTTCATAACTTCTTTCATAATTTGGTGTGCATCCTTTTTCTGGCCACCTACACACCTAAGAAGATAATGACAATTTTCTTAAACCTACCATACAAAATAAATAAAAAAACATGCATGGTTTAATGACTGAATAGATTATCCACCTTTTCTGAAAACTTCTCACTGCACATAGAACATATTTAAACATTCAACACACCTTTTGAGTAAGGTATTTTAATGTGTTATTATAATTAGAATACTTTTTTTAAACATTGTGTGCAAATTTATTTTCAGCACCCATACACACAATAAGTAAAAACAATACATCTAAATTCTTCACTAAAACTCATATTAATAGTTACATCTCAGTTATTTTTCATACATTGCACTAAATGTTTTTGTAGCTACAACCTACTGTTTACTTGTTTCATATGTAAGCAGTCATGACCTTCTACACTCCCTCACACTCACAATAATGCACATGGAACCATTAATGAAACTTAGCACTTACAGGGAACACTTGTACATATTTCAATATACAGTGTTTTACACAATAAAACACAAGTAGAAGATAGCAGAATGCTGTTTTCTCTTCTAATTTACATAATCTTCATAATATTACTTCTACATTTATTTAGTACTGTTTTATAAGTACATCCTAGTAAACATCCATCTTCTACTTTACATTTTAAACTTTTTCAATGTACATGTTTATATTCAGAAAGAATAGTACACATATGTTTTAAAACGTTGCTTCTAACAACATTAAGTAAGCATTCTTTAAACCGTTTGGCAATCTGGCTTGGTGTGTCACTATAGAGTCATTACAAACAAGCCAATCTACTTCGTAACCATCCTGTGAAATGTCCACATTTAATGGATACCCTTCATGAAAAATAAGTGCACATGATTTAAATGTTTTCTTACTAACAGAAACTTGGCCAAATGTATAATTCTTTATTGACGTGTTAATTTTCCCACCATCTACATTGTATCTTTGAAGCATAATCAATAAATACTTTTTAAAAAACTAGATTTTGCAGTGTTGATTTTTAATTACAACCACAGTCACTGCATTGCATGTCATGGAATGCATTCATTACAAGATCAGAAAAGTGTAAATGTTTCTAATCAGGCACATGCAGATACACAGATCATCCACAGAGCAGAGTAGAATACACTTTCTTACATTTTGGACACATATGATTCCACTCGTAACTAATTCCTCCTTACCTATCTACATTAAAAGTTTCCTTCACTAATAAATCAAAGACAATCATTAAAAATTCTTCACTAACTTTCTGTCTATTTTGAGAACATTGTTGATCTCCACTTGCAACACCTACTAACTTCTGGATTGACATTGCCAAATGTAAACTGTGTGGATTTCCATCTACAGATATTTTAAGAAATGAAAGTTGAACGCATAGCGGCTTCTCGGCGGGCAGGCTATTTCCTGCATCAATGGAGTCATTTGAAACAACATATACAAAACTGCATTACAATAGCATTCAACTCCTGTTTTATTACTAAATCTGCAATGATAGTATGTTATAGTTGAATGACTCTCCAACTCCATTAAATTCTGTTATGTGTTAGTCTTACAAGGACTTATTTCATTTAAATGTGCTTTCACTGACTCCTTAAATTTCCTGAATGAGCGCTTCAAAGGGACAGGTATAAGGTTCAGTTGAGGAGCATACAATACATGCAACATATTATATTCTTCAATGCAAGAAATGTCAGCTGTCACTTTTCTTTCATCAAAGTTTATTCAAAATAAACCTATATTTTTCAAACGTGACAAAGCTGCATATGACATTCCTTCTTTAAACACTATATCACCAATGTCAATATGTGCTGTTTCTAAAGTCAAACTTTGTGATTTATGAATCGTTATTGCAAAAGCAGAGTACAATGGAAACTGTGCTCTTTTCACAATGTTATCCTTAAACGGCAGGCAAAGTGCAGAGGTCCGATAAATTGATGCACAGTTTTAAAACTCCTTCCAGACCTGTTGTTTTAGAAATTGAATTCTCTAGTTGACCTAATCAAGCATTTACTCTCTTATTAAACTCTAAAGGCATAACATGACCATCTAAAACATCAGACAATTTTATCGCTGCAATATTTTGCTTCTCTGGCAGTAGCATCGTAGAGTTAAATGTGTTACACTCTGCAACTGTGAACATCAGAGCAACACAGGAATTGTTTCTTTCCTTAACAGTCACGTGACATCAGACAAACTGCAATCTACATGAAAAATGTTAGAAATCAATCTTCCCTTTAAGACTGCTTTCAAATGTTCCTCAAGAACACCTTTACCAATTTTATTAAGCATTTCTGCATACTCTAAGTCCGAAGATTGCCTCATATTACTGGTAAGTACCTGGAATTCAAAACAATTCCAAAGGTTAAAATGACCAATACTTCCTATATTGTTGTGACTATCCTTACATTGCAGCATTGGGAAAACTGGTTGACCTTTCAAAAGAGTTAATTTTAACAAGTCTCCAAAAACAAGTACATGTTTACCTGCAAACAATTGTTGTAGTCAGTCTTCAAGACCTCTTGCATTCACAAATGAATGAAAATTAGCATCAAAATAGACACCATATTTACTTCATCTACAATCAAGGTATTTAATTTTCTAAGACATTTTCGATACTCTAGTTTTTTGTCATGCTCCAATGGTAACATCAATACGTGATGTAAAGTAACACATTCAACATTAAATGCTGCTAAACTGGTTTGCAGTTATAATACATGGCACAGAGGAATCTGTTACATTTTGGATCATAGCTCTCATTCTCTCATTACATGAATTAAAAAAAGATGTACCTATTCCTGCTTGTCCACTAACATACAATAATACCGGTTTGTACTGCACACATGAGCATTCACACTTGTCATGCAGTAAACCATGTAAGAATCTATCTTTAACTTTATAATAAACTTCTTTTTGCTCTACATTAAGTTTACTAACAATTTTGTCATAAATTCACATCTGCAACTTTACTTTGTTGCATTGCAATTTCTACTTCCTTCATAGCTAGCTCAACATCAGTTTGAATATTTGGCTCACCAAGATCATTTTGACATCCTGCTGCAGAATCTTGACTGCCCTCAGGAGACTCTTTTGTCAATTCAGCTGCCAACTGTCCATCATTTTGAAGTTCTTTCTCTAGTAACTCCAAGTACTGTTCACATTTTGGATATGTAATTAAGATTTGTTTGCAAAAACTTCCAAGCAAATCACTTTCTACAAGCCATGTGAAGAAGCACTGCAAAAGACAGAAATAAAAGAATTCCTTTTTCGGCACAGTTTAACAAGACCATTTCTTGTGGTTAATGAGACTTGCCTTCTCATGTCTCACTAGACAACCACTACATTAATGTACTTTAAACTGTCCTCTGTCACTATTTGCTTCCATATTTCAATATGATTAGCATTGTGCTAATTAATATAAACAACAATCCTCCAACATTTCAGATTGATTTGGATAATATGTATCAATCAGGTTGGTCTTCAAAATATCTGTACTGTCAGGTGCTGCTTCAGCTAACTGCTCCATTTCAGTCAAAGGCTTCAATACCCGATTTCTAGTACTGGCCAGTCCAAGACTTTAGCAAACTACATCAATGCTATGTCCATACAGATGCTAACTCATTAGCCGATCTGCAGCTTTGTAGCTGCCACACTCTCTATGTGAAAGTATCTTCAATCCAAAGCTTAGAAGTTTCTGACTGAGACTTTTATCTGCTGTTAAATCTGCCCATAGTTCAGTTGCATTGCTCTTTCCTGCTTTTGTCATGTATGCTGTAACATAATGAGCAGCAGCTGTTGAATCATCAGCAATGAACTGTACATCAGTATTAGAATTTCATAGCTGAGCAATGACAGGATTGTAATACAAAATTAATTGGCATTCCTTATATTTTTTTAAATTATAGTTATTTCTCTGTAACTTACCAGTAACATGGTATCGAACAGATGACATTAAACTATTCACTCGACCAACTGGTGTTGCAGACCTTGGAAAGCCAAATCTGCACTGAGTGTAGTATTTGTCTTTACTTTTGTATTTTCTATGACAGTAATTTCCACATGAATGCATTTGAAACCTTTCAGGCTTGTTCCATAGATAAGCATTCACGTGCTGAGCTGGAATAGAACATGTAGCATATTTATTAATGAACTACATCACACTGCCATCACTTTCCTTACCAAAGTGAGGAGCATTTTAATCCACAACATCATATGTATATGTTCAGCCCCCTATGCCTGGTACTCTTTCCTTCAAAAGTAATGTTGCACAGAGCCTAGTAGACTATTTTCTTTATTAGATATACAGTGTAGCATGGCTAAACATCTGTGTTGAAATAAACACGATACACGTACAGGGTCCATAGAAAACCATTCTCCTGGTGTTATGTGTTCTATTTTTTCTTTCTCTGCATTATTTTCCCGAATCCACTCTGCAAGATCATTTCAACCATACTCAGCACAACTTAAAGTCATAAACCAGGTTAGAGATACCAGGATTCTGATAATGCATCTAACATTGGTGTGTCTCCTATAGCAATATTCTTTAGTTCTGCTCATTGTAGCAAGAATATCCATATGTTTGCCCTCTAACACTTTATTTTTTTCTGTTCACCTGTTGCAGCATCTCACATGCAGAAAGATTTTGAAATCTAGTTCTGGTCTGAACTGTATGAGCAACAACATAACATAATGTTGAAAATTCACTTTCATACAGTAAGTGATAAATAAATACAACATTCGTGCGGAATGGTGAATCTTCTGAATGCATTCTTGTACAATGATATTCTCAAGCAGAGATTCACACCTTCTGATCATCCATTCTCCCTCCAAAACTAGTTGCAAAAAGCATTAGGGAAACAACAGGTTTCTAATGTCTTTTCCCAGATACTAATTGGTGCACCTGTTGTTGCTTTCATTTGATACAATTATAAACTGTCACTTCATGTGAGTGTAAAGGATGAATACTGTGATGTGCATACAGACCTTTCCCTTCTGCAACAGATAGATGCTGAAACTGACCGTTACTGCTTTTATTTGTTGACTCAACATCAAGGATATACAAATCTGGTATAGTATAAATTATTGTGCTCCAATAGAAAAGTCAACACGATTTGCACTTTTTTAACATTGATAAGCTGTTGCCAAATCCTCTTATCTTTAGTGGCAACACCATTTCCTAAAACAAACACAGAATCTGCAATGCCACGCTTCACACCTAGAGTATTAACATATTCTTCCAAATTCTGAGGTAATACACAACTTTGCCTCTCACACCTTGCACTAATGACTTTTTTAAGTCATATTTGACATCTTTGTTTGCAACCTAACAATAACTTGGAAAGGAAGAGCAGTTTACAATGCAATCACTTCATACGTGTTCAATTGTTGAAGCACAGTAGGGAAATAAGACACTACCATGTTGCTTGAGACAATTAGAGGAATACATGTCCGATTATAAAATCCAACACAGTGTCTACAAAGATAAAGTACCTTGCTTGCCTCAAATCATTCTTCTACAAACAAATCCAAATAAAGTTCTTTCTAAACATCTTCTACATTATGTTTAATTTTGTTCTCAACATACTCTAGTTGCACTTGACAATTATATAAAGATACAGAAACAATGTCAAGTCTTTCAGTAGAAGACAACTCAAACATTGCAATTCTTCTTTTATACTGTTGAATAATCTGATCCTTTGAAAACACAGTATCATCATGTCCACTTCCTGCACGTGTTTCATCTACATAAACATACTCTTTTAAATGCATCATATTCATCATTTCCATTGTAGAAACTAACTTTTCTACAGTTCCAGTCAAAAGTATTTTATTTAAAACTGAAAGAGACATACTTGGTGTTTTGCACTCACACAGTAACTAGAAGGTATCTCATTTTAGTATGATGTACAGCCAGCATCCGTATTGGGAAGATAGCTCAGAGGCAATGTGCTCGCCTTGGAAGCAAGATGACACAGAGCAACACAGGTTTGATCCTGGGTCCACGCTTAGAAACCTCTGGGTATTAAGCATGTTATAAGTAACCTATCATATCATATAATAATAATAATTTAGCATTTATATAGCGCTACAAACCCTTGGGCATCTGAGCACTGCTTATTATTACAAACTGACTCTGATATCTACTTTTATCAAGACAAGCTGGAGAGTGACCCAAAAGTCCTATTTTTTCATGAGCTTCACAATCTTCTATTCTTTGTAGCATATTCATCTGTCTTTGAACATTATCATTTGTGTGTCAAATCTGCAAAAATCTCTTTAAAACTTTACAAGAACATGTATCAATATTGAACAAAAAATTGTAAATCCATACCTCAAAATCCTTCTTTCGTTTTATTTTTGACTGGCCTACACTTTCGATTTTTGTATTATTACACTGTATCATTTCTTCTTTTTTAGAAATCACACCATTTTGGACTTCATAGCTATGTCCACTTTCATCAGTAGCTAGTGGAACATTGTTTCATTGAATGTAACTCTCCTCATTAAAACAAATCTTTCAGTATGAAAAGTGTGTTTCCATTCTCCACAAAGATGTCACAAATGTTATCACGAGTAAGAACATGACCTGTTTCTATATAGAATGGTGTAGTCACATTAAGTAATTTCTTAAGTTTATTCAATGAGAAAATTAACAATTTTGTTTTGATATCAAAAGCTTTCTTAATTATTACTTCTATTTTTTCCTTTTGCAAAAAACATTTTACCATATATCAACATTTCAGTTTCATACTTCTCCAAAGATTTGTAAAAACTTGTGAGTGATACATTTACCTATATATATCTTATATCCTCTGTTTCAAATTGATACCACATTTACTACCTTTTTTCTAAAAATCTTTCTTTTTTACTAGCTTGTAACACATTAAATACATTTTTTTCTGTTTTTACTTTCAAGAAAAACATTCTCAGTTTCTGCAATAATTTTTGTTGGCATATCTCTTATTTAGAATTGCACATTTAAAAAAATATCTTCAACAGCAGTTATTGATTTAACTACAGGATTTGTATCTACAGATTTAAAAACACTACATTTTGAAATGTGACACTTTAGAAGTCTACTTCCCTGCAGATAACCCTTTCTTATGGCTCGTTCTTCCTTTGTTGATGGTATCTCAATGGTATTGACTTTGGATGCAATGTCCGAAATGACAGTGGAGTTATATCCTCGTTTTTTAAACTTCAATTTAAGGGTGTCAGATTGTTGCCTGTATTCTTCATTATTTGTATTTTCACTATTGAACATTAGTAATGGCGAGGAGTCATTAATTTGCAGGGGGAACCGCATATGAGGCCATACCTCTGTGTTGGGATCTAAATTCACATTACACTGCTTAGACATATTCCCTTTTACTTACAGGAATTAGGCGTTCTCTCCACGCTACCCCCTGCAGCCACAAGCTTTGTTGAGTCACTTTACCTCATAGGGGAAACCACTCCTCCATCTTAATCCAGACCCTTGACTGGGGACTCGGCCCACTTGGATCTTGATACATATAATGGTCAAGGATTGAAGGTTAGTAACGTTTGGAGACAGATGTTTAGTGGTACAATTAGAAACTATAATCCCAAATGAGAATATTAAAAAGTCCTCAATATTTAATTTTAGGTTTCAACAGGCGTGACAACATTGAAAATAGAAATTAACTGTTATGGAACAATAGGCACCTGGCCCTGAAGATGGATTTTTTCCGAAACGCGTCGGCACATATACAAAAAGGAGCCTATTAGAGTCACACTATAGACTCTTAATGTTTTAGAGATTTGCCTTTTCTACAGTGTGATACTAACACTACTATGTACCCTACCACTACACCTTAAGTGGACTATGTACACATTTGTTGATTGTAATAATGCTTTTGTTTGAAAAAACGTAATGTCAATGGTGTATTAGAATTGACTTTCTTCTTCATTTATCATTTATTGTTATGCTATCTATACTAAAAAATGAAAACCGAAACCAGTGAAGTGTCTGTTCTTTGGTAGTAGATGCTATCACATATTTACAATTAATTACACATTTGTGATGGAAATGTAATGATCATCTATGTAACACATTGAATTGTTGTGATGTTAGTACATGTGGATTTCTGGTTTCAGAACTCCGTTCCAAGAATTATTAAGGGATTTTACATCCCTATAGGAGTTCGACAGTGGGTCTCCTGTTAGCGTCTAACAGGTTTTGCTTCACTTTGTTCACTATTACAGTTTTGGGTGGCCCTTAGACTGTTATGACTCATACGCACCTGAAATAAAAATAAAAATATTTCTATATATATATCGACAGTGAAGGACAGAACTAGTGCATCCAGTACTATTAATAATAATCAAAATACAATTGGTTGTGCCCCCCCAACCCCCACTATACATTTTTTTCGGTTTGCAGGAAGTATCACACGCGATAGGCCTTTTGCGAGCGGGGTACGTGTATTTCGGGGGTGCGTGGGAAGTTTCACATGTGATAGGGCTTGTGCGAGTGGGGTACGTGTATTCTGGGGGTGCATGGGAAGTTTCACATGCGATAGGCCTTGTGCGAGTGGGGTACGTGTATTTTGGGGGTGCGCGGGAAGTATTACATGCGATAGGCCTTGTGCGAGCGGGGTACGTCTATTTCGGGGTGCGCAGGAAGTATCACAAGCAATAGGGCTTGTGCGAGCGTGGTAAGTGTATTTCGGGGCTGCGCGGGAAGTATCACATGCGATAGGCCTTGTGCATGCGGGGTACGTGTATTTCGGGGGTGCGCGGGAAGTATCACACGCGATAGGCCTTGTGTGAGCGGGGTGCGTGTATTTTGAGGGAGCACGGAAAGTATCACATGCGATAGGGCTTGTGCGAGCATGGTACGTGTATTCTGGGGGTGCGTGGGAAGTTTCACATGCGATAGGCCTTGTGCGAGTGGGCTACATGTATTCTGGGGGTGCGTGGGAAGTTTCACACACGATAGGGCTTGTACGAGTGGGGTACGTGTATTCTGGGGTGTGCGGGAAGTTTCACACGTGATAGGTCTTGTGCGAGTGGGGTACGCATATTTTGGGGTTGCGCGGGAAGTATTGCACGCGATAAGGCTTGTACAAGCGGGGTATGTGTATTTTGGGGGTGCGTGGGAAGTATCACACGCGATAGGCCTTGTGCGAGCGGGGTACGTGTATTTTGGGGGTGCGTGGGAAGTATCATACGCAATAGGGCATGTACGAGTGGGGTACGTGTATTTTGGGGGTGCACAGGAAGTTTTACACGCGTTTCTACTACCGCGAGAGGGGTACATGTATTCTGATGGATGCCCAGGAAGTTACACATGTGATTTGGCAGTGTGGTGCCTACCTGGTGTGTTCCTCCCTGCCTCCCCAAGCCCCGCAGGCAGCCCATCACCCCTGAGCATGCCCCGCAGGCATGCCGCATGGCACCATGCACCTGGGAGTCTTCACACATGTCCCCCACCCACCCACCATTGACGGGCACCTGCCAGCAGGCCCTGACTCATGTCCCCCTGCACCCCCACCCACCCAGCAGTGACAGGCACCTGCCAGCAGGCCCCGACTCATGTCCCCCTGCACCCCCACCCACCCAGCAGTGACAGGCACCTGCCAGCAGGCCCAACTAATGTCCCCCCACACACTCACCCACCTAGCAGTGACAGGCACATGTCAGCAGGCCCCGAATCATGTCCCCCTGCTCCCCCACCCACCCATCAGTGACAGGCACCTGCCAGCAGGCCCCGACTCATGTCCCCCTGCACCCCCACCCACCCAGCAGTGACAGGCACCTGCCAGCAGGCCCCGAATCATGTCCCCCCACCCACTCACCCACCCAGCAGTGACAGGCGCCTGCCAGCAGGCCCCGAATCATGTCCCCCTGCACCCCTACCCACCCAGCAGTGACAGGCACCTGCCAGCAGGCCCCGACTCATGTCCTCCAAAACGTCATCACGATCCACAATCATGGTCCTTATGGCCATCCAAATCCCACCCCACGCCACCCCACTTCAAACACACAACCAAGTATTACATCCACCCCACATTGAAATGCCCATCACATGATACATCCCAAATGGCAAGTATGCACTTCAATACATGTCCGTCACACACACACAATGGGTGCAAGTGAAAGAGAAAACCCACATCGTGACATGCATGAAACCAATGAGAGAATACCACACATTGAAGTATGAAATACAAATGTATTAGACACAAAAGCAAGGGAATGAAATGAAATCACACAATAATAGAAATAATAAACAAAAGGCTGCATGTACAAAATAATAGAAAAAAAATGTGTGAAAGCAGAATCCAAATTAATCTGAATGAACATGGGTCCAAAGTGTCCATCCCTCAAATCAAATCCAAAGGTAAAAAATAAGACAAAGCCATTGATCCATGGTAAAATAAAAAAAATAATGAAGTAAAATCCAGCGTTCAACTATATACAAATTACAAATCCAGGGTCCATGAGCCCAACTATTGAAAGGAAACCTACAAAAAACCCTACCTAATGAACAACTATATAAAAAAAGGTGGGGCATTGTCCAACCGCCCCAAATGAAAGAAAAACAGAAAGGAAACCTAACACTAATTAACTATATACAATGGCGGCGGGCAAGTCCTACGGCTCACTTGTTGATTTCCCGGGCCAGGTCATCATCGAACTCCCGTTCTATGTCCTGGTGGCGGGCCTACTCCATGGCCCGCAGGGATAAAGCCATGTCCACCTCCAACTCCCTGCGAATTTCCTCGAGGCACTCAGCCCGCCTCAGCACCCTGCGCATGGAGTTCTCTGCCCTGACCATAGCGAGCTGTGCCACTTCCGCCTGCTGCCGCTCTGCATCTATTTGCTGGCCCAACCGTTGCCACACGAAAGACACTCCCAATTCAGGGTCCTCCTGCCCTCCGGCCGATGCCTGCCCCTCTGATGTTGATAGCCCCGAGCCATCATCGCTCCCACCTTGAGCCTGCTGCTGCCGTGCATGTGCCCTGCCTCTTGATGCCTGCACGTCCTCCTCCTGCTGGGGTCCAGTTGTTGTGGTGCGCACCCCTACTGGACCTCCGACTCCCAACTGTGGCAGGGATGTGTCCTCCACCAGCCTGGCCGCTGGGTTAGAAGAAGCTCCAGGGTACCCAGGGGAAATTTAGGCTTGAAGATGGCATGGAGGACACTGGCGCATAGGGGGTTCAGTTGAGGAGGGGGTCGGTACAAGGTTCAGCAAAAGGAGGAATCCAGCACTGGTGACCCGTTCTAGTAGGTCGATGCGGTCAAAGAGGCATCCGAGATAATGTACAGAGTCTTCACGAAAACCCTGCAGGTCATTTTGCATGCCCCGTTGACGCAACGCCATCCCAGCCAGGACAGGCTCAACACGGTCCTGGATTGCCATGTCACACAGGCACTCCGCAGCGGCCTGTGCTGCCTCCTGTCCCTGCCCCTGGACTGCACCACTAGCACCAGTGGAATCCCCCCTCCAGACCCCGTGTGTGTCCCTTCCACTTCCACCTCCTCAACCAAACCCCCCACCAACCTGGATGACTCCATGCCATCGTCCTACATCGGACCCTGTGGGGTCTCAGCTGCCCCTTCTGCTGCCGAGGAGTCAACCTGCGACCTCCGCCTCTTGGACCTACCCTCGCAGCTGCAGCCACGGACGCGGCACCAGACACCTCACTCCCCGACGAGATGACAACATGGGAGGGGAGCCGGGCCCTGATTCTCCGGCCGGCGTTGCGATCCCTGCTGCTTTGCTCCAGAGCACCGTCTCCGCCCTCTTTATCAGTTGACGCTGCAGACTGGGAGAGATAGAACACAGGCATCAGGGCACTGTACAATGGTCTGATACACACATGACAGTTGCACATGAGTGGCAGTGTCAAACTTCACACATGGCATCACACTCCCCAACACACATATCATTTCAACTCACACACATGAGCAAATCAACAGGAATGTTGCACTAGGCAGCACCATCCATACACAAACAACAGCATGAGCAGCCGATAGTTAGCCTGATGTCACATGCAACACGGGGAGCGCAGAACACATGCACACACGCCACCAGACATACATGCATCTGTACATCTCCACCACCTGTCGAAGTGATATCATCGACATCCATGTCACATCTGCCAATCAGCCTCCTACATATCAGTGTCACATGCATCCATGGTGCATCACAGTTGTACACTTGTCAAATACACAAACATGCACATGTACATAGTGCAGATACATGCAGGTGGAACCAGGATCCATGTGTGACACCACAACCATGCCACAGTACATGCACAGAAATGTAAACATGTGTGCACCGACACATGCATATGGCCAGCATGCATTCCAACATGTACACCATTGATGTGTCTCACACCTGACAGGACTCATGTCCCTGTACATACACATCCATACATGGGCCTACAAAGATATATGTGCAACCTGCACACTCCTGGCACACCTCAACATGCAAAGTGTCCAATCAGTATGCATGTACACTTACCGCTTGACTCCGGACGGGTCTGCCTCTCAAGGACCTGGAGGTGGAGCGCTGGGTATATATGTTCCCGGACCCTCATCTGGTTGTTGGTTATGCGGACCCGGCACCCTCAGCATTCGCTGCCTTCAAGAGGCGCCGGGCCTTGTTGAGGGTCCTGGACCTGAAGTCCTCCCAGCGCTTCCGGACGTGTTGAATGTCGCGGACTGCCACCCCCTCCAAGTGGATGGCAGCCACAATGTCCATCCATATCCTCTTCTGTCCTTGATTGTCGGTGAGTGAACTTCCAAAGAGGGCATCATACTGCCCCAGGACTCGCTCGCCGGGATACCAACTTCATTGGCACTGAAGCTGGTAGCCCTATTCCTCTCTGCTGGGGGGTTGCCACTGGTGCCAGATGGTGTTGTGTCTGACATGGCAACCCCCAAGGCAGGTGTGGGTGGGCAGCTGGGTCCTGGGGCTGGGCTGTAGAGCGATGGAATCCAAGTCGGAAGTCTTCTGTTCCAGCAGGGGTGGTCACAGCAACTGGACCCCTGCAGATGGCTGATGTGCAGGCACCAAACAGCAGGGCACGTGGACAGCACGCAGGCAGCCACAGATGGTAGGTGGGAGCGTGCTCGGGGTTTTGGGGGGCAGGAAAATGGCCTTCTGGGCAGGAGCGTGGTCTTCCGTGTGTTGTTGCGTAGCCAGCTTGATATGGAGAGATTTGGCACGTGAAAAAACTGTACGTCAGCATGTAATTTGAGGAAAGGCACTTAGTGCGTAAGCGCATCTGTGACGTGCAAGGGCGTTTCCCTCAACACGGGTGCATGTTGATTTTACACGTGCAAAAACTGCACGTCCGGGTGTCACTGCGTGTAATTGGAGGAAAGGCCCTTAGCGCGTACACGCATAAGTGACGTTGCACGTGTGGTCTGGGTTAAAAGGTACGCATAGGACGCTATTTTCTTGTACATGCTTTTTGTGGAGAGCAAGCAGGTGATTCTTGTACTTCTTGTCGGTTCACACGCAATTACTCCACAACAGTTCCAGTTCGTACTCCCTGTATTCTCAGACAGTGTTCAATTCTTCTTTGGGCGGGAGTGTTGCCTACGTACACACGCGTGTCTTTTTCACATTCTTTTTCCAGGCAGACGGTGAGTCGCGCACATATTTTTCAACTGTGGTTGACCCCGTGTGTGGCATACCCATTCAGAGGTCATTGTAGCCTGCGTGTACCACGCGTGCGCTTATTTTTGTGTTTCTGGGTGCCACAGCGTAGTGCGGGTTCTTTATTCCACGCACATGGTCTACCAGGGGTCACGTGCATGTTAAATTTTGTTTTCGGAGTGCCTGAGCGTTGCATGACCCGTCATCTTCCCCCAGGGGTCACAGACAGCCTTGCTAGAGCACTAGGGTAGGTATTCCATCTAGTACCCTACTCCTTTCACCCCAATTGCCCAGGACAATTGTTTAATGCACCTCCCATTCGCACAACAACATCAGTGCAATGGTTGGGAGGTGACCAAGCAGTAAGGGAGGCAAAGGTGGCCGACCTCAAAGAGGTAGGTGCGGTAGGGGACATGGCCAGGATGTGCAGGGTGGCCCAAGAGGCCAGTCTGTGGAGGACCAATCAGGGACACCTATGCCCCCCCAATGGGTCAGGGAGATGTAGCTGACACCATCCCAGCTCAGGCCTTGTTAACCTGGCCCATATTGTCAACCGAACCAGCACAGGATGACTCCCAGGCTGACTTCCGTGTCACCAAGTCAAAGCCACGTGTGGCGGTGAAAGTTGCTGTCACCAGGCCACGTGGATCTGGGGCAGCAATATCATCTGCTGCCCCAAGTAGCCAGGGTGAGGAGGCTGCAGGGGCAGCTACAGCTCAATCCACCTCAGCTACGAGTCTCCCAGCCAGGACAGTGTTCATCCAAGTCCATCACACCGAGGTTGGTCCTGCCAACATCACCCAGCATCCAAGCAGTGAGACCTTTGGTCATCGTGCCTTTGGCTACTTCCACTGCCCAGTCCACCTGCGCTTCAGATCCTACCAACCAGAGCGGCGTAAGCCACTCAGGGTCTGCACCACCTTCCAAGAGGAAGAAGAGTGCTCTTGCGGTACAGGCTGGGTCCCCAGACACGGCTACCCACTCTGGCACGTCAAGGAAGCCTGGTTTCAAAGATGCAGAACTAGACGCACTTGTGGGCTAAGTGTCGGCCCATTGCCGCGAAATGGTGATGACTGCAGGGTGCAAGACGACGACTGCTCAACGTAGGGCCCACTGGCAGACTATCGCGGACCACATTAGTTCCCTTGGATTTGTGAGGCGCACAGCTAATGATTGCTCTAAGTGGTGGAATGACCTAAAACGCAGAGCAAAGAACAAGCTGGCTTCCAATCATGCCTCTACTCTGGTGACTGGCGGTGCGTCTCCACTAGAGGAGGAACAACTCACTGAAAATGAGTCTATCGCTGGAGCCTTCATCACAGAGGAACAGATCCAAGGCGTGGGAGACCTACCAGATCTTGAAGCAATGTCCGGTGAGTGCCCATGCATGTGTGTGCAATCCATGTGTATGTTGCTTGGGTGATGTTTTCTGATTGAGTGCCAGGTGACGCTGTGTAGTCATGACTGCTATGGGTCAGCCATGTGGTCCCTCCAAACCATTCCCCGGCTTTGGGTTTTGGTTTCACAGTATCCCTTCTGACCGCAGTTGACAATTTGCACCTGATTAATGCACTTGCCCTTCAACTGTCATCTTGCCACAACATTGTTCATACTATTTTCCTGTTCATTCTGCCTGATTGATGAAATCATTAGCATTTTTACCACACATTTTTGTGCCGTACTGCCCCAAATGTGACATACGTCAGTCATAGATTACACCTCACAATGGCCCACATTTCTTACCTTATTATGGGTACTGATTTGACCAATCAGGCTGATTGAGTAATGTGCACCTACACATGGCCTGCACACAATCATTTTGGGGCCCTGTTTGAATTTTGAACATGACAATTGTCTTCTGTCATATCGAAATGACCAACCATTGATGTATCCATGTGCCTGCCATAACTGCATCAGTCAAAACTGGCTTTGTTGCAGCGTGTGGCAAATGCGTGTTTTGTCACACTATTTTGCATGTTTTATTTCATGATGTCCATCTCACATGGATGGGTGACAGTACTTATTTGCTACCATCTGGGTGTCCTTGTCAAATCTGCCATGGCTATGCTACATGCCATCTGTGTGCTGGCATGTGTCATGTATGTGGATTGTCCATGCCACTCACAGGCTAATGTGTGATGCCAGTGCTATCCAGCATGCAGCACATGTGTTGGTTTTCAATCTTGGAGTCCTCAGTGTTTGCTTTTTGCCTCCCCTTCCAACTCATTGACAGTGCATGCATGCCAGAGTTATTGTCATGTGTGACATGTGTCATTTATGTACTGGATGTCTGCCTCGTCATGCCTATGTGTGTGTGCTATTGTGCTCATGCCTGTTTTCATTACTTTTCTTTCATGTTTTTGCAGGTGATGAGGCACTTGATGCTGTTGAGGAGGAGGAGATAGCGCAGAGCCAGGAGTACTCACAGCCACAACCGGGAAACAGTGGAGGACGTGGGGTAGTGGTGGGTGAAAACCCATTACTCATGCAGACCATACTGTCCACGGGTGTCTCTGGGTACACCTCCGGAGACCTCTATGAATCAGGTGGTGAATCAGACATTGAGACATATGTCCCGTCACAGGTGAGTGTTTCTGGCAGGGATGCTGTTCTGTCCAACCCACCTGCACTGGGGTAGACCCCTCTATGGGGCATTCAGTGTTGGAAAGTCCGCCTGTGGTGGTTACGGATGCAGGGTCACACTCCACAATATTTGCTCTTGTTCCTGGGCCAGCAGATCAAAGGAGGAATGCAGTCCTGCAGCCTCAGGCAGTGCCACCACAGCAAGGTTCACATCATGTTGCCCCAAACAGGTGTGGTGCCCGCCAAAGTGGTGGCCGTGCGCCACCAGGCAATACTGTGTGGGAGAACTCCATCTACACTATAGCAACACAACAGGGAGCATAGTGTGAAATGATGGCTCAGGCCATGGATAGGGTGGCCACTTCCATTCTCCCCCCTGAAAGGCAGGTGGAGCTCCAGCAGCAGGCAACAGAGTCAATTTGCCACTCACACAGGGAGGACATGTTGGCGTCTGACAGGGACCGATGGGCTGGACTGGAGACTCTGCGCACAGCCATATCTGCAGAGTCACAGGCCCACAGGGAAGCCCTGAGGTTAGAACACAGCTCCCTCAGAGATACTCTGTGTAAACATGAGGTGTCCCGGAGTACAAAGTCAGAACAGAAGCTAGAGCAGCTGACACACACACTCTCAGCTGAGCTCCAGGCAACCCGTCAGGAGATCCGGGCATCACGCGAGGCCGTGCAGGCAGAAATGCATGCTACCCTTTAGGTGCTGCATGGGGATCTCCGTACCATCATCCTGCAGAACCAAACCTTTCACACCCGCATGCTTGCTGCCATGGAGGAGCATGCCAAGGCTTTACGTGGTCTGCCTCCCATATCACGCCCACCTTCTGATGTAGCACCAGAGGGTGATGACAGCGATGGCAGTTCTCCCACTGTAGCATAGCGGTGCAGGCCATGAGCCCATGGAGGTTTTTTTTCTCAACATCCACGCATGTGGGTGTTGGGGTGTACCCTGTACCTCATCCCTCCTGGTTGGCCTCCCCCCGGTCCACACATGGCCATTTTTATTTTTTATTTTTTTATTTTACAGTGTGTTGCTTTGTGTGGCTCCCGTAGGCATCCACTGTGTATTCCAGCTGGGCACATGTAGGTTTTTCCTGTTTTTGGGTTAGAAACTTGGGTTCCTGACACACACACCCTTCCTGCTTCCCCTTTCCATGGGCTTGCAAAGGGTGTGATCAAGTGACAGTAACTTACACAGTGACATTGAGCTCCCATAAGTTGTGTGGGCATTCTGCAGTCAAAACTGTGTATACATCCATAGTGGGGATTATTGTTCAATTCTCCACTGCATGGTGGATTTATATATGGTTCTACATCCATGACTTTTCCCTTATATACATGTACATTCTTCATGTCTTAACAAGCCCGTCACCTTTGCAGATGCAGTTCATGTTGTATACAGTACACTGACACATTTGCCTACCAGCAACACTCTGCAGTTGGAAGGGGTTGATGTGCTGCCTTAGTCAGTTTGTGACACTTGCACTACTTTATTTTTTTACTGTCATATATTGCCACTGTTTGATCCTGTACTGATATTTTGTCTTGCTGGTAAGTATTTGTTCATGTGTGTTGTTTTTTTATTCATTCCTGAGAGCAAATTGTCTGTGGCCTGTTTCCATTTGGGACAGTGCACTTTGTGACACTTGTGTCATGTGTTGTGCATTAATTTGGTTGCTTTCACATTGCATGTCATGCCATGGTGTGTTGGGTAGCTGAGATGGGGAGGTGTTGGGTGACATGCCACTATTTTGATATGGTATTTTGCAAGGGGGTAGTCCTTCATGCTGCATGAATGTGTGGCTTTTTCTGACACAGCATTGGGTGTCTTTAAGTAGCTAGGGATGCACAGAATGTAGCACTTCCAGGTGAACAATCTCAGGCTGGTATGGTTGTGACAGTTTACTGTCCCTTTTGTCATCATCATTGAATGTCAGCTGGTATGTGCCAGGCCTGTGTGCACTCCACAGGGGTGGGATTTTAGGTGAAGTAATTTGCCACATGCTGGGTACGGGCTGCCTCACCACATGCCCTTTCACCTCCCATGCGCAGCGGCCGAGCATGTGGTTGGGGATGTGGGGGCACAACCATGTCCACCGGCACGCCCCGCCGAGTTGCAACATTGTGCAGGACACATGCAGCCACTATGATCCTGCACACTACTGGGGGCGCATATAGCAGCTGCCCACCAGAGCGGTCAAGGGATCGAAAGCGTGACTTGAGCACTCCGAATGTGTGCTCCACTATGCCCCAGGTTGCAATATGGGCTTTGTTGTATCTTACCTCGGGTGGTGTGGTGGGGTTCCGAATTGGCATCATCATGTAGGTGCTCAGAGGGTAGGCACTGTCCTCTGGGGAGGTGATAATGGTTGTCATTAGTGGGGTTTTCTCATTTCTCAGTCTCTAACATGCATTCATGTGCAGAGGCATTTATACTCACCAATTAGCCATGGGTCGCCATGCCGCCCAACTTCCAGGTCCCGGTTTAGGGGTGATTTTCTGAATAGGAAACTATCATGGCTGGACCCTGGATAGTTGGCATATACTGAGGTGATGATTCCCTTGGCATCAAATACAACCTGCACGTTGATGGAAAGCCAGTGCTTGCGGTTTCAGTAGATCTGCTCAGTGGCCATGGGAGGACGTAGAGCCACATGGGTGCAATCAATGGCACCTAGCACTTTGGGGAAGTGTGCCACCCTGTAAAAGTCCTGGACGACAGCCTGTCTTTCTGCAGGTGTTCTGGGCATGTATATGTGCCTGCGGACTGAGGGGCGTGCAGTCATGATGGCCAACACCTGGTGTAGGCAGCGTGACTGCGTGGCCCATGAGACACCCCTGACTATGGCACTTGTCCGCTGAAATGACCCAGTAGCCAAGAAGTGCAGTACATTGAGCATCTTTTCCAAGGGGCTCAGTGCTTGGGAGCACAGGGTGGGTGATGTGAGGTCATCCTCCCACTCCCTGACGAGTTCTAGAATTATGTGTGGTGGAAACCTGTACCTCCCATACACCTGGTCATCAGGCATCCCAAAAAAGGCTGGTCCTGGGTAAAGAAATGTAGGGTCTGGCTATCCTCCTCCTCCTGCGGTGTCCGACGACCACTGCTGCGAGGAACGGTATATTCATTGTAGCATATGAGCTTGTTTGTTGTTTGCACTTTTATGCTGCGCAGGGCCGCTTACGCCTGCTTCCTGCTGTTTCTGGATTAGCGCGTCTTTTTTGGCGCACGGCTTTCCCTTGTTTGATTCCATGAATACGTGTAGTTAGCGCGCGTGTGGGCATTGCGAGCATTTACCTCCTGTACTTCCCCCGTAACACCCACATTTTCACGCATTTTTCACCATTCCGCGTGTTATGCCCCTTGTTCCACCCACTTTTCTTGTGTGCGCTACACGATTTGCGCTTTCCGTGTGAGTGTCGCGCATGCCGTTTAGTGATGTGTGCGCCATCGTGCACCACCCACGGATTTGGCGCACATCCCTGGTTTTTCAAGCGCTGCGCATTCCATGAATCGGTGAACGGCTGCATGCGTGGCTTTGGCACGCGTGCGCTGCGATTTTCACGCTTGCGCTTTCTTTTCGGCGCACATTTATTCCATGAATTAACCTGATATTGACAAGCTGTAACATTTAACACATTGTAAAGGTACACATGAGGGCATGGAATCAGAAACACATGTGAAATTGTGTGGTGTAAAATCAATGGAGCAACATGATCAATGCATAGAAATTGGAATCATTAAACCTGAGGCTAAGGCAATAGTTATAGCCGGGGGTACATCCACCAAAAAAACACAATGTGCCATTTGCCTACTTGTACCTGTGGTTATCAAAGACCACCAAAAAACATACCCGTGGTTAAGGCAATAGGTATAGACTTGGCAACACCCGCTAAAGCACACACCATGTTATTTGCTTGCTCATACCCGCACCTATGACCCATCTTGTGGTTGATACTCGCAGCTTTAATACTTCTGACAGGATACAATTTTTCATTGGCTGCTATCGTAACCGCAGCTATTAAAAAAAGGCATCAAAGGTATTTTCCTTTTCCAATATAGTTAAAATGTTATCTGGGTGGCTCTAAAATAGCCTTTGGGTTCTTTTACTAACATGTGACCAAAACATATATTTTCAATCAGAGAAATACTCTTCACCTCTATGATGATTCAAAAAATGTTGAATAACTTGTCTGTGCTCTTTCTTTATATAATTAATTAATTTTATTTTCCCAGAGAGAAATAATCCTGTGCCCCCTGTCAAAAATATTTCTCCACAATCACAGCATATAGCTCTCATGTCAAACACTTCATCTAAAATAATATTATAAAACCAAAAAAACCTTTCAAGCCATTGCTGTGAGAACTGATCACCTCACTCAACATCACAATTAACCCCATTCTCAAAATCCACACATTTTCAACAGTCTTCTGAACAAAGAGATTCCTCTCGTTCTGAATAGGGCTCCATTTTTCAAAAAGCCAATGAAACAATAAATATACCCCAACAACATCACTATCACCTAAAATTGCACCTCACCCTTAAACAATAAAATGTATTTATTTATTTATTTATTTATTTATTTATTTATTTATTTATTTATTGTATTTGTTGACAGTACCCTAACCTGTAAGTATCACGGCCCTGGTACATTGGCGAATAAGGAAAAAACAGAAAAGTACATAAGCATGATAGTATATGCTGACGATACTCAGGTAATGGGGATACCCCAATTTCAGTGTAGTCATATTTGTCTAACAGCCAGGTTTTTAGCAGTTTTCTGAAGATAAGGTAGAATGGCTTCTCTTGGATGTGGAGAGGTAGGGCGTTCCACAGGGTGGGGGCAATGACTGTGAAGCAAGTGCCCCCACTCTTTTTCTTGAGAATCTGGGGATGGCTAATGAAGGAGGGGATGACAACCGTAGGCAGGGGAGTTTGGTTCTTTTGGAAATGCATTGGGTGAGGAAGGAGAGTGCCGTATTGTGGCTACATCTGTTTGTTATGGAGATGATCTTGAAATCAATACATGCTTTGATTGGCAACCAGTGAGCATGTGGTCCGATCGCTTGAGGCCCTAGACAGCCCGGCTGGCATTGTTGTGGATCAATTGAAGTTTAGCCAGATTTTTTGAGGAGGTGCCTGCAAGTATAGCGCTGCAGTAATCCAGTTTGCTGCCAATAATTGCTCTGACGAGGGTGAGGCAGTTGTCGCTCGATATGAATGTTCTGCTGAGGTTGATGAGTCTAGTGGTGTAGACTGCAGAGGAGGTGAGGGCCCTGACATGTTTGTGCACATATAGTTCTGCATCCAAGTGAATACCCAGTGTTTTCACATGACTAGCAATCCTGATGGGGTTTCCGTCAATGCAGAAGGAAGCAAAGGCATTGTCTAGCCATTTAAGGCGGTATGGGGATACTACTATGAGGAGTTTGTTTTTGTCATCATTCAGGCACAGGTGGTGTTCCACCATCCAGGCCTGAATGATGCTGTAAACTTGACTGATGTTTGCAGAGTCATTGGTGTGGTTTCCAGTTAATGTTAGCAGAATCTGAGTGTTGTCTGTGAAGTTTGTTTAGAGGATCCTGAGGTTGTCGAGGTGGTCAAAGTGGGGCTTTGTGTACATGTTGTACAGTGTGGGTGAAATGCAGGAACCCTGAGGGACACCATAGGGTACAGGTACAGGGTCGGCAGCTTCCGAGCCTACGAAGACCATGGAGGTTTGCTGGAGAAGAAAGCTTTGATCCAATTAGTAGCTTTACAAGAGAAGTTAAATTTGGTGTGGAGGTGTTGACAGAGAATGTCATGGTCAACAAGATCGAAGGCTGCAGAGAGGTCGAGGAGGAGGAGGGTGGCTGGTTTGCCAGCATCATGGATGCCATTCAAATGGATTTTCTGATCGAGGATGGCAGCCTCTGTGCTGTGTCTAGGTCTGAAGCCAGATTGTCGGGTGCCCAGTCGGTAGCTAGACTCGAGGTATGCTTGGAGTTGAACGTATGCGGTGCGGTCAAGGATTTTGAGTAGGTAGAGAACATTAGTTAGGGGGTGGTAGTTGGTTGAGAGGGTGGGATCGAGTGTGGGTAGTTTGATGAGTGGATGAACCAGGATTCCTTGATAGAGGCTGGAACAGAGCTTGTTTGGAAGGAGGCATTTATGAAGTTAGAGATGATAGGTGCCAGGTGCTCGGCACATATTTTGATGATGTGGGCGGGGCAAAAGTCACCTTGCAGTTAGAGAGTTTAAGGTGTTGGATGATGTGGAGGACATCTGAGGGGGAGGCAGGGTAGAACTGGAATGGGGAAGGGCGTGGGTGGGGATCTT
The DNA here is from genome assembly GCF_040938575.1 of Ambystoma mexicanum. Lineage (NCBI taxonomy): Eukaryota > Metazoa > Chordata > Amphibia > Caudata > Ambystomatidae > Ambystoma > Ambystoma mexicanum. The sequence continues at coordinate 837,367,012 of NC_090935.1, read as the reverse complement.
GCGGCAGGGAGAGTGAGGTGACTTTAGTAGTAAGCATTGTTTTCTTGAGAATATTTTATTGCTTAATTTTGTTGTTTTGTCAGATAGAGCTGATTAGACGGTGGTGCACCAGCCTTTTTTCCTTGTTGGTGATGGGGGATGCCGTGGCTTTGAGTTCTTTGAACATTTTGAAGAGCTCATTTGTGTTAGAGCTAGCCTCGCTAATTCTGGAATTTTAGATTGATGATTTGGTAGAGATGACGGAAGCTTTGTAAGTTTGGGCTGCGGTGTGAATGGTTTCTCTGTTTTTGGTACAGGGGCTTTTTCTCCAGAGGTATCCTAGGGCGTTTGTGTTTACGTAGGGAGATAAGTTCATTGGAGAAGCAATTGTGGGTGCAAGGTTTTTTTTTATGGTAGTTTTGAGAGGTGCATGAGAGTCAAGTGTGTAGAGTATCGGGGCTTTGTACACAGTGAGGATGGCTTTGGTGTCGTTTTGGGAAGGTAATGTGGTGAGGAAGGATGAGATGGTAGGTTGGAACAACTCAGCTGCGAGTTTGCGTGTTTGTCAGGTAGTTATGGAGATGAGTGTGGGGTTGTTGCAGGCATTTGAGTGCTCTAGAGGTATGAGGAAGAGGATCAGGGAGGGGTCAGTCCAGGGCACAGGGTCAACGGCAGTGACTGAGATGGGTAGGTTAAGGTGTAAGACCCAGTCCAGAGTCTGGCCCTTAATAGAGGTGGGCAAGTTGATGGCTTGAGTAAGGTTCATCTCTTGTAGAGAGTATGCACAGGCAATGGCTTTGGTATCAGTTGGGTCATTGAGGCCAAGGATGAAATCTGGGAGGAGTAGTAGGTTGGTTTTGAGTTTGATGAGTGAAGTGAGGAGGAGGTTGATTTCTGTATCCGGGTAGGTAGCATGGCCAGGTTGATGATAGAGGAGGAGGATGTTGATGGTGGTTTGAGGGTCAAGTTCTAGTTTGGTGAGGGGGAGTTCATAGCCTGATAGTGTTCCAAGGGGGGAAGATCTGATAGGAGTGGAGGCTTTGGAAATAATAGCAACTCGACAGCCAAATTGGGTTGTTCTATTAGATCTCAGTATAGTGTACCCAGGGGGGATGGCTAGGGAGAGAGAGGGTCCTGCAGCTTCATGAAGCCATGTTTCAGTGATGGTAACTATGTCAAGGTGATGTTCCAGTAGAAGATCAAAGATGGCTTGCACGTGCGGGCAGAGGGAGCGTGCATTGATGAGGGCACATGATAGGGTGTGTGGTTGGATGGTTGGGGGAAGGAGTTTAGTGTGTAGTTGTTCTTGTGGGGTGGTGTAGGGGTATGGGGGTGAGTGCTGTGTCGGGGGTGGTGAAGTGGGGCTTGTGAGAGCACCTAGGTGTACACATCTGTTGACACCAAGGTATGGTGCGTCAGTGGCAGTGAGGATATGTATGAGTAGGCACTCATATCTAGGAAAGCTTACGCAGGCTATCGTTGTGTGGGTGGCAGGAGGGCGTGGATGGTGGGGCTTGGCTGATGTGGAGGAGGTGAGGAAGGAACGGTGTGGAGAGGAGTGCTAGCTTCTCAAGCTCGATTTGGAGCTGTGCGGGGCATGTAACGGAATAGTATGGAATGAGTATGGTGGGAGCAGAAGAGAGTAAAAGGATGGACGGAAGGTGGTGGATGTGGGCATCGGGATGATGCTATGGTTGGATATAGTAGTGGTGTGATGTCAGGGGGTGGCTGATTTAGGCTGAGGAGGTATGCACCTGAATGAGTGTGGTACGTTGTGGGTAAATGGGCTACAGGTGATGTTTTATATGCATTGTGAGGGGAGTGTATATCTGCTTGGTGTAGCTTGTGCAGGTGCAGGAGTGGGGCCACTGCTGTGAGCAGGGATGGCTGAATGGTGAAAGGAAGGGTGGATGCTTGTTTCAGGTCTTTGGGCTGCATTTATTGCACTGGAAATGTGTGGAAATGCTGAGTGTAGCTTGTCGGCACGGTCAGCTGGCTGTGTTCCTGCAGGTCAGGTGAGGCACCCACTTCTTTCTTTGAGAGATTGGATTCTGTAATCATATGGATTCATGGGCAGGTCGTAGTGGCCATTAAAAGATACAGGTTTTTGTCAAAATAATGGAAGTTTTTTCTTATTGTGCATTTGCGCTTCCTCTGACTTCTAGGACATGTGATATAGGATGCGTGGTGCGCGAGCAGCAGTGGTTGTGCGCATGCTACAGTAGGGGGTTGAGCGGCATGGGGGCCATGTGTAAGATCAGTCAAGTTGGCTGCTGTGGAGACATGCATGCAGAGGAAGGCATTCATATTTGCTCTGATGGAGCTGTGACTTCCCACCTTATGGCAATGCTGAGGGACAGCAGCCTTGTTGGAAGGCGTACACTGTTCAGGCATTGGTTTGTGGGCGTGCACATTGATGCCGTCTGAAACAGCCCTCAGCATGGCTTGGAGGAATAAAGAGGGGGATGGTAGTGGAGCATTGGGCCATGTGTTAAACCTGCATGGGGTTCAATAGAAGATGCAGTACATGTGATGAATGGTAACTCTTGATCATTGCTGTAGTTTGCAACATGTATACGATGGGCATTAGAAATGTACTATATAGATACACTCTTAATATAATAATACAGTACAATCTACAGTTTTAGTAGCATATATAAACATCAGTAGAAATAAAACTACAACTGAAGCTCAGGAACAGCAAGATCTGCTCGAACCGTCAAGAACAACTGCATCAACTACAGCTCTTCTTCACTTTAAAGGTACTGTGCAAACGTGGTCCGGAAATCTTTTCGGCCACTGCAAAAGTTTGTGAAACTTTCCCGACTTCGAAGGCTTGTCAATTCCCTAAACATTTGTCTAACTTTTCGCCTAGCCAAATTATTCTAAACTCCATGGAAAAGACTTAACCGTTTACTACCAGAACTGTGCTATCCTATGCAAAGACTCCATTGACTTTGGCCTAGGCCTATGAACTGAATTCCTGGTTGTAGTTCACTGAAACCCTTTGCCCTGCCTATGAAATTATTTGTGCTATTGATTCTTATAACCTTGTATTTTTACCCCTTTTAAAATATCAGAAGTGCCATTTTCCTCCCTCTTCAGGGGAGCTGAACTTGTTCAGTAACTTATTGGTAGTGTATTTGTTGTTTATTAGTACATGATATTGAGCTGCTCTTGCTAGTGTAATGTTTCCAAACTGACTGTGTAAATAAACGTATATTTCTTTACCAAGAAACCTTGAGGAAGTGTTTGTTTGAACCACTGTATTTATTGGTCCTTTGTGTAACTTGTTCTACTGCTCACTAAACTCTTGAGATAAGTCTGGCTGATCAACCACTGCTACCACATAACTGTGTAGTACAGGCTTGTACCAAAGGTGAAATTGTACTGACGCGTGTAGTCTTAATTGCATGTAGTGTTCCCAAAGGGTACTGCATGTGATTCTGCCTAACAGTTATACAAAAAAAACTCCTAGGCGTTTGCTAATAATCAAGGCTAACCACAAAAACTAGGACTCAAAGTTGCATGGCCACTCCACCAAACTCCAAAAACTGTCCCCAACATGACTACCAGCCCCCCTCCACTCCTCATAGTACTCCTCCATTCTGCTAGTCTCTTACAATCCCCCACTCAATTCATATAAGATGCCACCCAACCCAAAATTTCGGATAGTCACAGCTACCACATGTCCATAAACACATGATGTGCCATTTGCCCAAATAAAGCTGTGGCTGCGGCTGCAGAGGGGCTGTGTGGGCATGGGTATCTACCCAAAAATAGCAATGATGCAGGCTGGGTGGGTGCTGTATAGCCACAAATAATATCAACAGCACCATCAACCAATTAGCAACTACAACACACACATACATCATACATAGCCTGCTCATACAAACGACTAGAAAATCATACTAGGAATGGGTTTTCTGGATTCCTGGAAACAGAGAAATACTACAGATATCATGGCTGGTTTGATAACTGTGATACTGCTTGGAGACAATTGGCATTTTTGGTTACTGGCTTTTTGTGAGAAACTAAATATTAACATGGACCTAGGTTTGAGAGACTTTACAATTAAATGGTTTGGATTTCGGGGGATGCGTTGGTCCAAGTCTTTCCAAAATGGTTAAGTCTGAGAAGTAGAGGAAACCCAGATGTCATACTAATTCATAATGGAGGCAATGAATCGGAGAATCTAGGAGTGGTGTCCCTTACTTTAATGATAAAACAAGACATGGGAAAACTAATGGAACTATTTCCTCACACCATCTTTATCTTTTCCAATCTCACTCAAAGGCAAAAATGAAGATGGAGCACCAGATTTAATGGTACAATTGAGAAATCCCAGAGAAATGTTAATAAAGCAGTTTCAGCATTCATGATAGACCACAACCAATTATGGATTTCGAAACACAACATACAGTTCAACATGGCCAATTATACAGACATGATTGAGTACACCTAACTGATGAAGGAAATGCAGTGTTGCTTCATAACATCAAAACAGTACTCATGACGTGCTAAAGTTCTACACTCAGGCTACTCCAAAACAGTCCCTTTAAAGACTACTCATCATAAATAAATATACAAATACAGTAAATAATAAAGAAATGACATTATTTTGTATTATACCGGCTTCTACAGCTTATTGACTTTTACAATAACCACAGCAACAAAAAGTAAGTTAAAAGGGGGACTGACTTCAAGTTTTATACTACAATCCACCTTAAATGATCAATAAAGTACAACAATACTCATGTACTTATGTAAAGTAACTATAAAAGCATAGAAACATACATAACAATAAACTAGATAGGCAAATATTTCCCGGCCACACAAGATAAAACCATAAGTGAGAATAAACAACCTAAAATACATTGTTTAGCATATCTAAAACTAGACTACATTTGTTCCTTTTATATTAATTTTGTTAAACTATTTTTTTCTATTGTTTAAACTATTTTTTCTATTGTTCTCCAAAGTCTCACCTACTCAAAAGTCTGAAAACACTCATTCAAAGTAAAAAAGACTCTCTAATACCTACCTGGACAATGGTCTCTGATTTTTCACCCCTGGCGTCACTATACCTATACAAATAAATGAAATACACACACCCCCAAAAATATAGACACGGCTATAGAATGACTCTTACCCGTGGGTATTTGTAGTCCTTCTTAGCTTCGGATAAAGCTGCGAATATCGTCAAACTGACTGAAAAAAATGCTTCCTTGCCCCTCAGGCCACTAACAAGTGCCCCCTTCATCTGTGCCAGCTCCCCCACTCCCCAGAGGACCTCCTCACATCCCCTGCGACCTCCCTTTCACCCCAAAACACTCGCTGCTTCTGTAATGCAATTTTCTTTCAGATGTCGGCTATTCGCAGCTATTGCCAGGGATACAGAAAGCTTTGTGTTGCAAACTCGTTGCCTGGACCCCCTCCAACTCCAAAATTTCACTCAGTGCCCTCTAGCCTTACCCTGATGGCATTTGTGTGTTTTTTGACCTGCCTCTAGCTTTTTCCTATGTTTCATTTTCCCATAGACTTGGTTATAGCCACGAATATCTCTAGCATCGAGAAAAAAACAAGATCGCAGTCGTTTCATTACTGAAAACCATGATTCTGCAATGCACCATGGGAGATATCTCTATTTATTTGTGGCAAGTTGGCACACCCTTCTCCGTCAAATATTTAAATATTTACTGCGCAGAATAACCCCAAACCATGCATGGCGTGCAAGTAAATGCTTCATGGTTCAAATCCATCCAGCGGTTTGGGCTGTGTGCTTTGGCAATCATTTACCTTTTTTGTCTATGGCAAAATTAATGGGAAGTAGGACACACTTTTGGAAAAAAAATATTTTAGGACTCTTAGTAACTTTTATTTTTTAACAAATCTTTAAGAAACTTTGTAGTCTGGGGGACCCACAGACCTTTAATCACTTTTGACATTTCGGTCAAATTTGTTACTAGAATCAAAAGTTATTAACAATAGAATTTTAGGGGGTCCCATGTGTCTCCGACTCACCTTAACTATAGAGCGGCTATTGCTGTCCTATATTATATACGTTTAGTGAATACACTTTGTTAAAGGGACTTTATGGTTAAGTTGAACTAATAAAATCCTTTGAAATTCAGTGAGAAAACTTTGTTAAAGGGACGTTCACCAGTTATGGTAAGCTAAGCAATGATAACTCGCGCCACCAGCATGCACTGCTATGACTAACACCCACAGCATCACAAATGTCATTGACGACATCACTTATAACATCACGTATGAAATTAATGTTGATGAAAAATCCCTACAGTGGATTGTGTTTATAATGTTGGTAGCAAGATGTCAGGGATGATCGGGACACCTATCATGAACTACTTAATGTATTAAAGAATGTACTCACCTAGACAAAATAATATATTGTAGAGTTGTTGTTAATACAGATACCTAATCATACATACACATAGACACTGGATGCATCATGCACCATAGAAGTACAATATTTTTTATATGGTAATTTTTCAAAGTAAAATTATAAATGCCACCTTATTAAAGTTGTGAGTAATGTTAAAAATGGAATACATAGCTAACAATTCAAGACTTACTAGACACAGTACAATCAATACATATGAAATCACACAATACATACAAATGAAAGGCGCATAAAGGGAAACTAAAGTAAGGAAGCAAGAAACAATATCATCAGAAAATGTCAATAACATTAAAGTTCATCATATGTATACAAATTAATTGTGTGCTTGAGGCCTGCTTATTGCCCCATGAATGTGCACCGTGAGCAGAGAACAAACCTTAAGAAAGTACTTCAAGAACATACAAGAAGTTTAATGCCTAGATATGTAGCCCCTTTTCAATGTTCATATTTTGACTGCCAGTTAACAAAAACTGCCTGGCTTAGATATGTCAGTGATCAAGAACAAGTGGCCCATATATGTGATGCCAAAAGTGATTTGATCAATGACATTTGTGATGCCATCTTTGATGTCCTGAGTGTTAGCCTTAGCAGTGCACAGTGGTGGCGGGAGTCATGGTTGCTTAGCTTACCATAACTGGTGGATTTCTGGGGTTTTAAGTTCCTTTAACAACACTGTTGCACTTAGTCGCAGAAAACCTCGGCTGTACTCCTACAGGATGACCTTCATGCGCCGCCACACCAGATCCAACCACTCGGGTGCCCTGAAAGAGGTGGAACCTTTTTCAGGAAGAAGCAGTTGTCAGCCTCTACTCCATCTTCCTCATCTGCTCCTGTCACCACACAAACTACTCCTGTGGGGCAGAGTATGCTAGCGGCTGCCTCACAGGCCACACAGAACAATGTTGACACTTACATTTCGAGGGTCACAGTGCTATGTTTGTAATGTGAAGCACCAATCTGTAGGGGGCAACAGTTTCATAGTGCTTTTGAGGCATCAGTCAAGGAGCATGAGAAACAGTGCCCCAACATTAAATTTAAGGTCCATCCAAAATCTTCCTCTGTCCACCTGCCCCTCCGTCTCTGGAACCTCTTCCCACCGTTCCCGCCCCACCTTTCTTGCTTCTCCTTAAAAAGCCCAAAAAATAATAAATCAAAAAACACTAAAACAACGTTTCCTTTAGGATCAATGTTTCAGAGTTAAAAAATAGAACTGAAAAAGAAAATCACAGACCCCTTTGCAGCCTGAACATTCCATGGACAACACGGTAGTCTGCGGACACCAGGAAAATCTAAGGCATGTGGTTGTGGAATTAACGTAATTTCAAATGTTTTTCTTGCAAAAATGGTGGCTCGTTAAAGAAACTTTCATGCATTTTTGACTTTTTAAAAATATTTTTTGGATTATTTAATTTTATGGACTAAACTAACAAAGATTTTACAAAAAGTAATAATTTTTTCTAACTTTCACAAAAAGTGCTTCTACTTTTTTTGTCTATTTTAAATGTTTGTTTAATGCAACTTCTAAAGAATACTTGAATCCATATTCTATGTGTTCCCAGAAACTATGCTTTTATGAAACATCTTTTTGCCTGCATGAGTGAGATGCACTCCATCTCTTTAAGAAATGGTGACAATATTAAATTTAATATTTTCATTATGGGAAGTTGTCATCCAAACATCCCACAAAAAGGCACAAACAACTTTGTTCACATTGTGCATTGCTTTTTCAATTTGTGGTAGCTATAAAAGTGGGTACTCCCAAGTTTTTTGTTCTCGGGGGGTCAGATCTGTAGGAAGGGAGGTGCTAAAGAGAGAAAAGAGTGCGAACCAGACTGAATACCCCTCTCTCGTGGACCTGTCGAATCACAGGTGAGGGTACAGAGTGACTGCTTACTAATTATGCAGAGAAAAACACCTGTAAGGAAACAATTATTTGGACCGGATGCTTTTTTACAAATGTATAAATCACTTTTAATATTCACTTTTAAAAAAACATTTTAAAAAACATTTATAGGCTTCTACATGCACCAATCATACCTTTAAATCCATTCAAAACGTTTTTACAAACTCGGGGTTCTACAGTTTACATATTCTTTGAGCATATTCACTATTTACAATATGCATGACATCGGAAAAAACATTAGATTTTCCTTTGAGTCGACATATGTTTCGGCCCTTATTAGAGTACCATCGTTGTCTGCGGTGGTCAATTGAACTGTTATTGGGCCATCTTCAGGACATTCGTTTTTTCTTGGAAGATTAATTTCGTTCCCCTTTCACATGAAAAAATGCCAAATCTAAAACAGAAATTGTACATATATTACAGTGTGAACCGGTCTTTCCCAATCTCATTAGTCTCAAGGTGATGGCCTGATATATAAACATTTACTGAACCTACACACTGCACCCACCTGTGGTCGGCATATGTTGTTAAGGACCATGGAGCAGTAGCTACTGGATGTATACTGTGTTTTCCAGTATCTGGAACCCTATTTACAGGGAACACAGAAAGGATAATAAATAATCTTTACATTCTTATTGTGGTAAAAAGGTCCTGAAAAAAGATATAATTAGGACTTACAGAGTACACCTCTGTGTAGGTTAATCTTCAAAATCTCTTTACTGGAGTGCTGCGTGACCAGCTGTGGTAAATTGGAACTTAATCCTGCAGTTTCATCTGTAATACTACCTGTTAAAGAAGGCAGAATGAGTCACTAGTGTTATATTAGTGATCGCATAACATATAATACTAGTTTAAATTTATTATGCAAATTGGCATGTCTAATAGGCCGTGTTGTTTCTAAACTCGCACCAATTATTCTTTCCAAAGGTGTATGGTTTGCCCGCACGGAAAAGCCGCTAATCGCGTGGCCCCTTCAAAATTAACCTCTATTGTTTTGTAAACGTGTGGTCACTAATGACTCTGCACTGATTGCTCATTGCGATACGCTTGTTTAAGCAGTTAAAACTCACGATGTACATTGGGAGCTCGTCGTGTTCACTCAACCTCGCCCGAACGGTGCTTACTTAAAACAACCTGTGCATTCGGGACAAGGCTTACCTATTATTTCGTCTTCCACTCGTTCCGAGCTCAAACAGCATGTAGTCTGCCAATCGCGCTGTATGTAGGGTGTGGACCTTTTTAAAGGTCACCTGATTGGGGGGGTGTGCACGTCAAGGGCACATGACCCTGTTGCCGTCGTAACTGCAAGCCGGCTTATGTGGCAAAAAGGCTGTTAGAAATGAGACCTGACCCAAACGAATGGATGTTAGCTCTTATGTGTGACATTACTGTATATAATGCATGAGTCTTCGTGTGTTATTGAAGAGTATTACGGACGCTCGATCTACTACTTATCGAACATTCCGTAAAACTGTACTGTCACTCAAACTTTGCTTGTATGTTGTATCAAAGAATTGCAAGTTATTGAAAAAGGACCCTTTTTTAAAAAAAGGCACCCGTATATTCAATTCATCAACGTGCCATTGGTTCGGTCTATGTATGGAAAGAGATCATTTGAGTGAATCTAAAGAGCTCAGATATTTATGCCTCTGATACAGTGATCTCAAAGGAATGCACTCCACTCCACTGCAATATTTAACCCATTTTTGACTGTGTTAAGGTTGTAAATCCATTTTTGGTTACACCTGGTGAGAGTTTGGTCCCTATTCCCTTTCCTTGGGGAGGGTTTGATGGCTTGGATTACACACCATAATAAGTCAGTACATTTGTGTTGTTTCTTTGTGAAATGGGCCACCAATGGTTTATTTTCCACTTGGTTGCGAATACAGGATTTGTGCTCACTGATTCTTTGGCGTATTGGCCTTTTAGTTTTGCCAATATACACCAGGTCACACGGACATTTTATGGCATAAACCACCCATTGGGTTAGGCAGTTGGTGAAATCTTTTAGTTGGATTACCGTATTGCAGAGAATGATGTTCTTCATTGTGGCTGTTTGTGCACAGCCATTAATTCCATCCTTGAACCTCTGTCAATTTATTCTGAGTGGTTCTTGAGACCGTGTGTATCAAAAATGGCATCATACGTGAAAGATACAACTAGCATGTTAAAAAGACTGGAAAATATCCAACTAAACCCATCAGATATCTTGGTTACTTTGGATGTTGTGAGTTTGTATACCAGCATTCCTCAAGGTGACTGTCTCAAGGTGATGGCCAAATACTTGGACAAGCGCACTGCGACACTTAACCTTGTCCCTACAGCCTTCATTTTGGAATACATAAGGTTAGCACTGACAGAGAATTTCTTCCTGTATAAAGACCATTACTACAATGAGCTAAAAGGGACTAGTATGGGAGCGACATTCGCTCCGGATTTAGCGAATCTATACATGGATGATCTGGAGCAACAATTCATCCATAGTCCTACTAATCCTTTCTCAAGTTTCATCAAAAATTGGCTACGATACATTGATGATATCTGTCTAATATGGAGTGGCACCTCTGATCAGCTTTTGTTGTTTCATAAGTGGTTGAATCTTCAAAACCCGCACATCCAATTCACAATACATACTGATTTGAATAAAATACCATTCTTAGATTTAGAGATACAAAAAACAACAGGTGGCAATATAGAGACTGTTCTATATAGGAAACTCACTGACAAAAACACTCTGTTGAATTATCAAAGTTTCCATCCTCTAAGTATAAAAGAAGGCCTACCATATGGCCAGTTCCTCTGGATCCGTAGAAACTGTACGGATTTGGAAAAGTACAAATTACATGGTAAAAATCTCAAGGCTAGACTCAAGGACAGAGGGTACCCTAAAACCACGATACACAGGGCGTATAAAAGAGCGTTACACATGAATCGAGCTACCACTTTAGAACCAGCCCATCGCCAAAAAGAAGAAACAATCACATGTGTCAGCACATACAGTCCGATTAGCAGCAATCTTAGAAAGATCATCCGCAAACACTGGAAAATGCTTCACACGGAAGACTTCAATCCTCCAGTCCCACGATTTGCATTTAAAAGACAACAAAACATCAAGGATAGTCTAGTACACACTTACCAGAATAACGTGCCTACGAAGACCTCTCAAACATTACTCTGGGGCTTACCTCCTGTAGAAGGCCACCACCGGTGTGGGCATTGCTCGGTCTGTGCACAAACAGCCACAATGAAGAACATCATTCTCTGCAATACGGTAATCCAACTAAAAGATTTCGCCAACTGCCTAACCCAATGGGTGGTTTAGGCCATAAAATGTCTGTGTGACCTGGTGTATATTGACAAAACTAAAAGGCCAATACGCCAAAGAATCAGTGAGCAAAAATCCTGCATTCGCAACCAAGTGGAAAATAAACCATTGGTGGCCCATTTCACAAAGAAACAACACAAATGTACTGACTTATTATGGTGTGTAATCCAAGTCATCAAACCCTCCCCAAGGAAAGGGAATAGGGACCAAACTCTGACCAGGTGTGAGCAAAAATGGATTTACAACCTTAACACAGTCAAACATGGGTTAAATATTGCAGTGGAGTGGAGTGCATTCCTTTGAGATCACTGTATCAGAGGCATAAATATCTGAGCCCTTTAGATTCACTCAAATGATCTCTTTCCATACATAGAACGAACCAATGACAGGTTGATGAATTGAATATACGGGTGCCTTTTTTTAAAAAAGGGTCCTTTTTCAATAACTTGCAATTCTTTGATACAACACACAAGCAAAGTTTGAGTGACAGTACAGTTTTACGGAATGTTCGATAAGTAGTAGATTGAGCGTCCGTAATACTCTTCAATAACACACGAAGACTCATGCATTATATACAGTAATGTCACACATAAGAGCTAACATCCATTCGTTTGGGTCAGGTCTCATTTCTAACAGCCCTTTTGCCACATAAGCCGGCTTGCACTTACGACGGCAACAGGGTCATGTGCCCTTCACGTGCACACACCCCCAATCAGGTGACCTTTAAAAAGGTCCCTGCCCTACATACAGCACGATCGGCAGACTACACGCTGTTTGAGCTCGGAAGGAGTGGAAGACAAAATAATAGGTAAGCCTTGTCCCGAATGCGCAGGTTGTTTTAAGTAAGCGCTGTTTGGGCGAGGTTGAATGAACACGACGAGCTCCCAATGTACATTGTGAGTTTTAACTGCTTAAACCAACAAGCGTATCGCAATGAGCAATCAGTGCGGAGTCGTTAGTGACCACACGTTTACAAAACAATATAGAGTAATTTTGAAGGGGCCACGCGATTAGCGGCTTTTCCGTGCGGGCAAACCATACACCTTTGGAAAGAATAATTGGTGCGAGTTTAGAAACAACACGGCCTATTAGACATGCCGATTTGCATAATAAATTTAAACTAATATTATATGTTATGCGATCACTAAAATAACACTAGTGACTCATTCTGCCTTCTTTAACAGGCAGTATTACAGATGAAACTACAGGATTAAGTTCCAATTTACCACAGCTGGTCATGCAGCACTCCAGTAAAGAGATTTTGAAGATTCACCTACACAGAGGTGTACTCCGTAAATCCTAGTTTATATCTTTTTTCAAGACCTTTTTACCACAATAAGAATGTAAAGATTATTTATTATCCTTTCTGTGTTCCCTGTAAATAGGGTTCCAGATACTGGAAAACACAGTATACATCCAGTAGCTACTGCTCCATGGTCCTTAACAACATATGCCGACCACAGGTGGGTGCAGTGCGTAGGTTCAGTACATTTTTATATATCTGGCCATCACCTTGAGACTAATGAGATTGGGAAAGAATGGTTCACACTGTAATACATGTACAATTTGTGTTTTAGATTTGGCATTTTTTCATGTGAAAGGGGAACGAAATTAATCTTCCAAGAAAAAACGAAAATGTCCTGAAGATGGCCCAATAACAGTTCAATTGACCACCGCAGACAACAATGGTACTCTAACAAGGGCCAAAACATATGTCGACTCAAAGGAAAATCTAATTTTTTTTCCTATGTCATGCATATTGTAAATAGTGAATATGCTCAAAGAATATGTAAACTGTAGAACCCCGAGTTTGTAAAAACATTTTGAATGAAATGAAAGGTATGATTGGTGCATGTAGAAGCCTATAAATGTTTTTTAAGATGTTTTTTTAAAAGTGAATATTAAAAGTGATTTATACATTTGTAAAAAAGCATCCGGTCCAAATAATTGTTTCCCTACAGGGTTTTTCTCTGCATAATTACTAAGCAGTCACTCTGTACCCTCACCTGTGATTCGACAGGTCCAAGAGAGAGGGGTAGTCAGTCTGGTTCGCACTCTTTTCTCTTTTTCAATTTGTGGACAAAAAAAATGTGAATGCATCCACATTTCTCTCTGAGCTGTTTGGGAAGAAATGATATCAACTTCCCAAATCTGTCCTTCATTGCAAACTGCAATGATACCCCATTAACATAGCCCAACCTATTGCCTACACAGTGCACTACAATGATGTCCTAATGCTTTAAGTGAACCATATTCTCACAAAATGGGTGGAATTCCGCCGACTTCATTCCTCAATCTCTAGATCATGAAACATGAAATGTATCAAATCCAAATTTTCAGACAATCCACAGTCCATAAAATATACCTTCAGCCAATGGACCCAGAAGTCTCTCACAATCCAGTCTGCTTCCTCAAAGCCATAGCCAGCATCACTGCTCACAACAAAGATAATTCTTGCTATCCAGTCTTCCTGTGCACCACACACTACACACGAGAAACCTGATTGGCTGATCCCCCATGTCTGTGGACATCCACGACTGTCTGCGGGCACCACAGTCCCCCTTCCATGCCAGACATCCTCAAAAGACTTGGATGTGGCACGTGTCGTCCACAGACTACCACAGTGCCACTGACAAAACGTCCAATTGCAGGGTTTGGGGTGGTTTACGCTTAATTTAAAAAAAATATATTATATTTCCTAGAACTACTTACAAATGTTTTCATATGCACTGTTCATTTTTTTCACATAAACTTTCTCAGTGCATTTTGAATATTTACAATAAACATCCGTCACTCTTGCAAATTGCAAATTGTTTGCATCATCCAACCTGATGTTTTTATTTTCAAAAGATGCCATGTCTACACCATTCAAAAAAGCACATACGCCTTTATTTACATTGATCCTACCTGCTTCTAGGTGTGCACAAAAAAAAACATTTGGACATCTCCAAACTCCCCTTCAATGTAATTGTGCAAAATACACTTTCCACATGGAAATAGTTCCATTAAGCCGTGCATCATATCCTTTAATGCAACGCACAAAGATAGTGGAGTAACGTAGCCCAATTCCTCCACAATGAACAACAATAATATCTGGACATTGAAAGTGAGCCATAGTCTTACAAAATGGTAATTAACTCACCGAGTCCAGCCCAGACACTGTATACCAGCAAACCTCCACTCCCTACAATCCAATAGTACCACAGATGCCACAAAAGTCAGTCTACCTTTTCAAATTATTCATCCAACGATTTCCTGACATCCACACAGTGAGCTTTTTCATAGCAATAGCCACATCCATATTGCTTATACACAGCAATAAAAACACCTGCTACCTTCTCTTCCGGTAAACCACAACAAGAACCAGAACACCTCATTGGCTAATCCCCACAGTCACCTTTCTATGCCAGGCATCCTTAAAAGACTCTGATCCCGTTGTACAGGGGCAACCCCTCCACCCTTTTCACTTTCATATATGTAACAGGTCCTCATTGGCTGCTTTCAAAAAGTCACACATCCATCCATCAATCACATTCAAAAATTCTACACCTAAACGTGTGTAGTGCCAGTGCAAAAATTAGCTGAATAACATGGCCATTTTGTTCATTCACTTCCAAAGGCAATGAAAATCTACATTTTTGCGAGCTCAGTTAGAAGGCAGACATGATTTCTGCAACTGTTGCGATATTTTAGTCAGAGATATGCAGGTGCAGTGATAAGGAGTGCTGGGAGCAAGAGCGCAGGAGAGGAGTTGGGTTTTTCCACTGCCTGGATTTTTCCACTCTTGCCGGGGGCATTCAGTAACCTATAGAGGCCGGGATTGGTCCCCCTTAAGGAGAGATGTATCCCAATGAGGTGACAGAGAATTGGAACCCCGGGTGTTGAACTCTCGCTAAGAGGGAGGACACTCCACTCCAGACACCTTAAGTTGATGCATGATTGTGAATCTAAAAATACTAAAATAGGAAAAAAAATAAGATCACAAAGACACAGAAATGGATGTCCAAATGAATACATGTGTATTATGCATGGCTGCAGTCACTAGTCACTAACAAGCCAAGCCCCCAGCACTCTCTAGCAATGAGAGCTTCAGTAATACCAGCCCTCCCAGCATACCCTCGTACTGAGAGCTCACCAATCCCTTCCCTCTCCCTAGCTCGTGCTCTACTGAACAGAAAACCACTGTTTATACAGAATGGCATATTGGCATTGACGCATATTACATAAGTAGAATGCAGTCCATGGCAACAGCATTTTGCCTAATTGCATACATTTCAACATAGAATGAACTGTATTGGAACACAATTCTAAGAAAAGCAAAGCATATTGTGCTAACATTCCTGTCTTTCGCACGAGACAGAAGAACTCTGCAGAACAAAAACATCAGTCAAGGCTATTTTCGAGAATAAAGAATAACTGACAGTCTGCCAACAGACAAGTTGTTATGAAAACATCACTACACTGTGTTCAGCTGGATTCATTAACACATTTTCACACTCAGCAAAGCCAAATTCCTAATGGACAAAAACAGACCACTATTAGCACTTCGAAACAAGAATGTGCACTTTACAAAATGACAAGCTAAATTACATTATATCTTTCTGCATTGCTCTCAGCAAATGTTGATCCATGATAGCTCGGAACAAACTATATGGCTAAACAGATTTTAGAAAAAATGCTGAATGGTTTAGCTCATGCTAACTAACTATGAAAAATGCAGATTGACATGATCTCTCTGCCTACCTGCGTTGGGACTGGGTGATGTTGTCATGGCTGACATGAAGCTTTGTTCTACAACTGCCCCTAACGGTGATGTACACTTGTTATGTTCATTCTGTTTCATGTATTCATATGTAATCATTTGCATTTACTTTACAGTTATATGTATGTTTATGAAGTCTGACTAAAGGGCCTGTAAGGAGCCAAATATTTTCTAACCAATGGTCTAAGTGTATGTTATTGCCTTTCTGAGTCCAGGAACCTTTTGCCTGTGTAATCTGTTGGGTAATTCTGTGGTCATTACACATGTCTGAAAAGCAAAACACCCCATCACTAGGTGTGTGCAAGTTTAATATGTTGGAAGGACAAGCATACCTGCCAACATGACCCATTCCAATCTCTAGGTGCTTATCAAGTCTTCCTTTTTTTCTATGCGTTCCGTGACTTGTAATTCCACTTCCCCCAATAAAAAACTCAGACTGCAAGAACGAGAATGCAATGAATAAAACAGGATTGGAATGAAATATTCAAAAGTGTGATATTTATATCACGTAAAAAATATAAAATTCGGTGCATTTTAAAATGTTTATTTTTATGAGCATTTTGATGAAAATAAAAAATGCATATGTGCAATTATAACAGCACTGTGCATAACTTTTTTCTAAAAGAAGGAAAAAGCAGAGGCAAAACATTTCTGCAACATTTTTAAGTGGTACTTGGTATCTGGAAGTATATATTCAACTGCAGAACCTTTCCTAGTAAGTGAACATCCTGGCACACTCTGGCAGAATCTGCACCTGGCGACACCCACAAAAGTGAGGATTGCCACAATTTAATAAATGCAAGCATCCAGCTTAATCACAAGGTAAAAATATGTACCAACATTAAGGAGTTGAAATCACAGTGGTTAATGTCTCAACGTTTAGTTTCGATTACATTGGAGACCAAGTACTGCACTGTTAAAAATGTCGCCATGTAGAACGCTGCTCTGAGTGCTTTAATACTGTAGGATGGTATTGTACTGCTCAAATAGCATACACAAGAAGAGCAAAGTAGAGTTTCACTGGGTGGGTACTGAGTTCATCTGCTTGTGATATATCTGTGGTTGGCACAGCAAATTTATGGGATGCCACGCCTGAATGAAAAGTGAACTAATCATATTCACTACAGAAGCCATTCCTTTCACAACCTATCAATTCATGATACAGCATGTAGTTATGAAGTTTAAAATATGCACAAACCATGTGATTTGCAAGATTATACCTATGTAAAAAGTGGCACACACACACAGTTGATGTATTTGTGTGGAAAAGCTGAAATGAACACTATGAGGCCTTACACACTGTGACTTCACCTCCTTCACTTTGCAACTGCTACAGTTCCCGGTGTAGAACTCTTCTCTTAGTGCTTGTGGAATGTGGAATGGTATTGAGCAGCTCATATAGCATAAATAAAATAAGCAAAGTAGACTTTCAAGGGTTGACAACTAAGTTGGTACGGTTGTAATGCATCTGTGGTTTGCACAGTAGTGTTTTGGAATGCTAAATCATAATAACAAATTACCTAATCTTATAGACCACAGATACCATTTATTTCACAGGTTAAGAATTCATAATAAAGCACGCATATATGAGGTGAAAGAAATGCACAAACTTTGGAATCGCCATGGTCATACCTATACATAAACAAGCAAAGACATTTGATGGATTACTACAGAAAAGCTGAAATGCAAACTATTGAGCCTTAGCTACCATGCTTTCACCTGCTTCACATTATTTCACATTTGCTCAAATACCCTGGTGCATTTGGCCTAAAACCCCCAATGACTCGTGTAGTACCTAGCATACTGTAGCCATTATCTCAATGTACAATTCCCAAACCATTTTGTAAGAGAAGATTTGTTCACTGCAAAGTAACCAGTGGTGATTAACCTTCCCAATAAGCTGGCAAAATCCACACATCTTCACAAATAAACATAAGAACAATGACCAACATAATTACCAAGTTAGCATGGATCAGATGCACTCAATAATAAGACTTAGCTAATTTAAAGCCATATTCAAGCACTTCTACAACTCAGACGTAATAAGAAATCACTAAAATAGGGTCACAGGAAACAGCTTGATATCCAACAATGAAGCACATACAAAGCTGCAATATTTGTCGAAGGTAGAGTTATGCTGCTAGGTTGATGGTGGGTTCACTATGCACCCCCATGCATTTCATTTCTTCCTATATCTGTGTATTGTGTAACAGTATATGTCATCACATAGTATGACACTCAAGTGGGTCCCTGAACTCCGAAAGTACACCTTTATGAAAAAACACAATCACTGACATGCTGCTTCCCCAAAGAATGAATAGATCTTCACACTTGCCAAACACAGGACATCTGCACACTCTTATATGATATGATAAGTCATTTATAACGTGCCTGTACACAAGAGTTTCTAGATACAACAAGACAAGAAGGGGGAAACAGAAAGAAGACAAACAACGATCTTACTAGGCCTTGTGTCATTCAGATCGCACAAGTGTGGGGAAGAGAAGAGGGGAGGGGAGAAGTGCCAAAACGGGCGTGGGGTGAGGAGAAGTGCAAGTGAATCAAAAAGTGGTGCCAGAAGGTTGCATTTAAAGGTTAAAAAGGATTGGTGAGAGGATTGATCCTTAGAGACTGGGATTGGTTGGAATGCAAAGTGTTCTTCTGAATTGCCTAATGTATGCATGAGAGATAAGAGGTAAACCCTTTCAGGGCAGTTCCAAAGAATCCCACCTGGATGGTGGATGTCTTGATGCTACAGTTGGGGTGGACTCTGACAGATATTCATTTAGGAGGTGTAGTTGCTTCATTGAAGCTGTTCGATTCTGGTGGCCAAGTGCCCTGAACAACCCTAGCAAACCTTATCAATTTTGCCCTAGCCCCCATTCAACACCAACCGGCCACACACACCCTCATGATGATCAATCCTCACTATACAGCTCATTCAAGCTCACTTTGCAGCTCGCTCAAGCTACAGAGATCACCAACCTCATCTCATACAATGACCTTGATGCCCTGCTCATCACCAAACATAGTTTATCCCATACTGCTCCCATATTCTCAATGTCCTCCTAACTCCATCCAACATGCCGACCAGCCAGGAAGTGCCAGAACTGCAGTGACAATTGTCCACAGGAGCGATAGCCCATTTTCCATCATTCCCTCTCGCTGAACAAGCTAAATCAAATCACTCAGCTGCCAATGCTTTTATCTAACAAACAATCCATCACCTTCTACACCAGACCACATCACAGGAGTGATGATTTGATTGTCTACTTCTCCAACATACTCTCTGCCAAATTAGCACACTTTAATTATGTCTTTCTCTCAGAGTCTCATTCTGATAACCACACGCAAAGCACCATTGCCATTGACCTCAAGCTAATTGTGTTCTCCTCCAGGCACAACAAAGACAGCACCCTAAACTTAGTTTTTACATCATCCCCCTTCATGACCTGTGCAGACCTATCCCACTAGACTGGTCTGACCTGGTTTGCATCTCACTATCAATCACCCAGCCGACTGTGGCCCGCAAAGTTCAAGCTAAATGCCCAGTGAATGAGTGACAGTGTCGCTCATTCAAATCCTTCCCAGTCAATGAGCTAGAAGCAAACTTTGTAGACTTTCCCACCACAGCAAATTCCTCGGTCCTCCTAGAATTATTCATCAAACTCAAAGAAACATTGAGACATGTTTAAACAGATGTTTGAACAACCTTGAATTTGTAAAATGGATTTTCTCTCCAGAGTTCCCTAGTTTCAATGCTAGGCTGGAAGAACAAAATAGGTGGTCATTTTAAAATAATTTTAAATTCACAGAAACCCCCAAGAATCCCACACGGCAACCAAGAATGCAATATGTGCTAAGAATAATCACCTAAGGAGTTTGCTGAAGAACTCAATTATGCATTTGGTCAAATTTGTTGAATTGCGATGCTGAAAATCGAGATTTCAAAAGTACATTATTCCACGTCCTCCAAAATAATTAGTGGCTCGTGGTTCGTTATTTTGATGACTTGAGAGCTCTCAAGTAGACCATCACACAAACTAGAAATATCTATGAAGTACAGAACATGCCAACTCCCCAAATCAAAGAAAATAACTTCAAACAAATGCCAGCTCCAGCCACCCTTAATTTAGCGGAGGTAAAGAGTACTATTCAGATGGCCATGGGGTGGGGGGACAAATTCCTTTTCTCTGCTTTTAAGGATGGTAGCATACAGAAAAAAAGTTCTATTGAAAGCTAGCAAACTAATCCTCCACCTGACATACAAAATACTGATCCCAGAAAAGCAAAGACTTCTATTACTTGTCAGTATTCTGTCTCTAGGCCTATTCTGGGCTACATGTGTGTTCTTACTTCAGAGAGAAATAATCACAACACAGGAATAGAGGGTAACCAGTGTTTATATTTCAAGGAGAATTACAGAGACAATAAATGAAGGGGCACAAATACAGAATTACAAAAATAAAGAGGGTAAAAACAGTGCCAGAATTAACAAATAATTAAATATAGGCAATAATATAGTATTGCAGTTTTGAGTTTAAGTGGGAATGAAAAGTTATTGAAAAGACATTTAAAAACCACAAAAAAACAGGATTCTAATTATTATAAGGTCCACTAGATGGCAGTGACAAACTATAGAAACAGATTGCATGTAGATAATATGCACGTTGTGAAAGATATTTTGTTATTTTTGTTGTTGTTAATGTTTCGTTATATATGTATTTATATGTAATGTCAGCATTAAAATTATATACTTAGAGTCACAACTGTATTATTTAATTCAATCAAAGATGGTTTGGTAGGTAATTCCTTGGTTAATTTTCCAAAAGTAGATCAGCTAGGAGTATTTGCTGTAGGCAAATGATTACTCAAACTAGAGGCTCCATTACTCAGCACACTAGCAGATAAGTTTTGTTGCTCCTCATTACCCATAAGCGCTTCCAGAATAATTTGACTGGTGTCCTGCACCAACCAGCTGGTTAACGTGCCAGATTTCAATTCAAGCCTTTTTCTATTGCGAGTAGCTAGTTTCCATAAACGCCTAGATTCGATCTTAAGTTCTTTCTGCAATGTTGCTGTAGAGTTTAAGGGATGATCAAGTTCCAAAACAACATCTTCAACGTTAATCGTAGAAGACATCATTTCACGTGACCGTTTCTTTGTCTTAGCCAATCTTCTTACTTGTTTACGATTAGGGTAAGTCAAAGGTGAACCAATAATAGAGTTAGAATTACCAGGAGGGTCAATAATTTCAACTGAGCTGCTCGCATTAGCCACATCCCCTGAAGTATTTTTCACGGTTTCACCCATTCCCGTGTTGGTGCTAGCTGGGCCTCTGTGATGTTGAAGAGGAGATTCTAGTAATTCGCCATGTGTTAAGGACTGTGCACATATCGTATCACATAGCTTTATGAGAATTTTAAGGGCAAAGTGGAGTAGACTTGTCGAAGGAGTGTTGTTACTAGTGGGTTGGGTGCCAGAGTTCTGCTTTGATTCGCTATGATCCAAGCCAATTACAATTTTCAGACTACCATTGTTTCTGCCTTCTTCATTAAAATCAATCGTAGAACGCAAACTGGTTTGTGTTGCCAGTGGGAATAAAGTCAGCGTACTAGATAGTCGAGGTGAAGAGTTAGCTTGGTTACTATCACTGGGTTAAATCTCGTTCTCAGAGCAAACTATTGGATCAGAATCATTGCTTTCCCTTTCTTCGACAGCCCTGTCAGGTAAGGAGTTATCGTTGATAGCTCCAAAGGATGCTGCAGATGCCAAACCTATGTTCGCACTACAAGTCCCAGCATGCACTTGTGCAATTGCCATTGCTGACTCCTTATTAGCATCACTCTTTGGTTCAGCATTTCCGGGTTTGAAGAAATCTGTAATTTGCCCCGGGTTTTTCCCAATAAAAGACTTGGGTTTACTTTGTACATTATTGACCGACGACACCGTTTTTCTTTTGTTGTCAATAATAGGCACAACCACTCGTTCTTCACGATGGAACCCAGCCTGTTTAGCATAAGGTTTGGATTTACGGAGGTTATAGTGTTTGTTCTTACTTATCACTTTCCCAGGCATGCTGACAACACAATACTTTGTAAGTAAAAAAGCTTACCAGTCTCTGTTACTCAAATCGAGATATAGAATGCGGCTATACGCATACCTCTCAGAACAGCTTGAGTTCTGTCGCAATATGAAATACAGCAATCAGAGAGAATGGATACTGTTCACTACAATGCATCATGCCGCCGAACACCGCCAAACACTCTGCCACACACTCTGCTACACGCTCTGCGTGCAGGGCTATGTGGATATGGAGGTCTTCACAGAAGGCCAGAGCAGGTCAGCAGCACAGGCTAAAAAAATACTTTTTTTTCGTATCCAATGGTGGAAAACAGACACAATCCAATATGAGGCACACTGTCGGACCACCGAACACTCTGCCACACTTTAGACTTTGACAGATAGCATTGTTCAGTCATGAGATCCCAAAAGGAAACTCTGATATTGATCACAAAAACCCTGGCCAGAATGAGTCTACAGTTCAGGGTGGACAATGACAGAAGGAAATGGTTCCCATTAAAAATATGCAAGAAGTGGACAGGGGGAGGGCAACAAATACAAATAAGCCAAGCATTAGGATAACCTTCTTTTATCACACATGAAAATACCCATGAGTTATCTGAACAATTGGCAAAGGCCAATGATGAACCTGCTTTATTCCATAAAACCAAATCAGACAAAAATTAAAAAAGAAATGTATTAAGCATACAAATATAACAATTACTTTTGATAAAGAAGAGTACTCTGTGGAAATGGAACCCAACATTTATTCTTTCTCAAACGCTTTCTGGGAGAGAAGCTGCCAAAAAAGTGAAACATAGAAGTTGAAATGTCAATAAAATTCACAATAAGATTACACTGCAATGAATAGGATTGTATCCAAAACAAATGTAATGATGAAACAGACAGACTTACACTTTAGAGAGATGCACGCAATAATTTGTTCATAAAAGTTATTTTTTTCTAAATATATTCTCACTGAAAGCTGTGTAAGGCCCTTAGTAAACACATAGCTAATGATGCAGGTTCAAGCTGGTGTGGAGATTTCAGTGTTACTATGTATCAATAACATGATATGACATTGCGGAAGCCAGGCTATTGCTAGAGACTATTGCTTATTGACACATTAATCAAATGCGGTGATTGCCTGATGACCGATCTGCATGACCACCAGCAAACATTGTACTCCCATTATCACCACTAGTTTTCTTTGATTGGTTTATATCTCACATACACAGAGGTAGATACACATTTTATTCTTACTCTCATTATTCTGTAATTGAAAAGAAATGTATGCATTCACTTAGAGGCTGTGTACCGCAATCGCAAGCAATGCCACTCCATCGATGTGCAGATGGTATGTGACTCCAGCAAGATCATCACACATTGTTGCACCCGATTTCCCGGATCTACACATGATGCCATGGTGCTGCGTAACTCCACACTACCCTGTCACATGGAGTGATATGCTGGACGACGTGCCTGGCTGCTTGGTGAGTTGCCTGACTGGCCCATGGCAGTGCATCGGGGTTGTGATGTGGGGGGATGCATACTCCACCTGGGTGGGAATGGGCGGTGAATGGACAATGCACTCAGAGCTAAACACTTCTGACCAGAACCTCTCAACCTGAACATAACACATCACTGCCACACATTGGACCAATGCCGTATATCAATGACAACATGTAAGACGCACAACCAGGCCACCATGGGTGGATATGTCAAGCAATGCATGACCAAACATGATTGCAACTGTGCCAATGTGGCTAGTGTGATTATGCACAGAGTAGCATACACTGAAATCATGGGAGGCAAGACATCATTCTGCATCCACAGTACATACGCATCCACATTCAAGTACTCACCCTGCATCATCTGTGCACCTCCATCCAGACTAGCAGACCATATAGCAGTACACGATGTATCCAAATAATCTTCGTGCATACGTACAGGAACATGTGCATGTCAACAGCAAATAGCTTTGGCCATGGCTGTGAATCCTGATGGTGGCAGCTCAGAATGACTCACACAGACCTCTTTGTACTCCCACCCAGGTGATGGTGGATACCCCTTGAAGCCGTGGCTACTTACCCCTGTGCTGAACCCACATAACAGCCATGAAGAGGAGTAAAATCGGGTTCAAACCCATAGCCGTGTCATTTTTGAGCAGGCCTTTGGCCTGTTGAAGGTGCGGTTCTGCTGTCTAAGCAGTTCTGGAGTACTCCTTTATAGGACTGAGAAGGTTGCAAAGATCACTATGGCCTTTGTCATGCTGCACAACATTTACATCCAAAGAAATGTAGCACTGCCACCTGACATTAACATGCATGCACCGGGTGAGGATGGTGAGGATGAAGATGGAGGAGAACCAGCACCCCTGCCAGTATGTGATGCACAAGATGATGGCTGTGCTGTACTCCAATCACTCCAATCACTGATTGATGAATACTTCTGAACCACAGGGACTTTGCTGAATATGTGTCAGTGCTACACTGGGCACTGGGTCCATGTGGACATGCACACAGGGCCACAACCCACACACATAAGCCAGCCGGCTGCCTGAGGCCCTGTCCAATTCTTTACAAATACTATTAACGTACTTGCACCCAGTTGGCAGACTCTCATACACCCAAGAATCTCAGGGCAGATTCTTGAAAGTTGTTGACGGAATGTTTTGTAGCAGTTTGATTGCTGAAGGTTGATTTTAGCAGTTTGTATGCGGGAAGTAACATTGTAGTACTGTGGGTGTATTAAGATACCAGTTGGTGTATTCTGGTTGTTGATACTTAATCAGTCTTGAAGGGCTTCCTCAGAAGAACATTTATTTTTGTTGGTGGGTTTTAAATTGTGTAGTAATGGGAAGTAATATTGCAGTATTATGGCTGCAGTTAGATACCAATTAGCATATGCTAACTGTTTACAGTTTCACTGTTTTGCAGGGCATGTTTACAAGCACGTTCATTCTTGTTGGCGAATTTCCAATTTCCACTATTGCCAAGTGCCATTTTAGTATTATGGATGCAGTTACTTTCAGTTGCGTATTTATTGCAGTGGCATGGGCATAGTTAGACAGTGGTTTCCTTATTCTAACAGTTGGTCGTTTTGGAGGTCATTGATGACAGCTTGTACACCCTCATACTCAGTACTTTTCTTTTTAAGTACTATGGGTGAAACAATATTAGTGTGGGTTTTCCACAGGTGTTGCTTCTCTGACTATAATCATTGGTTCATCATTTGGTCATTGGGGAAAAACTGTTCCAGTTTCACAGGGCAGAAGGTTATTTTTTGTTTGCAGTTACATATCTGTTGGAGTGTAATGGGCAGTAGGCTATGCTACTTTTGTAGATCAGTGTGTACATTTTTGTTTCAGGAATATTAAGTGGGCGTTTGCAAAATTTGCTGGTAATCACTGCTTCAGAGTAATGGAAGTATCATTGCATTTAAACCACCCACATTTCGTTTTAATGTATGCAGTATAGTGACCTGCAGTGGTTGTGGCATCTATGTGGCAGATTATGCCTACTGTTGTACAGGTTTTCTTGCCAAGTGCTACTTGCCCGTGTATGAAGCTAGTAAGCGTGCAGTTGTTTTTGGTACCATCTGCGTTGTACAGTAAAAGCATTACTATTATGTATTGGCTATGGGAGTTTATCTGTAAGGTGGAACGATTGGCTGAATTGCAAGTAGTACATACAATGCTGTGATTTGCATTTGGTTCCAGCTGCTGAAATGGAATGGAGTCAGTTAGGTATAGCTACATACACTAAGTGCTTGTTAGCAACTTGTTCCTATGCCACATTGCTGCAGAGAATGCATGTATGTTTCCACAAGTGGACATCTGGAAGATTTAATTCATAGGTATGTTTTTGCACCATTCAAGTAAATATTTCAACAATTTGTGGTAATTGGAATAGAACAATGATTGCTACATTTGCATAGCAATTTACATCAGTTGTATTGGAAAATTTTAATGGACCAACCAGTTCTGCGTTTGCGGCATTTGATGGAACTCCACTTCCTTTTTTTGAAGGCGTACTACTCTTTATTTGTGCACTTGGATATGCATTTGCCCTTTCAATACATGCTTTTGTGGTTGTGCCAATTGATGGAGTAGCAGCTGCTTTCAATTTCTTTGGTGGTACTGTTGGGATATCACGTATACTTTCTGTTTGCACTAGTTTTCTTTTACCAAGGGTACATTTTGAGATGGGGTGTGTAGAATGCACTTAGTCTGTTATACTTTACGATGCAAGCAATGCCTGCCTTGACTTTGTTTGCATCAAAATTTACTAGAAATAGTCCTTCAAGTGTACATAGGTGTGACAGTGCTACGTAACTCATGCCTTCTTTAAAGACAGTGCTGCCAATGTCAATCCATGCCTGATCTATGGTCAGACCTTGTGATTTATGAATACTGACTGCATATGTAAGAGGCAGAGAAAATTGTTCTCTGTGTACATACATCTTTGAAAAGATGGAATCGGGCTGTTGAGCCTCCTATCCTTTTAACTTCTGAAAGTTTTACAAAGTGGATGTTGACAAACTGAATGTTGTTGTCACATGTGTATGTCTGGAAGACAACAACTCTACCAAGTGCTCCATTAACTAAACCCTGTTCCACATCGAGGTTACGCTTTAGAATTACTCTAAAGTTTAAACACAATGTTACCATTTTCTACAAACCAGTTGTGTTGGAGATAGAGTTTTCTAAGTTAGTTAAATGTGCTGTGGCTTGTTGACACATAGGCACTGTCATACCGTGCACGTCCAGTTTGTCTGTGGAGTAAATTTGCACTATTAGTTGAATTTCTTTCTTCAACATTGTTTCACTGAATTGTGCAATGCTTGCTAAGGTTGGCATTAAGGACATACATTTTACATTCGTGTGTGCTAATTGTTCCATGACATCAGTAGCAGATGTGTTATTCCCGTATAGCTCATGGATGAGTCTGCTATTTAAGATAGATTGTGCTTCCTTAGAAAGCACACCAATGTGAATGCTTTTACAAAATGTTAGTATAGGTGAGGTCTGCAGACTGACACATGTTTTCAGTTAGTTCTCTCTATTGCAAATGTTGCCAGAGATTTACATTTCCTATGTTGCCAAGTGTATCATGGCACAGTTTGTCGCCTAAGGTTTTAAAAATAGGTTCACCTTTCACTGGTGTTAGTTGAAGATCTCAGAAAACAAAAACTTGTTTTCCTCCAAAGAGTTCTTTGTAGTTCATTGTAAGGACCTCTTGTAATCTGAGGTGAATCAAAGCAAACATTAGGTTGGAGACCATGCTCACTGTATCTATTAGGAGCATTTTCATTTGTTTCAAAATTCTGCATAGCTCTATAGCAGTGTCTGCTGAAAGTTTGTAGTGGTCTAATTTGTTTTGGTGTTCTACTGGAAGGAGTAGCAATTGGTGTAAAGTAACACCACCTATTTGTAGGCATTTAAACCTGTGGGGCAGTTACAACAGCTGAAAGCTTGTTTTTTGCTAATTGTTGGAGGAACCTGCTGATGATTTGTATTAATAATGTTTTGCCTGAACCAGCTTCACCACTTACATACAGGAGTACAGGTTTATAGTTTTGACAGGTACAAGTTTCAGTTTCGTGCTGCATGCAATGTTCAATTCTTTAGTTATTTCCAGGAAAATACTACACTGTTCATCATTCAGTTGTGATTTCAGTAGAGCAAAGTTTTCTTCAGATTCCTCATACTGACACATGGTGTTTTTTTACTTCAGTCATGGCTAATTCCGCCTCGTTTACTATGAGTGGCTCTCCAAATGGTTCTTGGCTTCCTGCAAGAGAAGGTTGACTACTCTCAGGACTGTTTGCATTTAGTTGTGCTTGAAGTTCTTGTTGTCCAGTAAGCCAGCTGCCACACGAACTGTCCACTTCTGTACACATACTAATACAGTACGTCCAGCCAGTGGGCAGCTCCATCCAAACATGAGTCTAGTAGCTGGCCACAACCACCACAGCATAATACAACCGTACACCCAGGAATCTGCTCAGTGGCCACAACTCACAAACATAAGGCAACCACCTGAGGCCGTTTTCACTTCAGTTCCCATACTATTACATCACTTGTACCCACTACACAGACTGTCTTACACCCAAGAATCTCAGGGCAGTCCAATAAGCCAGCTATCACACACCCTGTCCACTTCTCTACACATACTATTACAGTACTTGAAGCCAGTGGGCAGACTCTTGCACCCAAGAGTCTAGTAGCTGGCCACAATCACCACAGCATAATACAGCCATGCATCCAAGAATCTGCCCAGTGGCCACAACATACACGCATAAGCCAGCCACCTGAGGCCCTGTCCGTATCTGTACACATACTATTTCAGTACTTGCAATCAGTGGGCAGACTCTAAGGGATTGCCAGAAGCACCACAGAATAAAACCAGCCTATGCAAACATCCTCATATCATCTACATTCCACTCCCCTACCGTAATGAAGCCTGCCTCCAGTCACCAGATAAGCTGCTCACCTGATGACCTACCCGCAAACCGCTGCAGTGTTCGTGGACTGCTGTGGTCACAACACAGTCTTCTTCCACCTAAACAAATAGATCATATGGACAATCTTTCATTCCTCCATCCTTTCCAGCCCCTCTTCCCAACACCAGATGCCCCAAAACATGTTTTCCAGCACTGTGCGCTGGCACGCTATCCACAAATCTCTGCAGATACAACATGGCAGCCGTTTCGGGAAAATGTGACGCACATCACGCTTCCGTCCAGCCAATAAGCAGGCGCGTTGTATATGTTTGTAGACATTACGTGGCACTCCGGACCAATCAGAGTCCTGCTTGCAGAGCGAACAGGGAAATGGGGCAGAGAAGCCGACCCAGATATCACTCATTTTCTGGCACCTATATTTTGCCTGTTTTGAAAATAAACTACTGGACGGATTTACACAAAATGTACAAACCCATGCTTTTGGGAACAAGCCGCCGCTCCTGCCTCAAATTTGATGAAAATCCATCCAGCGGTTTGGGCTGAAGGCATGAGCAAAGTTTTTCTCCATTGCATCTATAAAAAAATAAATAAATGGGACCCCGTATAACTTTGTTCCCTTGACAAAACATCACCAAACTTACCAGAAAAATTCAAAGCGGGCCAAATACTTTTTTATACAAAGTTTTGTCAGGATTCCTACAGAGGGAGCAAAGTTATAAGCAGCCTGAAAAAGTGCTTTTCCTTTGAGTTGAGCAACTTAACCATAACTACACGGCCACTACCCCAGATTGTGTAATAATAAAAGAAACTTTGATTAGTACCTTGTTTCATGTGTGAAGGATTAACGTTCATCTTTGTGCTTAAAGCTGTTGTGTTGCAATTTTTTTTAATACATTCTTCTAAAAATGTATTTTTTATACATAATTGACACATGTTTTTTTTCTCAGTTCAGTTTGTTTTCTCTTCTCACTTTTTTCTTATTTTCCCCCAGTTTTTGTTCACCATTTTCAATCCTTAGACATTATGGCAGGTATTCAGGGGTTCATGTATGAACCGGAATACATTTATGAGGAAATGCTTGAGAAAGAAAGCCAGCAACAAAATGTTCAAATGACTGTAAGTGGTGTTGATCATTCAGAAGATCTTGATGCTCATCGAATGGAAGCCATTTCCACTTGCCTTAGATGTAATTGATGCCACTTGCTGCTACGAAAACTGTGCATGTTTTATCTGCACATAGAAAGCTGAAACTCCACCACTGTGTGTGTCTCAGCAACTAGACTTCTGGGAAGCCTGCCTTAGACATTTGTTGAGATTTATGATGGTGCTTACGCACACATTTTGTGGAACCATTCACCCTTGTGTTTTCTATTAATGAGTATGATATGATATGATATGATATGGCATTTATAAAACACCTATGCACAAGTGTTTCAAGGCGCAACGAGGCAAGGGAGGGGGAACAGAGGGAAGACAGAGACAGCAATCTTACTATGCCAGGTGACATTGAGATCGCGCAAATTCAAGTGAGGGGGGTAAGTATTGCATCTATTCCTTTTAAATGCCCCAACCTTGCACCATTGCCTTCTATATTAGTTCACAATCCTTATGTGATCTCATGAGTTCACTAAATATATATTCACAAATGCATTATATTTATGGTATAGAGTGAGAGACTGGATTCTAGATAGTGAACACTCCTGTGCTGAGGTCTGTATATAATTCTCTTTGTATTGGCCTGTTTGTGCAAGTTCACAGGTTTGTAAGAGGCAAACCCAATGCCTCTTGAAAGGTATAATGATTAGGAAAAGTGTCCTGGTTATCTTGCTGCGTAAGTATATGGATCATTGTCTTAGGAGGGATCTCAGGTGTTTCCGCTGTCATTGTTACATGTGGGTTTTAATTAGGTTGAAATAAAGTTTTAGACACATTGACTTGTGGGTCATGGTCAGCCGACACGTGTTTCAACCCCTGAGGGTCTTTCTCAAGGTAAGTTTGGTCATTCTGAGGGTGTGATCCCTGTGGTTCTACAGCCATTATATTTATGTTATGGTAAAGGAATCAATCTTAACAAAGGCAATCCTTACATTAGCCTTGCACACACAATGAGGGT
Source organism: Ambystoma mexicanum (assembly GCF_040938575.1). NCBI lineage: Eukaryota > Metazoa > Chordata > Amphibia > Caudata > Ambystomatidae > Ambystoma > Ambystoma mexicanum. The sequence goes on along the minus strand of NC_090935.1, from coordinate 837,335,975 downwards.
GGGCGCACTGTCCTGTACGTCCCAGGTACGACTCCAACGGGTCTTGCATCTAGTGACCTTTGTCCACATGACCCTCTCAAACCGAGTGTCTCCGTACTACCCTTTGAAGACCATGTCTATGCAATCAATATATATATGTCACTGTTGACGAGGGTCTTGATCTATTCCTCTGACTTCATCCTGATCCATCAGCTTCCCATATCAAAACACTTTGTTCACCCGTGCTTGCAATGGGGGTGGGTGGCAGTGCCTACTTTACTGCATGTCCCTGGTGCCAAAGGACATGTACAACTCAAAAAGGTTTGCATTGGGGCGTGGCCAACATGAGCAAGCAAGGACGTGAGTCCCGAGAGCTCGCTCTGGCCGACCGCGATATCCTGAACAAACATCCTCTTAAACGGAACAAATCCTCCTGATAATACACCTGCTGCAGAACAAATGTATGTGGCACGCCTGGGCGAAATTATAGCCTTCGATCTTCACCCGTTTTGAAGTTATCCGTGGCTTACCCTGGCGCTGACTGGGCGCGAGAAATACCTCCCCAAAATGGCTGCCATGGACTGCCTTCACTGAGAGACCGGATCAATGTGCCTGGGACATCCGACGCATCTGAGAGGAGACCCCGGAGCACCTGCCCCTGTGTGGAACCCGGCCAACCTAAGGCGCAAGGCAGCATAACGGACCTGCGACAGCTCGCGAAATACACGGTGCAGTGCGGAAAACTAGACCCGTGCCCCACCGTAACAGCTGTGGAATCATACAGCAGGAGCGGGTGCGGACCTCTGCGAACACGGAAGGTAGGACAAGCGGTGTGGTACTGAGCGAGCCCCGCTGGCCCGTAACCTTGCCTTTTCACCTCCCTCCCGTGCCGGAACCGGAGGCTAGGGTGAGCCCTGACAACCTCCCTCCTCCCCCCTGCTCCTCCTGACATACCGAAAGCTGGGGAGCAACGGGAGCAGCAAAGCAAACTGAATTCAGCCCCTGTAACAGCCGGACTCTCCCCACGGCTGCCAATCTGGGAGCACGGTCCCGAGGCAGGAAGTACTGGACACCGGAGCATTGCAGAGTGCCCGGCCCGCCGTGAATAACACCCCCAGCGGCCCCCCACCTGAGGATCATACTACAGGCATCATAGCCGCGAGAAGTGACGGGCTGCTGAGAAACCTGGCGCCAACCCTATACTACGCCTCTGAGGCAATACTCTATCACAACTGAATCTGCACTGGGGATGGGCATGCGCCTGGTGCCCCCCCCATACCAAACTACATAATCCTGCTGACCGAGGGCCCATAAACTCGCCATGGCCCTGAAATAATTTGATGCTACGCTCTTGAGAGGGGCCGAGACCTGCCACAGTGTACACTGGCCCTGCGCCCACACACACTCGAGACCCCAGGAGTGCACTACACACCTGCTGAGCTGGGGTCATCAAGCACAACCAAGGGAAATACTGTTACACCTATGACACAGTCACAACTACATGTCCCTTATCAGACGGGGGGAATTTCAAAACCCTGTCCCATAATACACTGCTGGTGTGCTGCAAATTGGCGCATGGATGCATAATAAGCATCCACAAGAAGTGAGCAGGGAAGAGGTCACAACATAACTTAAACACGCAGCGTGACTTTCACCCCCCGTGCACCGCTAGATTACAGCATGGGCAAAGATACAATGAAGAGGGCGACTACGCAAAGCACCCTGGACCAGTTTGCAACCAGTGCCTCCACCACGACGACAGATGCTGTGGTTGACGCTCTGACATTAAAAGACGTGATGGCCGCCATCGCTAACTCACTTCTCAATGGAGAAAAAGATGGACGGCATCTCGGCAGAGGTATCTTTCCTTCAACACAACCTCCAAAAGCTATCCTCCCACACTGTAGAAGTGGAACAGCGGGTCTCGAATGTGGAGGACGACCTTGGTGGGGTCCACCAACAGCTATCACAAACGATGGCATGCCTAAAATCCTTGGAGGCACGAGTGGAAGAGGGTGAAGGGAGATCGCCCTGGAATAATATTCGCATCCTGGGACTGCCAGAAAACACAGAGGGCCCCAGCATGGAGCTTTTCCTGGAACAATGGCTGGCAGATCGTGCAGCACCAAAATCCTTCTACAATTTTTTCTCAATAGAAAGGGCCCACCGAATACCAACAGGACGTCCGACGCCGGGTCCCTCTCCAAGGACTGTCATTGCAAAACTGTTAAACTGCCATGATAGGGATGCAATATTACAGATGGTCCGAGCGAAAGGCTTGATTAAATATATCGGCTCCAAAATCACCTTCTTCCCTGACTACACTCGAGAGGTGCAAAAAGCCAGGCAATTCTTTGAATACATTAAAAGGAAACTCCATTCCATGAACGCCAAATATGGATTGCTCTTCCCGGCACAGCTCAAGATTCAACATAATGGCATGACAGTGCACTTCACAGATCTGAGAGAGGCCTGGAAAAGATATCAATGGAAACTGGGGCCCAAGAAACTCGGACCGCGAGGGCAGACCACAGAGGACCCAAGACTGACCTGTGCAACTCCCTCCACCACCAGAACAGAAAGACCCAGCTCAGGAAATGGACAACTAACGTAATGGACCAGATACGGCAGATGAAGGAACACAAAGAGGTACATTGATGAGTGTGTGTGACGTTCCCACATAGATGCCAGAAGACCTTGCCCATACTTTGTTTCAAGTCCGTCAATTAACATTATAAAAGCAGTGGCCCCCAGAGCCACCATCCAAGACCCTAAACCCTGTGTTGATTTGGGACAGTTCGAGTTAGTTAACTTGGACTGGCGACGAAATCCTAGTCGCCACCAATGTTAGGGCGACAGATATTCACGTTGGGGCGGAGTATGGGGAGGGGGAGGGTTTTGGTTTTGTTGTTGTTACATTTTTGAATGTTCAGTTATTACCTGGGTCTGGAAGTCAACTTATATATATCCTATGAGAGTTCCACACATCACAAATAGATCAATGGTGCACCCGAGTGCAATATATAAGAACAGGAACATTGCCTTAACTCCCAGACTGAATGGCCCCATTCAAAACTGATATCAGAACGCTGCATTTCCTGATCTGGAATGTCAATGGGCTGGGTAAGGGGATCAAAAGACGTTTGGTCACGCAGTTCCTAAATAGGCCGATGCCAGATGTGGTCTTCTTGACTGAGACACATCTGGCAGGTACTCTATTCAGGCGCACTAACCATAGGCTTGCAATACACAATGGTTTAACCATGGGTTCCAAAGGCATGCTTATACTGATACATAAAATGCTACCTTTCAACCTCACAAATGTGACACAATACACTAGTGGCAGGTCTGCATACATCACCTGATCACTCTGGAACCAGTCTATAGCTTTGCTGGCGGTATATGCGCCTCCGACACTACTACCTACACTAATAGATGACATTACACCCATAATCTCTAGTGATGGTTCTGATCTTATGATAATAGGTGGGGACATCAATGAGGTAATGGAAACAGGACTGGACCACACATATCTGAGAGGAAGAAACCCCTCCATCTGCACCAAACTTGCTACATTTACTGCTGTGCTAGGCCTGCGTGATGTGTGGCGAGACCTGCATCCAGAAGCAAGGGAATACTCTTTTCACTCGTGGGCACATGCCTCACTATCCCGACTAGATTATTTCTTCCTCCCAGCGCCAGATATACACAGAGCGTCCATTGCAACCCTACTGCCTCGCGGCATATCGGATCACTCCCCTCTGATGATTGAACTAAACGCAAACAGACCACTCCCCCCATCCACATGGCACATGAACAACTATTACCTGGGCTTCTCTGAGTTATATCAACAGGCACACACAGCAACATCAACGTACTTGGGGTTGAACTCAGGGTCAGCAGAGAGACACCAACAGGACCTAATTGAGGCCAAAGAGCAGGTCACACGAGCTGAGGCGGACCATCTGATCTGTGACTAGCCCGAAACCCAACGCTCATTGGTGTTGGCTCAGAAATGCCTCGGAATGTGGCTTTAGATTGTGCCAAACACGCCCACAGAGCAATGCAGACTAGAATCTATGAGACTGGAGACAAGGCAGGTAAAATGCTTGCATGGCTGGAGAGGAGAGAGGATGGTAGTCACCAAGTACGGATGATCAAAACAGATGTCCCAGTGCCGCTGTTAACTGACCAAGACATAACTGAAGGCTTTACCTCCTACTATGCAAATCTGTACAAATCGCCCACGGCACCGGGTGACACCTCCATACTGAATGCGATTACTTTCCCATCCCTTAGCGCTGACCTGCAGGCCCTCTTGGAAAAAGATATTATGGAGGAGGAGCTAGCAGCGGCCATGTCGGAACTCCAAGCACGGAAAACGCCTGGGCCAAACGGCTTCCGATAGAACTGTAGCACAAGCTGGGAACAAACGTGATTGCCCTGCACTTGTTGCAAATGTTTTTACAGTCTAAGGCCCAAGGTTGTCTCCCCATGGATCTCCGAAGGGCCATGATAATAGTGATCCCCAAAGCGGACAAACCACTGGACCTCTGTGGCTCTTACAGACCAATCTCCCTTATTAATAGCAAGAAGAAAATCCTGGTGAAAGTGCTTGCCAATCGACTGCAACAGTTCATAACAACACTGATACATCCGGACCAATGTGGATTCATGCCACAAAGGTCCACCCGCATGATCATCCACAAACTCCATGCAGCACTGGGGAGAGCACCTACCATGCATGGCCCCTTAGCACTACTCACAATAGATTTTTAAAAAGCTTTTGATTCCGTGCACTGGGAGGCAATATGGGAAATTATGTGTCGTATGGGTTTTGGCCCGCAATACATGGGCTGGGGGCAGCTCCTGTATGAGTGCCCTGAAGCACAAATGAGAGTGAATGGGTGGCCCTCGAAACCTTTTAAATTAGGGAAAGGGACAAGCCAAGCATGCCCCCTGTCCACAATGATTTTTGCTCTGGCCATAGAGCCGCTAGCAATACTGTTACGAACATCTACGTCCTGGAGCGGCTTTCATATGGGCGGAGGACTGGCAGGATAAGGTCTCTCTATATCTGGATGACCTGCTAATATACCTGAAAGACCTGCATTCTTTCCTTCGAAGAAGACAATTTTCAGAAGCTCTCAAGTCTCAATCGAAAGACTTTAAATGCATGTTTATATCTAATCAATGAATTTGAATTGAATTTTCTGTTATAAATCCCTCCTGATGAGCCAAAAGATTTGGTGAAACACGTGTAGAGGGCACTACTATTTAAGAACAATTTTTGGAGGATCATTTTTGGAATAAAAAAGCCTCATGATACAACAAACATGATTTTTGGAACATCCTTTACCCTATAGTTAGCGTTAACTTTAGGTGCGCTAGAAGGTGACTTGAAAATTCTGTTCTTTACTAATCACAAGCAACCTCAATGACTACGTGGCTAGAAACCTCCACCCAATCACAGCCAGGTTCAAGGAAGATGTCCGACACTGGGTCTTGCTCCCATTTACCCTACTACTACTTTTTAAGATGCTGGCCCTTCCCCGCTTTCTATATATATATATTGCAAAATGCCCCACTATATATTCCATCAGAGGAATTTCAGAAAACCCATTGCATACTTCGTAAACTGCTGTGGCGGGCATTCCCGTATTGCACTAAGCACCCTTTAATGCTCCATATGGGATGGTGGGATTGGACTCCCACGCCTGCAGTCATATTACTGGGCTGCCCAAATGGCAAGGGTTAATGACTTGCTGCATGGAGACCAATCACTGAATAGCGAGCACGGGTGAACAAAGGAGTTTTTGACTACAACGGCTTTACGGGGTGACGAATCACGCATCCCCCCCGAACCATACTGAAGTGGGAGAATGGAACAACATGCTCCCACCAATCCCCTCTCGCGCTTGGCCTAGAGGATCACGGCCTAGGCACCCGCCACGAGATGAGTTTGCCCATCTACCAGACGACCAAATACCTTGCTACAGGAACCTACGGATGTGCCCACCTACCTGCCCTACCTGCCCAGCAGCTCGCCCTACCCAGGCCGACACCTGCAACATGGATCAACTCGACTAAACCAACACATCGTTAGAGATGCCATGACGACCTAGCCAACGGTCACACCTGTACGACCATGCACACTGGACACTCCTACACCAACCTACAGGAAGAATATACTCACTGCTATGACGTAGGTGACGAACACATCCACGGACGTGCATCTTTATTATTTTTCACATAGGCTTTTAAGATGCAGAAACGCAAGACGCACGATGAACTTATCTAAATGGCTTGCTTACGCTTCACATAAACCCTATAACCTAAAGCGCCTGTGCACTCAACGGCTTCATTTATGCACCTGATTCAAGTAGGCCGCAAGCAAGAGCTTCCATGAACATTAAAAGGAACAAGAGTCCGGTTGCTGATCCTGCAGAATGAGCTCGGCGAAAAGCAGACAGCCAAGCCACAATGTTGCAATCTCGCACGCCGCACACCAACGTCAAGGTCGCACCTGCAAATTAAACAAGGCATACAGTGGGAAAAACAATATTAATTGTGCAGAATTCGGCCTCTAACACGGTCCCGCCTCACGTGACCAAGCCAAACCTGAAAGGATGCAAAGGCTAGGAGAATGGAGGCGCCTGGATCCCTCGTTACAAGACACAGGCAGATACAAATAAAAGACTCAATGGACATCTGCGACAGTGGGAGTAGTCAGCCTTCCAGCCTATGAATAAATCCTCGCATTGTCTACACGTACCCATAGTGAAACATTGTTGCAAATGACAGGTACACCACGAGCTGGGAACGGCGATGGTCCCAGGCTGGGAGGCTCGCGAGCGCACCAATCAGAACATGGGGCTCTTATCACTGACGCCATTAACATTGACCAATCCTCAGGGGTCTTCATGTAACAATTCTCATGTATCTAATTGCAGGGACAACCCAGGTATACCACCTGACTGACCCTCAGCCACTAATACCCTTCTCTATATGTATGCTATACTAACCCTACCACTCAAGTAACCAATCCAGAGTGGAGATAGGTTTTTTGCTAACTTTTCGAGGTGACGCAAGTAGCGCGTCATACCAAGGTAAAAAGGGCCTGCGAGCCCCACGATTGTGTGTGCGTCAGGATGGACGCGTACGATCCTTGACCCATCCCTGCCGTTTGTATAATAAACAGCAGAACCACCTTGCTTCTTGCGTGTGCCTCATACTCATTTTTGTGATACGCGGGAGGAGTTGGGGCCTCCCTGCCCGGAGGTCCGCGGACGGCCCAGCCGACCCTGGCAGAATTTCCCCCCGACAAGTTGGAGGCACTGCTGAGATCTGTTTAAGGTATGCTTTTATTTTATTTTTCCGAGTGCTCCCGCTGCGAGGAGGCCCGGCGGCGCGGCCCCCTCTGCCGCTGCCCCCTTCTGAGGACTACAGGACCATCACGGAACTGCGAGAAGACCGGACAGCGCAATCCGGATATTGGCCTTCGGGAGCTGGTTGAGAAGTATCCCGCCCGCGGTTGGCGAGTGTCCAGACGTGGTCCAGACGAGGGGAGGTGGCGAGCCGCTTGGAGGGGTGCACGCAGTCGAGTGGCCCCGCATCGAGAGAACTTGGTGAGTATGCCACACCCAACAAGCAATGTGGAATTGTGAGGGAGGGGGGAGGAATTAAATAAGGGAGGTGGGAGGTGTTGCACATGTGCGCGGCGAAGGTTTGACAATTTAGTGTTGGCTATGAAATGAATGGTAGCCGAACGAGTGCGAGAGCAGTCGGCTACGCTACGCGAAAGAGGGGGGCGGAGCACGAAAACATCACGTGTGGCCGCTCGTAGACACTGATTGGCCTAGGTCGCGGCTACGTGTACGAGTGTGTGTGTGCGGTTTCCTACGATTTGGTGATTATTGATCAATGAGTAGATGAGGATCCCTATTGATCGAGCAAGAAACTCGATAGGTAGATGACGTTTCCCTGTAGGCGGTAGCTAGGTGGTTGCCCAATATGGAAGATAATTGGCTGGTTAAGCCCTCCTGTCGAGGGGCGTATCACACGCGAGGCGACGCAGCGTGCGCAGTCCGATTATATATTGTTGATTACCTTGTTCCAGGCGTGACAGGAAGACAGCTGTGGGGTTAACGGGGGTAGAGTGCAAGTGTATTAAGAACTTACTAGTAGTTTGAAGAGATCGGTGACGTCACCAGTAGGGCTTTCATAGGATACCCCGAGCACAAGGCATCTCTCTTTCGGAGGGTGGTGGGGAAGAGAGTTGTGGTAAGGGAGTGGAAACAGAGATAAACGGTAACGAGTTGATCGGGGAAAAGGCGAAACGGGGAACGTGGCTGCGCACGGAGAACGCCGGCCACGGCAAGTATAGAAGAGGGAGGAGGAGCAAATGAAAATAGGACGACTGTATAAGAATGTCACAAGGGGTACGCAGCCGTAGGGGGCTACGTGCGCCTCGGCCGCAGGGGGCCGTAAGGGTGTTCTGTGAAGGAAGACAAGAAAGAAAAGAATATACAAATGTAAATACTATATTTTAATCATTTTCCCTAGCAGACTATCGCAAGTCCCCAAACTCACGGGGCCAGGTAAAGGTAAAAGGTTGTGTATTGTAGGTGTTAGTAAAATAACAGCTACCAAATAGGGGAAGGATAGCAAGTGGAGCGCTGCTATGTCACACGGAGCAGGATCGGGAGGGTGGGGGAACACCCTCACTACCCCACTACAGCACATATGCAAAACACTGTCACCCCATCGGGAGAAATTGATCAAGTATAGCATTGAATGGACACAGGGGACGGACAACAAAATGACAACACCATGGCCGCCTAATGGTAGCTTCGATTCATATACCCAACATTCGCTATTAAACCATCTGCATAATACATACAAGGGGAAGAAGTTGACACACCATGTGGAGGTGTTTAACTTATGGCGGATGTTCCAAGGGTCCCGACCAGGACCAAATGGAATGTTCACTGTGGGGGAAACACCGGAAGAAAAAGAGATTAAGGAGGAAGGAGAGAATGGGGAGAAGGAGAGTGAAGGCCCAAAGAACACGGGGAATGGACAAGAGGGAGGAGAAAAGAATAACAACCCAAAAGAAAATGAACTAAAAAAGGAACAGAGCGACGATATAACCCTAGCAAAGATAGTGAAAACAGAGGGAGGGGGGTTGTACCCTTTAAGAGAACTAGGAGAAATAGGAAGAGAACAACTAAGGGCGGCTGAGGGGTACTCAAACCCGACATACAGCCCGCCACCATATGCAGTGACAGGTGTACACAAGGGAGGGGAGCGGACTAGTACGACGGGATCAGCCTATAGGAAGATGCCAGAGGGGGAGGGGAGGACTGGAGAAGAGCAAACTGAGGAAATAGGACATGACGAGTGGGTAGCTGCACAGATACTATTAAAATTACGAGGTACATTAACAGGAGAAGAGAGGAAGGTAGTGAGGAAGATGGACGAGGATAATACCAGGGAGAGTGAAATAAGGGGAGAAGAGCTGATAAGACAAAAGGAAGAGGTTTTGGAGGAACGGCTAGCAGAGCTAAGGGATGAGCAGAATGAACTAATCAAACAGCTCGAGAGGGAGGAAAGAGAGAGAGCAAGGGAAAGGAAAGAAGGTAGGAACGAGTTGGAAAGAATAAGGGAACGAAATGAGGAGCAAAGGAGAGAAGCCGAAAGGGTAAAAGCAGCAGCAGAAAGGGTATCAAGAGCAGTACTACGAGAGAGGAAAAAGGAAGAAGAAGAGAAAGAAAAAGAAATGGCAATGTGGAAGAAGAGATTACTATCAGAAACGACCAGGGAATACGAAGAAGGGAGGGTGATAGAGAGTATATTAGAATGGGAGAGGGTGAGAAGGGAAAGGAAGGAAGAAGATGAAAGGGTATTGGGGAAGATGAGTAGTGAAGTAATGGAGGAATTAAAAAGGAAAAGGGAGGAAATTGGTAGAGAGATGGGGGAGAAAAATGAAGGGGAAAGAGAAGATAGGAGAGGGGAGATTGAAGAAAGGAGGTATGTATATAGAGATACAGAAGTAGCCACAACATCAGCACAAAGGGGAGCGGGTGGTAAAGGAGAAAGAGGAGACACGGACCTAATAGACTTAAAAACAGTAACGATCAAGGGGAGAAAGACAGAGTGGGGGCAGCCACATACAGATGACTTTTGTAGTGAGGAAGAAGAAGGAATGGAGAAGGAAGGAAGAAATAGTGACAGGGAAAGCCTAGATAAACTATACACCACTCGGACCAATACAGACTCACCATGGATATGTATGAGAAAGGATGAACTGGAGAAAAGTGAGGAGGAAGAGCGAGGAATAGCGAAAAGACAGATACATGAAGCCACACCCTCACCATCCTACCCTCAGTCAACCACCCCACGCTCACTACGTACAACTAAACTGGCGCCTTTCACAAACGAGATGACACCTTATGTAGGTAGGCTTAGAGACCTCCCTAGACGTAGGCAGGAAGGACGAATACACACGCCCACATTAAATACAGGAGATGATGAAAGAAGGGGAAAAGATGGAGAAGAAAGAGTTACGAGCAGGGGAACTACGGACGGAATGGACGATATAAGAGAGAGGGAAGAAGAGGAGGGGTGTGGGGACTCAATTTTATGGAACCCACGGGAGATAACGAGACACAACTTAATGCCACATCTGGAGAGGGGAGGGGTGAGACCACAATACGTCCCTTGGAAGCATGTAGACAAAGAAAATATAAAGTGCAGGCTCCCATCATTAAGTGGAGGTGCAGGTAAATGGATATATGAAATGGAAAAACACACCGCTGGACAGAAACTGGCAGTGGGGGATGTAAAGGGCCTTCTAATATCCATATTAGGGGATGCAGCGGATGACATTTGGAAAAGAGCGGGATTCACTGGGGTAACAATAACCAACACATCACATGATGGGGCACCATTCGCAAACTGCAGACATGCATTATGGCAGGCACTAAGGGTACAGTACCCAGACACATCAGACATAGGAGCAATTACCTCACGCAAGATGCGTGAGAACGAAGATCCTGTTGATTATATCCAGGAAATTCAAGAGAAGTGGCCCATGGAAACTAGAGAACAATGGGACAAAACACCAGCAATATTCTATCATATACTGGTACAAGGGCTCCCAGAAGGAGTTCAGAAACAACTGAAGAAAGTGGTGGGAATGGAAGCAAAAGCATGGCCAGAAATACAACTGACAATAGTACATCATTGTAGGACATGGCAAGGTAAAATGAAACAAAAGGAAGAGGACAGGAAAACGGAAGAGGCTAAACTTGTACAGAAAAAACTTACTAAATACACAATGGAAGGGGCACTAATAACTACACCTGCAACAATGACACAAAGCCCCACACAAGTAGTGGCTGCACAAGACCCCTCCCAAATACAACCCTCCCAGACTATAACACAAAAGATGCCGCCACTCCAACCATACACGACCAACTTGGGAGGAGGATACTCAATGCCAAGAGCTGGGTATTATAATTACAATAGGGGAAGAGGAGGAATAATGAGAGGGAGAGGATACGGATATAACACACAACAACAGGTGGGAGGACTTAGAAATTCCTACCCCACCGGTCAACCAGTATACCAGGACAACACAGGAAGCTTTCCATGGCAGAGTAGGGAACCACCAGTGTGTTGGATTTGTGGATTAGTAGGGCACATTTCACGCACATGTAGAGTAAGACCAGGAACACCATCATGGAGCGAGCAGGGACAACTAAGGCCCACACAGGAACAGCAGGGGATACAGCAACAGCAGACGTTGCAACAGGGAAATGACCAGCAACAACTAGTAACACAACAACAGCCACAGGCGTTCTCACTGCCACAACAACAGGTAGCGACAATACAACAACCCCAAGCACAACTAACACAACTGGGTAGGGTGACAGTACTAGGACACAACCCTTACACAGGAAACGGTCAATCATTGTACCCTCAATAGGACAGCCCACAGACGGCCTTGGTGTGTCCCATCCTGTCAGTAACCCCTAATAGTGCGGAGGAACCACGCATAGAGGTAACGATAGGTGACAAAAAGTTATCATTCCTTGTTGATACCGGGGCGACCCGGTCTTGCATAAGGGAAGGTAAGTTTAAGATGTCAGGCGAAGCCATGAACACTCAAGGATTCTCTGGGGCTAGGGGATTGGTTCCCTTTACTGAAAACGTTCCCTTATCAATAGGGGATTACGACATATCAGTCCCACTTTTATATTCTAGGGCCTCACCAGTAAATATACTGGGGAGAGACATCATGAACAGGTTGAATATGACGATCTCCTTTACGGAAAACGGCATAATTTGCTCTACTCCAGGGATCAACATGCTCACAGCACGAAAATCATGCAAGCATACTGCGGACAGACAGCGATTAGGGCTGAGCCAGTTGATGGTGAACTATTCCAGTACGGGACAGACATGGCATTTGCCTGGATGCCAGGGATAGAAGGAAAGATCTGGAGGAGGCCAGCAGCCTATTTGTTCAGACCAGAAACTCCAGCCAATGAACCAGAAGGAAAGGTGATTTCAGTGAACATAGAGAGCATCATAGCAACAGCTGATTACATTGCAGTGCATGCCCAAGACAGCGAAGGAAGAGCATGGAGAGCAGTAATAGCACTAGCAGAGGGATGTAGACTCACCCAGGTGTCAGACGAGGAGCTCTTCTCAGAAGAAAAGGAGGAAGGTGAAATGGTGTTTATGATGAGTGTGGAGATATGGCTAAGAGTGGCGTATAAACAAGTGGCCCAAAAAATTGCAATGGCACTTGAGGCACCCGCATCCACCCCAGTTCCCTTCTTTGAGGAGGATATGGCAAAGGTACCCACATCGCTATGGACTACTAGCCCCTATGACGTAGGATGTATAAAAAGTATTGGGGGTGTAAGGATAAAATTGAAAAAAGGTGCAATACTCCCCAGAGTAAAACAGTACCCACTATCAAAAGAGGCAGATGAGGACATATATGAAACCATAACGGCCCTCATAAATAATGGCATACTGGTCCCATCAGAATCACCATGTAACACAGCTGTATACCCAGTGTGCAAGGCTAAAGGGGGGTCTTGGCGCTTCATACAGGACCTCAGGCCCTTGAACAACATAGTGGAAGCAGAGTACCCCATAGCAGCAAACCCGGCCACAATATTGTGTGGCATTCCAGCAGAGGCATCACGATTTACAGTGATCGACCTTAAAAATGCTTTTTTCTCAATACCATTGCACCCAGACTCACAAGATTTGACACGCTTCACGTACAGAAACACAAAGTGGAAACACACTAGATTGCCACAAGGGTACTGCGAGTCACCCTCAATATTCAACAGAGTAATACAGATGGATTTGGGTAACATTGAAGTAGAAATCACAGTGTTGCAGTATGTAGACGACATAATAATTTGCAGCACAAACAAAAAAAGATGCAGAGAGGACTCATTAAAAATGCTGACAATATTGGCTGAAAAAGGTTACAAGGTAGACATGGAAAAGTTACAGTACTGTCAGGAACAGGTACTTTACATTGGTCAGCTCATATCCCAACATGAGCATGGGTATTTGATTACAGCTCATACATAGGACCCCTGCTTGAGGGGTTAAAAGAAGCTAACAAAGGGGAGAAACAGTTGGGGTGGACAATGGAAATGAAAGAGGCTTTTGATGAACTGAAAGATGCGATATCAACTGCTCCAGTACTGGCCACCCCAGATTATGAGCGACAATTTTTCATATTTTCACATTGCAACTCAGCAGTAATGAAAGCAGTGTTGGCTCAAAAAACAAGCATGGGCTACAAACCAGTAGCGTTTTACAGCGACCAATTAGATCCTGTAATGTTGGGTCATTTCCCTTGCGAACAAGGGCTCGCCGCAGCTGCTTTTGCGGTAGAAAAAGCGTCAGCAATCACCATGGGGTGCCCAACCACACTATTTGTGGAACATGCACTATTTGCAATACTGAATAAACCCAAGTCCACCCTAACCACGCAGAGGGCATCAGGTTATGAGATCATCTTATCTAGAGCTGAACTATCAATTGTTAGATGTAGCACGGTCAACCCTGCAAGGTTTTTAGCAGAAGTAATTGAGGAAGGAGATTATGCACACGATTGTACGCAAACCACTGAAATGTACTCATGTGCTAGAAAAGTTGAATAAAATGCACTAGAGGGAGGTGAGCTCCTGTTCATTGATGGGTCATCAACAATTGACCAAAAAGATGGGATAAGGAGGACTGGGGCAGCGGTGGTGAAAATGATGGAGGTACCGGTGTGTGTGGCAATGAAATGTGTGCAATTACCACAGCATTACTCTGCTCAAGCGGCAGAGCTAATTGCTCTGATCTTGGCGTTGAAGGAAAGCTTTAATAAACGAGTGACCATATATTCTGACAGCGCATATGTTACGTCCACTGTCCACTCAGGGCTGTCAAAATGGAGAAGAAGAGGGTTTAGAAGAGCTGACGGCACTCCAGTGCAACATGCTCTTTTATTGGCGGAACTAATTGAAGTAATAAACAACCCCCAGGAATTAGCCTTGGTCAAGTGTACTGCACACACCAATGGAGAAGATCATGTCTCAAGAGGGAATGCAGCGGCAGACGCACATGCGAAGTATGCTGCATACTTTGGTGAGATATGGAACCCCCCAGAGTCAGACAGAGGGAGAGGGAGGGGAATGGCTAAGTAGATGTTGATAAGAGAAGGGTACACCCATCTCCCAGCCACACAGATAATGGAGCTACAAGCGGCTGCACCAATGGCAGAAAAAGAAATATGGGTAAAAAGAGGATGCACAATGTCACCAACTGACGCACTATGGCGCCAGGGTAACACTGGAAAAATTGTAATACCACTGGCACTATTGAATACGCCCTGAGCCAACTACACCACACAGCCCATACAGGCAAGGAAGTAATTGCAGCACGAATTAGGGACGACTGGTTTTGCCCCGAGTTAAATTCTCATGTGTCAAATTTTATAAGTAACTGTCTCACATGTCAACAGTTTACGGCCGGTCACACTCTGAAGGTGATAAAAGGTACTATACCCCGGCCAGAGGGACCCTTCCGACATCTCCATATTGACTATGTTGATATGATCAACGTATGTCAAGGAAACAGGTATATGATTGTAGTAGTATGCCCATTTTCGAGGTGGATTGAAGCAGGACCATGTTCACACCCAGATGCATTCAGAGCAGCTAAATTCCTAGTGAGGGAGGTCTTCCCCAGGTGGGGGGTGTGCGAGGTACTGCGGTCAGATAATGGCCCACATTTCGCAAACAAAATGTTCCAGCACATCACGTCCTTATTGAGCATCAAGCATAAATTTGCATGTGCATACCACCCACAGGCCAATGGTGTATGCGAACGCCTGAACGGCTTACTAAAAGAGGCAATTGCAAAAATACAGCAAACAACAAAAAAGAGTTGGTTGTATTGCCTTCCGCTAGCCCTATTTGAGCTAAGGAATAGACCAGGTTCCGACCACCACCTCACCCCTCACGAGGTGGTTACCGGACGTCAAATGCGCCTTCCTCTGACACCAACATCAAGAGCATTCACAGACCACGATAGTACTGCCACTGTTTTTGGTGATGAAATGTACCAATATGTGTCTTCTTTGATTACTAGTGTAGTGTTTGTGTCTCAACAGCTCGAGCGCACACGGGGCGGGTCTAACAGTGATCAACAAGAACACGCGGATAAAGAATTGGAAAAGGAAAGATTGTGTAAAATTGCTAAAGGTGACCACGTGCTACTCCGCAATTTCAACAGGAAGTGGAACAGCCCACGCTTCACTGGCCCCCATCTGGTAGAGGAGATATCAACGAGAGCAGTAAAGTTACAGGACAAACGTGCCTGGAATCACCTACATGACGTAAAGATCTACAAACTCCAGACCCGCCCCAGCGCCACCGACAGGGCCATCGGAAGAACAACAACAGCGTCACCAACGGAGGAAGAGACTTCTGCCATTGCTGACGGCTTAAGTGTCCCCATACCCTGTCAACCCCACCCCCAGACCTCCCAGAGACAACTATTGGACCCACCCACCCCATGGTCACACGATCAAAGAGTAAACAGACTTCCGCCAGCTAAGCCCCAAACCCTCTGCCCATTGACCCCCTACCCACTGCAGTAACGACCGAACTGAAGGACATTGTTTTGCACATATACACACGTAAACACTTGAATGTTCTCTTTTTCTTTTCTCTCGCACATGCAGGTACTGCGTATTATTGTACTGTTAAGAAAGTAGCTAACTAACAAATTCACTGCCTAGGAGTAGATGGTTCCCTCAGATGATAACTACCCAGAAGAATTGTCACACCAATTTGTATATGAAGTAAGAAGGCCAACGTACCTGAACAAAAGGAGGGTACGTGTCTACTACACAGCATTCCTCTTGGCCATAGAATATTCAATGCCCCACCTCCACCCATACTTGCCTGCCCTAAGAGATAGATCACTTAGAGTGGCGTGGGAACAGCTCTTCGCCTGGGCACTGAATGACTATCTGATAGGGAGGGCTTAAAAAACAACCACTAACCTTAATAACAAGCATATTGAGAATTTTCAGGCGGGCAACTTTAACATTGCAAGAATAAGCTGCCGGATTGCAGCAAGGTAAGAGCAAAATGCCGGTGAAATTAGCCTTTGTAATAAAATTGATAGGGATTTTGATGATCACCGGGTTCTTGGCTGCCTCTGTATGGCAGTACAGCTATGCTATGAATATTGTTGCTGTACCCAAACCTAATATACCCCCACCCCCAGCTGCAACAGGTGTTACGTCAGGTGGTATTAGTATAATCCCACACAAAGAAAATAGAGTTAAACGCAGCACATACTCAGATAATAAAGGTATTGACAACTACATACAAGATTCAGCACACATCTCAAACAACATGTGGTATCAACACATGACCCACATAGGTAAGCAGACAACAGAAGACAGCTGCTACGTTTGCTCATTAATTCCATATGCCATGAGCGCTTCTCGAACATTCGTTGCTACAGAAATAGATGAAAAGACAGCACGATGCATAATATACCTGGCACTGTTCCAAACGAAAGGAAGATTTCAAGGGACAGTGGTGCAATTGGTATGGAAAACACGAGACACATATCCATATGAAAACAACTTCCTCAAGACGTATTTAAGTTACCACAAGAAAAGTTTACATACTGAAGCCTTCAGATACATGACAAGTGGTCCTGAAAAAGGAGAAACAAAGAAGGTAACACTACAGTACCTACCATGTGATTGGTATGCCACTGAAGTTCCTGGTAAAACAGGATGTTGGGAGAGGCCACTGGTGACGATAACAGGGAAGGTGTACTTGGACAACAAATGGGAGATAGAAGTGGTTGGCAGCAACATGATAACAAAAGAAACTATTTCAACTATCGATGGACACAACCACAGATGTTGGACGACTTGGATCAAGTACGTACCCATGCTCACGTGGATAGAGAAGGATGAAGACCCAATAATAATACTGCCGCTAACTGCGCCTAAGGTATGCTACCAACATAAAGGAGAGGTGGACGTAGGATATAACACCAACTGTGCAAGCGTGATGGAGCTACCTGAGGGGGGAGCAGGAACAGCAGTGATAATGGACCATTACTGGGCCTGCGGAGAAAAGGCATACCACACACTGCCCCCCCTGTGGAATGGTATATGCACAATAGTGCACGTTAATGTACCATCACTAGTGGTACCCCAGAAACACGTGAATATGGCCAACTTCCCCAAAATGGATGAAGGGAACGAGAGGAAGAAGAGATCTGTACAACCTCAGAAGGGGCCAGAGAACAAAACCAACAGCAATAATACTGTCCTGAATAGAAAGAAAAGACAAGGAGAACCTCTGACAGGAAATTACCTATGGGGTAGATCAGAAACAGCACTCACCTCAATTCCGCCAGAACACAGACTATTTAGCAGAGCAGCAATGTTCTTCTCCTCAATAATACATCCGGGATTACAGGCTTACGCAAATGCAAAATGGCTCCAGATAACTAGATGGGAACTAATGATGACCATCAATTCTACAGTGAATGGATTCAACGCAATAAAAGAGGAACTGCGCGCAGTGAGGATGGTGGCACTTCAGAACAGATATGTACTGGACCTCCTCACAGCAATGGAAGGAAGAGTTTGCGCAAAGATAGGACAATCATGCTGTACATTCATCCCTGCCAATGATGCTGACAACGGTACACTGACAGAAGCAGTTTCACAATTGGCCCAGATGCACTCTAAAATGATGGATGAAAGTAAAGGTGTAACAAAGGATGGAAGCTGGTTTTCAATATTATGGTCATGGATGCCATCATGGTGGCATATGGACTGAAGGTTAAAGTTGGATGTACTATTTTGGCTGGAGCTACACTGATCATAATAAGATTTTGGAAAGCCCGGAAGGCACGCACCACAGACGAAATGATTGAAATGGCCGGTATGCACCCCTTGATGCCAGAAGATGACGGCCAACACACAGGTATGATAATACAAGAGAGAGAGAAGTTGCGCAATCAGATCACCACCAACCACCTGGACCCACCATCTGTGAAGCTCGAAAACCCAAGAAACCCAAGGAGCTACATAGGGAAATGGGTATACTGCACTCCTGGGGGAACCTGTGAATACATGTATTGGTCATTTGAGGACCATGTTAACCACTATGGACATTTGGGAGGAATAACTAAAATATGGAGAGTGAGAGGAGATAAAGAAAAGGATATGTTTGTGGTCGACAAGTCGACCAGAGGGGGGACTGAAGTGGGAGAATGGAACAACAGGCTCCCACCAATCCCCTCTTGCGCTTGGCCTAGAGGATCACGGCCTAGGCACCTGCCACGAGATGAGTTTGCCCATCTACCAGACGACCAAATACCTTGGTACAGGAACCTACGGATGTGCCCACCTACCTGCCCTACCTGCCCAGCAGCTCGCCCTACCCAGGCCGACACCTGCAACATGGATCAACTCGACTAAACCAACACATCGTTAGAGATGCCATGACGACCTAGCCAACGGTCACACCTGTACGACCATGAACACTGGACACTCCTACACCAACCTACACGAAGTATATACTCAACGCTATGACGTAGGTGACGAACACATCCACGGACGTGCATCTTTATTATTTTTCACATAGGCTTTTAAGATGCAGAAACGCAAGACGCACAATGAGCTTATCTAAATGGCTTGCTTACGCTTCACATAAACCCTATAACCTAAAGCGCCTGTGCACTCAACGGCTCCATTTATGCACCTGATTCAAGTAGGCCGCAATCAAGAGCTTCCATGAACATTAAAAGGAACAAGAGTCCGGTTGCTGATCCTGCAGAATGAGCTCGGCGAAAAGCAGACAGCCAAGCCACAATGTTGCAATCTCGCACGCCGCACACCAACGTCAAGGTCGCACCTGCAAATTAAACAAGGCACACAGTGGGAAAAACAATATTAATTGTGCAGAATTCGGCCTCAAACACGGTCCCGCCTCATGTGACCAAGCCAAACCTGAAAGGATGCCAAGGCTAGGAGAACGGAGGCGCCTGGATCCCTCGTTACAAGACACAGGCAGATACAAATAAAAGACTCAATGGACATCTGCGACAGTGGGAGTAGTCGGCCTTCCAGCCTATGAATAAATCCTCGCATTGTCTACACGTACCCATAGTGAAACATTGTTGCAGCTGACAGGTACACCGCGAGCTGGGAACGGCGATGGTCCCAGGCTGGGAGGCTCGCGAGCGCACCAATCAGAACATGGGGCTCTTATCACTGACGCCATTAACATTGACCAATCCTCAGGGGTCTTCATGTAACAATTCTCATGTATCTAATTGCAGGGACAACCCAGGTATACCACCTGACTGACCCTCAGCCACTAATACCCTTCTCTATATGTATGGTATACTAACCCTACCACTCAAGTAACCAATCCAGAGTGGAGATAGGTTTTTTGCTAACTTTTCGAGGTGACGCAAGTAGCGCGTCATACCAAGGTAAAAAGGGCCTGCGAGCCCCACGATTGTGTGTGTGTCAGGACGGACGCGTACGATCCTTGACCCATCCCTGCCGTTTGTATAATAAACAGCAGAACCACCTTGCTTCTTGCGTGTGCCTCATACTCATTTTTGTGATACGCGGGAGGAGTTGGGGCCTCCCTGCCCGGAGGTCCGCGGACGGCCCAGCCGACCCCGGCAGAATTTCCCCCCGACAATACTGACGCATGTCTCACTGATATGGAAAGCAGCACACAAACATATGGGTTGGGATACCAAAATCACCCCAATACAGCCACTATGGGGAAATAGGAACCTACCTGAAGTGAATAAACTCCCGAGATGGCCTAACTGGAGAAACCTTGAGATTAACACAATAAGAGATGTCATTGCAGACGGCACACTGGTACCTTTTGAGGCCCTGATGTCCTGCTTCCACCTCTCAGCTACTGAACACTACCACTACACACAATTACAACACGTACTACGCTCCTACCTCCCAGAGTAGGGAATATGCTTGAAAGCACTTCTCTTGAATGAAATATAGTTCATACGAGGGTTGATAATAAAACCACATTAACAATGTACAATGTTATAACCTCCATTGCCACCACCAACCTCTTGAGCCAAAAATCGAAATGGGAAAGAGACATTGGAATCATACAAGTGGAGGACTGGATAACGGCCCTGATCTTTCCCGGGCAAAATTACAATCTCTGCAAGGCTCCAACTTATACAGTTGAAAATACTGCATAGAATATATTACCCACGGGTTGCGTTTCATAGATGGGGGAAAAGTGATGACCCGTTCTGTCTTCGTTGTAAAAGGGTGGAGGGCACTTTCTTCCACATATTATGGGAATGCACCTACATCCAGCAGTACTGGCAGCAGTGCTGCAACAAACTCTCACGTGTATTGGGGAAAGAGATACACAGAGATCCAAAGCTGTTGCTGCTTGGAATAGAGGAAGAGGGGAATTGTCCAGATATGAGATACTGTTTGTCTCAACAACCACAGCATTAATCAAATGAAATATTGCAAAGCTTTGGGGCTCCGCAATAAGCCCACAATTTGTGCAATGGATCACTGTTGTAAACATATGTGTGATGATGGAGCGGAGAGTATACACAGCCAGAGGTTGCCCGAAAAAAGCAGATAAAATATGGCAAAGATGGGAAGATGAGCAGTCAACATTGCAGATGACCGTGTGTCAAACGTCGGTCGATGGTGACTCAGGACACTCTGATAGACAGGCTGGCAAGCGGCGAACAACCCTTTTAGACCCCCTTTGTTTTTTGGTTTTTGTTCTCGTTTTCGTTCTCTTTTGAACGTGTGAGAGTTTAAGGAAGGTCTCTAGAGACCAATTAAGGCCTTAATGTCTTGTAATATTTCCACTTTCTTACAATGCAAAACCAATAAAGTGTGTTATAAAAAAAAAAGGTTTGCGTCTTTTGACCCATGGCCAGATGGCTCCCCAGACCTGGAGTCTCCCTATTTTTCTTTGAAGACCTTGTGCCCCGTTCATTACCATTTCACTTGAATCAACATATTCATCCCACTGTTCAAGACTCATACCTGGAGCTTTTCCTCTGACTTCATGCCACCACCACCCCAGGCAAAGGATTTCCATATTTCCCATTAAAGACCATGTCCCTGCAATCAAAATATGTATGTCACCATCAATGAGGGCATAGGCGTATTCCACTCAAAGTCTATTCTCACCTTGTCTCTGCACTCAAAATGGTTGAGTGTGGGCCCACGTTCTTTCACGAAATGTAATGCCATCAGTCTTGCACCTATCTCAGAGTTTACACATAGCCATAAAAGGGTATCTCTTGATTGTATATCTTTCCCCTAAAAAAATGGACCAACAAAATGTAAGGTCAGTCCTTCACATATGCACCCACTTTTCCAAGTGTTTATAAACAACTTCAAATCCTTAGCAAAACAAATCTGTGCATTCTACTAGGGATATTATCATTGCACAGCTATTTGTCTTTGTTGCAGAATCACTTCATATATTTTTTTAAACCAAAGGAAATGTAACTCTTCTTTACTATAGTTTTCTTGTTATCAATGAAGTGCATTGACAGTACATGATCTGCTCTTTCCCTTAAAATATTTTCTTTTCTATGTATCTCCAATATGTTGATCTATGTTCAGCATTTGAATGTATTTGTATACCTTTAAAGACTACATTAGATGATATTTTGTAACTATGTTATTTATTGTTATCGATCTCATCTTTTTGTGGCAACAGGGAAAGTCAAAGCACCTGATTTTGTTTGTTGTGGATTAAAGAGCATGCATTTATATGGGTGGGTGGGGAGCTTCGGTGTGAGAGTTGCAAGGCATTCATTGTTTTATAAATCAGTTGCATACTTTTTTATTTATGTATTTATTTATTTATTTATTTATTTATTTATTTATTTATTTATTTTGAAGCTTATATAGTGTGCCAAACTCAAATGCATCTGTGCACTTTCTTACAGAATGTGGACATTATAATTGTTGCACAAGTACGCAAAATACAGACATGCCGCAGAAAAAAGACATTACAGAAAGAGAAAGAAAGGGCAAAATAACATACAGAGAGTGCAGATTCAGTGAAGAGCAGGAGGGGGTGATGGCGAGATGGACTGATAGAATTACTTATTTACTTAGGCTTTGGGTGAAGAGGTGTGTTTTGAGTTGTTTCCAGAAGATCCAAAAGGAATCCTGAGATCTGAGTGGGAGCGGCAGTGTGTTCCAGAGTTTGCTTGCAATAGTGGGGAAGCTGCTACCGCCTTCATTTTGGAGCTTGAACATGAGGGTGTTGAGGCAGTGCTGATAGGCTGCTCTAGTAGGTCTAACGTGTTGTGTTTGGGTGATACTGTTGGACAGGTAGATGGGAGCCATCTATTGTAGGCCTTTGTGGGTGAGTGTGAGTAATTTGAATGTGATACATTCATTTACTGAGAGCCAGTGTTGTTGGTGTCTAATGGCTGAAATATGAGCTGATCTGGGAACATTGAGTGCGGCTCTAAGTGCATTGTTTTGGAGGACCTGTAACTTCCAGACATTCTGGAACTTAGTGCCGGCATATAGGGTGTTGCAATAGTCAAGGCGCGTAAGGACTAAGACCCTAGTTAATGTCAGGCAGCTGTCCGGAGGTAGGAATTTTCTGCATGCACTGATGAGTTTGCATGTGTACGAGGTGGCGGCATTTACTTGTTTATTAAGATTGAGTGAGGAGTCTAAGTAGAAGCCGAGCGTTTTTACCTCTTTGGAGACTTTGATGATGTGTCCATAAGAGTTTATTTAATTTGGAGATTCTATGTTGAGAGCTGATGATTAGCAGCTCGGTCTTATCGTCATTTAAACATAATGCGAGCTGCGCCAGAAATTCTTGAATGGAAAGGTATATGGAGTTGAGGCTGGCTGTGGCGGAGGCATGTTCTCCCGTGAATGGGATGAGGACATGCGTGTCAGCTGCGTAATTGGTATAGGTGACACCCAGATGATCGAGCTGGTCAAAGAATGGCTTTGTGAAAATATTGACCAAAGTGGGGGCCATGCAGGAGCCTTGTGGCACCGCACATGCCACTGGGGAGTGGGGTGCTTCGGCTTTAGGGGAGAAGACTTTCATAGTTCTGTCACTGAGAAAGGATTTTATCCAACGTGTGGTGTTTGAGGAGAAGTTAGCTGCTGAGGTTAGGTGGTTGGACAGAATATTGTGGTTCACCGTATCGAATGCAGTGAGATGTCTGGGAGAAGAAGTACCCCTAGTTTCACTTAGTCCTTCAGGTTGTCCATTTTTGTTTTCAAATCGAGAAGTGCTGTTTCTGTCCTGTGTCTCGGGTGGAAGCCAGATTGGCGTAACCCCAGGATGTTGTTAGCTTCCAGGTATTTCTGAATTTGTGTGTATGCTACTCTATCCAGGATTTTCAGGCAAAACAGTACCGTTGTTAAAGGGCAGTAGTTCGTGGGGGTGTTAGGGTCAAGGGTGTTTTTTTTTAATAGAGCTAGTAAACATGCGTTTTTAGGTCATTTTGGATGCAGTGATTATTGAAGGAGGCATTGATAAGACTGGTGATGAATGGGGCTAGTATAGGTGTGACGTTTTTCATTATTGTGGGTGGGCAGGGCTCACCTTTTCATCTTGATGGTTTTAAGCTAAAGATGAATTTCAGAACTTCTGGGATGGTGACCTCCATGAAGTCGAATTGTCGAAATTCCTTGAAGTTGGTGGTGGTAGCGGACGGAAGTAGTGTTTTGTGTAGTTTGGCTATGCTGTTCTTTTTGGCTTCAATTGTAGATTGGAGACAATTGATTTTGTTTTGGAGAGCATTTTGAATGTTCTTGCACCATTTAGCATCTTTATTGCATTCTGTCGTTAAGTAATTGCCGTTGGTCAGAAGTACTTATTGTTTGTAATCTCTGGAGGCAGTGTCAAAGAACTTTTTGTTAGCTGATGTGGGTGAATTTTTCCAAAGTGATTCTGCTTTTCTTTTCCTTAATAATAATAATTTTGCATTTATGTAGCGCTATGAACCCTCAGGTATCTGAGTGCTGCTTATTATTACCCACGGTGTGTGGTGCTCATTTATTGACCTTGGAAGGATGAAATGCTGATTTGGCCCTGCCAGGATTTGAACCTGCGTTAGCAAGATCTGCACGGATGTCAAAACAAGTGCTCTACTCGCTGTGCCACTTGACCGGCCAAACTGGTAAGGCTTATGTCTTTGATAGTAACTTTGGTAGTTAATACTTTTTTATTAAAAAAACTTTAATAACTTTGATAGTTATTTTTGTAAATAACATTTTTGAACTTTAGTATTTCTTGAGCATCAAGCAATGCCTTCCTGTATTTCAGCCTTACTAAGACATCCTGTGCAATGCTGTATTTTACTGGAGGGGATCTCTTTGATACGATTATGTTTGCTCAACTGTTGCTTCACAACTTACGAGCTTAACAGCAGAGCCAATGATGTATTTGAGGATGTGAGGGGTAATCGATTCCGCTTGAGCAGCAACTATTCCTCAGAAGATATGTAGGAAACATAAATGTTCACAGAAAATGTCCTAGCCTAACCTGTAGGTTACATTCCAATGCTGCTCCTGCTGTGTTCATCACACGCAGATTCAGGCAAATAACCACCAATAATTATTGAACATATATTAGTCCCACTATCCATATAACATGTGTTGCGATTTCTACTGCTATGATTGTCTGTCCAATTTCTTTCATCGAATATCCTCTTTTTAAAATGGTTAACTTTATGTATGCTTACGTTCCCAACTTTTCAGAACAAAAACAATTCATAGCAATGTCACCCTTCCTGTTAACAATACTTGTAATATCTGTGTGTTCTCAGTTTTATTTAGTTCATTAATTTAAACAGTTTTAATTATGTAGACAAAGCAGATGGAAGTGAAACCATGTACTTCAAACAAAATGGCAGGCACTTCGTCTAATCATCCGGGGAGTCCTTACTAGATTTCAATATAATGTATTACATTGTCCATGTTTTAGATGTGCTATTTGTTTTCTATCGAGAATGTTCATGAATATATCCAGGATCCAGCTTCAACGTCTACTAGTTTTCCAGGAACACTTGCCTTTCAAATTCTCTTATTTTCATTCTTAATTTGTTAATCATTCCTTTCATCCTGTTTTCCATTTTCACTTAACTAGTAATCTTTAGTTATATTACTATCTTTATGTATATATGTCATTATTTTAAATGACTAGATTTAATATACAGTAGGATGAAGTACAGTTCATCATCAACATACTCTTCTTCCTTTGGAACTTCGTTATGATATATGACTTTTTTTAATGATTTATATCCTCCCTCACCATCCATGCCACTCTAGAAATAGAAGCAGAACTTAGTCCCATTTCTATTTAGTATTGCAGTAGTCATCTTTTTGTATGGGCTTTTGAGCATGCAAAATATGCATGCATCCATCGCCTGTCAAAAAGTACATACTTTTTCACTATTTGCACCACAGAGGGATCCCTAGGGTGCACATATCTGTCACCCTCACATTCGGGGCATGGAGATCTGGTAACGACTCGGAGACCTTGCAGAGGCATTCCTTTGTTTGGGCTTCGCTAGGCTCATCCTGAGCACAGCGATGATAGCTATAGTGTCACCTTTCTGCTCTCAGCACTATCTCTCTTACCAAGTTCACAATCTGCCTTTGGGATCTCTGGCTGTAACACCTGAGCAGGTAAACCTTTCAGGATATATAGTTGCCATGCTCTGTTGCAAGATTCCTACAATCTCTCATAAGACCCTGAGATACATTATCATGATTTATGGTGTTCCCATTATTGCCAAATATATACAATCTAAATTTCATCAAGAGTTGCACTAGAGCTGCACAATTGATGACATGATAATTAGCTAGATGAGTGGTAAGTGTGTGGAACAGTCAGCCTTAAGCTGTTCATCGTTTTGTGTGCAACTTGCTCTAGTACAAGTGTTCATTTGCAAGCCAGCAGTCGGGCATTTTCTGCATTTCTGCTGTTTAGGTTTTCAAAAATAACTGAAACACATGATTGACTTTGAAACATAAATGCAAGCTGTGATTCTTGGCTGGGATTGAAGTGAGTTTACAGTTTAGTAAAACATAAAAAGGGTGTTGTTCTGGCAGAAATCCACATTGTGAAAGTATGTTTTACAGTATCAAATCGCATTGTTTCTGCTTATGGCTGATCTCATTTCTGTTGATCACTGTATGATTGGCACTATTTATTTAAACGCAGTAACCCATTATTACAAATGCTGTACTAGGTTATCTCTGCACTTCACGAAAATGAAACATTTCAGCTTTGAAATTATAAGCAGTCTAGGGGCTGGTTCACAAAAGCGTTTTATAACGGCACACTCCCATTGAAAAACGCTCTGCCAATCAGGTCATGTGTCGATTTCCAATCTTTGCTTCATACAATGTAAACAATCTTGCTGCCAAGATTATTGTCATCGTTTCACAGGAACGCACATGTATCTGTTTTCAAGACATCTTTAATATGCGTTTAGAAAGACGAAGCCAAAGTTAAAAACATAGAATGATGCAGTTCACATTGTCTTGTTACATTCAATATTGCAGGAAATCGGCATTTATATTTTCATGCTTGGCTGTGCCTGCGCTGCAAGGTAATGTGCGAATTTTAGGGTTATTGGAAACTCAGAAGGCAGGAGCCTTGTGGAAAATAGCTAGTGATCCAATTTCAAACAGTTTTTGAGCCATGTCTGAGCTAACAACCCGTGCAGAACAGAAACACAAAATACAACTTGACACAGGCTTACCAGTATACAGAATGGATCATTGTTCTATTGTTATTCATAAACATTGGTCTCTCATATCTCTCCGAGCCTTGGATATTAATGATAAACTACATTCTCTTATCATTTTTGCCAGCCTGAAATTTGCTCTTTTAAATCTATCCCGAAAATCAAACCTTCTACATGTGGCATTGATACATTTTAGCAAAATAAACGAGGAGGTGATGGCTGGAAGGTTTAGAATTAATCTTAACCTCTGGCATTGCTCTGAGTACCTCTCCAGTCCATCATTCTTCGCCTACCAAGCCATTACAAAAGCAGAAAGACCATATGCAAATCAGGCTTCATCACACCCCAAAGGGGGCAGTACAGCCCAAACTACTTGGTCACATCCCTTCTGAATGAGACCACAAGAATCCCCAAACATGTTTTGGCCTTGTTGTGCCTCATCAGTGAGGCACATCTTGGGTCTCTAGGCCCAGCAGTCACAGGGCCCATGTCTGGGAAAACCCGTCCCACTCAGGGTGACTATAACAAACAAAAGGGAGATGGTTGGAAGGTTTATTACTCTTAACCTCTGCCATTGCTCCGGGCTACCCTCCAGACCATTGTGCTTTCCCTGTCAAGCCTTTACTAAAGAGGAATGACCATATGCAAAACAGGCTTGGTCCCGCTCCAAAGGGAGTAGTCCTGTGCCAACTGCTTATAGCATCCTTTCTGCACAAGACCACACGCATCCCCAGACATGTTTTGGCCTCATTGGGCCTCATTAGTGAAGAGTAGCTCGAGTCTCTTTGGCCAACAGGCACAGGGCCATGTTTGGGCATACATGTCCCATTCGGGGTGACTACAGCAAAACAAAAGGGTGATGGTTGGAAGGTTTAGAATTAATCTTAACCTCTGGCATTGTACTGGGTAACCCTCCAGACCATCGTTCTTCACTAACCAAGCCATTACAAAAATGGAGAGATCATATGCGAATCAGGCTTTGTCCCACCCCAAAGGGGCAGTCCAGTCCAAACTGCTTTCCCTCCTGCACAAGACCACAAGCATCCCCAGACATGCTTTGGCCTCATTAGGCCTCATCAGTGAGGAGTAGCTTGGGTCGCTAGTCCTCACTGGCACAGGACTCACATTTGGGCATACCCATCCCACTCGGGGTGACTATAACAAAACAAAAGGGGTAATGGCCTGGAGGGCTGCCCAGAGCTGTGCCCATGGTTATAATTTATTCAAATCCTTCCTAAAATCCACCTTTGGTTTTGTATTGATAAATATTAGATCAGCATTTAAAGACAGCCCCGAAACTCAAAGCTTTATTCTACAATATATCCTGGCCATACAACAATTTGATTATCAGACGATTGCCTAACAATTCTATCAGATACCAATCCAACTGAAAGTCATCACGAGGTGGTGGTCCATCCAGAAAATATGTGTTTATGATGGAAATGATTCCTTGCAGGTCACAGTTAAACTATGAAATATGTTCATCTCTCTCCTTCTAACACTGGATCAACCATATCATGTTCTAGTATTATTTCAACCCTCCTAAATATGACTGTAAATTCCAAAGTCAACTAGCTGATCTCAGAGCTTCATTCCAGGGTCAACGCAGAACCTGATGATTCTAGGAGTTTTTACTCTCCATATTTGACAACAATGTAAACATATTAATTCACAAAACCTTGCATAGCTAGCAGATTTAGCACTAATTCAGAATGTGTGCAATGCCACCTGCATAGCACACCATCAACTAGGGCTAATCTTTTTAGGAAAGTCAGATTTGTTATTCTCTCCCTCCTCGGTTATTGTGGTTAGACTGAATACTAAATATTCATAAATATTGCTTCCTCCTGGAAAATACAAAGACATCTATACTCAATATGATACATCTAATGCAAATAATGACACACATGTTTGGTTCAGAGATATTTTAAATCACTATGTCCCAGAAGTCTGCTAAAATCTGAAAGATGTGGTGTTCTCAAAAGTTAAAGGAAATTAAAATTGTGAAAAGATATTGAGAGCATGTGATTTCTCTACCCTTGACACTGAATTACAGAATTCCTTTCCATTATCAATGAGTCAGATGGATGTTGAGAAGTCCTTCAGGAAAGTGGTGAAAACTCGCCTTCACTACAATGAAGGGTGTACTTCGATACTCTATTACTATCTGCTTAGACCTTGTCATACAAATTCCTTACATTGTCAAAATCCTATCTTTGTAAGCAGATACTATCGCCTAGTTATTCGACTGACAAATCACCTGTAGCATCTTTCATTTAGCACCAATACATCACCAAGTTGGTGATGTTTTTTTGATCTCTATATAAAAGGTAATTTCCTTCGTGTATGATGTAAACGTCGTCATTTTATTAAGGGCACAGATGAGACTATTATGAATCTTAACCCTTTATCTTTACTGACAGCTGCAAGTATTGGTCTCTTTTAGGTAACTTCAAAATACAACTACAAATCCCAACAATCGTGGATGGCTTCTCAGTCTTTGGATGGCATTATTCTGCCATAAATGTGCCCCCTACCCTCTCAGTTATCCTCTTTTATAGAAGGTACCATGTTTGATCTTCATAGAGATTTGGAATGGAACCAAACCACTGTCAGCTCCCAAAGTGGAAACACTAAACAAAACAAATTGTTTGATGCAAGGGAACGGAAGAAATATTTTCAATGACCAAGTGGCAGGACAATTCTCGTCTCCCTGCCCTCAACAAAAAAATTACATTTTACGTTGTACACTAGCAAAATAGCCATCTTATGGCAGGTCACAAGGCATCCTATCATGCAAGTTCAAAGTGTAGATAAGACAGTAGACAAAAGAAGTTCAATAGGGTTACAAAAGAAAGTGCTAAACACAGATTAATTTGAAAACTCTGCAATCCTTTAAGATATCTTCAATTTGAGACGTATCCCAAAAGTCCCTTCTGTCGGAATGTTCACACCTGCCAGTGACATTGCCCACCTGACCCAATTACCAAAATGGGTGCTGAAACTAGTTGATAGGGTTTCTGAAAATAAAGAAATAAGTTGACAAATCAACTTCTGTCCTAAAGAATTACAAGGATGAGTAGGGGCTAAAGAGCCCACTCAGCCCTCACACTTCTACAAACAAACAAACAATTAACAAACAAAGAGCCAACATAATCGTAAAGGTGAAACAGGCATAGTCACAACGTATACCTCCTTTACCTTTCGTGGTAACATGGGTCGAGGGAACACTAGTCTCGCAAGAGGTGTGTGAATGTTGTGCAGTAGCAACACAAGAGTGAGGTATAACAGTCAAAATAAAGGAATCCGCAATTGAGTCTCTATAAAAATATATACTTTAATCAAACATACTATGTACAATAATAACTAACTGTAGAAGCAACAAAGAATAAGCACAGATAAATCAGATACAGTCATAAGAAAAGGGGAGAAAATGCAATTAAAAGACCACAATGTTCAAAAGGATATGTCTTGAGCTTGCAAAAGGGATTAAGATGAGGTAGCTAGCTCTAAGGCCTAAGGCTGGATCAGAAGGGAGATATCAATCAGGGATACCACTGCAAATGTCTTGCCAGTTCAATGCAATAGAACTAGGCTTCTCTGCAGGTTCTTTTCAGTTTGAGGATTTGGCAGTCACAGCATTTCCTTGACTTCGAACACGCTTGAAACACAGCTCACAGTGGGTTAGTGTCAAAAACACAGGGAGCTGTGAGTCCCACTGAAGGTTCCCAATGGCCAATGTTAGTCCTTTTCCTGGGCTCCCAAATACGGGGAAGGCTGGCACACACCTTCAGCGGTCCTGAAACATGGTGAGGTTCCAGGAAACATTGTGACTGGAAAAGATGTGGTTTTGGTCCAGCAGCAGAGTTCACCCTTAATGGCTCCTGGGAATGGTTAGGGGACAGCGATCTCTTCTGCCTTGGACCACCTACCTTCAGCTTACAACTGGAGGACTTTAAAAAGGACTGCTCTCTCAGTAAGGTGCAGCAGAACTTTCCTCCATCTTCTCCACCTGTCTCATTACCCAAAGTACTTCACATATATATATATATATATATATATATATATATATATATATATATATATATATATATATATATATTAAGTTGCGCTACTAAAAACCTATGAAATTCAGTGAAAAAACTTTGTTAAAGGGACTTTATGGTTCCAAATAAAAACAAAAAACCCTTGAAATTTGCCAGTTATTTTAAGCTAAGTAACCATAACTCGCGCCACCACCGTGCACTGCTAAGCCTAACACCCAGGACATCAAAGATTACATCACAAATGCCATTAAAAGAAGAGAGAGAGAACAGTACCACTACCTAAAAACTCTGGGGGGGTATGTTTGATTGTTATATCATAACATAGGAACATTTAACAAATTCAAAAAGCAGCACACATACACATTATATGTAGTAATACATAAGAAATGTAACCCATATATGTAACACACTAACCATTCATTTAAATACAATATGTTCTAAAATGGAATATACCAAAAGAAGATAAATTGGCTTCCAACATAATTACCTCACAGACACTACAGAACTAAGAGCAATACCAGACCTACAGAGTACTTAGAACATATCTTACCTGAAATAGTCAGTGTACTTCATTTTACTTATATATTTATGAACGTTCTGTATTAGATTAAAAAAGAATACATTATCTTTTTTTTTCTCACAGAAATGTCTAGTACTCTGGAATGGCTAGAGGGGCATTTCCCACATGAGGAAATGTAGAAGATAGTGAAACTAATGGTAAACATTTTACAATATAAACCATTTAATTACTATTATTTTATATACATTTTACATATATATTTTTTTTGTACAGAGCATACCAAAATATAAAATACCTCTGAAGAAACTGTTATGGATAACACTCTTGACAGCATAAAATAAAACATGGATTTATTGTTGACCAATTTTAATAATTTTAAAACTTTTGTTGAAGATCATTTTAAAACAAAAACTTCATACCATTGTCCCACATGTACTTGTCCCCCCTCACCATATCCGCGTCAATTATCCCCAAACCCTCTCCATAACCCAAAACGTTTTGATGAGACTTCCATCCCTTCTTCACCTGATACTGATCATGTTGAAACCCCTAATTCTTCTGTTTTTGTTTCCGTTTCTGCCTCACCTTCTCTATCATAAATTATTAATATATGTTAGATAAAGTTACATTTTTATATTGTGTTGTAATTAGTTTCCGTATAAAAAAAAAACAATGTAGGTGTCCGCGGACAGCACGGGTGTTCTGAAATGTTCGTAAATAAACGAAAATGGAGGTGTCCTGAAGAACACTATACCTGTCTGTACTGTTCGCTAGCAAGTTTAAACTGTTCTAAGAACACATGCGGTGTCCTGAAATGTTCGTAAAGAAATGAAAATTAAAGTGTCCTGAAGAACACTATACCTGTCCGTAGTGTTCGCTAGCACGTTGAAACTGTTCTAAGAACACAATTGGTGTCCTGAAATGTTCATAAATAAACCAAAATGGAGGTGTCCTGAAGAACACTATACCTGTCGTACTGTTCGCTAGCAAGTTGAAACTGTTCTAAGAACACACGCAGTA
Organism: Ambystoma mexicanum; assembly: GCF_040938575.1. Lineage (NCBI taxonomy): Eukaryota > Metazoa > Chordata > Amphibia > Caudata > Ambystomatidae > Ambystoma > Ambystoma mexicanum. The sequence goes on along the minus strand of NC_090935.1, from coordinate 837,303,047 downwards.
TCCTGAAATGTTCGTAAAGAAACAAAAATTAAAGTGTCCTGAAGAACACTATACCTGTCCGTACTGTTCGCAAGCAAGTTAAAACTGTTCTAAGAACACAAGTAGTGTCCTGAAATGTTCATAAATAAACGAAAATGGAGGTGTCCTGAAGAACACTCTACCTGTCCGTACTGTTCGCTACCAACTTCAAACTGTTCTAGAACACATGCGGTGTCCATAAATGTTCGTTTGACATGTGCCGCACTTTTAATTACTTCAGGACCCGAAGATTGTCCGTAGAACATCAACGCGCATGCGCAAACCAATGTCCGTGCATTTGGTGTCCTGCGGACAGCTGCTTCCTTCGCGAACATGTTCGCGAAGCGATCATCTGACCGCGCCCATGCTGATCGCGTGTTCCGAATGTGGACTCTGTTCGTGTCCCCGAACAATTTAAAAGTACATTTAAATTCACAATATTTCTCAATAAAAACTCACCATAGCACAAGTCCCACATACTAATCCTGAGTTTCTACATACTTTTTGAAAGTTTTTGAACCTTTTTTTGTGTTCGATCTGTCCGCGGACAGCGCGCATGTCCGAGAACCGCATACAAGCAACACTATAAAAGACCACGCCCTAGAGCTTATTCTCATTGTGTTTCTGTCTATTTTTCAAAGCACAGCTATTTTTCCTGCAACTTGCAGATTACACCATCATCGAGATGGCATCCATGGCTGCACTACTGCACCTGCTTCAGCACCACCCCCACCCCCTCCACCACCACCACCTTCCCAAGGGCCTGAAGAGGGGAACAGGAGTGAGGATGCAGAGGAGTAAGAAGAGGATGGCGTGAATGAGGTAGAGGAAATCCCTACAACACGCACGAGGCATGAGTCTTGGGTGTGGCGGTTGTTTACCATTCATGGGAATGGTCCTAAGGCTCATGCGAACCGTAACACCTGCAATGAGTGCAAAATGGTACTCAGTCGCGGGAGGCATGGTTCATACAGCTTTGGGGCCACTACCATAAAGCGACACCTCAGGTCATTTCACTCTGGGGCCATTCGCAAGGTTGTACCTTGCGAGGAGCGTAGTAGGTTGATTTCCTCTACTTCATCCTCCGTTTCTGATCCTGGCATGACAAGGACCACCTCTCGGGACAGCATCTTCCTCAAGCTGCCTCACAGGCCTTACAGAATTCTGATGACCCTTACCTTTCGAGGGTCACACTTGTATGTATGTACTGCGACACAGTACTCTGCAGGGGGGAGCAACTTCGCAGTGCTTTTGAGACTATCGTCTCAGAGCATGAGAAAACCTGCTCACTACTCAAATAAAAGCCACTCTACATCTTCCTCTCTCAGCTCGTCCTTTCTTATCCCTGTGGTTGGTGTCCCCCCCTATACCCTCCTTTTCCCTCCTCTCCTATTGTGTTGTGTATAAAAAAACAAAAAAAATACAAAATAACAAAAATAAAAAAGGCTCTTTTCAGAGCCGCCTTTCACAGTTAAAAAATAGAATTGAAAATAAATGAAGCCGGGCCCTTTGTATTTTTTAGAAGTCCGCGGACAGTCCGTGGACATCTAAAAATTTGGGGTGCTACCCTATCATAACCATTGCAATTTTCTCTGGGAGGAAGTGGTGGCTCTGAAAAGAGCCTTTGTGAGGTTTTTGTATGTCAAAAATTATAAATACTCAACACCTACTTCAAAATGGATGCTGTCATTCTAAAAAAGGTCGCAATGCATTTTGTACATTTCTCAGAAAAATCTGATTGCCAGCATAAGTAAGATGGACTCCATCTCTGCGAAAAATGTATGTACTACGAAACATAATATTTTCATTGTGAAAAGAGGGCATGCCAAAATCTCTTAGAAAGGCGCAACCAGCCTTATTAACATTGTGCCTTGCTTTTTCCATTTGTGGACCAAATGAAGAAGAACAAAGCCACATTTGTCTCTGCGCAATACGTGAAAATATTACTTGAGAATTAGGAAACATGTCCATGACCTTCCCAAGTCCTTCTTTCATAGCAAATTGCAAAGCAATTCCAGACACATGTCCTAAACTGTTCCCTCCACAATGAAATACAATTATGTCTGGATATTGCTCTGTCTCCAAAGTATAACAGAGAGGTAGCAAGTCCAACCACTTCATTCCACGTACTCCATGCCAGTGAACTTCCACATGTTGAAATCCAAGATCTACAGCTACTCCACAGCTTTCTGCATGCACCTTCAACCAATGTATCACGAATCTCCCAAAATCCAAACAATCTGTTTTCTGAAACACACAGCCATAGCTATCTGTTGTTCTCTCAGCAAAAAAAGTATCTGAGAAACTCTCTTCTGGCACAACACATCCACAACATTTTCCTGACCAATCCCTTTCAGTGCTCATTCTTTTTTTTTGTAACTTTCTTTATTGGTTTTACAACAATGAAATGATAAGACATTACCAGACCATGCCCCGGTCAACGAGACCCCTTATCCCCCCTCCCTCCCTCGGAACGATGCCCGCTTGATGTTTAGCACAGTTTCTTATCAGTTCTAGTGTTTTCGTTATTCGGCACTCGTGGCTGCTATTGAGGTATCCGGTTGCTCGTGACAGTTCTGTGTTGGTGGTGGAGACTGTGAAATCGAGTCGTCGTCTGCATTTAACAGGTATGCTATGTGGAGGCCTATCTGGGGGGCGTGCGTGGAGGGGCAGAGTTTGTAAGTAGTTCATTTCGACATCTTGACAGTAGGTGACATCATGGAGCCATTGCTTTAGTTTTGGTGGCGGTCCTCTGCCCGAGTTGCAAGCTATTCCTCTGCGTGCCAGGACCAAAAGTAGGTTCGCCAGTTTTCTGGTATGTTCTGGTAGTTGGTTGGTTAGGCTCACCATGGTCAGTGTTGGGTCGGGATCTAGTTGCACTCCGATTATAGCTGAGATTTTCTCTAGGACTGCTGTCCAGAACGTTCCAATTTTGGGGCATGACCATGCCAGGTGGACAAAGTCGGCTTCTGAGTGCCCGCAGCAAGAGCAGGAGGCGGATATGGTCGTCCTCTGGGCGTGTAGTTTTACTGGAGTGTAGTAGACCTGATGGACAAAGTTGAAGTGAATTTGTTTGTACCTTGTGTTCATTGCCACTTTCTTTGTGAGTCGAAGTGTGTATGACCATTCTTTGTCTAGTATCATAATGTTCAGAGCTCTTTCCCATCTTGTTCGAGCTTTTGAGCAGCGAGTGAGTTTTTCCGTTAGCATGGCCTTGTAGATATTTGACACCAGGCGGCCATCGCCTTGGGCTTGTATCACTCGTGGAGCAGTGGCCAAGTCGGTGGTTGGAGTGGGAATGTAGCAAAGATGGTCTGCATGGCGTGATGAGTTCGGTAGTACATGAAGACGTCAAGGGCGTTGTTTCCACCTTTGTCACGGGCTTCTTGAATCGACAGGAACGAGCCATTCATAAACAGATTGCCCAATGAGTGGATTTGCAGTTTTTTGGTCCAAAGCTGAAACACTTTTTCAGATGTTATAGGTATCCCTGGAATGCTTCTCACCGGAAGGAGGGGAGAATATCTGGTTTGGATTCCATTTCTTTTGGCGATTTTCTTCCAAATCGTGTGTGTCATGACCATAGTGTTAATTGGTGTTGAAGGTGTCGGTGGTTCGTTGAGTATGACTGCGCGGAGTAGATAGGGTGTTGCCAGAGCTCTTTCGATTTGCACATGTGGCCGGATGAAATGTGTCGCATACCAATCGCTCAGGAACTGGGCTTGCGCTGCCCAGTAGTAGCCTTCTATATCGGGTAGAGCCAATCTGCCAGGATCATAATGCTGTATGCTATTCGCGCAACCTTGCCTGTCCAGACGAGGTCAAGAAGGATGGACTTAATTTGTCGTAGGAATTTTCGCGTGAGTAGTAGAGGGATGTTTGTAAAGAGGTAGAGTAGTTTGGGGAGGATTACCATTTTCGCTAGGGACACTCTGCCCCAAAGTGTGAGGGGAAGCGTTTTCCATCTGTTCACTACTTTAGTTTGGATAGTGTCGAGTGTTGTCTCGTAGTTGTCTTGCATGATCTCAGTGCTGGTTCTGGGCATGAGGATCCCCAGGTACTGGACCTTCGAGTGTTGCCAGTGGAAGCCAAAGTCGTCCTGGAATTCTTTGGTTGATTCCGTGAGAGGGAAAATTATCGATTTCGCATTATTCATTTTTAGTCCTGAGAAGTTGCCGAATTTGAGGACTCCTCGCATCACCGGATTCAGGTTGTCGTATGGGTCACGAAGGAAGAGTGCTATGTCGTTGGCATAAAGTGAAACCACCAATTTGTGCGGGCCGAAGGCGAGCCCTCTGTGCAGATGATACAGCCTTAGGTCGGACGCTAGGGGTTCCATGACAAGGGCGAAGAGTAATGCTGACAGCGGGCAGCCCTGTCTGGTCCCTCTGCGTAAAAGGATTTCGGAGGAGCTTTTGTTTCCAAGTTTAATCTTAGAGTATGGGTATTTGTAGAGGAGGCCTATCATTTGGATGAATCGTTTGCTGAGGCCCATTCGTTCTAATATTGCAGATAGAAAGGGCCATTCCACAGAATCAAACGCTTTCTCTGCGTTGAGAAGCACTGCCACCGCTTGGTTTTCTGGGTTGAGGGACTCCATTGCTCCAAACATTCTTCTGAGGCCAAATGTTGTGTTTCTGCCTGGAATGAATCCTGCTTGGTCCGCCAGAACCATTGCGGGCATGAGTGAAATCAACCTTCTAGTTAGGATTTTTGCGAAGATTTTGTTATCTAAATTTATTAACGATATGGGCCTGTAGGAGGCACAATCTTCCTTGGGTTTACCTGTTTTGTGTAGGAGAATGATATTCGCTGTGTAAAGGGATGGTGGTAGTTGGTCTTTGGCTATGACTTCTTCGTAGACCTGGAGTAAGAGCAGGGCTAGAATATCTGTGAAAAATTTGTAAAATTCACCTGTTAGGCCGTCCGGTCCTGGGGCTTTGGTGCTCAGTAGTTCTTTGATGACTTTGTGGATCTCTGCCGTAGTGATGGGTGCGTTCAATGGTTCACGCAACTCGGCGCTCGTCCAGTATAGTTCGGTTGTATTTAGGTATTCTGTTATTTCGGTGGGCTCCCTGGAATAATTGGAGTATACAGGTTTTGGTAAAATTTGCGGAATGTTTCCAATATGCCGTCTTCGGAGTACATTATTATTATGATTATTTCTTCCCCTTCTATGGGCTCCCGATGTGTCCAGCACCGCCTCGACCGTTGTGGGTTTTCATTCTGCGTTGATTAGTCTTGCAAGTAGTGCACCGGGTCGTTGCCCTTCGCAATACTGGCAGATTTTGTGGTGGCTTGCTAAGAATTTGGCTTCTCTGTCTGCTAGTGATCTGAAAGTTTCCAATTCTCCCTTGAGTGCAGCTAGCGAACTGGGAGTATTTGTGACTGTTGCTGCTTGTTCGAGTGTTTTGAGGTGATTTTCGCATGTGTTTAATTCCTCCCTTAACCTCTTTTGGATTCCATTTTCTTTTGCTAGGCACACTCCTCTGATAAGACATTTCAGTGTCTCCAAGAGTGTTCCCGGCAAAGCTAACGTGCCTTGGTTTGTCTCAAGGAATGCGTTCAGTTCAAAACGTAATTCATCGGCAAAGAGTTGATCTTGGAGGGCTTTGGGATTGAATCTCCATTGGGGCCTGGTGAAGTCGCTCCTAGACGTTGTGCACACTAAGGTGACCTCTGAATGGTCTGAGATGGACCTGGGTAGTATTTGGCAATTGCCCCATTGGAGTCTACTATGAGCCGACACGAAGATGTAATCGAGTCTCGAACTGGATTTGTGAACCTATGAGTAGAAAGTGAACTCCCGGGAGTCACAGTGTTTGCTTCTCCATATGTCGATGAGATTGTGTGCTTTGCATATTTCGGTTATTTGCAAACTCGCCTTGGAGCGAGGGGCGGTTGTCTTGTGTGTCTTGTCTGTGCGTGGATCGAGCAGGGTGTTTAGATCGCCACCCCATATTATTTTGGCTTCCCTGTTTGATGCAATGTGGGTTTGGACCCAGTCGAAATTGTTGGAGCCATCGATGTTGGGGCCATAGGAGTTAATCATGATTATTTCTTCCCCTTCTATGGTGCTGTGGATGAGCAGTGTTCTCCCTTTGGAGTTGCTCTGGGTCCGAAATAGCCTGAAGTTTGTTGTTTTGTTGATGAGTATGGCGAATCCTCTTGCGTATGAAGAAAACGAGGCAAAGTATCTGTGGCATCCCCATGTTTTTGCCCAGTGGTTTTCTGAGTTAGGTCGCAAATGCGTCTCTTGGATGAGGGCCACATCGGCGTTGTGGCGTGGGAGGTTGTGTAACAACTTCCTGGTTTTGGTAGGCTGGTTGCCCCCTTTAATGTTCCATGTAGCTAGTTTGAATTTGCTTAGAGTTGCTGCGTTGTTTCCGCTGCTCTATTGCTGTTTGGTGATTTTGGGTGCTTAAAGTGGTTTTTCTTGAGTGCCTGTCGATTCGAGAAGGATTTTCGTATATTCGAGGTGGAGGCGTTGGTCCCAGTCGGGCTTGGGTGGGACTGGTTTTGGCCCCGGTCGGTGCACGTCTTAAACTGTTGGCTCGTTTCTTCTGGGAACTCTTTCCCCAACTTGAGTCCCATCTCCCCTTTTCCCCTCCCTGTCGGGCAACCCCCAACCTGCCCGAAGATGACCCTTCTCTAGATAACTTTGTGAACAGTGCTGTGCACGGGGCACTGGTGCCCTCCAAGAAACACCCATCCCGAGGTGTGTGTAACTGACTTTTGCTCATTTTCCGATCCCCCAGGTCGAACTGGATGTGGAGCACTTTTCAGGGCGGATCGCTCCCGTTGCTCTCTCTCCTTCATGGTCTAGGCATTTTGCGTAATGGGCGACATCCAATATTGTCGAGAAAGATGTTGGCTTCTTCTGGTGATGTGAAGAATTGTGTTTTTTCAGCATGGAGGATGCATAATTTGGCCGGAAAAAGCATTGAGTATTGGATTTGATCCTCTCGGAGGCGACGTTTAACTCCACCGAAGGATCTGCGGGACGCTTGCACCGCCGGTGAGAAATCAGGGAAGATTTGGATATTGTTGCCATCAAATTGAAAGTCGCCTTTGTCTCTGGCCAGCCTGAGTATTAAATCGCAGTCTCTGAAATTCAGCAGTTTGGCGATAATAGGGCGAGGTGCCATTCCTGGTATTGGGCGGTTGGTCGGGATCCTGTGAGCCCTTTCAACCACAAATAGTGGCGAGAAGGTGGTTGCTCTGAAGATTTCTTTGCATAGTTGTTCCACGAAGTCTTCCATTTTTGTAGGATTTTGTTGCTCTCTGATCCCCATCATTTCGACATCTTGACAGTAGGTGACATCATGGAGCCATTGCTTTAGTTTTGGTGGCGGTCCTCTGCCCGAGTTGCAAGCTATTCCTCTGCGTGCCAGGACCAAAAGTAGGTTCGCCAGTTTTCTGGTATGTTCTGGTAGTTGGTTGGTTAGGCTCACCATGGTCAGTGTTGGGTCGGGATCTAGTTGCACTCCGATTATAGCTGAGATTTTCTCTAGGACTGCTGTCCAGAACGTTCCAATTTTGGGGCATGACCATGCCAGGTGGACAAAGTCGGCTTCTGAGTGCCCGCAGCAAGAGCAGGAGGCGGATATGGTCGTCCTCTGGGCGTGTAGTTTTACTGGAGTGTAGTAGACCTGATGGACAAAGTTGAAGTGAATTTGTTTGTACCTTGTGTTCATTGCCACTTTCTTTGTGAGTCGAAGTATGTATGACCATTCTTTGTCTAGTATCATAATGTTCAGAGCTCTTTCCCATCTTGTTCGAGCTTTTGAGCAGCGAGTGAGTTTTTCCGTTAGCATGGCCTTGTAGATATTTGACACCAGGCGGCCATCGCCTTGGGCTTGTATCACTCGTGGAGCAGTGGCCAAGTCGGTGGTTGGAGTGGGAATGTAGCAAAGATGGTCTGCATGGCGTGATGAGTTCGGTAGTACATGAAGACGTCAAGGGCGTTGTTTCCACCTTTGTCACGGGCTTCTTGAATCGACAGGAACGAGCCATTCATAAACAGATTGCCCAATGAGTGGATTTGCAGTTTTTTGGTCCAAAACTGAAACACTTTTTCAGATGTTATAGGTATCCCTGGAATGCTTCTCACCGGAAGGAGGGGAGAATATCTGGTTTGGATTCCATTTCTTTTGGCGATTTTCTTCCAAATCGTGTGTGTCATGACCATAGTGTTAATTGGTGTTGAAGGTGTCGGTGGTTCGTTGAGTATGACTGCGCGGAGTAGATAGGGTGTTGCCAGAGCTCTTTCGATTTGCACATGTGGCCGGATGAAATGTGTCGCATACCAATCGCTCAGGAACTGGGCTTGCGCTGCCCAGTAGTAGCCTTCTATATCGGGTAGAGCCAATCTGCCAGGATCATAATGCTGTATGCTATTCGCGCAACCTTGCCTGCCCAGACGAGGTCAAGAAGGATGGACTTAATTTGTCGTAGGAATTTTCGCGTGAGTAGTAGAGGGATGTTTGTAAAGAGGTAGAGTAGTTTGGGGAGGATTACCATTTTCGCTAGGGACACTCTGCCCCAAAGTGTGAGGGGAAGCGTTTTCCATCTGTTCACTACTTTAGTTTGGATAGTGTTGAGTGTTGTCTCGTAGTTGTCTTGCATGATCTCAGTGCTGGTTCTGGGCATGAGGATCCCCAGGTACTGGACCTTCGAGTGTTGCCAGTGGAAGCCAAAGTCGTCCTGGAATTCTTTGGTTGATTCCGTGAGAGGGAAAATTATCGATTTCGCATTATTCATTTTTAGTCCTGAGAAGTTGCCGAATTTGAGGACTCCTCGCATCACCGGATTCAGGTTGTCGTATGGGTCACTAAGGAAGAGTGCTATGTCGTTGGCATAAAGTGAAACCACCAATTTGTGCGGGCCGAAGGCGAGCCCTCTGTGCAGATGATACAGCCTTAGGTCGGACGCTAGGGGTTCCATGACAAGGGCGAAGAGTAATGCTGACAGCGGGCAGCCCTGTCTGGTCCCTCTGCGTAAAAGGATTTCGGAGGAGCTTTTGTTTCCAAGTTTAATCTTAGAGTATGGGTATTTGTAGAGGAGGCCTATCATTTGGATGAATCGTTTGCTGAGGCCCATTCGTTCTAATATTGCAGATAGAAAGGGCCATTCCACAGAATCAAACGCTTTCTCTGCGTTGAGAAGCACTGCCACCGCTTGGTTTTCTGGGTTGAGGGACTCCATTGCTCCAAACATTCTTCTGAGGCCAAATGTTGTGTTTCTGCCTGGAATGAATCCTGCTTGGTCCGCCAGAACCATTGCGGGCATGAGTGAAATCAACCTTCTAGTTAGGATTTTTGCGAAGATTTTGTTATCTAAATTTATTAACGATATGGGCCTGTAGGAGGCACAATCTTCCTTGGGTTTACCTGTTTTGTGTAGGAGAATGATATTCGCTGTGTAAAGGGATGGTGGTAGTTGGTCTTTGGCTATGACTTCTTCGTAGACCTGGAGTAAGAGCAGGGCTAGAATATCTGTGAAAAATTTGTAAAATTCACCTGTTAGGCCGTCCGGTCCTGGGGCTTTGGTGCTCAGTAGTTCTTTGATGACTTTGTGGATCTCTGCCGTAGTGATGGGTGCGTTCAATGGTTCACGTAACTCGGCGCTCGTCCAGTATAGTTCGGTTGTATTTAGGTATTCTGTTATTTCGGTGGGCTCCCTGGAATAATTGGAGTGTACAGGTTTTGGTAAAATTTGCGGAATGTTTCCAATATGCCGTCTTCGGAGTACATTATTATTATGATTATTTCTTCCCCTTCTATGGGCTCCCGATGTGTCCAGCACCGCCTCGACCGTTGTGGGTTTTCATTCTGCGTTGATTAGTCTTGCAAGTAGTGCACCGGGTCGTTGCCCTTCGCAATACTGGCAGATTTTGTGGTGGCTTGCTAAGAATTTGGCTTCTCTGTCTGCTAGTGATCTGAAAGTTTCCAATTCTCCCTTGAGTGCAGCTAGCGAACTGGGAGTATTTGTGACTGTTGCTGCTTGTTCGAGTGTTTTGAGGTGATTTTCGCATGTGTTTAATTCCTCCCTTAACCTCTTTTGGATTCCATTTTCTTTTGCTAGGCACACTCCTCTGATAAGACATTTCAGTGTCTCCAAGAGTGTTCCCGGCAAAGCTAACATGCCTTGGTTTGTCTCAAGGAATGCGTTCAGTTCAAAACGTAATTCATCGGCAAAGAGTTGATCTTGGAGGGCTTTGGGATTGAATCTCCATTGGGGCCTGGTGAAGTCGCTCCTAGACGTTGTGCACACTAAGGTGACCTCTGAATGGTCTGAGATGGACCTGGGTAGTATTTGGCAATTGCCCCATTGGAGTCTACTATGAGCCGACACGAAGATGTAATCGAGTCTCGAACTGGATTTGTGAACCTATGAGTAGAAAGTGAACTCCCGGGAGTCACAGTGTTTGCTTCTCCATATGTCGATGAGATTGTGTGCTTTGCATATTTCGGTTATTTGCAAACTCGCCTTGGAGCGAGGGGCGGTTGTCTTGTGTGTCTTGTCTGTGCGTGGATCGAGCAGGGTGTTTAGATCGCCACCCCATATTATTTTGGCTTCCCTGTTTGATGCAATGTGGGTTTGGACCCAGTCGAAATTGTTGGAGCCATCGATGTTGGGGCCATAGGAGTTAATCATGATTATTTCTTCCCCTTCTATGGTGCTGTGGATGAGCAGTGTTCTCCCTTTGGAGTTGCTCTGGGTCCGAAATAGCCTGAAGTTTGTTGTTTTGTTGATGAGTATGGCGAATCCTCTTGCGTATGAAGAAAACGAGGCAAAGTATCTGTGGCATCCCCATGTTTTTGCCCAGTGGTTTTCTGAGTTAGGTCGCAAATGCGTCTCTTGGATGAGGGCCACATCGGCGTTGTGGCGTGGGAGGTTGTGTAACAACTTCCTGGTTTTGGTAGGCTGGTTGCCCCCTTTAATGTTCCATGTAGCTAGTTTGAATTTGCTTAGAGTTGCTGCGTTGTTTCCGCTGCTCTATTGCTGTTTGGTGATTTTGGGTGCTTAAAGTGGTTTTTCTTGAGTGCCTGTCGATTCGAGAAGGATTTTCGTATATTCGAGGTGGAGGCGTTGGTCCCAGTCGGGCTTGGGTGGGACTGGTTTTGGCCCCGGTCGGTGCACGTCTTAAACTGTTGGCTTGTTTCTTCTGGGAACTCTTTCCCCAACTTGAGTCCCATCTCCCCTTTTCCCCTCCCTGTCGGGCAACCCCCAACCTGCCCGAAGATGACCCTTCTCTAGATAACTTTGTGAACAGTGCTGTGCACGGGGCACTGGTGCCCTCCAAGAAACACCCATCCCGAGGTGTGTGTAACTGACTTTTGCTCATTTTCCGATCCCCCAGGTCGAACTGGATGTGGAGCACTTTTCAGGCCGGATCGCTCCCGTTGCTCTCTCTCCTTCATGGTCTAGGCATTTTGCGTAATGGGCGACATCCAATATTGTCGAGAAAGATGTTGGCTTCTTCTGGTGATGTGAAGAATTGTGTTTTTTCAGCATGGAGGATGCATAATTTGGCCGGAAAAAGCATTGAGTATTGGATTTGATCCTCTCGGAGGCGTCGTTTAACTCCACCGAAGGATCTGCGGGACGCTTGCACCGCCGGTGAGAAATCAGGGAAGATTTGGATATTGTTGCCATCAAATTGAAAGTCGCCTTTGTCTCTGGCCAGCCTGAGTATTAAATCGCAGTCTCTGAAATTCAGCAGTTTGGCGATAATAGGGTGAGGTGCCATTCCTGGTATTGGGCGGTTGGTCGGGATCCTGTGAGCCCTTTCAACCACAAATAGTGGCGAGAAGGTGGTTGCTCTGAAGATTTCTTTGCATAGTTGTTCCACGAAGTCTTCCATTTTTGTAGGATTTTGTTGCTCTCTGATCCCCACCAGTCTAATGTTGTTGCGGCGGCTGCGCCCTGCTAAGTCTTCGTTTTTGGCGACAATTTCTTTTACTTGGCGCTCTAGGGATGACACTTTGGAGGACAGGGATGTGGCGTTATCCTCAAGGTCGGAGACCATCTGTTCAACGGTGTCAAGCCTCTCGCCGTGTTTATCAAGGCGGTGTTGTATTTGGTCAACTTTTGATGAGAGGGTGTCAATTTTGGCATCAAGGTTGCCTATGCCTGTTTTGAGTTCGAGCAGTATTTCTCGTATGTCGAAGGATTGGGGGGGTGCCGATCCGGTTTTCTGTTCCATGCTTGGCGATGGTGCTATCTCACGATTCGCCTGCTTGGGAGTTTTGGCTATGGCCCTGGTTTCGAACATTAATTTTCGCTGCGATTTGTCTGTTTTGCCCATGCTGGTATGGATTCTTGACTTTGCTGGGCCGGCGTGTGCAATTTGAATTTACGCCGCAGGATGTGTAGGGCCCACACGACTGGCCCTGGGGGTGCTACCGGACTTGTGCGGTGGTGGCGGGAGATTGAGTGGACAGCTTGAGTGATATTTATGCAGAGCTGTGGTTGTCGTGCCCCGCTGTCGGGTTTCAAAATAATAGCAGGAGCCTTCCACGTGGTCGCCGCTGCCGTGGAGTTATCGCAGTGCGGTGCGGGCCCAGGCAGTGAATTTTTCCCCTGTGTTCGTTGTACGCTTGGCCGCGATCGGGGTACCACCGGCAAGGCGATTGGCAATGGTGGGGCCTGGCGCCATTAGGGTTTGGGGAGCTGGAGAGTTCGTAGCACGCTGTGAGCTTTCAACATACTTCCTCGGCCGGGCCCGGAGGGCCTGGATGGGGTGGCTGCGTAGGCCTCTCGCCTGTTCGTCGCGTGTGGTGTCTGGCAGCGGTCTTTGATGTTGCCGGATCGTTCGCTGGAGGTGGGGCTAGGGATGGGGCTGTTGGGATTTTGAGGAGACGGAGGCTTGTGGATCGTCACTCCCACAGGGTCTGGGTGCCGTACAGGAATCTGCAGGCCGGGCCCAGGACCTGGGGCGGGGTGGACAAGGCCAGGGCGGCGTCTCTCCTACCTGGCACCGGCGATGTGTTCAGGTTAATTCCCTCTCCTCTCCGGCTGGGTCTGGAGGGCCCCGCAGTTGGAGGCGAGTGGCAGCGCCCTGTCCGTCCGGAGGCCCGGTGATGCAAGTAGGCCGAGCGGGATCTCAGCTGCCTCTGCTATTCTTGGACCGACAGTTTCCAGCCCGCCGCAGGCACCACCTCCAGGGGACGGGGGCACCGCTCTCTTCGCTCGGCAGTCTGCTCTTTGGTCGAATCCCGGGGTGATCGCTTGGGTAAGGATGTTGCTGGAGGATCGAACACCCCGTTGCTGCAATGGAGCGCCGCTGTGGCCTCACCTCCGCCACCGCTGCGTTGACCAGGATGTTGGCGGATGGCGTTGGAATTAGTGTCCGCCAGGCGTTTGAGTCTTGGGACACTATATTGTGACCGATGGAGGGGATTCGGGTGTGTATGAAGCTATTTTATCAGGATATTTCTCGGGATCGGTGCAGAGCTCTCTAGTGAGCTGCCATCTTGGATGGCTCTCTAGCGCCCTCTTTCAGTGCTCATTCTCATTTGCATGACGTCTGATCCCAAAAGTCCCTGGATGTAACACCCGATGTCCGCGAAATACCGCCATGTCCGTGGACATATCGTAACATGAACAGCCCTTCTACCATTTCCACTTCATTCTCTGTGCCATTCCCTCATTGGATGTAGCTAAGAAGTCACATGACCATCCACCAGTCACATCCAAGACCTCTACATCTAACTGCATCAACATAGATCAGCACTGCAAATGTACTGTGAATCTCTCTGATTACAAGTGTCATATCATTGGCAAGCAGCATCTACAAGAAATACTGTACAAGTCTCCAAGATTTCTACTTGCAGCTCCATACATATCCATATGCATGAACACAAACTGCAGGTATGCATATTTTCTGTACAGTACATGAACACATTTTCAAACTGACTTTTAGCTTGTGTAATCTGTAAAATGAATCTACTGTCTTTTTTTCAATCTCCTAAAATCAACTGTCACTTATAAACCTTTATGCTATTTACTTTCTTTATACACACACACACTCAAATCATGTTAAACTAACATGTTTGAAATGAAATATATGAACTACATATATTCAAACAAAATTGCATGCATGCACACTCTATGTTGAAATCTCAAAAAATAATACTTATACAATTACATATTTTTTTATTTTTTTATTTATTTAATTACTTTAATTTAAGCATGTCATTGAGGCACTATTACCTGGAAGAGCTTAGTTACAGAAATAGCGGTATTCAGTGGTACATTATGAATTTCACAAGACATATTAAAGATATTTTGTTTGCTACAGTTAGTCATTGCAATACAATTTGTTCATTAAGAAAATATCATATGTATTGAACTGGTGCGACGTATCTTATGTAAATAAGATAGTTTTAATGGTTTTGAGGAATGCGCTGAGGATTTCAATTAAAAAAATCAATGTCTTAATTAAAAACAGTGCTATATAAAAACAAAATTACTAATGTGTTTCTTTTACAATTGCAGTGAAGACCATTCTCCTGAAAACAAGCAGCCGAATTTGAAGAACAAAGAAGAACTAAGAAGTAACCTGTTCATTTTAGGAAAAAAGTAAGTAGAATATCACCATAACATTTGTATTATTACTCAAACACACTGTAGAGTTAATTCATGCTATTTCTGTGCCTAAAAATAGAGATTGTGCACCATTCTGTCCAAAAATCCCCATGTCTTAAACAGCGATTTACAGCCAGAATGGCCCACAAATTCCTATTTTTGAACACACAAATTACCCAACTCAACCGCTAGAATTTTGATATTATAGAACAAACAACTGTTTTAATTGTATACATTAGATGTACTATTTGTACTTCTCCACACCACTAGCTTACTTTTTTCTGTCATCTGAACCCCAGTTTAGTAGCACATAAATTCAAGAATACCCATCCCTACTAGTTGTAGTTCCCAAAGCACAAACACACACCATTACATAGATCTTTATCATCTTACTCAAACACTCATGCACACAGAACACATACATTTCAGAACACCCCAACCCATACCTTGTTTATTTTTTTCAACAGACCCTAAATAATGCCTACCAAAAGTCAAATCCGTAGAAAGCAACGCAGACGTGGAGCAAATGAAAATAAAAGTGTCAAACATAAACAGCACACTCTAGCAGAATTTGTAAAAATAATTGAACCAAAACAGCTAATACAGTCATTTAGTGAAACACAAGAAGTTTCAAGTACAAAAAATGTGCCTCCTCTATCAAAATGTAAACCAAACCAAAAAACAATTAGTAGAAAATCAGCTATCACTACAGATAAAACTGCTTCTTTAAATCTTGATATAGTTCAAAGTACGCATACCAAGAAAAGTATTTTAGCCAAAATGTTCCGTCACAAAGTCCTTCAAAATCTTATAAAAACAGGAGAGAAACCAGGTTCAACGCTTAAAACCTATCGTAGGAAATTAATCTTAGAAGTGTTGATAGACAGTGCAATTCCTCTCCAAAGAAAGTTATTTATTTTAGTGTTAAACAAAATGAAACCACTAACAAAACTAATAACTAAATTACAAAAAAGACTTCTCAATAAACGAAATGTCAACAGAAAGAACTTCTTAAGTATCTGTGGAGGTGAATGGAATTACACTACGAGTACAGAACCATACTTTAATGAAGAAGCGTACAAACAAAAGCAAACAAATACAATTGCCATACATAGCAGTGGTCGAGGTTATGAAAAAGCGAATAATATCATAATGGAACAAGAAGTACTCCTTGCAAAAATATGCCCTGAAAACTTAGAATTACCCCTCCATTTAACTGAATCAGAACATCTAGTGTACAAATGGCCATGCACGGCAATGTGTAACATTCCCAAACAATTTTTCGTCTGTACGCCAATTCCTCAATCAATATGTAAAAAGCAAAGATAAAATCAAAATTAAACTACTGCAAAATATGGATACCTGTCCAGTGCGCAAATACACAGGTCTACAAGGACATTCATTGGCCTGCATTACAGAACCTACTTATAAAACCACCTTCCATGATATCAAAAGGATATCAACACATCATTCAACTATAAGAAATCTAGTCTATAAACTGTACTATGCTAAAAGTCCTGCTTTAGCACTAGCAAATTTAAATAGCATTCTTCTACATGGTACAGCAAAAGACCTACTTGAAGAAATTGACCCTATCCAGAAAAAATATTTTGGAAGTGAAAGCCACTTACAGAATGAAATAGCTTTAAACCAAATTAGCAACAATTCTACACATTACAACCTTTTACTAAACACATACAAAAAAGAAATAATAAAATTTAAAAGTACATCAGCTGAAGTACCAAACCATGTGTGTGTATGTTGACACAGAACTTTTTATAAAGGTAACACAAAAACTGTAGACCTATCATACAAAATAGAAGACAATGAAGATTCTAAATGGTTTGAATTAGCTCTATACCTTGTAGCAGAAAACAAATTTGAAATAACTGACCCCTTCATACTTTGCAGTTACTGCACTAAAAAACTTGACAACAACCAAACTCCTTCACGTACTATTACAAATAATTTGGAATTATACCCACTACCAAAACCCCTACAACAACTTAATATATATGAGAGCACTATAATTCAAACAGTGCACCAATTTCAAGCAATAATATGCCTTCAACCAAAAACAGCAAACTTACCTCCCTCTGAATTGGTAAAAGGCATTCCTGGAAAAGTAGTTTATTATCCATTAGATCTAAAAGAAAATGTGCATACTCTAGGAGTGCAACGTCCAATGCAGCAATCTTTAATTATCTTAGTAAATGGAGTACCTACAAAAGACAAAAAAATATGTCAACAGCCGGTAGATTTACATAAAGTTAGACAAGCCTTACAATATCTTAGAGAATAATGAATATTACAAAGAAATTAATATTGAAGAAAAGTTAAAGGATACAGATGAAATAATTCAAGAAACACAAGAAACTGGTCAATTTGAGCTCCTATACCTTGCTACAATATCAAATACTTCAGACCATTATATAATTCATCCTTTGCACTCTAATGACACCATAGAAGATGCACTGGAAACATACCAAATGCATCAAACAAAAGGATCACCAATCAGCATATGGGAAAAAAGTATAGAAGCACATGCTTTTCCTCTACTCTTTCCTACTGGCAAAGGAGGAAGGTACGATGATAGACCAATTCAAATATCAGCATCAGAATACCGCTCATTACGGATGTATTCTGAAGATCCCAGATTTAGACAAAATGTGGAATACATATTCCACCTACTCTTTGAAAGTGAAACTAGCAACTTTATGTTACGGAGTTGAACACATATTAAAATCAGGATTACACTTTCAAAATATGACAGCTACACAATTATTACAAAAAGTGCAACAAAAGGATGAGGTTTTACAATAAAATATTACAAATCTATTAGCAAATATGCATGGTACTAAAGAGTACTGGTTTCAACGTCATGGAGATGTACGTTGTATGATCAGAAACCTTGGCCCACCCATTTGGTATTTGGTTTGTTACATTAAGTTGTGCAGAATATGCATGGGAAGATTTACATGATTTCCTACGCATATGAAACAAAAACAAAACAAACATAGATAAACTAACACCTGGAGAACTTTGTTCTTTGGATCCTGTTAATGTTTCAAGATATTTTCACCATCACTTCATTGCTATGCTACATTTTATTTGTAATAAAACTGTTTCTCCCCTTGGAGAAGTGCAACACTTCTTTTGGAGAAAAGAATTCCAAGCCAGAGGAGCACCACATATCCACATGCTTTTATGGGTTAAAGATGCTCCTAAATTTGGTCAAGACAGTGATGCCACTATTTTTATGTCACTTGTGAAATTCCATTGGAAGCAACAAAAAGTGATCTTCATGCACAAATTTTACAATTTCAAAGACACAAATGTGGAAATAAAGTCGTTGCAAATACAAAAACAAAGGGAAATACTACACCAAATGCCGATTTGGTTTCCCTAGACCATTTACAAATACAGGTCAAGTGAACAACCTCATGTCTTCAGTTAGACATAGTGTTAAAAGTAAGTCACCTACAAATACATATTACATAAAAATAAAAGAAGAAGACAAATATATCAATGATTATAATGCAATCATTGCCCACTTATGGAATGCAAAAATAGATGTGCAGTACATTGCAGACAATTCTACTGCATTTGCACGATATGTCACAGCATACTTAACCAAAGCAGAAAAGACAGAGCTCCTAGACCTCTGGAATGACCTGTCATCAGATAGAACAGTGTCTCAGAAATTAAACAGCTTGGCCATGAAAATGCTCTCCCACAGAGAATGTGGATCATATGAAGCTGCTGATCGTTTAACTGGTACTTCATTTTATGGTAAATCTGAAAATATAGTATGGCTAAGTCTTGGTCCAGATAAATCTAGAAAAAGAGTTCTAAAACCATACGAAGATATAGAAACAATAGCCAAACGTGATCCCAACAGCCAAGACATTTTAAAAAACAATTTATTGGACACATACTACCCAAACAGAAGTAATACTTTGGAAACCATGTGTCTATACCACATAGCCCAAAACTACACATACAAAAATAATATAAAACCTGATGAAAAAAAAGGTAAATACAGCGTGACAAACTGTGAAGGCAGCTTAGTTAAACTCACCAAACCAAATTTCATTAATCATATCAAATTGTCATTAAAGACTCCTCAACATAAAGAAGTATATTACATGTCCCTGCTACAACTCTTTAAACCATAGAGAAAAGAAGAAGAAATACTAGATAACTCTGACTCATATGAAGATGCTTTCAAAGCAAATGAAAGCACTATAACTGATGTAAACTTTACACAGTACAAAACAATGTTGCACAATGAACAGCAACACGAAGAAATCCAGGCCAAACTAGATAAAGAAACTCCTGACAGTAGTCAACCTTCTGTAACAGGAAGCCAAGAACCACTGGGAGAACCACTAATAATAAATGATGCAGAATTAGCTATGATAGAAGTAGAAAACACCATGGGCCTCATTACACGGACGGCGGTAAGGAAATAACGTTACCGGTAAGTGAATACCGGTAACGCTAAATTTCCTATCCAATTACGACCCAGACTTGCCTCTATTAGCGCCATCGTTAAGTACGGTGGCACTAATAGCGGCAAGTCCGTGGGCGCACGACCCCCAGGTCGGAAATAGCGGCATGGCGATAATAGCATCCCATCACAAGGTAGGCGGACATGGTAATAGCGGCATGGTAAAGACCCCAAAACACCCTACCGCCATGGCGCTAATACCGGCATCCTGAACCACCCGTTAAGAGACCTGAGCAGTCCACCTGCCACAGGTGGACACATCCAGCACAGGTGTAGGGGATGGAGACTGTGGCAGCACAAAAGGGCACACCACACCCCTTCCCACACCCCTTGCCACACAAAAATGCCTCCAATACTGTCCGCATTACATGGGCTGGAGGATGTGATTGTAGTGCAGCACCATCAACAGCACGAAGCACAGAGGAGACACAGGAGGAGTAGGAGTAGGAGTAGGGCAAGACAGGCGCAAGCAAGCATCAGCAGGGCACCCAGAAATACCTGCGCTGTGATGGAGCAGGCATCCGTCCTCTACAACACACAGCACCAGTCCCTAAGCGTGCTGGCTGAAGCCCCCTGTACGGCCATGACAAAGTGCTGAAGTAAACCATGGCATGTGTGTTGCGGGACTGAAATTACAAGAGGCGGGATGTGACTATGCCACCTGACATGCAAGTACAAGATGAGGATGATGTGGATGGTGATGAGGATGGTGCAAAAGGCCCGCAGGGACATGCAAGTGGCAATGTCCAGGCAGGACACGATGTGTGTCAGCATCTGAGGCAGGGTCATACAAGGTATGACTGTAATGGATAATGATGGGTATTACTGCCCTGATGCATGTGTTCAGTCCCACAAAGAACCATCTCCCCAATACAGTACACACACACAATGATGAATGCCAAGCCAGTGTAAACTTCCAAACAGTGTATTGTGAGCAAAAGACAACAATAAGTGCAGGGCCCCAACTGTGAAAACACCCTTACCCCCCTCCCCCCCCAACACTCCCAAAATCACCCTTACCCCCCTCCCCCCACAACACTCCCAAAATCACCATTACCCCCCTCCCCCCACAACACTCCCAAAATCACCCTTACCCCCCTCCCCCACAACACTCCCAAAATCACCCTTACCCCCCTCCCCCCACAACACCCCATGTGAGCCTCATGGCGTGAATGTGTCCCTCTCCACATGTGGCACCCAGTCCTTGCTGGCACTAATTGCCAGTGCCTGCTCCATCATCTGGTGGTTGTGAAGTGGTGCGCCGCAAGTTCCGCAGAGACCGGCGTAGGGGGCTACTTTGCCGTGAACTCCCAGAGGAGGTTGGGCCCGGTTCTTCCTGGGTTGGGAGTGGGCATCGGCGCTCAATTGCGTCTGCTATGCGGTTCATGGCCTCCCTGAGTTGGGCCATTTCATTACAGATTCGGTTGGTGCATGACTCCATGGCCTCCCTCGTCTGCTGTGCAAATGTACCAATGTCCTCCCTCAGGCGGCCTGTCTCAGCCACATGCTGCCCTACTAGACCAGTCATCTCGGTCTGCCTCTGAAAGATGGATGATAGGTCATGTCGCATGGTGGGTGCTGGTGGGATGGCTGATGTGCCTGGATCCATGGCACTTGCATCAGGTGAGAACACCTGGGGGCTCCATGGCCCTTCAAGGGTGGGGATGGGTGATTCTCCTTGGCTACCCGGGCCTGATGACAGCCTCGGGCTTGACAGTAAGGGGCGTGTTGGTCTGGGGCTCTGGCTTAGATCCTCAATGCCAGGTGCTTCCTCCTCATCCGAAAGTGGAGCAGTGGCCGCTGCCTCACCCGTTGAGCTGGTGGCAGCAGAGTGCATTCCCTCAATGCTGCCTTCAATTGCTGGGAGACACACTCCGTGGGTGCCACGACGGCAGCAGGCATGGCCTTTGGCTGCGTGCGACTGGTGCTCCTGCTGCCTTTGTCCCTGTGATCATGGTCACTCCTCCTGGCTGCCCTTGAGGATGTGGCGGTGTCCCCTGTGGCATCCCTCCTGGGTTTCTTGCTGGATGTGGGAGCAGGTGTGGAAGTATGTGCCTCCTCAGTTTCTGTGTGTGATCCTGTACGGGCGAGAAATGTGGAAATTCATCAATAATGGGTCGACCTGTCTTATGCTGAATGAATACGTCATGCCGTTCTATGCATTTAGGGCTCTTTAATGTGGGTGCAGGTAATGAGGATGTTGGGTGGGTCATGCATGAATGGCTCTGTGTTGAACGGGTATGTGGTGATGCATGCATGTTTGTTTGTGGCTTTATCCACGGCATTCATATGGACACATGATTGGAGGGACCATCACACTTCACTGTGCATTGTTTGATGCATACACTCACCTCCATCAGACGAAATGGCCACGCCATGCTCCATTTGTCCAACTCCATCGATGGATTCCACGTCGATTGTCGATGCACAGGTCTCCTCCCACTCACTGAGCTTAATCGGCGATTTGCTGGCTCCTCCTGTGCCCGTAGCCAGGTTGCGGTTTACAGATAGGATGTTCCTTACACATAGCCGGAGGTCGTCCCACCTCTTTCGCCAGTCTTTAACTGTGCGGGTGGTGGTGCCTACCGTGCTGACCTTGTGGGCTACCTCTTCCCAGATGTCCTTCTTCGTCAGGATGGTCTCCCGCCGCATGTCGTTGCAGAAGACCACCTGTGCATTTTCTGCTAGTTTCTGAGTGAGCATTATGAGCTCCTCCTTGCTGAACTTATCCTTGCGTTGCCGCTCTGACGATTTTTTAACGGCCTTGGGCATCCTTACAGTGTCTTGGAAGGATTTCTGAACGTGTTTCCTGGTAAGGTGTCCTGGATAAGGAGGATGGCAATGGATTGTGTTTTTAAAGATGGCCACCGTGCTGTTTCCCGTTCCTGTGCGATGATGTTATTTCCGGTTCCGCAAAATAACAGTCACCGCTATTAGCGGTGACCGCTAATACCGATGTCCGCTAATTGCGGTGACCGCTATTTGCATGTGGCGGGAGGTCGGAAGTGCTAACAGCGCTTTCAAGGATGCCGTTAAGGGACTTTTTGGGAACTTTTGCGGCATGGCGGTAGGATCATTACCGGCATGGCGCTATGCTCGTGCCCGCGAACTCGTAATGGCACGCAAATGGCGGCCTCTTGCGAGGGCGGACACGCAAATTACGCCATGCCGGTAAAATCCAATTTTTACCGCACAATGTGTAATGAGGCCCCATGTGTCAGTATGAAGATAAAGAAGACTTAACTATACTACAATCAAAACTAATCAATGAGCAACGGAGCAACTTTCAAGAAGTAACAAAACAAATTGCACATGGTGTACAACATGAAAATAAAGAATGTTCCTGCCAGAATTATAAACCTATACTACTATACGTCAGTGGTGAAGCTGGTTCTGGCAAAACATTCCTAATCAAAATCATCAGTAAGTTCCTTCAACAATTGACAAACAACAAACTGTCAGCTGTTGTCACTGCCCCCACTGGTTTAGCTGCCTACAACATAGGTGGTGTTACGTTACACTGATTACTACTATTGCCAGTAGAACACCAACACAAATTAGACTATTACAAACTTTCTGCAGAAGCTGCAATGGAACTACGCAGAGTATTGAAACAAATGAAAATGATACTAATAGATGAAGTGAGCATGGTCTCCAACCTAATGTTGGCTTTGATTCACCTCAGATTACAAGAAGTACTCAAAACAAACTATGAAGAGCTCTTTCCAGGAAAACACATTATTGTTTTCGGAGATCTTCTTCAATTGACACCAGTAAAAGGTGAGCCTATTTTTAAAACATTAGGACACAAACTCTGCCGTAAAACTGTTGGCAGCATTGGAAATGTCAACCTTTGGCAACATTTCCAATACAGAGAATTAACAGAAAACATGCAGCAATCTGCAGATCTCACTTATGCCAACATCTTAAAAAGTATCAGAATTTGTATACTTTCTAAAGAAGCAGAAGCAATATTGAAAACCTGGCGATAATGCATGTGCTACAGATGTTATGGAACAATTAGCCCACAAAAATGTCAATTGTATGGCCTTAATGCCAACTCTTGCAAGATGTTTCAAATTCAATTAAATAATGTTAAGTAAAGAAATGCAACCAATAATGGAAATTAACGCCACAGACAAACTAGATGTACATGGTATGACACTACCCATGTGTGACCAAGCCACAATAAGACTAAATAGTTTAGAAAAATCAATCTCAAACACAGCAGGCTTAGAAAAGATATTAAAAGTATCCTTAAATTGCAGAGTAATGCTTAAAGGTAACCTTGATGTGGACCAAGGACTAGTTAATGGAGCACAGGGTACAGTTGTTGGCTTTCAAACATATCCACGTGACAACATAATTCAGTTTGTCAATATTCTCTTTGACAAACTTTCAGAAGTAAAAAGGATAGGACGCTCAACAGCTTGATTCCTTCTCTTCAAAGACATGTATGTACGCAGAGAACAATTTTGTCTAACTCTTGCATACGCAGTCACGATTCATAAATCACAAGGTCTTACCTTAGACAAAGCAATGATAGATATTGGCAACACAGTCTTTAAAGAAGGCATGAGCTACCTAGCTCAATCACGCTTACGTACACTTGGCTGTCTATTTCTAATCAACTTTGATGTAAGTAAAGTAAACGCTGATATTCCTTGCATATTAGAATACAATAGACTTTGCTCACTATACACCCCCATCTAAACACATATTCTGTTCCACAAAAAGAAAAAAGTTATAAAAGAAAAAGAAATCAAACAGAAATGCAACAATATGTCACTGCAAATCCTCCAAAGAGAGTAAAAGAAACTAATACTTCATCAAGTACCACACGCAAAGAAGAATCAATTAGGGAAAGTAAACCAGGTACTTCTTCAAAGGAGGAAGACAAACCCCAAAAAAAGCAGTCAGATACAGAACTACCTGGTCCATTTAAACTCTCAAATATAGTTGGTGTAAGTTGCTACGCAAATGTAGCAATGAATAGTCTATTTCAATTACCACCAATTGTTGACAACATTTACTTACACAGTACAGACCCATTGTGTTTGCAAATGTTAGTACTTTATAGAAACGCAACAAACAATCCTGACAACACGTATAGTGTTTATGGAATAAGACAACAATTGGAATACTGTGCTGGAATGGTGAAATTCAATATAAACTCACAGGAAGATCCACAATAATTTCTAATGTACTTACCACAAGTACTGGAAAACAAAAACATACCTATGAATGAAATCTTCCAGATTTCATACATGTGGAAACATACATGCACTCTCTGCAACAATGTGAGACAAGAACAAATCCCCAATGAACGGTTTGTATATACATCAATACCTAAGTGTGAATCCATTCCATTTCAGCAACTTGTACAAAATGCAAACCATGGTAGATTATGTTCTACCTGCAATTCAGATATTAGCTCCACGTTAGTAATACAAACACATAGTAAATACGTAATACTAATGCTTCTACGTTACAATACAGATGGTAACAAAAACAACTGCAAGCTGACTGGATTCACACATGGTCAAATATCACTTGTTAAGAAAACCTTCACAACAATAGGTATAATCTACCACGCAGGAGCCACAACCAATTCAGGGCACTACACTGTATATATAAAAAAGAAATGTGGATGGTTTGAATGTAATGATAGTACCATTACTCTAAAGCAGAGATTACCAGCAAATCTTGCAAACGCTTATTTAATGTTCTTAAAACCAAAATTTGATAACTAAACTGTACTTAAACCTTAAGTAAACTTGTAATAAAAAAATATAAACTGTTAGAATATTCCAAAAGCTATCTAACTGCCCAAAGATTTGACAACAACTAATCAGATAAATGAATACCACTAAATTAGAGCAAAAAATAGACAGTTAGAATACGCCAATTGGTATCTGACTGTCCCAAAATGTAACAATATCCAAACAGATAAATCAATACCACTAAAATATATAAAAAAATAGACAGTTAGAATACGCCTACTGGTATCTAACTGCTCCTAAATTTTACAATATCCAAACAAATAAATAATATGTTACGGCTCCAAAAAATGCAACAAGCCAATGTATAAAGCATTAGCCAGAAATAACAAGTGAACACTGAAAACAAACAAATAAACTGTAGCATAACAGAAAAATGTTTTTTTTTAATCCAACATGGATTTTTTTTTCTCCCACAGACCCAATAATTTTAGCAACGAACACAGAAACTGAGCAAATTGCACAGTACTCTGGTTTGTAATCTACTAAATATGAGGGTAAAAAAAAAAATTTTGATTATACAATGTAATAAATACTAATACTAACATGCTATTTTCTTTTATCACAGAAATGAACAAGAAATACATGTACTCCAGTTACTAAACCAAACAGTAAGTATATTATACACTCTATGCCCTGGCCACAACCACCGCAGCATATCACACCCATAGAGTCAAATATATCAACTATGGCCTATGGAAACTTTTAATGTCCGCGGACATTATGAGTGTTCTTAGAACACTTTCAACTTGACAACGAACAATACAGACAGCTTCCTCAGAACATCCCCATTTTGTTTATTTACGAACATTTCCGGACACCGCGAGTGTTCTTAGAACACATTCAACGAACAATACAGACAGCATCCTCAGAACACTCCCATTTTGTTTATTTACGAACATTTCAGGACACCGCGAGAGTTCTTAGAATACTTTCAACTTGACAACGAACAATACGGACAGCGTCCTCAGAACACCCCCATTTTGTTTATTTGCAAACATTTCAGGGCACCGCGAGTGTTCTTAGAACACAGAACACCCTCATTTTCTGTATTTATGAACATTTCCGGACACTGCGAGTGTTCTTAGAACACATTCAACTTGACAATGAAAAATACGGACAGCGTCCTCAGAACACCCCCATTTTGTTTATTTACGAACATTTCAGGATACGGCGAGAGTTCTTAGAAAACTTTCAACTTGACAATGAACAATACGGACAGCGTCCTCAGAACACCCCCATTTTGTTTATTTGTGAACATTTCAGGACACCGCGAGTGTTCTTAGAACACATTCAACTTGCCAGAGAACAATACAAACAGCGTCCTCAGGACACCCCCATTTTGTTTATTTACGAACATTTCAGGACAACGCGAGAGTTATTAGAACACTTTCAACTTGCCATCGAACAATACCGACAGTGCCTCAGAACACCCCCATTTTGTTTATTTGTGAACATTTCAGGACACCGCGAGTGTTCTTAGAACACATTCAACTTGCCAGAGAACAATACAAACAGCGTCCTCAGGACACCCCCATTTTGTTTATTTACGAACATTTCAGGACAACGCGAGTGTTCTTAGAACACTTTCAACTTGCCATCGAACAATACCGACAGCGTCCTCAGAACACCCCCATTTTGTTTATTTGCGAACATTTCAGGACACAGCGAGTGTTCTTAGAACACATTCAACTTGCCAGAGAACAATACGGACAACGTCTTCAGGACACCCCCTATGAACATTTCAGGACAACGCGAGAGTTCTTAGAACACTTTCAACTTGCCATCGGACAATACTGACAGCGTCCTTAGAACACCGCCATTTTGTTTATTTACGAACATTTCAGGACACCGCAAGTGTTCTTAGAACACATCCAACTTGCCATTCGACAATACGGACAGTGTCTTCAGGACACCCCCTACGAACATTTCAGGACAACGCGAGATTTCTTAGAACACTTTTAACTTGACAACGAACAATACGGACAGCGTCCTCAGGACACCCACCATTTTGTTTATTTACGAACATAATGTGGACAGCGTTCTCAGAACATCCCCATTTTGTTTATTTCCGAACATTTCAGGACACCACGAGAGTTCTTACAACACTTTCAACTTGACAACGAACAATACGGACAGCGTCTTCAGGACACCCCCTACGAACATTTCAGGACAACGCAACAGTTCTTAGAAGACTTTCAACTTGACAACGAACAATACGGACAGCGTCCTCAGAACACCCCCATTTTGCTTATTTCCAAACATTTCAGGACACCGCGAGAATTCTTAGAACACTTTCAACTTCACAACGAACAATACGGACAGCTTCCTCAGAACACCCCCATTTTGTTTATTTACGAACATTTCCGGACACCGTGAGTGTTCTTAGAACATATTCAACGAACAATACGGACAGCGTCCTAAGAACACCCCCATTTTGTTTATTTACGAACATTTCAGGACACCGCAAGAGTTCTTAGAACACTTTCAACTTGACAACGAACAATACGGACAGCGTCCTCAGAACACCCCTATTTTGTTTATTTGCGAACATTTCAGGGCACCGCGAGTGTTCTTAGAACACAGAACACCCTCATTTTCTGTATTTATGAACATTTCCGGACACTGCGAGTGTTCTTAGAACACATTCAACTTGACAATGAAAAATACGGACAGCGTCCTCAGAACACCCCCATTTTGTTTATTTACGAACATTTCAAGATACGGCGAGAGTTCTTAGAACACTTTCAACTTGACAATGAACAATACGGACAGCATCCTCAGAACACCCCCATTTTGTTTATTTGCGAACATTTCAGGACACCGCAAGTGTTCTTAGAACACATTCAACTTGCCAGCAAACAATATGGACAGCGTCTTCAGGACACCCCCTACGAACATTTCAGGACAACGCGAGAGTTCTTAGAACACTTTAAACTTGACAACGAACAATACGGACAGCATCCTCAGAACACCCCCATTTTCTTTATTTACGAACATTTCAGGACACCGCGAGAGTTCTTAGAACACTTTCCACTTGACAACGAACAATACGGACAGCTTCCTCAGAACATCTCCATTTTGTTTATTTACGAACATTTCCGGACACCGCGAGTGTTCTTAGAACACATTCAACGAACAATACAGACAGCATCCTCAGAACACTCCCATTTTGTTTATTTACGAACATTTCAGGACACCGCGAGAGTTCTTAGAACACTTTCAACTTGACAATGAACAATACGGACAGCGTCCTCAGAACACCCCCATTTTGTTTATTTGCAAACATTTCAGGGCACCGCGAGTGTTCTTAGAACACTTTCAACTTGCCATCGAACAATACCGACAGCGTCCTCAGAACACCCCCATTTTGTTTATTTGCGAACATTTCAGGACACAGCGAGTGTTCTTAGAACACATTCAACTTGCCAGAGAACAATACGGACACCGTCTTCAGGACACCCCCTATGAACATTTCAGGACAAAGCGAGAGTTCTTAGAACACTTTCAACTTGCCATCGGACAATACTGACAGCGTCCTTAGAAC
Organism: Ambystoma mexicanum; assembly: GCF_040938575.1. Classification (NCBI taxonomy): domain Eukaryota; kingdom Metazoa; phylum Chordata; class Amphibia; order Caudata; family Ambystomatidae; genus Ambystoma; species Ambystoma mexicanum. Next base: position 837,274,594 of record NC_090935.1, on the reverse strand, counting down.
ACCCCCATTTTGTTTATTTACGAACATTTCAGGACACCGCAAGTGTTCTTAGAACACATCCAACTTGCCATTCGACAATACGGACAGTGTCTTCAGGACACCCCCTACGAACATTTCAGGACAACGCGAGATTTCTTAGAACACTTTTAACTTGACAACGAACAATACGGACAGCGTCCTCAGGACACCCACCATTTTGTTTATTTACGAACATAATGTGGACAGCGTTCTCAGAACATCCCCATTTTGTTTATTTCCGAACATTTCAGGACACCACGAGAGTTCTTACAACACTTTCAACTTGACAACGAACAATACGGACAGCGTCTTCAGGACACCCCCTACGAACATTTCAGGACAACGCAACAGTTCTTAGAAGACTTTCAACTTGACAACGAACAATACGGACAGCGTCCTCAGAACACCCCCATTTTGCTTATTTCCAAACATTTCAGGACACCGCGAGAATTCTTAGAACACTTTCAACTTCACAACGAACAATACGGACAGCTTCCTCAGAACACCCCCATTTTGTTTATTTACGAACATTTCCGGACACCGTGAGTGTTCTTAGAACATATTCAACGAACAATACGGACAGCGTCCTAAGAACACCCCCATTTTGTTTATTTACGAACATTTCAGGACACCGCAAGAGTTCTTAGAACACTTTCAACTTGACAACGAACAATACGGACAGCGTCCTCAGAACACCCCTATTTTGTTTATTTGCGAACATTTCAGGGCACCGCGAGTGTTCTTAGAACACAGAACACCCTCATTTTCTGTATTTATTAACATTTCCGGACACTGCGAGTGTTCTTAGAACACATTCAACTTGACAATGAAAAATACGGACAGCGTCCTCAGAACACCCCCATTTTGTTTATTTACGAACATTTCAGGATACGGCGAGAGTTCTTAGAACACTTTCAACTTGACAATGAACAATACGGACAGCATCCTCAGAACACCCCCATTTTGTTTATTTGCGAACATTTCAGGACACCGCAAGTGTTCTTAGAACACATTCAACTTGCCAGCAAACAATATGGACAGCGTCTTCAGGACACCCCCTACGAACATTTCAGGACAACGCGAGAGTTCTTAGAACACTTTAAACTTGACAACGAACAATACGGACAGCATCCTCAGAACACCCCCATTTTCTTTATTTACGAACATTTCAGGACACCGCGAGAGTTCTTAGAACACTTTCCACTTGACAACGAACAATACGGACAGCTTCCTCAGAACATCTCCATTTTGTTTATTTACGAACATTTCCGGACACCGCGAGTGTTCTTAGAACACATTCAACGAACAATACAGACAGCATCCTCAGAACACTCCCATTTTGTTTATTTACGAACATTTCAGGACACCGCGAGAGTTCTTAGAACACTTTCAACTTGACAATGAACAATACGGACAGCGTCCTCAGAACACCCCCATTTTGTTTATTTGCAAACATTTCAGGGCACCGCGAGTGTTCTTAGAACACAGAACACCCTCATTTTCTGTATTTATGAACATTTCCGGACACTGCGAGTGTTCTTAGAACACATTCAACTTGACAATGAAAAATACGGACAGCGTCCTCAGAACACCCCCATTTTGTTTATTTACGAACATTTCAGGATACAGCGAGAGTTCTTAGGACACTTTCAACTTGACAATACGGACAGCGTCCTCAGAACACCCCCATTTTGTTTATTTGTGAACATTTCAGGACACCGCGAGTGTTCTTAGAACACATTCAACTTGCCAGAGAACAATACAAACAGTGTCCTCAGGACACCCCCATTTTGTTTATTTACGAACATTTCAGGACAACGCGAGAGTTGTTAGAACACTTTCAACTTGCCATCGAACAATACCGACAGCGTCCTCAGAACACCCCCATTTTGTTTATTTGTGAACATTTCAGGACACCGCGAGTGTTCTTAGAACACATTCAACTTGCCAGAGAACAATACAAACAGCGTCCTCAGGACACCCCCATTTTGTTTATTTACGAACATTTCAGGACAACGCGAGTGTTCTTAGAACACTTTCAACTTGCCATCGAACAATACCGACAGCGCCCTCAGAACACCCCCATTTTGTTTATTTGCGAACATTTCAGGACACAGCGAGTGTTCTTAGAACACATTCAACTTGCCAGAGAACAATACGGACAACGTCTTCAGGACACCCCCTATGAACATTTCAGGACAATGCGAGAGTTCTTAGAACACTTTCAACTTGCCATCGGACAATACTGGCAGCGTCCTTAGAACACCCCCATTTTGTTTATTTACGAACATTTCAGGACACCGCAAGTGTTCTTAGAACACATTCAACTTGCCATTCGACAATACGGACAGCGTCTTCAGGACACCCCCTACGAACATTTCAGGACAACGCGAGATTTCTTAGAACACTTTTAACTTGACAACGAACAATACGGACAGCGTCCTCAGGACACCCGCCATTTTGTTTATTTACGAACATAATGTGGACAGCGTTCTCAGAACATCCCCATTTTGTTTATTTCCGAACATTTCAGGACACCGCGAGAGTTCTTACAACACTTTCAACTTGACAACGAACAATACGGACAGCGTCTTCAGGACACCCCCTACGAACATTTCAGGACAACGCGACAGTTCTTAGAAGACTTTCAACTTGACAACGAACAATACGGACAGCGTCCTCAGAACACCCCCATTTTGCTTATTTCCAAACATTTCAGGACACCGCGAGAATTCTTAGAACACTTTCAACTTCACAACGAACAATACGGACAGCTACCTCAGAACACCCCCATTTTGTTTATTTACGAACATTTCCGGACACCGCGAGTGTTGTTAGAACATATTCAACGAACAATACGGACAGCGTCCTAAGAACACCCCCATTTTGTTTATTTACGAACATTTCAGGACACCGCAAGAGTTCTTAGAACACTTTCAACTTGACAACGAACAATACGGACAGCGTCCTCAGAACACCCCTATTTTGTTTATTTGCGAACATTTCAGGGCACCGCGAGTGTTCTTAGAACACAGAACACCCTCATTTTCTGTATTTATGAACATTTCCGGACACTGCGAGTGTTCTTAGAACACATTCAACTTGACAATGAAAAATACGGACAGCGTCCTCAGAACACCCCCATTTTGTTTATTTACGAACATTTCAGGATACGGCGAGAGTTCTTAGAACACTTTCAACTTGACAATGAACATTTCCGGACACTGCGAGTGTTCTTAGAACACATTCAACTTGACAATGAAAAATACGGACAGCATCCTCAGAACACCCCCATTTTGTTTATTTGTGAACATTTCAGGACACCGCGAGTGTTCTTAGAACACATTCAACTTGCCAGAGAACAATACAAACAGCGTCCTCAGGACACCCCCATTTTGTTTATTTACGAACATTTCAGGACAACGCGAGAGTTCTTAGAACACTTTCAACTTGCCATCGAACATTACCAACAGCGTCCTCAGAACACCCCCATTTTGTTTATTTGCGAACATTTCAGGACACTGCGAGTGTTCTTAGAACACATTCAACTTGCCAGAGAACAATACGGACAACGTCTTCAGGACACCCCCTATGAACATTTCAGGACACCGCCAGTGTTCTTAGAACACATTCAACTTGCAATTGAACCATACGGACAGCGTCTTAAGGACACCCCCTACGAACATTTCAGGACAACGCGGATTTCTTAGAACACTTTTAACTTGACAACGAACAATACAGACAGCGTCCTCAGGACACCCGCCATTTTGCTTATTTACGAACATAATGTGGACAGCGTCCTCAGAACATCCCCATTTTGTTTATTTACGAACATTTCAGGACACCGCAAGAGTTCTTAGAACACTTTCAACTTGACAACGAACAATACGGACAGCGTCTTCAGGACACCCCCTACGAACATTTCAGGACAACGCGACAGTTCTTAGAACACTTTCAACTTGACAACGAACAATACGGACAGCGTCCTCAGAACACCCCCATTTTGCTTATTTCCAAACATTTCAGGACACCGCGAGAATTCTTAGAACACTTTCAACTTCACAACGAACAATACGGACAGCCTCCTCAGGACACCCCCATTTTCTTTATTTACGAACATTTCCGGACACCGCCAGTGTTCTTAGAACAGTTTCAGCTTGCTTGCGAACAAAACGGACACATATTGAGTCCTAAGAACACCCCCCATTCAGTTTATTTAGAACATTTCCGAACACCCGTGATGTCCGCAGTCAAATCGAATACAACAAGAACGTCTACCACATAAATAAACACAACTTTCAACCTATCTCATACTCTCCTATCCTCCCCAAACACTCCTACACACCAACACACTCTACTAAATACAAATTTTGAACCAAGTTTCACCGCGCTGTCCGCGGACGTCCGCGAATTCAAATTGGCGGGCGCTACCGAAAATCTGACGCGCTTCACGCTCCACACCATCCAATCAGCGAACATGTCGCCTGTCCGCGGACACCACGCAAACTGATTGGCCAATCAGGACACTCTCCGCGGAGCGAACAGGGATGGGTGTCCGCGGACCGAACACAGATATCACTAATTTTTTATGACCTACTTTTTGGTCATTTTTAAAAAAACTACTGGACGTATTTTCACCAAATCTGCAAAAGCACGCTTTCGGGACTAAGCCGCTGCTCCTGGTCCACATTTGGTGAAAATCCGTCCAGCGGTTTGGGCTGTAGGCGCGAGCAAAGTTTTTTCCCCATTCAGTCTATGGGAAAAAAAGTTTTGGGATCCCCCTATAACTTTGACCCCCCTGGACAAATCCTCACCAGGTGGCCAATCCCTCTTGGCTACAACAACCGTCAGGTTTTCACAAATGTAGCAACTGCAATCAGTGCCCCTAGGCCCATTCTAAATGTCAAACCTTTACAGATAAGTTTGGCTCTCAAGTGGTTATACGTGACTTTATTAACTGTAAAGCCACCTATGTGGTGTATGCCATTATATGTGTTTGTGGCAAGCTCTATGTGGGTAGCACCATACGCCAACTCAGAATCCGGATCAGAGAACACTTGACCAGTCTCCGGGCGTGTGAACCTAAATCTCCTCTGGAAGTTCATTGGCAGACTGAACACCAACTGGATCTGACATCTGATTTGCGCTTCATTGGATTAATGAGAGCGCATAATGGGAAAAGGGGCGGGAATCTTCAGTCGAAATTGTAACAGATGGAAGCCAAACTCATCTGTCTATTACGATGTACCACTCATGGATAAAATTCTGACCACGAGATGCACGTCTTTCTATGAATCTGGTCTGATTTATTGTTATATTGCTACATTTTGTTGTAAAAGTGGGCCAATACTTCCACTAATCAATTTTCAGATACTGTCATTAATTATGCTAATGCTCCCCTTACTTGCATCTTTGCAACTCCACCATGTTTTTCGCTTACCGGCATCTATGACCGTTTAGGGCTTACATTATGGATATAATCACCATACATGATTTCCTCCACACGGGATTCTTGATTTCCCATTTTCGGGTTATTGGTTAAATTGATAGAATCACGTGTTTTATTGTTTGCTAATGTGCCTAATTAGTTGTTTTGGGACTTATTCATTATCACCAGTCATTGAGCCACACCAATGTGACGAGCGCAATTTTGCTCCGATTACCTTAATGCCATGGCAGGATCTCGTGTGGACATTAATCGCGCCTACGTCACTTTGTTGACAATATACGTCACTTACGCGACGCAATGTAGTCGCGCCGCCGCCACTGTCACTTCTGTGACGTGTACGGCAGTTTTTTCTATTTAGATTCACTGAGAACGGTAGCCATTGGATTTGTTTCACTTTATTTGTACCTGACTCGATTTCCCGAGTAAGTAGCCTTTTTTATTTTCTCTTGTGCTTGTGAATGCTTTCTGTTATCATTTTGTCTTTCTTCCTCTGATACCTTTGTGCTATTAATTGCAGCTGATATATGCGTGCTAGCCATTTGGCTTTTTTGGATACTGGATAAAGATATATATTTCTCAACGGGTATTCACCATTTAAAGTCCAGTGTGGTAAGTCCCTTGCTTTTGAGCTTATTGATTTTTAATTATGTTACTTAGTTGCTCTCAGGTTTGTTTTGGTTGAAGATCTTTAATTTACTATTGGCAATTTTCCAACAGGGCTCTTGTATTCAGTGGTCATTTGCAAATCTTTTTTGGTAAGCGTTTTCTTTATTGCGTATACTTCTCCGGAATGTGGTTTCTGGTATTTTTTGGAATTTAAGTTTGGTGCAGTTGTGCACTAATCATTTATAATGGATTGATTTTGGATTTTGATTAGTTTCTTGCCTTGATAATATTATATTGCATTAGCACCCTATACACGTGGCATGGTGTTGGGTGCGTGATCTGCATGGTGGTCTTGCGAGGGTGCAATGGGACATCACATTCACTTGAAGATGAAACAGTTTTTATTTTCCATTGTGCTTATATACATTTTCTATATTCCTGTTCTCTTAATGCTGTGCCAATCTTGCCCTACAACTGCTGTGCCACTCCTCTTACCGGACTTGGTATGTTCTTTATTTACTTAATTTTTTCGTGTTTTTATGTTGAATCATTTCTCAATCTTCAATTTTATGTTACAATTTTGTTGTTTCAAACTCTGTACATATATTGCTGTATTACGTTTTGTGGTTCTGCCACTCAGCCTTGAAGACGGCGCAAGTGTCGAAACACGTGTCGGCTGTTCTTCATCACATTAAAATACTGTACTTTAATTGTTGTCATATAGTCTAATGGTGTTTAGCGCAATTCCATCCACACTCCACTTAACTGTTTCTATAATATCCACCTCTGTGGCCAGGTTGACCAGGATTGGACTGCTGCTTACACCACTACTGGAATAAACAAATCTATCTTTTTTCTTTAAAGTTTAACAGTGATAACTTGCGCATAGGTCCCGTGTGTCGTGTCCACAATACTCATACTAAATCCTCACCAGACTTTGCAAAAAAATTCAGAGTGGGCCATATACTTTTTTTGCAAATTGTGGTGAGGATTCGTCCAGGGGGAGCGAAGTTATAAACCGCCCAAAAAAGTGCTCTTCCTATGGAAACACCAACTTAACCATAACTACATGGCCACTACTGTGGCCATGTAATATATATGTATAGAACCTTGATTAGACATTCCTTTATTTTGCACTGTTGTAGTTGGATGTTTGGGTTACTGTTGAACCACTTTCACAACCCTACTGAGATTATAGCCTTCCCTCGGATCACGTTACCTCCAAAGCCAAAGAAGGTATGCCTCATAATTATGTCTGCCTTGCCTTCTTGATTATGTTGGCTCTTGGTTTGCAGCAATGCTAGGGCTGTATGGGTGCTTTAGCCTCTACTCATCCTTGTACAATTGCAGGGCAGAGGTCAATACTTCACACTCCCACTACAAGTACTGAAATGAGAGCTAAATGTCTAAGAAAACACCAATGGTTCCATACCTGGTAGGCAGAAATATACCATTGCCTGGTGCCTGAGGCCTTGAGTAAGTCCTCAGGAGTTATGAACGGCTTGAAATCTTCCATGGTAAAAGGCGCAGTTGCCCATTGAGGATGAAGGGATGTGGAAGTCCATTCGAGTCCAACAGTAAATGATTCAGAGCAGGAAAGAGAAACAGAACATCTGAGAGAATGATGAACCATTCCTGGGTTGGTGTTATCAATCAGACACACTGTGGTTAGAAAGATCCACATATAAAGCAACATTTTTATTTTTTTGTGTCTGGATGCTAAATCGAGAGCTATCACAAATATGAACAATATGTGGACCGCAATATCATGTTAATAAATTGTATTAATATACTCAAAATCATCATAATACAACAAATCTCATGAATACGTAATATAAAAAAATGGACTCGTGGTTATACCTCAATCGCAATGCAAGGTTGCTCAAAGTAAAAGTGCATCCGTGCTTACTGAATTCACAAAAATACAGTGCATGAAAAAAATCAACAAACATTTGAAATGGCCCCTTAGTGCAGCAGCAGTACATGGTTACATCAACACTAGTAGGGGCCTCTTGAAAAAACATAGGTTATTAATCAAATATCATGGTACATTACCAAAACCAAAAAGCCATTAGGTGATCAGTGCATTCTCATCACTACATAAAGAATCAGCAAATATAATTTTTCAAGCTGAGACAAATACACCTAATAATAGGTGTCTTCTTTCAAGAGCTCAACAGAGGTACTTTGAACACATCCTATGTGCTAGTTTCAACATGTTAATTGACTCAATAGACCATGGGCCTCATTACAAGGATGGAGGTAGCCTTGCCGGTAAAACCAGCAAGGCTACCTCCAAACTTGCTCCCGCGAATATGCAATAACCAGGGTATTCCCGTCATCCCAGAACCTGTAATTGCCCTTTCGCGGGTGCCGGAATTGGGTAATCCCCATTCGCATTTGAGCTCCATAGGGCTCAATAGGAATGGGGATGCCTGTAGCACCGGCAATGTTCATAATGTTGCCTTTGCTACAGGCATGCTGTGCTCGCGGGTGCCTTTCATTCCGCCAGGTCAGACCTGGCAGAACGAAAGGCACCCAGGAGCACAACTCAGAGTTTGCCGGTCCAGATACAACGGTACCGGAAAGCTTACTGGTACCATTGTATCCGGACCGGCAAGCTTGTAATGAGGCCCCATGTGTTCTTCAGGACAGAAAACAATCATCATCAGTAAGTGGTGCAAAAGTAAGCACTCATTGTTCCTTATGTTGCAAAGTGGACTTCATGAGCAAGTGTGTCTCAAAAGAAGATTGGACTGCTGTTGTCATGTCTGCGGGAGTACCCTTGGAATCAGTGAAAACGGAGGAACATCTTAATGTCTTCCATGCCACCAATCCTGAAAGAAAGCTTCCATGTTCAGTGCATCTGGGTCTGGTCAAAACAGTACAATTATAATAATAATAATTTGCATTTATATAGTGCTATAAACCCTTAGGGATCTGAGCGTTGCTCATTACCCACAGTGTGTGGTGCTCATTTATCGATCTTGGAAGGATGAAAGGCTGAGTTTGGCCCTGCTGGGATTCAAACATGGAGCAGCAGGCTCAGCACAGATGTCAAAGCAAGTGCTCTAGTTGCTGTGCGATCTGACCAGCTAGGTGGACACTTTGATATTATAGAAGCGTAATGGTAATTTGATAAAGAAGCGTAATGGACCTCAGATTCATTGTAGTGTCTGAAATACCTGTGGAAAAATGTGCCAATCACTGGAGTACCTCACGTGTCACAAGCACCAATCTGCAACTGAATTGAGAGAGCCCAGGAAGACCTTCTCCTTTACTACGATCTGACCAGTAAGTCAATACTCCAAAATACCCTTGTCAATTCTGGCAGACCTTTGGACTGGGTCCTCCCAGCCATTTGATATATCTGACTGCAGAGACATTGTCCATTCTGAGAACTATGGAACAGTGTAGAGTGTGCTTGAGGATGCACCGGCCTGCAAAGGATTCTGTAAGATGCTCTAAACATTTTATGTTCATATGCAAATCCTCTATGAATCCTGGTCCACCATTACAAATGTGTCCACATTTTGGTTTTCGACTATTCATGCAGCTCGTTCTAGGCCTCTCGTGAGAGTGGGATCCAATCAACATAGGACATCCCCCTTTGGTGACATCCTACCTAGAGTCTTTGCAGGGTCAGGTAACATTGACGGCCTGGAAAATTGTCCTGCATACAGGTGAATAGGAGGACTATGTCCCAGACTAAGTGTTGGATAGAAATGACAGAACATTTAAAGAACAAGCTTAACTCAGTTTTTGTGGCTTGACCTTTTACTGAGTCAGATTTGGTGAGGTTTTGACACTGATTAATAGAAAGCCCCAAAAACACATCTGTTGGGAGGTAGTGATGTCTCACTTGTTATAGTTTATGACAAACACCGGTCCCTAAACCAGGTGCAATGTCACTTCTAGATGACAAAAGAGAAGATCCCTTCAGGGGCCCAGAATCAAAATGTCATCCAGCTCAGATCAGCATTCTGATTCCCTGACCACTCAGAACTGTAGCAACTAAGTCGAACAGTTTTGTGGAACACCATGGTGCTGATGATAGTCCGAACAGTAGGCAGGTGAACGAAAAGACTGTATATTCTCATACGAACCAGAGGAAACACTGATGAGGTAATACATCAGGACTCAGAGATATGTGCCTAGCAGAAAAATCTAATACCCCAGATGCAACACCTCTTGAAGAAGATGAATCTTTTACATCTTGTAGCTTCTATATAGCAGGAATTTGTTTAATTCCCTAAGATTGATCACTGGATGGAATCCTTTGTCATTTTTTGTCCAAACACAAAATGGTAGCTCTCTTACTTCCTGCAAAATGACTCATGGCCCTAGGTGAGGCAAATTAATCTTCCTTGGGAGCTTGTATTGCACTGGATTTAATATAGAATCAAGTTTAAACCCTGATACTGTTTGCAATACCCCAAATCCCAGAGTGATTTGCAACTAATTGGAGAGAAACAATTAAATCCATCCCCCACATTCTATGTTAATTGGCCCCTTACTCACCATTGAACTTTCCTTCAGAAGGCTTCCATCCTTGTTGGACAAATAAATGGCTGTTCTGTTCTGCACCAATCACTTGTCCCCACAGTTAAAGCTCTCGATCTTCTGCCAGTAGAGCAGCCCTTACCTACCCTGGTCCTTGATAAAACCTAGTAGGTTGAAAAGATTGTTTTGGGTGTAGATTGGGCCCAGTGAATGAGAAAAATAAGACATATACTCAGTAACCTCCTTCATATTCTGCTCTCCAAACAAAAGCCCTTCTGTATACTGGGGTGAGTATCTGCCAAAGCATCTAATTTAGGGCTGATTTCTAATAGGAATCGCTTGTGTCTCATTACGCATAGCAAAATTAAATTAGCATTCCCCAGACACCTGAAAGCCATTTGGGCCCAGCTCATTAGTACATCTAGATCCTATCTGGCACCCTCTTGCTTGGAAACCTTAACAAGATATAGAATCTTCACTGGTGGCCCAAGTGTATCCAGTAATCTGTACTGACACTGAAACTAGGCCCTGCCTAAAATTGCTATGATCTTTACCATTTTCGGCCAAGAATATCTCAATCTTAGTGGCTACTGTGGGTGCAAATGCACATTTGTCGGGTAACAACATAATAAGGAGTATGAGGATTGTCATCCACCCCACTGAGATCATGTGCCTCAGGGTCTCCAATCCACAGGTGGTATAGGAGCTGCATCTTGTCTCTTGCTCTTTTGATTGCCACTTTTACTTCATCCTGATTAGAGGTTCCCATGGGAACCGCGTCCTTATCTGTGAATCTTTCTCAGAGTGAGAGGATTTATCAGATACATTTTGGCACCCACACCCTCTGCCTTCCAAGTGCTTCCTTTTAAAAGCGTGTATGCATATGAACGGGTTGCTTTGTTCGGCTGTGCAAATGGCTGGGCTTTTAATCAGGGATGAATTGATGGCTAAGAAATGGGCTTGGGTCTGTGATACTGTGATAGAAACTGATTTCCCTAACTGTGAAGATAGGGAGCAAAAATTAGGTTTTTATACCTTTTCCTAAAACTTCAGATAGTGAGGCATCAATAAAGTATGCCACCTCTGTATTAGTAGCACACAACCAGAAGCCCCTCAATTATGCAAATGCTTTTAGGTAAAGGTGCAGCTTGTTTCTCAAGCACCCAGTTAGCCACATTAGATCACACACTCCTCGTCCTGATACTAACTTGCATTCATGACTGAGCTGCGCAGATGTCAGCCTGACTTTCTGCCACTTGCGAGAGCCCATCAATAGCTCATATGGAGGAGCCCTGCTTGGTAAATGATGAGCTGCACATATCAACTCAAGCACAGTAAAAGATAGGCATGCAACCATTATATTGTTATCATGCAAGGAAAATATACTTTGCTTATTGCAGGGCAGCAGCATGACATGAAAGGAGGACAACTGAAAGGGGAAGAGACACATTTATGGCAGAATAACAGCATGGATGGACTAAGGAGCCAGCCACAAGGAATGTGGGACGTGTAGTTGCATTTTTGAAAGGTTGTCTAAAAGAACTGCTCTCAGTAACAATTAATAGTTAAGATGCATATTAGGAAGTCGCCATGCATAACCCTAAGAAAATGCTTTGTGGTAAAGCACACAACCTTAAATTAGGTAGGAAATTGACTGGAAGCTAAGAAGCATGAAGAGTGCACGAGAGCAATGATCATACTTCCAGAAGCCCAGAGTTAAATTTGCAGCCCTGTACTGAATATACTTTAAGAGAGTGATTGTCTTTGAGGGTGAAAGCAGTAGGAGAATGTTGCAATAGTCTTACTTATAGATCACCAGAGCCAGAATGATCTACGTGACCATGTGCAGTAGGTTAAGGAGAAAGTGGCAGTTGGAAGAGGCTGAGGGTGCAAGGAAGGCCCAGCAGTACCTCCAGATATACAAGAGTAATATGGTTTATAGTCCTTTGACCATTATCTATTGATCATGGTTAAAAAAGACTGCCACTAAGACCCACTGAGGCTGAGCCCTGACCCCCACCACAGGGGCTGACCAACCCTTTCTCGGTGGCCTGAAAGATAAAAGTTGCGGGCACACAGAGCAAGTGTCTTTGTGTGTATGGGAGGATATTTCTGTGAGGTGGAGAAGGAAAGGGACGGGTAAGTGAAAGGGTGGTTTAGGAGGTGTAACTCCGAATGAAGAGCGGCAGAGAAGGTGGGGCAGGGAGCAGGTGGGGCAACAACTTCAAGGGGGGTTCATATAGTTCCAACTGAACACGTCGTGCCTGTTGAAGGTTGCTCCAAATGAGCCCATAAAAGCTGCCTTTTTTTGGATACAGCCTTCAATTGGAAGTCTTTAGACATAGAACTGAGTAATACTCGTCACAACAATACTATTGGCCAAGGGAATGTTTTAAGGTATGTATGGGGATTTTAGTAGTCATTGGTGGAGCACTGCTCATATACTGATGAGGTTGCAGCCACACACCAAAGGGCAAGACCAACTCAATGCAGCTTCCCAGCATCGAATCCAGGATAAGGTTCTCCCAAAGCAGTCACATCTTAATATCTTCCATGCCACCAAACCTGAATGAAAGCAATTTCCCCAGCAATAAGAGTGTAAAACAATTAAAAGCTTAATAGGGAATAATCACTGCCAAAGCCAGTAGGGCTCAGAAGGAATGCCTTTGGGGAGCCAGAACAGCCAAAGTCAATAAGACAGTTCTAGTACTGATGCAATCTTCTTAGAACAAGTTAGTTGCACAGTTAGTAGTTCATTGAAGACAAATCCAGGAGCTCAAGAGACCCTACCTGAAGTGCAAAAGCTGTTAGGTCTGCACAAGTGAATCGTAATAATACAAGACGATAGACACCAGCACTCCCCAAGCTACGAAGCTTTAAATGTGGCTAAATGTAGTGAAACCCAAAGCTCCACAGTAGTTTAGAATTGAAGCAGATTTTCCAGCTAACTTCCTTCGTGATGCAGCGATGCAGACCCTTGTTCCTGATCTTGGTCGTGGTGACAAAAGGAAGGATGTCTGGTGGGCCTCTGTAGCACCAATCTATAGAGGGACTCTGCAGCAATGGATTCCAATCTGTTTCACATATTGAATCGGTAGTATATCATATATAATTTCTGTGCTTCATACTGAACACAAAAATACTGAGGTCAGTGTCTAAAGGTACTCAGTCTGGCACTGCAAACCGTGTTTTAGCAGAACAGGGTATCTTGGAAGGATAGCTCAGCCACAATGTGCTCGCCTTGGAAGCGAGACGACACAGAGCAACACAGGTATGATCCCTGGGTCCACGCTTAGAAACCTCTGAGTATTAAGTGTGTTATAAATAATGTATCATATCATATAATCGTTTCAGTGGTTCTTTGTGGATTTGGCACCTTTTTCTCAGCACCAATGAGAATCTAATTGCTCCGGTTGGAATTTCCTCGGTCCCTCGGTCCTGGAATTCATTGAGGAGACTCTAGACATGGAATTCCTACTGCTGGAAGTCCTTGAAAATGCCCACAAAGTTTTGGCCAGATTTGTCCTCAGGAAGAAGTTTCACTAGTTGGTGAAACAGGTACCCCGGGTATTGGGAGATTGCTGCCCAAGAAGGACGCAGTGACACAGTGACACAGGGGTTGGCCCAGAATGAAGCAGGTCTTGAGTCTAGTTGGTCCCATCAGCCTAAGAGAGGAAGCTGGAGCTTCCCTGTCAATGGGAATATGGGGCCAGCACAACTGCAAGGCTTCACTGGTGCTTTCATGGTCCTGGAAGGTGCTGCATCTTCTTCAGATTTGATGTTCCAGTGGTTTACTCTGCCTGTAGTCCCAAAACCCTTTCCTTATATGGAAAATCCCATTCATTCACAGCACTAAGCTGTCAATCACACGGGGGTCGTCCTCTAGGACAGCCACCCACCCAGTGGCACATGGTTTTGGCCAGGCATGCCTACAACAAAAGGCCAGTGATGTTTCAGGTTCTCCCTCTCTTCCTGCTTTTCCAGACAGACTGTAGTCTGGGCCGGATTCAGTCCTGAAGCCTGCTAAAGGCAAAACACACATCAGACACAAACCTGATCTAAACGACAGAGTAAAAGCCCAGAAGTAACTAACAAATGAGAAATGGCGAGTATAACCTGTGCAACTAGGGGTAAAAAGATTATGGGCCTCATTACACGGAAGGCGGTAAGGGTTAACGGTCACCGGTAATGGTACCGGTGACCGTTAACCCTTACCGCCTTACTACGAGGTCCCTTTGCGGGTAGGTACTTTAACGCCTGCAAAAAACCAACCCGCAAAGGGACCAGGGTGCTAATTACGGTACTGCAATTTGCGGCACCGTAATTACGCCTTCCCCATTCCCATAGAGCCCTATGGGGCAAAAATGGGAATGGTGAAGGGCAATGGGGAAGGGGGAATTACCGCCCCGCCAACCTTGGAATACGGCGATAATTCCCCTTTCCACCAAGGCGGTGCCGGTATTTTACCGGCAGGGACCAAGGTGCTAATAGCACCTTGGTCCTCCACCTACCGTGTAATGAGGCCCTATGTTAAATATAGATGCACACATATGTCTAAGAATACCACTTGTCATACATCTCTATTTCTTCTTGTTAAAACATAAAATTACGTTTTTTTCAAATTGTTTCTGTAACATATCGATTCGGTAGTATATCATATATAATGTCTGTGCTTCATACTGAACACAAATGTCCTTAAAATATTCTAAAACTACTGAGGTCAGTGTCTAAGGGTACTCAGACTGACACTGCAAACCGTGTTTTAGCAGAACAGGGTATCACAACCATAACAGTCATGAGCAGAAGGTTATTCTTTGAAGAAATGTAATCAGGTGAATTCCTTCATTATTCCATGTTCTCTAGATCTGCACTTGCAACAACAAATCGAAACCACCCACCAGAGGAAGATGCATTGGTAATAGTTATGTTGAAGTCACCAGATACTTGGATTGATTTGCATCTTTCCCACAAAAAACCGCAAAATCCTGCCTGTCAAGTTGGCCACTCTCGAATGATGAGAATAGTAAAACCATATTCACACGTTTGTATTTATTGGTATTACAGATGAAACATAAGGCCTCTTCACCCATGTTCATACTTCATTTATGTTCTAATTAAACTCCCTAGTAATGTAGTGAAAAACATATGTTTCTATGCTGTATATGCACCTATATAATGTTATGTCCTGAGACAGCGGGAAGACTTTGGTGTCTCAGTTCCCCAGCCTGAGCCATGGTAGCCTCAGTTAGGGCATATGTTGGCCAGGTTCGCTCAGTGTTGTGGTCTTCACCTTTATTAGCACCCTGGGCTCTCTCTTGGGTCAAATATATATAATTGTTTTTTTTTTTTAAATGGGAAATGGATCTTTACCTACCGTGCAAGCCTTATTTCCTGTAAAATAAAGGTAAAAAAGAAGATTGCTACCATATAAAATATTAAAGGGTGTAAGTCCCATTTCTATGATGCTCGCAGGCATCTACGACTGAGCGGGACAGAGAGAGACTGCATGTATGTGGGATGGAGCTTCTTTCAAACTCCCTCCCACTGACTTGTGGCATCCCGCAGGGATCCTCTCCCTCCCCCTTCTCTTTAACTTATCCCTGAGACCATTGATGGACAGTTTGATGAGGCATGATGTGACATTTCACTCATTTGCTGACGATACCCAAGTGTTCATCAAAATAGTGTAGGTGGAGGAGACTTTCTGACAAAATAACCCAGTACTCACCACCCCGACAGTTGCGCTCCTGTAATAAATTGCTGTTGCAAATTCCCCCCTCAAACTGTGTATGTAGGGGGGCGACCGCAGGTTTGCAATTTATGGCCCAATGCTATGGAAAAAGCTTCCATTTGAAATCCGGGCAATACAAAAACACTCAATCTTTTTTTAAAGGTCTTTGAAGACTTGTCTGTTTAAATAATCTTGGGAGGATGGTTCCAATGTAGGTAGTGTTAAGCATCGGGACTTGGAACCTGGTAGAGATTCTCTTTTCCGATTGACTGGTTAAGTGTATTTAGATTCCAGATGCCCCAGATATGATTGGGTTTGTCAGGTACAAATGATTCAAACTCAAACTCAAAGTCAGTTATGTGGGGTGAGGCTAGAGAAGAGGGAGCAGGGGTCTGACTGGGTGCTGGGGCCTTGGTGTGGAGGGAAGAGTATCAGACAAAAAAGGTAGACTAGGGGGAAGCCTGGGCAGCCCGCAGTGAAACACGTGATAATGCTGGCCAATGAAGCCCACATTCCAGCCAAGGGTTTTATTTGGTTCCTCTTTCCAGAGCACTAATGTGTATTATTGCCCATAAAGATGTGGAATGTGGACTGTGGTGCATATTGATCACAGTGGTCTCTGTGCATGGTGTACCGTAATGTTTCTGCGTGCATTGGTGCATGTCTGTGATGATCTCCTTGGAAATTATGTTGGAAACAGTCAGTCAGACTAAAGACTGGCACCAATCATGACCCACTGATAGTTCATGGTATGCTCAATCCCAGACAGAGCAGAGTCTTTTGTCACAATAAGCCCATGGCAATTTGGTTGGCCGGAATGTGGAGAGAGTTGAAGCAAAGCAGATAGTGATACCCATTTTGACATGGGCAGTTTTATTTGAGTTGGTCACCACCCTATGATGGTTGTGGCAGAGCAGTTAGTGTATTGTTTACATGTTTCCTAAATAGCAAATTGAAATACCTATGATAGAAATATAGCAGCAATCTTATTTGTGTTCCATTAGTAAATCCCACAGCAGTGAATCAATTTGAAATCAATGATCTGAGACTGAAACTGCACTGGTTACCAGGCTACCTTCTGATCTCAGGCCCAAGTCCCCTCCCTGCCAATTGCACACCTGCAATGCCCCCCCCCGGCAACCCTCGTGTCTGTATCTCTACACCCCCCTCCCAGCACTTGATACCTGATGTGCACTTACCCTTGCACTTGCCACCAGTTGGCCACACTATTTATTAATTAATGTATAGTTTTATTTATTTTATTAATTTACTGTTTATCCTATGTAATCCACTGCCCCCTCTCCCTTCCCCCTCCACCCCCCCCCCCCACATCCCCTGCACTTGTGCAATCTCAATGTAATGACACCTGGCCTAGTGAGATCATTGTCTCTGTCTTCCCTCTGTTCCCCCTCCCTTGCCTCATCGCGTCTTGAAACACTTCTGTATAGGCGCATCATAAATGCCATATCGTACCATATCATATCATGCAGCTGAAAGGGTCGATAGTGCCTCTAGGGTGCACAACGTATTTACAACCTTGTGTCAACAGGGAGCCCTGATTGGTTATTTTACAAAGCCCATGATAGTAGTGCTCCACAAACTTGAAATACAAAAACCACTTGATAGATTCTCACATTCAACTGAAATCATCATTAATAACGACTGTGAGATTGTTGCAGAGAGATTGGCAGAGTCACTAACTAAATGCATACACTGACTGACAAACTCGAAAAACAAGTAGTTGTATCAGTGGATATCTTGCCTCTCAAAATATCATACCATTCTGCAACATCCTAGAGGTAGGTAAAGCCATTCCAGGGCTAGCATCTGCGGTTAGTCTCTGGATGCCAATACATTTTGTGGAGCTTCTGAAGTTAGTGGTTGATCCAATGGATGTATCTTTACTAATAGTTGTATCAACAACCTCATACTTTGCCATTAAGATAATATCGGGTATAATCACTCACCTGGTTTTAGAGCCCCTAACCTGCACCTTCTGATAGCAGCTCTCAATGAAAGACACATATCTGTGATATTGAAAGTAAGGACGCTGCATACATAGACATAATATGGTGTTAACAATCCAGCAGACCTCCGTTCATACCACCTATTGCAAAACATGTGAAGAAGCTTACCTATACACAATATTAAATTCACATCCAAATTAATATTTACACATGCCATGTGTTTAAAGTCCCACGTTGACAAGGAAGTGTGATTTGATCTGATGTTTACATTTATAATGAGCATAGCCATACAGAGCCTGCGAAGAAACTGCATCTAGGCGTAGATGTAATGACGATAGGAACAAAAGAAAAAGTGCAAGAGACAGGTCATTGAAACAGATGGGTTTTCAATTTCTTCTGAAATAGAGGCGTTTAGGCAAGAATGTATGCAGTACCCTTTGGGTGCACTACAACAACCCTGACCTCCTGGCAATAGGAACACAACCTTTGTCATACGTCTGTACTAGGTTGGTAGCATGATGAGAAGCCAGGCTTATCTCAAGAGGGGTCAATGTGAGCTCTAGTGGAGTTACAGAGAGATTCACAGTGAAAAGTATTCAAATAAACTCTTACACACAAGATTTCTTGATTAAACAATTATTATTGTATTTATCAGTCAGTTAGAATAAGCCTTCTTTAGAAGGGAGCAATATAAAGCAACACACACATACACTTCACACATACACACTCTTAGTTTTCTAAATCAGCAATTACCTATTTGGTATGACATACAGGCACCACCTACACCCTCAGGTGACTTCAATAGCTATAGTACTTTCAAAACAACCCCCCAATGCATAGTCAGTTAACCCTTTCATGAAAGGAAGGCAAACACATAAGCAGAAGAGAGAAGAGTCATTTAGGGAGCCAGGCCAGCCAATGTTAAGTTAGAAAAATCAAGGTGAACCGAAGCACTTCTTGCAGGTAAGTAGAAAGTCTTTTCAAATGTTTAAAGAATCTTGGTAGAATAGAAGAAATCAAGGTAGGGCCACAAGCTGGTTAGGCTTGTGAGGTAAAGAAGCTGTCAGCAACTCCACAAGAGCAACTGAGACAAGTCTCCAACGAGGACAAGCAAGGAAGCACAACAAGAGGTAAGTTCTCTCAGAGTTAACAGTACCTTTGGGTTGAAGAAAAGTGCAGCAGATGACTTCTGTTCTTGTGCAGCTCTGCAGAACCTGGTGTTCCTGGGCTTCAGTCGTGGGGACAAGAGGGAGTACTTCTGGGGACTCCTGCACTACAATGGGACGGTCACTGCTCGCAACCAGCAAACTTAGAAAAAGTGGCACTACAGCGTTTCTGCTCTTTGCATTTACCACAAATAGCAACACAGCGATTCCTGGCTGTCAGGATAGGCATACATTGCATCTGGGGTCCTGCACTCTGTTGAGGGGGCTCAAGCTCGGTCCTGCTTATTGGGGGTCTGGAGGATCTTCCTGGAGCTCTTGTCCAGCTTAAAAGTAACACACATGATCTGGTTTTTCTCTCCCTGGCTATTCGGTTCCAGCAGCAACTGCAGTGGAATTTCAACTAGCTCTGAGAGGATGTCCAGGTGGCTTACGTTGGAGTTGATTGGTCCCACCAACTCAAGGGGAGAAGTTGTCCTTGCAGGGGCTCCTCTGTCAATACAAATGTGGAGTTTCAGCACAGCAGTGGGGCTTCACCGGGCAAACCAACTGTCCAGGAGTTGCAGCAGGATGCAGGTTTCTCCCATTTATTTCAGCGTAGCTGTCAGTCACCCAGCAGGGTGGCTGTCCTTGCCGGACAGCCAGCTAGCCAATCACCTAAGAGTGCATTCCTGTCTCCTAGGAGACTAAGCACAGGGATTTTCGGGCATCTCCTTCTCTTCGTGCCCCTGAGAGACACCCTGGAGCCAGAGGTAGGCTTCACTCCTGAATCCCACCAAAGGCAAAATGAACAAAGTGACCAAACCTGGTTTGCCGTGCAGAGTAAATCTCCAGAAAGACCTTTCCACAAGTAAATGGCAAAAAAAGAAGACTGGTGCCATTTTGACAAAAATGGCACCCAGGGGTGCTTTGCCGTTGCTGTGAAGCCATTCAGTGAGGAAAGGGTAACATAAAATTGTTACATGAGAAGGTTGACAAAGGGGATATTAAGTAACCCCTCCAGCACCCTATTGTAAAATAGTGTATGCTGGGTCTAGAAAGTTACAAATGTAAGTAAAGTCAATTTCACTTTACTGCTCTGGGAAACAGTAGTTTATCCCACAGAAGGTACTTAAACAGTGGGGAAATCTGAAAGACTTCCCTGTGCCACTGGACTGAAGGTGCAGTGTGACACCTTTTAAAAGATGATGTCTATGGAGTTTGTCAGACTCCATAACCAAAAGAACGCAGAGATCAAAATCACATTAAAATACATGAGAGAGTGGGAAAAAATGGTTTCACTCTCTCCAGGTTAAAAAGATCCAGCCCTCAAAATCCAGCAAAGTAGCTGGGGGTCTCTAAGGTAGAGCGAATTAGCACATTTCTGAGAATTCTCCCTAACAGAGATAAAGAGTCAATATACAGATCAGATGGCAGCACATTCTAAATTCGGGTGCCACCAATGGAGAGACATCTATCTCCACGATGAACATAGTTAAACACCTTAGTATCTTTCTCCATGAAAAAATTTAAAAAGATAACGTCCAATACGCTGTAAAACTTGCTATATAGTTGATGATGGTGTCATGGAAGGGTAGGGCTGAAACAATTGCATTGATAATTGTTTTAATGAGAACATATACTGTGAATATACTCTCTTCTCCCACCCTAGACCATTCTCCAAAAAACAAAGGAAATCAAATGTAAATACATTGGAGTGATTGTACATTGGAAGGCCTAGGATAAGCATGATGATGATGACAAACAATTGAAGAGTTCATTGATTTTACACACCATATACAACATTGTACAACCAGGGTCGGACTGCGACTAGAAATAGGCCCGGACACACAAAAAAAAGTGGCCCACCCCTCGCCTCAGAAAAGTGGCCCACCCCTCACCTAAAAAAAGTGGCCCTCAAACCATCATCCGTGAATCGCGTCAATTCACAACTTAACAAATTTGTTAAAATAGTACACTAATGGCCAGTTATGTAAAAAGTTGACAACGCTCATGAAAAAGTACACTTCCACATATCATTTAGATAGGGATAGATACTGTGGTGCATTTGGAGATAGGCAACAGCATATACATTACCAAATACAATTAAAAAGGCTCAGCGAGTTCAATGCTTGCTATTGCTACATAGACAAAGGAACACATACACATTGCCGTTTCCAGCTCAAGCCCCCAGCCCCGCACGCACACCCTGTTCCTTAAAATTGCACATTGCATCACATTTTAACAGAAAACTCCGCCTTGGGCACTATTCAAACAGTGCCACAAAAGGAAGTTAAGGAACCGTTCCAGCTCAAGCCCCCAGCCCCACGGCACACCCTGTTCCTCTTAAATTGCACAATTTGCATGATCACATTTTAACAGAAAACTCCCAGTGCCACAAAAGGAACACATTGTGGGCAGTGGGCTGTTCCGGTGCGTGGCGTGCCCGAGTGAGTCCGAGACAAATATGCCCCACTTCTTCGACTCGAGTCGGCAGTGGCCCGCCGCCAGCACCCGCGGCGCCGGCCGGCGGCCGCCACCAAGAAGAGAGTTAGCTAAGCTAGCTGCTAAGCTCAAACTGGGCTCCAGCCTCCAGGGGCCCTACTACACCTCCCCGCCCCGGCTGTAAAGGGGCGGGCAGGGGTCAGACTCAGAGCCCCAGTCCGCTGCGTCCCGCTGGGGTCGATGCATTGTGTACCATTACATGGGGATAACACACGTACTGTGTTACAGCGCTCTCAGCCTGGAAGAATCAGGCATGATGAGCTAGATGTCATGTACAAGCAACTCTTTTATCTGAGAAAATGTAGGCCACAGTAAGATCAATATTTGGAGTATTTTTGAATACACAAAATGTTAGGGCAAAGAAACATTAAACAATCACGTTGCCCCTGGATAATCCCTGTGCCACTCAGTCTGTCAGTCCTATGTAGAGCAGAGCACCTCTAATAATGTCTAGCTGCAGCCTTGAGAATATAGCACACCAGCTACTGAAAGAAAGCCAGAGCAGACCTGACAAGTGGAAGGCTTCTGGCAGGGAGCATCGTGGGGGCAATATCAAACTATAGCCCACATTCATTTCATTGTGTACCCGTTTCAGCTGACTGGACTGGGCAAGAAAGGAACTCATGACAATCTGAAGCTTGGCACAGTGTGTGTGTGCTCCACATGCCTGCCCAGTGCCGGCACGCCTGCTGCTGCTCACTGCATGGGGGGGCAGATAAGGGGCGCAGGGGTTAGGAAAGGCATCCACTGCCCTCCCCCACCTTTAGAGGCACCACTGTGTATGCACACTCTCCAACTCCCCAGCTCTCCTTCCCATCCATCCTTTATTTCCCAGCCCCTTTGACCTTGTTTCCACCATCATTTTCCTCTCTTCCCTCCCACTCTGCCTAACTCCCCCAGACATCTCCCCCTATGCACACCTCTTAGTTTCCCTTCTACCCCCCATCCATGCATGCCAATAGGTCAACGCCCATCTACTACCCGCCTCTCGCCCAATCCCCATTTGTTTGATGTCTAGCTTGTATTCCAAGACGAAAGCACCTGCCAGAGAGCCCAGAAGCTGTGGACACTCTGCACCATTCACAAGTCCTCTTGGCTTGTGCAACCGAGAGCATCGCGGATGGGATGGGTGACGAAGGTGGTGGGGTGGGGACCGTGGGGTACACAATGGATGAGAGCGGGCCGTGTATGGATGCCAGATCCAGAGAAATGCTCAGTACGCCTCATTCACAAGTGGCGTGGTGCTCATTTTCAGATGATGTGCTGCTGGCCGCCCCTTGCGCCTAACAGTGACGGCATCGGCATCACGGCGCGGCCAGCAGCAATCCATGATAACGAGGGGAAGTGCATATCACCATGAGTCACTGGCCCTTGCTATACAGACGTGAAAGGAACGAATAGTGGTGCACGTGCACCGTGCATGCATCTCTTACCTGAGCAGCCTGGCTCGGACGGTGGAGGCTCCTCCTGCTGAACTTCGTCTGCGGTCGCTGCTGTCTCTGTCTCTCTCTCGTACTCGAGTCGTCTCTGGGGGATGATCTGATCATGGTGGAGAGAGAGGCCCGCGAACGCCCATTTATTCTCTAGGTAGTTGCCGCGGCCCGCCGCCCGGCGACACAGAGTCTGGGACAGCGCCGCAGCCTGAGCCACATCCATATTCCAGAGTCCCCGGCCCAGCCCCGCCCAGGCACAACAGTTGTTTCAACTTTGCACAAAGGGCAACACCTTCCTGAAAAGTTGAAAGCAACTTGTTGGGCCCGGGCGGGCGTGGAGGAGGCCGGCGCCAGACTGTGTGCTGTGCCCCCTGGGGGCCTGGGCGGCCCAAGTCCAGCCCCCGGCCCAGCCCTGGCGGCAGGAGGAGGCCGCAGGCGGCGCAGGCCTGCTAATTTCATTAGCAGAGCGACGACGGCGAGCCGGGGGGCGGCCCCCCCAGGCCCACAAGGCGAGGGAGTGAGCACTAGTGTGACAGTGAGCACCACTACGCCCATGCCACCCATGGCTGCACGGTGCATCTGCATGATGCATAAATTATAATGCACGATGGCATCATGCAAATTTGCTAATTAATGTGCTGCTTCCTTCCTCCTGCTTTATCAAATCATCAAAGCAAGGTAACAACAACGTGTGTTGTTACCTTGCTTTGATGATGCGTGACAGCCAGCCTGACCCCTGCCCGCCCCCCCCCCTGCTGCAGTCGGTGTGTCAGTTTCCTGCGCCTGAAGTGCGAGTGCGAGCGAGGCAGCAGCAGCCAGCCTGGCCGGCCCTGCTGAGTCGATGCAAAGTTAATGTAAAAAAAAAAACACGGCCCGGGCCCGGCAGCGCTGGCACACTCACGCAAGCAGCGCAGCGCCCATGGCACCTGTCTGCCACTGCTAGCCAGTGCCGTGCAACAAACAGTAAATTTAAAAAAAAAAACGGCCCAGGGGGTGCTTCACGAAAAACCGGCCCCCAGTTCTCAAAGTACACCGGCCAGTGGCCGATCGGCCGATGCGGCCAGTCCAACCCTGTGTACAACTATCATGGTGATTCTCCAAAACTAAACATAGGGCCTCATTACGACCCAGGCGGTAAGGGGTTTACGGCAGCGTTAACAGCGCCGACCCTTACCGCCTGACTACGAGGTCCCTTAGCGCCATGGCGCTTTTAACACCTGCTTTTAGCAGGTGTTAAAATCCATGGCGCTAAGGGACCATGGAGTTAATTACGCCACCGTAATTTACGGTGGCGTAATTAACGCCTTCCCCACTCCCATTATGCCCTATGGGGCAAAAATGGGAATGGGGAAGGGTAAATGGGGATTGGGGACTTACCGCCCCCGCCAACCTCGGAATGGGGCGGTAAGTCCGCCAACCACCATGGCGTAAACGTAGTTTACGCCATGGTGGTAAAGTCACGGCCCAGGCGGTAACTTACCGCCTGGGTCGTAATGAGGCCCATAGACATTGGACATGCTTATTACAAGTTGCCAATGCCCTTTCCCTCAGAGAATTTCATGACATTGCAATCTCCAAGCTGGTAGAATTTGGTACATGTTAGAAGGTGTTGTATGATTATTGCACTGTATCAATCTAAGCAAGTGACTATGTGAATAGCAGGTTTACATACTCCCAAACTTCACTGGAACTCGTTTTTCTCTCACACTGCATGTTACTGACACTATGAGGTGAATCCATATTCCATAGGCAATCCACTATTTTCCCAAAAAGAAGAAGCACACATTTTACAAGAACTCCTTCCCAGAGAGAGATTTTGTTTCCTTGAAAGTCCCTGTACCTCCCCCAAGCAGCAAAGCATCTTGTAGGCTAAAGCAACCTTGTAAGTAGTGGTCACACGTAACACCTCCAAATCTCTATTCCACAGCAGAGTGCCTACACCACAAGGCTTTAGCCAGCATTATTTAAGCAATAAACCCAGACTCACAGGGGCTATACCTGGGTAGGTAAAGTCCCCCTCCCGTAGAGGTGTAATGTTATTAGCATCCTGGCATGTTTTACCAGTATTCTTACAGGGTGTTTTTTCGGGGTAAGGGTGTGTGTAGGATGTGAATACTGGAGTTGGGGGAAGTAGGATAAGGGGACCGTGGTACGCACTTATCTGTTATCCTTGCGGGAAAGATAATGGCCTCCCGCTTCTGAGGAGACTTGGAACAGGGTCTTTACCATGAGATAAAGACCCCCTTCTGAGCTTTCTAATTGGCTTTAAGAGCGCAAGGGGCTAATAAGATAACCCTGTTATCTAACTACATTAAAATTGATTCAGAATCAACAACAAGATATACAATTGCAAATGGAAAAGGAGCAACTCAAAATCACAAATACAATTATTAAATAAACAAAGCCTCCAAGATGATAAAACACAGAGACCCAAAGCAGAGAGATTATGCAATAATTATTGACCTCAAACAATGTCTACTCCAAACGATTTATTCCACAGTGAAAAAGGTGGAGTTTTCCTTATTATTGAGACAAAACGATAAAAATATGTTTTAAACACATTTACATGGCAAGTACTGGTCTGGCTAGAATAGCCACCCCAAAGGCCAACCAGCCAGGACACCAGGGATATCAGTACCTTGGAGAAATAAAAATGAAATATAAAGCAAGTGATTCACAGAGCTCTGGGAAGTGACAAATGAGTTGCCCAGGAAATATCATCCATTCACATCTGTATTTGTATTTCAGACAACAGAAAAGTGTGGAAAGGAAGGAGGAGGAAGACGTAGCATTAATCTAAATGTTGTCTAAATGTAGTCACATCAAAGCAACTCTTTTAAGATTAAACCAAACAGATCTATGAAAAAAAACATCCTGTTATTATTAATAGCAAATGGCAAACTCTTATTAAAGCCTTATGCAGGGAGATGATTCAAGAAGACATCATCCTAGACTGCAAATGATCAGGCTGTTATGCAACTAGTGGTCAATAAAGAGCCAGCCTGGGTATGAGTCATACCTAGATATCATAACTGTGCAATACGCAAGGTCGCAATATACACGATTTAGGCTGGGCACATTACCTCTAGGATTTGTAAAGAATCATTGGAATATGACATTTAATGATTGCTGTTTATAGTGTTTTGACGTGATTGAGTCTTTTCATCATTTCATATGTTTCTGCCCCTGTCTAAGGACTTGAGAGCTGCTTATTTAACACCTCTAATGAAACCCATGGTGTTAGATGCATTGGTGATGCATTGCACCTATGGAAATAATCAAACATAGATGCTAGGATTTTCCTAGCAGTGGCAAATTGTATTTATAAATCCTGCTTCTGAAGAGGCAAATTGACTATTGTTTCACAACTTAATTATGCACTGTACACTATTGTCACTATGGATTTTAATATAATACACTATTTTTGGTTTTATTGTCATTGTGGTGCTTATATTTTGATAAATTGAAAGTCGTTTATTTGTGGAAAGCGTTTATTCAATATTGTATTCCAATGAATTGATATTTTATTGACTATTTGTTTACTGTTGCTTTAATGACGTGTCAAAATAAAGCTGAAAGAATGCATCTTAATGGAGGACTGCAAACGCCCAATGAACAATAACAGGCCACAGGAAGCTGCCATGTGAAGCTTGATTAGATCTGGCAAATTGGCAATCGCCAAGGAACCCCTACAGACTCCTCACCTTGTCACCAATCTGTCTTTAAATGTCACCGCTAACAGACTACCTAAAGTCCCTGAATTGGACACTACTGGTCAGTTGTCTTTGGAAATATCAAGTCAAAGAAAAGAGGAACTGAACGTGCACCTACAGCATGCCACTACAGACAATGCCATCCATAGGCCGACAGGTTAACAAGAGGGTCAAGGAGGCAAGAACGTTGAGCTGAAAACTGCATCTGGAAACCTAAAAAGTGACCTGCAAGACTTGCATCTGCTACCTTAGGGCTATGGGCAGTGACAGGCATGACGCTGGGACAAAGGACACACAAGTAAAATGTCCTCACCTGACTATGTTTCACTGTGAACAACTAAATAACATACAGAAGGAGCACCGAATATAGCCCACGATGAGTAAAGCAATACAATATTCTTCCCAATGTTGACACTGCATCCTCACAAGCATGTCCATACCTGAGCCAAGTTGTATGTAAAATATAGTGTTGGTTGTGTTAGTGCACTCCTATTTTAATTTTGGCGATTAGCTGATTTAATGGAGTAGCCATAGAGGCAGTGCATCCGTGAGATATATGACTCATAGTTTCCCCACTGCTTTTCATCTCATAACTGCATGCCTAAATATAGGCTGTCTGCTGTTTTCCCTACAACGAGAACCTATTTACAGCGCACGTCTAATGCCAGTAACTTAGAACATGAAATTACACCAATGATGTTATTCTCTGGGACAATCAAAATACCATGACCATAAGACGAGTCCACCAACAGGTGGAAACCATTAACCGGTCTCATTTGTGGAAGGTGGCGTTGTGTAGCGTTCTTGCTATTATTATTTATACAGCATAGTAAGGTTTTTAACCTTTTTTAAATCCTTGAATGTAGTGTCAGTCATTATCAACTGTGCATTTTGCAAGTTAACATCATTTGCCTGAACCATGTGAAATGAATCAAAACCGTCTGAATTATCGGGAAAGACACGCATGGACGCTCATGTCAGGCAATCATGCTCGGGTTCCTATTCATATGTTGCTACAACGTTCGATATTATTGTATGATATTTGCCAAGGCTCTCGAGAAGAACATGAGTATGTGAAAGTCTTCATGAACGGCCGCATCTCTTATCGGTGCACCCACACTCGCTGTGTAAAGTGGTTTTCAGCGCCTTTCCCTCATCTGCCCACAATACTTGACAATTACCGCGCAAGCAACAGACTCTTATCTAGGTCCTGTCAATCTACTAATCTTTCCCAGCTTTGATATGTGTCAGATATTTAGAAAGAAGTGCTCAGCCGTTGTTTGGGCGCAGTTTCTCATCTTGTTTCTGGTATAGTAGGTGCAGGTTGAAGCCTGAAATGATTGTTGGCGAACATTTGGTGGCTCCATATTTTCAAAATGTTTGTAACCACCATCATCATCATCACTCTTTATTGTGTATAGCAACACGTGTTTGCACAATAAAATGGAGAAAAGCTGAGATTGAAATTCCAACAACAATTAAAATGCATCATCTATAATAGTCACCACATTAAAAACCTTAAAGATGGTGTTAGGATCTCCTTTCCCATCTCAAATGCAGCTCGGGGATTAGAGCTGTGACAAATGGACTTCATTTCTTTGCCATGGTTATGGTGGCTTCTGCAAGCCCTGCAAAGGAATTGAACCAACGCGATCTGTGTTGCACAGCAGGCTAATCAACTATAGATGTTGGCTCGTGCATTGTGCTGCCTTGTCCTTAGAGTTTACATCTCCCTAACTCTCTCTCTATATTTATATTATAGTGCGTTTGTCGTTGCACTTTAGTTAAGGTGAGTGATATGATCCATAGGAAATCTTAAAATTGTATTGGTAATGACATTTTAATTGCATGACGGGTTGGGCTGATATTTTCCAACCAAATGTTTCTTCTGCCCCTCACCCCCTGCCAATACTTGAAATTGTGGGTATGATTTATAAAAAAATAAAAATCTTTTTGGAGGAGGATTAAGATTGCAATCGTATCAGGGTAGAGGTGAGAAGGGAGAAAGAGGACATCATGTGAAGTTGGAGGAGATTTGGGGAGCAAATTATAGTTCTAACATTTTCGCATTATTGGGGAAACCAGCAGAATATCCTGAGTGTACGACAGTAATAACGCAAGACGGGCTCAGAAACAAAAATGTGTCACATGGAGCAATGAGAGAGGTCTGGGAGATAAACATAAACTGAGGTGGGTGGGTGAACCTAGGGAAAATGAAGAATTGACATGGGGAGTGCCCATGAGGGCTTTTTAACTTCCGAGCTTTATCACTGTAATTAGTGCAGATTAACGCAATAATTAACAGGTTAATGGAAACTGAGGGAACAAAATGGGGGATATCTGTTGTGATCACATCAACTAGGCAGGGAGAAATGGGTCTTTGGGCCCCAAAGAAACCTATTGGTGCAACATCTGCAGCGGCCACGGCCGCAGGACATGCTGAGAGGGCTTGAAAGAAACCTAGTGTATTACAAAATACAGTAGACATTGCCAAAGTCTATGCTCACTGGCCACGGCTGAAGGCCATGGCAAGTGGCCTTAAAGAAACCTATTTGTGCATCATGTACAGTGGCCATGGCCACAGGCCATTGGCTGCTGACCGTTGAACAAACTATGGTATAACAAAACCCTTGAAACTCAATGGAATAACTTTAGTTAAGGGACAGTTGGGATGATCACATTAATTGCAACAAAACCCTTGACATTCAGCAGATGTGGGAAGTGATGATCATCTTAACTCAGCGCCTCCATGTTGCAGAACCCATGAGCACATACATAACAGATAGGATGCACAATGACAAACAGACTTAGAGGCTGGCAAGGCAGCTCAGTGGGTTGCGATCTCTCTGATGCAATCTGAGTGTGATCTGCAGGTCGCAGGTTCGAATCACGGCAAGGCTAACTCAGACTTTCATCCTTTTGCTACATATATATATATATATATATATATATATATATATATATATATATATATATATTCAGTGAAAAAACTTTGTTAAAGAGACGTTATGGTTCCAAGTAAAACCGAAAAACCCTTGAAATTCACCAGTTATGGTAAGCTAAGCAACCATAACTCGCGCCACCACCGTGCACATCTAAGACTAACACCCAGGACATCAAAGATGACATCACAAATGTCATTGATGACATCACTGATGACATCACATGGCTGGCTCACTCTTTTTTCTTTTGCTGACATATCTAGGCCACATGGTTTTCTTCAGTAACAGTCAGAAACTAAACATTTTATTTTATTTGTAGACATATCCTTCAAGTAGGTTCTTACAGTAATTCTGTTAGAGTCCAGTCACATCATATGAAACATATACATACGGGAAGACACAAGCTTGAAAGACAGCAATCCTTTTTGTGCATAAAGATAATCAATAGACTTATGAGCACTTTCTGATAGTTCTGTTGTTTTTTTTTATGGCTGTACTTTCCCTGTGGGTCCAATCACATCAAGTGATACATATACATAGGGTGAATAGCAGCTTTGAAACAGAGCAATCATTTATTTGCATGAAAATAATCAGTTAAGTTATGAATTGTTTCTGCTACTACTTGTGCTTTTTTGCTAACTTCACTTTCCCTGTATATACCCATATTGGTATGTGTTCTTGTGTCTTTGTGTTTTGTCTATAGTAATGTTTTATTAGCTACGTATTACATATTTCACAGTACACAAAAATCTATTAAGAAAACAATTATCATTTCATTATTCAACATATTAACATTACGAATATTATACCTTCATCTTGTACACTGCACACCATGTTATGTTTCTGTATCAGTAGCTTATTATACTAGATAGAACCCCATAATAGAATGCTATTTATATCAATGCATCGTTCAATGCACTAATTAGGGTATGATATTTATTGCAATGATCCTTGACACTTGTTTCACAACATTATAATAAGAATCCCTTATACACATATTTCATGAAAAGTACATACACATGTGATGTCATCAGTGATGTCATCAATGACATTAGTGATGTCATATTTGATGTCCTGGGTGTTAGTCTTAGCAGTGCACGGTGGTGGCGCGAGTTATGGTTGCTTAGCTTACCATAACTGGCGAATTTCAAGGGTTTTTCGGTTTTACTTGTAACCATAACGTCCCTTTAACAAAGTCTTTTCACTGAATTTCATAGGTTTTTAGTAGCGCAACTTAACCATAACGTCCCTTTAACAAGGTTTTTTTCACTGAATTTCATAGGTTTTTAGTAACGCAACTTAACCATAACGTCCCTTTAACAAAGTTTTTTCACTGAATTTAATAGTTTTTTAGTAGCAAAACTTAACAATAATGACTTTAACTTTATATACATGTCATATGGAACTGACTAGATCTCTTCTTATGAACGTGATGTC
Organism: Ambystoma mexicanum; assembly: GCF_040938575.1. Taxonomy (NCBI): domain Eukaryota; kingdom Metazoa; phylum Chordata; class Amphibia; order Caudata; family Ambystomatidae; genus Ambystoma; species Ambystoma mexicanum. The sequence continues at coordinate 837,243,148 of NC_090935.1, read as the reverse complement.
CGCGAACTTATTTAATGTTCGCGGACATGTTCGGAGAACAGTACCACTACCTAAAAACTGTGGGGGGGGGGTGGTGGGGTATGTTTGATTGTTATATCATAATATAGGAACATTTAACAAATTCAAAAAGCAGCACACAAACACATTATATATAGTAATACATAAGAAATGTAACCCATATATGTAACACACTAACCATTCATTTAAATACAATATGTTCTGAAATGGAATATACCACAAGAACATAAATTGGCTTCCAACATAATTACCTCACAGACACAACAGAACTGAGAACAAGACCAGACCCACTGAATACATAGGAATTATCTTACCAGAAATAGTAAGTGTACTTCATTTTACTCATATATTTATAAACTTTCTGTATTAGATTAAAAAATATATTATCTTTTTTTTTTTTTCTCACAGAAATGTCTAGTACTCTGGAATGGCTAGAGGACGATTTCCCACATGAAGAAATGTCACAAGATAGTGAAACTAATGGTAAACACTTTATAATATAAACCATTTAAATATTATTATTTTGTATACATTTAACATATATATATTTTTTTTGTACAGAGCATAACAAAATAGAAACTACCTCTGAAGAAGCTGTTATGGAAAACACGCTTGACAACATAAAAGAAAAAATTGATTTACTGTTGACCAATTTTAATCATTTGAAAACTTTTGTTGAAGATCATTTTAAAACAAAAACGTCATACCATTGCCCCACATGTACTTGTTCGTCCTCACCAGATCCCAGTCAATTATCCCCAAACCCTCTCCATAATCCAAAACGTTTTGATGAGATTTCCATCCCTTCTTCACCTAATACCAATCATGTTGAAACCCCAAATTCTCCTGTTTTTGTTTTTGTTTCTGCCTCACCTTCTCTGTCATAAATTATTAATATATGTTAAATAAAGTTTAATTTTTATATTGAATTGTGAATAGTTTCCGTTTTTTTTTTTAAAAACAATAAAAGTGTCCGCGGACAGTGCGAGTGTTCTGAAATGTTCGTACATGAACGAAAATGGAGGTGTCCTGAAGAACACCACACCTGTTCGTACTGTTCGCTAGCAAGTTGAAACTGTTCTAAGAACACAATTGCTGTCCTGAAATGTTCGTAAATAAACGAAAATGATGTGTCCTGAACAACAGTACAACTGTTCGTAGTGTTCGCTAGCAACATGAAACTGTACTAAGAACACACGCGGTGTCCTGAATTGTTCGTAAACAAACAAAAATTAAAGTGTCCTAAAGAACACTATACCTGTCCGGTACTGTTCGCTAGCAAGTTCAAACTGTTCTAAGAACCCTATTGGTGTCCTGAAATGTTCTTACGTAAACGAAAATGGAGGTGTCCTGAAGAACACTATACCTGTGCGTAGTGTTCGCTACCCAATTGAAACTGTTCTAAGAACACAATTGGTGTCCTGAAATGTTCGTAGATAAACTAAATTACACGTGTCCTGAAGAACACTATATCTGTCCTTACTGTTCGCTACCAAGTTTAAACTGTTCTAAGAACACACGCGGTGTCCTGAAATGTTCTTTTCACGTGTGACCCACTTTTAATTACTTCAGAACCCGAACAGTGTCTGTAGGACATCAATGCGCATGCGCTAACCAATCTCCGTGCACTTGGTGTCCTGCGGACAGGCGCTTCCTTCGCAGACTAGTTCGCAAACAGATCATATGACCGCACCCACGCTCATCGTGTGTCCTGAAATGCGGACACTGTTCGTGTCCCCGAACAATTTAAAAGTACATTTTCAGTTAATCCATAATATTTTTCAATAAAACCTCACCATGCCACAAGTCCCACATAGCAATCTTGAGTTTCTATATACCTTTTGAAACTTTCCGATCCTTTTTTTGTGTTCGATCTGTCCACGCAGTGCGCCTGTCCGTGGACTGCGCACAAGCACCCCTATAAAAGACCACGCCCAAGAGCTTATTCCCATTGTGTTTCTGGCTATTCTTCAGAACACAGTGATTTTTGCAGCCACCTGCAGACTACACCATCATCGAGATGGCATCCTTGGCTGCTGAACTGCCACTTGGTGCTGCACCTGCTTCAGCACCACCACCACCCCCTCCACCACCACCACCTCCCCAAGGGCCTGAAGAGGGGAACAGGACTGAGGATGTGGAGGAGGAAGAAGAGGATGATGAGAATGAGGTAGAGGAAATCCCTACTAACCGCAATAGGCGTGAGTCTTGGGTGTGGCGGTTATTTACCATTCATGGGAATGGTCCTAAGGCTCGTGCGAACCATGTTACCTGCAATGAGTGCAAAATGATACTCAGTCGCGGGAAGCACGGTAACTACAGCTTTGGGACCATTACTATGAAGCGACACCTGAGGTCATTTCACTCTGGGGCTATTCGCAGGGTTGTACCTTGCGAAGAACGTAGCAGGTTGATTTCCTCTACTTCATCCTCTGTTTCTGATCCTGTCACCACAAGGACCACCTCTGTGGGACAGCGTCTTTCTCAAGCTGCCTCACAGGCCATACAGAATGCTGATGACCCTTACCTTTCGAGGGTCACAGTTGTATGTATGTACTGTAACACAGTACTCTGCAGGGGGGAGCGACTTCGGAGTGCTTTTGAGACTATCGTCTCAGAGCACGAGAAGACCTGCTCACTACCCAAATAAAACCCACTCTACATCTTTCTCTCTCAGCTCGCCCTTTCTTATCCCTGTGGTTGGTGTCCCCCCCTTTACCCTCCTTTACCCTCCTCTCCTAGTGTGTCGTGTCTGAAAAACCAAAAAGAGATACAAAATTACAAAAATCAAAAAAGAATAAGGCTCTTTTCAGAGCCGCCTTTCCCAGTTAAAAAATAGAAGTGAAAATAAATGAAGCAGGGCTCTTTGTATTTTTTAGAAGTCCGCGGACAGTTCGCGAACATTAAAAAAATTGGGTTGCTACTCCATCACAAACATTGTAATTTTCTCTGGAAAGAAGTGGTGGCTCTGAAAAGAGCCTTTGGGTGGTGTTTGTAAGTCAAAAATTGTAAATGCTTAACATCTACTTCAAAATCGTCGTTGTAATTCCAAAAAAGGTCTCAATGCATTTTGTACATTTCTCAGAAAAATCTGATTACCAGCATAAGTAAAATGGACTCCATCTCTTCGAAAAATGTATGTACTACAAAACATAATATTTTCATTGTGAAAAGAAGACATGCCAAAATCTCTTAGAAAGCCACAAACAGCCTTATTAACATTGCGCCTTGCTTTTTCCATTTGCGGACCAAATGAAGAAGAACGAAGCCACATTTGTCTCTGCGCAATCCGTGAAAATATTACTTGAGAATTAGGAAACATGTCCATAACCTTCCTCAGTCCTTCTTTCATACCAAATTGCAAAACAATTCCAGTCACATGTCCTAAACTGTTCCCTCCACAATGAATTACAATTATGTCTGGATGTTGCTCTGTCTCCAAAGTAGCACAGAGAGGGCAAGTCCAATCACTTCATTCCACGTACTCCATGCCAGTGTATTTCCACATGTGGGAATCCAAGATCTACAGCTACTCCACAGCTTTCTGCATGCACCTTCAACCAATGTATCCACGAATCTCCTAAAATCCAAACAATCTGTTTTCTGAAACACACATCCATAGCTATCTTTTGTTCTCTCAGCAAAAAGAGTATCTGAGAAAATCTCTCCTGGCACAACACACCCACCAAACTTTCCTGACCAATCCCTTTCAGTGCTTATTCTCATTTGCATGACTTCTGAACCCAAAAATCCCCGGATGTAACTCCCGATGTCCGCGAACTACCGCCATGTCCGCGGACATATCGTAACATGAACAGCCCTTCTTCCATTTCCACTACACTCTCTCTGCCATTCCCTCATTGGATGTACCTCAAAAATCACATGACCATGCACCAATCACATTCAAGACCTCTACATCTAACTGCATCATCATAGATCAGCACTGCAAATGTACTCTGAATCTCTCTGAGTACAAGTGTCATATCATTGGCAAGCAGCATCTACCAGAAATACTGTACAAGTCTTCAAGATTTCTACTTGCAGCTCCATGCATATCCATATGCATAAACACAAACTTCAGGTATGCATATTTTCTGTATAGTAGATGACATAGCTCTCAACCATTTTTGTTTTACAAGCGGATGAAATCACCCGATTTTGTTTTTGGCGGGTGAGACGCCCATTGGAATGAATGGGCGTGCAGGAGGCTTGGCGGGTGAGTCTACCCTTTACAAGACGTGTGACACCCGCCAAAAGCGTGTGAGTTGAGAGCTATGGTAGATGAACACATTTTCAAACAGACTTTTACCTTGTAAAATCTTTAAAATGAATTTACTGTACTTTTTTCAATTTCCTAAAATCAACTATCACTTATAAACCTTTATACTTTTTACTTTCTTTATACACACACACTCAAATCATGTTAAACTAACATTTTTTAAATGAAATATATAGACTACATATATTCAAACAAAATTGCATGCAAACACAATCTATGTTTAAACCTTTATAACAATACTTATACAATTTCATATTTTTTGTTTTTATTTATTTATTTACTTAATTACTTTAAATTAGACATGACATTGAGGCGCTATTACCTAGAACAGTTTACTTACAGAAATAGTGGTATTCAATAATATATTGTAAATTTCACAAGACATTGGGCCTCATTACACGGACGGCGGTAAGGGTTAACGGTCACCGTTAATGGCAACGGTGACCGTTAACCCTTACCGCCGTACTACGAGGTCCCTTTGCGGGTTGGAGGATTTAACGCCTGCTTCTTGCAGGCGTTAAAATCCAACCCGCTAAGGGACCTCGGAGCTAATTACGGCACCGCAAAATTGCGGTGCCGTAATTAGCGCCTTCCCCATTCCCATAGAGCCCTATGGGGCAGAAATGGGAATGGGGAAGGGCAATGGCGGAAGGGGGATTTTTCCGCCCCTCCAACCTTGGAATGGGGCGGTAAATCCCCTTTCCGCCAAGGTGGTGCCGGTATTTTACCGGCATGAGCCATGGCGCTAATAGCGCCATGGCTCACCGCCTACCGTGTAATGAGGCCCATAGTAAAGATATTTTTTTTTTGCTACAGTTAGTCATTCAATACAATTTGTTCATTAAGAACATATCATATGTACTGAACTGATGCAATGTATCTTATGTAAATAAATTAGTTTAATGGTTTTACAGAAGGCACTGAGGATTTCAATTAAAAAAATCAATATCTAAATTAAAAACAGTGTAGTGTACTACAGTTAGTCATTCAATACAATTTGTTCATTAAGAACATATCATATGTACTGAACTGATGCAATGTATCTTATGTAAATAAATTAGTTTAATGGTTTTACAGAAGGCACTGAGGATTTCAATTAAAAAAATCAATATCTAAATTAAAAACAGTGCTATATACAAACAAAGTTACTAATTTGAAGCTTTTACAATTGCAGTGAAGACCAGTTTCCTGAAAAGAAGCAGCCGAATTCGAAGAAGAAAGAAAAACTAAGAAGTTACCTGTTAATTTTAAAAAAAAAGTAAGTAAAATATCACCATAATATTTGTATTATTAATCAAATATACTATAACATTAATACAAGCTATTTTGGTTTCTTAAAATAGAGATTTTGTACCATTTTGTCCAAAAATGTCCATGTCTTAAACAGCGATTTACAGCCAGAATGGCCCACAAATTTCTATTTTTGGACACACAAATTAGCCAACTGAACCATTACAATTTTCATATTATAGAACAAACAACTGTTTTAATTGTATACATTAGATTTGCTATTTGTACTTTTGCACACCACTAGCTTACTTTATTTTTGTCATCTGAACCCCAGTTTAGTAACACATAAATTCAAGAATACCTATCCCTACTAGTTTTAGTTCCCAATGCACAATCACACACCATTACATACATCTTTATCATCTTACTCAAACACTCATGCACACAGCACACATACATTCCAGAACACCCCAACCCATATCTTCTTTATTTTTTTCAACAGACCCTAAAGAATGCCTACCAAAAGACAACTCCGTAGAAAGCAACGCAAAAGTAGAGCAAATGAAAATAAAGGTGTCCAACATAAGCATCCATCTCTAGCAGAATTTGTAAAAAAGTTGAAACAAAACAGCTAATACAATCATTTAGTGAAACACAAGAAGTTTCAAGTACAACAACTTCGCTTCCTCTATCAAAATGTAAAACAAACCAAAAAACAATTAACAGAAAATCAGCTATCAGTACAGATAAAACTACTTCTTCAAATTTTAATATAGTGCAAAGTAAGCATACCAAGAAAAGTATTTTAGCCAAAATATACCGTCACAAAGTCCTTCAAAATCTTATAAAAACAGGAGAGAAATAAGGTTCAAAGCTTAAAACATATCGTAGGAAATTAATCTTAGAAGCATTGATGGACAGTGCAATTCTTCTCAAAAGAAATTTATTTATTTTACTGTTAAACAAAATGAAACCACTAACAAAATTAATAACTAAATTACAAAAAAGACTTCTCAATAAGCGAAATGTCAACAGAAAGAACTTCTTAAGTATCTGCAGAGGTGAATGGAATCACACTACGAGCACAGAACCATATTTTAATGAAGAAGCGTACAAACAAAAGCAAACGAATACAATTGCCATAAATAGCAGTGGTCGAGGTTATGAAAAAGTGAATAATACCATAATGGAACAAGAAGTACTCCTTACAAAAATATGCCCTGAAAACTTAGAATTACCCCTCAATTCAACTGAATCAGAATGTCTAGTGTACAAATGGCCATGCACGTCAATGTGTAACATTCCCAAACAATGTTTCAAATCTTTACACCAATTCCTCAATAAATATTTAAAAAGCAAAGACAAAATCAAAATTAAATTACTGCAAAATATAGATACCTGTCCAGTGCGCAAGTACACAGGACTACAAGGACATTCATTGGCCTGCATTACAGGACCTACTTGTAAAACTACTTTCCATGGTATCAAAAGGATATCAACACATCATTCAACTATAAGAAATCTAGTCTATAAACTTTACTATGCTAAAAGTCCTGCTTTAGCACTAGCAAAGTTAAATAACATCCTTCTACATGGTACAGCAAAAGACCTACTTGAAGAAATTCACTATATCCAGAAAAATTATTTTGGAAGTGAAAGCCATTTACAGAATGAAATAGCTTTTAACCAATTAAGCAACAATTATACACATGGCAACCTTTTGCTAAACACATACAAAAAAGAAATACTAAAATTTAAAAGTACATCAGCTGAAGTACCAAACCATGTATGTGTATGTTGCCGTAGAATTTTTTATAAAAGTAACACAAAAACTGTGGACCTATCATACAAAATAGAAGACAATGAAGATTCTAAATGGTTTGAATTAGCTCTCTACCTTCAATCAGAAAACAAATATGAAATAACTGAGCCCTTAATACTTTGCAGTTATTGCACTACAAAACTTGACAACAACCAAACTCCTTCACGTTCTATCACAAATAATTTGGAATTATACCCAGTACCAAAACCTCTACAACAACTTAATTTATATGAGAGCATCATAATTCAAACAGTACACCCATTTCAAGCAATAATACGCCTTCAACCAAAAACAGCAAAATTACCTCCCTCTGAATTGGTAAAAGGCATTCGTGGAAAAGTAGTTTATTTACCATTAAATCTAAAAGAAAATGTGCATACTCTAGGAGTGCAAGAATTCAAGAAACACAAGAAGCTGGTCAATTTGAGCTACTAGATCCTGCTACAATATCAAATACTTTAGACCATTATACAATGCATCCTTTGCACTCTAATGACACCGTACAAGATGTACTAGAAACTTACCAAATGCGTCAAACAAAAGGATCGCCAATCAGTATATGGGAAAAAAGTATAGAAGCACGTGCTTTTCCTCTACTCTTTCCTACTGGCAATAGAGGAAGGTATGATGATAGACCTATTCAAATATCAGCTTCAGAATATCGCTCATTACGGATGTATTCTGAAGATCCCAGATTTAGACAAAATGTGGAATACATATTCCACCTACTCTTTGAAAGTGAACTAGCAACTTTATGTTACGGAGTTGCACACATATTAAAATCAGGATCACACTTTCAAAATATGACAGCTACACAATTATTAGAGAAAGTGCAACAAAAGGATGAGGTTTTACAATCAAATATTACAAATCTATTAGCAAATATGCGTGGTACTAAAGAGTACTGGTTTCGACGTCATGGAGATGTACGTTGTATGATCAGAAACCTTGGCCCACCCACTTGGTTTGTTACATTAAGTTGTGCAGAATATGCATGGGAAGATTTACATGATTTCCTACGCATATCAAATAAAAACAAAAGAAACATAGATATTCTAACACCTGGAGAATTTTGTTCTTTGGATCCTGTTAATGTTTCAAGATATTTTCACCATCGCTTCATTGCTATGCTACATTTTATTTGTAATAAATCTGTTCCTCCCCTTGGAGAAGTGCAACACTTCTTTTGGAGAAAAGAATACCAAGCCAGAGGAGCACCACATATCCACATGCTTTTATGGATTAAAGATGCTCCTAAATTTGGTCAAGACAGTGATGCCACTGTTTTACAGTTTATTGAAAAATATGTCACTTGTGAAATTCCATCAGAAGCCACAAATAGTGATCTTGGTGCACAAATTTTACAATTTCAAAGACACAAATGTGGAAAATATTGTCGTCGCAAATACAAAAACAAAGGCAAATACTACACCAAATGCCGATTTGGTTTCCCTAGACCAGTTACAAATACAGGTCAAGTAAACAACCTCATGTCTTCAGTTAGACATAGTGTTAAAGGTAAGTCACCTAAAAATACATATTACATAAAAAGAAAAGAAGAAGAAAAATATATCAATGATTATAATGCAATCATTGCCCACTTATGGAATGCAAACATAGATGTGCAGTACATTGCAGACAATTCTACTGCAGTTGCACGATATGTCACAGCATACTTAACTAAAGCAGAAAAGACAGAGCTCCAAGACCTCTGGAATGACCTGTCATCAGATAAAACAGTATCTCAGAAATTATACAGCTTGGGCATAAAAATGCTCACCCATAGAGAATGTGGATCTTATGAAGCAGCTGATTGTTTAACTGGTACTTCATTGTATGATAAATCTGAAAATATAGTATGGCTAAGTCTTGGTCCAGCTAAATCTAGAAAAATAGTTCTAAAATCATATGAATATATAGAAACAATAGCCAAACATGATCCCAACAGCCAAGACATTTTAAAAAACAATTTATTGGACACATACTACCCAAACAGAAGTAATACTTTGGAAAACATGTGTCTATACCAAATAGCCCAAAACTACACATACAAAAATAATATGAAACCTGATGAAAAAAAAGGTAAATATAGAGTGACAGACTGTGAAGGCAGCTTAGTTAAACTCACTAAACCAAATTTTATTAATCATATCAAATTGTCATTGAAGACTCCTCAACATAAAGAAGTATATTACATGTCCCTGCTACAACTCTTCAAACCATGGAGAAAAGAAGAACAATTACTAGATAACTATGACTCATATGAGGATGCTTTCAAAGCAAATGAAAGCACTATAACTGATGTAAACTTTACACAGTACAAAACAATGTTGCACAATGAACAGCAACATGAAGAAGAACTCCAAGCCCAACTAGATAAGGATACTCCAGACAGTAGTCAACCTTCTGTAACAGGAAGCCAAGAACCATTGGGAGAACCACTAATAACAAATGAGGCAGAATTAGCTATGATAGAAGTAGAAAACACCATGTGTCAGTATGAAGATAAGGAAGACTTAACTATACTACAATCAAAACTAAACAATGAGCAAAGTAGCATTTTTCAAGAAGTAACAAAACAAATTGCACATGGTGTAAAACATGAAAATAAAGAATGTTAGTGCCATAATTATAAACCTATACTACTGTACGTCAGTGGTGAAGCTGGTTCTGGCAAAACATTCCTAATCAAAATCATTAGTAAGTTCCTTCAACAATTGACAAACAACAAACTGTCAGCTGTTGTCACTGCCCCCACAGGTTTAGCTGCCTACAACATAGGTGGTGTTACATTACACCGATTACTACTATTACCAGTAGAACACCAGAACAAATTAGACTATTACAAATTTTCTGCAGAAGCTGCAATGGAATTGCGCAGAGTATTGAAACAAATGAAAATGCTACTAATAGATGAAGTGAGCATGGTCTCCAACCTGATGTTAGCTTTGATTCACCTCAGATTACAAGAAGTACTCAAAACAGACTATGAAGAGCTCTTTGCAGGAAAACACATTATTGTTTTTGGAGATCTGCTTCAATTAACACCAGTAAAAGGTGAACCTATTTTTAAAACATTAGGGCACAAACTCTGCCGTAAAACTGTTGGCAGCATTGGAAATGTCAACCTTTGGCAACTTTTCCAATACAGAGAATTAACAGAAAACATGCGCCAATCTGCAGATCTCACTTATGCCAACATTTTAAAAAGTTTGAGAGTTGGTATACTTTCTAAAGAAGCAGAAGCAACATTGAAAACCCGGCACATTAATGCACTTTATGGCGATAATGCATGTGCTACAGATGTTATGGAACAATTAGCCCACAAAAATGTCAATTGTATGGCCTTAATGCCAACTCTTGCAAGCTGTCTCAAATTCAATGAAATAATGTTAAGTAAAGAAATGCAACCAATAATGGAAATTAGCGCCACAGACAAACTAGATGTACATGGTATGACACTACCCATGTGTGACGAAGCTACAACAAGACTAAATAATTTAGAAAAATCAATCTAAACACAGCAGGCTTAGAAAAGATGTTAAAATTATCCTTAAATTGGAGAGTAATGCTTAAACGTAACATTGACGTGGACCAAGGACTAGTTAATGGGGCACTGGGTACAGTTGTTGGCTTTCAAACATACCCACGTGACAACAAAATTCAGTTTGTCAATATACTCTTTGACAAACTTACAGAAGTAAAACGGATAGGACGCTCAACAGCTAGATTCCTTCTCTTCAAAGATATGTATATATGCAGAGAACAATTTTCTCTAACTCTTGCATACGCAGTCACGATTCATAAATCACAAGGTCTTACCCTAGACAAAGCAATGATAGATATTGGTAACACAGTCTTTAAAGAAGGCATGAGCTACGTAGCACTATCACTCTTAAGTACACTTGACGGTCTATTTCTAATCAACTTTGATGCAAGTAAAGTAAACGCTGATATTCCTTGCATTTTAGAATATAATAGACTTCGCTCACTATACACTCCCCATCTAAACACATATTCTGTTCCACAAAAACTAAAACGTTGTAAACGAAAACTAAATCAAACAGAAATGCAACAGGACGTCACTGCAAATCCTCCAAATAGAGTAAAATAAACTAATACTTCATCAAGTACCACAAACAAAAAAGAATCAATTAGAGAAAGTAAACCAGGTACTTCTTTAAAGAAGGAAGACAAACTCCAAAAAAAGCAGTTAGATACAGAACTACCTGGACCATTTAAATTCTCAAATATAGTTGGTGTAAGTTGCTATGCAAATGTAGCAATGAATATTCTATTTCAATTACCACCAATTGTTGACAACATTTACTTACAAAGTACAGACCCATTGTGTTTGCAAATGTTAGTACTTCACAGAAATGCAGCAAACAATCCTGACAACACATATAGTGTTTTTGGAATAAGACGACAATTGGACTACTGTGCTGGAATGGTGAAATTCACTATAAACTCACAGGAAGATCCACAAGAATTTCTAATGTACTTACGACAAGTACTGGAAAACAAAAACATACCTATGAATGAATTCTTTCAGATTTCATACATGTGGAAACATACATGCACTTTCTGCAACAATGTGACACAAGAAGAAATCCCCAATGAACGCTTCATATATATATCAATACCAAATTGTGAATCCATTCCATTTCAGCAACTTGTACAAAATGCAAATAAAGGTACATTATGCTCTACCTGCAATTCAGATAATCGCTCCACGTTAGTAATACAAACACATAGTAAATACGTAATACTAATGCTTCTACGTTACAATGCAGATGGTACCAAAAACAACTGCAAGCTGACTGGATTCACACATGGTCAAATATCACTTGTTAAGAAAACCTTCACAACAATGGGTATAATCTACCACGCAGGAGCCACAACCAATTCAGGGCACTACACTGCATATATAAAAAAGAAATGTGGAAGGTTTGAATGTAATGATAGTCTCATTACTCTAAAGCAGAGATTACCAGCAAATCTTACAAACGCTTATTTGATGTTCTTAAAACCAAAATTTGATAAATAAACTGTATTTAAACCTTTAAATAAATTTGTGGTAAAAAAATATAAACTGTTAGAATACTCCAAAAGCTATCTAACTGCTCAAAGATTCTACAACAACTAATCAGATAAATGAATACCACTAAATTAGACCAAAAAATACACAGTTAGAATACGCCAATTGGTATCTAACTGTCCCAAAATTATAAATATGTGTTAAAATAATATAAACTGTTAAATACTCCAAAAGCTATCTAACAGCTCAAATATTCTACAACAACTAATCAGATAAATGAATACCACTAAATTAGGCCAAAAAATACACAGTTAGAATACGCTAATTGGTATCTAACTGTCCCAAAATTTAACAATATCCAAATAGATAAATCGAAACCACTAAAATATATTAAAAAAATAGACAGTTAGAATACGCCGATTGGTATCTAACTGCTCCAAAATTTTATAATATCAAAACAAATGAAGAATCTGTTACTGCTCCAAAAAAAATACAACAAAGCAAAGTATAAAGCATTAGCCAGAAACAACAAGTGAACACTGAAAACAAACAAACAAAATAAACTGTAGCATAACAGAAAAAGTTTTTTTTTTAATCCAACATGGATTTTTTTTTCTCCCACAGACCCAATGATTTTAGCAACAAATACAGAAACTGAGCAAATTGCACAGTACTCTACTAAATATGAGGGTTGAAAAAAAATAAAAGTATATTGCTTATACAACCACCGCAAACATTTCAACTATGATCTATGGGAAACTTTTAATGTCCGCGAACAATGTGAGTGTTCTTAGAATACTTTGAACTTGCCAGCGAACAATACGGACACCGTTTTCAGGACACCCCCTACGAACATTTCAGAACAACGCGATAGTTCTTAGAACACTTTCAACTTAACAACGAACAATACGGACAGTGTCCTAAGGACACCCCCTACGAACACTCCCCGGACACCGCAAGTGTTCTTAGAAGCGTCTTCAGAACACCCCCATTTTGTTTATTTGCGAACATTTCAGGACACCGCGGGTGTTCTTAGGACACATTCAACTTGACAGAGAACAATACGGACAGCGTCCTCAGGACACCCCCTACGAACACTCCCGGACACCGCAAGTGTTCTTAGAAGCTTCTTCAGAACACCACCATCTTGTTTATTTGCGAACATTTCAGTACACCGCGAGTGTTCTTAGGACACATTCAACTTGACAGAGAACAATACGGACAGCGTCCTCAGGACACCCCCTACGAACACTCCCCGGACACCGCGAGTGTTCTTAGAAGCGTCTTCAGAACACCCCCATTTTGTTTATTTGCGAACATTTCAGGACACCGCGAGTGTTCTTAGGACACATTCAACTTGACAGAGAACAATACGGACAGCGTCCTCAGGACACCCCCTTCGAACACTCCCCGGACACCGCGAGTGTTCTTAGAAGCGTCTTCAGAACACCACCATCTTGTTTATTTGCGAACATTTCAGTACACCTCGAGTGTTCTTAGGACACATTCAACTTGACAGAGAACAATACGGACAGCGTCCTCAGGACACCCCCTACGAACACTCCCCGGACACCGCGAGTGTTCTTAGAAGCGTCTTCAGAACACCCCCATTTTGTTTATTTGTGAACATTTCAGGACACCGCGAGTGTTTTTAGGACACATTCAACTTGACAGAGAACAATACGGACAGCGTCCTCAGGACACCCCCTACGAAAACTCCCGGGACAACGCGAGTGTTCTTAGAAGCGTCTTCAGAACACCCCCATTTTGTTTATTTGCGAACATTTCAGGACACCGTGGTTGTTCTTAGAACACATTCAACTTGACAGAGAACAATACGGACAGCGTCCTCAGGACACCCCCTACAAACATTTCAGGACACCGGGAGTGTTCTCAAAAACGTCTTCAGAACACCCCCATTTTGTTTATTTGCGAACATTTCAGGACACCGTGCGTGTTCTTAAAACACATTCAACTTGACAGAGAACAATACGGACAGCGTCCTCAGGACACCCCCTACGAACACTCCCCGGACACCGCGAGTGTTCTTAGAACAGTTTCACTTTGACAGACAGAGATTGTGATGAAAGACTTCTCTTGAAGGAGTGTTGCTAAAACGTAAGAGAAGATAAAGATGAAATTTCTGAAACGAAACCACTTTTATATATTATATCACTATGCGAAAGATCGTTGGCACACGCAGAGTCGTATTTTGGGACTGCACCACTCATAGACAATGGAAATTGCAATTGTACTGTAAGTAACCCTTTAGATTATTTTATACCAAATATAATTACAATAGCGTAGCATTAAAGACCGCTCAAGTTGAACTTGTTCGTTGAAAGTGGCATAATGTTTTCTACCGCGCACTATCACCGCCGAATTGATCCCCTGTCGTTTAGAGGGCTCTGAAAAAGGCAGACGACACAGGGGGGGTTAATAGAAATAATTTAACCGGTCTATAGGCGGTCAAGTGCTCTACTCGCTGTGCCACTTCACTGTAGCCTGTCAAGTGGCACAGCGAGTACAGCGCTCGCTTTGGCATCCGTGCACAGCTTGCTAACGCAAGTTTGAATCCCGGCAAGGCCAAACTCAGTCTTTCATCATTCCGTGGTTGATAAATGAGCACCACACACTGTGGTTAATGATAAGCACCGCTTAGATACCTCACGGTTCATAGCGCTATATGAATGGGAAAATATTGTTATTTTATTATTAGCATACTCTGTTGCACTATCTTCGATAGCAAATAGTTTCACGCCCTAATAAATAAAATGATGATTTTTAATGAAGATCGGCTGGTGAGACTAATTTATGTTTTTTAAAACAGGTATGTGGCTCCATTTTGCCTATGTCACGATTTACAGACTCCAGCGGATGGGGTCTTCAACTGCCAGGTGCAGGTCCAAATATGCAACTTCATGACCCTCACCATTTTATGGGACAATCGCCAAGGACCAAAATGCCCTTACGCAGTACTAGCGGCTACAAACAACATACCAACCAATAGGGTAGTCTAATGGCTCGTTGTTGGAGCAACCTTCCGATTATCAGAGCGACCATTTAATGCTTTTATCATAAACCAACAGCCTATCTACCGCAAAGGAACAACGCGTGGTTCCAAATAAACTTTTGCTGATCGACAGCAGAGACAATAGCAAATCGCTGAATATTCACTAAACATTTCATGTGAAATAAATGTACTTTACCAAATGTACAATCCTGCTGTTTACTTTTAAACCACAGTTTCATATTCTGAATTGTGACGCACTGAGTTGTAAGCTGATCTAACACCCTCTGTACCGCAAAGGAACATTGCGTGCCTCAACATGAACTTTTGCGGATCGACAACAAAGACAAATGCAAATTGCTGAATATTCTCTAAACATTTGGGGGCCGATTCATGGAACAAACGTGCGCCGAAAATCTACGCGCAAGCAGGCGCAAGCGGAAAAAAAGAGGCGCACGCGCACGCGTGCGATTCATGGAAGTCCCTGCGCGTGTCTTCCTCGGGATGTGCGCCAAACCCGTGCATGGCGCACACGTCACTGCAACATCCCGAAAGACGTGCGCGACGCGCACAGTGAAAGCGCACAACCTCTGCGCATACACTAGAAAGTGGGCGGAACACGGGGCGTAACGCGCGGAATGGGGAACAACTTGCGAAAACAAGGGCGTAACTGGGGATGTACTGCAGGGAAGCAGAGGGAACGCCCACACGCACCCGAACCACACGTATTCATGGAACCGAATAGGGCAAAGCCACGCACAGCGAAAGACACGCACAAGCCGATACACGTCCGCCACAAGAAGACAGGCGGTAGCGTCCTTGCGCATTACAAACGTGGCAACATACAGCAATTGTGCGAGCGGGGCACGTGTATTTCGGGGTTGCGTGGGAAGTCACACACGCGATTGAGCGGGGTACGTGTATTCCGGGGGTTCGCGGGAAGTCACACACGCGACCTGGCCTGGGGGAGCGGGCTACGTGTATTACAGGGGTTCGCGTGAACTTTTTCACGCGATCGGGCCTGGGGGAGCGGGCTACGTGTATTACAGGGGTTCGCGTGAACTTTTTCACGCGATCGGGCCTGGGGGAGCGGGCTACGTGTATTGCAGGGGTTCGCGTGAACTTTTTCACGCGATCGGGCCTGGGGGAGCGGGCTACGTGTATTACAGGGGTTCGTGTGAACTTTTTCACGCGATCGGGCCTGGGGGAGCGGGCTACGTGTATTACAGGGGTTCGCGTGAACTTTGTCACGCGATCGGGCCTGGGGGAGCGTGCTACGTGTATTTCAGGGGTGCGCGGGAAGTTTTACACGCGAATAGCCTGGGCGCGTGTATTTCAGGGGTGCGCGGGAAGTTTTACACGCGAATAGCCTGGGCGCGTGTATTTCAGGGGTGCGCGGGAAGTTTTACACGCGAATAGCCTGGGCGCGTGTATTTCAGGGGTGCGCGGGAAGTTTTACACGCGAATAGCCTGGGCGCGTGTATTTCAGGGGTGCGCGGGAAGTTCTACACGCGAATAGCCTGGGCGCGTGTATTTCAGGGGTGCGCGGGAATTTTCTCACGCGATCGGGCCTGGGGGAGCGGGGTACCACTCACCGTCTGCCTTGCGTGTAGTAGAACGCGTAGCCAACACCCGCTGTGAAATAATAGCGTGTGAACCCCAACGGATGGAAAACACACGCACCGCACGAAAAGCACGTACAGAACATAAAGGCACGCGGGATCTCCAAGCCCTGCCAGGGCAACGCCCGTGCGCAAAACGTCACAGACGCGCTTACGCTGTAAGGGACTTTGGTCCAATGAAATCGCGTACGCGCGCTGACGCGCTTACGCGCTAAGGGCCTTTCCTCGAATTACACGCTGACGTGCAGATTTTTCACGTGCCAAATCACTCCGTATCAAGCTGGCCACGCGAAAACACACGGAAGACCACGCTCCTGCCCAGAAGGCCGAATTACTGCCCCCCAGTGCCCCGAGCAGCCTCCCACGTGCCATCTGCTGCTGCCTGCCTGCCTGCCTGCTGCCACCGTGCCCTGCCATTTGGTGCCTGCACATCAGCCATCTGCAGGGGTCCAGTTGCTGTGTCCACCCCTGCTGGAACAGTAGACTCCCGACTGGGATACCATCGCTCCACAGCCCAGCCCCAGGACCCAGTTGCCCACCCACGCCTGCCTCGGGGGTCGCCATGTAGGGGCAAGCACCATCTGAGACCAGTGGCGACCCCCAGCCAGAGAGGCAGAGGGCCACCAGCTTCAGTGAGAAGGAAGTTGGTGTCCTGGTGGAGCATGTCCTGGGGCATTATGATGCCCTCTTCGGAAGACCACGCGCCAACAAGGAAGGACGGGAGAGGATCTGGGACGATGTAGTGGTTGCCATCAACGCGGAGGGGGTGGCAACCCGCGACATCAAGCACATCAAGAAGCGCTGGGAGGACTTGAGGGCCAGGACCCTCAATAAGGCCCGGTGCCTCGCGGAGGGGGGCCGGGCACGCCTGAGTGACATCCAGATGAGGGTCCTGGAACGCGTAGACCCAGCGCTCCACGCCCAGATCCTTCGGAGGCAGACCCATCTGGTAAGTGGCCGAGCATTACTGTGTGAGACAGGGCATGTTGCAGTGTGCTGGTTGTCTGATACCTGCCTGTATGTGTGACATAGGCCATGTACGTATGTGTGTGTGCAGGGACATCATGGTCAGGCATGTGAGTACAGTGATGTGTGAACCACATGGTTGGTGCATGTGTTCTATTGCAACATGGGGGGCTCTGTGCGGAATGGACACATGGAAGCATGGCAGTCTCTGTTCCTGGACATGGGTGGGGATGAGGGATGGGTGCTGGTCCCATGTACACGTATGGTGTCCATGTGTGTGTGTCTGACCTGCGTGTCTGTGACTTGTAACTGCCATGGATGCATGACACATGTCTGTGACAATGTTCAGATTCACTGATGCAGCCTAGTCATCCTTGTATCCACTGCGTCTGTGGTGTACGAGGCCAGATGGATGGAACTACGGTGAGGTGTGTGCATGTGATGGCAAGACCCATGATGCATGTGAGTTTAAAACCAACATTGTATGAATCATGAGTCCCTTGGTCATGTATGCCAATGTCCATGGCATGCGCCATGGCTGTTACTGTATGTGTTTTGCCTGCACTGACCCATGTGTTGTGGAGGGACATGATGGAAGTGATGTATGACAGTGCCACTCATCTGCTGTTGCTTCCTGTCTAGGGGACCATTGTACAGTACCCTGATGCTTGTGTTCTATGTCTGCCTCTACACAGTGGCAAGTGAAGAAGAGGGCGGATAAGGCGCTGTGGAGCAGAGCGGCGGGGATGCCGCCACGGCTGCAGCGGAAGGGGTGGGTGAGCCCCCACAGGGGCTTGCACCGGCGGAAGACGGCGTGGAGACATCCAGGTTGGTGGTTTCCACAGAGGGGGAGGAGGCCGCTACTGAGCCACACATGGGGCCTGGTGGGGGCATCCCCGCTGGTGCAAGTGGTGCAGTCCAGGGCCAGGGGCAGGAGGCAGCACAGGTCGCCGTGGAGGTGCCTGTGCATGTCACTGTCCCTGACACTGTGACTGCACCACCATGCACCAGCAGGGATGCCCCATCCCAGGCCCGTCCGCAGGTAGGGGAGATGTCCATGTCATCTGACACTCCTCTACCTGCGGACGAGGGGACCCCTGGCCGTGTGGAGACGGTCCTGATTGGTGTCGCGTTGCGCACGGCTGGCATTCGTGATGAGGTGCATGCTTCCCGGGAGGAGCATGCACATCATCACGAAGAGCACTGTGCGTACGTGAACCATTTGGGAGCCGCTATGGTCGGGGGTTTCCTACATGTGTGTGGCCTTCTGGCGACCCTCTCCTCCTCTGTGGAGGCTATGCGCCAGTCGTGCTCCATGCCGTCTTCCGGCCCAGATGCCACCAGGGCCCCCTGTGGACCTGCCCCGACCAACGCAGCCAGCTCGGTGGGGACCCCATCCCTGCCACAGTCGGGAGTCGAAGGTCCAGCAGGGGTGGACACACCAGCAACTGTCCCCCTGCAGATGGAGGATGTGCCGGCATCATCTGGCAGGGCACGTGCACGACGGCATCGGTGGATTCCATCAGCCTGGATGCCGTCGTGCTGGCAGAGGCAGTGGCGTCGGAGGCAGCAGCAGGCTCGACGTGGGAGGCATCATGGCTCGGGGCCATCAAGATCAGAGGGGCAGGCATCGGCCGGAGGGCAGGAGAACCCTGGGATGGCAGTGTCTACCGTGTGGGAGCAGTTGTTCCAGCGGATAGGTGCGGAGCGGCAGCGGGCGGAAGAGGAGCGGCTCACCATGGTCAGGGTGGAGTTCTCCATGCGTCGGGCGTTGAGGCGGGCTGAGTGCCTCGAGGAAGCTCGCAGGGAGTTTGAGGTGGACACGGGGTTGTCCCTGCGAGACCTCGGGGCCAGGACAGAGTCCCGCATCCGGGACATCGACATGGAGTTCGATGATGCCCTGGCCGGCAACATCACAGAGTGAGCCGCAGGACTTGCCCGCTGCCATTGTGTATAGTTCTTTAGTTAGTTAGTGTTAGGTTTCCTTTATTTTTTAAGTTTTTTTTGGACCGCTCAGACAATGGCCACTTTTCTGTATATATTTTTTTTATTAGTTAGTAGTAGTAGGTTTCATTTATGGTGTTGGGCTCATGGACCCTGGGATATTCTTGTACATAGTTTGATGTTTGGAAAACATTTGTTGGATTTATATTTGTGTTCACCATGAGGCAATGGTTTTTCCTTATTTTTTCCCCCCATTATTTTTCTTTGTACTACATTACTTTTTGGATTCCTTTGTTTTTTGATTTTTTCTATTAGTTCTCGGACATGGACCATTTGTTTTGTCATCCCCATTGTTGTGTGTTTTATTTCTTTACTTCATTTTCATCTTTAATACATATATTTATTACTTACATTTGTGGTATTTTCTCATTGGTTTCATGCATGTCATGATATGGGTTTTGACATTCACTTGCACCCATTGTGTATGTGTGTGTGACGGACATGTGTTCATTTACATACTTGCCATTGGGGTTGTATCATGTAATTGCATCTACTATGTGGGTGGATGCAATCCTTGGCTGGGTGTTTGTGCTGGGTATGCTGCCCATTACTGCCATGATTGCGTTTCGTCAGGACCTGGGGGCAGGGGGACATGAGTGGGGGCCTGCAGGGGGGTGGGGGTGCAAGGGGACATGAGTGGGGGCCTGCTGGGGGGTGGGGGTGCAAGGGGACATGAGTGGGACATGGTTGGGGGCCTGCTGGCAGGTGCCCCACAGTGCTGGGGGGTGGGGGTGCAGGGGGACATGAGTGGGACATGGTTGGGGGCCTGCTGGCAGGTGCCCCACAGTGCTGGGGGATGGGGGTGCAGGGGGACATGAATGGGACATGGTTGGGGGCCTGCTGGCAGGTGCCCCACAGTGCTGGGGGGTGGGGGTGCAAGGGGACATGAGTGGGACATGGTTGGGGGCCTGCTGGCAGGTGCCCCACAGTGCTGGGGGGTGGGGGTGCAAGGGGACATGTGGCTTGGCTGGGGGGCATGCCCATGGTGGATGGGCTGCCTGCGGGACATGACCAGGGGTGCAGGGTAGTCCCCTGTGGTGTGGGCTGCCTGCAGAGGTCGTGGAGGGGGTAGAGGGGAGACCTGGGAGGACCCACACTGGCAATTCACCTCTTCAACTTCCCGCACACCCACGTAATACACTGCCCCACTCGCACAGGCCCAATCGCGTGTAGAATTTCTCGCGCACCCCTGAAATACACGTACCCTGCTGAAATCGCGTGTAGAATTTCTCGCGCACCCCTGAAATACACGCGCCCAGGCCAATCGCGTGTAGAATTTCTCGCGCACCCCTGAAATACACGCGCCCAGGCCAATCGCGTGTAGAATTTCTCGCGCACCCCTGAAATCCACGTACCCAGGCCAATCGCGTGTAGAATTTCTCGCGCACCCCTGAAATACACGTACCCTGCTGAAATCGCGTGTAGAATTTCTCGCGCACCCCTGAAATCCACGTACCCAGGCCAATCGCGTGTAGAATTTCTCGCGCACCCCTGAAATACACGTACCCTGCTGAAATCGCATGTAGAATTTCTCGCGCACCCCTGAAATACACGCGCCCAGGCTATTCGCGTGTGGAACTTCACGTGCACCCCTGAAATACACGCGCCCAGGCTATTCGCATGTGGAACCTCACGCTCACCCCTGAAATACACGCGCCCAGGCTATTCGCGTGTGGAACTTCCCGCGCACCCCTGAAATACACGCGCCCAGGCTGTTCGCGTGTGGAACTTCACGCGCACCCCTGAAATACACGCGCCCAGGCTATTCGCGTGTGGAACTTCACGCGCACCCCTGAAATACACGCGCCCAGGCTATTCGTGTGTGGAACTTCCCGCGCACCCCTGAAATACACGCGCCCAGGCTATTCGCGTGTGGGACTTCACGCGAACCCCTGAAATACACGTAGCCCGCTTGCCGTGCTGGTACAGGGTTAGCGCAGCCCTTTGCGCTGGATTGGGGATTTTGATGGCTTTTCCCTGCGCGGAAGGCGTTCTTGGGGGCGTAACTGGCGCTGCTGCAAGGTCGCTGCGCTACTATGGGCCACGGCTGGTTTCGGTGGCTGGAATCCATGAATACGCTGTGCGCGGAAATGGGTTTTGGCGCACGCGGCTGGCGCAGGGATTCGCACGCGCACACTGTGCGCCAGCCGCGTGCGCCACTTGTGCGCTGAATTCTATGAATTACCCCCTTGATGTCAAATAAATGTACTTTACAACATTTACAATCTTGCTGTTTGCTTTTAAATCACAGTTTCATATTCCGAATTGTGGCGCGCTGTGTTGTGACATAATGTGTGTTGTCTTCCGGGTTGTGTGTAAAGTCGCGTAGGACTGGAGACGACTGGGCGCGTTTGATTACGCACCCTGTAACGTCACGGAGAGAGGCGGGGAATATGAATGCTTTGATAATATCAGGCTTAGGGGCGGGAGATATGATTTAGTGTCGCAAAAGCAAGTCAGCCAGGTCAATAGCGCCAGTCATAGGATTATCACATAATGTCGGCGCACACCAGCCGGATTTATCGTTTCTTTAGTGGACAAAAAGTCAGTTGACTCCCCTAGGAAATTGTACTATTAGCGGACAAAAGGAGTGGTCTTAAAACATTTTCACCCTGACAACGAACAATACTAACAACGTTCTCAGAACACCCCCATTTTGTGTAATTGCAACCATTTCGGGACACTGCGAGTGTACTTAGAACACATTCAACTAGACAGATTACAATACGGACAGCGTCCTGAGGACACCCCCAGTTTGTGTATTTACGAACAATTAAGTACACCGCGAGTGTTCATAGCTCATTTTTACCTTCCTTGCCAACAAAAATGACACATACTCCGTCCTCTAAACACCCCACCATTTAGTTTATTTACAAAATGTCAGAACAGCCGTGTTCTCCGCGGACAAATCGAACGCAACAAAAACGTCTAGCACATAAAAAAAAAAACATTGAACCTATCTCATACTCCCCCACCCTCCCCAAACACTCTTACACTGCAACACACGGCACTAAATACAATTTTTTATCCACGTTTCACTGCGCTGTACGCGGTCGATTGCGAATACAAGATGGCGGGCGCCACAGAAAATCTGACGCGCTCCACGCCCCTCGCCGTCCAATCAGCAAACACGTTGCATGTCTGCGGACATGACGCAAGGCCATGGGCCAATCGGGGTGCTGTCCGCGGAGCGAACAGGGAAGTCCGTCCGCGAAGCGAACACAGATATCACAAATTTTTTTGCCTTACATTTTGGTAATTTTTAAAAAAACTACTGGACAGATTTACACCAAATTTACAAAAGCACGCTTTTGGGACCAGGCTGCCGCTCCTGCCGCAAATTTGGTGTAAATCCGTCCAGTGGTTCGGACGAATCCTCACCAAACTTTGCAAAACAATTCAGAGTGACCCAACTACTTTTTTTGCAAAGTTTGGTGAGGATCCGTCTAGGGAGAGCGAATTTATAAGCCGCCCAAAAAGTGCTCTTCCTATGGAAACAGCATGTTTCATCATCACATTTGTGATGTCATCTTTGATGTCCTGGGTGTTAGTGTTAGCAGTGCACGATGTCACGAGTTATGGTTGCTTATCTTACCATAACTGCCGAATTTCAGGGGTTTTTCAGTTTTACTTTGAACCATAACATCCCTTTAAAAAAGTTTTTTTACTGAATTTGATAGGTTTTTAGTAGCGCAACTTAACCATAACATCCCTTTTAACAAAGTTTTTTCATTGAATTTTATAGGTTTTTATTAGCGCAACTTAACCATAACGTCTCTTTAACAAAGTTTTTTTTACTGAATATATATATATTACATGGCCAAGGTAGTGGCCATGTAGTTATGGTTAAGTTGCTGTTTCCATAGGAAGAGCACTTTTTGGGCGGCTTATAACTTTGCTCCCCCTGGACAAATCCTCACCAAACTTTGCAAAAAAAGTATATGGCCCACTCTGAATTTATTTTTGCAACGTTTGGTGAGGTTTGGTCCAAGGGGGGCAAAGTTATCGGGGGGGGTCCCAAAACTTTTTTTTTCCCATAGACATAATGGGAAAAAACTTTTCTCACGCCTACAGCCTAATCCGCTGGACGGATTTACACCAAATTTGCAGCAGGAGCGGCAGCTTGGTCCGGAAAGTGTGCTTTTTTTATTTGGTGTAAATCCGTCCAGTAGTTTTTTAAAAAAAGACAAAAATGGCAGTGAAAAAAATTAGTGATATATGTGTCTGCTTTGCAGACACACTTCCCTGTTTGCTCCGCGGACAGGACAGGGATTGGGCAAGCGACTTGCGTGATGTCGCGGACATCTGACGTGCTCTCCCATTGGATGCAGTAAAGCGTGCAGTGCATCTTATTTTCAGAGACGCCCGCCATCTTAGTTTATTGTTCTTATATTGGCATCTGTGGCAAACTCTGCTGTGACTTCAGACTTCACAAGTGATTATCACAATGTAACAAGCGAAAATTCCGATGCCATAAGATCAGAGGACAGCTGGGCCTCCAATGGGGCTGTGTGAGGTTCATGTGGATTACACTTCCTGAACATCCTAGGCTGCTGCAGACTTGCAGGAGACACGCCAGCAATCAGTACACGGTGGCCTGCGGAGGACCGAGGAGCGGATATCCCGTTCCCCCACCCCCGCTCATTACCCGTGTCTCCCTCCTGTATCCCCCACTCCCTGCTCATTACTCGTGTCTCCCTCCTGTACCCCCCCAGCCCCGCTCATGCCCGTGTCTCTCTCTTGTTCCCCCACCCCCGCTCATGCCCTGTGTCTCCCCTGTTCCCCCCACTCCCCCGCTCATGCCCATGTCTCCCTCGTGTTCCCTCCTACCCCCGCTCGTGCCCTGTGTCTCCCCTGCCCCCCCACCTCCCGCTCATGCCCTGTGTCTCCCTCCTGTATCCCTCCACCTCCCGCTCATTACCCGTGTCTCCCTCCTGTACCCCCCCACCCCTGCTCATGCCCGTGTCTCTCTCTTGTTTCCCCCCAACCCCGCTCATGCCCCGTCTCTCCCCTATTCCCCCCACACCTCCGCTCATGCCCTGTGTCTCCCTCATATTCCCCCCACCCCCGCTCATGCCCTGTGTCTCCCCTGTTCCCCCCATTCATAGGTTTTTATTAGTGCAACTTAACCATAACGTCCCTTTAACAAAGTTTTTTAATTGAATTTCATAGTTTTTTATTAGTGAAACTTAACCATATTGTCCCTTTAACACATTTTTTTAATTGAATTTCATAGTTTTTTATTATTGCAACGTAACCATAATGTCATTTTCAATGGATGAGGACCACTAGCATCCCAGGTTCTCAAAGTGGGAACCCGGGTTGTAAAAAAAAGATTTTTCTTCCCAAAACGGAATGCCTGCGGCGTCCCGGCGTAGGAAGGAAAATATTTTACCAAGATGGACACCATGGAAAGGAAAGAGAACACAAGAGGGCATGGGTAGGGGGGACCAGGAGGGAGACACGGGGAATGAGCGCATGAGCGGGGGTGGGGGGTAACAGGAGAGAGACACGGGGCATGAGCAGGGGGTGGGGGGCAACAGCAGGGAGACACATGGCATGAGCGGGTAGGGGGGCAACAGCAGGGAGATACGGGGCATGAGCGGGGGGTGGGGGGAACATGAGGGAGACATGGGGCATGAGAGGGGGGTGGGGGGTAACAGAAGAGAGACACGGGGCATGAGCAGGGGGTGGGGGCAACAGGAGGGAGAAACGGGGCATGACCGGGGGGTAGGGGGCAACTGGAGGGAGACACGGGGCATGACCGGGTGGTGGGGGGCAACAGAAGAGAGACACGGGGCATGAGAGGGGGTGGGGGTAACAGGAGAGAGACACAGGGCATGAGCAGGGGTGGGGGGCAACAGCAGGGAGACACGGGGCATGAGCAGGGGGTGGGGGAACACGAGGGAGACACGGGGCATGAGAGGGGTGTGGGGGGTAACAGGAGAGAGACACGTGGCATGAGCGGGGGGTGGGGGCAACAGCAGGGAGACACGGGCATGACCGGGGGTGTGGGGCAACAGAAGGGAGACATGGGGCATGACCAGGGGGTGGGGGGCAACAGGAGAGGGACACGGGGCATGACCGGGTGGTGGGGGGCAACAGGAGAGAGACACGGGGCAGGAGAGGGGTGGGGGTAACAGGAGAGGGACACGGGGCATGAGCTGGGGGTGAGGGTCACATGAGAGAGACACGGGGCATAAGCGGGGGGTGGAGGGCAACAGCAGGGAGACACGGGGCATGAGCGGGGCGTGGGGGGAACACAAGGGAGACACGGAACAAGAGGGAGACGTGGGCATGAGAGGGGTGTGGGGGGTAACAGGAGAGAGACACGTGGCATGAGCGGGGGGTGGGGGCAACAGCAGGGAGACACGGGCATGACCAGGGGTGTGGGGCAACAGAAGGGAGACATGGGGCATGACCGGGGGTTAGGGGGCAACAGGAGAGAGACACGGGGCATGGGAGGGGTGTGGGGGTAACAGGAGAGAGACACGGGGCATGAGAGGTGCGTGGGGGGTAACAGGAGAGAGACATGGGGCATGCGCGGGGGGCAACAGCAGGGAGACATGGGGCGTGACCGGGGATGGGGGGCAACCTGAGAGAGACACTGGGTAGGAGAGGGGGGTGGGGGGCAACAGGAGGGAGACACAGGGCATGGCCGGGGGGTGGGGGGCAACAGGAGAGGGACACGGGGCAAGACCGGGTGGTGGGGGCAACAGGAGAAAGACACAGGAAATGAGAGGGGGTGGGGGGTAACAGGAGAGAGACACGGGGCATGAGCGGGGGTGGGGGGCACATGAGAGAGACACGGGGCATGAGCGGGGGGTGGGGGGCAACAGCAGGGAGACACGGGGCATGAGCGGGGGGTGGGGGGCAACAGCAGGGAGACACGGGGCATGAGCGGGGGGTGGGGGGAACACAAGGGAGACACGGGGCATGAGAGTGGGGTGGGGGTAACAGGAGAGAGACACGGGGCATGAGCGGGGGCTGGGGGGCAACAGCAGGGAGACAAGGGGCATGACCGGGGGGTGGGGGCAACAGAAGGGAAACACAGGGCATGAGAGGGGGTGGGGGGTAACAGGAGAGAGACATGGGGCATGAGAGGGGGGCAACAGGAGAGAGACACGGGGCATGAGAGGGGGGTGGGGGTAACAGGAGAGAGACACAGGGCATGAGAGGGGGTGGGGGGTAACAGGAGAGAGACATGGGGCATGAGAGGGGGTGGGGGTAACAGGAGAGATACACGGGGCATGAGAGGGGGTGGGGGTAACAGGAGAGAGACACGGGGCATGAGCGGGGGGTGGGGGCAACCGCAGGGAGACACGGGGCGTGAGAGGGGGATGGGGGTAACAGGAGAGAGACACAAGGCATGAGTGGGGGGTCGGGGTAACAGGAGAGAGACACGGGGCATGAGCGGGGGTTGGGGGGCAACAGCAGGGAGACACAGGGCATGAGCGGGGGTGGGGGGAACACGAGAGAGACACGGGGCATGAGCGGGGGGTGGGGCGCAGCAGCAGGGAGACACGGGGCATTACTGGGGGTGGGGGGCAACAGGAGGGAGACACGGGGTATGACCAGGGGGTGGGGGGCAACAGGAGAGGGACACGGGGCATGACCGGGTGGTGGGGGGCAACAGGAGAGAGACACGGGGCATGAGAGGGGTGGGGGTAACAGGAGAGGGACACGGGGCATGAGCGGGGGGTGGGGGGCACATGAGAGAGACACGGGGCATAAGCGGGGGGTGGAGGGCAACAGCAGGGAGACACGGGGCATGAGCGGGGCGTGGGGGGAACACAAGGGAGACACGGAACAAGAGGGAGACGTGGGCATGAGAGGGGGTGGGGGGTAACGGGAGAGAGATAGAAATGAAGTGTAGAGGTGCACTCTTGTTGTTTGTGCTAATAAGTTTGTCAAGGATTTAACTAAAATTACCCTTTGTCCTATTGGAATTTAGGTGCTCCTGAGTCGGTCTCGGCTAAAAGACCATAACAAAGTAGAACAAGAGAAACGGTCCACCACTAATCGGTGGACAAACACAGGGCACACTTATGTCTGACAAACGTCAGTCGATATGATTTGTTGTTTCAGTAAAAATAATATTTTTAATATTTTTAATTATATTAGATTTCATTCGAGATAACTATCTCAACTGAATTAAACATGTATATCCTACAGAGGTTAACATTTCACGTACACTTTGTGTAAAGTAAATACATTGTGCATAAAGAAATTTAACAATTCAGAAAAATTATGAGCAAACATGAGAATTTATGACATTCACATTATCTCAGGCAAGAGCATAGGGTTCATAATCTCACAAAAAATATGTACGACGCCTTTCGGGACTAGCCCTTCTTCAGGTACAAATTTGAAGATTTCCTTTTCTTGTAGTCTAAAATACAAATAAGAAAATATCGGGCTTATATTCAGTTTTCAAATATATATTGGATTTTAACAATAGCCATAGTCGAAAGTCAAAAGGTACATAACTGACCTGTGTTACAAGGGTACCAATGAAAACTGGAGCTAATTAGATGGCATCAGAAAGTTGATAAGGTCTTCTAGATGTTAGTTTGTAAATCGGGCTGATACCTAATAGAGAATTGCATATTTACAAAAACTCGCCATGAGTCTTATATGTACAAAAAACCGCGAGTGGGACCGAGTCGCTCGAAAGAAGCGCTGGGTCCCACTCCACGGTTATGTCATCTGTTATTTCAAAAACAAAACATTTGTCTCACCATATTCCTATGTAATATTTGGTTGAGTGCGGAGATTTCAGTGCACAGAACGTCACTTGTAAAGTTCGGCTACATGTCAATAGTGGTATTGTTCGTGTTTGCCTTGCGATTCTATCCACAACAACACTCTCTGAATGGTGACAATAAATGTTGATTACGATATTATCACAACTACTCTAGGCATTGCATTGCGGCTACTGTGCCGTGTCGTTGCACCCATTTGATAAACGGTCAACTTACTTGTATTGCTTGATAGTCACAACGGCTGGAAATGGAAGTCGTCTTCATGTCGCAACGGGAGAGAGACACGGGGCATGAGCGGGGGCTGGGGGGCAACAGCAGGGAGACACAGGGCATGTCCGGGGGGTGCGGGGCAACAGAAGGGAGTCACAGGGCATGACCGGGGGGTGGGGGGAAACAGGAGAGAGACATGGGGCATGAGAGGGGGGTGGGGGGCAACAGGAGAGAGACACAGGTCATGAGAGGGGGTGGGGGTAACAGGAGAGAGACACGGGGCATGAGCGGGGGGTGTGGGGCGACAGCAGGGAGACACAAGGCATGAGCGGGGGTGGGGAGAACATGAGGGAGACACGGGTCATGAGAAGGGGTGGGGGTAACAGGAGAGAGACACGAGGCATGAGCGGGTGGTGAGGGGCAACAGCAGGGAGACACGGGGCATGAGCAGGAGGGGGCAACAGGAGAAAGACACGGGGCATGAGCGGGGGTGGGGGGTAACAGGAGAGACACGCGGTATAAGCGGGGAGTGGGGGGAACAGGAGAGAGACATGGGGCACAAGCGGGAGTGGGGGGCAATAGCAGGGAGACACAGGGCATGACCGGGGTGTGGGGGGCAACAGGAGAGAGACACGGAGTATGAACGGGGGGTGGGTGGCAACAGCAGGGAGACATGGGGCATGAGCGGGGGTTGGGGGCAACAGCAGGGAGACACGGGGCATGACTGGGGGGTGGGGGTAACAGGAGAGAGACACGGGGCAAGAGAGGGGGGTGGGGGACAACAGTAGGGAGACATGGGGCATGAGCGGGGGGTGGGGGGCAACAGGAGGGAGACACGGGGCATGAGAGGGGGTGGGGGGACACAGGCGGGAGACACGAGGCATGAGCGGGGAGTCGGGGGCAACAGCAGGGAGACACGGGGCATACGCAGGGGTTTGGGGGATCACGAGGGAGACACGGGGCATGAGCGGGGGGTGGGGGGCAACAGCAGGGAGACACAGGGCATGACTGGGGGGTGGGGAAACAGCAGGGAGACACGGGGCATGACCAGGGGGTGGGAGGCAACAGAAGGGAGACATGGGGCATGAAAGGGGGGTGCAGGGTAACAGGAGAGTTTCACGGGACATGAGCGGGGGGTGGGGGGCAACAGCAGGAAAACACGGGGCATGACTGGGGGGTGGGAGTAACAGGAGAGCGACACGGGGCAAGAGAGGGGGGTGGGGGACAACAGGAGGGAGACATGGGGCATGAGCGGGGGGAGGGGGGCAACAGGAGGGAGACACGGGGCGTGAGAGAGGGTGGGGGGACACAGGCGGGAGACACGAGGCATGAGCGGGGAGTCGGGGCAACAGCAGGGAGACACGGGGCATAAGCAGGGGTTGGGGGATCACGAGGGAGACACGGGGTATGAGTGGGGGGTGGGGGGCAACAGCAGGGAGACACAGGGCATGACTGGGGGGTGGGGAAAGAGCAGGGAGACACGGGGCATGACCAGGGGGTGGGGGGCAACAGAAGGGAGACACGGGGCATGACCGGGGGGTTGGGGGCAACAGGAGAGAGATAGAGGGCATGAGAGGGGGGTAGGGAGTAACAGGAGAGAGGCACGGGGCGTGAGAGGGGGTGCAGGGTAACAGGAGAGTTTCACGGGACATGAGCGGGGGGTGGGGGGCAACAGCAGGGAAACACGGGGCATGACTGGGAGGTGGGGGGCAACAGGAGAGACACGGGGCATGAGCAGGGGGTGGGGGTAACAGGAGAGAGACACAGGGCATGAGTGGGGGTGGGGGGCAACAGCAGGGAAACACGGGGCATGACTGGGAGGTGGGGTGCAACAGGAGAGACACGGGGCATGAGCAGGGGGTGGGGGTAACAGGAGAGAGACACAGGGCATGAGCGGGGGGTTGGGGGAACACGAGGGAGACATGGTGCATGAGCAGGGGTGTGTGGGGCAACAAGAGGGAGACACGGGGCATGACTGGGGGGTGGGGGGAAACAGCAGGGAGACACGGGGCATGAGCGGGGGGTGGGGGGAACACGAGGGAGACACTGGGCATGAGCGGGGGTTGGGGGGTAACAGGAGAAAGACACGGGGCATAAGCGAGGGATGGGGCAACACGAGGGAGACGCAGGGCATGAGCGGGGGGTGGGGGGTAACAGGAGAGAGACACGGGGCATGAGCGGGGGTTGGGGGGCAACAGCAGGTAGACACAGGACATGAGCGGGGGGTAACAGGAGAGAGACACGGGGCATGAGCGGGGGCTGGGGGCAACAGCAGGGAGACACGGGGCATGAGCTGGCGGTGGAGGGAACACAAGGGAGACATGGGGCATTAGCGAGGGGTGGGGGAAACAGGAGAGAGACACGGGGCATAAGCGGGGGATGGGGGGCAACAGCAGGGAGACACGGGGCATGAACGGGGGTGGGGGGCAACAGCAGGGAGATACAGGGCATGAGCGGGGGCGTGGGGAACACAAGGGAGACATGGGGCATGAGCTGGGGGTGGGGGGAACACGAGGGAAACACTGGGCATGAGCAGGGGGTGGGGGGTAACAGGAGAGAGACATGGGGCATAAGCGGGGGATGGGGGCAACAGGAATGAGAGAGACACGGGCATGAGCGGGGGTGGGGGGCACCAGCAGGGAGACACGGGGCATGAGCGGGGGGTGGGGGCAACAGCAGTGAGACACGGGGCATGAGCGGGGGGTGGGGGGAACACAAGGGAGACACAGGGCATGAGCAGGGGGTTGGGGGTAGCAGGAGAGAGACACGGGGCATGAGCGGGGGGTGGGGGGCAACAGCAGGGAGACATGGGGCATGAGCAGGGGGTGGGGGCAACAGCAGGGAGACACGGGGCATGAGCAGGGGGTGGTGGTAACAGGAGAGAGACAGGGGGCGTGAGCAGGGGCAACAGGAGGGAGACACGGGGCATGAGCAGGGGTGGGGGCAACAGCAGGGAGACACGGGGCATGAGCGGGGGGTGGGGGGAACACGAGGGAGACACGGGGCATGAGCGGGGGGTGGGGGTAACAGGAGAGTGACACAGGGCATAAGCGGCGATGGGGGGCAACAGCAGGGAGACATGGGGCATGATTGGGGGGTGGGGGCAACAGCAGGGAGACACAGGGCATAAGCAGGGGGTGGGGGGATCACAAGAGAGACACGGGGCTTGAGCGGGGGGTAGGGGCAACAGCAGGGAGACACAGGGCATGACCGGGGGTGGGGAAACAGCAGGGAGACACGGGGCATGACCAGGGGGTGGGGGGCAACAGAAGGGAGACACGGGGCATGACCGGGGGGTTGGGGGCAACAGGAGAGAGATAGAGGGCATGAGAGGGGGTGGGGGGTAACAGGAGAGAGACACGGGGCATGACTGGGGGGTGGGGGGAAACAGCAGGGAGACACGGGGCATGAGCGGGGGGTTGGGGGAACACGAGGGAGACACTGGGCATGAGCGGGGTGTGGGGGTAACAGGAGAAAGACACGGGGCATACGCGAGGGATGGGGGCAACAGCTGGGAGACATGGGGCATGAGCGGGGGGTGGGGGGCAACAGCAGGGAAACACGGGGCATGAGCGGGGGTGGGGGGGAACAGCAGGAAAACACGGGGCATGACTGGGGTGGGGGGCAACAGAAGAGAGGCGGGGCATGAGAGGGGGGTGGGGGGTAAGAGGAGAGAGACACGGGGCATGAGCAGGGGGTGGGGGGCAACAGCAGGGAGACACGGGGCATGAGCGGGGGTGGGGGTAACAGGAGAGAGACACGAGGCATGAGCGGGTGGTGAAGGGCAACAACAGGGAGACACGGGGCATGAGCAGGAGGGGGCAACAGGAGAAAGACACGGGGCATGAGCGGGGGTGGGGGGTAACAGGAGAGACACGAGGCATAAGCGGGGAGTGGGGGGAACAGGAGAGAGACATGGGGCACAAGCGGGGGGTGGAGGCAATAGCAGGGAGACACGGGGCATGACCGGGGTGTGGGGGGCAACAGGAGAGAGACACGGAGTATGAACAGGGGTGGGTGGCAACAGCAGGGAGACATGGGGCATGAGCGGGGGTTGGGGGCAACAGCAGGGAGACACGGGGCATGACTGGGGGGTGGGGGTAACAGGAGAGAGACACGGGGCAAGAGAGGGGGGTGGGGGACAACAGGAGGGAGACATGGGGCATGAGCGGGGGGTGGGGGGCAACAGGAGGCAGACACGGGGCATGAGAGGGGGTGGGGGGACACAGGCGGGAGACACAAGGCATGAGCGGGGGGTCGGGGGCAACAGCAGGGAGACACGGGGCATAAGCAGGGGTTGGGGGATCACGAGGGAGACACGGGGCATGAGCGGGGGGTGGGGGGCAACAGCAGGGAGACACAGGGCATGACTGGGGGGTAGGGAAACAGCAGGGAGACACGGGGCATGACCAGGGGGTGGGGGGCAACAGAAGGGAGACACGGGGCATGACCGGGGGGTTGGGGGCAACAGGAGAGAGATAGAGGGCATGAGAGAGGGGTGGGGGGTAACAGGAGAGTTTCACAGGACATGAGCGGGGGGTGGGGGGCAACAGCAGGGAAAACAGGGCATGACTGGGAGGTGGGGGCAACAGGAGAGACACGGGGCATGAGCAGGGGGTGGGGGTAACAGGAGAGAGACACGGGGCATGAGTGGGGGTGGGGGGCAACAGCAGGGAGACACAGCGCATGAGCGGGGGGTGAGGGGAACAAGAGGGAGACAAGAGGCATGAGCGGGAGGTGGGGGGAACACGAGGGAGACATGGGGCATGAGCAGGGGTGTGGGGGGCAACAAGAGGGAGACACGGGGCATGACCAGGGGGTGGGGGGAAACAGCAGGGAGACACGGGGCATGAGCGGGGGGTGGGGGGAACACGAGGGAGACACTGGGCATGAGCGGGGGGTGGGGGGGTAACAGGAGAGAGACACAGGGCATAAGCGAGGGATGGGGGCAACACAAGGGAGACACAGGGCATGAGCGGGGTGTGGGGGGTAATAGGAGAGAGACACGGGGCATGATAGGGGGTTGGGGGGCAACAGCAGGGAGACACGGGGCATGAGCGGGTGGTGGGGGGCAACAGCAGGTAGACACAGGGCATGAGCAGGGGGTGACAGGAGAGAGACACGGGGCATGAGCGGGGGGTGGGGGCAACAGGAGGGAGACATAGGGCATGAGCGGGGGGTAACAGGGGAGAGACACGGGGCATGAGCGGGGGCTGGGGGCAACAGTAGGGAGACACGGGGCATGAGCTGGGGGTGGAGGGAACACAAGGGAGACATGGGGCATGAGCGAGGGGTGGGGGTAACAGGAGAGAGACACGGGGCATAAGCGGGGGCTGGGGGGGCAACAGCAGGGAGACACGGGGCATGAGCGGGGGTGGGGGGCAACAGCAGGGAGATACAGGGCATGAGCGGGGGCGTGGGGAACACAAGGGAGACATGGGGCATGAGCTGGGGGTGGGGGGAACACGAGGGAAACACTGGGCATGAGCGGGGGGTGGGGGGTAACAGGAGAGAGACACGGGGCATAAGCGGGGGATGGGGCAACAGGAATGAGAGAGACACGGGCATGAGCGGGGGGTGGGGGAACCAAGGGAGACACGGGGCATGAGCAGGGGGTGGGGGGCAACAGCAGGGAGACACGGGGCATGAGCAGGGGGTGGTGGTAACAGGAGAGAGACAGGGGTCGTGAGCAGGGGCAACAGGAGGGAGACACGGGGCATGAGCGGGGGTGGGGGCAACAGCAGGGAGACACGGGGCATGAGCGGGGGGTGGGGGGAACACGAGGGAGACACAGGGCATGAGCAGGGGGTGGGGGTAACAGGAGAGTGACACAGGGCATAAGCGGCGATGGGGGGCAACAGCAGGGAGACATGGGGCATGATTGGGGGGTGGGGGCAACAGCAGGGAGACACGGGGCATAAGCAGGGGGTGGGGGATCACGAGAGAGACACGGGGCTTGAGCGGGGGGTAGGGGCAACAGCAGGGAGACACAGGGCATGATCGGGGGTGGGGAAACAGCAGGGAGACACGGGGCATGACCAGGGGGTGGGGGGCAACAGAAGGGAGACACGGGGCATGACCGGGGGGTTGGGGGCAACAGGAGAGAGATAGAGGGCATGAGAGGGGGTGGGGGGTAACAGTAGAGAGACACGGGGCATGAGAGGGGGGTGCGGGGTAACAGGAGAGTTTCACGGGACATGAGCGGGGGGTGGGGGGCAACAGCAGGGAAACACGGGGCATGACTGGGGGTGGGGGGCAAAAGGAGAGAGGCGGGGCATGAGAGGGGGGTGTGGAGTAAGAGGAGAGAGACACGGGGCATGAGCAGGGGGTGGGGGCTAACAGGAGAGAGACACGGGGCATGAGCAGGGGTGGGGGGCAACAGCAGGGAGACACTGGGCATTAGCGGGGGTGGGGGGAACAAGAGGGAGACATGAGGCATGAGCGGGGGAGTGGGGGGCAACATGAGGGAGACACGGGGCATGACCAGGGGGTGGGGAGCAACAGAAGGGAGACACGGGGCATGACCGGGGGGTTGGGGGCAACAGGAGAGAGATATAGGGCTTGAGAGGGGGGTGGGGGGTAACAGGAGAGAGACACAGGGCATGAGAGGGGGTGCGGGGTAACAGGAGAGTTTCACGGGACATGAGCGGGGGTGGGGGGCAACAGCAGGGAAACACGAGGCATGACTGGGGGGTGGGGGGCAACAGGAGAGAGGCGGGGCATGAGAGGGGGGTGGGGGGTAAGAGGAGAGAGACACGGGGCATGAGCAGGGGGTGGGGGGTAAAAGGAGAGAGACACAGGGCATGAGCGGGGGTGGGGGGCTACAGCAGGGAGATACGGGGCATGAGCGGGGGGTGGGGGGGAAACAGCAGGGAAACATGGGGCATGAGCGGGGGTGGGGGCAACAGCAGGGAAACACGGGGCATGACTGGGGGGTGGGGGGCAACAGAAGAGAGGCGGGGCATGAGAGGGGGGTGGGGGGTAAGAGGAGAGAGACACGGGGCATGAGCAGGGGGTGGGGGGCAACAGCAGGGAGACACGGGGCATGAGCGGGGGTGGGGGGCAACAGCAGGGAGATACAGGGCATGAGCGGGGGTGTGGGGAACACAAGGGAGACATGGGGCATGAGCTGGGGGTGGGGGGAACACGAGGGAGACACTGGGCATGAGCAGAGGGTGGCGGGTAACAGGAGAGAGACACGGGGCATAAGCGGGGGATGGGGGCAACAGGAATCAGAGAGACACGGGCATGAGCGGGGGTGGGGGGCACCAGCAGGGAGACATGGGGCATGAGCGGGGGGTGGGGGCAACAGCAGGGAGACACGGGGCATAAGCCCGGGGATGGGGGGAACACAAGGGAGACACAGGGCATGAGCGGGGGGTGGGGGGTAGCAGGAGAGAGACACGAGGCATGAGCGGGGGGTGGGGGGCAACAGCAGGGAGACACGGGGCATGAGCGGGGGGCGGGGGGCAACAGCAGGGAGACACGGGGCATGAGCAGGGGGTGGTGGTAACAAGAGAGAGACAGGGGGAGTGAGCAGGGGCAACAGGAGGGAGGCACGGGGCATGAGCTGGGGTGGGGGCAACAGCAGGGAGACACGGGGCATGAGCGGGGGGTGGGAGGAACACGAGGGAGACACAGGGCATGAGCGGGGGTGGGGGTAACAGGAGAGTGACACAGGGCATAAGCGGTGATGGGGGGCAACAGCAGGGAGACACGAGGCTTGATCGGGGGGTGGGGGCAACAGCAGCGAGATACGGGGCATAAGCAGGGGGTGGGGGGATCACGAGAGAGACACGGGGCATGAGCAGGGGGTGGGGGGCAACAGCAGGGAGATACAGGGCATGACCGGGGGTGGGGAAACAGCAGGGAGACATGGGGCATGACCAGGGGGTGGGGGGCAACAGAAGGGAGACACGGGGCATGACCGGTGGGTTGGGGGCAACAGGAGAGAGATAGAGGGCATGAGAGAGGGGTGGGGGGTAACAGGAGAGAGACACGGGGCATGAGAGGGGGGTGCGGGGTAACAGGAGAGTTTCACGAGACATGAGCGGGGGGTGGGGGGCAACAGCAGGGAAACACGGGGCATGACTGGGGGGTGGGGGGAAACAGGAGAGAGGCGGGGCATGAGAGGGGGGTGGGGAGTAAGAGGAGAGAGACACGGGGCATGCGCAGGGGGTGGGGGTAACAGGAGAGAGACACGGGGCATGAGCAGGGGTGGGGGGCAACAGCAGGGAGACACTGGGCATGAGCGGGGGGTGGGGGAACAAGAGGGAGACATGAGGCATGAGTGGGGGGGTGGGGTGCAACATGAGGGAGACACGGGGCATGACCAGGGGGTGGGGGGCAACAGAAGGGAGACACGGGGCATGACCGGGGGGTTGGGGGCAACAGAAGAGAGATAGAGGGCATGAGAGGGGGTGGGGGTAACAGGAGAGAGACACGGGGCATGAGAGGGGGGTGCGGGGTAACAGGAGAGTTTCATGGGACATGAGCGGGGGGTGGGGGGCAACAGCAGGGAAACACGGGGCATGAATGGGGCGTGGGGGGCAACAGGAGAGAGGCGGGGCATGTGAGGGGGTGGGGGGTAAGATGAGAGAGACACGGGGCATGAGCAGGGGGTGGGGGGTCACAGGAGAGAGACACGGGGCATGAGCGGGGTTGGGGGCAACAGCAGGGAGACACGGGGCATGAGCGGGGGGTGGGGGGCAACAGCAGGGAAACACGGGGCATGACTGGGGGGTGGGGGGCAACAGGAGAGAGGCGGGGCATGAGAGGGGGGTGGGGGTAAGAGGAGAGAGACACGGGGCATGAGCAGGGGGTGGGGTTAAGAGGAGAGAGACATGGGGCATGAGCGGGGGTGGGGGGCAACAGCAGGGAGACACGGGGCATGAGCGGGGGGTGGGGGGAACAAGAGGGAGACATGAGGCATGAGCGCGGGTGGGGGGAACATGAGGGAGACACTGGGAATGAGCAGGGGGTGGGGGGTAACAGGAGAGAGACACGGGGCATGAGCGGGGGGTGGGGGGCAACAGCAGGGAGACACGGGGCATGAGTGGGGGTGGGGGGAACACGAGGGAGACGCAGGCATGAGAGGTGGGTGGGGGGTAACAGGAGAGAGACACAGGGCATGAGCAGGGGGTGGGGGCAACAGCAGGGAGATACGGGGCATGACCGTGGGGTGGAGGACAATAGCAGTGAGACACAGGGCATGACCGAGGGGTGAGGGGAAACAGGAGAGAGACATGGAGCATGAGCGGGGGGTGGTTAGCAACAGCAGGGAGACACGGGGCATGAGCACAGGGGTGGGGGGAACAAGAGGGAGACACGGGGCATGAGCGGGGGGTGGGGGGCAGCAAGAGGGAGACACGGGGCATGAGCAAGGGGTGGGGGCAACAGGAGAGAGATAGAGGGCATGAGAGGGGGGTGCGGGGTAACAGGAGAGTTTCACGAGACATGAGTGGTGGGTGGGGGGCAACAGCAGGGAAACACGGGGCATGACTGGGGGGTTGGGGGAAACAGGAGAGAGGCGGGGCATGAGAGGGGGGTGGGGAGTAAGAGGAGAGAGACACGGGGCATGCGCAGGGGGTGGGGGTAACAGGAGAGAGACACGGGGCATGAGCAGGGGTGGGGGGCAACAGCAGGGAGACACTGGGCATGAGCGGGGGGTGGGGGGAACAAGAGGGAGACATGAGGCATGAGTGGGGGGGTGGGGTGCAACATGAGGGAGACACGGGGCATGACCGGGGGGTTGGGGGCAACAGAAGAGAGATAGAGGGCATGAGAGGGGGGTGGGGGTAACAGGAGAGAGACACGGGGCATGAGAGGGGGGTGCGGGGTAACAGGAGAGTTTCATGGGACATGAGCGGGGGGTGGGGGGCAACAGCAGGGAAACACGGGGCATGAATGGGGCGTGGGGGGCAACAGGAGAGAGGCGGGGCATGTGAGGGGGTATGGGGTAAGATGAGAGAGACACGGGGCATGAGCAGGGGGTGGGGGGTAACAGGAGAGAGACACGGGGCATGAGCGGGGTTGGGGGGCAACAGCAGGGAGACACGGGGCATGAGCGGGGGGTGGGGGGCAACAGCAGGGAAACACGGGGCATGACTGGGGGGTGGGGGGCAACAGGAGAGAGGCGGGGCATGAGAGGGGGGTGGGGGGTAAGAGGAGAGAGACACGGGGCATGAGCAGGGGGTGGAGGTAAGAGGAGAGAGACATGGGGCATGAGCGGGGGTGGGGGGCAACAGCAGGGAGACACGGGGCATGAGCAGGGGGTGGGGGGAACAAGAGGGAGACACGAGGCATGAGCGCGGGTGGGGGGAACATGAGGGAGACACTGGGAATGAGCAGGGGGTGGTGGGTAACAGGAGAGAGACACGGGGCATGAGCGGGGGGTGGGGGGCATCAGGAGGGAGACACGGGGCATGAGCGGGTGGTGGGGGGCAACAGCATGGAGACACGGGGCATGAGTGGGGGGTGGGGGGAACACGAGGGAGATGCAGGCATGAG
Organism: Ambystoma mexicanum; assembly: GCF_040938575.1. NCBI lineage: Eukaryota > Metazoa > Chordata > Amphibia > Caudata > Ambystomatidae > Ambystoma > Ambystoma mexicanum. The sequence goes on along the minus strand of NC_090935.1, from coordinate 837,203,672 downwards.
AGGTGGGTGGGGGGTAACAGGAGAGAGACACAGGGCATGAGTAGGGGGTGGGGGCAACAGCAGGGAGATACGGGGCATGACCGTGGGGTGGAGGGCAATAGCAGTGAGACACAGGGCATGACCGAGGGGTGAGGGGCAACAGGAGAGAGACACGGAGCATGAGCGGGGGGTGGTTAGCAACAGCAGGGAGACATGGGGCATGAGCGCAGGGGTGGGGGGAACAAGAGGGAGACACGGGGCATGAGCGGGGGGTGGGGGGCAGCAAGAGGGAGACACAGGGCATGAGCAAGGGGTGGGGGGAACACAAGGGAGACACGGGGCATGGGGGGCAACAAGAGGGAGACACGGGGCATGAGCAGGGGGCAACAGGAGGGAGACACAGGGCATGAGCAGCGGTGGGGGGAACAGGAGGGAGACACGGGGCATGAATGGGGGTTGAGGGGAACAGGGGAGACACGGGGCATGAGCAGGGATTTAGGGGGAACATGAGGAAGACACGGGGCATGAGCGGTGGGTGGGGGGAACAGGGGAGACACAGGGCATGAGTGTGGGGTGGGGGGGACACGAGGGAGATACGGGGCATGAGTGGGGGTGGGGCGAAAAGGGGAGACACGGGGCATGAGCGGGGTTGGGGGAAACAAGAGAGATACACGGGCATGAGCAGGGGTGGGGGGGTACAGGAGGGAGACACGAGTAATGAGCGGGAGGTGGGGGATACAGGAGGGAGACACAGGGCATGAGCGGGAGGTGGGGGAACATGGGAGACACGGGGCACGAGCGGGGGGTAGGGGGCAACACGAGGGAGACACGGGGCATGAGCGGGGGAGTTGGGGAACAGGGGAGACACGGGGCATGAGCGGGGGTTTAGGGGGAACAGGAGGGAGACACAGGGCATGAGCGGGGTGAAAATCTTTGTTAAAGGGACGTTATGGTAAAGTTGCACCAATAGAAACCAATGAAATTCAGTGAAAAAACTTTGTTAAACGGACGGTATGGTTAAGTTGCGCTATTGAAAATCTATGAAATTCAGTGAAAAAACGTTGTTAAAGGGACATTATGTTTAAGTTGCGCTACTAAAAACCTATGAAATTCAGTGAAAAAACATTTTTAAAGGGACGTTATGGTTCCAAGTAAAACCGAAAAACCCTTGAAAATAACTCGCGCCACCACCGTGCACTGCTAAGCCTAACACCCGGACATCAAAGATGACATCACAAATGTCATTGATGACATCACTGATGACATCACATGTGCATTTACCTTTCATGAAAAGTCTGTACAAGGGATTCTTAGTGTAATGTTAATAAAAAAAAGTGTCAAAGATTATTGGAATAAATATCAAGTGCTAATCAGTGCATTAAGCTATGCATTGATATAAATAGCATTCTATTATTAACTTCAATCCAGTATACTAAGGTACTCATGTACAAACAATGGCATTGTGTGCAGCATACATGATGGAGGTGCAATATTCATAAGCTTGCCATGTTGAATAGTGAAATGATAACTGTTTTCATATTAGAGTTTTGCGTACAGTGAAACTTGTGATAAGTAGATAATAAAACCCACTTACTACATAATTGCATTATTATAGACAAATCACAAAGAGACAACACCACATACAAATATGAATATATACAAGGGAATTGAAGTAAGAAAAAAAACAGCAATAGTAGCAGAAAGTGTTAATAACCTAACTGATTACCTTTATGCAGAGAAATGATTGCTCTGTTTCAAAAGTAAAATAGTGTGAGTACAACATATAAAAATATGAGCATATACAGGGAAAGTACAGTAATAAAAAATCATCAAAACTATCAGAAAGTGATGATAACTCTACTGATAATTTTAATGCACAAAAAGGATTGCTGTCTTTCAAGGTTGTGTCTTCCCCTATGTATATGTTTCATATGATATGACTGGACCATAAGGGAATTATTGTAAGAACATACTTGAAGGATAAGTCTACAAATATAGTACATTTACAATTTTTAGTTCCTGACTGTTACTGAAGAAACTCATGTGGCATAGATATGTCAGGAAAGGAAAAAAGGGGGTGTCAGACATGTGATGTCATCAGTGATGACATTAATGACATTTGTGATGTCATCTTTGATGCTCTAGGTGTTAGGCTTAGCAGTGCACGGTGGTGGCGCGAGTTATGGTTCGAGTTATGGTTCCTTAGCTTACCATAACTGGCGAATTTCAAGGGTTTTTCGGTTTTACTTGGAACCATAACGTCCCTTTAACAAATCCACTGAAAAAACGTTGTTAAAGGGACGCTATGGTTATGTTGCACTAATAAAAACCTATGAACTTCACTGATAAAACTTTGTTAAAGGGACATTATGGTTGCAAGGTAACATCGAAAAAGCAGTCATTCGCAGGTTTTGGTAAGGTATGCAACCTGTTGGGTATTTTTGTGGAGATTTGGGGCCTGACGGTATTTTCTTACCGCCGAAAAATAATTTAGCAACAATCACTCCTTGTATTCAGATTGGGCCATGTACAACAATAATACAGTGGACATGCATTATTTCAGCACACAGACATGCGTGGTTGGTATGCGTGGTTGTTATGCGTGATTGGTGGTAGTTTGGTGAGCATAATTCCTTTGTTTTATTTGTGACCCCAATATCCAGAACCCCTTATTTTTGTTTAGATTTTTCGTGTAATCACTAGAGAGACCTCAGGCTTGCATTTCAGGAACACCACATTTTCATTTTTAGTGCGCCACCATGGGCAATTTCTCTCTGTTTTATCTACGGCAGCGAACTATCATGTGGCATTTTTCACTATCTTATATACGATACTGAACTATGTCCCGGGCCTCCCTTTCTGCTGACTCATAAACCTCCGGCAGACTACAACACACACAGTTAGTTATAATTGCTCATACTGAATTACATTGTGCACACAGATGCAGCCAAATGTTATGTTTAGCTACCTTGAAAATGACAATTGCACTGTCTAAACATCTCCCCACATCATCAGCACTGTATTGGTAAATATAAAACACACCACCCGCAGTAACAGCATTATCTGTGATACACTGACAAGAGAGTGGCAGAGACAAGAACTCAATTTGCAACATTAAACACGTGAGTAAAGCACAGGAATCTCCTTTCCTACACTGACTGAATATTCTCGTACACACTCAGCCCCCACACCTCAGAGCGATAATTACCAGGCTTATTCAGCATGTAACTTCTTTGACTGTTTGCCTTCTGGAGGGGTTCACCCAGCAAGGACAAGCATCTGCTGTCACTCAAACTGGGACTTGTTGACTGGAAAAGCCAGTCTCTGCAACCAAGTTGAATCTGCTTTAGGAATCAAGCATCCCCAGCTGTCAACCCCGTCCTTCTTCGAGCTGTGTCAAAATGTCTCTGCCTTTCTTCCCCCAGATTCTGCAGCAAAGCACTAGTCACAGCCTCTAACATGATGCTTGATGTGACGTGCTCCAATCAGAATCAATCATGTTCTATCCTCCTACTTTTAACAATGGTTCTTCTTGTACAGTTGCAACTGTAACAAGCTGATTTCCTGCTTATTCGAAGTCTTTGCTTCCTGCAGTTACTGTGGACAGAGCACAGAAAGGCAAAGAAAAAAAAAACTTGAATGTGTGTTTAAAACTGATTTTCAGAGTCTGCCTCTTTTTGCCGTGAATACACATTCTTTTATTATTGAGTTATAATTATGAGTCTTGTTGGTGAGATTAGTTTGTTAATTATCAAATGTGTCTCTTGCAACATAGGCATTTCAGGTGATAAATGGTGTGCATTTTGAAGGTACAGATGTGTGCTTTTAACTGTGAAAAATGTATTTGCATTTTATATGTAAAAATAATTTTTGACTGAATAACCTGCCCTTATTTATATGTCCATGTTACACTGGCAACACATAGCTTGAAACAACTGCATCATAGCAATGCACCAAACCCATGCAGTGGCGCCACATAAAAATGCTCAATAATACATGTCTTGCTGTACCACATTATATCAATGCACCAAACCCATGCAGTGGCGCTGCACTTCAAAAAAAAAAAAAAACATGCTATACATTGATCCTGTGCAGTGATGCTGTACTCTGTGCTCCCAAAACACGCTAAACACTCCTACATATACCATCCTTTTCACTTTAATTTGGCTAATCTGAGCCACAATTGGAAAAAATCCAACTTGTTCCTTTCCTTCTTTCAAAAATGTAACAATCCAATACAATTAACATCCTTGTCGTGAAGATGAAAATTGAAAGTCGCTGTTCAATCAATATAATATTAAAATTCAACTGAATTTATCAATTCATATGAAATGTTCTACATTTGGCTTCCCAATGGAAGTGTCCAGTCCAGTATTTCAATTGTATACTTGAAGTCAATTGAAAATAATAAAATAAAACAACTAACTAAAACAAATAATTAACATAACAGATTAAAACAATTAATTAAAATAATAAATACGTGGAACTCCATATGTCAGGACTCTTGTCTGCCTCTTTTGGTTCATTCGGGTACTCTTTCATCTTGGTACTCTTGGATTCTTCTCTATAGAAGTCATCTTTTTTTTGGCATTCCGGCTATTTTGTCTTCACCTCCAACCAGAGGCAGGCATCTTTTGGTCTTCATCCAGGGGACTCCATATTCCATCGTCTCCCGTGACCTCCGGTATAAATAGTTAATGTTCTAAACCAAAATAGAAAAGAAACAGATTAAGTATATAGCACAATACTAACCACCCTTTTGCCAAAAATAAAACATTTTTTTTCTGAAATTAAACACAGGTTAAAAAGAGAATAAGCATACATGAAACAACATTTTAAATCCAATGCATTTTCATTCTGCACACCGACCATGAGCTTCCATTATATATATTTGTTGTACTTTTTATATTATTTATTTATTTACATATATTACAGTGTTTATGTGCCATTTTAATAATAAACTTTTTAACTTCTCTGTCACTGCCTCCTGACTGTACCAATTTATCTTATCTTTTTGTGTTCAAGGGATTTTCTATTGTATTGTGTGCATCAGTGGGCAGTAGCCCCAGGGCTTTCTGTTTCTACATGCTCAAGCCGCCTGATCTCGTGTCTGGGATGGCATGGCTTGATCTGATTTACATGGACAAACTGCTCTATCGCCGTTTCACCTTCATGTTTCAAAATTTTATAAACCACAGGAGAGACCTTATCTATAATTTGAAATGGCCCCTGCCAGGCTGCTAGAAATTTAGAATTTTTCTGTTTACTTTTTCCAAAATGAAACTTGTACACCTGATCCCCAACACTGTATTCTCTCACTGATGTTCTTTTATCATAGTATGTTTTAGGACTGTCAGCAGCCCTTTCCAGATTTCTCTGCACAAAAGCAAATGCATGTTGCAAATGCTTCCTCAGTTCATCAATGTACTCATGAACTGTGGATGCACTCACAAGTGTCTGCTCATGTGTTCGGTATAGTAGGTGTTGTGGTAACACCATTTTCCTACCCGTCAAGACCTCATGGGGGCTAACACCTGTTGCTTTGGCAGGAGTTGATCTGATTGCCATCAAAACCAACGGTAAACGTAAATCCCAGCTGCAACCTGCTTCTGCCACACATTTCTTTAAAATATCCACAACAGACCTATTGCTCCGTTCAACTCCACCTAAAGAGGCTGCCCGATATGCGATATGTAGTTTCCTTTTCACACCCAGTATTTGCCATACCTTACTCATTAGGGTACTTGTGAAATGACTTCCTCTGTCTGACTCAATTCTTTGTGGCAAGTTGCCAAACCTTGAGAACACATGGTTCACCAGCAATGTGGCTGCTGTTTGCGCACAACAATCTGGTGTAGGAATACATTCAATCCACTTCGACATCAAACATATCACACTTAAAATGTAACGGTGTGCTCTGCTCGACCTTTTTAAAGGGCCTACATAGTCTATTTGTAAATCTGACCATGGGAGAGTTAGGCCTCTTTTCATCAATGGTGCTCTATGCATTGGTGAAGCAGGTTTAAATTGGGCGCATACTAGACATCCTCTAGTATATAATTCCACATCTTGGGACATATGTGGCCAGTAAGCATAATTTTTCAGTATTTCCAATGTTTTTTGTGAACCTCTGTGGCCTGCAGTTATTGCATCATGTGCATGTTGTAGCATTAGCCCTAAAAAATGAAAGGGGTACCACCCACTGTATCTGTCCTGTTATGGACTCTCTAATCATGAGTCCATCTTGTAATCTAATTCGTTTTTTATTCTTTAATAGTACCCTCAACTCTTCTTTTCCCATACAATCATTTTCTGTTAAAGGGTTTTGTTCAGGATCTATCAAATGATTATAATAGATTCCCAAAATTCGATCATTCTTTTGTGCCTCAATCAAATCTTGGTCTGGGGTGTCATGGCCCCATTGCACCACTGGTTGATCTACCTCCTTTGGTGCTTTAGAACGTGTTACTGCATCAATCTGTATTTCACCCAGTAAATCATCAATAGGAAGCAATTCTCCCATCACAGCCCCAATTTTAGCCAGGTGGTCTGCCTTATCATTTCCCTCCTTATCCTCTCCTGGTGTTTTTAAATGCCCACACATTTTTCTCCAGTATATTGTTAGATCATTCTCTGACACCAATTTGTCTATGGCTTGTATCATTTTTCCATGTTTAAGTGGCTTTTTGTTGTATGTAATCATTCCTCTTGCTTTCCAGCCAGGTAAATATTCCACAAAACTATTCCGTGCATAGTCAGAATCAGTCACCAGGACAATTTCACTGAACTTTTTATCAACTGCAGTAGTAATTGCTTGATAAATGTCTGCCAATTCCGCCACTTGACTGCTCCTAGCTCCAATCCTCATCCCTATACTGGGGACTCCTTCACATTTCAACCAGACATTTCCTATTCCTGACACTAATTGTTTATTACTGTCATTTTCAATGTGAAAAGCACAACCATCCACATATACAGTTGGCAAATCCTTGCATTTTTTTTCATCAAAAGCTTTGTGTGGTGATTGTTCAAATTCCTGCCAATTAGGTTCCACTTCCATTTCATTTGATATTTGTTCAGCTGCGCAGTCATGTAAGTCAGCTAACCCTTGAGCAATTGGGCTCTTTTTATTTTGTCCATATCTCACTTCTACAGGAAAACCTTGTAATGCCAGCATCCATGAAGTGATTCCGGACTGCGCTAGATTACCTGACCTAATTCTTTTACTCTCTAAAAACTGCAAAGGTTGATGATTTGTTTCAATAATCACCTTTTCTCCCTGAACAATGGGGCGGAAATGTTGTAGCACCCACACAGTGGTTAATAGGGCCTTTTCACATTCATTAAATTTCATTTCAACTTGGGAAAATGCCTTACTTGCATAGGCAATTGTTTTGTGATTCAAATCATGTTTTTGTGATAACACTGCTGACATACAATGTTCAGAAAAACCTATTTCTATAAAGAAATTCCTGCCTTTTATGGGATATGATAAACATGGTGCCTTTACCAGACATTCCTTCAGTTTAGCCACTGCCTCAGACTGCTCGTTTTCCCATTTCCAGGGAGTATTCAGTTTAAGCAGTTTAGTCAATGGTTGAGTGATTTCAGCATAATTTTCAATGAATTTTCTGTTATACCCTTTCATTCCTAACACACTTTTTACTCCTTTCACATTCTTAGGATCTTTTAATCTTTGTATGGCCTCTATCTTCTTCTTTTGTGGATTTAGCCCATGTTCAGTCACTTCATGGCCTAGAAAGTTCACTTTTTTCTTGCATCAATGTGCTTTTTGCAAAGATACTTTGGCGCCTGCTTTCTGCAATTGGCCAAGCACATGTCTTATTTCATCAAACGGCTTTTCAGGCCTTCATTTTTTATCAAGACATCATCCACGTAAACTATGGTTCCTCTTTCCGCTGCATCAGGCATGGCCTTTCTCAAAAATATGCCAAATTCACTCCCACTATTGATGTACCCGAACGGCGTTCTAAGCCAGGTGTATTGAGTCCTGTCAAATGTAAAGGAAAATAAATTCTGTATCTCCTCTGCCAATGGCACGCACCAATATCCAGAGGTGAGATCTAATGTGGTAAACACTTTTGAACCATGTACCTGAGCTAAGCCCTGATCAATGAATGGCAATGGCCATCTGGACACTGGTACTCTTTCATTTAACTCTCTCAAGTCTGCACATAGCCGCCATTGACCATTTGACTTTAACACACTTAAAATAGGTGTATTGGATGTGCTATGAATGGGCCTGATGATTCCCTGCGATTCCAAATTTTTAATAATCTCTGCCAATGATTCTAAACATGCCAGCGGTAGTCTATACTGGCGTACAAACACTGGACTTCTGCTACACCCTTCTTGTAGTGTGCCACATGTAAATCAGTTAAACCACAATCATAAGCATCTTTTGCAAATACATCCTTAAACTCCATAAATATCTCCCTCATTTTGTTTCTATCCTCATTGCTGTCACACACATCTGCTAAGGAGATCTGCTCTTCTACCATTTTGGAAAATTCTGGAAAATCTTCTGGTAAGGGAATCTCAGCGCTTTCCTCTAACTGTGTGGCTGTGTCTTTTTGTAAAGCTGCCATTTTAAAATATTTTGCCATATCAGCTTGCACTTCAATGGGCTCATTTTCTGTTTCATTTTCATTTAAATTAAATATTATGCAATCCTCTTGATGGCAGCACACTGTCTCACTTGAATCATAAGGATACACAGAATGAATTTTAAATATTCCTTTGGGCTGAGAGTCCAGGTGTTCTGGCAACTCGCCCTTGGCATCTACATACTTTTCAGGGATATTTCCAATCACCATGTTATTTAAATCTGCTGTATAATGTGATTTTTGTATGGCCATTCCTAATGGGGAGTTTTCCTCTAAATGAATATCCTGACAATCTTTATTATTTACCATAATTTTTACAGATCCTTCACCAATATCTACCAATGGAATGTATTCATAATCCAGGCCTTGCTGTTTTATGGATTCATTCAGGCATACAAATGCATCAGAGTCTTTCATCTGCTGTCCATTTTTGCATTTCAGTGTTATTGCAAACTGTTTTGTAAATGCAGGAATAATAGTGTATTTCCTCATTTGTAATTCGATTGCATAAGGAACCAGTTGCGCACAATGATAAGCCCTTCTTTTGTCTTTAAATTCAGGTGCCGGGCCACCCAGGCGTGACCATATTTTTTGATTAAGGAAATCTAACACCATACACATTCTATGCATGATGTCGTTGCCCATGTAAAAGTCATTTTGTGCTCCACTCACTATCCACACATTATGGTGAATTGTTTTTTGTCCAATGTTAATTTTCAGCATGCATCTGCCTGCAATTCGGTTTTCACAGTCTGGACTGTCCAAACCAGAGACATATTGGTACTTAATTCTTAATTTCGGGATCTCCTCCCTCTCCATAATTTTTTGCAATAATTTCTCATTAATGAAGCTCCTCTCCTGTTCAAGCGCTAAAGTGGCTTTTATTGTTTTAAAACAGTCATTTATACCAACATGAACCCATGGTTGCTCATCTTCCATGTGTATTTCAGCAAGAGTGTTAATGTGTTTTTCTGAATCTGTTTTAGGAGCAATATTCTGTTTGATTGTTTTCTCTTTTAAATAAAAACGTAATGTGTGCTCATCTATGGCAGTCTGCCAATTTTTCCTTGGGTCCAAGTAGATTTGTACAGGTAGTCCTTCATTGTCGCTCTGCATTTTGTCTTGACACATTAATATAACAGTGACACTACGTATGCAACTATTCTGGAGATATACCTCCACAGCATCATTTGTTTTGGCAACGGTGTGACATTCATTTATGTTGTTGTTTTGTGATTTTAGTTTCTTAGGCCTCAATGGTTTTTTGGTTAATGACCACAGCACTCCATTCACCCCATCTATAAGAGGAGACAATCTTTTCAGGCAATCCGTCCCCATCAGAAATGGAATTTCACAAATAGATGTGATCAATACCTCTTGTTTCATTCTGTGCTTTCCTATTTTTATGTCAACCTCAGTTACACCTATGATGGGCACCTCCTCCCCATTAAAGTTCTGCACTGGTTCTTGATTTTCCTTCACTGTGATCTGACTCTGTGGGGGTCTCCCTTCATTGATATTCTTTACCAGCTCCTTGGACATAATTGTGGCCTGTGCGCCAGTGTCAATCATAGCAAATGTGTGGCATTTTTCTTCTACAGTGATGGGTGCATAATATCTGTCCTCAACTTCCTCTATTACACATAAGAAGTGTGAATTCTTACTGATTTCAGGGCTCACCTTTCTCAGGCCTTTTTCACTTTTGGCTAAGCACATTGGTAAATGGAAAGACATGTTTCACTCCTTTTTACCCATTTCTGCGCGAGAGACTTCATTCATTTCTCCATGATCAGAGGTTTTTTGGAGTGTGGCCACTGTTCGCCCATCCATCTGGGTAACATCAGAGACCACATTACAACCTTCCAACTGAACATGTGTAACAACATCATTCAGCAATGTGTCATTGTTTAATTCTGTGCATTTGTGATCATTTAGTGTGATACCAGCCCTTTCAGCCTCTTCAAAAATATGTGGCTCAATGAATTGTTCAGGTGATTGACCCGTACCCTCCTTTTGAGTATTTCCTTTTTCTACCTGTGTTTGGTCATTGTTTTGCTTGCCCAGGGAAGGAGCTATAGCATCCCCACTTACTCCCTGTTCACTGGTATTCCTCATGCATGAGTCATTTTTCTTAAATCTGTCTCTTTGTTCTTTTGGAATTCCAGGTGTTTCTTTTTTATTTGCACAAATCTTCAATGTTTGATTTAGTTCTAGGTTAAACCGTACCTCTTTTTTAGAAGTATTTGCATTTTCTGTTACATGTTCATTTATTGGTGCTTTCACTTTTAAATCATTAGGCATCTCAGAGTCATTATGCAATATTACATCAGGGCAATCTGTCTTTTTGGCACTGCAGGTGTCATAAGTACTTAGTCACTTCTCGGAAGCCCCCAGGTCATTGCTAGGGCCATCAGCGCCATCTTTAGATGGTTGTTTTTGTGCTGTATAGAGCTTTCCTATTTGCTCAGCTAACATTTTCACTTGGGCCTCAAGGCACTGGAACCTTTCCATCTCTCTAGAATCCTCTTTATGTGGCCTAGGTCGATATTGGTTGTTTTCCCCCTGATTGGATCTATTCTGATACCTCTCAGGTGATTGATGTCTGTTGGGATGGTTTCTGAACTCTTGATTCATTTTTGGAGGGGAGCGGGGTGCATACATCCTTTGATTATAGTCCCCTGGTGGGGAATCATTGTACTGACGTGGATTGTAGTTCATGTTTTGCCTCATGTCCTGTCTCTCAGATTGTGGGTACTGGCCCCTATGTTGATTTCCATTATCAGTAAATCGATCCACATATCGGGGTCTATCCTGATTACCATATTTTATGGTGTTGGGATTAAATCTGCTCTGTGTCCCCAATGACTGGTAGGGACCATCATTTCTTTGATCTTGATTTTGTCTCTGGTTATTGTTCATACCTGCCATATCAGGCCGATATCCTACCCGGGGTCTGTCCCCTAAATACCTAGGGCTGATGTAGCTCTCCCTATTACTAAGATCATGTGATTGGAACATTGGTACAGGAAAGGGCGATCTTTGTTGATTACCCCTTTGTTCAGGTGTCACATTATTTTTACCTTGGCTTTGAGCAGACTTAAGGGATATTTTGGCTGACCTGATTTCCATTACTGTGGCTGAGGGTGCTTTAGATTTAGGTCTAGTATCTTTCATTATATCACTTTTTCTACCCTGACAATAGAGTACCTCATATAGTTTTGTGCTTTGATGTACAATCCATTCAAGGGACGTGTCATGGTCAAATTCACTGACCAATTGGGATATGATGTCTTTCTGTAGCCCATAGAAGTATGCAGTTTTAAACTCATTGGAATTTGGGTCAAAAGATACATCAAAGCGAGAAAATGCTCTTTTTAGTCTTCTAAAAATTGGCGAACGGATGTATTAGGTCCAGCAGTGTTTGTGTAAGCGACTTTTTTTGCCTCCTGCAATGACTGAAAAGGAGAAAAATGACACCTAATTTCTTTTTCAAAATCCACCCAGGTCATATTCTGCTGTTCATTTAATCCCCTTATGATGCTGGCCGTCGGGGCATCTAAAGTTAAATGAAAATATTGTCTGTACTGTTCCTTAGGTATCTTGAGTGCTTTAAAAATGTCATGCACCGCTTCTAAGTGATCCTCAATGCAGCATTCACCTCCCTTTTAAATGGTTTGATCAGGGATTTAATATATTTCATTATTTTTATGGGGCTACTTGTTGCAATGCATGGAATTGCACTACTTTGTGATTCAATCCTGTTTTCAGGTGTATGAGATTGGTGGCTGCCCCCAATGGGAGCATCAAAACCCCCAAGGGCGCTGCAACCAAGTTCAGTCACTGGCCCAGTCACTGGAGCACTAGCTCTTTGGGCAGAACTAGAATTCACCTCCACTCCATTGAATGTGGTACCCTGCCGCCTCTCCTGGGACCTGGGAATGCACATTTGCTGTTCTAAGTCCTTACACTTTTTAAGGAGTCTGTTTGCTTCATTTTGCAAATAGTTGTTTTCATCACTCATCTTATTAATCACCTCCTGCATGTCGCACATTTGCATTTGGCAATCATTGAACTCTTTATTTCTCTTGTCTCTTTCTTGAGTCATTTTAATCATTTCTTGTTCTGCACTCTGGAGATCACATTCTTTTTCACAATGTTCTTTTTGTAAAATCTGCATTTCTGAAACAACCTCATCTTTATCCTGTCTAATGTGGTCCACTAAGGCTTTTAAGTTTACCAATTCTTGCTCACTATCCTCAAATTGTTTCTTGCTTTTGGATAACTGAGCATCAAAGTCTCTGCATTTTAATTGCTTGTCTTTTTGGCATACATCCAATTCTGCTCTTAACATTTCCTGATTTTTACTTGCCCCATCTAATTCAGTCTTTAACCTGTTAATTAGCTAGGTATCATTTTCCTGCATTCGCTGGGACCTATTCAAAATAAACTATATTTTGCCGCATAGCCGTATTAAACAGTCTTTCTCTGCACTTTTATCGGCTGCATTCAATAATCTTGTAAGGCAGACCTGAATTATGCTGCCTTCTGCAAAAATATTGTCTAGTTTTTCTTTCTGCACCTCACCCTGAATGCGGTCATGCCATTCTAAGGTACTGTTCCACGACCACGTCCCATGTGCAAACAACTTTGCTTCTAAATATTGCAATAGGTCTGAAAATGTGGTTTCCCTTTGTGACATTCTGAAATTCGTTTTTAGTGGCACACTGCTATTATAAAATGGGTTCCCTTTAATGTGCAAATGGCAGTGTGAGACACGCTTGCCACGCCCAGTAGGTACTCTATGATCACTTTCCCGGCCTGCAACGCACCATAAATATGTTGGGTATTTTTGTGGAGATTTGGGGCCTGACAGTATTTTCTTACCGCCGAAAAATAATTTAGCAACAATCACTCCTTGTATTCAGATTGGGCCATGTACAACAATAATACAGTGGACATGCATTATTTCAGCACACAGACATGCGTGGTTGGTATGCGTGGTTGGTATGTGTGATTGGTGGTATTTTGGTGAGCATAATTCCTTTGTTTTATTTGTGGCCCCAATATCTAGAACCCCTTATTTTTGTTTAGATTTTTCGTGTAATCACTAGAGAGACCAAAGGCTTGCATTTCAGGAACACCACATTTTCATTTTTAGTGCGCCACCATGGGCAATTTCTCTCTGTTTTATCTACGGCAGCGAGCTATCATGTGGCATTTTTCACTATCTTATATACGATACTGAACTATGTCCCGGGCCTCCCTTTCTGCTGACTCATAGACCTCCGGCAGACTACAACACACACAGTTAGTTATAATTGCTCATACTGAATTACATTGTGCACACAGATGCAGCCAAATGTTATGTTTAGCTACCTTGAAAATGATAATTGCACTGTTTAAACATCTCCCCACATCATCAGCACTGTATTGGTAAATATAAAACACACCACCCGTCTGCTTTCAGATATTTTTGTGTATTATAAAAGTTGCATTTAAACACAATCTCACTCTTTACAGAAATAAATGAAATAGCACAGTAACAGCATTATCTGTGATACACTGACAAGAGAGTGGCAGAGACAAGAACTCAATTTGCAACATTAAACACGTGAGTAAAGCACAGGAATCTCCTTTCCTACACTGACTGAATATTCTCGTACACACTCAGCCCCCACACCTCAGAGTGATAATTACCAGGCTTATTCAGCATGTAACTTCTTTGACTGTTTGCCTTCTGGAGGGGTTCACCCAGCAAGGACAAGCATCTGCTGTCACTCAAACTGGGACTTGTTGACTGGAAAAGCCAGTCTCTGCAACCAAGTTGAATCTGCTTTAGGAATCAAGCATCCCCAGCTGTCAACCCCGTCCTTCTTCGAGCTGTGTCAAAATGTCTCTGCATTTCTTCCCCCAGATTCTGCAGCAAAGCACTAGTCACAGCCTCTAACATGATGCTTGATGTGACGTGCTCCAATCAGAATCAATCATGTTCTATCCTCCTACTTTTAACAATGGTTCTTCTTGTACAATTGCAACTGTAACAAGCCGATTTCCTGCTTATTCGAAGTCTTTGCTTCCTGCAGTTACTGTGGACAGAGCACAGAAAGGCAAAGAAAAAAAAAACTTGAATGTGTGTTTAAAACTGATTTTCAGAGTCTGCCTCTTTTTGCCGTGAAGACACATTCTTTTATTATTGAGTTATAATTATGAGTCTTGTTGGTGAGATTAGTTTGTTAATTACCAAATGTGTCTCTTGCAACATAGGCATTTCAGGTGAGAAATGGTGTGCATTTTGAAGGTACAGATGTGTGCTTTTAACTGTGAAAAATGTATTTGCATTTTATATGTAAAAATAATTTTTGACTGAATAACCTGCCCTTATTTATATGTCCATGTTACACTGGCAACACATAGCTTGAAACAACTGCATCATAGCAATGCACCAAACCCATGCAGTGGCGCCACATAAAAATGCTCAATAATACATGTCTTGCTGTACCACATTATATCAATGCACCAAACCCATGCAGTGGCGCTGCACTTCAAAAAAAAAAAAAAAACATGCTATACAGTGATCCTGTGCAGTGATGCTGTACTCTGTGCTCCCAAAACACGCTAAACACTCCTACATATACCATCCTTTTCACTTTAATTTGGCTAATCTGAGCCACAATTGGAAAAAATCCAACTTGTTCCTTTCCTTCTTTCAAAAATGTAACAATCCAATACAATTAACATCCTTGTCGTGAAGATGAAAATTGAAAGTCGCTGTTCAATCAATATAATATTAAAATTCAACTGAATTTATCAATTCATATGAAATGTTCTACATTTGGCTTCCCAATGGAAGTGTCCAGTCCAGTATTTCAATTGTATACTTGAAGTCAATTGAAAATAATAAAATAAAACAACTAACTAAAACAAATAATTAACATAACAGATTAAAACAATTAATTAAAATAATAAATACGTGGAACTCCATATGTCAGGACTCTTGTCTGCCTCTTTTGGTTCATTCGGGTACTCTTTCATCTTGGTACTCTTGGATTCTTCTCTATAGAAGTCATCTTTTTTTTGGCATTCCGGCTATTTTGTCTTCACCTCCAACCAGAGGCAGGCATCTTTTGGTCTTCATCCAGGGGACTCCATATTCCATCGTCTCCCGTGACCTCCGGTATAAATAGTTAATGTTCTAAACCAAAATAGAAAAGAAACAGATTAAGTATATAGCACAATACTAACCACCCTTTTGCCAAAAATAAAACATTTTTTTCTGAAATTAAACACAGGTTAAAAAGAGAATAAGCATACATGAAACAACATTTTAAATCCAATGCATTTTCATTCTGCACACCGACCATGAGCTTCCATTATATATATTTGTTGTACTTTTTATATTATTTATTTATTTACATATATTACAGTGTTTATGTGCCATTTTAATAATAAACTTTTTAACTTCTCTGTCACTGCCTCCTGACTGTACCAATTTATCTTATCTTTTTGTGTTCAAGGGACTTTCTATTGTATTGTGTGCATCAGTGGGCAGTAGCCCCAGGGCTTTCTGTTTCTACATGCTCAAGCCGCCTGATCTCGTGTCTGGGATGGCATGGCTTGATCTGATTTACATGGACAAACTGCTCTATCGCCGTTTCACCTTCATGTTTCAAAATTTTATAAACCACAGGAGAGACCTTATCTATAATTTGAAATGGCCCCTGCCAGGCTGCTAGAAATTTAGAATTTTTATATTTACTTTTTCCAAAATGAAACTTGTACACCTGATCCCCAACACTGTATTCTCTCACTGATGTTCTTTTATCATAGTATGTTTTAGGACTGTCAGCAGCCCTTTCCAGATTTCTCTGCACAAAAGCAAATGCATGTTGCAAATGCTTCCTCAGTTCATCAATGTACTCATGAACTGTGGATGCACTCACAAGTGTCTGCTCATGTGTTCGGTATAGTAGGTGTTGTGGTAACACCATTTTCCTACCCGTCAAGACCTCATGGAGGCTAACACCTGTTGCTTTGGCAGGAGTTGATCTGATTGCCATCAAAACCAACGGTAAACGTAAATCCCAGCTGCAACCTGCTTCTGCCACACATTTCTTTAAAATATCCACAACAGACCTATTGCTCCGTTCAATTCCACCTAAAGAGGCTGCCCGATATGCGATATGTAGTTTCCTTTTCACACCCAGTATTTGCCATACCTTACTCATTAGGGTACTTGTGAAATGACTTCCTCTGTCTGACTCAATTCTTTGTGGCAACCCAAACCTTGAGAACACATGGTTCACCAGCAATGTGGCTGCTGTTTGCGCACAACAATCTGGTGCAGGAATACATTCAATCCACTTCGACATCAAACATATCACACTTAAAATGTAACGGTGTGCTCTGCTCGACCTTTTTAAAGGGCCTACATAGTCTATTTGTAAATCTGACCATGGGAGAGTTAGGCCTCTTTTCATCAATGGTGCTCTATGCATTGGTGAAGCAGGTTTAAATTGGGCGCATACTAGACATCCTCTAGTATATAATTCCACATCTTGGGACATATGTGGCCAGTAAGCATAATTTTTCAGTATTTCCAATGTTTTTTGTGAACCTCTGTGGCCTGCAGTTATTGCATCATGTGCATGTTGTAGCATTAGCCCTAAAAAATGAAAGGGGTACCACCCACTGTATCTGTCCTGTTATGGACTCTCTAATCATGAGTCCATCTTGTAATCTAATTCGTTTTTTATTCTTTAATAGTACCCTCAACTCTTCTTTTCCCATACAATCATTTTCTGTTAAAGGGTTTTGTTCAGGATCTATCAAATGATTATAATAGATTCCCAAAATTCGATCATTCTTTTGTGCCTCAATCAAATCTTGGTCTGGGGTGTCATGGCCCCATTGCACCACTGGTTGATCTACCTCCTTTGGTGCTTTAGAACGTGTTACTGCATCAATCTGTATTTCACCCAGTAAATCATCAATAGGTAGCAATTCTCCCATCACAGCCCCAATTTTAGCCAGGTGGTCTGCCTTATCATTTCCCTCCTTATCCTCTCCTGGTGTTTTTAAATGCCCACACATTTTTCTCCAGTATATTGTTATATCATTCTCGGACACCAATTTGTCTATGGCTTGTATCATTTTTCCATGTTTAAGTGGCTTTTTGTTGTATGTAATCATTCCTCTTGCTTTCCAGCCAGGTAAATATTCCACAAAACTATTCCGTGCATAGTCAGAATCAGTCACCAGGACAATTTCACTGAACTTTGTATCAACTGCAGTAGTAATTGCTTGATAAATGTCTGCCAATTCCGCCACTTGACTGCTCCTAGCTCCAATCCTCATCCCTATACTGGGGACTCCTTCACATTTCAACCAGACATTTCCTATTCCTGACACTAATTGTTTATTACTGTCATTTTCAATGTGAAAAGCACAACCATCCACATATACAGTTGGCAAATCCTTGCATGTTTTTTCATCAAAAGCTTTGTGTGGTGATTGTTCAAATTCCTGCCAATTAGGTTCCACTTCCATTTCATTTGATATTTGTTCAGCTGCGCAGTCATGTAAGTCAGCTAACCCTTGAGCAATTGGGCTCTTTTTATTTTGTCCATATCTCACTTCTACAGGAAAACCTTGTAATGCCAGCATCCATGAAGTGATTCCGGACTGCGCTAGATTACCTGACCTAATTCTTTTACTCTCTAAAAACTGCAAAGGTTGATGATTTGTTTCAATAATCACCTTTTCTCCCTGAACAATGGGGCGGAAATGTTGTAGCGCCCACACAGTGGTTAATAGGGCCTTTTCACATTCATTAAATTTCATTTCAACTTGGGAAAATGCCTTACTTGCATAGGCAATTGTTTTGTGATTCAAATCATGTTTTTGTGATAACACTGCTGACATACAATGTTCAGAAAAACCTATTTCTATAAAGAAATTCCTGCCTTTTATGGGATATGCTAAACATGGTGCCTTTACCAGACATTCCTTCAGTTTAGCCACTGCCTCAGACTGCTCTTTTTCCCATTTCCAGGGAGTATTCAGTTTAAGCAGTTTAGTCAATGGTTGAGTGATTTCAGCATAATTTTCAATGAATTTTCTGTTATACCCTTTCATTCCTAACACACTTTTTACTCCTTTCACATTCTTAGGATCTTTTAATCTTTGTATGGCCTCTATCTTCTTCTTTTGTGGATTTAGCCCATGTTCAGTCACTTCATGGCCTAGAAAGTTCACTTTTTTCTTGCATCAATGTGCTTTTTGCAAAGATACTTTGGCGCCTGCTTTCTGCAATTGGCCAAGCACATGTCTTATTTCATCAAACGGCTTTTCAGGCCTTCATTTTTTATCAAGACATCATCCACCTAAACTATGGTTCCTCTTTCCGCTGCATCAGGCATGGCCTTTCTCAAAAATATGCCAAATTCACTCCCACTATTGATGTACCCGAACGGCGTTCTAAGCCAGGTGTATTGAGTCCTGTCAAATGTAAAGGAAAATAAAGTCTGTATCTCCTCTGCCAATGGCACGCACCAATATCCAGAGGTGAGATCTAATGTGGTAAACACTTTTGAACCATGTACCTGAGCTAAGCCCTGATCAATGAATGGCAATGGCCATCTGGACACTGGTACTCTTTCATTTAACTCTCTCAAGTCTGCACATAGCCGCCATTGACCATTTGACTTTAACACACCTAAAATAGGTGTATTGGATGTGCTATGAATGGGCCTGATGATTCCCCGCGATTCCAAATTTTTAATAATCTCTGCCAATGATTCTAAACATGCCAGCGGTAGTCTATACTGGCGTACAAACACTGGACTTCTGCTACACCCTTCTTGTAGTATGCCACATGTAAATCAGTTAAACCACAATCATAAGCATCTTTTGCAAATACATCCTTAAACTCCATAAATATCTCCCTCATTTTGTTTCTATCCTCATTGCTGTCACACACATCTGCTAAGGAGATCTGCTCTTCTACCATTTTGGAAAATTCTGGAAAATCTTCTGGTAAGGGAATCTCAGCGCTTTCCTCTAACTGTGTGGCTGTGTCTTTTTGTAAAGCTGCCATTTTTAAATATTTTGCCATATCAGCTTGCACTTCAATGGGCTCATTTTCTGTTTCATTTTCATTTAAATTAAATATTATGCAATCCTCTTGATGGCAGCACACTGTCTCACTTGAATCATAAGGATACACAGAATGAATTTTAAATATTCCTTTGGGCTGAGAGTCCAGGTGTTCTGGCAACTCGCCCTTGGCATCTACATACTTTTCAGGGATATTTCCAATCACCATGTTATTTAAATCTGCTGTATAATGTGATTTTTGTATGGCCATTCCTAATGAGGAGTTTTCCTCTAAATGAATATCCTGACAATCTTTATTATTTACCATAATTTTTACAGATCCTTCACCAATATCTACCAATGGAATGTATTCATAATCCAGGCCTTGCTGTTTTATGGATTCATTCAGGCATACAAATGCATCAGAGTCTTTCATCTGCTGTCCATTTTTGCATTTCAGTGTTATTGCAAACTGTTTTGTAAATGCAGGAATAATAGTGTATTTCCTCATTTGTAATTCGATTGCATAAGGAACCAGTTGCGCACAATGATAAGCCCTTCTTTTGTCTTCAAATTCAGGTGCCGGGCCACCCAGGCGTGACCATATGTTTTGATTAAGGAAATCTAACACCATACACATTCTATGCATGATGTCGTTGCCCATGTAAAAGTCATTTTGTGCTCCACTCACTATCCACACATTATGGTGAATTGTTTTTTGTCCAATGTTAATTTTCAGCATGCATCTGCCTGCAATTCGGTTTTCACAGTCTGGACTGTCCCAACCAGAGACATATTGGTACTTAATTCTTAATTTCGGGATCTCCTCCCTCTCCATCATTTTTTGCAATATTTTTCTCATTAATGAAGCTCCTCTCCTGTTCAAGCGCTAAAGTGGCTTTTATTGTTTTAAAACAGTCATTTATACCAACATGAACCCATGGTTGCTCATCTTCCATGTGTATTTCAGCAAGAGTGTTAATGTGTTTTTCTGAATCTGTTTTAGGAGCAATATTCTGTTTGATTGTTTTCTCTTTTAAATAAAAACGTAATGTGTGCTCATCTATGGCAGTCTGCCAATTTTTCCTTGGGTCCAAGTAGATTTGTACAGGTAGTCCTTCATTGTCGCTCTGCATTTTGTCTTGACACATTAATATAATAGTGACACTAGGTATGCAACTATTCTGGAGATATACCTCCACAGCATCATTTGTTTTGGCAACGGTGTGACATTCATTTATGTTGTTGTTTTGTGATTTTAGTTTCTTAGGCCTCAATGGTTTTTTGGTTAATGACCACAGCACTCCATTCACCCCAGCTATAAGAGGAGACAATCTTTTCAGGCAATCCGTCCCCATCAGAAATGGAATTTCACAAATAGATGTGATCAATACCTCTTGTTTCATTCTGTGCTTTCCTATTTTTATGTCAACCTCAGTTACACCTATGATGGGCACCTCCTCCCCATTAAAGTTATGCACTGGTCCTTGATTTTCCTTCACTGTGATCTGACTCTGTGGGGGTCTCCCTTCATTGATATTCTTTACCAGCTCCTTGGACATAATTGTGGCCTGTGCGCCAGTGTCAATCATAGCAAATGTGTGGCATTTTTCTTCTACAGTGATGGGTGCATAATATCTGTCCTCAACTTCCTCTATTACACATAAGAAGTGTGAATT
This sequence comes from Ambystoma mexicanum, assembly GCF_040938575.1. Taxonomy (NCBI): domain Eukaryota; kingdom Metazoa; phylum Chordata; class Amphibia; order Caudata; family Ambystomatidae; genus Ambystoma; species Ambystoma mexicanum. The sequence goes on along the minus strand of NC_090935.1, from coordinate 837,182,293 downwards.
CTTACTGATTTCAGGGCTCACCTTTCTCAGGCCTTTTTCACTTTTGGCTAAGCACATTGGTAAATGGAAAGACATGTTTCCCTCCTTTTTACCCATTTCTGCACGAGAGACTTCATTCATTTCTCCATGATCAGAGGTTTTTTGGAGTGTGGCCACTGTTCGCCCATCCATCTGGGTAACATCAGAGACCACATTACAACCTTCCAACTGAACATGTGTAACAACATCATTCAGCAATTTGTCATTGTTTAATTCTGTGCATTTGTGATCATTTAGTGTGATACCAGCCCTTTCAGCCTCTTCAAAAATATGTGGCTCAATGTATTTTTCAGGTGATTGACCCGTACCCTCCTTTTGAGTATTTCCTTTTTCTACCTGTGTTTGGTCATTGTTTTGCTTGCCCAGGGAAGGAGCTATAGCATCCCCACTTACTCCCTGTTCACTGGTATTCCTCATGCATGAGTCATTTTTCTTAAATCTGTCTCTTTGTTCTTTTGGAATTCCAGGTGTTTCTTTTTTATTTGCACAAATCTTCAATGTTTGATTTAGTTCTAGGTTAAACCGTACCTCTTTTTTAGAAGTATTTGCATTTTCTGTTACATGTTCATTTATTGGTGCTTTCACTTTTAAATCATTAGGCATCTCAGAGTCATTATGCAATATTACTTCAGGGCAATCTGTCTTTTTGGCACTGCAGGTGTCATAAGTACTTAGTCACTTCTCGGAAGCCCCCAGGTCATTGCTAGGGCCATCAGCGCCATCTTTAGATGGTTGTTTTTGTGCTGTATAGAGCTTTCCTATTTGCTCAGCTAACATTTTCACTTGGGCCTCAAGACACTGGAACCTTTCCATATCTCTAGAATCCTATTTCTGTGGCCTAGGTCGATATTGGTTGTTTTCCCCCTGATTGGATCTATTCTGATACCTCTCAGGTGATTGATGTCTGTTGGGATGGTTTCTGAACTCTTGATTCATTTTTGGAGGGGAGCGGGGTGCATACATCCTTTGATTATAGTCCCCTGGTGGGGAATCATTGTACTGACGTGGATTGTAGTTCATGTTTTGCCTCATGTCCTGTCTCTCAGATTGTGGGTACTGGCCCCTATGTTGATTTCCATTATCAGTAAATCGATCCACATATCGGGGTCTATCCTGATTACCATATTTTATGGTGTTGGGATCAAATCTGCTCTGTGTCCCCAATGACTGGTAGGGACCATCATTTCTTTGATCTTGATTTTGTCTCTGGTTATTGTTCATACCTGCCATATCAGGCCGATATCCTACCCGGGGTCTGTCCCCTAAATACCTAGGGCTGATGTAGCTCTCCCTATTACTAAGATCATGTGATTGGAACATTGGTACAGGAAAGGGCGATCTTTGTTGATTACCTCTTTGTTCAGGTGTCACATTATTTTTACCTTGGCTTTGAGCAGACTTAAGGGATATTTTGGCTGACCTGATTTCCATTACTGTGGCTGAGGGTGCTTTAGATTTAGGTCTAGTATCTTTCATTATATCACTTTCTCTACCCTGACAATAGAGTACCTCATATAGTTTTGTGCTTTGATGTGCAATCCATTCAAGGGACGTGTCACGGTCAAATTCACTGACCAATTGGGATATGATGTCTTTCTGTAGCCCATAGAAGTATGCAGTTTTAAACTCATTGGAATTTGGGTCAAAAGATACATCAAAGCGAGAAAATGCTCTTTTTAGTCTTCTAAAAATTGGCGAACGGATGTATTAGGTCCAGCAGTGATTGTGTAAGCGACTTTCTTTGCCTCCTGCAATGACTGAAAAGGAGAAAAATGACACCTAATTTCTTTTTCAAACTCCACCCAGGTCATATTCTGCTGTTCATTTAATCCCCTTATGATGCTGGCCGTCGGGGCATCTAAAGTTAAATGAAAATATTGTCTGTACTGTTCCTTAGGTATCTTGAGTGCTTTAAAAATGTCATGCACCGCTTCTAAGTGATCCTCAATGCAGCATTCACCTCCCTTTTAAATGGTTTGATCAGGGATTTAATATATTTCATTATTTTTATGGGGCTACTTGTTGCAATGCATGGAATTGCACTACTTTGTGATTCAATCCTGTTTTCAGGTGTATGAGATTGGTGGCTGCCCCCAATGGGAGCATCAAAACCCCCAAGGGCGCTGCAACCAAGTTCAGTCACCGGCCCAGTCACTGGAGCACTAGCTCTTTGGGCAGAACTAGAATTCACCTCCACTCCATTGAATGTGGTACCCTGCCGCCTCTCCTGGGACCTGGGAATGCACATTTGCTGTTCTAAGTCCTTACACTTTTTAAGGAGTCTGTTTGCTTCATTTTGCAAATAGTTGTTTTCATCACTCATCTTATTAATCACCTCCTGCATGTCGCACATTTGCATTTGGCAATCATTGAACTCTTTATTTCTCTTGTCTCTTTCTTGAGTCATTTTAATCATTTCTTGTTCTGCACTCTGGAGATCACATTCTTTTTCACAATGTTCTTTTTGTAAAATCTGCATTTCTGAAACAACCTCATCTTTATCCTGTCTAATGTGGTCCACTAAGGCTTTTAAGTTTACCAATTCTTGCTCACTATCCTCAAATTGTTTCTTGCTTTTGGATAACTGAGCATCAAAGTCTCTGCATTTTAATTGCTTGTCTTTTTGGCATACATCCAATTCTGCTCTTAACATTTCCTGATTTTTACTTGCCCCATCTAATTCAGTCTTTAACCTGTTAATTAGCTAGGTATCATTTTCCTGCATTCGCTGGGACCTATTCAAAATAAACTATATTTTGCCGCATAGCCGTATTAAACAGTCTTTCTCTGCACTTTTATCGGCTGCATTCAATAATCTTGTAAGGCAGACCTGAATTATGCTGCCTTCTGCAAAAATATTGTCTAGTTTTTCTTTCTGCACCTCACCCTGAATGCGGTCATGCCATTCTAAGGTACTGTTCCACGACCACGTCCCATGTGCAAACAACTTTGCTTCTAAATATTGCAATAGGTCTGAAAATGTGGTTTCCCTTTGTGACATTCTGAAATTCGTTTTTAGTGGCACACTGCTATTATAAAATGGGTTCCCTTTAATGTGCAAATGGCAGTGTGAGACACGCTTGCCACGCCCAGTATGTACTCTATGATCACTTTCCCGGCCTGCAACGCACCATAAATATGTTGGGTATTTTTGTGGAGATTTGGGGCCTGACAGTATTTTCTTACCGCCGAAAAATAATTTAGCAACAATCACTCCTTGTATTCAGATTGGGCCATGTACAACAATAATACAGTGGACATGCATTATTTCAGCACACAGACATGCATGGTTGGTATGCGTGGTTGGTATGTGTGATTGGTGGTATTTTGGTGAGCATAATTCCTTTGTTTTATTTGTGGCCCCAATATCTAGAACCCCTTATTTTTGTTTAGATTTTTCGTGTAATCACTAGAGAGACCAAAGGCTTGCATTTCAGGAACACCACATTTTCATTTTTAGTGCGCCACCATGGGCAATTTCTCTCTGTCTTATCTACGGCAGTGAGCTATCATGTGGTATTTTTCACTATCTTATATACGGTAGGGAACTATGTCCCGGGCCTCCCTTTCTGCCGACTCATAGACCTCCGGCAGACTACAACACACACAGTTAGTTATAATTGTTCAGACTGAATTACATTGTGCACACAGCTGCAGCCAAATCTTATGTTTAGCTACCTTGAAAATGACAATTGCACTGTCTAAACATCTCCCCACATCATCAGCACTGTATTGGTAAATATAAAACACACCACCCGTCTGCTTTCAGATATTTTTGTGTATTATAAAAGTTGCATTTAAACACGATCTCACTCTTTACAGAAATAAATGAAATAGCACAGTAACAGCATTATCTGTGATACACTGAAAAGAGAGTGGCGGAGACAAGAACTCAATTTGCAACATTAAACACGTGGGTAAAGCACAGGAATCTCCGTTCCTACATAGACTGAATATTCTCGTACACACTCAGCCCCCACATCTCAGCGAGATAATTACAAGGCTTATTCAGCATGTAACTTCTTTGGCTGTTCGCATTCTGGAGGGGTTCACCCAGCAAGGACAAGCATCTGCTGTCACTCGAACTGGGACTTGTTGACTGGAAAAGCCAGTCTCTGCAAGCAAGTTGAATCTGCTTTAGGAATCAGGCATCCCCAGCTGTCAACCCCGTCCTTCTTCAAGCTGTGTCAAGACGTCTCTGCCTTTCTTCCCCCAGATTCTGCAGCAAAGCACTAGTCACAGCCTCTAACATGATGCTTGATGTGACGTGCTCCAATCAGAATCAATCATGTTCTATCCTCCTACTTTTAACAATGGTTCTTCTTGTACAGTTGCAACTGTAACAAGCTGATTTCCTGCTTATTCGAAGTCTTTGCTTCCTGCAGTTACTGTGGACAGAGCACAGAAAGGCAAAGAAAAAAAAACTTGAATGTGTGTTTAAAACTGATTTTCAGAGTCTGCCTCTTTTTGCAGTGAAGACACATTCTTTTATTAATGAGTTATAATTATTAGTCTTGTTAGTGAGATTAGTTTGTTAATTACCAAATGTGTCTCTTGCAACATAGGCATTTCAGGTGAGAAATGGTGTGCATTTTGAAGGTACAGATGTGTGCTTTTAACTGTGAAAAATGTATTTGCATTTTATATGTAAAAATCATTTTTGACTGAATAACCTGCCCTTACTTATATGTCCATGTTACACTGGCAACACATAGCTTGAAACAACTGCATCATAGCAATGCACCAAACCCATGCAGTGGCACCGCATAAAAATGCTCAATAACACATGTCTTGCTGTACCACATTATATCAATGCACCAAACCCATGAAGTGGCGCTGCACTTCAAAAAAAAAACATGCTATACATTGATCCTGTGCAGTGGTGCTGTACTCTGTGCTCCCAAAACACGCTAAACACTCCTACAAGCCATACCTCACACCACCACCATGCACTGATAAGACTAACACTGAACTGAAAAACAACAAGGCAGCACAGGAAAGCAGTCTCTCTGAACTTAGTAAGTAAACATGACCTACTCTTTTATTCTAAAAGCTTACCATATGAAGTTAATACATTTTCAATATTTTTCAATAACTGAAAATAGTAATAAAATGTTTATATATAAATGGCAAGCACACTTGAGTGGATCAAGGAGTACTTCCTCAAAAATGAGATGACAAAATTAAGAATGTATTAATGGTAAATACAGCCATACATAGTAACATGCACTGAAATAATACTGACAAGGGACGAATGGAACGTGTTCAAATCAAAATTAATTTTGTATTTGTGTTTGTTTATTTATAGAGCGCATTGAGCCCTGGGGCAACTGAGTGCTGTTCTTACAAAGTAAACATTGTTTAAACATGACAATCAATATATACCGGTGATGACACTACCAAATGGAAGTTTTCACAAAGAGAAATACAAGCAAGCAGAGGTGATAAGGATAGGAAATATAAGCATAAGCATAAAGCATAAATATATACAGGCAAAAGACTAGAATATACAAATATACAGTCCTATATACAGTAGAAGCTGTGGTGCAGTAGATCGTAAGTTAAGATATAGGTAGGATATGGTCCTGATCCAGAAGCCACACTTTAACCTTATTGCAGAAGGCCATGAAGGATGGTTGTGCTTATTGCATCAGGGGGTGAATTCCATTTTTTAGCTGCCAAGACTGGGAAGCTAACCCCACCCGCCCGTTGTTGGTTAAACCAAGGTATTACAATTCAATGTGACTGAACCGTTCTACTAGGACGTGATGAGGAGTGACGTGAAAAGGTGTCACAAAGGTTTATGTGTGCCTGGTTATAGAGGCACTTGTGTGTTAGTGAGAGTGATTTGAGATCTATTCTTTGCTTAATACTCAACCATTTAAGGTTCTGTCTGGATGTAGTGATGTGATGTTTCCTAGGGATGTTGCATGCTGATCTAACTGCATTATTTTGCATGACTTGCATGTTGTTGATATTATGATGAGAGGTTCCTAATATAGAGCATTACAATAGTCTAACTTAGATAATACTAGAGCTCTTGCTACGGTTATGCAATTAATTGATGAATGGTAGGGACGGCAAGCTGTGATAAGCTTACATGTATATGATGTAGCTGACGCTAAGGCATTAGTTTGTCTCGTGAGCGATAATGTGAAATCAATATAGATCCCTATGGTTTTCACATCATTGGCTACTTTAATGATATTACCGTTGCATATTGAAGGATTCGAATGAAGTACCAAGCTTATTTAGTTTAGTTGGGAAGTCAAGTAAGAGTAGTTTGGTTTTGTCGTCATTAAGACATAAACCATGCTTGGCCATCCATATTTGTATAGTACTGTATATGTCATTCAATGTTTTGCTATCTACAGCATAGTCACCAGTGATGGGGATGAGTATCTGAGTGCCGTCCGCATAGTTCTTATATGTGACACCCAGATAGTCTAAGATATCAAATAACGGTTTGGTGAAAACGTTACAGAGCGTAGGGCACACGCAGGATCCTTGGGGGACTCCACAAGAGACTGGCGCGGGAGGGGCTGATGCAGATGGTGCAAAGACCCTCATAGATCTATTGCTAAGGAACAATTTAATCCATGTGTTAGCTTGGACAGAGAAGGGTGCGGCAGATGACAGATGTTTACGTAGAATTTCATGGTTCACTAAGTGCAATGCTGCAGATAAGTCAAGTAGTAGGAGCAGGGCAGATTCCCCTTTGTCTTTTAGGTGTCTGAATTTGTGTCTTAAGGTCAATGAGTGCAGTTTCAGTCCCATGTCTTGGTCTGAATCCTGACTATCTTAATCCCAGCAAGTTATACGTTTCCAGGTATTGCTGGATCTGAAGGTAAGCTGCACAATCCAGTATTTTCAGTAAAAAGGGGACAGTCATAATAGGTCTGTAATTAGACAGAATTTTTGGATCCAGCGTAGGTTTTTTTAAATAACGGGAGTACCCAGTCGTCTTTCAGATTGGTGGGTACGCTACTGGTGTCAAATGAAGCATTAATGAATGAAGTAAAAAAGGGAGCTAGTGCAGTGGCAGCTTCCTTAATGAGTTTGGCTGGGCAGAACTCACCCTTGCAATTAGAGGGTTTGAGTTTGCATATGATCAGCTCTACTTCTTAAGTTGTTAGTGTTTTGAAGTTAAATTGTGTTAGGTTGGAGATAGGGACTGATGGCATGTCCAGTGGTATAGCATTATCTATATGAGTTTTCTTGATAGATATTTTGTTGAGTAACAGAATGATTGTATCTTGTAAAGCATTCTGTATATTGGTGCACCATACAGTATCTTTTATACATGAGCCAGGAATGGGGGGCAGCTGATTCCAATTCTTTAAGGATGTTAAACAGTTCCTTAGTACTGGAGTTATTCGTAGCTATACAGTCTTTAAAGTTATCTTTTTTTCGCCTGGGCAATAGCAACTTTATAGTTGAATGAGGTTACTGTGAAAATATCTTTGTTTTGTTTAGAGGGGAAATTTTTCCATGTGGTTTCCGCTGATCGTTTCTCTTTCCTCAAAATGTTTAGATGGGATGTGTACCATTTGTTAATGTGGGCATGAGGCTTAGATTTCTGTAGTTTGAGCTGTGCTATCATGTTGATAGCTTTGAGAATAGTATCATTGTAAAGATTAACTAGATCTGACGGGTCTAAATAGGTAGTGGCTGGATGAGTTATAGGACGTAGAAGTGGAAGTAGATTTTCTAAGGTAAGTTTTCATTTGCTTCTTGTCATTAAGGCTAGAGCTTTAGTGGAAGTGGTGCAGGGAGTAGTCTTATCTATGCTAAATGTTATTAGGTGGTGGTCGGTCTGTGCACAAGGTGTACTGGCCAAAATCTTAATGCTGCAATTGAGGTCCGCTAGCCAGTCAAGCGATTAGCCTTTATTGTGCGTTGGGATGGTAATACGATGAGTGAACCCCAACTCAGAAATGGTGTCTTTGAGGGCAGTTGCTTTAGAGTCTGTGAGGTCATCAAAGCCTAAATTAAAATTTCCTAAAATTATAACTTGAGAGTTGCATTTTGCATTATAGGTCAATAGATGTGAGATGTCGTCTTCGAAGGTGGTAATATTGCCAGGGGGTCTGTAAATTAAATGCAAAGTAATGGTAGATGTGGCAGATGTGGATAATTTAACTGAGAGTAATTCTCTGCTGCTGTTTATTGATCATTCTTAGCTCTAATACTGTTTTGTAGATAAATGCGACTCTGCCGAATTGAATTCACTATCAGCAGGTAAGATGGAATAGTTGTGTGGAAGGGCTAATGCTAGGGAGGGGCCTGACAACTAATTGAGCCATGTTTCTGTGATGGCAATGATATCATGGTTATTGACAGTCAGGATGTCCAGTATGTCCAAGGCGTGAGCTTGAAGGGATCTCACATTGATAAAACCTACATTTAATGTGTTGGTAGTAATGCTCGGTAATGGTAGTTGTATTTTGCCATTGTTGTCTATTTTGGTAGGTTCTGCAACAGCAAGGTTGTTAGCAATACAGGTTGTATTACTGGCAATAGGTCTTTGTCTAAGGAGTCATAGAGATCTAGAGCTAAGTCTTTGGTTTCTCAATATTGTAGGGCAGACTAGTGTTGTGATATTTATGAGTGGAGGGCAGCTAGGCACTAGCTAAAGGTTAGGGTGGTAATCTGACGTAGGACATAGTTCACTATTCAGGGCATTGGTCACAATTGTAACATGAGGGGGTAGGTTGTCCTGAGCGGGGAGTAGTGGAGGAAGCCTAGGAAGAACGTGTATATTACTTGCGAGGAGGCATGGTTTTAGGAATCTAGAAGGCTGAATTTCATTAGATAAAGGCAAGTTAGTTGCCATCACAAGGTTTGTGACGGGAGGCTTCTTACATAAAAAGGGAGCCATGTTGTTTGTATGAGAGGTAGTAATCTCGAGGGATATGTTGAATGGGGTCAATAGGTTCAGTGCACTAAGGAAGTCTAGGAGCAACACAAATTGCAAAAACATCATGTCTACTGTAGAGTGTATAGTTTAGTTAGGCTAACATAGTGTTTACTAGAGTAGAAGAGAGGTGACAGGTGGCTAAGAGCAGAAAGACTAGTTGGTTCAGTTCAACGCATGACATGCTAGGTTAATTCAGAATACAGATGTACTAAATAGTATACAATGGGCCTCATTACAACTCAGGCTTTAAGGGTTAACGCCGTCGTTAACCCTTAACGCCTGATTCCGAATTTAACGGCTGCATTTAGAAGCCGTTAAAATCCATGGCGCTAACCCGCCATGATGCTAATTACGCCACCGTAATTTACGGTGGCGTAATTAGCGCCTTCCCCACTCCCATTATGCCCTATGGGGCAAAAATGGGAATGGGGAAGGGAAAATGGGAAATGGGGATTTACCGCCCCACTCACCTTGGAATGGGGCGGTAAATCCGCCATCCACCATGGTGTAAACGTAGTTTACACCATGGTGGTAAAGTTGGCGTAAATTACCACCTGGGTCGTAATGACCCCCAATGGCTGGTACAATATGTAGATGCAATAGTTATAGCATAATAGGCTAGTTTGAAATTCCGCACTAACAGTTATAAAGGATAATTCAGGCAACTTAGTACAGGTATCAGTTATATCAAGGTAAGCTAAATCTGAATGCAAATAGGACAAGTTATACGCAGAATGTTTTGTACGCAATGCACATACAGAGATTACACACCGTGTGCTAGTTCAGGGTTCAATGGTGCAATGCATCAATAATAACATAGTAGGCTAGTTCGAGATTCAGCGCTAGCAGGTATGGAAGCAAGTTCAAGCGGCTCAGTGCAGGTAAGAATAAATGTTGTACTCAAATGTCTGAATTAAAAAATCAAGTTGCTGTACTATCTAATTAAGTAAAGAATCATATAATCAGTACTATTGATTTTCATTGCCAGACATGTTCTTGTGACCCTTTTCCAGAATAATCTGGCCAATCCTTCGAAGAACATTGTTATAAAAAGCGTTTTGATGAAATTTCAATCCCCAATTCTCCCAGTCATTAAAGCGTACAACCTCCAAATTGCCCCATTTTTGTTTCACAATCTTATTCCCCATCCCTTTCTTAAAATAAATGAATCTAAACATGATCTGTAAATGTAAGTCCTACAAAAGTGTTTTTATTCTAAATATTTAATGTATGTAAGCCAATACAATATATTTGAATTTTTTATTTTTTCAAAACGCCATTTCGACATCTGCAGACTATAATTATGTCTGTGCCTGCATATTTACATATCAATGATGCATTTCGATAGTTTGGTGTTCGGAGATATACCACCTAGTCCATAGAGTGAACAATACACTTTTAGTTTGTTCGTGATCGTCATTATCCAGTCCCGGACATAGCATCAACTATACGCTATGTCATTGGTCATGTGGTAGTTTGCGAACCTCGTGAGATGGCAACGGACATCCCTGGACATCATCATCTGACCGTGCCAGTGCAGCATGATGATGTGTCTGCAATCGCTGTTTGTGCTTCACAGAAATTTTAAATTCTATTGTTGGTTGTGCTTCACAGAAATCTTTAAATTCTATTGTTGGCCACTCTAGAAACGTTCAAGTTGAAACATTGCCCCCCTCCACCATCTACTCCCATTCCTAGCGCTTCTATAAAAACTATACAACTTTGTATGCACTTTCTCTGTACTGTAAGTCTCTGGTCTCATCACAGCGATGTGGACATCAACGGACATTGTCACGTGATTGCACCCATATGGCATAATGACCTGTCCGCAATGAGGTCTTCCCGGGCTCCCTGGAAAACCTCAAATTGATTTTTACACCACTCTAGGGACTCTCATGTCAAAATTGTGACCTTCCCCAGCTGGTAGTATCATTCGTATTAATCTCTAAACTTTTCACAACTTTTCCAGCCTTTTTTTAGACTCTGAGCTCCGAGGACTGAAGAAAAGTTAGCAGACATATCCTCTAAATGGACCCACCCATATCCTTTTGTCATTCTCATTCTGGCAGACCAGCAGAGAGGAGGCAGTTGTATGGAGCTTATCCAAAATTGAAAATAGGATCTCTCGTGGCCATCGCTCCTCCCCAAGACCCACCACCACCTGGAAGACCTTCAATCTGCTTTCTAGAGTTAAAATAGCATGGAATTGAGAAATAGTATTTCTACAAAAAACGTACTGCTGTTTCTTTGGAGGAAAGGGCACTCATCACCTTGATATGATAATGATATGATATGATATGATATGATATGATCGTTTATTTATTTAGCGCCTATACACAATGTGTTTCAAAGCGCTTCAAGGCAAGGGAGGGAACAAGGGAAAATACAACATTCTTACAGGCCATGAACAGTAAGGATGTGAAATTAACTGTCGTACTCGGCCTGACGACATTTCAGATAGTGCAAGAGCTAAGACATAGATAAGGAAGGGAGGGGGAGAGTGGGAAGGAAATGGAAACAGACAGGCAACTACCATACTAGGCCTGACGACATTTCTGGTAGAGCCGGAGAAAAACAAAAGGTGAGGGAGAGGGGTGCAGAAAGGGAGGGGAGGAACAAAACAAGCGACTATCATACTAGGCTTCACAACATTTCAGATAGTGCTGGAGGTGTGGTGGGGAGGAAAAAAACAGTAATGGGAGGGTGGAGGAAACAGACGAGGTTGCTATCATATTAGGTCCAGGGACAATTCTGATAGAGTAAGTGCATAGAAGAAAGTAAGGGGAGGAGATAGGAAAAGGGAGAAGGGAAAGGAGGAGAGAAAAGAGAGTAAGCAGTCAAAAAGAGTGGAGAAGCAAGAGTGGAGAGCAAATACAATTGCAGAAGTCACTAGTAATACATAATGTTGCAAGCCAGGATACAAGATGAAGATGGGAACAGCATGATTCAGGGCCACCATGAGTACAAGATGCAAAGGAAGTCCAGCATGAGAGTTGAGAAAGAGTGACGCACCGTGAATGAATGAAGTCCATAAAAGTCAAATCCAGCATTGGCCACAAGACAGTGATGGTGAAGGAAGGCACCAGGTGGGCGGGGCTTGCTAAGTGGTGAAAAAGAGCAGCAGGCAGGAAGGTACCAGGTAGGTGGGGCTTAGGCCAGGTGACCTAGATCCACTTGCACCTGCTCCCCATCTGCAAAGGAAAAGAAGCTGGAGGGCTCCTTAAGTAGGGAAACAGAGCGGCAAGCAGGAAGGCACCAGGTGGGCGTGGCTTGCTAAGTGGTGAAAAAGAGCGGGAAGCAGGAAAGCACCAGGTGGGCGGGGCTTGCTAAGTGGTGAAAAAGAGCGGGAAGCAGGAAGGCACCAGGTGGGCAGGGCTTGCTAAGTGGTGAAAAAGAGTGTTAGGGAGAATTATCTGTTTAGGCTGAATTTCCTAACCTAGTGAGTCCCCCAGCAGCTTTGCTGGATTTCTGGAGTTTGTTTTTTTTCATCCTGCCAAGAGTGAGACTCTTTTTCTCCCACTCTTGGACATGAATGTGTGTAATTTCTTTGAATGTCATGTGTTCTATGGACTATGGGGTCTTTTACTCCATAGGGTCTCATATGTTTTACTATGTGTGTTACAACGCACCCTCCGTGCCGTAGCACTGGGGCGTCCTAGCGGACCTCCATCATAGACTCCATACCAGGGGACTGACTACTGTCTCCCCGGGCATGTAAAGTCACCATTGGCTTTACCAGACCTAAATTTACTAACAGGACTAGTACAAACCATCCTATTGTGGACATACTAGTAGGGGTAATTCGATTACTCCTGGGTCTGTTATTCGAGGGGGCACTGTCCCGTCCCCCCTCGTCGAGTTTTGGCTGGTGGCAGTGGAAACTACTTGTTATATTCGACCCCGAATATAACCCTATGGGATTCTTCCCATTGTTGGAGATTAATAATTTTTCTCTCGTTAATCGCTAACATACCACCGATTTACTTATCTTAAATAGGTCTATCGGATGGTATTTTCTGCCAGAACTCGGTTTGTAAAATGGCGTCTGTGTTCGTCTCTGTGACTCCTAAACCAAAGGTTGAGCCCTTTGTTCCACTTTTGGTGGGCTTCTGTACAGAGACCCTCCAAAGTGGTGCCATTCTGTCTGGGTTCCCACAGGGGTGTGGGAGGGGGTTTAGGCACCCTGGACCGAGTTGCCTTGCCAACTCCGGTCGCACTCTAGTGTGATTGGCCCAAGTGGTGAGCCACCCCGCTCACCACTTAGCGTGTTTTGATTGACAGCTAGGCTGAATGAAAGGGGGTTTTCTGCATAAAAGCAGGGCTTTTGGGACTGGATCTTTAGAAGTCGCCACAGGACCTAAGAATCCGACGAGGGTAAAGCTGAGCTGACCTGCAACGATGACACCTCCGGTGGAGCCCTGCGGAACCGACTCACCACTTCCCGACGACAGAGGAGATCTCCCTGCCGGAGAGTCTCTTCCCCTGACTGGTGGGAACAACCAGTCCCCTTTGCTTTTTCTTTGCTCCAGGACGCAGTGGTCGAATTGCCCGTGCAGAGCACCTCGGCAACCGGATAGCCACTACCCCTGTACCGCAACCAAAAGGTGGTGCCTTGTGACGGAGCACTCCACGGCTGGTCTCTTCCCTGGTGGTGCACCAGACTTCACTTTTCTTCGACGACGAGATCATCTCTACTCTTGGCAAAGACCCGATGTGCATCCACCACCAGGAACAACTGCCCCCGCCGGAGCTGTCTCTCCACAAACAAGGTACTGTGTCTGCCTGGCTTCCCTTTCTGCTGGATAGAGTGAGGTGTCTTAATCCTCGCCTTTCCATTGGGTCGCCTCCAAGCTTTCTTTAACGTGTTGTTCTGAACTGGTCCAATCTTCCATAACAATTTGCGATAAAGACTCGAAGCGCATTTCAACTGAGACACTTTTTGGGACATATCGCCTTGCCTCTCTCCGAGTTGGCCTGGCCTCTGAACTTTGTGATCTGCAGTAGACCCTGCCTTACTTGCCTTGCATTTGTCCGTAAAGTATTGGTACTGAGTTGACTTCATAACCTGCCTTATTTTTCTCTCCCGTCCTAACGAATACTAGAGTGCCATCTAGGTTAAAGCATACACCTCTGTCTGCAAATAAGTGATGCCAGTGAACCTAGACTTGTCGAACTATTGTTAGTGGGATTGATCTTTTTCTTCGTATAGTAATTGTGATTGAAGTTGTTTGCCGTATTAGTGCCAGAGTGTTTTCTATAGATGTGTTGTCATAAATAAATACCTTTATATCTTTACACCGAAGCCTTGTTCCGTGTTTGCTTGTTCTACTGTGTAGATTGCCCTATCGTGTATACTCCACATACTGCCTAACTCTTCTTGAGGGAAGTCTGACTGCTCAGCACAGCTACCAAGTGAATCTGTGTGGTACAGACTGCTACCAAGTGGGTTTACTGCCAAACACCTGTAGTCCTAAATCTTTTGTAGTGGTCCCAGAGGGAACTGCACAGGTTTTCACCTAACACAGAGCAGCAAGCAGGAAGGCACCAGGTGGGTGGGGCTTGCTAAGTGGTGAAAAAGAGCGGCAGGCAGGAAGGCACCAGGTGGGCGGGGCTTGCTAAGTGGTGAAAAAGAACGGGAAGCAGGAAGGCACCAGGTGGGCGGGGCTTGCTAAGTGGTGAAAAAGAGCAGCAGGCAGGAAGGCACCAGGTGGGTGGGGCTTAGGCCAGGGGACCTAGATCCACTTGCACCTGCTCTCCATCTGCAAAGGAAAAGAAGCTGGAGGGCTCCTTAAGTAGGGAAACAGAGCGGCAAGCAGGAAGGCATCAGGTGGGCATGGCTTGCTAAGTGATGAAAAAGAGCGGCAAGCAGGAAGGCACCAGGTGGGCGGGGCTTGCTGAGTGGTGTCCATACAGTACAAAGTAGTTAGATGTAACTTTAAACAACATTATGCTGTTTACAATTGAAATAACTTTGTATTGAGACATTTTATTTCTATAAAAATAAGGCAAGTTACTGCCGTTTCTTTGGAGAAATGGGCACACCTCACCTTGGCACTATCCACACAGTTCAAATTAGTTAGATGTAACTTTAAACAAAATTAGAGACATATATGACGGTTTATGTAAGTTGTGGTGCAAACTATAAATGTACTCAATGGGCTTTTTCAATCCAGCTTGGATTGTTTCCCCAATGACCAAGTGATTACTACATGTGAATGCAACAACTGTGTACTATGCACAAATGTTGTACCAAACTTAGTACATACAACGTACTACATATGAGGGTCAAATAAAATAAACATGTACAACTGTAGCTAATTATATTTTGCAACATATGTCCGATAACTAATTATATTTTATAACTAATTTACAAACTCCTGTGGCCATGGCCAGTGTCCAGATTATTGGGGCCACAACTATACTCTTTAGCCATTGTATAACCACTTTACACACTTCAGTAACAATAGGCATATGCATTTTTATTCCAAACACATATCATCCAACTAAGTTTCCATAGGTAATATAAGGTTTATTTGTAATTCCAATAACAACATTATTCAATTTGCAATATTCCTATTGATTACATAATCACTGTGCCCACTCACTACTTTCATGAAATACGTATAAATATGCCCAGACAAAGAATACCTCCCAGTCCTCCCAGTCCAAACGATATCTGTGGACAGATATTCGTGTTCGCCGCTTAGGATATGGTTGCGGACAGCAAAAATGGCAGCAAAGTCAGTGTCAACCACACCATTTTTTTTTCGCCTTTAACAATGGTCAATTAACTTTTTTTTTGCACCCCCTCCCTTCCCAAACAATCTTTCACCACCCAAAATAACCCCAGATATGTTTTCCAGAGTTTTTTTCCACCGCACTGACCGCAGACATAGGCTGTGGTCTGCAAATCCAATATGGCATCCATTTCAAAAAGTTTGACGCATCTCACTTTTTTCAATAACCAATCAGCTGGAATGAATGTCACATGGCTCACTGATTGGTCCAGATACGCCCACGAACACTGAATGAGGTAATTAGTCTGCAGACTGGATCCAGAGGTCACACATTTTTTTTTGTACCTACTTTTTGGCCAAACAATCTACTTAACAGATTTACACTAAATTTACAAAAGCATCTTTTTTGAGACCAGGACAACAGGCTCACACAAGTTTGGTGCAAATCCATCTATCGGTTTAGGCTCTAGGCATGAGCAAACCTTTTTTTCAATTTATGTCGAACTGGATTTCATTTCAAATGTTTTGGGACCCCCTCCTATAACTTTGCCCCCCCCTTGACGGAAATGTACCAAACTTCAGAAAATCATGAGACGTGATCAAACAATGCTATAGTTATAAGCCACCCTAAAACTGCTCTTCCTATGGATTGAGCAACCTAACCATAACTATAGGGTCACTACCACAGACCCTGTAATTACATGGCCATGGTAGTGGCCGTGTAGTTATGGTTAAGTTGATAATCCCATAGGAAGAACACTTTTTGGGCAGCTTATAACTTCGCTCTCCCTGGACGAATCCTCACCAAACTTTGCAATAAAAGTATATGTCCCACTCAGAATGTTTGTGCTAAATTTGGTGATGTTTGGTTCAGGGGGCACAAAGTTATAGGGAGGGTCCCAAGATTTCTTTTTTTTCCCATACACTGAATAGGTAAAAAAGTTTGCTCACGCCTACAGCCCAAACTGCTGGACGGATTTTCACCAGATTTGTGGCAGGAGCAGCGGCTTGGTCCCGAAAGCACACTTTTGTAAATTTGGTGAAATTCCGTATAGTCGTTTTTTAAAAAATGACCAAAATGTAGGTGTCCTGATTGGCTTATCGGCTTGCGTCATGTCCGTGGACATGCAACGTGTTCGCTGATTGGATGGTGAGGAGCGTGAAGTGCATCAGATTTTTGGAAATGCCTGCCATCTTGGATTCGCAGACAGAAGCCGATGTCCGCGGACATTGCGGTAAAAACATATGAAAAAACACAGAATTCCACTTGTCAAACTTATCAAATAATTCCTGGGGAGGTGAAGGGTGATGAGGATGGGATGGGAAATGGCTGCAACAAGTGGCACCAGATATGTGATGTCATCAGTGATGTCATCAATGACATTTGTGATGTCATATTTGATGTTCTGCGTATTAGTCTTAGCAGTGCACGGTGGTGATGCGAGTTATGGTTGCTTAGCTTACCATAACTGGCAAATTTCAGGGGGTTTTCGGTTTTACTTGCTACCATAACATCCGTTTAACAACGTTTTTTCTTTGAATATATATATATATGAATCGTTGCACTTCCCATACGAAGATCCGTTTTTGAGCAGCTTATAATTTTGCTGCTGTTTTACAAATCCATACAAAACTATTCCAAGTACAGACCTGACTCTGAATCGTTTTGCAACGTTTGGTATGGTTTAATAAAGAGGGGGCAAAGTTGTAGGAGTTGTCCGCAAACATTTGAAATCTGATCAGACTTGAATGGAAAAAAAAAATATGTGTGGCTATATCCCAAATCGCTGAATGGATTTGCACCCAACTTGTGCAAGGAGCAGTGTCCTGGTCCTGTAAGGTCAAATGTGTTGGTAATCCGTCCAGTAGATTTTTTTTTAAATGCCCAACATGTAGGTAATACAAATTAGTGATATCTCTGTCCTTTCAGCATACTTCCTGGTTTGGTGTTCGCGGACACCTCTCAGCCAATTAGGGAGCTGCTTAACATCCACGGACATCACTGGTTGGTCATTTAAAAATATGAGGTGCATCAAAACTTAGATACAGAAAACATGTTGGATTCGCCAACTGTGCTCATATTCTGCGAACATCTCAGAAGGCCATTATTACAAGACCTCCATACAACACATAATAGTTTGTTATTTATGGAGCTCTGTAACCAAATTGCTGAATGTAGAGCGGTTTATGTCCAATTATTTTTGCCTGCAAAGGATTTGCTTAGACATGTTTGGATGTGGTGTGTGACAGAATTATATCTGCAGAGGGTAGATTTGTTGATGCATGTGACACCAAATGATGCTGGAAACTCTGCCTCAGAAAGTAAACTCTGCTAATTAGAACACACTTTTAAAATGTCCAAGATGGAAAACAATAGTGCAATTATGTAACTCTGATGGCATAGTCTACTTACACATCAAACAGCTGCATTGTATTTTTGCAACCTGGCAGTTACAGGTTATTGTGCATGGCTGCCATCATCCTGCAGAAACTCAATGTTTTAACAGTCAGAGGCTGACCTCAACCATGGGTAACCATGATCCAACTTATAAATAAATGTACATACCCATGGCATGGTGGCAGATTCATTGGCAAACTATACATTATAAGCCATATTTGGTTTGATAAGGTGACTTATCAGAATATAGATATATAATGGCCAAAAACGTTTTGATATCATTGCACTGGTTTGCAGTCACTCAATCAACTGTCATAGGTTTGTGTACTATTTTCTACAGCTGAGTTTGCCAAAAAAAGAACATTGGGTCCAGACATAGAATCTCTCTTTTTTGTTATCTCTGGGAAAGGTTGTCCTCCCATAAGAACAGGATAAACCCTTTGGGGTCAGGAGGGGACCATTGCTTCAAATGAAAACTCTGTCAGCACATTCGGGAGTTCACACCCAAGTGATAATACATGGACTTTATTTGATGTTAGTCAGACAGGGGAGCAGCATGAGTTACAGTAGCCAAGGGGAGAAGTTACAAGCAGAAGAATACATTTCCAAATGTTGGATATTCTTAGGAAATTAACATGTCCTGGACCCTCTACCCACATTCTGCAGACAAAGCACTATAGTACTGTCTTCACCAAGCAAATAATCTTTTCACAGGAGCCCGGGATGGGACTCTTTTAATTGTGCCTTGGACACTCACCCTTTCTGAACCACTTCAAGCCAAGAGCCACTGAGTTGACCATGGCCTGCCTCTGATCCAATCGTTTTTCCAGCCAGCCTCTGCCAGAGAATCACATTGCATTGCTGAACCTCTTTGTACTGACTCATCCATTTTGAGCCATAGACCATCGCTGTTCAAGCTTTAGTAATTTCCATACTGGAAGGGGAGAATACATTGTTATCTGGACATCTAGATATTACTTCATCCTCAACAAATTATGTGCTACACTCCAAGGGCAGACTGGTTGTTTGGAGCATCGAAATATGATCACATTACTCATTTTCTGTTTAAACTTCAATGTCTCTTGTGTACACTACCGCTTTGTGGCCTGTTCAGATTAAACGTGTTGCCTAGCATAAAACCATGTTATCTTGGGAACTCTGACCTATTTATCTATGGAGAGTCAAGAACTACCAGAAGTTAGATCTACAAAGGCAGTGAACAGTTGCTGACCCATTGCAGAGGACTGGTGGTGAGCCCGGATCAAGTAGTGTAGCTAGAGACGTCCCAGCGTCAGGGGATTGCAAAGTGGTGATCCAGTTGCTGCAGCACTGCACCACTCCACCAGACACCAGGCCCACGGACAGCTAAGGCACAGCTTGCCGGCAGCAGCACTGACTCTGGCCCTCCCTCGGCTCTGATGTGTATGACCCTCTGTGGACCTGCACATTGAGGCACCGTGGCCTGTGCTGGAGGCATGGGCAGCTGGTGGCAGAGGAGGCTGGGTCACAGCAAGGTCAGAATGGGCTGTGAGCAGCTGGATTGCGCTGCAGCAGTAGGTGCCACCCTGGCCATTCCGGGGGGCCTGCATCTGGCACCTCTTTTGGGTGCTCCTTGACATCTTAATGGGTTGTACGCGATTACCCTACAGTATAAAGGGGGCAGTGGACATGGATCACACTGGGTCATACATAACTGCTAATTGGCCATCCAGTACAGCAAGTGAGCAGTAATCTGTGCCTTGAATTTTTTTTAGTGGTTAGCCCCTTGGTGCTTCGGGACGAGTTCCCATTGATATCATAGTCCAGATCAGCAGCAAAATCAGTACAGCCTGGACAGCTTTGCCAGGTCAGTACCCAAAATGCTGATGCCCCCACAAGTGGCCATGGCCCATTCAGACGACACAGGTCCTTATATGAGACATGTGCTTCGTAGTGTACAGGAGGGCTTCTCCTCTGTCAAAACAAAACAAGATAACATCACATCCAACTTCAGCTCCTTAAAAGCAAAGCTGAATAGAGAAAGCACTTGTATCACTGAGGCAGAATAAAGGATTGGCAGATCAGAAGATGACATTTTGACTATGAGGTCAGTGCATGCTCACTGATGGCATTTGACATTTCCTAAGTGATGTCCTACGTGATGTCATCAGGGATGTCATTTTTGATGCCATCAGTGTGCTTAAGGGCAACACAATAGGGGCCTCAGAGTTAAGAGGGCATAGCTTCCAACACCTGCTGAATTTCAGGGGTTTTGTTGCATTAAATCTGCACTTTAATGTCTCTTCATCTTAAGTCTTTTTCAGTGAATATCAAGGGTTTTGTTGCATCAGATTGTTTCATCTTAATGATGCTTCAACTAAAGATGTATCACTGAATTCATGTTTTTTTTTTCCACTGATCTTATTCATCTTAACTGTCCCTGAACTAAAGTGTGTTTTAATGAATTTCAAGGGTTTTGTTATGGTACACATCCCACCACCTGTAATAATTGTTTTCTTATAACATAACTATTATCAGAAAATTTGTTATCAATATCTGATATACTCTTAAGCTATGCAACATTGGGTCTTTCAAGTATTTTATCTTTTATTCATGTCCACTCGATAAGAAGGGATTAGTAATTGTGTACTGTGATGCATAAGAGTGAAGTGTGGTTAGTGGGGGACTGTGACGAGGAAGAGATAAGTTGTGTGGTTGGGTACTGTGACAAAGGAAAAGTGAGGTGCGGTAGTTGGGGACTGTGACAAGGAATAGCGAGTTGGTGCTGGTGGGGTACTGTGACGAGGAGGAGTGGCATGGTGGTTGTGGGGGCTGATGAGAAAGAGTGAGGGGGTGGTAGCTGGGTACTGTGATCAGGAAGAGTGAGTTGTTGGTAGTGGTGTACTGTGACAAGGAAGAGTGATATAGTGGTAGTGTGGACCTGTGATAAAGAGGATTGAGATTGAGCTAGTGGAGTACTGTAATGAGGAAGAGTGAGTTTATGTTGCTTTATTTATTTGTTGCTGATTTGCAATGGGCACTATACAGCAAAATGTGTGTTTCAAGATGCATCAAGACAGGGGGTAATTTGGGAGAAAATAACAAAAACACGTTCTTAAAGGTCTTGAAATATTCAGAATGTGCAAGTGCTAAGGAATGGGAGCAGGATAGAGGAGGGGCCAGGGGAGTGCAGGACCGGTGACAGGATGAAGACAAAACAATAGCGTCCTGAATGGGTCGTGTGACGATTTGAAACATGCAAATGCTAAACATAAAACAGGGGGGAGGTGAGAGGCAGAAAGACAATAACAAATTAAGTGCAGACAAGTAGACATGTTGCAGTGAGGAAAACCAGACATGCAATTGTGTAAGGCAGGTAAGAGTGGCTGCAGACAGGGAAAGCCTTGTCTCAAGAATGAGGGGCTACATCAGACATACAGAGGCTAAGCATGTAGGAGGCTGTGGTCTGTAAAAGCAACCCCTCATGGGCTGAGGGGCTACATCAGACAGCACGACTTGTAATACGGAATTTAAATTGTGCAGTCAGTTGTTGAGCATGCAAGCAGACATGGGGGAGGAAGGGGTATGAGGGTGGGGCAGGGGAAACAGCAAGGAAGAGATCACAAACAGTACAGGTGAGCATTAAGAAGCAGAGTAAGGGGGTGCTACAGAAGGGGAGTGCAGTTGGAAAAGCCTCAACTAAGTAGAAGGGGTCCACGAAGGTATACAGGTGAAGAAGAACCAGTAAGGGAAGTCCTCGCCCTCAGGAGGCTACAAATAGTGGCACAAGTAAATGCAACACAACACAATAGACCCAAGCCATTGCAGCAATGAAGATACATTGAACAGCTAGCGTGGGCTTCAAGAGTCGGGCAAGATGGTCGGTAAATAGACATTGTGGCAGCAGGTAATTGCACACAGCAGAGCTATCATAGTTTTGCTAAAAGGATCAAGTCCATGGAACTAATGAGTTTTACATTATGAGAAGCATGTGCCTCTCTCGTGTGTGGCATTGGGTTTCCCTTTGGCCGTGATCTTGAAGTGGGATCACTGCATGATAGGATCCATGGCTCCCATAAAAAGGACAGTCGTAACCAGTTTGTAGTGCTGGTTGTTGGTGGGAAGAGGGAGGGCACTTATAGTGTCTCTCCGCAATTTGATCTTGCATCTTCCATGATCAAATCTTTGGTTGTACGTGGAAGTGTGGGTGACCGTGGAACAAGCAAATCTATTTAAGTGTTTGTCATCACCCTGCATCAGCCCCCAATGGTGAGTCTGCTCTGGAAGTGTCCAGTGTGGGAGAGGGGCCATGTTACGTTGCACCCTCGGACCATTCCTTGTCGATCGTCCACCTGCTGCTGAGTTAAAAAGGTATTGCTGGACGTACTCCAATGCTTTTCTCAGCAACTGAGGGTCTGGTCATGTGACTCCTTGGGCCAGTCGTCAACTGTATAGCAATGGCGACATTGCTGTGCTCATGTTGATGAAATGCTGCCCCACCTCCAGAAACTGCTCCTGAGGGAAATACATGCTGGCTGAGATCTATATATTTATCGCTGCAATCCAGTAGACTACTTTGCAGATATATTAAGCTCAGGGCATGGGGATACTCACGGGTCAGCTGCTGCACTACCCACTCTCTGCACGCTGCAGCTGCAGTGGTTACAATGCAGGCTAGCTGAGCACTATTTGGAGTCACTGTGGGTCTAGTCACTTGGCTCCATTGTCCAATCCTGGTTGCATCACTCCGCATCTCTTCCAGATACGCGGGCCACTGTTGACTGACGATGGTCCACCACATCCGCGGTCACATCACACCGTGGCAGTGCACGTGGATGACTACATAACATGACATAACATCGTAGTTTCTCTTTTAATGAACTTGTTACTTTTAACTCAGCTCTTATGCTGGTTTCTGAAAGCGCTCTGAGCCAAAGCCTGCAATGTCTGTGAACTCAATCATACAATATGCAGAATTAATGCAGGCCTTCCCTGTCGTTCGTTTCCTCATGTAGAAACAATTAATTTACAAGGAGTGCACGTGTCCGCACGTGGATACCACCCACAGCCCTTTGCTGAATGTGTGTCAGCTGACAGAAAACATGAACAGGCATATTATACATGTTATTTTTTTTTTTTTTCTTACTAGTGTGAGACCTTTCTCTTTCCTGGGCAGAAATATTCTTTCTGAATGTTGCTGTCATTGTGTGATCCTTTTGCCCCTGAAATCGAAATCAAAATTAGAAAAATAGCAAAATGAAATGATACCATTACTATCAGCTTCTTCCAATGACATTCATGTCACTCATGATTGTTGAACCTGAATTGCAAAATTGAGTGCCAATACCAAGCAAAAAGGCGAATTTTTATTATTTATTTGCAACTAGGTTTTGTCATTCATGGTCCAGGTTTAACAATTGAATTCATTGAAACGTCATGTATCATAAACAGCCATGTCATATTCTTTCATTCATAAATATGTGTTATATTTATGGCACGTTCACCAAAGAGCAGTACAGAAAACATAATGTATATACATTTACTATTACACAACTAAAGTTGGTACTCATTTAACAACCTCAGAAGGATGCCGAGCGAGTCTTGCAAGGATTTGACGCTGTGATTTGCACATTACACTAAGATCTCAGCAGTGAGCGCTCAACCCGCTGAACTATCTTACCAGCTGTGAGATGACACATAGCTGCAAAATATCATTAGCATCTTGATTCAGTTTAGTATTGGGAAAAGGTTGGGGCACGTTTTGTTATAAAAAGGAGTGAGGAATGGTGACGTACACACTTGATATAAGCGTTTTATGCCTCCAATTTCCAGTCCAGTCCCTTTTCTTGTGCACATAAGGAGGAGGAGGCGCACAGAGCAGATTGTGCATCTTCACTGTGCTTTCCTCCTATGTCTCTTCTGTACACACATTAGATGCTTGCAGGAGATTTTCATGCCGTGTAAACACATGGATTCGTATGGCATCTGCTTTGATTCAGCACTTTATAAAGAGAAAGCGTACTCCATAGGAATACATTAGCAGCCTCATTTTAAATAGGGCGAGGTGTTAAATTGAGGCTTAAGCAAGATATGTTGCTTGTATACCTTCATGTAATGCTCTGTCCCATTTTGAAAGAAGTGACAATCGGAGGATGAAGACAGAGAGGCTGTACAATATCTGCCTTGCGTCACTCCTCTGTCTTGTCATTCCGTTTTATTTTATGACTTTGTCCTTTCCATGTAGGTTTAAAACAAATGGATTATTATGGAATTCACCTTGGTTTGGCACCTGGTCAAAACCAGGCAGATTCCATGGGAATCTACAAGTAAATGCCACCTGCAATTCGTATGTGCAGGCAATGTTCACTATTTCATGCTACGCATGCACAAATTAAAGACTAACACCAGTTAGCCTTACTTGCCCGCTTTCCTTCTCCGCTCTCCGTTGTGAATGTGTAACATTGCATGCAGGTAACACCACAGCAGGTACGTTCTAAAAATGGGGGTTCCCATGCATGAAATGTACATTTATTTTAAAATTAAGTTGTATTAGCACATGGAGATCGTTATTGACATCCTCTCAGTCAATCAGAATATTCTGAGTGTTGTCAATAGCATCTAGTATTGACTGCGTTCTGAGCATTCTGTACTCAGTTCACTAGCGTAACGGGGGCCGGGCGGGGGCCACCTTCGACTAAAAAAAAGAAAAACTGCATTTAAAATAAATTGTTTTTGTAACAGAAACAATATCTTTATGAAGGCAGAGTGACTACAAAAATAAACTATTTCTTTTTGAAGTCCGAGAGTTCGCCCTACCCCATGACATGGATGCCTCTAGGCTGGAGGCCTCCATGTCTTGGGGTGGATGAGCTCTATGACTTCAAAAAGACATAGGGGGTCATTACAAGGTTGGAGGTAGCCATGCCGCTATTTGCGGCATGGCTACCCCCATATCGCATACCGGGTCCGAGTTCCCTTAATGGGAAAATACCGGGCCATTCCAACCTTGGAGGACCCAGTATTTCTCCATTCAGCGAACACATGCCCATTCCCATTCGAACCCCCGTAGGGCTCAATGGGAATGAGGACCATGCTAACAGGCCCGTTAATAACGGGCCCGTTGTTAGCATGCTGGTCCTTTAGCGGGTCCCACTAAGGGCACCTGGTAAAACCAAGCACCCTTAGTGGGACCCAATAAAGGACCTTGTTATGCGGCGGTAAGGGGTTGACGGCTCCAGCACCTTTACCGGCATCGTTAACCCCTTACTGCCAACCTTGTAATGACCCCCATAGTTTCTTATTTGAAGTCACTCTGGGTGTCTGGGTGTGCGTGTCGAGTGTATGGTGAAAGGGCATACACTTAGATGTATGGGTGGCTGCCTGTGTAAGTGTATGGTGAAAGGGTGCACACTTAAATGTATAGGTGGCTACCTGGGTGTGTGTGCTGGTTTGGTGAAAGGGTGCATGCTTAAATCTATGGGTCGCTGGGTGTGCATGTGTGTGCATGGTGAATGGTGTGTGTGTGCTTGTGTTCAGCGGTGCAACAAAACTGACATTTCAGGGGAAGAGGGATGCTAACCCTTCAAATGTTGGTAGAAGTGCTAACTTCACGGGCGGTGGGGGAGGAGCTTCTATATGCATTCTAATGGGACTATGCTAGTGCAATTCAATGTTTCAAGCATTTAACTCTCTCCTTTAAGTCTGAAATCACTCACCTATGGAATGTTGGTCGAATAAGCCGTCACCTGTACCCTCTCTACCCTTCCAATCACTTCACTGGCATGCAAGTACCAAACCCACATCAAGAATTCAATTGCCTAAATAATTATGCATTTGAATGCAGGTACTAACAGTGAAATGATGTATGTTAGCAATTGCTGGGCCTTTGTTAACAGGAAAACCCTGGTTCTGTTTAACATCTGTGTCCATTTCTGTCCAGCAATGTCAACATAGCCCATAATTTCACAGGAAGGGTGGGATGAAGCCCAGTCAGCTCAATGGTGTTGCACCACTATTATCCCTTGGTTAATTATTGGTAATCTTCATTTCTCATAGCCCTATTCACCATCGTCCCAGTATTAGTGTATGAGACAATTTGACTTTGAGGTAGATTGACATGGAGGTAAATTACCTGTAATCTTCATTACTCCTAGTCCCACTCCCAGTCCCAAGGAGCCTCATATTCAAGCACTTGGACAAGGAAAAGGGATGGGGAGGTAATTATGGGTTGAGAAGCTGATTTTGGTGGCTGGGCAGGGGTTGGTAGGATGAGGGGTTGTGTGGGGAGTGGGAATTGTTCGATAAATCGGTAATGGTCATCCATATCCAGAACAACTAGGCATGATATGGGGTATTAGTGGCTAGAGAAGCATTTGGTGCACCAAGTCTAGTAATTTCTTAGTTTGGCTTGACATTATTTTTTTTTTTACTTGCCATCTCTGATAATGAAGTCCTGTTAGTATAATTCCCTGACTATAATGGCATTTGGGTGGGTGCTGCCAGTCTAGCCATTTCTTACTGCAGCTTTGTATATTTTTCTGGGCATCTGTGTTAAAATAACCATGAAAAGTGGTACTGCTTCGACTGGCATTTTGGTGCAACCAGTCTAGATATGTCTAAATATGTCCTGGTATACTTTACTGTAAAATGTTATTACGTTTCTTGACTGGTCTACATTGTGCAGCCAGTTGGACATGTTTTCATTGTGGCATGACATTTTTAATAGCAAACATTACATTAAAGCATTAATGTTCCTGTGCGCTGTTGGTGACTTTAATGTATTGGTTTTTGGATTGGTGTTACCCTACAACACAATTGCAAACGCTCTGGCCTTTTAGCCAATGTGTCCCAGAAAGTGTGCTGTATAATGCATTAAAACACATATGTATATCTTTCTCCTAGTGCAGTGTGCGGCATATCCCTGCAGCAGCACGTTCATGCGTATTGTGCAAGTGTGGTAATCTAGGCCATCCCAGAGTGTGGCGCAACCCGTGATTTGTTGCCAAGTTGGGGGCCCTCAGCATGGCTCACAGTGGGGCCCCCAAATGTTGTGTTACGCCACTGATTCATTTTCTAGGCAATTTCCAGAAAAGTATATTTTCAACAAAACACCTCTTCTCTGGGATGAACTTTTATTTTATTTTAACATCCTCTTTAATAGAACAAAGAGCAAGCTATCACATTGAAAAATGCATTCACTTTATTACAGAGAAAGAATGTACTTTTTACTTGACACATAATGAACGCTCATGTTAAACCGGACCTAGTTTAGCCAGTTTATAACAAAACTGGTTAATTTAGGTTGACAACCTTGTTATTTGAAAATGCTAAATAAAAATGCAACTAATTTACTAACTCAGTTTATGAATTTACTGTGCTCACTATTAAGTAACATTTTACTTTATCACCAAAACTCCAAAACATGGATGGCTATTATCACTATGTGCTAATAGCCTTGTTTACCTTGGAAGGTGTTAGGCAGAATGATATGCAGTACCCTTTGGGAACACCACAAACAATTAAGACTACAAGTAACAGTGCAAATTCACCTTTGGTGCAAGCCTGTACTACACAGTAAAGTGGTAGAGATGGCTGAGCAGCCAGACTTATCTCAAGAGCGAAGTGAGCAGTATCAGAAGTTTCACAAAGGACAGCCATTACTATGGTTCAAACACTGACTCAAGGTTTCTGAGTAAAAGAATGTACATTTATATACACATCATTTGTAAAACAGATCACTAAAGTATAGCAGCAGAAAATCAGAATCTTAATATACTATACAACACCCAATGAATTCTGGACAAGTTAAGCTCAAAATGAAGTGTGAGCAAAATGGCACTCCAGCAATTTAAATGGGAGGGAAAGACAAGGTTATTCACAACTAAGCTACACCAACAAGTAAGTAGGCAGGGCAATCTAGAAAAGGCTCACTACAATGAGGATTCAAATCAATAGGCTTGGGCCAATGTCTATGGTACAGAGTCTTCGCAGAGGATCACACAGTTCAGTGTAGTTCACGATTAAGTCTTTGCCAAGAGTTTGAAACGAAGTTGGTTGGAAGAAAAGTAACTTTAAAGAGTAGATAAGGACAAGCCCTCGGATTGGCGAAAGATCTAAAACACTTTCACCATGGTCGGACAGAACGAACGACTGGGTTTGAACAGTACCTTAATGGAAGAAGAATGTTGTAGCTGAGGCAGACATTCCTGACAGATCCTGCAGGCTCAGGGTTCCTGAAGCGACTGTCAGACTGACACGAAGGAGGAAGACTGGAGGGTCCTGCACTGCCCAGTGAAGAAACAAGCAGAAGAGCAAAGCGACAAATAAAAGATGTGCTCCGTAAAACCCAAGCAGGGTGCGATCCTCCTGGCTATCCGGTGCACTGTAGCTGTGCACAGCAAATTCGACCAGAGGAGGGAGGCCTGGCTTGGAGTTTGGCAAACTGGTTGGTCCCACCAGCTCAAGTGAGGAAGATTCCTTGCAGATCTTCTCTGTCATCAAAGTTTGGAGATTCGGACCCGCAGCAGGGCTTCACCGGGAGGTTCAGTCGTGGTAGTGGACCTCTTCCTTCAGCTTCTCTTCGGTTCTCTCGATCCAGTGGCGACTCTGCCTTCTAGTCCCAGAGACCTGCTTTTGATGCAGTGTTCCCCCATTCACCCAGCCTGGCTGCAAATCACACAGCAAGGTGGCTGTCCTGGCGGGACAGTTTCCACAGCCAATCATACAGAGTACGACATGGGTTTCCATGGAGACCCTGTGCAGGGAGTCTCAAACCCCTCCCTCACATCCTGTCGCCCTCAGACATTCAGGCGCCTAAGGAGGGCTTCTGTGCAGAAGCCCGCCAAAGGACCGCGAACAAAGGAACCAAACCTGGTTTGGCGTGCAGAGTAAAACACGCGAAAGACCTTTACAAAAAGAAATGGTGAATAAACCCAGCCGGAACCAACTAAAAGTAAATGGGGTCCAGCGGATTTAAGTTTGAGGCTACTAACTCAGCCTAAAACAGTACCAAGGCTATTTTCATAGACTGCAGTAGGGAAAAAATGATAGATACCACTGCCACCAGCCTAATATTAAAGAAAGGGGAACAAAATAATGTTCCATGAGAAACAGACACAAAGGGATAACCATTGACCCTTTTATGGACTCTATTTAAGATAGTTTGTACTGGATCTGTGAATTTAAAAAGACTAAATAAAGTCAATGGCAACTTTACATGTTCTGGGGACAGTAGTCAGCCTCAGAAAATGGAGTTTAGAATGGGAAGTTTGAAAAAGACAACTCTTTGTCACTGGACTAAATGTGCTCTGTAACACAGAGAAAAGGATGATGCCTATGGAGTAGCTGATACTCCATAGTCTATGAACACAAAAATGTAAAACACATGTAAGAGTGAGAAAAAAGGCTCACACTCTTACCAGGTGAAAACAATGAATCCTAGAAATCCAGCAAAGCTGCTTTGGGACTCAGTTGGTAAGGGAAATTAGCCATTCTGGGGAATTCTCCCTAACAGAAGGGGTCATTATCGCTTGGGATAATGACTCTTCCCATCTTAAGGCCCAAGGTCTATAAGACTATAATAAATACTGTCTGAAAAGCCTAACTTGCTGGTACCATTTACTTTTTACA
Organism: Ambystoma mexicanum; assembly: GCF_040938575.1. NCBI lineage: Eukaryota > Metazoa > Chordata > Amphibia > Caudata > Ambystomatidae > Ambystoma > Ambystoma mexicanum. The sequence continues at coordinate 837,152,592 of NC_090935.1, read as the reverse complement.
AGATGGACAGTAAAGCTGAAGAATAAAGGTGGGTTTGCCTATTCATATTTCTTCTGTTTTCCACTCTGCATTGTAAATATTCAAAATTGCATGCACTTTGAACCTTTCATAAAATGAGCCCCGTTCTTTATTTTGCCTAATACCCTTTCTTTTAAATATGTAAATACATGATTGCCACGTTCATCAGAAATGCATTACCACATCACAAAATCATGCAATTGATTCATAATAAAGTAACAATCATAGTATGTGTCATGACATCGGTTAGCAGCACGACATTACTTAAAAAAAAACAGAGATTTAAAGAAAATGTTATAACATTTTTTAACAGCGTGCTGACTTTCTTATGTTGTAGCAGCTATGTTTGGAATCAAATGAAAACATGGCAATACATCTCTAAGACCGCATTTATCTTGTGTGTATGTAAACATTAACATTAGATAGTCAATGTTACAGAAAGTAATTTCGCCATGTATCTACGTTTATTATATGCAATAATAAAAAATGTGAAGAAAGCACACACATTTTGCTCCTTATAAAACCCCCTTCATAAAACTAGAAGTAAATTGCATTTGGTTAGAATAAATCAAAACCCTCCTTTGTGTGAAGAAAAAGCATGTGAAGACAGGTTCACCACAGTGGAACCAGAAGAGGCACAGCAGCACAGTGGAGTGGAAAATAAAAAGCACGGGAGGGTGGCAGACCATACAAGACGACATGGGACCCGGGGAGCCGAATGCAGGAAATGTGAGCAAAACAAAACAATATTTCCCTCTCTCAAGGATCTGCATTTCCTTTTCAAGGAAAATGTATTTTTGGTTTTATACTGCTTTTATTGCAGTGAAAAAGAAAAGAACTTTAAAACAGGTAAAACCAAACTTAAAATGTATTGTATAAGAAAAAAAGATAATTTTACTGCATGGCTGAATTTCTTTTTTTTAAGATACTTTAATGGTCCAAAAGGCTGGCTTGATCTTTTAAAAGGATGCTAACTCAAATGGGTAAATGAGGAAATGACCCCGATAATAAAAAACATAATTGGGAGTCATGCCTGATTTCTGTATCTTCACTTGATCAATTAGGACCTTAACGAAAATAATAGATCGATGAGTGATGTCTAAATAAAGATATGCAATAATCGTCTTCGCTAAAAGTTTGAAAAACATGAAAACTTTGATTACAATAAACAAGGAGAAAAGGCCACAATGTGAAAAATATTCAGAGGATACGTGGTTTAACACAGCTCAACAATTACATAGAGTTCACTCACTTACCAGCATTCCCCCACAAATATATATTAAAAAATACCCCTCCTCAAAATCCCACATATGGTCAATCGTACTGCAAAATGACAATTTATCCCAGCCGAAAGCACAAAGCGGGGACAGAACTAAACCACAAAAAGCACACTGCTCAAAATGGAAAACGAAGGCACGTTTTCTGGCAAGAAGATACATTAGAGAATATATGAATTGTATGAATACGATTTATTTAACTTTCCTAAAAATCACAAATTGCCCCAAAAGGACAGCATACGTTTGCACTTACATTCTTTTCCAAAGTGCAAACAAGTGTAAAGGGAAGCTGGAAATGTCTTTACACCCCTCTTTTTCACTGTGCAGTGAACATGATTTGCTATGGCCTCCCCCTGGTTTTTGCTCAAAAGCAGACGTATTCCATTCAAAATCATTGGTTGAAAATCTCGTGCTGGCATAAAACCAAGATGTTTTTGAATGTGGAGGGTAAAAGTAGGTAGACCCGTAACTCCCATTGGCCCTCATTACGACCCTGGCGGAAAGTGACTGACCGGACCGCAACAGCGTAAATAGCGTTTCCGCCATTGCACGAAGGAGCAAAGAGCGGTCCATTCCGACCCATCGGGCACGAGCACCACGCCATGGCGGAAGTGCAAAGTCCGCGATGGCGCAAATGGCCCCAAAACGGCCCACACCGCCGCCGTACGTCGCCCTAGGTGCAATACCGCCACCCATCACAGCGGACACCGCAGAGTGCGCCTACCGGAAAGTACGGTGACCGGAAATATACGGAAACGGAAGCAAAAACATGGGCCCGGAACGGGAAACAACCCGCCGTACACCTATAAAACCACTAAAACCACACTACCACTAAAAACACAACCCTGAGACACACCCCAACCCGTCATCCACCCTAGCGAAACCAAGTAAAATGGGAAAAGCAGCGAAGAAAGCGTGCGACCGCAAGCGGCAGGTCCACTTCTCCCGCGAGGAACTCACCGTGCCAACAGAGACCCTCCAGGAGAATGGTGCCGTCGTCTTCTCCACGCAAATGACCAGGACGGCACTTGCGAACAAGAAGGCCATATGGGCTCTGGTAGCACAGCGGGTAAGCGCGGTGGGGACCGCACCCCGCACACCACAACAATGCCGCAAGCGATGGGACGACCTGCGGATACGCGTCCGCAGCATACTCTCTGCCAACCGCAACATTGCCACAGCCACCGGGGGAGGTCCTGAATCACCCATCAAGTTGACCCCCTGGGAAGAAATCTGTGCCTCCACCATCGGAATGGAGAGCATTGAGGGAGTCGGAGGGATGGAGAAAGGAGTGCAGACATCAGAAGAATCAGGTAGGTGGGCCAGATAAAATAATGCTAAAACCACAATGTCCAATCATGTGAAGTACCATGTGTCCACATAGTGCAACAGGAACACATGTCCAGGAGAACGTCCACACACATCGCCCTCATAGCGCACCTTAAAACCACAATAAATACATAAATAATTAAAAACCCCTAAAACACCCACCACACGTCCAGCAGGCACACCCTAACTGCAGGCTGCCAAACAACTGCACCCTCACCCCACACACAAATGAAAGCACCACTAAGGCCCCGACCCAAATCACCCTCATGTACCACCCCAATGCATGTGATACAATGCCATTCCAATACCCACAGACCCATTAATAACCCTCGCCCTCCTTTACTCCACCACAGGGTCCGATCCAAACGACGAGCATCAGGACACCCCTACCAGCACACCTGCAAAGAGGGCCAAGACCAACGGCCAAAGACCCTCCACCTCAGCTGCACGCATCAAGACACGGCAGCAGCACAAATCAGGTGGCAGCACAGAGGAGGGAACATCAACAGGCACCCCAGCAGCCAGCATGCCCACTACACCACCACCACAGGTCCCCCCAACGGATGCCACAGAAGGCACTGGCTCTGGTGGCAGCAGCACCATAGGTGACACCCCAATGATGGCAGCATGCTCCGACACGGAAGACGGAGATGTCGAAGTCAGATCCATCCATGACCTGTCCCAATCCCCCTGTCTGTCCCATCCCGTACAACATGAGAATACCACGCAGGGGCACCCACAAGACGACGACTGGCCATCCCCCCCAAGCCCTGTGGCAAGGCAACATGAGGTCAACAGCCCCTCTGTGACCCCCCCGCAAATGGCCATGGCCCAGCAGAGGCAACAGTCCCTCGACAAGTTAATCGGGCAACAGCAGCAACTGGCCACGCTCCTCAAGGACCATGCCGATGAATGTGGGGGCACTAAGGCAGACATAGAAACATCAACTGAGACACTTAGGGCAGAAATGGAGAGAAGTACAGAGACAACAAGGGCACAAATGGAGAGTAGCACCGAGAGCCTGAGAGTCCAAATGGAGAGAAGCACCGAGAGCCTGAGGGGGGAACTGCATGCGACGTCCAAAGACGTATGTGCCGAACTTGCCGCAGTGCGCCGTGTGCTCACTGAGCTCTCACAAACCCTTAGGGACATGCATGGACGTGAGCAGGCAGAGACATCATCCGTTGCAAGTTCCGTCCAGGGCAGCCCCCAACGTAGATCTGGGAGGAACCTGCGCTCCACAGGCAGGGGTGCCCCTGATACCCGCAGAGGGGGCTTGCAATAGCGACAGCCCACTGACAATGAGCATCTTTGGACACTGGTGTTCGGGGGGGAGGTAGGAGGGTGGAGGGGGTGTGTTGGGCTCACTTGGGTGGCGGGTCGATAGGGTGTTCACCATGATATCACATATGCCATAAACAAGTGCACGATCAACCAATGAGATGTGTCGACAATGATCATTATGTACTAGGCCATCCTAGGCGTATAGTCCATATTGTGCATGTACCAGACACACACAGTGCCACGAGTCCCGTGTCCATGTATCAGCCACCAGGCGTGAGTGCTAGAAGCATGCATCAATGACATGCTGACGAATGTCACGGCCCTCCGGCGCCTCGCAGACTCCTTGAGGTGCTGCCACATCCCCACCCTCATCATGACCATCATCAGGTGCTTGCAGTTCTGCGTCTGGGGGCATGGGCACATTTCTACGTACGCACATGTTGTGGAGCATGACACATGCCATCACCATCTTTGCAACCTTCTCATGGCGGTACAGGAGTGCCCCGCCAGACCTGCTGAGGCAGCGGAAACGAGTCTTCAGTAGGCCGAATGCCTGTTCAATGACTACACGGGTACATGAGTGGGCATGTTTGTAGTCCTCCTCATGCTGGTCCCGTGGGTTCCGGACTGGTGTGAGGAGCCATCTCTTCAGTGGATACCCAGCATCACCTGTATGTGGACGATAAACGTATGATGTGGAATGCCATTGCTACGTACGCACCCCCCCCCTTCCTGCCAGGTCATTGCCGCATCACATACCCCACATCATCATGCATGAAAAGAGACTCACCGAGTAGCCAGGATCTGTTCCCTGCGTGTCGCTCCATGTAGCGTGGTATAGTGGAGTTCCTCAAGACCATAGAATCATGGGTTGATCCAGGGAATCTGGCACAACAATGTGTAATGATCCTGTTGGAGTCACACACCATCTGTACATTCAGGGAATGATATTGTTTTCGGTTGCGGTACTGGGCCTCCATGGCATGTGGGACGACCAATTCCACATGGGTGCAGTCGATGGCACCAATGCAACCCGGTATGCCGGCAAGTGCATGGAATCCCACTTTGGTGTTGGTAATGTCCTGCTCCGAGCGTGGTAGAGAGATGTAGTCGTCTGCGTGCTTCAGGAGGGCATCGAGCACTTGCAATAGTGTCCGTGAGAACAGTGGCTGTGATATGCCATGCAACTGTCCGACTGTGTGCTGGTAGGTGCCTGTGGCCAGGAAGTGGAGTACAGACACCACCTTCAGTAGGGGTGGGATGGCGGTTGGGCTGTCTATCATGCTGACAAGGTCAGCCTGTGTCATGTCCACTATTGCGGCTATGGTGTTCCGGTCCAAACGGTAGAGGGTGTGGATCTGCTCATCAGTGAGGTTGAACGGATGTGCTCGGAGGCGTGGGATTGCGGGCTGCCTGCGTGGTGGTAGTGGCTGTGCTGGCGGCCCTTGCGGGCCCTGCCTTGGCCTCCTCCTCCTCCTGCGTCTCCTCCGTGCGGCCGGTTGTAGTTGGTGTTCGTCTTCTTCTTGGAGTTGGAGTACTTGCAGTGCTATCAGGTCCCCCAGGGCCAACATCGCGAGTCCTGCCGGTAGCATTTCGGAGTGGGTGTGGTTGTGGGAGGAGACTGGGTGTGCACTTTATGTGTTTTCAGGCTGTATGGCCTCCACCTGTGGTGATTCATTCCACCTGTGCAAGCTGCTCTCCCCTTTGGCCGAGCACGTCCCGCACACAACGCTGCTAATCGAGGAACGGCATCTTGCTATTGCAATCATGTATTTGTACCCGATGGCCGTGTAACAATTGTTGATATGTACATTCGGCTATGGTCCCATTGTTTTACATACAATCTTTGCAGTCGCGAACAGACTTGTGATGGGTCAGTGGAACGTAGTACTCGAGTAACGGTGGGCCCTCATGCATCACTGTACAGGGTTGCAACGACGGGCGGGGCGTCCCATTAGTGGGTGATGGCAGTTGACATTTTCACACACAGCTGCACTAGCTGGATTAATTTGTGATTTCAAACGGCCACAGATGCCTTTTCGACGTGATGTTGCAAATGAGGGATTCGAAGGCCGGCGCTTTCGGTCTTCGGCTAGCTGAGAGGAGATGCCCACAGGTCTGACTGCAAGTATAATGTTCTATTGTTCGATGTCCTTGAGACAGAGGCCATGGCGAGGAAGCAATGATTGATATGAATAGTTTGGGATGCGCTATATTGACGTGGGCGATGAGGCCGGACGTTCCCAAAATCATGTAACTTCACAACACAGATATTACGGGCTGGGACACTGTGGATTTTGCAGGCTGCATTACGCACAGACTCAATGGAAATCCCGAATGTCTTGTGAGTAAATATTCCGGTGTATTTATAACAGGATGAGGGAATGATGAATGGATGCATGGCCAGCTGATTTGATACAGGGTTTGCCATGTACAGGGCTTGTTGGAATCTATCCGCCTCCCCTGCGCTATGTGATGCAGGGCTGCCATAGTGGCACCATCGTCTATCTGGCCTTGTTGAGCCCTCCCTGTCTCGACGCGCCTTCAGACACTTGTGTCCATGCACGTTGACATTCCCATCTGATGGAATCTGTTTTGACAGACGCATGCACAGGTACACTCGTTTGGGATGGTGTTTACACCTCGATGTAGATAGTTATGAGTGGCAAGTGGTTTTGGGGTGGTGATGATCCTTTGGAGTGGGCTAGCATGCATATGGCTATGGATTTAGTGTGGTCATTGGAGTGAGTTGTTCGAATGTACTTCTGAAGGCCATTCTGTTCTTTTTCTTTTCTTTTTGTTGACAGGTATCTCCTGCCCTTTTGCCACTGCCATCTGTATGCCACTCCTGCAGATGGCGTTTACTCCCGACACCTGCTGCTTCGTGTTAATCAGTGGAGCAGCATTACGATCTTATGGGACGATCGCCAATGGGCCACATGCCCTTACGCAGTACTAGTGGCTCGGAGCAACATTTCGGCCTTTCAGTTGGACTAGTGCCTCCCCATTGGGACGGGCCTGCGGTTCTGTGCGCTTCCATGTTGCCTTTTCGTACGTGAATGTGGCTCTGTGTACCATGATGGGACAGGGCGTCACACAAGTAGTAGCTGGTCATTCCTTGCGGATGCAGCCCACAATGGTGATATGTGTTTTGGAGTTCATGGACTGATGGCTGTATGGGCTTGGTGATTTAGTTGTGCATTAAATTTCTATTCTGATATGGCCCGTGTAGCGTTCTTCTTTGCGAGTGATGTGGCATATTCCTATTTGGGGAGCGATGTTTTGTGAGGAGATCTGCATTGGGTTCCGGTTTCGGAGTATAGTCGCGTGGTACTGTGCTGGGCGCGTTTGCCTACGGAGCCCAGTGAGGTCAGGGATGGGGGATGCCAATATGACTGTTTGGATGTTGTCATGCTCAGGGGCGGGGGATTGGGTTTTGTGTAACAGACGACGGTCAGCCAGGTGGACTGGTGGAATGTTGTGAGTTTCGTGATATTGCTGGTCACAGGTGCCTGTGTTTGCGTGCGTTTCGGGGGGGGAATGTGGTCATGTCCATTGGAATGGCTTCTGTATTCGTGCCATCTGTGCCCTGCAGCTCCCATTGGCCCCTCTTGTGGATCTTTTGTTCGTTGGCATGCATGGGTGACTTGTACATTTCACTGGTAGCATTGTGACTTCATTGCACCTACGAGGAGTTGTGCTTTGTGGGCAGGGAGCGGTGTACAGGCACTCAGTGGGGCCGTTTACGGTTGATTCGCGATGCCGTACTTCTCACCATGGCGGAATGGTGGTTTCCGCCATGCTTGATGGCGTTAGGTGCATGTCCGCTAGGGTCGGAATTCGCGTACCCTTGCGCCATGGTGGTATTTACGGTTTGGCATGGCGCGCGCGCGCGTACTTGGTGCAGTTAGCGTTGGCGTTCACTACGGTGTTGCTAATGACTTCGTACTTTGCGGTGGCGGGTCATAGTCGCACCGAGCGCTATTCGATGGCGGTATTGCATCTCCGCCATCGTTTTCCGATTTCCGCCTGGGTCGTAATGAGGGCCATTCTGTTTACGCCCTCCGCCTTCAAAAAGAATGAAAATACCCTGGCCCTCATTACGACCCTGGCGGAAAGTGACTGACCGGACCGCAACAGCGTAAATAGCGTTTCCGCCATTGCACGAAGGAGCAAAGAGCGGTCCATTCCGACCCATCGGGCACGAGCACCACGCCATGGCGGAAGTGCAAAGTCCGCGATGGCGCAAATGGCCCCAAAACGGCCCACACCGCCGCCGTACGTCGCCCTAGGTGCAATACCGCCACCCATCACAGCGGACACCGCAGAGTGCGCCTACCGGAAAGTACGGTGACCGGAAATATACGGAAACGGAAGCAAAAACATGGGCCCGGAACGGGAAACAACCCGCCGTACACCTATAAAACCACTAAAACCACACTACCACTAAAAACACAACCCTGAGACACACCCCAACCCGTCATCCACCCTAGCGAAACCAAGTAAAATGGGAAAAGCAGCGAAGAAAGCGTGCGACCGCAAGCGGCAGGTCCACTTCTCCCGCGAGGAACTCACCGTGCCAACAGAGACCCTCCAGGAGAATGGTGCCGTCGTCTTCTCCACGCAAATGACCAGGACGGCACTTGCGAACAAGAAGGCCATATGGGCTCTGGTAGCACAGCGGGTAAGCGCGGTGGGGACCGCACCCCGCACACCACAACAATGCCGCAAGCGATGGGACGACCTGCGGATACGCGTCCGCAGCATACTCTCTGCCAACCGCAACATTGCCACAGCCACCGGGGGAGGTCCTGAATCACCCATCAAGTTGACCCCCTGGGAAGAAATCTGTGCCTCCACCATCGGAATGGAGAGCATTGAGGGAGTCGGAGGGATGGAGAAAGGAGTGCAGACATCAGAAGAATCAGGTAGGTGGGCCAGATAAAATAATGCTAAAACCACAATGTCCAATCATGTGAAGTACCATGTGTCCACATAGTGCAACAGGAACACATGTCCAGGAGAACGTCCACACACATCGCCCTCATAGCGCACCTTAAAACCACAATAAATACATAAATAATTAAAAACCCCTAAAACACCCACCACACGTCCAGCAGGCACACCCTAACTGCAGGCTGCCAAACAACTGCACCCTCACCCCACACACAAATGAAAGCACCACTAAGGCCCCGACCCAAATCACCCTCATGTACCACCCCAATGCATGTGATACAATGCCATTCCAATACCCACAGACCCATTAATAACCCTCGCCCTCCTTTACTCCACCACAGGGTCCGATCCAAACGACGAGCATCAGGACACCCCTACCAGCACACCTGCAAAGAGGGCCAAGACCAACGGCCAAAGACCCTCCACCTCAGCTGCACGCATCAAGACACGGCAGCAGCACAAATCAGGTGGCAGCACAGAGGAGGGAACATCAACAGGCACCCCAGCAGCCAGCATGCCCACTACACCACCACCACAGGTCCCCCCAACGGATGCCACAGAAGGCACTGGCTCTGGTGGCAGCAGCACCATAGGTGACACCCCAATGATGGCAGCATGCTCCGACACGGAAGACGGAGATGTCGAAGTCAGATCCATCCATGACCTGTCCCAATCCCCCTGTCTGTCCCATCCCGTACAACATGAGAATACCACGCAGGGGCACCCACAAGACGACGACTGGCCATCCCCCCCAAGCCCTGTGGCAAGGCAACATGAGGTCAACAGCCCCTCTGTGACCCCCCCGCAAATGGCTATGGCCCAGCAGAGGCAACAGTCCCTCGACAAGTTAATCGGGCAACAGCAGCAACTGGCCACGCTCCTCAAGGACCATGCCGATGAATGTGGGGGCACTAAGGCAGACATAGAAACATCAACTGAGACACTTAGGGCAGAAATGGAGAGAAGTACAGAGACAACAAGGGCACAAATGGAGAGTAGCACCGAGAGCCTGAGAGTCCAAATGGAGAGAAGCACCGAGAGCCTGAGGGGGGAACTGCATGCGACGTCCAAAGACGTATGTGCCGAACTTGCCGCAGTGCGCCGTGTGCTCACTGAGCTCTCACAAACCCTTAGGGACATGCATGGACGTGAGCAGGCAGAGACATCATCCGTTGCAAGTTCCGTCCAGGGCAGCCCCCAACGTAGATCTGGGAGGAACCTGCGCTCCACAGGCAGGGGTGCCCCTGATACCCGCAGAGGGGGCTTGCAATAGCGACAGCCCACTGACAATGAGCATCTTTGGACACTGGTGTTCGGGGGGGAGGTAGGAGGGTGGAGGGGGTGTGTTGGGCTCACTTGGGTGGCGGGTCGATAGGGTGTTCACCATGATATCACATATGCCATAAACAAGTGCACGATCAACCAATGAGATGTGTCGACAATGATCATTATGTACTAGGCCATCCTAGGCGTATAGTCCATATTGTGCATGTACCAGACACACACAGTGCCACGAGTCCCGTGTCCATGTATCAGCCACCAGGCGTGAGTGCTAGAAGCATGCATCAATGACATGCTGACGAATGTCACGGCCCTCCGGCGCCTCGCAGACTCCTTGAGGTGCTGCCACATCCCCACCCTCATCATGACCATCATCAGGTGCTTGCAGTTCTGCGTCTGGGGGCATGGGCACATTTCTACGTACGCACATGTTGTGGAGCATGACACATGCCATCACCATCTTTGCAACCTTCTCATGGCGGTACAGGAGTGCCCCGCCAGACCTGCTGAGGCAGCGGAAACGAGTCTTCAGTAGGCCGAATGCCTGTTCAATGACTACACGGGTACATGAGTGGGCATGTTTGTAGTCCTCCTCATGCTGGTCCCGTGGGTTCCGGACTGGTGTGAGGAGCCATCTCTTCAGTGGATACCCAGCATCACCTGTATGTGGACGATAAACGTATGATGTGGAATGCCATTGCTACGTACGCACCCCCCCCCCCTTCCTGCCAGGTCATTGCCGCATCACATACCCCACATCATCATGCATGAAAAGAGACTCACCGAGTAGCCAGGATCTGTTCCCTGCGTGTCGCTCCATGTAGCGTGGTATAGTGGAGTTCCTCAAGACCATAGAATCATGGGTTGATCCAGGGAATCTGGCACAACAATGTGTAATGATCCTGTTGGAGTCACACACCATCTGTACATTCAGGGAATGATATTGTTTTCGGTTGCGGTACTGGGCCTCCATGGCATGTGGGACGACCAATTCCACATGGGTGCAGTCGATGGCACCAATGCAACCCGGTATGCCGGCAAGTGCATGGAATCCCACTTTGGTGTTGGTAATGTCCTGCTCCGAGCGTGGTAGAGAGATGTAGTCGTCTGCGTGCTTCAGGAGGGCATCGAGCACTTGCAATAGTGTCCGTGAGAACAGTGGCTGTGATATGCCATGCAACTGTCCGACTGTGTGCTGGTAGGTGCCTGTGGCCAGGAAGTGGAGTACAGACACCACCTTCAGTAGGGGTGGGATGGCGGTTGGGCTGTCTATCATGCTGACAAGGTCAGCCTGTGTCATGTCCACTATTGCGGCTATGGTGTTCCGGTCCAAACGGTAGAGGGTGTGGATCTGCTCATCAGTGAGGTTGAACGGATGTGCTCGGAGGCGTGGGATTGCGGGCTGCCTGCGTGGTGGTAGTGGCTGTGCTGGCGGCCCTTGCGGGCCCTGCCTTGGCCTCCTCCTCCTCCTGCGTCTCCTCCGTGCGGCCGGTTGTAGTTGGTGTTCGTCTTCTTCTTGGAGTTGGAGTACTTGCAGTGCTATCAGGTCCCCCAGGGCCAACATCGCGAGTCCTGCCGGTAGCATTTCGGAGTGGGTGTGGTTGTGGGAGGAGACTGGGTGTGCACTTTATGTGTTTTCAGGCTGTATGGCCTCCACCTGTGGTGATTCATTCCACCTGTGCAAGCTGCTCTCCCCTTTGGCCGAGCACGTCCCGCACACAACGCTGCTAATCGAGGAACGGCATCTTGCTATTGCAATCATGTATTTGTACCCGATGGCCGTGTAACAATTGTTGATATGTACATTCGGCTATGGTCCCATTGTTTTACATACAATCTTTGCAGTCGCGAACAGACTTGTGATGGGTCAGTGGAACGTAGTACTCGAGTAACGGTGGGCCCTCATGCATCACTGTACAGGGTTGCAACGACGGGCGGGGCGTCCCATTAGTGGGTGATGGCAGTTGACATTTTCACACACAGCTGCACTAGCTGGATTAATTTGTGATTTCAAACGGCCACAGATGCCTTTTCGACGTGATGTTGCAAATGAGGGATTCGAAGGCCGGCGCTTTCGGTCTTCGGCTAGCTGAGAGGAGATGCCCACAGGTCTGACTGCAAGTATAATGTTCTATTGTTCGATGTCCTTGAGACAGAGGCCATGGCGAGGAAGCAATGATTGATATGAATAGTTTGGGATGCGCTATATTGACGTGGGCGATGAGGCCGGACGTTCCCAAAATCATGTAACTTCACAACACAGATATTACGGGCTGGGACACTGTGGATTTTGCAGGCTGCATTACGCACAGACTCAATGGAAATCCCGAATGTCTTGTGAGTAAATATTCCAGTGTATTTATAACAGGATGAGGGAATGATGAATGGATGCATGGCCAGCTGATTTGATACAGGGTTTGCCATGTACAGGGCTTGTTGGAATCTATCCGCCTCCCCTGCGCTATGTGATGCAGGGCTGCCATAGTGGCACCATCGTCTATCTGGCCTTGTTGAGCCCTCCCTGTCTCGACGCGCCTTCAGACACTTGTGTCCATGCACGTTGACATTCCCATCTGATGGAATCTGTTTTGACAGACGCATGCACAGGTACACTCGTTTGGGATGGTGTTTACACCTCGATGTAGATAGTTATGAGTGGCAAGTGGTTTTGGGGTGGTGATGATCCTTTGGAGTGGGCTAGCATGCATATGGCTGTGGATTTAGTGTGGTCATTGGAGTGAGTTGTTCGAATGTACTTCTGAAGGCCATTCTGTTCTTTTTCTTTTCTTTTTGTTGACAGGTATCTCCTGCCCTTTTGCCACTGCCATCTGTATGCCACTCCTGCAGATGGCGTTTACTCCCGACACCTGCTGCTTCGTGTTAATCAGTGGAGCAGCATTACGATCTTATGGGACGATCGCCAATGGGCCACATGCCCTTACGCAGTACTAGTGGCTCGGAGCAACATTTCGGCCTTTCAGTTGGACTAGTGCCTCCCCATTGGGACGGGCCTGCGGTTCTGTGCGCTTCCATGTTGCCTTTTCGTACGTGAATGTGGCTCTGTGTACCATGATGGGACAGGGCGTCACACAAGTAGTAGCTGGTCATTCCTTGCGGATGCAGCCCACAATGGTGATATGTGTTTTGGAGTTCATGGACTGATGGCTGTATGGGCTTGGTGATTTAGTTGTGCATTAAATTTCTATTCTGATATGGCCCGTGTAGCGTTCTTCTTTGCGAGTGATGTGGCATATTCCTATTTGGGGAGCGATGTTTTGTGAGGAGATCTGCATTGGGTTCCGGTTTCGGAGTATAGTCGCGTGGTACTGTGCTGGGCGCGTTTGCCTACGGAGCCCAGTGAGGTCAGGGATGGGGGATGCCAATATGACTGTTTGGATGTTGTCATGCTCAGGGGCGGGGGATTGGGTTTTGTGTAACAGACGACGGTCAGCCAGGTGGACTGGTGGAATGTTGTGAGTTTCGTGATATTGCTGGTCACAGGTGCCTGTGTTTGCGTGCGTTTCGGGGGGGGAATGTGGTCATGTCCATTGGAATGGCTTCTGTATTCGTGCCATCTGTGCCCTGCAGCTCCCATTGGCCCCTCTTGTGGATCTTTTGTTCGTTGGCATGCATGGGTGACTTGTACATTTCACTGGTAGCATTGTGACTTCATTGCACCTACGAGGAGTTGTGCTTTGTGGGCAGGGAGCGGTGTACAGGCACTCAGTGGGGCCGTTTACGGTTGATTCGCGATGCCGTACTTCTCACCATGGCGGAATGGTGGTTTCCGCCATGCTTGATGGCGTTAGGTGCATGTCCGCTAGGGTCGGAATTCGCGTACCCTTGCGCCATGGTGGTATTTACGGTTTGGCATGGCGCGCGCGCGCGTACTTGGTGCAGTTAGCGTTGGCGTTCACTACGGTGTCGCTAATGACTTCGTACTTTGCGGTGGCGGGTCATAGTCGCACCGAGCGCTATTCGATGGCGGTATTGCATCTCCGCCATCGTTTTCCGATTTCCGCCTGGGTCGTAATGAGGGCCATTCTGTTTACGCCCTCCGCCTTCAAAAAGAATGAAAATACCCTGGCCCTCATTACGACCCTGGCGGAAAGTGACTGACCGGACCGCAACAGCGTAAATAGCGTTTCCGCCATTGCACGAAGGAGCAAAGAGCGGTCCATTCCGACCCACGGGCACGAGCACCACGCCATGGCGGAAGTGCAAAGTCCGCGATGGCGCAAATGGCCCCAAAACGGCCCACACCGCCGCCGTACGTCGCCCTAGGTGCAATACCGCCACCCATCACAGCGGACACCGCAGAGTGCGCCTACCGGAAAGTACGGTGACCGGAAATATACGGAAACGGAAGCAAAAACATGGGCCCGGAACGGGAAACAACCCGCCGTACACCTATAAAACCACTAAAACCACACTACCACTAAAAACACAACCCTGAGACACACCCCAACCCGTCATCCACCCTAGCGAAACCAAGTAAAATGGGAAAAGCAGCGAAGAAAGCGTGCGACCGCAAGCGGCAGGTCCACTTCTCCCGCGAGGAACTCACCGTGCCAACAGAGACCCTCCAGGAGAATGGTGCCGTCGTCTTCTCCACGCAAATGACCAGGACGGCACTTGCGAACAAGAAGGCCATATGGGCTCTGGTAGCACAGCGGGTAAGCGCGGTGGGGACCGCACCCCGCACACCACAACAATGCCGCAAGCGATGGGACGACCTGCGGATACGCGTCCGCAGCATACTCTCTGCCAACCGCAACATTGCCACAGCCACCGGGGGAGGTCCTGAATCACCCATCAAGTTGACCCCCTGGGAAGAAATCTGTGCCTCCACCATCGGAATGGAGAGCATTGAGGGAGTCGGAGGGATGGAGAAAGGAGTGCAGACATCAGAAGAATCAGGTAGGTGGGCCAGATAAAATAATGCTAAAACCACAATGTCCAATCATGTGAAGTACCATGTGTCCACATAGTGCAACAGGAACACATGTCCAGGAGAACGTCCACACACATCGCCCTCATAGCGCACCTTAAAACCACAATAAATACATAAATAATTAAAAACCCCTAAAACACCCACCACACGTCCAGCAGGCACACCCTAACTGCAGGCTGCCAAACAACTGCACCCTCACCCCACACACAAATGAAAGCACCACTAAGGCCCCGACCCAAATCACCCTCATGTACCACCCCAATGCATGTGATACAATGCCATTCCAATACCCACAGACCCATTAATAACCCTCGCCCTCCTTTACTCCACCACAGGGTCCGATCCAAACGACGAGCATCAGGACACCCCTACCAGCACACCTGCAAAGAGGGCCAAGACCAACGGCCAAAGACCCTCCACCTCAGCTGCACGCATCAAGACACGGCAGCAGCACAAATCAGGTGGCAGCACAGAGGAGGGAACATCAACAGGCACCCCAGCAGCCAGCATGCCCACTACACCACCACCACAGGTCCCCCCAACGGATGCCACAGAAGGCACTGGCTCTGGTGGCAGCAGCACCATAGGTGACACCCCAATGATGGCAGCATGCTCCGACACGGAAGACGGAGATGTCGAAGTCAGATCCATCCATGACCTGTCCCAATCCCCCTGTCTGTCCCATCCCGTACAACATGAGAATACCACGCAGGGGCACCCACAAGACGACGACTGGCCATCCCCCCCAAGCCCTGTGGCAAGGCAACATGAGGTCAACAGCCCCTCTGTGACCCCCCCGCAAATGGCCATGGCCCAGCAGAGGCAACAGTCCCTCGACAAGTTAATCGGGCAACAGCAGCAACTGGCCACGCTCCTCAAGGACCATGCCGATGAATGTGGGGGCACTAAGGCAGACATAGAAACATCAACTGAGACACTTAGGGCAGAAATGGAGAGAAGTACAGAGACAACAAGGGCACAAATGGAGAGTAGCACCGAGAGCCTGAGAGTCCAAATGGAGAGAAGCACCGAGAGCCTGAGGGGGGAACTGCATGCGACGTCCAAAGACGTATGTGCCGAACTTGCCGCAGTGCGCCGTGTGCTCACTGAGCTCTCACAAACCCTTAGGGACATGCATGGACGTGAGCAGGCAGAGACATCATCCGTTGCAAGTTCCGTCCAGGGCAGCCCCCAACGTAGATCTGGGAGGAACCTGCGCTCCACAGGCAGGGGTGCCCCTGATACCCGCAGAGGGGGCTTGCAATAGCGACAGCCCACTGACAATGAGCATCTTTGGACACTGGTGTTCGGGGGGGAGGTAGGAGGGTGGAGGGGGTGTGTTGGGCTCACTTGGGTGGCGGGTCGATAGGGTGTTCACCATGATATCACATATGCCATAAACAAGTGCACGATCAACCAATGAGATGTGTCGACAATGATCATTATGTACTAGGCCATCCTAGGCGTATAGTCCATATTGTGCATGTACCAGACACACACAGTGCCACGAGTCCCGTGTCCATGTATCAGCCACCAGGCGTGAGTGCTAGAAGCATGCATCAATGACATGCTGACGAATGTCACGGCCCTCCGGCGCCTCGCAGACTCCTTGAGGTGCTGCCACATCCCCACCCTCATCATGACCATCATCAGGTGCTTGCAGTTCTGCGTCTGGGGGCATGGGCACATTTCTACGTACGCACATGTTGTGGAGCATGACACATGCCATCACCATCTTTGCAACCTTCTCATGGCGGTACAGGAGTGCCCCGCCAGACCTGCTGAGGCAGCGGAAACGAGTCTTCAGTAGGCCGAATGCCTGTTCAATGACTACACGGGTACATGAGTGGGCATGTTTGTAGTCCTCCTCATGCTGGTCCCGTGGGTTCCGGACTGGTGTGAGGAGCCATCTCTTCAGTGGATACCCAGCATCACCTGTATGTGGACGATAAACGTATGATGTGGAATGCCATTGCTACGTACGCACCCCCCCCCCCCTTCCTGCCAGGTCATTGCCGCATCACATACCCCACATCATCATGCATGAAAAGAGACTCACCGAGTAGCCAGGATCTGTTCCCTGCGTGTCGCTCCATGTAGCGTGGTATAGTGGAGTTCCTCAAGACCATAGAATCATGGGTTGATCCAGGGAATCTGGCACAACAATGTGTAATGATCCTGTTGGAGTCACACACCATCTGTACATTCAGGGAATGATATTGTTTTCGGTTGCGGTACTGGGCCTCCATGGCATGTGGGACGACCAATTCCACATGGGTGCAGTCGATGGCACCAATGCAACCCGGTATGCCGGCAAGTGCATGGAATCCCACTTTGGTGTTGGTAATGTCCTGCTCCGAGCGTGGTAGAGAGATGTAGTCGTCTGCGTGCTTCAGGAGGGCATCGAGCACTTGCAATAGTGTCCGTGAGAACAGTGGCTGTGATATGCCATGCAACTGTCCGACTGTGTGCTGGTAGGTGCCTGTGGCCAGGAAGTGGAGTACAGACACCACCTTCAGTAGGGGTGGGATGGCGGTTGGGCTGTCTATCATGCTGACAAGGTCAGCCTGTGTCATGTCCACTATTGCGGCTATGGTGTTCCGGTCCAAACGGTAGAGGGTGTGGATCTGCTCATCAGTGAGGTTGAACGGATGTGCTCGGAGGCGTGGGATTGCGGGCTGCCTGCGTGGTGGTAGTGGCTGTGCTGGCGGCCCTTGCGGGCCCTGCCTTGGCCTCCTCCTCCTCCTGCGTCTCCTCCGTGCGGCCGGTTGTAGTTGGTGTTCGTCTTCTTCTTGGAGTTGGAGTACTTGCAGTGCTATCAGGTCCCCCAGGGCCAACATCGCGAGTCCTGCCGGTAGCATTTCGGAGTGGGTGTGGTTGTGGGAGGAGACTGGGTGTGCACTTTATGTGTTTTCAGGCTGTATGGCCTCCACCTGTGGTGATTCATTCCACCTGTGCAAGCTGCTCTCCCCTTTGGCCGAGCACGTCCCGCACACAACGCTGCTAATCGAGGAACGGCATCTTGCTATTGCAATCATGTATTTGTACCCGATGGCCGTGTAACAATTGTTGATATGTACATTCGGCTATGGTCCCATTGTTTTACATACAATCTTTGCAGTCGCGAACAGACTTGTGATGGGTCAGTGGAACGTAGTACTCGAGTAACGGTGGGCCCTCATGCATCACTGTACAGGGTTGCAACGACGGGCGGGGCGTCCCATTAGTGGGTGATGGCAGTTGACATTTTCACACACAGCTGCACTAGCTGGATTAATTTGTGATTTCAAACGGCCACAGATGCCTTTTCGACGTGATGTTGCAAATGAGGGATTCGAAGGCCGGCGCTTTCGGTCTTCGGCTAGCTGAGAGGAGATGCCCACAGGTCTGACTGCAAGTATAATGTTCTATTGTTCGATGTCCTTGAGACAGAGGCCATGGCGAGGAAGCAATGATTGATATGAATAGTTTGGGATGCGCTATATTGACGTGGGCGATGAGGCCGGACGTTCCCAAAATCATGTAACTTCACAACACAGATATTACGGGCTGGGACACTGTGGATTTTGCAGGCTGCATTACGCACAGACTCAATGGAAATCCCGAATGTCTTGTGAGTAAATATTCCGGTGTATTTATAACAGGATGAGGGAATGATGAATGGATGCATGGCCAGCTGATTTGATACAGGGTTTGCCATGTACAGGGCTTGTTGGAATCTATCCGCCTCCCCTGCGCTATGTGATGCAGGGCTGCCATAGTGGCACCATCGTCTATCTGGCCTTGTTGAGCCCTCCCTGTCTCGACGCGCCTTCAGACACTTGTGTCCATGCACGTTGACATTCCCATCTGATGGAATCTGTTTTGACAGACGCATGCACAGGTACACTCGTTTGGGATGGTGTTTACACCTCGATGTAGATAGTTATGAGTGGCAAGTGGTTTTGGGGTGGTGATGATCCTTTGGAGTGGGCTAGCATGCATATGGCTGTGGATTTAGTGTGGTCATTGGAGTGAGTTGTTCGAATGTACTTCTGAAGGCCATTCTGTTCTTTTTCTTTTCTTTTTGTTGACAGGTATCTCCTGCCCTTTTGCCACTGCCATCTGTATGCCACTCCTGCAGATGGCGTTTACTCCCGACACCTGCTGCTTCGTGTTAATCAGTGGAGCAGCATTACGATCTTATGGGACGATCGCCAATGGGCCACATGCCCTTACGCAGTACTAGTGGCTCGGAGCAACATTTCGGCCTTTCAGTTGGACTAGTGCCTCCCCATTGGGACGGGCCTGCGGTTCTGTGCGCTTCCATGTTGCCTTTTCGTACGTGAATGTGGCTCTGTGTACCATGATGGGACAGGGCGTCACACAAGTAGTAGCTGGTCATTCCTTGCGGATGCAGCCCACAATGGTGATATGTGTTTTGGAGTTCATGGACTGATGGCTGTATGGGCTTGGTGATTTAGTTGTGCATTAAATTTCTATTCTGATATGGCCCGTGTAGCGTTCTTCTTTGCGAGTGATGTGGCATATTCCTATTTGGGGAGCAATGTTTTGTGAGGAGATCTGCATTGGGTTCCGGTTTCGGAGTATAGTCGCGTGGTACTGTGCTGGGCGCGTTTGCCTACGGAGCCCAGTGAGGTCAGGGATGGGGGATGCCAATATGACTGTTTGGATGTTGTCATGCTCAGGGGCGGGGGATTGGGTTTTGTGTAACAGACGACGGTCAGCCAGGTGGACTGGTGGAATGTTGTGAGTTTCGTGATATTGCTGGTCACAGGTGCCTGTGTTTGCGTGCGTTTCGGGGGGGGAATGTGGTCATGTCCATTGGAATGGCTTCTGTATTCGTGCCATCTGTGCCCTGCAGCTCCCATTGGCCCCTCTTGTGGATCTTTTGTTCGTTGGCATGCATGGGTGACTTGTACATTTCACTGGTAGCATTGTGACTTCATTGCACCTACGAGGAGTTGTGCTTTGTGGGCAGGGAGCGGTGTACAGGCACTCAGTGGGGCCGTTTACGGTTGATTCGCGATGCCGTACTTCTCACCATGGCGGAATGGTGGTTTCCGCCATGCTTGATGGCGTTAGGTGCATGTCCGCTAGGGTCGGAATTCGCGTACCCTTGCGCCATGGTGGTATTTACGGTTTGGCATGGCGCGCGCGCGCGTACTTGGTGCAGTTAGCGTTGGCGTTCACTACGGTGTCGCTAATGACTTCGTACTTTGCGGTGGCGGGTCATAGTCGCACCGAGCGCTATTCGATGGCGGTATTGCATCTCCGCCATCGTTTTCCGATTTCCGCCTGGGTCGTAATGAGGGCCATTCTGTTTACGCCCTCCGCCTTCAAAAAGAATGAAAATACCCTGGCCCTCATTACGACCCTGGCGGAAAGTGACTGACCGGACCGCAACAGCGTAAATAGCGTTTCCGCCATTGCACGAAGGAGCAAAGAGCGGTCCATTCCGACCCATCGGGCACGAGCACCACGCCATGGCGGAAGTGCAAAGTCCGCGATGGCGCAAATGGCCCCAAAACGGCCCACACCGCCGCCGTACGTCGCCCTAGGTGCAAGGCATGGCAACACATGGCTCATTGGTGAGTATAAATGCTCATGCACATGCATGCACGTCACACACAGACAAATACACAGCAATGACAAACATCTTTGCCTCTACAGGGGACAGTGCCTACCCTCTGAGCACCTACATGATGACGCCAATACGGAATCCTGCCACACCACCCCAGGTAAGATACAACACATCCCATATTGCAGCTTGGGCCATAGTGGAGTTCACATTCGGAGTGCTCAAGTCACGTTTACGCTCCCTTGACTACTCTGGTGGTGAGTTGCTATATGCACAACCACTAGTGTGAAGGAAAATTGTAGCAGCATGTGTCCTGCACAATGTTGCAACTCAGCGCGGTGTACCGGTGGACATGGTGGTGTAACAACATCCCCAACCACATGCATGTTGTTTGCGCTGGGAAGGGCAAAGGGCACATGGCGAGGCTGCCCATACCCAACTTGTGGCACAATTATTCACCTAAAATCCAACCCCTGTGGAGTGCACCTGGCACATTCCAGGTGCCATTCAATGATGACAAAGGGGCAATCATCTGTGCCCACCAAACCACCCTTAGAATGTGTCCTTGGAAGTGCTACATTGTGTGCATCCCTTACAACTAAAACTAATTACTTTTTGTTTTTGGATATCCAAAAGAAACACATAGATGGACTATGCCACTACCACCATGCCAAACTAGACATCCAATGTCCTGTGTGACACATAAACCATCCCACATTTATTTTCAATGTCATTCGCATATATAAAGGACACAACAGGCCTTGGCCATTGCAGCACTTTTCCAGAAGGCTTACTCACTTACATAAGTCCTTGTCAAAACATACATGTTGCCTAGCCCCATGTTGCAGGGTGGCAGCATCACACAAATGCAGAAAGTCAATTCAGGTGGCTGTCGCTAGGAGGAGAGGGAAAGGGGAGGGGGGAGAACAATGAGAGGGGCCTACACAACATCACAGGTGACCTTGGGGGGGGCCTACACCACATCACAGGTGACCATGGGGGGGATATACACCACATCACAGGCGACATGGTGGGGCATACACAACATCACAGGTGACCATGGGAGGGGGGGCATACACAACATCACAGGGGATCATGGGAGGGGGGCATACAAAACATCAGAGGCCACCATGGGAGGGGGGGCATACACAATATCACAGGCGACCATGGGGGGCATACACCACATCACAGGCGACCATGGAAGGGGGGGCATACATAACATCACAGGCGACTATAGGGGTAGCGGGCATAAACAACATCACAGGGAAACATGGGGGGGCATACACCACATCACAGGTGACCATGGGTATAGGGGGCATGCACAACATCACAGGCAGCCATGGGGGGCATACACCACATCACAGGCGACCATGGGGGGGGGCATACACAACATCACATGTGACCATGGCGGTAGGGGGCATACACAACATCACAGGCAACCATGGGAGGGGGCATACACAACATCACAGGTGACCATTGGGCGCATACACACCATCACAGGCAAGCATGGGAGGGGGGCATACACAACATCAGAGGCGACCATGGGGGCATACAAAACATCACAGGTGACCATGGGGGTAGGGGGCATACACAACATCACAGGCGACCATGGGAGGGGGCATACACAACATTTCAGGTGACCATGGGGGCGGGCATACACACCATCACAAGCAAGCATGGGAGGGGGGCATACACAACACCACAGACGACCATGGGAGGGGGGCATACACTACATCACAGGCGAGCATGGGGGGGCATACACAACATCACAGGTGACCATGTTTGGGGGGCATACACAACATTGCAGGCGACCATGGGAGGGGGGGCATACACAACATCACAGGTGACCATGGGAGGGGGGCATACACAACATCACAGGCGACCATGGAAGGGGGGCATACACAACATCACAGGTGACCATGGGGGGGCATACACCACATCACAGGTGGCCATAGGAGGGGGGCATATGCAACATCACAGGCAACCATAGGAGTAGGGGGCATGCACGACATCACAAGCGACCATGGGAGTAAGGGGTCATACACAACATCACAGGCAACCATAGGGGGGGCATACACAACATGACAGGTGACCATGGGGGGGCAATCACACCATCACAGGCAACCACGGGAGGGGGGCATGCACAACATCAGAGGCGACCATGGGGGCATACACCACATCACAGGTGACCGTGGGGGGCATACACAACATCACAGGTGCCCAGGTGTGGGGGGGCATACACAACATCACAGGTGACAAGGTGTGGGGGGCATGCACAACATCACAGGTGACCAGGTGTGATGGGAGTCAGTAGACCATGACATGGTTCACCCATGGCATTCATAGAAATACAGGCAGAAGTGCCACACAATCATACCAATTCATTCAATCTACATAGACATATTCTGGATGCATAAGTTTCTTCACTTACCAGACATATCCTCGTATTCTGGCAGGCCTCCCATGCCTTGGATCTTATCCACAGGAATCAACTTGCTCAGAGCCTCTACAGGTGGGGGGAGCTCCTCCTCCTGCGGTGACCCAACTCCAGTCAACATAGCAGAAGCAAGGTTGGCACCCAGCTTCCCTTTAATTTGGTGGCTGAGGTCATTTCACTGCATCATGAACTCATGAGTTGTGCACCTCTCATTCCCAAGGAGTTGATGTGATCCGTGACTCGCAGCCGGTGGACCATATGCTGAGCAGGCATGTGGGTGCTCCCTGGCCCGTGCACATGTCATGGTGGTGGTCGCGCACGTAGTCCACAAGGATCTTGAGTTCATCATCATTGAAGCTCCTCTTGCTCGCCGTGGAAGTCTCCTTTGCCTTGTTTTGGGATTGAGCCTTTCCCTGTTCTGCCCGCTTCTGCCTCTTGGAAGGTGTTGCAGACCCTGTGTGGCTGGGACCACTCAGGGCATTAGGGGCTGGACCACTAGTGACCTGTGCCATGGCATCACCCACTGATGTTGGGTCATTCCTTGGCCCTGCAGTTCCATGACCCAGTGTGCCGACGTCAGGTGTTTCGTATTGCCGTCCCTTCCCCTTGGACACACAGGTATCAGCTGCCCCTGTGTGTCCGTGTCCCTGGGGCGAACAACAGGTACTGCAGTTGCTCCCTGATCCTGGTTGTTGGGGACAGGAGCTGTTCCTGCAGGTGCCTCAACCTGGGAGCAGGGGAGAGCAGATGGCCATGCAGGTACCTCAACCTGGGAGCTGGGTCCAGGTGATTTGCTTTGCCATCCCTTCCCCTTGGACACACAGGCATCAGCTGCCCCTGTGTGTCCGTGTCCCTGGGGGGGGGCAACAGGTACACAGTTGCTCTCTGACCATCATGGTTGGGGACAGGAGCTGCCCCTGCAGGTGCCTCAACCTGGGAGCAGGGGGGAACAGATGACCCTGCATCTCCCAGACCCAAGGTGCAGGGGATAGCAGCATCACCTGCAGCTCCCTGACTCTATTGGGGCTGGTGCACAGCTCTCTCTGCACCTCCCTGACCCTGGCCACCTCAGCCACCTCTGCCAACTTTCCCTCTTGGGGCCTTCCCAACCATGGTACAGATGGATTAGTAAATGGGAGGCACACCAACCAATTGTCCTGGGCAATTGCAGTGAGGGGGCAGAGTATGTGATGTAAAATGTACTAGTATGGTGCAGCAGGGCTCAATTTGACCCCTGGCAAAAAAATAAACGACGCGTAACACACAGGCACCCCAAATATGAAAAAAGCCTGTATGTGACCCTCGGTAGCTCACGTGAAAAGAAAAAGCATTACACGGTACGGTGTGGCACCCAGCAATACAGAAAACGCATACTTGAAGCCCACAAAAGCCAGTGTGATGTCAACAATAGGGGTATGTGTTACACAGGGGCAGCCAGAGTATGAATAATGCGTACGCAACTCACTGTCGGCCTCAAAAAAGAAAAAGACACATGCGTGCGCGCAGAGGCAAATCCCGCACCAAAATAATAAGTATGCACTGTCACAGTAGTGAAGAAAATGCATCGTACCCCGAAAATCTCTGAAGTCCACATGTCCATCCACTCCAACTCACACAAGCAGTGTGATGTTCTCCTACATACTCCTTTATCCCGAATCTGGTCGCCAACGCCCAACAGCCAGCGCGTGTCATGTAACTTACGCAATTAGGCCCTTTCCTCTGATTTCACGTGTACGCGCTAATTTTGCACGCGCAAAGTAACCGTCACTCTGTATCCAGCTGCCCACGCGAGTAACACAGAAAACCCACATGCCCCTGCCTACGAGCCATTTTACCTGACTCCTACTGCCCTGAGCTGCCTCCTACGAGCCATATGCTGCTGCCTGCCCACTGTGTGTGCCTGCTGCCCACCTGCCCTGCATTTTGAGTGCCTGCTGTCAAGCCATTGCCAGTGCTCCTGTCGTCAGCCAAGTGACCACCTCAGCCAATTCAGAAGACTCCCAATGTGCCAGACCATCACCACCGCTCCACAGCCAGCCCCAGGACCACCTTGCCCACCCACACCTGCCTCGGGGGTTGCCATGTCTGAGCAAACATCTCCAGAAGCAAGTGGCAACCCCAAGGCAGCGAGGCAGAAGGCTGTCAGCTTGGTGTCCAGTCATTTGGTCGACTGAAAACTGGTCGACTGCAATTTGGTCGACGTCATTTGGTCGAAAACCAAATGGTTGAATTTTTTTTTTTATTTATATATGTGTTTTGTGGGTTTTCGTGTAGAAAAAAAAAGAAAGAAAAAAAGGGGGTTGGGGGGACCCCCCCACCCCCCCAAAAAAACCCCAAAAAATGGTAAAAATAAAAATAAAAAAAAATTCGACCATTTGGTTTTCGACCAAATTGATTCGACCAGTTGTCCAGTCGACCAATTGTTTTCGACCAAATGACCGGCAACCTGTCAGCTTCACAGCCAGGGAAGTTGACATCCTGGTGGAGCATGTCCTGGGGCATTATGATACCCTCTTCAACCCTGCAATGCGGCAAGGAAGAACGGAAGCTGATCTGGGACCAGATCGTGGGTGCTATCAATGTGGTGGGGTGGCACCCCGTGACTACCAGCATGTGCTCAAGTGCTGGGAGGACCTGAAGTCCAGGACCCACAACAAGGCCTGGCGCTTCCACCAGGCTGGTGAGAACCAAGCGGGGCGCCTGGGCTGGTTGAGCACCACCAACATGCAGGTCCTGGAGAGGTTTTACTTGCGCTGCACACCCAGGTCAGCAATTTACAGCACTGTATTGAGTCATCAGGTGAGTGTCTATGTTTTGCTGTCCTCCACTGCTGTGCAGATTGATGTATGGTGGGAATGTGCACCTTGGCCTTACAGCAAGTATGCCTCCTGTACGGATGTCTGTGTGCATGTCCCAGACTGTGCTGCACATGTGTTCAATAAAGCATGCATGATTCCAACAGTGTTACTTTTGTTATGTGTGTTGTACTGCAACATATTACATTGTGCATGTGGTTTCTTTCATGTGTCTGAGACGTGCCTTTGTAAGAGGTGTTATTCATATCAATATACATTGGGGGTCATTACGAGGTTGGAGGTAACCATGGTGCTATTAGCGCCATGGCTACCCCCTTACCGCATTCCGGGTCCGGGTTCCCGGAATAGCGACTTACTGGGTAATTCCGACCTTGGAGGACCCGGTAAGTCCCCATTCCGGGAACCATTCCCCATTCCCATTTGAGCCCCCATAGGGCTCAATGGGAATGGGGATGGTGCTAATAACGGGCCCGCTATCAGTGGGCCCGTTATTAGCTCTGAAGTCCCTTAACGGGTCCCTTCCATAACGCCGGGTAAAACCAGGCGTTAAGGAAGGAACCCGCTAAGGGACCTCCTAGTAGGGCGATTTACCGGTGCCGGTAATCCCTTACCGGCCACCTCATAATGACCCCCATTGGGCCTCATAAGAAGGTTGGAGGTAACCATGCCGCTTTTAGCGGCATGATTGCCTCCATACCGCAATCCGGGCCCGGGTTCCTCGAATGAGGAATTACCGGGCCATCGCAACCTTGGCGGACCCGGTAATTCCCCGTCCGAGGAACCCGGACCGAGTCCATCCCCATTTCCATTCGAGCCCTCATAGGGCTCAATGGGAATGGGGATGGAGCTAACAACGGGCCCGTTAATGACGGGCCCGTTGTTAGCTCCCTGGTCCCCTTGCGGGACCCAGTAAGGACGCCTGGTTTTTCCAGGCGCCCATTGCGGGTCCCGCGAGGAGACCTCGTAATAGGGCGGAACGGGTTTACCGGCACCGGCACCTTTACCGGTGCCGGTAAACCCATTCCGCCAACCTTATAGTGAGCCCCATTGTCTTTTTACAAATACTGACAACCACTTGGTTCAATGGCATAACAGTTTCAATTTTAATAAGAAACACAAACAGTTACATTTTTGTGTTTCTTATTAAAAGTATTTTAAATTTCTCATGAACTAATGTCAAGTTGATCTGTGCCATGGTTGACTTTCTAACACCTCTTTTTATGTCTTGATGACCTAAAATAACTTGGAAGAGCTCTATCTTGGGTTCAACTTAAATTCTAATAAGCCTTGTATGTTCTTGTGAGTGTTTGTGCGTTTTTGTGGTCTTTCTTCTTTAGAATTGTATATATTGGAAAAGCGATAAGAAGACTGATGGAAGTTTATAAAAAGGTTGTAAAAAGTTTTGTAAAAAACTGATACAATAAAAAAAGGTATGAATAATCCCTCTCTTCCACTGGTCCATCCTGTTTTGTTGTGTTGATTTAACTTTAGCCTGTAGGATCAGGTTTGTGAATCAGGCTTTCTCACCCCTATTTACTGTTGTGTGAGAGGTGTGACACATGGGTGTTGTCGTCAACATCATGAACAGGCATGGTGTACATGTGTATGTGACTGAGATATGACTGGCCATCACTCCTGGATGAATGCAACTGGTGCATTTCAATATGTGCACTATTCCTGTTGCCTGATTGACATTGAGGGGACTCTGATATGATAGCTCAGTGCACTGCTTCAGGACTGTCAGGTGATGTGTTTGCATGACATGTGTATGTCCCATGATGCAGTGTGTGTAGCATGCACAATTTGTAGGTGGTGAGAGTGCCATATCCAAGGATGTGATTCTCTGCTGTGAAGGACAGACAATATATGTGCACGTATGTACATTGTATGTACCTGTGTGTTGTGGAGGGTGATGATGGTTGTGACCTTTGGTAGTGTACTTCATGTGCATATGTTTTGTGCCAAACGCATGTAGGTCCAGTACCCTGAAGTTTGTGTTCTATGCCTCCTTATCCACGTTGGAAGAAAAGACCAGAGAAGGTGCTGTGGAGCAAGGCAGCAGGGATGCCTCCACCGGGCAGATACGCAAGGTCCAGCCACACCCCCTGGTCATTTCATGATTGGAGAGCAAGGAGGCTGGTGCCGCGTCTGATCCATCAGCCACAGCTGCTGAGGGGAGGTCCAAGAGGGTGAAGATGGACATGAACTCCTCAGCAGCAGGGGCTACAGGTGAGCTCACACAGGGGCAATCCACTGCAGAAGATGCTGGGGAGGCATCCAGGTTGGTGGGGGAGGAAGATGAGGCTGTATCAGCCCAGTCCATTCGGCCCGGCAGAGGGTGATGAGGTGGGTGTGACGGGTACAGTCCACACTTAGGGGCAGGAGGCAGTGCAGGTTGCTGTGGAGGTGCCTGTGCCAAGTCCTGGTCCTGGGCCAACGCCGGTATGCCCCAGGCCGGACCCATCTGCAGGTGACGGATGTTTGCATGCAAACCAACATCTCAATGCCTGCGGATGTGGCCATTCGAGACAGAGTGGAACCCATGCTAGCTGGTGACATTGTTAAAACCATTCGTAATGATGTTCAGGCTTACCATTGTGGGTTTGCACATCATCACAATGAGGCCTGGCATCTCCTGAACAGGCTAGCTACGTTCCTAGTCTTGAATTGGGTGCATGGAATGGCCACTTATGCAACCCCCTCCTCATCTTCCTCCTCTGTGCACCAGTCGTCCTCCCTAGCTCCTTCCTGCCCAGACACCATCAAGGCCCCTTGTGTACCTGTCCCAACCATGTCGGCCCCTCTGGTGGCGATCACATCCCTGCCTGAGTAGGGAGTTAGCTTTGGATCAGCCGAGGTGGTCACCACGCCGATCCAGGCTATGACAGGAGCTGTGGCAATGGAAGGAGAGCAGGCACCCAGGAACAGGGCATGTGCAAGAGGCCCCCGGACAATTTCATCAGCCCAGAGGCTGGCCAGGCAATGCAGGCCCTGGGCAATAAGACAGCAACAGACTCTGATTAGGAGGCTTCGTAACTCTGGTCAAACCATCGAAAGGGGGCAGGTATCCATGGGCGTAGGACATGGGGGAGTTAGGTGGGACAAATCCCCCCCACAATTTTAAGTGGGGGGATATAAAGTAATTTACCCCCCCAGAATTTGTGTCACTTCAGCATGTAAAATACAGCTGCAGATGTCATGCACAGGGATGTCATTTAGGGGTCACCAGAGGCCGCAACTGCGACCTCTGAGGTCTCCCTTGCTACCCCTATGGTCTCCCTTGCTACCCCTAAATAAATGGGGGAAAAAGTGTCCTTTTTTATTTTTGTAATGCAAGCTCCTGGGCTGTGGCCAGCACCATGTGGCTCTTGACTTCTGGAGTGGCTGGCTTTCTTGGTCAGGCCTCTAATAAAAAGAAGAAAAACAAGAACAGGGGTGCCGCAAGTCTAACACTTTCAGCATTGACCCTAAATAAGAAAGAATAGGAAAACCAAATAATGTGTCTTTCTGGAATTCTATACAATAATTGCTACACTCATTAAATATTCATTTCAGGCACACTTCAGGGGTGAGTCACTGATTTAGTCTGTTCTTAAACACCTCAACTCAGCCTTTCATCATTCTGAGGTCGATAAATGAGCACCAACACAGGTTGGGTGATATGGGGTGTATATTTCTTCTATATAAAGCGCTTAAGCGTAAGTGCTATATAATACATCATTATCATTTGGCCATGGACGTCTGCTTGCATTCACAGTAATTTGGTAATATGGGTCAATACACACTGATCCTAACGATACATATGGTGATCCATTCGTGCATGAAATGTACATCACATTATAGTGATATTGTAAACATATTTTTCGTAGTGTACTTAGGAACAATGCTATGTGATGCCACTTCCTGTTTTGTCAAGGGGTGAAGGGTTGAGTTCCATCGCTTCCCGTGATATCACTTCAGGGTGACATCAGGGTCGAGGTCGAGGGTCGTGTGATGTCACTTCCGCTACCCCTGGCATTTTGGATAAATGACATCTCTGGTCATGCGTGCAAAAGTACAAGTTAACTTCAGACTGTCTGCAGCAGTGGGCTAAAACAAGAACTTCTGCTGCTTGCTCATGCGTGCCCTGCACCTGTGCATTTGGAATGTGCCCAGGCCGGGGAACTGCACGTGCCCCTGCACAGTGCACCGCTGCCCAGCCTCAGCTTCCAGAACGTAGGAGAAGCCAGGCATGTTCCTGCTGAGAGTGACTGACTGACAGTGTGTGTTAATATCGAGGGAGCAGAGTGAGACTTTGAGACTCGACCTCTTGAGACCTCAGCTACCGTACTTAAGGTAAGTCAAATGGCCCCCGCTCCCAGGTGCAGTGCAGGCTGGCATAGGGAGGATTTATTAGAGGAAATGTGCCAACATCATATTTATACAGTTTCTAAACACGTACAGCACATTGCAAACTGATCAGGGAATCCTGGACTCTTAATGTTTCCTCATGAATTGAAAAACTTGAGGGTCGAACCCTCGTTTTATTTCATGATAATAGGAAAAGACAGGCTTTACCCCAGGACTCGTGAAGGTTTCAAATTGCATGCAGGTGACCCAACAGCATACAAGTACTAATTGGGCTGTTCTGTGCATGAAATGTGCACTTTTAAACAATGAGCAAAATACATACGTCCCTGATGTGTTGCATGCACTGTTCACGTTTCGCATAGCCCCATTACAGAACATAAATGATAAATCAACACCCAAGACCCCTGTGTTGCGAAACGTGCTCACGAGTGCATCGCAAACCTACGCGACTTCAGAAAAAAGCCTCCAGCTCAGAGTGATTCAATATTTACAGATTTGTACCCGCTGGTGGAACTCTTTGCATGTCGCCGCACTCAAACTGGTTTGTGCTGACAAACCTGGAGCGCTATTCTGGGAAGGTCTCCATTGTTTGGAAAATTAAGTGATTTGTTTATGTTGAAGTTCATATGGGGTACATTGTGCATTGTGGTCTTCTCAATAATGAGGGCATTCGTGAGGACCACAAATGTGGGTGTGAAATGCAAGTTGCCTCAGCCTGAACCTGGAGCAAAGGGATGTGCTCACACATCTGTGTATTCATTTGAAGCAGTTGAACCCAACTATGGTACTGTGGTGGCTGTGGCTGAGAGGAGGTGTGCCTCGCAGGGAGTGGTTGGCCCGGGTCCAGGGGGAGGGGCATGTTTAGGCTCTGTAGAGTTCAAATTCGGATTAAGGAACCATAAGTGTACTGTGAGGTCATAGCACCACTACTGCCACACCACCTGCGCCTTGTGGGAATTAAAAAGACATGATAGAGAGATGACCGTTTGGAAATCGTGTCAACTACAAAGAATAGTCTGTATTACATGAATGCATAAATGAGAAATTACTTAGACCTGCACTGCAGGTTAATGTGTAAATACTATGAAGACCTGACCCCACAGCTCAACAACCTGAAAATAAGTGCAGGCCAGTCACTTACATCGTGCTACTTACCTGGTGACAGTGACCCGAGACAGCACTGTATGGCCTTGTTAGCAGGCCTCTTTCCCCCATGGACCTGCATGCCCATGTAGATTCCTGTCCATGCTCCATTGAAGTTTCCTTTCCCTTGTTTTTTGTGTTTGCCTCCTAGAGCTCCCAGGGGTCCCTATGGTATATGCAGTATTAATGTTGTTGCTGTGAGAAGAATCACATTGCCATCTACCCTTCCATTCCCTTAGCACATCCAGAACAGTGCACTAGTTTATGAAAGTTCAAGTGGCTTATAATCCCCATTACCCACTTGCCTCCCTCAACCCCCTGCTGGGTCCATACCTGGACTTCATCACCACAGAGCGATGAGTGTATGTATACTTACACTGCATACAGTGCAGGTGAGGCAAACATGTGGTCTCAGACCAGTGCGGTGCAGGCTGGTATGGGGGGGCAGCATCCGGCAAGCGGCAAGCAACATTATAGTGTAAATAATAAATACAAGCATGTGTTCACAGTATTGGCTAAGCCTTGCCTTGACAGTGACCTGGAGAACACCCCAAAATGAGGTACGACAATGGAGCATGACTAATAGTTGTAGAAAAGCACCCAAGGATATCAAGGGTGCTCTGAAGAATGAGGAGAAAGTGCTGAGTAAGTGTACAGATGAGAGTTGTGGGGTTCTGGCCATGGGGGAAAGGGAAGTGAGGGACTGGGGTGCAGTAGAGTGGGGGAATGCAAAGTGAAAAAGGGTTGAAAGGGTGCAGAGGATAGAAAAGGAGAGGAGCAAGGGAGGGGAGAGATGGGAACAAGAAGGGAGTGCAGATGAAAGTTGGGGATGGTTTGCATCATGGAATGATCAGTCTGTGCAGGGGAGAGAGGGGTTCAGGAAAGACCAGAACACAGGGAGAGTGGTGTAGGGCAGAAGTGGCATAGGATGTGCTTCGGGTTTAGATAAAGCCATTGATTTAGGGATGTTTGTATGGCACTGCACTGGCTTCTCATTTCATCTCTAAAACTCAGGACATCCTGTCCTCTGTCTCCTCCTCTTCCCTTCCTCCCTCTACTCCCTGCTCTTCCTCTGACCCTTCTTCAGCCACCTCTCCCACTCCTTCTCTGCCTTTCTCCTGTTCTCCCCAGACGAGATTTCTAGACAGGTCTGATCTATGCAAGTCTCATCAAAACAGGTTCATCCCTGTTCCTCGAAAGCCATCAAGGACCACATTGACTCCCTGGCTCCTGCCCTGTTCGACTTCTGCAACCACTCCTTCACCGCTGCAGTCTTCCCTTCAATCCTGAAGCACTCCCTTGTGCACCGTCTCCTTAAGAAACCCTCTGCCGACCCGTCTTTCCCGGCTACCTATCGCCCAATCTCCATCACTCCTTTCCTGGGCAAACTCTTGGAAAAGCTGGCCTTCTTCCAGCTCAGTCTTCACACTGAATCTGTTGGTTGTCTTCATGATCATCAGTCTGGCTTCAGAGCTGCCAGAAGCACAGAGACTGCTTTCCTGAACATCCGTGAAGACCTGCTCCCCAACCTTGATTCCAACACTCCCTGTGTCCTCATCTTACTTGATCTCTCTTCTGCCTTTGACACAGTCAACCATGCCATCCTGCTCAACCGTCTACGTGATAACCTGGGGTTCACCGGTCAGGCCCTGGCATGGCTGACTTCTTTCCTCGATGATCGACCCTCCCAGGTTCAACTTGGGTCCTTCCCCTCCTCTATCTCTATCTCTCTATCTCTACATGTGGTGTTCTCCAGGGGTCTACCCTCTCTCCCTGGCTGTTAAACCAATACCTGGCACTTCTTGCCCACGGCATTGCCGCACTCTGTTTCAACTTCCAGTGCTATGCGGATGACTCTCAGCTCACTTTCAGGCTACCCTCAGCCACCTCTTCTCCATCTCTCATTTCTGACTGCTTGCCCAGCATACAGGAGTGGTGTGCCGCTAATGATCTCTGCCTTAATGACAGTAAGACCAAGATTCACCTCATCGGAACACCTGATCCCTCCTTTCCTGTCACTCTTTGGCCGGCCTCTCTTGGCCCTCTTTCTGCTCCCACCTGTAAGGCCAAAAACCTCAGCGCAATCTTCGTCTCCACACTCTCCTTCTCTCCTCACATCTCTGATGACTCTAAGAAGTCTGACTATCAGCTGCACCTCCTCAGAGGTATTCTTCCATTTCTCTTCTTCCCCCAGAAGCTCACTGTCTCCAGAGCTCTGGTTCTCTCTAGGCTGGACTGTTGCAACAGCCTCTTTCTACATCTGCCTGCTACTCTCCACCCTCTGCAACTCATCCAGAACGGGACGGAGAGACTTGTCCTTGGCCTCAAGCCCAGGGATCGTATCTCTCCAGGACTGAAATCTCTGCATTGGCTCCCAGTGGCTGTGAGGATTAAGTTCAATACCCGCTGCAATGTCCATAGGGCCTTCTGGGGCCAGAGGCCTCAATACCTTCAACTCTCTCTTCCTAAATATCTTCCTTCTCAAGCTCTTTGCTCATCCGCCTCCAACTCCCTCACGATCAGACACTCCTCCAAGCAACGAGTTGGTGGTAGATCTCTTTCTTCGGCTGGGGCCTCCTTCTGAAACAGTCTCCCTGCCTCCTTGAAACTTGAGAAGAATCATCTCTGGTACCCAAAGCACCTCAAAACATGTCTCTTTGCTTCTGCTTTTTGTTCCTCCTCTCCCCTGCTGACTTCCTGGCTGATACTGAAAATGCACTGGTTACCTGGTCACCCTCTGATCTCGGACCCAGGCCCCCTCCCACCACCAGTCGCACTCCTGCATTGCCTTCCTGGCAACCCCCACACTTGGGGACAGTTTTCTGTATCCCTACAGACCCACTACCAGCACTTGACTGCTGTTGTTTATTTATATTTTTATCCCATGTACTGCACTGTCCCTTCCACCCACCCCCTCCGCACTTTCCTCCTTCCCCTTCTCATGCACTTGCGTGATCTGAATGACAACTGGCCTAGTAGGATTGTTGTCTGTCTTCCCTCTGTTTCCCCTCCCTTGCCTCGTCGGGCCTTGAAACACTGTTGTATAGGTGTGTTATAAATGCCATATCATATCATACTACAAAGCCCTGTGTAGTTAATAACTTAATTGGAGCTGGGAACATACTACTAGTGTGATACACATGTCTTATTCAGGGATGCCTTCAGCCCCTCTATTAGCACTTTGCTTTTCCTTCACTGAAGTCCTGCTCTAAACCAGCAATGGCAAGTATTTGCTTGTGTATAGGTATTGGGCATTTGCCAGGCACTGCCATTAAATGTCCAGGTACTTTCACCATTTTGCAGCTGCTACCATCAGAGGGTACCTAATACCACGATCGCGGTGCCTGGCAAGTGCCTTTTCCATGCCTACATTAAAACCTAAATGGTTGGCGTTGCCAACGCTTGTTTTAAAATAGGGATGCAACTGAATTTCTGGTACCCACCCCAAGCTGAATAATGAGTTTTAGACAAGTTTTAATAGAGGCCTCCATAAGCCATCTGGGTGACCCAGAAAAAAATAAAGCAGAGCCTCGAGATTCACAACAGCACTTGTTCCGCTATCCATGTAAATTCAGTGAATACCCTGGTGCTGCGGCATGATTGCAGCTCATACACTGCTGTAAAGGGGCACACTCATGTTCCATCATTGAGGGTTCAAGAGGAATAGGATAGGATGGGTTGGTGAAACTCCATAAAGCATTTGCACTTAAAGCGCAGGTGAGAGTGTTATTGTTATTGTTATTGTTATTTTGCACTTATATAGCGCCTTATATACCATTGGTATGGTCTGAAGGCGCTGGTAGGTTGAACGCCCTTGGGAACCGAAGTTCAGATCAGTAGAGAGAGTAGGGAGAGTCAAAAAGGTGCGTGTGTGCACCGGATATGTGTGCAGCTCGTGCGGTACGCGTGTAATAGCTGATTCTTATCGGTAGGTGTGGTGGTTGAGAGATCAGGAGAATGTGTTCGTTCTGGCAGGATTAATCCGGAACGGATGTGGCTGCGTTAGGTCTGGGGAAAACGCCTGGCTGAGGGTGTGAGACCAGCAGTGTTTACATAGAATGATGTGGAGTAAGCGGCGGATGTTCGTATGAGAACAGTTATACCGAATGGTGTCATAGTATCTCTGTGTTCTAGTTGAGTGGTGATGTAAAGGAGAGAGTAAGCGTGGGGTGTGGTATGACTGGTTATATGCTCTTTGAGTGTGCAAACTTCTAAATGCAACTTTCCCAGATAGGGTACTGGGCGAACTTCTAAGTTCTATTTTCCACAGAGAGGCAACTAGGCAAACTTTTAAGTACAATTTTCCATACAGAGGCTATAGGGAACATTTCTAAATTCACTTTATCAGCGAGGCTACTGGGCACACTTCTAAGTGTAATTCTCGCAGAAGTTATTGGGTACACTTCTAAATGCAATTTTCGCAGGGCGTCTACTGGGCACATTTCTAAATTCAATTTTCCAGAGAGGTTATTGGGCGAACTTCTAAATGCAACTTTCCAGAGTGTCTATTGGATA
The DNA here is from genome assembly GCF_040938575.1 of Ambystoma mexicanum. Classification (NCBI taxonomy): domain Eukaryota; kingdom Metazoa; phylum Chordata; class Amphibia; order Caudata; family Ambystomatidae; genus Ambystoma; species Ambystoma mexicanum. The sequence goes on along the minus strand of NC_090935.1, from coordinate 837,116,651 downwards.
CACTTCTATAATCAACTTTCACAGATGCTATTGGTAGCACTTCTAAATGCAGCTTTCACAGCGTGGCTAATGGGCACACTTCAAATGCGGCTTTCACAGAGGATATTGGGCCCATATCTAAATTCAGTTTTCCACAGAGAGGCTACTGGGCGCACTATTAAGATCCATTTTCAGCGAGGCTATTGGGAATACTTCTAAATTCAATTTTCCAGCGAGGCTATTGGGAATACTTCTAAATTCAATTTTCCAGCGAGGCTATTGGGATCTCTCTAAAAGTCCATCTCTGGGAGACCTGGAGAAACACAAGAAGTGAAACGGATCATCACACCAACTGAGGTGGAAGAGAAAAACAAGGCCCAGGGGGGGAATATTATTTATACCAAGGTATTTGCATACATTTGGGTAAGCTCCTGTACAATCTACTGCATATGTCAGTGATGGGGGAAAGATGTAAAGGAGTATCTGCGAGCAGGCAATTCCTACCTCTTCCCGCCCAAGTCCCCAAGGTGTCCCCCCCCCCCCAGATTTTATGGGTCTCCTACGCCTCTGCAGGTATCCGGCATCAGGCAGGACGCAAATGTGCACCTTCGCATAAGGATGTCTTCCATGTTGGAGCGATGTGGGCAGAAAATCGTGGCAGAGAGGCAGCAGGCTCAGGAGGAGAGACTCACAATATCTAGGGCAGAGATAGAATTGCATCGGGCAGAGAGGTGGGCTGAGGTCATCGAGGAGACTTGATATGAGAGCAGAGACCTGCCTAGGGGAATTGGATGCAGTGTACAATGATGCCCTGGCTGAAATATTAAGAGAGAATGGTGAGAAGGACTAGCCCGCTGCTTTCGTAAATAGTTGTTTAGATATAAGTTTCCATTGTTTTTTTTTAATTATTTGGAGATTTTGAACTTTACTCCATTTTTTGTGCATAGTTCTTCATGTGTGGTTTTGCTTTTATTTATTTTATCACTTGGAGCTCACTTTGGACTTTACTCTATGTTTTTTTTTTACATAGTTTACTTGTTTTTTGTTATTTTGTGTTCACCATGCAGTAATGTTTTTTTTTTCCTTATGTTGGTGCTATTGTAAATAACTTTCATGTACATGAACATTTTTGCATTCTTTTGATTTATTTATGTACGCACTTTTTACAATGATTTACAGTGTGTATGAGCAAAATACAACTGCACAATACGATGGCCCTCATTACAAGTCAGGCGTTAAGGGTTTAGCTTTTTGCAGGCGTTAAAGTCCAAGGCGCTAAGCAAAAATGGGAATGGGGAAGGGGAAATGGTGAATGGGGAATTACCACCCCACTCACCTTGGAATGGGGTGGTAATTCCGCCATCCACCATGGCGGAATCCGGCATGGACCATGGTGCTAATAGCACCATGGTCCACCGCCTGACTTGTAATGAGGGCAAATATATTTTCTTAACTCACAGTCATTGTTTCTCAGATTTGTTTTTCAGTTGGCCGCTTAATTAGTCTGTTTAGTGTCCCTGATGCTCACCATCGTTGGTCGTGTGTGTGCTTACTTGCATGCCTGTGTCATGTTTGCTATCCATTTTGCGTGATGAATATACACATGTGGCTGACCAGAGGAGGAGTTTGGGTGTACACGGTCAAGTGGCATTTGCTTTTACATGTGCAGCATTACTGTGTATCGGCCCTCACTGTGTTGTGAGGGAGGTGGATGTGGTGACTGTGGGAGTGTTACATGTTCACAATATTTGCACATGATTTACTTGATGCTGTGTAACACACATATCGTGTTGCTTTCCCCTTCACCAGCATGTGTTTTTACAATTATCATTGTCTCTGTTGTTGCTCTGCATCTTGCACTGGCATGCAACATTGACATTACTTGTGGTTTTACACATTGGCAGACCAATGCAGCAGTCTCGGTGCGTGGCGCACTGTCTGATTGCCATGTACATGATCAGATCGCAAGTCATTCCTCTTTGCTTGTGCTTTCTGTCCTCCTCTACCCTGCTGAACTCCTGTCTGAATCTGCACTGGTCACCTGGCTACCCTCTGACCTTGGGCCAAGGTCCCCTCGCCCGCCACTTGCACACCCACACTGCCTCTCTGTCATCCCCTGCACTTGGACTGTTTTTCTGTATACCAACAGCCCCTTACCTGCACTTAGCCTTGCACTTGCCACCAGCTGGCCGCTGTTTGATGATTTCCTTAGTTGTTGTATTTCTTATGTCCTTCCAATGTACTGCACTGCCCCCTCTGACTTCCCCCGCACATTTCTCCTTCCCCACTTCCCATGCACTGGCACCATCTCACCTGGCCTACCAACTTGTTTACTCTGTCTTCACTCTGTTCCCCCTTCTTCTACTCGTTGCGCCTTCAGATACTTCTGTGTAGGCACATTATGAATGCCATGTCATTTGATATGAATTCATGTCAAGTTCTTCACACATGGGAGGAACAGTGATGTGTTTATTAGGATATCTGTTCTGGTAATGGCAGCTCATTGAAGCTCAGGCTGTGACACGCCTAGGCAGAGTCTGTTCATGTGGCACTGTTAGGGAGAATTCTCAAGAATGTGCTAATTTCCCTTACCTTTTGAGACCCCCAGCAACTTTGCTGGATTTCTAAGATTTTCTTTTTTACCTGGAAAGAGTGTGAGCCTTTTTTCCCACTCTTTCATGCATTTTGATGTGTGTTTTACTTTTGTGTTCTTTGGATATGGGGATTTTAAACAACTCCATAGGCATCATCTTGTTCCTGTGTGTCACACAGCACCTTCAGTACAGTGGCACAGGGGTGTCTTTCAGACTCCCCAAGGTTTAAATACCTTCTCTGGGACTGACTACCATCCCCCAGAGCATGTAAAGTTAAATTGACTTTGCTAGTCTTTTTAAATTCATAGACCCAGCACACACTAGTTTCATATAGAGTGCTGGAGGGTTTGCCTAGCATCCCCTGTGTCTAAACACTCATGTAACAGTCAAATGTTACCCTTTCCTCTTGAAATGACTGGTGGCAGTGGTTTTACAATGAACTACCATGATGTTTCTCGAATGGGAACACCGGTAGCTAAAAATTGGGTCAGCCATGTTTTTCAATATGGCGCCCATGACCCCTCTGTAAAAACAGACTCTAGTCATCTTTTTTCGTAGTTTGTTTTAGGAAAGGTCCTTTTTGTGTTTAACCCTGCGCGCCAAACAAGGTTTGGTCCCTTTGTTCGATGCCCTTTGGTGGGCTTCAGTGCTGAAGCCCTCCTCTGGTGCCTGAGTGTCTGGGGTGGACAGGACGTGATGGAGCTGCCCGAAATTCCCTGTGCTTAGTCTCCTAGAGGACCTGAATGCACTCTGGCGTGATTGGCTGGCTGACTGTCCAGCAAGGACAGCCACCCTGCTGGGTGAGTGACAGCTAGGCTGGAATGAATGGGAGAAAACTGTTTAAAAGCAGGTCTCTGGGACTTGGAAGGCAGAGTCGACCACAGGAATGAAAGAACGGAAGACGAGCTTAAGGAATACAACTGTTACAACTGTGTTTATTAGGATATCTGTTCTGGTAATGGCAGCTCATTGAAGCTCAGGCTGTGACACGCCTAGGCAGAGTCTGTTCATGTGGCACTGTTAGGGAGAATTCTCAAGAATGTGCTAATTTCCCTTACCTTTTGAGACCCCCAGCAACTTTGCTGGATTTCTAAGATTTTCTTTTTTACCTGGAAAGAGTGTGAGCCTTTTTTCCCACTCTTTCATGCATTTTGATGTGTGTTTTACTTTTGTGTTCGTTGAATATGGGGTTTTAAACAACTCCATAGGCATCATCTTGTTCCTGTGTGTCACACAGCACCTTCAGTACAGTGGCACAGGGGTGTCGTTCAGACTCCCCAAGGTTTAAATACCTTCTCAGGGACTGACTACCATCTCCCAGAGCATGTAAAGTTAAATTGACTTTGCTAGTCTTTTTAAATGCCTAGACCCAGCACACACTATCTTCATATAGAGTGCTGGAGGGTTTCCCTAGCATCCCCTGTGTCTAAACACTCATGTAACAGTCAAATGTTACCCTTTCCTCTTGAAATGACTGGTGGCAGTGGTTTTACAATGAACTACCATGATGTTTCTCGAATGGGAACACCGGTAGCTAAAAATTGGGTCAGCCATGTTTTACAATAAGGCGCCCATGACCCCTCTGTAAAACCAGACTCTAGTCATCTTTTTTCGTAGTTTGTTTTAGGAAAGGTCCTTTTTGTGTTTAACCCTGCACGCCAAACAAGGTTTGGTCCCTTTGTTCGATGCCCTTTGGTGGGCTTCAGTGCTGAAGCCCTCCTCTGGTGCCTGAGTGTCTGGGGTGGACAGGACGTGATGGAGCTGCCCGAAATTCCCTGTGCTTAGTCTCCTAGAAGACCTGAATGCACTCTGGCGTGATTGGCTGGCTGACTGTCCAGCAAGGACAGCCACCCTGCTGGGTGAGTGACAGCTAGGCTGGAATGAATGGGAGAAAACTGTTTAAAAGCAGGTCTCTGGGACTTGGAAGGCAGAGTCGACCACAGGAATGAAAGAACGGAAGACGAGCTTAAGGAATACAACTGTTGCAACTCCTGGACCGTTGGTTTGCCCAGTGAAGCCCTGCTGCAGGTCCGAATTGCCTGAAACTCCATTGACAGAGAAGCTCCTTCAAGGACGACTTCTTCCCTTGAGCTGGTGGGAACAACCAACTCGTAACCTGGACACCGTCTCCATACTGGTTGAATTTTCATCACAGTGCTGTTGAAAACCAGATAGCCAGTGAGAAGGATACCAGTTTGTGGACTTTAAGGCACTCACATCTTAAAACAAACACATAGCCAAGCTTGTGGCCTCTTCCCTGGGCAGTGCAGGAACCCTCATTCTTGTCCCCACAACTGAAGCTCAGGAACAACGAGATCTGCCAGAGCTGCCCGGAACAACTGAATCAGCTACAGCATTTCTTCACCCATAAGGTATTGCGCAAACGCGGTGTGTGAATCCTTTCTGCCGCGGTGAAAGTTTGTGAAACTTTCCCAACTTTGGACTTTTGTTTGCTCCTTATCTGACATATAGTTCTTTTTCTGGCAAACTCCTTCTAAGAACATTGGCAAAGACTTAACCGTTTACTACCAGAACTGTGCAATCCTATCCAAGACTCTGAACCACTGACTTTGGCCCAGGCCTATTGAATTGAATTGCTTGATTGTAGTGAACTGAAACTATTTGCCCTGCCTATGAAAGTAATTGTGCTTTAATTATTTTAACCTTTGTTTTTCTACCCCTTTTGAAAGTTACAGAAGTGACATTTTGCTCCCACTTCAGGGGAGCCTAACTTGTTCAGAAACGTATTGGTTGTGTACTGTAGTGTATGAGATTGTGATATTGAGCTGCTTCCTACAAGTGGAATGATTTCCAACTGACTGTGTAAATAAATGTATATTCTTTTACCAAGAAACCTTGAATAGTGTTTGTTTGAACTAATGTGATTGCAAGTCCTTTGTGAAACATGTTGTACTGCTCACATCCCTCCTGTGACAAGTCTGGCTGCTCAGCCACTGCTACCACATAACACTGTAGCACAGGCTTGTACCAAAGGTGTGATTGTGCTACACCTGTAGTCTTAATTTTGTGTAGTGTTCCCAAAGGGTACTGCATGTAATGTTGCCTAACAGGCACACATTGAGGCTGCTTTTTATTTTGTCATTGTGTGACTGTTTATCCATGGGGATCATTGACATGACATTGTCACATGGCCAGCAGTGCCTCACTTTACTATTAACTTGTCAGATGTGTATGTTGGGAGATGGTTGCAGACAGCGCTTCCACATTCAAGGATGTGGCCCAGGTGTATGCATTTATTTGTGTTTGCAGGATACATTTTGATGTGGATGTTCATGGTGGTGTCACAGCAGGGCAGCCAGGGTGTATGACACGCCATCGATGGAGTGATCATGTGTCACCATGTCAGCGTCCTGCATGCAGGTGATGTCCGGTCTGGAGTGGGCTGCCTGCAGGATGGCATCATGGGTGATGGGGGCTGGGTTGCCCCATCTGGAGAGGGCTGCCTGCAGGGTGGGGTCACTGGTAATGGGGGCTGGGGTGGGGGTGTCCCATGTGCTGAGAGATGCCTGCAGTGTGGGGTCACAGGTGATAGGTGCTGGGGTGGGGGTGTCCCATGTGGAGGGGGCTGCCTGCATGCTGGGGTGATGGGGGCTGGGGTGCCTTGTGCGCAGAGGGCTGCTTGCATGCTGGGGTGATGGGGGCTGGGGTTTTCAGGGGGCTGCCTGCAGGCTGGGGTGATGGGGACTGGGTTGTCACATGTGGAGGGGGCAGCATGCAGGCTGGGGTAATAGGGGCTGGGTTGTCTTGTGTGGAGGGGGCTGCCTGCAGGCTGGGGTGATGGGGGCTGGGCTGTCCCATGTGGACGGGGCTGCCTGCATGCTGGGGTGATGGGGGCTAGGGTGTCCCATGTGGAGGGGGCTGCCTGCATATTGGGGTGATGGGGGTTGGGGTGTGCAGGGGGCTGCCTGCAGGCTGGGGTGATGGGGGCTGGGTTGTCCCATGTGGAGGGGGCTGTCTGCATGCTGGGGTGATGGGGGCTAGGGTGTGCAGGGGCTGCCTGCAGGCTGGGGTGATGGGGATTGGGTTGTCCTATGTGGGGGGGGGCTCTGCCTGCAGGCTGGGTGATGGGGCTTTGTTGTCCCATGTGGAGGGGGCTGCCTGCAGACTGGGGTGATGGGGGTTGGGGTGTGCAGGGGGCTGCCTGCAGGCAGGGGTGATGGGGACTGGGTTGTCCCGGGTAGAGGGGGCTGCCTGCATGCTGGGGTGATGGGGGCTGGGGTGTCCCATGTGGAGGGTGCTGCCTGCAGGCTGGAGTGATGGGGGCTGGGGTGTCCCATGTGAAGGGGGCTACCTGCATGCTGGGTTGATGGAGGCTGGGGTGTTCCATGTGCAGGGGGCTGCCTGCAGGCTGGGGTGATGGGGTCTGGGTTGTCCTGTGTGGAGGGGGATTCCTGCAGGCTGGTGTGATGAGGGCTGGGTTGTCCTGGGTGGAGGGGGCTGCCTGCAGGCTGGGGTAATCAGGGCTGGGGTGTCCCGATTGGAAGGGGCAGTCTGCATGCTGGTGTGATGGGGGCTGAGGTGTCCCATGTGGAGGGGGCTGCCTACAGGCTGGGGTGATGGGTGCTGGGATTTCCCATGAGGAGGGGGCTAACTGCATGCTGGGGTGTTGAGGGCTGGGGTATCCCGTGTGCAGGGGGCTTCCTGCATCCTGGGGTGATGGGGGTGTGGTGTCATGTGTGGAGTGGGCCTCCTGCAGGGTGGCATCGTGGGTGATGGGGTGTCAGTGTCCCGTCAGGAGTGGTCTGCTTCCAGAGGATTGCGAGGTGCAGACGCGCTATTTGGCTATGGTGCGACCAGGAACATGCAGAGTTTTCACATGATTTGGCTAGGGGGGGCTGTATGCTGGACCAGGAATGGCGCTGAGGCTTGCGCTTTGTTAGGCATTTCAGTTGCTTTTTACTGCATGTGGGGACGTGCTGGGGGCGTTACTGGTGAAGCTTGCTGTTCCTTGCACCACGGCTACTGATGCTTTGGAAAATCCATGAATATGTGTGCTGCGCAATCATTTATCTGCGCCACGACTGGCACACTCTCCTTCTCAGCATGCGGTGCTTGCGCCTTATCTGCGCCAGATTCTATGAATCAGGACCAAAGAGTGCTGAAAGTTAGTAAATGCAATACATGACATACATTTATTTGATATCACTTAGGTGTGTGACACACCGAGTAGGCATCAGAATAAGGATAGTTGTATGAGCCATTGTAATACACTAGGCCTCAGAAATCCATGGTTAATTCTACACATTAAAATGCATTCAGTTTCAGCCCATAGAAAACAGACACACATACAAGGTCAGCTGCCTCGATGCAGGGTGTAAAGCTGCGTTTTGATTGGTCAGCAGCATGAGGTGAAGTTCTTTCCCAGGCACAGAATGAGAAAGCATGATTTAATCAGATGTTGCAACTATGACAAGACTCCATGATGGGAAGATGTGAAAGCTGAGTAGGGATTGGTTACGAGTAGGAAGGCGCAGCATGTTCCCACACATCGAACAAATGAAACATAAAATCAATGAAGTTCCTACCCATGTTCTTAGAGACTAACAAATGCAAGGCCACAGTGTGGTGGGAACGAGGAAATGTGCAGAGGCGTGCACAAGACAAACACACTCAGAGAGCAGACACACCCTACCCCCTATAGGAAAAAATTCACTCAGGAATCAAGCACAAGCATTAGATAGTATAAGCACGTTTCATCAGGTATACACAGAGATGGTCAATATCAATTTGTAGAAATCAACGAATATATTAAGCAATGTAGGAACATAACACATTGCATTTTGTTAACACTTAGTAAATTACATCTGCATTTAGATACACAAACCACGCACATCGACCCATTCATTACCCATTCATTTAATATACAATTGCACACTGTCTCAGAGCAAGAGGTCAGAAAGCGTACCCCATTAAGTCATATATACACATCATGAGAAAGGAAGTAGAAGGGAATCATGTTTCCAACTGAAAGTCGCAACGTTAACTGCCTGTTGAGCAGTGACATGGGTGAGAACATTCAGTTGGTACAAACCTTTTGACCTAATTGAGTTCTGCAGTTACTCAGAAGGAGATAATCTCCAAATCCTGCTGCTTCCTTAAAAGTTCTTCATAAAAATCAATAATGTATACCTTTTGGTCAATCTAATTTGGTATCATAAGTAAAGTTGCTTCCTTAGGCATGAGTGCACAAATAGTGCCTCTGTAATCAAAAGTGCATTCCTTGGTACGGTCGCACGCGCGCCATAATCCTAAATGCATTTCTTTGCCTGGGCGCATGAGTAGTGTCGTCGTAATCAAAAGTGCATTCTGTGGTATGGGCACATGTGTAGTGCTGCTGTAAATTAAAGTGCAACCATGAGTAAAACATTCCTCAAAATGCTTTACCTTTATCTTTATCTTCATTACAATTCCAGCATCAGTTCATATCATATGTGATTACACCCACAGTAGCATTCAGCCATCATACAAATTTCTAAAATGTTTAAGGCAAGTCTCGCGTTCAGTAATACAAATCAATCCAAAGAGCCAAAAAATAATGCATAAGATATGAGAAAACAAAAAATGTATTCCAACACAGACTAGGCCGGGAGTTATCAAAAGACATTCAACAGTATGACAGAAAATGGCTGGTACTATAGCAAATTACAGACGAGAAATGACAACAAATGTTACATGTTATTCACATTTTCCTAGACTCTGATTGGACATTCTGCCCTCATGCCAATCGGTAGGCACCGGCAGGCGTGAGCCGGCCTCCAAGGAAAATGCAGACAAGAAAGGCTCCTGACCGAGCCTGACCAGAGCATGCCAGAGGCCAAGGCCAGTCATTCTGCCCAACTCATCCCCGAATGAAGGAGCACTATCATTTGAGTGCGCAGTAAGCATATCAGCAGTGCTTAAACACTGTACTACATTTCCTTTCTATCATGTCCCCATAAAGCCTGACCTGATTAGCCCAACCGTACCCATACTGCAAAAGCCACTTCTCTGCAACCTGTACATGGTGTTCCCACCAACGGCGTTCTCCGCAAGGATCTATCATTAACACGCCCAGCCACGCCTTTGAACTACACATGAGAACCTGATCCACCACAACTTCTAACGACTTTTTTAACTGATCCCTTATATTTTTATGTAGGTGGTCTGTTGCACTTGCCCGCACACCAACCTTATATGCTATCAGATATGTTGCATGGCAATTCCTAAAAGACTACGGCCTAACCCGATCTTTATTTACCTATTAAAGAAATCACATTGTGTAAAATATATTCTTTTCACTACCACAACCAAGCACCTCCTTGTATCTAGACCACATATAGCCCAGCGTATACTAATGAACGTGCATAATACAAGCCCACTGTTGACTTAGCCTCTGCTACTGCTTGTTGCATCTTGTGCCTCCGACGGTAGCACTTCATTGATTTCGCCTTTGCCTGCTGCATTTCACTGTTTTAGCCTTGTCTGTTTCATTTCACTGATTTAGCCCGTGCCGCTGCCTGTAGCATTTCACTGTTTGCCTATTGCATTCCATTGATTTAGCGCTTGCCGCTGCCTGTACCATTTCATTGATCCAGCATTTGCCTGCTGCATTTCATTATTTTAGCCTCTGCCTGTTGCATTCTATTGATTTAGCACCTGCCGCTGCCTGTACCTTTTCATTGATCGAGCCCTGGCTGCTGACTGTTGCATCCTCTGTTCAGGATTTCAGTAGACTAGCTACAGTCTATAGCTTACTATGCCCAAATGTATTATTTACTGCCTACTACACGACCCACTCACTAATGCATAGTATTAGCACATCTCCATCCCCCTATCGATGACTGCCTAAAATTTGCTACATTGCCTCTAGTCTAGCTCCCACACCTACGCTGCCCACCTACTGCAATGTACAACAGCCCACTGCTTACTCTCAGTCAAACCATACAAATGTACTAAACCACATCCATCATTTTAAGAAGTAGATAGATATCCGCTACTTACACGACTAGTGCACCCTCCTAACTCCACTGGTGCCACCTCATTACTCCTGCCCCAATGCAAACTTACGCCTCACCACACACTGGCAAACATCACCCCCAGACCCTCAAAGCACAGCATAATAGCTCTGACCACATTCCAACGAGAACCCCCTCCCAGAGCTACAACACCATCGCCATCCTCAGCTCCCTCATCTTTCTCGTATATAGAAGTATGCCTCAGCACATCATGCCCAATTGTACCACCACCATCAAAATGACCACCACCAACCTTAGCTTCCAAACCGACACCCCCATGGACAACAACGACTGCTCTAAAGGTACATTTGTATGTCACAAGACATGTCTGGCATGGCTTTACTGCCTGAGACACCACTCTCTTCCCTGCCCCACGCCCTTCCTCCCCAACCAACCAGCATTCCCAATCACTCAGCAACTCCATGCCCATGCCAAAACCAACCCTATACTGGGCAGCACCCGCCGTACACGTCTCTCATCTAGAATGTCAATTACTACAAAAACTAAACCCACCAGTGTCTCTAAATGCAGTTCCACACTCACAGGACGCACCCGTCTCCAGCACCTCCCCCTCAATAACCATCTCCCTACCCGCTGCTTCAAAAGCAACACAATACCCAATATCCTTGAGATTAAGAACAGCGCTGACACCAGGCACCAGCAGACAACCTTCCCGAAAGAAACTCTTACCACTTGTCCTAATACTAAAGTATCCAGCACCCAACCCCACCCGATCCAACCTCCTACCCCTCCCAACACCAGACAGACCCTCAAAGGAGCCCTACTAAATGTCAGATCCCTTGGAGCACACGCAACTGAGACACATGACTGCATATTAGAATTGAAACTTGACTTCATAGTGCTCACAGAAACCTTTTTACACCCTGCCTCAGGTCCACAGATCACACTAGTCCTCCTTACCGATTACACCCTCCTCAGAGCAGACCACTCTGACAATCTAGGCGGAGGAGTGGCCATCAGTCACAAAACCTCTCTATCCTTCAAAGAATGTAAAATGGAAGCACCTAGTGGGTTCTCTCTCTCAAACTAGCTGTCAACCATCAAGAAACCATTCACTTCCTAATAGTCTACAGAACACCAAACGCACCAAGTAAGCCAGACATTGACCTACCCATACTCATTCAACCTAAAACTAAATACATCCTCCTAGGGGACCTCAATTTAGGCTATGATGACCCGGCAGACCCCAAAGCTGCAGCCTGCCAAAATACATTCCAGGAGATGCAATTTTCCCAAATAGTAGACACCCCTACTCATTCCAAAGGAAGAATCCTCAACTGGATACTCACCCTTAATACCACAGTAACCATTATAAATGTCCTTAACTTGCAATGGCCTGACTATTGCCTAATTAAATTCAAAATAAACCTAGACTCTGACCACTCACCTGAACCCTGCAAACTACCACCCATTCAGGTTAGAAATGCACAAAGGCTTATCCCTGAGAATTTAAACCCTGTCCCCAGCAACCTATTTAAATCTAAACCACTGGACAGGACCAGCACAGAGAACATCGCCAACCATTACCACCAATGCCTGAAGTTAGCAGTTGACAAAGTAGCCCCACTCAAAACTAAAGTGCCCAAAAACAAACGCAGCGTCCCCTAGTTCAATCATGAACTCATAGAACTTAGAAGAATAAAAGAGCACTAGAGCACCTAACTAGAAAGAAATAACTCCTTAGAACTTCAAACCAAACTACAAGACCTCTCTAAAACCTACAAACTCAGTGTGCTTTCTCACAAAGCAGAATCTCTCAATGACCGTATATTTTCTGCAGCCTCAAAACCAAACAGTTATTTACTATTATTAGAGAATTAGAAACTCCCATCTACCCCACCAACCCCGTAACCCCCAGCAAAGACTGGTGCACAACCATTCAGAATGCTCTATCCTCCAAAGTGATCACACTACAAAACAAAATAACTTTAAAAAAAACTTCTATATCTCTCTACCATGCCCACCCACCCTATAACTAATACCACTAGAACAGACACACCCGAATTCCACTTTACCCAAGTCACTACTGCTCAGGTCCTTAAAACAATAGCATCACTCAAGCCATCTAATTGCAAAGGTGATAGGTAGTCAAAGACTGCGCTACCATACTAGCACCCACTATCACTAGCTTTGTGAACCAATCATTTAAATCTAGTGAAATACCAGCAGCCATTAAAGTAGCCTGGGTCACACCACTACTTAGAAAGCCTTCTCTAGACCCAACAATCCCCACAAACTACAGACCAATAACAACTGTGCCCTTCCTTCTTAAAATCATAGATAAAATAGCCTACACCCAAGTACAATCTCATCTTGAACAGAATCACCTACTAGGGGAAAAACAATCAGGCTTTCGCCCCAATCACAGTACGGAGACCGCCCTCCTGGATCTAAAAAACGAGATGGAAGCTATCAGGGACTCCGGCAAACTGTGTATCCTACTACGCCTACACCTCTCAGCAGCGTTTGATCTGGTCGACCATGACAAACTATGCCAAACCCTATCCTCTAACTTCCACTTCTCCCAGAAGGGCACAGCCTGGATAAAATCCTTCCTCTCCGAATGCACATCAAGACTCACCCTAGGGGAAGTTTCATCAGATCCTATCCTGGTACCACAAGGATCCTGTCTCTCTCCCACCTTATATAACGCCTACACTAAACTACTGTTCGCAGCACTAGATGCTATGGGAGTAATCTACACAAACTTTGCTGATGACACTCAAATACTTATTCCCATTACAGGTAACTTGGAACAGGATATGGCCACTATCAACACAATATACTGTCACATTCCGACATGGATGGCCAACAACAGTCTCTGCCTTAACGGAGATAAAACAGAGATTCTAATAGTTGGGTCCCCTTCCAGGCTCAGTAAACTCCAACCAGACTACACCACCATAGTGATTGACGGTACACCCATCACCATATCCCACAAAGTCAAAACACTAGGAGTATACCTTGATTTCAACCTCACAATGAACAACCACATCAGCACCCTCGCCTCCTCAATGGCCTATACTCCCCAACTTATCACACTAAGCAAACCCCTCCTATCCTCAGACAACTGCCTGAAACTTACAAAACTAGACTGCTGCAATATTCTATTACTAGGCACTTCGAAAAAAAAACGAACTAAACTCCAACTCCTACAAAATAAAGCCCTCAGAGCAGCACTGGGCATCAATAGAAGAGAACATATTATGCAACACAGACACACTGGCTCCCAGTTCACGAAAGAATCCTCCACAAAACACTTAATATTACCTACAAAAGCCTCGCACAGAGCTCTCAGATCCAACGTCTACACTCAACTACACATTCCACGCTTCACCACCACAAGAGCAGGTAACTTTAGTTTCCCCATAGCAGCCCCCCGCATCTGGAACTCATTGCCACCCCATCTGTCCAATGAAACATCACTACCAAAGTTTAAAAAACTACTAAAAACTTGGTTGTTCAATAAATACTTAAACTCCAGCACTAGTACTCCTGCAGAGCTGCAACCTTCCAAGTTCCACTACTAATCCACTAGATTACTGCATTATCTTATGATAACCAATGTGAATATTTGCTTGTACCATTTATGCAAAGTATAATGTATGCAACTTTGATATGTTAACAGAGATATATGTAACCTATGCCATGATACTTGTAACCTACAATTACTTTGGTATTGAAAATCAATGAAAACTAAGATACATGTAACCTACGCCGTGATACCCAAAGGTTTGTGCGTGTAATCAAATACAATAAATAAATACAGTTCCTGGATAAAGATGTCCATTTATTAAGTAAATTAATTATTAATTAAATGACAGTCAGATAAACTCCTTTCCCATGGGGCTGATTGGACTGTACTCTTTTAAGTTTTAAATTTGTATCAGATGAAGCTGACATTTGATTTGCTGTTTCAGGAGGAGTATACATGGAGAGAGTGAATATGTTTTAGCCAATCCCTGTGTGAGATGTGACAGTGTAACAATCAATTTATAACTTCTGCATTCTCTTACCATTTACCTAATTGGTTGGCACTGTGTTACTGTTCCCATCATTGTGAACTGTTCACCACCAGTTCAACCTTGCAACTCTTCATTGGAAACATGACTTACTTTTCCTTCTCGGCCGTGTAGTTGTGGTTAAATTGGTCAACCCGTAGGAAGACCACTTTTTCGGTGGCTTATGACTTTGCTCACCATGGATGAATTTGGATAAAACTTTGCCCAAAAAGTATATGGGGTGAGGTTTCGTGGGGTGGGGGTGTATTTTAACCAAATGTGCCTCAGGAGCAGGGGCTCGGTTCCGAAATCCTGCTTCTGTGTGTTTGGTGGTCTGTACAAAGAACTGAAATGTACATCTAAAAAAAAGTGATATCTGGCTCCGCTCTGTGGGCCCATTCCCTGTTTGCTCCACGGACAAAAGTCTTATTGGCTTGCAGTATGCCGTGATGTCGGCGAACATTGGTTGCGGCTGGTGGTTGGCTGGAGAGAAGCAGGCTGTGCATTAACATTTTGGGGAAACGCTGCCATGGAGTAACGGAGGACAGTGTGGTGCTGAAAGGGCCTGACAAACATACTTTATGCCATGTGGTGGTGGGAAGAAGGGATGGAAAGGGTGGGGGAGTGAGAAGTGGTTCATCTCAGATATGTCATTAGGTGGAAGAAGACGATGGTGTGCCTGCAATATCCGTGCGTACTGCACCAATTTGGGGGTCTTTCCGCAGGCAACTACCATGTGTGGTAAATGCAGGCAGCCTTTGTTACGGCAGGATAGCTCGTGCGGCAATCTCTTACTGTGGTGACTGCATTGCACATGACATTAAAATTGTAACAGTGTGTACTACGGTTTGTTGTGTGTGGTAACCCGATAGCCCATTCGATGCATGGGTGGAGGCATTGCACCGACGACTATGTGTCCTAGTTGCAAGTAGGTTTGACAGTGTTGCGTTCTGTGTGTGGTTTGTGAGCATTGCATACATTGTTGGTTCTATGGGTGTGGTGATTGTTATCACATCCTAAAGTTTTTAGACAATGGCTGGAGCTGATGGAGTGAACACTCCTGCAGTGTGTGCACTGGGTGCTGTGTTGAAATACTGTGTGTTTAGAAGTGGATAGGGTAGAACTGGATATTGTATGTACTTGGGTAGTGTGCATTGCGCAGCTTACTGACTACTGTACTGCACTGGTTGTTTGCACTTACTGCAATGCTGAGAGCAGAAAAATATTGCTACATGTACTTTGTGGTGATGGGTGCTGCTCTGGGTGTATCTGGATGCTGAAAGCGTCAATACTTTAGTAAAACTTTTTACTGGAGGTGCTTTGGAATCAAACGAGACATGTACTCAGAGTGTGTACTGGTACATATGGAGTGCTGTACAGAAATGATAGTGCTCGATGCATAGGTCGTGGATGTCATTGGTGCATGCCTGTGTGACTACTTAATAGTACCTAATGGGGGAGTGCTGCAAAAACAATAGTGGAAAGAGCAGATGGACTATCCCTGCTTTACTGGGGTGCGACCCTCGCTGTAGCTGGGAAAGCGCATGTGCCACATCCTGCCATTCTGGGCATGGTGGGCATTGAAATGGAACTGTGGGGATTATCCAATCAGGTGTTCAGGGTGTGGTTCACAGGAAGGGGCGTACTATTTTTTCCCAATACTCTGTGCAGTGAGGTTGGTAGAGATGGAGAGATGCATAGTGCTGATCATGGGTGATACCTTTGTGCAAGATCTGCACAGGTATGCGGTGCAAATAGGCGTTGCTGCTAATTTAGGTTTGGAAGGAGTGGAGGATTTGTAGGGCAGTCTCTATGAGGGCAGTTTTGGTGGGATGGTTCACCTTTGCAGCTATGTGGACTCGGTCGCTACTGTCAACGTTGTTGTGGTGCATTATGGAAGTCTCCATCTGGGTTACATGTTGTGTGGGCCTTTGCTACATCAGCTGAATAAGTTGATGAATGAAGTGATGCAGATTTTTCCCACTGCCAAAGTCATTTTCTCATGCATACCACCAAGAGGAGTATGGGACCATGCCAGTGTAATTTGTCCCCAGCCAGAGCTCAGAAGGTGGCTTATAAACAGAAGCATGTGTGAATTTATGTGCACTGATGGGATGTTCTCCACCCACTATGAGATCATGAAGTCAGAAAATGTGCACTGTTTCCATGCAAATGACATTTCTTTGACTGCCATTGGCAATGCTATTTTCTTTTACACTGTGCAAGAAGCATTGACCAGAATTGGGTAAAAATGTAAGGAGGAGAAGCAAACAGAAAGTCAAATAAAGAGAAAAAAAAACGGTTGTTTGCAAGCACGTACAAACACACATAAAAAGAAATCCTGAGTCACCACTAAGACCACTAAAGACCCAATCCCCTACCCTGTTTCAAATTTCTTCCCCACCGTCCCATTCCTAGCACTATAAGTCGTTTCAGGATTACACGTGCCACATCCAGGCCTTTTCAGGATGGCAGGCATGGAAATGGGATTGTGGAGGCTAAGGCATTGCTCAATAAGGTTTCTGGTTGTGGTGTGTACACAAAAACTGTGGCAGAAGGTCTATTTGTACAGAGAAATGCAGAATGATATGGTTAAAGTGTGCAAGGTAAGGGGCAGGCATCCAGTGTGTATGCATGCACTGTATTTACTTTTTTAAAGTTGCTAAGATACATTCAGTGCTGCCTTTGTGCAATATTTATGCAAATTTTGTAGGAAATGGGATACGGTGGGAAAAAAATCTGTGAAGTGTGCAAGGTAAGTGGCAGGCATCCTGTTGTAATGCATGCAATGTGTGTATGATATGATATAATATGGTATGATATGGCATTTATAACGCGCCTATATACATGTGTTTCAAGGTGCGATGAGCCAAGGGAGGGGGAACAGAGGTGAGACAGAGACAATGATCCTACTAGGCCAGGTGTCATTCAGATTGTGCAAGTGCATGGGTAGGGCAAGGGGAAAGTGCAGTACGTGGGAAGAAGAATAAATAACAATAGGTACAAATGTGGGCCACTGGTTGCAAGTGCAAGTATAAGTGCAGACATCAGGTGGTGGTGGGGATACCGAAAACAGTACTCAAGTACGAGGGTTGCCAGAAAGACAGGGGTATGACTGGCAGGGGAGGTGGCCTGGGCCCGAGATCTGAGGGTGGCCAGGTACATACTTGCCAACATTCTGTGACCAAAAAGATGTCGGATTTTTTGAGTTTCAAAAATAATACCTAGCATAACAATGACATCACAGGAAATTATAAAACATACATTGTTGGCACCACTGGAGCATTCTAAAATGCACAACTCAAACAGAACATGGAAAGATGCTCAAATGTTTAAATTGTATAATTGTGAATGCTAAATTGACACCAATTCAATTACCTAACTTCACAGAAGATAATCATCCAGAGCTGGTAGGCAACGTAGCAGCAGCCCGGGAAGTACATATTTATTTCTGCAGTGCAGAATGAACATTGAGCAACATGGAGACTGATACCTTCCTCAGTCTGATAGGCAGATGCTGTGTGATGGTGGTAAGCTCTGCCACTTGCCTTCACTGGTGGTTCAACCAAGGTCTGTCCCGGCAAAAGTGCAGGGCAGAGTCATCTAGCTGTCAGGTCAGTGGATTTATCTGAGTCCATCACTCAAATGTATCGCTTACACTGCACAGACAGATGTATTGCCTAAGAGTCACATAAAGTACCTTTCACTGTAAAAAGGAGTAGCATCTGTCACCCAAATCTGTAGGCGGTAGGACTGCTTAAAAATCAGTAGCCTACTGCCTAAATCAGTAAGGTTGGCAAGTATGTAGGTAACCAGTGCAGAATCAGTTTCAGCCAGGATGTCAGCAGGGGAGAGGCAAAGAGAAAGGTTTTGAGGTGCTTCCGGAACCGGAGATAGTTCTCCTCAAGTTTCATGGAGGCAGGGAGGCTGTTCCAGAGGGAGGCCCCAGCCGTAAAAATAGATCTACCACCAACTGTTTGTTTGGAGAAGCGACTGACCCGGAGGGAGTTGGAGGCGATGAGCGAAGAGCTCAAGCGGGGAGATATTTAGGAAGTGAGAGTGGAAGGTATTGAGGTGTCACAAACCTTTTTGGGTGGTGATTGCCGCGGATACGGCTTCACCGCCATTGAGCTGTCCCATCACGTCTCCTGACGTTCTGCTGCAATGTTCTAGTTGTTTCCCTCCAATCGCCGCCGCCAGGAGTACTTCCTCCCAGTCAACCCTGCGGTTGGAGCGTTGCAACCGTCCAGCTCCCTCGCGATTCTTTCAGTGAAACGCTAGTTTTTCTCCCTTTCGCTTCATACCGAAGCCTGCCTCTCTCTTTGCCTTCACGCCTCCTTCCACTCTGCCTTCTCTTGGCCCCCGCCCCACTGTTCTCCCATCCCTCCTCCTCTTTCCTACTTCTTATCCCTCTCGGGTTTCGTTCTTGTTTCCTCCCCGTTTTTTCTTTCCTCTTTCCTCTTCTTAGCTATTGTTATCTTTTCAGCATCCCCCCTTGCTCGGTCCTTCTCCGGCTCCATTACACTGTATCCTTCTCAGATTTCTGCTACCTCACCCTTGTTCTTTATCTGCCTCCAGTATATCTACCTCGCCAAGGATCACCCAGTCTGCTCTACCCGGACTCCAACCTATGACCACTACCCCCTGGGCCAGCGTCTTCCAGAACATTGTGGTTTTTTTTTTTTTTTCCCCCAGAATTGCCTGTACCTGGGGCTGCAGTCGTGGAGTGGTCCACATTAGGATCCACCACAGCTGCTCCTCGTGTCAGGTCACAAGACAGAAGAAGGACTATCGGGCCCATCGACAAGGCATCGAGGAGACAGACACCAAATTCTCAGGTTAGGAAAGTGGCGATTTGAGTGAGAAGGTGGGGACCTTAGACCGTGGCAGCCAAGATACCTCAGAGACAGTTCAGGACATTGACATGAGGCCCCAGGGCCCAGAAGGCCTTGCGGCTAATGTAGACAGATTTGACCAATGCCTGAGCTTGAGGCCAAGGACAAGTTATGCAGTCCTGTTTTGAATGAGTTGCAGAGGGCAGAGAGTAGAAGCAGGCATATTTAGAAAGAGGCTGTTGCAATAGTCCAGCCTAGAGAGAACCACAGCTGTGGAGACAGTGAGCTTCTGAGAACCTGGTTTAGGGTGGTAAGATACATTCAGTGCTGGTTCAGGTGCGATATGTTTACGATTTATGTAGGAGATGGGTTAGTGCAGGAAACATTTTTGTAGCATTCTTGGAAGGAAAGAAGAGAGTCCCTGTTTGGATATTAGAATGGGTGGTATGGGTAAATGAAAACATTGAAAGCATATACCATCGAAGTGTTATTTGATGGTAGGTGATGGGAGAAAAGACAATGGGCCTCATTACAAGGTGGGCGGAATGGGTTTACCGGTGCCAGTAAACCCATTCCGCCCTATTGCAAGGTTCCCTTGTGGGACCCGCTCAGAACGTCTGGTCAGACCAGACATCCTTTACGGGTCCTGCAAGCGGACCAGGGAGCTAATAACAGACCTGTTATCAACGGGCCCATTATTAGCTCCATCCCCATTTCCATTGAGTCCTATGGGGACTCAAATGGGAATGGGGATGGGTTTTATGAATGAGGAATTACTGGGTCCTCCAAGGTTGGAATGACCCGGTAATTCCTCATTCAAGGAACCTGGACCCGGACACAATTTTGGAGGCAGCCATGGCGCTAATAGAACCATAGTTACCTCCAAACTCGTAATGAGGCCCAGTATGATTTTTAAGTACGTAATGGACGTTCAGTGGCAGATGCCGTGCTCAGAGACACTTATAACAGAGTTGTAAACATACTGCAGAAACAATATTCAGACCTGTACTTTGTGATGATGGGTGGCCATGTGGATGTATGTGGATGCAGAAATCTTGCATAGTTTTACTGAACTTTCTACTGGACGTGCTTTCGAATGACACAACACTTGCAGTCTGAATGTGTAACAGTACATATGCAGTGTTGTACAAAACTGACAGTGTTAGATGCTGATGTCTTGGATGGGATTGGTGGATGCGTGTATGACTATTTAACAGTACCCAATGAGTAAGTGCTGGACAAGAAACAGTGGACATGGAAGAAAGACTGCTCCTGCTTTACTGGGGTGCGGCCCTCGCGGTACTTGGGGAAGCACATGTGCCAGATTCTGCACTTCTTACCACGCTGGCCAATGGAAATGGGGCTGTCGGGATTATCCAATCATGTGCTGAGGGTGTGGCTCACAGGAAGGGGTGGTAATACTGTTTTTCATTACTCTGCATAGTGAGGCGGCTGACATGGAGAAACACATTGTATTGGTTTTGGGTGATGCCTTTGTGATAGATCTACAAAGGTATGCCCAGGAAATACACTTTAATGGTGATTTTGGTTTTGAACGAGTGGACGCATTGTAGTGCGCTGTCCATGTTCACAGTTTTGGCGATATAATTGCACTTTGCAGAAAAGTGGCCAGTTTCGCAACTGTTCATGTAGTCATTGTGCATTATGGCTACATGCATTTTGGGTTACATGGCTTGTTCATGTTTGTTCCATCAACTGAAGAGGTTAATGAATGCAGTGAAGAGGCTTTTTCCCACTGCACAGGTGATTATTTCAACAGTACCACCAAGAAGAGTATGGGACTATCCTAATGTATGTTGTTCCCAGCCAGAGGCTGGAAGGAGTCTCATCAACAGAAGCATGTGTGATGTTGTGTCCGCTCGAGGGATGTTTTTCTGCAACAATTACATCATTAATTCTCGAAATGCTGAGTTTTTCCATGCAAATGGCATTTCTTTGTCCAGCATTGGTGATACTCTTTTGTTTCCCCATCTACAGGAGGCGTTGAAAAGATTACTTTAAGAATGTGAGGAGGAGAAGAAAACAGAAAACCCTATAAAAACTGAAAATAAAGGTGTATCTCTAGAAGCACCTAAAAAAAAGTCTCTTTAGAGAGCCACCACTCAAGACAAAATCCCCTACCCTGGTTGCAATTTATTCCCACACGCAGCACAAAATCCACATCCAGGGTTTTTCAGGATGGCGGGCATGGATATGGGACTGTGGAGGCTAAGGGATTGTGCAATAATGTTTCTGGGTGTGGTGTGTATGCAGAGGACTTTTGTATAGAACTGATAGTATTACATCGAGAGCTCTTCAATGTGATTGGTGGATGCATGTGTGACTATTTAACAGTACCCAATGAGGGTGTGCTGGAAAGAAGATAGTGGAAACGGAAGAAGGACTGTTTCTGCTTTATTGGGGCACAGCCCTCACCGTACTTGGGGAAGGGAATGTTCCACATACTCCCATTTCCAGCATGCTGCCCATGGGAATGGGACAGTGGGGACTATAGGTACTGAGGGTGTGGTTCACAGGAAGGGGTGTTAATACTTTTCTCCATTACAGTGCGTAGTGAGCCGGGCAGACATGGTTGCCATTACTTGCAAAGGTAATTTAACAGAGCAGATTTGGTCTGACATCAATTACAGCTCAAAGCTATGTGGCCTGCTACATTGTTCTGAAAAGTGACAGATTGTGGAGCGCCTTTGGAGTGTGGCCTTTTGTAGGGCTGCTGTAGAGACCTTGCATGCGGAAAACAGGCCTACATCGTTCAAACAAATATATACATGTGCAACGGCACATTGTGGGGTGTTTGTAAGCGTGTACTTTCCCAATACCACTCTGTAGATTGCAGGACACTGTACTTTTCCGCTGTCTGAGGGTCCGGATCATTTCCGTGAAATAAGGTCCTACACACAGCATGGGTGCGGTCGCATGGTGATCTCGCGAATGTAATCGATTGGGACGGCTGTCGACAAGACGAGTTTTGGGCGGAATACTTTGTGCACATTTGCATAGGTGTCTGATTAATAGTGCAACACACATGCCCCAACCATTTTGGGACACACTGGGTGTTTATAGGGTATTGCAGGTGGGATGTTTATGTGTGCAGCTACCTGTAGGACGTAGGTGGGTGGCTCAAACTAATTAAAGTTCGTCAAAAGTTCATTCACATATGCTGCACTGGGGCGCTGTCGCCAGGATACAGAGGAAGAGATATGCACGCAACAGACAAACGTCCACTCCCACAACTAATTATAGGTGGTAGGACACCACCCTTTTGCTTACTTGCGGTCATTCAAACCAGTACTGTGCGCCGCTGAGTCATAACAGCATTTTAAAAACAAAGGAAAAGCCAAATATACACTCAGCAACAATTTAAATATCAATGTTTACTTCCACACATTCATGCATACCATTAGGAAAGGGAAGAGTTAGCAGAAGTGGACACTTATTGTGGGGAATTGGGGATTTGCACAAGTTGGTCGTGAGGGGAGGAAGGGATTGAGGTATCAGCGTAACGTCTGTAATCACATGGATTTACAGGGGATGGTGGGCTGTGAAATGGGGAAGGGGTACACATGCGGGTCGCGCAGTTGCATTTTATTTTGTCCATAATATGTCCTTGTACATAATCTTTTAAGGTGGCAAGATTGTTCACCAATTCTTCCATTTTGGCTTCCAGGCTGTCCAGTTTGTTATACAGAGTTTCTTTCCTTTACTGTGCCTGTATGCTGTTGGGGAAGGGGTGCCGCTTGTGCTGCCTTGCTTTCCTTTCCAATATGTTCTCTTAAAGAAAACAAAAATCAGTTAGGTGCACATGATGCAATAGATATTACATATTTTATGTTTCAGACTGCGGTACTGTTATGCTTGAACTAAAATGGCGCCGGTGCGCAATGCATTCTGGGAGCGCTCGGAACCATGATGGATAGTTACTTCATGCCGCAGTGAAAAGCTGCACACATTTTGTTGAGTGTTAGATTCATGGTGATTCATGGTGCTGAGATAAACCTGCTTTCCAAACCTGGTATGCGGTCAAGGACATTTCTGCTGGGAAAGCTAACTTTGTTATGGTTTGTTACTGTTCTCCGCGGAGCGCGTTTTTAGAGAAGGGAGGCACTCCGTTCCTTGAGGGTAGCTCTGGATTGACCCAGCTGGCAACCGACGGCTGCTCCTCAACTGCGCAAGTGCAATTTCCAGAAGTTTTGAGAATTGACTCCCCTTTGTGGAGTGTGTATATATGCGGAAACCCGGAGGTGGTCAGGTGAGACTTCAGCCGGAGAAGGACACTTACGTCCGGCACTCCTGTGAGCTGTGGTGCTCTCGGCCTGGCTGTTCCCGGGGTCTTCTAGCCGCTTCTGGGCGAGATGAGGAATCCTGTTACGATCACGGTGATGTATTTCCTTTACTTATATTCTTTACTTCTTCTGTGATTTATGTCTATATTACTTCTGTGAGTTATTTCTATGTTATTTTTGGTTGCTTGTAAGCTTTGAATAAATAGCCGTATAAGAGCTGATTATCTTCTAAGAGTGTGTGGTTGTGAGTTATTGCGTCTGTCTGCGTTCAAAGTATTTGCTCTGTAATTGCATTGGTGATTTATGTTTTTCCATGCACTCTGGGGAGAGCAGTACATTTTTGGCGTCACAAACAGGATACTTGTGATGAGTTGTTCCGAGTATTCAAGAATCTGTTGGAAAGTAGATAGGATTCGGTTGTCTTGCAAGTGAAGTTTTTGAGTAGTGAAGTTTTTTCTTTTGTCAGTGTGTTAATGCCTGTGGGAGTGATTGCAGCGTGGAGAGAAAATATATAGATATAACGAGGTTTTGTTTTGTTTGTGATAATGAGTAGTTTGTTCAGGAAGAAGAGCATTACCGCTGGCGGTGACTGTTCTGATGTTGTTATTCCAGGCTGGACTAAGAGTCCATATGATAAATTGGCCCAGGCATGGGCATATGGTGCAGGTCTAAGTGAAACATGGGATCAAGGATTGGGAGATGCCGATCCGGCTGAGGTAATGGCATGCTTGCAACAGGTTCCAGTGGAACATGGCAGAAAATGTGCAGCATTAGGTAGGCGAGGTTGGGTTCTTTTGCATGCTTATAGGAAAATACATCAAATGAAGGTGGAAATGAAAAATGAGGTTTTGCGATTAGAAAGAGAGCTAGCTGCAGAACGGCAGACTGCGTTAATGCAGCAGATTCAAATGAAACTGTTTAAAGATAAGGCTGACACATATCAGGCGGTGGCCGAGAGGGCAGCAGTCAGAGTAGCCCGTATAAGTATAGGAAAAGACGGGGAGGGTCAACAAAAGAAAGGTGGCAACTGTAATCACTACAGCTGGTGTGGACTTGGATCCGGATGAGTGGGATGGTGATATTTTAGATTCAACCAGTCTAGAAAGTAGTTCCGCAAATGAGTCTGACCCCAACATGGAAGTGAAACAGAAAACAGTGGCGGCTAAGACAGTTAGAAGACGGCGAGCCAGACCCAACCCGCAGAATCCTGCTGGCGGAATGGTGGATTTAACCACGCTGGAGGATTACACACAACAGGAGGTTGGGGAAATTATTACCCGTTTGAGGCAAAAATCAGGGGAAGCTTTATTGACATGGATGGTGAGATTACTCGATGGGGGTGCTGCAGGGTTGTTGGTAGATTCTACGGATTCACCATGTTTTTTACCACTGTCAATTGACACCAATGTACAGGAGGCCTTAAGGGCAGGACCGCCCCCTGATGCAAATGGTCAAGATACTCAGGTGTCTTTGTTGCACCTCTTAGCCCAATCATATAACTGTAAATACCCCGTTACCACAGATTGGCCCAGTGAAGAAACAAAGTGGTATACATTGAGAGAAGCAATTC
This sequence comes from Ambystoma mexicanum, assembly GCF_040938575.1. Classification (NCBI taxonomy): domain Eukaryota; kingdom Metazoa; phylum Chordata; class Amphibia; order Caudata; family Ambystomatidae; genus Ambystoma; species Ambystoma mexicanum. Next base: position 837,091,332 of record NC_090935.1, on the reverse strand, counting down.
AAAAAGTCAGAGAGCATGCTATGAAAGAGGCTATTCACATAGAAGCTCCTGATCACATGGGAGCCATGCCGCTCTCAGTTTCAACTCGAAACATGGTGATCAGAAATGTGCCACCCGCATACAAAAGTGTCATTATGACTTTGCTCGTAGGTATGATGGGCAAAGCTACGGATGAGGTAGCAGATGCCATTCGGCAACTTGCAGATTTGGGGGAGTGGGATAAGAGCGATAACAAGCCACGGGAGAGAGAGGGGCATAGTGAGAGAAGAACCGAAGGCAGGCGGCAAGATAGTAGAGACTCCCGAGTGTCCCGAAAATATATGTTTTTGGCTTTGTTGAAAGATGGTGTGCCACACAAAGAAATTGATGGCATTGAAACCAGAGTAATGTATGAATTATACAAAAAATGAGGACTTGCAGCCAAAGAGCGCTATGAACAGGTTAAGAAACAGGTAGTCACCACGCCACAGGGGGACACCTCACCTTCTGCTCGCCCTGTGGAAGAACAGGACGAAGGGTCTATGGGAACACATTCCCCGTACCAGCCAACATACGCTGATTTGAGAAAAGTGGTGAGTGCGATGTTAGAGGTGGAGTCGAGTCACACTCATTCGAAGTTTGATTAGGGCTTTGGCCAAGCTCCGGCAGCGTCTGCCCGCATAAAAGTTGATAGGCGGCCTCATGTTGATGTTAAGATTTTTTGGTGGACAGGAAATACACAAGGGGTGCGAGCATTGATAGACACCAGGGCGGAGGCCTCTTTGATTCATGGTAATCCAACACGATTTAAAGGCAAACAGTTTACTATTACAGGTCTAGGGGGAAAGGAGACCCCCGCAGTACAAACGAAAGTGGAAATGAAAATAGGCAATTTGAATAGGCAGAAATACCAAGTGTTAATTGTCCCGATACCTGAATATATAATTGGATTTGACATTTTGGAAGGGTTAACCTTGGGACTTGGCGGTAAAACGTACCAGTTTGGGGTACGTGCATTGATCTGTACACCCATTACCATAGGCAAATTGAAGATGCCCCCAGTGCAAGTGCCGGTGGCAACCAAGCGGGTAGCAATGAAACAATACCGCATTCCTGGGGGGCACAAGGTAATTTCAGACACCATCAAAGAGTACGTGGAGGCGGGTGTATTACGCCCTATTACCAACGCATGGAACAATCCTCTCTGGCCTATTAAAAAGGGAGATGGGTCATGGAGGATGACAGTGGATTACAGGGAGTTGAATAAACACAGTCCTCCCTTAGTGCCCACAGTCCCAGATGCCATTACCTTGATTGAGAATGTTCAAAAGTTTGAGGGGAATTGGTATGCAGTGATCGATTTAGCCAATGCATTTTTCTCTGTGCCAATTGCTGAAGAGTGTCAAGAGCAGTTTGCATTTTTCGTGGAGTGGACGGCAATACACTTTCACGAGGCTACCTATGGGGTACATACACAGCCCGACTATCTGTCACCGGCTGGTGGCAGAGCACTTAGACAAGATACCGTGTAAACCTGACATACAGATCTCTCATTACATTGATGATATTTTGATTCAGGGCAAGGATGAACACAGTGTGCAAAGCCAGTTAGATGTCATTATGGAAGGATTGAAGAAGGAAGGGTGGGAGATTAACCTGAGTAAAATTCAAGGCCCAGCTGAAACAGTGATATTCCTAGGGATTCAGTGGCACCATGGGCATCGAGAAATGGAGCCAAAAGCCTGACAGAAAATACTTGAATTCACCACTCCAATGAACAAAAAGCAAGCTCAGCAGTTTATAGGACTGTTTGGGTTTTGGAGACAGCACATTCCCCAATTAGGGCAGATATTGGCCCCCTCTACAAGGTGACACGAAAGAAATATGAGTTTCAGTGGGGGGAGGAGCAGCAGAAAGCCTTTGAGATGGCGAAAGACACCGTGCAGCAGGTGCTTGATTTATGGCCCTTGAAGGAAGGCGAAGTGGAATTAAATGTGTTTGTACAAGACAATTATGCTAACTGGAGTGTGTGGCAGAAACAAGACAGGAAACGTGTGCCATTGGGGTTTTGGAGTCGTAAGTTGCCCGACGCTGGTAACTCATACACTCCGTTTGAGAAGCAATTGCTGGCATGTTATTGAGCACTTGTTGATACCGAGCAGATGACGGTGGGCCATGATGTATTCATGAGACCAGAAATACCAATCATGCAATGGGTACTGAGCTCTCCTAAAACACATTGAATAGGACATGCTCAAGAAGCCAGCATAATTAAATGGAAATGGTATATTCAAGACAGAGCCAAATCAGGAAAGGGTGGAGTGGCAAAATTACATGAGCAAGCAGCCAACATACCGCCCTCAGATTACATATCACCGGAAGTGCCTGAAAAACGTGAGTCTCCCGTGAAATGGGGAGTACCTTACAACGATTTGACCGTGGATCAAACAGAGCATGCTTGGTTCACGAATGGTTCAGCTCGATATGTGGAAAGCAGTGTCGTACAATCCCAAAACAAAAAAGATGTTGACAATGACCGGGAAAGGCAAGAGCAGTCAGTTTGCAGAGCTTTACGCAGTTTACCAAGCATTGAAACAAGAGACCCCTGGTCAATGTTATGTGTACACAGACTCATGGTCAGTGGCGAATGGATTGGCAGTGTGGTTGCCAACTTGGCAAAATAATGGGTGGAAGATTCAATCAAAAGAGTTGTGGGGAAAAGAACTGTGTCAAGATATTGCAGAAATGTTATTACAAAGTGAAATCACTGTATATCATGTGGACGTGCATTGTGCCACAGACTCATTAGAATGTTGGTTTAATTCTGTTGCAGACGAGCACACCAAGATTTCATCTGTGGATGCGGAGGCTCAGGAAGACGATTTGGAGGGTTTGGCCAAATGGGCCCATCAGAAATGTGGGCACCTTGGAGAAAAGGCTACTATCAGGTGGGCACAAGCTCGAGGAATCAGTCTTCCTTTAGAAGTAGTGAAAACAATCCTTTTGCAATGTCCAGTGTGCCAACACCAACTGCATAGACCTATCCCTCAGATTGTTCGAGGCACATTGAGAAGAGGAAAATTACCAGGTCAAATTTGGCAGATTGATTACATTGGTCCCATGCCAACCAGTAGAGGTTGTCAGTATGCATGCACTATTGTGGATACATACTCAGGATATTTGATGGTTTTGCCGTGCAAACGTGCAACACAACTGAACACCATCAGGTTGTTAGATCAGATCATGCTACATTATCGAGTGCCTTTGCAGATTAAAAGTGACAATGGGTCACATTTCAAAGGCAAATTAATCCAGGAGTTTTGTCAGGAAAAGAGCATTGAGTGGCTGTACCACGTTCCCTATTACCCAGCTGCTTCAGGGTTAATTGAACGAATTAATGGGTTATTGAAAGAACAGTTGCGCAAATCTGGAGATGGCAGTTTGGCAGGCTGGCGTGATTGTGTGTTTGATGCGGTGCAAGTATTAAAGAATATGCCTGTGTATGAACATGAAACTCCTTTGATGCGATTAATGACTCCTACTTTACAGGTTCAACCCAATTCAGTCAGAGAAACACTATTGTACTGGGATATTACTCCAGGTTCTTTAGCTCCCTATCGAGCAACTCCAGAGTCAGCAGGGGTAGACTTGCATTCCCAATCAGAAATCAGATTAGACCCAAGAGGGATAGTTGTAATTGAAACAGGGATTGGAGTGCAAATTCCCCCAGAGCATATGGGATGGATTGCCCCTAGATCTGGCCTAGCATTGAAGGGAGTTCAAGTGTTGGGAGGGGTAATTGATGCTGATTACCAAGACGAGATTAAAGTCATCCTATTGAATATTTGGCATCAATTATTATGAATCCACATGGGTGATCGAGTGGCCCAATTGCTAATTATTCCCATTCCGTTGTCCATGATTAAGAAGGGGGAGCCTCCTACAGTGTTAACTACCTGTGGGGACCGCAGTTTTTGCTCTTCAGACAGTATGGTACCAGGTGTAAAGGTGTAGGTGGAAAAGCCAAGTGGCCCACCAGTACCCGCATATGTCACTGCATCAGGCAAAGATCAAGTAGTTTTAGTTATGGAGAGAAAGAAATGACAATATGTATCCACAGACAAATGTTACCTGAGAGAGTGATGTGCAACACTGATATCTCTTTTCTGGGTTTGCCTTGTAGATCATGTGTCTGGCTGGTGTAATTGTGGTACTAAATGGACTCCATTTGGGAGAGTTAAACAGCCTGCTGCTATCAACGAAAAATGTCACATCTGTGCCAGTGATCAAGGGGATACTGATAGTGATGAATGATGTTGTCCCAAAGCAGCCTTATGCCAATGCCGAAAAGCCAGCCAGACCTAAAACATGGATTCGTGAAATGCGACAAACACATCAGGAGCAAGTGAAAACAACCTTGATGCCAGTCGTGCAAGATGCATTTGCAGGAAGGCAAAAACATTCTCCTATGATCACCCAAACGGAAAATATGTGGATATCTGTTCTCCGTGGACAGTGTTTTTAGAGAAGGGAGGCACTCCGTTCCTTGAGGGTAGCTCTCGATTGACCCAGGTGGCAACCGACGGCTGCTCCTCAACTGCGCAAGTGCAATTTCCAGAAGGTTCGAGAATTGACTCCCCTTTGTGGAGAGTGTATATATGCGGAAACCCGGAGGTGGTCAGGTGAGCCTTCAGCTGGAGAAGGACGCTTACATCCGGCACTCCTGTGAGATGTGGTGCTCTCGGCCTGGCTGTTCCCGGGGTCTTCCAGCCACTTCTGGGTGAGATGAGGACTCCTGTTGCGCTCACGGTGATGTATTTCCTTTTGAATTCTTTACTTCTTCTGTGATTTATGTCTATATTACTTCTGTGAGTTATTTCTATGTTATTATTGGTTGCTTGTAAGCTTTGAATAAATAGCCGTATAAGAGCTGATTATCTTCTAAGAGTGTGTGGTTGTGATTTATTGCGTCTGTCTGCGTTCAAAGTATTTGCTCTGTAATTGCATTGGTGATTTATGTTTTTCTGTGCCCCCTGGGGAGAGCAATACAGTTAAGTACCAATGGGGTTATCATCGTACGTCATTGAATCATGAGGGACATTTTCTTCAAGCCACTCTAAGGTGCTTGCCATTGCTGGGTAAAAATTATCAGACAAACGTTAGTGTGCTTACTACATTATAGTGATGATCTGGTCTTAGTACTTTCCAGTACTTACTCCGCCCGATCATTCTTTGTTACCATGAAGAGTAGCAGTGCGGTAAGATTGTTGAAAGCAAACGTCACTTCTCTTGTTGGTGCATTCCGTTATGGTGTATTCACTATGTCTATGTGCATAAGTACACAGTTTGCAGACCTACTCTATTTTCCCTTGCAATTCATGTACACGGTGCCGTTTGTTTATGTTCCTTGTGTTTGTTGAATGGTAGCACTACATAAGAGAGCACCTGCCTTTGTGAGCAGGTTGGATGCCACCCGATGTCTGTAACCAGACGCATAGTCTGCGACTGCTGTGCACATTAACATGGTGCCAGCAGGTTCAGTATGTTGTACAGTAAATCTTTACAAACTAAGGGTATACCAGTAAAAACCTGTGAAATTAAATGACAAAAACTTTGTTAAACGGATGTTATTGTGAAGTTGCATTAGTCAAAACTTATGAAATTCAATAGAAATATGTTGTTATAGGGATGTTATGGTTACAGGTAAAACTGAAAAAAACAGTAATTTGCCAGCTATGGTAAGCTAAGCAACCATAACTCACTCTAACACTATGCACTGCAAGGACTAACACCAATGACATCACTTGTGTCTGTCTTACTGTATCATACCATGCCTTCCTTACATTATGTAACTTGTAATTTTATACCTACTGTTTGGAAGGGGGCAGCTCTGTCCCACCCCCACAGGCACTTTAGAGTGAGGTGAGATGCATTCAAAGTACATGAAGGGACGGGGGATGGTAAGAAGGGACAACTCCCAGTTTAACAGGACCCCACTCTGATTTAACCAACTATAGTCTATCCATGTAGTACAGCATAAGGTGCCCGTGCTATTTTTACATAGAAATTAGTAACCATAGGTAGAAGGGAAGACCTGAATGGTTAATGCAGAATTGCATGTGCTAGGCCCAAAAGTGTGAGACAAGATACATCCCCAGCCATGCCCAAGCTTGCATGAGGACATCCCACACCCCCAACCGCCACCAATGCCTAGACATTGTTTTAACAGTGTTGCAAAGATGTTCAAGAGGAATGTGCCCTACAAGGCCGTGAACAGAGACCAGTGCCTGGTGTGCATGTTATCTCACACAGACCACAGCATGACCTGGCCCATTCCCAGGTGACTATGAGTTATAGCATGCATAACTGACTAAAACTTAAGATCTCTGAATTTCATGGCAACAGGTGCCATTTGATTATCATCCCCAAAATAACAAGTCTTAAAATGTTCAAAGAGGATGGACAGGGACTATCATTGAAGCGACTATTGTGTGATTTGTATTGTGAGGTGCTGGGAGGGATAAATTATAGTTCAAAACAAAGGTTGAGGAACTTGGTACCGGATGGCACGGAGGGAAGTTGTGAAATTTGTGTGTGAAGGTTATACTACCCCAGAACCTCCTTTGTGCCCATTTTAAGGCCTGCCAAATGGGTAATATGAGTGATGAAATATTTGTATGGTAGGACTATAATTAATTTGTTTTCTGACCTTCACAACACCCACGTGATGGAAGTCGGACTGCCAGGGCTGGGACCAATAGGCCGGCTTTCTTTATGGTTACATGTGGAACATGTATAGGGTCCATCCAATCAGCCATGCATGTTTTTATGTTGTTGTATCATTATGTTGCTGTGCCCCTTTAAACATTTCTGCTTCTTCCTCTATTTGGCAGAACATTCTAAGCAGCCAAGTTCTTTGCAGTTGCTCTCATCTGCGTGTGGGATTAAAGGCTTGGTATCCTTACAAGATTGACTCAGGCCTTTCGTCCCTAGCATGTTTTATTCTCTCTGGTGTGAGTGTTCAGGGACTTTCTTTTGATATGCTCTTCATATATATTGTGTGTGTACTTTGAGGGTTGGGCATGAGTTTCCATAAAGGTCTCTGATACCTGATTAATTCTACTCAATGTGTAATGGTGATTTGCATGGCTCTTCCTTAACAATTGGAGCTCCTTCAGCGAGAACTTTTCATAAAGAGGGCTGGGTTGCAGCTTACTCATTCTGAGTGGGCAGGCATACTCTTCACTGCTTGTTAGGGAGAATTCTCCAGAATGGCTAATGTCCCTTACCTACTGAGTCGCTCAGCAGCTTTGCTGGATTTCTATGATTAATTATTTTCACCTGGTAAGAGTGCGAGCCTTTTTTCCTACTCTTACATGTATTTTGCTGTGTGTTTTACATGTTTGTGTTCATAGACTGTGGAGCCTCACCTACTCCATAGGCATCATCTTTTTACTGTGTGTCACAGAGCACCTTTAGTGCAGTGACACAGGGTTGTCTTTTTCAGACTTCCCACTTTAAACTCCATTTTCTGGGACTGACTACTGTCTCCCAGAACATGTAAAGTTGCCATTGACTTTATTAGTCTTTTTAAACTCACAGACCCTGTACAAACTATCTTCCATAGAGTGCTGGAAAGGATTAATAGTTATCCCTTTTTGACTGTCTCTCATGGAACATTATTCTGTTCCTCTTTCTTCAATATTTGGCTAGTGGCAGTGGTGTCTACCATTTTTTCCGTACCGCGGACAATGAAAATAGCCTTGGTACTGTTTTAGGCTATGTTAGTAGCCTCAAACTTTAATCCGCTGGTCCCCTTTTAATTTTATTTGGTTCTGGCTGGGTTTATTCACAATTTCTTTTTGTAAATGTCTTTTTCGTGTTTTACTCTGTGCGCCAAACCAGGTTTGGTTCCTTTCTTCACCGTCCTATGGTGGGCTTCTGCACAGAAGCCCTCCTTAGTTACTTCAGAGTCTAAGTAGACAGGATGTGAGGGAGAGGTTTTAGTCCCCCTTCACAGGGTCTCCTTGGAGACCCAACTCACACATTTGTTTGATTGGCTAGGTCACTGTCTTGCCAGGACAGTCACCTTGCTGTGTGATTGACAGCCAGGCTGTGTGAATGGGGGAAAACTGCATAAAAAGCAGGTCTCTGGGATTTGGAAGGCAGAGTCACCACTGGATCGAGAGAACCGAAGAGAAGCTAAAGGAAGAGGATGACTGCAACTACTGAACCTCCCAGTGAAGCCCTGCTGTTGGTCCCAATCTCCTAAACTTCGATGACAGAGAAGATCTGTAAGGAATCTTCTTCCCTTGAGCTGGTGGGACCAACCAGTTTGCCAAACACCAAGCAAGGCCTCCCTCCCCTGGTTGAAATTGCTGTGCATCGCTGCAGTGAACCGGATAGCCAGGAGGACCGGACTCTGTTTGGGTTTTAAGGAGCGCACCTTTTATTTGTCGCTTTGCTCTGCTGCTGGTTTCTTCCCTGGGCAGTGCAGGACCCTCCAGTCTTCCTCCTTCTTGTCAGTCCAACAGTCACTTCAGGAACCATGAGCCTGCAGGACCTGCTAGGATCTTCTACCACAGCTACAGCATTCTTCTTCTACTAAGGTACTCTTCAAATCCAGTCGTTCGTTCGGTACGACCGTGGTGAAAGTGTTTGAAATCTTTCGCTAAACCGAGGGCTTGTCCTTCTCTACTCTTTTAAATAACTTTTCTTTCGACCAAATTTGTTTCAAACTCTTGGCAAAGACTTAACCGCGAACTACTCTGAACTGTGTGATCCTCTGCAAAGACTCCAAACCATTAACATTGGCCCAGGCCTATTGATTTGAATCCTAGTTGTAGTGAGCCTTTTCTAGATTGCCCTGCCTACTTACTTGTTGGTGCTGCTTGATTTTGAATAAGCTTGTCTTTTCTTCCATTTTAAAATTGCTGGAGTGTCATTTTGCTCAGACTTCATTTTGAGCTTAACTTGTCTAGAATTCATTGGGTGTTGTGTAGTGTATTAAGATTGTGATTTTCTGCTGCTTTACATTAGTGAACTGTTTTAGAACTGATGGTGTAAATAAATGTATAGCAAAAAGTTGATGGCTGGAAGGTTTAGAATGAATCTTAACCACTGGCATTGCTCTGTGCAACCCTCCAGACCACCGTTCTTCACCTGCCAAGCCATTACAGAAGGGGAAAGACCATATGCAAATCAGGCTTGGCCCCACCCCAAAAGGGGCAGTGGACTCGTGCAGAAAGGGATGTGACCTAGCAGTTTGGGCTGGACTGCCCCTTTTGGGGTAGGACCATGCCTGATTTGCATATCGTTTTCCCCTTCTGTAATGTCTTGGCAGGCTGATAAACGATGGTCTGGAGGGTTGCCCAGAGATTTGGCCGTGGTTATGATTAATTCAAAACCTTCCAGTCATCACCTTTCTGTTTTGCTTAAGTCACCCGAGTGGGACGGGTATGCCCAGACGTGGGTCCCAAGTCTACCGGGCGTAGAGACCCAAGGTACTCCTCACTGATGACGCCCAACAAGGCTGAAACATGTCTGGGGATGCTTGTGGTCTCGTGCAGAAAGGGATGTGACCTAACAATTCGGGCTGGACTGCCCCTTTTGGGGTAGGACCAAGCCTAATTTGCATATGGTTTTTCCCCGTCTGTAATGGCGTGGCAGGCTGAAAACGATGGTCTGGAGGGTTGCCCAGAGCTTTGCCCGTGGTTATGATTAATTCAAAACCTTCCAGTCATCACCTTTCCGTTTTGCGTAAATAAATGTATATTCTTTTACTCAGAAACCTTGAGTCAGTGTTTGTTTGAACCATAGCAATTTCTGTCATTTGTGTAACTTTTGATACTGCTCACTTTACTGTTGAGATAAGTCTGGCTGCTCAGCCATCGCTACCACTTTAATGTGTAGTACAGACTTGTACCAAAGGTGAATTTGTACTTAGACTTGTAGTCTTAATTGTGTGTGGTGTTCCCAAAGTGTACTGCATATGATTCTGCCTAACACTGCTCATTGTTCAGGTCTTACTAGCGTGTTGCCTTCATTATTATACATGTTGATGCACTGCCTAGGAACGTAAATTGTTATGTTTTCTTTAACACAAACTTGGGAACTCAGCTAAACTGATGTATTTTGACAAAACCATGTACAGTGTTTGTCCTTTAACTCTGGGGTCTGATATTTTCTTTGTTGATTGTTCATGAACCCACTACCGCACTTCAGGCCTGGTAAGATGTGCAATCACCTTGCCTTAACCAATCACTGCATGGCTTTTAGCCTTGCTGTGGGAAGTTGGAAATTGGTATATGCACCACTTTGCAAGGACCTGGCTGATGCTTTCTGCTGAGGTGGTGAGGATTTTCATGCTTCAGAGATTGCTAACTGGGTCTTGCGACCTGCATGCATTATGTATCCGGTTAGTGTAAATGTGTATTGCCATGAACTATCATCATGAGTACCTCTTCAATGTTTCCCTGACGACTGCTATACTTATTAAGGACACATGGTTATGGTTGAATACATGATTTGTGCATTATGGCTCTCTGCAGCATAGCAATTGGCATCTCAATGAGACTATATCACGGAGTTTCTATGTGTGGTACTGCTCTCTTTGTACTATGTGCATTCGTACAATAGCTTTTGTAGATTGTATTTTTGTGCACATTTAGGGCATTGGATGCATTCTCCAACATTATTCTAATCGCCAACATTCCCCCCTTTCGTCCCATCAGGGAGGAATCTCTCCATATATTCTCTGTATTATTTAACTTCTTCTTGCTGCCAGTCGTATATGCTCTTGTGCTGCCACATTTTACATACATTTCTTAAATCCCATCCGCATATGCCTTAATCCCATGGGCTGCTTCTTTAGAGACTGTTTTCCCAATTCTCAGTAGTGTCTAAATAGCATTCTAAGTATTTTCTAGGTCAGGGTAGTGCCCAAAGGATGCCCTCTTGGCAAAAGTGGCTATCTATTGGGTATATCTTTATTTTCCCAATCAGTTTGGCAGCTTTCATCTTTCCAATGAGGAGTGGCACTACCTGTCATAACTGTAAGGAGGTTAGGTTTATTTCCATGAGACACACAGTAAGTCATTATTTGGTAAATGCACCAGATTATTATCATAAAAATAAGTATAGGAAACACAACTTGGCAGACATTAATGAGCCACTGGGGAATCTATGAAGTAAAGACTGACAAGCAGTCGTCATCTTTAATGATTCCCCCGCTGCTTCCATGTCCGTTTTCAACTTGGACATTTGTTTTATTGTGAGCGTCAGTGTGCCATTGTTGGTATTGTTGTGTGGCACTTAGGTGTAGCACATTCTGCTGATCTTCCTGCAGACACTGCCCTACATTGCTGTTAATCAATTCAGCACCATTCGGTTCTGTAGTTCTTTAAGCCTGAGTGCACAAAGCTCCTCTCTTATTGCATTAAATCAATTTTCTGCAGCATTTGAAAGTTCCATCAGGTTCCAGCAGATGATTTGGATACATTTTTAGTTTTTTGCAGTTTGTATTCCAGGAGCTAACATTGAGGTGAAGAAAACTTTAGTTTTTGAAAAGAGCCTATATTGTGCTTGCATCTTCTCCAAGGCGTTGTCTGCTTCCTTTGAAAAGTAATTCAATCTTTTCCTTCTTTTCGGTCTGTAGGGCAATATGTAAATATGGGCACTACTATTCAGCACTCTAAACCTGCATGAAAATACAACCTGCAAACACCCCTCTAAAATAGACACCAAAGGGAAGAGAACGAAATTAATAAACAGCCTATTCAGTGACAGGCATAACACAACAAGAAATGACAGTTACATATTGATTTAGCTATAGAATATCTTTTATAGTCAAGCATACATGTGCTTTCAACCCACCTAGCAGCAGATTGCATCAGTTTAAGAAATATTGAAAGAGGTGTGCAGAGTGTTGAAATACAGGAGTGCCGCCACTTCCTATTAGTTAAACGCATTACATGAGAACTCCAGAATTTAGTCAGCCTTTCTCTCTTAGAAATAAAGGTAAGGCTCTTCCACTTCTGAGCATAAAACAGCAGCCCGGTTTTTATGGAAATACACACACATTAAATATTACAAATAAAATATGATTCTTTGCTTCATGGCTAGATTAGCATCATATCATTTTAGTTAGAAGAGTCTATAGGAAGTGTCCATTATTTTACTTTAGCTAAATGCAACACACATAGGCTATAATTTAGTCACCTTTCCTCAAAGCATGAAATCCTTCTCTCAGAGCATAATATTCCAGAGTTCATTGAACAGTTTGCAACATTGCACGGTCAAAAGCCTAATGATGCACAGAAACTGGCAGCGCACCAATTTTGAAGTAACACAACCTTTTTCCACTTAAGTTAAGCTTTCAATAGTGAACGATATAAATGCAACTTTAAAAGAGAGTTACAAAACTATCAAGTTTGCATAGTCATATTTCAGATGAAATATAACAATTTGTGTTTTTAGGCTAAAAGCATGAAGGTCGCACTCTTGCAGAAACTGAGTAGCCAGACATGTTCATAGAGATAGAATGGGTGCAGTACCACAATGCTACCTTTGGACTAAATAAGCATATGCAGCACTCTCTTTTGCAAGCAAATTGTTATGCAGAAACCATTATTCACAGCTCAGTCCTTTTTATGAAGTAGTGAAAACACAGACATTTCCACATGAATGCTGCATTAATAAAAGACAATTTATGAAGCTAGACCACAAATGAACACATATTACTTTTATCATAGCATTAACCAGGTGCCTGATGTCAGTACAGTAATTCACATTTGAGTCACATTACTTGAATGCACTAGGAAAATAAAAGCCCATTTTGTGACTAGTGCATTGCGCAAACACATTCACACGTGTATGAATGAGCTAAGCATGCTAGCACTAAGCCCTGCATGTATGGTCAGGGACAGGGACAGATGACTCATGGGAATAGGAAGATGCATGTGAATTAAGTTTCCACTGAGCCGGAATGAAAATATGTATTGAAAACATAGACTTTAATGGTGGAGTATAGTGTTTTGGTGCTAAATCGCAAAGTAGTCCAGACAAAACTCGAAAGTTATATTTTATGTCTCTCACGAAGATAATTGGTTCTAACAATTGTAATCATTTCACTCCACTCTTACACCTACTGAAACAAACAATGGTAAATGTAGTTCAGTTAGATACCTGTGTCTAATGCTTTTGACCAATAATAATGTGTGTGAAATACAATTACTTCATCAGAGATGAGCTAACCTGCATATCTGTCATTCTGCCACATGTTTAGACTAGGCCAATGAAAGTGCACACTGGGTGATATCATGTATATTGACACTCACACAGGCCAATCAAGGTGAAGTTGTTCACATCTGGTGAGGTTTGCTTTCTGTAAATCACAATATAAGCATGTACTCACACCATTACAAACTGAATGTCTGTGGATATTTCCCTGCCTATGCAGTTTGCAATACAGTTTTGATTTTTCTTGTATCCTGTGCATAGCATTTTTTGGCACTTGGTGTATATTTATTGGCAGAAGAAAGGACCTGCCATATAGCTCTTTGTGAGTTTGTCTATCTTACAATTGTTGGGGGCTATGCAGGTGACTGACACTGTCCTTTGGGCAATTTTACATGACTTTCTGGAATCCTCATTACAGCAGCATGCAATGTTACTAATGAGAAAAGTCTGTTCCCTGAGGGTATAAGGTAGGCCTTAGTTCCACATTGCCAGAGAAAGTCCATAATGGTAGTGGTTCCTTCATTTAGTGCTGGCATCACATATGTTTGATTGTGTTTCTTATTGCTTGCAACTGACACGCTTCCTTTGCCCCTAAAACAACATGAGGATTGAGTGAGTTTCTGTACTTTTACTGGTTGATCATGCTGATGTAGACTGGTCAATTTGTTTACATGCAATGGCCATACATTTCTACAACTTTCATCTGACTGCATTATTTCTTCTCCTGAAAATCCCATCAGTCCCTCTGCATTACAAACTGACTGCTCCTTCACCCATTTCCTGTTCAAAGATGTTGCTCCTTCTATGACCATCTGTGATTTTGCTGGACCATGTGTTTCTTTATACTTCCCCATCCCTTCAACTTTGGATCTCCTTTTCATCTTTAGTTGAAATGTGTGTCCCTGAAATTGTCCTTGCATTCTACAAATGATCTAGTGTGCTAAGCACACTGCTAAAGTTCTTGCTTCCTTAGATAAGAATAGTCTGGGTGTGCCAACTGCACGTGGAATAAACCCACATATGTAACATGACTCATTTACCTGGGACCTACAAGTGACTTTAATTAAGTCATACCACACGTTTGTACCATCAGAATGATATCTGTCTATATGTTATAAGCTTCTTCATTCAAGAAGGTCGCAAGGTTATCCCTAACATTACATAAAATGTCTACTTTTGTATAACGTCATTAATTCCATAAGTGAGCAAGAAAGAATAAGAGAAAAAAATAGATAACATACCCCTATAAAAACAATCTTGACATTTCTACAATTATTTTCCTTGGCTTCTTGGATATTGACTGGTGCACTTTTTCTGCTGAGCTCAAAAAGGGTTCATTCTCCTATTGCATGTGTTTGGAGTCTTTTAGGAATACTCAACTTTGGTTTTCGTTTCTTGTTTGAGCCCTACCATCTGTTGCTCATCAATGCTGTGGTGTTGTTCTGGTGTGTTTTTTCAGATAAGTTAAATGGAGACATCACTATGATTCCTTAGCTTTGCTGCAGTTGGTGTTGCTTTCTCCACTTCAAATGATCCAGTGAACTTTGGTTGATTCCAACATCGTGTGTGCTGTCTTGGGTAGACTCTGTCACCGGGTTGTAGCTGAAGAGGTTCTTCTGTTGCTGTGTCCTGCTGGTCAGTTGGGACCCAATGGTGCAATTTGATGTCTATCTGTGAAGAAATGAGCTTAGCACAGGTTGACATATTCTTAAAATAGAGATCAAAAATGCATCAGACGCTGTTCATGAGGGTGCATGCGGGATATGCATCCTCCCTCCGGCATCACTTTGCGGGCTGTCAGGCGGTGGTCCTTACTTGGCTGGTTACACAGACTGAACAGTGCTAAAGGCAGGCAATAGATCCTGCTATTTGTGAGGTTTTCACAAAGTTTGACCAACTTTAATTTGAGCAAACAGTTCACCCACTCCACCATTCCATTTGCATGAGGTTGGTAGGCATTGCACAGTTTATGTCTAATTCCTAGCAATTAGGTAATTTCCCACAAAAAACCCATTCACAAAATGGGGCCCATTGTTGGATCTTAGAACTTCATCGATGCCCCATCTAGGAATACCTCTCTAATGAGGAATCTTGCTGCTGATTTGGCATCTGCATTCACACAGGTACCTGCCTCTATCCATCTTGAATATGTGCACACTACCACTAGTACATGCTGCACATATTCACCATTTGAATATAATCAACATGGAGCTCCTTGAAGGGCCCTGGGGTGGGGCAATGTTGCCTTTAGTGTCTTGATTGTATGTACATGATCAAACCGGCTGCATGTGTTACACTTTGCCACACATTTGTTGACTTGTTCGGCTGGATTAGACACAAACAAGTCCTCACTAATGTCAGAAGCAATGGGCTGCTTAGGTGCATGCATAGTAAGGTGGAGCTGTTTTAAGAAAATGTTTAGTAGCTGTATAGAAATCACTACTTTACCTGTGCTGTTTTGTGTCCATATGATATCAGTGGGTGACAATGATTGCCTCTTTTTACCCATAATTCTTTTTCTTCTGCTGGGGTTCTTTCTTGATAATGCTATTTAAGCTTATCAAAGTCTTCTTTTCTGTACTGCTCTGAAAGGGGTTTGGCTATCCTCCATTGTTTCCTCTTGGCGTTTGGCAGCTGCATCCACAGCCGCATTTCCATGTGAAATCACATATTTCCCTTTAGAGTATGCTGCACACTTCACAATTGCTATGTGAAGGGGTCCTTTCAATGCTTCTATGAGTCTAGGTCACAGCATTGCATGTTGGTCTGGTGACCCATTTGCCCTTCTGTAACCTCTTTTCTTCCATCTTGACAATCCTGAATGTACTGTAGATGTCATGTATGCTGAGTTGGTATAGATGATGATATCATCGTATGCCGGTATTTCTAGGGCTTCTATGAGTGCTACACATTCTGCTGCATTTGCTGAATAGTGTGAGGGTAATCTCTATTGCATTACTATTTGGTATTTTGTCTTCTTGGTCCTTCACATATTTTATTGCTGCTTCTCCTGTGTGTCTCAGGCATTGGTCTATGCTTGATGACCCATCTACATAGACCATTTCCCCTGTGTCAAGGGGGTCCTCACTCAAGCTGCTGTATTAGTCTGCCTCTTTTTCATAAATTGCACAGTCATGAACCTCTTCATGTGGCTCTATTGGTGTGGATATGTATGGTACTGAGTTGACTGTGTGGCATCTCACTATGGTAATGGCTTGGTTAGTCAAGATTACTTCATAACCACTTGTTCTCTGGGTGTTGAGTGTTGATGTGTTTCTCATTAAGATGGAAAAGACAGTGTGCTCAATGTACAAAGTAAGTGACCATCCCATAATGATGGTTGTAGACTTTTGTACAGCAAATGCTGCAGCAGCTAATGTTTGTTCATATGGGAAGTGGTCTTGCATTACTGAGTTTAAGATGCCACTGTAGTATGCCAATGGCTTGTCTTTTATGTGATGATCACTGTGTGAGTATTACTGTCATAACCTGTCAATTTCAGTGTGAGAATAGGAACAACTGTTTGTTGTAGTCTGGGGTTGCTAGTACTGGTGCACTGCTGATTGCTTTTTTGAGTTCCTCGAAGTATTTTACCATCTCCTCGGTCCATTCAAGTAAGCCTTTCATCTTGTGTGCTTCCTTAAGTGCCTGCAATAGGGTTCTAACATGTGTTGAATAATCAAATAACCATGTTCTGCAATAATTACACAGGCATAGGAATTGCTGCATGTCTCTGCTTGTCTTAGGCTGTGCTGTGTTTTTACTGCTGTGACTCTGTATGGGTTTATAATTCTTCCTGATGAGGATATTATCTTTTCCAAATATAACACTTATTTCTGGCAGTATTGAAGTTTGTCTTTGTCAGTTTGTACCCATTGTCTGCACGTATTGTCAGGAGTTGTATTTTGTCTTTTCTGCACTGTTATTCTTTGAGGCTGCACACTAGTAAAATCTTTTACCATTAACACATGTGTGCACTTTGTTTAATTTTACCGCCCACCCACTGAAATGCCATCTTTTAATGAGGAGATTATTCATCTTCTAGCCCCACTGAATCAACCTAATACCTGCACCGTCTTCTTAGAGGATTTAAACGGATGGAAAGGAGACTTGAAGGATAAAGATGCCATTGAGCTTGAATTAGAACTGGCCAACACAGGCATCCGGATCCAAAATCAAGAACCAATGCACTTAAAATGACATATTTTAGACTGGGTGGCGACATGTAACATTATTGTAAGTGAAATCGAAACCAAAGCATGTATTTGGTTGGATCACTCCATTTTAGATTGTATTGTAAGACTTCCAGAAACAACTAGTGTCAAAATGTAAGTACAACAAATAAAGATGTAACTTTGGTGCATGGACAGTGGCCTGGCCCTCGGCAAGGACAAATCTCTACTCTGATTTGCCTATTGTGAAATGCGGCATAGCCGAAGCCCTTGCCCCATGGATTGTGGAGACTGGCCATGGCTGCAAACCATGAGCACTGGCCATTGGTCACATTATGAGGGTATAGTGGACACTGAACTAGGATGTAGGGTAGGTGCAGTGGATAACGTTGGTGATTAGTGGGGCCAGGGTCATGGTCAAGCCTCATGACCTAGACAATTCAACCATGACTTGCATCCCCAGCATGCGCTACTGATAATTATACTATGCATTGCAAAAACTATGGGCTCATTACGAGTCCGGCGGTAACTGAGGTGGTAACAAGATGTCAGGGGTGAACAGGAGACCTATCAGGAACTACTTAATGTATTAAAGAATGTTCTCATCTAAGGAAAACGTTATATTGGAGTGTTGTTGTTAATACAGGAACCTAATCATACCTACACCTAGGCAATGGCTGCAGCATGCACAATAGAAGTACAATATTTTTAATCTGGTAATTTTGGATAGTAAAATAATGAATGCTATTTTATCAGAGTTTTGAGTAATGCTAAACATGGAATACATAGCTAATAATTCAAGACTTACTACATACTTGTGTTAGTACAAACAAAACATGAGCAGACCCATAATGCAAAAAAAAATCAGAGGTACATATAGAGAAACTAAAGTAAGAAAGAAAGAAACAACATCACCAGAAAATGTCAATAACATTAACCTTCATCATCATGTATACAAATTAATTGTGTGTTTGAGGCCTGCTTATTGCTCCATATATGTGCATCATGATATCAAACCATAAGGAAAGTACTTTAAGAACGTAAAAGAAGGTTAAAGTCTAGATATATAGAACCTTTTCAATTTTCATATTTTGACTGTCAATGAACAAAACGGCATGTCTTAGATATGTCAAGGTACAAAAACAAGTGGCCCAGATATGTGATGTCATCAGTGATGTTGTAATAAAGATGCAAGTTCAACGCATTATAAAGGAACACACTTATCAGCTCTGAGAGTGGCACTGTACAAGGGGAGGGGGCTCTTTCTGATATCTTTGAAATAGAATCCATAATGAAATGAATCCATAGATACTGGGGCACAGGTAAATATAATCAAATGCAGTGTTATGACGAAATGTGGTCAATAGGCCTTAAAAACTTGCTTTTGCAGAAAACGTGTGTTAGCCTTTTGTGTGCAGACAAAAACGCTGTGGCTGGAGATTCAGTGCACAATCTGTGATCCCAGTCCGGTGCTAACAGAACTCTACAATGGTTGTTATTTTTCAAAGTCATATATGAGAGCTCCCAGGTTCCGCCAAACGAATAATGATTGCATGACCATTTTATAATTCAAAAATCACTTCTAATATACGATTTTCTAATGGAGCAGAAAATAAACACAGTGGTTTAAAATTGTTCCATGGGAAAAAGGTTAGTGTATTGCTGATATGCAACATTTGTGTAACAGTGCATTCGTGGCTCAAGACTCTGGCTGTGACATGGTGGTAAGTGCTTCTCATGAGAACCAGGGTGCGGCAACCAGGTCAGTTAATTAAAGTTCCTCTGGTCATCTCAAATTGTTTCAATTAATTCACTTTTGGCTATGGGAAGTTGGGGTGGATTGTGACGTCACATGTTATAATTGAGGGCAGTGTGGGAAGGTTTTTGGAACATAATGTATGCATTTCTATAAGGGGTTCAGAGTGTGAACTCCAATCTGCTTTGTTTGGGGAGATTCTTTCATGTTTCACGATCATGAATACTAATTACTTTGCATTGTATACAAGTTCTAGATTAAGGGGCATTTCTTTGACAGTGCCTTTTCACACAGTTCTGTTCCATATCTGTTTGAATTTTCTTGTCCCATTTGCGTCTGGGGTCCTGAATAAAACTGTGTTGCTTCTAGCATTGGCGTACACTCTTTTTGGACTACTTTTGTAATGTTTTGGTGTGTTTCTCGAGGCGACCCGTTACACATTTTTGGAGGCCCCAGTGAGAGATCTTAGCCTTTCAACCGAGTCATGGGAATTCCAGCCATCTTCCCGGCGGAGTGCGGGACAGCGTCCGTTGGCCAGTACGAAGATCTCTAGTACAATGGGGGTCTCTGAACACTGAGTTCCCGAATGTCCATCTGGTGCGGTGCTGCCTTCACTCTAACGGAAGTGCAGTCCTTTAAAGGGAGACTCTGAGGTCAAGAGAAGTGAATAATCTCCTTAAATGATATGTGAGTATGCCCATGCACGAAAGTGAAAAGGGCGGGAGGGATTATATTGATTGTTTATAGGACACACACTCATTAGTATTGGAGGGTGATTGACTGTAGTATTCATAGATGTTAGGTCTGCCGTTCTGAAAGGGAGCAGATGGACGGTGGCACATCTGCGCTAGAGCAGAGGGTTGCATAGAAAGTGGCAGATCTTGTTTGACAAGAGTTGCGTGTAGTTGTTGTATTATATATTTTATGTGCCTGTGGAAAAACAGAAGAGCTAGAGCTGAAATAACTTGTAAATAGTTGCAAAGCTGCGTAGTGTGAGTAAATGATGCAGTTGAATGAGAGGATTGTTAAGGTGGTGGGCCTGGGGAGAAGGCCATTTCTGTACTAATATGATATAACAAGGCAGGTCTGTGGAGAAGGCCATTGTGTGCAAGCATTGAGTGTGAAGTCTGAAAGGGCAGAGCCTGCGGAGAAGGCTGGAGCAAATGAAAATAGAGCGATCAAGTGAAGTGTTAAATATAGAAATTGTGCAAGTGGGACTGCTTGAAGTAGGAGCATTTAAAGGCTTAGAATAATAAAGGAAGGATGGAAAAGGGAGAAACAAATATTTCGATAAAAAGGATTAAGGTGTTGATGATTAAGCCCTATTGGATGGATGCCCCATTTAATCACATTTGCAGAAAATTGCCCCAATATCGTGATAAAATATCAAAGTACCATTTTGATTGGGTACATGGCAAAGTGGGAAAGTGTTGAATGGCATGGGGCAGGAACGTTCGAAAAAGATATTATAGAAAGTATGTATTCATACTTGCCAGCTACATACAAAGGAGCAAAGCTTAAACAGAGACATGATATTCAGGGCTTTGGAAATTGTATGAAGGAAAGGAAAAAGGGGCAGAGAAAGTGAAAGAGGAGGAGCAGGGAAGTGCACCGCCCGCTCCCTATACAATATACCCATTATTAAAACCAATGGAATAACAGTGAAAGAGATGCAGCAGTTGTTGGGCTTGTCCATTCCATGTACACCAGGCCATTGTTCCATGTACACCAGACCACTGTTGCAAGCTCTAAAAGAAGCACAGAAAACACACACATAAAATAGACAGTTGAAATGGGCAAAAGCTTTGATTAGCTAAAACATGAGTTAGCACACACACCAGTGTTAGCAACTGCCAATTACAAAGAAAAGCTTCAGCTGTTGTAACATTAAGATGGAAAAGTAATGACAGCAGTACTGGCACAGAAAAAGGGACAGGGACACAAGCCACTTGCATATTACAGTGGGTCAATGGATGCAGTGATGCAGGGACATTTCCCATGTGAGCAAGCCTTTGCTGCTGCTACATTTGCTATTTAGAAGGCTTCCATGATAACTGTGGGGTGTTCAGTAGTTTTGTCCGTGGAAAACATACATCATTTACAATACTGGAGAAAACAAAATCAACACTGACAACTCAGAGATCTTCAGGGTGTGAGATAATACTAACCAACCATGCAATAGAAGTGGTGAGATGCAGTACCCTAAACCCTGCAAAGTTAATTGCAGAGACAATAGAGGAAGGGGATTATGTACATGAATGCATAGCATGCATAGACAAGAGTGAAGGTAACCCTTGATTAAGGAGGAACTGATAGACGGGCGGGACATGATTGTCATTGATGGAAGGTCCAGCATTGATCATACTACAGGACAAAGACATTCAGGTTCCAAAGTTTTGGGGCATAGACAAGGAGTACAGAAAGGGGAGGAGTTGATAGTGTACCACAAATGCAACTCCCAAACCATTACTCTGCACAAGCAGCAAAGCTGGTGGCCTTGATTGAAGCACTAAACATGTCAGAAGGTCAAGCAGTGAACAGCTTTGATTTGCCCAGGGTTAGCAAGATGGGAAAAGAGAGGTTGTAAAAGATGTGTTGTCACTCACATACACCATGCAGAATTACTGAGTAAACTACTAGAAATGTTACTGCTCCCAGTAGAGTTAGCATTAATAAAGTGCAAAGCTCATACAGGAGGTCAACATTTTTTTTCACTTGTAAAAGAAGCAGCATATCTGCCAGAGGGGTCACATGTGCTGTTCCATAGTGAAAAGAAAAACATACCTATAACAGAAGTATTACAATTGAACAAATAAAAAGATACATTGCCAGATAACGTTAGGGCAATCCCAATATTGCAGATAATTGAGTTGCAGGGAGAATCATCAGATACTGAAAAAAGATCTATGAAAGAGGCGAGGATGTTATTTGTCCCCAACAGACTTGATCTGGCAACACGATAGCACAGGAAAGGTTGTTATGCCGATAAATCGGTTACAATTGATATTGGAACAGCTTCAATACCCTGCTCACACATCAAAAGAGAATGTGGCTGGAGGGATAAGTGAAGAATGGTTTAAGCCAAATTAGTATGAGTATGTCACAGAGTTCGTAAATAACTGTGTGACCTGGCAGAAATGTCTACCAGGTCACACATTGAGAGTTGTACAGGGAACATTGCAGCAACCGGGAGACCCCATCTGGCACTTGCATATCGACAATGTTGATATGCAAGAGAGATGTACTTTTTACAAGTACCTGCTTATAGCTATGTGTCCATTCTCACGTTGGCTTGAGGCTGGCCCCTGTGCCCAAAATCATAATTACTCTGCGGCTACATTTCTTGTGAGGGAGGTGTTCCCATGGTGGGGAATTCCAGATGAAATTTGTTTGGATAATGGGCAGAACTTTGCTAATGATTTAATAAAGGAAATAACAGCACTGGGGATAAAGCATAAACTATGCACCATCCTCAAGCAAATGGTTTCGTAGAAAAGATGAATGAACTACTGACGATGCGATTGGAAAAGCTTACACAAACGCTTGAAAAATCATGGGTGCACTGCTTGTCTCTTGCTTTGTTTGCACTGAGAAATAAGTCTTGTGGAGATCACAACCTGACTCCTCATGAGATATTTATAGTGTGGAAAATGCATGCACCTATTTTGCTGTCACTTACAATGTTTGTGCTCACAGCAGCTTTAATGGATGGAGGCTCATCCTTACAGATGCAGTAAAGATATAACACTACATATAAGCCAAAAAAGGCTGTAGCCCTTTATCCACATCATCCCAGGAGACTTGCAAGAGATGACTTCACAAATTAAGTTCCCAACCTTTCTGACAGAACCTTAGAAGGGCCACGCCCTAGTGTTTTCCTGCACAATGTCTGGAAAATACAAATGTACAACCGGTGAAGAAAAAATAAAATAAAAAAATGACAACTCTATAAAGAGAATGCCACAAAAAATTAAGCTACCTCTCTAAACCTCTCTAGCATTTCTAATAACTCTTCAAATGGAGTGTGTCAGTGCTGCAGATGTTTGAAGACTCTAGCTGTTCCTAGCAGCACCTTTAATAGGTGGAAATTTATTATGCATAACGCTGATAACACATACTGCAGTAAAGATATAATTCCACATACGAGCCAAAAAAGACTGCAGCCCAGTATGGTCCATATCATCTCATGCAATTTCCAATACACATCATCCACATCATCACAGGAAACTCACACCAAATGATTTAACATAATTGATGTACCCAAGTTTAATATCCCATTTCTCAGCGCACATCTTTTTCTTTTTTCAGTTACGACATGCTGAATTGTCTTTCAACTGAATAAAAACACTATTAATACCCCAGGATGAAGTGGATAAAACGTCTGACAAATGCATTGTATCAGAAAGAAAAGATCTTACAAAGGCTTCTCGCTCATCCAAGTGGTACTACTGGAGATAGGAGCACCACATTGGTAAACACCTTATGAAAAGTCTCCTCTCTGAATCTCTCTAGCATTTCTAATAACACCTCAAAAATATTGTTCCTATCATGCAGGTACTTCAAAACTCTAGCTCTTGCTGGCACCACCTTTAATAGGTGGAGGTTGATTATGCACAACCACTGCTCACATTCCTCATCCCATACTGTGTTTGCATTTATTGGAGCAATTTGCGCCGAAAAATACATTCCATTTCTTTTTTAAATAATAAGTGTTTGCATAGCAATAAGCCTAAAGCCAAAGGGGCATTCCTGCATCGGATACTGCCCAAAAGTCTTTAATATAGGCATCATATTAGTCAGAACCTATAATTATGGGCAAACTAAATATCACATCAAACCAGCAAAAAAATATCTTTTTAAAACAAACACATTTTTATATCACCCCAACCATGACTTTAACACACCACACGTGATTAGAAAAGCATTGTAGATAACCTCACATTTCTACTGCTCTGTGATAAATCTTTTATTTTGAAACCAACAAGCATACTTCATGATTTTATATCATACACCTCACTAAAATTCAATTTCTTTCCTAAAAAACAACTTTCAATAATAATTCCGACCCATTTTCTACATATACAACAGCACCACTTCATTGTTAACAAATACAGTAAAAAACAAAAAAAACACAGAGCCCCATTATCACATCAAACTTTCAACAAAGCAATGACTAACAACTGATTAATGGCAATCATATTTTATCACATGTAACAAGAACTGCACAGTGTGAGTTCTGCAGTCAAAATGAGAAAAGTAGACACAATGGGGAGTTTCATACTTTCCAAAATCAAAACCACAAAAAGAGGACTATATTGTAAGAAAACTGGGTGACATATTCACTGCAACCTACCACAATAAAGTACACATTAACAACTTTAACACTACCCAATTAGAAACACCAAAACACACACAAACCCTGCTCAGAATCAAAAGTAGCCGTGTACATACAACTCAGCTGCAAATCTTACTTGTAGCACCATGTAGATGTACATTTTTTTGCAAGCCCCAAATCAAACTAAATTGGCCTTGAAACCTTCAAATCAAATAAGTGAACAAACAAGTACATTGAATAACACACACACAAATGACATTCTGTACTGTATCATTCACATAAAAGTGTGCTTATTGCATTGATAATGTATATTTGTAGATGCAACTTTAAATATACCTGTAGTTCCAGCCGCAACTAATTAAATGCAGAATAGCATTGACACACTCAAAATTGAATTCCACTCCAACAAACTCAACAACTGTCTCCAACATGCCTAACATCCCCCATCCACTCCTCATAGTCTTCCTCCACTCCCCTAATCTCTTATAATCCACCAAAATACTCAATGCATATAAGAGGCCACCCAACATTTTGGATAGCCACGGCTACCACACGTCCACAAACACACGACGTTTCACTTGCTCAAATATATCCACGGCTGCAATAGGGGGTGTGAGGATCTACCCAAAAATAGAAATGCTGCGTGCTGGGCTGCTGTTGGATAGCCACAAATAATAACAACAACACCATCAACCAATTAGAAAGTACAACACACACACATCATGCATACCCTTCTCATACAAACTACTAAAAATTCAAACTAGGAATCATCTTCCTGGAAACAGGGAAATACTGCAGATATCATGGCTGGTTAGAGAACTGTGTGGCTGATTGGAGACAGTTGTTTTTTTTTGGTTGCTGGCTTTTTTTGGGAGAAAATAAATATTAACATGGATGTAGGTTTGAGAGATTTTACAATTAAATGGTTTAAATTGCAGGAAATGTGTTGGTTCCAGGTTTTTCCAAAATGATTAGGTCTGAGAAGTACAGGGCACCCAGATGTCATACTAATTCATTGTGCAATGATTTGGGAAATGTAAAAGGGTTGCCCCTTACTTTAATGATGATAAAAAGACATGGGAAATTTAATGGAACAATTTCCTCACACCATCTTTATCTTCACTCAGATACAAACATGGAAATGGACCACCAGATTTAATGGTAAAATTGAGAAATCTGGGAGAAATGTTAATAAAGCAGTTTCAGCATTCATGACAGACCACAACCAATTATGGATTGCGAACAACAACATAGAGTTCTACATGGCCAATTTATATAGATATGATGGAGTACACCTAACCGATGAAGGAAATGCAGTGTTCCTTCATAATATCAAAACAGGACTCCAAATGTGCTAAAGTTCTATACTCAGTGTACCCCGAAACAATTCCTTTAAGGACTACCTATTATATAAAAATACACAAATACAATAAAAAATAACAAAAAACATGTTTTATTATAACCGCAGCTACTGATCAACTTAAATGATCAATACAGAACAATACTACTCAAGTACTTATGTAAAGTAACTGAAAAATAATAAACCATAGAAAAATACATAACAGTAAACTAGATAGGCAAACATTGCACACCCATACAACATAATAAGATAAGTGAGAATACACGACCAAAAATAAATTGTATGGCACATCTAAAATTCGACTACAATTGCTCCTTTTTATATTAATTGTGTTAAACTATTTTCTTCTATCTTTCTCCAAAGTCTCACATGTTGAAAAGTCTGAAAACACACATTCAAAGTAAAAAAGACTCTCTAATAGCTACCCCCAATGTCACTATACCCAAACAAAGGACTTTCAAAAACATATAAACACGGATACTGCAAACTATATAGCCACGGATACCAAATTACACATACCCATGTCTATCTGTAGTCCTTTGCAGCATCGGATATAGCCGCGAACATCGGCAAAATGGCTGGACAAGAACATGCTTCCCTGTACCCCCACACCACCTCAAGTGCCCCCTTCATCTGTGCCTGCTCCCCCCACTCCCAGATGGCCTTCTCACCTCTCCTGCCCTCTCCCTTCCCCCACACAACACATGCTGTTTCAATGATGCAGTTTGCTATGAGATGTTGGCTAGTCAGGGCTATAGCCAAGTTGCAAACTCGATTCCTGTACTCCCTCCAACTCCCAAATTTCACTCTAGCCACCCCACACCTCTACCCTGATTTTATTGGTATGTTCTTTTTACCTGTAAATAGCTTTTCACTGAGTTTGGTTTTCCCCCATAACCTCGGCTATAGACACGAAGATCTCTCGCACCAAGAGAAAAACAAGATGGTGGTTGTTTAATATCTGAAAACCATGATCCTGCAATGCACCATGGGAGCTATAACTATACTTTTTGGAGAAGAGGGTACCCCCTTCTCCCTCAAATTGTAAAATAACTACAGCATGGAATAACCTCAAACCATACATGTGTCGCGAGTCAACGCTTCATGTCCAAGTTGTTTCAGACCGGGTGCAAATTCGTCCAGCGGTTTGGGCTTTGCCCGTTGGAAAAAATTGACCTGTCTATGGGAAAATGAGAAAATATATATTTTTGACGCTTAATAACTTTTTTGTATTTTTTTATGAATCGTTACGAAACCTTGCAGTCTAGGGAGGCCCAGAGAGTTTTAATCACTGTCGAAATGCCTGCCAAATCCATTACTCGAATCAAAAGTTATGAACAATAGAATTTTGAAGGATTCCTATGTGTCTCTGACTCACCTTAACTATGGGGTGGCACCCAATAATAATAATAATAATAATAATAATAATAATAATAATACTAATATATATATATATATATATATTTTCAGTAAAAAAACTTTCTTAAAGGTTGTTAAAGGGACGTTATGGTTAATTTGTGGTTGACATTTGTGATGTCATCTTTTTTTTTAACAGCTTTATGTATTTGCACACAGGCTATGCATATACATTTATAACATTCGATTATTCATGCATACAACATATACTGGTCAACTGTCTTCAGTGCTCAGGTTTTTGAGGTCTGTCAGTTCTGCCAGATATTGCTTATATCGTGACCATATGTTTCTGGGTCTACAGGGGGGCATGACTGAGTCAATGTACAGTTCTTCAGTATCATTAAGCCACACCATATCTCTGTTTCAGTCTTCTATTGTGGGTGATTGCGCATTCTTCCATCTCATTAAAATGACCCTTTTTTCTACTAGCAGACTTAGGTTCAATAGTTTCCGTCACGTTGGGTTCATTTTCCCTTCTGCCCCCAACATGCAGATCCGTGGTGTCCATTTCACCGGTTGGTCTGCCATCTTATCCAATGCTCTGCAAACTTCTGACCAGTATTGTCTCAAATCAGCACAGTCCCATTGCATATGAAATATGTTAGCATTTTCAGAGTTACATCTCAGGCAGGTACCAGCCGAGGTGGGATATATTCGCTTGAGTCTGGACGGTGTGTAATGTGTCCTATGAACTATTTTGTAGTGAATCAATTTGAATCTTGAATTACAAGATATCCATTTGGTCGTTGCACAGATCTGAGACCATTCTTGGTCTTCTATCAGTTGCCCCAGGTTGCGTTCCCACTTGCCCTTAGCTGTGTGAGTTACCGCAGGGCGTGTTTGTATTATAGTTTTGTAAAGAGCGGAGGCAGTAATTTTCTGGGTCCCCCCTGTGAATATATAACCTAATGTCATGTTTATCTCAGGTTCTTCCGGGAATGTTGGGTAAATATGTTGTGCGAAAGCCGCCACCCTATCGAATTGTGGCTTATGTGCAGTTGTGTTACCTACTACGTCTTTAATGTTGGCCATACTCGGCTGATATAGCTTACTGGCTCAAAATAAGTTAGCAATTCTGGACCATGCTGTGATAGTGACCTTGGATGGATTTGTCGTGTTGTATTGTTTAGGGGTGCGCTTAGTTATCCTATGCAGAGCCAGCATTGCTTCGCGCTCCCTTAATGAGGGGGGTGGGGGCAGGGTTAAGAAAGCATGTGGCCCACCCAGCCGCATGTTGTGCCTGCGCTGCCAGATAGTACAATTCTATGTCCGGTGCCATCAGCCCACCCCTGGGATATGTGTCTGTTAATACCGTCCAACTCAGTCTCGGATATTCGCCCCATACAAAAGTTATGCAGGCGCTGTTAATTTTGGAGAACAGAGCGTGGCCAGGCCCTACTGGCACCGTGCTGAAAAGATGAAAGAGTTTTGGCAATATTACCATTTTGATCAAGGCTATCCTCCCGGCCAACGATATGGGTAGCGCATTCCATCGGTTCATTTTGGCACACAGTGCATCAGCTAGTGTAGCATAGTTCAGTGCGCGGGACAGTTGGCAGTTCTGGCTATATGAGCCCCTAAATAAACAATGTGTATCGGGCTCCATATAAGACCATGTAGGTTTTGGGGCTGTGAAGTGTTCTCCGTAAGCGGGAATATCTCTGATTTATAGGGATTAAGGCACAGCCCTGAGTATTCACCAAACTTTCCCACCTCTGCCAGCACCCTGCCAAGTGTGCGATCCGGATTCTTAAGATATAATAGAATGTCATCCGCGTATAGCATTATAATTTGGAGCTTGCCCTCAAGCCTTAACCCAAACGTGCTATAACGTGATCTGAGTATGTCTGCTAGAGGTTCTATAACCAGAGCGAAGAGTAGTGGGGAGAGTGGACAACCCTGTCTGGTGCCACCCATCAATTCCAGTATGTCCGTGAGGGATCCATTAATTCTAATCCTCGCGTGGGGCCGTGTGTATAGTATCCTGATCCATTTGTATGAATTTTGGGCTGAACCCGTAGTTCCGTAGCACTCCAAAGAGAAAGGGCCAGGAGACTGTATCAAACGCTTTCCTCATGTCAAGGGAGACTGCTATTTCCTGAGTTGCAGGGGGTATCGTAGCAATTATTTGGTGACATCGTCTTATATTTGTTGCTGTGGATATGCCCATTATAAATCCCGCCTGGTCCTCATGTACCATATATGGCATCAATGGTGTGAGTCTGGTCGCTAGTATTTTTGCTAGGATCTTGGCATCAGTATTTATTAAGGATAATGGGCGGTAATATTGCTTCTCTGGTAGTTCCTGGGAGTTCACCCTTGGCTAGTGCTTCCATCCAAACGGCATGCAGTCTGGGAGCTAGTAGTTGATTAAATTCTTTGTAGAATTCAGCTCCCAACCCATCCGCGGCCGGGGCTTTCCCATTGGGGAGAGCTTTTATTGCTTCACTTATTTCAGCCACTGTGATAGGTTCCTCCGGTGATTCCCTAGTCGCTTCTGCTATAAGCATTATCGGTATCTGGGAGAGGTATTGTTCTATCTCGGGAACTGTGACAGAAGACTGGCGGGAGTATAAGTCTTTATAGAATGCGTAGAATGTCTCTTTCAGTTTATTCTGATCTGTGGACATTGTACCATCTGCTAATTGTATGCAGGGTATGTTTGTGGGGCCTCATTCTCTGCGCACCATTCTAGCTAGTAGTTTCCCAGGGTCTCCCTCTCCATATCTATGCGCTGCTGTAGGTCTATCAAAGTATCTGATCTCCTGGTCTGCTGCTTCTCGAAACTCATCTAGTTAAGTCTTTATTTCTATGCCCAGATGAGGGGATGAGGACAGAGCATACTGGGACTGCAGGGATGTTAATTGTGTTTCCAACCTAGCCAGTCTACCCCAAATGTCTTTGAGAATTCCCCCCTCTGTGGATATTGACTGACCTCTTATGCAAACCTTAAATTCCTGCCATAGTATAGCCTGACTTGATACCGCATGTTCATTGATCTCGAAATATTCCCATATATATTGCGCCATTGAGTCTTTGTACACTAGGTCTCTTAGGGCCGCAGGTTTGAATCTCCAAGGTGGTCAGTCACTAATCCTGTCCGGGATTTGCAGTGTCAATTGTATCGGGGAGTGATCTGATTAGGTCTTAGGATGTATGTGAGAATCTGCTATCCATGTCATGCTGTCTGTGTCTATCAGCCATAGGTCAATTCTGGAGTGCATGTTATGGACAGTCGAGTAGTACGTGTATGCTCTCCTGCTGGGGTTTAGTGTTCTCCAGACGTCCCTTAAATGTAGATCTGCCATATGTGTAAGTATTGTCTGTGCTGCTTTGGTTAGTGTTCTATTTTGTGTTGATGTGCGATCTAATTGCACATCCAGAATTGTATTAAAATCTCCACCGCATAACACCCGGGCCGTAGGATATCTCGCTAGCTTTTCAAACACTGAGGAGTAGAAATCTGGATGGTCAATATTCGGTTCATATCAGTTGAGAAATACTATTTCCCTATCATAGAGATTACCATGAAGCAAAACATACCTCTCTTCTGGGTCACACTCAGCTTTGATACAAACGAACAGTAACGTTTATGTATAAGTATTGCAGCCCCTCTCGATCTGCTAGAGTAAGTTGTGAAGTACTGATGAGTCCCCCAATTTGGTATCAGTTGTTCACCCTGTCGGGGTCCTGTGTGGGTCTCCTGGAGGAAGATTATCTTAGCGGCCTGTCTATTAAGATAGGCCATGATCTTCCTTTTCTTGATCTTGAAGCCTAGCCCCCTCACATTCCAGCTCAGCACATTAATACCGCCTTTGTCAGGTTTAGCCATTATCTATGGAGAGTTTGCATGTGTGTGTACACCAATGTTTTGTTGTTGTATGCGTAAGTATTTCCGTGCTTAGAACCTGTGTGCTTTTTGTGTTACCAACCTTCTTTTCATAACAAAAACCCAACTTTCCCCAATCAGTCACACCCCCCTCCCTCACAGTCCCCCTAACTTCAACTGTGCTTTTGAGTTTCCCCTCCTCCCCTACCAACACCATCATGAGCACCTGCTACAGGGGGGGCTGCAGCGTTTCCAGTGCCCAAGCCATTATTATTTGTGGGCGTTACCTCTAGTTCTGGCTTGTTACTCTCATTTATTATAACATCTTTGGATTAACACTTTCAATGTGATTTGAGTCATAGTTTTTCAACATCTGCAATGTGGGGCTCCCAAGGGAAGCCTATGTCTTTGCCATTTCTTCTTACTTCTTGAACGCGGCGGTGATCTTGCCTCAGGATTGTTTCGACAGCCCTTCTTTCAGGTTTGTCAATTATTAGGGGGAATATGTGTCGCTATGAGGCTCGCGGCTTCTTCCGGAAATATGAAGAAGTATGATTTATTTTGATGTTGTATCTTGAGTCTGGCGGGGTAGAGCATTGCATATTGTACTTGTCGGTCACGTAGCATTTTCTTGATTCCTGAGAAGAGCTTTCTTTCCTGTTGCACAGCCAGAGTGAAGTCTGGAAAGATGTGTATAATGTTGACTTCCCATTTTAATTCTTGTTTCTCCCTAGCTGTTTTTAGGACCAGGTCTCTGTCCCTGTAGTTTAGTATGCATGCTATGATGGGTCTGGGGTATGCCCCGGGTTTCGGCTTCGGGGCTAAAGACCTGTGTGCTCTCTCCACCATAAACACAGGCGACCATCCTGGCTCCCGTAATAGCGTACGCAGAAGATCCTCCACCGCTTTCTCCATTGATCCTTTAATAGCCCCGTCCGGTACACCAATTATACAGACATTATTTCTTCGAGATCTTGCTTCCAAATCTTCACATTTGGATTTTACTGTCCCTTGCTCGATGGCCATCGTGGACACCGTTGTCTTCAGGGTCTCCATCGTGTCTTCTGTGACTGATATTCTTGTTTCAGCCTCTGTCATGCGAGATGTGGTTTTGTCAAGTTGCGTTTTTATATTCGCGACACTAGCCGTCATGCCATCCCGCTTGTCTGTTAATGCTGCGAAACCTTGCTGCATGGCCTGGAAGACAGCCTGAGGATACATCATGGAGGCTGGGGGGGTCTGTTCAACCTGTGTGAGCGTTTCTTCCTCCCTTTCGGGCTCAGTGTCTTTCTGCATTGTGGTTGTGAATTTATCGATATTTTCTCTGCTCCTTTTAGGGCCAAAGTTTTTGGGCATCGTTCCGGATCTGGAGCGTGTATTGGGAGGAGTTTCTTTTTCTATAAATACCATTGCCAATTGCTTTATGGTTGCACTATATTTCAGAAGCCAAGCTGTAGAGTGCATAGCATAGGTTGACTCAGTGTCCAGTTACCGCTATATCTTGTATTGTTATGCTTAGCTAGTATGTGCGTGATTGGTGTCCATGGCAGAGTAACATTGGAGGTGGTTCCCCCCAGCTATCAGTTTAGTGTTTCATTAACGATGCACCTCTATTGCCAGGATGGTTTGGGTTGTCCAGGGGGCTTGTTTCGTCGTGGCATAGAGTGAGGGTATCTGTGCTGACGCCCTTAGAAGGGTTGATATTGTCTTGCCCTGTTTTGTTTTTCCCCCTTTCGTTGGGATCACGGAGAGGTGGTTGTATCGTAATTTGTTACCCCTGTATTTAAGGGTGGGTATGGAGGTTGTTCCAGTGTCCGGGTCACCCCAAATGCCGTTGCCGCTGGACCGGTGCTTTATCCAGTTCTCTGCCGGTCGCTTCCAATGTTTCTGTTGATTTGTGTGTAGAAGGGCAGTAGGGAAGTGATTCCACCCTCCTTGCTCATGAGTTAGTAGTGTGGTCCAATGCCTCAGTAAGTCCACGGTGGGGGGAAGGGGCCCAGGTGTGGATTGCTGTGGTGGGGGAGTTTGGTCTTCCAGCGTTCCCGCCACCCGGAGGCGGGTTAAGGGAGGCGGGGGGGCCACCCCGTCTTCTCTGCCCCCGTTCTTTCGTATCAACCATTCTGCTGAGTGTGGATAGAGTGGAATATGTTAGTTGGGGCAGATTGTCCGCCCATCCCTCCCGTTGTCCCGGAGAGCTGCGGCGCTGCCCGCAAGCCGAGCGGAGGGTGCGATGACATGCACTGGGATCAGGCCCAGCTTACCTTCACCTCTGCGGGCCGATGGGCCAGGGTTGGCTGGTTCCTCCCTTCACATGTGTCGCTGCAGCGGTGTTACCAGAGGGGGTCTGCAGGCACTCAACGAAGATCGGAGCACCCGCGACTCTCCCTCGATGGGCGGGTAATTCCGACAGTTACTGCCGCTGTTCGAATTGTTCTGGTGCCGGGCTCCTCCCTTCACTCCTCGGCAGGCGCATCCCGCGCTGCCTCAGACGACTCCTGGGTCCACAACTCGGTACTTGCTTCACTGTTTGGCTCCAAATTTCACGTGGGCTATCCGAAGCTGTAGTTGCATGTTCTATGCAAAAATAGCCCCGAGCGGGAGTGGATAAACGGATTATTTAGGCTTTTCGGACCTGGATACAGCCGGAACTTACACGGGAGCTGCCATTTCCTTCCGTGCGCAACAGCGCCCCCTTCCGTGTGCAACAGCACCCCCGACATTTGTGATGTCATCTTTGATGTCCTGGGTGTTAGTCTTAGCAGTGGTGGCGCAAGTTATGGTTGCTTAGCTTACCATAACTGGCGAATTTCAGGGGTTTTTTGGTTTTACTTGGAACCATAACGTCCATTTAACAAAGTTGTTTTTACTGAATTTCACAGGTTTTTAGTCGTGCAACTTAACCATAATGTCCCTTTAACAAAGTTTATTTACTGAATTTCACAGGTGTGTAGTACGGTAACTTAACCATACCGTCCCTTTAACAAAGTTTTTTTGCTAAAGGTCATCGTTTTGTAGTAGTGGCACCTAACTATAATGTAAAGTAACTTCTGACTTAATTGCATACCTTGCGGAGAAAGCCACATGATCATTTGCTGGCGTACAGAACGGTGACGTGTCCGAGAATCGTACACACTTAACAATAAGATGTATGCCTTGTGGACAGCGTGGAAATACATTTTATATTGATGTAGGAACGTCCACCTTCAACATTTCCCTTGCACAGCTCCAACACTTATTCGTAGTCAGCCTTTAGCAATATAGTATACATTACATACTTTTAGCAAAAGTTCTAGTTATCTGAAAACCACATTATTAGCTGTTCTAGTTTTTTTTAAAATGACTAAAATGTAAGGCAAAAAAATGAGTGATATCTCCGTTCGCTCCGCGGACGGACTTCCCTGTTCGCTCCGCGGACAACGCCCCGTTTGGCCAAGCAGGTTGCGTGATGTCCGCTGATTGGATGGCATGGTGCATGAAGCGTGTCATATTTTTTGTGACGCCCGCCATCTTGCATTCGCCGATGACCGAGGACACCGCAGTGAAACTTGGATTAAAAATTGTATTTAGTGGAGTTTGTTGGTGTGTAAGAGTGTTTGGGGAGGGTGGGGGAGTTTGAGATAGGTTCAATGTTCTGTTTTTTTTATGTGCTAGACGCTTTTGTTGTGTTCGATTTGTCTGCGAACAACACGGCTGTTGTGAAATTTTCTATATAAACTAAATGGTGGGGTGTTCTGAGGATGGAGTATGTGTCTGCTTTGTTCGCAAGCAAGCTAAAATTGAGCTAAGAACACTCGCAGTGTCCTTAAATGTTCGTACATAAACAAAATGGGGGTGTCCTGAGGACGCTGTCCGTATTGTACATTGGCAAGTTGAATGTGTTCTAAGAACACTCGCGGTGTCCTGAAATGTTTGCAATTAAACAAAATAGGGGTGTTCTGAGAACGCTGTTCGTATTGTTCGTTGTCAGGTTGAAAGTGTTCTACGAACCCTCCTTATGTCTGCTGACATTACATTTTCCTATGGGCCTTACCCGACTTTTTGTCCACTAAACAAACGATAAATCAGGCTTGATCACGTATATTACATGGCCACGGTAGTGGCCATGTAGTTATGGTTAAGTTGCTGTTTCCATAGGAAGAGCACTTTTTGGGCGGCTTATAACTTCGCTCTCCCTGGACGGATCCTCACCAAACTTTGCAAAAAAAGTAGTTGGGTCACTCTGAATTTTTAGCAAAGTTTGGTGAGGATTCGTCCAGGGGTGGAAAAGTTATAGAGGGGGTCCCAAAACTTTTTTTTCCCATAGACTGAATGGGAAAAAACTTTGCGCACAGCTACAGCCCGAACCGCTGGTTGGATTTACACCAAATGTGCGGCAGGAGCGGCAGCCTGGTCCCAAAAGCATGCTTTTGTAAATTTGGTGTAAATCTATCCAGTAGTTTTTTTAAAAATGACCAAAATGTAAGGCAAAAAAATGTGTGATATCTGTGTTCGCTTCGCGGACGGACTTCCCTGTTCGCTCCGCGGACAGCACGCCGATTGGCCCATGGCCTTGCGTCATGTCCGCGGACATGCGACGTGTTCGCTGATTGGACGGCGAGGGGTGTGGAGCACGTCAGATTTTCTGTGGCGCCCGCCATCTTGTATTCGCAGTCGACCGCGTACAGCGCAGTGAAACGTGGATAAAAAATTGTATTTAGTGCCGTGTGTTGCAGTGTAAGAGTGTTTGGGGAGGGTGGGGGAGTATGAGATAGGTTCAATGTTTTTTTTTTATGTGCTAGACGTTTTTGTTGCGTTCCATTTGTCCGCGGAGAACACGGCTGTTCTGACATTTTGTAAATAAACTAAATGGTGGGGTGTTTAGAGGACGGAGTATGTGTCATTTTTGTTCGCAAGGAAGGTAAAAATGAGCTATGAACACTCGCGGTGTACTTAATTGTTCGTAAATACACAAACTGGGGGTGTCCTCAGGACGCTGTCCGTATTGTAATCTGTCTAGTTGAATGTGTTCTAAGAACACTCGCAGTGTCCCGAAATGGTTGCAATTACACAAAATGGGGGTGTTCTGAGAACGTTGTTTGTATTGTTCGTTGTCAGGGTGAAAGTGTTTTAAGACCACTCCTTTTGTCCGCTAATAGTACAATTTCCTAGGGGAGTCAACCGACTTTTTGTCCACTAAAGAAACGATAAATCCGGCTGGTGTGCGCCGACATTATGTGATAATCCTATCACTTGCCCCATCGACCTGGCTGACCTGCTTTTGCGACACTAAATCATATCTCCCGCCCCTAAGCCTGACAATATCAAAGCATTCATATTCCCCGTCTCTCTCCGTGACGTTACAGGGTGTGCAGCCAAATGCGCCCAGTCGTCTCCAGTCCTACGCGACTTTACACAGAACCTGGAAAACAACACACATTATCTCACAACACAGAGCGCCAAAATTCGGAATATGAAACTGTGATTTAAAAGAAAACAGCAAACAGCAACATTGTACATTTCGTAAAGTACATTTATTTGATATCAAATGTTTTGAGAATATTCAGCGATTTGCATTTGTCTTTGTTGTCGATCCGCAAAAATTCATCTTGAGTCACGCGCTGTTCCTTTGCGCTACACAGGGTGTTGGTTTGTGATAAAAGAAGCACTATGGTCGCACTGATAATCGGAAGGCTGTTCCAACAACGAGGCATTATGGATTATAAAATACTAGCATATTAAAAATGGCAGTACACGTTTGAAAAGTGACAACAGAACAACCTAATCATTGTGGGGTTTATTTAAATACTACTGCATTTGCATGTGAATGTATGCATATGGATGTAATGAGTTTGCATCTGTGCATTCGCGACTTTCATTACAAAAAAGGGGTGAGCTCAATGTGAGGCTATAACAACCATGCCCTCGGCAAACACCCATCATGCACCTGGTGAATTATGCAAATTAGGTTATGACGTCATTTAGCTACTTCTAGCTACTTTTATGACGGCCAATAGCTACTTTTCTTACTAAGGAGTTGCCAACACTGCTCCTACGCGACTTCATACAGAATCCGGAAAACAACACAGATCATCTCACAACACAGCGCGCCACAATTCGGAATATGAAACTGTGATTTAAAAGCAAACAGCAAGATTGTACATTTCGTACAGTACATTTATTTGACATCAAATGTTTAGAGAATATTCAGCGATTTGCATTTGTCTTTTCTGTCGATCTGCAAAAGTTCATTTTGAGTCACGCGCTGTTCCGTTGCGCTACACAGGGTGTTGGTTTATGAGAAAAGAAGGACTGTGGTCGCACTGATAATCGGAAGGCTGTTCCAACAACGAGGCATTAGACCACCATAACGGTTGGTATGTTGCGTCTAGCCGCTAGTACCGCGTAAGGGCATATTGGTCCTTGGCGATTGTCCCATAAAACGGTGAGGGTCATGAAGTTGTTTACTAGGAGCTGCACCTGGCAATTAAAAAATCCATCGGCCGGGGTCTGAAAATCGTGGCATTGACAGTAGGGAAGGATGTACCTGTTTTAAAAACATAAATTAGTCTCACCAGTCGATCTTCATTAAAAATATTCATTTTATTTATTAGGGCGTGAAACTATTTGCTAGCGAGGATAGTGCAACAGAGTATGTTAACTTTTTCCCACTAACCTATCCTCTCTCCTCTGCCTTTTTCAGAGCCGTCTGAGCGCCAGGGGATCACTTCGGCGGTGATAGTGCGCGGTACAAAACAATATGCCACATTGAACGAACAAGTACAACTTAACTGGGCTTTAACGCCACGCTATTGTTATTATATTCCGGTATAAAAAATTCTAAAGGGTTACTTACATTATATTGGAATTTTCCATTGTCTACGCGTAATGCAGTTCCTAAATATGACTCCGTCTGTGCCAACAATCTTTCTCATAGTGATATAATATATAAAAGCGGTTTTGTTTCAGAAATTTCATCCTTATTGTCTCTTACGTTACTGCATCCCTACTTCAAAAGAAGTCTTTTGGCACGATCCCTGTCTGTCAAGGTCAAAAAACAATAGAACCTTATAGTGCGAGTCATGGGCCACTCCGGCCCGCGAGCAAGAAATGGAAGCAGCTGACCTTCACTGTGAATGAGCATAAATGCTTACTTTGCAACATTCTGTGTTAAGCCATCCCTGAGAAGTTGCTTTTTACACTCCATCTTTATATATTGTCTGCGTGCTAATGAAAAAAGTTTGTTAAAGCGAGGTTATATGGTTAAGTTGCGCAACTATAAACCTATGAAATTCAGTAAAAAAACTTTGTTAAAGGGACGTTATGGTTCCAAGTAAAACCGAAAACCCCCTGAAATTCGCCAGTTATGGTCAGCTAAGCCACCATAACTCGCGCCACCACCGTGCACTGCTAAGACTAACACCCAGGACATCAAAGATGACATTACAAATGTCATTGATGACATCACTGATGACATCACATGAGTATTTACTTTTCATGAAATTTTTGAACAAGGGATTCTTAATATAATGTTGAGAAAAACATGTCAAGGATCATTGCAATAAATATCATAAGCTAATTAGTGCATTAAATAATGCATTAATATAAATAGCATTCTATTATGAGGTTCTATCTAGTATGCTAAGCTACTCATGCAGAAACATAGCATTGTGTGCAGCATGCATGATGAAGGTATAACATTCATAATGTTGATATGTTGAATAGTGAAATGATAAATGTTTTCTTATTAGAGTTTTGTGTACTGTGAAATATCTAATAAGTAGCTAATAAAACCCATGTGTTACATAATTGCATTACTACAGACAAAACACAAAGAGACAAGAAAGTGAAGTAAGCAAAAAAGCAGAAGTAGTAGCAGAAACAATTCATAACCTAACTGATTATTTTCATGCAAATAAATGATTGCTCTGTTTGAAAGCTGCTATTTACCCTAGGTATATGTAAATGATGTGACTGAACCCTAAGGAAAGTAGTGTGAGTACAATGTATACAAATATGAGTATATACAGGGAAAGTACAAATAAAAAACAACAGAACTATCAGAAAGTGCTGATAAGGCTATTGATTATCTTCATGCACAGAAAGGATTGCTGTCTTTCAAGCTTGTGTCTTCCCCTATGTATATGTTTCATATGTTGTGACTGGACTCTAAGGGAATTACTGTAAGAACCTACTTCAAGGATACGTCTACAAATAAAATAAAATTTTTAGTTTCTGACTGTTACTGAAGAAAACCATGTGGCCTAGATATGTCAGCAAAAGAAAAAAGAGTGAGCCAGACATGTGATGTCATCAGTGATGTCATCTTTGATGTCCTGGGTGTTAGTCTTAGCAGTGCACGGTAGAGGCGCGAGTTATGATTGCTTAGCTTACCATAACTGGCGAATTTCAGGGGTTTTTCGGTTTTACTTGGAACCATAACGTCCCTTTAACAAAGTTTTTTCACTGAATATATATATATATATATATATACATATATATATACACACACACACAGTGCAAAGAAAGAAAAATCACATCTATCTACAACATTTTGTATGTTCTCTGCCTTTCGTCCCTTAGTGTGGGTGAAGAATACAGTCCTCGCTAGTGAAGGACTTCCCACTCTTATTTCTCAAGCAGCGCTGCACTAGCTCCTTTACTGTGGGATGTGAACCCTTCACTTTCCAAGTCTTAAAATGAACATGACATCACCGCTCATTGCTACAGGAGCCCTCTTCAGTTTCTACTTCAAGAAAGAAGAACAAGGCAAAACAGACCATGTGGCTCACACCGCCACTCACTGCACTGCTGCATTTATACTCAGTTCCCCATTGTAGTTCTCGAGTTTAAGGTGCACTGGCTTGTTATGGTCTTCTGACATCCAATGGGCTGCCTCTACCCACAATGGCCTGCACTTGATGGTGTCGGCAAGGGTCTGAAGTGATCAGAAAAGCCTTCTGGCTAACCCTGGCACTTGCTACCTCATGGTGGATTGCACAGTCTTCTGTTCTCTCCAGGCAGACCTTTCTTGCCCAGCAGTACAGTGAAGGAGCCCATTGCTGTCCGGAGGAGGCTTGGAGTATCCATACGGTCCATCAAAATTAAAACGATAAGTCCCACGTTCTGTAATAAAAAATCAATCCAAAGAGCCAAAAAAGAATACAAGAGATATGAGAAATCAAAAATGTATTATAGCACAGCCTAGGCCGGGTATTATCAAAATACATTCAACCGTATGACGGAAATGCCAGGTTTTATAGCAAAGTACAGAATAGAAATGACAAGAAATGTTACAGGTTATTCCCATTTTCCCCACCTCTAATTGGACATCGTCATTTGCACTATAGGTGAACCCTTACACTAACTAGCAATATTGGCTCATTCTTTCCTCGTGACCAGATCAATATGTCAGACTAATTAATAGACAGTGAGATCATCTCCATTCCCATTGTGCTGATTGGAGGGTACTGTTTTAAGTTTGTCAAAGCTGAACCTGAAATTTGATTGGCAGTTTCAGAAGGAATATATGTGGAGTGAGTGACTGAATAAGTTTCAACTAATCCATGTTTGAGATGGGACAGTGTGACAATGAAATTATAACTTATACATCCTCTTCCCATTGACTTAATCATTGTGAACTGTTCATCACCAGTTCAACCTTGCAACTCTTTGTTGGAAACATTACTTACTTTTCCTTCCTTTCTCATGATTCTGTTTGCCCTGCTTCTGATCTTATTAGCTGGGGGCTTGGTTGCTGGCAAGCTGCATTCTCTTACAATAGCATATATATATATATATATATATATATATATATATATATATATATATATATATATATATATATATATATATATATATATATATTACACAGCCATGGTAGTGGCTGTGTAGTTATTGTTAAGTTGCTGTTTCCATAGGAAGAGCCCTTTTTGGGTGGTTTATAACTCCGCTCACCCTGGACGAATCCTCACCAAACTTTGCAAAAAAAGTATATGGGTCACTCTGCAAAGTTTAGTGAGGTTTGGTCCAGGGGGTCAAAGTTATAGGGGGGGTCCCAAAACTACCATTTTAACCATAGACTGAATGGGGAAAAAACGTTGCTCACACCTACAGCCCAAACCGCTGGATGGATTTTCACCAAATTTAGACAAGGGGCAGTGGCTTGGTCCCGAAAGCGTGCTTTTGCAAATTTGGTGAAAATCCACCCAGTAGTTTTTTAAAAAATGACCAAAAATTAGGTCACAAAAAATTGGTCATATATATGTTCGGTCCGTGGACACACTTCCCTGTTCGCTCCCCGGACAGTGTCCTGATTGGCCAATCGGCTTGCGTCATGTCCGCGGACATGCCACGTGTGCACTGATTGGACGGTGACGAGCGTGAAGTGCATCAGATTTTTGAAAACGCCCGCCAACTTGGGTTCGTGGACGTCTGCGGACAGCGCAGTGAAACTTGGTGGAAAAATACCATTTAGTAAAGTGTTTTGGTGTGTAAGACTGTTTGGGGAGGGTGGGGGAGTAAGAGATGGGTTAAATGTTGTACTTATTTAGGTGGCAGGCACCCCTGTTGTGTTCATTCTGACCGTGGACAATATGGGTGTCCTGAAATCTTGGTAAATAAACGAAATGGG
The DNA here is from genome assembly GCF_040938575.1 of Ambystoma mexicanum. Classification (NCBI taxonomy): domain Eukaryota; kingdom Metazoa; phylum Chordata; class Amphibia; order Caudata; family Ambystomatidae; genus Ambystoma; species Ambystoma mexicanum. The sequence goes on along the minus strand of NC_090935.1, from coordinate 837,049,637 downwards.
GGTGTCCTGAGGACACTACGCCTGTCCGTATGGTTCGTAGGCAAGTTGAAACTGTTCTAAGAACACATCAAGTGTCCTGGGATGTTCTAAATAAACGAAAAAGGGATGTCCTTAGGACACTATACCTGTCCGTACTGTTCGTAGGCAAGTTGAAACTGTTCTAAGAACACATCAAGTGTTCTGGGATGTTCGTCAATAAACAGGATGGGGGTGCCTGAGGACGCTATGCCTGTATGTACTGTTCGCAGGTAAGTTGATATTGTTCTAAGAACACATCAAGTGTCCTGGGATTTTTTCGTAATTAAACAAAATGGGGGTGTTCTGAGGACGCTAGAACTGTCCAAATTGTTTGCAAGCTAGCTGAAACTATCCTAAGAACACACACGTTGTCCGGAAATGTTCGTAAATAAACAAAATGGGTGTGTCCTGAGGATGCTATGACTGTCCGTATTGTTCGCAGGCAAGTTGAAACTGTTCTAAGAATACAGACAATGTCCTGAAATGTTTGTAAATAAACAAAATGGGGGTGTCCTGAGGACACTGTCTGTATTGTTCGTAGGCAGGTTGAAATTGTTCCAAGAACATGTGTCCTGGGTTGTTCGTAAGTAAACAAAATAGGGGTGTCCTGAGTACGCTATACCTGTCTGTACTGTTCGTAGGCAAGTTGAAATTGTTCTAAGAACACATGAAGTGTCCTGGGATGTTTGTAAATAAACAAAATGGGGGTGTTCTGAGGACGCTAGACCTGTCTGAATTGTTTGCAAGCAAGTTGAAACTGTCCTAAGAACACACGCGGTGTCCTGAAATGTTCGTAAATAAATGAAATGGGTGTGGCCTGAGGATGTTATGACTGTCCGTATTGTTTGCAGGCAAGTTGAAACTGTTCTAAGACTACAGACGATGTCCTGAAATGATTGTAAATAAACCAAATGGGGGTGTCCTGAGTACGATATACCTGTCCGTACTCTTCGTAGGCAAGTTGAAATTGTTCTAAGAACACATCAAGTGTCCTGGGATGTTCGTAAATAAACAAAATGGGGGTGTTCTGAGGACGCTAGACCTGTTCGAATTGTTCGCAAGCAATCGAAACTGTCCTAAGAACACATGTGGTGTCCTGAAATGTTGATAAATAAACGAAATGGGGTTGTCCTGAGGACGCTGTCCGTATTGTCCGTAGGCAAGTTGAAATTGTTCTAAGAACACATTATGTGTCCTGGGATGTTCGTAAATAAACAAAATGGGGGTGTCCTGAGGACGCTATACCTGTCCGTACTGTTCATAGGCAAGTTGAAACTGTTCTAAGAACACAACAAGAGTCCTGGGATGTTCATAAATAAACAAAATAGTTGTGTCCTGAGGACGCTATGCCTGTCCGTACTGTTCGCAGGCAAGTTGAAACTGTTCTAAGAACAAGTGTGGTGTTCTGAAATGTTCGTATGTAAACGAAATGGGGGTGTCCTGAGGACGCTATACCTGTCCGTACTGTTCGTGGGCAAGTTGAAACTGTTCTAAGAACACTCGTCATGTTCATGGACATTAAAAGTGCCCATATGGCATAGTTAAAATGTTTGACTCTATGGGTGTGATATGCTGCGCTGGTAGTGGCCAGGGCATAGAGTCTTGGGAGCATGGCCGTATGGCCATGCACCCAAGACTCTATGCCCTGGCCACAACCACCGCAGCACATCACACCCATAGTGGCTTATCCAGTCTTGGGTGCATGGACAAGACCACATTTATAAGCACTGAAGTTATAAGCTATTATGGGTGTGGTATGCTGTGGTGGTTGTGGCCAGGGCCTAGAGTCTTGGGTGCATGGTCAAGACCAAATGTATAAACACTGAAGTTATAAGTCACTATGGGTGTGATTTGCTGTGATGGTTATACTTATTATAATATACTTACTGTTTGATTTAATAACTGGAGTACATGTATTCCTTGTTAAATTCTGTGATAAAAGAAAAGATCATGTTAGTATTGGTATTTTGTAACGGCTCATAACATTGAATAATCAACATTTTTTTTACCCTCATAATTAGTAGATTACAAACCAGTGCACTGTGCAATTTGCTCAGTTTCTGTGTTTTTTGCTAAAATCATTGGGTCTGTGGAAATAAAAAATCCATGTTGGATTAAAAAAAAACTTTTTTTGTTATGCTATAGTCTGTTTGTTTTCAGTGTTCATCTGTTGTTTCTGGCTAATGTTCTATATGTTGGCCTGTTGCAGATTTTTGGAGCAGTTAGATACCTGTTGACATATTGTAACTGTCTATTTTTAATTATAATGAAGTGGTATTGCAACCTTTTTTGGAATTACAGCATCCATTTTGTAGTAGGTGTTGACCATTTCAGGTTTTTCAAACACAAACAAACACCACCAAAAGGCTCTTTTCAGAGCCACCACTTCCTCCCAGACAAAACTGCAATGGTTATGATAGGGCAGCACCCCAAAAATGTAGATGTTCGCGAACTGTCCATGGACTTCTAAAAAATACACAAGGCCCTGCTCCATTTATTTTGCACTTCTATTTTTAAACTGTGAAAGGTGGCTCTGAAAGGAGCCTTTTATTTTTTATTTTAGTTTTTTATATTTTCTTTGGGTTTTTTACACACAACACACTAGGAGAGGAGGGAAAAGGAGGGTAAGCGGGGACACCAACAACAGGGATAAGAAAGGGGGGGTGGAGAGAAGAAGATGTAGGGTGGGCCTTACTTAGGTAGTGAGCAGGTCTTCTCGTGTTCTGAGACCAGAGTCTCAAAAGCACTTCAAAGTCTCTCCCCCCTGCAGAGCACTGCATCACAGTACATACACACAACTGTGATCCTCGAAAGGTAAGGGTCATCAGCATTGAGAATGGCCTGTGAGGCAACTGTAGGAATAAGCTGTCCCACAGGAGTGTTCCTTGTGGTGACAGGATCAGAAACGGAGGATGTAGTAGAGGAAGTCAACCTACTACGCTCTTCACAAGGTGCAACCTTGCGAATGGCACCAGCGTGGAACGACCTTAGGTGTCGCTTCATAGTAGTCTAGTAGTCGTACAAAAGCTGTACAAATCAAGCCTCCCTCGACTGAGCACCATTTTGCACTCTTTGCAGGTGACTTGGTTCGCACGCACCTACCAAAGGCGAACAAAAAACAATAAAAAATGTCCCCGCATATCAGCCTTTGTCCTGCCCAGGGGCAGTCCAGCGCCGAAATGCTAGGCAATTCTCCTCTGAACAAGAGTACCATCAGTAACCCCATAAAAAAGGGGGGTCTGGGACAAAGGCTGATATGCGGGGAAATTTCTTCTCTGTGAAAAGGACAGTGAGCTAAAGACTTGGTAGAGTCTCTCCCAGGGGTTATTCACCCAAGAACAAGTCATTGGGCTGTGTTCGTGCTGGTAGAAAGATTCCCAGACCCCCCTTTGTTTGCATACATTAACTTTGGGTTTCACCCTAAGTTAACAGGGCAATCCAGACGTGGACCCCTTGCTCACTGTTCTTAGAGAGGCAACAGTTTCACCTCACTGATGATGCCCAACAAGGCTGAAACACGTGTATGGGGTTACTGATGGTACTCTTGTTCAGAGGAGAATTGCCTAGCATTTTGGCGCTGGACTGCCCCTGGGCAGGACAAAGGCTGATATGCGGGGAAATTTCTTCTCTGTGAAAAGGACAGTGAGCTAAAGACTTGGTAGAGTCTCTCCCAGGGGTTATTCACCCAAGAACAGGTCATTGGGCTGTGTTTGTGCTGGTAGAGAGATTCCCAGACCCCCCTTTGTTTGCATACATTAACTTTGGGTTTCACCCTAAGTTAACAGGGCAATCCAGACGTGGACCCCATGCTCACTGTTCTTAGAGAGGCAACAGTTTCACCTCACTGATGATGCCCAACAAGGCTGAAACACGTGTATGGGGTTGCTAATGGTACTCTTGTTCAGAGGAGAATTGCCTAGCATTTCGGTGCTGGACTGCCCCTGGGCAGGACAAAGGCTGATATGCGGGGACATTTCTTCTCTGTGAAAAGGACAGTGAGCTAAAGACTTGGTAGAGTCTCTCCCAGGGGTTATTCACCCAAGAACAGGTCATTGGGCTGTGTTTGTGCTGGTAGAGAGATTCCCAGACCCCCCTTTGTTTGCATACATTAACTTTGGGTTTCACCCTAAGTTAACAGGGCAATCCAGACGTGGACCCCTTGCTCACTGTTCTTAGAGAGGCAACAGTTTCACCTCACTGATGATGCCCAACAAGGCTGAAACACGTGTATGGGGTTACTAATGGTACTCTTGTTCAGAGGAGAATTGCCTAGCATTTCGGCGCTGGACTGCCCCTGGGCAGGACAAAGGCTGATATGCGGGGAAATTTCTTCTCTGTGAAAAGGACAGTGAGCTAAAGACTTGGTAGAGTCTCTCCCAGGGGTTATTCACCCAAGAACAGGTCATTGGGCTGTGTTTGTGCTGGTAGAGAGATTCCCAGACCCCCCTTTGTTTGCCAACATTCAATATTAGCTCTAGCTAACAGCTAACAATATTTGCTGTAACCAACAGCTTAACACTGCACGACACCTTAACACTGCATACACACCTCTCTGATTGTAACCAACAGTCAATACTGGCTGTAACCAACAGCTTAACACCTCACCACCATCAGCCTCAACTTAAAATAACCATGCACAATGCACTCCAGTCGAGATACATAACAATTACAACACACAGAATTCAAAACTAATGAATTACAGTAAAAACACCATCCCCAGCAAAGGTTAACAATTTACAAAAATGGAAGAAAATGTCCCTGCACCAAATAGAAATCCTCTTGGATTGTCCACATAGGTCCCCCATGACTAGGGTTGAGACATAACCAGTCCCCTATTGCATGTCCATGAATACACACCTGTAAAGGAAACAACGTAAACATGAACAGCAAAACACCAACATTAATGTCCCACTTCATAAAATACATTCACCGCACCTACATGTCCAAATGGCACCTCTGAAAAAGAAAACTTAACCTCCCATAAGAAAAATTGAACACACCAGTAAGGGAACCCAGGGGCCACAACCTATACATCCACCACCACACACTTAACGGGCCCCAGACACACATAAACCCATGACCATCCCAACAGAAGCACTAACCCAGAGGCCACAATACCAAACATCAAGACATCAACATTATTACAGGCCTCCCCAGACACCTACTTATTACTGTACTGAAAGGGTGGGACACTTCAACGGCACATAGTATCCCCATAGGTCTGGATCTAACTTTCTCAAATTACTTGTGAATCTTCTGCACTCTTCACAAAACTCTTTCACCAACTGTGCACCCACCGCACAGATAGTACAAAGCCTCACGTCCAGGGGTGCACCAGCAACAGTGCACCACCTGTTCTCGTGTTCCTGGTAACACATGGCACATGTTACTGCCCATTGCTTCCTCTTCACGCCAATTGCACACCTACTGTACTCATTTTCGCCGCCAGGCCCTGATGTACACTGATTGTCGCTACCATCCCCCATGGCAGCAGTAACCAAACAAAAGTGAAATGCACATTGCATTCCACAACATTCACACTGCGTTCCATACGACCAACTGCACAGCTCTGTCCAGGGCTTATGACATCAGCACTCCACTGGCCTTAGGGGCCAGAGTTACAACTCTGCCCAAGCTTCCTCAATAATGTCGATCACTGCAATATGGCCCATCGGCATGCTGGCACACTTGTAGTCTGCCACCAGGGAGTCAGATTTTGCTCTTCTCCTTGCCCTTATCAGCATCCACCTCAATGCTGGCAGGTGCCTTGTCATTTGCCTGACTGCCTGGCTCATGGTCTCTCCTACGCCACTCGACCTGTAAAATACTGGTGGCTCTTTTTCCCAAGCTCTGAATGCCGTTGTCTGTGGACACAAAACGGGCAGCAAGTACGCAGTCCTACCAGGTTCCCCTCCTCTTCGGGGATCGTCTGGATGACTTACTATTGTCACGTCTGCACTTATTAATGAGAGCTACATACGAACCATGGTCACAACATGTTCCTCCACCTGCACTGACCGGCTCACAGAACACAGATAGAATGTCCCTTCACCCATCATCGCCTGCTCCACCCAGACCACAGGACCATGCAGGATGGTCTTCCTGCCAGAACCACTGTCAGCCCCAACCGATTCCAGATGCAACAGTCACCGACAGCAACATAAAGTCTACTGTCAACCCTGCTCCGCCTGGACCACAACCTAAACCTCCACTGAAGTGCCAGTGGATGCGAAAACCTCCCAGGGCCAGTGTTTTCCTCCAGATTCTCCCCCGCAGCAGCAGCTGGTCCTGGCAGAAACCCCTCTTCACCAGTGAAGTACCCAAGGTGGGGTCCTTCCACCAAATACCAGACAAGAACAGGTAAGTTACATGTACGTTTATTGTGCCCAGATGTACAGGTTTGTTCTTGAGTTCACAGGGAAGAAACACTGGGCCATCCACACAGCTCAGCTCACTCTCTCTCTCTTACTGTCCCCTTAGAATCTAAACACTCAAAGGACAACTTGCCTGCTTCAACCTTTACTTTTTACGTCTGTTATGCCTTGATTCTGGTGAACTCCCTACAGCATTGTACCTGGAACGCCCGTGGAACAATAACAGCGTTGCAGGTTATGTACTGATTAAGGCAAGCCGACATCTTCGTGAACCGACCTGCCCAGACTATTTCTCCCCATACACCCTTGCCGCCAGCAGGGAACTAGGAGACTACCCTACCACGACTTTTGTGACGATCATTACATGTTGGTCCATATATGTCTCTGAGGTCAACCATGCTAATTGCCAATGCCAATGAGAGACTAGCCCATGTGTTTTGATGTATACCTGCTAAGGAGGGACTAGCCCATCTCATTGGACTTTAAACTTGTTACTGTGGGACTAGCCTACTTCACTTGATATTTGCCATGCTACTGTTAGCCCATGTGATTTGACCTAAACTTGCCAATACAGAATTAGACTATTCCACTTGGTTCACTCCCCGTTGAACAAATAAATATCTCAGCTTAACATAACTATGCCCACTAGCAAGTCCCAGCTGACCATTGCACGACTGACACTCCTTTATATGATCGTAATAATGGCCTGCGTCAATTACATACCATGCCCTGTGCAGGACAGAAACCATAGACTAAGTGCAAGATTATCCTCTCTTCATGAGCCCAAGACAAATAGAATCAAGCTTCTCAACCATCTCCTGAGCCATAACATGACCACCTCAGATCAAAAATCTTCCATATCGGATCCAGAAACACCACTAGAAAATAGACCTGAACCACCCCCCATTCACCCCATACCCATACAAGAACTAACCACACCAAACGTAGACCTTACGCTCGCAAAGGACAGAATAAGATGACAACTATTTCAGGAGTGCTTATTAATGCAAGATCCCTTACAGCTCACTCCACTGAAATTGCAGACATGCTACCAATGATTAAGACTTCGTGGCAGTCAACAAATCCTGGCTTCATGATGCATCAGGCCTCGCCTTCATGCTAGCTATTCCAGATAACTACCAAATACTGAGAGTAGACAAACCCAATGCCAAAGGAGGTGGACTAGCCATCATAGCTAAAACAAACTTAGCAGTAAGACTAACCATCCCTCCCCACATTAAATCTTGTGAAATACTCTCAGCCAAATTGTCCATCTCCAACAACCACACGCTAACTATTTTCTTGCAATATAGACTACAGGGCCAATAGGTACCTTTGAGGAGGATCTTTCAAGTCCCCTCACTAACAATACCAAGGCTACTACACAGCTTCTACCCCTATGAGATTTCAAACTGGGCTTTAATGACCCTGAGGGCAAACATGCTCAAGCAGTTGATGCTATCCTAACTGAAAATGGCTTCATACAAAAAGTATGGCTTCCAGCCACACCAAAGGGAGAAAATTAGATTGGGTCGTCCACTTAAATTGTGATATTACTATCTCTAAAATAACACAGCAACCATGGACCGACCACTTCCTAATTAGCTTTGCCTACACAACTGAGCCCCAAAAATGAAAAAAACATAGATATGGCTTCCCCCCTCCCGACCAGAAGCAAAAAGACGTCACAGTGGAAACATTACTTCCACACCTCCTCCCCACCCTCATCCCTCTCACTAACGACACCGACCCCAATGTACTAGTAGAGACTTTCAATAAATCATTGACCAAGGCCCTTGATATCATTGCACCAGTTAAACTACCCAAAAGTAAACAGCTGACCCACCTCAACTCCTGGTTTGCCCCCCAGCTGAAAGAACTATGACTTCAAAAAAGAAAGCTCCAAGCTATATGGCGACACACCCCCACAGATGAAAATAAAGCCCATTAACCAACTTCGCCAATATGTACAAAAAAGAAATAATCCTCACCAAAAGGAGCATGTTTAATGAGAGAATTCTGAAGGCCAACTCCAACACCAAGGAGCTATTCACCATCCTCCGTGAAATGGAAACCCCCATTCCACCCATAGGCAATGCCCCTAAAGATAAGCAATGGTGTACCAGCATCCAGAATGCCCTAACTAATGAAATAGCCACTCTGCAAACTAAAATAGCCAACAAAAAAGCATCCCTGCTCTCTGCTGAGACGCAACCTACCCTCCCTCCGGTAACTTCTAGCACCTGCACACCATTCAAATTCAGTAGAATTTCCATACTAGAAACACAAAAAGTCATACTATCTCTTAAGCCATCAAACTCTCAGGGTGACAGTTGTCCGCCAGAAATAATCAAGGATGCAGCCAGAGATTTGGCACTGTTTATCTCTAAATATATTAATGCCTTCTTCAAGACTAGCACCGTACCAAACAACCTCAAAGAATCATGGGTTCTTCCACTACTGAAGAAACAGACCCTAGACCCATCCATCCCTACGAACTATAGACCGATCACCACAGTCCCGTTCGTCCTAAACATAATTGACTGGGTAGCTTATCTCCAAATTCTAGACTATCTTGAAACTAACCGTTTATTAGGTTCCCGCCAATCGGGATTCAGACCACAACACGGTACAGAAACAGCTATAATCGATTTAATGACTCAAATTGAAGAGTTGAAGGACAAAGGTAAAACTGCTATGCTACTCCTCCTCAACTTATCGGCAGCGTTTGACCTGGTGGATCACGCAGTGTTATGCAAACACCTGGCGTCAGCTGCCCATTTCTCGAGTAATTGTTACACCATTTCGCCAATGGCAGATTAGGCGTCATTGGTCCATGTGTGGAGCTATGATTCGAGGAAACTCCGGTATAGCAAGAGAAACCTGTGTCAGCAGTCTAGTTGTTTCACGTTGCCGTCAGGAACACGTGATCAGTCATCTGATCCCTCTTATGGAACCCGGAACTCTGCTCCGGCACGTCGCTTCTACTGAATGTGATGCTCCAATTGTGTCTAGTCTCGGGCTGCTCACTTCCTCTCCCTCGATCAGTCCAGGGGATTCCCCCATCCCTTCAAGCGGGGCCTTCCATTTGATATCCCGCTCTAGACAGCAAGTCCGCCTAGCGGAAGTAAGTCCAGTTCCTACATTTGACTTATCTTTACCTTGTTTAAGAACCATACTTATCATTCTTCCTTTGTCAATTGTTATCCTCCTCTTTGGACTACAACTCCTTCAACTGCCAGGGAAGACCCATTCGAAGGATCTAACTCCAGTCATGCCTAAAGTTAGTTTTCATACTCTCCACATCAATTTACCCTTCATTCTGCTCTTCTAATACTCATCTGTAATTCTCGTCCTGTAGGTTTCTTTCCACTACACCATCTAGAGAAGGGCCATCCTGTGAGAAAGCCAGTCCCGATGTCCGGAGTTCTTCCTTCAAGAAGACCGATTCAAGATCTCCAGGGTTTTATTCCCCAGAGGGTTTCCCTGGGTTTCGTGTTTTCCCTCACCGATTCTTATATGTTCGGTGCTAGGGGGGAACAGGGATTCCAGGGTGGTTCTTCTCCTCTGCAGTTGCTGCTCCGAACAAGTTGTCATCCGATCAGGTTAGTGTGTGTACTCCTAAGATATCCTTTTTGGGATTTGGTTACACAATACCGAGAGGTATTAATCTCTACGGAGTTATAACTGTAACAGTAAGCGATGCCAAGAATATAGCTGACAAGATCGGATGGCAATAACATGGAGCAGCAAATGCAACAATTAATGGCCACTATGCAGTCTATGTCACTATAAATGCAAGCTATCAAGCAGGATAATGCTCAATTAAGGCAACAGGTGACCCAAGCCTTTTCCGAGACTCCCCCAATTTCATTGAGCAGGGGCAGGTTTGATGGGGATCCTCATAAACTCAAAGAATTTTTGGATAGCTGCACCATGCAATTCACTTTTAAACCCAGATTCTTTCCAACCGATAAAGATAAAGTGGGATTTTTGATCTCGCATTTATCTGGTCCTGCCCTAGCATGGGCTACCACTTTAGTTATGTCAAGTAACGCTGAATTAGATTCCTACCCTGCATTTGTAAACAGTCTGAGATCTATGTTTAGTCACCAGGAAATTTCAGTTACTACGCAAGAGAAGCTTCTTGATCTCCGCCAGGGAAACAAGGACCTTCTTGCTTATATCACCCAGTTTAAACAGTTGTCCTCGGAGGTTGGATGGCCAGATGACGGTCTTTTAACGTTGTTTCGCCGAGGACTCTCTGAGGAACTGAAGGATGAGGTTTCCAAAGTTTCTCTACCGGCCAATTTGGCCGAAATGATAACCCTCACCATGCAAATAGACTACCGGCTTCAAGAAAGGGAGCATGAAAGGAAGAAGCCTAAGGGAATCCTTACTCATTCTGATCCTCTGCCCAGTGTTCTCAAAGCCCCTACGGTGGATGAACCCATGCAGATTGGATCTGTCAAGTGTCCTTTAACAAACACCGAAAGAGAACGAAGGAAGACCCTGGGACTTTGTATGTATTGTGGCTCCTCTTCTCACATATTACGTGATTGTCCGATTGTTCTTCTGCGCAGAACCAGACCTCAGATGGCAGGAAACGCCAAAACCCTGCTGTAGAGGGAACCACGGTAGCGAAATTCATTCAGAGTTCCCCACATCATTTAGGATTGTCTCCTGAACAGCCCGTCTTAAACCAATCCATGATTGTACTAGCATTGACTTTTAGCCTTCCAGATCGTTTAATCCAAAATATCCCAGCCTTAACCGACTGTGGGGCGATGGGGAACTTCTTGGATGACCAGTGGGCAGCTACTAATGGCATCGCAAGGACTCTTGAATCTTGCTCCACACCAATCCAAGGAGTAGATGGCAGTCCCTTAATCTCTGGGCCTATTCGAGAGCAAACCAGTCCTGTGACTTGTCTGATTGTCTCACATAAGGAGAGTTTGACTTTCAATCTGATAAAGGCTGCCCACTTCCCTGTCATTTTGGGACTCCCTTGGTTACGCACTCATAACCCGTTTATAAATTGGACAGCAGGGACTCTTTTTTTGGGTTCGGAGTATTGTTTAGCCCATTGTATATCTCAAGAGGCGGTCGAAATTCAAGTTCCACCGGAAATTTCCAATATTCCCACAACTTCCTCTATTAATCAGTTAAAGACAGTGGGCCTCATTACATGGACGGCGGTGGACCAAGGTGCTATTAGCACCTTGGTCCATGCCGGTAAAATACCGGCACCGCCTTGGAGGAAAGGGGAATTACCGCCCTATTCCAAGGTTGGTGGGACGGTAATTCCCCCTTCCCCCATTGCCCTTCCCCATTCCCATTTTTGCCCCATAGAGCATAATGGGAATGGGGAAGGTGCTAATTACGGCACCGCAAATTGCGGTACCGTAATTAGCTCCCTGTTCCCTTTGCGGGTTGGTTTTTAACACCTGCAAAAAGCAAGCGTTAAAGTCTCCAACCCGCAAAGGGACCTCGTATTAAGGCGTAAGGGTTAATGGTCACCGGTACCATTAACGGTGACCGTTAACCCTTACCGCCATCCGTGTAATGAGGCCCAGTGCCTGAATGTCATCAGCAATACTACAAAGTCTTTTCAAAACCCCTCTTTCCCTCTTTACCACCTCATCGCCGGGATGATTGCCATATCACCCTGCTCCCCGATCAACCTCTTCCGTTTGGACGGATGTATGTCCTGTCCCAAAATGAAAAGGCGGCTCTCAAGGACTATCTTCATTCCAATCTACAGAATGGGTTAATTACTGAGTCTAAATCTCCAGCAGGGGCCTCTCTCTTTTTAATCCCAAAGAAAGACTCAGAGGAGTTACGTCCTTGCATAGACTATCGAGGACTCAATAAGATCACCGTCCCAGACAAGTATCCAATGCCACTGATTAAAGACATCCTGGAAGCGGTTCAAGAAGCAGCACTTTACACCAAACTAGATCTTTGCCGGGCTTACCATCTGATCCGAATCGCCCCCGGAGATGAATGGAAAACAGCTTTTCGCACACCCTTTGGACACTTTCAGTATCAGGTGATGCCTTTTGGACTGGTAAATGCTCCTGCTGTTTTCCAAAGGTTTATGGATCATTTATTCTCCGAAATTCTTCTTCATTTTGTAATCATCGATTTGGATGATATAGTAGTGTTCTCTGCAAATGAGGGTGACCATATTCGCCACGTGAACATCGTCTTGGAGCGTCTTCAGGCAAATCAACTGTATTGTAACGCCAAAAAGTGTGAGTTTCATCAAGCACAGATCACCTACCTGGGATTCGTCCTATCAGCTCACGGTATCTCCATGGACCAGAGGAAGGTTTCAGCCGTCCTAGTTTGGCCATCCCCCACATCAGTTAAAGAGATCCAACGATTTCTAGGATTTGCAAATTTTTATCGAAAGTTTATTCCTTGTTATTCTGAGACTGTCTTACCCATAACAAGGTTACTCAAGAAGGGCGTATATTTCAAGTGGGAGGAACAGGCTCAACATGCATTTGATACCTTGAAAGGCCTCTTTACCTCTGCATCAATCTTGGTCACTCCAGATCAGACTCGTCCGTTTATTGTAGAAACTGACGCGTCTAATCATGCGCTAGGGGCGGTCCTATTACAACAATCAAGTACTGGTGACGAAAGACCAGTAGCCTATCTTTCGAAGACATTCACTCTTTCTGAAGAAAATTATTCAGTACTTGAAAAGGAGCTTCTGGCTATAAAGAAAGCCTTTGAAGAATGGAGACACCTCTTATTAGGTTCTCCCTTCCCAGTAGTGGTACGTACGGACCATCAAAACCTTAAAGTACTTCAGCAGGCCCAAACCACCAATAGCAGACAAGCAAGATGGGCACATTTTTTTCTCCCATATCGGATTGAGTTCACCTTTTTACCAGCGAATCAGAACCTACGAGCGGATGCGTTATCCCGTAAGAATCCTCATGCTACTAGGTTCTGTTCTGAAAAAATGTTTCCCCAAGCCCAATTTGTCTCCGTCATTTTTGATTTTCTCGAAGCCCTTAAATCTGAAACCTCGAATCAAAGTCAACTGTGTGAAGGGTTAGCTACTTCCTACCATCTAACCAGAGATCAGGGATTGTATTTTCATGAAGGCCAAGTATTGATTCCTACGTACCCATTACAATTGGAGGTTCTTCGGATGTGTCATGACACCCGTGCAGCAGGGCATCGAGGCATTCAGACTACTCTCGACTTGATTAAATGACACTTTTGGTGGCCTACCCTTCAGTCGGACATCACAGATTATGTGAAGGCATGCAGTATTTGCATACAATCGAAGACACTATGGTCTCCTCCCTTCAGATTGTTGGCCCGCATGCCTATACCAGAAAGACCGTGCAAGTCATCACTACTGACTTTATAGTTGATCTTCCACCCTCTTCTCAGAATACTACTATTATGGTCACTGTCGACTATTTCACCAAGCTGGCACACTTCACTCCATTACCCAATCTTCCTGGAACTGCTCAGATGGCTAAGATATTCATCTCAGAAAAATTCCCAAGACATGGTCTTCCAGATACTATCATTTCCGATAGAGGTCCTCAATATACATCCTGTTACTGGAAGGGAGTATGCCAAGCCTTAAGCATCGAGAGAGCTCTGAGTTCAGGATATCATCCCAAAACCAACGGGCAAACAGAACGTTTGAATCAGACGTTAGAGGGCTACCTCTGCTGCTTTGTGTCGGCTGCTCAAGACAACTGGGTAGAGCTTTTACCTTTTGCAGAGTTCGCTTATAACAATGCCAGGCATGCAGCATTAAAGAGAAGTACCTTCTACTGTTCCTATGTATACCATCCTTTATTTATGCAGTCCATCTCCTCAACCTCATCACAAATTCCTGGAGTGGACAGTTTGATAGCTGATATACAAGAGGGACATCGAACCGCACATGTTGCTCTGCAAACAGCACAAGACCATGCCAAGAAATATGCAGATAAACGCTGTCAAGCAGCGCCAAATTTGAACCGAGGGGACAAAGTTTGGTTGGCCTCTCGCTTTCTCCACAAACATCTGATCCCTTCCAAACTATCCCCAAGATTCTTTGGACCCTTTGAAGTACTAGAACGGGTGGGATCTGTGGCAGTGCGATTATCCTTACCTCCCTCTTGGTCTCGCATTCACCCTGTTTTCCACTTGTCCCAGATCAGGCTGGATGTACCAGACCGTTTCCCTCGGTCCACCAAACCATTACCTCCTCCCGTTATGACCACTTCTGGGGCTGAATATGAAGTTGCCGGTATCTGTGACTCTATATATAACCTCAAGACCATCTCCAATTCCTTATTGATTGGAAGGGTTACTCCCCTGCTGTCAGAACATGGGAACCGGTATCAGGAGTATATGCACCTCGATTGGTCTGCCGTTTCTTTCGCCTTCACCCGGGTAAACAGGGTTCGCCTCCCCTGAGGAGGGGGCATACTGTTACACCATTTCGCCAATGGCAGATTAGGCGTCATTGGTCCCTGTGTGGAGCTATGATTCGAGGAAACTCCGGTATAGCAAGAGAAAACTGTGTCAGCAGTCTAGTTGTTTCATGTTGCCGTCAGGAACACGTGATCAGTCATCTGATCCCTCTTAAGGAACCCGGAACTCCGCTCTGGCGCATCGCTTTTGCTGAATGTGATGCTCCAATTGTGTCTCGTCTCGGGCTGCTCACTTCCTCTCCCTCGATCAGTCCAGGGGATTCCCTCGTCCTTTCAAGCGGGGCCATCCATTTGATATCCTGCTCTAGACAGCAAGTCCGCCTAGCGGAAGTAAGTCCAGTTCCTACATTACACTTATCTTTACCTTGTTTAAGAACCATATTTATCATTCTTCTTTTGTCAGTTGTTATCCTCCTCTTTGGACTACAACTCCTTCAACTGCCAGGGAAGACCCAGTCGAAGGATCTAACTCCAGTCATACCTAAAGTTAGTTTTCTTACTCTCCACATCAATTTACCCTTCATTCTACTCTTCTTATATTCACCTGTAATTCTCGTCCTGTAGGTTTCTTTCCACTACACCACCTAGAGAAGGGCCATCCTGTGAAAAAGCCAGTCCTGACATCCGGAGTCCTTCCTTCAAGAAGACCGATTCAAGATCTCCAGGGTTTTATTCCCCAGAGGGTTTCCCTGGGATTTGTGTTTCCCCTCACCTATTCTTACATGTTCGGTGCTAGGGGGGAACAGGGATGCCGGGGTGATTCTTCTCCTCTGCAGTTGCTGCTCCGAACAAGTTGGCATCCGATCAGGTTAGTGTTTGTACTCCTAAATATCCTTTTTGGGATTTGGTTACACGATACCGAGAGGTACTAATCTCTATGGAGTTATAACTGTAACAGTAATGCTATAGCATGGGTACAATCCTTCCTAGACAACCGTTCGATGAGAGTGTTTTCCCCCTCAGCATCTGCAGACGCAATCCAAATTACCTGTGGCATTCCACAAGGATTATGTGTCTCATCGACAATGTATAATATCTTTACCAAGCCACTCTTCGACAAAATGGATAGACTGGGTTTCACCTACACCAATTATGCAGACGACACCCAGATCCTCATACCCCTTTAGGACAATTTTGTCAAAGACACAGCTCTGGTAAACAAGATATACATCCTCATTCAGGCATGGATAACATCTCATGGACTCTGCCTGAATGACAACAACACTGATATCCTGATACTGGGTTCTGATGGCAGCCTAAAACACCTCAGCCCTAACTATGCTGCATTCAATATTGATGGCAATGTAATTAAAGTAGTAACGGAGGTAAAAACATTAGTATTAGGATTTTACCTAGATGCAAACTATCATTAAAAAAACAAGTCAACTCCATGGCATCATCAACTGCCTATACCTGCAAACTTATAAGGTCTTGAAGACCCTTCCTGTCCAATGCCAGCTGCATCACGCTCACCAATGCACTCATTATGTCCAAATTAGATTATTGCAACGCCCTATACACCGGAGCAAATAAATACATCTTAGACAAAATGTAAATACTACAAAATAATGCCCTCAGAGCACCCCTGAGTGTACCTAGTAGAGAGCACATCTCTAACATCAGAAGAGACCATCGTTGGCTAGAAAAACTTAAACAGCATCCCTTACTGTAGTATCTGCATTGCTGGAGATCAGGTAGGATGCTGGAGACTGATTATTATAAAAGTAGATGAGCTTTATTATTAGTTACAGAGTAAGCTTATATATATATGAGACAGGAACTAGGCAAGATACATCCAGTCAGTAAGCTCTCCCATCACGAAGATCCAAACTGTAGGATTCAGAACCTTGATGACACATAAGATTCTAGATGACCTAATGACATTCCATTATCTGTACAGTGTGCACCCACTGCAGACAACCAATCTAGATATGACACTTCTCCCCTTCTTCGGAAAGGAACAAACAACAACCTAAAACAGTCACTCTGGAACCACCACAATTCACACATATACCATCAACCGACCACCACATCCACAACTGTCACAGCGTATGCTATATTCACGTATCTAACTTCCATGCCAACAAAGAAAACATAACTAACCATCTGCCCAACACTGCAACCACCGGGCCTTGCAGCTGCCACCTGCAAGCAATAAACAATCACTACCACATTCTACCCAACACATCGCATCACCTTCCTCCTCACCTGCCATGAGAGGACTCAGGCCTGCCACGCCCGCAGCACATTCGCGTACACACGCACATCTGTCAAGGAATAGAAACTAACATCCACATTAACCATCACTCACATCATCATCACAAGCAAAATCAATCACACCACCATTCTCACTACAGAAACACTCGTCAATTGCGCCCTCCATTTGTACCAATAACATACGTATTCACTGTCCCGAAGAAAAACATAGAAAAGTAGGTAAATATAGAACAATGCAACTGGAAAGGAGAACAGTGCATAAAAAAACACCACAAGAGAAAGCTGATCAGACCTTCTGTCCAAGTGCAGAAGATCTTACAAAACTATGAACGCAGTCAAACTCATGAAAGCATTCAAACTTGAAAAAGACTTGGCCAAATACATACCGGTTAATTATTAATATATCACTACCGCTTCCAAAGCAGAATATATAAATACGCCCATGCTCTCTCACACACATCAAATGGAGGCATTACAATAACCAGGGCTAGATTAATTGCATGTAATACATATCCATCAGGGCTTATAAAACTTCATGGCACTAGCGCACGTTCATCGGTGTCACTACTTATACAAAACCGCATCTGCCTAATACAGATTTTGTATAAATCACTTGACCACTGACGATGCAGTGTCTAGTAGAATTAACCGACAACTGACAATGCAGTGTCATATTACATTAAACCTGTGAACATGGGCTAGGATCATTGCTCTTTAAAATAATCATCACACTAGAGCTAAAATATACATATATGCAGTTCATAAATGCAGTGAGATGACCAACCTAAAAATCCTGCAAAACTGTTAGACACTCAGAGAAACTATATATATATATATATATTCAGTAAAAAAACTTTGTTAAAGGGACGTTATGGTTAAGTTGCGTTTCTAAAAACCTATGAAATTCAGTAAAAAAACATTGTTAAAGGGACGTTATGGTTCAAAGTAAAACCGAAAAACCCCTGAAATTCGGCAGTTATGGTAAGATAAGCAACCATAACTCGCGCCGCTACCGTGCACTGCTAAGACTAACACCCAGGACATCAAAGATGAAATCACAAATGTCATTGATGAAATATATATGAAAGTTACTTTTCTTATATTGTGTTGTAATTACTTTCAGTTCCTTGTGATAAAACCAATTTAGGTGGCCATGGACACCGCGGTTGTTAGGAAATGTTCGTAAAGAAACGAAAATGTGACTGTCCTGAGGACACTACATCTGTCCGTAATGTTCTCATGCAAGTTGAAAATGTTCTAAGAACATTTGTGGTGTCCTGAATTGTTCGTAAATAAACGAAAATGGAGGTGTGCTTGAAACGCTATGTTTGTCCGTATTGTTAGCAAGTAAATTAAACTGTGCTAAGAACAAACGGCTGTCCGTAACTGTTCGTTTTACATGTGACGCACTTTTAATTAGTTCAGCACCCGAACACTGTCCGCAGAACATCAATACGCATGCACAAAACAATGTCCGTACATTGGGTGTCCTGCGGACGGCCGCTACCTTAGCTCACAAAACAATCATGTGACCGCGCCCACGCTCATCTCGTGCTCTAAATGCAGACACTGTTTGTGTCCCCAACCAGTTTAAAAGTACATTTCCAAGTAATCCACAATATTTCTCATTACAAAATCACCATACCACACATCCCACATACTAATCCTAACTTTCCACATAGTTTTTGTGACTTTTTGAACCTTTTTTGATATTCGATCTGTCTTGCGGACGGCGCGCATGTCCGTGACCCGCGCACAAGCACCCCGATATAAGACCACACCCTAGAGCGCATTCTCATTCTGTTCCTGACTATTCCACAGAGCACACTGCATTTTGCTGCATACTTTGCAGATTTTGAGATTTCCATCTCCAAGCCTATGACATCCATGACTCAACTATTACCACATGGTGCTACATCTGCCTCAGCACCACCCCCACCCCCTCCACCACCACCACTTCCCCAAGGGCCTGAAGAGGGGAACAGGAGTGAGGATACAGAGGAGGAAGAAGAGGATGACGAGAATGAGGTAGAGGAAATCCCTACTACCTGCCCTCGGCGTGAATCTTGGCTGTGGTGATTGTTTACCGTTCATGGAAACGGTCCTAAGTCTCATGCGAACTGTGTCACCTGTAATGAGTGCAAAATGGTACTCAGTCACAGGAAGCATAGTTCGTATAGCTTGGGGACCACTACCATGAAGCGACACCTGCGCTCATTCCACACTGGGGCCATTCGCAAGGTTGTACCTTGCGAGAAGCGTAGTAGGTTGATTGCCTCTACTTCATCCTCAGTTCCTGATCCTGTCACCACAAGGAACACCTCTGTGGGACAGCGTCTTCCTCAAGCTGCCTCACAGGCCATACAGAATTCCGATGACCCTTACCTTTTGAGGGTCACAGTTGTATGTGTGTACTGTGACACAGTACTCTGCAGGGAGGAACGACTTTGGAGTGCTTTTGAGACGATCGTCTCAGAGCACCAGAAGACCTGCTCACTACCCAAATAAAACCCACTCTACATCTTCCTCTCTCAGCTCGCCCTTTCTTATCCCTGTGGTTGGTGTCCCCCTCCGTTTACCCTCCTTTCCCTCCTCTCCTAGTGTGTCGTGTATAAAAAAGAACAAAAAAAATACAAAATAAGAAAAATCAAAAAAAAAAAAATAAGGCTCTTTTCAGAGCCGCCTTTCACAGTTAAAAAATAGAAGTGAAGATACATAAAGCATAGCCATTTCCATTTCGTGAAAGTCCGCGGACGGTCCGCGAACAGAAAAACAATTGCATGGCTACCCTATTGAAACCAATGCATTTTTCTCTAACAGGAAGTGGTGGCTCTGAAAAGTGCCTTTGGGAGGTGTTTGAATGTAAAACATTTTAACTACGTAAGACGTACTTCAAAACAAATGCTGTATTTGAAAAAAAAAGGTCGCAATGCATTTTGTACATTTCTCAGAAAAATCTGATTGCCAGCATAAGTAAGATGCACTCCATCTTTGCGAAAAATTGATGTACTACGAAAAAAATATTTTCATTGTTAAAAGAGTACATGCCAAAATCTCTTAGGAAGGCACAAACAACCTTATTAACATTACGCCTTGCTTTCTCCATTTGTGGACCACATGAGAAAGAACGAAGCCACACTTGTCTCTGCGCAATCCGTGAAAAAATTATTTTAGAGTTTGGAAACATGTCCATTATCTTCTGAAGTCCTTTTTTCATTGCAAATTGCAAAGAAATTCCAGACACATGTCCTAAACTGTTCCCTCCACAATGAATTACAATTATGTCTGGATGTTCCTCTATGTTCAAAGTTGCACAGAGAGGTAGCAAGTCCAACCACTTCATTCCACACACTCCATGCCAGTGCACTTCCACATGTGGGAATCCAAGATCTATCGATACTCCACAGCTTTCTGTATGCACCTTCAACCAATGAATCCACGAGTCTCCCAAAATCCATACAATCTGTGTTTTGAAACACTTAGCCATAGCTATCTGTTCTTCTCTCTGCAAAAACAATATCTGAGAAAACCTCTCCTAGCACAACACACTCAGTAAACTTTACTGACCAATCCCTTGCTTCATCCAATCTCATTTCCATACCTCCCCTCCCCAAATTCCCCGGATGTAATACGCGGTGTCCTAGAACTACCGCCATGTCCGCGAATGTATCGTAACATGTACAGCCCTTCTACCATTTCGATTTCACTCTCTGTGCCATTCCCTCATTGGATATAGCTAAGCAATCACATGACCATCCACCAATCAAATCCAATAACTCTACATGTAACTGCATCATCATAGAGCAGCAGTACAAATGTACGGTGTATCTCTCAGAGTACAAGTCTCATACCATTGACAACCACGATCTACGAGAAATACTATACAAATCTCCAATATTTCTACTTGCAGCTTGGTCCATATCCATATACATGAACAGAAAGCACAAGTATGCATATTTTCTACACAGTACATGAACACATTTTCTAACCGACTTTTACCTTCTCTAATCTGAAAAATGAATGGTTGATCACTGTTTCATTGTCCTAAAATGACCTGTCACTTACAAACCTTTATATCATTTAATTTCTTCATACACACACATACATGCAAATACTATTAAACTAACATTGTCCAAATAAAATATATACACGACATATAATCACACAAAATAACATACACACTCTATGATCAAATCTCAAACAATAATATTTGTACAAACACATAATTGGTTTTAATTGTTTTCGTTTATATAATACTTACATATATTTATATAGGACAAGCAGACTATGACATTCACTCACTGTTACTTGCAAAATCAGGCTATGACAATGACTCACTATTACGTGGAAAAGCTTAGTTACAAGAATGGTGGTATACGTTGGTAGATTATGAATTCCACAAACCATAGTAAAGATATTTTCTTTCCTACTCTTAGTCATAATATAGTTTTAATTGTTTTCAGGAAGACGCTGAGCATTTCAATTTAAAAAAATCTATGTCTAAAATGAAAACAGTGCTATATAGCAACCAAATTACTCATTTCTTTCTTTTGCAATTGCAGTGAAGCCCATTCTCCTGAATAGAAGCAGCTGATTTTGATTTACAAAGAACAACTAAGAAGCAAACTACTCATTTAAAAAAAAAAGTAGATTGTTACCATAATATTTGATTTATAACTCGCACGCACTGTACGGTGCATTCATGGTATTTCTGTGCCTAAAAATAGAGATTCTGCACCATTCTGACCAAAAATCCCCCCCGTCTTAAACAGTGATCTCCTGTCAGAATGGCCCTCAAATCCCTATTTTTCGGCACACAAATTACCCAACTCAGCCGCTAGAATGTAGATGTTGTAGCACAAACAACTGTTTTAATTGTATAGCTTTACCTATATTATTTATTCTTCTCCACACCACCGGCTTACTTTTTTCTGTCATCTGAACCCCAGTTTAGTAACACATTAATTGAAGAATACCCATCCCTGGTAGTTCAACTTCCCAATTCACAATCACACACCATTACATACATCTATATCATCTTACTCAAACAATCATGCACACAACACACATGCATTGCAGAAAACCCCAACCCATACCTTCTGTATTTTTTTCAACAGGCGCTACAGAATGCCCACCAAAAAGCAACTCCGTAGAAAGGGACGCATAAGTAGAGCAAATGAAAAGAAAAGTCTCCAACATAAACACCCATCTATAGCAGAATTTGTAAAAAACGTTGAAACACAACAGCTAATACAGTCAGAAGTTTCTAGTGCAAAAACTTTGCCTCCTCTATCACAAAGTAAAAAGACCCAAAAAACTATTAACAGAAAATCAACTATCACTACAAATAAAACATCTTCTATAAATCTTCATATAGTACAAAGTAAGCATACCAAGAAAAGTATATTAGCCAAAATGTTCCATCACAAATTCATTCAAAATCTGATAAAAATAGGAGAGAAACCAGGTTCAACACTTCAAACCTATCGTAGGAAAGTAATCTTAGAAGCGTTGATAGACAGTGCAATTCTTCTCAAAAGAAACTTATTTATTGTGTGTTAAACAGAATTAAACCACTAACAAAACTAATAACTAAACTTCAAAAAAGACTTCTCAATAAACGAAATGTGAACAGAAATAACTTCTTAAATATCTGTGGATTTGAATGGAGTCACACTACAAGCACAGAACCATACTTTAATGAAGAAGCATACAAACAAAAGCAAACAAATACAATTGCCATACATAGCAGTGGTCGAGGTTATGAAAAAGTTAATAATACCATAATGGAACAAGAAGTACTCCTTATAAAAATATGCCCTGAAAACTTAGATTAACCCTCCATTCGACTGAATCATGCACGTCAATGTGTAACATTCCCAAAAAAATGTTTCAATCTTTATGCCTATTCCTCAATCAATATGTGAAAAGCAAAGACAAAATCAAAATTAAAATACTGCAAAATATGGATGCTTGTCCAGTACGCAAGCACACAGGACTGCAAGGACATTCGTTGGCCTGCATATCAGGAGCTACTTTCAAAACAACCTTCCATCAAAAGGATATCAACACATCATGCAAGTATAAGAAATCTAGTTTATAAACTGTATTATGCAAAAAGTCCTGCTTTAGCACTATCCAATTTAAATAACATTCTTCTACATGGTACACCAAAAGACCTACTAGAAGAAATCGAGTATATACAGAAAAAATATTTTGGAAATGAAACCCACTTACAAGATGAAATAGCTGTCAACCAACTTCGTAACAAATCTGCACATGTCAACCTTTCACTACACACATACAAAAAAGAAATACTAAAATTTCAAAGCACTTCAGCTGAAGTACCAAACCACGTGTGTGTATGTTGCCGCAGAACGTGTTATAAAAGTAACACAAAAACTATAGACCTTTCATACAAAATAGAAGACAATGAAGATTCTAAGTGGTTTGAATTAGCTCTCTACCTTATAGCAGAAAACAAATACGAAATAACTGACCCCATAATACTTTGCAGTTACTGCACTACCAAACTTGACAACAACCAAACTCCTTCACGTGCTATCTCAAATAACTTGGAATTACATCCACTACCAAAACTCCTTCAACAACTTAATTTATATGAGAGCATCATAATTCAAACAGTTCATCCATTTCAAGCAATAATACGCCTTCAACCAAAAACTGCAAAATTACCTCCCTCTGAATTAGTGAAAGGTATTCGTGGAAAAGTAATGTATTTACAATTAGATCTAAAAGAAAATGTGCACACTCTAGGAGTGCAACGTCCAATGCAACAATCTTTAATTATCTTGGTAAATGGAGTACCTACAAAAGACAAAAAAAAAAATTGGCAACAACTGGTAGATTTACATAAAGTTAGAGAAGCCCTGCAATGTCTCAAAGAGAATAATGATTATTACAAAGAAATTAATATCGAATAAAACTTGAAAGATACAACTGAAATAATTCAAGAGACACAAGAAACTAGTCAATTTGAGCTCCTAGATCCTGCTACAATAGCAAACACTTTAGACCATTATACAATTCACCCATTGCACTCTAATGACACCATAGAAGATGCACTGGAAACGTACCAAATGCGTCAAACAAAAGGATCACCAATCAGCATATGGGAAAAAAGTATAGAAGCACGTGCTTTTCCTCTACTCTTTCCTACTGGCAAAGGAGGATGATACGATGATAGACCTGTTCAAATGTCAGCATCAGAATATCGCTCATTACGAATGTATTCTGAAGATCCCAGATTTCGACAAAATGTGGAATACATATGCCACCTACTCTTTGAAAGTGAACTAGCAACTTTATGTTATGGAGTTGCACACATATTAAAATCAGGATCACACTTTCAAAATATGACAGCCACACAATTGTTACAAAAAGTTCAACAAAAAGATGAGGTTTTACAGACAAATCTTACAAATCTATTAGCAAATATGCGAGGTACTGAAGAGTCATGGTTTTGACGCCATGGAGATGTACTTTGTATGATCAGAAACCTTGGCCCACCCACTTGGTTTGTTACATTAAGTTGCGCAGAATATGCATGGGAAGATTTACATGCTTTCCTACGCATATCAAACAAAAACAAAACAAACATAGATATACTAACACCTGGAGAACTTTGTTCTCAGGATCCTGTTAATGTTTCTAGATATTTTCACCATCGCTTCACTGCTATGATACATTTTATTTGTAATAAAACTGTTCGTCACCTTGGAGAAGTGCAACACTTCTTTTGGAGAAAAGAATACCAAGCCAGAGGAGCGCCACATGTCCACATGCTTTTATGGATTAAAGATGCTCCTAAATTTGGTCAAGACAGTGATTCCATTGTTTTACAGTTTATTGAAAAATATGTCACTTGTGAAATTCCATCAGAATCTACAAATAGTGATCTTCATGCAAAAATCTTACAATTCCAAAGACACAAATGTGGCAAATATGGTCATCGCAAATACAAAAACAAAGGGAAATACTACACCAAATGCAGATTTGGTTTCCCTAGACCAGTTACAAATACAGGTCAAGTGAACAACCTCATGTCTTCAGTTAGACATAGTATTAAAGGTAAGTCACCTAAAAATACATATTGCATAAAAAGAAAAGAAGAAGAAAAATATATCAATGATTACAATGCAATCATTGCCCACTTGTGGAATGCAAACATAGATGTGCAGTACATTGCAGACAATTCTACTGCACTTGCACGATATGTCACCGCATACTTAACCAAATCAGAAAAGACAGAGCTCCAAGACCTCTGTAATGACCTGTCATCAGATAAAACAGTGTCTCAGAAATTATACAGCTTGGGCATAAAAATGATGTCCCATAGAGAATGTGGATCCTATGAAGCAGCTGATCGATTAACTGGTACTGCATTGTATGGTAAATCTGCAAAAATAGTATGGCTAAGTCTTGGTCCAGCTAAATCTAGAAAAAGAGTTCTAAAATCATACGAAGATATAGAAACAATAGCCAAAAATGATCCCAACAGCCAAGACATTTTAAAAATGGCCATGCACCCAACATTGTATACCCTGGCCACAACCACCCCAGCATATCACACCCATAGATGCAAACATTGCAACCATTGTTATGTTCGCAGACAGGGGGAAGGTCCTAGGATACATTCAACTTGCCAGAGGACAATACAAACAGCGTCCTCAGGACACCCCCATTTTCTTTATGTACAAACATTTGTGGACACCGCGATTGTTCTTAAAACATTTTCACCTTGCCAATGAACAATACAGACAACGTCTCAGGACACCCCCTGCAAACATTCCAAGACCCCACGAGTGTTCTTAGAACACTTTCAAGTTGACACCGAATCCATTCTGTTAATTTACGAACATTCCAGAACAGCCGTGTTGTCCGCAGAAAAATCGAACACAACAAAAGCGAGTAGCACATAAATAAAATACAACTTTGAACCTATCTCATACTCCCCCATCCTCCCCAACGACTTCTACACACCAACACACTCTACTAAATACACATTTTGAACAAACTTTCACCGCGCTGTCCGCGGACGTCCGCAAATGCAAGATGGCGGGCGCGACAGAAAATCTGACGCGCATTCACGCACCGCACCGCCCAATCAGCGAACACGTCGCATGTCCGCGGACATGACACAAGCCACTGGGCCAATCGGGGTGCTGCCTGCGGAGCGAACAGGGAAGTACGTCCGCGAAGCGAACACAGATATCACTAATTTTTTTGCCTTACATTTTGGTCATTTTTTTAAAAAAACTACTGGATGGATTTACACCAAATTTGCAAAAGCACGCTTTCGGGCCCAAGCTGCCACTCCTGCAGCAAATTTGGTGTAAATCCGTCCAACGGTTCGGGCTGTAGCCGTGCGCAAAGTTTTTTCCCATTCAGTCTATGGGAAAAAAAAATGTTTTGGGACCCCCCCTATAACTTTTCCCCCCTGGACGAATCCTCACCAAATTTGCAAAGAAATTCAGAGTGGGCTATATACTTTTGTTTGCAAAGTTTGGTGAGGATTCGTCCAGGGGGAGTGAAGTTATAAGCCGCCCAAAAAGTGCTCTTCCTATGGAAACACCAACTTAACCATGACTACATGGCCGCTACCGTGGCCATGTAATATATATATATATTACATGGCCACGGATGGATTTACACCAAATTTGCGGCAGGAGCAACGGCTTGGTCCCGAAAGCGTGCTTTGCTTTATTTGGTGTAAATCCATACAGTAGTTTTTAATAAAATGACAAAAATGTAAGTAAAAAAAATTAGTGATATCTGTGTTCGCTTCACGGACACACTTCCCTGTTCGCTCCGCGAACAGGACGGTGATTGGGCAAGCAGCTTGCGTGATGTCCGCGGACATCTGACGTGCTCTCTCATTGGATGCGGTGAAAGCGTGCAGTGCGTCTGGCTTCAGAGACGCCCGCCATCTTTGTTCCTCGCATGAGAGGCTTTGTATCCCGCCTGCACAGTAAGTCCCCCACTCCCGCTCATGCCCGTGTCCGTCTCCTGTTCCTCCCACCCCCCCACTCATGCTCCGTGTCTTCCCTTTCCCTCCAGCCCCCCGTTCATGCCATCAGCACACGGTGGCCAGCGGAGGGCCGAGGAGCGGGATCTGCCGCCTGCACCTGAACGCCATGTGTCTTTCTCCCTCCCGCCCACCACCCGCTCATGTCCGTGTGTCTTTCTCCCACATCGCCCACCCCCCGCTCATGTCCGTGTGTCTTTCTCCCTCCCGGCAACCCCCCCGCTCATGCCCCGCTTGTGCCCCGCTCATCTCGAAACACCCGCCCACCACCCGCTCGTGCCCCGTGTGTCTCTCTCAACCCCGTGTGTCTCTCCCACCCCCTGCTCATGTCCGTGTGTCTCTCCCATCCCACCCAACCCCCGCTCATGTCCGTGTGTCTCTCCCCCACCCGCTGCCCACCCCCGCTCATGTCCGTGTGTCTCTCCCCACCCGCCGTCCACCCCCGCTCATGTCCCGTGTGTCTCTCCCCACCCGCCGGCCACCCCCGCTCATGCCCCGTGTGTCTCTCCCCACCCACTGCCCACCCCCCGCTCATGCCCCATGTGTCTCTCCCCTCCCGCCCACCCCCCGCTCATGCCCCGTGTGTCTCTCTCCCCCTCCCGCCCACCCCCTGCTCAAGTCCCGTGTGTCTCTCCCCCTCCCGCCCACCCCCGCTCATGCCCCGTATGTGTCTCTCCTCTTCCTGCCCACCCCCCGCTCATGCCCCGTGTGTCTCAATCCCTCCCCTCCACCCCTGCTCATGCCCTGTGTGTCTCTCTCTCCCTCCCCCCACCCCCGCTCATGCCCCGTGTGTCTCTCCCCCTCCCGCCCACCCCCCGCTGTCTCCTGTTCCCCCCACCCTCCGCTCATGCCCCGTGTCTATCTCCTGTTGCCCCCCAAACCCCTGCTCATGCCCCATGTCTGTCTCCTGTTCCCCCCACCCTTCTCATGCCCCGTGTCTGTCTCCTGTTCCCCCACCCGCTCATGCCCCGTGTCTCTACTCTTGTTGCCCCCCACTCCCCCGCTCATGCTCCGTGTCTGTCTCCTGTTCTCCCCACCCCCCGCTCATGCCCCGTGTCTGTCTCCTGTTCCTCCCACCACCCGCTCATGCCCCGTGTCTGTTCTCCCCACTCCCCGCTCATGCCCCATGTCTGTTGTTCCCCGCACCCCCCTGCTCATGCCCCGTGTCTGTCTCCTGTTCCCCCATCCCTCGCTCATGCCCCATGTCTCTCCTGTTGCCCCCCACCCCCCGCTCATGCCCCTTGTCTCTCCTGTTGCCCCCCACCCCCCGCTCATGCCCCGTGTCTGTCTCCTGTTGCCCCCACCCCCGCTCATGCTCCGTGTCTGTCTCCTGTTCCCCCCCGCCCCCCGCTCATGCCCCGTGTCTGTCTCCTGTTGTCCCCACCCCCCGCTCATGCCCCGTGTTTGTCTCCTGTTGCCCCCACCCCCTGCTCATGCTCCGTGTCTGTCTCCTGTTGCCCCCACCCCCCGCTCATGCCCCGTGTCTGTCTCCTGTTGCTCCCCACCCCTTCTCATGCCCCGTGTCTGTCTCCTGTTGCCCCCCACCCCCCGCTCATGCCCCGTGTCTGTCTCTGTTGTTCCCCCACCCCCCGCTCATGCCCCGTGTCTGTCTCCTGTTCCCACCACCCCCTGTTCATGCCCTGTGTCTCTCTCCTGTTGCCCCCCACCCCCTGCTCATGCCCGGTGTCTGTCTCCTGTACCCCCACCCGCTCATGCCCCGTGTCTCTACTCTTGTTGCCCCCCACTCCCCCGCTCATGCTCCGTGTCTGTCTCCTGTTCTCCCCACCCCCCGCTCATGCCCCGTGTCTGTCTCCTGTTCCTCCCACCACCCGCTCATGCCCCGTGTCTGTTCTCCCCACTCCCCGCTCATGCCCCATGTCTGTTGTTCCCCGCACCCCCCTGCTCATGCCCCGTGTCTGTCTCCTGTTCCCCCATCCCTCGCTCATGCCCCATGTCTCTCCTGTTGCCCCCCACCCCCCGCTCATGCCCCTTGTCTCTCCTGTTGCCCCCCACCCCCCGCTCATGCCCCGTGTCTGTCTCCTGTTGCCCCCACCCCCGCTCATGCTCCGTGTCTGTCTCCTGTTCCCCCCCGCCCCCCGCTCATGCCCCGTGTCTGTCTCCTGTTGTCCCCACCCCCCGCTCATGCCCCGTGTTTGTCTCCTGTTGCCCCCACCCCCTGCTCATGCTCCGTGTCTGTCTCCTGTTGCCCCCACCCCCCGCTCATGCCCCGTGTCTGTCTCCTGTTGCTCCCCACCCCTTCTCATGCCCCGTGTCTGTCTCCTGTTCCCACCACCCCCTGTTCATGCCCTGTGTCTATCTCCTGTTGCCCCCCAAACCCCTGCTCATGCCCCATGTCTGTCTCCTGTTCCCCCCACCCTTCTCATGCCCCGTGTCTGTCTCCTGTTCCCCCACCCGCTCATGCCCCGTGTCTCTACTCTTGTTGCCCCCCACTCCCCCGCTCATGCTCCGTGTCTGTCTCCTGTTCTCCCCACCCCCCGCTCATGCCCCGTGTCTGTCTCCTGTTCCTCCCACCACCCGCTCATGCCCCGTGTCTGTTCTCCCCACTCCCCGCTCATGCCCCATGTCTGTTGTTCCCCGCACCCCCCTGCTCATGCCCCGTGTCTGTCTCCTGTTCCCCCATCCCTCGCTCATGCCCCATGTCTCTCCTGTTGCCCCCCACCCCCCGCTCATGCCCCTTGTCTCTCCTGTTGCCCCCCACCCCCCGCTCATGCCCCGTGTCTGTCTCCTGTTGCCCCCACCCCCGCTCATGCTCCGTGTCTGTCTCCTGTTCCCCCCCGCCCCCCGCTCATGCCCCGTGTCTGTCTCCTGTTGTCCCCACCCCCCGCTCATGCCCCGTGTTTGTCTCCTGTTGCCCCCACCCCCTGCTCATGCTCCGTGTCTGTCTCCTGTTGCCCCCACCCCCCGCTCATGCCCCGTGTCTGTCTCCTGTTGCTCCCCACCCCTTCTCATGCCCCGTGTCTGTCTCCTGTTGCCCCCCACCCCCCGCTCATGCCCCGTGTCTGTCTCTGTTGTTCCCCCACCCCCCGCTCATGCCCCGTGTCTGTCTCCTGTTCCCACCACCCCCTGTTCATGCCCTGTGTCTCTCTCCTGTTGCCCCCCACCCCCTGCTCATGCCCGGTGTCTGTCTCCTGTACCCCCACCATCCGCTCATGCCTCGTGTCTGTCTCCTGTACCCCCCCACCCCATGCCCCATGTCTGTCTCCTGTTGCCCCCCGCTCATGCCCCGTGTCTGTCTCCTGTTCCCCGCACCCGCTCATGTCCCGTGTCTCTCTCCTGTTGCCCCCCGCTCATGCCCCGTGTCTGTCTCCTGTACCCCCACACCCCCCGCTCATGCCCTGTGTCTCTCTCCTGTTGGCCCCCACCCCCTGCTTATGCCCCGTGTCTCTCTCCTGTTGCCCCCCACTTCCCTGCTCATGCCCAGTGTCTGTCTTCTGTTCCCCCACCCCCTGCTCATGCCCCGTGTCTGTCTCCTGTTCCCCCCACCCCCGCTCATGCCCTGTGTCTGTCTCCTGTTGCCCCCACCCATGCCCCGTGTCTGTATCCTGTACCCCCCACTCCGCACTCATGCCCCCTGTCTGTCTCCTGTTCCCCCATCCCCCACTCATGCCCCGTGTCTCTCTCCTGTTGGCCCCACCCCCCGCTCATGCCCTGTGTCTGTCTCCTGTTGCCCCCCGCTCATGCCCCGTGTCTCCCTCATGTTCCCCCCACCCCCGATCATACCCCGTGTCTCCCTCATGTTCCTCCCCACCCGCTGCTCATGCCCCGTGTCTCTCTTGTGTTCCCCCCACCACCGCTCATGCCCCGTGTTTCCTTCCTTTTCCCCCCACCCCCTGCTCATGCCCTCGTTTGTACCCTGTTCCCTCTCACCCACCGCTCATGCCCATGTGTCTCCCCTGTTCCTCCCCACCCCCCGCTCATGCCCTGTTGTGTTCTTTATACACCCCATCTTCCCTTTCCATGGTGGCCATCTTGGTAAAAGATTTTCCTTCCTACACCGGGACGCCTTAGGCGTCCCGGTGTAGGAAGGAAAATCTTTGGTTTTTTACCACCCGGCGTTCCCACTTTGAGGACATAAGATGTTAGTGGTCTTCATCTATTGTAAAGGATGTTATGGTGACTTTGCACTAATAAAAACCTTTAAAATTTAGTAAAAATAAAATGTTACAGGGACGTTATGGTTAAGTTGCACTAATAAAAACCTATGAAATTCAATGAAAAAACTTTGTTAAAGGGACGTTATGGTTTTTGAAAATGCAGTTTTCTCCTTGGCATCGTCTGTCAGGGCTATTTGCCAATAGCCGGACATCAAGTCAAATGTGCTGAGGAACTTGGCTGCGCCAAGTTTGTCCACCAACTCATTTGTTCTTGGCAAAGGGTGGGCATTAGTCTTGGTGACTGCATTAAGAGCTTTATAATCCACGCAGAATCTAAGTTCTTTAGATCCGGCCTAGACCATGGACTAGTAGAGGGCTCTATTACCCCGAGATCAAGCATCTTGCTGACCTCACCTTTGATGTGGGTTTGTACATTTTCTGACATTCGGTATCCTCTGCTTTTGACTGGCAGACAGTCACCAGTGAGTATGTCATGCTGGCCCCAGGGGGTCAAGCCTGGTGAAAGCGAGAACAGAGAGGCAAACTGATTCAACATAGATTTGCACTCTTCTTGTTGCTCGGGTGTCAGATTTGAAGAGAGATTTACTCCTTCAATTTTTTCGTCTAAAGGTAAGCCTCTGAGGAGATCCGGAAGAGCTTCACTCTCTTCTTCTTCCTCGGATGATGCTAGAAGCAACACTCCTACATCAGGTCTTGAGACATACGCTTTGAGTCGGTTGGTGTGGAAGACTGTCGGAGCCTCCTTGGGATTGCCCAAGTCCACCAGATAGTTGACTTCTCCGAGTTTACCCACAACTCTGAAGGGTCCCATCCATTTGTCTTGCAAGGCCCTCTGCCTTGTTGGGATCATAACGAGAACGAGCTGGTCTTGACCAAACTCAACCATGTTAGCCTTTTGATCGTGCCAGTGCTTGACCATTGCTTGTCCAGCTTTCAAGTTATCGCTTGCTTCCGTCATCATGTGCGACATTCTCCTCCAGAGACCTATCACGTAGTCAGTCACTCTGACTGGCTTGGGGGAAGGAACACTCTCCAACCCCTCCTTAATCAGGGCCAATGGACCTCTGACGGGATGACCATAGAGAAGCTCGAAGGGAGAATAACCTACTCCCTCCTGAGGGACTTCTCTATAAGCAAATAGAAGGCATGGCAGTGGAAGGTTCCACTTACACTTAAGGGGTTCTTCTAAAGCACCTATCATGCTCTTCATGGTTCGGTTGAACTGTTCTACCAATCCATTGGTTTGGGGGTGGTAGGCTGTTGAGAACTTGTAAGTAACTCCACAGGTTTTCCACATGGCTTTCATGTAGTGGGACATAAAGTTTGACCCCCTGTCAGAGATTACTTCCTTAGGAAACCCGACCCTGGTAAAAATACCAAGGAGGGCCTTAGCCACAGCCAGAGCTGTAACAGTCCTCATAGGAATTGCCTCAGGATACCTAGTAGCATGGTCTACTACAACAAGTATAAACCTGTTGCCTGAAGAGGTTGGAGGATCAAGGGGACCAACAATGTCAATCCCTACTCTCTCAAATGGGACTCCCACAACTAGGAGATGCACTAAAGGTGCCACATTCTTGGAGCCAACCTTACCAGAGGTCTGGCAGGTGTGGCAGCTCCTGCAGTGTTTTTCTACTTC
The DNA here is from genome assembly GCF_040938575.1 of Ambystoma mexicanum. NCBI lineage: Eukaryota > Metazoa > Chordata > Amphibia > Caudata > Ambystomatidae > Ambystoma > Ambystoma mexicanum. Next base: position 837,016,743 of record NC_090935.1, on the reverse strand, counting down.
GGCCCCCATCTTTGGCCAATAAAAGTAGAGAGAGAGCCTTTCCTTAATCTTCTTGAAACTTAAGTGACCAGCCAAAGGAATCTCGTGGGCTAACTGCAAGAACTATGGTCTGTTCTCTTGGGGTACTACAAGTCGTTTGTAGTCTCCAGGTGCAGACTCGGTCGGTTCACTTTAGAAGAGGCCATCTTCCCAGTGCAACCTGTATTTCCCAGGCTCTTGCCCTTCAGCCTGAGCTTCTGCCTGGTGGCGAAGACCTTCCAGAGTTGGACATTCTCTCTGTCCCTTACTGAAGTCTGCCCTGTTGGGTCCACCTTCTGCCAGTAAAGACTGCAGCTCAGGATGGTCAAAAGGATCCAGATCTCCAATGAGTTCCTGGCCTTCCATTAGCTCCTCGTCAGGGTCTAATTCTACCACACAGGGTTGTACTTCCCTCTCAGCCTCAGCTGGAGGTGGAGTTACGGGTGTAACTTTGGACAACCGCAGGGAAGTCCTTGTTGGCTGCACTGAAATGATGGCTGCTGGTTTTGGGGTAGAAGTCTTAGGTTTCCCTTTCGCTTCTGATTTCTTCGAGACAGCGGCCGACAATTCCAGTGGAGCAGGAGTGATTTCTTTCTTCATCATCTCCTGGAGAGTACCGCGCATGGTCCTCTTTCTTGCAGGTCTGGTTAGCTCCTGTAACCGTTTACTAGGAGGTCTGGGGGTGTGCGATACAACTCCGAGAGTTTTCAAATCGTTACCCAACAGAACGCGTCCTGGTACCTCACTCTGTATGCTGACAGGGATCTTCACAGTCATGTCGTTACACTGGATGAGAACTGGTAATTGGGGAAGCATCTGCACAGGCCCTCCAGCTAACTTGGTGAGGCGTTTGGGTGCCTTAGCAACATCCTCAGCCTGAAAAAACGATTTATCCACCACAGTTATGCTGGCCCCAGTGTCCCTAATGGCAGGAGTCTCCTGACCATTCACCTGGACACTGTCCTTATAATACTCTTTAGTATTATCGGGGATAGAATTATAGAGGTCTAAATTCTGTTGTTCCCACAACCCCAGAGATACTAATGAAACGCTGGCTGAGACTCCAATGGGTTCATCAGCCGCAGTAGAAAGTTTCCACTTGCCATTTGGACTTCCTCCTCTGGAGCGAAGGCTAAGGAGACAAGCTGGACCCCTGAAGGTTTACCCTTACATCTGGGATCTCCTTTCACGTGGTCAGTCGAGCCACAAACAAAGCATTTACCGAATGCTTTCTGGAATGGTGGCTTGTTCTGGCCTTCTTCCTGTTTGGCACCAGAAGACACACTATTCTGCTGCGGTTTTCCTTGTGGCATACCCTTCTGGTTTTGTTTGGGGCCCTCTTTGGAATTTGAGTTATTCGAATTCTCTTTCGAGTCTTTCTTAGACTGTTTTCCCTCATCCTTTTTCTGAGTTGCCCCAGAATCCTTATGAGTAGCCCTGTTGGCAACCCACAAGTCAGCAGCCTTAGCTAGCTCCCTGGAATCCAATTCCTTCGAATAAGCCAAGTGCTGTCTGAGCTCAGGAGAACAGGCATCATAAATAGACTCCAACATAAAAAGATTCTTCATACCCTCATAAGTGTTAACTTTGTAACCCTTAATCCATCCCTCTAACTTTTTCAACCCTTCACTCACCCAGGTAGCCCAAGGGGCACCATCATGCTTTTTGAGGGTTCTAAACCTCTTAAGATACTGGGAAGGGGTCTTCTCAAATCTAGCTATCAAAGCTAGTTTCACACTTTCGTACTTTTTCCTATCCTCCTCCCCCAACTCCATTACCACATCAGTTGCAACAGGGGGGAGCCTAGAGAACAACCAGGTAAGCAACTCGTTACCTCTGATGTTCTGGAGCCCATGATTGTACTCAAACAAACTCAGCCAATCCAATACATCCAACTTCGGGTCATATATACCAATTAATTCCTTCGGCATCCTTTTGGGACTGGGGCTTCTAGAAGAGCCAGAGACAGAAGCAGTTTCGACAGACAACTTTTTTCATTTCTAACTCATGCTTGAGCTCCATTTCTCGGAGCCTAAGAATTTGTTGGATTTCTTGGTGTTTCTGTTCAGTTTGAGCAGTAATCCTTCTGAATTCCAAGTCTATTTTCATTTTTTCTAGTTCAAGGACTTGAGGACTTAATGTGGGACCTGTTATAGGCCCTGTAGGTACAGCTGGTAAGGCAGACAGAGGAGCATGGGAGACAGTTTCGTTAGCCTCTCCTTCCTCTTCAGCCTCTTCATCACTATCATCAGAATTATGGTTTAGATCAATACCATTACTGTTATCTACATTTGCTGGAGAAGTCGGTTCCTCTGAACCAGTACCCAGACTTTGGTTTGCCCGCAATATCGCTATCAGTTCTACTTTCTTGCCTCTTATAGAAAGATTCTCTTGTCTACAGAGGGCTCGTAAACTCTCAGTATTTTCACCTGACAAAGATTCTTGACTGTAAACTTCCATAGTAGACATGTTTTCGAAAGTTGCTTTTAGTGCTAAGCTTTGTGGTTAGTTATCCTAAAGTGTTGAAAAGCACTCTAAACTGTATACTCGATACAAATCCCACCGCTGCACACCAGTGTTAGGTGGAAACCTGTGCAGTTCCCTCTAGGACCACTGCAAAAGATTTAGGACTACAGATGTTTAGCAGTAAACCCACTTGGTAGCAGTCTGTACCACACAGATTCACTTGGTAGCTGTGGCTGAGCAGTCAGACTTCCCTCAAGAAGAGTTAGGCAGTATGTGGAGTATACAACATAGGGCAATTTACACAGTAGAACAAGCAAACACGGAACAAGGCTTTGGTGTAAAGATATATAGTTATTTATTTATAAAAACACAATGAAAAACACTCGGCCACTAATACGGCAAACAACTTCAATCACAATTACTATTAAGAAAAAGATCAATCCCCCTAACAATAGTTCGACAAGTCTAGGTTCAACGGCACCACTTATTTGCAGACAGAGGTGAATGCTTTAACCTAGATGGCACTCTAGTATTCGTTAGGACGGGAGAGAAAAGGCAGGGTATGAAATCAACTCAGTACCAACACTTTTACGAACAAATGCAAGGCAAGTAAGGCAGGGTCTACTGTAGATCGCAAAGTTCAGAGGCCAGGCCCACTCGGAGAGAGGCAAGGCGATATGTCCCAAAAAGTATCTCAGTGGAAATGCACTTCGAGTCTTTGTCACAAATTGTTATAGAAAGATTGGACCAGTTCAGAACAGAAAGTTAAGAAAGCTTGGAGTCGACCCAATGAAGAGGGGAGGATTCAGACACCTCACGCTAACCGACACAAGGGAAGCCAGGTGGACACAGTACCTTGTTTGTGGAGAGACAGCTCCGGCGGGGGCAGTTGTTCCTGGTGGTGGATGCACTTCGGGTCTTTGTCAAGAGAAGAGATGATCTCGTCGTCGAAGGAAAGTTGAAGATTGTTGCACCACCAAGGAAGAGACCAGCCGCGGAGTGCTCCGTCACAAGGCACCACCTTTTGGTCGCAGTACAGTGGTAGTGGCTATCCGGTTGCCGGGGTGCTCTGCACGGGCAATTCGACCACCATGTCCTGAAACGAAGAAAAAGCAAAGGGGACTGGTTGTTCCCACCAGTCAGGGGAAGAGACTCTCCGGCGGGGAGATCTCCTCTGTCGTCGGGACGTGGTGAGTCGGTTCAGCAGGGCTCCACCGGAGGTGTCGTCGTTGCAGGTCGGCTCAGCTTTACCCTCGTCGGATTCTTAGGTCCTGTGGCGACTTCTGAAGATCCAGTCCCAAAAGCCATGCTTTTATGCAGAAAAACCACATTCATTCAACCTAGCTGTCAATCAAAACACGCTAAGTGGTGAGCGGGGTGGCTCACCACTTGGGCCAATCACACCAGAGTGTGACTTGAGTTGGCAAGGCAACTCAGTCCAGGGTGCCTAAATCCCCTCCCACAGCCCCTGTGGTACCCAGACAGAATGGCACCACTTTGGACGGCCTCTGTGTAGAGGCCCGCCAAAAGTGGACCAAAGTGCTCAACCTTTGGTTTAGGAGTCACAGAGACGAACACAGACGCCATTTTAAAAACCGAGTTCTGGCAGAAAATACCAACCGATAGATTTATTTAAGATAAATAAACCGGTGGTATGTTAGAGATTAACGAGAAAAAGTATTAACCTCCAACAATGGGAAGAATCCCATAGGGTTATGCTCGGGGTCGAATATAACAAGTAGTTTCCACTGCCACCAGCCAAAACTCGACAAGGGGGGACGGGACAGTGCCCCCTCGAATAACAGACCCTGGAGTAATCGAATTACCCCTACTAGTAGGTCCACAATAGGATGGTTTGTACTAGTTCTGTTAGTAAATTTAGGTCTAGTAAAGCCAATGGTGACTTTACATGCCCGGGGAGACAGTAGTCAGTCCCCGGGTATGGAGTCTATGGTGGAGGTCCGGTAGGACGCCCCAGTGTTACGGCACGGAGGGTGCGTTGTAACACACATAGCAAAACATATGAGACCCTATGGCGTAAAAGACCCCATAGCCCGTAGAACACATTGACATTCAAAGGAATTAACTACATTCATGTCCAAGAGTGGGAGAAAAAGAGTCTCACTCTTGGCAAGATGGAAAAAAACAAACTCCAGAAATCCTGCAAAGCTGCTGGGGGACTCACTAGGTTAGGAAATTCAGCCTAAACAGATAATTCTCCCTAACAGTGGGGGGTAACACGAGGGAGAAACGGGGCACGAGCAGGGGTGGGGGGTAACATGAGGGAGACACGGGGCATGAGTGGGGGGTAACATGGGGCATGAGCGGGGGGGTGTGGGGAACACAAGGGAAACACAGGGCATGAGCGGGGGATGGGGGTACAGGAGGGAAACACAGGGCATGAGTGGGGGGTGGGGGTACAGGAGGGAGACATGGGACATGACCGGAGGGTGGGGGGGCAACAGGAGACACGAGGCATGAGCGGGGGGTACACGAGGGAAACACGGGGCATGAGCGGGGTGTGAGAGGGACAAGGGAGACATGGGACATGAGCAGGGGTGGGGGGAATAGGAGAGAGACACGGAGCATTAGCGGGGTGGGGGGAACAGTGGAGACACGGGGCATGAGCGGGGGGGTGGGGGGTAACACAAGTAAGACATGGGGCATGAGCGGGGGGTGGAGGGTAACAGGGGAGACAGGGCATGAGCGGGGGGTGGGGGGGTAACACAAGGGAGACACGGGGCATGAGCGGGTGTGGGGGTAACAAGAGGGAGACATGGGGCATGAGCGGGGGGTGGGGGGTACCACAAGGGAGACACTGGGCATGAGCTGGGGGTGGGGGTAACACAAGGGAGACATGCGGCATGAGCTGGGGGTGGGGGTAACACAAGGGAGACACGGGGCATGAGCGGGGGGTGGGGGGAACAGGGCACACGGGGCATGAGCGGGGGGGTACACAAGGGAAACACGGGGCATGAGCGGGGGGTGGGGGTAACAGGGGAGACAGGGCATGACCAGGGGGTGGGGGGTAACACAAGGGAGATACGGGGGTGGGGGTAACACGAGGGAGACACGGGGCATGAGCGGGGGGTGTGGGGTAACACAACAGAGACACGGGGCATGAGCGGGGGGTGGGGGGGCAACATAAGGGAGACACGGGGCATGAGCTGGGGGTGGGGGTAACACAAGGGAGACACGGGGCATGAGCTGGGGGTGGGGGGTAACACAAGGGAGACACGGGGCATGAGCAGGGGGTGGGGGGAACAGGGCACACAGGCATGAGCGGGGGGTGGGGGGGAACAGGGGAGAGACACATGGGGCATGAGCACGGGTGGGGGAAAGGGGAGAGACACACGGGGCATGAGTGGGGGGTGGGGGGTAGGGGAGAGAGACACAGGGCATGAGCAGGGGGTGGGGGAACAGTAGGGAGACATGGGGCATGAGTGGGGGGTGGGGGTGTGGGGGAAAAGGAGAGAAACACAGGGCATGAGCGGGGGGTGGGGGGAAGGGGAGAGACACACGGGTATGAGCGGGGGGTGGGGGGAAGGGAAGAGAAACATGGGGCATGAGTGGGGGGAAGGGAGAGACACGGGGCATGAACGGGGGGTGGGAGGAAGGGGAGAGACACACGGGGCATGAGCGGGGGGTGGGGGGAAGGGGAGAGACACAGGGCATTAGCAGGGTGTGGGGGGAGGCTAGAGCCACACGGGGCATTAGCGGGGGGGTGGGGGGAGGGGAGAGACAAGGGGCATGAGCGGGGGTGGGGGGAGGGGAGAGACACGGGGCATGAGTGGGGTGTGAGGGGAAAGGTAGAGACACAGGGCATGATCGGGGGCTGGGGGGAAGGGGAGAGACACGGGGCATGAGCGGGGGTGGGGGGTAACACAAGGGAGACACGGGGCATGAACAGGTGGTGGGGGTAACAGGGGAGACAGGGCATGGTTGGAGGGTAACACAAGGGAGACACAGGGCATGAGCGGAGGTGGGGGGTAACACGAGGGAGACATGGGGCATGAGCGGGGGGTGGGGGGTAACACAAGGGAGACACGGCGCATGAGCAGGGGGTGGGGGGTAACACAAGGGAGACACGGGGCATGAGCTGGGGGTGGGGGTAACACAAGGGAGACACGGGGCATGAGCGGGGGTGAAGGGGAGAGAGACACTGGGCATGAGTGGGGGGTGGGAGGGAAGGGGTGGGACACACGGGGCATGAGCGGGGGTGGGGGAAGGGGTGAGACACACGGGGCATGAGCGGGGGTGTGGGGGGAAGGAGAGAGAGACACGGGGCATGAACGGTGGTGTGGGGGGAAGGGGAGAGAGACACGGGTCATGAGCGGTGGGTGGGGGAAGGGGAGAGACACAGGGCATTAGCGGGGTGGGGGGAGGGGAGAGCCACACGGGGCATGAGCGGAGGGGTGGGGGGAAAGGAGGGAGACACGGGGCATGAACGGGGGTGGGGGGACTGGAGAGCCACACGGGGTGGCATGAGCTGGGGGGTGAAAGGGAGGGTGGAGACACACGGGGCATGAGTGGGGGGTGGGGGGATGGGGAGAGAGACACGGGGCATGAGCAGGGGGTGGGGGAAGGGGTGAGACACACGGGGCATGAGCAGGGGTGTGGGGGGAAGGGGAGAGAGACACGGGGCATGAGCAGGGGGTGGGGGGAATGGGAGAGAGAAACGGGCATGAGTGGGGGGTGGGGGGGAAGGGGAGAGACACAGGGCATTAGCGGGGTGTGGGGGGAGGGGAGAGCCACACGGGGCATGAGCGGGGGGGTGGGGGTCAAGGCTGGAGACACAATGCATGAGCAGGGGGTGGGGGGGAAGGGGAGGGACACACGGGGCATGAGTGCGGGGGGGCAAAGGGGAGAGAGACACGGGGCATGAGCAGTGGGTGGGGGCAGTGGAGAGAGACACAGGGCATGAGCGGGGGGGTACACGAGGGAGACATGGGGCAAGAGCGGGGGGTGGGGGGAGAACAGGGGAGACACAGGGCATGAGCGGGCGTGGGGGTAATAGGAGAGAGACACAGGGCATGACCCGGGGTGGGGGGAACAGGGGAGACACGGAGCATGAGTGTGGGGTGGGGGTAACACAAGGGAGACATAGGGCATGAGCGGGGGGTGGGGGTAACACAAGGGAGACACGGGGCATGAGCGGGGGTGGGGGGTAACACAAGGGAGACACTGGGCATGAGCTGGGGTGGGGGGTAACACAAGGGAGACACAGGGCTTGAGCTGGGGGTGGGGGGTAACACAAGGGAGACACGGGGCATGAGCGGGGGCTGTGGGGGAACAAGGCACACGGGGCATGAGCAGGGGGTGGGGGGAACAGGGGAGACACACAGGGCATGAGCGGGGGTTAGGGAGAAAGGGGAGAGACACACGGGGCATGAGCAGGGGGTGGGGTGGAAGGTGAGAGACACACGGGGCATTAGCGGGGGTGGGGGGTAACAGGGGAGACATTGCATGAGCGGAGGGTGGGGGGGTAACACAAGGGAGACACGGGGCATGGGCGAGGGGTGGGGGGTAACACAAGGGAGACACGCGGCATGAGCGGGGGGTGGGGGTAACACGAGGGAGACACGGGGCATGAGCGGGGGGTGGGTGGTAACACAAGGGGGACACGGGGCATGAGCTGGGGGTGGGGGGTAATACAAGGGAGACACAGGGCATGAGCTGGGGGTGGGGGGAACAGGTCACACGGGGCATGAGCAGGGGGTGGGGGGAACAGGGGAGACACACGGGGCATGAGCGGGGTGTGGGGGGAAGGGGGAGAGAAACACAGGGCATGAGTGGGGGGTGGGGGGAAGGGGAGAGAGACATGGTGCATGAGCAGGGGGTGGGGGAACAGTAGGGAGACACGGGGCATGAGCGGGGGGTTGGAGGGAGGGGAGAGACACACAGGGCATGAGCGGGGGGTGGGGGAAGGAGAGAGACACACGTGGCATGAGCGGGGTGTGGGGGGGAGGGGAGAAAGACACAGGGCATGAGCGGGGGTGGGGGGAACAGTAGTGAGACACAGGGCATGAGCGGGGGGTGAGGGGGAAGGGCAGAGAGACATGGACATGTGTGGGGTGGGGGGAAGGGGAGAGAGACACGGGGCATGAGCGGGGGTGGGGGTGGGGGAAGGGGAGAGACACACAGGGCATGAGCGGGGGGTGGGGGGGAAGAGGAGAGACACACGGGGCATGAGCGGGGGGTAGGGGGAAGGGCAGAGATACGGGGCATGAGTGGGGGTTGGGGGGTAACACAAGGGAGACACGTGGCATGAGCGGGGGTGGGGGGTAACAGGGGAGACATGTCATGGGTGGGGGGTAACATTAGGGAGACACGGGGCATGAGCCGGGGGTAACACAAGGGAGACACGGGTCATGAGGGGTAGTTGGGGGGTAACACAAGGGAGACACAGGGCATGAGCTGGGGGTGGGGGGTAACACAAGGAAGACAGGGGGCAGAGGCGGGGGTTGGGGGGTAACAGGGGAGACACGGGGCATGAGCGGGGGGTGGAGGGGAAGGGGAGAGACACACCGGGCGAGAGCAGGGTGTGGGGGGAAGAGGAGAGAGACACGGGACATGAGCGTGGGGCGGGAGGGAAGGGGAGAGAGACACAGGGCATGAGCGAGGGGGTGGGGGGAACAGTAGGGAGATACGGGGCAAGAGCGGGGGTGGGGGGGAAGGGCAGATAGACATGGACATGTGCGGGGGTGGGGGGAAGGGGGAGAGACACACGGGGCATGAGCGGGGGGTGGGGGGGAGGGGAGAGACACAAAGGGCATGAGCGGGGGGTGGGGGGAAAGGAAGGAGACACGGGGCATGAGCGGGGGGTGGGGGTAAGGGGAGAGACACATGGGGCATGAGCGGGGGTGTGGGGGGATGGGGAGAGAGACACGGGTCATGAGCGGTGGGTGGGGGGGAAGAGTAGAGAGGCACGGGGCATGAGCAGGGGGTGGGGGAAGGGGAGAGAGACACGGAGCATGAGCGGGGGTGTGGGGAAGGGAAGAGACACACGGGGCATAAGCGGTGGTGGGGGGAAGGGGAGTGACACACAGGTCATGAGCGGGGGGTGGGGGGAAGAGGAGAGAGGCACGGGGTATGAGCAGTGGTGGGGGGAAGGGGAGAGAGACGCGGAGCATGAGCGGGGGGTGGGGGGAAGGGGAGAGACTCCCGGGGCATGAGCGGGGTGTGGGGGTAAGGGGAGAGACACACGGGGAATGAGCGGGGGTGTGGGGGGAACGGGAAAGAGAAACAGAGCATGAGCGGGGGTGGGAGGAACACACGGAGAATCGAATCAGTGAGGGGGAACATGGGCGACACGGGCCATGAGCGGGGGTTGGGGGGAACCAGAGAGAGACACGAGGGCCTGTGCCTCACAGCCTTTTCGTGGCCGATGCAGCCCACATTTACACTGTGCAGGCAGCAGATCCCGCTCTGATAAACAAAGATGGCGAGCGTTTCTGAAAATAGACGCACTGCAAGCTTCACGGCAGCCAATAGAAAGGCACGTCAGATGTCCGCGGACATCAATCAAGCTGCTTGCCCAATCACCGTCCTGTCCGCGGAGCGAAAAGGGAAGTGTGTCCACGAAGCGAACACAGATATCACTAATTTTTTCTGACCTCCTTTTTGGTCATTTAAAAAAAAAATACTGGACGGATTTTCACCAAATTTGCAAATGCACGCTTTTGGGACCAAGCCGCTGCTCCTGGTCCAAATTTGGTGAAAATCCGTTCAGCGGTTTGGACTGTAGGCGCAAGCAAAAAAAAATTCCGATTCAGTCTATGGGAAAAAAAAAAGTTTTGGGACTCCCCCCTATAACTTTGCCCCCCCCTGGACGAATCCTCACCAAACTTTGCAAAACACTTCAGAGTGGGCCATATACCTTCTTTGCAAAGTTTGGTGAGGATTCGTCCAGGGGGAGCGAAGTTATAAGGCGCCCAAAAAGTGCTCTTCCCATGGAAACACCAACTTAACCATAACTACATGGCCACTACTGTGGCCATGTAATATATATATATATATATATATATATATATATATATATATATATATATATATATATATATATATATGTATTCAGTGAAAAAAACTTTGTTAAAGGGACGTTATGGTTAAGTTGCGCTACTAAAAACCTATGAAATTCTGTGAAAAAACTTTGTTAAAGGGACGTTATGGTTCCAAGTAAAACCGAAAAACCCTTGAAATTCGGCAGTTATGGTAAGCTAAGCAACCATAACTCGTGCCGCCACCGTGCACTGCTAAGACTAACACCCAGGACATCAAAGATGACATCACAAATGTCATTGATGACATCACTGATGACATCACATGTGTATGTACTTGTCATGAACTATGTGTAGAAGGGATTCTTATTATGTTGCGAAAAAAGTGTCAAGAATCATTGCAAGAAATATACCCTAATAAGTGCATTGAACGATGCATTGATATAAATAGCATCCTATTATGGGGTTCTATCTAGTATACTAAGCTACTAATACAGAAACATAACATTGTGTGCAGCGTACAAGATGAAGGTATGATATTGGTAATGTTAATATGTTGAATAATGAAATGATAATTGTTTTCTTAATACATTTTTGTATACTGTGAAATATGTAAAAAGTAGCTAATAAAACCCATGTATTACATAATTGCATTACTATAGACAAAATACAAAGACACAAGAACACATACCAATATGGGTATATACAGGGAAAGTGAAGTTAGCAAAAAAGCACAAGTAGTGGCAGAAACAACTCATAACTTAACTGATTAGTTTCATGCAAATAAATGATTGCTCTGTTTCAAAGCTGCTATTTACCCTATGTACATGTATCACTTGATGTGATTGGACCCACAGGGAAAGTACAGCCATAAAAAAAACAACAGAACTATCAGAAAGTGCTCATAAGTCTAGTGATTATCTTTATGCACAAAAAGGATTGCTGTCTTTCAAGCTTGTGTTTTCCCATATGTATATGTTTCATATGATGTGACTGTACTCTAAGAGAATTACTGTAAGAACCTACTAGAAGGATACGTCTACAAATAAAATATAATTCTTAGTTTCTGACTGTTACTGAAGAAAACCATGTGGCCTAGATATGTCAGCAAAAGAAAAAACAGTGAGCCAGACATGTGATGTCATCAGTGATGTCATCAATGGCATTTGTGATGTCATCTTTGATGTCCTGGGTGTTAGTCTTAGCAGTGCACGGGGCGGCGCGAGTTATGGTTGCTTAGCTTACCATAACTGCCGAATTTCAAGGCTTTTTCGGTTTTACTTGGAACCATAACGTCCCTTTAACAAAGTTTTTTTCACAGAATTTCATAGGTTTTTAGTAGCGCAACTTAACCATAACGTCCCTTTAAGAAAGTTTTTTTCACTGAATTTCATAGGTTTTTAGTAGAGCAACTTAACCATAACGTCCCTTTAACAAAGTTTTTTCACTGAATTTCATAGTTTTTTAGTAGCACAACTTAACAATAATGACTTTGACTTTATATACATGTCATATGGAACTGACTATATCTCTTCTTATGAACTTGATGTCCGCGAACTTATTTAATGTTCGCGGACATGTTCGGAGAACAGTACCACCACCTAAAAACTCTGGGGAGGTATTTGTAATAGTTATATCATAACATAGGAACATTTAACAAATTCACAAAGCACCACACATACAAAGTATATGTAGTAATACTTAAAAAATGTTACCCATATATGTAACACACTAACCATTCATGTAAATACAATATGTTTTAAAATGGAATATACCAAAAGAAGATAACGTGGCTTCCACCATAATTACCTCACAGACGCTCCACAACCAACAGCAAGACCAGACGTATACACTACTGATTACATATCTCACCAGACATAGTAAGTGCACTTCTTTTTACTCATATATTTATAAACTTCTATATTAGAAAAAAAAAACATATTACTTCTTTCTTTTCTCACAGAAATGTGTAGTACTTTGGACTTGCTAGAGGACCATTTCCCACGAGACGAAATGTTAGAAGATAGTCCACCTAATGGTACACACTTTACTGTATAAACCAATTGATAACTATTATTTTGTATACATTCAACATATACATTCTTTTTTTACAGACCCTACAAAAATTGCAACTACCAAAGAAAAAGAAGTGGTGGATAACACTCTTGAACACATTACCCACAAAATGGACCAACTTATGGCAAATTTTATGGATTTAAAGAACTTTGTGGAAGATCACCTAAAACCACCAACAACATACCATTGTCCCACCTGTACTTGTCCCCCCTCACCATATCCCATTCATTTATCCCCAAACTCTCTCCATGGACCACAACGTTTTGACGAGATTTGCATCCCTTCTTCACCTGATCCCACTAATATTGAAAACCCTAATTCTCCTGTTTTTGTTTCCGTTTCTGCCCCACCTTCTCAGTCATAAATTGTTTATATATGTTAAATAAAGTTACTTTTCTTATATTGTGTTGTAATTACTTTCAGTTCCTTGTAATAAAACCAATTTAGGTGTCCACTGACTCCGCGGTTGTTCGGAAATGTTCGTAAAGAAACGAAAATGTAACTGTCCTGAGGACACTACATCTGTCCGTAATGTTCTCATGCAAGTTCAAAATGTTCTAAGAACACTCGTAGTGTCCTGAAATGTTTGTAAAGAAACAAAAATTAAAGTGTTCTAAAGAACACTATATCTGTCCGTAATGTTTGCTATCAACTTAAAACTGTCCGAAGAACACAATTGGTGTCCTGAAATGTTCGTAAATAAACGAAAATGATGTGTCCTGAACAACAGTACAACTGTTCATAGTGTTCGCTACCCAATTGAAAGTGTTCTAAGAACACAATTGGTGTCCTGAAATGTTTGTACATAAACTGAATTACACGTGTCCTGAAGAACACTATATCTGTCCTTACTGTTCGCTACCAAGTTTAAACTGTTCTAAGAACACACGCGGTGTCCTGAAATGTTTGTTTCACGTGTGACGCACTTTTAATTACTTCAGAACCCAAACAGTGTCCGTAGGACATCAATGCACATGCACTAACCAATCTCCGTGCACTTGGTGTCCTGCAGACAGGCGCTTCCTTCACAGACTAGTTTGCAAACAGATCATATGACCGCGCCCACGCTCATCATGTGTCCTGAAATGCGGACACTGTTCGTGTCCCCGAACAATTTAAAAGTACATTTTCAGTTAATCCATAATATTTTTCAATAAAATCTCACCATGCCACAAGTCCCACATAGCAATCTTGAGTTTCTATATACCTTTTGAAACTTTCCGATCCTTTTTTGTGTTCGATCTGTCCGCGCACAGTGCGCATGTCCGCGGACCGCGCACAAACACCCCTATAAAAGACCACGCCCAAGAGCTTATTCCCATTGTGTTTCTGGCTATTCTTCAGAACACAGTGATTTTTGCTGCCACCTGCAGACTACACCATCATCGACATGGCATCCTTGGCTGCTGAACTGCCACTTGGTGCTGCACCTGCTTCAGCACCACCACCACCCCCTCCACCACCACCACCTCCCCAAGGGCCTGAAGAGGGGAACAGGAGTGAGGATGCGGAGGAGGAAGAAGAGGATGATGAGAATGAGGTAGAGGAAATCCCTACTACCCGCACTAGGCGTGAGTCTTGGGTGTGGCGGTTATTTACCATTCATGGGAATGGTCCTAAGGCTCGTGCGAACCATGTTACCTGCAATGAGTGCAAAATGATACTCAGTCGCGGGAAGCACGGTAACTACAGCTTTTGGACCACTACTATGAAGCGACACCTGAGGTCGTTTCACTCTGGGGCTATTCACAGTGTTGTACCTTGCGAAGAACGTAGCAGGTTGATTTCCTCTACTTCATCCTCTGTTTCTGATCCTGTCACCACAAGGACCACCTCTGTGGGACAGCGTCTTTCTGAAGCTGCCTCACAGGCCATACAGAATGCTGATGACCCTTACCTTTCGAGGGTCACAGTTGTATGTATGTACTGTGACACAGTACTCTGCAGGGGGGAGTGACTTCGGAGTGCTTTTGAGACTATCGTCTCAGAGCACGAGAAGACCTGCTCACTACCCAAATGAAACCCACTCTACATCTTCCTCTCTCAGCTCGCCCTTTCTTATCCCTGTGGTTGGTGTCCCCCCCCTTACCCTGCTTTACCCTCCTCTCCTAGTGTGTCGTGTCTGAAAAACCAAATAAAATACAAAATTACAAAAATCAAAAAAAAATAAGGCTCTTTTCAGAGCCGCCTTTCCCAGTTAAAAAATAGAAGTGAAAATAAATGAAGCAGGGCTCTTTGTATTTTTTAGAAGTCTGCGGACAGTTCGTGAACATTAAAAAAATTGGGTTACTACTCCATCACAAACATTGTAATTTTCTCTGGAAAGAAGTGATGGCTCTGAAAAGAGCCTTTGGGTGGTGTTTGTGAGTCAAACATTGTAAATGCTTAACATCTACTTCAAAATCGTTGTTGTAATTCCAAAAAAGGTCGCAATGCATTTTGTACATTTCTCAGAAAAATCTGATTGCCAGCATAAGTAAGATGGACTCCATCTCTGCGAAAAATGTATGTACTACAAAACATAATATTTTCATTGTGAAAAGAAGACATGCCAAAATCTCTTAGAAAGCCACAAACAGCCTTATTAACATTGCGCCTTGCTTTTTCCATTTGTGGACCAAATGAAGAAGAACGAAGCCACATTTGTCTCTGCGCAATCCGTGAAAATATCACTTGCGAATTAGGAAACATGTCCATAACCTTCCTCAGTCCTTCTTTCATAGCAAATTGCAAAAAATTCCAGTCACATGCCCTAAACTGTTCCCTCCACAATGAATTACAATTATGTCTGGATGTTGCTCTGTCTCCAAAGTAGCACAGAGAGGTAGCAAGTCCAACCACTTCATTCCACATACTCCATGCCAGTGTACTTCCACATGTGGGAATCCAAGATCTACAGCTACTCCACAGCTTTCTGCATGCACCTTCAACCAATGTATCCACGAATCTCCTAAAATCCAAACAATCTGTTTTCTGAAACACACAGCCATAGCTTTCTTTTGTTCTCTCAGCAAAAATAGTATCTCAAAAAATCTCTCCTGGCACAACACACCCACCAAACTTTCCTGACCAATCCCTTTCAGTGCTTATTCTCATTTGCATGACTTCTGAACCCAAAAATCCCCGGATGTAACTCCCGATGTCCTGGAACTACCGCCATGTCTACATATCGTAACATGAACAGCCCTTCTACCATTTCACTACACTCTCTCTGCCATTCCCTCATTAGATGTACCTCAAAAATCACATGACCATGCACCAATCACATTCAAGACCTCTACATCTAACTGCATCATCATAGATCAGCACTGCAAATGTACTCTGAATCTCTCTGAGTACAAGTGTCATATCAGTGGCAAGCAGCATCTACCAGAAATACTGTACAAGTCTTCAAGATTTCTACTTGTAGCTCCACGCATATCCATATGCATGAACACAAACTTCAGGTATGCATATTTTCTGTATAGTACATGACATAGCTCTCAACCATTTTTGTTTTACAGGCGGGTGAAATCACCCGATTTTGTTTTTAGCGGGTGAGACGCCCATTGGAATGAATGGGCATCCAGGAGGCTTGGCGGGTGAGTCTGCCCTTTACAAGGCACGTGACACTCACCAAAAGCGTGCGACTTGAGAGCTATGGTAGATGAACACATTTTCAAACAGACTTTTACCTTGTAAAATCTGTTAAATTAATTTACTGTACTTTTTTCAATTTCCTAAAATCAACTACCACTTATATACCTTTACACTTTTTACTTTCTTTAAACACACACACTCAAATCATGTTAAACTACCATTTTTTAAATGAAATATGTAGACTACATATATTCAAACAAAATTGCATGCAAACACAATCTATGTTTAAACCTTTATAAAAATACTTATACAATTTCATATGTTTTGTTTTTATTTATTTATTGACTTAATTACTTTAAATTAGACATGACATTGAGGCGCTATTACCTAGAACAGTTTACTTACAGAAATAGTGGTATTCACTAATATATTATAAATTTCACAAGACATAGTAAAGATATTTTATTTTTGCTACAGTTAGTCATTCAATACAATGTGTTCATTAAGTACATATCATATACACTGAACTAATGCAATGTATCTTATGTAAATAAATTAGTTTAATGGTTTTACAGAAGGCACTGAGGATTTCAATTAAAAAAATCAATATCTAAATTAAAAACAGTGCTATATACAAACAAAGTTACTAATTTGAAGCTTTTACAGTTGCATTGAAGACCAGTTTCCTGAAAAGAAGCAGCCGAATTCGAAGAAGAAAAACTAAGAAGTTACCTGTTAATTTAAAAAATAAAGTAAGTAAAATATCACCATAATATGTATATTATTAATCAAATATACTATAACATTAATACCAGCTATTTCGGTTTCTTAAAATATAGATTTTGTACCATTTTGTCCAAAAATGTCCATGTCGTAAACAGCGATTTACAACCAGAATGGCCCACAAATTTCTATTTTTGGACACACAAATTAGCCAACTGAACCACTACAATTTTCATATTATAGAACAAACAACTGTTTTAATTGTATACATTAGATTTACTATTTGTACTTTTCCACACCACTAGCTTACTTTTTTTTTGTCATCTGAACCCCAGTTTAGTGACACATAAATTCAAGAATACCTATCCCTACTAGTTTTAGTTCCCAATACACAATCACACACCATTACATACATCTTTATAATCTTACTCAAACACTCATGCACACAGCACACATACATTCCAGAACACCCCAACCCATATCTTCTTTATTTTTTTCAACAGACCCTAAAGAATGCCTACCAAAAGACAACTCCGTAGAAAGCAACGCAAAATTAGAGCAAATGAAAATAAAGGAGTCCAACATAAGCATCCATCTCTAGCAGAATTTGTAAAAAAAGTTGAAACAAAACAGCTAATACAATCATTTAATGAAACACAAGAAGTTTCAAGTACAACAACTTCACTTCCTCTATCAAAATGTAAAACAAACCAAAAAACAATTAACAGAAAATCAGCTATCAGTACAGATAAAACTACTTCTTCAAATTTTAATATAGTGCAAAGTAAGCATACCAAGAAAAGTATTTTAGCCAAAATATACCGTCACAAAGTCCTTCAAAATCTTATAAAAACAGGAGAGAAATCAGGTTCAAAGCTTAAAACCTATCATAGGAAATTAATCTTAGAAGCATTGATGGACAGTGCAATTCTTCTCAAAAGAAATGTATGTATTTTACTGTTAAACAAAATGAAACCACTAACAAAACTAATAACTAAATTACAAAAAAGAATTCTCAATAAGCAAAATGTCAACAGAAAGAAATTCTTAAGTATCTGCGGAGGTGAATGGAATCCCACTACGAGCACAGAACCATATTTTAATGAAGAAGCGTATAAACAAAAGCAAACTAATACAATTGCCATAAATAGCAGTGGTCGAGGTTATGAAAAAGTGAATAATACCATAATGGAACAAGAAGTACTCCTTACAAAAATATGCCCTGAAAACTTAGAATTACCCCTCCATTCAACTGAATCAGAACGTCTAGTGTACAAATGTCCATTCACGTCAATGTGTAACATTCCTAAACAATGTTTCAAACCTTTACACCAATTCCTCAATAAATATGTAAAAAGCAAAGACAAAATCAAAATTAAATTACTGCAAAATATAGATACCTGTCCAGTGCGCAAGTACACAGGACTACAAGGACATTCATTGGCCTGCATTACAGGACCTACTTGTAAAACCACTTTCTATGATATAAAAAGGATATCAACACATCATTCAACTATAAGAAATCTAGTCTACAAACTGTACTATGCTAAAAGTCCTGCTTTAGCACTAGCAAAGTTAAATAACATCCTTCTACATGGTACAGCAAAAGACCAACTTGAAGAAATTCACTATAACCAGAAAAAATATTTTGGAAGTGAAAGCCATTTACAGAATGAAATAGCTTTAAACCAATTAAGCAACAATTCTACACATGGCAACCTTTTGCTTAACACATACAAAAAAGAAATACTAAAATTTAAAAGTACATCAGCTGGAGTACCAAACCATGTATGTGTATGTTGTCGTAGAATCTTTTATAAAAGTAACACAAAAACTGTGGACCTATCATACAAAATAGAAGACAATGAAGATTCTAAATGGTTTGAATTAGCTTTCATACCTTCTAG
Organism: Ambystoma mexicanum; assembly: GCF_040938575.1. Taxonomy (NCBI): domain Eukaryota; kingdom Metazoa; phylum Chordata; class Amphibia; order Caudata; family Ambystomatidae; genus Ambystoma; species Ambystoma mexicanum. The sequence continues at coordinate 836,997,974 of NC_090935.1, read as the reverse complement.
CAGAAAACAAATATGAAATAACTGAGCCATTAATACTTTGCAGTTATTGCACCACAAAACTTGACACCAACCAAACTCCTTCACGTTCTATCACAAATAATTTAGAATTATACCCAGTACCAAAACCTCTACAACAACTTAATTTATATGAGAGCATCATAATTCAAACAGTACACCCATTTCAAGCAATAATACGCCTTCAAACAAAAACAGCAAAATTACCTCCCTCTGAATTGGTAAAAGGCATTCGTGGAAAAGTAGTTTATTTACCATTAAATCTAAAAGAAAATGTGCATACTCTAGGAGTGCAACGTCCAATGCACCAATCTTTAATTATATTAGTAAATGGAGTACCTACAAAAGACAAAAAATATGGCAACAGCTGGTAGATTTATATAAAGTTAGACAAGCCTTCCAATATCTTAAAGAGAATAATGAATATTACAAAGAAATTAATATTGAAGAAAACTTGAAAGATACAACTGAAATAATTCAAGAAACACAAGAAGCTGGTCAATTTGAGCTACTAGATCCTGCTACAATATCAAATACTTTAGACCAGTATACAATTCATCCTTTGCACTGTAATGACACCATACAAGATGTACTGGAAACTTACCAAATGCGTCAAACAAAAGGATCGCCAATCAGTATATGGGAAAAAAAGTATAGAAGCACGTGCTTTTCCTCTACTCTTTCCTACTGGCAAAGGAGGAAGGTATGATAATAGACCTATTCAAATATCAGCTTCAGAATACCGGTCATTACGGATGTATTCTGAAGATCCCAGATTTAGACAAAATGTGGAATACATATTCCACCTACTCTTTGAAAGTGAACTAGCAACTTTATGTTATGGAGTTGCACACATATTAAAATCAGGATCACACTTTCAAAATATGACAGCTACACAATTATTAGAGAAAGTGCAACAAAAGGATGAGGTTTTACAATCAAATATTACTAATCTTTTAGCAAATATGCGTGGTACTAAAGAGTACTGGTTTCGACGTCATGGAGATGTACGTTGTATGATCAGAAACCTTGGCCCACCCACTTGGTTTGTTACATTAAGTTCTGCAGAATATGCATGGGAAGATTTACATGATTTCCTACGCATATCAAATAAAAACAAAACAAACATAGATATTCTAACACCTGGAGAACTTTGTTCTTTGGATCCTGTTAATGTTTCAAGATATTTTCACCATCGCTTCATTGCTATGCTACATTTTATTTGTAATATAACTGTTCCTCCCCTTGGAGAAGTGCAACACTTCTTTTGGAGAAAAGAATACCAAGCCATAGGAGCACCACATATCCACATGCTTTTATGGATTAAAGATGCTCCTAAATTTGGTCAAGACAGTGATGCCACTGTTTTACAGTTTATTGAAAAATATGTCACTTGTGAAATTCCATCAGAAGCCACAAATTGTGATCTTTGTGCACAAATTTTACAATTTCAAAGACACAAATGTGGAAAATATTGTCGTCGCAAATATAAAAACAAATGCAAATACTACACCAAATGCCGATTTGGTTTCCCTAGACCAGTTACAAATACAGGTCAAGTAAACAACCTCATGTCTTTAGTTAGACATACTGTTAAAGGAAAGTCACCTAAAAATACATATTACATAAAAAGAAAAGAAGAAGAAAAATATATCAATGATTATAATGCAATCATTGCCCACTTATGGAAGGCAAACATAGATGTGCAGTACATTGCAGACAATTCTACTGCAGTTGCACGATATGTCACAGCATACTTAACTAAAGCAGAAAAACAGAGCTCCAAGACCTCTGGAATGACCTGTCATCAGATAAAATAGTATCTCAGAAATTATACAGCTTGGGCATAACAATGCTCACCCATAGAGAATGTGGATCTTATGAAGCAGCTGATCGTTTAACTGGTACTTCATTGTATGGTAAATCTGAAAATATAGTATGGCTAAGTCTTGGTCCAGCTAAATCTAGAAAAAGAGTTCTAAAATCATATGAAGATATAGAAACAATAGCCAAACATGATCCCAACAGCCAAGACATTTTAAAAAACAAGTTATTGGACACATACTACCCAAACAGAAGTAATACTTCGGAAAACATGTGTCTATACCAAATAGCCCAAAACTACACATACAAAAATAATATGAAACCCGATGAAAAAAAAGGTAAATATAGAGTGACAGACTGTGAAGACAGCTTAGTTAAACTCACTAAACCAAATTTAATTAATCATATCAAATTGTCATTGAAGACTCCTCAACATAAAGAAGTATATTACATGTCCCTGCTACAACTCTTCAAACCATGGAGAAAAGAAGAACAATGACTAGATAACTATGACTCATATGAGGATGCTTTCAAAGCAAATGAAAGCACTGTAACTGATGTAAACTTTACACAGTACAAAACAATGTTGCACAATGAACAGCAACATGAAGAAGAACTCCAAGCCCAACTAGATAAGGATACTCCTGACAGTAGTCAACCTTCTGTAACAGGAAGCCAAGAACCACTGGGAGAACCACTAATAACAAATGAGGCAGAATTAGCTATGATAGAAGTAGAAAACACCATGTGTCAGTATGAAGATACGGAAGACTTAACTATACTACAATCAAAACTAAACAATGAGCAAAGTAGCATTTTTCAAGAAGTAACAAATCAAATTGCACATGGTGTAAAACATGAAAATAAAGAATGTTCCTGAAATAATTATAAACCTATACTACTGTACGTCAGTGGTGAAGCTGGTTCTGGCAAAACATTCCTAATCAAAATCATTAGTAAGTTCCTTCAACAATTGACAAACAACAAACTGTCAGCTATTGTTACTGCCCCCACAGGTTTAGCTGCCTACAACATAGGTGGTGTTACATTACACCAATTACTACTATTAGCAGTAGAACACCAGAACAAATTAGACTATTACAAACTTTCTACAGAAGCTGCAATGGAATTACGCAGAGTATTGAAACAAATGAAACTGCTACTAATAGATGAAGTGAGCATGGTCTCCAACCTGATGTTAGCTTTGATTCACCTCAGATTACAAGAAGTACTCAAAACAGACTATGAAGAGCTCTTTGCAGGAAAACACATTATTGTTTTTGGAGATCTGCTTCAATTAACACCAGTAAAAGGTGAAACTATTTTTAAAACATTAGGGCACAAACTCTGCCGTAAAACTGTTGGCACCATTGGAAATGTCAACCTTTGGCAACATTTCCAATACAGAGAATTAACAGAAAACATGCGCCAATCTGCAGATCTCACTTATGCCAACATTTTAAAAAGTTTGAGAGTTGGTATGCTTTCTAAAGAAGCAGAAGCAACATTGAAAAGCTGGCACATTAATGCACTTTATGGCGATAATGCATGTGCTACAGATGTTATGGAACAATTATCCCACAAAAATGTCAATTGTATGGCCTTAATGCCAACTCTTGCAAGCTGTTTCAAATTCAATTAAATCATGCTAAGTAAAGAAATGCAACCAATAATGGAAATTAGCGCCACAGACAAACTAGATGTACATGGTATGACACTACCCATGTGTGACCAAGCCACAACAAGACTAAATAATTTAGAAAAATCAATCTCAAACACAGCAGGCTTAGAAAAGATGTTAAAATTATCCTTAAATTGCAGAGTAATGCTTAAACGTAACCTTGACGTGGACCAAGCACTAATTAATGGAGCACTGGGTACAGTTGTTGGCTTTCAAACATACCCACGTGACAACAAAATTCAGTTTGTCAATATACTCTTTGACAAACTTTCAGAAGTAAAACGGATAGGACGCTCAACAGCTAGATTCCTTCTCTTCAAAGATATGTATGTACGCAGAGAACAATTTTCTCTAACTCTTGCATACGCAGTCACGATTCATAAATCACAAGGTCTTACCCTAGACAAAGCAATGATAGATATTGGTAACACAGTCTTTAAAGAAGGCATGAGCTACGTAGCACTATCACGCTTACGTACACTTGACGGTCTATTTCTAATCAACTTTGATGCAAGTAAAGTAAACGCTGATATTCCTTGCATTTTAGAATATAATAGACTTCGCTCACTATACACTCCCCATCTAAACACATATTCTGTTCCACAAAAACTAAAACGTTGTAAAAGAAAACTAAATCAAACTGAAATGCAACAGGACGTCACTGGAAATCCTCCAAAGAGAGTACAAGAAACTAATACTCCATCAAGTACCACAAACAAAAAAGAATCAATTAGAGAAAGTAAACCAGGTACTTCTTTAAAGAAGGAAGACAAACTCCAAAAAAAGCAGTTAGATACAGAACTACCTGGACCATTTAAATTCTCAAATATAGTTGGTGTAAGTTGCTATGCAAATGTAGCAATGAATATTCTATTTCAATTACCACCAATTGTTGACAACATTTACTCACACAGTACAAACCCATTGTGTTTGCAAATGTTAGTACTTCACAGAAATGCAGCAAACAATCCTGACAACACATATATCGTTTTTGGAATAAGACGACAATTGGACTACTGTGCTGGAATGGTGAAATTCACTATAAACTCACAGGAAGATCCATAAGAATTTCTAATGTACTTACTACAAGTACTGGAAAACAAAATCATACCTATAAATGAATCTTTCAGATTTCATACATGTGGAAACATACATGCACTCTCTGCAACAATGTGACACAAGAAGAAATCCCCAATGAACGCTTCATATATATATCAATACCAAATTGTGAATCCATTCCATTTCAGCAACTTGTACAAAATGCAAACCATGGTAGATTATGCTCTACCTGCAATTCAGATAATCGCTCCACGTTAGTAATACAAACACATAGTAAATACGTAATACTAATGCTTCTACGTTACAATGCAGATGGTACCAAAAACAACTGCAAGCTGACTGGATTCACACATGGTCAAATATCACTTGGTAAGAAAACCTTCACAACAATAGGTATAATCTACCACGCAGGAGCCACAACCCCAATTCAGGGCACTACACTGCATACATAAAAAAGAAATGTGGATGGTTTGAATGTAATGATAGTAGCATTACTCTAAAGCAGAGATTACCAGCAAATCTTACAAACGCTTATTTGATGTTCTTAAAACCAAAATTTGATAAATAAATTGTATTGAAACCTTTAAGTAAATTTGTGTTACAAAAATATATACTGTTAGAATACTCAAAAACCTATCTAACTGCTCAAAGATTCTACAACAACTAATCAGATAAATGAATACCACTAAATTAGACCAAAAATATACAGTTAGAATACGCCAATTGGTATCTAACTGTCCCAAAATTATAAATGTGTGTTAAAGTTATATAAACTGTTAGAATACTCCAAAAGCTATCTAACACTCAAAGATTCTACAACAACTAATCAGATAAATGAATACCACTAAATTAGGCCAAAAAATACACAGTTAGAATATGCCAATTGGTATCTAACTGTCCCAAAATTTAACAATATCCAAATAGGTAAATGAAAACCACTACTATATATTAAAAAAATAGACAGTTAGAATACGCCAATTGGTATCTAACTGCTCCAAAATTTTATAATATCAAAACAAATGAAGAATCTGTTACTGTTCCAAAAGAAATACAACAAACCAAAGTATAAAGCATTAGCCAGAAACAACAAGTGAACACTGAAAACAAACAAACAAATAAACTGTAGCATAACAGAAAAAGGGTTTTTTTTAAATCCAACATGGATTTTTTTTCTCCCACAGACTCAATGATTTTAGCAACAAATACAGAAACTGAGCAAATTGCACAGTACTCTGATTTGTACTCTACTAAATATGAGGGTCGAAAAAAAATAAAAGTATATTGCTTATACAATGTAATAAGTCATTACAAAATACTAATACTAACATGCTATTTTCTTTTATCACAGAAATGAAGAAAAAAAACATGGACTCCCATTACTAGACCAAACAGTAAGTATACAATAATAAGGACAACCATAGCAGCAGATCACATCCATAGTATCTAATACCATTTGTTTTTCACCCAAACTTATAAGCAAATATGAATGTGATATGCTGTAGTGGTTGTTGCCAGGGCATAGAGTCTTGGGTGCATGGCCAAATGGCCATGCACCCAAGACTCTATGCCCTGGCAACAAGCACCGCAGCATATCACATCCATAGAGTCAAACATTGCAACTATGATCTATGGGAAACTTTTAATGTCCGCGAACAATGTGAGTGTTCTTAGAACACTTTGAGCTTGCCAGCGAACAATACGGACACCGTTTTCAGGACACCCCCTACGAACATTTCAGAACAACGTTATAGTTCTTAGAACACTTTCAACTTAACAACGAACAATACGGACACCGTCTTAAGGACACCCCCTACGAACATTCCAGGACACCGGGAGTGTTCTCAAAAACGTCTTCAGAACACCCCCATCTTGTTTATTTGCAAACAATTCAGGACACCGCGAGTGTTCTTAGGACACATTCAACTTGACAGAGAACAATACGGACAGCGTCCTCAGGACACCCCCTACGAACATTCCAGGACACCGGGAGTGTTCTCAAAAACGTCTTCAGAACACCCCCATTTTGTTTATTTGCGAACATTTCAGGACACCGCGAGTGTTCTTAGGACAGACTCAACTTGACAGAGAACAATACGGACAGCCTCCTCAGGACAACCCCTACGAACACTCCCCTGACACCGGGAGTGTTCTTAGAAGTGTCTTCATAACACCCCCATTTTGTTTATTTGCAAACATTTCAGAACACCGCGAGTGTTCTTAGGACACATTCAACTTGACAAAGAACAATACGGACAGCGTCCTCAGGACACCCCATACGAACACTCCCCAGACACCGCAAGTTTTCTTAGAACAGTTTCACTTTGCTTGCGAACAAAACTGACACATTTTGACTCCTTAGAACACCCCCTAGTCAGTTTATTTAGAAAATTTCAGAACACCCGTGATGTCCGCAAACAAATCGAACACAAAAAGAACGTCTAACACATAAAAAACACAACTTTCATCCTATCTCACACACTCCCACCCTCCCCAAACACTCCTACACACCAACACACTCTACAAAATACACATTTTGAACAAAGTTTCACTGCGCTGTCCGGGACGTCCGCGAATCCAATATGGCGGACGGTACCGAAAAATCTGACACGCTTCACGCTCCACTCCGTCCAATCAGCGAACACTTTGCATGTCCGCGAACATCACGCAAGACGATTGGCCAATCAGGACACTTTCCGCGGAGCGAATAGGGAAGTGTATCCGCAAACCGAACACAGATATCACTAATTTTTTTTTACCTACTTTTTGGTCATTTTAAAAAAAAACTACTGGACGAATTTTCACCAAATTTGCAAAAGCATGCTTTCGGGACCAAGCCGCTGCTCCTGGTCCAAATTTGGTGGAAATCCGTCCAGCGGTTTGGGCTGTAGACGCGAGCACATTTTTTCTCCATTCACTCTATGGAGAGTGACTATAATGTATACAAATATGAGCATATAGAGGGAAGGTAGAGTAATAAAAACTAAAACTATGAAGTGCTGATACCATAATGATTATCTTCATGCACAGAAAGGATTCCTCTCTTTCTAGCCTGTATATTCCGCTACGTACATGTTTCATATATGATGTGACAGGAACCCAAGTCTACAAATATAGTACCTTTTCACTTTTTACTTCCTGACTGTCACTGTAGAAAACTATGCGGCTTCGATATGTCAGTAAAGGATAAAAAGGGAAAGCCAGCCATGTGATGTCATCAGTTATGTCATCAATGACATTTGTGATGTCATCTTTGATGTCCTGGGTGTTAGTCTTAGCAGTGCACGGTGGTGGCGCGAGTTATGGTTGCTTAGCTTACCATAACTGGCAAATTTCAGGGGTTTTTCGGTTTTACTTGGAACCATAACGTCCCTTTAACAAAGTTTTTTTACTGAATCTGATAGGTTTTTAGTAGCGCAACTTAACCATAACGTCCCTTTAACAAAGTTTTTTTACTGAATTTCATAGGTTCTTAGTAGTACAACTTAACAATAATAACTTTGACTTTATGTACATGTAATATGGAACATACTGAACCCTTTCTACTGAATTTGACTGTCCGCGGACATGTTCGGACAATAGTACCACCACCTAAAATCTCTAGGGAGGTATGTGTAATTGTTATATCATAACATAGGAACATTGAACAAATTCACAAAGCAGCATACATACAAAGTATATGTAGTAATACTTAAGAAATGTAACCCATATATGTAACACACTAACCATTCATTTAAAAACAATATGTTCTAAAATGGAATATACCAAAAGAAGATAAAGTGGCTTCCAACATAATTACCTCACAGATACTCCACAACTAAGAGCAAGACCAGACGTACAGACTACTCATCACATATCTTACCTGAAATACTAAGTGCACTTCATTTTACTCATATATTTATAAACTTTCTGTATTAGATAAAAAAAATATATTACTTTTTTGTTTTCTCACAGAAATGTGTAGAACTCTGGAGTGGCTAGAGGAGCATTTCCCACGAGAGGAAATGTCAGAAGATAGTGCACCTAATGGTACACACTTTACTATATAAACCAATTAATAAATATTATTTTGTATACATTTAACATATACATTTTTTTTTTGTACAGACCATACAAAAATTGAAACTACTACAGAAAAAGAAGTGGTGGATAACACCCTGGAACACATAAACGAAAAAATCGACCAATTTATGGCAAATTTTACCAATTTAAAAAACTTTGTGGAGATCACTTAAAGCTAACAACAAGATACCATTGTCCCACCTGTACTTGTCCCCCCTCACCATATGCCACTCATTTAACCCCAAACCCTCTCCATGGACCAAAACGTTTTGATGACATTTCCACCCCTTCTTCACCTGATCCCAATTATGTTGAAATCCCTAATTCTCCTGTTTTTGTTTCCATTTCTGCCCCACCTTCTCAGTCATAAATTGTTAATATATGTCAAATAAAGTTACTTTTTTATATTGGCCCTCATTACGACCCTGGCGGATTTTTTCCGCCATCGACGGACTTTCCGGCCATGGCGCAAAGTCCCTTTACGCCATGGCGGATGGCGGACTTACCGCCCCATTCCGAGGTCGGCGGGGCGGTAAGTCCCCATTGACCCATTTACCCTTCCCCATTCCCATTTCGGCCCCATAGGGTATAATGGGAGTGGGGAAGGAGTTAATTACGCCACCGTAAAATACGGTGGCGTAATTAACACCAAGGTCCCAGAGCGCCATGGTTTTTTCCGCCCGCAAAAAGCGGGCGGAAAAATGACCATGGCGCTCTGGGAACTCGTAGTTGGCGGTAAGGGGTCGGCGCAGCTAACGCTGGCGCAGACCCCTTAGCGCCAGGGTCCTAATGAGGGCCATTGTGTTGTAATTAGTTTCAGTTCTTTTTGTTAAAACGAATTTAGGTGTCCACAGACAGCGCGGTTGTTCGGAAATGTTCGTAAATAGACGATAATGTAAGTGTCCTGAGGGCACTATATCTGTCCGTAATGTTCTCATGCAAGTTGAAACTGTTCTAAGAACACTCGTAGTGTCCTGAAATGTTCATAAATAAACGAAAATGGAGGTGTCCTTAAGAACACTATGCCTGTTCGTAGTGTTCGCTAGCAAGTTGAAACTGTTCTAAGAACAATCTTGGTGTCCTGAATTGTTCGTAAATAAACGAAAATGGAGGTGTGCTGGGGACGCTATCTCTGTCCGTATTGTTCGCAAGTAAGTTAAACTGTGCTAAGAACGAACGGATGTCCGTAACTGTTCGATTTACGCATGACGCACTTTTAATTAGTTCAGCACCCGAACACTGTCCGTAGAACATCAACACGCATGCGCAAAACAATGTCCGTACATTGGGTGTCCTGCGGACGGCCGCTTCCTTAGCGAACATGCTCACGAAGCAATCATGTGACCGTGCCCACTCTGATCACGTGTTCTGAATGCGGACACTTTTCATGTCCCCGAACAGTTTAAAAGTACATTTCCAAGTAATCCACAATATTTCTCATTAAAAACTCACCATACCACAAATCCCACATACTAATCCTAAATTTCCACATAGTTTTTGTAACTTTTTCAAACTTTTTTGGTGTTCGATCTGTCTTGCGGACGGTGTGCATGTCCGCGAACCGCTTACAAGCACCCATATAAAAGACCACGCCCTAGAGCTCATTCTGATTGTGTTTCTGGCTATTCCACAGAGCACACTGCATTTTGCTGCATACTTTGCAGATTTTGAGATTTCCACCTCCAAGCCGATGACATCCATGGCTCCACTATTGCCACCTGGTGCTACATCTGCCTCAGCACCACCCCCACCCCCTCCACCACCACCATCTCCCCAAGGGCCTGAGGAGGGGAACAGGAGTGAGCATACAGAGGAGGAAGAAGAGGATGACGAGAATGAGGTAGAGGAAATCCCTACTACCCGCCCTCGGCGTGATTCTTGTGTGTGGCGGTTGTTTACCGTTCATGGGAATGGTCCTATGGCTCGTGCGAACCGTGTCACCTGCAATGATTGCAAAATGGAACTCAGACGTGGGAGCCATGGTTCGTACAGCTTTGGGACCACTACCATGAAGCGACACCTCAACTCATTCCACACTGGGGCCATTCGCCAGGTTGTACCTTGCGAGGAGCGTAGTAGGTTGATTGCCTCTACTTCATCCTCCGTTTCTGATCCTGTCACCACAAGGAACACCTCTGTGGGACAGCGTCTTCCTCAAGCTGCCTCACAGGCCATACAGAATTCTGATGACCCTTACCTTTCGAGGGTCACAGTTGTATGTATGTACTGTGACACAGTACTCTGCCGGGGGAGCGACTTCGGAGTGCTTTTGAGACTATCGTCTCAGAGCACGAGATGACCTGTTCACTACCCAAATAAAACCCACTCTACATCTTCCTCTCTCAGCTCGCCGTTTCTTATCCCTGTGGTTGGTGTCCCCCCTTTACCCTCCTTTCCCCTCCTCTCCCAGTGTGTCGTGTATAAAAAACCAAAAATACAAAATAACAAAAATCAAAAAAAATAAGGCTCTTTTCAGAGCCGCCTTTCACAGTTAAAAAATAGAAGTGAAGATAAATAAAGCAGGGCCCTTTGGATTTCTTGAAAGTCCGCAGACAGTTCGCGAATATAAAAAAAAATGGGGTGCTACCCTATTGTAACCATTGCATTTTTCTCTGGGTGGAAGTGGTGGCTCTGAAAAGAGCCTTTTGGAGGTGTTTGTATGTCAAAAATTATAAATACTTAACACCTACTTCAAAATTGATGCTGTATTTCTAAAAAAGGTCACAATGCATTTTGTACATTTCTCAGAAAAATCTGATTGCCAGCATAAGTAAGATGGACTCCATCTCTGCGAAAAATGTATGTAATAAGAAACATAATATTTTCATTGTGAAAATAGGACATGCCAAAATCTCTTAGGAAGGCACAAACAGCCTTATTAACATTACGCCTTGCTTTCTCCATTTGTGGACCACATGAGAAAGAACGACGCCACATTTGTCTCTGCGCAATCCGTGAAAAAATTACTTTGGAGTTTGGAAACATGTCCATGATCTTCTGAAGTCCTTCTTTCATTGCAAATTTCAAAGAAATTCCAGACACATGTCCTAAACTGTTCCCTCCACAATGAATTACAATTATGTCTGGATGTTCCTCTATCTTCAAAGTTGCACAGAGAGGTAACAAGTCCAACCACTTCATTCCACGCACTCCATGCCAGTGCACTTCCACATGTGCAAATCCAAGATCTATAGATACTCCACAGCTTTCTGCATGCACCTTCAACCAATGTATCCACGAGTCTCCCAAAATCCACACAATCTGTTTTTTGAAACACTCAGCCATAGCTATCTGTTCTTCTCTCAGCAAAAAGAATATCTGAGAAAACCTCTCCTAGCACAACACACTCACTAAACTTTACTGACCAATCCCTTCCTACATTCAATCTCATGTGCATGCCTCCCCACCCCAAACTCCCCGGATGTAATACGCGGTGTCCTAGAACTACCGCCATGTCCGTGAACATATCGTAACATGGACAGCCCTTCTACCATTTCCACTTCACTCTCTGTGCCATTCAATCATTGGATGTAGCTATGAAATCACATGACCATCCACCAATCAAATCCAAGACCTCTACATGTAACTACATCATCATAGATCAGCACTGCAAATGTACGGTGAATCTCTCGGAGTACAAGTCTCATACCATTGGCAAGCACGATCTACGAGAAATACTATACCAGTATCCAAGATTTCTACTTGCAGCTTCGTCCATATCCATATGCATGAACACAAACTACAGATATGTAGATTTCTACTTGCAGCTTCGTCCATATCCACAGTACATGAACACATTTTCTAACCTACTTTTACCTTGTATAATCTGTAAAATGAATCTACGATCATTTTTTTCAATGTCCTAAAATGAACTGTGACTTACAAACCTTTATACCGTTTAATTTCTTCATACACACACGCAAATAATGTTAAACTAACATTTTTGAAATAAAATATATAGACTGCATATAATCAAACAAAATTACATGCACACTCTATGATCAAATCTCAAACAATAATATTTGTACAAACACATAATTGGTTTTCATTTTTTTAATTTATATAATTACTTACATTTATATAGGACAAGCAGGCTATGACATTGACTCACTATTACGTGGAAAAGCAGGCTATGACATTGACTCACTATTACGTGGAAAAGCTTAGTTACAGGAATAGTGGTATACAGTGGTACATTTTGAATTTCACAAGCCATAGTAAAGATATTTTCTTTCCTACAGTTAGTTATAAGATAGTTTTAATGGTTTTGAGGAAGGCGCTGAGCATTTCAATTTAATAACTCTATGCCTAAATTAAAAACAGTGCTATATACAAACCAAATTACTAATTTCTTTCTTTTACAACTGCAGTGAAGACCATTCTCCTGAAAAGAAGCAGCCGAATTTGAAGTACAAAGAACAACTAAGAAGCAAACTGCTCATTTTAGAAAAAAAGTAAGTAGAATGTTACCATAATATTTGAATTATTACTCAAACACACTGTAAGGTTAATTCATGCTATTTCTGTGCCTAAAAATAGAGATTCTGCACCATTCTGACCAAAAATCCCCCCGTCTTAAACAGTGATTTACTGGCAGATTGGCCCACAAATTCCTATTTTTCGACACACAAATTACCCAACTCAGCCGCTAGAATTTAGATGTTGTAGAACAAACACCTGTTTTAATTGTATAGCTTTAGATATACTATTTATACTTCGCCACACCACTGGCTTACTTTTTTTCTGTCATCTGAACCCCAGTTTAATAACACATTAATTCAAGAATACCCATCCCTAGTAGTTGTACTTCCCAATGCACAATCACACACCATTACATACTTCTTTATCATCTTTCTCAAACACTCATGCACACAACACACATGCATTGCAGAACACCCCAACCCATACCTTCTGTATTTTTTCACCAGACCCTAAAGAATCCCTACCAAAAAGCTACTCCGTAGAAAGGAACGCAGAAGTAGAGCAAATGAAAAGAAAAGTCTCCAACATAAAAATCCATCTATAGCAGAATTTGTAAAAGAAGTTGAAACACAACAGCTAATACAGTCATGTAGTGAAACAGAAGAAGTTTCTAGTAAAAAAAAACGTTGCCTCCTCTATCAAAAAGTAAAACAACCCAAAAAACAATTAACAGAAACTCAACTATCACTACAAATAAAACTTTTTCTATAAATCTTGATATACTACAAAGAAAGCATACCAAGAAAAGTATTTTAGGCAAAATGTTCTGTCACAAAGTCCTTCAAAATCTTATAAAAACAGGGGGGAAACCAGGTTCAATACTTGAAACCTATCGTAGGAAAGTAATCTTAGAAGCGTTGATAGACAGTGCAATTCTTCTCAAAAGAAAATTATTTATTTTAGTGTTAAACAACTAACAAAACTAATAACTAAATTACAAAAAAGACTTCTCAATAAACGAAATGTCAACAGAAAGAACTTCTTAACTATCTGCGGAGGTGAATGGAATTACACTACGAGTACAGAACCATACTTTAATGAAGAAGCGTAAAAAAAAACGCAAACACATACAATTGCCATACATACCAGTGGTCGAGGTTATGAAAAAGTTAATAATACCATAATGGAACAAGAAGTACAGCTTACAAAAATATGCCCTGAAAACGTAGATTTACCCCTCAATTCAACTGAATCAGGACATCTAGTGTACACATGGCCATGCACGTCAATGTGTAACATTCCCAAAAAAATGTTCAAGTCTTTACATCAATTCCTCAATCAATATGTGAAAAACAAAGACAAAATCAAAATGAAACTACTGCAAAATATGGATGCTTGTCCAGTACGCAAGTACACAGGACTACAAGGACATTCATTGGCCTGCATTACAGGACCTTCTTGCAAACCAACCTTCCATGATATCAAAAGGAAATCAACACATCATGCAAGTATAATAAATCTAGTTTATAAACTGTACTATGCTAAAAGTCCTGCTTTAGCACTAGCCAAATTAAATAACATTCTTCTACATGGTACAGCAAAAGACCTACTAGAAGAAATCGACTATATCCAGACAAAATATTTTGGAAGTGAAACCCACTTACAAGATGAATTAGCTGTAAACCAACTACGTAACAATTCTGCACATGGCAACCTTTCACTACACACATACAAAAAAGAAATACTAAAATTTGAAAGTACTTCAGCTGAAGTACCAAATCACGTGTGTGTATGTTGCCGCAGAACTTTTTATAAAAGTAACACAAAAACTGTAGACCTATCATACAAAATAGAAGACAATGAAGATTCTAAATGGTTTGAATTAGCTCTCTACCTTATAGCAGAAATCAAATACGAAATAACTGACCCCATAATACTTTGCAGTTACTGCACTACAAAACTTGACAACAACCAAACTCCTTCACGTGCTATCACAAATAACTTGGAATTATATACACTACCAAAACCCCTTCAACAACTTAATTTATATACTTAATTTATATGAGAGCATCATAATTCAACTTGACAACAACCAAACTCCTTCACGTGCTATCCCAAATAACTTGGACTTATATCCACTACCAAAACCCCTTCAACATCTTAATTTATATGAGAGCATCATAATTCAAACAGTGAACCCATTTCAAGCAATAATATGCCTTCAACCAAAAACTGCAAAATTACCTCCCTCTGAATTAGTGAAAGGTATTCGTGGAAAAGTAGTGTATTTACCATTCTATCTAAAAGATAATGTGCACACTCTAGGAGTGCAACGCCCAATGCAACAATCTTTAATTATCTTGGTAAATGGAGTACCTACAAAAGACAAAATAATTTGGCAACAACTGGTAGATTTACATAAAGTTAGAGAAGCCCTGCAATATCTTAAAGAGAATAATGAATATTACAAAGAAATTAATATTGAAGAAAACTTGAAAGATACAACTGAAATAATTCAAGAGACACAAGAAGCTGGTCACTTTGAGCTCCTAGATCCTGCTACAATATCAAACACTTTAGACCATTATACAATTCATCCATTGCACTCTAATGACACCATAGAAGATGCACTAGAAACGTACCAAATACGTAAAACAAAAGGATCACCAATCAGCATATGGGAAAAAAGTATAGAAGCACGTGCTTTTCCTCTACTCTTTACTACTGGCAAAGGAGGAAGATACGATGATAGACCTGTTCAAATATCGGCATCAGAATATTGCTCATTACGAATGTATTCTGAAGATCCCAGATTTCGACAAAATGTGAAATACATATTCCACCTACTCTTTGAAAGTGAACTAGCAACTTTATGTTACCGAGTTGCGCACATATTAAAATCAGGATCACACTTTCAAAATATGACAGCTACACAATTATTATAAAAAGTTCAACAAAAAGATGAGGTTTTACAAGCAAATCTTACAAATCTATTAGCAAATATGCGTGGTACTAAAGAGTACTGGTTTTGACGTCATGGAGATGTACGTTGTATGATCAGAAACCTTGGCCCACCCACTTGGTTTGTTACATTAAGTTGTGCTGAATATGCATGGGAAGATTTACATGCTTTCCTACCATATCAAACGAAAACAAAACTAACATAGATATACTAACACCTGGAGAACTTTGTTCTCAGGATCCTGTTAATGTTTCAAGATATTTTCACCATCGCTTCATTGCTATGCTACATTTTATTTGTAATAAAACTGTTCCTCCCCTTGGAGAAGTGCAACCCTTCTTTTGGAGAAAAGAATATCAAGCCAGAGGAGTACCACATGTCCACATGCTTTTATGGATTAATGATGCTCCTAAATTTGGTCAAGACAGTGATGCCACTGTTTTACAGTTTATTGAAAAATATGTCACTTGTGAAATTCCATCAGAATCCACAAATAGTGATCTTCATGCAAAAAATGTTACAATTCCAAAGACACACATGTGGCAAATACTGTTGTCGCAAATACAAAAACAAAGGGAAATAATACACCAAATGCCGATTCGGTTTCCCTAGACCAGTTACAAATACAGGTCAAGTGAACAACCTCACGTCTTCAGTTAGACATAGTGTTAAAGGTAAGTCACCTAAAAAGAAGAAAAATATATCAATGATTACAATGCAATCATTGCCCACTTATGGAATGCAAACATAGATGTGCAGTACATTGCAGACAAGTCTACTGCACAATATGTCACAGCATACTTAACCAAATCAGAAAAGACAGAGCTCCAAGACTTCTGGAATGACCTGTCATCAGATAAAACAGTGTCTCAGAAATGATACAGCTTGGGCATAAAAATGCTGTCCCATAGAGAATGTGGATCCTATGAAGCAGCTGATCGATTAATTGGTACTGCATTGTATGGTAAATCTGAAAATATAGTATGGCTAAGTCTTGGTCCAGCTAAATCTAGAATAAAAGTTCTAAAAGCATACGAAGATATAGAAACAATAGCCAAACATGATCCCAACAGCCAAGACATTTAAAAAAACAATTTATTGGACACATACTACCAAAACAGGAGTACCACTTTGGAAACCTTATTACTATACTATATAGCCCAAAACTACACATACAAAAATAATATAAATCCTGATGAACAAAACCGTAAATACAAAGTGACAAACTGTGAAGGCAGCTTAGTAAAACTCACCAAACCAAATTTAATGAATTATATCAAATTGTCATTAAAGACTCCTCAACATAAAGAAGTATATTACATGTCCCTGCTACAAAACTTTAAACCATGGAGAAAAGAAGAAGAAATACTAGATAACTATGACTCATATGAAGACACTTCCAAAGCAAATGAAAGCAGTATAACTGATGTAAACTTTGCACAGTACAAAACAATGTTGCACAATGAACAGCAACACGAAGAAGAACTCCAGACCCAACCAGGTAAGGACACTCCTGACAGTAGTCAACCTTCTGTAACAGGAAGCCAAGAACCACTGGGAGACCCACTAATAACAAATTAAGCAGAATTAGCTATGATAGAAGTAGAAAACACCATGTGTCAGTATGAAGATACAGAAGACTTAACTATACTACAATCAAAGCTAAACAATGAGCAACGTAGCATTTTTCAAGAAGTAACAAAAGAAATTGCACATGGTGTACAACATGAAAACAAAGAATGCACCTGTCAAAATTACAAACCTATACTATTGTATGTCAGTGGTGAAGCTGGTTCTGGCAAAACATTCCTAATCAAAATCATCAGTAAGTTCCTTCAACAATTGACAAACAACCAACTGTCAGCTGTTGTCACTGCCCCCACAGGTTTAGCTGCCTACAACATAGGTGGTGTCACTTTACACCAATTACTACTCCTGCAGTAGAACACCAAAACACATTAGATTATTACAAACTTTCTGCAGAAACTGCAATGGAACTACGCAAAGTATTGAAACAAATGAAAATGCTACTATTAGAGGAAGTGAGCATGGTGTCCAACCTAATGTTGGCTTTGATTCACCTCAGATTACAAGAAGTACTCAAAACAAACTATGAAGAGCTCTTTGCAGGAAAACACATTATTGTTTTCGGAGATCTTCTTCAATTGACACCAGTAAAAGGTGAGCCTATTTTTAAAACATTAGGACACAAACTCTGCTGTAAAACTGTTGGCAGCATTGGAAATGTCAACCTTTGGCAACATTTCCAATACAGAGAATTAACCGAAAACATGCGCCAATCTGCATTTCTCACTTTTTCCAACATCTTAAAAAGTATCAGAGTTGGAATAATTTCTAAAGAAGCAGAAGCAATATTGAAAACCCGGCACATTCATGCACTTTATGGTGATAATGCATGTGCTACAGATGTTATGGAATAATTAGCCCACAAAAATGTCAATTGTATGGCCTTAATGCCAACTCTCGCAAGCTGTTTCAAATTCAATGAAATAATGTTAAGTAAAGAAATGCAACCAATAATGGAAATTAGCGCCACAGACAAACTAGATGTACATGGAATGACACTACCCATGTGTGACCAAGCCACAACAAGACTAAATAGTTTAGAAAAATCAATCTCAAACACAGCAGACATGGAAAAGATATTAAAATGATCCTTAAATTGCAGAGTAATGCTGAAACGTATCCTTGACGTGGACCAAGGACTAGTTAATGGAGCACTGGGTACAGTTGTTGGCTTTCAAACATACCCACGTGACAACAAAATTCAGTTTGTCAATATTCTCTTTGACAAACTTTCAGAAGTAAAAAGAATATGACGCTCAACAGCTCGATTCATTCTCTTCAAAGACATGTATGTACACAGAGAACAATTTTCTCTAACTCTTGCATATGCAGTCACCATTGATAAATCACAAGGTCTTACCCTAGACAAAGCAATGATAGACATTGGTAACACAGTCTTTAAAGAAGGCATCAGCTACATAGCACTATCACGCTTACGTACACTTGACGGTCTATTTCTAATCAACTTTGATGCAAGTAAAATAAACGCTGATATTCCTTACATTTTAGAATACAATAGACTTCGTTCACTATACACTCCCCATCTAAACACATGTTCTGTTCCACAAAAAGTAAAACATTATAAAAGAAAAATAAATCAAACAGAAAAGCAACAGGATGTCACTGCAAATCCTCCAAAGAGAGTAAAAGAAAGTAATACTTCATCAAGTGCCACAAGCAAAAAAAGAATCAATTAGGGAAAGTAAACCAGGTACTTCTTCAAAGAAGGAAGACAAACTCCAAAAAGAGCAGCCAGATACAGATCTACCTGGTCCATTTAAACTCTCAAATATAGTTGGTGTAAGTTGCTACGCAAATGTAGCAATGAATATTCTATTCTATTTCAATTACCACCAATTGTGGAGAACATTTACTTACACAGTACAGGCCCATTGTGTTTGCAAATGTTAGTACTTCACAGAAATGCAGCAAACAATCCTGACAACACGCATAGTGTTTATGGAATAAGACAACAATTGGACTACTGTGCTGGAATGGTGAAATTCACTATAAACTCACAGGAAGAGCCAAAAGAATTTCTAATGTATTTACTATTAGTACTGGAAAACAAAAACATACCTATGAATGAAATCTTCCAGATTTCATACATGTGGAAACATACATGCACTCTCTGCAACAATGTGACACAAGAACAAATCCCCAATGAGCGCTTTGTGTATATATCAATACCTAATTGTGAATCCGTTCCATTTCAGCAACTTGTACAAAATGCAAACCATGGTAGATTATGTTCGACCTGCAATTCAGATAATCGCTCCATGTTAGTAATACAAACACATAGTAAATACGTAATACTAATGCTTCTACGTTACAATGCAGATGGTACTGTCGGGGGGAAATTCTGCCGGGGTCGGCCGGGCCGTCCGCAGACCTCCGGGCAGGGAGGCCCCAACTCCTCCCGTATATCCCAAAAGAGATAGAGTATGAGACACACACAAGAAGCAAGGTGACTCTGCTGTTTATTAAACACAAACGGCAGGGATGGGTCAAGGATCATATGCGTCTGACCTGACACACACACAATCGTGGGGCTCGCAGGCCCTTTTTACTGTAGTATGACGCTCTACTTGCGTCACTTTAGAAAGTTAACAAAAAAACCTATCGCCACTCTTAATTGGTTGCTCGAGTGGTAGGGTTAGTATAGCATACATATAGAGAATAATATGAGTGGACAAGGGTTAGTCAGGTGATATATCTGGGTTGTCCCTACAATTAGATACATGAGAATTGTTACATGAAGACTCCTAATGATTGGTTAATGTTAATGGCG
Source organism: Ambystoma mexicanum (assembly GCF_040938575.1). NCBI lineage: Eukaryota > Metazoa > Chordata > Amphibia > Caudata > Ambystomatidae > Ambystoma > Ambystoma mexicanum. The sequence continues at coordinate 836,977,574 of NC_090935.1, read as the reverse complement.
TCAGTGATAAGAGCCCCATGTTCTGATTGGTGCGCCCGTGAGCTTCCCAGCCTGGGACCATCGCTGTTCCCAGCTCTCGGTGTACCTGCAATTTGCAACAATGTTTCATTATGGGTACATGCAGACAATGTGAAGACTTATTCATTAGCTGGACGGCCGACTACTCCCAATGTCGCAGATGTCCATTGATCCTTTCAAGTGTATCTGCCAGTGTCTTGTAACGAGGGATCCAGACGCCTCCTTCCTCCTGGGCTTGGCATCTTGTCAGGTTTGGCTTGGTCACGTGAGGTGGGACCGTGTTTGAGGCAGAATTCTGCACAATTAATATTGTTTTTCCACTGTGTGCCTGGTTTAATTTGCAGGTGCGACTTTGATGTTGGTGCACGGCGTGCGAGGTTGCAACATCGTGCCCTTGATGGTCTGCTTTTGGAATGTGAGTTTGCAACATTACGACCTTGGCTGTCTGCTTTCGCCAGGCTCATTCTGCAGGATCAGCAACCTGACTCTTGTTCTGTTAACGTCCACGGGAGCTCTTGCTTGCGGCCTACTGAGGCCTGGTGTATAGGTGGAACCGCTTGGTGCACAGGTGCTTTAGGTTATAGTCTCATATTGTCTTATGACCAGTATCGTGTCTTCGTTATAATTCTCATTATGGCACCTAGGTTTAGAAGAAGCGTAAGCAAGCTCTTTAGATGAGTTCATGGTGCGTCTTGCGTTTCTGCATTTTGAGAGCCTAAGTGGAAAATAATAAAGATGCACGTCCGTGAGTATGTCTGTCGCCTACGTCATAGCACTGAGTATATTTTTCGTGTAGATTGGTGCGGGAGTGTCCAGTGTGTATATTGGCACAGGTGTGCTATCCGTTGGCTAGGTCGTCATGGCATCTCTAACGACGTATAGTTTTTAGTCTAGTTGATCCATGCCGCAGGCATCGGCATGGGCAGGGCGGGCTGCTGGGCAGGCAGATGGACACATCCTTATGTTCCTTTACCAGGGTATCTGGTCGTCTGGTAGATGGGCGAACTCTTCTCGTGGCGGGTGCTTGGGCCGTGAACCTTTAGGCCAGGCGCGAGAGGGGAAAGATGGGAGCCTGTTTTTCCATTTTCCCACTTCAGTCCCCCCTCTGGTCGACTTGTCGACCACAAACATATCCTTTTCGTTATCTCCTCTTACTCCATAAGAGTAACTTTTAGTTACTTTTAGTTATTCCTCCTAAATGTCCATAATGGTTAACATGATCTTCAAATGACCAATACATATATTCACAGGTTCCTCCAGGTTCCTCCGGGACTACAGGCTTACGTTTGCGTAAGCCTGTAGTCCCGGATGGATTATTGAGGAGAAGAACATTGCTGCTCTGCTGAATAGTCTGTGTTCTGGCGGGATAGAAGTGAGTGCCGTTTCCGACCTTCCCCATAGGTAATTTCCTGTCAGAGGTTCTCCCTGTCTTTTCCGTCTATTTAGGACAGTATCATTGCCGCTGGTCCTGTTCCCTGGCTCCTCCTGAGGTGGTGCAGATCTCTTATTTCTCTTGTCCCCTTCATCCATTTTGGGAAAGTTCGCCACATTCACATGCTTCTGGGGTACCACTAGTGATGGTACATTGACGTGCACCATTGTGCATACACCATTCCACAGAGGGGGCAGTGTGTGATATGCCTTTTCTCCACAGGCCCAGTAATGGTCCATTATCACTGCTGTTCCTGCTCCCCCCTCAGGTAACTCCATCACGCTTCCACAATTGGTGTTGTATCCTACGTCCACCTCTCCTTTATGTTGGTAGCATACTTTAGGCGCAGTCAGCGGCAGTATTGTTATCGGGTCTTCATCCGTTTCTATCCATGTGAGCATAGGCACGTATTTGATCCAAGTCGTCCAACATCTGTGGTTGTGTGCATCGATAGTTGAAATAGTTTCTTTTGTTACCATGTTGCTGCCAACCACTCCTATCTCCCATTTGTTGTCCAAGTACACTTTCCCCGTTATCGTCACCAGTGGCCTCTCCCAGCATCCTAGTTTACCAGGAACTTCAGTGGCGTACCAATCACATGATAAATACTGCAGTGTTACTTTCTTTGTTTCTCCTTTTGCAGGACCACTTGTTATGTATCTGAATGCTTCAGCATGTAAACTGCTCTTGTGGTAACTCAAATAAGTCTTGAGGAAGTTTTTTTTGTATGGGTATGAGTCTCGTGTTTTCCACGTCATATGCACCACTGTCCCTTGAAATCTTCCTTTCGTTTGGAACAGTGCCAAGTATATTATGCATCGTGCTGTTTTTTCGTCTATTTCTGTGGCAACAAATGTTTGAGAAGCGCTCATGGCGTATGGTATTCATGAGCAAACGTAGCAGCTGTCTTCTGTTGTCTGCTTACCAATGCGGGTCATGTGTTGATACCATATGTTGTTTGAGACGTGTGCTGAATCTTGTATATAATTGTCAATACCTTTATTATCTGAGTATGTGCTGCGTTGAACTCTATTTTGCTTGTGCGCAATTTTACTAATATCACCTGACGTAACACCTGTTGCAGCTGGGGATGGGGGTGTGTTAGGTTTGGGTACAGCAATAATATTGATAGCACAGCTGTACTGCCATACAGAGGCAGCTACGAACCCGGTGATTATCAAAATCCCTATTACTTTTATTACATATGCTAATTTCACCGGCATTTTGCTCTTACCTTGCTGCAGTCCGGCAGCGTATTCTTGCGACGTTAGAGATGCCCGCCTGAAAATTCTCAATATGCTGGTTATTAAATGTTAGTTGTTGTTTTTTAAGCTCTCCCTATCAAATAGTCATTCAGTGCCCAGGCGAAGAGCTGTTCACACGTTAATCTAAGCGATCTATCTCTTAGGGCAGGCAAGTATGGGTGGAGGTGGGGCATCGAGTATTCTATGGCCAAAAGGAACGCTGTGTAGTAGACACGTACCCTTTTCCTTTTCAGGTACGTTGGCCTTTTTATTTCATATAAAAATTGGTGTGACAATTCTTCTGGGTAATTATCGTCTGAGGGTACCATCTACTCCTGGGCAGTGAATTTGTTAATTATCTACTTTCTTAGCAGTACAATAATACGCGGTTCCTGCATGTGCGAGAGAAAAGAAAAGAGTGCATTCACGTGTTTACATGTGTATTTGTGCAAGGCAATGTCCTTTAGTTCAGTTACTACTGTAATGGGGACAGGGGTCAGTGGATGGTGGGCAGGGGGTTTTTGGGCTCAACTGGTGGGCGTGGCTTTTACTCTTTGAGCGTGTGATCATGGGGTGGGCTGTATGGGGATCAACCCTTTCTTCTTCAGTTATTGTCTCTGGAGAGTCTGGGGAGTGACAAGGTATGGGAATACTTGGGCCGCTGGCTGTGGTAGAACTTTCTTCTTCCGTTGTCGATGTTGTTGCTGTTCTCTCAATGGACCTGTCGGCGGCGCTGGGGCGGGTCTGTTGTTTGTAGATCTTTACATCGTGTAGGTGGTTCCAGGCACGCTTGTCCTGTAGCTTTACTGCTCTTGTTGATACCTCCTCTACCAGATGGGGACCAGTAAAGCGTGGGCTGTTCCACTTCCTATTGAAGTTGCGAAGTAGTACGTGGTCACCTTTAGCAATCTTACACAGTCCTTCCTTTTCCAGTTCTTTATCCGCGTCTTCTTGTTGGCTTCTATTAGACCCGCCCCGTGTGCGCTCGAGCTGTTGAGACACAAACACTACACTAGTAATCAAAGAAGACACATATTGGTACATTTCATCACCAAGAACACTTGCAGTGCTTTCGTGGTCGGTAAATGCTCTTGACGTTGGCGTTAGGGGAAGGCGCATTTGACGTCCGGTAACCACCTCATGGGGAGTGAGGTGGTGGTCGGACCCTGGCCTATTCCTTAGCTCAAATAAGGCTAATGGAAGACAATATAACCAACTCCTCTTTGTTGTTTGCTGTATCTTTGCAATTGCCTCCTTTAATAGGCCATTCAGGCGTTCACATACACCGTTGGCCTGTGGGTGGTATGCACATGCAAATTTATGTTGAATGTTCAGCAGTGATGTAATGTGCTGAAACATCTCGTTTGCGAAATGTGGGCCATTGTCTGACCTTAACACCTCGCACACTCCCCACCTGGGGAAGACCTCCCTCACTAGGAATTTGGCTGCTTTAAATGCATCTGGGTGTGAACAAGGCCCTGCCTCAATCCACCTAGAAAATGGGCATACTACTACAATCATATACCGTTTTCCTTGACATATATTGATCATATCAACATAGTCAATATGGAGATGCCGGAAAGGTCCCTCTGGCCGGGGTATAGTACCTCTTATCACATTTAGAGTGTGGCCGGCCCTAAACTGTTGACATGTGAGACAATTACTGATAAAATTTGACACATGCGAATTTAACTCGGGGCAGAACCAGTCTTCCCTAATTCGTGCTGCAATTACTTCCTTTCCTGTGTGGGCTGGATAATGTAGTTGGTTCAGGGCAGTGTTCAAAAGTGCCAATGGTATTACAACCTTTCCAGTGCCACCCTGGCGCCATAGTGCGTCGGTTGGGGACATTGTACATCCTCTTTTTACCCATATTTCTTTTTCGGCCATTGGTGCAGCCGCTTGTAACTCCATAATCTGTGTGGCTGGGAGATGGGTGTACCCTTCTCTTATCAACATCTCCTTAGCCATTCCCCTCCCTCTCCCTCTCTGTGACTCTGGGGGGTTCCATATCTCACCAAAGTATGCAGCATACTTCGCATGTGCGTCCGCTGCTGCGTTTCCCTTCGAGACGTGGTCCTCACCATTGGTGTGTGCGGTGCATTTCACTAAATCTAATTCTTGGGGATCATTCATTACTTCAATTAGTTCAGCCAATAAGAGGGCATGTTGCACTGGAGTGCCATCAGCTCTCCTAAACCCTCTTCTTCTCCATTTCGACAGCCCTGAGTGGACAGTGGATGTAACATATGCGCTGTCGGAATATATGGTCACCCGTTTGTCAAAGCTTTCCTTCAACGCCAAGATCAGTGCGACCAGTTCAGCTGCTTGAGCGGAGTAATGCTGTGGTAATTGTACACATTTCATTGCCACACACACCGGTACCTCCATCATTTTTACCACCGCAGCCCCAATTCTCCTCACACCATCCCTCTGATCGATAGTTGATGACCCATCAATAAATAGGAGCTCACCCCCCTCTAGTGCGTTTTCCTCAACTTTTCTAGTACATGAGTACATTTCAGTTATTTGTGTACAGTCATGGGCATAATCTCCCTCCTCAATTACTTCTGCTAGGAACATTGCAGGGTTGACCGTGCTGCATCTAACAATTGATAGTTCGGCTCTGGATAGAATGATCTCATAACCTGATGCTCTTTGCGTGGTTAGGGTGGATTTAGGTTTATTTAATATCGCAAAAAGTGCATGTTCCACAAATAGTGTAGTCGGGCACCCCATGGTGATTGTTGATGCTTTTTCTACCGCAAAAGCAGCTGCGGCGAGACCTTGTTCGCAGGGGAAGTGGCCTAACATTACAGGATCTAAGTGGCCACTGTAAAATGCTACTGGTTTGTAGCCCATGCTTGTTTTTTGAGCCAACACTGCTTTCATTACTGCTGAGTCGCAATGTGAAAATATAAAAAATTGCCGCTCATAGTCTGGGGATGCCAGTACCGGAGCAGTTGATATCGCATCTTTTAATTCATCAAAAGCTTCTTTCATTTCCATCGTCCACCCCAGTTTTTTCTCCCCTTTATTAGCTTCCCGTAACGCCTCAAGCAGGGGTCCTATGTATGAACTGTAATCAAATACCCAAGCTCTACAGTAGTTGCAGAGCCCCAGGAACTGCTGCAGTTCCCTTACAGTTTGTGGCATTGGAGTGGTCGAAATAGCTTGTGCTCTTTGTGGTGCGATCTTTCTTCCATGTTGGGTTATAAGCTGACCAATGTAAAGTACCTGTTCTTGACAGTACTTATCTTTTCCATGTCTACCTTGTAACCTTTGTCAGCCAATATTGTCAACATTTTTAAGGAGTCCTCTCTGCATGTTTTTTCGTTTTACTGCAAATTATTATGTCATCCACATACTGCAACACCGTGCTTTCTACTTCAATGTTACCCAAATCCATCTGTATCACTCTATTGAAAATTGAAGGTGATTCACAATACTTTTGTGGCAATCTGGTGTGCTTCCACTTAGTGTTTCTGTAAGTGAAGCTCGTCAGATCTTGTGAGTCTGGGTGTAATGGTATTGAGAAAAAAGCATATTTAAGGTCGATCACTGTAAATCGTGATGCTTCTGCTGGAATGTCACACAAGATTGTGGCCGGGTTTGCAGCTACGGGATATTCCGCTTCTACTATGTTGTTCAAGGGCCTGAGATCCTGTATAAAGCGCCAAGACCCCCCTTTAGCCTTGCACACTGGGTACACAGCCGTATTACATGGTGATTCTGAGGGGACCAATATACCATTATTTATAAGGGCCGTTATGGTTTCATATATGCCCTCATCTGCCTCTTTTGATAGCGGGCACTGTTTTACTCTGGGGAGTATTGCACCTTTTTTCAATTTTATTTTAACTCCCCCTATACTTTTTATGCAGCCCACGTCATAGGGGCCAGTAGTCCACAATGATTTGGGTACTTTTGACATATCGTCCTTAAAGAAAGGGACCGGGGTGCATGCGGGTGCCTCAAGTGCCATTGCAATTTTCTGTGCTACTTGTTTGTAGGCCACTCTTAGCCATATTTCCACACTCATCATAAACACCATTTCACCTTCCTCCTTTTCATCTGAAAACAGCTCCTCATCTGACACCTGGGTGAGCCTACATCCTTCTGCTAATGCTATCACTGCCCTCCATGCTCTTCCTTCTCTGTCTTGGGCATGTACAGCAATATAATCAGCTGTTGCAATAATGCTCTCAATATCCATTGAAACCACCTTCCCTTCTGGTTCATTAACAGGTGTTTCTGGTCTGAACAGATAGGCTGCTGGCCTTCTCCATATTTTCCCTTCTATCCCTGGCATCCATGCAATTGCCATGTCCGTTCCATACTGGAAGAGTTCACCATCTACTGGCTCCGCCCTAATCGCTGTCTGTCCACAGTATGCTTGCATAATCTGTCGTGCCGTGAGCATGTTAATCCCTGGAGTAGAGCAAATTATGCCGTCCTCAGTAAAGGAGATCGTCATATTCAACCCGTTCATTATATCTCTCCCCAGTATATTTACTGGTGAGGCACTATAATATAGAAGTGGAACTGACAGATCGTAATCTCCAATAGATAAGGGAATGTTATCAGTAAAGGGAACCAACCCTCTAGCCCCAGAGAATCCTTGGGTGTTCATGGTCTCGCCTGACATCTTAAATTTACCTTCCCTTATGCAAGACCGGGTCGCCCCGGTGTCAACAAGGAATGATAATTTTTTGTCACCTATCGTTACCTCAATGCGTGGTTCCTCCGCACTATTAGGTGTTACTGACAGGATGGGACACACCAAGGCCGTCTGTGGGCTGTCCTATTGGGGGTACAACGACTTGCCGTTTCCGGTATAAGGGTTGTGTCCCAAAACCGTCACCCTACCCAGTTGTGTTTGTGGTATTTGTGGTTGTTGTGTCATCGCTACCTGTTGTTGTGGCAGTGTTTGGGGCTGTTGTTGTGTTAATTGTTGTTGTTGTTCATTTCCTTGTTGCAACATTTGCTTTTGTGCTATGCCCTGCTGTACCTGTGCGGGCCTTGGTTGTCCCTGATCACTCCATGATGGTGTTCCTGGTCTAACTCTACACGTGCGTGACATGTGCCCCAATAGTCCACAGCTCCAACACACCGGTGGTTCCCTATTCTGCCATGGAAAGCTCCCTGTGTTGTCCTGGTATACTGGTTGCCCTGTGGGGTAGGAATTTCTAAGTCCTCCCACCTGCGGTTGGGTGCCATATCCGTACCCTCTCCCTCTCATAATTCCTCCTCTCCCCCTGTTATAATTATAATACCCAGCTCCTGGCATTGGGTATCCTCCTCCCATGTTGGGCGTGTATGGTTGGAGTGGCGGCACCTGTTGTATTATAGTCTGTGAAGGTGGTATTTGGGAGGAATCTTGTGCAGCCACTACTTGTGTGGGGCTTTGGGTCATTGTTGTAGGTGTAGTTATTAGTGCCCCTTCCATTGTGTATTTAGTAAGCTTTTTCTGTACTAATTTAGCCTCTTCCGTTTTCCTGTCCTCTTCCTTTTGTTTCATTTTTCCTTGCCATGTCCTACAATGATGCACTATAGTCAGTTGTATTTCGGGCCATGGTTTTGCTTCCATTCCCACTACTTTCTTTAGTTGTTTCTGAACTCCTTCTGGGAGCCCTTGTACCAGTATATGGTAAAATATTGCTGGTGTTTTATCCCTTTGTTCTCTAGTTTCCATGCGCCACTTCTCTTGGATTTCCTGGATATAATCAACAGGATGTTCGTTCTCATGCATCTTGCGGGATGTAATTGCTCCTATATCTGATGTGTCTGGGTACTGTACCCTCAGTGCCTGCCATAGTGCATGTCTGCAGTTTGCGAACGGTGCCCCATCGTGCGATGTATTTGTTATTGTTACCCCATGAAATCCCGCTCTCTTCCAGATGTCATCCGCTCTATCCTCTAATATTGATATTAAAAGGCCCTTTACATCTCCTACTGCCAGCTTCTGTCCTGCGGTGTGTTTTTCCATTTCATATATCCATTTACCCGCACCTTCACTTAATGATAGGAGCCTACATTTTATATTTTCTTTATCGGTATGCTTCCAAGGAACATACTGTGGTCTAACCCCACCTCTCTCCAAAAGTGGCATTAGATTATGTCTTGTTTCACCCTTTGTATTCCATAATATTGAGTCCTCACACCCTTCCTCCTCGTCCCTTTCTTCCACATTTTCACTTTCGTTTGTATTTCCCCTGCTCATACCTCTTTCTTCTCCATCTTTTCCCCTTCTTCCATCTTTCTCTGTATTTAATGTGGGCATGTTTATACCTCTTTCCTGCCTGCGACTAGGGAGGTCTCTAAGCCGCCATGTGTAGGGTGTCAGTTCGTCGGTGAAGGGCGCTAGTTTTATTTTGCGTAACGAACGTGAGGTGGTTGAGCATGTAGGGTGCGATAGGGGAGGGCGTGATGGGGATGGGGATGTTGCGGCCTCATGTGCCTGTCTTTCCTCTATTCCTTTCTTTCCCTCCTCACTTCTCTCCATCTCATCCTTTCTCCTACTGATCCATGGTGAGTCTATGTTGGTCCGGGTGATGTATAGTTTATCTAAGCTTTCCCTTTCACTGTTTCTTCCTTCATTTTCCACTCCCTCTTCCTCACTACAAAAGCTAGTCATAAACGGCACCCCCCACTCGGTCTTTTTCCCCTTGATCGTTACTGTTTGTAAATCTATTAGGTCCAGTTCTCCTATTTCTCCTTTATCAACCGCTCCCCTTTGTGCTGACGTTGTTGCTACTTCTGTGTCATCATATACATCCCCCCATGTTCCACTCTCCCTCACCCTATCTCCTCTTTCTCCTTCATACCTTTCCTCCATCTCCTTACTATTTTCCTCCCTTTTTCTTTTCGATTCCTCCATCACTTCACTTCTCATCTGTTCTAATAGTCTTTCATCCTCTTTCTTCCTTTCCTGTTTCGCCCTTTCTTTTTCTACTATACTCTCCATCACCCTCCCTTCTTTGTATTTCTTAGTTGATTCTGATAGTAACCTCCTCCTCCATATTGCCATTTCTTTTTCTTTTTCTTCTTCTTCCCTTTTCTTTTCCCGCAGTACTACTCTTGATACCCTTTCTGCTGCTGCTTTTACCCTGTCAGCTTCTCTCCTTTGCTCCTCAGTTCGTTCCCTCTTTTTTTCCAATTCGTTCTTACCTTCTTTCCTTTTCCTCGCTCTCTCTCTCTCCTCCCTCTCAAGCTGCTTGATCAATTCATTCTGTTCATCCCTTAATTTTGCTAATCGTTCCTCCAAAATCTCTTCTTTTTGTCTTAACAGCTCTTCCCCCCTCAATTCACTCTCCCTGGCATTATCCTCGTCTGTTTTCTTTACTACCTCCTTCTCTTCTCCTGTTAATGAACCTCGTAATTTTAATAATATCTGTGCAGCTACCCATTCATCATTTCCTATTCCCACAGTCTGGTCTTCTCCAGTCCTCCCCTCCCCTGCTGGCATTTTCCTATGAGCCACATATGGTGGAGGGCTGTATGCCGGGTTCGAGTATCCCTCAGCCGCCCTTAACTGTCCTCTTTCTATTTCTCCCAATTCTCTTAAAGGGTACAACCCCCCTCCCTCTGTTTTTACTCTCGTTGCTATGGGTATATCATTGCTCGGTTCCTTTTTTATTTCATCTGCTTTATTATTCTTTTCTCCTCCCTCACCTCTGTTTCCCGTGTTCTTTGGGTCCTCATTCCCCTGTGTCCCATCCTCTCCTTCCTCCTTAATCTCTGTTTCTTCTTGTATTTCCCCCATAGTGAATATTCCATTTGCTTCTGGTCGGGACCCCTGGAACATCCTCCATAAGTTAAACACCTCCACGTGGTTTGCCAACTTCTTCCCTTTATATGTATTGTGCAGATGATTTAATAGTGAATGTTGGGCATATGGATCGAAGCTACCGTTAGGCGGCCACGGTGTTAACATTTTGTTGTCCGTCCCCTGGGTCCATTCTATGCTATACTTAATCAGTTTCTCCCTATGGGGTGGCAGTGTTGTGCATATGTATTGTAGTGGCGTGGTGAGGGTGTTCCCCCACCCTCCCGATCCTGTTCCGTATGACATAGTAGCGCTCCACTTGCTACTGTTCCCTAATCTGGTATCAGTTTATCCCACTAGTAGTTTACAATATACAGCCTTATATCGTTACCTGGCCCCGTAAGTTTGGGGACTTACGATAGTCCGCTTAAGGAAAATTATAAAAATATAGTATGTTACATTTGTAGATTTTCCTCTGCCTTTCTTCCTTTATACAACACCCTTACGGCCCCCTGCGGCCGAGGCGTACGTAGCCCCCTGCGGCTGCGTACCCCTTATTAGGTTCTTATACAGTCGTCCTGTTTTCACGTGCTCCTCCCCCTTCTACACTCCCCGTTTCGCCTTTCCTCGATCAACTCGTTTACCGTTTATCTCCGTTTCCACTCCCTTACCACAGTTCTCTTCCCCACCACTCTCAAAACGAAGATGCCTCGTGCTTGCGATATCCTATGAAAACCCTACTGGTGACTTCACCGATCTCTTAGAGCTACTGGTAAGTTCTTCATATATTCTTTAAATCCAAAATACACCTCCAATCTACCCCCGTTAACCCCACAGCTGTCTTCCTGTCACTCCTGGAACAAGGTAATAAAATCAACAATATAATCGGACTGCGCACGCTGCGTCGCCTCGCGTGTGATACGCCCCTCGACAGGAGGGCTTAACCAGCCAATTATCTTCCGTATTGGGCAACTAACTAGCTACCGCCTACAGGGAAACGTCATCTACCTATCGAGTGTCTTGCTCGAACAATAGGGATCCTCATGTACTCATTGATCAATAAATGCGAAATCGTAGGAAACCACACACACACACACACCCTTACACGTAGTCGCGACCTAGGCCAATCAGTTTCTACGAGCGGCCGCACGTGATGTTTTCGTGCTCCGACCCCTTCTCTCGCGTTACGTAGCCAACTGCTCTCGCGCTTGTTCAACTACCATTCATTCTATTTCTAACACTAAATTGTCAAACCTTCGCCGTTCACCTGTGCAACACCTCCCGCCTCCCGTATTTAATTCCTCCCCCCTCCCTCACAATTTCACATTGTTTGTTGTGCGTGGCATGCTCACCAAGTTCTCTTGATGCGGGGCCGCTCGACTGCGCGCACCCCTCCGAGCGGCTCGTCACCTCCCCTCGTCTGGACCACGTCTGGCCAGACGAGGGGAGGACTCGCCAACCGCGGGCGGGATACTTCTCAACCGGCTCCCGAGGGCCAATATCCGGATTACGCTGTCCGGTCTTGTCGCAGTTCCGCGATGGTCCTGTAGTCCTCAGAAGGGGGCAACGGCAGAGGGGGCCGCGCCGCCGGGCCTCCTCGCAACTGGAGTGCTTGGAAAAAGTAAAAAATAAAAATGCCGATCTTAAACAGATCTCAGCAGTGCCTCCAACTTGTCGGGGGGAAATTCTGCCGGGGTCGGCCGGGCTGTCTGCAGACCTCCGGGCAGGGAGGCTCCAACTCCTCCCGTATATCCCAAAAGAGATAGAGTATGAGACACACACAAGAAGCAAGGTGACTCTGCTGTTTATTAAACACAAAGGGCAGGGATGGGTCAAGGATCATACGCGTCTGACCTGACACACACACAATTGTGGGGCTCGCAGGCCCTTTTTACTGTAGTATGACGCGCTACTTATGTCACTTTAGAAAGTTAACAAAAAAACCTATCGCCACTCTTAATTGGTTGCTCGAGTGGTAGGGTTAGTATAGCATACGTATAGAGAATAATATGAGTGGACAAGGGTTAGTCAGGTGATATATCTGGGTTGTCCCTACAATTAGATACATGAGAATTGTTACATTAAGACTCCTAATGATTGGTTAATGTTAATGGCGTCAGTGATAAGAGCCCCATGTTCTGATTGGTGCGCCCCTGAGCTTCCCAGCCTGGGACCATCGCTGTTCCCAGCTCTCGGTGTACCTGCAATTTGCAACAATGTTTCACTATGGGTACATGCAGACAATGTGAAGACTTATTCATGAGCTGGACGGCCGACTACTCCCACTGTCGCAGATGTCCATTGATCCTTTCAAGTGTATCTGCCAGTGTCTTGTAACGAGGGATCCAGACGCCTTCTTCCTCCTGGGCTTGGCATCTTGTCAGGTTCGGCTTGGTCACGTGAGGTGGGACCGTGTTTGAGGCAGAATTCTGCACAATTAATATTGTTTTTCCACTGTGTGCCTGGTTTAATTTGCAGGTGCAACTTTGATGTTGGTGCACGGCGTGCGAGGTTGCAACATCGTGCCCTTGATGGTCTGCTTTTGGAATGTGAGTTTGCAACATTACGACCTTGGCTGTCTGCTTTCGCCAGGCTCATTCTGCAGGATCAGCAACCTGACTCTTCTTCTGTTAACGTCCACGGGAGCTCTTGCTTGCGGCCTACTTAGGCCTGGTGTATAGGTGGAACCGTTTGGTGCACAGGCGCTTTAGGTTATAGTCTCATATTGTCTTATGACCAGTATCGTGTCTTCGTTATAATTCTCATTATGGCACCTAGGTTTAGAAGAAGCGTAAGCAAGCTCTTTAGATGAGTTCATGGTGCGTCTTGCGTTTCTGCATTTTGAGAGCCTAAGTGGAAAATAATAAAGATGCACGTCCGTGAGTATGTCTGTCGCCTACGTCATAGCACTGAATATATTTTTCGTGTAGATTGGTGCGGGAGTGTCCAGTGTGTATATTGGCACAGGTGTGCTATCCGTTGGCTAGGTCGTCATGGCATCTCTAACGACGTATAGTTTTTAGTCTAGTTGATCCATGCCGCAGGCATCGGCATGGGCAGGGCGGGCTGCTGGGCAGGCAGATGGACACATCCTTATGTTCCTGTACCAGGGTATCTGGTCGTCTGGTAGATGGGCAAACTCTTCTCGTGGCGGGTGCCTGGGCCGTGAACCTTTAGGCCAGGAGCGAGAGGGGGAAGATGGGAGCCTGTTTTTCCATTTTCCCACTTCAGTACTAAAAACAACTGCAAGCTGACTGGATTCACACATGGTCAAATATCACTTGGTAGGAAAACCTTCACAACAATAGGTATAATCTACAATGCAGGAGCCACAACCAATTCAGGGCACTACACTGCATATATAAAAAATGTGGATGGTTTGAATGTAATGATAGTACCATTACTCTAAAGCAGAGATTACCAGCAAATCTTACAAACGCTTATTTAATGTTCTTAAAACCAAAATTTGATAACTAAACTGTACTTAAACCTTAACTACACTTGTAGTAAAAAATATAAATTGTCACAATATTCCAAAAGCTATCTAACTGCCCAAAGATGCTACAACAACTAATGAGATAAATTAATACCACGCGAATAGAGAAAAAAATAGACAGTTAGAATACGCCAATTGGTATCTAACTGTCCCAAAATTTAGAAATATCCAAACAGATAAATCAATACCACGAAATGATATAAAAAAATAAACAGTTAGAATACGCCTACTGGTATCTAACTTCTCCAAAATTTTACAAAATACAAACAAATACCTAATATCTTACTGCTCCCAAAAACTAGAACAATCCAATGTATAAAGCATTAGCCAGAAACAACAAGTAAACACTGAAAACAAACAAACAAATAAACTGTAGCATAGCAGAAAAAGGTGTTTCTTAATCCACCATGGATTTTTTTTCTCCCACAGACCCAATGATTTTAGCAACAAACACAGAAACTGAGCAAATTGCACAGTACTCTGGTTTGTCATCTACTAAATATGAGGGTAAAAAAAAGAAGAAAATGTTGATTGTACAATGTAATAAGTCTTTATAAAATACTAATACTAACATGCTATTTTCTTTTATCACAGAAATGAACAAGAAAAACATGGACTCCCGTTACTAAACCAAATAGTAAGTATAACATGATGAATACAACCATTGCAGCATATCACACCCATATTGGCTTATAACATTGTTCCTTATAAATTTGATTTTGACCCAAAGTTATAAGCCACTGTGAGTGTGATATGCTGCGGTGCTTGTGGCCAGGGCATAGACTCTTGGGTGCACGGCATATGAGTGTGATATGCTGCAGTGGTTGTGGCCAGGGCTTAGAGTCTTTGGTGCATGGCCAAATGGCCATGCACCCAACATTCTATACCCTGGCCACAACCACCACAGCATATCACAGCCATAGATTCAAGCATTGCAACCATTTTAATGTCTGCGGACACAAGGAAGTTCCTAGAACACATTCAACTTGTCAGTTTGGACACCCCCATTTTCTTTATGTACGAACATTTCAGGACACTGCGAGTGTTCTTACAACACTTTCAGCTTGCCAACGAACAATACAGAAAACATCTTCAGGAAACCCCCTGTGAACATTCCAGGACCCCACGAGTGTTCTTAGAACACTTTCAACTTGACACCGAATCCATTCTGTTTATTTACAAACATTTCAGAACAGCCGTGTTGTCCGCAGACAAATCGAACACAACAAAAGCGCCTAGCACATAAGAAAAATACAACATTGCACCTATCTCATACTCCCCCACCCTCCCCAAACACTCTTACACACCAACACACCCCACTAAATACAACTTGCTGTCCACGGTCGTCCGTGAATGCAAGATGTCGGGCGCCACCAAAAATCTGACGCGCTCCACACCCCACGCCGTCCAATCAGCGACCAAATCGGATGTCCGCGGACATCGCGCAAGCCGCTCAGCCAATCAGGGCACTGTCTGCGGAGCGAACTGGGAAGTCCTGCGAACGGAGATATCACTAATTTTTTTGCCTTACATTTTGGTCATTTAAAAAAAAAAACTACTGGACGGATTTACACCAAATTTGCAAAAGCACGCTTTTGGGACCAAGTCCTCACTCCTGCCGCAAATTTGGTGTAAATCCGTCCAGCGGTTTAGGCGTGCGCAAAGTTTTTTCCCATTATGTCTAAGGGAAAAAGCAAAAGTTTTGGGACCCCCCTACAACTTTGCCCCCCCTGGACCAAACCTCTCCAAACTTTGCAAAATAATTCACAGTGGGCCATATACTTTTTTGGCAAAGTTTGGTGAGGATTCGTCCAGAGGGAACGAAGTTATAAGCCACCCAAAAAATGCTCTTCCTATGGAAACACCAACTTAAGCATAACTACATGGACGCTACCGCGTCCATGTAATATATATATATATCTATATATATATTTATATATTTTTTCTTGGGTTGTTTATTTGGTATCGGTTGCGTTCTATTATACATGTATACAACATGCACGCTCATACAAACATATGATACATCACACAAACATACAATGCACCATGTGCCTTCTCAGCCAGGCACACTATCATTCAGACCATTCTGTTCCACAGAACACTTGGACATGCATCAATCATTAATATCATGGCTGTACCAAAACTGCTAAGATATATTTTAAATATGAATCATTTCATTATCCAATGCAATCAAATCTTCATATATGTAAATGCAAATAGAAATATGTGCACTTGAATCTCATCAACCTACTAGAAATATAACTTTTCAAAATGATCTGTAAATATAAAATAGAAAAAATAATCATGTGCTTTTAAATCTAATTAAAATGGAAAACATACACTTGCATCTAGACAGTAAATGTCCTTTAATTGCTCGAAGTAACTCCTGATGAAAAAGAACAAACAGCAATAGTACCTTAATTGTCCTTACCGAAACAAAATGGAAAAACAATGGAAATTCATCTGCACTCCTTGGTATTGCCGTTGCGATGTTCATTAAATATGATTTTGGTCAACTTCTTCTTACAATGTCACAGTAAATGCGACATACAATGTAATTCATGGAAATTCTTCACAGAAAACAAACGTTGAAATCAGATAAACTCTTCCGGCAACGTCACCACGTTGCTCACGCTTCTGGGGCCACTCCTCTAATGATCGTGTTCAATAAAATACACGGAAAATGGAGAATCCTTCGTGCACTGACACGGAATAGAAAACTTTCCATTCTGCATACGTCATTGTGTGAAAACACGCTTCTATGGCCTTTCCTCAAAAGTTCCTCGTCGTGCAACTCTAACGATTCCGAACGCTATCTCCAGGATTCGCAGCTCCGCTAAACTCAAACCACATTCCAGTACATCATCATTGTACTACGGGTGCCAAACTGAGCGGATCTCCGTCCCCTTTCATATAACGATGGGGCCGTTGTTGCACGGCCAAACTCCCATTATTCGGGCAATTATCTATTACTGTTTACAAACAGCGCATCACACGCCAAATTATGAACCCTCAGTATGCTGCTTAATTCAGAGAAAACGGTAACAGCCCTTATATTATCGCTTTTCGCAAACGCCCTTCCAAAACAAACAGAGTACCTTATTTTCGGGCAATCAGTGGATCCTATAACACTGTGAAAAAGTCTCCAAATGTAGCCGTTAATTAAGTCTTGCCGGAACGCCCCAACATTAGCACAGTACCTTATATCATTTGGTAATCGGTCATCTCCTTCAGTAGGTGCTGCGTGCTGGCTGTCTGTCACACAGCAGCAGGACCTATACCTTGCACAGGTAGTTTCTTAAAAGCAGCTCTCATTGGCAGCTGGCATACAGGGCTTTATTACTGCTGGGCTCATCATTGATCTCAACATCAATATTCTCATAAAATCAGGACTCAGCAGACCTTATTTTCAGCAGGCTTTTCTCCAGGCTAATCTTCAGCCGTATTTCTCCAATGGGTCCTTTATGTCTTGGGATCAGCAGGCTTCATGACAGTTTATCTGGGACACAGCAAACACCTCCTAATCCCATCATCGTCGCCATTTGTAGTATCCGCATAGTTGGAGATCAGGTAAGATGCTGGAGACTGATTATTATAAAAGTAGATGAGCTTTATTATTAGTTACAGGGTAATCCCATATATATGAGACAGGAGCTAGGCAAGATACATCCAGTCAGTAAGCTCGCTCTCCCATGCTGACGATCCAAACTGTTGGATTCAGAACCTTGATGACACATAAGATTCTAGATGACCTAATGACATTCCACTATCTGCACAGTGTTTACCCAGTGCAGACAACCAATCTAGATATTACATTTACCTTCAAGTGTCTGAACAAGCATGCAACCCCTTATCTCTCAGGCAGAATGTTTAGAAGAACCTCGACCCGCATTACCAGATCATCTCACTCCCATTGCTTAGAAGTCCCCAGAGTCAAACTCTCCAAATCCAGAGGAGCCAGTTTCCCTGTGAAAGCGGCTCTATCCTGGAACGCACTCCCTCTAGCCCTCAGAATGGAGCAACCCTACCCTAGATTCAGACGTAATCTGCTAAACTGGCTTTGAGCCAATGACAACTAAGACTTGCTTGTTATGTTGTACCCTAGGCACACGTGACTAATCAACTTTTCCTTTTATCTACTGTACTACACTGTTAACCTTTGCACTTGCTATGTATGTTACCACTCCTAACTGTGTCATTGTACCCATTGCACTCCCAATACTTGTCATTGTAATATTACCTATTTACCTTATATGTTGTAACTAAGCTTCAAGTATACGTGTATCTGCTGTGCCCAGCTACCTGAGGCTTTGGTGCCCATTACCAAATAAACAAACAAACAAACAACACTCAACACTGACATTCCTACAACTCAAGATTCCACAGCACCAGCACATTACAACACATTTCATGTATCCTTTCATTTAATTTGCAGTTGTGTGCTGTCACTTTTTTCATCTTCAAAATCTGGTCACCCTAAACTGGTGCTGAGGTGAAGGGGAATGGGTTGATGATCCAGTGAAGTCTTTGAAGTGCATACAGTCTACCTGCCAAGCAGTACATGTGGGAGTTGCTGCACCGGCCCAGCAAGTGTGTAGTCTGAGAGAGTTTTTAATGTAGCTAGGTCTATTGGCTCTAACTGCTGAAGAAGCCCCCTAAAGCCACATGCTGAAGAGTACACATGTATGTAAATCTACACTCATTTCATTGCAAAAAACTATGGAGCGACATACACCTATAGCCAACTCAACAGCTGGGATAATGACTTATGTATTGTCCAGTAGAAGCCGTACACAAAAGTGGAGGTCGGATGCTTTCGTGGCATGAGTGGATGGATGATTGCGAGCTGTAATAGTGACCCTGGCATGTTTCTGATATACACATGCCATTGTCTATTGACCCAGTAATGTTTTTGAATCCTGCTACTGTCACCCGAAAAAGGTCTCAGGCCATTTGCGTTGCGCAGGGACCCCTTACATATTTAGGTCTCTCTGACAGGGCATAGTCAACACATAAAGTGTTCAGGCTCTCAGACCTGGTGTAAGTAAACCTGGGTCAACTTATTTGATGAATCTCGAAACACCCGAATTTTCAACACATTTGGGATATGATACTTTTAAGAGATTCAAATAATAAATTCAGGCATGCAGATTCTCCTGGCTATATATGGGAGAAGCCCACTGAAGATGTTCATTAGTCGCTGGAGATTTTTCAGAGCTAGTATTGTGGTTTGGACAGAAGTTGTTGCTGCATGAGAGCTGGCTTCATTGTCTTGTGCAGTTATTATATTTCCACAGAGAGACACAAAGAATGGACATTTAAACGTAAAGGAAGGTTTAGGTGTATGTTGCTCTTTCAAAGAGGGAGCATTTGATTTCATTTTACGTCAGGGCTTTTTGGACATTGAAACAAAACATCATTGCATGTTGACCATTTAATGTTATATGATAGAACTTGGGTAAGTTAGTTTTAGGCAGTGCTCAACAAAATATAATCATATGTTTTGTACACACACACACACGCACACACACACACACACACACACACACACACACACACCCACACCCACACCCCCACACCCCCACACCCCCACACTCCCACACCCACCAAATGCAACTTTGGAGAAATAGAACAAAAATTGCCAAAATAATTGTTGGAGTAGGTGGTGATCACAGGCAATGGGTATAGTGACAGGTTGTTTGGCGCAACACATTGTTACAGAGAATTTTCAATTTATGTGCTGATTCCCTTTAACCAGAGAGACCCCCAGCACTTTTGCTGAACTGTGCACTTGTTTTATTTTAATCTCCTGAGTGACTGGAACTTTTTACCACTCACTCCCTCACTCATTCATTTTCTATGACTGTTTTATTTTTTATTTTTACTGCTTTTGTGGAGTATGCTTATCTCCAAATCTTAATACATGTATCTGCTTTTGACTTTGTGACACACAGCAACCTCTGTGCAGTGTCACTGAGGAGTCCCTTGAACTTCTCTTTATGTTTCAACTCGTTCTCTTGAACTACAGTACCCCAGAGTAGTAAGGTAACTTGTATCCTACTTACCTTTTCCTTTGTGGGTCCAGCACACACCACCTTATGTGGGGTGCTGGGGGTTACATTGTAACTCCTTTTCACAGTACTCATGTAGGCTTTTGTTACACTGACTAACAAACTTACATGACTGGTGGCAGTGGTTACTTTTACTACCTTTTTGTGCAGGTTACTAGTAGGATGATTTCTCAGCTGCAGTACAGCACCTATGGGTGACCATTGCTCAAAATGGCCCCTGTCTTCTTAATTCACAATGTGTATGTGTCAGTTCCTTCTGGGCTCTCCTTCTATCATTTCTTGTAGGATTGGGTCCTTTGTGAATTTTACCTATGGCAGGTTCACCCCTGAAGCCCGCCCAGGTTCCAGTGTGTCTGGTAAGGCAGGACATCAGCAAGGGTCCTGAAACCTCACTGTCCTTTGTTTGTAGGTAAGCCTGGCTAAAATAAGATCTAACTGGTCAGTTGGCTGCCTTGCAG
Source organism: Ambystoma mexicanum (assembly GCF_040938575.1). Lineage (NCBI taxonomy): Eukaryota > Metazoa > Chordata > Amphibia > Caudata > Ambystomatidae > Ambystoma > Ambystoma mexicanum. The sequence goes on along the minus strand of NC_090935.1, from coordinate 836,957,087 downwards.
GATACCCAACTCCCAAGCGATTGACAGCTCCATGCAAGTGAATGAATGGGTTCCAGAATATAAGGTGAGGATTGTTGTTCTACAGACAGTCGACCACTAGAAAAATGCATCTGAATCAAAAGAAAAACAGAGATGCCAGCAGCACCTTCAACAACCACAGAAGTACAAGTGAAGTCCTGTAGCTGTGCTGACTGTGTTAACATTTTGAAAGGGAAGCTCTAGAAAGGATGACTTCCTTCTGTGGACTTGTGAAACCAACCAGACTCAAGGACTTCTTAAATTTGGGCCATCCCCCGATATCCTGGGACTTTCCTGGACTGCAGAACAGCAATACTTGTGGTACCTGGGATATTTGCAAGTGTTTCATCTTGCAAAAATTCAATATCTCTGGAACTCTACAGGCTTCCTTATAGACCTTGAGAGGCAGAAATTATTTACTGAAAGTCCCCTCACAAGAGTTCATGACCGAGCAATCGAAGAGAATCATACACGAAATATTATTTTATTCTTGGAGCTAAGTAAAGGATTCCAAAACCACAAAGACCCACTGGAGTGAGCTGAATCCTTTGTTGCCAACCTCTTCTATCAAGTGCTGCTGCAGAATCCCACCAAAGGTCCCTCCTTTCATCAGTACGAGGAAGGAGCAAGGTCTTCATTGTTGTGTGTCGGGCGTTAACTCATAGAACTCACCAAAAAATTACAACTATTAGTCAAAAAGGAGTATACGCAAGTGCAAGAAGTAACACAGTTTTAACAGAGGCCCAGATACCGCTGGGAGAGCAAATTCAAACAGAACACATAATAGAACTGAGTGAAAAGGTGATGTAAAAGAACTGCCATCAAGATCAAAACCTTTATAGAAAGCAAAATAATTAGAATGTGCGAGCATGCGACACAGCAAAAACCTCCCCACACAGAATTGATTGGTCCTCTTACTTTGGACCTACATAGAACTCCATAAGTTACACTTTATTATTGGGTCCAGGAATCTACCCACACAGCCCTCTATTCCAATAATGTGATGTCACAATCCAACCCCAATTCCCACAACAATAATTATATGATTGAAACATTTGAGACAATCAGAGGGACTTTATTATTCAGCCGTGGTTGCCTCATCCTGATTCACATGTGATTGGCTACCCACCATGACACTATCAGGGCAAGGACCCAAAGATATAGTATTGAATAATTGTTTCATATTAGGGACATTCTAACCCTATTCCCAGGGAAAATGATCTGTAGGTGATTTGAAACTGCTGTTGGTCTTGCCTGCTTCCCTAGAAAATCACAATTCATTATATGATTTTGAATTACAGAATGGTCATATATACCGCTTTCACTGGCGGACCCTGTACGCACTAATCTGTTCACCTCAAAAACTAACAACTTCTTTGCTCTTCTGTAAATGCTTGGCCTGGGATTACATGTTCTGTACTAATGAACTTTTGCTGCAAAGAAAATGCTTGCAAACGTTAAAAGCAGATGCAGGATTTTGGGGCCTATTTACCATGCTTCATTGTATCACTAAGTTTGATTATACTTACCTGTGTCCCAGGATTAATGGAATTGTTTTATTAAGCTTTCAATGTTGCAGATATCATAAAGAGCCCACTTACATTACGCTCCTCACTTAGCTGATAGGTGCATTCCTTCATGCCTCCTGAACTTGCATTTTTATTATGTTATTTACCCTTTTATTAATTTATGAATAACTAAATCTTTTTCAGCCTCTCGCTCTTTTTTAGCAACCTCATATTCATGGATCTATATTTAATCTAATTGTGTCATGTTACCCCCACTCTCCTCCCAGCCATTCAGGTCCTCTCCAACCCGGACACCCATCCATCAGGATGCTCCCCTTCATTTTCACCCATTACTTTCTTCTGCTTTTCATTTCAATGCCATGTTTTATCAATACTCAGGGGTAACATCAAATGTTCTTTTTGCTTATTAAAACATATTTTAAAACTCTTCTTAATAATGCAGAGGTGATGAGAAGCAGCACCAGTACAGGGACAGTCACTCGAAACAGTCCAGAAAGCCAGGTGGAAACCCATGCGAATACTCTGTCCAACCAGTCTTTTGATTGCATTCCATTAACTTCACCTGTCATCTTTCCCTGGAGTGCCCTTACTTCTTGAATAGCTGCATTTAAAGTTCCATTAGAGACCGCTCTGTTATGGATGGCCATGCAGCAGCTTGACCCAAATCAGGTGCAAACTCCTCCTTCAATGGCTGTTAGGAGGTCCAGGACAAAGCAATTTCGTAGGGCCACCAAGTGCAAGGCCCTCATCTCTTCTTTGATTGCATTCAGTCCTTTTGCAGTTGAGTTAGCTAATTACAATAGCATGTAGCATGTAGCATGTAAGCTGGAGCGTTGCATTGGATGCAAACTGCACTCCTGGAAGTAGCAATGAGGTAAAAAAAAAGTTGCTGCAGAAGAGAACAGGCAGTACTGATCTGGGATAGCGGCCATGTTGTTGGAACTTTTACTGGAGAAGGAATTATATTCCCCTGCAGTGTGATCTACATGGCAGTGATATTTCGATGCAGCACAAGTACAGTGCTGTGCAAAGTGACAAGGGTGCACACTCCACGCCAGTCAGGCAGATGCTGGGCATATGCAGGCCCACCAAAGATCCATCAGTGGTGCTGTTCCCCATGCCCTTGATGTATCCCGAATTAGCTCCCAGGAAAATCGACCCTTTTAACCTGAAACACAAAGGGAATCGTGTAAAGCTCCTTATTTCAACTTGTTGAAGTTTTTCATGTAACCAATTTAAGGCATGAACATACTTCCCAAATAACTCTGCAGTTTCCATTAACCTTGGCTACCACATTTTGTTCAAAACCCATCAGACTTTCAATCAACACAACATTGCTTTATTCCCCCCTCCCATTTGTCCCCAAACCACACTGCTCCCTCTTTCTGCATCAGCGGTCTCGTATGACACCAAGGGACACTCTGGCCTTCTTTAGTTGTGCATTGTATTCTTTTATGATCTTCTATTTGTAGTTCTCCCTCGTTATACTTTATCACTTTGTGCTTTGTAACCTAACTTTGGAGCATTCATGTTAATTTCACATAGTTATCATCATAAACATTTTCCTGTTCATCCACACAGTGAACAGCAACTTTTTTCCCAGGAATAAAATGTGCGTTCTAAAAAGAGACAGGTGCATCAGGCATCCAGTCTCCTCATAGGACGTATCCTGGGGAAAAACAACCTTGGCCATCCCTACCTCACGTGGAATGAGAGAGCACGATTGCATGTGCCATTTACTCTCTCTGATCCCACACGTATCATTTCATCATACCAGGCATTGCCTGATAATGAACTATGCTCTTCCTCAGAATCATGGTCATTCCCTCCTCATTCATCACACTCCTCCTTCCCATTTTTCTTTTTGTATTCAACTGTGTTTCGCTTTTTTTCTTTGAAAAACATATAGCATAAAAACAACATAGCTATACTGAAGCATATGAACATCATAACACTCCAAAAACCTGGAAATGTCTTTTCCTTGATCATCTCTTTTACAATTGTCTGTTCGTATCTCTTTATTGTTAACATTAATTTTTAGGCCTTTTCTGCAATGATACGTATTCAAGGAACTTTGTAAGTTCATTGAGGTATAGATCAAATTCCCCTACCAGAAGAGCAGAAGTTGAATGAGCATTAGAGATTGTACGCAATGGTTGAATTGGCACATGGATACTCCGCCCGGTAACAATCTCATGGGGAGTCAAGTGATCTACTCAGACGTGTTTCTTAATTTTTAATTTTTTTTTAAATGTTTGTATTGTTTTAATTGAATAAACAACTTTTCAATAAATGTAAATAATTTCGGCTAAAAAGGAAACAATTTGATTCTTTGAATGAAAGAGTCAAAAAATACATTCACAAATTCTTTCGGCTTGTAACAACTGATATGAAATAAAAATGATTAGAGCTTGAGCGAGTTTATGTATAGTCTTCTGGCTTAAATTAAGCAATGTGGAAAGAATGGAAATCAAAAATACTGAATGATAATTAATAAAGAAAAGAATAATGGTTAAAACATGATTCCAGCATGTGACAATTGATGCCAAACCACCTTTATTCGGTAATGTATACATGCATGCAAAGTTGTTTCCATTTATTCCTCTTGATCTAGTTTTGAAGATGAAACACATTTTATGATGGCAATCTGAATCATGTGTACATTAGGATGAAAGATCATTTGCCATAGAACGTCTGGAGTTGATATTTTGTTGAAATGTGGATGCTGATATTTGGTTTGTTGAATGATAAGATTTGGGCATTCGACCAGTATATGTCACATGGTTTCTGGTTGCTGTTTGTCGCAGTTGAATGTACAGATGTTTTGTTTTTCTGAGATTCTTTTTTGACACACTACGATTTCTCTAGTTGGATGAAGATGTAGATGAAAGCGCATGTATTCTTGTCTGTAGGTTGGACTTGGAAATCTTAGGAGATAATGTTCTGTTTGGCGTAATTGTTTTTCAATGAATGAATTTGATTTGTATGACTTATAGATCCTGCTTGATTCAATTGTTTGTATCCAGCCTTGATGGTGAAGCTTTTGCTTTGCCCTGTTCGGGTTGTTTAATAAAAGATCATCTGAGAGGACAGTTGACGTTAGTGTTGTCTGAATTTGTTCTCTCCAATGTCGTTGAAATGAATGACTCAATTTTTCCATATTGGTCCCTAAGGAGGCAAGAAGTGTTTTTGCTCGAGGTTGAGAAAGGAATTTGCGGTGCTAGGATAGAATTCTCCAATTATACATGGTGTATAAAGAAGGCAAGCCAAGCTCAAATCGTAGAATAGCGTGGGCAAGGCATTTGGCAGAGATAGAATTTGCTTCCAAATAAGTCCTTCTATTTTGGTCCAATACGGTTCGGGTTGAAGGACTTTTCTCCCAGCTCCGTACAAGACCTTCGGGGCTACTTTTTGTGTGTATAATGTTATGGTGGCTGAAAGCAAAAATTTCCCATATTTGATGCTAATTAATCTTGCTTGTGAAATTGCGGTTGATAGTTTTTTACGTAATGTTCCATGATATGGTTGCTCAGAAATTTTATTATTTATGCATATTCCAAGATATTTGTATTCATTGACCGTCTCAAGCACCTGGTGGTTCTGTTTAGTAACCACTTCATTTTATGTTTGACTCTTGTATTTGTCGGGTTGCAGCATAGGATTTTGGTCTTATCTTAATTTATTTCTAGATTGTTCTTCTTAGCGTAGATTTCTAGGGCTTTAATGAGGTTTTGTAGGCCCCTTGGCATTTTGGAAAGGAGGACGAGGTCGTCCATGTAGAACATCCATGCTATCAATGTTGTTCCTAAACGTGGGCATTTGAAATTAGTTCTGCCATTAATACGCTCACACCCCATATGAAAAACTTAAACAGAGTGGATGCCAACATGCAGCCTTGTTTGAGGCCTCGATAGGTAAAAATCAGTTCTGATAGTGTGCCTTTTATCTGAGTGCAACTGATGAATACATTCTGCGAGAATTCTCAGACAACCTGCATCACTGAGTTTGGTCATCAGTTGGTTTCTGGAAATGGAGTCAAATGCAGGCTTAAAGTCAAAATGCCATATACATGGGTTGTTTAAAGGTTGTGATTTGGGATTGCATTGCTGAGACTGTCATGAGATTTATAGCGGTTGCAAGACCAGGCATAGATCCAGTCTGATGAGGTTCTTGTAGGTTATTATATTGTATCCCTAAGTTGAATTTGCTTAGAATTATTCAGGCAAACATTATTCCTGGTGCGTCCAGCAGCGCGATTGGGCGATAGTTGGAAGGAAGTAATCTGTTGCCCTTCAATACTGAGTTACGCCATGTTGCGGGTATCGCTTTTGAAGATACTGATTCTAGAAAATGTTGTGCAAGATTATGGTCCTCTGGTTTGGTTGGTCTTTAAGAATGTAGTTAGATAGGCCATCTGGGACTGGGGTTCTTGACAGGCTTAATTTCTAACTGAAATTAGAACTATGAAAGTAATTGTAATGGAGGTGTCCAATACAATTTGGTCTAAAAGGACTTTGAGGTCTTTGACAAAGAGATCAGTTGATATTGCAGAGTGATTCCAGTAAATATTGACAAGGGCAATAACTTTTTGTTGGATGATGATTTTTACTAATTGCTGGAATGTATTGGGTGCTGCCCATTGTTGCAACACACATCCCGTACACATCTGTGTTGCTATCAGCAGCCAGACATCAGCCTTCCTTTAGCTTGGGTTATCACAGGTACGAGCAGTATGTTGATGTCATCCCATATAGGTGTTTCTGTCATCAAATACTCTTGGAGAGCAATTATATCATATTGGCTAAGATTATAAGCCTTGGAATAGAGATGACTATGGCCGTGTGTGTTCCAAGTAACTAGACGATATTGCTGGTATTGAGTGTTCTTTAGTTGTCTAGTTTCCAGTCAAGGTCAGCTTTCAGTTGTATTTTTCCTTGTATTCATTAAATGTGTTTCTTGGCGGGTGTAAGCTGGTTTTTGCATTGAAATAATGTTTCTTTCACGTCTCGGTGATGTGATTTCAGCATTCGCGGTTGTAATACAAAGATGTGTGCTTATATAATGATCATTGTTCAGAAAGATATTAGTATTGTGCATTACTCTCTCTGTGTTGGCAGTTTGATAAATAAATGAATAATTATGAATCCAAGATCATAGAGGGCCTGTTTGGCTTGCAAAATCGCATTTAGAACTGCCCCCTATTTTATCCACAGCCTCGCAACTGTTAAGTCCAGTTCTTGAAGGAATTCAACTAGGTCTATGTCTGTGGTGGTTATGTCTTCAAGACTTTGAACATCATTAAACATTTTCAGTATTGATATCCTGTTGAGATCATATGTAGGATGAGAACCAGCTCTGCATTGAATGATGTTGTTATGAAAAACAAGTTGTTTTTCGAGGCAAACTTGTTTTTTCCGGTTGGTAGGCTTTTTCTAATTGCATAAATTGGCATTTTGCCATTTCAGAATTTGCGACAGTAATTGCATTGGAAGTGGAAACTGAATCCAGAGTCGAAGTTTGTCTTTTGACATTGGTTGGACAATGTTGTGATTTATGAAGGAATTGAGCAACTGATTTTGCTATGTCAGATCTTCATTGCTCAAAAGTGCAGAATGGTAGCTCGCACTGCAAGGGATGCTCCTGTAAAGAATTGAGGTTAGGTGTGAGGGTTTTGGATTTCAATTGAAAGTGGTGATTGTCCTTTCTGAATGATTTAGTATGTGCTATTTTTGTGTATTTCCTGGAAATGGCTGAACTGATGTTCAATGCATTATTCTTTGGTTTGGTTAATGTATTGATAAAATGTTTGGATGAAGTACGTTCATGCGACACAGTGGATTTTACATTCTTCCTTATTTTGTCCTTGGCTCAATCATATGTATTACTTTTTTTATGATCAGTTTTTCCTGAATTTGCTCCATTGCTAAATATTGTGAAATCTGTTTTTTTGTGTATAGCCTTCTTTGTTAGATCTATTTCCTCATTTTTAGACAATGAAAGTGGTTCTGTGATCAAGGGTAAGTCAAGATCCAATATGCAAGTAGAGTTTTCTGGTATGTTTTTGCACTTGCTTGGGTTAGTGACTTGAGTACATTCAATCATGATAGGCATGCTTGGGTTTGAGCAATGATTATTTTTCAGAGGCAGTGATGCATTTACTTGCAAGGTCTTTTCCAACAAGCTGTTTTGTGCATCAAATTTCTTGTCCATAATCTCATAGAGTTTTGACAACGATTATAGGTAAGATAAATTGTTGTCAGGGTCGTGTGCAATAAAATAGAATTATGAGGTAGCACTAGAGGAAAGTCTGATGTGCTTCTTACCTTTGATTTGGAAGAGGGATGATTGAAAGAGATTGAAAGGGCAGAGGAATTTGGATTGGATGGTTCACAAATGATTGGAGATTGCGACAGGTTTGAACATATTTTTTAATTTGACTTCGGTGGAATTGAATTTGATCCTTTAGGTGGGGTAAGAAAATAGTGCAGAGCACTCATTTGTTCGTTCAGAACTGATTGTATCACAACTGGGTCTGTGCACTGCCGGCTCTGTTGTGTTGGGGGACTGATGAAAATTAAATCATCAGTAACTTCAGTTGGCTGGTACGTGTGTATCTGAGCTCTGATAAAGTGATGTTGAACATGTGGCAAGTCTTTTGAACCAACCATGTCTGTTGGGACCAGGCCATGGTTCTGTTCCTGAGCAATTATTTCCATTATCTTGTCACTGGGACCTTGTGTGCTCCCAGCATGAGTTAATGTTGGGGATTCAGTAAGCATGATCGCTTTAGGTGTACAACTCGGCATTCCTGGATTACAGAACAATGTTGTTGAGCCATCTTTGATTGTTCTCACCATCATCTGAGATTGGCTTTTAAAAGAGTCTGTAGGGTCCGCAGGATAAAAGGACCTTATGTCAGTGAACAGGGAGTTAGCCCGAGCATGAAAGCGAGGGGTGTTGGGAGTCTTTGATGATGTGGTACTTGCATCTTTACATAGAGTACACTTATGGTATCCCTGATTTCAGGGTATAACAATGCGTCACAGTTGCAAACTAAATTATGACCATACAAACGAGTTGAACGAAAGTTTGATTTAATTTTCTTTTAAAGTTAAAAACATTTTTCTGATGCACAGAAATGAACAGGCCTGCATGTGTTATGTTACATTGCAGTGCAGATTGATGCTGCTCTCAGAGAAACCACTCATGTGAACCTCCGCAAGTGAACAAAATATTACGAGAATAGGGAGATGTCTGTCCCTTTAACAAGAGAGAAGAGGAACAAAAATGCACTAAATCTTTTACAAAGCCCAAACAGCCTCAACAGCCACTTGCTAAAATACTCGTGTATGAAATGCGTGTGCGCTGATGTATATCAAGGAAAGACGGTTGGGGCTTAGCTCCAGGTTGTTTGGGAATATACAATGGTGCAAGGCAAAACTAAAATGATGAAAATTTGTAAAAAGTCCACAGTATTGGAGAAATTCTTAGTTGTACCAAGTCCCAAAAGGCTTGAGGCTGTTTTATACATACCATGTAAAAGTCGAGTGGTAGTGAGAGAAATCAACATTTTCTGAGCTTTTCAGGATAGCAGAGTCCGTCTACCAAACCATTGGCTTGAGGATGGTAAACTATGCATAGTTTATGATTTATCCCCAGGAGAGATATTATTTCCTTTATTCATTTATTAGCAAAATGCTGCCTATTATCAGAGTGAATTTGATCTGTAATTCTCCACCTCAGGAACACCTCCCTCACCAAGAATTTTGCCACACATCGGCCATCATTGTTGGCACAGGGACCTGCCTCGAGCAAACGTGGGAATGTACATGACAATACAAGCAGGCAGTTGTATGAAGTACACCTCTCTTGCTTATCCAGGTAATCAATATGCAAGTGCGGGAAGCAGCCCTCCGGTTGTGGCGATGTTCCCTGTACAACGCTTACCTTGTGACCTGGTAGATACTTCTGACACACCATACAATTAGTCACGTATTCAGAAACCTACTTATATACATTTGGCACAAAACAGCCTTCACTTATCCCTACAGCCACATGCTCTTTCGATACATGGGGAGGTTAGTGATGCTGTTTCAATGGCAACTGTAACAGTTTCCTTGACATGACAACCTTTCCTGTGCTGTCAAGTCACCAAACCAGGTCAGTCGGAGACAGAGATTCTCTCCTCTTCCACAGATCTTTTTTCAGTATCTGATGCTGCTACCTCAAACTCAATTATCTGCATCATTGGTATTGCATTGAAACGTTCTGACAACGCAAATTATTCTTTGCTCGCTTTCAAATCTTCTAGTGGGGGTATTATTTCTTCCATACCAGGGTACAGCACATGTGATACCTCTGGCAGATATGCTGTTTCATTTGCTGCTCTGTATGCTCTGTCATTTCCTAGTGAGATAAAATCTTGTCCTGCTGTATAAACATTGCATTTTTATTAATGCTAATTCTACTGGAAGTGGTAATATTTCCATTAGTTCTCCCAACAATGCTGATTGTTAAAAAGGACTATTGTCACTTCTTTTAAACACTCTCCTTTCCCATCTTGCTAGTCATGAGTGTACTGTAAAGGTTATATAAGCTGAGTTTGAGAAGATGTTCACAGCTTGGCCCTCAAACATGTTTATTGCTTCAATTAGAGCCACTAATTCAGCTGCCTGTGCAGAGTAATTATTTGGAAATCGGGTTTGTGAGTACACTATTAACTATTAACTTCTCCCCTTTTTGCACTCCCGTCCACTTCTGTCGATTCAACTACACAGTCATGCCCATAATCTCCTTCTATTTTTCTGGAATCAACTCTGCTGGGTTTATTCTGCACCTCACCACCTCTATTGCTGGGTTGGTTAGTTTTACCTCATACCCTGAAGACCTCTGGGTAGTCGGTGCTGACTTTGTTTTCTCCAATTTTGCGAATAATGCATGTTCCACGTACAGTAATAATAATGTATTTCTTATATGGCACTGCACACCCATAGGTCACAGAGCACTCAAATAACAGAAGACATTAATATCCGACAGAGTGGTACTCAATTTATCACTCTAGGAAGGATGAAAGGCTGAGTTGACCGTGCCAGGATTCAAACCTGCCACCGCAGGCTGCACACAAAGATATCAGGGGGAGCACTTAGCTTGCTGTGTTATCTGACTGGACAGAACTACTGGGCACCCCATGGTTATTGTAAAGCCTTTTCAATAGTGAATGTAGCAGCTGCAAGTGCCTGCTCACATGGGAAGTGTCCCTGCATTACAGCATCTAATGGCCCGCTCTAATATGCTTTTGGTGTGTGTCCCTGACCCTGTTTATATGTCAGTACTGCTGTCATTACTTGTCCATCTAAATGTGAAAACAGTTGACATTTTTCCTTGTAATTGGGAGTTGGCAACACTGGTGCGTGCACTAGCTCACTTTTCAGCTCATTAAAATGCTTCCCCATTTCTGCCGTCCATGTTATGTGTGTTTTGTTTTTCTGTGCCTCTTTTAGTGCTTGCAACAATGGCCTGGTGTAGGTGGAATAATCAAAAACACAAGCTCTGTGATAGCTGTACAAGCCCAATAATTGCTGCATTTCTTTCACCATTTTTGGTTGTGAAGTCTTGTATATGGCGTTTACTCTTTCTGGTGTTATTTTTTCCCCCTCTGCTGACACAATCTGACCCAAGTACACCACTTCTTTTTTTACAGTATTGCAATGTCTACCTGTCCAAATTGTTACCTTGCCACCTAGTAGTGTTAATGGTGTCACTGAGACCTGAATATACCCTTCTTCTGTTGTGCTGCACACTAACAAGTCATCAACATATTCTATCACTCTGCTTGCAACTTGTAAATTTCTCAGATCCATTCATATCATTCTGTTGAAGATGCTAAGCCCTTCGTAGTACTCCTGAAGCATTCTAGTATGCTCAAACTGAGGTCTGTGATACATAAAGGCGATTAGAAAGCTGGAGTCTGGGTGTTCTGCAATTTAAAAAAAACATATGTTAAGTCAACTACTGTAAAAAAGTGTGCCTGCACGGGATTGCTGCAAAAAATAAGTTGCAGGATTCGGAACCAATGGATATTCTGCCTCAATAATGTCATTCAAAGGGGGTGAATCCTGTATAAAATGACACACCCCTCCCTTTGCTTTCTTAATTGGATAGATAGCAGTGTTGAAAGGTGATGAGCTTACCTGTATTATGCCTTGCTGCCTTAGGGCATGCAATGTCTCATATATGCCCTCACCTGACTCTCGTGATAGGGGGTATCATATTAACTTAATGTCTACTTCACCTGCCTCTTTATGTATTGCTACATCATGGGATCCCGTTGTCCATAAGCTCTTTTTCCAAATCTTCCTGTAAATAGTGTGATTTCTGTTTTATTATCTGGATCATTTGTGTCACTGCTCTTTCTGTTAAATGAACTGGGCAGGGTAGGCTCAGCTTGATTACTACCTCTCCTTCCTTGTTCTCCTTTGTCGCAAATAACTCTTTGTCACTTTCACCCGTCAATGTCACTTTAGGATCAACACATAATATTGATTGCAATTCCATGTTCTCATCAGTATTTTTATTTAATTTATTTATTACATGTATTACTCGCCCAGGACACTGAGGCATCACGGCGAGGTTACAGACAACTTTTTAGAACAAGACATGTACAATTGCATTCATGAGGAGAGATTACTAATCACAGATTAATTACACTGTTCAGAGAGACGGGCTGTATCTGATCTATCAATACTGGTTAAATAACCAGGTTTTTAACCATTTTTAAAACAAGATAGTGTTTCTTCTTTTTTGATAGTAAGCAGGATGGTGTTCCAATGTTTCGGCGCTAGGTTTTGGAAACTACTCCCTCCTGCTCTAATATTCTTGAAGCGGGGCAGCCCTAGTAGGAGTTGGTTATTTGATCTTAGTGTTCTGACCAATTCTTTTTTGGCAATGGAGTTGTTCAGATAAGTGGGAGCTTTGTTATGGTTGCATTTGAATGTGATACACAGAGTCTTGAAGAGGATTCTAGCCTTGATGGGAAGCCAGTGAGCATCTCTTCTGGTTTTAACGATGTGATCAGATTTTTTCAATCCTACAGCAGCTCTTAAGGCTTTGTTCTGGATTAGTTGGAGTTTGTTAAGATTAGTGGTTGAGGTCCCGAGTAACAGTACATTACAGTAGTCTAGTTTGGATAATATTAATGCTCTGGCCAAAGTAATGAAGTTAGATGGGGTCAGAAATTGGTGGCTTAGGGCTATTAGTTTGCCTGTGTTGGAGGATGAGGAGGATAGTGTGCTGATGTGTTTAGTCATTGTAAGGTTGGCATCCAGGTACACTCCTACACTATCATTACACGGATGGCGGTAAGGGTTAACGGTCACCGTTAATGTTACCGGTGACCGTTAACACTTACCGCCTTACTATGAGGTCCCTTTGCGGGTTGGAGAATTTAACGCCTGCTTTTTGCAGGCGTTAAAAACCAACTCGCAAAGTGACCAGGAAGCTAATTACGGTACCGCAATTTGCAGTGCTGTAATTAGCACCTTCCCCATTCCCATTATGCCCTATGGGGCAAAAATGGGAATGGGGAACGGCAATGGGGGAAGGGGGAATTACAGCCCCACCAACCTTGGAATAGGGTGGTAATTCCCCTTTCCACCAAGGCGGTGCCGGTATTTTACCGGCATGGACCAAGGTGCTAATAGCACCTTGGTAAACTGCCGTCCGTGTAATGAGGCCCCAAATGTTTTAACTTTCTTAGAGATAGGGATCATTGTACCATCCATGCTGATGGGCGAGTAGTCTGGGTGGAGTGTGCTTAATTTAGATTGGAAGCCCACGATGAGAATCTCTGTCTTCTCATCGTTGAGACACAGGCTGTTTAAGGCCATCCAGTTCTGAATTATGGCATAGATATTATTGATGGTTAAGGTGTCTTGAGAGTGGTTCCCTGAAAGTGGTATAAGGATCTGAGTGTCATCAGCAAAGTTGGTATAGTTGACACCCATATCATCTAGAGCTGCAAAGAGGAGCTTAGTATAAGCATTATAGAGTGTAGGAGAGAGGCTTGACCCTTGAGGTACTCAAATGGGGACTGGGATAGGGTCTGCTGCTTCTTTACCTATGGCGACTCTAGTAGTTTGTTCTGCCAGGAAAGATTTAATCCACATAGTGGCATCAGTGGAAAAATTGAAGTCTTTTGAGAAGGTGGAACATAGTTTGTCGTGGTCTACAAGATCAAACACTGCAGATAGGTCCAAGAGCAGGAGAATGCAAAGTTTGCCTGTATCTCTAATGGTATCCATCTGGATTTTTAAATCTAAGAGCGCCGTTTCTGTGCTGTGGTTTGGTCTAAAGCCTGATTGTCTGGTGCCAAGAAGTTGGTTGTCTACTAGATGTGCTTGGACTTGCTTATAGGCTGTTTTATCTATGATTTTGAGCAAGAAAGGTACCGTTGTTATTGGTCAGTAGTTAGTGGGCACCGTAGGATCAAGGTTTTTTTTTTTAACAATGGTGTAATCCATGGTTCTTTGATGCTTGCCAGTACCATATTTGTTTTAAAGAGGCGTTAACAAAATTGGTTATGATGGGTGTGAGGGATAGGGCGCATGATTTGACTGCATGTGCTGGGACAGAGTCTCCTTTGCAATTAGATGCTTTGAGTTTGGTTATAGTATTAAGCACCAACTCTTGGGAGAAAGGAGAGAAGTGGAATATGGGATTGGAGTCGGTTTTAGTGGTTGAATTAAGGTTGGTGGGTAGAGGTTTATCGGATAATGGTTGTCTTTTGGTAGTGATTTTATTTTGCAGGGGAGAGATCTTAGCGGTCGGTGCATCTTGAATGGTGGTGAACCATTCTCTGCTGGAGTTGGTGGCATTTATAATGGGTGTTGGATTTTCCAATTCTCTCAAAATGGAAAAGAGTTCTTTGGAATCAGAGGCAGCATTGCTGATTCAGATATTGTAGGCATTAGCTTTCTGTGTGACAATGGCTTTTTGTAGGTGGTGTGAGCCAGTTAGAAGGCATTTCCAGATTCTATAGTATGGTGTTTTCTGTGTGCATGTTCTAATGCACGCTTGGTTCTTCTGAGGGTCGCTATGTCATCATTAAACCAAGAGCACAAACGTTTTCTATTCTTTTAGTTTTGGTGGTGAGGGGGGCTACTGCCTTCACAGTCGAGGTGAGGCAGTTGTGGTAGGTATCAGCCAAGTGGCAAAGATTTTCACTGGTAATTGATATGGTCTTAAAGACTTCATTAAGCAGTGGCATGAGGTTGTCCGATTTAAGCTTACGACAGTTCCTAGTTTCATAGATAGGATTGAGTAGTAGTGATTGTGGGGATGGGAGGTTCATTGACATGAATTGTAAATTTAATTTTATGATGGTCTGTCCAGATGAGGGGGGTAATGGAATCTATGGTTATGTTAGTGTTGAAGGTTAAGATCCAATCCAGAGTTCTTCCTTTGACGTGAGTCGGGGCATACACTAGTTGCATAAAGGTCATGTCCTTTAATGCCGAGTGTAGAGCTTCTGCTTTGGTGTCTAGAGGGTCCATAAATCCTAAATTGAAGTCTCCTAAGAGGATGCATTTGGTTTTAGGTTTAATCCTTGGGGTTAGTAATAGCGGTAGATCTATTTCTGGGCTACTATTCAAGTTGGGGGCTCTGTAGGTTGCTATAATGTTGATAGTAGTTTTGTCATTGGGGGAAAATTTGACTAGTAGTAATTCGTAGCCTGTGATGTCTTCAAACGACAGTGTCTGAAATGGAGGTCTTTTTTGGATATGATAGCTACTCCGCCGCCATGCTAGTGGGATCTGTCTGTCCTAAATATGGTGTAGTTTGGAGGGATTCTGTGATTACCAGGAAGTCTAAATTAAGATCAATAATGAGGTTGTGTATTTCAATGGCATGTGCTCCTAGGGACCGTGCATTACTGAGAGCGCCATTACAGTTCGAGAGAGGTTTCTGTCTGGGAGTAGGTGGTGTAACAGTAACTGTTGTAGTTGGGCATGGTAGGTCATTGGTAATAATAATTCTAGGGTGAGTGATTACCATATGCAACCAGTATAATCATGTATTTCCATACTACTACTTCCTCCAAGTACAGTAGAGTGTGTGGGCCTGATCTAACTGTGGAGAGACTCTGAGGCCTGAACAATAAATCATTGGCCAGCCAGAACACCTTCCCCTTAATCCCTGGCAACCATCCCAGCAACACGTGCACTCCATATACAAACACTTCCATGTGTGTGGGTTTCCCACTCATTGCACTGTGTGCATCGTATGCCTGAATCAGTACTGGCACTCACGCTGGGTACATTCCCGGTTTGGAGCACACCATACCTTTTTCTGAAAATGAGATTGTGGTATTCAATTTGCTGAGTAAGTCTCTCCCCAGAATATTGATGGGAGTGTCGTTTTAATACAGCAAAGCTGTTACAATATGCTGCATCCCTATCGTCAAGGGTAAATGTTTTGTCAGAGGAACTTTCAAAAGTGTCCCCAAAAAGCCTTTTGAGTCCAAACCTTTGTTTAGATAATGGAAATCCTTCTTCATTGATGTATGATCTAGTTGCTCCAGTATCTATAAGAAAGGAACATTCCTGCTGTCCTATCTGAACTGGTACCTCTGGTTCCCCCTTTGGGTCTTCAGTTACTGCTAGAACAGGACACACTCACACTCTGAGTGGGCATCCCTATCGGGAAGAAGTATTTGCAGATTACGCAAATGGGTTACCACACAGCATCGTCACTCCAGTATATTGGGGTATAGTTTTCTGCCTCCACGTAGCACCCCTGCAGATGTCCCGCAGGGGTACACCAGACAGGAAGGTCGTCATTGCAGCAATCACTTTGGTGGAGTGGGCTCTCGGGCGGCTGGGCAGTGGTCGGTTTGCCAACCGATGACAGTGCATGATGCAGCCAGTGAGCCACCTTGAGATGGAAGCCTTGGACAAGGCCTTCCTATGGTTCACAGGACAAAAGTTCATGAACAGTTGAGAAGTCTTCTGAAAACTCTTTGTGCATGTCACGTAGAACGTTAGAGCACAAGCAACATCCAACGAGTGCAAGGCTCTGTCAGCCGGTGATGAAGGCTTCGGAAAATACACAGGTAACACCAAAGACTTGTTGGGGTGGAATTCTGACTGAACCTTCGGCATGAAAGAGGGGTGCATACGCAACACCATCCAAAAAGCAGGCGTTAAAGTCTTCAACCCGCAAAGGGACCTCGTAGTAAGGCGGTAAGGGTTAACGGTCACTGGTACCATTAATGGTGACCGTTAACCCTTACCACCATCCGTGTAATGAGGCCCTAAGTCTTTGTTTGAACCACTGTGATTGCTAGTCCTTTGTGTAACCTCTTGTACTGCTCACTTTACTCTTGAGATAAGTCTGGCTGCTCAGCCACTGCTACCACATTACTGTGTAGTACAGACTTGTACCAAGGGTGAAATTGTACTTAGACTTGTAGCGTTAATTGTGTGCAGTGTTCCCAAAGGCAGTAGCCCCAATGCTCCCACCATAGCTGCAGGAGCAGCTGTACCTCCTTGCAGCATCCGCGCTGCAGGGCCAGCACGACGTGGGATCTCCCAACAGCAGACGTCTACCATCCGCGTGAGCAGCTTCTATTATTAACTCCAGAGTGAGTTTGCAGAATTCTGAATCTCAACTTTGCCCTCTGAGAGCAGCTTATCACCCTCTCTCCACGTGGAGAGCCCACACTGAATTTCCCATCCCTAAGATGGCAGCTGCACGAAGTGCGCTACTCTTGTTTATATTGGTAGCCTTGCAACCGTGATCAGCACGCATTCATCCCCAATCGTGTGAGACTGGAGACAGAAGCCGGCCCCACGTGACTAAGGCCCCAAGAACAAGGTCCCCTGGCGTACCTGTCGGTGCTGGGAGGGAATCAGGAGCACTACGGTTGATCACAGCCAGAGAAGGGAAAGATGGTATACTCCCCTCAGTCTCTGCCATACTGTCACACTTTGTTCAGCTTTCCCTTCTCTTCTCGTAATCCAGCTTGCCCAGGTTCCCTTCAACATGTAGGAACCCGGAACAGACTGTAGCGGTCTAGCTTTCCCGACAGATCAGAATGGGCTGGTGGCCACGCCGCCAGACTTCCGAACAGCATATCCGGATACCTCGCAGGATGCACTTCGCGTTGCTTCTCTCTTCCAGAGTTGTGTCACGCTTCGTAAGTACGAATCCTGAAAAGTTCCTATTTTCTCTCACTAGTTAACTATTTCCATAGCCCCCGACTATGCAACTATTATTCCCTGTCAGTAATCTGTCAGTCATCTTCATTCCTTTCTTAGGCAGATTGTCCTTTCAGGTTGCCTCCGCCCGTTGTTTACTTTCTTCCTCAGAACTCTCTGAACCTTTCATTTCATTCTGTGGTTCCAGGAGGTTGATTAGGTACGTGACAGGCTACTCCTTTTACATTGTTTATTTTTCCTCTTTACCACCTGAATAATACTTGATACTCCACTCTAGAAAACCCGGAATTAGACATTGGATAGTTGGCACGAGGAATCCTTTTCCGGAAA
This sequence comes from Ambystoma mexicanum, assembly GCF_040938575.1. Lineage (NCBI taxonomy): Eukaryota > Metazoa > Chordata > Amphibia > Caudata > Ambystomatidae > Ambystoma > Ambystoma mexicanum. The sequence goes on along the minus strand of NC_090935.1, from coordinate 836,938,993 downwards.
TACCGAAGGAAGCAATTCACTTGAATCCTTTGGTCTGGCTTCCTAGGCGGTAGGACTATTACTAGAACCTTTTATCTTACATTTCTATTTCCGAAGTGGCAATAGTCCCAACCTGATACAGAACTCTTAATACTCATTCTGTTTATCTCCCAGTCGCACATGGTCAGTCTGTTATTGCTCCTCCTTCTCCTCATCTTCAAGGCTCAGGGGGATATTTCTGGCAGCTATGGTAAGCTCTCATTCCTTAAATCTAACACAGAGATCTTTCCCTTATCCATCCTATTGTTGAAATCTTAATTCTTCATTCTGCTCACCTCTACCCCAGAATCAACCCCGGTAGACGCCTCCACAGAGATGACACCAGCAGACTAAACATCATCCCAGCTGCCCTCAGGAGTCTACGCACTCAAGTAGCTCAACACAGGGTTTTTTCCCCTTCTGGGGTTTTCCCTCGAGGCTCCACTATGCCCCAGCCTTTGAGCAGGGATGTGGAGGGGCTTCTAGGTGAAGCCTCATATCTCGCTAAACCAGATCTAGCCTCCACACGAGGGACCGAAGTTTAGAGGTGGGTGATTATCTTGTATGCAGAAGCCTATGTTTTGTTAATAAGACTTTGAATTGACAAAAGACATTACACATACTTCTTTTCACTCTGCACCTGTAACATTGTATACCGCATTGTCTACGGAATGATCTACCGTACCACATCAAACATTACCTCTGAACCCTTCCAATGGTACCTTATACCATATCATTACCGCCGATCTGTTTGACTTTGCGGCGGCCACGGCCATTTACTTGCGGCACATCCGCCTATTGCTTTTTGCTACTAGCCCTGGTAAGCCATGTAACAAGCCTCTCTATAAATGTAATGTTATGTGTAGTCCCTCAACTGTTCTCTGCATGCCTACTTCCCTTTTCGGTGCCTTATGGCGAGCCACTGTTCCACTGTACCTCTCAGTGAGACCCACGCTTTGCCTACCACATGGGTGTATTATTGACCAGCCCGCACTCGCCTCCTTATTGTTGCACCCCAGGATACTTTGCACTGACTACACGATGCCACTATATCACTGTACAAGTAAGAGGATTTATCTCTAACTTTTGTGCCCAATAGAGGTAAGGCCTATTAACAAACAACTGCCACTGGTTACCACTACAAGCCAGTCGGGATCACATATCAGCAATTCTCACTCCGCAGTACTGTTTTAACTCGACCATCTTTTTATACAACAAACTCCCTCTTAGAAACCACGCAGCATGATTAATTGTGCAGTCAGTATCATGGTCTGCACTACTGCTGCCCCAGCTCATCAGTTTACTTAATCCGCCTCAGCCTGCTCAATATTCACACCTGTCATATACGGTCTAATGATCTGTTACCTATCCTACGACAGCTATGCCTATCCTGACACTGTCACACATCCACCATTGCTGATTACACTCTGCTGACACTCATGGTAAGACATATCTAACTATGTCATCCTACCTTGCTTGCCCCCATTGCATTTGGTCTGTGCCGTATTGTATGCTATTGTGAACCGTCCCACTCCGATATAGTTGCCCCATTGCATTTGGTCTGTGCCCTATTGCATGCTATTGTGAACCATGCCACTCCCACATAGCTGCCCAGTTGCATTTGGTCTGTGCCCTGTTGCATGCTATTGTGAACCTTGCCACTCCAATATAGCTGCCCCATTGCATTTGGTCTGTGCCCTATTGTATGCTATTGTGAACTGTGCCACTCCAATCTAGCTGCCCCCATTGCATTTGGTCTGCACCCTATTGAATGCTATTCTGAACTGTGCCACTTCAATCTAGCTGCCCTCATTGCATTTGGTCTATGCCCTTTTGTATGCTACTGAGAATTGTACCACTCCAATATAGCTGCCCCATTGCCGTCATAGCATCTGGTCTCTGCCCATATGCACTACTGCCCTCTGCACCCCCAAACTGCATTGTGTACGTAACTGGACTACATGCAGTCCTCCTGTGGGCTATACTAGCACTGGGCTCAAAGACCACCATAATAGGCCCATACACCACACCTGCACTGAACTCATTCCCAACAGTTAATCTATCAGCCTTCATGGATGTCTCATCTTCCCCAGTGATACCCAGCAACCTGAGTCATGGACAACCACTAACTATCAATTCTTGTACTATGGGTCTACCTACAACTAATAGACCATGCAGCATTTCCTTTAGAAACTGTAGACTCCGTTCCAGACTACCCAAATCATTTGAACCTCTTGCCAGGTCGATGACTAATATAAATACTAGGAATAAATGGCCACAAATCAAACAAACCAACATAACTATACACCTTAATCCTCTCACACCACTGTCACCCAAAAATGAGAAGTACCAAAAGAACAAACCTTAGATTGTGTTACTAGAGGACGAAATACATAAGCAGACTCCGCTAAACCCATTGATTGGTAATAATGTTCCACACCTCAAGAGGGCTTTAATAAATGCCCAATCCTTAGTGAGTCATGCCACGGAGATAGCTGACCTTATACAGGCAGAAATGTTTGATTTTCTAGCTATTACTGAATCGTGGCTACATACTGCAGCTGGCCCCGCCCTTATGCTCGCAGTCCCTGATGATTACACAATACTCAGAGCAGACAGATCTGAGGCCCGCAGAGGAGGTAAAGCTCTAATAGTTAAGTCCAACCTAGACATGAGGCTTGCCCATTCACCTGATGTTAAATCATGTGAATCCCTGATTGCTAAACAACCTATCTCAGGATCCCAAACATTAACCATTAATTTAGTATACAGACCCCCAGGCCCCATCGGGTCATTTGAGGAGGATATAACCACCACCCTTTCTAATAACCTAAAAAACACCTGCCAAGTACTCCTGTTAGGGGACTTTAACTTGGGGTTCAAATGCTCAAATGACCAGCAAGCAGCAACAATTGTTGGGGCTCTTACTGAACTCGGCTTCACTCAAAGAGTGATACGTCCCACTAACATCAAAGGAAGGACACTTGATTGGGTGGCAGACTATAATTGTAGCGCCTCCATCACTTCCATAACTCATCAGTTATGGCCAGACCTCCACCTTATAGCATTCTCATTAGCAGCTAAAATGCCTACAATCAAACACATCCTATCAGCACCCTCTTTCTAACTTGGAACAAAAAAAACATCACAGTAGATAAATTATTACCTCTAATATTGCCAACACTTAACTCTCTTTCAGAGTCTACCGATCCCACCATCTTAGTCAATGAATATAATAAAACAATGACTGAAGCCTTAGACTCCATTTCCCCACTAAAAATGAGAAAAAGCAAACCCAAAATCCACTTAAATACCTGGTTCGCTCAAAACCTTGAGAATGAAAAAAAGAAAATGTGAAGCTACATGGAGGCAACTACCCTCTGACGACAATAGATCCAACCTTAGTAATACATCTTCCTTTTACAAGAAAGAGATACTTCTTGCCAAACAAAATATCTACAACCAGAGAATCCTGGAAACTAACTCAAGCATAAAGGAACTTTTTGTAATCCTAAAAGAACTGGAAACCCCAACCTCTGAGCCAGACAACTTTGTGAAGAACAAAATTTGGTGTACCAATATACAAAAAGCCCTATCTAACAAAGTAGCATCCCTCCAGGATAAGATTTCTAACAGAAAAGCCAACCTTTCTAATATGATCCATCAACCTAGCATTCCCACGTCCTCACACAAACCCACACTCTGCTTTAGCTTCTCTAAAGTTTCAATTCTCAAGGTTGAAAAAGTCATCCTCTTCTTCAAACCCTCAAACTGTCAGGGTGATAAATGCCCAGCCCAAATCATTAAAGATGCTGCCAGAGACCTATCACCTTTCATATCAAAGCTAATTAATGCATATTTATCTACTGGCACTATGCCTAGCAACCTAAAAGAGTCCTGGGTACTCCCAAGCCCCAAAAAACAGACACTAGATCCAACCATACCCACTAACTACATGCCAATTACCACAGTGCCATTCCTGCTCAAAATATTAGACAGAGTAGCCTACCTCCAAATACAGGATTACTTAGAACAGAATCAACTACTAGGAGTCCGTCAGTCAGGCTTCAGGCACCAACATGGATCCGAAACAGCGTTGATAGACCTTAAGGCCCAAATGGAAGCGCTCAGGGACAATGATGATCTTGACGGTCTCGGTAAAACCTACACTAACTATGCCGATGATTCTCATACCACTTACGGGAGATTATGACAAGGATTTGGCCTTGGTGAATAGAGTATACCTTACAATCCAGGCATAGATGGCCGCCCATGGTGTATGCCTGAATGATGACAAAAATGAGCTCATCATCCTCGGTACCACCTCTAACCTCAATAAACTTGGCCACAAATACACCAACTTTAACATCGATGGCAACACCATAAAAGCTGCCAAAGAGGTAAAAACATTTGGCTTTTATCTTGACACCACACGCACCGTTACCAAACAGGTGAACGCCATGATCTCTGCCACTGCTTACACTTGCAAGCTAATCAAAGCTGCCAAGCCATTTCTATTCATGAACAGTTGCACCACCTTGGCCAGAGCACTAATTCTATCCAAATTGGACTACTGTTACTCCCTAAACCTGAGTGCCAATAAGTACATCACCAGCAAAATTCAGATTCTCCGAAACAACGCCCTTAGAGCAGTGTTGGGTATAGCAAAAAAAGAACATATATCAGAGATTAAGGAGACAGAATAATTGGCTCACCACTAATGATAAAATCCTGCTAAAAACTTCCTTGTTAACACACAAGTCCCTAAACAAAGCTGCTCCACGCTATCTCATAGAGAGATTCAACAGGAAATCATCCAATCGGCCAACAATAACTGGCAATTCTATTTGCCTGAAGGTACCAAGATTTAAACTTACCAAAGTTGGACGGTGTAGCTTCCCAGTCAAAGCTGCTCAGCTCTAGAACTCTCTACCCCCTTCCCTGAGGGCAGACCAAACCTACCTGTACTTTAGACACAACATTGGGCCTCATTACAAGTATGGAGGTAGCCATGCCGCTTTTAGTTGCATGGCTACCCCATACCGTGTACCGGGTCCAGGTTCCAGGAATAGGGAATTACCGGGCCATAGGATGCTAACGGGCCCGTTAATTACAGGCCCGTTGTTAGCATCCTGGTCTGCTAGCAGGTCCCGCTAACGACACCTGGTTTTACCAGACGTTCTTAGCGGGACCCGCAAGCAGACCTTGTGATGAGGCGGTAGAGGGTTAACGGCGCTGGCAGCTCTACTGGCACCATTAACTCTCTACCACCTGGGTCGTAATGAGGCCCATTATCAGTTGGATTAAATAAAATGACCACTAAAAGCATTGAGCCTCCGCCTGCCGGCTTCAACCCCAGGACCCTTCATTGTGCATAGGTATGCTTTTCATGATATCTTGATCTTAGGTCCTTACCTATTTGCCTGTATATAATATCTAAATGCCTTTGACTTGCTGACTGTATATAATACTCTGTAATACTATGTTTATCCTTGCTGTATATATCTGTGTAACGTAAACTGAAAATATTCACTCTGTTTATCCTTGCTGTATATATCTGTGTAACCTAAGCCGATAATATTCATGTTTCTTCTGCGCCCTGATACCCTCGGGTCTGGTGCACATTACAAATAATAAAACAAAGAAACAAACAAATGTTGAATATTAAGAACTCTTCGACCTTCTTCCCAGGTAAAACGTACTAAGGGGCAATTTGTAACCACTGTGGTTTTTTGACTCCATCTAAAAATCGCATTTTGCAAATCATTTTGAATTATAAAACGGTAATGCCTTTCCTTGCCTGTCAGTGGAACTCATGGTTTTTAATCTATGACCTCGAAAGAATAGCAACTATTGTTTGCTTCTTACCCTATCACCCTGGGATTGTGGGACCTGCAATGTGTTACCAGCCACTGCGGATTCGTTACAGATTACAAAAAGCTAACACACATTTTCTGCAAAAGCATACTGTAAGGCATATTTACCGCATTCAGCCTACCCCTAAGGTTGGTTATACTTAACCCGTGCCCCAGCATTTCTTTTATATTTGAGTTACTTTTATTTTGGCCTTGACTTGTATAATGATTAAAAGGAGCCCCCTCCCCTTTTACATTGTTAGTATCGCAATTGATAAGTGCGCACCTTTTCACCACGCAGAAGTTGCATTTTTATTACAGTGTCATTAGGCAATGGCTCCAATGTTATTGCAACACTAAGGCTGAGGTACACAATGATGCATGTGTCAGGCTTTGCACATATTCACTATCTTGAGATGACACTTTTTTCAGCGTCTGCTGCCCTGTCTTTGACATGCATGCGGTGGCACAGATGAGCTCCTATAATTTCAGTTGGACATACAGCACCAGAAATGCTTTGCATCTGATGAGCTAGGGGCTCCCAACACAATTCCAAAAGTAGGAAAAAAGCAATCCACACAACTCAAAAGTAGTACACCACTTGCAAGAAAAAAGACAAAATGTATGTGTACATCACAACTGTGAAGATGAGCTGAAAATAGCCAAATTCAGCACGCACACTGTGGGGTGAACTTTTTATAGCCACAAACAACAAGTTAGCATATTACAGAAGAAACGCAAAAAAAAGCCGTCATCCTAATATTATCATTGGCTGGTCATCACCAGTCCCCTAAACAACCCTATACATTGTTCAATAATGATTGGCGGTTGCCATCTCATCACAAAAGGAAACACCACCCACCCAACATGATTTCACCCCATTTGGTCAGCACAAAGTGTGCCAATACCACCTCTGGGAAATAGTTTGACAGAGGACCTAATTCTGACCATGCCATCTCAGACAGTTGGGGCTGCAACGCCCCACTGAAATGGACCAATGAGCAAGGAAGTAACTTAGTACACACCTCCTCTATAAATTCCTCATTCCCACCACCTGCTCACTATGTAGCTCCATATCTTTATACATGTTGCTTCCATGCAACAAATGGCCATCTAGAAAGAATGTGACAGGTCCACTGCCGAACACCACTCCTGGAGCATCATTTCTGTTAATTGCTCCATATTATTCAGCACATTTCACATTGTGGCAGCATGAAAACTTGCCCTATCACTTACTGTGGCCTTCACAACCATTTTGTATTCTTTCCCTATCCAATGAGACAGCATTTGCTGTTTGAGACCAAGCATTTATCACTTGATAAACGCTTCCCTGGCAAAAATAAGCTGGCAACTTTCTCTTCCTCCTCTCCACCTGCCCTTGAGCTCTGAGCCTGGTTGCAGAGCAGGGCAAAATTCAAGTACTCCCAACTAACAACTATGGCCTAATACACTAAAAGAACAGTCTAATACCTCTAACTGAGGCCTACCCAAAATGTCAAAGCTCTTGCTCAAAGCACCTGGTATCCCTATGAACACAAGACAAAATAATGCAGTGTTGTGTGTTGTACAGTATGTGTAAGTTTGCATGTTTGCCATGAAAGTAAATATAATGCAATGGGCTGTGTGTGTGTGTGTGTGTGTGTGTGTGTGTGTGTGTGTGTGTGTGTGTGTGCTGTGTCGGATGGTGAAAGTATTCTTGTATGTGCTATGCATCTGTCATTTAACTCGAAAATGTGGTGCCATGAACCTGATTGTGTATAGTTGTTCTACACAATGTGCTGAGTGTTTTCTATGAGGTGTGGTGTATGCAGGAATGTGGTGACATGCACTATGTATTTTCTGCAAACATGTCATGCAGGCAAAGTGTATGTGTGCTTCGTGTCTTGATCAGGGCTCAGATATGAGAAAATGTGCTACATAAAAAATAGTGTGCTCTATGTGAGGTGCAGTGCGTGTAAGCAATAGCATGTCATGTGCTGCAATGCTAGAAAAAAGGCAAAGCTACAGTGCAACAATTGCCTGTGTTATGTAAAAACTAAGGGGTCGATTCATGGAAATAACGTGCGCCGAAAATTCCTGCGCAGAGGTGTCAAAATGTGCGAATCGCAGGAAAAGTGCGAAAATCGCAGGGAAACCAGCGCACAGCGATTCATGGAAGTCCGTGCCCGAGAAAAACATTGGATGTGTGCTAAAAATGTGCACCGCGCACGCCGGCACACTGGTCATCCAACAGCGTGCGCCACGGCCACTGCAAAATCGCACGTAGCGCGGCGCACATCACAAAAGTAGACGGAACATAGGGCGTAACACTCGGAATGGGGAACAACGCATGAAAATATGGGCGTCACGGGGGAAGTACAGGAGGCAAGTGCGCGGAACGCCCACACGCTCGCCTACAACCCGTATTCATGGAATCGAATAGGGCAAACCAGGACACGGTCAAAGCCGCCCACAGGGCCAAACAAGTATGCCACAAGAAAGCAGGCGGTAGCGCCCCTGCGACTTAAAAAAATGCGCGCCAAAATCCGCGCTAACAAAAAGCACCCATATACAGCCATGATGAATGGGCCATACAGTGGCCCTCTAGGACAAATGAGGTGCAAAGGGGCACCAACAAACACGGACACCCGCTGTGTGAAAAATAGCGAGTGCGCATGTTCCTGGGTGCGCGGGAATTTCCACACGCGATTAGCCTGGGTACGTGTACTTCGGGGTGCGCGGGAAGTTCCACATGCGATTAGCCTGGGTATGTGTACTATGGGGTGCGCGGGAAGTTCCACACGCGATTGGCCTGGGTAGGAGGGGGTGCGCGGGAAGTCCCACACGCAATTGGCCTGGGTACGTGTACTTCGGTGTGCGCGGGAAGTTCTGCACGGGATTGGCCTGGGTAGGTGGGGGTGCATGGGAAGTTCCACACGCGATTGGCCTGGGTACGTGTAATTCGGGGTGCGCGGGAAGTTCCACATGCGATTGGCCTGGATAGGTGGGGGTGCGCGGGAAGTTCCACACGCGATTGGCCTGGGTACGTGTACTTCGGGCTGCGCGGGAAGTTCCACACGCGACTTGCCTGGGAACGTGTATTCCGAGGTGCGCGGGAACATTCACACGCGATTTCTGCAGGGTACGTGTATTTCGGTGGTGCCTGGGAATGCTACACGTGATTTGGCCATGTGGGTCCTCCCAGGTGTTCCCTCTACACCCTCCACGGCCCCTGCAGGCAGCCCACACCACAGGGTACTACCCTGCACCCCTGCTAATGTCCCCCAGACAACCCATCCTCCATGGCCATGCCCACCAGCCAACCCACATGTCACCTTGCACTACTGATCACCAACACATGTCTCCCATCACCCCCACCCCCCAGCAGTGCAGGGGCAGCCTCCACCAGGCCCCCACTCATGTCCAACTCATGTCTCCCTGCACCCCCACCCCCCAGCAGTGCAGGGCAGCCTCCACCAGGCCCCCACTGATGTCTCCCATCACCCCCACCCCCCAGCAGTGCAGGGGCACCCTCCACCAGGCCCCACTCATGTCTACCACAACCCCCACCCCCAGCAGTGCAGGGGCAGCCTCCACCAGGCCCCCACTCATGTCCCCTATCACCCCCACCCCCCAGCAGTGCAGGGGCAGCCTCCACCAGGCTCCCACACATGTCCCCCTGCACCCCCACCCCCCAGCAGTGCAGGGGCAGCCTCCACCAGGCCCCCACCCATGTCTACCACCACACCCACCCCCCAGCCACCAGGGGCAGCCTCCACCAGGCTCCCACACATGTCCCCCTGCACCCCCACCCCCCAGCCACCAGGCACAGACTCCACCAGGCCCCCACTCATGTCTACCACCACCCCCACCCCCCAGCAGTGCAGGGGCAGCCTCCACCAGCCCCCCACTCATGTCTACCACCACCCCCACCCCCCAGCAGTGCAGGGGCAGCCTCCACCAGCCCCCCACCCATGTCTAAAACCACCCCCACCCCCACCCCCCAGCCACCAGGGGCAGCCTCCACCAGGCTCCCACACATGTCCCCCTTCACCCCCACCCCCCAGCAGTGCAGGGGCAGCCTCCACCAGGCTCCCACCCATGTCTCCCATCACCCCCACCCCCCTGCCACCAGGGGCAGTCTCCACCAGGCCCCCACTCATGTCTACCACCCCCGCCACCCCCCAGCAGTGCAGGGGCAGCCTCCACCAGGCTCCCACACATGTCCCCCTGCTCCCCCACCCCCCAGCCACCAGGGGCAGCCTCCACCAGGCCCCCACTCATGTCTACCACCACTCCCACCCCCAGCAGTGCAGGGGCAGCCTCCACCAGGCCCCCACTCATGTCTACCACCACCCCCACCCCCCAGCAGTGCAGGGGCAGCCTCCACCAGGCCCCCACCCATGTCTACCACCACCCCCACCCCCACCCCCCAGCCACCAGGGGCAGCCTCCACCAGGCTCCCACACATGTCCCCCTGCACCCCCACCCCCCAGCAGAGCAGGGGCAGCCTCCACCAGGCTCCCACCCATGTCTCCCATCACCCTCACCCCCCTGCCACCAGGGGCAGCCCCCACCAGGCCCCCACTCATGTCTACCACCACCCCCACCCCCACCCCCCAGCCACCAGGGGCAGCCTCCACCAGGCTCCCACACATGTCCCCCTGCACCCCCCTGCCACCAGGGGCAGCCTCCACCAGGCCCCCACTCATATCTCCCATCACCCCCACCCCCCAGCAGTGCAGGGGCAGCCTCCACCAGGCTCCCACACATGTCCCCCTGCACCCCCACCCCCAGCAGTGCAGGGGCAGCCTCCACCAGGCCCCCACTCATTTCCCCTATCACCCCCACCCCCCAGCCACCAGGGGCAGCCTCCACCAGGCTCCCACACATGTCCCCCTGCACCCCCACCCCCCAGCCGTGCGATTTTCCTGGGTACGTGTACTTCGGGGTGCGTGGGAAGTTCCACATGCAATTGGCCTGGGTACGTGTACTTCGGGGTGCGCGGGAAGTCCCACACGCGATTGACCTGAGTACGTGTACTACGGGGTGCGCGTGAACTTCCACACGCGACTGGGCCTGTGAGAGTGGGGTACATGTATTCCAGGGGTGGGCGGGAATATTTACCCACGACTGGGCCAGGGAGAGTGTGCTACGTGTATTCCTGGGGTGGGCGGGAAGATTCACACGTTCGCCTACGACGTGCCGAACAATAAATGGTCCAATCCTGAGACATGTACGCCAGCCTGAAGCAGGGGTACGACGACCCGAGCAGCATAAAAGTGCGCGCAAACAACAAACAAGCTCATACGGCAGGATGAATATACCATTCCTAGCAGCAGTGGCCGTGGGTTACCAAAGGAGGAGGAGGAGGTCAGTGAGGGCCCGAATTTTCACTCCCAGAATCAGCCTTTTTGGGATGCCTGATGACCAGGTGTATGGGAGGTACAGGTTTCCCCCACACATAATACTGGACCTGGTCAGTGAGTGGGAGGATGACCTCACATGACCCACCCTGTGCTCCCAAGCACTCAGCCCCCTGGAGAAGTTCCTCGATGTACTGCACTTCTTGGCCACAGGATCATTTCAGCGGACAAGTGCCATAGTGGGTGGGGTGTCACAGGCCACACAGTCACGCTGCCTACACCAGGTCTTGAACATCATCACTGCACGCCCATCAGTCCGTAGGCACATATACCTGCCCAGGACACCTGCAGAAAGGCAGGCTGCCACCCTCAATTTCTACGGTGTGGCACAATTCCCAAAAGTGCTAGGTGCCATTGACTGCACCCATGTGGCACTACGTCCCCCCAGGGCATCTGAGCACATCTATAGGAACCGCAAGCACTGGCATTCCATCAACGTGCAGGTAGTATGTAATGCTAAGGGAATCATCACCTCAGTATATGCCAACTATCCAGGGTCCACCCACGACAGCTTCATTTACCGAATGTCTACCCTAAGCCGGGACCTAGAAGCTGGGCGGCATGGCGATACATGGCTGCTTGGTGAGTATGAATGCCACTGCACATGCATGCATGTCAGATGCAGAGTTATGTCACTACCCCACTAATGATACCCATCACCTCCTCCCCAGGGGACAGTGCCTACCCTCTGAGCACCCACATGATGACGCCAATTCGGAACCCCACCACGCCTCCCGAGGTAAGATACAACAAAGCCCATATTGCAACCCGGGGCATAGTGGAGCGCGCATTCGGAGTGCTCAAGTCACGCTTTCGCTCCCTTGACCGTTCTGGCGGGCAGCTGTTATATGCGCCCCCAGTAGTGTGCAGGATCATAGTGGCAGCATGTGTCCTGCACAATGTTGCAACACGCCGGTGCCTGGCTGTGGACATGGTGGTGCCCCCACATCCCCTGCGCATGGGAGGGGAGAGGGCACGGGGTGAGGCAGCCTGTATGCAGCTGGTGGCTAATTACTTCACATAGAAATCACACCCCAGTGGAGTGCACACAGGCCTGGCACATACCATCTGATAAGCAATGATGACACGACCTGACAATTAAGACGAACAAAGGGACTGTCAACTGTCAGAACCATAGCAGCTTGAGATTGTTCATGTGGAAGTGTCACAATGTGTGCATCCCTACCTACACAAACACCACCAATGCAGTATCATGAAAAGACACTTCCATGCTGCAGAAATGAATACCCACTCGCAAAATACTTCATAAAAACAGTGCCATGTCACCCACCACCTCCCCGGCACGGCCACACAACACACCATGGAATGTCATGCAATGTGAGAGGAAAGAAATGAATCCACACAACATGCCCCAAGTGTCACCAGCTACAGTGTCCCTAATGGAAACATGTCCACACATGAAATGCTCACAGTAATGCAGGACCTACAACCCACATTACCAAATACTTACCAAGAATACCAATCACCTACACAACCTCCAACCTACCTTAAACATGACATTAAAATTAGCTAGCCTCACCACCTGATGATGACAGCCCTCCGAACACTTCCAAGTATACAGTGTTAGCGCCACGCAAGAGTGTAGGTGCACTGCTTACAACATGGACTCCAGTTCCAAGGTGGACCGCATTGTGAAGACATGAGGAATGGACCTGCAAATATGGAGGATGAGATGGATGCAGAGGAACATATCAATACACCATGCAGTGTACAATACAACAACAATATGCACTATGAATGTATACACAGTATTGACTACAGTCTGCCCACACAGCTCATGGGAGTCCAATGTCACCATGTACGTCAATGTCACTTGGGCGCATCCTTTGCAAGCCCATGGAAACGGGAAGCAGGAGGGGTGTGTGTGACAAAAACCCAAGCATCTGAACCAAATCCATGACAAGCCTGCATGTGCCCAGCCACAATGCAGCGTATGCCACACAAGGCAACACACTGTCCCAAAAAAAAAAAAAATCAAAAATGGCCATTAATGGGCACGGGGGGGGGGGTGTGGGGGAGGCCACCCAGCAGGTCCGAGGACAGGGTGCACACCAAAACCCACCTGTGTGGATCTTGCAGAAAAAAAACACCTTCATGGGCTCATGGCCTACACGGCTACCCTATTGCTATCCTCACCCTCTGCAGCTGCATCAGGAGGTGGTGGCATTATGGGAGGCACCCACGCAAAGCCCTAGTCTGTTCATCCATGGCTGCAAGCATGCGGATGTGGTAGGTCTTGTTCTGGAGGATAAGTGTGCGGAGGTCCCCATGCAACAACTCACGGGATGCCCGGACCTCCGCCCTAGTTGCCTGCATCTCAGCTGAGAGCGTGCTGGTGAGACGCTCCAGCTGCTGTTCTGTCCTTCGGTTTGTTGAAGCCTCAAGCTCAACAAGAGTCGTCCTGAGGTGAAGGAGTTCCAGCCTCAGGGTTTCCCTGTGGCCCTGGGACTCTATGGAGATGGCTTCCTGCAGAGTCGCCAGTGCCGCCCGCCTGTCCCTGTCGGACGCCAACATGTCCTCCCTGTGTGACTGGCAGATGGAGTCGGTTGCCTGCTGTAGTCGCTCCATCAGCCTTTTGGGGGGGACAATGGAAGTGGCCACCCTATCCATGGCCTGAGCCATCATCTCTGATGATGCTGCCTGTTGGTTTGCCATACCGTAAATGCATTGCTCCCATGCGGTATTGCCAGGTGGCGTACGGCCACCACGTCGGCGGGCACCACACCTGTCTGGGGCAAGGCGAACTGCGCCTTGCTGTGCTGGCACTGCCTGAGGCTGCAGGACTGCATTCCCCCTCTGATCTGCTGGCCCAGGAACAGGATCAGATGTCGCGGAGTGTGACCCTGCATTCGTAACCACCAAAGGCGTACCCGCCAACACTGACATCCCCATTGAGGGTTCTAACCCTGGTGCAGGTGGGTCGGACAAAACAGAATCCCTCCCAGGAACACTCACCTGCGACGGCACGTAGGTCTCATCATCCGAATCGACACCTGAATACAGCTCGGGGGAGGTGCAGCCAGAGACACCCCTTGAGAGCACGACCTGCAGCAGTTGTGGGTTTTCACCCACCACCACACCACGTCCCTCACTGGTGGTCAGTCGGCCCTCAGACCCCTCCTGGGTCTGCACCATCTCCACAACCCCAGCACTATCAAGTGCGTCTTCCCCTGCAAAGACATAAAAGAAAACAAATGGAAACAGGCATTAGCACTATGGCACACAATTAGGGCTGAGAGGCTACAGAAACAGTACTTGATTGACACATGTCCCACAAGACTAAAACACTCCCATGCATGCACCGTCACTGCATGCGATGGGGAGGCAGATGGCACACATTGATGACACCAAGATGGAAGATGAACACATTTGCTGCTAGCAGTGGCATCACACATTGGCCAGTGATTGGCAGGTCAAATACACATGCCATCACACAGATGGCATGTACCCTAGCCATGAAGTGAAGAGGGAGAGGAGGTCACCAATTGTTCATTCAGTCCAGTTTGCTCATATAATTGATTATTTTCATTGTAATGGTTCAAATGTTTAACCTGCAGCTGCCAGTCAAAAATGGTCCTATAGCACAGGGACATGTCTAAACTAATCATGTCCAGGAAACTGAGCCAGTCCACTGTACCATAGCCATGTCAGACATGTGACAATAGGACTGAGAAATCCTGAGTAAAAGTGGTGGTATGCAAACAATCTGCCTGAATAAACAGAGGTAAATAAGCAACAGCGTTGTGGCAAGATGACACTCCAAGGGCAACTGGCGTGGTGTTGGGCTGGATGTCTAATGTTGGCCGAAGGGATGCTGCTATACCCAAATGCTGGTGCCAAGAATGTATAGGAAGAGGCACATGGGTGACCCAAACCACTCAGGCACACACACCCTCCCCTGGCACACAACAGAAGCCCTCCCACACACACCATGCACATGGATGACACACACATGCATGTGCACTCACCAGACAATGCCTCGTAATCTGCCAGTTCTCCCACGGCTTGGATCTGTTCCTCCGTGACGTAGGTCCCAGCAACCTGCTCATGTGGAGTGAGTTCTATGTCGTCTGCTGGAGACCCACCTCCAGTCACTAGAGTTGCGGCATGACTTGAGGCCAGCTTATTCTTTGCCTTGCGCTTCAGGTCATTCCAGCGCTTGTAGCATTCATTAGCTGTGCGTCTCATGATTCCAAGGGCACTTATGATGTCCGCAATGGTCTGCCAGTGTGCCTGACGTTGTGCAGGTGTGGTCTTGGATCCTGCAACAATCACCATTTTGCGGTCATGTGCGGACACATACTCTACAAGTGCATTCAGTTCGGCCTCATTGAAGCTGGGCTTCCTTGACGGGCCGGACTGTGTAGCCATATCTGGGGCATCAGCCTCTACTGGACGAGCACTATTCCTCTTCCGCTTGGAAGGTGGTGGGGATCCTGAGTGTCCTACGCCGCTCTGGAGCGTGGAATTGCACACTCAGCATGGGAGTTGGTGCAGGCATTAGCTCAAGTGTGATGGTGTCAGGGGGAATGTCAGCATGATGGATTTGGACCGACACTGTCCTGGATGGGTGTGTGAGAGGTGGGGTGGATGGAGCCGCAGCTGCCCCTGCAGCCTCCCCAGCCTGCCTACGCGGGGCAGCAGATTACCTAGCTGCCCCTGATCCACATGGCCTGATGACACCAACGTTCACCAGCGCACGTGGCCTAGACCTGCTGACCTGGAAGTCAGCC
Organism: Ambystoma mexicanum; assembly: GCF_040938575.1. Classification (NCBI taxonomy): domain Eukaryota; kingdom Metazoa; phylum Chordata; class Amphibia; order Caudata; family Ambystomatidae; genus Ambystoma; species Ambystoma mexicanum. The sequence continues at coordinate 836,922,961 of NC_090935.1, read as the reverse complement.
ATGGAGTCACCCTGTGCCAGGTCTGGTTCCACAGTGGGCTGGTCCAACAAGGGCTGAGCATGGATGGTGTCAGCCACGGTAACCTCAACCAGGGGGGGGGCATGGGTGTCCCTGACTGCTCCTCCACACATGGGGGGCTAGGGGCACCCTGCAAGTCACGGCCATGTCCCCTACTGGATCCACCACGGCCACCACTTGGGGCTTGGCCACCTTTGCCACCCTTACGGCTTGGTCGCCTCCCAGCCATGGCACTGATGTTATTGTGCGTATGGGAGTCAATGTGAACTATTGTCCTGGGCAATTGGGGTCAAAGGGGTTGGGTACCAGATGGTAGTGCTCTAGCAAGGCTGTATGTCACCCCTGGGGAAAGATGACGGGTCACGCAACACACAGGCACCCCAAAAAAGCGAAGTAAGGTGCACGCAACCCCTCCTAGACCACGTGCGTGGAAAAATAAACCTGCACTACGTTGTGGCACCCAGAAACACAAGAATGAACGTATGCGTTTCACACGCAGCCTAGAATGACCTCTGAAGGGGTACGCGACACACAGGGCAAGCACAGATGTTAAATACGTGCGCGACTCACCGTCTGCCAGGAACAAAAGCGTGAAAAATATGCGCGTGTGCGCGTTGGCAACAACCCCGCCAAAAGAAGAATTGTACGCTGTCTGAGGAGACAGGACAACAGTAGAAGGGAACGCTGTTTGTGGAAACAGGCCCAGGAAAAAGATGAAACGAGAAAAAGCTGTCAGAGGTAATAGGGAGTACGAACTGGAAACGCCATTAAGTAAATCGCGTGTGAACCGACAAGAAGTACAGAATTCACCCACTCGCTCTCCACGAAAAGCACGTACAAGGAAATGGCGTTCTACACGTACCTTTTATACCCACGTCACAGACGCGTATACGCGATGAGGACATTTTCACCAATTACGCGCTTTGACGCTAGAACGTGTATCGCTTCATTTTTACACGCGCCATTCTTTACGGCCATGCGCGTGATGTCACAGCTGCGTATGGTGGCCTGTGGGCCAATAAACTCGCATATACGAGCACACGTGGTAAAACTGCAAGTCCGAGTGTCATCGCGTGTAATCGGAGGGAAGTGAGCGTACACGCGATTGGCCTGGGTACGTGTATTTCTGGGGTGCGCAGGAAGTTCCACACACGATTGGTGGAAATCCACGTGTGCTCTGTCATCACGTGTAATGAGGGAAACACCCGCGGCTTCACGTCACAGACGCGCTTACGCGCTAAGGGCCTTTGGTCCAATGAAATCGCATATGCGTGCTGACATGCATATGCGTTAAGTGCCTTTCCTCGATTCACACGCAGACGTGCAGGATTTTCACGTGCCAAATCACTCCGTATCAAGCTGGCCACGCGTAAGCACACGGAAGACCACGCTCCTGCCCAGAAGGCCGAATTACTGCCCCCCAGAGCTACGAGCACGCTCCCACCTGCCATCTGCTGCTGCCTGACTGCCTGCTGCCCACGTGCCCTGCCATTAGCTGCCTGCACATCAGCCAGGGGTGCTGTTGCTGTGACCACCCCTGCTGGAACCAAGACTCCCGACTGGGATTCCATCGCTCCACAGCCCAGCCCCAGGACCCAGTTGCCCACCCACTCCTGCCTCTGGGGTTTTCATGTCGGGCACTGCAACATCTGGCACCACTGACAACCCCCGGCCAGAGAGGCAGAGGGGCACCAGCTTCAGTGCCAGGGAAGTTGGTGTCCTGGTGGAGCAAGTCCTGGGGCAGTATGATGCCCTCTATGGAAGTGTGCGCGCCAACAAGGAAGGACAGACTCGGATCTGGATGGACATCGTGACTGCCATCAACGCGGAGGGGGTGGCAGTCCGCGACTTCCAACATGTCAAGAAGCGCTGGGAGGACTTCAGGTCCAGGACCCTGAATAAGGCCCGGTGCCTCTTGAAGGCAGCGGATGTTAAGGGGCGCCGGGGCCACTTGTCGGAAGATCAGATGAGAGTCCTGGAACGCATATCCCCAGTGCTCCACATCCAGGTCCTTGAGAGGCAGACCCGTCTGGAGTCAAGCGGTAAGTGTACATGCATCATGATTGTAAGCTGTGCGTGTGGTGATGTGCCAGTAGTGTGCCGGTTGCACATCTGTTTGTATGGGGCCGAGTATAGGTGGGGGTGTACAGGGCTGTGAGGCTAACACATGCGGGGCTGTCATGTGTGAGACATGGATGGTGCTTGTGTGTGTAGGCTTGCATGCCAAATGCAGTTGTGTGGGCACACATGTTTGGATGAATCTGTATGTAAGTGGGCATGTTTGTGATGTCACGCATGTATGTTGTTTAGAGCTGCATGTATCAGCCCTGTGTACATGTCCATGTGTGTGTATTTGTCAAGGGTGGAACAGTGATGCAACATGGATGCATGTGACAGCGGGATGCGGAAGCCTGATTGGCAGATGTGACATGGATGCCCATCGAAACACTGCGACAGTTGGCTGAGGTGTACACATGCATGCAAGTGTGGTGGTGTGCGTGCATGTGTAGTGCACTCCCTGTGTTGCATGTTATGTCTGGCTCACCTTTGCCTGCTCATGCTGTTGTATGTGTATGGATGTGCTGGCAGTTGCATTGTGGCTGTGGTATGGCTCATGTGTGCAAGTTGAAATGACATGTGTGTTGCCGATTGTGATGCCATGTCTGAGATTTCCCGATGCCACTCATGTGCAACTGTCATGTGTGTATGTGTCCATTGTACAGTGCCCTGATGCCTGTCTTTTATTTCTCCCTGTCTGCAGCGTCAACTGATGAAGAGGGCGGAGAAGGTGCTGTGGAGCACAGCGGCGGGGATCGCACCGCCAGCCGGAGACGCAAGGAACGGCTCCCCTCCCAGGTTGTGATCTCGTCGGGGAGTGAGGAGTCCGGTGCCGCATCTCAGGCCGCAGCTGCCGGGGGAGGTCCAAGAGGCGGAGGTCGGAGTTGGACTCCTCGGCAGCAGAAGGGGCAGCTGGGACCCCACAGGGCCCAACGGGGGAAGATGGCACGGAGTCATCCAGGTTGGTGGGGGGTTTGGTGGAGGAGGAGGCCGTGCAAGCAACAGAGATGGGGTCTGGAGGTGGGGATTCCACTGGTGCTAGTGGTGCAGTGCAGGACCAGGGACAGGAGGCAGCATAGGTCGCCGCGGAGGTGCCTGTGTGCAATCCTATCCCTGATCCTGTCACTGCATCATCTTGCACCAGCATGGATGTCTACGTCCAGACCAGTTTTCAGGCGGGGGATGAGCTCACGACAACTGGCCTTCCTCTGCCTGCGGACGTGGCTATCCGGGTCCGGGTTGAGCCTGTCCTGACTGGTGTGGCGTTGCGTCAACAGGCCATGCAAGGTGACCTGCAGTCTTTTCATGAGGAGACTGCACGTCATCTCGAATGGCTCGTTGACCGCGTCGGCCTACTGGGACAGGTCACCCAGGCCGGATTCCTCCGTTTGATGGGGCTTGCTACGACCTCCTCCTCAACTGAACCCCCTATGCGCCAGTCGTCCTCCGTGCCATCTTCCCACCCATCAGTCACCTGGGTGCCCTGTGGAGCTGCCTCTGACGGTGCGGCCAGGCTGGTGGAGGAGGCATCCCTGCCACAGTCGGGAGTCGGATGTCCAGCAGGGGTGGCCACATCAACAACTGCACCCCAGCCAGCGGAGGATGTGCAGGCAGCAGGAGGCAGTGCACGGGCAGAGGAGGAGAGGAGCCTTCCACATCGGAGGGGCAGGCATCGGCCGGAGGGCAGGAGGACCCAGGACGGGAAGTGTCTTCCGTGTGGCAGCGGTTGGGCCACGCCATAGATGCGGAGCGGAAGCAGTGGGCGGAAGAGGAACGGCTCACGATGGTCAGGGCGGAGAACTCCATGCAGAGGGCCCTGAGGCGTGCCGAGTGCCTCGAGGCAATCCGCAGGGAGTTTGGGGGGAACATGTGGATGGCCCTGCGGACCCTCGGGGCCATGGAGGAGGAGCGCCTCCGGGACATTGAGCAGGAGTTCGATGATGCCCTGGCCCGGAACATCCCAAAGTGAGCCGTCGGACTAGCCCGCTGCCCTTGTAAATAGTTATATAGTTAGTGTTAGGTTTCCTTTGGTTTGGCTTTATTTTTGGACCTTTTGGACAATGGGCAACATTTTTGTATATAGTTATTTTTTTTAGGTAGTGTTATTAGATAGGTTTCATTTCTTCGGTTGGGATCATGGACCCTGGATAGTTATCTGTACGTAGTTGACTTTTGGATTTTCAATTTTTATAATGATTTCGCCATGGAGCAATTGTTTTCGGTTTTAATTTGTGACTTTGGACACCTTTCCTTTGCATTATGATTTGTGGTTTAGCATTTTTTCACAGCCCTGCTGGTTTTATTTTTTTTGTTAAATTTCTATTATTGTTTGTTTATTTTTGATTCAATTTATGTTGCTTTTAATACATATTTTTTCTTCAAAGTTCAATGTGTAGTATCATCTCATTGGTTTCATGCATATCATGATATGGGTTTTGACATTCACTGACACCCATTGGGTGTATGTGAGGGACATTTGTTCATTTTAAAACTTGCAATTGGGCTTCTGTCATGTTTTTGCAATTTCTAAGTGGGTGGATGCAATACTCGGGTGGGTGTTTGCCATTTGGAGGCTGACCATAAGGGCCAGGGATCTACATTGTGGTAACATGTTGGCTGGGAGACGTGGGTGGGGGTCTGGTGGAGGCTGCCCCTGCACTTCTGGGGGGTGGGGGTACAGGGGGACATGTGTCGGAGCCTGGTGGAGGCTGCCCCTGCACTGCTGGGGGGTGGCGGTGGTGGTAGACATGACTGGGGGCCTGGTGGAGGCTGCCCCTGGTGGCAGGGGGGTGGGGGTGATGGGAGACATGGGTGGAAGCCTGGTGGAGGCTGCCCCTGCACTGCTGGGGGGTGGGGGTGGTGGTAGACATGAGTGGGGGCCTGGTGGAGGCTGCCCCTGCACTGCTGGGGGGTGGGGGTGATGGGAGACATGAGTGGGGGCCTGGTGGAGGCTGCCCCTGGACTGCTGGGGGGTTGGGGTGATGGGAGACATGAGTGGGGGCCTGGTGGAGGCTGCCCCTGCACTGCTGGGGGGTGGGGGTGATGGGAGACATGAGTGGGGGCCTGGTGGAGGCTGCCCCTGGTGGCTGGGGGGTGATGGGAGACATGAGTGGGGGCCTGGTGGAGGCTGCCCCTGCACTGCTGGGGGGTGGGGGTGATTGGAGATATGAGTGGGGGCCTGGTGGAGGCTGCCCCTGCACTGCTGAGGGGTGGGGGTGATGGGAGACATGAGTGGGGGCCTGATGGAGGCTGCGCCTGGTGGCTGGGGGGTGATGGGAGACATGAGTGGGGGCCTGGTGGAGGCTGCCCCTGCACTGCTGGGGGGTGGGGGTGATGGGAGACATGAGTGGGGGCCTGGTGGAGGCTGCCCCTGCACTGCTGGGGGGTGGGGGTGATGGGAGACATGAGTGGGTGCCTGGTGGAGGGTGCCCCTGGTGGCTGGGGGGTGGAGGTGCAGGGAGACATGAGTTGGACATGAGTGGGGGCCTGGTGGAGGCTGCCCCTGGTGGCAGGGGGGTGGGGGTGATGGGAGACATGAGTGGGGGCCTGGTGGAGGCTGCCCCTGCACTGCTGGGGGGTGGGGGTGATGGGAGACATGAGTGGGGGCCTGGTGGAGGCTGCCCCTGCACTGCTGGGGGGTGGGGGTGATAGGAGACATGGGTGGGTGCCTGGTGGAGGCTGCCCCTGCACTGCTGGGGGGTGGGGGTGATGGGAGACATGAGTGGGTGCCTGGTGGAGGGTGCCCCTGGTGGCTGGGGGGTGGAGGTGCAGGGAGACATGAGTTGGACATGAGTGGGGGCCTGGTGGAGGCTGCCCCTGGTGGCAGGGGGGTGGGGGTGATGGGAGACATGAGTGGGGGCCTGGTGGAGGCTGCCCCTGCACTGCTGGGGGGTGGGGGTGATGGGAGACATGAGTGGGGGCCTGGTGGAGGCTGCCCCTGCACTGCTGGGGGGTGGGGGTGATGGGAGACATGGGTGGGTGCCTGGTGGAGGCTGTCCCTGCACTGCTGGGGGGTGGGGGTGATGGGAGACATGAGTGGCTGCCTGGTGGAGGGTGCCCCTGGTGGCTGGGGGGTGGAGGTGCAGGGAGACATGAGTTGGACATGAGTGGGGGCCTGGTGGAGGCTGCCCCTGGACTGCTGGGGGGTGGGGGTGATGGGAGACATGGGTGGTGGCCTGGTGGAGGCTGCCCCTGGTGGCTGGGGGGTGGAGGTGCAGGGAGACATGAGTTGGACATGAGTGGGGGCCTGGTGGAGGCTGCCCCTGCACTGCTGGGGGGTGGCGGTGGTGGTAGACATGGGTGGGGGCCTGGTGGAGGCTGCCCCTGCACTGCTGGGGGGTGGTGGTGATGGGAGACATGAGTGGGGGCCTGGTGGAGGCTGCCCCTGCACTGCTGGGGGGTGGGGGTGATGGGAGACATGAGTGGGGGCCTGGTGGAGGCTGCCCCTGGTGTCTGGGGGTGGAGGTGCAGGGAGACATGAGTTGGACATGAGTGGGGGCCTGGTGGAGGCTGCCCCTGGTGGCAGGGGGGTGGGGGTGATGGGAGACATGGGTGGGAGCCTGGTGGAGGCTGCCCCTGCACTGCTGGGGGGGTGGGGGTGATGGGAGACATGGGTGGGGGCCTGGTGGAGGCTGCCCCTGCACTGCTGGGGGGTGGGGGTGATGGGAGACATGGGTGGGGGCCTGGTGGAGGCTGCCCCTGGTGGCTGGGGGGGTGGGGGTGCAGGGAGACATGAGTTGGACATGAGTGGGGGCCTGGTGGAGGCTGCCCCTGCACTGCTGGGGGGTGGGGGTAATATGGGACATGAGTGGGGGCCTGGTGGAGGCTGCCCCTGGTGGCTGGGGGGTGGGGATGATGGGAGATATGAGTGGGGGCCTGGTGGAGGCTGCCCCTGCTCTGCTGGGGGGTGGGGGTGATGGGAGACATGAGTGGGGGCCTGGTGGAGGCTGCCCCTGCACTGCTGGGGGGTGATGGGAGACATGAGTGGGGGCCTGTTGGAGGCTGCCCCTGCACTGCTGGGGGCTGGGGTTGATGGGAGACATGTGTGGGGGCCTGGTGGAGGCTGCCCCTGCACTGCTGGGGGGTGGGGGTGATGGGAGACATGAGTGGGGGCCTGGTGGAGGCTGCCCCTGGTGGCTGGGGGGTGGGGGTGATGGGAGACATGAGTGGGGGCCTGGTGGAGGCTGCCCCTGCACTGCTGGGGGGGTGGGGGTGATGGGAGACATGAGTGGGGGTCTGGTGGAGGCTGCCCTGCACTGCTGTGGGGTGGGGGTGATGGGAGACATGGGTGGGGGCCTGGTGGAGGCTGCTCCTGGTGGCTGAGGGTGCAGGGGGACATGCGTTGGTGGGCAGTAGTGCAAGGTGACATGTGGGTTGGCTGGGGGGCATGGCCATGGTGGATGGGGTGCCTGCAGGACATGTGCAGGGTAGGCCCCTGTGGTGTGGGCCACCTGCAGGGGCCGTGGAGGGTGTAGAGGGAACACCTGGGAGGACCCACACGTGCAATTCACGTGTGGTGCTCCCCGCGCACCCCTGTAATACACGTACCCTGATGGAATCACGTGTGATACTTCCCGTGCACCCCTTGAATACACGTACCCTGCCGTTTTTGCATGTGATACTTCCCGCGCACCCCTGGAATACACGTACCCTGATGGGATTGCGTGTGATACTTCCCGCGCACCCCTGAAATACAAGTACCCTGCTGTTTTTGCGTGTGATACTTCCCGCGCACCCCTGAAATACACTTACCCTGCTGTATTTGCGTGTGATGCTTCCCGCGCACCCCTGGAATACACGTAACCTGATGGAATCGCGTGTGATACTTCCCGCGCACCCCTGAGATACACGTACCTTGCTGCTTTTGCGTGTGTTACTTCCCGTGCACCCCTGGAATACACGTACCCTGCTGTTTTTGCGTGTGATATTTCCCGCGCACCCCTGGAATACACGTACCCTGATGGAATTGCGTGTGATACTTCCCGCACACCCCTGAGATACACGTACCCTGCTGCTTTTGCATGTGATACTTCCCACGCACCCTAGAAATACACGTACCCTGCTGCTTTTGCGTGTGATACTTCCCGCGCACCCCTGAGATACACGTACCCTGCTGCTTTTGCGTGTGATACTTCCCGCGCACCCCTGAAATACACGTACCCTGCTGCTTTTGCGTGTGATACTTCCCGCGCACCCCTGAAATACACGTACCCTGCTGCTTTTGCGTGTGATACTTCCCGCGCACCCCTGGAATACACGTACCCTGCTGCTTTTGCGTGTGCTACTTCCCACGCACCCCTGATGCAGGACAATCACGTGTGGAACTTCCCGCGAACCACTGAAATACACGTTCCCCGCTTGGCGTTTGCTGTTTGCCAGCCCTGTGAACTGGTCCAGGGTTGGCGCAGCCCTTTGCGATTATTTGGGGATTTTGAAGGCTTTTGCTTGCGCGAGGGCGTTCTTGGGGGCGTAACTGGTGCTGCTGCAGGGTCGCTGCGCCATGCTGCGCCACGGCTGGTTTTGGATGCGAAAATCCATGAATACGCTGTGTGCGGAAATCGATTTTAGCGCACGCGGCTGGTGCAGACATTCACACGGGCACGCTGTGCGCCAGCCGCGTGTGCTACTTTTGTGCGATTTTCTATGAATTACCCTGTAAATGTTTGCTGTATTATGTAAAACAACAACATATACTTGCAATTGATGCAGGAAGGAAAATCCTTTTCCAAGATGGCTACCATGGAAAGGGAAGGCAAGGGTTCCATACCGGGTCCCTCTTCGCTTTCCTTGGCAGCCTGCAGAAGGCAAAACGAGAACCCTATGACCATATTACCAAGAACACATTTTTATTTCCTTTCAGATCTATCCTAATTTCGAATAACTTTACCACAAAGCCAGTCCCAGGTGGGCATGGCCACTTTAATCCTATGTTTTGTCCCTCGTGGTCATGGCCAGTAGCCAGATTGTCTGGATCATGACCCATACAATCTGGCCACTGCCCATGGCCACAGGCTACCCCTCAGTCACTAAAGATATACCGCAATGTTTTGTTGCTACATTATGACACTCCTCAAATAATAAAACACTGGCACATTTGCAAAACCATGCTTGTAGGTCCTTGCCAATGCTACTTATGCAAGTTTGCTGGAAATCCGCCTATGTTTTATTTTTTCAAAAGTGTCAAATATATGCACATCAATAGCCCCCACTTGACAAAATCCATTCATACTTTACAAAAACATCTATATTTAGATCTATAATCTTTTTGCAAACATTTGTGTAAATTCGTCAAATGGCACCTCATTTATAAGCCTCTACAATATTTTGGGACCCCCCCTCTAATTTTGCCCCCTCTTGACAAAATCCCGCCAAACTTCGCAAACACATTTATATCTAAATGTATTATAAGTTTCCCAAATTAAGTGAAGATTCGACAAATGGTACCTCATTTATACGCCTTTACATTATTTTGGGACCCCCTCTAATTTTGCCCCCTCATGACAGAATCCACCAACTTTGCAAACTCACTCAGAATCAGGTCAGAAATATACATGCAAAATGTCATGCAGTTCCATTAAGTTGTGCCAAAGTTTTAAGCCATCCAAAAACTGCATTTCACCAACCCTGTAATGCTGAGGTGTTCGCAAACTTTACAGGACTGTTCACGAACATCCAAACTGTTTGAGGACTTTCGTGGCAAAAACATCTATTTTTTTTACTTCTTGCAGCCGTATCCCATCCCATCCTCATCACCCCTCTCCTGCCCAGAAATTATTTGATAAGTTTGACAAGTGCAATGTTGTGTTTTTTAATATGTTTTTACTGCGATGTCTGCGGACAACGGCCGCTGTCTGCGAATCCAAGATGGTGGGCGTTTCCAAAAATCTGACGCACTTCACGCTCTTCACCATCCAATCAGCGAACATGTTGCATGTCCGCGTATATTACGCAAGCCGATTAACCAATCGGTGTCCTGTCCGCAGAGCAAACAGGGAAGTGTGTCCGCGCAGCGGACAACAATATCATTCATTTTTTGTGACCTACTTTTTGGTCATTTTAAAAAAAATACCGGAGGGATTTTCACCAAATTTACAAAAGCACGCTTTTGGGAACAAGCCGCTGCTCCTGCCGCAAATTTGGTGAAAATCCGTCCAGCAGTTTGGGCTGTAGACGTGAGCAAAGTTTTTTCCCTATTCAGTCTATGGGAAAAAAAAAATAATTTGGGACCCCCCTACAACTTTGCCCCCCCGGACCAAACCTCACCAAACAAAAATTCAGAGGGGGACAGATAAATTTTTTGCAAAGTTTGGTGTTGGTGTGAGTTCGTCCTGGGGGAGCGAAGTTATAAGCCGCCCAAAAAGTGCTCTTCCTATGAGATGAGCAACTTAACTTAAGTTTTTTCCTCATTCAGTCTATGGGAAAAAAACAAATTTTGGGACCCACCTATAACTTTGCCCCCCCATGGACCAAACCTCACCAAACAGAAATTCAGTGGCATAATCATTTTTTGCAAAGTTTGGTGTAGATTCGTCCAGGGGGAGCGAAGTTATAAACTGCCCAAAAAGTGTTCTTCCTATGAGATGAGCAACTTAACCATAACTACACACCCGCTACCGCAGGCCATGTAATAATGAACACACTTTGTAGGCTATGAGCTTATCCTTAAGTTAACCCTGCACCCAAATATCATATTGTTGTTTTTAACAAAAAAATGTGTTAATTGAATTCTTGAAAGTTTGCTGCCACTGGCACATGTTTCAACCTCTGGTTGTATTCAAGGCTATGCTATGTGCAGTCAATTAACATATTTACAATATAAAAACAAAATATCACCACAATTAATCATCAAAATAAAATAAAGAACAAATAATCGTCCACGTTACCATTTCAAATACAAGTTTTGGTAGTTAATAGATGAGCGTGAGAAGTTGAGAGAAGGAAGAAATTCAAAATAATAAAATAAAATAAAAGAGAAAGATGTATAAATCTCCATTAGTTACACTTACAACTACATTTACAGTTAAGTATATTATTTTTTTCTTTTTTACAATATTTCAATTGATATGTAATTATGTTAGCTAATTGAATTCATTGGCATAATGTGTCCTAAATAATTTTACATATCTCATGAAAACGGGGTCTGGCTGATAATTCCATTGACGTACTAATCCTTTACGTTTTTCAAAATTAATTTCATAGGATTTTAGTTCAACATGTGGTTTAGTTTTAAGGATAAGTTACTTACCCACACCTGTGCGATCATCCTTTAGAACACAGCAAGTTGTGCTCATTCTATTGTGTGCAATATACCAACTAATGTACATATCTTCTATGAGCAAACAAATCTGTTATCCTACCATGGTGAGTAATTTGTAAATTATAGTGTATCACTGAGACCTATATCATGCCAGTGGTGTGTTAGTCTCAGTTTATCAATTCAATCTTACACTCATCATAGATTTCTTTCTTGTCTATTCTCCTATGCAAGGATGTGTATGTTCCTAGACAAGTGCAACCAAATTAGTTGTTACTATTCTCTAATGGACAATCATTAACAAATTGGTGTAATTTCGAACATTGTTCTCACCTCTTAATTGGTCTTTGTAAATATCCAATCAGATTAACTCAAGTTAACTGAATAAGTGTGTTGCCAGAAGACTGTCTGATCCTTGGAACAGGGTGCTGCGCTCAGCTGTGCAGGCAATTTTTGAGTAGCAGTAGGTGGATCTTCATAAAGCCTAAGGCACGTGAATGCATGTATCAGAATAGAATCAAGAGGTTTCCAACTTCGAGGCTGTGTATGATTCAAACATGATATTTACTCATATATCTGCAAAGTTCCTGGCATCCACACATGTAATTTATTTATTTGGATTTGTATAGCGCACATCTGCCCGGGGGCCTCGTGGTGCTGAGATTAGGCTTACTTGGTACATAGCATACATGTTGCACAGGTTACAGCAGGTAAATGGTAGAGGGTGTTACTTACAAAACATTAGGTATAATACTTTTGAGAGGTCATCTCATAGATACATACAGTTATAGCTTACGGTAGTGATGGAGGAGGGTGGAGATGGTTAGTTGAAGAGGGTGGTTTTGAGTAGTCTGCAGAATGCATGGTAGGAGTTTTCGTTCATTAGTGCAGTGGGGAGTGTGTTCCAATTTTTGGGTGCTAGGAGTTGGAAGCTGGTTCCTCCGGCTTTGGTTCTTTTGAATGTTGGTACATAGGTCTGATTAGTCAGAGGCAACTTGGTGGCACTGGCACATCCCACTATGCTTGGTACTAGACCAGAGCCCAGTAAAAGGAAATAAATATACATCCAAACAATAAAATGTAAAATGTAAAGTTAAATACAGAAGTCGAGCAGTCAATGCCGACTCACAGTCAGAGTCAGGGAACCTAAGCCACAGTGCCATGATTGACCCGTGGCATGACCAACAGGAGGACATGGATGATTGGTAACTTTTGAAAAACATAAACTGGGCATTTGTGTATTGTATTGTCTATAAGCACGCCACAAATCTCACATGAAGGTTCAAATGTGTGTCCAAATTTTCCTAGAGGACAGGGGACGCAGACTATCTATGCAGGTGATGGGTCCTGACACTTGTCCTCAATCCACAAACAGCAGACCAATGCTATATGCATTGTCTCGATCACTGAGCCAATATCAAAATATATAGATACCCACTTACAGCCCCTTGTACTTGGACTTACTTCATTCATTAGAGATACAAAACATGTAATACAGGAAATTGAAGAAATCAATTGGGAACCAAACTACCTACTGGCCACACTGGACGTCTCTTCCTTATACACAAGTATAACACATGATAAAGGATTGGAAACCACCAACTATTTTTTGAAAATCAGATCAGTTTCATATTATAAACAAAATGAAATGCTATTAGAAATGTTAAAATTTACACTGAACAATAATATCTTCATGTTCAATAATCAGGTTTACAGACAGAAACAGGGGACGGCCATGGGAGGCAAGTTTGCACGACCTATGCTAACCTATATGTTGGACACTTTGAACTAGAACATGCTTGGTCCCATGACCCTTTATCAAACTCAATAATATAATATATTGGGGGCGGTACATAGATGATATTCTTTTGATTTGGAATGGAAACGCTGCAACCCTGAATGATTATGTCACTTATCTAAACACAAACCAATACAATTTGAAGTTCACTAACAACCAAAGTCCCAATCAAATTCAATTCTTAGATTTGGCAAATATATATTAAAAATGGAAGAATCCTCACAACACTCTATGTAAAACCAACTGCTGGTAACACTATCTTACATGCAAAAGCCATCACCCCCAAATATTATAAGAAACAGACCATATGGCAAAATATTAAGAATCAAAAGGAACTGCACTAAAAACACAGGAATATGAAAAACATGCTAAACAGGCACTGGAAAAATTTCGAGAGAGAGGCTATAAGTCAAAACTTTTGAAAAAATCTTATGAAAAAACAAAGACAAAACTAAGAATGGATCTGTTGAAAAACAAACAAGTCACAAAGGTTTAAACAGAACAAAAATGAGATTTATAGCACAATACAGCACCAATGCTAAACAGATCCAAAATATATTGAAGAGAAACTGGCATATTTTGAAAATGGATCAAGACATATCTAGATACATTGAAGAAGATGTACACATAACTTTCAAAAAAAGCGAAAAGCTAAAGGACATATTAAGTCATTCACACTTCATTTCCCAGAAACAAGAAGAAGGACCAACCCAACCATGGACTAAAACACCCCTCAAGGGAAACTACGAATGCGGAAAATGCATTAGTTGTCAATTTTCAGAAAATGGGAACAAAGTGTTTCTCTGCCGAATGGAACCAAATACCAAATCAGAAATGTTATCAACTGCAATACAAAAACAGTAGTATATGTGATCACATGTACATGTAAAAAATTATATGTAGGAAGCACAATGAGAAAACATAAAATTAGAATTCAAGAGCATATGAGAGTCATAAACAATAAAGAAATGAGATACCCATTGGGATACCATCACCTAACAGAAAATGCAAATGAACCAAACAAAGGTATAACGTTTTTTGGAATCGAAAAAGTAACCAAACCACAGAGAGGAGGCAATTTGGAGAAAATCCTCAGAAGCAGAGAAGATTGAGGGCACTGGCTCATAACTTAAAAAATACGAAATTATGGAAAAACAACAAAAATTGGACTATACATTTCATTATTCTTTCAATCAATAAGTTCGCTGAGGGCGCAATACAATAGGTTTTTGTCTTTTTCTCCTAAAAAGACAATTTACTACAATGCTATAAACAAACATGCAATGTGATCGAACATGCCTTTGCACTGCTCAAGAACCAATGGTGCTGTATGCAGTTTACCAGAGTCACACTCATGTATGTCCCTAGAAAGATTTGCAGCATCATTCTGGCATGCTGCATCCTTGCATCCTGCACGACATAGAGATGCATTGTAGTGTGCCATTGCGAGAAGATGGTGATAGTGAAGACGAAGTAGACAACAGAAGAGACCCAGCAGAGGGTTCATTAACACACTCAGATTAATACACAGCCATGCAACATGCACTCATCATGATTACTTCTAGAGGTGTGTATAAGCCACAGAATGCAGTGCACGACTGGGATTTGTCCATCCCACAAATGATTCACATTAATCAATGAGTGCATAGGGAATAACAGATTAGCACACAAGCAGGGTTACATTACCACCAATCATGTATGGCCGCTCAACATTGCCATCCTCTCCCAGGGCCCCAAGCCAATAGGAAGAATTTCTATAAAACATGTGCATCACATGCCCATCAGCAGCTACGAATGAGGACAATCAGAAGGACCACTTACAATTGACCAAAGAATCACAACATACATCTTGAAATTATATATTCATCTCCAGGAGTTACATATTTGTACTTCCAATATTGTATTGTGAGCGTGAAGCCACCCCAAACACGTCACCTCACGTGAGGAATCCTGGCCTAGTGTCAATCTTGCCCAACTGGAGCTATGGGTACATGCAGCACACATGTTCCCTTACATGTGTGCAATGATATTATCATTGTGTACATAACAGGGAACCGTTATGCATCATGCTTGTGATCAGTTCAATTACCATAGCTGAAACGTGGTGACCGGATCCCCATTGTGTCCACCCCTGGCTATGTTGATCCACTGCTGACAATTTTCCTCCCTCCCCTGCTGTTAAATCTCCACTCCCTTGTTTGTCTGCTCCCTAACCTTGTATTTCCCTCTATGATTTTAAAGTGCTCTGTTGCTTCCCGAAACTAGGTCTGTGCTCAACACATACCCTAATAATGATAATCATTTAAAAAAATACATGTTCACGCAGGTGGTTCCTGGTGTTCTGCTATAGGCTCAGACTGAGGTGTGGTAGTGGAGGGGCTTCATGTACAACGTGGGTTTGCATCCTGGGATGTCATACTGGACATATGAGATGTGCACAACTGTACCTGCTGCAGCTGTAGTACGGACTGTTAAAGTGATCCTGGGATCCTGTGGTCCTGTTGCTCAGGCGCAGTTGTAAAAGCACTCTTGCACCCTTGTTGCTCTAGAGTAGTGCTCTGCTGTCACAGTGGCTGCTCTCGGCCAGTCAGGTGTTCTACCTGGTTCCAGCGCAGACTTTTGCAATAGCTGCAATAGTAGCTGAGGACTTCTCCCAGGCCAATTGGCAATTCTCTCTAGACCCAGGGTAGGCATCTAAACCTGCAGAAGCAGACACCTGTTCTCCAGACAATCAGGCACCCACCCTGTTGGCGGCATACAGTAAACCCTGTCCAGATACATGGCACACTGCAGGATACCAACATCAGAGCCAAGAGGGGTGATTCCCATATCAGATGCTGCCAGTCCAGCATTGCTTCACTGCAGCCTCCTCCTGCTTTTTGTGGGCTTTAATTCGTCTAAACTTGTCTTTTACTGTAGGCTCAAAATAGCTGATGTGTGAATGTCTAGGCACTCCTTATGTTGTGCCTGGACCTCATTCTGGCATGTGAGGAGCTGGTTATGCTGCTCAGGTTGTTGGAAGATGCTCTTCTGTTTGTGCAGCTCTTGTTCTGCTTCGTCTGACTTCTGTTGGGCCTCTTGGACACTTTGGTCTGCTTCTATCAGGGCTGTCTGATCCTGTATCTCTACGTCGTCATGTGCAGTTAGTCAGGAGTATACATCTGAGGCGGAATGGTGGGCCCATCGTCAGCCTGGATGTCTATATAATGTTGCATTTTTGTCATGCTGGTCTTCCTCCTCTTGCTCCTGCACAGATTCCTGGCCAACAAGATCATTGGCTGACACCTCTGTCTCCTGCTGAACTGCTCCCACATGTGAGATGGGTAGTGTAATGCGGGTTGGGGCTGCTGGGGTTGGTCAGGTGGAACCGGTACTGCTACGAATGTCCACTCTGGCAGTGACTGTGTCAGAAGCAACTGCCTCTGCACTGCTATCAGTGGCAAGGATGATGTCACCTTAGGTGCTCTTGATGTGTCTCACCAATGCAGCATGCTGCTCTTGGTACTCCTTCCCTACTGTTTGACATTTGCAGCTTCATGCCTGCTGGACCACTGCGATGTGCTGCCTGCCAGGGGAAAAGCATACATAAATGGCATCCGCTCTGTTCCTTGGGTATGTTGGAATCTCTGTGTCAGTTGCATATGTTGGTTCACATGTGTCGATTTTGCACCTGTATGTATATCTGTTTGTCCATGTGTATATCCTTGTGCTCTGGGTTTGTTTCTGTTTGTCAGGATGTGCTGTTCTCTCACTTACTTATATCATGTCGAACCTCTATGCCTGTGACACTTTCCATTTCACTCAGTAGTAGCGCATTCTGTTCCTAGGCAGTCCATGCAATGATATCAGGTATCCCCTGAACAGTGCTTTATTTGACTTCTTGGGCCTGGGATATTTTGTGCATGGCACACTTGAGGTCACTACACCTCATATGTAGATCTTCCTTCTCTCGTGGCACAATAGGGACTGCATTGACTGCAATGGCCAGGTCTATCCAAATGTCACTATTTTCATTGCCTCCAATGGAATCATGTTGTCCACCAACACCTGCAGTTCTGTGTCTGTGAAACATGGGGCCCTTGCACCTGCAATGCCAGATGGGTAGGAATGTTTTTGAATAGGGTCCTGTGCCTTTTCTGGTTCAGCACTTTGCAGCAGTAATGGGCTATTTCCAAGACTTCGAAGGACTTTGCTGGAGATCTGCAGCAGAGCTTGTGGCAGCGTGATTTCTGACAGCAGACAGATTGCAGAGTCACTTCCTCCAGTGGTCTGACTGCCGCCAGAAGTTGTTTAGCATCACTTCCACCCATGGTGGCGGACTACCATAGTTCGCATTGGTATGTCTGGCATCGGATGTGGCTCTGCTGTCATTGTTATGTTTCAATACCATGGATGCGCTGCAAAGGTCATGATCGGGTGTTTTTCTGTTATTCCCCGATGGAGGAGGGCTGAAGCCTTCATCGTTGGGACTATGGCAGTGTTCAAATCACACACTAAGTGAGGTCCATTGTGTGCATGTTTCTATGAGCACAAAGTGAGGGACTGTGGAAGGTGACCTTAGTTCTGTTTGATTTACATTGCAAACTCTCTTCTCTCTGTAGAAATGAGTGATGGCATCCTCACAAAGGAGTAGCCCATCCACAATCTCTCTGGGATCTTGCTCCACATGTGGCTACATGTCATGCACATCCTGCCACTCTACAGAGCCTGGTTCCTCTCCATGCTCTTCAGGCATGGGCAGTTTCTGCTGAATCACAAGGTTAGACAAAATGCAACGCATGGCTACTATGCTACAGACCTTTGCTGGCCAATACATGAAGGCAGCACCAGCCCCATTCAGGTACCCACATCTGTTCTCCAGGACACCTGTGCCCATACTCTGGTGCTGCATGTGTGATGCATTGTTGCTGCCTGGTGGTTACTCGAGTACACTGTGGTGTCATGAGTCGCGTCCGTATGGGAATCCCAGCATCACCTGGTGAGTATAAGAGGACAATGTGTTTGCATCCATTTAACTCAAAGGGGTTCGATGTTCTATCAATACATGCATGCAGGGAACCACCGGCATTTGCACTTTAGGGGTGTGTGGTCTACTGCATGGGATTTTCATCATTCTCAAGGTACAGTGAAAATGGAAGGAGTGGAAAGTAGCAAACACGTCTTGACTCTTCCATTTTACTTTTCTTCCCATGAGAACGTTGACCCGTCCTAATCATTTTGCTTGGCAGACATTTGCTAAAGTATTGCAATGCAATCCCCCTACGTGCTCTAGAAAATACACAACTAATTTGGATGCCATGGGTAACCATACATTTCATGACTGCTTGAGGATCACATGCAGGTGCTGAACAAGACACCTTGACAACATGGAGACTGTCAGTATTGCAGAAACCATAGATCAGCTCTGTGCCACTCAACGTTCTCACTGCAGGAACTTGGGGAAGAGCTGAAAATGGAGCGTGAAAGCATCATGCCTCGCCTACATGTGATCATTCCCCACTCTGCCCAATTTTAAATAAGGCGGGCTGATAGTGTGAATCTCCAAACACTTGTGTGTTTATCTTTTCATGTGACATATATTACTGTGTCTGCCCACATAAACTGATTGTATGCCGTCCGCCACGCTAGTGTGTGTGTGGGACAGGTGACCACTTCATGAGTCCTGTTGCAGCGGATGTATGTAAGTAAATATAAGGAACATTGAACAGAGTCAGCTGAGTCCCGATATCATGCTTTACTCTGGACAGTGATGTTGCGGTTGCATGTGTGTTGCCTTGGATACTTGGAAATCATCTCCCTGCCCTGGTGCAAGGTCAACAACATGCCCGTCTTTAACGGTGTGGGCATGCCTGACCCAGAAGATATGTTGATGGATAAGATTATTGCAGTACAAATGAATTGCTGATTGCTTTCCCCAGGGAGATAGATATGTATGTCATGTTTAACATTGTTCACTGGCCTTTCTCATGCACATCCGTCCTCTGCAACAGGATCCATGTAAAGACCCACACGTATAGTATACACACGCGTGTGGACGATTGGTAGCGTCCCATGTTCCTAACAACCATGTAAATCTCATCACCTCTGCATATAATGTTCCGGAGTGATGCACCTTTTGAGCATTTCATTTTACATGCATTATTGGGTGTGAATAGGTTTGCATTGATCAGTAGATGGCCTCTAATGTACGTTCCCAGAAGCCACACCCGGTGTAGTGTTGGGAACTGCCTAGGACACATACATGGACCACTGTCAACAGGGTGGCAATGTATAGCGCTCAAGTTCTGCCATGGACATGCCTAGGCGGTAGATGGCAAAGACCGGCTAGTCTGTTAGTGTGTGGTAGTCAGGCCTCTCCCTATACACCCTCTACAGGAAAGGCCATCTTGCTCTCCTACTGCTCCTCCTGTCATAAAGCTGCTGCTGAGGGGACAGTGGTTTACGGTGAGGGGATGCCTTGGGTGGGGGCATGGTTGCAGCCTTAGGGGCTGCCCCTGGAAGGACCTGTGGTGCAAGCTGATGGGCTGCCTGGGAAGGTGGCCAGGGTTTTGACTAAAGGCCTACCTGGGAAAGAGCCTGTGGTGCAGGCTGTTGCAAGGAGGGGCCTGGCTGCAGACTCATGGACTATCTAGAGGAAGGCCGGGGTGTGGGTTGATGGGCTGCCTGGGGATGGGGCAGGGGTGAAGGCTGATGGGCTGCCTGGGGATGGGGCGGGGGTGAAGGCTGATGGGCTGCATGGGGAGTGGGCTGGGGTGCAGGCTGATGGGCTGCATGGGGAGTGGGCTGGGGTGCAGGTTGATGGGCTGCCTGGGGAGGGGGCCTGTGTGCAGACTGATGGACTTCCTGGCGAGGGGATTGTTGCTGAGCCTGGCCAGCCATTTGCCATTCTCCTTGACCTTTTCAGTCGCTGGGATGCAGAGGTACCTCCTTTGATGTTGCAGGAAAAGTTGCACCATGTTAGGTAGTCTTTTTGTTTGGTCTCCCCAACCCCCAAAATGGTTGATTTTTCTCCATGTGTGCCTAGGTGTGTGTGCAGCCATGACTTCATTGGCCGTTGTCTCACACCCGTGCTATGATCCCACTTTTTCTCCAGTGATTTTCGCTGGGTCTGGTCAGTTGCTATTTTGTTGAGCAGAAGTGGATCCTAAAACAGGTGTCTGCTTCCAGCCACATTCCTATAGACATTTTAGGCAGATTTCTTCAGCATTATTCTGAGGCAATGGATTTGCATGTTATTTCCTTCTGGATTCACTACCATAATGCCACATAATTAACGCCTGTGTTTTCACGTGTTTGATAATAGCATTATGCCCAACAATTAGGTCCCCTCACTTTTACACCTGACGTGTATGCTCCCCTATTGTCTTTTCCCTCTCCTTCCCTAACCAGCCAGTCCCCCAACGTTCCCTTTCAGACCCATAATCTGGAGAACATGCAGAAGGCAGCGGGGAGCGGCATGCATCCCAACCAGATAACATAGCATAACCTGAATGTCTAATGGCAGAAGAGTCCTTCCTGCATTCATATGTGTCAACATCATTACAGCTATAGAATGATACAACTATCTCACTTTACTTTATTTATTTACTGTATTTATTTAATATAGTGCAGCAATGGACCCATGGGCATAATGGCGCTAACAAACATAGAGACAAAGACATTCAGGAACAGAGGTCCGAGAAACCAGGGAGAGGTTCACAGGGGAACACAGAAGAAGGAACTATTGGCAACTATTGTGCTGCCACAAACAAGAAGAGAAAAACAATGTAGCAGAGCATTTCCTACGTGCTGTTAACATTGCAGCATGCATCTCAATATCTGAAAATCCCTTCTGCAAATGATTGCCATTGAATCACAATGGTATTTCACGAGAACATGTTATCTGAAGTCAACCATTTTGTTTGAAGAGGAATTGACAATACATCCACACGTATTTATATTAACCATTAATATATCTGAGGGCTTTAACTGGATGTTAAAGCGCTGCAGAATACAATGTGCTCCCAGCCTTGGCACGATTGATTATACTCTGCTTCTTATGCAAAACAATTGGCTCATGTTAAACCGAGCAAGTCGCCGAAAAAGCTGTCTGGAGACCATTTTATTTAGAGAGATTGGTGACTTCCTCCTACCCTGGTGGTTTTTGATGAGGTCTCAACACAATTAAATTGGAAGTTACGTTTGCACACACAAAATAAATAAACTCAAAGGAATCAGCTAATTTCTTTTGTTGAAAAGGGAAAGTTACGGAATGAACAACAATAATAGACGTGCAATCATCTATTTGTGTGTAATTAATCTATCTCAAATAAACAGAGAAAAGAAACAGTTGCAGCATTGTTCTGCTTTAAAACTGCAGCAGATTCAAACCTAGATATTCAATATCTACAATAGGCCACCTGCTCCAAGCTGAGAAAACAATTTGCTTCCTCTAATGTCTCAACTCTTGGTGCATTTAAATATCGTCTCACAATACATAGCATCGTGAAAGAATGAAGACTAGGGCATCTCACACGAAATGACACGGATGAATTTACATAATCGACTCTTTTATGAAAGACCTATTTTTGCTGGGCCAACATTAATAGCAGGTTGTTACCAGATAACTTGTTCTTTATGTCTTACATATTAGAGTTAAGACACATTATCATATTTTTTATAAACATATTGGGCTGTTTAAAGAGTTCTGTGCGGATTATGCTATACATTTTTTTTTTTTTTATCATTGGGGGTTATTACCCATGATTTTCTGCGCTTCAAATCCAAGCTAAATTCTGTCTTCATTGTATGCATCCCGATATCTGCAAATAGCACCCATTTCTATCTAAGAAGTGAGTTAGCTACTTTGCAGAGTTAGTGCATCAAAAATGAAGCTTTGAAGCGTGTTGGTGCTGAAAGGATGGTACTAAGTTTTTTGATAGGTTCTTCCTTGTTTCCCCACACACAACTCCTTCTCAGGGGATACTGTCATGCTCAGTAAATGTTCGGCAACTGTGGCTATGAGGTCTCTATGCATTTGGTTGTGTGACATTCACGTTGTGTGTGTGTGTGTGTGTGTGTGTGTGTGCATGTCAGTGCATGGTTGTGTGTGTATCATCACTTAGGTGTCTGTGTATCAGTGCATGGTTGTGTGTACTTTGTATGTGTTGTTATGAATATATTTGTGAGAATGCATGGGTTTTATTATGTGTTGAAAAATGTATGGGTTTGAACATACGTTTGTGTTCAAGAATGCATGTGTGTGTGTCTTTCTGAGAACATACTTTGCAAGGTACGTATGCATGACGGTTTGTGAATTTTTAAATGTGGGCATTTATTGTCATGTTTTACTTCATGCCAGAGTGCAAGTGTGTGTGTGCGTGTGTGAATGCGTTTCTGAGAGTGCAAATAGCAATATATTGGGATTAATGTGCTACACCATTGTAATCTACAGGATATGAATGGCGTACTATGGCATATGGCGAGACCACTGCAGCATAAACTGTGCATAATGGGGTACATGACATCAATACCCAGCATGAGTGGAAACATGGGCACGTGGCAGTACACAGTAAGTGGGAGGACCAAGGTATATCATGGCAACACCTGGAATATAGCATGTATATAGCCTATATTTTCAGTACCTGACATATGACAGGGGTAATAGTAGACTATGGCACTACCTGCGCATGGGATACCTACAAATGGAATCTGATGTCATATGATGGGCATAAGATAGACCAACTGGCAGGTGGTGGGAGTATTATCAGTTGGCCATAGAATGGCAGTACAAAACATAATGGTTTTCGACCAGGGCCATTCGAGAATGTTCGGCCCGCTCTACTGATTGTATTTATGGTAGCCTGTGAAGTAGCAAAGTGACAATTTGGTTTGCCATATTACCAGAGAGGGAAACTATGTTTACTTGCACATGCTAAACATTTAGCATTTGCACTAAGGCTAGGAACGCTCACACATGGTAACAATTGTAGTGTTTAGTGTGTTTCCATTGTTCGTTGTGACCATTTGTCTGGTGCAGTAAGGGGGATTACTGAGATGCTTAGTACCACGCCATAAAGTTATAGGTTTGACCTTAGATAGCAGGATTTATCTACAGCAAGATGCTGCAGGTAAGCCATACACTTTAAGGTCAAAGATGGGCACCTTTTCCATGGGCCAAAATACCACTGGTGGTCGAACTACAAATTACCAATAAAGTTGCCTGGGCTGCAATACGAGGACTAACACCACATTGCCACCACTTGTAAGTCTGACAGTCTGATTAACAGGTAATTGTGCGTGAGGTTGGCGTTATTTCTTCAAACATACCATGGGATTACCACAAAACTCAAAATGATCCCCAGTAGATGTTGTTTTTACAATCAAGTAAAAAACAAGTTTGTTGAACTACAGTAACACATAACTGCTAGATGTTGAACATGTGCACAATTCTAAAAAAATATGTGTATACAAAGTTGTCATCATTTGACTGAGAAGGTGAGCAATGTATATTCAAAGTTTAATTAGACAATCTGTCTAGGTAGGTCCCAAATAGGTATTAGCATGTGTCTTTTCTCTCTCTGTTCACTTGCAAATATGCAAGATTCTGAGTATTTTGTAATAGACGTGAACATTTACTTGTAATGTATTGACTCGCATGCTACGATTTCTGTCTGCTACCATCACAGATGAGCTGTCCACTCTTTCAGCCTTATTTAATATTGAATGTTAATTGCCTACTGGGAACCACAAACGTAGCACTTACATGCTGTGTGATCCCCTGCATGCAATTGCAAGCATTCACATGCAGAGGGAAAAATGAAAGATTAAAGGGAGGCAAACTCGCTTTTACACTTTGATTTTGCTGTCCGTCTTGTGAAAAAGTAAACGCTTCCTCCCATGCATGCTTTACATGGGACTCAACACAAGTTGGGCGGTAGCCCTTAAATCTAGCAAAAACGCGATTAACACTGCATTTAAGGGCTGGCTCTATTATGGGTTGGGTGTTAAGTTGGAGTTTTATCTCCAGCAAAATGTTGGAGGTAAAAATGTCCATGTACCACCCTTTTTCTGACGTTTTTGGCACTATTGCCACTGACGCAATTATCATAATAGTGCCCCCCAACTGCATTGGGTCCTATGGGGATTGGGCATTTACCGACCAACCGCTACTCGTGATCCGGTGCTAATAGTGCCGGACCGAGTAGCTGTAACGCCAGACTTGTAATGAGGCCCATTGTGTTTACTAATGGATTGCTATGAATCCACCAGGTTCTTTAGCATTGAAACGTTTTCCAGGCGTGAAACTAAATGCACAATGAGATGGAGGAGGAATACACTGTGAGAGATCTTATCATCTCTCAGTGCCCCTCCTCCGCCACACCACTGCTTTATTATGGGCTGGGACATTAAACGGATGAATGAGACAAATATGCCTTGCTTCTACGCCTCCATTTAATGCAACACTATTAGAAAACAAGGGTGTTTGTGTCACTCTTACTGGCCAAATGTCTGAAAATAGAGATACAACCACTACTTCTAGATAGAAGAAATAGTAGGCGCTCTGAAAAGGGAGTTTGGCGGTACAGATGCACAAGACCCATCTTTAAATGCTCATTGTTTTTAACCATGCCCCTTGGGTACACCTGCAGAGGCATAGGAGAAAAGAACCCCAAAAGTGTAAGCTATTATGCATTTTTGGTTTCCATCAACATTGTCTCATTAAATATCTCCCTTATGAATGAGTACTTAGAGAAATAGTCAATAGATGGTCAAAAGGTACAATTCCATCCAGAAAAGAGGTTACCCACACAAACATTTCAATTGACTGGTTCTTGGGGCTGCCAACCGATTGACTACGGGGTCCATGTGCCAACCCAAACCACTGGATGTTGTGCCTCCCTTCCTGCCCGTCACATTATCACATTGCAGGTTGAGGGCCCACAACCTCCCCACTCCACAAGCCAATTAGGCCAGTTTAGTCCTGAAAGGCATGACCCTTTCCAGCACCGTTTAGGACCATGCAGGGCAGTAATAGGCTACCACATCCCCAGCTAACAGAGTCTGAAACTCTCTCTAAGCAGGTCCAAAATGTAGAATCTGGAAAATACACTCCTCTCTTTAACTGGTGTTAGTGCTGGGGTTCTTTTATTGATGCTAGTATGCCTACAACATCAAAGACATTTTAGAGACTAACAGAGTTCTGATGAACTAGGGAGTCCCACATATACACCATTGCAAGTTTGTGGCTTTCAGGCTATGCGTTGTATCACCTGGGAAATGAAGTTACCATTCTTTCCATGAAGCTTGTTCTTTCACTGAGAATATGCTGTTGCTACATCACTATGCACTGATAGTTTCCTTAAAAGCTATCAGCTTCCCCAAAGTTTTCCAAGTACTTAATCCATATGCTGGATAAAAAGGAGACCTAGGATCAGCAGAAGTGACAGAAAGAACAGGGTACATTTTAAGATAGTGGACAACCCATTTATAGGCTTTTCCCTAACCACAAAATTAGCCCGGTTGTACTTGGGAACTACAACAATCACAGCCCAGCCCCAAACATAGATAGATGTGCAGACACTTGAAAGAATCCACTGAGAGGGATAAAGAGTGTCGAACCTAGTCAGTCGGAAGGTTTGGATTTGAAGAGACGCAAGTTTGGTAGTGCCTGGTGATTGGAGAGGACGAGACAGAACGGAAGCTGGAGAGGACGTGCACGTTCAAGAAGTGGCCACAGTGGAGAGCAGGAGAAGGTGGCGACTGCTAAGATAACGAAAATGGAGGCGGTAACATGACAAGGAGAGAGGGTACAGAACAAGGTGGAGAAAGTTTATTAGGGAGAAGGATAAGGTTCACACAACAGAAGTATGAGAGGCACAAGAGGAGCTGGTAACATCAAATGGAGAGAGTTTACATGACGAGGTGATCACACTATCAGTCAAGAGAAGTCAAGAGTAGGTGGTAAAAGTCAGGATAAAGGTGGTGGTAGTAATGCCTATTTGGGAGGAGCACCCAATAACATTCAGTCTAGAAGTGACAGAGTGGAGTTGTTAACATCAAGTGGATAGACATAAGGAGATGGAAAAAGAAACATCAACTGGCAAAGACGGTAGTGAAAGTGAAATAAAGGAAGTGGGAAGTGAAAAGTACAGGGGTTCAGGAGATGCCCCGAAGAGATCACTGGTAATGAAGGTGGTGCACATCAGGTAGTGGTAATGATGGAGCAGCACCAGAAGGTGAAGAAGGAACAGAACATAAGGAGGTGGGAAAGTCATTTAGCAAAGGAGGGACCAAGGAGCAAATGCACAGCAGCCACTTAGAAAAATTAGGACGTTTCTAGCAGTCCTGCTTGGCATTATTCACGACCAGATGGTGGGACCAGGAATGAGATCAGATCAGGGTGGCTATCTTGACACCAGACAATTGAGGTGCGTAGAACAAGGGGAAGATTTAGGAACCTCATCAATCCCTCTCTACTGCTCTCACAGCAGGAGCTCACAGACATAGCCAGCCGGAAGACGGAGCCGCAGTGTGGAAGGTTTCTTTGGTGTGGGTTTGTGTGTGTGTGTGTGTGTGTTTGGCATGTGTGAAAGTAGAAGGGTGTGGGCGGGGGAGGTGGCAGGGGAGAAGGGAACTGTCAGTGGGTTTGTGTGGTGGTTCAGAGTTTCTGTTGCATGGAAGGGAGGGAGCAGGTCGGGGAGTACATGTGTGTGTTTTGTTTGTGTCTGTGACTGTGATGGGAGGGCTGGGGCTGGAATAGAAATATTAACAGTGTGGAAGGGGGCAAATAAGTGTTCTGGGGTCAAAGCGATTTTGGGGATAAACCTCCCTGAAATAGTGATAAGTCCCAATATTGAACACCACACCTAACCGGCAGAAAAATAATCTGTCTATTTTGCGTGCGCCCTTTCAAATCCACATAAATCACACGCAACCCCCCCCAGCCAGCTCCTCTCACTGAACCATATGCTTGCAAGACATCACACCTGAGTCAGTCTTAAGGCAAGTCAATGGAAAACCCACATTTATGTTAAAGACAGGTTTTGCTCACTAAAAATCCCACAGCACCCAGGATTTGGGGTGACAATACCCCCGTTGGACAAGTGAAGATTGAACAGATTAACACAAAACCAGCAAGTCCAAGATTAAAGAAATAAAAGATAAAGAATGGGGGTGAAAACAAGTGATGCAAATGTTCAAGGGAGAAAAGGCCGAAGATTATTTTTCCAAAATAATATTTGGTCTTTTCTCCCCTGAACATTTACAACTTGGCCCTACCCCCACACCCCTACTTACCTTGTGTCCCTGCAACGTCTGTTCCCTTTCACTTCCGTGATGCGGAACCTGCGCCGCAGGGCCCTTTTACATTTTTTTTTTATTCAGGACAGCTGCGGGGACACCTCGCAACCGCCGCTCATACCATAGTGAGCAATGGTGCGAGGGACACCCCTGCAGCCCTCACAGACCTTATCTATTTATTTTGTCTTTCTTTTTTTGGGGTTGGCTGCGGAGGACACCCATGCAGCCCAAGCAGCCCTTTTTAAAAAAGTTTTGGGATGGCTGTGGGGGACACACCCACAACCCTCACTCACAATATAGTGAGCAAGGGTGCGGGGGACACCCTTGCACCCCCCCCAGCACTGAATGCGTGATCTGGTCGAACTTTTCAGCCGTTCGGAATTTTTGAAACACTCAGCCAAATCATGCATTCAGTTACATTTTTGGGGTAATTTTGGGTCATACAAAAAGAGAGGGCATTATGGGAATTTCCCTCAGGGGGGAAGGAGCCCAGTAAGATCAAAAACAGGAGCTATTTGGGAATATCCTGCTTATATTTTAGTTGCCCCTCTGACAGGCACATTGATCAGGCGATGATCTGCACGTGAGGCCAGTAAAGACAAAGTCAAAAACCCAAAGAGAAACTGCATCTACAACATTCAAAATCATTTATGTGGCATAATACATTATTAAACTAATTCCAACAGTATGTGCCCTTACTTTACATAGTTTCAAAGTAGTGATTTGAAGAAAAAATGGATTGACTTGTTGCAACATGAAAGGACATTGCAAACGTCCCTACAGAAACACATCAGAAGTAAGCAATGTTTAAGTTACGCATATTTTATAGAACAACATGCTGATGTGACCTCTTGTGGATAGGAACACACATTAGAATAGTAAAACATGGCTGAAACAGCCATCATTCGCACTGCAGCCCTTCAGAAACGTATTCAACTGTAATATGGCATTACAAACGGAAGAGTGCTTCAGGTTTCAAATATTACAAGTAATTGCCATTGTATCTCATGAAGGACATTCACATAAACGAGTTACTACAATTAACATTTCTTCTCAGAGAATTTTCACACATAAACACATAGAACAAAAATGAATGGCAAGATCTAATGTCCTTCCTCCAAGTTCTTTTTTTTCATTTTTCTTTAAAGTGTGTTTCAGTTTACAAAAAATCTTCACACAATAATGGAAATAGTCAGATGCAATACAAAACACTGAGTGTAGCACACGACTGTACAAAATTGAGAACAAACACAATGTAAAATACAATATACAAATATTACAATATACCATTTAAATATGCAATTCATTGCAATTTATTTGAGTGGATAAATCAAATCATATAGGCATGTGATTGTTCCTGCTATAAATCTAATGTGTGTAACACTTTTAATACTCCATTACAATAGGGATTAGTTATTTCAGCTTTACTAAATTAATTTTATTTAAATGTTTTTTGAACGCGGTAGTTAGGGGAACTTCATTTTTCCTGATAAAACCTAGTACCAAAAGTATTCAGTAGTCAACCATTCTTCCGTTTGTAAAAAAAAAAAAAGAAAAATGAAGATTAAAGTGCTTCTTAGGACATATAAGGCCAGACAACAGATCACCAAATGATGCAGGCTTTCTATTTCTGTTTCCTGCAAATTATTGCTAAAAGCACTGTGAGGCAAACCCTTGAAGTGCTAATAGCAACTGAAGAACAAAAAACATCAGCCACACTGATTTATTTGCAGCAGCAGCTGGAGAGCGTCTGGGTTGCCATGGAAATGAAAGGTGTATGGGAGTGAGGGGTCCTCTGGCCCCCTCGCATCGTACGCTCTTCAGTACAAGGCTTGGACCGCGTGCCTCCGGTAGTGGTATTGCCCCTTGCACTTATAAAAAGTTAACCACGGTTGACTGCTACATTGATGGGACTACTGAGCAGGACACGGGGCATCCATCTTTTGTGCCCCCTTTCAACTCCATCTTGGGTAAACAGGCCTCACTGCGATAGTACAGCAATGCTCAGCTCCCCTTTCCTCCGCAGCAGCCAAGGAAAGAGACACACACACAAGGCGCGCAGGCAGCTGGCTGGCCCCCACCTTTGCAGCACTTTCTGCTCGATTCGTCCTCATAAACGTGCAAGCCACCCACCCCCATTAGAACAATTTATTGCCATCCTGACCCTGCACCCCCTGTAAGGTTTTTCTTTCAAGTGCCAGTCCCTCGCCTGTGCTGCAAAACCCACCCAACACACCCACTACTAAGCTTAAGCATTTTTATTACTATATATGTTTTTACTTGTACTAATGGGTTTGAAACCTAGAAGAGATGCGAAACATAGCCTGATTCTTTTACATGCACAATAAAGGTCAAGGCCTTCAATTAAAGCCACAAATGACCCAATTGTACTGACAATGATCATTGTGTGTGATTTATGTAGAAATGTGACAAGTAGCATAAAATGTTTTAAATAATTTGTTATTTAGTATGTAACACATTAGCTTAGGTAGTGACCACAGTGACCGGACCCTGACCTGCATGGAGCACAAGATGTTTGACGTCCGTCAGCTACTCAGCCAACCAGGAGGAAGAGATTCTACCCACACCTACAGCACCACACCGTCTGGCCAATCGGGTCCCTTTAGTATTTTTTGTTAGAGTTACTTTAACTAATATAAATGTTGGCACTGATGTAAATTTGGGAGAGTTTTTTTTGGGTTATTTCCTAGCTGGAGAAGTAAACCATCCTTTGAACTTTTGCAGCCGGGTCTCAGTGCCTCTTTCCCCGACAAGGGGTTTTGTCTGCTATTTTATTTTTTCTCTCACACGTAGTAAGACGGGGAAAGGCACCTACATTTTTGGTGACCCCCGCAACGTGATTTAGAGAGGTGCCTTGAGGCCTGCGCCGCCCGGCAGCGAGATCCAGGGCGCCCCCCAGCAGAACCATCGCCTCCGCGGTTGACCAGACTGTTCACACCAAGAAGAAAGGGTCAAGGGTTCCCGGTTGACGAATAAGAACAAAGGAAGAGGACCCAAGGTTTGAGTCCTCCCGTCCCCTGCACACTCTAAGGCTACGCAACAGGGGCGTAGATATTTTAAGGTAAACTTCAAATATTTGTTTTTAGGCTTTCTATAGAAGAATGATTTGTCGAGACTTTTAACTTAAAACATAAGAACAATCGTTTTGGTTTCTTAGGTGTTCAAAAGTGGAGTGAGCACCTATTTATTAATACATAAAACAATGTGTAGTCAAGGCAGGAAAAACAGAACAACATTATAATGTCAACGTAAAGATGATTGATTGAGATTCCACTTTCTATGGCTTGACGCGTTTCGAGGAGATTCCTCTTCTTCAGAAGCCTTTGTGGATCTACTGTCTAGTCATTGTACACATAGAAATAAAGATCAAAAAGAAATCAATTAATCAAACGAAAGTATATGTCTACATAGGCTTCATTGATCAATAAAACAAAGTTTCATAACTACAATCAGATTGAATATATACACATATTGTGGTCTACATTGCACATATTCAGTTTAGTACACCCAGGGTTGCCATATTTTTAGTTGAAAGCAACTCCAAAAAATATCAGTCTAGTGCATTCCCTAGCACCTCTAATGGGAATCTAATACGATAAAGCAGTTCTACAGGTGGTACATGGGGGTTAGCAGACATGATTGCCCAGAGGAGGACAATTTAATTGAGTATGATTGACGCGGGCTACTCACCCAGCGAAGTTGTTTTGACAAGGAAAAGCATTTTCTAAGTAAAGTGCACTAACCTATAGAGGTCTAATGTTGTGGCTGAGAAGCCACCCACAGTGAGAAGTGCGTCAAAAGGTTACATACTAGAGAAACCAAGTTCTCGATGTAAATATTTTCCTGATGCCGGTTGGTGTTCCGACACTCTCAGTGTGACCTGTATGAAATAGTAATCACGTACAGGTCACCGTGTGTGATTCGATGTAACTATACAAGTGTGAAAACCAAAAATGCATTGGTCGGGATATGCCAAAATACCTCTCTGCGGCACGATTCAATGCTGTGGTAGTCTCTGGGACACGTGTAACATCTCAGGGGGAGCAGGTGAGAGTGGATCGGCGGAGTCCTAAAGCCAGCCGTTGTCTGTAGAAAGACAGTGGATTGTAAGTAAGCCTGCAGAACTTGGTAAAACATAGATCGCGTGAGTCGAGTGCGCAGAAAGTTAAAGGAACGCGTACCTATTCCATCGCGATGTTCTATTGAATCGGCAATGCTCTGCTCGTTGTTAACACGATCTCCATGGAAACCAGGGACCGTGTAGAAACAGTCTGGTATTTGGCGGGCTAGATTCAGTGAAGAGACATCAAGGAGGGACTAACCCAATCGTAACAGAATGTGGCGGCCATCTTAGGCAGTCTGGGTAACACTGGTAAGTAAATGTAGTAGCTTGTAAACGATTCAGAGTAGCATCATCGAACAACTGAAACAGGAAGATGATGCCAATAGCATGTTTTTGAGAAATCTATGTTTCACCTAAAGTGATCAAATATAGAAATCAGAATAATTTTCTCAAGTGGTTTTTTACGTGATGGTGCTAAGCAATGTGGCATTACTAAGGCATTCGAGTATAGGTGAGTCCCCATGAACATTCATTTCTTTATTACACTTCGCTGAAACATCTGATAAAAAATCTACCAGGTGTCCTCACATTCTTTGTGATTAGCTGAACCATCTGGTTACGAGTACCAGGTGTCCTCACATTCTAAGTTGTACGTAACATACTCAATGTTTAGCCTTAGGGGATACCATTGTAGGTTACATCTTATGCCAAGGATCTCAACTATGTACATACTGTGTAACATAACGTAGATACTCTACTTAAATGGTAGCGTCCCCATAGTTGGTGCTATTTGTGCAACAGATGGCTATTGTTCAATCGGGAGCCATTACGTTACTGATCATCTCATATATCAAATATCAGGTGGGTATTTATTGGATCGTTGCTGACAAACCATGTCCCAAGACTAAGTGAATATGTTGGTGTATACTAGAGGGTGCAGGGTCTACAGGACAGAAATATCTAGACTGTTAAAAAATGTTCAGATAAAGCAGTTAAGGGATGTTTCCTCATTGAGTCCCCTTGGATATTTAGTGTCTAGAAGATATATCCAGAATTTTTCTCTTTGTGACAACAGTCTTGTATAGTTGCCACCTCGCTGTGGTTTGCTAACAACTTCAACGACCTGAAATCTCAATTGGCTGATGTTGTGTTTTGCTTCCATAAAATGTCTGGCTACCGGTGATTTCTGGTTTAGGCACCGGATGGTGGACTTATGCTCTGAAATTCGTTCTTTTAGGGACCTCGTGGTCTGTCCAATGTACAATTTACCACACGGGCATTTCAAAGCATATATAACGCCTGCTGTTAAACAGGTGGCGAAGCTTCTGATCTTTATCTTCCTGCCAGTCGATGGATGAGAGATGGTGTTTCCCTTAATTACATTATTGCAATTGGTGCAATTAAGACATGGGAAAGTACCCATTTTTTTAGTCTGTAGGAATGTTTGTTTCTCCTTGTCAGGTCTTTCAGCTTTCACGAGTCTATCCCTAAGGTTACGACCCCTTTTAAAAGCCATCATTGGTGCTCTTGGAAAAAGTTCCTTCAGATGTTCATCACTCTGTAGTAGTGGCCAGTGTTTTCTTATTGACTTACCAATTTGGAAGCTTTGACGTGAATATTTGGAAATATACATCAATGGAGTGGAACTAGTTTTGGGTTGAGGTGCTAGCAGATCTTTCTGTGTTAGATGATTTGATCTGACGTTGGCATCTTGTAAAATGTCATGGGGGTAACCCCGTTTCTCAAAGCGTTCAATCAATTGAGTGCATTCAACGTCGAAGCCCGCTGGATCTGTTATAATCCTTTTAAGTCTCAGTATCTGACTGTAGGGGAGACTTTTTAGCATCGGTTTGGGGTGAAAACTGGTGAAATGTAGGAGATTATTAG
This sequence comes from Ambystoma mexicanum, assembly GCF_040938575.1. Lineage (NCBI taxonomy): Eukaryota > Metazoa > Chordata > Amphibia > Caudata > Ambystomatidae > Ambystoma > Ambystoma mexicanum. The sequence continues at coordinate 836,889,583 of NC_090935.1, read as the reverse complement.
CATCTGTAGGTTTATGATAAATGGTGGTCACTATCTTGCCTTCATAGATCTTCAAGCTTACATCCAAAAAGTGGAGGTCTGGTTCCCCCACATCCATTGTGAATTTGATTTTGGAATGTACTGTGTTCATGTAGAGCAGAAAATTATCCAATTCCATTCTTGTGCCGCACCAGATTCCAAATATGTCGTCTATGAATCGTTTCCATACTATGATCTTACTCGACCATATTTGGTTCTCTAGGACATGTTCTGTTTCAAATCTATGCATAAAAGAGTTTGCATAGACCGGTGCCATAGCAGAGCCCATGGATGTGCCGGATATTTGATTGTAAAAGGTATTTTGAAATCTAAAGTAGCTATTATATAGAATGAGTTTCAGTAATTCTATGATGAACTCTGGGTTACCTCGTGTTTGTTCCGAGTTGAGGAGCAACCATTCCACAGCGTTAATACCTTCCTCATGGGGTATGGAGGTATATAGGCTGCATACATCCATGCTGAATATGATGCAGTCACTACTGATAGCTGAAATTTCTGCTAGACAGTTGAGGAAATCTGTAGTATCCTTGAGATAGGTAGGAATTACCTGGATCAGAGGCTGGAGAAGGCGGTCTACATAGATAGCCAGGGGATCGAATATACTCTCCGTCCCTGCAACTATAGGTCTTAGTGGAGGTTTCTGACTGTCCTTATGGATTTTGGGGAGTCCATAAAATACTGGTGTTATGGGATATTTATTGATAAGGAATTGACTGGTTTTAACACTAATCCAATCATTTTCGAGTGCATTATTGATTAGGGTCTCGATGTTAGTCTTTAGGCCCTGAAGGGGGTCTCCGTTCAATCTGTTGTACGTTGTCTGGTCGTTGAGTTGTTCAAGACATTGAGCGGTGTAGTAGCTCGTGTCCATAACTATTATGGCTCCGCCCTTGTCTGCAGGTTTGATGGTGATATCTTCATCTTTTGCCAAGGTTTCAATGTGCTCAAGTTGACTATTCTTGATATTAGTCGGAGATGATTTACGGTAGTTAATCTGTTTCAGATCATTGAGTACCTTTTTCTCCCGGTTGACGAATACCCGATTGAAAAAAAAGCTGCTCGCCAAGGCAGGCCACGGCTTGGTTTGGGGACGGACCTGAGCGAGGTCCGGCCGTGAGCGGCAACCCTCGGAGTACCTGACTGAACACGTGGAGTTCCGGTTGCAAAGACCCCAATGGAAGGTAAGGGGAAATTCGGGAAGAAGGGAATTAGCAACAAAGGGAAGGTAGCCAAGAATAGGGTCTGCGTGAGTGACAGTGAGGCTTTTCTGATCTATCCTTTATATGGCCATTAGGTGTTGTAAGAAGTGAGAAGATGAAGAGAAGTGGTATCCTAGCCCATAGGGGGTAGAAGGCGGTGCCGCGTAGCATTTGTCCGGACCAAGTGCAGAATAGAGATAAAGAGAAAAATAGTAGGAGTCTCGTGTAGGCTCGGAGTAGTTTTTAGAATATTCTTTTTCCGTGGAAGTAAGAAATCTTGAGACATAATATAGGTGAAAGAGGTGGGGAGTGAATGCGAAATAGTAGGTAGTATAGGGAAGAAGGAAAAACAGGGAGAGTAACAGGAATAGGGAAAGAACAAACACACGCATGCAGTGCATGTGTATGTTGCATGATTATATGTTTGTTGGTCTGCTTTTATGTATATGTCTTGTTGAACATGCTAAAGTATTTTAATACAAGTAATTTGTGATTGATATAAGGTAAAGCAGAAGAAATAAACTGTGAGGGGTGATCAGGTAACACCTCTCAGAAGGCTAATGTGACATATGGAAATTGTGAGCATTGATAAAAAACGTATTATTTCTACATATTTTAACTGACATACCAAGTTAGAGGTGGGAAGAGATTCAAAGGTACTGGAATGCACAAGAAAGGAAAAGAAACATTGCCATGCGGGGAGTAACACCACTGGCACATATTTGCCAGCACCTTCCACTTTATAGCGACAGGATACAGAAGTATCATGATCAGTGGATCACTGAGATAAAGGGAGACGGGGTAACACCAATTTGGCCAGAAGGAGGATCATTTGACAAAAGAGTGTTGGACCTAGTATCAACACATTTGCTAGCGTGATACAAAGGAAAACAGTTACAGAACCGGAGAGAAGTGTTAGATTGATGGCGAATGTTTGAGGAAGTTTCCCCCACGGCAGAGGTAAGCCAAATGACAGAAAAGCAGAAAAACCCTGACGAAGTAGGTGGGGCACGAAAAGGGTAATGCTCAACAACTATAACCGAAAACGAAGTAACAAAAATCTATCCCTTAATGACTAGGCCAGCGGTAGGGTTTAGTGAACCCCTGTATATACCACCCACCGCCACTGCCCAAGGCGGGGCAACAGCCCCCGAACCTCCACCATATGACAAAGGAGGCCTGTATGGCCCCACGAGTGCGCCTCCTGTGGACATAGCACGTTTAACAGGTGATTTGAACCGTCAGCTAGCACACGCACAAATGGAAATAACACAGTTAAGAGCTTTATGTGACAAAGGGCAAATGCTGCCAGGGGGAAGGGAGGTACCCCCGCTGTCACTGGCAGATCTCACACCCCCGATAGGGGCAGCAAGCAATGCAACCCCAGCAGCCTCGGTATCAGGGCAGTCTATAGTATCGCAAGGGACGTCATCGCAGCAGAGGCAAGAACAAGAGTGGCAGTCAGGACAGTTCCTGTTCCAATTGAATAACAAGCCAGTGAGAATTATACGCCCAGATACACCAGAGAGTCAACAAAGTGGAGACCCGGGTGAAAGACAAGGAAGTGAACCCAAGGAAAACTGGAAGGATAATAACGAGCTAGAGTCAGAAATAGAAGAAATATGGGACAATTTAGATGAATACGAAGAGGCTGCTGCCGTTGACGGTTCCCCACTGCCAAACCGCCATTACCCAGACACACTATCGCCACCATTATGGCAAGGTAGATTAAGACAACGAACAGGGAGGATAGGAAACATATTGGTAAGTAAAACGAAAAAAGGGAAGACAAGCAGAACGGGAAAGAAACAAAAACTACAAATGCCACTGATACATAAAGGAGCAGGTAGGCCAAACTACATTCCGTGGGCCCAAATGGACAAAACCAACTTGTTAAAACTCCTCCCCCCGCTGACGGAAGGGGCAGGTAAGTGTATACATGTATTTGAGAAGAACACGGCAGGTGTGCCGTAAGCTATAGGTGATGTAAAAAGTCTATTAGTTTCAGCAATTGGGGACCAAGCAGACACAATCTGGGAAAGGGCAAGGTTCCCGGGAGTAACGATGAGCTGTGACCGACACAATGGATCACCATTTAACAATGTTCGAGCACAAGTATGGGATGCATTGCGGCGTGCATTTCCAGACGTTCCAGATTTACATGCAGTGATGCAGTGTACAATGGAGGAGAACGAGGATCCTGCGCAATTTATTTTGCGAGTGCAAGATTTATGGAGAAGCGAAACTGGTACAGCATGGAAGGCCTTGGACAAAATAGCTGCGATCAAAGCCAAAGGGTGGCCTGAAACTCAGAGCATAATTGTACACCACTGGAGGAGGATCAAAGAGAAGGAAAAGGAGGTCACGCAAAAGAGGCTGGCTGATGAAGCAAAATTAGTACAGACGAAATTAGTGAAGGCCGCCGCCATTACTGCCAGTACAACAGCAGACAGAGGAAACGAAGGAGAGGAAAACGCGGGAGGAAGGCCCGTTGGGATAGCACCGCAGTGGGTTAAAAAAGATCAGGGACAGTGGAACGGAGAGGAACAGCCATGCCAAGGATCGCAGTGGCAGAACAGGCCGGCCCAAGGAAGAGGTGGGTACCGCGGGCAAAGGGGAGGATACGGAGGAATGGGAAACAGAGGGTATGGTGGGCAAGGACCAAGGGGAGGACAGCAGGGGTCGTGTTGGAATTGTGGAAGATGGGGACATTATTCACGAGATTGTAGAATGTGACCATCAGGGTTTTTTCATACCACAGCAACAACAGCCCATGAACAATGAACAGGGGTGGGGCGGCCCACACCCAGGTAGCCCTTGTGGAGCTCCAATGGGGAGGGGGGGACAACAGGATCAATACTGCTATGACCCCCAAATGCAACAGAGACAGCAAGCCCCACAACAACAGCAGCAGCAGCCACAACAGCAAAACGCACTACAGCCCATTGCGAGACAAAACCCAGTAGGGAACATAAACAATAATCCTTTTGCAGCGGCCGCAAATGGTGCCCCTGCACCATTCAGCGGCGTAACGGTCGTGGGTGACAACGTTTATTCAATGCCAGGTCAGCAAAGATACCAAGACTAGGACAGCCCACAGGTAGCACTTGCGTGTCCAGTCCTATCCATCACACAGAGTGCAAATGAGGAACCACTAGTGGCGGCAAAGATTGGAAACAAGCAGTTTATCTTTATGGTAGACTCTGGAGCAGAAAAATCATGCCTCACAGAAGGGCAGTTTCAGCTCTCGGGAAGAAATTTGGAGACGCAGGGGTTCTCTGGGGCTATTTTAAAAGTTCCTTATACAAAAGATCTTGATGTAACAGTGGGGGAAAACAGTGCGTTCACCCTTATTGTATTACGAAGACGCGCCAATCAATTTGATGGGACGAGACCTACTCAGTAAGTTAAACATGACCATAGCCTTTACTGAAAGAGGAATAGTGTGCTCAACGCCAGGGGTATGCCCCGTACGAGCACTCATGATAATAAGCACGATTACAAAGGAAGTTGCAGTAAGAGGGATTCTCATTGACATGGACATGTTCATCTATGGAATACAGGTATTAGCCCGAGTAGTGCCTGAAATAACACAAAAAGAGTGGAGAATACCATCCGACTTCATATTCCGCCCAATCACACCAACAGATGTAGTGCCAGGCACAATTATGTCTATAGACATTGAGGCAGTTCAAGTTTCCAACAAACGCATTGTGGTCATAGGCCTGGACACGCAAGGATGCGAGTGGAGAAGTGTGCTATGCATAGAGCCAAACATAATGCTAAAAGATATTACTGATGAAGAATTGTTTACTGATTACGAAGGGGATGGAGAAATAATAATGGAAATAATCATACCATGTGACATTATGATTCAATTCAGAGAAATACACAACCCACTCATGGCTAACATAAAGGCCCCACTGACAATATTTGATGAAGACATGGCCAGGGTAGCACCTGAAATTTGGACTACAGGACCACACGATGTAGGATTGTTGCACAAGGTAACTCCCATAAAAATAAAACTGAAACCAGGTGCCCTCCCACCCAGAGTGAAACAATACCCAATATCCAAAGAAGCAGAGGAAGGTATTAGAGAAACAGTGAATGCACTCCTAAGCCAAGGTATCTTAGTGTCATCAACTTCCCCATGCAACAAGGCGATTTTTCCGATTAAGAAAGCAAAAGGAGGGGCGTGGAGAATGGTCCTGGACCTCTGCCCACTCAATGACGTCATCCAAAAAGAGTTCCCTTTAGTGCCTAACCCGTCATCAATATTGTGCAGTATACCAAAAGAGGCAACTTGCTTCACTGTCATTGATCTGAAAAATGCCTTTTTCTCTGTGCCACTCGCACCAGAGTCGCAGTACCTTACAGCTTTTACATTAGGAAACAGCAGATATGAACATCGCAGACTCCCACAGGGGTATAGCGAGAGCCCAAACATTTTTAACAGAGTACTACGAGAAGTCATTGGCAACATAGATGTAGGGAGCACCATTATACAGTACATAGACGATTTACTTGTCTGCAGCAAAACAGAAGAAGAGTGTAGAGAAGACTCGATAACACTGCTTAACGTATTGGCTGCCAAGGGATACAAGGTGGACAAAGGAAAGTTACAGTACTGCCTTGCTGACGTTGTGTATCTTGGCCAGCAAATATCTAAAGATGGAAAAAGAATACTACCAGACAGAGCAGCAGCCTTTCGACACATTATCATACCAAAAACAGTGAAGGACATGCAGAAATTCCTTGACATATGTAACTATTGGCGAGCGTGGATTCTCGATTACGCAGCATACACACGGCCAATGCTACAAGCACTAAAAAAAGCACAAAAGAACAGAGCCCCAATAAAATGGACACAGGAGACAATTGCTCAATTCTCTCGATTAAAAGACCTTATTTCAGATGCCCGTCCTTGCAAATCCAGATTATGAAAGGGAATTTTTCCTGTTTTCACACAGCAATGGGACATTAATGACAGCAGTATTGACACAAAAGACATCGCTAGGCCACAAACCATTGGCGTACTACAGTGGAATATTAGACCCAGTAATGCAGGGACATTTCGCTTGCAAACAGGCCCTCGCTGCAGCGGCCTTCGCCATTGAGAAAAGTGCCACGATCGTAATGGGATGTTCAGTGACGCTATGTGCGAAACACTCGTTATTTGCTATCTTAGAAAGATCAAAATCTACCCTCACAACACAGAGAGCCTCTGTTTATGAAATAATAATATAAAGTCCAAATGTACATGTGGTCAGATGCAAGACAGTGAACCCAGCTACCTTCATTACAGAGCCATGCACAACTGAGGATTTACAGGAACACGATTGTAGCACATATGAGGGAGAGGGCGATGACATTCCCAAAGCAAGCGAAAATGCCCTTACAGAAGGAGAAATGTATTTCATAGATGGGTCAGCATCCATAAACTCAGAGACAGGAGAGAAACATGTGGGGATGGCGGTAGTGCGCATGGAAGAAGACACATATGAAGTGATTGTTCAAAAACGCCTCCCCTCACACTACTCTGCACAAGCAGCTGTACTGACTGCGCTAATCAGCGTGTTACACACACCCAAAGATTGTGCCATGACCATATATTCAGATTCAGCTTATGTCACCACCACAGTTCACTCAGGGCTTTCACGTTGGCGAAGGAGAGGGTTCAGAAGAGCAGATGGGTCCCCTGTACAACATGCCACGTTGCTAAATGAACTAATAGAAGCTTTAGCAGAACCATCGGTAGTAGCGGTCGTTAAATGCCAAGCCCATACCCATAACACAGACGCCGTCTCATTGGGGAACGTAGCAGCCGACGCAGCAGCGAAAGAAGTCTCATACTTCAATAAGACACCAACATCAGAGTACATTGTAAAAACAACCACAGCAGAACAACCAGCAGATGCATACAATAACACACCCATAGCACAATTGATAGAACTCCAGAGAAGGGCCCCACCGAAGAGCAGGACTTGTGGGGCAAACGAGGGTGTAAGCAATCAGCCACAGATCTCATTTGGAGACAGGACATGACAGGCAAGGTAGTGATGCCCAAAGAATTATTAGAAGTAGCATTCCAACAACTGCATTTTCCAGCTCACGTTGCAAAACAACACATTGCCTCAGATATTCAAGAGGATTGGTTTGTTCCTAATCTACACGAATACTTGACTAAATTTGTGATTGAATGTACTACATGCCAAACTTACAATTCAGGAATGACATTGCGAACTCTGCGTGGCACTTTTCCACGCCCTACAGGTCCATTTAGAGAACTACATATCGATTACGCCAATATGGGAGAAAGATGTAACAGAGCAAGATATTTGATTGTGGTGGTATGCCCTTTTTCACGGTGGGTGGAAGCGGGCCCCTGTCCCCATCCTGATGCAAAATGTGCTGCCAAGTTCCTTGTGCGAGAAATATTCTCACGGTGGGGAATCTGTGACGTGATCCGTTCAGACAACGGCACGCACTTTGTGAATGACCTCTTCAAAGAAGTAACCTCCCTTCTGGGGGTGAAACATAAATTATGTTCGATTTATCATCCAATGGCCAATGGAGTTGTGGAGAGGATCAACTGGCTGCTCAAAAGCAATTTATCGAAATTATGCAGCACGTTGAAAAGAAATTGGGTATATTGTCTGCCCCTAGCACTGTTCCAACTCACAAACCAACCATGCAAGGATCATCATTTAAGCCTGCACGAAATCGTGACGGGAAGGAGAATGCACACATCGCTCTCCCCTGTTAGGAGGGCGTCTGATGCGCATAGGGCTGCCACAGTGCTGGGAGAAGAGTTTAAGGAATACCTAACACAGCTAACGCGCGCAGTACGCAGCATAGCAAAACAAATTGTTTCACCATTTACTGAAGATGTAGCAACAGACACCTCCATGCCGACAGCAGACAGCCCAGAGGGGCCTTTAATGCCAGGGGAGCAAATTCTTGTTAGAAATTTTGTAAGAAGGTGGAATTCACCAAGATTTCATGGTCCATACACAGTGGTGTACAGCACCCCAACTGCAGTTAAAGTTACAGGGTTAAAGTACTGGGTGCACCTCTCAGACATAAGAAGGGCACACAGTGTTACACCTCCCCAAAATGAAACTGACTGCGTGGATGCCATCACTGGCACAAGTTGACATGATGACAATTGCAACTTAGATAGGGAAAGTATAGGGGAAAAGCAAAGGTTTTACATATTTTGTCTCTCTCTCTCTCTCTCTCTCTCTCTTTCTTTTCTTTTCATATAAATCGTGTTGTTTTTTCTATTTTTTCCTCATTTATTCCATGATGAAATGAAAAGGAATTGTTAAATGCCTAACTGAGTAAAGAAATGAAAAAGAATGAACAATTGCAATTATTTTTCTTTCATATGACTTAACGAATTTGTATCGCCCACATAGGTTCAACATGAGCCAATGCGACCAAATGGCTTAGCAAGGGCCAGTAGATTAAATAATTTGGAATGTGTTATAAAATATGCTGCCATACTATTTGCAATAATGATGTTTTATCTTATTTGGTATAATGTTGTTTTATATGTGGCAAATGCAATGAACAAAGGGGGGAGCGGAACTGATATGACAAAACCATGGTCTAAACTAATATGGACTGAAGCAACGGCTATTTTGAAGGGCACTTATAACATTGAATTGAATGATAAAAATATAACTTTGCCCCTTGAACAAATGCACGTGAACAAAACTGCTATTCCATTGTTGAATAATACTGGAGCCAAGGAAATAGAGCTTGAATGGAATGTAAATGATGATTACTATTGGTTAACTAATTCCAGAAATACAGGCATGCGTACACACACTGCACCAGAAACCACTACTGAATACACACATGTCACCATGAACAATATAGATGAAGCATGGTCTAGAATATTCCCGCTGCAATAGCCACGAGTTGGTACCCAATTAAAAAACAGAAGGAGGAGAAAAAGGGGTGGTGGGAAAAAACAGATACGATATTTATCATAACCTGGGGTTAGATGAAATAGAGGACCCCCGACACCCTGACCAATCAAACAAATGGTATTCAGACATGAGTGCCGCAGCAAAGCAAGCAAGTAATGAATGTTGTTATGTGTGCTCACTTATTCCTCACGCAACTGGAACCCCAAAAATGTTAATCCCACAGGAAGTACCCTTGTCTGAGGCCCAATGTTTGATTCATTTGATGCTGTGTAGAATAAAAAGACATTTCAAACACACACAGTCACTATGGAAAAACTGGAAAACGAACAAACTTGCACCAGCAGACGACAAGGAGTAATCTGCTTCCAGGAGCCATTTTTCGTTATAAAAGACACAAGATATGCAGATGACAAGTGGCATGATGAAACGATTGAATGCAAAGCTGAGGGGCTTCGAGGGCTGCCAGATGAAACATACGAATGGGCAAAAGAAACGTGCATCGCCATCTGGACACAGCATATCACCAAGCTGACATGGGTCACACCCCTGGAGAGACCCATAAAAATTCAAAAGGAAATACTGCGCAAACTTTGCTTCTATGGAGAAGGGAAGGTGAACATGGGAACCGTGCGGCAATGCAATAAGACTTTAATAATGCCAGTCATGAAAAAAGGCACTGCTGCATCAATGGACATATACTGGATCTGTGGCAAACGAGCTAACTTGCATCTCCCAGCATCCTGGAGGGGCACTTGTGCCCTAGCCACACTTCACTCAGCACTAATGGTGATACCAGAGAGCCAAGTCCAGTTTACAGCAAGGCCTTCGGCTGACACATCGACAGCAGGCCAATCGACTGACACATCGGCAGCAGGGCAATCGCCTGCACCATCGACAGCGCCCAATGAGACAATCACAGAGCCCCCAGCATACGAACTATTGTCAGAAGAAACTTTGAAAACCAAGTTGTCACGCAGCAAAAGATCCAATTATATTTCCTCCAAATCAGTTCTTGCTGAAATCCCACAACAGTATAAGCTTTTCTCATCTGCAGAAACATTCTTTGCATCGTTCCTAGCACCAGGCGTTCAAGGAAGGGCAAACGCGAAATGGCTGCAGATAACACGCTGGGAGCTCATCCAGCTGGCCAACAACACTGAAGAAGGATTCAACATCATAAAAATAGAGCTCCGGGCACTGCGCCTGATGACGATGCAAAACAGATATGTCTTAGATGTTATCACAGCGATGGACGGTCGTGTTTGCAAAAAAATTGGGGGGGCGTGTTGCACGTTCGTACCAACTTCTGATGCTGATAACGGGACACTGTCACATGTGATAACAGCAGTGCATAATTTAGGAGAAAGAATGAGTGCAGAAGGTGGAGTAGACAACAACACGTGGTTTGACGATCTGTTCAGCTGGATACCATCATGGGTGAACATCGCAGCAAAGATACTCATTCCCATCATAGTCTTTCTTCTCCTAATATTCTATGTGTGCCAACTGGGACTAAGATGCTGTGAAAATAATATGCCTAATTCAGCATTGATGATGGTAACAGTGGGCCGACAGACAACGGTGGCTACCATGATAGATGCCCAAGTACACACCAGAGAATGCACCACACCACAATATAGGATGACTGCCATCTATAGACAGTATGGGGACGTGTTTGATAATCTACATTACACTACCATTAGAGAACCAAAAAACTTGCTGTGGTATAACGAGGTATGGATGGATTTAGATGGGGATGGTGGGATATACTTAATGGTCACCCCAGAAGAATATGCAAGAAGAGGTAACAGATTAAGAAGTGTGTGTAAAGCATGGATGCCAGTAAAGGATACACCTGCTTGGGATGAGGCTGTGGCTGAAGCTGAGCGCTACCGAAGGGAGAACGGAAAGAACAAGATAAAGTAGTTTGTTACTTTAGATGTAACGAAAGGGGGGAATATATGGGAACGAGGGGTCCTCAGGCCCCCTTGCATCGTACGCTCCTCTGTACAAGGCTTGGACCGCGTGTCCACGGTAGTGGTATTGCCCCTTGCCCTTATGTAAAGTTAACCACGGTTGACTGCTACATAGATGGGACTAATGAGCAGGACACGGGGCATCCATCTTTTGTGCCCCCTTTCGACTCCATTTTGGGTAAACAGGCCTCACTGCGATAGTACAGCAATGCTCAGCTCCCCTTTCCACCGCAGCAGCCAAGGACAGAGACACACACACAAATTGCGCAAGCAGCTGGCTGGCCCCACCCTTGCACTCCCCCTGCGAAGGAAAGCTCTGCGCTTCCATTCTCATGCTGAAGCTGGAGAAAGTTGCAACAATCAATATGCTACAGTTTTCTTCCTCTGAGATCACTGTTCGTCTGAGAACCGGCATGTGAACCAGGATGAGCTAAGCACTTTCTGCTTGATTCGTCCTCATAAATGTGCAAGCCACCCACCCCCATTAGAACAATTTATTGCCATCCTGACCCTGCACCCCTGTAAGGTATTTCTTTCAAGTGCCAGACCCTAGCCTGTGCTGCGAAACCCACCCAACACACCCACTACTAACCTTAAGCATTTTTATTACTATATATGTTTTTACATGTACTAATGGGTTTGAAACCTAGAAGAGATGCGAAACATAGCCTGATTATTTTACATGCACAATGAAGGTCAAGGCCTTCAATTAAAGCCACAAATGACTCAATTGTACTGACAATGATCATTGTGTGTGATTTATGTAGAAATGTGACAAGTAGCATAACATGTTTTAAATAATTTGTTATTTAGTATGTAACACATTAGCTTAGGTAGTGACCACAGTGACCGGACCCTGATCTGCATGGAGCACAAGATGTTTGACGTCTGTCAGCTACTCAGCCAACTAGGAGGAAGAGATGCTACCCACTCCTACAGCACCACACCGTCTGGCCAATCGGGTCCCTTTAGTATTTTTTGTTAGAGTTACTTTAACTAATATAAATGTTGGCACTGATGTAAATGTGGGAGAGTTTTTTTGGGTTATTTCCTAGCTGGAGAAATAAACCATCCTTTGAACTCTTGCAGCCGGGTCTCAGTGCCTCTTTCCCCGACAAGGGGTTTTGTCTGCTATTTTATTTTTTCTCTCACACGTAGTAAGACGGGGAAAGGCACCTACAAAGGCAAGGCTCCGCTCAGACCCTGTCTTCCATTTACATGGCTTACTAGGAAGCTAAACTGATGGAGAAGAGTGGGCTGAAGAACCAGTTGAAGGAGCCCAGTTAAGGTAAGTAGGGTGGAGTGGTGGGGGTGTTGAGGGTCCAGATTTGGGGGCAGGAGGCAGGGGAGGAGGGAAAACACCAGTGCTGATGTTGGATGGGTTCGCAGAGCACTAGGATTGTTCCGAACCCAGTCTTGCATCAGGAGATTTAGCACAGGTTTGGAGCAACCTCACTGGCTCCTGCACCCCCTGAGGATGGTAATTTGTATTTTAAAACCGTTTATCGGGTTTCACCCCAATTTGTGAACAGTTTCTTCTTTACCCCATTCAGATTTGTAACAACCATATTTATAGAGCAATCTATTTTCATAATCTGGTTTAAAGGTTAGAAGAGGTCCACGTTTATCCCTTAACATTTGTGTCTGAATGTCTACATATCGTGGGTTATCAGAGGCAGTCAATATTTGTCCATAAAATAGGACTTTTTTTTCTAAATATACTATCCCTTAAATGGGATCAGTCCTAATTCATCTCTAATTATAGCTATGACAACACCGTTTGGTAATAGTAGTGATCCTCTGAACACAATGCCTTTAATTTGATGAAAATCAATGTTTATTTTGCCTGATGTTTGATCTCAAATCAATGGATAATGGCTGGCGTGATTAACATTTACACAATTGTATCAATGGAGATGCAAATAATCTACCATACTTTGTGCTAATCCTCTTCATTAGACAAAAATAAGATGTTGCTTTACTAGCAAAGTCTTCAAATAGAGTCCCTTTATTTGCTCTAAATTTAAAACAGAAACAAACACGTTCTTCTGCTTTTACCAAGCAACATTTTTCCATTTTCCGTGTGTAGCCCTGTTTTTTATGTTTTATTTTACTAAATCTCATTAATTATGTATCTATGTATTTTTTTATTTTTTAAAATAATTTTCAACTTTAAAATTCATTGTAGACATTTTCAATTAGTGTTTGTAGTCCTTTTTGGGTGTGATCTAACAAGATCACATTGTCAGTAAAAGCACGCCAACACATTTTATTGGTCACATGTTCTGGGAAAACAAAAGCTGACTTCAGCAGATGGTGACCCATATCTTACGCATACACGCTGACGAGGCAGGGTGCCAATACATAGCCTTGTCATAGGTCCTTATATGTTGGTTTATCTTTGGTGATGGTGCCCTGCAAATCAAGTCCAATTCATATTTTAGTGTACTCATGAATGTTCATTAACATCTCTAGTAATCCCTCTGGAGCTGTAATGTGTACCATAGCTTCCATTGATTCATGGTATCAAATGTTGATGACATGTCTATGCTTGCATTGCACAGTGTTGGTACATCTATTTCTGATGCCAATTGTTTAAATGTGCCCATCAGAAACCCATTCAACATGGTCCTCACCCGCTTCCTAAAACACATAAGTTGTTTTGATACCAGAAAATGTCAGAAAAGAATATTTATTGATTGGTAGCCATCAGTATTATGATGTAACTTTAGTATTTCATTACTCTGTGTTTTATTATTTAAGCCTTTTCATTTCCCCAGATATTCCTCAAATAGTATTGATTGAAAACACTGGGCCTCATTACAAGTTTACCGGTATCCCAGCGGTAAATCTGCTAGGATACCGGCAAATGGAAATATTGATATGAGCACTCGATCCAACAGTATTACGGCCACATTATGAGTGCCAGTGATAAACCCCCATTCCATGGAGTTCCATTGACTCCATGGGGGGGGGGGGTTTAACGCTAATACTGGTGCCGGTAATCTTTGCCCGTAAAGTGCTACAATTACCTCCATCTATTGGCTGGAGGTAATTCTGGCACCTCAGCCGGCAAACTAAACATGCTGTTATAAGATAATACCAGCATGTTAATTCCGCACCTACAACTTGTAGGCGCGGCCCAATTGAATGTCATTTTAAGGATTTCATTTTTACATTTCTTTCCTTAGTAATAACACCTTCAGATTTTGGGGACAATATATCTTTATGTTGCCTACAATACATTTGTTTGAACAAGAATTATGCATTTTCAGTTGTTTCAAGGGGCAAACATAGATTTTTCAATCAGCAAGAAGATGAAACATGAGGCCATGTTACATAATCAAAAGAGTCTTCATTTGTAAAAAAAAATTAAAAAAAAACAGGGACACCACAATTTTGGGATTAGTGTTCTGCAATTGCTGGTGACCAGTCACTGGAATAGCAAATACAAATGAGAAGAAAGTTCCTAATAAGTTATTTTTATAATTGATGTAATAAAGGAATTAACATTATAAGAGTTAATTGTATATATTGTGAGAGTTGGCCTGAATGAAGCACAGCGTCTTGAGAATATTTCAAGGATTTTATTAATAGAATCAAAGAGGTATGGACAGTTCTTGGAGCAAAGGTCAGGAAAAGGCACCAGCTGGAAAAAGGGTAAGCAAAGTGGTGTAAGGGCTGCCCCTCCCTCTCTTTTAACTCCACATGGGATACCCACCCTAGCCCAGGGATCGCTAACACCTTGTAAGTGCTAATGCTCAGTAACCCCTACTGCCTTAAGCTGATCTACCATATAGGTGGTTTCCCTAAGTGCATGCTAACTAACTCCCTCAGGGATCTTCAAACAATGACTACAGAAGCAATGGATAGTGCTAGAAGGTGGGGTGTGTGTGCCTCCTGATCTTATTGTCCCCTTCTCTTCACTCCTCTACTCCTCCCTCCTACTCTCCTCTATCCCGCCATCTCTGCCTACCTTCGCTTAACCACAGCTCTTTGACTTATCCACGCTGCAAGTCTTCCAGCACTACTCCTATCACAACAAACAAAACTCAGGGATGTGGCACCCTACTCACCCCTTTTGCTATACAAGCAACTCAGAGGTGAGGTACCCTGCTCACCCCTTCACAACTCCCACTCTCACTGCTCTCAGCCCCTCCACACTTCCCTTATACATTCCACTCCTTGCACCCCACTTCTACACCTTCCCAACTAGCCTCCTTCTCTGGAAACAATCACTCCCTCTCTCACAAACTTGTGTCTTTCTCTCTCACTCCCAACTCCTAAATCCTCATATCCGCTCCCTGCACTGTAATAGACTATACACCACTGACACCAATCTCAAATAGCTCACCTGCTCAGAATCCACCTCTCCAACACTTTGCTCTGCCATCCATCCTCCACCTGGTGTCTTGGTCTTTCTCCATCTCCACCTGAAACCTCTCCCATACAACTTCATATACCTATGGCAGGGCTTATTTTGAGTTTCATTTTAGAAAGCCTCCTGCTTCAGGCTGAGAAGGGTCACTACCCGCCCCTCCTTTGACAAAATCAAGACCTTGACCCTATCACAATAGGTATACACTGTTTGATTTGTCGAACAGAATTTTGCTACTGATTAATGTGTTCGTACCATAATTCTCTGTGTGAAATGGACGATGTTCATGATCGATTACAATTAATCTATTATTGAAAGAAAGACATTGATTATTGATCACACACAAAGGTAGTGTTCAAAGAAAACACATTTAATAACAAAGTGAACATTTTCATTGACTACTTAAAGCAAATCTAACTTGAATCATTATGTAAAAAATATATGATGACAGAGTAATTGGCTCTTTTATGTGGTCAATAGAAGCAAACTTACATGCCCTTTTCAGAATCACAAAGTGATTTAGCAATAATAACTTCTGTCAGAGTGTTCTTGGTCAGTAGTATGCTTTTGGCCAAGCCACTGTGGTAAAAATGCATGTTAATCATGGTAAAAAGGCACAGACGTATCAGCTGCAGGAATAGCCCACTAAATAAACAAGGCTTTATTGATAGCCGTACAGTCCTATCTATGCACTAAGCTGAACCCAGCACATTGTGTTCTAGATAAATAACTTTTAAGTAGTGTAGCTTGAATTACCAGTAAATGTGTACGGCTTAGCATGCCACCCAACACTGTAAATAGGCCTTGGAGCTTGCTTTCAGTAGAAATTAATTAGCATTTTATGAATCTACCTAACAGCCATAGAAGCTGGCTACACATTGCAAACTACACACCAAGGATTATGTTGTAAGAGATGAGCAGTCTTTGATACTTTTGAGGTCATGAAGCGAAGATCATGGGGGCCATGGAAGGCAGTGAACACATGCAGTTTATAATTCAGCATATTAGTTTATGAAACTGGTCTACTGACGGTTTCAAAGTGTCCCATGGCGGTTTGAAATTGCCCCTTAGCACATCCCAGCCAGGGAAGTGTTCCGAAGACTTCCTAAGATGTAATATTACACCGGTAACTTGGCAAAAGTACAAGGCTCTTGTAGTGTCCTGATCAGTTGTGTTCCCCCGCTGGTCATCTCAAATGTCTCAATGTTTTGGCACTAGGATGTGGTAATTGTGGGGAGGTGGCCAACGGTTGTGTGGTAAGGTTTGCAGGACCCTATCATTTCATGATAACGTATGTCCTTCTATAGGTGAATTATGCAACTTAACCAATCAGCTTCACATAGAGGAATATCCTAATGTTGCAATATGTGTTCATACAAATTAGTTGGTATGATTATAAAAGCTTTGGTTTTTGGGGTGTATCTTTAACAGAGCTTTTCATGCAGTTCTGTTCTACATTTTGTTTGAATTACGCTTTCCCTGCTGTATCTGAGCCAAGAATAAATTGTGTTATTTCGTTTCTTCTTGCCTGGTGTAGACTCCTTTTTAGACTACTTTTCTAATTTTTACTGGTGAGTTCTGAGACGACACGCAGTACACCACCAAAACCACCCACATCTCCACTGTATTCATGTGATTCAGGTTAAGCTGTACGTTTTGAGTGTTTTACTGGTTATTCACATTAAGCTCATGACAATTTATTTCTGATGAAATGTTGCTGTAAACATTTGATTGAAGACGTCAGACCTTTTCACTCTATGTTAGCAGCTGAAAAAAAAGAAATCTGTTTCTTAACAAAAAAAGGTGAAAAAAACAAAAAGTAATACAAATAAAACGTTTGCAGAGGATGATTTTTTGTTTTGCATTACTTTGAAAAATGTGGGTTACCCTAATCACACAGTTGGACTGGCAATTTCCATAAATCATACGCTGGACAGCCCCTTTTTCACACATTTGTGTCAGAAGCATGTGTGGTAGCTGGGAGTGCATTTCACCATGACAGAACCTTAAAGGGTCTCTCATAAATAAATAAATAAAATAATAAATTGTGAAATGTAAACAAAAGAAAACAACATTTAAATCCGTGTGTGAGCAATTGTAATGTCAGTGGGAAAGCAGTGGTTCATGCTGCTGCTGTTTTACGCTATACAACGGGATAGAATTGACCCTGTCATGCATTTAATTTCTCCTGCTCCAAGGAGGCTGAGGGGAATTTGTTTGTTTTCCGCACATTGTAATGTGCATCCCAATTCCTGAATACGGGATGTGCATTATAATGTGCAGAAATTATCTATTATGTGTGCTAATGGTTAACTAAATGAAAATGTTTATCTGACTGTGTGTGCCTGTCATGCATACATGAACTTTGTGAATAGGACATGACTTTGTTGGGTTGGAATGACGAGACACTGTTGTGCATCTCATTAGTTGCACCAACATAGGCGTATAATATAGGCCTATTAGTGTCAACATATGTTGTGTGTTTTTCCCAGGTACAGAGCTCGCAGCATTGCAATCCTAACTTATTAAATGTTATTCGTTTAAGGAATGTCAGACTCGTTGTGCTTAACATGCTTAACATGCGCCTCACCTTGCCACAGATGTGCAGGCATTTCTTTGGTCACTGACCTGTAGCTATTGACAGAACCTCTTATTAGATAAATAACCTCACAAGTCCTCATAGATGCAAACATAGCATTATTAAACTTCATCAACCCTAATACATGACTGACTTTTTCCCAAACCCACAGGCTTTCTCAATCCCTGTTATGAATTCCCTATATTGTAATATTGTAGATCACAATAATGCTCACTGTGTCACGCTCTGAAGGAAGAAAAGCAGATCCATGCATGCCTGATATTTGACTGACTATGCTTGTCTAAATTACAATCTTACAATTTCCAACTTGAAATGCTCTAATATGATCACCTTCAGAAGGATAAAAGCTGAGTTATTTTAATAAAGATTCAAACCATGGACCTTTAGGTTGCACACCTCTGCAGTAGTTAATCTACTGACTTATCTCACTGCAGAGTTTATGGTGCTGTCCTACATGGATAACATTCACAGATGCACAGAAGACCATCTCCTTTTGCTAGCCCCACACCCCACGAAGCCCCACCCAGCCCCTCCTTTCTCCTAAAGGTTCTCTTTGCCTGAAGCCTGTTGATGCATTTTTTATATGTTTTTGCACAAGAAGCATCCTGAACTTGAGCAGACCTCAGTGAACATGTGTGGCTCTTACAGGGGAATCAGGCAGATTCAGGCTTGAAGGAAAATTCTGAGAAACCCTCTACCCTTCCTAGATTATTTCAGCAGGGCACTTAGCTAGAAAATACCTGCTAAACTGTCATTCACTGACTGATACATTTGAGAATAAAGTTCATCTTGCTACAAGTTCAGAATATAATATTGATACAGTAGTATTCAGTATCATTCCACTACAATCTAATTGAATGTATTTTTTTTATTTATTAAAAGTTCATTTATATCACATACCAGGCATGTGCGCATTGCATCACTTTACATCATCATGTATATAACCATTAAAACAAACACAAAACTTGCTGTGGAAGACGAAGTCTAACCGAATTACAAGCAGAATTGGTTACGTTTACAAAAACAGATCAGAAATATCATTATTGATCTGAAAGACAAATTGCCATATCCAGGTTTTCAGATTCTTTTTGAACTTCAGATAATCCGTCTTCACTAGAAGATATTTCGGAAAAGCACTGGGCTGAGAGCAAAGAAGACGGTGAGAGGCAAGGAAAGCTGAAGTCCAAAAAGATCTCTTCAAGGTGAAGGTTGACTTGAACTTGAACTTTGCAACTTCCAAGTAAAGAGCGTCTTGACTCTTTAGACTTTATACCTCTTGAGACTCCTGTGATGTTTACTTTCCCGGCCAGGTAACCAGGATTTGATCAATGAATTGCCCTTTATGTTATGAAAAGTGATTTAAAGATCATTCTGGACTCTAAAAGTAACCATTGTAAGTCATTTGAATCCGTGTCATATGGTCAAATGTCTGTGCTCACAGCACAAGTCGGGCTGCATCATTGAAGAGCACTTGAGCAAGAGAGGACTTGGGGTCTCCCGACAAAACTAGCATTTTGTAACGTATACTGTAAAAACAAGAGATTGCACTAAGGTAAAGTAATGAGGCAAAAGGTTTTACAGCCCACCGTCCAAGATGGTGAACGCCTGCTATTTTCACATAGGCATTTTTATGTGTTGTACAAGTGAGTTGGGAGTCTAATCAAAATTCCAGTGATTTAAATAACTCCGAAAAGCCAGATTGTGAGCATGGGATATTAGCCTGTAGAGAGCAATTTGAGAAAATTGGTTGATTACCAGAAGGAGACATAGAAGAAATTGTGATTTGGATTGGTCACGTTTAAAAAAAAAGGAATTTTGATATCCAAGTTTCGATTTTTAATTTTTTAATTTTTTATTATTGTTTAGTTTGTTACAATCTTTCAACTTTCTTACCAATCTTTTCACTTTCTTTCCACATATGTTATCCTTTCTTTAGTCCATTTTTCTCACAATCCATTAAAACAAATGGCTTTCACTCTCCTTTAATGCTTTAAAAGTCACTTCAAGGAATTTTCTGCTGTTGGCCCCGATGCAGAAGCTCCCACCATTTCTCGGCCTCCACAACGGCCCTTTCAAACATTTGGTCATAAAGGTGGATTGATCTTCCATCCTTCACATATGGGCAAAACAGAACCAGATGGTTCAGGGTTTCCTTCTTTGACCCAAAGAGGCGACATTTATCAATGGCTTCTTCACGACCATACCTCACTAGGGTGGTTCTATTTTGAAGTACATTCAGCATGAGCCTTAGTAACATATCTCGCTTCTTGTTGTTTGGAAATTTCTTTGAGTAGCCAGAAATAACGCCTAGTTTTCCATCATTTTTATTCAAAATGGTATGCGTGGTGGAATGAGCTCTCTTCGCTTCTCTTTCTCGCCAATCGTCTGCTCATAGGATTCTTTTTGCTTGTGTTGGATTTTCAGACAAGGTTTCAATTGCTATCCCTAAATTCTGAAGCTTTGAAGTACATTGAATCTTCCACTGATTGAAGGCCCACTCATTTATGTCTGGGTTTTTTATCTTGTTTACTTCAAATTGTAGCATGCAATTTACCAGGTTTGCTTTTCTAAATAAAGATAGTGCATTCCATGCCACTTTTACATAAAGTGATGAGAGGCCCAGTTTGTGGAGGATGACTGCCACCGGGATTGCTTTTGGTAGGTGTAATATATGTTTCTAAAAGAAACCTTCCAAATAGTCCCACATTTCCCATCATAGTCCAAGACAGGCCTCTGCACCATATGTAAGCATTGGTGGCACCTTTTGAGTATAGAAGGTTGTGATCGGTTGAAGCGAGAATGTTCCATACTTTCTATCAAGTGCCATGCCCTGGGCCGTTAGATGCTTAACTTTCATCTTAAGGCAGTCAATCCAGGCATTTTCTCCTTTATTTACACTTGACATGGTACCAAGGTATTTCACCTCATTTGATGGCCCCAAATGCTTCCCCTTTATTAACCAATGTTCCTTCTTTTGCTTGTTTCCTTTCCCTGCATCAAACACCATTATTTCACATTTAGAGAGATTGATTTTCAGTCCATTTTTTATCCACATATTTCTCTAGAATGTTTCATTTTCTTTGCAGACTAATCATAGTTAAATCCGAAAGGACCAGGTTTTCTGTGTATAATAACCAGCTGACCACCATTCAATTTATCTTTGGTGGAAATGTGTTTTTTTCCTCCAGGTCCATTTTCAAATCTTCAATAAAAAAGTTAAAGAGAGTAGGATTCATATCTATTGTTCTTGTTAAGTTCCCCTGCTGATTCAATTTAATCTGCATATTAGTCCCTGCATATAGTTCTTTAATGGCTGTCAATAAGTCATTCTGGCATTCTTTTGCTTTTAATTTTTGCCACAATAGATTCCGATCAATACTGTCGAATGCGTGTTCCAAATCTATACAAGCCATAGAGATTTTCCCCTTGTTTTTAGTAGCTAGCAATTTGCAGAGACTAATTATCAGTAGGTTTAGATTACAGCCTACCTCATTTACAAAACCTGCCTGCATTTTATCAAAACTCCCATTTGCCACAATCAATTTGTTCAAAAGCTTTAGGAGAATCATTCATTGCTAAGATTTTTCCCAAAACATCAAGTAAAGCAATTGGTCTATAGTTGGTTGGTGACAGGCGGTCTGCTTTCTTAAAATCGGCATCACTATTAATGCTTTACATGTTTTAGGGATTTTTTCTTTTTTGCATTATTCTCCCAAAAAGGATTTGACCAAAGTCCGGCCATTGTTCCGGTTGCTGCTTTCAAAGTGACACTGGAAATTCCATCCAGCCCAGGTGCTCGCGACTGACTTGCTTTCTTTATCAGTGTCAGAATTTCTTCCCTATCAAATTATATACTCCATCTTTGCACCGATAGTTCTTCTGTGTCAGCAGGTATATCATTTCTTTCTTCAAACCCAAAATGCTGTACCCATACTTCTTCTGGTATGGGATTTGTTAGATATGGTTAAGTTATTTTCCCTCTATCATTCAGGAGATGCCATAAAGACTTGCTGTTGTTAAATATTACCTTTAGCATGTTTTCTACATCTACTTGTAGGACATGGCTTTATGTTGTTTTAACAATTTCTTATATTTTCGCCTCCTTTTTCGTGTTAGTTTCTTTTTATTGAATAACACCAATGTTTGCAGCTGTCAAACATCCTTTCTAAGGAGTTTCTTTTGTGAGGCTACCTCCTTATCATAGACGTGGTTTGTTTTGTAAATTGGTTTGGACTTTTTGAGATTAAGTTCTCTGAATGATGACAAGAATTTATCATACTGTACCCCCACTGGATCACAATTTTGCAATCTAACTAGATTTTTTGTTATTCGGGGAACATCTTTAGGGAGGAGACACACGGTATTTAAGCCTCCTTCCACATGTTCGTTCCAACACTGGGGGACTTTCTGGACCATTCCTCAGATCGTCAATATTATAGGATCATGGTCGCTGTGGGGTACTGTTTTTACAATTTGGCAGGTGATGGCCGGCAGAAGATTTTCCGATGGAAAAAAGTAGTTCAACGTTGCTTTCTGCATTCCATTTGTCCAAGTGGCTACTGCAGGGATGTCACCTTTGATATTTCTGCTGAGTAAATTAATACCTCTCAGCTCCATCTCATCCAGCCATTCGGTGGTTCTTTGGCCTCTTAGCTTCAATATTTACTGCAGCTGCCCCAGCCCATCTAGAAGACAGTTTGAATTTAGGTTGCCACAAATCGTAATTTGTGCATTTGGATAATTTATTAACAATTCATCAATGAAATTAGTCACTATGTCTGCGAAAGTGAATCCTTCCTTTACATTCTGATTCCAATATAGATGAAATAGAAGCAAATAGTCATCTTCATTCCATATCTTGTCATTCATGCGCATTAGTAGAATCTTTATTTACGGATTTGGATTGATGTTCTGAATAACTGTTAGATTACAACCATTACTTAGCAATACTAGGAGGCCAGAAGATGGTCTACCAGATTTGCCTCCTTTAGCCAAATTATGTACATTAAGTAACCTTTAAATATCGGCATTTCCTTTAACCACAATTCCTTGATGTAAATTATATCCAGTTTAGATAGATATCATCGAAGCCAGATCATTAAACAAGTGCAGACGTCCTCGGGTGTTCCAACTCCCAATTTCCAGATTTCTCAGCTTTCCGTGCTACTGGCTCTAATTGGACAATCTTAAAGCTAAAGCTCTGGCATGCCAGGCCCATGATTTTAACTTCGCATTTGTCTGGCAAGTCTTTTCTGGTATGTTCTTTTTATCATGTCCACTTCTACTCAAATCGAATCCGAGAGGTCATAATTCATCATTTGTATTGAACAGTAGCGCAGTCAGGGCCACAGAGCTCATGAGTAAGTTAACTTTGTTGTTTACTATTTCATCCAGAAAGTCGATGATCTTAATGTCCTCTGTGTTAACCACTCTCAATTTTGGTATGTGAAGTAAAAGGGACATTATATTTAATCTATTTAATATTAGACCGTCCAAAGCTCTCAAAATGCTTTCCAATGTGATTGTCAATCTCTGGTCCCATTTGCAATCCACTCTGTTTGTACTCATGGAGTCAGTTCTCCTAGAATCTATTTGACTAGGGTTCTGTCTGTCCCATTTCGTTTCTTTGGTCTTTTTGAAAAGCTTTCACTTAGAAAGAAGTTCATTCATTATGGTTGTCTGCTTTAAGGGCCTTTTGTCTATATTGTTACTCAATTTTATTGTATTCCTTCTTTCTGACAAGGTAAGAAAGGTTGGGGGGATGCTAAACTGGTGTGGAGGGACTTTGTTCCTCTGAATCTTTGGAGGATATAACCTCAACTACCTTCGAGCATTCATCCTGTGTTGATAAATCATTGTCTTCATAGAGCGATAGATGAATCAAATCCATCACACTAGATTTCGCTTCAACTTGAAGGCTGTTAGGTACGTCATCCTTGAAAGGAGTTTCCACCTTACGGAGTAATATCCTGCAACCCGGCCTTCACAGCCCTTTCTCGTCTTTGCTCCCCCGGAGTGTGTGTTTCTGTACCTTCAATTTTCTCCGAAAACTCAGCAAGCCGCAGGGCTTTCTCTGCATAGATTTTTCACGCTTCTGGATTTTGTTGTTTGTTTATCTGAATATCTAGTACTAGCCCCGGCTCCATTACCTCTGACTTGATCCAAGATGGAAAAGGGATTCCTACTGCTGATTTTCACAAAACTTCTCTAATCTTCTCATTTTCAAGATTCTCCATAGAATCACGTTGGCCACTATTTTCATGGACTTGAGCCTGGACTACTTCAGCTGGGAATATCGTAAAAGACTTGGATTGCTCATTTTCAATCATGCAATTATCTTGAGACACTTCTTTATTGATCACTACCAGCCAGCAGTTTCCAACCCCCCCTGTGTTTTCCCCTGCTGTCTGAGGATCCAACGACACCATCAACTTCTTCCTCGCCTCCCTTGTCCTCCTCAATTAAGATTTTATTTAGCTCATCTTGTGAGGGCTTTTGTCATTTGGACCATTAGGCAATTTCTCTGACACCCTCCAAGGGGTTCCTCGTCATTGCATTGAATTCCTACCATCGACATACCATTCCACTAAAAAAATGCATCACAAAAATAGCATCAGATGTATTATTTTATATTTTAATGGGGGTCCCACCAACCCCCCTTTGTTAACCTTTAAAACCCATTATAAATAAACTAAACCCTTTACCTTTAAAAAAAATACATTCAATGCTTTTTTGGATGCAATTTTTTCAATGGTAAGGCTTTCGATGGTATTGCATTTGATGCAATGACCAGATACCCCTCCAAAGAGATAAGCTTGTCAGTTTTTGCTTCTTGCATTAGGTCAATCAGGGATTTCAAAGTGACGCCCCCCATCTCTTTTTCTCTCCCCCTCTTCTCTCGGCTGGATTCTATGCAAGACTCCACATGAATCATCTTGTAGTTCATGAATGCAATCAATGTTGTTTGATCTTTATAATGTTCACTCAAGTTCTCATATAGCTTCAGATAGGGTGCAAGCATTATAGATTAGTTGCCCAAGTAGGTTAATATTCTAAGTTCTCTTTCCCTCACTTCATATTTTTAGTTTTTGGTAGGTGAAGCTTTTTGAGTATCATCTGTGGTCCCTGCTCCCAGTCAGTGGATTCCGTTAATTCCGAGTCAGAGGATTCTCCTTCACTGATGGAGGCAGATATACCTCAAGCCACCTGCAGTTGAGTAAAACTGAGGTTGGCAAATTCATTGTAGCCTAGCCTCTCATTTGAGGGGCTTGTCTGTAGATCTAGCTTCTGGCACCCCTATTGTCTGGATATATAGAATGACTCTTCAAGTTCTTCTCTTTGACCTCCCTTTAGACATTTCCCCTTCCTCAGGATAAAATCCCAACATACTTTTAGTGCCAATTGTGCAATTTATTTTGTAAAGCAGGCTTCCTGGAATGAAGAATCTGCCTTCTCCTTGGTTGGAAGCCTCTTCTTGGGGGTGATCCTTGCATCCCCTTCCAAGATCCCCACATCCTCAATTGGAGCCTCTTAGCCCAGCATGATAGGATCTCCACTCATAGGCAATCCTATGGGCCTCTCCTGTGTTCTTTGTTCATGGGGCCGGGCTTCTCGCTTCTGTTCCTGTGTGCAATTCATTATGCACGTCCCCGGATTGTTTTGGATTTCCGCAGGAGTCCCGGACTATTAAGTAGAATGCCCTTAGGGGAAGCAACATCTATTTTACGATTTGATAAGGGTGGTGTCTACCTTATCTTTGAGTCCTTTTTACCTGGCCACTTCATTGATGCTAAGGGATTGCTGTTAGGTTTTCCTTTTCCATTCAGTTCAGGGGCTACAAATTATTGCTGCTTCGAGACATTGTTACTTACATGGCATCTCCTTGATTCTTGCAGATGTAGTTTTAACTGGACTTAGACCTATTGCACTACTCAATAGGTCTTTGCCAGAGGGGACCCCCAAGATTTTTCCGGAATCTGACTTAGGACTTAGGACCGAGTGGGACTAAAGGGGTCAGATGTCCTGGGGGGCTTCTTTCCTGTTAAAAGGATGGCTGTAGATCTGCACTTTGCCCTGCTTTTGGTTTAAAGTGCCATTTTAGCTTCCCTATGTCAGAGATTGATTATTTTTTTTAAACAATGGGTCCACTATGCTAGTTATTTGCTCATTTTATTGAGCACAGAGAGCTTCTTGGCTGAAGCAGCATTGCTTGAATCTTCGTGGCAGGGAGGTCCCTCTTTCTTTTGTGATAAAGCATTTACAGCCTCAACACGAGTTTGACGATAAACCTTAACTTTGGCGGTAACGCTATTACCGCTGCATTTAAGGGCTTGCCAAATCATGGGTTTGGCAGCATTTACTGCCAGCTCTCAGCTCAGAGGCAGTATCCCGGCGCTAATACCACTGGGATACCGCCCATCTCGTGAAGAGGCCCTAATGTTTCCAGGCAATGGATGTCAGCAAAGCCCAGTGTCTTTAAAGGAGGGGCTCTTTCTGCCTCTGAGCTGATTACTTGAGACACATTGCCTTGCATCTCGATTTGCGCAGCGAAAGGAAAAGGTGGTTTACAAACATCAGTATGTTAAGTAAATTCAGCTTGAGGGCTGGTGCCTTTTATATTTGTGAGATCGGGTGTGGGAATGAATGTGCCGTTTGTGTCTGTGTCTATGTCTCTGGTATGAGACAAGGAGGAAAAAGCCGGGAGGGATGAGAGGGACGAGGAGGGCTTTGGGCTGCTCACGGGGGACAGGAACTGATTCAGAGAGGGAAGATTTGTTATTTAAACGTACTTGCCTCCTGTTGCGCTGTGTACCTCTCCAGTCCTCTTCCGGCTCCATGTCTCTTCTCACCGCTTCTTTCCAACCCCCCTCATACTCACTATCCGAACACTCTCCAAACACTCTGCAAAGTTCTGTGTCCAGAGTGAAGGTTTTATGGGATTTCTGAAGTTCTATAGAAAGCAAAGACAGACTTCTCCAAATGCCGCTGCATAATGAATGAACTCCAGTAACTCCTGCAGATTCCAAAATCTCTCCAAACACTCCACTTTTATTTCAGCCTTCCAATCTGTGATATTTTTTCTCTGAGGACATTCTGAGATATAATTGAGTGTCGTCCGCATGGGGTAATGAATTCTGCGTCATTACTGCATCATTACCGCTTAGCGAACGGCTTAGAAATCAGAAAAATAATTGTTTACACAGGTGACATCATCAGTGTCATTGCGCGATCACAATAAAAAGTGGCAATTTTTTCAGACACGGGAAAGATCGCTGAGATCAAAACGCTTCCAGAAAATGTATGGTCTCCAGCTAATATACAAGTAGGACCCTTATCTATCACTGCCTGCACTTTCGCTCATTCCTTGTGAGGGTTAAGGCCCCATTTGACTGGCTCAACTAACTCCTGACTCAGATGTATGTCTCTTCTAGAATTTGGCAGAACGAGCGAAGGGAAAAGGAAAAGACAACTACATACCTTTGCACCTTGAATTAACCTGAGAAATTTCCATCCAGTTGTTGAGTTTTGGAATTGTTTTGATGATTTAAACTAGCGATCAAAACAGCCATTATGATACTTACACAGTTGGGGTATCATTAAATGTAGGAAAATTGTAGGAAAAGAAGTATTGTGGAACATAAGGCACTTTGCGGAGATTCCTCCATCTCAGCCATCACACAGATTAAACCTTTCAGTAAGGTGAGTGATTACAGATACCTTATGGAATTTAGGAATATATTAATAGGAAGAGAGACAGAAGTAGACCGTTTTCTTCATTTAGTGAAGCTCTTTTTCACCTCCTATTTTTACAGAAACACAAGGATACCAGTTGGAAACAGGTATATGAGACTAGGCGACCAATGCCTGAGTTACAGGCAGGTGAGACAATAACAGTACATGACTAGTATTCTTTAAGATTTGAGCACATTAGAAGCAGTTTAGTCTCTAAAAACTGTTTTTTTATCCATAGGGCATTAGCTAAAATCGTCGTGTGAAAAGCGAGAGTAATTGGTCCTTGCAAAGAGCACCACAGCGTTGTAGGTATTTACTGTGATATGAGTGTCAATTGATCAAGACAAGAATATTTAATTCATCAGCAGTTGGGATTATGATTCCAATTTACAATGTGTGTTGAATTGTTTGTGGAGTTAACCAAAGAAAATTCCCCTGATGAAGACAGACACACTCGAAATGCGTTGGGCATGTTCCCTTTTGTGTTTTGTTATAATTAAAGTGGTAACATGAATACAAGTCTTTGCTTTTGATATTTGATATTAGAAAACTACTCCGAAAATGCATACTAATGGATACAAAATATTTTCGCTTGACTTGCATGTTGATATTTATCATAACCATTTGGCGATTAGCCCAAGATAGTATGCAGAGGATGGGAGATCCCAGTTTAGGGAACTCATTTTACTTTGTAAATGCTAAAACCTCTACATTTCCTGCTTTCCCTAATGGACATAATAATGCACTAAGGCATCACCATTGATCAAGTCCTTTCAACAAACTGCTTTGACATCCTTCAATTGCATGTCTCAGTGAGTGAGTAAAAAATATTTCTGTGCAAAATGTCACAAATAATATGCACACTATTACGAAAAAATCATAACTGGATTCAACCCGTCCAAGGCGCAAAACATAACGAAAATCCCTCTTATGCAGTCAAGTCATTGAGGAACAGCACCAGCCATCACAATTCAATTCACATTTACGAATCCTAATCCATCCATGCTTCTCACTAAACTCAGCAGATGGGAATCCCACTTACGTCAAGACTCATTGTGTCTGCGAGGGCCAGACCTTGTCCGCAAGAGGATCTTCAATTAGTCATTTTAAAATACTCAAGGATATGATTGTTCATCAGACTTCCAGCACTTCGAGTGTTGGACTATGTGCACATTAAATATGAACATGCATATTTCAGCTCAATAATTGATGATACCCAATCATTATGCCCAAAATGTACAAAGTATGCCCTTTTTAGTTGGGCTATTAGGTGTTGATTGCGACACCTATAAGCTGTAACGATAGCATTTGAGTACAGCTAGGGCGGAATGGCATATGAGGAGGGACACAGGGTAGGTAGGTCCTGTTTGGTTATGTACCTGCCCATTGCCATGTTAATCCCTGTGGCCATGTCCACCCATTCCTGCCTCTACCTGCCCAAAACATCTCGTCATGGGGGCTCTCTGAGCTCGCTTTAATGAGGGGTTACCAACAGGATTTGCATTAAAAATGCATGCCAGTTTGTTCAAAGCAGTCTTCTGAGAGTTAATGACTTAATTGGAGTTCTAATCACACTGTTGGTGTCGCCTGCTTTCAGCCACGTGACTTATAAGCGCTCTGCATGTCCTTCATTGAAGTCCTGTTTAAAACAAGCATTTGTAAAGTCAACTTATTTTGTATTCACGTTTGTATTAGTGATTTCAAAGGCAGAAAAAATAATAATACAAATATAACTTGTATTCTCACCCCATCCCAGACTAGTTCCCGTTCCAGCCGCCCCTGAAGATCTTTCAGCTTATTAAATCACTTCAAAAAGTGTATAAAGGGATTTAAAGCTGCTTCTTCCCTGCTGTTTAAAAATTAAACTGTTCTGAATGCCTCTTGTTCATGGTGAAGGCCAGTGAAATGTAAGCCTTGCTGTCCTAAGACACAATTCATGAGTTTCCAATGTTATGCAGGAGTTGCTGAGTGCTTGTTGCACAGGGTTGTGCTAATATGAGCTCAGCCTAAAATCTATGAATGGTGACATTCCCCTCACACCCATTGCCTATGTTGCAATATAACTTCCTAACAAGGTAATATGAAGTAACAGGTGACCGGGAAAAGGCTTAAGCAATAGTTTCTGAACCTCTGACCATAGACAAATGTGCGGAAACTCTGACCAAAAGCCACATCTCCCATCTTGAAATCACCAGGCTGTATGCACCCGGATCTATATCCTCTGGGAAATCCTGATTCCTGATTGCTTCCTTCGTCAATCATGGCGTCCCCCGGGTTTCTGATTAACGCCCATGTTTAACATTCTCGAGTGCATTCACAGGCATGGACATGACTATCTCAGCAATTAGATAAAACACTACACCCCTACTCCTGTCCCAAGGCAAATCACCTGCACCCGAGAAAGAAACAGAGAATGTGACCCGTGTTGCACTTGTACCAAGTTTTCCTCACCGTGGAAGGGCCTAGAGGCAGTTCAGTTTGCTGTAATACACCATGCATTTCTCCTCATACGTATATGCTTGTGCGCAAGACATATCCCAACCAAATGGCATAATCTGACCACGTTAATGCTCATTAT
Organism: Ambystoma mexicanum; assembly: GCF_040938575.1. NCBI lineage: Eukaryota > Metazoa > Chordata > Amphibia > Caudata > Ambystomatidae > Ambystoma > Ambystoma mexicanum. The sequence goes on along the minus strand of NC_090935.1, from coordinate 836,859,139 downwards.
GAGGCTGGACTCGTTGGATGCAAATAAAGCCTCCGTTTTTTTTTTTAAAGGCCTTTCAGTTTGATCAAGAGATCTTAAGATTTATGTAATAATTGTTTGGTGTGAACATGTTTCTGCTGCAGAGTACGTACATTCGCCAAAGCAACTTTTCTACCCAGAATTATTTTGGGCACTGTAAGACTCAGACACAGTGGCATGTAAAGTCCACATGAACTGGGAGACTCCAGCCTTTAAGACAAGGTAGCAATACCCTTGAGATGAATGGGGATGCAGAAGTTACTCAAGATCAATAATCGAAACGACTCAGGTAGTTGGCAAAAAAAAATTACTGTTTTAATATCAATTATCTAAAACAGGGAGTACAATGGACACCAACGGACGTCTCAGCGCATTTCTCAATGCATCTTGAAAAAAGCATTCTTTTATAACACAAAATCGTCAATGATGATGTCAACCTACGTATTTACTAACGTCATCCTATGTGGCAAACTTCAAAAACTTAGTGGCTATTGTGATTGGTTCTAAAAGAACATCTAACTATGTGATTCATACTAGCCTAACAAAGTGAAAGAAAGTGATAGGTTTCTTAACATCAGTTGGGGCAACTATGCCCTCCCCTCAAACAAGTCACTATGAGTCTCACTAAATACATGATGTCCCATTGGTTACACAAACTATATGACCCTTAATCATGTTGCCCCCTCTTAGGCAGAATCCTGTGCAGTTCCCTTAGGGAGCACTACAGAAGATTAGGACCGCAGGTGAGATCAATAAATCCCCTTTGGTATGATATGATATGATATGATATGATATGATATGATATGGCATTTGTAACGCGCCTATACACAAGTGTTTCAGTCTGTACCAAAAAGATTTAGTTGGTAGCTGTGGCTGAGCAGTCAGACTTACCTCAAGAGGGAGATGAGCAGTATTCAGGGTTTACACAATAGGCCTTCAGTACTATGGAACAAGGAAACACTGACCAAAGCTTTGTAGTACAAGAATATATATATTTATTTTATACACTTCTAGTTAAACACATCTATCACAGTTCTTAGAGCAAGTTAAATTCGGTCAAAGAAAGTATACACAACTCCCTAGGTAAATTGTAGACAAGTTTGAGCAAGAGTGAATACTGAGCAAAACGCCACAGTATAAACCAAACACAAATGGCACTCTAGCAATTTCTCACAAGGGAGGGAAAGCACAAGTTATACAGAAATATCTTCTTACACACCCTAGCAACACTTTCCATAAGTTTGTGAACCAGATTAAGCAAGGCAGTGCATCAGTATAGAAAATACTTAAATGAAAACTGAGCAAAATGGCATTTCACTAGGTTTAAAAGTGGGAAGGAAAGGGTGGTTATGAGAAGTAGGTGCACCAACACATTTCTAGTTGAGAAGAAATCTAGAGAATGCAGTTCTAACAAATGTAGCCAGAGTCAGTAGGCCTGTGCCAGAGCCAGTGGTACATGGCAAGGGCCATGAAGCAAAATGTTCTTGTAGCTGCAGTCAAGTCTTTTGTTAACGATTTAGAAAAGGTAGATGCAGAAGGTGAAAGACAATGTTAAAAGAGAGGGACAGCCAACCCAACAGGTAGGTAAAGGATTTAAAACACCTTTAGCACTACCACGCAGAAAGGGCGGCTGGTGGAACAATGTACCTAATAAATGAAGAAGTGGCTCCTGCGGTGGCGGTTGTTCCTGGTATGGTAGTTCTTGCAGTTCGGGGGATCCAGCAGACGAAGAGAGGCTCTCGTCGTGGAGGAAGGTTCGAGGTACTGCACTACCCAGGGATGAAACCAGCAGCGGTGCTGCCGAAGAATAGAAAGTATTCTCCTTTAAATCGTGGTACAGGTGGATTGGTGCCTGGCTATCCGGTCTCCGAGTACGGGGTACTGGCGTTTCGACCAAGGCAGGTCCGGGAAGGTGATTGGCAAGCTCAAGGGAAGAAGGCTCTTGCAGATGAAGATCTTCTCTCGTCGTGTTGAGAAAAGTGGTGAGACGCTGCAGCAGGGCTTCACCGGGGCAACGTCTTGCTCTTCCAGTCCTCAGGACCCTGCTTTTATGCAAAAAGATCCCCATTCATACAGCCTAGCTGTCACTCACACAGTGGAGTTGTCATCTTGGCGGGAGACCCTCCAGCCTATCAGGATAGAGTGCGACATGGGTTGCTGAGGCAACCCTGTCCAGGGGTCCTACTCTCCCTCCCACACAAAGGACCCACCCCAGCCAGACTCAGTGGCGCCAAAAGGAGGGCTTCTCGGCAGAAGCCCGCCAAAAGGGCGAACAACGGATCCCCGACCTGGGTTAGGAGTTTAGAGGAAGGCACTAGAAAGAAGTTATATAAAAGTTCTGGAAAATAAAACCTACCGGAGTAAAGTTAATATTAAAATACACCAGCGGTATGTTAGAGGCTGTCAGAAAATGTGGTAGCCTCGAACAATGGGAAAATCCCATTGGGAAATATATGCGGTTGAATATTTACGGTAGCAAGCACTGCCACCAGCCCGAAACTTTTGAGAGAGGAACTGTATGGTACCATCTCAAAAATGAACATAAGGGAAAAGCTATTAACCCTTTCCAGTACCTCCATAGTAAGATGGGTTGTACTGGTTTTGTTCACCAAAATTGACTAGTAAAGTCAATGGGGACTTTACATGCCCTGGGAGACAGTAGTCAGTCCGAGGGTATGGAGTCTATGTTTGGGGGTCGCTACAACACCCCTGTGTCACTGCACAGAGGGTGTTGTGTAACACATGTGAATAAATATGGTTCCTATGGAGGTGAGAGAAACCCCATAGATATTAAACACAAAAATAGCCTAGAACACACATAGCAAAAATGCCTAAGAGTGGGAAAAAGAGTCTCACTCTTAGCAGGAGAGAAAAACAAACCCTTCAAATCCAGCAAAGCTACTGGGGGACTCTATAGGTAAGGGAATTAGCCATAAGATGAGAATTCTCCCTAACACACCCTACAATTGGGTGGCACTCTCAGTACTTTTACACCTATGTTAGCAGCAAGTAGGCTAGGCTTCCAGGTGCTGGTGAGCTAATCTTAACCAGAACTTCCCACCAATTAGCTTATCATCTATCATCACCTCAGTGGTTTGCTGTCAATTAAGGCTTTGAACTTGTCCTTGGGAGTATCCTTTTACTCTGGGGTGAAGACAAGATCTGCCCTCATGCGCAGGTGTGGTCATCATGTTAGTCTTACTTCATCCTTCCACATGACTGAAGACCACAAAATCGAGCTCTAGTGCATTTAAAATACTATTGTCTAATAGACCTCTGATGTCTTACTTGTTTTTGTCCATGTCTTCTGAACAGGATTTGTATCCAATGTCTGCTCGCCACAGCCTGATATGGCCTTGGCTTCTTGGCTTCATCCATCCTCGCTTTCTGAGTTCCACTCCTGTTAATTAATTTGTTTTTAACTGCAAAACACTGGAAAAGAAGCCTTTCTTTTTTAGTCCAGCTCTGCTAAAATACATAGTGGAAACATCCATTATTTACTCACTTTATATATATATATATATATATAAATATATATATATATATATATATATATATATATATATATATATATATATATATATATATATATATATATATATATATATATATGTTGCCGCATGCCACAATCTATTAAATATAAAGCTATCCTCAAGAGTGCTTTGTCTGCTTGCAATTCTTTGTATATGTACACGTGTAAAATGGCTTGATATCTTCATTGTTTCTGTAGCATAATTTCCTTCATCTTGATCCCAAGATATCACTTATCTTTGATACTTTCTTGATGCCTTATAGAATATCTTCATTCTCTTGTCTCTGCATCTCTTCTATGTACGTCTGCTTGCGGTAACATCACCATTCATCTCTTCTATTCAGCTGTCTTGTTTCTTCTGGGATTTCATTCAAATGGCCATCATACTGTCTCATATGCAAGTATGGTTTTCTCAACGGGAACCTTGCTTCCAGGATTCTCCTTGGTATCTGTATGTTCAATGGCTTGGCTCATGTCTCACACTCTGGTTCCCAACATATAAGCAATATGGGTGAAGTGGTTGAGATGGGGGTACTTGGCTCCTTCTCTACACTCCCCCCTCTGGGCGATTCATAGACTATTCTCCCATCATCCTTCATATCTAAACATCCTTCTCTGAAGAAATGCTTCTTTGGGATCCATATATTTATGACTCCCTTCAGGCATCCAGCTGATTTTGCATGCTCATCCTTGTTCCAAGTCATGGGCATGCCCTGTCCACTTGGGCTGCAATAGATCCACTTTCCCACATACTTTTTAACGTTCTTCGGATACAGGAACTTTGTTCCCTCAGGTGCATGGATGTTGGCCTTCACAAAGTCTCTGATTTCTTCATCTGTCAAGTCTCTGGCCTTCCATCCTGGTTCAACATTGATCATGATTTTAATCCATATGGCTTTCTTTGCTGTCTTCTTGCATTGTGTGATTATTATTCTGATCACACAAAATACAAGCAACACCAACACGATCAGGGCTCCAAGGAACTTGAACATGTATGCAATCCATGGTGAAACTCAAGAAAAGATCGATCCAAATCAACTGTCATCGGCAAGTCTTCCACTTCGTCTATCATCTGGACATGTAGTTTCGTCAGCATCTCGATGGCCTCTGTCAAGGTGCCATTCTCGTCATCATGAGACGGTGTCAAGGTGCAACATGATTCTCTGATTTTTGCACAAACACCTCCTTCCATAGCTGGGATCACGTACAAGGCATATCTTTTCTGAAGATACATCAGACATATGGCTCTCAGCTCTTCTCTGATAGCATTGAATCCCTTTATGGTAGTGTTGATTGTCTGCAGCAATTCCCATCTGGTAATCTACAGCCATTTGGTATTTGCTTCAACCTGGATTCTCAGCATGGAAATCATTGTGAATACAGAAGACGACTGGCTGAACAGTCTGTGTTCATAGGGGATGGAGTCAAAAGCTTCCATTGAGTTGGCTGAGAAATAGTTCTCCCTATTGATTCGATTAATCATCTCCACAGATCTCTTCTTCCTAAGGGGAGCATCTGCTTTCGGGAAACTGTCAAGACTTAAGTCACTTTTAGGAATTTCGAAACCTAGAATATGGACATTCACTAGTGATCATCGTCCCCCCCCAATCCTTGGGTAGCATCATATATGCTCTGGATCCACAAGCCCAATAGTGCTCCATGATCATGGCTGTTCCAAGTTTCATTCCTGGTACCTCAAAGATTCAACCACAGTTCTGGTTCTCTACAACCTTTCTTGTGCCATTGTTTCTGAAGCATAGCTTTGCATTCTCCAAAGGCACTATCTGCAAGGATCCTCCTCTATCTTTGAACCAGGTCAGTAGCTTAGCAAGTCTTGGGCATAGAGGTTTTCAGCCATTCTGCACTATGTCAATGGCTGGTTGATAACAACCAATGACCACCCAAGCTTTGCAGATCCCCACTCCTTCTTTCCATCCATCTGGTGATAGCACTGATCCCCAAATTTGCATCTGGACTTCCATCTACGAATTTCTTCTGCAGATGTTCTGGACTTTCCAGTCTTCTGTTTACTTCCCATCTGATTCCAGCTCCTTTCACTCCAAGCATTTTGTATCTGATCACGTGATTCTTAGTATGAGCTCTTAGGCTTGTCTTTGTATCTTGGATATAGTCATCTTCATCTGGATCTGTCCATTCAGTTGCCCATTTGAGATAGGCATCTCGGCCCATGAACTGACCTCTTGTAGGACAGAGTGCTACATGTGAAATATGTGCTGTCTGAATGTCTATTTCAATAGTTATGAAGATTTTAGACTTCTCCATGCTATAGGGCAGGAGCGCACATACAAAGAATTCCTCCTTTGACGTACTTCTTCCCACTTCTTTCATATGCTGATACCATATGTTATTCCCCAAGTGTGCTGTACTGTTCAGGTAATCATTCAACTCATGATCATCCACCCTAGCACTTCTCTTAGGTCGTGTTCTTTTCTTTCAAGCTTCTCTAACCATCTCTTGCAATATGTCAGCATAGTACTTCCTTACTGGACCAATCATAGAAACATTTGTCAGTGTGTTGGGTGCTTTTATGTGTGCTACCTGTGTGGGAGAGAGTTCCAGAAGCTTCATCCTTTTCACATAATATGCAGGCATAAAGATGTCTTGCATAACCTCCATACGTGACCTCCGTCTAAAGGGTAACCCAGGCTTATTCATCACATGACCAGGTGCCCTCGTGTGTATCTCTAGAGTAGGAACAATTACATAAGATTTCGGCTTCCTTGAAGTTGCCATGTCTGCACCCTCCTTCTGTATAGGAAGATTCACAGAACTCTTTGCTCCAATTGCGTCTCTGTTGTAAGCAGTACATACTCTAAGTGAGAGCAGTATCACTATGAACACAATGCAAGTGTAAATCACGTATAAGTAAGCTCATTTACAATAGCTTCTTGCACATCATGGACGTCTCTCATGATCTATCATGATGATGTTGCTATTGATGCTGCCCATTCTTACTCTTTTTTAAGGAAGGACAACTGATTTTTAATCGGGCAACACCATGCAATACTCTGGAAGCTGCTGAGTCTGCTTCACAAGTTCCTAGATCAGCTTCAGCTGGCTGATTATATGACTATGAACAGAAGCTCCCAATGTAGATAATGAATCGTCCTTTTACCAGTCGACATGTGGATGCCTTTTCTGCAAGACGTAGAAAACTTCAGTTAGTAGTCTCTGAATCTCTTCCTCCAAAAGTCTCATTCAGTTCTCAGTGTTCTCTCAGAGTAAAGGTTCACCTGTCTTATTATGTCTCTCAGTATTTCTCTAACTGCTGTATTATTCTTTGGCTACCTCAGGAACATGCGGACATCAGTTACTCTCCAAATGAGATGTGGGAGATGTGGGCATTGCTCAATCAGACAGGTGAAGTCTACCAGTCTATGTGCATTATCAGCTGATAGAGGTATTTGTGTTTTCCCCACGGTACTCAGGAAGCTGAAGAACTTGCTTTATTATAGCTACAAGCAATCTCCTCATGATTGGGCCAGGTTTAGGATATTGCAGGAACAGATGTACATTAGTAGTTCTCCCCACAAGCGCAGGGTATGCAAGCAAAATGAACAACAAAACTGCATGAACGATCTGTGGAACGTTGTCATTAGGCACCACCATGGGCACCTTCGAAAAGAAATTCAGTGAGAAAGGAATCGGGAAACTGTTCTCTCTTCCAGTCATCAAAAATGAACTCCAAATCTGGCATGCTCTCCTTCTCGACCAAGACTTAAATGTGTCTCAGTCCAATGTCAACAAAGTCCTGTGGCTCAGAAACAAAATAGCTTCCCTTAACTCCTTTTCTAGTGACTGAAAAGACTGTCCCAAAATAAGTCACAGTCCAATATACTCTTTGAAAAGACTGTCCCAAACTAAGCCACAGTCCAATATACTCTTTGTCTGTTTAATCAATAGCTTCTACGTCCTTCTTCCTCGTCATAAACCTAATCTGCATGTGCTGTGGTTCTTCCACGATGCTTGCTTCCGATGGGGGTGTGGGTGAATGGGGGTTCTCCAGCATAGATTTTCATGTCTTTTAGAAATATCCAAGCGCGTCTGCCTTGTACCTTGACTGCAGACGGTGTCATGTTTTCCACCATGAATGGGCCATTGAAACTCGGCTCGTGCCACTTTCTTGTGAAGTTACTGATCACCGGGGAAAAGTTTGGGAAGACATAGTTCTTTAACTCTGGTTGCTGTAATATCCCCTTCTGGGTTCCAAGTAGCCCCACCCCCTTCGCTTGAGCTGATCTGAAATGACAGAGATCCTTGAGGTCATGCATGTTAAGTAATCACGTAACTCCTTTGCTAACAATTCTGCTGGTTTCTGGGCATCACTTCTGGTACTAGATGGAGGTATGAGAGGTGTCCTCATTCGCCTCCCAGTCACTATTCCATGATGGGTAAGACAGTGGTCTGAACCTGGTTGATTTCTCAATGCATACAATGCCAGTGGTAGGCAATACAGACATCCTTTCTTCAAGGTGAGCTTCAATTTGGCTATTCCTTGTTTAAGAAAGCCATTGAGTCTCTCACAGATTCCTTTCACTTGTGGTTGATAAGCTGATGAAAAATTGTGCTTTATATTAAGCAGCAAGCTTATCTGTTCAAGGACTTCATTAACAAAATGAGGGCCATTATCTAATCTTAATACTTCACATATTCCTCATCTAGGAAACACGTCTTGTACTAAAAATGTTGCTGCACAGGTGAAGTCTGGGTGTGTACATGGACCAGCCTCAATCCACCTTGAAAAGGGACATAACACTACAATCATATATCTGTATCCATTGCATATTTGCAGCATGTCAACATAGTCGATATGCAAATGTTGAAAGGGACCATAGGTTTCGGAACAACTTCTCTAACTGTGCGCAGTTTGTGCCCAGCAGTAAACATTTGACATACGATACAGTTTACTACATAAAATGCAACGTGTTCTACCAAATTTGGAACTAACCATCCCGCCGCAATTGTTACGGTGAGGCTCTCTCTAGTTACGTGCGCAGGATAGTGTAGCTGCTCTAACGCCACTCTTAACAAGGCTACAGGCATCACCGGTTTACCGGTGCTGTCTTTTCACCACAATGCTTCGGAAGGGTTCAATGAACATCCCCTCCATGTCCACAGGTCATTCTCATCCTGAGGCGCTTCCCCTTGGATCTCTACAAATTGGGTCCTAGACAAGTCATTATAACAATCTGAAACACTCATCATCACCACCATGCTTTCATTCACATGAGGCGTATTAAACTCCATAATGTTTTCTGAACATGCAACTTGTTCTGCTACCTCATCTGTCTTTTGATTTCCATGTGAGATAAAGTCTGTCCTTTTAGTGTATGCTGCACACTTAATGACTGCAATGGCTACTGGGAGTTGGTGTGCTTTAATAAGTCTGTCCAATAAGGCTGCATGCTGCACTGGAGTGCCGTCCACTCTGAGGTAGCCCTTCCTTTTCCAACGTGCTAAACCTGCGTGCACTGTTGATGTCACATAGAGGGAGTCACTGTACACTGTTACTTCCTGGTTTGCATGATTCTCAAGAGCGGCATTCAGCGTCACTAATTCTGCAGCCTTTGCCGAAAAGTGAGACAGTAGTCGTGCACTTAACAATACTTCAAACTCTCCATTGGCCATGTGCTTCACCATAGCAGCACCTGTATATCTTTGTCCATCATTTTGATCGATTCTAGAAGAACCATCAATAAAAAGAATCTCCCCAGCAGCCAACGCATTTTCCTTCACCCTGGGGAGTTCATCATAGAATTCATCATAGTTCGAGCAATCATGTGTATCCTTGTCCTCTGCCATTGGTTCTGCTACAAACATGGCAGGATTCACTACTCTGCTTCGAACTATCTTAATCACTGGATTTGATATGACTACCTTTTAGGCAGAAGCCCTTTGAGAAGTCAACGTGCCTTTAGGTTTTTTCCAAAATGGCAAACAAAGCAGGTTCAACAAATAACGTCATAGAATACCCCATTATTATGCTGGCAGCCTTCTCAATGGTGAACGCGGAAGCTGCCAAAGATTGTTTGCAAGGAAAATTACCCCTCATTAATGTGTCTAAAATCCCACTGTTATAGGTGTTAGGGAAAATTCTCTTAGAAAGGCTAATTTCCCAAACCGAGAGAGTCCCTCAGCAGCTTTGCTGGATTTTTGGGGTTGTTTTTTTCTCCTGCTAAGAGTGAGACTCTTTTGTTCCCATGATTTGAGGTATGTCTTTGACTTGGTATGTGCTTATGGGCTATGGGGTCTTTTACTCCATGGGGTATCATCTGTTTTGGTATATGCGTTACACAGTACCTCAGTGCAGTAACACAGGGGTGTCATAGTGACCCCCAAACATAGACTCCATACCCTGGGACTGACTCCTGTCTCCCAGGGCATGTAAAGTCACCATTGGCTTTTTTGTCCAAAATTGTGAACAGAACCAGTACAAACCATCATATTGTGGAAGTACTGGAAGGGGTTCATTAGATTGCCCCTGGGTCTGTTTCCAAGGGGGCACTGTCCAGTCCCCCCTTGTTGACTTTCTGGCTAGTAGCAAGAGGGGAGAAGCTGAGCCATCTGCAACGATGACACCACCGGTGGAGCCCCGCTGCAACAACCTCACCACTTACCCAACGACAAGAGGAGATCAACTGCTGCAAGAGTCTCCTCCCTCTGAGCTGGTGGGAACAACCCGTTTGACATTCACCTTCCAGGACGTCCCTTGGTCAAATCGCCAGTGCCAAACACCCGGTGGCCGGATAGCCAAGCCTCAGTCCACTGGGACCGCGAATAAAAGGAACGCACCTTTAAACCGATCAAGCAACTCAGCGGCTGGTCTCATCCCTGGGCAGTGCAACGACTCCAAGTTTCCTCCTCGACAAGATCTTCTCCTTCCCTGGTCGAAACCACGAACTGCACCCGCTGCCAGGATCAACTGCCACCGCTGGAGCTTCCTCACTTTTAAAGGTACTGTGTTCCACCTGGCCTCCCTTTCCACGGATTGCTAAAGGTGACCCTTAAATCCTTGGCTTTCCAACTGGGTTGGCCCCGCGACCTTCTAACTTTACCTTTTGCATCAAACCAACCTCTTTTGAACATTTTTAGCAAAGACTTGAATGCATTTTTAAACTGTGTGATCTTGGGCACATTTCGCCTTGCTCCATTTAAAGTGGCTCTGGCTTATGAACTTTGGCTTTACAGTAGACCCTGCCTTCACTAGCTTGCTGTGGTCTTAGAAAAGTGTTGGGACCTGTTTTATTTTCAACCTGTCTTCTTCTCTCCCTCTAACTTAATTATTGGAGTGCCATCTGAGTTAAGCGCTCGCATCTGTTTTACAAATAGTGATGTTTTGACCTAGACTTGTCTAATAATTATTAAGGGAGGTGTGTATACTTTTTCTGATTGTGTTTGAATTTGCTTTGATCTATAGTGCTTAGTGTATTTCCTAAAGTGTGTTTTAAATAAATAATTATATACTTTTGATACCAAGCTCTGGTCAGTGTTTGCTCCACTGTGTTTCTGGCCCTATTGTGTATCCTCTGTATACTGCTCTACTTATCTTGAGAGAAGTCTGACTGCTCAGCCACAGCTACCAGGTAAATCTTGGTGGTGCAGACTGCTACCAATTGGGTTTACTGCTTACTCCTGTAGTCTTAATCTTTTTGCAGTGTTCCCCAAGGGAACTGCACAGGATTCTGCCTAACAATAGGCAAGGGGCTTGTACCCCAACATGCTTCTCTGCGTGAATACAGCTGTCATAACGGTGCCATTAGTGTGTGAAAACAAAACTAATTCCTCAGCATAATTGAGAACCCCTAAAACTGGGGCTGTGCAAATAGCATTTTTCAACTCATCAAACCCTTCTTCCGTTTCCTCAGTCCAGGCAATTTTTTCCTGATTTGCCTGTGCTTTCTTCAGAGCTTGCAGCAAGGGCCTTATGTATGAACTGTAATCAAAGACCCATGTTCTTACATAGTTACACAGGGCCTCATCACAACTTGCTATTAGCGCCGGCGCTATCTGCCCTACAGCCGAACCCCCCGGCGCTAATAGCGTTGGATCACGAGTTCGGCGGTAATGGTATTTCCCATTCCCCATTGAGCCCATTCGGGAATGCCCCATTCCCCATTGGGCTCAATGGGGAAATGTCACGCTCATACCGCCGGCGGATTTCCACCCAGCTCAGAGCTGTCGCGAAATCCGCCGAAGCCCTGATTTGGCAGACCCTTAAATCTGGCGGTAGGGCTATTAATAGCCCTACCGCCAGATTTAAGGGTTACCGCCAAAGTCGTGATGAGGCCCACAGTCCCAAAAATCTCTGCATGTGCTTTATTGTGAGTGGCTTTACTGTTTTCAAAATAGCCTCAGCCCTCTCAGGAGTAACTTTCTTTCCCTCGTGCAAAATTAACTGGCCTACGTACAGTATTTCTTCTTGACAATACTGCAATTTCTCCCTGTCTACTTTATATCCTTTGTCTGCAAGAATAATCATTAACTGGACTGAATCACATCTGCACTCTTCCTCTGAGATGCTAGAGACCATTAGGTCATCCACGCACTGCATCACAACACTTTCCAATTCAATATTGCTTAAGTCCATCTACAGCACTCTATTGAAAATCGACAGAGACTCACAGTACCACTGGGACGGTCGAGTACTGTTCAGACAAGTTTGTCTGTATGTGAATGACAGCAGATCCTGTGAGTCTTTATACAATGGAATTGAGACAAACACTTTTTTCAAGTCAATCACAATGAAATATTGTGCCTCAACAGGGATATTGCATAAGATTGTCGCAGGATTAGGAACTAGCGGGAACTCAGCCTCTACAATCTGGTTAATTGGGTGACGTTCTTGCACTAAACGCCACAACCCCCTTTCCCTTTTTTCACAGGATAATTAAGCAATATGCCTGAGCGGCGGGGGCATTACCAACTCAGGTAATGCCCCGGGGCTTCGCTCGGGCCTTAACGAAGGACCCGGGGCATTACCAGAGTCGATAATGGGCCCGCTGCAAGGGGCATATAGCTATTAGTACCCCAGCCTGCAAAAACTGCGTGACCGGGGCACTAAAAGCTGCAGCGTTTCGGGGAAAAAAAAAAAGACGTCAAAGAAAATGGCCACCATAGAAAGGGAAAACGGAGTCCGGTTTCCCTTTCCCTGGTGGCCATCGGGAGCAGACGTGCTGGAAACAGAAGCGTTTCCAGTGCGTCCGCTCCCAAAAAAATAGAAGGTAAGTGGGGTTGGGAGGGGGGAAGGGAGGGAAAAGGGAGAAAAAAAAAGAAACAAAAAAAACGTACCTGGGTCCCTGGCGGGGGACGATGGAAGTCTCCAGCCGTGTGGAGGCTCGGAGCGGTGATGGCTCCGCTCCGAGTCTTCACACGGCTGGAGGCTTTCATCGTCCCCCACCAGGGACAAAGGCATAGAAGGTAAGTGGGGTGGCGAGGGCAGGGAGGTGGGAGGAGGGAGGGAAGGAAAAAAAAGCCTTACCTCTTTCCCCGGTGGGGGGCAAAGGTAGCCTCTCAGCCTTGGGGAGGCTCAGAGCGGGGATGGCCCTGCTTCGAGCCTCCTCATTGGCTGAGGGGCTGCCATGCCCCCCACTGGGGACAAAGGTCGTGGAATCCCAACAGAGGGATTCCCGGCCTGGTAACGACTCGGCGTGGGCCAATCAGAATGGCTCTTTCATTCTGATTGCGCCCTCGCCGGGTACTAAATTGCGGTATTACACAGTGACACTGACGACACTAAGATACCCTGTTGCATCACAGCAGATTTAGTCTTAAAATTCATTTTGCCTCTCGACACATGGGATACTGTCATGATCAAGGTAAGATTGCTCCTGGTCTCAATTTAATCTTAATTTCTCCAACCCACTTCAATAGGCCTACGTCATAGGGACCTGTTGTACATAATGAAATTCACACTTTCGCCATGTCTTCATTGAAATACTCGGGACGTTTCTGCGCTAGCATCATTTTTGGAGGAACCTCGCATATAATTGCCCATACCCACAAAGTGATGCTCATTTTGAATACTACTTTGTCATCTGACAGATGGTCTCCAAACATTTCCTCATCAGTGATGTCAGTCAATCTATAACCTTCCCCAATGGCAATCACTGTGCTCCATCATCTGCCTTCATAATCATTTCCATCAAGCAAAGCCATTTGTCCTTGCACTATTGCTGCTTGGAATTCTAATGGAAAGACTTGCCCTTCCTTTTCATCCATATGCATCTTTGGCCTAAATAAAAATTCATAAATTATTCTCATAGTTCTGCCCACTAAACCTGGTAGCCATGTTAACAGAATGTGGACCCCATAGTGAACAACACCTGGTTCGAATGGTACTCTTTGTATGGCCATTTGTCCTTCAAATGACATAATAAATTCACTCACGTTCAAATGATGCATTCCTAGTGTTGAACATACTATGCCTTTATCAGTGAACAAAATCGTCATGTTCAATTTGGTCATTAAATCTCGACCTAATTTATTATACAGGTATCTGCCTTGAATATAACAATGGCACAGACATGTCACACTCCTATAGAGACTGGCAATTCTTCAGTAAAAAGAACTCTACTTGTAGTTCCTGTGAAACCTTGAGTATTTATGGCATTTACAGACATCAAAAATGTCCCCTCTCGTACACATGAGCATGTTGTACCCATGTCTACTAAATAAGAAAAGATTTGCCTCCTATAGTGACGTCAAGTCCCGTTTCCTCTAGAGCATTAGGCGTCACTGATAGTATCGAACACATCAAGTCTTCCAGTGAGCTGTCCTATTGTGGATATATTCTCATTCACAGACCTGTGAAAGGATTCTATCCATCAAAAGTAACACCCCCTCTTCTAGGAGTCATTAACGGACCCATGCTTGTGCTTTGCTGTATCTGCATGGGTGACTGCTTTGACTGTCCTTGTGGTGGATTCATTGTTACCTGCTGTGTTTGTAAATCTTGTTGCATTCTCAGTTCTTGTGTTTGCTGCACTGTCTGATTCAGAGCAAACCCTCTCCATCCATTCTGCTGTGAATATGCAGGTGGGTTTGTGGTCCCCACTCTTGAAAATTGCACATTTTGCACAAATCCTTGACCTCTACATGTGCGAGCAAAGTGCCCTGACATATCACATATCCAACATATAGGAGGAGGTCTCCTAATTTTCCCCTCCTGCATGCCTTGACTATCATTCTGCATGTTTTGAAACCCACTTTGATTGTTCTGGAAGTTTCCCTGATTATTCTGGAAAGATCTACCCCGAAAGCCTCCCCTTCCCTGTGGTGCAAACCCATTATTACCTTGATCGTACTATCTTTGGTTATTCAACTTCAGCATGCTTGCTGCTTGCTGTGAACTCAATCCATCTCCACTAGTCAACATTGCCACTTCAATGGCGCACTTTGTTTTTTCTGCACGAACTTTGCCTCTTCACCTTTCAGAACATGTCTTTCTTTTGATGCTTCTTCTCTTGCAACAGCCTGCAATAATGCGTGATGGTCAGCTGAATCTCTGACCATGGCTTTGCTTCCATGCCCACTCATTTCTTGAGCTGCTTTTGTACTGCTTCTGGCAGCCCTTGTCTCAATATATGATAAAATACAGGTATTGAATTCCCCCAAGCCTTGCGTGTCTCCAAAGCCCATTGTTCTTGGAAATTCTGAATATAAACAATAGGAGCACCCCCTTCCTGCATCTTTTTGCCATTATAGCTCCCATTTCTGATATGTCCGGATGCAGTACTCTAAGCACTTTCCAGATCGCCGCCCTGCAGTTATTGAACGGTGCTCGATCATGAGCAGTGTGTACCATAGTAACCCTGGAATACCCTGCTCTTGACCAAACGTCATTATCCCTTTCCCCAAGGATAGCAATCAGGAGACCTTTAATGTCCCCGATAGCCAACGTGTTTCCTCCTGTCATATTCTCTAACTCATGTATTCATTTCCCAGCGCCAAAAGTTAAATTTGGGAGTTTACTCCTTAAATTATACTTATCCATCTGTGGCCAAGGTATATACTTTGGCCTGGCTCCCCCTTTTTTCTAACAGGGGAAACTATGACACCCCAAACTCACACTAGTTCCCCATCGTCTGTCTGTTCATAACAGGGACAATGGGTCTGCACCGCTTTCTCCCTGGCAGTGACCTTAACCTGCTCACATAAGGTGGCAAGTCCCTACTCTCACCATGGGATCTAGCTGCGTCAGTGATTCTGATGCCTGAGATTTGGGTATGTCTAAATCCAACCATCATACTTCCTTGTTCATTGAAAAACACCCTTCAGTGCCACATGTATTGCCTTCCTCCTCCCATGGAAGGGGGTCCTGTCCTCGTCTGCCATATACTGTCCCCAACTCATGTGACTTCTCTCTTCTTAATCTCTATTCAGAGTCAGTCTGTCTAAAGACAGCTCCTTTGGCTCAAAACTACATGAGGCTCCTTCTTTATCGTACAAATGTCTACTCTCGAGTCGATAGTATTTACCCTTCCCCTACAGTACTTTCTTAGTCCTCATATCATGATAGACTTTATCGGTTGCATCCCCAATGCTTCTAAAGTCAAACTCATCCTCTAAATTTGCCCTAGACGGACCTGCTATTGGCTCATGTACTGGGAAAAACTCTTCTGTGTCCTCCCATGCACTACTGTATTAGGATCTATTACTTCTTCTTCCGTGCATTCAAGATCATTTTCGTTTTAGTTCATCATCAAACTCTCTTTGTTTCCTTGCTTCCTCTCTTACCCTTTCTTCCTCTTTTCTTTTCAAATCTCTCCTCTCATTAGCCCTTCGTATCTCTTTGTCTTTCCGTCTTTGTATTCTTTTATCCCTTAATTTCTCTTCCTCCTCTTCCTCTCTCTTTCTAACTCATCTTTCTTGTCTTTCTCGTTCTTTGATTGCCCTCTGTCTATTATCATACTTTCTTTGCTCCTCTGCTCTTTCCTGCTTTTTCAGTTGCTCATCTTGGTACAACTCTTCCCATCTTTGTCTATCCTTCCTTTTTGCCCCATCTACTTTCAATCTTTCCTCTCTCTTTCCATTTTGTCCTGTTCACCTAGATCTTCTCCTTGCCTTATGTCCTCAATGCTCTTACCATCGAATTTGAGCAAAATCGGACCACCCATCCATTCATTCTGTATAAGTTCTAACTCATCATTCTTAACTTTTTCTCCTTTCCATCTCTTTATTTCCTATCCTATATCTAAGGATGCACTTGGTTGATCACGTCTCTCCTTGTTGCGTCTCTCCTTGTCCCTTGGGACCTTAGGGATTACATCTCTCACATTAATTTTCTCTGGGTCATCGTTGCTTCTTTGCACAGGTGACTCATATGCCGGGTTGCTGTACCCTGTCGCTGCCTTAAGCTCCATCAATGGGTGCAACCCGTCATCTTTCTTACTATCGCTGTCTGCTTCAGGCACAGCGAGGGGAGCAGAAGGCTCCCCACCCCCCTCTTTGCATACATTCAATATCCTGTCTTCAGGAGGTGGTTATTTCCTCTAAGCTCCAGAGCTCTAAGCTCGGTAATCATTTATCAAACCTTTTTCCTGTGTATGCTGCAGGCAAATATGTCGTCATATGCTGCAAAACTGCCTTCAATAGTGATCCCCCTTGTAGCCATGGCATGAACATTCTCTCTGCCGTGCCCTTAACCCATTCTGCACTGCACTGCTTAAGTTTGGGTGAGTGTTTCGGCAACTGTACAAGGGAAATAATATCCTCCATTTTGAGTCATCACCCTTGACTGTCAATACTCACTTTTTCTCTCTGCAAATTTTCAAAAATACGTTTCAGAAAAACAAAACAATATGAGTGTGCTCCAATCGTCGCAGGCTCCAAAACCTTCTATATCACGTTTTTCACTTTAATCTACTTTTTCACTAAACGCCATCAATTCAATTCCAATAATAAATCATGAATTCTTAAATCTTGTCTTTTCCTTTTTCACATCTATCATTTCCTCTATTGCTTTTTCATCATATACAGTCACATAAAATGAACAGACAAATGGACATACTCGACCAGACATATATATCTCAGTCTTCTCTTCAAGACTTATCCTAACCCTCAATACCCCAATTAGGATGTAAACTGTTCTCTTTAAACTTGTCTTTAACCAAGTTTGTGGCCTACGTAACTCATAAATAGGGCTCTAGAAAAGATTCCTTCTGTTACGTCTTTACAACGCAGGAAACTGGGCATACTCTTTATTTTGTCACCTTCCCTCACAATATCTCTTAATTGCTTGGCCTCTCCTCACGTCAATTACTTATAATTCAAGGCTCATCGTTCTCAAGGTACTTTGCCCCAACAACCCTCCTTTGCTCATTTTTCCCTTATCACTTTCTCCACTCTCTGCCCATTCACAATTTTGCCACCTGACTCAGTTTTTACTCACAATTTGCTTTTTTTGACATCCGACTCTCGGGATCGTCCGCCTCTTTATCAGCCTTTTCAACTTTCCATTTGTTCAGCTTCCTTTAGACGCCGGCAGGGTATAATGTCTGAAACCAAGGGACCCGTCTCACCTAGCTTTCAAGCCTGATAATTAAAAATGTTTCCCTATCTTTAGGGAGCTTCACGTCCTTTCAGCCAAATGGTAGAGGTTATGCGATATTTCCATGACCCCAAAGCCTACTATCTCAATGGATTTTTGACCATCTTCTGCTGCCACGTGAACTGGGAGACTCCAGCCCTTTAAGACGAGGTAGCAATACTCATGAGAGGAATGGGGATGCAGACGTTACTCAAACATCAATAATCAAAACGATTCAGGTAGTTTACAAAACAATAACTGTTTTAATATCAATTATCTAAAATTGGGAGTACAATGGACATCAACGGACATCTCAGCCCATAGTTTCTCAATGCATCTTGAAAAAAAGCATTCTTTTATAACAGATAATCGTCATTGATGACGTCAACCTACATATTTACTAACGTCATCCGAGGTGGCAAACTTCAAAAACCTAGAGGCTATTGTGATTGGTTCTAAAAGAGCACCTAAGTATAGGACCCATACTAGCCTAACAAAGTGAAAGAAAGTGATAGATGTTCTTAACATCAGGTGGGGTAACTAAGTCCTCCCCTCAAACAGGTCACTATGAATGTCACTAAATACACAACGTCCCATTGGTTACACAAACTATAGGACCCTTAATCGCATAGCCCCCTACAATTGGTTGGCACTCTAACCTCCGTCAGAACTTTTCCACCTACATTAGCAGCAGACAGGCTGGCTTCCAGGTGCTGGTGAGCTAGTCTTAACCATAGCTTCCCACCAATTAGCATATCATCTATCATCACCTCAGTGGTCTGCTGTCAATTAAGGCTTTGAACTTGTCCCTAGGAGTGTTCTTTTGCTCTGGAGAATTCAGGCGAGTGAAGGCACGCTCTGCCCTCATGCGTAGGTGTGGTCATCAAGATCATCCAACTTCCTCGTTCCACGTGACTGAAGACCACGAAATTGAGCTCTAATGTATTTAAAATACTATTTTTGAATAGACCTCTGACGTCTTCCTTGTTTTTGTCCATGTCTTCTGAACAGGAGTTTCATTTTATCACATCATTTGTATCGAATGTCTGCTCAACCCAGCCTGATATAGCCTTGGCTTCTTGGGGTCATCCAGCCTCGTCTTTCTGCGTTTCACTCCTGTTAATTCATTTAATTGTTTTTAACTGTGACACACTGGAAAATAGGCCTTCCTTTTTCAATCCAGCTCTGCTATAATAATAGTGCAAACATCCATTCTTTACTCGCTCCTATATATGTATACGTTGGCGCATTCGACAATCTATTCACTATAAAGCTAGCCTCAAGAATTCTTCGTCTGCTTGTGTTTCTTTGCATATGTACACATGCAAAATGACTCAATATCTTCATCATTACTGTAGCATAAGTTTCTTCATCTTGATCCGAAGATGTCACTTACCTTTGATACTTTCTTGATGCCTTATAGAATATCTTCATTCTCTTGTCTCTGCATCTCCTCTATGTACCTCAGCTTGCTTCACCTGGCAGTGATGTCACCATTCTTCTCTTCCATTCAGCTGTCCTGTTTCTTCTGGGATTTCATTCAAATGGCCATCATACTGTCTCGTATGCAAGTATGGTTTTCTCAATGGGAACCTTGCTTCCAGGATTCACCTTGGAATAAGTATGTTCAATGGCTTGGTTCGTGTCTCACACTCTGGTTCCCAACATATAGGCAATATGGGTGAAGTGGTTGAGGTGGGGGTACTTGGCTCCTTCTCTACACCCAGAAAAGTCCACGTCAAACCCATTGATGCCATTGAGGCCCAAGACATCTTCATCAAAGATATTGACAACAAAATCAAGTTTGCTGACAACTCCATCAGTACCATTGCCAAGAAAGGATTTTTTTTAAATCTCTCATGTTGATTGATGAAGACAATTAGCCTTCAGATGACAATGAGCCACCTTTTGGATTACAATATGGCACACCTAAAGTTCCTGATAGTTTTATATTGGAGGATTCTAGGTTGCAGGACCTGCATGATAATTTACAAACAGCCAGTGGGGTGGACACCTCACCAGAATTGGATTTTGGCAAGCCCCACCCAGATGATCATGCAGGTGCCTCTTACAGGCAATTAATGACCAGCGTCACTGATTTTCTCGGATGGAGCAGGTCTTCCCTCCCGTTCAAACAGAATGACCTCACAGATATCCTGGACAAAGGTCCTCAAAAGGATCAAATCCTACCTTTTTATGTCGCTCTAGAAAAGAAAGTAGGTGCAAACTGGGAAGCATCAGAATCAAGTCCAGCAGTCAATACATATGTGACAAAAAAATATAACCCATCAAGTAGTGACCCCAGCTATTTGTCTAAGCATCCTACCCAAGAAGTCTAGTGGTGCAAGCAGCAACCGCTACCTTCAAACAAGCTGTTTTTCTGATCATTCCACCAGATACAGATGATAAGCATGTAGATGCCTAGTCAAGGAAATACTTTTCTGCTAAGAGCATGGCACTCAAGTCTGCCAACTCAACATGTGCCTTTGCAAAATGTACCTTCACCCTATGGGACTGTGTATCCATGGCAGCTGAACATATTATAGAGACGGCTTCCTGGCAATTTTAGAATATGGGAAAGAGGCCATGTGTGAGTCTCTACAGTCAGGATTGGATTCTGCTGACAGTATTAGCAGAGCCATAGTGGAAAGAACCATGATACGCAGGTTTGCATGGTTTAGGAAGTCTGTATTTACACCAGACGTGCAGTCTAGACTCCATAATATGCCTTTTGATGGGTGTCATCTTTTTGGCAGCAAGGCTGACGAAAGCCTTGAGAAGCTGCAGAACTTGAAGGCGGCAGCCGAGTATGTAGGTGCCGCATTCAGGCAGCCTGAACCTTTTCACCCCAGTGGACCTTCTTGGAAGGGGAGATCCTTTCGCTACTATTCTTCAGTTGGACGAGAGAGAGGAATGGCTAGTCAAAGTGGCCAAAAAGATTCCCTCATGGTGGACGAGGGAGAGGTGCACAGCCTGCCCAAGCAACAGCTACTTTACCATCAGCCGCTGCTTCAGCCATCTCAAAACCTTTATGAGGTCTTGTCTCATGGAACTCCAGTGGGAAGCAGACTGTCTCAGCATCTGAAAGAATGGCGGGGTATTACTTCAGATACTTGGGCATTAGAAACCATAGACCAGGGTTACTGCCTCCCCTTCATTCAGATGCCTCATAATTCCACCAGGAAGCCTTTTCTTAAAGGTTCCTGATCCGTATCTTTTGCATGAAATGTTCAGCCTGCTAGAGAATGGTGCTTTAAATACAGTAGCTGTAACGGAGAGGAACAAAGGATGGTATTCTCCATATTTCCCAATCCCCAAGAAGGATGGAGAACTGAGACCCATCTTGAACCTAAGATACTTGAACAAGTTTCTCAGGAAGGACAAGTTCAAGATGGTCACACTTTCTCAGATCCTTCAGGTCCTCCAACTCCAGGTTGGATGGTGCCATTGGTCCTTCAGGATGCTTATTTTTGGTATCAGGTAATATTATCCCCACCAAAAATATTGCCGTATATATGGTCGTCGGGAATGGCCATTGGTGATATTTTTAGAGGGTATAATATTAGTTTTTATTGGGAGCGGGGGTTGCGGGGGTGCCCCCGCTCCTTTTAAAATAATACAGGGGTTGCGGCGGTGTCGCCCGCAGATTCCATCCCTTAATTCCACCACAAAAATATGGCAACATTTTTGTATGGCGATAGTTTTGCAGGAATATTAACACATGGAACTTTATTTTCCTGTGCCAATCCATCTCACATGAGGTTGCCGTTGGCGGTTCTCATTATCATTTTTGAGTTCTGCCACTCGGGCTGGTGTCTGCCCCGAGGGGATTCACCAAACTGATGGCAGTGGTGACAGCGAGTCTCAGGAGAGGGGGGATTCACGTCTAACCCTATCTGGATGATTGGCTGATCAGGGCACATTCTCCCAAACAAGTCCTGGATCATCTCAGCATGACAAGCCACTCTCTACACAGACTGGTCTTCTCCCTCAATTACAACAGGTCCCACATAATACAATCTTAAATGCTCCAATTCACAGTAGTTGTACTGGATACATCCTGGTGAAAGCCCTCACACCCGAGGTGATGGCTCAACACATTCTGCAGATGGTCACCAAAGTTCAGAGTGCCCAGCATCTCCCGGCCATTGACTTCTTGAGGTTGCTTCAGCTGATGGCATCCTGCATTTTCCTAGTGCCAGAGGCTCAACTGAGAATGAGATCCCTCCAAGTAGGTTCTCAGAACACAGTGGTCTTAATTATCTGGCGACATGACACACCTACTTCAGATTCCAAACATGGTCGCACAGGACCACTGTGGTGGGGCTGCGAGGACAATATCTGAAGGGAGAACCTTTTTGGCAACCATGGCGGGAGATAACGGTAGTGACGGATGCCTCACTCACAGGTTCGGGCATCCATGCTGACAATCTGACAATCAGCGGTCATTAGTCTTCATCGGAGTCCAAACTACACATCAATCATTTGGAGCTGAGGGTGATCACACTAGTGCTGAAGGCCTTTTTTGCCCTCTCTACGGGAAAACAATGTCCTGATAATGACTGACAACACAGTGGCCCTGTATTACCTCAACAAGAGAGGAGGAGTAGAGTCGCTACCACTGTACAGAGAGGCAATGTAGCTGTGGCTCTGGGCAATACAAGACAGAATCTCTCTATCAGCACTTAACCTAGCTGCAAAGAAGAACATGGTGGCAGACGCTCTGAGCAGGCAGAGCATAGTCACCCACCAGTGGTAACTAGCTCAGGAAGTCCTTCAATAGATCTTCACCCTTTAGGGAACCCCTCAAGTGTATCTGTTCACGACCAGTGTCAACCAGAATTGTGAACTATTCAGCACCAGGGAATTTCCCCCAAGAGGACCTCTAGGAGAGATGTTTGTGGTGGACTGGGAGTTTCCACTCCTGTACGCGTTTCCTCCAGTCCCTGTCATTCCTCATGTGATCAGGAGGTTCAGAAAGTCCGGGAAATCCATGATTCTAATTGCCCCGAATTGTGCCAGAAGGACGTGGTACCCAGAGATCAAGGCACTCAGCCTTCACACATGGTTTCTGAGAGGCTGAGGTACACATTTTGGGACCTCCCGGATGATGTAATGGGGATTTTAATTTTGGCCAGAAGGCCAGCAACAAAATATGTGTACCGCTGGCATTGGAACACATTCTGCAACTGGTACAGGGATAAGAATGTGGATCCATTTTTATGCAAAACATCAGAGGTGTTATCTTGTTTGCTGCATTTGGCCAATATGGAGCTCCAGGTTGGAACCATTAAAGGTTATTTTGTGGCACTTTCCATCTTCAATTGCTTGTCTGAGGAAACGTAATATTTTAAAATACCTTTGGTGATACAATTTGTAAAGGGACTCACTAATGTGTTCCTTCCATCTCTTTTTCAGGTTCCTGTTTGGGACCTTAATCTTGTTTTGAAATTTCTAATGTTTGCACCATTCGGACCACTCCATTCAAGACTACTAGCTTTCAAAACCATGTTGTTAGTAGTGTTAACATCAGCCCGTAGGGTGAGTGAGTTGCAGGCACTATTCTTCTAAACCACCTTTTACTTTTTTTATAAGTACAAGGTCATCCTTAAGGTCAAACCTTCATTCCTACCTAAGGTTATATCAGCTTTTCTTCTGGGACATACATTAGTATTACCTACTTTTTACACACCACCTCATCCTGGCAAGGAAGAGAAAAGGGCTCTGAGTTTCCACTTTTTAAGGATGTCAAGGTTTTGCCTAGATCACCAACTGTTTATAGGATATCATGTACATAGACTGGGTCAAGTTGTAACTAAACAAACCTTGTACAGATGGATTATTTTAGCTATTACTGAATGCTATCGACTCGCCGGGAATGAGAGCCCATTCCACTAGGGTCATGGTGACTACTTCTTCTCTGCAAAGATGGGTTCCAATAAAAAGTATTTGTGAGGCAGCCACTTGGTCTACCATTCACACTTTTACAAAGCATTACTGCCTTGTTTCCACCTTAAATCAGGATGGAAGCTTTGGGAAACCAGTCCTTCATTCGGTTCATAACATCCCTTGATGACAAAAGTCATACTCCCTCCACCAAAACTAATACTGCTTTGGGAGTCTATCATAGATGAGGAATACGTAGGAGGACACATCCATTCGAAAGAACAAATTACTTACCCCAGGCAATGTTCTTTCGACTGGATGTTCCACCCATGTATTCCTCATCGTCCCTCCTGGCCTACTCCGCAAAAGAATGTCCATGTTATTGCAGTTTACGCTCCTTCAGAGTCTAGTATTGTCTAAACCACATTAATACTGGTAGTTCTACTATAAGAAAAACACCAAAAAATGGAACTGAAGCTAACGGGCACAGCGCCATCCATATATACCTTCAATGATGTCATCCTCGAGGCGGAGACCCTTGAGGGACATCAAGTCAACCGCATAAACACACAGCGCCCTCTGCTGAAAAAAAAAACAAATGTTACGAAGCAGCTGAAGCTGGATATAAGAGATTTCATAGATGAGGAATACGTGGGAGGAACATCCAGTCAAAAGAATGTTACCAGGGGTAAGTAACTTGCTCTTCTGTATTGATTGTCACTGTTCAACAAATTCAATTATTATTATTATTATTTTTTTATCCCTAATGGTTTCAATCCTTCTCTTGCTAAACACTCCTTGAATTCCCAAGAGGTTTTCCCAGCGCCCTTGTATTGATGGAGTGCGGGCTTGCTCCTATTGCTTCTATATTGGTTTGCAAACCAGTATCGCACTTGGGAAGTATAAGGATGCTTATAGCGATTTACTTAATTATCCTGTAGGTCGCTCTTCACCCAGGATCATTCATGTTAGGTAAAAGTTAAACGATGTGGGTTTGGGAGATATGTGGCGTAACAAGCAGAATTTGACTAGTTCTGAAAGCGAAGTATGTTTGTTTGCTATACGCAATATCCAAGAGCATGTCATAAGTTCTTGTCTGTCTTTGAATACAGGGCTGGACTACCTGACTCTGAAAACGGAAAAAGGTGCCAAGAGTAAGCTGGACCTAATTACTTCAGCATATGCACGGTCTTTATTTCTGGAATTTAGGTCTGGTTGTATCTTTTACCACTAGCTGGAAAACTGATCACTCTGAAATTTGTCCTATGTGTGGTGTAGGTGCTGAAACAGTGATCCATTTTCTATTGTTCTGCGCACGTTTTATTGATTTGAGAAATGTGTACCTGTTTCCATTGTTTAAGAAAGCCTCTGTTTGTAATGTGGCAGAAGCAGTGATACTATGTAAGTCCGCCAAATCTGTCAACAACATCTACTTTGTACCAACATTTATTCATCATGAGGGGCTTTGAAGGAAAACTTTGGCCTGTAATTGAGATTTTTAATGAACGTTTAGCATCTCTTAACTTGTGTATTACTTTTAACTGGATCTGGGTATAAAATTGTTATTTTGTATCGAATATTAGTGCATGTGAATTGCGTGTGCTGAAGCCATAAATGTTGAATAAAGCAATCTACAACAACAATCTTTTCTTACCCCTGGTTTACTCTCCTGCCAGGGTTTCGCAGTTTTAGTACATCTCTCATTCTCTGTGTTTCCTATATCCTTCAAAGGGGTAAGGTTCTTCCCTTTCTGCATCAATTGTTACTACTTCACAATTTCAGAGAGGTTTTTTGGGCCCTGAGCTTTCTTAACCCTTCTTCTACCCCTGACATACTCTTCTGCCAGGGCATTGCAACTTTTGTTACTTATCTTTCAAAGGGGTTTGGTTCTTCCCTTGTGTATTGGTTATCAATGTTACCCAATTTCATTGTGGTAATTTTACCCCTGTCTTCTCACTTCTCTTCCCATCCCTGGTTTTCTCTCCTGCAAGGTATGGCAAGTTTATTACATGTGTTTGGGTCCCAGCCTTGAACACTGCCTGGTTGACTTTCCTGCCAGGGCTTTTTATGTCCTCTCATGGGTGTGACTTACAGTTTCACTTTTGCCTGGTTCACTAACCTACCAGGGCACGTCTGGTCCCCATTCACTTTTCTTGCATCCAGGAAATAAGACTTTTCAAGTATTGGGTCACTGACCCTTTCTTAACAGTGTTCATAAGACATCCAGACATTGAGTTTAAATGTAGAAGATATAACTCACCAAATAGCTAGACTTAGTACATCGAGAGCCCTGGGTTCTGATGGTCTCTCCAATGCTATGCTAAAGGCACATCCTGAAGCTTGGGCCTATATATTATTTATGATATTCAATCAGGTCATACAGAGCCGCCACATTCCACCAAAATGGCGGAAATCTATAATAGTGCCCATTTACAAAAAAGGAGATTGTCAGCTCCCTGCTAATTATAGGCCGGTGGCTCTGTTAGATGTTCCGGGCAAGTTATTTGCGAGGCTCATACCCAGAGACCTCAATCAATGGATGGCGGTGGAGAATTTGCAAGATCGTTACCAGACTGGCTTTGTGCTAGGCCTGGGGACCAATGTAAATTTCAAAACATTGCATGCCATTAAATCTCATGAATTTCAAATGAGGCAACCAGTTTATCTAGCCTTCATAGATTTTCAGACAGCATTTAACTCGATATCTAGGCAGTTACTGAGAGTCAAGCTATCTAAAGCAGCTTGCCTGCTATATTTACAACACTGGATACATCAACTCCACTCAAACACCTCCATCCAAGTACTGTCTCGGGATGGGAAACTATCAGGGCCCATTTCCACCTTCAGGGGGCTAAAGCAAGGATGCTTCTTGGCTTTGACTCTTTTTTAACTGTTTTACTGCAGATATGAGGCCCTGGGCCTAATTACGGGTTTGCCAATAAAAAATGGAAAATACCGGCATGCTGGTGCTACTGTGTCCCTGTAGCACTGCTGCCGGAGTCTATGGTAGATTCCGAGTCAGCTTGCACGCGCATTCCGGCATGCCGGAAACGGTAGCACAGGCATGCCTGTAATGGCCCCAAAATTCCAAAACCATCCTCTTGATGCAGACTCCAACTCTGGCAACGAGGAGTCTGTAATTACCGGTGCTGGTTTTACCAGCACTGGAAATAACGTCGTCACGCCAGAACAGGAAATGCACCGGCAGCCATTATAAAAACACAATCAATTGCAATCCTCAGTGTTACTCAAAATCAGAGCACCTTCCAACACAGAGGAACATGTCTGCAAGGCAGCCTGTTGTTCGTTTCCGCAAGTCCAGGTTCAGTGAACCTGAACTCAACATGCTGACTGACACCCTTGTGAAGCACGCAGATGAAGTATTCTGTGCAGATCTGCAGCGCCAAGCATAAATATGTGAGAAAGCCATATGGAAGAATGTTGCCTGTAAAGTATCGGTGGTGGGGACAACACCCCGAACTGTGCAAGACTGTAAGAAGAGGTGGGACCTCTATGTCTCTGTGTCCTCAACCTCCTTGCCACAGAGCGCAGCCAGGGCTTGGCCATAGGAAGGGGAGCACCATCCCCTATAAAATTGCGGGTGTGGGAGAAGACATACAGCACTGTCCTGCACATGAGGCCATAGAGGGAGTTGGAGATGTGGAGGCGGGAGGTGCGACATCGGATGATGCCAGTGAGTCTCCATAATCCCATAGTCATATGACACATCGTGTAGCCCCAAGGCAAATGACCAGGTCAATATGTCAAGTTTGTGGAACCTGATCCCTGCTGCCATTCCACCCACCGACAACCTCGTTTCACACATGTACAATGTGCTTTGCTGCAACCTGAAAACAAACACCACTGACACACCCTGCATGTCATTTGTATTGACCACACAAATAGCATCTGCATGCAAACAGACACACATCACCCAGACAATGTCCAACTGCTGTTGCCACTGCCGTGCCACCACATGGCCAAAGCCACCTCATGGCAAGATTCACACATCAATGACACCTGTTGCACTCTTGTCACACCCACCATGTCCCAACACATCCGTTTCACAATCAAACTCAAAATGTCACACAGCACGTGTGTCATGCCCATAACACCCAAACCAGTAAACGCCAGTACCCGAGGCAACAGACACTGTACACTCCATGGCCGCACTACACACATGTTCCCACACTGCATCGCCCACCGATTCATGTGTGCACCATGCCATGCCCTCCACCATGTCCATAAGAATGCACATGACTCAGAATGTACTAGCATTTATGGCTGTCTTATGGATCCACAGCCTTTACTGATGCCTGCCTCACTATCACCCACAGGCACATCATCCGACAGTGAAGGGGAACATGCAACCACATCCAGGGGCACTTGGGCATGGCCCTGCTATAAAAAATCCACCACTTCGAGCCAGGATCCAAGCACATCCACCACAAGACTGGAGCGTGCCACAATACCTTTGACCCAGCCTAGCCACCAGACCCAAACACCTGCTGCCAAGCAGCCCCACCAGCAGGAAACACCTGCTGCCAAGCAGACCAGCCAGCGGGAAACCCCAGCTGCCAAGCAGCACTGCCAGCCACAAGCACCTGCTGCCAAGCAGCACAGCCAGCAGGAAACACCAGCTGCCAAACAGCACCGCCAGCCACAAGCACCTGCTGCCAAGCAGCCCGTCCAGCAGGAAACACCAGCTGCCAAGCAGCACTGTCAGCCACAAACACTTGCTGCCAAGCAGTACCGCCAGCAGGATGAACTTGCAACACCAACACAAGTGTCTGGAGCCCAAAGCATTGTGGAGGCCAGTGTACACAACACACTCACCGATGGTAGCCATGTGGATGATGCAGTGTTCAGTCCCACAGACCCTCATAGCCCAGCATCCATGGCACAACCGGGACTCCGTCATATATGACACATTGAAGGGTGTCTCACCAGGATGGAGGAAAGGCAGCAGGCAATGCACGCATTGGTGCAGCAGTACCTTACTGAGTCACAACTCACGTGCCAGACTATGCAGGACACCTCACGGAATACTGTACGAATGCTGGGCAGAGACAAGGAGGGGGTGTACCACCTGGCAAGGCTTGTGAGGAGGGCAATGGGACCATGTCTTCAGTGGTGGAGTCAATCAACCTGTTAGTCCACGCAATTGCGGAATCAGCGCCACGTTACCACCCCACTGGTCCCATCCTCTAGCACAACACTGATGAGTTTGATGCAAAGTAGCCCTGTGAATTGTTCACAGCAGCTCAATCGCAGCCAGAGGGGCAACGCCATCCACCTAAAAGGGGGTGTATATAGGCCAAGGTTCTTGTGCATGTGGGGCATGACCAGTTGGGGAGGGTGTGTCGGGATAGATGGGGAGGGTATGTAGGGTCAGTACAATGGGAATGTAGTAGTAGGCAATGTCATTCGCATCTGTACATAGTTAATCATGTTGCAATACACCTGGTGTTTCAAACACGCATGGCTGGACATATCATATTAAGTGTGAGTGCATTTAATCATGTGCAGTGTCGAGAGCTCAGTGTGATCCATGTCCAGTGCTCAGTGTGACCATGTCCAGTCCATCAAAAGTAGTGATGAATTAAGTCTTGCTGTGTGGCATGTCCTTCATTGCCATTGTGGCGCAGTGCATTTCCTACATCTTCTTCATCCTCATCCTCGTCCTCTGGTGGCATCATGTCCATGTCAGGGGGCAGGGGGAAGTTGCGCCAAATGCACATGTTGTGCAGCATGGCACATACCAGCACCTTTTGCCCACCTGCTCTGGCCTGCTCTGGCCTGTAAAAGAGTGCTCCCCCTGATCTGCTGAGGCAGTGGAACCTCGTCTTCAAGAGGCCAACCGTCTGCTCGATGGTGCAGCAAGGGCGAAAAAGTGCACGGTTGTAGGCCTCTTCGTGCCTGTTGTGGGGTTGTCTGATGGAGGCCATGAGCCATGCCATCAGGGGATACCTGGCATAACCTTCATGGGAGCAATAGAAAGGGTACTTGTGATTTATTTGGTCATTCCATGTTGGCACAGGCTGTACAGTGTTCATTTGATAAGTCAACTGTGCACAGGGATTTATAACTGTAGATGGCATGTGTTAATTACCTATGTAGCCCGTAAGTGAACTTAGGACAGATGCATGGGGGTGGGGGTGGGTTAGGTGCAGTTGCTGTCACATGGGCCATTGACTGTGAACCTTCACTCTCACAAATCAAGTACAGCTGACGACAATGGACTCAAATCTCATGTATGTGTTACTGATGAAAGCGGACTGTGCCTATACAGTGGCACTTTGCACATTTGCCTCATTTACATTTGTTATACAGCGGTCTTCACCGGATGCAATCTACATCTACAGGTGTTCATGTACATATCCATCTACACTGTTACCCATTTGACAAGGTCAGATATCGATTGGTAGTATGTGTCATAGGTAAAGGGTTACGTAACAAGTTTATGGCTGGGTGGGTGTTTGCCTGGATGAATGAAGCTTCGTTGGATGAGGCTGGCACCTCTCAATCATGTATTGGTGGTAGTCAATATTTGTAGCCTTTTGGTATTTTGGACTTATATTCTATTCTACTTGACAGTGTCCCTTAAGGTGACATGACAGGTGTACTGACCAGCGGTGTACCTGTGGAATGTGAGTGCAGTCACTATTCAACACCCCTCATGGGCCTGTGGTTAAACTCACCCAGCAGCCGGGTTCGATGTCCAGAGTGTCGTGCCATGTAGCGGGGCAGCGCAGAGTTGTGCAGCACCATGGAGTCATGTGTGGAGCCAGGGAATCTTGTGCAGCAATGTGTGAATATTTCATCTGCATCGTACACCATCTGTACGTTGAGGGAATGGTAAAGCTTCCTGTTGCGGTACACTACCTCCACAGCGTCCTGGAAAACGAGCTCCACATGTGTGCAGTCGACTGCACCAATAACACTAGGCATGCCTGCAAGTGGAAGGAATGCTATTTTTGTTGCATTCACTTCCTCTGCAGTCTGTGGTAGGCTGATGTGGTCGCTTACGTAGGACAGGAGCGCATGTAGCACCTGGGTGAGCACACAGGAGAAACAGGGTTTGGAGAGTCCATGTAGCTGACCCACTGTGTGCTGATAAGTTCCTGTGGCAAGGAAGTGTAGCTCAGACCCTACCTTCAGAAAGGGGGGGATGGCTGTCCGGATATTTATTAGGCTCACCAGGTCATCATGTATCAGGTCCACTATGATGGAGATGGTGTCCCTATCTAGCCAGTATATGGTGCTGATCTGAGTGGGGGAGAATGGGGTTGCCATTAGTGAGGGATTGGTGGCTGCCTGTGGGGCACAACCAGCTGCAAATTGGGTATCTTCTGGGCCATCATGACCCTTCCTCTCCTCATGCGCCTCCACTGCATCCTCTGGCTCACTGCCTCCTCAATAAGTAGCTGTACAGGCATGTCCTCCAGCTCCAGTACTGCTAGTGATAATGGTAGCATTGTGGATTTGGAAGGGGTGTGGTGTGTGGGTGTGGTCCTTTTGTGCTCTGTCACAGTCCATTGCTTCTACCTGTGCTTATTGTGAGCACCTGTGCCAGGTTTCTACACACCAGATTCCTCTTAACGCCTGGTCTGGAATGCCAGTATTACTGGCATTATTGTATCCATTATTACCGGCCTGTACATGCCAGTGGTTGTGTGTCCATGCACCTCTTAATGTGGACTTACACACGCCATGCCGGTATCACTGGCACAGCTGCCACGTGTCAACACTGATACTGGCAATGGTGTGGCCGGGCACGGCAGGTCCCTGGCTATGACGGCATCATGACTCGGACTACTCCTGTCCGGTAAAGGGTGCCGGTACGGAGCCCCCTGTCTTTGAATGCCATGCACATGTGGAAGTTATGTTCCTTTTACAGAAAGTGTCTCTTACCCTCCAAGGAGGATTCTTAATGAACATTCTTGCCATTTATATAGATACCTCATCCCATTAAACAATGCATCAATGGAAACTAAAGATAGAGGACACATTGCTGGCTGCTGCCATATCCTTGGAAATACTGAAAACGAACCCAAACAGAGCCAAGGTTAAATTGTGGGACTTTGATTGGACTGCTACAAGGGAGCAATGCATGTAATTGCATCTCCTGAGAGAACATATGTGTTTAAACAAAAAAACTCAATATTGCGGAATCAAACTTAATTAAGTTTCCGGACCAGAAATATAGAGAACAATATCTGAGGTTCAGACTCAATTTATGGCATACAAATGATGTGTAGGCTAGATGAAATAATATTGATAAAAGAGGAAATGTTTGCATATTTTGTCAAATACCAGATCAGCCAGAAACCATTAGGCATTTGTTAAATGTTTGCTTGCCTTTGTTAGATAAACGTATGTTGTATTTCCAGCACTTTTTAGTGAATATAACAATGTCAAAACAGAATTTCTATGGAATATTCCTTTTAATTGTCGACAAAATTCTATGAAATTAGCCATTGTACATTTTTTTTAAATCAATTGAATTACTGTAATTCAGCTTAAAGATGGCCTGAAGGGTACAGTTGGAATGAATATATGTTTGATAAATTCCACACTCTTAGAGGAAATGGTAGCAAATAAGGGATACAATAACTGTGTCTGAATGTATGCTTTTAGTTTGCTATATGTTTTAGGTACTTCTTTCTTATTTTTTAGTCCTCCACTTTTTCATCCTACTCCCCTCATGGTCTTTTCTGTAACAGAAAGATATGTTAAGTTCAAGGCCTTTTATGTACAAATGGTTGAAACTCACTAATATGTATATGTTGAAAGCTCGATTTGCTCAACTAAGACAATAAAATACAATTTGAAAAAAAACAATGTTCATATCAGTCTCAATTTTTCCACATTATTTAATTGGGCTCTCTCACACTGTGGACTCTACATGGTATTCACTCTGAAGCAGCCTGGTATCTCAGTCACACTCTCTGGGATTATCTTCTTCACTGGCAGCTTCAGCATTCCTCACGTCCCACGCTGATTGGGAGTATATTCCATGTGCTGCGTGGATCCTGCTTTGCCTTCCTCTGCCTTTGGTGGCTCCAGCTGCATGTGGCAATAATGCTGTGAACCTCTCTTGGCTTGGTCTCTCTGCATGCCGCTTTCATCATCCTCTGTGCTGCGCCCTGCAGTTTGCTTGCTTCCAGTGGTCCAACCAGCATCAGAACATGTCAGATGCAGCTGCAGTCTCAATCTCTCTCTGTCTGTTCAGCTGTCTCTGTTTTTAATGTCCCAGCCTTGGTTAACATTTTTCAACAACTACAACACAGCGTTGCCATACCTCTTCTGGTCATCCTCATTACTCCAGCTCTCTACCTCGTCTCACTCCGATGAAAGGGGGGTCTAAATAAAGTGCCTGCTTATGGAAACCTTGGAATTCTCTGTCTACTTTACAATAAGCCATACAAGAATGTTGCAAATGCACATGGGTGTCACTAACCAATACAGCTGAATGATATTCTGATCCAGTTTTTTATTTTGTCTCCCTGGAGTTTGCCCTCCCTTACATGGTCTTCCTGCAGATAGTCAGCCCAGGGTCAGAGTCAACTATCTTCTGCCTTTCCCATGCCACGTACGAGAAGCTTCCCTCCAAGGAATCAGTGACGATGTTGCTAGATTCATCACAGCACATAACCTGATGAGTGTTTGTGATGTCCCCCAGTGGGCACATTATAAACTGGCCCCTTTCCAGTCAGCTGCATAAACCATGCGTGAAAGCGCACTTTTCCATTTGAGTCTTATTAAAAAGATATATATTGTAAGGGGTCAAGAGTAAGACTCGGACTTAGTAATCAGTTTTCATGTAACTTTGATAGTTTATTGATAAGAAAATAATAAGAAGGGTTGGGGAAATCCTATCTGTCCCTAAATCTAGGAGGGGTTTCCCTGCCTCAAAACAACTAAGGAACATCTGGGTCAGGATGTTAAAGAAAAGAGTGTCCTCTTTCCTGTTTCCTGTGTCCGAAAGCCCTACAATGACCCTTACACTCTAAGCTTAATATAAGGTGTAAAAGGGAATTTTGATAAACTATGCAGTTGCATCTTCCTTCCAAAGTTCTCAACATATGGGCTGGGGCGATCCTCCACTGCGTGTTGCTCTCCTCACTTCTCAATTCAAGGGCAAACAACTTCTCCCTCAAAGTTTTTCCTTTCTTACAATTCCACAGTTTCAGAGGAAATACTTATTTTTCTATGTATGGTTTAATTCCATCACTTAACACTTTAACACCATTCCACTGTGCACCAGGGAATTTAATCTTCTCTTCCAGTTCCTTTGCTTATTATGTTTTACCACAATTCCACTTTAGTCCAGGGGTAAGCGTTATTTCTCAAATTTCTCTTAAGCACAGAGTTGGTTTGTTAATTCAATTTCTCACCCTCTGTCCCTTTTCTACCTCTGATATACTCTCCTGCCAGGGTAGATGGGACTTTCTCTTTGGTTCTTAAAATGGGTATGAATCTTCCCTTTTTGGATCCACAACTTCAGGTTGACTTCTCTTCTCACTCATGGTTTATTCCCTTGCTAGGATATCACTTACATTCTCGTCTTACTCCTGGTTTACTTCATTGCCAGGATATCACTTCACTTTGTACTCCCAGTTTACTCTCCTGCCAGGGTATCATTTCACTTCTCACTCCTGGTTTACTTTCCTGCCAGGATATCATTTCACTTCTTATCTTCCCCACCCGAATGTAAGTCTCACACTTCCTGTTTGCCTGGTGCACTAACCTGCCAGGGCTTTCTCTTTCTCCATTCACTCTTTCATCCACATTACAGCAGCGTTCCAAAGTTGGGTTAGGGATCCATTTTTGATAAAGTCTTTATTTAATTTGTCTCCCCTTTTCAAGTGTTGGGTATCCAACCCCTTTTTAACATTGTATATACATCAGTTCCACTTCTGAAGGGTTAAGCCTCCGACCCTCTTTCAACATTGTTCACATGTATATCAATTCCTCTTTTCAAGTGTTGGGCTTCCATCCTACTTTTAACACTGTTCACATATATAATATTCCATCCTTTGGAACACTGGGTCACTGGCCCATTTTTGACAATATTCTCATTTGTATCTGTTAATTTAATGACTTCAATTGCTTTCTCTTGTGTCATCAATGTGGCGTGGCATTTGCTTTCAGGCGATTCAGTAACCCATTATGTCTCCCAGGGCACACCGGTTGTCTCTGGCGGTTGTCTCATCTCCTGTTTGGCTTCTCACTCAGTCCACTGACAAGGCGTTCGTCCTGTTAACGGTCTGTCTTCACTTTGGTTTCTTTCACTCTGGGCAGCTTCTGTTGCTCCCAGTCACCAGGTGGCAGGCTATTTGCGGTGCAGTCTCTCCTTATACCTTCCATCTGAGCCTCCAAGTTGCTGCTCACAATCTGCTGGTTCATGGCTGTCCCCGTCAGCATTGGAACGGATTGCCTACATCCTCTGACTCTGCCACTCTCTGGCACTGCTCTCAGCTGTGGCAGTTTTAAACTTCCATGCCTAAGTCAAAAACTTCCAAAGACCCGAAAAATGTGTTGGCTTGCTGCTTCTAGACATCTTCATTGCTCTATCTCTCTTCCTTGTATCAGTACCACAATGGAGGTGAGGATAGCCCAATTGGTTGGAAAAACCTGGGATTTCTTCCTCCACATAAGCAATGTATGTATGTTATAAAGGTGTGTGGGTCTCATGTGAAATATTCACTGCCATATTGTTTTGGTCTATAGTTTTCTTATCTTTCTGGAGTGGTCTTGCCCTATGTGGTCCTCCTGCAGATAGCCACCCCAGAGTCAGAGTCAGGTAGCTTCTGCCTTTCCCTGGCCACATAAGAGAATATTGGTCCAGAGAATCAGTGACGATGTTCCTAGATTCATCACATTACCCATGAAAAATCTTCATCACGTATGCTGTTAGGTCTTTCATAGAATACATTGAATTTTTGCTTTATCATGTTCCTGGATATGGTGTCTGATATCATATGATAGGTTATTTACAATGCGCTTGATACCCAAAGGTTTCTAAGAGTGGACCCGGGGATCGAACCTGTGTTGCATCGTATTGTCTTGCTTCCAAGGCGAGCACGTTGCTGCTGAGCTATTCTCCCAGGACTGTGCATTGCTGCTGTCAATCCACAGCCACGATTGTTTATCTCCTCGGTTAATTTGAATTTTTGAATAAGAAAATAGGCAATAACCAGTCCAATGTAAACCGTTCTATTGTCACGACATTGGTTCATGTCTAGAGAATGAAGAACCATGTGACTGATAAAGGACAGGGTTTATGCGCTTTATGGGTTAGTTAATAGATTTTGAAAACCATTGCGATGATCAGTGTCAAAGTGAAAAAAATAGGAGTAGACATGTGGAATTTTTAACTATTGCGGAAGTATTTGGTACTCGCATTTGCACAATCCAACAAGTGTGAAATGTCACCTTTGCACTTGGGAGGGCAAATGTCATTGCTGGACTTGGTGCACAACTGCACATGTTATTGAACATACCTGGATAGCCACTGTGGGGCTTGCAAACAGAAACTAAATGTTCCTCTTTGCAGTAGGCCTGCCATGAAGGCAGTATCAATGCCTGTTCAGACTGCACGTGCATTCCCCCTGCTTAAGCCCGAGGGAGTAATGCCACATGCCATGAAAATACAGACAAGTCAGGAATTACACAAACACTGTGCATTTCAGTACTGCCACTGGTCACGTTTCATCAGTGAGTTCCAAAAGGGTTTCATTTTATTTTAAAAAGAAACCATTCTGGAACAATGTATTTTTAAAACAGTAGTATGGGAACTGCGAAGAATAAAAGAGTTAATGGAGGAGCACAGCCCACACCCACCAATGGGTCGTCTACAAACCTCTAATTGTAACTGGAATGCAAGTCGCTCAGGAGTTCTAGCACATTTCCTCCTTTCCTAACCGGCAGGTGAAGTGGGGTGTTTTTCTGTGAAAGGCTCATGCTAGGTTGCCCTGTACCATGAATGTAATGGCAATGCATAGATGGGGAGAAAAGGGGCAGTAGGATGTGGCAGTGGCAGTGGTTTAAAATGTATGCCCCCATAGCAATGTTGCCCTGATCAGTGACATTTGACATTATACTTGTCATGTATATGCAAACTTGCCTACGGTCTGTACTCGTATGCCAAGTTAGGGTTAGTAAATTACCGTTATTGACTGGTTTTATAGTTAGTAATTGTAGAAAAGGTCTACTTTTGTGCATTGGAAACACACTAGATGTGTCGGTGCATCTAGGAAGGTTCAGGTAACCCAAAACAAGAATCCATATGAGGTCAGATTGTACTTTTAAATGAAAACTCAAATTAAACAAAAGCCTTCCCAAACATGATGTATGGAGTTTAACTTGGCTTTAGGTTGGCAGATATTTCTCAATTTGATGTTGGGAAATGCAGGGCAACCTATGTGGTCCTCTGGGCAAAGATAATACACACCTACATTATTCAAGGTTTTTTATGCAGCAAAGGTCACCAAATTTACACTAGCCATTAGTGGGAAACATATCTCTGCAAGTATGATCATATGTATACAAATATCTTGAACCGTGCCTAAATGCTCAGCAAGCACATGTGCAGTCTCTGTGCACACTCCTTGTTATCCTTTGCAGAGTGTGGCCTAGGGGTTGCTGTTCTCTAAGGCTCTTGAGGTGCTAGAGCTTCTGCATCATGAAAGAATTTCTGTGTGACGTTGTTCGGGGCAGGCAGCCATCGAAGTAAGTGCCGAAGTGATAGCAATGCCATCAAACCAGGGCAGCCTGCTTTATATAAGGAGGTTGTGGAGGTAAATGTATCTGCAGCATGTGCTCAGCACTAAGGATATAACTGTTGTGTTACCTGTCGGTGGCCGCAAGGCAACGTGGACTTGAGGCTTCCATCAGTGCCTCCGCAATCCCTGGTTGGTGGGATCCCTGCAGTAAAAGGATAGTATTGAGAGCAGTGTCCCCAACTCTGCTAAATAGGATGGTACACTGACAAAATGGACTGTCCAAACCGAACTAACATTTAGCTATTCGGTGTTGCTTGTGATACCTATAGCAGAAACTATCTCATTACGTTGCAGATAGGGAGGACTGGCACACAGCCTGTGGGAGATTTTTGTTATGTGCCAACCCATTGACTGTCCATGGCCATGAAAATCACTATGGCCATTCCCACCCAGTTAATTCCCACTCAGGTGCTTCCCTTCCCCTGCCCAGAACACCCCCTCATGGGAACTCTTTGAGATTGCTTTACTCAAGCCTTAACATCAAATGTCATACTTGAAGTGCCTGCCAGTTTTTTTAAAAGCAGTCTTCTGAAAGTTTTAATTGATTGCAGTTGTAAACTCGCTACTGGTGTACTAAAAATATCTCAGCAGGTCTATCTTCAGCCACCTGAATTATAAAAACTCTGCATGTGCTTCACCAAAGTCTTGTTGAAAATAAGCATTGGCATGCCTGTAGATTTGACTTGGGTATAAGTACTAGGCAGTTTCCAGGCATTGCTATTAGATGCCCATGCATCCACACTATTGTGTACCTACTACCATCATTGGCCAGTTAATACCATGACTGCTGTGCCTGGCAAGTGCCTTTCCCTTGCCTACACAAACACCCAAATTTCATCTTCAAAATTCTAGTCCCCTCAATTGACTTCAGAAGCTACAAAAAATCAGCCACGATGAGGAATCCATGCACATTTTCAAAAGCATTCAAACAATTAGCAAGATATGAAAGTGCTATTTTACATAGAAGAAAACAGCAGCAGTTACATTGAATGGGCAACAACAATTTAAGACAATTTAATCTCAACTGATATATATAAATACAGCTCTTAGAACTTTTCAGAAAAAAAAATAAAAACCTGGCTTGTATTTCTCTAAATTCATCCATGAGAAAGAAAGGCAAATAATTATGAAATACAATGTAACGCGGTCTAATCGGTCAATTAGCCGAGTCTCTTTGCACGCACCAGCTGTAACACAATTAACTCAGCAATTAACTCAACAGTTC
This sequence comes from Ambystoma mexicanum, assembly GCF_040938575.1. Taxonomy (NCBI): domain Eukaryota; kingdom Metazoa; phylum Chordata; class Amphibia; order Caudata; family Ambystomatidae; genus Ambystoma; species Ambystoma mexicanum. The sequence goes on along the minus strand of NC_090935.1, from coordinate 836,820,140 downwards.
ACAGTTGCACACAGTAGAATACTAACAATACACGCGAGTCATAAACTTTCTGTTTCCAAAGAATACAAGAGGCAATCTTTCCTCAACACCATGAAACACAAATACTGAGCTATTTAATGATGTTCCCTTATGCTCCAATCTTTTATATGTAGAATTTAAAAACTCCTGAAATACAGTCTTTTGTTCAGTCTTGCTGCGATATTACAAAACGAGGTTGGATTAATTTACTAAACAATGCGCAGAGGAACTAGGTCATCTTTCTTGACAAAAGGAGCGTGATTGGACTGAAATGACAAGACTGTCATAATAATATAAATGAGAACTATGTTTATCCTAAGGTGGTATGTGAAATTAGTAAACATACTTGCAATCAATTAAAAAAAACAGCCAAGGTACTGTCCAAAAAACCCTAAATGATTTTAACAACATGAAATGACATGTTGCACCAAATCATTTTAAAGAATGACATTCTTTGCTGGCTTCAAACTGCCCTGCAGGCTAATTTCATTATGTCCTTGTTTAGATTAATGTTAACTAGCTTGCTTTAAACATCGGAGGAAGCAAACCACTTTTTTGGATTATTATATATTTAGCAGTATTTCCTTAAAGAATATTGAATATACACAGGCATGAGAGTGGCCAACATGCCAGGCATGTGAAGAGATGAAGTAGCAACATGATGCCAGAGCTCACCAAGATCCAGACTCTGCCTGCTTCAATAAATTTTTAATATGCTGCTAGGAATGGCAGCAATGGACGGTTTCCAATGATAACTTCTTTGGATGATTGCACAAAATCTCCAGGTATGTGCATGGTAATATGCTCAATGCTAGGTCGTGGCTAGAGATATTAACTGCTTAAGGTTGACATATGTAATTGATAATTGTAGACAGATGCAGTAGGTGTGGAGGGCTAACAGAATGTGCCCCACAACAATCCCTTTGCTACCAGCGCACCCAACAAGGAATGCATGTGCATGAACGTTAGAGGGGCAAAGGGAAGTAAGGGATATATGGCAGAATACAGAATTCTCCACAGCCTTCAACCATCACTCCACTTCTTCACCCTAACCACCAACCACACCCTGTGGCTGAAATTGATATCAGGCATGGTCTCACAGAAGATGTGTTGCCAATATGTTCATTCACACAAGGCACAAAACAGACAGGTAATGCACATTGCACAATATGCGAACAACTGAAACATGATTTACTGAAGCACAATTGACATAACCAATTGAGTTGGTCAGTTAAATTCACCCTGTCTCCAGAGCACAAATACGTATACTGGCTGTATAGGTTGATGTGACAGATGTGCAATATTCTGTGTTCATGCGTGGTGGGGCACATGCAGGTGTTAATATTTTGGTGGGCTTTGTCAAACTTCAAGGTGCCATTATGTCTCTTAACTAATTGTTATGGACAGTGAGACATGAAGAAGTACTGTGGTATGATGGAAACTACACATTTGAAAAATCCATGTCAACACGTGTCAACCCTTATTTACCAGAGAAAATCTACGCCCTTGGTATAAGCAAAACCATGCCCACCGAATATGATGAGCAGTTCAGGAACATCATCACGTTCTGGAATACAAATCCTCAAATAGGTCACTGTATAGCACATTTAGACCCACCATGTCCATGCTAGCAGGTGTTGCAGTTGAGATATTCTGCAAATTGAATAATTATTTTCAGCAGAAAGCAAAAGAGTCACTGGATCCAAGAATCTCCAGCTATCCTTAAGTTGTAGGTTATTTGTAACCTATATCAAGACAATATTTTAAAACAACATTGAAGGATTAAAACCTTACAATGGAACAAATTGTATACTACACACCAGCACACATTAACCAACACAAACATCCTTTATGCACATTGACAGTTTTTCTGAGTGGAATGAACATTGTTCTTTATACCCCCATACTAGTGACTTTAGAGACAATACACAACATGTAGCACAGACTAACATTATTAACTGAATGCCAATTGAGATTTTAGAAACACTTGCATAGCCATACACATTTCACAGGCAAGAACTAAGACACAAACCCATGCCTCATTAAAGTTCACATTCATTTGTAGTACTGCTGTACCCTCCAAATTATTTCACCACATGCTTAATCCACAAAATCAATTGGCATGACAGCACAGCCCCACCAAATGCAAGCTTTCATACCAATTAACAATGTGTACATATAGCCACACCTCTTACAACCAACATACTATAAATGTACATTAAAACTGCTGAGAGGCAGATAAATATGTCATCCAAAGCGTTTGCCCCTCCCCCAACCCAATGCAGTGGAGGTGAGAAACGTTACTCACTAAGACAAGCGGACTGCCCTTATCCCAGGCAGGTACAGCAGGAGATGGACACGAATTAAGCTGAAGATGGCAAGAGAACCAAACTAACGTGGCAACATGTGGATGCATTAGACACAAAGCAAACGTGTACTCAACATGAAGAACACACACTCTAGGTAATACATGCATTAATACATGAAGAATATTAACATAGCATCCATAAGACATGAAGAATTCTAACATAGCAATATATACGCTGAATGCAATATGAACGACAAGCGAATATAACTCACTAACATAGAAATGCAACAATAATGGGCAGCCTTCTTTTCCAAAATGGAAGCCACACCGTGCTTCTAATTAAATGAAAGGCCTCAAGGCTTCATGAGAACTCAAGATGCTGAAATCACAGAAATACATATATGTGCAGAGCTCAGGTAGTAGCCAGCAACCGGAGCCAAGGTTACTGCGAAACCAGGAAGGGTCATGAAGTGGAAGAGAAGGCACGAGATAGCAATTCCCATGACACAGAAGTATACTCCCAGATTAGTTAAAGTTTAGACGAGCACAACCAAACATTGTTAGCCAGGTGCACAGAAACTATAAGCCAAGAAAGTTACACGCACAATAACTCAAAAGTGTTCCAAGGTCCCCTCACACCTTTCCCATATTTGGCAGCACTCCATATACATAGAACCAGACACAAGGCATCGTACAAGGCCAACTACGAAAAAATCACTGTGGCTCATGGCCTAAGAAAAAGGGATGGTATTTTTTTTGATTGAATGGAAAGCAACCTGTGGACGTCTCTCGCCCTACTCCTGTCTGGCTCATGTCTGAGAATTGTGCAAGGTTGCTAAGCAGAACGCCAACCAATTAAAATCGCCTGTTAGGCCACCCAGAAAGTTATATGCCAACCAATAATGTAGAGATGAGGCGGTCCCAGTTGGAGACATCAGATTTCCATAAACCAATGAGATATTATACTTATGTAGTCTATATGCAGCCACTCCCCTTAACCAACCTCTAGACCGTGTAGATTTTGTACTGAGAGATTACGTTAGGATGTCAGTAAAGATGAGTTTTGAGTATGTTATCCATTATTTGTATTGATTTAATTGAGAGCGGCAAGATTTTGATGCTTGTTTGCTGTCCCCACTTTATTTTGGATGTCAATAACGCTGAGTTTTGGCATGAACTCTGTCTACTTCTGTTATTTAATCTGGTTTGACTGACTCCATATCATCTGGTTAATCTGGGCCTTTCCTCGGCCGTCTTAACCTGACTGTTTTTTCCTTTTCTGTCACAGGCTGTCTACCATATCCCTCATCCAAGACTCCAACTCCAACCATTAGGCTGGCAGGTCTAACAGATGACAGACTGGCCTACAACTTCATTCCAAAAATATCACCTGCTTCATATGACAACCAGCTTGAATAAAAAATGTAAAAAAACATTTGGGCAAAACCAATCCCACCGCCTCAAAACAAATTGTTTGAAAAAATGACACTTTCACCACACCAAAAAATGCATTATTGGCTAAAGGCAGGGGATTCCTATAGTTTTCCATAGCACCTGCTGAAACACAATATCACATGACCAAGTGGGTATTTACGTGCAGTTTGTAATGCATTAAGTTTACAGTGAACTTTACTTAGAAAAATGCAAAACATTTTCCACTATAGCCATGAAAAATTCCCATATGTGGCGTGCAAATGTTCTGGCAAAATACAACACATTGACACATTTTCAGAAATGTTTCAATTAACAAAATGAATGATAAAATATTGTTTTCTGTACTAAGATTTTAATGAAAGCCAGTGTGCAACAGTAGTAGGTTTGGAGGCAAAAAGTAAATTGAAAGAGTTCTGAAAAATGTTCAGGTCCATTTGATGGTCTGGAGGGCATTCTGAGAAGTCCACGGACAGCGCAGTAGTACACAGACTTCTAAAGGCATGCAGGGGGTGGCAGCAGGTAAACCATTGCATTCTTTCTGCGAGAAAGTGGTGGCTCTGAAAAGAGCCTTTTTGGGGTTCCTTTGTTGTTTGTCAATTGTTTGAAGTGGACAACACCAACTGCAAAAATGCTTGCTATAGTTGCAAAAAGGGCTGCGATGCATTTTGGATATTTCGCAAACAAAGCCTGATTAGCAGTATCAGTAAGATGGACTCCATCTCTGTGAAAAATGTTGGTGCTACGAAATGTAATATTTTCATTGTAGAAGGAGGACATGCCAACAACTCTCAAAAAGGCGCAAACAGACTTGTTGACACTGTGCCTCACTTTCTCCATTTGCGGACCAAATGTAGAAGAGCACAGCCACATCTCTCTCTGGGCAATGCGAGAAAAAAGTACTCGGGAGTTTGGAAACATGTCCATGACTTTCCCAAGTGCCTCCTTCATCGCAAACTTCAATGGGATTTCGCAAACACATCCTAAACTGTTACATGGTGTGGCCCAAGGCGCGGGCAGCATCGCCATTTTGCGTACATATTAGCAATCCTAGGTAGAAGAGAAGGCTTGCATGGTAAATGTGGCATTACATGCACTAGGCCCAAATTCACAAAGCCACAGAAATCTCCAGTCATGCCCGAGCATGAGGAAAGTTTGCAATACCACCCGTCACACCATCCATTCATTGTTCCTGAAAGTGTTGCAAATATGTGTTTTCATCCATGAGGAATGTGCCCTAAAAGGCCAAGATCAGAGACCAGCACCTGGTTTGCATGTTATCTCACACTGGCCAAAGCTTGACTCTGCCCATTCCTAGGTGACCACAAGTTATAGCCTATATAACTGACTAAACCATAAGAGCCCCAAATTCCATGACACCAGATGCCCTTTGACCACCAACCTCAAAGTAACAAGTCTTGAAATGTTCAACGAGGATGGACAGGGCAAATTGGTGAAGCGACAATCGTGTGATTTGTATTGCGAGGTGTTGGGAGGGATACATTTTAGTTTAAAAGGATGGCAGAGACCTTGGAGCTGAATGGTGCTGAGTGAGAGAGTGAAATGTGTGTGTAAAGGTTAGAGTGCCCCAGAACCTCCTGTGTGTCCATCTTAAGGCCTGCCAAGTGCACAGTATGAGTGATAAATAAGCTGTAAAGAAGAAGTATAATTCATTTGTTTTCTGACCTTCAACGTGGGAAGAAGATGAGCCCCACAGGACCCACATGATGGAAGATGGACGGACTGGGCTGGGACCAATAAACTGCTATCCTTTATGGATAAAGATGGCACCTGTATAGGGTCCATCCAATCAGCGGCGCAGGTTTTTAGTATATGTATTGCGTCATGTATGCCAATGTTTTGCTTTATACTGCTTGTACTACTTTTTGGCAGAATGTTCTTAGCAGCAGAGTTCTTTGCTGTTGCTCTCATCTGCATGTGAGATTAAACTAGATATCTTTACAAGGTCAACTGGGGCCTTTCTTCTCTAGTGGGTTGTATTCTCTCTGGTGTGAGAGTTCAGGGACTTGCCTTCCATTGGTGACCCCCTTCAATTGGTGACACCAATGTGATTCTAGTGCCCCGCATACCTGCAAAGTCTTCCAGGCCGCTTCTCGAAAGGAGCAATGCCCACCTAGAGCGACCAGCCCTGAAAAACACGAGTTTTGAGTGGTTTAGGAGGAGCTATCTTAGGAAAAGTCCTCTCTGCTCTTTGAAGCAGGGCACAGCTCCCAGGAGAGTGCAGGCCAGTGTTGGAACCCTGTGACAGAGGAGTTTCTGTGAGCATGCACATGTGAGTAGATTCTTGTAAGAGATGACTAGCAGGGGACAGATGCATGGCAAAGTGTGAAAGGTGTGAGCATGTGGTCAGTGAGGTCATTGATGCAACATGGATGAGGATAGGTTTATTTGTTGCTAAATTTGTATTATTCATTGAGTGTTTCAGTAAAGTATTATAAGGCATTATAAGGTAAGGATCCCTTCCTCAGAAGGGGAGGTAAGGAGGTACCGCAGGCAGTATAGTATTTAAAGGAAGTTTGTGGAAATAACAGGTAGTGGTCTTGTATAAATAGTAGGCCTGGAACAAGCAGTGGTTGTTAGTTTCAGCGTGTTACTTTAATTTATGATGGTTTCTTTTGGGTGAAAAGCAGGTCCTAGAAGGGACAATAATTATGTGTGTCGCAGTGTGGTGTTGGACACTTTTTTGGAGTGGTGCATGTGCATATAAAAGGGTGAGAAAGAAGGGTGGAGGTTGATTTTCTTGTTTTTGTTGTTACAAGCAAGTGCCAGTAGGTGCAGCGTGTTAGAGGTGCTTTGCGGGGTCAGTACGAAATAGACGTTACTAGCATGGTGGGAGGATCACCAATAGAGCACATGTATTGTGCCACTGCGTCATGATGGGGTGCAGAACTATCATAAGCAGTGGATCATGGAGACAGGTGGAGGGGGGATGCCCTGCCCATGGCCAGGGCAGGACTCGCACAACAAGAGCATTTTTGGAATTAATGTCCACAGTTCTAGTAGCAAAATATAAGGGGAAGCAGCTACAGAGGAGAAAAAAGATTCTCGATCTTTGGCGTATGTTTGAAGACGCAGAATATCAAAGGAATGGAGTGGAGGGGAAGTGCAGAAAGGGAGAAAGGGAAGACTGGACTCCGTTGCAGGGTAGGGGATTATATCCCTTTACAACATATCCGGCAGAAGGGTACACCAATCCAAGCTATGTACCCACTGTGATAGGGACCCCTTCTGCTGTGGTAGGGTCTCCCGCAGTGTCAGTAACACCACAGGCTACTGCTCCACCACCTCTGTATGCCCACCCGCCTGAAGTATCGGCATCAGCAGGTTACAGGTCTTGGGAGTAGGAGGATAGGTTGACAGGATTACTAACAGAACTGAAAAGGATACAGACATCCCCAGAAACAGTGAGGGATTTAAGTCCATTGAGAGAAGGATCATGAGAGTGGAAGTAAGGGGAAGTGCTGCTTAAAATGGATACTGAAGGTATAATATGTTTAGGTGTTGAGAAAGAAAGGAGCCCGGGTGGGTGGATTATCCTGGAAAAGTAAATACAGTGCTGGGAGAGGATGTGAAGGAAGGGGATTCTGGTACGTTCACAGAGGATCAAAAATCAAAGGAGAAGGGAGGCTGAAAATATCCCCCAAGGAGGGGGTTAATGAGCGGGGGGCAGTTTGAGGAGTAGGGCCGGCTGGATGGCGTTGGTAAAGAGAAGAGGAGTAACGAGGAAGAGTGTGGGAAGTAGGGCAAAGATGGAGATGCCTCTCATCCATAAGGGGACAGAGAGGACACAGTATGCCCTGGCCCCAAATGCATAAGACTAATTTAATTAAGGCACTCCTGCAGCTCACAGCAGGGGCGAGCAAGTGGATGAAATGAACAGCAGGGGTTCCCCTGACAATAGGGGATCGTAAGACCCTGTTGGTTGCCATAATTGGGGATCGGGCTGGGGACATGTGAGTTAAGGCCGGATTCCCGGGAGTAACCTTGGGGGATGATGCGCATGATGGATCATCATATAAAGAAGTTAGGGCAATGGTATGGGATGCACTACAGAAGGCCTTCCTTGACACTCCTGATTTGCAGTCTTTGATGCAGTACACCACGGGGGATCATTAGGACCCAGCTAGATTTATTATTAAAATGCAAGAGAAATGGAGAGCTGTAACGGGAGGGCTGTAGGATCAATCAATACCATACTTCTATTTTATCGTAAAGAGGGTCTTGCCAAAGTAAGTATGAAAGGCACTGGATGAGATTGTGGGTATTGAGGCGGAGGGGTGCCCGGAAATATGGGATATAATAGTGCATCATTGTAAAAGGATCAAGGAGCGGGAGAGGAAAACAGTGTATAGGCGGCAGGGGGATGAAGCAACATTTGTGGAGAAAATGTTGGCAAAGGTGGAAGTGCAGGTGCCTCTGTCAACGCCAGTACAGGTGGAAGGAACAGAGAGCAGCCAGCAAGTTGTGAGTGCCACTATTGCGGCACTCTGGGCCAAAGGACAACAAGGACAGTGGGCAGGTGAGCAACAGTACCCCGGCCCAAAATGACAGCAAGGGTGGGCGCGGCGAAGAAGAGGGGGATTTCAAGGAGCAAGAGGTGGAGGGTTTGGACCTAGGGGAGGTTGGTTCGGACAATCTCAATGTTGGAATTGTTTAGGGTTGGGCATTTCACAAGGGAATGCAGGAGAATGTCTGCAGGGGAATAATTATGGGCCACAGCAACAGGGTCAAGGGTTCCCAGGACCGCAAGAACTAGGGAGAGACATTTATATAGGAGGGCAAAAGGGGCACTTGCCCAGGGCACCCACCTTGGAGGTGACCCCACAAGGCTGCCTGATCTAAACAAGTAAGATTGCTTTGTTCACCAGACTTAAATAGCACACATCAGGATATTTTATGGCATGGTGCTGAGGCTCTAAACCTATAGCCTGTGTGTTGGTAAGTGCATTCAGCCTCAATCAATTCATCATCTAATTCATTCTGTGTTCACTGTGGTATATTGGGAATTATGATGATCATGTGCAATAGCCAATTCTGAAATGCATATTGGTTAATTGAGTGTCACAATGGATCAGAAGTAAGCTCAGTGTGTTAAGCACTCAGTGCAGAGATGCGTGTTCCTATGCAAGATTAGAATAGCACATTCCTGTATGGCTGGCTGAGCCTTTCCTATGTCTGAAGTTTATAAACCTGCTTGCATATGTATTTGATCTTGCAGCACAACAGGTGCTATTATCAGCAATGTATCTGCACCAGATAGGGGTTGCTATAAAAACAAATGTGTCATCCTTATGGTGAAGGTCTAGAAATTGTTTTTTTCAGATGGGGTGGTGTAAAACCTAGGTAATCACCTACAACGGTGAGCATAAACTGTTAGTCCAAGAGATGAATAAGTATCCAATTTGGAAACAAAAGCATGACAATACAGTGATCCTGGTCAAATCATCTAACATCTCGTACAATACTGTACTGTCTTATGTGAGGTTTGCCTCCTTGCATGGTGACATTGTTTAATCCATTACTTGATCTATCTTCTTATGTAGGTCATTTGAGTGGAAGGTGTGGTAGACAGAAGGGAGCAGACCAGATGGTGCAGGACTCAGGCAAGCATATGTTAAAGTCTGCACCTTTGACACAAAAAAACACTTTGCATTATTTAAAAGTCAAAGGTTTTTCTGCATGTTTATAAATGACAAATTAACAAGCCAGTGTTTTGGAAGTATGTAAAGCTTTAAAATACAACAGACAAACCTGATTAAATCTGTTAAATCACACTGATTGGTATGCTGGTACTTACATACTTCTTTTGATGATGGAGAGAATGAAGCTAGCATCATTCTGTGTAAAACCATTCTATAATATTTTGTTTTTTAAAAATTGTAATGTTTGGTAATGTGATTGGGGTACTTTCCAAGTCAGTTTTGTAAAATGAGATTATTTTATTTCATGGTAGGAACTGGTAATGAGTGTGTTCAAATACAGAAATTGCAGAGTTGGTACCAATTCCAGATTCATCCCTTAACCAGTGTGTGTAATGCTGGGCATCTAATTTAATCTTGTATTGCCTAGCCTCTCGAAATTGCCAGTCCCTAAACCTTTCAAAATTGTCAGCCCTTCAGAGAGATTTCCTTCCCAGGGTATGATCTTCAAAGCAGCCTCTTCATGGTTTCACTGACTATAGTGTTGCTTCCACTAAAATAGTGAGCATTGATATATTGCACAACATAGGCACTTTATTCTTTTGATCTCTAATGGCAACACATTTGAAAACCATGTCCCACTTATAATCTTATTCTGTCTGGATACAGACACCTTCCTGGTAGCTTCCAATCTGCATCCACTATCCACGCTATCATATGTGTAGCTTTCTCCATCCTACCAATTGGTCTCCTCAATCATTGCTTGAGCATGTTTGCATTCTGTGAGGCAGCAAATGTGAGTTCTCTGTCTATTCTGGGTTACATGTGCCTTTTGAATACAGTCCTGGATCAATACTATAGGCTGCATACCTTCCAGGATGATATTGATAAAAAGTCTCCTTTATCTGTGCTAGAACAGAAGTAACCTCTTTGTAGACTGATAATGTTGGCCTTCAAATGGTACTTGTTTATCATTCTGATTAGAGCAAGAATGAAGAGGGTAAGGGGACTTAAAAGGATTAACCATCCTTATTTTTAATGCTGTAAGGCAGCATATCAACCTATGGGTTGTGATTACGGCAGGGGGGAGAGTGGGGTAGATATTCTTGATCACTTAATTCCTTTGGTTTGGTGGAATGAGGACCCAAAGGTGTCCTTGCTCCGGGTTCTTAAGATGGCCCCGGAACTAGGGTACCAGCAACAGGGTCTAGGGTTCCAGAACCAGTAGTATCCCCGCAGACAATACCAAACTTATAATCAGCATCCCCAAGCACTGGATACACAAGCGCGGCACCCGCCGCAGCAACAGCAGGGCGGTTCTGCCCCGGTAATTAGGGTGCTAGGTGGGACTGCCGATCCCTTAGGGGGAGCAGCAGTAGTAGGAGGGAGCCCCTTTTTGTTCCCTGGAATGAGCATGTATCCCGATTAGGACAACCCACAGAGAGCACTCACGTGTCAGGTCTTGTCGACAAACATCCAACCTGAAAAGCAACCGTTGGTGGGGGTGGAGATAGGGAATAAGCAATTTGCATTCGTGGTAGACTGTGGTGCAACTAAATCTTGTATCATGGAAGGTAACTTGACACACAGGGATTCTCTGGGGCTATTTCTAAGGTGCCATACACTGAGGAGTTGGATGTAAAGGTGGGAGGGAAGGTAGTATGGGCACCCTTTCTATATTCTGAAAGTTCCCGTCTCAATTTACTGGGTAGGGACCTGCTTTGTAAGTTGAAAATGACTATATCCTTTATTGATCATGAAATAGTCTGTCCCATTCCTAGGATGTGTGCAGTAAGGGTGATCTTGATAATGCACACATGACAAGGGAGGTGGTATTTTGCAGATTCCCGTAGACCTGGACATGTTTATCTATGGTATTACAGTGCTTGTGAAGGCGGTGCCCCAGATTGCCAAGCAATGCTGGCGAGTGCCAACTGATTTTATTTTCCACCCAGCTGTGTCACCACTGGTGGTGGCAGGAACAAAACTATCAGTGGACCTACAGGAGTTCCTGGATTTGGACAACAGTATTGTCCTATTTGGTATGAATAAGGATGGGTGCAAGTGGTGCACATTGCTGTGTGCAGTCCCAACAGTGCAGCTAAAGGAGGTGACAAATCACAAACTGTTTGGGAATAATGACAAAGAGTGGGAAATAATACTGGAGTTTTCCATTCCATGTGACATAATGATATAGTTTTAAAGAATGCACTGTCCCTTAATGGCAGCAGTAATTCCATCCCCATTTTTCGATGAATATTTATAGCATCTGCCTTACCCTTTGGGGACTACCAATCCACATGATGTAGGGTTGCTGAAAGAGGTAACACATGTGCGTATAACCCAGAAGAAAGTTGCAGTGCTGCCCAGAGTGAGACAAAATCCACTGTCAAAAGAGGCGGAGGATGGCATTAGAAAAACAATACAGGCCAGTGGATTATTGTGCCATCTACGTCCCCACGCAATAGGCAAATATATACTGTTAATAAATCAACAGGGGCAATTGGAGAATGATCCAGGACTTTGTGCCCCATAAATGGTGTGGTGCAGGGAGAGTTTCCAGTAGTCCCGAATCCTGTGACAATTTTATGTATCATCCCCAAAGAAGCCACATATTTTTTGTAGCAAATTTGGAAAATGCATTATTCTCGATTCCACTCCATACAGAGTCAAGTTACCTGACGGCATATAAGCAGGGCCAGATGAGGTTTGAACACACTAGATTACCTCAGGGGTACTGTTAGAGTCGGAACATATTTAACAGAATACTGCATGCCAATCTAGAGAATATTCAGGTGCCTAGCACGACTATCCAGTATGTGGATGATTTGCTAGTGTGTAGTGACAGTAAACAGCACTGCCAGAGGGACTCCATTGCACTCCTGCAATTGTTGGCCCACAAGTGGTGCAAGGTCGATAAGCCCAAATGACAATATTGCCAGCAGGAATTGATCTATTTGGGGCAGTTTATATCTGTGAATTGGAAGAGGATTCTACCAGACAGGTCAACGTCTGTACGCACCACTCCCGGACCCGCCTCTGTTAAAGAGATGCAGAAGTTTCTAGATTCATGTCATTACCATAGGACCTGGATTCTAGGCGATGTGGGGTCCACAAAACCACTCCTACAGGCCTGTAGGGAAGCACAAAAAAACAAAAGGATCACAAAGATCAGTCTGACAATTTAAAGGAGGCCATTATTTCACCACCAGTACTGGTCACCCCGGATTATACAAAGTAATTCTATTTGTTTTCACATTCTGATGGACAGCTTATGACAGCAGAGCTGATGCAAAAAAGCACTATGGGCCACAAGCCATTGGCCTATTATAGTGGCACTTTGGATGTAGTGATGCAAGGCAGGTCACATGCGAACAGCATTAGCAGCTGCTGCCTTTGCCATAGAGAAAAGTTCTAGGATCATAATGGGGTGTTCAGTAATGTATATGGAACATTATCTGTTTGCTATTCTAAAAATGTCAAAATCTACTCTGACTACGCAAGGGTCATCGGCATAGGAGGTCATCATCTCTAAACCCCATATTCATGTGGTTGAGTGTGAGACAGTGAATCCTGCCACAGACATGCCTACTACGGAGGACCTGATGGTGCATGTTTGTGCACATATGAGGGGGAGGAGGATGATACTCCCAAAGCAAGGGACTGTGCGTCGACAGAGGATGAGACACTTTCCATTGATGTGTCGTCCACAATTGGTCAGGAGTATGGAAAGAGACAGACAGGGGCAGCAGTGGTATGTCTCGAGGGAGGAGAATACAAGATGGTAGTCATGTAAAGGTTGCCTTCACATTATTCTGCACAAGCGGAGGAGCTTTTGTGGCACTCATCGAAGCACTGAGAGCATCACAAGGGTGCCATGTCACAATATATTCTGATTTGACTTATGTTACAACAACAGTACACACCACACTCTCCCGCTGTTGGAGGAGGGGGTTTCTATGTGGATGTATCCCCAGTAAAGCATGCAGTGCTGATAGAAATGCTGATAGGAGCTTTATTACAGCCATCTGTTGTGGAGGTTGTCAAGTGCACCTCCCATACTAATGGAACAGATGAAATAACAAGGGGGGATGAAGCTGCTGAAGCGGCATATCTACCAAATGATATGCCCACTGAGTATGTTATGCTGCCCACCCGCAAACAAGCATCCTGTGCCTTACACAGCATTGCCCATCTCCCAGATTATCAAACTACAAAGAAGGGTGCCGAAGAGGGAGAAGGAGATGTTGTTACAGAGGGTGTAAGCAATCTCTGACCGATCTGTTATGGAGGCAGGACAGCTCTGTTAAGACAGTAATGCCCCAGGAGCTGTTAGCAGAAGCATTTGAAAAATTACCATAGCCGTCTCACAGTTTGAAGACATAGCAGCAGACATACAGGAAGACTGGTTCACCCCAAACATCCAGTAGAGCATTATGGAAATGGCTTTACATTGTGCAACATATGTCAAGGTTTTAGTAAAGGGATGGTACTACGGACGTTATGGGGCAAATTGCCCCATCCTACTAGGCTGGTCTATGAATTACATATTGGGCCTCATTACGACCCAGGCGCTAAGTGGTTAACGGTGCCGTAAAAGGCTGTGGCACCGCTAACCACTTAGTGCCTTACTACGAGGTCCCTTTGTGGGACCCGACCTGAACGGCTGGTCTGGACCAGCCGTTCAAGTAGGGACCCGTAAAGGGACCTAGCAGGCAATTATGGTACCACAATTTGTGGTACCATAATTACCGCATTCCCCATTCCCATTGAGCCCTATGGGGCAAAAATGGGAATGGGCAAGGGCCGTGGTGAAATGGGGAAATACTGCCCCACCAACCTTGGAATGGGGCGGTTTTTCCCCATTTCACCATGGCGGACTCGTTACAACACCGGCACCAACCATGGTGCTAATAGAGCCATGGTTTAGCGCTGGTGTTGTAATGAGAGCCATAGACTATGCTCATATGGGTGAGTGTTGTAATGGATCCAGGTATCTCATTGTGGTGATTGGTCCTTTCTCAAGGTGGGTGGAAGCGGGGCCAGTGCACACCCGAATGCCAAGTGTGCTCCAAGGTTTCTGGTGCAGGACATTTTCCCGCGCTGGGGTGTGTACGAGGTTTTAAGGTCAGACAATGGCACACATTTCTTCAATGCGTTATTCCAAAACATTACAGCACTTCTTGGCATCAAGCATCGGAAGTGTTCAATTCATCACCCATGGGCTAATGGTGTTGTGTAGAGAATAAATGGTCTCCTCGAGAGCAAATTTTCTAAGTTGTGTCCCACGTTCAAGAAAATCTGGGTGGACTGTTTGCCCTGGCCCTTTATGCACGCAGCCAAGTAAAGATCCTCATCTGTCACCTCACCAGGTGGTCACTGGCCGACATATGCATACCTCCATATCCCCTGTAAGAAGGGCTTCTGATGCACACAGGGCTGCAGTGCTGTTAGAAGAAGAACTCAGGGAATATTTGATGACAATAACTCGGGCCATTAAATGTTTCTCCCGAAAGAGTGCACCAACCAGGATTGTGATAACAGAGATGCCCAATGCTGCACAGATGATGGGAACACATCCAGAGCATATAACGACTCAACCACTGCTGTCAGGGGACAATATCTGCATTCAAAATTTTGCACGCAGGTGGAACAATCCTCAGTTCCAAGGACCATACAAGGTGGTGTTTTGTACTCCCCTCTCGGTTAAAGTAAAAGAATTACGCTACTGACTTTCGTAGGGCACCTCCGGAGAGCACAGTGGGGCTTCTGTTGTCTTAAAAGAAAGGGTCACAGCATTTGTACCCTGATTATCCTGATTAAGGTACATCCAAGAGGCAGGCCAAAGCTCAGCTGCTAGCTCTGTGCTTTTCTTTTTCTGGGAGAGCTTTCTCTCTCCCTCTTTCTCTCTCTCTCTCTCTCTCTCTCTCACCCTCTCTCTCGCCCTCTCTTGTCCCCTCTCATTTTTTTTTCCTTTTTGTACAGAGTATGTCTTGTTTGTTTTCCCTTTACCATTGGCTTGTGTGTTTTTGCTTCTATTTCAGGAAAGAAGAAGATGGACACAACTAATGTACAAAGTTTGTTAAGCAGGGAGCCAATGCAAATTAAAGATTGTGGACATATATCAATTATAGTGGGTCAGTCATTGCTGGAGGATTGTGTGTTGTATTGCTAGTGTTACTGGGAGTGTGTTAGAAGGAGAGTACTATAGGGGGAGGTCCTATTAAGTGGGGTCATTGGGGAAATAGGATTGTATATTATTCAAATGGAACATTATATACAAATGTTAATAACACAAGTGGATTTATAAATATCAATACTAATTTGAACACTAATAATAATAATGGAAATGGATTTAAAGGCTCCTATATGCAGGTTACATCTGTGAAGGAAGCAGAGAACAGGTTGTTTACAATAAGTAGTGGATAATTTACCACTACAGAAAGTAATAATGTTATCTCTGACAGTACTGCTAAAGCGGCTATCCTTGAGAATGTGTATAGAAGAATGAAAAGAGAAGTATAACAAAAGTATGACATGTATCAAGGGCTGGGTTTTGATGCGATTGAGGATATTCATCACCCCTCGAGTTCACTCTGATATGAGTGGTGTCGGGAGATACGCTGTGAATGGTAGCTGTTATGTGTGTTCACTCATTCTGCATGTTTAGTGCGCTCCCAAGGTGTTAGTACCACATTCAGTCCGAATTATAGAGGCACCATGCCTGGTCCATCTTGTGCGATGCAAAATAAAAGGGATGTTCCAGACACACAGTGTGCAACTGCAAATGGTGGGCCCAGATTTTGTAAAATACAACAAAGACCCGAGAAACATCAAGTGTGTGGAGTTACCCTATGAGAGGATGAAAAGTTTGAATTAGATTTCTAAAGACTCTAACACATTGCTTGATAAAATATCACAAGAATACAGACTTTTTAGTTCTGCAGAATCATGTTTTGCCTCTTTACTGATGCTGAGAGTGCAGACAGCAACCAATGCCAAATGCCTGCAGATAGTGAGGTGGAAACTGGTCCAGCTCGCAAATGACACTGAGAATGGTTTCAACGTGATCAGGCCGGGCGTTAAGACTTATGCCAATGCAGAATAGCTATATGCTGGACGTGTTAACAGCGATGGAGTGAGGGGTCTCCAAAAAATGTGCCAATTCCTGTTGTACATTTGAGCCTCTAGAAGATGTGGAAAATGCATCATTATCCCACATCATTACTGTCATCCATGGCTTGGGTGTTCGCTTGAAGGAGGGAGGAAGTCAGGACAGTGATTGGCTGAATATGACATTTAAATGGGCTGCATCGTTGCTAGGAGCAATCGTGAAGCTGTTAATGCCCATCATTGTGTTCGTCCTGGTAATTTTCAGCACTTGTCAGCTGGTTATTCGATGCTGTGCCACTGTGACACCGGATAAGGCAAGAAAGATGGTATCAAATGGGGGTTCAAAAGCACCTTGTGAACCTAAAAACATTGAAGTACAAACCAAAGTATGAAATGTTCCCTATCCCATATGGAGATGAAGTTGATCCTCTATACCACACTATTATTTCCCCATCCAAACAGAGGTTTGGGTGCACTTTGCAGTTGGGGTGGATTTACATGACTTGTTCACCTGAAGAGTACAGGCGTAGGGGGGAGAGTTTGCAATCATTGTGTAGGGCGAGGATGCCAGTAAAGAGGAATAAGCTATATCTGGATGTAGAAACTGGGGAGTGGTAGCACAGAGCAATTACATAATGTGTTACTGTAGAGGTAACGGAAGGGGGGAATGTTGGGAAACGTGGAAGCCTGGTTGCCACCCAAGGTGCTTTAAAGTAAGTCCAGATGCATTTGAGGCAATGTGATGAGCCAGGGGGGAGAGGGAACAGTGAGAGGGATGCCTTCCCGTCCATCAGGACCCCATGTTAATGTAACCAAATATAGTTTAACTATCTGGTGTGGCCCAGGGCACGGGCAGCATCACCATTTTGCATAGATATTAGTAATCCTAGGTAGAAGGGAAGGCTTGCAAGGCACATGCTGCATTACATGCAGTAGGCCCAAATCCACAAGGCCACAGAAATGTTCAGTCATGCCTGAGCTCCCATGAGGACAGTTTTCACCACCACCACCACACTGTTTATTCATTGTTCCTGAAAGTGTTGCAAAGATGTGTTTTTCACCCAAGAGGAATGTGCCCTACAAAGCTACGATCAGAGACCGGTGCCTGGCATGCATGTTATCTCAGACTGGCCAAAGCATGACCCAGTCCATTCCTGGGTGACCAGGAGTTATAGCCCATATAACTGACTAAACACTAAGATCCCGGAATTCCATGGCACCAGGTGCCCTTTGACCACCAGCCCCAAAGTAACAAGTCTTGAAATATTAATGTTAATGTTAAAGGATATTTATACTGTGCACTATCAACACCAGATAGGTAGATCTGAAAAGGGCAGAGGGTGGTATGGGTTAGTAAGGCTGAGTGGGAAAAAATCAAGAGAGCTGTGATGTGCTGTTGGAAGCCTCAGTTTGGTTAACACCATTCGCTGTGCTTAGGTGTGCTTTTCGGTTGGTAGCCATTATGTATTGTTGTGCGTAGCTATGTGTGGTATGTTTTGTTGTAGAGAAGTGCATGCAGTTTGTAGTGCTTTGGAGGTAGGGTTTTGTTTGTGTAGAGTGTGAGAGGTGTTTGCAAAGGGGTGAGATTGTTTAGTGGGGTTGGGTAGTGGCATTGCTATTTAGAAGTGATGCATACTAATCTTCACAATCCTTTCTAGATGTGGAACAATGCTCATCTTCACAATTATGTTAACACATTTTCAAAGAGGATGGACAGGGCATATCGTTGAAGCAGCAAGCATGTGATTTGTATTGCAAGGTGCTGGGAGGGATACATTAAAATTCAAAACAAGGGCGGGGACCTTTGGAGACGGACGGTGTCGAGTGAGTGAGTGAAATGTGTTTGTGAAGGTTAGAGTGCCCCAGAATCTTCTGTGTGCGTTTTTTAAGGCCTGCCAAGTGCACACTACGAGTGAAAAAATAAGCTGTATAGTAGGAGTATAATTCATTTGTTTTCTGACCTTTAACATGAGAAGAAGATGAGCACCGCAGCACCCACGTTAACGAAGATGGACGGACTGGGCTGGCACCAATAAACTTCCATCCCTTATGGATAAAGACGGTACCTGTATAGGGTCCATCCAATCAGCCACAAAGGTTTTTACTTTATGTATTGGGTCATGTATGATGATGTATTTTTTTATAAGATTCTGCTTTTACTACTTTTCGGCACAACTTCTTAGCAGTACAGTTCTTTGCTGTTGCTCTCATCTGCATGTGAAATTAAACGTGCTATCCTTACATGATCAACATGGGACTTTCTTCCCTAGGGGGTTGTATTCTCTCTGGCGTGAGCATCAAGGGACTTGCCTTCAGATGTGCACCAATTCCCCTTCGAAAACCCATCTGAAACAAGTCAAACCTACCCATGCTCTTAGCCCAACAAGACAGATCTCTCAAAAGTAAAGAGGCAAAAATGTCTGAGAGACTGTCTAGTAAAGCAATTGGTCTATAATTATTCAGGTTTGACCTTGGTCCCTTTTTGAGAATGGGGATCAATATCAACTCAGACAAAGATTTTGGCAATTGGTGAGACAGTATGATTCCACTAAAGACAATACCAAAACACAAGCTCACAAGGTTGTATCTAGTTTCAGAACTGCATTAGATAGACCAGTGCAAGTTCTTGCTATGACTAAATATTGCGATAATATCCTTCTCAGAAAAATGCAAGGGCCAGGATCCTAATAGCAGCTCTAGCTGTTGCAGATCCTCGCTTGCTGTCTCTTTATAGACCTTACTAAAGTGATCGATCCATCCCTGTTCACCAATAGGATTAATTTGGGCATGAGAAGACGGGGTGATAATTTTGTTAACCAGCTGCCAGAAGTGACAGTCTCGGCCATTGCCTACATGCAAGTGTTATGTTCCTTCGATCTTGCCCATTAAACCCCTTGTTCTTACGTAACTGTCTCCTCAACTCTCTTTTTTTGTTGAACATCCGGATCTTAGTCATGTTTCCGAATCCCCCTATTTCTCAGCTGTTGACAAGGCATAGATGCATACATACGATCCAAAATAGTTTGGTATGATACCAGAACCAATTTAGCTACAGGTTCATTGGGCTGAAAAAAGTGTGTTTAAGATGAAATACAACCTCTCCATACTGGCGTCATTTCAGGTCATTCTAATGTTCCCACTATTCACATCCATTGCCAATGGATAAAGTGGACAAACATACCCTGATTGTTCTACATTCCACTTCAGTAGTAGTAGTAAATTATGGTCATTCCCAATTGTCATTACTATTGACATAGAGGATATACAGGGATGTTATGTGGGGGTCACCAGGGGTCGCAGTTACAACCCCTGAGGTATCACTTGCTACCCCTGAGGTCTGCCTTGCTACCCCTAAAATGTCGCTTTTTATTGTTGGAGTGGTTGGCTTTCTTGTTCAAGCCTCTTTAAAAAACAGGGGTTCCACAAGTGTAAGACACGTGTAACACTGTGAGCAGTGATCCTAATTAAGAAAGAATAGGAATAACAAATAATTTGTCTTTCTGAAATTCTATACAATAATTGATAGACTTATTAAAGGTTTACTTCAGGCACACTACAGAGGGTGAGTCACTGATTTAGTCTGTTCTTAAACACCTCAACTCAGCGTTTTTTCCTTCTGTGGTTGGTACATGAGTACCAACAAAGGTTGGGTGATATTGTATGTATATGTGTTCTATATAAAGCCCTTATGCGTAAGTGCTTTATAATAACACATCATTATCATTTGGCCTTGGAAGTCTGCTTGCATTCACAGTAATTTGGTAATAAGGGCCTGTAGACACTGATATTAAAGATACATATGGTGATCCATTCTTGTATGAAATGTATATCACATTTTTTTAAAATTACATTTTTTAATTTAAAATGGTATAGTTTAAACATAAAATTTTCATTTGAATTCATAAAAATATGCCTCACGATCGACTAAACATTTCCGTCTATTATTTTCTCGTGCAAGGAGAGTTCAACAATATTGCAAAAGAGATTTCTTCAAATTGCAGAAGAGAATGGGGAAAAACAAACAACGGGGAAAAATGGAAAGAAAAGAAAAAAAATGGGGGAAATCATTTTCCTCAAGTTATGGTCTATGGGTTTAGTTCTTTGGTAGGAGCCAAAATATTTGTGAGGAGTTGAACGACTGTATATATCAATTTCTTGTCTTGGCCTCTTAGTATTTTTGTCCATCTGGAGTCGCCTTCTTCTTGTTGAGCCGATATTTTCAATAATTATCCAAAGAGCGCTCTCTTAGTGACGAGTGCGGGGCATATCATGATTAGGTGTTTCAGTGTTTCCGGTGATTCTTTGTCCAGGCATAATATGCAAAATTGGTCCGACTTCGCTATTTTTTCTAATATTGGCTAGTCTTTGTCTAGTCGCAAATGTGTTTAGACGAATTTTCATAAATGCAGTGCGGATGATTGGGTCTGGAAAGAGTGCAAAGTATCACAGAAGTTAATTGAGGGCACAAATGTCTGTTGGGCATTGCAAATTCATGCTGTATCTCTCTTTTCCTTCTGATGTTTTAACCAATCATTTTGCTGCATCTTTATCTTGGCACATTGGGGGTGATTGATAAGCATTACTATGGTAATGTCCTCATTTGTCATTTGTTCAAATAGGGCTGTTTCCATGCCTAAAAGGAGCTGTTGTTCATGGCATGCAGGGTCTCTCGTAAGATTTGGGTTGCCGATGTTGTATCTTCATTTATCAACTTACGCAAGAGATCCATCTGCTTCCACAGCACAATTGAAGTTAGAGATTGCAAAACCACTTCAAACCGTATTCTGGTCATGGGATAACTATTTGGAAGATTCAAAATCTTCCGCCAAACGGAGGCTTCGATGGTTTGCCAGTTTATCTGAGTTGCAATAACCATTGCGTCGCTCCCATAGTTAATAATGGGATGACCTTTTGACGATAGAACGCAATGATTGGTTTTAGGGAGAATTTCCCATATCGTCTATGCAGCATCACTTTTTGTCTGGCTAGCATAAGAATCTTGCCTTCTAGGAAAGTCACCCATGCTGTTTCAGATTTCTGCTGGTTTATTAGTACACCAAGATATTTAAAGGTGGTAACTACCTCAAAGGGTTTATTGTCCAAAATGAAGTTCAGGAGCCTGTGTCGGTTGGTCGTAC
Source organism: Ambystoma mexicanum (assembly GCF_040938575.1). NCBI lineage: Eukaryota > Metazoa > Chordata > Amphibia > Caudata > Ambystomatidae > Ambystoma > Ambystoma mexicanum. The sequence goes on along the minus strand of NC_090935.1, from coordinate 836,798,472 downwards.
GTGGATGTTTAGTTAGTGTCATTACTTTTGTTTTTTTGACATTGATCTGGAGTTCATTCTCACTCATGTATTTTTCTGTCATACGTAGATTTTCTTGAAGTCCTGAGGGGGTTTTATCCCTCAATACAATGTCATCTGCATGCATGAGATATGTAATCGGATGAGAGTTGATTTTTGGCGGGTTAAGTGTATCGTTTAGGATGTCGGTGGGGTAGTCAGCAGTGTTTAAGTTATACAATGTTGCAGCAATGGGACAGCCTTGTTTTAGTCCATTCCATGTTCTTATTTCGCCTGTGGTGGTTCCTTCTTTTGTAAGTCTGATGGTGACCGAAGTGTTGGTATAGAGAAGTTTTATGGGTTCACTAAACTCCAGAGGGCATTTCCATATTGCAAGTTTATGCCAAAGTTTGTTCCTGTTGATGGCATCAAAGGCCATATGCAGATCTATGAAGGCAACATTAACTTGGAAGTTATTTGTTAGGGCTTCGTGCTTTATTAGATTGAGAATCAGGAGATTCACATTCGTGCACACGTTGGCGGTGAAGCCTGTTTGTCGGGTGTCGAAGCGCTTTGCTTCTTTAGCCCAAGCAGTAGTTTTTTGCAGAAGGTATGTGGCAAACAGTTTCCCCAGGAGGTCTAGGAGAGCAATAGGTCTAAAATTGGATGGAAGGTCTCTGTCTCCTTGTTTGTAAATTGGAATCAGCACTGGTCTGTTCACATTATAGTGATATCGTAACCATATTATAAATAGTGTACATAGGAAAATTGCTATGCGATTCTACTTCCTGTTTTGTTAAGAGGTGAAAGGTTGTGTTCTTTCGCTTCCCGTGATGTCACTTCGGGGTGGTAGGTCAAATGACATCAGTTCCTGTAATGCCATAAGAGGTTAAAAGTTGTGTGATGTCACTTCCGCTACCCCAGGCATTTTGGTGCAATGACGTCCTTCAGGATATATCCCGAAAAAACTTGCCTGAGTCAAAGTAATACTCAATAATGCTCTTTGATTCACCTCTATGACAAGTGTGATTTGCGTGAGTGTCCCCAGAGAGAATACCAATCAAAATACTCCTACCCCATGCATACATCAGTTCCATCCATGCACTGTCACGCACAATGAGATCTGAATTAGACTTACAAACAGAATAAGTTCCTGTATGAAGGAACTCCTGTCCCCTGCACACGATCACTGGCCCTTTTTAAAGGGCCAAACAGTTAAGGTATAACTTGTGTTCACCCAATGGGTGAGGTGTTTTCTTTCAATAATGTGTAATTTCAACAGTTAGGTAGACAGTACATTTAGGATTTCTTAATGACAAGCATCAAGACAACATTCTTTGACTTCTTCATATGTTGTTTTATTTTTCAAAAATAGCCCAATGCGTTTCGAGAAAAACATCTCTTCTTCAGGGGTATATATATTCAAAATATCAATCCAATCTAAGAAAGAATTTCAGAAAGCATAGAGTTACTATTGCTGTATGAAACTTTACTAATACAGTGAAGATTCTCAAAAACTGTTATTTTATATGTAGGTATGGACACCATCTTAAGTCTTCTTAAACATACCCTGTGTACAATTATATATTGCATGCTCACATTAGTGTCACTTTTTCAAATTTATACAATCGTTAACCAATAGTTCACCTAAAAGAAGTATAGAAGTATACATTGTGACTTGTCTACAAACTAAAAACAGGTACTCAAATGAGGACATTTCGAAGAAAAAGAAGTTACCCCTATTCAGGTACGGATATTCAACAGTGCAAGTTATTGCCTCTAATATCTCAATTGTCTCTCTGGTTAATGGATGTCAAAGTATGACATGTGGGACCCTAAAGAAGGGTGAATATTACTGCGCAGGGTAAGAGTGGGATCATACAACGTGTTTTGGGAGGTAATGAATCTGGATTAAGTCAAGTTGGTGTTAAAGATACTATGGGCAAAGCCGCTATCAAATTTACTTAAAAGGGTAAGAATTTTTACCAAGTAGAGTAAGTAAATGTCCCAGTCCTCTGATATGGCTGATGCAGGCTGGCTGCGTGGATAAGCTTCTGGAGATTAGATCTCTCTTAGTGGATATCTCTGAACAAATGTCAGTATCTAGAGATAGAAAAGGAGGTACTTTAAATGTGAGCCAAGGGGCTCGAGTAGGATGTAGACTTTTTAGTATATGATAAAAAGGAGGTACCAAGTCCATAGGTTGCTTACCCCAAGTGAGTGGATTAGTTGTAGGTGAGATGGTGATGCTCCTTCCTCGCTGGTCCGTGCATGTTTATGTTCTGTAAATGGCGGCCGTTTATAGCGGCGCTTATTAGTGATGTCATCACGTCTATGGCGTGCCATGACATCACTAGACTTGCTTGTTCGAGTCAATAGTAATGTTGTCTATTTAAAGCGTTGTGAGGCTATAGAGTAACCTGATATGTAAAAGAGGAAAAGGCTATGAGTATGTATGCACCCCCGTGTGTGAGTACACCTGAGGCCCATGTTATTTGTGTGGCGTCATCAAGCACGAGCGTGCGGTGACGTCACTACTGTTTACTTTTAGGAAAACTAATGAAATGATGAAAACAGCGTATTGCTGCTGTGTTGCATCATTCACTCAAAATGGATGCACCGAGTTAAAGGTATTGGGAAGGCACTGGAAAAGAGGTTAATGTGAGAGTAAAAAACAACTTTGCATGCGATATGGTAATGACCTAATAAGCATTCTCAACCATTCCCATTCTAATTTAAATAATAATAAAAAATGTCTGTCTCTGCTGGGGAGACTTACAATCTACGTAAAGCCGGAACAAAGGCTTGGTAACTTATTCCTGGATATGTCAAAATGATTAACAATGATCAATAGGCAACAGGTATGTTTTTCAGTCTCCTCACGAGTCAACAAAATTAGATTAGAACAGGGGGTCCATGCCTCTGTAGCTCTGTCTCTCCTAGGGAGACTTACAATCTTTGTGGTACCTGCAGTCATGGCAAGAAAATACGGCTTAGGTGATATGTTTATACTGACATATAGGTCAACAAATTGTATTAAAGGTACCTTGTATTTACAGAAATGGCCCCAGGTAAAAGTCTTCATTGAGGCCCAAGGGTGTCATTGAGTCTAATTTATGTATCCAATAGAGCTCTCTTTGTGCCAATCTTCTGGCCAAGTCTCCTCCTCTTGGGGATGTCCTGACCACTTCTAGTATCACTACCCATAGATGGGCTGTGGTGTGGCCATTTTCTTTAAAATGTCTGGCTACTGGGGATTTGATATTCCCTGTTCTTATATTGGACTTGTGTTCAGTCCAACGTTCGCATGCTTTTCTTATGGTTTTCCCCACATAGAATTTGCCACATGGGCATTTCAGTGTGTAGACCACATTTTTACTTTCGCAGGTAGCGAAGACCTACAATAATATCTTCTTGCCACTATGGGGGTGTCTTATGTGATCGCCTTTGATTAGGTTAGAACAATGTTGACAATTAAGGTAGGCAAAGGTGCCCTTCTTCTGTTTCATTAGGTTGGTTTGTACAGGTCTTTTAGTTCTCTCTGCCCTGATGAGGCTGTCTTTGAAGGTTTTGCCCATCTTATAGGCCAGCATCGGCGGTTCAGGAAAAAGTCTGTTTAGATTGGGGTCTGATCTAATAAGGTCCCAATTCTTGTTGATCACTCTTTTGACTTGAGAACTTTGGCTGGAATATTTGAAAGTATGTATTAGCCTTGTTGTTTCTTTTTTGGGTCTCTCTTGAAGTATGTTCTCTCTACTTGTTGTGTTAGAGCGTAGTATAGCTTCTCTATAGTTTTGTCTGGAAAACCTCTTGCCTTGAATCTTCCTTTCATATTCCCTTGTTCTGATTGAAAAACTTGGCGGTCTGATGTAATCTTTTTTAACCGAAGAAATTGGCTGCATGGTAAATTGTCTTTCAAGTGAAGAGGATGAAAGCTTCCGAAATGCAAGACACTGTTGACATCTGTAGGTTTTCTGTAGATGTTTGTACTGAATTTTGTGTTCTTTCTTTCCACTTGTACATCCAAAAAGTGGACTCCTGGGTTCCCAATTTCCAACGTAAAGGTGATGCCTTCCTGGCAATTGTTAAGGTATATCAAGAATTCTTGTAGTTCATCAGGGGATCCTTGCCAGATTCCAAAAATATCGTCAATGAATCGCTTCCAGAATTTGATCTTATTATTCCATGGTTCTTTATTCAATACGAAGTTGTGTTCAAAATTAAACATGAAGATGTTTGTGTAGGATGGTGCTACTGGAGAGCCCATAAAGGTTCCTGATATTTGAAGCTAATATTTGCTGTTGAATCTGAGGTATTTATTGTAAAGGAGAATCCTGATTAGTTCAATTGCAAAGACCTTATGTATGAGTGTTGTTTCTTGTCTCAGGAGAAACCACTCCAACGCTGCAAAGCCCTTCTGGTGCGGTATCGAGGTTTACAGGCTGTTGACATCAAGTGTAAATAGTATCAGCTCAGTGTCATTGGTTTTTATTTCATTTAGTAGTCACAGAAAATGGGCTGTATCCTTTAGGTACGTAGATTTCTTGTACTGATGGTTGTAGAGCCTTGTCCAAGTAGATGGACAGTGGGTGAAAGATACTTTCAGTACCCGCTATTATTGGTCGGAATGGTGGATTTCTGAGGTTCTTATGGACCTTTTGGAGCGCACAGAAGACCAGAGTTATCGGGAATTCTTTGATTAGGAAGTCTCTTGTGTGTTCCGATATCCAATCTGAATCATAAGCTTTCTCAATTGTCTCCTTTATTAAGGTACTGATAGACATGATAGGATCGTTGTCTAGTTTAAGGTATGTTCATTGGTCCTCAAGTAGTTTAAAACATCCTTCATTGTTGAAGTCGGTGTCCATTAGGACTAGTGCTCCCCCTCTGTCCGCCGGTTTGAGTGTTACTGTGATGTCCTGGGATAGTTATTTAATGAATTTAAGCTAATGGTTCCTGATGTTCATTTTCTTGAAGTTACTGTACTTCAACCGTTTCAGATCTTTTATGTTTTTAAATTGAAAAGATTTATAACAGGATGATTAATCTGAGGGTGGAATGTGCTTTTGTTTCTCATCTCTAGATAGTCTATTTTCGGTCTCTGTTCACCTAGATCCATGAGACCATCAAAGAATACTTTAAGTTCCATCTTTCTGATGAGTTTAAAAAGGTTAACCTCTTCTTCGAAGTTGCTGGTGTTGTTTGTAGGTATAAACAAGATGCCTAGATTCAAAGTATCCATCTGACTTTTCGTGAGTGTCTTTTTAGAAATATTCAGAATTATAGAGCCGATTACTTGTGCTTCTGTCTTTGTTTTCTTTTTCCCTCTACGGGTCCGTCTCCTCCTAAAAAAGGCACCTCAGGTAGGTTTGTGGTCGAAGGACCTGGTTGTGTTGGTATTGTTATTCCTTCTGTTGGTACTGGTTTTGCTGGACTCCCGACTGTGGTTCTATCCACGTTATCTCTTACACCACTTGTTGGATCGCTGCTATCTGAGCTATTCATAGGTCCTTGTGGTCTTGTTGGTCTAGATGTGTAAGGTCTTGAGTTTTGATAAAATTCCTGCCACGTGTCTACTATATCCCTATCGTAGTCCAAAGTGTCTCTACGAAACGTCCTTATCTTCCGTTGTTCTATATCTTTTTTATATGAATCCAATTTCTTATTGCTGTCTTCCAATATGGTCTTAAGTTGTTCTCCTGTTTTTGATTTCGACAGTTGTAGTGTAATTTCCTCAATTTCCTGATTGATTGTTAATAAAGATGTTGGAAGTTCTTGGATGGTCAGCAATATCAGGTCTAGTGAGCATTTACTAAGTATTTGCTCCCATCTTTTCACAAATGCTTGATTTTCCTTGCAGAGTGTCGGTTTTAGATATACCCGTAGACCTCTTGGTATGCGTTTGCTCTTGTAGTATTGTGCCAATGTTGCGGCATGGAGTTTTCGGGAAATCTCCCTTCAAATAAGTTTTTCCAATTTAAATAGTAGTCTCTCGGGATTGTCGTCCCCCTTGCTCTCTTTATCTGTATCTTTAATTAGGCCAAGGATCCGATTTGCCTCCTCTTCACTAAAGGCTAGCGTGGTAGCTGACTTGTCCGTTAGGGTGTTGATTTTGTTAGTGAACTCGATATGCCAACCCCCTAAGGGGTAAGTATATAGAATCTGCTGTTTTTTCACCATGCACACCTAGGGTTAATAGTTCTTACTATTTAGATAGATTATTCTGGGAAACAGACTTTGCTTTTAGATATGTTTAAGGTGCAGGGGAGATAACAGCCAACCCTGGCATATGGGTTGTGAAATACATACAAACAGAATAAGTTCCTGTATGAAGGAACTCCAGTCCCCTGCACACTATCACTGGCCCCTCTGAAAGAGCCAAACAGTTAAGGTATATCTTGTGTTCACCCAATGGGTGAGGTGTGTTCATTCAATAATGTGTAGTTTCAACAGTTAGGTACTGAACAGTTAGGTACTGAAATTATCTTTCACCCACTGGCCATCTACTTGGACAAGGCTCTTCAACCTTTAGTATAAGAAACTTCTACGTACCTAAAGGATACAGCCCATTTTCTGCGACTACTAAATGAAATAAAAAACAATGACACTGAGCTGATACTATTTACACTTGACGTCAACAGCCTGTACACCTCGATACCGCACCAGGAGGGCATTGAAGTGTTGGAGTGGTTTCTCCTCAGACAAGAAACTACACTCATGCATAAGGTCTTTGCAATTGAACTAATCAGGATTATCCTTTACAATAACTACCTCAGATTCAACAGCAAATATTGCCTTCAAATATCAGGAACCTCTATGGGCTCTCCAGTAGCACCATCCTACGCAAACATCTTCATGTTTCATTTTGAACACAACTTTGTATTGAATAAAGAACCATGGAATAATAAGATCAAATTCTGGAAGCGATTCATTGATGATATTTTTGGAATCTGGCAAGGATCCCCTGATGAACTACAAGAAGTCTTGATATACCTTGACAATTGCCAGGAAGGCATCACCTTTACGTTGGAAATTGGGAACCCAGGCGTCCACGTTTTGGATGTACAAGTGGAAAGAAAGAACACATAATTCAGTACAAACATCTACAGAAAACCTACAGATGTCAACAGTGTCTTGCATTTCGGAAGCTTTCATCCTCTTCACTTGAAAGACAATTTACCATACAGTCAATTTCTTCGGTTAAAAAAGATTACATCAGACCCCCAAGTTTTACAATCAGAACAAGGGAATATGAAAGGAAGATTCAAGGCAAGAGGATTTCCAGACAAAACTATAGAGAAAGCTATACTACGCTCTAACACAATAAGTAGAGAGAACCTACTTCAAGAGAGACCCAAAAACCTTTTCTCCATCCTATTGTAGATAAGTCTGTTTTGGTCCTGTCCTGGTGTCGGGCCCCTGTTGTTAGAGACAGTGGGCCTCATTACAAGTTTGCCGGTCCGGTAACTATGGTACTGGTAAGCTTGCCGGTACCATAGTTACTGGAGCGTCAAACTACAAGTTCTGCTTGCGAGTGCCTTTTCACCCGCCAGGTCGGACCTGGCGGGCAGAACGGAACCCCCGAGCAGAGCATGTTGGATACACAGGCACCATTCTGGATGGTGCCGGTGCATCCAACCTCCCCATTTCCATTGAAACCTATGGGGCTCAAATTGGAATGTGAAGTTAAGGTTTTCGGCCCCTGGCAATGGGGAAATACAGGGTCCCCCAGGGTTGTAATGGCCCTGTATTTCCCCATTGCCAGGGGTCGGAAAGATTTGCAAGTTTGGTGGCAGACTGCCTGGATTTACAGGCAAGGCTACCGCCAAACTTGAAATGAGGCCCAGTGACTACTCAATTTCTTCTGTCCTCACCTTCACGCTCTATATTTCTTACTTGTTCATATTTTGATCTGGGTAGCAGCTCTGTCATTGGACCTCTGAGATTTCGTACTCCTTCCATGTCAGTGTCAACTTTTTTGCCGAGGTGGCTACCACCCTCTGTTTGTTCGGGGTTCAGTGTTTGTTTAATGAAGTAACTAAATCAGCTGAGCTATGCTTTGTCGTAGTCCTTGCCAGTGCTCCAGTGATATTTTTAAGTGTGATATTTTTAATATATGCTCTGCTTCCAATAGACTCATGGATCCCAGTAAGGGGTTGGTTTTTGGATTTCTTCCTCGTAGGTCTATATTCAACATCCCCTCTTTTAGTTTGCATTTTTACCAGCTGTATGTTCCTCTGTGGTGGAATAATTGTGGTGCCTCTTTCTGTGTTGTTTTTGCCCTCACAAAGATTTCACATAATTTCTCTGGCTGGTTGAGGTAAGGGTCCTTAGTTTGCTTGTCATTATTTCCTGAATCCCCATTCATTGGTACTTGTCGCGATGGTTGTGTTGGTGTTATCGCTTCTGAATCCATTGTTGTTACAGACTGAACCATGGTGTACTTAGATCCTTCCTCGTTGGTTCAGTTTTGCTGAACTATTGCCCATGTTGTTTTGAATCCCTGTCACAAAGCCCTCAACATACACCATTTTGGAATGCAACATCTCTAGCATCGTTGTTTGGTCTTTAAGCTGCTCACCCATTTACTCATACAGTTTCATGAATGCTGCTACACGGACTCAGTTGGAATTTGGTCAGCGCTTGTTGGGCATAGAGTTAAGGGAGAATTTGAGACTGAAAGCGCCATTTGATATCAGCATTCGTACCTTCTCTCTCTCCCTTTCCATTTCCATTTCTATATGCCAAGCGGTACTTGCCATTACAGGTAACTCAGAGTTTAATGGGGGTGGTGCACGCTCCCGTTGATACCACTATTTCTCCTGGGGTTCATGGTTGTCGTGATTGTCATGTGCACCTCCTTTGTTTACATTCAGCGTGTCAGGTTTATCAGGTTGCAATGTTGCATATGCATCCTCCCCTTGCATTATACTTTGATTGGTCGCTCAATGATTTGCTCAATAGTTATTTACAGTACCTGGAACTTAATCTTGCTTTTGATCCTGAGGTGGTGCAAATATGTCTGCGGTGACTGCGGCTGCCTATATCTGCATTTTCGGTTTGCCCTTCACGGTAGTCGTCAGCTTTGAGTACGTTGTCCTGACCAGTCAAGGGCCTCCGCTTTCACCTGGCAGCCGGTTTCCCAGAGGCCGGCAGGCAGGCGAACAGGCAGACCGTGACCGTGTGCAAGGGTGCACGGTCACACAGTCACTCTGCCTCCACTTTGCCTCGGCTCCACCAACCGCTGAGGTTTTGAATGATTCCACTCCGCAAAAAGATTAAAAAAACAGCAACCGACACAGCAAACTCTCCAAACAACACTTATCTACTCAAAGTACACAAAACGCAAACATCTAAAGTGTCAAAACCTTTGTAAAAATAACTCATATATTGAGCCTAGCCCGTTACTCCACTTCTCCCAGAACCTAGAACAAACTACAATGGACCAAGAGGTTACCTTTTATAGAGGCTCAAACTTCCTTCAGGCGAATCAAGTTTTCTGTTTGTCTGAACTAAATCAATGAACCAGTCCAAGATTCGACCGAGGTTTAGAGTTTCCTCATTGGAGCCTCGAATTAACCCAAACATTGGGAGCCCAGAAAGAGATTCAACTGAGGCTTCAGCTCATTAAACAATCTGCGCTACACTCGTTGAGATAACTTTTTCTTCAAATAATGTGAGGGTCCCAGGAGATCCATTTTAAGACATGCCTCTAGCACTAGTGACATGCAATACCAAATCAAAGTCAATGAGGACAGTCCTGGTGTGTTACACTTATGGGTCATTTGAAGTTGATAGTTATTTGTTGATGCCCACTTTATCCTACATATGGCCTCAACTTGATAAATACTTTGGCTCCCGCTCAAAACATATATGTATTTTTTCTGGCAAACCTGTGATGACACATTAACAAAGATCTTGCTGTTTTTGTCACCTCTGCAGGCTGTCAGCCTGATGGTATCATTTGGTATAATGTCTCACTTTCTTTTCCTGTGTCTTCTAGGGTATGTTCTGTACTTCAAAAGTGGTGGGATTTTCCAGATTTTTGTATTTATCTTTAATTTCTCTTCCATTTAAATGTCTGCTTTTTTCTTCTGCGGCCCACTTTAAAAGGGACATTGGCCTAATTTGGAAAACAATGGCTTTTTTTTTTTTACAAACTAATTGACAGCAACACAGTCATTTGCAAATAATCAATGCAATAGAAATAAAAATGAAGACAGGAAATTATTGCCAGCAAACGACTGCAACTTAACACTTACGCGCTCCTCTTGGGGCCATTCAGTAACAACCCATTCATGTTATTAAGAGCTGAGTGGGGGAAAGGATCAGGTTACCTCAGTTTGCTTGCAAGCTACTGAACTGATCAGTGTTCATGCTGGCTAGGTGGAGTATTCTCAACGCCAGTGCTTAGTCTCTGCCTGCGGGAACTGTGAAACATACCCACATACTTTCTTTTTTCCAAAGAAACTCTGCACTCATTTAAGCTCTATCCACTTAGTTTGTGAGCCACCTCTCATAGAGAAATTGCTTCATGACAACTCCAGAATAATCCTTTATACAACACTGTTCCTCAAATATTTGACTTGGTCAGGTTCTAGAGTTTCATATGGTCAATTATGGTCAGTTATTTTAGTGTCACATATAAAATCATGCTAGCTTATGCATGACCAGTCTGTTTGTGATTTTCATTGCCACCTGAAAAATGCAATCTGCCGTGCTCAATCTGTACATTAATAATCGAAATAAAAGAACATCTCAACGCATAATTCTGACACGTTCTGAACGCTCGCGAGGCATCGGGAGCATAGCTCAAGGGCAACGTGCTTGCCTTGGACGCAAGACGACATGGAGCACCACTGGATCTTGGTATATAGCCCATTGTAAATAACCTATCATATAATAGTAGGTTCAGCTTCCTTCACTTTATTCTCATTTGTTCGTACTATTATGCAATTATTGATCCTTGCTGCAATTATTTATCCTTGCTGTAATTCATTGTCCCTTGTGCCCACCCAGCCCTGTGGCAGCTCTGAAACAGTTTTGCTAATTGTATAAGCGCCTAATAAATGACCAATACACTATATAACTAATGGTTTAAGCAACTATAAAAATGTAATACAGCTCTCACTCATTCACCTACTTTGATGTTCTGTCCTTCCTTAACTGTTTGCAGCAGTCCCTGGCCTGTTTGCCCCTGCCCAGTGTGCCTTACCTGACAGAAATATGAGATATGACAAGTAAACTGCAAATGCATTAACGAATGAGAATAGTGTAAGGTAGGAAAGCTGCAGGCAGCTCCCACGGTTGCGGATATGCAGCAAGATCTTCAGTATATCCATTTGAAGAACTTTGTTAAATCAGTTGGTTGCTGACTGTAAATAAGGCATGCCTGAAACTGAAAGTGACAGAGTCCTCTTAGAAAACACCACTGTGCCAAACAGTGGCACCTTGGGAAGCTCAGCATTCATCACAACAGCACCCCGTGCTCACGTGTTCCTAGTTTACTACCCTGCTGACAAACCCTGCACGCCAGCAGCACTTCATCATACAAAGAGTGGCACCTCCAACTCCATTTCTACAGAACCCCAGGCTCTGCAAATTCAGTAGGGTCAATGGAATTTGAAACACAATTGGAGGTCATAGATTGACTGGGTTTTGCAGTGGAGTTGATATGGACAGGAAAGTGTATCCGAACATGAGCATCACTTTATTTTAAATCTCTACTGGAACCCGAGGGCTATCACTCAAAGTGTTTTCTTTGAAGGTATTGAAGAAACAATTTACGCCTGGCAAATTAAGATACATTGAAATTCTATTCCAATATGTGGACATCTGAACTCAAAATGTATCCAACAAACTGGCCATTTTGCTAATGGTAAGTCTAATTCAGATTCTGCAGTTTTTTTCACCATGCACACCTAGGGTTAATAGTTCTTACTATTTAGATAGATTATTTTGGGAAACAGACTTTGCTTTTAAATATGTTTAAGGTGCAGGGGAGATAACAGCCAACCCTGGCATATGGGTTGTGAAATACATACAAACAGAATAAGTTCCTGTATGAAGGAACTCCCGTCCCCTGCACACTATCACTGGCCCCTCTAAAAGAGCCAAACAGTTAAGGTATAAATTGTGTTCACCCAATGGGTGAGGTGTGTTCATTCAATAACGTTTAGTTTCAACAGTTAGGTAGACAGTACATTTAGGATTTCTTAATGACAAGGATCAAGACAACGTTATTTGACTTCATCACATGTTGTTTTATTTTTCAAAAATAGCCCAACGCGTTTTGAGAAAAACATCTCTTCTTCAGGGGTATATGTATTCAAAATATCAATCAAATCTAAGAATGAATTTCAGAAAACATGGAGGTACTATTGCTGTATGAAATTTTGCTAATACAGTGAAGATTGTCAAAAACTACTATTTTATATGTAGGTATGGACACCACCTTAAGTCTTCTTAAACATACCCTGTGTACAATTATATATTGCATGCTCACATTAGTGTCACTTTTTCAAATTTATACAAACGTTAACCAATAGTTCACCAAGAAGAAGTATAGAAATATACATTGTGACGTGTCTACATAATAAAAACAGGTACTCATATGAGGACATTTAGAAGAACAAGAAGTTACCCCGATTCAGGTATGGATATTCAACAGTGCAAGTTATTGCCTCTAATATCTCAATTGTCTCTCTGGTTAATGGATGTCAAAGTATGACATGTGAGACTCTAAAGAAGGGTGAATATTACTGCGTAGGGTAAGAGTGGGATCATACAACGTGTTATGGGAGGTAATGAATCTGGATTAAGTCAGGTTGGTGTTAAGGATAGTAGGTGCAAAGCCGCTATCAAATGTACTTAAAAGGATAAGAATTATTGCCAAGTAGAGTAAGTAAAAGTCCCAGTCCTCTGATATGGCTGATGCAGGCTGGCTGCACGGATAGGCTTCTGGAGAGTAGATCGCTCTTAATGGATATCTCTGAACAGATTTCAGTATCTAGAGATAGAAAATGAGGTACTTTAAATGTGAGCCAAGGGGCTCGAGTAGGATGTAGACATTTTAGTTTATGATAAAGGGGAGGGACCTAGGTCCATAGGTTGCTTACCCCAAGTGAGTGGATTAGTTGTAGGTGAGATGGTGATTCTCCTTCCTCGCTGGTCCGTGCATGCTGATGTTCTGTAAATGGCGGCCGTTTATAGTGGCGCTTATTAGTGATGTCATCACGTCTATGGCGTGCCGTGATGTCACTGGACTCGCTCGTTCAAGTCAATAGTAATGTTGTCTATTTAAAGCTTTGTGAGGCTATAGAGTAGCCTGATATGTAAAAGATGTAAAGGCCATGAGTATGTATGCACCCCCTTGTGGGAGTACACCTGAGGCCCATGTTATTTGTATGACGTCATCACGCACGAGCGTGCGGTGAGGGCACTACTGTTTACTTTTAGGAAAACTAATGAAATGATGAAAACAGCACATTGCATCTGTGTTGCATCAGTCACTCAAAATGGATACACCGAGTTAAAGGTATTGGGAAGGCACTGGAAAAGAGGTTAATGTGAGAGTAAAAAACAGCTTTGCATGTGATATGGTAATGACCTAATAAGCATTCTTGACCATTCCCGTTCTAATTTAAATAATAATAAAAATGTCTGTCTCTGCTGGGGAGACTTACAATCTAGATAAAGCCGGAACAAAGGCTTGGTAACTTATTTCTGGATATCTCCATATGATTAACAATGATCAATAGGCAAAAGGCATGTTTTTCAGTCCCCTCATGAGTCAACAAAATTAGATTAGAACAGGGGGTCCATGCCTCTGTATCTCTCTCTCTCCTAGGGAGACTTACAATTTTTGTACCTGCAGTCATGGCAAGAAAAAATGGCTGGAGGTGATATGTTTATACTGACATATAGGTCAACAAATTGAATTAAAGGTACCTCGTATGTTTACAGAAATGGCCCCAGGTAAAAGTCTTCATTGAGGCCAAAGGGTGTCATTGAGTCTAATTTATGTATCCAATAGTGCTCTCTTTGTGCCAATCTTCTGGCCAAGTCTCCTCCTCTTGGGGATGTCCTGACCACTTCTAGTATCACTATCCATAGTTGGGCTATGATGTGGGCATTTTCTTTAAAATGTCTAGCTACTGGGGATTTGATATTTCCTGTTCTTATATTGGATTTGTGTTCGGTCCAACGTTGGCATTCTTTTCTTATGGTTTTCCCCACATAGAAATTGCCACAGGGGCATTTAAGTGCATAGACCACATTTTTACTTTTGCAGGTAGCGAAGTCCTTCAATAATATCTTCTTGCCACTATGGGGGTGTCTTATGTGATCGCCTTTGATTAGGTTAGAACAATGTTGAAAATTAAGGTAGGCAAAGGTGTCCTTCTTCTGTTTCATTATGGTGGTTTGTACAGGTCTTTTAGTTCTCTCTGCCCTGATGAGGCTGTCTTTGAAGTTTTTGCCCCTCCTATAGGCCAGCATCGGCGGTTCAGGAAAAAGTCTGTTTAGATTGGGGTCCGATCTAATAAGGTCCCAATGCTTGTTGATCACTCTTTTGACTTGATAACTTTCCCCAAAAACACAACAGCCCCAAAACAGATGTTCACTCTTCTCAGTTTTCCCCTTTGTGTTTGTTGTTGTCTCTGTAGGTGTTGAATTGCATATCCCGGCTTCATGAATTTCTGCTACATTCCCTGGTAAAATAATGGCATAAGCATGTGACATGCACAAGCTTCCCACAGGAATTTAATTTTCCTCACGCTCCCTCTCCTTCAGCCAAGAGTAACATGATAACACATGTGCCATTCGATCACTCTGAGAGATGGAAACTGAATGGTATATCCTGCCTCCCTGAATGCCTGCTACTTTCTACCACAAATATTGGGTGAACATTTGACTCACACCCATTTCGCTCAGGGAATATGCTCTTTATTCCCCTGCTGCTTCTCTTTCAACCATGTGTCACACAATGGTATGCATGTAGTTCACTCACTTCAAGAGATGGACACTGAATTATATTTCCCACCCCCTCAATCATTGCCACTTTCTCCCACAAATATCACATGACCCAATGGCTCACACAGTCTGCCCTCAGCAAATCTCTCCTTATCATACTCCTACTCCCTGGTATAAGCACAAGCTGTACACAGGTTTTGTCTACTCAAGTCATGTGCGTTGTTTACATTGACTTATAGACATTGGGCCTCATTACGACCCTGGTGCTAAGGCAACAATGGCGCTGGTAGTACTACCGTCGCCGTTGTTGCCTTACCGCCTCATTACGAGTTCTGCTCGTGGGGCTGCCCTGTACACCTAATCAGACCAGACATGCAGAGCGGCACCCGCTAACAGAACATGGTGCTAACAACGTTCCCGTCATTAACGGGACCGTTGTTAGCATCGTCCACATTCCCATTGAGCCCAATAGGGGTTCAAATGGGAATGGGGACGTACCGGACCAGGGTCCCGCGAATGGGAATTACTGAGACCGCAAAGGTTGGAATGGCCCGGTAATTCCCATTTTTCTGAACCCAGACCCGGACCTGAGTTTGGGGGTAGCCATGCCGCTAATAACATCATGGCTACCTCCAAACTCGTAATGAGGCCCATTGATTGCCGATAACTGGTATTTCTTCCTGACTCCTACAGGTTTCATACAAAAGCAAAAGTCATATTTCTGAAGCAATTTACCCACTTTAAATCACTGAATATGCTAAATGGCACAGAGAAAATCAAAACCTATCCAAACAAACTCATCTCCTCGCCCTTCCTCCTATTGTGATGAAGTCCCAATCTTGTTATTTGGACCACCAAGTTGGCAGCTTCGTTTTCCGGGTGCCAAATCAAGCCAGGAGATTCTGTGACCGGGTGGTCTGGGGAGGAGTAACTCATCAACCTACCTTGGTCCTAATCCTATGGCAGGGATAATCACAATGTGCAGCACAATCAAGTCTTGGGAGTGTGGACTCTGCCCATTCCACATGTTCATTAGGGTAAACACGTTACCATTCCCAAACCCCATCTGAGATCTTGCAGGGTAATAATAAGGCACCCATTTGCCAACTGAGAGCGCCTACCTCTGTCTCTGTGCATACACAATGAGACAACACAAACAAAAACATGTTTCCCTTCAAGGAAAAAATCTTCTCTTCATTCAAAGATGGCATTGTGTGTTTCGATACAGTTACAGCTTTCTATGGTGAATTAAAGTAGTCATTTCATAGAGCTTGTATGAACCGTTGCAAATTCTAACAATCAGCACATTTCTGGATGTGGAGAATTGATTATAGGAAGCAAAGTTTCAGAAACATTGTTACTTAGCAAGAGATTTCTATCAAACTTTCCCAGTGTGTACCCAGCTCTAAATTCACACTCAGGAACCACTGCAAAAAACAGCTCAGCATAGAGAACAGGAGGTTAGGAAAACAAGCATTCATGATGCAAAATAGGCCAGTTATAGATTTGGTGTGAGGAATTGCCATCTGGCAAGGGTTTAAAAGCCCTGGCTGTTTTGATTTGTTTTAATTAATACAATTATGCATACAATTTACAGGGTAATTCATAGAATTTCGCAGAAAAGTGTCGCAAGCGGCTGGCGCAGAGTGTCCGCGTGCGATTGTCTGCGCCAGGCACGTGCGCTAAAACCGATTTCCGCGCACAGCGTATTCATGGATTTTAGGCTCCCAAAGCAGCCGTGGCACAGAGTATCGCAGCGACCCTGCAGCAGCGCCAGTAACGCCCCCAAGAACGCCCTCGCGCAAGGAAAAGCCATCAAAATCGCTAAATCATCGCAAAGGGCTGCGCTAACCCTGGACCAGTCTACAGGGCTGCCAAACAAGTAACGCAAAGCGGGTAACGTGCATATCAGGGGTACACGTGAAGTTATACACGCGATTAGCCAGGGTACGTGTATTACAGGGGTACGCATGAAATTCTACACGCGATTAGCCAGGGCACGTGTATCACAGGGGTACGCAGGAATTATCACACGCGATTTGGCTGGGTACGTGTATTACAGGGGTACACGGGAAGTTCTACACGCGATTCGGCTGGGTACGTGTATTACAGGGGTGCGCGGGAATTCTCACATGCGATTTGGCCAGGTACGTGTATTACAGGGGTGCGTGGGAATTATCACACGCGATTTGGCTTGGTACGTGTATTACAGGGGTGCGTGGGAAGTTCTACACGCGATTGGCCAGGGTACGTGTATTACAGGGGTACGTGGGAAGTGCAGGGGCAGCCTCCACCAGGCCCCCACTCTTGTCCCCTATCACCCCCACCCCCCCGCCACCAGGGGCACCCTTCACAAGGCCCCCATCCATGTCTCCCACCACCCCCACCCCCCCGCCACCAGGGGCACCCTCCACCAGGCCCCCATCCATGTCTCCCACCACCCCCACCCCCCAGCCACCAGGGGCACCCTCCACCAGGCCCCCACTCATGTCATCTATCACCCCCACCCCCCCGCCACCAGGGGCACCCTCCACCAGGCCCCCACTCATGTCTCCCACCGCCCCCACCCCCCAGCAGTGCAGGGGCAGCCTCCACCAGGCCCCCACCCATGTCTCCCACCACCCCCACCCCCCAGCCACCAGGGACACCCTCCACCAGGCCCCCACTCATGTCTCCCACCACCCCCACCCCCAGCAGTGCAGGGGCAGCCTCCACCAGGCCCCCACTCATGTCCCCTATCACCCCCACCCCCCCGCCACCAGGGGCACCCTTCACAAGGCCCCCATCCATGTCTGCCACCACCCCCACCCCCCAGCAGTGCAGGGGCAGCCTCCACCAGGCCCCCACCCATGTCTCCCACCACCCCCACCCCCCAGCCACCAGGGGCACCCTCCACCAGGCCCCCACTCATGTCTCCCACCACCCCCACCCCCCAGCAGTGCAGGGGCACCCTCCACCAGGCCCCCACCCATGTCTCCCACCACCCCCACCCCCCAGCCACCAGGGGCACCCTCCACCAGGCCCCCACTCATGTCTCCCACCACCCCCACCCCCCAGCCACCAGGGGCACCCTCCACAAGGCCCCCACTCATGTCCCCTATCACCCCCACCCCCCTGCCACCAGGGGCACCCTTCACAAGGCCCCCATCCATGTCTCCCACCACCCCCACCCCCCAGCCACCAGGGGCAGCCTCCACCAGGCCCCCACTCATGTCCCCTATCACCCCCACCCCCCGCCACCAGGGGCACCCTTCACAAGGCCCCCATCCATGTCTCCCACCACCCCCACCCCCCAGCAGTGCAGGGGCAGCCTCCACCAGGCCCCCACTCTTGTCCCCTATCAACCCCACCCCCCCGCCACCAGGGGCACCCTTCACAAGGCCCCCATCCATGTCTCCCACCACCCCCACCCCCCAGCCACCAGGGGCACCCTCCACCAGGCCCCCATCCATGTCTCCCACCACCCCCACCCCCCAGCCACCAGTAGCAGCCTCCACCAGGCCCCCACTCATGTCCCCTATCACCCCCACCCCCCCGCCACCAGGGGCACCCTCCACCAGGCCCCCACTCATGTCTCCCACCACCCCCACCCCCCAGCAGTGCAGGGGCAGCCTCCACCAGGCCCCCACTCATGTCCCCTATCACCCCCACCCCCCCGCCACCAGGGGCACCCTTCACAAGGCCCCCATACATGTCTCCCAACACCCCCACCCCCCAGCAGTGCAGGGGCAGCCTCCACCAGGCCCCCACCCATGTCTCCCACCACCCCCACCCCCCAGCCACCAGGGGCACCCTCCACCAGGCCCCCACTCATGTCTCCCACCACCCCCACCCCCCAGCAGTGCAGGGGCACCCTCCACCAGGCCCCCACCCATGTCTCCCACCACCCCCACCCCCCAGCCACCAGGGGCACCCTCCACCAGGCCCCCACTCATGTCTCCCACCACCCCCACCCCCCAGCCACCAGGGGCACCCTCCACAAGGCCCCCACTCATGTCCCCTATCACCCCCACCCCCCTGCCACCATGGGCACCCTTCACAAGGCCCCCATCCATGTCTCCCACCACCCCCACCCCCCAGCCACCAGGGGCAGCCTCCACCAGGCCCCCACTCATGTCCCCTATCACCCACACCCCCCCGCCACCAGGGGCACCCTTCACAAGGCCCCCATCCATGTCTCCCACCACCCCCACCCCCCAGCAGTGCAGGGGCAGCCTCCACCAGGCCCCCACCATTGTCTCCCAACACCCCCACCCCCCAGCCACCAGGGGCACCCTCCACCAGGCCCCCACTCATGTCTCCCACCACCCCCACCCCCCAGCAGTGCAGGGGCACCCTCCACCAGGCCCCCACCCATGTCTCCCACCACCCCCACCCCACAGCCACCAGGGGCACCCTCCACCAGGCCCCCACTCATGTCTCTCACCACCCCCACCCCCCAGCAGTGCAGGGGCAGCCTCCACCAGGCCCCCACTCATGTCCCCTATCACCCCCACCCCCCCCCCCGCCAACAGGGGCACCCTTCACAAGGCCCCCATCCATGTCTCCCACCACCCCCACCCCCCAGTAGTGCAGGGGCACCCTCCACCAGGCCCCCACCCATGTCTCCCACCACCCCCACCCCCCAGCCACCAGGGGCACCCTCCACCAGGCCCCCACTCATGTCTCCCACCACCCCCACCCCCCAGCCACCAGGGGCACCCTCCACAAGGCCCCCACTCATGTCCCCTATCACCCCCACCCCCCTGCCACCATGGGCACCCTTCACAAGGCCCCCATCCATGTCTCCCACCACCCCCACCCCCCAGCCACCAGGGGCAGCCTCCACCAGGCCCCCACTCATGTCCCCTATCACCCCCACCCCCCCGCCACCAGGGGCACCCTTCACAAGGCCCCCATCCATGTCTCCCACCACCCCCACCCCCCAGCCACCAGGGGCACCCTCCACCAGGCCCCCACTCATGTCCCCTATCACCCCCACCCCCCCGTCACCAGGGGCACCCTCCACCAGGCCCCCATCCATGTCTCCCACCACCCCCACCCCCCAGCCACCAGGGGCACCCTCCACCAGGCCCCCACTCATGTCATCTATCACCCCCACCCCCCGCCACCAGGGGCACCCTCCACCAGGCCCCCATCCATGTCTCCCACCACCCCCACCCCCCAGCAGTGCAGGGGCACCTTCCACCAGGCCCCCACCCATGTCCAACTCATGTTCCCCACCACCCCCAACCCCCAGCACTGTGGGGCACCTGCCAGCAGGCCCCCACCCATGTCTCCCACCACCCCCACCCCCCAGCCACCAGGGGCACCCTCCACCAGGCCCCCACTCATGTCTCACACCACCCCCACCCCCCAGCAGTGCAGGGGCACCCTCCACCAGGCCCCCACCCATGTCTCCCACCACCCCCACCCCCCAGCCACCAGGGGCACCCTCCACCAGGCCCCCACTCATGTCTCCCACCACCCACACCCCCCAGCAGTGCAGGGGCAGCCTCCACCAGGCCCCCACTCATGTCCCCTATCACCCCCACCCCCCCGCCACCAGGGGCACCCTTCACAAGGCCCCCATCCATGCCTCCCACCACCCCCACCCCCCAGCAGTGCAGGGGCAGCCTCCACCAGGCCCCCACCATTGTCTCCCACCACCCCCACCCCCCAGCCACCAGGGGCACCCTCCACCAGGCCCCCACTCATGTCTCCCACCACCCCCACCCCCCAGCAGTGCAGGGGCACCCTCCACCAGGCCCCCACCCATGTCTCCCACCACCCCCACCCCCCAGCCACCAGGGGCACCCTCCACCAGGCCCCCACTCATGTCTCCCACCACCCCCACCCCCCAGCAGTGCAGGGGCAGCCTCCACCAGGCCCCCACTCATGTCCCCTATCACCCCCACCCCCCCGCCACCAGGGGCACCCTTCACAAGGCCCCCATCCATGTCTCCCAGCACCCCCACCCCCCAGCAGTGCAGGGGCAGCCTCCACCAGGCCCCCACTCATGTCCCCTATCACCCCCACCCCCCCGCCACCAGGGGCACCCTTCACGAGGCCCCCATCCATGTCTCCCACCACCCCCACCCCCCAGCCACCAGGGGCACCCTCCACCAGGCCCCCACTCATGTCCCCTATCACCCCCACCCCCCCGCCACCAGGGGCACCCTCCACCAGGCCCCCATCCATGTCTCCCACCACCCCCACCCCCCAGCCACCAGGGGCACCCTCCACCAGGCCCCCACTCATGTCATCTATCACCCCCACCCCCCCGCCACCAGGGGCACCCTCCACCAGGCCCCCATCCATGTCTCCCACCACCCCCACCCCCCAGCAGTGCAGGGGCACCTTCCACCAGGCCCCCACCCATGTCCAACTCATGTTCCCCACCACCCCCAACCCCCAGCACTGTGGGGCACCTGCCAGCAGGCCCCCACCCATGTCTCCCACCACCCCCACCCCCCAGCCAACAGGGGCACCCTCCACCAGGCCCCCACTCATTTCTCCCACCACCCCCACCCCCCAGCAGTGCAGGGGCACCCTCCACCAGGCCCCCACCCATGTCTCCCACCACCCCCACCCCCCAGCCAGCAGGGGCACCCTCCACCAGGCCCCCACTCATGTCTCCCACCACCCCCACCCCCCAGCAGTGCAGGGGCAGCCTCCACCAGGCCCCCACTCATGTCCCCTATCACCCCCACCCCCCGCCACCAGGGGCACCCTTCACAAGGCCCCCATCCATGTCTCCCACCACCCCCACCCCCCAGCAGTGCAGGGGCAGCCTCCACCAGGCCCCCACCCATGTCTCCCACCACCCCCACCCCCCAGCCACCAGGGGCACCCTCCACCAGGCCCCCACTCATGTCTCCCACCACCCCCACCCCCAGCAGTGCAGGGGCACCCTCCACCAGGCCCCCACCCATGTCTCCCACCACCCCCACCCCCCAGCCACCAGGGGCACCCTCCACCAGGCCCCCACTCATGTCTCCCACCACCCCCACCCCCCAGCAGTGCAGGGGCACCCTCCACCAGGCCCCCATCCATGTCTCCCACCACCCCCACCCCCCAGCCACCAGGGGCACCCTCCACCAGGCCCCCACTCATGTCTCCCACCACCCCCACCCCCCAGCCACCAGGGGCACCCTCCACCAGGCCCCCACTCATGTCCCCTATCATCCCCACCCCCCCCCCGCCACCAGGGGCACCCTTCACAAGGCCCCCATCCATGTCTCCCACCACCCCCACCCCCCAGCCACCAGGGGCACCCTCCACAAGGCCCCCACTCATGTCCCCTATCACCCCCACCCCCCCGCCACCAGAGCAACCCTCCACCAGGCCCCCAGCCATGTCTCCCACCACCCCCACCCCCCAGCCACCAGGGGCACCCTCCACCAGGCCCCCACTCATGTCCCCTATCACCCCCACCCCCCCGCCACCAGGGGCACCCTCCACCAGGCCCCCACTCATGTCTCCCACCACCCCCACCCCCCAGCAGTGCAGGGGCACCCTCCACCAGGCCCCCACCCATGTCTCCCACCACCCCCAGCCACCAGGGGCACCCTCCACCAGGCCCCCACCAATGTCTCCCACCACCCCCACCCCCCAGCAGTGCAGGGGCAGCCTCCACCAGGCCCCCACTCATGTCCCCTATCACCCCCACCCCCCCGCCACCAGGGGCACCCTTCACAAGGCCCCCATCCATGTCTCCCACCACCCCCACCCCCCAGCCACCAGGGGCACCCTCCACCAGGCCCTACTCATGTCTCCCACCACCCCCACCCCCCAGCAGTGCAGGGGCACCCTCCACCAGGCCCCCACCCATGTCTCCCACCACCCCCACCCCCCAGCCACCAGGGGCACCCTCCACCAGGCCCCCACTCATGTCTCCCACCACCCCCACCCCCCAGCAGTGCAGGGGCACCCTCCACCAGGCCCCCACTCATGTCCCCTATCACCCCCACCCCCCGCCACCAGGGGCACCCTTCACAAGGCCCCCATCCATGTCTCCCACCACCCCCACCCCCCAGCAGTGCAGGGGCACCTTCCACCAGGCCCCCACCCATGTCCAACTCATGTTCCCCACCACCCCCACCCCCCAGCACTGTGGGGCACCTGCCAGCAGGCCCCCACCCATGTCCAACTTATGTCCCCACCAGTGCAGGGGCACCCTTCACAAGGCCCCCATCCATGTCTCCCACCACCCCCACCCCCCAGCAGTGCAGGGGCAGCCTCCACCAGGCCCCCACCCATGTCTCCCACCACCCCCACCCCCCAGCCACCAGGGGCACCCTCCACCAGGCCCCCACTCATGTCTCCCACCACCCCCACCCCCAGCAGTGCAGGGGCACCCTCCACCAGGCCCCCACCCATGTCTCCCACCACCCCCACCCCCCAGCCACCAGGGGCACCCTCCACCAGGCCCCCACTCATGTCTCCCACCACCCCCACCCCCCAGCAGTGCAGGGGCACCCTCCACCAGGCCCCCATCCATGTCTCCCACCACCCCCACCCCCCAGCCACCAGGGGCACCCTCCACCAGGCCCCCACTCATGTCTCCCACCACCCCCACCCCCCAGCCACCAGGGGCACCCTCCACCAGGCCCCCACTCATGTCCCCTATCATCCCCACCCCCCCCCGCCACCAGGGGCACCCTTCACAAGGCCCCCATCCATGTCTCCCACCACCCCCACCCCCCAGCCACCAGGGGCACCCTCCACAAGGCCCCCACTCATGTCCCCTATCACCCCCACCCCCCCGCCACCAGAGGAACCCTCCACCAGGCCCCCAGCCATGTCTCCCACCACCCCCACCCCCCAGCCACCAGGGGCACCCTCCACCAGGCCCCCACTCATGTCCCCTATCACCCCCACCCCCCCGCCACCAGGGGCACCCTCCACCAGGCCCCCACTCATGTCTCCCACCACCCCCACCCCCCAGCAGTGCAGGGGCACCCTCCACCAGGCCCCCACCCATGTCTCCCACCACCCCCAGCCACCAGGGGCACCCTCCACCAGGCCCCCACCAATGTCTCCCACCACCCCCACCCCCCAGCAGTGCAGGGGCAGCCTCCACCAGGCCCCCACTCATGTCCCCTATCACCCCCACCCCCCCGCCACCAGGGGCACCCTTCACAAGGCCCCCATCCATGTCTCCCACCACCCCCACCCCCCAGCCACCAGGGGCACCCTCCACCAGGCCCTACTCATGTCTCCCACCACCCCCACCCCCCAGCAGTGCAGGGGCACCCTCCACCAGGCCCCCACCCATGTCTCCCACCACCCCCACCCCCCAGCCACCAGGGGCACCCTCCACCAGGCCCCCACTCATGTCTCCCACCACCCCCACCCCCCAGCAGTGCAGGGGCACCCTCCACCAGGCCCCCACTCATGTCCCCTATCACCCCCACCCCCCGCCACCAGGGGCACCCTTCACAAGGCCCCCATCCATGTCTCCCACCACCCCCACCCCCCAGCAGTGCAGGGGCACCTTCCACCAGGCCCCCACCCATGTCCAACTCATGTTCCCCACCACCCCCACCCCCCAGCACTGTGGGGCACCTGCCAGCAGGCCCCCACCCATGTCCAACTTATGTCCCCACCAGTGCAGGGGCACCCTCCACCAGGCCCCCACCCATGTCTCCCACCACCCCCACCCCCCAGCCACCAGTGGCACCCTCCTCCAGGCCCCCGCTCATGTCTCCCACCACCCCCACCCCCCAGCAGTGCAGGGGCACCCTCCACCAGGCCCCCACCCATGTCTCCCACCACCCCCACCCCCCAGCCACCAGGGGCACCCTCCACCAGGCCCCCACTCATGTCTCCCACCACCCCCACCCCCCAGCAGTGCAGGGGCAGCCTCCACCAGGCCCCCACTCATGTCCCCTATCACCCCCACCCCCCCGCCACCAGGGGCACCCTTCACAAGGCCCCCATCCATGTCTCCCACCATCCCCACCCCCCAGCAGTGCTGGGGCAGCCTCCACCAGGCCCCCACCCATGTCTCCCACCACCCCCACCCCTCAGCCACCAGGGGCGCCCTCCACCAGGCCCCCACTCATGTCTCCAACCACCCCCACCCCCCAGCAGTGCAGGGGCAGCCTCCACCAGGCCCCCACAAATGTCTCCCACCACCCCAACCTCCCAGCCACCAGGGGCACCCTCCACCAGGCCCCCACTCATGTCCCCCACCACCCCCACCCCAGAGCCACCAGGGGCACCCTCCACCAGGCCCCCACTCATGTCCCCTATCACCCCCACCCCCCTGCCACCAGGGGCACCCTTCACAAGGCCCCCATCCATGTCTCCCACCACCCCCACCCCCCAGCGCTGTGGGGCACCTGCCAGCAGGCCCCCACCCATGTCCAACCCATGTCTCCCACCACCCCCACCCCCCAGCCACCAGGGGCATCCTTCACCAGGACACCAACTTCCCTGGCACTGAAGCTGGTGCCCCTCTGCCTCCTTGGCCGGGGGTTGCCACTGGTGCCAGATGTTGTAGTGCCCGACATGGCAACCCCAGAGGCAGGAGTGGGTGGGCAACTGGGTCCTGGGGCTGGGCTGTGGGGCGACGGAAAAGCAGTCGGGAGCCTTTGGTTCCAGCAGGGGTGGTCACAGCAACAGCACCCCTGGCTGATGTGCAGGCAGCAAATGGCAGGGCACGTGGGCAGCAGGCAGTCAGGCAGCAGCAGATGGCAGGTGGGAGCGTGCTCAGGGCTCTGGGGGGCAGTAATTTGGCCTCCTGGGCAGGAGCGTGGTCTTTCGTGTGTGAACGCGTGGACAGCTTGATACATAGTGAGTGATTTTGCACGTGAAAATCCCACACGTCGATGAAAGGCCCTTAGCGCGTAAACGCGTATGCGCGTCTATGAAGTCACGTGCACACGTAGGAAAAAGTTGCGTGACACGTCCGAGTGTCAAAGCGTGTTATTGGTGGAAATAGCCCTACACGCAGAAGTGTCAAAGCGTGTAATAGGTGCAAATGGACCTACACGCTGAAGTGTCAAAGCGTGTTATTGGTGGAAATAGCTCTACACGCAGAAGTGTCAAAGCGTGTAATTGGTGCAAATGGACCTACACGCAGAAGACGCTGTACATGTGGGCCTGCATATAAGGTACGTGTAGAACACCAATTCCTTGTACTGCTTTTCGTGGAGAGCGAGTGGGTGAATTCTGTACTTCTTGTCGTTTCACACGCGATTTACTTCACGGCGTTTCAAGTTCGTACTCCCTGTTACCTCTGACAGCTTTTTCTATTTTTTCTCTTGTACTGGTTTACCTGGGCCTGTTCGCTCAAACAGTGTTCCCTTCTACTGTTGTCCTGTCTCCTCAGACAGCGTACATATCTTCTTTTGGCGGGGGTGTTGCCAACCAAACGCGCTCATTTTTCACGCTCTTTTACCTGGCAGACGGTTAGTCACGCACGTATCTAACATCTGTGCTTGCCCCGTGTGTAGCCTACCCCTTCAGAGGTCATTCTAGGCTGCGTGTGACACGCATACGTTCATTCTTGTGTTACTGGGTGCCACAGCGTAGTGCAGGTTTTTCTTTCTGCACACGTGGTCTAGGAGGGGTTGCGTGCACGTCATCTCCCTTTTTTGGGCCTCCTGTGCGTTGCGTGACCCGTCATCTTTCCCCAGGGGTTACATTCAGCCTTGCTAGAGCACTAGGGTACAAATACCATCTGGTACCCAACCCCTTTGACCCCCAATTGCCCAGGACAATAGTCTACATCCACTCCCATACGCACATTAACATCAGTGTCATGGCTGGGAGGCGAGGATTCCGTAAGGGTGGCAAAGGTGGAAGAGCCACAAGTGGTGGCCGTGGTGGATCCGGTAGGGGACGTGGTCGTAACTTGCAGGGTGAGCCTGTCCCCCCATGTGTGGAGGACCAGTCACGGGCACCCATAATCCCCCCTCGCCCCCTCCCGTTGAGGCTGATGTGGCTGACACCATCCATGCTCAGCCCTTGTTGGACCAGCCCATTGTGGCACCAGACCTGGCTGACTCCATGGCTGACTTCCAGGTCAGCAGGGCTATGACACGTGCGCTGGTGCACGTTGATGCCATCATGCCACGTGGATCTGGGGCAGCAAGGTCATCTGCTGCACCAAGGAGGCAGGGCGGAGAGGCTTCAGGGGCAGCTGCAGCTCCATCCACCCCAGCCTCACACACCCAGCCAGGACAGTGTCGGTCCTAGTCCATGCTGCTGACATTCCCCCTGACACCATCACACTAGAGCCAATGCCTGCACCAACTCCCATGCTGAGTGTGCAATCCCACACTCCTGATACAGAGTCCACCAGGGCTCCTGCCCCTAGTGTCCAGAGCGGCGCAGGACACTCAGGATCACCACCACCTTCCAAGCGGAAGAGGAAGAGTGCTCGTCCGGCACAGGCTGATGCCCCAGACAAGGCTACACAGTTCGGCCCGTCCAGGAAGCCCAGCTTCACGGATGACGAACTGAATGAACTTGTCGAGTATGTGTCCGGACATGACAACGAGATGGTCATTGTTGCAGGATCCAAGACCACACCTGCACAACGCCAGGCACACTGGCAGACCGTTGCGGACATCATAAGTGCCCTTGGAATCGTGAGGCGCACAGCCAATGATTGCTATAAGCGCTGGAATGACCTAAAGCGCAGGGCAAAGAGTAAGCTGGCCTCAAGTCATGCCGCAACTCTAGTGACTGGAGGTGGGTCTCCAGTAGTAGACATGGAACTCACTCCACATGAGTCAGTCGCTGGGACCTACGTCACGGAGGAACAGATCCAAGGCGTGGGAGATCTGGCTGATTACGAGGCATTGTCCGGTGAGTGCACATGCATGTGTGTGTCATCCATGTGCATGGTGTGTGTGTGAGGGCTTCTGTTTGTGTGCCAGGTGACAGTGTGTGCGCCTGAGTCGTATGGGTCAGCCATGTGCTTCATGCAATACTTCCTGCGCAGCTGCATTTGGCCATAGCAGTATCCCTTCTGCCAACAGTAGACATCTAGCCCAACTGCACGCTAGTTGCCCTTGAAGTGTCACCTTGCCACAACATAGTTGCTTATTTTTCACTGTTCATTCAGTCAGATTGTTTGCATTCCCCCACTTTTACTAGCCATGTCGCTGTCCACTAGTCACATGTCTGACATGGCTATGGTAAAGTGGAGTGACTTTGTTACCTGGATATCATTTGTACACACATGTCCCTGTGCAATTGGACCATTTCAGACTGGCAGCTCCAGGTGAAAAATCTGACCTGTTAGAATTAGAAAAGCAATTACATGCGGTAACTGGACTGAATGAATAGGTGCTGCCCTCCTCTCCATCTTCACTCAATAGCAATGGTACATGCCATCTGTGTGATGGCATGTGTGTTTCACCTAGCAATCACAGGCCAATGTGTGATGCCACTGCCAGGCAGCATGCAGAAAATGTGTTCATCTTCCATCTTGGTGTCATCAGTGTGTGCCATTTGCCTGCACTTCATACGCAGTGAGGGTGCATGCATGGGAGGGTTTTAGTCATGTGGGACATGTGTCAATCAAGTACTGGTTCTCTTGCTTCTCAGCCCTCATTGTGTGCCATGGTGCTAATGCCTTTTTCCATTTCTTTGTTTTCATGTCTTTGCAGGGGAAGACGCACCAGATCAGAGGGGGAATGCAGTCCTGCAGCCTCAGGCAGTGCCGGCACAGCAAGGCGCAGTTCGCCTTGCCCCAGACAGGTGTGGTGCCCGCCGACGTGGTGGCCGTACGCCACCTGGCAATACCGCATGGGAGAAATCCATTTACGGTATGGCAACCCAACAGGCTGCATCATCCGAGATGATGGCTCAGGCCCTGGATAGGGTGGCCACTTCCATTGTCCCCCCAGAAAGGCTGATGGAGCGACTAGAGCAGGCAACCGACTCCATCTGCCAGTCACACAGGGAGGACATGTTGGGGTCCAACAGGGACAGGCGGGCGGCACTGGCGACTCTGCAGGAGGCCATCTCCATTGAGTCCCAGGGCCACAGGGAAGCCCTGAGGCAGGAGCTCCTTCACCTCAGGACGACTCTTGTTGAGCTTGAGGCTTCAACACACCAAAGGACAGAACAGCAGCTGGAGCGTCTCACCCGTACGCTCTCAGCTGAGATGCAGGCAATGAGGGCGGAGGTGCGGGCATCCCGTGAGTTGTTGCATGGGGACCTCCGCACACTCATCCTCCAGAACCAGACCTACCACAGCCGCATGCTTGCAGCCATGGAGGAGCAGACTAGGACCTTGCGTGGGCTGCCTCCCATAGTGCAACCACCTCCGTATGCAGCTGCACAGGGTGATAATAGCGACAGCAGTGATACTCCCACAACAGGGTAGCCGTGTGGGCCATGAGCCCATGGAGGTGTTTTATTTTCCCAGGATCCACGCAGGTGGGTTCTGGTGTGCATCCTGTCCCTGGACCTCCTGGGTGGCCTCCCCAACCCCCCCGGGCCCATCAATGGCCATTTTTGATTGTTTCTTATTTTTATTTTTATTTATTTTATTCCCTATTTTTTTGGGACGATTTGTTGGCTTCCGTGGTTCCTGTGGGCATACGCTGCATTGTGGCTGGGCACATGCAGGCTTGTAATGTATTTGGTTCAGATGCTTGGGTTTGAGTCACACACACCCCTCCTGCTTCCCGTTTCCATGGGCTTGAAAAGGGTGTGCCCAAGTGACAGTGAATTACACAGTGACGTTGGACTCCCATGAGCTGTGTGGGCAGTCTGTAGTCAATACATTCCTAGTGCATATTGCTGTTGTGTTGTACACTGCATGTTGCATTGATGTGTAACTCATCTTCTGTGTCTACCTCCCAATTTGCAGGTCCCTTCCTCATGTCTACACAAGGACCTCTAGTCTGGAGATGGGGTCCATGTTGGCAGCAGTGCACCTACAACTCTACATGGCGCCAACACTGCACAGTTGGTAGTGGTGGGAGTGCAGGCATTTCCAGGTGGTGAGACTACTAATATGTAACATTTGTGATGTCATGTTAATGGTAGTACGTGCTCAAGTATGTTGTTGGTCCGGCATTGCTGTGAGCATTTCAGGTGTTGCAGGTTTCAAATGGGGACACTGTACATAGTGACACTAGTGTCATGTTGTGGGGATTACTTTGTTTACCTGCAAATGGCATGACATGTCACGGTGTGTTGTGTGGCGGTGCTGGGGTTGGGTTGGCTGACTTGGCACTGTCCTCTTGTTGCATTTTGCAAGTGGGTATTCTTTTTAGCTGCTTGAATGTGTAACTCCACAAAACTGCATTGGTGGTGTCTGTGTGGGTAGGGATGCACACATTGTGACACTTCCAGGTGAACAATCTCAGGCTGATATGGTATTCACGGTTCATTCTCCAGACATTCAGGATCAGTGTCAGGTTGAGTCATCATTGATTGTCAGATGGAATGTGCCAGGGCAGTGTGCACTCCACAGGGGTGTGATTTCTATGTGAAGTAATTAGCCACTAGCTGTGTACGGGCTGCCTCCCCCGTGCCCTTTCCCCTCCCATGCGCAGCGGCTGTGCATGTGGTTGGGGATGTGGGGCCACCACCATGTCCACGGCCAGGCCCCGGCGTGTTGCAACGTTGTGCAGGACACATGCTGCCACACTACTGGGGGAGCGTATAACAGCTGGCCGCCAGAACGGTCAAGGGAGCGAAAGCGTGACTTTAGCACTCCGAATGTGCGCTCCACTATGCCCCGGGTCGTAATGTGGGCTGTGTTATATCTTACCTCGGGTGGCGTGGTGGGGTTCCGAATTGGCGTCATCATGTGGGGGCTGAGAGGGTAGGCACTGTCCCCTGTGGAGGTGGTGATTGGTATCATTGGTGGGGTTGTGACCTTGCTCAGTATCCAACATGCATGCATGTGCAGTGGCATACATACTCACCAAGCAGCCATGTATCGCCATGCCGCCCAGCTTCTAGGTCCCGGCTTAGGGTGGACATTTGGTAAATGAAGCTGTCGTGGGTGGACCCGGGATAGTTGGCATATACTGAGGTGATGATTCCCTTGGCATTACATGCTACCTGCACGTTGATGGAATGCCAGTGCTTGCGGTTCCTATAGATGTGCTCAGATGCCCTGGGGGGACGTAGAGCCACATGGGTGCAGTCGATGGCACCTAGCACTTTGGGGAATCGTGCCACACCGTAAAAATCCAGGGCGGCAGCATGCCTTTCTGCAGGAGTTCTGGGCAGGTATATGTGCCTGCGGACTGATGGGCGTGCAGTGATGATGTTCAAGACCTGGTGTAGGCAGCGTGACTGGGTGGCCTGTGACACCCCACCCACTATGGCACTTGTCCGCTGAAATGATCCAGTGGCTAAGAAGTGCAGTACATTGAGGACCTTCTCCAGGGGGCTGAGTGCTTGGGAGCACAGGGTGGGTGATGTGAGGTCATCCTCCCATTCACTCACCAGGTCCAGTATTATGTGTGGTGGAAACCTGTACCTCCCATACACCTGGTCATCAGGCATCCCGAAAAGGCTGGTTCTGGGTGTGAATATTCTGGCCCTGACTATCCTCCTCCTCCTCCTTTGGTAGCCCACTGCCACTGCTGCTAGGAACGTTATGTTCATCCTGGCGTCTGAGCTTGTTATTGTTAAAGTGCGCAAATTTATGCTTTGCGCATGTTCTAGGTGAGCGTGTGACCCGCGCACCCCTGGAATCCAGTTCCCAGTCCAATAGCGTGTGGAAATTCCCACGCACCACGGGATACAGGTGCGCTGACGTACTTGTGTGTGTAAGTGCCCGCGCACCCATGAAATACACGTACATAGGCCAATCGCGTTTTCGCGCACTTTTGTCCAATTACACACTGACGTGCAGTATTTCCACGTGTGCTCCGTCATCACGTGCTGAGTGGGGAACACCCGTGCGGGTCACGTCACAGACGCGCTTACGCGCTGAGGGACTCTGGTCCAATAGAAACGCGTATGCGTGCTGACGCGCTTACGCGCTAAGGGCCTTTCCTCGGATTTCACGCTGACGTGCAGGATTTTCACGTGCCAAATCACTCCGTATCAAGCTGGCCACGCGAAAACACACGGAAGACCACGCTCCTGCCCAGAAGGCCGAGTTACTGCCCCCCAGTGCCCCGAGCAGCCTCCCATGTGCCATCTGCTGCTGCCTGCCTGCCTGCCTGCTGCCACCGTGCCCTGCCATTTGGTGCCTGCACATCAGCCATCTGCAGGGGTCCAGTTGCTGTGTCCACCCCTGCTGGAACTGAAGACTCCCGACTGGGATTACATCGCTCCGCAGCCCAGCCCCAGGACCCAGTTGCCCACCCACACCTGCCTCTGGGGTTGCCATGTCGGGCACTTCCACATCTGGCACCAGTGGCAACCCCAGGCCAGAGGGGCAGAGGGGCACCAGCTTCACTGCCACCGAAGTTGGTGTCCTGGTGGAGCATTTTCCTGGGGCAGTATGATGCCCTCTTTGGATCGTCCCGCGCCAGCAAGGAAGGACGGGAGAGGATCTGGGCCGACTGTGTGGTTGCCATCAACGCGGAGGGGGTGGCAACCCGCAACGTCCTGAAGATCAAGAAGCGCTGGGAGGACTTGAGGTCCAGGACCCTTGTGAAGGCCCGGCGCCTCGTGGAGGGGGGCCGGGGCCGCATGAGTTCCATCCAGATGAGGGTCCTGGAACGCGTACGCCCAGCGCTCCACGCCCAGATCCTTGAGAGGGAGGCCCGTCTGGAGTTGAGCGGTAAGTGTCCAAGCATTACTGTGTGAGACAGGGCATGTTGCGGTGTGCTGGTTCTATGATACTTGCCTGTATGTGTGCCATAGGCCATGTATGCATGTATGTGTGCAGGGACATCATAGTAATGCATGTGCGACCAGTGATGTGTGACCCACATGGTTGTTGCATGTGTTCAAATTCCGCATGGGGAGCCCTATGCAGATTTTGAACATGAGAGCATGCCAGTCTCTGTACCTGGACATGGGTGGGGGTGAGGGATGGGTGCTGATGCCAGGTACATATATGGTAGCCATGTCTGTGTGCCTGACCTGCGTGTCTGTGACTTGTGCATGCCATGGATGCATGACACATGTGTGTCAGCCAAATTACCCTTGTATCCGCTGTGTTTGGTGTGTTTGGGGCCAGATGGATGTGACTGAGGTGAAGTGTGTGCATGTGATAGGCATGAGCCATGATGCATGTGAGTTACATATCATTGAATGTTTCAAGAGTCCATTGGACATGCATGGAAATGTCCATGGCATGCCTGTTACTGTGTGTGTTTTGCCTGGACTGACCCATGTGTTGTGGAGGGACATGATGGAAGTGTACTTTGACAGTGGTGCTCATCTGCGATTGCTTCCTGTCTAGGGGACCATTGTACAGTACCCTGATGCTTGTGTTCTTTGTCTCCCTCTATGCAGTGGCTAGTGAAGAAGAGGGCGGAGACGGCGCTGTGGAGCAAGGCGGCGGGGATGCCCCCACGGCTGCAGCGGAAGGGGTGGGTGAGCCCCCACAGGGGCCTGCTACGGTGGGAGACGGTGAGGAGCCATCCAGGTTGGTGGTTTGCACAGAGGAGGAGGAGGCCGCCACTGGGGCACACATGGGGCCTGGTGGGGGCATCCCTGCTGGTGCAAGTGGTGCAGTCCAGGGCCAGGGGCAGGAGGCAGCACAGGTCCCCGTGGAGGGGCCTGTGCCTGTCGCTGTCCCTGACCCTGTGAGTGCACCACCATGCACCAGCAGGGATGCCCCGTCCCAGGCCCGTCCGCAGGTAGAGGGGATGTCCATGTCACCTGACTCCCCTCCACCTGCGGACGTGGGAACCCCTGGCCGTGTGGAGAAGGTCCTGATTGGGGTCGCGATGCGCACGGCTGTGATTCGTGATGCCGTGCATGCTTCCCGGGAGGAGCACGCACGTCATCACGAAGTGCACCGTGCCGACGTGGCCCAATTGGGATCGGCCATGTTCGGGGGTTTGCTGCATGTGTTGGCCAATCTGGCGGCCCTCTCCTCCTCTGTGCAGGCTATACACCAGTCGTTCTCCTTGCCGTCTTCCGGCCCAGATGACACCAGGGCCCCCTGTGGACCTGCCCCGACCAATGCAGCCAGCTCGGTGGGGATCCCATCCCTGCCACAGTTGGGAGTCGGAGGTCCAGCAGGGGTGGACAACACAACAACTGGACCCCAGCAGATGGAAGATGTGACAGCATCATCGGGCAGGGCACGTGCACGACGGCGTCGGTGGTTTCCATCAGCCTGGATGCCGTCGTGCTGGCAGAGGCAGTGGCGTCAGAGGCAGCAGCAGGCTCGATGTGGGAGGCATCATGGCTCGGGGCCATCAAGATCAGAGGGGTAGGCATCGGCCGGAGGGCAGGGCAACCCTGGGATGGTGGTGTCTTCCGTGTGGGAGCAGTTGGTCCAGCGGATAGGTGCGGAGCGGCAGCGGGCGGAAGAGGAGCGGCTCACCATGGTCAGGGCGGAGTTCTCCATTCGTCGGGCGTTGAGGCGGGCTGAGTGCCTCGAGGAAGCTCGCAGGGAGTTTGAGCTGGACATGGGGTTATCCCTGCGAGACCTCGGGGCCAGGACAGAGTCGCGCCTCCAGGACATCGACATGGAGTTCGATGATGCCCTGG
Source organism: Ambystoma mexicanum (assembly GCF_040938575.1). NCBI lineage: Eukaryota > Metazoa > Chordata > Amphibia > Caudata > Ambystomatidae > Ambystoma > Ambystoma mexicanum. Next base: position 836,763,906 of record NC_090935.1, on the reverse strand, counting down.
CCAGCAACATCACCGAGTGAGCCGCAGGACTTGCCCGCTGCCTTTGTATATAGTTATTTAGTTAGTTAGTGTTATGTTTCCTTTATTCATTTTTATTTTTTTGGACCGCTCGGACAATGGCCACTTTTTTGTAGATATTTTTTTCATTAGGTAGTAGTAGGTTTCATTTATGGTGTTGGGCTCATGGACCCTGGAATATTCGTGTATATAGTTTGCTTTTTGAAGAAGCATTTATTTTATTGATTATTGTGTTCACCATGAGGAAATGGTTTTTCATTATTTTCCTTCCACATGACATTGCTTTGGACAACATTTGTTTTTGGATTACTTTGTTTTTTTTATTTTTACATTTGTTCTCGGACATGGACCATTTATTTTGTTATCCCCATTGTTGTATGTTTGATTTGTTTACTTATTTTTCATCTTTAATACATGTTTTTTTGACTTTCACTTGTGGTATTTTCTCATTGGTTTCATACATGTCATGATATGGGTTTTGACATTCACTTGCACCCGTTGTGTATGTGTGTGTGACGGACATGTGTTCATTTACATACTTGCCATTGGGGTTGTATCATGTAATTGCATTCACTATGTGGGTGGATGCAATCCTTGCCTGGGTGTTTGTGGTGGGTATGCTGCCCATTACTGCCATGATTAAGTATCGTCAGGACCTGGGGGCAAGGGGACATGTGTGGGTGCCTGGTGGAGGATGCCCCTGCACTGCTGGGGGGTGGGGGTGGTGGGAGACATGGGTGGGGGCCTGGTGGAGAGTGCCCCTGGTGGCGGGGGGGTGGGGGTGATAGGGGACATGAGTGGGGGCCTGGTGGGGGCTGCCCCTGCACTGCTGGGGGGTGGGGGTGGTCGGAGACATGAGTGGGGGCCTGGTGGAGGCTGCCCCTGGATGGTGGGGGGTGGGGGTGGTGGGAGACATGAGTGGGGGCCTGGTGGAGGCTGCCCCTGGATGGTGGGGGGTGGGGGTGGTGGGAGACATGAGTGGGGGCCTGGTGGGGGCTGCCCCTGCACTGCTGGGGGGTGGTGGTGGTGGGAGACATGAGTGGGGGCCTGGTGGAGGGTGCCCATGGTGGCAGGGGGGTGGGGGTGGTGGGAGACATGAGTGGGGGCCTGGTGGAGGGTGCCCATGGTGGCAGGGGGGTGGGGGTGGTGGGAGACATGAGTGGGGGCCTGGTGGAGGCTGCCCCTGCACTGCTGGGGGGTGGTGGTGGTGGGAGACATGAGTGGGGGCCTGGTGGAGGGTGCCCCTGGTGGCGGGGGGGTGGGAGTGATAGGGGACATGAGTGGGGGCCTGGTGGGGGCTGCCCCTGCACTGCTGGGGGGTGGGGGTGGTGTGAGACATGAGTGGGGGCCTGGTGGAGGCTGCCCCTGGATGGTGGGGGGTGGGGGTGGTGGGAGACATGAGTGGGGGCCTGGTGGAGGCTGCCCCTGGATGGTGGGGGGGTGGGGGTGGTGGGAGACATGAGTGGGGGCCTGGTGGAGGCTGCCCCTGGTGACTGGGGGGGGTGGGGGTGGTGGGAGACATGAGTGGGGGCCTGGTGGAGGGTGCCCCTGGTGGCGGGGGGTGTGGGGGTGATAGGGGACATGAGTGGGGGCCTGGTGGGGGCTGCCCTGCACTGCTGGGGGGTGGTGGTGGTGGGAGACATGAGTGGGGGCCTGGTGGAGGGTGCCCATGGTGGCAGGGGGGTGGGGGTGGTGGGAGACATGAGTGGGGGCCTGGTGGAGGCTGCCACTGGATGGTGGGGAATGGGGGTGGTGGGAGACATGAGTGGGGGCCTGGTGGAGGGTGCCCCTGGTGACTGGGGGGGTGGGGGTGGTGGGAGACATGAGTGGGGGCCTGGTGGAGGGTGCCCCTGCACTGCTGGAGGGTGGGGGTGGTGGGAGACATGGGTGGGGGCCTGGTGGAGGGTGCCCCTGGATGGTGGGGGGTGGGGGTGGTGGGAGACATGAGTGGGGGCCTGGTGGAGGCTGCCCCGGCACTGCTGGGGGGTGGGGGTGGTGGGAGACATGAGTGGGGGCCTGGTGGAGGGTGCCCCTGGATGGTGGGGGTGGGGGTGGTGGGAGACATGAGTGGGGGCCTGGTGGAGGGTGCCCCTGGTGACTGGGGGGTGGGGGTGGTGGGAGACATGAGTGGGGGCCTGGTGGGGGCTGCCCCTGCACTGCTGGGGGGTGGTGGTGGTGGGAGACATGAGTGGGGGCCTGGTGGAGGGTGCCCATGGTGGCAGGGGGGTGGGGGTGGTGGGAGACATGAGTGGGGGCCTGGTGGAGGGTGCCCATGGTGGCAGGGGGTGGGGGTGGTGGGAGACATGAGTGGGGGCCTGGTGGAGGGTGCCCCTGGATGGTGGGGGGTGGGGGTGGTGGGAGACATGAGTGGGGGCCTGGTGGAGGGTGCCCCTGGTGACTGGGGGGTGGGGGTGGTGGGAGAAGACATGAGTGGGGGCCTGGTGGAGGCTGCCCCTGGTGACTGGGGGGGTGGGGGTGGTGGGAGACATGAGTGGGGGCCTGGTGGAGGGTGCCCCTGGTGACTGGGGGGTGGGGGTGGTGGGAGACATGAGTGGGGGCCTAGTGGAGGCTGCCCCTGGATGGTGGGGGGTGGGGGTGGTGGGAGACATGAGTGGGGGCCTGGTGGAGGGTGCCCCTGGTGACTGGGGGGGTGGGGGTGGTGGGAGACATGAGTGGGGGCCTGGTGGGGGCTGCCCCTGCACTGCTGGGGGGTGGTGGTGGTGGGAGACATGAGTGGGGGCCTGGTGGAGGGTGCCCATGGTGGCAGGGGGTGGGGGTGGTGGGAGACATGAGTGGGGGCCTAGTGGAGGCTGCCCCTGGATGGTGGGGGGTGGGGGTGGTGGGAGACATGAGTGGGGGCCTGGTGGAGGGTGCCCATGGTGGCAGGGGGGTGGGGGTGGTGGGAGACATGAGTGGGGGCCTGGTGGAGGGTGCCCCTGGTGACTGGGGGGTGGGGGTGGTGGGAGACATGAGTGGGGGCCTGGTGGGGGCTGCCCCTGCACTGCTGGGGGGTGGTGGTGGTGGGAGACATGAGTGGGGGCCTGGTGGAGGGTGCCCATGGTGGCAGGGGGGTGGGGGTGGTGGGAGACATGAGTGGGGGCCTAGTGGAGGCTGCCCCTGGATGGTGGGGGGTGGGGGTGGTGGGAGACATGAGTGGGGGCCTGGTGGAGGGTGCCCATGGTGGCAGGGGGGTGGGGGTGGTGGGAGACATGAGTGGGGGCCTGGTGGAGGTGGCCCCTGGAGGGTGGGGGGTGGGGGTGGTGGGGGACATGAGTGGGGGCCTGGTGGAGGCTGCCCCTGGTGACTGGGGGGGTGGGGGTGGTGGGAGACATGAGTGGGGGCCTGGTGGAGGCTGCCCCTGGTGACTGGGGGGGTGGGGGTGGTGGGAGACATGAGTGGGGGCCTGGTGGAGGGTGCCCCTGGTGACTGGGGGGGTGGGGGTGGTGGGAGACATGAGTGGGGGCCTGGTGGAGGCTGCCCCTGGATGGTGGGGGGTGGGGGTGGTGGGAAACATGTGTGGGGGCCTGGTGGAGGGTGCCCCTGCACTGCTGGGTGGTGGGGGTGGTGGGAGACATGAGTGGGGGCCTGGTGGGGGCTGCCCCTGCACTGCTGGGGTGTGGGGGTTGTGGGAGACATGAGTGGGGGCCTGGTGGAGGCTGCCCCTGCACTGCTGGGGGGTGGGGGTGGTGGGAGACATGAGTGGGGGCCTGGTGGAGGGTGCCCCTGGATGGTGGGGGGTGGGGTGGTGGGAGACATGAGCAGGTGTGCAGGGTAGTCCCCTGTTTTGTGGGCTGCCTGCAGGGACCGTCGAGGGTGTACAGGGAACACCTGTGAGGACCCACCCAGCCTAATCACGTGTGTAACTTCCCACGCACCCCTGTAATACACATACCAAGCCAAATCGCGTGTGATAATTCCCGCGCACCCCTGAAATACACGCGCCCAGGCTATTCGCGTGTGGAAATTCCCGCGCACCCCTGAAATACACGTACCCTGCTGAAATTGCGTGTTAAACTTCCCGCGCACCCCTGAAATACACGCGCCCAGGCTATTCGCGTGTGGAAATTCCCGCGCACCCCTGAAATACACGTACCCTGCTGAAATCGCGTGTTAAACTTCCCGCGCACCCCTGAAATACACGCGCCCAGGATATTCGCGTTTGGAACTTCCCGCACACCCCTGAAATACATGTGCCAAGGCTATTCGCGTGTGGAACTTCCCGCGCACCCCTGAAATACACGCGCCCAGGCTATTCGCGTGTGGAACTTACCGCGCACCCCTGAAATGCACGCGCCCAGGCTATTCGCCTGTGGAACTTCCCGCGCACCCCTGAAATACACGTACCCTGCTGTAATCGCGTGTGGGACTTCCCGCGCACCCCTGAAATACACGCGCCCAGGCTATTCGCGTGTGGAACTTCCCGCGCACCCCTGAAATACACGTGCCCAGGCTATTCGCGTGTGGAACTTCCCGCGCACCCCTGAAATACACGTACCCTGATGTAATCGCGTGTGGAACTTCCCGCGCACCCCTGAAATACACGCGCCCAGGCTATTCGCGTATGGAACTTCCCGCGCACCCCTGAAATACACGCGCCCAGGCTATTCACGTGTGGAAGTTCCCGCGCACCCCTGAAATACACGTACCCTGCTGTAATCGCGTGTGGGACTTCACACGCACCCCTAAAATACACGTACCCTGATGGAATCGCGTGTGGAACTTCCCGCGCACCCCTGAAATACACCTACCCTGATGGAATCGCGTGTGGAACTTCACGCGCACCCCTGAAATACACGCGCCAAGGCTATTCGCGTGTGGATCTTCCCGCGCACCCCTGAAATACACGCGCCCAACCTATTCGCGTGTGGAACTTCCCGCGCACCCCTGAAATACACGTACCCTGCTGTAATCGCGTGTGGGACTTCCCGCGCACCCCTGAAATACACGTACCCTGATGGAATCGCGTGTGGAACTTCCCGCGCACCCCTGAAATACACCTACCCTGATGGAATCGCGTGTGGAACTTCCCACGCACCCCTGAAATCCACATACCCGGCCAAATCGCGTGTGAGACTTCCTGCGCACCCCGGTATACACGCACACGTATTTTTTGTCAGTTGTCCGTGTTTGTGGGTACCCCTTTGCACGTCATTTGTCCTGGAGGGCCACAGTATAGGACATTCATCATGGCAGTATATGGGTGCTATTTGTTGGCGCACCTTTTGCCGCACATTTCTTACAGCCGCAGAGACGCTACCGCCTGCTTTCTTGTGGTGGTCGTGTTTGTGCCTGTGCGCTGGTTTGAGCGTGCTCTTTTTTGCCCTATTCTATTCCATGAATACGTGTTGTAGGCGAGCGTGTGGGCGTTCCGCGCATTTGTGCCCTGTACTTCCCCCGTGACGCCCATGTTTTTGCAAGTTGTTCCCCATTCCGAGTGTTACGCCCGTGTTCCGCCTACTTTTGTTGCGTGCGCCGCGCTATGTGCGATTTTCGCTGTGGCCTGTGCGATTTTCGCTGTGACCTGGCGCACGCTGTTAGATGGCCTGTGCGCCAACGTGCCCGGCGCACTTTTTATCGCACATCGGCTGGTTTTCTCGCGCACGGACTTCCATGAATCGACGTGCGCTGCTTTTCGTGCGATTTTCGCACTTGCACTGCGATTTTCACTATTCCACTGCGATTCGCACGTTTTTGCCCACTTGCGCCGCGCAAATTATTCCATGAATCGGCCTGCTAATCTCCCCTGTGAACCTAGCTCTGCTGTGAAGGGGCTATGTGTATTCTTGCCAGACAGGGCTATCTCTACACAGGTAGTGGGACTGTAGCCCTGGGGAATAACTCTCTTTGATTACATTTAGAAGTCAGAGAGAGATCCATTCCACAGAAATCTGTCCTGGGAACAGGGATCAAAGAAGCACTTTCCCAGTGGTTACAACCCAACTCAACTGCCCTCATTCTTGAAAAGATCCTGCAGAGCGCCTGACCTGCTTTGTCATACACTGACTTTATTGAACAGCACATAGCTACCACATCTGAACCTGCTTAAAACCTGCTTCCCTCTTGGGCACATAAAATCCAACATACCCACATTGAGCTCAATCTGCTCGCATCAATGCTTGAAGCGACATTTGACACTCTCAACCCACAGAAGACCCAAAAGAAGGTACTAGCGACCAATAATTGGTCTATTTTGGGCAGAAGAAACTGGTTAGGTCACTTGTGCACCTTTTTCATCAAAATATATATCCTTTTTGTGGTGTATAATGTGGTGTATAAAATGCCTATAATCCCTGTATTCATGCTCACAATGCTATATTCTTCTATCTGTTGAATCGTCTCAGTTATTCCACAGCGGTAGGTTTTGTACAGTGTTTTATTTTTGGTGTTCTTGCAGATGGTGTGTTTGATTAAAGTATTTGTTTAATAGAACCTTGATTGGACAGTCTCTTTATTTTGGACGGTGTTACTGTGTTGTTTGTGCCACTACTGGATACCATTCACACCCCTCAAGAGCATAGCCCTTTTTCGGCCAAAATTTCCACAAAAGGTAATGGAGGTATATCTCTTAACTGTGCCTACTTTACCATAATGATTGCATTGGCTCCTGGTTTTTTTCTAATGTGAGGTGGACATTTTAGCATTTGCTCATCCTTGTACTCTTGCAGGACAGAAGTCAATTTGTCACTTTTGGTCGAAGAGTTTGCGCTCAAATCACCCTTATGTGCTTTTAATAATATACAGCCAATCACAGACCTCACACAAATAAAGTAACAGGTGCAGTGCAGACATTCACTGACTGTCCCACATATGTGTAGGAGAGGACACAGTATAAAAGCACCATCCTCAGGAGAAGGCTGGACATAGAAGAACAATGGAGAAATATGTGTTTGAGAGACAGGGGAGAGTAATATGTTGGCTGCCATTGAGAGCATTAGGAAATGGTGAGAGCTAAGACATTTACGGAGGAGTTGGTAACATCAGAGGGAAGTATAGGACAGGAGGCTGTGCTGATGGTTAAAAAGGTAATAGAGGAGGTGGTAAAACCAGGATATTTAAAAGGAGGAGTTGTTGAGAGTTAAGAAGACAGGAAGCAGTGTTGAGATCCAAGTGTGATTGAGAAGGTGATAACATCAAAAGGAGGGTGGTTTTAGAAGAATGTTATAACATCATGAGGAGTAAGTATTGCTCGTAAGTTTTGCGATGTACTGGGCGCGCGAATATTCGCCACTGTAGCTTTCCTTAGCTACGTGCGACTAACCTGTTTGTCCTTTTCTGTTCACCAGGTACGGCACGAGTCTAGGAAGAAGAATAGAAGATCTGTGTGGCGGTGTCGAGCTGCGGCGCGCTGCTGAGTGAAGAACTGTCCGATAAAGTTCCTGGAGTGGGCCGATCAGGTGAGTAGCCACCCGAGAGGGTGCTTTTTGTTCTGTTCTGCAGATGCAGTGGTCCGTGGGAAAGCAGGAGATGAGATCTGGATGTACTGCAGGTAAGGCCTTCAATGCTTAAATAACTCCTGTTATTCTCTGTTCGCAGGTGCCAATGGATGGAAGACTCTGGACGGGCGTGGCAGAAGGAAGCAAGAACTGATCTGATGCGGTGAGCGTTACGCTGCAGGAGTGCAGAATAACGCAAAGCGTGTTCAGATTGTTGGGTGCAGTTTAAATAGCCTTGCAAATAGTTCCAAGAAAATAGTCCTCTTTTCCGTATCCCTTGTCTCAGGTAAAGTAGTTCCAGGCCACATCCTGAATGGCTCAGCCTCTCAGAGTCAAGTTAATGAACCATGTAACTAACACCTCCATGAGCCTGGCGCCAGCGTCGCCAGGCCTGAGTCCAGGTGAGCCTATCTGGGGCCTGATAAGCCCCCAAGGGGGCCAAAGTCCGGGATGGCCCTACCAGTTTCAGGGTTTTGGGTGCCTGCACCAGGACAATGAAATGCTTTAGCACTACCACAATGATATTATATTTAGGCTGTCTCAAGAGATAATGGGCCTCATTACACAGAAGGCGGTAGCCATGGTGCTGTTAGCGCCATGGCTACCCCCGTACCGCCGTCAGAGGCCGGGTTCCCGGAATAGGGACTTACCGGCCTACTCCAACCTTTGCGGGACCGATAAGTCCCCATTCCGGGAACCATTCCCATTTGAACCCCCTAGGGCTCAATGGGAATGGGGAAGGAGCAAATAATGGTACCGCAATTTGCGGTACCGTTATTTGCACTGAATTCCCTCAGCGGGTCCTGTCCTTAATGTGTGGTCTGACCACACGTTAAGGACAGGACCCGCTGAGGGACCTCGTAGTAGGGCGGTGGGGATTACCGGTACCGGTGCCCTTACCGGTGCCGGTAATCCCCTACTGCCTTCCGTGTAATGAGGCTCAATGTCTGTTTCTTTCACCCGTGCCTGTTTAAGTTTGTCCAATTCACCCTACATTATAAAGTGTTCTGTTCACCAATTGTCAAAGTCCGCATGCATTGTGCATCTTTTTTGTAAATTAATTGAGACTTTGAACCCTTTTTTAAGTGGGTCTCACCTTCAAAATTGTCCTCAGATGTGTCCCTCAGTTGGGTTAAAGTCGCCTGAAAGCAATATAGGTAGGTGAATTATTCTATTCGGATTGTCCCTCTTGGCCCTTACCTACATTAATACTAGACTAAAGTCAGCATGTACATAATAATTGATAAGGTTTGACTCACTTCACAGCTTGTAGGGATAAAGTCAATGTAAGTTCAATTGGAGTGTTATCCCTCACTTGGATGTGTTTCTAGTGTGTCAAAAAATAAATACAGCTTCTATATTAAGAAATCAAAGATAGAGTACCAGTTGCTATAAGTAATCTTGCTCTTAGAGTAGCTAAGAAAACTTGCTAATCACTATCTTACCTTAGTCATGTTTAATTTTCTGCTCGTTTTTTGTGGCGGTCAGACAAGTGTACTCTTTCCATTAGTGCTGCAATCGCCATCTTTAAGCTGTATCTATATACTGGATTTAACTTGGTAAGCAGCTCAAAAACAATGATTGAATTATTAATTAAACATGTAGACAGAGAACATACAAGAGATATATTACAAATAGATCAGGTGAAGCAGAAGATAGCAGATATGGACAGTTTGGAGAGCACAGAACAGAAGAATTACACAAAAATGTACTTTGATTTAAAAGACTGTCTGGACATGTTCAAACTTAGGAAATTCAGGAAATACTACAGGGATGATAGATTATAAAGAGGACAGGGTATTCACTTTTCAAAGCAAATATGATGACAGTACAAAAGGTACATCACATAGCTCTACACCTACATCCTCCCCAGGCAGCTCAGAGGTAGAGTCCAACATTGAAGCACAATCAAGTACTAATATGACAGAATTCACCAGTGATGATTCGGACTCCAATGAGAATATGACAATCAGATTTTTTTTTATTTTTTAGAAGAGATAAAGAGATACAACAAACGAGTTGCAAACAAGTCATATTTTGCACACCGACTGCACAAGCTGTATCAATACCCTCAACACTATCAGAGGATGAAGAGGAGGAAGACAGGGCAACAAACACAGATCTAGATCTCAAACAAAGAGTAACACCATCAGCTACACAAAAACAACCATCAAAAAACCTACGCAGAACTTGATCATCAACCTCTCAGATAAGACACTCACAATGACAGAAGAATCCGTCTTAAATAGAGGATTGCCATGTGTCTCATATACCAGAAGCAACCTAGTTTATTTTCAGATAGACTTCTTCAAATTTATTAGAAAACTCAAACTGAAAAAATTCTTTCATCAGAGATTGGTGACATATGAGAGGCAACTACAGATTTATCCCACGAGTGATCTTACTATATCTGACATTGAGAATACGCATCTGTTATTATCCCTAGAAATGGAATTTGAGAAGACGAAGACCAAATCTGTGATGATTTGATTATCAGTCAAAAAACTTTGAAAATGGAAGAGCTAAAACAGAGATCCAAATGTACTCCTAAAATGAGCATTGACAATGTCATAGAAACATTTAATAAAGCAATTACAAGGGACATCCACCGCCATATAGACAGAGCCAAAATCAAATCAGATTATAGCAAATGTAATCTGGATCATGATGAATATGCAGCTCTGGGAGCTTTATCCAAACAAAATAATATTGTAATTAAGGAGGCAGATAAGGCTGGATCAATTGTCATCCTTAACAGAAAAGATTATATAGAGATGGCTAACACACATCTTGATGCACCAGGATGTTACAGAAACGTCCCATCCAAACCCACTAAACAAATGGTGTCTGAGAAGATAACAATGATTACTAAATGTCACAATGCAGGATTTCTAACGGAAGAAGAAAAAGCATTTGTATGCACAACTCAACCTACAATGCCCACAATATATTTTCTATCCAAGATGCACAAGGAATTTGCCAAACTTCCGCAAGTTAGACCAATAGTAATTTGGGCAGGGTGGGATACAGAATGCCTATCCACACATATTGATATCCCGATAAAGCAGAAAGTGGTGTTATTAAACTCTTACATCAGAACTCAACCCATGTCTTACAATTAGTATCAGCAATGAACTTGGAAATGGATTATATTCTGGCAACACTTAATGTAAAATTCTTATACACATCCATTGATCATACATTAGCTATAATGGCAATCAATTACACATATGCAAACGTTTCCCCATCAAATAGGAATCACATAGAAATACCTAAGGAATTTCTTAGAATCATTCTCAACAATAATTACTTTTTATTTGAACAAAATTATTACTTGCAAACAAAAGGGGTAGCGATGGGAGCGAAATACGCGACAACCCACGCAAGCCTCTTTATGGGTCAGTTTGAAGAAACACATGGTTTGCAGAATCTTCAGTACAAAGACAATATTGTAATGAGGAAAAAATGTATTGACAGAATTTTAGTGATTTGGAGAGGTACTTTAGACTACTTTACAACATTCATTGATTATTTGAATGGCAACAGTTTTGGTCTGGAATTTATGGAACATTGTAACACAGAGAGCATTGAGTTTCTAGATTTACATCCATGCATTATGGATAAGCACATTTCCAGTACCACATATAGGAAGCCAGCAGAGGTTAAAACAACTCTATTCGCTTCTAGCTGTCACAAAACATCCACCATACATAACATCCTCACGGGAGAATATCATGGAGCCCATACAAATTGTAGCAATGTTACAGAATTTGAGTATGAATGTGATTTGTTCAGCAGCAGATGTAGGGAAATAGGTTACATCACTAAATGAATATTGCAGGCACAGGATCAAATCCAGAAGGTTGCACATAATGAAACCAAAAATACTAGCCAAAGACAAGACAAAACAAAATGTGAGTATAGTCACACAATACTCAGATGACATCAATCAGTTATTTCGGATTGTCAAAAAACATTGGCATATACTCAAGATGGATGAAGGTCTGCCAAATATATAGGTGAGAAGCCAGGTATTACGTATACACAGGCACCAATGATCAGAAACAATTTTAGTCCCTCTTTTCTTAATCCTATGACTACACAAACACAAACATGGCTGAGACCACATATTGAAGGATTATTCAAATCTGGGAACTGCACCATGTGTAAACATGCACACCCAGACACCAAACAATTCATGCATAGTGTTGGTATGCTAGTATGGATAATGAACTTGAACAACTGCAGAACTAAATTTGTGGTATACTCTATCATCTGCGTCTACTGTCGTATTTATGTAGGCAGCATCATTAGAGAATTATGTAGAAGTATTAGAGAGCATCTTTCAAGTCTAAACTCACAGGATATCAGATAACCATTGGCACAACATTGGCAAGAACATCATCCTTATGACAATAGGCATGGTATAAGGTTCATAGTATTACACAAAGTAGTTACTGGCATCCATGGGGGAGACAGAATTCTTCTATTGAGACAGGCAGAATAAAGAAAGAGATGTTATTTACGATGTTTCAAGAATGGACTTAACGGGGAACATGAAATTAATTTATTTTTCTAATTTGGTATATGTATAACCAATGAATGATACAATCTTGTACAGCTCATGGCAGGTTGTTCATATGTGCTAACATATGTGAGGAACACTTAAACAAAAAAAGAAATATTGCAATGTATAAAACAGTATATATAATTGTAGGTTGGCACTTGAGATACAGTCCCTCACCCGGACCTGAGGTTATTACATTTGAAAATGAGCATCAAATAACATAAAGATTACAAAATATGATTTTATTGTTATTAAATATCATCTCAAAGAAAGGAAGCATTTTAGATGAAAGCATTAAGTTAGGATGACTATTACTCAGGCTCAAGTCGAGGGTACATGCGGGTGGACAGAGTCCACCCACATTTTTCAGAGGGTGGACTCAGTCCCCCCCAGCTAAAATGAAAAACACTGAATGTCTTCTTTGAATTTATGAACTAAAACCAACCTCAAGGATGAAACCGCAGTCATCAGGTTTGCAGGCCGGACACTACACTACTGCACTATATAACCTGATGAAAAATGACAAACAATGAAGGGCCTGATTCACAGAATGTTTTCCTATGGCATTGCGCCATTATAAAATACTTCTGTGAATCAGGCCCTAAATGTGAAATGTCCCATTTTGGTACTGCAAGTTCTAGGGAAAGCATGTGTATTGGTTCTTGGAAGTTAAAAAAATGCACACCTTTTAATGTTTTCAAAATCACTATTAGAAGAAAATATCCTCTCTTGGTTTTGTGTGTTTATGAAAGGCAAACACCATTCGTCCTGTGCAATTTGGGTGGTTATGCAAAGCCAATTTAATGAAATTTGCATGTTTCACCTCGACATGGTCATTTCTGGAAATGGCACATCCCATAGTGTTTATTGATGAGTCCCCCCACTTTAATTTTTAGGACTTGACCCCTGCTATTACTCGATATCAAACAATATCAACAAACCGCTGACACACATCTATAATATAATATTAATGAATAGATAAAGAATGACTCAAGTGAGCAATAACTGTCATCATCAGATTAATACACTAGTATCCAGCTACCACATATAGTGAACACATTAATGATTTTTGTACCAAGTGCGATTCAAAATAATTAACAATAAAGAAAGTGGATAATAATCGCCAAAGGGGAAAATAATTGTTTTGAATCAAATATTATTAAACTTAGTGAGAACATCAATTCATTAAACACAATCTAAAATAATAAATAGTGAAGAAAGACTTGGGTGGCTTAAGCTTCAGAGCATACAGACATCAATTTAACATTTTCATTGAATGAGACACGATTTTTATTTTATAAAGGAAGCACATTTAGAATAATAATAAATTCAATATCTCAGGTAAAAAAAAACAATAAACCTTGAATAAAGATTTGAGTATGCAGACATTGATTTGATATTGTGAGTGGAGAATTAAACATGACTAAGGTAAGCTAGTGGCAAGTTTTTCTTAATATAGAACCTGTATTGAATTTTCATGCATTAGAAACACATCCAAGTGAGGGATAACATTCCAATTGAACTTACTTTGACTGTAACCTTACAAGTTGTGAGGGGAGTCATACTTTATCAATTATTATGTGCACGCTGACTTTAGTCTAGTATTAATCTAGGTAAGGGCCAAGAGAGCCAATCTAAATAGAATAATGCAACAACCTATATTGCTTTCAAGCAACTTTAACCCAACTGAGAGATACACTTGAGGACAATTTTAAAGGTGAGACCCACTTAAAAAAGGGTTCAAAGTCTCAATTAATTTACACAAGATGCTCAATGCATGGGGACTTTGACGATTGACAAACAGAACACGTTATAATGTAGGGTCAATTGGACACACTTAAACAGGCATGTGTGAACGATACAGACATTATCTCATGAGACTGCCTAAATGTAATATAATTGTGGTAGTGCTAAAGCATTTTATACAGACATTTACTGATTGGTGCACAAATAGTCATTCATATTAGTTTATAGACAACAATGGATTTGATCAAAACAATACAATGTATTTCAATATTTGCTATTGCTCTCTCTCTTTTTGATCATTCAATTTTTATTATTTCCATGTCCTTCATTCTTCTGAACAACCTCAATGGTGATATAATATGATTCTTTAAACTATTTTACAATGCCATGAACTGATGATGTTATATCAAAACAAACGTTAAAATGATGTACAAAAGAAATGTATGTAATAGAATGCCTTGATACCGACCCGAGGATGAAACATGTGTCAACAGAATTGAAGGACTTTGTTATGCAATCAGAAAATATTATATGTCGATCTGTTTAATCAGAAACTTTAGTGAGATTATTGTTAGATAGGCGCAACACCAGCGAAATAATTGCACTTGGCTTGGTATGTAGCGTTATATTTGTCAGCCATGTGATTCCACTATTTCCAAAGTGACAATGTCATGTCTCAATATGCAACCAGCCTGTGCCTTTGTAGAGGCCATCTTTCATATGCATGCTGCAATAATGCATGGCAGAAATTGCACATACTATATTTTAGGTCAATTACGTTACCACTAGGTAAACCTTTACATGCTTTGTTGGATTAGTGAAGCTGATTGCAGTCCATGATTGACTTGTATTTTCAGGTCACAAATCCACGTGATGAAAATATTACAGGCAATTATATTGTTACACACACTAGGAGGAACATACAACAGTACACACCCAGAATATTCCAGGCAACACGATTTAGATTTGAGGATGCCAAATATCACTGTTTTTCTATTTTATTTTTTGTAGCTTGTAATGCGCCACGGACTGTGTGGTGAGAGTAGAAGAGGCATCACAGGGTAGCCAGTGCCACTATCACCCGTTTGTGGTGGAAATATTTGAGGTTCAAGGAATAGGAGTAAGTCTCTGCCAATGTCATTCATGATTATTTTCTAAAGAGTAAGCTGTCACTATACCTGCTGCCTTTGAAATGCTGTGCTTAATCAGAGTGGCAGTGGATATAGCTGTCATAAGTGGATTTGTGACAATCAGAATGGATGTGCAGGATAATGTTGCTAGAATAAATCAATGAAGGACATTGATTAAATTCCATTGACCCTGATTTGATAGAGGTTGGTTGTCTAACAAGTGGGGCCTGCAGCTGATGTAATTGGGCCAATTGCAGTGACATCAACATCTGTAAATGTCCACACAGTGCTGCTGAGTGGGAATTTACAGATTTTGGATGGGCCTTGCCCACTCAGGCCCTACCCTGGCTATGCCACTGCCAATCTCTTATCTTACTGGTGCTTTATTTTACACGAGTGTATTTATTGTTTTTCATTAACTTAAGCATTCATGATTGTTCTGTCTGCTCACACCTCAACTGCTTTATTTGTCTTATATTAAGGTGCTTCTTGTCCACAGGCATATGTGTGCTCGGCCCCTCACCTAAGAGTATCATTCCCAGTATACTCTGTTTGTGCCTAATGAGGGTCACCCGTGATCACATCCCACTTAGGTGTATGATAGGAAAAAAAGGGCTGCGTCAGCGCAGATCAGTACATGCTAGAGCATATTGCATAATTCTATCTTACTGTTGCTTTATTTTACAATGCGTTGTCTATTGTTTTTATTTGCTTTAGCCTTCGTGGTGTTTGTATCTGTTCACCGCTCACCTGCATACTTGTCTTATACTGGGGACAGTCTTGTCGACAGGCATATTGTTCACCACCTCTCACTTAAGAGTTATTTTTAGAACCACATTTCCCAGCATACTCTGCAAGCAGCTGATGCAGGTCTCTCTTGAGCGCCGATACGCATTACAGGGTCAAGTCAGTGAAACCCATTTTTCCTGTTCTGACAGGACTGAAGACAATGGGTCTATAACTGGGTTCCACGTTCTCTTATTTCAACCACCTGATGTGTGAGTTACAGTTTACCTTACTTAGCTTAACTTGTTAGCTTGTTCAGATGGAATCTGCTAGATCACCAATGCTACCCATCACCTGTGCAGTCCTGCAGGGTTCCATCCTCTCCCCAGTGATCTATACATCGAGCCACTGGTAGCCTTCCTAGCCACACGTAGCATCCACATCCACCAATGCCACATGGCTATACCTCAAGATCAACTCCATCAAGGACATCCACAACCTGCCTCGTGCTGATCCAGTCCAGGATGTCCAGTGCATACTTGAAGCTCAACCCAATCAAGACCGAACTCCTACTCCTCACCAGGGGTGTTGCTAGATCTGGAAGAGATCCGGGGCTACGCTAATGTCGGGGCTGTTGGGACTCGGGGCTAGCAAGCCTTTTGGCTGCAGCACCTGAGCTTCTATCCAGGGTTACAACCAAAAGACCAGGGGCTATAGCCCCCTCAGTCCCCCCTCAGCAACGACTGTGCTCCTCACCAACACCAAACACTCAGACATACAGACCGGGCTATCAACCATGTACCCTGAACACTTCAAACTCAAGCTCACCTCCTGTGCCAAGTCTGTTGGGTTCCACATCGACAAACACCTCTCCTTCAAGACACACATTGGTAAGAAAACTGAGACAGCTTGATATCAGTGCTCCCTCCTGCACAAAGTCAAGCCCTTCCTAACTCCAGACAGCTTCAGATCCACTGTTTAGCACTGGTCCTATCCCACCTGGATGGGGGCAATGCCCTCCTCGAAGGCCTACCAATGTCCCCCGTTGTGCCCCTGAGAAGTGTCCTGCACAAGGCAGTATGCCTCATCAAGGGTCTACGCAGAAGAGACCACATCACCCGGCACTCAACAACCTTCAACTGGCTGTCACTACATGCAAAAATCACATTCAGTCTTGTTGCATCATCTATAAGACACTCACCCTCAAGTCACCCAGCTAATTGGCAGAGAAACTCAGCATCTTTGGTGGATAATGCACCACCAGAAGCCAGGACATTTGCAGAGTTGAAATCTGCTGCTGCAAAAAGGAAATGACCAGAAAACAAGCTGCCTCTGCCTATGCCCCAACACTATGGAACCTCCTCCCAATCAGCCTCAGACTAGCCCCCAAGCTCCTATAATTCCGAAAATAACTCACGACACACCTCTTAATAGTGTCTCTTTTCCTCAACACCTAGCCCGTAATGTTGCCCCCTGCATCACCTGACTATCTAGACGCTGTCTGTTGCTCTCTCTCCGCCACCCCGTACAGCTTTACACGTCCTCTGTGCCCCTCTATAACCTACCCCCTGCAGTACATCTGTTCTGTATTTGGATAAAGCCCTTCAAATCTGCTCTGCAAGTTAACGACTGCGCAGTACTACAAGGATCCTCACTATCACCACTATGCTTCAATATCTACCAGACTGTGCTAATCAAGATCTTCAAAAAATACAATCTTATGTGCTACAACTACGCAGATGACACTCAAATCTACAAAATCGAAAATTCACAAGAAGAACACTGAACTCTACGAGAATTTCTCAAAGAAATATATAAAAAGATGGAGTGGTCAGAAATACTAAAATATATCAGATTTTATTACATAACATATCATAAAAGTATTGATCCATTGGTCACTTTTGCAAATCACAACACAAAACACAATTTATCACAAAACAAAAGCTGGTGATATGACAGTAATTTCCTTTTTACTGAAATAGTGTATCACAAAAATATCTATACTAGAACTAAGGTGGTGTTAGTAGCCTATGGGTGACCTTAAACAATACAATTCATGTTTCATTTAGAAAAGGTCCCCATAATTATTGTGTCGACAGAAGTTTGTCTGTTTCCAGTATTATTCTTGAACACACGTTTAGACTGACAATTATTCGAAAAGCATTTAGTCATCCGTGTAAGGCTTTCTTCAGGACACAAAAGCACAAGAATGTAAAGGTATAGGATGTTGTATTGGAAGTCCTATTGTATTTTCTCCCGGCGTATCCACAATAAACCTAAAAATATCTATATTTAGCCAACCAGACAACTCTATTTGTGTCATGATGCCTACCCCGGGCATCAGAATCAAGCCCATCAGCTCCGGGAGCAGGCATCCATATACTTATTAAAACCCCAACAGCCCCGGCTGGGGGCTGTCTGGGTTCAGACCTGGTGCCTTAGGTGCCAGGCTCATCATAGAAATCAGTCCTGTGGCCATAGGCGCCAGGCTCATAGACTTTACTTACCTGATGCAGACCATGCTGCTAGTGAGTCCAAGCCAACGTGAGAACTGGATGGGACTATTTTATTACAGGGACTATGTTTTACTCGGACGTGGTTCTAGGGAACTTCTTACCTGGAACTACTTTGGAGGCTATTTAAACCACGCCCGAACAACAGCACACGATTCACGTTATTCTGCATCCAGCAGCGTAACGCTCACTGTGCCTGCAATCTGCATCCAGTCTTCTGCCATGCCCACCTCGAATCTGGAGCTCCTAAAACAAAGAGGAAAGAAAAGGACAAGGTTAGAAAACTAACTATTTTCAAATTCCTCACCTTATTCTGGATCCATCTCGCCTCCGGACCTGGAAAGAACATCATTTCTGTACGCGTCCCATCTCCAGCTGCAGCGCCACGCCATACTCACCAGTCCTCGCAGCATCTTTCGATTCGGGGCTGCCTCCATCATTTCTTCGCCGAACTCCGGCACCTGGGGAACAAAAGAAAACAACAAGGTGAGCCGAGAAAACCAACAAATATAACTCTACTCACCATAGACTTACCAGATTTACCGCTGGAGGCATTATTCTATAAATCTCCACATCTTCATGTGCCGCACCTGCAAAGAGAGAGAAAAAAACACGTTAAACACATGCAACATTTACCGGACAGCGTTGGGTAAAACAGACCCTTACCTGAGCGCCACCAGCTGCCACGAGAGAATCTTCTTATGATCTCAGCTGCAAGACAAGGAAGGAAGGGGGGACAAGAGTGAAACATCGGCCATATTGAACTCTATGAACTTGATACCTACTGGACCTTGCCAGGAACCTCAGAGTCAATACTCTCCGGAACTCTCCCACGCCTTCAAACCAGTGAAGTAACTGGCATCAACGCGCCCCTGCAATCCATGCAGGATGGAGAGCTCATCTTTCTAGAATATAAGGTGAGATTGCTGAGAGGGCACTTCGGAGGTGATTAGTTGGGCGGACTGTGGGGGTGCCATCACTTGAATCCATGGGTGGCTAAATCCATCCCTCCACTTGCAGGAGAATACTTCTACGGGTCAAGCAGACAAGATTATGAGGGCCAGTCCAGTCAGTCATCTCTGCACTACGCATCACGTTGGTGGAGACCGCAGCCGTCCGGATCTGACCGACGCCCCTGTGGGAGCCAGGTGAGTGTAACAGAACGCAAAGCCTCTCTATAAATCCCCACCCAGGCGTTATGGAAATCTCAGAAACCGACCAACTGGCCCAATTATTGGGGGAATTTAGGGCAGAAGTGCACTCCGCTCGCCAAGAGACTAATGCCCTCAGGAGAGAACTGATTGTCTCGAAGGAGCGCACTGACGATCTGGCTAGGCAATTGCTGCAAAACCAAGCAGGGCAAACACATTTACCAGGACTCGAGGGGAATCCAACTCCTGTTTCATCGAGCAATCCGGTGCAAGTGGTTTTACCAGGGGCTATTCCTTTAGCTCCACCTGAACGCTTTGCTGGGGATCCAAAAAGGTTTTCCGTGTTTATGAACCAATGTCGCTTGCACTTTTTAAGTAGACCTGGAGCTTTTCCAAACGACCAAGCCAAAGTAGATTTTGTATTATCTTATTTGAGTTGGGTGCAGCTGACTGGTCGATTTCACTAGTCAATCAGGATGACCCTCTTCTTCAGGACTTTCAGGGTTTTCAAATGAGCATGGAAAGACTATTCGCCAGACATTCCCAGATAATGAACTTTTATCCCTACGACAAGGTAACCAGGATCTGTTAACCTATATCGCAACCTTTAATAGGTTGGTGGTGGAAACCGGATGGCCAGAGGTAAAACGAATTACACTATTTCATCGTGGACTTTGGGGAGAACTTAAAGATGTTTTGGCCCAAGTTGTGAACCCACCCCAGGATTGCGCAAAATATATAGACTTAGTGGACCAGTTAGACCACCGACTTCAGAATAAAAAGGCTGACCGAGCTAAGTTTGAGAATCGGGTATTGGTTAAACCCAACGTCACCCCCAAAAGAACAGATGCAGCAGAACCTATGCAGATCGGGAGGGTTAAGGGACCCTTAACTCAAAAGGAAAGAGAAAGGTGACGGCAGATGCAATTGTGTCTATACTGTGGGGCCTCAGGACATTTTCTACGGGATTGCCCTATAAAATCATCCAAGATAGTAGTCAGAGTTGCTGATAGAAATCAAACAGAACCTGATTCGGGAAAACGACCATGCCCAACAAGTGCAGAGGTCCGCTTGCCGAGCTTGAAGAAGGACACTCAGACCTTGCACCTAATCATACCAATGGTCCTTATTGATCCAAGGCAGCCATCACGTATGCACGCAGTAAGGGCATACATTGATAGCGGGGCCGTAGGAAATTATATGGACCACAAATTGGCTTCTAGGATGAATCTACCTTTCTGAAAAAAAACCTCTTCGGATGTCATCACCACAGTTGATGGAACTGAAATTGTCTCTGGGCCTGTAACTCATTCCACCACAGAGATGACACTGTTGGGTCAAAATGGGCCTCGAGAGACTATTGTGTTTGATTTAATCAAAGCCCCGCAGTTCCAAATAATACTGGGGATACCTTGGTTGGAAACACTGAATCCTAGTATTGATTGGCGAGAGAAGAGAATCACCTTCCCGGATTGTGCACACAGCTGTTACCGGGAAAAAAACTTGAACAAATGCCTGGCCACAGTCGCTAATCCAGACGTGCAGTTACCTCAGGAATATCAAGAATTCCAGGATGTGTTTCAAAAAGAACAGGCAAACACCTTACCACCTCACAGATCATACGATTGTCAAATCGACCTCATACCCGGTGTACAACCTCCATGCAGTAGGATCTACGCCCTTACGGAACCCAAAAACCTTCACCTATGACAATACTGGACCAATACCTTGCTAATGGCTTCATTCGACCATCCAAGTCCCCTGCATCCTCAGCTTTATTCTTCGTGCCTAAAAAGGAAGGTGACCTCAGAACGTGCATAGACTACCACGCATTAAATCAGACTACAGTGAAGAACCGATACCCATTGCCTCTGATCCCCGAATTACTAGACGAAGTAAAGGATGCTTGCATCTACACCAAATTAGATGTTCCAGGGGCATATCATCTGGTACGTGTAAAGAAAGGCGACGAATGGAAGACTGCCTTTTGCACCAAGTACGGATTATTCAAATATCAGGTGATGTCCTTCGGGTTGTGCAATGCACCAGCAGCCTTCCAGTATTTTATGAACGATGTCCTTCGTGAACTCATTGACGTCTGTGTTGTCGTATACATAGACGATATTCTAGTGTACTCCTCCTCAGAATCAGACCATGTTAAGCACGTGCGTGCAGTCCTTGAGAAAGTACGCCAGCACAAGTTATATGCAAAATTGGAAAAATGCTTTTTTCATGCTACGGAAGTTGAATTCCTTGGATTTATCCTGACTCCAAAAGGTGTCCGAATGGACTCTCGAAAGGTGGACGTAATTCTCAAGTGGCCATCACCCAGTTCAATAGAAGGGGTACAAAGCATGCTCGGATTTGCTAATTTCTACTGCAGATTCATTCCGGATTTCTGTACACCCTATCACAGCACTTTTGCAAAAAAACAAACGATTCTTGTGGACCGAAGCGGCTGAAAAGGCCTTCCAAGAGCTGAAAGCGAAATTCACGTCTGCACCTGTCTTAAAGCATCCAAGCCCTGAACTTCCATACATAGTTGAAACTGATGCACCCAGTTTAGCCATGGGGGCTGTCCTGTCCCAGAAGGATCCTGAAACCGGTCAACTTCACTCAGTAGCATTTTGGTCCAGGAAGTTCTTGGCACCCGAGTTAAACTATGCGGTTACCGATAAAGAGCTATTAGCCATCAAATCCACCTTCAAGGCTTGGCTGCATTACCTTCTCGGTGCCAGGCATACCATTACTGTAATCACTGATCACCGGAACTTGCAGTATTTAAAAACAGCCAAAGCCCAATCGTCGCGCCAACTTCGATGGACATTGTTCTTTGCCAAGTTCGATTTTGTGATCACTTATCGACCAGGCTGTAAAAATGGCAAGGCAGACATCTTATCCCGAATACGGATGGGAGAAGCATATGCAAATCCGGAACCGGTGCCTATAATTTCAGAACAAAGAATTCTTGGCATAGCTACTCTACAGACACTAGAGGATATTCATGTAAAAATCCAACAACTCTTCGATCCAACAGCCCTGCAGGACTGGGTAAGGAAAGGCCCAAACTACTCAGTCATCAATGACCTACCTTATTATCAAGGGCGACTATTTCTACCACACAAGGAACTACAAGAACTAGTCATCTCCAATTATCATGACACCCTGATGGAAGGGCACCCAGTTATCGCAAAAACTGAAGCTAAAATTAAGAGACAATTCTGGTGGCCCACCTGGCGAAAAGACGTAAAGTCATTTGTGATGTCTTGTGGCATTTGCGCCCAAAACAAAAGTCAGAAGAAAAAACCAGCTGGTCTTTTACAACCTTTGGATATTCCACCTACACCATGGCACACCTTATCTTTAGACTTTATTACAGATCTACCTCCATGTAATGGATTTAACACCATTCTAGTTATTGTGGATCTTTTTTCTAAAATGGCCCACTTTATTCCTTTAAAGGGATTACCTTCTGCTTCAATTATGGCCAAGGAGTTCCTCGAAAACATTGTTCGAATACACGGATTTCCTTCCGTATTGGTGTCAGACCGAGGTAGTCAATTCATTTCACATTTTTGGAAGAAATGTTGTCAATTGGCGCAAATCGACGTGAGGTTATCAACCAGTCACCATCCCCAGACTGATGGTCAGATGGAGAGGACCAAACAGACCCTTGAACAGTACCTACGTTGCATGCTACACCAGACCGAAAGTAATTGGAAAGATATTTTATGGATTTCCGAGCATGCATACAATAACTCAGTACATTCAGGAACCGGACAAAGCCCCTTTTATACCATATATGGACATCACCCTCGAACCTCAGAACTAGATTCGCCTCAGCACTTAGAAATGCCCGCAGTTTGTCATTTGCACTCTACTATTACACAAGCCTTTAAGGAGGCAACAGAACATTTGAAACAAGCAAAAGAGAAATATAAGAAAAATGCTGATCAACATAGAAGTGAAACTCCACAATAGCAGATTGGGGATCAAGTTTGGCTGGCCACAAAACACATACCTTTGAAGGGAACTCGGACTTTTAACCCTAGATATTTGGGACCTTATACCATTAAGGCCGTTATCAACCCGGTGGCCATCAAATTAGAATTACCCTCTAATATGCAAATTCATCCTGTCTTTCATGTTTCACTTTTAAAACCAGTTCAACCAGGAACAAGATTAACCAAACCACCCGACCCCATCTTGATAGATGGAGAACCTGAATTCGAGGTAAAAAACATCCTGGACTCCAAGATGGTTAAATCAAAACTTTTTTATTTATTCGATTGGAAGGGCTACGGACCACAAGAAAGGTCATGGGAGCCTAGTGACCACGTTCATGCAACTCGGTTGTTGAAGAGATTCCATCGGACTTCCCAGACAAACCAGGGCCAAGGGGAAGAACAACTTTAGGAGGGGCCTTGGGGGGAAGTACTGTCACGATGCCTACCCCCGGGCATCAGGATCAAGCCCATCAGCTCCGGGAGCAGGCATCCAGATACTTATTAAAACCCCAACAGCTCCGGCTGGGGGCTGTCTGGGTTCAGTCCTGTCGCCTTAGCCACCAGGCTCATCATAGAAATCAGTCCTGGCTCCTTAGGTGCCAGGCTCATAAACTTTTCTTACCTGATGCAGACAATGCTGCTAGTGAGTCCAAGCCAACGTGAGGCCTGGATGGGACTATTTTATTACAAGGACTATTTTTTACTCGGGCGTGGTTCTAGGGAACTTCTTACCTGGAACTACTTTGGAGGCTATTTAAACCACACCCGAACAACAGCACACGCTTCGCGTTATTCTGCATCCAGCAGCGTAACGCTCACCTTGCCTGCAGTCTGAATCCAGTCTTCTGCCACGCCCGCCTCAAATCTGGAGCTCCTAAAACAAAGAGGAAAGAAAAGGACAAGGTTAGAAAACAAACTATTAACGAATTCCTCACCTGATTCCGGATCCATCTCGCCTCTGGACCTGGAAAGAACATCATTTCTGTATGCGTTGCATCTCCAGCTGCAGCGCCGCGCCATACTCACCAGTCCTCGCAGCATCTTTCGATTTGGGGCTGCCTCCATCATTTCTTCACTGAACTCCGGCACCTGGGGAACAAAAGAAAACAACAAGGTGAGCCATGAAAACCAACAAATATAACTCTATTCATCATAGACTTACCAGATTTACCACCAGAGGCATTATTCTATAAATCTCCACATCTTCATGTGCTGCACCTGCAAAGAGAGAGAAAAAAACACGTTAAACACGTGCAATGACACTATTTCACCGTCCGGATCCGACCGACGCCCCTGTGGGAGCCAGGTGAGCGTAACAATTTGTCTCTTTCATTTCATTACCCAGTGGGTTAGGTAGTTCTACCAACCTATAAACAAATCTCAGAGCTCATAATTTTATTTTTTTTTATTTTATCCATAAATAATTTTGAGGCCAGGTTAGTTACCCCTGTGAATCTCCTACGCATTTGAATCACTTCTTTCAGTCATTTACATTATAACATATTGGTCCAACATTATGGGACCATCGTCATTTATTATTTCCAAAGAGGGAAATGGGGGGGGGAGGAGGGGAAGGAGGAGGACTTATAGTGATTTAATCACTAATTGTGTACAAGGTGACTGTAAACAAAAGGTGAGGGGCCAAAGGTGCATACCTTCACATTTTTCCAATGTTAAATGCCAATTCGGCAGCCGAAGAAGACAGACGGTACGAACCGTGCTGTGTCTTCTAATGGCAGAGCTGCAACACCAAAATTAGCATGCATCATATATCTCAATCATTGGATGTATCTAATACCATTTAGTGTGTAATTAGAGGAGAACCTACCTGATTGCATGAATTGGTGGTCTCTAAAACATGTGGCATACGTCAGTAATTTTCTTATTTTGCCGTGAGTTGTGAATCCTAGATTCATCATTAGCGGTGCGTCCGAACCGCGTGGAGCTGGACAGTGTGCAGGGGGACAGCAAAAAAATAAGAGAGAAAAACATGTTTGTATTTCTAAGCTTGTGTGTAAGGTCAGTTACCTGATACCAGTTAGAGTTAAAGTGAAACTTACTTGTCTGTGAAGTTGTGGTTACTCAAAGTGCTAGATAGGATCGCGATGCATGAATGCTGGTCTGGTCCCGCAGTAGCCACAAGATCATGTGGTGTGACTAAGAAGACGGCTGCGTGATGATGTTTTAGTCAAAAACAACTGGTGCGTTACAATTATTTACGGGCCGCGTTCTACGGTCGTACTGGCCCGGCCATATTGGAGCCGTGTTTGGGAGGCTATATGTCTAATGTTTAGACAGTATAAATTGTAACAAAACTAAGACAGGACTATCATGTCTAGTCCTTATTCTGGCAGGGAGATGCAGGCTTAATATCTATAAACCGACTGGTGTACACGCTTAAATATTCACCAAGAAGGTGTGTGAGGTGTGTGATGTGTTGGAAATGATGGGTTAATGTCTACCCCTCCGAACAAGGACAGGTGGGCTATCCCAGTTCTGTCAACTCAATGAAAACTCCTTAGTTGAAAATAATTATTTTCACAAGAACAAATTCCACTCAATGTATAGATTTAATCCATACTTTACAGAATCTAAGTTATAAATCCATTTTTACTCCAACCTGCAGATTCTCAGGTCCCAGTCACCACCACGTGGGTGTGGGTTTATCGTTTGCAGAACACACCAAAAGATATCAGCATGGGAATGCTTCATTGTTTTGTAGTGTTCCACAAGGAGTGCCATTTTTTATGCACGAGCGGTGTGCCCCAATTCTAAGTCGAATAGCTCTTTTGGTCTTGCCATTGTACAGGAGCCCACAAGGGCACCTAATGCAAAAAATCACCCTCTTAGTGGCACAGTTAGTGAAAGATTTGAACTGCCAGTCCTTTCCTTTTAGGTCAATGGATTTTAGATTTTTAGTAAAATTACACATTGCACATTTGCCACATTTAAAATGCCCTATGACGTGTGGAAGATGCCATAGTGTGGGTTGTTTTGAATCATTAGATTATTGTTGGGGATACATGTGAACCAGTTTATCACTGAGATTTTGCAGGCATTTAAATGCAAAATGCAGAGGAGGGATATTAAAATCCTCCGTATTGTTCATCATCCAATTTTTTAGTATTGATTTTCTTAAATCGTTACTTATAGGAGTGAAAGATGACACACATGTGATTTTGCCCAACGTGGTTTTTTATTGACGACGCATTCAGTCCTGAGGACATTGGCCGCCCTTTGTAGGATCTTCTCATGATGTGAGAGGGGTAACCTCTTGCCTTTAATATCTCTTTTAGTGCCTCACTGTGTTGTTTGAAATCTTGTTTGTCTGTACAATTGCGCCTGATGCAAAGAAACCGGCCAAAAGGTAGGTTCTCTCTCAGTGATTGAGGATGGAAACGTGTAAATTGTAAAATAATGTTTTTGGGTGGGCTTTTTAAAGAGACTAGAGCCAATTTTGTTATTAGGCATTTGATAAATGAGAAGGTCCAAGAAGGCGATTTTTTCTTTGTTTGCATCACTGGTGAAGTTGATGGAAACTTCCCATATGTTAAGCCAGGTGCTGAAAGAGTTTAGCTCTTCCCTAGTACCTCGCCAGATCATAAAAATATCGTCAATGTAACGATACCAGGCTCGGATATTGGCGTATTCATGGTTGTTTTCAAAATGGTCCATGTAAAAATTGGCCAGGTCGGGGCAAATGTAGCCCCATACTTGTGCCATGTAGTTGTTGGAAAAATGAACTTTCGTATATGAAGACATTTTTGGTGAGAGCCAGGTGGATACACTCAGCAATGAAAGCCGATGGGGGATGTTTGACATCACGTGTTTCTAGAAACTGGAGCATTACAGTGATACATTTGGTTTGCGGCATATTAGTGCATTTTTACGCTCACCTGGTATACACAGGGACACCACCCAGCCAGCTTACTCGCTGGTATGCTTCTCAGCTTTGCCCTGATGTGGTCTGCGGTGAAGGTTCTGCCTGAAAATACAGGAGGACTGTGTTCAAGACTGACCTACTGGGGTAAGTATCCTCCCTCCACCCCCGTATGATTTCAGTCCCTCTGGCGCCCTCTCCTCACCTTGTGGTACAATTAGGCGTGCTCTCCATCCTGCCTTCTTTGCAGGGGCGCATTGTCTTTCATGGGCGAGTGCGGTCCAGTTACTTCATTGACGCCGGCCCGTTTGATATTGTTTAGGTAGGTCTTATTGCTGTTCTTTAGTTTTGTTGCTATCCTGCATGCCTTTCTTTGTTTAAAATGTCTCTTTTTTCTCCCTTAGGTATGCAGAGCTTCAGCACGGCGAACTGGCTTGGTTGAGCCACGCTGGTAAATGATGGCGCATTAAGAGCGCTATGATGCGGTAAGTAAGCGCTATGCGCAGCGCTGCAAAGTCTTACCTTTCCTTCCTAACCTGTGTTTTCCTTCCTTGTAGGTCACAGTGTTCTTCAGCGCGAGTGGAATTTCAAGAGTGGTGCCAGCCGAGAGGCGACCAGCCAGGTAAGCCTTTTGAGCAGTTCATAATTTGTAAATGTCTCTACTGCTTTCTTTAATTTTGCCTCTATCTTCCACTTTCAGGTCGTTCTGTCCGAGACGCGTGCAGATTCGAGGAAGCTGTTCTCTGTAGCTGCGAGTGTTTAAAGATGAAGACTGCAGGTAAGATGCTGCTGCTAATGATGTTCCTTTTGTCTCCTTGCAGGTTCTGCTTCTCCGAGGTTCGAGGGAATAGCTGGACATGGTGAGCGTCACGTTGCAAGTTGCAAAGTAGCGCCAAGCATATTGTCTTGCTCAGGTGTGGTTTAAATAGCCCCAACAAAATAGTCCAGGTAAAGTAGTCCCTAGGCTACCACACCCAAAATACTAGACCGCATAGCTTGGTTCTTAGGAACCAAGCTATGTGGATTCCTCGATGGCTGACAATACAATAAAGTATTTCCCAAGCACATTGTTTTTCATGGTGTATGAGCCCGGTGCCATAGGCGCCAGGACTGGCCCATGAGGGCTTTTGAAGAGGTTGCCAGGCTCTAGAGGCCCAAGTCCTGACTCTACCTGGCCAATGGGTTTGCCAGAGGGGCTTTTGGGCGAGGGTCGTGACATGTATAATGATACGACATCGAGCGTGACAAAGATGTCCTGAGTTTCCACAGTTAATGTATCTAAAATTTTTATCATTGAAGTCAAATCTTGCACAAATGACTTCATTCGGCTCACAAAAGGTCTATGAAAGACATCTGCATATACTGACAGTGGTTCTAATAGCAAACTAATAGCTGACACAATCGGGTGTCCTGGAGGTGTACTTTGATTTTTATGTAACTTGGGAAGCTAACAGAATGCCGGCATGACTGGTTGTTTATTGATCAAAAACATTTTTTCGTCATCATTCATCCACCCTTCTTCTGTGGCATGTGTCATAAGACTGATTATTTCTTCCATGATTTTACTAGTGGGACCCAAAGGGATTTGTTTGTACACTGAAGTGTCCAGAAGTTGTTTTTCTACTTCTGTTTTATACAGGTTAGAGTCCCAAAGAACAATTCCACTGCCTTTATCGGCCGGTTTTATAACAAAGAGAGGGGTTTGCTCTAGATTTTTTAATGCTAGGCGTTCTGCTTTAGAGAGATTATCTTTGTGTCTGTTTTTCATTGCACATAAGAATGTCATTTCTCTCAAAATTTTGTTTTCGAAGGCCATAATTTCTGGGGATACCATCGATTGAAAAGGTATAAAGGTGGAAGGTGTTCTTTTGCCGGATCGGTTATCATCTGTTTTTTTAGGGTCATCTTTATCATGGAAGAAATATTTAAGCCTGACAATACGGAAGAAATTTTGTGTTTCAATTTTCATCTGGAAGGGGTCTGATTTACAGACTGCAATAAATGATAAACCTTTAGTGAGGACAGATTCTTCATCCGGCGAGAGCACATGTGTGCTTAAGTTGAAAATTGGGTTTACCAAGTTTGGGGAATCCATTGTCGAGTACGCATCGTATGATTGCCCCATTGTCGGTTTTTGCCGCGATTCCCTCGCCGTTGAAAAAACTGTCCCCTCTGAGGTGGAATTGTCCCGCTGGTGTTGGGAGCATTGGCAGTGGTATCAGAATCACTGCTGTTGGATGAGTTTGAAAAAGGTAACAAACCTTTTATTGTTTTGCGATTTAGTATAAAATTGGCCTTTCCAGTTTGTCTGGTTGGTGTTATTTTGTTGAAAAAAGCCGGGAACCAGGTACAGATACGCAATTTCATCTTTGTAATTGGCAACATCTTTCTTCAATTTCCAGATCTTGTTATCTAAAGTAAAGGTTTGAAATTTAGACATTTCCTCATTCACTTTTTCCACAGCAGATTTTATATCTGGGGTGACTGATTCATCCTTGATTTTTTTCTCCAGTATGTCTAGTTCTTCTTGTTTTTTGCCTTCTTCTTCTGTAGCCAAAAACTTGGGGGCTCCTCTTTCTCCCACCTGGAGGCAAAAACCTGGAACAGCCTCCCGAAAGAAATAAGAAACACCAAAGACCACCTAAAATTCAGAAAATAACCAGAATTATGGCTCTTCAACATCTTGGAACCAGACGGAAACAACTGAAACAATAAAACCAGAAATGCAAAGAGAAGCAGCTGACAGAACCCATGACGGTAGAGATAACACCAAGTCCCGACAGAGATGGGGAACACCCACAAGAACAAGGGAGAAAATGCTAGGCAGAACTGACTATGACCAACAGCCCAATCAGGACAGAACAATAGCTAACAAGGCTGACACAAACAGCCACATCCATCAACCTTACCCACTACAAAACATCCCTGTGACAGACATTACTACATGAACCTTGTGTAAACCCCAATCCCAATGCAATTGTGCATCCACACTATCCAACTACTACCTCACACTCACCAGACAACCATCCTCAAACCTACCACTCCATATAAGCTAACTTGCCAGCCAAATAAGACCAATATCACCACACTAAGAAACCCACACCAACCTATTAAGTAG
Organism: Ambystoma mexicanum; assembly: GCF_040938575.1. Taxonomy (NCBI): domain Eukaryota; kingdom Metazoa; phylum Chordata; class Amphibia; order Caudata; family Ambystomatidae; genus Ambystoma; species Ambystoma mexicanum. Next base: position 836,733,617 of record NC_090935.1, on the reverse strand, counting down.
AAAATGGAATGCACTAGACCTACCTGCATGATACCCTAGCAGTATTCCTGGAGATGCACTTACCTACTAATGATTAACCCAACACACACAACAAATCATCTGAGACATAGGTATGGTGAGTCACTTCTGTCAATCCAGACATCCTGGTAAGGAGTGAACTGTTCCACGTCGCAGTCAGACAAAGCTATATGTATGGGTATAGGTCAACTAGATAGATCCGCGGGGACCAGTCTGCATCAGGCACAGACTTGAATGTAGGGGCTGGCCTGAGGAAGAATAAAGATAGAACTGTAGAGACTAAGTAACGCAACACATGGACTGAGAGATGCGAGTGAGCCCTGTCTTTTTGAAACTAGATCAATATAAGGAAGACATGAGTGCGCGTTTCTCCATGAAAACAATCCCAATAACGAAACCGTTTAAAATCTCACCCCTCTTCACACACCTCTCAAACCCTAACCAAACACAACCATACATCTTAAACCACAGAAACCTGCATGCACTGCACCACACCACAACAACAAACACACTGCACAGAGCCTTAATCAACAGAACATGATGGTCTCCGACCGGATATCACACCAAATAGATCAGTGAACGGTGTTAAACCGAACAGAAGCTGCAAATAGCACATCACAGCTCCCTTGCTCTTTCTCCAAACTTTATCCTACTAACATGCCCTAACCTTCCCCCTTTCTTTCAGATCCACCAGAGCGCCAGGGGACCACTACGGTGGTGATAGTGCTTGGTATAAATATTCTTTAACATTAACATTAACTTCTGAAAAGTGATTTGTTTTGCATCTGTACTGTTGAATACCTCTGTAAAGCATGCCATTTTGTATCTGTATTGTTGCATACCTATGTAAAGTGCTCCATTGCTTTTCGAAGCTTGGTCCGTGCTCAATAAATACAATAATAATAATAATAATAATAATAATAATAATAATAATAATAATAATAATAATAATAATAATATTTTTTTTAAATAAGTTATCACCCCTTTTACGAAACTCAATAGCATCTTTTTTATATTGGGCAATTTTTACATTTGACTTAGTTGTCTGAATCGCTTGTTTTCATGAGCAACCTTGATCTTTTTGTTGACATACAATAATCTATAATTGATATTAATGACAATATTGCTGCTATTCAAACTAAACCAGTTCCTCCCAGAAGATCTAATGTGAAATGGTATGCGGATATTTTATTTTAGAATCTCATAAATCCATACTCAGAAAAGCAGGGAGATCACGTAGAAAAAAAATCACAAATAAGGAGAACACCTTGAAATATACCCGAAATTGTGTCATATAAAGGCATGTCACCCTAGAACATAAGTGCAAGCACTATGGAACTGATATTAATCTCGACTTTTTTTCCACAAAATAGGTGTTGGATATGATAAACTCTTTGACTAGGATCACAAATGTCGTTGCATCTAACCAAGCCTCAGAGGAGTGCTGCAACACCATTCAGGCACATTTTAGGGATGAAATAAACAAGATCCATTCCAAGTTCCTCCTCTACAACAGCTGGCAATGACATCAATAACAGAAGTCTTGGCTTGGCATCAGCCTCATTCACTGTACCCGTTCCATCATTTCAAGCCGGTCTCAGCAACATTTTGCACATTTTTTAATTTGTATAAATATCAAGACAGAAAACAGCATCTGAGCCGGTTAGTTTGTAATCTACTCACTATCCAGCTAACCCTGGTTTTCAGTGATTGTAAAAGAAAGCTCCCTCAACATAAGTCCATCAATCAACTCGATAGTACATTCCTTTTTTTAAAATGCTGTTGTCCCTGTAGCCTTGAAACAAGCTATTAATGAAGAAATAACTTGGACCACTTAGACTGTTCTAGTTATCATCCCATCACTTATACTATATACTCTCCTTTATTCACATATCCAATTATATTTTTTTGCCAGACAGAATGGGAACGTTAGTGTTTGTGAACAAACTATGCACAATGTAACCATGAATCCATGAGCTAAACAAGGGTTTGCAGAACCTACTACCTGGCGGAATCCAGCTGCTGAGAATTAGGACATTATTTGTACAGTCAATGTCAAGTGATTCTGATGGAAGGTTGCCTACCCACCCAGCCTTGTGTGATGGGAGGAACAACAAGGGGAATAACTAAAACTCAACATTCTCCCATAATGCTTTTATTTGTAGTGTGAATGCTGCTCAATAAGGCCTGACAAAAGTGTAACTTTCCTGGATAAACTAATGTTCAGTGCACCTGTGCAGCACTGGACCTGACTGGTGTCCAAATCACATCTCACAGGCAGGGCATTCTTAAGCACTTTTGGGGCCCTGGGCACATACATCTTTGGGGCCCCCCTCCACCAAACCAAAGGAATTAAGGGGTCAAGAATACTGGTCACACCCCCCACCCATTGTGCTCACAAACTATAGGTTGACATGCTGTCTCGCAGCATAATAAGCATATTTACTCCTTTTAACAGTGTCCCCTTCCCCTCTTCATTCTTGCTCTAATCAGAATGATAAACAAGTAGCATTTGAAGACCAACATTAGCAGTCTACAAATGGGTTACTGTTCTAGTACATACAGGATACTTTTTATCAATAACATCAGGGAAGGTAGATGTAGTATTAATACAGGACTGTATGTAAAAGGTACATGTAACCCATAATAGACAGAGAACTCACATTAACTGACTCGCAAAAATGCAAAAGTGCTGATGCATGTATAGAGACCACCAATTGGAAGGAAGGAGAATGCTACACATACGATAGTATGGATATGTGAGGCATATTAGAAGCTCCAGGAAGATGTCTTTATCCAGACAGACTGAGATTAGAAGTGGGATATGGTTTTCAAATATTGTTGCCATTAGATTTCAAAGGAACACATGCCTGTGGTGTGCAATATAAATATGCTCACTATTAACACAGTGAAACCATGAATAAGGCTTTTATGGCGATCATACCATGAGAAGGCAATCACTCGGAAGGGCTGACAATTTTGAAAGGTTTAGGGACTGGCAATATTGAGAAGATCGGCAATACAAGATTAAGGGGGTAATTCATAGAATTCAGCGCACAAGTGGCGCACGCGGCTGGCGCACAGTGTGCGCGTGCGAATCCCTGCGCCAGCCGCGTGCGCTGAAATCCATTTCCGCGCACAGCGTATTCATGGATTCCAGCCACCAAAACCAGCCGCGGCGCACAGTGGCGCAGCGACCCTGCAGCAGCGCCAGTTACGCCCCCAAGAACACCTCCCGCGCAGGGAAAAGCCATCAACATACCCAATCCAGCGCAAAGGGCTGCGCTAACCCTGTACCAGCACAGCAAACGGGCTACGTGTATCAGTGGGGTGCGCGGGAAGTACCTCACGCGATTGGCCCCTTGCGAGCAGGGTACGCGTATTTCAGGGGTGCGCGGGAAGTTCCACACGCGATTCCATCAGGGTACGTGTATTTCGGGGTGCGCGTGAAGTTCCACACACGAAATCAGCAGGGTACGTGTATTTCGGGGTGCGCGTGAAGTTCCACACGCGATTCCATCAGGGTACGTGTATTTCGGGGTGCGTGTGAAGTTCCACATGCGATTCCATCAGGGTACGTGTATTTCGGGGTGCGCGTGAAGTTCCACACGCGATTTCAGCAGGGTACGTGTATTTCAGGGGTGCGCGTGAAGTTCCACACGCGATTCCATCAGGGTACGTGTATTTCGGGGTGCGCGTGAAGTTCCACACGCGATTCCATCAGGGTACGTGTATTTCGGGGTGCGCGTGAAGTTCCACACGCAATTTCAGCAGGGTACGTGTATTTCAGGGGTGCGCGTGAAGTTCCACATGCAATTCCATCAGGGTATGTGTATTTCGGGGTGCGCGTGAAGTTCCACACGCAATTTCAGCAGGGTACGTGTATTTCAGGGGTGCGCGTGGAACCACACGCGATATCAGCAGGGTACGTGTATTTCAAGGGTGCCGGGGAGTCCTACATGTGATTTGACAGTGTGGGTCCTCCCAGGTGTTCCCTGTACACCCTCCACGGCCCCTGCAGGCAGCCCACACCACAGGGGACCACCCTGCATCCCTGGTCATGTCCTGCAGGCAGCCCACCCAACATGGGCATGCCCCCCAGCAAAGGCACATGTCTCCTTGAACTAATGAACACCAACTCATGTCCCCTTGCACCCCCACCCCCCAGCACTGTGGGGCACCTGCCAGCAGGCCCCCACCCATGTCCAACTCATGTCCCCTTGCACCCCCACCCCCCAGCACTGTAGGGCACCTGCCAGCAGGCCCCCACCCATGTCCAACTCATGTCCCCCACCACCCCCACCCCCCAGTCACCAGGGGCAGCCTCCACCAGGCCCCCACCCATGTCTCCCAGCACCCCCACCCCCACAGTCACCAGGGGCAGCCTCCACCAGGCCCCCACCCATGTCTCCCAGCACCCCCACCCCCCCAGTCACCAGGGGCAGCCTCCACCAGGCCCCCACCCATGTCTCCCACCACCCCCACCCCCCCAGTCACCAGGGGCAGCCTCCACCAGGCCCCCACCCATGTCTCCCACCACCCCCACCCCCCAGCACTGTGGGGCACCTGCCAGCAGGCCCCCACCCATGTCCAACTCATGTCTCCCACCACCCCCACCCCCCAGCACTGTGGGGCACCTGCCAGCAGGCCCCCACCCATGTCCAACTCATGTTCCCCACCACCCCCACCCCCCAGCACTGTGGGGCACCTGCCAGCAGGCCCCCAACCATGTCCCTCTGCCCCCAGGTCCTGACGATACACAATCATGGCAGTAATGGGCAGCATACCCAGCACAAACACCCAGCCAAGGATTGCATCCGCCCACATAGCAAATGCAATTACATGATACAACCCCAATGGCAAGTATGTAAATGAACACATGTCTGTCACACACACATACACAATGGGTGCAAGTGAATGTCAAAACCCATATCATGACATGCATGAAACCAATGAGAAAATACCACAAAAGAAAGTTATAAAAACATGTATTCTCGAAGAAAATGAAGTAAAGTAATCAAACATACAACAATGGGGATAACAAAATAAATTGTCCATGTCCGATAAGTAATGTAAAAATCCAAAAAACAAAGGAATCCAAAAACTAATGTTGTCCAAAGCAAAATCATGGTGAAAAAAAATAATGAAAAACCATTGCCTCATGGTGAACACAAATATAAATCAAAAAAATGTATTTTAAAAAATCCAACTATACACAAGAATATTCCAGGGTCCATGAGCCCAACACTATAAATGAAACCTACTACTACCTAATAAAAAAACTATATACAGAAAAGTGGCCATTGTCCGAGCGGTCCAAAAAAATCTCAAAAAATAAAGGAAACCTAACACTAACTAACTAAAGAACTATATACAATGGCAGCGGGCAAGTCCTGCGGCTCACTCTATGATGTTGCCGGCCAGGGCATCATCGAACTCCATGTCGATGTCCTGGAGGCGGGACTCTGTCCTGGCCCCGAGGTCTCGCAGGGATAACCCCATGTTCACCTCAAACTCCCTGCGAGCTACCTCGAGGCACTCAGCCCGCCTCAACGCCCGACGCATGGAGAACTCCGCCCTGACCATGGTGAGCCGCTGCCGCTCCGCACCTATCCGCTGGACCAACTGCTCCCACACGGAAGACACTACCATCCCAGGGTTCTCCTGCCCTCCGGCCGATTCCTGCCCCTCTGATCTTGATGGCCCCGAGCCATGATGTATCCCACGTCGAGCCTGCTGCTGCCTCCGACGCCACTGCCTCTGCCAGCACGACGGCATCCAGGATGATGGAAACCACCGACGTCGTCGTGCACGTGCCCTGCCCGATGATGCCGTCACATCCTCCATCTGCTGGGGTCCAGTTGCTGTGTTGTCCACCCCTGCTGGACCTCTGACTCCCGACTGTGGCAGGGATGGGATCCCCACCGAGCTGGCTGCATTGGTCAGGGCAGGACCACAGGGGGCCCTGGTGGCATCTGGGCCGGAAGACGGCAAGGAGAACGACTGGCGTATAGTCTCCACAGAGGAGGAGAGGGCCGCCAGATTGGCCGACACATGCAGGAAACCCCCGAACATGGCCGATCCCAATTGGGCCACGTCGGCACGGTGCTCTTCGTGATGACGTGCGTGCTCCTCCTGGGAAGCACGCACGGCATCACGAATCACAGCCGTGCGCATCGCGAGCCCAATCAGGACCTTCTCCACACGGCCAGGGGTCCCCTCATCCGCAGGTGGAGGGGAGTCAGATGACATGGACATCCCCTCTACCTGCGGACGGGCCTGGGACGGGGCATCCCTGCTGGTGCAAGGTGGTGCACCCACAGGTTCAGGGACAGCGACATGCACAGGATCCTCCACGGTGATCTGTGCTGCCTCCTGCCCCTGCCCCTGGACTGCACCACTTGCACCAGCAGGGATGCCCCCACCAGGCCCCGTGTGCGCCTCAGTGGCGGCCTCCTCCTCCTCTGTGGAAACCACCAAACTGGATGGCTCCTCGCCGTCTACCGCCGTAGCAGGCCCCTGTGGGGGCTCACCCACCCCTTCCGCTGCAGCCGTGGGGGCATCCCCGCCGCCTTGCTCCACAGCGCCCTCTCCGCCCTCTCCTTCACTAGCCGCTGCGTAGAGGGAGACATAGAACACAAGCATCAGGGTACTGTACAATGGTCCCCTAGACAGGAAGCAATAGCAGATGAGTGCCACTGTCAAAGCACACTTCCATCATGTCACACCACAACACATGTGTCAGTCCAGGCAAAACACACACAGTGACAGTCATGGTGCGTGCCATGGACATTTCAATGCATGTCCAATGGACTCTTGAATCATACAATGTAATGGGACTCACATGCATCATGGGTCATGCCTATCACATGCACACACTTCACCTCAGTCACATCCATCTGGCCCCGTACACCCCAATCACAGTGCATACAAGGATGACTAGGCTGCTTCAGTGAATCTGTACATTGTCACAGACATGTGTCACGCATCCATGGCACTCACAAGTCACAGACACGCAGGTCAGGCACACAGACATGGATACCACATATGCATCTGGCATCAGCACCCATCCCTCGCCCCCACCCATGTCCAGGAACAGAGACTGCCATGCTCTCATGTGTGCGATCTGCACAGGGCTCCCCATGTCGCATTCAAACACATGCAACAACCGTGTGGTTCACACATTACAGGTCGCACATGCATTCCCATGATGTCCCTGCACACATACATGCGTACATGGCCTATGTCACACATGCAGGCAAGTATCAGACAACCAGCACACTGCAACATGCCCTGTCTCACACAGCAATGCTTGTCCACTTACTGCTCAACTCCAGACGGGTCTCCCTCTCAAGGACCTGGGCGTGGAGCGCTGGGTGTGCGCGTTCCAGGACCCTCATCTGGATGGAACTCATGCGGCCCCAGCTCCCCTCCACGAGGAGCCGGGCCTTCATGAGGGTCCTGGACCTCAAGTCTTCCCAGCGCTTCTTGACCTTCTGGATGGTGCGGGTTGCCACCCCCTCCGCGTTGATGGCAACCACACAGTCGGCCCAGATCCTCTCCCGTCCTTCCCTGTTGGCGTGGGACGATCCGAAGAGGGCATCATACTGCCCCAGGACTTGCTCCACCAGGACACCAACTCCGGTGGCAGTGAAGCTGGTGCCCCTCTGCCCCTCTGGCCGGGGGTTGCCACTGGGGTCAGATGTGGATGTGCCCGACATGGCAACCCCAGGGGCAGGAGTGGGTGGGCAACTGGGTCCTGGGGCTGGGCTGTGGAGCGATGTTATCCGAGTCGGGAGTCTTCTGTTCCAGCAGGGGTGGACACAGCAACTGGACACCTGCAGATGGCTGATGTGCAGGCACCAAATGGCAGGGCACGGTGGCAGCAGGCAGGCAGGCAGGCAGCAGCAGATGGCACGTTGGAGGCTGCTCGGGGCACTGGGGGGCAGTAATTCGGCCTTCTGGGCAGGAGCGTGGTCTTCCGTGTGTTTTCGCATGGCCAGCTTGATACGGAGTGATTTGGCACGTGAAAATCCTGCACGTCAGCGTGAAAATCGAGGAAAGGCCCTTAGCGCGTAAGCGCGTCAGCACGCGTACGCGATTTCATTGGACCAAAGGCCCTTACAGCGTAAGCGCGTCTGTGACGTTTTGCGCACGGGCGTTGCCCTGGCAGGGCTTGGTGATCCCGCGTGCCTTTATGTTCTGTACGTGCTTTTCGTGCGGTGCGTGTGTTTTCCATCCGTTGGGGTTCACACGCTATTACTTCACAGCGGGTGTTGGCTACGCGTTCTTCTACACGCAAGGCAGACGATGAGTGGTACCCCGCTCCCCCAGGCCCGATCGCGTGAGGAACTTCACGCAAACCCCTGAAATACACGTAGCCCACTCCCCCAGGCCCGATCGCGTGAGAAAGTACACGCGAACCCCTGAAATACACGTAGCCCGCTCCCTCAGGCCCGATCGTGTGAAAAAGTTCACGCGAACCCCTGAAATACACGTAGCCCGCTCCCCCAGGCCCGATCGCGTGAGAAAGTACACGCGAACCCCTGAAATACACGTAGCCCGCTCCCCCAGGCCCGATCGCGTGGAAAGTTCACGCGAACCCCTGAAATACACGTAGCCCGCTCCCCCAGGCCCGATCGCGTGAGAAAGTTCACGCGAACCCCTGAAATACACGTAGCCCGCTCCCCCAGGCCCGATCACGTGAGTAAGTTCACGTGAACCCCCGAAATACACGTGCCCCGCTCGCACAATTGCTGTATGTTGCCACTTTTGTAATGCGCAGGGACGCTACCGCCTGCCTTTGTGTGGCGGACGTGTATCGGCTTGTGCGTGTCTTTCGCTGTGCGTGGCTTTGCCCTATTCGGTTCCATGAATACTTGTGGTTCGGGTGCGTGTGGGCGTTCCGTCTGCTTCCCTGCAGTACATCCCAGTTACGCCCTTGTTTTCGCGAGTTGTTCCCCATTCCGCGCGTTACGCCCTGTGTTCCGCCCACTTTCTGGTGTATGCACCGAGGTTGTGCGCTTTCACTGTGCGCGTCGCGCACGTCTTTTGGGATGTTGCAGTGACGTGTGCGCCATGCACGGGTTTGGCGCACATCCCGAGGTAAACACGCGCAGGGACTTCCATGAATCGCACGCGTGCGCGTGCGCCTGTTTTTTTCCGCTTGCGCCTGCTTGCGCCTGCTTGCGCGTAGATTTTCGGCACACGTTTGTTCCATGAATCGGCCCCTAAATATGATGCCCGGGATCACACATTGGTTAAGGGGTGAAGCTGTGATTTGTGCAAACTCTGCAATTTCTGCATTTGAACAATTTCTTTTCCAGGTCTTACCTTAAACTAAAATAATCTTATTTAACAACAAGGGAAGTATATAAGAACCAGCATACCAATCGATGTGATTTAACAAATTTAATCTGGGTTTGTCTTTTGTATTTTAAAGCTTAAAATACTTCCAAAACAATGGCTTGTGACATTTCCATTTATATACGTGCATAAGAACCTTTGACTTTTACCATAAGCAAAACGTTTTTTGTGTCAAACAAGAAGACCTTAAAATAGCTAGCCTGAGGCCTGCAACATATGGCCTGCTCTCTTCTGTCTCCCAACCCTCCCACCCAAATGGCTTACATAAGAAGAAAGATCAATTAATGGGCTAAATGATAACAGCAGCATGCAAGAAGGAAAACCTCACAGAAGACAGCACAGTAATGTAAGATTTATTAGATGATTTTACCAGTATCGTCTTCTAGCAAATCCAGTATGCAAACATGAACGCTGTCATTCCATAGTCTTGAATTTGGATACTTACTCACCTCTTGGACTGACAGTTCATTCCATTGTTGGAGGCGATTGCCTAGGTTTTACAACACCACATCTGAACAAACCAATTTCTAAACCTTCACTGTAGGGATGATATGTTAGTTTTTGGAGCAAAATGTATGGGAGGATAGGTCTATAGGACCCCCTCCCTGACATGCCCCACCTACGGGAGGTTTGTGGCTCGTCAGAGGCCCCCATGCACCTGTGCTCAGGTGGCATGGTGGTTGCTGATCGACACACAGGGCCAATCAGATTGTACTGTAACATACCATGGACACCATTTTGAAAGCTTTGAGACTCCATTTCAGATAGAAGCAACCAAAACCCCAATGAAACAGCCTGCCTGCGAAAGCTGCAGCTTGGCCCCCGGTCACTGCGTGCAGGGAGCCATGCACTCCCCCATGCGCCTCCACCCCATGGCAGATCAGCTGAAGGCCCGTTCTCACGAGCAACCAGACACAAACAAATATCAGAACAAACACTGTATCATTTACCTTCCGCAGTACATCACTGTCCCCGAAGTGACCTGACTCGCGGTTCAAGTCTGGAAAATAACAAGAACCATCCCAATTGAACAGGCCTCGACCCGGCATCTAACCCCTAACATTTAAAATATATGGTGTCAAGACCCTCCCTATATAACCCCTGCCCACGTCCCCCAAATGAAGTGTTAATCGCATACAAAAGCCTAACGATTCACAGAGTTGTTGTGTAAATTATGACACGGGTGTTGGGAAAGGGATACAAGATTATAGTACTGATAAAGCGAGAATGACCTCAGCCCGTTTTAAGATACAGTGTTCCTTGAAGACTCAATGAAAGGGCTTGATAGAGCCCACCTAGTGCTAACTAACGATTGCTGCGAATGTACAAAGGAAGTCGGAAAAGCATTACTGTGAGTACTTGTGTCATACAATGGGACACGTTTAAAGGTTATGAACAAGAATGAAAATGTACAATCACATATGAATGTATTGCTTCTATGCTCCTGAGTACACAACCCAACCTGATGCTACCTCATGTGTTATCCATCTGTTGCCTTATGTAAGTACCAAAATGTATTCCACCAATGTTATGTGATATATGTGACAGTGCCCGATTCTCATAGTCGCATATGAAGTAGTACATGAACGTATAAGCAATAGAAATGTGTAATCATCCTAAAATTACAAACTTTATTAACTGTCCCCTCTTATGGTATAGTGTGCAGCCCAGGCACAGAGAATTGCGCATAGCCACAAGGCCATCTCCCCCTCCTCCCGCCAAGGCCCACCAGGGCTTGCTGGTGCACGGGCAGCACAGCCTTACCTCCCCTCATTTTGCTGGACCCGCTTCAAGTATTCACCTCCCCCATGTCCGAGGCCGCCATGGTCGGCCAAATGAATTATTTACAACCTGGTCCTAAACCCCACCGCCTCAAGGGGCCAGAGGTGCACTCTTGCTGATCCAGTAGTACTCCAGTTCACCCCAAGCTAATGGGCCTTGGAGATAGGTATTCAACCCTGTACTAACATATCGTAAAGTAATTCTTCACTACATCTAACAGAACGGAATGACAAGGCAGCTCACCTTGTGCCCTCAGACCAGACACCCAGGTTTATGACACCCAGTCAACAGGTCAAAAGTAACAGTGCACTGATGTATTGGAGAAGCTTCACGTTGCATGTTGTTTCTCTGTTCTCTTATTCTTTCCTAGAGTAACATATTGTAGGATTTACAGGACAACTGGAATTGTCTAAAGGATGAGTGTTTGTGTGTGTGTGGCCACAAGGGCAAAATGTTAGTGCAGCCATCAATCAAGACACTGACCGCGCCTGGCCGCTACACCCCGACAAGCCCAGCTGACCCATCCACCCCACCTTGACACGACATGGATGTCCACCAATCCTGGAGCGGCTCATCACTGCATCCCCTATAGCATAGTCGATGCCACTCAATCCCCGAGACTATGTGCCCCCTATAGCGTGTAGGACTTGTGACGTGATTTTGTAATAAATATGACTGTCTTTGCTGTTGTCAGACAGAGCGCTCTCGGAGCTTGCAGAGTCCTTTGCATGCCCTATTTTGATTAGATAAAAACCCTTTACATTCATCCACACTTGGTCTTGGTCTCATTCCCTCCTGGGGTGTGTCCTTTATTGCCTCACATTGCGGGGAGGGTACTGCCTTTTGGGGACGCTTGCTTTCAGTGGTGACCCCGAAGGCGTGATTGATTCTTTCATCGTCCCCTCTGGCACGAGAAATTCCGGGCAGCAGTGGAGACGCACGATGCACCCGCTCAAGAGAGCTGCCCGCCTACGGCAACTGGTACGTTTAGATGTGTGCACGCAGTAGGCCAAAGGGTACGGGTCCCGCTCCAAAAAAAAACTTTAGTCCCGCTCGCCGGAGTCGGGGGGCGGCCATTGAGTGTGAGGCAGCGCCGCCTGGACGGACCCAGTCCGGAGAATCTCGAATCAAGACAGGCACGTGAGTATTAAGTGCGAGTGATTATAAAAGGTGGAGGGGAGGGAGTCAGATGGTACGAGGTCAGTTAACCGGTACTTTCATCTATTAATGCTATTTTCTTTCTCTGCATATGGCCATTAGGACAATAAGGTGAAAAAAGGGAAGATAAAGATGGGAACCTAGCTCTGTAAGGGGGTAGAAGGCAGTGCCGCGTAGTGCTATCTTGACTAGTGCTGGGAAAACGTTGAACAGTGAAGAATAAAATAAAAGTGTCTGAGAATAGGGAGACACGGTGTATACATTAGAAACTGCTTTTCTTTTCTCTTTCATTCTGGGTACCTCAATACTAGAGAAAGTGTCATAACTCGACAAGTAGTGGGTAAAGGTTAGGAGGCCTTGTTGATAGGATAAGTGCATGTCAAGAAAAAGGGGAGGGGGATAATTGTCATGTGGTGTATGTTAAAAGTCTGTTAAATGTTGATTCCATGTTGCACATGTTAAGCGCGTAATGTTTTAGAGAATTGTATTGCAGAAGAAGTGATGTTAAATTAGAGATGTTAAACGGTTCTGTGATATGGTCATTGTAAGTGTGACCCGGTAAGCTTCTAGGATAGTAACTTTGTGAACAAGTTAACAAAAAAAAACCAAAAAAAAAACTGTTAGAAATAAGAGATACACGTACACAAGTCGCGGTGAGGGTTACAATTAACACAGGAAGGTGAGCAACGAACATACAGTATTGGGGCAGAAACACCTCTGGCCCACATTTGCAAAAAATCTGCCTGGTTATGCAGAACGCATAAACAAGTACCATGACCAGTGGGTCACGGAATTAAAAGGAGAGGGACTACCCCAGTTATGGCCACAAGGGGGATCATTTCATAAAAGCGTCTTAGATATAGTAGCCACATGTATATTCATAAAATACACAGGAAAACAATTTCATAATAGAAGAGAGATATTAGATTTGTGGAGGCTATTTGAAGAAGTGCCTCCAATCAAAAAGAAAGAGACAGTACCTGATCAGCCCACCACTACTGACACTCCCCTAACAGCACAAGAAAACGGAGGAGGGATTGCAGGGAAAGAAGGATCAATAGAGGTAACACGATTGTACCCCCTCCTAAACAAACCAGTGCCAGCAGAAGGGTATAGCGATCCCACATTCGTGCCCACCGCTGTCCCTTCAGCCACCCCGCGACCGACTGCACCGCCACCATACGAGTGCCCCAGACAGCGTGGACAGGTAAGCACCCCAGCAGTAGATATTGAAAAGTTAACCGAGGACTTAGACTCCAGACTTTCAATGGCCAGAGATGAACTGACCAGAATAAGAAACATATGTGAACAGAGTGGAACCAGTGTTACATGAACAGAGCAAACACCTAGGGCACGGGCACTCAACAATTCATCTGAAGAGGGATGAAAGAAAGGGGAAATACTATTTAAAATTCAGGAAAACTGGGGCCAAAGGAATTGGAAGACAACACAAGTGAGGAGGGTATGGCTACTGGGGGGATGGAAGAGCTGTAGTGCGATATCGAGGATGAAGAACAGAAAAGTGGAAGATTAGGGGTGGCAGCGGGAGGAAGATCAGGTAGAGGAGACGAGACGCCACTGAGAAGAACAATGGAAGAGGAGTGGACGGGGATATTAAGGAATAGAATGGGAAGAATGGCCACGTTAGGGAAGAAAGGAGTGAAGGTGAGTACATGCAAAATGACAAAGAGCAAACTACAACTCCCATTGATACATAGGGGAGGTGGGAGGCCAAATTACATACCCTGGGCCCAGATGGACGAAGCCAATTTGTTAAAGTCCTTGCCCCCGCTATCAGAAGGGGCAAGCAGGTGGATATATGCATTCGAGAAACATACCGCAGGAGTGCCATTGGCGGTGGGTGATGTTGAAAGCTTGCTAGTGTCAGCAGTAGGTGATCAGGCAGATAGAGTGTGGGCAAAAGCTGGTTTCCTGGGAGTAACATTGGATTGTGATTGCCATGATGGAGCATCTTTTAACACAGTGCATGTAAGATTATGGGATGCACTGAGGGAAACATTTCCAGACACACCAGACTTACAATCAGTGATACAGTGCACAATGAATGATGGGGAGGATGCTATGGATTTAATTTTTCGGGTGCAGGAAATGTGGAGAGCCGAGACAGGTACGCCCTGGGACCAGTCAACATCCCTATTTTACTTTATAATAAAGAGAGGGCTCCTGAAAGAAGTACAGAAGGCACTCGACAAAATAGCAGGGATTGAGGCAAAGGGGTGGCCAGAAATACAAAGTATAATTGTGCACCACTGCAAAAGAATAAATGAAAGGGAGAAAGAAATCGCTCAGAAAAGGTTGGCAGATGATGCAAAGTTAGTACAAACGAAACTGGTGAAGGTCCCTGCAGCTGTAGCAGCACTCCCCCAAGACAGAGAGGGGGAGGAGGAGGAGGGACTGGTAGCGATACAGGGGAGGATGGCAGCAAATTGGGCAGGCAACGGGCAGCCACACTGGAACGGACAGGAGCAGTACAGAGGACCGCAGTGGCAAGTGTGGGCCCCCCGCGGAGGTCGAGGTGGGTACAGAGGATGCAGAGGGGGTGGTCAAGGGTATGGGGTAAATGGCGGATATGGAGGGCAAGGTCCTAAGGGGGGAACTCGAGACATCCTGCCTAGGACAGCCCACAGGGAGCACTTGCGCGTCCTGTACTATCTACGACCTACAATGCAGCAGAGGAACCATTGATAGGGGCGCAGATAGGAAAGAAGCAGTTCATATTTATGGTGGACTCAGGAGCTGAAAAATCATGTTTATGTGAAGGCCGGTTTCTGCTATCTAATCGTACATTGGAGATGCAGGGGTTCTCTGGGGCTGTTGTCGAAGTTCCTTATACAGAAGATTTAGATGTCACTGTGGGGGGTAAGACAGTGAGGGCACCCCTACTGTACAACAAACAGTCCCCAATTAACTTACTGGGAAGGGACCTCCTCAGTAAGCTTAATATGACAATCTCCTTTACGGAGAGGGGGATAGTGTGTTCAACTCCTGGGATATGTCCCATGCGCGTAATGCTGGTGGTGCATGCACGAGCAACAGCACCAGAAGTGCACGGCATACTGGTAGATCCTGATGTATTTATTCAAGGGCTGAAGACAGTGGCACGGGTGGTCCCAGAACTGAAAAATCTCAATTGGCGAGTACCTGCAGAGTTCATCTTCCGACCAATAGCCCACCCTGAGTTTGTGCCCGGGACAGTGATGTCCTTAGATCAGCATGCAGTTCAGATTTCAGCCAAAAGAATAGCCGTCATTGCAATGGACATACATGGCTGTGAGTTGCACACGGTACTGTTCATCAATGCCGACATTGCATTGCGAGATCTATCCGATGAAGATCTTTTCTCAGACTCAGAAAGTGACGGTGAGATAATAATGGAGATAGCCATACCTTGTGATATCATGATACAAGAAAGACAAGTGCCAGTACAACTAATGGCAGTGGTAGGAGCACCTCCTTCCTTTTTTGATGATGACATGAAATCAGTGCCCAGTGATTTGTGGACCACAGGCCCCCATGATGGGGGATTATTGCATGGTGTAACACCAGTGAAAATAAAACTTAAACCTGGAGCCATTTTGCCAAAGGTAAAACAGTACCCCCTGTCCCGAGAAGCAGAGGAAGGGTTAAAAGAAACAATCAGTGCATTACTAACCCAAGCAATAATAGTACCCTCAAATTCACCATGCAATACTTGTATTTACTCAATCAAAAAAGCAAAAGGTGGGACATGGAGGATGATCCAAGACCTACGCCCACTAAATGACATCATCCAAAAAGAATTCCCTTTGGTCCCTAACCCGGCATCCATACTGTGCAGCATTCCAAGGAATGCATCACATTTCACAGTAGTGGATTTGAAAAATGCCTTCTTCTCCATCCCGCTAGCAGAAGAGTGCAGATATCTCAACATATTATCACAAAATACACATTTTATTAGTCATCATTAAAAAAACATTGTAAGAACACAAAAATGTTTTAAAAAGTCTTATAAAAAAACACATATATAAATTGCAAATGACACAAAAAAATTCTAGGGTAACAAATGAATTATAACAGTTAGACATTAGTCTTTGATTGGACTAGAGCACAACTCCTGTGGTACAGTTTCGTATGACAGGTACAGGAGGGGAAAAATCTTTTTGGCCAATAAAGACCCAAATACAACAACCAGATGTTTTAATAACTGGTGTAATGACTCGACATGTTTCAGTTCTTATATTTTCATTCGAACTTTCTTCAGGTGGATTTTTTGGTATTCCGTCACTTTTCTTATTTTCAAACAGTATAGCACCTAAACATTTTATAGTGCTCAAACCAAAGAGGTGTTGCTGAAAAACATTAAAAACAACCATGTGAGGATAGGTATTCACTATGGTAAAACAGTTTCAATCTGTATAAGCGAGGAAACATCGAAAAAGATACTTCCATTAATTAGCATCAGAGTCGTAGTGGTAGAGAGGAAGGCTAGAAATAATTCAGTTTTCAAGCAAATTAATGTATTTTTATTTTTTTTTATTTTGTTTATTAACCCAATTTGGGTTTTTTACAAAATCGATGTGCCATGGCAAACTGTATTTCGTCTTGTAGAGGCTACTCAAGACACCACTCAGAAGTCTGCAGGTCCGGTTTAGCGATCAGGTTCGGGCGTCAGCTTTGACGAAAAGGAAGAAGCGGGGCCAAGGGCACTTGCTTTCGCAAGGGCTACTTCAAGGAATTTGGCTGCCACTCTAGACCATCTAGTAGAGTTGCCCGCAATCAATCGAAAGCATATTGTTTCTTCATCAAGTGTCGTAGAGCAGGTGACGAGAGGTGCCAGGTAAGCCCATCTTTCTGCCGCAAGTCCGGCGCAGGAGGTGAGGAGATGTCGAACTGACTCTATTTGGTCAACTAGGCCACAAACCCGGCAGTTTGATGTTTCCGCAAGGGCTCTGGTGGCCAGGATTTCTCAAGTGTGAAGTAGATTTAAGCGGGCCTGCATAAGTAATTTTCTCAGCTTTTTCTCAGGGAATTTTTCACAGTATGTCAGCGGGACCTTTGGCCGGTTGTGAGTAGGTGGCAGATCTTTTAGAGATTTATACTGGAGTTTTATTTCGTTGGTATGTATCCAGTCTTGTTGTGAGAGTTTTAACTTAACTCGTCCAGGGTTTGAGATGAGGAGGTCTTCGCTACAGAGGACTTCATCTAGTTTTCCCTCAATTTTTTTTGCCCATTTCATTAGAGGTATGCAAGTTCCTTTGTTCAATTCAGTTTCTACTATTCAAAAGATCGGAAGGGTGTCAGAAGTCCGTATTTTTCTGTAGAGTAGAATTGCACTTTGCAGTACTACCGAGGCTAGTGATGGAAGGCCAAGGTCGTGACGAATGGCTGGCATGGGGGCTGAAGTTGGAAGACCCAAAACCGATTTCCAAAGAAAGCCTTCAAGTCTCGACCAGAATTCCTCAGGTAGATTTAGATTGGTTGCCATGCCATATGTTATTGCAGGGACTACCTTAGTTTTGTAAAATTGTAGTACAGGTGTCCATGAGAACTTGCCGAATTTTTTGTCTACTGCTCGAGATTGGGCTGTTAGGTTTCTCATCTTTGACCATAGTGAGGCTTGAAGTGAGTTTTCATTCAGAGAGTTGTCTAATTGCACGCCCAGATATTTGAACTCGTTGACCACTTCGATTTTTGTTTCTTCAAGGAAACAGCTGGGACTAATCTTGGCCTTTTTTGCATTTTTTGAGGAGGACAAGATTTTCGTTTTGTTTTTGTTAATTTGGAGGTTGTTTTCTTCCATGTATTTGGTCAGATTTGCTAATTGCCTCTGAAGGCCATTCGCAGTCTGGTCCATCAAGATCAGGTCATCTGCATACCAGAGTCTTGAGACTTTCGAGGTGCCCACTTGAGGAGGAAAAGATCTTAGTGTTTTTTCCGAGTCTTGGAAGTCCCTGATGAAGGCAATAAACAGGGCTGGGGCCTGGGGACAGCCCTGTTTTACACCGCGTTCTGTGAAGATCTGCTCTGAGAGTACTCCTTGCTGGTTTAGGTGGACTCTGAGCGAAGTGGTTGCGTGAAGTGCCATTATCGGTGCGAGAATCGGGGCCGGACATTTCCAGGTAGATAGCTTGCTCCACAGTTTTTCCCGATCTACTAAGTCAAAGGCCTGGGAAAGGTCCACCATTGGCATGTGGACCTTCGGTGCTCCCCTCTTTACTTTTGCTTTGATTATATTCAAGATTAGCAGGTTGATCGCCATCCCTGCTCCCTTCTGAAAGCCTGTTTGGAAGATGTCCGCTGCTGGGGAGGAGCTTGCCCAGTCCTTAAAGACCCAAAACCGATTTCCAAAGAAAGCCTTCAAGTCTCGACCAGAATTCCTCAGGTAGATTTAGATTGGTTGCCATGCCATATGTTATTGCAGGGACTACCTTAGTTTTGTAAAATTGTAGTACAGGTGTCCATGAGAACTTGCCGAATTTTTTGTCTACTGCTCGAGATTGCAAACAAAGGGGGGTCTGGGAATCTCTCTACCAGCACGAACACAGCCCAATGACCTGTTCTTGGGTGAATAACCCCTGGGAGAGACTCTACCAAGTCTTTAGCTCACTGTCCTTTTCACAGAGAAGAAATTTCCCCGCATATCAGCCTTTGTCCTGCCCAGGGGCAGTCCAGCGCCGAAATGCTAGGCAATTCTCCTCTGAACAAGAGTACCATCAGTAACCCCATACACGTGTTTCAGCCTTGTTGGGCATCATCAGTGAGGTGAAACTGTTGCCTCTCTAGGAACAGTGAGCAAGGGGTCCACGTCTGGATTGCCCTGTTAACTTAGGGTGAAACCCAAAGTTAATGTATGCAAACAAAGGGGGGTCTGGGAATCTCTCTACCAGCACGAACACAGCCCAATGACCTGTTCTTGGGTGAATAACCCCTGGGAGAGACTCTACCAAGTCTTTAGCTCACTGTCCTTTTCACAGAGAAGAAATTTCCCCGCATATCAGCCTTTGTCCTGCCCAGGGGCAGTCCAGCGCCGAAATGCTAGGCAATTCTCCTCTGAACAAGAGTACCATCAGTAACCCCATACACGTGTTTCAGCCTTGTTGGGCATCATCAGTGAGGTGAAACTGTTGCCTCTCTAGGAACAGTGAGCAAGGGGTCCACGTCTGGATTGCCCTGTTAACTTAGGGTGAAACCCAAAGTTAATGTATGCAAACAAAGGGGGGTCTGGGAATCTCTCTACCAGCACGAACACAGCCCAATGACCTGTTCTTGGGTGAATAACCCCTGGGAGAGACTCTACCAAGTCTTTAGCTCACTGTCCTTTTCACAGAGAAGAAATTTCCCCGCATATCAGCCTTTGTCCTGCCCAGGGGCAGTCCAGCGCCGAAATGCTAGGCAATTCTCCTCTGAACAAGAGTACCATCAGTAACCCCATAAACGTGTTTCAGCCTTGTTGGGCATCATCAGTGAGGTGAAACTGTTGCCTCTCTAGGAACAGTGAGCAAGGGGTCCACGTCTGGATTGCCCTGTTAACTTAGGGTGAAACCCAAAGTTAATGTATGCAAACAAAGGGGGGTCTGGGAATCTCTCTACCAGCACGAACACAGCCCAATGACCTGTTCTTGGGTGAATAACCCCTGGGAGAGACTCTACCAAGTCTTTAGCTCACTGTCCTTTTCACAGAGAAGAAATTTCCCCGCATATCAGCCTTTGTCCTGCCCAGGGGCAGTCCAGCGCCGAAATGCTAGGCAATTCTCCTCTGAACAAGAGTACCATCAGTAACCCCATACACGTGTTTCAGCCTTGTTGGGCATCATCAGTGAGGTGAAACTGTTGCCTCTCTAGGAACAGTGAGCAAGGGGTCCACGTCTGGATTGCCCTGTTAACTTAGGGTGAAACCCAAAGTTAATGTATGCAAACAAAGGGGGGTCTGGGAATCTCTCTACCAGCACGAACACAGCCCAATGACCTGTTCTTGGGTGAATAACCCCTGGGAGAGACTCTACCAAGTCTTTAGCTCACTGTCCTTTTCACAGAGAAGAAATTTCCCCGCATATCAGCCTTTGTCCTGCCCAGGGGCAGTCCAGCGCCGAAATGCTAGGCAATTCTCCTCTGAACAAGAGTACCATCAGTAACCCCATACACGTGTTTCAGCCTTGTTGGGCATCATCAGTGAGGTGAAACTGTTGCCTCTCTAGGAACAGTGAGCAAGGGGTCCACGTCTGGATTGCCCTGTTAACTTAGGGTGAAACCCAAAGTTAATGTATGCAAACAAAGGGGGGTCTGGGAATCTCTCTACCAGCACGAACACAGCCCAATGACCTGTTCTTGGGTGAATAACCCCTGGGAGAGACTCTACCAAGTCTTTAGCTCACTGTCCTTTTCACAGAGAAGAAATTTCCCCGCATATCAGCCTTTGTCCTGCCCAGGGGCAGTCCAGCGCCGAAATGCTAGGCAATTCTCCTCTGAACAAGAGTACCATCAGTAACCCCATACACGTGTTTCAGCCTTGTTGGGCATCATCAGTGAGGTGAAACTGTTGCCTCTCTAGGAACAGTGAGCAAGGGGTCCACGTCTGGATTGCCCTGTTAACTTAGGGTGAAACCCAAAGTTAATGTATGCAAACAAAGGGGGGTCTGGGAATCTCTCTACCAGCACGAACACAGCCCAATGACCTGTTCTTGGGTGAATAACCCCTGGGAGAGACTCTACCAAGTCTTTAGCTCACTGTCCTTTTCACAGAGAAGAAATTTCCCCGCATATCAGCCTTTGTCCTGCCCAGGGGCAGTCCAGCGCCGAAATGCTAGGCAATTCTCCTCTGAACAAGAGTACCATCAGTAACCCCATACACGTGTTTCAGCCTTGTTGGGCATCATCAGTGAGGTGAAACTGTTGCCTCTCTAGGAACAGTGAGCAAGGGGTCCACGTCTGGATTGCCCTGTTAACTTAGGGTGAAACCCAAAGTTAATGTATGCAAACAAAGGGGGGTCTGGGAATCTCTCTACCAGCACGAACACAGCCCAATGACCTGTTCTTGGGTGAATAACCCCTGGGAGAGACTCTACCAAGTCTTTAGCTCACTGTCCTTTTCACAGAGAAGAAATTTCCCCGCATATCAGCCTTTGTCCTGCCCAGAGGCAGTCCAGCGCCGAAATGCTAGGCAATTCTCCTCTGAACAAGAGTACCATCAGTAACCCCATACACGTGTTTCAGCCTTGTTGGGCATCATCAGTGAGGTGAAACTGTTGCCTCTCTAGGAACAGTGAGCAAGGGGTCCACGTCTGGATTGCCCTGTTAACTTAGGGTGAAACCCAAAGTTAATGTATGCAAACAAAGGGGGGTCTGGGAATCTCTCTACCAGCACGAACACAGCCCAATGACCTGTTCTTGGGTGAATAACCCCTGGGAGAGACTCTACCAAGTCTTTAGCTCACTGTCCTTTTCACAGAGAAGAAATTTCCCCGCATATCAGCCTTTGTCCTGCCCAGGGGCAGTCCAGCGCCGAAATGCTAGGCAATTCTCCTCTGAACAAGAGTACCATCAGTAACCCCATACACGTGTTTCAGCCTTGTTGGGCATCATCAGTGAGGTGAAACTGTTGCCTCTCTAGGAACAGTGAGCAAGGGGTCCACGTCTGGATTGCCCTGTTAACTTAGGGTGAAACCCAAAGTTAATGTATGCAAACAAAGGGGGGTCTGGGAATCTCTCTACCAGCACGAACACAGCCCAATGACTTGTTCTTGGGTGAATAACCCCTGGGAGAGACTCTACCAAGTCTTTAGCTCACTGTCCTTTTCACAGAGAAGAAATTTCCCCGCATATCAGCCTTTGTCCTGCCCAGGGGCAGTCCAGCGCCGAAATGCTAGGCAATTCTCCTCTGAACAAGAGTACCATCAGTAACCCCATACACGTGTTTCAGCCTTGTTGGGCATCATCAGTGAGGTGAAACTGTTGCCTCTCTAGGAACAGTGAGCAAGGGGTCCACGTCTGGATTGCCCTGTTAACTTAGGGTGAAACCCAAAGTTAATGTATGCAAACAAAGGGGGGTCTGGGAATCTCTCTACCAGCACGAACACAGCCCAATGACCTGTTCTTGGGTGAATAACCCCTGGGAGAGACTCTACCAAGTCTTTAGCTCACTGTCCTTTTCACAGAGAAGAAATTTCCCCGCATATCAGCCTTTGTCCTGCCCAGGGGCAGTCCAGCGCCGAAATGCTAGGCAATTCTCCTCTGAACAAGAGTACCATCAGTAACCCCATACACGTGTTTCAGCCTTGTTGGGCATCATCAGTGAGGTGAAACTGTTGCCTCTCTAGGAACAGTGAGCAAGGGGTCCACGTCTGGATTGCCCTGTTAACTTAGGGTGAAACCCAAAGTTAATGTATGCAAACAAAGGGGGGTCTGGGAATCTCTCTACCAGCACGAACACAGCCCAATGACCTGTTCTTGGGTGAATAACCCCTGGGAGAGACTCTACCAAGTCTTTAGCTCACTGTCCTTTTCACAGAGAAGAAATTTCCCCGCATATCAGCCTTTGTCCTGCCCAGGGGCAGTCCAGCGCCGAAATGCTAGGCAATTCTCCTCTGAACAAGAGTACCATCAGTAACCCCATACACGTGTTTCAGCCTTGTTGGGCATCATCAGTGAGGTGAAACTGTTGCCTCTCTAGGAACAGTGAGCAAGGGGTCCACGTCTGGATTGCCCTGTTAACTTAGGGTGAAACCCAAAGTTAATGTATGCAAACAAAGGGGGGTCTGGGAATCTCTCTACCAGCACGAACACAGCCCAATGACCTGTTCTTGGGTGAATAACCCCTGGGAGAGACTCTACCAAGTCTTTAGCTCACTGTCCTTTTCACAGAGAAGAAATTTCCCCGCATATCAGCCTTTGTCCTGCCCAGGGGCAGTCCAGCGCCGAAATGCTAGGCAATTCTCCTCTGAACAAGAGTACCATCAGTAACCCCATACACGTGTTTCAGCCTTGTTGGGCATCATCAGTGAGGTGAAACTGTTGCCTCTCTAGGAACAGTGAGCAAGGGGTCCACGTCTGGATTGCCCTGTTAACTTAGGGTGAAACCCAAAGTTAATGTATGCAAACAAAGGGGGGTCTGGGAATCTCTCTACCAGCACGAACACAGCCCAATGACCTGTTCTTGGGTGAATAACCCCTGGGAGAGACTCTACCAAGTCTTTAGCTCACTGTCCTTTTCACAGAGAAGAAATTTCCCCGCATATCAGCCTTTGTCCTGCCCAGGGGCAGTCCAGCGCCGAAATGCTAGGCAATTCTCCTCTGAACAAGAGTACCATCAGTAACCCCATACACGTGTTTCAGCCTTGTTGGGCATCATCAGTGAGGTGAAACTGTTGCCTCTCTAGGAACAGTGAGCAAGGGGTCCACGTCTGGATTGCCCTGTTAACTTAGGGTGAAACCCAAAGTTAATGTATGCAAACAAAGGGGGGTCTGGGAATCTCTCTACCAGCACGAACACAGCCCAATGACCTGTTCTTGGGTGAATAACCCCTGGGAGAGACTCTACCAAGTCTTTAGCTCACTGTCCTTTTCACAGAGAAGAAATTTCCCCGCATATCAGCCTTTGTCCTGCCCAGGGGCAGTCCAGCGCCGAAATGCTAGGCAATTCTCCTCTGAACAAGAGTACCATCAGTAACCCCATACACGTGTTTCAGCCTTGTTGGGCATCATCAGTGAGGTGAAACTGTTGCCTCTCTAGGAACAGTGAGCAAGGGGTCCACGCCTGGATTGCCCTGTTAACTTAGGGTGAAACCCAAAGTTAATGTATGCAAACAAAGGGGGGTCTGGGAATCTCTCTACCAGCACGAACACAGCCCAATGACCTGTTCTTGGGTGAATAACCCCTGGGAGAGACTCTACCAAGTCTTTAGCTCACTGTCCTTTTCACAGAGAAGAAATTTCCCCGCATATCAGCCTTTGTCCTGCCCAGGGGCAGTCCAGCGCCGAAATGCTAGGCAATTCTCCTCTGAACAAGAGTACCATCAGTAACCCCATACACGTGTTTCAGCCTTGTTGGGCATCATCAGTGAGGTGAAACTGTTGCCTCTCTAGGAACAGTGAGCAAGGGGTCCACGTCTGGATTGCCCTGTTAACTTAGGGTGAAACCCAAAGTTAATGTATGCAAACAAAGGGGGGTCTGGGAATCTCTCTACCAGCACGAACACAGCCCAATGACCTGTTCTTGGGTGAATAACCCCTGGGAGAGACTCTACCAAGTCTTTAGCTCACTGTCCTTTTCACAGAGAAGAAATTTCCCCGCATATCAGCCTTTGTCCTGCCCAGGGGCAGTCCAGCGCCGAAATGCTAGGCAATTCTCCTCTGAACAAGAGTACCATCAGTAACCCCATACACGTGTTTCAGCCTTGTTGGGCATCATCAGTGAGGTGAAACTGTTGCCTCTCTAGGAACAGTGAGCAAGGGGTCCACGTCTGGATTGCCCTGTTAACTTAGGGTGAAACCCAAAGTTAATGTATGCAAACAAAGGGGGGTCTGGGAATCTCTCTACCAGCACGAACACAGCCCAATGCCCTGTTCTTGGGTGAATAACCCCTGGGAGAGACTCTACCAAGTCTTTAGCTCACTGTCCTTTTCACAGAGAAGAAATTTCCCCGCATATCAGCCTTTGTCCTGCCCAGGGGCAGTCCAGCGCCGAAATGCTAGGCAATTCTCCTCTGAACAAGAGTACCATCAGTAACCCCATACACGTGTTTCAGCCTTGTTGGGCATCATCAGTGAGGTGAAACTGTTGCCTCTCTAGGAACAGTGAGCAAGGGGTCCACGTCTGGATTGCCCTGTTAACTTAGGGTGAAACCCAAAGTTAATGTATGCAAACAAAGGGGGGTCTGGGAATCTCTCTACCAGCACGAACACAGCCCAATGACCTGTTCTTGGGTGAATAACCCCTGGGAGAGACTCTACCAAGTCTTTAGCTCACTGTCCTTTTCACAGAGAAGAAATTTCCCCGCATATCAGCCTTTGTCCTGCCCAGGGGCAGTCCAGCGCCGAAATGCTAGGCAATTCTCCTCTGAACAAGAGTACCATCAGTAACCCCATACACGTGTTTCAGCCTTGTTGGGCATCATCAGTGAGGTGAAACTGTTGCCTCTCTAGGAACAGTGAGCAAGGGGTCCACGTCTGGATTGCCCTGTTAACTTAGGGTGAAACCCAAAGTTAATGTATGCAAACAAAGGGGGGTCTGGGAATCTCTCTACCAGCACGAACACAGCCCAATGACCTGTTCTTGGGTGAATAACCCCTGGGAGAGACTCTACCAAGTCTTTAGCTCACTGTCCTTTTCACAGAGAAGAAATTTCCCCGCATATCAGCCTTTGTCCTGCCCAGGGGCAGTCCAGCGCCGAAATGCTAGGCAATTCTCCTCTGAACAAGAGTACCATCAGTAACCCCATACACGTGTTTCAGCCTTGTTGGGCATCATCAGTGAGGTGAAACTGTTGCCTCTCTAGGAACAGTGAGCAAGGGGTCCACGTCTGGATTGCCCTGTTAACTTAGGGTGAAACCCAAAGTTAATGTATGCAAACAAAGGGGGGTCTGGGAATCTCTCTACCAGCACGAACACAGCCCAATGACCTGTTCTTGGGTGAATAACCCCTGGGAGAGACTCTACCAAGTCTTTAGCTCACTGTCCTTTTCACAGAGAAGAAATTTCCCCGCATATCAGCCTTTGTCCTGCCCAGGGGCAGTCCAGCGCCGAAATGCTAGGCAATTCTCCTCTGAACAAGAGTACCATCAGTAACCCCATACACGTGTTTCAGCCTTGTTGGGCATCATCAGTGAGGTGAAACTGTTGCCTCTCTAGGAACAGTGAGCAAGGGGTCCACGTCTGGATTGCCCTGTTAACTTAGGGTGAAACCCAAAGTTAATGTATGCAAACAAAGGGGGGTCTGGGAATCTCTCTACCAGCACGAACACAGCCCAATGACCTGTTCTTGGGTGAATAACCCCTGGGAGAGACTCTACCAAGTCTTTAGCTCACTGTCCTTTTCACAGAGAAGAAATTTCCCCGCATATCAGCCTTTGTCCTGCCCAGGGGCAGTCCAGCACCGAAATGCTAGGCAATTCTCCTCTGAACAAGAGTACCATCAGTAACCCCATACACGTGTTTCAGCCTTGTTGGGCATCATCAGTGAGGTGAAACTGTTGCCTCTCTAGGAACAGTGAGCAAGGGGTCCACGTCTGGATTGCCCTGTTAACTTAGGGTGAAACCCAAAGTTAATGTATGCAAACAAAGGGGGGTCTGGGAATCTCTCTACCAGCACGAACACAGCCCAATGACCTGTTCTTGGGTGAATAACCCCTGGGAGAGACTCTACCAAGTCTTTAGCTCACTGTCCTTTTCACAGAGAAGAAATTTCCCCGCATATCAGCCTTTGTCCTGCCCAGGGGCAGTCCAGCGCCGAAATGCTAGGCAATTCTCCTCTGAACAAGAGTACCATCAGTAACCCCATACACGTGTTTCAGCCTTGTTGGGCATCATCAGTGAGGTGAAACTGTTGCCTCTCTAGGAACAGTGAGCAAGGGGTCCACGTCTGGATTGCCCTGTTAACTTAGGGTGAAACCCAAAGTTAATGTATGCAAACAAAGGGGGGTCTGGGAATCTCTCTACCAGCACGAACACAGCCCAATGACCTGTTCTTGGGTGAATAACCCCTGGGAGAGACTCTACCAAGTCTTTAGCTCACTGTCCTTTTCACAGAGAAGAAATTTCCCCGCATATCAGCCTTTGTCCTGCCCAGGGGCAGTCCAGCGCCGAAATGCTAGGCAATTCTCCTCTGAACAAGAGTACCATCAGTAACCCCATACACGTGTTTCAGCCTTGTTGGGCATCATCAGTGAGGTGAAACTGTTGCCTCTCTAGGAACAGTGAGCAAGGGGTCCACGTCTGGATTGCCCTGTTAACTTAGGGTGAAACCCAACAAGGCTGAAACACGTGTATGGGGTTACTGATGGTACTCTTGTTCAGAGGAGAATTGCCTAGCATTTCGGCGCTGGACTGCCCCTGGGCAGGACAAAGGCTGATATGCGGGGAAATTTCTTCTCTGTGAAAAGGACAGTGAGCTAAAGACTTGGTAGAGTCTCTCCCAGGGGTTATTCACCCAAGAACAGGTCATTGGGCTGTGTTCGTGCTGGTAGAGAGATTCCCAGACCCCCTTTGTTTGCATACATTAACTTTGGGTTTCACCCTAAGTTAACAGGGCAATCCAGACGTGGACCCCTTGCTCACTGTTCTTAGAGAGGCAACAGTTTCACCTCACTGATGATGCCCAACAAGGCTGAAACACGTGTATGGGGTTACTGATGTACTCTTGTTCAGAGGAGAATTGCCTAGCATTTCGGCGCTGGACTGCCCCTGGGCAGGACAAAGGCTGATATGCGGGGAAATTTCTTCTCTGTGAAAAGGACAGTGAGCTAAAGACTTGGTAGAGTCTCTCCCAGGGGTTATTCACCCAAGAACAGGTCATTGGGCTGTGTTCGTGCTGGTAGAGAGATTCCCAGACCCCCTTTGTTTGCATACATTAACTTTGGGTTTCACCCTAAGTTAACAGGGCAATCCAGACGTGGACCCCTTGCTCACTGTTCTTAGAGAGGCAACAGTTTCACCTCACTGATGATGCCCAACAAGGCTGAAACACGTGTATGGGGTTACTGATGGTACTCTTGTTCAGAGGAGAATTGCCTAGCATTTCGGCGCTGGACTGCCCCTGGGCAGGACAAAGGCTGATATGCGGGGAAATTTCTTCTCTGTGAAAAGGACAGTGAGCTAAAGACTTGGTAGAGTCTCTCCCAGGGGTTATTCACCCAAGAACAGGTCATTGGGCTGTGTTCGTGCTGGTAGAGAGATTCCCAGACCCCCTTTGTTTGCATACATTAACTTTGGGTTTCACCCTAAGTTAACAGGGCAATCCAGACGTGGACCCCTTGCTCACTGTTCTTAGAGAGGCAACAGTTTCACCTCACTGATGATGCCCAACAAGGCTGAAACACGTGTATGGGGTTACTGATGGTACTCTTGTTCAGAGGAGAATTGCCTAGCATTTCGGCGCTGGACTGCCCCTGGGCAGGACAAAGGCTGATATGCGGGGAAATTTCTTCTCTGTGAAAAGGACAGTGAGCTAAAGACTTGGTAGAGTCTCTCCCAGGGGTTATTCACCCAAGAACAGGTCATTGGGCTGTGTTCGTGCTGGTAGAGAGATTCCCAGACCCCCTTTGTTTGAATACATTAACTTTGGGTTTCACCCTAAGTTAACAGGGCAATCCAGACGTGGACCCCTTGCTCACTGTTCTTAGAGAGGCAACAGTTTCACCTCACTGATGATGCCCAACAAGGCTGAAACACGTGTATGGGGTTACTGATGGTACTCTTGTTCAGAGGAGAATTGCCTAGCATTTCGGCGCTGGACTGCCCCTGGGCAGGACAAAGGCTGATATGCGGGGAAATTTCTTCTCTGTGAAAAGGACAGTGAGCTAAAGACTTGGTAGAGTCTCTCCCAGGGGTTATTCACCCAAGAACAGGTCATTGGGCTGTGTTCGTGCTGGTAGAGAGATTCCCAGACCCCCTTTGTTTGCATACATTAACTTTGGGTTTCACCCTAAGTTAACAGGGCAATCCAGACGTGGACCCCTTGCTCACTGTTCTTAGAGAGGCAACAGTTTCACCTCACTGATGATGCCCAACAAGGCTGAAACACGTGTATGGGGTTACTGATGGTACTCTTGTTCAGAGGAGAATTGCCTAGCATTTCGGCGCTGGACTGCCCCTGGGCAGGACAAAGGCTGATATGCGGGGAAATTTCTTCTCTGTGAAAAGGACAGTGAGCTAAAGACTTGGTAGAGTCTCTCCCAGGGGTTATTCACCCAAGAACAGGTCATTGGGCTGTGTTCGTGCTGGTAGAGAGATTCCCAGACCCCCTTTGTTTGCATACATTAACTTTGGGTTTCACCCTAAGTTAACAGGGCAATCCAGACGTGGACCCCTTGCTCACTGTTCTTAGAGAGGCAACAGTTTCACCTCACTGATGATGCCCAACAAGGCTGAAACACGTGTATGGGGTTACTGATGGTACTCTTGTTCAGAGGAGAATTGCCTAGCATTTCGGCGCTGGACTGCCCCTGGGCAGGACAAAGGCTGATATGCGGGGAAATTTCTTCTCTGTGAAAAGGACAGTGAGCTAAAGACTTGGTAGAGTCTCTCCCAGGGGTTATTCACCCAAGAACAGGTCATTGGGCTGTGTTCGTGCTGGTAGAGAGATTCCCAGACCCCCTTTGTTTGCATACATTAACTTTGGGTTTCACCCTAAGTTAACAGGGCAATCCAGACGTGGACCCCTTGCTCACTGTTCTTAGAGAGGCAACAGTTTCACCTCACTGATGATGCCCAACAAGGCTGAAACACGTGTATGGGGTTACTGATGGTACTCTTGTTCAGAGGAGAATTGCCTAGCATTTCGGCGCTGGACTGCCCCTGGGCAGGACAAAGGCTGATATGCGGGGAAATTTCTTCTCTGTGAAAAGGACAGTGAGCTAAAGACTTGGTAGAGTCTCTCCCAGGGGTTATTCACCCAAGAACAGGTCATTGGGCTGTGTTCGTGCTGGTAGAGAGATTCCCAGACCCCCTTTGTTTGCATACTGCTCGAGATTGGGCTGTTAGGTTTCTCATCTTTGACCATAGTGAGGCTTGAAGTGAGTTTTCATTCAGAGAGTTGTCTAATTGCACGCCCAGATATTTGAACTTGTTGACCACTTCGATTTTTGTTTCTCCAAGGAAACAGCTGGGACTAATCTTGGCCTTTTTTGCATTTTTTGAGGAGGACAAGATTTTCGTTTTGTTTTTGTTAATTTGGAGGTTGTTTTCTTCCATGTATTTGGTCAGATTTGCTAATTGCCTCTGAAGGCCATTCGCAGTCTGGTCCATCAAGATCAGGTCATCTGCATACCAGAGTCTTGAGACTTTCGAGGTGCCCACTTGAGGAGGAAAAGATCTTAGTGTTTTTTCCGAGTCTTGGAAGTCCCTGATGAAGGCAATAAACAGGGCTGGGGCCTGGGGACAGCCCTGTTTTACACCGCGTTCTGTGAAGATCTGCTCTGAGAGTACTCCTTGCTGGTTTAGGTGGACTCTGATCGAAGTGGTTGCGTGAAGTGCCTTTATCGGTGCGAGAATCGGGGCCGGACATTTCCAGGTAGATAGCTTGCTCCACAGTTTTTCCCGATCTACTAAGTCAAAGGCCTGGGAAAGGTCCACCATTGGCATGTGGACCTTCGGTGCTCCCCTCTTTACTTTTGCTTTGATTATATTCAAGATTAGCAGGTTGATCGCCATCCCTGCTCCCTTCTGAAAGCCTGTTTGGAAGATGTCTGCTGCTGGGGAGGAGCTTGCCCAGTCCTTAAAGCGGCGTAGTAGCAGCGACGCATAAATCTTCCCTATGATATCAAGTAAGACTATGGGTCTGTAGTTGGCCGGGGTACTTCTGTCGCCTTTTTTGTAGATGGGCACCAGTACTGCCTCTGTCCAGGTTTTGGGGATTTGTTTGATTATTTGAGCTTGATTGAATATTTCACCAATAGCTTGTGCCCACGCCAGTGGATGTTTCTTCAGGTCGGTGTTAGTCAGGCCGTCTGGCCCCGGGGCCCTCGAAGATTTGAGATTCATGATCACTTCCCTAATGTTGTCGGTAGATGATAGGGGGATCCATGGAGAATCTGGGAGAGCTGCTTGCGACAGAGGTGAGGTCGAGGGATAGCAGTATAGCTCCGTGAAATGATGGATCCACTTTTGCTCAGGGACGCAGCTAGAGAGCGAATTTGCCCTTTGTCCATTTATTGATTTTAATAGCGACCAAAAGTCACAAGTGTTTCTTTTAGCCCATGTGTGGAGCATTACTTCAGCGTCATTCTAGTACATTTGCAGTCGATGCTGTTTTAGCCACGATTTGTAGGACTTATATTTTGATAGATATGCGGTCCAGGTTTCTGGGGAGTCTGTTCTTAGAGACATTTTTTTAGTTTGTTTACTCTCTGCCTTTTTGTCGCCACTTCTTTATTGAATGAGTGCGTGTGCGTGGGCTGACCGGGATTTTTCCCCGCAAAGTTCACTTTGTGAGGGGCCAAGAGGGAGACGTACTCTGGTCTTCTGTCGCATTTCCCATCCATTACTTGAGCAAATTCCATGGAAATGTTGGACGCAAAGGATCTTACATTGTCGGATGTTAGGCGAAGTCTGTTTTGTCACAGGTTTGACTCAATGGCTGATGGTTAAAGAGATCTTGTTACAGCTGTCCCTTTCCATGACATTTTGAGAAGACTGTGATCACTTTCCTTTGTTTTTATGACTGTGAAGTCGCTGAAATAAGATATCAGCCCTTCTGTGATAAATATATAATCCAGAGTGGCGGCCGAACTCAATCTTTCCCACGTTGGAATTTGGGACTTTTGATCTCGGAGAGATGACACGTTATGGAACTTTCTCATTTTCATTAGGAGGCACCATGCCCGTCCTCTTTCATCCATCGTTGAATTGGGACTTAGTTCGTCTTTCACTTTTCCCTCGCATTTGGCGTTCAGGTCGCCACAGATTATGATATTTGGAACTTTTCTATCCACCGTCAGGTCATCAATTTGGTTGGCAACCATGGTACAGAACTCTGCAGTACTAGTTTTGGCCGGGTTCGAGTACAAATTTATTATGCCTAGTTCCGAGTTTATCCAAACGTTTCTGGTTTGATCTTGGTGAAACCATGAAGTCAACATGGTTAGCATTCCGTAGGCCTCTGCTATTTTTCCCTTGGGTGTGATCCCAGAGCCTAGACGGATTGCTGTTAGTACGCCTCCAGAGGGGCTGCCCAGGATGTACTTGGATGCTGCAGAGGCTTCTATTACATAGCCGTCCATGGAGGGCTTATGAACCAACCATGTTTCTTGTAAGCATATCAGCTTGAAAGTGCTCAAGTTTACATCGCTTGGCGTAGTTAGGTGCCGGTACCCTCTCGTATTTCAGGATGCCATGTGTAGGGTGCTCTTTGTTTGAAGGTTTTGGGGACCGGTAATGAGCTTCTTTGTAGAATTTGGTCCCTGTGTTTGTTGCTATTTCTTTTGGTTTCGAGAAAAGGTGTCCGTGATCCATCTCCATGGTTTGGGTGCAGATGGCGCACTCAGTTCTTTTCTGGATCTAATCTCTCTTGTATTTTCAGTCTAGACTCTCTTTGATCTCTTTTCTCCTGATTTTCTTGGGTTTTTAATGCATCGTGGTTTTTGCCTGTGCTGGTAATGGGTGGAGTAGTTCGGTTATATCGCCATCACCGTTCGGTGCCATATGTCAGGTTTTCACTTCTCGGGACTTCTGTGCGTATCTTTCTCTCCGTCGTTCCATGCCCTGGTTCGAGCCTTCCCTTTTATCGCTCGTTCTGTCAGGATTGTCCTTTGGTGGCTTCTGGAGGAGATGTAGTTTGAGGCCCAGTTTGTGAAGATCTTTTTGGACTTCCGGGGTGAGCTCCATCGCTGCTTTACTTCTTACGTGAAGGTAGGCTTTCGCTCTGTGTTCGCGGTGGTAAGGTTCGACCAGTATTAAGTCGTCCGATCTTAGGTGGCGGAGCTTGTCTATTTTTCCCAGTCTATTTAAGACTGTTCTACGATTTAGAACCAGGTAGCTGTCCTTGGCCGAAATTTGTTCCAGCTTGAAGAGTAGTGCCCCTTCTAGTTTTCTGTCTTTATTTGTGACAGCCTCCTGAAAACGTCTCGGCTCCTTCCTGGAATGAAGTCGCGGTCTATCGGCGTGATGTAATCTGTTGTATTTTTGATCTTGATCTCTTCGTGACTCGTGTTTAGAATTATCATTTGTATTCTTTAGATTTCTTAGAGCTTCTAGTGCAGTAGACGGGGAGTTTGAGCGTAATTGTTGGTCAGTGTAGTCGCTAGACACCTTGTCATGCTTTTTTTTCCCCACTTCCTGGGTAAGGTCAACATCTTGTGGGTGGATTTCTTGGGACTGTTTTGTTGGGTCGCCTCGCTTCGTCGGAGATGGTGGATCTAGTTCCATAGCATTTGAGTACTGTGATATGTTCTGCAGGTCTGAGGATGAGTTTGAGTCCACACTTATTCTAAGTGTGTCTGCCATATCCGTTTGCTCCAAGTTTATAGACGTTGGATTTTTAGCAGCTTCCCCTTGATTTGGTGACGTCTCTGTCCACCAGGTAGAGCTCCGTTTAGGCGAAATTTCTGGTGGAGGTTCCTCGCGCCTAGGAGCACGGACGCTTTAGTGCAGTTTTTTCTCTTTTCTTTCACCTTCCCCTAGGTAAAGACTTTGACGGGGAAAGTGGGACTGCTCTGGCCGAATGCAGTTTGGTCTTTGGGGGCATTTTTGCGAAGATAGGCCTACTTCTTTGTTCTGGTCTGTGTGGCTTTCGTCAAGAGTTCTATGCTTTTGTGTGGGAGACCACCTCTCTTTTGCAGTTCTGTGGTCAGATTGTCAATTTTTTCCTCTAGTTTTGCATATATGGAGTTCGAATTTCTTTCAGTGGCTGTTAGGTAACCTTCAACAAAAATCAACTTGTCCTTTAGTTCACTGATCATTGATGTATTGTCTTTCAAGGCCTCATGTATCGATTCATACAGCTTTCCAAAGGGATTTAAGACGATTGAGAATGCTGACATCACCGACAGGAGATCTTTTTTCTTTTTCGAGGGAGAATCTCTTTCCGACGTGATTTATGTATTAGTAGGGCATCTGCTTTTAAGCAGAGTATTTGATTCTTTGGAGCCCTGGAATATCGTGAATCTTTCATAGAGCCTTCTTTCTGAAGTTAATGTATTGGGATGTATTGCCTGCGGCAGATTTTCTAAAACTTGATTCGGGTTTCCTTGAATATGTGGCCAGGTCCACGCGTAGTTATCTGTTTGCTGGTTGAAGCAGAATTTTTGGGTCGGCTTAGGTAAGACTGGGGTGGACGAAGGGTTTGAGGAAATTGCATTTGATGTCTTTGACGGACTTGGGGGATCTTCGACTAACTTATTGGCAAGACCTGATTCCTTTTCAGTCGAGTCCCGTTGTCTTGTTTCTTGATGTAAGACTTTTGATGGCATTGGTCTCATTGAATCTAAGCCCCGCGGCAGTGCGGTGCCGAGTTTTTCAAGTGGTGGTGCCGTCTGTATTCGCCCTTGGGGATTTGAGTCGGTTTTTCTGGCTTTGCTCGATGGTGAGTTGTCTTGGATAGCCTCCAAGATTTCTGCATCTGACAGCTCGGCTCTTGGCCTAATTTTCTTTTGTGCTGCTTCAGAAAATATTCCTTGAGAGTTTTCAAGTTCGTCGAACTCAAACTGCCTTTGTGCTCCCCTTGGGACTTTGACGTGATTTTTTTCTGTTTCTTTGACCAAGTTTTCCCCATTGTTTGGTTCTGATTTGAGCTCCTGTTATTAAACAGAGTCTTTGGGACCTGAAGTGATTTCTTAGGGGGTTGTCCCCGCTGCTCAGTGTCACTCAGCTGTGCTTCGATCACAACTGCAGGCATGCCTACGGCCGGGTTTGGTGTACGAGTTCTCGTGACTGAGTCCCGATCCTGGACTGGGGGTTCACTCGCCACTTTTGACCTTGTGGTCTCGGTGTTGACTTGGGGCTTTGGCCAACTCGGGGTCCATAGTGCTAGCCGCTTCAGGTTCGGCATCCACCTCCGACACCTCGGGCTGTGGGTTGGGCGCGAAGACCTCGTCCTCCGATTCCGTGTCCCACGAGTCATTCGGACTCATTTTCCGGGTGGTAGGTTTCAGCCTGTAATGATGCGACCCCCTTGAGATGCCTGTGTGATGTACTTGGTTCCGATGGATCAGAACTGTGGTGGCTATGGGACGGGTGTCAGTTTGCCCAGTCTCGGCTGCTGCTGGTACGCTGACCAACGTGTCCTTTAGATTTCTCTCGGTCTTCTGGTCTGGGCTGTTGGTCTGGTGCGGTGAAGAGTACGCGCCCGCCGAAGGGTCGAGATGATCGGGGTGATTGTTTCTGTCAGGGCTTTTGTGCGGCTGATTAGAATTCGTCAAGCCCGGCCGAGCAGATCCCAGCCGCGACCGTCCTCCGACAGCCTCCGGCGAGGAATCACTCATCGAAACGGTGATCGGACCGGGCATAGAGGACCTTCTTACAGTCGGGCTAGATGGGCTGTTCGTAATGCACACGTGTATTTTTTTCACGTTATTTTTCCAGGCAGACAGTGAGTGGCGCACGCATTTACCAACTGTGCTTGCCCCGTGTGTCGCGTACCCCTTCAGAGGTCATTGTAGGCTGCGTGTAACACACGTACGCTTGTTTTTGTGTTTCTGGGTGCCACAGCGTAGTGCGGGTTCATTTTTCCACGTGGTCTACGAGGGGTTGCGTGCACGTTACTTTTTGTTTTTTGGGTGCCTGTGCATTGCGTGACCCGTCATCTTCCCCTAGGGGTCACAGACAACCTTGCTAGAGCACTAGGCTACGAATTCCATCTAGTACCCTGCCCCTTTCACCCCCAATTGCCCAGGACAATTGTTTACTGCTTCTCCCATACGCACAACAACATCAGTGCCATGGTTGGGAAGCGACCAAACGGTAAGGGAGGCAAAGGTGGCTGACCTCCAAAAGGTGGGCGTGGTGGGCACGGTAGGGGACGTGATTGAGTAATGTCTGATGAGAAAGAAGATGTCATCAGACCTTGGGTCGTCGATTGTAGTCAAAACTACTGATCGGTATTAAATCAATTTATATCTTGAGGATGAATATATTATGAACTTAGTTTCACCTGAATATCAGTTATTCCAGTTCTCTGTGAAAATAGCATATCACCAACAGATATTTTTTGTGAAAAATTAATTTCATTCAACACTTTGGAAGAAGCAGAGATGGTATGCCAATGCATTTCGGACCTACAATTGGTCCTTCATCAGGGCGAATTTCTAATGGCTAATGGAACTAACGAAGATGCTGCTGTCTTGCTCTGGCCGCGGACAGCTCAGGAACGGTAGGGGACATGGCCATGATTTGCAGGGTGCCCCTAGACCCCCATGTGTGGAGGACCAATCAGGGACACCCATGCTCCCCCCCCCATGGTTGAGGGAAACGTGGCTGACACCATCCCAGCTCAGCCCTTGTTGGACCAGCCCATTGTGTCACCTGACCCGGCACAGGATGACTCCCAGGCTGACTTCCAGGTCAGCAAGTCTAAGCCACCTGTCCCGGTGCAAGTTGGTGTCACCAGGCCACGTGGATCTGGGGCAGCGATGTCATCTGCTGCCCCAAGTAGGCAGGGTGGGGAGACTGCAGGGGTAGCTGCAGCTCTATCCACCCCAGCTCTGAGTTTCTCAGCTGGGACAATGTCGGTCCTGGTCCATTAAACTGACATTTTCCCTGCCAACATCACACTTCAGCCAATGCCTACACCAAGACCTATGGTCATAGTGCATTCGCACACTCCCAGTACCCAGTCCACCTGCGCTTCTGCCCCTACTGACAAGAGCGGAGCAAGCCACGCAGGCTCTGCTCCACCTTTGAAGAAGAGGATGAAGGGTTCTCTGGCACTACAGGCTGAGACCCCAGACACAGCTACACAGTCAGGCACATCAAGGAAGCCTAGCTTTAATGACCCCGAATTTGATGCACTTGCGACCTATGTGTCGACACATAACCGCGAAATGGTGGTGACTGCAGGGTGCAAGACCACACCTGGTCAACGTAGGGCACACTGGCAGACCATCGCGGACCGCATAAGTGCCCTTGGATTTGTGAGGCGCACAGCTGATGATTGCTACAAGCTGTAACGCTCACCTGACTCCCACGGAGGCGCTGGTCTAGCCTGGGTTGCTGGGGCCTCTTCGAGCGTGATGCGCAGAACTCGGAACACCGACTGAACAGGACCCTCAAATCTTGCTTGTCTGGCCCGTAGGAATATCCTTCTGCAGATGAGAAAGGGGATTGACAGTCTGCAGAATAGTGTGCTTGCTCCCCCCTTCCCCCCTTCGTTCTTCTCTAACTTCCTCTGAAATCCCCGGTTGAAGCTCATCTTATGGTTTGAAAGGATGAACTCTCCATCCGGCTTCTGGTGCAGGGGCGCGTGTTTGTCCAGTTACTTCACTAGTTTTCAGAATGGCGCTGGCAAAATCCACTTGACTTTTCCGAGTGGAACGCCGTAAGTATGAAGATTACAAAAGTTCAAGTGTAGAGCCTCCTTTTCTGTTGCCTTCCTAACCTGTGATCTGTCCTTTATTTCAGGTGCAGAATGAAGGCGATGCGTTGAGGGATTGAATTGCCGATGGTAAACTAAGGTGAGTTAGCGATGGGGGCGATCCCTCTTAATGTCTTTATATTCCTCCAGTAATGTCTTTTGTCCTTTCCCCATAGGGGCCGGGGTGCGGTACCTGCCAACGAAGCGGCACTGACCTGAAATGAGGAATGGTCCACCAACAGAAGACCGGTAAGTGTTATGGCGGAAAATTAGGCTTTCCTCATATGTTCCATCTGCTAACCTTTTGTCTCTTCTTCCCTCCCCTAGGCGCAGAGATGTGGCGACCGGTGCAGACAGTCGCGGTGGAGCCAGAAGAACTCCCGAGGACAGGTGAGTGAAGCGCGGTGCTGCAGCGAGCAACGCGGTGCTTTTAAATGAAAGTCTTTTCTCAGGAACGCTGGCGTGAAGGTTCCGGATGCAGGTAAGAAGTTTGATAAAATTCTTGGTTTTCACCTTTCTCTTCTCTTCTTTCCTTACAGGTGTTCCAGAATCAAGGCGGTTGTGGCTGGAGACCAGATGCAGGAGCAGACACGGTGAGCGTTCAGCTGCTTGGATGCAGAACAACCCGAAGCGTGAGCTACTGTCTGGGCGTGGCTTAAATAGCCCCCAAAGTAGTTCCAGGTAAGTATCCTTCCTTGGCCACGCTCGAGTGGCAAAATGGTCCCAATGAAAAAATAGTCCCTTTCAGGTCTCAGGGAGGCCTGAATCTTGCAGCATGGTCTGCATCAGGTAAGTGCACAAAACACCTTCCTTTATGAGCCTGGCGCCTATGGCGCCAGGACTGATGTCCAACATGAGCCTGGCGCCAACGGCGCCAGGACAGAGTCCAAAGAGCCCCTATAAGGGGCCGCTGGGCTTTTACCCGGGGGCATGATGCCTGCTCCCGGGGTTGCTGGGCCTAGCCTGGTGCTCCGGGGGTAGGCATCATGACAACACTCCCCCCCAAGGCCCCTCCCAAGGTCATTCCCTCTGGAGGTTTCGGTTTTTTTGGGAAATTCCAATGGAACCTTTTTACCAGCCGAGGTGCATGTACGTGGTCGCTGGGTTCCCAAGACTTGTCCTGAGGCCCGTACCCTTTCCAATCAATTAGATAGAAAAGTTTTGATTTTGAGATCTTAGAATCCAAAATGTTCTTCACCTCGAATTCAGGCTCCCCATCTATCTGGATTGGTTCTGGTGGCTTTATTAATCTGGTTCCTGGTTGCACTGGTTTCAAAAGTGACACATGAAAAACGGGGTGAATCCGCATGTTAGCTGGTAGATCGAGCTTGACTGCCACTGGGTTAATTATAGCTTTGATCGAGTAAGGGCCCAAATACCTTGGATTAAAAGTTCGAGGTCCCTTGAGCAATAAGTGTTTGGTAGCCAACCATACTTGATCCCCTATTTGGTATGGAGGCGCCTCACTCCGATGCAGATCCGCATTCTTTTTGTATTTCCCTTTCGCTTGTTGCAAATGTGCAGTTGCATTCTTGAAGGCTTGAGTTATTGTGGAATGCAAATGGTCCACTGCGGGCATTTC
Source organism: Ambystoma mexicanum (assembly GCF_040938575.1). Taxonomy (NCBI): domain Eukaryota; kingdom Metazoa; phylum Chordata; class Amphibia; order Caudata; family Ambystomatidae; genus Ambystoma; species Ambystoma mexicanum. Next base: position 836,694,497 of record NC_090935.1, on the reverse strand, counting down.
AAGGCTCAGAGGTGAGTCCAGGCTCACAAGCGGTGGAATGACCTGAAACGCAGAGCAAAAAACAAGCTGGCCTCAAATCATGCCGCAACTCTGGTGACTGGCGGTGGGTCTCCACCAGAGGACAACAAACTCACTGAACATGAGTCTGTTGCTGGGACCTTCATCACAGAGGAACAGATCCAAGGCGTGGGAGAGCTACCTGATTACGAGGCATTGTCCAGTGAGTGCCCATGCATGTGTGTGTAATCCATGTGTATGTTGTTTGGGTGACGGGTTCTGATTGAGTGCCAGGTGAGGGTGTGTACTCCTGAGTGTAATTGGTCACCCATGTGCTTCCTCCAATCCATTCATGTGCCTTCGATTTGGGTATGACAGTATCCCTTCTGCCCACAGTAGCCTATTAGCCCCACATTACTGCTGTTGCACTTGAACTATCATCTTGCAACAACATTATTCTGATTTTTTCTGTGTTCATTCAGGCTGATTGTTTAGATTATTCCAATTTTCATATGCTTTTTTCATCCCTAATGCCACATATGTGACATGCTTCTGTCATTGTTTACACCCCACATTGTGCCACTTTAGTTACCTGGTTATGTGAATGTTTAAACCATTCAGGGCGAGGGAGTATTGGCCTGCTGAAATTTATTTTTAGGGCCTGTTTGCATGTGGAACATGATAGTTGTTTCCTTTCATGATGAAGTGAGCAACCATTGATGTGTACATCTGCCTACAATCACTGTCTAATTGTACACTGGATGTGTTGCAGTGTGCGGCACATGCATATTTTGCAACACTATTCTGCATTAATCTTCTCATCATGTCCATGTGACATGGATGTGTGACAGTACTCATTCACTGACATATATCGCTGTAGTTGTCTAATTTACCATGGCTATGCAACATGACATCTGTGTGCTGGCATGTGTCATGTATATGTATTGGACATGCCACTCACAGGCTGATGTGTGATGCCAGTGCTACACGACATGCTGCAAATGTGTTGCTTTTCCATCTTGGTGTCCTCATTGTCTGCTTTTTTGACTCCCCTTTAGAATCATTGACAGTGCATGCATGCCAGGGTTATAGTCATGTGGGACATGTGTTTTCCATGTACAGGATCTCTGTCTTGTCAGGCCTATGTGTGTGCTATGGTGCTCATGTCTTTTTCCATTTCTTGTGTTTCATGTTTTTGCAGGTGACAACGCACTTGATGCTGGTGAAGTTCAGGAGATGGTGCAGACCCAGGAGGATTCTCAGCCACGGCCAGGCAACAGTGGGGGACGTGGTGTGGTGGTGGGTAAAAACACTGTGGTATTGCAGACCATACTGTCAAGGGGTTCCCCTGGGTGCACCTCCCCAGACCTCTATTCAGGTGCTGAGTCGGATGATGAGACTTATGTGCTGTCGCAGGTCAGTGCTTCTGGCAGGGATTCTGTTCTGTCCAACCCACCTGGACCAGGGGTACAACCCTCTATGGGGATGTCAGTGTTGGTAGGTCCACCTTTGGTGGTTACGGATGCAGGGTCACACTCCACAGCATCTGATCCTGTTCCTGGGCCAGCAGATCAGAGGGGGAATGCAGTCCTGCAGCCTCAGGCAGTGCCAGCACAGCAAGGTGCAGATCGCCTTGCCCCAAACAGGTGTGGTGCCCACCGACACGGTGGCCGTGCGCCACCAGGCAGTACTGTATGGGAAAACTCCATGTACGGTATGGCACCCCAACAGGCAGCATCAGTAGAAATGATAGCTCAAGCGATGGAGAGGGTGGCCACTTCCATTATCTCCCCTGAAAGGCAGATGGAGCAACAACAGCAGGCAACAGACTCTATTTGCCAATCACACAGGGAAGACATGTTGGCATCCAACAGGGACAGGTGGGCTGCACTGGAGACTCTGCGTGAATCCATATCAATAGAGTAACAGTGCCACAGGGAAGCCCTGAGGGTGGAACTCCATAACCCCAGGCAGAGTCTGCTTGAACTTGAGGCTTTCCGAAATGTTAGGGCGGAACAGCAGCTGGAGCAGCTCACACGTTCGCTCTCAGCTGAGCTGCAGGCAACACGTGAGGAGATCCGGGCATCCCGCGAGGCCATGCATGCAGAAGTGCAGGCAACCCGTGACGTGCTGCATGGGGATCTCCGCACTTTAATCCTCCAGAATCAGACCTTCCAGACCCGCATGCTTGCTGCCATGGAGGACCATACCAGGGCTTTGTGTGGGCTGCCTCCCATAGTGCCACAACCTCCTGATGCAGCAGCAGAGGGAGAAGAGAGCATCAGCAGTTCTCCCACAATGGCATAGCCGTGCAGGCCATGAGCCCATGGAGGTATTTTTTTTTTGCAACATCCTCGCAGGTGGGTGTTGGTGTGCACCCTGTCCTCAAACCTCCTGGGTGCCCCCCCAAACCATCAACATGGCCATTTTTTATTTTTTTTTTTTACAGTGTGTTGCCTTGTGTGGCTCCCGTGGGCATCCACTGTCTTCCGGCTGGGCACATGCAGGCTTGTCCTGAGTTTGGGGATAGATGCTGGGGTTCGTGATACACACACCCCTCCTGCTTCCCGTTTCCATGGGTTTGCAAAGGGTGTGACCAAGTGACAGTGGCTTACACAGTGACATTGGGCTCCCATGAGCTGTGTGGGCAGTCTGTAGTCAATACTGTGTGTACACCCCTAGTGGGTATTGTTGTTGTATTGTACACCGCATGGTGTATTGATATGTGCTTGTGCATCCATGTCTTCCTCCTAATTTGCAGGTTCCTTCCTCATGTCTTCACAAGGCTGTCTCCTTTGCAGATGGAGTTCATGTTGTATGCAGTACACTGAAACATTTGCGTGGCAGCAACACTCTACAGTTGGAAGGGGTCGATGTGCTGGCTTATTCAGGTTGTAAGACTACCACTACTTTGAATTAGTACTGTCATGTTTTTGCAATGTTTCATGGTGTGTTGCTGTATTGTGTTGGTGGTAAGTATTTGTTCACGTGTGCTGTTTGTTGTTGATTACTGGGAGCATATTGTCTCTGGGCAGTTTTCATTTGGGACAGTGCACTTTGTGACACTTGTGTCAGGTCTTGTGCATTGCTTTGTTTGCTTTCACATTGCATGCCATGGTGTGTTGGGTGGCGGAGATGGGGAGGGGTTGGGTGATATGGTGCTATTTTCATGTTGTATTTTGCAAGGGGGTAGTCATTCATGCAGCATAAATGTGTGTTTTATTTGTGACACAGCATTGGTTGTCTTTCGGCAGGTAGGGATGCACACAATGTAACAATTTCAGGTGACCAATCTCAGGCTGGTATGGTTGTGACAGTTGACTGTCCCTTATGTCATCATCATTGATTGTCAGCTGGTATGTGCCAGGGCTGTGTGCACTCCACCGGGGTGTGATTTTAGGTGAAGTAATCAGCCACCAGCTGCGAATGGGCTGCATCACCACGTGCCCTTTCCCCTCCCATCCGCAGTGGCCATGCTTGTGGTTGGGGACATGGGGGCACCACCATGTCCACGGGCAGGCCCCAGCATGTTGCAACGTTGTGCAGGACACATGCTGCCACTATGATCCTGCACACTACTGGGGGGCATATAGCAGCTGCCCTCCAGAGCGGTCAAGGGAGCGAAAGCGTGACTTGAGCACTCCGAATGTGCGCTCCACTATGCCCCGGGTTGCAATATGGGCTGTGTTGTATCTTACCTTGGGTGGTGTGGTGGGGTTCCGAATTGGCATCATCATGTGGGTGCTCAGTGGGTAGGCACTGTCCCCTGGGGAGGTGATGATGGGTATCAGTAGTGGGGTTGCGAAATTACTCAGTATCTGACATGCATGCATGTGCAGGGGCATTTATACTCACCAAGCAGCCATGTATCACATGCCGCCGAGCTTCTAGGTCCCGGTTTAGGGTTGACATTCTGTAAATGAAACTATCATGGGTGGACCCTGGATAGTTGGCATATACTGAGGTGATGATTCCCTTGGCATCACATACTACCTGCACGTTGATTGAATGCCAGTGCTTGCGGTTTCTGTAGATGTGCTCAGTTGCCCTGGGAGGACGTAGAGCCACACGGGTGCACCTAGCACTTTGGGGAAGAGTGCCACCCCGTAAAAATCCTGGACGACAGCCTGCTTTTCTGCAGGTGTTCTGGGCAGGTATATGTGCCTGCGGACTGATGGGCATGCAGTCATGATGGCCAACACCTGGTGCAGGCAGCGTGACTGCGTGGCCTGTGAGACCCCCCCACTATGGCAGTTGTCCGCTGGAATGAACCAGTGGCCAAGGGGCTTAGTGCTTGGGAGCACAGCGTGGGTGATGTGAGGTCATCCTCCGACTCACTCACCAGGTCGAGTATTATGTGAGGTGGAAACCTGTACCTCCCATACACTTGGTCATCAGGCATCTGAAAAAGGCTGGTTCTGGGTGTAAAAATTCTGGGCCTGGCTATCCTCCTCCTCCTCCTGCGGTATCCCACGACCACTGCTGCGAAGAACCGTACATTCATCTTGGCATCTGAGCTTGTTTGTTGTTTGCACGCACTTTTGTGCTGCGCGGGTCCACGTACGCCTGCTTCCTGCTGGCGTACGTGTTTCCGGATTAGCGCGTCTTTTTGGCACACACATTTGCCCCGTTCGATTCCATGGATACGTGTTGTAGACGCGCGTGTGGGCATTCCGTGCATTTGGCTCCTGTACTTCCACCGTGACGCCCACATTGTCACGCGCTGTTTCCCATTCCGCGTTTTACGCGCCCTGTTCCGCCTACTTTAGTTGTGTGCGCTGCACTATGTTCGCTTTCGCTGTGCGCGTAGCGCTTGCTGTTTGGAGATGTGTGCGCCAGCGTGCGCCACGTAGGATTTTAGCACACATCCAGGGATTGACACGTGCACAGACTTCCATGAATCGCTGTGTGCGGGTTTCGCTGCGAGTTTCACACTTGCACTGCGATTCGTACACTTTCACGCGCTTACGCAAAGATTTTCAGCGCACATTAATTCCATGAATCGGCCTGTTAATCGTATCCTCCACGAAGATCTAGGGAATATGACAGCAGAGAGCACAATTATTCAATATGTAGATGATCTCCTCATCTGCGCAAAAATGAGTAAGAATGCAGAAAAGACTCTATTGCTCTCTTGACATTGTTAGCCCACAAAGGCTACAAGGTCGACAGAGGAAAACTGCAGTACTGCCAACGAGAAGTGTTGTATTTGGGACAACTTATCTCACAGGATGGTAAGAAAATGATACCAGACAGAGTAGCTGCCATCACAGCTGTACGGAGGCCAAACACAGTGAAGGAAATGCAAACATTTCTTGCCATGTGTAACTACTGCCGAGCATGGATACTAGATTATGCAGCATACACAAGACCGTTATTGCAGACACTCCAGGAGGCCCAATGAGAAAACACAGAAATACAATGGTCCGCAGAATTGGGTGACACATTCACATCACTGAAAGAATTGATCTTGAGCGCACCCGTGCCCGCAAACCCAGATTGTGAATGTGAGTACTACCTGTTCTCCCACTGCAAGAGAATCCTCATGACTGCAGTACTGACACAAAAAACATCCCTAGGGCACAAGCCTCTAGCATACTACAGTGGCTCACTGGATGCAGTAATGCAAGGACACTTCGCTTGCGAGCAATCTCTCACAGCCGCAGCGTTCGCCATTGGAAAAAGTGCAACAATAATGATGGGATGCTCTGTGACACTGTTTGTGGAACACTCCCTGTTTGCTATATTGGAACCATCAAAAAGCACACTGACAACACAGAGCAACTGTCTACGAAATAATACTATCTAGTGCAAACATCCATGTAGTTCGATGTAAAACAGTAAATCCAGCAAGATTCATTACAGAACCATGCACATTAGAAGACTTGTAGGCACACAACTGTACTACTGTCAAGGAAGGAGAAAGTACTGTTGTAAGCGAAAATGCACTAAAGGAAGGAGAAGTTTTCTTCATAGATGGGTCCGCATCAATGAACCCTGACACGGGGGAAAAACATGTGGGGGTGGCAGTTGTGAGGATGGCAGGAGGTGAGTACGAAGTGATAGTACAGCATCGCCTGCCAGCCCAATACTCAAGCGGCACAACTCATAGCAATCATTGAAGCATTACATGCAGCGAGAGTTTGCACAGTCACCATCTACACAGACTCAGCCTATATGACCACTACTGTACACGGCGGATTAGCGAAGTGGGGATGGAGAGGGTTCCACAGAGCAGATGGGCTGCCAGTACAACATGCAGAGCTCCTAAAAGAACTCATTGAGGCATTGTAAGAGCCCACCATGGTAGCAATAGTGAAGTGCCAGGCCCATACTACCAACACAGATGTTATGTCTTTGGTGAACGCCGCAGCATATGCTGCAGCCAAGGAAGCCTCTTATTTAGAGAAAAAACAGACAGGTGAGTACTTAATGCGCAACCAAGTAGAAGAAGTCCCAGATGGTTACAACACTATGCCCCTGTCACAAATACTAGAGTTACAAGAAGGTGCAAGTGAAGAAGAGAAGGGTCAGTGTAAAAAGAGAGGATGTAGCCAATCGGCAACAGATCTTTTGTGGTGTCAAAATAACACAGGGAAAGTGGTCATGCCACTCAAACTCTTAGAAGTAGCATTCCAGCAACTATACTTCCCAGCACACAATGCAAAACAACATATCGCAGCAGAGATACAGGAAGACTGGTTTGCGCCAGGGCTACAGGAACATATCTCAAAATTGGCAATGGAATGTACAACATGTCAAATATACAACTTAGGAATGACCCTAAGGACATTGCGAGGAGCAATACCCAAACCTGTAGGGCTCTTCAGAGAACTGCATATTGATTATGCAGATATGGGAGAAATGTGTAATGGCGCACGGTACATGATAGTGGTTAGTGTGTCCATTTTCCAGATGGGTTGAAGCAGGGCCATGTTCACGACCAGATGCCAAATGCGCTGCAAAGTTCTTAGTGAGGGAAGTATTCCTGACGCTGGGGAATTTGCGACGTGATTCGCTCGGGTAATGGCACACATTTTGTTAATGAACTTTTAAAAGAAGTCACAGCACTATTAGGTATTAAGCATCAACTGTGCTCGATTTATCAACCGCAAAGCAATGGCGTGGTTGAGAAGATCAACGGCCTCCTGAAGGGGTGATTGTCAAAACTGTGTTTCTCCCTTAAAAAGAACTGGGTGCATTGTCTGCCTCTGGCCTTGTTTGAGCTGAGGAATCAGCCCAGCAAGGACCACCATATGTCACTGCACGAGATCGTCACTGGAAGACGCATGTACACTCTACACTCCCCACTCCGCAGACATTCAGATGCACACAAAAGCACCACAATATTAGGTGAAGAATTTAATGACTATCTAACAAAACTCAGTAGAGCAGCCCGCATGACATCAAGACAGCTTGCACTGCCATTCACACGAGAAGAAGGGAATGAGGCAGTTAAATTTGTTGATGAGAATCCACAAGGTCAGTTAATGGCAGGTGAGATGATATATGTGCGGAGCTTCGTGCGTAGGTGGAATGCTCCAAGATTTCATGGCCCATATGAGGTGCTGTACTATACACCGACAGCTGTAAAGGTTAAGGGCCTGAGGTATTGGATACATTTGACCAACATACGAAAAGCTTATGACAGTGTAATAGAGGAACAAGAAGAAGAAGTACAAAGCACAGAAGACGTGTCACACTAGTTTGAAAAAGAAAAAAAAACACAACAAAAGCAAGATTTTTGTCATACATCGGTACAGAATAATGAGTGACAATAAGAAATTATATTGATGCAAACTATCTCTGTAACAAAGAGAAAAATGTAAATATGATTGAACTGCAAATGTGACCTTTCTCTCTTTCTCTTTCTCTCTCTCTCTCTCTCTCTTTCTATCTCTCTGTCAGTAAATAGTAAAATGATGAATATAATTGTTGGAGTATGCTTAATGCACTTTTATGTTTTAACATATAGGAGTAACCATGGCAACGAATAGGCAGCCCGCAACGAATAATATTAGGGCAGTTAGAAATGTAAATAATGCATTTGATTTATGTAGATATTCGTATGAATGTGACCCGTTTGTATGCGCTGTTTTATTTTTTGCCATGATTTTTGGTCTTGCCACTTATAGGTTTATATCATTCATCTCTATTGAGATGAATGAGGGGGAAGGAATGGAACTAACATGGGGAATGGAACCAGGATGGTTAAGGAAGGGGCCTATTTAATATGGGATTCATTCCAGTTTATATGTGGCTATGATACAGTCCCTACCCATGCACAGCCCGTAAATGATACCAACATCAGCCCGAGTATAAGTCCAGCTTTGCCCTACAATGTCTCGGAATATAATGTTTATGGTTTAAATGATTGCAACCCTTCTGTCATATCATGGTTGTATGACACTACTGCCACAATGCCCACACCAGAAGTTACCCCAACTGCAGAGACTAGACCACCTGCAGGTAGAAAGGAAGAGAATGAAGAAATGGTACAGAGGTTTTTGGCTCTATATGATGAATGGGAAAAGGGGGGTGCGGGGAAAGTCGGAACGATGTCAAAGGCGGCACGAGAGGCAAAAAGCTACCTTAAAAGCAGTAGGAGATGGATGGAGGCAGGGAGGAAAAAAATATGACGAATATTCTGGCCTGGGCCTAGACACAATAGAAGACCCTAAACATCCACATCAGTCAAATAAATGGTACACAGACATGAGCTCCACTGCAAAACAGACAACCAACGAAAGTTGTTATGTCTGTTCCCTGATTCCCCACGCCTCAGGTACACCTAAAGTCCTGCTGCCTAAAGAATTGCCTCTTGCAGATGCCCAGTGTCTACTTCATCTCACTCTGTGCAGAATTAAGAACACCTTCCAGGCACACAAAGTATCTTTTGAAATCTTGCAAAATGAAAAAACCTGCTACTCGAGAACCAAAGGAGTAATATGTTTGAATGAACCTTTTTTCGTGATTAAAGGGACATTATTTTTGGACAATAAATGGAAAGATGAAGTAATATCGTGCAAGGCTGAAGCACTACGAGGATTGACGACAGAAAAGCTACAGTGGATCGAGAAAACCTGCACACCAGTCTGGAAAGAGCACATCACCAAACTGACTTGGGTAACAGCCATAGAAAAACCCTTCAAATTAGCAGAAAGAAATATCATACGATCTGTGTTTCCATGGCGACGGGAAAAATATCATGGGTGTAAATAAGAACTGTAACCGGACACTCATTATCCCAGACATGAAGAAAGGAACTGCAGCACTTATGGACACTTACTGGGCCTGCGGAAAACAGGCGTACTTACACCTCCAACAATCATGGAGGGGCACATGTTCCTTAGCAACGCTGCATTCAGGAGGAAAAGGAGTGCCAGGTGCCCATTGTGAACAAAACACACAGCCAACAGAAGAACCACAATTGTATGCCCTGTCCCCAGGCAATGTGCAAGATGAGTTATTAAGATGGCGGAGATCATCCAACTACATCTCCAAAGCCTCCTCAGAACTGTTGGCACAGATTCCAGACAAGTACCGCCTGTTCAACTCTGCAGAAACATTCTTCGCCTCCCTTATCCCGAGCAACCAGGCGCGAGCAAACGCAAAATGGCTCCAGATCACTCGCTGGGAGCTGATCCAGCTAGCCAACGACACTGAACAAGGGTTTAACGTGATGAAGGTGGAGATAAGAGCCCTGCGGTTAATGAGCATGCAGAACAGGTATGTCCTAGACCTGTTAAGAGCGATGGACTGCGGTATTTGCCGAAAAATTGGGAGTGCCTGTTGCTCATTGGCACCTTCTGAAGACGCAGACAATGGTAAACTATCACATGTTATTGCAGCAGCATGTATCCAAGCTACAAAACCATTGTATTAAAAGAAGACAGTCACAAGGGGGCACGAATGAAAAACGAAAGTGGAGCAGATGCCAGCACCTGGTTCGACAACCTTTTTTTTTGGGTACCATCATGGCTTGGACTAACAGTTAAAATGCTGATGCCTATCGTGGTATTTTTACTACTGATTTTGTGTGTGTGCCAGCTGGTTCTTCGATGTTGTGCAAATGCAGTGCCAAATCGCGCAATGATGATGGTGACAAAGGGCAAAACTAGAGGAGTGGCACAGGTCATGCAAGAAGCTCAAGTATAAACAGGGGAGGACCCAGAGCCAAAATATAGAATGGTGCCATTATACTACGATGGAGACATAGTAGATAGGTTATATCACACCACAATAAAGGAGCCCCAAGAACGGGCATGTTATAGAGAGGTATGTGTGGACTTGGAAGGAGATGGGGGATGTATTTATATGACCTGCACACCAGATGAATATGCTAGGATGGGGGAGAGCCTTCGGGGGTTATGCAGCGCGTGGATGCCGATAAAAGGCACACAAGCATGGGATGAGGCTGTTGCAAATGAGAAACAGCGACAAAGGTTGGGCGAGTTACAGTATTCATTACTTAAGTAATGAAAGGGTGGAAATGTATGGCAGGATATGTCTATAGGACCCCCTCCCTGACATGCCCCACCTCCGGGAGGTTAGTGGCTCGTCAGAGGACCCCCATGCACCTGTGCTCAGGTGGCAGGGTGGCTGCATATCGACACACGGGGCCAATCAGATTGTACTGTAACATACCATGGACACAATTTTGAAAGCTTCGAGACTCCATTTCAGATAGAAGCAACCAAATCCCCAATGAAACAGCCTGCCTGCGAAAGCTGCAGCTTGGCCCCCGGTCACTGCGCGCAGGGAGCCATGCACTCCCCCTGCGCCTCCACCCCATGGCAGATCAGCTGAAGGCCCGTTCTCACGAGCATCCAGACACGAACAAATATCAGAACAAACACTGTATCATTTACCTTCCACAGTACATCACTGTCCCCGAAGTGACCTGACTCACGGTTCAAGTCTGGAAAATAACAAGAACCATCCCAATTGAACAGGCTTCGATCCAGCATCTAACCCTAAAATTTAAAATATATGGTGTCAATACCCTCCCTGTATGAACCCCTGCCCACGTCCCCCAAATGAAGTGGTAACTGCATACTAAAGCCTAACGATTCACAGAGTTGTTGTGTAAATTATGACACAGGTGTTGGGAAAGGGATAAAAGCTTATAGTACTGATAAAGCGAGAATGACCTCAGCCCGTTGTAAGATACTGTGTGCAATGAAGACTCAATGAAAGGGCTTGATAGAGCCCACCTAGTGCTAACTAACGATTGCTGCTAATGTACAAAGGAAGGCGGAAAAGCATTACCCTGAGTACTTGTGTCATACAGTGGGACAGGTTTAAGTGTTATGAACAAGAATGCAAATGTACAATCACATATGAACGTATTGCTTCTATGTTCCTGAGTACACAACCCTACCTGATGCTACCTCATGTGATATCCATCTGTTGCCTTATGTAAGTACCAAAATGTATTCAACTAATGTTATGTGATATATGTGACACTGCCCGATTCTCATAGTCGCATATGAAGTGGTATATGAACGTATAAGCAATAGAAATGTGTAATCATACTAATATTACTAACTTTATTAACTGTCGCCTCGTATGGTATAGTGTGCAGCCCAGGCATAGAGAATTGCACATAGCCACAGGGCCATCTCCCCCTCCTCCCGCCAAGACCCGCCAGGGCTTGCTGGTGCGCGGGCAGCATAGCCTCACCTCCCATCATTCTGCTGGACCCGCTTCAAGTATTCACCTCCACCATCTCCGAGGCCGCCATGGTCGGCCAAATGAATTATTTACAACCTGGTCCTAAACCCCACCGCCTCAAGGGGCCAGACGTGCACCCTCGCTGATCCAGTAGTACTCCAGTTCACTCCAAGTTAATGTGCCTTGGAGATTGGTATTCAACTCTGTACTAACATATTGTAAAGTAATTCTTCACTACATCTAACAGAACGGAATGACAAGGCAGCTCACCTTGTGCCCTCAGACCAGACACCCAGGTTTATGACACCCAGTCTACAGGTAAAAAGTAACAGTGCACTGATGTATTGGAGAAGCTTCACGTTGCATGTTGTGTCTATGGTTCCTATTCTTTCTTAGAGTAACATATTGTAGGATTTACAGGACAACTGGAATTGTCTAAAGGATGAGTGTTTGTGTGTGTGTGGCCACAAGGGCAAAATGTTAGTGCAGCCATCAATCAACAACACTGACCGCGCCTGGCCTGACAGTTCCACCCCGACGAGCCCAGCTGACCCATCCACCCCACGTTGACACCACGCGGATGTCCACCAATCCTGGAGCGGCTCATCACTGCATCCCCTATAGCATAGTCGCGCCACCCAATCCCCGAGACTATGTGCCCCCTATAGCGTGTAGGACTTGTGACGTGATTTTGTAATAAATATGACTGTCTTTGCTATTGGAAGACAGAGCGCGCTCGGAGCTTGCAGAGTCCTTTGCATGCCCTATTTTGATTAGATAAAAACCCTTTATTTCATCCGCACTTGGTCTTGGTCTCAATTCCTCCTGGGGTTTGTCCTTTATTGCCTCACATTGCGGGGAGGGTACTGCCTTTTGGGGACACTTGCTTTCAAAACCCTATCTGGTATAGGTACATTGCTGATGATAGCAGATGTTGTTCTGCAAAACCAAGTACATATGCAGGCAGGTTTATAAACTTCAGACATAGGAAAGGCTCAGCCAGCCTTGCTGGTATGTGATATTCTAGTTTTGCATATGAACACATATCTCTGCAATGGGTGCTTCACACACTGAGCTAACTTCTGAACCATTGTGGCACTCAATTTATCAATATCAATTTCACCATTGCCTATTGCACATGATCAACCTAATTCCCACAGGAAGGAAAGCATGCTACAGAGTTGTGCCATAAGGAACACAGAAACTATGTATACTACAGTGAACACAGAAAGCAATACATGATGTGATCAAGGCAGAATGCACTTACAGAAAGGCATTGGGTTTAGAGCCTCAGCAGCACCCCATAAAATATCCTGACGTGTGCTATGTAAGACTGGTGAACAATGGAATCTTACTTCTTCAGATCAACTAGCCTTGTTGGGCCCCCTCAAATTGCCCTCGCATAAAAATGTCTCTGCTCACAGGATGCAAATGGAATGGTTGATTTAGCAAACCATGAAAAAAGTGGCGAACAAGAAAGAGGGCATTGCACCAGAAGAGTGAAAGAACGTTAAGAACAGCCGGGTGTCCTGGAGGAACTTTTTTATTTTCTGTTTGGATTTCTTTTTTATTTAGCACAATTAATTAACTGCATGTGAATAATAAGAAAACAAGCTAATGCAAATATTCAGTACATACATACTTCCCACCCAAAAGATTTGCAACATTCATGTTGAAGTTTCTCGAATGTCTACAGTGGTTGTAAACAGATTATCCACTATTTTGTTTCTTATAAAACCCTCACCATTGGCACGTATCCCTATTCATCTGCAAACCAATCAATGCAATCTGAATTTATAACATAATAAATGTGGACAGCTGCTTTTCCAAACTCTTTCCAGACAACCTATCAATCAGTTTTGCATAAGTTCAAATGTATGGTAGAACATTTACTAGCAGTGCGTATTGCATCAATCGCACAAACTATCATAGAAACCCATATTTCAGTTCACATTCCTACTTTGCCCTACTACTGTAAGTTGATCCCATGCTGACAGGGATGGAAAACAATGAAAAGCCATCCATCAACTTTACTCACTTTCTGAGCTCAGGAAAAGAAACTAATTCACGGATGGCAAACTCATGATTAAACTATAAAAAATGTATAACTGAAGAAAGATGAGTGAACATTGAAACATATTTCATTTTTTATTAATGCCACATAAATCCAGAAATGTTAATTCTTAATATCTAGGATTACAACTGTAAGACTACATTGATTCTCAAAAGTGGAATTATTAATGCCGCATATCTGGCATGCTATCAAACAAATCTACATTTACATTTCGATTGGGGTCAAAGCTAGGCAAGAGCAAAAGGTGTGCACACAGCGGATGAAACGGCTCCATGTCGTATATTTTACAGCTACGTATGGAGGCATTATCACAAGGGCTTTGTGAATATCTTCCTGTCAAACGTGGCTACTTAATGATACATTTTATAGCACTTTAATAAAAAAAAGGTTCCCTTTACTGGTATGCTTTAAAGTGATTTATACAAGATTTTTTATAATGTATGGAATTACGCGTCAGTAACATTTCATGAATTAAAATCACTACAGCTCACACAGCAAAAATGTGGATATTGACTTAGAATACACGTCATCCTGCAATATACTTATAAAAGCCTGGAAATAATGTTCTCATTACAGGCTAGTTGTGACATCAAAACTGACCTGTAATAGGAAAATGACATCACCACGCTCCATGATCAGTTATTACGCTCCAGGTGTGGGATCACAATGCCTGCTGCGGAAAAGTCAGAATTCTATCTTTCAAATTCCTTGCTTGTTAAATAGTTCTCGGTGACACTTTACAGCAATTAACTTCCAAGGAATCGTTTGTGTCAGAATGTTTTAGTTTGTACATTACTGAAGTTTAACACGTGTGAGCATCAAGCTGCATGTTGTTACTTATCTTAAAGTACGAAATGAAAACGTTTTTTCAAAGAATTGTATTAAAAGGTGTAAACTATTTTTTTCTCCAACACATTCAAAGCTTCATATTAGCTTGTGTTACATCCAAGCAGATGTGCATTGATTATAGGGATCATCAAATGTAAGATCTATTGCATTAGTTAGGCAAATGGCCAGGTATTAAAAGGGGATTTAAGTGTGTAGCCATAATAAAATCCCCACTACCATACATAAAAAGGATATTGCATGGGACCTTGGAGTACAGTGACCCTATAAAGTAACTCAACCGTTACCTCGTTCCTTTGTTTGGTCATGAGACTCCAATATATATGACTTGCAATATTTGCATAGCGTACATCCCATATATTACTGCCTAGTTGTTACAACACAACTGACCTGTAATAAGGAAATGTCATCACAAAAGCTCTGTAATCAGTTATAACACATCTGGCTGTGACGTCGCAATGCCTGCTTCTTGAGCCAGCATAGAACAGCCTTCTGCAGTACATACAGCTGTGACAAACTTTTCAAGTTCCTTGCTTGTCAAATAGATGTTGTGACATTTTACAGCCATTGATTTACTTAATATGTGCACTGTTGGAGTTTAAAACGTGAGCAAGAATCTGCATGGTATTACTTATTTTAAAGCTGAAACATGGTTTACCCCATCCTCCCTACATGTTTTCGATGTCTTCCAACCCTAAGACTACTGCATGCCGCCATCTGACTGGTTGGCAAGGGCAAGAGGCAGAGTGGCAATCATCCACAGAAGCGATTAGCCATGCTCCATTATCCCCTATCCCAGAACAAGCTCAATTGAATTACTCTCCTGTCGGTTCCCTCACCTTCCATCTCATCTACAGACCACCCCACAGAAGCGACTCTTTCATTGCAGAGATCTCCAGCTTCCTCCATTTTGCCAAACTAGCACATTCTACTAAGGTTTTTCTCTGTGATTTTAATGTCCCCAAGTCACAGGCTGACAACCACACTTGAAGAACGATTTTTGCAGTGACCGCTTCCATGGACCTTAAGCAAATTGTGCTGTCTACGAAGCACAGCAATGGCAACACCCTAGACCTAGTCTTCATATCATCCCCGACATCACCTGTGTAGACCATATCCCACGTGACTGGTCTGATCACATCGCCATCCCATTATCAAACACCCACTTGACTATGGCTCACAAAGGGCAGGCTAAATGACCCCTCACTCACCACCGCTCATTCAAAACCTCCCTGCACAATGAGCTGGAAGCAAACTTTGCAGACTTCCCCAGCAAACAGAATGCCTCAGGCCTCCTGGAATTATTCAGCAACTCTGCTATGAAACTGGTGGACACACATCTCCCCTGCTAAAATGTAGCTGATCAAAGACCAAACCATCTTCCCAATGGTACACCCCGAGCTAGACTCCAGCAAACACTCAATCAGAGCCCTAGAGCAACTGTAACACAAGCACCCTAACTCAGGAGACCTCACCAACCTCAAATCTCTCAGCGCAAAACGTAGGATTCTGATTACTGAGGCCAAAGATGCTTACTACTCCAACACCATTGTGGAAGCCTAAAACAGGAGCAAAGCCCTTGTTGAAGTAGTAAAGCATTGTACCAGACCCTCACCTGACCCTGAGGTACAAGCAACTCAGGGAAAATGCGATGGAATGAATCAATTTTTATTGAAGGAATAGACTAAATCCAAGAGACCATTGAATCAACCTCTCACAGCATTCACATCCCCAACACCCGAGCACACGCACTGCCCCTCTGGACCAAATTCCCTCCTCTCTTTCCCATTGATTTCCTAAAAATGATGCCTCTCTCAAACCTACTTCTTACTCTGATGATATAATTCAGGCTTCTATCATTAAACAATTGACGTGCCTAGCGATCAAAGTGCTGCTCAGCATCATCAATATCTCCCTCGAAGCAGCATCATTCCTGGACTCCCTCAAAACTGGTCTCATGCAACCTCTTTTGAAAAAAAACAACCCTAGATCCAGATGACCTAGCCAACTACCGGGCCATTTCAAACCTCCCCTTTATTGGCAAAATCTTGGAAAAATAGTTGCTACACAAATGCCTATTAGAATCAAAAAAGTCCACATCCCAAAAGAATATCAGTCAGGGTTCTGCTCTAACTGTATCAATAAGCCAGCTACCATCCAGCTGGTGGACATAGCTCTCCAAATCATAGCTAAGGGTGACTCATGTCTCCTCACCCTCCTTGACCTTTCAGGTGCATTCAACACAATTGACCACTGAATCCTTCTCACCCTTCTTGCTTCTAGGATGGGGGTCTCTGGCAATGTCCTGAATTGGGTTACCTCCTACCTCTCAAGAAGACACCAGGCTGTTCAAACAAATTTGTTGCATTCTAACAGACACCAGGTCTCCTGTGGAGTCCCCCAAGGCTCCACCCTCTCACCAGTCCTGTTTAATTTTTACATGGAGCCTTTGGGCACCCTCATCAAAGATCCCAATATAGCCATCTACCAATACAAGAATGATACACAGTTGTACATGAAAGTAAATAGAGCGCAGGACATAATTTATTTTAGCGATTACCTAGCTATCATTCAGTCCTGAATGTCGACTGCTTACCTCAAACTAAACCCATAGAAGACTGAATTTGGCCTTGTCGGTCCACCCACTAAAAAACAACTTGTCCAAGAATGGCTCAATGATATGCACTTAGAGGGATTTGATCACCAGATCTCAGACTCAGACAAATCCTTAGCTTTCACCATTCCAGAAAGACATAGCCAAGAAGGTCCAAATAGCCTGACTCAGAACCTCTACCCTTTGAAAAAATAAACCCTTCATCCTGCTGCATGACGTCCGGAATATAGTGCAGGCCCGTGTGGTCTTGCAAATTGATGGGGGAAATGCTCTACTTACATGTCTCCCAGCTGCTCACTTGGCTCCCCTAAAAGCAGTCCACCATGCTGTAGCATGTCTTCTTACAGGAGCAGTGACCGAATGACCCCACCCTACGTGTACAACATGGGCTTCCACTCCGAGTTATGATACTGTTCAACACTGCATGTGTCCTCTACAAAGTAGTCTTGAGTAGCACACCAGCGTACCCGCTAGCTACTCTCTACAGATGTATTTATTTATTTATGTGTGCATTTATAGCAGCGCACCAAACCCTCATGCATCAGGGTGCTAGTTACAGTAAGTACAGTACCATACATATGTGTTGCATCAAGATTTGTGTAGAGCATTGTCTGGCGTGCCACACCTCTTGTGACAAATCAGATAAGATGCATAGACTGGCAAAGCCATGCCTCTTGGTGTGGGGGCTACATCAGGCATACAATTTGAAGGAGCAATCCGGTACGAGTGACAAATTAGGTAAGGTTCATAGACTGGCAAATCTGTGCTTCTTGCTGTGGGGGCTACATCAGATATACAGCTTGAAGGAGCAATTGGGTACATGTGACAAATCAGGTAAGGTGAATAGACTGGCAAAGCCGCACCTTGGTGCAGGAGGGTACATTGTATTTATTTATTTATTGGTCATTTGTATAGTGCCTATACACAAGTGTTTCAAAGGACTTCAAAGCAGGGGAGGGAAGAAAGGGTCTATGCATTAAAACATTCTAACTGTGCCTTGGGTCAATCAGAATTTGCAAGTGCTATAGATGTTAAGATGGCCAAGATATAGCACAGAGACTACTTTTCAGAGAACATAGAAACACAATTATCGTACTAGGCCCGATGACATTTCAGTTAGTGCAAGTGCTGTGACATAAATGAGGGGAGAGGAAAGGAGGGGGAGGGACAGACAAGATGAAGAGAAGGAAAGGATTAAGACTGGCAAGGATAGGCTAGGGGGGTAGTGCACTAAAACCAGTACAACATGGTGGAAAGCACAGGTTGTAAACATGCCTACATTCGAATTTCCCAAGAGCACTGAAGACCTTTGAGGGGGCCAGCGATCACCTTCCTGTTGATGAAGACGATGCCCAGCCAATAAGGCCAGAAGACAGGCATTCGGGAAGGTTCATTAAGATCAGCTGTTGCTCTGGACTGCGCTGGGCCACCATGATGGAAAGGTCTCGCCAGTCTGAAGATCAAGGCAACATCTGGGGAGAAAGTGTGGCCAGGAGGATAGCAAGGCTCCCAGGTGCAGAGAAAAAAGAGAGAGGTACACATGCTGCTTGCACAGCAAATCAATATACTGGCTTGAATCACATTGTGTCTGCAAAAAGAGGACCTGCAAACAATCCTTCTCTTGTCATGCACCCACACTTTGGAACTCGATCCCAGTGTCAGCTCAGAATGCCACCACAATTCTCAAATTCTGCAAAATTCTTAAAACATGCCTCTTTCAATAACACCTGACCAATGACTAATTCCAATGGATGCACATGCCGACGCACAGACCTCACAGCACTGAACTACTGTTAAAAGATGGCAGCCCGAGAGCTGGCTACACACATTCTGTACAGTGCTCCGCTACTCTCGAGCTAGGTCCACGCTTTAAACAATAAAAATACAATAAAATAAAGCACAACATGAGAATGTATTTTGTATGCATTACTAAACTGCTTTACATGTTTTTTCCTGCAACACAATAGACACTGCATATTAGCTTTTAAATCCAAACAGATTTTTCATTGATTATATGGAACAGAAAATGGAGGATTTCGTACACATTAGATTAAATGAGCAGTGAGGCAGAAAAGGGTCTGACAATGTGTGTCCATACATTATAGCATAATACTATTCCTTGTAGTGTACTTAAAAAAGGATATTGCAAGTCACCTCACAGTTCCATGACCTTATAAAGGAAATCTATTTGATCACTGAGCCCACACTGACTTGCAATATCATCATATCTAATATACTATTCCTATCATAATGTGTATTGTATGGATTATTTATAAAGGACCTATTGCTGTTGAGAAGGCTGTGGTGTATGCAGGTGGAAGTCGGACTAATCGATGGATGATGTAAAGCCAGATGGTGGTGTTCTTTCTGGTAATGTAGGTGATTATTGGCCTAGAATTAGCGAGTTGATCTCAAAATGTGCACAAACAGAAAGAAAAAAAACATGTTTGCCCAGATGTGAATGAAGGAAAAGAAGAATATTTAGCTGAAGTGTATCTGAGCTCTGCCTGGATCTGAACATAACACTGCCAGAAAGAGTAGCCTGCACTTGTTTTAGAGATGACGAGTAAACTGGATATAATCAAAAATGATACCTGTCCGCAGGAAGGTTCCCTAATGTATGTGATAGATTCATCACTATGATTGCCTGGGAGGAGTCTTGAGACAAGTCAACAGGAGCATCCTAGACGATGCAGGACGGCAGAAAATGGGGGAATAGCTAGAAACACCAAACTAGGGTTCAGGTACAGAAACATATTGTGTGGGAGACTAAGAGAGGAAATCAGTATTTGACCACGAGGGAGTTTTGGAAAATGATAAGCCTGAATCTACAAGGAATGGTGTGCTATAGATGCTGTAAAGGGAACTGCAGAGTAACCAGATTAGGCAATTATGTTCCAGGGATGTAAAGATTACTGCACACGAGGAGACAACTGGCATCCTGAGATTCCAGGGGGTTACGTTTCAATGATGTAAATAGATTTCTAAAAATGTGAGAACTGATGTGCTTACCTCAGATAGTAAAATTGCCTAAAGCAGTTAAAGAAGGAAATTATGTTAAAAGTAGATAGGTCATCAACCAATCGATGAGGAAAATGTGAGTTTAAGAAATGGGGCTGATACATGAGGAGAATGTCATGGGTCACGCCAGCCCCATCTCCTTCGTGCCAACAGCCTTCTGATGAACAGTAACTGCATGCCCGGTCTGCGTGGCCTGCGATTAGCCCTTCACACCATAACATCATCATTTGCACTCCACAGAGCAAGAGGATGTAGCTCTGCCAATGTTCCATCGACTGCTCAGCTGCTGTGTCTGCTCTGCACCCAATCCAGCGGCTGTACCGCAAAGACCCAGGCAGGCACATAATTCCCAGAGCCCCACTGCCGCTCTGTAACGAAAAGAAGGAGCAGGTAATGCTCTGCTCACCACTCTTCAGTGCTCAACCTAGAAAGTAGCTAAAACCAATACTCACTGCTCCTTGCCGTTATGCTAGACCACTTGCAGGCTGCCCTTCTCTTTGTCTAGGCTGTTCCTCAGCTAATCTAGGCTGACACTCCAGCTACATGACCCCCTTGCAGCCCCAAAAGGCACTCCTTGGCCTAACTGCACCTTGCAGCCCTGACTGGCCTCCCCTTAGCCCAGACCAGCACTCCTACCCCGGCTGCCGTCTAGCTTCAAATGTAGAGAGGGTATTCAGGGTTAGGGGTGGTAGATGTCCCATACTTCATTGTCCATGTCTTCTGCTGTCCCCAAAGCACAAAACAGGTCCCATACACAGGTAGGTCCTTCTGCTCATCGCCAGTATTGAAATTAGTTTCATGGCGGAGATGACTGTGAATCTAAGGTGTGACAAAAGTAAGTGTCTTTATTTAGTTCAGTTACAGGCACAATGACTTCCAAATGGGACACACCTAGGACACCTCAGGAAAGACTCTTGGGAGACATGCACTGGCACCTTCTCTCTCAATTAGGCTCTCTTCAACTGCCACTCTCAGAGCACACAGCAGATAAAATTCTCTCAACTTTCTGCACTCCAGGCACTCATAACATTCCAAACACACAAAGTAACAGGAGGGAAGGCTATATATATATATGATGATATGGCATTTGTAACGCACCTGCACACACAGGTTTTACTAGGCACGACAGGACAAGGGTGGGGACAGAGGGAGGACAAATCAACTATCTTACTAGGCTCTGTGTCATTCAGATTGCGCAAGTGCGCGGAGGGGATAGGGAGAAGCGCCAGAAAGGTGGAGGCGGTGGAGAAGTGCAGAAATAAAAGTATAGCCAGCAGGTGGCTCAGTGCAGGTAAGGGAAGTGCAGCCAATGGGTGGCTCATAAGTGCAGAGAGGGGGGATGTAGGGTTACAGAAACAAACCACAAGTGTTGTGAGGGAGCTGGTGTTCCGATGTGGAGACTCTTGGTCTTACTGGCATTATGGCAGAGATCATTGGTGGCACACCACTCCTGGATTGCGTAAAGATAGTCGGGAATGAGAGGAGGGGTAGAGGCAGCTGAGGGGAGCCTGAAAGGGAGCTCGGTGTCATCTGCAGAACACTGAAAGTTGGAGTAGAGAGCAGCGATGCGTGGCCAAGAGTGCCAGATATTGGTTGAAAAGCCAGGGAGCAAGGTTAGACCCCTGGGGTACACCACAGGTAGAGAGAGAGATAGCAGAGAGGAAGGACCCAAGCTGGACCCGGAAGGGTCGATCAGTGAGAAAGGAGGTCAGCCAGGCCAGAGCCTGATTGGTGATACCCAGGTTATCACGGATGCAGTTGAGCAGAATGGCATGGTTGATCGTATCAAAAGAAGAAGATTGATCGAGGAGAATGAGGACAGAAGGAAGGTTGGTGTCGAGGTTGGAGAGTAGGTATTAGTATATGTTCAGGAGAGCCGTGTATGTGCTTCTGGCTGCTCTAATGCTTGACTGGTGGTCACAGAGACAACCAACAGATTTGGTGTGATGATTAAGCTGGGAGATAGCCAGCTTTTCCAAGAGTTTTCCCAGGAAAGGAGTGATACAAATCAGGCAATAGTTAGCCAGAGAGGAAGTATCAGCAGAGGGCTTCTTTAGGAGGGGATGCACAAGGGAGTGCTTAAGGGGAAGGGAAAGTTCTAGCATCAAAAGAGTGATTGCAAAAATCGGGCAGGGCTGGAGCAAGGGTGTTGATGTGGTGTTGATGTGGTCCTTGATGGTTCTGGAAGAACAGGGAAGTACCTGTTTTGATGAGACTTTCATAGATCAGACTTGTCTAGGGATGAACAAGGTAAAGGAAGAGAAAAGAGGAGGAGAGGAGGCCACAGGCAGGCCAGGAGTGGAGGACCCGGAAGAAGAGGAAAAGGAAGGGGACGAGACTGCAGCAGTTTAAGTGATGAAATGAGAACCCAAGGCCGTACAGAGGGCCTGGGAAGGAACAGGAGAGGTAGAGACTACAGCAGTGTTGGCCAGCTCCTTGCAGATTTTAAAGAGTTTTGTCGAGTTGTTCGATGCTGCAGAGACGCATGCTTGGATGCTTGGATGTTTGCTCTCATCTTGGTGAGGCCAGACAGTCTGTACTGCCTTTGGAGCAAGCGGCAGGCCAGTATCCCATATGGTATACCTGTAGCCCTCCTCTTCCTCTCAGCCACCCTGCAACTGAATTTCAGGGTGACAAGGTCTGAGTGGTACCAAGAGTTGCACTTGGATTTGGCTTCAAGCGGATCCTCATGACAGGGGCAAGTATATCAAGAGTGTCAGAGATAGAAAGATGGAGGTTAGAATGGCTGTGTCAGGATGTGAGTCAGTCAAAGGTGCAGAGGGCGGGGAGAAAGTAGCAGCAAAACCTCAACTGACACAGGCTTCATGGTTCGGATGACCAAGAAGGTAGGTGGCAGTGATGGGGTCGGCTTGGCCTGAGGGGTGGAGAGCGAGAGATGGGAGGAAAGGAGACGTGAACTCTCCGGGAGAGAGGAGTGCTGAGAGGGATAGAGAGGTGGAGGTCTGAGGTGATCAGAATATCCAGGGTGTGCCCTGCAGAGTGAGTTGGGCCATAGGGAAGAATAGAGAGAGAGAGAGACAGAGACAGAGACAGAGTGGTTGTGGAAGAGTCCTGCAGAAGTACATGGAGCATCCAAGTCGATGTTAAGGTCTCAGAGGAGGAGATGTTGAGAGGTAGAGGCAAGGAGGGCAGAGGAGAGGTCTGCCCAGTCGGAGAGGACGGATGCTACCTCACCAGGCAGTCGGTAGATAGTTACCTTAGTGAGATAAAGAACAGGAGAGATAGAGAGCCTGCAGATCAGGCATTCAAAGGAGGAGTAGTCCTGCATAGGAATGATAGAAGCAGGGATCCACTCTGGAAAGATCAAGGCAACACCCCCACTGGGACGTTAGTTCTGGGCATGGAGAGGATCTTGTAGCCTTCACGAAGGAGAGTGTCAAAGCTGTCAAACCTTGCGAAAGAACTGCCTGTGAACCACGCCGCGGTCAGACCGAGTACATCTAGGTGGAGTTCTTTGAGGAGATGACAGATGTCAGAGAAGTGTTTGTCAGCTGAGCGAGAGTTGAGAGTGGCAATGTGGAGCAGGTTGCACCATTTGAAAGACTTCCATGGAGGGGTACAGGTCAGATGAATGCCCTGCGGAAGTGTTGTAGGTGGCTGAGGGTGGGTAGGGGAGGAAGGAAGAGAGGGCAAGTTGGCCAAGGAAGAGGAGGTGAGGGCCAAAGGGGTGGCACAGGAAAGAGGCAACAGGGTGGATGGAGAAGCAGCAGAGACTGCCATAGAGGTGGCCGAGGATGGAGGAAGCAGAGGAGCCAGTGAGGGAAGAGAGGGGACAGCAGGAGAAGGCAGGAAGTTGATAAGGTGCGGCAAGCGTATATCAAAAAGGAGGAGGTTGGCCTGAGGACCTTGGACCGGGACGGTGCCATTTAGGTGAACATTAATGATGATTTTGGAGAAGTGGAAGGGGGCCCTGATAATGCGCGAAGAGGAAAATGGAAAGAGCACAGAGACTATGTGGGGGGTCCATAGGCCTGGAGAGGGAACGACAAAGAGGATGTTGGGAAGGGTCTGTCTGGAGGAAGCACTGGTATAGGTATCCGTGATAGGGAGCCCTGGGTTGGAGACCAGGATATCCCTCTTGAACTTCTTCCTACCTTAGTGAGAAGGATAGAATAGTCGATAGAATAGCAGTTAGAAAAGATAGAAGAGACAGAGAGCACCATAGAGGGTGCAGAAGGGTGAGTGGAAGGGACAGAAAGTGGAGAGTGATGCAGGGGAGACACGAGGGTGGAGAGGACACAGAGGAGGGGGGCACACAGAGGACAGAACAATGACAGAAAATCAGATGCAGTACATAGGCAAGTCAGTTGACAACGGAACCTAGAAGTAAGAATAGACAATGCAGGGATGCAGGCAGTACAAAGTAAGCAGGTTACCAGTAGAAACAGAACGACAAAACCAAATGATCACTAAGAGAACCTAGAATAGGGAAGAAGACAGCAGGAATGCAGGCACTACAATCTCAGAAAAAACAACTGTGGATAACAAGAATGCCAAGGAACAGAGCAAATGAATAGGGAACCTAGAAGACAAGAATGAACTAGGCAGGGATGCCAGCAATAATAAACGTGGATTACAAAAAACACCAACAAACAGCAATCAACCAGGGAACCTAGAGGGACAATCACGATCAGCATAGCAGGGATGCAAGCAATGCAATAACCAACAACTGCATACAACAAACCCTCAGATCAGTACACAATAGTTCAGGTGAAGTGGTAAGGAAGGAGGGCTGGGGAGGGGAAGACGAGGGCCTGTGGGGAATGTGTGGAACGTGTAGCTGAGTGGAGAGAGACATGCAAGGGGTCACATGCAGCCAAGGTGTTAGGGAGCACATGCAATCTAGGATTGCGAGGGAACGCAAGCGGCCTAGGAAGCAAGGGTGCCAATCAGCCTAAAAAGAGAGAGAATGCACGCAGCCTAAGGCATGAAGGGAGTGCACGTGATTGAGGATTGCGAGTGGAATACTTGCAGCTCAGGATAGAAGGGAACGCACGTGACCTAGGGCGCAAGGGAGCGCACACGATAGAGGATTGAGAGTGGAATACGAGCAGCCAAGGATGGGAGGTAACGCACGCGGCCTAGGATGCGAGGGAGCACACAATTGAGGATTGCAAGGGGAACGCAAGGTGCATGTAGCCTAGGATGTGAGGGAGCACAAGGACCATGGGGACAGGGGGGACAAACAGCAAGGGGGAGAAGGAGGTCAGGTCAGGGAGAAACAACGTGGGTGAAAGGATGAGAAGGGCACCATGTCAGGGTGGTTGTGTGGAGGAAAGCAAGCAGTCCCAACCCACAACTTCTTACCTGGAGGCTGCAGACAGGAGGGTGAGGTCATCCGCACTCACTGTCTACGCCGCAATCCCATCGCCACCAAACACCTGTGTCACTCAACACCACAGCCTTGTCCTGCGAGGGCTTTGCTGCAGATGGTCCGTACCTCAGTTATTATAGGCACGAATGGGTGGACAGGGCAAAGCATACTACCTGTAGTCGGGCAAAGCAAAGCATGCTACCTGTAGTCTACTGTGCACCTACGTCACTCAACACTGTGGCCTTGTCCTACGAGTGATTTGCCACACATGGTCCGTACCTCGATTCTTATAGGCACAGATGCGTGAACATAGAGAAGTGTGCTATGTGTAGTAGGGAAGCATCTCCTGCGCACCTGCATCACTCAACACTGTGGCCTTGTGCTGCGAGAGCTTTGTCGCAGAGAGTCTGTACCTCAGTTCTTATATGCACAGATGTGTGGACATAACGAAGTATGCTACATTTAATCGGGCAGCCTCTCCTGCACCCCTGCATTGCTCAATACTGCAGCCTTATCCTTTAAGGGCTTTGCCCCTGAGGATCCGTACCTCGGTTCTTATAGGCATGGATGCATGGACATACCAAAGCGTGCTACGTGTAGTCGGGCAGTGTTTCCTGCACACCTGCATTGCTCAACACAGCGGCCTTGTCCTGCAAGGGCTTTGCCACAGAGGGTCCGTACCTAAGTTCTTATAGGCACGGATACATGGACATAGTGAAGCGTGCTACATGTAGATGGGCAGTGTCTCCTGGGCACCTGCGTTGCTTAATACCGGGGCCTTGTCCTGAGAGGTCTTTACCACAGAGGGTCTGTACCTCGGTTCTTATAGGCAAGGTTGCGTGGACGTAACAAAGAGAGAGACATGCAGTCGGACAGTGTCTCCTATGCACCTGAGTTGCTCAAAACACCACGGCCTTGTCCTATGAGGGACATAACAATGTTCTGTGGAAAAGAACATAGAAGAAACAGATTCATAACAACGTATGCATTGTTTAATCAGAGCCTTAGCCCCCAAAGCAAAACCACACATTCAAGATAAACCAACTTCTCATGTATGACCAACATAACATTATATATGACTGGCTTTGCAGGAGATATATGCATAGTTAGTTGACATAAAACCACTGAGGCACACGACATCAGAGTGTAGGGAAATCTATTCAAAAGAAAGGGATGCAAAATATATGTAAAAGACATGTGCAAGTAAAGGGGCAGTGTTGGAAGCCCATCTACAACAGGAGTACATGTTCAAAGTATATCACAAGACATACAAAAGAAATCTCTTCAGTTACATGGAGGAATAAAGCAACCGTTCGTTAATTGGAGAAAAGTACATTTTGTTTTTTAATAGCACAAAATTTCATAGGAAAGTAGAAATCAAATTGGGCCTGTATCTTTCTGTTTCTTTCTTTAATGGACTAATAATCAGTATTAGAACAATAATCCTCCTAAAGAGCATAAAAAGTAAATATTTGACAGGAGATTGATTGCAAAGATAATGTTATGTCGTACTATTTGAAGTGACAATTACAGTGGGGAAATGTTGCTAATAAAATTACTTGTAAAAACTGCATTTGTGAATAAAGCTACCAACCACGGCTTGGACAGCCAAATTGCATTCCTTCCCCCAAGCTACAGCAACACTGCAACAGGAA
Organism: Ambystoma mexicanum; assembly: GCF_040938575.1. Classification (NCBI taxonomy): domain Eukaryota; kingdom Metazoa; phylum Chordata; class Amphibia; order Caudata; family Ambystomatidae; genus Ambystoma; species Ambystoma mexicanum. The sequence goes on along the minus strand of NC_090935.1, from coordinate 836,667,279 downwards.
AGAAGATGGCTTGCTTTCTCTTGAGAAAAGTGTGAACCCTGGCTTTTAAGCTTGACCATAACTTTTATGATACTGATTGTTGACTTGTCCTCAGAAACAGGCCTGGGAAATGAAAACAAATGTTTCCAATGTAAAACGTCCATCTGTGTCTGATCTTAGATTTACAACCCTTACAAATACAATTAATTTGCTCTGTGATGTGGTCCACTTTGCGTGATTTCAGAGAACAATTAGTCCATTATAAGCAGAACATGATTATTGAAATGGATTTTTTTAATTATTCCAGGAAGTAAGGGACGAACAAATTGACTTATAACCAAAGAGCAGACAACTTGCCGAAACAGGTGCTTTGGACAGAGGGGATTATTACCTTCTTTCAAAAGCCTCATTCACCTACCTAAAACATCTCATATGCATTTTGCGAGATGTAAAATTCCAGACTGCCTAGTGAGGTAGGAGCTGTAAGGTGTCTAGAAATCCACTCACCCAAATATTTCTGATCAGAAAGTACAACAGTTGTTATCCAACATAGAAGATTTCTTGTTCTTACCATTGAGAACGGAGGGGTTGGTTGCCCCATTCAGCATATCAGGAGGGGGAAAGAATGGAAATGAAAATACATCTCGACCTGAGCAAAAACATCAAGAAGAATTGAGAGACCACAAACTACTGAAATATAATCCAGCAGATACATTATTTAGCCCAATTGGCTGAAATAGAAAGTCAAAATATTCATCACAGGAAGGGGATTTTAAAGTGTCTTCTTACCAGTGAATACTTCTAAGCCATCTAGGAGAAGAAACAGTGTTTATTTTCAACCCTCCAAGGAGGAAACCCATTACTAAAGGACATGTGAAAAAGGGGTCTTGGGACAATAACACTGTGATGTTTCAGAGAAAAGAACAAAGGGGAACCTTGTGTGACATGCATCTAAAAGGCATTCCAAAATCAGCATTGTAAGGAGGGTCCAAATGCCATCAAAGACACAGAAAGGGCAGATCCTAAAAGAGTTACATCAAAGACCCCAGAAAGCAAACAAGAGCCATCCTTATCAGAGAAATGTGAAATAGCCTGTGTGTTAACATCTATAATTGTATGATCAAATGATGTCCTCATTTGGAGTAAAAATGAAATAGTCGCATGCACCCCTCTGCGAGAACGAACATGGCTAAATTACCTGTTATTTGGGAAGGAACCCACTCGAGAGTGAGCAGCCAGACTTTAGCTCACTGTACCTTTCACAGAAGGGAAATATCCATTTGCATATCAGTCTTTGTCCTACCCAATATGGGCACTCCAGCATTGAAATTCTATGGCAATTATCTTCTGACATGGACCCCTTGCTCACTGTACTCATATAGGCACAGCTCCACCTCACTGATGAGGCCCAACAATGCTGAAACACATGTTGGAGGTTGCTGTATAGAAGAGAATTGCCATAGCATTTTGGTGCTAAACTGCCCATGTTGGCAGGACAAATACAAATATGCAAATGGAAATGTCCTTTCTGGGAAAGGTACAGTGAGTTAAAGTGTGGCTGTGGAATCTTGAGTGGGTACCATCCAAAAGAACAGGTCATTTAGCCATGTGCGTTCTCGAAGAGTGGCGCCTATGACTATTTTTTTTATTGTTTAAGGGACTTTGGTTCAGTCACCTCAGGTTTCTGAGGGTCATCCAGACGTGGACAACTTGATCACTGTGCTCAGAGAGGCACAACTCCACCTCACTCATGAGGCCAGAAAGGCTGAAACACGTATATGGGGTTGTTGTTAGTACTCTTGTTCAGAAGAGAATTGCCATTGCATTTCGGTGCTGGACAGCCCATGTGGGCGGGACAAAGACTGACATGCAAATAACTATTTCACTTCTATGAAAGATACAGTGAGCTAAAGTGTGGCTGCGGACTCTCGAGTGGGTACCTTTCCTAAGAACGGGTCATTTATCCGTGTTCATTCTCTCAGAGGGACACTTATTTGCTAATTTGGAATAAGATATGACCGCAATAAAATTGAGAATGCAAAATGGAAGTTCTCCCCTGAATTTTCCGGCTTCTTTCCATGGCTGGACAACGAAAACCACCATAAATCGTTTACTTATAAGGCAGCCATTTCACGACACTTTTATACACACAGAAATCCACAAGGGGCCCGAAAAGCTTCATACAATATGGTGTTTGTTGCAGACCAATCTCCAAAAGAATTTGCCCAAGGGTTGATGTGTGCATTCTCGCAGACTTCACAGCAGGTAAACACCAGCAGTAGTGAGTTAATTACCAAATTTGTTCACACTCTTCCAAAATACATGGTCATTCAATTAGTGAGAGACTTTGTTGATTTGCAAAATCTAAAATGAGTGATTTTCCTAATTACAGGGATTTGTGTCTAAATGCCTACAGAAAGTGGCAGAGGTGCTCCTCCTATTACCATATAGAATGAACAAAAAAGGAGGCCGTCTGCCCAGTCCCAATCGAGCGATGCTCAACATGTCTTTCAAAATACAGACAATTCTGAAACAACTTCATATATGAGGCCACAGTAAATGGGTTTTAGACCGATCATAGGCTCCAGATACACTCCATGCAACAAGGGTGAGGGGAATCAAAATCAAGAAGCAGTTCCCAAGGCAAATCCTAATCAGAATTTCTCATGTGAAAGAAATCCAATACCCCTTACAAATCTGAATTTCCCGAACAGTTATCATTGCAATTCAAATTTCTGAAACAACTTTCCTCCTTCTCCTCCAGGTTTTGAGGTCAATAGAGCCTAGAGTCAATGGGATGGAGACCAAAAAAGTAATGGTCACACCAAGAATTTATAACAATACCTGTGTTACCTTCCTGGAGACGTGACAAGTGTTACCCTTCCAGGGAGAAACATAGGTATGACCAGAAATTCCTCCCTAAACCTTTGAAGAAGAAGAAAAGATCTCTTAACTTGAGTGACAGGTCAAGCAATTGACAGAAAACAATGGACAGATGTTGGGGTTCCAAAAGAACGCTTAGACTGCCAGCATTCCCCAAAATAGCAGAACATAAGGGTTATTTGCCCTAACAAGTCTGATAACATTGTCCTAGCGGAAGAAGAAAAAGGGGATATGAAGGAAAGGAAATGCCAAGCCTTTGAGGAAGCTTCCTTTCTGACCCATAAAAAGACCCCTGAATTAAATAAATGCTAGAAACTAGTAGAGACAACTCTTTGCATTGCAAACTAGAATCAAAAGAAAAGAGAAAAATAGTGACATTCCAAGAAAATCAAAATAAAATAGTCTCCATTGAAAGAGAGGAGAACATGAAAAACCCAAAAAAGAAAGTATTCGCTTTCAGAGATGGTGTGACACATCCTAAAGAAAAGTGGGTCAAATTAGAAGACCCCAAGTCTGATGGTATCAAAATAGAATGAGAGGTGTGAAGAAACCCCTAATTATAAAAGCGGACCTGATGAAATAGAAACCCTAAACCAGAAAGCCCAGAAACTGTAGAGGCACCCAGCCTCCTCAAGGATTCGGAAGATTGTCCTCTGAAAAGGGAAGGCAGCAAAGAGTCTGTGAAAAGGGCAGATACACCTACTCCATGGGACTCATTACAAGTTTGATGGTATCTCTGCAGTAAATCTGCTGAGATACCACCAAACAGTATTACCCTTACCACCACTTGGTCCTACGGAAAAACTGCAAGATTACAAGTGGTGGTAGCAATGTTAGTCGCTGGGACGGTAAGAGGGATTTCACAGTATTACCACTGACGGTAGTTCCACCAGCGGTCATAAAGCTGATTTGACCATGTTTGGACAGTAAGGTGGAGAAATTACCTCAGGCTTCTTGCTGGAGGTTTTTCCTCCATCTTATCACCTAACTCCTATTTGGGCCATGCTGTAATGCAGCGATAATGGTATTAACGCAACATTACCACTGATTCTTACCACACCACCCAACTTGCAAGGAGGCTGCATGTATTATCTCCAAATTTGTGTTTATTTCAAAAGGTTTCCGAACTAACTCACGTGAACTTGATCTTAATTAAGTAAGTGCATACATGATTGCAGACCAAAATCAATCTCAAGGAATAAATAACATCAAGAAAATTCATGTTGAGCTATCCAATAACGCACCCTTTCTTTGTAAGCTAGTCTCTAAAAAGGTAGATTCTATGCTCCTGTCCAGATACAAAGTTTGTGTGATTCATCAGCTCTGGAAGACACCAGGTCAGAGGCTACCTTGATTTCAAAACAAACCTTTGGCCAACTCAACCTAGGAAGGGAAGAGGAAAGTCATAAAACCAATCTCAAACCTTCCACAGAAAGAATATTTCCATCAATGGAATTGCGGATATGGAGATCAAAATTGTCTGACCTGTCTGCAATATACAATGATCGGCGTGTTTCCAGAGGGCACACCCTGTTTACTGGGGACCAATTTGCTTTGGAAACAGTCCCCTCTGATTGATTGTATCTGTGGTGTTTATGGTGTTTCACCTGTGTATAAGCGCTATACAAATAAACAATAGATAAATACATAACTATGTGTCTATGTTTTTTCTTGCTGAATATACTACTGACCTTTCTCATTTGAGTACTCATTCAAAGTACTATCAGGGATGCAATTCTAATTAATTAGTTGATTAATCTTGTATAATGCACTTAATACCGGAGACCACTTCCTAAGCGCGGGTTAGCGATCCAACCTTGTATTATTCTGCATTTTCTTGTTTTCAAGACAAACTCATTTCCCCTGAGATATCCTCCCAGTCCTAATTGTAGCCATGGCCTGTTTTATACATCACTGGATGGTAATGTCCCATAGTAAGTATGTTTCATGTGTGAGTCACTCAACTCATTTCGCTGACCTTGTCAAGAAATCTAATTTTCAGCTTCACCTCCTCAGAGGCATTCTCCTTTTCCTCACTTTCCCCCCAGAAACTCAATATCTGCTGAGCTCTGGGTCTCACAGGGCTGGATTACTGCAACAGCTTCTTTCTTAATCTGACTCTTTACTCCATCGGCCCTCTTCAACTAATCCAGAATAGGGCTGCAAGTCTTATCCTTGGCCATAAGCACAGGGACAGCATCTCTCCAGTCCAAAAATCTCTCAACTGGCTCCCTGTGTTTGCAAGGATCAAATTCAAGAACCTGTGCATCATCCACAAGGTTTTCTGGTACCGGGGAGCTCACTGCATCCAACTCTCTCTCCCTAAATTTCTCCCTGCTAGAGTCCTTCTGTCTTCTAGCTCTAACTCTCCGAAGGTCAGATGCTTCTCCAAGTTGAGAGTGGGGGGTAAATCTTTTTCCTTGGCAGGAGCCTCCCTCTAGAACAGACTATGTTCTCCTCTTTGACTTGAGCCGGAACTACTTAAGAGTTGAAAGCTTCTCAAGACCTTCCTTTTCTCCTTCCCTCTCCATCTCCCCTGCTAGTTTCCACCTACCTTAATGTCTGGTTGCCTGTATCTCTCATGTGCCTTACCGGGGCCAGGCCCTCCTTCAAACAGTCTTCCCCATCACCCTTACCAGCACTTGCCCTCAGGCACCCTTCCCCAACCTACCCTACTGAGTCTGGTTCACCCCCCTCCTTTGCACAAGTTACCCTCACCCTTTGTTCCAAGAGCAGTTGTCCCCAAGGACCTTCTTTAGCAATTGCCCTGCCCCTGGACTGCCCGTTCCCCTGCTCTTCTCCTCTGCACTTCTCCCTCTTCTCCTCCCTCTGCACTTCCTGTTACTGCACTTGCACGTTCCAAATGTCACAAGGCCTAGTAGGACCATTACTATTTTTTCTCTGCTGCAACCCCCTGCCCCCCTTTGTCTTATGGTGCCTGGAAACACGTTTCGATGTATAGGTGCCATACATATGTTCAATAAACCTTCCTAAGTCTTCAAAGTGGCACAAATGTTTAGAAGAGAAAGTTTACATGTTGTAACATTGGATTGTTGTGGTTTGTTTTACCTGAACAAAGATCAATCTTTTAATGAAAAGCTTTGCAGTGTGTTCTTACTTAACACACATGCAACAATATAAAATTCAAAGCGTCAAGCATAATAATTCCCACTGGTTGATTGCATCTGTGCTGTTTATGGTGTTTCACCTGTGTATAAGCGCTGAACAAATAAACAATAGATAAATACATAAATATGTGTCTATGTTTTTTCTTGATGAATATACTACTGACCTTTCTCCTTTGAGTACTCATTCAAAGTGCTATCAGGGATGCAATTCTAATTAATTAGTTGATTAATCTTGTATAATGCACTTAATACCGGAGACCACTTCCTAAGCGCGGGTTAGCGATCCAACCTTGTATTATTCTGCATTTTCTTGTTTTCAAGACAAACTAATTTCCCCTGAGATATCCTCCCAGTCCTACTTGTAGCCATGGCCTGTTTTATGCATCAGTGGATTGCAATGTCCCATAGTAAGTATGTTTCTTGTGTGAGTCACTCAACTCATTTTGCTGACCTTGTCAAGAAATCTAATTTTCAGCTTCACCTCCTCAGAGGCATTCTCCTTTTCCTCACTTTCCCCCCAGAAACTCAATGTCTGCTGAACTCCAGTTCTCTCTGGGCTGGACTACTATAACAGCCTCTTTCTTAATCTGACTCTTTACTCCATCCGCCCTCTTCAACTAATCCAGAATAGGGCTGCAAGACTTATCCTTGGCCATAAGCCCAGGGACACCATCTCTCCAGCCCTAAAATCTCTCCACTGGCTCCCTGTGTTTGCAAGGATCATATTAAGGAACATGTGCATCATCCACAAGGTTTTCTGGTGCCGGGGACCTCACTGCATCCAACTCTCTCTCCCTAAATTTCTCCCTGCTAGAGTCCTTCTGTATTCTAGCTCTAACTCTCTGAAGGTCAGACGCTTCTCCAAGTTGAGAGTGGGGGGTAAATCTTTTTCCTTGGCAGGAGCCTCCCTCTAGAACAGACTATGTTCCCCTCTTTGACTTGAGCCAGAACTACTTATGTGTTGAAAGCTTCTCCAGACCTTCCTTTTCTCCTCCTTCCCTCTCCATCTCCCCTGCTAGTTTCCACCTACCTTAATGTCTGGTTGCCTGTATCCCTCATGTGCCTTACCGGGGCCAGGCCCTCCTTCAAACAGTCTTCCCCATCACCCTTACCAGCACTTGCCATCAGACATCCTTCCCCGACCTACCCTATTGAGTCTGGTTCACCCCCCGCCTGTGCACAAGTTACCCTGACCCTTTGTTTCAAGAGCAGTTGTCCCCAAGGACCTTCTTTAGCAATTGCCTTGCCCCTGGACTGCCCGTTCCCCTGCTCTTCTCCTCTGCACTTCTCCCTCTTCTCCTCTCTCTGCACTTCCTGTTACTGCACTTGCACGTTCCGAATGTCACAAGGCCTAGTAGGACCATTACTGTTTTTTCTCCACTGCAACCCCCTGTCCTCCTTTGTGTTATGGTGCCTGGAAACACGTTTTGATGTATAGGTCCATCTATAAATTAGATTCACAGTCAGAGATGACTGAATCTAAGGTGTGACAAAAGTAAGTGTCTGTATTTAGTTCAGTTACAGGTACAATGACTTCCAAATTGGACACAACTAAGAAACCTCAGGAAAGACTCTTGGGAGACACCCACTGGCACCTTCTCTCTCAATTAGGCTCTCTTCAACTGCCACTCTCAGAACACACAGGAGGAGGTTGGCCTGAGGACTTTGGACCGGGACGGTGCCATTTAGGTGAACATTAATGATGGTCTTGGAGAAGTGGAAGGGGGCCCTGATAATGGGTGAAGAGGAAAATGGAAAGAGAACAGAGGCCCTCATTACGACCCTGGCGGAAATCGAAAAACGATGGCGGAAATGCCATACCGCCATCGAATAGCGCTCAGTGCGATTATGACCCGTCACCGTAAAGTACGATGCCATTAGCGACACCGTAGTGAACGCCAACGCTAACTGCACCAAGTACGCGCACGCCCGCCATGCCAAACCGTAATTACCACCATGGCGCAACGGTACGGACATGTACCTAACGCCATCAAGCATGGCGGAAAGTACCATTCCGCCATGGTGAGAAGTACGGCATCGCAAACCAACCGTAAAAGGCCCTACTGAGTGCCTGTACACCACTCCCTGGCCACATTGCACAACTCCTCGTAGGTGCAATGAAGTCACACAATGCAACCAGTGAAATGTACAAGTCACCCATGCATGCCAACGAACAAATGAATCTAGGGGCTCCAAGTGCCTTGTGAGTGGCCATCCATATTTGCCATGGCACCATTGCTGCACTGATGCAGCACAGGCATGTGAAGGTTCAAGTCCAGCAACATGAACTGAAATATGAGACAAACAAAAACAGGCCCCCCCATCGACTGACACCAGTGTAAGGCAACATTCAAAGCAGTATCCTGAGTGAGACTGCATCAGCCCTGTACTCCTGCCAGTAAACAAACCAACCATCAGCATAAGCATGTACCACACAAGTTGGCAGAGTGACTGAGCAGCCAGGCTCATCTCAAGAGGGGCCAATGGGAGCTGCAGGGCACAGATGGCACGAATACAGAAGCTATTCCAATGGACATGACCTCAGTCTCCCTCCAAGAAATGCACGCAAACACAGGCACCTGTGACCAGCCATATTCTGATAATCACATCATTCCACCAATCCACCTGGCTGACCGGCATCTGTTACACAAAAGCTAATCACCCGCCCCTGAGCATGACATCATTAAAACAGTCATAATGGTAGCCCCTATCCCTGACCACACTGGGCTTCGTAGGCAAACGCGGCCAGTACAGTACCACGCAACTATACTCAGAAGCCGGAACCCAATGCAGATCTTCTCACAATACATCGCTCCACAAATAGGAATATGCTACATTACTTGCAAAGAAGAACGCTACACGGTTAATATCAGAATAGAAATTTAATGCACAACAAAATCACCGAGCCCATACAGCCATTAGGTCATGAACTCCAAAATATATTTCATTATTGGGGGCTGCATCCGCAATAAATGACCAGCTTCTTCTTGTGTGACGCCCTGTTCCTTCATGGAACACAGGGGCTACATTCACGTTCAAAAAGGCAACATGGAAGCGCCTAGAACCGCAGGGCCGTCCCATTAGGTAGGCACTAGTCCAGCTGAAAGGTCGATATGTTGCTCCTAGCCACTAGTACTGCGTAAGGGCATGTGGCCCATTGGCGATCGTCCCATAAGATCGTAATGGTGCTCCACTGATTAACACGAAGCAGCAGCTGTCGGGAGTAAAAGCCATCTGCAGCAGTGGCATACAGATGGCAGCGGCAAAAGGGGAGGAGATACCTGTCACCCAAATGAAATGAAAAAGAATAGTATGGGCATCACAACTTCATTTGAATTACTCACTTCAATGATCACACTAAATCTACAGCCATATGCATGCTAGCCCACTCAAAAGGATTATTTCCACCCAAAAATCACTTGCGAATCATAACTATATAAATCGAGGTGAAAACACTATTACAAACGAGTCTTTGTGTGCATGCGTCTGTTAAAACAGAAACCATTAGATGGGATTAGTAACGTGCATAGACACAAGTGTTGGAAGGCGCGTCGAGACAGGGAGGGTTCAACAAGGGCAGATAGACGATGGTCCCACTATGGCAGCCCTGCATCACATAGCGCAGGGGAAGTGGATAGATTCCAAAAAGCCCTGTACATGGCAAACTCTCCATTAAATCATCTGTCCATGCATCCATACATCATTCCCTCATCCCGGAATGAAAACGCCTGATTATTTACTCACATAACATGTGAAATTTCCATTGAGTCTGTGCGTAATGCAGTCTGCAAAATCCACTGTGCTCCAGGCCGGAATTCCAGTGTTGTGAAGTAACATGTATTTGGGAACGTCCTGCCTTATCGTCCACTACGCTATTGCGCATCCCATACTATTCATATCAATCATTGCATTCTCGCCATGGCCCCTGTCCCAAGGACATTAAACAATAGAACGTTATATTTGCAGTCAGACCTGTGGGCGTCTCCTCGCCGCTAGCTGAAAACCGAAAGCGCCGTCCTTCGAATTCCTCATTTGCAACATCAAGTCGAAAAGGCATCTGTGACCGCTTGAAATCACAAATTCATCCATGTAGTGCGGCAGTGTGTGAAAATGGCAACTGGCTTCACTCACAAATGGGACGCCCCGCCCGTCGGTGAACCTCGGTACAGTGCTGCATGAGGGTCCACCGTTAATCGAGTACTACATTCCACTGACCCTTCACAAGTTTGTTCGCGACTGCAAAAATAGTATGTGAAACAATGGGACCATAGCAGAATGAACATATGAACCAATATTTCACTGCCATCGGGATCAAATACATGATTGTAATAGCAAGATGCCATGCGTCGAATTGCAGCGTTGTGTGCGGGACGTGATCGCCCAAAGGGGATTGCAGCTTGCACAGGTGGAATGAATCACCACAGGTGGAGGCTATACAGCCTGAAAACACATAAATTGCACACCCAACCCCCTCCCACAACCACACCCACTCCAAAATGCTACCGGCAGGACTAGCGATGTTGGCCCTGGGGGACCTGATAGCACTGCAAGTACTCCAACTTCAAGAAGAAGACGAACACCAACTACTACAACAACCGGCCGCACAGAGGAGACGCAGGAGGAGGAGGAGGGCAAGGCAGGGCCAGCAAGGCCCGCCAGCACAGCCACTACCACCACGCAGGCAGCCCGCAATCCCACGCCTCCGAGCACATCCGTTCAACCTCACGGATGAGCAGATCCACACCCTCTACCGTTTGGACCGGGACACCATAACCGCCATTGTGGACATGACACAGGCTGACCTTGTCAGCATGATAGATAGCCCAACCGCCATCCCACCCCTACTGAAGGTGGTGTCTGTACTCCACTTCCTGGCCACAGGCACCTACCAGCACACAGTCGGACAGTTGCATGGCATTTCACAGCCAGTGTTCTCACGGACACTATTGCAAGTGCTCGATGCCCTCCTGAAGCACGCAGACGACTACATCTCTCTACCACGCTCGGAGCAGGAAATTACGAACACAAAAGTGGGATTCCATGCACTTGGCGGCATACCGGGTTGCATTGGTGCCATCGACTGCACCCATGTGGAATTGGTCGTCCCACATGCCATGGAGGCCCAGTACCGCAACCGAAAACAATTTCATTCTCTTAATGTACAAATGGTGTGTGACTCCAACAGGATCATTACACATTGTTGTGCCCGATTTCCTGGATCAACCCATGATTCTATGGTCTTGAGGAACTCTACAATACCACGCTACATGGAGCGACACGCAGGGAACAGATCCTGGCTACTCGGTGAGTCTCATTTCATGCATGATAATGTGGGGTATGTGATGCGGCAATGACCTGGCAGGAAGGGGGGGGGGTGCGTACGTAGCAATGTCATTCCACAAACATCCTTTATTGTCCACATACAGGTGATGCCGGGTATCCACTGAAGAGATGGCTCCTTACACCACTCCGGAACCCACAGAACCAGCATGAGGAGGACTACAACCATGCCCACTCACGTACCTGTGTAGTCATAGAACAGGCATTCGGCCTACTGAAGACTCGTTTCCGCTGCCTCAGCAGGTCTGGCGGGGCACTCCTGTACCGCCATGAGAAGGTTGCAAAGATGGTCATGGCATGTGTCATGCTACACAACATGTGCGTACGTAGAAATGTGCCCATGCCCCCTGACGCAGAACTGCAAGCACCTGAAGATGGTCATGATGAGGGTGGGGATGTGGCAGCACCTCAAGGAGTCCGCGAGGCACAGGAGGGCCGTGACATTCGTCAGATTCTCATTGATTCATGCTTCTAGCACTCACGCCTGGTGGCTGATACATGGACACGGGACTTGTGGCACTGTGTGTGTCTGGAACATGCACAATATGGACTGTACGCCTATTAAGGCCTCGTACACAAAGATCAATGTCCACACATCTCATTGGATGATTGTGCAATGTTTATAGCATATGTGAAATTATGTTACACACCCCATCGACCCGCCACCCAAGTGAGCCCAACACACCCCCTCCACCCTCCTACCTCCCCCCCGAACACCAGTGTCCAAAGATGCTCATTGTCAGTGGGCAGACGCTATTGCAAGCCCCCTCTCCGGGTATCAGGGGCACCCCTGCCTGTGGAGCGCAGGTTCCTCCCAGATCTACGTTGGGGGCTGCCCTGGACGGAACCTGCAACGGATGATGTCTCTGCCTGCTCACGTCCATGCATGTCCCTAAGGGTTTGTGAGAGCTCAGTGAGCACACGGCGCACAGCGGCAAGTTCAGCACATACGTCTTTGGACGTCGCATGCAGTTCCCCCCTCAGGCTCTCGGTGCTTCTCTCCATTTGTACTCTCAGGCTCTCGGTGCTTCTCTCCATTTGTGCCCTTAGTGTCTCTGTACTTCTCTCCATTTCTGCCCTAAGTGTCTCAGTTGATGTTTCTATGGCTGCCTTAGTACCCCCACATTCATCAGCATGGTCCTTGAGGAGCGTGGCCAGTTGCTGCTGTTGCACGATCACCTGGTCGAGGGACTGTTGCCTCTGCTGTGCCATGGCCATTTGCGGTGGTGTCACAGAGGGGCTGATCACCTCATGTTGCCTTGCCACAGGGCTTGTGGGGGATGGCCAGTCGTCGTCTTGTGGGTGCCCCTGCGTGGTATCCTCATGGTGTACGGGATGAAACAAACAGGGGGATTGAGACAGGTCATGGATGGATCCTACATCGACATCCCCGTTTTCTGTGTCGGAGCATGCTGCCATTAATGCAGTGTCACCTATGGTGCTGCTGCCACCAGAAGCAGTGCCTTCTGTGGCATCCATTGGCGGGACCTGTGGTGGTGCTGTTGTGGGCATGCTGGCTGCTGGGGTGCCTGTTGAAGTTCCCTCCTGTGTGCTGCCACTTGATTTGTGCTGCTGCCGTGTCTTGATCCGTGCAGCTGAGGTGGAGGGTCTTTGGCCGTTGGTCTTGGCCCTCTTTGCAGGTGTGCTGGTAGGGGTGTCCTGGAGCTCGTCGTTTGAATCGGACCCTGTGGTGGAGTAAAGGAGGGCGAGCGTTATTAATGGGTCTGTGGAAATTGGAATGGCAATGTATCACATGCATTGGGGTGGTACCTGAGGGTGATTTGGGTCAGGGCCTTGGAGGTGGTTTCATTTTTGTGTGGAATGAGGATGCAGTTGTTTTGCAGCCTGCAGTTAGGGTGTGCCTGCTGCACGTGTAGAGGGTGTTTTTAGGATTTTAAATTATTTATGTATTTAATGTGACTTTTAAAGTGCGCTATCAGGCCAATGTATGTGGACGTTCTCCTGGACATGTGTTTCTGTTGCACTATGTGGACACATGGTACTTCACATGATTGGACATTGTGGATTTAGCATTGTTTTATTTGGGCCACCTACCTGATTCTTCTGATGTCTGCACTCCTTTCTCCATCCCTCCGACTCCCTCTATACTCTCCATTCCAATGGTGGAGGCACAGATTTCTTCCCATGGGGTCAACTTGATGGGTGATTCCGATCCTCCCCCGGTAGCTGTGGCAATGTTACGGTTGGCGGATAGTATGCTCCGTACGCGTATCCGCAAGTCGTCCCATCGCTTTCTGCATTGCTGTGGGTTGCGGGGTGCGGTCCCCACCACACTTACCCGCTGTGCCACCAGGGCCCATATGGCCTTCTTGTTCGCAAGTGCCGTCCTGGTCATTTGCGTCGAGAAGACGACGGCAGCATTCTCCTGGAGGGTCTCTGTGAGCACGGTGAGTTCCTCACGGGAGAAGTGGACCTGCCGCTTGCGGTCGCACACTTTTTTCGCTACTTTTCCCATTTTTATTGCTTTCACTAGGGTGGATGACGGGTTGGGATGTGTCTCAGGGTAGTATTTTTTATGGTTGTGTGGGAATTCTGATTTTATAGGTGTACGGCGTGCTGTTTCCCGTTCCGGGACCATGTTTTTACTTCCGTTTCCGTATATTTACGGTCACCGTACTTTCCGATTGCCGCTCATTACGGTGACCGCTTAAATGGGTGGCGGAATTGCACCTAGGGCGCCGTACGACGGCGGTGAGGGGCGTTTTGGGGACATTTCCGCCATCGCGGACTTTGCACTTCCGCCATGGCGTAGTGCTCGTGCCCGATGGGTCGGAATTAGCCGCACTTTACTCCGTCGTGCAATGGCGGAAACGCTATTTACGCTATGGCGGTCAGGTCAGTCACTTTCCGCCAGGGTCGTAATGAGGGCCAGAGACTATATGGGGGGTCCATAGGCCTGGTGAGGGAATGACAGAGAGTATGTTGGGAAGGGTCTGTCTGGAGGAAGCACTGGTATAGGTATCCGTGATATGGAGCCCTAGGTTGGAGACCAGGATATCCCTTTTGAACTTCTTCCTACCTTAGTTAGAAGGATAGAATAGTCGATAGAATAGCAGTTAGAAAAGATAGAAAAGACAGAGAGCACCATAGAGGGTGCAGAAGGGTGAGTGGAAGGGACAGAAAGTGGAGAGTGATGCAGGGGGGACACTAGGGTGGAGAGGACACAGAAGGAGGGGGGCACACAGAGGACAGAACAATGACAGAAAATCAGATGCAGTACATAGACAAGTCAGTTGACAACGGAACCTAGAAGTAAGAATAGACAATGCAGGGATGCAGGCAGTACAAAGTAAGCAGGCTACCAGTATTAACAGAACGACAAAACCAAACAATCACTAATGGAACCTAGAATAGGGAAGAAGACAGCAGGGATGCAGGCAATACAATCTCAGAAAAAACAACTGTGGATAACAAGAATGCCAAGGAACAGAGCAAATGAATAGGGAACCTAGAAGAAAAGAATGAACAAGGCAGGGATGGCAGCAATAATAAACGTGGATTACAAAAAACACCAACAAACAGCAATCAACCAGGGAACCTAGAGGGAAAATCACGATCAGCATAGCAGCATGCAAGCAATGCAATAGCCAACAACTGAATACAACAAACCCTCAGAACAGTACACAATAGTTCTGGGGAAGTGGTAAGGAAGGAGGGCTGGGGAGGGGAAGAAGAGGGCCTGCGGGGAATGTGTGAAATGTGCAGCTGAGTGCAGAGAGACATGCAAGGGGGCGCATACAGCCAAGGTGTGAGTGAGCACATGCAATCTAGGATTGCGAGGGAACGCAAGTGGCATAGGAAGCAAGGGTGCCAAGCAGCCTAAAAAGCGAGAGAACGCATGCAGCCTAAGGCATGAAGGGAGTGCACGTGATTGAGGATTGCGAGTCGAATACTTGCAGCTCAGGATGCGAGCGTACGCACGTGAACTAGGGCGCAAGGGAGCGCACACGATAGAGGATTGAGAGTGGAATACGAGCAGCCAAGGATGGCAGATAACGCACCCCGCCTAGGATGCGAGGGATGACCCAATTGAGGATTGCAAGGGGAACGCAAGGAGCATGCAGCCTATGATGTTTGAGCACAAGGACCAGGGGGACAGAGGGGACAAACAGCAAGGGGGAGAAGGAGGTCAGGTCAGGGGGAAACAACGTGGGTGAAAGGATGAGAAGGGGCACCAGGTCAGGGGGGTTGTGTGGAGGAAAGCAAGCTATCCCTACCCACAACTTCTTACCTGGGACTGCAGACAGGAGGGTGAGGTCATCCGCACTCACTGTCTATGCCGCAACCCCATCGCCACCAAACGCCTGTGTTGCTCAACACCACAGCCTTGTCCTGCGAGGGCTATGCTGCAGATGGTCCGTACCTCAGTTCTTATAGGCACGGATGGGTGGACGGAGCATGCTACCTGTAGTCAGGCAAAGCAAAGCATGCTACCTGTAGTCTCCTGTGCACCTACGTCACTCAACACTGTGGCCTTGTCCTATGAGTGATTTGCTGCACATGGTCCGTACCTCGATTCTTATAGGCATGGATGCGTGAACATAGAGAAGTGTGCTATGTGTAGTAGGGAAGCGTCTCCTGTGCACCTGCATCACTCAACACTGTGGCCTTGTGCTGCAAGGGCTTTGCCGCAGAGGATCCGTACCCCTCGGTTCTTATAGGCATGGATGCATGGACATAGTGAATCATGCTACGTGTAGTCGGGCAGTGTCTCCTGCACACCTGCATTGCTCAACACTGCAGCCTTGTCCGGCAAGAGCTTTGCCATAGAGGATCCGTACCTCGGTCTTTATAGGCATGGATGCATGGACATAGCAAAGCGTGCTACGTGTAGTTGGGCAGTGTCTCCTGCACACCTGCATGCTCAACACTGCAGTGTTGTCCTGCAAGGGCTTTGCCACAGAGGGTCCGTACCTAAGTTCTTATAGGCACGGATACATGGACATAGTGAAGCGTGCTACGTGTAGATGGGCAGAGTCTCCTGGGCACCTGCGTCGCTCAATACCGGGGCCTTGTCCTGAGAGGACTTTACCACCTCGGTTCTTATCGGCAAGGTTGCGTGGACGTAACAAAGAGAGAGACGTGCAGTCGGACAGTGTCTCCTACACACCCGCTTTGCTCAAAACACCACGGCCTTGTCCTGCTAGGGACATAACAATGTTCTGTGGAAAAGAACATAGAAGAAACAGATTCACAACAAGGTATGCATTGTTTAAACAGATCCTTAGCCCCCAAAGTAAAACTATACATTCAAGATAAACCAACTTCTCATGTATGACCAACATAACATTATATATGACCGGCTTTGCAGGAGATATATGCATAGTTAGTTCACATAAAACCACTGAGGCACACGACATCAGAGTGAAGGGAAATCTATTCAAAAGAAAAGGATGCAAAATATATGTAAAAGATATGTGCAAGTAAAGGGGCAGTGTTGGAAGCCCATCTACAACAGGAGTACATGTTCAAAGTATATCACAAGACATACAAAAGAAATCTCTTCAGTTACATGGAGGAATAAAGCAACCGTTTGTTCAGTGGAGAAAAGTACATTTTGTTTTTTAATAGCACAATATTTCATAGGAAAGTAGAAATCAAAGTGGGCCTGTATCTTTCTGTTTCTTTCTTTAATGGACTAATAATCAGTATTAGAACAATAATCCTCCTAAAGAGCATAAAAAGTAAATATTTGACAGGAGATTGATTGCAAAGATAATGTTATGTTGTACTATTTGAAGTAACAATTACAGTGGGGAAATGTTGCTAATAAAATTACTTGTAAAAACTGCATTTGTGTATAAAGCTACCAACCATGGCCTGGACAGCCAAATTGCATTCCTTCCTCCAAGCTACAGCAACACTGCAACAGGAAAGAAGATGGCTTGCTTTCTCTTGAGAAAAGTGTGAACCCTGGCTTTTAAGCGTGACCATAACTTTTATGATAATGATTGTTGACTTGTCCTCAGAAACAGGCTTGGGAAATGAAAACAAATGTTTCCAATTTAAAACGTCCATCTGTCTCTTAGCTTAGATTTACAACGCTTAGAAATACAATTCATTTGCTCTGTGATGTGGTTCCCTTTGCGTGATTTGAGAAACAATTAGTCTATTATTAGCAGAACATGATTATTGTAATGGATTTTTTTTTATTATTCCAGGAAGTAAGGGACCAACAAATTGGCTTATAACCAAAGAGCAGACAGCTAGCCGAAACAGGTGCTTTGGATAGAGGGGATTATTACCTTCTTCCAAAAGCCTCATTCACCTACCTAAAACATCTCATATGCATTTTGCGAGATGTAAAATTCCAGACTGCCTAGTGAGGTAGGAGCTGTAAGGTGTCTTAAATCCACTCACCCAAATATTTCTGATCAGAAAGTACAACAGTTGTTATCCAACGTAGAAGATTTATTGTTCTTACCATTGAGAATGGAGGGGTTGGTGGCCCCATTCAGCATATCAGGAGGGGGCAGGAATGGAAATGAAAATACATCTTGACCTGAGCAAAAACATCAAGAAGAATTGAGAGACCACGAACTACAGCAATATAATCCGGCAGAGAAATCATTTAGCCCAATTGGCTGAGATAAAAGTCAAAATATTCATAACAGGAAGGGAATTTTAAAGTGTCTTCTTACCAGTGAATTCTTCTAGGCCATCTGGGAGAAGAAACAGTGTTTATTTTCAACCCTCAGAGGAGGAAACCCTTTACTAAAGGACGTGTGAAAAAGGGGTCCAGGGACAATAACACTGTGATGTTTCAGAGAAAAGAACAAAGGGGAACCTTTTGTCACATGCATCTAAAAGGCATTCCAAAATCAGCATTGTACGGAGGGTCCAAATGCCATCAAAGACACAGAAAGGGCAGATCCTAAAATAGTTACATCAAAGACCCCAGAAAGCAAACAAGAGCCTTCCTTATCACAGAAATGTGAAATAGTCTGTGTGTTAACATCTATAATTGTATGATCACATGATGTCCTCATTAGGAGTAAAAAGAAAATCGTCGCAGGCGCCCCTCTGTGAGAACGAACATGGCTAAATGAACTGTTATTTGGGAAGGTACTCACTGGAGAGTGAGCAGTCAGACTTTAGCTCACTGTACCTTTCACAGAAGGGAAATATCCATTTGCATATCAGTCTTTGTCCTACCCAATATGGGCACTCCAGCATTGAAATTCTATGGCAATTCTCTTCTGACGTGGGCCCCTTGCTCACTGTGTTCAGATAGGCACAGCTCCACCTCACAGATGAGGCCCAACAAGGCTGAAACACATGTCGGAGGTTGCTGTTTAGAAGAGAATTGCCATAGCATTTTGGTGCTGAACTGCCCACGTTGGCAGGGCAAATACAGATATGCAAATGGCAATTTCTCTTCTGTGAAATGTACAGTGAGTTAAAGTGTGGCTGTGGAATCTTGAGTGGGTACCTTCCAAAAGAACAGGTAATTTAGCCATGTGCGCTCTCAAAGAGTGGCACCTATGACTATTTTTTTTATTGTTTAAGGGACTTTGGTTCAGTCACCCTAAGTTTCTGAGGGTCATCCAGACGTAGACAACTTGATCACTGTGCTCAGAGAGGCACAGCTCCACCTCACTCATGAGGCCAGCAAGGCTGAAACACGTATATGGGGTTGTTGTTAGTACTCTTGTTCAGAAGAGAATTGCCATTGCATTTCGGTGCTGGACGGCCCAAGTGGGCGGAACAAAGACTGACATGCAAATAGCTATTTCTCTTCTGTGAAAGATACAGTGAGCTAACGTGTGGCTGTGGACTCTCGAGTGGGTACCTTCCCAAAGAACAGGTCAGTTATCCGTGTTCATTCTCTCAGAGGGGCACTTTTTTGCTAATTTGGATTAGGAAATGACTGCAATAATATTCAGAATGCAAAATGGAAGTTCTCCCCTAAATTTTCTGGCTTCTTTCCAGGGCTGGACAACGAAAACCACCATAAATCGTCTACTTATAAGGCAGCCATTTCACAACACTTTTATACACACAGGAATCCACAAGGGGCCCGAAAAGCTTCATACAATATGGTGTTTGTTGCAGACCAACCTGCAAGAGAATTTGCCCAAGGGTTGATGCATGCATTCTCACAGACTTCATGGCAGGTAAACACCAGCAGTAGTGAGTTCATTACCAAATGTGCTCACACTCTTGCAAAATACATGGTCATTCAATTAGTGAGGGACTTTGATGATTTGCAAAATCTTAAATGATGATTTTCCGAGCTACAGCGATTTATGTCTAAATGCCTACAGAAAGTGGCAGAGGTACTCCTCCTTTGGATCTGGAATCAGGGCATTCAAAAATGCTCCTCCTATTACAACATTGAATGAACAAAAAAGGAGGCTGTCTGCCCAGTCCCAATCGAGTGATGCTCAACATGTCTTTCAAAATACAGACAATTCTGACACCACTTCATATATGAGGCCACAGTAAATGGGTTTTAGACCGATCATAGGCTCCAGATACACTCCATGCAACAATGGTGAGGGGAATCAAAATCAAGAAGCAGTTCCCAAGGCAAATCTTAATCAGAATTTCTCATGTGAAAGAAATCCAATACCCCTTACAAATCTGAATTTCCCACATAGTTATCATTGCAATTCAAATTTCTGAAACAACTTTCCTCCTTCTCCTCCAGGTTTCGAGGTCAATAGAGCCTAGAGTCAATGGGAGTGGAGACCAAAAAGGTAATGGTCACACCAAGAACTTTCAACAATACCTGTGTTACCTTCTTGGAGACGTGACAAGTGTTACCCTTCCAGGGAGAAACATAGGTATGACCAGAAATTCCTCCCTAAACCTTTGAAGAAGAAGAAAAGATCCCTTAAATTGAGTGACAGGTCAAGCAATTGACAGAAAACAATGGACAGATGTTGGGGTTCCAAAAGAACCCTTAGACTGCCAGCATTCCCAAAAATAGCAGAACGTCTGGGTTATTTGCCCTAACAAGTCTGATAACATTGTCCTAGCGGAAGAAGAAAAAGGGGATATGAAGGAAAGGAAATGCCAAGCCTTTGAGGAAGCTTCCTTTCTGACCCATAAAAAGACCCCTGAATTAAATAAATGCTAGAAACTAGTAGCGACAACTCTTTGCATTGCAAACTAGAATCAAAAGAACAGAGAAAAATTGTGACATTCCAAGAAAATCAAAATAAAATAGTCTCCATTGAGAGAGAGGAGAACATAGAAAACCCAAAAAAGAAAGTATTCGCTTTCAGAGATGGTGTGACACATCCTAAAGAAAAGTGGGTCAAAATAGAAGACCCTGAGTCCGATGGTATCAAAATAGACTGAGAGGTGTGAAGAAAGCTCTAGTCATAAAAGCAGATCTGATGAAATAGAAACTCTAAACCAGAAAGCCCAGAAACTGTAGAGGCACCCAGCCTCCTCAAGGATTCGGGAGATTGTCCTCTGAAAAGAGAAGGCAGCAAAGAGTCTGTGGAAAGGGCAGATACACCTACTCCATGGGACTCATTACAAGTTTGCTGGTATCTCTGCAGTAAATCTGCTGAGATACCACCAAACAGTATTACCCTTACCACCACTTGGTCGTGCGGAATTACTGCCAGATTAGAAGTGGTGGTAGCGATGTTAGTCGCTGGGACGGTAAGAGGGATTTCACAGTATTACCACTGACGGTAGTTCCACCAGCGGTCATAAAGCTGATTTGGCCATGTTTAGACAGTAAGGTGGAGAAATTACCTCAGGCTTCTTGCTGGAGGTTTTTCCTCCATCTTATCACCTAACTCCTATTTGGGCCATGCTGTAATGCAGCGATAATGGTATCAACGCAACATTACCACTGATTCTTACCACACCACCCAACTTGCAAGGAGGCTGCATGTATTATCTCCAAATTTGTGTTTATTTCAAAAGGTTTCCGAACTAACTCACGTGAACTTGATCTTAATTAAGTAAGTGCATACATGATTGCAGACCAAAATCAATCTCAAGGAATAAATAACATCAAGAAAATTCATGTTGAGCTATCCAATAACGCACACTTTCTTTGTAAGCTAGTCTCTAAAAAGGTAGATTCTATGCTCTTGTCCAGATACAAAGTTTGTGTGATTCATCAGCTCTGGAAGCCACCGGGTCACAGGTTACCTTGATTTCAAAACAAACCTTTGACCAACTCAACCTAGGAAGGGAAGAGGAAAGTCATAAAACCAATCTCAAACCTTGCACAGAAAGAATATTTCCATCAATGGAATTGCGGATATGGAGATCAAAATTGTCTGACCCGTCTGCAATATACAAAGATCGGCGTGTTTCCTGAGGGCACACCCTGTTTACTGGGGACCAATTTGCTTTGGAAACTGTCCCCTCTGGTTGATTGCATTTGTGGTGTTTATGGTGTTTCACATGTGTATAAGCGCTATACAAATAAACAATAGATAAATACATAACTATGTGTCTATGTTTTTTCTTGCTGAATATACTACTGACCTTTCTCCTTTGAGTACTCATTCAAAGTTCTATCAGGGATGCAATTGTAATTAATTAGTTGATTAATCTTGTATATTGCACTTAATACCGGAGACCACTTTCTAAGCGCGGGTTAGCGATCCAACCTTGTATTATTCTGCATTTTCTTGTTTTCAAGACAAACTCATTTCCCCTGAGATATCCTCCCAGTCCTACTTGTAGCCATGGCCTGTTTTATACATCACTGGATTGCAATGTCCCATAGTAAGTATGTTTCCTGTGTGAGTCACTCAACTCATTTCGCTGACCTTGTCAAGAAATCTAATTTTCAGCTTCACCTCCTCAGAGGCATTCTCCTTTTCCTCACTTTTCCTCCAGAAACTTAATGCCTGCTGAGCTCTGGTTCTCTCCAGGCTGGATTACTGTAACAGCCTCTTTCTTAATCTGACTCTTTACTCCATCCGCTCTCTTCAACTAATCCAGAATAGGGCTGCAAGACTTATCCTTGGCCATAAGCCCAGGGACAGCATCTCTCCAGCACTAAAATCTCTCCACTGGCTCCCTGTGTTTGCAAGGATCAAATTCAAGAACCTGTGAATCATCCACAAGGTTTTCTGGTGCCGGGGACCTCACTGCATCCAACTCTCTCTCCCTAAATTTCTCCCTGCTAGAGTCCTTTTGTCTTCTAGCTCTAACTCTCTGAAGGTCAGACGCTTCTCCAAGTTGAGAGTGGGGGGTAAATCTTTTTCCTTGGCAGGAGCCTCTCTCTAGAACAGACTATGTTCCCCTCTTTGACTTGAGCCGGAACTACTTAAGAGTTGAAAGCTTCTCAAGACCTTCCTTTTCTCCTCCTTCCCTCTCCATCTCCCTTGTTAGTTTCCACCTACCTTAATGTCTGATTGCCTGTATCCCTCATGTGCCTTACCGGGGCCAGGCCCTCCTTCAAACAGTCTTCCCCATCACCCTTACCAGCACTTGCCATCAGGCACCCTTCCCCGACCTACCCTATTGAGTCTGGTTCACCCCCTCCTGTGCACAAGTTACCCTGACCCTTTGTTCCAAGAGCAGTTGTCCCCAAGGACCTTCTTTAGCAATTGCCTTGCCCCTGGACTGCCCGTTCCCCTGCTCTTCTCCTCTGCACTTCTCCCTCTTCTCCTCTCTCTGCACTTCCTGTTACTGCACTTGCACGTTCCGAATGTCACAAGGCCTAGTTGGACCATTACTGTTTTTTCTCCACTGCAACCCCCTGCCCCCCTTTGTTTTATGGTGCCTGGAAACACGTTTTGAGGTATAGGTGCCATACACATGTTCAATAAATAAATAAAACAAGTCTCATCTTAATGTTTTGTCAGCACTGGTTGGTGGCAGACGCTTGTGCCTATGATTCTATTGGCCTTCAGCATGATGTAATCTGGGGTTTGCCCATCAGAGGAACCTATATAAGTCCAATACTGAGGTTAAATATCTTGTGGGAGTAAATTAGATACATGAATTGCCATGCCTTGGTTTCTTTCAGCATTGGCGAGCGAGAGCTGTGGTTTCAAAACCCTTATATTGATTATTCCTTGACTGGTGTCTGCCATTCACCTCAAATCCAGAGCTGAGTGAAAGACAGGAAGAGTCCAAGGCTTGAACATAGTGGCACTCACTTATTGAGTGTCTGCAAACTGTTTTTCTGGGTGGGTGCAAACATGTGACTGCGAAGTAAAGACCCTCTCAGTTAACTGGCAGACTGTTGCTAGCATACAAATGATATGTGCCTGTCAGGGTAGAGCCTTTGAGTGCACAGTGAGTTGTGCTCATCTTTCGTGCAACTCCACGGTGTACATATTACTGTCAAAGCAAGTTACCTGCGCAGGTCCCTTGAGAACATGCCAGCCAGTTGTTTAATGTTGAAAAGGTTCTTGAGATTTTCCATATTTATCTTTTATTTTTTTTATTTTTTATTTGATTCAGCTAAATTAAATCAACTGTTAAAAATGTATACATTAAAATAACATAATTAAAATGTATTACAGATATATAAAAATATTCATGTATTCCCTTTACCCTTCTCCTCTATCAGAGATCTAAACAATGTATTTCTAAAACTCCTTTGTGTGGACCTTTAGTTATAAGTAACACTGTACTTGTGTTAGCCCACCTACACTTGAATGAGTCCACCATGATTGCTAGACCAGACTTCTAGATTTTACAAACTTTTCATCCTGTTTTGACAAACTGTCTATGCTTAAAACAATTGAAGAAAGTAAATATAAACACGAGTTTTGGTGAATTTAGAGCTATAACGTGGTTTCTGCAAGGGATAGTAGGACAGCCGATAAACTATGGCACGTGGAAGTATTTTTTTTGTTGGAAAGAGGCAACATCATTGGAAATTGTTGTAATTGTCATCCAGGTGAATGCTGCAATGTAAGCATGGGTAAAACTACTCAGACATAGATCTCCTGAATATTGGCAATTTTTGTCAGGTCGACTTCCGCGCATTATAAATGGTTTTGAAAAAATGTATTTGTTGGTTTGTGATACAATTGTATAACTGAGGAATGTATGGTTTCATTTCATTATCAGTCATGTTTGTCAGTTACAGAATTTGCCAGAGCATTCAAGAAAAGGGCCTTTAATTGAGGGAGAGTTGGGACAATAAATTGGGCTTTGGTTGAGGGACAGTAAGGATATTACAATAGAATGTAGTTAAATGACAGGTAGAAAGCTAAAATGTGATAATGTATCTTCGAGTCTCTACTACTGAGTCTACTGCATACCCCTGCTCATTACATAAAGACACATTTCTTGTCAGTGTGCAAATGACACAACATTACTCTTTGGAATCATGTTCCCCATTTTTGGTGGCTAGCCCATACATATTTTAATATATATTTAGGCAGAAGGAGAAAATATTTGGTGTCTCTAAATTACCCTAAATGAATGTGCCATCGGTTCGTTTACATGGTAGGAGGAGTGGGAGGAGCTGCCAATCCCTGAGGACAGCATGTGGAAGATCGATGACAATCTTATTTTGCAGCGAGAGAGCAGGATACATTTGTGCAAATGGGCTGCAAACCAATCAGTGTCTGTCTGTTGAAGTGAGTGGATGAGACATGTGCCATCAGATGATACCTGGACGAGGAGCGGAGGAACCAGGAACCCCTGATTGTAGGTTATCGAAGATTCTTGCATGGCTGATTTTGCTTGGAAGGAGCATCACAAATGTGGGGAAATGGGGATTCAAAACGAGGACACATTTGCAACAAAATAATAGTAGCACCTTAATGAACCAGAGGCAGTGGAAGACATGCTGCATGTGGTCAATGGGAGATATAAGTCAGCTTACATTTCACACCACATTCTGAATCCTGGGTACATGCACACATACAAAGAAAGGGAACAGCATTTCACCAACACAATAAACAGGCACTAAGACTGTCACTTCCACCCACTATCTCAGGGGCATCAGGTGCAGGTTTCCAGATAGTATATACAGAAGATCAGGGAAAAACAGTACACAGAGATCCGGAACAGTGGGTGGAAATTGTAAATCCCAGGTCTCTAATGTCAGTCACTGCACCATCCACTTATATGTCAGATTGTAATGATGATGATTTAATGGGTGATAACCAGAAGAAAGAGCATGCTCTGGCATAGTCCAGAAAGGAACACACTCTTTTGCTTGAAAGCAGCAATACTTAGGAGAAAATGACACCACAGATGCAGAAACTGTACTATTAGTGGAATCTCAACCCCTTTTGCAGAGCCACATTGAGAAACAGACGTCCTGTCACACATCGGAAATTACATCACATCATTACATGACATCCAGAACACCAACAAAACTGGTAGCACTATAATCCCTATGTGAGCCACGCCTTTGTGTTTGTCCATTATGGTAGCAAAATGGGTGGCAGTACTTCAGAGAGAATAAACAGTAGCTAAATCTGGCCATGTGTACTCTCAGCAAGAAAATAGTGTGTTGAGCAAAGGAAGGGACCAAAATGGGCACCACCTATAAGTTGAAAACACTTTGTCGTCTTGTGGTAAAACTGTTCCACTGACGATACGTTCCTGGTAGAAGTATTTACTTTTGCAAACTCCAAAAGAAATTGTACAATTGGGATATAGGTATGGTAGGGATGTTACAGTAGCAATCCATTGGGGTAAAAAACTGTTTTACCATGGACATGTTCACCAGTTATCAGATATTTGACTGTATGTTGGTCAATGCACATTGAGTGACTTCACCTTCTACTAACAGCCAACAGGTTATCAGAGTAATTTAATGGGCAACAGGTGTGTGCAATTAGGCACCAGATGATGTTGTACAATGTTGTGCATGTAAGTCTTTTGGGCCAGAAACCACATGAGGCAAACATTGTGAGTAGGTGGCTAAGTGAAGGCACAGTGACTAAGGCCTAAGAAAATCCATTTGAGGGTTGTATACATTTTCCCTTCTTCCTTACAAGTTAGCAAGACAATGCATGTCCCCTGATTTGTGCATATTCATCACCTGTTGGCCATGCTTTATCGGCAATTGACAGCCGAGAAGATCAGCTCCCATTTCAGCAGGTCCTACCATACCATAAATGCACTGTAACACAACCTGAAAACCTCAGTGGCCACCAACTGGAACCATGTTTTAGGCATGGTGGACAGAGTATATAAGCAGTGAAAGGCCATCACAAATGACTGCAACACTCAGAGCAGAGGTCTAGATATGGATGTCTAACACTGTGTCATTAGTGGATGTTGAGAACTATCTGTTCCGGGCTAGAACATGATGATCCATGGGTAGTTTGATTTAAACATACCTTTGAGTACCTGCTGGCTTTCTTTGTGGACCCATGTCTCACAATGAAAGTGGCTGCTTTCCATCCACTTGTCCTTCCCAGTAAGCATCACTAGGAAGAGGAACTGTGCAAATAGGCAAGGATACGTTTTGCCAGTGCTTGCAACAACAATTCCAATAGTAATCGAGGCAAAAGAAAGAACACTAAGCAATCAAAAATTTGGCAAGTACACTGGGCATATGAAAACACCATTTTTGACATTAATGAGCAGTACATCACTGACACCTTTTGAAAGATGTGTAATCAGTACAGGGATAGCCTAACGGAAGGAGAGTCTGGGGCACACCCCCCTCAGTGACTGAGAGCAGCATGGATATTAAAGGTTTCTCCAAAGAAACAGGCATCAGACCATCTGTGTCACAGACACCTGATGCTTATCTACTGGGCACTTCATCCATAGGAAAGGAAGGTGACCCATCAGTGTATTGATACAACAAGCGGTCAGTGTGTGGTCGGAGATTGTTTTATTTGGTTGGAGCTATTGTCGCTATCTGCTTTAGAATCCATACAGGCCCACATGTTGTACAATTGACATCCACAAATATGAATAGTCACTTCATTGAGGGTGAATATGAAATTACATCTAGCCATAACAAAGCACCAGCTTGAATAATTTGAATGATATATGGGAGACACTAAAAAGTGGATACGGGTAGATTTATGGTTCATATAGTTGGGAAATGGATAGGCGTAGTAGCAACTGTGAAGGAGAGAATGAGAGATCCTGATCAGTTGCTGGAATGAACATGCCTTTGACTACTCTGTGAGCATTGTTTTTGAATCTATGTATTGCCTCATGATCACACCGCATATAAAAGGATTTTAGGTTCTCAGGCTCTTTTACAGGCTGTACTCATCCACCAACTTCTCTGGCTCTTTCACAGGTCAAAGTCACCCCCAAAGGTTCTAATGTTCTTTCACAGGCCACAGCCACCCAATACATTTCTCTGGTTCTCCTAGAGGGGGTAGCAAGCCACCAGGTTTCATAGGTTCTTTCACAGGGAGCATTTGTTCACTGAGATTCTCAGGTCTCTTTCTCAGGGCGCAGCCACACATCAAGGATACGTGACTTTTGCAGGGTGCAGTCACCAACCAACATATTCAGGTCTATCACAAGCCTCAGCCACCCACCACATTTCTCAGGCTCTTTAACATGTTACAGATGCAAACTAGGGTTCTCAGGTTATCCTACTGGGGGCAGGAAGCAACCACATATTTTGGGATCTTTCACAGGTAGCACACACCAAGAACACACCTACCTACAACCTCAGGCTCTTTTTCAGGGTGCAGTCTGTAGAAAAATAGCCTTCGGTCTCCAAATAAGCCGTTGAAACAAAATTGAAGGTCCACATGTAGAATGACAGATTCTTTATTGCAATGCAAATACGGCTAGGAGGACAAACGATTAGGAAACCAAAACCCAAAAAACCCTAGACCGCCCACATTTGGCTTCAATATTCAAAGACAAGAAACTCATAATTTTAGTACCCCTAGGAAATGACCTACTTGTCACATGTCATCCTGTAAATATCATCATGCAGATGAACCAATCATAATTAGTGAATTAGTTAAACCAACGACCTGCGGCAACATTTAATTGACACTTCTAGTATCCGTTCCCATGACTTCAGCTATTTGGTCACCCAGATGTTTCTCATATCTTACTGTTCCTCTACAGTAACATGTTTCTGCACCATTAGCTTTGCATTCCAGGGGTCAACAATGGACTGAAACTATCTTGCAGTGAAGGTCTTATGAAAAATATGTCTGTAAGCATCATGACTCTGGGGCATAATTGCTGGGATTTCCTGGATCACCAATCTATTCTATGTGTAGAGTGATTCAGATTCCTGCCAGGGGGCAGTATTGTTTCAGGCCTGCTTCAGTATTTTGACAGTGTATTGCTCGGCATGCAGCCTTATTCTTCATTAGTACAGGCCACTAGCAACACATGTAATTTACATCTTTCTGCTGTTCAGAACATGACTCATTACTCTTCAATGACGTTCAGTTTTCTTGTGTATAGTTCTGGACAGTTCTAGGGAGAAGGATGGCAAATTCTGCCTCTTGCATCAATGAGGACATGACTAATGTTGGCACTGTTTTGCATCCTATCGCGTCACTGACCTTATGGCATAGATCTCTTTGAATGCAGCAGGATGTTCAGGCGTAATTTGAATTGAACATGGTATTTAGCTAAATGGCACAAAATGGAGCCACATCCAGTGAAATCTTGCTGTACTTTCAAGATGTTCGAAGAATACTTCTGTGATCAACAACTAAAGTACTTAGCTGTTATGCTTTCTATCATGTATTTAGCAGCATAAACCTCACAATAGTGTTGGCCTAATGCAATATAATTGTGAAATAACCAGGAAACTGTGACATCATATGTTTAGACTAATGAGATTCGTGCAGCTTGTACATATATCTAGATTCATTGCACTATGGTTGCCTTTCTACAAGCCACCCACCAATGTTCTCTGAACTTTACATAGTGTACCTACTCACCAACATCTTCAGGGTCTCTCACAAGTCACAGCCACCCACTGATTTGTTCAGACTATTTCACATTGTACAGGCACCAAATAAGGTTCTCGGGTTCCCCACAAGGCACAACTGCCCACTAAGATTCTGAAGTCCTCCCTTATGGTGCAGCCATCCAACAAAGTTCTATGGGTCTTTTACAAGATTAAATCACAAACTTAGGTGTTGTGACAATTTTAAAGCCATCAATCACAATTCTTGGGCTCTTTCACTGAGAAAAATCCCCCCACTAATGGTGTTGGGCTTTCCCAAAGGACAAAGCAACCCACTGAGTTTCTTGGGCTCTGTCACAGGGTGCACCCATCCACCAAGAATAGCAGGCTCCTTCAAAGGGCACAGCCACTAATTAAGGTGCCCAGGTTTTCACACCCATCAAGACATTACCAAGGTTCTCAGTCTCTTTTACAGCCAGTAACCACCCTCTAGAGTCCTCATACCCTCCAACAATGACTTTGCTAAAGTTCCCCAGTTCTCATACTGATCAATGCCACCCTTGTGCATGGGGAGTGCCCCTGTGAGGCTAGTCCCTACTCCACGATTGTGTCATTCCCTCCCACTACACAATGTAATACAGGAAGGATGATGAAGCTCCACATGCCTCCTTTAGTTTTCTGCAACAAATACACATTCTAGATCCCCTCTCTTGAATGTATTGCCTGAAATATAGTCAATAGTAACCTTTGTGCCCCATTATATAGTCTAGCAGAGCCTGCCCAAAGACAAAAGCTGTTGTGGCACACCATCCCTAACCCCTTGTTTTCTACAGCACCAGCCACTGGCACTGATTGGGCAGGATGGACATGGTTGGGGTTATTTCATGGTGTGTTCATTGTATCTGCCTTGCTGTGCCTTTGCCCTGTTCCATGGAGGAATCCTCACCCTTCCCCATGGTTCTGAAAACACAGTTTCACAGCTCTACAATCCTTACAAACAACATCCATATGCAAGCATTGCTGTCTTCCATTGCGGTGTGCACACATGTCCCACAACCAAGAGGACCTTGTAAGCTATTTTGGGGCTTAGGTAGCCACACTTCAACAATAGTAGTATCCACCTCAAGCCACTTTTTGACTGCTTCCCCTACCCACTTCTCCTTACCCCCTGAGGGTGGTTCTCCACTCGCTGTGGCCCCTCTATGGGCCGGTCCTCCACCTGAGAATGCTCCTGATGGACAGTCCCCTCATCAGCAACACTGTACCTCTGTGGAGACAACTTCCTCCTCTATGGCCCCCAACTGAACAGGTAGCATCATAAACCCATCCATAGCGCTTGCTGTGGCCTCACACTCCCTACTTAAAAGGGGTAGGTCACCATGCTCTGCTACACTCCATTCATCTGTGTTAAGGAATGCGTCTCGCCGGCGTCATATTGCTGGTCTTCTCTGGTGTTCCATTCATGACTGGGCTGGACAGGATACTGATGTTGAGCAGCACAGAGAATCGGTTCAACACCCCCAGGAAGCAGAATACCTGGTGCTGTTGCACCAACACGCTACACCACAGAGAGCTTCCACTGTATTTATGTGGTACGGGGATAGTGCGAGGATAGTGCAGATACTGGCAGGGAAAGCTAGAAGTTGGTTGACTGTAGGCAGGTAGATTTTAGATGCCGAAGTCAGGTGAGAATGAGAAATATCCCATTCAGTCCAGGCAACAGGACAGTGGTGGAGAAGGACTGGATGCAGGGCAGGAATGCTTTATGGAATACCACAATCCAAAGGTATAGCAAGGTAGGCAGGCAAGCAGGACTGAACCAGGAGGACAGGCAGGTAGACTGGGCTTCGTAAGGTAGACAGGTAGGCAGGCAGAGCTGAGCAGAGCTGAGCAAGGCAGACAGGCAGGGAAGAGGTGAAGGCAGACACGGCAGGCAAGGAACAAAAGGACAACAACAAAGGTACAGTCTGAGCAAAATAAGATGCGCTTGGGACTCAGGGGAAGGGGTTTAAATAGTGTCCTGGTGCCAGAACAAGGCTCTGAATAGTTGGTTGGAGTTTTGACAACAAACGGTGGATCTGTAAGATCGCACATGCACAGACTATGGGGGCTGGGCCGCCACAAATGCCTGATGAACTTGGCAGCACCCATGAAACTCCAGGGTGCCTGACTGGCGCATATCCCAGTCCTTCCAGTACCCAAGCACCACCGGTAATATAAGCACCAGGACGGGAGCTATAGGTAATTGAGTGTGGATAGATGCATGTTAGTGTGAGAATATGTCGCTTTTGTGTTTGCAGAATGTGGAGTGGGGCATAAGGCGCGTGTGTGAGATGTGGGTTGCATGGCATGAAGCTGTGTGACACCATGCCCCTCCCATGTAGACCATGTGCACCTTCATTCCAGGTAAAATGCTGGTAGAAGTCAGGCACCAAACAGGGGGCATGAATGAAAGAGGATGGTTCCCAAGAATGATCCCATGTGGCGCACCCCTTCCAATCAACCAAATAGTATAAGCAACCACATCTGATATGGGAATCGCTCATGTCATGCACCTCATACTCAGGGTAATCACTGTGTGTGATGGGAAGAGGCCGAGGAGGGAGGTGACCAAAGGATTGGGCAAATACTGTTTCAAAGGGGAGATGTTGAAGACAAAATGTATGCGCCAAAAGGGATGCAAAAAGAGTTGAAAGATACAGGACCCACATGATGCATTATGCAAATGGGCCAAGGAATTGGGGCACCAACTTAGTGGGTAGATTGTTTAGAGGCAGATGTTTTGCAGACAACCACACTTTGTCTCCCATCTGTAAAACAGTTTTGGAGTTCGTCTAATAGCTTCTTGTTAATGGCCTGCTTCTAATGGGTAAGGATGGACTCCGCTAGAGGATGCTGGTCACGGATCTTAAGAACCATTTTGTCAGCTGATAGGACCATGTTGGGAGTTGGGTTATCCATTGCACGTGAATGGACTGTGCCCAGTGGCTCAGTGTAGGGCATTGTTATAAGCGATCTCAGCCATGTCTAGATGTTCAGTTTTATTGTCTTGAGTGGCATTGGAGTAGCAACACAGGTATTGCGCCAATGTTTGGTTGTTATGTTCAGTTTGACCGTTCAGCTGAGAGTGGCAACCAGAACTTAGTGTAGTTATTTTTAGGTGTTGACATAGGGTTTCCAAAAGCGTTGGATATACTGTGTTCTTCTGTCTGAGATGTATTTCTAGAGAAGACCAGGAAGTCGGATGTCTCATATACAAAGGACTGTGCCATCTGGGCTGCTGTGGTAGGTTTTGGCAAAGGAATGAAATCCACCATTTTGCAAAAGCTATCAACCACCACCATAATACATGTGCAGTGATGGAATTTTGGAAACTCAACAATGAAGTAATTTGCAATGGTATGCCAGGGGTGTGGTGGTTGCTCCAGGCATTGCAACAACTCAATGGGTTATTTCCTATCGGTCTTGGTCTTGGCATATACCGGGAAACCAGTAGTGCATTGCTTTAAATGTTGGACCATTTTGGGCCACCGAAATTGTCCGGTTAACAGTTCGAGTGTGGACTTTCTTCTGCGATGTCCACCCGTACGAGAATGGTACTAATCAGCCATTAAAGCAGTACGAAGGTCCCTTGGTGGTCGGTACAATTACCAAAACGGAAAAGTAGACCATCTGCCGCCACTATACCATGTACTTTGACCAGGTCTATCAAAGCTGGTTCGAGGTCCAAGTGACATCTGATGTGTTGAAGGTAAGGTTTTACGGCCCCCGGGAAATGTTTGGAGGGATCAAGCCGACTGGACTTGATTTGCTACTTGGCTCATCACCAGAGACCTTGGCAATGTATCCACTCTTTTATTGTGGTTACCAGGAATATACATTATGTGGAAATCATAATGTGAAAAGAAGAAGGCCCAATGGGCTTGTCGGCTGTTCTGGCACTGCAGAGGACATAGATACTGTATGTTCCTGTGATCTGTATTAACTTCAACTGGGAAAGGACCTCCTTGTAAATGGTGCTCCATTCATTAAAGGCTTCTCTATCGACTAGTCATTCTTTCTCAATCAAAGCATAGTTCAGCTTGCTACTATACAGCTTCCTGCAATAATAAGCCACCAAAAGTTCTTGGTATTTGTCTGGATCCTTTTGAAGAAGAACAACACCTATAGCCCCACGTGATGCATCTGCTTCAACTGTACAAGGCTTGGTATCATCAGGATGATGCAGAATAAAAACAGCCACAAAAGCCTGTTTAATACATTGAAAAGAGTGTTCCACTTCACTCGACCATAAAATGTGGGTTTTGATGCTTAAGAGACGAGTCAAACATAAAGTAAGGTGGGTGAACTCAGGTATGAAACTTCTGTAATAATTACCAAAAACAGCTGTTGCCAATTTTCCTGTCAACCCCCAGGCTCTATTTGCAGGGAGTAAAGGTTGACCCACCATCTGCCTGAAATAGGTCTCACAAACTTCATCTCCTTCTCATCGCGTTGGAATTGTCTTAAGCCTAGTGCACCAGCTCATCCATCAATTCTGTTTATTTCACAGTAGCTAGACCTCAACACACTCCTCAAATGAGACGCTAGCCCCAAAAGCCAATCAGAAAGGCAGGGAGAGTGTCCTTACTGCAGAACCATCAATACCAGAGGGTGGCACTCATTATAAGTATGGCTGTCCGGAAATATGGGTGCTGGTAGCAACATACTGGCACCCTTTCCATCCACCATACTACAACACTGCCGGTAGGGGCCACAGATCGCCAGGCATGCCTGACCTGTTGGAATTTCAGGCCCCTAGCGGCATGTTTTTTTGATGAAGCGGGTCTCCATGGAAATGGGGATTTACCACTACCGCTGCCACTTGTGATATCCCAGTGGCAACGGGACATCAGGCGGCTGTAAGGGTGTTACAGTGTTGCCGGGAACCCACTGCCTAGCAGCGGGTTTTAACGTCAACCCCGTAATGATCCCCAGTGTCTGACGCTGCCTGAGGCAACGTGCACCAAACCCAAACAATATCGGAATAAGCCCATGTGCACAATCAGGTTACGTCTGGGAGAACAATGACAGAATAATGCATGCCTTGATTGACAAATGACCACAAGGCAACGTACATGACTGATGCTCTGGATGACACTACTCCACTGCAGCACTCACAGAGCCGGCATCCAAAATATTTTCTTACAACATATGTTTTAAGAAAATATGTGTTTTCTGTCATCATCATTTTACCCATTGTTTTGTTTATTCCTCTAAGATCTGCCACTCTTAGGGATAACCAGGATGGATTCCCCTTGATATAGCGTTTGGCAAATGAATTGCCACCCAAAAGATGCACTGCGAAGACATACCACATGTGGGTCACCACATTGAACAGAGACTTTGAGGTAATAGTATACTTAATAGAGTCAACTGAGAATAAATATTGTTTCAAACAAATAAGCAAAATGATGCAGTATTCTGCAACATGCACTAGATTGGAGATGACATTAATAATGTTTAAATGATATGCCAAAACTCACCTGACGTCACAGATTTGAGTCGTTTGGCACACATCTGGTAGCAAACATTAGATAAACATGTTGGGAGAACAATACATCCTTGTACATGCAAATGATGTTCATAACTACTGTACCTACCATCAGCACTCAAAGTACAAAGGTTGGTGCGTGTTAAACACACTGGATCCTTGAAATGCAGCCAATGATTGCAGGTATTACTTTGCAATGTGCAGTATCCTGGTGGTTTCTCACACACAGCATCGCCTCTGGGTGTCTTTCTGGTCTTTCATGTTGCACCGTCCACTGTTTTCATCTCCTCATCCCACTCTGAACCCCATTTCCTTGGAGCTCAGCTGAGTCCACTTCTGTTCACCTTTTCCTGCCCCTGAATTGTGGAAGGAGAATTTGGATGTCTGTCTACCTATACTTGCCACACATTAAGTTAATTGTGGCCAATTCAGAATGATTTCTGTAAATGTTCACAAATCAGATTTCATGTCGCACACCTGTTACTGTGACAGGGTTTTAACAGTTTCATTGCCTCAGAGCCCGGGCAACAGAACAAACATCGCATTGCCCTAAACCCAAGCTAAAAGCCCTTGCTTCACTGCAGTCTGGCGAACGGGTGTGCAAGCCAATACATCCTGCACCCTCAGTGACAAACGCAGACGTATTGTCAGACCAATTAGATTGAAAACAGTCACAATGCTTATAAGCCTTAACCTTAAATAACTGTGAAAGCAGAGGGCACCTGGCAAGCGGCTTCAAGAAAGCAAGGACATCATCTTGCTTGCTTAGGCTACCAATGCCATGAGTAAATACGCATCTCACATTTAACATGTCTTTAAATGGAATCACTTCATTTTAGCTCGAATATCGCAAAGAACATTGTTATGAAGTTTACGACACCTGATGAGTTAACCATAATATTAAATCATCATCACAGTTCCGGTACAGTATCTGTTTAACAAGCATAGCTGCATTTGCAGATTTTGCAACTCCAGTAAAACGAGTTAAATGTGTCAACAACAAAGAAAGGAACACTAAACAGGTAAGGGAGAGCATAACCAACACGTCGTGCTGCTCACTTCCGCCGGAGGAGTGTTGTAACATGCATTGCACAATGCTATCCCCTGAGTGCTTTTGTGACTGAGAAAGTCTTAGCTCACTACTTGCGCTGTGGCTGAAGCATGAGCAGGTAGCAAGGCGCCACGAGTATTGAAACGCCGTGGCCAGTTCGCTGTGCTCATTGAAGAGCTGGTAAAGGAAGTTGCTTCGGGACAGTCAAAGTAATCAGGGGGTCCGTTTGTGATTACTTGTACTGGATGTTTAGCAGAAACAAAGTTACAGAGCAAGCTTACATAATAATGTTACACGAAACGGACGCGGCATGAGTGAAGTATATCATAGTTACAGTTGCTGTAATGTTTTAGCCTTAGAGTGGCCAGCATGAAACACTACTTTCTTGTGAACACTATCCCAAAATAAACATACAGCAAAAGGAAATTGGTTGATCAGAGGGACCGAATGTTATGAGTTCATTAAATGAACATGTCCTATAGGTTCAACCAGTTGCTCTAGGATAGCAATGTGTGCATATTGAGATACATCTAAGTAAGAGTTTGTGTTCTGAAAAACTGCTGTATGGATAAAGCACATTTTGCGTTGCGTCTTCTTGAAGAGTCTCCAAGACTCGTCCTCAAGAGCTACATTTAATTCATGTTTCCCGCATATCCACGCAAAATGTAACTAAATAGACATGCCTCTAACTGGGAGTTATTTACATGGCCAGCAGTTATCCTGTACACCTTGCAGTTTCTGGGCTCTGGGAGGCCTGACCAGCGCACTTCTCTACCGGACTCTGCAATGTTCCTGTTAAATTAGACTTTTATGCTGGACTCCCCATTGTATCCTGTTAAATGAATGGACTAGAAAAGAGAATCACCCTAGTGGTTGTGTGTTGCAATCGCTAATCCGTCAATGCTCTTGCTATGACCAGTGCCAGTTCCTGCGAAATATGGTATGCCATGAATGTTTGCACATCTGCGCCCATTTGAAATGTGTACAGTGCATGCTTCTGCGGGCACGATGACCCATCTTGAATTACAAGGAGAAGGCCTTTAAATTCAAAACACTGTGATCCACCGGTTGCTTCAGCAGCTACTAAGTCAGAATTTGGAGCCCACAGAGCCATGCTATGTTTCATTGATAGACATGTTGGGTGACCAAAGAGCTCTGGGTCCAAGTACTGCAGGTACCTGTTTCAAACATAGTGACTGAATGTGAATTGGTGACATCTATGTTCACATTACATATCCACCATTAACCTATTTTAAATAATGTTTGGTGACCATTTAATTTCATTCCTCCATAGCGGTACATGAGATCTTCCATGAATTAACAGTTGTGGTGTCTGACTCTGTGTTGTCGGATACAATTCTTCTTGAACACATACACTTCAGAAAATATATTCTTCGAGTATGTTGAACGAGCTGTATTGTTAGTGAAAAACAACTTGTGTAACGTGACCCGAGTGGCGACAGTAAAACAGTCTAATAACTGTATTGTTAAAGGGACTGTAATTAATGTAATATCCACTGCACGAATATATTAATATTTCTGCTTGCAGGTTTTCATTAGAATAGGTTGTACAGGCCGGCGGTTTAATGTCTAGTGGGCTCCATATATTATGGTTAATCTTTCAATACTGTACCTTTAAAGTGCCAACGGCTAATGCATTACTGCTATAAAATCAGAGGGTTGAACTCAGCTCTGGCTGAAATGAGCAATTAAAAACAGCAGCCGCCTTCTGACATGGTTTATGGAAGAATTCCCAACCCATTGCCTCATGATTATACAGAGGCGCTAAATTTTATAAAGCGAGCGGTTTGTCTATGTTGCACATTGGTACATATTAATATGTCTATGCACACTTTCTATTTCTTTATGAATCATGGTTGATGAAAATGCATACACGAAAATCCAGTTTACATTTCAAAGTGTGCTGAGTTATTCTGCAAATATGACATATTTGTGTATTACAATCATGCATAGCACCCTCCCCTTAAGGAACCAAAACAAGGAAAGTAAATACGAGCCAGTCTGTTTATGACCTGATACCATAACATAAAACATATACTAATGTATCCGATCCATAAAATCTGACTGGTGAATCAAGGATGCCTGCCTGTAAAAAGAGGTTCTACAGTATGATCATTTAATAGCATTGCAGACTGGTGCAGGGAAACTTGGGTTTAGACCCATTTGTGTATCCAAATGGGGTAGGTGACAACATTAAGAGTTTCTCAAACACCCCAAACAGAGGGACTATGCACCACAACTATAGTATGTGTGTTTGACGAATTGCATTCTGCCAAGGATGAGTAGGGATGCAATGGCCCACTCAGTCCTAAACATCTACAAACCAAAACAGAATGCAATCTTAAAGGTAAAACAGGGAAAATCAATAGATAAACCACCATTGCCTTTTGTGTTCATGTGGGCCGAGGGAAGGCTATAATCTCAAGAGGGGTGTTAAGGTTAAGCAGTAGTGACCCAAACAACACAGTATCACAGTCCAAAATAAAGAGAATGTCTAATCAAGGTTCTAAAAAAATATAAACACTTTAATTAAACACACCATCTGCACGTACAATGAAAAGAGATTACTATACAAAAACCCATCCCAAAGGTAAGAACAGAGAAGATGCAACAGAATGGAGAACGTAGCACTCTGAGCGTATTTCCAAGAGTGGAAAGTAAGGTACTGCCATAATAAGGATATCCCGATGAAATCAGGAGCAATTGTGACCTAACCAGTCTCTATGATCCAAGTGGACAATGCAGTCAGTTCAGTGTCACGAGTACCTGATTTCAGTTCTTGGTGGGCTGACACATCAGGACTGGTGTTGACTGATGATGCAAGCAGAACAGGCTCAGTTCGGGCACGTAGGATCGTGGAGGACTAGGAAGCAAGCAGGTGTCGAATAGTGGCTCTTCAAAGACGCAGGTCAGGGCAGTAACAGTAATGCTTCACATTTGGCCAGGCCGAGTCAGGATTTAGCCACTGGCAAGGGTCAGCAAGTGATGATCCAGAGGATCATCTCGGTGGACGACAGTCGCTAAGTGATTAATTAGGTGACAGTTCACAGACTGGTTAGGCAGAGCCATGGTTTAACCCCCGGATAGAGCAGCAAGTGACTTTTCTGGTGATTTGGTTCAGGCCCTTGTGTTGCACAGTGGCTTTGGGCCTAGAAGGTGACATGCTTAAATAGGGCAAGAGAATTATGAACGCATGCAAATGGATGTAAATTCGGAAGTAATTCCACGTTGAAATTAACCGAAAGTTAATACAGGCAATAAAAACATTGTTTGGGTTTTAGTCAAAAACAGAGTAATGCACTACGTACAGATAGACCCACAAAATGCATTGGAATCATTGCTAGTAAATGAACTAGCTTCAATTATTTGGATTGCATTGTATGAATATGTATTCATAAATTGGATTTTTAATAATATTAATAGATCCAGGTTCGGACACAAAAAACAAAACAAAAGAAACACAGGACCACTAGATCACCATAAAGTCTATTTTTTTTGTTTTATTTGTTAAGCTTCGATAGGACACAATGCAGGATCGAGCTGGTTTAGATGCAAGCAATACTTATGCTGGTTGGAGGAAAGCAGACACCAGAGCCAGCACTTCCTTATATTTTGAGATGTGGTGAACATGGCATGGCCGGTTCGGTAGAACAGGGAGCTTTGGCTGTTCTGGCCTTCCAGTTGCTGTGAGGCTTCTGCAGAGAACTTGAGGACTGGATGCTTCTATGTAGGGTCTGATCCCCTTTCTTAGGTGATACGTTACAGAGTGGTTGGTCCTGATCCACAGCACTGGCCACTCCGATGTGCCGTGGCAGTAGTTTGTGGAAAGATCTGCCTTCTGTCCTGGATGGCTCCTTCTTATCCTCAGTCTGGGGGCTCTGGAAAATACAGCTGTTTCAAGGGAAGTTCAGTGAGAAGATTCAGAAGAACCGAGCCTTAGAGGATTCTTCAGTAACTGAGTGAATCTGCTCAAGGGCTGAGGGACCCCTTCTTTTAAAAGCGAAAGTCCCCAGGTGATTGGTCTGAAGCTAGCCAGCTTTATTGGACCAATCCCTGCTCCTGGACTGAGTGGACTTTGCCCCATTGATGACACACCCAAAGTGCTTTGCTAGAGGGGAGCTATAGGAGACATGAAAGGGGAAGTGAAGCAACGAGAACAAAGACGGTGGAAGACTTCTTCCAGTGACCAGAGCACTGCTATCTATCCTACTCCCACCCTGTTCCCTCCTAACTGACAATAAAGACCGTTAGACATGCAGCACACTGCTGTGAGTCTAATTCTCCTAAATGGGTTTGCTCCTTTGACAGCTGGGCTAAGGACAGCTGCCTGCTGTTTGGCTGTCTCTGGGGGAGTGTTAGATATATTCCATATCACTTTCCTTTTTTCCATGGGCTAGGCTAGACAGCAGTAGGCTTAGTACTGCACCAGGTTTTTGAAACACTGCATACCATGAATTGAACAGACCACACAATAATAAACAACCACACATGCTCATAGTTTTACTCTTTTATCTGCAAACTTGTATATCTCTAAGCAAAATCACAGACACTTTCATAGGCATTGGTTGTAGGCAAGAAAACAATATACATCAAAAATGTACACGGGTGAGGGGTAGAAAATGAATCACATTTCAAAACACATGGAATTCCTGTTTATTCTGAGAAACCCTAGCTGACATGAATTAATAATGTGTATAATACAGCCTTAGTTGTGCCCATCCCTGCTTATTATTAAGTTAGGGAACAGATTAGGAGATACCCTATCCAGCACTTTGACTATGAAAGCAAATGCACTATAGATACAGCTTTTTCTGCGTTCTACTCTTCAGGGCTTCATCATCTGTCCACTGCCTGCCAGCACAGGAGACCCTGCAGTGCCTCAGCACCCTTACTGGCCTCGAGGATCCTCCATAATGGCTGCCGAGTTTGGCGGACTCATCAGCTGTTTCTAGTGATGTGTCGAGGTCCTGCCTGATTGCCTGCCAACTTTCTTTCTTGAACTACAGCTCCCGGAGCTATCAGGCAATAGCTGGCCCCCTCGAGGGCCCCATTATAAAAGGCTGGTGCCAGCATTGCTGGACCTTTCTACTTTCTACTCTTCAGGGCTTCGGCATCTGCCCACTGCCTGCCTGCACAGATGAACCTGCACTGTCTCAGCACTGTTACTGACCACGATGATCCTCCATGATGGCAGCCTTTTTAGGCAGGCGCATCAGCTGTTTCCAGTGATGCAACGAGGTCCCATCTGATTGGCTGCCCGCTTTTTTTTCTTGAACTG
Source organism: Ambystoma mexicanum (assembly GCF_040938575.1). Lineage (NCBI taxonomy): Eukaryota > Metazoa > Chordata > Amphibia > Caudata > Ambystomatidae > Ambystoma > Ambystoma mexicanum. The sequence goes on along the minus strand of NC_090935.1, from coordinate 836,626,278 downwards.
CAGCCCCCAGAACTGGCCTCCATCTAAGGGCCAGGGCTCCCCCTGCCTGGCCCTGTCGGAGCTGAGGGAGCACCCCTCCCTACATTTTCTTTGCATCACTACCAACTTATTCACACAGACTTTGTCCCCAACACACTATAACCTTGATCAAAACCTTGATTTAAATTACCCTGGTGTGCAATATGGCTCGCATTGGCTCTCCCACCTTCCATGGACACTGTGCCTGCTCAAATCGCTACCTGCCCTTATTCCTACCTCACTAATCTTTAACCTCTAATTTCCGCACCTTCTGTACTTTGCATCTTATGTGCATCATACTGCTTTCTTAATGAACTGCTTAAAAAAAAAAAAGAAAAGAAAACAAATAATGTAAACCTCTTTTCTATTCTTGGTGTGCTTCCAATTGTGCATTCTCCATATTGTACTGGTTTTAGTGCTTTCTGGCATAATTCAAATCTAGGTGTGCTTCCAACTGTGTGTCCCCCATATTATGATATGATATATGATATTTATAACGTGCCTGTACACAAGTGTTTCTAGGCAGCACAAGACAAGGGAGGGGAGACAGAGGGAAGACAAGACAAACGCTCCTACTAGGCCTTGTGACATTTGGATCATACAATTGCGAAGGACAGGGAGCAGGGAGAGGGGGCAGCGCAAGGGAAAGGGTAGGGGGAAAGGACAGCATGGTTCTGAGTAAGTGCAGCCAGGGCAGCGCGGCGCTTGGTAAGTGCAGGAGGCAAGGGGGGCTGTTGGGATTACAGCTACAGCCCCTAAGGATGCCGTAGGCCAGGAGGCAGTGAAAGGAAGACTGGACATAGAGGAGCCTTGTACCCAGCAAGACTCTGAGGGTACCAAGCAACCAGTCAGTGCAGCAGACAGGTAAGTTAGCAAGGAAGCGAGAGACAGAAGGCAGAGGAGAAAAAGAAGGTTTTGTACTGCTTTTCAATGTTTTCTGGCATAATTCAAATCTAGGTGTGCTTCCTACTGTGCATCCTTTATATTGTACTGCTTTTTAGTGCTTTCTGGCATAATTCCAATCTTGGTGTGCTTCCAACTGTGCATCCTCCATGTTGTACTGCCTTTTAGTGCTTTCTGGCACAATTCCAATCTAGGTTTGCTTTCCAATTTTATATTCAACTGTAAGTCTGAACATTTCCAAATTGCTTATTGTTATTGTTGCCCTCTTCCCTGCTACCTTCTGATTTCCCACCCCCCACCTGTCTCTACCCCATGGTGCTCTCCCTCTGCCCTATCTTTTAACTGTTTCTGCAACACCTATCTTCCCTCTCTCACGAAGTCTGTAAGAAAAAAAGTCTCTCCTTAGTTCCAATCTTTACCTGCCCATAGCAGACACCTACATCAATGCCTCCTCCAGACTATCACTAACATTCTCCTTGCTGTTCCTTCCCCTGACTTATGGACTCACCATATGGCCTCTGTCCTCTCCCCTTTCTCCTCCTCACCCATTGCTGGTGGCACACAATGGGGGGGGGGGTGCTCTTGACGCACTTCACATCTTTCAAATGCACTATTAATATCAATCACAATTGCACTATCATGGCCCAGGGCTCTCAGCCCAACCTCCCCCTCCTTGACAGGCATCTTCCATCTCTCTTCAACTCCCCCCCTCTCCTGCCACCCCTCCCATCCCACATTCCCCGTCCACCCTCCTCCCCAGTGGTGGCCCCCCCATGCCTGTTCCCCCTTGTAAATCTTTTTCAAAAGGGGCAACCAGTGCCACTTAGCTACCCTCAATACTTGCCTTTGACGCCCTTGCTCTCACCGAGACGTGGTTCAAGGCCAGCTCTGTCACTGATTTTGACACTTTCCCCAAAGGGCTACAAGATTCTCTCCAAAATCAGGCACTCCCAGCCTGGTGGTGGGGAGGATATGATCTTCCCTGAGTGGGTTCCTGCCTCTATCATCCCCACTCAAACCTACTCATCATTTGAAAGTCCAGTTTTCATGCTTTCTGTCTCGCCTACCTTCTCCCTTACTCTCGCTACCATCTACAAGCCTCCGGGACCAACCTCCCTCTTGCTCTGAGAATGGTCTGACCTGTCCTCCTCTCTTCTTACCTCCTCGCCCAAATGTATCTTCCTAGGGGACTTTAACATCCACCTCGACTCTCCTGATATGGCCATTGATCACTTTTAGCAACCTCTGCAACACTCTTTCTCACACTATCCTGCCATCTGGCCCAACACACACTGTCGGACACACCTTGAATGCTCTCATCTCAACAGACACCCCCCTCTTCAACCCTCTTACTACCCCTTTCTCCTGGTCTGACCACTCCCTCCTCTCTTCCCACTTTAATGTTCCCTGGCCCCTGATGTTGCCTCCTCCCACACTGCCAGTATCCTTCTCTGCCATTCAACTGATGAAGCATGTGTCAGTCACTGTGTTTGCCTCTTCCTTCACCCCTCCACTGCCCCCTTCCTTTGCCTCTCCTTCTGACTCTGTGCTAGCTAACCCCAGCCTTTCTATCTCTGACATCCTAGACATCCTTGCCCCTGTTATGGGGATCCGCATTAAGCCTGCATCCAAATAAAACTGTTGGTATGACTCTGACTTCTTGGCCACTCTGAAACAGAAGTGCAAAGCTGCAAAATAGAAGTGGCAGGCATCTAGCTCATCCTCAGACAAACTAACCTGCTGCATACTTCAAAGCCAATGTTGTATCTCCCTCTGCTCCAAGAAGAGAGCTCATGTCCAAGTCTGCATCTCTGGAGCCACCAATAACATGGCTGAACTCTATAAAATCTGCAAGAAACTTGCCAATCCTACTGCAGTCTCATCCTTTCCTCCCCCCTCCTGGGCCACCTGCTATGCACTGTCCACCCACCTTTCCTCCAAAATTCGGGACATCCTGTCCTCTCTGTCATCTGCTCTCCGCCACCCCCTTCAGTTGCCTCCATTGGCCCCGCTGCCCCCACATACTCTCCTCTTTCTCTCCCATTGCACAAAATGAGATCTCTAGAGTTGTCTGCTCTATGAAAGTCTCCTCTAAACAGGTCCTCCCCTGCTCCTCCAGAACCATCGAGGACAACATCACCTCAATCATCCCAGCCTTGGCTGACCTCTGTAACCACTCATTTGCCACTGGCTCCTTCCCTCAACCCTTAAGCGCTTCCTTGTGCATCCCCTCCTTAAAAAGCCACCTGCAGACCCTTCTTGCCTGGCTAACTATCGCCCTACCTCTATCAGCCCTTTTTTGGGCAAACTCACGGAGAAGCTGGTCATTCCCCAACTTACCTGTTGCGATTGGTCTCATTACTGTACAAAGTGTTACTGTAACTTAACATTATACTATGTATTCACATTATGATGTAACACCATTCCATCCTGAGTTCATGTGCGTTTTAGTTCTATTGAGAATGTTCAATGTTTTGGTTTGTTATGAGAAGGCAGTTGGAGCCAGCCTCTCAGGAGGGCGCCTGCTGTGTTTCGCGGTCTTCTTACTTTGACAATAAATATTTAATCAAAAGCTGTGTTGCTCCAAAACTTAACATTGGCGACGAGGATAGAGTACCGTCAGGACTCGCGCGCGTTTGTTTTGCCTTCGTTTGCTCCTGTTTTGCCAATTTAAGTGCTCCGACGCTTTCTCCCCTCCGACACAGCAGGCAAGAGGCAGGCGGAGGGAGTGGCTGATCCGTCTGAGCGTCAGTGTGAGTACTGTGCCGCGGCTTATTTCACTGTATTTTGGATGACCTTTAAAGATTTACTACAAAGGCTCACTGTGGCCTGCTCGAGCGTTATCTCGCTCTCAGAGACTCGCGCTGATCCTGCGCGCTCCTCAATGTAATTGACAAACAGAGTTCGCTGCGTTTCAACACGCCCACATTCTACGTGTCAACTCCCCACCCAGCCCCATTGTGACGTTACGCCCAGCAGAGTGCTGCCATTGGCTGAGACGCGGTGCATTGTCTACCCTGATCTCCCTTGTGACATTCTTTACGCATGTGTAAATCCCTACGCAAGAACTCATCTGAACTTAAAGGGGAACACGCATAACCAAGCTGTTGTAATTCTCAAGCACCTGCATGACTTTCCAATTATCCCCAATGCAGTATGCCACTGCTAACACAAAGGGATTACAAGCAGTTTTAAAAGCAGCTCAAAGGGAGTGGGAAAAGTAAAAAAAAAAAAGAAAAAAAAAGGAGGAAAAGAGACTTTTTGCTGGCAGAGAGGTTATTGACACTTTTATTCAGTTCTTTGGTCATTACTGTTGGAGGCCCCATAGTCAACCACACTCCCAGTTTCCGTATTCCATATTGAGTGTAGTGTTCTGTCTCCAGTACAAAACATGACCTCTATTCCACCTCCTCTTCCTTTTGTCAGCGAGCCAGGTCGTCCTGTCATCCCATGGGATCGGTGGAAAGATATATTTGAGAATTACTTGGTGGCCATGGGTGGAGACAGATTTCCTGCTGCACGGAAGAAAGCTCTCCTTCTTCACAATCTAGGCACTGAAGGGCGCAGGATTTATGATGGACTTCCTAGAAATCGTGACCTGGGAGCTGGTGATATGGATGAGTACTCCTTTGCCCTTAAGCAACTTCGAGATCACTTTGAGCCGAAGAAGAATGTCAGTTTTGAGCGGCACAAGTTCTTTCAGAGAGTCCAGGAGAAATCAGAATCTGTTGAATCATATGTTGCCTGTCTCAGATCATTAAGTTATACGTGTGAGTTTGAGCAATTAACAGATTCGCTCATCAGAGACCAGCTGGTCAGATGCACAAACAATCCTAGAATTCAGGAGAAGCTACTGGCAAAAGACATGGTTCTTCAAGAGGCGATTGAATTGGCGAGAAGTATTGAACAAACCTCTGAGTACGTGAAGGAACTCAAGATTGACAAATCAAATGCTGATCAATCCTCGGTGTGTGTGGTGGATCAAAAGAAGAGGGGTAATTACTCCATAATGAAGAGAGGAGCCTGGAACGCAAAGGGGATGTGTTCTCGTTGTGGCAGCCTCAGACATGGAATGAATTTTTCCTCATGCCCGGCCAAGAATGCAGACTGCTTCAAATGTAAAGGCAAGGGTCATTTTGCAAATGTTTGCAGAAGTAGGTCAATCAACTGTGTGGAACCCAAAATGGAGAATAATGAGGAGTTTGACAGTAAGACAGGATACTATGCTCATCAAACTTCTGCCATTCAGGAGATGACCCCTAAACATGTGTTTCAAGTATCGGAAGTATCCACTGATACTAAAGGCCCTGTCGACATATTCCGCATTGATGGTGTTGAACTTTCTATGAAGGTATGTGCGTTTTAGTTCTATTGAGAATGTTCAGTGTTTTGGTTTGTTATGAGAAGGCAGTTGGAGCCAGCCTCTCAGGAGGGCGCCTGCTGTGTTTCGCGGTCTTCTTACTTTGACAATAAATATTTAATCAAAAGCTGTGTTGCTCCAAAACTTAACATTACCCTCCACACCGAAGGCACAGAAACTGCTCTCCTGTACACCCGTGAAGACCTACTCTCTAACCTGGACTCTAGCACTCCCTCTGTTCTGATCCTCCTTGATCTTTCTACTGCCTTTGACACAGTCGACCACTCCATCTTCATAAACCATCTCCATGATACCTTAGGCATCACAGACAGGACATTAGCGTGGCTTACCTTCTTCCTTTCAAACAGACAGTCCTGAGTGCAACTAAAAGCTTTTCTCTCCTCCTCCACACTCTCTACCTGTGGGATCTTATCGCCATGGCTCTTCAACATCTACCTGACCCCTCTGGCCCACCTGATCTCCACTTTCTCCCCTCACTTCCAGTGTTATGCAGACGACACACAACTCTCTTTGAAGCTGCCAATCTCTAACTCCTACCTCTCTCACATACCTGGCTGCCTGACTGCTATTCAGGCATGGTGCTCTGCCCAGGATCTCTGTCTTAGTGCCAGAAAGACAGACATCCATCTCATTGTGACGCCTGCTCCTTGTTTCCCTTCTGACTCTCTGGCCAGACTCCTTGGGTCCTGTCCCCTTACCCACCAATGAGGCAAAAAACCTTGGCATCATCTTTGACACCTCACTCTCTCATTTTCTCCACACATCACGGACCTTGCCAAGAAGTCCAACTTTCAGTCCCACATTCTCTGTGGCATTCTACCTTTCCTTACCTTCCCCCAGAAGCTCAACGTATCCAGAGCCCATGTTCTCTCTACGTTAGACTACTGCAACAGCCTCTTCCTCAATCTTTCTCTTTCTGCCCTTCGCCCCCTTCAACAAATCCATAATTGGACTGCAAGACTTATTCTTGGTCTCAAGCCAAGTGAATGCATCTCTCCTGCACTAAAATATCTCCACTGTCTCCCACTGGTCTCAAGGATCAAATTCAAGACCATTTGCATCATCTACAAGGCTGTCTATGGCCTGGGACCTCTTTAGATCTTGCTTTTCCTCCCTAAATACCTCCCAGCCAGAGTCCTTCCGTCCTCTGGCTCCAACTCTCTGCTACTCCAAGCAGAGAGTGGGAAGTAGATCCCTTTCTTTGGCTGAAACTTCCCTCTGGAAGGCCCCCCCCTTCAGACTTGAGCCGGATCCTCTTAATTTCCAGAAACTTCCCAAGAATTTCCTTATCTCTTCTTCCTTCCCTCTCCCCATCCCGTGCTAGTTTTCCCTCTGCAACTGGGGCCTGGTGCTTTCAGAGTCATATAGGAGCCAGACCACCCCCTACTAGTCCCCTCAAGATCCTGTGCCAGCACTTGCCCTCGGGCTTCCTTTCCCCGACTAGCCCATCCTGGTCCACCCTGTGCACTGCACTTATCCTTCTATTTCCCCCGTAGTCTCTGGCACTTGCACCTTATCCCACCCAGCACTTCCCTGCAACCTGTCCTGGGGGGCACCCCACTGCACTTTTCCCTTTCCCCTTGCATTTACCGCCTCTGAAGCACTTGCACAGTAGGATTGTCACAAGGCCAATATAACCATTTGTGTTGTTCTACTTCTGTAATCCCCATGTACCCCCCCACCCCACCATCTTGTCTTGTTGCACCTGGAAACAATTGTGTATATGCACCATACAAATGTCCAATAAATAAATAAATAAATAAATAAATAAATAAATAAATACATAAATAAATAAACAAACACATTACCCATTGTCCTTAGCTAAAGTCGGGTTACTATGAAATTAGATATAATGGACTCTCCTGCATAGCAGAACAACCCCAATAACCAATTATGATTTAGGCAACTACCTTTATCTCTGGGTACCTAAGAAACAAATGCCTTATGGGTCAGTTAGATACCGTGCCAAATTACCTCTGCAAGAGATGCCAGTTAAGTTTTTCCCTTTTCATACTTACTCCACTGCACTTGAGACTTTAGTGAACACAGAACTTCAGGCCTGTCTGCATTCTGAACATCACGCGGCAGCAGCCCCCACCTTCCAGAAGACTGAATCTTCGGGACAATGGGGGTCATTACAAGATTAGAGCAAATACTGTGTCCGTGTAGTAAAGAGCCCACTAATAGAGGGAAATTACGAGTTTGCGTGCACAAGCTATGCGCCGCTAACAACGTTACCGACATGCAGCTAAAGTCCAAAAAATGGCCCTTAGAAGCATAATGGAAACCGCAGACAGCGCTACCTGCAACGATGGATACGGCATTACCGGGCACCACTATCAACGGTGACTGCTAATAGCGGTGCCCATTGTGGGATGCATTGACCCACTAGACTCTGCCCTGCGACACCACTGTGTGCTGGTGGCACCAGAACCAGCAAAATGGCCGCTAGAAGCCCTCTGTGTACTAAACCTATGACAATTGCGCTGTGAAACCAGAAAGTGGCTGCCAATCTACTTTGCCTGTGTCAGTAGTGGAACAGGAGACCACACTACTGAAATCTGTCATTGGGCTGCCCACAGAGGGAAAATGGAAACTACATGAAAGGCAGCGCTTCATTGCAAGGAAACCCAGAAGTGCACTGAAATCTGTTTTTCCTTGGTTGCTGAAATTACAAAATAATGGTTCCCAAACATCAGAAAAGATCCAACACCCTTGGTGGGTATTACCCGTCACTTTATTTAAAGAATCCACATAAGCACACAATGTCAGGAGAAGCAGATTTCATCACAAGAATATCAACAAAAAAAAAATGTGCTTTCCTGGGAAAATCTGTCAGATATGGGCGTAGTATCGTCGGCCGCCTGTATGAAAGCTGTCATTTAATTACACTGGAAGCTTAAACTTGTGCAGTTCAAATCAAATGGTTGAATTTAAGTGACTTAATTACTGATGATGATAATGAAAAGGAATGGAAGTCTGCGGTGGGGCAAGGGTGCGGTGTTTGCCGGCATCCAGACCCCTCCTGGGTCTTTCCTTCCTTGTTGCTGCCTGAGGCCACGCCCCCCTGGGACACATAACGCCGTCCCCAACCCTGCAGCGGTGAAGCCCGCAGCCGGGCAAGGGCTCAGTGTTCGGCGCCGCAGGTGTTCGGCGCAGAAGTGAGAGGTGAGACAAGGACACCACAAGAAGCCTGAGGTGAGCTGAGAAACCCTGCACGTACAGAGATCGTGCCCTAAACCCTGCTCTGACTTTTACTGTTGCACCAGTTACACTGTGGCCACATTTTTCCTCGCTCACTTCAGGAACTGATTGCCTCCAGCATGGAGTCCCCCCTTGATTCTCCTTTTCCCCCAATCCTGTTTTACCCTGCCATCCTGGATGCACAGGCTCCTCTTGTCCCAAAACATCGGCGCACAGTGTTGACCGTGAAGAGGAAATGTCGCCAAGTCGGCCCACTGAAGGAGGCAAAAATAGGCTGCACTGTAAACATACCTATTGGGCCTGACGGTGCCAAGGACAAGGGCATTGTTGGTTCTCCTCCACCCTTAATCCCACCTGTTGACCAATGAGACCACACCTCTGACCCTCTTAGGCCCCTGGTCGACTTTCTGGCTGCACCCATACTGAATTCACCCCTTGACTCTGTTTGCCGCGGACTTGCAAAATCATTAGCCACAGTGCTGGGAAATTTGCCTCTGGAGAGTCTGGAGGGGCGGACCCAACCATCTGATGCCACTTTCGAGCTCCTTACTGTGCGCCCGGAACCTTCACTGACTATTGGCACATTGGCCGATCATCCTATATGTCCTGAAGCTCCAACTCATACGGATTTAGGGGTTTGTGCCACTGGTGCTGCTAATTCTGCTCTTATGTTTAGTGGGGCCCTAGGCTCTTCAAGTGTGTTTGGATGGAGCAATTCCCCTCTATTAGTCCTGGGGGAAACTCTTTTTTGTGTCTATCTTCACTCAGAGCTCATAACCCTTCATGCCGGGCAGTAGAGCATAGTCCGGACCGGCTAACTGATGACATCTGCCGCACGGGAGGTGCAAGTGCAATCTGGCGCTCACTGAGGTGCTGGCCGAATGTCAGCTATTAAGAATGTACTCCTGGTTTTAGTAAGTAACCAGGGGGATAGAGGTAAAGGACACAGGAGGACCTTGTTACACCTCCCCAAATGGCTAAAGGCCCGACAAACCCACTCACGGGGCATCCTAAGGCTCAGGATCCTGTGAATCCACATTCAAATGTGTATGCTCCCCCTCACAGTAGGGCTCATAACAGATTGTCCTCTACTCCAGCTACTATGGTTTCCAGAAATAAGCCCCGGTCTGGTACCACCGCACCCCTCGCCAAGCCTCTGCCCTCTTCAGCTGTGAAGCAAGATCCAAATTGTCCTCCACCAGGCCAAGGTCCAAACGCCCCAGGGCAATATATGTGGCATCATAAAGGGAACATATCAGGGTCACATTCTAAGGGCGGGTCCGGTCCTGTCACAATCTACTTGCACAGGGTACCAAAACCATCAGAGTCCAAGCGGGAACAAAGAGACGCTTTATGGAATAAGTGCTTGCACTTGTTGCGATCTGTGAGAGGCTGTACGTTTATCTCCAGGGAATCTATGGTGGGATGCTCCAGAATCCAAGGCAAGGGCTTGCACTCCGAAGATACTGTGAAGTTGGTCCTCTGGGATGGCAGAGTGGCCAAGGGGATACTGGAAAGAACTGGGTCAGTTGATGGGTTGACACAGGGTGGGATCTCATCAAGCTACTGTCCCCTACAAACTGCCGATGGTCGTTAGGGACACTTCACAGTTAACACCCCTCTAACTGGCCCGAATTTAATCCCTTTAGGCAAAAAAAAAAAAAAACGGGGTCAAATGATAGTGAATCCTTTTATTGGGTGCAATACTGACTTGGGTTGTTTAAATTTCATTTGCTTTTTTCTCTGTTTTGATGTTTTGATGAAATCTGATTTTGTATGCTTAGTTAATGTATTTATTAGGATGCACTTTGATGGCCTTTTGGCCGAATAAAGTTACAGATGATGATGATGATTAAGTGACTTGCTATCAAAAACAATATAGGTTGCCACTGTTTAATTTCTATGTTTAAAAAGACTGGAATTGGAGATATGTTTGCATGTTTTGAAAATGTAAGTTTATTTTCATCAAAGAAAAATTTAAACAAAGTGGATTTTTTAAGTCAACCCCTGTTGCCAGTCACATAACTTCAAAGCAAATTCCACAGCATGCCCCAAACAAAAGGCAGCTTCCTCCTGCTCTCTGCCACAGGAACTCCCAGTCAGATGTTAATGAAGAGGGGAGGAGATTTTGCTCTGCTGCACTGGGGAGAGACAAAAGACTCCCTTGATTGAAAAGATATGCAGATGCAACTGTCAACAGAAAACTCCTGCCAGGGGAAAGAGGGCGGGATTGCTCTTGACCCACCAAAACTTTGGAGGCGGGACAGACAGTTATGTGTATTCTTAAAGCACAAGACAGTATATCTTTGAAAAGGACTGACAGAGGACTGTGCAAAATTGTAAAAATGTGTAAAATAAGAGTATTGTTAATATGAAAATTCTGGTCACGTTGTAAAACTACTCAGAACTCTGTGCTATGTTCTGGGACAAGACTACAGAATTTGTGGTTTTGTAGCAATTGTGGTGATGCCAGAAACATGAAACTTCATATGATTATGCCCAGATGTCATGTGCACATATGTTTAAGAATGTGGACAAATCGGACATTGGGTACCGGACCAACAGTGCGAAAAATTGTGAAATCTAGACCCAAGCTCTCACTGTGATGGGGCTTGGATGAATACTTGCTCCAACAAATAGCTGATATAAATATGCTATTGGTATTAAGGTTGCAAAATTGTGAATATGTCTTGTATGAAAAATAGATTTCATGTGCAGAAACAAAGGGGAGGTACTCCCTGGATTACAAAATACAGCGTCATCATGACACCATGTTTTCTTCTGAAATCAAGGGAGAGGAAAGACCCTAACCAATAGAATACCAGGGGGTGTGCCTAGTAGAAGTCAGCATACCCACCCATTTAGAAAATACATAAATAGAGATAGCTTTGGACCTAGAGAGACACATCGACTCACCATACAATTGCTGGTGAAGCACTTTGCAAGAGAAATCCATATTCCAGACTACAGGACTATGAAAGCAGAAAGGCCCACTTCCAAAGCTGAACCATTTTCATCTTGGCCTTTAATAAATCCTGAAACCAGATTTTACCCCAGACCTCCAAGGGGAACAACAAAAAGAACAGCCTGGCTGAGCTGTGCTGCTTTCTTGCTAAGAATTCCTGTCAGAATCCAGAGATCCGACCCAGTAGAGCAGAGCTGTGAGCAGATAGCTGCAAACCAGAACCAACCCGTCAGATCCAGCCCAATTCTGCCGTGCAGTGTCCAGATTGCTGTGCTGAGTGCAGAACCAGAGCGCCTTGAGCCCACTCTGGTGTGCTAGCAGAATTCCAGTCCAGAAATCTTTGACCAGATCCCTGACGGGTCCATTCCAAACAGTGGTAGTGAGTATCCATAGCATAGGATTGTCTCTAGCATATGTATTATCCAAAAGTCATCCCTATCCAAACCCACTCTCTTATATCCAGAACTGCATTGTAGAAAATCTTTTGTCTTACCTGAATCTTTCTCTCATCCCTATAGTCCTTAGGTAATAGTCGGGTTAAAATCATGTTTGCGCTAATACATTAGGAGAAAAAAGACAAGCGCCTCGGTGGGCAAAAACCAGCCAGAGGTGTTGCTGTACTGGTGGCTGTGCTGTAGTTTGTGGCTTCATAGTCTCCCTAGTATAAGAAACCTTGTTTGTAATTTTAAAAAGCGCATTACAAATTTTTACTATTTCTGAAAAAAAACGACCTCTACAAAAACCTTCATAACTTCTTCACTTGTGTATGGAATTTAAGTGTCAAATTGAAGTTAACATCCTCCGCTTTCCAACAAACCCAATCCTTATAGTTTTTCCAAAATCGCACTTACCGCGTGCGGAAAAGTTTGCCGCTAATTTTTCGTTTGGCTCAAATCTATCACGTGTGAAACAGCTGTACATTGCATCCGACCTCAGAATTAAGTTTTCAACTTGCTAGTTACTCAATAATCATTGCTAGTGTTTATCTGAAACTATACAAAGTGGCTCCCACTAGTATTGAATCAATTTTAGTGAATTAAATCCATTTTCAGTGTTTTTAACATTCCATTCAAAGCCACATTCAAAACCATTTTGACAAGTTGCAATCATTCCTGTTTTTCTCTGTGTTTGCTGGGGAAATTGGGATTGATACTGTATTTGTTGAGTGTGTATTCCTGAAACATGTTTTCTCTCGTTCCATCTCTTTATACTGCATATTTGGGGGATTGAGTAGTGTGCAGGGGGAAAGAGTGATCACTTGCATTTTGATTGAAAACACACAAAAGTATTAATTCTATGCTGCATTATTTTTCCTACCAATAATGTGGTTAAAGAGATTTATTGTGACATCACCCCATTGGTAATCATTGCATAAATATTAAATAGTGATATATATATATATATATATGTATATATATATATATATATATATATATTACATGGACGCGGTAGTTATATGGTTAAGTTGGTGTTTCCATAGGAAGAGCATTTTTTTGGGTGGCTTATAACTTCACTCCCTCTGGACGAATCCTCACCAAACTTTGCAAAAAAAGTATATGGCCCACTCTGGTTTGGAGAGGTTTGGTCCAGGGGGGGGAAAGTTATAGGGGGGGTCCCAAAACATTTTATTTTTCCCATAGACATAATGGGAAAAAAGTTTGCGCACGCCTACAGCCCAAACCGCTGGACGGATTTACACCAAATTTGCGGCAGGAGCGGGGGCTTGGTACCGAAAGCGTGCTTTTGCAAATTTGGTGTAAATCCGTCCAGTATTTTTTTTTAAATGACCAAAATGTAAGGCAAAAAAATTAGTGATATCTCCGTTCGCTCTGCGGACAAACTTCCCTGTTCGCTCCGCGTACAGCGCCCCGATTGGCCAAGCGGCTTGCGTGATGTCCGCAGACATGCGACGTGTTCGCTGATTGGACGGCGTGGTGCGTGAAGTGCGTCAGATTTTTTGTGGCGCCCGCCATCTTGCATTCGCCGACGACCGCGGACAGCGCAGTGGCACTTGGATTAAAAATTGTATTTAGTGGAGTGTGTTGGTGTGTAAGAGTGTTTGGGGAGGGTGGGGGAGTATGAGATAGGTTCAATGTTCTGTTTTTTTTATGTGCTAGATGCTTTTGTTGTGTTCGATTTGTCTGCGGACAACATGGCTGTTCTGAAATGTTCTATATAAACTAAATGGTGGGGTGTTCCGAGGACGGAGTATGTGTCCGTTTTGTTCGTAAGCGAGCTAAAATTGAGCAAAGAACACTCGCAGTGTCCTTAAATGTTGGTACATAAACAAAATGGGGGTGTCCTGAAGACGCTGTCCGTATTGTACTCTGGCAAGTTGAATGTGTTCTAAGAACACTTGAGGTGCTGAAATGTTTGCAATTACACAAAATGGGGGTGTTCTGAGAACGCTGTTCGTATTGTTCGTTGTCAGGTTGAAAGTGTTCTAAAAGCCTCCTTATGTCCGCTGACATTACAATTTCCTATGGGCCTTACCTGACTTTTTGTCCACTAAACAAACGATAAATCAGGCTGCTGTGCACTGACATTATGTGATAATCCTATCACTTGCCCCATCGACCTGGCTGACCTGTTTTTGCGACACAAAATCATATCTCCCGCCCCTAAGCCTGACATTATCAAAGCATTCATATTCCCTGTCTCTATCCGTGACTTTACAGGGTGCCTAGCCAAACCTGCCCAGTCGTCTCCAGCCTACGCGACTTTACAAAGAACCCGGAAAACAACACACATCATCTCACAACACAGCGCTCCACAATTGGGAATATGAAACTGTGATTTAAAAGCAAGCAGCAAGATTGTACATTTCGTAAAGTACATTTATTTGACATCAAATGTTTAGAGAATATTCAGCGATTTGCATTTGTCTTTGCTGTCGATCGGCAAAAGTTCATCTTGACTCACGCGCTGTTCCTTTGCTCTACACAGGGTGTTGGTTTTTGATAAAAGAAGCACTATGGTCGCACTGATAATCGGAAGGCTGTTCCAACAACGAGGCATTATGGATTATGAAATACTAGCATATTAAAAATGGCAGTACACATTTAATAAGCGACAACAGAACAACCTAATCATTGTGGGGTTTATTTAAATACTAGTGCATTTGCATGTGAATGTATGCATATGGATGTAATGAGTTTGCATCTGTGCATTTGCGACTTTCATTACAAAAAAGGGGTGAGCTCAATGAGAGGCTATAACAACCATGCCCTCGGCAATCACCCATCATGCACCTGGTGAATTATGCAAATTAGGTTATGACGTCATTTAGCTACTTCTAGCTACTTTTATGACGGCCAATAGCTACTTTTCTTACTAAGGAGTTGCCAACACTGCTCCTACGCGACTTCATACAGAATCCGGAAAACAACACAGATCATCTCACAACACAGCGTGCCACAATTCGGAATATGAAACTGTGATTTAAAAGCAAACAGCAAGATTGTACATTTCATAAAGTACATTTATTTGACATCAAATGTTTAGAGAATATTCAGCGATTTGCATTTGTCTTTGCTGTTGATCTGCAAAAGTTCATCTTGAGTCACGCGCTGTTCCTTTGCGTTACACAGGGTGTTGGTTTATGATAAAAGAAGGACTGTGATCGCACTGATAATCGGAAGGCTGTTCCAACAACGAGGCATTAGACCACCATAACGGTTGGTATGTTGCTTCTAGCCGCTAGTACCGCGTAAGAGCATATTGGTCCTTGGCGATTGTCCCATAACATGGTGAGGGTCATGAAGTTGTTTACTAGGAGCTGCACCTGGCAGTTAAAAAATGCGTCGGCCGGGGTCTGAAAATCGTGGCATTGACAGTAGGGAAGGATGTACCTGTTTTAAAAACATAAATTAGTCTCACGAGCCGATCTTCATTAAAAATATTAATTTTATTTATTAGGGCGTGAAACTATTTGCTAGCGAGGATAGTGCAACAGAGTATGTTAACTTATTCCCACTTAACCACCCTCTCTCCTCTGCCTTTTTCAGAGCCGTCTGAACGCCAGCGGACCACTTCGGTGGTGATAGTGCGCGGTACAAAACAATATGCCACATTGAACTAACAAGTACAACTTAACTGGGCTTTAACGCCACACTATTGTTATTATATTCCGGTATAACATAATTTAAAGGGTTACTTACATTATATTGGCATTTTCCATTGTCTACGCGTAATGCAGTCCCTAAATACGACTCCGTCTGTGCCAACGATCTTTCTCATAGTGATATAATATATAAAAGCGGTTTCGTTTCAGAAATTTCATCCTTATCGTCTCTTACGTTTTTGCACCCCTCCTTCAAAAGAAGTCTTTTGGCACGATTAGAACCTTATAGTGCGATCGTGGGCCACTCCGGCCCACAAGCAAAAAATTGAAGCAGCTGACCTTCACTGTGAACAAGCATAAATTCTTACTTTGCAACATTCTGCGTAAAGCCATCCCTGAGAAATTGGTTTTTACACTCCATCTTTGTATATTGTCTGCGTGCTAATGAAAAAAGTTTGTTAAAGGGAGTTTATGGTTAACTTGCGCTACTAAAAACCTATGAAATTCCGTAAAAAAACTTTGTTAATGGGACGTTATGGTTAAGTTGCGCTAATAAAAACCTATGAAATTCAGTAAAAAAACTTTGTTAAATGGACGTTATGGTTAAGTTGCGCTAATAAAAACCTATGAAATTCAATGAAAAAACTTTGTGATGTCATCTTTGATGTCCTGGGTGTTAGTGTTAGCAGTGCACGGTGGCGCGATATATGGTTGCTTATCTTACCATAACTGCCAAATTTCAGGGTTTTTTTGGTTTTACTTTCAACCATAACGTCCCTTTAACAACGTTTTTTTACTGAACTTGATAGGTTTTTAGTAGTGCAACTTAACCATATATATATAGTGAAAATACATAAAATAAATCCTTTTAACTTTGCAAAACAGCCTGCTTCCTGGTTCAGTGTGACCGGGGGGGGGGGATTCAAAGAGAGGGGCGTGATATAAGGGTACATCATTCAGAAATAAAATAACTTATAGACATAAATAAATAATTAAGGGTTCCAGCTGTGCATCACATGCTAGGCATTGATTTAGGTGCAGTGCCGTGTTGAAATCACGTACACTATAAATAAGCGGAACCAGAAGTAGCATAATCGCACAGGAACAGGAAAGAGCATGGCGGCCATCTTGAAAAACACAATCCATTGCCATACTCACCACCCAGGGTCTGGATCCTTTTTCTGAGTACAGAAATCAACCTACAACACCAACATCATGCCCAAGGCAGTAAAGAAAGGCACTTCCCGGCAGCGCAACAAACGCTTCAATGAGGATGAATTTACTATCCTGGCAGAGACACTGCCAGACAATGCAGAGGTTGATTTTGCAAACAGCCTCAAGAGGGAGGCACAGATAAAAAAAGAAAGAGATCTGGCAACTTGTTGCCCAAACAGTCAGTGCCTTAGGCAATCAAGGATGTCTGCAAGCGATGGGATGACCTGCATCTGAGAGTCAGGAAAATCTTGTCCGCAAAGCGGAGCCAGGCCATGGCTACTGGCGGTGGTCCTAGCTCACCCATCAAGCTGAGCCGGTGGGAGGAGATCTGCGCCAGTACGATTGGCATCAAGGCCATAAAAGGAGTCGGCGAGATGGAACGTGGTGCCACCTCATCGGCGGATGGAGGAGAGTGTCCTAAGGAAACACTGTAATGCAAAGTATGATGATAGTTGACCAATTTTCCCATCCAAAGAAGTAATGCATGGCCCAATACATACACATTGGACACATCCCTGCCTAGATGCCGTCTGCAGCACAGAGAAATGTACATGCATGCAGCATGGCAATGCCATACCTGACACACACCACACAAATATGAAAATGGCATAAGTCACACTGCAAGCAGTCCACAACAGAAATGCATGTCACATAGCAGACGCCAGCTCCAACATGAATGACCCTGACGGATGCCTGCATGCTGCAACCATACAGCAAGCAACGTGATCACCAAAACTCCAATGCCTAATCCCCTCTAATGTGTAGTGGAGTAATAATACCAATGTAAGCATGATGCTTGGCAAACCATCACTCATGCCGTCCCTCTCTTGGTTCCCTACAGGCTCAGATCCTGACAGCAAGGCCCAGGACTCACCCCCACAGGCAACAACTCCCCGGAAGAGGGCCAGGGAAGAAGGCAACAGGCCTTCCACATCGAAAGCCCCAGCAAAGCCACGACAGGCAATGAAGTTGCCAACAGCACAGGATGCCACGGCACTGGTACCACTAAGGCCCATTGCCACAGTCCCCACAACACCTGTGTCACCTGCACAGGAGGCAGTGGGCGATGGGGCACATTCTGCAGAGAACAGCTCTGTTGGGGAGGCGGCAGCTACTGCACCCAGACAGACGATGATGCGCAGGTGCAGGTGTGTGTACCTATCGAGGACGACTCCTCGGACCTCCATGCAACACCCAGTCCCGCAACATCCCCCCAGGTTTCACCTGTGTACTCCGACAATGACACCACACTGGAGCAGTCTGGAGCGGAGGACGTACAAGGGAGCATGAGTGCCACAGAGGAGCCACATGGATTTGTGGATGTCACACATGCACCCTCCACCTCTACTGGTGTACAGGCGGGGGTGCAGCAGATAGGACATGCAGTGCAGCGCCAAGCGGAGCTCACTGCCCTAGTGAGGCAGTTTGTTGCAGACGGTGCCCAGGCAAGGCAGGATGGGCGCAACAACACTGCTTCCCTGAGGCAGGCCATTGAGGCAAGCAGCACCAGAATATGCCAGGAGGTGTATGCACTGAGGCAGGTCCTCTCCCTCATAGCGGATTCCTTGGAGGTTGAGCGTCTGGCCCCCAGACTGGAGCAATCAGCCACCCCTTCCTCATCCATCTTCACCCAAACCAGCCCCCTATGCAGGTCAGCGCACACCATGCAAAGATCGGACATGCCACCACCAGGTGCAGGAAGTGGAAGGATGTAGATGGAGCAGCCTGATTAAGGCAATAGATGCTGACACATGAAGTGTTTGCTTGGACACCATGTGTGGGGGAGTTGTGGGGGGAGGGGGAGGGAGAAGAGGGTGTGTGGGGGAGTTGTGGGGTGAGGGGGAGGGGGAAGAAGGTGTGTGGTTGGAGTTGTGGGGCGAGTGTGAGGGGGAGAGGGTGTGGGGAGGGGGAAGAAGGCGTGTGGGGGAGTTGTGGTGTGAGGTGGAGGGGAGAAGGTGTGTGGGGGAGTTGTGGAGGGAGAGGGAGGTGGGAGAGGGTGTGTGAGGTGGGGGGTTTGAGCACTTAATTCCATAGGGCACTTTAATACACCCGTTGTGTAAAAAAAAAAAAAATCTTGAGTGGACATTCCTGATTGCATATGTGTCATTTATTGATATACAGTGCATAGTGTACATGTAATCCCACACCCAGTGCCCTCTGTCCCACAATCATGTCACCCTCTGCACCCATGTGTGTTAGAAATATTGTGTAATCACTGACTGATGCACAGCACTTTCCTCCTGTGCATCTTCATCCCCTTCATCATCACCAGGTGGTTGCAGTTCAATGTCAGAGGGCAGGGGCATGTTCCGTCGGATACACATTTTGTGCAGCATGACACATGCCATAATGATCTTGGCCACCTTCTCATGGCTGTAGAGGAGTGTCCCACCTGACTGGCTAAGGCATCAAAACCGTGCCTTCAACAGGCCAAAGGTCTGCTCGATGACCACACGGATACCGGTATGAGAATGATTGTAGTCCTCCTTGTGCCTGTTCTGCGGATTTCGGACAGGGGTTAGGAGCCATGGCTCCAAGGGATAGCCGCTATCACCTGCATGAGAGGAAATTAAAGGTATATGTTAGTTGATTTGTGATGGACAGCTGTACTTGTCACACATGCCTTCTGGTAATTGATGGTCAAATGCACATGTCCCTGGTTGTATGCAGACATTTCTCATGCCCTCAATGTGTTCTATGCCATGGACTTATGGTGTGGGTTGCATCTTCAAGATGATACACGGTGTACACTGCCTTGATGTTGCTCATGCATTGCGGACGCATACCGCTGTGTTTGTGTTGCATATGTAATGTGTAGTGTTCTGTATGATTTTCTGACTGGCAGCGTTGGCAGTACTCTCTGCATTATTGGCCATTCAGTGCTGGTTATTCCCATGGTGACATGCTGCACTTCTGTGGTGGTGGCAGCCCTGTGACAAGCAGTGGATTCCCTTGGCGGTTTTGTTCAGTGCAATCCCATGGATGCTAGTCCTGTGTGGTGATTTGCTGCAGACATTTGCATAGTGTATATCCAGAGCATGTTGCTGGATTGTGCTACAGAGGGTGAGGTACGATGATGGGTGGTGCATGTGTTGTGGTATGTGGGGTGGTTTTAAGTTTGGCATGTTGTGATAGGTGTGCAGCTTACTTCATTGCTATGGGATTTGGTTGTCATGTTCATTTTAGGATGCTTTGGGGCACAGTGTTTTGGGATGTGCACATCGTGCTGTCACATCAACAATGACACCATGGCGGTGTGTGCATCTATCCACCAATTTCACTGCCATGTGCCTGTCATGCAACTTACCAAGCAGCCAGGCACGTCGTCCTGCATGTTGCTCCATGTAGCGTGGTAGCGTGGATTTCCACAGGACCATTGAGTCGTGAGTTGATCCGGGATATCGGACACAACAATGTGTGATGATCTTGCTGGCGTCACATACCAGCTGCACATTGATGGAGTGGTATTGCTTGCGATTGTGGTACGCCACCTCCATGGCATGCGGGACCACCAACTCCACATGGGTGTAGTCGAGGGTGCCAATATAATTCGGCATGCCTTCCAGTGCATGGAAGCCAACTTTTGTATAAAAAATCGCCTGGGGAGTCCGTGGTAGGTATATGTAGTCCCATGTGTGCTTCAGGAGGGCATCCAGCACTTGGTTCAGCATGCGGGAAAATATGGGTTGTGATATGCCATGCATGTGCCCAACTGTGTGCTGGTAGGTGCATGTGGCAAGGAAGTGGAGCACCAAAACTACCTTCAGTAGATGGGGATGGAGGTGCGTATCTCAAAAAGGCTGTCAATGTCGTAGTGTATCATGTCCACAATGGTGGTGATGGTGTTCCGGTCCAGACGGTACAGGGTGTGGATCTGCTCAGAGATTAGGTTGAATGGACTGGCTCTGATGCGAAGGATTGGGGGCTTCCTGCGTGGTACCACTGGCTGCACTGCTAGGGCATGCTGGATCTGTCTCACCCCCCTTCTCCTCCTGCGTCTCCTATGTGGTGTCTGCTGTTGTTGTTGCTGGTGTAGCAATGCAAGCATGTCTTAAGTTAAGTCTTTTATTAAAATAACATGATATAAACAGGAATAGCAATATACAGACTACCACTGGTGCCCGCCACCCAGCTTGATTGCTCAGTGGTCCTGGTTGGAATACACAGAACAATAGCATTCTACACAAATCATTCCAAATATGACATCAGTACACATTGTGATATCATACCCAGTCAAGCAAACATGAATCAGACAGGGGTCGAAATATACCTAGGGGTGGCAAATATGCAGATACTACAAAGGGGTGGAGAACATCCAGATACTATAAACTTCCTAGATGGTGGCTGTTGCTTCACCTCTGGCAAAAACTTGGGGTAGGGCATGTTATGTACCTCTTTCATACCTTGAATAATACCCAAGATGGTTTACACATATGTCCTTCTTTATTGATCCATATTAACTACCTACCTTTCTCTCCTTTCCATTCCATTCCCATTCCAGTTCTTTTCTCACTGCATTCCACATTCTATAACCCACAACAGGGCATTATACAATCTTAAGTCCCTCCTGTCATTAATGCTTAAATTAATCGTTCACTTTATTTGGTAAATAACTGCTTATGGAGGTAGTGATCACCTGAGATCAGAGCTAAAGTTTGGCAATCATCAATACATAGGACCTGGAGGGAGCAGTATATTTGACCAATAGTAAGAACCATGAACATGTGCCTTTGACCTATCCAAATCCCATGGTGGGAACACCTGTTTTAGAGTAAATTGAACTCCACACCCCATTGGAGGGCATCCGAGCCACCAAACATGTTTAATTAAATCCGGTTTGAACATTGATATTTTCAATTGCATGATTTGGTGATCCACCACACTAGACTCATCCTCCTTTGAAGGAAATACAGAGCTTATCAAAGCTACTGAATTCTTAAATTTGAACTTTTTCTGATCCTCTTATCTGGATTTCATTCTAAGATCTGCATCACAAATTATCCCCAGAATGGTAAAGTTGGCTCTGCGTGAGGCGTTTGCTGTAAGGTTTCTCAAGCAAAGCAGAGTGGAATTATGATTTTTCTAAAAATGCTGAGTGCCAACTAGCATCAGTATACTACTCCTCATCCATTGCCCCACTTCATAGATTGTCAACTGATTATCAGGACAAGGTTTACCTGGTCACCCCTGTCAAGCAAAGAAGTTTGCACATCCTGGACATTGCCGGTTTACTCCCGATCGAGAGTGTGAACATGTTCTTGGAGAGCTCACTGGTCTTGCAATCCGCCAACAAGTCCCAGGCAATCTCCAGATCATCATTCTCCATAAAACAGAAAGGGGTATAACTATCCTCAGAACCTCCTGGGCTTCCTGGGGGTGTTTTCCCCTCGTCACACCTGTAGCTGTTCCTAATAACTGTTTCCCAAATAGCCCATGTAAAGCTAAAAAAGTGCAGTGTTTTCCAGCTTTCTGCAAAAGCTATATATCCGGGTTCTAAACCCTGCACCCAAAGCCATCACAGCATTAACCCAGCCCTGTCAATCAAACTTTCAATATGACACCATCAGAGCCTTGAACCACGGACATAGTACTATACAAAAGTTGCATCTCAGGGACCCTCTAACCTGTTTCCCAGGCAAAATGTCCCACAGGGCAATTTGAAACCGCTGTGGTTCTTACCGACTACATTAGGAAATTGTATTTCATAAATGATTTTGAATTATAAAATGGTCATGTATTACTAACTAACTAACTAAGGAATTCTTATATAGCACAATCTCTCGCCCAAAGGTCTCAGGGTGCTTACATTAACATATACAAACACATAACACTTAAGTGCCATAGAGGAGAGAAGAAAGTAGACACCATGAATCAACTAACAGGTCCTGAGGGGTAGCCAGTGATCTTAAAGCACCATGTGGAGATTAGACATCAAAAAGAAAGGTCTTAAGGCATTTTCTGAATTGTTGCAGTGTAGTGGACTGTTTGAGATGAAGAGGGATTGTGTTCCAGTTCTTTGGACCCCAGGCCACAAAACTTGCTTCACCCAATTTCTTCAGGGGGTACCTGGTTGTGCCAGTAGCAGAAGACTGTTTGAGCGTAGCATACGCTTAGGAAGCGCTATCTGGAGCCTAGTTTTTAGATATTCCGAGGCTTTGCCTGAGAGGCATTTAAAAACTATTACTAATCCTTGAATTTAAGCTGCTGCTAAATAGAGAGCCAGTGTAACTTTTTTCGATGCTCTGTAATATGAGTTTGACGACTTATGCCGCACACTGCTCAGACAGCTCCGTTCTGTATTGTTTGGAGACTCCTAATATTTCTTTTAGAAGTTCCTATCAGGAGGCTATTGCAGTAGTCTAACTTGGTATTGACTATAGCTGCTGCAATGGATGCTCTATTGGCTTCAGACAAATATGGCCGTATTTGCCATAGCAGATGTGTGAAGAGGCTGCAAGATGACTTGAGATAAGATAGATGCTTTGGGAATGTCAGATGAGTATCAAAGTAGACTCCCAGTGTCTTTACAAAGTCTGATACATGAATGTTTTTACCGCCAATTACGAAAGCTTTGTAATCTGGGTCCATATTTTTATGCCTAAACGGTGTACTGATAACCAGCAACTGTTTTTTTGTCATTTAAGGCGAGAGAGTTAAGAGCCATCCATTATTTAATAGTATCATAGATTTCATTTACAGTTGCCAAATCGTCCTTGCAGACCCCAGATAGTTTAATTACTATCTACGTGTCGTCGGCGTAGTGAGCAAATTGTATGCTCATTGATTTTGTTGGCGAAACCTATGAGCTCTCCCCTGTGACCTCAAACAATAACAACCACCCTGTACTTCTCTCAGTACTGGCCTGGGGTTGCAGACTCTGCACTAAATCACCATCCACAGCGGCCTTTGCCGCGCACAAATTGCCAACGCACGTTTAAAGTGAAAGCAAGCGTTTAAGGCCTATTTACCACGTTTCATTCTACCACTAAGTTTCATTATACTTACCTGTGCTCTGTAATTTATGGATCAGTTTTATTAAGGATTTTATTTCACAGATATCAGAAAGAGCCCACTCCCCTTTTACAGTGCTACTCTCACAGCTGAAAAGTGTGTTTCGTTATACCGTGTTGAACCTGCATCTTTATTGCAATAGTATGGAATGTATGCACAACATCACTTAGAGGGCATACAATTGGGCATATGGCAGGTAAGAATAAGGCTGTATGACAAGAAGCAATGGGTAGCCGTAGATCTATAAATATGTTGGAAAGGGAATACACAGCGTCCCTGTCAGATCTGAAGTTGAGAGAGCTAATTTCTGCTGAGTATGAAAACAATAAACACAACATGGCAAAGCATCAGGGATGTTATTGAAGTTCCATTCCAAATGTATTGGGGGTTCTAATAGATTCTGGGCATTAATGACAAAACCAGGACTCAGAACAATAAAGTAATGGCACTAGTAGTAGAGGGCTCTAGGTTAGTTAAGAATGATTCCTTTTCTTGATGCATTTGCAAAAATGTTCACGAAACATTGCATTCCCCGAAACTACCCTGTCCATATGTTTGATTAAGTCATGCCTAGAGACTATGCCTCACCCCACAAGTATAGGCGTTTCCCGAATCAAATTTGCAATATAAGAACAACAGATATCACTGTCTGAAATCAGACGTGTCATTAATAAGTTGAAGACGGGAAAAGCCCTGGGTCCAGATGGACTCTCATTGGATTTTTACTACACTTTTGCAGATTTTCTGGATCTGAAACTTCAGGCTTCGTTCTTGAAGCATGCTGAAAATCTGGCTCCTAACGGCTCCTCTTATGATGCCATGATCCATGTAATTATTAAACCTTGAAAGGACCCCTTGGAACCAAAAAACTATAGACTGACCTTGCTAACTAATGCAGAGTCAAACAATTATGCAAAGGTGTTGGCACAACGCCTCAAACTCCTTCCTGGCTGAATTGGACACTGGAATTACTAGTAGGATGGTTGTGCTTGACCTAAATACACTGATTCCTAATCAAGCTTCATCATTCTGGTCTCTGATTAGTAACTTGAATGATCATCAAACATCAGCTCGGCTTCAACCGATACCAGAGGAACTTGGATCAGCCATTTTCAAAAGATTTACAGTGAGGTCACCTTGATTAAGTCAGTGTAGTTTTCCGTATTGTAAAGAATGGCACCTGGACTTCTTTAGAGATTATATTTTACATATTACCCAGAATAATAACCCATCGAGGTAAGCTGACCCAGATGGTTTATCAAATCTGACCTTCAAGGGTAATCCAATTCTATGGCTACAATCTTCGAGGGACTCTTTAGAAACATTCTATTGCTACATTTAACTCCTCTTTCATGGAAGACCTCTAACATAATCCCAATCTTTACAAAGGGAGACAGGATTAATCTGGCTAAGTATAGGCATATCCCCCTTCTGGATGCTTCAAACAAAATATTTGTAGCATTAATTAATCTTTTAGAACATCCTTAATACAGGAGACCATTGTCTAAGCATGTGGCCAGGATTCAAACCTGTGTTTCTCTGTGTTGTCATGCATCCAAGACAAATGTGTTGCCTCTGAACCATCCACATGGCCCAGCCTTCTTCTTAAAAGATCTAGAGAGGCGGGCAACCACTTTGGGTATGCTTTATAGAAATATAGCAGGATTTAGGAAATCAGTGGGCACTGCTCCAAACAGTGATATACTATATCTCTTTCATCAACAGACACTCTAAATGCTCAATCTGTATGGCATTTATAGACCTTACTATGGATTTCAACTGTGTTAATTATTTGAAATCATGGTCTAATCTACATAGGTCGGGCTGTCCATCACCTTTATTAAGTCTCTTGGTGCATCTTCATACAGATACCCAAATTAAGATCCAGCTTTATAGAGAAGGAAACTGTAGCTGCTCATTTGGGGTTTTCATTTTTTTTTATCCTTGACCTTAAATGGCCTTAAGGAATGGATACTTGTGATGTTTGACAGGTTAATATCAGTGTCTTGTTACCAACGTACAAGCAGCATGCAGGCCTTTTCCCACTGTAATTCACTACAAATCTTCCTCAAAGTGGCTGCCAGGATGGTATAACTCCCTCCTTGGAAATGTTTATCTTCAACCCAGTGGCTGAGGACATTGTATAGACTATACCAAATAAAAGTTCCAATGCAATGCCTCTTCTTCTAGATTCCAAAGATGATTCAACTAATGGAAATGAGAAAGGGCCAGAGGTCCCTTCCATAGTAATATTTCAACAGCAGATTGGTCCACTTCAAAGTTTTCTGAATATCATGTTGTAACAAGAGTTGTTGACTTCTAAGTTCAGCTCTCAGAATGCCTTGTCTGCAGGAAGTGAAGGGTGTGCTGGAAAGAGTTGGACCTCACAATTTGAAGATGGCAGGGGCCTTCCTCTGACCACAGCTTCTCTTCTAAGGCCCTCTTTTTACATGTGCAGTGTGTTAAATGGAGGCATTAAAGCAAGGTTTAATTCTTTTATGCCTCTTTAAAGTTTGCCTGTTTTGGAGCAGTGACGATGCAGAGGAGGGGCCAAAGGTGTGTATGCGATTTCTGCCATGCTTTCCTCCTGTGCCTCCATGTATTTGGCTTTTAGGCATTCATGAGATGTTTATGCACATGTTAAATGAATGGATTCCTACTGAAACCACCTTGGTTTTGCATCTGACCAAAATCAGGCAGATTGCTTAGGAATTAATTAGTAAACACAGCTTAGAGCAGTGTTTACTTGCTAATGGAGATTGCCCACGCTAAGAGCTCAAGAAAGTCTTCATTCTATTAAAGACAAGGAGGCAAGCATTATGCTATTTATTTCTTTATTACTGCCAAATCAGCATTTTAAAAGTTCAACTTTTAACTTTTTTGTTTTAGTTTTTTTCTTACATAAGTTAGGAAAAAACAAATGTAAAAGTTACAAGTTTCTTATCAGAACAAAAATTTCACAAAAGCTCTGTGAACTATCAGTCCCATGATCCCGAGGTCTTTTGTAGTCCTGACCTCCTCTAACCCACCAATCCGGGCTTAGGCCATGGTATAAAATGTCTGCCACCTCAGGTCCCTTCCTCTTTCTTTGCTCTCAGAGAGTAATCCATCTAACTCTTTAACTGTCCAACTCGTATCACCAGAACTGTGCAGATCCGAAGCTGGTATATCCAAACGGTCCAACGGGGACAACTTGCTAGAATAAGCGCTGCTTCTTGTCCATCTTGTTCAGGACGTCTTCTGCTCGTCTCCTACGAGAACAAAGATATTCATATAAGGGCGGGTATGTGTCAAATGTCATACACATCATCACAATAAATACTTCAATGTTTCATTCTTTATCACATTTAACCAGTCTTTTCGTCCATTCGGGTGGATATAATGCTCACCTCCTTGTCTTTAACAGAATGAAGACTTTCCTGAGCTATTAGCGTGGGCAATCTTTATTCTATGACAAGACAGGAGGCTCGCATTATGCTTGTTCAAAGCTTGCTATTACTCTATCCGGAATATCAGATACTGGTTTGAAATAGAATGACTTAAAGGTAGACTCAGAGGACCATTCAGCTGATTTCATAATATCTTGCAATGAGACACCTGATGCAAACGCTCTAGAAGCCATTGCCCCTCTCGCAGAATGTGCCCCAAATAAGGATAAATCTATCCCTGCCCATTGCATCACTTCTCTCACCCATCTCCCAATGGTCGCTGTAGCTACTGCATGATGGGGTTTCCTACGCGCTATAAGCAATTGCGTTACGCCGCGTTGCCTAATCTGTGCTGAAGCCGCTTCGTAATCTTTAATGCATTGTGCTACACATAGTTTATTATTTCCTGTAAAATACGGGTAGTAAATCACTCTGGAATCGGTCTTAGTCCTTTCCGATAGTGAAAATTACTCCTTCCGGATAAAATATTTTTCTATCAATCTCCAATGCTTTAACATCCGATACCCTCCGGCAAGCTACAAGGCACAAAAGCATGGCTAGCTTGCCTGATAATTGTGATCTGGACAAAGCGTCATTCTCCGGCCATCTCAGGAACAACTGAAACACGTCTCTGACGTCCCAAAGAACCGTATATTTGGGTTCTGATAGCCTCCGCAATTTCATGCCCTTGAGAAGACGCAGCACAGCAGGATGTTCTCCCGCTGGCCTACACTCCACTTTGTCGTGGCCCGCTGAAATCGCTGATCTGTACGCCCCTATAGTTCTATAGGTACAACCGTCCTGAAACTTTGAAGCTAAGAAATTGAGAATGTGTACTAGAGTGGCCGAAATGGGATTCAAACTGTGCTGTGCACACCATTGAGCCCAACCGTTCCACGCTGTGTTATAGCTCCTGACTGTGCAAGGTGCCCAGGAATCTCGGATACAGTCTGCAGCGAGTTCCAAAATTCCTGGCAAGTGCCATCTCTTCCTGAAACCCTGCATACCATGAGCTGCAAGGATCCTGCCTCTATCAGCGGGTGGGTCCGACCGGTCGGATCGAGTAGAAGGTCCTGCATGGTCGAAACTAACCTCAGAAAATCCGTAGAAAGTTCCATCGCTACTGGAAACCAGGCTTGAGCTCTCCATTAAGGCAAGACTATCACCAGTTCTGCCTTGTCTCTGTGGACTTTGGCTAGAGCTCTCGTGATCATCACGAACGTGGGAAAGGCGTAATGAACTGCTCCGTTCCAAGGGTGTAGGAAGGCGTCGGACCCCGCTGCCCCGGGTCTATCCTCCAGCTGTAATATCGCAGAGTCTGAGCATTCAGCCAGGAGGCAAATAGGTCTATCTCTAGGGGTCTCCATATCTCTTGTAGATGCTTGAATATCCTGGGGTGTAGTCTCCAATCGCTGGAGTCCACAAGATATCGAGAATTCCAGTCTGCTATACTGTTTTGATTCCCTGGAAGATATTCTGCGGTTACTGCAATGTTGTTCTGTAGGCAATAATGCAAGAAATCCTTCGCTAATTTGGCTAGTAGCTTGGATCTCGTGCCTCCTAGTTTGTTGATGTAACGGACGGCTGAAATGTTGTCCATCTTCAGCAGTACGCAACATCTGACTCTGTCCTTCGTAAAGGCTCGAACTGCGAAGGAGCCTGCCAGAAGCTCGAGACAATTTATGTGGAGACTTAACTCCTCCTCCGACCATTTCCCCCCTGTCTGAATCTGTGCACATCTGGCTCCCCAGCCTGTCCTGCTCGCATCTGACTCTATGGTCAACTCTGGCACGTCTCCGAAAATCGCTCTCCCATTCCATGCTTCCATATTTTCTAACCACCATTGCAGTTCTGCTATGGCTTCCTGATCTAGACCTACTATCTGATGGTATTTCAAGCCTCTGCGGAGGTGCTTTATTTTTAATCTCTGCAACGCCCGACCCGGGAAAATGGCTTGAATAGAAGCTGCAAGCAACCCCACTGCTCTGGCCAGATTCCGAAGGGAAATAAATCGTTTCGCTATCACGACTCTGAGCTCTTTCGTGATCGCCCTCACTTTATGGGCTGGGAGCACCAAGATCGCCTTCACTGTGTCAATGGTGAAGCCTAAAAATTCCAGTGTTTGCACTGGTGACAATTGTGATTTCTCTAATTTCACTAAGAACCCTAGAGAAGATCGGAAATTGAAAATCCACTGTACATCTCTCGCGAGTGTGTCCTTGGTGGATCCCATCACTAGGATGTCGTCCAGGTAGATAATCATCCGCACTCCTCGCTCTCTGATAGCTGCAGCTACCGGCTTCATCACTTTCGTGAAGGCCCATGGGGCTGATGCTAGACCGAATGGAAGACATGTGAAGCGCCAGATCTCTTTCCCCCATCGGAATCGCAGATATTTCCGAAA
Organism: Ambystoma mexicanum; assembly: GCF_040938575.1. Classification (NCBI taxonomy): domain Eukaryota; kingdom Metazoa; phylum Chordata; class Amphibia; order Caudata; family Ambystomatidae; genus Ambystoma; species Ambystoma mexicanum. The sequence goes on along the minus strand of NC_090935.1, from coordinate 836,596,686 downwards.
GGCTGTCGCTATCGGAATCATTAGATACGCGTCCTTGAGGTCCAGACGTGCTAACCAGTCTCCTGAACGCAATAGGTCTCAAAGGAGGTGAATGCCCTCCATCTTGAAATGATTGTACTCTAACCAGCTGTTCAGATCTTTCAAGTTTATGACGGGACGAATCTTTTCTCTCCTGCGCACTAAAAACATGTTGCTGAGAAATCCTTGATCTTCAATGGTTCGCGCTCTATCCCATTCTTGCTTGCCAAACGTATTAATTCGCTGTGCAAAAGCGCCTGCTCTACCTGATCCATGCGAATGGGGAAAGGTTCCCTGTGTTGCACGGGGATATCTATGAAATCTAATTGCCGCCCCGCTACTGCCTGTAAAACCCAAGCATCGCTTGATAAAGCTTGCCATTGCTGCAGGAAGAGGAGAGTTCTCCCTCCGATAGGAACATTTGTTGTACTCACCGCCTGCTGCAATGGGTTGGCGGAAGGAGCCTCTTCCCCTGCGACCTCTCGGATGTCTTCCTCTTGCTGGGAAGAAGGTGTCTTGCTGGCGCCCTTCCCAGTATTGGGCGTGTGGACCTTGAGACCTTCGCTGATAGTTGAAACGACCGGATGAGCAACCTCTAAAACGTCCGGTCCCGGTAAAAACACGCCCTGGGAAAATATTTCTTATTGAGCTTTGGGCTCTTTCAAGGGCCGTATATGTTCCCACAAACTGGGACATTTCCTTAGCGAAGGCCTCCCCAAAAAGTAGACCTTTGGTGCCCTCGCCGGCTTCGTATGTGGCCAGGTCGCTAAGCTTCTTGTCAATTTTCAAGAGAACAACTCTTCTCATCTCTGATGATAGTGCACAATTGGCGTTGCCTAATAAGCACACCGCTCTCTGGGCCCAGTTACTTAACGTTTGGACATCTACCGGGGTACTGGTGTCTTTTGCTTTCTCCGTCAAATCCATAATTTTTGCAAGCGTCCTGCCAAATCCAGGAGCTTGTCTTGGCAACCCCTCCAAGCGCGATCCACACCTTTTTTAATGTCTTGTGCGGATTTAGTAACAAAAGTGACCATCTTTGGGTCTAAGGCCGGTGTATACGCTAATTTTCCCAGTAACTCCGGCCTAGGGCACTCCGATTGCATATGGGATCGGACTTCTCTGTCTAGCGGTTTTCTGATGTGCTGAGACATATATAATTCCACTCTGGGCGAGGGCACCCATTTAGATGATTTAGGGTGTCTAATAGTTTCCGGGTCGAACATGTCAATGATGTTATCTTCATCTTCGTGGACACTTTACGCTATGGGCTCCGGCATATGTTCCTCTTCGCCACCTTCGTCATCGGGGGCATAGCCTTCCTCATAATCCCTTGAATTATCCACCCCTAGGGCAGGTGGTCTATCATGACACTCAGCCATTTTAGCTAGAAAAGCTTCCTTCAATCTGGCGACAGGGTCGCTCTGACTGTGGGGAATGGCGTTGTCCCTCTCATCTGCGCCCGCGGGGGTCAAAGAGTCCAGGCTCTCTCGGGCTTTGTTACACCCCTTTTTGTCAACCCTTTTACTAGGGTGTCCAGCTGACGTTCCCTCCCCAGGGCTATCTGCCCGTCTTTTTCTGGCTGCAAAATGTTCTCGTTGTTCAGCCATGCTTGCTTCTAGCATTTCTAACCTTTGCGCCAAAGGTTGCACCCCTTGGGAGACTGCTTGTGCGAGGGAATCCCCCAGCACCTTTTTAAAACTGAGAGACAAACCGTCCTCTTGCCATGAGCGGTCATCTTCCCACTCTTGCTCACTCCATTCAGGAGTAGTGGAGTGGGAGTCTCCTGAGTGTGATGAATGAGCCATATCAATGTGTTAGCAGAGCTAACTTCTTGGGAATCATCTATAAATCAGGCTCTCAAGCAGAGGTAGTTTTCTCCCACTCTGCGCCTTTCTAGCTTCGTTTTTGTGTGGAATCCTAAATGTCCACCACAACCAGTTATCATGCAAATCTGGCTTCTCTTCCCTTTTCTTTTTTTTTTTAAACGAAATTCTTTGTCTTAGCACTCGATCCTCACCACTCTCTCCAAACGTTCCGTAGTTCGTAATGAGAAGGAACGTTGGCGAGCCGCGGGGAATGCCGGGAAGATTCAGGAGGAAGGCAGCACCGTTGGGTCCTAAAACCCTCATATGCGGCAGCTGGAGCCGACTGAAAGCATACGCGCGTACGCAGGAACACGCGCCTCTGGGTCCTAGTGCTCTGCGAGTATGGCCTACCTCACACGGAGAGCGTAATGCGAGCCATAAACATTTGCACGCTTAGCGCGGACTCAGGTATCGAACATGTGGTACCTCACACGGAGAGCGGAGTGGCTGCCTACGGCTCGCGGCTTTGCTCGCGGCTCCACTCCGCCTCTCCTTCCGAGGCGTCTGAGACGAACGCGATGTATGAAAAAGTTACGCGCAAATAAATAAACCTAAACCTTGCGCGCACTGTGCGGCGACTACAATACATGAAGTTCTAATGTTCTGTAATACATAACCAAGTGTTATAATTCCTACCAGAAAAAAACCCCAAGAATTGAGCTAAACTGTAAACAATAATGATAGTATAGGTAAGCACTTATCTCACTGAGGCAGCAAAAACAAAGAGGAAGGGACCTGAGGGGGCAGAGAGTTTATACCATGGCCTAAGCCCGGATTGGTGGGTTAGAGGAGGTCAGGACTACAAAAGACCTCGGGATCACGGGACTGATAGTTCACAGAGCTTTTGTGAAATTTTTGTTCTGATAAGAAACTTGTAACTTTTACATTTGTTTTTTTCCTAAGTTATGTAAGAAAAAAACAAAAACAAAAAAGTTAAAAGTTGAACTTTTAAAATGCTGAGTTGGCAGTAATAAAGAAAGAAATAGCATAATGCAAGCCTCCTGTCTTGTCATAGATGAGATGGATAGAAAAATAGAACAGTAAAAGTGAGTTTGCCTCTTTTTCCCCACCACCATGTGAATGTTGCAAATTGCATGTAGGTGCCACAACACCTCAGAAGTGCTTGTGTTGGTTACTAGTGTTGGCCTCTCGGGATATTGCCTGACCTATTGGGAAGGAGTGAAGCCTTCCTAGTAGAGAACAAACTGAGCTCTTAGAGCGGGACTCAGCAGTTTGTTGTGGGTGAAATTCAGCCATGGACAGAAATACAAAAAAAAAAAAAAGTGATAGTTGTAAAAGTCACTAGAAACCAATATTTTAAACCAGATACAGTTTTATTTTTATATTTAACCACATTTCCCCCAGGCATTGGAATTGTACAGGTAAATTGAAAACTGTTTGTTTACCTTCAAAGAGATTAACATTGTTGTTCGAAAAAAGAGCAACTCGAAATTTAGAATAGCTCTGGCTCTAGAAAAGACAGCAACTATCCTTTGGAGGGCAATTTATGTGCTCAGGAATCCTCCAATTTGTAGTACATTTGTAGGAGGAATGCCAATCAAGGATGTATTTATACGTTTAAATGAACAATAGACATGCCCTTGTTTTAATGAACTTACACATGTATGGTTATAAGGTCAATGTACATCTAAATTGCCAGGAGGCCCATCTGGGTACAAACTCATCAAACCCAAAACCCCCCTTACTGCACTTGCCCCACCGGCTCACTCCCCCTGTTATAGCCTGGCGGAGCCTGCACCCCTAATGTGCCCATCCAGCCCTGGCCTCACACTTAGAATTGTGGACCTTCATTCCCTGCTCTCTCTGCATTTCCCTGGAGTTTTTCCACGTGGCCTCCCCTTAGCACTTGCCTAGCCCAGGGGTCCTCTTCCCTCCCTCCTCACCCCCCTCAGCACTTGCACGCTCTGCACTCCGACCTGCACTTCTTTTCCCTCCATAGCATTAGTGACTTCTGCTCTGACTGGCATTTCCCTGCACCTGCCCACTCCCCTGCACTTCTTGTTACTGCACTTGCACGATTCGAATGACACAAGGCCTAGTAGGAGCGTGTTTACTATTCTTCATCGTTTCCCCCCACCACCACTTTTGCCTTGTTGAGCCTTGAAACACCATTTGCTGTATAGGCACATTATAAATACCAACAAATAAATAAATAAATACATAAATAAATACAATAAAACTATCTGAAAGCGAGACTATCAAAAATGACTAATTTTTGAAGCAGAATCCATTTATTTGAGCTCCTACAATTTCAATAATCTGGAAAATAACCCCTCAAGAGCATATCTCCACCAGTCTGCACAAGTATCCCTGAAAATAAAAATACTGCACCTCTGTCAGTGCTTTGAAGTGGGGCACCAACTTCTTCTCTCTATAGCCCAGTGTTACATAGCATATATTCCCCTTGCATCAGGTCATTGTTATGGAAGCATTTCAGTGTGGCCAATTATATCACACGTCTCATGATAGACGATACCTGATCGATGCTAAACTGGCTATGATCTGGCTATAATTTTTTCAATATATTTCTTGCCCTTTTCTTTTAGGGAAACCCCTGGATTCTGGTCCCTTATGAAAAAAGATTGCATGGAATTTCCCATCTCCGGTTGAGTCTCTTTATGACAGACCTTTTCGTCATTGTGAGCAGCACCCTCATTCTGCTGGCTAGAGAGTACCACCTATTATATGCCCCCCCCTGCTCCTCCAGGGGGCTTGCTGCAGCTTTCCCCTCTTCTCATGTGAGGAGCATGCCCTCCTTTTCCCATATTGTATTCATTGCCTCTATGGGGTGCCTAACATGCCTATGTGGGGGGAACACACATGCAGTCCTGGCACACCTGACTGTGGGGGAAGCCACATCATCTCTGCCCCCCTGCATCTGTGGAGGGATATGCATGCGGCAATACCTTCCCTGCCTAAGCGCGCGTTTCACTACTAGGGACTCGTGTAATGGTCGTCCCTCTTCTCCTACCTTTTCAGCTTGCCAAATATCATTGCCCCACCCGCCACAAACACAGAGGTTTGGCGAAGCTAGCTGGCCCAGGCATGCACACGGGTGCATACACAGATCACATGCACCCCCCCCCCCACTTCTCATCTATCATGGGGTGGCTCCGCCTCCTCTTGCATCGAGATGCAGCTCCTCCCATTCTTCTCCTTCCTGTCCCTGTGTTGCAAGCAAACCATAGTAAGTACCACAAATGGCAACGCTGAGAACAAAATGAACAACCTAATAAATCCAATAATGTGCATTAAACGTAGCTCTAACAGAGAGAACCAGAGAGAACAAGTGTGTGGCCTCACGTGAACAAACACGTAAAAAAAAAATCCTACTTCTAACGCTACTACAATTGTTCTGCTATAATACTAATACAATACTACTACAGTAGTGTACTGCACTTAACACAAAGAGGGGAAACTTTCAAAGCACAACAATATTTTTTGTTTTGTGTATTTTTCTGACGATACAAATAGGTGTAGGACACCTTTTAGGCTTTTTTAAATTTTGGAAGGGGACTCAAAGAGGAAAATACACCAGAGGAAAAGGCAACGTTTTTTTTTTCTTTATATGAGGAACCTAACACAACACACTATCACACACTGAACAAATACTGAGACTAAGGGAAACAAACAACAGACTCAGCTCCAAGGAACTAACGAAAAGACCAACGTCAAGCAGTCATAACTCCTACGGACCTCTCTAAACACTTCTTCAAAGCTCCCAGGTCCCCCAAACACCTTCCAGGAATGAGCCTTCCCTGTGCTACACATTTCCCCACTGCCTTACAAAATACACAAAGGAACAAGAAGTGAGCTGAGCATTATACAGGGGATATGTTGTGGGTGATCACCTAATGGAGCAGTCCATGTGATAAAGTCACGTCTTAAACTCACAGGCCGATTCATGGAATTAATGTGTGCCAAAAATCGCAGCGCAAGTGTGCGAAAGCGTGCGAATCGCAGCGCAAGCGCGAAAATCGCAGCGCAAGCGTGCGAAAGCCGCGCACATCGATTCATGGAAGTCCGTGCACATGTAAAATCTGGGATGTGCGCTAAAATCGTGCGTGGCGCACGCGAACGCACACATCATCAAACGGTGTGCGCTACGCGCTAAGCGAAAGCGCACATAGCGCGGAACACACAACAAAAGTGGGTGGAACACGGGCCGTAACATGCAGAATGGGGAACAACGCGTGAAAATGTGGGCGTTACGGGGGAAGTATAGGAGGTAAATGCGGGGGAACGCCCACATGCGTGCCTACAACACGTATTCATGGAATCGAACAGGGGAAACGTGTGCGCCAAAAAAGATGCGCTAATCCGGAAACACGTACGCCAGCAGGAAGCAGTTTCATACGCGGCCCTGCACAGCATAAAAGTGCACGCAAACAACAAACAAGCACAGACGCCACGATGAATATACCATTCCTCGCAGCAGTGGTCGTGGGACACCGCAGGAGGAGGAGGATAGCCAGGCCCAGAATTTTTACACCCAGGAACAGCCTTTTTGGGATGCCTGATGACCAGGTGTATGGGAGGTACAGGTTCCCACCACACATAATACTCGACTTGGTGAGTGAGTGGGAGGATGACCTCACATCACCCACCCTGTGCTCCCAAGCACTGAGCCCCTTGGAAAAGGTGCTCAATGTACTGCACTTCTTGGCCACTGGTTCATTTCAGTGGACAAGTGCCATCGTGGGGGGGGTGTCACAGGCCACGCAGTCACGCTGCCTACACCAGGTGTTGGCCATCATGACTGCACGCTCTTCAGTCCGCAGTCACATATACATGCCCAGAACACCTGCAGAAAGGAAGGCTGCCATCCAGGACTTGTATGGGGTGGCACACTTCCCCAAAGTGCTAGGTGTCATTGATTGCACCCATGTGGCTCTATGTCCTCCCAAGGCAACTGAGCACATCTATAGAAACCGCAAGCACTGGCATTCCATTGAAGTGGGAGAATGGGAGAAAAGACTACCCCCAATCTCCTCGCGCCCCTGGCCTAGAGGATCGCGACCCAGACACCCGCCACGAGATGAATTTGCCTATCTACCAGACGACCAAATACCCTGGTACAGGAACATACGGATGTGCCCATCAGCCTGCCCACCAGCCTACCCTGCTCAAGCCGACAGCTGCGGCATGGATGAACTCGACTAAACCCTTCAACAGTAAATAAACACATCGTTAGAGATTCCATGACGACCTAGCCAACTGTCAGAACACCCATGCAACCATGCACACTGTACACCCCCACACCAATCCACACGAAGAACATACTCAGTGCTATGACGTAGGTGACGGACACAACCACTGACGCGCAGCTTTATTATTTTTCACATAGGTTTTTTTCGAAAATGCAGAAACGCAAGACGCACAAAACACTCATCTAAATGCTTGCTGACGCTTCTCCTAACCCTTGCATTGTGATGAAAATACAACGTAGACATGGTCCCGCCTATGAAGCAATGTGATACCGCAACTTAAAGTGCCGTGCATTAAACATCCCCACCTATGCACCAGGCCCAAGTAGGCCGCAAGCAAGAACCTCCACGAACATTGAACGAGCAAGAGTACAATTGCAGACCCAGCAGAACGCGCCCAGCGAGAACTGACAGCCAAGGAGCGATGTTGCAACTCGCATGCCACCAGCCGACGCCAAGGTCGCACCTGCAAGCTAAGCCAGACACATAGTGGAAAGTACAACTTAAATGTGCAGAATTCTGCCTTAACCACGGTCTCTCCTCACGTGACCAAGTCAAACCTGACAGGGTGCCAGACCCAGGAGGGAGAAGTCGCCTGGGTCCCACGTTTGAGACACAGGCTGCAACAATGAAATGACCCAATGGACACCTACAGCAATGGGAATGGTCTGCTCTCAGGCATATGAGCAAACCCACGCATTGTCTGCACAAACACATAGTTACATATTGTTGCAAATGACAGGTACACCGCGAGCTGGGAACAACGATGGTCCCAGGCTGGGGGGCTCGCGAGTCGACCAATCAGAACATGGGGCACTCATCACTGACGCCACTAACATTAGCCAATCATTAGGGGTCTTTGTGTAACAATTTTCAAGTATCTAATAGAAGGGACAACCCAAGTCTACTACCTGACTGACCCTTAACCACTAATAGCGTTCTCTATACGTATGCTATACTAACTCTACCACTCGAGGGACCAATCCAGAGTGGCGATAGGTTTTTTGCTAACTTTCCCAGGTGACGCAAGTAGCGTGTCATACTGAGGCAAAAAGGGGCCTGCGAGCCCCAGGAATTTCAAGAGTCTGGACGGACGCGTACGATCCTAGACCCATCCCTGCCGTTATTCAATTAACAGCAGTAACACCTTGCTTCTTGTGTGTGTCTCATATTCATTTTTGGGATACGCGGGAGGAGTTGGGGCCTCCCAGCCCAGAGGTCCGCGGAAGGCCCAGCCGACCCCGGGAGAAACCCCCCGACAAGTTGGAGGCACTGCTGAGATCTGTTTAAGATCTGTTTTTTATTTTATTTTTCCGAGTACTCTCGTTGCGAGGAGGCCCGGCGGCGCGGCCCCCTCTGCCGCCGCCCCCTTTTTGAGGACTACAGGACCATCGCGGAACTGCGAGAAGACCAGACAGCGCAATCCGGATATTGGCCCTCAGGAGCCGGTTGAGAAGTATCCCGCCCGCGGTTGGCGAGTGTCCTGACGTGGTCCAGACGAGGGGAGGTGGCGAGCCGCTTGGAGGGGTGCACGCAGTCGAGCGGCCCCGCATCAAGAGAACTTGGTGAGTATGCCACACCCAACAAGCAATGTGAAATTGTGAGGGAGGGGGGAGGAATAGAATACGGGAGGTGGGAGGTGTCACCAAGGTGCGCGACGAAGATTTGATAAATTAGTGTTGGCGGTGAAGTGAATGGTAGCTGGACAAGTGCGAGAACAGTCCGCTACGCTACAAAGACGGGTGGGCGGAGCATGAAAACATCACGTGCGGCCGCTCGTAGACACTGATTGGCCTAGGTCGCGACCACCTGTAAGGGTGTGTGTGTGTGTGTGCGGTTTCCTACGAATTGGCGATTATTGATCAATGAGTAGATGAGGATCCCTATTGATAGAGCAGAGAAACTCGATAGATAGATGACGTTTCCCTGTAGGCGGTAGCTAGCTGGTTGCCTAATACGGAAGATAATTGGCTGGTTAAGCCCTCCTGTTGAGGGGCGTATCACACACGAGGCGACGCAGCGTGTGCAGTCTGATTATATTGTTGATTACCTTGTTCCAGGCGTGACAAGAGGACAGCTGTGGGGTTAACGGGGATAGATAGCAAACTTATTTCGAACTTTTGAAACATGAAAAGAACTTACCGGTAGTTTTGGAAGAGGTCGGTGACGTCACCAGTAGGGCTTTCATAGGATACCTCGAGCACAAGGCATTGTTGAAGAGTGGTGTGGAAGGGAATAGTGGTAAGGGAGTGGACACGGAGGTAAACGATAACGATTATATCGGGGCAAGGTGGAAAGAGGGACGTGACCGCGCACTGTGAACGCCGGCCACGACGAGTGCGGAAAGAGGAGGGGTGAAATAAACTGGGACGGCTATATAAGCACGTCACAAAGGGCACGCAGCCGCAGGGGGCTGCGGGCGCCTCGGCCGTAGAAGGGCCGTAACGGTGTTAGGTGAAAGAAGAAAAGACAGAAAAGAATATATAATTGCAAATGCTATATTTTATTATTTTCTTTTAGCGGACGATCGCAAGTCCCCAAAATTACGGGGCCAGGTAAAACATCTGAAATTGTATATTGTTCATTAATTAGCAAGATAACCGCTACCATATCGAGGGAGGATAACAACACAGTGCTACTATGTCATACGGGACAGGATCGGGAGGGTGGGGGAACACCCTCACTACCCCGCTACAGCATATATGTAAAACACTGTCACCACATAGGGAGAAACTGATTAAATACAGCATAGAATAGACACAGGGGACGGACAATAAAATGACGACACCCTGGCCGCCTAATGGCAGTTCCGACCCATATGTCCAACACTCACTATTGACCCATCTACATAACACATACAAGGGGAAGAAATTGACACACCATGTGGAGGTGTTTAACTTATGGAGGATGTTCCAGGGGTCCCGACCAGGACCGAACAGAATGTTCACTGTGGGGGAAACAAAGGAGGAAAAGAAGGTTAAGGAGGAAGAACAGAACGGGGAAAAAGAGAGTGAAAACACACAGTGCACGGGGAAAGGACAAGAGGGAGGAGAAAAGAGTAGCAACGCAGATGAAAAAGAAATAAAAAAGGAACAGGGCGACAACATGCCCCTAGCGAAAGTAGTGAAAAAGGAGGAAGGGGGCTTATATCCTATAACGGGACTACGAGAAATAGTGAGAGAACAATTAAGGGCGGCTGAGGGTGGCTACACGGGAGGAGAGGCAACAAGTATGGTAGGGTCAACTTATATGAAGATGCCCGCAAGGGAGGGGAAGACTAGCGAAGAACAAATTGCAGCCATAGGAAACGACGAATGGGTAGCTGCGCAGGTGTTTTTAAAATTGCGAGGTTCATTAACAGGAGAAGAGAAGGAGGTAGTAAGGAAAATGAACGAGGACAATGACAGTAAGAGCGAGATGAAAGGAGAAGGGGGGAAAAGAAAGGAGGAAGAGCTGATACGAGAAGAAGAAGAGATTTTGGAGGAACGATTAGCGGAGTTAAGGAATGAGCAAAATGCCCTGATCAAACAGCTTGAGAGGGAGGAAAGAGAAAGAAGACAAGAAAGGAAAGAAAGTAAGAATGAGTTGGAAAAAATGAGGGAACGAACTGAAGAAGGAAAGAGGGAAGCTAAAAGGGTGAAGGCAGCAGCAGAAAGGGTATCTCGAGCAGCACAGCGCGACAAAAAAAGGGAGGAAGAAGAGAAGGAAAAGGAAATGGAAATATGGAAGAGGAGAATACTATCAGAAACGACAAAGAAATACGAAGAAGGGAGGATGATAGAAAGCATATTAGAACGGGAAAGAGAGAGATGGGAAAGGAGGAGAGAGAAGGAAAGGCTATTGGAAAAGATGAGTAGTGAAGTAATGGAGGAATTAAAAAAGAAAAGACAGGAAATGGGTGGAGAGATAGTAGAGAAAAAAGAAGGGGAACGAGAAGATAGGAGGGGGAGAGTGAAATAAGGAAATATGTACGCAGGAACACAGAAGTAGCAACAACATCAGCACAACGGGGAGCAATTGGTAAAGAGGAAACGGGAGGAATGGATTTAATAGATTTAAAAACAGTGACGATTAGGGGGAAAAGACGGATTGGGGGTTGTCACTCCTGGATGAGTTTTGCAGCGAGGAAGAAGAAGGAATGGAGAGAGAGGGAAGAAATAGGGAAAGGGAAAGCTTAGATAAATTATATATCACCCGGACTAACAGGGAATCACCATGGGCCTGCAGAAGGAAGGAAGAACTGGGGGGAAGTGAGGGGGAAGAGCAAGGAATGGCGGGAAGGCACACACATGCAGCTACACCCTCATAATCCCGTCCAACATGCTCCACCACCCCGCACTCATCACGTGCAACATGCCCACCTACACCTGCACACGCCCCTCACGAACACACACCCTACGCTGGCAGGCTTAGAGATCTCCCAGGACGCAGGCAGGAAGAACAAGTACACACGCCCACATCAAATACAGGAAATGATAAAAGAAGGGGAAGAGATGGAGGGGAAACATCTACGAGCAGGGGAAATATGAACATAACAGACGATGTAGACGACATGGAAGAACAGGAGGGGTATACGGACTCGACTCTGGGGAACCCGGGGGGTCAGATAGGACACAACCTAATGCCACTTTTGGAGAGAGGAGGGGTTAGACCACAATACGTCCCTTGGAAGCATGCAGACAAAGAAAATATAAAGTGCAGGCTCCCATCACTAAGTGGAGGTGCGGGGAAATGGATATATGAGATGGAAAAACACACCGCAGGACAGAAACTGGCAGTGGGAGACGTGAAGGTCCTATTAATATCAATATTGGGGGATGCAGCAGATGACATCTGGAAGAGAGCGGGCTTCCCCGGGGTCACAATAACAAACACATCACACGACGGGGCGCCATTCGCAAACTGCAGACATGCATTATGGCAAGCACTGAGGGTACAGTACCCAGACACCTCAGACATAGGAGCAATTACATCACGCAAGATGCGTGAGAACGAAGATCCTGTTGATTATATCCAGGAAATTCAAGAGAAGTGGCGTATGGAAACTAGAGAGCAATGGGACAAGACACCAGCAATATTTTTTCATATACTAATACAAGGGCTCCCGGCGGCAGTGCAGAAACAATTGAAGAAAGTAGTGGGGATGGAAGCAAAGGCTTGGCCGGAAATACAACTGACGATAGTACATCATTGTAGGACATGGCAAGAAAAGATGAAACAAAAGGAAGAGGATAGGAAAGCGGAAGAGGCTAAATTACTGCAAAAAAACGTACTAAGTACACGATGGAAGGTGCACTAATAACTACACCTACAACAATGACACCAAACCCCAGGCAAGTAGTGGCCGCACAAGATCCCTCCCAAATGCAATCACCACAGATTATAGCACAACAGCTGCCACCACCCCCACCATACACGACTAGCATGGGAGGAGGATACTCAACACCAGGAGTTGGATATTATAATTACAACAGGGGAAGGGGAGGAATGATGAGAGGGAGGGGATACGGCTATAACACACAACAGCAGGGGGGAGGATTTAGAAGCTTCTACCCCACTGGGCAACCAGTATACCAGGACAATTCAGGAAGTTTCCCATGGCAGACCAGAGAACCACCTGTATGTTGGATCTGTGGATTGTTAGGACACATGTCACGCACATGTAGAATGAGACCCGGCACATCAGCATGGGGAGAACAGGGACAACAAGGGCCTACGAGGGAACAGCAAGATCACCAATAACAACAGGCACTGCAACCGTACAGTACGCAGCCACAGCTAGTAACGCAACAACAGCCACAGACATATTCACAACCACAGCAACAGGTAGCGATATCACAACAACACCAAGTGCAACAAGTACAGCAGCCCACTCAAATTCAGGACCATAAGGTAACCTCCACCAATACACAGCCACAGCAAACACAACTGGGAAGGGTGACTGTCCTGGGACACAACCCTTACACAGGAAGTGGTCAATCATTATACCCACAATAGGACAGCCCACAGACGACCGCGGTGTGTCCCATCATATTGGTAACACCTAATAGTGCGGAGGAACCACGCATAGAGGTAACGATAGGTGACAAAAAGTTATCATTCCTTGTTGACACTGGGGCAACCCGGCCTTGCATAAGGGAAGGTAAATTTAAGATGTCAGGTGAGGCCATGAACACCTAAGGATTCTCTGGGGCTAGGGGGTTGGTTCCCTTTACTGATAACATCGCCTTATCTATAGGGGACTATGACATGTCCGTCCCGCTTTTATATTCAAGGGACTCACCAGTAAACATACTTGGGAGAGACATAATGAGCAGGTTGAATATGACAATCTCCTTCACGGAGGACGGCATAATTTGTTCGACCCCTGGAATAAACATGCTCACTGCACGGCAAATTATGCAAGCATACAGTGGGCAGACAGTGACTAGGGCTGAGCCAGTAGATGGCGAACTGTTCCAGTACGGAACAGACATGGCATTCGTATGGATGCCAGGAATAGAAGGGAAGATCTGGAGGAGGCCAGCAGCCTATCTGTTCAGACATGAAACGCCAATGAACCAGAAGGAAAGGTGAATTCAGTGAGCATTGAGAGCATTATAGCGACTGCTGATTACATCGCAGTACATGCCCAAGACCGGGAAGGAAGAGCATGGAGGGCAGTTATAGCGCTGGCTGAGGGATGCAGGCTCACCCAGGTGTCAGATGAGGAGCTCTTTTCAGAAGACAAGGAAGAGGGTGAAATGGTATTCATGATGAGTGTAGATATATGGCTAAGAGTGACATACAAGCAAGTGGCACAGAAAATTAAATTGCAATGGCACTTGAAGCACCCGCATCTACCCCAGTTCCCTTTTTCGAGGAAGATATGGCAAAAGTTCCAACATCACTGTGGACCACAAGTCCCTATGACGTGGGTTGCATAAAGACTATCGGGGGAGTAAGAATAAAACTGAAAAAGGGTGCAATACTCCCTAGAGTGAAGCAATACCCACTATCAAAAGAGGCAGATGAGGGCATATATGAAACAATAACGGCCCTTATAAATAATGGCATACTGGTACCATCAGAATCACCATGTAACACGGCCGTGTATCCAGTGCGCAAAGCTAAAGGAGGGTCTTGGCGTTTCATCCACGACCTCAGGCCCTTGAACAACAATGTAGAAGCAGAATACCCCATAGCGGCAAACCCGGCCACCATATTATGTGGAATTCCAGCAGAGGCCTCACGATTTACAGTGATTGACCTCAAAAATGCCTTTTTCTCAATACCCCTGCATCCAGATTCACAAGATCTGACGAGCTTCACGTACAGAAACACAAAATGGAAACACACCAGGTTACCACAAGGATACTGCGAGTCACCCTCAATTTTCAACAGAGTAATACAGATGGACTTGGGAAACATTGAATTGGAAAGTACGGTGTTGCAATATGTTGACGACATAATAATTTGCAGCACAAGCGAAGAAAGATGCAGGGAGGACTCACTGAAAATTCTGACAATATTGGCTGAAAAGGGGTACAAGGTAGACAAAGAAAAGTTACAGTACTGTCAGGAACAGGTATTAAACATTGGTCAACTGATATCCCAACACGGAAGAAAGATTGCACCACAAAGAGCACAGGCTATATCAAACACGCCATTACCTCAAACAGTGAGGGAGCTGCAGAAGTTCCTGGGATTGTGCAACTACTGCAGAGCATGGGTTTTTGATTACAGCTCATACATAGGACCCCTACTTGAAGCATTGAGAGAAGCAAACAAAGGGGAGAAAAAATTGGGGTGGACCATGGAAATGAAGGAAGCATTTGACGAATTGAAACACGCAATATCAACTGCTCCGGTACTGGCCACCCCAGATTATGAACGACAGTTCTTTATCTTTTCACATTGCGACTCAGCAGTAATGAAAGCAGTGTTGGCTCAAAAAACAAGCATGGGATACAAGCCAATAGCATTTTACAGCGGTCACTTGGACCCTGTTATGTTAGGTCACTTCCCTTGTGAACAAGGCCTTGCCGCAGTTGCCTTTGTGGTAGAGAAATCATCATCTATTACAATGGGGTGCCCAACCACACTATTTGTGGAGCATGCTCTATTTGCAAAATTAAACAAGCCTAAGTCCACACTAACCACGCAGAGATCGTCAGGTTATGAGATTATATTATCTAGACCAGAACTATCTATTGTTAGATGCAGTACAGTTAATCCTGCAAGGTTTATAGCGGAAGTTATTGAAGAAGGTGACTATGCTCATGATTGTACCCAGACTACTGAAATGTACTCATGTACTAGAAAAGTCGAGGAGGATGCGCTAAATGGAGGAGAGCTCTTGTTCATTGATGGGTCATCGACAATAGACCAGAGTAATGGGACAAGGAGTACGGGGGCAGCAGTTGTAAAAATGACAGAAGGATTGGTGTGTGTCCCGGTGAAATGTGTACAGTTACCACAGTATTATTCTGCTCAAGCAGCAGAATTGGTTGCACTGATCTTGGCGTTGAAGGAAAGCTTTGAAAAAAGAGTTACTATATATTCTGATAGCGCATATGTCACGTCAACTGTCCACTCGGATTGACAAAATGGCGGAGAAGGGGGTTTAGGAGAGCTGACGGCACCCCAGTGCAACATGCTCTCTTGTTAGCTGAATTAATTGAAGTAATACATAATCCCCAGGAACTAGCTTTGGTTAAATGTCCCGCACACACTAATGGAGAAGATCATATCTCAAAAGGGAATGAAGCAGCAGACGCACAAGCCAAGTATGCTGCGTACTTCGGTGAAATATGGAACCCCCCAGAGTCAGAGAGAGGGAGAGGGAGGGGGATAGCTAAAGTGATGTTGATGAAAGAAGGGTACACCCATCTCCCAGCCACGCAGATAATGGAATTACAAGTGGCCGCACCAATGGCAGAAAAGGGGATATGGGTAAAAAGAGGATGTACGATGTCGTCAACTGACACACTATGGAGTCAGGGTAACACTGGAAAAATTGTTATGCCGTTGGCACTATTGAACACCGCCCTGAGCCAGCTCCATCACCCAGCTCATACAGGGAAGGAAGTTATTGCAGCACGAATTAGGGAAGATTGGTTCTGCCCCGAGTTAAATTCTCATGTAACAAATTTTATCAGCAATTGCCTTACATGTCAACAGTTTACGACCGGTCACACGCTGCAAGTGATAAAAGGTACTATACCCCGGCCAGAGGGACCCTTCCTGCACATCCATATTGACTATGTTGACATGATCAACGTATGTCAAGGAAATAGGTATATGATTGTAGTAGTATGCCCATTCTCCAGGTGGATTGAGGCAGGACCCTGCTCACATGCGGATGCTTTCAGAGCAGCTAAATTTCTAGTGAGGGAGGTTTTCCCCAGGTGGGGAGTGTGCGAAGTACTGCGGTCAGATAACGGCCCGCACTTCGCTAATGAAATGTTTCAGCACATCACCTCCTTACTGAACATCAAGCATAAATTTGCGTGTGCATATCACCCGCAGGCCAACGGTATATGTGAATGTCTGAATGGCCTATTGAAGGAGGCAATCCCAAAGATACAGCAAACAACAAAGAAGAGTTGGTTGTATTGCCTTCCGCTAGCTCTATTTGAGCTAAGGAATAGACCAGGGTCTGACCACCACCTCACTCCTCACGAGGTGGTGACCGGACATCAAATGCGCCTTTCTCTAACGCCAACATCAAGAGCATTCACAGACTATGAAAACACTGCAACTGTTCTTGGTGATGAAATGTACCAATATGTGTCTTCTTTGATTACTAGTGTAGGGTTTGTGTCTCAACAGCTCGAGCGCACGCGGGGCGGGTCTAAGAGTTACCAACAAGAAGACGCCGACAAAGAATTGGAAAAGGAAAGACTGTGCAAAATTGCTAAAGGTGACCACGTGCTACTCCGCAACTTCAATAGAAGGTGGAACAGCCCACGCTTCACTGGTCCCCACTTGGTAGAGGAGGTATCTACGAGAGCGGTGAAGTTGCAGGATAAGCGTGCTTGGAATCACCTACACGACGTGAAGATCTGCAAACTCCAGACCCGCCCTAGCGTTACCGACAGGGCCATTGGAAGAACAGCGACAGCATCACCTACGGAGAAGGAGACGTCTACCACAGCTGACAACCTTAGTGTCACTATACCTTATCATCCCCCAGAGTCCCCAGAGACAAGTACTAAAATAGACACTGGTGATTTGCACACCGCCCATCCCATGGTCACAAGATCAAAGGGTAAACAGACTTCCACCACTTGAGCCCCAAACACTCTGCCTACAAGCACCCCAAACCCCCTGCCCACGATCGCCCTGCCCACTACAGCCACCACCCAATTGAAGGACATTGTTTTGCACAGATACACATCTAAACACTTGTATGTTTTCTTTTTCTTTCTCGCACATGCAGGTACCGTGTGTAATTGTATTGTTAAGAAAGTAGGTAACTAACAGCGTACATTGCCCAGGTTTAGATGTTACCCACAGACGATAACTACCCAGAAGCTCTATCACACCAATTTGTATATCACATAAAAAGGCCAAAGTACCTAAAAAGAAGGAGGGTACGTGTTTACTACACCGCATTTATCTTGGCCATAGAACAATCAATGCCCCATCTTCACCAGCACTTACCTGCTCTGAGAGATAGATCGCTTAGATTGGCGTGGGAACAGCTCTTCGCCTGGGCACTGAACGACTACCTGATATGGAGGGCTTGATAACGACAACTAACCATAATAACAAGCGTATTGAGAATTTTCAGGCGGGCAACTTTAACGTCGCAAGAATAAGCTGCCGGACTGCAGCAAGGTAAGAGCAAATGCCGATGAGGCTAGCTTTTGTAATAAAAATGATAGGGGTTTTGGTGATCACTGGTTTTTTGGCTGCCTCTGTATGGCAGAAAAGTTATGCTATCAATATTATGGCTGCACCCAAACCTAACGTACCCCCACCCACGGCTGCAACAGGTGTTACGTCAGGTGTAACTAGCAACCCTCCACATAAGGGAAGCAGAAGATTATAGTTGGATGTATAATACTAGCTGAGGCTGCATTGATTATAATAAGGTTCTGGAAAGCCCGGAAAGCACGCACTACAGACGAAATGATCAAAATGGTTGGTATGCACCCCTTGATGCCAACTGATGATGACCAGCACACAGACACAATAATAAAGGAAAGAGAAAAACTGCGCAAACAGATCATCACCAACCATCTGGACCCGCCATCCGTGAAGCTCGAAAACCCAAGAAACCCGAGGAGCTACATCGGGAAATGGGTATACTGCACACCGGGAGGAAGTTGTGTGTATATCTATTGGTCATTTGAGGACCATGTAAACCACTATGGACACCTGGGAGGAGTAACTAAAATATGGAGAGTAAGAGGAGATAAGGAAAAGGATATGTTTGTGGTCGACAAGTCGACCAGAGGGGGGACTGAAGTGGGAGAATGGGAGAAAAGACTCCCCCCAATCTCCTCGTGCCCCTGGCCTAGAGGATCGCGACCCAGACACCCACCACGAGATGAATTTGCCTATCTACCAGACGACCAAATACCCTGGTACAGGAACATACGGATGTGCCCATCAGCCTGCCCACCAGCCTGCCCTGCTCAAGCCGACACCTGCGGCATGGATGAACTCGACTAAACCCTCCAACAGTAAATAAACACATCGTTAGAGATGCCATGACGACCTAGCCAACTGTCAGAACACCCGTGCAACCATGCACACTGTACACCCCCACACCAATCCACACGAAGAACATACTCAGTGCTATGACGTAGGTGACGGACACACCCACTGATGCGCACCTTTATTATTTTTCACAAAGGTTTTTCGAAAATGCAGAAACGCAAGACGCACAAAACACTCATCTAAATGCTTGCTGACGCTTCTGCTAACCCTTGCATTGTGATGAAAATACAACGTAGACATGGTCCCGCCTATGAAGCAATGTGATACCGCAACTTAAAGTGCCGTGCATTAAACATCCCCACCTATGCACCAGGCCCAACTAGGCCGCAAGCAAGAGCCTCCACGAACATTGAACAAGCAAGAGTACAATTGCTGACCCTGCAGAACGGGCCCAGCGAGAACTGACAGCCAAGGGAGCGATGTTGCAACTCGCATGCCACCAGCCGATGCCAAGGTCGCACCTGCAAGCTAAGCCAGACACACAGTGGAAAGTACAACTTAAATGTGCAGAATTCTGCCTCAACCACGGTCTCTCCTCACGTGACCAAGCCAAACCTGACAGGGTGCCAGACCCAGGAGGGAGAAGTCGCCTGGGTCCCACGTTTGAGACACAGGCTGCAACAATGAAATGACCCAATGGACACCTACAGCGATGGGAATGGTCTGCTCTCAGGCATATGAGCAAATCCACGCATTGTCTGCACAAACACATAGTTACATATTGTTGCAAATGACAGGTACACCGCGAGCTGGGAACAACGATGGTCCCAGGCTGGGGGGCTCGCGAGTCGACCAATCAGAACATGGGGCACTCATCACTGACAGCACTAACATTAGCCAATCATTAGGGGTCTTTGTGTAACAATTTTCAAGTATCTAATAGAAGGGACAACCCAAGTATACCACCTGACTGACCCTTAACCACTAACAGCGTTCTCTATACGTATGCTCTACTAACCCTACCACTCGAGGGACCAATCCAACTTTCCCAGGTGACGCAAGTAGCGCGTCATACTGAGGCAAAAAGGGGCCTGCGAGCCCCACGAATTTCAAGAGTCTGGACGGACGCGTACGATCCTAGACCCATCCCTGCCGTTATTCCTTGCTTCTTGTGTGTGTCTCATACTCATTTTTGGGATACGCGGGAGGAGTTGGGGCCCGGAGGTCCGCGGAAGGCCCAGCCAACCCCGGGAGTAACCCCCCGACACCATCAACGTGCAGGTAGTATTTGATGCCAAGGGAATCATCACCTCAGTATATGCCAACTATCCAGGGTCCATCCATGACAGTTTCATTTTCAGAATGTCACCCCTAAACTGGGACCTAGAAGCAGGGCGGCATGGCGATACATGGCTTCTTGGTGAGTATAAATGCCTCTGCACATGCATGCATGTCAGATATTGAGTAATGTCACAACTCAACTAATGATACCCATCATCACCTCCCCGGGGGACAGTGCCTACCCTCTGAGCACCCACATGATGACGCCAATTCGGAACCCCACCACACCACCCGAGGTAAGATACAACCCAGCCCATATTGCAACCCGGGGCATAGTGGAGTGCACATTCGGAGTGCTCAAGTCACGCTTTCACTCCCTTGACTGCTCTGGTGGGCAGCTGCTATACGCGGCCCCAGTAATGTGCAGGATCATAGTGGCAGCATGTGTCCTGCACAATGTTGCAACCTGCCGGGGCCTGCCGGTGGACATGGCGGTGCCTCCACATCCCCAACCACATGCACGGCTGCTGTGCATGGGAGGGGAAAGGGCATGTGGTGAGGCAGCCCGTACGCAGCTGGTGGCTAATTACTTCACCTAAAATCACACCCCTGTGGAGTGCACACAGCCCTGGCACATACCAGCTGACAATCAATGATGTTGACATAAGGGACAGTCAACTGTCAAAACCATATCAGCCTGAGATTGGTCACCTGGAAGTGTTACATTGTGTGCATACCTATCTACTGAAAGACAACCAATGCTGTGTCACAAAAAGACACACATTTATGCTGCATGAATGACTACCCTCTTGCAAAATACAACATGAAAATAGTGCCATGTCACCAAACCCCTCCCCATCTCAGCTACCCAACATACCAAGGCATGTCATGCAATGTGAAAGCAACCAAATGAATGCACAAAACATGACACAAGTGTCACAAAGTGCACTGTCCCAAATGGAAACAGGCCACAGACAATATGCTCCCAGTAATCAATAACAAACAGCACACATGAACAAATACTTACCAGCAACACAATACAGGAACACAGGATGAAACAGTGGCAAAATATGACAGTACAAAATCAAAGTAGTGCAAGTCTTACAACCTGAATAAGCCAGCACATCGACCCCTTCCAACTGCAGTGTGTTGCTGTCAGGCAAATGTGTCAGTGTACTGCATACAACATGAACTGCATCTGCAAAGGAGACGGCCTTGTGAAGACATGAAGAAGGTACCTGTGAATAAGGAGGAAGACATGGATGCACAAGCACATATCAATACACCATGCAGTGTTCAATACAAAAAAATTCCCCACTAGGGATGTCCACACAGTTTTGACTACAGACTGCCCACACAGCTCATGGGAGCCCAATGTCACTGTGTAAGTCACTGTCACTTGGTCACACCCTTTGCAAGCCCATGGAAAGGGGAAGCAGGAGGGGTGTGTCATGAACCCAAGCATCTAACCCAAAGCCAGGACAAGCCTGCATGTGCCCAGCTGGAATACCCAGTGGATGCCCACGGGAGCCACACAAGGCAACACACTGTAAAAAAAAAATTAAAAAAAAAAATGCCCATGTCTGGACCGGGGGGGAGGGGGCACCCAGGAGGTTCGAGGACAGGGTGCACACCAAAACCCACCTTCGTGGATGTTGCGAAAAAAAATACCTCCATGGGCTCATGGCCTGCACGGCTAGGTCAATGTGGGAGAACTGCTGTCGCTCTCTTCACCCTCTGCTGCTACATCAGGAGGTGGCGGTGCTATGGGAGGCAGCCCACGCAAAGCCCTGGTATGGTCCTCCATGGCAGCAAGCATGCGGGTGTGGAAGGTCTCGTTCTGGAGGATGACAGTACGGAGATCCCCATGCAGCACCTCACGGGTTGCCTGCATTTCTGCACGCATTGCCTCGCGTGATGCCCGGATCTCCTCACGAGTTGCCTGCAGCTCAGCTGAGAGCGAACGTGTGAGCTGCTCCAGCTTCTGTAGTGACCTAAAATTTTGGGAAGCCTCAAGTTCACCCAGAGTCTCCCTGAGGAAATGGAGTTCTAACCTCAGGGCTTCCCTGTGGCCCTGTGACTCTACAGATATGGCTTTTTGCAGAGTTTCCAGTGCCGCCCGTCGGTCCCTGTTGGACGCCAAAATGTCTTCCCTGTGTGATTGGCAAATGGAGTCTGTTGCCTGCTGTTGTTGCTCCATCTGCCTTTCAGGGTCGCCCCTGAAAGGCAGATGGAGCAACATCTGCCAACATGAAGTGGCCACCCTCTCCATTGCCAGAGCCATCATCTCAACCGATGCTCCCTGTTGTGCTGCTATACTGTAAATGGCGTTTTCCCATACAGTATTGCCTGGTGGCGTACGGCCACCACGTCGGCGGGTGCCACACCTGTTTGGGGCAAGGCGATCTGCACCTTGCTGTGCTGGCACTGCCTGAGGCTGCAGGACTGCATTCCCCCTCTGATCTGCTGGCCCAGGAACAGGATCAGATGTTGTGGAGTGTGACCCTGCATCCATAAGCGCCAAAGGCGGAGTTACCAACTCTGACATCCCCATAGAGAGGCCTACCCCTGGTGCAGGTGGGTTGGACAGAACAGCATCCCTGCCAGAAACACACACCTGCGACAGCACATAAGTCCCACTGTCCGATTCAGCACCTGAATCTTTGAGGTCTGGGGAGGTGCACCTAGAGACAGTATGGTCTGCAGGAGGATATGGTTTTCACCCACCACCACACCACGTCCTCCACTGGTGCCCAGTTGTGGCTGAGATTCCTCCTGGGTCTGCACCATCTCCTCCACCTCAACAGCATCAAGGGCGTCATCACCTCCAAAAACATGAAAGACAACAAATGGGCATGAGCACCATAGCACACACATAGGCCTGACAAGGAAAAGATCCAGTACATGAATAACACATGTCCCACACGATTATAACCCTGGCATGCATGCACTGTCAATGATTTGGAAGGGGAGACAAAAAGCAGACACTGAGGACTCCAAGATGGAAAATCAACACATGTGCTGCCTGCTGGATAGCACTGGCATCACATATTAGCCTGTGAGTGGCATGGGCAATCCACATACATGACACATGCCAGCACACAGATGGCACGTAGCATAGCCAGGGTACATTTGACATGTACAGCCATTTGTCAGTGAATGAGTACTGTCACCCATCCATGTGAGATGGACATGATGAGATTGAAAAATGCAAATTAGTGTGACAAAATATGCATGTGCCACACACAGCACCACATCTAGTGTGCAAAAATACAGTGATGGCAGGCCGAAGGATACATCAATGGTTGTTCACTTCAACATGACAGGAAACAACAATCATGTTCCACATTCAAACAGGCCCAAAAAATTAATGTGAGCAGGCCCTTACTCAATCAGCCTGAATGGTCAAATCATTCCCATAACAAGGTAATAAATGTGGCCCAATGTGGGTTGTAATCTATGACAGAAGCATGTCACATATGTGGCATTAGGGCAGAAAAATGTGTTGCAATAATGGGAGGATTGAAACAATCAGGCAGAATGAACACTGAAAAATCAGAACAATGTTGTTGCAAGATGACAGTTCAAGGGCAAATGCAGTAATGTGGCTCTAATTGGCTACTCTGGTCAAAAGGGATACTGTCATACCCAAACCCAAGGCCGGTGAATGGTTTGGAGGAAGCACATGGGTGAACCATACCACTCAGGAGTACACACCTTCACCTGTCACTCAATCATTACACATCACCCAAGAAACATACACATGGATTACACACACTTGCATGGGCACTCACCGGACAATGCCTCATAATCTGGTAGGTCTCCCACGCCTTAGATCTGTTCCTCTGTGACGAAGGTTCCAGCAACAGACTCATGTTCAGTGAGTTGGTCGTCCTCTGGTGGAGACCCACCACCAGTCACCAGAGTAGAGGCATGATTGGCAGCCAGCTTATTCTTTGCTCTGCGTTTAAGGTCATTCCACTGCTTGTAGCAATCATCAGCTGTGCGCCTCACAAATCCAAGGGCACTAATGTGGTCCGCGATGGTCTGCCAGTGGGCCCTACATTGAGCAGGCATAGTGTTACAGCCTGCAGTCACCAACATTTTGCGGATATGTGCCGACACATAGGCCACAAGTGCATCAAGTTCGGCATCATTGAAGCTAGGCTTCCTTGACGTGCCGGAATGGGGAGCCGTGTCTGAGGTCTCAGCCTGTAGTGCGAGAGCACCCTTCTTCTTCTTCTTGTAAGGTGGTGCGGATCCTAAGTGGCTTATGCCACTCTGGTCAATAGGGGCAGAAGTGCAGGTGGACTGGGTAGTAGAAGCCTGTAAAGGCACAATGACCATAAGTCTTGGTGCAGGCATTGGCTGCAGGGTGATGTCGGCAGGGCCAACGTCGGTGTGATGGACCTGGACCGACACTGTCCCGGCTGGGAGACTTGGAGCTAGGGTGGATTGAGCTGCGGCTGCCCCTGCAGCCTCCCCACCCTGGCTACTTGTGGCAGCAGATGACATTGCTGCCCCAGATCCACATGGCCTGGTGACAGCAACTTTCACCGCCACACTTGGATTAGACTTGCTGACCTGGAAGTCAGCCTGGGAGTCATCCTGTGCCAGTTCAGGTGACAAAATGGGCCGGTCCAACATGAGCTGGGATGATGTCAGCTACGTTTCCCACAACCATTGGGGGGGCATAGGTGTCCCCGATTGGTCCTCCACACAGGGGGCTCTAGGGGCACCCTGCAAATCCTGGCCACGTCCCCTACCTCGCCCACCTTTTGGAGGTCAGCCACCTTTGCCTCCCTTACTGCTTGGTCGCCTCCCAATCATGGCACTGATGTTGTTGTGCGTATGGGAGTTGCAGTAAACAATTGTCCTGGGCAAATGGGGTGAATGGGGTAGGGTACTAGATGGAATTCGTACCCTAGTGCTCTAGCAAGGCTGTATGTGACCCCTGGGGGAGGATGATGGGTCACGCAAAGTACAGGCACCGCAAAAACAAAACTACATGTGCACGCAACCCCTGGTAGACCACGTGCGTGGAAAAATGAACCTGCACTACGCTGTGGCACCCAGAAACACAAAAATAAGCGTATGTGTGTTACACGCAGCCTACAATGACCTCTGAAGGGGTACGCGACACACGGGGGCAACCAGAGTTGGAAAATATGTGCGCGACTCACCATCTGCCTTGAAGAGGAACGTGAAAAAGACACGCGTGTGCGCATTGGCAACACCCCCGCCAAAAGAAGAAAAGAACGCAGTCTGAGGAAACATGGAGTACGAACTGGAAACGTTGTGAAGTAATTGAGTGTGAACCGACAAGAAGTACATGAAACACCCGCTCGCTCTCCACAAAAAGCACGTACAAGAAAATAGCGTGATACTCGTACCTTTTATGCCAGCCCACACGTGCAACGTCACTTACGCGCTTATGCGCTAAGGCCCTTTCCTCCAATTGCACAGTGACGTGCAGTTTTCTCTCGTGCTGTTTCACAATGCACCCGTGTTGTGGGGAAACGCCCGCGCGCGTAATGTCACTTACGCGCTTACGCGCTAAGGGCCTTTCCTCAGATTTCACGCTGACGTGCACTTTTTTCATGTGCCAAAACACTCCGTATCAAGCTGGCCACGCGAAAACACACGGAAGACCACACTCCTGCCCAAAAGGCCATTTATCTGCCGCCAAGAGCCCCAAACACTCTCCCAGCAGCCATCTGCTGCTGCCTGCCTGCTGCCCACGTGCCCTGCTATTTGGTGCCTGCATGTCAGCCATCTGCAGGGGTCCAGTTGCTGTGCCCACCCCTGCTGGAACAGAAGACTCCCGACTGGGATACCATTGCTCCACAGCCCAGCCCCAGGACCCAGTTGCCCACCCACGCCTGCCTCGGGGTCGCCATGTCGGGGCAAACACCATGTGAGACCACTGGTGACCCCCAGCCAGCGAGGCAGAGGGCCACCAGCTTCAGTGAGAAGGAAGTTGGTGTCCTGGTGGAGCATGTATTTGGGCATTACGAAGCCCTCTTCAGAACATCATGCCCCAACCAGGAAGGACGGGAGAGGATCTGGGAGGACGCAGAGGTTGCCATCAACGCGGAGGTGGTGGCAACCCGCGACATCAACCACGTCCGGAAGCGCTGGGAGGACTTCAGGTCCAGGACCCTCTACAAGGCCCGGCGTCTCGCGAAGGCAGAGGATGCAGAGGGGTGCCGGGTCAGCATGAACAACATCCAGATTATGGTGCTGGAACCAGTAGGCCCAGTGCTCCACGCCCAGATCCTTCAGAGGCAGACCCGTCTGGAGTTGAGCGGTAAGTGGCCAAGCATTGCTGTGCGAGACAGGGCATGTTGCAGTGTGCTGGTAGTCTGATACTTGCCTGTATGTGTGACATAGGCCATGTATGAATGTGTGTGTGCAGGGACATCATGGTCATGCATGCGAGACCAGTAATCGTGAACCACACGGATGGTGCATGTGTTCCAATGCAACATGGGGAGCTGTATGCAGAATGCACACATGAATGCATGCCAGTCTCTGTTCTTGGACATGGAGTGGGGGTGAGGGATGGGTGCTGCTCTCATATACATGTATGGTGCACATGTGTGTGTGTCTGAGAAGTGTGTGTGTGACTTTGAAACGCCATGGATGCATGACACATGTCCGTGATGATGTGTAGATTCACTCATACAGTGCGGTCACCGTTGTATCCACTGTGTCTATCCACTGTGTCTGTGGTGTACAAGCCATGATGCATGACCCTCCGGTGATGTGTGTGCATGGGATTAGTGTGAGCCATGATGCATGTGAGTTTGAAGGCAACATTTTGGTTAAAAGAGGCCCTTGTACATGGATGCTGATGTTGATTGCAGGCACCGTGCCTGTTTCTGCATGTGTGTTGCGTGCATTCACCCATGTATTGTGGAGGGACAGGATGGAAGTGACATTTGACAGAGCCACTCATGTATTATTGCTTCCTGTCTAGGGGAATATTGTACTGTTCCCTGATGCTTGTGTTCTATGTCTCCCTCTACGCAGCGTCAAGTGAAGAAGAGGGCGGAGAACGCGCTGTGGAGCCAAGCGGCGGGGATGCCTCCAGCGGACGGCGACGCAAGGCCCAGCCACCCTCCCAGGAATTGCCATCATCAGGGAGCGAGGGGACTGGTGCCGCGTCTGCCACTACGGCTGTAGCAGAAGGGCCGGATGAGCCCCGACAGAAGACGGTGTGCAGACATCCAGGTTCGTGGGCTCCACAGAGGAGGAGGAGCCCGCTACTGAGCTGCACATGGGGCCTGGTGGGGGTAGTACCAATGGTGCAAGTGGTGCATTCCAGGGCCAGTGTCAGGAGGCAGCAGAGGTCACTGCGGAGGGGCCTTGACCCTGTGACTGCACCACCATGCCCCAGCAGGGATGCCCCATCCCAGGCCCGTCCACGTCATCTGCCTCTCCACTACCTGCGGACGAGGGGTCCCGTATGGGCTCCGTCCTGGTTGGTGTCGCATTGCGCACGCGTGACATTTGTGATGACATGCATGCTTCCTGGGTGGAGCACGCACGCCATCACGAACAGCAGCGTCGTGACGTGGCACTGTTGGGAGGGGCCCTGGTCGGTGGGTTCCTACATGTGTCGCGCACTCTGGTGGACCGCTCCTCCTCTGTGGAGACTATGTGCCAGTCGTTCTCCCTGCTGTCTTCCGGCCCAGATTCCACCAGGGCCCCGTGTTGACCTGGCCTGAACAACACTGGAGATCCCATCGCTGCCACAGTCGGGAGTCGGCGGTCCAACAGGGGTGGACACCACAACAACTGGAGACCAGCTGATGGAGGATGTGCAGGCATCATCGGACAGGGCACATGGACAGCAGAAGCAGCAGCAGGCTCTAGGTGGGAGCAAAGATGGCTCAGGGCCATCAACATCAGAGGGGCAGATATCGGCCAGAGGGCAGGAGGACCCTGGAATGGGTGTGTCTTCCATGTGGCTGCGGTTGGGCCGGCATATAGATGCGGAGCGGCGGCAGGCAGAAGAGGCACGGCTCACAATGGTCAGGGTGGAGAACTCCATGCGGAGGGCACTGAGGCGGGCCGAGTGCATCGAGGCTATTCGCAGGGAGTTGGAGTTCAACACGGCATCATCCCTGTGAACCCTCGGGGCCATGGAAGAGGACCGCCTCCAGGACATTGAGCAGGAGTTCGATGATGCCCTGGCCCGGGAAATCGGAAAGTGAGCCGTCGGACTAGCCCGCCGCCATTGTATATAGTTTTTAGTTTTAGGTTTCATTTTCGTTTTCCTTTATTTTAGGGTGTTTGGACTTTGCCCCACACATTTGTATGTATTTTTTTTATCAGGTAGTTTTTTCCATAGGTTTCTGTTCTTTCGTTGGGCTCATGGGCCCTTGACAATTGATTGTATATAGTTGGACAATGGATTTATTTGATTTTCACCATGGATTCATGCATTTTATTTTTACGTTTCCTTTGGATTAGCTTTGGTGGAGGGAGAGTTTGGACTATTTTTCTTTTGGATTTATTTGGATTGGTTATACTTTTCATATACTCATCTTTTGGACATGATTTTCATTTCATGTTTGCAATTTTTTTATGCTTTCATTTAATTGCTTTATTTTTGTCCATAATACATCATGATATTTTACTTCCATGTGAGTAATTTGCTCTTTGAGTTCATGCATGTGAAAATGTGGGTTTACACAATCAATGACAACCAGTGTGTGTGTGTGTGACGGACATGGGTTGATGTACATAGTTGACTTTTGGTTTGTGTCTTGAGACAGGCATGTCAGTGTGGGGTGGATTGGGAAATCATTGCGTCTCAAGACTGGGGTGGCGTGCTGTGGTATTTTGTTGGAGATGTGGGCCATGATTGTGCATCTTTATGCCATGCAGGGGGGGGCATGAGTCAGGGCCTGAGGCTCACTGCTGGGTGGGTGGGGGTCCTGGGGGACATGAGTCGGGCCTGCTGGCAGGTGCCCGTCAATGCTGGGTGGGTGGGGGTGCTGGGGGACATGAGTCGGGGCCTGCTGGCAGGTGCCCGTCAATGCTGGGTGGGTGGGGGTGCTGGGGGACATGAGTCAGGGCCTGAGGCTCACTGCTGGGTGGGTGGGTGGGGGTGCTGGGGGACATGAGTCAGGGCCTGCTGGCAGGTGCCCGTCAATGCTGTGTGGGTGGGGGTGCTGGGGGACATGAGTCGGGCCTGCTGGCAGGTGCCCGTGAATGCTGGGTGGGTGGGGGTGCTGGGGGACATGAGTCGGGGCCTGCTAGCAGGTGCCCGTCAATGCTGGGTGGGTGGGGGTGCTGGGGGACATGAGTCAGGGCCTGAGGCTCAGTGATGGGTGGGTGGGGTGCTGGGGGACATGAGTCAGGGCCGGCTGGCAGGTGCCCATCAATGCTGGGTGAGTGGGGGTGCTGGGGGACATGAGTCGGGGCCTGCTGGCAGGTGCACCTCACTGCTGGGGGGTGGGGGTGCTGGGGGACATGAGTCGGGGCCTGCTGGCAGGTGCCCATCAATACTGGGTGGGAGGGGGTGCTGGGGAACATGAGTCGGGGTCTGTTGGCAGGTGCACCTCACTTCTGGGGGGGCGGGGGTGTGAAACTCCCCGCGAACCCCAGTAATACACGTACCCCACTCGCACAGGGCCAATCGCATTTGGAACTTCCAGTGAACCCCCGAAATACACGTACCCTGCTCGCACAGGGCCAATCGCGTGTGAAACTTCCTGCGCACCCCCGAAATACATGTTACCCGCATGCACAGGGCCATTCGCATTTTAAACTCCCTGCGAACACCACTAATCCACGTACCCCGCTCACACAGGACCAATCGCGTGTGAAACTCCCCGAGAACCCCAGTAATACATGTACCCCGCTCACACAGGGCCAATCGCGTGTGAAACTTCCCGCGAACCTCCGAAATACACATACCCCGCTCGCACAGGGCCAATCACGTGTGAAACTTCCCGCGAACCCCCAAAATACACGTACCCTGCTCGCACTGGGCCAATCGCGTGTGATTCTCCCCGCGCAGAGGGGTACGTGTATTCGGAGGGGTGCGCAGGGAGTCTTACAGGCGTTTTTGTGGTTGGGGGCCTGTATGCTGGTCCACTGGACTGTGCGCCATGTACAGAATTTGTGCGCTGTACATGACGCACGTGGAGGGGTTGGGGGTGTAACTGATGCTGCTGCAGGGTTGCTACGCCACTCTGCGCAACAGGCTGGTAAAGGATGTTAAAATCCATGAATACGCTGTGCGCGGAAATGGATTTTGGCGCACGCGGCTGTCGCAGACTGTCGCACGCGCACACTGTGCACCAGCCGCGTGCGCCACTTGTGTGCTGAATTCTATGATTTACCCCATAAGACTCTTAGAATTTAGTAAAGAACAGAATTCGGTGAACCTCCTTTCTGGCAATCGCAGCACCTATTTCTGTATGTGTATTACTTGTCGTGAAGTTAAACCATCTTAAATAGTGGCATATCCAAAAAGTGCAGTAGTTAAGCAAGCAATACTTAGGACTGAAATGTAATATTAGTGTGGCACTTATGACCAAGGGTGCCCAGTTGAGTAAAGGACGTCATGAACAATATTGTAGGTTCTGTGGCACAGAGGAACTTGAAAGTATTGGACACTTATTATTGGGTTGCAAATGTTTTAAGTGGTTGTGACTTTGGAAGATATAACATCAAATGGACCAAGTTCTTAAACGGCTGGGATGATAACTTGATTTTTTATGTTTTTATATTCTATTGGAAGTGCATGCAAACTATTAACATTAACTGATAATGTATTTTATATTCTTACGATGACTGAATTAAGATGGTTTTATTATTAGCATTGTATTATGTATTTATTGATGTATTTTTGATTTTAATGATTTATGTGAGAATATGTTTTTATTTATATATGTAATTAGATTTTATATTCAGAATAAAATGTCCTCATCCTACCTATAGCACGCGAGCGGCAAACACTAATGATATATTAATGTTATGTGTAATACGTATCCATGTTTTAAATGTTTTTAAATGTTGTATATACAAAGCCATGTGGTTGATGGTATATTGAATAAATAAATACAGGGGAATTAACTTCCTTAAGGAAGTTTGTTTAAAAAAGAGAAAGGGGACTTAATCCCCTTTCTAGTATTTTGCATCAAAGACATCTTTGTTTCTAATGTTAATGTCCATTGTGCAAGCAATCGGGGCCAAAGCCCATTTTCCTTAAAAAAACAGCACTAAAGGGGTGCTAATAGCTTGGGTGCTATGGTTTGTGCAAAAAGCGCCTGCTCGGGTTTGTGGGCCGTTACTGTTCCTGCCGCCCCAAATACCACTGGTTATCCCGATATTCACAGCACTGCACAACAGGCCTCTCCATCACATAAGCAATCCCACGTTGATCAAACAAGCACGCGCATTTCAGCAAGAAACGTGCATTCTAGTGCTCACTCCCCATTAACACGGATGCCAACATAATGGTCAACTGAGTTGACTAGGTGAACCTTTTTACGCTGTGAGCATCAAACATTATTACTCACTTGATCACGTGTCATTACATGACAATTGGTTGCTAATCTACGGTCAGGGCAAGTCAGAAATTAATTAGGCAGGGGGTACTTTTTTTTTTGAAAGTGTGTACGAGCTCAGAAAAAATATATGGGTCTACCAACGAAACAGAGCGGGATATTGAAAAATGTGGTATCTGTACATGTACTTAAAGCATCTGACTTTATTTGCTAGACCAGGATGAATTGATTAGTTCACGCGACAAATTGCAAGTTTATGCCAGTTGGATTTTAAAATTACATTGGGATTGGTAGATGCCCTGTAATTTTAGAAAGTCTTAGGCGATAAAATGGAATTTAAAAAATATCAACGTGTTCATCAATACGGTTTGCATTATTATACAATAATGACAGTTGAATTCCTCCGAGGTGAGCATTATGCACTGTATTCAAGTAGTGTACGTGCACGAGTCTCATGGCAATCAAATCATGTTTCTATTATTAAATTAGCAAATTATGCTGTCAACACCACTTATGTAGCTGTTAATTAAAATCTGTTAACTGCTGAGTGGTAGTTCTGTAAATCACGTGCCCTTAGGGAATATATGACTGCTTAAACTTTTTGAATGTCTTGCGTAATTTGCTACACTGGTTAATGCAATACTGTAAACCTATGCCTATTGAAAAATAAGAAGATCTAACATTAAGGGGCCGATTCATGGAACAAACGAGTGCCGAAAATCTTCGCGCAAGCAGGCGCAAGCGGAAAAAAACAGGCGCACGCGCACATGTGCGATTAATGGAAGTCCCTGCGCGTGTACACCTCAGGATGTGCGCCAAACCCGTGCATGGCGCACAAGTCACTGCAACATCCCGAAAGGCGTGCGCGACACGCACAGTGAAAGCGCACAACCTCGGCGCATACACCAGAAAGTGGGCGGGACATGGGGCGTAACGCGCGGAATGGGGAACAACGTGCGAAAATAAGGGCGTAACTGGGGATGTACTGCAGGGAAGCAGCCGGAACGCCCACACGCACTCGAACCACACCTATTCATGGATTGGAATAGGGCAAAGCCACGCACAGCCAAAGACACGCACAAGCTGAAACACGTCCGCCACACGAAGGCAGGCGGTAGAGTCCCAGCGCATCACAAAAGTGGCAACATACAGCAATTGGGCCTGTGCGAGCGGGGTACGTGTATTTCGGGGGCGCGCAGGAAGTTACACACGCGATTGAGCGGGGTACGTGTATTTCGGGGATGCGCGGGAAGTTACACACGCAATTGAGCGGGGTATGTGTATTTCGGGGGCGCGCGGGAAGTTACACACGCGATTGAGCAGGGTACGTGTATTTCGGGGGCGCACGGGAAGTTACACACGCGATTGAGCGGGGTACGTGTATTTCGGGGGCGCACGGGAAGTCACACACGCGATTGAGCGGGGTATGTGTATTTCGGGGGCGCGCGGGAAGTCACACACACGATTGAGCGGGGTACGTGTATTTTGGGGGCGCGCGGGAAGTTACACACGCGATTGAGCGGGGTACGTGTATTTCGGGGGTGCGCGGGAAGTCACACACGCGATTGAGTGGGGTACGTGTATTTCGGGGGCGCGCGGGAAGTTACACACGCGATTGAGCGGGGTACGTGTATTTCAGGGCTGTGCGGGAAGTTACACACGCGATTGAGCGGGATACGTGTATTCCAGGGGTGCGCGGGAAGTTCCACACGCGATCTCATCAGGGTACGTGTATTACAGGGGTGCGTCTGGAGCAGCACACGTGAATTGCACGTGTGGGTCCTCCCAGGTGTTCCCTCTACACCCTCCATGGCCCCTGCAGGTGGCTCACACCACAGGGGCCTACCCAGCACATGTCCTGCAGGCACCCCATCCACCATGGCCATGCCCACCAGCCAATCCACATGTCAACTTGCACTACTGTCCCCCTGCACCCCCAGCCACCAGGGGCACCCACCACCAGGCCCCCACCCATGTCCAACTCATGTTCCCCACCACCCCCACAACCCAGCAGTGCAGGGGCACCCACCACCAGGCCCCCACCCATGTCTCCCAGCACCCCTACCCCCCAGCCACCAGGGGCAGCCTCCACCAGGCCCCCACCCATGTCTCCCACCACCCCCACCCCCCAGCAGTGCAGGGGCAGCCTCCACCAGGCCCCCACCCATGTCTCCCAGCACCCCCACCCCCCAGCCACCAGGGGCAGCCTCCACCAGGCCCCCACCCATGTCTCCCACTACCCCCACCCCCCAGCACTGTGGGGCACCTGCAAGCAGGCCCCCACCCATGTCCAACTCATGTTCCCCACCACCCCCACCCCCCAGCACTGTGGGGCACCTGCCAGGAGGCCCCCACCCATGTCCAACTCATGTTCCCCACCACCCCCACCCCCCAGCACTGTGGGGCACCTGCCAGAAGGCCCTCACCCATGTCCAACTCATGTTCCCCACCACCCCCACCCCCCAGCAGTGCAGGGGCACCCACCACCAGGCCCCCACCCATGTCTCCGACCACCCCCACCCCCCAGCAGTGCAGGGGCAGCCTCCACCAGGCCCCCACCCATGTCTCCCACCACCCCCACCCCCCAGCACTGTGGGGCACCTGCCAGCAGGCCCCCACCCATGTCCAACTCATGTTCCCCACCACCCCCACCCCCCAGCACTGTGGGGCACCTGCCAGCAGACCCCCACCCATGTCCAACTCATGTTCCCCACCACCCCCACCCCCCAGCAGTGCATGGGCACCCAACACCAGGCCCCCACTCATGTCTCCCAGCACCCCCACCCCCCAGCCACCAGGGGCAGCCTCCACCAGGCCCCCACCCATGTCTCCCACCACCCCACCCCCCAGCACTGTGGGGCACCTGCAAGCAGGCCCCCACCCATGTCCAACTCATGTTCCCCACCACCCCGACCCTCCAGCACTGTGGGGCACCTGCCAGCAGGCCCCCACCCATGTCCAACTCATGCTCCCCACCACCCCCACCCCCCAGCACTGTGGGGCAGCTGCCAGCAGGCCCTCACCCATGTCCAACTCATGTTCCCCACCACCCCCACCCCCCAGCAGTGCAGGGGCACCCACCACCAGGCCCCCACCCATGTCTCCCAGCACCCCCACCCCCCAGCCACCAGGGGCAGCCTCCACCAGGC
The DNA here is from genome assembly GCF_040938575.1 of Ambystoma mexicanum. Classification (NCBI taxonomy): domain Eukaryota; kingdom Metazoa; phylum Chordata; class Amphibia; order Caudata; family Ambystomatidae; genus Ambystoma; species Ambystoma mexicanum. The sequence goes on along the minus strand of NC_090935.1, from coordinate 836,561,959 downwards.
CCCCACCCATGTCTCCCACCACCCCCACCCCCCAGCAGTGCAGGGGCAGCCTCCACCAGGCCCCCACCCATGTCTCCCGGCACCCCCACCCCCCAGCCACCAGGGGCAGCCTCCACTAGGCCCCCAGCCATGTCTCCCACCACCCCCACCCCCCAGCACTGTGGGGCACCTGCAAGCAGGCCCCCACCCATGTCCAACTCATGTTCCCCACCACCCCCACCCCCCAGCACTGTGGGGCACCTGCCAGCAGGCCCCCACCCATGTCCAACTCATGTCCCCCACCACCCCCACTCCCCAGCACTGTGGGGCACCTGCCAGCAGGCCCTCACCCATGTCCAACTCATGTTCCCCACCACCCCCACCCCCCAGCAGTGCAGGGGCACCCACCACCAGGCCCCCACCCATGTCTCCCACCACCCCCACCCCCCATCAGTGCAGGGGCAGCCTCCACCAGGCCCCCACCCATGTCTCCCAGCACCCCCACCCCCCAGCCACCAGGGGCAGCATCCACCAGGCCCCCACCCATGTCGACCACCACCCCCACCCCCCAGCAGTGCAGGGGCAGCCTCCACCAGGCCCCCACCCATGTCTCCCACCACCCCCACACCCCCAGTCAGCAGGGGCAGACTCCACCAGGCCCCCACCCATGTCTCCCAGCACCCCCACCCCCCAGCACTGTGGGGCACCTGCCAGCAGGCCCCACCCATGTCCAACTCATGTCCCCCACCACCCCCACTCCCCAGCACTGTGGGGCACCTGCCAGCAGGCCCTCACCCATGTCCAACTCATGTTCCCCACCACCCCCACCCCCCAGCAGTGCAGGGGCACCCACCACCAGGCCCCCACCCATGTCTCCCACCACCCCCACCCCCCAGCAGTGCAGGGGCAGCCTCCACCAGGCCCACACCCATGTCTCCCAGCACCCCCACCCCCCAGCCACCAGGGGCAGCATCCACCAGGCCCCCACCCATGTCGACCACCACCCCCACCCCCAGCAGTGCAGGGGAAGCCTCCACCAGGCCCCCACCCATGTCTCCCACCACCCCCACACCCCCAGTCACCAGGGGCAGCCTCCACCAGGCCCCCACCCATGTCTCCCAGCACCCCCACCCCCCACTCCCCAGGGGCAGCCTCCACCAGGCCCCCACCAAATGTCCCCCCCACCCGCCCCAGCAGTGCAGGGGCAGCCTCCACCAGGCCCCCACCCATGTTTCCCAGCACCCCCACCCCCCAGCCACCAGGGGCAGCCTCCCCCAGGCCCCCACCCATGTCTCCCACCACCCCCACCCCCCAGCAGTGCAGTGGCAGCCTCCACCAGGCCCCCACCCATGTCTCCCCTACCCCCACCCCCCGCAGTGCAGGCGCAGCCTCCACTGGGCCCCCACCCATGTCTCCCACCACCCCCACCCCCCAGCACTGTGGGGCACCTGCCAGCAGGCCCACACCCATGTCCAACTCATGTTCCCCAGCACCCCCACCCCCCAGCACTGTGGGGCACCTGCCAGCAGGCCTCCACCCATGTCCAACTCATGTTCCCCACCACCCCCACCCCCCAGCACTGTGGGGCACCTGCCAGCAGGCCCCCACCCATGTCCAACACATGTTGCCCACCCCCCCTCACCCCCAGCAGTGCAGGGGCACCCACCACCAGGCCCCCACCCATGTCTCCCAGCACCCCCACCCCCCAGCCACCAGGGGCAGCATCCACCAGGCCCCCACCCATGTCGACCACCACCCCCACCCCCCAGCAGTGCAGGGGCAGCCTCCACCAGGCCCCCACCCATGTCTCCCAAAACCCCCACCCCCCAGCCATCAGGGGCAGCATCCACCAGGCCCCCACCCATGTCTCCCACCACCCCCACCCCCCAGCAGTGCAGGGGCAGCCTCCACCAGGCCCCCACCCATGTCTCCCACCACCCCCACCCCCCAGCACTGTGGGGCACCTGCCAGCAGGCCCCCACCCATGTCCAACTCATGTTCCCCACCCCCCCCCACCCCCCAGCACTGTGGGGCACCTGCCACCTGCCCCCACCCATGTCCAACTCATGTTCCCCACCACCCCTACCCCCAGCAGTGCAGGGGCACCCACCACCAGGCCCCCACCCATGTCTCCCAGCACCCCCACCCCCCAGCCACCAGGGGCAGCATCCACCAGGCCCCCACCCATGTCGACCACCACCCCCACCCCCCAGCAGTGCAGGGGCAGCCTCCAACAGGCCCCCACCCATGTCTCCCTGCATCCGCACCCCCCAGCAGTGCAGGGGCAGCCTCCACCAGGCCCCCACCCATGTCTCCCACCACCCCCACCCCCCAGCACTGTGGGGCACCTGCCAGCAGGCCCCCACCCATGTCCAACTCATGTTCCCCACCGTCCCCACCCCCCAGCACTGTGGAGCACCTGCCAGCAGGCCCCCACCCATGTCCAACTCATGTTCCCCACCACCCCCACCCCCCAGCAGTGCAGGGGCACCCACCATCAGGCCCCCACCCATGTCTAACACCACCCCCACCCCCCAGCAGTGCAGGGGCAGCCTCCACCAGGCCCCCACCCATATCTCCCACCACCCCCACCCCGCAGCACTGTGGTGCACCTGCCAGCAGGCCCCCACCCATGTCCAACTCATGTTCCCCACCACCCCCACCCCCCAGTAGTGCAGGGGCACCCACCACCAGGCCCCCAACCATGTCTCCCACCACCCCCACCCCCCAGCCACCAGGGGCAGCATCCACCAGGCCCCCACCCATGTCGACCACCACCCCCACCCCCCAGCAGTGCAGGGGCAGCCTCCACCAGGCCCCCACCCATGTCTCCCACCACCCCCACCCCCCCAGTCACCAGGGGCAGCCTCCACCAGGCCCCCACCAATGTCTCCCAGCACCCCCACCCCCCACTCCCCAGGGGCAGCCTCCACCAGGCCCCCACCCATGTCGAACCACCCCCCCAACAGTGCAGGGGCAGCCTCCACCAGGCCCCCACCCATGTCTCCCAGCACCCCCACCCCCCAGCCACCAGGGGCAGCCTCCACCAGGCCCCCACCCATGTCGACCAACACCCCACCCCCCAGCAGTGCAGGGGCAGCCTCCACCAGGCCCCCACCCATGTCTCCCAGCACCCCCACCCCCGAGCCACCAGGGGCAGCATCCACCAGGCCCCCACCCATGTCGACCACCACCCCCACCCCCCAGCAGTGCAGGGGCAGCCTCCACCAGGCCCCCACCCATGTCCCCCACCACCAACACCCCCCAGCAGTGCAGGGGCAGCCTCCACCAGGCCCCCACCCATGTCTCACACCACCCTCACCTCCCACTCCCCAGGGGCAGCCTCCACCAGGCCCCCACCCATGTCTCCCACCCCCCCAACCCCCAGCAGTGCAGGGGCAGCCTCCACCAGGCCCCCACCCATGTCTCCCACCACCCCCACCCCCCAGCCACCAGGGGCAGCCTCCACCAGGCCCCCTCCCATGTCGACCACCACCGCCACCCCCCAGCAGTGCAGGGGCAGCCTCCACCAGGCCCCCACCCATGTCTCCCAGCACCCCCACCCCCAGCCACCAGGGGCAGCCTCCACCAGGCCCCCACCCATGTCTCCCACCACCCCCACCCCCCCAGTCACCAGGGGCAGCCTCCACCAGGCCCCCACCCATGTCTCCCACCACCCCACCCCCCAGCAGTGCAGGGGCACCCACCACCAGGCCCCACCCATGTCTCCCACCACCCCCACCCCCCAGCAGTGCAGGGGCAGCCTCCACCAGGCCCCCACACATGTCTCACACCACCCCCACCCCCCAGCACTGTGGGGCACCTGCCAGCAGGCCCCCATCCATGTCCAACTCATGTTCCCCACCCCCCCCACCCCTCAGCACTGTGGGGCACCTGCCAGCAGGCCCCCACCCATGTCCAACTCATGTTCCCCATCACCCCCACCCCCAGCACTGTGGGGCACCTGCCAGCAGGCCCCCACCCATGTGCAACTCATGTTCCCCAGCCAACATGTCATCACAATCTAGATCCCTGGTCCCTATGGTCAGCCTCCGAATGCAAAACACCCACCCGAGTATTGCATCCACCCACTCATAATTTGCAATTAGAGCCACACAGAACACCAATTGCAAGTTCCGAAACAAGCACATTTCCCTCACATACACCCAATGGGTGTCAGTGAATCTCTAAACACATATCATGAAATGCATGAAACCGATGAGATACCACACATTGAAGTTCACCAAAAAAAATATGTATTAAAGGAAACATAAATAGAATAAAAAATGAAGAAACAGACATGTGAATGTACAAAAATGAAAAGAAGCATGTCCGTTAAAAAAAGCAAAACCAAAAATAAAATTCCAAAGTAATGTTGTCCAAAGTCAATGTCCACAAAACAAAATCCAATGGGAAATAAAAAAGAAAGCCATTGCTCCATGGTTAAAAAGTGAAAAAAAAATAAAATCCAACTGTGAACTATGTACATGGGAACAAGCTAGGGTCCATTATCCCAACAAAATAAAGGAAACCTATCTAACTACACTAACTAATAAAATAAACTATATACAAAAATGTGGCCAATGTCCGAAAGGTCCAAATAAAATAAAAACAAAAATGAAACCTAACCTACATAACTATGTACAAGGGCAGCGGGCTAGTTTCACGGCTCACTTGTGGATGTCCCGGGCCAGGGCATCATCAAACTCCTCCTCAATGTCCCAGAGGCGTTCCTCCTCCATGGCCCCGAGGGTCCGCAGGGCCGTCGACGTCTCCACCTCCAAACCCCTGCGGATTGCCTCGAGGCACTCGGCCCGCCTCAGGGCCCTGCGCATGGAGTTCTCCGCCCTGACCATTGTGAGCCGTGCCTCTTCCGCCCGCTGCCGCTCCGCATCTATGGGGTGGCCCAACCGCTGCCACATGGAAGACACTCTCTGTCCTGGGTCCTCCTGCCCTCCGGCCGATGCCTGCCCCTCCGATGTTGAAGGCCCCGAGCCTTCATGGCTCCCACCACGTTGCTGCTGCTGCTGTGCCTCTGCCCGTGCACTGCCTCCTGCTGCCTGCACATCCTCCGTCGGCTGGGGTGCAGTCGTAGATGTGGCCACCCCTGCTGGACGTCCGACTCCCGACTGTGGCAGGGATGCCTCTTCCACCAGCCTGGCCGCACCGTCAGAGGCAGCTCCACAGGGCACCCAGGTGACTGATGGGTGGGAAGATGGCACAGAGGACGACTGGCGCGTAGGGGGTCCAGTTGAGGAGGGGGTCGGAGCAAGCCCCATCAGACGTAGGAAACCGGCCTGGGTGACCTGTCCCAGCAGGCTGACGTGGTCAACGAGCCATTCGAGATGACGTGCAGTCTCTTCATGAAAAGACTGCAGGTCACCTCGCATGGCCCGTTGACGCAACGCCACACAAGCCAGGACAGGCTCAACCCGGACCTGGATAGCCACGTCCGCAGGCAGAGGAAGGCCAGTTGACGTGAGCTCATCCCCTACCTGAAAACGGGTCTGGACGTAGGCATCCCTGCTGGTGCAAGATGATGCAGGGACAGGATCAGGGACAGGATTGCACACAGGTACCTCCGCGGCAGCCTGTGCTGCCTCCTGTCCCTGGTCCTGCACTGCACCACTAGCACCAGTGGGATCCCCACCTCCAGACCCCATCTCTGGTGCTTGCACGGCCTCCTCCTCCACCAAACCCCCCACCAACCTGGATGACTCCGTGCCATCTTCCCCTGTTGGGCCCTGTGGGGTCCCAGCTGCCCCTTCTGCTGCCGAGGAGTCCAACTCCAACCTCCGCCTCTTGGACCTCCCCCCAGCAGCTGCGGCCTGGGACGCGGCACCAGACTCCTCACTCCCCGACGAGATCACAACATGGGAGGGGAGCCGGGCCTTGTGTCTCCGGCTGGCGGTGGGATCCCGCCGCTGTGCTCCACAGCACCTTCTCCGCCCTCTTCATCAGTTGACGCTGCAGACAGGGAGAAACAAAACACAGGCATCAGGGTACTGTACAATGGACACATACACACATGACAGTTGTACATGAGTGGCATTGGCAAACCTCAGACATGTCATCACAATCCCCAACACACATGTCATTACAACTCGCACACATGAGCCATACCACAGCCATATCGCAACTGCCACCACCATCCATACACATACAACAGCATGAGCAGCCAAAGGTGAGCCAGACATCACATGCAACACAGGAAGTGCACCACACATGTACACACACCACCACACTTGCATGCATGTGTACACCTCTGCCAAGTGTCGCAGTGTTCAGACAGGCATCCATGTCACATCTGCCAATCAGGCTTCCACATACCGCGGTCACATGCATCCATGTTGCATCACTGTTGTCAAATACACACACATGCACATGTACACAGTGCTGATACATGCAGCCAAAAACAACATACATGCGTGACATCACGGACATGTCTACTTACATACACATTCATCCAAACATGTGTGCCCACACAACTGCATTTGGCATGCAAGGCTACACACACAAGCACCATCCATGTCTCACACATTACAGCCCTCGCATGTGTCAGCCCCACGGCCCTGTACAACCCCACCCATACTCGACCCCATACAAACAGATGTGCAACCTGCACACTACTGAATAATCACCACACACACTGCTCACAATCAGGATGCATGTACACTCACCGCTCGACTCCAGACGGGTGTGCTTCTCAAGGACCTGGACATGGAGCGCTGGGTATATGCGTTCCAGGACCCTCATCTGTTCTTCCTACAAGTGGCCCCGGCGCCCCTTGGCATCCGCTGCCTTCAAGAGGCGCCGGGCCTTGTTCAGGGTCCTGGACCTGAAGTCCTCCCAGCGCTTCTTGACATGTTGTAAGTCACGGACTGCCACCCCCTCCGCGTTGATGGCAGTCACGATGTCAGTCCAGATCCGAGTCCGTCCTTCCTTGTCCGCGCGGGAACTTCCGAAGAGGACATCATACTGCCCCAGGACTTGCTCCACCAGGACACCAACTTCGGTGGCACTGAAGCTGGTGCCCCTCTGCCTCTCTGGCCGGGGGTTGTCAGTGGTCCCAGATGGTGTTTGCCCCGACATGACAACCCCAGAGGCAGGAGTGGGTGGGCAACTGGGTCCTGGGGCTGGGCTGTGGAGCGATGGAATCCCAGTCGGGAGTCTTCTGTTCCAGCAGGGGTGGTCACAGCAACAGCATCCCGGGCAGATGTGCAGGCAGCAAATGGCAGGACACGTGGGCAGCAGGCAGTCAGGCAGCAGCAGATGGCAGGTGGGAGCGTGCTCGGGGCTCTGGGGGGGCAGTAGTTCGGCCTTCTGGGCAGGAGCGTGGTCTTCCGTGTGCTTACGCGTGGCCAGCTTGATACGGAGTGATTTAGCACGTGACAAATCTGCACGTCAGCGTGTAATACGAGGAAAGGGCTCATGCGCATAAGCGCGCGTGGAAAACTGCACGTCTGCGTGTAATACGAGGAAAGGCCCTTAGTGCGTATGCACGGCAGCACGCATATGCGATTTCATTGGACCAAAGGCCCTTAGCGCGTGAGCGCGTCACGCGCGCAGGTGTTTCCCTCATTGCACGTGATGACAGAACACACGTGGATTTCCACCAATCCCGTGTGAAAGTTCCCGGCACCCCGGAACACAAGTAGCCAGGCTAATCGCGTGTGGAACTTCCCGCGCACCCCGAAACACACGTACCCAGGCCAGTTGCGTGTACGCTCACTCCCCTCCGATCACACGCGATGATACTCGGACCGTATCCGAATACGGGAAACCCGCGCACGGCAAAAGACGTGCACAGGCGTCAACGCGTACGCCCACATGAAGGCAGGTGGAGCCGTCCCCGCGCACAGCATAAAAGTGCGCGCAAACAACAAACGAGTATATACAGCTACGATGAATGCCCCATTTGTCGCTGCACTGATCATGGGACATCGCAGGAGCAGGAGAATAGCCAAGGCACGCATTTTCGCACCACGGACAAGCCTTTTCGGGATGCCTGACGACCAGGTCTATGGCAGGTATAGGTTTCCACCCCATATCATCCTAGACCTGGTCAGGGAGTGGGAAGATGACCTCACATCCCCCACCCTTTGCTCCCAAGCATTGAGCCCCTTGGAGAAGCTGCTCAATGTCCTGCATTTTTTGGCCACTGGGTCATTTCAGCGGACCACTGCCATAGTGGGGGGGGGTCTCACAGGCCACGCAGTCACGCTGCCTACACCAGGTACTGGCAATCATGACAGCGCGCCCCTCAGTCCGCAGGCACATATACATGCCCAGAACACCCGCAGAAAGGCAGGCCGTTGTCCTGGATTTTTTCAGGGTGGCACACTTCCCCAAAGTGCTCGGTGCCATAGATTGCACCCATGTGGCCCTACGTCCACCTAGGGCCATTGAGCACATCTACAGAAACCGCAAGCACTGGCATTCCATCAATGTACAGGTGGTATGCGATGCAAAGGGAATCATCACCTCTGTCTATGCAAACTACCCTGGCTCCACCCATGAGAGTTTCATATACAGAATGTCCGCCCTGAGCCGGGCCCTCGAAGCTGGGCAGCATGGCGACACATGGCTCCTAGGTCAGTACAAATGCCCTTGCACATGCATGCAAGTCACAAACAGACAAATATCCAAACCCTAATAATCTCAAGTATTATCACCTCCCCAGGGGACAGTACCTACCCTCTGAGCAACCACATGATGATGCCAATCCGGAACCCCACCACACCACCCCAGGTAAGATACAACGCCGCCCATATTGCAACCAGGGGCAAAGTGGAGCGCACATTCGGAGTGCTCAAGTCACGTTTCCGCTCCCTTGACCGCTCTGGTGGGCAACTACTCTATGCACCACCAGTAGTGTGCAGGATCATTGTGGCAGCATGTGTCCTGCACAATGTTGCAACACGGCAGGGCGTCCCGGTGGACATGGTGGTGCGCCCACATCCCCAAACACAGGCGCTGCCCATGGGAGGGGACAGGGCACGTGGCGAGGAAGCCCGGACCCAGCTTGTGGCCACATTTATCACCTAAACTCCCACCCCTGCGGAGTGCACACAGGCCTGGCACATACCAGGTGACAATCGATGATGACAAAGAGACAGTCAACTGTCACAACCCTACCACCCTGAGATAGTTGCCATGGAAGTGCCACATCGTCTGCATCCCTAGCTACTTAAACACAAGCTATCCTGTGTGACCAAAAGGCACACATATGACATATGACATGATATGGGCCATACACAAGTATTCCAAGGCGCAATGAGGCAGGGAGGGGGGAACAAGGGAACACAGAGAACGGTACTACTAGGCCAGGTGTCATTGAGATCGTGCACGTGCAGGGGTAGGAGGAATGGGAAAAGTGCAAGGGGAAGGGTGGGGGGGAGTCTAGTACAGGGGAAGTAGCCCAAAAAAATAATACATAGGTCGCCTGGTGGCAACTACAAAGGTAAGTGCAGACAAGTGCTGGGAAGGGAGGGCTGTAGGGTTAGAGAGACAGTACTGCAGTGCAGGGGTTGCCAGGGAGGCAGTGCAAGCGGAGAGTGGCTGGGCCAGGGACCGAGGTCGGTGAGAGTGGCCCAGTTGCAGCTCCTGTGCAGTTCCAGTGGAGAATTCTGCAAGGGAGAGGCAGACAGTAATCAGAAGCAAAGAGGAAGGTCTTGAGGTGCTTCCAGAACTGGAGATGGTTCCCCTCAAGTTCAAGTCAGGCCGGACGTCTGTTCCAGGGGGAGGGCCCTGCTGCAGAGAGAAATCTACCCCCAGCTAGTTGCTCTGAGAAGCGGATGACCCGGACATGCAAGGTGTGCATCACACACACCTGCAAAACAGGCCATGGCCATCACTGTCATGTCACTCAAACCCTCCCAAACATCAACATGTCATGGCAAGCAATACCCATACACCAATGCAGTAACGATAAGGTACACATTGCCATGTCCTAAATGTACAGTGGCATCGGACACTGCTGCCTGACCCGCAATCAGATGAAATGACAGACCAACAAAATCTCCCACCCAAAATAAGTCATTTCCAAATGCATTACAACAGTCGTAGACGTAACATCACAATGAATGCCTGTCTACATGCACATTATGCATTGCAAAATCAACACTGCAGCTCATGTGTGCAGTGTCCCACTCCTGCATCACACTGCTCAGCGCACAGCACAGTGAACAGCCATTGTGTGTGATGCACACCCTGAGCATCACATCTAAGTGACAGACCACGTCAAACATCAAATTAGGCATGTACTGGATCCATGATCGGTCACAGAACATGTGCTGCCGGGACACAGTGGGCACCAGAAGGCAAACAGTGTACACGTGGATATGCAAGGGTGGGAGTACATGTAGTGCATCAGAGTGCAAGTGTGTGGTTCTGCAAGGACATGCACTCCGCATATGCATGTGCACTCAAGTGACCATCAGTGTTCCCTACACAACATGTGAACATCCACCATGTGTACACCCCAGCATGTCAAACCACAACTATCCCCTCGCACCTGAAAGGAAAACACAACACATGAACAGGCATTGATCAGCAGAACACAACATGTACATAGGATACCACCATTACTATGTCAGAGTTCCCATCACACTGCAGGGCAAGGCAACTATCAACAACAACCCCCCCCCCCTCCCTCACAAATGACCATGACCCACTGAACAACTGCACCTGGGTCATGGAGTCTCCAAACCTCAATTCCACCTGGCCACAGAATCACCTTTACCCTTCGTCACCATCTCCCACCTTGTGTGTAAAAAGATGCCTGAACCCTCAGAATCCAGACTCATTTCCAAAATCACAAAATCCAAGGCATAAAAACGAACCCGAACACCCTCCAGTAGATGACTTGACGTAGCAGTACCTCACAAAGGCCAAGTACTACCACAATGATGCAACAACCAAGGTAGCACAGCAAAACAATGTCACGACAGGATGTGAGACATGTGTGGTACATGACATAGGATGATGCACCTTGAATGGATGTGTACTGTCACAGGTCCCCTGTACAGGCGCGGGAGTGTCACGAAACAACCACCCCCACCATGTCCCGGGTGCCTGCAAGGTCAAACTCACACAGGCCCGTGATACTCTTGTGGGGAATGAAGTTCAGGGATATGCAGTCGGGACAGGTCTTGACACACTGGATGACTGGAATGAGTGGCAGGAGAGGGGAGGAGGAATGACACATGAAACTAGGGAATGCACGAAAATGTACAACCTGCATGAGCACATACACAATCCAAACAAACTTGGACATCATTGTCATGGCCTTCTGTAGTCCAGGCTCAGGAGTGGTACGAACCAACCACCCCCTCTAGGGTTTTGGCGCCTGCAAGTTCGGGGCTTACACAGGCATCCGCAACCCCAGTGGGGAAAGAGGGTCAGGGAACGTTGCTTGGATAGGCACGGGAAGCAGGAACACCGGGTAGAGGGTACAGGTTTCAAAATTGCATAGGATCACGGGTGATTAGGGAGAAAAAAACATACCAAATTGAACCACACATACATCCATGCATCAGTACACTCCCCAGCAAGCCTATGCAGAGCAGTTCGTAAGAAAAACAACAAGACACTTAGCTCTGGTTTTGAGTGCTGGCCTCCTGCCTGCGCACTCTCAGGTCCGGTTACAGGAGCACTGCAATGCTGCAAAGAGAGCCACAGTCAACAACCTGTATGTGCCAATTACACAAAAACACAACACCAAACATGCCCCATAGCAACAAACTACTCTACAAACAGACAATCTGTGGTTGATGCTTCGTACCCATATATAACATCACCCCTGTGACGGGTCATACACAGTCAATGCAGTAAGTCAGCCGCTGGTGGGTGCGTGGCAAATGGAACACCAATGTGTCACAATTCACACAACATGCAATGTTCCCTGGGTAAGCAGACAGACCCATATAGCAAGCCATGACTACAGAGCACGTTGCGTACCACCATGACCGAAACAAAGTTGGCAGTGCATTTATCATGAAGTACGTGGAAAAGACATGCACTGCACCCGAGTATGTCCCTTGCTGTATGTCCCTGTGAGCTGCCCCTTTCCATGTCTCGGAAGGCTACATGGTTGATACAAGTGCCTCAATGGACCTTGGTCTACCGGAGGGTATGTGCCACTGCCCCTGCATGTGTCCCAGACAACCCTACTATCAACAGCCATCAGTCCACAAACACATCTGAGCTGCATTGTGTGCTTCAACACCAATATTCGTCTAAGCTCACCCTCAGTGCTGTGACTAAGCGTGCTTGTGCAACTCGCCTGGTGCAAGCTTTGCTGTGTCGTGGCCCCCCTGTAATGCTCACCTTGCCTGGAGTTCCTTGGAACATGTCAGCAGTTCTAGGATGTGGGTCTGCAATCACTGTGCCTCTGCTTGTGCACACATGTGCATGTGGGCACCAACAAACAGGTCCAGAATTCCGTCGTCCAATGGGCCATGTCTGCTGGCAAAGGTGCTCTGGAGGCTCATCCCCCTGCAGAAAGGGCATGAAACACATGATTAATGCTTCAAAGTCATCTGTGTGTGTCTCATCAGGCATCTCATTACTTGACCATGTCAGAGAGTCACATCACAAATCACACCATCAGTCCGTCTTTCACCTCCAAAGTGTGGAACACTATCTACAGCATGAATTGCAACAAGCACATGTACAGGAAAGATATGAAACATACTACACAATGGATAGCAATCAATGTCCACATTAATCATGACATACCCCACCTAGCAAAAGCTGAACAGTGGACAATGACACCTAAATCATCCCCACTAGGGGTGTCAACACAAGTCAAACAGCACCAGACATGCCACAGATATGACAGTCCAAAGCCCTTGTGTAAAATGCTGTAACACCGAACCATCCTTGCGAGCCCATGGATAAGGGAGGCAGGAGTGGCATATGTGAGTCAAGGACCCCAAGCAGCAAACACATACACAAGAAAACCATGAAGGGCCCATCTGGAACAGACAGTGGATGCCTTCAAAAGCCACAAAGCACCGCACCGTCACATGAAAGCACAATAGACTAGGAATTTTAAACTAACTCAACTATTAACTAATTACACTAACTATGGAAAACCTATATTACCTATTTAAACTAACTATCGAACAGAAACTTAACTAACTAAACTAAAAGAAAAATCAAAAATGGCCACATACGACCCGAGTGGGAGGGGAGGCACCCAGGAGGGGGGAGGTACAGGGTGCTGCTCAACATCCACATGCGATGATGCTGAGCCAAAAAAAAATCCTCCATGGGCTCAACGCCTGCACAGCACGACCTATGTGGGAGATAGATGGTCGTCCGAGTCTGGCTCATCCTGGAAAGGAGGACGTGGCACAGTAGCCTGGCCACGCCTAGCCGCAGCTTGCCCCTCGTCGGCAGCAAGTCTGCCGGACAGGTGAGCCTGGTTCTGTGTGGCAATGTGACGTAGGTCTGCATGCAGAACCTCACATGATACACGTGCTTCCTCTTGCAAGGTAGCATGTGTAACACGGAGTTCCTCCTGCAAGGCCTGGCTGGACAACCGCTGCACCTCCCGGCAAGCCTGTAGCTCAGCCGAGATGGTACGCTCAAGCTGTGCAAACCTCTCCTCTGCCCTGTCTGAGGCCGCCATGCCCAGCCTGAGCGAGCGGGCCGTGGACCGTGCCGCCTGCTGCTGGAGAAGCACCTGCCTAGCAGTGGGGAGCACAGATCGGGCCACACGCTCCATGCTCTCAGCGATGTTCTCCATTGCTGCCCCCTACCGTTCGGAATTGGCAGTCATGTCTTGCTCCCACTCAGTATACAGCGGTTGCGCGCGGCGACCGCGTTGCCGGGCTTGACCCCTGCGGGACCCAAGGACCGGGGGTCCTCACTGTGTTGGCACCGCCTGCGGCTGCATGACTACATGCCCCCATCGACGTGATGTCCCAGGCACATCAGTGACTGGTGTGGAGGGTGACCCTGCGTCCTGATCAACCACGGGCGGAGGAACCAAGACTGTCTGATCCCTCAGTGCAGGTGTCGCAGACAGAGGAGTGTCCACATCAGAATCACTCACCCCTGACACATGGACTTGATGCTCATCCAACTCAACATGGACGTCAGAGTCGTCATCAAGGCTGGACTCATAGGCAGCCAGAGACAAGATGGACTGCAGCACTTGGGGGTTTTCGTGGCCTACCACCCCACGACTCCTACTAGTGCCGGGTTGATGTGGTGTTACCAACCCTGTGTCTGGCATGACAACACCATCCTCCGCCTCCATTGCGTCATCACCTGAAAAATAGAGAGAAAAAGGTCAATACACATGTCAGAAGCACACGACACACACACACACCGACAGCAAAGGCATCCGGCAGACATGTGACACACAACATATGACCTGGCATGCATGCTGGGTCTACTTTGAATAGCTTCTGTGATCAGACCTGTTGAAAGGTGGCAGTTTCCATGGAAGTGGGTCTATGCAGTGCAGAAAATGTGTATGCCACTCACTACCTACATGTACAAGCACTACATGGTGTGTGCCAGGAAATGTGAAGGCAGTGCAATGTCAAATTCAGACATCACGTGCATTGTGCATTCAATGTGTACCATGTCTAGAAGCCAAGCACCCCTCCACCCCAGTACCAAAGCAGGGATGCCTAGCATGGTATCAAAAGGCTGACCATACACCTGTGTATTGACAGGCAGTGTTGACTGGCATCAACAGCTTAATGTGATTCAAATTACAACACTGCAAATGATGCTGGTACAGTGGGCAGGACACATGATGGAAACTCCGGAGGCCGCCGACGTGTGAAGAAGACACAACAAGAGTTGGACAGAGTCATTGGCCATTGAACAGGCTGAGGCCTGTGAGCCACACAGATTGTCAGAGCCTAAACATGTGTGCAACGCAGGACTGAGCCACAGTTGACGTGGGAAGGCTGATGAGATGGCAGGCAATGTATGTAACCAAGGACTTATATTACAGTGATCATCCAGTCAAGGACACATAGGGGCATGCGTGCAATGCACATGGAGCATGAATGGGCACTCATGTCCCTGCGGGACATCTGACCCATGCACAGTACAAGTGAGATACCCTGCATCGAGTACTAAGGCTGTACCACACGGCATATGTCTGGCAGATTCTACGCTGGACGTTAGCATCTACACAGGACACATGAACAAGAAAGTACACATTGGCAAGATTGAAGCAGACCAGTGCAAAGGTGGAACTGGGGTGCAGAGTGGCGGAGGAGGGGCAAGGGAGCATGCCTACATGGAGTCCCGCATGCAGGCAGAGGAGACATGCATGACGGTAGCATTGCATTACTTACACATCAGAACCATGTACATGTCACATGTAGCAGCAATCATGCACAACACATCCCACAAGTGAAAAACACACGTCCTCAACAAACACGCATCAACACTCACTGGACTGGGCATCAAAGTCCAGCATCTCTCCCACTCCTTCGACCAATTCAGGTGGTATGAACTCCGCAACGAGAGCCTCATGCGGAGTGTGTTCTTCCTCCTCTGGTGCAGGCCCACCGCCAGTCAAGTTGTAATTTGAGGCACGCTTGGCCTTAGTGCTGCGCTTGATGTCATTCCAATGCTTTTTGCACTCCTGCGCCGTGCGCACCTCATGGCCAAATGAACTGACATGTTCCGCAACATGCTTCCAGTGGGTGTCACGTTGGGCAGCCGTAGTCTGACTATTGGCACCCACTAGCATGTCACGGCTGTGGCCCTGCACGTAGTCCACGAGGAAGTCCAGTTCCTGCTTACAGAAAGGCTTCTTCCTCGACGTGCAGGAGGTCGTGGCTGTGTGTGGGGTCCCAGCCTGTGCTGCAGGTGCAATCTTCCTCCTCTTGGACTGTGGCGCAGACCCTGGCTGGCTAATGCCGCCCTGACCAGTATGGCCAGTGGGTTCAGTGGATTGAGCCAAGGGAGTGGCAGGTGGAGGGATGACCAAAGGCCTGACTTGTGTCAGTGGCAGCTGGGTGCCCACTAATGGACCCTGCGCAGCAACATCAGCTGTGGCAGGGTCATTGACCGCAACGGTCCTGGTTGGCAGACTCACAACCCGGGTGCTGTTGGGTGCATCTGCCCCTGCACTTGCCAACACCCGGCTGTTCGGGGCAGCAGATGACATGACTGCCCCAGGGACACGTGTCTTGGTCTGAGCAGCCCGGCCTGCCCCTATGGTTTCCCCCCTGGCCTGTTGGAGATCTACCAAGGGCTCTTCAAGTGCCAACGCAGCCTGCGCTGGCAGACCCTGAGCCTGGGTGGCGGTGTCCACAGCTGCACCTGCAGCTACCACTACCCTTGGGCCCGTGGCAGTCGATGGAACGGACTGCCGGGTCATATGGGTGCCAGTGCCAGATGCAGGAGCTGCATCCCCCGAACCACAGGGGGTGGTGACATGGCTGAACCGACACATGGCACAACATTGTGCTCAAGTGGCGCACCCCTGCCTCTTCCCCCTCTGTGGCTGCCCTGGACACCCTGGAGTCCCCCTACTCCCTGGTCACCACGGCCACGTCCCCGACCACGCCCGCCATGAGGAGTACGCCCAGCTGAGGCGCCCCTCACCTTTGGTGGCCTCCCAACCATGGCACAGATGTAGTAGTGCTGGCACAGATGGAGTGGTGCCAATGGGAGGTGTACACCACAATTGACCTGGGCAATTGGTGTGAAGGGGGTGGGAAGCAAGATGTTAAAAGCCCCCCTGCACCTGCAAGCCTGTATGTGACCCCGGTGAAGTGGTGACAGGTCACGCAACGCTCAGGCACCCCAAAACTGCAGTAAAACCGTGCACGCAACCCTGCAGCCTACGTGCGTGGATTCAACCTCCCGCAGTACGTGGTGGCACCCAGTAACACGAATAACACGTACGCGTGGGACACGCAGGCTACTATGACATCGAAAATGGGTGCGATACACAGGGGCACCCGCAGTGGGAAAAAGAGCATGTGCGACTCACCGTCTGACTAGCGCGATGCAGAAAAGCACGCGTAGCCAATACCCCCGCCAAAAGAAGAGATACGTCCTTGATAGCTGTGAAGTTGTGATGGCGCGCGAAACAACAGGAAGCAGCAACACACGTCGGTCTCCACAAAAGGCACGTACAGCGAACTGCTGGGGCCGCTCACCTTTAACCCGTGCTGAGGGAAACGCACGCGCGCGTCACGTCACTTACTCGCATGCGCCCTTTCCTCGTATTACATGCGGATGTGCAGTTTTTCACGCGCGCTTACGCGCATGGGCCCTTTCCTTGTATTACACGCGGACATGCAGTTTTCCACGCACGCTTACAGGCATGGGACCTTTCCTCGTATTACACGCGGATGTGCAGTTTTCCACGCGCGCTTACGCGCATGGGCCCTTTCCTCGTATTACACGCGGACGTGCAGTTTTTCATGCGCGCTGAAATGCCCATGCACGTCTGTACGCGTCACGTCACAGGGGCGCTTGCGCTTGAGGGGCCTTCTGTCCAATGAAAATGCGTATGCGTGCAGACGCGCTTACGCGCTAAGGGCCTTTCCTCGAATTACACACTGACGTGCAGATTTTTCACGTGCCAAATCACTCCGTATCAAGCTGGCCACGCGTAAGCACACGGAAGACCACTCTCCTGCCCAGAAGGCCGAACTACTGCCCCCCCAGAGCCCCGAGCACGCTCCCACCTGCCATCTGCTGCTGCCTGACTGCCTGTTGCCCACGTGCCCTGCCATTTGCTGCCTGCACATCAGCCAGGGGTGCTGTTGCTGTGACCACCCCTGCTGGAACCGAAGACTCCCGACTGGGATTCCATCGCTCCACAGCCCAGCCCCAGGACCCGGTTGCCCACCCACTCCTGCCTCTGGGGTTGTCATGTCGGGGCAAACACCATCTGGGACCACTGACAACCCCCGGCCAGAGAGGCAGAGGGGCACCAGCTTCAGTGCCACCGAAGTTGGTGTCCTGGTGGAGCAAGTCCTGGGGCAGTATGATGCCCTCTTCGGAAGTTCCCGCGCCGACAAGGAAGGACGGACTTGGATCTGGACTGACATCGTGACTGCCATCAACGCGGAGGGGGTGGCAGTCCGCGACTTACAACATGTCAAGAAGTGCTGGGAGGACTTCAGGTCCAGGACCCTGAACAAGGCCCGGCGCCTCTTGAAGGCAGCGGATGCCAAGGGGCGCCGGGGCCACTTGTCGGAAGAACAGATGAGGGTCCTGGAACGCATATCCCCAGCGCTCCACGTCCAGGTCCTTGAGAAGCAGACCCGTCTGGAGTCGAGCGGTGAGTGTACATGCATCC
This sequence comes from Ambystoma mexicanum, assembly GCF_040938575.1. Lineage (NCBI taxonomy): Eukaryota > Metazoa > Chordata > Amphibia > Caudata > Ambystomatidae > Ambystoma > Ambystoma mexicanum. The sequence goes on along the minus strand of NC_090935.1, from coordinate 836,543,676 downwards.
TGATTGTGAGCAGTGCGTGTGGTGATTATTCAGTAGTGTGCAGGTTGCACATCTGTTTGTATGGGGTCGAGTATGGGTGGGGGTGTACAGGGCCGTGGGGCTGACACATGCGAGGGCTGTAATGTGTGAGACATGGATGGTGCTTGTGTGTGTAGGCTTGCATGCCAAATGCAGTAGTGTGGGCACACATGTTTGGATGAATGTGTATGTAAGTCGACATGTCCTTGATGTCACGCATGTATGTTGTTTTTGGCTGCATGTATCAGCACTGTGTACATGTGCATGTGTGTGTATTTGACAACAGTGATGCAACATGGATGCATGTGACCGCGGTATGTGGAAGCCTGATTGGCAGATGTGACATGGATGCCTGTCTGAACACTGCGACACTTGGCAGAGGTGTACACATGCATGCAAGTGTGGTGGTGTGTGTACATGTGTGGTGCACTTCCTGTGTTGCATGTGATGTCTGGCTCACCTTTGGCTGCTCATGCTGTTGTATGTGTATGGATGGTGGTGGCAGTTGCAATATGGCTGTGGTATGGCTCATGTGTGCGAGTTGTAATGACATGTGTGTTGGGGATTGTGATGACATGTCTGAGGTTTGCCAATGCCACTCATGTACAACTGTCATGTGTGTATGTGTCCATTGTACAGTGCCCTGATGCCTGTGTTTTGTTTCTCCCTGTCTGCAGCGTCAACTGATGAAGAGGGCGGAGAAGGTGCTGTGGAGCACAGCAGCGGGGATCCCACCGCCAGCCGGAGACGCAAGGCCCGGCTCCCCTCCCATGTTGTGATCTCGTTGGGGAGTGAGGAGTCCGGTGCCGCGTCCCAGGCCGCAGCTGCCGGGGGGAGGTCCAAGAGGCGGAGGTTGGAGTTGGACTCCTCGGCAGCAGAAGGGGCAGCTGGGACCCCACAGGGCCCAACAGGGGAAGATGGCACGGAGTCATTCAGGTTGGTGGGGGGTTTGGTGGAGGAGGAGGCCGTGCAAGCACCAGAGACGGGGTCTGGAGGTGGGGATCCCACTGGTGCTAGTGGTGCAGTGCAGGACCAGGGACAGGAGGCAGCACAGGCCGCCGCGGAGGTGCCTGTGTGCAATCCTGTCCCTGATCCTGTCCTTGCATCATCTTGCACCAGCAGGGATGCCTACGTCCAGACCCGTTTTCAGGCAGGGGATGAGCTCACATCAACTGGCCTTCCTCTGCCTGCGGACGTGGCTATCCAGGTCCGGGTTGAGCCTGTCCTGGCTGGTGTGGCGTTGCGTCAACGGGCCATGCGAGGTGACCTGCAGTCTTTTCATGAAGAGACTGCGCGTCATCTCGAATGGCTCGTTGACCACGTCAGCCTGCTGGGACAGGTCACCCAGGCCGGATTCCTCCGTCTGATGGGGCTTGCTCCGACCCCCTTCTCAACTGGACCCCCTACGCCCCAGTCGTCCTCTGTGCCATCTTCCCACCCATCAGTCACCTGGGTGCCCTGTGGAGCTGCCTCTGACGGTGCGGCCAGGCTGGTGGAGGAGGCATCCCTGCCACAGTCGGGAGTCGGACGTCCAGCAGGGGTGGCCACATCTACGACTGCACCCCAGCCGGCGGAGGATGTGCAGGCAGCAGGAGGCATTGCATGGGCAGAGGCACAGCAGCAGCAGCAACGTGGTGGGAGCCATGAAGGCTCAGGGCCTTCAACATCGGAGGGGCAGGCATCGGCCGGAGGGCAGGAGGACCCAGGACAGAGAGTGTCTTCCGTGTGGCAGCGGTTGGGCCACGCCATAGATGCGGAGATACATTGGGTGTATGTGAGGGAAATGTGTTTGTTTCGGAACTTGCAATTGGTGTTCTGTGATGTAATTGCAAATTATGAGTGGGTGGATGCAATACTCGGGTGGGTGATTTGCATTTGGAGGCTGACCATAGGGACCAGGGATCTAGATTGTGATGACATGTTGGCTGGGGAACATGAGTTGCACATGGGTGGGGGCCTGCTGGCAGGTGCCCCACAGTGCTGGGGGGTGGGGGTGGTGGGGAACATGAGTTGGACATGGGTGGGGGCCTGCTGGCAGGTGCCCCACAGTGCTGGGGGGTGGGGGTGGTGGGGAACATGAGTTGGACATGGGTGGGGGCCTGCTGGCAGGTGCCCCACAGTGCTGGGGGGTGGGCGTGGTGTGAGACATGGGTGGGGGCCTGGTGGAGGCTGCCCCTGCACTGCTGGGGGGTGGGGGTGGTGGGAGACATGGGTTGGGGCCTGGTGGAGGCTGCCCCTGCACTGCTGGGGGGTGGGGGTGTTGGGAGACATGGGTGGGGGCCTGCTGGAGGCTGCCCCTGGTGACTGGGGGGGTGGGGGTGCTGGGAGACATGGGTGGGGGCCTGGTGGAGGCTGCCCCTGGTGGCTGGGGGGTGGGGGTGGTGGGAGACATGGGTGGGGGCCTGGTGGTGGCTGCCCCTGCACTGCTGGGGGTGGGGGTGGTGGGGAACATGCGTTGGACATGGCTGGGGGCCTGCTGGCAGGTGCCCCACAGTGCTGGGGGGTGGGGGTGGTGGGAGACATGAGTTGGACATGGGTGGGGGCCTGCTGGCAGGTGCCCCACAGTGCTGGGGGGTGGGGGGGGGTGTGAGACATGGGTGGGGGCCTGGTGGAGGCTGCCCCTGCACTGCTGGGGGGTGGGGGTGGTGGGAGACATGGGTGGGGGCCTGGTGGAGGCTGCCCCTGCACTGCTGGGGGGTGGTGGTGGTGGGAGACATGGGTGGCGGCCTGGTGGAGGCTGCCCCTGGTGACTGGGGGGTGGGGTTGCTGGGAGACATGGGTGGGGGCCTGGTGGTGGGTGCCCCTGCACTGCTGGGGGGTGGGGGTGGTGGGAGACATGGGTGGGGGCCTGGTGGAGGTTGCCCCTGCACTGCTGGGAGGTGGGGGTGGTGGGGAACATGAGTTGGACATGGGTGGTGGCCTGCTGGCAGGTGCCCCACAGTGCTGGGGGGTGGGGGTGGTGGGGACATGAGTTGGACATGGGTGGGGGCCTGCTGGCAGGTGCCCCACAGTGCTGGGGGGTGGGGGTGGTGGGGACATGAGTTGGACATGGGTGGGGGCCTGCTGGCAGGTGCCCCACACTGCTGGGGGGTGGGGGTGGTGGGAGACATGGGTGGGGGCCTGGTGTTGGGTGCCCCTGCACTGCTGGGGGGTGGGAGTGGTGGGGGACATGGGTGGGAGCCTGGTGGAGGCTGCCCCTGGTGACTGGGCGGGTGGGGGTGGTGGGAAACATGGGTGGGGGCCTGGTGGAGGCTGCCCCTGGTGGCTGGGAGGTGGGGGTGGTGTGAGACATGGGTGGGGGCCTGGTGGAGGCTGCCCCTGCACTGCTGGTGGGTGGGGGTGGTGGGAGACATGGGTGGGGGCCTGGTGGAGGCTGCCCCTGGTGACTGGGGGTGCAGGGGGACATGCGTTGGACATGGGTGGGGGGCCTGCTAGCAGGTGCCCCAGAGTGCTGGGGGGTGGGGGTGGTGGGGAACATGAGTTGGACATGGGTGGGGGCCTGCTGGCAGGTGCTCCACAGTGCTGGGGGCTGGGGGTGGTGGGAGACATGAGTTGGACATGGGTGGGGGCCTGGTGGAGGCTTCCCCTGCACTGCTGGGGGGTGGGGTGCTGGGAGACATGGGTGGGGGCCTGGTAGTGGGTGCCCCTGGTGGCTGGGGGGTGGGGGTGGTGGGAGACATGGGTGGGGGCCTGGTGGTGGGTGCCCCTGCACTGCAGGGGGGTGGGGGTGCTGGGAGACATGGGTGGGGCCTGGTGGAGGGTGCCCCTGGTGACTGGGGGTGCAGGGGGACATGCGTTGGTGGGCAGTAGTGCAAGTTGACATGTGGGTTGGCTGGGGGTCATGGCTATGGTGGATGGTGTGCCTGCAGGACATGTGCAGGGTAGGCCCCTGTGGTGTGAGCCACCTGCAGGGGCCGTGGAGGGTGTAGAGGGAACACCTGGGAGGACCCACACGTGCAATTCACGTGTGGTGCTCCCCGCGCACCCCTGTAATACACATACCCTGATGGAATTGCGTGTGGAACTTCCCGCGCACCCCTGGAATACACGTACCCTGCTGAAATCGCATGTGGCACTTCCTGCGCACCCCTGAGATACGCGTACCCTGCTTGCACGGGCCCAATCGCGTGTGGAAATTCCCGCGCACCGCTGAGATACGCGTACCCTGCGGAAATCGCGTGTGGCACTTCCCGCGCACCTCTGAGATACGCATACCCCCAATCGCGTGTGGAAATTCCCGCGCACCCCTGAAATACACGTACCCTGCTTTAATCGTGTGTGGCACTTCCTGCGCACCCCTGAGATACGCGTACCCTGCTCGCACGGGCCCAATCGCGTGTGGAAATTCCCGCGCACCCCTGAGATAAGCGTACCCTACGGAAATCGCGTGCGGAACTTCCCGCGCACCCCTGAAATATGCGTACCCTGGTCGCACGGGGCCAATCGCGTGAGGTACTTCCCGCGCACCCCAGTGATACACGTAGCCCGCTTGCCGTGCTGGTACAGGGTTAGCGCAGCCCTTTGCGCAGGATTGGGTATATTGATGGCTTTTCCCTGCGTTCTTGGGGGCGTAACTGGCGCTGCTGCAGGGTCGCTGCGCCACTGTGCGCCACGGCTGGTTTTGGTGGCTGGAATCCATGAATACGCTGTGCGCGGAAATGGATTTTAGCACACGCGGCTGGCGCAGGGATTCGCACGCGCACACTGTGCGCCAGCCGCGTGCGCCACTTGTGCGCTGAATTCTATGAATTACCCCCTAAATGTGTATCTTAGCATACATTCCCATCTTGAGCTCCTCTTTTAAAAAAAGATTTAAAAAAAAAAGATTTCCTGAGAAAAAGGACGTGCAGATGAGTTGGGTGGTGGATACTAAACACAGGCACAGGCACTTAGAATTGTGAACGTTAGCCTGCGTCACATCTAGTCAGGATTGTAAATGTCGGCCAGTGCTAAATTCTGTTAAAATTGTGAACATTAGCCTGCGTCACATGTAGATAGAATTGTGAATCTTAGCAAGTACCACATGCAGATTTATGAACTTAGAATTGTGAATCTTAGCAAGTACCACACTTAGATAAAATTGTGAACATTAGCCTGCATCACATCTTGACAGCATTGTGAATGTCGGCCAGTGCCACATCTAGATAAAATAGCAAATATTAGCCATTTCCACTTCTAGAATGCATTGGGAATATTACCAATGCAACATTTAAATATAAATGTAATTGTAAATATAACTATTCCTTGCTAAATATGCCTTTTGTGTGCACCATAGTATTAATGTTAAGAATGCCCAGAATATATGTGTAACCATGTGTTTATTATCTATGCAAATGTTTAAGAATGATCTATGTAATATCGCCGTGATACCCAAGGGTCTGGGCGTGTAACAAATGTAACAAATGTAATAAATAATAAAATAATAAAATAATTTAGATTGAATTGGGAATGCTAGCTTGCTTCACATCTAGACAAGATTTTGAAGGTGGGCCAGTGCCACATTTGGATAGAATTGTGAACATTGGCATGCATCATATATAGACAGTATTGTGAATATTAGCCAGTGCCAGATCTAGATAGAAATGCAAAGAAATGTAGGTGCCACATCTAGAAAGAATGTGGACATTTAGCACATTTCACTTCTAGATAGCGAGGCCAATAACCAACCCACTAACAATTCCACCCCTCTGCTTACACCTCTCAAACTCTAACCAAATACAACCACAATCCTAAAGCACAACAAACCACACAATCTTCACTACACCACAACAACAAAACAAACCACATATAGCTTTGCACAACAGCACACGACGGCTACCGACCGGAAAGCACCCCCATGCTCAGCGACCGGTGTTAACCGAAATGAAGCCTCCAACAGCACATCACTGCTCTCTTGCACTTAGCCTGCATGTTCCCATTAACTCATCCCCTACTCCCTTTCCTTTTCAGATCCACCAGAGCGCAAGGGGACCACTGCTGTGGTGATAGTTCCACTACTTCTTTTCATACTTCTTTTCATACACTTTGACTACCAGTCTTCTGTTCACCGGTTGAAAGGATCGTACAACCTAAATTATTTATTTGTAAGTATTTTGTGTTAAAGTGAGTACCTCCTGATAATTCCTTCAGTACAAACAGAAATGGTGTCCCCTGCTTCCCTCTGCTTATATCAAGTGATCACTAGAGTGTCCAGTTTTTGTTAGGACAGTTTTTCTAAAGTTCAACTAAGGGCTTCATAAAACCATACATCTCAGACAGTACATACGCTCCACTCTTACCACCTGAGAATGTTGGAAGCATAGACAGAGTAGCCAGGCTCATTTTAGGAGGGAGAGAGGGCTGTAGCTTGGTACAAAGAAATTGTAGCATACATATTGTCCAAAGAAACACTGAGACACTATGTATTGTAAAAATAAAGGATTTAACTACAAGTAGGCCCAGATAAATCTTGGGAGAAAGAAGTACTATAACATATCATATATATTAGATTAGATCACTACTCGTCAGCAGTGCATGCATTATTCTAACTTTATGAGAAACAACTTTATCGATAAACCATTGCACTGTTCGGAGCAGTATTTAACATTACTGCCTGCAGCGACATATAGAACAATGTTTATACGTTTCAGATTAAATATATGGCCCACGTGTGAAAACAGAGGATGTAGAAACAATATAGCTAAATCAAATAGATCTTGTAGATTTTGCAATGTTCCTTCAGAATTAGAAACATCTCTTGATTTATTGTCCGGCTTTGACTTTTGCCAGGAAATTCTATCTAGAACCTTTGTATAACACTTATAGCTGTGTATCCCATGAGATCTTACGGACTAGCCTTGTCACTGGTGAGCGTAACAGTGTAATATTTTCAGCAATGGTATTTTTGCACTCCCTAAAGTCAGAGAATGATACAATCATTTAAACATAACCATATTTTCTTACTTCACTTCCCGGGACCATTTCATACATCTCATGATCATCCAATTAGGGTAGAATGCACCATCAGTCGTTCCATAACTATACAATAAACTGAGTAATCGTAATGCTGATCTGGAATTAATTAACTGGTGTAAATTTTAGTTGTATGACTAACTGACTTGTTATTACTTAAAAAAGATGTGTCACATGTGCTTGGGACAAATCCCTGCTTCAAAATTAATATGGAATATCTGCTAATCAAATGATTTTTAATTATGTTGGCAATAATATTGAACAAAGAATGTGATTTAATTAATTCATCATTTTGTAATTTTCGTTTTCTCTTAGTTTGTCTTTCTGAAGAAATGTTAACTTGTTTTGTAGTTTATACTATACAACCATGTCAATAAAAAAATAAACACATTTATAAAAACCAAATACCCATGATATGCAAACCATGGTATAAGCTTATTTAGAGTCAAACCTACGTTTTTACCTTCAGGATAGTAATATACTATTCTTGGGGAATAAGACCAGGTTAGATATACTTTTAGGCTACAGTCAGTTTTCCAAGGGTAGTAGATCATGTCAGTCATACAGTGACACTTATTTAAGAAACCACTTAATAAATCAACCCCTTGCAACATTACATTTCAGAACTCCGTTCAGTTAGTAAACCAACTTGTATACTTTCTGGAGAGGTTTTAAGCTACTCAATGACAAGTATTAACACACAATAACTATTTCTGAATGAACTCAGCAATTCAAGGAACGTAAAACCCAATTACACTTTATTTTTTATTATCATTTGATTATTATGTAACCTTTAACAAAAGAAAAATTTCACATTCATTAACAAAGTTATTTTTTTAGAAAAAGCATTACAAGCGTTTAAGAGATAAAACATATTAAAACAATGAATGCCTATTTACATTGAAATGCATACAAGAAAAATATTTGACTAATTACAGTTGGTATCGTAGATCACTAGGGTAACATTTCATTGATCTCCTTTGATAGGGGTTAATAATTGCACTAAAAAATGTATCAACCACCAGTCTTTATTCCAATTTTAGCGCGCTTAAGTAGACAATGATCGCGGAACCAAAGAAGTTGTGCGGCCTGCCAAGCAATAATGCCAAAAGGTGTCAGGGGATGTCCAAGGCCAGAAGTGTTGCAAGTCTTGCAAAGTATACCTCACATTTGCCAGCAAGTGCGTGGCAGATTGTTAGCAAATGTTCTAGCGTCCCTACCAGGAGTGGAGTGTTACAAAAAGGGCATGAAGTAGTTGGTATGAGTGCCAAATTATAGCAGGTCTGTATCTCCCCACTTAGAATGACATTCCTTCTAAATCTGATAAATAATTTTCGGGCTGTGGGATGTGGATAGATGGTCAGGTATGGCACGATTACGCTGGCAGCTTTGAAATCAAATCTCAGATGGGATATAAAGAGTCGTATGAGTGAAGGGCATCAAGCATGGACACCCGATCCTTCCTGAGTAAGTTCTTCTTTACATGGACTGAGGTTTGAATTAAGTCATTGGCAGAGAACCCCAGGCCAGCCTAGATGCCCAAACAAATATCTGAAAATGTACATAGAAATGTGTCGCTCCGTCCTCAATTATCTTTTTTCAGATTGGTGTATAAATAGGAGACTGGGATTGAACTCAGTATTTTGTAATATAATGACAAGTATTTCTATTGTGCGGAGCTCTTTAGGGAGAAAATGCCTAGTCCGTATCTCATAGCAACCTGCAGAACACAATTTGGAACATAGAAGATTCTCTGACATAGTTTCACCTCAATAATGGGCTGAAACTCTAAGACCCATCTTGGAAGAATCTTAATACTATATAGGAGTTTTGGTAGGATTTTCTGCTTGTAAAATTTAATACAGGGCAGGAGGGAAAATGTACCATACTTGGTGTCTATCCTTTGGAGTTGATTGGACAAGGCTGGTCACTCGAGACGTGAGCCATTCCTTGTTAAGGACCTTTAAATCTTTGTCGTAAATGGTAAAACTCAAATAAATAGAGCTGTCTACTCTCTCGAGCGGCTCAGATCCCATACACCAATTAAAATTTCTAGCATTCATTTTCGTTTTGGCCATGCAGGTAACTACTTTGGTTTTAGTGGGGTTGACTTTCAAATGATGGGCTGTTGCAAATGCTGTGACGGTATTGATTAGCTGCTGCCGACTGATTGGTGTTATGTCGAATATTAGGAAGTCATCTGCATAGGCAAGCCAGGTGGTTTTTAAATTGTGTATTTTGGGAGTTGTCATTGCAGCCTGACCTAAATATTCGCCAATGTCACAAAAGTACAGGTTGAAAAGGCAGAAGGCTAGAACACAACCCTGCCTGACACCTCTCAAGGTTTGAATACTTTGACAACATTCCCTCTCTGTTCAGCAAAACCCTAATATTAGAGTTTGTATGTATGCCAATTAAGAGACGTAGTAGACCAGAGGGGATCCCCCATCTGTCCAGTTTCGTCCATAGTATCTTCTGATCTACAGTGTCAAAGGCAGCAGACAGATCAATCGTTGCCAGGTGGATTGTGTTGTATCTGTGATATCAAACTAGGCTCAGGGTAACCTTCAGCATCAGGCCGTTCAGCATGGTGTTATGGTTTCGACAGAAACCAGTTTGCCACTTTGGAATCCGATTGATAGTTTTTTGCCATAATAACAGATGTTGCAATACAACTACAGAAAATAATCTAAAATTTTTATTGGGCAATAGTTGGTTGGATCTGATCTGGAGCCTTTTTTGTATATCGGTACAATGTGAGCGGTGGACCAAGCTTATGCAAAGGTGTTGCTTTCTGTTATGTTCTGGAATAGAGTGGTCAAGATATTGGCCCAGGTGTTTGCTTTAAAAAGCAAGTTGGAAAGATTGTTAGGAGCTGGTGCTCTAGATGAGCTAATTTTGTGAATAATATAAATGATGGAATCACGATCGAATAACAATGACCAGTTTCCGTTACTGTTATTAGTTGTTGTAATAGCAGTGCTTTCAACCACAGTTGTGCATGAGAAAACTGTGAAATCCATTGTGGCTAGTATACAGAGGTGATTCTTTGCTGCGCTTGAGAACCCTGCATATCATTAATTATTTTCCAGAATATTCAAGTATCTTTGATCTTTAATGTCTGGAGCATTGACTCTGCATGCTGATGGAGGAGCAAGATACCGTTACCCCTCAGCCAATGTCTGTAGGTTTGCTTGAAGTTTTTGATCTCAGCTCTAGCTTGATCGCAGCAAAATTATTTTGAGCGTGTGATGGCTCTGATTTCTGCTTGCATGATCTTTTTATTGTTGGCTATGTTGTTAATTGTAAGAACATGGGTGCTTCCTTGCCAATGTTCTGTGCGTTGTTTTACTCAATACACTGTGATTCAATAGGTCCTGCACAAATACTTCAAATGTCTCTACTCGAAAAGTATTGATTTGCCAATCTAATGGATTAGTTCTTAAGCAAGAAGAAGCACTCTTGTTGACTATGTGGGCCAATACTGGATTCCCGTATATTGATTTACCTGCTGGGTTTAGTTTTAGTGAATAAGAAGCAAGTTTGGGACTGTCAAAATTAGCTGAATAGATGGAAAAAGTGGTGGACAGAAAACAATGATCGCTGAACTCATTTTTGAAATACACAAATGGAGACAACACTCAAAGAGTCCAGTGCTAACAAGAATATAGTCAATAGTTGAGTGTGCCATGCCATTACTCCCTTTGGAGTTGGCTACTTCATCTCTGTTGACATTGTGACTATTTTGGAAATGCCCTAGGCAGTTTCAGGGAGGCACAACCCAATGATACAAGGGTAGGAGAGCTGCATCCCTTCAAAGTAAGTAACCATATACCTTTTAAGAGGGGCTTCAAGCAACTCATTTGACAAGTATTAACTTCTAGACTGTTTTAGGTCTGTATGAAGCAGATCAGGTGGGAGCACAACCAAATTACACTTTAAGACCACTCAATGTTATTCAAAGTAGGTAAAACCATATTGGTAAACTTTCAAACTCATTCAGTTAAGTAATGATAAAACATACCACATATTACTTTTCAGAAGCGGAGAAACCCCATTCAAAGTAAGTAAAGCAACTTATATACTTTTTAGAGGGCACAATGCAACTCAAAGTTAAGTATAACTTAAGGACACATTGTAACTTCTTTCACAGAGATACAATTACCACACTAATTCTTTGTACAAGTCAGTACTTTTACATTTGTTATACATTTCAAGACAAAAGCCTTTTCTAATTCAGTACTTCCCTAGCCTATTGTGTGAGTTTCATCAGAGGCAGAAGAGGGAACCTACTGGTCTGTGTGCCAGCTGTAGGCAGGTTGATATAGGTTTCAATTTCAGGAAATTCAAAGTTCCATAGGAAATCGTCTTAAACAAGTATGTATTCACTTTCAGAGTTAGTTAAAGTGTTCATGGACTTCAGAGAAGGCTCCCTATATGTGGTCCAGCAATAGGCTTGGGCAAGTGGTATGGACAAACATCCAAACACAAGAATCGCCCACTCAGCCTCACAGGATGCACACCAGAAATAAGGTAAGTAGTACCCGGCCCACACAGTACCTTAGGAGAAATTAAGAGCTTTAGAGTGGATGCCTTCAGGATGCAGCAGCACAGGACTCGGTCCCTAGATTCTTGGTCTGGAGACAAAACAACTGGATACTTGATGGGAACTTGCAGCAGCAGTTGTCAGAGGAGGCTTCACAGATTCTCATGGCTCTCTGGATTTGGTGCCTTTTACAGCAGCCAGATGGAGAACGAATATCGCTGTTCGGATTCTCTTCACTCTTTCGATCCTGCACTATGGTGAGGGGACTTCAGGGATTGAAATCTTGTCTCTGGAGAGCCAGAAGGAGGCCACCAAAGAATTAGATGGATTTGGACTTCAAAAGAGTATGCACCATACACTGGCTGAAGGTCCCAGGGTATTGGGGTATTGCAGCCCAGCAAGGTTGCAGTAAGTCGTCTGATGGCTAGTAATGCAGGGGTTCTTGTCTCGAGACTAGTGGATCTTACTAGCCTCTGGGTAGTAGTCATTGTGTTTGGGACCACCAGGTCGATTGGAAGGAAGGGTTACAGCAGGCTCTGGTTAAACAGCAGGCTCTCTGGCCGCTGCAAATTGCTAGAGCCATCTTTTCTTAATCTTCCTCTTTGGTTTCAGCTCCAGTCGATAACTTGTCAGCAGCTTCTAGATTCGGAGTATTTATCAGGAACTAAAGCACAACTTCTATAATCTCTCCCTGCAGTTTACAGAAAATGCCGGTCTGGATGTCCAATCAGACTGGGTTCCTTTCAGGCAAGGTGAAAGACAAAGGCTGCAGAGTTTTATACTCCTCCCTTGCTTCCCGCCTTCTCAGACACTCTGGAGCCTTGGCAGGGAATACAAAGGATTCCCACTGAAGGCAAAACTCCCACTGAGGTCGTTCTGAGCTAGAATCGTCAAATTGGTTGCCCTTATGTGCTTTACTGAGGCTGATTTAACAGATCACGTAATAAGACTAAAAAGTCATAAAGTAAAACCACTGCAACCAGCCATTCAAGTAAACTTGCAATTGTAAATATAAATGCTGCAAGTGAGTAATCAAGGGAATAAACGTGTATCCCCCCAGCACTGACCATAAGGCGGGGTGTGCTGGCTCACTATGTACAATTTAAAGGGGATGCAAATCACTCTTTATCCCTTGGGAACAGTAGTTCACCCAAGTACATCAAAGAGAAATTAACAGGGAAGCCCAAAGAGGCAGCACAGCCTAAGCCCAAAAGTTATAGGAAGCTGTAACTCCAATCATACACTATGGAGAGCCATAAAAAGGATGCCCATAAAAAGAGTACAAGGCTAGGTGAGAGGGGAAAAAGATTCCCACTCACCTAGGGACAAAGTAAAATAATTACTAAGTCCAAGCAAAAAGTTTGGGGATTGACAAAAGGTCAGGAAGAATTATCGCAAATACCCAAATCTTACCTAACAGTTTTCTTGACAGTAGAAGAGCGTCAAGATATGTGGGTTCACTTGATATAGGTTTGCAAAGCTCATTGCTCCAGAAATATAATTACAATTGTTGGAATATATGTGTTTGAAAGTTGTCCTGACAGCTACGCCCATCTCATATATGCATATAGACATAGAGCAATGCAGAGTATTTGGAACCTGCACTAAAAATAACAGAACAGACTGAAAGGTAGGTAGGTCTCCTGCAAGAAGTGTTTCAAGCAAATCCTAGGTGTTATGTGTTTTTCATTGGGAATTCATGAAACAAGAAACAAGAAAAACAAACGGCATAACACTGGCTGAGATATGGTAAAACATAAATTAAAATAAATAAATAATGAAAACAAAGTGAATGTAACAAAAAAAGGAAAATGAAAGACATGAATAGAAAATATAGTATAGAAAAAAGGAAAAGGAAACTAGACTGCATACATTTCAATTTTAAATTATGCTTTGGAAAAGCCAACAATTGTGGCTTTTCTGTAGGCATGGGATAGGCATTTGCCAAGCACAAAAAACAAAAAATAGCAATGCCTGGCAAATGCCTATAGAATACCTATACACAAGCCACAACTGTTAGCTTTGCCACTGCTTGTCTTTAACAGGTCTTCAGATTTTGAGGTCATACACACTATTTAGAAAATGTCTGAAGAGGCCCCCGCAGGATGTGTTTTGGGCAGGAAAAGGAAGGTAATGTATGTTAATGGCCATACGCATTAGCCTGGCACTGGGAAGTCAATGGGTAGATGAATAACACAACAACACCCATAATCCTCACATCCCATCTCACCCCTATCTGTAGTACAATGTAATAGTTTTGGCTTACAGTTGGTCCTTTAGTACCACCAAATAGCCAAAACTATATGTGTGTTCACAGCACGCATGAACAACCAAATAATGATCGGCCAACGTCAGAAAAGAACATTCTTATTTTTTTTTCATTATGACAAACATAAAGGTTTTATTACAGTTTTTACCTTGCGGAGCAAATCTGACAGCATTCTACCCTTAAACCATCCCCTCCCATCTAACCCACTCCACCCTCCAGGACAGCTGTTTTTGGTGCACTTTAGATGATTGCTCCTTGATGGTGAAAGGCACTTACAAGGCCTTCTTGTCCGTTATTCCCTCCTCGCCTAGAACATTTATCACTTTGTCTTCTGGTAATAGACACAATGTATGTCCATCCCACTAATGGACCACCTGACTAATCAGTTCAAGGTAATTATGGCATCAATGATGTGTTTCCATTGGCATCCTCTTCAAACAAGGGGAATTGGCCTCTGCCCCACTGATGGTATCCACTGTCGGAAAAGGCCTCATTGTGTATACCGGATCAGCCTGGCTGGATTCATTGGCCCTAAAACGACGACCTTGTCCCATTAATATCAGACAGGTCAAATGTCCAGAGTCAGCTGCGACTTGCCATTAATCTCGGGGGCTACCAGTAATGACTGGTGCCAATGCAATTGCGAAACGTGCTACTGTCATGGAGCAGTTCCTATAGCAAGACGTAAGCAATTGAAAAAGAACCATGTTCTTTTCTCATGATACTGCTTATTTTTTTTCTTTGTCAATGAGCAAAGGAAGTTGCACCCAGGCCCACCCCTCCCATCTCTCGTTCCCCCTTTATTTGTAATTTTCTAGATGTCTTCATCTTGTTATTCATTTTTAGTACTTTTTTAAAGAAACGTTTTTATTGATTTTTGGAATAATGACCACTTTGAACTTACATTCATATCAAAGCATCAAAGCAATAAGTGAGTAACTCCTCCCCTATTGTCCTCCCCCCTTTTGAAACATTGCATTGTAAATCACAAGGGAACTTTATCGTAAGTGTAACTTCCAATACCTCAAACCTATCTGACTTTTCACGGCAGTTCTATTAAGTTCAAAGCCCCACGCCTAACTGGGCAGGTGAGTTTCTTGGAGTGGTTCCTCATATATTAAAGAAAAGGGGAACATGCATTCATAAATATCCATTTCGGATCTCCAATGTTTGATGTTAGTTTCTCCATTGCTGTGATGTGCCAAGATTTATGCAGCCACAGGTCAACAGATGGATGAGTTCTTTGTTTCCAGTTCCTCAGAATAACCCGTTTTCCCCCTAGTAGTAGATGAGCGATGAGTTTGGTCCTCCCTAAATTTTCTAAGTGAGTGTGGTTTCCTTGGTCTCCTACTATGCAGTACATGGGGTTGGATGGAACTTCTACCTGCAACACGGCCATATTTCTGGATCTAATTTCCAACCAGAAGCTTGGAATGATTGGGCATCCCCTTATAATATGAAGCAAGGTGCATTTTTTTCCACAGCCTCTCCTATATCGGTCAGACCAAAGACGTATTTATGGGAGGGCAAAAGGGGCACTTGCCTCGGGGCCCCACCTTGGAGGGGGGCCCCACGGAGCTGCCTGAGCTAAAGAAGTCTGTTTCCATTGTTCATTAACTTAAAGAGCAAGTTAGAAAATTTTATGGCATGCTTTTGAGGGTCTAAACCTAATGCCTACCTGTTTACAAATACTTTCTCCACTAATCAATTCATCCTGTAATGGGTCGTGTTCACTGTGGTATACATAGTTTGTGCATTCACTACCGCTCATTTTGATTACTACGAGGCAGCATATCATACTTTGGGTTGTGATCGGTTCGGTGGAGGGGGGCCCAAAAAAGTGATGTGCCCCGGGCCCCAATAGTGCTTAAGATGGCCCTGGGTCAGACAGGTTAGAGTTGACTGGCCGGTGTCTGATACCATCTTGTGAGTATTTTAGTTTGAGTTTCGACTGGGTGTGAGCAAAGGTAAGCATTGATTTTGATTTATATTTCGTCCCATGTCTTTGTTTCAGTTGGTTTAATTATCTCACTGGCTCATCCCTGGCAATAAAATACATGTTCTGGCATGTATTCAATGCTCTATAAACTTTGGAGATCAGTCCCCTGGAGAGTCTGAATATTGATTCGAATGGTGTAGGTGTCCTAGCCATGGAATCTTTCTGGTTTGGTCAAGAACACGATGTTGAACTTTTATTTTAAAAAGAAACTGTTCCAGAATGGTTTACTTTTAGAATAAAAGTGCAGGAAGAAGTTTAAACTTGCACTTCACTGCACAGCACTGAACATTCCCTTAAAAAGCAGGGGCTTTGGATGGCACATGTATGGAGCGGCGGTAAGCCAGCAGAGAGAATACTTCCACTGCTTCTTTTCGTAAACCTTGGCCACTGCCCGATAGTAATACATTCATCTCAGAAAGGCGAGTCCTCCCTTATCTTTAAACATGTATAAGGTGTGTTTGATGACTCTAGTTGCCCCTCCCGCACATACACATTTTACAAGCATGGTTTCCCAATCTTCAATTTTTTTATTGGGGCTGGGGGTGGGGAATGATTGGAAGAGGTAAAGTAACCTAGAAAGGACATTCATTTTAATTATTGCCATTCCTCCAAACCATGAAAACCAGTTCCATTTATTTAGGTAATCTTCAATTGCCATGATTAAGATGGTGTGGGAGTAGTTAGCCTTATACGAGTTGCTTGTCTGGGACTCACCTTCATTGAGAGGTACTGGATATTGAGCCCTAGAATCTCTGACTTTGAATGATTCATCTTAAAACCAGAGGGGGTTTGTTATTGACAATATTATGTCATTTGCGAATAAGTTAATTTTGAGGTGGGTCCCACCATGTGTTACACCCAAGATTTCTCCATTGACTCCTATACGTGCAGCGAGTGTTTCCATCACTAACGCAAACAGAATGGGGGACAGGGGAATCCTTGTCTAGTACCTCTGGCAAGCCTGATCGGTAGAGGGATGTATTTATTTATTCTCGGTGTGAGGATTTTAGTGAAGACATTCACGTCATTATGCAGTGGTATCAGCCTGCCTTCAGAACTTTGGTGACTTGTGCTTTCCCCAATGAATCTGGGAGATCGTCTGCTGTTCGAATAGCATTGAAAACGTTTACCAATGGTCTAGCCAATAAATGACCCATTGCTCTATTAAAGAGGGCCGTCAGATCATCTGGACCAGGACTTATTTACTTTGAGTGACTTTATCCCTTCCAGAAATTCCTGTGGCTCTTTTGGGGAATCAAGATGTTGTTTTACTGGTCGTTGATAGTTTGAGGAGGTCTATGGTGTTGAAGTATGAACGTTGCAGCATGTTGTCAGATGAAGTAGTCATATACAGATCCAAGTAGAACTGGTGGGACATTTCCTTTTTCCTCTTTTCATCTGCATGTTCCTCTCCTTTCCCATCTATCACTGTATGTATGAAGGATTTTGCTGCTCTTTCCCTCAGAATGTTGTCAAGGAATTTTCTGGGTTTGTTGCCATATTCATAATAGCCATGTTTGAGTCTCAGTGTGCATTATGCTCAATGTGTTCTCAAAAAATGATGATTTTTAGCTGCCACCAGTTGCTTATATATGGGTCTAGATGGACATGTCTGGTGCACATTTTCATATTCCTTAATATCTTCCAGGAGTTGTTGTTCCTTGTGCCCTCTTATTCGGTTCTGAAATGAGGATAACTCCACTTACATGTGTATTTAACAACGGTAGATTTCTTAAGATAAATCTAAACATCAAACCCCCAGCACTGTCAACCTCAGCCTTCTCTGCCACCAGCTGAAACTTCTCCTACATCAACATTCCTGCTTGGATTGTACAGTAGTGTTCTCTTGAAGAGGTTTCATTGGAACACACCACAACATCTATGAGCAGTCACAATAGAACGCACCTCCCTCTATTATATACAATGTATGTACATTATATTACCAACATTGTTTCACACACATATCTATGTGCAGTGTATTCTTGCTTGTGGTTCTTATCATGCCCCTCCTTACGCACACACTTTGTGTGTAATTTCACACATGCTTGATCTGAGCCACTATGGACAAATTCCATACTTGTCCTCCACGCAC
Source organism: Ambystoma mexicanum (assembly GCF_040938575.1). Lineage (NCBI taxonomy): Eukaryota > Metazoa > Chordata > Amphibia > Caudata > Ambystomatidae > Ambystoma > Ambystoma mexicanum. The sequence continues at coordinate 836,525,801 of NC_090935.1, read as the reverse complement.
ACCCTCACAATGGCCCTCAACACTTCCATCACCTAAAAAGGGTTGGAATACAATACATCTCCTTTCTTCTTTACAACTCCCTTCTTTATGCAAACCCAATCACCCTCTGACACCACTGTACTCCGCATACCAGATTTCACATTCACCCTCTTCACCCGTTCACATTTCTTTTTGTCAATCCTCGACCTCAACTCTTCCACCACACAATCAAACTCACGTGCCCTTCCCAACCAGGCAGGCAACACCTTAGTATTGTTTTTTTCCCCTTCATCAATTCAAATGAGTTTACACCTGTGGATGCATGTGGCACTATTTGCAAAGCATCTAACCACTCAGTTATGGCAACCTTTCTATCTGTTCCACATATGCTCACCATCCTCACATCCTCCATCACACACAGGTTAACTCTCTCCACCACCCCATTCCCTTAGGTATGATAGGCTGCTGTCCTCTCATGCTTCACACCACAACACTTAAGATAATCGTAATTCAACCACAGCAGAACCTGTAATGTCCCACAAAATGTTGAACTCAGTCAAATGCGAAAACAAATCAACAATGATTATAATGAACCTTCATTGTTCTCTACCTATGTCAACGGGACACAAAATATCCAATGCCAAATCACACCACACCTTCTCCAGAGCGTCCACCTTCACCATCAGTTGCAGGTGAGCTACAACACACAAACCCATAGCCTCACATTCAATGCACATTCCCAACATTTTCTCCATGTCTCGGTCAAACACAGGCCACCAATACTCATTCTCAACACTGCTTCAGTTTTTGTAATACCAATGTGCCCCTCGTGGGAAATCTCCACCAAACTCCTCCTCAAACTCTTTGGGACCACAGCCCGATCCCACCTATACAAAATGCCACTCTTGATACTCAATTCAGTTCTCACCTCCCAGAAGCTTCTCTCTTCCCCATCAAGCAATCTCTTCTCTGGCCAGCCATCAGCAACACATTGCATTCCTCTTCTGAGTTCATCCTACTGCCTTAAGGCATCTAACCACTCTCCACTAGTCACAATGGTCTCCTCCACTACCCCCAAGTAATCACCTTCCACACTCTCACCTAACCTCGACACACGATCCACCAGGATATTCTCCTTTCCCGGAATCACCTCCATGACAAATGTATGTCCCTGCATCCTGGTCACCCAACTGGCAACCCTCCTTGACACCTTCTCGAGACCCTTTTCCTCAAAAATCACTTTCAATGGCCTGTGGCCGGTTCTTATGGCAAACTCCGCTTCCCACACAAAATTCAAACATTTCTCCATACTCAAATGACACGCAAGAGCCACCTTCTCCAAAACTGAATAATTCCTCTCTGCACCTCTCGACATCCTAGAGGTGTGTGTGACTATCTGCTCACAGCCATCTTGCCCCACTTGTGTCAACACAGCAAGCATCCCTGTATCACTTGCATCCACAGAAATGATACTCCGCCTTCTGGTGTTAAACATGGCCAGGGGCTTTCCCATGGCAATTGCACCCTTAATTAATCATTTCTGGAGGCTGCAATAGGCTTTGAGAGATATTCCATATCCAGAAGAACATCAGATTGGCATGAGTTGTCCACCATAACAGGGAGCACTTGCGTTGCAACTTTGTCTGCCAAGTCACCCACAAACCAAAGTCATAAAAATGTCTACACTGGAGAAGATCAGCAACAATAGCATCCCTCGCTTGCTGCCATTGATCAGAGCTGAGCTGTTCCATCTCACTGGATTGTTCATCATTTGGCCGTGGTATATCTCCAGGCAAAGTCAGGGCTGCCTCCTCCTTATCCATACCGGGCTGTGAGGACATGACAAAGTAGAAGGCTAACACTCTATATCCTCCACACTAGCTGTGTGATCCAACTCTTAGCATGCAATGATGGGGTGGGCAAAACAGGTACTAGACCGGAGAACTGGGAACATGTAAACCACCAGCCAGTACAGAACAAGTGGCTGGCAATTTGGGGGCTCACTTGTCACTTAGAAGGTCTCTGCCAGTGAGCTGAACTGCAACATAGTACAAAGACATGCAGAGTTTCAGCAGGCAGGAAACCCCTCCTCAAGTATTGCGCCCAGGGTTAGGGCTTGTAAAATGTACTTCAGCAAATTATAATCTGCCCGCCTGTTGAGAAGCTGAAACCAGCAGCAAGACTTCAGGCAGTGCAGCCACACAGCAGCCCGAAGAGGAAAAGAGTCAGTGTGGGGTGAAGGGAAAAGGTTAGATGACGGCACCCTGGAGCATAGGGAGAGAGTTCAAAGGCTCACTTCATCACGCTAGAATACTGTCAAGCTGCACACAGGAGGGCCGCTTTCGACAGTTACACAGGAAAGTTGTGTAGTTGTCTTAGAGTATCTCTTTGAACAGTTGAGATATACAGGCTTGAATATGTTCTCCCTCAGAGCCTTCTTTCATGAATCGTATTCAAATGTCATCTCTCCTAGCCCTGTTTTCCAGGTAGTCACATTTCATTTTGTGGGCATTGGTGGTCTCTCTTAGAGTTGCAAGGTTCTCACTCACCGTGGGCATCTCAGATTCAAGTTGGGTGAGGCTCCTCTCGTTTTGGTCTTTTCGGTCTCCCAGACTCGCTATCTCCCTCTTGTTCTCTCTGATGGATTCCAGCATTTATTTCCATAGAAATGCCATTTTGGAGTGGAGCAATTCTTTAATTAATTAATTTAATTTATTATTTTTATGATTCCAGAGATCTCAACAAAAAAGTTGATGTTGATGGGATTTCGGGAGACAAGGGTTCATTGATAACTTCTTCTCCCTCAGCATGTTTGTCCAGATTTTTAGATTGTTTGGGTTAAAAGAAAGATCTGCATATTAGTCTCCTTTACTTTCTGGGCAGATTTAGACATGGTGGTCACTCTGAATGATGAAACAGAGGTCAGCACAGGGCCAGTGCCAAGTCTGTCAGGGGGATCAGTGGTCAGATGTGGGTGGACTCTGACCCCAGTATTGTGAAAACCTGTATAGCAGCACCGTTGAGTGATTTAGGGCACCTCCAGGCAGTGCGTAGCGCTCAGTACCTGGTTGTTGCTGCAGGGTGGCTGTTACTATGGAGTTCACTGGAATCTGCTGATCTCTATGCACATCTCCAGCTCCTTCTGCCACTGTCGCTTTATCTCTGTGGGTCACGCTGGTATCCACCGCTTTGTCTCAATGCGCTGTTGTGTCGCTGCACTCACCAGACATCAGTTATGGGTCTGCCTCGGTGCTATGCATCAGTTCTTCCTCCGTGCACCAAAACATGGGGTGGTGCAGCACCATCTCAGGTGCTCCTGCGCTATTGTTATCCTCTCTGAAGAGTCTAATGCACTGCTTGTGCAAGGTTTTCAGGGCACACCTCACCTCTCCATAGGTCAACAAGGATTGAAAGTCATTGGCTATAGAGACAAGAGCTCACAAATCTGCCATAGTGGGGTGTCAGGGCTTGGAGCAGGATATAGTGGTGCGACTGTTCAGTCAGCCATCTTGCCCATACACCCTATGGTGCTACTTTTAATTATATTGGGATTCTGTGACCATCCACAGATCCAATGTGAGCAAGGAAATTAACCAAACACAGAGGTGAGAAATGATACAATAAAAATGGGGAAGAAAACATTCTGCTTTTCCCATGGTCCTTGACCTTGATATGGCACTCTTGCAGTCATGACTTACTAACAAATAGGTCAAAATATTGAGAGTTCCATGAAGGGTCAGGAATGAAACTCGGACACAGGTGACCCATGATTTTGGCCATAGACTTTTATTGAAAATAAATGGGTGTGGAAAATGCCTCTGTCCCTACTCTAAGAGGTAGTTTCCCAACGTAAAACAAAATGAATGGGTCAGTCCTTTGTCAAGATGTCCAAAGCAAACTGTCCTGCGTCAAAAGTACTATTGTGAGCCTCATGTTCAAAAAATCCACTATAAGGTGAAAATGGTAATGTCTTTTGGCCTTGGAAGGTGTACACATATTCAAAAAGGAAAATGCTTAACTCCAGTTCACAAATCCAGAGGGAGGTTCAGTTCCCCAGGATTCCTCTTCACTCAGCTTTGTACTGGATCATTTAGTTCGTTTAGGTCAAATATAATTAGTGTACAAAGTAGCTTTGCTGACAGTCCGATAGACTACCTGGTGTACTCTCCAGCCATGTTTCTTCCTACTCCTTTATATGTCTCAATCACTTCATAATATACAAACACTTATGACTTGCAATGCCTGGTATACTCTCCTGCCAAGGCTTTTCATAAATGCGAACACTTGCATTCTTGTACAAAACAGTTGTGACTTGAAATGCCCAGTATGCTCTCCTGCAAGGGATTTTCTTATATGCAAACACGTCTTCTCATATACAAAATACTTGTGACTTGAAATGCCTGATATACTCTTTTGCCAGGGCTTTTTCATATGTGTAATGCACACACTTGCAAACTTGACCGTCTTTTATATTTATTCTAGGCTGTTTCTTTAAGCAATATGGCATCTTTCGCTTCTTCTCATTTGCTTCATTTACTTCTGCTGGCTTTTGGTCCCATTGCCGAAATGCCCCGGTGCTCCACCTTCCCTTGGGTGGACTCACCATTTTTCTGTGGCAGGAATGGCTTCTCACTTGTTGAACCTGCAGCGACTCAGCATCTTGCTTCCTGCCTTGGTGCTTGCTGGCTCCACTTCATGGTTCCTGTCTTCTCGCGGCTCTAGCTTGCCTATTCTGCCTCCCCTGGGCTCCAACATTGCAGAGTCTGCTCTTCAGTACAGCTGCAAACCTGGAGGTCGACCATCCTCATCTGGCATTCCTGTGGCCCCCTGACCTCTGCAATCTGCCTCCTTCAGTTTCTCCTGTGCGCCAATTGGCTCCACAGACCTCACATTCACCTAGCACTACCGAGAAGACTCAACCTCTCCAACCAGCTTCTTCCTGTCAGCTGGCTGTCCTATTCAAATGTCCCGTCAGCCAATATGTGCTCTCAACAACTAGAGCACAGCTTGCATTCATGGCTTTTGCTAATCTTCACTAATCAGCTCAGCTTACTTGTGGTAGCATTTCTGCCCTTAGAAGAAAGGAAATCAGTTTGTGATAACTTATAGGCAGAGTCTGGGAAGGTGTTCTCAGTAGTTTTGAAAGGCAAGTTTGATGGCTTGTATGTAGAGTGTTCCGATTTCAGACAATTTACCATTAAAAGATCTACTCTACACCAACAATATTTGAGTAGACACATCATGGCCATTAATTCATGTTTAACCCTTAAATATGCACCATTAAAAAGTGAAAAGTGTATAAATATATTGGCAGAGATAGCGGAGGGAGCTGGGAGAGTAACTGTTTTGGACAGGTCTAATGCCCACGTGTGCATTCGAGGGTAGAGGGCACTCAAACTCCTAAATTAAGGAAATTGTCACCGTCATACTGGTCACATGATTGACTTCAGTGGAAATATAACAAACACCACCAAGGTGTGTTGCTACTACCACATGTCTCGTTTCCCCACAGTGATTTCAATTCAGTAGTTGCATGGCACTTTTTGAGAATTAACACTTTTTGACAGATATTAGGCATTTGATAGTGTAAAACATTATTTCATCGATGATCAAGATGTTACAACGAGAACATTACTAGGTAGCTCATTTAGAATGGTTGTGTCTTAACAAAAAGCCAGAAGGGGAAACTTCTGGCTCATGACATGATACCTGTTTGCGCATTGCACAACAGGAGATTTTTTTCACTTTGTATATTTATAGGAGACCAAGGCTAACTTAATCAACGGCTGGGAAGAAATGAAGAGAATGTCATGTTAGACAATGACCAAGGTGAATTGTGCAAATATATGAGGAAACCAAGATTTGAATTGTAGATATTCTTTTCATTGCCGCATCCACTACATTTTCTGTGCCTACCATTGAATTGGACAGATTTGCAATTATTAATGAGAGATCCTTTTTAAATTGATTATGGAGTGAAGTCGCTCATGTTGATGGAGTATTTAAAGAATTTGCTCCATCAGTCTCATTCCTAAAAAGGACACAAAACTGCCATAAACATCCAGACTTGTACATTCAGCCACTTGGGCAGAGATACCACTAGTAATAAGTACACATCCCCCCAAAATATATCCATTTTATATATCTAAACATTCAGGACATTCCCACAGGCACACTTCTGCAGGTCTTCACAAAATATGTTGGAATCCTGCTGTTTAACACCTTGCATGCCAAATCTAAAACAATATGCTTCCTGTCACCTGCTGCTTGTTTGTGTGACCTTATTGTGATTAACTGCAAACTGTTGCTCTTATGCAACTGATTGCCCAGCACAGAGCACTGAGAGCTGCCAACTTCCATTCATTGGCTGTGACATTGCCTACTCTTTCCTAAAACACGTGTGGCTGACTTTCTGCACCAGATCACCACCCCGTTCATCCTAGACCTCAAGCTCTTGGATAAATAGTTCTCAGTCCTGGTGGATAGACTTGTATTGAAGAATGACTGTCTTTTAGGATTCAGAAGAGTCAATACTGCTCTGTGTTCCCTTTTTTCCAATTTTAATGTGTATAGCTTTTGATCCTTTTTAGCTAGTTTCAATGTCCTGAATTATTACTCTCATGTTTGACTGATGTTGCTAATCTGAAAAGAAATGACATTACACATGTGTAAATCTCTGGGTTTTTAGCTGAACTGTCAGTGGAAATGAAGATCAATTTGTATTTAAGAAAACCAAACTGGACACAATATGCAGAGGTGGCGGGTATTATTCCCATCTCATATGGTGGCTCCCTTCAGCTATACCCTTTAATGCAGCCTTTTATTATATATTCTTTATTTTCTTTTGTACTTTGCAAATCTTTTTAAAAATTCTAATTGCATATTTCCATTATGAGGCAGTCACGGTGATCCCAGCCAAAAATAGGAGATGGCACAGAGCTAACGGTCCACCCAAAACTGATCAGAAAGACCAAAAGCACATGAGACTACCGCGGATATCTGGCAAAGACTCAATATTCAGGGGGACACACACACGCAAAAAGTACATGAGTGGGAGAAAAACATGCTGCCTATCACGAACATGGTATGTGTATACAAGTGGTGAGTGGAAGTCCCAATATAATTCATAGCCAAGAGACAAAGTCCAACCTGGATCACTGACTGGGCCTAGAGAATACAACATGGCCAGAAACCAAGTGGCCATACATGGAAGGTGGCTATGAACCACACCTTCCAACTTCTTGTGGCCAAAGAAAGAGAGGAGTGCCAGTCAACCAGACACTTGCCTGGCAAAGTGTCAACTTGGGATAGCCAGTTTGCCATGAACTTGATAGTCAGAACACTAGGTCGGAAAGCAGTTTTGACACTTCTGCCTGCCCATAATAGGGTGAGCTTGGCCAGTAGACAACCATGCTCCTCTTTCCTGGTGTTATGGAAGAGAAAACCTTGCCCACAAAGGAAGGAGATGTGCACACACAGCCACATTAAGGCAGGGCTACGGAAACCAAGGCAAGACCGGAAGCCATCATTTCCCAATTCACCTTAAGATCAACACAACAAAAGGCAGCCAGTCACAACTGGCTTCATGGTGGAGAGGATGGTGTTTCCGAACGCTGGTGTTAGAGAAAAAAAAAAGATTGTGAGAGTTTGGAGGAGGGGAGAGATTAGGATAAAGAAAGGTGATGCAGGATGAGCAAGAGCAGAAGGATGATGATCAAAAATAAGAGGAGACTACCAGGGGCAATATGGCTGCCTGAATTCATCGCTCCCCCAGGAAAATGATGAGAGATATTGTATAAATATGTAGGTGTCTTCCGATCCATTCTGGGAAGCTGGTGGGGTGCTATAAGGTTCGGCTGCCGGATGCGTGAGGTGGGCCATATGCCTGAGGGAAGGCCAGCATCCTGTAAGCATCAGAGCAATCAGCAGTGAGCCACATTGTGCCCACGCAGCAGAACGGCTTCAGAGCAGGCAGACTTCGATCAATTGATAGTTTATTTGTATAGCACCTATACACACATGTGCTTCAAAGTGCTTCAAGGCAAGGGAGGGAGCAAGGCAAAACACAATGACATTCTTATAAGGCCTTGACACATTCAGAATGTGAAATTAACTATCGTACTAGGCCTGGTGACATTTCAGATAGTGCATGAGCTTTGGCAATGATAAGGAGGGGAGTGAGTCCGGGGGGAGGAGATGAGAACAAACAAGCGACTACCGTACTAGGACTGGCAACATTTCTGGCAGAGCTGGAAATTGACAAGAGGTTAGGGAAGGGGGCGGAGGGTGAAAGGAGAGGAACAAAACAAGCAACTATAGTACTAGAGCTGACAACATTTTTGGTAGTGCTGGAGATTGACAGAAGGTGAGGGGTAAGGGGGGAAGTGGGAGGAACAAACAAGCTACTATCGTACTAGGTCAGGCAACATTGATGATAGAGTAAGTGCATAGAATAACATAAGGGGAACGGGGAGGAGAGAGGGAAAAGATAGGGAGAGGAGAAGACAGAGAAGTGGTGAGTGTGGTGAAAGAGAAGAGGCAAGCAGGCAAAAAACAGTGTTATAGAGCAGAAAAGCAAGTGGATAGAGAGAGCACATAAATTGTAGAGGTGAAATACTGAGCACGTAATTTTGCAACAAGATGTAAAAGGTCACAAGATGATTCAAGGCCACCATGATTACATGATACTAAAAATAAGTTCAGCATGAGAACGACGAGATTCGCGATGGGTGAACCAACATGTGTCACATGAGTCCAAAAAGTCAAAATCAAACCATCAGCAGCAAGGTGATGATGGCATCACCATAATTTGTCAAATACAAACTCCCACAATGGGCAGGGAGGTATTGATTGATTGATGTAGAGGGAGATAGCAGGAGAGGGCTGCCATGAGGGGAGGGGAACAGCAAGACAAAGGATTGAAGCAAACAAAAGGGATCCGGAGCTTAGAGCACAACAAACAGCAACTCAGATATAATCTGACCAATCTTGAAAGACAAGCCATCAAATCTCTATCTGAGGATTCTGAACTGGTTATCAAACCTGCTGACAAGGGGGGGTGGCATTGTGATTTTCAATCAACAACAATACCACATGATGGTTTCCAATTTATTGGATGATACGGTCAGCTATAAGAAGATCAGAAAGGACCCGCGTATGGATCTGAGTCGGGATATACAGTCAGCCACGACTATGGCACTCGAACGGGGTTGGCTCTCCAAAGATGAGTTTGACTTTTTGAACCTCTCGGAAGGACGCACCCCCACATTCTATGCTATCCCTAAGATAAATAAGAACGTTGACAACTCCCCGGGGCACCCCATTGTTGCGGGGTGTGGCTCGGTTCTTGAGTCTGTATGCAAATACATTGACAAATTTTTGCAGCCCCTTAGCCAGGAAACTAACACCTACCTACGCGACAGTACCTCAGTGATTAGATTGGTGGAAGGGAGGCCATTCAACACAGAGGAAGAAATCCTTGTCACTTTAGACATATGTGCACTGTACACGAGTATCCCTCAACAGGAAGCAGTCCAATGTATTTGCGAAATCCTTACCATCGAAAGATCACCCCGCAACACCCCTGGTGAATTTATTTTGGAGTTACTCACGATGGCCCTGGAAAAGAACTATTTTCAATATAAAGATCAGTTCTTCCAGCAAACGCAAAGGACGGCTATGGGTGCGGCTTTTGCCCCCTGTTTAGCCATACTATATATGGCCATGTGGGAACACCATTTTGTCCTCTCAGTAACTGATCCATTTGTGGGCCATATCAAGCTATGGCGACATTATATCGATGACATTCACCTAATTTGGCAAGGTTCGGCCACGGCCCTCCAGGAATTCTTTCTGTGGATTAACAGGCAACATACAGAGATCAAATTCACTATCAGTTCTAGTACTAAGGAGATCCAGTTTTTGGATCTCAGAATATATGCAAGGAATGGCAATCTAGAATGCTCATTATTTAGAAAACCCACAGATAGAAACACTTTACTTCACTTCTCGAGTTTCCATCCGAGGGGAGTAAAGGAGAACCTTCCATACCGCCAATTTCTACGACTGCACAGAAATTGCACGTCGACTACTGAATATACCACCCATGCGGACAACCTCAAAACACGTTTGGTGGCACGTGGCTACCCCAGTAAACTGGTTGCCAAGGCGGCTAAAAGAGCGAGATGCACCCCTAGAGAATGTCTTCTCACTCCCAATGCACCAACCACGGAAGAAAAACTGGTCTGTGTGTTGCCTTACACTACGCACACTTATGCAGTTAAGAAGCTGATCAAGAAATTTTGGCCTTTGGTTAAATTGGAATTAAGCGATGAACCAATGCCACTATTTGCGATGACCAGACAGAAAAATCTGAGGGACCTGTTTGTACGCTCGAAACCTCGGATTCTGAGAAACAGAACTACTGGTTGGGACCTTCGTCCGCTGGTAGGACATTTTCCATGTGGAGGCTGTTCAGTCTGCAAATACACCAAGAGAACCAAAGAATTCCAGGTGAGAGGCAGGAAATGGGACATCCGTGCCATGACCAATTGCAAAACTCCTAATGCGATATACTGTATTCAGTGCCCATGTGGCCTTAAATATGTCGGTCAGACCTCGAGACCTACCCACATACGGATCGTAGAACATAGATCCCGCGTTAGGTATAAGAACATCAACACGCCACTAGTGTCTCACTATATGGAATATGGCCATTCCCCCGAGGATCTATACTAGTGGATCCTGGAAGCATTTCCAAGACAAAATATTTCAGCATACAGACTTAACCTGGCCGAGGCCAGGTGGATACACCGGCTTGACACCATTGAACAGGGTCTAAATGAAAGTAACCCCTTACGGTGGTGACACTCTCTTATTCCCCACTCTAGACAGGTGTTTTATTTTTTCTCCAATGACTATTGTGCGCCCTAGCCACTCAACACAATCTGAGGGTCGTGGGTATTTCCCTTCTTGGAGTGTTATTTAGTTCTAGGCCCCCGCCTGTCATTGTCTTTGGTTCCACTTGTTCCAATTCTACATCTACATATTTTTACAAAAATTTAGCTGTCTGTGGGTTCCGCACAGGCAGACTAGTATTTATTTAATTTTTGTGTCTTTTGTCAGTTACAACGTCTGGTACTGTACCACAACATTAGCATACTTAGTATGGCACTATTAGTGTGCACATCTATCATCCGACCGAAGGTGGGGCCCGTTTAGGGGCTCAATTATACCTCCGTGAGAGAGCACGCATTGGCGCACACGTGATTTCCACATTCATGTGCCATCAGTTGCTCCATGGCGGCTGCTTCCATTTACCAGTCCCATTTCTTTATCCTAACATGGATAGCCTACGCGTTCAATGAGCTTTAGGAAACAGTGAGTCCGTTTTCTATGTTTACTATTCCCACTTCATGGGACATCCCCTTTGCCTCTCCAGCAGTGGACTACGCGGTTTTAAAAAGGGCTACGGTGCGACTCACAGACCGCATAGCCCTGCTACATCGACGCCATTAATGCAGCGCTCATGAGACACCGATAGGTAGGATTCCTACTTCTGCACTATTTTGCGAGATTGGTCCTAGTCCATCTACGGCACATGAGGCGGGCGAACGTGCACCACCTTGCATCCTATGCAGGATTCTGTTTATGTATTCCCTTTTGAGGAGGCTTATTTAATGCCAGCCTTTCTAGGTTGTGGACCCCACACCTTTGAACTAATGGCAGGTCTGCTTTATTCCTCTTTCTCCCCCTGTCTCTCTGTTTTTAGCTTTGGAACAGAGCCGTGAGGATGCCCCTTTTTTTCTATCCGTCCTGCTTCTCCACATACGATCACTTTGGGCGTGTTCACCACTGTGACCACCGGTGGAGGGACATTGTCTCAGGATTTGTCCTAGCCCGCGGATTAAGGTAAGCAACCGTGCCCCCTTTTTGGAATCACAGCGGGTGATAGGCCGAGTCCCCTATGTGTCTATCTCCCTTAAGTAGTGGGCCCCAACGGGGGGAGGGGGTCATTACATTTTTACATTTTTTCATTTGTATATTTACTCTCACTTTTAAATTTCCTTCGCTTATAGACTTGGCGGCCCTTCCTTATTTTACCTTCCCCTTGTCGTCCTTAGGGTAGCGAAACACCTCTTTGAGGTACCATTACATCTCTTGCAGTAAGTGTTGGGCCCAAACAGCCCTTTTTGTACCCCGCTGCTGGTGCCTATGGATTGTTTGGCTCGGGGGCCTGGTGTGTTGGGATACTCAGCATGTTGGTATTTGGACACAGCACCTCCCTACGCACCCATCCCTTTTTGTTTCTTGGGGGGTTTTCATATTATTGATTCCCATTTTTCCCCTCTTCACGTTCTTTGGTGATCGTGTATGTTTTCGTTGTCCCCTTTTTGGCCTGGTGCCAGGGAAGGGTTCAACGAATGTTTAAATTCATATGTGGGCTTCTTCTATACTGACGTAACCACTTTGGTTAGGCATAGGCTCCCACTTGTACACAGTAGTTTGGTGTTTTGTTGGTGGAGGATTTCGTCTCTTTCCCACATGGTTTAGTATATTTTCTTTTCAGTAGCTACATTGTTTGGGCTACTAATACGCTTTTATGTGTTAGTAATATAATCATTTATCACATCCACAGAACTCCATTTTCCCTGGGGTCCTGATGAAGGCAGCATAATTGATGTTCGGCCGAAACGTCCTTTGCTTCTCTCCACGTCATCGAGCTATGCTACATGACCTAATAATGCAACTATGGACGTAGACCTGGGATGTGTGTTTTTTGGTCAGGCGCAATTCACTTCGCCATGATGAAGTAATTTTAGAATTTGCATTAGGTGACACTGCTTTATGGAGTATCTCTGTGACTTGTTAGCCAGGAAGACAGCATGTGTGCCCGGCCTCCCCATCTTAGAGAATTGTGGCTGTGTCACCTTGAACGTTTATGAATTAATCACAATAATGCTATTAGATGCATACTTACACTCTCCACATTAATATATGTTTGCATGTGGTTTGTTTTATTCTGTGAAACGTAGGACTCATGCCTATGTAATAACATTTTAAAAAAACTTTTTTATATTAAATGAAAATTCTAGTGCACTGTGTATTACATTCTGTGTGGTGATGTGAATAACCTACGGAGTGGGACCCAGGATGACTTAAGACTGGGCCACTAAATTTGTATTTGTTTTTGAATGGTTCATCCGGGGGACACCCCAAAGTGTGTTGATCCTGTTACTAATTTGTCCCCTGTATGCCTTTGAGTACTTATCCCTTGTGTGGCAAGGAATGAGGCAAACAGGCATTACATGCAAACAGCAGGGGGGGGCAGTGAAGTAAGGAGGCAGGCATAAAGGCATCACATGCATACAGTGGGGGGCAGTGAAGTAAGGAGGCAGGCATAAAGGCATCACATGCAGACATAAGGGGGGGCAGTGAAGTAAGGAGGCAGGCATACAGGCATCACATGCATACAATTCAAATCCCTCTGCATCATCTACAAGGCTGTCTGGGGTCTGGGGACCATGATAATTGTAACTTGCTCTCATTAAATACTCTCCCTCTAGATCTTTCCGTACCTCAGGCACCAGCTCTCTGTGTGTTAAACACTTTATTTAACAGCGAACTGGAGGCCAATCTATTTCCTCAGCATTATGCCTCCTATGGAACAGCCTCCCCCTTCCTCTTCATCTTGTGCTGGATCTCAAATTCCAGAAGCTCCTCAAGACTCTCCTTTTCACCTCCTCCTTCCCTTCCTCCCTCCTCTGATAACCTCACAGCTGCTGAGATTGGTGACCAGGGCCCTTATGTGTCCACCTTGGTCCTGGCCTCCCACACCCAATCACCTACAGTTTCCGCCTCTCCCAGCACTTTACCTTGGTACCCACTGGCCTGTGCCACTATAGGCCTTCTCTTACACATTTATTGGTGGTTGACACCTAGCACCTACCCCCTACTCCCCCACCCCTTCGCTCTCTCTGCACTTGCATATTCTGAATGCTCACAAGGCCTAGTAGGCCTTTATTCTACAATTTTATATCTAATTTTACTCCCATGGTCCATCCCTTTTGCCCTGTGGGCGCTTTGAAACACAATGTGCTTGTTGTATAAGCGCCTTACAAATGCACAATAAATAAACAATAAATACATCCAGTACTGTGTGGGATATTCTAGGTCAAGGAAGAAGACCTGTTTAGGACCTAGAAACAGAATCTGGGACGTGCAGACAGAGTCTTAGAAACATTGTTGAATTAAGCAAGGTATGCTTAATCTCCTCAAGTTTGCTGAGTGAGTTAGCAACACTATATTCCTTTAAGTTTGTCAAGCAAGTAGAGCATGACATTCCCACTAAAACTGACTGAGTGAGTCATCATGTCTACTCTAATGGGACTGTCTTAGTCCAAGGCCCTCAGGCCAACCTTCATCTCTTTGATAGATGCTTTCCGCGCCTCATCAACTTCCTTTCTACTCCTGCTGTCCCCTCTCCCCTTTCCTTGACTACCTTGCCTTCCCGCTCCCTCTCTTCCCCCTCTCGGGCACTTTCTATACTTCCGCAGGGCATACCTCTGATCAGTACCCCTCCCTGGAAGTCCTTCAAGGAGGGCAACCTTCTCCACATTGCCACTCTTAGCTCCTGCTCTGCTGTCAAACACTCCTCTGATATCTGCCCCCTTCTTGAAGAACTTTACCTCGATGTCCTTGGTCTCACTGAGACATGCTTTACGGCCAGCTCTGTCACCAGCTTTGACACGCTCCTACCTGATGGCTGCAAGATCCTCTCTGCGCCCAGGCCCAACCGCTCTGGTGGGGGCGTAGCCCTTATCTTCCCTGAGTGGATTCTTGCCTCTGTCATTCCTACGCATGCCTACTCCTCTTTTGAATGCCTCATCTGAAGGCTCTCTCTCTCTCGTCTAGCCATTCCCTTACTCTGGCTACTATCTATCGGCCGCATGTCAGGTTTCTTCCTTCCTCTCTGAGTGGGCGGACCTCTCCTCCTCACTCATGGCCTCAACCACCCAACTTCTCCTTCTAGGAGACTTCAACATCCACCTGGATGCCTCCTGTCCCCCCTCTGAACTCTTTTGCGACCTCTCTCACTCACCATTCTCCTCTCTGGCCCGACTCATTCTGCAAAGCACACTCTCGATGTTCTGATCTCTTCAGACCTTCCCCTCTCTGTCCCTCTCTCCACTCCTCTCTCCTGGAGTGACCACTTTCTCCTATCCTCCCACCTCACCCTCCCTACCCCGCAGGCCAAGCCACCTCTGTCACTGCCACCCACCTTCTCCGTCATCCGACCCATGAAGCGCGTGTCAGTTGAGGCTTTCACCGCCAACTTATCACCCCCTACCCCCTGGCCGACTCTCACCCTGACACAGCCCTCTTCACGCTCCACTCTTGTACATCTGATACTCTTGATATCCTTGCCCCTGTCATGAGAATCCACCTGAAGCCCAAAGTCAAGTGTAACTCCTGGTATGACTCAGACCTCGTCACCCAAAAACGCATGTGTAGGGTTGCCAAGAGGAAATGGCGTGCTTCAAGTTCATCCTCTGACAAACTGGCCTGCCGCCTGCTCCAAAGGCAATACCGGCTCTCCGTCCTCACCAAGAAGAGAGCTCATATCCAAGCCCGCGTCTCTGCAGCATCTAACAACTCGGCTGAACTCTTTAAAATCTGCAAGGAACTGGCCAATCCTGCCGCAGTCTCTACCTCTACTGTCCCTTCCCAGGCCTCTGCACAGCACTGGCTTCTCACTTCATTTAAAAAACTCAGGACATCCTGTCCTCACTCTCCTCCTCTCGCCCCCCTCCCGCTATTCCGTGCTCTTCCTCTGGCCCTTCTTTAGCCACCCCTCCTCCCTCCTTCTCTGCCTTTCCCCTTTTCTCTCCAGATGAGGTTTCTAGACAAGTCTGATCTATGAAAGTCTTGTGGAAACAGGTTCATCCCTGTTCCTCCAAAACTATCAAGGACCACATAGACTTCCTGGCTCCTGCCCTGGCGGGTTTCTGCAATCACTCCTTTGCCACTGGAGTCTTCCCTTCCCCCCTAAAGCACTCCCTTGTGCACCCTCTTCTTAAGAAACCCTCTGCCGACCCTTCCTGCCCGGCTAACTATCGCCCAATCTCCATCACTCCCTTCCTGGGCAAGCTCCTAGAGAAACTGGCCATCTCCCAGCTCAATCTCCACACTGAATCTGTTGGTTGTCTTCATGATCATCAGTCTGGCTTCAAAGCTGCCAGAAGCACGGAAACTGCTCTCCTGAACATCCGTGAAGACCTGCTCACCTACCTTGACTCTAACACCCTGTGCGTTCTTATCTTGCTTGATCTCTCTTCTGCCTTTGACACTATTAACCATGCCATCCTGCTCAACCGTCTCCGTGATAACCTGGGTATCACTGGTCAAGCTCTGTTGTGGCTGACTTCTTTCCTCTCCGACCGACCCTCCCAGGTCCAACTTGGGTCCTTCCTCTCCGACATCTTTTTCTCTACCTGTGGTGTCCCCCAGGGATCTAACCTCTCTCCCTGGCTGTTCAACCAATACCTGGCACTCCTTGCCCACCGCATCGCTGCTCTCTGTCCCAACATTCAGTGCTATGCGGATGATACCCAGCTCCTTTTCAGGCTATCCTCAGCCTCATCCTCCTCTCCTTCCCTCATCTCTGACTGTCTGTCTGCCATCCACAAATGGTGTGCCGCCAACGACCTCTGCCTTAATGCCAGTAAACTGAGATTCTACTCATCGGCACACCCAATCCCTTCTTCCCTGCAGCTCTCTGCCTGGCCTCTCTTGGCTCTCCTCCCACTCCCACCTGCAATGCTAAAAACCTCAGGGTCATCTTTGACTCTGCACTCTCCTTCTCCCCTTAAATCTCTGACGTCTCTAAGAAGTCACACTTGCAGCTGCTCCTCTTTAGAGGTATTCTTCCTTTCCTCTCCTTCCCCCAGAAGCTCACTGTCTCAGAGCCCTGGTCCTCTCTAAGCTGGACTACTGTAACAGCCTCTATCTAAATCTGCCTGCCTCCACTCTACGCCCTCTGCAACTTATCCAGAACAGGACTGCGACACTTGTCCTTGGCCACAAGCCCAGTGATAGTATCTCTCCAGGACTGAAATCTCTGCACTGGCTCCCAGTGGCTGCGAGGATTAAGTTCAAAACACTGTGCATTGTACACAAGGCCTTCTGGGGTCTGGGGCCGCAATACCTTCAACTCTCTCTTCCTAAATATCTTCCTTCTCGAGCTCTTCACTCATCTGCCTCCAACTGCCTCAGGGTCAGTCGCTTCTCCAAGCAGCGAGTTGGTGGCAGATCACTCCCTTCAGCAGGGGCCTCTCTCTGGAACAGCCTTCCTGCCTCCCTGAAACTCGAGGAGAACCATATCCAGTTCCGGAAACAACTCAAAACCTTCCTCTTTGCTTCTGCTTTCTCTCCTCCCCTCCCCTGCTGAATTCCTGACTGAAATTGCACTGGTTACCTGGCCACCCTTTTTGATATCTGGCCCACGCCCCGTCAATTGCCCACCTGCACTGCCTCCCTGGCAACCCCTGCACCTGGGGACCGTTTTTCTGCACCCTACAGTCCCCCAACCAGCACTTATGTCTGCACTTCCTTGCACTTGCCACTAGCTGGCTGTTTTATTTGTCTTATTTGTCTTATTTATTCCACTTTCCCATGGACTGCAATTTCCCCTCTCCCTACCCCCCGCGCACTTTTCCTTTCCCCCCTTCCCATGCACTTGCGCAATCTGAATGACACCTGGCCTAGTAGGATCGTTGTCTGTCCTCCCTTTGGTCCCCTCGCTTGCCTCATCACGCCTTGAAACACTTGTGTATAGTCACGTTATAAATGCCATATCATATCATATCATATCCTATGTCGCCAGGATTATGAATAGCAGAAAAGCAAGTTCCATTCAGACAATCGGGGCAGTAGGCATTCCATAGCACTCTGCCAAAACCCTAGAGTTAGCGTCCAGGCAGAAATAGTAGATAATTCAAGGGTGGAACAGCTAAATCTGGAAGACCCAAAGGACACGAGGGGACATCACAAACCAAACCCTTCCAGACTCGTTAGGAGTTGGCACAGACAATGGTCTATTACCAGGATTTCAGAGAAACAAACCAAGAACAAATCAAGAAGTCTGGGGGACATTCTACTTCTCAGACAGAGTGTACCAGTGTCCTGAGAATACTCAAGAAACTTGCATTGTAGAACAGGGCCTGGACTTGTGTACACTGTACCATGGGTCTGTTGACAGGGAATCTACCACAACGTTTGATCTACCTTGCCCATTTGTTTTGACCATAGAAAGTCTCATGCTCAGCTGTATGAGGATTCCACTAGTTCCAGCAAGCATTCAACCAACTGTCTTTGTGATTCTTACCATGCTACTCTCTGGGTTTGTTGTTGGTAGGTGGACCCTTTGGCTAGAGAGAAAATATGGTGGAAGGAACTGTGTTTGTTTATTCTCCAGTTTATTAGATGGATGTTCTATTTTAGTCTTTGGTAAGCTGTGCAACCTCTCTGTGCTTTTAAATAACAACTGTGTGGGGACTTCGTGTTCTGGTCTCTGGGTGTTCTTGAAAGAAGTCAGAAACCACACACCCTCAGTTTGGTGTGCTGCATGCTGCAATATGTTAACACACATCTCCTTTTAAGTGGAGTATCCCAGAAGATATATTAACTTGCAGGAACGACTTCACTGCAAGGCCATCAACCCTTGAGACATTTTAGCACACTGAAAATGCACATGTGACATGGAGCCAACAAGCAGACAAGCTCAAAACTAGCTCAGAGTTTTGAACCCAACTGTATCACTAGATCAATATTTTATTTATGAATTAAATGTACAGTAGTCTGTTTTTACACTACCCAACCTAACACATTAGAAAATGCTCCAACCCACACTGGCAACGACATTCATACCCAGCTCTCAATGTTGATTTTTTTTTCAATTTCTCAATTGCATTGTACAATCCACTACACTACACTACCATTGTCTTCTGTGGCTCATGCATACAAGCATGTTCAATCTAAATATAGCATGGTACATCATTATGCACCAGGGATGACATGCAGTGTCTACACTGCAGGGCAGTATAAGCAGGGCAGTATAAGAGTCAACATGTTGGGCATGAGTAAACCTCAAACATGGGCAGTCCATTTTTTTGTTAGCGCCACACCATGGAAAGAGATAGGATTTGGAATTCATGTTCGACTTGGAATCTCGCTGTGCTTATGTAAAGAAACATCTCTTTGAGCATGATTGGGCAAAAACGCTAAATGAGATGTATACTAAGAAATTGTACACTGAAGCATCTGTATTTTTGTCAGTAAGGCTTCCCCGTAGATTGTACCTGTGAACATTTCCTTGTAGTACTCTACGAGATTTATACTTAAGATTTAGGCTTAATCAATTTCATACTTTGGAGAAATCAGTAAGATGGGACAAAGGAAGTCCCCTGGATGACAATACAGTATGTCGCTTTTGTAGTGATAAGTCTCAAAGGGAAACTATAAAGCACTTGACGACAATTTTTTGTAGTTACTTTGAAGCTGGTCGTACTTCGATCTTGGGAGAGGAATTGCTTGGTACAACACAAAACACATGACAATGGTGTTGGAAGATGTTTATTTGGGGATTTTCGTGTAAATCAATTTTAGCATTAAGAAAATGTCTTTGTGTTTTAGTTAGAGAATTGGATAATAAGCTTAATCTTGTAAAAATGTCATGAAACCATGTATTCTATGTATGAGAAAAGATTTATTTTTGTTAATTTGAAAAAATTTAATTGTATTGAAAAAAAACTACAAGAGAGAATGTATTTAGGATTTTAATTTAATTCAGTGATGATGTTGCAAAAGTTTGTTTATCAAACTAATAAACAACCTTTTATATAAAAAAGCATTTTTCTGTGTTTCGTTTTCTGATATTGTCAGCTGTAAAGTGACGTACTACCACACCAATCTCTCACGTTGAGAAAAAAAAATGGTGGCTGTTTAATTTATAAACACCCAGATTATTCTCAATTTGCCTGAGATATAGCTATTTATTTTGGAGAAAGAGGCACCCCCTTTCTCCGTCAAATGTTTAAAAAGTACTGGATGGAATAACCATCTATGGGAAAATGAATGGGGAGTAGGCAGAAACTGTGTTTTGGTTTTTATCATTTTCTTGATAACTTTTTTTTAAACACATCTTTACCAAAGTGTTCAGTCTGGAGGGTGTGGGGCATACATAACTTCAGAATTTCTACCAAATCGGTCCCACAAGTCAAAAGTTACTAGCAATTCATTGTTTGGAGTTTCCTATATAAGTCCATCTTGTCTTAACTATAGGACGCCAACCGCCACCCTATAATATATATTTATTTAGCCTCTGCCTTCAGTTACTGCGGGTCACAGCATCTGTCAGGATTGTAAATATGGCCTTTTACCCAGCCCTTTTCCACTGAAACCAGGGACATGTTGCTTCTCCAGCATTACATTAAACATTGGGCCTGCTTGCTGGTGCACTACAAGCCCAAAAGGGGGTAGAGGGTGATTCAGTCCTTCTTGGCACTTCAGCACTGCTTGTAGTACTGAGGTACCAGCATGCACACGAGCAACCACCAAACAGGAAGAGGGGCTTTATTAACACCTCCCCTTGCATCCTCCCCACTTACTCTGAGGGGCACGCCATCCAGATAGCAAACGCATGCTAGTCCAGAGCTCAGGTGATGATGGATAATGTACGTGAAAAATAATCTTTGCATGTGTGTGTATGTTTGTATATGTGCGTGAATGTGAGTGTGTTTTTCTGTCAGTGTGTGTGTGTTAGTTTGTGTGAATATATGTGTATGTGTGTGTGTGTGTGAGTGAGAGAGAGAGAGAGAGAGAGAGAGAGAGAGAGAGAGAGAGAGAGAGAGAGAGAGAATGGGTGTGCAGTCTGTGTGTGCATGTAGGATTTTGTGAATGCAGTATGTATGTGCAATGTGTGTTTGGCCTGGAGGAATTAGTGTCAGCAACTGTGAGTGTCAAGGTTTTCCAAGGTGCTAGCAGTGATATTTGTGGGGACGCTGAAGGAGTGTTGTTAAGATAGATTTATAGAAAATGGCTTGGTGGAAAGATTTTAGAAGGCCACCCTAGTTATAATGAACAGGGGAACACTAAGAGGTAGCCAAAACCCAATCAAGGTCAGCATGGAGAGCAGTCAAGGATGTTCTCAAGAGGGTGTTAGTGGGGTGGGGGTTCCACAATCCCTATGATGAGTGGAGCTTTGTGCCCACAAGTCACAAAGCTTCTTTTAGGGAAAATGGTTTGATAGGAATAGTTCTTGTGTTGGTGAAATGTTCCAGGGAGATATTCAACAAGGTTATTGGTATGTAAAATGATGTTCCTATCTTTCAGGTACAGCTACTTTTGGACGCGATGATCAAAAAATGATGGAATGGACCAACGTTTATTTAAGACTTATTCTAAGGAGAACAGAGAGAGATGAGTGTGTTGTAATTACTTACCCCCCTGGCTCTAATTTTCCCAATTGACACAATGGGTCAAGTGGGTTTTGCTGAAGGTAGGTTTCATCATTGTTGTTTCCAGTGAGAGGTTCCCAGGAGCTGCAGGTTCAAGGATTCTTCCGCTCAGTTCCAGGTGCAGAGTACAACCATTGTTCCTGAGGGGGAAGAAATGCAGAAGACATCAATTCAGACCTCTTCAGGCCACTTCACGAGGCAGAGGAAGTAAGTTCCAGCAATTGCCACTGCAGAGAGGCAATGGCATGCATCCTTAAAGATGTGGTTGAAGAAAATCTTCACGAGCAGGACTCCTTGAAGCTGGGGGGGCTGAAGTTCGACTGTAAAGATTGACAATCTATAAGCTGTTAAAATATATAAGGAGTTGATTTATTGAAAGGGAACACAGGATATTATGTTTCCCAATGTTAATGGTTTTATGCCATAGGTGGTATTTCAACTCAGAATGCTGCTTGGGATTCAGAAAGCCGCATAAGGTATAAAATCAAAGAATATATATCTCACATATATGCCACAGCATTACACTGCTCATTGTCATTTCTGCTTCAGACATCCATATAAATAGTTATATTTCCCAAAGTGGTGAGATGTGGCCAAGCATTGTCCATGTCAAAAATACATCATACAAGAGACTGCAGCCCCCAGCTCTGTCAAGCCCCACAACATCACCACAACAGTCTCTGATCCAGTAGTTTAAAATAGGAACAGGAAAATTGTTTCTTTGTTAATATGTTACCAGTGAACCCTCTTCCACCAAAATCTCATGATGATGCAACCCCCTGCCAACCCTCTGCTATGCTCTATCCCCCATCTGTGCTAACCCTCTTAATGCTGATTGATACTGCACCATGTGCCATCTCAGTCTGGTGACAACACCTCTTTGCCCTTTGTGCACACCTTGGACACATCTCTACAACCTATGCACTGTGGCATGATGGAGTGGTTGCCTGGTATAAAACTTCTTTATTAAATCATAAGAAAGGAAGGCCTAATTCTCCCTATTCTTAAGGGTATTCCCTACCAAACTAAGGAAAACTCAGGTGCTCGTCTTCAGGGTGGTTGTCCAAATAAAAACAATGTCCTGTCCTCTGTCCAAATCTACCTAACTTTGGCTCTAACACTATATACACAAATAATATTTTAAAAAAACACAAGGAGAACGACTCCCTTCTTCTGCTTCACTGGTATCTACCTTAATGATTGTGTTTAAAAAGTCTTAACTAAGAGTTAATGTTCCACAGGGACGTAGAATACCAGAAGGATGGCTACCTCCTCCTGGTCCAATGGTTATATGGCTTGATGCTATATTTGGCCACTGTTGCCCTTGTGTTTGAATAAACAAAACTGTATTGGGAGGCCAGAAGAATGACTGCTTTCTCCTGGTTCACTTGACTTTTGATGGCAATATTTTTTAAGAGTTCTTATTAAGCTTTCTTAATTCTCTCCAGGCTTTCCCCAGAGTTAATTTAAATGTGTTGCTTCACTTTGCTTACTGTTACAATACGTATTGGGGTGAGGGAGATTACTCCCGAGTCTTTGGTTATCTTTGCCAGAGTTACTGAGATGAGGAAGATTACTCCTGATGCTTTGGTAGGATGTGCTACAATTACTGAGACATGCGAGATCACTTATTCTCTCCCAACCACAATTGGGTCTACCGTGGTTCTTGTTACCTCGTTCTTCCTGGGACCATGTTGCTGGTTCTTCCTGAGACTTTGTGGGCACTCTTCTGCATTTGTTGTTTGTTGCCACTCTTTCCTAGCTTCTTTCTATCCAACTTTGGTTATGCAGGGCCTCCGGTTCACCAGTATCTGCATTGTTAAGGGATCTACCGATCCACCTCGCTGAGGTCACACCACCGTTAACCGAAATATCTCTTCTCCATTGGTCGGGGCTCCTTCTAGCTCATGTGACTTCCTCTGACCTTCCATCTACATCCTCTAGACTGAGGATTTGGTTGGGCCTCCTTTTAGCCCCTGAGACATCCTCTGACCAGCCAAACATGTCCCCTCAACAGAGGACTTACTTCTCCGTCTGGCATCTTAATTGCCAGATTTGAACTTCCTGAGTAGGTGTGTCTTCTCACTAGCTTCTCTGTTGTTTCCCTTGTTCCCTTTTGGGCAGTCCTTTGTTACTTTTTATGGTCAGTATCTGGGTCCCTTCTCTGTATCAATGATGCCTCAATTGGTCACACCTTCTCAGTACTTTGGATATCACATGGAGGAGTAGTTTGTAGAACCCCTGTAATCTTCTTCTTCACAGTATTTTCATAAGACAATGAATTTGATATTATTGGAAGAAAAGGTAGAGTATCACATTAACATGTCACTTATCAAAGTTCGATATCTAGGTGCTCACACAGTTGAAATCCATGTCCTGGTACTTGAACAACACCTAGATATCCTAGCCACCATAGACATCCTGGCTCCATGATGCATCTGGCTCCTTGCTTTCCATCGCCATTCCACCTAACTACTCAATCTACAGAACTGACAGACTCAATGCAGTAGGAGGAGGCGATGCCCTCATAGCTAAATCTACCCTTCAAATCAGAACTTGCCCTCTGTCACATACCCCGGGGTATTAAATGTCACTCCTCAAGCTGACTGCTCACCCTCAAACCATATTCAACCTAATTTACAGACAACCTAACGGTACCAGTGTCCCTGAGACCAACATGGCGCTCCTTATGACAAGTCTTTTTAAAAGAATCACTATAAGCATCATCCTGGGACAACTTAAGCTAGGCTACAACGATTCCATGGACACAAAAGCAGCCACCCTTTACAGTGATCACAGTGATATGAGCTTCACCCAGCTTATCATTGCCCCCATTCATTCAAAAGGACACACCTTGGACTGGACACTCTCGGCCAACGCCAATATCAACATATCTGTTAAGCCAGTTCCCTGGAACAACCACTTCCTCATTTGCTTCAATCTCTCTTTGCTGAAGCCTAACAAAACCCTAGGATTGCCACTGAAGCTTATCCAAATCCTTAAAACTTAGAATCTGAAGCAGGAGGACCTCAGGCCTTCACTCCTTGTATCACTCACTAACAATGCCCATGCTCAACCACGCACTGCACATGACCTTGTCACTGACTTCCCAGATTGCCTGCTCTAAACCCTTGGCCTTCACATGCCAATGATATGATATGATATGATATGTTATTTATATTGCCCTTAATACCTAGAGGTTTCTAAGCATGGACCCAGGGATCGAACCTGTGTTGCTCCGTGTCGTCTGAGGTCGTGTGTAAGGTCGCTACAGTGGGCATTTCTAATGATTCGAGTGCGTCAAAAATGGATGTCCGTGGATGCCGACGGTACACTATGTAGAATGGGCTTTGTTCCATTCTGGTTTGAATGGAGTTGTTATATGCATATTCTGCTAACCAAAGTATGTACTTCCAGGTATCCTCGGTTTGTTGCAGCATACACCTTATGTATTGCTCAAGGGTCTGGTTAGTCCATTCGGTCTGGCCGTCTGTTTGGGGGTGATGGCTTGTAGATAACCAGAGGTCGATTTTGGCAATTTTACAACACCTTTTCCAGAATGCAGAGACAAACTGAGTTCCTCGGTCTGATATCAATATTGATGGGAACCCGTGTAGCCGGACGATCTGTTCCAAAAAAACGGTAGCCAGAGTAGAAGCAGTTGGGAGACCTTTCAGGGGAATAAAGTGGGCCATTTTGGAAAACAGATCTACAACGACTAAGATGATATTGTATCCGTTGCAGGAGGGAAGGTCTGTAATCCATTGATAGCGTATGCCAAGGTGCTGGGGGTACTTCTAAAGGACGTAGCAGACCTGAGGGACTTAGTTTTTGGGACTTGTGTTTGGCACAGGTGCCACATTTTGTGAAGAACTGGACAATGTCCTTTCTCCAAGTTGGCCACCAGTAATTTTTCTTTATTTTAGCTTGGGTTTGGCTATTCCTGGATGCCCTTCTACTAATGAATCATGATAGTTTGCGATGATTTGATTCTGTAATTTCTTATCCGGGATGTACAATCGTCCTTGGTAGTATGGTAGCTTGTCCACAATCGTGTACTGGTCTCCCCTAGCTAGCCATTGCTGTTGCGCTGGAGGACACATCAAGTTTTGCAGGCCAGATTTTAAGTTGTCTAGAGTGGTGGTTGCAGCAATCATGCCTTGGATTCGTCCTTCAGGGATGATGGCCACGGGGTCTGGTGTAGTAAATGCCTCTTCTCACTCACTCATGCGAGACAGGACGTCCGCTTTTCCATTGCGCACTCCGGGTCTATAGCTGATGATGAAGTGGCATTCCTCAAAGAAGAGATCCCAGCGTAGTTGGCGTGATGATTCCACTTTAGAGGTATTCAGATATTGTAGATTGTGATGATCCGTGACAACGGTGACTGTTTGTCTAGCTCCAAGAAGATAATGTCTCCAGGTTTTGAACGCTGCCTTAATTGCTAGCAGTTCTTTATCAGTGATAGCATAATTCAATTCAGGGCCTGAAAACTTGTGAGACCAGAATGCCACGGGATGTAACTGGCCTGTTTTGTTGTGACAGGACTGCTCCCATTGCTATGTTGGAAGCATCAGTTTCGATCACGTATGGTAGTTCTGGTCAAGGATGCCGTAGAAATGGTGCTGTCGTAAATGCTTGTTTTATTTTTCCGTAGTAAAGAGGTGATTAGGTGGACAATCTGGGAGAACCCGGGAATGAACCAGCGATAAAAGTTGGCGAACCCAAGTACCCTCTGTGCTCCCTTTATGGATGTCAGTGAGGGACAGTTAAGGATATCGTCTACCTTGCGCATGTCCATGCATACGCCCCTTGGTGTGAGAATAAAGACGAGGAATTCTACATCTGTCACATGAACAAAGCATTTCTCCAATTTGGCATATAGGCGCTGTTGCAGCAGTTTCTCCAAAGCTGCCCGGACATGTTTGACATGGTCTTCCCTGGTGGCCAAATAGATAAGAATGTCATCAATATAGACAAGAGCGCAGACGTCCAACAGTTTGCGGAGCACATCATTCATGAAAACTTGGAACACCAATGGGGCATTACATAGTCCAAAGGGCATAACCTGATATTCATAAAGGCCATATTTCATGCGAAAGGCAGTCTTCCACTCATCTCCTTTTTGTACTCTTATTAGATGGTAGGTCCCTCATAAGTCTAGTTTTGTATATATATATATGAGCGTTTTTGACCTGATCCAAGAGCTCGGGTATAAGCAGTAACGAGTACTATTTTTTTACCATGATCTGGTTAAGTGCTCTGTAGTCAATGCAAGTTCTCAGGTCTCCCTCCTTTTTAGGCACAAAAAAAGAGGGGAGGGGATGCAGGGGACTAGGACGGACGAATGAAGCCATTTGCCAGATACTGACCGAAGTAGGTTTTTAGATGCTGGTTTTCCTGTTCTGTTAGGGAGTAAATCCGGCTGCAGGGAACACGAGCTCCAGGTACGAGATCAATTTGCCAGTCATTCGGTCTGTGCAGAGGTAGGTTGTTTGCTTGCTCTTTTTGAAAGACATCTTGGTAATCCAGGTATTCAATTGGTAGTGAATTGGTGAGGCCCAGTATGGTTTCTTTCATTCGACGTACCTGGGTTGTTAAGACCTTTTAATGAGAATCCCTTGCTATAACAGGTGTCGGCAAAGTCTTGGGGAAAGGTCAGGACTTGTTTATGCCAGTCAATCCTGGGATTGTGGGTCTCCAGCCAGGGCATTCCCAATATCATCTGGAACTGAGGAGCGCTGATGAGATTGAAGGTGATGTCTTCTTGGTGACCGTCCTGACACAGAAGCGTGACCTTCTCGGTGTAATGAGTCACTGGGCTGGATGATAGCTGAGATCCATCAACTGCTGTGACGTTTTCCAAAACCTGCTTCTGTCGGAGAGGAAGGCCTATCCAGGTAGCCAGATCTTGGTCCATGTAATTTCCCACAGCCCCACTGTCAATGTATGCCTCTAAGGCATGTGTTTTCGATGGTTGCTTGTGGTTTACCAGGAGCACAGGGATGACTAGATGTGAGGTCTGTATAAGTTCATTTTCACCGCTCGACAAGTGGACCCCTATGCTTGGCGGGCGATGGAGTTTCCCGAGTCCTGTTCTTCTTCTTCACCCTTGTCAGTTGCTCCAACTGCTTTCCTGGGTGGTTTCACTGGGCATTCTCGGAGATAGTGAACTGCCTTCCCACAGTACAAACAAAGCTTCTGCTGTCTCCTTTTCTGCCTTGGTGAGTGGGCTCCACAAGCCTCCGATTTGCATTGGCTCGGACTGATTGAGTGGTTTGGTTTGATTCTGATGGGGTCACACGTAAACCGACCGCCCCTGGGCCTTGGCCCGATCCATCTTCCTCTCCTTCAATCTGTGATCGAGCTGCACTCTCTGCTTGATGTATTTAGCACATCTTTCCGGGGGATTTACTACTTGGGCTAATACGTCCTTAAATTCCCCTCACAAGCCTCGGTAAAAAAGCGTAGTTCTTTTCTCCTCTGGCCAGTTAGTTTGTGGTATCAGACAATTGAAGGAAGTGATATATGTTAGTGAGTCTTGATTACCCTGCCGTAGAGATAACAGTTCATTGTCCAGAGCCTACCCTCGAGTATGCTGTGCAAATAGTTTCTCCATTTTACGCTGGAAACCTGCAAAAGTCTCGAAGCAAAGGATCATCCTGGTTTACCAAGGGTATTGACAAGTCTGCTGCACTACCTCCCAAATATGAGAGTACAAGTGCCACTTCTGCCTGATCGTTGGGGAATGCCGAGGTCTGCACAAGAAATGTAGGCGACATTGATTCATAAAGATGGTGTACTTATTCGGATCACCTGTGAAGCGTTCTGGTGGGGCCAGGGGATCCCCCCTGGAAGAACCACCTGTAATGGTGTGGGCTGTGGAGGCGCGGCAGTAGGGGCATACCCCGGCAGTGGGACCTGGCCTGCCGGTGCCTGGAGCATTTGCCTTGCTAGTTCATCTGTCAGCTCCTGGTTCACAATTAGATCCCTCCTTAGGGCATTGGTTTCCTGTCTGAGGCATGAACTTCAGCCCGTAACTCTCCCAGTAATCGGGCCAACTTGTCCATTTCATAAGTTTCCATAATGCCCAGGCAGAGATTCGAAGAGGCTTTGCGTTCTGTTACACTCAGCTGGTCTCTATTCGGAGGCGTTGAGCATGGTTGCAGCCCTCCCGGGGGTGAGGTCTCCCTGGTCTGACTTCACCCTCTGCACTTATGTGGTGACTGGTGGTAATAGGTGATACTGCTCGGGACTGCTCTTGCGTGGAGAACAGGGGGCGTGAGTATGCCAGCTTGTGTGCCTGATAGCCTTCCAGACCCCTTTTCCCAAACCGTGGTACCCGTGGGATGCGCTGTCCTTAGAAACCTCACCTGTTGATTAGTTTTGGAGAGCACTCCGTTCTGCTGCTCCTGGCACGGGGGCTTGTGATCTAGACCTATTTCCTTCACTGGTCCCTTGCACATGGTAGTCCAGTTCTGCTGCGACTAAGCCACTATACTTCAGGTAAGTGTTCCTGTTTGCCTTTGTCTTTCCTCGTCTGTTTTTGTTGTATTGTAAAGTTTGTTGTCTTGTATTGCTGTCCGTTCCACTTTTGATGTTTGCTTTTTTGCTTTCTTCCCTTGCAGGTGATGTTGCCGGCATGGCAGAAGCTGCGGAGCTCGAGGCGGCAGCAGGATGGAATGAGGAACACAGCAGCAGCAGTACAGTAAATGGTAAATTGTTAACTAGGGGGGAAGGGGGGTTGAAATGTGGCGCGGCCCTAGGACGGGTGTTCTAACCTTGTCTTTCTTCTTCTTCACAGGGTCCCAGTTTTTGGATGCAGAGTGCGGTGCTGCGGCGTCGGGATCAAGATCACTGGATGTCAGTAGATGAGTCTGCAGATGAAGCAATGAAGCACTGGTTTCCTGGAGGTGAGTATGGAGGAGAACGCCTGGTTTCAAAGGTAAGTAAACTGGTCCAAGCGGCGTTGAGGGTCACGTTGCACGCGAGTGCCCTGTAACACAAAGCACCAGCCTTAAGGATGGAGAAGCTTATATAGCTGAGCTTCAGAAGTCACGGTCACCAGGTTCAGCCTGCCTGCCACACCTGATGAGTCAGCACATGAAGACCAGGCCTAGGGAGCCACACCCGATGAGTCAGCACATGAGGTTGTTCCCTGGATTAAGGCTTTCAGTTCTTGGACAGTTCTTGTAAAATAAAAGCACTCCTGCACTGAAATAAAGTAAAAGCACTCCTGCACTGAAATAAAGTGTTCCTGCTCACATAGTTATATGAGCCTGGCGCCAAAGGCGCAAGGACTGAGTCCAGCCAGGGCCCCTGTGTTTATGGGTACCAAAGGGACATAAGTGAGTCAAGTGAACCATTGTCTCCATCACTAGATGGTGTGGTTTTTGTTTTTTGGGGCCTGTGGCCATGACACCCAGCACATATAGTAAAGTTCTGTGCCACTACCCTGGCCCCTTTTATCACTGATTTTGCCAATGCCTCCTTCTCTACTTGCATAGTGCCTTCCAAAATCAAATCTGCATGGCTCACTTCCCTACTGAAAATGCCCTCCCAGGACCCCTTAGTCCCCACCAGCTACCACCCCATTACCACAGTCCCATTTGTACTTCAATTCCTGGCATGACCAAGTCAGAAAATCTAACTAAGAGGCCTGTAGGGCTGGGCATGTTAACCTCTCTGGTGCCCTAATCGTGTTCATTAAAACCCCATTGAGCGAGGAACTGTAACCTTATTTAGTAAGCCTAACAAACAGCTAGACTCAAACTTTCCCTATGTGTGAGACTGTGCTGTCCCTGGACGATGGTGATGGGCCTCTTATTTCGGCAAAAGGCAGGAAGAGGTTATCCCTATCTAGACTACTTCTAAAATTGTATTGATTCACAACTGGTCTGTTATCCTGCTTTATGAATTGCAGTTGTATCAATAAGTGTTAAACGACAAGACTCACATTTTTTTTTTATGTTTTAGTTTGTATAGAAAGGAAAGAATGAAAATTAAAGAAAAGGTAAATCGTTAGCAATAGAAGGGAGATGCATGTGGGGCGAGCCTCCAATGATGCTGTTTATTTATTTTTTTTTTTTTTTAAATTTCTGTTTATTGGCAGGTGGTCAAGACAGGTACAGTACATTTATCTTGTAAGTGAGAACAACCGAAAAAACAGTATTACAGCATCACAAAACAGTGCAATAGTGATAGCGAAAGATGTACATTTGTAGTAGGGCAAGCATATTACGTAGAAGACAGATTCGTACTCCTATGTTGCATGTCAGGAGGAGTCAAGTGGTGCCGGGGAAGGGGCTAGTGTTTGTTCGGTACCATCCTTACCATTAAGGTAGCTACAGAATTCGATCCATATATTTGGAGGTCGGGATGGAGCTGGCAGGGTGCCGATGTACCCCTCCTCGCATGTTTGTACCCACGCGAGGGCGTTCAGCCACATGTTGAGGGTAGGGGGGGTGCAGCGCTTCCAACATTGTAATATGCATCGTTTGGCAACCATAACGCTGACATTCAAGAACCTCGACATTCTCATCACATTCTCTCCCGTCCACATGCCGAATAGCAAGGCCAGTGGGTCCATCTCTACCGGGGCATCTATTATCTCAGTGAGCGCCTGTGTCACCTCCCTCCAGAACTTGTGCAGCGCGACGCAGGACCAAAACATGTGCGCGTGGTCCGCTGCGTTCGATTCGCATTTCGGGCATTTGTGTGTCGAACTAAGCGTAAATTTTGCCACTCTGTACGGGGTGTAGTAGAGTCTGTTGAGTAGCTTGTATTGGATGCAGCGGAACCTGGCGCTGAGTGATACCTTCCGCGTGAGTGCACACATCCCACCCCACATCTCATCAGTTATCTCAGTTTCGAGCTCTCTGGCCCACGACTCCCGTGGCGCCTGGGAGGCATTCTCTATTTTCCCCATCTGCATCTTATACAGGGAGGATACTAACCCCCTACAGCCTGCGGAGTTCGCAATGTACAGGAGTTTAGGCGTGTCAGGGGGCTCCTCTGGGAAGGAGGGCCACATTGTCCGAACCGCTGCCCTCAGTCTGTAATATTGTAATAGGTCGAGAGCGGAGCCGGAGTGCCCGGGGCGTAGTGTTAGGGGGGTAATGAATGAGCCCTCATGGTACAGGTCTGTTAGGGCGCGGTACCCCAGGTTCTCCCATCGCTGGGAGAGGTGTCGGTCATGCGTGGGGGTTAGGCCAGGGAATTGCCATAGGGGAAGCCACTTATAGTACGGACGCCGTAGTAGGCCCGGGGAGAGGATGTTATTCCATGCCCTAATCGTGGATGCTACTGGGTCCCAAGGGGCATCCGCGCGGTAGCCATGGTGCAGTAGCAGGGTCATAATGTGGATGCCGTCTCCCGCCATTTTTTCCAATTTGACGTGTGGGGGCGGGTCGGGGTGTGTGTACCAGTGGGTAGCATGCTGGGCCTGCGCGGCGTTCCAGTAAAGCGCTAGGTCGGGGGCAGTAAAGCCACCCTTCTCGTACGGGAGGGTCATGTGTTGCCACTTTTTACGGACCGCCCCCGAGTACCAGAGGAATTGGGCAAAGGACGCGTGGAGCTTTTTGAAATACTGCTTGCCAGGCCAAATCGGCACATTTACAAATATGTAGAGTAGCTTGGGTACCGCGATCATCTTTATGAGGGAGAGTCTCCCAGCTAGAGACAGAGGGAGGCTGCGCCACCTAAGCATCTTGGTCTCAATAAGCAGCGCCGCTGCATTGTAGTTGTCCGCCAGCAGGGAGGCTGCATCCCTTGACACCTGAACCCCGAGGTACTTAATCCCAGACGGGGACCAGCGCAGCAGGAACTCGCAGGTCGGTTGCTGGGTTGTCGCAGTTAAGGGGAAAATTTCGGATTTCGAGTAGTTGATAGCGAAGCCCGAATAGGTGCCTATTTTGGTTATGTCTCGGATGATAGGGTCCAGGTGTGTGGAGGGTTGTCTGACGTAGAGGAGGACATCGTCCGCGTACAGCGAGATGATTTCCGGTGTGTCTTGCAAGCGGACGCCCTTATTAGTGTGACGGTTCCTGACATGATCGGCCATAGGTTCTATGGCGAGTGCGAAAAGGATGGGGGAGAATGGGCAGCCCTGTCGGGTGCCCCTATGCAGCGCGAAGGGGGGAGAGGGGACGGAGTTGATTAGTACCCTAGCTGACGGTCCCGTGTATAACAGCTGAATGTAGGCGATCATGTTCGGCCCAATTCCCATTTTCACCAAGACAGCCCACAGGTATTGCCACGAGACCATATCAAACGCCTTTTGGGCGTCTAGTGTGACTGCCACAGCATCCGCGTTTGGGTCGACTCTTGACATTACATTAAATAGGCGCCGGATGTTAAGTGCTGTAGAGCGGCCCGGGACAAATCCACTCTGGTCGGCGTGGACTAGGTGGGGCATTAGTGGAAGGAATCTGTTGGCGATTACTTTGGCAAA
Source organism: Ambystoma mexicanum (assembly GCF_040938575.1). Taxonomy (NCBI): domain Eukaryota; kingdom Metazoa; phylum Chordata; class Amphibia; order Caudata; family Ambystomatidae; genus Ambystoma; species Ambystoma mexicanum. Next base: position 836,492,855 of record NC_090935.1, on the reverse strand, counting down.
GATCTTCATATCAGTATTGATAAGGGACAGGGGTCTGTAGGAGCCGCATTCGTCTGGGGGTTTCCCTGGCTTGGGGAGGACAGTGATCAGTGCTTCTCTTAGGGAGGGGGGGAGGGTGTGTGAGCGGAGTGATTCGATCCAGACCTCGTGTAGTGGTGACGCTAGTATGGCTACGTGTTCCTGGTAGAACTCAGCAGTGAGTCCGTCGGGGCCAGGGGCTTTGCCCTTAGGGAGATCTGAGATCACCTGGACTATCTCCTCTAGTGAGAACGGGGCGTCTAGGAGTTCCCTGGTGTCTTGGGAGATCAGGGTCATAGGGATGGATTCCAAAAGGTCATCTAGGTCGCGGGTCGTTTGCTCTGGCTGGGGGCCGTACAGGGTGGCATAAAAGTGGGCGAACGTGTCAAGGATAGCTTGGTCTGCCCATTGTCTGGACCCCGTACTGTCAATAATGCTATCTATACGAGTCCCGCCTCTCTCGGCCCGGGCCAGCCTGGCCAGAGTTCTGCCAGGCCTGTCTGCCTCGCCGTATCTGCGGGCAGCTGCAGGGCGGGTATGGTATCGCACTTCACTAAGGGCATGTGTCTCAAATAGTTCCAGTTCCGTCCTAATTTTTGCTAGGGTAGCGGGTGCTGGCCTAGCGGCATAGTCCCGCTCCAGAGTTTTGCGCTTAGATTCGGAGCGGCTTAAGGCCTGTCTGATGGACTTGAGGACCCCGGCTTCTTTGGCAATGCACATTCCCCTGATGTAGGCTTTGAAGGCCTCCCAGCGGGTCCCAGCGGACGTGTCGAGGGCCTTATTGGTTTCAAAGAATAGGTTTATGTCAGCCAGTATTTCTGCCTTAAAGACTATGTCTAATAGGGCGTTGGACTTGAAACGCCATGCGGGGCGGGTCCCTGCAGTGAAGCCCAGCTGGATCTCGAGCAGCACGGGGGAATGGTCGGAGAGTGTACGCGCTAGGATCTTGACTTCGGACACCCTACCCATCCGGCTGCTAGACAGGAGGAATAAGTCTATTCTAGAGGAGCTATCGTGTACCGTGGAGTAAAAGGTGTAGTCCCTTTCCCGGGGGTGGAGTGTTCTCCACACATCGTGCAGTTTCAGGGAGCTCATGTGGGTCAGCAACCGCTTGGCCGCTCGGGCTACCGGTCTCTTGGCCGTGGTTGTCCTGTCTAGGGCTGTGTCGAGGATGAGGTTCATGTCACCCCCCCACACAATGGGAACCTCAACATATTTCATGAGAATGCCGTGCACTGTGTCCATGAAATCGGGAGAATCAATATTGGGAGCGTATGAGTTCACAAGCAGGCATTCTTCGCCGGCCAATGAGCAGTGTAGTATCACGAACCTGCCCTCGGGATCGATGTGGGATGTGTGAAGCGTGAATCTTATTGATTTATGGATGAGAGTGAGTACGCCTCTGGATTGTGTGGAGTACTGGGTATAGTACCTGTTGGGGCCCCAAGATTGTGCGAGGTTCGAGGCCAGGAGTTTCTTAGCGTGAGTCTCCTGCAGCAGGAGAACCTTGACTCCATGCCTCTGCGCATAGGCCGTGATCCTGCGAGATTTAGTGAAGTTGGTCAGCCCACGTACATTCCATGTCAGTATTCTGATAGCCATGGTAATGAGTTAGTGGACATCCCAGGCGTGTATTCTCATTTTGAGCTTAAAATGAAGCACTGTAGTGCAGCAGGCCTGCCGCCCTGTCGCACCGGTCCCGACCGACCCGCCTTTTTGAAAACAGCATACCCCAACTTTCCCACCCCCCACCCTCACTGCCCAGCAATACCCAGCAGTGTGTAGGCAACCACCCTGAAGCAAAACTGCGTGCCATCCCCAACTCGGCAACGCCTGGAAAGAAGCCCAACGGGGGCTCGTGCACAACTTAATTGCCATCAACGGCCTTGCAGCTGCAGTGGGGGCTGCTGCTGCCGTCGGGCACACCTATAATGCAATATGTCGACATGTATATTCTCACCAGCATTATTAACCACTTCAAATGGAGGTTACAGGTAACGGATAACCGCAGATTAAGTATAACAAGGGCGACGTGAAGTCCATTGTGGGTCCATGGGCAGCGGTGCGGCCCCGACCCCGGGGGAGAGACCTGGGTTGATCATGGGGTCATGAAGCACAGGGAGGCGGCACCCCGGGCTGGGAAATATTTGCAAGGCCTCGATCTCCGCCCAGGGTCAGGGGAGGAGCCCAGGAGGCCGGCGTCAGTCGCCATCCATCCGTTCTTCAGGTGGGTTCACCAGGGGGACCTGAGCCTCGATGAACTTGACGGCCTCATCCGGGACCGTGAAAAAGTAGGTCTTGTTGCGGTGGATAAATTTCAAGCGGGCCGGGAACAGCATGGAGTATTCAATTTTCCTGTCTCTTAACATCTTCTTGACCCCACTGAATCGGCGTCGCTCCATCTGGACTCCCACCGAGAAGTCAGGGAAGATTCTGATGACTTGGGATTCCAACCTTAGTTTGCCCCTCTCCCTGGCCAAGCGGAGGATATGGTCCCTGTCTTTGTAGCTGAGTAGTTTAGCGATGATAGGCCTGGGGAAGTCTCCAGGCTTAGGGCGGGGTGCCAGGGAGCGGTGTGCTCTTTCAACAGTGAAGAACGGGGAGAGCGCAGGGTCGCCTAGGAAGTCCTTGATGAGCTGCTCAACCGCGGTCTCCATGTGGCCCTTGAGTGCGGATTCGGGAACCCCCACTATTCGGATGTTATTACGCCGTGATCTCGATTCGAGGTCGTCGTTCTTGGCCTTGACCTGTTTCATGTCCCGGACGAGCTCTGAGACCGTGGTCTGGAGGGTATGAATGTGGTCCTCATTGGTCCCTATCCGCTGTTCTGTTTCCGTGAGCCTGGACCCGTGCTGGTCAATTTGGGCGCGCAGGGAGGCGACATTAGCATTGATATCGTCCAGCTTCTCATGGAAGGAAGCAAAGTTTTTGGCCATGGACTCCATCATGGTAGTGAGGTTAGGCTGGGGGGGATCCGGGAGTGCCTCGCCATCTTCCTGTGTCGCAGAGGAGGACGCCTGGTCTGCCCGATGGGCTGGTTTGGTGAATGTGTCCATAGCGCCCGCTTTGTTGGCGCCCCGCGCCCTGTTGGACATTGTTGTGGCAGGTAGGTTCCAGCGGCTCCGGCCGGGTCAGGGATGGGCAGCGGGCGTGGGGTCGGTGGATGAGGCAATGACCGGACCGCAGGCACAGGGGGGCCACCCGTGCGCCCGGAGGATGGGGGGGCGGGTGATAGCGTGCAAGGAGGTGTGGGATGGTAGGGTTCGGTGGGGGGGCAGAGGCCCCGGACGTCCCGGGAGCCCAGGTGATTTGCGCGGCTGCCAGGTATCAGGTCCGGCCCCGGATTCGGAGTGTGGAAGGCAGGTAGGGCCGAGCCCAGAAAGACCCCCAGGTGGAGTAGACTGTTTTTCCTCCCAGGAGGCGTCAGGGAGGGCAGCGCCAAGCACTTACCCCGGGGCCTCCAGAAGCGTTGTGTTCGGTGGGGGGGCAGAGGCCCCGGACGTCCAGGGAGTGTGGAAGGCAGGTGGGGCCCGAGCCCAGAAGGAGGTGAGGAGGACCCCCAGGTGGAGTAGACTATGTTTTTCCTCCCAGGAGGCGTCAGGAAGGGCAGCGCCAAGCACTTACCCTGGGGCCTCCAGAAGCGTTGTGTCCGGCGCGGCCTGCAGCCACAGCAGCGCCTCCAGCGATCCTTGCGGCTGGCTCGGGGGGGACGGAGGGCCCAGCAACGGTGTCCTCGGGATGTCAGGCTCCCTTAGCAGTGAGAGCGGGCGAGCGATCCGCCCCTCCCCGCAGGGCCAGAGGATCGCCGCCCTGTCCAGCGCGGGCCCGCCAGGCGACAACAGCCGCGGCGATCAGGAGCACGACTCAGCCGAGGCGGGGCCGGCCTCCCCCGCGGGGGCCCCCCGCTGGCGGCAGCAGGCGGTGGCGCGGGCGGACCGGAGGCCACAGCTCCTCCCGATGGCAGGCACTCCAGGTAGCTCCCGGGGCGGCGAGCCCACAGTCAGCGGCGCCGGGGCCCCGCGGCGACACAGCTCCTCCGGCGGCGATCAGCGATCAGAGGCCTCGGGCGGCCTTAGGCTGCACCAGTTCGGGTTTCGGGCACCGTTTCGCCTCTGGATTCCAGGGGTGTGGAGTGGGCAGCGCCGCTGTACGAATCGCTAGCTTTCTGTGCCTCAACGGATTAGATTAGCGCTAGTGGAGCAAGGATTTAGGTGTGCCGTGACGGAGCTCCGGCGCTAAGCGGCCATCTTGCTTGGCTGCTCAACAGCGCCCCCGATGCTGTTTATTTTATAACTGTTCTGTTCCCTGCCGGTGGACTGGTCATTAGATGCAAGGCCATGTACTTGTGGTTAGGTACCTCATGACGCTCCCTGGTGATTTTTAAGGAAGCCTGCCTTAGCGTTCATCCAACTCCTTCAATGCGATCAGCTTGTCTGGTGAGCAAGTACAACAATTCCTAGAACAAAACTATCTGCTCTGGAAAAGAAATCTGGTTTTCACCCGAAGTACAGCACAGATACTTCCTTCCTGGACCTGAAATACAAATGGATTCCATCTGCAACACTGGTAAAATAGCTATCCTCTTACTGCTACACTTCTCAGTGGCCTATGACCTTGTTGAACATAATATACTTTGCCACCACCTCAGCCAGCACTTCCACTTCTCTCCAGAGGCCACCCTGTAGATCATCTCCTTTCTTAGTGGCCGCACCACGCAAGTCTTCATTGGTGATTCAGCAGCGGATGTCATTCCCGCACCACTGGGTGTTCCTCAAGGCTCTTATCTCTCGCCCACGCTTTACATTACCTACACAAAGCCCCTTTTTAAGCTCCTTGACTCCATAGAAATCATCTACACTAACTTTATGGATGATATCCAAATCCTTATCCCCCTCAGGTGATTACATTTCTGACACCATCAAAATAAACTCTGTCTATTCCACAATCCAAAACTTGATGGGATCCCTTAGTCTATGCTTAAATGATAAAAAGCCAGAGCTCTTCATCATTGGCTCCCCACACCGACTTAGACACCTGGATGCTAGCTTCTCCTTCCTCTGTATGTATGGTGCATCTATTCCAGTACTGAAACATATTAAAAAACTAGGTGTGTACCTTGAAGCTGACTATGACCAGGCATATCAACACCCTAGCCTCCTCCACTGACTACACAGCAAGACTAATCTCTCTGATTAGACAGTTCCTCTCCCCAAGCATCTGCATTACACTTGCGTGATGCCGAATCCATCGAAACTCGACCACTGCAATGTACTCCTCATGGACACTTCTTCCTCCAACCTGTCCAAATTCCAATTACTGAAATATAAAGCACTGCGCTCTGCACTCAGGATCAAATGCTCGGACCACATCTCAGCCATCTCAGCCATGAGACATGAATCCCACTGGCTCCACAACAAAGCCTGAGTAGAATTCAAAACCATTGCACATCATTGTGTTTACAATGAGGTTCACCTGTACCTCAACATCGGGTACAACCAATCTGTCTCAGCATGCATTCCAATCCAGCACTTCACTGATCACTCCATGCTTTCAGAAAAAAAAGTGCAGGCGGTGTCAGTTTGTGTGTGACTGTCCCAACACTCTGGAACTTACTACCCACCCACATTATAAACCACATTAGAAACAAGCAATCTTTCTCCACTTTAAAGAAAGTATTCAAGACCTGGTTGTTCGACAAATACAAATAATGTAATATCTCGGTTTGCATACCCTAGTCGTTCCTATTGGCTGCTCTTTTACCTATGTACTATACAACGTAGTGATACTCTCAAGTCTGGGAGTTTTCCTAAATGTTATCAATACACAAATAAATAGCGGTACTGTTAGAGGCTTTTCTCATTTATTAAGGGGACTCAAATTTAAGAGGGTTTGGGAGTTCCACCATGGAACTTCCCATGAAGGAATTTGATCCCTGTAAGGTCCTCCCACTTTTGCCAACCCTAGGGGGATTATTGGGTAGTGACCTCACCTCCGTAGCCTCATATGGAAGAAGAAGGGAGGTGATCCCACAATTCCTCACAAAACCCATCAGACTGCCAACGTCCACTCCCTGTTTTTTGTGGCCCTGTGGATTGGTCACATCCCCTATATGCTAGCAGAGCTTTCATGGAATGTTGCACAGTTGCACTGCCCCATGTACACTCCTCTGAAATGGTAACACCACCTCCCTACCCTTGGTGTACACCCTGTACTGTTGATATAATTTCTCGCCATGCTATGTCCACTTTCAACTCTGGCAACCATGCATCCTCTGGACTTGTGGCAATCCCTCCATGCCCTCTGTGCCCTTTGCTAGATTGTTAACACAACAGTCCTGCTCTTTCTGCTTCCACCCGACTCATGAGATCCCATCAAAGCCCTCTGTACCTCTCTCACTAGTAAAACAAAAGGGGTGATAGCTGGAAGGTTTAGAATTGATCTCACCCTCTGGCATTGCTCTGGGCAACCATCCAGACCATTTTTCTTCACCTACAAATCCATTACACAAGGAGAAAGACCATATGCAAATCAGGTTTGGTCGCACCCCAAATGGGGCTGTCCAGCCTGAACACATCCATTCTACACGAGACCAAAAGCATCCCGAAACATCAGCCTCATTGGACCGCATCAGTGAGGAGTAGCTTGGGTCTCTAGGCCCAGCAGGCAGACACAGGACCCACATCTGGGCATACCCTTCCCATTCGGGGTGAGTATAGCAAAACAGCAAAACAAAAGGGGTGATGGCTGGAAGGTTTAGAATTATTCTCAACCTCTCGCATTGCTCTGGGCAACCCTCCAGACCATCGTTCTTCACCTACCAAGCCATTATAAAAGGAGAAAGACCATATGCAAATCAGGCTTGGTCCCACTCCAAATGGGCCATTCCAGTCTGAATTGCTTTGTCACAACCCTCCTGCATGAGACCACAAGCATCCCCAAATATATTTTTGGCCTAATTTGGCCTCATCAGTGAGGAAAAGCTTTTATATCTGTGTCCAGCAGGCTGAACCCCTTATGAAATGGAGCAGGTGGGCTAAAAAACGGTGGTATGGAAGGTTGCCCAGAGCAATGCTAGTGGTTTAGATTAATGTGAAATCTTCCACCCATCCCTTATTTGATTTTAGTTTGTCTCCCTATTTGAGAGAGGGTATGCCCAGAGGTGGGTCCCTTGCTCGCTGCACTATAGGGATCCAAGCTGTACCTCACTGAAGAGGCCCAACAAGGCAGAACCATGTCTGGGGTTGCTTGTGTTTCTGTGCAGAGGAGACCTGGTCTTGCAGTTTGGGCAGGACTGCTCCCATTGGTGGCAGTATGTTAGGGAGAATTCTCTGTTTAGGCTGAATTTCCTAACCTAGTGAGTCCCCCAGCAGCTTTGCTGGATTTCTGGAGTTTGTTTTTTTCATCCTGCCAAGAGTGAGACTCTTTTCCTCCCACTCTTGGACATGAATGTGGTTGATTTCTTTGAATGTCAATGTGTTCTATGGGCTATGGGGTCTTTTACTCCATAGGGCCTCATGTGTTTTGATATGTGTGTGTCTTGAAAAGGGCCAAATCTTCCTCGGGACCAGCCCTTGGGAGCAATAATTACCCAATTCAGCCCAAAATACAGGTTCTATTGTGCCGAGCAGTGAACTCATGCTAGTGACAAATGACACCTTCAATAAGTTTTAGTATTTATTCTAAACAGTGAATTTCATTTACATTTTGGGATTCAAGTTAGAGAAGATTACAAAGCACAAAACTTAGAGAAATGCAAAATATAGAGAAACATAGAACTTAGAAAAACATAGAGAAACATAGAGAAACACAATCTTACGCCCCTTCAATCAGCACTGGGAGACCCTGGCCCTCATAAGCTAGCTGTAACAAGCCCCACTCAGAGGACAGCGCTGTAGGGTACCGTCAGAGCTCCAAATTCCGGGCACTTGATCTTGCTCGAACCAAGTCCACAGGTCGATCTCCCACCTGAGTCATGTGGGCATGCATATTTATCAGTCCATGACGCACAGTTCCAGAACTTTCCCTGTGCAAAATATAGGCTTGCTCATGGAAAAACCCAACTCTGTGAATTTCCACTGTGCTCCTTTTCTGTGCCCCTCCCTGCTTGGAGCCCATCTGCGCGAAAGCTCAGGAATGTCTTAATAGTGCCTTCCCAGAGAAAGGAAGATTATTTTAGAGGCCATGCAGGGCTACCGTTAGAGAGGCAGAATATTCTAAGGGAAGCCGGGATGTATTAACCCCATCTGAGCACGCTCTAAAAGGCATGCACTCATAGTTTAGTGTTCATAGCGCTTAAGACTGGCTATCTAAGCGCTATATAGGTGCCATAATGTTCCAAACACTCCAATATTGTCTATTAGCTACAGAGCTGTCCTATCACTCCTACTAGGCCTGCATATTCCTTGTAGCTCACTACTGCATAATGGAAGTGCTACAACAGACTACTGTCAGCATTTTTGGCACATACTTTGAATAAACTATTGGCTTTCAGCGGCTAATGCTGTCATCTAAAGCCCTGATTGGCAAAGTTGCAATTTGCTTATCACTACATTCCACCCCTATTCAACGTGTGTGCGACAATGCTGACTAATACTCATCAATATAGTATTTAGTGCAGTGATAAAGACCTTGGGGCTTTGCAAGAGGTTTAAGCAAACTATCTTCTAGCGGTTAGTTAGCGTGGCATGCAAGGTTAGTAAAAACACTACCTAAACAAAAATGTACACAAAGTGAACAGTGACATATACCCTTGCCAAAACCTGGCCTACACAACAATACCTAAATAATTATTGTATAACTGATTGTCAGTTAAAAAGCAGCATGCAGTTAGAATGTCAAAGCAATCCGGTGTAGTCTAATCTACAATGCACTATTGCATTTATGTATGTTTACCAATTCTAAACCTGGCAGCCTTTCACTCTAAGGGTCTATCCTCCCCCCTGATCCCAGGGCATTCAAACGTGACTATGGGCTGTGTGATTAGACACTTCCCCCATGTATGTGGAACCCAACCAGAAACCATCTAATTTCATGAGCAAGGTGAACCCATGGGCACCAGGTTATCTAAATAAAAACAATTCTATTAATTTGCATCAAAGCATGGCATGTGTTATTCATGCAATCAAAAGCAAACAATTTGATCCATATGTATGCTGGTAACTGTAGCTCTGTGTGCCAGTGTGTGGAGGATGGTCGCCCCCACTCAGTAAAAAGCCAACACCTGCTGATTAAACAATGTTTGCCATAAAATGCATCGTGTGTATTTAGCAGTCTTGTTGACCTACCCTATGGCAGAAAAAATGTCTTCATACCTAAAATTCTGCCATCTCCAGTGGTTGCCAATACTTGTAGCAGTGTTGGGCGTATCAATGGGCCCCACTAGGCCAGAAGTTTTATAGCAGAGCTGGCCTCAGAACCCATAGTGGCTAGCTTATTGTGCACAGTTTCTATGTCACAAGCATATAAAGCTCCTGTTACCCTCCGCTGCTCCCGCAATTAATGAATCTAGCTCCCTAGCTACGCTCACTCTGGTGATGGGCCATAGAAATGGACTCCATTTGTAGCAGCGTGGTAGTACTAAGGAAACATTGCCTCATGATAAATCTATGTCTAAGTGTATCACTGTAATAATGGAGGTGTGCATTACCAGCCTACAATTTAAATGTTGCCTTACTACTGGAAAATCTAACATGTTCACAGTTTCTACCTTGTGTGACTTGGAGAATACCCTTCTCCAAGTGGGATGCCTACCATATACAATATTAGTTTTAGCTACAAACACCATACTACCATCCGGCAGTGGCTGTTTCATCACACCATTGTGTGAAATGCATTTAGTCAAATTATAGTCCATAAAATCTTGGCGAGAACACTCGCTGCAGTTCTTGGTCAGAAAAAACATCACATTAAACAAATTAAACAAATCGTTGTATCCATTCACTGAAACATTTGGGCCTAGAATTTCATAGACACCAGTCATATGAGTCAGTGACAAAAGATGCCCGACAATGTGCCAGACCAGTACGCTAGCAATTCCATGTGGATACTCATTTGTAGCACTTTTCCAAGGAATTATACTACATGTCTACAATCAAAAGGTGACTCTTTGCATTAGTGTGCTGGAGACAGCTGTCCCCACAAAAACATGAAACTGGTTGGTTTAACAAAAACCGTGTCACACACTGTCATAAAATCAAATATCAAGTCAGTCATGGTTTCATTTACCTGCCTTAAAGCTGGCTGTAAAAGTATCCAGGGTTTCAAAGGTCACCATCTCAAATTAGAGCTCACACACTAGGCAGCATTACTTCAAATTAAGAATCTTAACCTATGCACAGTTGACTTTGATGTGCGCACTCATTTTATCTCAAAATAAATTAAGCTCCTGCTTGCATAATCCTGCTGCCCCAACAATTCATAAATCATTTTCCTGCCTACGTGCAACGTAGATGTTTTTTTTTTTCTTTCAAAAAAGCAAAGCATCTCTGGTTAAAGCAATTCAGTTGGAAGAGCAAAACCATTTCGTTTTTTTCAGATTCATCTCAAAAAGTGCATTTAAAAACCATTTTTCAATGTGTTAGCATTCAAGTGCTGTGTCACACAGCTGTTTGTGGTGCATGATGTCACAGTCCACAACTCATTGTCCACAGTACTTTAAACAAGAAAGGCAAGACATGTCAACCAGGTTATTTCCAGCAACTGAATCATTTGAATGTGTAGCATCAAATATTTGATAACTAGCCAAGTCTGCACCGTGCCAGTTCAGCAAAAGTTATTACTCTGTTGGACACCTTTCGCAGGTTGCAGAACAAATGTCCTCATACGTCATGCATGTTAGCAGCATTGAGTGCGGTGCAGGACACGTTCAATGTTCGCATATTTCATCACGCAGTGACTCGCTTTCTCTGAGAATGCGTCTGCTTGACTGATCAGTGTCACCCGTAAATTGCATCTATCCCAATCATGGCACGCAACTGTCTTGGTTTTTTGCCTAGGCAAAATAGAAACAGAAATGTTAGGATTTCATCAAAAGTACAATGTCATTGTTCTTCATGTTAGGATGTCATCAAAACTACAATATCAGCGTTATCCACCCCTTCCCTTAACACCACCCCCACCTTCAGAAGTCTCATCAGGTAACTGCACACTTTATCATTGCTACTGCAATTATTTGTCACCCTTCTGCATGTTTCTGGGGGCTTATTTGCACTCAACCATACGGGGCGTAACTGCCTAGTCACAAACTCATTTGTGCAATGCGATCATAGTTGGTCAATGGTACTTCAGACTGATCTGTGCTTTTACAAAAGCCATATAATAAGTACCCAGGTCGCACTTCTCAATGGATCAATGCTTTCCTTTGTCACCAGAGCGATCACGAATGCCAGGCACCAACTTGCTTCCAGTGTCTCATGATCTTGATTTAGGTTGCCCTGCTGGCATCACTCCATATTTCAAAGGTAAAGTCTTTCAGTCCAATACCGCCTGCAGTTGCACAAGCAGCTTTGTTTATTTTTCTCCATACAGCTAGTGTCTTTCAAGCCTCTGGTTTTCCACTTGTCATTTTCCCAAAGGGTGTCTGCTGTTTTCTTGGGCCACCCCTTTGAGAGCGATAGTCTGAATCAGTTTCTTTATTTGCTTCAACAAATCATTCATTCTTGCACTAAGCCGTGAGGCTTCTGGATCATGGCTAATGTGCAGTGTTCATGTTATACTCCAAAGCCCCACTCTGCATGTTGTTTCTTGCAAAACGGCTACCTTTGTCAGTTTGCTTCCATCTGGAACACCATAATGTCTTTGTCAGTTACTCCAGCCCTGGCAATGTAGCTTGCATTTTTGCCAGCTGTGTATTTTCAATTCTCAAAGCGCCTAGAGGTTTCTTCTCCAGTGCACAGCGCTTTACTTCAGTTCACATCACATGGAGCACTGGGATGCAGCTTGCACGGCAATGTCGCTTTACTTCACATCACATCACATGGCGCATGGGGATGCAGCTTGCACGGCAATGTCTCTTGAAATGGGCAGCTGTCTTTTCTTAGCCCATTCACAGATGCACAGGTTCCCCAAATGTTCAGATGTGATGTGCCCATCTGCCATTCTGCATGCAGCATTTGTTTTCCTTCCAGTGTTGTTACTGGGCAAATACTTTACTTCTGATCAGCTCTGTTATTGCATGCCGGTGTAAGAAAGCATGCATACATTAGCATGTGTACGGTAGATTGTGCTCTTTTTTCATTTCTCACTCACAGCAATTATTGCCTTCAGTTCTGTTTCAGAGTTTTCTGTCTTTGCATCCCCCTCCTCAGTTTTTGCTCACACTGACGGTGTCTCTCACAGGGGATGGAATGCAGGAATGTCATTGTTTATCTTTCATGTGCACATGGCAGCGCCATGAGCACGCAGCAAACTTATCTCTTTGCCTATAACTCTTAAACTGGCGGCTTCAATGGAAGGCACTCGTTTCAGACAGTTCATCCAGATTAACTATTTCCTGCACTGCTTTCCTCCAACAGTTTTTTTTTTTTTCGCGCACCTCGCCCAAGACAGTGCAAGTTATCATCAAGGCACAAGCTCTGCACACACACCAAGACTCTTATTTTCAAAAGAGGCACTTTTTCTTGTCATCAGATTTTACTCCATGTAATTTAGCAAAATGTCAAAGCGTCTTTTAGCCTGTTTTGAACTGATCAATGTCCCATTTAAAGGTATACATTTTTTTTCTTTTTCCTCGTAACCTTGTAGTTTGGCTTCACAAACTCACTCCAATGCAATGTGCGATCTTTCAAAAGAACCCGCAACCCACTAAATCTTTGTGCTGTTTTATCACACACAAATTTTTCATTCTGTTGTACCATTGCCAGAATATAACCACTTATTTCAGTGCATTTAAAAAATGCCATGTGTAGTGCAGCTCCCTGCACTTTTTTTTTTTTTTTCTCTGCAAGAGCAACCCACACTCTATATTGCTTGTGGGCTGTTAATGTGTCAACAACATTTTTCACCATGTACCACAGTCAACAGGTCACTATTTCCAAAACATACATCACTTATAACGCAACAGTACAAATCCATGGCATAGCGTGGGAACAGTCAAAATACTCCAGGGGCAATTTAGAGGCAATTTAGAAAAATATAAATTGTTTTTTTCCCCCCAAACCATTGCAAACTGATTCCGCAATTCCAAATCAATACACAAAATCGAAAATCCAAATACCATTCACTCACTTCCTTTTTTAAGTGGGTCTCTCACCCATTATAAGCATCGCACAGCTAAAATGCAATATAGTCATTTTAGTGTGTTTCTTTTAAACAGAATGCACCACCAGCACATGAAATTTACAGTTGCCAAAAGAAAAAACAAACCCTTTAGGCTCTCAGCACAGATGTTACTTTTTCTCCTAAACACGGCTCATTCCCTACGTTATCTTCAGGAATGTCAACACTTCAAAAGCATACATTAAAAAAAAGCGAACCTTCACCTCCGTACATTACAGCCCCCCACTCGCTAGCACACTGGGGCTGAATCAATGGTTAGATTACTATTCACAATTTGCATGTCAAATCCTCGCAAGTATTTTCTCTGCCCTCATGACAGAATAGAGTTGAGAACTCCGTCTCACTTTGCATTTCAAATTACAACTTTAAACTAGGGAAACCGCATGATAAAATTCTTTCCTAATTGAACATACATCTTTCTTGACCATTCATCGGAGCGCTTTAAACAAAGCCATTTCCCGCTTGTTTATCGCCTTGTACTCCCTGGCTCCATTCCCAAGCAAAAAGCCAGTCACGACTGATTTACTGAAGGGAGTCTTAACCACACAAGCTATCGGCCACGGCAAGCCGACACAACGTTGCTGTCTTTTGAAGTCTCAGAGCTGCAGTGAGACCACCAAGGAAATGCGACAGCCTGCTCCTCACTCTGCACTGTGTTCTCTCACACAATTTGTCATTTCACAGCAAGGCACTGCTCTGCACAAATCCCCAAGCTGCCACCAAATGTCTTGAAAAGGGCCAAATCTTCCTCGGGACCAGCCCTTGGGAGCAATAATTACCCAATTCAGCCCAAAATAAGGTTCTATTGTGCCGAGCAGTGAACTCATGCTAGTGACAAATGACACCTTCAATAAGTTTTAGTATTTATTCTAAACAGTGAATTTCATTTACATTTTGGGATTCAAGTTAGAGAAGATTACAAAGCACAAAACTTAGAGAAATGAAAAAAGTAGAGAAACATATAACTTAGAAAAACATAGAGAAACATAGAGAAACACAGTCTTACGCCCTTTCAATCAGCACTGGGAGACCCTGGCCCTCATAAGCTAGCTGTAACAAGCCCCGCTCAGAGGACAGCGCTGTAGGGTACCGTCAGAGCTCCAAATTCCTGGCACTTGATCTTGCTCGAACCAAGTCCACAGGTCGATCTCCCACCTGAGTCATGTGGGCATGCACATTTATCAGTCCATGACGCACAGTTCCAGAACTTTCCCTGTGCAAAATATAGGCTTGCTCATGCAAAAACCCAACTCTGTGAATTTCCACTGTGCTCCTTTTCTGTGCCCCTCCCTGCTTGGAGCCCATCTGCGCGAAAGCTCAGGAATGTCTTATCAGTGCCTTCCCAGAGAAAGGAAGATTAGTTTAGAGACCATGCAGGGCTACCGTTAGAGAGGCAGAATATTCTAAGGGAAGCCGGGATGTATTAACCCCATCTGAGCAAGCTCTAAAAGGCATGCACTCATAGTTTAGTGTTCATAGCGCTTAAGACTGGCTATCTAAGCGCTATATAGGTGCCATAATGTTCCAAACACTCCAATATTGTCTATTAGCTACAGAGCTGGGGCCTTCGCCCTGCCTGTCTATCAACAATGCATAATGTGACCTATCACTCCTACTAGGCCTGCATATTCCTTGTAGCTCACTACTGCATAATGGAAGTGCTACAACAGACTACTGTCAGCATTTTTGGCACATACTTTGAATAAACTATTGGCTTTCAGCGGCTAATGCTGTCATCTAAAGCCCTGACTGGCAAAGTTGCAATTTGCTTATCACTACAGTGTGTTACACCGCACCCTCCGTGCCGTAACACTGGGGTGTCCTAGAGGATCCCCACCATAGACTCCATACCCTGGGACTGACTACTGTCTCCCAGGGCATGTAAAGTCATCATTGGCTTTACTAGACCTAAATTTACTAACAGAACTAGTACAAACCATCCTATTGTGGACGTACTGGTAGGGGTAATTCGATTACCCCTGGGTCTGTTGTTCGAGGGGGGCACTGCCCCGCCCCCCTCGTCGAGTTTTGGCTGGTGGCAGTGGATACTACTTTTTATATTCGACCGCAAATATATTCCTATGGGATTCTTCCCATTGTTCGAGGCTAATACTTTTTCACATTAGTCTCTAACAACCGCCGGTTTATTTGTCTTAAATAAATCCGCTGGTTGGTATTTTCTGCCAGAACTCGTTTTTTAAAGTGGCGTATGTGTTCGCCTCTGTAACTCCGAACCAAAGGTTGAGCCCTTTGTTCCACTTTTGGCGGGCTTCTGCACAGAAGCCCTCCAGAGTGGTGCCATTCTGTCTGGGTGCCACAGGGGGTGTGGGTGGGGGTTTAGGCACCCTGGACTGAGTTGCCTTGCCAACTCAAGTCGCACTCTGGTGTGATTGGCCCAAGTGGTGAGCCGCCCCGCTCACCACTTAGCATGTTTGATTGACAGCTAGGCTGAATGAATGGGGGTTTTCTGCATAAAAGCAGGGCTTTTGGGACTGGAACTTAAGAAGTCGCCACAGGCCCTAAGAATCTGACGAGGGTAAAGCTGAGCCGACCTGCAATGACGACACCTCTGGTGGAGCCCTGCTGAACCGACTCACCACTGCCCAACGACAGAGGAGATCTCCCTGCTGAAGAGTCTTCTTCCCCTGACTGTTGGTAACAACCAGTCCCTTGCTATTTCTTCGCTTCCAGGACGTCTAGTAGTCAAATTGCCCGTGCTGAGCACCCCGGCAACCGGATAGCCACTAACCACTGTACCGCGACCAAAAGGTGGTGCCTTGTGATTGAGCACTCCACGGCTGGTCTCTTCCCTGGTGGTGCAACGATCTTCAACTTTCCCCGACGACGAGATCATCTCATCTTCTGGCAAAGCCCCGACTTGCATCCACCACCAGGAACAACTGCCCCCGCCGGAGCTGTCTCTTCACTTTCAAGGTACTGGGCCTCATTACGACTCAGGCGGTAAGGGTTTTACGACGGCGTAAACAGCGCCAACCCTTACCGCCTGAGTACGAGGTCCCTTAGCGCCATGGCGGATTTAACACCTGCTTTTAGCAGGTGTTAAAATCCATGGCGCTAAGGGACCATGGAGTTAATTACGCCACCGTAATTTACGGTGGCGTAATTAACGCCTTCCCCACTCCCATTATGCCCTATGGGGCAAAAATGGGAATGGGGAAGGGTAAATGGGGATTGGGGACTTACCGCCCCGCCAAGGTCGGAATGGGGCGGTAAACGTAGTTTACGCCATGGTGGTAAAGTCACGGCCCAGGCGGTAACTTACCGCCTGGGCCGTAATGAGGCCCACTGTGTCCACCTGGCTTCCCTTGAAACGGTTAGCTTGAGGTGTCTTAAATCCTTACCTTTCCACTGGGTCACCTCCAGACCTCCTTAACTTTGGTTCTAAAACTGTTCCAATCTTTCTGTGACATTTTGCTACAAAGACTTGAAGTGCATTTCCACTGTGGTATTTTTGGGACATACCGCCTTGCCTCTCTCTGAGTGGGCCTGGCCTCTGAACTTTGTGATCTACAGTAGACCCTGCCTTGCTTGCCTTGCATTTGCTTCATAAAAGTGTTGGTACTGAGCTGGTTTCAAACCCTGCCTTTTTCTCTCCCGTTCTAACGAATACTAGAGTGCGATCTAGGTTAAAGCACTCACCTCTGTCTGCAAATAAGTGGTGCCGTTGAACCTAGACTTGTCAAAATATTGTTATGGGATTGATATATACTGATAGTAACTGTGATTGAAGTTGTTTGCCATATTAGTGCCAGTGTGTTTTTCATAGATGTGTTTTTAAATAAATAATTATATATCTTTACACCCAAGCTCTGATCAGTGTCTACTTGTTCTACTGTGTAGATTGCCCTATCTTGTATACTCCAAATACTGCCTAACTCGTCTTGAGAGAAGTCTGACTTCTCAGCCACAGCTATCAGGTAAATCTGGGTGGTGCAGACTGCTACCAATTGGGTTTACTGCTAACTCCTGTAGACTTAAACTTTTTGCAGTGGTCCAAGAGGGAACTGCACAGGTTTCTGCCTAACGCGACGGATTTGCATATGTCTGGACTCCTTTTGCAATGGCACAGATGGGCTAAAAAACTGTGGGGTGGAAGGTTGCCCAGAGCAATGCCAGTGGTTCAGTTGATTTAAAAGCTTCCACCCATCACTTTTATGGTTTTAGCCTCTCTCCCTAGTGACACCACCAACCTCCCATCTATGCTCGTGAGTCGCCTCATCCCCATTATTTCCTTAGTCCCCGGGCTAACTTCCTGCTCCAGGTGCAATGTCCACTCTTAATGCCTTCTGTTGCTTTACTTTGGATCTTTCAATGTATCCATCTGTAAATAAACCAAAATGTTCCTTGTGTTACTACATCTTGTGTGGGTTTGACACAATTTCACATATTTGTCTCTCGATGCCTGTTGGTTAATGGCATTGTTCCAAACACTGTTAACTTCCTTTCTTAGTAAGGACAATCTCTACAGCTCTATAATTCTTACATGTGGTCACATTTTGTCCGACCTGACTATACCTCATCTTTGAAATTAATACTGGATGCCATCTAACGCTACTGAAATACCAATTCATGTATGAGTTATCACTCTCCCTGTGTTGTACTTTTGGATTTTGTGCTGCTCACATACTGTCATTTTGAATAAATCTTATGTGAGGTTTCTTCTCACATCCATTGCAGTCGTTCTCTGGGGACTCTTTTGGTTTAGTGATTGCTTACAGTTTCTTATGCCGAGGATATATATAAAACATAGTTTTAATACCCTTGACAAAGACTATTGTTGCTATTTATAGTTTATGTATGTCACTATGCTTAAGCAATTAGTTTCTTCTATCTGTACTTTACTTACATAGCACTGTTTATTTTGTTTGTCATGTCTGTTCGTATATGGCCATGCAGCAAATCTCCTTCTGTAGTTTTGCGCAGTGTATTTGTGACCTGCCAAGTCCGACTTACTTACACGTCCGACTTACTTACACGTATCGCAAAAGACTTATTGTCCTTCCGTATATATATTTATGCTTTGTCTTATTTCTCTTACCTGTTGCGTGATTCAAAGCACCTTCAGTTGTCGATCTTGAGTATTATCTCTCTCGAGGCTAATCCTGAGATGCTTTGTGTACTTCCTGTGATTTATAATTGTGACGTTACGCTGCCTAGCTAGTTATACATTCAGCTTGGACGTATGTCGCAAGGTGTGCTCGTACTTGTATTCTTTTGTGTTCATAATATTGTATGGGTGATTCTTATCTTTTTATTTTTATATCTTTACTGTGCCTCCTTAAGTTGTTTTGCTGAATTGCACAACCTGAAAATGCTGTCCCAAACTATAAACCAAATGTTATAATGATTCTCAATATACATGGTTTCACAACTGAATCTATCAAGGATCTAAAACTCAAACTTAATGAAACTGTAGTAAAGTCTTCTCATCATGCATCCATAGCCATCATGCGTTGTAAACCAACTTTGTGCAGGGCAATGATGTCAGTGCTTTTAAATTAATTATCATCATTAGCATCACAGAGATGGAAGCCTACCTTGCGTAGGACTTAGAAGACATAAACAAAGGACTGACTGTTCATGTTGGTTTTCAAAATCTAATGCAGCGGCCATCTTGTAATATACTGCAGATCCTGTCCATGTCCCATGCGGAGTCCCTCAAGGATCTTGCGTATCTCCCACATTATACAATGTGTTTACCAAGCCTCTCTTTGACATACTTGACTATCTAGGCACCCTGTACACCAACTACGCCAACAACACCCAGATACTTATCCCGATCTCTGGTGACTTTGCTCTTGACACTAAGGCTCTTAGTGACATCTACTCTATCATCCAGACTTGGATGTCCCATCATGGGCTCTGCCTTAATGATGAGAAGACAGAGTTACTCATCCTCGGCTCGCACACCAGATTAGCCAAACTTAATCCAGCGTACAAAGCATTCACCATAGATGGTAACATCATCAACATGTCAAACACAGCAAAAACCCAGGGCATCTATCTGGACGCAACTCTCTCCCTAACTAGACAAAATAACGCCATAGCGTTGGCATGGCATATACCTGCAAACATATCACAGCCTGCAGACCCTTCCTGAACTCAGATAACTGCATAATCCTAGCTAGAACATTAATTTTGGCTAAAATAGACCACTGCAACACCCTCTACCTAGGGACCCACCAAAGAAACATTGACAAGCTACAAGTTGCTCAAAACAACGCCATAAGGGTGGCCGTCAACATCCCCAGAAGATCTCACATCTCAGACATTAGACGTAGCCTCCACTGGCTCCCCGTCGGGCAGAGAATTTCCCACAAAACCCTAGCCTTAACCTACAAGGCTCAGAACAACCTGGCGCCAGCTTACATGACCAGCCGCTTAACGCAGCTTGCCTCAAGCAGACCACTGAGATCAGCCTATATCAACACTCTCACCATACCCAGATATAAATTACAGTCTGCCGGGGGCTCAAGTTTCCCAGTTCTCGCTTCTAAACTTTGGAACACTACCCCCGCCACACTCAGAGGAGAAGCTACATTTGCTTTCTTCAAAAACAAACCCAAACTCTGGCTCCACAAGCTTGATGAGCCCACAACACCTTCTACTTAGGCTTTGAACACAAATTATCTGACCCCTAACCCGAACCGCCTTGCGCAACTCCCATCTCTTTCCGATTTCAGCTCCTGCTTCATTCCCGGTTTCCTGCACTATGATTGTTAAGCTATGATTTGTTTTGTATTACCATGACTAAGACTACGTCACTGTTGTAACTTACTCTGCCTGCCTGTAACCACCTTCTTATAACCACTGTAACCACCTTCTTGTAACCACGTGCCCAAATGCCCCAGGGCAAGGCTGCGCGCTATAAATAAATAAATACAAAATACAAATACAAATACTCAGTCCCACTGTTAACATGTGACCACAACTTAAGTTCACATGTATATGAACTCTTGTGAGAGCCATCCAACAGTATTATGATATTGTGAGAGAGATGGCATACTTCATTAACTACTAATGTGTTTCGAAATTTCTTTTCTAAAGTAAAATTTCAGATTGTGTATGTTATTTCTACTCATCACTTATGTTCTTGAGACTCGCAGGTCACCGATTGCCATTTATTGAAAAACTTAATTTACACACAACCCCAACTGTGCCCCTCTTCTTGATCATTGAAGCCTGTGGTAAATTATTGTAACCTATTTATCCATAGATGTTCCCTTTTTTCCAATAAAGTGTCTAATGTGCCGCTTCTGAAATTTTCCTGAACTTTCCCTCGAACGCATCATCAGATTTTGTCCTCACTATTGTGTTTTTCACAAAAATGTTGCAATAAAGGTGCATTCATATTGCATGTGTGAATTCTAGATCAACGTTCAATGATCTTGCTGTTTACTTTGTGGGTGTTGTTTTGTCTAGATATGCCTTATGGCAGTGGCAAATGATAGCATATACAACTCCTGCTGTTTTACGATTCGTGAATTGCTCAAGACACCATTGTGAAAATATGTCAGTCTTGATCGCAAATTTACATATGCTACAAAGACCTTATACATTTGGAAAGCCCCATATTTCAGGGAAAGTTAGCTTGTTAGATTTTTTTCTATTCTGGGTGCATGTGTCAGGGCAACAAGTGGTTGTTTTAAACTCGAATCTTCGAACTGCAGGATATGCCAATGTTTGAGAATCAAACGTTTAATGGCTGGAGTATCAGCACAGAATGTTGTTGCACACACTATTTTATCTTCACTGTGTTTCTGTCTGTTTGGCTCCAAAAGTGCCCCTCAATCGGCTACTCTGGCTCTCTTAATTGATTGTCTTAATAGTTTTCTGGGATAATCTCAGGTTTGTAACCTATCAGTCAATAGTCTACTCTGTTGTTTAAAGTCGACAATAGACATAACATTTTTTCTTAACCTCTGAAACTGCTTATAAGTAATGTTCTGTTTGAGTATGATAGGATGAAACTGGAAAAATATAATATGTTTTTTTTTTATCTGCAACTTTACAGTACAAAACTGTAGCAAGTTTGCCTTCTTCAACCTTAATTAGTAGATCCAAAAATAGTATTTCTGTTTGGCTCAAATTCAAAGAGAACTTAAGGTTTGGATCTAATCCATTCATCCACTCAAAATAATTGTGTAATGCTTCAAAACTGCCTTGCGAATAATCAATACAGAGTTGATATTCCTTTTTTGCACTGTCAAATAGTAAAATGATTGGACTCATGTAATACACATTTGTGTTCAAAATTGGTCATATACAGATTCGCCAAGCTAGGGGCAAATGCACAGCACATTGCTATGCCTTTAATATGAAGAACACAAGGCTGCTTAAAGAAGAAACCAATCTTGCTAAGCACTAATTCAATCAGTTCCAGTATGAATGTGGTCAGCACCGCCTGTGGTGTTGTGCAAAGATCCAACACTATTTTTCACCACTAACACAGCTTGTTCCTGTGGAATATGTGTATATTATGAGTTGATAGAAAGCTTTACTAGAATTTCTGCTTCTTCTATTAAGTTAATTACTGCTCTCAAATCTACCAAATAAGAACTCGCTGTCACTATCAACGGTTTAATGATGAAATCTACATATTTGATGATAGTTGCAAAGAGTGAGCCGCAAGCAGATATGATCAGTCTCCCGCGGGATACCTAGAATCTTTATGCATCTTTGGTATAATATAGGTCACTGGAATTCGAGGCTCTATTTGATTTCAATACTTAAATGCATGCTTGTTTATGCTACTTTCCTGTAGCCCATTTGTTGTTATTCCCAATATCTCACTCATGGCTAGAAGTGTCATAGCTGGTATCACTGAGCGACTGACAGCCAAGGAGGCTGCCCAAACATTGGAAAAGTAGAATGGCAGAGAACGGCTGGAGCCCTATTCCTATTTTTAGCCAATGTTGGGAGAATTTCAACAGTTCCTGTAGAATGTGTGGTATAAGTTGGGTGCAAAAAACAAGGGGGGGGTCCTGCGAATCTCTCTGCCAGACATTAGTCCTGGTTGCGAGAGCCTTACCCAGATTCTTTAGCTCACTATCATTCACAGAGGAGAAATATCCCAAACATATCAGTCTTTGTCCCACCCAAGGGCAGTCCAGCACCGAAATGCTAGGCAATTCTCCTCTGAACAAGAGTACCAACAGCAACCCCAGACATGTGTTTCAGTCTGGTTGGACCTCATCAGTAGGGTGGAGCTGTGCTTCTCTAAGAATAGTGAGCAAGGGGTCCACGTCTGGATTCCCCAAGTAACTTAGGGTGAGACCCAAAGTTACTTAAATATGCAAAAAACAAGGGGGGGTCCTGGGAGTCTCTCTGCCAGACATTAGTCCTGGTTGCCAGAGCCTTACCCAGTTTCTTTAGCTCACTATTGTTCACAGAGGAGAAATATCCCAAAAATATCAGTCTTTGTCCCGCCCAGGGGCTGTCCAGCACCGAAATGCTAGGCAATTCCCCTTTGAACAAGAATAGCAACAGCAACCCCAGACACATGTGTCCGTCTGGTTGGACCTCATCAGTAGGGTGGAGCTGTGCCTCTCTATGAATAGTGAGCTTGGGGTCCACATCTGGATTCCCCTAGTAACTTAGGGTGAGACCCAAAGTTACTTAGATATGCAAAAAAAAAGGGGATCCTAGGAGTCTCTCTACCAGACATTAGTCCTGGTTGCGAGAGCATTGCCCAGATTCTTTAGCCCATTATCGTTCACAGAGGAGAAATTTCCCAAACATATCAGTCTTTGTCCCGCCCAGGGGCAGTCTAGCACTGAAATGTTAGGCAAGCATCTGGGTAAGGATCTCGTAATCAGGACTAATGTCTGGCAGGGGGACTCCCAGGACTACTCTTGTTCAATTGCATACGTTGGGTGTAGCCAACTGGCTGATGGGCAATTTGTGGAGGACTTATGGGCAGCAAGACAAGATGCAAGGTAGGGTGCTTGGCTTGCCAAACAATCGGGCCTCTGCCACTACAGCTTCTGTTGTTGTGGTATCTTTAGTAGTCTGTTCTCAGAAAAAGGATGTTTCTTGGCTTGCATTGGAGCACATGGAGTCATTGACAGCTGAGAACTAGGCTGGAGCCATATAATATGCCCATTTGGGCAGAGTCAGGCCTCGGCTGCTGAATCTGCAAACTCTGTGGTTAAGCAAGGGAGAATTCTAAGCTTGACAGTGAGATGGGGTAGTGCATATCCATGTTATAAATGTGACAGTGTGTCAAGTGGCCCACAGCAATGTTGCCTTTTACTGCTGGATGGCTTCGACCATCCTGTGCCATGTACAGTCACAAATTCCCTTGACTGGGCTGCTGACCAACCAGGAGCAATACCTTATCCACATGCATGTGTATGGGGGAGGAAATAGACCCACACCTCTATATCTCAAAAAAGACAGAAGTGCCCAGCCAAATAGGTTAAAGCAGGTTGATACTGAAAAAAAAGAGTATTTGCCCTCTCTGTTTCGTATAGGCCACGCAGACAAATATGAGATGGGACAAATCCTCCCAGGGTGCATTGCACAAAAGAGTGGAAAGTAGAGATGCACACCACTTAAAGTTATCTGGTTTCAACCTTTAGAACAATTCACAATTTAGTGGATCTACTCATAAAACAACCTTAGGTGCTCCCAGAGAGAGCAAAGTGCTACCTTTACTAAAGAATATAGGTACTGGGAAGATTCACTGCACAATCACGGTGAATAAATTGGGGCACAGCAATAAGCAACACAATTGCACTGTTTTGTTTCAATGTCAAAGACCATATATATGAATTCTTCCCTTAAATAATTCAAACAATTCAAACAATATTATGTGAACTTTCAACTTCTCAGTTTATATAAAACATATATGTGTATTTTACACCATACACGAGTTCCATTAATTTCACAAATTATATCAAAAATGAAAGATGCAAGTTTTTCCTTCTCATGACTGAGAAGGAAAAACATTTTCATTTTCAATGAAAACATTTATAACAGTATTCATAAATGAGTCCCAATATTCGAGTTTACACAAATTGTTCGATGTTAATGTGACAGTTGTCCCCTCTTCTCAACTACGTGTTTCGGGCGTTAAACACCCTTCTTCAGGTTTTGAATATTGGATAACCTTTCTAGCTATCTCTCCTGTAATTAATTATAGAAAAAATTCAATAAGTATTGTAATTTAAAGTACTTGAATATCAGTACTGTGTGACTTAAAGGTACATTAAGGCACTAACCTTCATGATGGACTTGGAGTGTAGTCCAAATGTTTACATTCTGATGGATTACGTAGTCACTGAAAAATATGTATATATCAATGTCAGACAACCGTGATATATAGTGTGGCTCAGGGGGAGCAAGCGCCATATCATAGCGCTGGGACCCCCTGTCGCCACACAGGATTCAGTTTTTTAGTGAATAATTAAAGAAAACAGCCTGATGCTTACCTAAAATTTGGTGACAGTAATAGATCTGTTTAGGTCAGTAGTGGTAGACCGGTAGATTCCCGATTAACTGGGTAGTTATAAGGATACCGTCCTGTAACATATATTGTACGTGTAATTCAGGGATTGCTGACACTATTTATTTCATAAGACATAGATGATTAAAGGAGGAACAGCCTACCTGTCTTGCGGTCAGCGCTCCCCATACGTTATACCCCGGTGTGTATTACCGCTCTCTCACTCCAATCGCTAGTAAGCGTGTTTATAAAGAGTCTCTGTTGACAATAATAAAGCAGAGTATCAAATTTAAAAGCACTCTGCGTGTGACATGAAAACTAAACTGTTTATATGAAGCCCCTAAAATCAATGTACCTCGGTATCTCTCTTACGATTGTTGCACTCCTGAATGAACGCCTCCTCGGTCTGCTCTCCTCTGCCGTCTCGATTGAGGAAACGCCGTTTCCGCGAGACTACTCGTCTCTAAATGGCCTTCTACTGTTTCCATGGTGTCTCAAACATAGGCGCCATCTTTGAATAGCCTAGAGCGCTATTTGGTATATTAAACAAGCTAACCTGCTCGATATACTGATACTTCCTGGGGTACTGCGATTAAAGAAAAAATTCCATATTGTTAACAACTTAGAGCTCTATCTTCCATATACAGTTGTGTATTGTAAATCAATTCAACAAAGAAATGTACATAATACAGTGTGTTAAAACTCAGGTAACATGTTTTGGGAATCGTCATCCGTAACTAAATAATTAAATTCATGACATGAACGGTGTAGCCCCCATATATTAGATGTTAATGAATTCATTCAAAGTCCACAACAACATAAATTGACATACATGATGACATCACGGGTTGTTCAATGTATCCAAGCCATGTACCACCTAATTACAAAAAGCTTATCCTGTCACATCAAATCCCACGTAGTTTAAAATCTCACAAAAAACAATTCAAGTCCCAATCAATATTCATTCCAGGATACATGGTATCAAGTCTCTCGATCCAAACGATCTCCCTCAGTTGTAACAGTTTCATCAGACTCCCCCCTTCTGGGGAGTTTCACAGATTCAAGATGGCCTGATTGATTGACAGTGTCTCCAGACCATGCTGCCACCATGGCTCATAGGAAAACACAATCA
Source organism: Ambystoma mexicanum (assembly GCF_040938575.1). NCBI lineage: Eukaryota > Metazoa > Chordata > Amphibia > Caudata > Ambystomatidae > Ambystoma > Ambystoma mexicanum. The sequence continues at coordinate 836,466,960 of NC_090935.1, read as the reverse complement.
AAGCCTGCCCTGGTTTTAAGTATTCGCTGAGAAGTAGTCTTGGCCCATAACAGGTGGTTCTGTAGGTCAAGTGCCATAATGATTGCAAGCCTCACATTCTGGGATCTCACAGAACACTCTCTTCTCCCCTATATACAAGTGGAGCCGCAATAACATTGTTCACATTTCACCAACAGTTAGAATATGAGGTGGTGGGTACAAATAGGCCACATTAACTTCTGTGTGTTTTGCCTTGACATATCTCAACAAGGAAATTCTCCCAAGTAGATTGTTGGTAATCAGATATCTGATTAACTCCCGGGTCAGAGCTGCATTGGCATTGCCCCAGATTCTAAACCAATGGAGAACAGGCTTTATTGAGATTGTATCACCAATAAATGTACAGCCTACTTCTAGGTGCACACCACAGTTGGTAGCCGAGCAAAGGAGACCCAGAACATTTTTGAAGAAGTTGTTCTTCACTAACTGGATGGAGTTAATGTTACTGTGAAAATGATTACTGTCAGCATATCTTTTAATGTAGAGAATATGTCCTAACTGTCTCTAGTGTCCAAGGTATAAATGCCAGGGGAAGAACATATACATGCCTTTGTATGTGTATTTAGTTAATTCAGACCTGTACCTTAGTCATTGGTAGTGGCTCATCAGCTTTGAGCAAGCATTCTTAGTGTGTGTCCAATGGTGCAAATTGCGGTTTGAGGGTGAAAAAGCAGATGATTGGTTTTGATAGTTTGGTGCAGTGAGTCAGTCTACAAGGTACATGATCAACTGTGAGTGGCATACACTTCAGAGCTTGAGAGGATTGACAAAGCAGAGCTAGGAGCATGGGAGATGGGGAAGTCGATTTTCATCAGAAGATCAACCGTATTTCTATGTCAGCTGGTTTGGCCCGAACTGACTGGTATCAGGAAATGCTTTTTTGTTTAGCTAGTGCTGCCTAAGACAACCCTTTTGTGCTTGCAGCGCCTCTTGTAGGAAAATTATACATGCCTTGCTTCAGAACTGCTTTCAGCACCAGCCAAATTCCTGGGTATGTTTCCTCTGCACAAGCAGTCTTCAGCAGCAGGCATGCATAACCTCCAGAAGTCCCTTTCATTTTCCCCAAAAGTGGTTATAGTGAGAGCAAAAATAGCTAGGTCTAGAGTAAAGACTAGACGTGGTCAAAGGAAAATGTCTTTCCTGCCATTAAGGCAATATATGATAACACAGATAATGATATTAGGAGCACATGTTGTCACTGAGGAGGAAAATCCTCTCTTAAATGACAAAGAGCACAACACGCATTCAGGCTGTCCCTACAAAGAACACCCTGTCCCTATTCAATAGGCCTCTTCCTAGGATTACAGTGGTGCTGTCTAAATTAGATTACTGCAACATCCTTTTACTGGATATCACGACAACAAACCTTGCCAAATTTCAAAATGATCCAATCCTCTGCTAGGATTTAAACCGCCCCCTTCATTCTTGTGAACATTCTTTTGGATTCAGGAACATAACAAATACCCAATGGAACTATTGCTGGAGTTACAGCTTTGCTATCTCCCTTCCATAGAGTGAAAATAGGATTTCTAGAAGTGATGGCTGCTCTCTCTATAGAGAATGGTATTAGGAGCACATGTTGTCACTAAGGAGGAAAATCCTCTCTTAAATTACAGAGAACACCACACACATTCAGGCTGTCCCTACAAAGAAAAACACCCTGTCCCTATTCCATAGGTCTCTCCATAACATTGCAGTCTGTACCGCCTATCTAAAAGAGATAGCGGAGAGGCTCTCCCTACCCAACAAGTATACACATATACCTAAAATGCTATATGTGGTAAAAAAAACTGAAATGTATACAGATGTTATATCGAGGCACTATACATCTAACTGTGTCTCTCCCGTCTATGACTGGGTAGTACTACTAGGAATTTCTGTCCGTGTTTTATTCACCACATGGTAGAGTAATCCTGTCTGTTTGGAACTTGTTCTGATCTTGATTAAACCATAGACCCACTATAGAGGGAAAACAACAAACCTAGAGGCATGTCTAGGCAGAGAAATAATGTTAAACGTGCACTGTTTGTTTAGCTAGGCATCGTTCTGCACATGAGAAGGCTCACGCGCTGGTGGGCCAACTGCTTTCGATGCCCATATTGATTTGAGTCATGTTCTTCAGGACCAGGTATTGTAAGCATAGGCGTCACTCCTTCTGTGGACCATCAACTGGGATTCAGGTGGCACCTCTGTTCCCTAGTGGGAAACATACAGGTAAATAAGACTGGAGGTCTATCCTCTCTGAAGCACTTATACATATCCGTAACTGGGTGCTAGAAAGTGTGTACATTCACAGTCCCAAATGCAAATGGGGGTGTCATAGATGCAAGGACTACCTATTGTGTCCTTGTGTTGCACCAGACTACACAAGTTGAGTGGGGGGGGAATGCGCGGTGGGGAAAGTTCAGTAATAACCTGGAGTAGTGGGGTCATATTGCACTCATGTTGTGAGACCCGTATCCAAACAAGTGATTAGAGACCATGCAGGGTGATATCTGCTCATGCTGTTGGTGAGTCATACCCTGATAGCGAGCCTCAGTGGTGAGTGCTTGTTTCTTGGCTCCACGTTTGCTCGGTAATTGGGTATTCAGCACTTGTTTGCCATATCCTCAATGTATGTGCAGCTCTACAGGAAGTAATGACATGGTAGTTAGGTTGGATAGCTAACATCCAAAAGCAGATCCAGAATGCACAAATCTCATAATATAGAGAAGATTTATCCTTACCTCGTCTGAGATAAGCAGATGATGTGGGAGAAAGTTGGGCTGCCGCGTTTTATACGCTGTAACTACGCTTCAGGGTGTCGGACCGCAGAATTTGTTCTTTAGGAAATACACAGACCGAGTGTTACTGCGGTGTCCAAGTGCATAGGTACGGCTCCTTGCAAAGAGAGGCAATGTTGGGAACGCTTACCAGCTGAATGAAGAGCACGGGTGGCACAAACAGTGTTGCAAGGAATTGAGTCCTCTGAAAATTCTGTGGGATTGGAGGCATGCATGCGCGTGACCACGTGACTGCTGTCAATGAGTTGGTCACATAGCTCGAGGTGTAAGGATATGTGTATTTTGGTCCCCATGATGTGATATACCAGCCTTTGTAGGCCGGTCACAGTACAGAATTACAGCACATGTTAATCTACACTTATGTATGTTTTGGGATATTTTGACCCACTCAGCTCTGCTATGCTACATCACTTTGCTGCAGTTGTGCCAGAGCAGCAAAATGGACGCGTCAAGATCTCTAAACTGCGTTTTTGCAACAACCAACCTGCCACACACATTTCAGGTGGGGTGGAACCCAAAATGCCTCTTTAAAATTACAATTTGTCAACCTTAAAAGTGCTGCTTGGCACTAAATCCATCCATTTATTATGAAACTGCTGTGATTAAAAAGGTCCTGCAATGCCCAGGATCATTCATTATGTCTCAGAGGAACCAGGCCTCATTTGAATGACAGCTGCTGTCAAAAGTATCTTTGAAAAATCAACCAGGGGCTTTGTTTTCATTTTACACAGGAAACACCTCTATTTTCTTTGCAAAAGTATCAAGAATCAGCTGTTCAGAGAAAGACTCTAAATAGATGCCTGCTCGTTGTATCCATGCTGTAACAACTCCAGCACTCAAGACAAGAACTATAGCTGCAGAAAGTGTGTATTTGCCAGAGATGAAAACCGAATTTAAAGAAATAGTAAAATGTGCTTTTTCTGACTGAAGAGAGAAAATCGCCTATTTAAAAGTAAATTGTTGGGGCAAGGCCTGCTTATTTAGCAATGTAAAAGGATTTGTTGTTGGTAAAAGTACATCTATAAACTGTTCTGATTGTTACGCTCACCTGGCTCCCACAGGGGCGTTGGTCGGACCCGGACTGCTGCGGCCTCCACCCACGTGATGCGTAGTGCAGCGATGACTGACTGGATCTGCCCTCCTAATCTTGTCTGCTTTGCCCGTAGAAATATTCTCCTACAAGTGGAGAGATAGATTTAGCCACTTGTGGATTCAAGTGATAGCACCCCCACTGTCCTTCCCACTAATCACCTCTGAAGCGCCCTCAGCAATCTCCCCTTATATTCTTGAAGGGTGAGCCCTCCATCCTGCGAAGCACGCAGGGGCGCATTGACGACCGGTTACTTCACTGGCCTGAAGATATTGGAAGAGTTGTAGACGAATCCTGACTCCAAAAGGTCCTGGCAAAGAGCCGTAAGTATATAGTGCGTAAGAGTTCAAAATGTCTGGAATTCACTCCTGTCCAATTCCTCTTTTATCTTGCAGCTTTGACCCAATATGAAGATTGACAGCTGAAAGCGCTCCGTTAAAAGTCTGTGTTACCCAAAACAGTCCGGTAAATAATGCCAAGGGTTAAACTTGCTGCTTTCTCCTTATCTTATAGGTAAGGCTTTAGAAGATGTGGCGTGCTCATGAATTATACCTCAGGCGGTAAAATCAGGTAAGCATATGGCGGCTAAAGAGATTGTCTCTGTCTGTTCTCTCTGCTCACCTTGTTGTTTCTTGTCCCCCTTAGGTGCCGGGATTCGGCAGTGTAAAGATGGAGACAGCGCCGGATCGAAGAGATGCTGCGTGGAATGGTGAGTATGGCGCGGCGCTACTGCTGGCGATGCGACGCGTTTAAAACAAAGCCTTTCCTCTGGTTTGAAGATGCAATGAATCCGGAATCAGGTAAGAAATCAGGTAATACTCTTGTTCTAATCTTTGCTTCTTTCCTTCTTTCTAGGTGCTCCAGGTTCGAGGCGGGTGTGGCAGAAGGCTGGATGGTGCTGCTGGCACGGTGAGAATTACGCTGCTGGATGCAGAATAATGTGAAGCGTGTGCTGCTCTTCGGGCGTGGTTTAAATAGCCTCCAAAGTAATCCCAGGTAGGTATTCCTCCCCGACCACACCCGAGTAACAAAATAGTCCCTAAGGTAAAGTAGTCCCTTCCAGGCCCCACATGGGCTTGGATCTTCTTGCAGCATGGTCTGCATCAGGTAAGTGTGCACCTATGAGCCTGGTGCCTATGGCGCCAGGACTGATGTCCGATATGAGCCTGGCACCATAGGCACCAGGACTGAACCCAGACAGCCCCTAGCAGGGGTTGCTGGGTTTTCTCAAGGTGACATGATGCCTGCTCCCAGGGCTGATGGACGTGTACTGGATGCCCGGGGGTATGCATCATGACACTGATTCGATAGGTTTAAGTCAAGATGTTAAAACGTATAGGCTAAGTTGAAAAACGATATTAAAAAAAACTTGCTCTGCCAGTTGCTAGCCCTGAGAAAGGGTGACACCTTAGAAACTGCTAGCACAGAAAAGCGCTAATTGCTAGCTTGCAGGACTTTGAATGCTCTAGGACAAAGGGACTTCCCCAGCTCATCAGACACTCGTCTGTGCTCCAGGCTGGGACAATAGCAGGCTGAGACTCTCACCTGTCAAGTGTGAGGGACAATAAAACCTTCAATCAAGAGAGAGGCCCCTCATCCTGCTTCAAAGGAATTGACAGCTGCTTGCAGTTGGGGGAAAGAAAAAAAAATGATCAAGTGACATTTGGTTTTAAAAGCCTATTTTGTAACTGAACTTTAAAGACATTTAACTTTGCAGCAAGAATGAGGAAAAATATGAAAAGTTGGTAGTTCTAAATCTAATGTTGTGCTCTTTCTTTGAAAACTTGGTAGAACACATTACTGCATAAGGAACAGAAGTTATACAAATTGACAGATTACAGGGAAAGTATTGATTTTGCGAACATAACACTTTGTACACACATCCCAGGCGTAAACACACATCTGTGTACACAATCGGGGAATTTTAGGCCAAATCGTTCATGGTTAAAATTGCGAAAATGTAGCAGAAAGGCAAACCCAGGTCCCATAGACTTGGGGTTTGGATTGAATTATGATGCATAAAATATGTAACCTGTGCATCTGATTTTCTCAGAGGTTATAACTGCATAAATATGTATTTGTGGCAAAATTAGATTTTGCTTCCAGTAGCTAGGGGAGGTTTCTAGAGATTGTAAAAAATAACCCCATAAACATGACATCCTTTTCTGTGATCCAATCAGCTCTGGGAAAGGCGGACACTATGCTCTTGCCCAATCCTAGCATTGTGAGTGTGGGTAGTAAGCCTGCCCCTGCAATATACTATAGTTATGTCATCTGGCATGATAAATAAGGGACCCTGACAGCACAAAAACACACTGGGCCTCATTCCGAGTTGGGCGGTAAGGGTTTACCGGCACTGGTAAGGATGCAAGTGCCGGTAAACCCTTACCATCCTATTCTGTGGTCCCTTAGCCTACCCGTAAAGGACGTCTGGTCAGACCACTCCAATCGATTAAGTAAAAAAGTTTTGATTTAACCACCTTGGAGTCCAGGATGTTTTTCACCTCGAATTCAGGTTCTCCATCTATCAAGATAGGATCTGGTGGTTTGGTTAATCTTGTTCCTGGTTGAACTGGTTTTAAAAGTGAAACATGAAAGACAGGATGAATTTGCATATTGGAGGGTAATTCCAGTTTGACGGCCACCGGGTTGATAATGGCCTTAATGGTGTAAGGTCCCAAATATCTAGGATTAAAAGTCTGAGTTCCTTTCAGAGGCATGTGTTTTGTATCTAGCCAAACCTGATCTCCAATTTGGTACTGTGGAGTTTCACTTCTATGTAGATCAGCATTTTTCTTGTATTTCTCTTTTGCTTCCTTCAAATGTTCTGTCACTTCTTTGAAGGCTTGTGTAATAGTAGAATGTAAATGACTAACTGCAGGCATTTCTAAGTGCTGAGGCGTATCGAGTTCTGAGGTTCGAGGGTGGTGTCCATATATGGTATAAAAGGGGCTTTGTCTGGTTCCTGAATGTACAGAGTTATTGTATGCATATTCGGAAATCCATAAAATATCTTTCCAATTACTTTCGGTCTGGTGAAGCATGCAATGATGGTACTGTTCAAGGGTCTGGTGTGTCCTCTCCGTCTGACCATCTGTCTGGGGATGGTGACTGGTTGATAACCTTAAGTCGATCTGCGCCAATTGCCAACATTTCTTCCAAAAATGTGAAATGAATTGACTACCTTGGTCAGAGATCAATACAGAAGGAAACCTGTGTATTCGAACGATGTTTTCGAGGAACTCCTTCGACAGGACTGAAGCAGAAGGTAATCCCTTCAAAGGAATAAAGTGGGCCATCTTGGAAAAAAGATCCACGATAACTAGAATGGTGTTAAATCCATTACATGGAGGTAGATCAGTAATAAAGTCTAAAGATAAGGTGTGCCATGGTGTAGGTGGAATATCCAAAGGTTGTAAAAGGCCAGCTGTTTTTTTCTTCTGACTCTAGTTTTGGGCGCAAATGCCGCAAGACATCACAAATGACTTTATATCTTTTCGCCAGGTGGGCCACCAGAATTGTCTCTTAATTTTGGCTTCGGTTTTTGCGATACCTGGGTGACCTTCCATTAGGGAATCATGATAATTGGAGATGACAAGTTCCTGTAATTCCTTGTGTGGTAGAAATAGTCGTCCTTGATAGTAGGGTAGGTCATTGATGACTGAGTAATCCAGGCCTTTCTTTACCCAGTACTGCAGAGCTGCTGGATTGAAGAGTTGTTGGATTTTTAAATTAATTTCTTCTAGTGTCTGTAAAGTAGTTATGCCAAGAATTCTTTGTTCAGAAATTATAGGCACCGGTTTCTGGTTTGCATATGCTTCTTCCATTCCTATTCGGGATAAGGCATCTGCCTTTCCATTTTTACAGCCTGGTCGATAAGTGATCACAAAATCGAATTCGGCAAAGAATAATGGCCATCGAAGTTGGCGCGATGATTGGGCTTTGGCTGTTTTTAAATACTGCAAGTTCCGGTGATCGGTGATAACAGTAATGGTATGCCTGGCACCGAGAAGATAGTGTCGCCAAGCCTTAAAGGTGGATTTTATGGCTAATAACTCTTTATCGGTAACCGCATAGTTTAACTCGGGTGCTGAGAACTTTCTGGACCAAAATGCCACTGGGTGAAGTTGACCAGTTTCAGGATCCTTCTGGGACAGGACAGCTCCCATGGCTAAACTGGATGCATCAGTTTCCACTAAGTATGGAAGCTCTGGGCGTGGATGCTTTTAGACAGGCGCAGACGTGAATTTCGCTTTCACTCTTGGAAGGCCTTTTCAGCCTCTTCGGTCCACAAGAAACGTTTGTTCTTTCGCAAAAGTGCTGTGATGGGATGTACAACATGTGAGAAGTACGGAATTAATCTGCGGTAGAAATTGGCAAATCCGAGCATGCTTTGCACCCCTTTTAACTGAACTAGGTGATAGCCACTTGAGAATTGCATCCACCTTTCGTGAGTCCATTCGGACTCCTTTTGGAGTCAAGATAAATCCAAGGAATTCAACTTCCGTAACATGAAAAACACATTTTTCCAGTTTTGCATATAACTTGTGCTGGCGTAGTTTCTCAAGGACTGCACGTACGTGCTTAACATGGTCTGATTCTGAGGAGGAGTACACAAGGATATTGTCTATGTACACGACAACACAGACGTCAATGAGATCACGAAAGACATCGTTCATAAAATACTGGAAGGCTGCTGGTGCATTGCACAACCCGAAGGGCATCACCTGATATTCGAATAAACCGTACTTGGTGCGAAAGGCCGTCTTCCATTCGTCACCTTTCTTTACACGTACCAGATGATATGCCCCTCGGAGATCTAACTTAGTGTAGATACAAGCATCCTTTACTTGGTCTAGTAATTCGGGGATCAGAAGCAATGGGTACCGTTTTTTTACCGTAATCTGATTTAGTGCGCCATAGTCTATGCATGTTCTAAGGTCACCTTCCTTTTTTGGCACGAAGAACAAAGCTGAGGATACAGGAGACTTGGAAGGGCGAATAAAGCCATTGGCAAGGTCCTGGTCTAAGTATTGTCGTAGGTGAAGGTTCTCAGGTTCTGTAAGGGCATAGATCCTGCTACAAGCGGGTTGTGCACCGGGTATGAGATCGATTTGACAATCGTACGATCTGTGAGGAGGTAAGGTGTTTGCCTGTTCCTTTTGGAAGACATCCTGGAATTCTTGGTATTCTGGAGGTAGTTTCATTACTGCTGTGGTTACTGTGGCCAGGCCTGCGTTCTGATTTTTCTTTAGGTAACAGGTTTGTGCACAATCCGGGAAGGTTATTCTCTTCTCTCGCCAATCAATACAAGGATTATGTGTTTCCAACCAAGGTATCCCCAGTATTATTTGGAACTGTGGGGCTTTGATTAGATCAAACACAATAGTCTCTCGATGCCCATCCTGACCCAATAGTGTCATCTCTGCGGTGGAATGAGTTACAGGTACAGAGGCTATTTCAGTTCCATCGACTGTGGTGATGATATCTGAGGTGGTTTTTCGGCAGAGAGGTAGATTCATCCTGGAAGCCAATTCGTGGTCCATATAGTTCCCTACGGCCCGCTATAAATGTATGCCCTTACTGCGTGCATACGTGAGGGTTGTCTAGGATCAATTAGGACCATTGGTATGATCAGATGCAAGGTCTGAGTGTCCTTCTTTAAGCTCGGCAAGCGGATCTCTACGCTTGTCGGGCGTCGTCGTTTTCCGAATCAGGCTCTTTGGACTTTTATCAGCAACTCCTACCACCTTCTTGGGTGGTTTTATAGGGCAATCCCGTAGAAAATCTCCTGAGGTTCCACAGTACAGACACAATTGCATCTGTCTTCTTCTTTCCCTTTCCTTTTGAGTTAAGGGTCCTTTGACCCCCCCGATTTGCATAGGTTCCGATGCATCTGTTCCTTTGGGGGCAACGTTGGATTTAACCAATACCCGATTTTTGAACTTAGCTCGATCAGCCTTTCTATTCTGGAGTGGATGATCCAGCTGGACCACTAAGTCTGTAAACTCTGTGCAATCCTGAGGTGGGTACACAACTTGAGCCAAGACGTCTTTAAGTTCTCCCCCGAAGTCCACGATGAAACAATGTAATTCGTTTTTCCTCAGGCCATCCGGTTTCCACTATCAATCTATTGAAGGTTGCGATATAGGTTAGCAGATCCTGGTTACCCTGTCGTAGGGACAAAAGTTTGTTATCCAGGGCCTGTCCTTGGGAGTGCCGGGCAAATAGTGTTTCCATGCTCGTTTGAAAGCCCTGAAAATCCCGAAGAATTGGGTCATCCTGAGTAACTAGTGGAATTGACCAATCAGCTGCACTGCCGCTGAGATATGATAATACAAAGGCTACCTTGGCTTGATCGTTTGGGAAGGCTCCAGGTCGGCATTGGTTCATAAACACGGCAAATCTTTTGGGATCTCCAGAAAAGCGTTCGGGTGGAGCTAATGGAATATTTCCTGGTAGGTTTATTTGCACAGGGTTACTCGATAACACAGGAGCTGGGTTTCCCCCGGAACCAGGTAGGGGTGCTTGTCCAGCTTGAGTTTGCAGCAGTTGTCTAGCGAGATCATCTGTGCGCTCCTTCGATACAATTAGTTCTCTTCTGAGGGCATTAGTCTCTTGGCAAGCGGAGTGCACTTCCGCCCTAAGTTCCCCCAATAGTTGTGCCAGTTGGTTGGTTTCTGAGGTTTCCATAACGCCCGGGTGGGGATTTGTAGATAGGCTTTGCATTCTGTTACGCTCACCTGGCTCCCACAAGGGCATTAGTCGGACCCGGACTGCTGCGGCCTCCACCCACGTGATGCGTAGTGCAGCGATGACTGACTGGATCTGCCCTCCTAATCTTTTCTGCTTTGCCCGTAGAAATATTCTCCTACAAGTGGAGAGATAGATTTAGCCACTTGTGGATTCATGTGATAGCACCCCCACTGTCCTTCCCACTAATCACCTCCGAATCGCCCTCAACAATCTCACCTTATATTCTTGAAGGATGAGCCCTCCATCCTGCGAAGCACACAGGGGCGCGTTGATGACCAGTTACTTCACTGGCCTGAAGATATTGGAAGAGTTGTAGACGAATCCTGACTCCAAAAGGCCCTGGCGAAGAGCCCTAAGTATATAGTGCGTAAGAGTTCAAAATATCTGGAATTCATTCCTGTCCAATTCCTCTTTTATCTTGCAGCTTTGACCCGATAAGAAGATTGACAGCTGAAAGCGCTCCGGTAAAAGTCTGTGTTACCCAAAACTGTCCGGTAAATAATGCCAAGGGTTAAACTTGCTGCTTTCTCCTTATCTTACAGGTGCGGCATTAGAAGATGTGGCGTGCTGATGTATTATACCTCCGGTGGTAAAATCAGGTAAGCATATGGCGGCTAAAGAGATTGTCTCTGGCTGTTCTCTCTGCTCACCTTGTTGTTTCTTGTCCCCCTTAGGTGCCGGGATTCGGCGATGTAAAGATGGAGACAGTGCCGGATCGCCGAGATGCTGCGTGGAACGGTGAGTATGGCGCAGCGCTGCTGCTGGCGATGCGACGCGTTTAGAACAAAGTCTTTCCTCTGGTTTGAAGATGCGATGAATCCGGAATCAGGTAAGAAATCAGGTAATACTCTTGTTCTAATCTTTGCTTCTTTCCTTCTTTCTAGGTGCTCCAGGTTCGAGGCGGGCGTGGCAGAAGGCTGGATGCTGCTGCTTGCACGGTGAGCGTTACGCTGCTGGATGCAGAATAACGCGAAGCGTGTGCTGCTCTTCGGGTGTGGTTTAAATAGCCCCCAAAGTAGTCCCAGTAGGTATTCTTCCCCGACCACACCCGAGTAACAAAATAGTCCCTAAGGTAAAGTAATCCCTTCCAGGCCTCACATGGGCTTGGATCTTCTTGCAGCATGGTCTGCATCAGGTAAGTGTGCACCTATGAGCCTGGCGCCTAAGGCGCCAGGACTGATGTCCCATATGAGCCTGGCGCCATAGGCGCCAGGACTGAACCCAGACAGCCCCTAGCAGGGGTTGCTGGGTTTTCTCAAGGCGACATGATGCCTGCTCCCAGGGCTGATGGACGTGGTCTGGATGCCGGGGGTATGCATCATGACACTGATTCCATAGTTTTAAGTCAAGATGTTACAACGTATAGGCTAAGTTGAAAAACGATATTAAAAAAAAACTTGCTCTGCCAGTTACTAGCCCTGAGAAAGGGTGACACCTTATAAACTGCTGGCACAGAAAAGTGCTAATTGCTAGCTTGCAGGACTTTGAATGCTCTAGGACAAAGGGAATTCCTCAGCTCATCAGACACTCGTCTGTGCTCCAGGCTGGGACAATAGCAGGCTGAGAATCTCACCTGTCAAGTGTGAGGGACAATAAAACCTTCAATCAAGAGAGAGGCCACTCATCCTGCTTCAAAGGAATTGACAGCTGCTTGCAGTTGGGGGAAAGAAAAAAAAATGATCAAGTGACATTTGGTTTTAAAAGCCTATTTTGTAACTGAACTTTAAAGACATTTAACTTTGCAGCAAGAATGAGGAAAAATATGAAAAGTTGGTAGTTCTAAATCTAATGTTGTGCTCTTTCTTTGAAAACTTGGTAGAACTCATTACTGCATAAGGAACAGAAGTTATACAAATTGACAGATTACAGGGAAAGTATTGATTTTGCGAACATAACACTTTGTACACACATCACAGGGGTAAACGCACATCTGTGTACACAATTGGGGAATTTTAGGCCAGATCATTCATGGTTAAAATTGCCAAAATTTAGCAGAAAGACAAACCCAGGTCCCATAGACTTGGGGTTTGGATTGAATTATGATGCATAAAATATGTAACCTGTGTATCTGATTTTCTCAGCGGTTATAACTGCATAAATATGTATTTGTGGCAAAATTAGATTTTGGTTCCAGTAGCTAGGGGAGGTTTCTAGATATTGTAAAAATAACCCCATAAACATGACATCCTTTTCTGTGATCCAATCAGCTCTGGGAAAGGCGGACACTATGCTCTTGCCCAATCCTAGCATTATGGGTGTGGGAAGTAAGCTTGCCCCTGCAATATACTATAGTGATGTCATCTGGCATGATAAATAAGGGACCCTGACAGCACAAAAACACACTGGGCCTCATTCCGAGTTGGGTGGTAAGGGTTTACCGGCACTGCTAAGGATGCAAGTGCCGGTAAACCCTTAGCGCCCTATTCTGGGGTCCCTTAGCGGGACCCATAAAGAACGTCTGGTCAGACCACACGTCCTTAGCAGGTCCCACTAAGGGACCAGGGCGCCAATAACGGGCCCACTATTTGCAGGCTCGTAATTAGCGCCTTCCCCATTCCCATTGAGCCCTATGGTGGCTCAAATGGGAATGGGGAATGGTTTACTGAATGGGGACTTACCGGGTCCTTCAAAGTCCGAATGACCAGGTAAGTCCCCATTCAGCCAGACCGGACTCGGACCTGGGTTTGGAGGCAGCCATGGTGCTAATAGTACCATGGCTGCCTCCAAACTCGGAATGAGGCCCACTGATTCCTGACTTTCTTCCTGAATTCCTGTGTGACGCCCTATTTCTGATTTCTTCATCCTGCTTGATCCTGATTCCAGATTGTCCTTGCAGAGCCAGGGCCTATGCAATTCTGAACCCCTCTTCAGCCAGTTCTCAAATTCTAAAAATCCCAAAAACCCAAGAGAAGCATCCTGATCCAGTCTGGCTTGCTGCTACTAGATGCATGCCTGCTGCAAACTTAGTATCCAGTAACCTGAAGTGTCAGTCCAGTGCAATCCGGTGAGCAGAACGGCCCAGCTGATCCTGTCTCACCAGATTTGAACAGATGTCCTTGGTTAGACCCGATCCGTGTGATGACCAGAACCTTTGACGGTCCAAATCCTAAATTAAAGTGGACTGTAAATATTAATAGGAATCATAGAAACACCATAACATACCTTTCCTTGCCTTGTCCTATCCCAATCTCTAAACCATCCTATCCTTACCTTAATAACTTGTAGCATTGTCAGAATCCTTATTGCAATCCTGTTCTTGGTTTATCTTGCTAAGCGCCATTTCTTTAGTCATTTTTATCTTGTGTAAATCCTAAACTATCAATCCTATTTCGAGTGGTCGATCTGGTTCCGCCAGGGCGGGCACTGGGGATCTGGGGTTGAAGTCATGAATCAACTCCATAGCTTACTGTGTCCCTCTTTGGTATTCTAGCTAGAATGTTCTAGTCTAGAGTAAAACTATAGTAAATATTCTCTTGTCAAAATTTTCACTAACCGATTTTTCTAAAAACGCCTCTCATTCTACATTGCATATCTCCCCCAATTTAACAGCCAGAGACCTCATTTCAACTGCAAATTATACCTAAGACCTATAGCTACATCCCAACTCAAAAACGGTGAATTTTACCTGTTTTTATTAAAAACCATTTGGTTAATTTTAGACGGGAATCAACATTTTAGCAAAGTTTTACACGTGTCATTTTTATACTAAATTATTTTCAACCTTCCATTCAAATTCAAATTGTTTACTTTTGCTCAAACTATTGCTTATGACTGCTAGTATCTTTCCAATGTTGCCCCCATAGAAATATGTACTGATTTAATGATTTTTGCACATTTTCTGTGTTTTATTCAGCCATTTTCGAATGTCATTTTAAACCATGTAATGCTTTAAAATCTGTTTTTCTCTCTTGTTTGGGGTGGGAAGATTGTATTCGAATGTGTCTCTTGTTCCTTATTCCTGATTACCTGCTGCTTCCTTATGTCTATTTAGAATTGCTTCTTTGTGGGTTGAGGAATATTTCAGGGGGAAATCCTAACTTAAGCGCGATCTTTCCAAACAAGCCAGAAGTGTTTTTTTTCTCTGATGTTTTCCATCTGTGTTGCTAAAGTGTGAATGTAAGTGCATTACACACCTTCTTATCTGTTATTGTCACCACATTGGTGATTGCTGCCCCATATATTAAAACGCATATGTTTGATTTGAATTTTAAATAAATACATTTTACCTCTACCAACCAGCCTGATTCCTGGTCCATCGTGACCTGGTGTATTTGAAAAGGGGTGTGATATGAGTGGTGTATCACTCAAATATTGAACTTATATATGTAACAAAATAAGCATTTTGGTTGTGCGCTGCATACTCGACTGAGACCAGGGTATATCGCCTGATTGAAGTACTTAACAGGTTTGGGGGCTTGTGCCGTGATTTTGAGTTGATTACCACCTGTGACAGTCTGGTACAGCAGACTAACCTGCAGGGTAGTGACACTTTGCTTGGTTGGTGTACTGTGCAACACTGTACAAGCGCCTCCCAAAACAAATACTCCAAGACCAGGCCGTTCTGTAAAAGTAAAAGTAAATCAACCCCGAAATAATTAATATACAAACAACATTCTCTAAATGACTATCCCCGTAGAAATCAGTATGGCTAGGGAGCACCCCCTGCAGAAGCTTTTTGTCAGGGGTGAGTTGCAGGAACAGAATGAACATGTCTGGCTACAGGAAATCACGCAACAGGTCACTGCCATGGACCTGGATAAATGGCAGGACAAGGGCCCATTACACCAAGCTCCAAAAATTAAAGAGGAGCAAAGCAAAATTGCCAGAATTGCGGCATACCTACACCTGCACATAGGAGTGATACGAGAAAAGCAAGCTGAAAACATAGTTCTGGCAACGAATCAAATTGAATCACTAGAGAGAATCCAGAATGATCTAGACTCTGCAGAACAAAGGCTACAGAAGAGCCAAGAATTGGAGGCAGAATCTAAACAGTATGTCACAAAATTAAAAGAGGGTCTGGCTCTCCTACAGAAAGAGAATCCAGAGCAAGACACCCAATTACAGGCACTATAAGAGGAGTGTCACAAAAGGGTTGACTCTCTGCAACAGAGTCAACAGAAACTGGCACAACAATTAAATTATAATAGAGCCTGCGCAGAAAAAATAGTTACCCTAAAAAACCAGATAGAAACCTTGAAAGAGGAAAATAATAAATTAATTATGAGAGACATACACTCTCAAATAGAATTTGATGAAGAGCGCCAGAAATCCATTGCCATCAAAAAGCAAAGGGACAATCTGGTTGAACAGAGGGTGCCCTAAATCAGGAGAGCAACGCCTTAGGCCAGGAAGTAAGCCGTTTAAAATCTGAGTTAGAGGGAAGAAAGCTGACCCTCCAGGAGCTCAATGAATTAAAGGCAGAGTATGGGAAGCTACTGGGGCACACCAGATGGGTGGAGGAGGCTCTGGAAGAGAACACCCATACCAAAGAGGCTAAAACTCAGGAGGCGAGTCTCCTGCAGCAGAAATTGCCCCAGTATTCCCAGACCATGCAGGAAGCGCAGAGGGAGAATGAGGCCCTCTGTGAAAAGATCGATGAACTCCACCGACAAGTAGCAATGCAAGAGCGAATCATTGAGACCAGTAAGGCCTTGATAGAGGAACAAAAGGATCACATTTTTGCTTATCACCAGGAAATAGGGGCTGAAAAAGAAAAGGTAGAGAGGGACAGAGCAACCCCTGGTCATAACATAAGGAAGCCTGTACTCAGGGACTCAAACCCCTTCAATACCATGAACACTGCCAGCTTCATGTATACTGGCTCATATGAACCAGGGGACATGGAGATGGCAGAATTCAATAGGGTTGGTAAAATGGGACTGACAGATCAGCGCCCCTCGGAAATTGATGGACGGGCGTCCCTGTACAGATCCCCAAATGTTAGACATGATATCTCTGACCAGGAAGACTCCTATGAGGGGAGAGTCAGGGAATTGGATCCACAAAAATAGTGCCTTCCAAAAGATCAGTTTGTGAAATTTGGTGGGGAACTACAGGAAATAAAGCCCAAAAAGAGTATCCTGAATACCTCTACCCAGTTAGGGCAGTGGGGGGAGGGGGTAATCTGCCAATCCTGGGAGCAGGGGAGAGTCAGAAGACTCTTCTGAGCACCACAGGAATAGGGAAACTAGGCCCCAACATTCTGCAGGCCCTTCTCAAACTTGCAGAATAAGGGAGTGCCTAGAGGATCAAGAAGCCACCTCCAGTTCAGTGCCTCTAAGTCTGAGGATGAGTGGACTTGGGTGACTAAAACCAAGAAGGCAAACAAAATTAAGAGAGTTATGCAAAAAGATCCCCTTAGGCAGGACAAGGCCATTAGGAGTGTTATAACTCCCTATCATAAAAAAGCAAAGTCTTCTGTCTGGGAACACCTAGAATTATATGAACAAATGATGGAAACTTTTCTTATGAAGGACAGCCAGAATTGCATACAGTATGTGAAATGGAAATTCTCCCCTGAATACTCCAGTTTCTTTGCGGGACTGGAGGATCAGAGTCACTTAAGATGGTCCATCTTAAAACATTTCTCTGCACACAGAAACCCCCAAGAAGCCCACAAGGCGGCCTACAATCTGCAGTGCGGGGAAGATCAGGCCCCACAAGAATTTGTGCAGGAGCTCAAACTCGCCTTAGCGCAGACCACCAGGAGGGTGCGCACAGATAGTCAGGAGTTTATCATCACCTTCTTTCATGCACTCCCCAAATATATAATGACACAGCTGGTGAGGAACTTTCATGAGAAGAGATCAGTGGACTGGGTCATAGAACAGGCGACTCACATTTATGAGGTACAAAAACCGGCAGATAACAAGAACACAAACAAAAACCCCACACCAGCCAATACCCCTGCTGCTGCTAAGGTGGCGGAGGTGAAGGTTGCCCCCATTTTAGATCTGGAGATGGGGGGGGCCTAAAAATATACCTGTACAAAATCCATCCAATCAAAGAACCAGAAGGCCCTCGGGCCAATCCCAGACAGGCTGCAGTCAGGAGGGTAATCCCACAAATGGGATCCCTAACTCCCCTGATTACATCAGCCTCCGATACAATGGTAACAAACCCATCCTGGGGTATTTGTGCACTCCCCCAGCCCAGGGGGGGATCCAACCAGATAGATACCACCCCAGGAAACTTCCCTCCTAACTTTCCCCAGGAGGGCAGTAATCCCCCAAATGCTGGGTTGAGTTTATTTCCCTGGTGCCCTCAAAGCCCCAACCTTCAGAAACACCCTCCTTTCTTTCACCACTTTCCAGAGCCCAGACAGCCCAATCTGGGAGAGGGGAGAGTGGAGGGTTACCAAAATTCTTCAAACCCAGGGTACTATGGGAGAAGGGATAGTTACCCTTCCTGTGATTCACCTAGGATTGACCAGAGACCGCCATACCAGCTGGAACAGGTGTCCCAACTGGAGCACCAGGTCTAGAACCTTTCCCAGGATCTGGGTTGCATGTTGAGGGCTCAACAGAACCCTCAGATGAACATGGCAGCTCAGAACCCCAGAAACGAAGGGTCTGGTACTCCAGAACAATGACGGGGAGAGCATCCCAACAACTCACCGGTTCCAGAGGAGGAGGCACGGGGGGAAGGGAGTTGTAAAGCCTTAGAGGAAGCTTCCTTCCTCACTCATGTAAAGCCCCTGGAAACCCAGGATACCGGAACAAAAATCTCCTGCCCCCAAATACCTGCCACCCAAGGAACAGAGGGTGGGTAGGAGAAATAAAGAACCCAAAAAGGCTCATTTTGTGGAGGAGGTTAGTGTCCTCCAATTTGAAGGAGAAGAATCCTCAGTGGATTCTGGGAAAAAGTTATTCTCCTTCAGGGACGGGGGAACTCCTCTCAAAGAAAAATGGGTCCCATGAGATCCTAATGAAGACTGGGGGGATGTGGGGACTGAGTCAGAATCGCCCCTTATTCAACCCCAGAATGATGATCAAGGATAACAAACTGTCCACACCTATTCTGGTGACTGCCTCCAAAAAGGGGGGGAGGGGCGGCCCAGAACCAGAAAAAGGGGAGCCCAAAACTCCCCAAATATCCAACTGTCACATTTTTCTTGCAGATCCCCAAGCTCCCACACTGAATCATGCCTAAACTACCCCTGTGTCGGAGTCAAGAATCAGAAAATTGACCAACCAATTTGCCCAAAATGCACATTATCTTTGTCCCCTTGAGGAGAAGGAGGGAAGATTTCTTGCCCCGGTCCAAGTAGAAGGGCAATGTACAGTGTCGGCACTGGTGGAAAATGGATCCCAAGCAACTCTTCTGTCAAAGAGGGCCTTTGATCAGCTGAATTCAGGAAGGGGGAGGGATACCAGATCCCTCTCAACCCTCTTCCTGGCCAACTTCAGAACTTTGATGGGAATGAAATTCCTGTGGAGGGGACTGCGGATCTGGAAATTATAATTGGGCGACACAAGGTGAAACACCCGGTCATAGTTGTGACTCCGCAGGGCACACCCTGTCTACTGGGAAATGACATCCTGCAAAGGTTGTCCCCCCTAATAGAATGTGTGAACAAGGGCCTCTGGACTCAAACTAACCGGCCAATAAAATTAAAACATAGTGTCAACCATATTAGTTTAAATGGCGCATGCCACATGGTTGAACAAAAACATGATCATATAGAGTTCCATTTTCAGAACAACCAAATCCCTGACATGACAGTAATTGCTGTAGGACAACAAACTGGTGATGCAAACTCTGCTCCATTTCTGAAAATCAACCTTCCATCCAGTTTCAAGTGGCATTCCACACTGGAAGGAAATACTCTGAAATTCTATACTAATTCACAATCTGAAAATCCCAATTCCAAAGTCAAGAGTAATGAGAAACCAGCTCAAAGTTTAGCTGACATTTAGAAGATAAGAGAACAGCTATTCATCCCTATTCAGTTAAATGAGGGGAAGGAATCTGTTCTCGCCTGAGTGTGCGTGAACAACGGTAAGAGCTTCATCAGCGAAGCCATGTTCCGAAAGCTCGCAATTCCAAACATCTCCTGCCTTTCAGGTGTATGCTCAAAATTTCTACAGGTAACAAAAGCATAGTGCATAATTGTTGGGTCATGCGAGATGTCCCTGCTGCATTCTATTTAGGCAGTGACGTTCTCAATCGGTTTGCCATTAATTTAGACCCGAATTATAAAGCCTGGTCCTGATTAAGGGGTAATCCCATGGACTTTGATGATTTAGAAAAAACATTTTGGTATGCCCAATTGCTGCCGTATGCAGTTGAAGTTCAAATTGGAGAGGAAATCACCATCCCAGGAAGGACCCGACTATTCCCACTTGAATTAAAAATTAAAAGAGGACAGAAACTGCAAAATCCTGATGCATATGTACACCTTAACGCCCATCTCCAACAGCAAGGTTAGTCAATGTAGAACACAACACCATCCCAATAGTGATGGATAACAGCAACCTTAGGAGTATCACTCTGGGCGCAGGCACCCTTATTGGAATGGTGGTTGATGATTGACATTTTTCCATGGATCTAGGTAACGAACTGGTAGGACCAATCCCAATGACTATTTTGACAGTGATAGTGACAATGACCTAACACCAGACAGGATCTTCACCTAGCAAGGGAGGAATATCCTGGTGTACTCTTCCTGCCTTATGGTGAGGAAGAGGTGACCTGTGAAATCTGGAGGGATGAAGTGATTTTCCAGGTCCACAGGGACTGCCTCCCCTGCCTGAAACCCTCTGTCCAGGTCAATACTTTAACCAGGGACCTCTCCACCCAGCTGGAGGAGGCCGCTGAAATAGCCAAACCAGAAGTCTTTCCGGGCTTCAGGCACATGGTTGAAGAAAGAGTCAACCTAGCTGATGCCTGTGAGACTCTGGAGCAAAAGCAAAAGTTGAAGCAAGTTTTCTTAGATTTTCAGGATCGCTTTGCGGTGGACTCATATGACTGTGGTTGCACCGAAATCCATACAACAACAATGCCCACGGACCCTGGAATGACTCCAATGTTTGTATAGCAATATCGCTTGCCTCTCGCATCCATGGAGTCCCTGATGGAAATTATCAAATACCTTGAGTCCTGTGGGATTATTCATCCAGTCCACAGCACCTTTAATAATCTGGTGCTGGGGATTTTAAAACCCAATGGCCAGTGAAGACTCTGTGTTGACCTAAGGGATCTCAACAAATGGGTCCACATGTCCTGATGGCCTTTCCCCTACATTGACCAGGGGCTGGCCCCGATCCAGGGGTCAAAGGTATACACTGCCAATGCCCTGACCAATGGATACTGGACCGTACCTGTCAGTAGGGAGGACCAATACAAGCCGGCCTTTATCTTCTGTCGGCAGCAGTACACATGGACCCGGACTCCCATCGGATAAATCAACTCTGGCAACAAATGTAACATCTTCTTACACAAGGCAATGCCCGACTTGGGTGAAATGGGTAACCTGGCCTATGTAGATGATGTCCTGATCAAAATCTCAACTGTGGAGGAACATATAGCAGACATCTATTATGTTCTGACACAGTTGAGGGTTGCCAGAGCAAAACTGACCTTCCAAAAGGCACAGTGGTGCAGGACCCGTGTCAATTACTTGGGGCATGAGGTAACTCAGATCCCAGGAAAAGAAAGTAGAAGCACTCCTGAAATTAAAAGACCCCACAACTCCGCGTGAGCTAAGGAGCCTCCTTGGACTCACTAATTACAGTAGAAAGTTCATTGAGGATTACGCAGAGACCACAAGACCCCTGATCCATCTGTTGAAGGGGGGTGGTCAAGTGGGAGTGGGGTCCAGAGCAAGCCGAGGCAGTAAAGCAACTCAAAAGAAGCCTCTCACAAGCGCCTTGTCTAGCTTACCCTGTCAAAAACAAGGAGGTCTTCTTGGAGACATGGTTTTCGAATACATACTTGACAGCAGTATGATATCAAAAGCATTGCAAGGTCAATAAAGTAATCTCCTATGCAAGCAAGACTTTATCCTTTGTGGATGAAAAATTCAACGATTGTGAGAAGGCACTCCTTGCAACGTTGTGGGCATTAAAAAATAACCAGGGAAGAGGGCATCTATTGCTACATGCCAACCCTTAGTGCACTCCAAGGGGAGTTCAATCCCAAAAACATTAATGTTGCCGGCATGTGGGGTCTAATACAGGTCCCACTGCTTGCTGTTCAAAGTTTAGCGTATTATTATAAAGGCTTATATTAGGATTTCAAAATACAAATGTTCAATGAAGTTAAGATAGGTGTATAACCTCTAGTTAACTTATAGGTTGACAACTAATTGTTTGTCATGCACTTAATTCAGTTCACAAAATGTAACGAACAATTCCTTCATACAATATTTTACACCATAGAGAGTCAGAAAACCCTAAGTGGGTTATTTTAATCAACCAAAGTGTATAATTTTACAAAACCTTTTTTAGTGAACATAATCAAAGTCCCACCATAGTTGGTTTGTCTCACAAAATTTGTTTTAGTACATTCACAATTTGTAAGTGTTTTGTTTCACACATAGATTTGCACATAAATTTGCATTCGCAAAGTCGCTTTTCCCTGTATGTGATAATAACAAAATTAAATAATATGATGAAGTTCTTTGGTTCAAAGTCACCAATCCAAAGTAGCATCGGGATATTTCAATGTATTGCCAAAGCGTTTCGGACTTTACGCCAGTCCAACTTCAGAGCCAATGATACTATTTTTTCCAAAAGTTCTATAAATTCGTGATTTCAGTTCCTGAAGCAAAAAACATAGAAGGTATTCTACTATCAGTGTCATTACGCTGGGTCAATCTTGACAATCTCATCTTTAAGCCAATTATCACTTTAAGAGTTGCAACTCTAATAATTATAAACATAATACCCAAAGTACCTCTTTTATAGTGCCAATAGCACCTTTATCTTTGGTCTTTGGACACACCCTGTAGGTAGGATCGATTGTGCGTAGCTCGCTGTGTGTGTAGTCAGGTTTACCTCGAGAAGACTCTCACAAGAAGAACCTCTGGAGAAAATGTCGGTTCAGTGCATGTTTCTAGAGGGATTATAAATACATTTGTATGCCATCATTTATAAAATTGGTTCCTATGAAGAGACCCTTAATATTAATGGAGTGAACTGAATCATCCCTCACACCCTCCTTAGCTGGCAAGCTAGGCAGGGGTAATTCTAAAAATGACCGCCCGTTCATCCAGGGGGAACACATCATAGTGGAGACTCCACACCAACCTTTGCAATATCTCCAAAGTGACAGAATCCGGCCGGAAATATGAGAAATTCCACAATTACTTCCTGGATTCTGTCAATGCAAGCCTTTCCTGTGGAGGACAGATATGGCCAAAACAAGAAGAATCCCCTCACGCAAGGTCTGGCTGACTGGCATGATTGTGCCAGAGAAAACTGTCTCGAGGGTGAAAGTCTTAAAACCCAGGAAAACATGGAGGCGTACCTGAATTCCCTGCACAAAGTCTATGAAGAAGACAAGTGTGAAGGAATGCCCACTGTTTATGTGGATGGGTGATCCTATCAGGTTGACAACAGCGGGGAAAAGGAACTGGTGGACGGTGTTGGGAATGCCTGGGTGAATGATGCCCCGGACCCCTCCGCTGGGTACAAAGTTGGTCCCCGTAGTAGTCAGGTGGCAGAGCTGATGGCCGTTCTTCAAGACATCCTCACTACTGTCCAACACCAACTCCACAAACTGGTCATAATCACTGATTTTGATTATGTCCAGAACGGGTTCGTGGAGCACTTGGTTAATTGGAAAACCAGAGGCATGCTATGTGCTAACAACAAACCACTCAAGTATGGCAAGCTAATACCAAATATTGATGATCTGGTCACCTCTAGTGGGATGACCATCTGCTGGAAAAAGATCAAGGGTCATTCCAGAATAGAGGGACCAGACAAAACTGGAAATGACCTAGCTGATCAGCTGGCCAAACCTGGAGCCATCCAAGGGGATCTCCTTGAGATCGAGTCCCTGATGGGGGAAATTCAGGTCACTGCTATCAGTAAGTCCCAGACAAATGCTCACAATGAACTCTCAACTGCCCAATGGAGTAAGGAGACCCAAGATGCTGACTTAATCATGGCTCAAAAAGGGGATGCAATCATTGGCAACTTATCAACACATTGAGGACCCTGAACACTTTCCCCTGATGGATCCCGATTGCATTGGGAAAGAGGACCTCAAAGTGTTGATGAAATGCCCAAAAATGTTACGAATCCAAGACGGTTTGTTGGTAAGGAGATCCATATCTGGCTGTGACCAGTGGGTTGTCGTTACCTCTTTCTGAAGCCTGATGCTAAGTCACACCCATGATGCGGCCACAGCCGGTCATCAGGGGTTCCATACTACATTAGAAATCTTGCACGAGGTTGCATATTGGCACAAATGGGGCAGGACCTCGACAAATACTTAAAGGGGTGGTATCTTGTGTGTGCACAATTTCAGCCAACATCACTCACACACCGAGCTCCCTTCCAAAAGAGGGGGATGACACTGCCTTGGTCAGATTTACAAGTAGATTTCATCGGGCCCATGATTCGCTCCTCTAGGGAGAACAAGTCCATGTTAATTGTAACATTCTTGTTTACTAAATGGGTGGAATGTCTCACAGCCCCAAATTTCAAGGCAGAACAGCAGGTGCCCTGATGATCAATCATATCTTTCCATGTTTTGGACTACCCCAAAGGATTGAGTCAGACCAAGGTAGTCACTTCAGTGAAGTGATGACAAAGATGTGGGAGATACTTGGGCTAAAAAGAAAACTACACATTGCATACCGCTGTCCTCTAGTGGTGGAGTTGAGAAGTACAGTGAAACTATTGTGAGCATACTAAAAAAGTTTGTGGCAGATTCTGGGCCAAGTTGGGACATCCAATAACCACTTGTCGTGATGGCCATCAGATTTACCCTGTCTTCTGCAACTAATGTGTCTCCATTTGAGCTGATGACTGGACGAAGGATGGTGCTATGCCAGCATCTGCTCTATAGAACACAAGAGCAGACATTGATAAATGCCTCCACAACTCATGAGTATGTTGAGAATCTGAGAAAACACCTTCATCATGCTTTTGCATACGCTCAGCGGAATCTAGAATGATCTGCAGACAGCATGAAGACCAACTATGATCTAAAGCCAACCAAAAAGGAATACCAAGTAGGAGACAGGGTCTACTTGTACAATTTCCAAAGTGTCAGAGGTAGCCTGGAATATTGCCCACGTAGTGTAGCTGATGATTTCTACCCAATAATATAACCCTTTGTATGGTATGAAAAACCGATACCAAGGGATCTAATACTTGGAATAATGGACCCAAAAACGTGCAGCAGACCTCCTACAACTGGAAAGGAATTTGTAATTAATAACAATCCTTTCTCTGTAAACCGTATGCAAGAGAATACAAAATCAAACCCCACCTGAATTGGGTTAAAGAAGAACACTATGCTTTGTGGGCAATGGAGTGCGTTTCAACAGGTGTCAGTGGAATTCTATAACATCTAGTGACAAACAAGAAGGTATAGAGTGAGGATTAATGAAAGAGTAAGACACACTAAAGATATAAAGGAGTGCAGTCAGAGTAATCTTACCGTTTGCTGATCTGAGGCATTTTTCCAGGTGCAGCAGAGAAGTGGAATGCTATGTGTAAGTTCAGGAAGCACCCGGGAGATGACAGGACTATACCCAATGGAGCATGTATGCCTAATTTGCCTTGAAGTCCTTTGACACAGCCGACAAAATGAGGACGCGCCTCACACAGCCCCCTCCAGGTACACAGGAAGTCTCTAGTCCGTACTGGGCTATTTGCAAGGAGATGGGCTTCTGGACTTACTACGTAGAGGTTTACCGTTGGAGAATTGCAAGACTGCTATGCGCTGGAAGGTAAGGATTCAAGTTGGATAAAACAGTCCGTGAGACAGTCCGGGTCAGCAACGGGTTGGGCAGAGAACCATCCAAGGAAGAGACAAAAGCAATCTGTAAAGCGTTCCACGTCAGCAACAGGAGGACTTTGAAAGTGACTAGGATGAATGAAGACGTTCCGAAGAGGAAATGACACTTCAGCAACGGGCAAGTAAGGCAGAAACAGGAGGGAACAAGAACGAAGCACAGGAATATTGTTCACCTAGGCGATGGCAGAAATGAATCCAAGCAACTCATAACAGACAGGGATTAAACAGAAGGAAGTCCAGAGTGCAGGCTAGAGTCGAGAAAACCAGAAAGTACAATAAGGCAAAGTCAAGACGTAACACACTTCAGCAAAATCAGAAGCACTGAACCAGTAGCAAGGGGCCGTAAGTCACATGACTTGAACGTGCATGTGACGTGTGATACACTAATGTTTATGCCCCAGTTTCCAAGGTAACTTCCACCGAGTATGGAAAGGCATAGGCTTCTTCTTTGCTAATACAGTAGTATAGTGAATGCCTTGCCGTGATAAACCATGTTTGTGTTGTTTAGCAAGAGACCGTAAACATGAACGTGTGACTGGTCTTGGAACACAGGAATCCCAAACTTGGGGAAAATGCAAAGTGAAACAGGTGGTACCACCTGGATTCCTGACAGTACCCCTCCTCAAAGAAAGCTTCCCCCGACGGGATGACCAGAATTCACATAACAAAGCGGGGGCATGGATGTTGACTAAGGGTTCCCAGGTCCGATCTTCCGGATCATAACTTTTCCAATCAACCAAAAAGAGTCGTCGGCCCCTCTGTACCTTGGGATCAAGGATCTGCTTGACCTCGTATTCATCAGACCCGACCACAGGTAGGGGATAATCAGGGACCAAGAGCCTAGTACCCCCATGAAAAGACTTGAGAAGAGAAACGTGGAACACAGAATGCACGTTCCAAGAAGCTGGTCGCTGAAGACGAACAGCCACAGGATTGATCACCTCAGTAATCACAAAAGGACCAGTGAAGTGAGGTAAGAGGGACTTATGACCAGGTAGACGCAAGTGTCTCGTGAATAACCAGACCTCAATACCTTTCTTGTACAAAGGCGATTTCAATCGATGAGCATCAGCATAGGACTTGATGCGACGCTGAGCTTCCAATAAATGTTGCCTGATAACAATGTGTAGTCTAGCAAGGGACTGAACACATGATTGGGCAGCTGGATTACTAGAAGGCATCATGAGTGGCAATGGCAGAGTGTGAGGGTGAAATCCATACAGAGCAAAGAAAGGCGTGGAACTGGTGGCTGTGTGCAAGGTGTTATTATATGTGAACTCTGCCATAGCCAACAACGAGGGCCAGAACTCCTGATGTTGAAGCAAGAGACACTGCAAGTACTGCTCCAAAGATGCATTGACTCGTTCCATCTGCCCGTCAGTCTGTGGATGATATGCACTTGAATACCGGTCATCAATACCCAAAGAACCAGTAACTGCCCTCCAGAAATGTGAAGTAAATTTAGACCCACGGTCGGTTACAATGATGCTGGGTAAGCCAAAACACCTGTAAACATGGGAGATGAACAAATCAGCTAGCACAGGAGCTGTTGGTAAGCCTCAACAAGGAACGAATAAAGCATATTTAGTCAGATAGTCCACGAAGACCCATATAGTGTCATAACCCTGTGTGGGGGGCAGCTCCACAATGAAATCCATAGATAATATGTACCAATGAATCTTAGGTACAGGTAATGGTTGCAACAGCCCCATAGGTTTAGCATGAGAGACCTTACCCTGCGCACATACCGCACAAGATGTAATATACTGTTTAGTGTCTGTAGTCATATTTGGCCACCAACACCATCTGTGCAACAGTTCCAGGGTCTTTCTCGTACCAGGATGTGCTGAGACTTTAGAATTGTGACACCACTGTAATGCCATAGACCGAGTGGTATCATTTGGCCAATAGATCTGATCCTGAACATAAGACAAGGACTGAATGACTTGAATACCTTCATCCTTGATGGTCTGTCTGTTCTGTTCCACCCAGGTAAGCAACTGCATCCTCAAGGACAGATTAACGTGCAACCATAGACTACCTGATGCGGAAGCAACAGAGTTCCCTGACTGAAACTTGGAGAACCATCCCCTGATATGCGTGACAAGACGTCTGCTTTAGTGTTTCTAGAACCAGGACGATACGTGATAACAAAATTGAATGCAGAAAAGAACTCAAGCCAACGTGCAAGCCTGGCTGTGGTACATCATACAGATTGTAAGGCTACTACATTGCAGTGATCGGTGTATACCTGGATTGGTGCCAAAGTACCAAGTAAATGGTGTCTCTAGACCAAAAAGGAATCCCGAACGGCCAACAACTCCCTCTCAGTGATAGTGTAATTCCGTTTGTTTGGGCTAAGTTTAAGTGAATGGTATGCCACCGGATGTAAAGCATTTAAGTCTTTACAGTATTGTGATAATACTGCACCAAGAGCGGTGTCAGAAGCATCGGCCTCAACCACAAAAGGTTGTGTCGGATCTGGATGTTGCAATACAGGAGCTGCTGTGAAGGCCAATTTGAGCACCTCAAAAGCACGATTAGCTGCAGGATCCCAATGGTAAGCCTTCTTGCTACTAGTAAGAGCAGTGAGAGGAACCGCAATCTCAGAAAAAGACTGCACACAATGCTTGTAGAAATTAGTGATCCGAGGAAGGACTGCAAAGACTTTAGATTCCGTGGAACCGGCCAATCAAGGACGGCCTTGACCTTGGTGGTACTCATTCGTATTCCTTAGCCTGTGATCTCGTATCCAAGGAATTCAACAAAGGTAACATGGTATTCACACTTTTCTAGCTTTGCCTATAATGTGAAATCACGCAAACACTGCAAAACTTGATGGACATGACGGACATGGGTCTTGTAGGAATCAGAGTAGATCAGTATGTCATCCAGATAAATGACAAGAAAGGGATCCATCATGTCCCTGAAAATATAATTGACAAAGTGTTGAAAGGTTGCAGGAGCGTTACAATGTCCGAATGGCATTACAGAATATTCAAAGAGGCCGTACTTTGTTTTGAACACTGTTTTCCACTCGTCTCCCTCTCTGATTCTCACCAGATTGTAGGCTCCTCGAAAGTCCAGCTTGGTAAAAATCTTAGACAAGCCTAACTGATGCAGTAGTAGAGAGATTAACGGAATTGGGTACTGATTGCGAATGGTGATGACATTCAAAGCACGATAATCAATGCAAGGCCGTAAATCACCTTCTTTGGTTCGTACGAAAAACAGTGGAGAGGCTGCTGGAGAACGGGAAGCACGTATAAAACCAGATTGCAAGGATTTTTCAATGTATTGCTTCAGGACAGCATCCTCCTTTAGCGTAAGGGAGTTAATACGACCTGCCGAAATCTTAGTCCAGGGACCAAGTCAATGGGGCAGTTGTATGGTCTGTGTGAGGGAAGACTCTCTGCACCTTTTGCGTTAAAAAACGTCCTGGAAATCAGAGTATTCCTTTGGCAGCGGAGTGCTAGTGATGGCCCCACAGAGGACAAAACCTGCAACAGCGGTCGACATGGAGTACTTGGATCAGTGTTAGTGGATGAACAAACTGCCTCACAGTAAGCAGACACAAATTCAACTTTGCCCGACCTCCAGTCTACTACTGGGTTGTGACGTCCTAACCAGGGTAACCCCAATATCAGCCGGTATTGTGGAGCGGCGATTAGGTCAAATCATAAGGGGCCTCATTACGACTTTGGAGGTAGTCATGCCCTTAATAAGGGCATAGCTGCCTCCAAAATCGTGTCCGGGTTCCCTGAATGGGGAAATACCAGGCCATTCTGAGTATGGAGGGCCCGTTATTTCCTCCTTCAGGGGACCCGGGCCTGGTCCTTCCTCATTCCCATTCGAGCCCTCATAGGATGAATGACAGCTCCTGTCAAAAGTATCTTTGCAAAAATCAACCAGGGGCTTTGTTTTCATTTTACACAGGAAACTTGTCTATTTTCTTTGCAAAAATATAAGAGAATCAGCTGTTCAGAGAAAGACTCTAAATAGATCCCTGCTCAATGTATCCATGCTCTAAAACTGCTGGCACAGGAAAGCGCTAATTGCTAGCTTGGAGGACTTTGAATGCACTAGGAAAAAGGAACTTCCCCAACTCATCAGAAAATCGTCTTTGCTCGAGGCTCGGACAATAGCAGGCTGAGACTCTCACCTGTCAAGTATGAGGGGCAATAAAACCTTCAATCAAGAGAGAGGCCCTTCACCCTGCTTCAAAGGAATTGACAGATGCTTGCAGTTGGGGCTTAGAAAAATTAAAGGATCAAGTGACATTTGGTTTTAAAAGCCTATTTTGTAACTGAACTTTAAAGACATTTAACTTTGTAGCAAGAAAGAGGAAAAATATGAAAAGTTGGTAGTTCTAAAACTAATGTTATGCTCTCTCTTTGAAAACTTGGTAGAACTCATTACTGCATAAGGAACAGAAGCTATAAAAATTGACAGATTACGGGGAAAGTATTGATGTTGCGAACATAACATTTTGTACACACATCCCAGGGGTAAATGCACATCTGTGTACACAATTGGGGTATTTTAGGCCAAATCTTTCATGGTTAAAATTGCCAAAATGTAGCAGAAAGGCAAAACCAGGTCTCTAAGACTTGGGGTTTGGATTGAATTATGACACACAAAATATGTAACCTTTGTATCTGATTTTCTCAGACGTTATAATTGCATAAATATGTATTTGTGGCAAAATTAGATTTTGGTTCCAGTAGCTAGGAGAGGTTTCTAGAGATTGTAAAAATAACCCCATAAACATGACATCCTTTTCTGTGATCCAATCAGCTATGGGCAAGGCGGAAACTATGCTCTTGCGCAATCCTAGCATTATGGGTGTGGGTAGTAAGGCTGCCCCTGCCATATACTGGCTTGATAAATAAGGGATCTTGACAGCACAGAAACACACTGATTCCTGATTTTCTTCCTGAATTCCTGTGTGGCGCCCTGTTCCTGATTTCTTCATCCTGATTGATCCTGATTCCAGATTGTCATTGCAAAGCCAAGGCCTATGCATTGCTGAACCCCTTTTCAGCTAGGCCTCAAATTCTAAAAATCCCAAAAACCCAAGGGAAGCATCCTGATCCAGTCTGGCTTGCTGCTACTAGATGCATGCCTCCTGCAAACTTAGTATCCAGTAACCTGATGTGTCAGTCCAGTGCAATCCGGTGACCAGAGCGGCCCAGCTGATCCTGTCCCACCAGATTTGCCCAGCTGTCCTTTGTTAGACCCGATCCGTGTGATGACCAGAACCTTTGACGGTCCAAGTCCTAAATGAAAGTGACTGTAAGTATTAATAGGAATCATTGAAAACCATAGCATACGTTTCCTTGCCTTGTCCTATCCCAATCTATAAACCATCCTATACTTACCTTAATAACTTGTAACATTGTCAGAATCCTTAGTGCAATCCTGTTCTTGATTTATCTTGCTAAGCGCCATTTCTTTAGTCATTTATATGTTGTGTAAATCCTAAACTATCAATCCTATTTTGAGTGGTCGGTCTGGTTCCGCCAGGGTGGGTGCTGGGGATCTGGGATTGAAGTCATGAATCAACTCCAGAGCTTACTTTGTCCCTCTTTGGAATTCTAGCTGGAATGCTCTATTCTAGAGTAAAACTTTAGTAAACATTTTCGTGTCCAAATTGAGTTGCTTTTCTGTTTTCACTACCTGATTTGTCTAAAAACGCCTCTCATTCTACATTGCATATCTCCCTCGGTTTAACAGCTAAAGACCTAATTTCAACTCCAGATTATACCTAAGACCTATAGCTACATATCTGTTGGACTATGCCTGATTAGGAATGGCCTCTAACGGGTTCCAATACTTGTACAACAAACATACAGAGACACACACTTGCACCCATAACCACCAGTGCCTCCAGGTGGGGCATTATCTGACAATATGTCTGAGAGTAGATGTGACACAGGACCATGGTACCCTGGTGGATGCCATCCCTCCGTGACATATAATCACCACAATTTGATTTCCCAGATGAGATCTAACCAGTACAAGCTAAACGGCATGGTACTTATGTGCACATACATAAGTGTAGATTAACATGTGCTGTAATTCTGTACTGTGACCATCCTACAGAGGTCGGTATATCACATCATGGGGACCGAAATAAACATAGCCTTGCACCTCAAGCTATGTGACTAACTGATTGGCAGTAGTCACACGGTCACGTGCATGCAGGCCTCCAATCTCATTCCAAGATGGTGGGCGGATCCACAAATGCCTCTATTGAGCTGTCTGCCGTGACATACACTGAAACAACAACAGAATTTCCGGATTACTTGATTCCCCGCAACACTGTTTGTGCCACCTCGCGCTCTTCATTCAGCCTGTAAGCGCTCCCAACATTGGTTCTCTTTGCGAAGAGCCCTGCCTTCCCACTTGGAAACCGCATTAACTCTCGATCTGTGTGTTTCCTACAGAACAAATTATGTGGGGTGACACCCTGATGAGTAGTTACCACACGTAAGACGAGGTAGCCTGACATTCTCCCACATCATCTGCTTATCTCAGACGAGGTCTACATTATGTAGTTTGTGCATTCGAGATCTGCTTTTGGATGTTAGCTATCTAACCTAACTACCATATCATTGCTTCCCGTAGTGCTGTACATATATTGAGGATATGGCAATCAAGTACTGAAGATCCAATTACAGAGCAAACACAGAGCCAAGAAACAAGCTCTCAGCACTGAGGCTTGCTATCAGGGTATGACTCACCAATAGTATGAGCGGATATCACCCTGCATGGTCTCTAATCACTTGTTTGGCTACGGTGCTCACGACATGAGTGCAATATGACCCCACGACTCTGGGTTATTACTGAACTTTCCCCACCCCACATCCCCCCCTACTTGTTGTGTAGTCTGGTGCAACACAAGGACACATAAGGTAGTCCTTGTATCTATGACATCCCCATTTGCTTTTGGGACTGTGAATGTACACACTTTCTAGCACCCAGTTACTAATATGTACAAGTGCTACACAGAGGATAGACCTCCCCTCTGATCTACCTGTATGTTTCCTCCTTGGGAACGGAGGTGCTGCCTCGATATCAGTTGATGGTCCACAGAAGGAGTGACACCTATGCATACAATAACTGGTCCTGAAGAAGATGACCCAAATGAATATGGTCATCGAAACCAGTCGACCAACCAGCGCATCAAGTTTCTCATGTGCAGGACGATGCCTAGCTAAACAACCAGTGCACATTTAACATTATTTCTCTGCGTAGACATGCCTCTAGGTTTGTTTGTTTCCCTCCATAGAAGGTCTATTGTTTTATCAAGATCAGAATAAGTTCGGAACAGGCAGGATTACTATACTATGTGGTGAATAAAACACAGACATAAATTCCTAGTAGTAGTACCCAGTCACAGACGGGAGAGACACAGTTAGATGTATAGTGCCTCGATATAACATCTGTATACTTGTATCCGTTTTTTTTAACCACATATAGAATTTTAGGTATATGCGTATACTTGTTGGGTAGGGAGAGCCCCTCCGCTATCCCTTTTAGATAGGCGTTACAGACTGTAATGTTATGGAGAGACCTATGGAATAGGGACAGGGTGTTTTTCTTTGTAGGGACAGCCTGAATGTGTGTGGTGTTCTCTGTAATTTAAGAGAGGATTTTCCTCCTTAGTGACAACATGTGCTCCTAATACCATTCTCTATAGAGAGAGCAGCCATCACTTCTAGAAATCCTATTTTCACTCTATTGAAGGGAGATAGCAAAGCTGTAACTCCAGCAATAGTTCAATCGGGTATTTGTTATGTTCCTGAATCCAAAAGAATGTTCACAAGAATGAAGGGGGGCGGTTTAAATCCTAGCAGAGGATTGGATCATTTTGAAATTTGGCAAGGTTTGTTGTCGTGATAGCCAGTAAAAGGATGTTGCAGTAATCTAATTTAGACAGGATGAGGACTCGTGCTAAAGTGAGGTAGTTCTGGGAAGTGAGGAATTGATGGCTAAGTGAAATAAGTTTTGTGGTATAAATGGTAGAAGATGCCAGAGCGTTGATGTGCTTGGTCATGGAGAGATTAGTGTCTAGGTAGACGTCAAGTGTTTTACTTGTTTCAGGACTGGGATGGATGTACCATCAATGTTTATAGCAGAATAGCTATCATCTTGAGATTTTAAGCGAGCGGGGATCCTACGGTGAGGATCTCTGTTTTCTCATTGTTCAGACATAGGCTATGGGTGGACATCCAATTTTGTACAATTACGTATATCTTATTGATAGTGGCAGTGTCTTGTTTGTTGGCATCTGGGGAAAAGTGGGCATTTTCCAGTCTAAGTCACAGCTTGCCGTGATCTACCAGGTCAAAAGCCGCTGATAGTTCGAGCAGAACTACCATTCCTATGTTACCCGAGTCTCAGATGCTATCCATCTGGACTTTTAAGTCCAGTAGCGCTGTTTTGCTGCTATGTTTGGGGCAAACACCTGATTGTCTGGCTCTTAGTAGGTGGTTACTTTCCAAGTAATGTTGGATTGAGGGCAGGCTACTCGTCAATTATATTCAGTAGGAAAGGGACAGTGGTGATGGGGCGATAGTTGGTAGTGACAGTGGGATCAAGGGAGGGTTTCTTAAGTAGTGGGGTTACCTAGGCCGATTTGATGGTAGGTGGGACTGCTTTTGAGGCAAAGGCACCATTGATAAAGTTGGTGATAATGGGCACTAATGCTGGTGCACATACTTTGACCAACCAGGTGGGAGCAGCTGTCACCTTTGCAGTTGGATGGTTTGAGGGTAGTGATGGTGGCCAAATCCTTTTCTTGGGAAACTTTGCTGAATTTGAATTGGGACACAGTGGGAACAACATTAGTGCTAGGTAGGGGAGAGGGTATACTTTTGTCGGCTAGTACTTTTTTCTTGTTCTTTATTTTCCCTTAGAAAGTGACCGTTTTGAGTGCCAGGGCATTTTGAATGGTTGTACACCAGGCTTTATCTGTACAGGCAACTGATACTTTGGGGATGGGTGATTCTAGTTCCTTAAGTATGGAAATCATTCTTTGGTACTTGAAGAGGCATTTGAAATGCGGGCATTGAGGGAGTTTGCTTTGTGTGCTACCTCTGCTGATTTGTAGGTTTTATTAGCTAGAGCAAACGTGTTGGAAGTGTTGGTGGACGGGTTCTTTTTATGGAGGTGTTCCAATGCTTTTTTGCTGCGGAGTAAGGGTGTGAGCTCTTCATCAAACCAAAAGTTCTCTCGCTTCAGTTTGTGTGGTGTTTTGGGGGTGAGTGGGGCTAATGTGTCAAGGATGGATTTTAGACAGGTATGATAGCGAGTGGAGATACTGTCAGGGTTGGTATCTATGGTGCAGTAAGTCTTGAGCGCATCTGTGAGTAAAGGGAACAGATTTTCTGCAGTGAGTTCTACAGGTGTTTATGATGGAAATAGGGCTTAGGGTGGTGGGTGGAAGGGCCTGCACCTTAGTGGTGAGTAGGTCAAATCATATTAGGAAGTGGTCGGACCAGGTAACTTTAGTGATGGATTCTAGGATTATAGTTAGTTGGACATAAGAATCCAGTTCAGGATTCTTCCTTTAATGTGTACAGGAGAATTGATAATTTGTGTAAAGTGCATGTCATGGAGGGAAGAAGTGAGAGCAGTGGCTTTGTAGTCTGATTTATCATTGAAAACAAGGTTGATGTCACCAAGGTTAATTCATTTGGGGAGTGGTTTCAAGAACGGAGAGATGTGTAGGTCGGGATTGTTAGTGTTGTTACGTTGTCTATAGATGAGGAGGAAGTTGAGTGTGGTTTTACGGTCAGTGGATAATTTCAGGAGCAAGATTTCATAACATGGAATCGGATCTATAGAGCATGGTCTAAACTGCATGCTGGTTTTTGAGATTACTGCTACTCCACCCCCTATGGTGTCCTGGTGGTCTGTCCTGAAGATACTGTCATCAGGAGGGATGGCTAGTGTGAAGCAGGACCTGATGCTGGGTGTAGCCATGATTCTGTGATGGCTAAGTAATCCAGTTGACGATTTAGTATTGGGTCATGGATGTCAATGGCAAGGGCTCCTATGGTGCGAGCGTTAATCAGTGCACAATTAAGTTTATTGCTAGTGTCTCCAGTGTAGGGCAGGGGGACTGTATCATGAGTGGTAGGTATGGATGGGATAGGGTCCTTGTGTGGTGTCCTATGCTACTCCAACTGTGGAGCGGGTGTTCACTGTGTGCTATAGTAGTGGGTGTACTTAACGGAGTGGTGTTGAACATATGTGGTGGGGGGTCAGTTGATAAGTGTGTTTGTAGTTCTGGCGTGTGCGTGATGAGAGTCTAGCTAGTCTGGCTAATCCTAGTGCCGCTATTGCAGTATGCTGGAGAGGTGCTAAACTTCTGGATCTAAGGCGCGCAAGACAGGTTTGGCCTAGGCGGGGAGTGGTGGGCTCAATGTGTACTTTTATATTGGGTAAAGAGTAAAGGCATTGTGGGAGGGATATAAGATTGAGTATCTGTTTAGGAGGGGTGTTATGCAGGTGGTTTTTGGACTATGCACAATGGGTAATGTCGCAGGCATGAATGAGTGATTCCTTATTTGCACAAAAGTAAGTGGTTGTTTGACATTGGTAGGAGTGAGAGAGTCAGAAATAGTGCTAGATGCTTGGGTAACGGTTGTGTGAGTATTGGGGCGTTCAGAGGCTACTGTGCAGTTAGGTTTAAAATGTCTGGTCCGAGACTCAGGTAGTAGTGTGTAGGGCATTGCAAAGGTGGGTGATTTAGGGAGGAACAGTGTCGGGCATGGGCTAAGGAGGTGGCGTGGGTAGTAAATGGGAGCAAGGCCATTTACAACCTGTATGTTGGAGCCAGCAGGACAATGCAATATGAATGGCTTGCCTTGGTGCGAGATGTCCCTATGGGCAAAGGTTTCCGCTAGCATATATACGCCCTAAATGGGCCAATCCTGCTCATGGAAGCTGGGGGAATTGTACATCAAAGTGTCCCCATGTTAATTATTTACCTTCATATCTTTCCCTTTGTCCTACATTTGTCCTTGAAGTGCCTGTTCCTAGCCCTAACCTATGCAGAAGCTAGTTTCTCCACCTGGGGGAGGTTTCAGATTCCCATCCAGAGTACAAAGGGTTTGCTGGGTTTAGCTGACTACATGTGTTTTCTGGGACTGCTTCAAAGGCAGGAACCTGCAGCATATGCCACTTTCATCTGTATGTCAAAGTGGAAAGCCATAGTGGAAGTATAAAAGTACTCTCAGCAAATACGGCGGTGGCTGTTTAAAGCAATTACCTCATAAATCACTAGGTAAATATACAGATTAAACATCATAAAGGTGGTGCAAGTAAAAGTTAAGAAAACTCTTCTAGCAAGGCATTAGCTCTTGGTAGTGATGCAGTGGTCCCGTGTTTCTTGTGGTGTAAAATTGTATTGAGAATAGGCATAGTTTGACGCACTTCAGGGAACTTGCAGGCTGGTTGCTGCATAGAAAAGGCACACATGTAGCAAAGTACGTCTTTTAGTATAGTGCATTAGTTTCACAACACTTATATTATTAGGTATATTTATGTAGGTTAGATATATTGCAGTGATGTAGATTGAGCTTTATTCAGTGTAGTTGGTAGTTGTTGTAATGAACAAGAGGTCTGCCATGTTAGAGTAGGCCATTCTTAAAGGCTGCAGAGTTTGTCATTGAGCATGCTAGGATTCATTCCTGAGCTATGATCATTTAAGTGAATTTTGTTTCTGCTATGAGGCAGAAAGCTCCAAGTAGCCAAGGTCAAGATGGAAAGGGATAATGAACAGTTTCCAGATAATTGTTGCGAGGGGGTCATTTGTCAGGAGTCTGAACCAAGATTTGAGACAACAGGTGCCTTCCCAGTTGATAGACAAATGAATACACAATGGCTGTAAAGGACAAAGTGAGGTACGTGAGAAGGCCCCCAGCAGGCAAAATAAAAATTGGTGTTATCTTTGACTCCTCTCTCTCCTCCTCTCCTCACATCACGGACCTTGCCAAGAAGTCCTACTTTCAGCTGTACCTCCTTAGAGGCCTTCTCCCTTTCCTCACCTTCCCCAAGAAACTCCATGTTTGTGAGTTCTGGCTCTCTCTAGGCTGGGCAACTGTAACAGCTTCTTCCTTAATCTGCCTAAATCCTCTCTTTGCCTGCTTCACCTAATCCAGAAAAGGACTGCAAGACTTATCCTTGGCTTCAAGCCCAGGGACCGCATCTATCCAGCCCTAAATCTCTCCACTGGCTTCCAGGTGCTGTGAGGATCATGTTTAAGGCCTTCTGCATCACCCGCAAGGCTTTCTGGGGCCGCTGCATCCATCTCTCTCTCTCCAAATACCTGCCCTTCTGTCCTCTAGCTCCAACTCTCTGCAGATCATACATTTTTCCAAGCAGAGAGTGGAGGGGTATATATCTCTCGTCTGCAGGAGCCTCCCTTTGGAATGCCCTCCCTGCCCCTCTCAGATTTGAGCCAGATCTCTTTAAATTCCATAAGCATCTCAAGACCCTTCTTTACTCTTCTTCCTTCCCTCTCCCTCTCCCTCTCACCCGCTAATATTCTCCTCTGCCGCATTGACTGCATACCTGGTTCCTTCTGATTCATACATGGAACCAGGCCCTACTTGCCCAGTCTACCCCAGCACTTTAGTCTCCCCTAGTCCCCTCCACCCGGCACTTGCCCTACCAGGCTCCCTCACCCTAAACTAGGCTGGGCCTGCACCCCCTATTTATCCCATCAGCCCATCCTCGGACCTTCATTCCCCTGCACTCTATGCATTACCCTGACACTTGTCCATCAGGCCTCACCTTAGCACTCTCCTAGTCCAGGGGCCCTCTTCCCCCCTTCCTCCACTCCCCAAGTACTTGAGTGCTCTCCACTCCGACCTGCACTTCCTTTCCCTCTTTGCATTAGCGCATTATGCTCTGACCGGCACTTCCCCCTCCTCCCCACTCTCCTGCACTATTTGTCTCTGCACTTGCAATATCCAAATGAAACAAGGCCTAGTACGACAATTTATTTTATTCTCCATCTGTCCCCTCCCCCCGTCTGTCTTGTTGCACCTAGAAACACCCTTTGCTGTATAGGCACATTATAAATACCCAATACGTTAAATTCAATGTAATTAAGCTTTGCCAAAACGGAGAGCTAGGTTGTGAGCACAGCCCCCACCCCCCCCCCAACCCCCTGTTGATGGTAGGCCACTTCATGCAGTGATAAAGTGCCTTGGTAAAACAAATAAATAAAAGAGATTGATTTCTAGTAGCAGGATCCCAGACACTGTTTTTCATGCAGCTGTCCAATGTGAAAAGATAACTAGGAGTTTGCATCCACAGTTGGCAACATTTAATGAGACGGGAGTCGCAGTTTGAGCAGGTGCAACGGGGCTGGAAGCCAAGAGGAAGGGATTGTGGTGTTCCATGTGATGCAACAAAGTTTTGACCTCAGTGATTCCCACTCAAAACATGATTTGTATGTCCCATTGGGATACTACAGCCCCAGCTTTATTATACAGGCAAAACAAACAACATAAATACATTCAGGTGCATGTGGCAAAATAAATTTGGCATGGGTTGAACAAACAATCAAAGTGCTTAAAACTACTAAGTCTGACCCTGGTATACCCCTCTTTGCCTATACTAAATCTACCTCTATAGGAAATCTAGTTAGCCAAAGCAGATTTGGCAACCCTTCTGTGCCGAAGACCAGTATTACTAGTCTATGGGGCCTTCCTCCCATCAAAGGTCATTATCCTTGTGGACAATGTGTGGCTTGTAAAACCACATCCAAATCCCATGAAGTCAAGATAGGCTGCGATATAATCTGGACTCAGAAATCTTTTTCTAATTGCAATACTGACCATGTAGAATACATGGTCACATGCCCTTGTGGTCTCCACTAGATCGGAAAGACCAATCGGAAAATCAAAATTCTAATTAATGAAAGTTGCATTAAGAATAAAACCCTCCAGGCACCCATGGTAAAACACTTTGTTAATAAAGCCCACAACTTCGACAGCTTTACTTGGACAGTATTGCTGGTGGTTAGAGCTGATACTTTAGCTATTCAAAATTCGAAACTTCTACAAAAAGAACAACAGCTTATTTTCCAAACCCGTAGTGATCTTCACGGGCTTAATGACGCAATTGAGTGGCATAAAATTAAATAAGTTTAGTCAGTGCATGTATCCTTCCAATGCTGACTTTGTCTCGTGCCATATGCTCTTTCAACACTAGGGGTCTGAGTTCCAGTTACAAACCTAGCTTGTCCATAGACACTAACATAGGACTTTGTTTACTTCCTGTGGGGCCCTCTCCATGATGGCAAAATAGTTTGCTTCTTTTTCCCGTGGGCTGCTGGGTAAAATCTTTTTTTAAAACACACGCAATTTCCTGCTACAGCCTCTAGGGGCTGTTTTCACTCCACCTCCGAAGACCAACCCTTTCGGACCTACCTCCCAGCTGATCGCGGGACACGCCAGACACACGTTGGATTCATGTGAGTGCAGATAAGCACTAATACGCGGTACATTTCACCTTGGAGACGTTTGTTCGTCTTCGTACTGTTTTACTCGGCATTAGCCACTGAAGTTTTGTGAATTAGCTTCCTGTTGTCATTTGGCACACCAGATTGTCCATTCTTTCAAAGTTCTGCTTTTCTAACCACGTTTTTACTTTTTTTTTTTTTTCTCTGTAGCGGATTCTATCCCTCACTCTGGCTCTGTCTATTCCTCTCTAACCCGGATGGAGAGTAGTGAATAGTACAACGTTCTGAATGCATATCCTGCCTAGACTATATCTATTTTGTCCTGGCGTCAATTGCCTTACCTGACGATAAAAGACACTTTTGAGTCTCCTTTCTTTGCGTTCTCTTCACGGCTGCTCCGAGCCTCCACGGTACTAAGGGTTCTGTTTAGTTTTTACAGTCACGATCCTTTGGGAATCTTTTTAATCTTTTTAACCCCATTCTGGGGGATACTTGTGTGACCTGCTCGTCCCTTTTCTAATATAATCCTGATACTATTTGTAAGTTGACAAATGTGTGGTCTAGATGTGAACACACACTCATTTCTGACAGTTAGCTGATGTGGGCTCTAATGAGTAGGTTTTGATATGATGTGTATGTATCTCCACATATGTGGTGGGGGGTCAGTTGATAAGTGTGTTTGTAGTTCTGGCGTGTGCGTGATGAGAGTCTAGCTAGTCTGGCTAATCCTAGTGCCGCTATTGCAGTATGCTGGAGAGGTGCTAAACTTCTGGATCTAAGGCGCGCAAGACAGGTTTGGCCTAGGCGGGGAGTGGTGGGCTCAATGTGTACTTTTATATTGGGTAAAGAGTAAAGGCATTGTGGGAGGGATATAAGATTGAGTATCTGTTTAGGAGGGGTGTTATGCAGGTGGTTTTTGGACTATGCACAATGGGTAATGTCGCAGGCATGAATGAGTGATTCCTTATTTGCACAAAAGTAAGTGGTTGTTTGACATTGGTAGGAGTGAGAGAGTCAGAAATAGTGCTAGAGGCTTGGGTAACGGTTGTGTGAGTATTGGGGCGTTCAGAGGCTACTGTGCAGTTAGGTTTAAAATGTCTGGTCCGAGACTCAGGTAGTAGTGTGTAGGGCATTGCAAAGGTGGGTGATTTAGGGAGGAACAGTGTCGGGCATGGGCTAAGGAGGTGGCGTGGGTAGTAAATGGGAGCAAGGCCATTTACAACCTGTATGTTGGAGCCAGCAGGACAATGCAATATGAATGGCTTGCCTTGGTGCGAGATGTCCCTATGGGCAAAGGTTTCCGCTAGCATATATACGCCCTAAATGGGCCAATCCTGCTCATGGAAGCTGGGGGAATTGTACATCAAAGTGTCCCCATGTTAATTATTTACCTTCATATCTTTCCCTTTGTCCTACATTTGTCCTTGAAGTGCCTGTTCCTAGCCCTAACCTATGCAGAAGCTAGTTTCTCCACCTGGGGGAGGTTTCAGATTCCCATCCAGAGTACAAAGGGTTTGCTGGGTTTAGCTGACTACATGTGTTTTCTGGGACTGCTTCAAAGGCAGGAACCTGCAGCATATGCCACTTTCATCTGTATGTCAAAGTGGAAAGCCATAGTGGAAGTATAAAAGTACTCTCAGCAAATACGGCGGTGGCTGTTTAAAGCAATTACCTCATAAATCACTAGGTAAATATACAGATTAAACATCATAAAGGTGGTGCAAGTAAAAGTTAAGAAAACTCTTCTAGCAAGGCATTAGCTCTTGGTAGTGATGCAGTGGTCCCGTGTTTCTTGTGGTGTAAAATTGTATTGAGAATAGGCATAGTTTGACGCACTTCAGGGAACTTGCAGGCTGGTTGCTGCATAGAAAAGGCACACATGTAGCAAAGTACGTCTTTTAGTATAGTGCATTAGTTTCACAACACTTATATTATTAGGTATATTTATGTAGGTTAGATATATTGCAGTGATGTAGATTGAGCTTTATTCAGTGTAGTTGGTAGTTGTTGTAATGAACAAGAGGTCTGCCATGTTAGAGTAGGCCATTCTTAAAGGCTGCAGAGTTTGTCATTGAGCATGCTAGGATTCATTCCTGAGCTATGATCATTTAAGTGAATTTTGTTTCTGCTATGAGGCAGAAAGCTCCAAGTAGCCAAGGTCAAGATGGAAAGGGATAATGAACAGTTTCCAGATAATTGTTGCGAGGGGGTCATTTGTCAGGAGTCTGAACCAAGATTTGAGACAACAGGTGCCTTCCCAGTTGATAGACAAATGAATACACAATGGCTGTAAAGGACAAAGTGAGGTACGTGAGAAGGCCCCCAGCAGGCAAAATAAAAATTGGTGTTATCTTTGACTCCTCTCTCTCCTCCTCTCCTCACATCACGGACCTTGCCAAGAAGTCCTACTTTCAGCTGTACCTCCTTAGAGGCCTTCTCCCTTTCCTCACCTTCCCCAAGAAACTCCATGTTTGTGAGTTCTGGCTCTCTCTAGGCTGGGCAACTGTAACAGCTTCTTCCTTAATCTGCCTAAATCCTCTCTTTGCCTGCTTCACCTAATCCAGAAAAGGACTGCAAGACTTATCCTTGGCTTCAAGCCCAGGGACCGCATCTATCCAGCCCTAAATCTCTCCACTGGCTTCCAGGTGCTGTGAGGATCATGTTTAAGGCCTTCTGCATCACCCGCAAGGCTTTCTGGGGCCGCTGCATCCATCTCTCTCTCTCCAAATACCTGCCCTTCTGTCCTCTAGCTCCAACTCTCTGCAGATCATACATTTTTCCAAGCAGAGAGTGGAGGGGTATATATCTCTCGTCTGCAGGAGCCTCCCTTTGGAATGCCCTCCCTGCCCCTCTCAGATTT
Organism: Ambystoma mexicanum; assembly: GCF_040938575.1. Lineage (NCBI taxonomy): Eukaryota > Metazoa > Chordata > Amphibia > Caudata > Ambystomatidae > Ambystoma > Ambystoma mexicanum. Next base: position 836,423,962 of record NC_090935.1, on the reverse strand, counting down.
GAGCCAGATCTCTTTAAATTCCATAAGCATCTCAAGACCCTTCTTTACTCTTCTTCCTTCCCTCTCCCTCTCCCTCTCACCCGCTAATATTCTCCTCTGCCACATTGACTGCATACCTGGTTCCTTCTGATTCATACATGGAACCAGGCCCTACTTGCCCAGTCTACCCCAGCACTTTAGTCTCCCCTAGTCCCCTCCACCCGGCACTTGCCCTACCAGGCTCCCTCACCCTAAACTAGGCTGGGCCTGCACCCCCTATTTATCCCATCAGCCCATCCTCGGACCTTCATTCCCCTGCACTCTATGCATTACCCTGACACTTGTCCATCAGGCCTCACCTTAGCACTCTCCTAGTCCAGGGGCCCTCTTCCCCCCTTCCTCCACTCCCCAAGTACTTGAGTGCTCTCCACTCCGACCTGCACTTCCTTTCCCTCTTTGCATTAGCGCATTATGCTCTGACCGGCACTTCCCCCTCCTCCCCACTCTCCTGCACTATTTGTCTCTGCACTTGCAATATCCAAATGAAACAAGGCCTAGTACGACAATTTATTTTATTCTCCATCAGTCCCCTCCCCCCGTCTGTCTTGTTGCACCTAGAAACACCCTTTGCTGTATAGGCACATTATAAATACCCAATACGTTAAATTCAATGTAATTAAGCTTTGCCAAAACGGAGAGCTAGGTTGTGAGCACAGCCCCCACCCCCCCCCCAACCCCCTGTTGATGGTAGGCCACTTCATGCAGTGATAAAGTGCCTTGGTAAAACAAATAAATAAAAGAGATTGATTTCTAGTAGCAGGATCCCAGACACTGTTTTTCATGCAGCTGTCCAATGTGAAAAGATAACTAGGAGTTTGCATCCACAGTTGGCAACATTTAATGAGACGGGAGTCGCAGTTTGAGCAGGTGTAACGGGGCTGGAAGCCAAGAGGAAGGGATTGTGGTGTTCCATGTGATGCAACAAAGTTTTGACCTCAGTGATTCCCACTCAAAACATGATTTGTATGTCCCATTGGGATACTACAGCCCCAGCTTTATTATACAGGCAAAACAAACAACATAAATACATTCAGGTGCATGTGGCAAAATAAATTCGGCATGGGTTGAACAAACAATCAAAGTGCTTAAAACTACTAAGTCTGACCCTGGTATACCCCTCTTTGCCTATACTAAATCTACCTCTATAGGAAATCTAGTTAGCCAAAGCAGATTTGGCAACCCTTCTGTGCCGAAGACCAGTATTACTAGTCTATGGGGCCTTCCTCCCATCAAAGGTCATTATCCTTGTGGACAATGTGTGGCTTGTAAAACCACATCCAAATCCCATGAAGTCAAGATAGGCTGCGATATAATCTGGACTCAGAAATCTTTTTCTAATTGCAATACTGACCATGTAGAATACATGGTCACATGCCCTTGTGGTCTCCACTAGATCGGAAAGACCAATCGGAAAATCAAAATTCGAATTAATGAAAGTTGCATTAAGAATAAAACCCTCCAGGCACCCATGGTAAAACACTTTGTTAATAAAGCCCACAACTTCGACAGCTTTACTTGGACAGTATTGCTGGTGGTTAGAGCTGATACTTTAGCTATTCAAAATTCGAAACTTCTACAAAAAGAACAACAGCTTATTTTCCAAACCCGTAGTGATCTTCACGGGCTTAATGACGCAATTGAGTGGCATAAAATTAAATAAGTTTAGTCAGTGCATGTATCCTTCCAATGCTGACTTTGTCTCGTGCCATATGCTCTTTCAACACTAGGGGTCTGAGTTCCAGTTACAAACCTAGCTTGTCCATAGACACTAACATAGGACTTTGTTTACTTCCTGTGGGGCCCTCTCCATGATGGCAAAATAGTTTGCTTCTTTTTCCCGTGGGCTGCTGGGTAAAATCTTTTTTTAAAACACACGCAATTTCCTGCTACAGCCTCTAGGGGCTGTTTTCACTCCACCTCCGAAGACCAACCCTTTCGGACCTACCTCCCAGCTGATCGCGGGACACGCCAGACACACGTTGGATTCATGTGAGTGCAGATAAGCACTAATACGCGGTACATTTCACCTTGGAGACGTTTGTTCGTCTTCGTACTGTTTTACTCGGCATTAGCCACTGAAGTTTTGTGAATTAGCTTCCTGTTGTCATTTGGCACACCAGATTGTCCATTCTTTCAAAGTTCTGCTTTTCTAACCACGTTTTTACTTTTTTTTTTTTTTCTCTGTAGCGGATTCTATCCCTCACTCTGGCTCTGTCTATTCCTCTCTAACCCGGATGGAGAGTAGTGAATAGTACAACGTTCTGAATGCATATCCTGCCTAGACTATATCTATTTTGTCCTGGCGTCAATTGCCTTACCTGACGATAAAAGACACTTTTGAGTCTCCTTTCTTTGCGTTCTCTTCACGGCTGCTCCGAGCCTCCACGGTACTAAGGGTTCTGTTTAGTTTTTACAGTCACGATCCTTTGGGAATCTTTTTAATCTTTTTAACCCCATTCTGGGGGATACTTGTGTGACCTGCTCGTCCCTTTTCTAATATAATCCTGATACTATTTGTAAGTTGACAAATGTGTGGTCTAGATGTGAACACACACTCATTTCTGACAGTTAGCTGATGTGGGCTCTAATGAGTAGGTTTTGATATGATGTGTATGTATCTCCACATATGTGGTGGGGGGTCAGTTGATAAGTGTGTTTGTAGTTCTGGCGTGTGCGTGATGAGAGTCTAGCTAGTCTGGCTAATCCTAGTGCCGCTATTGCAGTATGCTGGAGAGGTGCTAAACTTCTGGATCTAAGGCGCGCAAGACAGGTTTGGCCTAGGCGGGGAGTGGTGGGCTCAATGTGTACTTTTATATTGGGTAAAGAGTAAAGGCATTGTGGGAGGGATATAAGATTGAGTATCTGTTTAGGAGGGGTGTTATGCAGGTGGTTTTTGGACTATGCACAATGGGTAATGTCGCAGGCATGAATGAGTGATTCCTTATTTGCACAAAAGTAAGTGGTTGTTTGACATTGGTAGGAGTGAGAGAGTCAGAAATAGTGCTAGAGGCTTGGGTAACGGTTGTGTGAGTATTGGGGCGTTCAGAGGCTACTGTGCAGTTAGGTTTAAAATGTCTGGTCCGAGACTCAGGTAGTAGTGTGTAGGGCATTGCAAAGGTGGGTGATTTAGGGAGGAACAGTGTCGGGCATGGGCTAAGGAGGTGGCGTGGGTAGTAAATGGGAGCAAGGCCATTTACAACCTGTATGTTGGAGCCAGCAGGACAATGCAATATGAATGGCTTGCCTTGGTGCGAGATGTCCCTATGGGCAAAGGTTTCCGCTAGCATATATACGCCCTAAATGGGCCAATCCTGCTCATGGAAGCTGGGGGAATTGTACATCAAAGTGTCCCCATGTTAATTATTTACCTTCATATCTTTCCCTTTGTCCTACATTTGTCCTTGAAGTGCCTGTTCCTAGCCCTAACCTATGCAGAAGCTAGTTTCTCCACCTGGGGGAGGTTTCAGATTCCCATCCAGAGTACAAAGGGTTTGCTGGGTTTAGCTGACTACATGTGTTTTCTGGGACTGCTTCAAAGGCAGGAACCTGCAGCATATGCCACTTTCATCTGTATGTCAAAGTGGAAAGCCATAGTGGAAGTATAAAAGTACTCTCAGCAAATACGGCGGTGGCTGTTTAAAGCAATTACCTCATAAATCACTAGGTAAATATACAGATTAAACATCATAAAGGTGGTGCAAGTAAAAGTTAAGAAAACTCTTCTAGCAAGGCATTAGCTCTTGGTAGTGATGCAGTGGTCCCGTGTTTCTTGTGGTGTAAAATTGTATTGAGAATAGGCATAGTTTGACGCACTTCAGGGAACTTGCAGGCTGGTTGCTGCATAGAAAAGGCACACATGTAGCAAAGTACGTCTTTTAGTATAGTGCATTAGTTTCACAACACTTATATTATTAGGTATATTTATGTAGGTTAGATATATTGCAGTGATGTAGATTGAGCTTTATTCAGTGTAGTTGGTAGTTGTTGTAATGAACAAGAGGTCTGCCATGTTAGAGTAGGCCATTCTTAAAGGCTGCAGAGTTTGTCATTGAGCATGCTAGGATTCATTCCTGAGCTATGATCATTTAAGTGAATTTTGTTTCTGCTATGAGGCAGAAAGCTCCAAGTAGCCAAGGTCAAGATGGAAAGGGATAATGAACAGTTTCCAGATAATTGTTGCGAGGGGGTCATTTGTCAGGAGTCTGAACCAAGATTTGAGACAACAGGTGCCTTCCCAGTTGATAGACAAATGAATACACAATGGCTGTAAAGGACAAAGTGAGGTACGTGAGAAGGCCCCCAGCAGGCAAAATAAAAATTGGTGTTATCTTTGACTCCTCTCTCTCCTCCTCTCCTCACATCACGGACCTTGCCAAGAAGTCCTACTTTCAGCTGTACCTCCTTAGAGGCCTTCTCCCTTTCCTCACCTTCCCCAAGAAACTCCATGTTTGTGAGTTCTGGCTCTCTCTAGGCTGGGCAACTGTAACAGCTTCTTCCTTAATCTGCCTAAATCCTCTCTTTGCCTGCTTCACCTAATCCAGAAAAGGACTGCAAGACTTATCCTTGGCTTCAAGCCCAGGGACCACATCTATCCAGCCCTAAATCTCTCCACTGGCTTCCAGGTGCTGTGAGGATCATGTTTAAGGCCTTCTGCATCACCCGCAAGGCTTTCTGGGGCCGCTGCATCCATCTCTCTCTCTCCAAATACCTGCCCTTCTGTCCTCTAGCTCCAACTCTCTGCAGATCATACATTTTTCCAAGCAGAGAGTGGAGGGGTATATATCTCTCGTCTGCAGGAGCCTCCCTTTGGAATGCCCTCCCTGCCCCTCTCAGATTTGAGCCAGATCTCTTTAAATTCCATAAGCATCTCAAGACCATTCTTTACTCTTCTTCCTTCCCTCTCCCTCTCCATCTCACCCACTAATATTCTCCTCTGCCGCATTGACTGCATACCTGGTTCCTTCTGATTCATACATGGAACCAGGCCCTACTTGCCCAGTCTACCCCAGCACTTTAGTCTCCCCTAGTCCCCTCCACCCGGCACTTGCCCTACCAGGCTCCCTCACCCTAAACTAGGCTGGGCCTGCACCCCCTATTTATCCCATCAGCCCATCCTCGGACCTTCATTCCCCTGCACTCTATGCATTACCCTGACACTTGTCCATCAGGCCTCACCTTAGCACTCTCCTAGTCCAGGGGCCCTCTTCCCCCCTTCCTCCACTCCCCAAGTACTTGAGTGCTCTCCACTCCGACCTGCACTTCCTTTCCCTCTTTGCATTAGCGCATTATGCTCTGACCGGCACTTCCCCCTCCTCCCCACTCTCCTGCACTATTTGTCTCTGCACTTGCAATATCCAAATGAAACAAGGCCTAGTACGACAATTTATTTTATTCTCCATCTGTCCCCTCCCCCCGTCTGTCTTGTTGCACCTAGAAACACCCTTTGCTGTATAGGCACATTATAAATACCCAATACGTTAAATTCAATGTAATTAAGCTTTGCCAAAACGGAGAGCTAGGTTGTGAGCACAGCCCCCACCCCCCCCCCAACCCCCTGTTGATGGTAGGCCACTTCATGCAGTGATAAAGTGCCTTGGTAAAACAAATAAATAAAAGAGATTGATTTCTAGTAGCAGGATCCCAGACACTGTTTTTCATGCAGCTGTCCAATGTGAAAAGATAACTAGGAGTTTGCATCCACAGTTGGCAACATTTAATGAGACGGGAGTCGCAGTTTGAGCAGGTGCAACGGGGCTGGAAGCCAAGAGGAAGGGATTGTGGTGTTCCATGTGATGCAACAAAGTTTTGACCTCAGTGATTCCCACTCAAAACATGATTTGTATGTCCCATTGGGATACTACAGCCCCAGCTTTATTATACAGGCAAAACAAACAACATAAATACATTCAGGTGCATGTGGCAAAATAAATTCGGCATGGGTTGAACAAACAATCAAAGTGCTTAAAACTACTAAGTCTGACCCTGGTATACCCCTCTTTGCCTATACTAAATCTACCTCTATAGGAAATCTAGTTAGCCAAAGCAGATTTGGCAACCCTTCTGTGCCGAAGACCAGTATTACTAGTCTATGGGGCCTTCCTCCCATCAAAGGTCATTATCCTTGTGGACAATGTGTGGCTTGTAAAACCACATCCAAATCCCATGAAGTCAAGATAGGCTGCGATATAATCTGGACTCAGAAATCTTTTTCTAATTGCAATACTGACCATGTAGAATACATGGTCACATGCCCTTGTGGTCTCCACTAGATCGGAAAGACCAATCGGAAAATCAAAATTCGAATTAATGAAAGTTGCATTAAGAATAAAACCCTCCAGGCACCCATGGTAAAACACTTTGTTAATAAAGCCCACAACTTCGACAGCTTTACTTGGACAGTATTGCTGGTGGTTAGAGCTGATACTTTAGCTATTCAAAATTCGAAACTTCTACAAAAAGAACAACAGCTTATTTTCCAAACCCGTAGTGATCTTCACGGGCTTAATGACGCAATTGAGTGGCATAAAATTAAATAAGTTTAGTCAGTGCATGTATCCTTCCAATGCTGACTTTGTCTCGTGCCATATGCTCTTTCAACACTAGGGGTCTGAGTTCCAGTTACAAACCTAGCTTGTCCATAGACACTAACATAGGACTTTGTTTACTTCCTGTGGGGCCCTCTCCATGATGGCAAAATAGTTTGCTTCTTTTTCCCGTGGGCTGCTGGGTAAAATCTTTTTTTAAAACACACGCAATTTCCTGCTACAGCCTCTAGGGGCTGTTTTCACTCCACCTCCGAAGACCAACCCTTTCGGACCTACCTCCCAGCTGATCGCGGGACACGCCAGACACACGTTGGATTCATGTGAGTGCAGATAGCACTAATACGCGGTACATTTCACCTTGGAGACGTTTGTTCGTCTTCGTACCGTTTTACTCGGCATTAGCCACTGAAGTTTTGTGAATTAGCTTCCTGTTGTCATTTGGCACACCAGATTGTCCATTCTTTCAAAGTTCTGCTTTTCTAACCACGTTTTTACTTTTTTTTTTTTTCTCTCTGTAGCGGATTCTATCCCTCACTCTGGCTCTGTCTATTCCTCTCTAACCCGGATGGAGAGTAGTGAATAGTACAACGTTCTGAATGCATATCCTGCCTAGACTATATCTATTTTGTCCTGGCGTCAATTGCCTTACCTGACGATAAAAGACACTTTTGAGTCTCCTTTCTTTGCGTTCTCTTCACGGCTGCTCCGAGCCTCCACGGTACTAAGGGTTCTGTTTAGTTTTTACAGTCACGATCCTTTGGGAATCTTTTTAATCTTTTTAACCCCATTCTGGGGGATACTTGTGTGACCTGCTCGTCCCTTTTCTAATATAATCCTGATACTATTTGTAAGTTGACAAATGTGTGGTCTAGATGTGAACACACACTCATTTCTGACAGTTAGCTGATGTGGGCTCTAATGAGTAGGTTTTGATATGATGTGTATGTATCTCCACAGAGGGTGCATTTTGTGCTTGAAGAAGGAACATTGTCCAGCTTTTCCCCTATCCTACTTCTACCCTAAAGGCTAGGTCTACGATGTATTTGTTTCTCTAACTACCAAGCCCATTCAGATTTATTCTGTCTTCTCTTTATAAAACATGCAGATTTACAGAGTGCATTTCAATGTTTTTCACCAGCACCTTTTTTGGGTTAAGCACTTTAGAATAATGAAGTGCTGCAGTGAATGCTAAAAAGAAAGTGACGGATCAAAATACTCCCTCCTGAAGAAAGTTCTCAAGAAATTACATAAACTGAAACATGTCGAGGCATACTACCAGTGATTAGATCTACTGGTCTATGTATTTGGGTCGTCATTGCCCGAGATTTCTCCTCTCCTGTATATACTACATTAATGTGTTAATAGCTGTGTACCTAGTCCATTGAACGACTAGAGATGAATTGTTACAATTTAATTGTGAGCATTTAGCTTGGTTTCACTTGCACTTTTTTACTTGGTTTTAACATGTGTATGTTTTTTATGATTTTTTTTACTAATAAAATTTGTATTTTGTGATAATATTTAGCTTGCTGCTGTTTACTTTTTCTCTACCTTGTGCTTTTGTATTTTGTCTCTATAATCCCTTCTTGAAGGTAGAGGTCTTTTTACTACCTTAGGGAGTAATTGTTTCGAAGGGTTTCCTTCCTATATATGATGACCACACCTGGACCTGTGCTCAGTCGCAACCAGGCAAGAACCATGCTGCACAGGGCTTCTTTAGTCTCTTTTCCTTCGATTTTCTGAATGTTAGTTATAATGAAGTTTCTCTGGTCCATTACAAAGTGATATATATTTGTGTCCTTTATTATTGGCATTTGTGACTTTTTTACTTGTAGATTCCATGAGAGTACCATCTTAAGTTTGGGGTTAATCAGAGGCTTTGTTAGGGGGGGGTTTAGGGGGCTATAACCCTGGGTCTTTTGGTTGTAGCCCGGGATGGAATCTCAGGGGCTACAACCAAAAGGCTAGCTAGCCCAGGGTCCCGACAGTCCCAACATTAGTGTAGCCCCAGATCTTTTCCAAACCTAGCAACACCCCTTGGGTTAATAGTTATAGGCTGTTTGACCTCTTTGTAGCCATAATTAGAGTCAGGTAGCAATAAAAGTGGATAGGTTTCCTGTAGTGAATCTACATTTGGGATTTTTTCTTTTTCCTTTCTAGCCAAGATTGGCCAAGTGGACACCAAAGGCTCCTTACTGCAAAAGTTAATTTGTGTTGCTTGGTCTATCATTTTCTTTTGTATGAAGGCTTGACAGGCAGTATTCACCTTAGATTCCTGTGACGGTACGCCTGGACTAATAAGCCTGTGCGTCTGAGAAGCAGTGTTCACTTTAGGCGGCTGTAAGTCTGATACCCAATCATTTAGGGCATCTGCCAAAAGGCAAAGGTCAAATGGATCATTACATAGGAGTCATTATTTGGCAATGTTGGCCATAAGCTCAGGCCACTGTGGGAGACCTAAATTGGGCATAACCCTCCCTTTCAGAACAGGAGGTGGTAAGGCTGTCGATATCTCAGACCTTACCGAGGAAGGAACAGCTGTTTTGGGTGTCACTGTCCAATCAGAGTATAGCTTTTTTATCAATTACAACATGAATGGTGTCAGCCAATCAAATAGATGCATTTTTTGCTGACTATGAAATTATGTCATGGTTGAAGGTCGGTATTTTGATACTCACGAGAAATGAAACCTCCAATTATATTGCTTAATATATAGTGCTCTTTAGGGGATTAATGACGAATAGCCAATGAAAGTGTTAGAATTAGAATTAATGAAGCATTTGAGAACATGTTCATTTTGTAGTTTTTCTTTAAATATTGTAGTGCCGAATGGGCGTTTGGAGATGGTCCTCAGTTCAATTCGATGGAGCTGTCTGATTCTCCCGGGCGTATCTGCAAATAAAAGCTGTATTTTCTTGTAATTTGTGCACTCTGTTTTTGATTATTTTTTCCATTAATCTTTGGATTACTTGGGGGACTTTGCACCTTTACATTTGGAGGCCCCAGCAAGATCTCTGATACCCCTGAAGGAATGGGGCCCTGCCTGCAGCACACCTTAGGGATGTGGCACTGGCCTGCAGAGACCAGTTTTTGTGCGTACCGACCGTGGAGGTGAGCATATGCTGAGTTACCAGAAAGTTTGCCTGATCCCTTCGGCGGGCCCTCGAACTAGGTGGTGTAGCCAGTTTAGAGGGGAGATTCAGCATCGAGGGGATGTTTTGTTGGTTTAATTTGTTATTATATTTCTTAGTAGATGAAGGTGTAAGGGAACTCCTCTGTTGTGGGGAAGGATTGTGTTGTGTAGTATTGCATGAGGTTAATGAAATATTGAAGGGGAACTCCTCTGTTGTGGGAGAAAGATGACGTCACTTGTAGAATAGAGTTATTAATTGATGTTCAGTAACTCCTCTTATAAGAGGAATGACAGCGCTATATAGAACTAGAAAGATATTCCTCCGACCCAGTGAGTGAGCGATGAGAGGAAGTTATTATTATAAATAGTGGTGCTTTTTTTTTTGTATTGAATTGGTTACGGTGGTGTAGTTAGAGGTTTCGTTTTGTTTTGTTTGTATTGAATTTGTTAGGGTGGTGTATTGAGAGTTTGCTTCCTTTTGAACTATGGATGCTTTGACTGGTGTGAGAAATATGTGAGTGAAGAAGAGCAGGGGTGGATATTTGAGTGCAGATGCCTTTGGGGGAAAACAATTCACAATTGTATTTTTGCAAAATTGGTTTATTAAAGTTGCATAGAGGTTCTTAGAGTATACAACGCTGCTGGTACAGTGTCAGTAAATCTCGGGTAGCTAGGGGCAGGGTTTATTGGTTGTTATGCAAACTCTGTTACAACACATGTATGAGTCACTCCCACAGCATAGCGATACAATATTAAAGTACCATGCAGAGCAAGTACAGGGGACCACAGGAAAGATGCTTAAATCAGGTCCCAAAGAGGGCATGCATGCATACGATATTATAGAACACATGTATACAAATTATTTGTTGACACACAAACGGAGAAACCTGTAGACAAAGCATATTAGAATTGTGGAAGATGTCTGGGGAAGAGGAGGACACCCCTAATGATGAGGCACACAAAACTAATAAGGAAGTTACAGTGACGTTCGCCCCGCCCCCTATGAGTCCTTTCTTCTGCAGCCCACTGCAGCCTATTCCAATCCCCGTTACACACCTACAGTTGAGGTTAAAAAAGGGCTGACAAAGAACCAAACAGCGGCTATTAGAAATGCATCATCAGACACTGTTAAGAATACATCAAGAGACACTGTTACAAAACCATTACTTTCAGATATAGGGAAAACTGCACAAAGGCAGATAGAAGATGTATTAAAGGAACCAGAGGAGGAGCTTGTAGGAGCAGCATGGGAGCAGGAAGAGTGGCAGTGCACAGCAGTAGCACCAGACAGATGGATGATGGGACAGATTCTGTTTAAAATTGACAGAGTGAGGTTCAATTTTGGAGTCAAGTGGTCAATATATTGAACTGTTTTTACAGCCTCTGGTACTGCAAATGCGGTCCTATTTGAAAGATACAACTGATGTCATGAATGCACTTGGGGGTACGGTTTGATAGTGAGGAGGGTACACTAGTGATGAACATAGCTCTATTATATATAAACATACCACAAAGTGAACCTGTGTCTATCATAAGGAAGAATCTAGATGACAGACGATATCCACATAAGGTTCCAACTACATTTATCATGGATCTATTGAAGATGACCCTGTACAATATCTTTTTTGCATTTGGTTCCAACCTGTATGGGCAAACGAAAGGTACAGCAATGAGGGCATCATTTGCCCCCAGTCTTACAAATATCTTTATGGCCAATTTCATTTATGCAATAACCCCTTTGCACAACATATATCACATTATGTACATCATCAATAAATGAGTACCAATTTCGAGTGGGTGATATTGTATGTAAATATGTGCTCTGTAAAGCGCTTTGGATTAAGGCGCTATATAAATAACACATCATTATCATTATGTACAGCTATATCGATAAATTGTTTTGTATTTGGCAAAGGCATGAGAAGTCATTGTCGGATTTTGTAATTTGGTTGAATACATGTCCTCAAGATCACGTGTCAGACAAGCATTCTATTCCATTTTTGGATTTGTCTTAGGACATCAAGATGGGACGCTATACACCAGCCTGTAACATAACCCTACGCATAGAAATACTCTGCTGATTTATTTTAGCCAGAACTCTAAGGCCTTAAATTATAGTTTGCCCGAAGGGCAGTTTCTCATCCTCAAATGAAATTGCAACTTCACACTGGACATTGAAAATCATGCACAAGACCTTGCTGTGAGTTTGACACAATGTGGTTATCTACATAGAATTGGGAGACAGGCTGCAAAGAGAGATAGATTTACCAACAAGGGTACTCTCTTGTCACCCTGCGATGGTGGACCTTTGGATAGGCTCATATGTGTCACAACTTTCTTCAAATATACTAATAAAATCAGGAGATTGGTTACAAAGTATTGGCATCTTGTAACATCAACGGGATGTGTGACCCACCTCCTGTGTTTGCCCTCAAGAGGCTCCAAAATGTCAGGGACAGGTTGCTACATTTGAGGTTTAATGTTTCAAGTGGTAGACAGCATACATAACATACGTTGGAGAGAGCATGAAACACAGAAAGGATCAGTGTGAAAGGTCAACAACACAGTGGAAACTGTAGTGTATGCCCTCTCACCAACAGGACAGCTCAGTTTAGCCATTGTGCATTTGATTGGCAATTAGCACAATATACCAACTGCAATTCCACAAATGTAGTGTACATTATAGTCTGTCCATTTGACTTAGTATATGTGAGCATGACTACCAGAAACATTTCTGTCAGGATAAATGAACTGAGCAGAATACGGAATGGCACCTTGACATCACCCTTGGTCCAACATTTTCAAGAGAACCATCATTGACCGAATGATTTCAAGTGGTTAATGGTTGATCATCTTAAACCAGACCATAATAATATTTCGATGAACACACACTTGTTTAAACTTTAACAGAGGTGGTGATCGCAGACTGGTGGTTTAAATGAAGGGATCCATTGTCATCCCTTATAAAATAAAGTGGCAGATTAGTGCCTGGCGTTTTGCTATATTATGATTACACATGTGGAGGGCACTACTCTTGCATAGATAATGACAATTACATTAAATATATGGGTTCAACTGGTTTCTTTTAAATAACTAGCTTGCTGTCCCTGTTAATCAACCCAGGTGTTTACGGGTTTATTCATGCCACCCGGAATGTAGTCATTTGCGTAGGCTACCAGTGCGCTCTACTGCATTGGTTAATTCTAATTTGGTTAGTCATCATTAACAGTGTTATGGACCCTGAAGAATGTTTAGCCATTCCAAGATGGGCACTGCATCTTGTGATTGGGCAGGCTGTGTTAGCATTCCGTTTCGATTTTCAAACAAGCGTTATCGTAGAGAGGACAGGATAGCTAGTATATTGGCATGCAATGTTTTAAGACCTCATTTGAGTCACAGTAGACTTCTCTGTTCCATGCTACCACCTCAGATATGATAAGATATGATAGTTTATTTATATAGCATCTATACACAATGTGTTTCAAAGCGCTTCAAGACAAAGGGAGGGAACAAGGGAAAATACAATGACATTCTTACAGGCCATGAACAGTAAGGATGTGAAATTAACTATCGTACTTGGCCTGACGACATTTCAGATAGTGCAAGAGCTAGACATAGATAAGGAAGGGAGGGGGAGAGTGGGATGGAAATGGAAACAAACAGGCGACTACTGTACATTCCTGATGACATTTCTGGTAGAGCCGGAAAAAAACAAAAGGTGAGGGAGAGGAGCGCAGAAAGGGAAGGGAGGAACAAAACAAGCGGCTATGATACTAGGCCTGACAACATTACAGATATTGCTGAAGGGGGGGGGAGTAGGGGCAGGGGAGGAGACAGATGTGGTTGCTATCATACTAGGTCCAGGGACAATTCTGATAGAGTAAGTGCATAGAAGAAAGTAAGGGGAGGAGGGGAGGAGATGGGAAAGGGAGAAGGGGGAAGAGGAGTGAACAGAGAGTGAGCAGTCAAAAAGAGTGGAGAAGCAAGAGGGGAGAGTGAATACAATTGCAGAAGTCAGTAGTAACACATAGGGCCTCATTCCAAGTATGGAGGTAATCATGGCGCTATTACCGCCATGACTACCTCCAATACCGGTACCGAGTCCGCCCTCGTTCAATCGGGACGTACCGGTCTATTCCAACCTTTGCGGGACCGGTAAGTCCCCATTGAAAAAGCCATTCCCCATTTCCATTTGAGCCCCCTTAGGGCTCAATGGGAAGGGGGAAGGCGCTTATAACAGTACCGCAAATTGCGGTATCGTTATTAACTCTAAAGTCCCTTAACGGGTCCCATCTTTAATGCCTGGTAAAACCAGGTGTTAAGGAAGGGACCCGCTAAGGGAACTCGGAATAGGGTGCAAAGGGATTACCGGCACCAGTGTCCTTACCGGTGCCCGGTATCCCTTTGCGCCCGACTCGTAATGAGGCCCATAATGTTGCAAGTCAGGATACACAATGAAGATGGGAACAGCATGATTCAGGGCCCTCATAAGTACAAGATGCAAAGAAAGTCGAGAATGAGAGTTGAGAAAGGGTGACACACCGTGAATCAATGAAGTTCATTAAAGTCAAATCCAGCATTGGCCACAAGATGGTGATGGTGAAACCAAAAATATCAGGACAGACACCTGCAGAAGTGGGCTGGAGGGTGTGGGGAGGGGAAGCAGGGTAGAAGAATCAAGCAAAACCGGCAACAGCTGTGTGCGAGAAGGGGGGGCACAAAGGAGCCTAACGGGAGACCAGTTGGGGGAGGATGGCCTGTGGTGACAGAAGGTGTAAACACATATTGGTACATGCTTACCTGCTGTCTGATCACAGGGTCGGGCCCTGGGTCATAATGGTCTGATAAAGGTCCAAACAGGAACAGGTCCAAACAGGAATTGCCCTTTTCTTTGTTTGCCCTTAACATCAGACACCTGGGTGAGAAACACCCTTGATCTAAGGGTTAAGAGCAGGAAGGAAGAGGCAGGGCAAAGAAGGTGGGTGGGGCTTAGGCGGGTGACCTAGATCCACTTGCAGCTGCTCCCCAACTGCAAAGAAAAACGCTGGAGGGCTGCTTAAGTAGGGAAAAGAACGGCAAGCAGAAAGGCACCAGGTGGGCGGGGCTTGCTAAGTGGTGAAGGCGCAGTGGTTTCAAATGTGATGTTATTGGTTTTCAAGTGGGTGACTTTAGCTGCATAGGTCTTTGAAGTAACAGTTTGTTGCCTTCCTACATTTCTAGTCTGTATTTTGCATTGAGCCAGTGAGCGAGTGGTTGTGCTTCATCATCTGTGGTTTCTGATTTTTAGGCCACAGCGATTATTTGGAATTTTACTTCATTCCTGGATCAGTTTCTCTATATGATGAGGAGTGCTGGGTCTTCTGAACACAGTGTGTCATTCATGATGAGGAGTGCTGGGTCTTCTGAACACAGTGTGTCATTCATGATGAGGAGTGCTGGGTCTTCTGAACACAGTGTGTCATTGCCCCCAACCTCCCCCAATCGCCTCTCTATTGCAAGAGCCATCACAGGAGCCAAACTTCAGTATTGCAATGCCGTGTTCGCCGGAACCTCTGAGCGCAACTTGAACAAACTACAAATGATTCAGAATATGCCCTCCAAGCGACAACAGGTCTCTCCAAATTTGACCACGTCTCAGAAGCCAGGAGAGATGCACACTGGTTACCTTTCCATGAGAGGATCAAATTCAAAACTCTATCCATAGTCCACAGATGCCTTTCCAAGACAGCCCCAACCTACCTCTCGTGCTGCGTGGAGAAATAAATACTTCCCCGGCCACACACTCAAATCTGCGAACTGTCACCTCCTCAAGATGCCCAACTTCAGTTGTCTTTCAGTGGGGGGCAAAAGCTTCCCGGTCATGGCTACCAAACTATGGAAAAATCTCCTACCAGCCCTCAGAAAGGAACCTGCCTACTGGAACTTTTGAAAAACTCTAAAGAACTTGACTGTTCACTTAATACAGCACCTTATCAGACTTGATGATCATCCTGATGCAAAGCAACCCCAAAGTCTACTGTCCACCCCAAGCAACACCCACCCAGACTCGTCCCCCCTCATCCTCTGCTCCCCTTCACATTCTCCCACCCTTGTCCTCCCCCTTCTCACCCTCCACCTCCACTCCTGAATGTAGCTGGCGCCTAGATACCCAAGGCTTTTGTGCATTGCAATAAATGGAAAAATAAATAACTAAATAATATTGCCTAGTGTTGACTTTTCTTTTCACTGTGAAACACAAGTTGTGGGCAAATTGCCTGTAGGTGACCCGGCGCCCGTTTTACAATTCAATTGCATTCTAAGTTATGGCCAGTAACACTTCATCATTGTTTTTGGTGGTGGCATTGGTACTTGCTTTGGTGCATGGCAGTGGTGTGCATCTTCCAGTGCATGATATACAGTTGTGTGTTTGGCTCACTCTATGGGGCTTGGTGGTTGGCTGAGAGGTTGAGGGGGCCTGAGAAGTGAGCACTCTTTTTGTAAATTACATTTCCAATAATCACTATTTGTGCAGAAGATTGGAAGTTGTGCAAATTTTGTAATTGTGTGAACATGGGTGAAGTATCTACAGTGAAATCTTTTAAGTATGAGAGTAATGGGGAATGTTTTGGTTCCATGCAAATGGCTGGAATAACATCTCTCCACTTATTGAAGATACTATATTTTCCCTGAAGAAGGCTGGGTTCTTTCAAAATGTATAAACCCATTTTGGCTGAAATTCGAGTGGGCAAAGAGACTAATGCTTTTGGAATTATGTTTCCCCTTTTAAAGAATGTTTCTTGCATAGTGTTACAAAGTAGTGGCACATTGCGTTTTAGTTCAATGGTGCTTACAAGTATTAGTTACCTCTCTTTCAGCCTGATTCATGGAATTATTTGTGTGAAAAACGCAGATTTGTGCGCCTTTCTTCCCGAAAATCCCCATACTTCAAAAAGGGATTTTCAGGCAGAAAGGCGTGAAAATCTGCGTTTTCACACAAATAATTCCATGAATCAGGCTATCTGTCTCAACAAGCACTTTCTGTGTTCAGGGTACAGTACTGTTTTGCACTTTATGGTGCTGTTTGCAAAGTATGACAAGATAGCACTTTAGTATGTTTTTTGGTTCTGTATGACTAGTATGTTTGGTTGGTTCTTGTGTTAGTAAAGTGTTTGTAGAGAGTAATTGATGTGTTTTTATTCTGGTAGTATGAATTGTTGTCTAAATTGATATGTTCTGTTATGATCATGGGCCTCATTACAAGAATCCCGCTAAAAACGGAGTAATTACCACATGGAGGTAATAGCGCATCCGTGCACCCTTGACGCCGCTAATAGCGGCTGATTACGAGTGCGCGAGCACGCGTGAACCCCCATGCTGGTAATGGCTGCACCGCCATGCCGGGACAGGCCCTCCAACCCCCAGATAGCTTTATCACGGGACCCGCCGATACCGCCTCCGCCAAGGAGCAACCCTTAATACCGAACCTGTGATAACATCATGCTAATACCGGGCTCGTAATACCAGACCCGGAAGTAACGTCATTGCGTCGGAATGGGAAATGCGCCGGCGGCCATCTCTAAAAACACAATCCATTGCAATCCTCTCATTCCAGCAGTGCTACAGAGTAGAAACGAGGGCCATACCATCCAGCATGTCCAAGGCTACCCGCAAAACTACCCCCCGCTTGCTCAAGAAGCGCTTCTCTGATGATGAGCTAAACATGCTGGCTGATACTCTTGCAGCCCATGCAGATGAGGTTTTTGCAAACAACCTCAAAAGGGAAGCACAAATGAGAAAAAAAGAAATATGGGAGGAGGTTCCGTGCAAGGTTTTAGCAGTTGTCACCACCCCCCGCACAGTCAAAGACTGTAGAAAACGCTGGGATGACCTACGTCTCTGGGTCTGTAATATCCTGGCATCCAATCGCAGGGAGGCCATGGCCACAGGTGGGGGTGCCCACTCACCAGTTAAATTGATGCATTCGGAAGTGACCTGCAGCACCACCATAAAAATGGAGTCAATAGAGGGCTTTGGTGAAATGGAGATGGGTGTGGTGACATCAGGAGATGGAGGTGAGTGACCATGTAAATCCCATTAGGCCAAACCATGATGTAGTACAACAGATGTGAAAGTGAACCAAACAAATGCATGTCCCATCATACAAACATATACAGATCCATGTCCAGATGGAGGCCCGAACCCTGGCACAATGAAATGCATGCTGCGTGTCAATCCCATTACCAATGGACACCCAACACACAGGTACAAATCGCATGTCACACATCACACAAACCACAATACAATGGTATGCCACCTGGTACACATCAGTACCAAGTGAAGAGGTCACAGTTTATGCCAATATCCCCCCCCGAAAGTACCCTGTGTAACACACCTATAAGAATGCAATGCATGAGAAATCAAGTACTGCACCACACCAACTCATCTTGCATGTAACACCATCACTGATGCCCTGCATCTCTTGTTCCCCCAGAGGCACTGATGCAGAAGGTGAAGGGCAGGACCCTGCACCAAGGGCATAAACATCCAGGGGCAGACCGCAGGGTACTTGGCCTTCCACCTCCGGGACAGCACTGCGGGCCAGAGTGCAACCCAGGGCACCTGTACAGGCCAGGCCGGCTCAGGGGGAGACAACAGCAGTGGACAAGAATGCAAAAAAATCAGTTGGAAACAATTGCTGAAGGCGACCCTGATGGCACACAGTCTGATGCCACCAGTTCTGTGGATGAGGTAGCAGCCACAGTCCCCCTCATTGATGAGGATGTGCAAGCGGAGGAATTCGAGGACATTGACGGCAACATCCATGTCGAATGTCCCCGCACACAAAGCCCGCCGTCAACCCCCCAACACTCCACACAGAGCACACCGTCCAGCTCCATGCAGGAATCAGCTGTTCAACTGCGGAGTCTGCAACTGTCAAGCACCTCAGAGGCCAGCCCTGCAATGGCCCACCCAGCCGCAGCACCCTCCACCTCCACAGCCCCCACTGACATAGAGGCATGTCTGTCAAGGGTAGAGGCCCACCAGGACTCGATGATCGAGCTGGTGCGCCAGTACCTGGCCGAGGGCAATGAAACACGCAAGGAGATCTGTAGGCGAATTCCAGAACCATTGCAGCCATCAAATCCAGTGCCATAATGATACGTGACAGTTTAGGGGCCATCACACAGGTCCTAAACAAGATGCTGGAACACATGCAGCACCAACAACCTGCGCCGGTGGTGCAAAATCCATTTGTTTCAACCACATCGTCCACACCTGCAAGCTCCGCTCCCTCAAGCCCTGTGCGGATGATGAGGCGAAGTGCAAGGCACACAGAAAGGCTGCCCCCAACACAAAAAAAGTCCAGAAATAGCTGTTCCAACCGCATCGTGTGTGGGATGACAATGGGTGAGGGGGAAGGTGGTGTTGGTGGTGTTGGGGGATTAAGAGGGTGTTCATTGGGGGGTTTGGGTTGTTGGGGGGGTTTGGGTTGTTTGGGGGGTTGGATGGTTTGGGGGGATATGGGTTGCTTGGGTGTTTTGGGGGGAGGTTGTGTGAGTGGTGGAGGGAGGAAGCACTATGTTGTTATTTTTCTTAATACACCCGTTGTGTTCAAAATCATTTCATACCTGGACATTGCTCATTTTGTGTGTGTTCATTATATTCATGACAGCGCACAGTTCCATGTCCACACGGTCCCAGTGCTCAGTGTAGTACTGACACATAACCATAAACGTCCCTGTGGTTCAGAAGTAATTGTCAATCAGTGATTGGCGTACAGCACGGCCATCTTGTGCATCACATACTGCCAGGGGTGCTGCGTGCTGCTTCTCCTCCATCATCATCCTCATCATCCTCACCCGGTGCATGCATGTCATTGTCAGGTGGTAGTGGTACATTCCTCCGGATGCACATGTTGTGCAGCATGACACAGACCATGGTGATCTTTGCCACCTTCTCAGGGCCATAAAGGAGTGCTACACCAGACCTGCTTAGGCAGTGGAACAGGGCCTTCAACAGGCCAAAAGTCTGCTCAATCACACCACGTGTATGGGTATGAACCCAATTGTACTCCTCTTCGTGCCTGTTATGAGGGTTCTGCACAGGGGTAAGTAGCCACATCTTCAAGGGATATCCTCCATCACTCGCATGGGAGCACAAAGAGGTATGTGTGAGTCAATCTGAACTGATACCTTTGAGATTAACGGCCATGGCTGCAGCTATTTGCTGTTGACATGCACATGTCCCTGGATGTATGCACACAGGTTCATTTGATGCATTGTGTACTGCACAATGGTCTACTAGTGTGGATTGCATTGTACAGATGATGCAGGGTGTTCACTTGCATGCTGATGCAGATGTACTGTGGATGCGGAACGATGTGTTTCCACCTATCATTGCAGTGTATGCTACTCTGTGCCTAATCACACTAGTGGCATTGGCACAGTTGTAATCATAATTACTCATGCCATGCATCACTTGATATACCCATGGTGGCCTGCTTGTGCGCCTGGCATGTTGTCATTGATGTGCGGCATTGGTTTTATGTATGGCATTGATGTGTCATGTTCCGGTTGGGATGTTCAGGACAACAGTGTTTAGCTCAGAGTGCATTGTCCACACACCACCCAATCCCACCCAGGTGGAGTATGCATCCCCCGCATCCCACCCGGGTGGAGTATGCACCCCCCCAATCCCACCCAGGTGGAGTATGCATCCCCCACCTCACAACCCCAATACACTGCCATGGCCCAGTCAGGCAATTTACCAAGCAGCCAGGCATGTCATCCAGCATGTCGCTCCATCTAGCAGCTTAGTGTGGAGTTCCGCAACACCATGGCATCATGTGTGGATCCGGAATATCGGACACACCAATGTGTGATGACCTTGCTGGAGTCACATACCATCTGCACATTGATGGAGAGGTATTGCTTGCAATTGCGGTACACCGCCTCCATGGCATGAGGGACAACCAGTTCAACATGGGTGCAGTCGAGGGCATCGATGCAATTGGGCAACCCTGCCAGTGTGTGGAATCCTACTTTAGTTTCAGCAAGCTCCTGGGCAGTCCGTGGTAGGGATATGTTGGTGCTAGCATGCTTCAGGAGGGCATCCAGCACTTGGGTCAGCATGCTTGAAAGGAGAGGTTGTGATATGCCATGCAGCTGGCCCACTGTGTGCTGGTAGGTGCCTGTGGCCAGGAAGTGGAGCACAGTCACTACCTTCAGTAGAGGAGGGATAACAGTGCGGATTTCTATCTGGCTGACAATGTCGTTGTGTATCATGTCCACTATGTGGGTGATGGTGTCCCGGTCCAACCGGTACAGGGTGTGGATCTGCTCAGGGGTTAGATTGAATGGACTGGCTCTGATGCGAGGGATTGGTGGCTGCCTATGTGGTACCACTGGCTGCACTGGTGGGACTTGCTGGGCCTGTCTCACCCTCCTTCTCCTCCTGCGTCTCCTCTGTGCTGCCTGTTGTTGATGTTGTTGTTGTTGTTGATGTTGTAGCAATAGAGGCATGTCCTCCAGCCCCAGGATAGCAACAGCTAGTGGGATCATTTTGGAGTGGGAAGGGGTGTGGTGTGTGGGTGTGCTCCTTTTGTACTGAGACATGCTCCATTGACTCCACCTGTGGTGATTGTGTGCACCTGTGGCAGTTGCCTTGAATGCAGGTTGCTATTTGCGATGCACGTATTGCCACCATCGTGCAGGCCCTAATTACCGCCTTCGGGATGCCGGTAAGTGCCTGCCCGCGTAACTTGTGATGTCCCCCTGTTAGCGGCATGCCGGTATTTCCGCCGTGAAGGGGCGCGTGTATGCGCGCATACTCATAAGAAGGGGCATGGTACGGGCAGTGGAGGTATTGCCGGGTTGTCGGCTCGTAATGGCCCGGACCCATTAACGATGCTGGTAATAACAATCAGCCTTCCTTTTTTCATCACCTCCATACTCGTAATGAGTCCCCATGTATTTCATGTGAATGCTCTTGTGCTCAAGATGTTTTTGCATTTAAAGCACTTTCATACTGCTTCTTTTGCACACTTTTCTTAAAAATCACAAAATTAATATTGTTTGAAAATATATTCGTAAATTAAAATATGTTAAATTAAATGTGCATCAGATCTTCTCTTCTGTTTTGTTTATGGTTACCACGAGTTCCACTGCCACAAAATGATTTTTGTGGGTTGACCTCAAGTGTGTGTTTTTCTTAAATTGACAGTTAACCTGTTACAGACCTCCCTCCCTCCCCTAGAACAAGTAGAATAAGAAGACAGTCACCCAGTATGTGGCGACGGATAAGCAGATGATGGTGTGTGGGTAATGGATGAAGACAAGGGACAAAGTGTCATGGTAGGACAGAGATAGGATACCATTGTATGAGTGACTTAGGAGACTGCCTCACAGAATGGCTCTAGCAAATAGAATGAAGGAACTGGTGACATCACAGTCTCAGATGCAGGGGACACAGTTCCTCCTATAACAGAAAGGATGGGGGGGGGTCTTAGTAGGTAGTTTTGCTGACTACGGATAAGGAACATTTAATGATTAGCTTTCCATCCCTCACTGCAGAGGCAGGCAAGTGGATTCACACCCTGCAGAAAAAGACAGCAGGGATTACCCTGGCCGTAGGATATATAAAGAGGTTGTGTGCCTCTTTTTTGAATGAGCAAGCAGATGGGGTTTAGAGACAGGCAGGATATGACGGGGTAAAGAGAAAAGAGAGAACACAAATTTGGGACCCTCCCGTACCCTGCACACTTTCTATATGCGCCACAAGAGCGGTTAGAATATAGATATTTAAAAGTCAAACAATTAAAGTCAAATTCAAAATTTTATTCCACAATGGATTCTGAAACACAATATTTGTTCAAAAACAATAATTTATTTTTACAAGCATAATAAGTGCGAGGAGAAATACAATGTGCAAACAATAATGTCCAATGTAAGTCGGCCAACATGTTTCGAGGATTCCCTCTTCTTCAGAAAGGGCCTAATTGGACTGTTGGTTCAAAGAAAAAAAGGAAAGAAAGAGTCGAGTAAGTGAATGCAATATAGCCCATTGTTACAATTACTGCAGGTTTAGAGTGAAGACACATCGTTGTTGAGTCTAGGTCCCAAAAACCATTAGAATTCAGTACACGATCGAATAGTTATTCCAATCTACCCAGTACACAACTTAGGGATAGAGTGATATTAGAAGGCCAAATACGAGGATTACTAGATAACTGCCCACATTTCAAAGCATGTTGGTAGGCTACCCACCTTTAAGGAAAAATAATGAAAAGGCACTCAAATTTACCAATGTGCCAAATAAACACGCTACCTGGGTGTCCAGCTGTCTAAT
This sequence comes from Ambystoma mexicanum, assembly GCF_040938575.1. NCBI lineage: Eukaryota > Metazoa > Chordata > Amphibia > Caudata > Ambystomatidae > Ambystoma > Ambystoma mexicanum. The sequence goes on along the minus strand of NC_090935.1, from coordinate 836,400,919 downwards.
ATCATATGATGGATGTTGCAAAAATGAATGAATGAGGAGCCACTCAAAAAGAATACAGAATGAGTTAAACTACATGAGAGTATCTGCTGATACCTTGTCAATCATAAGGATATGGCAGGGTAACACTGAGCAGCAATGCCCATGACAACGTGCCATTCAATAACTGCCGAGCACACATAATGAAAGTTCTAAGGGAAATTTCACAGCAGATATGCACTCTATCCTAGCTCTTGACAAGAGGCCAGATGAGGACTCCTCACAGTACATTCAACAAATACAGGAAATGTGGTGGTTAGAGACACAACAACCATGGGATAACAACATCCCCATTTGTATTCATATATTGTTACAGGGTCTTCCCACAGATGTACCAACTGAATTGGGGAAGGTGGTAGGCATTGATATGAAGGTTTTGCCTGAGATGCAAGCACACATAGTACAATATTGTAGAGCTAAACAGCATAAAGAGAGGAACAACATAGACCAAGCTCAGAAGGCAAAGGCAACATTGGTACATGAGAAATAAGCTAAATGTATCATGGAAGGAGCCATAATTACAAACACCACAGAAGAACAACACATGTACAACCCTTCGCCGGCAGGGGTTGGAGGGGTAGGGTATATATCTACAAGCAGAATATTCAGCACAAGTGGGTATTCACCACAAGGGTGGTACTTTCCACAGGGAGGATATCTTCCACAATTAGGATCTTTTTCACAAGGAAGGGGGAACGTCTAGAGAGGCGGGGGACTGATTTGGATATGAAGGAGTAAGACCCAGATTTGAAGGCCAGTGTTATGCTTGCAAGAAAGTGGGACACTTTGCACAGGAAGCAGGTGCAGTAATCAAGTACAGTATGGCCTGGGTGATATTCCATGCTGTTCTACTACCACCTATCCTTTACAGATGCAACCCCCACAGATGTAACCCCCAAAAATGCAACACTCACAGATGTAATCCCCACAGATAATACCAAATGCATAGAATGCCCAAAACCAGTTGCCCCCAGTTTCCCAAAACATACAGAGTACTGTACAGCAGCAGCAGTTGCCCCAATAACCACAACCAAATCCCCTCCAAGCACAGGTGCAATCCCGTGCTCAGCAATGGGACAAAAATCTGTTATCTCAGGGCAGAGTACCACACAACACAGGAGTGACAGTGTTGGGAGGTAACACTTTCAAATTCCCAGGCACAGGCACAAATACCCAATAGGATAGCCCACCAAGGGCTATCGCATTCCCAGTCCTTTCAGTAAATGCAGACCCAGAAGAGGAACCCCCTGATTGCAGTGAAGATAGGAGATAGAAAATGTTTTTGGTCGACTCTGGAGCTATCAAGTCGTGTAATAAGGAAGAAAGATTTCCATTGTCAGACAAAATAATGGACAAATAGGGATTTTATTTCCTGGGTCTGTTGTAACAGTTCCATTTAATGAAGATGTACCCCTTATCATAGGGAAACAAAGAAGCTGGAGCAGCCTCGTTTTACTCTAGAGAGACACCAGTTAACATATTGGGATGAGACATTATGAGCAAACTAGTCATTCCTTTACGGTGTGCAGATACTGTTATAATGGGTGCCCAGGATGAAGGATCACACATTCCCGATTACCCACAGATGTTTAATTTAGACCAGCAGTGCACAAGAAATTAACACCAGGAAACACTATCATAATACACTTAGAAGCAGCAATCACCAAGAAAGTTTAACTGATTCTACATGCTGCAGACAAAAATGGCATTGAATGGCACACTGTCTTATGCAATGATCCAGAACAACACTTGACTGACTTGACTAACAAAAAGCTTTTCACAGACGATGATGACATAGGGGAAATGGTGTTTCAGATATGCATGCCATGCCAGTTGGTTGTAGAACACAGAGAGGTTCCCCAGAAAGTACTGCTCACAAATAAATCCATCAACACACTAACATGAGGATTTGGACAGAGTGCCTACAGAAATATGGATGAGCGATCCCCATGATGTGGGTCTCTTGAAATCAATTGGGGCCGTCCACATCAAGATGAAACCAGGAAGAATATTACCATGGGTAAAGCAGCCCCATGTCTTGAGAGGCCGATGAGGGGATTTATGAGACCATCATAGCTTTTTGTGGTGACAGGGCATTATTCAGCCGTCAGAATACCCTTGTAATACGGCTATATACAGAGTGAAAACAGCAATAGAGGGACCTTGGATCATGACCTTCACCCTTTAAAAAACATAGTGAAAGCAGAATTGCTGGTGGTGCTAAATCCAGAAATCCTTTTGTGTAATATACCCACATGAGCAACCTACTTTACAGTATTTGACTTAAAGAAAACCTTCATCTCCATTCCGTTAAACCCAGAGTCACAGTACTTCGCTGCATTTACCTACCGTGGGCAAATGCTCCAATAAACTTGTTTACCAGAAGGGTACTGGGAATCCCCAAGCATGTTTAACAGAGTGTTACAAATTGGCTTAAGAAACTTGCACATACACAGTACAGTGATACAGTATGTGGATAACCTCTTGATGTGTAGTACGACAGAAGAGTAATGCAGAAATGATTTAATGACACTTTTAACTCTATTAGCAGAAAAGGGGAAGAAGAAGGCCTATCCCAGAGAGAGCAGCAGCAGTGCACAGCACACCACAGCCATCTACTGTGAAGCAGATGCAACAGTTCTTGTGCCTGTGCAATTACTGCCGGTCCTGGAGTTTTGTTTATTCCACCTCCACCAGAACCCTTCTAAAGGGGTTGATGGATGCACAGAAGGTGAACAAACCCATCATTTGGACGCCTGAAATGAATGAATCATTCAAAGAATTAAATAATGCAATCAGTACGGCACCTGTTATAGTGACCCCAGATTAAAATAAAACCATCTTTCCTTTTCTTAAATTTTAATGGTCTGGTGAAGACAGCTGCCCTCACTCAGAAAACATCACAGGGACACAATCCTTTGGCTTATTACAGTGGTTTTCAAGACTCAGGAATGCAGGGATATTTTCCATGTGAGCAAGCACTTGCAGCAGTGGCATTTGCCATCCACAAATCCTCCACCATTACCATGGGCTGTCCAGCGATGCTTTTTATGGAGCATGCAGTGTTTGCTATCCTAAAAAAAATCGAAATCTGTTGATCCAGCAACATTTCATGCATAGATAATGCAGGCGGGAAACTATATACACGATTCGCCTAAATATCAGGATACATTAGATAACTTGACAAAAGAGTACCCCTTAGAGTGGAGACAGATACTTTTCATGACAGGTTGTCGGCAATCGATCAGAACACTGGTTACAGACACATGGGGGTGCCAGTGGTACGATATAAGAAGGGGGAGTTTGAGGTCATATAAACAATGAGACTTTGACAACACTATTCTCCACAAGCAGCAGAACATGTAGCATTAATAAATAGAAATAGAAATAACAGCAATACAAATGTCAAAACAACATTGTGCCACCATTTATTCTGATTCTGCTTGCATCACATCAACAGTGCACTCATGCCTGTCCAGAATGTAGAGGAGAGGGTTTAGAAAATTAGATGGCACACCAATGCAACATTCATATCTACTTTTCAGACTAATAGAAGTGCTGCCCCATATCCTTCAGCATTAGCAGTGTGAAGTGTGCAGTCCATACCAGAGGACCCGCTGTCATATCTCAGGCAATGATGTAGCAGACAGAGCAGCAAAAGAAGCAGCATACTTACCACACATTACAGAACACCTTCCCACATTTATAAACATTACACAACAGCAAGTAAAAATTACCAAACCCTGTTATGCCCTGCCCATGGCCCAGATAACATAATTGCAGGGACATGCCTCTCAGCATGAGCAAGCACTTGGGACAAAGAGAGGGTGTTGTTAATCCCCCACAGTTCTAATATGTAGACAGAATCTTTCAGGGAAGCCCTTTATTCCCCACGAGCTGCATATGATTGCCCTTGAACAATTGCATTATCCAGGACACACATCCAAAGAGTCCATTGCAGCGGACCTACGTGTGGATTGTTCTGTTCCAAATTTGCAGGAACACGTGGCAGAGTTTATTACAATTGTGCAACATGCCAGTGTCATACCACAGCTCACCTGTTGGAAAGGATTAAAGCAACATTACCTCGACCTTCATGGCCCTTTTGACATCTCCATATGAATTATGTAAATATTGTCAATCGATGCAATAATTTCCGCTATTTGATTGTTGTGTGGTCATTTTCCCATTGGCTTGAAGTAGGTCGCTGTGCCCACCCTGATGCCAAATCATCAGCTAAATTCCTTGTGCGTGAGTTTCTCCCCCAAATGGGTATTTGCAAGGTGTTGAGGTCCGATGATGGGCTGCATTTTTCAACAACCTCTTAAAAGAAATAACCTCCTTATGGGTCATAAAACATAAATTATGTACAGTTTACCATGCAAGCCAATGGAGTAGTGGAGCATCTCAATGGCTTACTAAAAGAAAGCCTTGTGAAGATGTTGAAATCACTTGACAAGAGATGGCTGCATTGCTTGCCTTTGACTTTGTTTGCTTTGATGAACCAGCCTGACTCTAATCATCATTTAACACTGAACAAAATCATTACAGTAGAAGGCTGCAAGCACCACTTAGTCCTTCCTGCACAGCTTCCGATGCTCACAGCTCAGCAGACAATTTGGGAGATGAGTTTCAGGGGTATCTTGGGGAGCTTACCCATTTTCTCAAGTTCATGTACCAATAGGTAGGGTCCCATCCAATTCAGCTAGCCACAGCAACAGCTGCGCCAATGCCACGAGAAGAAGGATTCCTGCTACAATAACTGCACCTGTATCCAGGCGACAAGGTCTTCATTAAGAACTTCATGCTAAAGTGAAACCAACCTCTCTTTCTTGGCCCCTTTAAAGTGACGTATGCCACACCAACAGCTGTGAAGGTTGCTTTTTGAAAAGTATGGATACATCTGACGGATGTCCACAAAGATAAAGGCAACACCCCCCTTCCAGGAGAAGAACAGGGGGGAGAAAGAAGGGAAGTTTCTGCCAGCTAACTGTGACTTTGTTATCTTCAGTTCATCGTTTTACGATGACCGGACTCTCTTATTCTATCCCAACAGCAGGAGAGACCCGTATGAACAATTTAATATATGTTATGTTTGGTAAATGTTTTATTTTTTGTCTTTCTTCAATTCTTTTTGTTCAAATTAGAATGGGCTTTTGCAGAACATAGCACTCATGCCGACAATGTTTATATATTTGTGACCAGATTTAAAAGGGGTGTTTTGAATTCAGAAGTGGTCTTGAGCAGCATTAGAGATGAGCATAACACCAACATTGATAACATGTGGTATAACCACATGAGGGCTTTAGGAAGAGAGAGAGCAAATGACACATGCTATGTCTGTTTATAAATTTCGCATGTGACTGGTATACCCACACTCTTTAACGCACAATAATTACATGCACAAACAGCAAACTGTTTATTTTACCTATCTTTATGGGGCTGTTCCACGGATACAGGGTCCAGGCGGAATGGGTGGAAAGAAGCGTTGTTGTTCATGAGGATAATTACATCAAGCTATAGAAGATGGCAGAAAAGGAGTAAACAAAGGATGTTGTATTACATCATGAAATAAAGGGACCAAGCAAAGGGTAACTATCATTCACAACACAATACACACTTTCTTTCAAAAATTAAACAGGACATGTGTTGCCCTGTTGCAGGGCAAGAACACAATTGCATATAGCGGGTCCTGTTTTCTTCAAGGACGAGTGGGTGGAGGGGCTAATGGGATGGAGTACAGAGGGATTAGTGGGTTTCTTAGAAGAAGTAGACATTCATATCAACACTACTTGCTTTAGCATTTGGGAAAATAATGTACAGTCACTAACATGGAAAGAAGAAAATAAACAACCCGTTAAGATACAGGCACTTAGACAGTATTCCTTGTGTTTCAGATCCAAGGGTAGCATTAAACTGGGAATAAACAAAAGGTGCACAAGAGAAATTATAAATATATTAAAGAAACTGAGAGACTAAAAGCAAAGCAACTTGTAAGCTCAATGTGTAAATTCTCTAATCAGACAGCAGGATACTCACTAGAGGGTATTCTCATGTTGTATAAACAATGTTTTAACCCAGTGGTGTTGTACGGGTTAGATGCCCTCTCAGATTTTGATATGCTGTGGCTTGACAGAATCGAAGGCCACTTTTGGAAAACTGTACTTGGTTTAACAATGTCTATGCCAATTGAATTTCTCCGTCTTGAGTTGGGACTCATTAAAGGGACTGGCTATTCTCAGGCAGGGAGTAATATATATCAAGAAGAATACTAGGCCACAATGTGAATTGATTGGCTTGCTGGCTAGTATTCCGGGTAATGTACAGAAAAATAAGAGTATGGACTTTGATGTTTCGGTTGAGAGCTGCCTACAAAGTATTTTATGGAAGCCTGACATCGGACATGGGACCTGCTTTGAAATACTAAAGCAAATATTTAAAAAGAAGGTATGTGTATGGGACTGGGCGTAGTCTAGTACCCATTTGTATAAGTTACAGTCCCATTCTGAAGTTTCTAATGTTACACATAAGTAACTTAAGGAAATATAAGGTGCTGTCCTAGCCCATCTCTTAGAATATTTTTGCTGAAACTTCGGACAAATCAGCTACCTACATTCTTAAAAATTGGTCCAATATATAATATAGCCTGGGAGGATTGTATATTGGGTCTGTAATAAAAACAATATGATGGAATCTGCTAGACATTTGCTCACCGAATGTGTAGGGCTAAATGTGCCCATAATTGCGAATTTGGGGAGCTATGTTCATGATATTGATTCTAGCAAATCGGATGCCTTTTGGACATATTGGGCCTCTTCATGAGTTGGGCAGTAACGCCGGCGCTATTAGCGCCGGCGCTAATAGCCCTACCGCCAAACCCCCGGCGCTATTAGCGCCGGATCACGGGTTTGGCAGAAGGGTTATTGCCTATTCCCCATTGCGCCCATTCGGGAATTCCTCTTTCCGCATTGGGCCAATGGGGAAAATTTGCGCTATTACCACAAGCGGATTTCCCGCCGGCAGTAATCGCGCCAAAAATTGGCAGACCCTTATATGCGGCGCAATAGCACTACCGCCGCATTTAAGGGTTACCGCCAGACTCGTGATGAGGCCCATTGTCTGAACAGAACTAACAGAAGTCTACACATCGCACTTTACCGGTTGTGGAAAATAATTGTAAAAATCTTGCTGAATGTACGATATGAAAGCTTGAAGCCCGATGGTATAAAGTAAATAAATGTGCATAATATTCGGGCTGTCTGAGGATGCACTGGGAGATAATGTGTGGGGGTTATAGTATGTAAGATGACTGATCTATATTCTTACATTTTAGTATTTAATATTGTATGTATATATAAATGAATTTGAACAAATTAATTAATTTTGCAAAGTTCGACAAATTGTGAGGAATAATAATTGCTAATGTGTTGAATTTAGAGTATGTGTATTATGAGAGAATAATGATTTTAGATTTTAAAGTTTAAAGTTTGCTTAGTAATGAAATATGAAATTTGTATTGTGATTTTATTATTTATATGTTTGTAAAAGTTTAATTACTATATTCAAAAAAAGAATAATACAAGGTGCACAAGAACAATGGAGCTCCAAGCCTATGATGAGGAACAGCAGCACCAATGGGTCATTTTTGGCTGTGTGGCACCCTGGCATATACCCAACTGCCACAAAACAAAAGATGTGATAGCTGGAAGGTTTAGAATTAATCTTAACCTCTGGCATTGGTCTGGGCAAACCTCCAGACCATCATTCTTTACCTGTCAAGGTATTACAGAAGAGGAAAGACCATATACAAATCATGCTCGGTCCCAAGCCAAAAGGGGCAGTCCAGTGCAAACTGCTTGGTCCCATACCTTCTGCACAAATCCACAAGCATCCCCAAACAGGTTTCTGCCTTGTTGAGCTTCACCAGTGAGGGCCGGAGTTTGTTCCCTTGACACTCTGTACTTACCAGCACTGGTGATACCACATTATGATCTTGCATCGTTTGCTGAACATCCTGTTCTTCCAGATGTGTGCCATAACCCGACTGGCCATTCCCTGAACTTGCAAAGACATCATCCCAGTAGTCATACTTTTATGCAGGAATCCTCTGTTGGTCTAGCAGCAATACCTATGGAGTATCATCTTATCAGTAAAACTCCCACCTTTTTTACATCAATTCTTGCACAAGGTAAGCTAAGAGCGACACTGAAAATGGAAGCTTGTCTGAAGATATCAATGCATTGCACACAGTTCACACTACTATGGAAAAAGAAAGCAGCAGGGTGGTCAATGAGGAATGGTATACAACCATTTTTTGTGGTGCCCGTCTGGTTGAGTAATGCCATAAAAGTGCTAGTAACTATCCTCGTAGTAGTGCTCAATGCTCTTTTTGTCTGCCAAACAATTTGTGGTTTCTGTAAAAGTTTGGGGCTAAGGGGATGTCCATGATGTCAGTAACACTAGGGAATTCCAATGATTTTGCCTAACCCCTCTTGAGACATTTTCCTTTTTGTATTGACAGTAGACTTAGTTTGCCACAGTTCAGGAAGCTTGCAGGTTGTTTATTGCTTAGAAAAACCAAATGTTTAGCAAAGTATTTCTTTTAGTATAGTGCATTAGTTTCATGACACTTGTATTATTAACTAAGAGTAAGATAATATAGTTTGGTTTTATTTTGGGGATGTAGAATGAGCTTTATTAAGTTTAGTTCGTAGTTGTTGTAATGAGCAAGAGGTCTGCCATGTTAGACATTTAAGGTTGCATAATTCATCATTTAGTGTGCTAGGCTGCATTTTCTGAGCTATGATCATTTGAGTGAATGTGAATGTGGATGTGAATGTGATTCCTTCTGTGAGGCAGAAAGCTCCAAATAGCCAAGGCCAGGATGGGAAGGGATGATGAACAGTTTTCAGTTAATTGTGGCAAGGGAGTAAGTTCTTTGGGTCTGGAACTAGATTCAAGACAGCAGGTGCCTTCCCATAATATAGATGAATGAATACACAATGGTTGTAAAGGACACAGTGAGATACGTGTGAAGACCTAGACAGCAACTTTGCCAAAATGGAGAACAAGGTTGTGAGCACAGTGCCCCCATTGAAAGTAGGCCACTTGGTCCAGTTAAAAAGTGCCTTGGTAAAATGATTAACTACAAAAAATGTATTACCTGGAGCAAGGCCCCAGACCTGTTCTTTCATGCAGCTATTCATTGTGAGGATCTAACTAGGAGGTTGCATCCAGAGTTGGCAACATGTATTGATACGCGAGTCGCAGAGTGAGTAAGTGCAAGGGGCGGAAAGCCAAGAGGACCACTTACGGGTGAGGATTTGTGGTGTTCCATGGGATGCAACAAAGTTTTGACCTTTCTGATTCCCATTCACATCATTGGTTTGTCTCAGTGGGATGCTGCAGCACAAGCTGTCTCAGGTGTCATTGTCCAATCAGAGTAAAGCTTTTTTTTGATCAATTCAACACAAACTATAATACCCCACGTCACAGCGCACCCGCGCGCGCACCCGGCAAGTACTACAAGTACTGTTTGCTGTGCCGGCAGTCTGCGCTTTCATGAACCTGGAAACAGAGCGTTGTTGGTAATCTCACGGAGCTTTCTCTACAGACTTGAGTTTGCTTGACTTTCAGTGCCTGCAGCACAGTGTTTTCACCTGGAGGACGTCTTAAAGCGCAACACCAGCTTGCCTGGACCTGTGAAACAAACAAAGGTATTCCTTGTAGTTTGGCTCCACCTCCCAACAAGCACGTCTTGTTGCAAACTATAATACCCCACGTCACAGCGCACCCGCGCGCGCACCCGGCAAGTACTACAAGTACTGTTTGCTGTGCCGGCAGTCTGCGCTTTCATGAACCTGGAAACGCAGCGTTGTTAGTAATCTCACGGAGCTTTCTCTACGGACTTGAGTTTGCTTGACGTTCAGTGCCTGCAGCACAGTGTTTTCACCTGGAGGACGTCTTAAAGCGCAACACCAGCTTGCCTGGACCTGTGAAACAAACGAAGGCGACTGCTTTTGTGCACGTTGTGTCCAGTGACTTTTGTGCACGTTGTGTCCAGTGACTTTTGTGCACGTTGTGTCCAGTGACTAGCAAACGCAGTGCTTACATGTACTACAGTCCTCTCTTTTAATATTATATTAATTATTTATTTTTCTTCTTTTTTTTCTTGTGTTCATTCAAGGTATTCCTTGTAGTTTAGCTCCACCTCCCAACAAGCACGTCTTGTTGCAAACTATAATACCCCACGTCACAGCGCACCCGCGCGGGCATCCGCGCGCACACCCCGCAAGTACTACAAGTACTGTTTGCTGTTCGCGGGTCGCCGGGTCTTGGTCTTAGGCATTAATATCTTATTTATTTATTTTATCCTATTTTTTAATTTATGTTATTGCTTTGAACTTAAATTGAAATCTCATTTAATTATTTATATTTAATTGTGCAACTTGGTTTTTATCTGAATGTTTGCATACACTTTGACTACTAGTATGCCGCCCATTTTAGCAAACAGAGCAAAATTGGTTGATTCGGCCCGGGAGATTGCCATGAGAAAAGCTTTGCTTCAACCCCGACTTACGAGTCTGTTACCAAGGGTTGGGCGCATTACTACTCAGCGCTCACACTCAGTTTCAGATAATGGTCGATTGTGTCCAAGGGAGGGAATAACAACTGAGGATGAGGCAAAAATTGGTAATCCATCCACCACGGCCCAATCGGATCCTACAGGCTCGTGCACGGCAGCTCAGCCGTCTGACCCCAACATTTCGGATCCCATACATACAGCAGCCATTGATATTTCATCTCGAGAAACTAGTTTGCATGGTGCCCCCACTGATAACACACTAATAGCGGCTTGCTCTGCCGGAGACCTACGATCTGTTATAGCCCTCCTCCCTGGGGATACTATGCCACAACCTGTCTCATGCTCCGTTCTGGCCCAACAAAAATTGAGACAAGCGTACACCCACCTGACCATGATTGGCGAAATAGAGGAAGAAGACATTGAATACATGAACCTTTCTAATCGCACTGATAAGTGCTCCGAAGAAGTCTTATATGTTTGTTCAAATACTGGTGACTTAATTCAATTAGAACAAGATATTAATAGCCATTTTAGTACAAATGGCGAAATTTTGTCACCAGTGCTATCCCATAATGACACACCAGCAATAGAACCAATGGTCTCCCCTATTATGGCTGTGACTCCTTCACCCGAATCAGTTGAAGAAGTAGTCTCCTTTATGGCTCCCACCCCGAGACAGCCACGGTTCGAGCAGGACTCGAGTCTCTGACTTCTTTTTGAACCCCGCACATAGGGAGAGATATTCATTTCCGGAGGCCCCAGCCCTGAATAACACATTAACAGCCATGAACACTGCTCTGCTAGCTGTGGCAAAGTTATATGAAGGGCTGGACTTAAAAGTCTCTAATCAGGCTGTCTGTTTAGAACAATTGTTTCTATTGCATTCAAAATCCGTAACACAAACTAATACATCTTCTCAAACTCATGAATCAATGAGAAAATGAAAAAATATGTTTGAGGTCTTTAGCACATCCTCTGTTAAATCTAGCATGTCACGGCCAAGCAAAAAGAGGAAAGTGCACCCCGCCAAAACCAAACCATCGGTCCCAAAACCAATAGTGGGGCAAAAAAGGAAAAATTGTGTAGATTTGTCAACGGATTTGATGCATAGATCTACACCTGAACCTGGTTTTCAGATTCCAGAAGCAGTTCCAATGGCTGTGGCGACAGTGCCACATAAACCATTGGATGATTTAGTGCAGATGGTCGAATGCAGCAATGAACAGCGAGTCCCTCAGTCAAAAAGCCCCGAACCATCTTCCTTAATGCCCTCAGTGGTCGCGGCAGCTGCCCTGGTCGAGTCCTTGAACCAAACCTCTATTGCCCAGACTGCCCCCATCTTGGTAGCAATCCAGACCCAGCTAGAGAAATCTATTGATTCATATATGAAACTATTACCAAATAATTCATCACAGATGGGTAGGCAGGAACAGCCTGATTCTTTACAAGTAACGACAATAGTTAATCAGGCTAAAGTTCAAGATTCACAATCGGCTATCTTACAAGTGCCACAATCACATGATCACTCAATGCAGAGCACGGTGGCCACTGAAGCTCCTATAAAAGATGATTGTTTTACAAAGAACTTACAGGGCGAAATTAAAGCTTCAGTTGAGGCATACCTGACGTGAAATTCCCACACTAATTTACAGCCGAAGTCTGCTCACCCACCTCAAGTCTCTGCCTCTGCCCTTCCCCCTAATCAAGCCTTACCTTCACGACACGAGCTACGGGAAGAGATTAAAGCTTCCATTGAAGCCTTTATGCACCAGTCAAATTAACCTAACTTATATAAAGTACCAGAACAAGGGTTCCCCTTACTCATGCCTCTACTTCAGGGGCCCTAAGCAACGGTTATCACTCATCAAGACAGAAGGGCACGGTCTCCGGCATGGTTACCAATGCAGGCAAAAGAAAGATCTGCTCAGACCAAGGCAAAACAAACGGCACTGCACCATCGCTTCATAATCAAATGTCGTGATGCACCATACAAGTCTTATGATCTAAATCGGTCCAGTATTCTTAACATATGTGCAGAGATTCCAGTCTTATCAGCCATTTCAGCATTGGACATTGAGCAAATTGAGTTTATAAACCATATGGATTTGTCTGTTGCACGTTTGTACATTCGATCATCATTGGTAGCTGAGACTTTGTGGCAGGCCAGAATGGTGTTATTCGATCTAGGTTTCAGTCTCACCCAAGAATTATTGCCTGGTCTGGCCACATTACAGGGTCATAGCTCACATATATTCACCTCAGCTTGTAATATTACTTCTCATCAAAACCCACCAGACCAGACAAGGTCTGCATAACTATGCTCTGGTGTCAAAGTCCTGAATTTGATTTCCTGGAACACACGAGGGCACAACCACCTCAATTTTACAACAGTTGGGGGATTGGTTTCATATGGATGTAGTTGCCCTCCAGGAAACCTGGCTCGTCCTACCACCGATTTGGGACTCACACACCATTCTGTTTACACCAGCAGAAAAAGGCGTCCTTGGCAGACCCAAAGGTGGGCTCATCATAGCAGTTAAAAAGAATTGTGGCCTGAATTCGACCATTCGTAAGTCTCCCTCTCTATCGTTTCAAGTGGTGATACTATTTAATTTTTATCAAAAAATAGCAATTGTTAATGTCTACTGGTGCAGTAACACACTGAATTCAGACGATTTTTTTAAGCAATATGTCGAAATATTGGATGCTCTGGCCCTAGAGAGCGATTCATCGTGTATTTTGATATTGGGCAATCTCAATTTGCACCTCATCTCAGAGGGGAATTCTGCCCCAACAGGAGATGAATTGAAATGGTCTTCCATTATGGCTGAGCGCAACTTTCTGATGTTAAATGGCAATGTGACGGGCGATTGCCTTGCCCAGACCACTTGGCAAAGACGAGATCAGCATGCCATAATTGATTACATCTATATTAATGCGAAAGCCTTTAATTCTGTTCAAAAGTTGGAGGTTATTCATACAAGTGTAAGTGATCACCATAAATTTAAATTATCTCTGCAAATTGGTTATATCCAACCGACACAATGGTTGAACCCAAATGTAACTGATGTTGTTGTGAACAATGGGAGAAATAGATTGTCTTGGAATATAGAGAAATTGAGAATCTTAGATTCTAATCTAAAGACTATGTACCAGATAGAAGATCTTCTGGTCGATGATTATACAACTGCCATGCAGATGTTTACTCGAGTAGTTACTGGTAGTGGGCTAATTGAGCAACGGCATACCCATGCCTATGATTCGGAAATAGTCCATCGTAAATCTGATTTAAGACAAGAAATTCGGCTATTGCGGAAATCAGAGAAAATTGACATGGCCGAAAAAATTAGATCAGCTAAGCAAAACTATAAAAAATGGCTCAGATTAAGAAGAGCCAAGCTTTACGAACTGAATGGGAAATCTATGCTTAAACAACTTATCTTGAAATCTACAGCTGGCATATGGGCCCTTCTCAATCAAACATCTGAGACTCCTCAATTTGTAGCCCAGTTAAACTCGATTTCCTCTGAGGCATGGCAGATGTATTTTCATAAACTCTATCTTTCTCCCTTTCCTGAGATACGATTAAACCTCCACTCGTTCACAGCATCCGTAGCATTTACATTTGATATTGACAACATCAAACTTTGTATTAAAAAACTGAGCTCTTCTCGGGCAACAGGTCCAGATGGGCTGCACAATATGATGTTAAAAATGCACGTAGATGGATGGGCGAGTATTCTTTACCGTATCTTTAATCAGGTGCTGAAGGGTGGCGTTATCCCCGAGACATAGAAAAAATCCATTATTCTCCCGATATATAAAAAAGGCAATCATGAGAATCCCAGGTCCTACAGGCCAATAGCGCTCTTGGACTGTCTGGGTAAATTATTTGCCCGGCTGCTCTTACAAAAATGTAATGCCTGGTTACAGGATAGTAAATTGAGAGATCCATTTGAAACAGGCTTTTTGCAAGGGGTAGGTACTGGTATAAATATTATTACTTTATCAAGCCTCATTCAGAAAGCCTATCAACAGAAACAGCCCTTGTATTTCACCTTTATTGATTTTCAAATGGCATTTGATGCCGCTCCAAGAGAACAGCTTTATAAGAAATTGGCTGATGCTAACTGTCTATGGCATATTTTGAAATGGATAATCCAATTACACACCAATACTTCAATCCAGGTTAGACTTACTAACGGCGGTTTATTAACCTCCCCAATACCAACTGCCAGAGGCCTAAAACAAGGCTGTTTATTAGCTTCAGCCTTGTTCAACTTCTTTCTTTCAGATATCTATCGAAGTTTTACAACACTGATCTCTGACTCTCCAAAAATCATGGGTGTACAGATACAATGGTTATTGTATGCCGATGACATGGTACTATTGCCACATACCCCAAAAGGGTTGCGACTCCTATTAGGTGCCCTGGATGGGTATACAAAAGTAAATGGCATAACAATCAACATTGCAAAGACAAAGGTCATTCAATTTGGTACCAGGAAACAAAGTCGTGCCCATTTACATTGGCCTCGTCAAAGTTGTAAGATCACCAGCACTAATATCTATGTGTACCTGGGTATAACTGTCTCCAACTTGTGTGCCTCTGATCAATATAATCAACAAGGACTCCATAAACTTCAAACGTGCATTTCACAAGCCCGGATCATCAAGGCAAGATACTGTAAATTTTCTTTATTACCAAATCTTACATATTTCAAATTGAAAGTAGTGCCTGTCATTCTCTACGGTGCCGAGACCCGGTTTATCATGTCATACTCTTATTGGGCCATTAGGGAAGGTCGGTTTTGGAGGCAAGTTCTGAACTTGCCAACCTCACAACCACTTCCACTTTTAAGATATGAGCTGGGCTTAATTTCTCTTTACGCAGCTTACAAATGGCGCCTGTGTGCCTTGTACCGCAAGTGTCTCATGAACAAAGCCACAACAGGGATAATTAATATCATTTCCATATATCTATTGAGCACTATGGATGTCTTTCCAAAAACATGGCAGCAAAAAATCCACTCAATTCTAGCAAAAGCCCAGATTGATCCAATCTTGCTAATGGAAAATCCAAACAAAGCAAGAACAAAGATCTGGGAAGGTGACTGGATTTATACCCATCTTGCATGTACCAACTATAAACTTTTCGAGGCTTTTCCATTTGAATTAAAGCGTTATAACACAGTGGCTGAATATATGGTGAGGTCCCCTAGTTCCAACCACAGAAATGGCTTTATGAGATTTAGACTAAATCTGTGGCTGACTAATGATGTGATGAATGTACGGAATAATGCTGCTATCCCTCTGCTTTGCCGGTTCTGTAAACAACAAGCAGAAACCCTTATGTACCTGTGTGCAGAATGTGATAAACTGGCATCAGTAAGGGGTTTTCATTTCAAGCCTTTATTTAGGGACCAACAGATTTTGACTCCAAAAGAGCTATGGGTCTTAATCTTCCATACTAATAGAAAGGCTGTAAGATATGCAGTTGTCAATTATTTGCATCAGTTGAAAATACCAATGTATGCAGTGCCAAGAAAATGATGATCATTTCAAATGCGTTATAACTTGTGTTGCAAATTCACTGTTGAACTTTTTTTTAAATGAGAGACATTTTTTTTTTTTGTATTACTATTGCATACAATGTTTTACTTATTTTCAATTGATTTGTAAATGTGAATTTCTGTAATTTTGTATGTTGAAAGGTTGTGAATTTTTTTTCACGACCAAAACAACTATAAATAAAAAAACAATCAATCAAATAGTGTCAGCCAATCAAAGAGATGCATGTTGTGCTGACTCTGAAAATATGTCATGGTTGAGGGGTGATATTTTGATGGTCACATGAAAGGAAACCTCAAATATTCTATTTATTAATGCATAGTGCTATATAGTGCTCTTAAGCGGCTTAATGACAAATAGCCAATAAAATGTTTATAATTAGAATTAATATTGCATTTGTAGAACATTTATATTTGCATTTTTTTGCTTCAAATATTGTAGCACCGAGTGTGCATGTCAAGATGGTGCTCAGTTCAGTTCTACGGAACTGTCTGATTATCCCGGCCATATTTGCAAATAAAGGCTGCTTTTTATTGCAATGTGTGCCCTCCATTTTGGAATCCTTTTTCCATTATGTTAGCATTACTTGGGGGACGTTGCATCTTTACAACTATATCTATCATTTAATACAATTAAGTTTTATCTTTAAATAAGCATTGTCCCTATGTTTGAAAGGAACAGTTTGGGGGCAATTTGTGTTCAGATGCATGCTGTAAAGAGTTAACAATTAGAGCCTCTTTTTTACCCTTAAATGGAGTCCTGTTTTTATTTTTTTTAAAAAGGTCAATGCAAAATTCACTGTAACTTTATTTCTAGACATGCTAGAAATAAATCCTTCTGACAGATCCTTCTGCGGTCAGGAATGACATGTGTCAAAATACATCTGTATAACGTGAACGCGTTCTCTTGGGGTCAATTATGCTTTTAAAAGGGAACTTTTATAAGAAGATTTCACTTAGCTTCTGCATGTGCACATTTCCTTGATGTGCATAATCTTATGTTTGCCACCATGGACCAGATTCTAAAAAAAAATAAAGCAAATGAAACGATTGCAGGCGGTGTGCCCCTTTCATTTGACCTATTTTCAGAAATGCTGAGATCACTGGTTTCAAGGTTTTTTATCACGGCTACAGTGACGTCAATTCACAAAAATTCCTGGGGTAGCGCAAGCGACACCACACAGCCCTTGACCTCTGATGACATCACAGGAAGTGATGTTATCTGACCCCACCCCAAATTGACATCACGGGAAGGAATGGAATATAACCTTTCACCCTTTGACAAAACAGGAAGTGGCATTACATAGCATTGTTTCTAAGTACACTATGAAAAATATGCTTACAGTATAACTGTAAAGTGATATACATTGCATACAAGAATGGATAGCCATATGTTTCGTTAATATCAGTGTGTATAGGCCCATATTACCAAATTACTGTGAATGCAGGCAGACTTCCAAGGCCAAACAATAATGATGTGTTATTATATAGCACTTACGCTTAAGCGCTTCATATAGAACAAATACACATAAAATATCACCCAACCTGTGTTGGTACTTATTTATCAAACTCAGCAAGAAGAAAGACTGAGTTGACCTTGCTGGGAGTCGAAACTGCAACCTGCAGATCACACACACATTGCAGAAGTGAGTGCTCTACCCACTGAGCTATCTTACCAGCTATAACTACTGTTAGGCAGAATTATATGCAGTGCCCTTTGGGAACACCACCCACAAGTGAGACTACAAGTGACAGTACAAATTCACCTTAGGTACAAGCCTGTACTACACAGTAACGTGGTAGTGATGGCTGAGCAGCCAGACTTATCTCAAGAGCAAGTGAGCAGTATCAATAGTTACACAAAGGACAGCAAATACTATGATTCAAACAAACACTGACTCAAGGTTTCTGAGTAAAAGAATATACATTTATTTACAAATCAGCTGTAAAACATTTCACTAAAGTAAAGCAGTTGAAAAATCACACTCTTAATACACCACACCAGTCCCAATAGATTTTGGACAAGTTACGCTAAAAAATGAAGTGTGAGCAAAATGGCACTCCAATTATTTAAAAGGGAGGGAAAGACAAAGTTAGGCAGAAATTGAGCAGCACCAACAGGTAAGTAAACAGGGCAATCTAGAAAAAGGAACTACAGTGAGGGAATCAAATCAAAAAGGCTTAGGGCCAAAGTCAATAGGACAAAAGTATTTTGCTCAAGATCACACAGTTCAGGGACGGAGTTGGTCAGCAGAAAAGTTAGTTTAAAGAATAGAAAAGGACAAGCCCTCAGATTGGCGAAAGGTTTCACACACTTTCACCGTGGCTGGACGAAACGAACAATCGGATTTGAGCAGTGCCTTAAAATGGAGAAGCAGCTGTTGCTGAGGCGGACGTTCCTGGCAGGTCCTGCAGGAGCATAGTTCCTTAAGCGACTGTCAGACTGACACGAAGTAGGAAGAGTGGAGGGTCCTGCACTGCTCAAGGAAGAAACCAGCAGCAGAGCAGAGCAACAAATAAAAGGTGTGCTCCATAAAACCCCGGCAGGGTCCGACCTTCCTGGCTATCCAGTTCACTGTAGCTCTGTACAGCAAATTCGACCAGAGGAGGGAGACCTGGCTTGTAGTTTGGGTGAACTGGTTGGTCCCACCAGATCAAGGGGAGAAGATTCCCTGAAGGTCTTTGATGTCGTTGGAGTATGAAGATTCGGACCTGCAGCAGGGCTTAACCTGACGGTTCAGTCTTTGTAAGGGTCCTCTTCTGTCAGTGTATCTTCAGTTCTTTCGTTTCAGTGGCGATTCTGCCTTCCCAGCCCCAGAGACCTGCTTTTTATACAGTTTTCCCCCATTCACACAGCCTGATTGTCAATCACACAGCGGGGTGGCTTTCCTGGCGGCACAGTCACTTAGCCAATCAAAAAGGAGTGTGACTTGGGTTACCAAGGGAAACCATGGCAGTTGTCCTAAAACCCCTCCCTCACATCCTGCCTACCCAGACTTTCAAGCGCCTAAGGAGGGCTTCTGTGCAGAAGCCCGCGAAAGGACAGCAAACAAAGGAACCAAACCTGGTTTGGCGTGCAGAGAAAAGCACGAGAAAGACTTTTACCAAAAGAAATGGCGAATAAACCCAGCCGGAACCAAATTAAAACAAATATGGTTCAGCGGATTTAAGTTTGAGGCTACCAAGATAGCCTTAAACTATACCAAGGTTATTTAAGGTAGGAAAAATAGTGTAGTTACCACTACCACCAGCCAAGTCTTTATGAAAAGGGAGCAAAACAATGCTCCAAGAGAAACAGACAAAAAGGGATATGTATTAACCCTTTCCAGTACTCCATGTAAGATAGTTTGCACTGGGTCTGTGGATTTTAAAGAGACTAATAATGTCAATGGCACCTTTACATATTCTGGGAGACAGTAGTCAGTCCCAGAAAATGGAGTCTGAGTTGGGAAGTCTAAAAGACAACCCTGAGGGTGCTGTGTAACACGCAGTAAAAAGATGATGTCTGTGGAGTAGGTGAGGCTCCACAGTCTATGAACACAAGAAAATGTAAAACACACACAGCAAAACACCTGTAAGAGAGGGAAAAAAGGCTCACACTCTTACCAGGTGAGAAAAATGAATCCTAGAAATTCAGCAAAGATGCTGAGAGACTCAGTAGGCAAGGAAAATTTGCCATTATGAAGAATTCTGAAGAATTCTCCCTAACAGCTATCAGAAAGCCAGCTACTACAGACACACAGAGCCACATGCTGCTGGCCACAGCCCTGGGGCCACAATTTAAAAAAACAACAAAAAAAGTGTTTAAAAAAAAAGAAATTCTTAGGGCTAGTCAGTGGTGTCACCAGGAATCAAATTTAGGAGGGGCACAGAGGGGGGCAAAGACAAAAGTAGGAGGGGCACAGACAAAAGTAGGGGGAGAACATTGTCACTGCTCGTCTTGGGTAGGGGGGAACAAGGGGGGGCACAGGGTTTCACAGGGGGGGCCTCGGCCCCCCAGGCCCCCCCCTAGCGACGCCACTGGGGCTTGTTCGGGTGACCACAGGGGTAGCAAGGGAGACATCAGGGGTCACAGTTGCGACCCCTGGCTACCCCTAAATGACCTCCCTGCATGGCTATCTGACACAAGGGCATTTGCACTGTGGTGTTTTCACCCCGACCATGTTTACTGATGTATTTTTAATGGGTTGGTACCAGCTAAACCCCCTTCTAACACACCCCTGCCACCTCACCCTGCTGCTCACCACCCCCCATCCCCTACCTCAAACACACAGCACATATATATATTTTTTAAAGAATTGGCAAAACGACTGCAGTAAAAACACCATAGAGAAAATGCCCATGTATAAACTAGCCGCAATAAAAATATGGCTAAGCAAGAACAATTTATTCGCAAAGGTGAACTGAGAATTTCAGGATGAGCTGGAAAATAGTGCAACGATGCACTGTCCAGCACCTTTGCAGACATTAAAGCTCACTTTTTTTAATAGTTACACTTTTTTAAATAGTTACTGTATTGCCTTACCTATGCAGAGCAAAGTCACCCGTGTTGCTGTCTGTGCACCTCACGCTATTACCTCAATGTCTGGCCAGTACCTACTGCATTTCACCATTTGCCAACCTCTGCTAGTACCTGCCCTAAGCTTTGTATGCCAACTTTGCCACCAGTACCCATCATACAGCCCCAGTTCATATATCTGCCTATTGTCTGGAACTATATGCTAATATCATTCTTGCTACCAGCACCTAGTGTACCACCTCGGGCTACTATTGTACATATGCACGTAGCCATGTCTGTATATCAGAATATGCTACGTAGCCACCGTTATTCCCATTAGCAATATGCATGCCATTCCCGACCTATTTCTAAACTTATTGCGCACCATACCCCATGTATTCCCACAGGACAAACTAAATGCTAATAATAGTACCCAGCAAAGTCTGACCATGACAAATACTACCAGGACATATGTGAGAATCAAAGCTACCATGTTCCTCCCCCAACACCAGTTGGATAACCAACCTTGCTCCATCAAATCTACTAGGTTGCTACCAAAGTTGAACTTGACAACAAATTCTCCTCATTCACAACCTTTAACAAACCCAAACGTCAACGCCAGGGCTCCTCCTAATCCCAGGATGGCCTTGGACCTGATCAAAACAAATACACCTTGTCCTCTTCTAGCTAGAAATAAGAGACTTTGTCCTAGACTGACCAGACTGCATTAGCCACGCACTCTCTCTCAACCTAATATGTCACACAACGTGAGCCGTCCGTCAGGGGCTAATAATACTAACCCTGAGACCAACCAAAAAAACAAAAAAGAACACGACCTATCTTTAAGCAGGAATCCTCAACCGTCTTATATATCTCCAGCCATCATATTAAAGGTGCATTAATTAACGCCAGATCCATGTTTTCCGGAAGAGAGGAAATCGCTGACCGGCCCATAAGTCAGCGCTCACCCTCTAGAACCTGTAAAACAAGATAGCTGCACCATGTGAGGACAGGGGGTGCAGGATTCACTTACTTCAACACCAATCAATAATGAGAATTCAATAAATTGGCAAAGGGAAGTCTGTTTAATGACAAGTACATCAAACAGAGAAACAAATGGGAATCAGCAGCATTGTGATCACCTGTCTCGCTCCGACTTCCTCGAACTTCAGTTGAACAGCAACTTTTATGCATAAAACTCGTCATCATTTGACGTCTAATTCTACAAAACTCGTCATGCAATATAATTGGTTAAGGAAGGTAACTTAAGTGTAGGTGCTATATCTGTATATGGTAACAGAGCATGCGGATTGGACAACTCTTAATGGGTGGGTGTCTACGTCCAACCCTCTACATTCACGCATGATGGATGTCACTATAACTACAATGTCCTATTGGTCATAATATCTATAGGACTCCAGATAACTCGGTCCATTGTGATTGGGCGGGTTACACCCCTAGACATAAATCCCCATTTTAATTAGCAGCATGCTGAGTGGACACCCAGGTGCCTGGTGTTCCAAGTTTCACCCTGCCTCCCTTCCATCAATCTGTATTTTAGGGCTATGTGTCAATTAGTTGGCTGGGTATGGCCTCGGAACTGTAGCCTCTTATCAGGAAAAGTTATGGCATCCTCGGGTTCTGGATGACATCAGGTGATGGTACCTTTTCACGCCTGGCTGGTCACGTGTCTATTCACCATGGATTTGCTTCAGTTTCCAGCTTTTATTGTATTTCATTCTGCTTCGGCCCAGCCACCTGCCTGGGCCTCTCTTATCTTGACCTTCACGGGCGAGCTGGTATGCTCCGAAGTTTGATTCTCGCAGGTTGACGCTTTCCTCCCCTTCTCTGGGTGGCCTCGATTTCCCAGGCATGAGCCGCTCTCTGTTGAGTTTTGATTCCGCTCTTCCTCTCTGTTTTGGCTGGGTTGTGAAACTGGGCCTGTTAGGCCTCGGGCAGCCTAGGCACATTTCTGCTTTACAAAATTGAGTCGCACTTGTATAATGTACTTCTTGAGGTAGATATATATATTTGGCGCATGCCGCTTTCCATTATTCTACTAAGCATAGCAAGCAGTATCGTTTTCTTTAGCTTCTTGCATTTCAAGCCTATTTACACGTGTTTCCTTACATTTCAGCATCGTCTCTCTCCTGTGTCCATTACATCTATTTTCATAATTGCTTGTGCTGGAGTGTTATCTTCGATAGCCCATTTGTTCATTTGCGAGTCTGTTCAGGCACTTATGTCATTTCTACTGGCCTTCCATTAAGGCTCTTGGGTCTCTTCCTGGACCGTATGTAGGTACTCCTCATTTCGTATCAGTGGCTGGTATGGCTGTCTGATAGGGTACCGTGCTGCCCAGGGTTGTCTGGTTATGGGCGCTTCAACAGGTACGGATCTTGTAATACACACTGGGCAGAGTCCCAGTGCGGCTCTCTGTTGGTTCATTTGCTCTTCATACGTCACGTACCTTGGCGAGTGCCTTCCTGGTAGCTCAAAATGAGGGGCTTGGGTGCAGGTCATGTCTGGGACCTCCTTTACACTCCCCCCTCTGGTCGGTTCATCGACCACTTTTGCTTCATTTTTCATCTCTATTTCCTTTGACTCTTCAGGATTTTGTTCTTCGTCTTCAGGGTTAGTACATGATGGCGTGAACATGTGTGTCTTTGAAGTCCATATTTTTATCACGCCTTTCAAACTCCCTGCTGTCTTCACATGTTCGTCTTTGTTCCATGTCATTAGCTGACATTCTCCATTTGGACTGCAGTAGATCCATTTTCCTTCATACCTTCTTCGTCTTCTAGGATAAGTGAACTTTGTTCCTACTGGCGCAAATTTGCTAGCCTTCACAAAGTCTCTTATTTCTTCATCAAGAGGGGCAAGAGCAATGTTGTGAACACTGTTGAGGTGAGGCTGTATAGCCTGTGTTCGTAAGGGATTGCATGGAATGCCTCTTCAGATTTGGTAGAAAAGTAATTTTCCCTTTTCATCCTGGATACTAGTTCCGCAGATCTCCTTCTCCTTAGATGAGCATCTGCTTTCGGGAAACTGTCCAAATTCTGGTCATTCTTGGGGATTACTAGTGCAGGAACATGGACGTTCACCAGTGTGCATATACCTCCCCAAGTCTTCGGTAGTCTTATATATGCCTTGGATCCACACACCCAGTAATGGTCCATGATAACTGCGGTTCCGTGTACCATTCCTGGAGCATCGAAGACTCATACACAGTTCTTATTCTCTCCCATCTTCCTTGTGCCGTTATTTCTGAAACATAATTTTGGGTTCTCTAGTGGCACTATCTGTAAGGGTCCTCCTCTGTCTTCGACCCATGTAAGTAATTTTGCAAGCTTCGGCCATAATGGCTTGCATCCGTTCCGCACTATGTTGATGCAAGGCTCGTAATGACCAGCGACCATCCAGGCTCTGCAGATCACTACTCCCTTTTCCCATCTGTCTGGTGAAAGCACTGTCCCCCAAATCTGCATCTGGCCCCTGCTCTTCCAACTGCGGGCTTCTTCTGGAGTTTTTCCTCGGATATTTAGCTTCTGGTTCACTTCCCATCTAATTCCAGCCCCTTTTACTCCAGGGTTCTCGTACCTGATTACAAGATTCTTCGTATGGGCTCTGTTTCTTGTCTTTATGTCTTGAACATAATCATCCTCGCCGGGGTCAGTTGCTTCAGTTGCCCATTTCAGGGAGGAATCACTGCGCATGAACTGGCCTCTGGTCTTGCACATTGCTACGTGTTACATACAGTGTTTTGTCTGGACATCAATTTCTACAGCCACAAAGATCTTGGATGTTCCCATACTGTATGGAAGGAGTGCACAGACGAAGCATTCTCCTTCTGACTGCCTTTGTCCTACTTCCTTCATGTTCTGGTACCATATGTTTTTTCCAAGATGGGCTGTGCTGTCCAGGTAATCGTTAAGTTCATTGTTATCTTCGTGAGGGCTTCTCTTGATTCTTAGCGTCCTTCTGTAGTTTGCTATGACTATGTCTCTAAATGCGTCTTTGCTGCTTTTCCCCTTCGGGTATCTTGGTGGAGCAGGCTGCATTGACTGCATCACTGTAGTAGGAGATGGTTTTGTGCTTCCTTTCCTTTCCATTTGTAGTCTGTCATAAACTTCCCCCAACCACCATTTATTTGCCAACCTCCCAACGCGTGGCTGTGCTTTAGGCCTGCGGCTTGTTAGCAGTGTTCGAGCTGACAAGCTTGTCGTTATAGTCTCTACAGTTCTATGTTTCAGCTCCTCATGCAGTTTCTTTGCTCTGACTATGAATGGGAACAAATAATCTATCAGCGTTTGTGTTTTCTCTGTGAGTTCCTTTGTGGCTACTTCTGTTCTTGTGAGGGATTGCTATGCCCTCTCCTTTGGGTTGCTCACTTGCCTTCTCTTTGTCACTTCCACTGTTTTCTGGAACTGATTGTTCATTAGGCTGTCTCTCCTTCTCTGCTGTCTTCGTTGGAGGCCTTGTAGCCATTGACACTTGCCCTTGTTTGTGTGCATTTTGTGTGTGGGTGCATGTTGTGGTCAGTGCTACATTATCATTCGTTCCGTGCTGACCCTGTCTCCAGCTTTTCTCTTCATTTGTGACCTCAAATGAGTCTAAATTACTGCTACTTACATTTAATTTTAGTTTGTTACTTTTATCATTAGGTTTTCTTGGGACTGGAATGACTATATAGGGTCTGGGTGCTTTCGTGGGACTTGTATGTACATTATCTGGTGGGTGCACTGAAATTGGGACGCTTCGTGCACCAATAAACAAAGCAGTTCTGATTGTTAATGACAGAAAAACAATAATAATAACTATAGAAATACACATAATCATTCGGAACGACAATTTGCAGCATTTTCTTCCAGGGGAGTGGGGGCGCCCCTCCGCTGGAGGTAGAACTACGTTACTGTTTTGGGCCCCCATTTCAACCAGGTCCATAGTCAATTATTTATTCTTTTCTTGCTCCGATCTTGTAGCTTCTAAAGTTATTATTACTAAAGTGTCGAGTGCTCCTCAAGTGTCCCCCATCTTGCGGGTGACGACGGTAGTCTCTGGGTACTCGGTACAGTTCTTGTGCTAGACTATGGAAAAGGGTTAGGCTAGCAACCTTGGTACATCACATTCATTATGCATAGCGATAATAGGTGAGGTCACAATACACGCCTCAAATTTGTCTTGGTCCTGAAGACATGCTGGAACTTGCTGAATGCGAAAGAATGAAAAGATGCAACTGCTAAAAATCCGACAAAAATAAAATGCTGTAAAAATAAAAACAAAAATAAATATAAAAGGGAACATATGAAAAAATAGGAAAAAAGGAGAAAAATGAAGAAAAAGGAAAATAAGACGGTGAAGTTCTTGTGTCCACTCCTTTCGCTCGGTCTCTCGGCGGCAAGTTGAAGAACAGTGTCTCTCTCCTCGATCTACTCCACGGCGGAAGGTCTTATTGTGGATTTCCTCCTTCTAAGGCTCTTCTCAGGAGTGGATGACCATAATTACTTCTCAGTTGTGCTGTGATGGCTTTCAGGAGTCTATTTAATTTCACAATCTTTACTGGGTCTCTGAGAAATGCAGGTACGTCAACATTGTTTGGTCTACCCACTAGTTCTGGAAAGTTCTCAATGAGGTGAAAGAAGACATGGTATGCATATCTGCTGTCTTCTGGTGATGACGAAATTCGTTCTGATTTTCTGGTCTCTAGATCATAGGCCTTTTTTGTGACGTGAACACTTTTTACACTTTCCTGCTGCATGGATCGCGACCACGTAGTTCAGTTTGTACCACACTTGGTTTAGGAATTCGTTGTTTCTTGGATCTCTGATAAAGGATAAAGTATCTGTGGTTCTCCCGACGAGTCCTGGGCATTCTTCTATGATGCGGAAAAACAGAGTGTATGTCAGTTCATCAATGATCACTTGTGGTGGGAGCATCTGTACCCTTATCACCGTACTCAGCAGTACAATGAAGGCTTCCGTGATGACAGTCAGCAGTTGCCAGATTATTTTCTTGTTGGCCAGATCTTGAATAAAGTCTGTGATACTGGTAACCTTCCCTACAAGTGATGGATACGTATCTAATACATGCGGAAACAGGAAAGCACATCCTTTGTGATGCTTCTGCTGGGGGATACCATAAATTCTGTGAACAAAGTCTCAAGACTGATTGCTTCTGGATATTGTGTTAGACTCTCGAGCAATGTCTTATTTCCAGTTTATCAGAGTCTTTGGGCTTTTTTCAATGATTTGTGTGGCTTTAACATTAATATGAGTAGCGTTACTGCAGCTTTGGATGTGCAATTCTCTTCTTTTACCCTGCATCTTTTGCTGCACAGAGTGTCCGTTTTATTGTCTTTTATCCCTTTTAGTGCTTAAAGGAAATGTTCAGTGTAAGGCCAAGATTTTCACGAAGAGCTCTCTCGTCTTGTCTTTTCTGCTCATGCGTCCTTCTTCCGCGCCATGGATCTTGTCTGCACGTACTGAGGTTCTTCCCCGTTGTCTGTAGATTCTTCGCAGTTGGGTGCAGCTGGAGGGCTCTCCCCTATATACGGTTTAATGTCATTTATAAAGATCCATGCCCTTCTGCCCTGGAGCTTGACGGCGGAGGGGGTGCAGTCCTCTATGATGAACAGGCCATTGAATCTTGGCTCGTCCCACCTCTTCCTGGTAAAGTTCTTCACAAGCACGCTGTCACCAGGGAAGACAAGGGGCCCATGTACACCTTGCTTGGTGTCTGCTTCAGCACTTCCTGCTGTGTTTCGAGCTGCGACGTCCCCTTTTCGGCATCACTGCAGCTGGCCTGTAATGACAGAGGCACTGGATGTCATACAATTACGGTACTTTTGCATCTCTGTTCCCAGAACCTTTCTAGTCGGCTAGGCATCACAACTAGCTCTATCTCTGGGGGTAAGAGGGGTCCTCATCCTCTGCCTGTAACTATCTCATGTGGCGTGAGATGATGGTCGGAGCCTGGTTGGTCCCGAAGTGCATACAATGCCAGTGGTAGACAGTGCAGCCATCCCTTCTTTAATGTGAGCTTCAACTTGGCTATCCTTTCCTTAAGCAAGCCGTTGATCCGTTCACATATCCCATTCCCTTCAGGATGATACGCTGACGAGAACTTGTGCTTTATACCAAGCAACAAGCTGATCTGTTCGAAAACTGAATTTACAAAGTGTGCCCCATTATCTGATCTCATTACTTCCCACACCCCCCACCTAGGAAATACTTCCCTCACTAGGAACGTGGCAGCACAGGTAGCGTCTGGGTGTGTACAGGGACCTGCTTCTATCCATCTAGAGAATGGACACACCACCAAAATTAAATACCTGTACCCGTTGCACACTTGAATCATGTCGACGTAGTCAATATGCAAGTGCTGGAATGGTCCATTTGGTCTGGGAATGATTCCTCTCACTACTTTTAATGTGTGCCCAGCGGTGAATTGCTGGCAGATAATGCAGTTCACCATGAAAAATGCAACATGCTCTGCTAAGTTCGGTGTGAACCAGTCTTCTGCGAGCGTTTCAGCAAGGTTTTCTTTCGTCATATGGATGGGGTAGTGTAGTTGTTCTAATGCTACTTTTAGAAGGGCAACAGGCATTACTGGTTTGCCAGTGCTGTCTTGTCTCCACAACCCGTCAGAGGGGTTTAAAGAACACCCTCGATGCTTCCACAAATTTTTCTCCTCCTGAGGTGCCTCCCCCTGGTGCTCCATTAGCTGAGTCTGCCCCATATTTCCATAGGCTTCTGGTGTGGCCCGTGCTACTATCATTCGCTCATGGGTACATGCCACCTCTACGTCCATGATTGTTTCAGTTTTGGATGCCATGCGCTTGGCTTCCGTGTCCGCTTCATGGTTTCCACGTGACACGAAATCCGTCCCTTTGGTATGAGCGGCGCATTTCACGACCGCTATGCCCACTGGGAGCTGCAGTGCTTTCATCAGCCTGTCAGATAAGGCTGCATGTTTTACTGGTGTGCCGTCTGCTCGGAAGTAGCCCCTCCTTTTCCAGCGCGCTACCCCTGCGTGCACTGTGGATGTCACATATGCAGAGTCACTGTACACTGTTACTTCCTGGTCTGCATGATTCTCAATGGCGAGTATCAACGCCAATAATTCTGCAGCCTTTGCCGAATAGTAAGATGGTATTCGTGCACTAACGAGTACTCGAAACTCTCCATTCGCTAGGTGTTTTACCACAGCAACACCTGTATACCTTTGTCCATCTTCTTGGTTAATTCTCAAAGACCCGTCAATAAAGACGATCTCTCCACTTGCCAGGGCATTTTCCTTTACCCTGGGGATCTCATCATAGAATTCCTCATAGTTTTCACAGTCGTGTATAGGTTCTCCCTCTGTGACTGGCACAGCTATGAATGTAGCAGGGTTTACAGTTTTACATCGCACTATTTTGCTCGATGGATTAGAGATGATCACCTCATAGGCGGATGCTCTCTGAGATGTCAGTGTGCCCTTTGGCTTCTCTAGTATGTCAAACAGTGAGTGTTCAACATACAATGTCATGGAGCACCACATCACAATGGATGACGCCTTTTCAATAGTGAATGCAACAGCAGATAAGTTTTGTTCGCATAGGAAGTGGCCCTTCATGACCGGTTCCTAATTCCAGCTGTAATATGCTAGGGGCTTGGACCCCAGTGAGGTTCACTGCGCGAGCACTGCCGTCATAAAATTGCCATCGGTATGTGAGAACAGGTAGAATTCCTCTGCATAATTAGGAATCCCGAGAACTGGGGCCTTACAAATTGCCCCATTGAGTTCTGTAAACCCCTTTTCCATTACCTCAGTCTATTCAATATCTTTCCTTGTTGCCTGGGACTTCTTTAGGGCCTGCAGCAACGGCTTGGTATATGAGCTGTAGTCAAAGACCCATGCTATGACATAATTGGCCGTGTTCATGATAGATTCAGCCGTTTCTGGGGTTACCTTTTTCCCTTCAAGTGAGATCAGTTGCCCTATGTATAACACTTCTTGTTGACAGTACTGTAGCTTTTCCTTATCAACTTTGTATCCCTTCTCAGCCAGTATAGTTAGTAGCTGGACAAAGTCGCGCCTGCATTGTTCTTCGGTGGTGCTGCAGATCATCTACATAACACAACACTGTCCGCCGGAATATTGCTTAGGTCCATTTGCAGGACTCTGTTGAAAATAGACGGGGACTTGCAGTACCCCTGCGGCAACCTCATGCTTTTCAGGCACTTTTGTCTGAAAGTAAATGACATCAGGTCTTGCGATTAACGGTGCATTGGAATTGAGAAAAACACATTTTTCAAATTGATCACCGTGAAATATTTTGCCTCAGTGGGTATGTTACACAGTATTGTGGATGGATTAGGGACTAGAGGGAATTCGGCTTCAACTATATCGTTCAGTGCTCGTAAATCTTGGATTAAACGGCAAGATCCTACTTTTGTTTTTTTGACAGGGTATATCAGCGTGTTGCAAGGTGATTCTGACGTCAATAGGACGCCCTGCTCCATCATGGCGGAAATTGTCTTCGCGATCCCTTCATCTGTCTCTCTGGACATGGGGTATTGTCGTGCTTGTGGCAAAATCACTCCTGGTTTCAGTTTAATCTTCAGTTCACCTGCCCCCTTCAGGAGACCTACGTCATAGGGCCCTATAGTCCATACTGCGGCAGGCACTTGGGTCATGTCGTCATCAAAGTACCCTGGACATATCACTGCCAACATCATTCTCTGCGGCTCCTCCCGTTTGAACATTTTGACCCAGAATATGAGACTCACTTCTACCCTTGTCTCCTCTAGGTCAGGATGCTCTTCGAACAGATCGTCATCGGTGACGTCAGTCACCCGCTACCCTTCTTCGATGGCGATAATCGCACACCATTGTCTGCCTTCATCGTCATATCCTTCGACCAATACCACTTTCCCTCGCACTGCGGCAGATTGTATTATTAAAGGAAATACTTGTCCCTCCTCTTCGTGCATGGGTATTCTTGGTCTGAATAGAAACTCATCAGGGGTTCACATAATTCTGTCTGCAAGGCCTGGCAATCCCGCCATAAGCACCCGCACGCCATATGCGAAGACTTCTAGTTCTAACGGTATAGCTCTCATAGCTGTATGTCCTGAGTATGCTCTGATCATTTCGCACACGTTTGAATAATGCATTCCTGGGGTGGAGCACACTGTACCATTCTCGGTAAACGAGATGGTCATGTTTAATTTAGCCATCAGGTCCCGACCCAGAATATTTACTGGGGTCTGACGTGAATATAATAGAGGTACATTCATTTTGCGCTCTCCCACTGAGACTGGGAGTGCATCTGTAAAGGGAACTCTACTATGAGCTTCTGTGAATCTCTGAGTATCTATAGCCTCGCCGGACAAGGAAAACTTGCCTTCTCGTATGCACGAGCGCGTTGCACCTGTGTCAACTAAGAAGGAATATTCTTTCCCCCCTATGATGACATTCACCCTTGGTTCCCTGTTAGGGTCTGGTGTCACTGATAGTATAGAGCACATCAGAGTCCCCCGTGAGCTGCCCTATTTCATGTACAGGTTCGGTCCACTGTATACTTGTGGGTTTCCCCCATTTCCAGGGTTAATTCCCCCTCCGGAATCAGTACCCTGTGTCATCTGTGGCGGTGCCTGCTGGGGTTGTCCCTGTGGCAAATTTCCCATGTTCGGTGGTTGAACCACTGGCTGTCTGGACTGCACATCTGTGTGTTCTGAAAGCCACCTTGAACATTCTGAAAAACTCTTTGGTTCACTCGAAACCCTCCCTGATTACTCTGCCATCCTCTACCTCCAAAAGCCCTTCCCCTCGGGTAAAATCCCGTGTTACCCTGATTATTCTGCGATGGGTTATTCGATTGCTGTGTACTTGGTTCAGCTGGGCTTGTCAGCATGGCTCCCTCAAGAGCATATTTCAAGAGATTCTTTTGCACCAGCTTTGCCTCCTCTCCCTTACGAGTTGCCTCCTTTTTCCGATTCTTTTCTTGCAACAATCTACAATAGTGTGCAATTGTCAACTGTATTTCGGCCCATGGTTTGGCTTCTATTCCTACCTATTTCTTGAGCTGTTTTTGCACCGGTTCAGGTAACTCTTGGCACAATATATGGTAGAATACAGGGATAGATTTCGTCCAAGACTCATGCGTTTCAAGCACCCACGCATCTTGGAAATTCTGGATATAAATCAACGGATCCTCTGACTCTTTCATTTTTTGAGTCATTATAGCCCCCATATCAGAAGTGTCTGGATATAGCGTTTGCAGCGCTTTCCACACTGCTGCCCTACAGTTATTAAATGGTGCTCCGTCATGGGTGGTGTTAGCTAGGGTTTCCCTAGGATAGCCTGCCCGTTTCCATACATCATCTGCTCTTTCACCAAGTATGGCAATTAGGAGACCCTTGATGTCCCCTATAGGTAAGGTGACACCCCCCGTCATTTTCTCTAACTCATGTATCCACTTCCCGGCTCCCGAAGTCAGCATTGGAAGCTTGTTTTTAAGGTTCTCTCGGTCCATGTGTGGCCATGGAATGTATTGTGGTCTTGCTCCCCCCTTCTCTAGCAACAGGAATTGAAATGCGCAGTCCTCCTTCTCTTTCCCCATAGCTCTCCGGTCTATCGCTGGAGTGGCATTCCCGCCTTGCCGTCTACCTGGCAATGCCCTTAATCTGTCTGCATAGGCAGGTGCTGACACCCCCTTCTGACCGTGGGGTTTTCCTTCATGTCGGACGTTCTGCCCAATCTCCAGCCTGTCTAGGGACAGTCCCCTGCTCCCACTACTTCGGGTGACATCCTTATTGTCATATAGCTGAGTGCTCTCTAAGCGCTCATCTTCCCTTTCCCCATCGGATCTCTGCTCTAGCCCCATCTCATCGTATATTTTATCGATCGTTTCCCCGATGCTTCTGGCTTCAATATTTGTCCCACTTGTACCTGGTACCGCATTGCTTGCAGGAAAGAATTCTTCTATGTCTTCCCATTCTACTGTAGGATTGAGTTTAACCACTTCCTGCTCCAAATATTCAAGATCCCGTGCCCACTGTCTGTGCTTACATTCTACTTCCTCGTCTATTTCCTTTCGCTTCTTCCCTTCTTCTCTAACCTTATCTACTTCCCTCATCGATTCATTTCTATGTTCTTTTGCCCTTCTACTTTCCTCGTCTTCCCACTTTTTTACTTTCCTTTCATGCACTCTCCTTTCTTCCTCTAACTTTAGCATGTTCTGCCTGTACTTTGTATAGGCTGTGTACTGTGTGTAACTGAGCGGTATTCCTTGCTCTTCGCAATATAGTTGCTCTCGCCTTAACCTATCCTTCTTTCTTACCCTCTCGTCTCTCATTAGACCTTTCTCTTGGCTTTATACCATCACTTCCTTTACCATCAAGTTTTAGCAATATCTGACCTCCCATCAACTCGTCCTTTGCGAATGCTAACTCGTCACTTCCTTTCCGCTTCTTTCCCTCTCTCTCTTTCTCGAGATATGCTCTACTCTGTGCCTGATCCTTTCCTTCATCACTGCGTCTCTCCTTGTCCCTCGGGACTACGGAGGCAAGATCACTTTCCTGCGCCTTTCCTTTGATTTCGTCACTACTGTATGTAGGTGACTCATATGCCGGGTTGCTATACCCCGTGGCTGCCTTAAGTTCTCTTAGCGGGTACAGACCCTCTGACTTACTTCCTTCGATCACTGGCTTAGGCGGGGCAGGTGGCGTGGTAGGCGCCTCACCCCCCTCTGTACATACATTTAATATCCAATCTGCGGGTGGCTCTTCCTCCTTTGTCTGTTCAAACATTTTCCAAAAGGACAATGTTCCAAAAGGACAGCAAGGCGTTTCTCTAGCTTCCTGCCAGTATATGTGGCATGTAGGAAAGTCGTCATGTGTTGTAAGACAGCTTTAGAAAGGGACCCGTTCTGGGGCCAAGGCATAAACATCTTATTGGTGGTACCCTTAACCCACTCTGTGCTGTATTTCTTTAGTTTTGGTGCATGCTTGGGCAGCTGCTTGCATAAATGTGCAAGTGGGGTAACTTCCTCCATTTCTAATTTTGTCACTACCAGTATTTATACAGTCCTTTGACCTTTCAATAGTATGAGCAAGCACCAAGTATGCAAGCTCCAATCCAATCTTTTCCCACCAAAATATATACTTTCAATTTACTAAAAACTCATTAATTCAATGGCGATTCCCTCTTAGTTACGGAATTGTGTAAGGCCAAAATGCATTTCAACTAATCATCAATGCAATTATTTCACATTTGACATACAACAGAACACATATGACAGACATTTGACAGACTAGACGGACACCAGCTGGTCATATGTATACCTGCCTTCTAATCAATACCCCGTCATGGGATGTAAACAAACTCCTTTGATGCCGTCTTTAATCGTCACCGTAGCCTAAATTGTCCCCCCACTGTGGGCTATGAGTTCACGTTTCTTCTGACCACTCTTTAAAGCGCAGGAATGAGGTGAATCCTTACGTTTTTGTCTCGGGTGCCCCCCCTGGTAATCCTTACATTTTGTCTCAGGTGCCCCCCTGGTAATCCTTACATTTTATCTCGGGTGTCCCCCCAGTATCCACTCTTTATTTCTTATGCTCGAGTCATTACCCCCTATATATACAGTCTTCTCTACTTCTAACTATTTTATTTTTTCTCTGCCGCCCACCGTTACCTTTCCCATACTGGCTCTAATGTCTCCACGACATTTGCCAAAGTAACGAGTTTATTGTTTCACTCACCGATCGCATTGTTTCCTCTCTGGAACTTCGGGATCACCGCCCCTTCCTCCTCCTGCTTTTAAGGCTTTTGTCCGATCTGCTGCCCGTGGGAATGAGAAGGGTTATGCTTGGAAAGGCGGGTCGCTTCAGACCCACTGCAGATTTTCAAAATGTTACTCTATCATTGTTCACGGGGAGCTTCTCAGTCTACTCAGCCGGAATGGCGAAAGGACTTGTGATGTTACAGACGGCCCAGAGTTACTTTGTGCCGTCGGTCTAAAGGTGTCTTATAACTATATCAATCGATAATCAATAATCGATGGCCGCAACCATCCTCACGCTACCAAGTGTTCCGGAGGAGAGGAATCGCTGACAGGCCCATAGGTCAGCGCTCACCCTCTAGAACCTGTAAGACAAGATAGCTGCACC
Organism: Ambystoma mexicanum; assembly: GCF_040938575.1. Taxonomy (NCBI): domain Eukaryota; kingdom Metazoa; phylum Chordata; class Amphibia; order Caudata; family Ambystomatidae; genus Ambystoma; species Ambystoma mexicanum. Next base: position 836,366,074 of record NC_090935.1, on the reverse strand, counting down.
ATGTGAGGACAGGGGGTGCAGGATTCACTTACTCCAACACCAACCAATAATGAGGACTCAATAAGTTGGCAAAGAGAAGTCTGTTTAATGACAAGTACATCAAACAGAGAAACAAATGGGAATCAGCAGCATTGCGATCACCTGTCTCGCTCCGACTTCGTCGAACTTCAGTTGAACAGCAACTTTTATGCATAAAACTCGTCATCATTTGACGTCTAATTCTACAAAACTCGTCATGCAATATAATTGGTTAGGGAAGGTAACTTAAGTGTAGGTGCTATATCTGTATATGGTAACAGAGCATGTGGATTGGACAACTCTTATCGGGTGGGCATCTACGTCCAACCCTCTACATTCATGCGTGATGGACGTCACTATAACTACGATGTCCTATTGGTCATAATATCTATAGGACTCCAGATAACTTAGTCCATTGTGATTGGGGGGGTTACACCCCTAGACATAAATCCCCATTTTAATTAGCAGCATGCTGAGTGGACACCCCGGTGCCTGGTGTCCCAAGTTTCACCCTGCCTCCCTTCCATCAATCTGTATCTTAGGGCTATGTGTCAATTAGTTGGCTGGGTATGGCCTCGGAACTGTAGCCTCTTATCAGGAAAAGTTGTGGCATCCTCGGGTTCTGGATGACATCGGGCAATGGTACCTCTTCGCGTCTGGCTGGTCACGTGTCTATTCATCACGGATCTGCTTCAGTTTCCAGCTTTTATTGTGTTTAATTCTTCTTCGGCCCAGCCACCTGCCTGGGGCTCTCTTATATTGACCTTCACGGGCGAGCTGGTAAGCTCCGAAGTTTGATTCTTACGAGTTGACACTCTCCTCCCCTTTTCTGGGTGACCCCGATTTCCCAGGGTTGAGCCTCTCTTTGTTGAGTTTCGATTCCCCTCTTCCTCTCTGTTCTGGCTGGGTTGTGAAACTGGGCCTGTTAGGCCTCGGGCAGCCTGGGCACATTTCTGCTTTACAAAATGGAGTCGCACTTGAATAATGTACTTCTTGAGGTAGATATATATATTTGGCGCATGCCGCTTTCCATTATTCTACTAAGTATAGCAAGCAGTATCATTTTCTTTAGCTTCTTGCGTTTGAAGCCTATTTACACGCGCTTCCTTACATTTCAGCATCGTCTCTCTCCTGTGTCCATTACATCTATTCTCATAATTGCTCATGCTGGAGTGTTATCTTCGATAGCCGATTTGTTCATTTGCGAGTCTGTTCAGGCACTTATGTCATTTCTACTGGCCTTCCATTAAGCCTCTTGGGGTCTCTTCGTGGACCGTATGTAGGTAGTCCTCATTTCCTATCAGTGGCTGGTATGACTGTCTGATAGGGTACCGTGCTGCCCAGGGTTGTCTGGTTATGGGCGCTTCAACAGGTAAGGATCTTCTAATGCACACTGTGCAAAGTCCCAGTGCAGCTCTCTGTTGGTTCATTTACTCTTCATACATCACGTACCTTGGCGAGTGCCTTGCTGGTAGTTCGAAATGTGGGCTGGGGTGCAGGTCATGTCTGGGACCTCCTTTACACATGGTCACCCATGCTATAGAAAAAGCTGACCTAATCAGGACCAGAGAACTAGATTCATTGCCATATCAGAGAAATAGCTGCATGCTGCGGCAGGACCATCCCTGCTACTTGCCCTACCTGACACATATACTATTACAAGAGTAGACAGATCAACCTGGAAAGGAGGTGGCATCGACCTGATCGCAAACTCTAACTTAGGACTCAGAGTTGCCACTTTCCCTATTGTCAAATCTTGTGAATTATTCACAGCCAAACTAACCACCTCTAACTCCAGCACTCTAGCAATCCACCTAATGTAAAGCCCTCCAGGTCCTATCGATTGCTTCGAGAAAGATATCCTGACCATATTGGCAGACACCAAACCTACCTCACAAATACTTTTACTAGGCAACTTCAATTTGGGTTTTGGCGACTTGAATGACCAACAAGCCAAGATTCTTGCCGAGACCCTTACAGAACTTGGGGTTACACAAAGAGTCAACCAGCCTACCCGGGAGAACAGTAGAATAATAGACTGGGTTGCAAACCTAAACTGTTAGACAGCAATCACATCTGTTGAACCCCAGTGATGGACTGAACATTACTTAGTCTCTGTCAATATTTCTGCCAAACATCCATTATCTAAAACTATCTCGATCGCCCCACCTCTCCTGACTAGAAATACAAGATACATTACACTTGATAAGTTTATGCCTCTCCTGATCCATAACTTGAGGAGAACACAAACGGCAGGACATGGGAAGAGATGGGAGCAGCATCTGAGAACGACGGAGAGCCCCAGACAAACGAAGGTGAAACCGAAATCAAGGACCCCGAATGGAGTAAGACAGAAGAGAATAGCTACAGACAAATAGAAGCTGAAGCATACACGACAAAAGAAGGATTGGCTAACACAGTGCTGGTCGAACAGTAGGCAGTAAGAGGCCAGAAGTCTTGAGCCCAACACAGCATTGGGAATCGGATTAATACACCAATAAAGCAGTGGAAGAGCGGGGAGGAATGTCCCAGATGGTATTTGGGAACTAGCTATCCAGGTGGATATAGCAAAGTATCCTGGAGTTGAAGGTAATACACTAAGAAGATAGACAAAGTAACATCTAACAGGATCAAGCTATCCGTTTGATGGTTGGACCTCAGTAAATGGCAAATGGAACATCATTCATAGTGGATCCATAGAAAGAACTCTAAAAAAGAAGACAAACAAATTTGCACATCTGAATGAAATGTGGTAGAAAGAAGATTTTACCCCTGAAGAATTTCCTTGTTAGTGGTATGAAAGTGTGTAAGGAATGAAACATGTCAGGTATGGTTTGAATGCAGTATGAAAGTAAGCATGGGTGATAGTAATACAGATTAAAGTGGTTTTTGGACTGGGAGGCACCTCTCTATGACAGAGGGGAGCAAACAACAGATCCTTATGATATTTTTATCTTGAATAAATTGTCAAAAAATGCATTACTACAAATTTTTGGATGTGCACAATGAAATTGAAAAGTATTGACATATATGTTTGTTTGTCAACCAATTGTATTGATTTTTCTCACAATTGAACAAAAAGAAAAAAAAGAAGAGTGTTGAAAAATGTTTTATATGATGTGTTTTAAGAAAAATAAATAAATTGCTAATTTTGATAAAAAGCTGGTGTGATATATGACAATATAATGATCATAAAACATATAAGAGAGGAATATCCAAGAAGGGATAGTGGGGAAGCAAGAGACCCTTTAAACATGATGTATTGTTTGAATCAAAGTCTATTGAAGGGCAGTTTATAAGTGGTCTGTAAAAAAGTACCTCCAGTCTCTCTGAGTTATAGTATAACTTGAATGCGGCATCAGAGTCCCTAGTCCCTACTGCATTAGTAGACCTTTATAACTTTTCCATCACTCAAGCTTTATACAAAATTGCCCCTATCAAATTGCATAGAGGCAAACCCAGAGCACATCTCAATTCTTGGTTTACACCTCAGCTATAAATCCTCCAAACAGAAAAAAGAAAACGGGAAGCTCTGTGGAAAAACATGCACTCTAAAGAAAATAAACACAACCTGACTGAAATATCTGCCAAGTATAAATCAGAAATATTACGAACTAAAGGTGATATGTACAACAACAGGATTAATAAAGCCAGTTCCAGTACCATGGAACTTTTTGTGATCTTGAGGGAAATGCAATCCCCCATTCCTCCAGAAGGTTTGTGCACAAAGGATAAACCATGGTGTACCAACATCCAAAATGCCCTATCAAAAAAAATCTCTACGCTCCAAAATAAAATCACAGTGAAGAAACGTAACCTCACTAAACAAACATCTGATGAAAACTCAAAAAAAATATTCCCACAATTCACTACAACAATTTGAACTCTCTCAAGTTACCACACTAATTTATCGCCTCACTTAAACTGTCAAGGTGCCAAGGAGATATCTGCCCATCACAAATTATCAAAGAGGCTGCCAGAGACCTAGCACCTTTCATCACTAAACTAATAAATACCTCTAATGTCCCCAATAACCTTAAGGATGCTTTGGTGCTACCCCTGCTAAAGAAAGCTTCATTGGACCCAACCATCCCTACTTATTATAGGCCTATAACTACCGTCCCATTCTTGCTCAAAATAATTTATACAGCCGCATACATCCAAATTCACTCATACCTAGAGACTAACAACCTCCTAGGACTACGTCAATCAGGTTTCAGACCACTCCATGCCACTGAAACTGCTTTGATTGACCTAAAAACACAAATTGACCTACTAAAAGACAATAGATAATGTGCACTATTGCTCCGACTGGACCTATCGGCTGCATTTGATTTGGTGGATCATGAAGTGCTCTGTTACCACCTGTTCATTGCTGCAAACTTCTCAAAAAATCCACCAACTGGATCAAATCCTTCCTTAACAACAGGACAATGAGAGTCTTCTCACCGTCGGCCTCTGCTGACCCTTCCCCTATTGCCTGTGGCATATCACAAGGCTCATGTGTCTCACCAACTATATACAATATATTCACTAAGGCCCTGTTTGATGTGTTGAATCATTTAGGTGTCACCTACACTAACTATGCAGAAGGCACCCAGATACTCCTACCCCTCTCGGGCGACAATGACATAGGGCCTCATTCCGAGTTGGGCGCAAAGGGATTATCGGCACCAGTAAGGAAACCAGTGCCGGTAATCCCTTTGCGCTCTATTCCGAGGTCATTTAGCTTCTGCTTTTAAAATTACTTCCCACTCACGGTCATTTATAATTGAGTTAAGCCATAGTCCCAAGTATTTCATTGTTTTCACTTGGACTAATGTAGTAGAGCTCAGAAATAGGGAGCGGTCGCTCTTTCTGGTTCCTTGATGGTTGGCAAAGACCATGGCTTGTGTCTTGGTGGTGTTTGTTTAGGTCATTGTCGCTAACACATTTGACCAGGGCATTCAGTCTTCTTTGGAGTCCTATTTGGGTTTTATCAAGAAAAGTGGTTGAAATCTGCATATTTATATTAGTTCCAGCCCCCTTAAAAAAACAGTCTGCTGTGCATCTCTTCTATTAGCGTCACACAACCAGACTGTTAATCTTCATAAGAGCATGGCGGCAAGCAGTTTCCCCAACAGGTACAATAATGCTATTGGGCGATGTAATTGCTCTTTCTCCTTGTTTGTATATGGGGATCAGGACCACAGTTTTCCTTATATCAGGGAGTTGCTTGATTTCCATGATCACTTTGAAGATAATGTGGCAAAAATCAGACCAAGTCTCTGGGTTGGCTTTTAAGATGGTATTGGACATGCCACCAGGTCCTGGATCTTGAGAGTTGTTCAAATGTCCAAGGTTATTCAATATCTCCTCTCGTTCACATTTGAAATCCCAGTTAGTTGTATTTGTATTATCAGTGGGTTCTTTCCAATTTTATTTCTTTTCATAGAGCTTTGTGAAATGGGTTACTCATGCTGCTTCTCTGACATCTGAGATTAGTAAGTCGGCAGGTTGGTCTGACCATTCAGTAGTGTCCAGGAAGGTCCGGTATTTCTCTGCTCTAGTGAATTCAACATACATTCTGCCTCCCATTGAGCACGTTGGGCTTTAGAGTTGAGGAGCCAGTTCTTATATTTTTTGCTTAATTTACTTGACTTGAATCAAGTAATCTGCCAGCAGCATAGATTTCACTGCTCTCAATTATGCCTGATGGCTTTTCCTTTTCTCTACTAATGCAGCAAACAAGGCATGCTCCTGATTGTCGATTGATTTGGGTGTTTGTGAATCCATGGTTGTGTATGGGTTTAGGATCCATTCATAGTCCAGTTTCTGTCAGGAGATGTACTTCCTTTGGTTTAATGCAAAGCTTGTTCTTCCTTTATTCAGTAGCCTGCAATTCGCAGTTCTTTCCTGATGGTCTTTCCAAGTGAGAGTCAACAAATGATGATCACTAAAGGTAGTTGGAATAACCTTCATGTTATTTATAGCCGGAATTGTTGCTTGTGAGGTGAAAATATAATCAAGATAAGCCAAAGAAGTTCATTTATGCCACATCAGTATCGGTGGCATATCATCTCTCAATTGTCCATTAGAAAGTATGATATGTCTTGCATGTAGTTCTTTCAGCCATATTTGAGCTTTCAAGGGAAGCTTTCTTTTCTGAATCAGGGATCCAGAAATCTGAAAAAAGTGAATGTTTAAATCTCCACAAAGAATAACATTCAAGGATTTGTAGCAGGCACAAAATTCATCGATAGTCGACAATAATGAGTATATAAAAATGGTATCATTAATGCCTGCTGGATTCCAGTGCAAGTTACGAATCCCTAGTATATTCTGGTTTCCATTCTTCTTGGATTCTTCTCTGATAACCTAAGGAATTAGGGTTAAATATTTCTAGTACTTCCCAATTAACTGCTAATTTCACAAGAGTCAAAAGGTCTGAAGAGGGATGGCCAGAGACGCACAGCTGCTCTCATAATAGCTCAATTCAGATATGTTGTATAGCCATCACAGATTGGTTGATTACATAACCAAGTTTCTTGTAAACAGATGATATCAAAATGTTGTAGCTCCTGATTTTCCTCCGTAAATAGTTGGGCAAAACCACGTGTATTCCACAAACACAGCTTCCAGAGCTTATTTTCTGTTGCTTGTGATTGCTAATAATTCTGCAAGGCTTGTGAGGAAGTTTGCTTGTATATATTTACCTCTGAGTTTTGCATGGAGGCAATATATCTCTCAGTGTTTGTTACATCTCTAGACACTGAGGAATTATCAGAGTCAAATGTAATTGTCAATTGTTGAATGCCTATTTCTTTATCCACATTTCCTTTCATTTGCCCAGATGGGGAGCAGATTCTCACACCTGACTGTTTATATGATGGTAGCTTGTCTACCCTCTTGATATCTTCATTTTCCCTTTCACTTGGGTCGAGCTTCTCGAAACAGAGAACAGGCAAGATCAAATCCGAAGGGCAGAAAGGCATCTCTTAGTTCCAATATAGACATATGGATTTTCCTGGAAAAAAGATGTAATATTATCCAGTTCCTTCTATCTTCCTCACCAAATTCAACAATTTTGATGTCATGCGTAACCTTTTTTCACAGCTTTGGCAGAACATGCAAACATTTCAGCACATTAGTGCGGTTATTTATTAACCCATCTGTTGATTTAACCATTCTTTCAATGACCATGGTACAGTCAGAAAGGTTCTGTCAAGGATCTTCAAACGTACTTAATTGTCTGCTCTCTTTAATAGCTGTCACAAGTCTTCTGTTGGTCGATGAATCTTTATCATTAGATTTAGATAGTTCATATCTTTTCTGCTCAAGTGTCCAAAATGTTTTCTCGAGAGCCTGCTAGCACATCATGTGATTGTTGGTTGGGGTAAGGTAAAGGATGCTTACCTTACCCCAGCCAACAAGACTTCTAGATTTCTAGCTCATTCTCTGAGATATCTTCAAAAGAAATCTCTATGTTTTTGGCAGGTGCAAGCTCTTCTTCATCAGCCTCATCAGTCATATATACTGATAGGTTTAATAAGATGTCCCTTTGTTCAATTTACTCACTGGTCAACTTGCAATTGTTATATTCAGCAGTTTCCAGAATCTCTTTCACGTTCATTACGGTTTTTGATCTTGCATTCTTCTTTTGTTGTTGTTTTTTTTTTATAATCGATGCAGGAATTCTGATATTTCTTACAAATGCTTGCGAGTCATTGTATCTAGGTTTGGCACTGCTTGTTTGGTTTTTCATTTTATTCTGTGGCAATTTTTTTGTTGAGGAGTCTTCTACAGTCATCTAAGCTGGCTGTTTTTGGAAAATTTCAAAAGATTGTTTTGTCAGCATTTCTCCCAATAGTGACAGATGCTTCTTCTTTTTTATAACTTGAATCTCTATACTCTCTAAATTTCCCAAGGTCTGTTGTTCAGCAGTGTCAGGCGGTTGTAGAGCTGAAATCCAAACTGTAACAGCTTCGTCTTGTTGGTTTGTAGTCAAATGTGAGCCACCATTTGGAAGAGGCTCAATTGCCTCATGCACCCTCAACATTTGCGGTAATTGACAGTCTATTTTACTCTTCTCTCTCAGGAGGTCTAAATTAGTTGGTTCCACTTGTTTTGTTTTTCGAGCTGTTGCTCTAGCAGCCTTTATCTTGCTGGTAAGTTTATTCTCTTGTTGCTGATCTCTCCGGGGGGCTGCAGTTAGTATAGGAGGCATATATAACCGCAGGTTTTGAGCCATTTCCGATATTGCCGGTATCAATGTGTTTTTATTGGTATCCTCCCCTCTTGCAACGTTAAACAGCCATGCCTGCCACTTGGTGGAATGTTCAGCTTCTGTATCAAGACGCACTTGGATTTTGTTTACAAAAGCTTCCAGATTAATCTATATGGTATGGATCATGGCCAGGAGTGTGATCTGATCTTTCATCGCTTCACTATATGATTCATATAGCTTTAGAAATGGTGTCAGGGCAATCGTTGTTGCCACCATTAAGATGTTTTGAAAGTCCATCATCGTTGTTGGTATGACGGGTGTCCGATCACGACCATTGCATAGCAATGGCAAGCAGAGCTTCTAACTTGTTCTTAGTCTTTACATCTCCACCCCTCTTTGCCCTCTTCACTTTCATCAGCCCAATGAATTGTAGGCCTGACTGCAAATTGGTGGTGCTGCAGCCAAGGCAAAGCAAGTGGTCTGATCTTGGCTTCTCAGGCTGGCCATGTATTCCCTGATTCTGATGCAGAGCTGCCTGATCGTGCTGCCCACGTATAGTTTTTTACAAACACAAATCAATGCATAGACAACAAAAGACGTCTGACAATTAATGAAATCCTTAATTGTAACTTTCCTCCCATTAAGACCTATATATTCAGCACAGTCCCCATGTGCATGCTTGCACATGCTGCATGTGCAGCACTTGTTAAAGCCTTTAGAAGTTTTTAACCATTCATTGCTCTGTGGTTGTCTCATAGTACCTATGTCCAAAAATGACCAGCTCAATTTATTCCTAATTGTCTCTGCATTGGTAGGTTTGTCTGCCAAAAAAGGAAGTCGATCATTATTCAAAAGCATGAAATTCCAATGTTTGCAAGCATGTTTGTACAAAAGCTGTGCGGCCTGTGAAAATGTAGTGATTATATCTATGCTTCTTGCTGGTTTCGTTTTTTTACCAGCAGGATGCAACATACTTACTCGATCAACTGATTTGTATTTCACTGATGTTTTACTAATAAAGTCCTGTTCACATCCTCTCACAAGGAATCTCTGGGAAAAAAAGTCACACTCATGCACAAAATCTCTGTCATTGCTACAATTGTGGTGGGCTATAAATAAATCCCCACCTGGAATATTGTTGATGCTGGATTTTTGATGGCAACTGGAGAACATCTGCCCAGACACCAAAATAAATGTGTACCCAACCTTAATATGAGACCCAAAACATCTTCAGAAGAATCACAAAATGTCTACCCACACCACCACCACCACCACTAGACAAACAAAATAAATAATGCTCTACCACTACTGATACGCCGATAGCAAACATACAATGGTCCTGCACCATAAATGGCATCAGTCAACCACAATGTGCTAACCACATCCTTGTGATGCTCCCTTCCCTAAGCAAAAGATGTTCCATGCCAAGCACAGCATACATATTTGACACACTAACGCACACCATGTACAAACATGACCAATATGCCTGTACTGACAATAATAGAAGTAGCAAAGCAACAGTTGTGTATGACAAGGATGTGAAACACGTGCAGCTCCAAATATGTAATCTCCCCGCATCTACCATTGTCCACACATGTACATTGGCCATGAAGGCATCATACTAAACATCACACTCATATGAAGCATGCACACATAACCCCCAGAAAATAGGTCAGTGCCAATGACCCACACAGTGTTCCCTTAACCCATATGATAGCATTAGGACATACTCAGTTTGAGATCACATACAAACAAAAGGTGCAGAAAGAGACAGCAAACTCTGAATGTTACAATATAAATGTATTAATGAACAACTATATACAAAAGGTATTAAAAAATAACTTGATGGAAAAAATAAAAAGAACACAAGAAATCCAACAACTAGTGAATTATGTACATCAGGTAGGGAGCTAGTCTATGGAAATATCTGAAAGTGTGTGTGCCAAGGCCGACTCTCCATCCTCCTGCAGGCGGCCTCTGTTGTTCCGCAGAGGGCTTTCAGGGCCTTCCTCAACCGACAGTGACCTGCAAGAATCCTCCAGGATGTCAGGCCATGTCTGCGCCAACCTCTCCTCCACCTCAGCCTTGGCCCTGGCAATTGCTGACTCATGTGCCTGCTGCCTCTCCTCCTCCTGCTGCCTCACAAAGCACACCCTGGAAGACACCAGTGCCTGCATGTGCTGTTGTGCCTCCTGCCTCACTTGCACCATGCATGCACCCCCTGGCCTCTGCCTGCTTGCAATGCAGCAAGGATTTGCTTCCTCAGCAACAGCATCTCCTGCTGCCTGGTAATTTTTCTGCAGCACAGGCACCCCCTCTAACTGGATGACAGTCTCTGTCAATGAGAACACCACTGCATTGCCTTAAAGTACCTGTTGATCCTGCACAGTCTGTTCCCATGTATGTTCCAGGGCAGGCTCATGACCACCTCATCTGCCACAGTATTTTTTTTTTTATTGATTCAACTATTTCTAGTTTTTACAAGCTTGCCTCCTGATTAAGAATTTGTCTTTTTTTTATGATTATTTTTCTTTTTTTCCTTTTCCTTTTTTTGTTTCCTTAAATGAGGTTAAATCAGAAGTAGTTGTCCTTTAATTACAATCAGCTCGTGTTTGAGCTATTTTGAATCCAAATTAAGACTTAGAAGGAAGTTCCCCACTGCTATGACTGGTTTGGTGTGTTCCCCATTCATCAGATATGCCCACCAATAGTCTTCTTCCAGAGTACAGAAGTAGGTGTAAAGGTGGCCAAAATGGGTGTTTCTGGTAGTTAATAGACCTTTACAGTTAAGGAGCAGATGTTTTAGGGTTTCCACCGTTTGAGGCTCCTTACAGTATCTACAATTGTTGGATTTGGTTTTGTCCTGAATCGCTTGAATTTCCATTGCTTTTAAGATATTCAACCTGGCTCTCATAAAAGTCGAACACATTTTTTTGTTCGGGAATTTTACCAGATAAAATACAGGCATGTTTAGTTTCTGAACTGGTATAGGTAGATGAGATGTCAATTTACTCTTCCCAGCCATCTCCAAAGTTTTACACCAATCCAATTCTCTTAGTTTTTTTGAAGTTTTCGTTGGGTTTTCCTTGAGCTCTTTCTCTGAGCTGTTAATTTCCTCCTGCCACAGTATGGATTTCTACCTTCACCAGTGATACCGACACATCTAGACTGGCCAATGGCACGACAGGTGCATAGGTGGCCATGGTTGTAGCTTTCATGGAGGCCTCAGTTGAGAATGACTGGGGCACAGAAGAGGATGAGGAGGGTAGGGCATTGCAGTAGCCAGTCCAAAGTGGCCCCTGGAAAGTAGTGATGCTGCCAGTTGGGGCATGAGGTGGTCCATCTGCCTGTGATACTCTACAAACAACTCATGAGTTCATTGCACAGCATCACTCATCCATGCCTGCTGCCTCAAGCCAGCATTCATAAGTGACTGCATTACATCCCGGAGGGTCACATCGGTCTCAGTGGAGGCATCCCTAAAGTTGGGCACTGCTGCAGCAGATGGCCCTGGGGTAGGAGATTGTGCAGACTCCACAGTGGACTACTCAACCACCTGTCTCAGGGCTAGGTGTGCAGCCTGCATATCCCCCTTCATACCTCCACCTGACACTGTGGGCAGGTCTGCAATGGCCTCCTCATTCTTCTCCTCCTCCATCAGCCCAGATACCTCCAATGAGGGCTCCATGGCTTGGGGCCCTTGTGTGGCAAAGGGACCACTACCCTGTTCCACTGCTGCTGAGATTTCCACTGCAATGTTGGGATCCTGGTACTCCTCCTCAGCAGCGATTCCAGATCTATGGCACATTCCCCAAGGCACATCACCCTCAGAAGAGGTGGAAACAACAGAACACACCTAAAGGTCTGCACCTTAATCTGGAGGCCTGGCCCCATGGTTGCAGCTCCAAAGCACTGCTCATGCCCTTTTCTCCAGCCACTGCAACTGTGGAAACGGGAACCAAGAACATGGGAATCATCATAAGTGGCAATACATTTGCACTCTCATCAATAGTAGCAGTAGCATGCTGTCAGCATCAGTGAACAAGCAACTGCTTCTTACACACAGGCCCATGCTCAGAAATACGACAGATTCCAGTCTCACAACTGAATTGAAAAGGATGAGTCACAATGATGAGACATGCACATGTCAACATAGCGCATTGATGTCTGGCCACATACAGATGTCAACAACTCATTTCACATCACAAACACAATGAAGAAGTGACTCAAATGTATCCTGCAAGCATGGCCATGAAAAGGGTATCTAGGCACATGTGTCCATAGCATCATAGGCACATTGCCATCCAGCTACATCTAGCAACATGCACCCCTGACAGTCTAACATCAAAGCAAGCAAAACGTACATGCACTATTGATGAGGATCAACAGCAATGCTCTAGCTCCCAACACGAACAAACAACATGATGAAATATCATGGATTGTCCCTCATTTAGTGGTCTGACAGTTCCCAATGTAGATGGATATTAAAAAGCATAAACATGATTAATAAATCTATGGAAATGTTCGCCCTGTGAGTACTCACCAGCAACTTGGATGCATGCCTGCAGGTCAAGAACCTGGGCATGGACCTCTGGATTTACTGTACGGACTTTCACGACTTCAGTGTTGATGGCAGCCATTATGTTCACCCAGATCTGTTGACGCCCACACGTTCCAGTTGCTTCTGCGACATGAAGAGGGCATCATAGTGCGCCAGGACATGGTCACCATGGATGCCAACTTCTCCAGTGGAGAAGTTGACAGCCCTCAGTCTTGTGGGAGCTTCACAATGGCATGAACCTGGTGCACCTAACACTGGTGGGGTGCAGCGGGGCCCTGACTATGCATACTGTGGAGCTGTGGAGGTGGTATAGAGAAGTGCAAGTCCTTAGATGGCAGATGAGGTGGTCATAGAGCCGGACAGAAGTGGCACAAATAAACAGGCTGTGGGGAAATAGCAGTCACTCCACAGCAGTGCTAGTGGTCAGCAGCCAGTGACACACTACTAGGCAGCATGAGATGTTGATCTTAAGAGGGGAAATAAGGCTGAAGGAGTCGTGATATGGGACAAGTCAAGTGTCACAGCAAGGCATTGTGTCTCCTCTGCATGAACGAGGCAGCAGTGATGAAATCAGAGCAAATGCCACCATGAGTGTGAGGGCTCTGTATAGAGGGAGAGGACAATTAAGAGGGCAGAAGGGTCCACCTGCTAGGAGTGACAGTGAACCTACAGGTGCCACTTGTACAACCATATCCCCAGGGCTAAGAGGGGCCAGCCTGCAGAGCAGGAACAGGCAACAGCCCATGAAGAAGCTTAGGTGATTTAGAAGGGGCCACCAAGGAAGATGCCCTTTTCAGACCAGGAGCTAACAATCCTCACTGATGTGTCAATGAAAATCAGGCCGATCTGTACTCTTGGGCTGTTTGAGGGGTCAGAAATGTGTGGTGGAAAACTTTGTAATGGATTTTCAACAAATGCCATCTTAGTAAATTAGAAGGTTGGATAAACGCCTCAATATCCCTACGCTGACAAGGATTTCCCTGTCTAAAATAAACTAAAGGAAAGACTCTAACAAAGGATATCTGTCCCTCGCTCTTAAACATACAATATATAAATAAGGTCATGCATGGCAGTCTTTCCTCATATCCTGGGAGAATTCCCCTTCCCAAGATTCAAACAGGATTCTGCTTCACAGTTCAAAAGAAAGAAATAAGAAATCCTGGTTTGCAACAAAGTTACAACACAGCTCTTTGTTGCTCCAAATTGATAATGGAAAGTTCCAACACTACAATGATTCAACAACTGAAATAGAAGGTTCTGTCTTTTCCTTAAATAAGAGTTAGATGTATCCTCTTCAATTAAAAAAAACGTTTCTTAGTTCATAAATAACAACAATGATTGTCTTGGTCATGATGATTTTCCACACTAGAGAGCTCTGATGATATATACTTCCTTTAAAGCAGTTTTACACAGTTCCTTCTTCATCATCACCAGCAACATAACTTGTCTTGGTCAGGATATTTTGCCACAGCTGAAAGATTTTGAAGACATATAACTCCTTTACTTCTTCAGCACCACAAACAACATACATTATCTTTGTAAGCATCACTTAATAGCACTGAATCAATGTATACCTGTTTACTTCCATGCAAGGCCCACTACCTTAATCACACCGCGTGTATTCCCATGCCAGATCTACTGCTCCAAAGGTTTGCCATACGGATATACTCCCCTGCCCGAACAGCATTTCAAACAGCAAGCGCCTTTTGTGGTTAAGATCAACTGACAAGGGTTTTACAGCAGCTTCACAATGATTATCACTTTGCAGCTTCAAACTTTTAACATTCTTTAGGGAACAAGATTCACATTGGTGCTATTTAATACTCTTCTACATGCTCCTCTCCTTCTAAATAACCTTTTCCAGAGGTGCAGCCTTTTTGCTACTCTCATTTCCCCATCTCATATATAACCAAATACTGACAAGGATAGGGTCTTATTTTGAGTCTCCCTTGGCTGTGGCTATGTGGGGTTATGGCAGCATTTGGTATATACTTTATAAAAGATAGGCAACAAGTTTCACAACATATAGACCTTTAATGAGTTCCCCTTTCCCCTTTATCAATGCCTGTGATTTTGGTCTCTCTTGGTTTGGGAAATGGGTGTAGGTTTTGATTCTTAATAATATTGCTCCATCAAGGTGCTGGGTTCTCCACAACTTCACACTCTTAAATGTACAGTCATTTGGTTTGTCAAGCACAACCTTTGCTGCTTTCTATTAGTACGGTATTCAAAATCACTCTTAATGTCACTTTCACTCATACCTGAGTGCTGCTTTGTTTGAAATCGCCTGCTTTGTGCATGTGATCAGTTTCGGAGAGCACCGGCATCACTACCAGCTTGTGAATTCACCGGGTAAGGTGTGCGTGTCTGATCCCCTCGATGCTCGCAAGACTTCTGCTTCTGTGGCTCCTCGCCACCCAGCAAACTACTTCACCTGGTTCGCTGCTACCTATGCCACTTGTAACAGAAGATTATTTTGCTCCAGAGGCCCTCTGCTGCTCGACAGTCACTGGAGACAGCCTCCTGGGAACAAAAGCTTCCCTCACTTTTGCTTCCTGCCACGCAGCCTATGCCAAAAAGGTCTACAGAGGGCAATCTTACCTCTTGCATGCTTCCCACTGAAAGACCTCTGAACTTAAGACTTCTATTGGCACATACCCTCTCAGGACCGGCTACTGCTCTTTGCTTCAGAGTGATCCTGGCATCTTCTCCAGCATCTGTGACGGCTATATACATGGATTACACTGCTCTGTCTTCTCATGCTGCTTACTCTGCTTCCCATGTTTCTCCTGCTTCCCTTACTTCTCTATAGCTTGCACCTCAGGGGGCCTTTTAAACCAGTCAGTCTCCCTCAGGTGTGGGTCATTTCTGTTAACAAGCTGATCACTCCTGCACCATTTACCTTTTTAGTCCTCTTTTTTGTCCCAATACTTAGGTGAAGTCCCAAATGGCAAAGTTAGCTTTCCTGGTCTAATTTGCATTTTTAAACTCAGGTTTGTTCTTCATAATACTCTTAAAAGAAATATCAGGGTTAGTTACCAGACTTCATTGAAAAGAGGAATGCAGTTCCTTAGAGGTTAAGCCATTACTATTCACAGATTTCCTTTCACTGTATCTTTGTGAATTAGGGAGGGTTTTATCTTTAGAGGTCTCCAGCATTTTGGAAGGGTTTTTATTGCTCTCGATGCCTTGGAGTTTGTGATTGCTTTCACCCATGTTTATATGTTAGCTTGTGGGAGAAAAAAATGGTTATTATAACAAGCCATTACATACTTTGGGATTGAGGAGAACTCCTCCCTAGAGGAGGACAGATACTGCTTCATATCCCATGGAGTCCTCTGGGTTCCATGTAATAGTGTCGCCACAAAAGTCTCGCCATGCAAAAATATCACCGAAAAATGGCTGTTTTTTGTGGTGACATTATTGCATGGAACATGCGGGGGACACCCCTGCAACACCCAAACCTTTTTTTTTGTTTACATTTTTTTTTGCCCCTGTCCCCATATATGTGGTCACTCAAATAATATCACCAGGACATTTTCCCGGCGATATTATTTACGGCAACCATATATATGGGGATATTATTACCTGATACCATCCTCTCATACCCCTGCGCCGTTTCTCCTCCAAGGTGATCCTCCCTAAGAACACCACCCCCAATGTTAGGATCAGAAGGCATCTGTCTGTCCCTGGTCACCTGTGAGTAAACTTTAGGCAGGGGTTTAGTGAGGGATCTGTAGGATTCATCACAGCTGGCAGTACCCTTCCTGTAACCCAGCAGTGGTGGATGTAACAGAAGGTCACAGACTTCATAAATGCCTGTGGGGTGGAGCTACCCACTGCAGAAGAGGTCCACAAGAGGATGGTGGGCCTCATGTGATGGACCAAGGTGAAACTCGGCAGCAATGTGGCTTCTGCCCAGGCTACTGGAGGTGGATTACCACATGCTGAGGAGCTGAATCCATTTGAAGAGGTCACCAGTAGACTCATAAGTAGTAAGCTGGTGGATGGGATGCAAAGACACCTATGCAGCCACATCAGGTGATTGCCATGTGTGCATGATATGTATGCCTTCCTCAACACACGATATGCTCTCACATCTTGTAGTGCAGTTGGCCGGTGTCCTTCACACCCATCCATGAGCAGTACAGTAATGCATCTATGTCCACATACATTATATGTTGTGCATTTTAGAAGGTGGATGCTTGAACTCTGCAGTTGACATAGATCTTACATCACACATTACTGTATACAGAAAGATTTAGCAATACCAAGGCACCTATGTGTGGCAATGGCCTGCAAGACAAATGTCTTTGGACACACTCATGATTGTGGTCAGTGCGATGTGAACACAGATTTGGACTCAAATGAAATAATACTTAGCTTTGGATGATGGCAGAGTTTTCCATTCACAGGATTTGGTTGCAAGTGGACATGGATGTGTAACAATGTCAGTGAGAATTCACATTGGGGTATGTTCCAGACATAAGTTACAGTGCTTGGCCAAAAGAAGTTTGAGTGATGTTCATTCCACATTTGGGGTGTCAATTATTTAGTGATCATGCATGTGCACACTGATCTCATCTATTTTTCGGTCTCCTGACCCATAGTGAAGATGAATGTGAGCATGGGTAACCACAAATCTGTCCTTGGACAAGGTGACGAAGGGGTGATGGGGCTTTTGGCACCAAAAATGCCTGCATACAGGTTCTGTCAGCAGGAGAAACATGATACATCTACATGTTGCAAGTCGGCATGGATGAATTAGAGAAGGGGCTCAGCAATTTAGCAAGTGACTCAATCCGTCTACTGTCAGGCCTTCCACTCTCATACATGTATGTACGTATGCATGGCCATGTGCTCCTCCAATCTGTGGCTTGATGTAGAGCCTAATGTGCAACAACATGATTGCAGAGGCATTGAATTTTAATCATCCATGCCTTCAACATTTCAGAATGTCCAGTTTCAATGTATGATGTATTTGTGGTTAGCCCTATTGTGTCTGTATGCATTTGAATAAAAATATGCATGTTCAGCTGGGTAGGAAGGCACTGAATATTGGTTTCTGACTTTGTGCAGGTGAGCATGCAGCAGATGAGGAGGCGGAGGAGGAAGATGAGGCACATCCATCCACCAGTGCAGCCCGTGAGTTGTGCACAGTGAGAATCTTCAGCAGGCCTTACAACTCATCAGGTGATGCTGCTGAATCAGATGAGGAAAGCATACCAATGGCCATGGTGGGGGGTCACCACTAAGCAGTCCAGATGCCACAGTGCTGCATGAGTTTCTTGAGGCTGATGCATTTGAGGAGTAGATCCAGGAGACTCTGGCCTTTAAGTGGGAAGCCCTGCATCAATGGTGGCTGCAGTGTCTTCAAGATTGCCTTCACCTATCATGGTGACAGCAGCAGAGGGTGGTGTCAGCTGGAGAGTTGTAGACTGGCAGCCAATGACAGTGCACTCACTGTGGTGGGCCCAGGCTTCAGCATCCCGGCTTAGTAGTCCCTGCATATGCGGAGGACATGTGCCTGCCAGGCACTCGGAGTGGGAGAAGGAGTTTCTGCATGCAAGTGCACAGCGGGGTGATGTCCTGCAGGAGATGGCCATGAAAATCCGTCGCCTGGCAGACTATATCATCTCCTTGAATGATGCATGTGCTGCCAACATGCAACAACTGAGGCAGGTGATTTGTGATGAGGGTTCGGCTTTGAGGCAATCCCTGCACAATAAGTTCTTGACATCAAAGTTCTCTCTGTTGCAGGAGATAGACACCTTGAAGCAAACACAGCATGAGGAGATGTTGTCCTCTAGGGAATTCCACTGTGAAGACACATATTCAATGAAGCAATCTCTGTGTGATGAAATGTTTTCTACAAGGGACCTCTGCCACCAAGAGATGTGGAAGAGTTGCGGCATGCATTTAGAGACATGAAGAGCCATTACAAAGGCTGAGTCTATAGCCACTCGCTACAGCCTTCACCAGGACCTTCTTGCAATTGGGTCGCTCATGCATGCATCCATCTCATGAGGTGATTGGCCCTAGCCAATTAGGACCAGGCTTTGGCCATGCATGGCCAGAGTGCACCATCACAGGATCAATCACAGGATGGGAGTATCAACTGAATCTCGCAGTTGATGCCATCGGAAAAAATGTACCCAAACACCCCTAGCCTCTTGCCACTGCCACCCCTTCTTCTGGTGCCCTGGTGTCCATGAGCCCATGGTGAGGTGAGGGTGTTGGAGGCCTACATGTCTTTCTAATGCGTCATGTGTCATGTTGCTGCTGTGTTAGCATTTTGGTGATCAAGGACTGCTGATAGTGAGGGTGTGTAACCTTACATCATTTAGTTTGGTTTGTGCATTCTGTGAGTGACTACGTTTCTTTCTTGTGGTTTTGGAGGACATCTTCATGATCGGTCAAGGGACATGTTTAGGGTATGGAGTACATGCATGTGGAGGGGGTGGGTGGGCAGTTGTTGCTTTTCCCCATTGCAGGAGCATGAACATGGCACTGGTAAGTGGTGGTGAGCAGCACCAGCAGTAATGATGCAGTGGGGCTCAGAATAAATAAGGCAGTCAGGCTGGTCATGTGTGTTGCACTTGATGCATGGTACTCAGGGTGCACATGTGATTGAGCCTTTTTGCCAGCGCCTGGCTTTGCAATGTCAGATATTCTGGCCATGTGACATACAAAGATTTCTTCCAGCTTGACTTGGGTGTGGCCATCGTTTGTGCACTTCGTGTCAAGAATATCAATGAGGTTAATGTGTACTTTGAATGTTATGGAGCACACACAGTTTGCCATTCCGAGTAACAAAATCTCAGGGTGTTGTTATGGGCATGCTGGATTAGCCGGTTGCATCATTGAAAGCCATCAGGGATGTGGCTTTATTGTGTGTGTCCTACAGGGGTTGTTCTTCAAGTGAAGTAGGTTTGTACAAGCTGGTTTTGTATATCCTGTCCCTGTGACATTTGGCCTGCCAAGGGAATGGGTGGTGCCTGTGGTTCACGGCAGAGGCCCTCCTATAGCTCTACCGCTATGCCACGACATGTCACAAAATGCCAGTATGATTTTTCATACTACAGCTGGTACAGATACGCCTCTTGAGTGGTGAAGGGAGCGGAAGTGTGACTTGAGTACTCCGAATGTGCGCTCCACTATGGCCTGAGTGGCTATGTATGCTGCGTTGTAGCACGCCTCTCCTGGGGTAGCTGGATTCCTGATAGATATCACCCGGAATGGTGACAGTGCGTAGGCACTGTCCCCTACTAAGAAGAAAATGGTAATTAATTGCATGTATTTGAATTTCTTGTGTTTCTGTGTGTAATATGACTGCTTGTGTGCACGTGTGACTGTAGAACCTCACCCACAAGCCAGCTGTTACCAAAGGTTCCAAATGCCATGGCCTGATATATGGGTGACTGGCACATGATATAGCTGTCATGTATGCATCCTGGGAAATTGGCATTGACGTGAATGATGTGTCTTTTGGCCTCACAAATCACATGCATATTGATGAAATGCCAATGTGTCCTCTTGCGATAGATTTGCACCGTCTGTCAGCGGGTTTCAGCGCTACATGGGTGCAATCGATAGCTCCCAGGACACAGGGAAAGTGTGCAACTGCATAGAATTACTGGCACACTCACAGCCGTTCATGCAGCGTGAATGGCATATCAATGTGCTTATGTAAATGTGCAAGTAAGCAGCAATAGACCTGTTTGGCACCTTGATTGTGCAGGCTGTAATATACCCACAACCATGGCTGTGGTATACTGGAAAGATCTAGTGGCCAGGATGTGTAAAGCTGCTAGCACTTTGACCAGATGAATCCCTGTCTGTGAGCACATGGTGGGCGATACCAGGTAATTCTCTCACTCCTTGACCATGTCTAGGATTACCTGGGGAAGGGAGCGGAATCTTACATGAACCTCCTCATCTGGCATCCCAAATAATGTTGTTCATGGAAGGAAGATTCTGGCCCCCCTCCTCATCCTCTTCCTGCTTCTTCCATGTTGTAGGATCAGTGCTATCAATGCAGGATCTAGCATTGTGGCACCCCTACCATCAATGGGGTTGTACAGCGCTTTTTATATATGACCTTTCATTTTGCTTTGTGCTTTGCAACTGGTAAAAGGAGGTGCTAAAATCGTTTTCCTTCGGTGTCAGAAAGATGGCTTCTGTGAATAGGGTTCACTTAGCGCTTGAGGAGGGCGTGCTGGTTGTACACAGCCTTTCTCCCCACGCCCATGCTCTTTCTCATTTTCTTGCTTGAATGCAGATTTTGCATGTTTCACCCCCTATTTAGTTCTTTCCACTGCACAACTCAAAAGTGGGAAGGGCTAGCACAAAGTCCGATTTGTGAATCGGGTGAAACCTTTCAGTGCAGCGCAAAGTGTACTTTTGTGGCACAAAGTCACTGTGCGCAGAGCCAAACATTTTGTAAATTAGGCCCATCATGCGTTTACTGTCTCAGTAAACAAGCAGGCTTTGCAAGGGCCATGCAGTTGAGGTCCAAGGGTGTGTGTCTTTATTTAACAATTGCAATTCACTCTTGAGTTTAAAATAAAATGCTAATAAACATGGTAAGCAAGGCCTAGGTGTCCCACGTTAGGTTACATCTGCCACAGAAGGATAACCATTATGCTTAACAATTATTCAGATGACAGGTGGAATGGGTCTGATATTCATTCTTTAATAACACAATTAATCAGAATAGCACTTAATATTACTGTATTTTACAACAACTCAGAAATATTAATTTATTAGGGCCAGAAGTGATGATCCTTATTTGCCCAGAGACTACATAATTCAGCGTATTGTCATGTATTTAAAGTAAAATGTGTTTAATGCATCGGAAGTTTGAAACACTGAGCTAATGTTGTGTGTAGGATATTTACATTTATGTAGATTAAAAAAAAACCTTGAAAATGACCCCCTTAAACCTTGGTTTTAAGAGGTAAAAATGATATGGACAGGTTAAATTTGTATCATCTCATGAGTTATAGCTGTCTTTAGTTTTTATTAGTATAACAATACTGAACATTAAGGCTTTTATATATTATAAAGAAAACAGCATACAGTCACATGAAAATAGATCAAATAAACTAGAATAAATGAATTAATGTGCCCCATGTATCTCATGCAGAATCAAGAACATACTGTGGATCAAGAGAATTAGCAGGACACAATGTCTAAGATTGGTTTGATACTGATCAACAACTGTGTCATATGATACAAGAGTGCAGAGTAATGAGGAATACTCCAAAGAACCATCAAGAGCAGTCTTGTCAATATGGACAATTAATCGCAGCCGGTTCTTTAAAAGGAAAGGATGGACTAGCTTTGTCGAACCGCCCTCCCCCAAAGAATCGCAAAGGTCAAGGAAGCTGGAGAAGGAGAATGGACGGGATGTCGCGAGAAGGGAAAGCAAATCCAGAGATGATCCAGTGTCCAACTGACACAAAGGAGAAGCCGAGGAAGAAACTTCCAATGAACCGGAAGGTTGTAGAGACTGGGAAGCAGAAGTTAAGCCATGTGAAGAAACGCTGTCCCTGCAGTACTGCCGCAGAAGGAAGGGAATTGAACCACAGTAAGGCAGCCGGCGTCCGTAGAGCCCCGATAAACACGCAGACCAGAGAAAAAGGTATGTGGGTGGCAGGGCAGACGCAGAGGGCCCAAGTCAGTAGGATAATAGAAGGCAAACACAGAAAGTCCACATATAGGGTCTGGGACCCCAGGGCAACAACAATATTGGACTGCAGAGGCATCAAGAGTAATCATCACAGTCACAGTACATGGCAGGAGAGTATATAAAGGCAGGATATGCAAGTCTGGGATCCGTACCCATAAGTTCAAAGCAAAGCATACAGGGTGATCATCATAGTCAAAGTACCTGACTGGAGAGTACACCAGGTAGACTACCCAAATTTGCTGAATATGCATGTCTGTGACTCACACTCATAAAACAGTACCAAAGCATCAAGATTGCTTATAATCATCGCAGCATCTGGCAGGGGAGTGTACCGGGTGGAACAACCAGAGAAGTAGTTGTTAATCATTTCAATACCTGGCAGTGAGGCCACCCAGGTACCCCATCAACATAGAAAGTGAAGAAGCAAGAGAAGACAGATACCTCTTCTTCAGCGCAGTTGTGGAAGAGAAGAATAAACAAGGGGAAGGGAGTCACCCCCTCTGATAGTTGTAAACATGGAAAGACTTGTGTACAGAAGCAGTGACGTAACACAAAATGTGGGGGGCCCCCTGCGAGCCATGCTGAGGGCTCCCCCCCAACTCGGCAACAAATCACGGGTTGCGCCACAATCTGGGCCAGCATAGATTATCACACTTGCCCAATACGGATGAATGTGCTGCTGAGGGGGTATGCTGCACACTCCACTAGGAGAAAGTATAAATAAGTGTTTTAATGCAATATACAGCACACTTTCTGAGAAAAATTGGCTAAAAATCCAGAGTGTTTTCAATTGTTTTGTAGGGTAACACCAATCCTATACATGCAAGTCACCAACAGTGCACAGGAAGATTAATGCTTTGCTATTAAAAATGCTGTACCATATTGAAAACATGTCCAACTGGCTGCACAATGTAGACCAGTATAGACACGTGATAACATTACAGTAAAGCATGCCAGACCACATCTAGATATACCTAGACTGGTTGCACCAAAATGTCAGTCGAAGCAATAACACTCATCAAGAAGATAGCACACATTCAAGTCCCCACCTCTGTGGCCAAACTCTTTAGCATCTGCAAGGAACTGATCACTCCTGTTGCGGTCTCTACCTCTCCTGTTCCCTCCCAAGCCTTCTGTACAGCTCTGGCCTCTCACTTATCTGCTAAAACTCAGGACATCCTGTCCTCTATCTCCTCTTTATCTCCCTCTTCCTCTCTCCTCCACCCTTTGGCCATCTCTACCTCTCCTCCTCCCTTCTCCTCTTTCTCTCTGACAACACCTGATGAGTTTTCTAGACAAGTCTGATCGATGAAAGTGTCCTCCTAAAAGGTGCTCCCCTGATCCTCCGGGAGGATCAAGAACCATATTGACAATCTCGCTCCATCATTGGCCAATTTCAGTAAGACTATTTTGCCACTGGAATTTTCCCCTCTCCCCTTAAGCACTCCCTTGTGCACCCACTCCTCAAGAAGCGGTATGCCGATCATACCTGCCCGGAAAACTATCACCCAAACTCCATCCCCCCTTTCCTGGGCAAACTCTTGGAAAAGCTGGTGATCTCCCAGCTTACTCTCCACACTGAATCTGTTGGTTGTCTCCTCAACCATTAATCTGGCGTCAGAGTTGCCAGAGGCATGGAAACCGCTCTCCTGAACACCAGTGAAGATCTGCTCTCTAACCTTGATTCCACCATTCCTTCTGTCCTCCTCCTCACTGATCTTTCCTCTGCTTTTGACATGATCAACCACGCCATCCTGATCAATCGACTATGTGATAATCTGGGCATCATGGATCAGGCCCTGGAGAGGCTGACCTCCTTCCTCTTGGACTGCCCCTTCCAGGTCCACCTTGGTCCCTCTCTCTCTACCTGTGGCTTTCCCCAGCACTCTATCCTCTCACCCTGGTTTTTCAACCTCTACTTGGCCCCTTTGGCCCACCTGATATCTACCTTCACTTCTAACTTTCTAACTTTCAGTGCTATTCGGATGACACTCAGCTTTCCTTCAGGCTCCTCTC
The DNA here is from genome assembly GCF_040938575.1 of Ambystoma mexicanum. Lineage (NCBI taxonomy): Eukaryota > Metazoa > Chordata > Amphibia > Caudata > Ambystomatidae > Ambystoma > Ambystoma mexicanum. Next base: position 836,341,579 of record NC_090935.1, on the reverse strand, counting down.
CTCTCTTGCTCATTCCTGACTCTCTTTCCATGATTCAGGATTGATGCCCCCCTAATGATCTCTGCCTGAATGCCAGTAGGATGGAGACCCTTCTCATTGGGACACCTTCCGCTGTTTTTCCTCTCTCACTCTGGCCGCCTGCCTTTGGCCCTCTTCCTTTGCCTTCCTGTGAGGCAAAAAACCTTGGTTTCATCTTCGACTCCACTCTCTCTTTTTCTCCTCACATCTTGGACATCGCCAAGAAGTCCCACTACCAGCTGCTCCTGCTCAAAGGGACTCTTTCCTTTCTCACTTTCCCCAAGAAGCTCACTGTCTTCAGAGCTATGGTTCCCTCAACGCTGGACTACTGCAACATCCTCTTTCTCAATATGCCTTCCTCTATCCTCGGCCATCTGCAAATAATCCAGAACAGGAGTGCAGGACTTATCCTTGACCTCAAGCCCAGAGATGGTATCTCTCCAGCCCTGAAATCTCTCAACTGGCTACCAGTGGCTGCAAGGATCAAGTTCAATACCCTTTGCATTGTCCACAAGGCTTTCTGAGGCTAGGGCCCACACTACATCCAATGCTCTCTAACAAAATACATTTTCCTTCTCGAGTCCTTCATTCAGCTACCTCCAACTCTCTGAGGGATAGACGCTTCTCCAGGCAGAGAGTGTGGGGTAGATCTCTCTCATCTGCAAGTGCCTCCCTCTGGAATGACCTCCCTGCCCCTCTCAAACTTGAGCGGACCACCTGAAGTTCAAGAAGCAGTTCAAAACATTCATCTCCTCCTCTCTTTTCCTCTGCTTTCTCTCTCTCACTCCCCTGCTGACCAACTTGTCTGCTGTACCGACTGGTTGCTTGGCTACCCTCAGAGTCTCACTGAGTCCAGGCTCTTTCTTGACCAGTAACCCTTGCACTGTCTCCGGGCCTACCACACACTTAGGGGCTGTAACTATAACCCTACAGTCTCTTGTTCTCCTCGCACTACCCAGAGCCATGTTGCCCTGGCTGCACTTACTCAGAGCATTACTGCCCTGTTTCCCCTCCCCTCTCCCTTGCACTTCCCCACTCCCTTTCTCTTTGCACTTCTCGTTCTTGCACTTGCACGATCTGAATAACACAAGACCTGGTAAGATTATTTGTCTTGTCCTCCCTCTATCTTACCTCCCTTGTCTTCACGCACCTAGAAGCACTTGTGTACAGGCACATTTTAACTAATTTATATAAAATAATTTCATATCATTTTATCACAGATGCCCAGAAAAATATACAATGCCACAGTAAGAAATGGCTAGACAAGCAGCACCAAAATGCCAGCCTAGCCAGGTAACAGCACTTAGCAGGACTGCTTTATCAAAAATGGCCAGTTAAAAAAGTCATACCCAACTGAGGAATGTCTAGACTGGCGACACCAAAATGCCTCTCTAGCCACTATTGCCACATATCATTCCTGCCTAGCCTGGACATGGACAACCATTATGATTTATTGCACAATCCCGCCACCCCACACATCACCTTTCCCTCCCACCACTTACCCTAACCTCCAAAATCAGCGCCTTGCACCAGAATTACCTCCATGCCTCTCTACCTTGTCCCAGAGTTTACGTATGAGGTTCCTTGCCTCATAGTTAAGTACTGGGATGAGGAAGAGTGGAACTAGGAGTAATGAAGATTACATGTAGCTAAGTCAGACATTACCTCCATGTACCTCTACCTTATCTCAGTACTTGTTAATGAGGCAGAGTGCCTCATACACACTTATTGCCTCATACTCAAGTACTGGGACGAGGAGGAATAGGGCTAGGAGTAATGGAGATTATCAATAAGTAATTCAGCACCCCCCCCCGCCCATGAAATTTTGGGTTATGTTGACTCGACCTGGCTGACCTTCAGAACAGTTGCTGGACTAAACAGGACACAGATGTTAAACGGCACATGGGTTTCGCTGTTAGCAAGGGACCAGCAATGACTAATGTAAAGCATTTCACTGTTAGTACCTGAATTCCAATGTTAAATGTTAAAGGTATTTGTACCGTGCACCGGCACTAATGGAGTTGGTCCCCAGGCGCTCTGGCGGATCTGTAAACAAGAATGTGGGGTGGGTTAGTAAGGTGAAGGCGGAGTAGGATAGTGAGAGGAGTAGTGTTCTGTGGACAGCTTCAACTCGGTATACACTGGGTGCTGAGCTTTGGTGCGAGTATCAGATCGATGTCAGTCCTCGTGTGCTGTTGGTATGGCTTATGTGTTGTTGCAGTGTTGTGAAGTGTGTGCGGGTTGTTGTGCGAGAGATGATTATGTGAGTTTTTTGAGTTTGATAAGTATGCAGAGATGTTGAGTTTTTTAGTTTTTTTAGGTTAGTGAGTTATATGATATTTAACATGCTAACATCATAATTCCACCCACAATCCCATCAAGAAGTGATCCAGACCAATGCCCAGAACTCCATCCAAGTGCGAGACACGTCAACATGCCCCACTCCAACCAAGTGCTGCACCTAGTAATCTTCACAATTCCATATAAGCATGGCAGCATGCAAACATTCGCAATTACATGTTAAATGTTAAATGCTAAAGGCACACATATCGCACACCCCCACCAACAGAGCCGGTCCACAGGCGCTCCAGCGGATCTGCAAGCAAGAAGGGTGGGGGGGGGTTGTCCAGTTGGGGGAGGAGGGAGCATGAGAGAGAGTCGGTGAGCTGCCAGTGGCCCCAGCCTGGCACACACTGTGTGCTGCGCCCGGTGTTTGCACCGGACCGGGGAGCTGTCAGGTGCACTGTTGGCATTGTACAAGCGTTGTTACTTTGTTGTTGATGCAGTGTGGTGAAGCGCGCGTGGTCTGCCGGGTGAGAGGAGGCCCCGTGAACCTTCGGGAGGGTTAGGCACGCAGAGAGACTAGAAGACGGGCCAGTGGGGTCAGAATCTTGGTTGTGGCAATCTAGTTTTGTTTAAACTATATCACTTACTGTTGTGATTAGTTGCTGCTATCCTTTCTTGACCGGATGGCTGTTGAGGGTCTTTCCGCTGCGCACTCCCTGTTTCCTAGTGGACTGTGTATAGTGAGGGTGATTTGTCTATACTCCTCCTTGGGTGTTGGAACAGGAGTTGTGGTGTCCTCTATCCTTACTATCTATGTGACTTAGTCAGTTGGAACTTCGGGTGTGGTACATGTCGGGATGCTATGGATGAGTCGTCCGAGTGCTACCGTCTAGCTCTGTCTATGTGTTCAGTCTTTAGTGTCCTCATCTTGTTGCTATCTCTCATTATGTCTACTGTATTTGTGGCGTGCCTTCCTTGGATTCAGCGGGCCGGGGTCTATGACTTAGTTCATCCTTGTTTTAGCAGTGTAGGCGCTCATGTCGGTGTTCTTCTAGTTACGCAGAGAAAAGCCAGGATTTGAGTAGTTTCCTGAATACTAGGTGGTTTCTTGTATTCCGTATATCATTTGGAAGGTCATTCCAGGTTTTCGGTGCTTGGTGAGAGAAGGAGGCTCCTCCGGGTTTTCTTCTGTTGTAGGGTTTCGGTTCCAGTCAGATGTCGTTGCTTAATCTGACCATTCTTGCCGGCTGGTGTAAGCGTAATTTATCTCTTAGAAATTCTTCACCTTGGTTGTGTATTGCTCTGTGCTTGATGCACATTGATTTGAATTTGCCACATTTTTTAGGCAATTGAAGTCGTGATGGAAGTCGTGATGTGGGTTTAGTACTTGCATGCCAGGGGAGTGATTGGAAGGTTAGAGAGGGAACAGGAGACATCTCATTCTCACAGCAGTCCATAACTGGGTGCTTTCAGACATGAAGGAGAGAGTTAACTGCTTGTAACATTTACACTGCACTAGAATATTCTCTTTGAAATGCGTAAAGAAGTTAGATGCCCCCCCACACAAATAAGTTTGCCCCTTCCCTACCGCCTGTGAAGTTATCACCTCACCAACATTTGAAGGGTTAGCTTCCCTCGAAATGGAGGTTTTGTTGCGCCTCTGAACACAAGCACACACACCATTCACCAAATTCATACACGCACGCACGCACACCCAGCCATCCATACTTGTAAGTGTGAACTCTTTCACCATGCAGGCACACCCAGGCAGTCATCCATACATTTAAGTGATCACCCTTTCAGCATACAGGCACACCCAGGCAGTCGCCCATATATTTAAGTGTGCACCCTTTCACCATAAAGGCACACAACCCAGGCACACACACATACATTTACAGCCCAATTCATGGAATTAATGTGCACCGAAAATGGCAGCGCAAGCGTGAAAATCGCAGCTCAAGCGTGAAAATTGCGGCGCAAGCGTGCTAAAGCCGGGCACATCGATTCATGGAAGTGAGTGCGTGTGTAAATCCTGGGATGTGCGCTAAAATCGTGGGTGGCGCACACGGGCACACACGTCATTAAACGGCGTGCGCTCTGCATACAGTGAAAGCGCACATAGCGCAGCGCACACAACAAAAGTGGGGAAAAATGCATGAAAATGTGGGCGTTACGGGGGAAGTACAGGAGGTAAATGCTCGCAACGCCCACACGCGCGCCTACAACACATATGCATGGAATCGAACAGGGGAAACGCATGCGCCAAAAAAGACGTGCTAATCCAGAAACACGTACGCCAGCAGGAAGCAGGCGTACGCGACCCCGCGCAGCAAAAAAGTGCGCGCAAACCACAAACAAGCTCAGACGCTACGATGAATATACCGTTCCTCGCAGCAGTGGTCGTGGGACACCGCAGGAGGAGGAGGATAGCCAGGCCCTGCATTTTTTCACCCAGGACCAGCCTTTTTGGGATGCCTGATGACCAGGTGTATGGGAGGTACAGGTTTCACCACACATAATACTCGACCTGGCGAGTGAGTGGGAGGATGACCTCACATCACCCACCCTGTGCTGCCAAGCACTGAGCTGAGCCCCTTGGAAAAGGTGCTCAATGTACTGCACTTCTTGGCTACTGGTTAATTTCAGCGGAAAAGTGCCATAGTGGGGGGGGGTGTCACAGGCCACGCAGTCACCCTGCCTACACCAGGTGTTGGCCATCATGACTGCACGCTCCTCAGTCCGCAGGCACATATACATGCCCAGAACACCTGCAGAAAGACAGGCTGCCGTCCAGGACTTTTACGGGGTGGCACACTTCGCCAAAGTGCTAGGTGCCATTGATTGCACCCATGTCGCTCTACGTCCTCCCACGGCAACTGAGCACATCTATAGAAACCAAAAGCACTGGCATTCCATCAATGTGCAGGTAGTATGTGATGCCAAGGGAATCATCACCTCAGTATATGCCAACTATCCACAGTCCACCCATGATAGTTTCATTTTCAGAATGTCACCCCTAAACCGGCACCTAGAAGCTGGGCGGCATGGTGATACATGGTTGATTGGTGAGTATAAATGCCTCTGCACGTGCATGCATGTCAGATACTGAGTAATGTGACAATGCCACTAATGATACCCATCATCACCTCCCCAGTGTACAGTGCCTATCCTATGAGCACCCACATGATGACGCCAATTCGGAACCCCACCACACCACCTGAGGTAAGATAGAACACAGCCCATATTGCAACCCGGGGCATAGTGGAGCGCACATTCGGAGTGCTCAAGTCACGCTTTTGCTCCCTTGACTGCTCTGGTGGGCAGCTGCTATATGCGCCCCCAGTAGTGTGCAAGATCATAGTGGCATTATGTGTCCTCCACAATGTTGCTAAGTGCCGGGACCTGCCGGTGGACATGGTGGTGCCCCCACATCCCCAACCACATGCACAGTCGCTGCACATGGGAGGTGAAAGGGCACGTGTTGAGGCAGCCCGTACCCAGCTGGTGGCTAATTACTTCACCTAAAATCCTACCCCTGTGGAGTGAACACAGCCCTGGCACATACTAGCTGACAATCAATGATGATGACATAAGGGACAGTCCACTTTCACAACCATGCCAGCCTGAGATTGGTCACCTGGAAGTGTATCATTGTGTGCATCCCTACGCACTTAAAGACAACCAATGCTGTGTCACAAAAAGACACACATTCATGCAGCATGAATGACTACCTCCTTGCAAAATACAACATGAAAATAGTGCCATGTCACCCAACCCCTCCCCATCTCAGCTACCCAACACACCATGGCATGTCATGCAAAGTGAAAGCAACCAAATGAATGCACAACACATGACACAAGTGTCACAAAGTGCACTGTCCCAAATGTAAACAGGCCACATACAATATGCTCCCAGTGTCAGACATCGGGGTCTGAATGACCCGCTCGCCTCCTCATCACGCCAGGCGAAACAGAACACTTTCAAGGCACCTACCAAAGTCGTGACTCTTCGCCACAGTGTCCGACATTTCTCAGCTCCTTACTTCTCTCGGTGGCAGTTACCCTGGAGATTGGGGTCAACAACATCAGAATTATCAACAACCCAGCCTTTGCCTACAACTCCCAGGAAACCTACCTTTTGCGTGTAGTTCTGACTATGCGGAACGTGAGCTCTGTCAGGCTTACGGCGCTCCGCCTCCTGGGTAATATTAGGCACTGCAGCGGGAAGGACGCTGCTTCTGATTAACGTTGCAACCGGCATCCGAAGTTTCGTCTTCTGTGCCTTTCCTAATCAGTGCCTTCCCGTGTACCATTTCCTGTTTTCCAATTACAGACTGCCTTGAGATTTCTCAATTCTTCCGTCTACCCGTGTACCGGACCTTTGCCTTCTTTACGGTTTGCCTTTTGGATTGTGTTACTTCGTTTGTTGTGCCGCCAGTGTACCGAACCCCATCGCCTGTCTACGATTTGCTTGCATCCTGATTCTGTACTGTCTTTAGCCTGCCTGTGTACCAGACCTCGCTGCCTGTCTACTGGATTGCCTTTCGTTGTTCTTCCAGTACAGAAACTTCTGTCCTGAATTACCCAACCACTGCCTACACCTGGTTTTTCTCACCTTCCCAGCTGACTCCAACTCCTCAGCTTCAACCTCTCAAAATTGAGGGTATACTGTGAACTGTACCCTTCTTCAATTCAAGTGTCCTTTTGTGGATTCCGACTCCATATAGTTGTTTTGGATTTATTTCCTCAAGTGTACGCAGGGACGCTTTGCTGATTGTACACACGGACTCATTGCTGAAAGTGCACACAGGGACGCCTTGCTGAGAAGTGCACCTACCGGTATCTAGTTGCTCCTCGTGCCGCCCGGGTATAGCATCCATACTAACCTTCCTGTTTATTGTTTTGTACTTCCGTTGTTTTCTAGCTTGGATTGATTAGGTTATTTCATATCCTGTTCTGGTAAGACCTCCTTAACTCTTATTTATAATATCCTATCTGAAAACATCAAAATAGAATCTAATATCTTTTCTATACTTACAGGGGAAATTCCATTCTTGTTCCTTTCAATTACAAGGGGAGTGGGTGACCCAGGTACTTGCCTCTTTTGTGAGGGTTTTCTTGTGGTGGTCTTTGCTCTCATCAAGTATTTACCATTTGTCTTTTTCTTTCAGCTGGGTCCGTGGCGGTGTGTTCTCCCGGCTCTTTTGGGTGATCGGTCTCTCTGTCTGCGATTAAGCGCAGCATAGAGTCATATCATCAAAAAGAGCTTATTTCCCTCAACAGAGAGGAGGCTCAGGTGGAGGCTCCACCTCGAGCTCTTCAAGCAACATCCAGTACAACCATCCTGGTCGCTTGCCAGCTTACTCGCCGGCCAGTGAGTAACACCCAGTAATCAATAAGAAACAGCACACATAAACAAATACTTACCAGCAACACAAAACAGCAACACAGGATGAAACAGTGGCAAAATATGACAGTACAAAATCAGTAGTACAAGTCTCACAACCTGACTAAGCCAGCACATCAACCCCTTCCAACTGCAGAGTGTTGCTGTCAGGCAAACGTGTCAGTGTACTGCATACAACATGAACTGCATCTGCAGAGGAGATGGCCTTGTGAAGACATGCAGTGTTCAATCCAACAACAATCCCCACTAAGGATGTACACAGAGTTTTGACGACAGACTGCCCACACAGCTCATGGGAGCCCAATGTCACTGTGTAAGTTACTGTCACTTGGTCACACCGTTTGCAGGCCCATGGAAAGGGGAGGCAGGAGGGGTGTGTGTGTGTCAGGAACCCAAGCATCTAACCCAAAGACAGGACAAGCCTGCATGTGCCCAGCTGGAATACACAGTGGATGCCCATGGGAGCCACACAAGGCAACACACTGTAAAAAAAAAAAAGAAAAATGCAAAAATCAAAAATGGCCATGTGTGGACCGGGGGGGGGGCACCCAGGAGGTTCGAGGACAGGGTGCACCCCAACACCTACCTGCGTGGATGTTGAGAAAAAAAAATACCTCCATGGGCTCATGGCCTGTATTACGCTACTGTGGGAGAACTGCTGTTGTTCTCTTCAGCCTCTGCTGCTACATCAGGAGGTGGCCATGCTATGGGAGGCAGCCCACGCAAAGCCCTGGTATGGTCCTCCATGGCAGCAAGCATGCGGGTGTGGAAGGTTTCGTTCTGGAGGATGATGGTACAGAGATACCCATGCAGCACCTCACGGGTAGCCCGCATTTCTACCTGCATGCAGGACCCTCATCAAGGCCCAGCACCTCATGAAGGCAGCGGATGCCGAGGGGTGCCGGGTCCACCTGACCGACAACCAGATGAGGGTCCTGGAACACATACGCCCAGGGCTCCACATCCAGGTCCTTGACGGGCAGACCCGTCTGGAGTCGAGCGGTAAGTGTACATGTATACTGATCGGGCGCTGTGCGTGTTGTGGTGAGCCAGGAGTGTGCAGGTTGCACATATGTCTTTGTAGGGAAATGTATGGCTGCGTATGTACAGGGACGTGAACCTGCCACATGTGACTCCTATCAAGTGTGAGACACATCGATGGTGTATGTGTTGGTAAGCATGCTGTTCAAATGTATGTGTGGGTGCACACATGTAATGAATTATGAGTATGTACTGTGTCATGGTTGTGGTGTCACACATGGATGCTGGTTCATGCTGCATGTATCTGCACTATGGACATGTGCATTTGGGTGTATTTGATAAGTGTGCAACTGTGATGCAACATGGATGCATGTGACACTGACATGTAGAAGGCTGAATGCGAGATGTGACATGGATGGCGATAACATCACTGCAACAGTTGGTGGAGATGTACACATGCATGTAGGTCTGGTGGCATGTGTGCATGTGTTGTGCACTCCCCGTGTTTCATGTGACATCAGGCTCACCTTTGGCTGCTCGTGCTGTTGTTTGTGTATGGATGATGCTGACTGGTGCATTATTCCTGTTGATTTGCTCATGTGTGTGAGTTGAAATGACATGTGTGTTGGGGAGTGTGATGCCATGTCTGTAGTTTCACACTGCCACTCATGTGCAACTGTCATGTGTGTATCAGTCCATTGTACAGTGCCCTGATGCCTTTGTTCTATCTCTCCCTGTCTGCAGCGTCAACTGATGAAGAGGGCGGAGAGGGTGCTGTGGAGCAAAGCAGCAGGGATCGCACCACCAGCCGGAGACGCAAGGCCCGGCTCCCCTCCCAAGTTGTCATCTCGTCGGGGAGTGAGGAGTCTGGTGCCGCATCCCGGGCCGCAGCTGCCGAGGGTATGTCCAAGAGGCGGAGGTCGGAGGTGGACTCCTCGGCAGCAGAAGGGGCAGCTGAGACCCCACAGGGTCTAACGGAGGAAGATAGCATGGAGTCATCAAGGTTGGTGGGGGGTTTGGTGGAGGAGGAGGCTGTGGAAGGGACACACACGGGGTCTGGAGGTGGGGATTCCACTGGTGCTAGTGGTGCAGTGCAGGGGCAGGAGGCAGCACAGGCCGCCAGGAAGGTGCCTGTATGTAATCTTGTACCCGATCCTGTGACTGCATCATCCTGCACCAGCAGGGATGCCTACGTCCAGACCTGTTTTCAGGGAGGGGATGAGCGCCCAACAACTGGCCTTCCTCTCCCTGCGGACGTGGCAATCTGGGACCGGGTTGAGCCTGTCCTGGCTGGGATGGCGTTGCGTCAACGGGGCATGCGAGGTGACCTGCAGTGTTTTAGTGAAGACACTGCACGTCATTTCGGATGCCTCATTGACCGCGTTGACCTACTGGGACGGGTCACCAGGGCTGGATTCCTCTCTATGCTGGACCTTATTTCGACCCCCTCTTCACCTGAACCCCCTATGCGCCAGTCGTCCTCCATGCCATCTTCCCACCCATGTATCACCTGGGTACACTGTGGAGCTCCCTCTGACCCAGCGGCCAGGCTGGTGGAGGACACATCCCTGCCACAGACGGGAGTCGGACATCCAGCAGGGGTGGCCACCACAACAACTGCACCCCAGCTGGAGGAGGACGTGCAGGCAGCAAGAGCCAGGGCACAGGCACGCAGCAGCAGCAACAAGGTGGGAGCGATGATGGCTTGGGGCCATCAACATCCGAGGGACAGGCATTGGCCACAGGACAGGAGGACCCAGGATTGGGAGTGTCTTCCGTGTGGCAGCGGTTGGGCCGGTCATAGATGCGGAGAGGCGGCGGGCGGAAGAGGCATGGCTCAAAATGGTCAGGGCAGAGGACTCCATGCGGAGGGCACTGAGGCGGGCCGAGTGCCTCGAGGCAATTCGCAGGGAGTTGGAGTTGAACATGACATCGTCCCTGCAAACCCACGGGGCCATGGAAGAGGACCGCCTCCAGGACATAGAGCAGGAGTTCGATGATGCCCTGGCCCGGGAAATCGGAAAGTGAGCCGTCGGACTAGCCTGCCACCTTTGTATATAGTTTTTAGTGTTAGGTTTCATTTCCGTTTTGCTTTATTTTCGGGTGATTGGACTATGCCCCACACTTTTGTATATAGTTATTTCTTAGGTAGTTTGTTTGATGGGTTTCATTTCTTTCGTTGGGCTCATGGACCCTTTGAACATTCATTGTACATAGTTGAACTTTGGATTTGTGGGAACTTATTTTTTAAAATTCACCATGGATCAATGGATTTTACATTTTATGTTTCCTTTGGATTTGCTTTGGTGGACGGAAAGTTTGGACGAATATTCTTTTGGATTTATTTGGATTGGTTCTACATTTCATTTTAGTATGTTTTGGACATGCATTTCATTTCAGGTTTGACATTTTTTTATGCTTTCTTTTTATTAAATTCTTTTTGTTCATAATACATTTTCATATTTTACTTCCATGTGTGGTATTTGCTCATTGGGTTCATGCATGTCAAAATGTGGGTTTACACAATCAATGGCACCCAGTGTGTGTGTGTGAAGGACATGTGTTGATGTGCATAGTTGTCTTTTGGTCTGTGTCATGAGATAGGCATGTCAGTGTGGGGTGCATTGGGAAATTCATTGCATCTCAAGATTGGGGTGGCGTGCTGTGTGATTTCTGTGGACATGAGGGCCATGATTGTGCATCTTTAGGACGTGTTGGGGGGGATATGAGTCGGGGCCTGACCCTCAATGTTAGGTGAATGGAGGTGCTGGGGGACATGAGTCTGGGCCTGACCCTCAATGCTGCGTAGATGGGGGTGCTGGGGAACCTGAGTCGGGGCATGCTGGCAGGAGCCCGTCAATGCAGGGTGGATGGAGGTGCTGGGGGACATGAGTCGGGGCCTGACACTCAATGCTGGGTGGATGGGGGTGCTGGGGAACCTGAGTCGGGGCATGCTGGCAGGAGCCTGTCAATGATGGGTGGATGGGAGTGCTGGGGGACATGAGTCGGGGCCTACTGGCAGGTGCCCGTCAATGCAGGGTGGATGGGGGTCTGGGGGACATGAGTCGGGGCCTGCTGGCAGGTGCCCGTCAATGCAGGGTGGATGGGGGTGCTGGGGGACATGAGTCGGGGCCTGACCCTCAATGCTGGGTGGATGGGGGTGCTGGAGAACATGATTAGGGGCCTGCTGGCAGGTGTCCGTCAATGCTGGATGGATGGGGGTGCTGGTGGACATGAGTTGGGGCCTGCTGGCAGGTGCCCGTCAATGCAGGGTGGACAGGGTTGCTGGGGGACATGAGTCGGGGCCTTCTGGCAGATGCCCGTCAATGCAGGGTGGATGGGGGTGCTGGGGGACATGAGTCGGGGCCTGCTGGCAGGTGCCCGTCAATGCAGGGTGGATGGGGTGCGGGGAACATGAGTCGGGGCCTGCTGGCAGGTGCCTATCAATGCTGGGTGGATGGGGGCGCTGGGGGACATGAGTCGGGGCCTGACCCTCAATGCTGGGTGGATGGGGCTGCTGGGGGACATGAGTCGGGGCCTGACCCTCAATGCTGGGTGGATGGGGGTGCTTGGGAACATGAGTCAGGGCATGCTGGCAGATGCCCGTCAATGCTGGGTGGATGTGGGTGCTGGGGGACATGAGTCAGGGCCTGACCCTCAATGCTGGGTGGATGGGGGTGCTGGGGGACATGAGTCGGGGCCTGACCCTCAATGCTGGGTGGATGGGGCTGCTGGGGGACATGAGTCGGGGCCTGACCCTCAATGCTGGGTGGATGGGGGTGCTTGGGAACATGAGTCGGGGCATGCTGGCAGATGCCCGTCAATGCTGGGTGGATGTGGGTGCTGGGGGACATGAGTCAGGGCCTGACCCTCAATGCTGGGTGGATGGGGGTGCTGGGGGACATGAGTCGGGGCCTGACCCTCAATGCTGGGTGGATGGGGGTGCTGGGGGACATGCGTCGGTGCTCAGTTGTGCGTGGTGACATGTGGGCTGGCTGGGGGGCTTCGCCAGGGTGGATGGGCTGCCTGTGGGGCATTGCCAGGGGTGCAGTGTGTTCCCCTGTGTTGTGGTCTGCCTACAGGCCCTGGGGAGGAGGGAGAGGGCACACCTGGGAAGACACACACTAACAATTTGTTGGGGCACCCCCGAAATACATGTACCCCGCTCGCACAGGGCCAATCGTGGGTGATTCTCCCCATGCACCCCCGTAATACATGTACTCCGCTCCAACAAAGGCCAATCACGGGAGAAACTTCCCGCGCACCCCCGAAATACACATAGCCCGCTCGCACAAGGCCAATCGCGGGTAAAACTTACTGCACACCCCCGAAATACATGTAGCACGCTCGCACAGGGCCAATCGCGGGTGATTCTCCCTGCGCACCCCCGTAATACATGTACCCTGCTCGCACGTGGCCAATCGGGGGTAAAACTTCCCGCGCACCCCCGAAAAACATGTAGCCCGCTCGCACAGGGTCAATCGCGTGTGATTCTCACCGCGCACCCCGTAATACACGTACCCTGCTCGCACAAGGCCAATCGTGGATAAAACTTCCTGCGCACCCCCGAAATACACATAGCCCGCTCGCAGAGGGCCAATCGCGTGTGATTCTCCCTGCGCACCCCTGTAATACACGTACCCCGCTTGCACAAGGCCAATCGCGGGTAAAACTTCCTGCGCACCCCCGAAATACACGTAGCCCGCTCGCACAGGGCCAATCGCTTGTGATTCTCCCCGCGCACCCCCGTAATACACTTACCCCACTTGCACAAGGCCAATCGTGGGTAAAACTTCCCACGCATGCCCAGAATACACGTACCCGCTCGCACAGGGCCAATCACGTGTGATTCTCCCTGCGCACCCCCGTAATACACGTACCCCGCTCGCATTCGTGGTTGGGGGGCTGTATGCTGGTCCACTGGCCTGTGCGCCATCTACGGGATTTATGCGCTGTTCATGGCGCACGGGGAGGGGTTAGGGGCATAACTGGCGCTGCTGCAGGGTCGCTGCGCCACTCTGCGCCATAGCTGGTTATGGATGTTTATGCGCTGTTCATGGCGCATGGGGAGGGGTTGGGGGCGTAACTGGCGCTGCTGCAGGGTCGCTGAGCCACTCTGCGCCACGGCTGGTTATGGATGTTTGAATCCATGAATACGCTATGTGCGGAAATGGATTTTGGTGCATGCCGCACGCGCACACTGAGCGCCAGCCGCGTGCACCACTTGTGCACTGATTTCTATGAATTACCCCCTTAGTTTATTAGTTGAGGCAGGGGAACCCCTCTTAGTAATTGGGGTAGCTACGTTTTCTTTTTCTTTTTATGATAAAACAAAAGTCTATAGCCAAAAGCATGCCGCATGCCACCTTTGTGTTGGTACCCTAATTAAGTAAGCGAATAAGTGATGCACTTTGAGTGCTATTTTAAAATTCACCACTATGAGATTTCGTGACACCATCAATCTCAATTTGTTCTTCGTCCCATGCAAAAATTATGTTTTTAGACAGGGTTCTAAAATGTGTGAGGTAATGTCACTTGGACCGATGGCGTATTTGGCACACCTCGATCCTGTTTCAGTGACTTCAGACTTTAGCTGAGTGCCATCAAGGCCCCTATTATTGAGATATCTAGTGTGTAGAATAAGTCTCAACAGCAACTGTTCAGACTGTTTTCTACTTTCCAGTATGTTGACATCCGGCGTATAACGGTCCTGTTCTGTCTCAGGTTTGACATAGTGCCATTTTTACGGGAACATTTTACTTAGAGCTGACATCATTCTGAAAAATTCAATGTCAACTTCTTGTCCTGCAAATGCAGATGTTTTCTTCTGCCAGTCCGATAAGTTATGAAAAAAAAACGTTTTGTCATAAGAATGTATTTTTTCTGTACCTTAGGGAGAGACCGAGTTAATACAATATAAACGTACAGATCGTACATTTGGCAGGTATATGACATCGAAAATGGGTTTTTAAAATGTGTGACTTTCCTATTACAGAATTGTTAACAATACGATTCAAATGTTCATGCTTTCATTTAAACTTTGTAATTCACACTTTTCAACCGATTCCAATTCATTCATATTTCCAATGTTTTTCCTGACAATAGTCAGAGGCCACCTCACACAAATGTTGTGATGCCCTCTGTGGGTTGATTGGTGACGACAGTTTTTTAGCTGGTTGATGGGCACCCGTCATTTTTCTGTCTGTTCATCTTTCTGGATTCAAATCTTGTAGGCTTTTGGGGACATTCGATCTATAATTCCAAAGAATCCTCTTCAAGTAGAAGTCAGTGCTACCTTTGACCAAACATTGTTGCATGTCATTAGCGTGCAGAGGGTGCTGCGGTGGGTGCGGTTGCTAACTAATTAGAATGGATCTGATCAATTAATCGTGTAATGTTTTCTGTGTTCACTGTAGTGCACCCAGTTTGTGCATTCACAATATGAGAGCTTGTATATTATGTTTACATTTGTTTGGGAATATATTATAGCAATAGCTTTAGCTGAAATGCATATTAATGTTTGCGAGTCACAATGTTGACAAATATAGAGTTTGTTACAACAACTAGCATAGCATCACTATGGTACAGTTCAAGCGCTTGTAAAATACAGGGCATTACGGTTAAGCAGCGAAATGTATTTGCAACCGTTACAACCCCAATGAAGAGAACCATTAGTTAGTCAGGAGAGAAGTCAAGTCTAGAAAACAAGATGTTCGTTTTGTTCTTAAAAGGGAAACATTCATAAATAAGTGCATCTTGCTCAATGATATATACTGGGCCAACATCGCGCTGAAGTGTTTAAATTGCAGAAATGGTTCAGCTCCCAGATTCACCACTTAACCAAGTTTGTGATCCTGAGCAGCTCCTTTAAACACATAGTGGCAAGCCATATAAAGATGGCCAGTTCTTAAATATTACAAAATTCTCATCAAATGACTCATTTGATTTAATCTGAGGGTATGTTCTTTAAAACATCTTTGTTCATGACCCAACTCAAGATGTGCTTTGCCCATAATAATAATGACCACAAATGTATTGCACCCCTCAAAATCATGTGATTCTTGGCACTCATGGCAACAGTACTTGAAAACTGTGACCATCTTCCACAATCATTCTATGTTTTGAAATTGCAAATTCTTGGTAACTTCTCCATGAGAGCTCCCTTTTAAAGGAATGTGCTTGAAGGATTACAACCTATTTTTCCTCTGTAGCCCTCCTTAGCCAGAACCTCCTAATCTTTAGGATTCTGTACTCTATTGTCATCATTTAGAGTTTCCTTCATTTCAGGATTGAGATGGGGATAATATTATAGATTGCACCCCACATGGACCTGACATGGCCGGTAACGGCCTGCCAGCCATCGTCAAGGTGACTGTGGGCTGCTACCAGCCATGTCAGCCCCCATCAAGGGGGTGAAAGGTAGTTGCATACCAGGCTTTACTAGGGTGTGGAGGGTTTTCTTAATTTTTTTTGCACGACAGGAGGTCAGCTCAGCATGTGCCCATCTCCCGTTAGAGAGACAAAAAATGAAAAGAAATGGCCACTGCCATGAAAATGGAAAAGGCACTAGGCCCAGAGAAATGCGAGAGGGAAAGATTAATTCTAAGCCTTCCAGCCATCAAACCTTTTGTTTTGCTAGAGTCACCCAGAGTGGGATGGGTATGTCCAGACGTGGGTCCCATGCCTGCTGGGCCTAGAGACCCAATCTTCTCACTGATGAGGCCCAACAATGCCAAAACATGTTTGGGGATGTGCTTGTAGTCTCATGCAGAAGGGATGTGACCGAGCAGTTTGGGATGGACTGCTCCTTTGGGATGGGACCAAGCCTGATTTGCATATGGTCTTTCCCATTTTGCAATGGCTTGGCAGGTGAAGAACGATGGCCTGGAGAGTTGCCCAGAGCAATGCCAGAGGTTAAGATGAATTCTAAACCTTCCAGCCATCACATCTTTTGCTTTGCTTGCACACTTTTTCGGTTGACAGCATCCCTACAAAACAGGCTCTAAAATGGTTGCCATCATTCGAAAAGGGACTTAGTTAATTTTATGCCGCGGGTGCGGGCGGTGAAAGCACAATTGAGTCCGGAAAAAGGCCAATCTGTCTTTCCCAGCGCGAATGATATTTGTACGCCCAGCCACAATTCATCTATTCTGCTGGCCTATCCTTTCTACAGACAGACAGCATACCAGAATAATCCTTGCCTAACAAGAACATTTTGGAAAGGAGGCCTAGGATCATGCATGGCCACTGTACTTGCTCTCTAACACATTCCAGCCCATGGCACAAGAGGCCATTTATTCTGTTCCTCATGACTGCATATTCCTTGCTATCTCCAATGTTAACCACTAGTTGCCCCATTTTGTAAGTCATCAGCCCACAACATATGCTTAAGGAACAGCTTCTGGTCCCTGCAAATGTTTTTCCTTTATCTCATATCCCCCAGGTGTCTGATTGTATTGCTTGCATTTCTCTTTTCTCCCATCCCATAAAAAAAGATGCTTCTGAATTGGACCTTAATCCTTAGCTTCTCTTCACTGTAGAAAGCAATAGTGTAGTACCTGTGTTTGTGGTGCGGTGGAGGGAGAAAAGAAGAGCACCTACCAAGGGGCCTGTAGGGTATTTTGTGGATATTTGGGGCTTTGCGGTATTTTCTTACCGCCAGAATACCTTTAGCAATAATCACTCTCTATATTCATATTGGATCACACATAACAATAATACAGTGCGTTATTTCAGAGCTCAGACATATTTAGGTGGTAAACGTGGTTGATTTGCGTGGTTATAGTGGCGAGCATAATTCCTTTGTTCTATTTGTGGCCCCAACATCCAGAATCCCTTGTTTTTGTTTAGATTGTTCTTGTGATTACTAGAGAAACCTCAGGCCTACATTTCAGGAATACCACATTTTCAGTGTTAGTGTTAGTGTGCCACCATGGGCGATCTCACTGAATTATTTACGACAGAGAGCTATATGTGGTAATTTTGTGGTAATTTCCACTACCTTATATACGGTAGGGAACTATGTCCAGAGAGTCTCTCTTCCCGTTGGCTCATGTACCTCCAACGAGCTATGCTACAAACAGTCACTCACAACTGTCCATACTGAATATGATCATGCACACATCTGTCTTAAAATGACAATTGCACTGTTTAAAAATCTCCCCACATCATCAGCACTGTATTGGTAAATATAAAACACACCACCCATCTGCTTTCAAATATTTTTCTGTATTATAAAAGTTGCATTTAAACACGATCTCACTCTTTACAGAAATAAATAAAATAGCACAGTAACAGCATTGTCTGTGATACACTGAAAAGAGAGTGGCGGAGACAAGAACTTAATTTGCAACATTAACATGTGATTGAAGCACAGGAATCTCCTTTCCTACACTGACTGAATATTCTCGTACACACTCAGCCCCCACACTTCTGTAATTACCTTATCTGTTCAGCCTGAGTTTTCTTCAGCTGTTCTCTTTCGGAATGTGGCTCCCTTGAAGATTAACCCCGGTGAAAACAAGCGTCTTTCGTTCTCAAACCGGGGTTATTGCCTGGAACTCTCAGCTTTTTCATCAGAAATGCTCCAACCAGGAAAACAGGTCCTTCTCCCAGCTCTCCAAATCCCGACTGTTTTCCCCCTCTCTTCAAACTCCCCCCAGCAAAACCCTCATCACTGCCTCTAGCATGATACTTGCTATGACGCTGCTCCAATCAGAAATTAATCATGCCATCTCCTCCCTCTCTACACAATGGCTCCTTTTTACAGTAACCATTTGTAACCAACTGATTTCCTGTATCTCCGAGTCCTTGGCTTCCTGAGTTATGTGGACAGAGCAGCAGAGAAAAAGAAAAAAATGAATGTGCGTTTAAAAATTCACTTTCAGAGTAGGCCTATTTCTGCAGTGGAGACACATTTTTATTAGTGGGTTATGTTAAATGCAGTTTTATTAGTCAGGTTAGTTATGAATAATGTTAGTTATTAATTTTCAAATGTGTCTCTTGCACCATAGGCATTTCAGGTGAAAAATAGTGTGCATTTTTGAATGTGCACGTGTGCTTTTAACTGTAAAAATAGATTTGCATCTTATATGTTAAAATCGTTTTTGACTGAATAGCTTGTCTTTCCATGTTAATCTGGTAACACATATAGCAATGCACCGCACCCATGTGGTGGTGCTGCATAAAAAAAAAATTGCTACCTGTGCAGTAGTGCTGTACTCTGTGCTGTAACACGCCAAATATCCTTACAGGCCTCATTCTATGTCGGCCAGTCCAGTAAAAAAGTGCTGATATTTGTGGATACCAGCACTTTACCAGACCAGCTGACCACAGGTTTGCCGGTGGGGCTGTCCTGGGTTCCAACTAGGAGCTGGTGGTAAGCTAGGCACCCTACCGTTAAAAAAAACCTTGTACCGGAAATGACAGCAAGTCCCTCATGCAGTCGTATAGGACTCCTTGAATAGGTATTTACACTGTCACTCCGGCACTCAGAATCCAGCGAGATTGCCGCCGGACCGAGTGCCGGAAACACTATCTACATTTGCTGGTACTCACTGTGCTTAGAGAGGCATCAGCTTCACCTCACTGATGATCCCCAACAAGAGTGAAACACGTGTATGGGGTTGCTGGTGGTACTCTCGTTCAGGTTGGAATTGCCATTGCATTTCGGTGCTGGACTGCCCCAGGACAAAGACTGATATGCAAATGGATATTTCCCATCTGTGAAAGGCACAGTGAGAAAAAGCAGTGGCTGCGAACTCTCAAGTGGTTAATAACCACTGAACAGGTTATCAAGCCTTGTTCTATCGAGAGAGGGGCGCCCGCTACCTTTGCAAACTACATTTGCTGGTATCCTGGCAGCTCTACTGCCAGGCAACCGGCAAAGGTAGAATGATAATTGTCCTCTTATAATGACAGTAGCCAAGTTGAGTGTCTTTCATCACAAGACAATAACATATTTTGGCACTGCTTACATGACTATGTCTTCTGAAGTGACACAATGGCCTTATTGGTTATAGCTATCGTGCCAAAGCAGCAGAGAGGGCAGGACCCCATCTCCCCACCTCCCAGGAGCAGCCAACATGTGCTGCTGAGACCCGAGCACTGTGTCCATAACCTTGCCATCATGGGGAAATCACCAAACATGGAGAATCCTGCAACATACGTTTAGGGTGAGGCCATCTGAGGGCTAATATCCCTTTGTTTCCACAAACTTTGCTTTTTTCGCTTCATTTAATGCCAAGTTACCTTGCCGCAGCATCAGCGCCTGATCCTGCAATGGCGGGCGCAGCACGGCACAAAGCCAAGGCTGTTGCCCTTGTTGCCTAGTAATCAGCCTGCATTTGAGCCAATCGATACCGCCGGTAGGCGGGAGCTGGCCTGCGGTGAGAAGGCAGAGGAAAAAGGCCTCCTGTTTTCCGGACTGTGCCGGCGCATGACCTTTGGTCTCTTCCATCACAGGTGAGCCTTGTCCACCTCATCTCCTGTACATGTACATGTTCACTTTTACATGAGTATAGCAGTAGTAGCAGCAAATGTAAGCGCCGCCACACACTGCACATCAAAGACAGATTCCAGCAGAGGCTCACCCCCTCCACTGATACCAGTAGCATGCACTCAACACAACTAACGCCCCAAAAACTTTGAGGCACCACCCTTGATCTGCGACGCTAAGCTCGACCTCTGGGCCCTTTGCCGTGACAGAGTTCACTAGCTATCCCTTACTCTGGGAGACATGTTCAGGCTGCTGTTATAATGTGCCAGCAAATTATGAATGAAGAACGCTTAATAGGTATGATAATATGTCTTATGTTAATGCACATGCAATTTTGGCCACAAAGGTTCTCCTATCACTGCAAACATAGACTACCCGACCATATATATGCTTGTCCCACTCCTTTAATGTAACAGCACAGTACACATTTCTGATTAGATGTGCACTAGCCTACTGTTTGCATTACCATTTGATGCTTTTAATTTATGGCCCTCCTAGTCTGTATACTATCAAACAGATACAAAAACGAATAATTGAAACTAGTTTACTTGATCCGTTCAGAGGTAGTTTACTCTGTGAATAATTGTAACTGGTTCACTATATGCTAAATTGAGGTCAGCCAATTCCTGTGAAAGTGAAATTAGCCTATTCTGTGAAAAGCGAAATTATCCTATTCTGTGAAAAGTGAAATTAGCCTATTCTGTGAAAAGTGAAACTAGCCTATTCTGTGAAAAGTGAAATCAGACTATTCTGTGAAAAGTGAAATTATCCTTTTCTGTGAAAAGTGAAATTAGCCTATTCTGTGAAAAGCAAAATTATCCTATTCTGTGGAAAGTGAAACTAGCCTACCCTGTGATAACTGGAATTAGCCTATTCTGCGACAATTTGAATAGCCTACCTAGCGAAAACCTGACCTAGTCAACTCCTTGAATATGAGTGAAACCCAGAGGAACCAGTCAATCCTACTCATACTCTGCCTCTTCGCTATAATGGCCCTTGCTATTATCTCAACATGCCTACCTAAGGACAGAAACATGAGACTCAGATCAAGACTGCCCTGCCTATATGAACCAAAAATAAATAGCAAAAACAGCCGTCCAACACAAAATGCCACCCAAGCCTATGAACTCTTGACTAGGCGAGCACAGAGAACAGACTTAACAATCTGAACTCTGCACATGCCTCTACTACTCTTAAAACTCCCATGAGCCTCAATACACCCACAACTAAACATCCCCACCCCCAAACCTTTTACCTTAAATCTATCTGGATCGCTCATTAATGCCAGATCACTTGTGGCCCATGCCACTGAAATTGCTGACACCCTAACCAATGAGAACCTGGACCTGCTTGTCGTAACTGAGACTTGGCTTCATGAGGCAGCAGGACAGACCCTTATGGTAGCCGTACCAGATACTTAGAGCCGAAAGACCTAACACCAGAGGCGGCGGCCTAGCTATCATGTCTAAAACCAATCTACCTGTCAGACTTGCCACATCACCATCTTGCCTATCATGTGAGATACTTACAGCTAAACATCCTCTAAATAACAACCGCATGTTAACTATCCACCTGGTATACAAACCCCCAGGACCACTGAGAACCTTCAAGGAGGACTTAACTAACCTTCTAGCCAATAAAACAAAAGACCACTCACAAATCCTGTTGTTGGGGGACTTTAATCTTGGCTTTAATGACATTGATAACAAACATGCCCAATCAACATCAGCTCTACTAAAGGATCATGGGCTCATACAAAACGTCCCTTCCCCTACCCATATCAAAGGAAGGACCCCCGACTGGGTGGCCGATCTGAATTGTAACATTGTCATTACCCACATTGCACCGCAATCTTGGACTGACCACCATGTAATTACCTTCTCTGCTACCCTAAAACTATTGCTATGGCACCTCCACTCCCAACTAGAAGTAAAAAGGATATCACAGTGGAAAAATTACTCCCTTATCTCCTTCCTTCCGTCAACAACTTTGACAGCAACACAGACCTCAACCAACTAGTGGAGGTCTTCAATAATGCCATGACTAAGGCACTGGACATTAATGCACCTGTCAAACTTCGTAAAGGCAGACACAAATCTCATCTTAATGCCTCGTTCACACCCCAACTCAAAGAACAAAGACTACAAAAAAAGAAAGCTCCAATCTACTTGGTGTCACTTCCCCACTGAAGAGAATAAAGTCAAGCTAACTGACCACTCCAAATTCTACAAGAAAATAAATAATTAGTACTAAAAACAACACATTTAATGATAGAATCAAGTCTGACACCAAGGAACTATTCACTATCCTTCGTGAAATGGAATCACTGATCCCTCCAGCTGACAATGTCCTGTAGGATAAGCCATGGTGTACTGACATACAAAATGCTTTGTTGAATAACATTGCATCTCTCCAACTCAAAATAGCTTACAAGAAGGCCTCACTGCTCCCATCCGAGCAGCAACCCCCCCCAATCCACATGGGACAGAACTACTATACCTTTCTGCTTCAAGAACATTTCTATCCTTGAGACAGAGAAAATCATACTCTCCCTAATAACTTTGAATTGTAAGGGAGACAGTTGCCTAGCCCAAATCATATAAGATGCAGCAAGAGACCTAGCCCCTTTCATCTCTAAGTTTATTAATGCCTCCTTCAAGACCAACACAGTGCCCAATAACCTTAAATAATCTTGGGTCCTCCCTCTGCTTAAAAAACAAACATAAGACCCCACCCTCCAGACCAACTACAGACCAATCACTACACTCCCCTTCTTACTTAAAATCATCGATAAAGTAGCTTACCTTCAAATTCAGGAACACTTGGAAGCTAATCACCTATTAGAATCATGGCAATCTGGCTTCCGCCCTCTTCATGGCACAGAAACAGCCTTATTAGACCTTAAGACACAAATTGACGAGTTGAAGGTTAATGGGAAAACAGATATGCTACTCCTCCTTGACCTATCGGCAGCTTTCGACCTGGTGGATCATGCAGTCTTATGCAACCACCTTAGGTTGGCCGCCTATTTCTCAAGGGATGCCATATCCTGGGTCCAGTCCTTTCTAGCTAACCATACAATCAAAGTCTTTTCCCCCTCATCCTCCGCTGACCCCATTCAAATGTCCTGCATTGTACCACAGGGATCCTGTGTCTCACCTACTTTGTATAAAATTTTTACTGTCACCTACACACATTATGCAGATGACACCCAGATCCTCATCCCCCTTTCTGGCAACTTTCTCGAGGACACAGCCTTAGTAAATCAGATATACCTCCTCATTCAGGCATCGATGGCATCCCATGGCCTCTACCTGAATGACGAAAAAACTGAGATACTGAGCCTAGGCTCAGCGACGAACCTCAAAAAACTTAGCCCTAGCTATACCTCCTTCAACATTGACAATAACTCCATCAAGGCAATGGCCATAGTTAAAACTTTAGGCTTCTACCTTGACTCCACACTTACCCTTAAGAAACAAGTTCACTCACTTGCATCCACAACAGCCTATACCTGCAAACTTATCCGAGCCTGCAGACCATTTCTCTCCGAAACTAGTTGTATTACCTTGGCCAATGCTCTTGTAATGTCGAGATTGGATTATTGTAATGCCTTGTACTCAGGTGCCAATAAATACATCACTGATAAAATTAAAAGACTGCAAAATAATGTCCTAAGAGCAGCTCTGAATATTCCTAACAGAGAGCACATCTCTAAATTTAGAAGAGATGTCCACTGGTTAAAAATAAATGACAGGATCCTCTGTAAAACAGTCTCACTCACGTCTAAGTGCCTCAACAACTTAGCACCGCCATATCTCTCAGAAAGAATAAATATGAGAAATGCTACACGCCCTATGAGATCTTCCAATGCCCACACTCTAGAGATCCCCAGATACAAGTGAACCACAGCTGGTGGCTCCAGTTTCCCGGTCAAAGCAGCACAATCCTGGAATGCACTCCCATCAGATCTCAGAATGGAATAACCTTACCCTAAATTTAGATGCAATGTACTAAAATGGCTACGAACAAATGACTCCTAACCTGCTCCACCCCATAACAAGACTGCACCCCCTACCTGATACCTGTTACACTCTACCACATTCACTGTATTTGGTACCCAATGCACTAGTCAACTGCAATATGTATTATGTAATATGTGATCCCCCGCTTCCACCACTCTACTGTAACCTGGAAGTGGCAGTAATTTTATATTTCTTGTATGTATGTATATGTACCCAACGTGTTTTGTAACTAAGATTTAAGTTTATTTGTCCTGTAGCGCTCAGCTACTTAAGGGTTTGGTGCGCATTTCCAAATAAATAAACAAATCAAACAAACAAGCTAAGGTAAGTGTTTTCCTATATTGGCAATACTGGCATATGTGAGCACAGCCAGAATTACAATGTCTTTGTATAGTCACCGCATGGCATTAATGGGCATAGATAATGTGAGCGTGCTCCTTAAAGTCCAAATCTTAGCAATGTTTGGCACAACCAACATGACAATGCCTTTTTAAAGTGACATTAGTGACATTATTTGGCTAAGCCAACATATGTGAGTTATTAAAGTTGCAAAACTGCCATATATTTTGCAAAAAGGGGTCATGAAATTGTGTTGGATAATGCTCCTGTGTACTGTTGGTTAGTTGGCATATATTTGATTTTTTGACTTGTTACCATACAGAACCAGTTATACATAGCTTTTCCCATATTGTAATCAAAAAGGTTGGCTAAAATAAACCATTTAAACCCATTACTTTAAACATGTTCTCAGTGGAGACTCACCATGAAACAACATGCAGTCAGGTTGTGCTCCCTCATTATGTTCAGGGCTCGATCATTAAAGAAATATGTTTACCTATATTGTGCCAAAAAATTCACCAACTGCCAGTGGGCATGTGTAAAGACTGGAGGGGGATATCTGTACTTCTGCCTCCTATATGGTAAGGTAAAGGTACAGAACAACCCCAGAAAGGCTCACAATTTAGTAGGTATGGACGAGCAGCTAGGCTTAAGCTTTCAGGAGGTGATGCAGGCAGGTTCTTAAGTACAGTGTTTCCCCAAAGCTCCCACAAAGGAATGTCCACACACTATGTTAGGTGATAAAACAGCTTCATTATATAAATAAGGTTTGCTATTTCTACCAACAGTATATACATATAAATAATAACACTTTGTGCATGGAATACGTATCCAGAGAATGGTAAATATATACACTCTGGCTGGTACCACGCATTACTTAAATTCAGTAAGAACTGCAGTAACTGCAGACAGTTTTAAATGGCAGGTGCATTCTTAAATAAGGTGTAACCAGCATGGAATAGGAAAGAATGGCAGGTTAGTTATGAACAGTGGCAGAATGCTTTCTTTAGAATAGACAAGTAATTCTGGTGAGGATCACCCCACCTGAGCATCCCGTTGTAGAAATGTTAGGGAGTTTTGGTCTTTTACAGTTCAGTCCAATGTTGTTCAATAACTTTGTGCTTTCTTTTAAAAGATTCTACCACCCACAAAGTACCTGAGAGGCCACAGGAGAACAGGATCCAAGACAAATCGGGGACCTCTGGATGACTCCTGCGGCTAGAAGATTCTCTTCATTGTCACAGTACCTTTGGTGCCTTGGCAGGTGCAGTGGCAGAGTTTCTCTGCTTTACTCGATGATTCACTCTGTGGATGGACCCCTTCAGAAGAAGGAGCCACTGGGATGCTGAGTCCAAGAATATAAAGGAACCAAAGTCTTTCAGAATGGCAATCTGTAGTAGAAATGTTAGCGAATAACTTATGTGGTCTTTTACAGCCCATTCAAATGATGTTCAATAACTTTGAGCATTCTTTAGAAAGAATGCACAAAGTACCTGAGAGGCCACAGGAGAACAGGATCCAAGATGAATCAGGGACCCCTGGATGACTCCTGAGGCTAAAATATATTCTTCCGCGTCACAGTACCTTTGGTGTTCTGGCAGGTGAACTGGCAGAGTTTCTCAGCTTTACTCGATGATTCAGTCTGAGGATGGACCCCCTTTGGAAGAAGGAGCCACTGGGTTGCCGAGTCCAAGAATAAAAAGGAACCAAATTCTTTCAGAATGGCAGCAGTTTGGCTCTTCACAGTGCTCTCCTTTGGTCGATGATTTCTCCGACTGTAGAAGTTCTGTGAAGAAGAAGCTTGCTTTGGTCTCCTTAAAGGCTTGGTGGATGAATACAAGATCTATGGGACCCTTCGATGACTTCTGGCGGCGACGGGTGCATAGTTCACTTTTGGTGTCGGGATTCGGACTATCACGGTTTTCTGACTTTCGGTTCCTTGGTACTGTAGCCAAAGCATGGATATCTGGACATCTTCTGGTGACCTGTACTTGACCACTGGGGTGGACCTCCAATCCTCACCAAGTCTGGACCATCGGGACTAGTTCAATAGCTTCTGGTAGCGGGAAACTCACCAGCAGACTTTCCACAGCACCCAACAACTCTGGGCTCTGTTAGGCAGAATCATGTGCAGTACCCTTTGGGAACACTACACACAATTAAGACTACAACTGTAAGTACAATTTCACCTTTGATACAATCCTGTACTACACAGTAAAGTGGTAGCAATGGCTGAGCAGCCAGACTTATCTCAAGAGTAAAGTGAGAAGTAGAACAAGTTACACAAAGGACCAACAATTACAGTGATTCAAACACACACTTACTCAGGGTTTCTTGGTAAAAGAATATACATTTATTTACACAGTCAGTTTGAAAACATTACACTAGCAAGAGCAGCTCAATATCACACACTAATGAAGCACAGATGCCCAACCGATAAGTAAATGAGCAAGTTTAGCTCCCACGAAGGTGTAAAAAGACAAGGTTGTAAGAAAAGACAGCACAAATACCTGCATAGGCAGGGCAAAGGGTTTCAGTGAATTACAACCAGCAATTCAGTTCATAGGCTTGGGCCAAAGTCAATGGTTCAGAGTCTTTGTAAAGGATAGCACAGTTCTGGTAGTAAACGGTTAAGTCTTTGCCATGGAGTTTAGAAGAGTTTGGCTAGGCAAAATGTTTGACGAATGTTTAGGGAAGGACAGACCTTCGCAGTTGAGAAAGTTTCCACAAACTTTCACAATTGCCGAAAAGATTTCTGGACCGCGTTTGCACAGTACCTTTGTATTGAAGAAGAGCGGTAGCTGAGGAGGTTGTTCCTGGCAGTTCGAGCAGATCTCGCTGTTCCTAAGCTTCAGTCGTGGGGACAAGAAGCAGGACGTAGGGAGGTTCCTGCACTGCCCATGGATGAGGCCAAACGCTCTGCAAGACGTTGGTTTAAGGTGTGAGCGCCTTAAAGTCCACAAGCTGGTTTCCTTCCCTCTGGCTATCCGGTTTTCAACAGCACTCTGATGAAAACTCGACCAGATGGGGATGGTATCCAGGTTGCTTGGGAGTTGGCTGTTCCCACCAAACTCAAGGGAAGAAGTTAACCTTGAGGGGCTTCTCTGTCGATGGAGTTTCAGGCAATTCAGACCTGCAGCAGAGCTTCACTGGTCAGCCAGGATTTGCAGCATTCCTCTTCCTTCAGTTCGTCTTTGATTCTTTCTTTCCAGTGGTCGACTCTACTTTCCAAGTTCCAGAGACCTGCTTTTAAACAGTTTTCCCCCATTCATTCCATGTCACTCACACAGCACGGTGGCTGTCCTTGCTGTACAGCCAGCCAGCCAAACACGCCAGAGTGCATTCAGGTCTCCTAGGAGACTAAGCACAGGGAGTTTTGGGCACCTCCCTCACATCCTGTCCACCCCAGACACCCTGGTGCCAGAGGAGGGTTTCAGCTCTGAAGCCCGCCAAAGGCCAACAAACAAAGGGACCAAACCTGATTTGGCGTGCAGAGACAAACACAAGAAGGACCTTTCCTAAAAGAAATGGCGAAAAAAGTCGACAGAGTCTGTTTTTACAGATAGGTCTTTGGAGCCATTTTGAAAAAAAAAATGGCTGACCTGATTTTGCGCTACCATTGTTCGCGGTTGGGAAAAATCATGGTTGTTTGATCTAAACCACTGCCACCAGCCATTTAAAGTAGGAAAGGGTAACATTGTACTGTTACATTATTGGTTTGACTCAGGTGATGCTAGGCAATTCCTCCAGCACTCTATAGTAAGATAGTGTGCGCTGGGTCAGTAAGTTTAACTTTACAGGCTCTGGGAGACAGTAGTCAGTCCCAGAGAAGGCACTAAACCTTGATAAGTCTGAAAGACATCCCTGTGCCACTGTACTGAAGGTTCTGTGTGACACACAGAAAAAGATAATGCCTATGGAGTTGTTTTAAAAGTCCATAATCAAAGAACACACAAGTAAAACAGATTGAAAATGAAAAGTTCAAAGTCCCAAAATATAGCAAAAGAGCTGGAGGGCTCTAAGGTAGAGGGAATTTAGCAATTGTGTGAGAATTCTCCCTAACAGGCTCTCTCCAGTGGGAAACAGTGGTCAGTGGTACCTGCAAAGATGTCCTTTCAAATGTTCTTAGGCAGTTTTGTACTTTCACAGGTGCGGGTATCCAGCAGCACTATGCCAGGGTACCCCCCTCTTCTGGGCGGTAGACAGCAACAGTCAGAAAACGCAACTCTGATCCCTGGGTGACACCAATGGACTTCTCTGGCTTGGGAAGTCTGGCACTCCTCCTATGCACTTTAAAGACCCCTTCTCCCAATGACAGGCACACAGGACTGGCTTCCAGGATACATTCATGAGAGTAGCAGTATTGCACGATGGTCCCTCATAGCTTAGTGAGAGGTTTCCATTGCAGGTTCTATCTGGATCAGTACATAGGGAGACACAACAGCTTCTGGATTGTTGAAGAAATGTAGCAGCAGACTTCTCTTCCAGCTGGGCTTCAAGGAGCAGCTTCTTCTTGCTA
This sequence comes from Ambystoma mexicanum, assembly GCF_040938575.1. Lineage (NCBI taxonomy): Eukaryota > Metazoa > Chordata > Amphibia > Caudata > Ambystomatidae > Ambystoma > Ambystoma mexicanum. The sequence continues at coordinate 836,312,508 of NC_090935.1, read as the reverse complement.
AGCTTTCAACTTCAGCCACTGAACAAATTGGTCCCCAGATATACACATCTGTCCCTCATTCACTCTGCCTGAGCCAGGCTCAGTCACCTAAACACACACTAGAGCATTCATGCAGACAGGCAGACAGTCAAGCTTACAGGCATTCAGGCCATTCACTCGATCCAGACACCCATAACAAAGAAATGTGGATTGGGCCAAGTACCCAACCTTTTAGCACACTACACTGCATTCAAGTCAGCTTCAGTCAGGGCTGCCTCACTCATTGTGTCACACACACAGAAACCAGACACCCACAACAGAGAATGTGAGTCCACTTCAGACTCCATTCACACAGGTCCCACCCCTAGAGTGTACCCACAACACACAACACCTGGAAAGGTTCCAGTCAGTCTGAAAGGTGGCAGACCCTGAGCCATATATGGCATTTCCACCCAACAGCCAATCAGGGGGAAAGGGAAAAATAGAGACATATATGGTGTTTCCACCCGACAGCTGTTCAGGAGGAAGGCACAGAGACAGGGCTTCCCAGGACTTTGGCAAACAAGTTAAAAGGCATTAGAAACCAAGAGGCCACAGGGGCCATCTTGCCTCTTAAGAGGAATCCATTGATTCCTATGGCAGGGCCTCGGTGTCCCAAAATGGAGGACACTAAGAGCCACTGCCAACTCAAAATATAGCTGCTACCAGCCCTTACCCTGCTCTGTGGGACACTCACAGGTGCCCAGAAACACACATAAGTGGCACAAGGGTGTACTACCCACCCAGGGGTGCCATAAGGGTGTCCCACGGGTGATGGTCACCAAAAGATAAGAATGAAGAGCTGCACTGCTAGATCCTAATCCACCTCACTAGCAAATATGCTGCTGACTCTACAATGCTGCAAACAGCATACCAATCCATTCAGGCATGGATTGCTTCCACTGACTGTACCTGAATGAAGAACATACCAAAATTCTCCTCACTGGCTCTCAGATGGTCTTCGACAAACTTGAGAAAGCCTACAACACTTTAATCATCGAGGGGATCCCTATCCCAGTATCCAGCAATGTAAAGACCCAAGGCATCTCTCTTGATGCCACATTCTCACTAACACGGCAGGGGAATTCCAGCACATCCGCAGCACCCTACACAACCAAATTAATTAATGACAGCAGAACTTTTCTCTCTCTGGACAGCTGCCTTCATATCGCCCGAACACTTAGCAGCTCAAGTCTCGATTACTGTAATGCCCTATTTACAGGCATATCCACTTGTAACACACATTATCTACGGGTCATTCAAAACAATGCTCTCAGAGCGGCACTGAACATTCCCAAGAGGGACAACATATTCGCTGCCAGGGTTCAGGCCCACTGTTGGGAGCACACCATGTTCAAAACCCTTGCCATTACACACAAATGCTTGTCCACCAAACCTTCCCGATCGGCCCACACTTTCAAGCTCATTACCCCTTAATTCAACCGGGAAAGACCAGGCGGCTCGAGCTTCCCTGTTATCGCACACAAATAATGCAATGACTTGCCACCTGCTCTCAGGGCCAACCAATCCTATTGGTCATTCAGAAAACACATCAAGACCTACTCTTCGCACATCGTCCTCTTCTACACGAAAAACATACCTGCACACTTGACCTTTGCAACTTTGATAACCCTTTAACTTTGTAATTGATTTGACAGCATCCTGATGCCCAAGGGTTTGGTGCGCTTTATAAATGATAAAATAAATAAATAAACACATTGCTGTCCAATATCGAAAATAATCAGATGTCCAAACACAGGGGCAGGAGTGGTAATTCTCTTGACAACAGTGAGCAATTTGGGATAATCACACACAGAACTAGAGTAGTGGCTAAATGAACCTGATGATATTGAAGTGATATTGAGGGTAATTTGAATATCTAGAGTGTTACTCTCTCCTATTTAAGCACCCTTTTAATAGACACACACAAATCACAGGTGACGTTTATTAGGTAGATTTCTGAAGATGGAGAAAACGAGCCTCATCAGTATTGGGTACTCCACTTTCTGACAACTGCTAACAATGTGTTTTGGCATGTTTGGCTCAAACAGAAATACACAAATGTCTTTCATAATTCAGAGATGCTCAAACACTGACAAAGGTAAGTATGCAGTTGGGACATACAGCAACTGCTTGATACTTTTAAAAACGGTCACTTTGATCAACAACTGTGAGGTCTTAATTGCAATTAGGCATTTGAATATAACAGCTGAGACAGTTCTAAAGGGGAGGCACAGTTTGGTCCGGAACTAAGTTCCTGCTTAAAGTTCTATGAGATTTAATATACCTAAGGCATCAATTTAGGGGAACAGGCATGAATGCATTCATTTGATCAGGATGTGAGGTGGTTGATTATTCTGTACTCGAAATAGTATTATGAATTATGTTATTTTTCATGAGGGAACCCAACGTACTGTATATTGAGGAATCATAATGCTTTAGGCTGAACTCAGTTGTACATTCATTGCACACCACTCACGTCAGGTTAAGTAGGTCCCTTTTCATGCATCTGCAAAGGTAGGATGAAAGTGTTCATAAATAGCAAATCAGCATCACTATGGGGGTGATGGCTCTTCTTTAGTAGAATTGCGTTGTCTGAGCATCAATTCATTAATTGAATTACACATCGGAGGGAGTGTGTGAGATACCAATGAACAAAACATGACACCAGTCAGTTGTACCTTATGCATTGACAACATGATGTGTATGTATTATTAGCAATGGCAGTATTATTACAGTTAAGATGGCTGTGAAGAAGAGTAGAAGAAGTGGTCAGCTATCTCCCATTATTGAAACATATGTTGGCAACTATTTGTAAAAGTCCCAGACTGTAACTCATATTGAATTGATTGATTGGTGATTTTTTAGCTCTCTTTTAAACTGAAGTTTGTTGACATTAAACCGACAACTGGGTTGAGGTTTAGGCCCTTCAATGACACAAGGGCTAAAGTACCCCTTACTGTGTATGGATATGGCCACGTTCCTCTAGTTGGTCACATAATTTATAATATCCTTTTTAAGCATGGTGGAGGATACACTGTAACTCCCTTTGGTTAATCATCCAGTTGCTTATCCATATAATAAATACTTGGGCCTAATTTACAAAATGTTTAGAGAGGTACAAAGTGACTTTACGCCATAAAGGTACACTTTGCGCTATGCTAAAAACCAATTTCTGATTCACAGTTCAGACTTTGTGCTGGCTCTTACCGCGTAGCTCTCTGCGTGAGCGCTTTGCCTTTGAGGCGCGGGAACAGCCAGCGTAAAGAATAGAAAGGGGGGCGGTACATGAAACATCCTCATTAAATGAGGAAAATTAGAAAGAATATGGTCATGAGAAGGTAGGCACCATCCAAACAACATATACGCCTGATTAACCGCTAAGTAAATCCAATAGACACAAGCAATTGCATAGATGTTTTGATTCCAAAAGAGAACATCATCCTGCAATCTTACTGCCACCTGTCACAAAGCACAATGTGCAATGAAAGCTCAAACATAAAAGTGCAATGCAACCCCAATGAACATACAATTTCCACAATGCCGGATCCTAAATTGCTAGCAGTGATATTACTACATCATTCGTCTCAGGAGGATAGCTCAGCAACAACGTGCTTGCCTTGGAAACAAGACGACATGCAGCAACACAGGTTTGATCCCTGGGTCCATGCTTAGAAACCTCTGGGTATTAGGCGCGTAAGCGTAATAAAAACCCATCATATCATATCAAAGGAGTAGGAAGAGGAGGAGGAGGAGGGCTGGAATGCCGATCCACAACCAACATTATTTGGGATGCCAGATGAGGAGGTGTTTGGAAGATAATGCTTCCCTCCCCATGCCATCCTAGACCTGGTCAAGGAGTGAGTCAGCATGTGAGCACCCAGGTGAGTATACACATCAAAAACATAAAATGGACCAATAGATAAACGATGACAGGATTCCATGTGCATATAGTTAAAAAAATGTTTTTACCAATGCATGCTATTTATTTCACTATTTTGTTGCAAAGCAATTTATATTGTAGATCACAGCAAAAAATAACTCAGACAACTTTTTTCCACTCAAGCTTCATTCATAACTCTTACATACCATATTCATACCAACAACTATACCTAACATAGGTGGCTATTGTTACCATAACAGAATATAAAACACAAATTCAAAATCAAAACTCATTTGTATTCCAGATGTGTCCCTCTACATAAATATAGTAGATATATGTCTGTCGACACATGTTTCGGTTGTAGTTTGCTGTGGGTGCAGAGTATCTTGCCCCAATTGTTTAGCCAACCTTCCTCAGGACGGAGGACAACTAACAAATGCCTGTTGCCTCTGTGGTGGATAGGATGAGCCCTGTGATCTACAAACACAATGATAATCTAATTACAATTTGTTCCAATATCATTGTCTCATTTCATTTTACAGTCAATATAGTAGATTGACGTCTGTGCTATGGGTTAATAGATTTCACAGCCGCTAAATTTGAGATCTGCTAGCCGCATGGGCTGGTCTCTGTATGATCCTCTCGCTGGAGGTCGAAAAATGCTGATCCAGGGTGGTATCAGTGGGAAACAGACACGGCTTGCACAGCTTTGAGGGTTGCAGCATGGGCAGCCTGTCTGCAAAAAAGTACGAGCTGGAGCTCCTCAGGCAGGTAGCAGATCTCAAATTTAGCGCCTGTGAAATCTATTAACCCATAGCACAGACGTGATGAAGGCCGTGTTAAAGATGAGGCACACCTAGCCCACCTAGAAACGGCTGAAACACCTGGTGTAGACGCACTACTCCCCCCAAAACTACAGCACATTAATGCTGTTTACGCAAGAAAAATTATTTTGTGTACCCACCATTGTTCTATGTGTTTTTCACAAATGTTGACTTGAATATGTACACTGTAATATGTGAATTTCTTGGCAAATCCTAATAGGAGTCGGGTTTGTTGCACACACACAATTTGGAGATTGTCCCAAAAAATGTTTTTTTGGCACTGTGTGTTGTAAATATCTTTCTGTTTTTTTGTCTGATTGTTCTGTTTTAGCAAACCATTTTGATGTCTTAATTTTTCTAAATGTTGGATTTATGTCTTTTTGCACACAACTCTAATATAAAAAAATGAGATTTATCTCTACAACATACTATTGAAGAGTGATTCCTTCCTTAGCAATGCAGAGTTTGATAATACATGTGGAGGTGTTGTTCTGAGTCTAGCATCCTTGGACCTATTCATTTGTATCTTTTGTTTTCCTATACAAGATCTGTTCTTCCTTATTCTATCTGGACCCCGGGGCTTGGCCTTGAACAACCGAAGGTTCATTCTTGAGCTTTCCAGTCCTTGGCAATTGAAATGTGGTAAAGTATATCTCACCTTTGTGTTCTGGACAGTGAATCGTTATGTGTACCGGACAACCCTGAAGATTGACCTGATGAAAGTGGTCAGATCCACACCTGTACCACTGAAACTGGAAGACAGTGGTTGTTATCGAGTTGACGCTATACCAATCCTACCGTCACTCTGAACAACCTTTTATCTTTCCCATGCTCTGCTCTATCCCAAAGAAACAAGGACAGTAAGCGTGGATGTGTGTTTGTGTCTTCGTCTTTTCCCAAACAGGGTCTTTGTTTTTAACCTAAGTCTCCCTAGGTTAATTCAGCTAGTATATTGGGATATTAAATAATTATGTACCCACAAATAGAAAGCTGAAATTATGCCATAGGTGTTTCTTTTTTAAACACTTTCCTTCATACATGAGTATGAGTGGCAATGGACAAATAGGGTTGAAACAATCTATAAGATTGTAAATGTTTATTCAAAAATAATTTCACTTTACCTTCTCATTCTGTCCCTTGTAGATAAGCGGCCCATTAGCACATTCTAGACTTAGATTGGGAGTAGGCAGGTGTAGCTAGCAGATGTGTGGTTAACCATGCTCAAGTGCATCTCAACCATGTGTGAGTAGAGTGAAACATTTATATGACCAGTGTGCACTTGCATGACCACTGGTTAATTGACATGCCAAATGAGGAATGAACATCACTCAAACATCTTTTGGCCAACCACTGCAACTTCTGTCTGGAACACACCCGCATGCAACTTCTCACCAACATTGTTGCTCATGCATAACCTCTGGCCAGTATGGCCAGTGAATGCATGACTCTGACATTGTCCACTGATTGGTGTTACTCCATGTGAGTCAAAATGTGTGTTGACACTGTGAGAGTTTCCATTGACTTGTGTCTTACAGGCTATTGTCACATATAGGATTGTTGGCATCACTAGAGAATTCTGTATACAGTAATGTGTTCTGTAAGATTAAGGTCAACCCCAGAGGTCAAGCATCCACTTTCTAGGTTGCACAACATGTAATAGAAGTGAAATTGGATCTATTACCGGCATATCCATGGATGGGTGAGAAGGACCCAAACCAAATGTACCACAACATTTCATTGGTGTAGTTCGACAGTGAGTGTTGTATTGGAGGAGATGATATTTTCCACCAGGCAATGGATGTCCCTGGCCATCTCTTGCAGGACCATGCCTCATTGGACACTTGCACGCAGTAGCTCCTTCTCCCACTCCAAGTATCCAGCAGGCACACATCCACCATGTGTGTGTGACCTACCAAGCCGGGATGCCGGAGCTCGGGCCCTTCACAGTGAGTGCGCTGTCATAGGCTGGCAGTCTAGAACACTGCCATGAACATCAGCCTCTGCTTCTGCCTCCATGATGACAGCAGGCAAATCTGCAGACACAGAATCCACCATTGAAGCAGGCCTCTCCACTGCCAGGCCCAGGGTCTCTTGGCTTTCTACCTGGGACTCAGAAGCCTAAAATAACTCAGACAGCTCCATGGCATCAATTCTACTCATTGGCATACCCTCCACCATTTCACTCAGTACGCCTTGCACATCAGATTTGGCATCATCATCGGAAGATGAGTTGGAAGGTGTCAAGAACCGAGGCTTCCTCCCCCAACTCCTCACCTGATTCTTCTGGGATTGATTCTTTAGGGTTGGCCTCGGGCTTCTTCTGATCCCTTCTCCTTGAGGGAGTCTTGTCCTTTGGAGTTCGGACCTTCTTATCGTATAGGTAGGGTCTGGCCCCTCCGGAAGCCACCTTGGCAGAGATGTAACTCTGACCTCGGGGATCCCCAGAGGGCCAGTCCTAATTTCCAGGGAAAAAGCACAAATGCAGAAAAAACCCTGTTTCCAGATGGGCTCAGATGGGGGGTAGTCGGTTCCTCTCAATCGACAAGGAAGGCGTATTTTCTCCTCACCAAAAAAAGGAATACTTGTAGAATAGAAGTCAGATTCCTCAATAGTTCAGACTGTGGGAAGTATAAAAGGATTAGAACTCCAGAAGTTCTCTAAATTGAATGCAGATAAGAGTAAAGGATATAAGGTTAAAAGGCAACACCACGTGTTAAGAAGAAAATAGGATTATGACAAAAAGAATATCCTAAACGGTCTAAGAAAGGCTGACTGAACGGTAAAATAGAATAGTATATGGATCTAGTCTGATAGAGCAAAGGCAAAGTTTCCCAGGGTGTTGTCAGAGCAACCGTAACCCAAACAAGTGAAGGGCAAGGCAGCGCCGATAGAAGTAAGAATACCGGCACCCACAGTTCAACATAACATATAAAGGATAGGCTTAGAAGAGACATGAACAGGAGCAAATAAGGACAAACTAAAGGCAAGTCACTGAACAGGCGGCGCCGAGACACCGGGAGTAGAAAGATGTAGAGTATAAGGCGGGAAGCGAAACAGAGCAAGCAAACAAAAAGAGGCACGGGCAGGAAGGAGGAGGGTGACTAGCGCTGGATACAAGGCGGAAAGTAAGTTCGCTGAAGGCACAGAAGGATCCAACAGAGGAAACTCCAACACACGAACCGAGCGTTGACAAACAGATACAACACACCAGCTTGTGGGAGGAGCCAGCCTCTTAAAGGTACGGCAGCCATCTTGGGTGAGGACTGGAGCGCGCGCTGATCATAGCCTCCAGCGCTTCCACAATCTCCAGTTCCTGACAGTATACCCCTTCTTACTCGGGGCACCCCCAGGTTTGCCCGGATGAAGTCGATGGAACCTCTGCACCAGACGTGGGGCATGTATATGGCTCACAGGCTCCCATGTCCTCTCTTCTACTGGATAATTCTTCCAATGAACCAAGTAGTACAACCGCCCTTTGCGGTAACTGGAATCCACCAAATGAGACACTTCATATTCTTCAGGTGTCGAGATCACTCGGGCATGTGAGCGGTTCACCGGTCTCTTGAAGGGATCCTCCTTGTATTCTTTGAGAAGGGATACATGAAAGACCGGATGCACCTTCCTAAGATAGTCTGGTAGCTGGAGCTTATATGCAACCGGATTGATTTGTTGCAAAATGGGGAAAGGCCCAAGAAAACGAGAGGAGAACTTCCCCCTATGAACCCATCTAGGTAGATACCTGGTGGATAACCAGACCAATTGTCCGACCTTCCAGCTTGAATGGGCGCGACGACCCTTGTCAGCCCACTTCTTCTGCGCTAGTTGACTTGCTTGGTGAGCTTCCTTAGCGAGCTTGTGCACCTTCTGTAGGTCTAGTAGAATCGAATCTAGAGCCGGGATCTTGGTAGAAGGAGGACAGAGCCAGGGCAGGTGTTGAGGATGGTATCCGTAAGTACAATAGAAAGGGCTCATCTGGATCGAGGTATGAAGGGAATTGTTATAAGCGAATTCCGCTTGTGGGAGGAAACGATACCACTCTTCCTGTTGTGGACTGCAAAAACACCTAAGATATTGTTCTAAATTAGCATTAAGTCTTTCTGTTTGGCCATTGCTCTGTGGATGATATCCTGAGGAAAGAGCCTTGTGAATTCCGAGAGCTTGGCAAAGGGAGGACCAAAACTTCGAGGTGAATTGGGGTCCCCTGTCGCAAACAATGGTCTTAGGTAAACCATGAAGACGAACTATGTCCTGGAGAAAAGTTGCAGCCATCTCAGAGGCTGAAGGGATTTGCTTGAAGGCAGAGAAATGCGCCAGCTTGCTAAAGGAGTCGATGGTCACCATGATTGTAGTCATACCATATGGCAGAGGGTGATCCACGATAAAATCTGTAGATATATGTTCCCAAGGGCGGTCTGGTAGGGAGTGTTGTTGTAACAACCCCAGCGGCCTTCCTGTTCGGTTCTTGTTGGAAGCGCATACCGAACAAGCAGACACATACTGCTCTACATCTCTTCTTAAGGTAGGCCACCAGAATCCTCTCTGGATAAGATCAAAGGTCTTCCTAATTCCGAAATGACCGGATAGGGGGGTGTCATGACACCAAGAAAGTATTAGCCTTTGCAACTCCTTCGTAGGAATGTAGAGAGCTCCTTGATGATAGAACAATCCATCCTTATCCTGGTTAACAGATAACGGAAGTTCGGAACACCTCTGATTCTGTGGGATTAGGTCTTGAAGGAACGAAACTGTAGAAGCTAGGACAGTGAGATGCGGAAAAACCAGTTCATGTTCCTTATAGGAACTACATGACTCTCCTAGGCTTCTGGACAAAGCGTCGGCCTTCCTGTTTTCTGTGCCAGGTATGTAAGTAATCATAAAGTCGTATTGTAAGAAAAAATAAGCCCATCTGGCGTGTCTGGCATTAGAACATTCTAACTGTTGCAAAACCCGAAGGTTACGGTGGTCAGTTCTAATGGTGAATTGATGTGTGGCTCCTTGTAGGAGATGTCTCCATTCTTGGCAGGCCAATTTTATGGCCAACAGCTCCTTTTCGATTACAGAGTAGTTGCACTCACTACTAGTCAGTGTTTTGGAGTAGTAAGCAACAGGATGTTCATAGCCGTCTTCCGTCTCTTGGAGTAAGACTGCCCCTACCGCCCCTCCAGAAGCATCCGTTTCAAAAATGAAAGGCTTGGTCTGATCCGGTTGGATCAGGATGGGTGCTGTAGAAAAACATTCCTTTAAGAAACTGAAAGCTTTTTGAGGTTCAACTCCGAATATGAACCTCACACCCTTCTTCAATAAGGAGGTCAGAGGGAGTACCTTCTTGGAGAAGTTGGGAATAAACCTCCTGTAAAAGTTAGCCAGTCCTAGAAACCCTTGTAGTTCCTTGACATTGGTAGGTTCCTTCCAATCCCTAATGGCCTTTACCTTATTGGCATCCATCTCAATACCATCCTTGGACAGTATGAAACCCAAGTAGGACACTGTTGTGGATTCAAATGAACACTTCTCAGGCTTTACCAGTAAATGATGGAACTGCAGACGCTGTAGAACTAATCTGACCAATGAGCGGTGCTCTGATAAAGACTTGGAAAAGATTAGGATGTCGTCCAGGTACACTACTACCGACAAAAACAACATGTCGGCGAATACCTTGTCCATGTACCTCTGGGAGATGGCTGGTGCGTTTACGAGACCGAAGGGCATCACACAGTATTCAAAGAGTCCGAAGGGGGTGCGGAACGCCGTCTTCCACTCGTCACCTTGCCTGATTCTCAAGAGGTGATAAGCGCCTCTTAGATCAAGTTTAGTAAAGTACACCGCCCCCTGTACTGCCTCCAAGATATCCCGAATTAGGTGCATGGGATATCTATCCCGGATGGTAATCTTGTTTAGACACCTGTAATCTATACAAGGACAGAGCTCTGTCAAGTCCTTCTTGGGAATGAAGAATAAGGAAGCCCCACAGGCGGACTTGGACTCTTGGATTAATCTGTTCTGTAAATTAGCATTGAGGTACTCTCTTAAAGCCTTCCTCTCTGGTAGCGACAAGGGGTACATTCTACCAAAGGGTACCACAGCCTCCGGAATTAAGTCAATGCAGCAATCCTCAGGTCTATGGGGTGGTAGTTGTCTGGGTATGGTGTCCATAAACACCTCTGAGAAGTCTTGATAATGTACGGGAACAGATGCCACAGTGACAGGTTCCTGAACCCCACACTGGCTGTGTTCTAGGGTGTTAGGAGAAGCAGACCGGTTGATACAGTGGGACTCACAGAAGGTCGAATTGAAAGAGACCCTGTTGGCAGTCCAATCAATATGAGGGTTGTGTCTCCTTAGCCAAGGAATTCCTATAACTAACGGAAAATGAGCAGCACGGATCGGGTCAAACACCAAAAACTCTTCATGTTGGCCTAGCCTCATCCTTAATGGAATGGTCTCCAGCGTTATGGGTCCGGAAGACAGGGGCCTACCATCGACCCCTTCTACTGGAATCGGGGTGGCCTTGGGTATAGTGGAGATTAGATGCTCTGCTGCCCACTTAGAATCAATGAAATTTCCAGCAGACCCGCAGTCTAGCATAGCCAACACCTCAGTGGGGGAATCCTCGGTCAACCACAGGTTGACCCGAAACACCATTAGGCTGTTATCTTCCGGGGTGCTTACTGCTCTTGTGTAGTAGCAAGGGTGCTTGTTACTTCCCCCGAAACCTCCCTTGCTGTGGATCGGGGGTGGAAGTTGCCCTGTCGTCTAGGTGGGACTTCAGGACAGTCTCTCAATAAATGCTTCGAGGAGCCGCAGTACATACATAATCCTGTCACTCTCCTTCTTCTTCTTTCTTCTTGCGTCAAGGGACCGCGAGCCGCCCCAATCTGGATAGGTTCATCCGTACTAGGGTTAGTTCGAGGTGGAGGAGCAGGGGTTGGTTGACTGGACTGTTGTGGCACTCTGTATTACATTACTGTAGTACTCAAGGATGGGTGAGAAGGCTCATGACCAACTGTACTACAACATGTGATTGCATGTCATATATGTGCTGGAGAAAGCATGTATATCATGCACACATGGCACGCATCTGATGTGCCTGCATAGGTGTCCATGCCTCCCATGCCAAACACCTGCTCACTGCTGATGAGGCAACTGGTGCCTCTTCAAATGGAGTCAGCTCATCCACATGTGGTGATCCACATTCAGATGCCATGCATAGGCCATATTGCTGCTGAGATTTTCCCTGGTCTGCTTCATGAGGTCACCCATCTTCCTGTGGACCTCTTCCACTGTGCGCCTCTCCACACCACAGGCATTGATGAGTTCTGTGACCTCCTGCCAGATTCCCCACCACAGGGTCACAGAAAGGGGACTGCCAGCCCAAGGGTACAGGTCTACATGAGGTTTCTTTGATCTAATAAGTGAACATTATCAGCGCCTCATCTGTGAAGCGCTTCTTCGTTGGTGGCTCCTTCTCCATCACCTGTGTCTCTTTGTGGAGTGCTGCCTGTACCTGCCCTGTTGGATGGCCCATCTTACTCCTAGTAGGCCTTTAAAGTACTAGGGCACCTGTAGGCTCACCACGCTTAGAAGGTGGACCATTTTTCTGCCATCATCCCCATCCTTGTCCGCTCCGCAGAACCCCATCACTTATGTTGTAAGCTGCATTAACACAACAAGGTACATGCAAAGCATTTCTGCCTCTAAATCTGTGTGGTACCCCTGTAACACACCGCCTCTGCGGATGGCAGGAAATCGATGTGGTAACCCCTAAATATTGCCACCTCCAAATCCTGTGATACCCCCAAAATGTTGCTGACTCTGTGCATGAAAGGGAAGGCACATGGAGGCAGGAAGTGTGCATGAGCTTGTTATTTACGGAGTTATGCATAAATTTGTGCTGTGTGTGGTGTAGAATTTACACACACTGTGTCTATCCTCTCATTTTGTAACTGCTGCTTTTGTTGAAGTAAAGACACATGTGCCTTGATGTTACTTCTGCCTCCAAACCTCTACATCACCTTCTGCCTGGTATTGTGTAACTGGCTGCTCACCACTAGCACTACCTTGAGTGCCTGGTATTGTACCATTGCCTGTTCTTTTTTGGCTCTCCTGTTAGGATTTGCAGCCACCTCATCTGCCATATAAGGACTTCCTCATCTCTATACCATCACCAAAGCTCCACAGTATGTATAGTCTGGACACAGCTTCACCCCATCAAACTCAGGCGCCCTCTTTGTTCCACAGAAGTAGCTTGGAATGTGTGGCCATCAAAAGATCTGGGTGGACATCACCGTGGAGGCATTGACAGTCCATGATGTTAACCACGTAATGAAGCACTGAGACGACTTTAGGATCTGGAGCGAGGCGAAGGTGAAGGTGGCCGTCGAGGCAGGTGCCGCTGTGCAGGTGCACTCTGTACGTCACCATCGGGTGTCACCTTTTCATCTGCAGATCCTGGAGAGGATCAACCCAGTGTTCCACGCCCAGGTCCTTGACCTGCAGGCACATATCCAAGCTGCTGGTGAGTACTCACAGGGAACAAAAGAGGCCACAAATTTGGTATGTCCTGAATGGGTATGCATGACTTGAAAATGTTAGTGCTTTTCAGAGCATGTGTGTTGCACAATCCTTAACGGGCATGCAGCCTCATGCCGACCCCGGAAGTATGTAATTTCACACATCTGTGAAGTGGATGGGTGTAGGAATGAGCTCAGTCAGTTTTTGTTGACAAAGTATACTCTTGGGCATGCACTGTGAGATGCTGACCGCAAGTACTCTGACAGGAACAGTTACCAGATTGAGATGTTGGGGCATGTGAGGTACTTTCATGCACGCTCCTCTATGGATTCAATTTTGCATGATGATTGCATCATCTCCACTCCACTGCCACATGTGTATGGATGTGTGGTCAGGGAAATTTAATGCATTTGACTATCAGGATCAACAGTGGGACCTGTCAGGCTATTGAACGAGAGGGCATAATTGGTATGTCATCATGACATTTGTTCATGTTGGGAGCAAGAGCATTGCTGCTTGATACTCTGCAATGACTGCATGTATGTGCTGCATGCTTTTTTGTTGGACTATCAGGGGTGCATGTTGATAGATTTTGTTGGATGGAGATATACCTATGTTTCTACGGACACATGTGGCCAGGTGATCTTTCAATGCCCCTGCCTGCAGGATACACTTGGATCGCAGCTTCATTTTGATTGTAATATGTAATGAGTTGTCATTGGGATGTGGCCAGACATCAATGTTGTAGGTTCACATGTGCATATCTCACGGTTGTGGCTTTACATTTTGCCTTCACTTGTGAGTCTGGAAACTTTCAGATTTCTGAGCATGGGCTCGTGTGTGTGAGGCAGTTGCTTTTTGACTAATACTAACAGCATGCTACCGATGCGATTGGGGAGAGTGAACATGCATTGGCAATTATGATTGAGTCATATGTTCTTTGCAGCTCTACAGCTGCAGCAACTGTGGAAAAGGAAACAAAGAGGGTATGACCTGTGCTGTGGAGATGCATCCCAGGGTCAAGTATGCCAGATGCAAGCACAGACCCCAGACATGCCCAGTTGTGTCCACTTCCTCTGAGGGTGATGTGCCCAAGGGAACATCCCATTCAGATGGAAATGCTGCTGAAGAGGAGAACCAGGATCCCATTGTCACAGTGCGCACCTCAGCAGCAGAGGGGCGGTGTGGTGGTTGCAATATTACCATGCAGGGCTTCAAGGCATGGAGACTTCATTGGAGGTGTCTGGGATGATGGAGGAGAAGAAAGAGGAGGAGGCCATTGCAGGCCTGACAATTGTTTCAGGTGGGGGTACAGTGCACAACCTCCTGCCCCATGCCCATCTACTTCAGTATTATGCACTACCCACCTTCACTAATGCTGCCATACAGACAAAGCCTGCACTTCTGGCTAATGTGGCCATCCAAGATGCAGTGCTACTACTGCTGATGAGTTGCTTGAGGCCGCAGGCATCACTCTGTGAGGCTGGACAAGCAACACATGAGCTGCTTGTAGAGCAACACAAGCAGATGGGCCGCCTCTTGTCCAAACTAGCAAGCACTGCTTTCTGGTGGCCTCTGTGGACAAGCCACTGCAATGCCCCTCACCTCCTAATCACCAGTGCCCCAGTCAACATGCACTGCGGCCTCCATACCAGCTACCACCATGGCCTCCTGTGCCCCTGTCTTGCCATTGGACAATCTGAGTGTGCCTGTATCCATGGCTGAGGTGGTAGCCCTTACCATGACAGATGAGGTTTTCACTGAGCATGCCCCGTAACATACAGGGGAGTAGCTGTGGAGGTACACCACACACTTGATTGCAGTGCAGGTGTGGTACTCCCCCGATGCAGAATGCCATCCAGTTGGAGGGAGTACCAGCACTGCAGACACATTGCCAGGCAGCAGGAGATGTTGTCGGTGAGGAGGCAAATCATGGATGGCATTGCAAGCAGTAGGAGGCAAGAAGGAGCAAACGTGCAGGTGAGGCAGGAGACATGATGGTGCTTGAACTGAAGGAACTGGAGTCAACAAATGCGTAATTTGTGAGGAAGCCGGATGACGAGTAGCAGCAGGAACTTGAGGTGGCAATTGGCAGGTCCAGGGCCAGCGTTGAGGAGAGTTTGGCACGGACATGGGCTGCCATCCTGGAGTATTCTGACAGTGCAACGAAGAAGTCTAGGATGAGGGAGGCCCTGAAAGCCCTCCGGGAATCAATGGAGGCATGCCTGCAAGAGGGAAATGTGCATGAGGAATCAGCCTTGGCTTAGGCATTGTCCAAGACAAGCATGGACTAGCCCGCTGACTCTTGTGTATAGTTCACGAGTTGTAGGTTTCCTATTGTTTTAATTATTTCTTCAAGAACCATTATTCAGTTTCCTTCATTGTGAATAGTTTTATATCAATGCATTTATATGTTCTATTCCACACCATAGTAAGCCGTCTCTTTGTGCCATTTACAGCATGTCTTGGATGCTGGTGTATGTATGCTTTTGTGCTTCTTTGTCCATGTGCAGCTTTTGTTTGAGCATGAGGTGGGGTTTAGGGCACATTCTGTTGGTCATATTGGTACTGGAATATCTGCTGTGGGACATGTGTGCATGTTTCATGTGAGTGTGATGTTTACTATGATGACTTCCTGGCCAATGTACTTATGTGGACTACGGTAGGTGTGGGTCAGGTGACACCTTTGGCGTTGCATTTTTTTCATGCCTTTGTCATATTCATCTGTTGCTTGGCTACTTCCATGCTTTGCAGTACAGGCATGTTAGTCATTAATGTACATGGTGTGTGTGCCAACCATGTATGCTGTGGTTGGCATGGCACTTCCTTTGTACATACGTTCATGGGTGTGGAATCATGTTGTGGTTTGTTTGAGGTAGGCATGGTGGCATTACTTTGATTGTCTTACCCAAATGGCCATGTAGACAAGTGTTCCACAAATAGGGAAGGGACCATTTCAACAGTGGAGCTAGCAAGAAATGGTTGCTTGATGCCATTCTTTGTACAGGTGCATTGCATGTTTGCTGTCAGTGTATCAGTATTTGTTGAATATGCTTTGGATTGTGTGTCTAATGGCAGCTATGTAGGGAGACATTTGGAGATCAGAGGTATATTTCATGATGATGTTTTGGGTCTCTTATTGAGGATGAATACTCATTTGTTTAGTTGCCTGGCCATATATTTCATAGAGCAAGTATGTTTAGGGTATCTGTTAACAGCTCATTCACCTCTGCCCATTCACTCCTCAAGGTTTTGTGTTCTTGTACGTTGTGTTACTTTATGCTATCACATCTTTTAGGTGGCCCTTTGGCACTTGGTTGTCTTTGTGGATGTGCTCACACTACCGAAACAGGACCATCACAATTTTGTTATTTCCAATATTCCGAAAATGACCACGAAAGAGACTAGAGAAACGCTGAGAATCAAAGTCTTAGCATGGCTGCGTCAACATACAGGACCAGGCTCTGTTAAACTTTCGGATCTTAAGGTTATTCATCGAATTGTGCTGAGCGGCTGGTGTTCCATGCCAAACAGTGACTGTGTTATAGTAGGGTGCGGGTTTAGCTCGCTACTCCGCTACCTCGGTCAGTGTAACTACTTCCCGAAAGGGGACACTAACTGTAAATTAATTCTTTAATGTTTTTCTAGTGGAATTGCATTAAGCTATATGCTAGCTTTATTTTTGTTCTGGTTATATGATGGGCTTGTTCTCCTGTTCACCAAAGTGGTCTATACAGGTTTTGAGGTCATACTTTGATTATGTTCTATGTTTTATGTTACTTGTTGTTTGTATTATTGTTTGTTATGTTACGCGCCATCATGCCTATGGGTCCATTGTGCGCTATATAAATAAAGTAAATTAAAGTAAAGTATAGCTTATTGGCATTGTGGGTGATGAGAAGGGATGCGGTCACACTCTCTTTCCCTGGGCAACACACCTCCCATGTGGACTATGTCACCTGTATTAGCACTCAGTCACGGTCTATGGAGAAGTAATTCTGTTGTACCTATTACATATGTATACTCAGTACACCATATACTTTTAACAACACTTACTAGGGGGCCGTCACTCAAAGGAGGGATATGGGACCCCTAGTGTAGAGGAAAGAATAACGGTGACTAATTCCGCTTCTTACAAAGACAAAACACAATTGTTAAAAATCAGACTTAGTGTTTTAATAACAACCATTAATGAAAGCAATTTAGAAAAAATAGGGCATTTTACATTAGATAATGCCCGGTTCTAGATTTTTTTAGGGCTTTCTACGCATAACGTTGTGTATTGTTTTATTTAATTAGACAGCGTGATGCTAGCGCCTATAAAAATCTTACACCTATTACTGATATAACACACTTAAGGATCCTTACCAATAAGGTCCTTACATACATATAAACACGATAAAACAGACCTACACCTCAGGTCACTTTAAATTGTTATTGACTATGTCAAATTACTTTATAACATAGGTCATAAAAAAGCATGAGACCAGCTCATACTATGATAAGGTCGACCGGTTTCATAACCACACTTGTTTAGGTCATCTTCTTCAGGACGTACGTTTCAAAAGGGGGTAACTCCCTGATGGAAAAACTTATTCCAAGTATGTGTGTTCTTACTCCTACAAGGAAGTGAGAAAAAAAAGGGGATATATCACTCCTCTAGTCCCTTAATTGCATTTATGTGCTAATTTCCTCTCAGTGCTTGAAAAAAGTATTTCTCAAAATATTAGCTAAAAGATCAATTTATACACTAAAGCTGCTGTTTAGAATTCAAAACGGCACCTTAAAAGGCACTTGACAAGGGAAGGGGTAGGGAAGGGGCGTGCCCAGAGGTGCTCCTTGTGATCCGATTCATTCATGCATAATGGGCTCTTGTTGGTACGCCTTATAGCCCTATTGTGCAGCGAGTGTATGGAAAAGTAATTAAAGATATTTTTGTTTTACCGCCATGTTCAAACTTATGGCGCTGACTTATATTGCCTGTCCATATGCGTGTTGCGCAATTTGTCTTGATCCCTGCAGCCAACAAGGAGAAACAATGGAAGGATCAACTTCCATACAGCACTTTAACTGTGTCATAAATCGTGTACTTATCGTTAGCACGAATACATTTAAAGGATATGTTAAAGGTGCTTACCAGTTCTTTTTTGTGCTTCTAATACGCGTTTCTCATCATGTGCAAAATAGAAGGGCTGAAGGCGCCGTGGGATCGACTAGGGTAGCAGCTGTATTGTATTTCCTACAAGGAAGAAAGCCGCGAGTACGCCAGCGTTATATGTAGCTCTCTGTTACAGGAAAGTGGTTCTGTATTCATGCCATTGTGCTGTCTCAATAGGGCAGCAATAAAAGAAAAGAAAAAGGTGCAAAGGCTGCTAATTCATACCTTAGATCCTAACGTGTGTGAACACTGTCGGGTCCGCTGCTCTGGTCGCTCTGCAGCTGCTGTTTGTAATGGGCTGCCTAGGAGCGATCTCCTATTTTAATTACTCGCGTCCATAGCCTCTCTATGGTTACAATGCCATGTTGGACAAGGTGGACTCAGTCGCCATCTTTAGTCAGGCAGCTCAAATGTAACCGGTATGTTTGCAAAACTAATTGAAACCTTGTATGCTTATTTTTCACAATGGAATGCAGATGCATTTTTATGAGGACTTCCTGTCTTTTCTACTCTATTTTCTTTTTTCCAAGCAGATGGTACATGCACACAAATGGCTTGTGGGCGTATACTGGAGACCCTGTCCGGCCCATATCCCAGTGTTAAAAAATTATCTGTACAACAAGAGATGAAGTAATGACTAGTTCTGTTTAGATAGACAGACCCTCGTCATCGGACAATTTTGACAACATCTTTAAAGGCAATAATATACATTACGTATTCAATAGTGTTTAAATTAACAAAAGATTGTAAGTGATACATAACGGACAAACACATCCTGGTTCCACAAAGAGTTAAACATATTTGGAAGGGAAAAGGGGAGGAGAGGTGGGGGGTTATTATTTGGATCCACCAGTCCTATTTGGTAGGGCATTCACTCATCACATGGTACCATCTCAGTGGCCAAAAATGGACAAAAATGGATACATTGGCACATAAATCCGTATTGTAGCTATTTTAACAAACGGTATGTTATGTACATCACAGCGACACAATGGCAAACTCAGGGGATCAATTGCTATCATTAGGGGTGCCTATCTTCTAGGAACTGTGGCAACTGCTATACCGGGGGGTCAAAGACATAAGTGTGTCCACAGGAAATTGTAATGACATTACCAATGAATCAGCGTGGGAGAACTGCCAACTCATTCCATTGGATTTGTTCATTCAGACCGCTCTTATGCGTATTAAGTCTAAAAATCCAATTTTGTTCCCTCCTCAAGAGGATGTTATGGTAATTCCCACCTCGTTTAGGAAATTGTATTTTTTCAATGACTGTCCATTTAAAGTCTTCAGGCCCATGTTCTTTTGTTATAAAATGGTTGACCATTGGAGCTGTGAGTTTTTTAGTTCTGAGGCACGACCGATGTTCTATCATCCGTTTTTTAATCAGTCTCATTGTCATGCCCACATACTTCAAATTACATGGACAAACTATCAAATAAATCACTCCTGATGTATTACAATTGGTAAAATGTCGTTGTACCCAGGGAGTACGTAATCCCAGGTCTATTTCTTTTGTGCGTGCCGTTTGTGGGCACATGGAACATGACCCACATGGGGAGTGTCCTGTTGGATAGCTACTTTGCCAAATAGTTGCAGTCTGTTTTTCTTTATCTTCACGTAGTGTGGTTACTAGTTTGTCTCTAATATTAGTTCTTCTTTTTAAGGCAAATTTTGGTTCTTCCAAGTTGTGTTGTCCAGTATTCAGAATTGGCCACAGATTCTTAATTTCCTTTTTAAGTTTATTCACCATAGGTGAATAACTCAGAACAGCCATTATATTATCCTGTTGTGGTGGTTTAGGATGTTGATGAAGAGTAGTGCTCCTAGGAATGTTACAGGCTCTCCTATAGGTAGAGTCAATAATCCTCCTTGGGTAACCTCTATTGGCAAGTTGTTTTTTAAGGTTTTTGCCTTGTTCTTCAAAATCAGTAACTTGAGTGCATGTTCTTCTGTAACGAAGGAATTGGCCAAAAGGCAAATTTTCTTTAAGTGCCTGAGGATGGTAACTTGAGTATGTCAAAAGTGAATTTCTGTCTGTTGATTTTTTATAGACTTTGGAACATAACTTTTCTTCTATTACCATAATGTCAATATCTAAAAAATTTATTGTTTTCTTGTTAAATTCCAACGTGAATTTTAAGTATGGATTCTGTACATTAAGCCAGGTATGGAACTCTTGGAGATCTGTCTCTGAGCCTGTGAATATCATGAAAATGTCATCTATATATTTTTTCCAGAGTTTGATCTTTTCTAGAAAAGGGTTGGAGACTAGATAGATGGCATTACATTCAAATGAGTTAACGTATAGGTTTGCTAGGCTGGGCGCAAAAGTCGCTCCCATTGCAGTACCAGATATCTGTTGGTAAAAGATATCGTCACATATGAAGAAATTCATGGTCAGGGCTATTTCTGCCAGTTGGATTATCAGACCTGGTGGTGTATTGTGTAAAGCAATACCTTATTCCAATAACTGATGGACCATAGAGAGAGTCGCTTGTTGTGGTATTTTGGTGTAAAGTGACTCTATGTCCATCGTAACCAACCACTCCGTTTCCTGGTTGAATACAATGGTGTCAAGTAAATTTAGCATGGAAGTCGAGTCCTTAATGTATGCTCGCTTTTTTGGAACTTCTTCTTTGATAAAATAATCCACAAACTGTGAAAGAGGTTCCAAAATGGATTGTATCCCAGACACAATAGGTCTTCCAGGTGGCGGATTAATACACTTATGTATTTTAGGGGTAGCATAAAATGCTGGTATCCGTGGGTGTGCTGGTGTTAAAAAAGCAGCCTCTTTCGCACTTATGTATCCCTCTGCTTCCGCTTCCTCGATGATACTGTTGATTTGATTTTTCAATTGATTAGTTGGATTTCCTGGCAGGACACGATAACGCATCGTGTCTAGTAAAAGGACATTCACCATATTATTGTAATCGACTCTATTCATCACAACGGTAGCTCCGCCCTTATCTGCTGGTTTAATGACAATGGCTTCATTGTCTGCAAGGGTTTTTAATGCTGCCATTTGTTGTTTGGTGCAATTAGAGTGAATGAATGGAATATTTTCTTCCATTTTGCTTATGCTCTTAAGTAGAGCTTTTTCAAAAGTGATTGACTCCACTGTATTGGTTCCATGTGGGGGAAAGAATTGTGACGGTGGATTCAAACCAGTTGCATCTTGTTTGCCTGGTGGAATTGCTGCAAAGTATTGTTTCAGTCTGATTTTCCTCATCAATTGACTAACCTCTATTCTGGTTTGAAAAGGGTCATAGTAGGCAGTCGGAACGAACGATAAACCTTTTTGAAGGATTTCTTCTTCTGGTTTCGTTAATATGTGTGTAGATAAATTCACAACTAGAGAAACACTGGCTGGGGAAGCCCTCGTCCTCTGCTTCAGGTAACTCGTGGAGATTGGTTTTGCCAGCGCTTGTCACCTGAACATCAAGGGACCAAAGTGCAGCTGCAGTACCAATATTGTTGACTGTTGTTGTGCAGCTCAGTGTGATGCAAGGGGAAGCCATGGATTCACCAGCACTGCTTGCAAGTGATCATCTTGGAGGAGGATGTCTGCCAGGTGTTGTCCATGGAAGATACCAAAAACACACTAAGGGGACTACAAAGGTATGATACCTGACAATACACCCAATACATTTTGACACAATAGATCATCAGGCAAATGATTAAATAGTATTTACACTTTTCTAAAGTTACCTTCTGTGTAACTATAGAACTACTTGACCTCCAACAATACTTTCTATCCCTTGTGAGTTTACTGACCATGGGTAGCACTGAGGGACCGCTGTGTGAACAAGTTCATGGAAGATACCGATCAGAGGAGTTGAGGTAGGTAAGTGCTACACAGTGAACTAAGCTATGGGTGTTCAAGTTGCATAGCTGGCAAGTGTTGTTGCTGTTGCAATGATTGCAAGGCTAACAGCACCATTGCACATAACAAGGCATGCAAGTCTGGTCGTCAGATTGTCGGGACAGTGATAGGTGTGGGTATCCATTACTATTGGATATGTGACTGTACCCTTTCACAACAGATGATGAGTGTGTGACTGCATACTGTTTTGTCTGGTCAGCAGGCAACATGATTTGTACATCTGTGGGAGTATGATTGTTGTGTGCCAACATGCAAGTGGTGTTGGGGGACATCCAGTGAGCCTTTGTCGGACAAGTGTTGTAGCCAAATTACATCAGAGTGTATGTGGTCTACTGAGGGGACAGGGGATTCATCATGGACCTCAGCAAGCAAGATTATTCATTGGATATTAAGTCAGTCATTTCAAATTTCATCCAACTCCTGGTGTCAGTACTGTGCACTGACAGAGTAAGAGTGTGTGTTTGGGTGATGTGTATTTGGTTGTTTATTTTTGTGATGTTGTACTTTTGTTGGGTAAGTACTGTGAGGGAGAGGAGTGAATGCAGAATGATGCAGATTTTGGAGTGCAGGTGGACTTGTGGGTGCTGGTTTAATGTAGAGCGTTGGGGTGCAGATTAATGTGGGTAGTGGGATAAGGGTGGACTTGTGGGTGCTTCCTTAATGTAGAGGATAGCACAGGGGCAACACACTGGCCTTGAAGCAAGACCACACAGAGCAACAAAGGTTTGAATCCCGGATCCGCGTATCAAGTATGGTATTGGGCGAGTTATAAAAAAACAAATAAATTAATAAAGCTGGTTGGGGTGCAGATTCGTGTGGGTACTGGGATGGGGATGGACTATTGGGTTGTGCCTCAATGAAGTGGGTTCGAGGGCAGATTATTGGGGGTACTGGGATGAGGGTGGACTTGTGGGTGCCTCCACAAGTAGGGGCTTGGGTCTCAGATTAGTGAGTGTACTGCGGCGAGGACTTATTGGTTTCAGAAGTGGAATGAACGTAATTGTGATTGCTGGTAAGTGATCTGTGATTACTTTTTTTAAAGGCTTTTTGACTGCACTATGTTCTGTAAGCCATGGGGGCATGTTGTGGGCATGCCGGGTGCTACTCATTTTTCTTTGAGCTTCAAGTTTCTGGGCGCTTTTAATGGCATGAATCGGCTCCCAGTGCAGTACATTTGTAGCATGCAATGTTCTTGTTTACGTGAACTACTGATAGTGGATTTCGCATTTTCTTTTAAAATCAGGCCCTAAGAATTCAAGAAACTTAGCAAAACGAGTTCAAAACGAGATCAAATGTGACAAAGAGAGTCATACATGGAAAAGACACACAATGAATGGAACAGCCACACTCGTCCCTGCTGCCTTCTAATGTGCACCCGCTCTGTTCCTCTACAGAGAACCATTGAAGTGATCTGGCCATTTTATTGCTCATCCCTTGATATTCTAGAGCTCTATTTGACCACCAAATATCTTTTAGACATTCAGTGGTTCTGATTGGCCTTACAAACCCACCAACAGAACTTGAATGTGAGGTCAGTAAGGCTTCTGGCCACCATTGAAAGGCTTTGCTGGGAGGAGTCCGGGTGAGAGGCAGGGAGAGGAGCAGTGTGCTGCTAGATTTTGTGGAGCAGATGGGGCGGTGGGAGGAGTTATGAGAATGTGAGGGCTGTCTGTAAGATTGGTGGGGTAGGTGCACATCATCCTTTTGGATGGGGAAGCGCCTGCGTGGGTCCGCCCACGCATTCGATAAAAAGAAAGAAAGAAAGAAAGAAAGAAAGAAAGAAAGAAAGAAAGAAAGAAAGAAAGAAAGAAAGAAAGAAAGAAAGAAAGAAAGAAAGAAAGAAAGAAAGAAAGAATCAATCTTCCAAGTCTACCTCAATGGTTTCGTTATAAAATAAAAGTTTAGGAAAAAGTTGAAATGTGCACTTCATCAGGCAGGCAGGCTGTTTGCTTTTTGATATCATCCTACTAGGGATTTGAACCTGGAACGTGCTGGATCCCCACCAACCTCACATCATAGTGAGCTTGCTGGGTTGCCATTATTTTTTCTTTGGTCTGCTCATTCCCAAGTACCATCATAATCAGAATGTTTCTTTTGCATTTAACCAACTTAAGGTGAAAATTCTGCAGGCACAGTTTTACGGGCAGTTAATGTGTTGATGGGAGGGGTGGGTCTAGTCTTTAGCATGCCCCTTAAGGGGTGTAAATGGTCGGTGATTAGAAAGGGGAGAGTGCGTAAAGCTGCGTGATGTGGGGGCCAATTAATAGAGGTAATGGAGGTCCTTTATAATGCATTTTTCATTTTGTTTGTTTCTTTCAGCCTTTACACAGTGGTAGGGGTGGAATGGAGGAAAGGTGGGACCAAGGTATGTGGTTTGTATTGCGCGTAGGGGGGGTGGCGGTGGAGTTTGTGGGGAGCAGGGGCGGGCTAGCAGAGAACACATTTCCCCTACTTCTTTTCGTACACTTCGACCACTGCTCCCATACTGGTGTACAATCTGCTGCTTTATGTCCACAATCAGGAAACGAATCGGTGCATGGGTCTGCGGTTGTTCAGACCTTAAATCGCCGATTCCAAGACTAGAGCGACAAAGTGGCCCGTGTTAGTGCAGGCGCATCCTGAAGTGAATCTTCAGAGTGATGAAATCCTCACATAAGAAATCCGTAACAATTCAGTTTTCCTTCATATACTTCCGGCTAGTCACAAAGACTAATAATGGCTAAAGCTTACTGACATTAATTGCTTATCCTTAGCGCAGCTTGTCAACATGACTTAAATGAGTGTCCTGCTTCCTCGAGAAGCTAAACATGTTGGTGCAGCAAAAGAGAAGCCATTAAATAGCATTACGAACCTTGGAGGATGGATTCTCCTGAGATATAGGTCATAGTTCATTGGCACCAACTATTGTATTTCTAGCTGCGTATTAAAAAGAATTCTGAGGCACAGGAATGTACACCTATCCTTGCAGTTTCCTTGACTAATCGCCAAAGAAATCAATGACTTCATGTTCCCATCACTAAGTGGCATGTCTGGCATTCGTGCATTGTATCCTGATACGTTCCTGTGGGAGATTGTGATGAATTATACAACTCATCCTACGTTTCATCCAATGCCTTTCCAAATAGAGAGCAAGGGTATAACGTTGCAAAGATGCAAACCAAGCGAATGCTCATTGCAGCTTTGAATTAGCAGGTGGGATATACATAAATCTGATGCTGGCCCCGTAGTGACCAATGACAAATCCTCATTTTCCGCATGTAAAGGAAAAACAGCAAAATTAATAAAAATAAAAATAAATAAGGCAAACGATGTAGTGTATGTGCTGGTTCATAACACATTATATGGATTCAATTTGAAAGCACAGCAGCAGACTCGCATTGTTGGGAGGGGGAGTCATTTCACACCCCACCACGCTGCAGCCCCAATCCAAAAACACACACTCTTTCTCTCGAACAAGCACATCCTGGAATGGAAGAATCCACTGCATATTTTGAAGTATCACTGGTTTCAGTGTGCTTCCAGCACCCGAACAATCTCACGCAACATTCCTGTTTTTCATTCAGGGTGGCTCTTTTCATACACGTTTCTATAACATCCTTCAACAACAATATACTTTCGTCCTTGCAACATCTCACCTGTTTGCCTCCGCGATCTTGTGTGATGAAAAGGCATTTCTACATGCGCGAAGCTGTTAACATCATTCATTAGTAACAATACAATGTTCATATCCCAAAACCCACTATACGACTCCAAAAATGCAGATATGTAGATAAAGAATTGTAAAGAGGCGTTATTATTCTCAAATATTGCACTATATGTATGGCAGTGAAACGGTGATGTCACAATAAATGCTTAAATCATGTAATGACAAACAGATCTTATTACCAAAAATAATATTATCCTGAAATGTTTATAAAAATAATTCTAAAAAGAGAAACTTAATTTTGAAATTTGGCATTCTAGATTTTGTGCATTGTTTTCCAAAATGCTAAAAGGCTTGTTTCGTATCATATCATTTGCAAACATTTCATATTCATAAATATATATATTCACTGAAATTTCTTTAGTTAAAGTGTAGTTGAGCTGAGCAGATTTAACATAACAACACCCTTTCAGCGGATGTGGGAAGTCATTACCAGTTTAACTCGGTGTGTTCCAGTTGCAAAGCGCATGAACACGTACATGATATGAGAAGGGAGTCACATGAACTAATGATTTTTTCTGTGAATTTTAAGGGCTTTGTTATTCCATAGCTTTTTTACGGCCCACTACTAATGACTTTTGGACATATCTACTGTACATGTTCCGCCAATATATTTCTTTTGGACCCACTAGGTGGACACAGGATTTGGCTGTGGCCATAATACATGTCTTTCAGGCACACTAGCCAGGGCCTTTGACCCTCGCCAGTGAGCATGGCCTTTGGGTGTTGCCACTGTGTCTTTTAAAACACTTTCTTTCACGCTTACTAGCCACGGCCTTTGCTCATGACCATTGGCCCCGTTCTTCGGCTGTGGCTCCTTTCCATGTTGCTCCAATAGCTTTCTTCTGTTCCCACTAGCCATGGCCTTCAGCCACGCCGAATGCCCAGGGCCTTCACCCTTGGCTACTCTGCATACTGCTCCAATAGTTTTCCTAAATGGACCCACTAGCCATGGCCTTAGGACAAGGCCACACCACTTTGCTTCTTTTGGACAAACTAGTCCTGGCCTTTAGCCATGGCCAGTGGCACGGCCTTTCGGCGTGGATCCTTGACATGTTGCCTATAGATGCCGTGTCCACTATACATGTTCACCCAATGTTCATCTTTCTTTCTGACCCACTAGGTGGCCACTGCTTACTATACGTGTCTTTTGGGCCCACTAGCCCAGACCTATCTTTTAAAACACTACTTTTCTTTCCTGCTCACTGGCCTTGTCATTTGCCCATGACCATTGACCTCAGTCTTTGGCCATGGTCTCTTTACATGTTGCGCTATTAACTTGCTTCAAGTCCCAGTAGCCATGGCCTTCGGCCATGAACAGTTCTCGCAGGCTTTGGCCGTGGCCATTTTAAATATTGCTCCAATAGGTTTCCTCAAGGGGCACACTTGCCTTGGACTTTCGCCATGATCACTGGCCCTGGCCTTTGGCCGTGGCAAGACCACTAGGTTTCTTTTGGGCACATTAGCCATGGGCCTTCGCTGTGGCCCCTTGACCTGTTGCCCACTAGGTTTCATTAGGGCCCACTAGCCATAACCTTCGGCCATGGACACTTTCCATATTGTTCCTTAAAGTAACCCAGTAGCCATAGACCTCGGCGGCATGCTTTACCGGCCACCTCATTGTTGCTGTAAAATTCAGTTTATTTTTGTCTTATTATATTTGTTTAACTCTATCTTGTTTTAAGAAGCCTTAGATTTGTTTGCAAAGCATAGACTAGTTTGCATTGGTTCTGTTTGTCATCCTACCCTTTCATGCAGGTGCTTTCCTGGCTGATTCCAGGATATGTCTGAAACAAGTTGACACCTTGAGGTCGGTCTTTTGAAGGCAAAAGCACATTTAACTTAACCACTCTTGAGTTTGAAAGAGTAGTGACTCGTATGGGAATACGTGCCTACTATTAGCCTTTCTTTGCAGGTGGTTCAACGCTACAGATTATCATGAGACAGGCAGAACGGATCTTGCTGAAGTCCTAAATGAACACTTAACAGGTATCAAGCAAAGAGGTCTTGGGGCATTTATTTACAGCTTGAAAGCGATTTTTCATTGTCGGTTGTTCATTTTTCAAAATGTGTGGACACTCACATGTTCGGGGGTTTGTACAACAACACATTACACTTTTCCTTTGTTATATTGATCGAGTGGGGTTTGTTAGCTTCGAGCCCAGGGAAAAGTGAGCCTGGCGACCTGGCCTACTGATTTGTCTTTTCACTTGTTCTGTTCATACGGGGGGTTTGCAAACACCAGGGACAGGAGGGTTAACTTTTTTATGGCAGTGATAATGCAGTGATTGGTGTTTATGAAAATTTGAAATTGTAGGTTTGGGGTGTTTCACAAGTTATGTCTTGGGACATTGGTCCTCTTTTCCCTGACCCTGCTGGTGCAAGGTTTGCTGTGTCTGAACATTTAAGAAGTAAGTAGGTGTGGAGCCTGATGCTGGCCAGGCATGGGTCCACCCTTATAGTGATGATGCATTCAGTGACGTGTTTTGTACATTTTGAAGCTGTAAGTGTAGTGTTACTTGGAACTTATAAGGTACATGCATACATTTTCTGGGTGGAGTGCCCACTTTATTTTTGGAAAAGATGCCATGCTATAGCCACAAATAAAATCACGGACACTTTTATTCATCTTACACCCATCTTTTTTCAGTTTGTGGAACAAATTATTTTGATCTTTTCAACACATGTATTTGAGTAATTCTGTAAAAGATCCATGTAATTCACTGAAAAAGAAACTTTGGATCTCCTCCTTTATCTTTCAAAGCAAATTGAAATATGTTCCAATAACATTTCCTGAACTGTTACTTTTACAATGAATACGGCATATTTGTGGGTCTTTGTAATTCACTATGGTTTGACATATCGTTAACACCTGATTCCAATTCATAGCACAAAGTACATACCACAGCGGTATCAAACTATAATAAACACTGTTATGTGAGGTACAGAGATGTTGTCCAGGAATGTCTAACACATGAACACACACACACACATCTCCAATCATCCTACAGTGATCTTGTACAAGTCCAGGCCATTTTCCAATGGGAGTGTGCCGTTATAAAACACTTCTGTGAATTAGGCCTTTAATGTTTTTTTCAAAACTTTATTTATTTATTTTTACATTTGTAAACCGCTCTAATCCCGTGGGCATCAAGATACTGGTAAATTAATATAATATGAACTTCAACTCTTCCACCACAAAAAGAACACCTGGGGCCAGATTACAGAAACTTTGCACTGGTTCAAGTGCAAATTGCACGGTATCACCACTGGGGCAAAGGGTGCCCTATTTCTAAAAACATTGGAACATATTAGAAAACTATTGTACCATGACAAGTTCAGTTTGGCATGCTATAGGCACCTGAGCAAAAATTGCCCTAGTGCAAAAAAGATACCTTTTCACTTCATTTTTGCATCAGGGAAAAGTTTGCCCTAGTGCTAATACCATTCCGTATTAGCACTAGGGCAAACTTTGCCCTGGTGCAAAAATGTAGTGAAAATGCATCTTTTTTGCACTAGGGCCATGTTTGCCCCAGTGCTTCTAATATGCCAAACTGCTGTTGTTGAGGGTCAAAGTTTTTTTAATGTGCCCCAGTGTTTTAAAAAATAGGGCAAACTTTGCCCCAGAGATAATACCGTGCAAACTTTGCCCTTGCACCGGTGCAAAGTTTCTGTAATCTGGCCCCTGAGTGGCATTTCAGCTGTCCGCAAACTTAGATGCATGTTTGCGATCGTCAACATTGCTCTTTACTGTATGGTGTGAAAAAGGCATGTCGGAGTGAGAACAACTGTATGGGCCAATGGGCATGGGCGAGTGACACACATTATCCCTTCTTCTCTTTCTATCCACATATCTCCAATTCACTCTCAGTGACATAATTCAAGCAGCTAAAGAGGAATCCACCAATCAGAACCCCAGACCCTCAATCTAACCTCCCTGATTCAGTCTAAGTGTTCAGATGCATTGTGCAACTCTGACAGTGTGTTTGTGCTGTGAATTAGAGCCTTCTCTATAACAAGCTGTCTTTCCAAGCTGTGTCAGCTTTACTCCTACAAACCCATCTAAGAAGACATTCTGCTGGGATGTTATAATACACAATTTTGAATATAAATATCAGGTAGTTATATATAATACATTAGATAGTAGATACATGTACACATGCACGATATACCAACAATGTACATGTTTGATGTTTGTGAAATTGATCTCTGCCAAACTATAAAATGCAAACTCCAATACAACACTATTTAAACTTGCAGAAAATGAGTTAGTGCATTTAAAATGCCTTCTGCAATTATTATGTCCATTTAAGCCCATAATGACCTCTCTTTTTACAGACGAATTGTGACATTACAAGTGACATTACAGTGGCCTGTTCCTGAGCAGCTGAAGTCATAAATACGCTGATGAAAACTGAAATCAGAGACAGCTCAGGGGCAAAATGCCACCTAAAATAAAGTTACAGAAGCATACGCTGATTGGGATGTCATCCCTGTGTTGATGTTTTAAGACGATTTGCCCAAAGCAAGAATTCATAGTAGAACTCTGACCCATTAAAACCTTGCATATAATGTATGCATGTTTAAGCACATGGATGGACGCAAGGATTCGAAGGTGCAAGATGGCAGCAGGATCGTTGATGTTTTGAGTGATTCAATTCCACATTGGAACATACTGCAAGATTTGTTTCGCAGAAGTTCGAATCGGCATGGATCTGGTCCCGATGAAGTGATTGATTTGCTTTAAAAGTTTAAACTAACATTGGAAGGCGTACACAAATACATGTACGATTATAATATGTTATCATGGCCTCCGCTGGTTGACCATACATTTGATTGACATGTGTGGGTTGAAATAGTGATCCGCATATTGCCTCAGTCGAGGTTGCATGATTATGAGCATGTTATATTCATGAACACGGTAGCACTGCACTGGCAGATATTAGAAGGTTGCTTGAAGTTGAATGTGTAACTGTTATGTCAGTTGTGGGAATGATAGAATGAGTGAATATGATACTATATCAGCACAGATGCACTTTTGATTATTGTGATTAAGCATATGATGTTGCAGGAAGGTTTTGCATTTTTTTATAGCATACATACATTTTGAAAAAAAATGTGTTGTATTAAATACACTAATTGATTAACTTTCCTTGCATACTCCATTATCTCATCTGTGGGGTAGGAGTTTGATTGGTGGCTTGCTCATTGTTTGATTTTTGGAAGTGGGGCATGTCCATCTGCCCTCATGTGACACCAGTTGATTGATTGATAGTTTATTTGTATAGCACCCATACACAATGCAGGGCCATCTTAAGCATTTTTGGGGCCCTCGGCATGGACATCTTTGGGGGCCCCCCTCCACCAAACCAAAGGAATTAAGTAAGCAAGAATGTCTGGTGGCACCATCCCCCCACCGTGATCATAACCCATAGGTTGATATGCCGCCTCGCAGCATTCAAAATAAGCATATTTACTCCCTTTAAGTCGTCTTACCCTGTCCATACTTCCATACTTTCTCTAATCATAATGATAAACAAGTAGCATTTGAAGGCCAACATCAGCCGTCTACGAAGAGGTTGCTTCTCTTCTAGTATAAAAACAGGATACTTTTTATCAATAGCATCCGGGAAGGTATGCAGCCTGTAGTATTAATGGAGGACTGGATGTAAAAGGTACATGTAACGCAGAATAGGCAGAGAACTCACATTAGCTGCCTCAGAGAATGCAAACGTGCTCAAGAATGGATAGAGTAGAGCAATTGTAAGGAAGGAGAAGGCTACAGATAGCATAGCATGGATAGTGGATGCAGATTGGAAGCTACCAGGAAGGGGTCTGTATCCAGACAGACTGAGATTAGAAGTGGGACGTGGTCTTCAAAAAGTGTTGCCATTAGAGATCAAGGGAACAAGTGCCTGTGGTGTGCAGTATATCAATGCTCACTATTATAGTGCAAGCAACTCTATAGCCAGTGAAACCATGAGATAGGCTTTTATGAAGATCATACCCTAGAAGGAAATAACTTTGAAGGGTTGACACTGTTGAAAGGTTTAGGGACTGGCAATTCTGAGAGTTTAGGCAATACAAGATTTAATGTGATGCCCAAGATCACACATTACTTAAGGGGTGAAGCTGGGACTTGTGCGAACTCTGCAGTTTCTGCATTTAAACACTTTCCTTTCCAGCTCTTACCATTTACTAAAACAATCTAATTTTATTAAAATGACTTGCAAAGTACACAAATCATATTTTCAAGCCTGACAAGTTTTAAAACCAAAATATTACAGAAGGGTGTTACACAAAATGGGAATGATTCTAGCTTCATTCTCTCCATCATCAAGGGAAGTATAAAAGTACCAGCATACCAATTGATGTGATTTAACAGATTTCATCTGGGTATGTCTTTTGTACTTTTGTACTTTTAAGCTTTAAATACTTCCAAAACAATGGCAAAACAAGTGGCTCTCTCCTGTCTAACCCCCCTTCCACTCAAATGGCCTACATAAGAAGAAAGATCACGTAATGAGCTAAACGATGCCAACCAGCATGCAAGAAGGCAAACCTCACAGAAGACAGCACAGTAATGCAAGAGTTATTATATGATTTGACCAGGATCACTGTATCGTCTGCTGGCAAAGCCAGGATACAAGCATGAACAGTTTGGTTCCACAGTCTTTATTCGCCTCTTGGACTAATAGATTATGCTCATTTTTGGATAAGATTGCCTAGGTTTTAGAACGCCCCATCTGAACAAACCAATTTCTAGACCTTCATCATACGAATGACATGTTAGTTTTTATAGCAACCTGTTAGGAAAGATTTCGTATTTGGATGCAATTTTCCCTCCATGTGTCAAACTTTTTGCTGCTGTTTTGCACCCTGATCTAACCTTTGCCAGAGAAGCGCAGCCCTCAGCCACCCTCCTCTGGGCTTTCGCTCACTTCTTATGGGGAAACTGACATGACCTTAAGACAGTCAGTACTGGGAGACTTCGTTTCCCTTAGTCCTTTCCTCATGTTGCAGCTTTTGTGCAACATGTAACAAGATATGATATGATATGATATTTTATTTATATCGCACTCATACACAGGTCTTTCAGAGCATGGCAAGGCAAGGGAAGGGAACAGGGGAGAACAAAACAACGATCTTACTAGGCCCAGTGACATTGAGAACATGCAAGTGTATGGGAGAGGGGGAGGGGAAAAGTGCATGGAGGGGAGGGAAAAAGTGGAAAGTGCAGAGCAAAGGAGAAACAGGATAAATAATCATAACAAAAATAAATAAATAAATAAGAAAATCAGCACAAAGTGGTAGTGCAGCCAAGTGGCAAGTGCTAGGTTTGAGGCAGCAGATCAGGTGGGTCTGATAAGTGCAGGAGGGAAAAAAGTGGGGGGCTGTATTGGTACAGATACAACCCCAGTGCAAGGGGTGGCCCAGAGGCAGTGCGGTAGGGTTGCAGGATGAGCATGAACGTGGGACCAGAGACAGAGGGTGTACCAGTGCAAGGTGCCAAGAGAGCAGATCAGCAGGGGAGAGGGGGCGGCAAAGGCAGAAGCAAAGAGGAATATCCCGAGGTGCTTCTGGAACCTGAGATGGTTTTCCTCAAGTTTTAGAGTGGCAGGGAGGCTGTTCCAGAGGTAGGCCCCAGCCGAAGACAGATATCTACCCCCAGCTCGTTTCTTTGAAAAACGACTGACCCTGAGGGAGTTAGAGGAGGGGGAGTGAAGAACTCGAGAGGGGAGGTATTTACAGAGGGATAGCTGAAGATATTTTGGACCCAGGCCCAGAAAGCCTTGTGGCATGGGCGTAGGACATGGGGGGGACAGGAGGGACAAATCCCTCCCACAATTTTAGGTGGGGGAGATATAATGTCATTTATCCCCCCCAGAATTTGTGTCACTTCAACATGTAAAATAGGTCTGCAGCCTGCACTGCAGGCTGCAGATGTCATGCGCAGGGACGTCATTTAGGGGTCACCAGAGGTCACAACGGAGACCTCTGATATCTCCCTTGCTACCCCTGTGGTCTCCCTGGCTACCCCTAAAAAAAAATGAAAATAAAAAAAGTGTCAATTTTTTTTGTTTGTTTTGTTTTGTTTTTGTAATGCAAGCTCCTGGGCTTTGGCCAGCACCATGTGTCTATTTACTTCTGGAGTGGCTGGCTTTCTTGTTCAGGCCTCTAAAAAAAAAGAAGAAAAAAAAAAAGAACAGGGGTGCCACAAGTCTAACACTTTCATATGTGTCTTTCTGGAATTCTATACGAAAATTGCTAGACTCATTCAAGGTTCATTTCAGGCACACTTCAGGGGGTGAGTCACTGATTTAGTCTGTTCTTAAACACCTCAACTCAGCTTTTCATCCTTCTGAGGTCAATAAATGAGTACAAGACAGGTTGGGTGATATTGGGTGTATATTTTTTCTATATAAAGTGCTTAAGCGTAAGTGCTATATAATAACACATCATTATCATTTGGCCATGGACGTCTGCTTGCATTCACAGTAATTTGGTAATATGGGTCTATACACACTGATCCTAACGATACATGTGGCGATCCATTCTTGTATGAAATGTACATCACATTATAGTGATATCGTAAACATATTTTTCGTAGTGTACTTAGGAACAATGCCATGTGATGCCACTTCCTGTTTTGTCAAGGGGTGAAAGGTTGAGTTCCATCGCTTCCCGTTATATCACTTCAGGGTGGAGTCAAATGACATCACCTACAGTGATGTCATCAGAGGTCAAGGGTCATGTGATGTCACTTCCGCTACCCCTGGCATTTTGGTGAAATGACATCCCTGGTCATGCGTGCAAAAGTACAAGTTAACTTCAGACTGTCTGCAGCAGCTGGCTAAAACAAGAACATCTTCTGCTTGGTCATGCGTGCCCCGAGCCTGCGCATTTGGAATGTGCGCAGGCTGGGAAAATGCACGTGCCCCAGCACAGTGTACTGCTGCCGAGCCTCAGCTTCCAGAATGAAGGAGAAGCCAGGCAGCGACGCGTGCTCCTGCAGAGAGTGACTGACTAACAGCGTGTGTTAATATCGAGGGAGACTCTCTGACTTCGACCTCCTGAGACCTCAGCTACCGTACTTAAGGTAAGTCAAATGGCCCCCCTCTCCCAGGTGCAATGCAGGCCGGCATAGGGAGGATTTATTAGGGGGAATGTGCCAACGTCATATTTATACAGTTTCTAAACATGTGCAGCACGTTGCAAACTGATCATGGAATCCTGGCCTCTTAATGTTTCATCATGAATTTAAAAACCTGAGGGTCGAATACTCATTTTATTTCATGATAAGAGGAAAAGACAGGCTTCGCCCCATGCCTCGTGAAGGTTTCAAATTGCATGCAGGTGACCCAACAGCGCACAAGTGCTAAATTGGGCTGTTCTGTGCACTCAATGTGCACTTTTAAACGATGAGCAAAATACATATGTCCCTGATGTGTTGCATGCACTGTTCAGGTATCACATAGCCCCATTACAGAACATAAATGATAAATCAACACCCAAGACCCATGTGTTGCGCAATGTGCTCACGTGTGTATCGCAAACCTATGCGACTTCAGAAAAAAGCCCCCAGCTCAGAGGGATTCAATATTTACTGATTTTTACCCCCTGGTGGAACTCTTTATAGGTCTCCGCAGGCAAACTGGTTTTTGGTGACATACCTGGAGCACATACAGCGGAGCGCTATTCTGGGAAGGTCTCCATTGTTTGGAAAATTAAGCAATTTGTTTATGTTGAAGCTCATAATGGGGTGCATTGTGCAGTGTGGTCTTCCCGATAATGAGGGCATTCGTGAGGACCATAAAAGTGGGTGTGAAATGCAAGTTGCCTCAGCCTGTACCCGTAGCAAAGGGATGAACTCACACGTCTGTGGATTCATTTGAAGCAGTTGAACTCAACTATGGTATTGTGGTGGCTGTGGCTGAGGGGAGGTGTGCGTCGCAGGGAGCGGTTGGCCCGGGTCCAGGGGGGAGTTTGTTTAGGCTCTGCAGAGTTCGAATTCGGATTTAGGAACCATAAGTGTAGTGTGAGGTCAGAGCACCACCACCGCCACACCACCTGCGCCTTGTGGGAATTAAAAAGACATGATAGGGAGATGACTGTTTGGAAATTGTGTCGACTACAAAGAATAGTCTGTATTACATGAATGCAGAAATGAGAAATTACTTAGACCTGCACTGCAGGCTAATATGTAAATACTACAAAGACCTGACCCCACAGCTCAACACCCTGAAAATAAGTGCAGGCCAGTCACTTACATCGTGCTACTTACCTGTTGACAGTGACCCGAGACAGCACTGTATGGCCTTGTTAGCGGGCCTCTTTCCCCCATGGACCTGCGTGCCAGTGCACATTCCTGTCCATGCTCTGTTGCAATTTCCTTTCCCTTGTGTTGTGTGTTTGCCTCAGAGAGCTCCCAGGGGTCCCTATGGTATATGCAGTATTAATGCTGTTGCTGTGAAAAGAAGCATGTTGCCATCTTCCCTTCCGTTCCCTTAGCGCATCCAGAACAGTGCACTAGCTTATGGAAGTTCAAGTGACTTATAATCCCCATTACCCACTGTCCCCCTCAACCCCCTGCTGGGTCCATACCTGGACTTCATCATCACATAACGATGAGTGTATGTATACTGACACTGCATACAGTGCAGGTGAGGCAAACATGGGATCTCAGACCAGTGCGGTGCAGGCCGGTATGGGGGGGGGCAGCATCCGGCAAGCAGCAAGCAGCATTATAGTGTAAATAATAAATACATGCATGTGTGCACAGCACTGGCTGGGCCTTGCCTCCACAGTGACCTGGAGAAGACCCCAAAATGAGGTACGACAATGGAGCATGACTAATAGTTGTAGAAAAGCGCCCAAGGATATCGAGGGTGCTCTGAAGACTGAGGAGAAAGTGCTGAGAAAGTGTACATATGAGAGTTGTGGGGTTCTGGCCATGGGGGAATGGGAAGTGAGGGACTGGGGTTCAGTAGAGTGGGGGAATACAAAGTGAAAAAGTGTTGAAAGGGTGCAGAGGACAGAAAAAGAGAGGAGCAAGTGAGGGGAGAGATGGGAACAAGAACGGAGTGCAGATGAAAGATGGGGATGGTTTGCAGCACGGGGTGACTAGTGTGTGCAGGGGAGAGAGGGGTTCAGGAAAGACCAGAACACATGGAGAGTGGTGTAGGGCAGAAATGGCATAGGATGTGCTTCGGGTTTAGATAAAGCCATTGATTTAGGGATGTTTGCACGGCACGGCACTGGCTTCTCATTTCATCTCTAAAACTCAGGACATCCTGTCCTCTCTCTCCTCCTTTCCCCTTCCTCCCTCTACTCCCTGCTCTTCCTCTGACCCTTCTTCGGCCACCTCTTCCCCTCCTTCTCTGCCTTTTCCCTTTTCTCCCCAGACGAGGTTTCGAGACAAGTTCGATCTATGAAAGTCTCATCAAAACAGGTTCATCCCTGTTCCTCCAAAGCCATCAAGGACCACATTGACTCCCTGGCTGCTGCACTGGACGATTTCTGCAACCACTCCTTCACCACTGGAGTCTTCCCTTCAACCCTGAAGCCCTTCCTTGTGCACCCTCTCCTTAAGAAACTCTCTGCCGACCCACCTTGCCCAGTTAACTATCACCCAATCTCCATCACTGCTTTCCTGGGCAAACTCTTGGAAAAGCTGGCCATCTCCCAGCTCAATCTTCACACTGAATATGTTGGTTGTCTCCATGATCATCAGTCTGACGTCACAGCTGCCAGAAGCATAGAAACCGCTCTCCTGAACATCTGTGAAGACCTGCTCTCCAACCTTGATTCCAACACCCCATGTGTCCTCGTCTTACTTGATCTCTCTTCTGCCTTTGACACAGTCAACCATGCCATCCTGCTCAACTGTCTCCGTGATAACCTGGGGATCACCAGTCAGGCCCTGGCGTGGCTGACTTCTTTCTTCTCTGATCGACCCACCTAGGTTCAACTTGGGTCCTTCCGTTCCTCTATCTCTATCTCGACATGTGGTGTTCCCCAGGGGTCTAACCTCTCTCCCTGGCTGTTCAACCAATACCTGGTACTTCTTGGCCACCACATTGCCGCGCTCTGTCCCAACCTCAGTGCTATGCGGATGACACTCAGCTCACTTTCAGGCTACCCTCATCCACCTCTTCTCCCTCTCTCATCTCTGACTGTCTGCCCGCCATACAGGAGTGGTGGTAATGCCTATAAGACTGAGATTCGCCTCATCGGCACACCCGCTCCCTCCTTTCCTGTCCCTCTCTGGCCAGCCTCTCTTGGCCCTCTTCCTGCTCCCACCTGTGAGGCCAAAAACCTTGGCGTCATCTTTGACTCTTCACTCTCCTTCTCTCCTCACGTTTCTGACGTCTCTAAGAAGTCTCACTACCAGCTGCACCTCCTCAGAGATATTCTTCCATTTCTCTCCTTCCCCCAGAAGCTCACTGTCTCCAGAGCTCTGGTTCTCTCTAGGCTGGACTGTTGCAACAGCCTCTTTCTAAATCTGCCTGCTACTTTCTGCCCTCTGCAACTCATCCAGAACAGGACTGCGATACTTGCCCTTGGCCTCAAGCCCAGGGATCGTATCTCTCCAGGACTGAAAATCTCTTCATTGGCTCCCAGTGGCTGTGAGGATTAAGTTCAAAACCCTCAGCATTGTCCATAAGGCCTTCTGGGGCCTGGGGCCTCAATACCTTCAACTCTCTCTTCCTAAATATCTTCCTTCTCAAGCTTTTCGCTCATCCGCCTCCAACTCCCTCAGGATCAGACGCTCCTCCAAGCAACGAGTTGGTGGTAGATCTCTTTCTTCGGCTGGGGCCTCCCTCTGGAACAGCCTCCCTGCCTCCCTGAAGCTTGAGGAGAATCATCTCCGGTTCCGGAAGCACCTCAAAACCTTTCTCTTTGCTTCTGTTTTTTCTCCTCCTCTCCCCTGCTGACTTCCTGGCTGATACTGAAATTGCACTGGTTACCTGGCTACCCTCTGATCTCAGACCCAGGCCCCTTCCACGCTAGTCGCACTCCTGCACTGCCTTCCTGGCAACCCCCGCACTTGGGGACTGTTTTCTGTATCCCTTCATTCCCACTACCAGCACTTGACACCTGTTGTCTGCACTTACCCTGTCATTTGCCACCTGCTGACATTACTTTTACTTTGTTTATTTATCTCATTATCCCATGTACTGCACTGGCTCCTCCACCCACCCCCTCCATACTTTCCTTCTTCCCCTTCCCATGCACTTGCGCGATCTGAATGACACCTGGCCTAGTAGGATTGTTGTCTGTCTTCCCTCTGTTCCCCCTCCCTTGCCTCATCGCACCTTCAAACACTTGTGTATAGGTGTGTTATAAAAGCCATATATCATATCATACTACAAATCCCTGTGTAGTTAATAACTTAATTGGAGCTGGGAACATACTACTGGTGTAACAAAAATGTCTTATCCAGGGATGCCTTCAGCCACTCTATTAGCACTTTGCATTTCCTTCACTGAAGTCCTGCTAAAACCCAGCAATGGCAAGTGTTTGCTTGTGTATACGTATTGGGAATTTGCCAGGCACTGCCATTAAATGTCCAGTACTTGCACCATTTTGCAGCTGCTACCATCAGAGGGTACCTAATACCAGTATGGCGGTGCCTGGCAAGTGCCTTTTCCATGCCTACATTAAAACCCAAACGGTTGGCATTGCCAACACTTGTTTTAAAATAGGGATGCAAATGAATTTCTGGTACCCACCACAAGCTGACTAATGAGTTTTAGACAAGTTTTAATAGAGACCACCATAAGCCATCTGGGTGACCCAGAAAAAATAAAGCAGAACCTCGAGATTCACAACAGCACTTGTTCCGCTATCCATGTAAATCCAGTGAATACCCTATTGCTGAGGTACGATTGCAGCTCATATACTGCTGTAAAGGGGCACACTCATGTTCCATCATTGAGGGTTCAAGTGGAATAGGATAGGATGGGTTGGCGAAACTCCATAAAGCATTTGCACTTAAAGAGCAGGTGAGAGTATTATAAAAGATCTCTCTAAAGGTCCATCACTGGGAGACCTGGAGAAACACAAGAAGTGAAACGGATCATCACACCAACTGAGGTGGAAGAGAAAAACAAGGCCTGTTGGGGGAACATTATTCAGACCAAATTATTTCCATACATTTGGGTAAGCTCCTGTACAATCTACTGCATATGTCAACGACTGGGGAAAGATGTAAAGGAGTACCTCCGACCAGGCAATTCCTGCCTCTCCCCGCCCAAGTCCCCAAGGTGTCCCCTGTCCCCCCCAGATTTTATGGGTCTCCTACGCCCCTGCCTTGTGGACAATGCAGAGGGTTTTAAATTTAATCCTCGCATCCACTGGGAGCCAATGGAGAGATTTCAGAGCTGGGGAGATACGATACCAGGGCTTGAGGCCAAGGACAGGTCTAGCAGTCCTGTTCTGGATTTGTTGCAGAGGGCGGAGAGAAGAGGCAGGTAGATTTAGAAACAGGATGTTATAATAATCCAACCTAGAGAAAATCAGAGCTTGGGAGACAGTGAGCTTTGGGGGAAAGAGAGGAAAGGCAGAGTACCTCTGAGGAGGTGCAGTAGGAAGTTTGACTTTTTAGAGACCTCAGAGATGTGGGCAGAGAAGGAAAGTGTAGAATCAAAGATGACCCCAAGGTTCTTACCCTCGCAGGTGGGGGTAGGAGGAGGGCCAAGAGAGGCCGGCCAGAGAGTGAGGGGAAAGGATGGAGAAGGTGTCCCGATGAGGAGGATTTCAGTCTTGGTGGCGTTCAGACAGAGATCGTTGGCGGAACACCAATCTTGAATGGCAGTAAAGCAATCAGAGATGAGAGAAGGAGAGGAGGTGGCCGAGGGTAGCCTGAAGATGAGTTGAGTATCGTCAGCGTAGCACTGGAAATTTGAACAGAAAATGGCAATGCAGTGGGCGAGAGTTGCCAAGCATAGGTTAAAAAGCCAGAGTGAGAGGTTAGATCCCTGGGGAACACCACACGTAGAGAGTGAGATAGATGATAGGAAGGACCCAAGTTTGACCTGGGAAGGTCGGTCAGAGAGGAAAGAGGTCAGCCCAATCAGAGAGGAAATAGGTGATTTGACCAGGGGGCTGGTATAGAGTAGCAACAGTAAGAGAGTGGCTAGGCGAGAGAGAGAGCCTGCATACAAGGCATTCGAAAGAGGAGTAGGTCTGTGTGGGAATGATAGAGGCAGGAATCCACTCGGGAAAGATCAGGGATACACCGCCTCCAGGCCGGGTGGATCTGGGTGCAGAGAGGATCTTGTAGCCATCAGGGAGGAGAGTGACAAAGCTTGTGACAGAGCTAGCCGTGAACCATGTCTCAGTAAGACCTAGGACATCAAGGTCAAGTTCTTCCAAGAGGTGGCAGATGTCAGAGGAGTATTTGACAGCAGAGCGGGAGTTGAGAGTGGCAAGATGAAGGAGGTTTCCAGCCTTAAAGACCTTCCGGGGAGGAGTACAAATCAGAGGTACGCCCTGTGGAGGGGTAGAGGTAGCCTGAAGTGGGGCAGTGGAGGAGGGAGGAGAGGGCAAGGTAGCGGAGGAAAGAGAGGAGGGGACAGCCGGAGATGAAAAGAAGTTGATGAGGCGAGGGAACCTCCTATCGAAGAGGATGAGATTGGCCTGAGGACCTTGGACCATGACAGTTCCATTTAGGTAGACGTTGAGGATGACTCTAGAGGAGTCAAAGGAAGCCATGAGGACTTCTCAGCAAGTGCCACCATTAATGGGGGAGGAGGAGACAGGACAGAGCACAGAGATCACCTATGGGGTCCATAGATCCGGCGAAGGAACGACAAAGAGGATGTCGGTGAGGGTCTGTCTGGAAAAGGCGCTAGAATAGGTGTCAGCGATAGGGAGACCTGGGTTGGAGGCCAGGATTTCCTTTTTAAACTTCTTCTTTCCAGACTTAGTGAGAAGGGAAGGATAGTTGATAGAGAAGCAATTGGAATAGATGGGACAAACAGAAAGCGCCATGAGTGGAAAGAGATGGAGGCAGAGGGAGGAGTATGCAAGTACAGCGGTATGGAACAGTCACTAGGCTAGTGGATTACAATCAGAGGGCAAAGTTAAAAGCAGAATACACCAAGTTTGATTTCCAATACAAATGCAGAATACACCCAAGTTTGATTTTCAATACA
Organism: Ambystoma mexicanum; assembly: GCF_040938575.1. NCBI lineage: Eukaryota > Metazoa > Chordata > Amphibia > Caudata > Ambystomatidae > Ambystoma > Ambystoma mexicanum. The sequence continues at coordinate 836,270,359 of NC_090935.1, read as the reverse complement.
AATGCAGAATACACCCAAGTTTGATTTTCAATTCAAATGCAGAATACACCCAAGTTTGATTTTCAATTCATATGCAGAATAAGCCCAAGTTTGATTTTCAATACAAATGCAGAATACACCCAAGTTTGATTTTCAGTTCAAATGCAGAATGCACCCAAGTTTGATTTCCAATACAAATGCAGAATACGCCCAAGTTTGATTTCCAATACAAATGCAGAATACACCCAAGTTTGATTTTCAATTCAAATGCAGAATACACCCAAGTATGATTTTCAATTTAAAAAAGCAAGGCACTTCCCTAGAGGAAGTGGGGGTAAGATGGTAGGGAGAGTACAGAGAAGACTTAAATTAGTACATAACAGGCAGAGAAGGGAGTACAAGGGCAATCAGGAGGAAGTAACTAACCCAAGTAGAGTGAGGGAGGAGAGTCATGGTAGTTCAGTGGTCCTGGTGCAATGTAACTTACTTTACCGCACCCTTGGGTCTCTAGTCATTCCAAAGGCCCTAGAAACTCTCGCTGGACTTATTATGAACTGTGCAGATGTGCCACAGACAGGACTGGTGGCAGCTATCGTTTATTTTACGTTTTGAACCCTTTTTTGCCATGTTATCCGCGCTTACAGCATTTGGCACGAATAGGTGGCATGGCTACAAAATGGCCATGCCACGAGGTTCTTTGTCCTGTCCTTTGGCCATCTTGCTCCTTCACCTTCCCCAGATCAAGCCGACCCGGGTCAGTCCTTATTTGGTCATTCACTTTCCCGCGAAACCCAAAGCTTTCGCAGGCTTCAGGTTGTGGGCTGGGATGTCAGTTCCCAATACACTTCCTGGGTGCCAGAGAGTCTTGAGTGTCCTGAATGCCAGGGACTACCGTGGTCTGTGATTGGTCCATGTATGGAGTGAGTGTTTGTGAGCAGATCTCTCATTGGGTCCTCTCTGTTTTGGCGCGAAGGGAACTTTGGGTAAGAGGAGGCCGAAAACACCACTACCATGTCGATCTCCTGAGTTCACACGAACAAAGGATAAGGAGCCAAGTATCCAGCAACAAGAAGCCGAGTCGAGGAACCACTGGTGACCCACTTGAAGGTTTGGCACCCTGAGCCCACTGTCGTCCTGCGAGACCCCTCTGCATCTGATCATCCTAGAAGGTCTGCGAAGTCGCTTCGACCCATTGGAATAGTGGGACCAACTATTCTCGGCACCTTCATCAAACCCCGCAAGTAAGCCTCTTCGGAAGTGTCCCTGGGCCAACCAGAGGCTGACCAGCTTACGCAGGACGTTTGCTCTGTCATTGCCGTGGTTTCAAGGAAGCCCTCGAAACTTGGTATACTGCTTGCTCTGTGACCCTGGCACCCTCACACCAATTTTCGTACACTTGGCATTCTGAGGTCTGAAGTGAGACAAGTGCGCCTGGACCGGAGTAAACACGGTTACCGTGTTGCCCTGCTGTGGCAACGACCTGTGCAAGTTTGCTGCACTTGTGACCCTCTTGACCCTGAAGCTTGCTACCGCAGAAACTACACGGTGTTGAGACGTCTTGATTGTCGCATTCGAACCTGTCAGTGAAGTGGACTGAACTGGCAAAGTCTGGGTCTGTCTGCATCGGGGACCGGTGAGTAGTCCATATCCCAACCGGTGGCCCCTAGCGCAGGAGCCCATCTCTTTTCTACCACTGTTGCGAAATAGCGACTCTATCACTCACTCTCAACCTGCCTCTGCCCGCAAGTGGAGGTCCTGCTTGAATAGTGGGGACTTGTTCTTCATCGACCGCATCCACCTTCCTGAGCTGCTAGTGACCGTTGAAGAGACCCTATTTTGTCCAGTGGCACAAGCGTGTGCATGTACTATTGAGCATAAGGCTACTCTCTTCGTAGGGCTTGGACTGCCTCTTAGTTAGGTGTATTCTTGATGTGGAACTGGGTCTAAAGATTACTTGCACTGCCTGTTTTCCTCCATATCTAGGTGGTCTACATATTTCGTGCTTCTTAATCTGTTAGACCCCTCTGGTCTTGTATATATATCGTGTTGATTGTGAAGTGTTGGTTTACTTCAGTATTATTGTGACTCTCTGCTATGGTCTATGTTACAAAGGCCTTGTAATAAATGTGTCTATATTTTTAATATAACACCTGTCTGGAGTAATTTGTAAGTGTCCTTGCTTTGTGTGCTCATTGAGGTCTTTCAGTCACCCTCAGCTCTCTTGAGACTTAGTCTTGACCGCCTGCTATAGCTACCCTGATTGGTCTGGCTTGTACAATGGTTACCCTGTTCCAAGAAACTATGTTGGCCTTCTGAACCTCTGCCCCTTCAGGTCAGAGTTCAGAAATCCATCTTAACACAACCCCTATCTGGTGGCGGAACATTGCTGATAATAGCACCTCTTATGCTGCAAAACCAAGTATATATGCAGGTAGGTTTATACACTTCAGACATAGGAAAGGTTCAGCCAGCCTTTCTGGAATGTGCTCTTCTAATCTTTCATATGAACACATATCTCTGCAATGAGTGCTAACACAGTGAGCTAACTTTTGAACCATTGTGGCATTCAATTTATCAATATGGATTTCAACTTTGGCTACTGTACATGATCAACATGATTCCCACAAGAAGGAAAGCATGCTTCAGAGGTTGTGCCATACGGAACACACAAACTATGTATTCCACAGTGAACACAGAAAGCATTACATGATGAATTGATCACGGCTGAATGTACTTGTCAAAACAGACAGGAAATAGGTTTAGCGACACAGCAGCATGTCATAAAATCTCATGACGTGTGCTATTTAAGTCTGGTGAACAATGGAATCTTACTTTAAATCAGGCAGCCTTGTGGGGGACCCTTGCAAGGTGGGGGCCCTGGGCAAGTGCCCCTTTTGGCATCCCATAAAAATGTTTCTGACACAATGTGTTTCAAAGTGCTAAAAGGCAGGGGCGGGATCAGGGGAATAATACACTAACATTCTTACAGGCCTTGAGACAACAAGAATGGGTAATTAACTATCTTACAAGGTCTGACGATGTTTTAGATAGTGAAGAGCATTGACAATCAGTAAGGGAAAGGAGGTAAGGGGGAGGGGAGGAAGGAGAGGAACAAATGAAGATTTATCGTGCAAAGGATAAGACAATAGGTGAGGGAGGGGAGTGAGGGGGGAAGGAAGGAAGATAACAGACAAAGACTGCCATACTAGCCCTGACAACATTTCTGTGCGCTGGATCAAACAATAAGTGAAGGAATGGAGAGAGGGGTAGGGGTGAGGGAGGAAGAAAGGAACAATCAAAGACTTATCATACTTGGCATGATGACATTTCTGATAGTGCAAGTGCATAGTTTATGGTAAGGGAAGAGGGGAGAGGAGAGAAGGTAAGGAGGGGGAAGGAAGCAAGACTGAGAGACAATGATTAAGGTGAGCAGAAGCAAAGCAGGAAAATGATGTGTTAAGTAGCCATAAACAGATGGAATGAACACCCCAATGATCCAAGAGTAAAAACTGAGACACATGGGATGCAAGAGTCTGGCAGGAGCGTGTCATGATGCAATGTCGATGAAAGGCCCAAACATGATTCAAAGTCATTATTATTAAGTGATGATCCAGAAGGTCCAGCATGAGAATGACAAGGTTCAGTATGGGTGAGCCAAAGTGAATTAAATTCATTTCAAAGCGTTAGCAAAAGGCGGTGATGCTAAACATCAAGTGGCATTATGATCAGACTTTAGGCAAAACGGGTATAGTTCAGGCAGAAAAGGTATTGCAACTGTGGTATGAAGAGGAGGGGAAATGGACGGAGTGAGGGCAGTGTTGCCGAGGTGCTAGGACGGAAAGAGCCAAAGAGTGGGAGGGAGGGTTATAAGGCAATTATATATGACTTTCAAGCAAACGGGCACATACAGACAGGATAGGGGAAACAGCCAGGTATGACTTTCAAGCAAACAGGCACATAGAGACAGGAGAGGGGGACAGCTAGGTACGACTTACAAGCAAACAGGCAAACAGACACAGGAGAGGGGAGTAGCTAGGTGCAACTTTCAAGCAAACAGGCACATAGAGACAGGAGAGGGGGGACAGCGAGGTTTGACTTACAAGCAAACCGGCAAATAGACAGTAGACGGGGACAGATAGGTACGACTTTCAAGCAAACAGGTACATAGAGACAGGAGGGGGGCAGCTAGGTACGATTTTCAAGCAAACAGGCACATAGAGACAGGAGAGAGGGGGACAGCTAGGTTGACTTACAAGCAAACAGGGACATAGAGACAGGAGAGGGGGACAGCTAGGTATGACTTTCAAGCAAAAAGGCACATAGAGACAGCATAGGGGGACAGTTAGGTATAATGTATTGGAAGTCAAGGTGGAGGGGAAGTGGAGAGAGGGAGTAGTTTGAGGCAAACTCACCGTGGGGAAAATCCTCAGTGGCAGCTGACCCCTGGCCCTGCCTGGTAGCAGACATGGATCAGACAGGGCCTTAGGAAGTGGGCCTTGGATGAGGGGGCCAGCTAAAGCCTACTGGTCCCTGATAGGCTGTTTTCAATGCAGCTGTGCCTAATAGGACAGAGCGCTCAGGCATGGCACACAAGGAGGTAAAGGGTGGTGGCTATCTGGGAATTACTGCAAGAAAAGCACACTACCAGCAGGTAGCCTCCGGGCCCCAGGAGAACACTGTGCAAAGAGACATGCAGTCATCATGCAGGTGCGCAATTAAGAAAAAGATGATGTGCATTTAAATTTAAAAATGTGCTTTCTTTCTTGCTTTCCTTTTTTCAATTTCTCGCTTGTTCACAAAGCGAATAAATAAGAGGGGATGTTGCAGGAGAAATTCTCATCGGACTCCTACCTCAGTGCAGTATGGTAACGGCATGGCCTCCAGGCGTGCAATCAGCTGATGGATGAGGGAGCAGGTCTTCAGCTCTAGAGCTGTGTGCTGGCAAAGCCAAGTGAAAGAAGACCAGGAGTGGGCCTTGGGTGACGTCGCCGGCTAAAGCCTGGCGGTCCCCGATAGATTGTTTTCAATGCAGCTGTGCCCAATGGGAGAGAGCACTCAGGCATGGCACACAAGGAGGTAAAGGGTGGTGGCCATCTTGGAATTGCTGCGAGTCAGGCACACTACGAGCATGTATCCTCAGGGTCCAAGCAGGACACTGTGCAAAGAGACATGCAGCCAGCACACATGCACTTTCTTTCTTGCTTTCCATTTTTTAAAGATTTTCTTTTCCCATAATATATATATATATATTTTTTTAATTAAGCGTTTAGTGTATAAAATACAAACTTTTTTTTTTTTGTTTCTCTGTTCTCTCTCTAGCGTTAGATTGCTTGGCTGTAAGTCCGTGTTAAATCCTGCTGTTTTTCATCATGGAGTGCTGTCAGCTTAGTCAGCATTGTTTCCAAGAATACTCCAAGCGCTCTCGTTACTTTTTGATTTGGATTTGTATACAGAGCTTCCCACCATAAATCGGAATCCAAACCACAGCATATTGGTAGTGCTTTGCTCAGAATAGTTGTTCTTTCTTTATTTAACTTGTCGCAAAACATCAGTAAGTGTCGCAAGGACTCTACTTGTTGGTGGCACAATCGACAGATGTTATCATTTACCAAGCCATATTTTTTGAGGTTTTGCTTTGTTCTCAAAATGTTTAGTCTGAAGCGCAAGATCAAGTCTCTGTACTTCGGACAGGGCACTTTTTTCGAGATATTTGGGTAAGATCTTCGGGTTGTTAATTAGGGTTTTCGTCAAAGTATGTCCACGTGCAGCAGCTCTCGTGGCTTCGGATTGAGCCCAGTCCAATGACAGGAGTAAGGTTTTAACCCGTTGTGGGTGAGTTCGTAAGGTCTCCTGGGTTATGTTCAGTTGTTTTAGGAGTTCATTACACTTGTATCTCCACACGGTCAAGATCCACGAGGGTAGTTTTCCATTCTCTCTTTTTAGAATTTCATATTGCGGAGGACAGTCGATGAGCTCTATTTTGCGGTACGTTGTTAGTGTTCTCCATATGATTTGCACGTGTAGGGAATGTAGGCCCAATTCATGGCGTATTACACCAATGGGAACGTTATTTGGTAATGTTAACGTACGCCGCCAAAATTTCCCCTCTAGCTTGTCCCATGTTTGCCAGGGAATTCTTAGACCAGTGTCACCTGCGTATGTAATTGCAGGTACTATCTTTAAATTGTAGAAGTCCACTAGAACCTTAATGGAAAATTTACCATAACGCCTTTTCAAGATTAGGGTCTGAGCTGTTAGTTGGGTCATTTTTGACTCCAAGTGCTGTATCCAGGGTTTATCTCCCCAATCGCTGGAGATAATGGCTCCAAGATATTTTGTACTTTTACTAACAGGAATTGGTTGATTGTCAAGACACCATTTGAAAGGTTTTTTGATGGTTGTTCGTCAGCCAGCAGTAGAAAGTTTCCACTTGCCATTTGGACTTCCTCCTCTGGAGCGAAGGCTAAGGAGACAAGCTGGACCCTACATCTGGGATCTCCTTTCACGTGGTCAGTCGAGCCACAAACAAAGCATTTACCGAATGCTTTCTGGAATGGTGGCTTGTTCTGACCTCCTTCCGGTTTGGCACCAGAAGACACACTATTCTGCTGTGGTTTTCCCGGTGGCTTACCCTTCTGGTTTTGCTTGGGGCCCTCTTTGGAATGTGAGTTATTCGAATTCTCTTTTGAGTCTTTTTTAGGCTGTTTTCCCTCATCCTTTTTCTGAGTTGCCCCAGAATCCTTATGAGTAGCCCTGTTGGCAACCCACAAGTCAGCAGCCTTAGCTAGCTCCCTGGAATCCAATTCCTTCGAATCAGCCAAGTGCTGTCTGAGCTCAGGAGAACAGGCATCATAAATAGACTCAAACATAAAAAGATTTCTCATACCCTCAGAAGTGTTCACTTTGTAACCCTTAATCCATCCCTCTAAGTTTTTCAACCCTTCACTCACCCAGGTAGCCCAAGGGGTACCATCATGCTTTTTGAGGGTTCTAAACCTCTTAAGATACTGGGAAGGGGTCTTCCCGAATCTAGCTATTAAAGCTAGTTTCACACTTTCGTAATCCGTCTTATCCGCCTCCCCCAACTCCATTACCACATCAGTCGCAACAGGAGGGAGCCTAGAGAACAACCAGGGAAGCAACGCATTCCCGTTGATGTCCTGGAGCCCATGATTGTATTCAAACAGTTTCAACCAATCCAACACATCCAATCTCGGTTCATACATACCCACTAATTCCTTCGGCATCCGGGGTCTTTTGGGACGGCAGCTCCTAGAGGAACCAGAGGAGAGAGAAGCATTTTCCATAGACAACTTTTTCATCTCTAACTCGTGATTAAGTTCTATCTCCCTGAGTCTTAACTCAGCTTGCTTCTGCTCAGCCTGGGCATTCATCCGTCTGAACTCGAGCTCTTGGTTTCGTTCAGATTGAGCCAAGAACCGTTTGTATTCTAGTTCGAGCTTCATTTTTTCAAGTTCAAAATAAGCAGGGTTACTTGTGGGACCTGGTATGGGCCCCGTAGGCACAGCTGGTAAGGCAGGTAGAGGAGCAGGGGAGACAGTTTCGTTAGCCTCTCCGTCCTCGTCAGCCTCTTCATCGCTATCATCAGAATTACGATTCAGATCAACACCATTACTGTTATCTACATTCGCTGGAGAGATTGGTTCCTCTGAACCAGTACCCAGACTTTGGTTCGTCAGCAATCTCTCTATCAGTTCTAACTTCTTGCCTCTTACAGGAAGATTCTCTTGCCTACATAGAGCTCGCAGACTCTCAGTATTTTCACCTGACAATGACTCTTGACTGTAAGTTTCCATCGTAGACATGTTTTTGAAAGTTGCTTTTTGTGCAAAGTTTTGTGGTTAGTTATCCTACAGTGTCGAAAAGCACTCTAAACTGTATACTCGATACAAATCCCACCGCTGTACACCAGTGTTAGGCAGAAACCTGTGCAGTTCCCTCTGGGACCACTGCAAAAGATTTAGGACTACAGGTGTTTGGCGGTGAACCCACTTGGTAGCAGTCTGTACCACACAGATTCACTTGGTAGCTGTGGCTGAGCAGTCAGACCTCTCTCAAGAAAAGTTGAGCAGTATGTGGAGTATACAAAATAGGGCAATTCTTCACAGCAAGACAAGCAAACACGCAACGAAGCTTAGTGTAAAGATATCAAGGTATTTATTTATAACAGAACATCTATAAGAAAACACTATGGCACTATCACGGCAAACAAATCAAACACAATTACTCTACAAAGAGGAAAACGATCAATCCCCCTAGCAATATTTCGACAACTCTAGGTTCTACTGGTACCACTTATTTTCAGACAGAGGTGTATACCTCAACCTAGATGACACTTTAATATTGGTTAGGACGGGAGAGAAAAATAAGCAGGTTACGAAATCAACACAGTTCAATCCTTCGCGGATAAAATGCAAGGCAGGAAGGCAAGAATCACAATAGATCATAAAGTTCAGAGGCCAGGCCCACTCGGAGAGAGGCAAGGCGCGATGTCCCCAAAAAGTCTTTGTAGCAAATTGTTATCAGCAGATTGAACCAGTTCAGAACAACAAATGAGAAAAGCTTGAAGGCGACCCAACGGAAAGGAGAGGATTAAGACACCTCACTCGAACCGATCGAAAGGGAAGCCAGGCGGACACGGTACCTTGTTGTGGAGGGCAGCTCCGGCGGGGGCAGTTGTTCCTGTGGTGGTTGCACGTCGGGTCTTTGCCAAGAGTAGAAATTATCTCGTCGACGAAGAAAAGTGAAGTCTGGTGCACCACCAGGGAAGAGACCAGCTGCGGAGTGCTCCATCACAAGGCACCACCTTTTGGTCGCGGTACAGGGGTAGTGGCTATCCGGTTGGCGAGGTGCTCTGCACGGGCAATTCGACCACTGCGTCCTGAGGCGAATAAAAGCAAAGGGGACTGCTTGTTCCCACCAGCCAGGGGAAGAGACTCTCCGGCAGGGAGATCTCCTCTGTCGTCGGGAAGTGGTGAGTCGGTTCCGCAGGGCTCCACCGGAGGTGTCGTCGTGCAGGTCGGCTCAGCGTTACCCTCGTCGGATTCTTAGGTCCTGTGGCGACTTCTGAAGATCCAGTCCCAAAAGCCCTGCTTTTATGAAGAAAACCCCCATTCATTCAGTCTAGCTGTCAATCAAAACATGCTAAGTGGTGAGCGGGAAGGCTCACCGCTTGGGCCAATCACTCCAGAGTGCGACCGGAGTTGCCAAGGCAACTCGGTCCAGGGTGCCTAAACCCCCTCCCACACCCCTGTGGTAACCCAGACAGAATGGCACCACTTTGGAGGGTCTCTGTCCAGAGGCCCGCTAAAAGTGGAACAAAGGGCTCAACCTTTGGTTTAGGAGTCACAGAGACGAACACAGACGCCATTTTAAAAACCGAGTTCTGGCAGAAAATACCATCCGATAAACTTATTTAAGATAAGGAGACCGGTGGTACGTTAGAGATTATCGAGAAAAAGGGTCAATCTCCAACAATGGGACGAATCCCATAGGGTTATGTTCAGGGTCGAACATAACAAGTAGTTTCCACTGCCACCAGCCAAAACTCGACGAGGGGGGACGGGACAGTGCCCCCTCGAGTAACAGACCTAGGAGTAATCAAATTACCCCTACTAGTACGTCCACAATAAGATGGTTTGTACTAGTTCTGTTAATAAATTTAGGTCTAGTAAAGCCAATGGTGACTTTACATGCCCGGGGAGACAGTAGTCAGTCCCCGGGTATGGAGTCTATGGGGGGAGTCTGCTAGGACGCCCCAGTGTTACGGCACGTAGGGTGCGGTGTAACACTCATAGAAAAACATATGAGACCCTATGGAGTAAAAGACCCCATAGCCCATTGAACACTTTGACATTTCAAAGGAATTACACACATACATGTCCAAGAGTGGGAGAAAAGAGTCTCACTCTTGGCAGGATGGAAAAAAAACAAACTCCAGAAATCCAGCAAAGCTGCTGGGGGACTCACTAGGTTAGGAAATTCAGCCTAAACAGAGAATTCTCCCTAACAATCGCCCCCCCCAGACTAAGGGACAGGAGGATTTAATCCACTCCTGGATGAATCTCATACCTCTAGTCGATGACATACATCCTAGAAAGACCATCAGCATTTTGGTGGTGACACCCTGACCTGTGCTCAATGGTGAAATCAAACTGTTGCAGGCAGATCGACCATGTCAATAGTTTTGGGTTTTCCCCTTTCATTTGCATTAACCATCTCAAGGGTTGGTGGTCAGTCTGAATGACAAAAGTAGAACCATACAAGTACGGCCTAAACTTCTTCAGAGCCCACACGATAGCAAAGCACTCTTTTTCGATTGTTGCCCACCTTGTTTCAGGATCCTTCAGCTTGCGGCTGATGAAGCAAACGGGGTGCTCCCTACCTTTCCCATCCATTTGACTGAGTACGGCACCTATTCCTACATTTGAACCATCTGTCTGCACAATGAAGTGTTGGCGGTAATCAGGAGCTCTGAGTACTGGGGCTTGGCAAAGAGCCTTTTTCAGGTTTTCAAAAGCCTGATTGTACTCCTCGTTCCATTTAACCTTTTTAGGAAATTTGGGCGAGGAGATGACATTCAGTGGAGAAGCTATGGTCCCATAGTTCCCTATGAAATTCCTTTAATACCCAGTGAGGCCTAGGAAGGCTCTCACCTGGGTTTGAGTAGTCGGTGTTGTCCAATTTTGCACAGCTTCAATTTTACTGAGCAAAGACCTTATTTCTCCACCGCCTACCTCATGCCCAAGATAGACTACCTTACTCTGTCCAATTTGGCATTTACTCGATTTTATGGTCAGATTGGCTCGTCCAAGAGCCTGCAAAACATCTCTCAGGTGGGTTACATGTTCTTCACAGGAATTGCTGAACACTGCGATGTCATCCAAGTATGCCATGCAGAAGTCCTCCATCCCATTCAGAACCTGGTTTACCATCCGTTGAAACGTAGCAGGTGCATTCTTCAATCGAAAGGCATTACCTTAAACTGGTATAAGCCAACGGGGGTAGAAAATGCAGTTTTCTCCTTGGCATGGTCTGTCAGGGCTATTTGCCAATAGCCTGACGTCAAGTCAAATGTGCTGATGAACTGGGCGGCGCCAAGTTTATCCACCAACTCATCTGTTCTTGGCAAAGGGTGGGCATCAGTCTTGGTGACTGCATTGAGAGCTCTATAATCCACGCAGAATCTAAGTTCTTTAGATCCGGCCTTTGGTACTAACACAACTGGGCTAGACCATGGACTAGTAGAGGGCTCTATTACCCCGAGATCAAGCATCTTGCTGACCTCACCTTTGATTTGGGTTTGTACGTTTTCTGACATGCGGTATCCTCTGCTTTTGACTGGCAGACAGTCACCAGTGAGTATGTCGTGCTGGCCCCAAGGGGTCAAGCCTGGTGAAAGCGAGAACAGCGAGGCAAACTGATTCAACATAGATTTGCACTTGTCTTGTTGCTCGGGTGTCAGATTGGAGGAGAGATTTACTCCTTCCATTTTTTTGTCTAAAGGTAATCCTCTGAGGAGATCCGGAAGAGCTTCACTCTCTTCTTCTTCCTCGGATGATGCTAGAAGCAACGCTCCTACATTACGTCGTGAGACATACGCTTTAAGTCGGTTGGTGTGAAAGACTGTCGGAGCCTCCTTGGGATTGCCCAAGTCCACCAGATAGTTAACCTCTCTGAGGTTACCCACTACTCGGAAGGGTCCCATCCACTTATCTTGCAAGGCCCTCTGCCTTGTGGGGATCATAACGAGAACGAGCTGGTCTTGAGCAAACTCAACCATGCTAGCCTTTTGATCGTTCCAGTGCTTGACCAATGCTTGTCCAGCTTTCAAGTTATCGCTTGCTTCCGTCATCATGTGTGACATTCTCCTCCGGAGACCTATCACGTAGTCAGTCACTCTGACTGGCTTGGGGGAAGGAGCACTCTCCAACCCCTCCTTAATCAGGGCCAATGGACCTCTGACGGGATGATCATAGAGGAGTTCGAAGGGCGAGTAACCTACGCCTTCCTGAGGGACTTCTCTATAAGCAAAGAGAATGCATGGCAGTAGAAGGTCCCACTTACGCTTAAGGGGTTCCTCTAAAGCACCTATCATGCTCTTCATGGTTCGGTTGAACCGTTCTACCAACCCATTGGTTTGTGGGTGGTAAGCCGTTGAGAACTTGTAAGTAACTCCGCAGGTTTTCCACATGGCTTTCATGTAGTGGGACATAAAGTTTGACCCCCTGTCAGAGATTACTTCCTTAGGAAACCCGACCCTGGTAAAAATACCAAGGAGGGCCTTAGCCACAGCCGGAGCTGTACCAGTCCTCATAGGAATTGCCTCAGGATACCTAGTAGCATGGTCTACTACAACAAGTATAAACCTGTTGCCTGAGGAGATTGGAGGATCAAGGGAAGCAACAATGTCAATCCCTACTCTCTCAAATGGGACTCCCACAACTGGGAGAGGCACTAAAGGTGCCACATTCTTGGAGCCAACCTTACCAGAGATCTGGCAGGTGTGGCAGCTCCTGCAGTGTTTTTCTACTTCGGCCCCCATCTTCGGCCAATAGAAGTAGAGAGAGAGCCTTTCCTTAGTCTTCTTGAAACTCAAGTGACCAGCCAAAGGAATCTCGTGGGCTAACTGCAAGAACTGTGGTCTGTTCTCTTGGGGTACTACGAGTCGTTTGTAGTCTCCAGGTGCAGACTCGGTCGGTTCACTGTAGAAGAGGCCATCTTCCCAGTGCAACCTGTATTTTCCAGGCTCTTGCCCTTCAGCCTGAGCTTCTGCCTGGTGGCAAAGACCTTCCAGAGTTGGACATTCTCTTTGTCCCTTACTGAAGTCTGCCCTGCTGGGTCCACCTTCTGCCAGTAGAGACTGCAGCTCAGGATGGTCAACAGGATCCAGATCTCCAATTAGTTCCTGGCCTTCCATTAGCTCTTCCTCAGAGTCTAATTCTACCACACAGGGTTGTACCTCCCTCTCAGCCTCGGCTGGAGGTGGAGTTACGGGTGTAACTGTGGACAACCGCGGGGAAGTCCGTGTTGTCTGCACTGGAATGCGGGCTGCTGGTTTCGGGATAGAAGTCTTAGGTTTCCCTTTCGCTTCTGATTTCTTGGAGACAGCGGCCGACAATTCCAGTGGAGCAGGAGTGATATCTTTCTTCATCATCTCCTGGAGAGTACCACGCATGGTCCTCTCTCTTGCAGGTCTGGTTAGCTCCTGTAACCGTTTACTAGGAGGTCTGGGAGTATGCGATACAACTCTGAGAGTTTTCAAATCGTTACCCAACAGTACGCGTCCTGGTACCTCACTCTGTATGCTGACAGGTATCTTCACAGTCATGTTGTTACACTGGATGAGAACTGGTAATTGGGGAAGCATCTGCACAGGCCCTCCAGCTAACTTGGTGAGGCATTTGGGTGCCTTAGCAACATCCTCAGCCTGAAAAAACAATTTATCCACCACAGTTATGCTGGCCCCAGTGTCCCTAATGGCAGGAGTCTCCTGACCATTCACCTGGACACTGTCCTTATAATACTTTTTAGTATTATCGGGGATAGAATTATAGACATCTAAATTCTGTTGTTCCCACAACCCCAGAGATACTAAAGAAACGCTGGCTGAGACTCCAATGGGTTCGTCAGCCAGCAGTAGAAAGTTTCCACTTGCCATTTGGACTTCCTCCTCTGGAGCGAAGGCTAAGGAGACAAGCTGGACCCCTGAAGGTTTAACCTTACATCTGGGATCTCCTTTCACGTGGTCAGTCAAGCCACAAACAAAGCATTTACCGAATGCTTTCTGGAATGGTGGCTTGTTCTGACCTCCTTCCGGTTTGGCACCAGAAGACACACCATTCTGCTTTGGTTTTCCCGGTGGCTTACCCTTCTGGTTTTGCTTGGGGCCCTCTTTTGAATGTGAGTTATTTGTATTCTCTTTTGAGTCTTTTTTAGGCTGTTTTCCCTCATCCTTTTTCTGAGTTGCCCCAGAACCCTTATGAGTAGCCCTGTTGGCAACCCACAAGTCAGCAGCCTTAGCTAGCTCCCTGGAATCCAATTCCTTCGAATCAGCCAAGTGCTGTCTGAGCTCAGGAGAACAGGCATCATAAATAGACTCAAACATAAAAAGATTTCTCATACCCTCATAAGTGTTCACTTTGTAACCCTTAATCCATCCCTCTAAGTTTTACAACCCTTCACTCACCCAGGTAGCCCTAGGGGTACCATCATGCTTTTTGAGGGTTCTAAACCTCTTAAGATACTGGGAAGGGGTCTTCCCGAATCTAGCTATTAAAGCTAGTTTCACACTTTCGTAATCCGTCTTATCCGCCTCCCCCAACTCCATTACCACATCAGTCGCAACAGGAGGGAGCCTAGAGAACAACCAGGGAAGCAACGCATTCCCGGTGATGTCCTGGAGCCCATGATTGTATTCAAACATTTTCAACCAATCCAACACATCCAATCTCGGTTCATACATACCCACTAATTCCTTCGGCATCCGGGGTCTTTTGGGACGGCAGCTCCTAGGGGAACCAGAGGAGAGAGAAGCATTTTCCATAGACAACTTTTTCATCTCTAACTCGTGATTAAGTTCTATCTCCCTGAGTCTTAACTCACCTTGCTTCTGCTCAGCCTGGGCATTCATCCGTCTGAATTCGAGCTCTTGGTTTAGTTCAGATTGAGCCAAGAACCGTTTGTATTCTAGTTCGAGCTTCATTTTTTCAAGTTCAAAATAAGCAGGGTTACTTGTGGGACCTGGTATGGGCCCCGTAGGCACAGCTGGTAAGGCAGGTAGAGGAGCAGGGAAGACAGTTTCGTTAGCCTCTCCGTCCTCGTCAGCCTCTTCATCGCTATCATCAGAATTACGATTCAGATCAACACCATTACTGTTATCTACATTCGCTGGAGAGATTGGTTCCTCTGAACCAGTACCCAGACTTTGGTTCACCAGCAATCTCTCTATCAGTTCTAAATTCTTGCCTCTTACAGGAAGATTCTCTTGCCTACAGAGAGCTCGCAGACTCTCAGTATTTTCACCTGACAAGGACTCTTGACTGTAAGTTTCCATCGTAGACATGTTTTTTGAAAGTTGCTTTTTGTGCAAAGTTTTGTGGTTAGTTATCCTACAGTGTCGAAAAGCACTCTAAACTGTATACTCGATACAAATCCCACCACTGCACACCAGTGTTAGGCGGAAACCTGTGCAGTTCCTTCTGGGACCACTGCAAAAGATTTAGGACTACAGGTGTTTGGCGGTGAACCCACTTGGTAGCAGTCTGTACCACACAGATTCACTTGGTAGCTGTGGCTGAGCAGTCAGACTTCCCTCAAGAAGAGTTGAGCAGTATGTGGAGTATACCAAATAGGGCAATTCTTCACGGCCAGACAAGCAAACACGCAACAAAGCTTAGTGTAAAGACATTAAGGTATTTATTCATAACAGAACATCTATAAGAAAACACTATGGCACTATCACGGCAAACAAATCAAGCACAATTACTCTACGAGGAAAAAAATCAATCCCCCTAGCAATATTTCGACAACTCTAGGTTTTACTGGTACCACTTATTTTCAGACAGAGGTGTATACCTCTACCTAGATGACACTCTAATATTGGTTAGGACGGGAGAGAAAAATAAGCAGGTTACGAAATCAACACAGTTCAATCCTTCGCGGATAAAATGCAAGGCAGGAAGGCAAGAATCACAATAGATCATAAAGTTCAGAGGCCAGGCCCACTCGGAGAGAGGCAAGGCGCGATGTCCCCAAAAAGTCTCTAGTGGAGAAGCATTCAAGTCTTTGTAGCAAATTGTTATCGGCAGATTGAACCAGTTCTGAACAACAAATGAGAAAAGCTTGAAGGAGACCCAACGGAAAGGAGAGGATTAAGACACCTCACTCGAACCGATCGAAAGGGAAGCCAGGCGGACACGGTACCTTGTTGTGGAGGGCAGCTCCGGCGGGGGCAGTTGTTCCTGGTGGTGGATGCACGTCAGGTTTTTGCCAAGAGTAGAAATGATCTCGTCGTCGAAGAAAAGTGAAGTCCGGTGCACCACCAGGGAAGAGACCAGCCGTGGAGTGCTCCGTCACAAGGCACCACCTTTTGGTCGCAGGTACAGGGGTAGTGGCTATCCGGTTGGCGAGGTGCTCTGCACGGGCAATTCGACCACTGCGTCCTGAGGCGTATAAAAAGCAAAGGGGACTGGTTGTTCCCACCAGCCAGGGGAAGAGACTCTCCGGCAGGGAGATCTCCTCTGTCGTCGGGAAGTGGTGAGTCGGTTCCGCAGGGCTCCACCGGAGGTGTCGTCGTGCAGGTCGGCTCAGCGTTACCCTCGTCGGATTCTTAGGTCCTGTGGCGACTTCTGAAGATCCAGTCCCAAAAGCCCTGCTTTTATGCAGAAAACCCCCATTCATTCAGTCTAGCTGTCAATCAACACATGCTAAGTGGTGAGCGGGAAGGCTTACCCCTTGGGCCAATCACTCCAGAGTGCGACCGGAGTTGCCAAGGCAACTCGGTCCAGGGTGCCTAAACCCCCTCCCACACCCCTGTGGTAACCCAGACAGAATGGCACCACTTTGGAGGGTCTCTGTCCAGAGGCCCGCCAAAAGTGGAACAAAGGGCTCAACCTTTGGTTTAGGAGTCACAGAGACGAACACAGACGCCATTTTAAAAACCGAGTTCTGGCAGAAAATACCATCCGATAAACTTATTTAAGATAAGGAGACCGGTGGTACGTTAGAGATTACCGAGAAAAAGGGTCAATCTCCAACAATGGGACGAATCCCATAGGGTTATATTCGGGGTCGAACATAACAAGTAGTTTCCACTGCCACCAGCCAAAACTCGACGAGGGGGGACGGGACAGTGCCCCCTCGAGTAACAGACCTAGGAGTAATCGAATTACCCCTACTAGTACGTCCACAATAAGATGGCTTGTACTAGTTCTGTTAATAAGTTTAAGTCTAGTAAAGCCAATGGTGACTTTACATGCCCCGGGAGACAGTAGTCAGTCCCCGGGTATGGAGTCTATGGTGGGGGTCCGCTAGGACGCCCCAGTGTTACGGCACGTAGGGTGCGGTGTAACACACATAGAAAAACATATGAGACCCTATGGAGTAAAAGACCCCATAGCCCATCGAACACATTGACATTTCAAAGGAATTACACACATACATGTCCAAGAGTGGGAGAAAAGAGTCTCACTCTTGGCAGGATGGAAAAAAACAAACTCCAGAAATCCAGCAAAGCTGCTGGGGGACTCACTAGGTTAGGAAATTCAGTCTAAAGAGAGAATTCTCCTTCATCCTATGTAAAATGTGATGGTCTGTTGGACCAAGGTCCCTGAAGCTGAGTTCATAACAGTTAATGTTGTTTCTCTTGATTACACTGCTCTCTCCCCACCACACCCCTGCCTTGGCACTCACTCCCCCCTTCCTTCTCCCCCTCTCCCCCCCTTCCCCTCCTCTCCCTCCCCCATTCCACCTCCCTGGAATGTTGAGAGATGTTTGTAATGATGTTTAACCTTGAAAACCAATAAAATCTTTGATAAAAAAAAATGGTTTCATTGAATTTGGAACAGTTTACAAAAGTTGGCATCAAGGCCATACAATAGATATTATTGTGTGCTAATTGTTCCATTACATCAGTAGCACATGAAGTGCATGGATGTGCCGGGTTTTTAATATTGATTGTGCTTCTTGAGATAGTACACCAACTCTAATACTTTTTAAAATGTTGGCATAGGTGAGGTCTATAGACTGTCGCATGTTTTCTGTTAATTCTCTGTATTGGAAATGTTGCCAAAGGTTGACATTTCCTATGCTACCAATAGTTTTCTGGCAGAGTTTGTGTCCTAAGGTTTTAAAAATTGTTTCACCTTTCACTGGTGTCAATTGAAGAATATCTCTGAAAACAATAATGTGTTTTCCTCCAAAGAGATCTTCATAGTTTGTTTTAAGTACTTCTTGTAATCTGAGGTGAATCAAAGACAACATTAGGTTGGAGACCATGCTCACTTCATCTATTAGTAGCATTTTCATTTGTTTTAACACTCTGCGTAGTTCCATTGCAGCTTCCGTAGAAAGTTTGTAATATTCTAATTTGTTTTGGTGTTCTACTGGTAGGAGTAGTAATCGATGTAAAGTTATTCCTCCTATGTTGTAGGCAGCTAAGACTGTGGGGGCAGTTACAACAGCTGACAGTTTGTTGTTTTTCAATTGTTGAAGGAACTTGCTGATGATTTTGATTAAGAATGTTTTGCCTGAACCAGCTTCACCTCTGGCGTATACTAGTATAGGTTTGTAATTTTTGCAGGTACATTCTTTATTTTCATGTTGCACACCATGTGCAATTTCTTTTGTTACTTAAAATGCTATGCTGCTCATTGTTTAGTTTTGATTGCAGTGTACTTAAGTCTTCTGTATCTTCATACTGACACATAGCATTTTCAACTTCTGTCATAGCTAATTCTGCCTCATTTGCTATTAGTGGCTGTCCCAGTGGTTCTTGGCTTCCTGTTGCAGAAGGTTGACAACTGTCAGGAGTGTCCTTATCTAGTTGAGCCTGGAGTTCTTCTTCGTGTTGCTGTTCATTGTGCAAAATTGTTTTGTACTGTGTAAAGTGTCTTCATAGGAGTCATAGTTATCTAGTATTTCTTCTTTTCTCCATGGTTTAAAGAGTTGTAGCAGGGACATGTAATATAGTTCTTTATGTTGAGGAGTTTTTAATGACAATTTGATATGATTAATTAAACTTGGTTTGGTAAGTTTTACTAAGCTGCCTTCACAATATGTTACTCTGTATCTACCTTTTTTTCATCAGGTTTTATATTATTTTTGTATATGAAGTTTTGGGCTATGTGGTATAGACACATGGGGGGTCATTACGACCCTGGCGCTAAGGGGTTAACGGCGCCGTAAAAGGCTGCGGTGCCATTAACCCCTAAATTACGAGGTCCCTTTTCAGCTCCCGACCTTAACGGCTGGTCTGGACCAGCCGTTAAAGTAGGGACCCGCAAAGGGACCTTGAAGGTAATTACGGTACCGCAATTTGCTGTACCGTAATTACCGCCTTCCCCATTCCCATTGAGCCCTATGGGGCAAAAATGGGAATGGAGAAGGGCCAATGGTGCAATGGGGAATTACTGCCCCGCTTACCTTGGAATGGGGTGGTAATTCCCCATTGCACCATGGCAGACTCGTTACAATACCGGCAGCAACCATGGTGCTAATAGCGCCATTGGTTAGCGCCGGTGTTGTAATGAGGGCCATGGTTTCTAAAGTGGTACTTCTATTTGGGTAGTATGTGTCTATTAAATCGTTTTTTAAAATGTCTTGGCTGTTGGGATCATTTTTGGCTATTGTTTCTATGTCGTCGTAAGATTTGAGAACTCTTTTTCTAGGGCCAAGACTTAGCCATACTATGATTTCAGATTTTCCATTCAAAACAGTACTGGTTAAATGATCTGCAGCTTCATAGCAGCCACATTCTCTATGGGAGAGCATATGTATGCCTAAGCTGTACAATATCTGAGACAGTGTTTTGTCTGATGACAGGTCATTCCAGAGGTCTTGAAACTCTGTTTTTTCTGCTTTTGTTAAGTAGGCTGTAACATATCGTGCAACTGCAGTGGAATTGTCTGCGATGTACTGCACATCTATGTTTGCATTGTAATCATTGATATATTTTGCTTGTTCTGTTCTTTTTATGTAATATGTATTTTTAGGTGATTTACCTTTAACACTATGTCTAACTGAAGACATGAAGTTGTTCACTTCACCAGTTTATGTAACCAGTCTAGGGAAACCAAAACAGAATTTGGTGTAGTACTTTCCTTTGTTTGTGTAGTTGCGACAATATTTGCCACATTTGTGTCTTTGAAATTGTAAAATTTGTGCATGAAGATCACTATTCGTTGCTTCTGATGGAATTTCTCAAGTGACATATTTTTCGATAAACTGTAACACAGTGGCATCACTGTCTTGACCAAATTTAAGAGCATCTTTAATCCATAAAAGCATGTGGATATGTGGTGCTCCTCTGGCTTGGTATTCTTTTCTCCAAAAGAAGTGTTGAACTTCTCCGACGGGAGGAACAGTTTTATGAAAAATAAAATGTAGCATAGCAATGAAGCAGTAATGAAAATATCTTGAAACATTAACAGGATCTAGAGAGCAAAGTTCTCCAGGTGTTAGTATATCTATGTTTGTTTTGTTTTTGTTTAATATTCGTAAGGAAATCATGTAGATCTTCCCATGCATATTCTGAACAGCTTAATGTAACAAACCAAGTGGGTGGGCCAAGGTTTCTTATTATGCAACGTACATCTCCGTGACATAGAACCAGTACTCTTTCGTACCACGCATGTTTCCTAACAGATTTGTAATGCTTGATTGGAAAACTTCATCTTTTTCTTGCACTTTTGTAGTAATTGCGTAACTGACATATTTTGAAAGTGGGTTCCTGATATTAATGTGTGTGCAACTCCGTAACATAGAGTTGCTAGTTCACTTTCAAAGATATGATATGATATGATAGGTTATTTATAACACGCATAATACCCAGAGGTTTCTAAGCGCGGACCCAGGGATCGAACCTGTGTCGCTCCGTGTCATCTTGTTTCCAAGTTGAGCACGCTGCCACTGAGCTGTCCTCCTGGGTCAGAGTAGGTGGAATATGTATTCCACATTTTGTCTAAATCTTTGATCTTCAGAATACATTCGTAATGAGCGGTATTCTGATGCTGTTATCTGAGTGGGTCTATCATCATACCTTCCTCCTTTGCCAGTAGGAAAACAAAGGAAAGGCACGTGCTTCTATACTTTTTTTCCATATGCTGATTGGTGATCCTTTTGTTTGTCGCATTTGGTACGTTTCTAGTGCATCATCTATGGTGTTTTTAGAGTATAATGGATGAATTGTATAATGGTCTAAAATATTGGATATTGTAGCAGGATCTAGAAGTTCAAATTGACCAGTTTCTGGTGACTCTTGTATTATTTTAGTTGTTTCTCTTAAGATTTTTTAATATTTATTTCTTAGTAGTATTCATTATTGTCTTTTAGATATTGCAAGGCTTGTCTAACTTTATGTAAATCTACCAGTTGTTGCCATTTTTTTTGTCTTTTGTAGGTACACCATTTACTAAGACAATTAAAGATTGTTCTATTGGACGTTGCACTCCCAGAGTGTGCACATTTTCTTTTAGATCTAATGGTAAATATACAACTTTGCCGTGAATGCCTTTCACCAATTCAGAGGGAGGTAATTTTGCTGTTTTTGGTTGAAGGTGTATTATTGCTTGGAATGGGTGTACTGTTTGAATTATGATGCTCTCATATAAATTGAGTTGTTGCAGGGGTTTTGGTAGAGGGAATAATTCCAAATTATTTGTGATAGCACGTGAAGGAGTTTGATTGTTGTCAACTTTGTAGTGCAGTAACTGCAAACTGTTAAGGGGTCAGTTATTTCGTATTTGTTTTCTGCAATAAGGTAGAGAGCTATTTCAAACCATTTTGAATCTTCATTGTCTTCTATTGTTCATGTTATGTCTATAGTTTTTGTGTTACTTTTATAAAAAGTTCTGCGGAAACACACACATACATGGTTTGGTATTTCAGCGGATGTACTTTTGAATTTTAGTATTTCTTTTTTGTATGTGTGTAGTAGACGGTTGCCATGTGCAGAATTGTTGGTAGTCTGTTGTAAAGCTATTGCATTTTGAAAGTGGTTTTCACTTTCAAAATATTTACTCTGGATATGGTTTATTTCTTCGAGTAGGTCTTTGGCTGCACCATGTAGGAGATTGTCATTTGAATTGGCTCGTGCTAAAGCAGGACTTTTAGCATAGTACAGTTTATAGACTAGATTTCTTATAGTTGAATGAAGTGTTGATATCATTTTGATATGATGGAAGCTGCTTTTGCAAATAGGTCCTGAAATGCAGGCCAATGAATGTCCTTAGATCTAATGGTAAATATACAACTTTGCCGTGAATGCCTTTCACCAATTCAGAGGGAGGTAATTTTGCTGTTTTTGGTTGAAGGTGTATTATTGCTTGGAATGGGTGTACTGTTTGAATTATGATGCTCTCATATAAATTGAGTTGTTGCAGGGGTTTTGGTAGAGGGAATAATTCCAAATTATTTGTGATAGCACGTGAAGGAGTTTGATTGTTGTCAACTTTGTAGTGCAGTAACTGCAAACTGTTAAGGGGTCAGTTATTTCGTATTTGTTTTCTGCAATAAGGTAGAGAGCTATTTCAAACCATTTTGAATCTTCATTGTCTTCTATTGTTCATGTTATGTCTATAGTTTTTGTGTTACTTTTATAAAAAGTTCTGCGGAAACACACACATACATGGTTTGGTATTTCAGCGGATGTACTTTTGAATTTTAGTATTTCTTTTTTGTATGTGTGTAGTAGACGGTTGCCATGTGCAGAATTGTTGGTAGTCTGTTGTAAAGCTATTGCATTTTGAAAGTGGTTTTCACTTTCAAAATATTTACTCTGGATATGGTTTATTTCTTCGAGTAGGTCTTTGGCTGCACCATGTAGGAGATTGTCATTTGAATTGGCTCGTGCTAAAGCAGGACTTTTAGCATAGTACAGTTTATAGACTAGATTTCTTATAGTTGAATGAAGTGTTGATATCATTTTGATCTGATGGAAGCTGCTTTTGCAAATAGGTCCTGAAATGCAGGCCAATGAATGTCCTTAGATCTAATGGTAAATATACAACTTTGCCGTGAATGCCTTTCACCAATTCAGAGGGAGGTAATTTTGCTGTTTTTGGTTGAAGGTGTATTATTGCTTGGAATGGGTGTACTGTTTGAATTATGATGCTCTCATATAAATTGAGTTGTTGCAGGGGTTTTGGTAGAGGGAATAATTCCAAATTATTTGTGATAGCACGTGAAGGAGTTTGATTGTTGTCAACTTTGTAGTGCAGTAACTGCAAACTGTTAAGGGGTCAGTTATTTCGTATTTGTTTTCTGCAATAAGGTAGAGAGCTATTTCAAACCATTTTGAATCTTCATTGTCTTCTATTGTTCATGTTATGTCTATAGTTTTTGTGTTACTTTTATAAAAAGTTCTGCGGAAACACACACATACATGGTTTGGTATTTCAGCGGATGTACTTTTGAATTTTAGTATTTCTTTTTTGTATGTGTGTAGTAGACGGTTGCCATGTGCAGAATTGTTGGTAGTCTGTTGTAAAGCTATTGCATTTTGAAAGTGGTTTTCACTTTCAAAATATTTACTCTGGATATGGTTTATTTCTTCGAGTAGGTCTTTGGCTGCACCATGTAGGAGATTGTTATTTGAATTGGCTCGTGCTAAAGCAGGACTTTTAGCATAGTACAGTTTATAGACTAGATTTCTTATAGTTGAATGAAGTGTTGATATCATTTTGATATGATGGAAGCTGCTTTTGCAAATAGGTCCTGAAATGCAGGCCAATGAATGTCCTTGCAGTGCTGTGTATTTGCGCACTGGACAAATATCCATAGTTTGCAGCAGTTTTATTTTGATTTAATCTTTGCCTTTCACATACTGATTGAGGAACTGGCGTAAAGATTTGAAATTTTTTTGGCAATGTTACACATTGACGTGCATGACCATTTGTATACTGGACGTTCTGGTTCAGTCAAATGGAGAATTGATTCTGAGTTCTTTGTATACATTTTTGTAAGCAGTATTTCTTGTTCCATTATGGTATTATTATGTTTTTAATAACCTCGTCCACTGCTATGGATGCCAATTGTGTTTGTTTGATTTTGTTTGTATGCTTCTTCATTGAAATATGGTTCTGTGCTTTTTTTGTTGACATTCCGTTTATTGAGAAGCTTATTTTGTAATTTAGTACTTAGTTTTGTTAGTGGTTTCATTCTGTTTAACACTAAAATAAATAACTTTCTTTCGAGAAGGATTGCACTGTCTATCAAAGCTTCTAAGATTAATTGTCTACGGTAGTTTTTAAGGGTTGTGCATGATTTGTCTCCTGATTTCATAAGATTCTGAAGGACTCTGTGGTGGAATATTTTTGTTAATATACTTTTTTTGGTATGGTTACTTCCTGCTATATCAAGATTTATAGGTGCAGTTTTAGCAGTAGTGGTACCTGTATTTCTGTTAATCATTTTCTGTTTTCTTTTACATTTTGATAGAGGAGGCAAAGTTTCTGTACTGGAAGATTGTTTAGTTTTGCTAAATGACTGTATTAGCTGTTTTGTTTGAACTTTTTGTACAAACTCTGCTAGAGATGGATGCTTATTTTGGACATTTTTATTTTCATTTGCTCTATTTCTGCATTGCTTTCTATGGACTTGCTTTCTAGTAGGCATTCTGTGGGGACTGTTGAAACAAAGAAATAGAAGGCATGGGTTGGGTTGTTGTGCAATGTGTTGTGCTGTATGCATGAGTGTTTGAGTATGATTGTAAAGATGTATCTGGTGGTGTGTGATTGTGTATTGGGCAGCTACAATTAGTTGGGAAGGCTACGCTTCTATTTGTGTTTTACTATACTGCGGTTCAGATGACAGTAAAACGTGAGCTAGTGGTGAGGATAAGCAATGATAGTAAATCAAATGGTATAAAATGAAATTTATTCTTTGTTTTGTAATACTAATATTCTAAGGGCTGAGTTATGTTATTTGTGCTCTGAAAAAGAGGGATTTGTGTGCCATTCTGCGTGCTAATCCCTGTTTAATAAATGGTGATTTGTGGGTAGAATAGTACACACATTTTTGTTTTTTTGGTGCACAAATTACATGAATCACTCTCACAGTGTGTTAGAGTAATATATGTTAATAACAAAATGATAAATATAACACGTTAAATCATAACAGTAACAGTGGAAACAATTTAAAATTGAGAATCAGACCAAGAAAACAGTAAGTAGACCAATTAAAGTGAAGGGAAGAAGGTGAGTAGTGCAGTAGAAGTGAGAGGGAAGGGTGGGGAAGAGGAGGAGGAGGGAAACGGATGGGGTTAAAGTTGAGAAAGGGGGAGAGGGAAGGGGAGGGAGATGATTAAGGAGATAAGGCAAGGGGGAGGGTGAAGAAGGTGGGAGGGGTTTCATGTTGGGGAATGGAGAAGGAGAGATTTGAGGAATGTGTAGAATGAGGAAAAGTTAGAAATACAGCAGAGTGAGAGAGGTAAGGAGTTGCAGTGCAGGGGGCTAAGAGATGAAAGGAGCAGAAATGGGGTGTGGTATAAGGGGAAGTAGGAACAGTGAGAAGAAAGTGGCCAGCAGAGTGAAGGGAGTGGGAAGGAGTGTAAAAAGAGAGGAGGGAGGAGAGATAAGGGAGAGCAAGATTGTGGAGAGATTTAAAGGCTAGGCAGAGAAAGTATGGTAGTATTGTACTTACTCTTTTTTGTGGAATGAGCAGGTTTCTTTGTAGTTGGTGTTTGTAGTTCAGATGTTGCTGTTTTCCAGGAGAGTGATATTCACTGTAATTGTAAAAGAAAGAAGTTAGTAATTTTGTGTGTTTATAGCAGTGATGATAATTGAGAGATTCATTTTTTATGTTTTTGTAGTAGTATTCTTGTTTGATATCTGAACATTGTGTATGCATGCAGTTTCATTAGACTATGTGCAGCCTTCATATTCCATTTACAATATGTTAGTTCAACATGCTTTGCAAATGAGTAGAATATTAAGTGCATGAAATTCACTTGCTTTTTTAAAGCTGTGTTATAGGAGAAAGAAGAAATGTTGATATATTTATTTTGCAATTTTTATAAGGTAAATGGCAGAAACTGTATAGAAAAGTATGGAATGTATGCATGTGTGAAGGTGTGGTTAATAAAGTAGAAGGATATAATTTACAGGTATTGGTGTTATTGCAGCTGGGAGCTTTTCAATGATAGTGTCTATGTGTGTGAGTGTATGGAGATGTATGACCTTTTACTGGCTGTGAATAATTTTATAATACACTAGTTTTCCCATTATTATATTGTTATTTCTCCCATCTTCTAATATTATAATTTTTTAGATTGTTGTGTGTGTAAAAAAAAAATGGATAGCAGACAGGTTTGGAAGTGACAGTTGATTATATCAGATGCGAAAAATGACAGTAAGTTCCTTTTATAGGTTATACAGTTTAAGTGGCAGTTACTCTGTTTATATGCATTTATAGGAGTTGTACATGTACTGTGCATAAAATATGCATACCTGTAGTTTGTATTCATGCATGTGGATATGCATGCAGCTGCAAGTAGAAATCTTGGTGACTTGTAGAACAGTTTTTATAGTAGGTGCTTTCCAATGACAAGAGACTTGTACTCAGAGTGATCACCAGTACATTTGAAGTGCTGAACTCTGATGATGGAGTTTGATGTAGAGGGTGTTGATGTGATTGGTGGATGGTTGTGTGACTGGTTAGCTCTATCCAATGAGGGAATGCACAGAGAGTGAAGTGGAAATGGTAGAAGGACTGTGTAAGTAATGATATGTCTGCAGACATGTCGGTAGTCCACGGACATCGCGTATTACATACAGGGACTTTGGGGTGGAGAGGCATGTAAATGAGAGTGAGCAGAGCAATTGATTGGTTAGTAAAGTTTAGTGGGTGTGTTGTGTAAGTAGAGAGTTTGTCAGAAAGTCTTTTTCCTGAGAGAAGAATAGTTATCTATGGCTGTGTGTTTCAGAAAACAGATTGTGTGGATTTTGGGAGACTCATGGACACATTGGTTGGAGGTGCATGCAGAACACTGTGGAGTAGCTGCATATCTTGGACTCTCTCGTGTGGAAGTGCACTGGCATGGAATGTGCAGAATGAAGTGGCTAGACTTGCTACCTCTCTGTGCTAGTTTGGAGACAGAGCATCATCCAGACATAATTATAATTCATTGTGGAGGGAACAGTTTGGGACATGTGTCAGGAATTTATTTGCAATTTGCGATGAAAGAAGGACTTGGGAAGGTCATGGACATGTTTTAAAATTCCCAAGTAATATTTTCTCGTATTGCGTAGAGGCAAATGTGGCTGAGTTCTTCTTCATTTGGTCCACAAATGGAGAAAGTGAGGCGCAATGTCAATAAGGCTGTTTGTGCCTTTCTAAGAGATGTTGGCATGTCCTCTTTTCACAATGAAAATATTATGTTTCATAGTACATACATTTTTCGTAGAGATGGAGCGCATTTTACTTATGCTGATAACGAGATTTTTCTGAGAAATGTACAAAATGCATTGCGTCCTTTTGTGGAATTACAGCCATATTTTTTGCAGTAGGTGTTGACTATTTCAAGTTTTTCAAATACAAAAAAACACCACCAAAAGGTTCTTTTCAGAGCCACCACTTCCTCCCAGAGAAAAGTGCAATGATTTTGATAGGGCAGCACCCCAAAATTCAGATGTTCGCGAACTGTCTGTGGACTTCAAAAAACTGCACCGGGCCCTGCTCCATTTATTAGTCACTTCTATTTTTAGACTGTGAAGGGCGTCTCTGAAAAGAGCCTTTTTTTATTTTTGTTGTTTTATATTTTTGTTTTGTTATTTACACACAACACACTAGGAGAGGAGGGGAAAGGAGGGTAAGAAGGGGGACACCAACCACGGGGATAAGAAAGGGCGGGTGGAGAGAGGAAGATGTAGGGTGGGCCTTACTTAGGTAGTGGGCAGGTCTTCTTGTGCTCCTAGACCGTAGTCTTGAAAGCACTTCGAAGTCTCTCCCTCCTGCAGAGTACTGCGTTGCAGTACATACACAAAACTGTGACCCTCGAAAGGTAAGAGTCATCAGCATTGTGAATGGCCTGTGAGGCAGCTGCAGTGATGCGCTCTCCCACAGGAGTGTTTTTTGTGGTGAGAGGAGTGGAAACGGAGGATGAAGTAGAGGAACTCAACCTACTATGATCCTCGCAAGGTACAACCTTGCGAACGGCCCCACCATGTAATGACTTTAGGTGTCACTTCATAGTAGTCGTGACAAAGCTGTATGAACCAGGCCTCCTGCGACTCAGCACCATTTTGCATTGGTTGCAGGTGACTTTGTTCGCACGCGCCTTGGGTACATTACCATTAATGCTAAATAACCACCACACCCAAGACTCACGGCGAGTGCTTGTAGTAGGGACTTCCACTACCTCATCCTCGTCATCTTCATCCTCCTCTGCATCCTCATGCCTGTTCCACTCTTCAGGCCCTTGGGGAGGTGGAGGTGGTGGAAGATTGGCAGCAAAATACCAGCCAAAGTAGACAATGCTTTGTCAAATAGCCAAAAGCACTATGAGGATGAGCTCTGGGATGTGGCCTTTTATAGGGGTGCGTGTGCACGCTCTGCGGACACCCGCGTTTCCGCGGACAGATCGAACGTCCCAAAAAGGCTCAAAAAAGTTCCAAAAAGTATGTAGAGAGTCAGAGTGATTGTCTGCGACATGTGCTATGGTGAATGTGTACTATAAAATACTGTGGATAGCCTGAAAATGCACTTTAGATATGTTCGGGGACCCGGACATTGTCCGCAATTTAGAACACACGATCAGCGTGGGTGCGGTCACATGACGGCGTCACGAACATGTCCATGAAGGGAATTGGTGTCCGCAGTACATCAAATACATGGGAACGGTTGATCAGATGTGCGCAGGTGTTCTAGGGACAGTGTTCGGGTCCTGAAATTAGTTAAAAGTGTGACACAAGTGACGCAAGTGACGCAAGTGACGGACAGGTACAATGTTCTGAAAAGTTACGGGTGTGGTGCTCATGTGCGAAGATGTTCTTTAGGCAGTACGGACAGGTAAAGTGTCCTTAGAAACCCCCTATTTTACATTAGATGCGGACAACCTGGACATCAATTATGTTCTTAGTACAGTTCCCATTTGCCTACGAACAATATGGACATGTATAGTGTCTTAGGAAACCTCTATTTTGGTCAATTGCGGACATCCCTGACACCGACTGTGTTCTAAGAACAGTTCTATTTACTTGCGAACAATACGGACAGGTATAGTGTCCTTAGGAGACCTCCATTTTGGGTTTTATGGACATCCTGGACACCGATTGTGTTCTTAGAACAGTTTCAACTTGCCTGCGAACAGTACGGACAGGTATAGTGTCCTTAGGACACCTCCGTTATGGGTTTTTTACGGACATCCCGGACATCGATTGTGTTCTTAGAACAGTTTCAACTTGCCTGCGAACAGTACAGACAGGTATAGTGTCCTTAGGACACCTCCATTTTGGGTTTTGCAGACATCCCGGTCACTGAGTGTGTTCTTAGAACAGTTTCAACCTGCCTGCGAACAGTACGGACAGATATAGTGCCCTTAGGACACCTCCATTTTGGGTTTTACGGACATCCCGGACACCGAGTGTGTTCTTAGAACAGTTTCAACTTGCCTGCGAACAGAACGGACAGGTATAGTGTCCTTAGGACACCTCCATTTTGGGTTTTTACGGACATTGGTATATAGAGAAGTGTCTACCAATAGTATCACTATCTTCAGACATTTCCTCACATAGGAAATTCTCATCAAGCCACTCCAAAGTACTGGACATTTCTGTGAAAAAAGAATTATATTACTTTTATTGTATCTAATACAGACATTTTAGAAATATATAAGAAAAATGAAGTACACATACAGGCCAATTCATGGAATTAATGTGCGCCGAAAAGTCCGGCGCAGAGGTGCCAAAACGTGCGATTCGCAGTAAAAGTGGGAAATTCCAGTGCAACTGCGTAAATCGCAGGGAAACCAGCGCACATCGATTCATGAAAGTCTGTGCGCAAGAAAAATATTCGATGTGCGCTGAAAAAGTGTGCAGCGCACGCCGGCGCACAGGTCATCCAATGGCGTGCGCCACGGCCGCTGCAAAATCGCACATAGCGCGGTGCACATTACAAAAGTAGGCGGAACACAGGGCGTAACACTCGGAATGGGGAACAACGCGTGAAAATATGGGCGTCACGGGGGAAGTACAGGAGGCAAGTGCGCGGAACGCCCACACACTCGCCTACAACTCGTGTTCATGGAATCGAATAGGGCAAACCAGCGCACGGTCAAAGACTCGCACAGGGCCAAACAAGTACGCCACAAGAAAGCAGGCGGTAGCGTCCCTGCGCATGAAATAAATGTACGCCAAAATGTGTGCTAACAAAAAGCACCCATATACAGCTATGATGAATGATCCATGCAGTGGCCCTCTAGGACAAATGAGGTGCAAAGGGGTACCGACAAACATGGACACCCGCTGTGTGAAAAATAGCGTGTGCGTGTATTACGGGGTTCGCGGGAAGTTTCCCACGCGAATTAGCAGGGTACGTGTATTTCGGTGTGCGCGTGAAGTTCCACACGCAATTTCAGCAGGGTACGTGTATTTCGGTGTGCGCGTGAAGTTCCACACGCAATTTCAGCAGGGTACATGTACTCCGGGTGCGCGGGAAATTCCACACGCGAATCTAGCAGCCTACGTGTATTTCGGGGGTGCCGGGGAGACCCACACGTGAATTGGCCATGTGGGTCCTCCCAGCTGTTCCCTCTACACCCTCCACAGCCCCTGCAGGCTGCCCACACCACAGGGGACTACCCTGCACCCCTGCACATGTCCCGCAGGAAGCCCATCCACCACGGCAATGCCCCCCAGCCAACCCACATGTCACCTTGCACTACTGCCCACCAACGCATGTCTCCCAGCACCCCCACCCCCCAGCATCCAGGGGCACCCTCCACCAGGCCCCCACTCATGTCTCCCTGCACCCCCACCCCCCAGCACCGTAGGGCACCCTCCACCAGGCCCCCACTCCTGTCTCCCTGCACCCCCACCCCCCAGCACTGTAGGGCACCCTCCACCAGGCCACCACTCCTGTCTCCCTGCACCCTCACCCCCCAGCACTGTAGGGCACCCTCCACCAGGCCCCCACTCATGTCTCCCTGCACCCCCACCCCCCAGCACTGTAGGGCACCCTCCACCAGGCCCCCACTCATGTCCCCCACCACCCCCACCCCCCTGCATCCAGGGGCACCCTCCACCAGGCCCGCACTCCTGCCCCCCTGCACCCCCACCCCCCAGCAGTGCAGGGCACCCTCCACCAGGCCCCGACTCATGTCCCCCTGCACCCCCACCCCCCTGCATCCAGGGCCACCCTCCACCAGGCCCCCACTCATGTCCCCCTGCACCCCCACCCCCCTGCATCCAGGGGCACCCTCCACCAGGCCCCTACTCCTGTCTCCCAGCACCCCCACCCCCCAGCACTGTAGAGCACCCTCCACCAGGCCCCCACTCCTGTCTCCCTGCACCCCCACCCCCCAGCAGTGCAGGGCACCCTCCACCTGGCCCCCACTCCTGTCCCCCTGCACCCGCACCCCCCTGCATCCAGGGGCACCCTCCACCAGGCCCCCACTCATGTCGCCCTGCACGCCCACACCCCTGCATCCAGGGGCACCCTCCA
This sequence comes from Ambystoma mexicanum, assembly GCF_040938575.1. Lineage (NCBI taxonomy): Eukaryota > Metazoa > Chordata > Amphibia > Caudata > Ambystomatidae > Ambystoma > Ambystoma mexicanum. Next base: position 836,238,982 of record NC_090935.1, on the reverse strand, counting down.
CCAGGCCCCCACTCCTTTCTCCCAGCACCCCCACCCCCCAGCACTGTAGTGCACCCTCCACCCAGCCCCCACTCCTGTCTCCCTGCACCCCACCCCCCTGCATCCAGGGGCACCCTCCACCAGGCCCCCACTCATGTCTCCCTGCACCCCCACCCCCCAGCACTGTAGGGCACCCTCCACCAGGCCCCCACTCCTGTCTCCCTGCACCCCCACCCCCCAGCACTGTAGGGCACCCTCCACCAGGCCACCACTCCTGTCTCCCTGCACCCCCACCCCCCAGCACTGTAGGGCACCATCCACCAGGCCCCCACCCATGTCCCCCTGCACCCCCACACCCCTGCATCCAGGGGCACCCTCCATCAGGCCCCCACTCCTGTCTCCCAGCACCCCCCCAGCACTGTAGGGCACCCTCTACCAGGACCCCACTCCTGTCCCCCTGCACCCCCACCACCAGCAGTGCAGGGCACCCTCCACCAGGCCCCCACTCATGTCCCCCTGCACCCCCACCACCCTGCATCCAGGGGCATCCTCCACCAGGCCCCCACTCCTGTCTCCCAGCACCCCCACCCCCCAGCACTGTAGGGCACCCTCCACCAGGCCCCCCACTCCTGTCCTCCTGCACCCCCACCACCCTGCATCCAGGGGCATCCTCCACCAGGCCCCCACTCCTGTCTCCCAGCACCCCCACCCCCCAGCACTGTAGGGCACCCTCCACCAGGCCCCCCACTCCTGTCCCCCTGCACCCCCACCACCCTGCATCCAGGGGCACCCTCCACCAGGACCCCACTCATGTCCCCCTGCACCCCCACCCCCCCTGCATCCAAGGGCATCCTCCACCAGAACCCCACTCCTGTCCCCCTGCACCCCCACCCCCCAGCAGTGCAGGGCACCCTCCACCAGGCCCTCACTCATGTCCCACTGCACCCCCACCCCCTGCATCCAGGGGCACCCTCCACCAGGCCCCCACTCATGTCCCCCTGCACCCCCACCCCTCTGCATCCAGGGTCACCCTCCAGCAGGCCCCCACTCCTGTCTCCCATCACCCCCACCCCCAGCACTGTAGGGCACCCTCCACCAGGCCCCCACTCCTGTCCCCCTGCACCCCCACCCCCCCAGCAGTGCAGGGCACCCTCCACCAGGCCCCCACTCCTGTACCTCTGCATCCCCACCCCCCTGCATCCAAGGGCACCCTCCACCAGGTCCCCACTCATGTCCCCCTGCACCCCCACCACCCTGCATCCAGGGGCACCCTCCACCAGGCCCCCACTCATGTCCCCCTGCACCCCCACCCCCTTCATCCAGGGGCACCCTCCACCAGGCCCCCACTCATGTCCCCCTGCACCCCCACCCCCTGCATCCAGGGGCACCCTCCACCAGGCCCCCACTCATGTCCCCCTGCACCCCCACCCCCCTGCATCCAGGGGCACCCTCCACCAGGCCCCCACTCCTGTCTCCCAGCACCCCCACCCCCCAGCACTGTAGGGCACCCTCCACCAGGCCCCCACTCCTGTCCCCCTGCACCCCCACCCCCCAGCAGTGCAGGGCACCCTCCACCAGGCCCCCACTCCTGTACCCCTTCACCCCCACCCCCCTGCATCCATGGGCACCCTCCACCAGGCCCCCACTCATGTCCCCCTGAACCCCCACGCCCCTGCATCCAGGGGCACTCTCCACCAGGCCCCCACTCCTGTCCCCCTGCACCCCCACCCCCAGCACTGTAGGGCACCCTCCACCAGGCCCCCACTCCTGTCTCCCAGCACCCCCACCCCCCAGCCGTGCGATTTGCCTGGGTATGTGTATTCCAGGTGTGCGCGGGTAGTCTCACATTCGATTCCATCAGGGTACGTGTATATGGGTCCGCGTGAACTTCCACACGCGATACCAGCAGGGTACGTGTATTACGGGGTTCGCGGGAAGTTCCACACGTGACTGGGCCTGTGAGAGTGGGGTACGTGTATTACAGGGGTGGGCGGGGATATTTACTCGCGACTGGGCCTGGGAGAGCGTGTTACGTGTATTTCTGGGGTGGGCGGGAAGATTTACACGGTCGCCTACAACGCGCCAAAAAATAAAAGGTCCAATCCTGAAACACGTACGCCAGCATGAAGCAGGTGCACGTCCCGCGCAGCATAAAAGAGTGCGCAAACAACAAACAAGCTCAGACGCCAGGATGAATATACCGTTCCTAGCAGCAGTGGCCGTGGGATACCGCAGGAGGAGGAGAAGGATAGTCAGGGCCAGAACCTTCACACCCAGAACCAGCCTATTTGGTATGCCTGATGACCAGGTGAATGGGAGGTACAGGTTTCCACCACACATAATACTCGACCTGGTCAGTGAGTGGGAGGATGACCTCACATCACCCACCCTGTGCTCCCAAGCACTCAGCCCCCTGGAGAAGGTCCTCAATGTACTGCACTTCTTGGCTACAGGATCATTTCAGCGGACAAGACAAGTGCCATAGTGGGGGGGGTGACACAGGCCACGCAGTCACGGTGCCTACACCAGGTGTTGGCCATCATCACTGCATGCCCATCAGTCCGCAGGCACATATACTGGCCCAGAACACCTGCAGAAAGGCAGGCTGTCAGCCAGGATTTCTACTGGGTGGCACAATTCCCCAAAGTGCTAGGTGCCATTGATTGCACCCAAGTGGCTCTACGTCCCCCCAGGGCATCTGAGCACATCTATAGAAACCGCAAGCACTGGCATTCCATCAGCGTTCAGGTAGTATGTGATGCAAAGGGATTCATCACCTCTGTATATGCCAACTATCCAGGGTCCACCCACGACAGCTTCATTTACAGGATGTCAACCCTAATCCGGGACATGGAAGCTGGGCGGCATGGCGATGCATGGCTGCTTGGTGAGTAGAAATGCCACAGCACACGCATGCATGACAGATACAGAGTAATGCCAATACCCCACTAATGATCCCCATCACCACCTCCCCAGGGGACAGTGCCTACCCTCTGAGCACACACATGATGACGCCAATTCGGAACCCCATCACGCCTCCCGAGGTAAGATACAACACAGCCCATATTGCAACACGGGGCATAGTGGAGCGCACATTCGGAGTGCTCAATCACGCTTTCGCTCCCTTGACAGTTCTGGTGGGCAGCTGTTATACGCTCCCCCAGTAGTGTGCAGGATCATATTGGCAGCATGTGTCCTGCACAATGTTGCAACACGCCAGGGCCTGGCTGTGGACATGGTGGTGCCCCCATATCCCCAACCACATGCACGCCTGCTGCACATGGGAGGGGAAAGGGCACAGGGTGAGGCAGCCCGTACGCAGCTGGTGGCTAATTACTTCACATAGAAAGCACACCCCTGTGGAGTGCACACAGCCCTGGCACATACCATCTGACAATCAATGATGACTCAATCTGACAATTCTGATGAATTAAGGGACAGTCAACTGTCAGAACCATGGCAGCCTGAGATTGTTCATCTGGAAGTGTCACAATGTGTGCATCCCTACCTACACAAACACCACCAATGCAGTGTCATCAAAAGACACACTTACATGCAGCAAAAATGAATACCCACTTGCACAATACAACATGAGAACAGTGCCATGTCACCCAACCCCTCCCCGGCACGCCACACAACACACCATGGCATGTCATGCAATGTGAGAGCAAACAAATTAATCCCCACAACATGACCCAAGTGTCACCAACTACAGTGTCCCTAATGGAAACTGGCCACACATGAAATGCTCACAGTAATGCAGGACCAACAACACACATTACCAAATACTTACCAAGAATACCAATCACCTACACAACCTCCAACCTACCATAAACATGATAGTACAGACTTAAAAAATTGGTAACCTCACTACCTGATAATGCCAGCCCTTCGAACACTTCCAACTATACAGTGTTAGCGCCATGCAAAAGTGTAGGTGCACTGCTTACAACATGGACTCCAGTTCCAAAGTAGACCCCCTTGTGAAGACATGAGAAATGGACCTGCAAATTAGGAGGATGAGATGGATGCAGAGGCACATATCAATACACCATGCAGTGTACAATACAACAACAATATGCACTAGGAATGTATTCACAGTATTGACTACAGACTGCCCACACATCAAATGGGAGTCCAACGTCACCGTGTAAGTCAATGTCAGTTGGGCACACCCTTTGCAAGCCCATGGAAACGGGAAGCAGGAGGGGTGTTTGTCACACAAACCCAAGCATCTGACCCAAATTCAGGACAAGCCTGCATGTGCCCAGCCACAATACAGCGTATGCCCACGGGAGCCACACAAGGCAACACACTGTCCAAAAAATCAAGAATAAAAAAAAAAAAATCTAAAATCAAAAATCAAAAATGGCCATGAATAGGCTCAGGGGGGGGGGGTGGTGGGGGAGGCCACCCAGGAGGTCCGAGGACAGGGTGCACACCAAAACCCACCTGTGTGGATCTTGTGAAAATAAAACACCTCCATGGGCTCATGGCATGCACGGCTACCCTATTGTGGGAGAATCGCTGCTGTCGCTCTCCTCACCCTCTGCAGCTGCATCAGGAGGTGGTGGCACTATGGGAGGCAGCCCACGCAAAGCCCTAGTCTGGTCCTCCATGGAAGCAAGCATGCAGGTGTGGAAGGTCTGGTTCTGGAGGATAATTGTGCGGAGGTCTCCATGCAACAACTCACGGGATGCCTGGACCTCCTCCCTAGTTGGCTGCATCTCAGCTGAGAGCGTACGTGTGAGCCGCTCCAGCTGCTGTTCTGTCCTCGTGTTAGCTGAAGCCTCAAGCTCAACCAGAGTTGCCCTGAGCTGACAGAGTTCCACCCTCAGGGCTTCCCTGTGGCCCTGTGACTCAATAGAAATGGCTTCCCGCAGAGTCTCCAGTGCCACCCGCCTGTCCCTGTTGGACACCAACATGTCCTCCCTGTGTGACTGGCTAATGGAGTCTGTTGCCTGCTGTAGTTGTTCAATTAGCCTTTCTTGGGGGACAATGGAAGTGGCCACCCTATACATGGCCTGAGCCATCATCTCAGTTGATGCTGCCTGTTGGTTTGCCATACCGTATATGGATTGCTCCCATGCGGTATTGCCAGGTGGCGTACGGCCACCGCGTCGGCGGGCACCACACCTGTCTTGGGCAAGGCGAACTGCGCATTGCTGTGCCGGCACTGCCTGAGGCTGCAGGACTGCATTCCCCCTCTGATCTGCTGGCCCAGGAACAGGATCAGATGTTGCGGAGTGTGACCCTGCATCCGTAACCACCAAAGGCGGACCTACCAACACTGACATCCCCATTGAGGGTTCTACCCCTGGTGCAGGTGGGTTGGACAGTACAGAATCCCTCCCAGAAACACTTACCTGCGACGGCACATAGGTCTCATCATCCGAATCGACATCTGAATAGAGCTAAGGGGAGCTGCACCCAGAGACACCCCTTGAGATGACGGTCTGCAGCAAGTGTGGATTCTCACCCATCACCACACCATGTCCCTCACTGGTGCGTCATCCCCTGCAAAGACATGAAAGAAAAGAAATGGGAACAGGCATTAGCACCATGGAACACAATTAGGGCTGAGAAGCAACAGAAACAGTACTTCATTGACCCATGTCCCACATGACTATAACCCTCCCATGCATGCACTGTCACTGCGTATGAAGGGGAGGCAAATGGCACACATTGGTGACACCAAGATGGAAGACCAACAAATTTGCTGCATGCTGCCTAGCAGTGCCATCACACATTGGCCTGTGATTGGCATGTCCAATACACATACATGACACTAGCCATGTCACACATGTGACAATAGGACTGAGAAATGCCTAGTGAAAGTGGTGGAATGCAGACAATCAGCCTGAATGAACACAGAATAACATGCAACTATGTTGTAGCAAGATGACACTTCAAGGGCAACTGGCGTGAGGTTGGGCTGAATGTCTACTGTTGCCAGAAGGGATACTGCAACACCCTAATCCTGGTGCGCAGAATGTATTGGATGAAGCACATGGGTGACCCAAACCACTCAGGCACACACCCCCTCACCTGGCACTCAATCAGAAGCACTCACACACACACCATGCACATGGATGACACACACATGCATGTGCACTCACCGGACAATGCCTCGTAATCTGGCAGGTCTCCCATGCCTTGGATCTGTTCCTCCGTGACGTAGGTCCCAGCAACATACTCATGTGGAGTGAGTTCTATGTCCTCTGCCGGAGACCCACCTACAGTTACTAGAGTTACGGCATTACTTGAGGCCAGTTTTTTCTTTGCCCTGCGCTTAAGGTCATTCCAGCGCTTGTAGCAATCATTAGCTGTGCGCCTCACGAATCCAAGGGCACTTATGAGTTCCGCAATGGTCTGCCAGTGTGCCTGACGTTGTGCAGGTGTGGTCATGCATCCTGCAGTAATCACCATTTTGCTGTCATATGCGGACACATACTACACAAGTGCATCAAGTTCGGCCTGATTGAAGCTGGGCTTCCCTGGTGGGAAGGACTGTGTAGCCGTGTCTGGGGCATCAACCTGTACTGGACGAGCACTCTTCCTCTTCCGCTTGGAAGGTGGTGGTGATACTGAGTGTCCTACGCCACTCTGGACACTAGGGGCAGGAGCCCCGGTGGACTGTGGACTAGGAGTGTGGGAATGAACACTCACCATGGGACTTGGTGCAGGCATTAACTGAAGTGTGATGTAGTCAGGGGGACCGTCAGCAGGATGGACTAGGACCGACACTGTCCTGGCTGGGAGACTCAGAGCTGGGGTGGATGGAGCCGCAGCTGCCCCTGCAGCCTCTCCACCCTGCCTACTCGGGGCAGCAGATGACATAGCTGTGTTACGCTCACCTGACTCCCACGGAGGCCAGGCCTGGTTTGGAGTGCTGTTGCCTCTTCTATGGTGAAGCACAGGACTCGGAAGATGGACAGGACCGGACCTTCAAATCTGGCTTGTCTGACTCACAGAAATATCCTTCTGTGTGTGAAAAGGGAGTATTAACAATCTGCGCGATAATGTGTAAGCCTCCCACTCCCTTCTCACCCTCCACAAAACCCTTCTGCGATTCCCTGTGAAGTCTCACCTTAGGGTCTGAAAGGACGAGCTCTCCATCCTGCTTCTGATGCAGGGGCGCGTTGTAATCCAGTTACTTCACTGGATCATGGATTGTAGAGAGTTCAAGTTTGCTTGACCTTCCCGTTAAAGTACTGTGAGAATTCTGTTTATAAGTATGAGCCCAAAATAATAATTGTCCGTTGTCTCTATTTCAGGTGCAGAACAAAGATTCCGAGATGAGCAATGGAACCGACAAAGGAAAATCAAGTGAGTTGTTTGATGAGAGGTTCCTTTAGTGTCCTTGCATTAATGCACTAATGCTTGTCTCTTTTTTCCCCATAGGGGCCGGGGTTTGGAAATGCCGGAGATATGGCACCGACCCGAAGTGAAAGGTGCAGTTCCAGTAGATATCAGGTAAGTCTTTAATGAGCGTTCAGGTAATGTCTTAGCATTCGCTCAATAACGCTGATGTCTCTTTTTCCCCTTAGGGGCCGGGGTCCAGAAATGCCAGGATGCGGCACTGACCCGAAATGAAGTGGGAATGACCCAACAGGTAAGTCTTATGATGGCAAATTAAGGTTTTCTTATTCTCTTCCAAAGCTCACCTTTGTTCTTGTCTTTTTCTCACTAGGCGCTGAAATGTGGTTGCGGATCCAGATGGTCGCTGATGAACATGGAGGCGCCTAGTAAAGGTGAGTGGAATGTGGCGCTGCAGCGATCGATGCGATGTGCTTTTAAAATGAATGTCTTCCTTTTCAGGATCTTCGGCGAAATGTCTCCGGAATGTGGATTTAGCAGGTAAGGACTCTTCTTTCACCTATTCTCTTCTCTTCTCCCTTTGCAGGTGTTCCAGGATGCTGGCGGGCGTGGCAGAAGTCAGGATGCAGTAGGAGACACGGTGAGCGTCCAGCTGCTAGATGCAGAACAACGCGAAGCGTGAATTGCTGCTTGGGCGTGGTTTAAATAGCCTTCAAAGTAATTCCAGGTATGTATCCTTCCTCTCAGGTATGTATTCTTCCTCCGGCCACACCCGTGTGGTTAAGTAGTCCCCAAAGATAAAGTAGTCCCATTCAGGCCTCTAGACGGCCCGGATGTTGCAGCATGGTCTGCATCAGGTAAGTTTACACCAAGCACCTTTAAACACAAAGTCATCTTTTATGAGCCTGGCGCCTATGGCGCCAGGACTGTTGTCCAATATGAGCCTGGCGCCAAAGGCGCCAGGACCGAGTCCAAAGGGCCCCTACTTGGGGCTGCTGAGACTTCCCTCAGGGACATGATGTCTGCCTCTGGGGTAGCTGGGCCTGGTCTGGCTCCTTGGAGGTAGGCATCATGACAAGCTGCCCCTGATCCACGTGGGCTGGTGACACCAACGCGCACCGCCACACGTGGCCTAGACCTGCTGACTTGGAAGTCATCCAAGGAGTCACCCTGTGCCAGTTCTGGTGCCACAATGGGCTGGTCCAACAAGGGCTGAGCAGGGATGGTGTCAGCCACGTTACCCTCAACCTGGGGGGGGGCATGGGTGTCCCTGACTGATCACCCACACATGGGGGGCTAGGGGCACCCTGCAAGTCCTGGCCACGTCCCCTACCGTATCCACCACGGCCACCTCTTGTGGCTCGCCCACCTTTGCCACCCTTACCGCGTGCTCACCTCCCAACCATGGCACTGATGTTGTTGTGCGTATGGGAGTTGCAGTAAACTATTGTCCTGGGCAATTGAGGGTCAAAGGGGTAGGGTACTAGATGGAATTCGTACCCTAGTGCTCTAGCAAGGCTGTATGTGACCCTTGGGGGAAGATGACGGGTCACGCAACGCACAGGCACCCAGAAAAAGGGAGATAATGTGCACGCAACCCCTCCTAGACCACGTGCGTGGAAAAAAAAACCTGCACTATGCTGTGGCACCCAGAAACACAAAAGTGAACGTATGCATGTCACACGCAGCCTAGACTGACCTCTGAAGGGGTAGGCAACACACGGGGCAAGCACAGATGTCAAATACGTGCGCGACTCACCGTCTGCCAGGAAATAACACGTGAAAAATACACGCGTGTGCGCGTTGGCAACACCCCCGCCAAAAGAAGAATTGTACGCTGTCTGAGGAGACAGGACAACAGGAGAAGTGAACGCTGTTTGAGGAAACAGGCCCAGGAAAAAGACAAGAAGAGAAAAAGCTGTCAGAGGTAACAGGGAGTACGAACTTGGAACGCCGTGAAGTAAATCACGTGTGAACCGACAAGAAGTACAGATTTCACCCACTCGCTCTCCATGAAAAGCACATAAAAGGAAATGGCGTTCTACACGTACCTTTTAAAGATGCCCACACGTCCAGCGTCACTTCCGCGTGTACGCGCTAAGGCCCCATCCTCCAATTACACGAGCTGACACTCTGACGTGCAGTCATTGGACGTGTAACAAGCACCCGTGTACAGGGAAATGGCCGCGCACGCACGTCACAGATGCGCATACGCGCTGGTGGCCTTTGGGCCAATGAATTTGTGTACGTGTGCTGACGCGCTTACGCGCTAAGGCCCTTTCCTCGAATTACACGCAGACGTGCTGGATTTTCACGTGCCAAATCACTCCTTATCAAGCTGGCCACGCGTAAGCACATGGAAGACCACGCTCCTGCCCAGAAGGCCGAATTACTGCCCCCCAGTGCCCTGAGCACACTCCCACCTGCCATCTGCTGCTGCCTGATTGCCTGCTGCCCACGTGCCCTGCCATTTGCTGCCTGCACATCAGCCAGGGGTGCTGTTGCTGTGACCACCCCTGCTGGAACTGAAGACTCCCGACTGGGATTCCATCGCTCCACAGACCAGCCCCAGGACCCAGTTGCCCACCCACTCCTGCCTCCGGGGTTGTCATGTCGGGCACTGCAACATCTGGCACCACTGACAACCCCCGGCCAGAGAGGCAGAGGGGCACCAGCTTCACTGCCACCGAAGTTGGTGTCCTGGTAGAGCAAATTCTGGGGCAGTATGATGCCCTCTTCGGAGGTTTGCGCGCCGACAACAAAGGATGGACTTGGATCTGGACGGACATCGTGACTGCCATCAATGCGGAGGGGGTGGCAGTCCGACTATTCCATCATGTCAAGAAGCGCTGGGCGGACTTCAGGTCCAGGACCCTGAACAAGGCCCGGCGCCTCTTGAAGGCAGCGGATGCTAAGAGGCGCCGGGGCCACTTGTCGGACTATCAGATGAGGGTCCTGGAACGCATATCCCCAGCGCTCCACGTCCAGGTCCTTGAGAGGCAGACCTGTCTGGAGTCGAGCAGCAAGTGTACATGCATCATGATTGTGTGCTGTGCGTGTGGTGATGTGCCAGTAGTGTGCAGGTTGCACATGTGTTTTTATGGGGCCAAGTATGGGGGGGTGTACAGCGCCGTGAGGCTAACACATGCGAGGGCAGACATGTGTGAGACATGGATGGTGCTTGTGTGTGTAGGCTTGCATGCCAAATGCAGTTGTGTGGGCACACATGTTTGGATGAATGTGTATGTAAGAAGGCATGTTCGAGATGTCACGCATGGATGTTGTTTTCAGCTGCATGTATCAGCACTGTGTACATGTACATGTGTGTGTATTTGACAAGGGTGCAACAGTGATGCAACATGGATGCATGTGACAGCGGGATGTGGAAGCCTGATTGGCAGATGTGACATGGATGCCAATCTGAACACTGCCACAGTTGGCAGAGGTGTACACATGCATGCATGTGTGGTGGTGTGTGTGCATGTGTAGTGCACTCCATGTGTTGCATGTGATGTCTGGCTCACCTTTGCCTGCTCATGCTGTTGTATGGATGGTGCTGGCTGTTGCGATATGGCTGTGGTATGGCTCATGTGTGCAAGTTGAAATTACATGTGTGTTGGCGATTGTGATGCCATGTCTGAGGTTTGCCAATGCCACTCATGTACAACTGTCATGTGTGTATGTGTCCATTGTACAGTGCCCTGATGCCTGTGTTTTATTTCTCCCTGTCTGCAGCGTCAACTTATGAAGAGGGCGGAGAAGATGCTGTGGAGCACAGCGGCGGGGATCGCACCGCCAGCCGGAGACGCAAGGCCCGGCTCCCCTCCCAGGTTGTGATCTCGTCGGGGAGTGAGGAGTCCGGTGCCGCATCCCAGGCCGCAGCTGCTGGGGGGAGGTCCAAGAGGCGGAGGTCGGAGTTGGACTCCTCGGCAGCAGAAGGGGCAGCTGGGACCCCACAGGGCCCAACTGGGGAAGATGTCACAGAGTCATCCAGGTTAGTGGGGGGTTTGGTGGAAGAGGAGGCCGTGCAAGCGACAGAGATGGGGTCTGGAGGTGGGGATTCCACTGGTGCTAGTGGTGCAGTGCAGGACCAGGGACAGGAGGCAGCACAGGCCGCCGCGGAGGTGCCTGTGTGCAATCCTGTCCCTGATCCTGTCACTGCATCATCTTGCACCAGCAGGGATGCCTACGTCCAGACCCGTTTTCAGGCAGGGGATGAGCTCACAACAACTGGCCTCCCTCTGCCTGCGGACGTGGCTATCCAGGTACGGGTTGAGCCTGTCCTGACTGGTGTGGCGTTGCGTCAACGGGCCATGCGAGGTGACTTGCAGTCTTTTCATGAGGAGACTGCACGTCATCTCGAATGGCTCGTTGACCGCGTCGGCCTACTGGGACAGGTCACCCAGGCCGGATTCCTCCCTTTGCTGCAGCTTGCTCCGACCCCCTCCTCAACTGAACACCCTATGCGCCAGTCGTCCTCCGTGCCATCTTCCCACCCATTTGTCACCTGGGTGCCCCGTGGACCTGCCTCTGACGATGCGGCCAGGCTGGTGGAGGAGGCATCCCTGACACAGTCGGGAGTCGGACGTCCAGCAGGGGTGGCCACATCAACGACTGCACCCCACCCGGTAGAGGTTGTGCAGGCAGAAGGAGCCAGGGCACGGGCAGAGGCACAGCAGCATCAGCAACGAGGTGGGAGCCATGATGGCTCGGGGCCTTCAACATCGGAGGGGCAGGCATCGGCCAGAGGGCAGGAGGACCCAGGATGGGAAGTGTCTTCCATGTGGCAGCGGTTGGGCCATGCCATAGATGCGGAGCGGCAGCGGGCGGAAGAGGCACGGCTCACGATGGTCAGGGCGGAGAACTCCATGCGGAGGGCCCTGAGGCGGGCCGTGTGCCTCGAGGCAATCCGCAGGGAGTTGGAGGTGAACATGTCGTCGGCCCTGCGGACCCTCGGGGCCATGGAAGAGGACCGCCTCCAGGACATTGAGCAGGAGTTTGATGATGCCCTGGCCCGGAACATCCCGAAGTGAGCCGTCGGACTAGCCCGCTGCCCTTGTAAATAGTTCTGTAGTTAGTGTTAGGTGTCCTTTGCTTTTTTATATTTTTTGGACCTTTTGGACAATGGGCCACATTTTTGTATATAGTTATTTTTTATTAGGTAGTCTTATTAGATAGGTTTCATTTCTTCTGTTGGGATCATGGACCCTGGATTGTTTATCTGTATATAGTTGACTGTTGGGATTTTTTCTTTTTTCATTTTGATTTTACCCAGGGAGCAATGGTTTTTGGTTTTAATTTTCCATTGGATTTACTTTTGTGAACTGTGACTTTGGACACCTTTCCTTTGGATTATGATTTGTGGTTTTACATTATTTTACGGACATGCTGCTTTTTGTTTTTAATTCACATTTTTGTTTGTTTCTTTTTGATACCATTTATGTTGCTTTTAATACATATTTTTTCATCATACTTCAATGTGTAGTATCGTCTCATTGGTTTCATGCATGTCATGATATGGGTTTTGAAATTCCCTGACACCCATTGTGTGTATGTGAGGGAGATGTGTTCATTTACATACTTGCCTTTGGGGTTGTATCATGTAATTGGCATTTCTAAGTGGGTGGATGCAATGCTTGGGTGGGTGTTTGGCATGTGGAGGCTGCCCACAAGGCCCAGGGATCTAGATTGTGATGACGTGTTGGCTGGGGGACATGTGTGGGGGCCTGCTGGCAGGTGCCCCTGACTGCTGGGGAGTGGGGGTGCTGGGAGACATGAGTTGGACATGAGTGGGGCCTGGTGGAGGGTGCCCCACAGTGCTGGGGGTGGGGGTGCAGGGAGACAGGAGTGGGGGCCTGGTGGAGGGTGTCCCACAGTGCTGGGGGGTGTGGGTGCAGGGGGACATGAGTTGGACATGAGTGGGGGCCTGGTGGAGGGTGCCCCACAGTGCTGGGGGGTGGGGGTGCAGGGGGACATGAGTTGGACCTGAGTGGGGGCCTGCTGGCAGGTGCCCCTGACTGGTGGGGGGTGGGGGTGCAGGGAGACATGAATCGGCCATGAGTGGGGGCCTGGTGGAGGGTGCCCCACAGTGCTGGGGGGTGGGGGTGCAGGGGGACATGAGTTGGACATGAGTGGGGCCTGGTGGAGGGTGCCCTGCACTGCTGGGGGGTGGGGGTGCAGGGGGACAGGAGTGGGGGCCTGCTGGCAGGTACCCTTGACTGGTGGGGTGTGGGGGTGCTGGGAGACATGGGTTGGACCTGAGTGGGGCCTGGTGGAGGGTGCCCTGCACTGCTGGGGGGTGGTGGTGCATGGAGACAGGAGTGGGGGCCTGCTGGCAGGTGCCCCTGACTGATGGGGGGTAGGGGTGCTGGGAGACATGAGTTGGACATGAGTGGGGGCCTGGTGGAGGGTGCCCTACAGTGCTGGGGCGTGGGGGTGCAGGGGGACATGAGTTGGACCTGAGTGGGGCCTGGTGGAGGGTGCCCTGCACTGCTGGGGGGTGGTGGTGCATGGAGACAGGAGTGGGGGCCTGCTGGCAGGTGCCCCTGACTGATGGGGGGTAGGGGTGCTGGGAGACATGAGTTGGACATGAGTGGGGGCATGGTGGAGGGTGCCCTACAGTGCTGGGGGGTGGGGATGCAGGGGGATATGAGTTGGACATGAGTGGGGCCTGGTGGAGGGTGCACTGACTGGTGGGGGGTGGGGGTGCTGGGAGACATGAGTTGGACATGAGTGGGGGCCTGGTGGTGGGTGCCCCACAGTGCTGGGGGGTGGGGGTGCAGGGAGACATGAGTTGGACCTGAGTGGGGGCCTGCTGGCAGGTGCCCCTGACTGGTGGGGGGTGGGGGTGCAGGGAGACAGGAGTGGGGGCCTGGTGGGGGGTGCCCTGCACTGCTGGGGGGTGGGGGTGCAAGGAGACAGGAGTGGGGGCCTGGTGGAGGGTGCCCCTGGATGCAGGGGGGTGGGGGTGCAGGGGGACAGGAGTGGGGGCCTGGTGGAGGGTGCACCACAGTGCTGGCGGGTGGGGGTGCATGGGGACATGAGTTGGACATGAGTGGGGGCCTGGTGGAGGGTGCCCCACAGTGCTGGGGGGTGGGGGTGCAGGGGGACATGAGTTGGACCTGAGTGGGGCCTGATGGAGGGTGCCCCTGGATGCAGGGGGGTGGGGGTGCAGGGGGACAGGAGTGGGGGCCTGGTGGAGGGTGCCCCACAGTGCTGGGGGGAGGGGGTGCAGCGGGACATGAGTTGGACCTGAGTTGGGGCCTGCTGGCAGGTGCCCCTGACTGGTGGGGGGTGGGGGTGCAGGGAGACAGGAGTGGGGGCCTGGTGGAGGGTGCCCCACAGTGCTGGGGGGTTTGGGTGCTGGGAGACTTGCGTTGGTGGGCAGTGGTGCAAGGTGACATGTGGGTTGGCTGGGGGGCATGGCCATGGTGGATGGGCTGCCTGCGGGACATGTGCAGGGTAGTCCCCTGTGGTGTGGGCCGCCTGCAGGGGCCCTGGAGGGTGTAGAGTGAACAGCTGGGAGGACCCACACCGCTTATTCACGTGTAGGACTCCACGGCACCCCCGGAATACACGTAGGCTGCTGGATTCGCGTGTGGAATTTCCCGCGCTCCTTGGAATACACGTACCCTGCTGAAATCGCGTGTGGAACTTCCCGCGCACCCCGAAATACACGTAACCAGGGCAATCGCGTTTGGAACTTCCCGCGCACCCCGAAATACACGTAACCAGGGCAATCGCGTGTGGAACTTCCCACGCACCCCGGAATACACGTACCCAGGGCAATCGCGTGTGGAACTTCCCGCGCACCCCGAAATATACTTAACCAGGTGATCGCGTGTGGAACTTCCCACGCACCCCGAAATACACATAACCAGGGCAATCGCGTGTGGAACTTCCTGCGCACCCTGGAATACACGTACACAGGGCAATCGCGTGTGGAACTTCCCGCGCACCCCGAAATACACGTAACCAGGGCAATCGCGTGTGGAACTTCCTGCGCACCCCGGAATACAGGTACCCAGGGCAATCGCGTGTGAAACTTCATGCGAACCCCGTAATACACGTACCCTGCTGATATCGCGTATGGAAGTTCACACGGAACCATAATACACGTACCCTGATGAATTTGCGTGTCAGACTACACTCGCACCCCTGAAATACACGTACAGAGGCGGATCGCACTGCTGGGGGGTGGAGGGGTGGTAGACAGGTGTGGGGGCCTGGTGGAGGGTGCCCCTGGATGCTGGGGGGTGGGGGTGCAGGGGGACATGAGTTGGACATGAGTGGGGCCTAGTGGAGGGTGCCCTGCACTGCGGGGGGGGTGGGGGTGCTGGGAGACATGAGTGGGGGCCTGGTGGAGGGTGCCCCTGGATGCAGGGGGGTGGCGGTGCAGGGAGACAGGAGTGGGGGCCTGGTGGAGGGTGCCCCACAGTGCTGGGGGGTGAGGGTGCTGGGAGACATGCGTTGTTGATCAGTGGTGCAAGGTGACTTGTGGGTTGGCTGGGGGGGCATGCCCATGGTGAATGGGCTGCCTGCGGGACATGAGCAGGGGTGCAGGGTAGTCCCCTGTGGTGTGGGCTGCCTGCAAGTGCCGTGGAGGGTGTAGAGGGAACACCTGGGAGGACCCACACGGACAATTCACGTGTAGTACTCCCCGCGCACCCCTGAAATACACGTGCCCTGATGGAATCGCGTGTGATACTTCCCGCGCACCCCGGAAATACACGTACCCTGCTGAATTTGCATGTGATACTTACCGCGCACCCCTGGAATACACGTGCCCTGATGGATTCGCGTGTATTACTTCACGCGCACCCCTGATGTACACGTACCCAGGACATTCGCGTGTGAAACTTCCCGCAAACCACTGAAATACACGTTCCCCGCTTGGCGTTTGCTGTTTGGCAGCCCTGTGGACTGGTCCAGGGTTAGCGCAGACATTTGCGATGAATTGGGAATTTTGATGGCTTTTCCTTGCGCGAGGGCGTTCTTGGGGTGTAACTGGCGCTGCTGCAGGGTCGCTGCGCCACTCTGCGCCACGGCTGGTTTTGGAGGCTAAAATCCGTGAATACGCTGTGCGATGAAATTGATTTTTTCACACGCGGCTGGCGCAGTGTATCGCACGGGAACACTGTGCGCCAGCTGCGTGCGCCACTTTTGTGCGAAATTCTATGAATTACCCTGTTACTAGCTTCTGGTAAATTGTGTTCTTACTGGTCTGTAGATCTGCTGTTGCTCCTAGTTGTGCAGGTTTTGTCAGGTAATTTTGTTGAAGGCTATCTTTTTTTATTTTGGTATATTCCATTTAGTACATATGGTATTTAAATGGATGGTTGATGTGTTAGATATATAGGTTCTATTTCTTATTTATTACTACATATAATGTGTTTGTGTGCTGGTTTTTGAACTTGTGCACTGTTCATATGACACTATATAACAATTTAAGATACCCCCTGAGTTTTTGGGTAGTGTTGTTGTTGTCCGCGTCTGTCCGCGGACATACGCACAGTCCGCGGACATCAAAAACAGTAGCTGGGGGTTCAATATGTTCTATGTTACATGTATATAAAGTCAGGGATATTATGGTTAAATTGTGCTACTAAAAACCTATGAAATTCAGTAAAAGAACTTTGTTAAAGGGACATTATAGTTAAGTTGCGCTACTAAAAACCTATCAAATTCAGTAAAAAAACTTTGTTAAAGGGACGTTATGGTTAAGTTGTGCTACTAAAAACCTATGAAATTCAGTAAAAAAAACTTTGTTAAAGGGACGTTATGGTTCCAAGTAAAACCGAAAAACCCCTGAAATTCGTAAATTATGGTAAGCTAAGCAACCATAACTCACGCCACCACCGTGCACTGCTAAGACTAACACCCAGGACATCAAATATGACATCACAAATGTCATTGATGACATCACTGATGACATCACATGTCTGGCTACCTCTTTTTTCCTTTACTGATATATCTAGGGCAGTAACAGTCAGGAACTACTAACAATTCACTCTACTATAGTACAAAGTACTATATTTGTAGACTTATACTTCAAATATGTTCTTACAGTAATTCACTTAGGGTCCACTCAGAGGATATGAAACATATACAAAGGGGAAAACACAGACTTGGAAGACAGCAATGCTTTCTATGTATGAAGATGATTAGTACGGCTATCAACACTGTCTTATAGTTCTGTTGATTTTTTATTACTGTACTTTCCCTGGATATGCTCATATTTGTACACATTGCACGTGCACTACTTTCATTACGGTCTAGTCACAATATGTGATAGTTATACATAGGGAAGTAGTAGCTTTGAAGCCAAGCAATCATTTCTGTGCATGAAGATAATCAGTTAGGTTATGAAGATTGTCGGGTAATACTGCTGTTTTTTGTTTACTTCACTTTCCCTGTATATGCTCTATTCGTATGTGTTGTTGTCTGTTTCTGTTTTGTGTGCAGTAATGTAGTAAGTGGGTTTTATTAGCTACCTATTACATGTTTCACATTATGCAAAACTCTAATAAGAGAAGCAGTTATCATCTCACTATTCAACATGGCAAGATTATGAATATTACACCTTCATCATGTATGCTGCACACACTGCCTATGTTTCTGCATGACTAGCTTAGTATACTGGATATAACTTCATAATAGAATTCTATTTATATCAATGCATTGCTTAATGCACTAATAAGCTCATAATATTTATTCCAATGATCCTTCACACTTTTTTGTCAACATTACAATAAAAATCCCTTCTACAGAGTTTTCATGAAAAGTAAATGCACATGTGATGTCATCCGTGATGTCATCAATGACATTTGTGATGTCACCTTTGATGTCCTGGGTGTTAGTCTTAGCAGTGCACGGTGGTGGCGCGAGTTATGGTTACTTAGCTTACCATAACTTACGAATTTCAGGGGGTTTTCGGTTTTACTTGGACCCATAACGTCCCTTTAACAACGTTTTTTTACTGAATTTCATAGGTTTTAGTAGCGCAACTTAACCATAATGTCCCTTTAACAAAGTTCTTTATATACCATTTCAATTCAGTGATTATTGTGGGTGTTCGTTTATAGTATTTTTTTTATATCTTCGGACAACATTTTAGTGTATCAATTTGCGAATATGCACATTTACATCTCAATTGGTCCTGTATTGGAAATTCATACAGAATCTGTACATCGGATTTTAGACACCACAATGTTCCCCATTTTTAATACTTTTGATTGAGGGTTGTTTGTGATTCAGCTGTTTTTCACTTTAATATTGCTCTTGTGGCTGCTACATGCCAATCGCATTTTAGTAATCAGTCATCTTGTGAGGATAGCTTATGTGCTGACCTTCGTTTTGCCCATTTTGCACATGTATGTCTATACTTTGTTATTGCCACTTTGCACTGTAATGGTAAGTTTACCTGTGCTAGGCTATTGTTAGCACACTTGTGCAAACATTCATGATTTTCATCCTCACACATTATACTAAGGATAGTGGTGCACATTAACGTTCACCTACTTACATCCTTGTTAGGATATTGTATTCAATTCAATAGCATCCCGGCCAGGCAGGCTACCTGCCTCACCATGGGGAACACCAGCCTCTTTTTGAGCCATTTCTTTTTCCATTTGTGCAATTATTTGCTGTGTGACTCACAAAACATCCTATCCAGATGCACCTGAGTTGTATTCATCCATCTTGCACTTTATTCTGACACATTCACGCTTGGTTATCCCCTGTTTCACATGTGACAACCTTTTCAACCTGCTTCTATAGATTGCAGTGGAGACTGGATGCACTCTTGATATGTTCATTACGCAGCATATAGCACTTTGATAAAGCTTGAAAGTTTTGCACCTCTCACTTTCAATTATGTAGAATGTGTTTCTTGCACACTGCTATGTCTTTATTTTTATATCATTTTTTATTGTATTTTATTCAGCGTCATTGTTTGGAAAAATGTAATGCCTACAACAGCCTCGGTTTATTGTTGGATGTTGAATTTGCGATGTCACATATTTTTTAACATTTAAATTTGAGTGTTCATTGAGTCCTGTTTGGGTATAATGGAGCCAATGACCTTTAATATATGTGTCACATTGTCGTTTGGCAATAATTGCTTCAGCATTGTACATCTTAAGATGGCCGACAGGTTGGACACAGTATGGGAACTGCGTAAACCCAGAATAGAAACTGCTGATGGACTTGGTATTTATGTATGTAGATTATACCCATCATTTTGCCGTGTGACCAAGCACCAAGGCAGTGCAAAACACTTTACAATATTTTATCCTGCCTCCCTGACGCCTTTTTGGCTTTAATAAATGCTGTTGCATACTTCACCTTTTCTTACATTTTTTGTGCCTGTCTAAATTTTGTTCAGGAGTGTGGTTCATTCCCGTTTGACATGGGCTGTTTAATATACCACAAGTACCCACACATCTAATTATGGATTCCTTAACCGAAGTAAAATAATTATTATTTAATATTCAACAAGAAGTACAATAAATGAAAAAGGACATTCAAAATTTAAGACAAATCATGGACAATAAAAATTCAGATAAATGGGCAACAGAAGATATATCATGTGTTCCACCCAATATTAAACAAAAACACACAACCTCATCCACACCCAAATAAACCTGTTTTGAACAAACATTGTTTGTATATTTATTTACCTTTTCAAATATGTACACTTATATGTATTATTGATGTATAACAAGTATTTAAAATGTTACAGTAACTGTTTACAAACACTACACTCAATACATCTTAAAAACAAATTCTGCATTTAATTACATTTTTCAAAAATGTTGTCTCGCTGCGGCTACAAAAAATTCCAATAACGTCCCAAATCTTGTAGCCGCGGCTATAAGATCACATGTGTTTCTTTTGATAAACCTATTATAAAATATACATAACTAAATAGATAGAAAAAAATGTACATTAATAGTGTTGCGCATTATAGCGATACTCGCAGGTACAGTTCATCTAACCCATGGCTCGGATCCTCCTCCTCCCCAGTCATTGCTGCATTTAACTGTGTCTTCAATATTCAACAAACCATTGGGTTCTACCGTAGCCGCGGTTATTCATCTATGTTTAAAAGAAAAAATTAATATCCTTTCATCTGGAGAAAAAAATACATAATCAGTTCAAGAACATCCCACTTCATCGGAGCCTACACCAACACCTGGGGTATCAGGAGCTGCAGGAGCAGCGCTAACCAGCAGAACTTTGAGAAGTAAGGCCCAATGGCTATTAGTTGTTTGCTTTTAAAAATAATTAAAGCAATTTTAGCATTTTCTGAGGCATAGCGTGCATCACGCTCTTAATTACATCAGAGGATGTGTTTCTGGCCATAAGAATGGCACTTTCATTATGAGGCAATTTCAGAAGGTTTAAACCTTCCTTGGGATTATTTCGAAATGCGACCAGCATCAACCTTCGTATTGCAAAGCACCTCCAAGATGGATGCCCCACACATGGGCCTGGAGCATTTGTTTGCCTGGGAGCTGCCCCCACTGTGATTGGCTGCCTCCTTCTACAAACAGCCAATGAAAGGTGCCCGCAGGCAAAAGCCAGCCCCTCCTGCAGGCCCTGACTGAGCCTGTCTGGCCCAAGAAGGGCCTCTCCACAAACTATGTCTCGGCCTGCAGACTTGATCCTTGGGCATCCACGCTCCCTGCAGTACTAAAATTTAGTGATGGCTGAACTCCTACATTGCCGCCTCCACCAATCTTTCTGCATATGTTCTCTGCATTCCTTCCCACAACTAACCTACATCTCTTCTCACTGCATTTGTGCCTCCTTTAACCAAAATCGATTTTAGGATGTGTGTAGTTTTACATCTGTGCACCTCTCTTGCATTGCTTTTGTTCCCTTCCCTAACCAAAATCGAAATTAGGTTTGTGTGTAGTTTTACATCTGTGCACCTCTCTTGCATTTCATGTGTGCCTACTCTAACCAAAATCGAATTTAGGTTGAGTGTAGTTGTTCATATGTCCACAGTCTGGCTTTAGAGCATCCAGTGACACGGAGACCGCTCTTCCAAACACTTTTGAAGACCTGCTCTCAAATCCTGACACTAAGACTTCCTCTGTCCTCATTCGTCCTTACCTCTCCTCTGCCTTTGACACAGTAAACCACAACATCTTGATCGCATGTCTCAGTGACACCCTGGGAATCACAGGTCAGGCCCTGGTGAAGTTAACCTCCTTCTTTTCCGACCGCCCATCCCAGGTGGAACTTGGGTCCTTTCTCTCTACTATCACTCTTTCAACCTGTGGCTTTCCCCAGGGTTCAAACCTGTCTCCTGGTTTTTCAATGTCTACATGTCTGCCCTGGCATGTGTGATTGCCACTTTCACCCTAACTTCCAGTGTTATGCGTATGGCACGCAACACTCCTTCAGGATACCCTCAGCCACCTCCTCTACCCCATTCATATCTGACTGTCTGTCCTCAATTCAGTCATGGTGTGCTGCAAACAACCTGTGCCTCAACGCCAGTAAGACTGAGATTGTTCACATTGGGACTCCTGCTCCTGCCTTCCCGCTCTCACTCTGGCCCGCCTCCCGTGGCCCTGCACCCGCACCCACCTGCAAGGCAAGAAACCTTAGGGTCATCTTCAACTCCACTCTCTCCTTCTCCACTCACATTTTGGACATTTCTAAAAAGTCCAACTACCAGCTGCACTTCCTCAGAGGTACTCTTCCTTTTCTCACCTTCCCTCAGCAGCTCACTGTATCCAGAGCCCTGGTTCTCTCAAGGCTGGACTACTTCAACAGCCTCTTTCTCAACCTCCATGCCTCTGATATGTGCCCCCTGTAACTCATCCAGAACAGAACCGTGAGACTTATGCTTGGCCTGAACCCCAGGGACTGCATCTCTCTGGCAATGAAATCCCTCAGGTATCAAGTTCAACACCATCTGCATTGTCCACAAGGCTTTCCGAGGCCTGCGACCTACCTATCTGCAACATTGCTTACCTAAATAATGTCCTTCCTGAGCCCTCTGCTCATCTACCTTCAACCTTCTGAGAGTGGCCCAGTTCTCCAAACCGAGATTCGGAGGGAGAGCTTTATCCTCAGCAGGGGCCTCCCTCTGAAATAGCCTCCCTGCCGCCCTCCGTCTTGAGCCTGATCTCTTTAAGATTCGTAAAATCCTTAAGACATTCCTTTTCTCCTCCTCCTTCACTCTCCTACCCTGCTAACCTCTCTCTCCTCACTATCCCTCTCTCCCTCCTTTTCCACAAAACTTACTGACTGGCCACTGGCTGTACTTCAGAGTCTTACAGGTCCCTGGCACCCGTGCCAGTCCTCTTGAATGTGGCATCTCTCAGCACTTACCCCAAGTTTTGACTGACTGGGCACACTTGACTCCACCCCTGCACTTGTTCTCCCCCTTCCCTCTCCTGTGAGGTCTGTGCACTTGCACGTACTGAACGTACCATGCCTAGAAGATAGTCTATCTACCTTCCCTGTCTCCCCTCTTTTCATAATGGCACCTCAATGCACTTGGAAACACCATCGCTAATTGTATTATATACACTTACTCTGCCTGTGCAGACTTGTATCGTCAAGAATTTCAAGAGATCTAAAGGACTGTTGTTGTTTCCCCTTGTTCCCTCCGTCCTTGAGTGCTTTGAAACACTTGCCTTGTGTATAGGTGCTTTACAAATAAACATTACCATACCATACCTCTCTTGCATTGCATGTTTGCCTCCTGTTACAAAAAAATGGATTTTAGATTGTGTGCAGTTGGACATATGTGCACCTCTCTTGCATTGCAGTTCTGCTTCCTCTAACCAACATTGAATGTAAGTTGTGTGTACTTTTACATCCATGCACCTCTCTTGCATTGCATGTGAGCTTCCTGTTTAAAAAAAAATATTTTAGGTTGTGTGTAGTTTTACATCTGTGCACCTTTCTTGCTTTGCATTTTTAACTGCTCCAACCAAAATCGAATTTAGGTTGTGTGTACTTTTACATCTGTGCACCTCTAGTCTCTTGAAATTCTATTCATTTCTGAATTGCATTTATGCCTTTTTTACTAATTCTACTCGGCCACCTTGTGAGTTTAGCTAGAACTGTTCTGTGCAGCCACTCTTCTTTCATTCCTCGACTAACATCAGCCACCCCTTTGTCTCTTTCCATCTCACCCATCTTCTCTAACTGCTACACTATCACCTATACCCCCTCTCTCAGGATGTCCGGAAGAAAAAGAACAAAAAATACATCTTAAGTGCAAACCCTGGACTTACTTCCCCTTCGCAGACACCTATGTCAGTGCTTCCTCCACAGAGATTTTCACTGATATGCTCTTCTCTGTCACCTCTCCAGATCTATGGACCCCATCCAATCTCCACTTTCTCTCTTCCACATCCTCTACCATTAACAGTGGCAGCAAGTGCAAAGTTTTCTTGGCCGGCTTTTCATCTTCACGTTGCTTCATTAATGTCTATCACACAGGCACTATCCTGGTTAAAGGTCGACAACTCAACCTCCTTCCCTTTGACTGGATCCTACCTTCTCTCATTAACTTCCTCCTTTCACCTGCATCTCCCCCTACTATTCTCTCTCTCCCTCCTCTGACTGTTGTACGATGACCCTGTACCCCACCTCAGAAAACCTTCAAAGGCAAAGACTTCCTCCATCTGGCAACTCGTAACGCCTGCTCAGCCAACAACACTCTGCTGCTTTCTCTTGAAGACATTGACCTCGACATTCTCGCTCTTACGGAGACATGGTTCAATGCCAGCTCAGTCACTGCTTTCGACTCCCTCCTCCCTGACAGATTCAAGATCATCCTAAAGCCTCAACCCCACCACACTGGTGGGGGGGTTGCCTTAATCTTCCCTGTGTGGGTTCCTGCTTCCATTTTACGCACCCAGCTCTAATCTTCCTCGAAAGCCTGGTATTCAAGTTGGTCATCTCTCCCATCTCCACCCTGACCATTGCCACCATTTACCAGCCTCCAAGCGCCACCACCCTGTTCCTCTCTGAATGGGCTGATTTCTGTTCCTCCTTACTTTCATCCGCCTCCAACCTCCTCCTCCTGATTTCAACATCCAACTGGACTCCCCTGACTCTGCATCCACTCTCCTCACTGACCTCTGCACCTCTCTTTCCCTCTTCATTCTCCCTTCTGTGCCAACCCATTCAGCTAGACACACTCTGGACGCACTCATGGACTCTGACCTCTCTCCCCCCACTATTCACCTCTCTCTCTCCTGGTCAGAACGTTCTCCCCACTCCTCTAACCTAGGTCTCTTTGGCCCTCTGATCGTCCCCCAAAAAGCACCCAGAACCTAGATCACTAACATCTGCCTGATGAAATGAGTGTCAGCTGCTGCCTTCACTTCCACCTTCATCCCCCTCACCCGCTGCCTCAGATTCTACCTCTGACTCTGAACTCAGCAACCCCGACCTGTCCATCACCAATACTCTTGACACCCCAGTCATGAGAATCCACCTGAAACCTGCCTCTAAGCGTAACAACTGGTATGACTCTGAACTGGCAGCCCTGAAGCGAAAGGGCAGGGTGGCAGAACAGACGTGGAAAACCTCATGCTCATCCTCTGTCAAACTGGCCTGCTGGCTGCTCCAAAGGCAATACAGACTATCCACCCATGCCAAAAATGAGCCCACATTGAGGCACAGGTTTCCGGTGCATCCAACAACACAGCTGAACTTTTCAAGATCTGCAAGGAACTAGCCAACCCTTCTGCAGTCTCCTCCTCCCCTTCTCCTTCCCAGGCCCTCTGCAACGCACTGGCCACACACTTCAACACCAAAACTCAGGACATCCTGAACACCCTGGATATCCACCCTCCCAACCCATCCCACACCCCCTTGCCTCTCTTGGCCACTCATCATCCTCCTTCCTCCTTCTCCTCCTTCTCCCCTGTCACACCTGAAGAAGTTACCAGAGTTGTCCTCTCTATGAAGGTCTCTTCTAAACAAGATTCCCCTTGTTCATCCAGGACCATCAAGGATAACATTGGCTCTCTTGCCCCTATGCTCACTGATTTCTGCAATCACATTTTTGTCAATGGATCTTTCCCCTCCTCCCTTAAGCACTCCCTTGTGTGTCCACTCCTGAAAAAACCTTCAGCAGACCCCACCTCCCCTACCATCTACCACCCTATCTCCATCACCACCTTCCTGTGGAAGCTGCTGGAGCATCTGGCATTACCCCAACTCATCTCACACCAAACTTGTTGGTGGTCTCCATGATCATCAATCTGGATTACGAGCATCTAGAGGCACAGAATCTGCTCTCCTGAAAACCCACAAAGAACTGCTTGCATTCCCTGGACTCCAACTCGCCAGTTATCATCATCATTCTCGGTCTCTCTGCTGCCTTTGACACAGTAAACCATTCCATCCTCATACAAAGGCTCCACAATACCATTGGTATCTCGGAATGGGCACTAGACTGGCTGATATCCTTCCGAACTGACCGCTCTTCCCAAGTTATCCTGGACACCTTCTCCTCTCCTACTTCATTCTCCATGTGTGGTGTCCCCCAGGGTTCTATCCTCTCCCCGTGGCTCTTTAACATCTTCCTTGCTCAGCTTGCCCACCTCATCTCCTCATTCTCCTGCAACTTCCAGTATTTTGCAGACAACACACAGCTCTTTTTCAGTCCTGGTGCACCGGGTGCACTGCCTAAATGCCTGTAAAACTGAGATTCTTCCAATCGGGTCCCCTGCAGATCGCTTCTTCAATTCACTCTGGCCTTCCTCCTCTCCTTGAGCTCTTCCCCTGATACTTCTTCTGAAGCCAGAAACCTTGTAGTCATCTTCAATTCCTCTCTCTCCTTCCTCTCTCACACTCAGGACATTGCCAAGAAGTCCCACTTTCAGCTCTTCCTTCTCAAAGGAATTTTCCTTTTCTAATGTTCTCCCAGAGGCTCAATGTTACCCAAGCCCTGCTTCTCTCTAAGCTTGACTATTGCAATAGCCCCCCCTTGAATCTACCTTCATCCACTCTGCAACCCTGCCATCTAATCCAGAATCAGACAGCAAAGGCCTTTCCTTGTCCTCAAGCCCAGGAATTGCATCACTCCTGCCCTAAAAAGTCTTCACTGGCTTCCGGGTTGCTACACAGATTCAATTCAAATCCCTCTGCATCATCCACAAGACTGTCTGTGCCCAGGAGCCACACGATCTTCAACTTTCTCTCCAAATACTCTCCCTCTAGACCACTACATTCCTCTGGCACTAACTCTGTGTGTGTAAAGCGTCTTGCAAAGCAGAGGGTAGGTGGTTGATCGCTTTCCTCAGCTGGCTCCCTCCTATGGAACAGCCTCCCCCCCTGCCTGATTATTTTAAAATCCGGAAGCTCCACAAGACTTTTCTATTTACATCCTCCTTCCCTTCTTCTCTCCTCTGCTAACCACACAGTTGTTGTGATTGGTGTTTAGGGCCCTTATGCATCCACAGGGCCCCTGACCTCCCACACCCAATGTCTACCCTCAGCACTTTGCACTCTGTGCCCTTGAGGTTTGCACTTACACCTAACGTGGCTCCAGGCTGCGTAGCACTCAACCCAAGCACTTCATCTGTGACTCACCCTTGAGCTCCACCTCCCCAGCACTAACACCCTCTGCCCTCTTCCTTGCTGCACTAGCGCATTCTGAATACTCACAAGGCGTGGTGGGTTTGTCCTTTCTTCCAATTTCCCTCTATTGCTCTTATTAAATATTGTGTTTAGTGATTTATATAATTCTGTGGTCCCTCCCCTCGCCCTGTGGGTGCTTTTAAACAGTATTTTACTTGCTGAATAAGCACCTAACAAGCAAATAGTAAATACAATAAATAAACACACACATTTTAATAAACACAATTTAATATATAAGTTTATACAACCCTCATATTGTTGTATGCAGTGCATCACATGCACTATATAAGATACAATATTCTTGTATACAAATCTGTTGTTGTCTTTGCACATAATAATCATTGGGTCTTTGGGGAAAAAATCCAACTTGGATTAGAAAACCCATACAATAATATAAAAAAAAAGTATAAGAAAATAGCACTATACGAAACAAACAGGGATATTTAAACTGGGTCAAAATAAACAAAGGACACAATACTGGGTGGTTACAAGTCATAGGATGAGGATGGTAAAGTAAACGATCAAGAGAAAATAGGGTAGGATAATAAAACCTGGAGAACAAGGGAGAGACAAAAATCACACATGTAGAAACACTAGTCCTGCCATTTAAAAAAAAATGAAGACCACTACAGATAGTAGGTAATATTTTAAGAAAAAAGTACACTGTTCGTTAAAATAACAATGAAAATCCTGTCCACCTTGTGCAAAGAAAAAACACTAAGACGTGTACCACCAAAAGTTCAATTTCAAACCTTGGAACCAACCAGTTTCATTGGAAGGCCATCAACAGTGAATAAACTCTCAACTTCTCCAACATCGTCAATTCCACCTGTTCCAATTGTACTGCTCCCAATGTTTCGGTAATGAGAGTAACGAGTTGCCCATGACACAACTGCTTCTCCCAAGACATGTCATCTTCCTTCTTTACTGCAGCTGTGAACGGTGGTCGTACAAAATCAACCTGCCATCAACAGCCATAGTCTTGAAACACATGGAGATCTGCACCAATCCATGTAAAGAGTCATCAGAAATGCTAGAAAGGTCACACAGAAACATACATGTGCTGCTTTCTTCTCCAGCAGTACCACTATCTTTTGAATATAGGTTGACCTTTCACTGGAGTTAACTGTACAACATCTAGTGAAAATCCACTGCGGTGATGATAACAATGCAGCTACAACGAAAGACAAAAATAAACACATTACAAAAATGAACTTGCGGAACACCATCAAGTGAACTAACTCACAAAACACTCCATACACCTACCAGTACTGCATACATCAAGACACATTAAAAGTATAAGAAGTACAGTCAAATTAACCTTCAACATTACTAACAAATACAAAAGCTACATGTCCACATGTTTTAAACTTAAAAGATACATTAAAATACTTGCCACTCAAACACAGCAAATGAAGAAAATAATAATAAACATCATCTGATAGAAGTGGTTAATATAACTAACACACTCAACACTGCAAATAACCATTC
Organism: Ambystoma mexicanum; assembly: GCF_040938575.1. Classification (NCBI taxonomy): domain Eukaryota; kingdom Metazoa; phylum Chordata; class Amphibia; order Caudata; family Ambystomatidae; genus Ambystoma; species Ambystoma mexicanum. The sequence goes on along the minus strand of NC_090935.1, from coordinate 836,210,563 downwards.
AAATGTGTAAATATTTATGAACACCTACCTACACATCAGCTACACTCCTGTCATGTGCACAGTGAGAGTTCAGGAATCAAAAAAGATAAAACTGCAGAAGATGGTAGCTCTTATACTTTCCAAAACAGATACCAAAAAAAGCGGACTATATACTAATAAAACTACTAAAATGGCTGACACATTTTCAGCACAACCTATCATTACACTTTTCAGCACACCCATGTCTCCCACCACACCCACCCCCCAGCCACCATGGGCATCCCCCACCAGGCCCCCACTCATGCCTCCCACCACCCCCACCCCCCAGCCACCATGGGCACCCTCCACCAGGCCCCCACTCATGTCTACCACCACCCCCCACGCCCCAGCAGTCAGGGGCAGCCTCCACCAGGCCCCCCACCAGGCCCCCACTCATGTCTACCACCACCCCCACCCCCCAGCCACCAGGGGCAGCCCCACCAGGCCCCCACTCATGTCTCCCACCCACCCACACCCCCCAGCCACCAGGGGCAGCCTCCACCAGGCCCCCACTCATGTCTACCACCACCCCCCACGGCCAAGCAGTCAGGGGCAGCCTCCACCAGGCCCCCACTCATGTCTCCCACCACCTCCATCCCACAGCAGTCAGGGGCACCCTCCACCAGGCCCCCCCTCATGTCTCCCACCACCCCCATCCCCCAGCCACCATGGGTACCCTCCACCAGGCCCCCACTCATTTCTCCCACCACCCCCACCCCCCAGCCACCATGGGCATCCCCCACCAGGCCCCCACTCATATCTACCACCACCCCCACCCCCAGCCACCAGGGGCAGCCCCCACCAGGCCCCCACTCATGTCTCGCACCCACCCCCACCCCCAGCCACCACGGGCAGCCTCCACCAAGCCCCCTCTCATGTCCCCTATCACCCCCACCCCCAGCATCCAGGGGCACCCTCCACCAGGCCCCCACTCATGTCACCCACCGCCCCCCAGCAGTGTGGGGCACCCTCCACCAGGCCCCCACCCATGTCACCCACCACACCCACCCCCCAGCCACCATGGGCACCCTCCACCAGGCCCCCACTCATGTCTCCCACCACCCCCACCCCCCAGCAGTGCAGGGGCAGCCTCCACCAGGCCCCCACCCATGTCTCCCAGCACCCCCACCCCCCAGCAGTGCAAGGGCACCCTCCACCAGGCCCCCACTCATTTCTCCCACCACCTCCATCCCACAGCAGTCAGGGGCACCCTCTACCAGGCCCCCCCTCATGTCTCCCACCACCCCCATCCCCCAGCCACCATGGGCACCCTCCATCAGGCCCCCACTCATGTCTCCCACCACCCCCACCCCCCAGCAGTGCAGGGGCACCCTCCACCAGGCCCCCACTCATGTCTCCCACCACCCCCACCCCCCAGCCACCATGGGCATCCCCCACCAGGCCCCCACTCATGTCTCCCACCACCCACACCCCCCGGCCACCATGGGCATCCCCCACCAGGCCCCCACCCATGTCTCCCACCACCCCCACCCCCCAGCCACCATGGGCAGCCCCCACCAGGCCCCCACTCATGTCTCCCACCCACCCCCACCCCCCAGCCACCATGGGCACCCTCCACCAGGCCCCCACTCATGTCTACCACCACCCCCACCCCCCAGCATCCAGGGGCACCCTCCACCAGGCCCCCCCTTATGTCTCCCACCACCCCCACCCCCCAGCATCCAGGGGCACCCTCCACCAGGCCCCCACTCATGTCCAACTCATGTCTCCCACCACCCCCACTCCCCAGCAGAGCAGGGGCAGCCTCCACCAGGCCCCCACCCATGTCTACCACCACCCCCACTCCCCAGCCACCAGGGGCAGCCTCCACCAGGCCCCCACCCATGTCTACCACCACCCCCACCCCCCAGCCACCAGGGGCAGCCTCCACCAGGCCCCCACTCATGTCTACCACCACCCCCACCCCCCAGCCACCATGGGCATCCCCCACCAGGCCCCCACTCATGTCTCCCACCACCCCCACCCACCAGCAGTGCAGGGGCAGCCTCCACCAGGCCCCCACTCATGTCCCCCTGCACCCCCACCCCCCAGCCACCATGGGCAGCCTCCACCAGGTCCTCACAATCCCCAATCATGTGCGTTACGGTCAGCCTCCACAGCCAAAAAGACCTACCAAGTAACCCATTCACCCACATGGAAATGGAAATTACATGTTACACCCCCAATGTTCATAAAGCTAATGAACCCATGTCCGTCACACACAATGGTTGCAATTGAATGGGAAAACACCCAACATGACATGCATGAAACCAATGAGATGATACCACACAGTGAAGTATGAAAAGAAAATTGTATTAAAAAAAAAAAGAATGCAAAAGAAATGAAACAAACTACAATGGCAATGAAAAAAAGATAAGCTGCAGGTCCGTTTAAAAAAAATAAAAACACCAAATCCTAATACAAAAAAATGTTGTCCAAAGTCAAATGAAAAATAAAATCAATCCAATGAAGAACTATGTACAAAACATCCAAGGGTCCATGAGCCCAACTGAACAAAGGAAACCTACAAAAAACCCTAACTAAAATGCAACTATATACAAAAAGTGGAGCAGTGTCCGTCGACTCCAAATCATAAGAACAAACAAAGGAAACCTAAAACTAAAGAACTATATACAAAGGCGGCGGGCAAGTCCAGCGGCTCACTCCGTGGTGTTCCGGGCCAGGGCATCATCGAACTCCTGTTCGATGTCCCGGAGGCGGTCCTGTTCCATGGCCCCGAGGGTCCGCAGGGACGACGCCGTGTCCTCCTCCAACCCCCTGCGGATTGCCTCGAGGCACTCGGCCCGCCTCAGGGCCCTCCGCATGGAGTTCTCCGCCCTGACCATTGTGAGCCGCGCCTCTTCCGCCCGCCGCCGCTCCGCATCTATGGCGTGGCCCAACCGCTGCCACACGGAAGACACTCTCTGTCCTGGGTCCTCCTGCCCTCCGGCCGATGCCTGCCCCTCCGATGTCGAAGGCCCCGAGCCTTCATGGCTCCCACCATGTTGCTGATGCTGCTCTGCCTCTGCCCGTGCACTGCCTCCTGCTGCCTGCACATCCTCCGCCGGCTGGGGTGCAGTCGTAGATGTGGCCACCCCTGCTGGACGTCCGACTCCCGACTGTGGCAGGGATGCCTCCTCCACCAGCCTGGCCGCACCGTCAGAGGCAGCACCACAGGGCACCCAGGTGACTGATGGGTGGGAAGGTGGCACAGAGGACGACTGGCGCGTAGGGGGTCCAGTTGAGGAGGGTGTCGGAGCAAGCCCCATCAGACGGAGGAATCCGGCCTGGGTGACCTGTCCCAGCAGGCTGACGTGGTCAACGAGCCATTCGAGATGACGTGCAGTCTCTCCATGAAAAGACTGCAGGTCACCTCGCATGGCCCATTGACGCAACGCCACACCAGCCAGGACAGGCTCAACCCGGACCTGGATAGCCACGTCCACAGGCAGAGGAAGGCCAGTTGACGTCAGCTCATCCCCTGCCTGAAAACGGGTCTGGACGTAGGCATCCCTGCTGGTGCAAGATGATGCAGGGACAGGATCGGGGACAGGATTGCACACAGGCACCTCCGCGGCGGCCTGTGCTGCCTCCTGTCCCTGGTCCTGCACTGCACCACTAGCACCAGTGGGATCCCCACCTCCAGACCCCGTCTCTGGTGCTTGCACGGCCTCCTCCTTCACCAAACCCCCCACCAACCTGGATGACTCCGTGCCATCTTCCCCTGTTGGGCCCTGTGGGGTCCCAGCTGCCCCTTCTGCTGCCGAGGAGTCCAACTCCAACCTCCGCCTCTTGGACCTCCCCCCGGCAGCTGCGGCCTGGGACGCGGCACCGGACTCCTCACTCCCCGACGAGATGACAACACGGGAGGGGAGCCGGGCCTTGCGTCTCCGGCTGGCGGTGGGATCCCCGCCGCTGTGTTCCACAGCACCTTCTCCGCCCTCTTCATCAGTTGACGCTGCAGACAGGGAGAAACAAAACACAGGCATCAGGGCACTGTACAATGGACACATACACACATGACAGTTGCACATGAGTGGCATTGGCAAACCTCAGACATGTCATCACAATCCCCAACACACATGTCATTACAACTCGCACACATGAGCCATACCACAGCCATATCGCAACTGCCACCACCATCCATACACATACAACAGCATGAGCAGCCAAAGGTGAGCCAGACATCACAGGAAGTGCACCACACATGTACATACACCACCACACTTGCATGCATGTGTACACCTCTGCCAAGTGTCGCACTGTTCAGACGGGCATCCATGTCACATCTGCCAACCAGGCTTCCACATACCGCTGTCACATGCATCCATGTTGCATCACTGTTGCACCCTTGTCAAATATACACACATGCACATGTACACAGTGCTGATACATGCAGCCGAAAACAACATACATGCGTGACATCACGGACATGTCTACTTACATACACATTCATCCAAACATGTGTGCCCACACAACTGCATTTGGCATGCAAGCCTACACACACAAGCACGATCCATGTCTCACACATTACAGCCCTCGCATGTGTCAGCCCCACGGCCCTGTACACCCCCACCCATACTCGACCCCATACAAACAGATGTGCAACCTGCACACTACCGAATAATCACCACATGCACTGCTCACAATCAGGATGCATGTACACTCACCGCTCGACTCCAGACGGGTCTGCTTCTCTAGGACCTGGACGTGGAGCGCTGGGGATATGTGTTCCAGGACCCTCATCTGTTCTTCCGACAAGTGGCCCCGGCGCCCCTTGGCATCCGCTGCCTTCAAGAGGCGCCGGGCCTTGTTCAGGGTCCTGGACCTGAAGTCCTCCCAGCGCTTCCTGACATGTTGTAAGTCGCGGACTGCCACCCCCTCCGCGTTGATGGCAGTCATGATGTCAGTCCAGATCTGAGTCCGTCCTTCCTTGTCAGCGTGGGAACTTCCGAAGAGGGCATCATACTGCCCCAGGACTTGCTCCACCAGGACACCAACTTCGGTGGCACTGAAGCTGGTGCCCCTCTGCCTCTCTGGCCGGGGGTTGTCAGTGGTCACAGATGGTGTTTGCCCCGACATGACAACCCCAGAGGCAAGAGTGGGTGGGCAACTGGGTCCTGGGGCTGGGCTGTGGAGCGATGGAATCCCGGTCGGGAGTCTTCGGTTCCAGCAGGGGTGGTCACAGCAACAGCACCCCTGGCTGATGTGCAGGCAGCAAATGGCAGTGCACGTGGGCAGCAGGCAGTCAGGCAGCAGCAGATGGCAGGTGGGAGCGTGCTCGGGGCTCTGGGGGGCAGTAGTTCAGCCTTCTGGGCAGGAGCGTGGTCTTCCGTGTGCATACGCGTGGCCAGCTTGATACGGAGTGATTTGGCACGTGAAAAGTCTGCACGTCAGCTTGTAATTCGAGGAAAGGCCCTTAGCGCGTAAGCGCGTCTGCACGCATACGCATTTTCATTGGACAGAAGGCCCCTCAAGCGCAAGCGCCCCTGTGACGTGACGCGTACAGACGTGCATGCGCATTTCAGCGCGCGTGAAAAACTGCACGTCCGCGTGTAATACGAGGAAAGGGCCCATGCGCGTAAGCGCGTGTGGAAACTGCACGTCCATGGTAGCTGGGGGGTGGGGGTGGTGGGAGACATGAGTGGGGGCCTGGTGGAGAGTGCCCATGGTGGCTGGGGGATGGGGGTGGTGGGAGACATGAGGGGGGGCCTGGTGGATGGTGCCCCTGACTGCTGTGGGATGGAGGTGGTGGGAGACATGAGTGGGGGCCTGGTGGAGGCTGCCCCCGACTGCTGGGGCGTGGGGGGTGGTGGTAGACATGAGTGGGGGCCTGGTGGAGGGTGCCCCACACTGCTGGGGGTGTGGGGTGGTGGGAGACATGAGTGGGGGCCTGGTGGAGGGTGCCCCTGGATGCTGGGGGGTGGGACGATAGGGGCCATGAGTGGGGGCCTGGTGGGGGCTGCCCATGGTGGCTGGGGGGTGGGGGTGGTGGGAGACATGAGTGGGGGCCTGGTGGGGGATGCCCATGGTGGCTGGGGGGTGGGGGTGGTGGGAGACATGGGTAGGGGCCTGGTGGAGGGTGCCCCACACTGCTGGGGAGTGGGGGTGGTGGGAGACATGAGTGGGGGCCTGGTGGAGGGTGCCCACACTGCTGGGGGGTGGGGGTGGTGGGAGACATGAGTTGGACATGAGTGGGGGCCTGGTGGTGCTGCCCCTGCACTGCTGGAGGTGGGGGTGCTGGGAGACATGGGTGGGGGCCTGGTGGAGGCTGCCCCTGGTGGCTGGGGGGTGGGGGTGGGTGGGAGACATGAGTGGGGGCCTGGTGGGGGCTGCCCCTGGTGACTGGGGGGTGGGGGTGGGTGCGAGACATGAGTGGGGGCCTGGTGGAGGGTGCCCATGGTGGCTGGGGGATGGGGGTAGTGGGAGACATGAGTGGGGGCCTGGTGGAGGGTGCCCATGGTGGCTGGGGGATGGGGGTGGTGGGAGACATGAGGGGGGTCCTGGTGGAGGGTGCCCCTGACTGCTGTGGGATGGAGGTGGTGGGAGACATGAGTGGGGGCCTGGTGGAGGGTGCCCATGGTGGCTGGGGGGTGGGGGTGGGTGGGGGACATGAGTGGGGGCATGGTGGGGGCTGCCCATGGTGGCTGGGGGGTGGGGGTGGGTGGGAGACATGAAGGGGGGCCTGGTGGAGGGTGCCCCTGACTGCTGTGGGATGGAGGTGGTGGGAGACATGAGTGAGGGCCTGGTGGAGGGTGCCCCTGCACTGCTGGGGGTGGGGGTGCTGGGAGACATGGGTGGGGGCCTGGTGGAGGGTGCCCCTGGATGCTGGGGGGTGGGGGTGGTGGTAGACATGAGTGGGAGCCTGGTGGAGGGTGCCCATGGTGGCTGGGGGGTGGGGGTGGGTGGGAGACATGAGTGGGGGTGGGTGGGAGACATGAGTGGAGGCCTGGTGGGGGCTGCCCATGGTGGCTGGGGGTGGGGGTGGGTGGGAGACATGAGTGGGGGCCTGGTGGAGGGTGCCCCTGGATGCTGGGGGGTGGGGGTGGTGGTAGACATGAGTGGGGTCCTGGTGGAGGGTGCCCCACACTGCTGGGGGGTGGGGGTGGTGGGAGACATGAGTTGGACATGAGTGTGGGCCTGGTGGTGCTGCCCCTGCACTGCTGGGGGGTGGGGGTGCTGGGAGACATGGGTGGGGGCCTGGTGGAGAGGTGCCCCTGCACTGCTGGGGGGTGGGGGTGGTGGGAGACATGAGTTGGACATGAGTGGGGGCCTGGTGGAGGGTGCCCCTGGATGCTGGGGGGTGGGGTGATAGGGGCCATGAGTGGGGGCCTGGTGGAGGGTGCCCCTGGATGCTGGGGGGTGGGGGTGGGTGGGAGACATGAGTGGGGGCCTGGTGGAGGGTGCCCATGGTGGCTGGGGGATGGGGGTGGTGGGAGACATGAGGGAGGGCCTGGTGGAGGGTGCCCCTGACTGCTGTGGGATGGAGGTGGTGGTAGACATGAGTGGGGGCCTGGTGGAGGCTGCCCCTGGTGGCTGGGGGTGGGGGTGGTGGGAGACATGGGTGGGGGCCTGGTGGAGGGTGCCCCACAATGCTGGGGGGTGGGGGTGGTGGGAGACATGAGTGGGGGCCTGGTGGAGGGTGCCCCACACTGCTGGGGGGTGGGGGTGGTGGGAGACATGAGTTGGACATGAGTGGGGGCCTGGTGGAGGGTGCCCCACACTTCTGGGGGGGTGGGGATGGTGGGAGACATGAGTGGGGGCCTGGTGGGGGATGCCCATGGTAGCTGGGGGGTGGGGGTGGTGGGAGACATGGGTGGGGGCCTGGTGGAGGGTGCCCCACACTGCTGGGGGGTGGGGGTGGTGGGAGACATGAGTGGGGGCCTGGTGGAGGGTGCCCCACACTGCTGGGGGGTGGGGGTGCTGGGTGACATGAGCAGGTGTGCAGGGTAGTCCCCTGTGGTGTCGGCTGCCTGCAGGGGCCGTGGAGGGTGTACAGGGGATACCTGGGAGCACACAGCCAAATCGCGTGTAGAATTTCCCGCGTACCCCTGAAATACACGTACCCAGCCAAATCGCGTGTGGAAATTCCCGCGCACGTACCCGGCCAAATCGCGTGTGGGACTTCCCGCGCACCCCTGAGATCCACGTACCCAGCCAAGTCGCGTGTGCAAATTCCCGTGCACGTACCCGGCCAAATCGCGTGTGGAACTTCCCGCGCACCCCTGAAATCCACGTATTCTTCCAAATCGTGTGTGAGACTTCCTGCGCACCCCTGAGATCCACGTACCCAGCCAAAACGCGTGTGGAAATTCCCGCGCACGTACCCGGCCAAATCGCGTGGGCAACTTCCTGCGCACCCCTGAAATCCACGTTCCCTGCCAAATCGCGTGTGGGACTTCCCGCGCACCCCTGAGATCCACATACCCAGCCAAATCGCGTGTGGAAATTCCTGCGCACGTACCCTGCCAAATCGCGTGTGCAACTTCCCGCGCACCCCTGAAATCCACGTACCCTGCCAAATCGCGTGTGGGACTTCCCGCACACCCCTGAGATCCACGTACCCAGCCAAATCGCGTGTGGAAATTCCCGCGCATGTACCCGGCCAAATCGCGTGTGGAACTTCCCGCGCACCCCTGAAATCCACGTACCCTGCCAAATCGCGTGTGAGACTTCCCGCGCACCACGGTATACACGCACACGTATTTTTTGTCAGCGGGTGTCTGTTTTTGTGGGTACCCCTTTGCACGTCATTTGTCCTGGAGGGCCACAGTATAGGACATTCATCATGGCTGTATATAGGTGCTATTTGTTGGTGCACCTTTTGGCGCACATTTCTTCCAGGCGCAGAGACGCTACCGCCTGCTTTCTTGTGGCGGTCGTGTTTGTGCCTTTGCGCTGGTTTGAGCGTGCGCTTTTTTGCTCTATTCTATTCCATGAATACGTGTTGTAGGCGAGCGTGTGGGCGTTCCGCGCCCTTGTACCCTGTACTTCCCCCGTGACGCCCACATTTTGGCAAGTTGTTCCCCATTCCGAGTGTTACGCCCCGTGTCCCGCCTACTTTTGTTGCGTGCGCCGCGCTATGTGCGATTTTCGCTGTGGCCTGTGCGATTTTCGCAGTTAGATGGCTTGTGTGCCAACGTGCGCCGCGCACTTTTTTTTTCGCACATCCGATGGTTTTCTCACGCACGGCCTTCCATGAATCGATGTGCGCTGCTTTTCGTGCGATTTTCGCACTTGCACTGCGATTTTCGCTATTCCACTGCAATTCGCACGTTTTTGGCCACTTGCGCCGCGCTAATTATTCCATGAATCTGCCTGTAAATGTTTTGAATTGCAGAGAATGAGTTGGTTCCAAGTTTTTCCAAAATTGTTCAGACTGAGTACAAGGCAGCCAGACGCCATGCTAATTAATTGTCGAGGCAATTATTTGCGGAATGTACACGGTGTTTCACTAACTTTAATGATGAAAAAAGACAACGGGAAAATTAAAGGACCTATATCCTCACACTATCTTTATCTTTTCCAATTTGACTGAGGGGCAAAACTGGAGATGGACCACCAGTTTCAATGGTAGAATTGAGAAATCCCAGAGAAATGTTAATAAAGCAGTTTCAGCATTCATGAGAGACCACAACCAATTATGGATTTCAAACAACAACATATCTTTTTTCCTGTGTTTCATTTGTCCATATCCTCAGCTATAGCCGTGGATATCTATTGTTTTGAGAGAAAAAATTGATGACAGGTATTTCATTTCTAAAAACACCCGGTTTTGAATAAATTGTGTAGATATGTCTATCTATTTTTGTGAAGTTGGCAATCCCTTCTCTGTCAAATATTTAAATAACTACTGCTCGGAATGACCCCAAACCACACATGGATTGCGAGTCATCTCTGTGTACCCTAGTTGTTTTAAACCTGGTCCAAATCCATCTATCAGTTTGGGCTATGCGCTGGACCAAAAATGTACCTTGTTTATCTATGGGAAAACTAATGGGAAGTAGGCCGCACTTTTGAAAAAATAAAATGTGCTTGACGCTTAATAACTTTTAAACATTTTTTAACAAATCTTTACTTAACTTTGCAGTCTGTGGGGTGGGGGGGCATCAGGTCCTAAACACTTTCTAAATTTCGGCCCAAACCATTACTCGAATCAAAGGTTATTAACAATCAATTTTGAGAGGTTCCTATGGGAGTCTGACTCACCTTAACTATAGGGCAGCGACTTCCACCCTATTATATATATATATATATATATATATATATATATATATATATATATATATATATATATATATATATATATATCAGTAAAAAAACTTTGTTAAAGGGAATTTATGGTTAAGTTGCGCTACTAAAAACCTATGAAATTCCGTAAAAAAACTTTGTTAAAGGGACGTTATGGTTAAGTTGCGCTACTAAAAACCTATCAGATTCAGTAAAAAAACGTTGTTAAAGGAACGTTATGGTTCCAAGTAAAACCGAAAAACCCCTGAAATTCACCAGTTATGGTAAGCTAAGCAACCATAACTCGCGCCACCACCGTGCACTGCTAAGACTAACACCCAGGAAATCAAAGATGTCATCACAAATGTCATTGATGACATCACTGATGACATCACATGTGCATTTACCTTTCATGAAAAGTCTGTAAAAGTTTTTTTAGTGAATCTGATAGGTTTTTAGTATGATATGATATGATATGGCATTTGTAACGCGCCTATACACAAGTGTTTCAAGGCGCAACTTAACCATAACGTCCGTTTAACAAAGTTTTTTTACTGAATTTCATAGGTTTTTAGTAGCGCAACTTAGCCATACCGTCCCTTTAACAAAGTTTTTTTACTGAATTTCATAGGTTTTTTGTAGCACAACTTAACAATAATACCTTTGACTTTATGTACATGTAATATGGAACATACTGAACCCTTTCTACTGAATGTGACTGTCCGCGGACATGTTCGGACAACAGTACCACCACCTAAAAACTCTGGGGGGGGAGTATGTGTAATTGTATATCATAACATAGGAACATTTAACAAATTCACAAAGCAGCACACATACACAGTATATGTAGTTATACTAAAGAAATGTAACCCATATATGTAACACACTAACCATTCATTTAAATACAATATGTTCTACAATGGAATATACCAAAAGAAGATTAAGTGGCTTCCAACATAATTACCTCACAGACACTCCACAACTAAGAGCAAGACCAGACGTACAGACTACTCATCACATACTTTCCTGAAATATTAAGTGCACTTCATTTTAATCATATAATTATAAACTTTCTGTATTAGATAAAAAAAATGTATTACTTTTTTGTTTTCTCACAGAAATGTGTAGTACTCTGGAGTGACTAGAGGAGCATTTCCCACGAGACGAAATGTCAGAAGATAGTGCACCGAATGGTACACACTTTACTATATAAACCAATTAATAAATATTATTTTGTATACATTTAACATATACATTTATTTTTTACAGACCATACAAAAATTGCCACTACCACGTAAAAAGAAGCGGTGGATAACACTCTGGAACACATTAACCACAAAATGGACCAACCTATGGCAAATTTTAACGATTCAAAGAACTTTGTGGACGATCACCTAAAACTACCAACAACATACCATTATCCCACCTGTACTTGTCCCCCCTCACCATATCCTACTCATTTAACCCCAAACCCTCTCCATGGACCAAAACGTTTTGATGACATTTCCATCCCTTCTTCACCTGATCCCAAGTATGTTGAAATCCCTAATTCTCCTGTTTTTGTTTCTGTTTCTGCCCCACCTTCTCAGTCATAAATTGTTTATTTATGTCAAATAAAGTTACTTGTTTATATTGTGTTGTAATTCATTTCAGTTCTTTGTGTTAAAACCAATTTAGGTGTCCAACGACAGCGCGGTTGTTCGGAAATGTTCGTAAATAAACGAAAATGTAAGTGTCCTGAGTACACTATATCTGTCCGTAATGTTCTCATGCAAGTTGAAACTGTTCTAAGAACACTTGTACTGTCCTGAAATGTTCGTAAATTAACAAAAATGGAGGTGTCCTTAAGAACACTATGCCTGTTCGTAGTGTTCGCTAGCAAGTTGAAACTGTTCTAAGAACACTCGTGGTGTCCTGAATTGTTCGTAAATAAATGAAAATGGAGGTGTGCTTGGGACGCTATGTCTGTCCGTATTGTTCGCAAGTAAGTTAAACTGTGCTAAGAACAAACGGCTGTCCGTAACTGTTCGTTTTACGTGTGACGCACTTTTAATTAGTTCAGGACCTGAACACTGTCCGTAGAACATCAACACGCATGCGCAAAACAATGTCCGTACATTGGGTGTCCTGCGGACGGCCTCTTCCTTAGCGAACATGCTCACGAAGCAATCATGTGACCGCGCCCACGCTGATCGCCTGTTCTGAATGCGGACACTGTTCGTGTCCCCGAACAGTTTAAAAGTACATTTCCAAGTAATCCACAATATTTCTCATTAAAAACTCACCATACCACAATTCCTACATACTAATCCTAAGTTTCCACACAGTTTTTGCGGCACCGTACTTAGCACCAAGGTCCCTTTGCGGGTTGGTTTTTAACGCCTGCAAAAAGCAGGCGTTAAAGTCTCCAACCCGCAAAGGGACCTCATAATCAGGCGCTAAGGGTTTAACGGCGCCGCCACCTTTTACGGTGCCGTTAACCCCTTAATGCCTGGGTTGTAATGAGGTCCATAGATATACTAACACCTGGAGAACTTTGTTCTCAGGATCCTGTTAATGTTTCAAGATATTTTCACCATTGCTTCATTGCTATGCTACATTTTATTTGTAATAAAACTGTTCCTCCCCTTGGAGAAGTGCAACACTTCTTTTGGAGAAAAGAATACCAAGCCAGAGGAGCACCACATGTCCACATGCTTTTATGGATTAAAGCTGCTCCTAAATTTGGTCAAGACATTGATGCCAGTGTTTTACAGTTTATTGACAAATATGTCACTTGTGAAATTCCATCAGAATCCACAAATAGTGATCTTCATGCAAAAATATTACAATTCCAAAGACACAAATATGGCAAATATTGTCGTCGCAAATACAAAAACAAAGGGAAATACTACACCAAATGCCGATTTGGTTTCCCTAGACCAGTTACAAATACAGGGCAAATGAACAACCTCATGTCTTCAGTTAGACATAGTGTTAAAGGTAAGTCACCTAAAAATACATATTGCATAAAAAGAAAATAAGAAGAAAAATATATCAATGATTACAATGCAATCATTGCCCACTTATGGAATGCAAACATAGATGTGCAGCACATTGCAGACAACTCTACTGCAGTTGCACGATATGTCAAAGCATACTTAACCAAATCAGAAAAGACAAAGCTCCAAGACCTCTGGAATGACCTGTCATCAGATAAAACAGTGTTTCAGAAATTACACAGCTTGGGCTTAAAAATGCTGTCCCATAGAGAATGTGGATCCTATGAAGCAGCTGATTGATTAACTGGTACTGCATTGTATGGTAAATCTGGATATATAGTATGGCTAAGTCTTGGTCCAGCAAAATCTAGAAAAAGAGTTCTGAAATCATACGAAGATATAGAAACAATAGCTAAACATGATCCCAACAGCCAAGACATTTTAAAAAACAATTTATTGGACACATACTACCCAAACAGGAGTACCACTTTGGAAACCATGTGTCTATACCACATAGCCCAAAACTACACATACAAAAATAATATAAAGCCTGATGAACAAAACCGTAAATACAAAGTGATACACTGTGAAGGCATTTTAGTAAAACTCACCAAACCAAATTTAATTCATCATATCAAATTGTCATTAAAGACTCCTCAACATAAAGAAGTATATTACATGTCCCTGCTACAAACCATGGAGAAAAGAAGAAGAAATACTAGATAACTATGACTCATATGAAGACGCTTTCAAAGCAAATGAAAGCAGTATAACTGAAGTAAACTTTGCACAGTACAAAACAATGTTGCACAATGAACAGCAACACAAAGAAGAACTCCAGGCCCAACTAGATAAGGACCTCCTGACAGTAGTCAACCTTCTGTCACAGGAAGCCAAGAACCACTGCCACTGGGAGAATCACTAATAACAAATGAGGCAGAATTAGCTATGATAGAAGTAGAAAACACCATATGTCAGTATGAAGATAAAGAACACTTAACTATACTACAATCAAAGCTAAACAATGAGCAACATAGCATTTTTCAAGAAGTAACAAAAGAAATTGCACATGGTGTACAACATGTAAACAAAGATGCACCTGCCAAAATTACAAACCTATACTATTGTATGTCAGTGGTGAAGCTGGTTCTGGCAAAACATTCCTAATCAAAATCATCAGTAAGTTCCTTCAACAATTGACAAACAACAAATGTCAGCTGTTGTCACTGCCCCCACAGGTTTAGCTGCCTACAACATAGGTGATGTCACTTTACACCGATTACTACTCCTGCCAGTAGAACACCAAAACAAATTAGATTATTACAAACTTTCTGCAGAAGCTGCAATGGAACTAGGCAGAGTATTGAAACAAATGAAAATGCTACTATTAGATGCAGTGAGCATGGTGTCCAACCTAATGTTGGCTTTGATTCACCTCAGATTACAAGAAGTACTCAAAACAAACTATGAAGACCTCTTTGCAGGAAAACAAATTATTATTTTCGGAGATCTTCAATTGACACCAGTAAAAGGTGAGCCTATTTTTAAAACATTAGGACACAAACTCTGCCGTAAAACTGTTGGTAGCATTGGAAATGTCAAACTTTGGCAACATTTCCAATACAGAGAATTAACAGAAAACATGCGCCAATCTGCAGATCTCACTTATGCCAACATCATAAAAAGTTTCAGAGTTGGTATACTTTCTAAAGAAGCAGAAGCAATATTGAAAACCCGGCACATTCATGCACTTTATGGTGTTAATGCATGTGCTACAGATGTTATGGAACAATTAGCCCACAAAAATGTCAATTGTATGGCCTTAATTCCAACTCTTGCAAGCTGTTTCAAATTCAATGAAATAATGTTAAGTAAGGAAATGCAACCAATAATGGAAATTAGCGCCACAGACAAACTAGCAGGCTTGGAAAAGATATTAAAATTATCCTTAAATTGCAGAGTAATGCTAAAAAGTAACCTTGACGTGGACCAAGGACTAGTTAATGGAGCACTGGGTACAGTTGTTGGCTTTCAAACATACCCACATGACAACAAAATTCAGTTTGTCAATATTCTCTTTGACAAACTTTCAGAAGTTAAAAGAATAGGACAGTCAACAGCTCGATTCCTTCTCTTCAAAGACATGTATGTACGCAGAGAACAATTTTCTCTAACTCTTGCAAACGCAGTCACAATTCATAAATTACAAGGTCTTACCCTAGACAAAGCAATGATAGAAATTGGTAACACAGTCTTTAATGAAGGCATGAGCTACGTAGCACTATCACGCTTACGTACACTTGGCGGTCTATTTCTAATCAACTTAGATGCAAGTAAAATAAACGCTGATATTCCTTGAATTTTAGAATACAATAGACTTCGTTCACTATACACCCCCCATCTAGAAACATATCCTGTTCCACAAAAAGGAAAATGTTCGAAAAGAAAACTAAATCAAACAGAAACGCAACAGGATGTCACTGCATATCCTCCAAAGAGAGTAAAAGAAACTAAAACTTCATCAAGTACCACAAGCAAAAAAGAACCAATTAGGGAAAGTAAACCAAGTACTTCGTCAAAGAAGGAAGACAAACTAAAAAAAAAAACACTCAGATACAGAACTACCTGGTCCATTTAAAGTTAAAAATGAAATTGGTGTAAGTTGCTACGCAAATGTAGCAATCCATATTCTATTTCAATTACCACCAATTGTTGACAACATTCAGTTACACTTTAGAGACCCATTGTGTATGCAAATGTTAGTACTTCATAGAAACACAACAAACAATCCTGACAACCCGTATACTGTTCATGGAATAAGACAAGAATTGGACTACTGTGCTAGAATGGTGAAATTCACTATAAATTCACAGGACGATCCACAAGAATTTCTAATGTACTTACTATTAGTACTGGAAAACAAAAACATACCTATAAATGAAATCTTCCACATTTCATACATGTGGAAACATACATGCACTCTCTGCAACAATGTGGCACAAGAACAAATCCCCAATGAGCACTTTGTGTATATATCAATACCTAATTGTGACTCCGTTCCATTTCAGCAACTTGTACAAAATGCAAACCACGGTAGATTATGTTCGACCTGCAATTCAGATAATCGCTCCACGTTAGTAATACAAACACATAGTAAATACTTTATTTTATTTATTTATTTATTTATTTATTGCATTTATTACTCGCCCAAACCCTTGGGTACCACGGCGATGTTACAGACAGCTTGGTTAAAACATTTCTTGGACTTTGCCAGTCGGGCGCAGTGCATGTGAATACAAAAATAATCATACATGAAGACATTAAATGCAGGGTTTCAGTACACTGATATTTTTTGAAGCATGGAGGGGGATACGTAATATTAATGATTCTACATTACAATGCAGATGGTACCAAATACAACTGCTAGCTGGCTGGATTCACACATGGTCAAATATCACTTGGTAGGAAAACCTTCACAACAATAGGTATAATCTACCACCCAGGAGCCACAACCAACTCAGGGCACTACACGGCATATATAAAAAAGAAATGTGGATGGTTTGAATGTAATGATAGTACCATTACTCTAAAGCAGAGATTACCAGCAAATCTTACAAACGCTTATTTAATGTTTTTAAAACCAAAATTTGATAACTAAACTGTACTTAAACCTTAAGTACACTTGTAGTAAAAAAATATAAACTGTCACAATATTCCAAAAGCTATCTAACTGCCCAAAGATGCTACAACAACTAATCAGATAAATTAATACCACTCAAATAGAGCAAATAATAGACAGTTAGAATATGCCAATTGGTATCTAACTGTCCCAAAATATAGAAATATCCAAACAGATAAATCAATACCACGAAATTATATAAAAAAATAAACAGTTAGAATACGCCTACTGGTATCAAACTGCTCCAAAATTTTACAATATCCAAACAAATACCTAATATCTTACTGCTCCCAAAAACTGGAACAATCCAATGTATAAAGCATTAGCCAGAAACAACAAGTAGACACTGAAAACAAACAAATAAACTGTAGCATAACAGAAAAAGTTTTTTTTTTTAATCCAACATGGATTTCTTTTCTCCCACAGACGCAATGATTTTAGCAACAAACACAGAAACCGAGCAAATTGCACAGTACTCTGGTTTGTCATCTACTAAATATGAGGGTAAAAAAAAAGAACACATTTTGATTGTACAATGTAATAAGTCTTTATAAAATACTAATACTAACATGGTATTTTCTTTTATCACAGAAATGGACAGGAAAAACATGGACTTCCATTACTATACCAAATAGTAAGTATAACATGATAAATACAACCATTGCAGCATATCACACCCATACTGGCTTATAACATTGTTCCTTATAAATTTGTTTTTGACCCAAAGTTATAAGCCACTATGAGTGTGATATGCTGCAGTGTTTGTGGCCAGGGCATAGCCTCTTGGGTGCATGGCATATGAGTGTGATATGCTGCGGTGGTTGAGGCTAGGGCATAGAGTCTTGGGTGCATGGCCAAATGGCCATGCACCCAACATTCTATACCCTGGCCACAACCACCGCAGCATATCACACCCATAGATTCAAGCATTGCAACCATTTTAATGTCCGCGGACACAAGGAAGTTCCTAGAACACATTCAACTTGACAGAGGACGATATGGACAGCGTCCTCAGGACACCCCCATTTTCTTCATGTATGAACATTTCAGGACACTGCAAGTGTTCTTAGAACACTTTCAGCTTGACAACGAACAATACAGACAGCATTCCAGGACCCCACAAGTCTTCTTAGAACACTTTCAACTTGACATCAGGACACTCCCATTTTCTTTATGTACGAACATTTCAGGACACCGCGAGTGTTCTTACAACACTTTCAGCTTGACAACGAACAATACAGACAACATCTTCAGGACACCCCCTGCGAACATTGCAGGAGCCCACGAGTCTTCTTAGAACACTTTCAACTTGACACCGAATCCATTCTGTTTTATTTACGAACATTTCAGAACAGCCGTGTTGTCCACAGACAAATTGAACACAACAAAAGCGTCTAGCACATAAAAAATACAACATTGAACCTATCTCATACTCCCACACCCTCCCCAAACACTCTTACACACCAACACACTCCACTAAATACAATTTTTAAACCAAGTTTCACCTCGCTGTCCGCAGTCGTCTGCGAATGCAAGATGTCGGGCGCCACCAAAAATCTGACGCGCTCCACGCCCCACGCCGTCCAATCAGCGAACACGTTGGATGTCCGCGGACATCGCGCAAGCCGCTCGGCCAATCAGGCACTGTCCACGGAGCGAACCGAGAAGTCCGTCCGCGGAGCGAACGGAGATATCACACATTTTTTTGCCTTACAATTTGGTCATTTAAAAAAAAAACTACTGGACGGATTTACACCAAATTCAGAGTGGGCCATATACTTTTTTTGCAAAGTTTGGTGAGGATTCGTTCAGAGGGAGCGAAGTTATAATAAGCCACCCAAAAAATGCTCTGCCTATAGAAACACCAAATTTACCATAACTACATGGACGCTACCGCGTCCATGTAATATATATATATATATATATATATATATATATATATATATATATATATATTCAATGAAAAAACTTTGTTAAAGGGACGTTATGGTTAAGTTGCGCTACTAAATTCAGTGAAAAAACTTTGTCATCAATGACATTTGTGATGTCAACTTTGATGTCCTGGGGGGTTGGGGGAACAGGAGACAGACATGGGGCATGAGCAGGGGGTGGGGGGCAACAGGAGACAGACACAGGGCATGAGCGGGGGGTGGGGGGGTACAGGAGACAGACACGGGGCATGAGCAGGGGGTGGGGGGCAACAGGAGAGAGACACGGGGCATGAGCGGGGGGTGGGGGGAACAGGAGACAGACACAGGGCATGAGCGGGGGATGGGGGGCAACAGGAGAGAGACGGCAGGAGCGGGGAGTGGGGGGCAACAGGAGACAGACACGGGGCATGAGCGGGGGGTGAGGGCAACAGGAGACAGACACTGGGCATGAGCGGGGGGTGGGGGGCAACAGGAGACAGACACTGGGCATGAGCGGGGGGTGGGAGGAACAGGAAAAAGACACGGGGCATGAGCAGGGGGTGGGGAGAACAGGAGACAGACACGGGGCATGAGCGGGGGGAACAGAAGACAGACATGGGGCATGAGCGGGGGTGGGGGAAGGGGAGAGAGACACACGGGGCATGAGCGAGGGTGGGGGGAGATAGAGAGATACACGGGGCATGAGCGGGGGTGGGAGGGAGAGAGACACACGGGGGATGAGTGGGGGGTGGGCTGGAGGGAGAGAGACACACGGGCCATGTGCGGGGGGTGGGCGGGAGGGAGAGAGACACACGGGGCATGAGCGGGGGGTGGGCGGGAGGGAGAGAGACACATGGGGCATGAGCGGGGGTGGGGGGAGGGAGAGAGACACACAGGGCATGAGCGGGGGGTGGGCGGGAGGGGGGAGAGAGACACACGGGGCATGAGCGGGGGGTGGGCGGGAGGGAGAGAGAGACACATGGGGCATGAGCGGGGGTGGGGGGAGGGAGAGAGACACACAGGGCATGAGCGGGGGTAGGGGGGAGGGAGAGAGACACACAGGGCATGATCGGGGGTGGGCGGGAGGGGGAGAGACACAAGGGGCAAGAGCGGGGGTGGGAGGGAGAGGGAAAGAGACACGGGGCAAGAGCGGGGGTGGGCGGGAGGGGGAAAGAGACACGGGGCAAGAGCAGGGGTGGGCGGGAGGGGGAAAGAGACACGGGACAAGAGCGGAGGTGGGCGGGAGGGGGAAAGAGACACGGGGCAAGAGCGGGGGTGGGCGGGAGGGGGAAAGAGACACGGGGCAAGAGCGGGGGTGGGCGGGAGGGGGAAAGAGACAAGGGGCAAGAGCAGGGGGTGGGCGGGAGGGGGAAAGAGACACGGGGCAAGAGCGGGGGTGGGGGGCAACAGGAGACAGACACAGGGCATGAGCGGGGGGTGGGGAGAACAGGAGACAGACACGGGGCATGAGCGAGTGGGTGGGGGGCAACAGGAGACAGACACGGGGCATGAGCGGGGGTGTGGGGGGCAACAGGAGAGAGACACGGGCATGAGCACGGAGTGGGGGGTTACAGGAGACAGACACGGGGCATGGGTGGGAGCAAGAGGAGACAGACATGGGGCATTAGCGGGGGGTGGGGGGAACAGGAGACAGACACGGGGCATGAGCAGGGGGTGGGGGGCAAGAGGAGAAAGACACGGGGCATGAGCGGGGGGTGGTAGGCAACAGGAGAGAGACACAGGGCACGAGCGGGTGGGGGGAACAGGAGACAGACACGGGGCATGAGCAGGGGGGCAACAGGAGACAGACATGGGGCATGAGCGGAGGGGGTGGGGGGATACAGGAAACAGACACGAGCATGAGCGGCGGGTGCGGGGAACAGGAGACAGACACGGGGCATGATCGGGGGATGGGGGAACAAAAGAGACAGACACAGGGCATGAGCGGGGGTGGGGGGCAACAGGAGAGAGACACAGGGCAGGGGTTGGGGGGCAACAGGAGACAGACACGGGGCAGGGGTGGGGGAACAGGAGACAGACACGGAGCATGAGCGGGGGGTGGGGAGAACAGGAGACAGACACGGGGCATGAGAGGGGGGTGGGGGGCAACAGGAGACAGACACGGTGCATGAGCGGGGGGTGGGGGGCAACAGGAGAGAGACACGGGACATGAGCGGGTGGGGGGAACTGGAGACAGACACGGGGCATGAGCGGGGGGGCAACAGAAGACAGACACGGGGCCTGAGCGGGCGGTGGGGGGTACAGGAGACAGACATGGGGCATGAGCGGGGGGTGGGGGGCAACAGGAGAGAGAAACGGGGCATGAGCGGGGGTGGGGGGAACAGGACACAGACACGGGGCATGAGCGGGGGTTGGGGGGAACAACAGAGACAGACAAGGGGCATGAGCGGGGGGTGGAGGGCAACAGGAGACAGACACGGGGCATGAGCAGGGGGTGGGGGGCAACAGGAGACAGACACAGGGCATGAGCGAGGGGTGGGGGGAACAGGAGACAGACACGGGGCATGAGCGTGGGGTGGGGGGAACAACAGACACGGGCATGAGCGGGGGGTGGTGAGAACAGACACGGGGCATGAGCGGGGCGGTGGGGGGCAACAGGAAACAGACACGGGGCATGAGCGGGGGGTGGGAGGAACAGGAAAAAGACACGGGGCATGAGCAGGGGGTGGGGAGAACAGGAGACAGACACGGGGCATGAGCGTGGGGAACAGTAGACAGACATGGGGCATGAGCGGGGTGGGGGAGGGAGAGAGATACACGGGGCATGAGCGGGGGGTGGGTGGGAGGGAGAGAGACACACGGGGGATGAGTGGGGGGTGGGCGGGAGGGAGAGAGACACACGGGCCATGTGCGGGGGGTGGGCGGGAGGGAGAGAGACACACGGGGCATGAGCGGGGGTGGGCGGGAGGGAGAGAGACACATGGGGCATGAGCGGGGGTGGACGGAAGGGGGAAAGACACACGGGGTAAGAGCGGGGGTGGGGGGGAGTCAGACACATGGGGCAAGAGCGGGGGTGGGGGTAGGGAGACAGACACACGAGGCATGAACGGGGGGTGGGGGAAGGGCAGAGACACGCGGGGCATGAGCGGGGGGTGGGCGGGAGGGGGAGAGACACACAGGGCATAAGCGGGGGTGGGCAGGAGGGTGATAGACACGGGGCAAGAGCGGCGGTGGGCGGGAGGTTGAAAGACACGGGGCAAAAGCGGGGGTGGGCGGGAGGGAGAAAGTCACGGGGCAAGAGCGGGGGTGGGCGGGAGGGAGAAAGACACGGGGCAAGAGCGTGGGTGGGCGGCAGGGGGAAAGACATGGGGCAAGAGCGGGGGTGGGAGGGAGGGGGAAAGACACGGGGCAAGAGTGGGGGTGGGCGGGAGGGGGAAAGACACGGGGCAAGAGCGGGGGTGGGCAGGAGGGGGAAAGAGACACGGGGCAAGAGCGGGGGTGGGCGGGAGGGGGAAAGAGACACGGGGCAAGAGCAGGGGTGGGAGGGAGGGGGAAAGAGACACGGGGCAAGAGCGGGGGTGGGTGGGAGGGGGAAAGAGACACGGGGCAAGAGCGGGGGTGGGCGGGAGGGGGAGAGAGACACAGGGCAAGAGCGGGGGTGGGTGGGAGGGGGAAAGAGACACGGGGCAAGAGCGGGGGTGGGCGGGAGTGGGAAAGAGACACAGGGCAAGAGCGGGGGTGGGCGGGAGGGGGAAAGAGACACGGGCCAAGATCGGGGGTGGGCGGGAGGGGGAAAGACACACGGGGCAAGAGCGGGGGTGGGGGGGAGGGAGACAGACACACGGGGCAAGAGCGGGGGTGGGGGGTAGGGAGACAGACACACGAGGCATGAGCGGGGGTGGGGGGAAGGGGAGAGACACGCGGGGCATGAGCGGGGGGTGGGCAGGAGGGGGAGAGACACACACGGGGCATGAGCAGGGGGTGGGCGGGAGGGGGAGAGACACACGGGGCATGGGTGGGGGAGGGAGAGAGACACACGGGGCATGAGTGGGGGGAAGGAGAGAGTGACACATGGGGCATGAGCGGGGGGTGGGTGGGAAGGGGAGAGACATACGGGGCATGAGCGGGGGTGGGAGGGAGGATCGACACACGGGACATGAGTGGGGGGTGGGCAGCGGGTGGGGAGAGACACACGGACATGAGCGGGGCTGGGGGGGGGGGAGAGACACACGGGGCATGAGCGAGGTTTGGGCGGCGGGTGGGGAGAGACACACGGACATGAGCGGGATGTGGGGAGAGACACACGGGGCATGAGCGGGGGTTGGGCGGCAGGTGGTGAGAGACATACGGACATTAGCGGGGGTGGGCGGCAGGTGGTGAGAGACATACGGACATGAGCGGGGGGTGGGCGGCTGGTGGGGAGAGACACATGGACTTGAGCGGGCGGCGGGTGGGGAGAAACACACAGACATGAGCAGCGGGTGGTAGAGACACACAGGGGTGGGAGAGACACACGGGGGTGGGAGAGACACACGGGGCAAGAGCGGGGGTGGACGGTTGGGAGAGACGAGCGGGGCACGAGCGGGGCATGAGCGGGGGGTGGGCGGAAGGGAGAAAGACACACGGACATGAGCGGGGGGTGGGTGGGAGAGAGAAAGACACACAGACATGAGCGGGGGTGGGCGGGAGGGAGAAAGACACACGGACATGAGCCGGCGGTGGGCGGGAGGGAGAAAGACACACGGACATGAGCGGGGGGTGGGAGGAACAGGAGACAGACACGGGCATGAGCGGGGGTGGGGGACTTACTGTGCAGGCGGGATACAAAGCCTCTCATGCGAGGAACAAAGATGGCGGGCGTCTCTGAAGCCAGACGCACTGCACGCTTTCACGCATCCAATGAGAGAGCACGTCAGATGTCCGCGGACATCACGCAAGCTGCTTGCCCAATCACCGTCCTGTCCGCGGAGCGAACAGGGAAGTGTGTCCGCGAAGCGAACACAGATATCACTCATTTTTTTCACTTACATTTTTGTCATTTTCTTTAAAACTACTGGACGGATTTACACTAAATGAAGCAAAGCACGCTTTTGGGACCAAGCCGCCGCTCCTGCCGCTAATTTGGTGTAAATCCGTCCAGCGGTTTGGGCTGTAGGCATGAGCAAAGGTTTTTCCCATTATGTCTATGGGAAAAGAAAGTTTTGGGACCCCCCCTATAACTTTGCCCCCCCTGGACGAATCCTCACCAAACTTTGCAAAAAAATTCAGTGACCCAAATACTTTTTTTTGCAAAGTTTGGTGAGGATCCGTCCAGGGCCACCCAAAAAGTGCTCTTCCTATGGAAACAGCAACTTAACCATAACTACATGGCAACTACCATGGTCATGTAATATATATATATATATATATATATATATATATATATATATATATATATATATATATATATATATTTTTTTCACTGAAAAAACTTTGTTAAAGGGACAATATGGTTAAGTTGCACTAACAAAAAACATGAAATTCAGTGAAACAACTTTGTTAAATGGATGTGTTATGGTTAAAAGTAAAACCGAAAACCCCTTGAAATTCACCAATTATGGTGCACTAAGCAACCATAACTCGCACATACTATGTGCAATGCTAAGACTAACACCCAGGACATCAAAGAAGACATCACACATGCCATTGATGACATCACTGATGACATCACCTGTGAAATTAATTTTGATGAAAAGTCCCTACAAGGGTTCTGTTTATAATGTTGGTAACAAGATATCAGGGATGATCGGGAGACCTATCCTGAGCTACTTAATATATTAAGGCATGTACTCATCTAAACAAAACATTGTATTGGAATGTTTCTGTCAATACAGGAACCAAATCATACATACACATAGGCAAAGGCTACAGCATGCACCATAGAAGTACAATATTTTTAATCTGGTAATTTTGGATAGTAAAATAATAAATGCTACCTTACAGAGTTTTGAGTAATGTTAAACATGGAATAAATAGCAAACAATTCAAGACTTACTACACGCTTGTGTTAGTAAAAACAATACATATGATGATCCACAATGCATACAAATCAGAGGCACATACATGGAAACTAATACAGGAAACCTAAATTAAAGAAGAAAGAAACAACATCAGCAGAAAATGACATTAACTTTAAAGTGCATATTCATGTATACAAAGTAATTGTGTGTTTAAAGCCTGCTTAATACCTGTGTATGTGCACCATGAGCTGAGACCAAACTCTAAGGAAAGTGCTTTAAGAACATACAACAAGGTTAACATCTAGATGTTTAGCACCTTTTGATTTTACATACTAAGTGAACAAAACTACCTGGCCTAGATATGTCTGTGAACAAATACAAGTGGCTTTGATATGTGATGTCATCAGTAATGTCATCAATGGCATTTTTAACGCCATCTTTGATATCCTGGTTGTTAGTCTTAGTGGTGCACAGTGGTGGCTCGAGTTATAGTTGCTTAGCGTACCACTCTGAATTTCATAGGTTGTTGTTAGAGTAAAACTAAACCATAACATCCATTTTTTCTGTGAGTTTCATAGATTTTTTAGTGCAACTTAACCATAGCGTCCCTTTAACAAAGTTTTTTCTGTCAATGTTCTTGTGAACCCTTAATCTGCTACAAGTTCCTTAAATTATACTCACCCCCAAAGTGGCAGCTATGGAGACGTCAGACTGTGCAATAGTCCAGAGACTTCAGACGGCATTCACAAAGCCCAGAATCATAAGGGAGACCCCAAAAATGTGTACACATCAACCAACAAATACATGTACATGAAATCATTACTAATGTTTACGACATGCAAATATACCTTTTTGTACAAACACTTACTTAAAAAAATATGAATTCTTTTTTTCATTCAGCACACATTACACTGGAATACACCAATCAATATCATAACTGTACACTTCATGTAACCTCCCCAATAGAACTCTGCATACATATTGACCAACACCTGGTGCCTATTGGAGAACTCATTCTCACTAAATATTAAGTGTATTGTGTTAATTTCTCTATTGTTAGCTTTCATAGAAATGGCAAACACACTTAAGTGATTAGAGCAGAACTTCCCAAAAGAAGAAATGAGTGACGATAACATCTCTAATGGTACACAATACATATTGTATGCAATTTGTACACACCTCACTAAAATGAGATTTTTTGTTTTTCTTACACTACAAAGTTTTCATGAAGAAACCACACCCCAGTTTAATTGTACACATTCCCAAGAATCACAAACAGAGGCCCTATCTAGAGTTATAAATAATCACATCATGAACTTGTCTACAAAATTAGATGAACTAAGTCATGATTTTAAAGAATGTTTACAATATGTAAAAAATAAGGTCATTAAAAATGTTCCCTATCACTCTCCTTCTTGCACCTGCCGCCCTTTACCCCAGCAATCATCCACATCAAATTCTGAACATTTTAATCAAGACATTTTGATGAAACCTCACTCCCTTCCTCCTCTTATCATTATTGCACCGAAATTCCTAATTCTCCTGTTTATATTTCCCATTGCGTTACCCCATTCCTTTCATGAATAAATGTATTTTTTTTAAACTATGAATTTGTTGTATATCTGTCAGTCTAGGAAAATAGATACCACACGATTAATGGCAATGTATCATATTGGCCGAAGACCAACCGTCTCATGTACTGAATGTCAGAAATACAGACTCATAAGTTTGACCAATGTGTGGCCATTTTTGATGTAACTAGAATCGCCATTTTGTTCTCTAACGTTTGCTCATTGCTTTTTGTTCAAAACTGCTTAGCCAAAGCTTATTCTGCTTATTCTGCTTCACTGATTACTTTGTTGTTCAAAGCGAAAGAGCAAGGCCGCGAGGCCGGGAGTTATTTGTTGAAACATAACGTAGGCAGGCCAGAGAGGAATGCCCAATCCCTTCCCGCATCTAGCCTTGGAAGAGCACCACAGCATTTAATCATTTGACTGATGCCAGCTAGTCTTGTTAATATGGTAGAAATGCTAGAAAGAAACAGCTAAAGGCTTGAATTATGCTTTTCTTACGGCCCCCCTTTCCTAAGCCCAGCAGAGCGTGCTGACTCCCAGGACACGAATAGAAAAATATCAGATAGCAAGGCCTGGAATGCAACTCTTCCCCCGTAAGCAGCTTGCTCGCAAGAACAGAAGCGCTGTGTTCTGTTCAACAAAGAAATATGTCTCCAGACTCGCAATGTTGCATATTGTTGATAAAATAGAAGTTCGAAGGTGTCATATTCGTCGAAATTGAAAATCATCAGACCCAGTTCAAAGAAACTGTACAATGGGCGTAATGAGACTATTTGCTTTGCAATAAACCCTAGCTTTTGGGAATACAACCTTGTGTCTGGCTTATCAGTTTGTGTGTGGTGATTTGCCTTGTTTCCACTATGCCAGGGTGCCCTAGGGGCCCTTCAAGATGGCACCCGAATAGGGACCCTCCCCCCCTTGTTCCATCGTGTATGTTGTAAAATAAGAAAGGCAGAGAGAACGGCGAGGACGGGACGATCGAGCTGGGATCAAAAGGTGTCCGGGGCGCCCTGTATAAGTGATGAGAGACTCCTTTGCAGATCTGCACACATCTGATCCCTGATCGACGTGCCCGGCCAGAGAAGGAGGCGAGGGTCCCGAAATGAGGCAGAGCCAAGATACGCAAACACAACGTCATTGGTTGCATCAGTATACAGACCAATTGTGTCTTGGAAGACAATTTGACTTATCAGGTGAGTCGTACCCTGATTCGAAATAGCCCTGAAATTGGTTGAGAGTTGACTTTGCAAAATCAAACGCCCAGTGTAAGGTTGATTAGCCGGCGGTAAGGTTAAAACATGCCTGGGGTATTGTCCACCCTAGCTGGGTTTTTCTGCTGTGGTAGACAATCTTTGGAAATTGGCCAAGTTGCGCCACCTGGGGGAACGCCGGCATATGAGATGTATGTGAAGTATGGTGTGGGTGCGATAATGCTCTGTGAGATTTGGCATAAGCACACCAGAAACCAAGAAGATTTTCAGTGGCCAAATAATGGGAGTTTTGAGATTGAGAGAAAGGTATTGATAAGAAAGAAAGCACGTCCCGCAGCATTTGATATCCTTAGGGACTGGAGAAGGGAAGCTATGCTTCATTGGAGAAGTAGAGAGAAACATGCGCGCACGTATAAATCAAAAACTAAAATAGCGGAAGAAAAGGAGGAGGAGGAGTGGACTGAGAGTCTGAGAAGGACAGGTAGACGCGAACAGTTGAACATAGAAAGAATATACCCACAACGAGAATTGCATATGGCAGATGATTTAATAGAAAAAATGTTGACCGATGCAAAGCAGGGTCCAAGACCAGAAAGTAAAACAAGCACGTCAGGAACCACTGTCCACCCCCCTCCTGTTGCTCAAACCCCTGCGCCCCTCCCAATCATTCAAATCCTAACACAGCCGCAGACTGCACACTTAGCACCTCCTATTAGCCAGTCAGATTCGCAACAGACACTTCCCGTTCCTGTTATCCCATCCGCACCTCCCGCCCTAGAAACAGACACAGTCCTGTCTGTCCCGCCCGTGATTGAAACTACGGGGGCGAGAGATGGGACTGCACAAAGTGAATGCACAAGAGTGACCCATAGTGCGATCGGCAGGGAGAGAAAGTGGGAGTTGCAAGTACAAGCAGAGCTGTATATAGAAGGGAACGATGGGACGGCAGCATTGGACTCGATGTATGATTTCCGAAGAGGCAATGAAAGACAGGTAGTGTTGGAATGCATGGGTGAATATTTAGTAGGAAGATGGAAACTGTTAATTGGGAAATTACCGCCACAACGATTGTTAGATTTAAATGAATTGGCACGTTGTAGAGAAAGAGATGAAGAAATAAGGGAACATGTATATGGACTTTTTGCGCTTAAAAATGAACTTGATAATGAATATGCTGAAATGTTTACCACACTGGGGTATAGCAGCGGGGATACCAGGGTAAATAGGAAGGAAGCGGTAGAGCCTTACATACAGCGGCGACATTCATCGTTGTCAATACAGATAGGCGATAAACTAAAAGTATGTGTACGGGAGGCGCTAAGATCGATGTCGGATCCTAGTACTCCTGCAATGGAAATACATGACATATTCGATGAATATACCATGACCATGAAAAGAAAAGCACTGCAGGCGATGGCTGAACATTTAATAGACAAATATATAAAGGACAAGAAGGACAGCCCCCCTGAAATAATGGCAATATATAAGAGGGCACTAGAACGAGGGACAGAGGAAACAGCCTTGTCACTTGACTTGGGGATATTATTGCATATGAGAGAAGGGGGAGGGACAGTGAGTGCAGCATTTCCAATGAGGGAAGTCCCACCTACTTTTGTACCAAAAGTAGAGATTCCTGCCACAGACACCACAGTAGCGCAGGTAACACCAGCCCATTAACAGCCCAATATGTATATGTCCCCTTTTCCAGACAGGAAGTGAACAACATAAAACAGACGATTCCTGATATAAGAAAGAATCCCGCAGGATTTTATAAAGAAGTAGAGTCCTGCCTGCAATCATCCGTGCTTACGATGGGTGACATAGACTTAATATTCCCAGTAATCCTGCCACCAGACATATGGAAGCAAATAAGAAAAATGAATGATATAACGGCCTATGGTGCCACATGGGCGGATTTTATCGTGGAGGATAGGAATAAAGAGGTAGGGGGAAAGCCGGGGACTAATATGGTAGCATTACCAGCACGAATAATACAGAAATTAAAAGAATCCAATGGGACAAGTTAACTGCCTGTGGGCAGGGCAAGGATGAGTTAGCTACAGATTATTTTAATAGGTTCGAGGAAGTATTTACAGACTTTAGCGGGCAGGATGTGAGTTCAGAAGCGGGAAAAAGATTATTTATTGACAAGTATGTGAGGGGGTTAATACTTCCAATTAAAAATCTGATAATAACATCCGAAAGTGCGTGGCAAGCAAAAACGTTGGGTGAATTATTACATATGGCTCATTATTATGAGAACAGAGTAAATACAGAGAAAGAAAAAGAGGCAAAAGATAAAGTGAATTTGAAGACAAGAGTGCTACTTCAGCAAGTAGCTGGAGACAATAGAGGGAGAGGGAACGCACAAGGAAGGAGTAATTTAAATATGCATGGAGTGCCGTTGGGGCAGAATCCGTGTGCACATTGCAAAGAGGAAGGACACTGGAGAGCGCAATTCCCACATTTGCAAAATAGAAATGGGGGTGGTCAGAGAAGACAGCACCGGGGCACCCAGGAGCAAATGGGCTGAACAGGAATAATATGCAGCAGCACCAAAGTAACCAAGGAGGTCAGAATCAAGCTTACCATCAGAACACTACCAACCAGAATCAGGGCCAGGATAACCAACAACATGGGAGTACTCAGAATGGGGCAGCTAGAGGAAGGGATGGGAACATTTTTGATACGCAACAAAATGCGTATTACAGTAATAGCAGTGATTACACATTGGACGATGTGTTATTCCCTCAATAGGGCAGCCCAAGACAGGGGTCGGAACCAGTGTCTATTTGCGTGAATCAGAAAGGACCCTATGTAGAGATGAGAGTCAGGGATAAAGAGCACCGCTTTCTTGTAGATACAGGAGCGCAAACGTGTTCAATAGACCATCACTTGGTTCCAGATATACCACTGTCAGGGCAAAAGAATATTTCTGTAGGGTTCGCAGGTACACCAGTAATTAATCCAGTGTCCCAATCAATCCGAGTAACGATAGGTCCCTTCACTGAGCATTGTCCGTTTCTCTTAACAGACAATTGTGGGGGACATCTCATGGGATTGAATTTATTGAAAAAACTAGGTGCAGTTATTCATTGCACTCCCGATGGCGTGTATTTAACAATTTGGCCACAGAATGCACCGGTATCTGAATTCGTGTCTAAACCCTTGCCAGGAGAGTTGTGTAAGGTGCCAACCTGTATATGGGCAATGAATGACAATGATGTGGGATGTTTAAAGATAGAGCCAGTAAAAATAATTTTGAAAGAAGGGGTCACGTTGCCGGGTATTCCACAGTATAAACTTTCAGCTGACGGAGAGAAAGGATTGAAAAGTATTGTTTCAGATTTGGTAAGATTGGGAGTAATTGAGGAAATTACAGGTAGTACATGTAACAGCCCCATTCTTCCAGTATATAAGAAAGGAGATAATGAGGTACCCTCTCGTTTCATAATTGATCTGCGCGCGTTAAACAAGGTAGTTGACCCTCAATATCCCTTATTGCCAGACATCATTATGATTTCGACAATGATACCCGCATCGGCAGAATACTTTAGTGTGATTGACTTAAATAATGCTTTCTTCCAGTGAACAAGGACAGTAGATACTTGTTCGCGTGCACTTTAGGAGGACGGTCATTCACATTCACGCGCATTCCACAAGGATACATGGAAAGTCCTAGTATTTACAGTAGGGCATTAAAGGAACAACTAGATATGCTAGAGCTACCAACAGGTTGTGTATTGCTACAATATATAGACAATATGTTAGTCGCTGCAGACACAGAGGAGATTTGTAAAGAAAGTACCATTTTACTATTAACACACTAAGCAGTGCATGGCCACAAAGCCAACTTGAAAAAATGTCTGTATTGTCGAAAGGAAGTGGCTTATTTGGGTTACTTACTTTCGAAAGAAGGGAGAAGACTAACGCCAGAGCCAATAGAGAGCATTTCTGGTATGCCTATTCCAAAAACACAGAAAGGAGTCAGAGCCATAATAGGCATGGCTTCTTATTGCCGGCAGTGGATTGGAAACTTTGTGTTAATTGTGAAACTAATGGTGACATTGACGAGAAAGGATGCTGTGATGCCTTTGCAGTGGAATGAAGAATGTCAGAGAGCATTTGAGTTGTTGAAAACTGCATTATGTTCTGCTCCAGTTTTGGGCACACCAAATTATGAGAAGATTTTTAGACTGTTTGTATGCGAAAATGAAGGATGTGCATTGGCTGTTTTGACACAGGAACAAGGTAGAAGAAATAGGCCATGCGGCTATTTGTCTTCCGCGCTGGACCCTGCAGTGCGCGCACTGCCACAATGTTTGCGAGCTGTTGCAGCGGCTGCTGCATCAGTGAAACAAACGGAAGGGATGGTACTTGGGCACACTTTAATTTTGATGGTGCCACATGCCATAGATGTTCTATTAAATAGAACACAGTCACAACACCTCACTTCTACTAGACTGACTAGATATGAAATCATCATATTCGCACCCGATATCCAAAATTATGAGGTGTAGCGCCTTGAATCCTGCAGAATTAATGCCACTACCCATGGAAGAACTTGGTGACAACAAATCACCTCCCCATGATTGTTTAATGGTTACTGAGGAAGAAACAAAGGGAAGACTTGATTTAAGTGACACCCCACAGAAAGAGCCAGATGGAGAGTTATTTTGGGACGGCTCTTGTTTTAAATTACCTGATGGCACATCGACTGCCACCTACACTATCACTACTCTAGAGAGCATTGTAGAAAGCAAAAGAGTCCCCTACAACTCGGCGCAAGCCTCAGAAATAATAGCCTTGACCAGAGCCTGTGAGATTTCTGAGAATTTGAACGTGAACATATATACTGATAGCCAGTACGCCTTTGGCGTGGTTCATAACTTTGGCCGACTCTGGGCTGAGAGGGGTTTCTTGACATCACATGGGGCCAGAATTCAACATGGCCCTTTGATTGTACGATTGCTGTCTGCTCTCACATTTACAAAGCACCTAGCAATAGTGAAATGTGAGCCGCATAAAAAAGTAACATGTAAAGTGGGAGAGGGAAACGCATTTGCAGACAGGATTGCGAAACAAACTGCCACTAATTTAAATACCAAAATGATGACAGTACAGTCTGTCTAAGATCAGTAAAATATGTGCAGAAAGCAAGTTGATTTGAGTGGACGCATTACCATTAGCGCTATTGTGCATGCGCACGTCAGTACAGGCAAGAACTGGGCTCTCCCCGTATGAAATTGTCATGGGGAGGGCGGCAAATGTTTGGTGCGCACCTCAGTCAGGCAAGTCTTTGAGCAGCGGTGGGATCTTTTTAGCGTGCGTGGCATGAATCCATGCCTTCCTCCCATCCACTCGAATCGCTATTTGTGTTGCCAGCAGTACTTGATAAGGGCCACACCATCTGGGTGCTAACGATGATTTTCATTCAAAATTCTTAAGTACCACCCAGTCTCCTGGCTCCAGCACGTGCCCCGGACCAGTATACTTCATGGGTAAAGCCTCCTGCACCTGCTGATGAATCAAACACAGTTTTTGTATTAAAAGGCCACAATAAGTAATAAGCACAGGATGCTCAACTTCGCAAAGCCCCCTAGGCTTCCATTTGTGGACTGAAAATGATTATTAGACATCTCCATGTTTGCCTCTGGTTATATTTCAGAAAAAAAATATCTTGGCAGCAGGAAACAGTTGCATTAGGCATTTAAAGAAATCCTTAAGGGCAACCTGCAAATACACTGGCGTCACATACTCTAAACTGTCCCCTCCACAATGCACAATTACAACATCTGGACATTTAAAGTGAGCCATACTCTCACAAAATGAAAACAAGCTTGCCCAGTTTAAGCCACAAAACGTCTACTTCTGCCAATCAAATATTTCCAAAAATGCCATGATTTTCAGAATACACCTTCAATGACTGAAATGAAGAATCCCCCAAAATCCACATACTTTGCCTTATCAAACAAATAGCCATAGCCATTTTAAGTGCTCCCACAACTCCTGAAAACAAAACTCCTGCTACCCTTGCTTCCTAAACACCACACCTAGCAAACCTAATTTACAGATATCCACTGTCCCCTCTACATGCCAGGCATCCTCAAAAGACTCTGATGCTGCATGTGACACTACTGGAGTGTCTGCATACCTCGTCATACAGGGACAGCCTCTCTTCCCTTTCCACTTCCATGTTATCAACACTCCCTCATTGGCTGCTTTCAAAGAGTCACATATCCATCAAACAATCACATCCAACCACTCTACACCAAACCCTGTCATCTCAGTTCAACACTTCAGATGTATACCTGAACTATGAGAGTGCATATCTCCTGGTAATCCACGGCATCTGCATCAACAACTACTCTAAAACTGTCCAAGATTTCTATTTCCAAATTCAACAAGATCTGCATCTAACAAGACATAGTACAGGTAAGCTTATATTTAAAAAAAATATATGGTCTTCAACTCTTTAACATATATATATATAGAATGTTCCCGCTACTTACCCTGTAATACACTTCTCAATAAGAATGTTCTCTTTTGTAACCACTGCAGCATTCAGCACCTGCTCACATGAAGCAGCAAATAATTACAATGCTCTGCATTTAAAAAAATGTCTTTTAAGAGCAATTTCATGAAACTAAAGAAATGCATATCTGCATTTACAGCAGCACTATGTGCCACCTTTTCATACTATGAAGGAGAATCAAATAGACTGGATTTGTATACCATTTTTAAGTGACACTTAGTGTACCCCAGTTTAATAGGTTGGCAGCACATGCATATGTCCCAACATCACCCATTCCAATCTGTAGGTGCTTGTCAAGTCTTCATTTTTTCCTTTGCATTCTGTGACATCCAATTCAACTTCTCTGATTATAAAACTCAAACTGCAAGTCACAGAATGAAAAGAAAAAAAACATGTCTTGAAACTGTGACATTCATTTGAATGAAACAAATAAAATGCTGTGTGTTGTAAAATGTTTCTTTTCAAAAGCATTTTGATAAAAGTAAAAATAAAATGTGTATGTGCATTTATAGCGCTATGCCACTTATTCATAAAAGAAACTAAATCAAATAGAATCGATTTGTTGTCTATTTTTAAGTGGCAGTTAATGTGTGCCATTTTAATATGTTGGCAGTACATGCATACATCCCAACATCACCCATTCCAATCTGTAGGTGCTTATCAAGTCCTGATTTCTTCTCTAAAATCTGGGACTTGTACTTTTATAATATGAAAAGTGGAACTACAAATCCCAGAACACAAACAAAAAATCTAGGACTACAAAAACACATACAGATTAGAATGCACCAGGTTAGCAAGAATGCATTTACTCCTAACATGTTATACTTCCACACACCAACTGCCATTTAAAAGTGTACTTCACATCTTTTCCATCAACTGTTCTTCTCTTTTAACAAAACGTTACACAAAGGGCTTCTATAAATGCACATACACATTTCTTAACTTTCATGAAAATGCTCCTAAAACAAACTTATTTAATGCAATGTTATGAACTGTTTTCCCAACAACGCCTCCAACCTTCATACATAACCTTGCTTACTAAATGCACTTCACCATTACCACATATCCCCACTAACTTTCTTTTACAATTACAGGAAAGGAGCACATTGCTGAAAACAAGAACCAAAAAAGAATACCCTTTGCATCCTACAAAGTAAGTACATGAATGTACCATGTACATGTATGCAATAACAACAGCACAGTTGGACTATATATATCCCCAGACTCTTTTCTAACCAACATTTCCTTCACTCAAAATCATTATACTGCATCATTCCCACTCTACATATTCCAATCTAAACACCACCATTGCATAACACACTGTTTTCCTGAGGACAGCACAATGTCTCTACTGATTCAATCACACCACCATTCCTTTATTCACTAACCCAACGCTATCCGACCTCTATAGACTTTTACTATCACAACATTCCCAACCAAACCTCATATACCCCACCACAATCAAACAGCACTGTATTTAGCTCTCCTATCACACCCACACACCCATTCACAACACATGCATATACATTGCACAAAATTCAAATCCAATGTTTTCTTTTCCCAACAGACACAACAAAATGACTACTAAAAAGCAACTCCATAGAAAAGAAAGGAAAGCTAGAGCAGATAAGAATAAAACTAAACCATATAGTCATCCACATCTAAAACAATGTATAAACAACATCAAAATAAAAGAGCTTGTAACCTACCTCAACAAAACAAAACCAGACACAACTAAAAATGTCAAAGCCCTCTTGCAAAAACAAACAGTACAAAAAATATGCACAAAGAAAAGTAGACCTACTAACATACCTAACACTGTATCTACCAGTGTTAAAGTAGTCATGGTAAAGCAATCCCAAAAATGTATATTGCAAAAAATGTTCCACCATAGAGTTCTTCATAATCTTATTAAAACAGATGAAAATTCATGTTCTACCCTTAAAAACTATTGCAGGAGACTAATCCTCAAAGCTCTAATTGACAGCGCTTTTCTACTAAACAGAACATTGTTTATATTGATTTTAAACAGACTAAAACCACTAACTAATTTAATCAATAAATTACAAAGTGTACTTCTAAATATGCATGGTGTGCATATAGACACCTTTTCAGACTTCTGTAATGGTGAATGGATGCACACAAGCAGCACAGAACCATATTTCAATTAAGAAGCTTATAAACAAAAAACAATAGCCATAGACAATAGTGGTCGAGGGTATGAAATGCTCCTTTCACCCAGACAAACCATCCCGTGTACAAATCGACATGCAGCTCAATGTGTAACATACACCAACAATCCTTTAAATCTTAACAATTCCTCAATGACTATTTGAAACTAAAAGACAAAACTAGAATAAAAACTTTACAAACCATGGACTCCTGCCCAGTGAGTAGCCACACTGGTATGCAAGGAAACTAATTAGCCTGCATTTCTGAAACTGCTTGCAAAAGCAACTTCCACCACATCAACATGTTAGCAACACATAATTCTGCTATACTGAACCATGCAAAAAGCCTTGCTCTAGAACTGCAACATTTAATTAATTTAATTACGATTACGACCCTGGCGCTAATGGGTTAACGGCGCCGTAAAAGGCTGCAGCGCCATTAATCGATTAGCTCCTTACTACGAGGTCCCTTTGCGGGACCCGACCTTAATGGCTGGTCTACAACAGTCGTTAAAGTAGGGACCCGCAAAGGGACCTTGGTGCTAAGTACGGTACCGCAATTTGCACTACCGTACTTAGCGCCTTCCCCAGTCCCATTGAGCCCTATGGGGCAAAAATGGGAATGGGGAAGGGCCATGGTTCAATGGGGAATTACCGCCCCGCCAACCTTGGAATGGTGGTAATTCCCCATTGAACCGTGGCGGACCCGTTACAACACCGGCACCAACCATGGTGCTAATAGCGCCATGGTTTAGCGCCGGTGTTGTAATGAGGGCCATTGTCGTACATAGAACTGTAACTCTAACGTTTTAAACATGTCGGCTGCCCAGCTGCTTCTAAAGATGAAAGACAAAGATTAGGTTTTATAGTCAAGTATCACAAATCTCTTGGCAAACATGCCTGGTACAAACGAATACTGGATCCCACGTCATGCTGATGTACGTTGTATGCTAAGAAACCTAGTCCAAGACACATGGTTTGTTACTTTAAGTTGTGCGGAGTACGCATCGGATGACTTGCACAACTTCTTATGCACTGCAAACCAAACTAAAAATGGAATAGATATAAAAACACCAGGAGAACACAGTTCTCTTGACCCTGTCAATGTATCAAGACACTTTCACCATCACTTCATTGCCATGCTACACCATATCTAAAATAATACTACCGCTCTGCTTGGAGAAGTGCAACACTTCTTTTGGAGAAAATAATATCAATCCAGAGGAGCACCACCGATCCACATGCTTTGTGGATAAAAAATGCTCATAAATTTGGCCATGATAGTAATGCCACTGTTTTACAGTTTATTGTAAAATACATTAACTGCCACATCCCTCCAGAAACCACAGGTAGTGAACTACATACACAATATTTACACTTCCAAAAACATAAGTGTGGCAAATACTGCCAACATAGATATTAAAACAAAGGCAAATACCATACCAAGTTTTGATTTGGCTTCCAAAGACCAGATTTCACAAAAGGACAAGTAAATAGCTTCATGTCAAGGCTGTTTTTCTGTCCCCACCCCACCCCCGGATCCTGGCAATGTATGCACTACCTAAGATCCATAAAGGAATTGTTCCCCCACCAGGGCGATCAATCGTTTCTGGTATCAACTCAGTCTTGGAACCCCTCTCACAATATGTGGATTTTTTCATTAAGGACCAAGTCCCCAAGATGGCCAGTTACGTAAAAGACTCTACCAACATGCTGAACCTTCTAGACACACTAACATTTAATCCAGAAATAGAATGGCTAGTAACCATAGATATAGAGTCACTCTACACCCGGATACCTCAGCAGGAAACATTGCAAATTCTTAGTGGATTGTTACATTCAGGTATGGAAATGTAGGGAGTCCCACCCAGTTTCATCTCTTCACTAGCAGAAATAGCATTGACTCGGAACTATTTTCTGTTCAAAGACACTTTTTATCAACAGATTTCAGGAACCACGATGGGGGCCACCTTCGCCCCTAGCCTCGCAAACCTATATGTGGACCTGTTTGAACGCCAACATATCTACCCCGAGAACAATCCCTACCTCGCCCAACTAACCGTGTGGCGGTGGTATATCACTGACATTTTTGTGATTTTCAAAGGCTCTGAACAAGATGTAGAGGCTTTCCATACATGGCTGATCTCCCTTAACCCCCACCTGAAGTTCACCATGGATAGAGATAGACACAACACCCATTTTCTTGACCTGGCTATTTCAGCAAACAACAGGAATCTCTCCTCGAGCATTTACAAAAAACTACAGACAGAAATTCATTGCTTTGCTACTCTAGCTATCATCCCAAAGCACTCAGAGACAACCTTCCCTTTCGGCAATTTCTTTGCTACAGGAGGCTATGTACACAGACCCCAGTCTACACCTCACAACTCCAAACACAATTGGCCGCTAAAGGTTACCCTAGGAGGATTATTAAGGACACCTACAAAAGAGCCAGGAACATACCACAGTCAATCACCCTACAGCAACATACCAAACCCAGAGACTCCACAACCTTCACAGCTGTCTTCAGCTATTCCCCTCTCCTTAACAAAATCAAACGGGAAGTGAAGAGACTATGGCCCATCCTCAACACAGGCATTTCAAACATTTCCGTCCCACTTTTCACCCTCAAGAGACGATGTAACGTGAGAGACAAGGTCGTCAAGACCCTGATACCCAGCACACCCAGGGCGGAGCCTAGCAAGGGCACTCTATGGAACATCCCACCCATTATGGGACATGCACCCTCTGGAAATTGTCCCATGTGCGCCCAGACCTCCAGCACCACAGAAATAGAGATTGGATGGAAAACACCATGGAGACAGAACACCTTCACCAATTGTAACAATAAGGGCGTTATCTATATGATAACTTGCCCCTGCAACCTCAGGTACATTGGCATGCCCACTAGGCCTGCCCGTACACGCATGATCGAATATAGATCATGCATAAGAACGAACAAGCTCACTGCGCCCTTAGTGTCTCACTTCTCATCCAAAGGACACACTGCAGACCAATTCAAGTGGACCATCCTTGAGAAAATCATACCGCCCCGCAGAGGCGGCAATTACTATAACATGCTGTTCAGGAAAGAGCAGATGTCGATTTTTAGGCTAAACACCTGCTCTGAAGGCCTTAATTAACAAATCCAATGGCACGAGCTAGCAGTGCTGACTTATATTCACCTCCTCTGGCACCATGAGTGCCCATCATGCAACATCTATTGGGTCTCAGCATTGTCTTTTACCCATTCCTTCTTTCTGCTTTTAGGTCCCCCTGCAGCCTGCAAGACCCCCCCTACAAGTAATTATTTCTTTGCCTCCCCCTCTCTTTTGCCGGGTAACCAAGTGCTCCCTTCCAGCAGCCCTACAATTTGGCCCCCCCAGATCCCACTCTTTTATTACACTGCAGGTAGCAGCTCTTTTCACTGCACTTGGGACAGCAGCACTCATTTGCCTGGCCTTTGCCGGCGTGAGCGTGCTTCTCCCTTTTGTTAAGAGGTAATTGGGCCTCTTTTCCTCAACGCTTGAGGCGGTTCCTAGTCATCCGCCACGTCACATTGAAGCTAGCACGAGTGCGCTCTTCCCTCTTTTTTACGGGCGATTGGGCTTCTCCCATGACACTCAGAAGTCCGGAGCTGTACACTTCGCTACAGCACTCTGCGCATACGGAGGCCAGCAGCAACTACCATTCAGGTATGGTCCACTCTACAGCCTGATCCGCTCTGGCCACAAGCAGCAATTTGCTCTTCCCCAACATAATCATCACGCTAACCAGCCACTTTGTGATCATGTTTTTTCTAGATTGCATAGCTGTGTGCATTGGTTGCTGCCTCCCATTGGCTTTTGTCACCTGAGTGTCCTCTGACATTTGATCGCCTCCTTGCTCCCTATTTGGATGCCATTCTAGAGGTATGGTTTCCACCACCCCTACACCTGCACAGTAGGCATATTTCATTTAAGAGGTATGGGTTTTACCACCCTTCCACCTGCAAAGTGGGCATATTGCATTTAAGAGATATGGTTTCTACCTCCCCTCCACCTGCACAGGGGGCATTTTTTCACCCCCCACGCAATAGACACCAGCAGGTTCTCCCACACTCGCCTCTGCACCCCTGGAAACTGGGGCACCTGGATGCCTGGTTACCTCACCCCCATTACCTTCTGGCTTCAAGTTCCCTGCAGCCTTTGTCCACCTTCAACCCACTCCTCCCCATCACCACCTCCAACACCCTCCCTCCCCCCTTTGGCGGTAAGACCTCTCACAGGTGCTCAGGCACCCCCACCTCTCCTGAACGTACTGACCTAAATATTTCGGTCCTTCCACATGCTTACTCTAATGCATGAAGACCTCCACTCCCATGCTAGCAGACATTTACTGTTGCCAGTGGTCCATTTTAATCCCCTCCCTTTTTGTTTCTTCCCATCCCCTCTTTTTGTCTCCGCGCAGGAGACACCAGCACTCCTCTTCAGTTCAGCATTCTTGAACTCTGACAATTCAGCTTGTATCTTTAATCACGGTCCTGACGAAGATGGCTCCAATCATTTACGCCATTGAAACCGGTCGACCCTTTTCGGTCATGAGGGCTCTCATGACCCACCTTTGATCTCTCTTACATCAACAAAGAGACTTTGCTTTCTGGAAATTGTTTGCTTTAGCACGCTCATTACCACGAGTGAGCTGATTTTATAAGAGCCAACTTTTAGCCCTTCAGCCCTTTGGCTGTCTTCTACTGCATAACCCGCCAGTGGTTTCTCCAGCTGTACTGTTTCGAACTCTAAACCACAGTGAGCTACGGGCTGTATTAAATGTGTACACTTTGGATGGAATACAAACAGTTGACCTGCTTTTCAGGTTGTACCCATGTCTAAGACCCAGCAGTCACAGAATCTAATCCACAGTTCTGTGGAATACTTCATTCCACTCTGGAGAACACCATTTTTAGTT
Source organism: Ambystoma mexicanum (assembly GCF_040938575.1). Lineage (NCBI taxonomy): Eukaryota > Metazoa > Chordata > Amphibia > Caudata > Ambystomatidae > Ambystoma > Ambystoma mexicanum. The sequence goes on along the minus strand of NC_090935.1, from coordinate 836,169,347 downwards.
TTTACTACAATTGGATCATTTTGTCTGCCTACAGACACTGCCACTAGTAAAGAAGGTTGAGGGACAGCTCTCTCCTCTATATCTGTTAGATAGGCGATACACCACGCGCCACCTAGGGACAGGCACTCCTGCCAGGGACAGGGTGTTCTTCTTTAGGGTGAGATACGTTGAGCCGGGTGGCCCCTTTTTTGTGTTAGAGTGAGAGCACTTGCTTGACCCTATTTCTGCATTTTTTAAATGTTTGTTGAATGACTACCTTCCTAGAAAACCGTTGTTATTGTGCTACCTCATGTGTTTGCTGTCCATGTGATGTCTATGTGTGTGTGGGTTATGTGCCTCTGACATGTGTACTCATGTTTCTTTTTTCACCATTACAGATGATGATGCAATGGAGCCAGAGGATGTTGATGTCATTCCAGACACGGGGTTGCTATTACATTAGCAACCCAGCACAAGTGGGGGTCGTGGGGTGGTAGACCATGAGAACCCACTTGTGCCCCAGACCATCGTCTCCAGGGCTGGCAATCAGTCTAGCTCTGATGATCACTCTGACAACAATGTTCAGTTGGATGAGCGTCATGTCCATTTGTCGACGGTGAGCGATCCGGATGTGGATGATCTTCTGTCCGCGACACCTGCACTGAGGGGCCAGACATTGTTGGAACCCCACCTGTGGTGGATTGGGACTCACGGTCACCCTCCACAGCAGTTGCTGATGTGCCTGGGGCATCATGTCAACAGAGGGATATAGTCCTCCAGCCGCAGGCGGTGCCAATCCAACGAGGACCATGGTTCCTTGGGCCCCGCAGGTGTCAAGTCCAGCAACGCGGTGGCCATGCGCCACTGGGGTATACTTAGTGGGAGCAATCCATGCATGCAAATTCAGAAGAACAGGGTGCAGCTATTGATAAGATTGCTCAGAGCATTGAATGTGTGGCCCAAACCATGCTCCTGCCTACTAGGCAGGTGGAGCTCCAGCAGCGGGCAGCACAGTCCACGGCCCGCTCACTCAGGCTGGGCATTGCGGCCTCAGACAGGGCAGGCTGGGCTGAAATGGTGTCTCTGCGTCAAGCACTTGCTGCTCACACAGAGGCACACATGGAGGACCTTGGGGGCTGACTATGATTCCCTCAGATCTACTCTGGGTGTGCTCAACATGTCCCAGAGGAAGCGGTCAGAGGAGAGGTTGGAGCAGCTTGAGAACACCATCTTGGCTGATCTACGTGCAAGCTGGGAGGTGCTCCGGATGTTATGCGAAGTCATGCAGGCAGAACTCTGTGTTACACGTGCTATCTTGCAAGAGGAAGCACGTGTATTACGTGAGGTGCTACATGCTGACCTACGTGCCATCGCCACACAGGACCAGGTTTACCAGACCCACATGCTTGCTGCCACTGAGGGGCAAGCTGCACATAGGCGTGGTCAGGCAACTGTGCCACTTCCACCTTCTGTTTTCCATCCAGAGGATGAACAGGACGACCACTTATCTCCCACACAGGTCGGCCGTGCAGGCATTGAGCCCATGGAGTTTTTTTTTATCTCAACATCATCGCTTGTGGGTGTTGAGGTGCACCCTTTACCTCCCCCCTCCTGGGTGCCTCCCCCCCTGGTCGTATGTGGCTATTTTTTTATTTTATTAGTTTAAAATTGTTTGTCTATTGTGCATTCATGTGACGGTGTGGTGCTTTGTGGCTTTTGAAAGCATCCACTGTCTGTTCCAGCTGGGCCCATTCAAGCTTGTCTCTTGTATGTGTTTGTGGCTTGGGGTCCTGACGCATATGCCACTCCTGCTTCCCCTTTCCATGGGCTTGCAAGGATGGTTTGGTATGACAACAATTTACACAAGGGCATTGGACGTTTCTCATATCTGTGGCTGGTCTGTCGCTGTACTACTTGTGTTTACACCCCTAGTGGGGATTATCAATGTTTTCTCCATGTCATGTCTGCAATCAATTTTGGTGAGTATATTTTTGAACTGTCCATTTATTGAAGTTGATTGTGATGTATTTTCATTTCTTGCCTGTATACGTGCTTGATGCACTTCATGCTGTAGACGGTAGCCTGCACCCTTTAGCTGTCAAAGTTACACTGATGGTGGGAGAAGGCTGGGTGGTGACAATGTCAAGTTGGTACGTGTTGAGTTCAGCCCCTGGGGATTGTGGCAAAGGAGGATGCATTAGGAATGTGACTCACGGTTCAGTCCTCACCTGATATGTCCACCTTACTTCTACTCTGCTCTGTTCCATTTGGATGGCACGTTGTATCTGTCTTCCCTCTTGGACTTCACTGCTGCCTGACAGCACAGTTTTCCTACTGGACTACAGCTCTTTTACTTGTTTTTCACACTCTGGTGCCTTTAGTCCCTGTTTTTCTTCCTGCTATGGTCCTTGTTGCAGATCTGTCCACCTGGCTCTCGGGCAATTATTTACACGTACTCTTACACTGCCTCGGTTTGCCTCAGTACACTTCTGTTCCACAGCATCTCTCTCTCGCTCCTCCTGTCTTTCATCTATTACATCCATACCTTTATGTTGACTTTGGCCTTTTACCAATGCTATTCAACTGTTGTGGTTCTTAACTTGCTGTCAGCTGTTTCCGGCTATCTCGCATTAACTGTGCCTTTCCAGACTTGTGCTGTCTCTGCCTTTCTTCGGTCACGCTATCAAGGATTGATTGGGTTTCAGCTCAACCATCCAGTTGTTCCAGCCTCCTTGGTTATTTTCTACTCAAGCTCTACCCATCAGTTGTGGCATTCTCATTGATCATTGTGTACTCAAATTGCTACCCATCCTGTTGAATCATTGTTCAACTGTGCTATCTTGGTTTAGCTTGGACATGTGCTAGGCTATATTCTGTGACTTCAAGCCATCTACTGAAGACTCTTCCAGGCTTTTTGGTGCCTAGAGGCTTTGTCCCTGGTTTGGGGGGTTTGGCTTTTTGGAGTTCTCTGTGATTTGGTATTTTACCAGTCAAGGTGGCCTCTGAGGGGGGTGGACCCTATTTACACGAAAGGAAAAACAAGGAAACCAAGGGGAAGGGGGATCCTGAAGCCAGGTAGACTAGAAGGAAGAAGCCAACGGACCCCAGACACAGTTCTTCTGAAGACATGGTGATGAGGAAATGAGGGTGGGGCTTTTGTTGTTGGACAGTACGCAAGGGCTAAAGTGATTGGACACTCTCTGACATTGTCATTGTGGGGTACTATGTACATGAGGTGTTCTGCTGGTCAATGGCTGTTCCTGTGTTGGGTTTACTTTTTAGGTGTCAGGGGATTGGTGTGGTTTGACATACTGGGGTGTCCACATGGGCAATGTTCACAAGTGATGTGTACAGGACACTGAGGGTCACTTCATTTCACATGCATGTATTGAGTGCATGTCCCTTCTGACACACACACATTTACACAATGCACCACCACACATACAACCACCCTTCCATGCCCACACGTGCATACAGATTGCCTTCTATGGCATGTCCTGCTGCGCATGATCACTTAACATTTGGGGATCGTGTACATGCGTCACTGGGTTATTTTTGTTGCTTGTCCTTTTTATATGATGCTCAAGGTGTATCCCGACACAATTGCGGCTCACTATGCTGTGTGCTGAGTGGTGTGCTGTAGGAGACACACACAGCACATGGTTTTGGGATTTGCCGATTTGGATTGGCCAATGTGCATGTCAACAGGCATTTTGTCTTTTGTTGATGGTACCACTGGTGCCATGCATTTGTGTATGACTTTGTATGTGTGGGAGGTTGTTGATCAGTCATTTCATGTGATTCCATGTCAGGTGCGATTGTCTCAGACCTCTTTCCATTTATCACTTGTCATTTTGTATCTAATTGGTTATGTGTTGTGCTTTTGGTTTGTTCTTTTGCTGTTGCATACCATGTCATGGTGTGGCCGACAAGGGTGATGGGGGTTGGGTGGGTTTGAGTGACATACCAGTGATTTTCATGGCCTGTGTTGCAGGGGGTTGATATGCACCTTGCATGTGTTCCTTTTGGTCAACCGGATTGGTAATGTTTAAGTCGCTAGGGATGCACACAATGTAGCACTTCTGTGGCAATATTCTCATGGTGGTAGTATTGTGACAGTTGACTGTCTCTTTGTCATCATCGATTGTCACCTGGTATGTGTCAGGCCTTTGTGCACTCTGCAGGGGTGGGAGTTTAGGTGAAAAATGTGGCCACAAGCTGGGTCCAGGCTGCCTTGCCACATGCCCTTTGCCCTCCTATGAGCAGCGCCTATGCCTGTGGTTGGGGATGTGGGGGAACCACCATGTCCACCGGTTTGCCCCGCCGTGTTGCAAAATTGTGCAGGACACATGCTGCCACAATGATCCTGCACACTACTGGTGGTGCATATAGTAGCTGCCCGCCAGAGCGGTTGAGGGAGCTGAAGCATGACTTGAGCACTCCGAATGTGCGCTCCACCATGCCCCTGGTTGCAATATGGACTGCGTTGTATCTTACCTGGGGCGGTGTGGTGGGAATCCGTATTGGCGTCATCATGTGGTTGCTCAGAGGGTAGGCACTGTCCCATGGGGAGTTGAGGATGGTTGTCATTAGTTGGGTTTGTGTATTTGTCTGTGTGTGACATGCATGCATATGCACAGACATTTGTATTCACCAATTAGCCATGTGTCTCCATGCTTCCCAGCTTCCAGGTCCCCGCTCAGGGCGGACATCCTGTATATAAAACTGTCGTAGGTAGACCCAGGATAGTTTGTATAGACAGAGGTTATGATTCCATGGGCATCGCATACAACCTGTATGTTGATGGAATGCCAGTGTTTGCGGTTGTGGTAGATGTTCTCAGTGGCCCTAGGTGGAAGTAGGGCCACATGGGTGCACTTTATGGCACCAATCACTTTGGGGAAGGGTGCCACCCTGTAAAAGTCCTGGAGCACGTCTTGCCTTTCTGCGGGTGTTCTGGGCATGTATATGTGCCTGCAGACTGAGGGGCGCGCAGTCATGATTGCCAACACCTGTTGTAGGCAGCGTGACTGCGTGGGCTGTGAGACACCCTCAACTATGGCAGTTGTCTGCTGAAATGACCCAGTGGGCAAAAAATGCAGGACATTGAAAACATTTCCAAGGGACTCAGTGCTTGGGAGCACAAGGTGGGTGATTTGAGGTCATCCTCCCACTCAGTGACCAGGTCTAGGATGATACGAGGTGGAAACCTATACCTGCCATAGAGCTGGTCATCAGGCATTCCCAAAAGGCTGGTCCTGGGCAAAGAAATGTGGAACCTGGCTATTCTCCTCCTCCTGCGGTCTCCCGCGATCAGTGCTGTGAGAAATGGGACATTCATCGAGGCTGTATATACGTGTTTGTTGTTTGCGTGCACTTTTATGCAGGGACGCTTTCACCTGCCTACGTGTGGTGGATGTGTTTACACCTGTGCGTGTCTTTTGGCGTGCGCGGGTTTCCTCTATTGTGGGCGTTCTGTGTATTTCCCAGCAGTACTTCCCCAGTTACGCCCTCATTTTCACGCATTGTTCCCCATTCCACGTGTTCTGCCCCCTTTTTGGTGTGTGAGCTACACGTTGTGCACTTTCGCTGTGTGCGTCATGCACGGCCTTTGGGATGTCGCAGTGACATGTGTGCCCGTGTGCACCACATGCGGATTTGGTGCACATTCCTGGAAGACCACGTGCAGGGCTTGCCATGAATCGCACACGTGCGCATGCGCTAGCTTTTTCAAACTTGTGCCAGCTTGCACCACAAATTTCAGTGCACATTTATTCCATGAATTACCCCTGAATATTTACAGGTTGTCCCCTCTGTTGTGACAATGTTTTTGTAGGAGTCCTTTGGGCTATGTCGTATAGGCACAGGTTAAGCAGTGTTTCTGTTTGGATAGTATGTGTCAATGAAATTGTTTTGTCCTGGCAGTTGGGATTATTTGTGGCTATTGGTTCTACCTATTGGTAGGATTTGAGTATTCTTTTTCGGGATGAAGCTTGACCAAGGTTTAGCCAGACATTTTTTTCAGATTTGCCATATAAGGCTCCACCTGTTAAATGGCCAGCAGCTTCATAGCACTCACATTCTCTATTGTAGAGTATTGTCATATCAGAGCTGTACAATTTTTGTGAAAGTGTTTTGTCCGATTCCCAGAGGTGTTTTAGCTCTGTTTCTCAAGTTTGGTGACACAAGCTGTGACATATCTTGCAACTGTAGTGGAATTGTCTGCAATATTGTAAGTCTATATTTGCATTCCACAAGAGGACAATGCATGCATTGTAATCATTGATGTACTTAGATGCTTTGTCCCTTTTAAGGTTGTATGCGTTTTTAGGGGATTTGCATTTTACACTGTCTCTAACAGATGACATCAAGCTGTTTACCCGTCCTTTTGCGGAAGCTGGTCTAGGGAAGGTAAAGCAACATTTGGTATAGTATTTACATTTGTTTATATATCTACATCGGCAGTATTTGCCACACATATGTTTTTGGAAGTGTAAGATTTGTTTACGTAGGTCAATATGTGTGGTTTCTGAAGGGATTTTGCAGGTAATATATTTTTCAATAAACTGTAAAACTGTGGCATCACTGTTATTGCCAAATATAGGAGCATCTTTTATTCATACAAGTATGTCTAAATGTGGTGCTCCTCTGGATAGATATTCTTTTCTCCAAAAGAAGTGTTCCACTTCTCCGAGTAGAGGGGTAATTTTATTGAAGTGCAGCATGGCAATGAAGCAATAGTGAAAGTACTTTGATACATTAACAGGGACAAGAGAACAGTGTTCTCCTGGTGTTTTTATATCTATTCCTTCTTCGTTTTGGTTTTCAGTAGGGAAGAAGTCATGCAAGTCATCCCATGCATATTCTGCCCACCTTAAAATAACAAATCATGTCGGTGGGCCTAGGTTCCTTATCATACAATGTACATCAGCGTCACATCGGAACCAGTATTCTTTTGAACCATGCATGTATGCCAAGTGATTTGTGATACTTGCCTGCAAAACTTCATCTTTGCCTTTTATCTTTTGAAGCAGTTGGGTGGCTGACATGTTTAATAAATGAGAGCCTGTTTTTAATGTGCGTGCTACTCCAGAAGTTGCTAGTTCACTTTCAAACAGGAGGTGGAAAATGTATTCTACATTTTGTCTGAATCTGGGGTCTTCAGAATCCATTCCCAAAGAGCAATATTCTGATGAAGTAATTAGTGTGGATCTTAATCATATCTTCCTCCTTTTCCAGTAGGAAAGAGTAGAAGGAAAGAATGTGCTTTTCCACTTTTCTCCCATATGCTCATTGGGGATCCTTTAGATTGATACATTTGATATGTTTCTAATGTATATTCTATGGTGTCTTTGGAGTGTAGTGGGTGAATTGTATATTGGTATAACATTTTGGCTGCAGTAACAGGATCTACACGTTCAAATTGCCCAGTTTGTGGTGTATCTTGAATTATTTGAGTAGTTTCTCTTAAGATTTCCTTCATGTTTATATCCAAACTTGTAATGAGGCCCATTGTTTTCCTTTGGGATAATGAAGGGGTTGTCTAACTTTGTTTAAGTCATCAAGTTGTTGACAATTTGTGTGGTCTTTTGTTGGTACAGCATTAACTAGTACAATCAAAGATTGATCTACTGGCTGTTATACTCCTAGAGTTTCTACATTTTCTTTAAGAGCTAATGACAAATATACTACTTTGCATCAAATGCCTTTTAGTAACCAAGATGGAGGCAATGTGGCTGTATTCTGTTTCTGTTGAAGGCGTATTATAGCTTGAAATGGGTTGACATCTTTTCAGTATAATGCTCTCATACAAGTTAAGTTGTAAGTGAGCCCTTGGGAGTGTGAATATGTCTAAGTTATTAGTGATAGCATGCAAAGGCATTTGGTTACTGTTAAGCCTTGTATTGCAGTACGTGCAAACTATTGAGGGGTCAATTATTTTGTATTTATATTCTGTTGTTGTATATAAAGGTAATTGGAACCATTGAGATTCCTCATTGCCCTCTAATGTGTAGCCCATATCTATTATGTGCTCTTTTTATAAAAAAGTTCTGCAACGACAGGCACATTCTTGCTCTGGTATTTCAGCAGATGTGTTTTGAAAAATGGCTACTTCTTTTTTACATGTGATTGTTCGGAGGTTGGTGTTTGTGAGGTATTGGATAATGTTTTCTGAAGTTACTAAATTTTCTAAGTCAAATTCAGTTCCAAAATATTATACTGTCGATGTGATCTATTTTTCAAAGGAATTCTTTTCTGTTACATGTAGGAGAATGTCATTTAAATGTTGCAGTTCTAGAGCAGGAGTTTTGCATAGTACAGTTTATACACAAAAAGTTTTGATAGCGGAATTGTGTGTTGTTAACACTGTGATGTGGTGGAAGGTGCTTTTGCAAGCAGTTCCTGAAATGCAGGCTAATGAATGTCCTTGCAGTCCAGTGTGGCTGCGCGCTGGGCAGGAGTACATGGTTTGTAAAGTTTTCATTCTCCATTTGTCTTTTCGTTACACATATGAATGAGGAATTGTCATAAAGATGTGAAGGATTGTTAGCCTGCATGTCCATTTGTACAGTGGGTGATTTGTTTGGGGCAAAAGGAACATTTGGTTGAATGTTTATCAGTCTTCGCTTTTTCAATAAGGGTTCCTTTTGCCATAATGGTGTCTCCTACCATTTCATACCCTTGGCCATTACTCTCTATGGCAAATGGGTTTTTGTGTTCTTGTTTATAAGCTTCTTTATTGAAATGTGGTTCTGTGCGCCTTGTGTGAATCCTTTCACCTTCACAGAGGTGTGTATCTATATTGACATTACACATGTTTAGTAATACTTTCAGCAATTTATTGATTCATTTAGTCAGTGGTTTCATTCTGTTTAAAATCAATATAAACAACCCTCTCTTTAGAAGAAATGAGCTGTCAATCAGAGCTTTGAGGATTAGTGTTCTGTGGTCGTTTTTAAGGCTAGATTCTGACCTTTAGCTATATTTATAAGATTGTGAAGAACTATACAGTGGAACATGGTTTGAATAAAATATTTTTTGGGAATGCTTTACTGTGGCTATTTTAACATTGGTAGATATAGTGTTAAGTTCATAAGTAGGATTTTTTTACTTTTAGTTGTTGCAAAAGGGGCCTTCTTTGTTTAGTGGTGGCTGACTTAGTTTTGCTGAGTAAGGTTACTAGCTGTTTTGGTTTAATGTTTTCTATACATTGGGACTCATTACGAGCTTGCCGGTCTGGTTACAATGGTACCAGTAAGCTTGCCAGTATCGTTGTATCCGGACCGGCAAACTCTGAGTTGTGCTCACGGGTGCGTTTCATTCCGCCAGGTCTGACCTGGCAGAATGAACGGCACCCACGAGCACAGCATGCCTGTAGAACTGGCACAGTTATGGACTGTGCCGGTGCTACTAGGCATCACCATTCCCATTGAGCCCTATGCGGCTCAAATAGGAATGGGGATCACCCGATTCTGGCACCCGCAAAAGGGCAATTACTGGGTCCGGCAGAGCAGGAATACCCTGGTAATTGCCCATTCGCGGGTGCCAGACTTTCTTGCAAGTTTTGAGGTAGCCTGCCAGTTTTTCTGGCAAGGCTACCTCCAACCTTGTAATGAGGCCCATTGTTTTAGAGGTGGATGATTATGTGGCTTGCTTTTATTTTCATATGCTGCATTTTTCTGTATTCTACGGTGTTGTTTTTTAATAGGCATGTTGTTCTGTCTTTTGGGAAAAAAGGAAGTTTGGGTTTGAAAGTTGTTGAATGTATATGCATGTATTATGCATGGATGTGTGGGTATGATTGTAGAGATGAATAGAGGGCTGTGTAATTGTGTAGTGGGATGATAGGTGTGGTTGGGGATGTTGTAAAAGTAAGATTCTGTTCAGGTGTGATGGGCTTGGGTTAGTGAGTAAGGGAGTAGTGGTGTGATTGATTAAGCAGCGACATTATGATGTTGTTAGGAAAACAGTGGTTTTGTTAATGTTGTGATTTAGTGCATAGGTATAAGGGTTGTGTTGATGTAATGGAAAATGTGTGAGAAAGTGTGTGTATGTGTGATAGCGATTTGGAATGCATTGTGTGTGAAACCTGTTGGTTTAGAATTAGGACCTCATTTGGATAGGGCTTTGGTATAGTAAGGAAGTAAAATTGTGGTATTGAAGGTGATGAGAGATGGATCTGTTGCAAGCCAGTAAGGAATGGGTGGTGTAGTAAATAAATACCAATGTTTGGATGGGAATAGAAAGAGTTTGAATGTTGCAATATAATGAGTAAGAATGAAATTTAATTTTGTTGACTTGAAAAGAATACTCTAGGCTAATATATAGTGAAAGTATATTGTTACAATTAGAGAGATATACATGAAATATTAATGTACTTCGTTTGAAGGATGTGAAGGGTGTTCTTTTTACGGTACCTGTCTTCGTCATTCCTTTTTTTCCTGTAATGTAAAAGATTGTGTGTTGTAATGGTGAAGTACTTTTAGTAAGAAATGTTATTTATGACGGTATGATGAGTTGTTCAGAAAAAGTGGTAATCAAGTTGTTTTATCGGTGGTATAGTAAAGTATGTTAACTATGTTATTGGAACAATTGGAGTCGTGCCTTTTGGGACATTCCAAGGAACAGGGCAAACGTGAGTGTATACAAGATGTATATCTAAGTTTTGTTGTGTTGGTGATTTTAATAAGGGAAGTGCTCTGTTTTTGATGCAATGTATTTGTAATGTGTTGCAGTGTTTTTAAAGAATAGTGTAACTGTGGCCTAGTGGTAATGCAATGGTAAATTGTAGTTGAAGCAGTGTTTGGTGTCTTGTAGTAGTTGTTGGGAAACAACAGTACTTCATATGTAAGGTGAAGTGTTGTATATAGATACCTATGTGGTATACACATATATGTGAGCAGATGGAGAATGGTAGCACTATAGGGGATGTACTGAGAGCGGTGGAAATGTGTGACATTTACATGGAATGAAAAATGGAAAATGCTGAGCGTTTAAAAATGTTTTTATCAGCATTTTGTTGAAAGTTAAACACATGCATACTTTCTAAGATTATCCATTCCAATCTGTAGGTGCTTATCCAGTCCTAGTTTTTTCTTTGCATTTTGGGACTTGTAGTTCCACTTTTCCCATTATAAAACATGCACTTCAATTCCCAGGATGCAGAGAAAAAAAGACAGCACTGGATAAGTGCCTACAGATTGGAAAGGGTCATGTTGGCCTGTATGCATGTACTGCCAACATAGTAAACTTCCACACACCAAGTGCCACTTAAAATGTTCTACAAATCCTTTCCATCTACTTCAACTTTCTTTTTGAAAACAAATTGCACACAGTGCTGCTATAAATGCACGAATTTGTATTTGTTACCTTGCTCCTAAAAATAAAATTGTTTAAATGCACAGCATTGTAAGTAACTGCCATTTGATGAGAGCAGGTGCTGAATGCTGCAATACATGGAATGTGATAGAGTGGTTAAAAAAGAGAATATGCTAATTGAGAAGCCTATGACAGGGTAAGTAGCAGCAATGCTGCTTTTATATTTATGAAGGTGTTGAAAAAATACTTTTCAAAATATAAGCATACCTGTACTATGTCTTGTTATATGTAGATATTGTTGAATCCGCATATAGAAATAGACATCTTGGAAAGTTTCAGAGTAGTTTTTGATGCAGGTGGCTGTGAGTATCATGCAATATGTAGTTTGAGAGTTTAAGAGTACATCTGAAATGTTGAACTGAGGTGACAGGGTTACATGTAGAATTTGTGGATGTGATTGGTGGATGTATGTGGACTGTTTGAAAGTAGCCAATGAGGGAGCGTTCCAACATACAAGTAAAAAGGATAGAAGGGCTGTCCTGTGCAATGGCATCAGCAGACATCACAGTAGTCAGCGGACACTGCACATGCCGTCTGGATCTTATAAGGATGCCTGGCATGGAAATAGTACTGCAAAGTCTGCAGACACCAGGTGATCAGTCAATCAGGTTTCCTGGTTGTGGTGTACTGGAAGATAGGGGTGTCACTAAAAGTCCGGCGGTAACCCGCCGGTGCTACTGGCTGGTTGCTGCCAACTGTAGCACTGTTTTTCTGGCACCTGATATCCTGCTGCCAAAGGGACATTACAAGTGCTGGCGGAGCAGGAAGTCAGGTGCTGGACAATCCCCATTCGTGTGGAGACCCATAGAACTCCATAGGAATGGGGACTCGGAGCCACTGGCACAGTTGCTAACAGTGCCGATGCTTCCGTCACAACTCTGGTTTCCAGGGTCGTTGCGCCCGACAGGTCAGACCTGCCACGTGAACAAGTCCTGGAAAGCAGAGTTGAAGTCTGCCGGTCCAGAAAGGCTACGCATAATTGAAGAGTCATCTTTGTTGTGTGCTGTGAATATGGCTACGTGTATGTCTGTGAGGAAGAAGAATATGTGGATGGTGCATGAGTCTTGCATCCATTGGTTGAAAATGTGGTGTGAGCAGTGTGGATTACCTGTGAATCTTGGATTTGACGAATTTGATGTTTCCTGGTATGGAGTTTGAGGAATGAAGTGGGCAGATTTACTCCCATTTTTTGAAAGTATGTTTTTTTGAAGCATCCAGACATAATTGTAGTTCACTGTTGAGGCAACAGTTTGGGCTATGTCACTGAAATTGTGTTAAAGTTTGCAATGAAGGATACATTTGCAAAGTTATTGGAACAATCTCATGTTCGAAAATTGTGTTTTCTCATATAGCTCAGTGTGGAAACATTCTAATTTATTTTGTCCACAAATCGAGAAAGCATGGCATGATGTAAACAAAGCTGTGAGTGCATTTTTGCAGGATGTTGGAATTACATCTTTTCACAATGAAAATAACAAGTTTAAATTGGCAATATTTTTCAATGGGTGGAGTGCAGTTGACTGATGTTGGAAATCAGATTTTTTTATTTGAATATCCAAAATGCACTGAACCAATTTTTGTGTACTAGTGAAATATGTTGTGAAGTATTTATTTAGTAGTTGTAGTAAATAAAAAACAAAAACACAAAAGGTAGAAAAAATAAGTAAGTTCAGTACAACATTTGTTAGTTCATTTTATAAAACCCCCAAATGTTTTTTTTTTAAAAAAATATATATTTTAAGATCAACCATTTTTGAACGGAAAACAAGTTAAATGATTTTTATTCCCCCGCCCCACAGCTGGAATTTTCCATGTGTCCACAGAATTCCATACTGTCCACGTACTGTGCAGACTGAAAAGATCCTGTGACTTGTATTTTTTGTTCTATTTTTTAACTATAAAAGGTATCTCCTAAAGGAACCTTTTTTTGTCTTTTTGGCATTAATTCATTTTTGGGATGTTTATTTTTTGTCAGAGAGGCAAGGAGGTAAGTTGGGTGAGGGTAGGGAGGAAAGGGGCACCAACCACAGATACGGAGGGGAAGATGGACAGGGCAAGATATTGGTAGTGGGGGGGCAGTAATTCTCATGCTCCTTGACCACAGCCTCTAAAGCACCCTGAAACTGTTCCCCCCTGCAGAGCAGTGGGTTGCAGAACATACAGAAAACTATGACTCTCAAAAGGTAAGGATCTGCAGCATCCTGTATGGTCTGCAAGGCAGCTGGTTGGATCCTCTTCCCCAGAGGAGTACCCTGTGTGGTGGAAGGAGCGGTTGAGGAAGATGGGGTAGAAGATATTAACCTGCTTCTCTGTGAGAAAGGAACAGCCTTTCTCAGCACACCCGGAAGGTTGGATTGACTGTGGTGGCACATTTAGGTGGTCCCAAAAGAGTACGGCCCAGGTTACCTGCAACTGGGTATCAGCCCGCACTCAATGCATTTCACCTGGACAGCCCTTTTGGTATACTCCCAATGGTGGTGAACTACTGCCACACCCATGACACTTCCTCTACCTCCTCTTCCTGTTCCTCATCACCCTCCTCTGCATCACTGTGCCTGTTCTCCTGTCCGGGCCCTCAAGTTGGTGGTTATGGTGGTGGTGGTGGAGTTGTTGGTGGCCCCTGGCAAGGAGGGATGGCCATGACAGATGCCATTGGATTAAGATAGCTTTGTTCTGCAACGCAGGTGCTCTCCTGTTGCTCTTTCCTGGACAGCCAGATTGAAAATTACTAAATGTAACAGGTGGGTCCCTTCAAAGGAACCGTCCATGGACTGCATGACTGTTCGTGGATTAGTGAGTCAAAAATAGGCCTTGAAAAGTTAACAGATCAACTAAGAATGGGTCTAGGAGCTCTGAAAGGGTGAACTTTCAACCTGAAACATCATAGATTGCCCAGAAATGCAGTTTAAAACTGTCAGCCAATCCTGGGAACCCATTGAGAGGTCATGGTCATGGGTAAAAGGGGGGAGGAGATCACCACATTACCCTCCCCGATGAGTCACATCTGGGCACCATCGGTCAGGGATGTGTCATGCCCGCGCCGCTGGCACACGCATTGGCAAACATCATGGACTACTTGGTACTCATTTATCCTCCTAATACTCCTTGAACAACTCCGTTTCACACCTTGGTCTTTTATTTCCATTTGCTCAACTTTGGTTCATTCTTATTTTATTCAATTAACTACATTTACCATAATGCACCTGGCTACAGTCCTCAATTCCTGGCTATTCTCATTCATCGTTATTGGGACCACAATCCCCAGAAGTTCTAGCGGCCAGTGCTGCTTCCACCTGCTCAGGACCAGAGAGGGAGGAGACAGATTGTCATCAGGTGTGCTGCCCCAGGTGCTGTCAATTAGCCTGCCTCAGAACAGGGCAGGGCTGTATATAAGCAGCTGCCTGCAGGAGCACAGTGTCTTGCATCTTGAGATCTCCCCGCTCCTGTTTGCCTTGACCCGCTACTTTGTATGCTGTTCCTGTTGCTGCATTATCCTGTTTTGATCCAGTGCCCTTTCCGGGCTCCCTGCCTTGCAGCCGATCACGCTCTGCTGCCTTCTACCTATAGCCCTTGTCCTCTGGGCTTCCTGCCTCGCAGCCTACTACAGTCCTCTGCAGCCCTCTACAGCCAGCGGCCCTGCTCCTCTGGGCTCACTCCTTGCTGCCCTGCTCTTCTGGGCTCCTTGCCTTGCAGCCTGCCTCACTCCGGCTGCCTACAGTCCTTGTCCTCTGGGCTCCCTGCCCTACAGCCTGCAACCCTCTGCTGTCTCCAAGCCCTTGTCCTCTGGTCTCCCTACCTTGCAGCCTGCACCTCTTCGCTGCCTACAGCCCTTGTCCTCTGGGCTCCTTTCTTGCAGCCTGCTCCCTCCGCTGCCTACAGCCCGTGTCCTCTGGACTCCCTGCCTTGCGGCTTGCTACACTCCTTTTCAGTACAGCCTGTTTTACACTTAGCTGCCTACAGCCCTGCTCCTCTGGGCTCCCTACCTCGCGGCCCTATTCTTTTGGGCTCTCTGTCTGTCGCCTCCTACTAATCTCTCTCTGTCCTGTTGTTCTGGACTCCCTGCCTTGCAGCCTACTACAATCCTCCGCAGTCCACTACAGTTTGCCTGCACCTAGTCCCACTCTTGACTGCAGACCTGCTTCCTACGTTGCAGCCCTTCTGTTTTCCTGACTGCTGCTCCCTTGTTCTCTTCCTTGAGTCCTCTGTACTCCACCTTAGGTTATCTTCTTCAGTCTAACTGCCTTTCATTCATTTCCTTCTGCTAGATTGCTCATTGACTTCCTTTTCACTAGATATATCTGTTCTTGTCTTCTCATGTGTCTTATGTAATCCCTTTGTACAGAGCTTGCCTGTTGGTTTCCGGCAGGCAACCTCCGCCCCTTCCCTTGTCGCGTTTTCAGTATTACAGACACCCACTGCTGTTGTTCCCAGCCATGAGCATACAGCGTGGGCCTCTGTTATAGCAATCTGTGCAGAAGGCTGGAGTTTCCTAAGGTTTCGTGGAACACTCTTTCCCATTTCAGCATACACCCCAAGAGGGAATCCAGTTTGTTTGTACCTTTGTATCTTTTGCCCCTTTTAGCTCACAGCTACAGTTTCCTACTCTTCTTTCTTGTTTAACTCCCTGCTGTGTGTGCTTATCTGCTACCTTACTTCGGCACAGCCACCCAAAATCTACCTGGGTACCCTGTGCCACTCTTGACAGAGTGCCATTCCTGACAGGATGAGATACCAGAGGTTGAGCGATACCAAACCTGATTCGAAGCAGGATTAGTGAGGGCAGGCCAATTGGTCCAGGGTGGAGAATTTATAAGTATACAGAAGCTTGAGGAAGCCCTGGAGATAGGAGGTCTCTTGAATCTTATGTATCTCAGGCTCAAAGTGATATTCATGTCCAATAAATGGAAGGAGTGTATCCACAGGGAACTTACCCCGGTAGAGAATGTGTTGGACGGTCATGCGGACATGAAAGACCTCATTGCAAGTCTCTATGTAGCACTTCTGGAACCCAGGGGGGGGTGACTACCAGGGGCTTCCGAGCACGATGGGAGAATGACCTGGGTGTGAAAATGGGAGATAGGCTCTGGCAGCAAATATGTAGTAGTGCATTTAAGACCTCGATCTCGTGCCAGTATACATTACATGCCATAAAGCTTTTACATCGGTGGCAGTATGACCCAGTCCGCCTCTCCAAAATGTTCCCAATTGTGAACTCCCAATGTTGACATGGATAAGGATTCAGGGTGGACTTCTGGCATATGTGGTGGGACTGCCCCAGGGTCCAGGTGTTTTGGTCAGAGTTCCTGGGCTGGATCAGGGATATGGAATGGGGGATGCATCATTTGGACCCACTGTTCATACTGTTTGGATTGGAAAGGCACAAAGACAGGTGGGGAGCGCCTTGCCCCTGGTCCACTTCCTATTGCTAGCAGCACGGGTCCGTAGGGCCAGGCATTGAAGAAGGGAGCATCTCCCAACAGTGTACGAATGGTCTTCCACAGCCAGGGACATATAACTAATGGAGAAGATATTAGCGGCACTCCACAGAGGAAGTGCCTCTGTGGAAAGTGAATGGGTGCAGTTCCATAACACGTTTCAGCAAGGGAGAGGGACTACAGACTTGGAGGATGCAACGACCTGGCCTAGACACTCATAAAATCCAAATGAGGAGTTCCATGTTCTCTACTGAGGCATGGATGAATCAATCACGGCCCTTCAGTCCATAGACTTGTTTTTGGGACCACGTTTCCACTCGATCTGTGAGCAACTTGAAATGTATGTTTACTTTGTACTGCAGTGGATGGGGAGGGGGGAACAAAGTCCTATTCTGACCATTCGTCTTCTTCCACATTGGGAGGGTGTCGCCCTCAAATAGTTTTGTTTCAATGCTAAAAGACCATGTTAAAACCTAATAAAAAGAAATAATTAAAAAGAAAACTGTCTGCCATGATGGACATCGTCCGCAGACAGGCCATCATGACATACGGGTGTGGTCACATGATTACGTACAGGGATGTCAGCAGCTGCAGTGGGTGTCCAACGACCCCATTGAGCAGGAGACGCAGGGCACATTAGCATGGATGTCTGCAATCAGCCACGCTGTCTGTGGACTAATTAAAAGTACTTCATGCAAGACCAGACATGGCCAGACACAGCACGATTTCTGCAGACACCTTATATCATAAACAGACACACCGAACAGTCATTTAGTCCGCTGACTATTGATTGGCGTATTAAGAACATTTTTGTAAACAATCACAGAATAATACACAAGATATTTATAGTATAAAAATACATTTATTTATGAAAGGAATGGGGCATAAGAATGGGAAACATAAATGCGAGAATTTGGAATGTCTATAAAATCATCATCAAGAGAGAGAGGGAGGGAGGGAGAGAAGTTTCATCAAACCATCTTTGATTTTTATTTTGTGAATTTGATGGGCCTGAATGCTGGGGTCAAGTCGGACAGGTACACAAAGGACAGTGATAATCAACATCTATAATAACATGATTTTTAACATAATTTAAAATGTCCATACAGTTATTACTAAGTTCATCCAAGACAAGATCATGATTTTGTTGTGTACAGTTGGGGATAGGGATTTCATTTCTGATTGTTGGGATGCTCCATAATTAATTTGTGGTGTAGTTTCTTCATGTAAACTATGTACCGTGAGAAAAGAAGAAATTATTATTTCAATACGCTCTGTATAAATTCCATTTTTTGTTTATATTGAAAGATGTATTGTTTACCATTTGAGATGTCATCATCACTCATTTCTTCTTTGGGAAGTTTTCTTCTAACCACTCAAGTGTATTTGCCATTTCTGTTAAAATAAAAAATAAAAAATTATATTTGGTCATAAGAAATGTTTATATAATTAATGGTAATAGCAGAGAAATAAATACAGTGTATTTACTATGTGGTAAGATGTTGTTTTGTAATTAGCTCCTGGTGTATCTGAGTCTGTATGAAGAGTTGTACTGCACTAATAGTACGTGGTGTACTGTTACGTTTGTGCTTTGTGCATTCCATTATATTGTTTGCTAAAAGAAAACATTTTTTTTGGAAAGATGAATTGTACAACAAGGTATATTTTGGATTAGTAAATATAAGTAATCTTGTTTTATGTATATGCTTGTGTTGGTGGAAGGGTACAGCATGGGTTTTGATATGATACCTGCTGTCCCTGGACTGTTGGGTATGATGTAATGAACTTGTAGCAAGTTAAGGGGGATCTGGTAAACACATACGATATTCAGAGAAACATCTTTGTCAAAGGGGTGTTGAACATTTTATATTATTCAATTTGGTAAGAAGATCATATCTGCTTCTAATATATGAATTGAGACTCTTCACAAATGGCTGGAATTAAAAGTCCAGAAATGTCAATGTGTTCTCCAATAAGCTGTCTATCGATGACACAGTAGGTCTTCCTTGAGGTCCCTGCTGATCTTTGTGTAATTTAGGGTTAAAACTGATCATAGGCATCATTGGTTATTTATTCATAAGAAATACATATTCGTCTTCATTGATGAGATCTACCTCCAACCAATTCTTAATGAGAGATAAATAGGTATCTTTAGTTTCAGTGAGCATTTTGCACCAGATCATCAAACACTTATATTTTACTATTGGTGATATTATAACAAAGAATGGATTTTGGTTTAAACTTCTAATGTGTAATAATATCAGTATATGTTATATATTGATTGAATAAAGTGCAATTGACCAACACTCCTTGCCCAATAGTCAAATCCATAGGGTTGTCTAGTAATGTGGTTAGACAGTTGAGGTTTGCCATGTCTTTAACAGAGAGGGTAGATATTTCTTTCTCTTCTGCACAATGTCTATGTCTATCTTCATCTACTTTGGCCAGGTGCAACTTGGTGAGTTTCAGTTAGCACACACATTTAAAGACATCTATCCTTGTAGAAGTATATTTATATGCATGTGTTGGACTAAAGGATAATCCTAACAGGAGGAATGATTTTTCAATAGGTGTGAGGGGTCTGGATGATATATTGAAGATTTGTAGTGGTAGGTTTTCCTTCCTCGATTCCTTCCCTTCAATCCTCTCCCAGAATGTGTTGTTCTGCTCAAAGTATTGTCTCCTCCTTGTCCGGCATCCTCCTCTTGACTTGTTTTATCCAGCTTTTCTTTCTGCTCCTCTTCCACAAGTTATGTATTTTCCTCTGCCCCTCTATTCAAGTTTGTTGTCCAGCTGGAGCAACTTGAATTTGTCTAAAAAATGCGATCCTTTACTTCTAACATCAGGATCTGAGGTTTCTACTTCTGAACTGCTGGGATCCACTGATATCACAATTGTTGGAGTAGTTGATGTATCTGTCTTAAGAATTTGGCCTCGAAGGGAAAATCAAAACATTTAGCTAATGTATAGATCCGTTCATGTTCATAGTCCAGGCTATCTCACGTAAATTTGTGTTGTTTCCTCTGTCTTATGTCTGTTTCAAATCTTTCAATGTTTAAATAGTTGCTCTTCCATTGCCTATATTTCTTTCATAAGTTTTTTCCTATCTAACTTAGCATATTTTATAAGATCCTATCATATTGAAAGAACACTTATTAGTGTGTTGTGTCCATTCCTCTATAAGTAAGGGGTCCATATAACCCCTTACTTATCCCCAAATGTCAGTATTGTCAATATTCACAGTCCTCTCAGTATATTATTCACCTCTAAATAGGTCTGCAATGTCTTGGCCTCCCGACAATTAGATATCTCATTTTTCTTGATTCTTTCCAATTAGTCTATCTTTTGCTGTACCGTCAGACTTGCTGGGAGACTATTATCTCCTTGTTTATTCAGAGTTGTATTGTCTTCCTCAAACATGAACTTTGCTGCCACTATCCTCTTGCTCTCCATGTGGTCTGTCATGTTTAGTGGCATGAGGTAAATTAACATGCCCACTATAATGCTGTCTATGCACTGAAATCAAGCCAGTTCCTAAGGAGCATATTAGCTATTCCTATTTGAGCCAACCTCTTGCCACAGCATGTGTCGGCAGGAACTGTGAAAACTACCCCACTGGGCTAGCCTGTAGGACCCCTCAAAATTCCATCAGTAATAACTTTTGATTCGAGTAGTGGATTTGACTGACATTTCAAAAGTGATTAAAAACCCACCCCTGACTGCAATGTTTCATAAATATTGGTTACAAAATAAGAAAGTCATAAAGCGTTAAAAATGTGGCCTATGACTGGCCACCAGGGGGCGCACAAAAGGAAATCTCCTTCGTGTGAGCTCCACACAAGGATCCCGAAACGTGGACTGAGCCCCCACCAGGAGACCACCCTGACCTGGCAACTACTGGATTCTGATGTAGGAAGGAGTCAGAACCCTCCAGGGAAAAAATATGACATAAATCGGAGCTTCCTCTGCAGAGATATCCACGTCAGAAGTCCTGGCATCCACGTACGCAGCAGGCCTACACACACAACGCATATTTTCTTGTGGTTCCCGGGACTTAATACAGGCTGTCTGAGGAGCACAGATAGAAGGCAGCGCCACCAACTTACAACCACACACCAACGGCCCATCTCAACTGGACATACTTGCAGGGCATCCATATTGCACACTTCGATGCTGGGGGCCCATCGGAGGGGACATGCAACTATGCTGCGACCTGTGAGTTAACGGAACGGGACTAATGGAGCTGCCTGATGCATACCCGGACCTGCGTCCAAGTCACCTCCACTACGAACCTGGAGGCGAAAGGGCCCTGTAAGAAGTCACTGGAGTCCAGGTATCGGTGGCCCTGATGCCCCCCACACTCCCATCCACAAGACCCGGTGGCCTATATTGAACAGGTAGGACATAGTGCCCCCCGCCACCACCTCCTTAACTGGCGGACATCTGTGCTTGCTCAACTCGGGGACGCCAGGCAGGAGCCATGGGCCGCCTTACAATACAAAACCGCCCCTTTTGTCTGGAATAATAGCTCCAACCAACAAGTTCACGTGTGGTCGGGAGCCATCGAGGCCCGCCACAAATCTGTGATTAAAGCGGAGTCACTACGAGGGAACATACTTGGCTGCAAACAGCCTTCTCTTCAGTTGCCCCCTGCACCCCGATTCCTGAAACCACATGAAACATAACTGTCCATAACGATCCTGGGGCAGGAGTCCATGTGATGGAGACGGTTGAGAAGACCACAGGGGAGACTTATTAGGCGTCCAACTGACTCTAATGGATTGCAACAGCTCACCTAATAACGCAGATTACCGGCAATTCCACCGTTATTAATCCATTAGACATTCAGGACTCGAACCCAGAGGGGATCTCAACATCTAACGCTACACTGTGTAACTGAGGGTTCTGTGCCCTCCTCAAACCTCCAGTACTCGCCCTATCCTGGCTAACCCATACCCACAGAAACCCTCACACGCCATCATACATGGTCCATGTTCCCCCGGAAAACCCAAAGTGAACAGGTGTGGAGAATCTAGATAAAAGCTAACGGCTTCCGATCCTGGAATCAGTCTGGAGCCATCCGGCATACCCATTGGCTAAAAAGTTACCCCCTGCACACAACACTATCACCGTCCTGATCAGAGAACTATATGTGAAGATCGGGAAGTGTGCTCCGCGATAAATCACCGAAAGCAAACAGTTGCCTGCTACGGGAGATAACACCCTCATCCTAACTCTGAAGTATATAGACATTGGAGGGCAGCTCACGACATACAGGCTTCCCCCGCTACAAGGCTATCACAGCTCATCAGTGCCTATCACACACAGCAGGGGCCTGTCCATTGCAATGCTGTATACCTGCTGTCCATGGACATTAAAGAAAAGTTGGCTAGATACAAATTATCACTACCTTCTGAACCCCCACAAATGCCCAGTGTCATAAACATGTCATCAACGGGATCTGAGGCGACCGCAACCAAGGCAGACGGGGCTGACCTGCTTACCGAAACGAGGAGCATGAGAGCCGATATCGGAAATAAGATAGATAAAATTACACACAGGATAGATAAAATGGAGGAGAGGCTGGAAGAAGTTGAACATAACCAAACCTCCCTAAACACTCTGGAGACCCAAACGCACTGCCGACTCACAGAGATCGAAAACAAGGAAGAAGAAATCCGCTTAAAGATTGATGATCTTGAAAATAGAGAACGCTGCAACATACGTACGTTTGGTATCCTGGAGAAAGAAGGCAAAACAGAACTCAACCTAAAACCTAAAAAAAAACTCTACATGTCATACTTAAGCTACTCTTTAAGGATGGCTCAGTAGATGATCCCAAAATTGACCGCATCCAAAGAGCTGGCGGCAAATCAGGCGGCCCGAGAACAGTGCTAGCTCGATTTCACAATTATGCATACAAAGCTCGGATCTTAGAGAAAGCCAGACACACACCACAGTTGACATTGGAGGAGACAAGCATTTCCATTTACCAAGATCTATCCTCCGTCACACTGGTGATGTGGAGAACGTGTCTACAGATCACCAAAATGCTTAAAGACAGAGACATACGGTACCACTGGGGCTGCCCGTTCTCGCTCACCTTCGAATGGGAAGGATCTACGATGAAACTTATCTTCGAGAGGGACATTTCCAGCTGCAATGCCGACCTACTAGGCACCCGGGAAGAGGGAGCACCCCCAGGTGAGCAAAGAGGGGAGGAGAGGGAATGGCGCACTAAGGGACCGCGATGAAAGACGATGCAGGGATCCAGAAAGTTCAGGAGAATGGACGCTTACCTGGACATGGAGCACTGACTACCCCTCCAAGACACTCAACCTACCTAAACACCAAGCACCTGAAGCCAGGACTAGGGTAAGATCATAGCCGGACACTGTAGACCAGTGCCCAACAATCAACCATCAAGTGCCAGGTGAAAACCTGAGAAATTATAGGCGTTGGAATGGGTCAGGATTTTTTTTGGGAGGTCTGAGATTTACCCGGTCATAATGGTGATTTTCAAAGTGTGTTGGCGGAGACCCGATGCGGGGCAACTGCCAACACGATAATTGAAACTGGGGTTAAGTTCATACTAGATGTAGGTCATTTAAGACGCAAGCAAAATGCTGGGGGTTCAATGTTAATTTGGTTGTAATAAAAGCAGGACCGCTCACTGTGCGGTTTCCATTGGTGATCCGAGAGCGACTGGGTGATGTTAACCCAGCCGGATCGGACGCCACATGGCGGGAGGGACAAGGGGATGAGTTGGAATTCATGGAAGGGAGGGGCGGGGAAAAGGAAATAGATCTTTGAATAAGCTGGCCATGGAGCAGACGGGTCAACTATCGACCTGCTTAAGGTTGACCATAACTCATCCCAATAACAGGGAACTAAGTACACGGCTACATAACAAAACAGAGACACTAAAGCAGGCATATTTGTCACCTAAGCATGTCCCCAATGTTCATAATGTCACCTACACTCAGAAATGACAAGTTACACGTATGAGCACTGAATGTGAAGGGCCTAAACCCTCCCACAAAACTGTCCATGGTGGCCAGGGAATTTAGGCGGTCCAATATCGATATTCTGTTTCTCCAGGAAAAACATTATCAAAGAGGAGAAGAGAGAGCAATCCCAAGCAATAATGTAGGTCACTCCTTCTGGAGCTCTGGAATCTCAAAAAAAGCAGGGATGGGGATCCTAATTCGAAAAGACCTCCGCATGACAGTCCTCAAGTCCTGGGCCGACACGGAAGGAAGAGCTATGGTAGTCGTGGGAAATATCCATGACACGACTGTCACCTTTGCCACAGTTTACGCACCTAACCAGGGGCAAAACGAATTCCTCCACAAAAATGCAGAGAAAGTGATTAATATAGCACAAGGACACACAGTTCTTGGGGGTGACTTCAACACATGGATGAATAGCTCCCTGGATAGGCAAACTGAAATGGATGCACATAATCCGCCGCAGTCGCAGGAGGAGGCGGAAATCAAAACAACTCTTACCCTGTACGGCCTCACTGACAGCTGGTGCCACCTACACCTCAATAGACAGGGGCTTCACTTTCTACTCCATACCTCATGACACTCTTACATGTATTGATTACATCTTCCTCTTCGAAGGCCTGCTACAAATACTACAAGCCGCGATCATACGTCTCGTTGCATGGTCAGATTACGATATGGTCCTAGTGGATATAGGCTGGAATGATCTCGCCCCACGGAGCACCAAATGGAGATGTAACAAATCGTTATGGTCCGATACAGTCTTCAGAGAAGACTTTGAAAACGAGATCAGACAATTCTTTATTACTAATGACACGGGAGAGGTGGGGAAGGTGTCCATATGAGAGGCAGCTAAGGTTACATGGAGAGGTGTCCTCATTAGAGAAGGGGCTTGGAAAAAAGGGAACATGCCCTGCTGGAGAAAAATATCATGGAAAAGCTGAACACGGTGGAGAAATTAGCACAGTCAATCCCACACGAAAGATGCAAATATATTGCTGAAGCTAGTGAGCTCAGGGAGGAATTGAAAGCACTAACTGTAGGCAAAATCCCCATTAGGGAGTATTGATACATACCTCAGAGAGGCAAAGCTCCCTGCATTGACATGCACAGAAGCTGAATCCTTGGAAACGCCAGTCAAGGAGGAGGAAGTTATGGATGACATTAAGCAATTAAAGACAGGGAAGGCCCCAGGGGAGGATGGGTGCACGCCCGGTTTCTATAAAACGTTCTCCACACTCCTCACCGCCTTTTTGGTGCCCTTGTTCAATGACATCTTCGAAATGGGCCAATCGCCCCCATCCTTTGCACAGGCCCTCTTGCAGTCATTCCGAAGGAAGGCAGAGATCCAAAACACTGCGGATCTTACCGAACCATCTCACTCCTCAATATTAATGCCACAATATATGCACAGATTATTGCAGCCCGACTAGAAACACACCAACCATGACTAATACATTCTGACCAAGTCTGCTTCATAATGGGGTGACAGGGGGCCGATACAATGAGGAAAACGCTCCACCTGATACTCAAAGCCCAAGGGATGGCGGCTGACCCAACTCTCCTGTCCTTAGACGCCCAGAAGTCCTTTGACAGGGTGGCCTGGGACTCCTTGGAAAGAGTGTTGGCCTAGATAGGCTTAGGACCAAAACTCTGCCGTGCCATTAAAGCATTATACCCATCCCCCAAAACATCTGTGACAGTGAATGGTGGCTACTCTAGGTGGTTTCCATTGGAAAGGGGAACAAAACAGGGTTGTCCACTGTCCGCAATACTGTTTGTGCTGTCCCTTGAACCACTTGCACAGAAATTGAGACCTGATGATAGGGTTAAAGAAATTCAGGTAGGAGAATGAGAATACAAATTGGGTCTCTATGCTGATGACATTCTCTTACACTTAACTGACCCCCTGAGCTCCGTTACGGCAGCAATAAGCATAATCAAAGAATATGGTCTACTAGCCGGTCTCAAAATTAACACAGGGAGATCAATCTTCTTCCCGATCGATAAGAGAAAAGATTCTGAGGTGGAGCGATTCGCTCCCTTAGGGATGAAAGTTAGCCTTACCACACTCATATAATTAGGCATCAATGTTACCCGGGAACTTGAAACCCCATACCAAGACAACTTCCCCCCACTGTCGTTTACCATCGAAAGAGACATTGAGAGATGGTCCAGGTTTACCATCTCGTGGATCGGCTGCCAAAACACTATTAAAATGTTAATATTGCCCAAAATACATGATCTGTTCCAAATGCTCCCCATTAGAATGCCCAAAGAATACTTCACCGCTATCAGGAAATCCTTATTAGCTTTCCTGTGGCAAAATAAAAATCCCAGAGTCCCCAGATCCTTACTCCAACTCCGAAAAGATAATGCAGGGGTAGGCCTCCCAGACATAGAACTATATTATAGAGAAGCCCAATTGCACGTGTTGATCCCACACTTGAGACAGCAGACAGACCTGCAATGGATAGGCCTAGACAACTACCACCTCTGTCCATTTACCATAGGGGTATGGCTCTGGGTCCCCCGGCCCCAGGCCCCAACTGCAGAATAGCATTAAAAACCATCCCCTTCTTGGAACAATATGGGAAGTGTGGACACCAAACAAGGGAATGAAAGGGATCACAACCTGGCCCTCCCCCCTAAGACACCTATGGGTACCGGGGATCCAAGACGCTATTCCGGATCCAGGGAGCTTCCAAGCCTGGTATGAGGCTAGGCTAGAAAGGGCAGAGCAACTGTGGAGAAACAACATTTTTATTGCCATTCAAGAACTTGAAGAAGCACTCTCCATAGGCCCACTCTCAGTGTTTCAATACCTGAGACTGAAAGGGGTTATGACACGAAAGGTATGGCATGACCAACTAGAGAGGGACCTCACCCCGTCCAAGAAAATTCTCAACACTTGCTCAAGCTCCAAAGGCCTTATAAGTGGGATGTACACGGCACTAGTAAAGACCCACACCACACCATCGCTCACGTTGAAAAGCAAATGGGAAGCAGACTTGGGAGAAAATATCTCACAAAGGCTATGGTTACAAATGTGTAGAAGAACAGCGAAATAATCCATATCATGTCAGTACAAACTACACGCCATAAAACTAATATATAGATGGCAATATGACCCACTCAGGCTGGCCAAAATGTATCACGGTGTGAGTCCATACTGCTGGAGGGGTTGTGGGTGAAAAGCTGACTACTGGCATATGTGGTGGGAATGCAAGGCGGTGCAAACATACTGGGATGAAGTACTTAGTTGGATCAAGTAGTTGGACGAAGAGGAAAGGGTGAAACAGCCGTTGTTGATCTTATTTGGTTTAATTGAAACAGAAGAGACGATAACTAAAGTACCCAAAATGATCCAGGGTTTACTGACGGCTGCAAGGGCCTGTGCCACAATGGTTTGGAAAAGGGCCACTCTCCCCACCGAGACAGAGTGGATAAGTGTCTCCCGAATTTTTTTTAGGCTGGACAATTTGACTGCTGCCCTTCATGGGGACCACACCTCTGTTGAAAATGATGGTCCGAATTCCGAGCCAAGTGTATTACATAAAACAATGTGTGTGCATTATGTTTGAAACGTAATAGACATCCTGCTGGTCAGCTGACAATGCCTGCAAAAATTAAAATGTACTAATGTGTGCCTCTGCTCATCGTTATGATTCTACCAAAGACTCTGCCATGAAAAAGTGGAATTATGTTGACCTTACCTACGACTATAAGGGAAAGGAGAGGGGGAGAGGAGGGGAACTTGAGGACAGACAATATTGGACATGTTATTGACTATACTATATGCTATATAGTGATAACATGTATTATGAGCAATGTCTTAATACTCTTCACACCATGTTTTATGGAAAATGTTTGTATTTAAATGTTGAAGCCTCTACCTTAAAACCAATAAAATTAAAATTTCAAAAAGAAACAAACAAGGTAAATGTCTGCTTAAGCGCACTGCCCAAACCACTGGACGGATTTGGACCAGGTCTGAAACAACTTCTTCACAAATCGTTGACTTGTGATCCATGAATGGCTATGCCCCCTTCTCAAAAATAGATAGCTATACTTTGGGGATTTACACAAAACCATGATTTTTAAAGAAAAGAACCAACATCCATCTTGTTTTTCTCTCAATACTAGAGACAGCCACAGCTATAGCCGAGGATACATGAAAATTAAACACAGGAAAAAAGCTAATTGCAGGTCAAAAATAAAATGCCATCATGCTAAAGGTGGGAGGGGTGGCTAGAGGGCACTGAGTGAAATATGGGAGTTAGAGGGGATCTATGACTGAGCTTTCTGTAGCCTCGGCTATAGCATTGAATAGCTGGCATCTGAAAGCAAACTGCGTCACAGAAACAGCGTGTGTAGTGGGGGGAAAGGGAGAGGGCAGGGGAGATGAGGAGGCCATATGGGGAGTGAGGGGAGCTGATATAGATAAGGGGGCACTTGGTGAGTGCCTGGGGGCCATTTTGACAATATTCAGGGCTATATTCGGGGCTATAAAGTAATACATATACCTGCGAGTAAGAGTAGTTCTGTTCTCGCGGCTATACATTTTGCTGTGTCTGTGATTTATTTCGTTTTTAAAGTAATTTTTATAGGCATACTGACCTTGGGGGTGAAAAATCACTGGTCTTGGCCAAAGGCAATGGTCAGTGACACGGTAGGTAGTTGGGAGTATTATCCATTTTGGCTGTGTTTTTTCAGACTTTCGTACATGTGAGATTGTGGTGAAAACAGAAGAAAATAGTTTAAAATAATTAAAACAAAAAGGAATCACCCTACTCTAGTTTAAGTTGCCCCATATATTGTAGTTTAGTCTGTGTATTATCACTCATGCTATTACATCTTGTGCCTATTACATGTTTCCCTACCTAGTTTACTGTTGTGCATTATTCTCTGCTTTGTTTAACTTCAGCTACTTTACATTACTACTTGAGCTGTGTTGTACTGTTTTGATCTTTTAAGTTCTATTGTATTTTAAAACCTGAAGTGAGCCCCTTCCCTTTAACTTACAATGTATAATC
The DNA here is from genome assembly GCF_040938575.1 of Ambystoma mexicanum. Taxonomy (NCBI): domain Eukaryota; kingdom Metazoa; phylum Chordata; class Amphibia; order Caudata; family Ambystomatidae; genus Ambystoma; species Ambystoma mexicanum. Next base: position 836,140,508 of record NC_090935.1, on the reverse strand, counting down.
ACCGTTATAATAAAACTCAATGAACTGTAGCCACGGGTATTGTAGAAAGAAAATGTTGGGTTCTTATTTAATTGTATTTGTGTATTTATATGTGATAGGTAGTCCTTAAAGGGACTGTTATGGGGTACAGGGAGTGTAGTATTTTAGGACATTTGGAGTACTGTTTCAATTTTATGAAGGAACACCACATTGGTTAGGTGAACTCCAGCATGTCTATAGAAATTGGCCGTGCAGAACTGTATGTTGTTGTTTGAAATCCATAAATGGTTGTCGTCTCTCATGAAACAACTTCATTAACATTTCTCCTAGATTTCTCAATTGTACAATTAAATCTGGTGGTCCATCACCATTTTTGATTCTGAGTGAAATTGGAAAAGATAAATTTGGTGTGAGGAAATAGTTCCATTAGTTTTCTCCTGTTTTGTTTCATCATTAAAGTAAGGGACACACCTTGTACATTCCCTAAATCATTGCCTGAACAATTAATTGGTTTGACATCTGGCTGCCCTGTACTTCTCAGACTTAACAATTTTTGAAAAACTTGACACCAATGGATTACCCGCAATCCAAACCATTTAATTGAAACATGTGTGAAACCTAGGTCCATGTTAATATTTAGTGTCTCACAAAAGGCCAGCAACCAAAACAACCAACTGTCTCTGATCAGTCACACATTTTTCAAACCAGCCATGATATCTGCATTCTTTCTCTGTTTCCTGAAAAATGATTCCTAGTTTGAATTTCTAGTAGTTTGTATGAGCAGGGTATCTATGAGGGTTTATAGTGAAAAGACAGAAAACAAATATTGAAAAAAAGCTTGAACCAAAAAATCTCGAAAAAAAAAATCGAATTTATTTTTCAATATGTTTTTTTTTTAATGGGGGGTTCCCACCAACCACCTTTTTTCATTTTTTTTATTTTACCCTTTTTTTTAATTACCTGACCCCAAAAATACATATAAATTAATAAATAAAAAATGTGATTTTTTTTCTCGAGATTTTTGTCATTCGATATTTTTTTTCCGGCCTTTTGACTGACCACCATCTATGATGTGTGTGTTTTGGAGTTTGTAATTGGTTGATGGTATTGTTGTAATTATATGTGGCATCCAGCGGCCACTCAGTGCACAGCATTGCTACCCACAGGTAGATTTGGACTTCTGTGCAGCCGCAGCTATATTTGGGCAAATGGCTGCAAGCCGGGCACAGTTATATTGTGGGTTGCTTTGCAAGGCCAGCAACATCTCTGAAGCCCATGCCTCAGGGTGTATGGCCATGAACCATGGTCACAAGATGTGTAAAGTTGTCAATGGTCCCATTATGGTATAGTGGGAATGGCAGAAGAGTGCAGACTAGGCCCAGTGTCTATTATGGATGTCTTGGTGGGGTCTAGGGAATGGCTGTACCTCATGCTCCAGGCCATGACTTATATCCCTAGCATGTTTTTCTCAAAGTGGCACATGTCAATGTTCACTACAAAATAGAAGTTAAAGGAACATAATTGTTGTTTCACATATGTAAAAAAAGAATTGTTTTAACTTGCATACAGTGCAGGAATTAAGTGTTTACATTCACTGAAAAAACCTTGCAACTTGTGCGCATTATGGTTCAGTTGCCATTCTCAATTTTTACTGTAGATTGGTTAGCAGGCTTGTGGTATAGCTGAAGCCTATGCCCCATAAATTGTGGCCACTAGCCAGGGCTGCACACCATTTACAGTGGCCCCGGATTACCTCTATGGATGTATAGTAGACACTGGACCAAGTTGCAGGCTAGGTCCAGTGTCTATTGAGGGTGATTTGGTGTGGCTGGGGCCATAGTTGAGCCTCATGTCCTAGGTAATTTAACCATGACTTGCATCCTCAACATGTGCTGCTCAAAGAAACACACATCAGTATGCAGAGCAAAAAATATGTTTGGTAAAGGAGTGTCATAATTCTATCATATTTGTTAAAGATGGAATATTAATAACGTAATCATGGAACATCATGAAACATCTTCAGTTAGAAAAACCTTTGCACTTCAGTGAAAAAAAGCTTTGGTAAAGGGACATTGTGGTTAGGTTGCCCTAAGAAAAACATATTTTAAATTCAGTGAGCAAACGTTGTTTAAGCAACGTTATGCTAGGTTGCTCCAATAAAAGCCTTTGGAATTCAATGAAAAACGTTTGTTAAAGGAATGCTACTGCTCATACAGTAAGATCATACAGTAAATTAGCCCAGAACAGTATGTATAATTAAACTAGGAAGGCAGTTAATCTAGGGCAGCTCAACAGCAGGGTACATGTGCAACAGTGCAGTCACATTTATGCGTAATGATTTGATATGATGATGATAGCTTATTTGCATAGCGCCTATACACAATGTGTTTCAAAGCGCTTCAAGGCAAGGGAGGGAACACAGAGAAATACAAACAGTGAACATTCTTACAAGGCCTTGAACAATAAGAATGTGAAATGTACTATCGTACTCAGCCTGGCAACATTTCATATAGTGCATGAGCTAAGACACAGATAAGGAAGGGAAGAGGTGGGTGGGAAGGGAAAGGGAACAGGCGGGCATCTAACGTACTAGGCCTGGTGACATTTCTGATAGAGCTGTAGGATTACAAGAGGTGTGGGTGAGGGCGAGGAGAAGGAAGGAGAGGAACAAAACAAGCGACTATCGTACTAGGCCTGATGAGATTTCAGATAGTGCTGGAGAGGAAGGGAGAGGAAGAGAAATGAGAGTGGGGGGGGTGGGAGACAAACAATGTAGCTATCATACTATGTCTGAGGGCAATTCTGATAGAATGAGTGCATAGAGTAAAGAAGGGAAAAGGGGAGAGGAGAGAGGGAAAAGGAAGAAGGGGAGAAGAGGAGAGAACAGAGTGAGCAGTGAGAAAGACTGGAGAGGCAAGTGGAGAGAGACTAATGCAGTTGCAGAGTCGGTAATAACACATAATGTTGCAGGGAACAGCAAATGCAAGACAGAATTCAGGATGAAAATGGCACAGCATGATACAAGAATCAGAGGAGTCACAAAGTAAAAACCAAGCATTTGCAACAACACAGTAATGGGAGAGCAATGGCTTATCAAGACAAAACTCTTGCAGTGGTATGATGTGCGGGGGGGGGGCAGAGGGAGAGCGCTAAGAGGGATGGGAAGGTAGCATAGACAGAGTAAGCCAAGACAGGAAACACAAGCAAACAAAAAGGGGGGGCATGGGAATGGCACACAACATCACAGCATGCTTACCTGCTGTCTGAGCAGGGGTTTGGGCCCTGGGTCCTCCTGGTCAGAAACAGGTCCAAACAGGAATTTTCCTTTTCTTTGTCTGCCCTTCGCTTCAGACGCCCGGGCAAGAGACGCCCTTGATCTAAGAGTTAAGAGAAGGAAGGAAGAGGCAGGGCTAAGAAGGTGAGTGTTGCTTAGGTCAGGTGACCTAGACCCACTTGCAACTGCTCCCCATCTGCAAAGGAAGAGAGGCTGGAGGGCTCCTTAAGTGGTGAAAAAGTGTGGCAACCAGGAAGGCACCAGGTGGGTGGGGCTTGCTATATGGGGAAAAGGAGTAGCAACCAAGAGGGCACCAGGTGGGCTGGGCTTAGGCCAGGTGACCTAGATCGACTTGCTCCTGCTCCCCATCTGCAAAGGAAGAGAGGCTGGGGGGCTCATTAAGAAGGGAAAAATATCGGCAACCAGGAAGGCACCAGGTGGCCGGGGCTTGCTAAGTGGGGAAAAGAGTGGCAACCCGGAACACCAGGTGGGTGGGGATTAGGCCAGGTGACCTAGACCCACTTGCACCTGCTCCCCATCTACAAAGGAAGAAAGGCTGCAAGGCTCCTTAAGTGGGGAAAAAGAGCAGCAACCAGGAAGTTACCAGGTAGGTTGGGCTTGCTAAGTGGGGTAAAAGAGCAGCAACCGGGAAGGCATCAGGTGGGTGGGGCTTAGGCCAGGTGACCTAGACCCTCTTGCGCCTGCTCCCCATCTGCAAAGGAAGAGAGGCTGGGGGGCTCCTTAAGTGGGGAAAAACAGTAGGAACCAGGAAGGCACCAGGTGGGCGGGGCTTGCTAAGTGGGAAAAAAGAGCAGAAACCAGGAAGGCACCAGGTGGGCGGGGCTTAGGCCAGGTGACCTAGACCCACTTACACCTTCTCTCCATCTGCAGCAAGCAGTTAATATGTTGGCAAAATAAACAGCTCAACCCAAGAGTCATTTATACTGTGAACCATTTACCTGGATAGCAATTAATCAACGATAAAAAGAGTGAGCAAACAGTAGAGCTATCAAAACCAAGTGCAGGTTATAGTCTGGGAGACAATTCATGGTGTGGGGGCTAAAATAGTAGGGCAACAGTTAATAATATGAAAAGAGATGAATAACATTAGTACTGTGTCGAGTGAGATGGTCTAGGTCAGCAGTAGAGATATGTAAAATGGTGGACTGTTATTGTTCAAATGAGCGAGAGATGGACACACCATTTCAACTCAGCAAGAGCAAGAACTGAGTACGGTAAGGGGAGGCAAGTGGAAGGCAGTAAAACTGTGTGACCTTTGTTAAAATAATAAAGATTACCCCTGCTAGCTGCGCAGGGAGTATTAATTCTATTAAAGACTAGGAGGCGAGCATTACGCTTCAACTTCTTTAATTTACCACTTTTCAGCAGTTTCAACAAAAACTCAAAACCATAACAAAACACTGAAAACTGTCTGAAACAGACTTTTCTTCCTTTAAACTACAATCCCCATAGTCTCTGTAGTCCATCTCACTCCAAGCTCAGCTATGACCACATCCTGTCCCTGAGCTCCTCCTCTCTTTTACTCGCTCTGAAACTCCACACGAAAGTCCTGCAACTGGCAATGACTTGAACCAATCCAACCGAATGTCGAACTTCCTTGACTCAGGCGACTACCTCTGCTAGTCTCATGCTTCAATTTTTCTTCTGCTCCTCTCCTATGAATAAACAAAAAGCAGAAAATCAGGGCGGTGTCCATGTATTACTGAAAATATCATACCATTATCCTCTACGATCACATTTTACACAATACATGATTTGGGTGGGAATTTAATGCTCGCCTCCTAGTCTTTAATAGAATTAATACTCCCTGCGCAGCTAACAGGGGTAATCTTTATTCTATGACAAGACTGGAGGCAAGCATTATGCTTGTTCAAAGCTTCCCAACACTGTGACCGCTAAACTCTCGGTCGGCTTGAAATAAAATTCTTTAAAAGTTCAATCATTCGACCAGTCTGCGCTAGCATAATATCTCTGAGGGATACCCCTGTTTTATAGGCTTTGGACGCCATCGCTCCCCTCACAGAGTGCGCTCCATATTTCTCTATATCTATTCCTGCCGCCTGCATCACTTCCTTTACCCATCTAGCTATAGTAGCTGTAGACACTCCTTTGAATGGCTTCCTGCGCGCAATCAACAATTGCTTCGTATTTGCTGCTCTGAACTCCTCTGTTCTGCTCTCGTATTCTTTTACGCAGCTCGCTACGCACCATTTAGGTCTAGCTGGGAAATATGGATAGTGAACTGAAGATGTCCCCGTCTTGGTTCGTTCCACGATTGTAAAAGTCACGCCTTCCGGCCCAAATGACTTCCTATCAACCTCCAGGGCTCTTACATCTGACACTCGTTTACAAGAAACTAGACATAATAGCATCGCTAGTTTCCCTGATAACTGTTTCATAGATAGATATCTGTTCCCTGGCCAACTCTCCACTAGTTTAAGCACTGCCAGGACATCCCAGACCGTCTTGTATCGAGGTTCTGGAGGCGCTTTAAACCTGGCTCCTCTAATAAGCTGTACTACCGCTGGGTGTTCCCTTGCTGGCACTCCCCCAATAGGGAGGTGCCCTGCGGATATGGCCGACCTGTACACTCCTATGGTACGAACCACCTTGTAGTAGCTGAGCCAAGAAATTCAAAATCATCACTACAGGGGCCGAAATGGGATGAAGACCTCTCCCCTTGCACCGGCTCGTCCACTTGGCCCAAGCCGCGTCATAGCTCCTTCTCGTGGACGGAGCCCAGGAATCTGCAATGAGCTGCGCAGCTTGCGCCAAAATGCCTGCCAGCGCCCAGCGTCTCCTGATATTCTGCACGCGATGAGCGGGAGAGTCCCCCTCACTCTCAGAGGGTGATACGACCCAGCTGGGTCCGTGAGCAGTTGCTCTCCTTCTGGAAGAAGTCTCGGGTAATCTACTACCAGTTCCATGAGAGTCGGGAACCATACTTGAGACTTCCAGCATGCTGCTACTAAAAGTAACTCCGCCGTCTCCCTCCGACACTTCGCTAGAACTCTGTTCAGCATCAAGAATGGCGGGAACACGTAGTGTGGGCCTCCGTTCCAGGCTTGAAGGAACGCATCTGTCCCCTGAGCTCCCGGATCCAGCCTCCAGCTGAAAAACTCTGCTGTCTGGGCGTTCAACCGGGACGCGAATGGGTCTATGTGCACTGGGCCCCATCTCTCTATCATCCTCTGAAAGACTGCCGGATCCAGCCTCCAATCGCTGGAGTCCGTGAGGTACCGAGAGTTTCAGTCCGCTATGACGTTCAACGTTCCGGGCAGGTATTCCGCCGTGACGGACGTCTCTGACTGCAGGCAGAAGTGCCAAAAGTCCTTCGCTAGTTCGGCCAACATCCTGGATTTGGTACCGCCCAGGTGATTTATGTAACGCACTGCCGATATGTTGTCCATCTTCAGGAGGACACAAGATCTCATCTTCTCCTTCGTGAAGGCCCTTATCGCGAAGGACCCTGCCAGGAGTTCTAGACAATTTATGTGCAAGCGAAGTTCCTCCTCGCTCCATTTCCCACCTGTCTGCAGGTTTCCGCACCTTGCGCCCCAGCCTAGCCGGCTGGCATCGGATTCTATGACTAGATCCGGTCTGTCTCCGAAAATGGCATACCCATTGCAGGCGTCCATATTCTGTAACCACCATTCCAGCTCTGTCTTGGATTTGTGATCCAATGGCACTGTCTGATGGTATCGCAGGCCCTGCTGCAGATGTCATATCTTTAATCGCCGTAGTGCTCTATAATGGAGTGGACCTGGAAAGATGGCCTGTATAGAAGCTGCAAGCAGCCCTACTATTCTTGCTAGGGTCCGGAGAGATACAAGCTCCTTCTGCAGACATCCTCTGAGTTCCCTCTTAATATCGCGAATCTTCCGAGCTGGCAGCTCCAGAGTCGCTTTCTTGGTATCCACAATGAATCCTAGAAAGTCTAACCTCTGCGCTGGTTTGGTATCCGATTTTTCCTTGTTCACTAGGAACCCTAGAGACGACAGCAGGTCTATTACCCACTCTGTCTGGTACTTGAGGGTCTCTCGATCCTCGGCGAGTAGTAGCAGATCGTCTAGATAAATGATCAGGCTTATACCCTTCTCTCTTAGGGCCGCCGCTACTGGCTTTATTACTTTGGTAAAGGCCCATCGTGCCGAAGCTAGTCCGAAGGGCATAGACTTGAACTGCCAGAGCTGTCTTTTCCAGCAAAAAACTAGGAAAGTTCTGAACTATTCTGCTATCGGAATTGTCAGGTACGCATCTTTCAGATCCAACCTGGTCAACCAATCTCTCTCTCGGAGCGTGTCTCGGAGCTGATGTATGCCTTCCATTTTAAAATGTCGGTACACAATCCACCCGTTCAACTCCTTCAGGTTTATCACTGGACGCACTTTCTCCTTTCGGTGCACCAGAAACATGTTGCTTATGAAAGCGGGCTCTCTCACACATTTCTCTATGGCGTCCTTCATCATTAATTGGCGTAACTCCTGGTCTAGCAGGCTCTGCTCTGCGCGCTCTAGACGCTGCTGGTGTGGCCTGTGCGCTTGCACTGGGGGCTGAACGAACTCTAGGCGTAATCCCTCTACTGCTTGTAAAACCCAAGCATCGCTGGAAAGCTCACGCCGATTTCTCCAGAACATGCTTGTTCTCCCCCCTACAGTAGGGTAATATGCGGCTCTCACCTTGGGTGAATCCTTGTCCACGACCGGAGCCTCTTCCTCTGCGACCCCTCGGGAAGCGTCCTCTGGACGGGAAAAAGGAGTCCTGTTGTCTATTTTCCCAGTATTGGGCCCTGGGATTCTGGGGCCTTCTTCCTCCCTGATTACGACCAGTCGATCGACCCCTGTGGTGACTGGCCCCTCCAAAAACTCGATTGGGGAAAATCTTCCTGATAGAGGCTTGCACCTTCTCCAGAGACGCGTAGGTGCCAACAAAGCGACCCATTTCCTTGCCACAGGTCTCCCCGAAAAGGAGTCCTTGTGCTGCTTCGCCAGCCTCGTAGGAGGCCAAATCACTCAGCTTTGAATCTATTTTCAAAAGGAGTCCTCTTCGGCATTCAGAAGCTATGGCACAGTTGGCGTTCCCCAAGAGGCACACTGCTGTCTGCGCCCAGCCCGCTAGGGCGTTGGGGTCTACTTCCTCCCCCATGTCCTTGGCCCTCTCGGCCAGGTCCATTATTTTAGCGAGGGGTCCTGCCAGGTCTAGAACCTTCTCCTGACAACTCCTCCATGACCTATCGATACCTTTCCGGGGATCTTTGGTCGTCTTTGAGACGAAGGTCAGCATTTTGGGGTCTAATTCTGGCGTTTCTGCCACTTTCCCCGGTAGATCTGGTCTCGGACACTCTGCTCTGAGCCTTTGGCGGACCTCTTTGTCCAGTGCTTTTCGCAGCCGCGTGGTCATATATTGAGTCACTCTAGGCGAGGGCTGCCAGTCCGAGGACCTCGGATTCCGAATGCTCTCTGGGTCAAACATGTCCTCCTCCACTCTTCGAGGTGCTTTTCTTTGCGGATTCTATTTGCTCTGCTAGACTTGATCTCTACCTCCTCCTCTTGCGAGGGGGTTAAACCTTCTTCCAGCTCATCTCCTGAGTCTGGGTCCTCTTCTCCATATTCTTCGTCCCCTGGAGTGGGGGTCGTGAGGTCTGGCACAGTCTGACGCCGCAAATATGCTTCACAGAGCTTTTCAAAGGCATCGACGACCTCCGGGGCCTTCTCTTTTGCCCCATCCGAAGGGCCCTGGGGTTCAAGAGGGGCTTTCCTCTTAAAGGGCCTTAGTACTCCCCAATGACCCTTCCTCTGAGGGTTCCGTGGGCGTGCTTCCCATCCGTCCGACACTGTCTAAGGGCTGATGCAAAATTGCTTCGAGGGACTCCAGCCTGTCCTGCAGGGGTTTCACCCCTTGCGCCACCGCATCTATGAGTGAATTCCCTACCACCTGCTTGAAGCTGGCAGCCAGATCTGAGGTCTGCTCCTCTTCGCTCCACTCAAATTCTGACATTTTGCGTGGGTGCTGTGTGCCTGTGGTACCCGCGAGGGTGTCACTGCACACCCTTTCACTCTAGGTGGTCTTGGTCTTATTCTTGTGACCCTTCTATGATCAACAAAATTATTTATTTATTTATTTTTTTAAACTATTATATCTTTGTGGCTGTGCTGGACGGAGGGTAGATAGTCAAGGAGCCTGTGGTGGCTTTCTTCTCCCAAACCCATTGTCAGGGGGAACGTATCACGTGCTCTTACACGTCTTTCTGAGCCTCCTAGGGCTCTCGCACGATCGTGCTGATAAACTGTGCACACGATCTGATCGCGCGTGCGTTCAGTATGCTTTTCCGCTCACTCGTGCCCTCTGAACGGGCCGCTCCTTCTTTGTTTGAAAAAATATCTAATTCACCGCCGGGCCCGGCTTCATACGATCGCGCTGTCCCGAGTCGCTGGTATTAATGCGACGACACGGGATCGGGCGCGTCTCAGCTCCGCCTCCGCAAAGGAGGGGGTGCGAGGCTTGCACGCGGCTGGCTCTTCCCTCCCAAGGGAGCGGGCCGCTGGTCGCGGGCGGATCGCCGCTGCTGGGACTCCGGGTCCGTCTCCAGCGCAGTCCTGTGACCCGCTGTATGATCGCCTTCGCTCGCGCTGATACCCCCGATGTGCCGGGCATATGGCACGGGGCCTGCGAGGCGAGGCAAAGTTAGCCCGCACGGACGGACTAAACTTCCGAAAAACACTACGCACAGCCGCGCATTATCACCATCATAATAAACATATAAACGTGCAGATTAACGCATCCTATCTCTTTTTGTCCTCGATACATTCTCAACAGACATAGCTATTACAGCCTTACTCTCAAGCTACTAACTGAAACCATAACGTTTGTATTAAAATAGGGAGATAACCAAAAATAGTACTTATCTGCTTGAAGAGCAGTAAAAGAAGAGAGGGAGCTCAGGGACAGGATGTGGTCATAGCAGAGCTTGGAGTGAGATGGACTACAGAGACTATGGGGATTGTAGTTTAAAGGAAGAAAAGTCTGTTTCAGACAGTTTTCAGTGTTTTGTTATGGTTTTGAGTTTTTATTGAAACTGCTGAAGAGTGGTAAATTAAAGAAATTGAAGCGTAATGCTCGCCTCCAGTCTTGTCATAGAATTGAAAGGCCCAACAAGAGTGTCAAACTCACTAGTGATTTGTGTTTGCAAATATGCAGGCAGCACGTGAGATAATCATTAATCGGGGCTCTGGGTTTAGAATCCCTTCCACGTTCGGGTTACAACACCCAAACAATAGTCCAATTCAAAGCCAAACATGGGGGAACTATTGCTGGGAAGGGATTGTGTCTGAGCTTTAGCAGGCTCAGGCAGCAGGAATGCAGCAGCATAGCAAACACATGGAAGACAAAGAAAACGTGATTTGGTTCACATGAGCCACAAGGTGAAACACTCCAAAGCCAACAGTAGTGGAAAGTAAGGATGGGACAGGCTTGAGCCAAGCTATGATAAGGTGAGGATAACGATTTGCTTTGGCGCTGGCATGGTAAGTGGATGCAGGAGGAAGACAGGAAAATAGTGTGGCATTCGTTTATAATAAATTGTAAGACCCAAACAATCTCCTACACTCACCAGAGGTGCATGGTTGCAAAGATGCTTCCGTAACTGACATGTGAGCAATGCAAGCCTTATTGCTCTTTGCTTAGGCTTTTTGTTTGGGTTCTTGGGTTCTATATCCTACAAGGTGTGCCAATGCAAGGTCAATGAGGGTTCATTTGTTTAAAATAAAGAGAAGGCCACAAAAGATTCTGAGTCTCACCAGAGGTATGGGGTTTACAATCATGGAGGCACTTAGTGAGGGATTGAGGCTCCATAACTTCTTTGAGATGTATGCCCCAAAAGGGAAGACAATCCTAAGCCAACAGGGGAGGGGGGACTAAGGCTTGGATGCACTAGGGATAAGTTAAGATTAGGAGAGGCAAGCAATAAAATATATGGAATGTCCAGCAAGAGTCACAGAATCATCATAGATGCATGTTTACAGGCAGCAATTGAAGGATTTAGGAGTCTTGTGTTAGTGATTGCTGCAGAACATTGCTTACTTATGAACATGACATGAATCAACTATACGGTGTCTGAAGGAAGGGTCATGTGGTTTCCTCTAAAGTGAGAGGACTGAAAATTCCTACTATAGCTAGAAATATTCAAACTTAACTAAACAGGCACACAATTAACATTGCACTGGTACAGCATGCCATAATGTCTTTGTCATAACTTGGGACAATTCACAATGCTTTTGAAGATTCTAATTTTTCTTCAAAGGGTTTCTTATACTACTTCACTGGGAGAAACATTTTCAATGCACTAAAGTATTTACTGACCCTGATGTTTGATGTTCTATAATCTCTGGTACTCTTTTCAGGATTAGAGTGAACCTGCTTGACCTCTATCTCCCATGATTAAGGTGAGATTTTTCACTAACTGTTTACCAAATGCTATGTGTTCTTAGGATTAGAGTATGTGAAGGTAGGGACTTCAATACCATATTAGATGCTGCATTAGCCAGGAGCTCAAATGCATTACACACATTCTGTAACGTTGTCAAATTGTTACTGCATCTTAGACACCTTTGTACAGCCATTTGTTATGTGCACACGACTCAACACGGTGGTGTTCTTGGGTGTCCACCATCGTAAGACAGCCAGATGCAAAACATCAAAATTGATGATTCTTGATCGGTGCGTATGACCTGCAAAATAATTAAGTACAAGCAATGACCAGAGGTATATGCTGCACCCAGTACTATATCTGTGCATGCGCAATAACATACACAATGAAGCTATACCTAAGGATGGTCCAGGTTTTGAAGAACATGACCCGATGTAAATTAGTTGTTCAAATCAGTCAAGGATCGACCAGAGGGAAATGTTGCAGCAAATATTGATTCTCAACAATGACGCACATTTTGAATTTGATACTACCCTGCCACTTGACTCATATTAGAAATATGTTTTTAATGTAATTATTAGGACTCTGGAATAGGGTGCAATAAAGGATTGAAGTTCCCTCTTTACATTGACCTTTTAGCAGGTTAGCAGACACAGCAATGTTTGGGTATTGCCACTTTGGTCTATGCTATTAAAGCTTTTTTTTCACTCAGGTGTATATTTCATTACATTTTTTGCATACAATATTTCGTGTATAGAATGGTTTAGTTGTTTCTTCTATCCTATTTGGATAGGCGGCACATCACCTCTGTCTAGGTTAAATTCTAACCACTCATGGCTAAATGAACTTTTCTCTTTAGTGAAACACATCTGTGACTAAGAGCACCAGTTTCAAAATCGAACATTCAAATAACATTCCTTAATCTACATGTTACATGCCTATATTGAGCATTTACAAATGTCTAACAGCTGTTTTTTTATGCTGAAGGATAAACTTTGCTCATTAACCCTCCTCAACCACAAAATTGGGGAGTTGCCATGCTCCTAGATGTTGAAATTGCTTTTGATTCAATAGACGTGCCCTTTATGTTTTAGTGCCGTGAAGGATGGAGTCTGTATGGGCTTCATCATTTGGATCCATCTGCTGTACCAAGAATGTATAGCCTGTTTGTTAACAAAAGGTGGTACATCTCCTTGCTTCCAGATTTTCAGAGGTACTAGGAAAGGATTAAACCTATCCCACTCCTTGTTGTATTGATAATGGAATCTATGGCTTATTTACTCTGTGGTGAAAAAAACCTCACCAAGGAATACTATTTTGCAGTAGGAATATTCGGACATCTCATTATGCAGATATCTTCCTCCTTTATTTGTGATCGCCTGAAGATAATCTCAATATCCTGCCAGGATTCAGCATAAACTGGAGCAAATTCAAGCTTTTACCTCAAATAATATCACACCTAAAACAGGTGGGATTCTGGTAGTGTACGATTTTGCTCAAATATAAATGTTGTCAGAGACACCACCACCCTAGAAAAAGTTGATTATTCCTCTCGATACAAGATACAATTAATACATTTGATTGGTGGATCACTCTACCTACTTCCCTCATCAACAGTGCCTTGCTGATCAAAATGTTGATCCTACCAACATATGTGCCCTCTTCTAAAATATCCAAAATGATACAAAATGATTAGCCTGATCTGGACAGGCATGAATCATTGGCTCAATTGAGAAACCTTAGTCATGCCACTGGAACAAGGAACAGGGACGACTTGGCATCCCTAATATGGAATCATACCATTTATAGACCAAATGTATCATTCTGTTCAATATTACATGCCTTACACATATGGGCAGCATGTCAAACTAGAAAAACAATTGACAAAGGTTAAGTGAGTCCTCTAGCCAACGGGGGTAATACCAAGTTGAACATTAAATTTCCCTAGCCACCAAGGCAGAATCATCCCTGGACGTGCATTCACTTATAAACATGTTAAAGCAAACTGCACATACTTTGGTGACACTGGATAATTTGTATGCGCCTGAGGGGTCCATTACTATAAAACAGGTTGGAGAACTAAGAGGTACTACAGAGGACCTCTTTTGAATATACACCTGACAGATGAGTGTGTTTAGATATTCCCCCTTTCCGGATTACCCTCACAGTAGCATGTTAGCTCCTGAAACTGTTCATGCAAATGTCAAATGTAAAGCTATTTCCTCAATGAACTACCTTGTAAAGTAGTGGAAGGCAATTCATGTTCACATCTTTAAATATACATTTTGGAGCAACTCTAAGGCTGGAGATTCAAGATGATGCCTGGACTGAGATTTGTTTGCAAATTAATTTCTCAGAAAACAGCAAACACAGACCTGTGCATTGTAAATGCATTCTCCAATGTATTATGCCCAACTTTAAATCTGGAAGATTGACCTGATGGCAACGGGTGCTTGGCCAGGGTGCAAAAAGGATGAAGTAGGGTTTCTACACCTAACAAAGTCCTGAAGGCACTATAGACTTGGTAAGAGACAATGGCTCCTATGGTATCTGGGGGTTATGTGTAATATATCTCACCCAGTACATCACTTTCCATCTCTTGCACAGTTTATAGCATGTCACCAAGTAACTCTATGTTGGATGTGCACATCTCCTCTTGTCTTGGTGGACTGATTTCCAAGAATGTATCTGGGTTAATGAATGGGAAAACACATAACACAAATTACATCTTACCTCTCTACTCTTACCAATTCAGATACAAACACAAATGCAACCCCCTCTATCTGTACCATATCTTGACAAAAAAAAAAAAAAAAAAAAAAACAGTGCAGTGCCGAGGACTAAAATGGCATACAAAAAACGGTCACTGGGGCCCACCACTGTAACAGCAGTTTATGTAACTGGTAGCACGTTTATGGAGGTTTATGGTAGCAGATGAAGCACTGGGCCTTCTGCGGACTGGAGAGCAAAACAAGGTCAAACTGCAGGAGAAGGAGAGATGCTCTATGGGACGTTTGCACGGTACAATATGATATATCCAATACTTTCCAGAGGGAATGCAAAGTGTGAAATATCAAGAAAGATATTTCAGTAAGGACTGTGGCAATATGTTCTGAGCCCATATAGTTCAAGGAGGGCTGACCCTAGTGTTGAAGAGACAGAGGGTTTAATTTACTGAAAAATGCACACACAAACCGCAAAGCCTTAGGAATGCCAAGATTGTGTAGCGCAACACTATTCTGCAGTGAGCTGATTTACACAATAAAGTCAGTGTAGAATTCACAGGTGCAAAGTAAAAACTGTAGCAGGCTCTTTGCTCTCAATACTCTGCCCGTGCAGAACCAGACAGCGCTGTTGGCCCACATTGTACCATGACAGAAATGCTAAACAGGTGATTGCATGGGTCAATCATATAGACTATCTCACTGAATGGTCAGTTTACTTACTGGTATTCTTCACTATTCTCCATTGCTTCTCTTCCTCTTCATAATACTTACACTATGATGAAGCTCCTTGGCAATCATTCACCGGTAATCCACATCAAACCTACCCCTACTCTTTCTTGTTACAGTATTTTCACTATAAAGGCACTCTGCGACAACCATTCACCGGTAATCTCTATCCTTCCTCTACGTTTCCTCATCACACTAACCACTCCACAAAGCATTCCAAACATTCAAATAATGGACTGGCACATACTTGCACTGCTAAATATGTATATCTTTCCACCACAACAGAAGCACAAGCAGCCCTTCCCCCAAAGAGACAGAGTGAAGTGTGGAGGACACCCTTCACAACTGGAGACCAACAGCAGAAGTGTAAAAAGCCAGACACAATTGATAGACATGAATGACGACTGTTCAACAGGCCAATGTCATGTATCCCAAGTCTCCTAGATTTGGAAACCCCAAAGCTGGACACCCCAAGAGAATCACAGAAGCCACAGGCAAAGACTCGGAACGAAAGCAACGCTAACCCAAATCACAACTCCCAAAGCCCTGATAAACACAACTGAGCAAGACAGGGACAGAGCACTTCCTTCTGCATAAAAGGACAAGAATGGCAACCCTATTTCCAGAGCTAGATGAGCAGGAAGAGCCTTCCAGGAACATCCCTATCCAAGAAAACTCCACCAATATATGTTGTGCCCTAGTACAAGTGTGGGACTAAGGATTAAAATGGGCTGGCAGGGAGGAACCACCAGGGGGCGCAGAGATGCACTGACGCATCTCCTCTCGTCTCCTCCGAAGGGTGCCGTTTTTGGGACTTGAGCCCCCCCAGAAACCCCCAGAGTGAAGTGCCGACCCCCACCGCAGCCTTCTAACATGGTAGGGCACCTGAATACCCCAACTCCGGTCTCCCGACGTGGCGCCTTCGCTGCGCAGTGAGCCCGCGAAGATCGAAGGGAGGGAGTGCCCCACCTCTCCCGGCGCCGCGGCTCCGCACGAAAACAACGGAGAGCCGCGGATAAGGTGAGGCCTGCAACTTCATCGGACAGCGTGGGGAGAGCGGCCCCCTCCCCAAAACCTGACCGCAGCGGTCACCCGTGCCTCACAGAGCCCAGGCAGGGCAACGCGAAACTTTGGACGACTTCCCGCCACTGGGGCCGCACCCCGGAGCAGCTCATCAGGCGTGGAGGCCTGCGCTGCGGCCTGGGGCCCCAGCGCTCAGTGGACTCGGCCGAGGAGGGCCCATTGGAGAGCTGATTCGCCCCCTCGACCCCCCCGACCCTCTCATCGGAGTCCGGCGAGAGCGGAACCCCCTGACTTGGAAGAGCGAGTAGCCCACCCATCCCCCACCCACTTCGGGCCCTCCCTTGACCTGGCGGTGGATCGTGTGATGTGCCGAGGGGGCATCGGAGCCCCCACGAGGTGAGAGGCTGCCCTAAAGCGCTGCATTATATTGGGGGCAAAGAGGGCCGGCCATTGACCTAGAACCGGAGAATAGGCCTAAATAACCCCCCTCCCCAACAGTGGGCGCGGGGCCTGGAGGACGAGCAGGCAGGACCTCCTCAGAGGCGTATTGTGGCCCGGCGGCGGTGCCCATTGGACTTGGGGCTCCTAGGGGTGGACCCCGCGGGGGGGAGAGGAGCCGGGGAAGGCCTATGAACTGGAAAGATTCACTGCAGAAATTCCGATGTTTGAACCCTGGCTCCCCGACTTGCCCCGTGATGGCGGCCTCGACACATCAGGAACTAACAGACACTAGCACGGTCACCAAGGGTATGGCCGCCCTCCTCGAGGAGATTAGAGGCTTCAGGGCGGATATAACGCTACGTCTGGACACTTTGGACAAAAAAGGGGACAATATAGATGACATGGTTCAGGCGCTAGAAAATAACTCTGCCTCGAACGACATCTTTGAGACGCAATTTGACATGCGCCTGGCGGAGCTAGAGAGGAGGGAAGAGAAATGTTCCCTAAAGCTTGACGATCTGGAGAACAGGGAACGCTGCTGTAACCTGCGCTTTTTAGGCTTCCTGGAATGTGAGGGCGAAACTCAAGCTGACATTATAAAAGCTGTTAACGCGGTGGTGCGGTCACTCTTTGAAGGGGCTAACACGAACAAACCGTCTATTGATAGAGCCCATAGAGCAGGTGCAGCAAAAAGAGGCCCCAGGTCCATTCTAGTATGATTCCACTACTTTGCGGAGAAAAGCAAAATTCTTCAACTGGCCCGCAAGAAAGGCCCGGTGGACTGGGAGGGGGCCCAGATCTTGGTGTATCAGGATCTCTCTGCCTTCACCCTGGCGAGACGACGGCTCTGCACCCCGCTGACGAAAATGCTTCAGACCAAAGGGGTCCGATATAGGTGGGGATACCCTTTCTCACTTTCATTTGAGCTAGACGGCTACAAGTACGCCCTGGTCACGGAGGACGATATTCGCAGGGTGTCAGGGGAACTCCTGGATGATCCTAACATGGAATTGGGCGAGCGAGAATGCGAGAGAGCCCCAGCTGACCCCGGACGGACGAGGGCCCCACAGGAAAGGCGTAAAGTCCGAGGCCACAGGAAATTCGGAAGAGTGGCACCGGCATCCCCGGAGCAGCCCAACACTTGAAGAGCCCCCGGGAGCCCGACGATCAAGCGTGTACCTGATTCTGTGAGTGGGGAGGCGACACATCTGTTAATGGACGGATAAGGACAAGGGGGTGGGGGAGCTCGAGTTGTTGTTTTTGAAGAGTTTGGGAACCCGGAGGGGGGAGACAATGGTGGCCTGGACTGGCGACAGGATGAAGCCGCTAATCAACCAGGCGTTCAGGGGGGAGGGGGGAGGGAAAGGTTGGGGCTCGTTTATTGGGGATTTTGTTGGGTCACACCAGGTTTTCAGGTCCACTTTGCATTTAAAGAAGCGTTTCTGGGCACCAGCAGGGTGCGGAAGTTCTGTGGGAACATTGTCATTTTGCACTCCCCGGAGGGAGCCATGAGCTTTTATTATCGTTTTGATGGATGATTTGCTTCGATTCTTGACAGTAGGGTCGTTAAATGTATGTGGGCTTAACTCACCTACAAAGAGGTCGCTGGTAGTGAGAGAATTTTCAAGGCTCTGCCTTCATTTCCTGTGTGTACAAGAAACTCACTTGGTGCGGGGAAAGGAACCCAAGATAAGGGCCAAGAACATCGACCAGGTGTATGTGGCGTGCTTCCGGGCTAAAAAACGCGGAGTGGCCCTCCTGGTTTCTCCCGGGGCCCACTTCGTGGCCAAAGCTCAGAAGTCGGACTTGGAAGGACGATATATTATGGTCAAGGGGGAGGTGAGGGGCAGGCTGTTCACCTTGGTTTGTATTTATGCTCCAAACGAGGCTCAGGATATCTTTTGGGAAGGGATGAAAGAGAAAATTATGGCTTTCTCCGAGAGCACCCTATTGGTAGGGGGGACTTTAACATGGTTCTTTGCCCCGAGAGGGATAGGAAGTCAGTAAACCCATGTCCAAACTTGCGTTACCACAAAAAGTTGGCGGAAGTTTTCCAAGAAGTCAATGGAGAACTGGGCCTGAGTGATACGCAACCCTTTAAGCAAGGCCGAGACCCCAACTTCACCTTCTACTCTAAACCTCATGACGCATTCCCCCGTATCGATTACATTCTGGTTGAAGCCACGCTCCGGGGTGAGGTTATGGACTCGGGGGTGGAGATTATCCCTTGGTCTGTTCACGATTTGGTTATAGTAAAATTGGGCATTCCCCCAGCCCCCGCATCCGGATCCCTGTGGAGGTGCAACAACCTCCTCCTGCACGATAAGGAAGTACGCCAAACCCTTTTAGAAGCCATAAAAGATTACTTCTCTACCAATGACAATGGGGAGGTTGGTGTCATGGGTGTCTGGGAGGCATTCAAGGCAACCATTATGGGCGTCCTTATAGAGATAGGCTCGAGAAAAAGAGGGAGAGGGGCCACGAGGAGAAGCTATTGAGGGAAAAGATAGATGCTATCCAACCAGGGGGGAAACTGAAAACGCAGATGTTCCCCGGACAATGGGAAGAGCTACAAAGATTGCGTTCTGGGCTGGCGGACCTCCAGGTGGGACAAACAGAAAGGAAGCTGTCCTTCTTGAAACAGAAATACATGGAAAAGAGGGAAAAAGCAGATAAGATACTTGCTTGGAGGCTCTGCGAGATCAGAAATAGTAGGAGGGTGAACTCCATTCGCACCCAGGAGGGGGACTCGACAGTGAGAGACAGCAAGATAGCTGAGCAATTCAGACAATATTACGAACAGCTGTATTGCTCGGAGTATGCAGGCGACGGGACCGAAATAGATGACTTCCTGGACTCCCTCCCGATCCCAGGCCTCTCTCCCGACAAGGCAGAAACACTAGAACTTCCCATAACCCCACAAGAAATAATAGACACCATATCCTCTTTAAAGTGTGGTACAGCCCCGGGGGATGATGAGTTCACTGTTAAGTTTTACAAGACCTATCGGTCTACGTTGGCCCCGTTCATGGCCAGAATATTCAACTCGGCACTGGAACTGGGCTCCCTTCCACCCACGATGATGTTCGCCTTGATAGTAGTTCTCCCAAAGAAGGTAAGGACCCCTCTCAGTGCCAATCATACTGCCCTATTTTCCTCCTCAACGCCGACGTAAAGATATTGGCCAAACTTTTAGCAAACAGACTGGCGAGACTCCTCCCTTCCCTAGTACACAGAGATCTAATGGGCTTTATCCCGGGTCGTCAGGGATCTGATAACATACGGAAGACCCTGGATCTCATGCATAAGGCTTCAAGGCAGAGGGTGGAGGGCTATCTCCTCTCACTAGATTTGGAAAAGGCCTTTGACCGCGTCGAGTGGCCTTATAAGGGTAGAGTCCCCCGGAAAATGGGTCTGGGAGACAACTTCTGTGGTTGGGTTTCAGCTCTTTACAACGGCTCATCGGCAAGAGTCCTGGTCAATGGTGGCACTTCAGACCCTTTGGCCCTGTCTAGAGGCACCCATCAAGGCTGTCCCTTGTCTCCCCTTCTCTACGCCTTGGCAACGGAGCCCCTGGCTATAGCGATCAGAACTGACCAGCAAATCCCAGGGATTAGATGCGACAATTGTGACTTTAAACTCTCCCTGTTTGCAGACGACATCCTGGGATACCTGACTAACCTTCAGGACTCTCTACCCCGATTACTTGGACTTATAGACTACTATGGCACCTTTTCGGGGCTCAAGGTGAACACGTCCAAGTCTAGCATTATGCCCATGGGTCCCGGGACCATGACATCGGGGGTAACTCCGAAATCCTGGGAGTAAGAATAGAACAGACTTCCACCAGGTATTTGGGCACCACCATTCCCAGGGATCTGTCACAACTCTATCAATGTAACTTCCCGGGGATCTTGGCCAAGATTAGCAGTGATCTCAAACGATGGGCACCTCTCACACTCTCCTGGTTTGTTTGTATGGTCACGGTTAAAATGAATATCCTGCCCCGCTTACTCTACCTCTTCGCGCCCCTCCCCGTGGTGATCCCGGAGGCCTTCTTTGAGACACTACAGTCCCGAATCCTTCAGTTCATCTGGGCCGGCAAAAGAACAAAGGTCACATTTTCTACCTTAACTCTCCCCAAGTCTCATGGTGGATTTGGCCTCCCGGACTTTATACTTTACTACAAAGAAGCTCAACTCTGGGTGATGTTGGAGCACATGAGGAACGGCCTGGGGACATACTGGACTTTCATTGAGGATGTCCACACCCACCCGAAAAAAAGTCAGGGACCTGCTATGGGCCCCTCCTAAGGCCCCCCCCACCTCAGAGCGCACCCAACCTTAGCGGCCCTCTGGGAAGTCTGGAAGCCGAACAAGGACAACAAGCTGCTGTCATCCTGGCCGTCTCCTTAAACATCGCTGTGGGGTCCCCCCATCGATCTAGTCACCAAGGGCTTTAGAGACACACAGGCATGGTCGGACTCGGGCCTGGAGAGGGCTTCTCAACTCTCTCGGGAGGAGGGTTTCATAGAATATGAACAGCTGACTGAGGCATTGGGCGACAACCCGCCCTCAGTCTTCGAATATTTGCGCCTGAAAGGGATCCTGACCCACCCCCGGTGGGCCGCCGACCTCAAACGCCCCCTCACGCCTTTTGAATCTGTCCTAGCTAAAAGCACCTCCCGGAAAGGCTCCCTATCTAAGTTTTATGTCACATTGATAACAGCTAATCTGGAGGGTAGGCAGCCCTTCAAACGAATTTGGGAAGAAAGGCTGGGCATGACGCTGGATGACCACACATGGTCGGCAATCTTTAAAGCTATATTCACGGGTTCACTGTACACCGCTGCCATGGAACATAGCTTTAAGATACTCCACTCATGGCATCGCCCTCCAGCCACCCTGTCCAAGATGTTTAAAGAGGTGTCTCCCTTTTGCCCTAGTACATGTCAACAACGGGGCACTTGGTTTCACATGTGGTGGGGAATGCCGGGTCATCCAGATATACTGGTTGGTACTGCTTAGCTGGATCAAGGGCATAGAAGGGTACTCCCCAACCTTACAGCCACTGGAAATCCTCCTGGGTAATCCTATGCCTGAGACAGAACAGTCCGCATTCCCAAGGGTCATTGGGGCCATGTTGAGGGCAGGGAGGCTAGCACTAGCTCAAAAATGGAAAAATGCTCTAGCTCCATCCAAGGAACATTTCAAGAAAAGGCAGCAGGCGCTCCTCTCCAGAAAGAACAAGGCATGATAACCTGTTCTGAGATGAGAGTTTGCAGCACACACTTTTTGCTCACTGTACATTTCACAGATGGGAAATATCCATTTGCATATCAGTCTTTGTCCCGCCCACATGGGCTGTCCAGCACCAAAATGCTATGGCAATTTCTCTCTGAACAAGAGTACCACCAGCAACCCCATACACGTGTTTCAGCCTTGTTGGGCATCATCAGTGAGATGAAGCTGTGCCTCTCTAAGCACAGTGAGCAGGGAGTCCACGTCTGGTTGCCCCCAGGTAACTTAGGGTGACCAACCCCAAGTTCCTTAAAAACATTTCAAGAAAAGGTAGCAGGCTCTCCTCTCCAGAAAGAACAAGGCATGATAACCTGTTCTGAGATGAGAGTTTGCAGCACACACTTTTTGCTCACTGTACATTTCACAGATGAGAAATATCCATTTGCATATCACTCTTTGTCCCGCCCACATGGGCAGTCCAGCACCGAAATGCTATGGCAATTCCTCTCTGAACAAGAGTACCACCAGCAACCCCATACACGTGTTTCAGCCTTGGAAGAATGGCTTTGTAAACTTAGGTCGATCTTCACCTATGAAAAACTCTCTGCGATAACAAATGACACCATGTCAGATTTTATACAGGAATGGACCGCAGTGCTTCTTAATGACGATTGCATCTCTATGCGTCTGTAAAGTACGTCCTTCAACGCCCCCATTTCACACGTCTCTCCACTAACCCCAGGGACCCAGCTTGGGCCCCCTACTCGCTGTGAACTGATCTGACCCCACTATGTCAAACTGAATGTCTAATAACGTATTGATTTCTGAATGCTCTCTCTGCAGCTTCTATAACCCGCGAAACCTCTGGACCTGGTATGTTCAAAAAAGTTGGTGGGAGGGTGGGGGGGAGTTGGATTAAAAAAAAAATCAAAAATGTAAACTGTCATCTATGCTTGTTCAATGTATTGCTGGCAGGGATTGCCCGCGCACCCCTACCATATATGTATGATGTCAATAAAAACAAAGTGAAAAATGGGCTGGCAGGGTTTGAGGTTGACGACTGAGCACCAGGACAGGCACTTCACAAAGAATCAGGAAAGGAGGCTGGGAACCCTATGAGCCAGACCTACAATATGGTCCATGATATATGAACAGATAAGTCCCATAAACAAGGGGTCACACTGAACACTGCATTTACAATCTGTGGCAAGCGCCCCAAAAATAACAAACTTGTAATCTAGAGCACAAAACACCGGTCCCTAGGGCAGCATATAAGTTGTGCTAAACAAGCAGACATAGCAGTGTTCAGAAACAGGAGGCAAGGTTCCCAGATTCAGACCCCCATCCACAGCTTCCAACATGTTGCCCAAGGAAAGCCTGTTTGCCACTGCAGAACCTAAAAGATACGAGGAGGGAGACTAAGAAGGACATAGACTAATTCAGAGAACAGGCACTGCAAAGCCACTTAAAGAACACTGGACTCAGCCTCCAGCATGCCCAGTGTCAGAACGACCTCACTCTCACAACTAACAGAACAGTGTTGGGGAATTGACATGTAAAACTCTCTAAAACCATCTCTCAACATGCCAAACATGACACACTTCTATAAAGCAAGACCTTGATACATGCCTTCAGCATTCAGAAGGTAGGACAGTGATATGTAAATTGTGGGCCGGCCCCACTAGGGGCCCAAAGGATGTCTAGGGGGGGAACGTCTACTACAAATGAGAAGTTACTGTGTGTAACAGTTAATCAAAGCAGATCAAGGTTTTGGAGCACTGGGTTCGGGCAACAGCAACAACAGTGCACCTTCCTCAATTCATGTCTGAAGAATGGTCTACAGTGACTTTCAGGGCTGTTTAATGTTGTTGCTCACTGCCAGTGCCCTGCTATTTTACAGGCTTAGGGTTATCTGTATGCAGCATCCCAGAAGCCTACCCAGCCCTGGTGCTCAGCTCAGCATAAACTCCAGAGATGCCCTAGACTCACCAAGACAAGGATTTCCCCTCCTGAGTTTCAAACTGTGCACGGGACTGAGGGGGCACTCACCAGCCACATACTTAGACCTAAAAAGGCCTACATTGTGATCAAACGATTTGGAAAACAAGAAACCAGCACAGTTGTCATTGCCAGAGTTCACTGACCTGAAGGATAAACAGAAAAACAATGGGAACCCTCGCTTTCTTCTGGCTCCAAATCCTCGTGTCATGATTCTAGATGGATTTGCAAATTGTTATATGGCAATATTTTCCTACAGAGGTATATCAGAGATACCGATGCTATGGCATTATTTCTAGGACAACACTTGTGGAGTTTCTTGTATTCTCTTACCTGTAATTGGGGGACACAAATGGCAAGCAATATTGCTTGGTAGTGTCAGAATTACTGTTACCACCCAACTCATAATGACTGCCATTCATACCTCTGAATACATAAATATGTGATCATGTGACATGACAAATGCACCATGGGCCATTATTCAGAAACCACGTACTTGGGCAAGTGTAATGTTATTATTGTCCAAATACAGAACAGCATTAGAACTAGGGTAACATTTTCTCTGGTTCAAAATTTCATTGAAAACATGTGTTGTTTACATTATTGCAATCAATGCTCTAGTGCTAATACTTTTCAGAATTTCAATTGCATCTGTCCATGATCCTGCAGAGTGTAAATCATAGGTCGGATCTTTCACAAACCCTGCTTTTTCCTTGGTGTTTTAAAGAGTAAGTGAAAGCTAGTCACTGTACATTAGTTACACTTCATGTTTAAGTGGATTTAAGGCACTCCTAATCTCTGAATCCACCAGTAGCAGGGAAGTTATAACATATTTTGTTCTCATTTTACTGGCTTTTCTGACTTTATCTACTTTGTATACTGTCATGTTAGAGTACGAATAAGTCTCCCATCAATTTCCAGCTAGTCCAGCATAGCAGCAGTGCAGAATGGAACCCATGAGTGACTTGCAGAATTTACTAAAAGCGGTTTCATGCTTCTCTGTCTTGGGTGACGAGCCGAGTATAAAAGGGTCCATCTTTCACTGTCATGCCTTCTGACTTTTGATTCGAGCCATGGCAATAGCTTGTACAATATAATGTAGTGAATGCCAAATGTGTTGCTTTTGCTAGCGAAGTTATAACACATCAATAATTCGCAAGCCTTCTAGCTCTGTTACTGGCAAAGCATTGCTGTTTTGAATAGTGATCCATTGCTTAAACTCGACATAATGGATACAATATGTGCACCTTAGGAGTAAGAAAATAGATGCCAGAAGACACTTCGAAATTAAAAGAAACATTTTGCAAATTTAAAGGGGAATGCACAATGTGTCTCTATTACAACATATGCTCTTACTCTGCAATGTGTGTATTTGTTAATGAAAGTTGAAGTGAGTACAATGCAGTACTAAACAAAATGAAAGTGGTCATAATGCAGATTGATCGTTTGTTTATGACTATTATTCTGAAATGTTTTCTAGATAGAAACACATATTTCTTGAAGATTGTGTCTTTTCTTTGAGAATTAAGGCAAACCTGTGTCTTCATTTCATTAACGTGGCATTTTCAACTGATGTATTGTGACCGTAAATGGTAAAAGATGCTTAATTATAGAAATCCAAATTCTTAGCTGGTTCAACACTTGCATTAATTTATTCTATCAAATGCAGGTTTGTGTCTCACTCTGACTGTTGTTTGTGATCACAGCCATTCAGAGGCACTAGTATAATACTTGAACATAATCTTTCCTATCCCTTAAACAACCACATATCTTAATTACTGTTGTGTAGCAGAAAAGGGTGCGAAAGTGGACAAGAATGCACAAAATCAGCATTCTCAAAGCTACATCAGATGACCAATCCGGCCATGAAGAACTAAACAGTGTTGTATTACCTATTACACTTAATACATTTACAATTGGCTTCTATTTGTACTTATGAGTGCATTCATTTTATATGTTAGATTATTTCACATGCTCTGAATGAAATACACTGCAAACTGACTTGCCTCGCACAATAGAATGGTTCATACACTGACTTCTGTATTAATGTGCAACACTTTACACACATGATATTCAGTTATCTCCACTTCATTTTCTAATGGAATAAGAGTGATAATATTTTGCACTTCAATTACTGACTTATCTGAAATGGGGAATTCAATTGGTGGACCTTGTGAATGTCAGGAATTCAAAGTGTAGCATTGTTTAAGTTTTCATTTTCTTATATACATACATATATATGCATGACATTTGTGATGTCATGGGTGTTAGTCCTTGCAGTGCACAGGGGTAGCGCGAGTTATGGTTGCGTACCGTACCATAACTTGTGAATTTCTGGGGTTTTTCGGTTTTACCTGTAACCATAACGTCCCTGCAGCAATATTTTTCCTTTGAATTTCATAGGTTTTTTAGTAGTGCAACTTAACCATAACGTCTTTTTAACAACATTTTTTGCTAGTGATTTCCAAAGGTTTTTAATAGGGCACTTTAACCATAACGTTGCTTTAGGCTAGTTTTTTCAATAAAGAGGAAATGTTTTTAGTAGCACATCTTAACCATGATGTCCCTTTAACAATGTTTTTTGTTAATTAATTTTATAGGGTTTTAGTACCATAATGTTCGTATATTGTAGTTTTTTAAGGAAAGGTGATAGTTTGAGTTTCAAAAGTGAACCATAGCGTCCCTGTAATAATGTGTCTTTGACTGAATTGCATTTGTTTTTTACAGGATACGCTTAGTTTGTAAAGATGTACTGTACAACATACTAAAGCCGGAGGCTCTATAGTAATAGGCACAAAGGTTGGGAACACTCCATCTGTTTGTGGAAATTGAGTGGAGTCCAACGTGCCCGGAAAGGGAGGGGTGGTCATAAAAAGTGGTAACATGCAGCAAAGACAAAAAACATATACAAACAGCAGCAAATGCAGGAATGGGAAGGGAAAATGCCATAGCTGTACAAAACCTGTACTTTCGCAACAAAGTGCACAAAGGCTTGGGGTATGCAGCATAATGGAAAGCACCAACAAGAGAAGTGACGTTTGCCTTCCTCAATGTTGCCACACACCTTCTGCACAATCAAACAAAGAACGCAGAGGCAGAAAAGCAAACAGCAACTATGGAGAACAGAACGTCAGAGAAACGTGCTAAGTACACAAAAGTTTATGTTTTAATTGCACAGGTCTGTGTAGTGTACAACAGTAGCAAAGCATGATGTGTTCTGTTTGTGCACAGCAATGGCTTCCACCCTAGATTAGCTAGAGGAGAATGTTCTGCATGAAGAAATAAGTGATAACGATAGGCCCATTGTTACCCGCCGCACTGTGAGAAGGGAAAGTGTTACTGCAAGGACAAGCACCCTTCAATGGCCAGAGGAGAATTTCCTGCATGACCAAATGAGTGAGCATAGTAACCCCATAGGTAGGGAACGTGATGGCAAGATGAACACAATCACAATGTAATACTTCATGTGAATTAAACACATGTGTTGTCTTTTAACAGAGCGTACCGGAATGCAAATCAGAACACTAGAAGTAGCACCTTTTCCACAGCAAAATATGGCCACCAACACTGTAGTAAACACTGGGCATATACAAGTTGACTGCCTGGACGCCAAAAACCGATCAGTTACTCCTCCAATGTGCTGCCTTCAGAAATTTTGGAGAAGAACATATAATGGGGAAAATAAGATATCACTGCCCAACTTGCACTTACCCGCCTTCCCCATTTCCCAGCACCTGTTCCCCGCAAACTGAGTGTCATGAAAGACGCTTCAATGAGACCTCAATCCCTTCTTCCACTCACCAGCAGCTTGTTGAAATGGGAAAATCCACCACTAGGGACACCACTAGGGACACTCCAGTGGGCCACCACGTCCAGCAAGCAGCCTTGGTGGACATACGCAGTGCAACAGACCCCTACCTTTCAAAGGTTAGGTAATGTGCATATACTGTGATGCGGTACTGTGTAGGGGAGAACAGTTGCAAAGTGCTTTTGAGACTTTGGTCCGGGAGCATGACAAAGACTGCCCCCTGCTAGGCAGAATAATATGCATTACCCTTTGGGAACACCACACACAATTAAGACTACAAGTGACAGTACAAATGTACCTTTGGTACAAGCCTGTACTAAACAGTAAAGTGGTAGTGATGGCTGAGCAGCCAGACTTATCTCAAGAGTAAAGTGAGCAGTACCAATAGTTACACAAAGGACAGCAATTACTATGGTTCAAAGAAACACTGACTCAAGGTTTCTGAGTAAAAGAATATCCATTTATTTACACATCACTTGTAAAACAATTCACTAAATTAAAGCAGTAGAAAAATCACACTCTTAATATACTACACACCACCTAATAGACTCTGGACAAGTTAAGCTCAAAATTACATGTGCGCAAAATGGTACTCCAGCAATTTAAAAGGGAGGGAAAGACATGGTTAGACAAAAGTGGAGCAGCACCAACAAGTAAGTAAGCAGGGCAATCTAGAAAAGGCAACTACGGTGAGGAAATCAAATCAGAGGGCCTGAGCCAAAGTCAATGGACTTTGCAGAGGCTCACACAGTTCAGAGTAGTTCATGGTTAAGTCTTTGCCAAGAGTTCAGAACAAAGTTGGTCGGAAGAAAAGTTACTTTAAAGAATAGAGAAGGACAAGCCCACGGATTGGTGAAAGATTTCAAACACTTTCAGCGCTTTGCGACGCAACGAACAACCGGGTTTGAACAGTACCTTAAATGACGAAGAAGGCTGTAGCTGAGGTCAGGCTCCACAGTCTATGTAGCTGAGGCAGCCGTTCCTGGCAGGTCCTGCAGGCTCACGGTTTCTGAAGCGACTGTTGTACTAATACAAAGTAGGAAGACTAGAGGGTCCAGCACTGCCCAGGGAAGAAACCAGCAGCAGAGCAAAGCAACCAATAAAAGGTGCACTCATTAAAACCCAAGCAGGGTCCGGTCCTCCTGGCTATCCGGTTCACTGTAGCAGTGCACAGCAAATTCAAGCAGAGGAGGGAGGCCTGGTTTTCTTGGCAAACTGGTTATTTCCACCAGCTCAAGGGGAAAAGATTCCTTGCAGATATTCCCTGTCGTTGAAGTTTGGAGATTCGACCGCAGCAGGGTTTCACCAGGAGGTTCAGTCATGGTAGAGGTCATCTTCTGTTAGCTTCTCTTCAGTTCTCTTGATCCAGTGGCGACTCTGCCTTCTCAGTCCCAGAGACCTGCTTTTTATGCAGTTTTCCCCCATTCTCACAGCCTGGCTGTCAATCACACAGCAGGGTGGCTGTCCTGGTGGGACATTCACCTAGCCAATCAAACAGGAATGCGACTTGGGTTACCAAGGGAACCCATGGCAGGGGTCTTAAAACGCCTCCTCAGATCCTGCCTACCCAGACTTTCATGCGCCTAAGTAGGTCTTCTGTGCAGAAGCCCGCCAAAGGACGGCAAACAAAGGAACCAAGCCTGGTTTGGCATGCAGAGTAAAACACGAGAAAGACCTTTAGAAAAAGAAATGGCGAATAAACCCAGCCGGAACCAAATAAAAGTAAATGGGGTCTAGCGGATTTAAGTTTGAGGATACTAAGATAGCCTAAAACAATACCAAGTCTATTTTAAATAACCGCAGTACAAGATTTGCCTCCAGCCAAATCTTAATGAAAAGGGAACAAAACAATGTTCCATGAGGGACAGACAAAAAGGAATAGCTATTAACCCTTTCCAGTACTCTATGTGAGATAGTGTGTACTGGGTCTGTGGTTTTAAAAAGAGTAATAAAGTCAATGGCAACATGTTCTGGGAGACAGTAGTCAGTCCTAGAAAATTGAGTTTAAAGTGGGAAGTGTGAAAAAGACAACCCTGTGTCACTGCACTAAAGGTGCTGTGTAACACATAGTAAAAAGTTGATGCCTATGGAGTAGGTGAGGCTCCACAGTCTATGAACACAAAAATGTTAAACACACACAGCAAAACACATGCAAAAGTGGGAACAAAGGCTCAAGGTGAAAAAAAATAAATCCAAGACATCCAGCAAAGCTGCTGAGGGGCTCAGTAGGTAAGGGAAATGAGCCATTCTGGAATATTCTCCCTAACACCCACCACCCACGTAAGGTGCACCCCACATCTTCTGCTCTCCACGTACGATTTCTTATCCCTGTGGTTGGTACCCTTTACCAAATCTCCCCTCCACTGGTGGCTTTTCTGGCGTATCTTAAAACAACAGGAGAAATGCTACACAGCCAGAAGGTGGGTGGGCCAAAAATGTTTTTTTCTGAGCCACTTTGCACTGTCCAAAAATAGAAGTTGAATGCAAGCATGCAGGTGGTGACACTGCCTATAAGCACTGCGTACAGAGATGGTAAAAATGAACGGTGGGACGCTGTCAAAAGCATTGTATGCATTTGGAAAAAAGAACTGGTGGCTCTAAAAAGAGCCTTTAGGTGCTGTTTGTATTTTCAATGCTAAAAGTGGTGAACAACCACAGGGAAAATCCTTCCTACACTTAAAGGAAGCGCTGCACAGCATTTTGGATATTACGCAGAAAGGTCTCACTGCCAGCATAAGTCAGATGAACTCCATCGCAACAAAAAATGTTCCTACTACGAAACGTAATGTTTTCATTGTGGAACGAGAACATGCCAACGTTGCGCAAAAAAGCGCAAACAGCCTTGTTCACATTGTGCTGCACTTGCTCCATTTGTGGGCCACTGAAGAAAGAACGCAGCCACATCTGTCTCTGGGCAATGCGAGAAACAATTATGTGTGATTTTGGAAACATTTCCATGAGTTGACGAAATGTCTCCTTCATTGCAAACTGCAGTGAAAAGCCGGTAACATGCCCCAAACTGTTCCCTCCACAATGGACAATAATAATGTCTTGATGAGCAAGTGTCACCAAACTGGCACAAAAAGAACCCACATGGAACCACTGCATCCCACGTATTATGTACCAGTGCACATCAACATTATGGAAACCAAGCTGTGCTGCTATTGCACAAAGTTCTGTGTAAACTTGTACCCAATGTATCCACGAGTCGCCCAACAGCCATATAGTCCACCTACTGAACAGCACACCCGTCCCCGTAGCCATGTCCACTCCTATTGGCAAACAGATATTCTCGCACAATCTGTTGCTACACACCACATCGACAAATTCATATTGACCAATTCCAACTCATGCAAAGTCTCATTTCCATTGCAGCCAACCTCAAAAGACCTGGATATGGCACGTGCACACCCCCAAAAGGTGCGGCTTTCGCCTACATATTGCCCCGCATACAGGGCTGCACAAACACATGTTAAGCATCATAGAAAGTGGGCATCTTCGTTGAAGTTGTGCAAAGTGTTTTTTTATAATTTTGCTAAAGGCACATGTAAAGAAACACCTTTTTGTGTGCTCCTTGTTAGGGGTTGCTCTCGGCTTGTCCTCCATACATTTCTACACGTGTGTCTCCAGCATAAATTGTATATAGTGCAACAGATTACTAATTGCAATAGGGGAAAAAAGAATCTCACCACCACTAACAAACGTCACACTACAAGCACTGACATTGTCATGGGCACAAAAGAACATCCTACCATGGAACACAAAAACAGACATACACATGAATAGCTAAACCGTAGTCCCATTTCGATAGCAAGCACATTACGAAGGACAGCGTGTAGCACATGCGATTTCCCCAACTACACCAGGGCCTCCGGCCTAGTAAAGCAGGGCCAGTCCTTCTTCTTACCTTTCAAGTACTCTTTCAGCAGAACTCCCTGATTGGCTACTGTTAAAGTATTACATACACATCCACCAATTACATCCAAGAACTGTGCATGTAATGCTGTTCCATCTATTGAACAGTGCATAACAGCTGTAACACACACAGAGGTGAAATATCCTGTAAATCAAAAGTACCTCCACGAGAAAGTACTGTACAATGATCTGCGCATTCTGCACCCACAAACTTCAGCATCACTACGCCATCTCCACACCCAGTAGGTATTACTATTTTTTCTACAGTACAGTGCCAACTGTGTTATACGTGCTCATAGCTCTCAACTCACATGCTTTTGGCGGGTGTCACCCGCCACTTAGGCAGATCTCTCACCTGCAAAGCTCCCTAAATGCCCATAGGAATCAATGGCCTTTCACATGCCAATTATAAATCAGGTGTTTTCACCCACCCAAGGGCCATGAAAGGTTGAGAGCTATGGTTGCATAGCAACAGGGTACTTAGGAGTAAATCTCCATAACATACTCAAATTTTGTACTGTGCTGTCTCCCATCTCCTACCATTAAATCGCTCCTACAGAGGTAGGTGGTGCCAAAAGATCCATTTGCCCACGACAGGCATTGGTATACGGAAAATGTTACTCTATTCTTTTGTTCCGTCATTCTTACAATGAATTCCCCCATTAAAGCACCTCCTAGCAAATTTGAACAAATAACACACAAAACTATCAGGCAGCATTTCAACCAAACTATGCAAAGTGCATACATTTCAAGCATAAGGACAGTTTCCACCTGCACATCATACATAACAACAGCAGTTAAGCAATAAAAAAAGTTATTGCCACATTCACAACAGTAACATTTGTAAATGTGCATAATGAAATTAAGACCCAGAAGCAATGCCTCCACTCATGTACTAAGCATACATATGCAAAGAACTGCATGCAAATGGATGTCCAAAAACATTGTGCTTTGCACATTGTACATCTTTCCGCACCTTCTGTCTCATCCTTCCACAATGCACAGTACTACATTTTTCAAGTAAATAGGCCTTCACTAATACACACACATTTTTCATAACCAGTGATACACTAAACTCCCAAATAGCCCACCTACTCCCTTAACAACCATGCTTATGCTCCCAAGCACCCTTCATATTGTGCACCTTCCATTTATACACACACACTTTGTCTTCCTGTCAAGACATCCCCCTATAGTTTTGAAGAATGTAATTTACAAATCATTAGCCAACATATTTTCTTACCATCGTCTTATACAGGAGCAGTACCCACCTGTCTCTGGAAAGCCACTGGAGTGTGCACTTCAAAATACAACCTAAAATAAACCTACCCTCAGCAATCAAGAAAGTAAGCCCAATACCTGCATACTCTTATATGTCTTACTAAACGAGTGCACTATTGTTGTACTGTAGCAAATAGTTATGTGCCCATCCAGCAGTATGTACTTCATTGTTACTGATCACACCTCTGCAGGTGCTAAGTGTTTGTTATGTTGCCACCATTAGAATAATGCCCACATACTAACATAGTGTCCCCAACCTAATCTTACACAACACTGCACAGCCTCCCA
Organism: Ambystoma mexicanum; assembly: GCF_040938575.1. Classification (NCBI taxonomy): domain Eukaryota; kingdom Metazoa; phylum Chordata; class Amphibia; order Caudata; family Ambystomatidae; genus Ambystoma; species Ambystoma mexicanum. The sequence goes on along the minus strand of NC_090935.1, from coordinate 836,107,363 downwards.
TTCACCCACTAATGCATATTGCACTCATACACATGTTAAAATGTGCACACCCATACTTCCCTTTCTTTGCCAACAGCTACTACACAATGCCTACCAAACAGCAATTCCGTGGAAAGCAACGCAGAAAGAGAGCCACACAACCTACAAACACAGAGCGTAGTCATCCACTGCAAGCTGAACATGAACAGGAAGGTGAAAGAGAAGAGGTCATTCAGTCATTAAGGAAAACGGATGCATCTACCAGCAAAGACAGTGTAGGTGATCTGGCAAAATGTAAGAATGTAAAGAAAACCACTAAATACAGTGCAATGCACACTACTGCTAAGAGAGCACGTACAAATGGTAATGTAATCACAAGCAAGCATTCTAAAAAATATTTTACAAAAAATGTTCCACCACAGAGTCCTTCAGAACCTTACAAGTAGAGGGCAGAAACACGCTCAACCCTTAAAACCTACTGCAGAAAAGTCATCCTAGAAGCTCCTGTAGACAATGCTATAAGCGTGAAGTGGAAATTGTTTATAGTAATTTTGAAGAGAATGAAACCACCAACAAGATTAATTGGTAAATAGCAAGCACTACTTCGAAACAAACACAATGTGACTATAAATACCTTCGGCCACATCTGTATAGGCGAGTGAAGTCACACCACCAACACAGAGCCATACATCAATGAAGAATCATACAAACAACAACAAACTAACCAATTGCCTTAGATCAGAGTGGACAAGGGTATGAAAAGATACACAATACTATAATGGAAGAGGAAACACTGTTTCCAGAAGTATCCTCATCAAACTTAGATGTCACTCTGCAATCCACCAAACCAACATGTCTCACCTACAATGGCCTTGCACATCAATGTGCAACGTTCAACAATGCCTAACCAAAAATGTGCATCAATTCCTCAATCAGAAAAATGAAAATACTACAAACTATGGACTCCTGTCCAGTGCACAACTGCACTGGATTATGAGGACATTCCATAGCCTGTGTTTCTGGACCAGATTGCAAAAGCACCTTCCACTATTAAAATGTTATCAACCCACCATTCAACAGTCAGAAATCTAGTGTACAAACTGTACTATGCAAAAACTCCAGCTTTAGCATTCCAAGATTTAAATGATATTCTCTTTCACGGTACAGCCAGACAAGTGCTCGATGAAATTGAGCACATCAAAAGGAAATACGGTGGAACTGAAGAGCACTTACACACTCCAACATTTTCAGACAACAGTACTGACAACAGTGCAGCTATCAACTTTTTATATCACACATACAGAAAAGAAATACAAAAGTTTAAAATCACTTTTGCTGAAATGCCAAACCGAGTATGTGTGTGTGTTGTCATAGAACTTTCTATAAAAAGAGCACCAAAACTGTAGATGTAATTCCAAAAATAGAAGGCAATGACGAATCCCAATGGTTTCAATGAGCGTTGTACCTTCTAGTAGAAAACAAGCACGACATTACCAACACCTCCATACTGTGCACATATTGCACTGCAAAACGTTACAATAACCAAGGCCTTCACGGGAAATTGGTAATTATTTGGAACTATTTCCACTGCCAAACACACTGCAGCAGCTTAATTTGTATGAGAGCATTATAATACAAACAGTGCACCCATTTCAAGCAATAATATGTCTTCAACCAAAAACTGCAAAATTACCTCCCACCAAATTACTGAAAGATATTTGTGGTAAAGAAGCCTATTTACCATTAGATCTTACAGAACATGTAGACACTCTACGTGTGCAAAGGCCAATAAACAAATCTTTGATTATCCTTGTAAATGGTGTACCTACAAAAGATTTAAAAAATGTGGCAATACCTAGTGGACTTAACCAAAGCTAGAGAGGCATTGCAGTACATTAAAGAAAACAATGCATACTACAAGGAAATAAACGTTCAACAAAACCTGAGAGAAACAACCAAAATAATTCAGGACTCCTCAACAAGTGGATAATTTTAACATCTAGATCACAGTGCAGCCTCCAGTATTTTAGACCACTATTCAATTCACCCACTACACTAGAAAGACACCATAGACGATGCACTAGAAACATATCACATGTGGCAAGCCAAAGGAGCGCCAATCAGTATATGGGAAAAATGTGTGGAAGCATGGGCCTTTCCTCTACTCTTCCCCACTGGAAAAAGTGGAAGATATGATGAAAGAAGCACACAAATAACAGCATCGGAATACTGCTGTTTATGAACGTATTCTGAAGACCCTAGATTTATACAGAACGTGTAGTACATATTCCACCTGCTCTTTGAAAGTGAACTAGCAACACTATTTTATGGAGTTGCCAACACATTAAAAACAGGTTCCCATTTCCAAAACATGTCTGCTACACAACTACTTCAAAAGATGCCAGAGAAGGACAGAGTTTTACAGTCAAGTGTTACAAATCTATTGACAAACATGCGTGGTATGAAAGAGCACTGGTTCCGACGGCACGCAGATGTACGGTGTATGCTACGCAACCTTGACACTCCCACATGGTTTGTCACTTTAACTTGTGCTGAGTATGCATGGGAAGACTTGCACACTTTCCTATGCATAGCAAACAAAAACAAAACAGGTGTAGACATTAAAACACCAGGAGAGCTGTGCTCCCTCGATCCAGTAAATGTTTCACGCAACTTTCATTATCACTTCCTTGCCATGCTGCACTTCATTTGCAATAAATCACATCCTCCCCTCGAAGAAGTGGAACATTTCTTTTGGAGAAAAGAATATCAAGCCAGGGGAGCCACACATCCACATGCTTTTGTGGATTAAAAATGCTCCTAAATTTGGTGAGGAAAGTGATGAAACTGTTTTGCAGTTCATTCACATATGTCACTTGCAAAATCCCTTCGGAAAGTACCCATAGTGACCTATGAGCACAAATTTTGCAATTCCAAAGACACAAGTGTGGTAAGTATTATCGACGCAAGTATAAGAACAAAGGAAAATACTACACCAAATGCCGCTTTGGTTTCCCTTGACCAGTTTCAACAACAGGCCAAGTAAACAGCTTCATGTCTTCGGTTCGACACAGTGGGCCTCATTTTAAGATTGGAGGTAGCCTTGCTATCTTCAAAACCTTAGGACACAAACAGTGCCGTAAAAGTCTTGGAAGCATTGAGAATGTAGATCTTTGGCAACATTTCCAATACAGAGAATTAGCTCAAATTATGCGTTAGTCTGCAGCCCTCACCTATGCCAAAATTAAAAAAAAACATATGGATTGATGTACTATCAAAGGAGGTGCAGTCTACCCTCAATGATAACCTCAATGATGGCCTTAGTCTCGTAGTCTACCCTCAATAGTAGATGCATTCATGAGCTGTACGGGCGTAACACATGTGCTACTGATGTCATGGAACAATTAGCTCAAAAAACTTCCCGCTGTATGGTCTTTATGCCAACTCTAGCAAGCTGTGCACAATTTAATGCAACAATGGTGCAAAAAAAAAAAACAACCACTAATGCAAATTCATGGACGGACACAGTATGACAATATCTATGTGTCAACAAGGCATAGCACAACTATAAACCTTGGAGAACTCCATCTCCAACACAGCTGCTTTGGAGAAAATGTTAACTTTATGTGTCAACTGTAGAGTTATGCTAAAGCATGCACTGTACACAACCTATCTAAAAATGTACCCTATTCCTCAAAAACAAAAGGTTTTAAAAGAAGGCTCATTCCATCAGAAGTACTAAATGATTTTGCCACACCACCATCAAATAAATTGAAAGAAACTCATTCTACAGCAACTACCAAAAGCACATGCAAAAGGAGTGAAATAGACAAACCATACCCAACTCCACCCACAAAAAAATGCCTCTGCAAAGAAACCATTTACCCTACCATCAAAGGGCTCAGACACAGAAGTACCTGGACCATTCAGATTTTCCAATAAAACCGGTGTTAATCGCTATGCAAATGCAAAAATCAATGTTCTATTCCAAACACCAACAGTTGTTGATAACATTTATTTAAATAGCGCAGAACAGTTGTGTTTGCAAATGCTCATCCTTCACAGAAATAAAGTAAGTAATCGAGACACCATTTACAGTTTTTGAGGTATAAGGCAAGAATTGGACTACAGTGCTGGAATGGTGAAATTCACTTTAAACCAACAAGAAGATCCACCGGAATTTCTAATGTACTTACTACAAATACTGGAAAGAAAAAACATACTTATAAATGAAATATTTCACATTTCCTACATGTGGAAACATACATGCACTCTTTGCAACCATGTCATTCAGGAGCAAGTCCCTACCAAATTCTTTGTGTATGTATCAATACCTAACTGTTACTCCTTCCCATTCAGCAACTGGTGCAAAATGCAAACCATAGCATGTTGTGTACATCGTGCAATTCTGATAATCGTTCAATGCTACATATACACTCACATAGTGAATATATGATATTAATGCACTTAAAATACAATGCCGACGGTACCAAAAACAATTGCAAACGTACTGCCTTCACACACGGCCAGGTATCACTTGGCGACAAAACCTTCACAACTGTAGCCATAGCACACAGGAGACTCCACCAATGGGGGCCACAATACTGCATACATTAGAAAGCAATTGTCAGGGTGGGAATGCAATGATACTTCCATCAGTCCAAAGTACAGACTACCTGCAAAACTTGCAAATGCCTAATTAATATTCTTGAAGCCAAAGTGTACTCATTGATGTACAAACCTACTATACCTTACTCCCCAGCACCAACCAGTACCTTCGTCAGTGGACAAAAAAGGTTTTCCTTCCACACTATCGACCTAAATCAACGTACCATACAGGAAGCATTGACGAAATGCAATACAGTGTGTGTTGGACAATTCTATCCCCAAACAACCCAAGGAGTACAGTCACACAAACAGTACATGTACACAATGCACAGTACCAGTATTGGTGGAAGGGAATGTGCTAAGTATGAGGGTTCAAACCTATCCGCAGTAACCTTTAAAATCACCACCTATGCAAATCAGTCACCAGCTCTACGAGAATAGTCATACAACTCCAACACATATGGACGTATCACCACTTAAATCTGTAATTGGACAGTACCACTTCAAAATTTACCCAGATGTCCAAGTAACCACAGGAATACACAAGCTTCTCTATGTAATCTTTACAAACAGGACACTGTAAACAGTTAGAATACACCACCTGGTATCTAACTGCAACCTGAATACAACAATGTTATTTCCAGCATCACAACTACCCAACTGAACCTTCAACAACTACTGTGCTACAGACATAGCGTCAAACACTTCCAAAGTAAGAGCAGTTACAGTACGCCAACAAGTACGTAAATACCATCAGAATTCTGCACTAGCACAGAACAATGTCATAATACTTGCAAACCACCAGCAGCAACCAAACACATAAACAAACAGTGGTACAAAAAGGAAGCAGGAAAACATTTACAAATCACCACCTGCTATACAACACCACCCATCCTACCAACATGGTTAGTCCAGATATCGTATACCATTACATTTCCTCCTACTTCAAGAGTACACCTTAAAAAGTGCTGTAACCACTCCAAACGTCACTATCATTTATTGTGCACCATTTTAGCAACAAAACTTTGAATTTATTTTTTAATCCATCATGGATTTTCTTTCCCCCACAGACCCAATGATTATGCAAAGAACCACAGGAACTGCACTGATTGCACGGTACACAGGCTCAACGCATAGTACTTAGCAAGTACTAGTTTTGAGGGTCCACAAAAGAAAGGAATGTATGCTATGTAGTGGACTGCAAACTAACAAAATACATGCGCTAACACATTCTGTTCTCTTTTCCCACAGATAATGCAGCAACTAGTACCACAACATTTTACAATACATAAATAAAACAAAGTGTAGGCCTTCCTCAATCCAAACAGTAAGTCTGCAAAACTTGCTATTATACTTCTCTTCAATATCCACAGTGCAATAAGTGCACACATTTCTGCAATACACATACCAATACCACCATTTACAATGCACACTTATAATACACTATGCAGCTTGTTCCTACAACCTACACACTTCACTACACCCTGTATATTGTAGGGCCTCCAGCCATACACTAAACACTGTACACCCTGTCCACTATTGCTGCTGCACTGCAGAACTATACATACAAACATTTATCCACATACCACTAACCCCACACATAACACAGCCACCTCCCCCTTAGCCACTACAGTTGACATTGGCTGCTATTTCTTCCACAGAATACATAACCTGTTTCCTACATGCACTGGTAACCTAAGCCTATCATAAGTGCACACAATGAATTAACAATACCACAGTAATCTACCCTACAATCTGCACAATCACAACAATACAAAGTCATGCATGCATCAATATATCTTATATAACTGTTGTAACTGCTGAAACATTTGGCTCCTTGCTTTCCACTGGCACTGTGTAGGCCATTGGGTAATTTTTATTGTTATATACACCATTTCCAAGAAACCTATCCAACCCATATTTCACTGCAGCTCATAGATCATAGCTCCCCAGCCATATTGCAACCACTGCCTTACTGCTTAACTTTTAAACTTATGTTTCTCTTTTTATTGTGTAAAGGAAACACCATTTAAAACCCATAACCACCTTACAATGTTAGAGAAACATTGACACTAACTGCTTTCCTTTGCCCCAAACAAGGTCATGCAGCACGACACCTCTGCGTGCGATGGACCACCCACCCACGTCTTCTGAAACAGCAAACAAAGTCTGACATCACCCACCATTGACTCATAACACACTGCACATATAGCTGGTCCTTACTTACCCACTATAAAAACACATTTTATGTATTTTGCCATCTGTGCATTCAAGGGACCATTTGTACGGCACCATCATATCAACGTGTATGTTGCACTACCTTCACCGTAATGACACTACCAACATTCGTAAAAACATGCTACAATCGAAACACTTTGCCGGCTGATTCCTTCATTTTTTTCTTGCATCATATCCGGAAATCGAAACCTAACATACATCTCTTTCAACAGGACACACGCTCATTATCAAACAGCCTTGAGTGGAAGCATGTTTAAACCAAGGTCAGATATTGTATAGAAGTCTAGCAAAAAATGATACATAACTTACACTGCAATCCCATACGCCGTACACTGCAATTTCAAGCACACCCAATAGAAGCATGGAATTTGCTGAAAGTATGCAAGTACACCTTTACATCACATGTGTATTATGATTAACATTTATTAACATGCTCCTCAGTATGCATATTTAAAAATGTACTCTACCGCTCACTTTCTCTCTGTACTTTCACACAGCAGTAAAACATGCTGTTACAATGCCATTGCTCCACCATTCCTGGTAAATTGCAACTGTCATTGTACTTTCTTTTGCTGCCATTCTTCCCCAACCCCTCCAAATGAAGACATACAGTTATGGGTCAACTCAGAAGAAGGATGATGGGAAGCAGCAAAAGAAAGATGGCAAAGAGAATTCTAATACCTCCAATCCAAAAGAGGGCCACAAACATAATGGTAAGCCACCAGAGAATCTGAATCAGGCTAGTGAAACCTCTGGTGCCAAACCAGTGGGAGGTCAGCAGATACACCCATGTGTCAAAACATTTGGAAAATGTTATGCTGTGGGTCTACTGACAATGTGAAAGAGGATCCAAGATGCAAGGGTAAACCTTCGGGGGCCCACACTGTCTCCTTAGCCTTCTCCCCAGACGAAGAGATACATGTGGCAAGTGGTAACTTTCAAGTACTGGCTGAAGACCCCATTGGAGTCTCTGCCAGTGTTTCTGTACTGTTCCTGGGTCTGTGGGAACAGCAGCATTTAGATGTCTATAATTCAATTCCAGGTAACACCAAAGAATATTACAAGGACAGAGTACTTGTAAATGGTCAGGAGACCCCTGCCATTAGAGAGAATGGGGCCAGCATTACTGTAGTGGATACATCTTTTTTCAAGGCTGTGGATGTTGGTAAGGCACCCAAAAGCCTCACTAAGCTTGCTGGAGGCCCTGTCCAAATGCTTCCTAGATTACCAGCTCTGATCCAGTGCATGACTGTCAAGATACCTGTTAGTGTGTAGATTGAGGTGCCTGGGAGAGTCGTGTTGGGGAATGACTTACAAACTCTTGGAGTTGTATCAAGCACCCCCAGATCTCCCAGCAAAAGGAAGCAGGAGCAGACAAGGAGGGCCAGGGAGAGTACCCTAGGTGGCTCTACAGTGGATGTTACAGAAGAATCTAAATCACCTATCCCAAAGGAGCTACTAACTGCTATTTCAAGGAAGAATGAGACAAAGGGGAAACCAAAGCTCTCAAGGAAAAAGTCAGAAAGCACTCCTGTGCTACCCACCAGGACATCCCCGAGAGGACTGTCCAAGGTCACACCTGTGACTGCTCTACCTACTTAGGCTGAGTGTGAGAAACAACCAGGAAAGGTTCAATCAGTTGCTGAAGATTCAGAGCTGGAAGACGACCTGACCCCTATTGGAGATCTGGATCTTAAAGACCATCCTGAGCTGCAATCTTTACTGACAGAAGGTGGCCCCTGTAGGGCAGACTTCAGCAGAGGCCAGAAAGAGTGTCCTACACTCTACAGTGAACCAACTGAGTCTATCCCAGGGGACCACAGAAGACTTGTAGTGCCTCTAGAGACAAGACCCCAGTTCCTACAGTTAGCCCACAAGATCCCTTTGGCTGGTCCCTTGAGCTTCAAGAAGACCAAGGAAAGGCTTTCTCTATATTTCTACTGGCCCAAGTTGGGGTCTGATGTAGATAAATTCTGTAGGAGTTGTCACACTTGTCAGGTCTCTGTCACAAGTGGACCCAAGAATGTGGCACCTTTGGTGCCCCTCTCAGTGGTGGGAGTCCCTTTGAGAGTGTAGGAATCGACATAGTTGATCCCTTAGACCCTCCAACCTCTTCAGGCAATCGATTTATATTGGTTTTAGTAGACCATGCTACTAGGTATCATGAATTCATACCTTTGAGGACTGTTGCTAAGGCCCTTTTTTTATTTTTACCAGGGTAGGTTTTCCTAAGGAAGTCATCTCTGACAGGGGATCAAACTTTATGTCCCACTACATGCAGGCCATGTGGAAAAACTGTGGAGTGACTTGCAAGTTCTCAACTGCCTACCATCCACAGAAAAATGGATTGGTAGAGTGGTTTAACCGTGCTATTAAGAGCATGATAGGTGCTTTAGAGGAACCCCTTAGAAGAAAGTGGGACCTTATACTGCCATTCCTTCCATTTGCTTATAGATAAGTCCGTCAGGGGGAGTTGGATTTAGTCCATTTGAGCTTCTCTATGGTCATCCCGTTAGAGGTCAATTGGCCCTAATTAAGGAGGGGTTGAAGAGTGCTCCTTCTCCCAAGCCAGTGTGAGTCACTTACTATGTGTTAGGTTTCCGGTGTAGAATGACACACATGATGACAGAGCATCTGATAACTTAAAAGCATGCCAGGGTCTGGTGAAGCATTGACATGACCAGAAGGCTAACATAGTTGAGTTTAATCAAGATCAGCACATTTTAGTTATGGCTCCTACAAGGCAGAGGGCCTTACAGGACAAATGGATAGGACTCTTCAAGGTAGTGGGAAAGCTTGGAGAGGTCAATTATCTGGTGGATTTAGGCAATCCAAAGAGGCCCCCAGGGTCTTTCACACCAACCGTCTGAAAGCTTATGTAATCACACCAGAAGGGGGAGATTTGCTTCTAGCTTCAACTCAAGATGAGGAAGAGAGTGAACCTCCATCTTATCTCCTCACAGGACAACCTTTAGATGAGAAAATAGAAGGAGTTAATCTCTCTTCTAATCTGACACTGGAACAACAGGAGGAGCGCATGTTTCTGTTAAATCAGTTTGCCTCACTGTTTTCACTATCACCAGGCTTGACCACTTGTGGCCAGCATGATATACTCACTGGTGACTGTTTACCTGTCAAAAGCAGAGGTTACAAGATGTCAGATAATGTCAGAACCCACATGAAGGAAGAGGTCAACAAGATGCTTGATATCGGGGCAATATAACCCTCTACTTGCCCATGGTCTAGTCGAGTTGTACTAGTGCTAAAGGCAGGATCCAAGGAGTTGAGATTCTGTGTGGACTATAGAGCTCTAAATGCAAAGACTGATGCCCATCCTTTAACTAGGACAGATGATCTGGTGGACAAACTTGGTTTAGCCAAGTAGCTCAGTACATTTGACCTAACATTTGGCTATTGGCAAATAGCCCTGACAGACCATGCCACGGAGAAAACTGTATTTCCAACCCCAGCAGGCCTCTACCAGTTTAAGGTAATGTCTTTTGTCCTAAAGAATGCACTTGAAACATTCCAAAGGATGATTAATCAAGTTCTGAATGGGATGGAGGACTTCTGCATGGTATACTTGGATGACATTGCAGTGTTCAGCCCTACTTGGAAAGAGTATGTTGACCACCTAGGATATGTTTTGCAGGCTCTTGAGCAGGCCCATTTGACCATTAAGGCAAGTAAATGTCAAATTGGTCAGAGCAAAGTGGTCTACTTTGGATATGAGGTAGGAGGAGGTGAACTACGATCTTTGCCTAGCAAGGTACAAGCTGTACAAGAATGGGCCACTCCTACTACTGAAACCCAAGTGAGAGCCTTCTTAGGTCTCACTGGTTATTATAGGAACTTCATTGAGAACTATGGGTCCATAGCTTCTCCCTTGAATGTGGTCTCATCATTCAAATTTCCTAAAAAGGTCAGATGGAATGAGGAGTGCAACTAGGCATTTGAAGGACTTAAGAAAGCCCTTTGCCAAGCTCCAGTCCTAAGAGCTCCTGACTACAGCCAAACCTTCATTGTGCAAACAGATTCTTCCAATACAGACAGTTCGGAGTCAGCTGGATGAGAAAGGTACGGAGCACCCCATCTGCTTCATCAGCAGAAAGCTGAAGGAACCGGAAACAAGGTGGGCAACCATTGAAAGAGAATGTTTTTCTATTGTATGGTCACTGAACAAGTTTAGATCATACTTGTATGGATCTACTTTTGTGATTCAGACTGACCACCAACCCTTGAGATGGTTAATGCAGATGAAGGGGGAACATCCTAAATTGCTAAAATGGTCAATCAGCCTACAGGGGTTTGATTATACCATTGAACACAGGTCAGGGTGAAATCACCAAAATGCTGATGTTCTCTCCAGAATGTTGGACCGACTGGAGTAAGGAGATTCATCCAGGGGTGGTTTAAATCCTCCTGTCCCTTAGTCTGTGGGGGTGGGGCAAGTGTTAAGGATAATTCTCATAAATGTTCTAATTCCCTTCCCATTAGAGACCCCCAGCAACTTTTGTGGATTTTTATATACTTGATTTTCTTACCTGGAAAGATTGTGAGCCTTTTTTCACACTCTTTCACATATTTTGATTTGTGTTTTACATTTGTGTTCTTTGATTATGAAGTTTTAGATAACTCCATAGGCATCATATTTTCATGTGTGTCACACAGCACCCTCAGTGCAGTGACACAGGGATGGCTTTTAGACTTCCCAAAGGTTTAAATAACTTCTCTGGGATAAACTACTGTTTCCCAGAGAATGTAAAGTGAAATTGACTTTACTAGTCTTTCCAAATTCCTAGACCCAGCACACACCATCTTTCAATGGGGTTCTGGAGGGGTTATATAGTATCCCCTGTGTCTAAATACTCATGTAGCAGTCAAATTAACCCCTTTCCTATTGAAAAGGCTGGTGGCAGTTGTTTTGAAAAATTAACTACCATGATTTTACCCGACCACGAACACTGTAAGCTAAAAATCACGGGAGCCATGTTTTTCAAGATGGCACCTTAAGCCCCTTTGTTTAAACAGGTCCCGGTCTTCATTGTTTGCTGTTTCTTTTAGGAAAGGTTCTTCTAGGTTTTGTCTGTGTGCCAAACCAGGTTTGGTACCTTTGTCTGTATGCCTTTGGCACGCTTCAGGACTGAAGACCACCTCTGGCATCTGAGTGTCTGGGGTGGGCAGGATGCGAGGAAGGTCCCCGAGATTCCCTGTGCTTAGTCTCCTAGGAGACCCAAATGCACTCTGGCATGATAGGCTGGCTGACTGTCCAGCAAGGAGAGCCAGTCTGCTGGGTGGGTGACATCTAGGCTGGAATGAAAGGGAGAAAACTGTTTAAAAGGTGAGTCTCCAGGACTGGAAAGCAGAGTCGACTACTGGAACGAAAGAACCAAAGAAGAGCTGGAAGAGTATGGGTGCTGCAACTCCTGAACCGTTGTTTTGCCCGGTGAAGCCCTGCTGCAGGTCCAAATTGCCAAGTTCATCTCGACAGAGATGCCGCTTTAAGGACAACTTCTTCCTTTGAGTTGGTGGGACCAACCAACTCGTAAACCACCTCGATACCATTCTCAAGGCTGGTTAGGATTAACTAGGGAGAGGGATACCAGCTTGTGTGCTTAAATCACAGCTACTGGAACTGAAGTGACTCTATCTTGTTTGCTTTTTCAACGATCCCGTGCAGTGCAGGAGTCCCTCGACGCCCTCCCTCTTGTCCCCACAACTGAGGCTCAGGAACAGTGAGATCTGCAGGGCCTGCCAGGAACCAATGTCTTCAGCTGGAACATTAACTGGAGAGACATTTCTATGTTGCCATAACCTTACATTTCAACTAATCCTGCATTGGTTATTTTCCTTTTCTCCAATTGCCTTTGCACCCCTCCGTGGAAACCTCCAATTGTGGTTGTCCCACACAATATCCTTTCTTTTAATGTGTGAATGGTGCAATATGACGTATACTTTTGTTGTACCTGTGATATTTGTCATGACTTGTTTATTATTGGTTTTGACCACCCACATGTCCTGTGCTTGGATCTGTTTTTTGTTCTTTTAATTTTATTCACCACGTCAAATTGTATTTCATTTTAATTTGTATCTTACAACACTTGTGTTATAAATCTTCAGCCTATGATGATGAGCTCTGTAGCTCGAAACACGTGTCAGGCTGTTTGACAATTAAAATGTACCCGTAATTGAGATTTCAATTGTGTTTTGTGCGCAGACAACACGCAAACCACCCTCCTTCATAATTTACTCACTGTGGGCAACTTTGGCAGGTTGCCCACTCCTTGCCTCAATCCGCAGCTCAGCATTTGAACTAAATATCAGCCAGCGTGCCATTTTCTCACCTAGTCCTTTTCTGCCAAAACATAGTTTATACTAGCAGATGCACCCATGCTTCACACAGTGATGCCTAGTTCAGTCCTAGGTTGATGTTTATTTAATTAACTAAACCAATGCTTCTTTGTAGACAATATTGCTGTCTTTCATGTAGGAACTAGTGTGAGCAAATTGCCTTTGTTTCCAACTCTGGGGTAAGCTATGCAAGCATCATACTGGTGAGATGGGATACATTTATCAACTTTTGTGGGAAATGAAGTTTCTGTAATTGTCATGAGTGATTTGCCATGATGAGATGGAAATCGTATTTGCGGATACTATTGAAGAGGTATACACCTGTCGCCTACATGACTTCAAAAGTGAGTTCCACTAATGTCAGCTACAATGCTGATAGTGTGGTAAGTTTAGGAACAATGCACTGCTGAATTTATCATGAACTGCTCTACTTTAGGAACAATGAATGCAGAACTACGGCAGAACTACAGTGTAAATAGCCATATGGCATGGATAAGCATTGCAGACCGCTTACATAATAAATACATCCAGAAAAGGTATATTTTAAACTTGTTACATTGTCTACACCAATGAACCTACCCACATGCCAAATCTCAGGTTTGTAGCATGTTAGGAAGTATGCTGAACATTTCGAAATGACACACATACATATCCAAGCATTGCAGACCACTTACAAAAAAATATATTTATATATTTTATACTTTTTACTTTGTCTACACAATGAAGCCTACTTGTATGCCAAATCACATGTGTTTGGTATGTTGGGAAGACTGCTGAACATTTCGAACATACACACACATACATACCCAAGAATTGAAGACCGCTTAAAAAAACTAAATTATAAACATTCATATTTTATACTTTTTACATTGTCTACACCATGGAACCTGCCTACATGTCAAAGTTCGGGTTTGTAGTATGTTGGGAAGTATGCTGAACATTTAGAACAGACACACACACACATATATCCACACATGTCCCTTTTATATATATATATATATTATAGGTGAGTTAGACTCCCAAAGGAATCCTTCAAAATTCTATTGTTAATAACCTTTGATTCGAGTAATGGATTTGACGGAAATTTTGAAAGAGATTAGGGATTTGCCGTCCCCCAAACTGCAAAGTTATGTAAATATATGTTAAATAATAAGAAAGTTATCAATAAGACAAAACATATTTTTTACCCGAAATTGCGGCGCACTTACGATTTATTTTCCCAAGGATAAACAGGGTACATTTTTGGCAAAGTGCACAGCCCAAACCCCTAGATGTATTTGGACCACTTCCAAAAGATCTTAGGCACAAAATGTTAACTCATGATCCATGCATGGTTTGCCGTTATGCCATCCAGTAGTTATTTAAATATATCATGGAGAAGGTTGTGCCACTTCTCAAAAATTGAGAGTTTAATATCCCATGCTGCATTGCAGGACAGGGTTTTCAGAAATGAAAAGGCTGCCATCTTGTTTTTCTCTCAATGCGAGAGATAACCTCAGCTATAGCTGAGGATATGGAAAATGAACACTGGAAAAAAGCTATTTGCAGGTCAAAAAACATACAAATGCCATCAGGCTAGAAGTGGGGGGGGGTGGCTAGACGGCATCAAGTGAAATATGGGAGCTGGAGGAGTGCAGGGACTGAGTTTGGAACACAAAGGCTTCTGTAGCCTTAGCTATTGCCTCCAATAGCTGACATCTCAAAGCGTCACAGAAACAAACGTATATTTTGGGGGGAAAGGGAAAGGGCAGGGGAGGTGAGGAGGCAATTTGGAGAGTGGGGGAGCTGGCACAAATGAGGGGGGCACTTGTTGAGGAGTTGGAGGGCAGGAAAGCATTTTTATTTCCAGCAGTTTTTCCAATATTCACAGCTATATTCAAGGCTACAAAGGACTGTGGAAAGCTGCATGTGAGAGTAGTTCCTTACCCGTGGCTATGCATTTTGGGCTGCCTGTGTTTTATTTATTTTAAAAGATAGTGAAAAATCGTTGCCCATGGCCAAAGGCCATGGTTAGTGACACGGTATACATTTTTTCGGCACCTTATAACTTTGCTCCCCCTGTAGGAATCCTCACCAAACTTGGCAAAAAAGTAAATGGGCGTTCTGAATTTTTTTGCCTAGTTGAGTGAGGTTTCGTGCACGGGGGGCAAAGTTATAGAGGGAGTCCCAAAACATGTTTTTTTTCTCCATAGACTGAAAGGGCTACAGCCCGAACGGCTGGATGGATTTTCACCAAATTTGTGCCAGGAGCGGGGTCTTGGGTCAGAAAATGGTGGCTTTTATACGTTCCAAAATTAGTACCAAAAAGAGGACTTTATACTAATAAAACTACTAAAATGGAACACATTTTCACTACAAGCTACAAAAAAACAGCTACACGAATAGAACAGTAACAACAACCCAGATACACAAATACTGCCAAAGGCAGGGATATAATCATAGTGTCCAAACACAGACACAAGTCGAGGCTCACTTGTATTTTCTAAATATGATTTCATGATTTAAAGAAATAAAAAAAACAACAAGTTTAGATAGCACATTTTGCAGTCGCACAATAGAAGGCAGCGTGTAATAGCTGTAGTTAATTGCATACCATCCAAAATGGCTATTGGACATTAGAAGCTTTTAGTGGCAGGGACATGTTCCAAACTCCCTCAATGTATTAAGTAATTCCCACCTGATTAATTTACTCTGTAGGCTTGTGCCCTCCATCACATTAGCTTCTGACACAAAATGAATCCTACGCGTGCTGCTTGTCGACTGTAAAAGACTCTGGCTCAAATTCCCTCCATTCATTTTATAATGTGTTTCATACAAACTGAAACAAATGAAGTAGTTGAGAAGAAACACGGAGCTCTGCTTTACCTACAATGCGGATATTATAAAAGCCTCGAAACAATGAATTGCCGAGTTAACGGTAATAGTTGCTTGGACGAAAAATAGCAGACGTAAAGAAACAGCAAGAAAGTGCATGTGTTGCGTTGAAAGCCATTTCTATTCATTAGGCCGGGATCCAGAATTGTCTCCTCCTCATGCTAATGTACTGCTGACAGTACCACTAACAAATCGTACCCTCTACGCCATTTATTTTCATGAACTTAATTGACCATTTTGGGAAAAGAAATGCTCCTTTATGACAAAGGCAAGATAAAAGCTGGTAATTGTCTGAAATGCATGCGTCCCAAAAGCAAAAAACACTTTTGGCTAATGGAGACCTGGAAGGAACGTATGCTATTTCCAGCCAGTTGCAGGAAAGGTCACTCCTTTAGAAAAAGAATGCAGGCAAGATTTTTAGATATGGATTCGAGATGCTTCAACTTTAAAACTTGGTCGGATGAAAGACCCTAATATTAAACTCTGCAAAAGAACATTCTATTCCATCCCATCCATAATGGGCTGAAGAAATGATGTTATTTGAAACCTGTTTTCAGTGATATTCCGGTTATTAGATACGCATGTATGAGAGAGTTTAATAATATTTGGAAACATCAATGGCAGCCAATGAAAGAGAGCAGCCATTTTTAAGTGAGAAGCTGAGCGCAGCAGCATGTTTCAGTCACACTTGGTTTCTGAGGCTAGTGATACAATACATGCCCTGGTGGCTGTTCATAATGTATATGAATAATTAATGTACACCATGATAACTTTATATATATTACCCCCATGATATGTTATCACTTTCTCTGAAAAGTGGCTTCAATTACATGTTTTTTAAAAAAAACCTTTATTTGGGGATTGAGAAACATGTTCAACGTTATGTTATGTTAATATCCTTTATACAGTGCCAAAAAAACGTCTTCTGAATGCCTACACATATCTGTGAAGTGGCACACCCTGCCCCTGCCAGAGGAATCCAAACCTTAATCTGCTTGAAGAAAAAGAGTGAGCACGGGGATGATCGGAGGATGGAAAAGTGGGAGCTATGTGCTAAAAATGCAGGGAGGGAGGATGCAGCAGGGGAAGTATGTTTTGTGATAGCCTGGGTGTGTCAGTCTTGTTAGGTGATCCATAGCTCTGCAATGGGAAGGAGGGAGATATTCCCTAAGTAGACTTTTAAATTAGTACACAATGTAATTGTGAATTGTGTTGGTGGCTTATTTGCCCTGGCATTGTTATTCTATGCACCGCAGGCTGAACTCCAGAAAGTTAATATGCTGGATAGCTATCTGGCAAGGCTGTGGAAGCCCTGACTTTTTTTTTATTTTTTATTTCTATTAAACTAATAGAACAATACATGTAATTCTATCTCAGGAAGGGAAATCTGTTAATCAAATCTTCCTTTAATAAGCACCATGCCAAAAGCATAATGTACACCTGTGCACTGCTGGATAAGTATCCTGATCTGTGTGCGCACATAACACGGACGTTGTTTCTTTAATTGAGAAGCAAGCCCTTGATGTTCTTTTAATAACAGAAACGTGGCTCAAAGAGATGTCACATGTAATTTTTCATAATTGAGTACCCGATCATTTTCTAATTCAACACATAGGTAGAGAGGGCAAACGTGGTGTGGGCATTGCTATTATTTATAAAGAGGTTTTGCGCATTTCCCATTTTAAATCGCTTGATTGGGGAAGTGAATCGCAAGTCGGGCAATTTACTATTGAATTATCCCCTAACTCAGCCACTCATGTGGTATTGAGCTATAGACCCCGAGGATCGTATAAAGAATTCTTAGAATGTCTTAATTTTTTTCTAACTACAGTAGACAGTAAATATGCAGAAATACTACTACTGGGGGACTGGAATTTGTGGTTGGATGACCGTAATCACAGAGGCTCCATGGAACACTGGGATATTTTGGAAAATCATTGCCTTAGGTCTTTGGGAAAAACATCTTCACATAATAGGGGTCACTGTCTTGATCTGATCATAACAAGAGGTATCTGTACATCACTTTTAGATAATATACCAATGTATAGGTCAGATCATACGCTCCAACTATTTGTACTAGTGACCAAATCAAAGAATGCTCGAAGACCTAAAGTGGACATTGGGATACTAACACAGAGACGTAAAGATTTGGATAAAATGTCCGCACTGGAAGTGATGAACTCACTTTCTCAGGTTGATATTACATTGCCTAGTGAATATGTTTTTCTTATTAGAAGCAAATTTATGGAAGCTATCTGCTCTAGAGCTGCAACAAAAAAACCTGTGCAAAAAAGAATTTCCAAGCTCTTGTTTTTCCAATACCTAAACAAGTTAGTCTGACAGGGCGTTATTGGTAAAGACATCACACGGAAGAAAATAACATCAAATTCAAAATAACACTCATGATCTACAAAAAGGTTATGTTTGAGGCAAAACGAAAGTTTCTTCACAAAGAAATTGGTGAAGCAGGCAATCACCCAAGAGAAATGTTCTCGATCATCTCTAAATTCCATCATCCTACTAATAATAATTTGTCCATTACACCATCACTGGCACAAGCCAATGCCTTAACAGTTTTTTTTATAGATACAATTGATATAATTAGAACAATATTGCAGCTATGTACCCAATTCCTTTTTCCTCAGTGCAATTAAGCACTGGTTTAGATATTGGAGGTCATGATCAAGCTGTTCACTCCATAAAACAGTAGAATTTTCAACATGTAACAGTGGATAACATATGCATATTGATGAAAAATCTAAAACCAACTAATGACTGACTGTTTCCTATACCAGCAGTAGCGGCCAATCGTGTGGCTGAGGAAATTGCCCCTTTTATTACAATTTTTGTTAACAAATCACTTGATCAAGGATCAGTGCCTGACATACTCAAATACACCACATTAACTCCACTTGTAAAAAAAAAGCCAATTTGGATCCACTGGTTCTACAGAATTATTGCCCTATTGCCGGTATTCCCTCGCTGGGGAAGATACTGGAGATAGTGGTGACTGAACAACTGCAAGCATTTGTTGAAGACAAACTACTCCTGGACTCTTTACAGTCTGGGTTTCACCCGAAATTCGGTATGGAGATGGCCCTGCTTGCAGTTTATGAGGAACTTTTAAAGGTAGCTGACCAGGGCAAGCTTTCACTCTTGGTGATGCTTGACATGTCAGCCACCTTTGATACTGTCAACCACACTATACTTTTGAAGAGATTGAGGATGGTTGGGAAGGTTTCAGAGCATGTCATTCGGTGGTTCATATCTTTTTTGGAGAAGCGCCAGCAATGTGTCAGACTGGGAGCCTTTATGTCAGACCCAAGCATTGTGGAATGTGGGGTTCCACAAGGGTCATCACTGTCGCTGCTCCTTTTTAATTTGTATCTCTCACTGGTCATGGAAATTCTGAGATGTCATGGAATCAGTTCCAATCCTATGCTGACGATACTCTGATTTTTATCACAATTGACAAGGTCGAGGAAACCCTTTCCAAGACCAGTGAATGCCTCCAGGAGATCAGCGAGTGGATAGCTTCTAACCAACTGCAACTGAATGCAGCCAAGAAAGAGTTCATTCTGTTTGGCCCTGAGCACCGCTCGGCCACTATGAAGAATCAGTCACTTCCCAAGTTACTGGGAGTTGAATTTAAATTTTCCCCTAAAATCAAAAACCTTGGCTGCATCTGGCAGGACAACTTGGGTAGTGAAAGCCAGGTTCGGGTCAAGGTGAAAGCTATCTTTTACTCACTGAGACTTCTCCGGCAAACTCTCACATACATTCCGGAAGATGATCATGCTCTACAAATGCCCTCCTAGACTATTGCAATAGCCAATTGGTGGGCATTACAACAACAAAAAACACTTAGTAAATTGCAAATGTTACAGAATGCAGCGGTTAGGCTGGTTTGTGGATTGAATACAACTTCTCATGTTTCACCCTCATGCCATTTACTTCACTGGTTATCAGTTGAGTGCCTTGTATTTAAGTGTCTGAATAATCTAGCACCGGACTACCTGAAGGATAAACTCAAGCAGTTTCAAACATCCAGATGTCTACTTTCAAAGTACCAAGCTCTATTAGTTATCCCTTCATCTACAGTGTGTTGAAGGACCCCTGAAAGTGTGTGCCAGCCTCCCTCATAGTGAGAACCGGAGAACAAGAACTAAACTTAAACCTTAGTGCTTGGTTTGGGACTCACATCACTCTAAGGGTCAAGGTTCCTCTGTTGTCAATATTGCACTGTATTTGAGCCATTCAAACAAATGGGACCATCTGGATCTGCCTTTGGCACTTGACTAATTTTCGGCCTGATGTTCTGCACACTCATTCTAGTTCACTATTACATGACACCAGCTGAGCACATGGGTACTGTGGTTCAAACTTGAAACTCATCTTTGCACCTGCCACAATTGTGATGGAATGCACAGTGACTTTAAGTGTGGAACACTGAGTGTTTGCTCACCACCCAGGGGGCATCAGCATACAAGATTATTCTCTCAAGCCCACATATAGACGTTGTGAGGTGCCACCATTTACTCAGACTCTTCTTACGTCACCAAAAGGGTGCATGCAGGCCTTTCACATTGGAGAAGGATGGGGTTCAGGTGAGCATACGGCTCACCAATGCAACATGCTGCTCTGCTTGATACACCCATTTCCACCCTCGCAGAACCATCTGTAGTGGCAGTCGTCAAATGCGTAGCACACACAAACAACACTGACAAAATCTTGTTGGGGAATGCAGCTGCTGCCGCGGCAGCAAGGGCAGCAGCATATCTCCCGGGCCCATGCCGGCTGAGTATGTTATTGCAGCAGTCACCACCAGGCCAGAGACGGACCCATACACAGCCCTGCCTATAGTGCAGATAATCAAGCTCCAGCATAGGGCACTGCAGGAAGAGCAAGAAATTTGACTCAAATATGGATACGTGCAGTTTCCAACTGACCTCCTATGGAGGCAACACTGCACTGGGCAAGTAGTGATGCCAGTGGAACTAATACGCATGGCTTTTAAGCAGTTGCATTACACCGCTCACAGCTCCAAAAAACAAATTGCAGCAGACATCAAGGAAGATTGGTTTATACCTAATATACAGGAGCAGCTTGCAACGATGGTCGTTCTATGTACCACCTGTCAAATGTTTAGGACAATGATGACAGTCCAAACATTGTGAGGCACGCTGCCCCGCCCCATCGGGCCATTTTGCGAGCTCCATATTGACTATGCAGACATGGGCAAAAGATGCAATGGAGCACGATACCTTATTGTGGTAGTGTGCCCATTCCCAAAATGGGTTGAGGCTGGTCCATGCACCCACCTGGATGCCAAATGTGCTGCAAAATTCCTTGTACATAAGGTATTCCCCGATGGGGAGTATTTGGCGTTCTGAGATCAGGAAACGGCACCCACTTTTTCAATGAACTCTTTAAAGAAATCACAGCACTATTGGCATCAAACACTGCATGTGTTCCATTTATCACCCCAGCTAATGGTTTTGTGGAACAAATCAATGGCCTCGTCAAGAGTATGCTCTCTAAATTGTGTAACACCCTGAAAGAGAACTGGGTACACTGCCTACCTCTGGCCATGTTCACTTTACACACTCATCCCAGCAAAGACCATCACCTCTCGCCCAATGAGATAGTAACTGGCAGGTGCATGCAAGTGCCCATCTCCTCTGTGAGGAGGGCATTAGACGGCCATAGAGCTGCAACAATTCTGGATCAAGTGCATGTTACAACAGATGGCACTGCCGCACCCAGAAGATGCACAAGACATCACACAAGACATCAGAGTTCCACCGACTGACTCAGCACCCGCCCAACCATTGTTGCTGGGGGAGCTGGTATATGTGAGGTGTTTTGTGACAAAATGGAACAATCCCAGGTTCCATGGGCCCTATGAGGTAGTGTTTTCCACCCCTCTCGCAGTAAACATCAAAGGGCTCCGATATTGAATACACCTCTTGGACATTCGCAGGGCCCCACCCAATTCCACACCAGTCACTCAAAGTTAATGCTACAAGTCTACCTCACTGTATGTAGTTTAATGCTGACACTTTGAGTGCAAGAGATAGACAAACATGCATTGCTGCTAAAGTTGTGAGCTATGTACATTAAAACTTTCTCTCTCTCTCTCTCTGTCTCTCTCTCTCTCTCTCTCTCTCTCTTTCTCTCCTTCCTCCTTACCCCTCCCAATTCCATTCTTACCTTCAATCACCTCCTCCCCGCACCCATACCTTTTCTTTACCTGTTCTTGTTCCCATTATAGGTGTGGGCAAAGATGAAGATTTCAACATCAACATGTTCATTGGCTTGTGATATAAATGTAATTAGCAGTACTAGAATGTATTCCTATCATTTTGTTTGTTTTTCTCGTGTTTTTATTAGGAATATAATACGGGTCATCTTTTATCTGAGCGAATCTTCTAAAAGAGGGGGCATGGGTAACTGGAACTTAAATGAAAGCACACCGTTTAATTTAACTAAATTGACCCAAGGGAGGGGGACCTGAAACTTGAATGAATGCACACCCTTTAATTTAACTGAATTGACCCCAAGATAGAACTTGAATGAAAGCATATACTTTATTTTAACTGACCGAGAAAAAAACGACCACGTACATGTATAATACAACCCAATAAATGACAGCAATCCCCGTATGACTGTATACGAGTAAAATGTTTGAAGTATTACTTCCAAATGTCAAAAACCTTTTGTGTAGCACAAATGTTAGTGTAAATACCTTGAGCAGTAGAAGTAGATTGACGAAACAACACATATTACGCCATAACAGAATAAAAAGTCAAGCATGTAGGCTCAAGTATGATGCATAGCATAGCTTAGGTCTACGCGTGGTTGAAGATATTCATCATCCCGAGCACTCGAACAGTTGATGTGCTGACATGAGTGCAGTTGAAAGGCAAAAAATTAATAGCAGTTGCTACGTGTTCTTGTTGATACCGCATGCATCAGGGGCAGCCAGGGTCCTAGTACCACAGGAAGTACTAATTATAGAGCCACAATGCTTGATTCATCTTGCGCTATGTAGGCTCAGAGGCCTTTTCCGGCATGCAACATACATTTACAACTTATCGATTTGGATGCTCAGAAGTGTAAAACCAGTGTGACCAACACCAACTGTCTAAAGCAACCCTATTTGGTAATCAAAGGAGCAAAGCACATTAGCAGCAAGTGGCAGGAAATGACCCTCATTTGCTGAGCAGAAAGACTTCTAGGGTTTCCAGAACAAACTGTAGACCTTGTAGAAAGGACATCCGCACAAACATGGACAGAACATGTTACAAATCTGATGTGGATTGCAGCCATGTAAAAGACAGTGAAAGTGTACCAAGAAAAGACTTACGCACTGTGCCATTAAGGAACTATGTTTGTTTGCTCAAATGAACGATGCAACAGAACAGTGTTGGTTCCAGTTCTAAAGAAGGTCACAGCAGTGCGTGCTGATGGACTACTATTGGGTGTGTGTCTTACAAGCAAACTTGCACCTTCCACCCTGCTGGAGGGGCAATTGTTCACTAGCTGTTATACACTCAGCCCGGTTAGTAGTCACAGAAGAACACCAGAAAAGGGGGCCACTGCCAGATAAATCACCCACAGTGCCCCTACAATCATAGCACAGCACATGCTGCCACCACTAGACTTTTGCATCCTCCCCATCCTCCCTGAGAAAGAGCTGTATGGCCAGCTGTGAAGGAAAGGGAGAGCATCGAATTACCTATCAGAAGACTCATCAGAACTGCTTGAACAAATACCTGAGGAATATTAATTGTTTAACTCAGCAGAGACATGATTTGTATCATTAATGATACCCGGTGTGCAAGCACGAGCCAATGCCAAATGGCTCCGGATTGTGCATTGGGAGCTGGTCCAGTTGGCTAATGCTAAATGGGTCGAGCTGTGCACCCTAAGGCTGATGATGATGCAGAACCACAGTGTCCTTGATATGCTGACAACAATGGAAGGTGGTGTTTGCAAATAGATTGGGAGTTCATGTTGCACATTCGACCTTTGAAGATGCTGAAAATGGGATATTGTCACATGTATGGCTGCAGTGCATGATCTGAGAGCCAAGATGAAAATGGAGACTGCCATCCAGAAAGAAAATTGGTTTGCACTCATTTTTATTTGGGCCCTATCCTTGCTCAGAAGATTGGTGAAGATGCTGGTGCCCATCATCATGTTTATCTTGGACATCTTCTGCACACGCCAGTTGGATCTCTGGTGTTGTGCCAAAGCAGTGCCTAGAAGCGCAGTGATGATGGTCTCAATTGGTGTTCCAAAAGAACCTTCCAATACAAAGGAAGTAGAAATGCAAACTGATCATCCCATTCCCCACATGGTCCCTACCCCCTATGGAGATGAGGTTGACCGACCCTTGCCCTGACCCCAAAAATTAGAAGGAAGTATGGGTAGAACTGGCAAGGGATGGGGCTGCATTTATATGACATGTACACCCAAAGAGTATGTGTGAGCAGGAGAAAACTTACAACATGTGTGTAGGGCCTGGATGCTGATAAAGGGAATACCCCCATATGAGGCTGTGGTGAAAAGTGAAAATGAGCGCAAATACGGGGATGAATTAGTTACTGTAGAAGTAACGAAAGGGGGGATTGTTGGGATAGAAATGAGTCTATCCCACCACCCTAGGCAGAGTGAGGCGAATCCCATAGGTAGCCGGGTGATGTGCTAGGGGGGAAAGAACTTTGCTAAGAAACTTGGCACGGATATAATGTAGCAGGTATAATAGATGCATAGATTCAGTGCGCACATAGAAAGAGACACCATTTTGTAGTTATGGTAGACACATAGTCCTGCATGGCCATGCGGTACATCTTTAGCTTGGTGGAGGAAACAAAATAGGCCCAGAGTATTGACAAAGGACGAGCTTGCATGGCCAGTTCTCACAGAAGCTTCCTCATGCCCCTTCATTATTGCAAATACTTAGTATCACTGAGAGGAATGTGCCCTGCAAGGACATGAGACAACAGCAGGTTCCTTGCAGCGCCCATTTCATCACAGCTAAACCATCAGCAAAACTTTAACCCCCACCCAGCCACTAAAAGTAATGGCCCACACCACTGACCGGTCCAATAACCCCTGCATTCCATGATAGTGAGTGATCTCAGCCCTTAGCCATAAAACCAAGAGCCATCAAAAATCTGAGCATGTACGACCATTTCACCTCTCCGCATAAATACATCCTTTGTATCAGGAGGTAAAAGGGAGTGATACATTATAGATCAAAATGAGGGTGAGGCCTTGGGTGTGAGGGGTGTGATATCAGCAAAGCACAAGAATGTGTGGGTCAGCATGACTCTATGTCTTCCTTCCTCCCTTCCCCCTGGCACCAGTCCCCGAGCCTCTCAGGTGCATGCCATAATGATGTGGTAGTAGTCTTAGTGTATCACAGCAGTCTTGAAACAGTAATTTACGAGGAGCCTGACCTTCACTCCTTGTGGAGATGAGCCCAGCTGACTCACGTGGAAACAGACAGATGGAGGCAAAGGAGAACCAATTGTAGCCTGGCATCCTCTATGGAGCAGGGCCATGTATAGGGTCTCACCAACTAGCTACGCAAGTTTGTACTATAAAGTGATGATGATGTACTGCCTTTTAAGCTTCTGTTTGTACCAATTTTGGGGCAAAATTTCTGGAGCAGCAGAGTCCTGAAAACTTTGTATTCTGTCAAATTAAACCTTGTTATCCTTGCAAGCAATCGCTTGACCTAATTTCCTAGAGGGTTGTATTCTTTCTGGTGTGAGCGTAAACAGGGACTTGCCTTCAATGCTTAATCACAGAGACTAGTTTCAAAGCAAAGAACCATTATTTTAACCTGTGTTGCTCTGCATTGCCTTGCTTCTTAGACACACAAGTTGCCCCTGTGCTGTCCTCGCAATCATTGTGGTTATTATTGCCTTTCACCCCTGATTTATTACTCAGAGTGCTTCATCTTTCTATTTTTTGTATGTTTTGTGTTCTAACATCTGGGGTGGGATTTTTGTAGAGTGTTTCTATTTAGTTAATATTGCAGATGGTGTGTTTAATATATCTGTATATATTTATATATATATATATATATACATATATATATTCAGTGAAAAAACTTTGTTAAAGGGACGTTATGGTTAAGTTGCGCTACTAACAACCTATGAAATTCAGTGAAAAAACGTTGTTAAAGGGACGTTATGGTTCCAAGTAAAACCGAAAAACCACTGAAATTCGCCAGTTATGGTAAGCTAAGCAACCATAACTCACGCCACCACTTTGCACTGCTAAGACTAACACCCACAACATCAAAGATGACATCACGTGGGTGTCCTGACGGCGCTGTCCGTATTGT
Source organism: Ambystoma mexicanum (assembly GCF_040938575.1). Lineage (NCBI taxonomy): Eukaryota > Metazoa > Chordata > Amphibia > Caudata > Ambystomatidae > Ambystoma > Ambystoma mexicanum. The sequence goes on along the minus strand of NC_090935.1, from coordinate 836,080,947 downwards.
TTTGCTGGCAAGATGAAAGTGTTCTAAGAAAATATTATGTGTCCTGGGATGTTCGTAAATAAACAAAATGGGGGTGTCCTGAGGACGCTATGCCTGTCCGCATTGTTTGCAGGCAAGTTGAAACTGTTCTAAGAACACAGACTGTGTCCTAAAATGTTTGTAAAGAAACAAAATGGGAGTGTCCATAGGACGCTATGCCTGTCTCATGTTCACAGGCAAGTTGAAACTGTTCTAAGAACACACGCGGTCTCCTGAAATGTTCGTAAAGAAACAAAATGGGAGTGTCCTGAGGACGCTATGCCTGTCCGTATTGTTTGCAGGCAAGTTGAAACTGTTCTAAGAACACAGGTTGTGTCCTAAAATGTTTGTAAAGAAACAAAATGGGAGTTTTCTTAGGACGCTACGCCTGTCCGTAATGTTCGCTGGCAAGATGAAAGTGTTCTAAGAACACAGGCTGTGTCCTAAAATGTTCATAAATAAACAAAATGGGGGTGTCCTGAGGACGCTATGTCTGTCCGTATCATTCGCAGGCAAGTTGAAATCTTTCTAAGGACAAAGGCTGTGTCCTAAAATGTTCGTAAAGAAACAAAATGGGAGTGTCCTGAGGACGCTCTGCCTGTCCGTAATGTTCGCAGGCAAGTTGAAACTGTTCTAAGAACACACGCGGTGTCCTGAAATGTTCGTTAATGGACGAAATGTGGGTTTCCTGACGACGCTGTCCGTATTGTTCTCTGGCAAGATGAAAGTGTTCTAAGAAAATATTATGTGTCCTGCGATGTTCGTAAATAAACAAAATGGGGGTGTCCTGAGGATCCTATGCCTGTCCGTATTGTTCGCAGGCAAGTTAAAACTATTCTAAGAACACAGACTGTGTCCTAAAATGTTCGTAAAGAAACAAAATGGGAGTGTCCTTAGGACGCTATGCCTGTCCGTAATGTTCACAGGCAAGTTGAAACTGTTCTAAGAACACAAGCGGTGTCCTGAAATGTTCGTAAAGAAACAAAATGGGAGTGTCCTAAGGACGTTATGCCTGTCCGTATTGTTCGCAGGCAAGTTGAAACTGTTCTAAGAACACAGGCTGTGTCCTAAAATGTTTGTAAAGAAACAAAATGGGAGTGTCCTTAGGATGCTATGCCTGTCCATAATGTTTGCAGGCAAGTTGAAACTGTTCTAAGAATACACGCAGTGTCCTGAAATGTTCGTCAATGGACAAAATGTGGGTGTCCTGACGACGCTGTCCATATTGTTCGCTGGCAAGATGAAAGTGTTCTTAGAACATATTATGTGTCCTGCGATGTTCGTAAATAAACAAAATGGGGGTGTCCTGAGGATCCTATGCCTGTCCGTATTGTTCGCACGCAAGTTAAAACTGTTCTAAGAACACAGACTGTGTCCTAAAATGTTCGTAAAGAAACAAAATGGGAGTGTCCTTAGGACGCTATGCCTGTCCGTAATGTTCACAGGCAAGTTGAAACTGTTCTAAGAACACAAGCGGTGTCCTGAAATGTTCGTAAAGAAACAAAATGGGAGTGTCCTAAGGACGTTATGCCTGTCCGTATCATTCGCAGGCAAGTTGAAATCGTTCTAAGGACAAAGGCTGTGTCCTAAAATGTTCATAAAGAAACAAAATGGGAGTGTCCTGAGGACGCTCTGCCTGTCCATAATGTTCGCAGGCAAGTTGAAACTGTTCTAAGAACACACGCGGTGTCCTGAAATGTTCATTAATGGACGAAATGTGGGTGTCCTGACGACGCTGTCCGTATTGTTCTCTGGCAAGATGAAAGTGTTCTAAGAAAATATTATGTGTCCTGCGATGTTCGTAAATAAACAAAATGGGGGTGTCCTGAGGATCCTACGCCTGTCCGTATTGTCCGCAGGCAAGTTAAAACTGTTCTAAGAACACAGACTGTGGCCTAAAATGTTCGTAAAGAAACAAAATGGGAGTGTCCTTAGGACGCTATGCCTGTCCGTAATGTTCACAGGCAAGTTGAAACTGTTCTAAGAACACAAGCGGTGTCCTGAAATGTTCGTAAAGAAACAAAATGGGAGTGTCCTAAGGACGATATGCCTGTCCGTATTGTTCGCAGGCAAGTTGAAACTGTTCTAAGAACACAGGCTGTGTCCTAAAATGTTTGTAAAGAAACAAAATGGGAGTGCCCCTAGGATGCTATGCCTGTCCATAATGTTTGCAGGCAAGTTGAAACTGTTCTAAGAACACACGCAGTGTCCTGAAATGTTCGTCAATGGACGAAATGTGGGTGTCCTGACGACGCTGTCCATATTGTTCGCTGGCAAGATGAAAGTGTTCTTAGAACATATTATGTGTCCTGGGATGTTCGTAAATAAACAAAATGGGGGTGTGCTGAGGACGCTATGCCTGCCCGTATTGTTCGCAGTCAAGTTGAAATTGTTCTAAGAACACAGGCTGTGTCCGAAAATGTTCGTAAAGAAACAAAATCGGAGTGTCCTGGGGACGCAATGCCTGTCCATACTGTTCGTAGACAGGTTGAAACTGTTCTAAGAACACATCAAGTGTCCCGGAATGTTCGTAAATAAACAAAATGGGGGTGTCCTGAGGACGCTATACTTGTCCGTATTGTTCACATACAAGTTGAAACTGTTCTAAGAACAAACACCTGTCCGTAACTGTTCGTTTCACTTGTGACGCACTTTTAACCACTTCAGGACCCAAACAGTGTCCGTAGAACACCAACACGCATGCGCAAAATAGGTTCAGTGCATTTGGTGTCCTGCGGACAGCCGCTCCCTTCGCGGACATGTTCGCAAAGCTATCATGTGACTGAGCCCACGATCAGCGTATGTTCTGATTGCGAACACTGTTCGTGTCCCCGAAAACTATATTATCAAGTAATCTACAATATTTTCCAACAAAAACTCACCATAGAACAAGTCCCACATAGTAATCCTGAGTTTCTACATTCTTTTTGTGACTTATTGAACCCTTTTTTCTGTTCGATCTGTCCGCGGACAGCGCGCATGTCCGCGAACCGGGCACAAGCACCCCTATAAAAGATCATGCCCTAGAGCTCATTCTCATTGTGTTTCTGGCTATTCTACAGTGCACAGCAAATGTTCCTGCCAATTTGCAGATTTCAATTGCAAACTTGATGGCATCCGTGGCTCCACTACTGCCACCTGGTGCTGCATCTGCCTCAGCACCATCCCCACCCCCTCCACCACCACCACCTCCCCAAGGGCCTGAAGAGCGGAACAGGAGGGAGGATGCACAGGAGGAAGAAGAGGATGATGAGAATGAGGTAGTGGAATTCCCTACTACCAGCACTCAGCGGTTATTTACCATTCGTGGTAATGGTCCTAAGGCACATGCGGACCAAGTCACCTGCAATGAGTACAAAATGGTACTCAGTCGCAGGAGGCATGGTTCATACAGCTTTGGGACAACTACCATGAAGCAACACCTAAAGTCATTCCACTCGGGGGCCGTTCGCAAGGTTGTACCTTGCGAGGAGCGTAGCAGGTTGACTTCCTCTACTTCATCCTCTGTTTCCGATCCTGTCACCACAAGGAACACTCATGTAGGACAGCGTATTCCTCAAGCTGCCTCACAGGCCATACGCAATACTGATGACCCTTACCTTTCAAGGGTCACAGTTGTGTGTATGTACTGCGACGCAGTACTGTGCAGGGGGAGAGACTTTGTAGTGCTTTTGAGGCTATTGTTTCAGAGCACGAGAATGTCTGCTCACTACCCAAGTGAAACCCACTCTACATCTTCCTCTCTCAGCTTGCCCTTTCTTATCCCCGTGGTTGGTGTCCCCCCTTACCCTCCTTTCCCCTCCTCTCCTAGTGTGTCTTGTATAAAAAAACTAAAAAAAATTAAAACAACAAAAATCACCCAAAAAAAGGCTCTTTCAGAACCGCCTTTTACAGTTAAAAAATAGAAGTGAAAATAAATGAAGCAGGACCCTGTGTATTTTTTTGACGTCCGCGGACAGTCCGCGGACATCTAAAATTTTTGGGTGCTACCCTATCATAACCATTGCAGTTTTATCTGGGAGGAAGTGGTAGCTCTGAAAAGAGCCTTTTGTTGGTGTTTATTTGTGTTTGAAAAATTTGAAATGCTCAACACCTACTATAAAATGGATGCTGTAGTTCCAAAAAAGGTTGCAATGGTTTTTGTACATTTCTCAGAAAAATCTGATTGCCAGCATAAGTAAGATGGACTCCATCTCTGCGAGAAATGTATCTACTACGAAACATACTATTTTCATTGTGTAAAGAGGACATGCCAAAATCTCTTAGAAAGGCACAAACAGCCTTATTGACATTGCGACTTGCTTTCTCCATTTGTGGACCAAATGAAGAAGAACGCAGCCACATTTGTCTCTGCGTAATCCGTGAAAATATTACTTGAGAATTAGGGCCGTGAAAATATTACTTGAGAATTAGGGAACATGTCCATGACCTTCCCAAGTCCTTCTTTCATAGAAAATTGCAAAGAAATTCCAGACAAATGTCCTAAACTGTTCCCTCCACAATGAATTACAATTATGTGTGTATGTTGCTCTGTCTTCAAAGTAGCACAGAGAGGTAGCAAGTCCAACCACTTCATTCCAGGTACTGCATGCCAGTGCATTTCCACATGTGGGAATCCAAGATCTACAGCTACTCCACACCTTTCTGCATGCACCTTCAACCAATGTATCAACGAGTCTCCCAAAGTCCAAACAATCTGTTTTCTGAAACACACAGCCATAGCTAACGGTTCTTCTCTCGGCAAAAAAAGTATCTGAGAAACTCTCTCCTGGCACAACACACCCACTAAACTTTACTGACCAATCCCTTTCTCTGCTCATTATCAATTGCATGGCTCCCCAACCCAAAAATCCCTGGAATGTAACACCGGATGTCCGCGGACTACCGCCATGTCCGCGGACATATCATAACATGGATAGTCCACCTACCGTTTCCTTTTCACTTTCTGGGCGATTCCCAAATTGGATATAGCTAAGAAGTCAAATGAACATCCACCAATCACTTCCAAGACCTCTACATCTAATTGCATCATCATAAATCAGCACTTTAAATGTACTGTTAATCTCTCTGAGTACAAGTGTCTTATCAATGGAAAGCACCTTCTACCAGAAATACTGTACAAGTCTCCAAGATGTGCAGCTGCATGCATATCCATATGCATGAACACAAACTACAGGTATGCATATTTTCTAAATAGTACATGTACAATTTTTATAGATTCATATATTAACTGACTTTTAGCTTGTATAATCTATAAAATGAATTTACTGTCATTTTTTCCATCTCCTAAAATCAACTGTCACTTCCAAACCTATCTGCTATTTCATTTCTTTTTACAAACACATTTTCAAAGCATGTTGAGCTAACATATTTAAAGTACAATATGACGAGTTAACATACTCAAACAAAATTGCATGCACACAGTATGTTAAAAAATCAAACAACAATACTTGTACAAAAACATAAACATTTATTTATTTATATTTATATACTGCTTAAGCAGCCCATGGCATTGAGGCGCTGTTACTTACAAGAGCTTAGTTACAGAAATAGTGGTATTCAGTGGTACATTATGAATTCCACAAGGCATAAAATGATATTTTGGTAGGTACAGTTAGTCATTACAATACAGTTTATGCATTAAGAACATATGATATGTATTCAACTGGTGCGACGCATCTTATGTAAATAAGATAGTTTTCACGATTTTGAGAAATGTGCTGAGGGTCAATTTCAATTAAAAAAATCAATGTATAAATTAAAAACAATGCTATATACGAACAAAATTACTTATTTGTTTCCGTTACAATTGCAGTGAAGTCCATTCTCCTGAAAAGAAGCAGCTGAATTTGAAGTACAAAGAACAACTAAGAAGAAACCTGCTCATTTCACAGAAAAAGTAAGTTGAATACAACCATATTATTTGTACTATAAGTCAAACACACTGTAAGGTTAATTCATGCTATTTCTGTGCCTAAGAATAGAGATTCTGCACCATTCTTTCTACAAATCCCCAGTTCTTAAACAAAGATTTACAGGCAGAATGACGCACAATTTCTAATTTTTCGACAGACAAATAACCCTACTCAACCCCTAGAATTTTGATATTATAGAACAAACAACTGTTTTAATTGTATACCATTAGATTTACTAATTCTACTTCTCCGCACCACCAGCTTACTTTCTATCATAATCTGAACCCCAGTTTAGTAACAGATAAATTCAAGAATACCCATCCCAACTAGTTGTAGTTGCCCAATGCACAATCACAGATCATTACATACAACTTTATCATCTTACTCACACACTCATGCACACAACACACATACATTAAGAACAACCCAAACCTTCTTTATTTTTTCAACAGACCCTAAAGAATGCCTACCAAAAATAAAGTCCGTAGAAAGCAACGGAGAAGCAGAGCAAATGAAAATAGAAGTGTCCAAAACAAGCATTTATCTCTAGCAGAATGTGTAAAAAAAGTTAAAACAAAACAGCTAATGCAGTCATTTAGCGAAACAAAACAAGCTTCAAGTACAGAAACGTTGCCTCCTCTATCAAAATGTAAAATGAACCACAAAACAATTAACAAAAAATCATCTACCACTACAGATAAAACTGCTCCTATAAATCTTGATATAGTGCAAACTAAGCATACCAAAAAAGTATTTTAGCAAAAATGTTCCGTCACAGAGTCCTTCAAAATCTTATAAAAACAGGAGAGAAATCAAGCTCAACCCTTAAAACCTATAGTAGGAAATTAATCTTAGAAGCGTTGATAGACAGTGCAATCCTTCTCAAAAGAAAGTTATTTATTTTAGAGTTAAACAAAATGAAACCACTACCAAAACTAATGACTAAATTACAAAAAAGACTTCTCAATAAATGAATGTCAACAGAAATAACATCTTAAGTATCTGTAGAGGTGAATGGAGTCACACTACGAGCAAAGAACCATACTTTAATGAAGAAACATACAAACAAAAGCAAATAAATACAATTGCAATACATATCAGTGGACAAAGTTATGAAAAAGTTAATAATACAATAATGGAACAAGAAATACTGCTTACAAAAATATCCCCAGAAAACTTAGATTTAACTCTCCATTCAACTGAATCAGAACGCATGATAGGTGCTTTAGAGGACCCCCTTAAACGAAAGTGGGATCTTCTACTGCCATGCCTTCTCTTTGCTTATAGAGAAGTCCTTCAGGAGGGAGTAGGTTATTCTCCCTTTGAGCTTCTCTATGGTCATCCCGTCGGAGGTCCATTGGCCCTGATTAAGGAGGGGTTGGAGAGTGCTCCTTCCCCCAAGCCAGTCAGAGTGACTGACTACGTGATAGGTCTCCATAGGAGAATGTCACACATGATGGCAGAAGCAAGCAATAACTTGAAAGCTGGAAAAGCTTTGGTCAAGCACTGGCATGATCAAAAGGCTAACATGGTTGAGTTCATTCAAGACCAGCTAGTTCTCGTTATGATCCCAACAAGGCAGAGGGCCTTGCAAGACAAATGGATGGGACTCTTCAGAGTTGTGGGTAAATTCGGAGAGGTCAACTATCTGGTGGACTTGGGCAACATCAAGGAGGCTCTGACAGTCTTCCACACCAACAGACTCAAAGCGTATGTATCGAGACCTGATGTAGGAGCGTTGCTTCTAGCATCATCAGAGGAAGAAGAAGAGAGTGAAGCTCTTCCTGATCTCCCCAGCGGCTTACCTTTAGACGAAAAGATTGAAGGAGTAAATCTCTCTTCAAATCTGACACCTGAGCAACAAGAAGAGTTCAAATCTATGTTGAATCAGTTTGCCTCTCTGTTCTCACTTTCAGCAGGCTTGACCCCTTGGGGCCAGCATGACATACTCACTGGTGACTGTCTGCCAGTCAAAAGCAGAGGATACCGAATGTCAGAAAATGTAAGAACCCACATCAAAGGTGAGGTCAGCAAGATGCTTGATCTCGGGGTAATAGAGCCCCCTACTAGTCCATGGTCTAGCCCAGTTGTGTTAGTACCAAAGGCAGGATCTAAAGAACTTAGATTCTGTGTGGACTATAGAGCTCTTAATGCAGTCACCAAGACTGATGCCCACCCTTTGCCAAGAACAGATGAGTTGGTGGATAGACTTGGTTCAGCCAGGTTCGTCAGCACATTTGACTTGACGTCAGGCTATTGGCAAACAGCCCTGACAGACCATGCCAAGGAGAAAACTGCATTTTCTACCCCAGTTGGCTTATGCCAGTTTAAGGTAATGCCTTTTGGATTGAAAAATGCACCTGCTACATTTCAACGGATGGTAAACCAGGTTCTGAATGGGATGGAGGACTTCTGCATGGCATAGCAGTGTTCAGCAATTCCTGGGAAGAACATGTAACCCACCTAAGAAATTTTTTGCAGGCTCTTGGACGAGCCAATCTGACCATAAAGGCGAGTAAATGCCAAATTGGACAGAGTAAGGTAGTCTATCTTGGACATGAGGTAGGAGGTGGAGAAATAAGGCCTTTGCTCAGTAAGATTGAAGCTGTGCAAAATTGGACAACACCTACTACTCAGACCCAGGTGAGAGCCTTCTTAGGTCTCACCGGGTATTACAGGAATTTCATTGAGAACTATGGGACCATAGCTTCTCCTCTGAATGTCATCTCCTCTCCAAAATTCCCTAAAAAGGTTAGATGGAACGAGGAGTGCAATCAGGCCTTTGAAAACCTGAAAAAGGCTCTTTGCCAAGCCCCAGTACTCAGAGCTCCTGATTACCACCAAACTTTCATTGTGCAGACAGATGCTTCAAATGTAGGAATAGGTTCAGTACTCAGTCAACTGGATGGGAAAGGTAGGAAGCACCCCGTTTGCTTCATCAGCCGCAAGCTGAAGGATCCTGAAACAAGGTGGGCAACAATCGAAAGAGAATGCTTTGCTATCATGTGGGCTCTGAAGAAGTTTAGGCCATACTTGTATGGTTCTACTTTTGTCATTCAGACTGACCACCAACCCTTGAGATGGTTAATGCAAATGAAAGGGGAAAACCCAAAACTACTGAGATGGTCAATCTGCCTGAAAGGGTTTGATTTCACCATTGAGCACAGGTCAGGGTGTCACCACCAAAAGGCTGATGGTCTCTCTAGGATGTATGTCATCAACTAGAGGTATGAGATTCATCCAGGAGTGGATTAAATCCTCCTGTCCCTTAGTCTGGGGTGGGGGACGAGTGTTAGGTATGTCCCTGCTACAACTATGCCCTGGCCACAACCACCGCAGCATATTTCACCCATAGTGACTTATAACTTTGGGATCCAAGAACAAATTTAAAAGCAACAAAGTTGTAAGCCACTATGGGTATGATATGCTGTGGTGGTTGTGGGCAGGGCCTATAGTCTTGAGTGCATGGACAAGACCAAATTTATAAGCACAGAAGTTATATGTCAATATGGGTGTGATTTGCTGCGATGGTTGTACTTATTATAATATACACACTGTTTGGTTTAGTAACTGGAGTACATCTATTTCTTGTTCATTTCTGTGATAAAAGAAAAGATCATGTTAGTATTGGTATTTTGTAATGACTTATAACATTGAATAATCAACATTTTTTTTACCCTCATATTTAGTAGATTTCAAACCAGACTGTACTGTGCAATTTGCTCAGTTTCTGTGTTTGTTGCTAAAATCATTGGGTCTGTGGGAGAAAAAGAAAAAAACGTTCTTGGTTATGCTACAGTCTATTTGTTTGTTTGTTTTCAGTGTTCACTTCTTATTTCTGGCTAATGCTCTAAGTATTGGCTTGTTGCAGATTTTTTGAGCAGTTATACCTGTTGACATATTGTAACTGTCTATATTTTGTTATAATGAAGTGGTATTGATTTATCTGTTTGGATATTGTAAAATTTTGGGCAGTTAGATACCAGTTGGCGTATTCTAACTATCTATGTTCTAATATAATTTAGTGGTATTCATTTATCTGTTTAATTGTTGTATAATCTTGGGGCAGTTAGATACCTTTTGGCATATTCTAACTGTTTATAGTTTTTTTTTATAATGAAGTGGTATTGATTTATCTGTTTGCTTATTGTAAAATCTCGGGGCAGTTAGATACCATTTGGAGTATCCTATCTATTTTTTGATATAATTTAGTAGTATTCATTTATCTGTTTAGTTGTTATAGAATCTTGGGGCAGTTAGATACCTGTTGGCATATTCTAACAGTTTATAGTTTTTTAATAGAAGTTTAGTTAAGGATTAAGTATAATTTAGTTAATACATTTTGGTTTTAAGAAGATTAAATACGCGTTTGTAAGATTTGCTGGTAATCTCTGCTTTAAAGTAATGGTACTATCATTACATTCGAACCATCCACAATTCTTTTTTATATATGCAGTGCAGTGACCTGAATTGGTTGTGGCTCCTGCATGGTAGATTATACCTATTCTTGTGATGGTTTTCTTACCAAGTTATACTTGACAATGTGTGAATCCAGTCAGCTTGCATTTGTTTTTGATACCATCGGCATTGTAACGTAAAAGCATTAGTATTACGTATTTACCATGTGTTTGTATTAGTAAGGTGGAGCGATTATCCAAATTGCAGGTAGAACATAATCTACCATGGTTTGCATTTTATACAAGTTGCTGAAATGGAATGGATTCACAATTAGGTATTGATATATATATATACGAAGCGTTCCTTGGGGATTTGTTCTTGTGTCACATTGTTGCAGAGAGTGCATGTATGTTTCCACATGTATGAAATATGGAAGATTTCATTTATAGGTATGTTTTTGTTTTCCAGAACTTGTAGTAAGTACATTAGAAATTCTTGTGGATCTTCCTGTGAGTTTATAGTGAATTTCATTCCAGCACAGTAGTCCAATTGTTGTCTTATTCCATGAACACTATATGTGTTACTAGGATTGTTTGTTGCATTTCTATGAAGTACTAACATGTGCAAACACAATTGGTCTGTACTGTGTAAGTATATGTTGTCAACAATTGGTGGTAATTGAAATAGAATATTCATTGCTACATTTGCGTAGCAACTTACACCAAATATATTTGAGAGTTTAAATGGACCAAATAATTCTGTATCTGAGTGATTATTTTTGAATTTGTCTTCTTTCTTTGACAAAGTACCTGGTTTACTTTCCCTAATTGGTTCTTTTTTGCTTGTGGTACTTGATGAAGTATTAGTTTCTTTTACTCTCTTTGGAGGATTTGCAGTGATATCCTGTTGTATTTCTGTTTGATTTAGTTTTCTTTTACAATGTTTTACTTTTTGTGGAACAGGATATGTTTTTAGATCGGGGTGTATAGTGAACGAGGTCTATTGTATTCTAAAATGCAAGGAATATCAGTGTTTACTTTACTTGCATCAAAGTTGATTAGAAATAGACCGTCAAGTGTACGTAAGCATAATAGTGCTATGTAGCTCATGCCTTCTTTAAAGACTGTGTTACCAATGTCTATTAATGCTTTGCCTAGGGTAAGACCTTGTGATTTATGAATGGTGACTGCGTATGCAAGAGTTAGAGAAAATTGTTCTCTGCGTACATACATGTCTTTGAAGAGAAGGAATCGAGCTGTTGAGTGTCCTATCCTTTTTACTTCTGAAAGTTTGTCAAAGAGAATATTGACAAACTGAATGTTTTTGTCATGTGGGTATGTTTGAAAGCCAACAACTGTACCCAGTGCTCCATTAACTAGTCCTTGGTCCACGTCAAGGTTATGCTTAAGAATTACTCTGCAATTTAAGGATAATTTTAATATTTTTTCCAATCCAGCTGTGTTGGAGATTGAATTTTCTAAACTATTTAGTCTTGTTGTGGCTTGTTCACACATGGGTAGTGTCATACCATGTACGTCTAGTTTGTCTGTGGCGCTAATTTCCAATATTGGTTGCATTTCTTTTTTTAACATTGTTTCATTGAATTTGAAACAGCTTGCAAGTGTTGGCATTAAGGCCATATAATTGACATTTATGTGTCTAATTGTTCCATAACATTTGTAGCACATGCATTATCGCCATAAAGTGCATGAATGTGCTGGGTTTTCAATATTGATTGTGCTTCTTGAGATAGTATACCAACTCTAATACTTTTTAAGATGTTGGCATAAGTGAGATCTGCAAAGTGGTGCATGTTTTCTGTTAATTCTCTGTAGCGGAAATATTTCCATAGGTTGACATTTCCAATGCTGCCAACAGTTTTATGTCAGAGTTTGTGCCCTAAGGTTTTAAAAATAGGCTCACCCTTCACTGGTGTCAATTGAAGAAGATCTCTGAAAACAATAATGTGTTTTCCAGCAAAGAGCTCTTCCTAGTTTGTTTTGACCACTTCTTGTAATCTGAGGTGAATCAAAGCCAACATTAGGTTGGAGACCATGCTCACTTCATCTATTAGTAGCATTTTCATTTGTTTTAATACTCTGCACAGTTCCATTGCAGCTTCTTTAGAAAGTTTGTAATAGTCTAATTTGTTTTGGTTCTACTGGCAGGAGTAGTAATCGGTGTAAAGTGACACCGCCTATGTTGTAGGCAGCTAAACCTGTGGGGGCAGTGACAACAGCTGACAGTTTGTTGTTTGTCAATTGTTGAAGGAACTTACTGATGATTTTGATTAAGAATGTTTTGCCAGAACCAGCTTCACCACTGACGTACAGTAGTATAGGGTTGTAATTTTGACAAGTGCATTCTTTGTTTTCATGTTGTACACCATGTGCAACTTCTTTTGTTACTTTTTGAAAAATGCTACGTTGCTCATTGTTTAGTTTTGATTGTAGTATAGTTAAGTCTTCTTTATCTTCATACTGACACATGGTGTTTTCTACTTCTGTCATAGCTAATTCTACCTCATTTGTTATTAGTGGCTCTCCCAGTGGTTCTTGGCTTCCTGTTACAGAAGGTTGACTACTGTCAGAAGTGTCCTTATCGAGTTGGGCTTGGAGTTCTTCTTTGTGTTGCTGTTCATTGTGCAACATTGTTTTGTACTGTGTAAAGCTTACATCAGTTATAGTGCTTTCATTTGCTTTGAAAGTGTCTTCATATGAGTCATAGTTATCTAGTATTTCTTCTTCTTTTCTCCATGTTTAAAGAGTTGTAGCAGGGACATATAATATAGTTCTTTATGTTGAGGAGTCTTTAATGACAATTTGATATGATTAATTACATTTTGTTTGGTGAGTTTTACTAAGCTGCCTTCACAATTTGTCACTCTGTATTTACCTTTTGGTTCATCAGGTTTTATATTGTTTTTGTATGTGAAGTTTTGGGCTATGTGGTATAGACACATGGTTTCCAAAGTGTTACTTCTGTTTGGGTAGTATGTGTACAGTAAATTGCTTTTTAAAATGTCTTGGCTGTTGGGATCATGTTTGGCTATTGTTTCTATATCTTCATATGATTTTAGAACTTTTTTTCTAGATTTAGCAGGACCAAGACTTAGCCATACTATATTTTCAGATTTTACATTCAGCAGTACTAGTTAAATGATCTCCTACTTCATAGGAGCCAGATTCTCTATGGGAGAGCATTTTTATGCCCAAGCTGTATAATTTCTGAGACAATGATTTGTCTGATGACAGGTCATTCCAGAGGTCTTGGAGCTCTGTTTTTTCTGCTTTTGTTAAGTATGCTGTAACATATCGTGCAACTGCAGTGGAATTGTCTGCAATGTACTGCACATCTATGTTTGCATTCCATAAATTGGCAATGATTGCATTGTAATCATTGATATATTTTTCTTCTTCTGTTCTTTTTATGTAATATGTATTTTTAGGTGATTTACCTTTAACACTATGTCTAAGTGAAGACATGAAGTTGTTCACTTGATCTGTTTTTGTAACCGGTCTAGGGAAACCAAAGCAGCATTTGGTGTAGTATTTCCCTTTGTTTTTGTATTTGCGATGACAATATTTGCCACATTTGTGTCTTTTAAATTGTAAAATGTATGCATGAAGATCACTATTTGTTGCTTCTGATGGAATTTCACAAGGGACATATTTTTCAATAAACTGTAAAACAGTGGCATCACTGTCTTGACCAAATTTAGGAGCATCTTTAATCCATAAAAGCATGTGGATATGTGGTGCTCCTCTGGCTTGGTATTCTTTTCTCCAAAAGAAGTGTTGCACTTCTCCGAAGGGATGAGCAGTTTTATTACAAATAAAGTGTAGCATAGCAATAAAGCGATGGTGAAAATGTCTTGAAACATTAACAGGATCTGGAGAACAAAGTTCTCCAGGTGTTAGTATATCTATGTTTGTTTTGTTTTAGTTTGATATGTGTAGGAAATCATGTAAATCTTCCCATGCATATTCTGCACAACTTAATGTAACAAACCAAGTGGGTGGGCCAAGGTTTCTTATCATACAACGCACATCTCCATGACGTTGAAACCAGTACTCTTTAGTACCATGCATATTTGCTAATAGATTTGTAATATTTGATTGTAAAACCTCATCTTTTTGTTGCACTTTTTGTAATAATTGTGTAGCTGACATATTTTGAAAGTGGGATCCTGATTTTAATGTGTGTGCAACTCTGTAACATAAAGTTACTAGTTCACTTTTAAAGTGTAGGTGGAATATGTATTCCACATTTTGTCTAAATCTGGGATCTTCACAATACATCCGTAATTAGCGGTATTCTGATGCTGTTATTTGAATAGGTCTATGATCGTACCTTCCTCCTTTGCCAGTAGGAAAGAGTAGAGGAAAAGCACGAGCTTCTACACTTTTTTCCCATATGCTGATTGGTGATCCTTTTGTTTGACGCATTTGGTACTTTTCTAGTGCATCTTCTACCGTGTCATTAGAGTGCAATGGGTGAATTGTATAATGGCCTAATTGGATGTTGTATCTGGATCTAGGAGCTCAAATTGACCAGCTTCTTGTGTCTCTTGAATCATTTCAGTGGTATCCTTCAAGTTTTCTTCAATATTAATTTCTTTGTAGTATTCATTATTGTCTTTTAGATATTGCAAGTCTTGTCTAACTTTATGTAAATCTACCAGTTGTTGCCAAATTATTTTGTCTTTTGTAGGTATACCATTTACAAAGATAATTAAAGATTGCTCCATTGGACGTTGCACTCATAGAGTGTGCACATTTCTTTTAGATCTAATGGTAAATACACCACTTTTCCCCGAATACCTTTCACTAATTCAGAGGAAGGTAATTTTGCTGTTTTTGGTTGAAAGCATACTATTGCTTGAAATGGGTACTGTTTGAATTATGATGCTCTCATATAAATTGAGTTGTTGTAGGGGTTTTGGTAGTGGAAATAATTCCAAATTATTTGTGATAGCATGCAAAGGAGTTTGGTTGTTGTCAAGTTTTGTAGTGCAGTAACTGGAATGTATTAAGGGGTCAGTTATTTCATATTTGTTTTCTGCTATAAGGTTGAGAGCTAATTCAAACCGTTTAGAATCTTCATTGTCTTCTATTTTGTATGTTAGGTCTACAGTTTTTGTGTTACTTTTATAAAAAGTTCTACGGCAACATACACACACATGGTTTGGTACTTCAGCAGATATACTTTTAAATTTCAGTATTTCTTTTTTGTATGTGTGTAGTAAAAGGTTGCCATGCATAGAATTGTTGCGAATTTGCTTTAAAGCTATTTCATTCTGTAAGTGGCTTACACTTCCAAAATATTTTTTCTGGATATAGTTGATTTCTTCAAGTAGGTCTTTTGCTGTACCATGTAGAAGAATGTTATTTAAATTGGCTAGTGCTAAAGCAGGACTTTTAGCATAGCACAGTTCATAGACTAGATTTCTTATAGTTGAATGATGTGTTGATATCATTTTGATATAATGGAAGGTGGTTTTGCAAGTAGGTCCTGAAATGCAGGCCAATGAATGTCTTTGTAGTCCTGTGTACTTGCGCACTGGACAGGTATCCGTATTTTGCAGCAGTTTAATTTTGATTTTGTCTTTGCCTTTCACCTATTGATTGAGGAATTGGCGTAAAGACTTGAAAGATTTTTTGGGAATGTTACACATTGACATGCATGGCCACTTGTATACTAGATGTTCTGATTCAGTTGAATGGAGAGGTAATTCTAAGTTTTCTGGGGATATTTCTGTAAGCAGTATTTCTTATTCCATTATGGTATTATCAACTTTTTCATAACCTTGTCCACTGCTATGTATGGCAATTGTATTTGTTTGCTTTTGTGTGTATGCTTCTTCATTAAAGTATGGTTCTGTGCTCGTAGTGTGACTCCATTCCCCTCCACAGATACTTAAGAAGTTATTTCTGTTGACATTTCGTTTATTGAGAATTCTTTTTTGTAATTTAGTCATTAGTTTTGTTAGTGGTTTAATTTTGTTTAATACTCAAATAAATAACTTTCTTTTGAGAAGGATTGCACTGTCTATCAACACTTCTAAAATTAATTTCCTATGATAGGTTTTAAGGGTTGAACCTGATTTCTCTCCTGTTTTATAAGATTTTGAAGGACTCTCTGACGGAACATTTGGCTAAAATACTTTTTTTGGTATGCTTACTTTGCACTATATCAAGATTTATAGGTGCAGTTTTATCTGTAGTGGTAGCTGATTTTTTGTTAATTGTTTTGTGGTTCATTTTACATTTTGATAGAGGAGGCAACATTTCTGTAGTTGAAGCTTGTTTTGTTTCGCTAAATGACTGTATTAGCTGTTTTGTTTTAACTTTTTTTTACAAATTCTGTTAGAGATGGATGCTTGTTTTGGACACTTCTATTTTCATTTGCTCTGCTTCTCCGTTGCTTTCTACGGACTTGATTTTTGGTAGGCATTCTTTAGGGTCTGTCAAAAAAAATAAAGAAGGTATGGGTTGGGGTGTTCGTAATGTATGTGTGCTGTGTGCATGAGTGTCTGATTAAGATGATAAAGATGTATGTAATGGTGTGTGAGTCTGCATTAGGCAACCTAGTTGGGATGGGTATTCTTAAATTTATGTGCTACTAAACTGGGGTTCAGATGACAGTAGAAAGTAAACTGGCGGTGTAGAGAAGTAGAAATAGTAAATCTAATGGTATAAAATTAAAACAGTTGTTTATTCTATAATATCAAAATTCTAGGGGCTGAGTTGGGTCATTTGTGTGTTGAAAAATATGAAATTGTGCGCCATTCTGCCTGTAAATCTCAGTTGAAGAAATGGGGTTTTGTAGACAGAATATTGCACAATCTCTATTTTTAGGCACAGAAATAGCATGAATTAACCTTACAGTCTGTTTGAATAATAGTACAAATAATATGGTGGTATTCAACTTACTTTTTTTCTGAAATGAGCAGGTTTCTTCTTAGTTGTTCTTTGTACTTCAAATTTGGATGCTTCTTTTCAGGAGAATGGTCTTCACTGCAATTGTAAAGGAAACAAAATAAGTAATTTTGTTTGTATATAGCACTGTTTTTAATTTAGACATTGATTTTTTTAATTGACATTGACCCTCAGCGCCTTCATCAAAATCATGTAAACTATCTTATTCACATAAGATGTGTCGCACCAGTTGAATACATATCATATGTTCTTAATGCATAAACTGTATTGTAATGACTAACTGTACCAACCAAAATATCATTTGTATGCCTTGTGGAATTCATAATGTACCACTGAATACCACTATTTCTGTAACTAAGCTCTTGTAAGTAACAGTGAGTCAATGCCATGGGCTGCTTGCGCAGTATATAAATATAAGTAAATAAATGTTTATGTTTTTGTACAAGTATTGTTGTTTGATATTTGAACATACTGTGTGCATGCAATTGTGTTTCAGTATGTTAACTCTTCATAGTGTACTTTAAATATGTTAGTTCAATATGATTTGAAAATGTGTGTGTAAAAAGAAATTAAATAGCAGATAGGTTTGGAAGTGACAATTGATTTTAGGAGATTGAAAAAATGACAATAAATTCATTTTATAGATTATACAAGCTAAAAGTCAGTTAATCTGTTTATGTGAATCTATACGAATTGTACATGTACTATCCAGAAAATATGCATACTTGTAGTTTGTGTTCATGCATATGGGTATGCATGCAGCTGCAAGTAGAAATCTTGGAGACTTGTACAGTATTTCTGGTAGAAGGTGCTTTCCAATGATATGACACTCAGAGCGATTAACAGTACATTTGAAGTGCTGATCTATGATGATGCAGTTAGATGTAGAGGTCTTGGATGTGATTGGTGGATGTTCATGTGACTTCTTAGCTATATCCTATGAGGGAATGACACAGCAAGTGAAATGGAAATGGGAGAAGGACTGTCCATGTTACAATATGTCCGCAGACAGGGCGGGAGTCCGCGGACATCGGGTGTTACATCCGGGGATTTTGGGTTGAGGAGCCATGCAAATGAGAATGAGCAGAGAAAGGGATTGGTCAGGAAAGTTTAGTGGGTGTGTTGTGCCAGGAGAGAGTTTCTCAGATACTCTTTTTGCTGAGAGAAGAACAGATAGTTATGGCTGTGTGTTTCAGAAAACAGATTGTTTGGATTTTGGGAGACTCGTGGATACATTGGTTGAAGGTGCAGAAAGCTGTGGAGTAGCTGTAGATCTTGGTTTCCCACATGTGGAACTGCACTGGCATGGAGTACGTGGAATGAAGTGGTTGGGCTTGCTACCTCTCTGTGCTACTTTGGAGAAAGAGCAACATCCAGACATAACTGTAATTCATTGTGGAGGGAACAGTTTAGGACATGTGTCTGGAATTTCTTTGCAATTTGCAATGAAAGAAGAACTTGGGAAGGTCATGGACATGTTTCCAAATTCTCAAGTAATTTTTTCACGGATTGCGCAGAGACAAATGTGGCTTTGTTCTTCTTCATTTGGTCCACAAATGGAGAAAGCAAGTCGCAATGTCAATAAGGCTGTTTGTGCCTTTCTAAGAGATTTGGCATGTCCTCTTTTCACAATGAAAATAGTATGTTTCGTAGAAGATACATTTTTCGGAGAAATGGAGTCCATCTTACTTATGCTGGCAATCAGATTTTTCTGAGAAATGTACACAATGCATTGCAACCTTTTTTAGAAATACAGCATCCATTTTGTAGTAGGTGTTGAGCATTTCAAATTTTTCAAATACAAACACCACCAAAAAGGCTCTTTTCAGAGCCACCACTTCCTCCCAGATAAAACTGCAATGGTTATGATAGGGCAGACCTCAAAATTTTAGATGTCTGCGGACTGTCCGCTGACTTCTAAAAATACACAGGGCCCTGCTTCATTTATTTTCACTTCTATTTTTGAACTGTGAAAGGCAGCTCTGAAAAGAGCCTTTTTTTATGTTTGTTCTTTTATATTTTTTTTGGTTTTCTATATACAACATACTAGGAGAGGAGGGGAAAGGAGGGTAAGGAGGGACAACAACCACGGGGATAATTAAGGGCAAGCTGAGAGAGGAAGATGTAGAGTAGGTTTTACTTGGGTAGTTAGCAGATCTTCTCGTGCTCTGAGACGATAGCCTCAAAAGCACTACAAGGTCTCTCCCTCCTGCACAGTACTGCATCGCAGTACATACACACAACTGTGACCCTCGAAAGGTAAGGGTCATCAGTATTGCGTATGGCCTGTGAGGCAGCTTGAGGAATATGCTGTCCCACAGGAGTGTTCCTTGTGGTGACAGGATCGGAAACGGAGGATGAAGTAGAGGAAGTCAACCTGCTCCGCTCCTCGCAAGCTACAACCTTGCGAATGGCCCAGTGTGGCATGACTTTAGGTGTCGCTTCATAGTAATTGTCCCAAAGCTGTATGAACAATGCCTCCCGTGACTGAGTACCATTTTGCACTCGTTGCAGGTGACTTGGTTCGCACGCTTTTTAGAACCATTACCACGAATGGTAAATAACCGCCACACCCAAGACTCATGCTGAGTGCTGGTAGTAGGGACTTCTACTACCTCATTCTCGTCATCCTCTTCATCCTCCTGTGCATCCTCACTCCTGTTGCCCTCTTCAGGCCCATGTGGAGGTGGTGGTGGTGGAGGGGGTGTGAGTGGTGCTGAGGCAGATGCAGCACCAGGTGGCATGAGTGGAGCCACGGAAGCCATCAGCTTGGAGTTTAAAATCTGCAAATTGGCAGCAAAATTTGCTGTGTTCTGTAGGATAGCCAGAAACACAATGAGAATGAGCTCTAGGGCATGGTCTTTTATCGGGGTGCTTGTGCGCACTTCAGATTGAACATAAAAAAGGGTTAAAAAATTCATAAAAAGTATGTAGAAACTCAGGATTACTATATGGGACTTGTTCTATGGTGAGTTTTTATTGAAAAATATTGTAGATTACTTGAAAATGTACTTTTAAAATGTTCGGGGACACGATCAGTGTTCGCAATCAGAACATACGCTCATCGTGGGCACTGTCACATGATAAGTTCGTGAACATGTTCGCGAAGGGAGCGGGTGTCCACAGGACACCAAATGCACTGCAACTGTTTTGCGTGTTGGTGTTGGTGTTCTAAGGACACTGTTCAGGTCCTGAAGTGATTAAAAGTGCGTCAGAAGTGAAACGAACAGGCGTTTGTTCTTAGAACAGTTTCATCTTGCCTGTGAACAATACGGACAGGCATAGCGTCCTCAGGACACCCCCATTTTGTTTATTTACGAACATCCCAGGACACTTGATGTGTTCTTAGAACAGTTTCAACCTGCCTACGAACAGTATGGACAGGTATAGTGTCCTCAGGACACCGCCATTTTGTTTATTTACGAACATTTTAGGACACAGCCTGTGTTCTTAGAACAGTTTCAACTTGCATGCGAACAATACGGACAGGCATAGCGTCCTCAGGACACCCCCATTTTGTTTCTTTATGAACATTTCAGGACACCGCGTGTGTTCTTAGAACAGTTTGAACTTGCTAGCGAACAGTACGGACAGGTATAGTGTTCTTAGGACACCTCCATTTTCGTTTCTTCACGGACATTTCGGACACCCGCGCTGTCTGTGGACACCTGAATTGCTTTTTAAAAAAAGACAAGAAATTAATTAGGGCAAAATATAATAATTTTACTTTATTTTACATGGATATTAAATTTATGACAGAGAAGGTTAGGCAGAAACTGAAACAAAAACAGGAGAATTGGGGGTTCCAATAGGATTTATATGAGGTAAAGAAGGGATGGAAGTCTTATCAAAACGCTTTGGTTCATGGAGAGGGTTTGGGGATAATTGAGTGGGATATGGTGAGGTGGGACAGGTACATATGGGACAATGCTATGTAGTTGTTTGTTTCAAGTGATCCTCCACAGAGTTTTTTAAATATTATTATTTTTTTCATATTATTTCAGATACTGTAGGGGAGGAGTGAGGGCCATGGCTCATCGGGCGTCTCCTCCTTACCACCAGGGCCCAGGTGGTGGATGGCTCACCTGCTGAAGACATTGCCCGCACGTATTGAATTTAGCTAGGCCTCAGAAACCATTTTGTCTACTAAAGACGGTGTGAGCTCAGCGCACTGTAGCGCGGCCCCCACCTTCGGAAAGTTTCAGTTATCCCTGTCGCCGCAGCACCATGGCAGATCCGCTGCGAGCCCGTTCCCACGAACAAGACGGACATGAGCTAGCGTAATACATTAACATTGTAACATTTCACCTTCCGCAGTGTATCATCGCTCCCAGCATGACCCGGCCAGCGGGCCTGGGCGATGAAGAGAACGGTAAAATGGTCATCAGATGGCAGAAAGTCTCTACATATTAATGCCAAGACCACTTACAAAGTATGCTTTTCTCCACAAAAACCTGTAAAATGTATAAACATAGAAAGCATGCTTCCATGATATAAGCAATGGCGAGCCCACACCACTGCAGTTGGGTACTAATAATGAAGGAGCGTTCCAGGGATCTATTTGTTACGTGTATCACTGGGAAACTTACACTCCATGGTTTTGCGCCAAAACTGAACTAATGCTGCTAGAGTACACGAGAGGACAAATGTAACCATACAGAGGGCTTATGGGAAGGATCCGTGAGAATGCACTTGTCATGCGTGTATGTCTAAGCCCCTTATGTGCCACAACCGTCACGTACAGTGGCGGGTCATTTTCTATGTACTCCACCAACCACATTACTACCTCGCTTACTGCAAATGTATATGCATATAACCAAATACTGTAGTTGTTAAAACATAGTGTACGAATAAGGTGCTCAGGCTGGATATAATTGAGACACATCCAGCAAAGTTGAAATGTATGTTTTAAAGTGATTCGAATACGTATTATAGAGTGCTCCAATGTTTGTGATGTTTTTACCTAAAGTCGGCAACATACGAGGAAGATACCTTTCTGAAAATATGTGCAAGGCCATTCCCCCTCCACCCTGCGAAGACTGCCAACCATGAGAACAGAGTCCCGCGCCGCGCTGCTCCACCTCCCCCAACCAGACTGGAGCCGCTTCAAAGATTTGTAGCCCCCTCTGCAGGACCCAAGGCCACGGCCCGCCACCTGCATTATTTACAGCACAGCAGTAAACCTCTGCCTGAACACACACTTCCAAAGGCGCCCCCACGTAAACCCCACAACCCACCGGATCATCTTAGACTTATGGCCCTGTGCAATCAGGACACCCAATACTTTGACAACACACAGCGGCACATCCATAACAACTTCTAACAAGACAGAAAGACCTGTACCGCCCGTCCCAGGCCCTGAAGTTTAGCACCTCGACCTATGGCCCCGGTCAACAGGACACTGGTAACCATGTCCTGACGTATTACCATCAGACCCCTCACAAGGTACATTCCTCCTGTGTTGCATTAACCTGTAGAATAACCTATTGGAATATTTACTAAAGAAGATAATATTGCAATGACTGAATGACTGCGGTGTGCATGGCCTAGGGCAAATAAGTCAGGAAAAGACATTCATCTCTGACACTGGCCGCGATGGCACAACAACACCGCCCGGATGAACTCAGCCAACCTGCCAGGCCCAGCCCAACCCACGAGGCTGACCAGTGACGTTCTCCAGCCAAGACCAACCACCTCGAAGCAGCACCTATAGCTAGTCATCGCCACCCAATCCCATTGAACTTGTGCCCCCTATAGTATGTAGGTTCTTATGAAGTTTTTTGTAAATATATACGCCTGTCTTTGCTATTGTCAGACAGAGCGCTCTCGGAGTTTGCAGAGTTCTTTGCATGCCCTATTCTGATTGATAAACTCCCATTTAAGCTCACCCGCACTCTGTCTTCGCTTTATTCCCGATATTGGGAGAGTCCTTCATTGTCTCTCATTGCGGGGAGGATCGTGCTGGCTGGGGACGCTTGCCTTCAATACATTTAACATATCTATTTGTTTTTTGTACAGACCATACAAAAATGGAAAATACTAAAGAAAAAGCAGTATTGGATAAGACTCTTCAGCACATGAAGAAAAAATGAACCTACTCTTGGCAAATTTTAATAATGGGGGGAACAAGGGGAGACAGACAACGATCCTACTAGGCCAGGTGTCATTCAGATCGCGCAAGTGCAAGGGTAGAGGGGAGGGGAAAAGTGCAAAGGGGAGGTGGAAAGGGGAGAGTGCAGTACAGAGTAAAGAGCATAAGGATAAATAACAAGGGCCAGCTAGTGGCAAGTGCGAGAAAAGTGCATAGAAGTGCTGGGAAGGGGGGCTGTAGAGATGCAGACACAGTCCCGTGGTGTGAGATAAGTGCATAAAAGTGCTGGGAAGGGGGGCTGTAGGGATACAGACACTGTCCCGCGGTGCAGGGGGTTGCCAGGGAGGCAGTGCAGGGGAGAGTGGCTGGGCCAAGGACCGAGAGCGGTAAGTGGCCCAGTTGCAGATTCAGTGCAGTTTCAGTAAGTTTAGCAGGGGAGAGGGAGAGAGAAGTCAGAGGCAAAGAGGAAGGTTTTGAGGTGCTTCCAGAACCGGAGATGGTTCTCCTCGAGTTTCAGGGAGGCAGGAAGGCTGTTACAGAGGGAGGCCCCTGCAGCGGAGAGAGATCTGCCCCCAACTCATTGTTTGGAGAAGCGGCTGACCCTGAGGGAGTTGGAGGCCGATGAGCAAAGAGCTTGAGAAGGAAGATATTTAGGAAGAGAGATTTGAAGGTATTTTGGCCCAAGGCCCCAGAAGGCCTTGGGCCTTCTTGGATAACATTTGGGCTGAAGTTAGGACACATTCTCAAATGTGGACTGAGATATATTCTATGTTACAAGGGATAGATGTGAAGAAATGATCAGACTAATAACCAGGCCAATTTACCATATAAACCACAAATCACATTGCCCTTACCTTCAATCTTCCCCATAGGTAGTCATGTTAGTCGGCCAGCTGAAATAGGCGAGTAAATACTAAACTCTGAGCCTAAATGTCATTCCTTGGAGAAACAGCAGTAAACTCTTATCCCAGTGGCTTCACCTAGATCTGTTATAACTATATACCCACAGCCGAGTAAGGAAGTCGAATAAGATATTATCCCCACGGAATTAGGAATCTGAATACCTCTAAGAACGTTCAGATTGTGGATCTAACCAAAGAAGCTACCCCGATTAAAGGGGAGTGTGTGATGGGGAAAAAACATTTGAAACAAATCAAAAAAACTAAAAACCAGAAAAGTAATAGGAAAATGAACGCAATCGCTAATACATTTTTCATGAACCTGCCATTCCAAAGGAACTTTCCATAAAGGAAAGTATGTTATTTGTAAATAAGCTAGAGGCACCGAAGAATCTCCCCTAGTTTAGGGTCCTGATATGCCCGATATAAACATTTCGGAGAAAAGGGGGGAACCCCAGCCTCTGCATCAAGCCCCTATTAACCAAGGGGAAAATGTTACTCACCCTGAAAAGGTCACAGGTAGAACTAAGAAAGGCCCCCCCAATAACTGCGTGGAGGTGGATAGGGTTGATCAGATCATTGAGGGTCCACTAGAGAACAGCCAAGTCCCCCTAGAGATGGAACCTTCGGGCACTTCTGAGCAGATTGCGGTAGTTGAAGGATCTAAATGTCCCGCAGCTGCACAGAAAGAGGACCCTACAATAACTCCAATTGCTATAGAAAACATGTTACCACCACCTAGCAATATACCTGTATTAGTTAATATTGCTTCGGCCAAACAACTTTTACAGGAAATATATATTTTGAAATCAAACCCTCAGGAGAGCATTTCAAATAATCCAGAGCTTAATTCAGAAAATAAGGATGATGTGCACCCGGTATCGTTAAATTGACAAGTTAGATATGTATCTAGGGTTCATCTGCGAGACATCAGAGCTGATCTAAAAGTCCAGCAAATGGGTTCTAAGATTATGGGAGATGTATATGTCCCAAAAACTCTGAAACATTCCCAACAAAATTCAACAACTCTGAGGCCCCTTAGTGGCCAAGATAGAAAACCTGTATGTCCACATAGTATACAGAAAGGGACGATATTAAGAGGCGCTAGGGGGCGGGACTCTCAAGAAGGAGAACCAGTTCAATAGCGATAGGGTAGAAAACCCTGCTCAAATTTCGGGACGTAACATAGTGGACATTCTTCAGTTAACCAGTCTCTGGGGGGCGGATATGCAAATTTGCTTAAACTGTGGGAACATCCTTAACATCTTTGGCCAGCTACCAGCATTGGCATTTGTGTCTACCTATGACTTAGAGAGGATTTCTTAGATTGGATTAATATGATTGAATGTCTACATTCCTATCCCTCTATGAGTAATATCAAACATGAACACAGAAAGAGATGCTACAATTCCCTAATCGGTTTTACTGTTTGCTGCTACTGAAACTAAGGTGGAACTCCCTATTAACTAAAGAGGTCCTGAAGAGAAGGTACCAGATTGATGAATCAAATCTGCATTGTAGATTTTGTAACAAGATATGGATGCTAGAAACTGCACGCCATCTTCTCCTAGATTGCCTCGAACTAACATAAAACAGGAACCTATACCTGAGAAAATTCTGTATTTGGGGGCTTTTCAGAGATGATGACTATATATGGTCAAGATGCATATCAGTCTCCAATTTTTCGGAAGGTTTAGCGGTGGCCAGTTTCATTAAATCACTGGAACTTGGCTCTGCCTTGGCTTGAGTGAGGATTGGGCTGCTTTGAATGGTATTACCCCTCAGCTCCAACTCATCAGGCTGGCCTCTCTAGTTTAGGCCAGGTGGTATTTCCTTCCTTCGGTTTCTTTATAAATAGGTATTCTGACCTTTATGTTTCCTCTATTTGTACTCATACAATGACTTATCTGATATCATTCCTATCCAATACGCACTGAACCTCTGTCATTATTAACTTGCACAGTACTGTATTGAACATTTTAAAATGTTATATGAACTGTTCTTTTTCTACCATTTATAATTCCAAATGTCTGTTTTAATGTATTAAAAATGTATGTAAAGGTTTCATATGTAAATCATATACAATAAAAAAGAGGTTTGTATTGCACACAAGAGCATTCACTCTTGTCATGCAGTGAACCATGTAAGAACCTATCTTGAATTGTATTATAAACTTCTTTTTGCTAACCATTTTATCACAATCACATCTGCAACTTTACTTTATTCCATTGCAATCTCTACTTCCTTCATAGCAAGCTCAACATCAGTTTGAATAAATGGGTCACCAAGAATATTTTGACTTCCTGCTGCACATTCTTGACTGCCCTCAGGAGTCTCTTTTAAGAATTCAGCTGCCAAAAGTTCTTCTTGACGTAGTTATTTCTCCACTAAGTCCACATACTGTTCAGATTTTGGATATGTAATTAAGCATTTTGTAGCAAAAAATGCTTGTTCAAAAGTTTCAAAAGTTCCAACTAATTACTCTCTGCACCCCATGGGAAGAACAACTGCAAAAGCCAAAAATTAAATAATTCTTTTTCCAGCACTTTGGAAAGAGAGTTGCATGTGGTTAAAGAGACTTGCACTAGACTATCACTACATCCATGTACTTTAAAGAATCCTCTGTCATTATTTGCTTCATTATTTTGATATGAGTAGCATTGTGCTGCTTCATATAAACAAAAATCCTCCATTAACTCAGATCGATTTGGATAATATGGTTCAATCAAGTTGGTTTTCAAAATGCCTGTACTGCCAGGTGCTGATTCAGCTAACTGCTCAAGTTCAGTAAAAGGCTTCAATACCCGATTTCTAGTATTAGCTGGTCAAAGACTTAACCAAACTACATTAACACTACGTCCATACAGAGGCAAACTAGTTAACCGATCTGCAGCTTCATAGCTACACACTCACTATGTGAAAGAATCTTGAAACTAAAGCTTACAAGTTTCTGACTGAGACATTTATCTGACGATAAATCTGCACATACTTCAGCTGCATTGCTCTTTGTCTGCTTTTGTCATGTAGGCTGTAACATAACGAGCACCAGAGACTTTCCAGTAATATGGTGTCGAACAGATGCCATTAAACTATTCACTCGAGCAACTGGTGTCACAAAGCCAACTC
This sequence comes from Ambystoma mexicanum, assembly GCF_040938575.1. Lineage (NCBI taxonomy): Eukaryota > Metazoa > Chordata > Amphibia > Caudata > Ambystomatidae > Ambystoma > Ambystoma mexicanum. The sequence goes on along the minus strand of NC_090935.1, from coordinate 836,053,559 downwards.
TGCACCGAGTGTAGTACTTGTGATTACATTTGTTTTTTCATTGACAGTACTTTCCACATGAATAACTTGGAAACCTTTCCACCTTGTTCCGCAGATGAGCATTCACGTGCTGAGCTGGAATAGAACAAGTAACATATTTTTCAATGAACTCCATCACACAGCTATCACTTTCCTTACCAAACTGAGGACATCTTTACTCCACAACATCATATGTATATGTGGAGCCCCACGTGCCTGGTACTCTTTCCTCCAAAAGGAAAGTTCTACAGGGCCTAGAGGACCCTGTAGAATTTTCTTTATTACATAAAAAGTGTAACATGGCTAAACATCTGTGATGAAAACCGCGATGCACATACAGGGTCCATAGAACACAATTCTCCCAGTACCATGTGTTTTATGTTTTCTTTCTCTGCATTACTTTCCTGAATCCACTCTGCAAGAGCATCCCAACCATTATCAGTCCAACTTAAAGTCACAAACCAGGTTGAAGATCCCAAGTTGCTGATAAAACATCTAACCTCAGAGTGTCTCCTTAACCAATATTCTTTAGTTGGAAGCATTGTAGCAAGCATATTCGTAAGTTTGCTTTCTAAAACTTCATATTTCTCTTTCACCTGTTGTAGCATCTCACATGAAGAAAGATGTTTAAATCTAGTTCTGTTCTGAAGTGTATGAGCAACAGCATAACATAATGTACAAAATTCAGTTTCATACAATAAGTGAAAAATATATTCAACATTGCTGCGGAATCGTGAATCTTCTGAATACATTCTTGTACAAAGATATTCTGAAGCAGAGATTTGGACCTTCTGATCATCCAATCTCCAACAGGCTTCGAATGTCTTTTCCCAGATACTGATTGGTGCACCTTTTGTTGCTTTCAGTTGATACAATTCTTAATTGTCACCCATGGCTTCTTGTGAGTGTAGAGGATGAATAGTGTTATGTTCATACAAACTATTCCCTTTTGCAACAGATAGATGCTGAAACTGACCTTCACTGCTCTTGTTTGTTGACACAACATGATATGATAATGCCTTTTTTAACGTGCCTATACACAAGTGTTTCAAGGCGCGATGAGGCATGGGAGGGGGATCAGAGGGAAGGACAGACAGCGATCCTATTAGGCCAAGTGTCATTCAGAGCATGCAAGTAAAAGGGCAGGGGGGAAAGGACAGTGCAGTACACGGGTATAGATAAATAACACTAGGTAAACGTAACGGCCAGCAGATGTCAAGTGCTGGAAGGGGGACTGTAGGGATACAGAAACAGTCCCCAAGTGCAGGGGTTGCCGTCAGGCAGTGCAGGTGTCAGAAACTAGTGGGGGAGGGACCCTCGCCCAAGATTAGAGGGTGTCCAGGTAATCCAGTGCAGATCTGGTTACAGCCAGGAGGTCAGCAGGAGAGAGGAAGAGAGAAAGCAGAAGCAAAGAGAAAGGTTTTGAGGTGTTTCCGGAACCGGAGATGGTTCTCCTCAAGTTTAAGGGAGGCAGGGAGGCTGTTCCAGAGGGAGGCCCCAGCCGAAGAAACTCGTTGCTTGGAGAAGCGACTGACCCTGAGAGAGTTGGAGGCAGATGAACAAAGGGCTCGCGAAGGAAGATATTTAGAATGGGAGAGTTTAAGTTATTGAGGCCCAGAGGCCCAAAAGGCCTTCTGGACAATGCATATGGTTTTGAACTTAATCCTCGCAGCCACTAGGAGCCAGTGCAGAGATTTCAGACCTGGAGAGATACGATCCCTGGGCTTGCGGCCAAGGGCAAGTCTTGCTGTCCTGTTCTGGATGAGTTGAAAAGGACAGAGAGAAGATGCAGGCAGATTTAGAAAGAGGCTGTTGCAGTAATCCAGCCTGGAGAGAACCAGAGCTCTGGAGTCAGTGAGCTTCTGGGGGAAGGAGAGGAAAAGAACAATACCTCTGAGGAGGTGCAGCTGGTACTGTGACTTCTTAGAGAGGTCAGAGATGTGAGGAGAAAAGGAGAGTGTGGAGTCGAAGATGACTCTGATGTTTTTAGCCTTGCAGGTGGGAGCAGGAGGGAGGCCAAGAGAGGCCGGCCAGAGAGCTACAGGAAAGGAAGGAGCGGGTGTGCCGATGAGGAGAATCTCAGTCTTACTGGCATTAAGACAGAGGTCATTGGCGGCACACACTCCTGGATAGCAGACAGACAGTCAGAAATGAGAGAAGGAGAAGAGGTGGCTGAAGGTAGCCTGAAAATGAGCTAGGTGTCATCCGCATAGCACTGAAAGTTACGGCAGAGAGCGGCAATGTGGTGGGCAAGGAGTGCCATGTATTGGTTGAAAAGCCAGCGAGAGAGGTTAGACACCTGGGGAACACCACAAGTAGAGAAAAAGTTAGAAGAGAGAAAGGAGCCAAGTTATACCTGGGAGGGTCGGGAAAAGAGGAAAGAATTCAGCCGCGCCAGAGCCTGACCAGTGATACCCAGATTATCATGGAGATGGTTGAGCAGGATGGCATGGTTGACTGTGTCGAAGGCAGAAGAAAGATCAAGCAGGATGAGGACACAGGGGGTGTTAGAGTCAGGGTTGTAGAGCAGGTCTTCATGGATGTTCAGGAGAGCAGTTTCCGTGCTTCTGGCAGCTCTGAAGCCAGATTCATGGTCATGAAGACCACCAACAGATTCAGTGTGGAGATTAAGCTGGGAGATGACAAGTTCCTTACCCAGGAAGGGAGTGATGGAGATTACGCGATAGTTAGCCGGGCAGGAAGGGTCGGCAGAGGGTTTTTAAAGAATCCCATCCCATGAGGGAATGCTTCAGGGGGGATGGGAATACTCCAGTGGCGAAGGAGTGGTTGCAGAAGCATAGACACGTCTGGTACAGTCAAGACTGCCTTTGTATAAATCATTGGGCTCCAATAGAAACGCCAATGCATTTTTCACTTTGCCAACATTGATAAGCTGCTGCTAAATCCTTTTATCTTTAGTGGCAACGCCATTTACTAAAACAAACAATGAATCCGCAATGTAACACTTAACTCCTAGAGTATTAACATGTTCTTCCAAATTCAGAGGTAAATACACAACTTTGCCTCTCACACTTTGCAGTAATGACTTCTTAGACCGATTTGACATCTTGTTTGCAGTCTAACTATAACTTGAAAATGATGAACAGTTTGCAATGCAATCACTTCAAACATGTTCAATTTTTGAAGTACAAGAGGCATATCAGGCACTACCATATCATTTAAAACACTTCTTGGCGGAATATGTGTTTGATTATAAAATCCAACAGAGTGTCTACAAACAAATACAGATAAAGATCTTTCCAAAAATCATCTACAGTGTGTTTAATTTTCTTCTCAACATACAATAGGTGCACTTGAGACTCATAAAAAGTGTGTCGACAAGATACACAAACAATGTCTAGTCTTTCAATAGAAGGCATCTTAAACATTGCAATACTTCTTTTATACTGTTGAACAATCTTGAACAATCTTATACTTTGAAAGCATGTGATCATCATTTCAACTTCCTGTAAGTGTTTCATCTACCTACACACCTATTCCTTGTAGCATCTTGATTTTTATTTGAACATTATCATTAGTTGCAAAAATCTGTTTCAAACTTTCCAAGAAAACATATCAATATTACATAAAAAAGTCCACACCTCACAATCTTGCTTTTGTTTCATTTTTGACTGACCTACAGTTTCCATATCTGTATTATTAAACTGTATGATTTCTTCTTTTTTAGAAATCACACCATTTCCAACTTTATAGCTACATCCACTCCCATCAATGGCTAGTAGAACATTCTTCCCTTGAATGTAACTCTCCTCATTAGAAAATATTTCAGTATGAGAAGTGTGTTTCCACTCTCCACCAAAGATGTCACAAAAGTTGTCACATGTAAGCACATGAACTGTTTGTATATTTGCATAGAATAGTGCAGTTAGCATAAGCAATTTCTTAAGTTTGTTTTATACAAACATGAACAATTTCTTTTTCATATTAAAAGCTTTCTTAATGATTACTTCTACTATTTTCTTTTGCAAAAAACATTTTACCACATATCTAGATTTTGGTTTCACGCTTCTCCAAAGATTGGTAAACACTTGGGAGTGAAACATTCTCCTATATATTTCCTTATTCCTCTGTTTCAAATAAATAGCACATTTACTACCGGTTTTTCTAAAAATCTTTCTTTTTTACGAGCTGGTAACACATTTGAAAAACATTTTTTTTTGTACTTTCAATAAAAACATTATTGGTTCCAGTAAAACGTTGTGTTGCATATCTCTTATTTCAACTTCAACATTTCTAAAACTATTTTCAGCACTAGAAATTGTTACATTATCTACAGGATTTGTATCTACAGATTTAAACACACTACTTTTTATAAAATGATACGTTTAATTCTACTTCCCTGCAGACAACCCTTTCTAATAGCTCGTTGTTGTTTTCTTGATGGTATCTCACAAAGAAAGATGTATGAAAAAAAATGAAATGATTAAGTTCACACATACTGATAAAGGTGGTAATAGCTTCCCTACACCATGTAACAACACACATGGCTATTAATAATCCCACGGGAAAAAGATAATATAAAACAATGATTTTACATCATTGACCAGTTTGCAAACACCAATGGTTTCCTGAACTGCACACTATATGCCATGTGTGTCACTGATTGGGAGGACACATGTCTTCCACAACTGTAAACAATTGCAAATGATAAATGTACAGATTACATTTGGCGCAGACATGACCAGCACACCCTGTTTCACCGGGATCTCTTGGTCACACAGGACCTCATTGTACTATAAAACAGTACCGTGGATGCATTCATGGCCACACACGGGACAACTGAAATGTATCCTTGATAACTGAAATATACAGAGTGACAAGAGAGTGACTCAGCGGTTCATCACTGAGTGCAATTTAAGGCAGCGGGCTCAAATAGCACTGCCTGTGACAGTGAAGGTGATGGGAAAGGTCTGATTGGTGGTGGACAGTTATCATATAACCCACGATTATCAAATATATCAGCAAGAATATCCCAAATGATATATCACAAGTCATTTATAATGCACCGGTACACAAGTATTTCTAGGTGCAACAAAATAAGGGACAGAATACATAGGGAAGACAAGACTAGGCCTTGTGTCATTCAAATCATACAAGTGCAAGAACGAAAAGTGAAAATAGAAAAGGAGGGAGGAAGTGCAAGGGAGAGGGGAGGGGAAAACACGACACAAATGAGCTGAGTAAATGCAGCCACAGCAACACGGCTGTGGATAGAGCAGTGACACTACTAACTGCTTATCCTCTTTCAACTACACTAGTATTATTCTCAGGAATTGTGTCACCTGTTCATGAAGAGAGATGAAAACAATGTACTCAGGGCTTTACTCAAAGATGATGGTGATAACATGTCTGCAGAAAATCAATCGGTTAAATATGGTAAAGAGAGTTGCACTGGATAATAAGACCTTTGCTGCCACACATAAAGTAATAGAAATTACTGCATGTAAAAATTGCATTTAAGAAAACATATAATGTATCATTGCTTCCAGTAATGCTCATTCCAGAAACAGAAACACCACATGTGCTCAAGTAGACACCTCAGAGGGCAGCCAGCATTGCAATCCAATCCATCACTAATAACAGCCAGTGAAAGACATCAATTTTTCAGGATGGGATGCTAAGATGCCTGTGATTAGCAAGTGTACATAAACAGATAACTCTTAGGATCTTAGGATAACAAGTATGGTTGAAACCTCTATGCCCATCGCCTGCACCCATGTTCCACATGAACAAATACAGTATAACGAAGATGTGTTTGTACATGTTAGGCCCTACCACACTCTTGTTTCTCCCAGCACCCATTTAATTACTCCTCCTTAGCCACCCTCAACAACATGCATACACAATTACCTACCTCACCTGATTCCACCCATCTCAGCATAATAACACAGTTCCCCAATGCACTATACTGCCTTTCCCTTACAAACTAATACCTACTACAGTTAATCAACAAAAAGATATCAGCATGTATGTCCTCCCTTCACTGTCCATCCACACTGTACTAAAGTTTCAATGGCCCTAACCAGTCCCAGAAAACCTTCTTAAAAATCCTCATCAATAATACTTTCCTCAATCCACTATGCAACCCCATTAATTTGAAATCTTATACAGCACATTACCCGTTTCTTACATACATAACAATTCAACATCCACACCACATCCAGAAAAAGGATGTGATATGTGAAAACCCAATACATGCTATAACAGAGAAAACAGGATTTAGAAAAAAACAGAATGTAGATAACCTGACATAACAGATGCTGGAAAATCAACCATTTGGTCTACCTGCAATGCCAAATATAAAACATAAAACCACCAAAATAAACACTAAGGAGGTAGGCATGACTGCCACACGCTCTGAAATGAAACGGCGGTGCAACTGGCCATTAACCTTGCCAACTTCTTATACATCTGCGCTTCAACCATACATGTTTCAATAATACACCTAAATGAAAAGTGAGCTAATCTTATACACCACACTACCCATTTTTTACATTACATAACAATTGTTAATAAAGCATACAGATAATACAAACAATATATACATAAACCATTCATGACAAATATATCAAGAGAGAAATGGCTGCAAAATAATGCACTAGCACAGAGGTACTCAACCCAGCTCCATGTTTCACACCTAAGAACCCTCTCCCTTCTTAGTCATCCTCATCAAATAACATTCAAACACGAATGCCACACCTGTTTCCATCTATTCAATTATCATTGGGCCAAAAGTCAGATCCACTATCCTACATTTCACCTACATACTAATCACTAGTACAACTACTCAACAAAACATATCAAAATGTAGATCCTCCCTTCATTGCCCATTCCCACTGCACTAAACTTCAATCTCCATGTCACCTAAGCAGACCCAGAAAACCATGTTAACAAACCCTTTTCCATGCTATTGTTTCCCCCACTATGCACCCTCATTCATTTGCCAGCTCTCTATGTCAGTGCATTGTATAAGAACATATTGCATTACATAGCATGGAACCTAAATAGATTCCTGTAATTCCAAAGCACACTGTTTGCACACAGATTGGAAAAATGGCAAATATGATTGTTAATTATTCTAAATTACTACAAAAAAATTGCATGACAGTGAAAATCCTGCAGTAAAAATAATGTCCCATATACTATTTGTGATGTCATCTTTGATGTCCTGTGTGTTAGTCAGTGCACAGTGGTGGAGTGAGTTATGGTTGCTTGGCTTACTAAAATTGCTAAATTTCTGAGGTTTTTTTTGGTTTTTACTTGTCACCATAACATCGCTTTAACAAAGTTTTTTCACTGAATTTCATAGGTTTTTGTTAGTGCAATTTAACCATAACATCCCTTTAGCAACATTGTTTCAGTGAATTTCGTGGGTTTTTGTAAGTGCAACTTAAATATAATGTCCCTATAACAAAGTTTTTTTGGGACTACTCCCATGAGGCATCACACCAAATCAGCCCAACGGAGTGCTCTGTGAAAGGCAATACCTTTCTCAGTTAAGAGCATTTTGACTTCCTCCACCCCATCATCTTCATCTTCTCCTGTTACCACTAAGGATACTCCTATGAGGAAGAGGATCCCATCGGCGACTACACAGGCCATACAGAATGCTGTTGACCTTACCTTTCGAGGGTCACAGTGCTTTGCATGCTATGCATGCACTATGAAGCACCAATCTGTAGGAGGGAGCAGTTTCGGAGTGCTTTTGAGGCTGCGGTCAAAGAGCATGAGAGACACCACCACCTACCTGATTAATTCCTGCCCAACATCTTCCTCTCTCCACCTGTCCCTTTGTTCCCGTGTTTGGGACCCTCCCCCTTTCCCTCCTCTACCTTGCCCATGCTGAGAAAAAATGCCAAAAAATACAAAATTGAAAAAAATATAAAAAAGGTTCCTTTAGAATACACTTTTCACAGTTAAAAATAGAAGTGAGAAAAATAATCACTGGCCCCTGCGCAGCCTGCATAGTCCGCTGATATCTGAAAATTCCGGGACAATTGTGACCATTGCAACTGTTTTTCACTCAAAAATGGTGGCTCTTAAAATAAGAGTTTTTGGAGGTTTTGACTTTTATATTTTATTTAAAAAATGTTGTTTACCAAACTGAACTAAGAAAACATTTCACTGATTTTCATAATTTCTTCTCACTTTCACAGAAACTGCTTCAAAGCGTTTTAAATGTTTTCCACAAAAAATATGATTACCCACATTAGTTAGATGTACTCCATCTCACCAAAAAATGATGGCCCTATCAAATTTAATGTTCTTATTATGGAACAATGTCATGTCAACATCGCAAACAAAACAACACCCAGCTTTATTGATAATGTGCCTTGGTTTTCCATTTGTTAACCAAATGAACTGGAACGCATCAACATATGTCTCTGGACAATTTCTGAAAAACATATTTTGGAATTAGGTAACATGTCCTTCAACTTTCCCAATGTCTCCTTCATTGCAAACTGCACGAGATTCCAGTCATATTCCCCAAATCGTTCCCATCACGATGAATGATAATAATATCCGGATGCTTCAATTGAACCATATTTGCACAAAATGGGAGCAATTCCACCCACTCCATTCCATGCACTCTGTACCAGAACACATTCAATTCAGGGAATTCAAGATTTTTGGCTATCCCACAATGCTCAGTATACACCTTCACCCAGTGGACCCAACAGTCCCACCATGGGACAAATCCCACCCACAATTTTAAGTGGGGTATTTAAAGTCATTTATCCCCCCCAGAATTTGTGTCACTTCAGCATGTAAAATACGGCTGCAGATGTCATGCACAGGGATGTCATTTAGGGGTCACCAGAGGCCGCAACTGCGACCTCTGAGGTCTCCCTTGCTACCCCTGTGGTCTCCGTTGATACCCCTAAATAAATGGGGAAATAAGTGTGCTTTTTATTTTTGTAATGCAAGCTCCTGGCCTGTGGCCAGCACCATGTGGCTCTTTACTTCTGGAGTGGCTGGCTTTCTTGTTCAGGCCTCTAATAAAAAGAAGAAAAACAAGAACAGGGGTGCCACAAGTCTAACACTTTCAGCATTGACCCTAAATAAGAAAGAATAGGAAAACAAAATAATGTGTCTTTCTGGAATTCTATACAATAATTGCTACACTCATTAAAGGTTCATTTCAGGCACACCTCAGGGGGTGAGTCACTGGTTTAGTCTGTTCTTAAACACCTCAAATAAGCCTTTCATCCTTCTGAGGTTGATAAATGAGCACCAACACAGATTGGGTGATATTGGGTGTATATTTCTTCTATATAAAGCGCTTAAGCATAAGTGCTTCATTATCATTTGGCCATGGACGTCTGCTTGCATTCACAGTAATTTGGTAATATGGGTCTATACACACTGATCCTAACAATACATATGGTGATCCATTTGTGTATGAAATGTACATCACATTATAGTGATATTGTAAACATATTTTTCGTAGTGTACTTAGGAACAATGCTATGTGATGCCACTTCCTGTTTTGTCAAGGGGTGAATGGTTGAGTTCCATTGCTTCCCGCGATATCACTTCGGGGTGACATCACCTCCTGTGATGTCATCACAGGTAGGGTCGTGTGATGTCACTTCCGCTACCCCTGGCATTTTGGTGAAATGACATCTCTGGTTATGCGTGCAAAAGTACAAGTTAACTTCAGACTGTCTGCAGCAGTGGGCTAAAACAAGAACTTCTGCTGCTTGCTCATGCCTGCCCCACACCTGTGCATTTGGAATGTGCCCAGGCCGGGGAACTGCACGTGCCCCTGCACAGTGCACCGCTGCCCAGCCTCAGCTTCCAGAACGAAGGAGAAGCTAGGCATCGACGCGTGTTCCTGCTGAGAGTGACTGACTGACAGTGTGTGTTAATATCGAGGGAGACAGAGTGAGACTCTGAGACTCGACATCTTGAGACCTCAGCTACCATACTTAAGGTAAGTCAAATGGCCCCCTCTATCAGGTGCAGTGCAGACCGGCATAGGGAGGATTTATTAGAGGGAATGTGCCAACATCATATTTATACAGTTTCTAAACACGTGCAGCGCGTTCCAAACTGATCAGGGAATCCTGGCCTCTTAATGTTTCATCATGAATTGAAAAACCTGAGGGTCGAACCCTCGTTTTATTTCATGATAACAGGAAAAGAAAGGCTTTACCCCAGGCCTTGTGAAGGTTTCAAATTGCATGCAGGTGACCCAACAGCATAGAAGTGCTAAATTGGGCTGTTCTGTGCATGAAATGTGCACTTTTAAACGATGAGCAAAATACATACGTCCCTAATGTGTTGCATGCACTTCACGTTTCGCATAGCCCCATTACAGAACATAAATGATAAATCAACACCCAAGACCCTGGTGTTGCGCAACGTGCTCATGAGTGCATCGCAAACCTACGTGACTTCAGAAAAAAGCCCCCAGCTCGGAGGGATTCAATATTTACAGATTTTTACCCGCTGGTGGAACTCTTTGCATGTCGCCACACTCAAACTGGTTTGTGCTGACATACCTGAAGCGCTATTCTGGGAAGGTCTCCATTGTTTGGAAAATTAAGCGATTTGTTTATGTTGAAGCTCATAATGGGGTGCATTGTGCATTGTGGTCTTCTCGATAATGACGGCATTCGTGAGGACCACAAATGTGGGTGTGAAATGCAAGTTGCCTCAGCCTGTACCTGGAGCAAAGGGATGTGCTCACACGTCTGTGTATTCATTTGAATCAGTTGAACCCAACTACGGTACTGTGGTGGCTGTGGCTGAGAGGAGGTGTGCCTCGCAGGGAACGGTTGGTCCGGATCCAGCGGAGGGGGGCTTGTTTAGGCTCTGTAGAGTTCAAATTCAGATTAAGGAACCATAAGTGTAGTGTGAGGTCATAGCACCACTACTGCCTCGCCACCTGCGCCTTGTGGGAATTAAAAAGACATGATAGGGAGATAACCGTTTGGAAATCGTGTCAATAACAAAGAATAGTCTGTATTACATGAATGCAGACATGAGAAATTACTTAGACCTGCATTGCAGGCTAATGTGTAAATACTATGAAGACCTGACCCCACAGCTCAACAACCTGAAAATAAGTGCAGGCCAGTCACTTACATTGTGCTACTTACCTGGTGACAGTGACCCGAGACAGCACTGTATGGCCTTGTTAGCAGGCCTCTTTCCCCCATGGACCTGCATGGCAGTGTACATTCCTGTCCATGCTCCGTTGAAGTTTCCTTTCCCTTGTGTTGTGTGTTTGCCTCCTAGAGCTCCCTATGGTATATGCAATATTAATGTTGTTGCTGTGAGAAGAAGCATGTTGCCATCTTCCCTTCCATTCCCTTAGCACATCCAGAACAGTGCACTAGTTTATGAAAGTTCAAATGGCTTATAATACCCATTGCCCACTTGTCTCCCTCAACCCCTTGCTGGGTTCATACCTGGACTTCATCACCACAGAGCGATGAGTGTATGTATACTTACACTGCATACAGTGCAGGTGAGGCAAACATGTGGTCTCAGACCAGTGCGGTGCAGGCTGGTATGGGAGGGCAGCATCCGGCAAGCGGCAAGCAACATTATAGTGTAAATAATAAATACAAGCATGTGTTCACAGCATTGGCTAGGCCCTGCCTTGACAGTGACCTGGAGAACACCCCAAAATGAGGTACGACAATGGAGCATGACTAATAGTTGTAGATAAGCACCCAAGGATATCAAGGGTGCTCTGAAGACTGAGGAGAAAGTGCTGAGTAAGTGTACAGAGATGATAGTTGTGGGGTTCTGGCCATGGGGGAAAGGGGAGTGAGGGACTGGGGTGCAGTAGAGTGGGGTATGCAAAGTGAAAAAGGGTTGAAAGGGTGCAGAGGATAGAAAATGAGAGGATCAAGGGAGGAGAGAGATGGGAACAAGAAGGGAGTGCCGATGAAAGATGGGGATGGTTTGCAGCACGGGGTGACAGTCTGTGCAGGGAAGAAAGGGGTTCAGGAAAGACCAGAACACAGGGAGATTGGTGTAGGGCAGAAATGGCATAGGATGTGCATCGTGTTTAGATAAAGCCATTGATTTAGGGATGTTTGCATGGCACTGCACTGGCTTCTCATTTCATCTCCAAAACTCAGGACATCCTGTCCTCTCTCTCCTCCTCTCCCCTTCCTCCCTCTACTCCCTGCTCTTCCTCTGACCCTTCTTCGGCCACCTCTCCCACTCCTTCTCTGCCTTTCTCCTGTTCTCCCCAGACGAGGTTTCTAGACAAGTCTGATCTATGCAAGTCTCATCAAAACAGGTTCATCCCTGTTCCTCGAAAGCCATCAAGGATCACATTGACTCCCTGGCTACTGCCCTGGTCGACTTCTGCAACCACTCCTTCACCACTGGAGTCTTCCCTTCAACCCTGAAGCACTCCCTTGTGCACCCTCTCCTTAAGAAACCCTCTGCCGACCCATATTTCCCGGCTAACTATCGCCCAATCTCCATCCCTCCTTTCCTGGGCAAACTCTTGGAAAAGCTGGCCTTCTTCCAGCTCAGTCTTCACACTGAATGTGTTGGTTGTCTTCATGATCATCAGTCTGGCTTCAGAGCTGCCAGAAGCATGGAAACTGCTTTCCTGAACATCCGTGAAGACCTGCTCTCCAACCTTGATTCCAACACCCCCTGTGTCCTCATCTTACATGATCTCTCTTCTGCCTTTGATACAATCAACCATGCCATCCTGCTCAACCGTCTACGTGATAACCTGGGGATCACCGGTCAGGCCCTGGCATGGCTGACTTCTTTGCTCTCTGATCGACCCTCCCAGGTTCAACTTGGGTCCTTCCTCTCCTCTATCTCTATCTCTCTATCTCTACATGTGGTGTTCCCCAGGGGTCTACCCTCTCTCCCTGTCTGTTCAACCAATACCTGGTACTTCTTGCCCACAGCATTGCGGCGCTCTGCCTCAACTTCCAGTGCTATGCGGATGACACTCAGCTCACTTTCAGGCTACCCCCAGCCACCTCTTCTCCCTCTCTCATTTCTGACTGCTTGCCCGCCATACAGGAGTGGTGTGCCACCAATGATCTGTGCCTTAATGCCAGTAAGACCGAGATTCACCTCATCGGCACACCTGCTCCCTCCTTTCCTGTCACTCTCTGGCAAGCCTCTCTTGGCCCTCTTCCTGCTCCCACCTGTGAGGCCAAAAACCTCAGCGTCATCTTCGTCTCCACACTATCCTTCTCTCCTCACATCTCTGACGACTCTAAGAAGTCTCACTATCAGCTGCACCTCCTCAGAGGTATTCTTCCATTTCTCTCCTTCCCCCAGAAGCTCACTGTCTCCAGAGCTCTGGTTCTCTCTAGGCTGGACTGTTGCAACAGCCTCTTTCTACATCTGCCTGCTACTCTCCACCCTCTGCAACTCATCCAGAACAGGACTGAGAGACTTGTCCTTGGCCTCAAACCCAGGGATCGTAACTCTCCAGGACTGAAATCTCTGCATTGGCTACCAGTGGCTGTGAGGATTAAGTTCAATACCCTCTGCAATGTGCATAAGGCCTTCTGGGGCCTGAGGCCTCAATACCTTCAACTCTCTCTTCCTAAATATCTTCTTTCTCAAGCTCTTCGCTCATCCGCCTCTAACTCCCTCACAATCAGACACTCCTCCAAGCAACGAGTTGGTGGTAGATCTCTTTCTTCGGCTGGGGCCTCCCTCTGGAACAGTCTCCCTGCCTCCTTGAAACTTGAGAAGAATCATCTCTGGTTCCGGAAGCACCTCAAAACCTTTCTCTTTGCTTCTGCTTTTTCTCCTCCTCTCCCCTGCTGACTTCGTGGCTGATACTGAAAATGCACTGGTTACCTGGTCACCCTCTGACCTCGGACCCAGGCCCCCTCCCCCACCAGTCGCACTCCTGCACTGCCTTCCTGGCAACCCCCACACTTGGGGACTGTTTTCTGTATCCCTACAGACCCACTACCAGCACTTGACATCTGTTGTCTGCACTTACCCTTGCATTTTCCACCAGCTGGCCTTACTTTTACATTGTTTATTTATCTTTTTTCCCATGTACTGCACTGTCCCTCCCACCCACCACCTCCGACCTTTCCTCCGTCCCCTTCCCATGCACTTGCTTGATCTGAATGACACCTGGCCTAGTAGGATTGTTGTCTGTCTTCCCCCTGTTCCCCCTCCCCTGCCTCGTCGGGCCTTGAAACACTTGTGTATAGGTGTGTTATAAATTCCATATCATATCATATCATACTACAAAGCCCTGTGTAGTTAATAACTTAATTGGAGCTGGGAAAATACTACTGGTGTGATACAAATGTCTTATCCAGGGATGCCTTCAGCCACTCTATTAGCACTTTGCTTTTCCTTCACTGAAAGCCTGCTCCAAACGAGCAATGGCAAGTGTTTGCTTGTGTATACATATTGGGCTTTTGCCAGGCACTGCCATTAAATGTCCAGGTACTTCCACCATTTTGCAGCTGCTACCATCAGAGGGTACCTAATACCACTATGGCGGTGCCTGGCAAGTGCCTTTTCCATGCCTACATTAAAACCCAAATGGCTGGCGTTGCCAACGCTTGTTTTAAAATAGGGATACAACTGAATTTCTGGTACCCACCACAAGCTGAATAATTAGTTTTAGACAAGTTTTAATAGAGGCCTTCATAAGCCATCTGGGTGACCCAGAAACAAATAAAGCAGAGCCTTGAGATTCACAACAGCACTTGTTCCGCTATCCATGTAAACCCAGTGAATACCCTGGTGCTGCGCATGATTGCAGCTCAGACACTGCTGTAAAGGGGCACACTCATGTTCCATCATTGAGGGTTCAAGTGGAATAGGATAGGATGGGTTGGTGAAACTCCATAAAGCATTTGCACTTAAAGCGCAGGTGAGAGTGTTATAAAAGATCTCTCTAAAGGTCCATCTCTGGGAGACCTGGAGAAACACAAGAAGTGAAATGGATCATCACACCAACTAAGGTGGAAGAGAAAAACAAGGCCCAGGGGGGGAATATTATTTAGACCAAGGTATTTGCATACATTTGGGTAAGCTCCTGTACAATCTACTGCATATGTCAGTGACAGGGGAAAGATGTAAAGGAGTATCTGCGAGCAGGCAATTCCTACCTCTCCCCGCCCAAGTCCCCAAGGTGTCCCCTGCCCCCCCCAGAATGTATGGGTCTCCTACGCCCCTGAGTCCCACAAAATCCAAACACTCTGCCTTTTCAATCCTCTCACAACTACTACTAACAAAACCCCTGCTACCCTCTCTTCTTGTACAACACACCCTGGAAATTTGATTGGCTGATCTCCCGATGTCTGCGACATCATGGCTGTCTGTGGCCTCTGCAGTCCCCTTTCCATGCCAGGCAACCTCAAAAGACCCGGATGTGGCAAATGCTATCTGCGTACTACTGCAGTGTACACGCACAGATTGTTCAATTGAAGTGGGTGGGGAGGGAAATTAAACATAATGGGCCTCATTACACGGAATGCGGTAAGGGTTTACTGTTACCGGTAAGGGTACCGGTACTGGTAAACCCTTACTGCCTTAGCCGGTCAAGTGGCACAGCGAGTAGAGCGCTCGCTTTGACACCCGTGCAGAGCCTGTTAACGCAGGTTCGAATCCCGGCGGGGCCAAACTCAGCCTTTCATCCTTCCGAGGTCGATAAATGAGCACCACACACCGTGGGTAATAATAAGCAGCGCTCGGATACCTGAGGGTTTGTAGCGCTATATAAAAAGCCTAATTATTATTATTATTATTATTACTACAAGGTCCCTTTGCGGGACCTGACTTCAACGGCTGGTTTTACCAGCCGTTAAGGAACGGGCCCGCAAAGAGACCTTGGAGGCAATTATGGTACCGCAATTTGCAGTACCGTAATTGCTGCCTTCCCCATTCCCATTGAGCCCTATGGGGACTCAAATGGAAATGGGGAAGTGCCATTGTGAATGGGGAATTACCGCCCCCACACACCTTGGAATGTGGCGGTAATTCCGCCATTCACCCTGGCGGACTTGGTACGGTACCGGTGGCAACCATGGCGCTAATGGCCATGGTTACCGCCTACCATGTAATGAGGGCCAATGTTTGTTATTTGAACTTTGATGGTGGTTAACAAACACCTTTATTTTTCCTTTTTTTTCATCACAGGCTCCTCTTCAATGCATTCCTAAAACTGTAAAGGAAAATTGCATTTCTGACATCTGTGAAATGAACTCCAGCTGGACAAAAATAATTCACACTGTGATAATTGATATCAGCGTTCTCAAAAGATGACATTCCTGCAGCATACACAAAAGCTGATACACCTTTATTGACAATCTACCTTGATTGTTCAATTTGAGGACTGACAAAGTGTGTTGGATATCTCCATGTGCATCTCTGATTTATTTCCCCAAAAATAATCTGAGCAGCAGGAAACAGTTGCATTAGGCTTTAAAAAAAAATCCTTCAACGCAACTTGTAAAGACACTGGAGTCACAAACCCCAAACTGGCCCCTCAATAAGGGACAATCACAATATCTGGACATTTAAAGTGAGCCATACTCTCACAGAATGAAAGCAAACTTGCCCAGTTTGTACCACAAAGTGCATGACAGGAAACATCCACTTCTGCCAATCCAATATTTTCAAAGGTTGCCATGATTATCAGCCTATACCATGGATGACTGAATTGAAAAGGCCCCCAAAATCCTCCCAGTCTGCCTTCTCAAACACATAGCCATTATCACTGCTCTCACACTCCTGCAAACAAAACTCCTACTACCCTCTCTTTCTGTACATCACACTGAGCAAACCTGATTGGCTACTCCCCACAGTCCCCTTTCCATTCCAGGCATCCACAAAAGACCCAGGTGTTGCCGACCAGCACAGTGTCCACAGACCCACTTACAGAGGGCAGCCCTTCTACCCTTTCCACTTCCTTGTTCTCAACACTCCCTCATTGGCTCCTTTCAAAGAGTCACACATTCATCCACCAATCACATCCAAACCTCTACACCTACCCCTGTCATCTCACTTCAACACTTCGGATGTACACTTGAACTCTCAGAGTACATATGTCCTGTTAATGAAAGACATCTCCATCAAAAACTACTATTCCCAAAGATTTCTATTTCCAGATTCAACAAGATCTGCATCTAACAAAACAATAGTAAAGGTATGCTTATATTTTAAAAGAAGCATTTTGAACTCTTTCACAAACATATGTATATATATATATATTACACGGGCCGCGGTATCAGGCGTGTAGTTATGGTTAAGTTGCTAAACTCATAGGAAGGGCACTTTTTTGGTGGCTTATAACTTTGCTGCCCCTGGAGGAATACTCACCAAACTTTGCAAAATAAGTATATGGTCGGCTCTGAACTTTCTCGCCAAGTTGGGTGAGATTTCGTACAGGGGGGAGCAAAGTTATATGGGGTCCCAAACATTTTTTTTTCCATAGCCTGACTGTGGAAAACTTTTGCGCATGTCTACAGCCCGATTGGCTGGACAGATTTTCACCAAATCTGCGGCAGGAGCATGGGCTTGGGTCAGGAAGCATGCTTTTGTGTGTTCGGTGTGAATCCGACCAGTAATTTCTTTTCAAAACACTGAAATGCACGCCCCAAAAATTGTGTGATATCTGGGTCTGCTACGTGGACCCATTTCCATGTTCTCTCAACTGACAGAAGTGTAATTGGATCGCGGAACGGCATGGTGTCGGAGAAGTTTGGATGCTGCCGGTGGTTGGCTGAGGGAATTGTGCTGTGCGTCAACATTTTTTGGGAAAGCTGCCATGGTGTATCCGAGGACAGTGCAGTGACAGAAGGGTCTGGAAAATGTTCCGTCCACATTGTGTTGGTGGTAATAAGGGAGGCAACGGTTGAGGGAGTGAGAAGTGGTTCATATGACATATGTAGGCGAGTATTTTCTGTGGTGATTCAAGGCAGCTGTCGTAACAGTCCCATAGCTTCTGCTGTGACCTGTTTGCGGTGACTCTTTTCATGGTGAGTAGCTGCAGGTCAATTGCAGATGGGGCGTGAATTGCACATTACATAGGTTGGGTAGGAGCAAGGGTGGCGGTCCGCTTTGGATGGAATGCGGTAGTTGGGCACATGGAGGCATGCATGGGTGAATGAAGGTGCGGTGGGTCTGTGGAAGGATTACACTATTGGGTGCATGGCCAAATCCCGTAGGCCATAGGCTGTAGGGCATGCACTCAAGAGCGTAGGCCTGCAACATACGCACTGCAGGACGGCATGTTGGACTAATGCGGTGTGTGCAGATTGGTTGCAGTAGGGTCAGCGTTGCAAACTGAATGTGGGTAGGTTGGCAGTGACACAGTACTTTGCGAATGTGAGTGTTTTGTTTGTAAATTGTGTTAACTGTTGCAATTTGTTGCTGCATAGCTCCATGGTGGTGCACAGATCTGGTAGGATTGCTGGTGGCAGTGGTGTGTGTGTGCATGGTGACATGGTGACATGCATGGTGGCATTAGATTGCTGTAGGCATGTTCAAGGCCTATGCTGTGTACAGTTTTGTTGAAGTAGGCCCAATGTTGTGAAAATAAATGTTGTGGTTAGTGACACAACACTTTGTGAATGGCTGTGTATAGGGGTTATGGAGGAAGTGGTATGTTTGTACATTCTGGTAAGTGCGACCTGTGTGCGTGATTGGATGTTTTATGGTGTGGGGGAGTTGGGGTGAAGTGCCACTACCTACGTATGGCACATTTGTGCAAAATGTTAGCTGGCCACATGGCCATTATGTTAACTGTTGCAATTTGTTGCTGAATAGCGCCATGGCAGTGTACAGGTTTTTGTAGGAGTGTTGGTGGCAGGGTTGTGTATGTGGATTGTCCTAGTTGCTGATCTGGAGACATGCATGGTGGCATTATGATGTCGTGAGTGTGTTCAAGGCCTAGACTATTGGGTGCATGGCAGAAGGGAAATAGGCAATTAGGAGTTTAGGGTTTGGTTCATATGAAGGGCAGTACCATTTTGTCCCAATACTGTGTCATGAGGGTGGTCGAGATGGAGAGATGCACAGTGCTTATCGTCTGATATTCCTTTCTGCACCATCTGCACAGGTGCTGTGTGCAAAGAAGGCGTTGCTGGTAATTTTGGGTTGGAAGGAGTGGACACTTTCTGGGCCTGTCAGGGTGACTGAAGTTCTGGTGGGATGGTTCGCCTTTGCAGATATGTGGCGTCCGTCACGATCATGGACTTTGTTTATGGTGCACTATGGATGTGTACATTTGGGTTACATGTCATGTGGACGATTAATCCGTCTCCTGAAGACGTTGTTGACCTCAGTGATGCATATTTTTCCTACTGCCAAGGTCGTTTTCTCATGCATTACACCAAGAGGAGTATGGATCCCCGATGGTGTAATTTGTCCCCAGCCAGAGGTCGGAAGGTGTGCTATAAACAGAATTATGCATCAGTTTATGCAGACTGCTGGCATGCTCTCCACCCACTATTAGATCATGAGGTCGCAACATATGCATTGGTTCCGTAGAAATGGCATTTATTTGAGTGCCATTGGCAATTACATTTTCTTTTACACTGTGCAAGAAGCAAGCCCAGAATGTGGTAAAAATGTGAAGAGAAGCAAACAGAAATGCATGTAAAGAGAAAATAGAAAAGGTTGCTTGCACGCACATCACAAACAAAAAACAAAAAAAACCTTTATACATCTATGCTGGAAGACTGAATCCCCTACCCAGTTTCATACTGTTGACCCACCCCCCTTCACTATCAAGAAAAGGTAGTGGATTATACAGTACTTTAAGGATTGCAGGTACCACAACCTGGGTGTCTATGTGGATGCATGCAGATTGAGAAATCGTGCATACTTTCATTGAACTTTGTAGTGGACATGCTTTGGAATGGCATGACATTTGTACTGTAAATGTGTAATGGTACATTTCAAGTTTTGTACAGGAGTGACAGTGTTCGATGATGGTGGCTTCAATGCGATTGGTGGATGCGTATTTGCATATTTATGCAGAACCCAATGAAGTAGAGCTGCAGTTTTAAATGGCTGTGGCCCACGCGCTACTTTGGGAGGCGCACGTGCCAAAATCTGCCCCTACACCACCTTGCCCAATTGCCATGGCAGTGTGGGGATTAGCCAATTAGGTAGTGTGGGTGGGGTTATCAGGAAGGGGAGGTGAAACGTTTGCATATTATAATCTGCGTACTGAGGGTGGCTGACCTGCTGAAACACATTGGGCCTCATTACACGGACGGCGGTGGACCAAGGTGCTATTAGCACCTTGGTCCATGCCGGTAAAATACCGGCACCGCCTTGGTAGAAAGGGGAATTACCGCCCTATTCCAAGGTTGGTGGGGCGGTAATTCCCCCTTCCCCCATTGCCCTTCCCCATTCCCATTTTTGCCCCATAGGGCATAATGGGAATGGGGAAGGTGCTAATTACGGCACCGCAAATTGCGGTACCGTAATTAGCTCCCCGGTCCCTTTGCGGGTTGGTTTTTAACGCCTGCAAAAAGCAGTCGTTAAATTCTCCAACCCACAAAGGGACCTCGTAGTAAGGCGGTAAGGGTTTACCGGTACCGGTAAACCCTTACCGCCTACCGTGTAATGAGGCCCATTGTGTTGACTGTAGGTGATCCCTTTGTCATCGATCTGCACAACTAAGCCTGGCAAAGACACTTTGACAGCAATTTTGATTTGGAAGGAGTGGACTCATTGTGGAACACTGTGTATGAGTGCAATTTCTTCGATATGCATGCACTTTGCAAAGACCTTTCCACGTTTCCAGTAGTAGATGTTATCATAATTCATTAGGGCGGTGCGTATATGGGTTACCTGCCTTGCTTAAATTTGTTCCATAGATTGAGGAAGTTGCTGGATGTTGTGAGGATGCTTTTTCCCTCCACCAACATGCTTTTCTCATCTATAATACCGCAAAGAGTAGTGCCCACTGCTCATGGATGTTATTCCGAGCCAGACACAGGAAGGTGTCTCATCAACAGAAGCATGTACACATTTTTGTCCGCTCGTGGAATGTTTTTCTGCAACAATTACCTCATTAGTTGTGGAAATGCTGAGTTTTTCCAAGAAAATTGCATTTTGTTTTCACCCATTGGCAATGCAGTTTTGTTTGCTCGTCTACAGGATACGTTGAAGAGTTTACTGTACTAATGTGATCAGAAGAAAACACAAAAGCTACTAAAAACAGACAAAAAAGGTGTTTCTGTAGGAGCATCTAAACAAAAAAAAAACAGGCTCTTTTAAGAGTCGCCCCTTACTACAGACTCCCCCTGCCCTGGTTGCAAGTTATTCCACCATGCCCGCAATCAGGACAAAAGCCACATCCGGGGATTTTGCTGGTGGCGGCCACGAAAATGGAACTGTGGGGATTGTCCAATGAGTTGCTTAGGATGTGCAGCAATAGGAAGAGGGACTCCTGCTGCACTGGGGACTGGCCCTCGGCGAACCTGGCCACATTTGATGCTCCTCACTATGCTGGCCTATGGAAATGGGACTATAGCGATTGTCCTATGAGGTGGTGCTCAGGGTGTGCGTCAGTGGAAAGTGGCCCAATAGGAAGAAGGACACCTCCTGCTTTACTGCAGCGCAGCCCTGGTGGTACTTGGAAAAAGGCACATGCCACAGTCTGCGCTTGTCAGCATGCTGGCCAATGGAAATGGGACTATGGCCTTTGGCCAATCAGGTGCTTTGGGTGTGCATCACAGGATAGGGAAGCATTCACTTTACCCATTACTATGTGTACTGCAGCTGGCAAACATGGCAAGACACACAGTTTTCGTTGTGGCTGATGGCTTTGTGGAAGATCTGTGCATGTGTGCCCTCCAAAAAGACATGTCTGGCAATTTTGTTTTGGAGGGAGTGGACGCTGTGTGGTGAAGTGTCAAATTGTGCTGTTTCGGCGGACTGCTTCTAGAATGTCGATGCATGGCCTCTTCGTCAACTGTACAAGTAGTGATTGCGTACTTTGGAGCCTTCTTTATGGGTTGCATGCCTTGTTCCTGTGTGTTCCGTCAGCTCAAGATTGTGATGAAAGCAGTGCAGCCTATTTTTTCCTACTGCCAAGGTGCTTTTCTCATGTATACCACCGATAATAGTGTGGAAGTATTCCAATGATTCCTGTCACCAGCCAGAGGTCGGAAGGGGTCTCATCAACGGAAGCATGTGTGACTTCTTGAGTGCTGCTGGGATGTTCTACTGTGAGAATGAGAACATTGGTTCGCGATACATACACCTTTTCACGGCAAATGGCATGTCTTTCTCGTACAGTGGCAGTGAAATGTTGTTTTGTAATCTAAACACTGCACTGAAAAGCCTATTGTAAGAATGTGACCTAACGTTGAAAACACACATTTACGCATGAAAACAGCAAAAATAGTGTTTCTAGGGAAGAAAAGAAACAACAAAAAAAAAAAAAGGTTATTTTAAGAGCCACCACAACTAATGATGTCCGCTCCCCTGGTTGAAAGTTACTCCCCAACTCACACGTGCACCCAGCATGAAAAGTCAGCAAATATTTTGATAGTTGCAGGGTGGCACGTGTTACATACACCCCTTTTGCAGATCACGCCCATAGAAATGGGCCTGCCGAGACTACGGGATTAGGCAATAACGTTTTTGGGTGTAGTGTGTACGGTCAGACTGTGCTTTATAGTGTATTTTTGGACAGAAATGCAGAGTTTTGCGTCTATGGCTGTGTTTTTTCATGAGGCACAACGTGCAGGTTTTAGGGGATTCTGACATACATTGGCCTTCATTACAACCCTGGCGTTAAGGGGTTAACAGCGCCGCAATAGGTGGCGGCGCCGTTAACCCCTTAACGTCTGATTATGAGGTCCCTTTGCGGGCTGGCGATTTTAACGCCTGCTTTTTGCAGGCGTTAAAATCCAACCCGAAAAGGGACCTTGGTGCTAAGTACGGTGCCGCAATTTGCGGCACCATACTTAGCGCCTTCCCCATTTCCATTGAGCCCTACGGGACAAAAATGGGAATGGGGAAGGGCAATGGCGGCATGGGGAATTACCGCCCTGCCAACCTCGGAATGGGGCGGTAGTTCCCCATTCCGCCATGGCGGAGTCGGTAAGTTACCAGCATGGTCCAACGCCAGGGTTGTAATGAGGGCCATTGACTGAAAGTGAATGGAAAACACTGTGTAGTGGCTACTCATTTTGCAATCTATAATGTGCATGTGTACTGCTATGGAGTAGCTACAAAGAAGTGCCTAATTTTGGTTTCTCTGTGTGACACTTTGGTGTCAAGCAATCATGCCGATATTATTATTGTTCATTGCTCAGGGAAAATTGCAAAGCATGTTAACCGAGTTTCAGTACCGTTTGCGATGAAGGAGGCACTTGCCCAGGTCATGCGTTTGTTTCCGATCTTTTGGATAAGTTTCTACCACATTGTGTAGCCACCGATGTGGCAGCGTCATTTTCTATTTGGTTCGTGAATGCAGAGAGCGTGGTACATTGCAAAGAAGAAGTGTATTTCTGCCTTTGTTCGACATGTGCCAATGCCCTTGGGAATATGATGTTTCACAGCATGAATACTTTTCATCAGCTATAACGTTCAACTTAATATGCCAGCAATCCCGGTTTTTGTGGACCCCATCTATGTTGGTTTGGTGCCCTTCTTGAAAGTAATTATACAAGTCCCATAATGCAAAGAAAATCTCTATGGGCCTCATTACACGGACGGCGGTAACCATGGCGCTATTAGCGCCATGGTTGCCGCTGGTATTTTACCTATTCCGTCTTGGTGAATGGGGGAATTACCGCCCCATTCCAAGGTTGGTGGGGCGGAAATTCCCCATTCACCAAGCCCTTTCCCCATTCCCATATGAGCCCCCATAGGGCTCAATGGGAATGGGGAAGGAGCAAATAACGATATTGCTATTAGCGGTACCGTTATTTGCCCTGAAGTCCATCAGCGGGTCCCTTCCTTAACGTGTGGTCTGGCCACACGTTAAGGACGGGACCCGCTTGGGGACCTTGTAGTATGGCGCTAAGGGATTACTGGCACCGGTGCCCTTACCGGTGCCGGTAATCCCTTAGCGCCATCCGTGTAATGAGGCCCTATGACTATATAAACACCTACAGATCAGAATGCATCATGTTGGCAAGGGTCCATATACTCCTAACAGATTACTTTTATGCACACCAACTGCCATTTAAAAGAGCACTACACATCTTTTCCATCAGTTTTTCTTCTCTTTTACAAAAATTTACAGAGCTTCTGCAAATGCACATACACATTTCTTAAATTCCATGAAAATGCTCCTAAAAGCAACCATTGTTAACCATCCACCAATTGTATTAACTTTTTTCCCACCACTCCTCCTTATATTACAAATATGACCCTTCCTTCCTAACAGTACTTCACCATTACCACATATCCCCACTAACTTTCCTTTACAATTACAGGAAAGAAGCACATCACTGCAATCAACAACCGCATAAAGAATAACCTTAGCATCAGACAAAGTAAGTACATTAATGTACCAGGTACATGTAAGTATTATAGCAGCACAGTGCCACTATATATTAACCCAGACGACTCTGTTCAAACTAACATTTCTTTCACTCTATCCCATTATATTCCACCATTCACACGCCTACTATTCCCATCTACACACCACCATTGCAACACTCACTCTGTTCCACAAAATAGCACACTCACTGAACAGATTCCATCACACTTCCACTGCCTTCCTCACTACCTCAACAGCATCACACTCCTGTACACTCGTATTCTCACAACCTTTCCGGCCACACCTAATATACCACCTCACAATCAAACAGCACTCTTTTAATCTCTAGAGTCACACCCACACACCCATGCACCATACATGCATATACATTGCACAACTTTAAACTACAACCTTTCTCTTTTCCCAACAGACAGAACTAAATGCCTGCTAAACAGCAGCTTCATATAAAAAAAGCAAAACTAGAGCAGATAAGACTAGAAGTACTCCACATAGTCATCCACCTCTAAAAGAAGTATAGCAAACATTAAAACAAAAGAGCTATTAACCTCACTCAGCAAAACTAAACCAACCAAGACAAAAGAAGGTAAGGCTCCTCTTGCAAAAACAAAAAGTAAAAAATGATGTACAAAGAAAAACAGACCTACTAATGAACCCAATGCTCTGTCTACCAGTTTTAACATAGTAACAGTAAAGAAATCCAAAAATATTACGTTACAAACATTTTTCCCATGTAGAGTTCTTCACAATCTTATAAAACATCTGAAAAGTCACAATCTTCCCTTAAAAGTGACTGCAGGAGAGTAATCCTGTAATCTCTAATTGACAGCACTTTTCTACTAAAGAGAAAATGGTTTATATTGATTTTAAACAGAATGAAACCACTAACTAAATTAATTAATAAATTACAAGTACTTCTAAACATGTGCAGTGTCAATATGGAGACATTTTCAAACTAACTTCTGTAATGATGAATGGATTCACACAAGCAACCCAAAACCACACTTCAATGAAGAAGCTTATAAACAAGAACAACAAAAATCAATTGCCATAGACAATAGTGGTTGGGGGTATGAAATGGTGGAACAAAACATTATGGCAAAAGAAACGCTTATAGAATTTTTTTTTTAAAAACACACTTTCAACCAAATGCTCCTTTCACCCAAACATTGTACAAATGGACATTCGGCTCAATGTGTAATGTACAGCAATTCCTCAATCACTATGTAAAACTAAAAGACAAAAATAAAATGAAAACTTTACAAACCATAGACTACTGTCCAGTGCGCAGCCACACTGGTCTGCAGGGACATTCATTAGCCTGCATTTTAGGAACTGCATGTAAAAGCAATATCCACCATATCAAAATGTTAGCAACACACCATTCTATTATTCGGAATCTTGTGCATTGACTATACTATGCAAAAAGTATTTCTCTAGAACTGCAACAATTTAAATAACATTCTCCAACATGGAGCAGCCAAGGAGCTCCTTCAAGAAATAGAACTCTTCCAACGTAAATACTTTGTAACAGAAGGTGACTTACAGAATTCTGTACCTTCAAAAAACATTACCGAAAACCTCATAAACACCAACATCCTGATAAAGACATACAAAAAAGAAATAGCAATGTTTCAAAACACATCTGCTGAAATACCAGACCAAATATGTGTCTGTTGCTGCAGAACATTTCATAAAAAGAGCACAAAAATAAGAAATCTAGCTTACAAAATTGAAGACAATGAAAAATCCCAAAGGTTCCAATTAGCTTTATGTTTAACAGCAGAAGGTAAATACAGAATAACTAACCGCTCACAAGTGTGCACGTACTGCAACACAAAGCTTGACAATAACCAAATGCCATCACGTGGTATCACTAATAACTTAAAAATATTCCCACTTCCAAAAGCTCTCCAACAGCTTAGCTTGTACCAGAGCATTATACTACTAACAGTGTACCCATTTCAAGCTACAATAAACCTTCAACCAAAATCAGGCAAATTACCTCCATCTGAGCTACTAAAGAGCATCCGTGACAAAGTGGTGTATTTACCATTGGATCTAAAAGAAAATGTTTAAACTCTAGGACTACAACGGCCAATAGTTCAATCTTTTATTTTACTAGTTAATTGTGTGCCAGCAAAAGACAAAAGAATTTGGCAACAACAAGTCTACTTAAAGAAAGTTAGACACACCTTACAATATCTAAAAGAAAACAATGAATACTACAAATATATAAACACATAGGAAAACTTAAAATAACCCACCCACATTATTCAAGAGTCATCAGCAACTGGCCAATTTGAACATGTAGATCCTGTTACAGCAGCCAACATTTTACACCAGTATACCATTCACCCACCTGCACTCCAAAACCCAATTGATGATGCATTAGAAACATATGAAATGCATCAAGAAAAAGGTTCCCCAATGAGCATATGGAGAAAAAGTGTAGAAGCATGCTATTTTCCTCCACTGTTTCCTCCAGGAAAAGGAGGAAGATATGATGAAAGGTTCATATAACTAGTGCATCAGAATATCGATCTTTACGTATGTATTCTGAAGACCCCAGATTAGGCAAAATGTTGAATACATTTTCTACCTACTCTTCAAAAGTGTACTAGCAACTCTTTGTGATGGAGTTGCACACACATTAAAAACAGGCTCTAACTTTTTAAGCATATCCACTACCCAATTGCTTCAAAAAATAAAAGACAAAAATGAAGTTTTGCAGTCAAGTATCACACTTCTCTTGGCAAACGTGCGTGGTACAAAAGAACACTGGTTCCGATGTCACGCTGATGTATGTTGTATGCTAAGGAAACTAGGCCCACCCACATGTTTTGTTACCTTAAGTTGTGCAGACTGCGCATGGGATAACGTGCACGACTTCTTATGCACCGCAAACCAATATAAAGACAGAATGCATATTAAAAATACCAGAAGAACTTCTCTTGACCCTGACAATGTATCAAGGTACTTTCACCACCGCTTCATTTCTATGCTGCACTTTATCTGCAATGAAACTCTCCCTCCACTCGCGAAAGAGCAACACTTCTTTTGGAGAAGAAAATATCAATCCAGAGGAGCACCAGCCATCCTCATGTTTTTGTGGTTAAACAATGCTCCTAAATTTAGCCATGATAGTCACACCACTGTTTTACAGTTAATTGAAAAATACATTACCTGCAACATCCCTTCAGAAACCACATATACAAATCGAACTCTTCCAAAAACATAAGTGTGTCAAACACTTCTGACATAGATATCAAAGCATAGGCAAATACTATAGCAAATGTTGCTTTGGCTTCCCTAGACCAGTTTCCAAAAAAGGAAACGTAAATAGCTTGATGTATTCTGTTAGATACAGCATAAAAGGCAAATTCACTAAAAATACATACAACATTAAAAGGGGCGAAGCATCCAAGTACATCAATGATTACTATTGCCAAGAGATTTGTGATACTCGAGTGCAAACCTTCATCTTTGTCTTTTATCATTTGAAGCAGTTGGGTAGTGGAAATGTTTAAAAAGTTAGACCCTGTTTTTAATGTGTGTGCAACTCCATAGCATAGAGTTGCTAGTTCACTTTCAAAGAGGAGTTTGAAACTGTATTCGACATTTTGTCATATCTTCCTCCTTTTCATTTAGGAACGAGTACAGGAAAAGAATGTGCTTCTGGACTTTTTTACCATATGATAACTGGGAATCCTTTGGCTTGGTGCATTTGATATGTTTCTAATTCATCGTCAATGGTGTCATTGGAGTGTAAAGGATGAATTGTATACTCGTCTAAAATGTTGGCTGCACAAATAGGATCTACAGTTGCTGGTGAGTCTTGGATTATTTGGGTGGTTTCTCTTAAGTTTTCCTCCATGTTTATATCTTTGTAGTATTCATTGTTTTCTTTCAGCTATTGTAGGACTTGTCTAATTTTGCTTAAGTCTACTAGTTTGTCTTTTGTTGGTACACCATTAACTAGTACCATCAAATATTGATCTATTGGCCATTGTACTCCTGGAGTTTCTACTTTTTCTTTGAGATCTAATGGCAAATATACTACTTTGCCACGGATTCCTTTAAGTAAGTTGGATGGAGGTAATTTGGCTGATTTCGGTTTAAGGTGTATAATAGATTGAAATGGGTGTACTGTTTGGATTATAATGCTCTCATATAAGTTAAATTGTTGGAGCAATTTTGGAACTGGGAATATTAGTGAAAGCACACAATGGAATTTGGTTATTGTCAGTGTTTATTGTCTGTGTGTTGCAGTACGTGGGGTCAGTTATTTTGTATTTAGTTACTGTTGTTAATTTATAAAGCTAATTGGAACCATCGGGATTCTTCATTGTCCTCTATTTCGTAGGCTATTTTGTAGGCTATACCTACTATTTTTGTGCTGCTTTTATAAAAAAGTTCTGCAACAACAAACACATATTTGGTCAGGTATTTCAGAAGATGTGTTTTGAAATTTAGCTATTTATTTTTTGTATGTGTTCGTTAGGACATTTGTGTTTATGAGGTTTTCGGTTTTGTTTTCTGAAGTTATAGAATCTTCTAAATCAACTTCATTTCCAAAGCATTTACTTTGGATGTGTTCTATTTCTTGAAGCAGTTGTTTGGCTGGGCCATGTAGGAGAATGTGATTGAACTTTTGCAGTTCTAGAGCAGGACTTTTTGCATAGTATAGTCTATGCACAAGAATGTTTAGAGCAGAATGGTGTGTTGCTAACATTCTGATGTGGTGGAAGGACCTTTTGCAAGCAGTTCCTAAAATGCAGTATTATGAATGTCCTCGAAGTCCAGTGTTGCTTTCGCACATGGTTTGTAAAGTTTTTTGTTTACTTTTGTCTGTTACATTCACATAGTGATTGAGGGATTATCATAAAGTTTTAAAGGATTGTTGGCCTACATTATATATTGAGTTGCATGGCCATGTGTACACTGGATGGTTTGTTTGGGTGAAAGTAGAATTTGGTTGAAAGTTTGTTTCAGACTTTTTTTCTTTAATGGTTTATTTTGCAATAATGGCATTTTCTACCATGTAATACCCTCAACCATTATTGCCTATCAGAATTGTTTTTTGTTGTTCTTGTTTAGAAGCTTCTTCATTGAAATATGGTTCTGTGCTGCTTGTGTGAATCCATTCACCATCACAGAAATTTGAAAAGGTCCCTATATTGTCACTTTTTGTAATGTGTTGATTAATTTAGTTAGTGGTTTCATTCTGTTTAAAATCAATGTATAATATGCAGCCACAGTAGTGGCTGTGTAGTTATGGTTAAATTGCTAATCCCATAGGAAGAGCACTTTTTGGGGGGTTTATAACTTCGCTCTCCCTGGGCGAATCCTCACCAAACTTTGAAAAAAAAGGCCACTATAATTTGTT
The DNA here is from genome assembly GCF_040938575.1 of Ambystoma mexicanum. Taxonomy (NCBI): domain Eukaryota; kingdom Metazoa; phylum Chordata; class Amphibia; order Caudata; family Ambystomatidae; genus Ambystoma; species Ambystoma mexicanum. The sequence continues at coordinate 836,023,671 of NC_090935.1, read as the reverse complement.
TTACAAAGTATGGTGAGGTTTGGTCCAGGGGGGTAAAGTTATAGGGGGGGTCCCAAAATCTCTTCTTTTCCCATAGACTGAATGGGGAAAAATCTTTGCGCATGCCTACAGCCCAAACCACTGGACGGATTTTCAGCAAATTTGCGGCAGGAGCAGCGGCTTGGTCCCAAAAGCGTGCTTTTATAAATTTGGTGAACATCCGTCCAGTAGGTTTTTTTAAAAATGATCAAAAGTAGGTCTCGAAAAAGGAGTGCTATCTATGTATGCTCCGCGGACACACTTCCCTGTTCGCTCAGCGGGCAGGACACCGATTGGCTAATCGGCTCGCGTCATGTCAGTGGACATGTGACGCATTTACTGATTGGATGGTGAAGAGCGTGAAGTGCGTCAGATTGTTCTGATGCGCCCGCCATCTTGGATCTGCCGACAACACGGCGGTGAACAGAGGCGAAATGCAGTTTTGGGGAGTGTTTTGGTGTTCAAGAGTGCTTGAGGAGCTTTGAGGAGTAAGAGATGGGTCAAATACTGTATTTGTTTAGGTGGCAGGTGCTACTGATGTATTCGCCATGCCCGCACTGTCCGGTATGTCCGTAATTAGTGAAAATGAGGGATGTCCTAAGGACAGAATTCCCGTCCGTGCTATCTGCAGGCAAATTGAAACTGGGGGAGGTTTGGGGAGTAAGAGATGGGTCAAATACTGTACTTGTTTAGATGGCAGCTGCTACTGATGTATTTGCCATGCCCACACTGTCCGGGATGTCCGTAATTAGTGAAAATGAGGAGTGTCCTAAGGACAGTATTCCCGTCCGTGCTTTCCACAGGCAAGTTGAAACAGTTCTAAGGACGCGGGCGGTGTCTGCGGACATAAAAATTGCCCATATGCCACAGTTAAATGTTTGATTCTATGGGTGTTATATGCTGCGGTGGTTGTGGCCAGGGCCTAGAGTCTTGGCTGCATGGCCGAAGGACATACACTCAAGACCGGAGTTATATGCACTGAAGTTATAAGACACCATGGGTGGCTTATAACTTTGCTCTCCTTGGATGAATTCTCACTAAACCTTGTAAAACGTGGGGAATGGTTGGGCCCATATAGACAGTCAAAATGTTTGATTCTATGGGTGTGATCTATGGGTGTGATATGCTGCGGTGGTTGTGGCCAGGGCCTAGAGTCTCATGCACCCAAGACCAAAGTTATATGCACTGAAGTTATAAGCCACCGTGTGTGGCTTATAACTTCGCTCTCCCTGGATGAATTTTCACCAAACTTTGCAAAAAGTGTGATATAGGTGGGCCCATATAGACAGTTAAAATGTTTGATTCTATGTGTGTGTTCTATGTGTGTGATATGCTGCTGTGGTTGTGGCCAGGGCCTCGAGTCTTGGGTGCATGGGCAGTAAGATACCTGTTGGCGTATTCTAACAGTTTATAGTTTTTTAATTGAAGTTTTGTTAATGTTTAAGTGCAGATTAGTTATTAAATTTTGGTTTTAAGAAGATGAAATAAGCGTTTGTAAGATTTGCTGGTAATCTCTGCTTTAGCGTAATGGTACTATCATTACATTCGAACCATCCATATTTCTTTTTTATATATACAGTGTAGTGACCTGCATTGGTTGTGGCTCCTACATGGTAGATTATACCTATTGTTGTGAAGGTTTTCTTACCAAGTGATACTTGACCATGTGTGAATCCAGTCAGCTTGCAGTTGTTTTTGGTACCATCTGCATTATAACGTAGAAGCATTAGTATTACGTATTTACTATGTGTTTGTATTAGTAAGGTGGAGCGATTATCTGAATTGCAGGTAGTACATAATCTACCATGGTTTGCATTTTGTACAAGTTGCTGAAATGGAACGGATTCACAATTAGGTATGGGCACATACACAAAGCGCTCATTAGGGATTTGTTCCTGTGTCACATTGTTGCAGAGAGTGTATGTATGTTTCCACATGTATGAAATCTGGAAGATTTCAATTATAGGTATGTTTTTGTTTTCCAGTACTTGTAGTAAGTACATTAGAAATTCTTGTGGATCTTCTTGTGAGTTTATAGTGAATTTGACCATTCCAGCACAGTAGTCCAATTCTTGTCTTATTCCATGAACACTATACGTGTTGTCAGGATTATTTGTTGCGTTTCTATGAAGTTCTAACATTTGCAAACACAATTGGTCTGTCCTGTGTAAGAAAATGTTGTCAACAATTGGTGGCAATTGAAATAGCATATTGAATGGACCAGATAGTTCTGTGTCCAAGTCATTTTTTCAGAGTGTGTGTTGCTTCTTTGAAGAAGTACCTGAGTTACTTTGAGTAATAGGTTCTTCTTTGGTTGTGGTAATTGATGAAGTATTAGCTTCTTTTACTCTCTTTGGAGGATATGCAGTCAGATCCTGTTGCATTTCTGTTTGAATTAGTTTTCTTTTACAATGTTTTCCTTTTTGTGGAACAGGATATGTTTTTAGATGGGAGGTGTATAGTGAACAGCCTCCACCAGGCCCCCACCCATGTCTACCACCACCCCCACCCCCCAGCCACCAGGGGCAGCCTCCACCAGGCCCCCACTCACGTCCCCTATTACCCCCACCCCCCAGCAGTGCAGGGGCAGCCTCCACCAGGCCCCCACTCATGTCTACCACCACCCCCACCCCCCAGCCACCAGGGGCAGCCTCCACCAGGGCCCCACCCATGTCTATCACCACCCCACCCCCCAGCAGTGCAGGGGCAGCCTCCACCAGGCCCCCACTCATGTCCCCTATTACCCCCACCCCTCAGCAGTGCAGGGGCAGCCTCCACCAAGCCCCCACTCATGTCCAACTCATGTCTCCCACCACCCCCACCCCCCAGCCACCAGGGGCAGCCTCCACCAGGCCCCCACTCATGTCCCCTATTACCCCCACCCCCCAGCAGTGCAGGGGCAGCCTCCACCAGGCCCCCACTCATGTCTACCACCACCCCCACCCCCTAGCCACCAGGGGCATTCTCCACCAGGCCCCCACTCATGTCCCCTATTACCCCCAGCCCCCAGCAGTGCACGGGGCAGCCTCCACCAGGCCCCCACTCATGTCCCCTATTACCGCCACCCCCTAGCAGTGCAGGGGCAGCCTCCACCAGGCCCCCACTCATGTCCCCTATTACCCCCACCCCCCAGCAGTGCAAGGGCAGCCTCCACCAGGCCCCCACTCATGTCCCCTATTACCCCCACCCCCCAGCAGTGCGGGGGCAGCCTCCACCAGGCCCCCACTCATGTCCAACTCATGTCTCCTACCACCCCCACCCCCAGCCACCAGGGGCAGCCTCCACCAGGGCCCCACCCATGTCTACCACCACCCCCACCCCCCAGCAGTGCAGGAGCAGCCTCCATCAGGCCCCCACTCATGTCCCCTATTACCCCCACCCCCCGGCCACCAGGGGCAGCCTCCACCAGGCCCCCACTCATGTCCAACTCATGTCTCCCACCACCCCCACCCCCCAGCCACCAGGGGCAGCCTCCACCAGGCCCCCACTCATGTCTCCCACCACCCCCACCCCCCAGCAGTGCGGGGGCAGCCTCCACCAGGCCCCCACTCATGTCCCCTATTACCCCCACCCCCCAGCAGTGCAGGGGCAGCCTCCACCAGGCCCCCACTCATGTCTACCACCACCCCCACCCCCCAGCCACCAGGGGCATTCTCCACCAGGCCCCCACTCATGTCCCCTATTACCCCCACCCCCCAGCAGTGCAGGGGCAGCCTCCACCAGGCCCCCACTCATGTCCCCTATTACCTCCACCCCCCAGCAGTGCAGGGGCAGCCTCCACCAGGCCCCCACTCATGTCCCCTATTACCCCCACCCCCCAGCAGTGCAGGGGCAGCCTCCACCAGGCCCTCACTCATGTCCAACTCATGTCTCCCACCACCCCCACCCCCCAGCCACCAGGGGCAGCCTCCACCAGGGCCCCACCCATGTCTACCACCACCCTCACCCCCCAGCAGTGCAGGAGCAGCCTCCACCAGGCCCCCACTCATGTCGCCTATTACCCCAACCCCCCAGCCACCAGGGGCAGCCTCCACCAGGCCCCAACCATGTCCCCTATTACCCCCACCCCCCAGCAGTGCAGGGGCAGCCTCCACCAGGCCCCCACTCATGTCTACCACCACCCCCACCCCCCAGCCACCAGGGGCAGCCTCCACCAGGGCCCCACCCATGTCTACCACCACCCCCACCCCCCAGCAGTGCAGGGGCAGCCTCCACCAGGCCCCCACTCATGTCCAACTCATGGAACCCTGCACCCCCACCCCCCAGCACTGTGGGGCACCTGGCAGCAGGCCCCCATTCATGTCCAACTCATGTTCCCCTGCACCCCCACCCCCCAGCACTGTGGGGCACCTGCCAGCAGGCCCCCACTCATGTCCAACTCATGTTCCCCTGCACCCCCACCCCACAGCACTGCGGGGCACCTGCCAGCAGGCCCCCACTCATGTCCAACTCATGTTCTCCTGCACCCCCACCCCCCAGCACTGTGGGGCACCTGCCAGCAGGCCCCCACTCATGTCCACCTCATGTCCCCCAGCCAACATGTCATCACAATCTAGATCCCTGGTCCCTATGGTCAGCCTCCAAATGCAAAACACCCACCCGAGTATTGCATCCACCCACTCAGAAATGGCAATAACATGAAAGAACAGCAATTGCAAGTTTGGAAACAAACACATGTCCCTCACATACACCCAATGGGTGTCAGTGAATCTCAAAACCCATATCATGATATGCATGAAACCAATGAGATGATACTACACATTGAAGTTTGATCACAAAATATGTATTAAAGGAAACATGAATTGAATCAAAAATAAACTAACAGAAATGGGAATGTAAAAAAAAGTCAAAAGAAGCATGGCCATGAAAAAATGCAAAACCAAAAATCAGAATCCAAAGGAATGGTGTCCAAAGTCACAGTCCAGAAAAGAAAATCCAATGGGAAATTATAATTGAAAGCCACTGCTCCATGGGTAAATTGTAAAAAGAAAAGAAAATCCAACAGTGAACTATGTACAGGTGAACAAGCCAGGGTCCATGATCCCAACAAAAGAAATGATTCCTATCTAACAACACTACCTAATAAAAAATAACAATATACAAAAATGTGGCCCATTGTCCAAAAGGTCCAAAGAAAATGCAAAAACAAAGGAAACCTACCACTTAACTATTTACATGGGCAGCGGGCTAGTCCAACGGCTCACTGGATGTTGTCATGGGCCACGCTCTCACACTCCTGTTCAATGGCTTGGAGGCGGGCATGTTCCCTGGCCCCGAGATCTCGCGGGGATAAAGCAGTGTCCAGCTCCAACTCCCTGCGAAGACCCTCAAGGCACTCAGCCCGCCTCAGCACCCTCCGCATGGAGTTCTCCGCCCTGACCATTGACCATTGTGAGCCGTTCCTCCTCTGCCCGCTGCCGCTCCGCACCTATCTGCTGGCCCAACCGCTCTCACACGGAAGCCACTCCCATTCCAGGGTTCTCCTGCCCTCCGGCCGATGCCTACACCCCTGATGTTGATGCCCCCGAGCCATGATGCCTCCCACGTCGAGCCTGCCGCTGCCTCCGACGCAACTGCCTGTGCGAGCACGACGGCATCCAGGCTGATGGTATCAACCGACGCCGTCGTGCACGTGCACTGCCCGATAATGCCGTCACATCCTCCGTCTGCTGGGGTCCAGTTGCTGGTGTGTCCACCTCTGCTGGACCTCCGACTCCCGACTGTGGCAGGGATGAGATCCCCACCGAGCCGGCTGCATTGGTCGGGGCAGGTCCACAGGGGGCCCTGGTGGCATTTGGGCCAGAAGACGGCATGGAGAACGACTGGTGCATAGTCTCCACAGAGGAGCAGAGGGTCGCCAGATTGGCCGACACATGTAGGAAACCCCCGACCATGGCCGTTCCCAACTGGGCCACGTCGGCACGGTGCTCTCTGTGATGACGTGCATGCTCCTCCCGGGAAGCGCGCACCTCATCACGAATTGCACCTGTGCGCAACGCGACACCAATCAGGACCTTCTCCATACGGCCAGGGGTCCCCTCATCCGCAGGTGGAGGGGAGTCAGATGACATGGACATCCCCCCTACCTGCGGACGGGTCTTGGATGGGGCATCCCTGCTGGTGCATGGTGGTGCAGTCACAGTGTCAGGGACAGTGACATGCACAGGACCCTCCACGGCGACCTGTCCTGCTCCTGCCCCTGCCCCTGGACTGCAACACTTGCACCAGCAGGGATGCCCCCACCAGGCCCCATGTGCGCCTCAGTAGCGGCCTCCTCCTCCTCTGTGGAAACCACCAACCTATATGGCTCCACCCCGTCTTCTGCCGTTGCAAGCCCCTGTGGGGGCTGACCCACCCCTTCCGCTGCAGCCATGGGGGCATCCCCGCCGCTTTGCTCCACAGAGCCGTCTCCGCCCTCTTCTTCACGTGGCGCTGTGTAGAGGGAGACATAGAACACAAGCATCAGGGTACTGTACAATGGTCCCCTAGACAGGAAGCAATAGCAGATGAGTGGCACTGTCAAAGATCACTTCCATCATGTCCCTCCACAACACATGGCTCAGTGCAGGTAAAACACATGCGGTAACAGGCATGGCGCATGCTATGGACATTAGCATACATGTCCAAGTGATTATTGAAACATACACTGTTGTTTTGGAACTCACATGCATCATGGGCCATGCCTATCACATGCACACACTTCACCCTAGTTTCATCCATCTGGCCTCGTACGCCACAGACACAGTGGATACAAGGATGACTAGGCTGCATCAGTGAACCTGAACATTGCGACAGACATGTGTCATGCATCCCTGGCATTCACAAGTCACAGACACGCAGGTCAGACACACAGACATGGACATCATACATGTACATGGCATCAGCACCCATCCCTCACCCATGTCCAGGAACAGAGACTGGCATGCTTTCATGTGGCCATTCCGCATAGGGCAACCCATGTTGCATTTCAACACATGCACCAACCGTGTGGTTCACACATTACTGGTCTCACATGCATGACGTCCCTGCACACACACATGCATACATGGCCTATGTCACACATACAGACAACCAGCACACTGCGACATGCCCTGTCTCACACAGCAATGCTTGGCCACTTACCGCTCAACTCCAGACGGGTCTGCCTCTCAAAGATCTGGGCATGGAGCGCTGGGCCTATGCATTCCAGGTCCCTCATCTGGATGGTACTCATGCGGCCCCGGCCCCCCTCCACAAGGCGCCGGGCCTTCAAGAGGGTCCTGGACCTGCAGTCATCCCAGCGCTTCTTGACATGTTGGTAGTCGCGGACTGCCACCCCCTCCGCGTTGATAGCAGTCACGATGTCCGTCCAGATCCGAGTCCGTCCTTCCTTGTTGGTGCGCTTACTTCCGAAGAGGGCATCATACTTCCCCAGGACTTGCTCCACCAGGACACCAACTTCGGTGGCAGTGAAGCTGGTGCCCCTCTGCCTCTCTGGCCGGGGGTTGCCAGTGGTGCCAGATGTTGCAGTGCCCGACATGGCAACCCCAGAGGCAGGAGTGGGTGGGCAACTAGGTCCTGGGGCTGGGCTGTGGAGCGATGGTATCCCAGTCGGGAGTCTTCTGGTCCAGCAGGGGTGGACACAGCAAATGGACCCCTGCAGATGGCTGATGTGCAGTTACCAAATGGCAGGGTACGGTGGCAGCAGGCAGGCAGGCAGGCAGATGGCTCGTGGGAGGCTGCTCGGGGCTCTAGGGGGCAGTAATTTGGCCTCTTGGGCAGGAGCGTGGTCTTCCGTGTGCTTACGTGTGGCCAGCTTGATACGGAGTGATTTGGCACGTGAGAATCCTGCACGTCTGCATGTAAATTGAGGAAAGGCCCTAAGCGCGTATGCACGTCAGCACGCATATGCGATTTCATTGGACCAAAGGCCCTTAGCGCGTGAGCGCGTCTGTGATGTGAGGCGCGCGGGTGTTTCCCTCATTACACGTGATTACAGAGCACATGTGGATTTCCACCAATCGCGTGTGGAACTTCCTGCGCACCCCAGAAATACACGTACCCAGGCCAATCGCGTGTACGCTCACTTCCCTCCGATTACACGCAATGACACTCAGACATGCAGTTTTACCACGTGTGCTCGCATATGCGATTTCATTTGCCCAAAGGCCCCCATGCGCAGCTGTGACGCAACGCGCATGGCCGTAGAGAATGGCGCGTGTAAAAATGAAGAGATACACATCCGAGTGTCAAAGCGCGTAATTGGTGGAAATGGCCTCATTGCGTATGCGCGTCTGTGACGTGTGTATAAAAGGTACATGTAGAACACCATTTCCTTGTACGTGCTTTTCGTGGAGAGCGAGTGGGTGAAATCTGTACTTCTTTTCGGTTCACACGCGATTTACTTCACTGCGTTTCCAGTTCGTACTCCCTGTTACCTCTGACAGCTTTTTCTCTTTTCATCTTTTTCCTGGGCCTGTTTCCTCAAACAGCGTTCCGTACTACTGTTGTCCTGTTTCCTCAGACACCATACAATTCTTCTTTTGGCGGGGGTGTTGCCAACGCGCACACGCGCATATTTTTCACGCTTTTGTTCCTGGCAGACGGTGAGTCGCACACGTATTTAACATCTGTGCTTGCCCCGTGTGTCGTGTACCCCTTCAGAGGTCATTCTAGGCTGCGTGTGACACGCATACGTTCATTTTTGTATTCCTGGGTGCCACAGCATAGTGCAGGTTTATTTTTCCACGCACGTGGTCTAGGAGGGGTTGCGCGCACCTTACTTTGCTTTTTTGGGGTACCTGTGCGTTGCGTGAACCGTCATCTTTCCCCAGGGGTGACATACAGCCTTGCTAGAGCACTAGGGTACGATTACCATCTGGTACCCAACCCCTTTGACCCCCAATTGCCCAGGACAATAGTTCACATCGACTCCCATACGCACAATAACATCAGTGCCATGGCTGGGAGGCGAAAAAGCCGTAAGGGTGGCAAAGGTGGCCGAGCCCCAAGTGGTGGCCGTGGTGGATCCAGTAGGGGACGTGGCCGTGATTTGCAGGGTGCCCCTAGCCCATGTGTGGAGGAGCAGTCAGGGACACCCATGCCCCCCCCCGGTTGAGGTTACCGTGGCTGACACCATCCATGCTCAGCCCTTGTTGGACCAGCCCACTGTGGAACCAGACCTGGCACAGGGTGACTCCATGGCTGACTTCCAGGTCAGCAGGTCTAGGCCACGTGCGCCGGTGAACATTGGTGTCATCAGGCCACGTGGATCAGGGGTAGCTAGGTCATCTGCTGCCCCGCGTAGGCAGGCTGGTGACGCTGCAGGGGCAGCTGCAGCTCCATCCACCCCACCTCTCACACACCCATCCAGGACAGTGTTGGTCCAAGTCCATCATGCTGACATTCCCCCTGACACCATCAGATTTGAGATAATGCCTGCACCAACTCCCATGCTGAGTGTGCAATCCCATGCTCCTGCCCCTAGTGTCCAGAGCGGCGTAGGACACTCAGGATCCCCGCCACCTTCCAAGCGGAAGAGGAAGAGTGCTCGTCCAGTAGAGGCTGATGCCCCAGACACGGCTACACAGTCCGGCCCATCAAGGAAGCCCAGCTTCAATGAGGCCGAACTGAATGCACTTGTAGAGTATGTGTCCGCACATGACCGCGAAATGGTGATTGTTGCAGGATCCAACACCACATCTGCACAACGTCAGGCACACTGGCAGACCATTGCGGACATCATAAGTGCCCTTGGAATCGTGAGGCACACAGCTAATGAATGCTACAAGCACTGGAATTACCTGAAGCGCAGGGCAAAGAATAAGCTGGCCTCAAGTCATGCCGCAACTGTAGTGACTGGAGGTGGGTCTCCAGCAGACGACATAGAACTCACTCCACATGAGCAGGTTGCTGGGACCTACGTCACGGAGGAACAGATCCAAGGCGTGGGAGAACTGGCAGATTACGAGGCATTGTCCGGTGAGTGCACATGCATGTGTGTGTCATCCATGTGCATGGTGTGTGTGGGAGGGCTTCTGTTTGGGTGCCAGGGGAGGGTGTGTGTGCCTGAGTGGTTCGGCTCACCCATGTGCCTCTTCCTATACATTCTTGGCAACAGCATTTGGGTATAGCAGCATCCCTTCGGCCAACATTAGACATCCAGCCCAACACCACGCCAGTTGCCCTTGGAGAGTCATCTTGCAACAACACTGTTGCTTATTTACCTCTGTTTATTCAGGCAGATTGTTTGCATACCACCACTTTTACTAGTCATTTCTCAGTCCTATTGTCACATGTCTGACATGGCTATGGTACAGTGGACTGGCTCAGTTTCGTGGACATGATTAGTTTGGACATGTCCCTGTGCTATAGGACCATTTTTGACTGGCAGCTGCAGGTTACCATTACAATGAAAATAATCAATTATATGAACAAACTGGACTGAATGAACAATTGGTGACCTCATCTCCCTCTTCACTTCATGGCTAGGGTACATGCCATCTGTGTGATGGCATGTGTATTTGACCTGCCAATCACTGGCCAATGTGTGATGCCACTGCTAGGCAGCATGTAGCAAATGTGTTCATCTTCCATCTTGGTGTCATCAATGTGTGCCAAATGCCTCCCCATCACACGCAGTGACGCATGGGAGTGTTTTAGTCATGTGGGACATGTGTCAATCAAGTACTGTTTCTGTAGCCTCTCAGCCCTAATTGTGTGCCATAGAGCTAATGCCTGTTTCCATTTGTTTTCTTTTATGTCTTTGCAGGGGAAGACGCACTTGATACTGCTGGGGTTGTGGAGATGGTGCAGACCCAGGAGGGGTCTGAGGGCCGACCGACCACTAGTGAGGGACGTGGTGTGGTGGTGGGTGAGAACCCACAACTGCTGCAGGTTGTGCTCTCAAGGGGTGTCTCTGGCTGCACCTCCCCCGAGCTGTACTCAGGTGTCGATTCGGATGATGAGACCTATGTGCCGTCACAGGTGAGTGTTCCTGGGAGGGATTCTGTTCTGTCCGACCCACCTGCACCAGGGTTAGAACCCTCAATGGGGATGTCAGTGTTGGCAGGTACGCCTTTGGTGGTTACGGATGCAGGGTCACACTCTGCGACATCTGATCCTGTTCCTGGGTCAGCAGATCAGAGGGGGAATGCAGTCCTGCAGCCTCAGGCAGTGCCAGCACACCAAGGCGCAGTTCGCCTTGCCCGAGACAGGTGTGGTGCCCGCCGACATGGCAACCCAACAGGCAGCATCATCAGAGATGATGGCTCAGGCCATGGATAGGGTGGCCACTTCCATTGTCCCCCCCGAAAGGCTGATGGAGCGACTACAGCAGGCAACCGACTCCATCTGCCAGTCACACAGGGAGGACATGTTGGCGTCCGACAGGGACAGGCGGGCGGCACTGGCGACTCTGCAGGAAGCCATCTCTATAGAGTCCCAGGGCCACAGGGAAGCCCTGAGGCTGGAACTCCTTCACCTCAGGACGACTCTTGTTGAGCTTGAGGCTTCAACAAACCTAAGGACAGAACAGCAGCTGGAGCGTCTCACCCGTACGCTCTCAGCTGAGATGCAGGCAACTAGGGCGGAGGTCCGGGCATCCCGTGAGTTGTTGCATGGGGACCTCCGCACACTTATCCTCCAGAACGAGACCTACCACACCCGCATGCTTGCAGCCATGGAGGAACAGACTAGGGCTTTGCGTGGGCTGCCTCCCATAGTGCCACCACCTCCTGATGCAGCTGCAGAGGGTGAGGATAGCGACAGCAGTGATACTCCCACAATAGGGTAGCCGTGTAGGCCATGAGCCCATGGAGGTGTTTTTTTTTCGCAAGATCCACACAGGTGGGTTTTGGTGTGCACCCTGTCCTCAGACCTCCTGGTTGGCCTCCCCAACCCCCCCCCCCCCCAGGCCCATTAATGGCCATTTTTGATTTTTTTTTTTTTTGGGACAGTGTGTTGCCTTGTGTGGCTCTCGTGGGCATACGCTGCATTGTGGCTGGGCACATGCAGGCTTGTCATGGATTTGGTTCAGATGCTTGGGTTTTTGTCACACACACCCCCCCTGCTTCCCGTTTCCATGGGCTTGCAAAGGGTGTACCCAAGTGACATTGACGTACATGGTGACATTGGACTCCCATGAGCTGTGTGGGCAGTCTGTAGTCAATACTGTGTATACATTCATAGTGCATATTGTTGTTGTATTGTACACTGCGTGGTGTATTGATATGTGCCTCTGCATCCATCTCATCCTCCATATTTGCAGGTCCATTCCTCATGTCTTCACAATGCGGTCCACCTTGGAACTGGAGTCCATGTTGTAAGCAGTGCACCTACACTCTTGCGCGGCGCTAACACTGTATACTTGGAAGTGTTCGGAGGGCTGTCATCATCAGGTGGTGAGGCTAGCTAATTTTTAGGTCTGTAATGTCATGTTTAAGGTAGGTTGGAGGTTGTGTAGGTGATTGGTATTCTTGGTAAGTATTTGGTAATGTGGGTTGTAGGTCCTGCATTACTGTGAGCATTTCATGTGTGGACATGTTTCCATTAGGGACACTGTAGCTGCTGACACTTGGGGCATGTTGTGGGGATTCATTTATTTCCTCTCACATTTCATGACATGCCATGGTGTGTTGTGTGGCCGTGCCAGGGAGGGGTGGGTGACATGGCACTGTTTTCATGTAGTATTTTGCAAGTGGGTATTCATTTCTGCAGCATGGAAGTGTCTTTTCATGACACTGCATTGGTGGTGTTTGTGTAGGTAGGGATGCACACATTGTGACACTTCCACATGAACAATCTCAGGCTGCTATGGTTCTGACAGTTGACAGTCCCTTTGTTCGTCTTAATTGTCAGGTCGAGTCATGATTGCTTATCAGATGGTATGTGCCAGGCCTGTGTGCACTCCACTGGGGTGTGATTTCTATGTGAAGTAATTAGCCACCAGCTGCGTACGGGCTGCCTCACCCCGTGCCCTCTCCCCTCCCATGCGCAGCGGGTGTGCATGTGGTTGGGGATGTGGGGGCACCACCATGTCCACGGCCAGGCCCCGGCGTGTTGCAACATTGTGCAGGACATATGCTGCCACTATGATCCTGCACACTACTGGGGACGCATATAACAGCTGCCCGCCAGAACGGTCAAGGGAGCGAAAGCGTGACTTGAGCACTCCGAATGTGCGCTCCACTATGCCCCGGGTTGCAATATGGGCTGTGTTGTATCTTACCTCTGGAGGCGTGATGGGGTTCCGAATTGGCGTCATCATGTGGGTGCTCAGAGGGTAGGCACTGTCCCCTGGTGAGGAGGTGATGGGTATCATTAGTGGGGTAGTGACATAACTCTGCATCTGACATGCATGCATGTGCAGTGGCATTCATACTCACCAAGCAGCCATGTATCGCCATGCCGCCCAGCTTCTAGGTCCCGGCTTAGGGTAGACATTCGGTAAATGAAGCTGTCGTGGGTGGACCCTGGATAGTTGGCATATACTGAGGTGATGATTCCCTTAGCATTACATACTACCTGCACGTTGATGGAATGCCAGTGCTTGCGGTTCCTATAGATGTGCTCAGATGCCCTGGGGGACGTAGTGCCACATGGGTGCAGTCAATGGCACCTAGCACTTTTGGGAATTGTGCCACACCGTAGAAATCGAGGGTGGCAGCCTGCCTTTCTGCAGGTGTCCTGGGCAGGTATATGTGCCTACGGACTGATTGGCGTGCAGTGATGATGTTCAAGACCTGGTGTAGGCAGCGTGACTGCGTGACCTGTGACACCCCACCCACTATGGCACTTGTCCGCTGAAATGATCCTGTGGCCAAGAAGTGCAGTACATTGAGGACCTTCTCCAGGGGGCTGAGTGCTTGGGAGCACAGGGTGGGTGATGTGAGGTCATCCTCCCACTCACTGACCAGGTCCAGTATTATGTGTGGGGGAAACCTGAACCTCCCATACACCTGGTCATCAGGCATCCCAAAAAGGCTGGTTCTGGGAGTGAAAATTCGGGCCCTCACTATCCTCCTCCTCCTCCTTTGGTAACCCACGGCCACTGCTGCTAGGAATGGTATATTCATCCTGGCGTATGAGCTTGTTTGTTGTTTGCGCGCACTTTTATGCTGCGCGGGTCGACGTACGCCTGCTTCATGCTGGCGTACGTGTCTCAGGATTGGACCATTTATTTTTCGGCACGTCGTAGGCAAACGTGTGAATCTTCCCGCCCACCCCAGGAATACACGTAGCACGCTCTCACAGGCACAGTCGCGGGTAAATATTCCTGCCCACCCCTGGAATACATGTACCCCACTCTCACAGTCCCAATCGCGTGTGGAAGTTCAGGCGCACCCCGAAGTACACGTACCCAGGCCAATTGCGTGTGGAACTTCTCGCGCATCCCGAAGTACACGTAAACAGGCAAATCGCATGTGGAAGTTCATGCGCACCCGGAAGTATACGTACCCAGGCCAATCGCGTGTGGGACTTCCTGCGCACTCCGAAGTACACGTACCCAGGCTAATCGCGTGTGGAACTTCCTGCGCGCCCCGAGGTACACATACCCAGGCCAATCGCGTGTGGAACTTCCCGCGCACCCCGAAGTACACGTACCCAAGCAAATCGCAAGGCTGGGGGGTGGGGGTGCAGGGGGACATGAGTGGGGGCCTGGTGGAGGCTGCCCCTGCACTGCTGGGGGGTGGGGGTGCACGGGGACATGAGTGGGGGCCTGGTGGAGGCTGCCCCTGCACTGCTGGTGGGTGGGGTGGTGCTAGACATGGGTGGGGGCCTGGTGGAGGCTGCCCCTGGTGGCTGGGGGGTGGGGGTGGTGGGAGACATGAGTGGGGGCCTGGTGGAGGCTGCCCCTGGTGGCGGGGGTGGGGGTGGTGGTAGACATGGGTGGGGGCCTGGTAGAGGCTGCCCCTGCACTGCTGGGGGGGTGGGGGTGATGGGAGACATGGTGGGGGCCTGGTGGAGGCTGCCCCTGGTGGCTGGGGCATGGGGGTGTTGGTAGACATGAGTGGGGGCCTGGTGGAGGCTGCCCCTGCACTGCTTGGGGGTGGGGTGGTGGGAGACATGAGTGGGGGCCTGGTGGAGGCTGCCCCTGGTGGCTGGGGGGTGGGAGTGGTGGTAGACATGGGTGGGGACCTGGTGGAGGCTGCCCCTGCACTGCTGGGGGGTGGGGGTGGTGGGAGACATGAGTGGGGGCCTGGTGGAGACTGCCCCTGGTGGCTGGGGGGTGGGGGTGGTGGTAGACATGGGTGGGGGCCTGGTGAAGGCTGCCCCTGGTTGCTGGGGGGTGGGGGTGGTGGGAGACATGAGTTGGACATGAGTGGGGGCCTGGTGGAGGCTGCCCCTGCACTGCTGGGGTGTGGGGGTAATAGCCCCCACTCATGTCCCCATGCACCCCCACCCCCCAGCAGTGCAGGGGAAGCCTCCACCAGGCCCCCACTCATGTCCCTTATTACCCCCACCCCCCAGCAGTGCAGGGGCAGCCTCCACCAGGCCCCCACTCATGTCCAACTCGTGTCTCCCACCACCCCCACCCCCCAGCCACCAGGGGCAGCCTCCACCAGGCCCCCACTCATGTCTCCCACCATCCCCACCCCCCAGCCACCAGGGGCAGCCTCCACCAGGCCCCCACTCATGTCTCCCACCACCCCCACCCCCCAGCAGTCAGGGGCACCCTCCACCAGGCCCCCACTCCTGTCTCCCTGCACCCCTACTCTCCAGCAGTCAGGGGCACCCTCCACCAGGCTACCACTCCTGTCTCCCAGCACCCCCACCCCCCAGCCACCAGGGGCAGCCTCCACCAGGCCCCCACTCATGTCCCCTATTACCCCCACCCCCCAGCAGTGCAGGGGCAGCCTCCACCAGGCTTTCAGATCTAATGGTAAATACACTACTTTGCCATGAATGCCTTTCACCAATTCAGAGGGAGGTAATTTTGCTGTTTTTGGTTGAAGGCGTATTATTGCTTGAAATTGGTACACTGTTTGAATTATGATGTTCTCATCTAAATTGAGTTGTTGCAGGGGTTTTCGTAGTGGTAATAATTCCAAGTTATTTGTGATAGCACGTGAAGGAGTTTGGTTGTTGTCAAGTTTTGTAGTGCAGTAACTGCAAAGTATTAAGGGGTCAGTTATTTCAAATTTGTTTTCTGCTATAAGGTAGAGAGATATTTAAAACCACTTGGAATCTTCATTGTCTTCTATTTTGTATGTTACGTCAATGGTTTTTGTGTTACTTTTATAACAAGTTCTGCGGCAACACACACACACATGGTTTGGTATTTCAGAGGATGTACTTTATACATTTTAGTATTTCTTTTTTGTATGTGTGTAGTAGTAGAAAAAGTGTGTGTGTAGTAGAAGGTTGCCATGTGCAGAATGAGTGCTGGTCTGTTGTAAAGCTATTGCATTTTGTAAGTGGCTTTCACTTCCAAAATATTTTCTTTGGATATGCTTGATTATTTCGAGTAGGTCTTTCGGTGTACCATGTAGAAGAGTAGAAAAGCAGGACTTTTAGCATAGTACAGTTTATAGACTAGATTTCTTATAGTTGAATGATGTGTTGATATCATTTTGATATGATGGAAGGTGCTTTTGCAAATAGGTTCTGAAATGCATGCTAATGAATGTCCTTGTAGTCCTGTGTATTTGCGCACTGGACAGGTATCCATATTTTGCAGCAATTTCATTTTGATTTAGTCTTTGCCTTTCACATACTGATTGAGGAACTGGCGTAAAGATTTGAAAGATTTTTTGGGAATGTTACACATTGACGTGCATGGCCATTTGTATACTGGACATTCTGGTTCAGTGGAATGGAGAGGTTATTCTGAGTTTTCTGGTGATATTTTTGTAAGCAGTGTTTCTTGTTCCATTATGGTATTATACATTTTTTCATAACCTCGTCCACTGCTATGGATGGTAATTGTGTTTGTTTTGTTTTGTTTGTATGTTTCTTCATTAAAATATGGTTCTGTGCTCGTGGTGTGACTCCATTCACCTCCACAGATATTTATGAAGTTATTTTTGTCGACATTCCGTTTATTGAGAAGTTTTTTTTTGTAATTTATAAGTTTGTTTTTTTAGTGTTTTCATTTGGTTTAACACTAAAATTAATAACTTTCTTTTGAGAAGGATTGCACTGTCTATTAAAGCTTATAAGATTAATTTTCTATGGTAGGTTTGAAGGGTTGTGCATGATTTGTCTCCTGTTTTGATAAGACTCTGAGATACTTTTTTTGGTATGGTTACTTGCTAGTATAGCACGATTTAAAGGAGCAGTTTTAGCAGTAGTGGTAGCCGAATTCTTGTTAAGCATTTTTTGTTTCGTTTTACATTTTGATAGAGGAGGCAAAGTTTCTGCACTGGAAGCTTGTTTTGTTTCGCTAAATGACTGTATTAGCTGTTTTGTTTGAACGTTTTGTACAAACTCTGTTAGAGATGCATGCTTATTTTGGACACTTTTATTTTCATTTGCTCTATTTCTGCGTTGCTTTCTATGGACCTGCTTTTTGGTAGGCATTCTTTGGGGTCTGTTGAAAAAAAAGAAGGTATGGGTTGGGCCATTCTGCAATGTATGTGTGCTTTGTGCATGAGTGTCTGAGTATGATGGGAAAGATGTATATGGTGGTGTGTGATTGTGCATTGGGCAGTTACAATTAGGTGGGAAGGCTATTCTTTTATTTGCCTGTTACTAAACTGCGGTTCAGATGAGAGTAGAAAGTGAGCTAGTGGTGAGGAGAAGCATTAATAGCAAACCTAATGGTATACAATTAAAACAGTTCTTTGTCTTGTAGTACTAACATTGTAATGGTTGAGTATGTTATTTGTGTTTAAAAAAAACAGGGATTTGTGTGCCACTCTGCCTGCTAATCTCTGTTTAATAAATGGGGAATTGTGGGCAGAATGGTTCAGAAATCGCTGTTTTTTTTTGGTGCGCAAATTACATGAATGAACCACACAGTGTGTGTGAGGAACAGTAAGAATATTAAGGTAGTATTGTATTTACTCTTTTTTTGTGGAATGAGCAGGTTTCTACGGATATGTTGTTTGTAGTGCAGATGCTGCTGATTTTCAGGAGAGTTTTCTTCACTGCAATTGTAAAAGAAAGAAGTTAGTAATTTTGTGTGTTTATAGCACTGATGTTAATGTAGACGTTAATTTTTATGTTTTTGTGGTATTATTCTTGTTTGATATCTGAACATAGTGTATGCATGCATTTCATTTGACTTGTGCAGCCTTTATATTTTATTTACAATATGTTAGTTCAACATGCTTTGCAAATGAGTAGAATTTTAAGTGCATGACATTCACTTGGTTTTTTAAAGCTGTGTTGTAGATAGCAGGCAGGTTTGGAAGTGACAGTTGATTATAGTAGATGGGAACTATTTCAATAAGTTCATTTTATAGGTAGACATGCCAACAATCAGGAGCCCCAGAGAGTTAGATTTCACCACAGCAATCGGGAACATTTATTTTTCCCATAGGATTGCATAATTATAATATTAATTAGGTGGGAGACAATAAAAAATAGTGTGATTTTTCAATGAAAAATAGGGAGTCTCACGTGTAAATCGGGAGGGTTGGCATGTATGTATAGGCTATGCAGGTTTAGGGGCATTACTCTGTTTATTTGGATTCTTAACAGTTGTGTATGTACTGTGAAAAAAAAATGCATACCTGTAGTTTGTATTCATGCTTGTGGATATGAATGCAGCTGTAAGTACACATCTTGGAGACTTGTAGAATAGTTTTTGTAGTAGGTGCTTTCCAATGATATGAGACTTGTACTCAGAGTGATCAACAGTACATTTGAAGTGCAGAACTCTGATGATGGAGTTAGATGTAGAGGTCTTGGATGTGATTGGTGGATGTTTGTGTGACTGCTTAGCTGTATCCAATGAGGGAATGGCAACGAGAGTGATGTGGAAAGGGTAGAAGGGCTGGCTAAGAGTTATGTGCCGCGTGGACACCGCGGCTGTCCGCGGATAGGACGTACCACATCCAGGGTTTTCCAGCAAATCCATTATGGAAAGGGGACAGTAGGGATCAGCCAATTAGATGTTGACATTGTGGATTTCTGTAGAAAGAGAGTGTATGTAGTGAAGATGGCAGAGGTGGAGAAAGTCAGGGTGTTGGTGCTCGGAGATAGGTTTGCCAATGGTTTACAGCAGTATGCTCAATGCAGGCATGTGGCAAACAATTTCCATGTTAAAGGAGTGGAGGTGGTGTGGAGCGTTGTGCCTGATTGCAATGTAGAGGGAATTCTACAAGTTTGTGAAGATATGCGCAGGATGAACAGTCCTCATGTGGTAGTTTTGCACTATGGTGCTTTCCATTTGGGCTACGTCAGTGCCCCTACTTTGTTGGCAGATTTGGAACAGTTGGTTCAAGCAGTAATGAACATCCTTCCAAATGCGAAAGTAATTTTTTCTGGATTACTACCTAGGGCAATATGGGACAACAGTTCTGTTTTTTGTCCTCAGCAAAACATTGCTAGGTGTGCAATCAATCGAGGCATGTGTGCTTTCATGCTCAGAGGTGGCATGTTTTTCTGTAATAATGAGAATATTGATTTGTGTAATGCTGTTTATTTTGAAGAAGATGGCATTTCCTTATCTTTTTTGGGAAATGCCATGCTGTTTTGGAATGTAAGGGTTGCTTTGGAGAAGGTTATGTGAAGATTTTAGTAGTAAAGTAAGAAGAAAAAACCCCCCAAAAAATACAAAATAACAGGTGTCTGCCTGGGTATCTGCAAAAAAACCCAAACAACCCCCCCAAAAACATTTCTCTTTTCAGAGCTCACCTGAAAGGGGAAATGGGGCACATTATTTAAATTTACATTCACCACGCTCAGATTTTCGATATGTCCGTGGACATGGCGGTATTCTGCGGACAGCGCGTATTACATACAGGGATTTTGGGGTGGAGAGGCATGCAAATGAGAATGAGCGGAGCTATGGATTGGTCAGTAAAGTTTACTGGGTGTGTTGTGTTAGGAGAGATTTTGTCAGAACGTCTTTTCCTGAGAGAAGAACAGATAGCTATGGCTGTGTGTTTCTAAAAACAGATTATCTGGATTTTGGGAGACTCATCGATACATTGGTTGGAGGTGCATGCAGAACATTGTGGAGTAGCTGCAGATCTTGGATTCCCTCATGTGGAAGAGCACTGGCATGGAATGCGTGGAATGAAGTGAATGGACTTGGTACCTCTCTGTGCTACTTTAGAGACAGAGCATCATCCAGACATAATTATAATGAATTGTGGAGGCAAAAGTTTAGGACATGTGTCTGGAATTTCTTTGCAATTTGCAATGAAAGAAGGATTTGAGAAGGTCATGGACATGTTTCCAAATTCCCAAGTAATTTTTTCTCATATTGCGCAAAGAAAAATGTGGCTGCGTTCTTCTTTATTCGTTCCACAAATGGCGAAAGCGAGGCGCAATGTCAATAAGGCTGTTTGTGCCTTTCAAAGAGTTGTTGGCATGTCCTCTTTTCACAATGAAAATATTATGTTTCATAGCACTTACATTTTTCGCAGAGATGGAGTCCATCTTACTTATACTGGTAATCAGATTTTTCTGAGAAATGTACAAAATGCATTGCAACCTTTTTTGGAATTAGAGTCATCTATTTTGCAGTAGATGTTGACGAGTTCAAGTTTTTCAAACACACAAAAACACCACCAAAAGGCTCCTTTCAGAGTCACCATTTCCTCCCAGAGAAAAGTGCATTGGTTTTGCTAGGGCAGCCCCCTAAACTTTTATATGTCCTAGGACTGTCCGCGGACTTAAAAAAAATGCACAGGGCCCTGCACTGTTTAGTTGACAATTCTATTTTTAAACTGTGAAAGGCGGCTCTGAAAAGAGCCTTTTTTTTTGGATTTTTGTTGTTTTATATTTTTTTGTTTTTTACACACGACACACTATGAGAGGAGGGGAAAGGAGGGTAAGGAAGGGACACAAACCACGGGGATAAGAAAGGGCAGGTGGAGAGAGGAAGATGTAGGGTGGGCCTTACTTAGGTAGGTCGCAGGTCTTCTTGTGTTCCTTGACCGTAGTCTCAAAAGCACTTCAAAGACTCCCCCCCTGCAGAGTACTGAGTCACAGTACATACACAATATTGTGACCCTCGAAAGGTAAGGGTCAACCTCATCGTGAATGGCCTGTGAAGCAGCTGGAGGGATGCGCTTTCCCACAGGAGTGTCTCTTGTGGTGAGAGGAGCGGAAACGGAGGATGTAGTAGAGGAACTGAACCTACTACGTTTATCACAAGGTAAAACCTTGCAAATGTCCGCAATGTGGAACGACGTCAGGTGTCGCTTCATGTATGTCATACCAAAGCTGTATGAACCACGTCTCCCACGACTCAGCACCGTTTTGCACTATTTGCAGGTGACCTTGATCCCACTTGCTTTTGGTAGGTTACCATGAATGGTATACAACCGCCATACCCAAGACTCCTGGCGAGTGCTGGTAGTAGGGATTTCCTCGACCTCATTCTCTTCATCCTCTTTATCCTTGTTCTCTACATCCTCATGCATGTTACCATCTGCAGACCCTTGGGGAGGTGGTGGTGGTGGTGGAGGGTTTGGGGGTGGTGCTGAGGCAAATGTAGCAACAGCAGCCATGGATGCCATCAGGGCCATCAGGGTTGATGAGATAATCTCAGCAAGAGCAACAAAAGCAGCAAAAGTCAATCTGCAATAGCCAGAAGTACAATGAAGATCAGCTCTGGCGTGTGGCCTTTTATAGGGGTGGAGGGGTGTGCTTCGCGAAAAGATTGAACACCCAAAAAAGTTCAAAAGTTCGAAAAAGTATGTGGAAAGCCAGGGTCATTGTCTGGGACATGTGCAATGGCGAATTTTTACTGTAAAATAATTTGGATTGTCTGAATAAGTTCTTTTAAAATGTTGGGGAACCGGATAGTGTCCGCAAATTAGGACACACGCTCAGCGTGGGTGCGGTCACATGATGATGTCGGGAACACCTCCGCAAAGGGAATGGGTTTCCGCAGGACACCAAATGCACAGGAACGGTCGTGCGCATGCGTGCGGGTGTTCTACGACAGTGTTCGGGTCCTCAAACAAATTAAAAGTGTGACACAAGTGAGACGGACAGTTACGGAGAGGCGCAATGTTCGCAGGACTTACGGGTGTGGTGCGCATGTGTCTAGATGTTCTGCAAACTGTACGGACAGGTATAGTGTCCTTAGGATACCTCCATTTTGTTTGACTACAGACATCCCAGACACAGCGCGTGTTCTTAGGACAGTTTCAACTTGGCTGCGGATGGTACAGACAGGTATATTGTCCTTAAGATTCCCCCATTTTTTTTATTTACGGACATCCCGAACACCATCTTTGCTGTGAATGGTACGGACAGGTATAGTGTCCTTAGGACATCCCCATTGTGTTAATTACGATAGCCCGGACAGGCATGCTGTCTGCTGACATTTTAACTGCTTTTTTAAAAAAATAGACACAAAGAATTTCATTAAAAGAAACATAATATTTTTTTATTATATACATATACACAACTTATGAAATAGAGGGAGAAGCAGAAACTGATACAAATTCAGGGGAATTAGGGGTTTGGATAGGATGGATGGGAGGGGATGAAGGAATGAAGTCTCATCAAAACATTTTTCTTGGAGTTGGGGGTTTGGGGACAGTTCACTGGTGCATGCAGAGGGGGAACAGGTACATGTGGGACAATGGTATTTATTTTTTTCTTTTATGTGGCCCTCCACAAACTGTTTCAAAACATTGACATTTTTCTTCAGCATGTCTATTTTCTGTTCCTTGCATTGCAGAGTCTTTTCCAATGTGTCTTTTGGTGTAATATGTTCAATGTTTGTATGGTTGGTTAAAAAAAAAAAAAAAAAAAAAAAAAAAATATATATATATATATATATATATATATATATATATATATATATATATATATATATGTTAAGTACACATAAAGTAATGATTATTAATTTACCTATATGGAGAAGTGTCTACCATTATTATCATTGTTTTCAGACATTTCCTCACGTTGAAAATATTCCTCAAGCCACTCCAAAGTACTGCACATTTCTGTGTGAAAAACAAAAATATATTAATTGTAGTTTACCTAATACAAAAAGTTTAGAAACATATAAGAAAAACGAAGTTTACTTACTAGCTTCTGGTAAATTGTGTTCTTATTGTTGTGTACGTCTGCTGTTGCTCCTAGCTGTGCAGTTTCAGTGAGGTAATTATGTTGGAGGCATATTTTTTTTGTTTTGGTATATTCCATTTTAGTACATTTGGTATTTAAATGGATGGTTGATGTGTTACATATATAGGTTCCACTTCTTATCTATTATTACATATAATGTGTTTATATGCTGCTTTTTGAACTTGTGCAGTGTTTATATGACTTTATAGAACAATTTAAGATACTCCCTGAGTTTTTGGGTAGTGTTGCTGTTGTCCGCGTCCATCCGCGGACATTCGCACAGTCCGCGGACATCAAAATCACTAGCTGGGGGTTCAGTATGTTCTATATTACATGTACATAAAGTCAGGAAATCCTAGTAAACATCTATCAAATTCACAATATGAATATGTATATTCAATAAAATACAATTTGATAAAGGAAGGTTATGGTCCAATTGCGCTACTAAAAACCTATGAAATTCAGTAAAAAAAGTGTGTTTAAGGGATGTTATGGTTAGGGTGCGCTACTAAAAACCTATGAAATTCATTAAAAAAACTTTGTTAAAGGGACGTTTTGGTTTTAAGTAAAACCGAAAAACCCCTGAAATTGGGCAGTTATGGTAAGCTAAGCAACCATAACTTGCGTCTCCACCGTGCATTGCTAAGACTAACATCCAGGACATCAAAGATGACATCACAAATGTCATTGATGACATTTTAGTAGGCTTTTTAGTAGGCATTTTGATGTGTCCGTTGGGAAAAGAGAAAGTATGGGTTTCAAAGTAGTGCAATGTATATTCATGTATTGTGAATGTGTGTGAGTGTGCTTGGAGAGCTTATTAAAGTGTTGTTGGATTGTGAGGAGGTATATTAGGTGTGGTTGGGAAGTTTGTGAGAATTAGAGTCTGCAGATGTGTGGTGGCTTAGGGTTAGTGAGTAAGGGAGTGGTGGTGTGATTGAATCTATAGGTACATAGTGCTCTTTTCAGGAAAAGAGTGGGCGTTGCAATGGTGGTGTTTAGATGGGAATGATGCAAAACAATAGGTTAGAGTGAAAGACATGATGGTTCAAAAAGTGTAGTCTAGGGTAATATATAGCGGAACTGTGCTGCTGTAATTACATACATATACATGATACATTAATGTACTTGTTTTGTAGGATGTGAAGGTTAATATTTTTCGTTTCTTGTATTCAGCAATGTGCTTCTTTCCTGTAATTGTAAAAGACAGTTAGTGGGGATATGTGGTAATGGTCAAGTACTTTTATTAAGCCAGGTTGTTGTTTAGGAGGGTAGGAGTGGTTGTTATAAAAAAGAGTTGACATTGCTGGATGTTTAACAATGTTTGTGTTTAGGAACATTTTCATGAAAGTTAAGAAATGCGTATGTGCATTTATAGAAGCTCTGTGTGTAAAGTTTGGTAAAAGAGAAGAAGGTTTGATGACAAATATTTGCAGTATACTTTTAAATGGCAGTTGAATAGTAAGAGCTTAATATGTCTAGAGTATATGCATACTTGCTAACATGATGCATTGTAATGTGTAGGTGTTTATGTAGTACTAGATTGTTGTTTGCTCTCTGCGACTTGTAGTTCCACTTTTCTCATTATGAAACTTGGAGTAGAAGACCCAGATTCTAGAGAAAAAATTAAGACTGCATTAGCAGCTAAAGATTGGAATGGGTTATGTCAGGAAATATACATGCACTGTCAATATATTAAACAGACATGCACTGAGTTCCAATTAAAAAATGGTGTAGAGGGGAGGCGCTGTTGCGTGGTTCCAAGATGGCCGATGCCTGAAAGTGCTTGCATCTAGCAACTAATGCATCCTGAATCATCCTCCTCTTGCGTGGTTGTTACACAACGAACAACAGCAGCATTCGTATCGTCAGAGTGAGCGGCACCATTTCATCTATCATGAGACTGGATTGATGCCCATTTCGGAACTCAGAAACGCTGCAATCTCCTTCTCGGCCACCTGTCAGCTGTCCTACAGTGCTAGTTCCCATATTCAACCTGTGGCATGGCTGTGGGGCGACTCCCAGCCGGGAGAACTTCAATCCTGCTCTCACCCTTGTTGTGATCGGAGTATCCTCTATCCTCCCCGGCCAGGTGAGTATTGCCTTCTCCTTCTTGTCTGCACCTCACAAGCCAGCAGAGGCTCTGCCGCCAGGCATGAGTGCACCATGAGCGGAAGCGCATTGCCCAGGGCATACCACTGTGCAGTAGTGCTCCACTCAACTCTGCGGCCAACGGAGGACTCATATTTGGGCAACCCACATCCACAGGGCCTTATATCCTTGCCACCATGCCTCAACTTGGCCACTACAACTGTCCCACAGCGCCACCTCCATATAGAAGATCTGCTCTCCCAATTTGTGGCCTGGCGCTGCCGGATGCAGGGTGAGCCGCTGGGGTCCTTCTCTAATTTCTCATCATACACTCTGCTGGATGAAGCTCATGTAATACCTGGAGCACCAGTCTCAAAATCACAGCAACACGGGTCACTCTGAATATATGCTTTAGCACCCCTGATACGACTCGGATTACTCAGCCTCTACTTGATTACTGGCAACATTAACCTGATTATGCTGTGTGGCATATCTGCAGATAACCTTCTCCCGGGAGACCTGACACAGCCTGGTCTAGAGGTGTTGATGACACTACTGCTTGGGTCGGCCCCTGTGGATCCTGTCATCATGCTCTATCTAGTTCCTTAAACTTGGTCGCCAGCCTTATACTTTCATCACCTGCTAGATTAACTTGGTGAATATAAAGAAACAAGCCAAAATGAACAAGTTCGCACAACAGGACCAGCCCCCCCCACCTGTTGCAGCCTCATGCTCTGCTAAAATCGATGTAGGAACCCTGAATCAGACCATGCTGGCCTTGAAAAACAGTACAGACAACATGGGTGCTAAGATTGACACACTCACATGCAGAGTGGAAACTTCAGCAATCCAAATTGACAAGCTATGTAGCCGCATGATGGCTGCAGAGCAGTGTATTGGGAACGAGGACAGAGTGGCTTTGCTGCAGAGAGAGGTGGTGTCCCTGCAACAATCGATGAAGCCTGTGGAGTCAAAGAACAATAATCTCTAGGGGAGATCGCGAAGGAACAATATCTTCATTGTGGGGCTTCCCTGAGTTCACTCAGATCGACAACATAGAGTTGTTTGTAGAGAAACTCCTAATGGAAATATTTCATCTCCCGATATATATCACATGTTCCTAGTTGAAAGGGCGTACTGCTACCTCGCTCCAAAGCCACCGTAGGTGTACCAGAAAGACCTGTCATTGCCTGGATACTTAATTACAGGGACAGAGACACTATTTTCAGGTCCACAAGAGATAAAGGTGAATTTCGATATGACTCCGCAATCATCCGACTATTTCTGACTTTAGCCCACAGGTACAGGAGCAAAGAAAATAGTTTCAGATGATTAAAGATAAGCTCAGGAAGAAAGGTGTCTGCTACGCTATGCTTTTCCCCGCTAAACTGCAGATAGTCCACAATGGGAAAACCTGGTTATCGCCAGCCCTGCTTTCAGCTGACCACTTTGCCTCTGAGCAACAGGATCGTATTGAAACCCCAAGAGATCCTAACCGCTGAATCCAGAACTGGCTCCTCTTATTAAATTGCTGTCTGCCCCTCAGTAGAGGGCTCTCACCTCAACCATTTCTTCTGGGTCGACATATCGCCCCTTCAGACACAATACTATACAGCTCTCCCCTCACACCAGTGGTTTAGAGAGGGGCCATGCCTACTCTACGAAAGGGGAATCATAATTTAGTTGCTCGTCCCCCAATCTGTGACGCCGCGGCCAGTTCCCCATTTGTGCAGTCACTGTGTCTTGTTCATTCTTGGTCTGGGTTTAACTGGGCAGTGGCAGGGTGGGGTAATATGCCAGTATGTCAGTGTTTCTGGCATGGTTGGGGTTGTTGTTTTGGTTTATGGTGCTTACATGATTTCAGTTACCTAATTCGGAAATGTATATTACATGGTTATGCTATTTCCTTGAGTATGACACATTGGGGGGGGGGGGATTCCCGGCCTGACAGAGAACCCACACCTTCCAACCTTGATCATCTTAACCACAAGAGATTAATCACTTAATTCAATGTCCTGGAAAATAAGGGGGTCACAAGAAGACATTTTGTCTGGTGATTAATCATGCAAAGCTACATAGCATGAATGTACTCTGTTTGTAAGAAACTCATCTCCCCAGGCAGGGAACGCTCTCACTGGCTAGAAGCTCGGGGGGTGCATGGATATGGATCCTCCTACTCATCTCAATCCAGAAGGGTCACAATATATATACATCAGTCACTGAGATTTTGCTTGCACAAGATAAGTGATGAGGAAGGATGATATATCTTTCTCGCTGGCAAATGTCTAAGGTTGAAAATGCTGCTTATTAACATATTTGCACCTAATGTCGATACACCTGACTTTTTCCTGAACTTTGCGGCTATAATTCACACATTTCCTACATACGAAATAGCATTGTCCCTCAACTTGGACCACTCAACTACGACGCAAGTGACAGTACCCAAAACATTTGATCTGGTAGATGTATGGAGATATATGTCCCGGACATCAGGGAGTCCACATTCTATTTGAGATCCCATGGTAGTGCCTCCAGGAAAGATTATATTATATTAACCACTCCCCTGGTTGGTGTGCAGGTGTGACACAGCTCTCCAAGATGTTACTTAGGATCCTTTCTGACAACTCCACAGTCCAGCGACTATTGCTACTAGTAATACAGCGCTGCTTATCCCACAATGGCATTTCCATCCTCGTGCTCTGGAGGATGTTGTGTTCTGTGAGGTGGTCCTGGGGGACATTCAGGAATACTTTCAGACTAACGTATATTACGTCCCTGACTATAGAACAATCTAGTAGGCCTTTGAAGTGTTCATAAAGGGCTGTTTTATCTCAAGGGAGGGGGGTGTCCTTAAATCCCTGAAAGTGACCCTGCTATGATTAGAAAAGGAAATTAAAGGTCTGGAAAAGGGACAAACACTGGGAAACGGCAAATAGAGAGGACAGATATCTGGGGGACCCGGTTCTGGCGTCAAAATATGCAGAAGGCGATAGACCCAGATGCACCCCTGCCTGGATCATCTGAAAGGAAAGGAGAAATGGGGGTATATTGGAGGTGAATGACCCAAGCAGGAATCCTGCACGGGACTCCAACGATATCAATGATATTGTTGTTATTGTTATTGTTATTTTGCATTTATATAGCGTTTTATATACCATTGGTAGGGTCTGAAGGCACTGGTAGGTTGAACACCCTTGGGAACCGAAGTTCAGATCACTAGAGAGAGTAGAAAGAGTCAAAAGGTGCGTGCGAGAACCGGGTATGTGTGCAGCTCGTGCGGAATCCGTGTATTAGCTGCTTTTTAGCAGTAGGTGTTGTGGTTGAGAGATCAGAAGTATGTGTTCGTTCTGGCAGGATTTATCCAGACCAGATGTGGCTGTGTTAGGCCTGAGGAGAACGCCTGGTTGGGGGGGGGGTGTAACCAGCAGTGATTATCTAGAATGATGTGGAGTGAGCGCCGGATGTTGGTATGAGAACAGTTATACTGAATGGTGTCATAGTATCTCTGTGGTCTAGTTGAGTGGTGATGTAAGGAGAGAGTAAGCGTGGTGGTGTGATATGATGGGTTATATTCTCTTTTGAACATTCTCTGCATTCCAAGCCATACTATATACGTCACGCAATTCTATGCGCTCCAGTCCATTCCATGCACTCCTATCCACTCCATGCATCCCAGTCTGCTCCATACACTCCGTTGTGGAGAGGTCTGCTCCATGCAATCTGGCTTGCCCCGCGCGTCCGTTCCGCATGCTGTAGTCCGCCATGTGTACACCAGTCAGCCCCCCACATATACTCTTGTCTGCCTCATGTATGCACTCCTGTCTGCCTCACGCATGCACTCCTGTCTGCCCCACGTATGCACTCTTGTCTGCCCCACGCATGTGCACGCACTCATCCCCTCTATGCACTAATCCCCCCTAAGCAATCACCTCCTCTACGCACTCCCCCCTCTATGCACTCACCCCCTCTACGCACTCACCCCCTCTACGCACAAATCCCCTCTACGCACTCATCCCCTCGACACACTCATCCCCTCTACGCACTCATCCCCTCTACGCACTCATCCCTTCTACCCACTCATCTCCCCTACGCACTCATCCCCTCTATGCCCTCATTCCCTCTACGCACTCATTCCCTCTACGCACTCATTCCCTCTACGCATATTCCGAGACTATTGTAGTCAAATGTATTCATCCCAATTAATGGTCTCTCAGGGGGAAATTAGAACTTACCTTGACCGGGTGGCTTGACACTGCATAGGTGGACCTGTTGAATCGACCTCCCTCTGAGAAAGAGATCCATAAGTTAATTCAGGAATTTTCAAGCAGTAAGGCATCTGGGCCGGACACTAATTCTGCAGAGTTCTACATAGAATATGACAACATTCTTGCTCCTCATCTTTGCCATGAATTCTCCATGTCTGCAGGCCTCCTCCCTGAATTCACCAGGACAGCCATAGTCACACTCCTGTTAAAGCTTAATAAAGTCCCCCTTTGCTCTGCTTCATACAGGCCTCTCTGGTTGATCAATACGGACAATACAATCATTGCTAAACTGCTTGCCAATAGACTCCTCCACTATATAAGTGCCCTGGTACTCCTTAACCAGGCAGGGTTCATCCCGGGTAGATCCATGCAACATCATTTACAAAGACTGTTGTCTCTGATTAATAATTTCAAGGATGAGGTCCCCATCGTGGTTGCGGCCCTCGATGCTAAGAAGGCCTTCAACTCTGTTGAATGGCCTTTTGTCTCTGAAATCCTATGTAAATCCGGTCTTGGTATTCACCATATACAGTGGATTTCGTTGCTATACACTTGCCTGCGGGCCATGATATCTACTAATCAGCTGACTTCAGATAGCATTTTTCCCTCCAGAGGTATGAGACAGGGGTGCCCCCTCTCACCATCCTCTTTGCCCTAATGGTCAAACCTCTTGCCTGCACCATTGGGAAGTTCCACTCTCATAGTGGTGTTATGATCTACTCACATATTTCAACTATCTCCCTCTATGCAGATGCCATGCTTTTGATGTCAATAACTCCAGACAAAATGTGCAGGAAATCTCAACATTTGGGGGATTCCAGGGATTACAAATTAACTGATCTAAATCTGAGCTATTGCCCCTCACCTCAATGATAGGCTCAAAGGATATTGGAACAGACTTTTAATGGGGCCCAGAGGGAATGAGGTATCTGAATATTATGGTGTCCACTTCACCGTATAGACTATTTGAAGACAATTACCTGGCCACCCTTGGGGTGTTGAAGCACAAAGTTGGCATCTGGACCTGCCTACCACTGTCTCAGGTTGCACGGCTAGCTATGGCCAAGATGGTAGTGGTTCTTAAGATGCTATATATTTTTAACACCATCCGACTGATCCCTCGTGCCTGGTTGTGGAAACGTGTACCCTCACTGATGTCAAAGTTAGTCTGGGTGGAGGGACAAGTAAGGATCGCACTAGATATCCTGACGCTGCCATAGCAGGCCAGGGGCCTAAACTACTCAGACCTATTTGTTTACTTCCTTGCCTTTCAAATCCAGTATGCCATATGGAGGTATCACCACTCCATGGAGTGACCACATTTTAAATGTGAAAAAAGCTGTTGCTTGGCCTGAACATACAGATGAATAACTAATGGAGAGATACAGCCAATTTATGTTACGTGTTGGGCGTGGGACCTGGCCTTCTACAGGGCTGACAAGTGAGGTAACTACCATGCTGATTTTGTACTGTTATTTGTCCATGGTTTAGAACTTACACATGAAAGTATCTTTAAAACACAATTTGAGAAATTGGTATTCCACTCAATGGGGGATGTTCTTCATGAGTGTAGGTTCGTCCAATGGACTCCCTTAAGGGCAGAGGCTCTGGGAATGCAGTCTCCATGTTGTTATATTTCAGGTTACTAGAGACTTTCCGGGGGGTGTGGGATGAGTTCCCTGTAGTGCCCACCCCCTCACCACTAGCCCAGTTTTTGACCAATCCCCCAAACTCACTAGTGTGGTATCTACAATATAAAAACTGATTAAAACCCTTCAGCCAGTCCCCCGAATGCCATTTAAGGTCAGATGGGAGGGGTCACTGGACACGCCCCCTACAGAGTCGCAATGGCGGATAATTGGTAAAGTGACCTAGAGGATATCCCTGAACTTTAGATAGCGCCTAATACAGTTCAAATGTCTTCATCAGATCTACCACTCCCTGTTCAACTTCAAAAATACTACCCAGAGAGATCAGTTGCATGCTCACGTTGTAAGGTTGACCCTGCTAATTATATGCACATGGTTTGGAATAGTAAGCACATACAGACCTTTTGGGAAGGTGTCTACAGGGCAATGGCTGGAATGGTCCCTGAATGTCCACATGATACTAATGTGGCCTGGCTGCTGGCATATTTTAAGGTCCCAACAAATGCAGATAGGAAAACTTTAGCCATGGTATCTGCTGTGGCCAGGGCTCTAATAGCCAAAACATGGAAGAAATTGAGACCCCCCTCTATGAAAGAATGGATGTATATGATGGAAATCTGTGAACGGTCTTACATGCTTAGTGGCAATGCTTAGTGGCAATGACCCTGTCTCACAGGGGTGAACACTGTATGAACTAAATTATCCGGGACACTGTAATGCAAAGCGTAGCCACTATCAATGTTTCTCCATGGATGGACACCCTTACCTGCCATCAATGTCTAGTAGACAGAGAGTGTCAGTTGATATGCACATCCATGGCTGTCCTGGTCCTTTGTTGTTTGCTTTTTCTTTTCTCTTGCACATACCCTAATTTCATACTATGCACAAAATAGTAACTGTTTGGAGGGGACATTTTGTTTGGGAGCGTTAGGGAGAGGGACCAAGGGACTAAGTAAGTCGATGTTGTTTACTTATAATAGTTCAAAACCTGAATAAAAAGTGATTTAAAAAAATGATGTACACATCTATGTTATCTGCTTTTACTTTCCTTTATCTAAAAGTGACACAGTGCTGCTATAAAGGCACATATGGATTTTTTTACTTT
Source organism: Ambystoma mexicanum (assembly GCF_040938575.1). Lineage (NCBI taxonomy): Eukaryota > Metazoa > Chordata > Amphibia > Caudata > Ambystomatidae > Ambystoma > Ambystoma mexicanum. Next base: position 835,991,356 of record NC_090935.1, on the reverse strand, counting down.
CATCAAAATGCTTCCAAAAAGAAATATTTTGAAATGCATAGCATTGTATATGTTTATTTGATATACATGTCACAATTTCGAATCTTGAAGTCTAGTCCTGTTTTTTTCTTTTCCTTCTGGGACTTGTAGTTTGAGTTTTAAAATCGGAAATTTGGAATTGGAAGTGACAGAATGCAAAGGAAAAAATGAAGACTTGATAAGCACCCACAGATTGGAATGGGTGATGTTGGAATGTATGCATGTGCTGCCAACATATTAAACTGGTGCACACTATCAGTGTCACTTCACAATGGTCTACCCACTGCTTCATGTGAGCAGGTGTTGAATGCTGCAATGCATGGTTTTGTTAGAGTGGTTACAAAAGTGAATATGCCTATTGAGAAGCTTATTAAGCAGCAGGAACATTCTATATGACATGGCCTGCGTAGCGGCTGTGCATTTATGGTTAAGTTGCTAAACCCATGGGCAGAGCACTTTTTGGGGAGCTTATAACTTTTCTCCCCCTGAATGAATCCTCACCAAACTCTGCAAAAACAAGTATATGTACCGCTCTGGGTTTGGTGAGAGGGGAGAGTGGGGGGCAAAGTTAGAGGGGGGCCTAAAATTATTTTTTGTTTCCCTAGAGTGAATGGAAATAAATGTGCTCATGCCTACAGCCCAAACCGCTGGATGGATTTTCACCAGGAGGTGGCGGCTTGGTCCCGAAAGCGTGCTTTTGTAAATTTGGTGAAAATCCATCCAGTATTTTTTTTTTCAAACAGGAAAAATATAGGTAAAAGAAATTAGTGATATCTGGCTCCGCTCCACTGACCCATTTCCCTGTTCGGTCAGCGGACAGGCATTCGATTGGTCTAGAAGGTGACGTGATGTCTGCAGACATTGGACGTGCCCCCTGATTGGATGGTGAAAAACGTGAAGTGCATCAGATTTTTGGAAACGCCGCCATGTTGCATTGCGGTAAAGAAATTTAAAAAACAACTTTGCACTTGCCAAACTTATCAAACAATCTCTGGAGAGGTGAAGGGTGATGAGGATTGGATGGGATATGGCCATAAGAAGCCAAAAAACAGGTGTTTTTCACCCCAAAAGTGGGCAAAGAGTCCAGATGTTCGGGAGCAGTCCTGTGAAGTTCGCAGACACTTCAGATGTTCCGGGACATACGTGCCTATTTCTGCATTACTGGGTTGGTGAAAAGCAGTTCTTGGACGGCTTACAACTTTGGCGCCACTCAATGAAAATGCATGACATTTTGGAATGTTATTCTAGACTTGATTCTGAATGGTTTCAGAAAGTGTGGAGCTGTTTTGTCAAGAGGGACCACATTTAGAGGGAGTCCCTCAATATTGTAAAGGTTTATAAATGTGGTGCCGTTTGACAAATCTACACAACATTTTGCAAAAAGATTTAGATCTAGATATAAATGTTTTGTTTTAAAGTTTGGTGGGATTTTGTCAGGAATGGGCTAAATTAGAGGGGGTCTCAACATTTTTAGATGTCTTATAACTTTGTTGCCATTTGATGAATGTGGACAAAAATGTACAGATAGATTATAGACCTAACCTTCAATGTTTGTGTAAAGTCTGAATGGATATTGTCAAGTGGGGGCTAAGTTATATGACTATTGTATGTACATACATTTTTACACTTTTGAACAAATAAAACATGGGCTAATTTCAAGAAACATTTGTGATGTCATCTTTGATGTCCTGAGTGTTAGTTTTAGCAGTGCACATTGGTGGTATGAGTTATAGTTGCTTAGCTTGCCATAACTGGTGAATTCCTGAGGTTTTTTGGTTTTACTTGTAACCATAACATCCCTTTAACAAAGTTTTTTAATTGAATTTCATAGGTTTTTATTAGTGCAACTTAGCCATGATGCCCCTTTAACATAAGTTTTTCATTGAATTGTGTAGGTTTTTATTAGTGCAACTTAACAATAACTTACCTTTAACAAAGTTTTTTCATTGAATTTCATAGGTTTTAATTAGTGCAACTTAACCATAACGTCCCTTTATCAAGGTATTTTCCTTGAATATGTAAATATTCAAGGAAAAAACTTTAGTTGGAGGGACGTTAAAGTGAGAACCTAATGCAACAACACCATGGAAATTCAGCTAATGCCACCTTAGCTTTGCGCCCCCTGTTGCACAGACTATGACCACAAAGATGACATCACAGATCACATCATTGATGACATCACCAATTACATGTTGTATGAGAACAATGATGGCATTACAAATCACATCACTGATGACATCGCTGGTGACAACACTGAATGCATTGTATCATCAATAATGGAATTAGACACAACATCATTTATAAGTTAGCTCATGTAAACTTTGATCACCGTAATAACAATTTAGGCCGTAGACTTGGCCATGACAAATGCTGGGTTCAGTGGCCAGCACCTTAGGCCATAGCTAGTGGTCAGTTAGTGTTCAAAAATACCACTGTGCATGGTTAAAAGCCATGCCTAGTAGCCTCTGCCTGTTTTAAAATATACAGTAGGCAACATTGAAAGCTGTAGTCAGTGGCCATGGCTAAAGGTCATAGCTAGCGTCTATGAATATGTCAGAATATACAGTCGGCGCAGCCAAAGGCTGTTGCCACTGACTATTATTGTGTTAGAGACCAAGGTTAGTGTCTGCTTAATGTATATAATATACAGTGTGCACAGTCGAAGGCCATGGCTAGTGGCTGGTTAGTTTTGTGTAATACGCACGTGCAAAGGCTAACACTTATTGCATCTTTTTCTTTTAAAATGTACACTGGACATGGTCAAAAGACATACAGACTGCTTAAGGTCAAAGGCCATGGCTAGTGGCCCATTTATATGTTACAATATATAGTGCTGACAGTCAAAGGTTGTGGCCACTGACCCGTATTATGCTAAAGTCCAAGGCTAATGCCTGTTCATTGTCTATAATATACAGTGGACTCTGTTGAAAGCTGCATTCACTGCTAAAGGCCAACATCTATGGTTGGTAGCTTTTTAGCATTTTAAAATATTCAGTGGACATGAGGGAAGGTTATGACCACTTTCACATGAATGAAGGCCATGGCTAGTGGCCATTCATGTGTTAAAATATATTTGGCCATGCACACTGATGTTTAATGCCAGTTACTTTGTGATGTCATCAGTGATATGATATATGATGCCATCATTGTGGTCATAGTCTGCGCAACAGGGAGCGCAACGTTAAGGTGGCTTTAGCTGAATACAGTCAAAATAGCAGGATAAAAATGCTTCCCTGCCCCCCATGCCCTTACCAATAAATAGCCCCTTCATCTGTGCCAGCTCCCCCACTCACCAGACAGCCCCCTCACCTCCTCTGTCCTCTCCCCTTCACCCCAGAACACATGCTGCTTCTGTGACGACGTTTGCATCGAGATGTTGGTTATTTGCGGCTATAGTTGAGGTTACATAAAACTTTGTGCAGCAAACTCGGACCCTACACCCCTTCCAACTCCCAAATTGCACTCAGTGCCCTCTGTCCATCCCCCCACCTCTACACTGATGACATGTATATGTTTTCTGACTTACAAATAGCTTTTTACTGTGATTAATTTTCCCATAACATCAGCTATAGCCGCAAATATAGGTTGCATCGAGAGAAAAACAAGATGACGGTCATTTCATTTCTGAAAACCATGTTCCTGCAATGCACCAAGGGAGTTATAACTATAATTTTTGTGAGGACAGGGGCACCGACCTTCCCCATCAAATTTATAAATACCCACTGCATGGAATAACCCGAAACCACAAAAGGATCGCAGTCAATGCTTTGTGCCCAAGTTGTTTCAGACCTGGTCCAAATACGGCAGTGGTTTAGGCTGTGTACTTTGGCATAAATTGACCTTTTTTTCTATTGGAAAATGAATGGGACGTAGGCCGCACTTTTGGAAAAAAAGAAAAAAATAGATTCTTAATAACCTTTTCATTTTTTTATGAAACCTTCCAGTCTGGGGGGGCACAGACTTTTAATCACTAGCTATCACCACCCTATAGTTTATATATATATATATATATATATATATATATTTGTGAAAGAGTTGACGAAAATATGTTTATAATATAAGCATACCTGTACTATGTCTTGTTGGATGCAGATCTTGTTGAATCTGGAAATAGAAATCTTGGACAGTTTCACGTCGTTTTTGATGCATATGCCTTTGATTAACAGGAGATATGTACTCTCAGAGTTCAAGTGTACATCTGGAGTGTTAAACTGAGATGACAAGGTTAGGTGTAGAGGTTTTGGATGTGATTGCTGGATGGACGTGTGACTCTTTGAAAGCAGCCAATGAGGGAGTGTTGATAACATGAAAGAGGAAAGGGTAGACGGGCTGCCCCTGTGTTACGAGGTACACAGACACCATGGTAGTCCACGAATGAGACATGCCAAATCCAGGTCCTTTGAGGATGCCTGACATGGAAATAGGACTGTGGGGATCAGCCAATTAGGTTTGCTGAGTGTGGTGTACAAGAAGAGAGGGTAGCAAGAGTTATGTTTGCAGGAGCTGTGAGAGCAATGAAAATAGCTATGGCTATGTGTTTGAGAAGGCAGAGTGTGTGGATTTTGGGGGACTCTTCAATTCAGTCATTGAAAGTGCATGCTGGAAATCATGGCATCCTGGGAAGTTTTGGATTGACAGAGGTAGAAGATTTGTGGAATGTAGTTTGTAGCTTAAAATGGGCAAGCTTGTTTTCATTTTGTGAGAGTATGGCTCAAATAAAATTTCCAGACATTGTAATTGTGCATTGTGGAGGGGACAGTTTGGGGTATGTGACTCCAGTATATTTGCAGGTTACCCTGAAGGATTTTTATAAAAAGGTTAATGGAACTGTTTTCTTCTGCCAACATTAGTTTTTGTGAACTAAATCAGAGGCAAACATCGAGATGGTCAACAAGCATGTCTAGTCCACAAATGGGAAGAATCAAGACAGCTTGTCAATAAAGCTGTATCTGCTTTTTGATGTGCTGCAAAAATGTCATCTTTCGAGAATGACAATATAAGGTCTAACGGTGTGAATTTTGTTTGTGAAGATGGAGTTCATTTCACAGATGTTGGAAATGCAATTTCGCTATACAATGTTAGGAATGCATTGAAAAGTTGCCTGTTAGAAAATTGCAAGGGAAGAAGTAGAGTGTACAGTACTACTGTAAATAAATGAAAAAAAGAAAAAAAAATTATGTTTACAAACCACCATAAAAAAGTTATTTTCAGAGCCACGACTAAAGAATTAACAACTAAAATTGAGTTTACACTTCCACCGACCCCTTTGATTGGCCGCAATGTCTGCGGGCACTATGCCAGTCCACAGACAGCACGTGCCACATCTGGGTCTTTTGATGCTGCCTGGCATGGAAATGGGACTGTGGAGACAGCAGACAATCGTGATGTCCACAGACATCGAGGGATCAGCCAATCAGGTTTCCTGTGTGTGGTGTACACTAGGAGGGGGCTAAGCGAGCTATAGCCCTGGGTCTTTTGGTTGTAGCCCCGGATAGAAACTCAGGGACTACAACAAAAGGCTATAACTAGCCCCGAATCCCGCCAGTCCCGCCATTAGCTTAGTCCCGATATTTTCTAGACCTAGTAACACCCCTGGTAGCAGGAGTTTTGTTAGCAGGGGTTGTGAGAGCACTGCCAATGGCTATGTGTTTGAGAAGGCAGAGTGTATCGATTTTGGGGGACTCTTGGGTCCATTGGTTGAAGGTCTATGCAGAGCAGTGTGGATTGATGGATAATCTTGTATTCTATGAATGTGAAGTTTCATGGTATGGAGTGTGAGGAATGAAGTGGGTGCACTTGCTCCCATTTTGTACAAAGATGGTTCAATTGAAACATTCAGGCATTATTATTTAGGTTATGTGACTGGAATTTCATTGCAATTTGCAATGAAGGAGACATTGGGAACTCGAAACTAAAATTCCTGCATTGCTCAGAGACAGATGTGGATGCGTTTGAGTTTATTTGGTCAGCAAATGGAAAAAGCGAGGTGCAACATCAGTAAAACTGTGTGGGCTTTTCTGTCAAATGTATGCATGACATCTTTTCATAATGAGAACATAACATTGTATATTGCCAACATTTTTCTGAGAGATAGAGTTCATCTAACTGATATGGGTAATCAGATTTTTTTGGAAAACATTCAAAATGCTTTGAAGCAGTTTTTGTGAAAGTTAGAAGAAATAATTAAGTTCAGTAAAATGTTCCTTAGTTCAGTTTATAAAAAAACAAAATGAAAAAAATACAAAAGCCAAAAACGCTTCCAATTTATTAGATGTCTGCGCACTATGCAGGCTGCGCAGTGGCCTGTGACCTTTTTCACTTCTATTTTTTAACTGTGAAAGGTGGCTCCTAATAGTATTTTTTGGGCGTTTTTCAATTCTTCACACCATTGAACCCACGTCTACCAAATGTTGCATGGATTCCTCTTTTGTCTGTGGCAAGATCATAGTCTCTGTTTGGATGCAATAATATGATATGCAAAACCTTTTTGGGATGTTTGTGTGTATGTTTGTACGGCTATACAAATCCACACGTTGAATCCACTGCTAGAAATTTTGCATGGATTCCTCATTTGTCTGCTTTCGAAAGTATTATATGCAGTACCCTTTGGAAACACCACACACAATTAAGACTACACGTGACAGTACAAATTCACCTTTGGTACAAGCCTGTACTACACAGTAAAGTGGTAGCGATGGCTGAGCAGCCAGACTTATCTCAAGAGTAAAGTGATCAGTATCAATAGTTACACAAAGGACAGCAATTACTATGAATCAAACAAACACTGACTCAAGGTTTCTGAGTAAAAGAATATACATTTATTTACACATCAGTTATAAAACATTTCTCTATTATCAAGCAGTTGAAAAATTACAATATTAATACACTACACCACACCCAATAGATTCTGGACAAATTAAGCTCAAAATGAAGTTTGAGCAAAATGGCACTCCAGCAATTTAAAAGGGAGGGAAAGACAAAGTTAGACAAAAGTTGAGCAGCACCAACAAGTAAGTAAGCAGGGCAATCTAGAAAAAGGAACTACAGTGAGGAAATAAATCAAGAGGCCTGGACCAAAGTCAATGGACCAAAGTCTTTGCAGAGGATGCCACAGGTCAGGGTTGTTCGCGGTTAAGTCTTTGCCAAGAGTTCAGAACGAAGTTGGTCAGACGAAAAGTTACTTTAAAGAATAGAGAAGAAAAAGCCCTCGGATTGGCGAAAGATTTCAAACACTTTCACCGTGGTTGGACGAAACAAACAACCGGGTTAGCACAGTACCTTTAGGGCAGAAGAATGCTGTAGCTGAGGCAGATGTTCCTGGCAGGTCCTGCAGGCTCACGGTGCCTGAAGTGACTGTCGGACTGACAAGAAGGAGGAAGACAGGAGCGTCCTGCCCTGCCCAGGGAAGAAACCAGCAGCGGAGCAAAGCGACAAATAAAGGGTGCGCTTCTTAAAACCCAAGCAGGGTCTGATCATCCTGGCTATCCAGTTCACTGTAGCTGTGCACAGCAAATTCGACCAGAGGAGGGAGGCCTGGCTTGCAGTTTGGCGAACTGGTTGTTCCCGACAGCTGAAGGGGAGAAGATTCTTTGTAGATCTTCTGTGTCGTCAAAGTTTGGAGGCCTCTTCTGTCAGCTTCTCTTCAGTTCTCTCAATCCAGTGGTGACTCTGCCTTCTCAGTCCCAGAGACCTGCTTTTTATGCAGTTTTCCCCCATTCACACAGCTTGGCTGTCAATCACATAGCAGGGTGGCTGTCCTGCGGGACAGTCACCCAGCCAATCAAACAGGAGTGTGACTTGGGTTACCAAGGAAACCCATGGCAGGGGTCCCAAAAACCCCTCCCTCACATCCTGCCTACCCAGACTTTCAGGCACCTAAAGAGGGCTTCTGTGCAGAAGCTCACCAAAAGTCAGCAAACAAAGGGACCAAACCTGGTTTGGCACGCAGAGTAAAACACGAGAAAGACCTTTACAAAATGAAATGGCGAATAAACCCACCGGAACCAAATAAAAGTAAATGGTCCAGAGGATTTAAGTTCAAGGCTACTAAGGTAGCCTAAAACAATACCAAGGCTATTTTAAAAGAACCGTGGTAGAAAAAATAGGGTTGTTACCACTGCCACCAGCCAAATCTTAATGAAAAGGGAACAAAACAATGTTCAATGAGAGACAGACAAAAAGGGATAACTATTAATCCTTTCCAGAACTCTATTTAAGATTTGTTATGGGTCTGTGAGTTTTAAAAGCGACTAATAAAGTCAATGGCAACTTTACAAGTTCTTGGAGACAGTAGTCAGTCCCAGAAAATGGAGTCGGAGATGGGAAGTCAAAAAGACAACCCTGTGTCACTGCACTGAAGCTCATGTGTAACACACAGTAAAAAAGATGATGCCTATGGAGTAGGTGAGGCTCCACAGTCTATGAACACAAACATGTTAAACACACACAGCAAAACACATGTAAGAGTGGGAAAAAAAGGCTCACACTCTTACCAGGTGAAAGAAATAAATCCTAGAAATCCAGCAAAGCTGCTGAGGGACTCAGTAGGTAAGGGTAAATTAGCCATTTTGGAGAATTCTCCCTAACAGTCTGGGGCAAGATTGTAGTCTATTTTTGGATGCATAGAATTCACTCCGTAGATAACCTCCTTTACTGATGCTCACCCTGATTCACTACAGTAGGTACCATAAAGAAAGCGACATTTGGAAAAATGTCTGACACAAAATGCTTGATGTGTTGGTTATTCCTTTAGAATGCATTACTACTGTATAGAGTTCATAAGTGTTTATTGAACCTTTTTTAAAGGGAATTAAAAAAAGAAAATACACTAAAATGTTTTTTATCATGACACTCCACATATGGGAAATGCAAGGGTACAGTTTACTTAAGTTCATTCACGAGAAAAGAGCACAATCAATCAATCTTTCTTGGACATTTTCTTAAATGTGCTGAAGCCATTAAGTGACTGAAACATGCCACACAGAAAACGAACATCACTTGGAAAAGTTCCATCTGATGCAAAGCGAAAAACAATATCAAGAGCTTCTGAAATGCAACAACAAACAGCAGCACGACTTGCCGACCAGAAGAGCAACTTTCTCCAGGGCAAATGAGATGTCGGAGCAAACTGAAGCAAGACTTTCTGACATGAGGATAAGAGCAACATCCTCCAGGGCACACAAGACTCGAGCAACATCCTCTAGGGCACATGAGACACCACTTGATCAGGACACAGGCAACACTGGGAACCCCAGCTAGTTTAATATAATATAATGTAATAAAATATCATATAATATATGTGTAATTACTGAAAAATTATTACATTTTTTATAACAGATTTCTGGTATCAATTTCAAAATAATTTTTGTGTCCTTATTGTATTTGAACAATCTCTTGTTTCACTAATTTATGCTGTATTGCAGATATTGAAACTAAAGAAAATAAATAAGATACTACGGGCATTGCGTCCTCATATTTTATGAGTGTTTACTATAATGTTTTTGTATGTGAGATTTGCACAAGGTATGTCTATGTGTACCATTTGTGTACAAAGCAACAGTTGCACGAGATTGTCTTCGTTGATCATTTGAAAATACAATCACCATCATTTTAAATGGGACACAGTGGGAAATGAAGATGCAAATGTGATTTGAATGCATTTGCACCTCCATTTTCCTACTCTAGCCTTTTCCGTGCTGACACAAAGGGAATGAGGGGCAGTGAGAGACAATACGTTCTCCACCATGACCTTCTCCGTTTTCTTTGTGCACTTATGTTTTCGCCAGCATTACATTTACATTAAGGCATAAAACACATTGATTCCTATGGAATTCGCCTTGGTTTCACACCTGGTTAAACCATGAGGATTACATAGGAATCTGGTAGTAAAAAACGGTCTGCTGTGTCATGAGACAAAGGGGAAAATGAAAAAGTAAATGTGTGCTTGCCTTATTTTCGAATGTCTGCATCTCTGCTCTACCTCATCAAGGTTTCATTTTGCATGCAGTGTACACCACAGCACCTAAGGTCCGCAGTTGGAGTTCCTCTGCATGCAAATTATATTTGATGTAAACAGGCCCTGAAAAATTGCTTAGTCTTAATTAACTTTGTTAAGATCTACTCGATTATGGAATTCTACCTCATGAATTATACTAGAACCAACGTACATGACTGTCAGAGTTGAGATCACGTGGTAAATTTCCCATGACATATGCTGAATTCACCTTCACCTGTTTAGGTTCCCATCTGGGATCACTACCGTAAAGGAACGGTGGGTTGGAATGTGCATGGGAGACACATGGGGAACTTGCTTTACCTACTTCAAAGGCCACAAAATTGGCTGAAGGGACTCTCTAACAGCCCCTCAACTGAAAACGTTCTAATGTGCTCTGGTTACTGATCCAAAGTGTATGTTTCCGTGAAGACTGTTTTTGCCTGTATGCAATAGGGACAGTGCTATGCAGCTGCTGTTCTACTGCTGACAGCTTCAAACATGTTGCTGATCTGTTTGCATTATCTTCTGTTATTTTATCCGGGTACATTGGCTCTTTTCTTTTTATTCTCATGGTGGGAGGGAGACACATTTGCTGCACTGCCATGTGCCGGCACTGCTGAACGTTCTTAGACTGTTGGCTGCCTTTGTACATGAAGCTTATGGTAACAATGTATACATGCCTGAAAATATTATTTTTTTAGATTAGACATATTGACCTTTTGATTGACATACAGAGTCTTCTTTATCCCGCTGCAGGATATGTGATGGCAAATGATCTGAGAGTATGCATCACCCCAATCATGGACCTGGGTGATTATCTTTCAGAGATGGAACCTTGTGTCTGTTCCTCACATAGAATATCTGTTACATCAGAGGTATTACTTTCCTCTCTATTGGCTGAAACATAGCATTCCCAGGATGTATGTATGCATCCAGATCAATGTATCTACTTGCATCAATAAATTCAGGATGATATGTTTAACTTTTTTCAAACCTACACACTCCTACTAATGAAAATAAAACTACATTTCCTAACCAGGTTATACCATGTCCAATGCTGCTCCAGTGGATTCCTCCAACTGACCCTCCTCCCTTTCATCCACTCCTCCCTACTACCAATCCCTCATATTGTCCCTTAATCTTTGTCCTTCCCCCTTTTGCCATGTATGGTAGTGGTTGTGCCTAAAATGCGATTTCTCTTAAAATCTTTGTTTCCTGTTTTAGTTGTTATTTTGTCCAGATGTGTCTGAAGTTCTCTTGATGAACTTTTGAAAAACATTACAACTAAAATGTAAGATGCAGTTAGGTATCATGCAATGGGATTTCAATCAGTGTGGCAACAATCAAAGTAAGCATCATATGAGCTTTTAAAAATGGGTAAACCTAATTGGAGGCATTGAGGCATAGGTTCTTGAGATAATAATGTGTCAGTGTCCGTACTGGAGGTTTGATAGAAAAACCAACAAATAATCATAGAGTAGATTGTAGTTAGCACACTGAGCAGTGGTGTGAAATCAATAAACACAAGCTGACCAGATGTCTTTGGGTCACAAACACAGGTGGGCCAATTGTATTTATGTTTCTCTACAACTGTTTGCCCAGAGTAACCCCTTGAACCAGGCAGACGTGAAATGGCGGGTGGGGGCGGGGAATGTGGATAGCTGAGGGGGATGGGGGGGATGGAGACAAGACTAATTGTTTGCACGCTATCAATAGGTCCATCCTTTCATAAATTGTCGTATTGATTCAGGATTCTAATGACATTCTCATTTATGACATACTGAATGCACATATGTCACGTTTGCAGGCACACATACTCTATGCAAAGCAGTGCATCTCTATTTGCTTTGTGTATACTTTGTATTACCAAAATCATACATAAAGGAAATTAGGCCCTTGCATCATGTACCAACTTTGCACCACCTGGGAGGTGTGCATACTCAAGGGTGATATTTGGGAGGAGGCAATAGGAGTCCCAATGACCTGACTCACTCTGGGGTATGGTTGTCTGCAGTCTCAAACTGCTTCATGATGATCTTGACATTCCCGTACATAGACCAGCATGAATAGCCCTCAAACCACAATGAATGATGTTTCACAGGCAGATATAGGATAAGTCATCTATTGTTAAAGAGCTTCTTCACATCTGCTGGTCATCTTGGAATGCAGCTGTCTCCTTCCAATCCTGCTTCAGAAACTCACACTGGCTCTGAACCTCTGCCGTCCTACTAATGCAGTGTCTCTCGTCTTCTGCACCTTAAACTGTGTGTATGTTCTGATACTCAGAACATGCTATGCTGATGAATCCCCAGTGGACCTAGTATGCTCTTGTTGAAGTTGTATGTTTGGCCTACTGGAATTCTGCTGAGCTTCGGCGGGTGTCTCTGTATCATCTCTCTGCTCCTATTTTAGCCCATTCATCCTCCTTTACTCTATGGACTGTTACGTTCATTTCTCTTAATTAAGTTGTTTCTGCTTGCTCTGTGAACTTTGAACTGTCGTTCTCTCCATAGCCTCACTCTTGTTTCTCCTTATGCTGCCAATGACTAGTAATACGTGTTTGTTTGTGTGCACTTGTGATGAGTGTCCATCTGCCAGATACTTTTTGCATTTTAAGAGCATTAGTAAATTGATGAAAGTCAGATCTTCTGAACAGTTTGTTTGTTTGTTTGTTTGTTTGTTTGTTTGTTTGTTTGTTTATTTATTATGCTCACCAGACCCAGAGGTAGCAGGGTGCAAGTGACAGGAGGGCTTACAGCTTGGTTACAGAAGTTACAGGTTTATAGAAGTTACAAGAGTTACAAGTTTACAGAACATGGTAGGTCAGTTTTCTTGGCTCCACAGTGGTAATAGGGTACACGTACAAGCGGTAAAATGACAACAAGTCAGCACACTGGCGTAACAAGGCAGCAAATCTGTAGCAGGTACAATACAATACATGCGGTAGGTGCGTGGGGAGAATGCGGGTTACATAGCAATTTCAGTGAGCCATTTTATTGTATTCTTTCTGATTTTGTTGAACGTTAGGTCAGATCTAAGTGCGTGAGGTAAGGAATTCCACAATTGGGCTGCCCTAACTGGGAAGCTGGACCCTCCAATAGTGGACAGTTTAAATCTGGGCACCAGAAGGCAGTTAGGGCTGGTTATTCTAGTTGGTCTAGTAGAATTTTTTCTGGTGAATCGTTCTGTTAATTAGATAGGGGCTTTATTGTTTAAACATTTGTGGATGACGGAGGCCGATTTCAGGTTGATTTTTTCTTGGGTAGAGAGCCATTTATATTTCCGTCTTATTTCAGAAATATGTGCTCTTCTGGGGATATTTAGGGCCGCTCTAAGTGCATTATTTTGGAGCACTTGTATTCTGTTGATGGTTTGTTTTGATGCCCCTATGTATAGGGAATTACAATAATCTAATTTTGAGAGGATAAGGGCTCTGGATAAAATTAGGCAACTGTCATCTGATAGGAATTGTTTCCCGGCTCGAATTAATTTACATGTATAGGCCGTGGATGAGGCCAATGAGTTTACCTGTTTGGTAAAGGATTAGGTCGAATCGAGATAAAAACCTAGTATTTTTACTTCTTTTGCAACCTTGATGGTGTTCCCATCGATGATGAATGCTGAATAGTTAGGGTTGAGTTTAGAGATGCGAGCTGTGGTACCCAGGATGATGAGCTCTGTTTTATCATCGTTCAGGCATAGGCCATGGTTGGCCATCCATGCCTGAACGATGCTGTAGACTCTGTTCACCAAAGCCAGATCTTTCACATAATCCCCAGTAAGTGGTAGGAGAATCTGGGTATCGTCTGCGTAATTGGTGTAGGTGATGCCCAGATTGTCAAGATCGTCAAAGAGTGCCTTGGTGAAGATATTGTAGAGTGTTGGCGAGACACAAGATCCCTGGGGCACTCCACAAGTGATGGGTATCGAGTCTGCTGCCGCTGAGGGCGAGAACACCCTCATAGTCCTGTCACTAAGGAATGACTATATCCAGACTATAGCCTCCTCTGAGAAGTGGGCCGCCGAGTCCAAGTGATTACAAAGGACTTTGTGGTCCACCAGGTCAAAGGCGGCTGAGAGGTCTAGTAGGAGGAGGAATGCTAATTTACCCTCGTCTCTAAGTGAATCGATTTGGGCTTTTAAATCGATGAGGGCAGTCTCTGTGCCATGTTGAGGTCGGAAACCAGATTGGCGGGCGCCAAGGAGATGGTTAGCCTCAAGGAAGTTCTGAATTTGGGTATATGCTACCTTATTTAGTATTTTTAATAAGAACGGCACCGTGGTGATGGGCCTGTAGTTTGTGGGGATGTTAGGGTCCAAGGTTTGTTTTTTCAGAAGGGGGAGTACCCAGGATTCCTTTAAGTTACGCGGGATTGTGCCAGTAGTGAAGGAGGCATTGATAAGTTTGGTGATGAAGGGTGCTAGATCTCTAGCAGCGTCCTTGATCAGTTCTGCTGGGTATTGGTCTCCTTTGCAATTAGAGGGTTTAAGTGCAAGAATAGTTTTCTCTACCTCGAGCACTGAGACCTTCGAGAAGTTGAATCGGGTGAGTTCTTTAGGTTTCGGTACAGGGGTTTTGTTCAGGGGAAATTGTGTTTGGGCTGATAGTGTAGCTTTCTTTAGAGCAATTTTAGTTTGGAGGTTGGCCACTTTGTTGGTTAGTGCCAGCTGAATGTCTGTGCACCAGGTTTTATCTTTAATGGAGTCATCCTGTACTGCAATAGGGGTTTCCAATTCTTTTAGAATAGAGAAGAGCTCCTTCATACTGGATTTAGCTTGGGTAATCCGGATGTTATACGTTTCTTGTCTGGCCAGGGTGATATCCTTTTTGTATTGCGTTGAGATATTTATTAGATTAGTTTTATTTTCTGCGGTTGGAGAACGGTTCCCTACCGTTTCGAGTTTTCTTTTCTGGAGTCTTAGGTTTTTTAGGTGGGGTGTAAACCAGGAGTTAAAATGCTTTTTTGGTTTGCTGTTCCTGAGTTTAAGCAGAGCAATGCTGTCGAGGGCATTGGTCATAGCATTATTGAATTCCTCGACTAGGAGGCCTGGGTTAGAGTGGTCACAATGGTCACAGTGCTTCAAAGGAGACCCTGCCAGTACAATGGGAAGGGAAGGTCACACTAGTGAGGGAAATAATGGCTGTAGCTTCTTTGAAGTAAGGTAGACCCGGAGAGGGAGGAGGTAGAGTAGCCTAGGAGAGTAATTACTTTCAACAGAAGGCAACGCTCTTATTACAACAGGTGAGATTGGTATCTTACAGAAGGCTAGAAATGGACCAGTCTCCTGTTCCAAAATGAATATATAAAGGGGTGGGGGACTAATTGAGTCACATTGGAACTCAAGAAGAAGAATGAGTTTTCAATATTGGGGTACAGTCTGCTCAAACTCCTCAGCCATTGGCGTAAAGATAAAGCTTTCAAAAGAGCGAGCCAGAGCCTCCGCGAACTGCTTGAAATAAATGTTTTGCATGATGTACTTCTGGAGGTCTGCCTACTGTTGATTCACTGGTACTAGGACTCTGCCTGCTATAAGTCACAGTCTTATAAGTACTCTATGACAGCCATTCAGGCTGGGAAGGGCACAAGAAGAGCTTACATTATCTTATGAGGCCATGAATATGGTCACACAGCACTCCAAGAACTAGCCTCTGTACATGGCATGCCTGCTGCTAAGAAACTGTCATCTAGGATTCTGCCATCTGGAATTGGCAGCCATGAAAGCCCTCTGTCAAGCGTTCTGCATGTCAGGGCAAGGAGAAGGACTTGCCTTAACTTCTGAGACCATGGACAGGTTCCCACAGCACCCCAGAAACAAAGAAGCTGTCTGTGGCTCTCTATGGAAATGTGAACCTCTTGGAGCACTTGCAAGCTAAGGCGACCCAAACAGTGCATGTCTGTCCCAAGCTTCTTTGAGCCAAGAGTTTTTACTACTTATTGAATTGCACCATTGCACCAGCTGGGCCACCTCAAACATGATTCAATGCACCGGAATGCACCCAGAAGCCTGTTCAAGGCTGTCAAGCCCCAACAAGAAGATATTCATGTATCTACCGTTGTTCTTTTTGCCTGGACCGTGTTCTATGGGCCTTATTGACAATAAAGATCCCACTCCTTAGATTTTTAAGACATATAATTAAACTTGAGCATTGCTCCAAAGACAATTGATGCATACTCTTATCTTCATAAACAGTGTGAATCGTTCAACGAAAAAGCTGCACATTATGTGGGTTTAATTACAAAAGTAGGTTGTTAGTGTCTTTATACGTTTTTCAGTCCATTTAGTTTGAATTACGTATTGTATTTGTATTGAAGCTTGTTTGGACACATCTTTAATTATGCACCACTGTACTCTTGTTGCTTGGTATGCTTCCTTGGGATCACTGCACGTTTAACAGTAATGATGGGCTGAGTAATAGCCCAGAAAGCAATACTCACCCCTTAGCTCCTGCATAAAATTAATCATTTCATCGTCGCACCATAGAAGCATTTAAATGAATAAATAGAAAAACGAGTACTGAAAGCACACACACTAATTTTGAAGGGCCACCTTGTAAACGGGAAAATCCTGTATCTGAATTGGTCCATGCCCTATTCAAATGATCATATCTCTATTGCCGTAAGGCATGCATCATATTACAAAATGATGCACTCAGGCAATGGTGCATTGGGGAATGTGTGGCGTATGCACCACCTGGAAGGTGGGTAATACAGAGAGGGTGCCGCTGGGTGACATTTTGCCAGGAGAAAGGGGTGTCCCAGTGACCTTCTGGAGGTCCCTCCCCATGGATAGATGCAATCTCAAACTGTTGACCCCCAAATGGATTTTCTGAACCCTTTCTATCAAAGGCTATGTTCGCCTACACTGACATCCCTGCTGCTGCGGTCCTGTCAGTGTTTAGGCATTGCAATAGACATTGGCCGAATGGTGCGCCCGCATAACCACTGACCGGTTTTGCTTTTTGGTAAATGGATGCTTCGCCTCGATGTGCATGGTCGAGCCTGAGCACACTGTACCACGCACAAAGCACGACCTTTTTTATTCGGCCTATTGCAATGCTGTCAGTGATCGAAGTGGGCGTGAACGGTTGGGAGCGGTGCTCCTCTACTTTTTTAAGTTACGTTTTACTGTGCCTATACTTTTATTTTGAAAAGAAACCGTTCCTGAATGGTTTTGTTTGTAAAATAAAAGTGTAGGAAGCAGTCGAATCTTGCACTTCAGTGCACTGCACTGAGCGTTCTTTTTTACAGCGGCCGCATTTGTTTGGGGGCTGTGGGGAGCCGGCCAGAACATAGTTCCACTATTTTATACACTTCCACCACTGAATGTAGTCTATTAAGAGCAGGTGTTACTAATAGCCATTAATGGCACTTTGTTTTTTGAACCTCTGACTGATTAAAAACTAAGATAAAAATGCTGGCTTATTTATCTCCTACTTTTAGGTGATTACAGGCCTCATGTTATTGCCAGCCGCTCCAACACTTTAAATTCTTACCCCTCTCCTATATGGTTCCTATGCCTTATGCACGTCTATCTCTGCACAGTTGTCATTGATTTAAATACACATATACATTGCTGTTTTAGATTCTCATTCAGAAATTCATGAGCTGACTACTTTGAAAACATAGAAAGCCATGGGAGACTTTGCAACAAGGTGCCCTGCACTTGCAATTTGTAATATGGCTTCAAAGTCATGAGATCTTCCATCCGACATATTTCCAGTAAGCCCACACAGTGTCATTATGCTTAATGAAAAAAGAGAAGTTTTGCAACTGTTATCCTTCCTCTGTTTCTTTCACAATATGTTTTCACATAACACTGGACAGATTAATGGTTCTGAATGTGCTGTGATCTGACAGAAATTGCATAGATAATACCTGTTTTTTAAGCCCAAATATGAACTTTGATACGTTACCGAGATCAAAATTGCATATTCCCTAAAAGAGGTTTTACGTAACACAGGTTTTTCATGAGAGTAAAGAAATTGCTTAAATGCTTTGCCTATGAAGTTGTTTCAGAAGTAATTAAATGAAGAAATGGCTAGGTATATCAACAAGGCTTACACATATCTAGTAATCCACAACAACGTAGGGGCGAGGGCGTGTGTGTGTATAAAGAACGTAGGGAAAGTAGGTGTAACACGTTAAACCCTACTTTGACAGCATGGTGTCTGCAATGGTGTTCTTTATTGAGTGTTTTGGTTTGTTCATGTTTTTATAAGACAAGGGGACTGTGATTGTATTCTGCAAGACAGTGTGCTCTGATAACCACACCTTCTGCATATCATCTGTCGTTAAAAGGTTGTGACAGTCATTAACCCAGATATAACTTCTGGATCAGTGAGTAAATAACGCAAGCACTGACATCTACATATTGGCTGCAGGTATGCTTCCTAACATTCCAAGGAAACCCCAGCAGCTGAAAGGATAAAGGTTTATATTTCAGATACAGAAGTTGCTTAAAGCCTCACATAAGTACACTGGTTAAGTTATGGTTAAGTTATGGTTAAATTGCTGTTTCCATAGGAAGAACCATTTTTGGGTGGCTTATAACTTCGCTCTCCCTGGACGAATACTCACCAAACTTTGCAAAACTAAGTATATGGGCCACACTGAATATTTTTGCAAAGTTTTGTGAGGTTTGGTCCAGGGGGGGCAAAGTTATAGAGGGGGTCCCAAAACTTCTTTTTTTCCCCATATACTGAATGGGAAAAAAACTTTGCTCACGCCTACAGGTCAAACCGCTGGACGGATTTTTCACCAAATTTGGGAGTGATATGATGTGGTGGTTGTGGGCAGGGCCTATAGTCTTGGGTGCATGGACAAGATCAAATTTATAGGCAGCAAAGTTATAAGTCACTATGGGTGTGATTTGCTGTGTTGGTTGTACTTAATATAATATACTTACTGTTTGGTTTTGTAACTGGAGTACACGTATTTCTTGTTTATTTCTCTGATAAAATAAAAGATCATGTTAGTATTGGTATTATGTAACGACTTATAACATTGAATAATCAACATTTTTTTTGGGACCCTCATATTTAGTAGATTACAAACCAGTGCACTGTGCAATTTGCTCAGTTTCTGTGTTTGTTGCTAAAATCATTGGGATCTGTGGGAGAAAAAAAATCCATGTTGGATTTTTGTTATGCTACAGTCTATTTGTTTGTTTGTTTTCAGTGTTCACTTGTTGTTTCTGGCTAATGCTCTATATATTGGCTTGTTGCAGATTTTTGGAGCAGTTAGATAGCTGTTGACATATTCTAACAGTCTATTTTTTGTTATAATTCAGTGGTATTGATTTATCTGTTTGGATATTGAAAATATTGGGGTAGTTAGATACCAGTTGGCTTATTCTAACTGTTTATTGTTTGATATAATTTAGTGGTATTCATTTATCTGTTTAGTTGTTGTAGAATCTTGGGGCAGTTATATAGCTGTTGGCATATTGTAACAGTTTATAGTTTTTAAATAGAAGTTTAGTTAATGTTTAAGTACAGTTTAGTTAATACATTTTGGTTTTAAGAACATTAAATAAGCGTTTGTAAGATTTGCAGGTAATCTCTGCTTTAGAGTAATGGTACTATCATTACATTCGAACCATCCACATTTTTTTTATAAATGCAGTATAGTGACCTGCATTGGTTGTGGCTCCTGTGTGGTAGATTATACCTATTGTTGTGAAGGTTTTTTTACCAAGTGATACTTGACCATGTGTGAATCCAGTCAGCTTGCAGTTGTTTTTGGTACCATCTGCATTGTAATGTAGAAGCATTAGTATAACGTATTTACTATGTATTTGTATTAGTAAGGTGGAGCGATTATCCGAATTGCAGGTAGTACATAATCTACCATGGTTTGCATTTTGTACAAGTTGCTGAAATGGAACAGATTCACAATTAGGTATTCATACATACACAAAACGCTCATTGGGGATTTGTTCTTGTGTCACATTGTTGCACAGAGTGCATGTATGTTTCCACATGTATGAAATCTGGAAGATTTCATTTATAGGTATGTTTTCGTTTTCAAGTACTTGTAGTAAGTACATTAGAAATTCTTGTGGATCTTCCTGTGAGTTTATAGTGAATTTCACCATTCCAGCACAGTTGTCCAATTGTTGTCTTATTCCATAAACACTATATGTGTTGTCAGGATTGTTTGTTGCGTTTCTATGAAGTACTAACATTTGCAAACACAATTGGTCTGTACTGTGTAAGTAAATGTTGTCAACTATTGGTGGTAATTGAAATAGAATATTCATTGCTACATTTGCGTAGCAACTTACACCAATTACATTAGAAAGTTTAAATGGACCAGGTAGTTCTGTATCTGAGTGCTTGGAGTTTGTCTTCCTTCTTTTAAGAAGTACCTGGTTTACTTTGACTAATAGGTTATTTTTTGATTGTGGTACTTGATGAAGTATTAGTTTCTTTTAATCTCTCTGGAGGATTTGCAGTGACATCCTGTTGCATTTCTGTTTGATTTAGTTTTGTTTTAGAACATTTTACTTTTTGTGGAATAGGATATGGTTTTAGATGGGGGGTGCATAGTGAACGAAGTCTATTGTTTCTGAAAGGAATATCAGCGTTTACTTAACTTGCATCAAAGTTGATTAGAAATAGACCGTCAAGTGTACGTAAGCGTGATAGTGCTACGTAGCTCATGCCTTCTTTAAAGACTGTGTTACAAATGTCTATCAATGCTTTGTCTAGGGTAAGACCTTGTGATCTATGAATGGTTACTGGGTATGCAAGAGTTAGAGAAAATTGTTCTATTTGTACATACATGTCTTTGAAGAGAAGGAATCGAGCTGTTGAGTGTCCTATCCTTTTCACTTCTGAAAGTTTGTCAAAGAGAATATTGACAAACTGAATGTTGTTGTCATGTGGGTATGTTTGAAAGCCAACAACTGTACCCAGTGCTCCATTAACTAGTCCTTGATCCACGTCAAGTTTATGTTTTAGCATTACTCTGCAATTTAAGGATAATTTTGATATTTTTTCCAATCCAGCCGTGTTGGAGATTGAATTTTCTAAACTATTTAGTCTCGTTGTGGCTTGTTCAAACATGGGTAGTGTCATACCATGTATGTCTAGTTTGTCTGTGGCGCTAATTTCAATTATTGGTTGCATTTCTTTTTTTAACATTGTTTCATTGAATTTGAAACAGCTTGCAAGAGTTGGCATTAAGGCCATACAATTGACATTATTGTGGGCTAATTGTTCCATAACATCCGTAGCACATGCATTATCGCCATAAAGTGCATGAATCTGCTTGGTTTTTGAGATAATATACCAACTCTAAGGGCCTCATTACAACCCAGGCGTTAAGGGGTTAATGGCATCGTAAAAGGTGTCGGCGCTGTTAAACCCTTAACGCCTGATTACGAGGTCCCTTTGCGGGTTGCACTTTAACGCCTGCTTTTAGCAGGCGTTAAAAAAACAACCCGCAAAGGGATCTAGGAGCTACTTACGGCACCGTAATTTACGGTGCCGTAATTAGCGCCTTCTCCATTCCCATTGAACCTTATGGGCCAAAAATGGGAATGGGGAAGGGGCCATGGTGAATGGGGAATTACCGCCCCGCCAACCTTGGAATGGGGCGGTAATTCCGCCATTCACCATGGCGGACCCCGGCATGGACCATGGTGCTAATAGCACCATGGTTTAGCGCCGGGGTCGTAATGAGGCCCTAATACTTTTTAAGATGTTGGCATAAGTGAGATCTGCAGATTGCTGCATCTTTTCTGTGAATTCTCTGTATTGGAAATGTTGCCAAAAGTTGACATTTCCAATGCTGCCAACAGATTTACGGCAGAGTTTTTGTCCTAATGTTTTAAAAATAGGCTCAACTTTCACTGGTGTCAATTGAAGAAAATCTCCAAAAACAATAATGTGTTTTCCTCGAAAGAGCTCTTCGTAGTATGTTTTGAGTACTTCTTGTAATCTGAGGTGAATCAAGGCCAACATTTGGTTAGAGACCATGCTCATTTCATCTATTAGTAGCATTTTCATTTGTTTTAATTCTGTGCGTAGTTCCATTGCAGCTTCTGTAGAAAGTTTGCAATTGTCTAATTTGTTTTGGTGTTCTACTGGCAGGAGTAGTAATCGGTGTAAAGTTACACCGCCTATGTTATAGGCAGCTAAACCTGTGGGGGCAGTGACAACAGCTGACAGTCTGTTGTTTGTCAATTGTTGAAGGAATTTACTGATGATTTTGATTAAGAATGTATTGCCAGAACCAGCTTCACCACTGACGTACAGTAGTATAGGTTTGTCATTTTGGCAGGTGCATTCTTTGTTTTCATGTTGTACACCACGTGCAATTTCTTTTGTTACTTCTTCAAATATGCTACATTGCTCATTGTTTAGTTTTGATTGTAGTATAGTTAAGTTGTCTTTATCTTCATACTGACACATGGTGTTTTCTACTTCTGTCATAGCTAATTCTGCCTCATTTGTTGTTAGTGGCTCTCCCAGTGGTTCTTGGCTTCCTGTTACAGAAGGATTACTACTGTCAGGAGTGTCCTTATCTAGTTGGGCCTGGAGTTCTTCTTCGTGTTGCTGTTCATTGTGCAACATTGTTTTGTACTGTGTAAAGTTTACATCAGTTATAGTGCTTTCATTTGCTTTGAAAGCGTCTTCATAGGAGTCATAGTTATCTAGTATTTCTTCTTCTTTTCTCCATGGTTTAGAGAGTTGTAGCAGGGACATGTAATATACTTCTTTATGTTGAGGAGTCTTTAATGACAATTCGATATGATTAATTCAATTTGGTTTCGTGAGTTTTACTAAGCTGCCTTCACAATTTGTCACTCTGTATTTACCTTTTTTTCCATCGGGTTTTATATTATTTTTGTATGTGAAGTTTGGGCAATGTGGTATAGACGCATGGAGGGTAATTCATAGACTTCAGCGCACAAGTGGTGCTCGCGGCTGGTGCACAGTGTGCGCGTGCGAATTTCTGCGCCAGCCGCGTGCGCTAAAATACATTTCCGCGCACAGCGTATTCATGGATTTTTGTTTCCAAAACCAGCCGTGGCGCAGAGTGTTGCAGCGACCCTGCAGCAGCACTAGTACGCCCCCTACCCCTCCCTGTGCGCCATGCACAGCACACAAATCCCATATATGCCGCACAGGCCCCCAACCACGAAAATGCCTGTAAAACTCCCCACGCACCCCTCCAAATACACGTACCCCTCTGCACAGGTAGTGCCACACGCGATTGGAGCGGGGTACGTGTATAACAGGGGTTCGTGGGAAGTTTCACACGCGAAATGCCCTGTTCGAGTGGGGTACGTGTATTCCTGGGGTGCGTGTGAAGTTTCACACGCGAAATACCCTGTGCGAGTGGGGTACGTGTATTCCTGGGGCGTGCGGGAAGTTTCACACGCGATTGGAGCGGGGTAGGTGTATAACAGGGGTTCGCGGGAAGTTTCACATGCGAAATGCCCTGTGTGAGTGGGGTACGTGTATTCCTGGGGTGCGTGGGAAGTTTCACACGCAATAGACCCTGTGCCAGTGTGGTACGTGTATTCCTGGGGTGCGCGTGAAGTTTCACACGCGAAATGCCCTGTGTGAGTGGGGTACGTGTATTCCTGGGGTGCGCGGGAAGTTTCACAAGCGATTGGAGCAGGGTACGTGTATAACAGGGGTTCGCAGGACGTTTCACACGCGATTTTGCTGTCAGAGCGGGGTACGTGATTTTCGGTGGTTCACGGGGAGTCCTACACGTGAATTGGCAGTGTGGGTCCTCCCAGGTGTTCCCTCTATACCCTCCATGGGCCCTGCAGGCAGCCCACACCACAGGGGACTACCCTGCACCCCTGGTCATGTCCCGCAGGCAGCCGATCCACCATGGGCATGCCACCCAGCCAAGCCACATGTCACCTTGCACTAGTGATCACCAACTCATGTTCCCCAGCACCCCCACCCCGAGCAGTGAGGGGCACCTGCCAGCAGGCCCCCACTCATGTCCCCCAGCTCCCCCACCCCCCAGCAGTGAGGGGCACCTGCCAACAGGCCCCCACTCATGTCCCCTAGCACCCCCACCCCCCAACAGTGAGGGGCACCTGCCAGCAGGCCCCACTCATGTCCCACACATGTCCCCCAGCACCCCCCCAGCAGTCAGGGGCACCTGCCAGCAGGCCCCCACTCATGTCCCCCAGCACCCCCACCCCCTAGCAGTGAGGGGCACCTGCCAGCAGGCCCCCACTCATGTCTCCCAGCACCCCCACCCCCCAGCAGTCAGGGGCACCTGCCAGCAGGCCCCCACACATGTCCCCCAGCACTCCCACCCCCCAGCAGTCAGGGGCACTTGCCAGCAGGCCCCCACTCATGTCCCACACATGTCCCCCAGCACCCGCACCCCCCAGCAGTCAGGGGCACCTGCCAGCAGGCCCCCACTCATGTCCCCCAGCACCCACGTCATGACGATCCTCACTCATGGGCCTCATGGCCACCCACACCACACCCCACGCCACCCCAGCCCAAAGACCCAAACAAGTATAGCATCCACCCACAGAGAAATCGCCATTACATGATACAACTCGAATGGCAAGTATGTACATGAACACATGTCCGTCACACACACACAATGGGTGCAATTGAATGTGAAAACCCATATCATGACATGCATGAAACCAATGAGAGAATACCACACATCGAAGTATTAAACAAAAATGTATTGAACACAACATGAATGTAATGAAAAAAAATAATTCAATAATGGGAATAAGAAATAAAATGCAGCATGTCCGGATAAAAATAAAAAATATGAAATCAGAATCCAAAGAACTCCAAATGAAAATGTGTACAAAGTCTCAGTCCAACAAAGCAAATCCAAGGGAAAAAATATATATGAAATCCATTGCGCCATGGTGAAATTGATATAAAAACGAGAAACATCCACTGTTCAACTATATACAAATCACCAATCCAGGGTCCATGAGAACAACAAATGAAATGAAACCTACAAAAAAGACCTACCTAATAATGAACTATATACAAAACTGTGGTGCATTGTCCAAGAAGCCTAAAATAAAAAAAAAACAGAAAGGAAACCTAACACTATCTAACTATTTACAATGGCAGCGGGCTAGTCTGAGGGCTCACTTATTTATGTCCCGGGCCAGGGCATCATCGAACTCCCGCTCTTCCATGGCCCGAGGGTGTGCAGGGACGACAACATGTTCACCTCCAACTCCCTGCGAATTGCCTCGAGGCACTCGGCCCGCCTCAGGGCCCTCCTCATGGAGTTCTCCACCCTGACCATTGTGAGCCGTGCCTCTTCCGCCCGCTGCCGCTCCGCATCTATGGTGTGGCCCAACTGCTGCCACACGGAAGACACTTGAAATCCGGGGTCCTCCTGCCCTATGGCCGATGCCTGCCCCTCCGATGTTGAAGGCCCCGAGCCATCATTGCTCCCACCATGTTGCTGCTGATGTGCCTGTTCCTGCGCCCTGGCTCTTGCTGCCTGCATGTCCTCCTCCGGCTGGGGGGCAGTTGTGGTGGTGGCCACCCCTGCTGGACGTCCGACTCCCGACTGTGGCAGGGATGTGTCCTCCACCAGCCTGGCCGCTGGGTCAGGGGCAGCTCCGCAGGGTACCCAGGTGACAAATGGGTGGGAAGATGGCATGGAGGACGACTGGCTCGTAGGGAGTTCAGGTGAGAAGGGGGTCGCAAGAAGGTCCAGCACACAGAGGAATCCAGCACCAGTGACCTGTCCCAGTAGGTCAACGTGGTCAAAGAGGCATGCGAGACGATGTGCAAACTCTCCACAAAAAGACTGCAGGTCACCTCGCATGCCCCATTGATGCAACGCTATCCCACTCAGGACAGGCTCAACACGGTCCCGGATAGTCATGTCCGCAGGGAGAGGAAGGCCAGTTGTCGTGTGCTCATCCCCTCCCTGAAAACAGGTCTGGACGTAGGCATCCCTGCTGGTGCCCGATGATGCAGTGACAGGATCAGGGACAGGATTACACACAGGCACCTCCGCGGTGGCCTGTGCTGCCTCCTGTCCCTGCCCCTGCACTGCACCACTATCACCAATGGGCTCCCCAACTCCAGACCCCGTGTGTGTCCCTTCCACGGCCTCCTCCTCCACCAAACCCCCCACCAACCTGGATGACTCTGTGCCATCTTCCTCCGTTGGACCCTGTGGGGTCTCAGCTGCCCCTTCTGCTACCGAGGAGTCCACCTCCGACCTCTGCCTCTTGGACCTGCCCTCGGCAGCTGTGGCCTGGGACGCGGCACCAGACTCCTCACTCCCCAACGAGATGACAATCTGGGAGGGGAGCCGGGCCTTGCGTCTCCGGCTGGTGGTGCGATCCCTGCCGCTGTGCTCCACAGCACCCTCTTCGCCCTCTTCATCAGTTGACGCTGCAGACAGGGAGAGATAAAACACAGACATCAGGGCACTGTACAATGGACTGATACATACATGACAGTTGCACATGATTGGCAGTGTCAAACTTCAGACATGGCATCACACTCCACGACACACATGTCATTTCAACTCACACACATGAGCATTTCCCCAGCAATATTGCACCAGGCAGCAACATCCATACACATACAACAGCATGAACAGCCGAAGGTGAGCCTGACATCACATGAACCACAGGGAGTGCACTAGACACGCACACACGCCACCACACTTACATGCATGTCTACATCTCCTCCAACTGTCGCAGTGATGCGATCTCCATACATGTCACATCTGGCATTCAGCCTACATATCAGTGTCACGTGCATCCATGTTGCATCACAGTTGCACACTTGTCAAATACACACACATACACATGTACACAGTGCAGATCCATGCAGCAGGAACCACCATCCATGTATGACACCACAACCATGCCAACGTACATACACAGAAATTCAAACATGTGTGCTACCACACCTGCATTTGCACAGCATGCTTACCAACACATACACCATCGATGTGTCTCACACCTAAGAGGACTCACATGTGGCAGCCTCACGCCCCTGTTCATACACATCCCTACACGGCCCTACGAAAACACATGTGCAACCTGCACACTACTGGCACACCACCACACGCACAGCGTCCAATCATTATGCATGTACACTTACTGCTCAACTCCAGACAGTCTGCCTCTCAAGGACCTGGACATGGAGCGCTGGGCATATGTGTTCCAGGACACTCATCTCGTGGTTAGACAGGTGGCCCCGGCGCCCCTTGGCATCCGCTGCCTTCAAGAGGCGCCGGGCCTTGTTGAGGGTCCTGGACCTGAAGTCCTCCCAGCACTTCTTGACATGGTGTAAGTCACGGACTGCCACCCCCTCCGCGTTGATGGCAGTCACGATGTCCATCCAGATACTGGTCCATCCTTCATTGTCGGCACGCAAACTTCCAAAGAGGGCATCATACTGCCCCAGGACTTGCTCCACCAGGACACCAACTTCCCTGGCACTGAAGCTGGCGGCCCTCTGCCTCTCTGGCTGGGGGTTGCCAGTGGTGCAAGATGGTGTTGTGCCCGACATGGCAACCCCAGAGGCAGGAGTGGGTGGGCAACTGGGTCCTGGGGCTGGGCTGTGGAGCGATGGTCGGGAGTCTTCGGTTTCAGCATGGGTGGTCACAGACACTGCACCCCTGGCTAACGTGCAGGCAGCAAATAGCAGGGCACGTGGGCAGCAGGCAGTCAGGCAGCAGCAGATGGCAGGTGGGAGTGTGCTCGGGCCTCTGGGGGGAAGTAATTCGGCCTTCTGGGCAGGAGCGTGGTCTTCCATGTGTTGTTGCATGGCCAGCTTGATACAGAGTGATTTGGCACGTGAAAATCTTGCACATCAGCATGTAATTCGAGGAAAGGCCCTTCACGCGTAAGTGCGTCAGCACAAGTACGCGGTTTCATTAGACCAAAGGCCCTTAGCGCGTAAGCACTTCTGTGACGTGACTCGGGCGGGCGTTTCCCTCGTGACGTGGGCATAGTGGTTCAGCGCGCGTGGAAAACTGCACATCCACATGTGGATGCATGTAATCCGAGGAAAGGGCCTCCGCGCGTAACTGACGTGACGCGCGCGGGCAATTCCATCAACACGGGTGCATGTTCATCGTACATGTCCAAAACCTGCACGTCCGAGTGTCAGCTCGTGTAATTGGAGGAAAGGGCCTTAGCGCGTACACGCGTAAGTGACGCTGTACGTGTGGGCTGCTTTAAAAGGTACGTGTAGGACCCCATTCCCTTGTATGTGTTTTTCGGGGAGAGCGAGTGGGTGAATTCTATACTTCTTGACGGTTCACATGCGATTACTTCACAGCGTTTCAAGTTCAAACTCCCTGTTACCTCTGACAGCGTTCTTTATTTTTTTTGGGCCTGTTTCCTCAAACAGCGTTCACTTCTTCTTTTGTCCTGTCTCCTCAGACAGCATACAGTTCTTCTTTTGGCGGGGGTGTTGCCTACGCGCACACGCGTGTTTTTTTTTTTACGGTATTTTTCCAGGCAGATGGTCAGTCGCGCATGCATTTACCAACTGTGCTTGCCCCGTGTGTCGCGTACCCCTTCAAAGGTCATTGTAGACTGTGTGTAACACGCGTATGCTTGTTTTTGTGTTTCTGGGTGCCACAGCGTAGTGCGGGTTCATTTTTCCACGCACGTGGTCTACGAGGGGTTGCGTGCATGTTACTTTTTGTTTTTGGGGAGCCTGTGCATTGCGTTACCCATCATCTTCCCCCAGTGGTCACAGACACGCTTGCTAGAGCACTAGGGTATGAATTTCATCTAGTACCCTACCCCTTTCACCCCCAGTTGCCCAGGACAATTGTTTACTGCAACTCCCATACGCACAACAACATCAGTGCCATGGTTGGGAGGTGACCTAGCGGTAAGGGAGGCATTTGTGTGCGACCTCCAAAAGGTGGGCGTGGTGCGTGCGGTAGGGGACGTGGTCAGGATTTGCAGGGTGCCCCTAGACCCCCATGTTTGGAGGACCAATCAGGGACACCTATGCCCCCCCCTGGTTGAGGGAAACGTGGCTGACACCATCCCAGCTCAGCCCTTGTTGGACCAGCCCATTGTGGCACCTGATCCGGCACAGGATGACGCCCAGGCTGACTTCCAGGTCAGCAAGTCTATGCCACGTGTGTCGGTGCAAGTTGGTGTCACCAGGCCATGTGGATCTGGGGCAGCAATGTCATCTGCTGCCCCAAGTAGGCAGGGTGGGGAGGCTGCAGGGGCAGCTGCAGCTCTATCCTTCCCAGCTCTGAGTCTCCCAGTCGGGACAGTGTCGGTCCTGGTCCATCAAACTGACGTTGCCCCTGCCAACATCACACTTCAGCCAATGCCTACACCAAGACCTATGGTCATTGTGCCTTCGCACACTCCCAGTACCCAGTCCACCTGCGCTTCTGCCCCTACTGACCAGAGCGGCACAAGCCACTCAGGCTCAGCTCCACCTTTGAAGAAGAGGATGAAGGGTGCTCTGGCACTACAGGCTGAGACCCCAGACACGGCTACATAGTCCAGCACGTCAAGGAAGCCTAGCTTTAATGACCCCGAACTTGATGCACTTGTGAGCTTTGTGTCGGCACATAGCCGCGAAATGTTGGTGACTGCAGGGTGCAAGACCACACCTGGTCAATGTAGGGCACACTAGCAGACCATCGCGGACCACATAAGTGCCCTTGGATTTGTGAGGCGCACAGCTGATGATTGCTACAAGCGGTGGAATGACCTGAAACGCAGAGCAAAGAACAAGCTGGCCTCAAATCATGCCGCTACTCTGGTGACTGGTGGTAGGTCTCCACAAGAGGACAACAAACTCACTGAACATGAGTCTGTTGCTGGGACCTTCATCACAGAGGAACAGATCCAAGGTGTGGGAGAACTACCTGATTACGACGCATTGTCCGGTGAGTGCCCATGTGTGTGTGTGTAATCCATGTGTATGTTGTTTGGGTGACGTGTTCTGATTGAGTGCCAGGTGAGGGTATGTACTCCTGAGTGTTATGGGTCACCCTATTGCTTCCTCCCATACATTCACGTGCCTTGGATTTGGGTATGACTGTATCCCTTCTGCCCACAGTTGCCAATTACGCCCACATTAGTGCACTTTACCTTGAACTGTCATCTTGCAACTACATTGTTCACAATTTGTAAGTGTTCATTCAGGCTGATTGTTTCCACTCTCCCATTTTTACTACGCATTATTCTGCCCTATTGCAACATATGTGATATGCTTCGGTCATTGTTTACAGCCCACACTGGGCCACTACTTTTACCTGGTTATGTTAATGATTACACCATTCAGGCCGATGGAGTATTGGGCTGCAGACATTTTTGATTAGGGCCTGTTTGCATGTGGAAGATGACAGATGTTTCCTGTAATGTTAAAGTGACCAACCATTGATCAGCCCACAATGACTGTGTTATTGGACACTGGATGTGTTTCAGTGTGTGGCACATGCATATTTTGCAACACTATTCAGCATCAATCTTCGCATCATGTTGATGTGACATGGATGTGTGACAGTACTCATTCACTGACATATTGCTGCAGTTTTGTAATTTACCGTGGCTATGCTACATGACATCTGTGTGGTGGCATGTGTCATGTATGTGTATTGGACATGCCATTCACAGCCTGATGTGTGATGCCAGTGCTACCCAACATGCTGCAAATGTGTTGCATATCCATCTTGCTCTCCCCAGTGTCTGCCTTTTTGACTCCACTTCCAACTCTTTGACAGTGCATGCATGGTAGGGTTATAGTCATGTGGGACATGTGTAATTCATGTACTGGATCTCTGACTCGTCACGGCTTATGTGTGTGCTATGGTGCTCATGCCTGTTTCCATTTGTTGTCTTTCATGTTTTTGCAGGTGATGACGCACTTAGTGCTGTTGAGGTTGAGGAGATGGTGCAGACCCAGGAGGAATCTCAGGCACGAATGGGCACCAGTGGGGGACGTGGTGTGGTGGTGGGTGAAAACCCAATGTTACTGCAGACCATACTGTCCAGGGGTGCCTCTGGTTGCACCTCCCCAGACCTCTATTCAGGTGCTGAGTCGGATGATGAGACTTATGTGCAGTCGCAGGTAAGTGTTTCTGGCAGGGATTCTGTTCTGTCCAACCCACCTGGACCAGGGGTAGAACCCTCTATGGGTATGTCAGTGTTGATAAGTCCGCCTTTGGCGGTTACGGATGCAGGGTCACACTCCACAGCATCTGATCCTGTTCCTGGGCCAGCAGATCAGAGGGGAAATGCAGTCCTGCAGCCACAGGCAGTGCCAGCACAGCAAGGTGCAGATCGCCTTGCCCCAAACAGGTGTGGTGCCCGTCGATGCAGTGGCCATGCCCCACCAGGCAATACTGTATGGGAAAACTCCATGTACAGTATGGCAACTCAACAGGCAGCATCAGTAGAAATGATGGCTCAGGCAATGGAGAGGGTGGCCACTTCCATTATCCCCCCTGAAAGGCAGATGGATCAACAACAGCAGGCAACAGACTCCATTTGCCAATCACACAGGGAAGACATGTTGGCGTCCAACAGGGACAGACGGGCGGCACTGGGGACTCTGTGCGAATCCATATCAATAGATTCCCAGGGCCACAGGGAAGCCCTGAGGGTAGAACTACATAACCTCAGGCAGACTCTGGTTGCACTTGAGGCTTCCAGTAATTTAAGGGCAGAACAGCAGCTGGAGCAGCTCACACGTTTGCTCTCAGCTGAGCTGCATGCAACATATGAGGAGATCCGGGCATCACGCGAGGCCATGCGTGCAGAAATACAGGCAACCTGTGATGTGCTCCATAGGGATCTCCGCACTTTAATCCTCCAGAATCAGACCTTCCAGACCTGTATGCTTGCTACCATGGAGGACCATACCAGGGCTTTGCGTGGACTGCCTCCCATATTGCCACCGCCTCCTGATTCAGCAGCAGAGGATAAGCAGAGCGACAGCAGTTCTCCCACAATGGCATAGCCGTGCAGGCCATGAGCCCAAGGAGGTATTTTATTTTTTTTTGCAACATCCACGCAGATGGGTGTTGGTGTGCACCCTGTCCTCGAACCTCCTGGGTGGCCTCCCCCACACCCCCTGGCCCCCACATGGCCATTTTTGATTTTTGATTTTTGATTTTCTTTTACAGTGTATTGCCTTGTGTGGCTCTATTGCCTTGTGTGGCTCCCGTGGGCATCCACTGTATTCCGGCTGGGCTCATGCAGGCTTGTCCTGAGTTTGGGTTAGATGCTTGGGTTCGTGAGACACACACCCCTCCTGCTTCCCGTTTCCAGGGGCTTGCAAAGGGTGTGACCAAGTGACAGTGAATTACACAGTTATGTTGGTCTCCCATGAGCTGTGTGGGCAGTCTGTAGTCAATACTGTGTAGACATCCCTAGTGGATATTGTTGTTGTATTGTACACTGCATGGTGTATTGATATGTGCTTGTGCATCCATGTCTTCCTCCTAATCTGCAGGTTCCTTCCTCATGTCTTCACAAGGCCGTCCACTTTGCAGATGCAGTTCATTTTGTATGCAGTACACTGAGACATTTGCGTGGCAGCAACACTCTACAGTTGTAAGGGGTCGATGTGCTGGCGTATTCAGGTTGTAAGACTACCACTACTTGAACTTAGTACTGTCATGTTTTTGCATTTTTCCATGGTGTGTTAGAGCATTGTGTTGGTGGTAAGTATTTGGTAATGTGTGCTGTTAGTTATACATTACTGGGAGCATATTGTGCATGGGCAGTTTCCATTAGGGACAGTGTACTTTGTAACACTTGTGTCAGGTCTTGTGCATTGCTTTTTTTGCTTTCACATTGCATGACATGCCATGGTGTGTTTGGTGGTGGAGCTGGGGAGGGGTTGGGTGACATGGCGCTGTTCTCATGTTGTATTTAGCAAGAGGGTAATGAATTTATCAGCATAGATGTATGTCTTTTGATGACACAGCATTGGTGGTGTTTGGGTAGGTGGGGATGCACACAATGTAACACTTCCAGGTGACCAATCTCAGGCTGGTATGGTTGTGACAGTTGACTGTCCCTTATGTCATCATCATGGATTGTCAGCTGGTATGTGCCAGGGCTGTGTGCACTCCACAGGGGTGTGATTTTATGTGAAGTAATTAGCCACCAGCTGCGTACGGGCTGCCTCACCACGTGCCCTTTCCCCTCCCATGCGCAGCGGGCGTGCATGTGGTTGGGGATGTTGGGGCACCACCATGTCCACCGGCAGGCCCCGGCGTGTTGCAACGTTGTGCAGGACACATGCTGCCACTATGATCCTGCACACTACTGGGGGAGCATATAACAGCTGCCCACCAGAGCGGTGAAGGGAGCAAAAGCGTGACTTGAGCACTCCGAATGTGTGCTCCACTATGCCCCGGGTTGCAAGATGGGCTGTGTTGTATCTTACCTCAGGTGGCGTGGTGGGGTTCCGAATTGGCGTCTTCATGTGTGTGCTCAGAGGGTAGGCACTGTCCCCTGGGGAGGTGGTGATGGGTATCATTAGTGGGGTTGTGACCTTACTCAGTATCTGACATGCATGCATGTGCAGTGGCATTTATACTCACCAAGCAGCCATGTATCGCCATGCCGCCCAGCTTCTAGGTCCCGGTTTAGGGTTGACATTCTGTAAATGAAACTGTCGTGGGTGGACCCTGGATAGTTGGCATATACTGAGGTAATTATTCCATTGGCATCACATACTACCTGCACGTTGATGGAATGCCAGTGCTTGAGGTTTCTATAGATGTGCTCAGATGCCCTGGGGGGATGTAGAGCCACATGGGTGCAATCAATGGCACCTAGCACTTTGGGGAATTGTGCCACCCCATAGAAATCCTGGACGGCAGCCTGCCTTCCTGCAGGTGTTCTGGGCAGGTATATGTGCCTGCGGACTGATGGTTGTGCAGTCATGAGGGCCAACACCTGGTGTAGGCAGCGTGACTGCGTGGCCTGTGACATCCCCCCAACTATAGCACTTGTCTGCTGAAATGATCCAGTGGCCAAGAAGTGCAGTACATTGAGGACCTTCTCCAGGGGGCTGAGTGCTTGGGAGCACAGGGTGGGTGATGTGAGGTCATCCTCCCACTCACTCACCAGGTCGAGTAGTATGGGAGGTGGAAACCTGTACCTCCCATACAAATGGTCATCAGGCATCCCAAAAAGGCTGGTTCTGGGTGTAAAAATTCTGGGCCTGACTATCATCCTCCTCCTGCGGTATCCCACGACCACTGCTGCTAGGAATGGTATATTCATCTTGGCGTCTGAGCTTGTTTGTTGTTTGCGCACACTTTTATGCTGCGCGGGTCCACGTACGCCTGCTTCCTGCTGGCGAACGTGTTTCCGGATTAGCGCGTCTTTTTTGGTGCACGCATTAGCTCTGTGTGATTCCATGAATACTGGTTGTAGATGCTCGTGTGGGCATTCCGCGCATTTGCCTCCTGTACTTGCCCCGTGACGCCCACATATTCACGCGTTGTTACCCATTCCGCGTGTTACGCCCCCTGTTCTGCCTACTTGTGTTGTGTGCGCTGTGCGATGCGTGCTTTCACTGTGCGCTTAGCGCACGCTGTTTGGAGACGTGTGCACCAGCGTGTGCCATGCAGAATTTTAGCGCACATCCAGGGATTTACAGGTGCACGGACTTCCATGAATCGCTATGCGTGGGTTTCGCAGCGATTTTCGCACTTGCACTGCGATTCGCACGCTTTTGCACGCTTGCGCCGAAAATTTCAGCGCACATTAATTCCATGAATCGGCCTCATGGTTTCCAAAGTGGTACTTCTCTTTGGGTAGTATGTGTCCAGTAAATTGTTTTTTAAAATGTGTTGGCTGTTGGGATCATGCTTGGCTATTGTTTCTATATCTTCGTATGATTTTAGAACTCTTTTTCTAGATTTAGCAGGATCAAGATTTAGCCATACTATATTTTCAGATTTTCAATACAAAGCAATACCAGTTAAACGATCTGCTGCTTCATAGGAGCCACATTCTCCATGGGAGAGCATTTTTATGCTTAAGCTGTATAATTTCTGAGACAGTGTTTTGTCTGATGACAGGTCATTCCAGAGGTCTTGGAGCTCTGTTTTTCTGCTTTGGTTAAGTATGCTGTAACATATCATGCAACTGCAGTGGAATTGTATGCAATGTACTGCACATCTATGTTTGCATTCCATAAGTGGGCAATGATTGCATTATAATCTTTGATATATTTTTCTTCTTCTTTTCTTTTTATGTAATATGTATTTTTTAGGTGATTTACCTTTAAATTTGTCTAACTGAAGACATGAAGTTGTTTACTTGACCTGTTTTTGTAACCGGTCTAGGGAAACCAAAGTGGCATTTGGTGTAGTATTTTCCTTTGTTTTTGAATTTGCGACGACAATATTTACCACATTTGTGTCTTTGAAATAGTAAAATTTGTGCATGAAGATCACTATGTGTTGTTTTTGATGGAATTTCACAAGTGACATATTTTTCAATAAACTGTAAAACAGTTGCGTCACTGTCTTGACCAAATTTAGGAGCATCTTTAATCGATAAAAGCATGTGGATATGTGGTGCTACTCTGGCTTGGTATTCCTTTCTCTAAAAGAAATGTTGCACTTCTCCGAGGGGAGGAGCAGTTTTATTACAAATAAAGTGTAGCATAGCAATGAAGCGATGGTGAAAATATCTCGAAACATTATCAGGATCTAGAGAACAAAGTTCTCCAGGTGTTAGTATATCGATGTTTGTTTTGTTTTTGTTTGATATGCGTAGGAAATCATGTAAATATTCCCATGCATATTCTGCACAACTTAATGTAACAAACCAAGTGGGTGGGCCAAGGTTTCTTATCATACAACGTACATCACCATGACGTCGAAACCAGTACTCTTTAGTACCACGCATATTTGCTAATAGATTTGTAATATTTGATTGTAAAACCTCATCTTTTTGTAGCGCTTTTTGTAATAATTGTGTAGCTGACATATTTTGAAAGTGGGATCCTGATTTTAATGTGTGTGCAACTCCATAACATAAATTTGCTAGTTCACTTTCAAAGAGTAGGTGGAATATGTATTCCACATTTTGTCTAAATCTGGGATCTTCAGAATACATCCGTAATGAGCGATATTCTGATGCTGTTATTTGAATAGGTCTATCATCGCACCTTCCTCCTTTGCCAGTAGGAAAAAGTAGAGGAAAAGCACGTGCTTCTATACTTTTTCCCATATGCTGATTGGTGATCCTTTCGTTTGACGCATTTGGTACGTTTCTAGTGCATCTTCTACGGTGTCATTAGAGCGCAATGGGTGAATTGTATAATGGTCTAAAGTATTGGATATTGTAGCAGGATTTAGGAGCTCAAATTGACCAGCTTCTTGTGTCTCTTGAATTATTTCAGTGGTATCCTTCAAGTTTTCTTCAATATTAATTTCTTTGTAGTATTCATTATTGCCTTTTAGATATTGCAAGGCTTGTCCAACTTTATGTAAATCTACGAGTAGTTGCCAATTTTTTTTTGTCTTTTGTAGGTACACCATCTACTAAGATAATTTAAGATTACTCCATTGGACTTTGCACTCCTAGAGTCTGCACATTTTCTTTTAGATCTAATGGTAAATATACTACTTTTCCCCGAAAACCTTTCACTAATTCAGAGGGAGGTCATTTAGCTGTTTTTGGTTGAAGGCGTATTATTGCTTGACATGGGTGTATTGTTTGAATTATGATGCTCTCATATGCATTCAGTTGTTGTAGGGGTTTTGGTAGTGGAAATAATTCCAAATTATTTGTGATAGCACGTGAAGGAGTTTGGTTGTTGTCAAGTTTTGTAGTGCAGTAACTGCAAAGTATTAAGGGGTGAGGTATCTCATATTTGTTTTCTGCTATAAGGTAGAGAACTAATTGAAACCATTTAGAATCTTCATTGTCTTCTATTTTGTATGTTAGGTCTACAGTTTTTGTGTTACTTTTTTAAAAGGTTCTACGCCAACATACACACACATTGTTTGGTATTTCAGCATATGTACTTTTAAATTTCAGTATTTCTTTTTGTATGTGTGTAGTAGAAGGTTGCCATGCATAGAATTGTTGCTAATTTGCTTTAAAGCTATTTCATTCTGTAAGTGGCTTTCAATTCCAAAATATTTTTTCTGGATATAGTGGATTTCTTCAAGTAGGTCTCTTTTGCTGTACCATGTAGAAGAACGTTATTTAAATTGGCATGTGCTAAAGCAGGACTTTTAGCATAGTACAGTTTATAGACTAGATTTCTTATAGTTAAATGATGTGTTGATATCATTTTGATATAATGGAAGGTGGTTTTGCAAGCAGGTCCTGAAATGCAGGCCAATGAATGTCCTTGTAGTCCTGTGTACTTGCTCACTGAACAGGTATCCATATTTTGCAGTAGTTTAATTTTGATTTTGTCTTTGCCTTTCACATATTGATTGAGGAATTGGCGTAAAGACTTGAAAGATTCTTTGGAAATGTTACACATTGATGTGCATGGCCATTTGTATACTAGACGTTCTGATTCAGTTGAATGGAGAGGTAATTCTAAGTTTTCTGGGGATATTTTTGTGAGCAGTATTTCTTGTTCCATTATGGTATTATTAACTTTTTCATAACCTTGTTCACTGCTATGTATGGCAATTGTATTTCTTTGCTTTTGTTTGTATGCTTCTTCATTAAAGTATGGTTCTTTGCTCGTAGTGTGACTCCATTCACCTCCACAGATACTAAAGAAGTTATTTCTGTTGACATTTCGTTTATTGAGAGAACTCTTTTTTGTAATTTAGTCATTAGTTTTGTTAGCGGTTTCATTTTGTTTAACTCTAAAATAAATAACTTTCTTTTGAGAAGGATTGCACTGTCTATCAATGCTTCTAAGATTAATTTCCTATGATAGGTTTTAAGGGTTGAGCTTGATTTATCTCCTGTTTTTATAAGATTTTAAAGGACTCTGTGATGGAACATTTTTGCTAAAATACTTTTTTTAGTATGTTTTGTTTGCTCTATATCAAGATTTATAGGAGCAGTTTTATCTGTAGTGGTAGCTGATTTTTTGTTAACTGTTTTGTGGTTAATTTTACATTTTGATAGAGGAGGCAACGTTTCTGTACTTGAAGCTTGTTTTGTTTCGCTAAATGACTGTATTAGCTGTTTTGTTTTAACTTTTTTTACACATTCTGCTAGAGATGGATGCTTGTTTTGGACACTTCTATTTTCATTTGCTCTGCTTCTCCATTGCTTTCTACGGACTTGATTTTTGGTAGGCATTCTTTGGGGTCTGTTGAAAAAATAAAGAAGGTATGGGTTGGGGTGTTCTTAATGTATGTGTGCTGTGTGCATGAGTGTGTGAGTAAGATGATAAAGATGTATGTAATGATGTGTGATTGTGCATTGGGCAACTACAACTAGTTGGGATGGGTATTCTTGAATGTATTGCTACTAAACTGGGGTTCAGATGATAGTAGAAAGTAAGCTGGTGGTGTGGAGAAGTAGAATTAGTAAATCTAATGGTATACAATTAAAACAGTTGTTTGTTCTATAATATCAAAATTCTAGGGGTTGAGTTGGGTTATTTGTGTGTTGAAAAATAAGAAATTGGGTGTCATTCTGCGTGTAAATCTCTGTTTAAGAACTGGGGATTTGTAGACAGAATGGTGCACAATCCCTATTTTCAGGCACAAAAATAGCATGAATTAACCTTAGAGTGTGTTTGAATAATAGTACAAATAATATGGTTGTATTCAACTTACTTTTTGTGTGAAATGAGCAGGTTTCTTCTTTTTGTGTGAAATGAGCAGGTTTCTTCTTAGTTGTTCTTTGTATTTGGCTGCTTCTTTTCAGGAGAATGGTCTTCACTGCAATTGTAATGGAAACAAATAAGTAATTTTGTTTGTATATAGCATTGTTTTTAATTTAGACATTAATTTTTTTATTGAAATTGACCCTCAGCGCATTTCTCAAAAATCATGAAAACTATCTTATTATTTACATAAGATGCATCGCACCAGTTGAATACATAGCATATGTTCTTAATGCATAAACTGTATAGTAATGACTAACTGTACCAACCAAATATCATGTATATGCCTTGTGGAATTCATAATGTACCACTGAATACCACTATTTCTCTAACTAAGCTCTTGTAAGTAACAGCGCCTCAATGCCATGGGCTGCTTGCCCAGTATATAAATATAAGTAAATAAATGTTTATGTTTTTGTACAAGTATTGTTGTTTGATTTTTGAACATACTGTGTGCATGCAATTTTGTTTGAGTATGTTAACTCTTCATATTGTACTTTAAATATGTTAGTTCAACATGCTTTGAAAATGTGTTTGTTAAAAGGAATTAAATAGCAGATAGGTTTAGAAGTGACAGTTGATTTTAGGAGATGGAAAAAATGACAGTAAATTCATTTTATAGATTATACAAGCTAAAAGTCAGTTAATATATGAATCTATAAAAATTGTACATGTACTATATAGAAAATATACATACCTGTAGTTTGTGTTCATGCATATGGAGCATTGCATGCAGCTGCCCATCTTGGAGACTTGTACAGTATTTCTGGTAGAAGATGCTTTCCATTGATATGACACTTGTACTCAGAGAGATTAACAGTACATTTAAAGTGCTGATCTATGATGATGCAGTTAGATGTAGAGGTCTTGGATGTGATTGGTGGATTCATGTGACATGTTAGCTATATCCAATGAGGGAATGGCACAGAAAGTGAAAAGGAAATAGTAGAAGGACTGTCCATGTTACGATATGTCAGCGGACATAGCAGTAGTCCGCGGACATCGGGTGTTACATCCGGGGACTTTTGGGTTGGGGAGCCATGCAAATGAGAATGAGCAGAGAAAGTGATTGGTCAGTAAAGTTTAGTGGGTGTGTTGTGCCAGGAGAGAGTTTCTCAGATATTTTCTTTGCTGAGAGAAGAATAGATAGCATTGACTGTGTGTTTCAAAAAATAGATTGTTTGGACTTTGGGAGACATATGGATACATTGGTTGAAGGTGCATGCAGAACGCTGTGGAGTAGCTGTAGATCTTGGATTCCCACATGTGGAAATGCACTGGCATGGAGCACCTGGAATGAAGTGGTTGGACTTGCTACCTCTCTGTGCTACTTTGAAGACAGAGCAACATCCACACATAATTGTAATTCATTGTGGATGGAACAGTTTAGGACATGTGTCTGGAATTTCTTTGCAATTTGCAATGAAAGAAGGACTTGGGAAGGTCATGGGCATGTTTCCAAATTCTCAAGTAATTTTTTCACGGATTGCGCAGAGACAAATGTGGCTTTGTTCTTCTTCATTTGGTCCACAAATGGAGAAAGCAAGGCACAATGTCAATAAGGCTGTTTGTGCCTTTCTAAGAGATTTTGGCATGTCCTCTTTTCACAATGAAAATATTATATTTAGTAGTACATACATTTTTCACAGAGATGGAGTCCATCTTACTTAGCTGGCAATCAGATTTTTTTGAGATATGTACAATATGCATTGCGACCTTTTTTGGAATTACAGCATCCATTTTATAGAAGGTGTTGAGCTTTTCATTTTTTTCAAACACAAACAAACACCACCAAAAAGCTCTTTTCAGAGCCACCACTTCCTCCCAGATAAAACTGCAATGGTTATGATAGGGTAGCACCCCAAAATGTTTAGATGTCCGCGGACTGTCCGCGGACTTCTAAAAAATACACAGGGACCTGCTTCATTTATTTTCACTTCTATTTTTTAACCGTGAAATGTAGCTTTGAAAAGAGCCTTTTTTTATTTTTGTTGTTTTATATTTTTATTGGTTTTTCATACAAGACACAATAGGAGAGGAGGGGAAGGAGGGTAAAGGGGGGACACCAACCACAGAGATAAGAAAGGGTGAGCTGAGAGAGGAAGATGTAGAGTGGGTTTTAATTTGGTAGTGAGCAGACCTTCTCGTGCTCTGAGACGATAGCCTCAAAAGCACTACAAAGTCTCTCCCCCTGCACAGTACTGCGTCACAGTACATACACACAACTGCGACCTTCGAAAAGTAAGGGTCATCAGTATTGCGTATGGCCTGTGAGGCAGCTTGAGGAATATGCTGTCCCACAGGAGTGTTCCTTGTGGTGACAGGATCAGAAACGGAGGATGAAGTAGAGAAAGTCAACCTGCTACGCTCCTCGCAAGGTACAACCTTGCGAACGGCCACCGCGTGGAACGACTTTAGGTGTTGCTTCATGGTAGTTGTCCCAAAGCTGTATGAACCATGCCTCCCGCGACTGAGTACCATTCTGCACTCGCTGCAGGTGACTTGGTTCGCACGCACCTTAGGAACATTACTATGAATGGTAAATAACCACCACACCAAAGACTTACGCTGAGTGCTGGTAGTAGGGACTTCCAGTTCCACTACCTCATTCTCGTCATCCTCTTCATCCTCATGTGCATCCTCACTCCTGTTCCCCTCTTCAGGCCCTTGGGGAGGTGGTGGTGGTGGAGGGGGTGAGGGTGGTGCTGAGGCAGATGCAGCATCAGGTGGCATGAGTGGAGCCATGGAAGCCATCAGCTTGGCGTTAAAAATCTGCAAATTGGCAGCAAGATTCGCTGTGCTCTGTAGGATAGCCAGAAACATAATGAGAATGAGCTCTAGGGCATGGTCTTTTATAGGGGTGCTTGTGTGTGCTTCGCGGACATGCGCGCTGTCCGCTGACAGATGGAACAGAAAAAAGGGTTCAAAAAGCCACAAAGAGTATGTAGAAACTCAGGATTACTATGTGGGACTTGTTCTATGGTGAGTTTTTATTGGAAAATATTGTAGATTACTTGAAAATGTAGTTTTAAATTGTTCGGGGACACGAACAGTGTTGGCAATCAGAACATACACTGATCGTGGGCACGGTCACATGATAGGTTCGCGAACATGTTCGAGAAGGGAGCGGGTGTCCACAGGACACCAAATGCACTGAAACTGTTTTGCGCATGCGCGTTGGTGTTCTACGGACATTGTTCGGGTCCTGAAGTGATTAAAAGTGCGTCACAAGTGAAACAAACAGTTACGGACAGGCGTTTGTTCTTAGAACAGTTTCAACTTGCCTGCGAACAATACGGACAGGCATAGCGTCCTCAGGACAGCCCCATTTTGTTTATTTACGAACATCCGGGGACACTTGATGTGTTCTTAAAACAGTTTCAACCTGTCTACAAACAGTAAGGGCAGGTATAGTGTCCTCAGGACACCCCTATTTTGTTTATTTATGAACATTTCAGGACACAGCTTGTTTTCTTAGAACAGTTTCAACTTGCCTGCTGTTAGGAAAGGTTTCTTAATTGTGGGTAATTTTCCTTCCATGTGGCAACCCCTAAACTTTTTGCTGTTGGTTTCACCAGGATCTAGACTTTGCCAGAGAAGTGCAGCCTTCTGCCGCACTCCTCTGGGCTTTCGCTCCATTCTTACGGGGAAACTGACATGCCCTTAAGACAGTCAGTACCGGGAAACATTGTTTTCCGTAGTTTCTTTATCATGTTGCAGCTTTCGCGAAACATGGCACAAGAGGGCACTGTAAGCTAAGTTACTGCTCTCTTGGGTCTCTAGTCTTCTACGGGCCCTAGATACTCTCTTTGGATTGTAAACGAACGGTGCAAGCGAATCACGGACGGGACTGGTGGCAGCAATCGTTTCTTTGTGTTTTTGAGCTCCTTTT
This sequence comes from Ambystoma mexicanum, assembly GCF_040938575.1. Lineage (NCBI taxonomy): Eukaryota > Metazoa > Chordata > Amphibia > Caudata > Ambystomatidae > Ambystoma > Ambystoma mexicanum. The sequence goes on along the minus strand of NC_090935.1, from coordinate 835,948,669 downwards.
GGCATTTAAGCGCGTTTCTCGCGCTTAGCCCAAAATGGTGGCCTGGCTCCCAAAATGGCCAGACCACGAGGCTCGTTGTGCTGTCCGCTGACCGTCTTGCCCCCTTCACCTTCCCCCAGGTCGAGCCTACCCGGGGCTTTCCTTATTTGGGCATGTACTTTCCAGCGAAACACAGATGCTTTCGCAGGCTTCTACAGGCCTTGTGTGTGCCTCCAGGATGTGGGCTGGGATGTCTGGTCCCAATATACATCCTGGGTGCCAGAGAGTCTAGGGTGGTGTGAATGCCTGGGACCTCCGTGGTCTGTGATAGGTCCACGTATGGTGTGAGTGTTTTGTGAGCAGATCTCCCATTGGGTCCCCTCCATTTTGGCGCAAAGGGAACCGTGGATAAGAGGGGGCTGGAAACACCACTACCATGTCGATCTCCTGAGTTCTCACGAACAAAGGAATACAGGAGCCAAGCATCCTGCAACCACGAGGCTGAACCGAGGAATCGCTGGTGACCCGCTGAAGGACTGCTCCTCTGCACTGCTGTCACTTGGTGAAACCCTTTCTACCTCTGATCGAACGAGAAGGCCTGTACTGGTACTTCGACCCTTGGAATAGTGGGAACAAGTATTCTCGGCATCTTCACCATCTCCTGCACGTAAGCCTCCGGAAGTGTCTCTGGGCCATCCAGCAGACTGACCAGCCTACCCAGGAGTCTTGCTCTGTAACCGCCGTCAGGTTGTGTTGTATTACGAGTCCTTGTCACTCTCACACAATTCGTACACTTGGCATTCCCAGGTCTTAAGTGAGTAGTGTACATTTGGCTGAAATACACACGGCCGCTCCGTTGCCCTGCTGTGGTAACAAACTGTGCGGGTTCACTGCGTTTGGGACATCCTCAACTCAACTTCTGCTGCTGCGGAATCTACACGACGCCGAGACGTCCCCTGCTTGTATCTGAACCTGCCAGCACTGAAACTGATGTGGAGAAGCCTGGGTCTGCTTGCATCGGAGACCGGTGAGTAGCATCGCTAGGAACTGGTCTCCCTCCTGCAGGAGCCCATAGCTTTTCCCGCTGTGTCTAACAGCATGCCTTTCTGTACTCGCGCTCCGCTTCTGCCCACAGTGGAGGCTGCGCTTGAGTCGCAGAGCTCTGTTCATCTTCATTTGTTTACCGAACTAAACTGCCTGATTCCCTCGAAGAGACTCCCCTTTTTGCCCGTTGGCACCAGCGTGTGCAGGTACTTTTGAGCACAAGACTCCACTCTTCATAGGGCTTGGACTTCCTTTTAGTTAGGTGCCTCTGAAGGCGGACTGAGTCTAATTATTATTCGCACTGCCTGTTTTCCTCCCCATCTAGGTGGTCTACACATTTCGTGCGTCTAACTCGTTAGACTCATTTGTATTTGTATATATATTGTATTGGTTTGGTATGTGTTGGTTTACTTGAGTTTTATTGTGATTTCTCGCTACAGTCAATGTTACAAAGGCCTTGTAATAAATGTGTATATATTTTTAATATAACACCTGCCTGGAGTAATTTGTAAGTGTCCTTGCTTTGGGTGCTCATTGCGGGCTTTCAGTCACCCTCACCCCTCCTGAGACCTAGTCTTGACCGCCGTGATCGCTACCCTGATTGGTCTGGCTTGTCCAGAGGCTACCCTGTTCCAAGAAACTAGGCTGGCCTTCTGAACCTCTGCCCCTCCAGGACAGAGTTCAGAAATCCGTCTTAACAAATTGGTGTACAGCGGTGGGATATGACTGAAGGTATCTAGTGTTGCGCACGAGCGAAGGCATTTCAAGTTATTCCTACAAGGACACGTATTGAATTATCGTAGTATAACTTTTAAAAGGCCATAGTCCTATCTAACAGTATGGAAACAAATACCTTGTTAACTTTAAATGCTTCTAAATCTGAAACATTGAAAAAGATGTGTGCGGAGAGAGGTGTCTCCTCTCAAGGCACCAAATTGGATATGATCCAAAGAATCGTGGTGTGGCAAGAAGCGCAGCTCAATGCTATAACTTCTGAGGACAGTGCGGAAGGAGGTGGGGCTGCTCTCACTGGTAGATTGGACGGTTCTGCCGCTGCACTGGTCCACCGTGACCACGAGGACAGGGAGGATGAGATGTCTAATGTTTCCTCTGCCAGTGTTGATGGGGAGGCCATGCTTGAATTCAAGAAGCAAGAACTGCTGTTTAGGCAGAAGGAGCTTGATTTCAGCATGACCAAACTAAAAATCGAACAGGCAGAAAAACAGAAAGACAGGGATCACCAGTTGGAACTGGCCAAGCTTCAGGTTGCAAATGGATCCAAGGGTCCTGGACATGGGTCTGGGGCCTCCTCTCATCCACAGTGTCCAAAAGATCTGCTCAGTGTGTATGAGGAAAATAATGACATTATGGACTGGCTGAATACGTTTGAGTATGCATGCGAAGTTCAACAAGTTGACAATGCTGATAAGATTGCCTGGTTACTCAGCAGACTGCCCCATTCTGGCTGTATCGCCATTATGGAAATGTCGAAGGCTGAGTGAGCGGTTTTGCAATGTTAAAGCAAACTCTCATTTTAAAGTCTGGCAAGACTCCTGCCCAATATTTAAAACGATTCCGAGAGTATAAGAAAAAAGAAGGTGGTACTTGGGTATCTTATGTAACCGAATCCTTAAAAAACTTGACTGGCTGGGTTGAAGGTTATAAGGTTTCTACCTTTGAAGGCATGATAAGTCTTGTCATGCTGGGACATATTTTTGCATCTTCTTCCCCGGAGCTTAAGTAGCATTTGGTCGATTCGAAGGAGATAGATCCTAAGAAGCTGGCCATTGCTGCAGATTTATGGGTGTCACATCGAGTGTCCCATAACGACAAAACTCATCCTGGTAAACAGGAGGAAGGGAAAAAGTCCAAAGATAAGAAGGGTGGAGAATCTGATAAATCTTCTTCTCAAAAGGGCCACAAAAAGAAAAATAAGGGTAAGACACAAGAGAACTCACAAGGTAGTGGAGGTCAGCCTCCGAAACAGAACTCTGGTTACAATAAGCCTCCCTACGTAAACAGATCCAATGGATCTTGCTTTGCTTGTGGAGCAACTGACCACGTGAAGGGGGATCCCCCGTGTAAGGTTAAACCTTTGGGGGTCCACTCCGCTAATCTGGCCTTCTCCTCCTACGAGGAAGAAGAGATTACAGGAGCATCCTTCTCCTCAGACTCCTTCCCCAGTGGGATAGAAGCTGAGGTAGTTTTAGTTTCCCTGGGTTCCTGGGAGCCTAAAGTCGCAGAGGCTTATGCTAGGATTCCAGATAATACCAAGCACTACTTTAAAGACAGTGTGCTGATCAATGGAGTGGATACTCCAGCTCTTAAGCATAGTGGGTGCAGTCGAACTGTAGTGGATTCTACCTTGGTAGACTCAGAGGAAGTTGCCAGAGCTACTCTGATGCCCACTAAGTTGGCTGACGGCCTACCTTGCATGTTTCCAGTAATACCTGTAAATCGTACTTTAAATGGTACAGCAGTCAGGATTCCAGTGAGCATTCAGAGAAACGTCCCAGGAAGGGTCTTGTTAGGCAACAATCTCAGAGCTTTAGGGCTCGTAGGAGACACTGCCGACAGACCCTGCACACGGTCTCAAACATGGACAGCATTGGCCAAGACCAATACGCCGCCCCACCCGAAGGGGAAACACAAGGCGAAAGGAGTAAGCAAGTCAAGACGAGGGAAATAGAACATTCCCCCGAGCTCGCCTACCACTGCGGTGGAGGAAGTTGGTCAATCGCCCGGGCCTGACGAGGAGGTGGCGATGCCTGAAGTATTTGACCCCAACAACCATCCTGAACTAAAAGACTTGTTAGTAGAAGGTGGTCCTGACAGGGAAGAATTCAGTAAAGGCTAACGTGAGTGCCCATCTCTGGAAGGCCTAAGGAGACAGGCCTGCTCCCAGCTTGAGGGTGAACCTCCTGGGACGCATCTGATTTATTGGGAAGGTGGACTCCTGTATAGTGAGCCCACAGAGTCTAAAGAAGGAGACCATAGGAGGTTGGTGGTTCCCCTTGCTGTAAGACCCTCCCTCCTGCAGCTGGCACATGAAGTGCCCCTTGCTGGTCACCTTGTATTAAGAGGACCAAGCAAAGGTTATCTATGCACTTCTACTGGCCCAAGATGGGGGTGCAAGTAGAAAGTCACTGCAGGAGTTGTGCCTCAATACAGTGTGCCAACTGACCAGATACACTTATCCGGTTAGATCACCACGCTGTTTTACACTGTGAAAGCACCCCTCAAAGGAACGCTCTAAGGAAACGGTCTGTTTTGCAAAATAAAATACAAACTTCTGTAAGTCAGGAAGGAACTCAAATTCCAGAATGACGACCTTGGTAGATATGAAAATAGCCAGAGAGCACTTCTAACATAAGCTATTTATGAGAGGTGAGTGGACTCATCAGGGCCAAACGGTCTGGTTGCAGGCAATCGCGCAACAGGTCACTGAAACAGGGTCAGATATATGGGGAGATCAGAGTCCCCTACATGTGGCCCTGAGTGAACTATATATGGCCCCTAAAGCCAAAGATGAACATAATAAGATTGCAAGGATAGCGGCATATTTGTACCTATATATGGGAGCCATGCAGGACAAATGTGCTGAAGGCCAAGATCTAGCAAATAGGCAACAGATGGCGTTAGAGAAGGCCCAATCTGATCTGGACTCTTCTGAGCAGAGGCTGCTCAGGAGCCAGGAGTCAGAAAAGGACAGCAGACAGTACATCACGAAAATAAAGGAAGATATGGATGTGCTGCAACAGGAAAAGGCAGACCAGGATACCAGATTTCTGGCCTTGCAGAAGGAGTACCAAGAAGGTTTGGACTCCCTACTGCAGAGCCAGAAAAAGCTGGAGCAACAATTAGATTTCAATAGGACATTTGCCGAGCAGGTAGTCACCCTGCAAAGCCACCTAGATAGGGAGAAGGCAGAGAGCAATAAACTGATTTTGAAAGACCTGGATACCCAGGCAGAGTTTGACCAGGAGCGCCAGAAAGCTGATGCCTTCCAAAGGCAAAGGGACGACCTGGCGGCACAGATGCAGGCTCTTAGTCAGGAAAGGGATACCTTAGGCCAGGAAGTCTGTCACTTAAAAAGGAAAATGGAAGAAAATCACCTGGCCCTCCAGGGACTGGGTGACCTCCAAAAAGAACACCAGAACTTGTTAGAGCACACCAGGAGGGTGGAGGATGCTCTGGCAAGAAAGGAGCAGGCCAATAGGGACACAGCTCAGGAGGTAACCCTCCTGCAGCAGAGACTGGCCCAGTACTCCAGGACCAATCAGGAGGCACAGAGAGAAAATGAGGCTCTCTGTCAGCACAATGATAGGCTCCAGCAACAGGTAGCGATGCAGGAGAGATTGATAGAGTCTAGTAAGGCCTTAACTGAGGAACTGAAAGCGCAGGCTCTTGCATTGCAACAGGAAGCAGGGGCGGATAGAGATGAGGTTCGCTGGAAAAGAGAAACTCCTGAGCATAACCTCAGGAGCCCTAGGACCAGAGGCCTTCATCTCTCCCAGTCCCTGGACTCTGCCACCCCCATGTCCCCTCGCGCACATGAGCCCAGGGCCACGGGGATGGCAGATTACTATCCAGCTAGAAGTATGGGGCTCATAGGCCAGTACCTCCCAGGAATGGATGGGCGGGCATCTGGGTATGGGCACCCAAGCACAGTGCAATTTAGTGGGGAACCCCAGGAGAGTAGGCCCATTAAGGGCATCCTGAAAACTTTGGCCCAGTTAGGTCAGTGGGGGGGGGTACCCATCAAATCCTGGCAGCAAGGAGGGATCTGAATACTCCTCTGAGCATTACAGGACATAGGAGACCAGGTCCCCACATTCTGCCAGCCATTCCCAGGCTCGCAGAATCTGGGAAAACCTGTAAGATCAGACGGGCACCTCTGGGAGCAGCGCTTCTGAGTCGGAGGATGAATGGACCAGGGTTACCCGAACCAAAAAGGCCAATAAGGCAAAAAGGGCCTTGCTTAAGGACCCATTGAAACAAATAAAGGCAATAAGGAGTTTCATCACGCCTTATCATAAGAACGCCAAGTATTCTGTTTGGGAACACTTGGAGCTCTATGAGCAAATGATGGAGACTTTCCATTTGAAGGACAGCCAAAGCTGTATTCAATATGTAAAGTGGACCTTCTCACCAGAATACTCCAGTTTCTTTGCGGGGCTGGAGGATCAAAACCATTCAAGGTGGTCCACATAGAGGGCGGCCATCTTGAAACATTTTTCTGTTCACAGAAATCCTCAAGAGGCTCGCAAGGCAGCCTACAATTTGCAATGTGGGGATAATCAGGCCCCACAAGAGTTTGTGCAAGAATTAAAATGTGCTTTTGCGCAGACCACCAGAAGGGTGCGCACGGATAGCAGAGAATGTATCAATACGTTTTTCCATGCCTTACCCAAATACATAATGACCCAGCTCGTGAGAGATTTTCATGAGAAAAGATCTTTAGACTGGGTCATTGAACACGCTACCCGGATTTATGAGGTGCAGAAGCCCATCGAAAATAAAAATAATGCGCCGAAAAACCCCAAAACCAACAGTACCCCTGCTGCTGCCAAGGTGGCAGAGGTAAATTGCCCCCGTTTTAGATTTGGAGATGGGGGGCCTAAAAACCTGCCTGCACCAAATAATTCACTGCCCAAAGGCCCTCGGGCCAGTCACAGACAGGGAGTCGAGGAGGTAGTCCCACAAATGGGGTCCCCCGCTCCCCTGACTATGTAAGTCCCCGCTACAAGGGAAACCGACCAATCCTGGGTTATGTGTGGACTCCTCCAGCCCAAGGGGGGGGTCCAGCCAAGCACATGACCCGGGGAACTTCCCTCCTAACTTCCCCCAGGAGGGCAGAAATTCACCAAATCCTGGGCAGAACTTTTTTCCCAGGTATCCACCCAATTTCCAACCCCAAAACATCCATCCTTCTTTCCCCAATTCCCAGAGCGCAGACAACCTAATCCGGGAGAGGGGAGGCCAAGGGTGGAGGGGTACCAAAATCTTCCCAACCAGGGGTACTACCAGAGAAGGGATAGCTACCCTTCCCGGGATCAGCCCAGGGGAGAAAATAGAGCCCCGTATCAGCCTGAGCGGGTTTCACAACTTGAGCGCCAGGTCCATAATATGGCACGGGATCTGAGTCACATACTGAGGGCTCAACAGAACCCTCAGATGAGCATGCCACCGCAGAATGCCCCAAACTCTGGACCTGGTGCTCCAGAACAATGACGGGGGCAGCACCCCGATAACCCACTGGTTCCCAGGGAGGAGGCACAAGGGGAAGGGGTGTGTAAAGCCTTGGAGGAAGCTTCCTTCCCAACTTGTAAACAGCCCCTGGAAAACCAGGAACCGGAAACAAAATCTCCTGCCCCTGAAAGCCTGCCTCCCAAGGAGCAGAGGGGGGGGTAGGAGAAACAAAGGACCCAAACAGACCCACTTTGTGGAGGAGGTACAGGTCTTCCAATTTGAGGGAGAGGGATCGTCAGAGGATCCTGGGGAAAGGATCTTCTCCTTTAGAGATGGGGGAACTCCTCCCAAGGAAAAATGGGTCCCAAGGGACGCCAATTCAGACTGTGGAGATGTGGAGACTGAACTACCGCCACCCATCATCTCATCCCAGAACCGACAATACCAGAATCCCCTGGTTCAAACCCATCCTGGTGACTGCCTCCAAAAAGGGGGGGGCGGCCCAGAACCGGAACCAGGGGAACCCACAATGGCTCTGATCTCCAGTTGCCAACTTTTTCTTTCAGATTCCCAAGACTCTCCACAGAATTCTGCCCAAATCTCTTTGCTAGCAATGTCCAAAACCAGAAAGTTAGCCCACCAGTTGTCCAAAAATGTGCATTATCTGTGCCCCCTTGAGGAGAAGGAGGGAAGATACTACGCCCCGGTACAAGTACAGGGGCAGGGTACAATTTTGGCACTGGTGGACACTGGATCCCAAGCTACCCTTCTGTCCAAAAGGGCCTTTGAGGAACTAAATGCAGGAAGTGGGGAGAATTACCGTATTCCTCTCACCTCTCTTCCTGGACAACTGCATAACTTTGACGGGAAGGAAATTCCTGTCGAGGGGACTGCAGATTTGGACATCAAAATTGGGCGACACAAGGTGAAACACCCGGTCATAGTAGTGACTCCAGAGGGCACCCCTTGTTTACTAGGGAATGACCTCCTGAGAAGCTTGTCACCCCTAATAGATTGCATAAACAAGGTCCTCTGGACCCAGACTAGTCGACCAATAAAATTAAAACAGAGTGTCAACCATGTTAGTTTAAACGGCACCTGCCACATGGTTGAACAAAAATCTGACCAAGTAGAATTTCACTTCCAGAATAGCCAAATTCCAGACGTGACAGTAATAGCAGTAGGACAACAGACTGGTGGTGGGGGGTCCTCTCTATTTCTGAAAATCAACCTTCCTTCCAGTTTAAGGTGGTATTCCACACTGGAAGGAAACACCCTGAAATGCTTTACTAATCCACAATCAGAAACTCCCACTCCTATAGTCCAGAAAGATGTGTAATCAGCTCAGAGCCTGGCTGATATTCAGCAAATTGGAGAGCAGTTGTTCATCCCTGTTCAGTTAAATGATGGGAAGGACTCTTTTCTCGCTCGAGTGTGTGTGAACAACGGTAAGAGCTTCATCAGCGAAGCCATGTTCCGCCAACTCCCAAAAGATCCAGTCATTCCCACATTCAAACTGATAGACAAATGGGAAATGGACCTGGAAGCACCTAATTCCAAACATCTCCTGACAAGCAGGTGTATGCTCAAAATCTCCATTGGCAACAAGAGCATAGTCCATAATTGTCGGGTTGTGCGAGACGTCACTGCCGCCTTTTACTTAGGCAGTGACATTCTCAATCGCTTTTCCATTAGTTTGGACCTAATAAACTTCAAAGCTTGGTCCCGATTAGCAGATAATCCCATGGGCTTTGATGATCCAGAAAAAGCATTTAGGTCAGCTCAATTGCTACCTTATGCAGTTGAAATTCAGATCAAAGAGGAAGTCACCATCCCAGAAAGGACCCGACAATTCTCCCTGGAAGTGAAAGTTAAAAGAGGACAAAAATTGCAAAACCCTGATGCTTATATACATCTAAATGCTTCTCTCCAACAGCAAGGGTTGGGGGTAAACCCAACTCCATTAGTCAACATAGAACATGACACCATTCCAATAGAGGTGGATAACAGCGACTTAAAGAGTATTACTCTAGCCGCAGGCACCATTATTGGAATGGCGGTTGATGACCGACATTTCTACATTGATCTAGGAAATGAACTGTTAGGACCAATCCCCAAGGACTGTTTTGACAGTGACAGTGATGACAAAACAACACCAGACAGGATCTTCACCCGGCATGGGGGGAACTTCCTGGTGTACACCTCTTGCCCTTACGGTAAGGAAGATGTGACTTGTGACTTCAGGAGGGATAAAGGGAATTTTCCAGGCCCATGAGGGCTGCCTTTCCCACCTGAAGCCTCCAGTCCAAATCAGCACTCTGACCAGGGACATCTCCACCCAGCTGGAGAGGCCGCTGAGATAGCCAAACCAGAAGTCTTTCCAGGCTTCAGGCAGATGGTGGAAGAGAGAGTCAACCTAGCTGATGCCTGTATGACTCTGGAACAGAAGCAAAAGTTGAAACAAGTTTTCTTGGATTCCAAGATCTCTTTGCGGTAGACTCATATGACTGTGGTCGCACCGACATCCACACCACAACAATTCCCACGGACCCTGGAATGACTCCAGTGTTTTTGAAGCAATATCGCTTGCCTCTCGCATCCATGGAGTCCCTTACTGAAATAATTAAGAACCTCGAGTCCCGGGGAATAATCCGTCCAGTACACAGCACCTTCAATAATCCGGTGCTGGGAATATTGAAGCCAAACGGCCAGTGGAGACTCTGCACCGACCTTATGGAGCTCAACAAACGGGTCCATACTTCCCGATGGCCTCTGCCCTACATTGACCAAGGGCTGGCCCAGATTCAGGGGTCACAGGTATTCACAGCAATAGACCTGACCAATGGATACTGGACCGTGCCTGTCAGTAGGGAGGACCAATACAAACTGGCTTTTACCTTTGGGGGCCAGCAGTACACATGGACCCGGACTCCCTTCAGATACCTCAACTCCGGCAATGAATTCAACATTTTCCTACATAAGGCCATGCCCGACCTGGGTGCGAGGGGTAACCTGGCTTATGTAGATGATGTCCTCATCAAAAGTTCATCTGTGGAGGAACACATAGTGGAGATCCGTTATGTTCTGACACAGTTGAGGGCCGCCGGAGCAAAACTTTCCTTTCAGAAAGCACAGTGGTGTAGAACCCGTGTTAATTTCTTGGGGCATGAGATTACTCCTCAGGGTCTCTGTCCCCAAGAAAAGAAAGCTGAAGCACTCCAGAAACTGAAAGACCCCACAACTCTGCGGGAACTAAGGAGCCTCCTTGGACTGACTAATTACAGCAGAAAGTTCTTTGAGGGCTACGCAGAGATCACCAGTCCCCTGATTCATCTCCTGAAGGGGGGGTCAAGTGGGAATGGGGTCCAGAACAAGCCGAGGCAGTAAGACAACTCAAAAGAAGCCTCTCACAAGTGCCCGCCTAGCTTACCCTGTCAGAAACAAGGAGTTCTTCCTGGAGACAGGGTTCTCTAATACGTGCTTGACGGCAGTATTATACCAAAAGCATGACAAGGTCAATAAAGTAATCTCCTATGTGAGCAAAACTTTATCCTCTGTGGAGGAAAAATTCAACGATTGTGAGAAGGCACTCCTGGCAACGGTGTGGGCATTGAAGAATTACTGCCCGTTTATCCATGGGGAACACATCATAGTGGAGACTCCACACCAGCCTCTGCAATATCTACAAAGTGACAGAATCCGGGCCGGAAATGTGAGTAATTCCCGAATTAGTTCCTGGATTCTGTCAATGCAAGGCTTTCCTGTGGAGGTCAGATATGGCCAAAACAAGAAGAGTCCCCTCTCGCAAGGTCTGGCTGACTTGCATGATTGTGCCAGAGAAAACTGTCTCGAGGACAAAAGTCTAAAAATCAAGGACAACACGGAGGCATACCTTAATTCCCCACACAAAGTCTTTGAAGAAGACAAGTGTGAGGGAATGCCCACTGTCTATGTGGATGGATGCTCGTACCATGTTGACAACTACGGGGAGAAAGAACTGGTGGCCGGCGTAGGGAATGCCTGGGTGAAGGAGTTTCCAGAACCCTCCACTGGATACAAAATTGGTCCCCGAAGTAGTCAGGTGGCAGAGTTGATGGCTCTGCATCAGGCCATCCTCACTGCTGTCCAACATCAACTCCACGAACTGGTCATAATCACCGATTCAGATTATATACGGAACGGGTTCGTGGAGCACCTGGTTAATTGGAAAACCAGAGGCATGTTATGTGCTAATAACAAACCCTTGAAACATGGGAATTTAATCCAAAACATTGATGATCTGGTCACATCGAATGGGATGACCATCTACTGGAAAAAGATCAAGGGTCATTCCAAAGTAGAGGGACCAGACAAAACTGGAAATGACTTAGCCGATCAGCTGGCCAAAACCGGGGCCATCCAAGGGGATCTAATCGAAATAGAGTCCCTGTTGGGCGAAATCCAGGTCACTGCTATCACTAGGTCCCAGACAAATGCTCACAATGATCTTTCAACTGCCCAATGGAGCAAGGAGACCCCTGATGCTGATTTGATTACAGCTCAGAAGGGGGATCCAATAATGGGTAAGTTTTACCAACACCTTTAGGTTCCTGAGAACTTTCCCCTGACGGATAAAGTGGACCTAAGAGTGTTGATGAAATGTCCAAAAATGTTCTGAATCCAAGACGGTTTGTTGGTAAGGAAATCCCAAGTTGGCCATGATCAGTGGGTGGTTCCTACCTCATTCCGAAGCCTGATGTTAAGTCACGCCCATGATGCGGCCACCGCCGGTCATAGGGGGTTTCACACAACACTGGAAATCTTAAGAGAGGTTGCATACTGGCCACACATGGGGCAGGACCTCGACCAATACTTGAAGGGGTGTCTTGTGTGTGCACAATTTCAGCCATCATCCCTCAAACGCCGTGCGCCTCTCCAAAAGAGGGGAATGACACTCCCATGGTCAGATTTGCAAATTGACTTTGTAGGCCCTGTGATTCGCTCTGCTAGGGGGAATAAGTACATGTTGACGGTGACATGCTTGTTTACCAAGTGGGTGGAATGTCTCTCAGCCCCAAATTGCAAGGCAGAAACTGCAGCTGCCCTGATGATTAACCACATGTTTTCCCGTTTTGGTCTACCTCAAAGGATTGAGTCAGACAGAGGTAGCCACTTCACCAGTGAAGTAATGACAAAGATGTGGGAGATACTGGGGGTCAAAAGAAAGCTACATATTGCTTATAGGCCAGCTTCTTCTGGAGCAGTGGAACGTTACAACCGGACAATTGTGAGCATCTTAAAAAAGTTTGTGGCAGATTCTGGGCCAAGTTGGGATGTCCGATTACCTCTGGTCCTAATGGCCATCAGATCTACCCCTTCATCTGCAACCAAAATGTCACCATTTGAGTTGATGACCGGGCGCAAGATGGTGCTTCCCCAGCATTTGCTCTACAGGACCCAAGAGCAGACACTGATAAATGCCTCCACAACTCATGAGTATGTGGAGAATTTAAGGAAACACCTTCAACATGCTTTTGCCTATGCTCAGCGGAATCTAGAAAGATCAGCCGAGAGTATGAAGACCCACTATGACCTGAAAACTTCCAGGAAGGAATATCAGGTGGGGGACAGGGTCTATTTATACAACTCCCAAAGAAACCAGGCAAGACAGCGCAAATTTTTGCATACATGGAAGGGACCCTTTGAGATTATAGACAAGATCTCCCCTGTGGCCTACAAGATCTGCATCCCCAAAGGCGGTTTGGCAGAGGGGGAAGACAAGTGGGTCCACATAAACCAGTTGAAGTGTTGCCATCCCAGGCACACTTTGCAGCAACTGGAGGAGTCCTCTGCAATCCCAGAGGGTACCGCTCCAGAGTAATTCATTCCAACCCTAAAATATCCTACATATAGCCTATCAAATTCTGTGTTTCTCAAGTTTATGTGTTGCTGTCTCTTAATTTAAAAAAATGTGCATGTTCATATCTGTTGAGTTCTAAAATATATATGCCACCCCACTATATCAATGGTGGGTGAGAAATGTCCATGAATAGGTATTGCCGCTCTTCCTTTGTCGTCCTAGGAGAAAGAAAACCTGGAGACTGGCCAAGGAGGACAATCCGGAGACCGGGAGCAGAGACCCGAGGGGTCCAGGGTACGGCCCAATCCTCCCATCAGGACCAGCAAGGAGAACTGATTGATCGACTGGAGGGAGGAAAAGATGCTGAACTGTGCCATTTGCAGAATTGGTAGAAGATTATGCGGACATACCAGTGCGTGGGTCAAAACTTCCTGTGCACTCGACTCCAATTCATAGTGCAGTCGCGCGGGGGGCCTTGTTGGGTGTCCTGACCCACGTTTGAGCTATCATGCTGCAACATTTGGTGCTGTGGGCTTAGAAAATCCAAGATAGCCAAAAAGCCCACATGTGCGCCAGAATCCAGGAGAACCACGCAGTTTGTGCGCACACCAAAATGGTTGCCTAACTTGCCACCCACCAGTGCGAGCATGATGGGCCAGGGTGCCATGAGTGGAATGGGTGCCAAAGGTAAAACAGAAGCGCCTGTTAAAAAAAAAAACGCTTTAAAATTACCTTTGGTTTCTCTGAATGCCAGCTCAAAATGCCTATTTTCAAACATTGCAACACATCCAAAAATCTCACTGAACAACAGCAGACATCTGACAGAATGAAGTTTTGTGTGCCTACAAAATCTGGGAAGATGAAGAGCCCAAAATAATGTTGATAACAAGACTGGCTGAGTGCTAAACTGAACTGAAAGACACTAAAATCGAAATGTTTAGAATAAATGAGTGACCTACTTTTGAGTGTCACATAGTTTGTCACTGTTGAAATGTCATAGTTTTGAACTTAGAATCAGCATTCTAGCTGCATGTGTAAAAATTGTAAGTTTGATTTAAACTGGGAACCCAAAATGACATGTAGCTAAAAACTGGCTTAAAGAGATTCCAATTCTGCCTGACATCTACCCCCGACAGGAGTTGAAACTGGATCAACAGCTGTGTTCCCTGCTAGGCCTGGCTGCATCCTGAGGTCACATGGCCCTGCTGATTGAAAGGGGAGTGGCAGCTGGGGACTACAGGAAACTAAACAAGGGGCCCAGGCAGATGGTTTATTGGGGGGGTCATAAATGGCTTCCTTTTGAACAAAGCCCTTCCTTGACTCAGGCAGATGGTTTATTGGGGGGGGGTCGTAAAGTGGCTTCCTCTTGGCAGAAACAGGGAGGGGCAGCCCCCTCTGAGGACAGGCTGAGCTTAAAGAAAGTGGATAGACTGGTTTCTCCACCATGTGACCTGGGAAGACACACCCCTGTTGGCCAGAATATGATCTTAAGAAAGATGTATAACTCATGGTGCGGACTTGTCAAAATTATCTAAATGTTACCATAATTCCTGTGATTTTTCTGCCCACATTGTAAGAGGTTTTAGGACCCGGTGGTATGATCTGGGGGTTTACGAGCGGAAAAGAGGCTGTTACTCTAAATGTATGCATGTTAAAAATCGGACACTTCCTTATCTAAATGCCCACATGCCTTGCACACCATTGTATAAATTTGGAGAAAAATCCGATATGGGGAAAGCTACTAAAAAGCGCAAAAAGTTGCCATTTCTTTACCCAAGCTCCTAGAAACGCCAGGGTCGGAACAGTGCCTCCCATCAGTAATGCATGATGTGCGTATGCAATGACAAACAACTGTGTATCTGTGGAATATGTATTTGGGTCAAATATAGATTTGTGTGCAATTTGACAGGGGAGTGTCCTTTCTGCAGGCCATACAACAGCATCACCATGACTCACATTTCCTTTCCCCTATCAAGGAAGAGAGAAAAGCTTGACCAATGATCAGTTGAGAGAGGGGCTGGCTTAGTGATGCTGCGTGCACACCCACTTTCAAAAGACATAAAAAGAGCCACTGGAAGCTAGAGAGGACATTCAAATCTAGTTGCTGCGGAGCGTTTTGCCGGACCACACAACATCCAGAAGATACCAGTTCCAGACTGACTCCAGAACCTAGAATTTATACTTTAGAACCTAAATCAGAGGCCTAAAACCACAAGCTGAGTTCTCTGCAGCAGGCCTCAAATCACTGCAAGCTACTCACAGCCGGGCGAGCTGCTTGAATCCCTTGCCAAGAACTTTTGTCAGGACCAGTGCAGAGATCCAGGAGCCGTGCAGAGACCGCTGTATCCGGACAGACTAGACCAGTGCCAGACCAGACCAGACCGTGCAGAACCGCTGACCCAGAGACCAGATCGCTGTGAAGTGCCGCTAGCCTGATTGATCAGATCCGTGACGAGGTCCAGTCCTTCCAAAATATATCGTGAGTACTTAGGTCAGATTGTGACAGAAATAAGATCTTAGTTTAAAATAATCTAATCCAAACTATTTTAATCTAACCAGAACTGCCTCCTAGAAGTTGTCACTTGTCATTTTGTAAAGCTGCACCACTGTCACTTGTCAATTCTGCAGCTGCATAGCTGTCACTTGTCAATTTGAGTTACTTTAAATCCGAAAAACGACCCTTACAAAATCGTTCATATCTCTGGAACCGTTTGTCCTAGGAACTCGGTTTAACTTTCCTCTGAAAGCTTAGAATCTCATCTTTCCAACGAACCTAGAACCGACTTGCTTATTCTTTTGCCGTAATCACAATTCACGCACTCACGAATGTTGCCGCGATTTGCGATTTGGCCTGATTTCTTTACCTGTAAAAAGATAGCAGCTTTTTGCTTTCCTCTGCTAAAAATGTGTTTGCCTCTTAATAACCATCCCTGAATCATTGCTAAAGTGAGCCTGAGCTCATCCCAAGTATCTCTCACTCACCCTGAACCTCCTAAAGGGAATTAAAAACATTTTCAGCATATTTCTCACTTCATTGCCACCACATTCAAAGCACTTGGGCCTATGTTTTAAAACTCATACCAGTTTTCTATAAACTTGCTGGCGTGGGAATTGAATTTCGTATTGTATTTGATTCCATTCCTGAGAACTATGTGTGTTACTTCCATCTCCTTCCATTTCTTACATTGCATAGGGGAGGGGGGTGAATTGCCAGAGAAAAAGTGATCATCTTATCTTTTGCTAAAATCATATCAAGTATTTCTGTACTGCATTTTATTCCTCATTGCTTTTCCCTTGAAATCATAAAAGTATTTTTGCTACTTTATCCATCCTATACTAACTCCTCATTGATTATAAAGAAGTGTGCTAGTGTCAGATTACCCATTGTTGATTAACATTATATTTATAAGGGCGATATCGATTATTCATTTATTATAAAAGCGTGGTATCTATATTTTGTTTTATTTCTCAAATAAACCTTTTAAACTTGCAAAACAGAACTACTTCTTGGCTCAGTGGGGTCAGGGGGATTCTAAGAGGGGGTGTTATATAGGGGTAGTCATCCAGAACTCATGAACTGGACATAAAGATATATCAATAAGGGTTTCCATTCAGTATCCCAGACTAGGCATTGACTTAGCTGTAGTGTTGAATTGAATCCTCTTACAGCTCCATTGGTACCACTCCCAGTTATGGGAATACCATCGACATTGTTGGTCCCCTTGACCCGCAGACATCCTCAGGCAATAGGTTTCTCTTGGTGCTAGTCGACTATGCTACCAGATATCCTGAGGCCATCCCATTGAAAATTGTAACTGCCAAGTCAGTTGCAAAAGCGTTACTTGGCATCTTTACTAGGGTTGGCTTCCCTAAAGAAGTTGTGTCTGACAGAGGCAGCAACTTTATGTCAAAGTATATGCAGGCTATGTGGAAAGAATATGGGGTCACCTACAAGTTCTCTTCTGCATACCACCCCCAGACCAATGCTCTGGTGGAACGTTTCAACAGAACGTTAAAGAGCATGATTGGGGCTCTGGAAGAACCTCAGAGAAGAAAATGGGATCTTATTTTACCATGCTTACTGTTTGCCTACCGAGAGGTACCACAGGAGGGTGTTGGCTTCAGCCCCTTCGAACTTCTGTTCGGTCATCCTGTATGGGGACCCTTAGCCATAGTCAAAGAGGGATGGGAGATGCCCACTCCCCCTGTTACTACCAACATAGTAGATTATTTGCTGGGGCTCAGAAAACAGATGGTACTTCTGATGGGCTTGGCTAGTGATAAATTGAAGGCAGGACAAGCGCTGGTGAAACATTGGTAAGACCAGAACGCTTCCCTCATCAACTTTACACCTGGTCAGCAAGTCCTGATCATGAATCCCATAATTCCTCGAGCTTTACAGGACAAATGGTCATGCCTTTACACAGTGGTGGAACCCCTGGGTGAGGTTAACTATTTAGTGGACTTTGGAAGGCCTGGGCAGGCTCCAAAAGTGTTCCACGTAAATAGGCTGAAGGCTTGCGTCCCAAGAGTCGAAATCGCAGCACTGCTACTGGCTTCAGATGTTGAGGAAGAGGAGTCTGAACCTCTCCCCGACCTGTTCCAAAGCGGTCCTTCAGATAGCTCCTTTGAGGGTGTTCAAGTGGCTCCTCACCTGACTTCTAATCAGCAGGCTGAGGTGAAAAGTTTGCTTAGGCAGTTTTCCCCCCTGTTTTCACAGTCGCCTGGTTTGACACCTTGGTGCAAACATAACATAGACACAGGAGACAGTGTACCTACCAAAAGTAGGGGATACAGGATGTCAGACAAAGTACGGTCTTACATTAAGACCGAGGTCAACAAGATGTTAAACCTTGGGGTGATTGAACCCTCTAGTAGTCCTTGGTCCAGCACTGTGGTTTTGGTTCCAAAGGCAGGCACTTCTGAATTGAGGTTCTGCATGGATTACAGGGCTCGGAATGCTGTCACCAAGACAGATGCACACCCCTTGCCTCAAACAGATGAGCTGGTGGATACTTTGGGTGCCTCCAAGTGCCTCAGCACGTTTGACCTCACTACTGGCTATTGGCAAATAGCTTTAGCAGAACATGCCAAGGAGAAGACAGCGTTTTCTACTCTAGACGGTCTTTACCAGTTCAGGGTAATGCAGTTCGGGTTGAAGAATGCACCTGCCACTTTCCAGAGGCTTGTGAATCATGTGTTGAATGGGTTGGACAAATTCTGTCTTGCATATCTGGACGATATAGCAGTTTTCAGTGCCACCTGGGAAGACCATGTGAAACACCTCCAGATTGTGCTCCAGGCTCTTCAGAAAGCACACTTGACCATAAAGGCTAGTAAATGCCAGATTGGACAAGGCTCAGTGGTTTACCTTGGACATGAAGTAGGTGGAGGGAGCATACAGCCTCTTCCCAGTAAAGTACAAGCAGTACAAGACTGGCCTACCCCCACTACACAGACACAAGTGAGAGCCTTCTTAGGAATCACGGGGTATTACCGCAATTTCATGGCAGACTATGGCACCATAGCTGCCCCTCTGACTGCCCTCACTACTCCGAAGAAACCCAAGAAGGTAACTTGGACCGATGAGTGTGAGAAGGCCTTAAACGGCTTAAAAGAATCCTTGTGCCAGGCCCCTGTCCTCAGGGCCCCTGATTATCAAAGACCTTTTGTCGTGTAGACGGACACCTCTGACACTGGGATAGGAGCTGTACTATCGCAAGTAGATGAGAAGGGTAAGGAACACCCTATTGGTTTTATTAGTCGCCAGCTTAAGGGCAGAGAGCTCAGATGGTCCACAGTGGAGAAAGAATGTTTCTCTGTTGTGTGGGCCCTACGGAAGCTGAGGCCTTACCTCTATGGGACCCACTTCACTGTGCAAACTGACCATAAGCCCTTAAAGTGGCTAATGAACATGAAGGGAGAGAATCCAAAGTTGCTTAGGTGGTCCATAAGTCTACAAGGCTTCGACTTCACTATTGAGCATAGGCCGGGTGTCCAACATAGCAATGCTGATGGGTTGTACAGAATGTTTAACCAACCTGAACAAGAGACTCATCCTGGGGTGGATTAGTTCCCCCTGTCCATAGTCTGGGAGGGGCGAGTGTTAGGAAATATTTCTTAATTGTGGGTCATTTTCCTTCCATGTGGCAACCCCTAAACTTTTTGCTGTTGTTTTCACCAGGATCTAGACTTTGCCAGAGAAGTGCAGCCTTCTGCCGCACTCCTCTCGGCTTTCGCTCCATTCTTACGGGGAAGCTGACATGCCCTTAAGACAGTCAGTACCGGGAAACGTTGTTTTCCGTAGTTTCTTTATCATGTTGCAGCTTTCGCGCAACATGGCACAAGAGGGCACTGAAAGCTAAGTTACTGCTCTCTTGGGTCTCTAGTCTTCTACGGGCCCTAGATACTCTCTTTGGATTGTAAACGAACGGTGCAAGTGAATCATGGACGGGACTGGTGGCAGCGATCATTTCTTTGTGTTTTTGAGCTCCTTTTGGTGTTTAAGCATGTTTCTCGCACTTAGCCCAAAATGGTGGCCTGGCTCCCAAAATGGCCAGACCACGAGGCTCGTTGTCCTGTCCACTGACCGTCTTGCCCCCTTCACCTTCCCCCATGTCGAGCCGACCCGGGGCCTTCCTTATTTGGGCATGTACTTTCCCGCGAAACACAGATGCTTTTGCGGGCTTCTACAGGCCTTGTGTGTGCCTCCAGGATGTGGGCTGGGATGTCTGGTCCCAATACTGGGTGCCAGAGAGTCTAGGGTGGTGTGAATGCCTGGGACTTCCGTGGTCCGTGATAGGTCCATGTATGGTGTGAGTGTTTTGTGAGCAGATCACCCATTGGGTCCCCTCCGTTTTGGCGCAAAGGGAACCGTGGATAAGAGGGGGCTGGAAACATCACTACCATGTCGATGTCCTGAGTTCTCACGAACAAAGCACAGGAGCCAAGTATCCTGCAACCACGAGGCTGAACCGAGGAATCGCTGGTGACCCGCCGAAGGACCGCTCCTCTGCACTGCTGTCGCTTGGTGAAACCCTTTCTACCTCTGATCGAACGAGAAGGCCTCTACTGGTACTTCGACCCTTGGAATAGTGGGAACAACTATTCTCGGCATCTTCACCATCTCCTGCACGTAAGTCTTCGGAAGTGTCTCTGGGCCATCCAGCACACTGTCCAGCCTACCCAGGAGTCTTGCTCTGTAACTGCCGTCAGGTTGTGTTGTATTACGAGTCCTTGTCACTCTCACACGCTTCGTACACTTGCCATTCCCAGGTCTGAAGTGAGTAGTGTACATTTGGCTGAAATACACACGGCCGCTCCGTTGCCCTGCTGTGGTAACAAACTGTGTGGGTTCACTGCGTTTGGGACATCCTCAACTCAACTTCTGCTGCTGTCGAATCTACACGACGCCGAGATGTCCCCTGCTCGTATCTGAACCTGCCAGCACTGAAACCGATGCGGAGAAGCCTGGGTCTGCTTGCATCGGGGACCGCTGAGTAGCATCGCTAGGAACTGGTCGCCCTCCTGCAGGAGCCCCAAGCTTTTCCCCGCTGTGTCTAACAGCACGCCTTTCCGTACTCGCGCTCTGTTTCTGCCCACAGTGGAGGCTGCACTTGAGTCGTGGAGCTCTGTTCATCTTCATTTATTCACTGAACTAAACTGCCTGATTCCCTCGAAGAGACTCCCCTTTTTGCCCGTTGGCACCAGCGTGTGTAGGTACTTTTGAGCACAAGGCTCCACTCTTCATAGGGCTTGGACTTCCTTTTAGTTAGGTGCCTCTGAAGGCGGACTGAGTCTAACTATTATTCGCACTGCCTGTTTTCCTCCCCATCTAGGTGGTCTACACATTTCGTGCGTCTAACTCGTTAGACTTGTTTGTGTTTGTATATATATTGTATTGGTTTGCTATGTGTTGGTTTACTTGGTTTTATTGTGATTTCTCGCTACGGTCAATGTTACAAAGGCCTTGTAATAAATGTGTATATATTTTTAATATAACACCTGCCTGGAGTAATTTGTAAGTGTCCTTGCTTTGGGTGCTCATTGCGGGCTTTCAGTCACCCTCACCCCTCCTGAGACCTAGTCTTGACCGACGCGATCGCTACCCTGATTGGTCTGGCTTGTCCAGAGGTTACCCTGTTCCAAGAAACTAGGCTGGCCTTCTGAACCTCTGCCCCTCCAGGACAGAGTTCAGAAATACGTCTTAACACCTGCGAACAATACGGACAGGCATTGCGTCCTCAGGACACTCCCATTTTGTTCCTTTATGAACATTTAGGACACATTCTATGTTCTTAGAACAGTTTCAACTTGCCTGCGAACAATACGGACAGGCATAGCGTCCTCAGGACACCCCCATTTTGTTTATTTACGAACATCCCAGGACACATAATGTGTTCTAAGAACACTTTCATCTTGCCAGCGAACAATACGGACAGCGTCCTCAGGACACCCCCATTTCATCCATTGATGAACATTTCAGGACACAGCTTGTGTTGTTAGAACAGTTTCAACTTGCCTGCGAACAGTACGGACAGGCATAGCGTCCTCAGCACAACCCCATTTTGTTTATTTATGTTTATTTACGAACATCCCAGGACACATAATGGCCCTCATTACAACCTTGGCGGAGGACCATGGTGCTATTAGCACCATGGTCCATGCCGCTAAGGTTACGATTCCGCCATGGTGGATGGCGGAATTACCGCCCCATTACAAGGTGAGTGGGGGCGGTAATTCCCCATTCACCAATGGCCCCTTCCCCATTCCCATTTTTGCCCCATAGGGCATAATGGGAGTGGGAAAGGCGCTAATCACGGCACCGTAAATTACGGTGCCGTAATTAGCACTAAGGTGGCTTAGCGCCTTGCATTTTAACGCCTGCAAAAAGCAGGCGTTAAAATGTGAATCAGGCGTTAAGGATTAACCCTTAACGACTGAGTTGTAATGAGGGCCAATGTGTTCTAAGAACACTTTCATCTTGCCAGCGAACAATACGGACAGCGTCCTCAGGACACCCCCATTTCGTCCATTGACGAACATTTCAGAACAGAGCTTGTATTCTTAGAACAGTTTCAACTTGCCTGCAAACAATACGGACAGGCATAGCGTCCTCAGGACACCCCCATTTTGTTTCTTTACAAACATTTCAGGACACCTCGTGAGTTTTTAGAACAATTTCAACTTGCTAGCGAACAGTACGGACAGGTATAGTGTTCTTAGGACACCTCCATTTTTGTTTCTTCACGGACATTCCGGACTCCCGTGATGTCCGCGGACACCTCAACTGCTTTTTTAAAAAAAACTAGGAAACAATATAATAACTTTACTTTATTTTACATGTATGTTAAATTTATGACAGAGAAGGTGAGGCAGAAACTGAAACAAAAACAGGAGAATTGGGGGTTTCAATAGGATTTATATGAGGTGAAGAAGGGATGAAGTCTCATCAAAACATTTTGGTTCATGGAGAGGGTTTGGGGATAATTGACTGGGATATGGTGAGGGGGGACAGGTACATGTGGGACAATGGTATGTAGTTGTTTGTTTGAAGTGATCCTCCACAAAGTTTTTTAAATTATTACAATTTGCCAAGAGTAGATCAATGTTTTCTTCTATGTGCTGAAGAGTCTTATCCAATACAAAAAAATATATATGTTAAATGTATATAAAATAATATTAATTAATTGGTTTATATAGTAAAGTGTCTACCATTAGAATCACTATCTTCTGACATGTCCTCACGTGGGAAATGCTTCTCTAGCCACTCCAGAGTACTAGACATTTCTGTGAGAAAAAAAAATAATATCATTTTTTTGTATCTAATACAGAAGGTTTACAAATATATGAGTAAAATGCAGTACACTTACTATTTCAGGTAAGGTGTGTTCTGAGTGGTCTGTAGATCTGCTGTTGCTCTTAGTTGTGGAGTGTCTGTGAGGTAATTATATTGGAAGCCTATCCTTCTTTTGGTATATTCCATTTTACAACATATTGTATTTAAATGAATGATTAGTGTGTTATATATATGGGTTACAATTCTTATTTATTACTACATATAATGTGTATGTGTGCTGGTTTGTGAATTTGTAAAATGTTCATATGTTATGATATAACAATTAAACATACCCCCCCAGACTTTTTGGGTAGTGGTGCTGTTGTCCGAACATGTCCGCGGACATTAAAAGAGTTTGTGGACATCAAATTCAGTAGAGGGGGTTTAGTATGTTCTATGTTACTTTTAAATAAAGTCAGAGTTATTATTGTTAAGTTGCGCTACTAAAAACCTATGAAATTCAGTAAAAAAACTTTGTTAAAGGGATGTTATGGTTAGGTTGCGCTACTAAAAACCTATGAAATTCAGTGAAAAAACGTTGTCAAAGGGACGTTATGGTTAAGTTGCGCTACTAAAAACCTATGAAATTCAGTGAAAAAACTTTGACTTTAAAAGTTAAAGGGACGTTATGGTTCCAAGTAAAACCGAAAAGCCCCTGAAATTCGCCAGTTATGGTAAACTAAGCAACCATAACTCGCGCCACCACCGTGCACTGCTAAGACTAACACCCACGACATCAAAGATGCCATCATAAATGTCATTGATGACATCACTGATGGCATCACATGTCTGTCTCCCTCTTTTTTCCTTTACTGACATATCTAGGCCACATGGTTTTCTTCAGTAACAGTCAGGAACTAAACATTATAAATGTTCTATATTTGTAGACTTATCATTCAAGTATGTTCTTACAGTAATTCCCTTAGGGTCCAGTCATATCATATGAAACATATACATATGGGAAGACACAAGCTTGAAAAACAGCAATCCTTTCTGTGCATGAAGATAATCAGTAGAGTTATCAGCACTTTCTGATAGTTCTGTTGTTTTTTTATTACTGTATTTTCCCTGTATATGCTCATATTTGTATACATTGTACTCACACTACTTTCCTTAGGGTCCAGTCACATCATGTGACACATGTAGATAGGGTAAATAGCTGCTTTAAAACAGAGCAATCCTTTATTTGCATAAAGATAATCAGTTAGGTTATGAATTGTTTCTGCTACTACTTCTGCTTTATTGCTTACTTCATTTTCCCTGTATATACCCATATTTGTATGTGTTATTGTGTCTTTGGTCCTCATCACGACTTTGGCGGTAACCCTTAAAATCGGCTGTAACGCTATTAGCGCCGATTTTAAGGGTCCTTAGGATCACAAGTCCAAATACCACCGGCACCATTACAGCCGGCGCAAGTACAGCCGGCTGTACAAGCGCCGGACCTAACAGCGCCAGGAACCATTCGCGCTAAAACATCAGCAATCACGAGTCCGGCGTTGGCTCCAGCAAACAGCTGGAGATAACAGAACACAGGCCACAGCAATAAGGACCCAGGTGGAACCACTGCAAATCACAGGCCTACAAAGGACCCACCCATGCACAACACACCCTCCCCAACACCATTACACCAGCAGGAGCAGGGAGGAGACAGCAATAAGGACCCAGGTGGAACCACTGCAAATCAGATGCCTACAAAGGACCCACCCATGCACAACACACCCTCCCCAACACCATTACACCAGCAGGAGCAGGGAGGAGACAGCAATAAGGACCCAGGTGGAACCACAGAAAATCAGAGGCCTACAAAGGACCCACCCATACACAACACACTCTCTCAACACCATTACACCAGTAGGAGCAGGGAGGAGACAGCAATAAGGACCCAGGTGGAACCACTGCAAATCAGAGGCCTACAAAGAACCCACCCATGTAAACACACCCTCCCCAACACCATTACACCAGCAGGAGCAGGGAGGAGACAGCAATAAAGACCCAGGTGGAACCACTGCAAATCAGAGGCCTACAAAGGATCCACCCATGCACAACACACCCTCCCCAACACCATTACACCAGCAGGAGCAGGGAGGAGACAGCAATAAGGACCCAGGTGGAACCACTGCAAATCAGAGGCCTACAAAGAACCCACCCATGTAAACACACCCTGCCCAACACCATTACACCAGCAGGAGCAGGGAGGAGACAGCAATAAGGACCCAGGTGGAACCACTGCAAATTAGAGGCCTACAAAAGACCCACCCATGCACAACACCCCCCCCCCAACACCATGCTGCCATTTGGAGCTGGGAGCCTTGATATTGACTTCTAGCTGCTGCGTCTGGAGCTACAGAGGCCAGCCAACCAGGCCAGGGCCCTGGGAGTGCAGGGGTCAGTGGAGATGAGGAAAAGGAGTTGGAGAGCAGCACCATCAAGGCAGCCAGCCATCCCCAGGGTCAGGCCAACACCCTGGGCCCTGACTGACGGTCAGTTGGTGACAGATTATCGGCTGGACAGGGCGACCATCAGCCAGTAGCTGGACACAATCCAGGGTGACATTGGCAGCCGCATAGCCACCAGCACGGCAGTACCTCCCCTAGTGAAGCTTGTGTCTGTGCTTCAATTTCTTGGGACTGGCAGCTACCAACATACCGTTGCCATGATGCATGGAATGTGCCAGCCCACATTAAGTGCCATGCTGGGACAGGTGCTTGATGCACTGTTGAATCATGTGAACGAACACATTGCATTGCCAGCCACACAGGCACAGCGGCACCAGCTGAAGTGTCAATACTATGCCATTGACCAAGTCACAAATGTAATTGCAGGCCTGGACTGCACACATGTGGCACTCGTACCACCCCAGGGACATGAGGCTGCCTACAGAAACCGGAAACAGTACCATTCCCTCAACGTGCAGATGAAATGTGGTCCCGATCACACCTTCATCCACTTCTCTGCCCGCTAACCAGGATCCACCCACGACTCCATGGTCCTTCGCAACAGTACCCTGCCGGCGAACATGAAAAGGCATCGAGGGAAAAACACATGGCTACTGGGTGAGTACAAATGTATACCATAAAGCATGTCAATCCACAACAGATGGTGCCTGTCACAGAATCCATCATTCACAATAGGCAGCAGCATTACTGCAGCATACACATACAAGCACCTTGCACAATAAACCTCGGACATGTGCAACACAGCAGAACACACCCATGCAGGATGTACGACATGTGGCGGCATAGTGACATATGGACCCCCACCACAATAAAGCCTCCTGTGTGCGTAGCACCATGGCTCCCAACACTGACACAGTACAGAATTCCCACCCTGCCCACCCCACAATAATTAATTTTCAAACCATAAGCTGGCACAACCACAAACGCACCACACATAAGTAGGCCGAGTAATGACAATGTTCATCCCATGAACACTGTTCCCAAAATGGCCAGAGAAATGCATGGAGAACAGTACAGAGCAGTGACAACCAGCAAATGCAACTGTAACCAAATGGATTTGCAATGACACATGAGGCAGCCACTTCTGTCATGTAGAAGTAGATGGAAGTGCCCCCTTATCCTGCGACAACTGAATGAGTACTGTTACATACAGATACATAGGCGTACCAAGTGGAGAGCACCCCATTGATTCAATCATGCCCATAGGACAGCACACTCCACAATGTTATAGGCCAAATGATATAAAAGGCAAAATGACATTGATGACAGAGCCCTGTACACCCACTGGACTTACCTTATCCCCATACCGTCTTCCTCTCCCCTGCAGGTGAATCTACATATCCCCAAGACACGTGGCACATGACCCATGTGCGTCACCCACACACGGCGGTGGAGCGGGCATACCACCTTGCCCATGCCGATACACAGATCTGCGTGGAGAGGGCATTTGGACTGGCGAAGGCACGCTTCCGGTGCCTCGACCGCACGGGAGGGGCAATGATGTATGCACCAGAATAAGTAGGCTAAATTGTACTGACATGTGCCATGCTGCACAACATCTGCTGTCGCAGAAATGTGCCACTGCCCCCTGATGCTCATGTGCATCCACCTGAGGATGGTAGTGAGGGCGATGAAGTACAAGAATGTGTTGCACACGCACAAAGGATTGAGCTGAGGGAGTGGAGGTTGGCCAGACAGGGATTGATGGATGGAATATTTTAGAAATGGGTAATGGGTAGATCGGAAATATGTCACTTCAACATTGAATTGCATCAGTGACAATCACTACTGTCCATGCATTGTGAATTTTCTAACGTGATTTATTTAACATCCAACAATCCCCACTCCCCCCAGTGAACACCCAGCACACTATCCCCCCTCTCACCAGTAAACACCCAGCACACTATCCCCCCACCCCCAGTAAACACCCAGCACACTATCCCCCCTCCCCCCAGTAAACACCCAGCACACTATCCCCCCTCCCCCAGTAAACACCCAGCACACTATCCCCCTCCCCCAGTAAACACCCAGCACACTATCCCCCCTCCCCCCAGTAAACACCCAGCACACTATCCCCCCTCCCCCCAGTAGACTACCCCCAACTGTGCAGATAGGCACATGTGTCTCATCAGGGCAACAACAACGATGCCATGCACCACTAGGATGGTCGCGGGTGCTTCCCTTTTCCGGGCCCCTCCGGTGTGCGTGCCCTTAGGTGGCGCATGGACCGGTGCCTAGGAGATGGCTCTAGGGAACCCTCCGTGTCGATGGGACTGAAGCGGTGGCCATCATGTGCTGTCGCATGAGGTTGTTTGCCTCCCGTGTCTGTTCAGCAAGTGCTGAGACTGCCTCCATCAACTCCCTCACTTGTTGGCCAAAGCCTGTCAGGGCAGCGGTACATTGTTCAATAACTCGGCGTGTACGCGCATTGTCCCTCGCTATGCACTTGCACCCATGCCTTATTGATTGACTGACTGCCTTGATGTGCCTGCTCTGCACCTTCGCCATCGATTCCACCCTGGCCTGTTTGGCCTCAATGATGTTGAGTCGGCCCATCACTGCTGCCCCAATGACGAAGGGCTCCCCTGGTGAGTCACATGGTGGCCTACGACTTGTGTGCTGTCGGGGGGGGGGCTGCATGGCGACATGGCGCCAGCCTGGACTGTGCTGCCTGGCTCAGAGTGCCGGTCTTCTGGGCTCCCATAAGATGGCAAGTCCACGTCGGCTGCGGTGTGCGGACACGACACACAGGAACATGTCGACTCCCTGCATGCTGTGTGCCTGGGCTTGGGTTTCCCTGGGGTGGGATCATCCCTTCAGCCTCACTACTTCCGGGAGAGTGTTGTCCTACGGCATGATGGCCATGTGGAGGTGTTGCTCCCACGTCGGGCTCCGATGCAGACCTCTCTCCCTCAGCATCGGGGCTGTGAATGGTGGCTTGGGGTGATCTGGCGGTCGCCTCCCTGCGGCCTTGTGGCTGCCGCTGCTGTCTTGCGGGGCTGCGTTGGGGTGAGGTGGGTGTTGGCCTGGGTCGTCTCCCTTCGGTGCGGCCTCTTTGTGGGGTGCTGGTGGAGGCGCAGTGCTGTGGGCGCTGTGTTGGTGTGGCCTCCTCCCCATCATCTTCGTCCCATTGGGATTGACGTGTGCCTGTGGGGTACATAGGGTGTGGTTTGAGTTCAATGCTACATGTATTTGTGTGATGCAGGTCATGCCAACAAGTGTGATTGAAGACAGTAACAATGACACATTCAACTTGCATTCTGTTCAGTCGCCATGTGGTGCGTGGTGTGAATGTGTATGGAGGTACACTGCATGGGGATGCGTGGTTGGGGTGCACTGCGCTCTGGGTTTTGGGGGTGTGTTCATGCACACTCCATCTCTACCTAGCTGTCCTGTGGCTATGGAAGTCTATCCCCTGCCCCTGTCATTCATGCACTGCACGTACGGGGTTGTCTCTGCAGCACTACCATTCTAGGGATGTAGGCCTCACTTATGGGTGTGTGCAGTACCTCAGACACATGTCTTCGCTTTCATTCACTAAGGGTTTGCATGTGTGGTACTTTCAGCTGCATGTATTTGGGGATGGGACTCACCTGCCGTTGGGTCGATGCCAGTTCCCGCCTCCGCTCCACCAATGCCCTCGATGTTTCCAAGGTCTATCAGGGCTGTCATTTTCTCCTCCCAAGGTGTGAGTTTGGGTGGGGGTGGGCCTCCTCCAGTGGTCCTGCTTGCACTCCTGTGCTGTGACAGGATGACACAGACTCGCACGCGCAGGTCATTCAGGCGCTTGCGGCAATCCTCCCCATCCCGGGGCACGCGCCCCACAGCACTGACCCTTTGGCTGATGGTTCTCCATATTTGGGCTCTGCGCTGGCCACTAATTTTTCACTGCTGCAGCTCCTCGGGGTGTATCTGTGCCTCCTCGACCTGTACTGCTAACTCCTGTTCACTGAATTTGGGCTTCCTCACCCTGTCCAGGGCGGACTTTCCCCTAGTGCACTCCTGAGATATGTTTTGGCCTTGGATCGCGTGGATGGCTTCCAGAAGCTGTTATATCCAACGGATTGTGATTTCCAAGATGGCCGCCGCTTTATTTCCCGTTCCTGCGGGGACGCGTTTCCCTCGCGCTATGAGCGCGACATGATGGTAGCGCACGGTGCGCTGGATTTAAAGGTTTGCGCTATTCGCGCTAACGCCATGGACCGGGGCGCGTGTACGATAACTCGTGATCTGGAGGATTATCCGCCGGGGGCCTTGGCGTTAGCGCTAATTAGGTCCGGCGGATAATCCGCCACATTTACTGCCAAAGTCATGATGAGGCCCTTTGTGTTTTGTCTGTAATAATGCAATTATGTTATACATGGGTTTTATTAGCTACTTATTACGTATTTCACAGTACACAAAACTCTAATAAGAAAACAGTTATCATTTCATCATTCAACATATCAACATTATGATTATTATACCTTCATCATGTATGCTGCACACAATGCCGATGTTTCTGCATGAGTACCTTAGTATACTGGATAGAACTTCATAATAGAATGCTATTTATAGCAATGCATTCCTTAATGCACTAATTAGCTCTTGACATTTATTCCAATGATCTTTGACATTTTTTTCTCAACATTATAATAAGAATCCCTTGTACAGACATTTCATGAAAAGTAAATGCACATGTGATGTCATCAGTGATGTCATCAATGACATTTGTGATGTCATATTTGATGTCGTGGGTGTTAATCTTAGCAGTGCACGGTGGTGGCGCAAGTTATTGTTGCTTAGCTCACCATAACTCGCGAATTTCAGGGGTTTTTCGGTTTTACTTGGAACCATAACGTCCCTTTAATACATTTTTTTCACTGAATATCATATATAGATCTCTATTAGCACTGGCACCTCTGGTCCAATTATCTAAACATTACCCAGCAAGGAAAGTATGATATTATCAATGAAAGACTGCTGAGGCCCAAAACTGCCTGGAAACAATGAACCTTTATTACACTTTTTAATACCACATGTAAAAACCTATTGGTATGTCCATTGCTTAGTCATATGTGGTGTCAGTATTCTAGCACACTACAAACTGTATGCTAGGTACATGTAAAGCTAAATCAGACTTGACAACTTGGATACCGTGATATGATTACAAAGACGGGTATAGCCATCTGCTTTTAGCATGAAATACACTTACTAACCTTGCCTTGCACTGATGGTTTCTCAATTTGAAAGGAACATTTGCTGGGAAAGTATGTCATCTTTAGAACAGACAACATATTGGTTCAGCCTAAGCAAAAAGTCCCTTGTGCTCCAGCATGTGAGGAAGGTTTCCAAAGATTGGACTGACCCCATGACAAACTCGTGCGACCCGTTTCAGCAAGACGTGTACTAGTCTATTGAACATAAATGCGTATAGGGTATTTTTTTTTATCATAACATGATATTGGCAGAGGTAAGGAAACATGGAAACTATGAACAGCAATGATTATTTCCAGAATTTAATAATCTCCCTGCATGTTTTATTTGCCCAGCAGCCACTCCACTGTGGGACTTAACGATGGAAACTGGTGCAAATGAGAGGGGTCACATCTCTAGAGAAGACACCAATCTACTGCTAGAAATCATCTGTGAATGAATTGGGATCTCTGCATTCTGTTTGGGTGAACACATTTGAAAAAAGAGAGGAGATGCCTGGGACGCATGAGAGGAATCTACTGGAAGGCATTTGGTCTTCCAGAGACTGAGGAGAACATTACAAGGATGACTAGGTGCGCAGACTGAGGGGGGTACACAGTGATAACTGAAAACACCTTTAGTTTCAGGTGAAAATGTATACCAGGGTTTAGGTCTGTATGGGTCCATGATCCTAAAAATCCAGAAGCATCAACTCTGGTACTTGCTGTTTCTCCACAATTCCAGAAAATACTCTGGGTGCATTTTAAGCTATTGAGCCTTGGCAAAATGCATGCAGGCTGGAAGACTGGGATACTTTCGTACCTTGGTTACCATGAAGAGAAACATACAAGTTAATGTGGGTTATGAAGGGGAGGCATGGTAATAGAAATATGACACTGACACAATAGGTACAATGTGTAAAACCTTTATTGAAGGTTCTGGGGTTGGAAAAACTCTTACGTTGCCCTATAACTATTGAACGATAAACAAAACAGTCCCCGTTGAGTCCGTCAAATCAAAATGATTTATGCCACCAAAAACATAATGCCTGCCCTATCTCTTGTACAAAAAGTGTATAAAGCAAAAATGTATGTAAAGGAAAAAAACAGTGTTCAAAAGAATAAATGTGGCTGAATCAGTTCTCCTCCCCATGTTAGACCACACAAAAATAATGCGGTCCCTGTAGGCAGGATGACACACTGTGGCTTGGGTTTACAACACAAAACAGATCCAAAATGCATGGATCGAAGCCCGCCGGGGCTTCCATGTTAAAGTCTCTCTTTCCAGACTTCAGGCTCAGACCTCTTCAGAACCAAAGTTCAACAGTACTTGCAGGAAGCTCACTTCACTAAGATTTTAACACTTTGGGTCTCCCTCAGATGGGCTCAGACCGCTTTTGGATGTTGAATACTTTTGAATGTGCGTGGCTTTCTTTACAGACCTCCGTAGGACCACTTTGACTCAAAATACAAGGTTCAGCTTTTCGCTCTCTTCTTCTCTCTGGGTTAATTTTGCTTACTTCGATTTTGCAGTTCATTCACTTCATTGTTACAAACAATGCAACTTTCACAGAGACTTTCGAGTGGGCTACTTCCTTTTCCCGGACCACTCTGTTACTCAGTATCGCTGATTTCACAGCTGTTCTTACTTCAAAGTTTGTTAACAGGTCTGCCTTTCTTTGCGTCTCATCCACATGTGTGCAGCCTTCACTTGCAATATAATGTTGTCACTTCAAACTTTCATTAACACACAATGGTCTCTCAGGTCACTTGCCAACTCACCGGCTGTGTGTGTTTCTTTCTTGGTTTTACGTTTTCCTATTAATGAGTCAAGGTTAGTACCACAGGCTTGGCCTCGCCTCCCCAACTCTGCCGTTCAAACGGGAGGGTCGCTGGAGTCCTTAAAACACTCCTGATGTGGCATGTGGCCTTCTCCACATGTCACTAGTAGCCTGGTGGAGGCATCAAACTCCTGTAGGGATCTCTTGGGGTTTTCAACCTGCTGCTTTCATCCCTTGATCCGTCGCTCTGCCCCAGTAGGTTTGCCTTCTCCCCAGAATTTCTGCACGTACTCATGTTCTGCCTTGCTCAGAGTGTGTCTCTATGTTCTGCCTTTTATCTGTGTGAGGAGAGCTAATTGTTCTCAGGTATACGCACTTGCCTGACCCGATTAGCAGGACATGTCCAGTACGATGTATAAGAGTTAGTCTTGTCACTCTCAGTCACCCTCTTCCTCGGCCCAGTGTTTGTGTAAAAGGGGACGGGGGGTTGGGACCTTGGAGAATCCTAAAAAATATGATGGGTTAGGTGAAAAAAAGGGGGGAATACTGTGTCTCACCATTGGCTGCCTCACCCCCATTCCCCTCACATCCCTCACACAGGATATCCTCCTGCACTGGTCCACCCCCAGGAACTGGATCGTAAAGCAATGGCTGTGTCATGGCCACCGGGATGACAACTCCCTGAGGACTAGCAGGTGAGACACCCTTTGTTTTCTCACAATACTCAGATGGAGTGAGTGTACTTAGAGGTAACTGAGCATATTTCATTTTGCAGGCGTAGTGCATGATATGATATGATATGATATTTTATTTGTAAAGCGGCCGTACACAAGTGTTTCAGAGCACGACAAGGCAAGGGAGGGAACAGGGGAGAAAATAACAACGATCTTACTAGGCCCAGTGACATTGAGAACGCGCAAGTGCATGGGAAAGGGAAAGGGGAAAAATGTAAGGAATGTGGAGAGTGTAAAGTGCAGAGAATAGAACAGATACATAATTATAAATATAATAAATATATAATAGAGGCAATAAACAGGGGTAGTGCAACCAGCAAGTGGCAAGTGGCGAGTGGCAAGTGTTGTGTTTATGGGAGAAGACTGGGTAAGTATGAAAAGTGCAGAAGGAAAATAAGAAAATGGGAGGGGGATTGTATGGGTACAGATTCAGTCCGCGGTGCAATGGGTGGCCAGGAGGCAGTGCAGGCGGGTGGCAGGGTGAGCAGGTATCTAAGCCCAGGGGACAGAGGGTGGCCAGGTGTACAGTGCCAAGAGAGAGAAGATCAGCAGGGGAGAGCGATGGCAGAAGCAAAGATGAAATTCTTGAGGTGCTTCCGGAACCGGAGATGGTTTTGCTCAAGTTTTAGAATGCCAGGGAGGCTGTTCCAGAGGGAGGCCCCAGCCGAAGATAGAGATCTACCCCCGGCTTGTTTCTTTGAAAAACAACTAACCCTGAGGGAGTTAGAGGTAGAGGAGTGAAGAGCCCGAGAGGGGAGGTATTTGCGGGGGGATAGCTGAAAGTATTTTGGACCCAGGCCCCAGAAAGCCTTGTGGACAATGCAGAGGGTTTTGAATTTAATCCTTACATCAACAGGGAGAAAATGGAGAGATTTCAGAGCTGGATAGATAAGATCCCAGGACTTGAGCCCAAGGACAAGTCTTGCAGTCCTGTTCTGGATTAGTTGCAGAGGGCGGAGAGTAGAGGCAGGTAAATTTAGAAAGAGGCTGTTACAATAGTCCAACCTAGAGAGAACCAGAGTTTGAGAGACAGTGAGCTTCTGGGGGAAGGAGAGGAAAGGCAGAGTACCTCTGAGGAGGTGCAGTAGGAAGTTTGAATTTTTAGAGACCTCAGAGATGTGGGCCGAGAAGGAAAGTTTGGAGTCAAAGATGACCCGAAGGTTCTTAGCCTCTCAGGTGGGGGTAGGAGGTGGGCCAAGGGAGGTTGGCCAGAGAGTGAGGGGAAAGGATGGTGAAGGTGTGCTGATGAGGAGGATCTCCATCTTGCTGGCATTTAGACAAAGATCATTGGCGGAACACCAATCTTCAATGGCAGTTAGGCAATCAAGATGAGAGAGGGAGAGGAAGTGGCCGAGGGCAGCATGAAAATGAGTTGCGTGTCATCAGCGTAGCAGTGTAAATCTGAACAGAAAATGGCAATGCAGTGGGGGAGAGTTGCCAGGTATTGGTTGAGGACCCAGGGCGAGAGGTTAGACCCTTGGGGAACACCACAGGTAGAGAGGAAGATAGATGATAGAAAGGACCCAAGTTGGCCCTGGGAGGGTCCATCAGAGAGGAAAGAGGTCAGCCAGGCCAGAGCCTGATCAGTAATAACAAGGTTATCATGGAGACAGTTCAGCAGGATGGTATGGTTGACTGTGTCGAAGGCAGAGGAGAGATCGAGTAGGATGAGGACAGAGGGAATGTTAGAGTCAAGGTTGGAGAGCAGATCTTCACGGATGTTCAGGAGAGCAGTGTCCATGCTTCTGGCCGCTCTGAAGCCAGACTGGTGGTCGTGTAGACAGCCAACCGAATCTGAATGAAAGTTAAGCTGCGAGATGGCCAGATTTTCCAGGAGTTTGCCTAGATAGGGAGTAATAGAAATTGGGCGATAGTTAGCCGGACAGGAAGGATCAGCTGTGGGTTTGTTGAGAAGAGGATACACAAGAGAGTGCTTCAGAGGGGAGGGGAAGGAACCTGAACTAAAGGAGTGGTTGCAAAAATCGGCAAGGTCCAGGGCGAGGGTGTCAATGTGGCCCTTGATGGTTTTGGAGGAACATGGATGAACCTGTTTTGATGAGGTTTCCATAGATGAGACTTGTCTAGCAACCTCATCCGGGGAGAAAAGAGAAAGGATGAGAAAGAGGGTAGGGGGTGATTAAATGAGGGTTAGCAATTACAGACTGAGAGGGAATAGGATGGGGAGGGGAGGAAAGGGTGGACAGGATGTCCTGGGTTTTTGAGATAAAGTGAGGGGCAAGTGCATTGCAGAGAGCCTGGGAAGCAAGAGGAGGAGTAGAGAATGCAGCACGGTTGACAAGCTCCTTGCAGATTTTAAAGAGTTTGGCCGAGTTCTTAGATGCCACAGAGACATAGGCTTGAATGTGGACTCTTTTCTTGGTGCAGACAGAGAGTCGATATTGCCTCTGCAGGAGGTGACAGGCCAGCTTGTCAGGGGATGAACAAGAAGCCCTCAATTTCCTCTCAGCCACCCTGCATTTGTGTTTGAGTATAGCTAGGTCAGAGTCATACCAGGAATTGCACTTGGCTTTGGACTTCTAACAGATCCTACTGACAGGGGGAAGAGCATCAAGAGTATCAGAAATAGAGGTGTAGAGAATGGACAAGGTTGTGTCCGGGAGTGAGTTATCCAGAGGAGGGGGTGGGAGAGAGAAGGTGGCAGCGAAAGCCTCAACTGACACACGCTTCATAGGTCGGATGTCCGAGAAGGTAGGTGGCAGTGTTGGAGTGGGCTTGGCTTTGGCGGAAAAGAGTGAGAGATGAGAGGAGAGAAGGCAATGGTCACTCCATGAGAGAGGAGTGGTCAGAGGGATAGAGAGGGGGAGGCCAGAGGAGATCAAGACATCAAGTGTGTGTCCTGCAGAGTGAGTCAGGCCAGAGGGGAGGATAGAGAGGGAATCACTGAGGTTGTGAAAGAGCAGAGATGAGGGACGTGGAGAATCGAGGTGGATGTTGACATCACCAACGAGGAGGAGTTGAGTGGTTGAGGCCAGGAGAGAGGAGGAGAGGTCAGCCCACTCAGAGAGAAAAGAGGTGATTTGACTAGGGGGCCGGTAGAGAGTGGCAACAGTAAGAGAGTGGCTATGAGAGATTGAGAGCCTACTGACAAGGCATTCGAAAGAGGAGTACATCTGAGTGAGAATGATAGTGGCAAGAATCCATTCAGGAAAGATCAAGGCTACGCCCTCTCCGGCAGAGTGGATCTGGATGTAGAGAGGTTCTTGTAGCCATCAGAGAGGAGAGTGTCAAAGCTCGTGACAGAGCTGGCTGTGAACCATGTCTCTGTAAGACCAAGGACATCAGGTTCAGTTCTTCAAGGAGGTGGCAGATGTCAGAGGAGTGTTTGAGTTGAGAGTGGCAAGATAAAGAAGGTTGACAGCCGTAAAGACCTTCCGGGTAGGGTTAAAAATCAGAGGTACACCCTGGGAGGTGTGGAGGGAGCCCAGCAGGGCCAGAGGAGGAGGGAAGAGAGGTAGCAAAGGAATGAGAGGAGGGGACAGCTGGAGACGAAAGGAAGTTGATGAGGCGAGGGAACCGCCTCATCAAAGAAGAGGCGGAAGAGTGCAGAAGAGGTTTAATATTTGTGTGGTGCTCGGGAGAAGACAAAGAGGATCCTAAATGTCCATTTGACACTAGATGTTCCTTATCAATACAGGAAACAACATTGAATTGCAATCAAGCCATGAAACTATGTTGTACCTTTGACCAACTTTTGAGTTTCAGACTTGAATTGCTAAACATGTTGAGACAACCAAGACAGATAGTCAAACACTACTTGTTTAAAACCAGCCATACATGCATGATCAATCCTTTCAATCAACTCACACATTTTGGGATGCCAGGACTTAAACATCTACTTCTCTTATAACTGAGCAACTTGTCAAGACCATCGCACTGTGCCAACTCAAAATGTCACTGAATTATATCCTCAAGCCAGCTTGACACTGTCAAACTGCAGCATCAACCGGAAGGAAGTGTCTAGATGATGGGCTTGCATATTTGAATCATTTAGATAACTGTAATGAGGAGCATTTGTGGATTGTATGTGATTCTAGGCTTGAACTTTCTCATCAAGGACCAGTTAGATTCCCAACATTAGCAAACAATATCTTTGTAACAAGTTTTATTCAATTTTTTTTAAAAAAAATGTTTATACTTTTTAAGTCCTTTGGAATATTTCTCTGGATATTCAGATTGCCTTTACAGAGTAAGAGACAAATTGGGCTTTTTCCACTGTTCTTCTGGTTAGCGGGGGATGCTGGAAGCTGCCAGATGAGGCAACCCTACCCCTCCCAAGCCAACCAGAGCAGAGTGGAAGACTGAGTGGGCTGTTCTCACTGTTCACTATACATATCTGTCACTTTTTGGAACCACTTTGACGCCCTGGTTTTGGCTAATCCTGCTGCTCTGATGAGGGGTCCTTGTGTTATAGATTGCCTTGTCTATTGCAATCTCACAGTGAGTTTCTGACTATGTATCTCTAGACCATTTTTCAAACTGGTGCTATTGAATTTAAGTCAGCAGATACTGTTATGATAGTAACTCTACTTCAAATACACCAGTACTTCTTTTGATTGCTGACCTAAATGACTGTTAGTTAATTTATTGTTTATTGGCCATCACTGAATTTTACTGATTATTCTTTCTCCAGAATTGATCTTCGATAAGTTTATTACATTTTGGCTGTTATTTATTACAATTATTACAGTTATTACAGTTATTTATTACAGATTGCATGGCACCGTTTAGGTTGATTAATTGTTGCTGAATTGTCTTCCTGCATTAAGTATTTAACACCTTAGTTATACTTTGTATTCTCTTATGGCACTAAGCAATATGTTAGTCTGGGCAGCATAGCCTTCTGTCAAAAGGAATCTGAGGATGTTTTGGGGCTTGTCGCCCTGAAGGTTGCCAGCTAGGAAGCTGCAGTGTGCTTCAGTTTGAATTAGTCTAACTGGACTATATAACTTGTTTTGCTCACTGTAAATGGAGTACCTATCATGTTTGGGGATTGTGGCATCTTTTTGGGTCATTAATACTCATTTGTGTTGTTTTAGAGCAATTTCATTTTAATATGTTTTGAAAGCACTAGCTATTGTTCAGATGTTAAACAGTTGAAACAGGTTCAGATATATTTGCATGGTTTTCAGATGTCTATACTTAAAGCACAGACCTCTCTATCACGGATACACTCATAAAAACGGTCTACCAAAATTATTAAACCCATATCAAAGGCCAATATGATGATTGGGGTGATTGCGAGCTTACTCTTAAATATTGATGCTTCATCTTCTTTGGATGCAGCTAAGATGTCTTCTGTGGATGCTAAAAATGACTTATTATTTATACCAACACAGAAATAGTCTAAACTAAAAAGAAATCTTTAACCATTTAAAACAACTAAGGTTAGCAAGTGTGAGTTCACTCAGTAATAATAAAACGCCTAACAATATTTAACATCCTAATTTTATTTCTTCTAATGGTGATAAAAGAATAATATTTAACACTACGTCTGTGCCATTAATTAATCTATTGAATTATATGTATAGTTCATTAGTAACTAAGCCTGACAAAGATGTCCCAATAGGGTAGGTTGTGATAATAGCAAGAGATTTTACTGATCGTATAGGAAAATCATTACTACTTTATTTAGATTGTGAGGAATTTGACATCTAGGGTATATCTTAGTTTGGTAAACATTTGTCTTTTATTAATAGTAAGTCAAAATAAAAGTATCATCTTTTTAGTTAGAAGCCAAGTCGTGTTTTCCTTTCATTATTATCATTATTAGTGTTTTTACTGAGTACAGGCATACTTCGTGAAGCAACAGGGCGCTTTACAATAATAGGGGAAGAATAAGGTTAGGAGGTTTACTATCCAACTAAGAGTTAACAGTCTGTGCTCTAAAGAATACATGGATAAGTGGAACAGAGTAGTTCAAAAGGGCAAAGATGTTATATGCAGGCATTGTTCCACAAAAGTTGAAACAAGTAGACATTTATTAACTTCTTGTACTGCATTGAAACCCCTATATATCAAAGGATATGGAGGTATTGGGCCGTCTATAGAGTTTATAAGAAGTGATCAATTTTGGTCAGAACTGATAGGGGCGGAATCAGTAGTATAAAATGCTGCGGACTATTATATATGGAATATGGTGCTTGGATAGATGATTAATTGATAATACTAATCGCATGTTAAAAGGCATAGCATGTACGAACTGGAAAATGAATTATGAATGTCAAAATATTTGAGAATTTTATGTTTGCTTGATTTTAAGTAGTATGGAAAACTACTTTAAAAAATGTTTTTTAATGTTTTTGTGTTGTCATATATGCAAAAGTTTGTTTGTTAGTGAATATAAACTAAATGCATAAAAAAATAAAAAAAAATAAGGTTAGGTATCAGAGAAACACGTGTGTGGGGATCTAACAACAGTCAGCAATGGATCTACACATAACCAGGGAAGACAACAGTGGGCATCAGATAACCCATTCTCAGGCTCCCATTCCTTTCGATACTTTGGCTAATGGCAATTTTATAGAGACTCCAATGGCTCTCCATCAGATCTAGTTGACTATAGTTTCTGTAGAATTCAATGTTTGTGCAAAGTTCATGATGTTGACGTAATAACTAGTCCAGAAAGCAACCATTACCTCTTTATGTCAGGTTGTTCTCAAAATGTAAATATAATTATATACACGTTAGTAATATTAGTAAGAATGTATAGAAAATATCTAATGTTTAATGGAGAGAGGAATATCTGTTTATGTCTTTCAGTAGATTTATCTCCTAATCAATTCAAAGGAGACTTTTGTACTTTTAATGGGATAATTAAAGGTGTTTTGACTGCCAAGTTGAATTACATTAACAAAATAGACATGGTGTGGTTTAACAAGAAGTGTAAGCTTGCTAAGTCTGATCTTCTTAAGTGTCCAAAGGACACAAAATACAATAAAATTAAGAATTTTACTGTGAAAGGAAAGTATCAAACAACTTTTGCCAGGTCCAAGACTGTTTTCGTGCTTGGCCGTAATCCATGCATCCTCAAATAATATAACAAACGCATTTTAAGGATTTCAATCAGGCGATGCACTCTGGTCTCCGCCTAATATGCAGCGCACAACTGAAATGCTTATTTTGTTATATATAGGTTCAATATTTGAGAGATACACCACTCATATCACACCCCCTTTTCAAATACCCTGGGTCAAAATGAACCAGGAACCAGGCTGGTAGGTAAAGGTAATATTTATGTATTTATTTAGAAATTCAAGAACATCACACACTTTTTAATATATGAGGCAGCAATCACCAATGGGGTGATAAGAACAATATGACTGTAAGCAATGCACTTAGGTCAACCTCGTAGCAACACAGAAAGAAAACACCAGAGAATAGAGACACTTTTGAATTTTGGGAAAGATAGCACTCACGTTAGGATTTCCCTCTGCAATATTCCTCAACCCACAAATAATCAATTTTAAATAGATGTAAGGAAGCAGCAGGTAATCAGGAATGAGGAATAAGAAACAGAATTCAAATCCAAACTTCCCTCCCCAAACAGAAACTGATTTGAACCCTTGCAATGTAACTGCCAAGGACACATATACTTGTCCTTTTTACATAGACTTCAATAATAGCCTGGCACTTAAGGGGTTAAAGTGACACACGGAAATGGCTGAATAAAACAAGGAATGTGTGCAAAAATCCTTAAATAAGTACAATTCTCTACGGGAGCAAGACTGGAAAGTTACAAGCAATCATACGCAATAGATTGAGCAAAGGCATACAATTGGAAATTGAATGGAAGGTTTAAAACAATTGATAGTAAAAACAACACGTGTAAAACTTTGCAAAAATGCAACAGTTTTTAATAAATATGTTGGGGGGGGCAGCTATGGATCCTAGGTACCATATGCCCTTTGGTTATTGGGATCATTTTAGAGTTGAGGCCTAGCTGAAGCAGGATCAGCAATTGCTTGACCTTGTGGTTGGGATCTGGAGTTAGATGGATAGAAGCAAGATGAAGACAGGAACAGACAGGAACAGGACACTGGTGTAGGAATCAGATATCAGTGTGTGTGTGTCCTGAGTGCTAGTTAGGGGCCCTTATTTATAATACTAGATGACATCATTACAGTATATGACAGGGGCAGGATTCACTTACCCCGCCCCTAACAACAGGATTGGGCAAGGGCAAAGTCTCCGCCTTACTCACAATGGGTTGGATATCAGAAAAGGATGAGGGGCCTCTCTCTTGATTGAAGGTTTGCCCTTCACACTTGACAGGGGAGAGTCACAGGACTGGTATTGTCCTAACCTGGAGCAAAGACGAATGTCTGATGAGCGTGTGAAATCCCTTTGTCCTGGTCCATTCAAAGTCTTTCAAGCTGGCAATTAGTGTATGCCTCTCTTCCTGAAGGAAGTTACAGGGCTGTAACTTGAAGAGCAGGTTTTTTATTATAGCTTGCCAACTTAGCCTCTGAGTTTTAGCCTTCATTCTCTCATTTTAAATCTTGACTTACACAAAATCTGTGGAATCAAACAGCTCATATGTGTACTTTTACCAGCAACAAATCCTCTACATTGCTAAGTAAGTAGGCCTTCACCCAACAATTTACGTTTAAATAAGCCAATTTTTCTTCAATCAGCAAAAGGACATTTTACCACATGTATTAACAACTAATAAAATTTCTTTCTTTTTAAATTTGACTTGGCAGTTTCTGCCTCTGCAAACACTGCCTTTGCATCCAAAGCCATTTTCCTGGAAGCATGAGTTTTATCAGTACGATACATGAACCTGATCATGCTCAGATAGTTAGAAGTTCTTTGAAGACAGCCGATGTTTGATACATTGTAGAAAAATGTGCGCGCTTTTCCGTGTGAGTGAAAGCAGAGTCTTTGGTTGATGTTTCAAAGTTGCTTTTGACTGGAACTGTTATTCAATGATGCCTGGTTCCTATGAGACTTAATGAATGATCCTGGAATGGCAGGGCTTTTTCAATCACAGTAGTTTCATGAGAACTTGATGAATTTCGTGCCAAGCAGCACTTTTAAGGTTGAAAAGGTGCCATTTTTAAATGGGAATTTTTAGATTTCCAGCAAACAATGTTGCTTCTTGCACTTAATTTGTAGAAAAATATTGCGGAGCACACTGGCACATTCCTGCAGTGTGTACTCTGTTCCTCCCCACCTGAAATGTGTGTGGCAGGGTGATGCAGCCATTATTTTGGTGGTTGTACAAATGCAAGTTTCAGATCCTGGCACGCACAGGACTTAGCACAGCCATTTTTCTGTTTCTTGCACCAATACAGCAAGTGATGTGGTAAGGCACATCTGAGTGGGTCAATATATCCCACAGATCCCCCCCCAACTTCCTCTGGACTACCAGTCATGGGGAGTCGCGCAAGTGGGATTTTATATTCTTGAAAAAACAGGTTCAGTCGGGTATGAGTCCTTCTTCCATCAGCGAACGATGCAACACGCTCCCCTCGCTGCATCTGATGGGAATGTGGAACAATACCCCAGCCTTCTCTCAGGTTTTCTTTTCTGGTGTGGAGTGACACCCCGGATTTCCTTGGGTTTCTCCTTCCGGGTCCCAGAAGTGGTCCTCCTTGGTAAGGACGGTGCAACCAGTACAAATCTATAAAAGAGAACACAAACTGGTTACAACAATTTCCCACTAACCGTCCTCCAATCGGGATGACAGCAGTGGGATACGCATGTATTCAGTGAAAATTGAAATATTCCTATGCTTCAGATGTATCCCCCACTGGGTTTTCTATGGACTCTTCTATTTGTTGCAAAGTGTGCCTGGGGTGGCATCTCTCTAGCTGATTGATGTGGACCCACTTCTCTTCTGTCAAGTCACCTTTGGGGATGCGGATTCTGTAGGCGACAGGTGTGATTTTGCCTGCAATTTCAAAAGGTCCATGCCAGATAGGCAAAAATGTGCGCTCTTTGTAGGATGTCATTCCCTAGTAGACAGTGTCTGCCCTCCGGAGTCACGACTATGACTGGGTGTTTCACCCAATTTTTATTTCCAAATCTGCAGTCCCCTCGGCAGGAATTTCATTCCCATTGAAGTTCTGAAGTTGTCCAGGAAGAGGGGTGAGAGGGATCTGGTATCTCTCCCCCTTCCTGAATTCAGCTGATCAAAGGCCCTCTTTGACAGAAGAGTGGCTTGGCATCCAGTTTCCACCAGTGCCGAAAAAGTACATTGCCCTTCCATTACCCTCTCCTTCAATGGACAAAGGTAATGGGCATTCTGGGCAAGTTTGGTGTTCAATTTCCTTATTTTGACTCTAATACAGGGGTGGTTTGGTCATGATTCAGTGTTGGAGTTTGGGGATCTGAAAGGAGAATTTGACATTGGGATATGTGGGGAGTTTGGGGCTCCCTTTCTTCTGATTCTGGTCCCCCCGCCCCTTTTTGGAGGCAGTCCCCAGACTTGATTTGGACAGTGTGGTTTCCGGGATGCTCATCCTGGGGTTCAATGACGGGCAATTTTGACTCAGTCCCCACCTTCCCCCAGTCTTCATTTGGATCTCTTGGGACCCATTTTTCTTTGGGGGGAGTTCCCCGTCCCTGAAGGAGAAGATTTTTTTTTACCAGAATCCTCTGAGGATTCCTCTCCTTCAAATTGGAGGACACTAACCTCCTCCACAAAATGGGTCTTTTTTGGGTTCTTTATTTCTCCTACCCGCCCTCTGTTCCTTGGGTGGCAGGTTCTCGGGGGCAGGAGATTTTTGTTCCAGTTCCTGGGTGTCCATGGGTTTTCCACAAGTGAGGAAGGAAGCTTCCTCTAGGGCTTTACACCTCCCTTCCCCCTGTGCCTCCTCCTCTGGAATCGGTGAGTTGTCGGGGTGCTCTCCCCATCATTTTTGTGGGTTTGTGGGGTTCTGAGTCGCCATGTTCATCTGAGGGTTCTGTTGAGCCCTTAACATGCAACCTAGATCCTGGGACAGATTCTGGATCCGGCGCTCCAGTTGGGACACCCATCCAGGCTGGTACGGGGCCTCTGGTCAGCCCTGGTTGAATCACGGGAAGGGTATCTATCACTTCTCCCGTAGTACCCTGGATATTGAGAATTTGGGTAACCCTCCACCCTTGGCCTCCCTCTCATGGATTGGGCTGCCTGGGTCCTGAAAGTGGGGAAAGAA
This sequence comes from Ambystoma mexicanum, assembly GCF_040938575.1. Taxonomy (NCBI): domain Eukaryota; kingdom Metazoa; phylum Chordata; class Amphibia; order Caudata; family Ambystomatidae; genus Ambystoma; species Ambystoma mexicanum. Next base: position 835,904,464 of record NC_090935.1, on the reverse strand, counting down.
AGGAGAGTTGCCCTGCATGTTGGGGTTTTGTGTGTACCACAAAAAGAAACCCAACCCGGCATTTGGGGGATTACTGCCCTCCTGGGGAAAGTTAGGAGGGAAGTTTCCTGGGACAGTACCTACCTGGTTGGATCCCTGTTGGGCTGGCAGAGTCCCAACATATCCCAGGATTGGTCTGTTACCCCAGGGGTCCCATTTGTGGGATTACCTCCCTGACTACCACCTGTCTTGGATTGGCCTGAGGGCCTTCTGGTTCTTTGATTGGATGGATTTGGTACAGTAATATTTTTAGGACCCCCCATCTCCAGATCTCGAATGGGGGCAACCTTCACCTCCTCCACCTTAGCAGCAGCAGGGGTGTTGGCTGGTTTGGGGCCTTTGTGTGTGTTTTTGTTATCTGCCGGATTTTGTACCTCATAAATGCGGGTCACTTGTTCTAAGACCTAGTCCAGTGATATTTTCTAATGAAAGTGCCTCACCAACTGGTTTATTATGTATTTTGGGAGTGCATGAAAGAAGGTGGTGATGAACTCCTGACTATCTGTGTGCACCCTCCTTGTGGTCTGTGCAAAGGCGCGTTTGAGCTCATGTACAAATTCTTGTGGGGCCTGAACTTCCCCGCACTGCAGATTGCAGGCCGCCTTGCGGGCCTCTTGGGGGAAACTGGGTTCTTGCCAGCTTACTCTTAAATGCGCACCCAAACCGCTCCCTGAAGGCGGCCTCCGCTATCCAAGAGAGACTCAGCAAGGAGTCCTCGACCCGCCGCCAGACACTGGACATCCCAGCAGTGCCTCCAAATGGTAGGATATGCCCAAATACACCAATAAAGAGAAAATACTCAATAACACAGTAACTACAAGTGCCAGAGAAACCCCAGGTTTTTCTTCAATGCAAATGACTGCGGGGAGAATGTATAAAGCACAATGGCAAAATGGCCTTGGGAATAACGAGGTTTTAAACCAAATGTATGTCTTAGCTGATGTCATACTTAGTAATCATAAAAATGTCTACTCTAGTGCTGAATTGGTTGGTGGAATATAGAACATATTGTTACTTATAGGTGAACCTTTTTACTATTGGTTCCTTCACAAGTAATACCTTCTCCTAGGTACATCCTTCTACAAGTGATACATTTCAATCTAACATGGTTGGCATTCTACTACACTAATTGATAAGAAGAACACAATTTGATAGGTCGGTCGTTTTCTCATTTGGCCTGAAGCACTTGTCTGCAGTGTCAAGTTACATGGTGAGGAAGGAGAGATGGCCTAACTGCTATGATCCAGTTTAAAGAAGTTACTTTCTTCTCTTTTCCCTGGCCTGAGGCATTATCTGAAGGTCTGCCAGTCTCGGGATGTTGTCTCGTCCTGAAGTGCAGGTGTACTATCTAATTCTGCCTAGAATGAATGACCATTGTTTGAATCACATCGTAGACGACTAGTGTTCAGAGCTCAATTTCATCTAATTATTGGGTTTTCTGCTGTTCTAAGGTGTGTGTGCTTTCCGACTGGCAGGCACTTGTGGCACTGTGTACTCATTCATTATGGGATCACTTGGTGTAGTAGCTGCTTGTACCTGGCATTCATATGTGTATTTCTCACTGCTACCAATTGAGACTAATTAACTAAATAATTGCGTGCTGTATACCCTGGAAATCTTTATCTGGTGAGTTTTCATCTTCTAAGCTGAACCCCCATTGGCACACTGACATTGATGCTTGGTGCTGATCTTTTGAGACTTGTGAGGCCTAGATTTCTGTGTTAAGCAATTTTATGTCTGGATGCAGTATTTCAGAATTGAGGCCTTGCATGATTTGGTCTGAGTAATAGACACCTATGCACTGTGGGCAGGGATTGTAATAATATCCTGGCTTCTATCCTTAGCCAATGCAAGGCTTTCCTTCCTTCAGATACATGTTCTCTTTTCTTAATCCCTTTGATGGTATGTAAAGTTTTATTCTCCATGATCTGGCATCTCTCTATCCCCTTCTTAGTGGCCCCAAGCACCAACGCGTTGCCATAGTCCAGACAGGAGAAGATAATGGATCTGGTGATGGTAGCTGTATTCTCTTTGTTTAGAAACAGTTGTATGGCTCTCAGTAGGCGTAGGTAGTAGGCATTGTTTTTATGTAGGAAGTTAACCTGTGCCTCAGCCCCCACGGATGCCTCTACCATCATCCCGAGGGTTTTCACCTGAGCCATTACTGGGATCTGAGTATTTTTAATGTCAAAAGCTTCACATTCTGCACCCAACTTGGCTCAAGCTTGTCATGTGCCAAAAATCAACAAATACATTTTTTTGCTATTCAGGCACATCCAATTATGCTCCATACATTTGTCTATGATGCTGTAAACTGTTATACTATTAAAAGGAAAACAGAACATTAAAGTGTGTAGAAATCATCTCTGATATACCACATTTTCAACTGTAAATTCACTCCTCCCAATCCCCCTCTTACACTAGCAGTGTTACATGTAAACAATTCCATGTTGGGCAGCAGAAGTTCAGGGGAAATTTCATAAGACAACAGAAATTTCCACAACTGAACACAAGGAACGCTATCAAAAGAAAATGTAGGGCCAAGGAGCAGGAGGTACAGGGTGCCTGTCTGTGCAATGCCGAGGGGCCTGGTCCACCATGACTAGACCTTTACAAAAGCCCAGTTTACAGCTATTCAGAACTTATTTTTCATATGAAGTATTTATCTGTACACTGTCCCTGGACAATTTTGTAAACAGACTCTCTTCACCCAGTTATCCAGGAAAAAGTACACAAGTAATCAAAAATGAGTGCAAGAAAGAACACAGCTTTATTGATCAATCAGCTGGGAGAAACAACAAGCAGACGGCTCCATAGCACTGAACTGGACACGCATTTCACGACCCGCCCCTAGCGGACAGTACGTTTTAAGTAGAAAAAACACACATTCGCATAAATCTCATTTGTTACATTTTGGGGACATTTTTAAAATGGTGATTGGGCACTCGTCATCAGGTCCCTAGAGAACCCTATACATTGTCCACTGGGATTCAATGCCCCATTTCTAGGAACACAAAGCATAACACCCAATCATGACACCATGACACTAAACAACCCATCCCTCAATGACATCAACATGGGCTGAGCATAAAAAAAAAACTCTACATTCTCATTGCTGGCACCCTTCAATAGGCGAGAGGATAACCAGCTCTATGCTAATAGTACCTTCATGTTGGAGACAGCATGAGCAAGAGCATCTCATCGAGCCCGGCTAATAAGGTGCTGCATGGACATCACCCCCTCCTTACTCCTAGGCACCAGCTCGGCCACCCTACCTCCCCAACTCCATCCTCACAACATGTTGCCAACTTTGCTTGAAAAAACTTTCAAGGCGCATTTGCTGGATTTAAATTTACTGTATTTCATTTGTTTTTCCCTAGTAATCTTTCCTGTGCTTCAGTGTGCATGACACAGTGGTCTGCACTTTATCATCTGGGAAAGCTCTGGGTCGAGTGTGCTTCACTTCCCACGAGAAAGTACTCCCCTTGCAACAATCAATTAGATACTGTCTGGCATCCTCTGCCATCCTGACCTTTGCTCCGCTAGAATTCTGCTTACTGCAGAGTGAAAACACAGCTAAAATGAAGCTTGGAGCCATTACCATGTATGAATGAATAATGCATTTCTACCACAGCCCTACAGAAACATGGCCACCCTATTGTTCACTTATTTCTCATTAAAAACACTCACACCTGAACATAACAATATTAAATCTACATATTAAAGAAAACCCTATCCCTTTGCACCTCTACCTATCCCTAAATAATTGCGAGAACCACTACCCTGTGAAAGGCATCATTTTGCACATATTGTTTCTGTGCAATGCCAGCCCCCTGAGGTGTGATACAATGTATGTTCCCTAAATCTGCTGTGATATCACTGCTTCTGATGTCACTGACCATGTGACCCTTACTCAACATATCGCTCTTATAGTTTGTACATGTGCTCCCTTGTGGGGGTTCAATCTGCATCTTTACACACCCCTCTTTGATCGATATATTGATCGACACTTCCTTCTCCTTGCTGCAATTTGTATCTTTAGGTATCCAAATTCACGACACCTTACCCGTGCTGACCCCATTACCACATATTCTTCCAGGGGTGCAATTCAAATAGTTGTCCTACATCTCCATAGCAATCAATCCAGTGTGTGGTATCATTTTCCAAATCATGAGGGGGCATGGATAATAATGCTGGAGAACCAATAGCATCTACTACGTTTTCCTCTTTGTGTATCATTTGTGTGTATGTTTCTGGTAAGAGCTAGTGACATTATATATTTCCCCTTGTTCCTACCCCCTTGCAACATCTTAACCATAGTTGACATGCAGACAGAATGATCAGAGCCACCACGAGAATTGAAACAGTTCATTTAACGATGCTAGACAACCACGCGGGGACTCCAGAGAGCAGATAATCAAACCAGTCCTCGGTAACTGCTTTTCTAGTCTCTTGTGTCATAGTCTAGTGGTGGGTGTTGATGGCATCTGATAGAGTGCCATTAGTTTTGTCATTTGGGGGCATGTACATGCAACAATTGCTGTCTATTTTAGCATAGACGCCATCCTCCATTGCAGTTATTAAATCCAGGGCTTAGCGATAGTGTGGAGTGATTAACCAAAGTGCCCTTATCTCTTCCTTTTCAGAATTTATCCTTTGTCAGTTCCATTAACCTGCTGCAGTAATGCATAATGGGTGATCTGCAACCACGTGGTGTTAGCTGAAGTGTAGACACCTGGTGCAGGGAGTGATGTAATAAACATGGTCACTGAAAAGTCTGAACTCTGGTGCAATCACTGCCAGTCTATAGGGTGATTGCTCCAACCAATCATTGTTTTCTCTGTGGCTGTGTTGCAAGGTTAGGGACCTCTTAGGACCAGTGTGCACTCCACATCAAAGTGTTCAATCTGTAAGAGATGGTCGTTCTGACAAGGAGAAAAGGTCCGAGTGGGGGACCACCAGGGCAGGCAAATGCATTGTGACCAAGGAATACTGTCCACCCCAGTTCAGTGGCAGTTGGGCATAAACCTGGGCTCCACAGGCCCACCAAAAAGCTATGAGGTCAGAAGTCCCTGCTTGCAGGTTTGGCATCCAGATCACTTGTGTGCATGCTCTGCTACTACCCAGGTTGATAGGACCCTTGGATCTGAAACATAAAGAGTATTGTGTGAGTGCCTTTCTGTGCAAAGTTTTTTTTTGTCAACCCATATTAATGCCCTGACATAACTGTATGACAGGTTTCATTCATTAGTGCTGCTACTTCTTTAGCAAGTCCTACTATCCTTTTGCCTTGCACCCTATCATCCTTTTACCTATTTGTTTTATGAAACACTGAACCTTCAAGGCACATCTGGGGTCTTATCCTGCACCATTGTAAGGTGTGCCCCGTGGCATTCATACACACTGATGTGTGCTGTATGGTAAATAATTGTTCCCCCATTCTCGTTCCCTCTGTAATGTATTTGAATTCTATATCTTGTGTTTCTTCCTGCTCTGCTATCTTCTATATTTTTAGATAATTATCTGAAAGAACAACCTTCCCCTCGTCTACACAATATATGTTGAACTTGTGCCCCCGGAACAGACCACTAGTTTTACAAAATGACAGATGTATCAAGCAATGACCCATCTGTACTGGCACCAAAGAGTTTCGGCGTTCCTGTCACATGTGGGATGAGGGAGCACACGTAACATGTGTCATTAGCCCACTGCCATCATATGGTTGTACCTTACTTTATCAGAGTCAGTCTATGATGTCCTCGATTGCTGTCTTCAAACAGTGTTATGTTGAATACTGCCCTTTTGTTTCTCATCTCTGACATATTATTGCTGACTGCTACATTTAAATCATGCTTATTGAGGATATTCTGCCCTCTCTCTAATCAAAACAAAAAGAAAACAAGAGAAAAAGAACAGGAAAAGAATAATAAACCTTAATATATATACATAATTCTTCATTTGAAGCCCTCCTGTTGGTCATTGTTGCGCTATCGCTGAGAGATAGACGTTGGGTCTCATGTACGAGTGAATTAAGGACAAAAACATTTCAGTGACATTACATATACTTCCCATTATGCATCCCTCCTTTCTTCTCCTGCCAGCAGGGCACTGCCTTTGTCTCTGTGGATGTCTGTCAGGTGCATACAGGCAGTCATGGTGAAGTGGCCTGCAAAACTGGGGCCACTCTATTTTCATGTGAAGTTCCGGAATTATATTTTTTCAACTGTGTAAAGTGGTGATGGTTGCAAAAAGTCTTCCTTTTCTCTTGGGGATGAGCTCTCTGCAGAGGGGATGGCCACCTAACTTTGAGGCAATTGTACCTGGCATAAGATATATCTTAAAGAGTTGGCCAATTATTTGAGGTACCCCTGAAATTCGTCCCTCAGAACCTGGAAAGCGCTGTAAGTGCCAGAGATCGTACATGCAGGAGTGAGCGGTGCATGCATTCTCCTGCCTGTTATTATCTTGTGAGGTGTTAATTGGTGTTCGGAGCCAGGTGTGTTAAAGAGTACAAACAAAGGAAGACAGTTGAGTCAGCTCTTGGGAAGAGTTAAAGACAACTTTGCAAGTCACTCCTTAAGCAAGCCATTCAAGTGCTCCACAATGCTGTTAGCCAGAGGATGGTATGCAGAGCACAACTTGTGCTTTATGCCCAATAAGGACGCTATCTCCTTGAAAAGATGATTTGCAAAGTGTTGTCCATTGTCAGGTCTTAACACCTAACACACTCTCCACCTTGGGAATAACTCCCTTACTAAAAATTTGGCAGCAAATTTGGCATCAATATGAGTACATGGACCTGCCTCTAGATACTGTGAAAACGTGTACCCTACCAATATCAAAATTACGATAAGAAGTAAATGTAATAGTGATATCTACATAGTCAATATGCAAATTTTATTTTTTTATTTTAATTTATAATTGTTTTTTTACAACACTCTTAATACATGAGTTTGGTTTCTAAGCACAGATCTGGGAGTCAAACCTCTGTTGCTCTGTGTGATCTTGAATCCAAGACCATCATGTTGCCCCTGTGCTATCCTTCCGTTCACATGTCAAAATGTCTGTGATGGGCATGGTAATGTTGCCTTCACTGGTGTTTAGTGTGTGACCTGTGGAGTACCGCTGACACGTCACACAGTTATTTACAAATGCAGTCATATGCTTGTGCAAGTTTGGCTCAAACCATCGTTCCTGTACTTCGGCAGCAACATGTTCCTTTGAGGTAGGTGCTGGATAATGCAACTGGTCCATGGCCATTTTAAGCAGCTCACGAGACATTACTGGTTTCCCTTTGCTGTTTTATCTCAATATTATGTCTCTGGGTGACAAAGAAAACCCTTGCTTATCCCATAAGTCTTGCTCATGCTGTGGTTTTAGGAGGTCTATTATGTGAGCACAGGTTATGCATCATAGCCCTCAGTAAGGGCTGCTTGCTGTCGTGCAATGTCAATTTTGAAAATAGCATAAAGAATGCTAGTCAGACCAAAAAGAACTGTTTAGAATACTGAAAGAATTGTAGGGCAAGAACATTGTAGGCCCTACAGATTATTAAAGTGACTTATGGTGTGCCATGATCAAGGATGGGTTTAAGAAAAAATCAAGTCGCACATTACAACTATTGAGGAAGGTAGGCTTATCTTGCCACAGTCTACTCCCAAAAGAGTACCACTCACCTCTCCTTCCCGAATTCAAGCTTAATACAGTCTCAAAGGCTAAGCTGATAGAGATTGTGGATATTTTGAAACCATCAATCGGTATTGGAGGTATATGTCCAGGTATTGCAATAAAATCATCGATTAGGTGCCTTGCAACACTTGTAACAGAGATAGTGAACTCCTCATTTATCTATTGTACCATCATCTCTAAAAGAAGTGTGGATTGCTTCTATTCTTAAAAAATACAGAGCTGATCCTGAGAAGGCAGATAGTTACCACCTTATCAAGAAAGTTCAATTTCTATTAAAGATCTTAGATGGGGGGGGCCTATCAACAGCTGCAAACACACATTGAAAAACATAATGTGCTGTGTGCCCATAAATCCAGTTTAGGAGCCTCTCATGGGACGGAAACCGCTATGCTTGATCTGATATCCTGGATAGCATCAGCGTTGTTTATACAAACTATGGTGACAATACCCAGGTGGTCTTGGAACTTACTGGATATTATGATGAGGATACATCTAAAATTAATGGAATATACAATCTAATCTAGGAATGGATGACTGTGAAGTCATTGGCCTTAAATAAAAAATAACACTGATGTGCTGATTGTACGAACATATTAGAGAATATGAAAGCTGGAAGACAGGTATGCACAATTCAACATATCAGAATGTACTATAAAAGGTAGGACATGGGTGAAGACCCTATTTTTCTTTTTTGTTGGGATTCAGGTCTCACCATGACAAAGCACATATTACAAACTAAAGCTACATGTGCCAATACGACACAGACAAATAAAACATGCCTGTCTCCCAATAAAATAGCCCCAGTAGCAGCAGCATTGGTATATTCAAAACTTAATTATTGTAACAGTCTACGAAAGCTAACTTCAAAATTCTCCAAACAGCACAGAATGGAACTGTTAGAGCTGTCTGTGGAGTATCTAGGACCGAACATGTGACAAAGGCAAGAAAATCATTGCACTGGTTGCCAGTGCATCAACGTGTCAATCACAAAGTACTTTCATTGACATACAACACGCAACGCGGTCAATAGCTGCTTCGCTAGTCTCATCTGACTAACGACTCTTCACTCAGCCCAACCCCCTGAAGCGCAGCCACGGGTTGGCTGTCCAGCAGCATATCATACTACAGCTCCGACCGATAGGCAGAGGCGTGGGCAGGAAGTCTTCAACAGAAGGGCCAACAAAAGGACCTGTCAGCGCCCCGTGACCCCTCTATTCCAGGAGCATCGTCGCCAAGATCAGGGCTGGAGCCCGTCTCCCCTGCTCCGTCCAGCATCACCAAGGGTGAGAGGCCTTGCAGAGCAGTGCCGCTTGTCTGCTGTTCACTGATCACCTGCTGCTACTTTCTAAGCCATATTACTGGAACAGGGTCTTGCAACACCCCTTGGGTACCCCCTGGCCCACGCATGTCTTCAGGCACCATTCCCGTTCCACTACCATATTGCCCGCCATTACACGCAACACGGTCAATGGCCGCTTCGCTACTCGCATCTGACTAACGACTCTTCGCCCAGCTCAGCCCCCTGAATCACAGCCACAGGTTGGCTGTCCAGCAGCATATCATCCTACAGCTCCAATCGATAGGCAGAAGCCGTGGGCATGAAGTCCCGAACAGAAGGGACAGCAAAAGGGCCTGTCTGCGTTTTTTTCCCCAATATTCCAGGAGCATCGTCACCGAGATCAGAGCTGGAGCCCGTCTCCACTGCTCCATCCAGCATCACCAAGGGTAAGAGGCCTTGCAGGGCAGCGCCGCTCATCAGCTGTTCACTGATGACCTGCTGCTACCTTCTATGCCACATTACTGGAAAAAGATCTTGCAACACCCCTTGGTTATCTCCTGGCCCATGCATGTCCTCAAGCAGCGTTCCAGTTCCACTACCATATTGCCCGCCATTATACACAACGCAGTCAATGGCCGCTTCACTAGTCGCATCTGACTAACAACTCTTCGCCCAGCAACCTGAATCGCAGCCACGGGTTGGCTGTCCAGCAGGATATCATCCTACAGCTCTGACTGATAGGCGGAAGCCGTGGTCAGGAAGTCCCGAACAGAAGGGCCAACAAAAGGGCCTGTCTGTGGCTGTCCATATCAGATCACGGACAGCCACGCAGACCCCCTGCTTTTCGTTGCCTCAACGTACGTATGCTCTATCAAAGTGACTCCCCACAGTCAGTAACAGAGAAAAACCATATATTTTTTGCTGTATGCTTCCTCTTGCTGTACACGCATTACGTTATCTACCTCTGGCTCGTTGGCCTCATGCCAGTGCATGCAGCTCACACAGATCACAACGGATAGTTAGAAGCTACTTGTACATACCCTAATGATTGCATCACTAACTTTCATGGACTTTCCTCATCATAGACATGCCTAATGATGTACAACGCTTTTTCCCGGCACTGTTTACATGTTGAAGCCTTTTTCCTAGTTAAATACCTCTATGCACTGTTCAGTAAGGACCCCTACCGAGCGCCCCCACTGCTAATATCCTCTCCACACTATATATACCAGTACCTTGTACACAACATACACTGCCAGATTGTATTATTCCTAGCATACTGTAATTAGCATTCTTTACCACGTCGCGTTCGTGCAGTTTACAGCCTTCATCCTTTCATGCCATGCAATGTTTTTTGTTTGGTAGCATATTGCCCTTAGTCTACTGTGTTTGTTGCGCCTAATAGAACTGTATTGTTGCTAGCCCACTACATTAGTGTACTCTGCGCTCCTTGTTACAGTGAGCATACTGCGCTCAACTCACCTAGCAAAATTGTATTATTGGGAGCTCATTGTATTTAGCCTATTGTATATTCTTATGCCTTAACAATATATTGCATGCGTTGCTCTCTGCTCTTTCAGCCTCGAACTAAGTGCACCTGTGGAATATCAATGTATCTTAAAATGTCTGCACCAATGCATATTACAAATAACTTGTACTAGCCTACCCTTATACTGCTCAGCCGCGCTCACTGCCCTTGTTTCTTTTCACAATACCCAGCCCAAGCCACAACTTGCTTTGCAATGCCTCCTCAGAGCGGCAAATGTCTCTTACTGCACTTCGTGTCCTAATTCTCGATTAAAAAACGTGCTTCTCGCTACCACACCAACTGCGGTGCTGATTGCTGTTTCCTTGCCCCCCCTAGAATGTGTCACTTTAATGTTCTACTTAACGAATACTAGTGCATATGGTCTGAACTACACCCACAATGTTGCCTAAAGTCATTAGCAAGTCCCACAGGCCTCGCCATCCAATTATTAGCACTGTTATTGCTCTTACTCACTCTCTCCACATATTATCCTAACACGACCAATACTAAATCTTACTGCGCATGACCAGCACCTGACAATAGCACCTCTGGACTCCCCTGCTTCACCACCATGTCCACTTATTCCACCACTAAACAGCTCTCCTATGCTCACACAGCTGTACCACGTATATAATACAGCTAGCAGATTCACCAGACTCCGAGCCTGCACGCAACCACTGGAATTCACCTGTCTTCCCTTAGTCACGGCATCAAGAAATCTTCGACTAGGCTCCCGCTCTATCCACAGATACACGCCATACATCGAGCGCCCACTCGTAACAGAACATACACCTGCCCATATTCTAAGGGGCGTCATTTTAACTCCACCCACTACTCCAGACTCAGCCCTGTCCACTACCACCCAAGAGACCAACTCCGTACGTACACCACACATCAAATGTGCCCTCTTGAACGTTCATTCTCTCCATGCCCATGCCTTAGAAATAAACGACCTCCTATCCAGTCCTGATCTCGACCTATTGGCCATCACTGAAACTTGGTACATGAAGCATCCGGTCCTGCCGTTGCTCTTGCACTCCCCCTAGGTTATACCATCCTCAGACAAGATAGATCAGCTCGTACTGTCCCCAAATAGCACCATCAAGCACCATCAACTTCCATGTATTATACCTCCCCTCCAGATCTCCCATCAGACTTCCAGGGACACCTCATTAACTTGCTCAGTGACAACATGTGCTGTATCTACCGATTCACTGCTAACTGTTACCTATGAACCTCACGCTGTCGAAACTAACTGCCACCCTTACTACTGCAGTCAGATTAACCTTCACAGGTGACTACAGCATTTAGCTGATCCCTTACTACTTTTAACAGTCATATGCATCCATAGCCTTGCAGTGTCTGCAACATTTAGAGATACTCCTACTGTTTTAACTAAGCACATGTACGTTAATCCATTACTGTTACCAGGCTACACTGACTTGCCTAAAAGCGCCTGTGCCTATAATTGCATCTAGCCCACCAGTGTTTTTGCATCTACTTGCCTTCATGTGCCCTACGCCCTATATTGCATTTAGCCCAACTGTGTTTTTTGCATCTACTAGCCTTCATGTGCCCTGCGCCCTATATTGCATTTAGCCCAACTGTGTTTTTTGCATCTACTAGCCTTCATGTGCCCTGTGCCCTATATTCCATTTAGCCCAACTGTGTTTTTAGCATCTACTAGCCTTCATGTGCCCTGCACCCTATATTGCATTTAGCCCACCTGTGTTTTTTGCATCTACTAGCCTTCATGTGCCCTGCGCCCTATATTGCATTTAGCCCAACTGTGTTTTTGCCTTGACTAGCCAAAAGTGCCCTGCACCCTCTATTGCATTTAGCCCAACTGTGTTTCTGCATTGACTAGCCAAATGTGTCTCAGAAATCCAGGTGCAGTCTGACCCACTTCGGATCTAGATGTTTGTGCAGCCAAAGTTATCACAGTGCTTTAAGGAGCACTCAGACCAAATGTACCTTGAATTTGGTTGCTTTTCTAGCTAAATCTATCATCTTGAAGTTAAAGGCTACCCCCTGGCTCTTTAGTAGCTTAAATCACCACTCCCTGACTGAAAACTGCTGCACTTTAGCTCAAGTGCAATTACTCTCAGACCCCTGGTTACCCTCTAGCTTACCTCACCCAGTTCAAACTAGCCACTACCAGCCTCAGTTTGGTCCGCGCCACAACTAGCGCCATCAGCCTCCAGCACTATGCACCGCTGTCGCCAGACCATGATCTTCTGGCTTGCCATAATCATGTTCCCTTTCTGCATAACGCTGGACAATGTACCCTGTAGCAGTAACAGCTACATAGCCTACCAGGACGGCCTGGCTAAACTAGGGTGCCCTAGACACCACCCTATCCCCTGCCCCACACCGTTCCTACCCTCTGCATCCCCCTTCCCTCCCATTTACCACCACCCCCATACTTCCCGTGTGGACCTAGGTCCCCCAGCCAACACAACCCACAGCCTCCCCAGCCCTACCACTATGCCCAACAAAACTAAACTGAATCCCAAACATCCCGCCCATTCCAAGCCCCCCAGCCTTACCCCCCCCCACTCCCAGCCTCACAACCAGCAACAGCAGACTAGGCACCAGGCTCCCCACTACTACTAGGCCCAACCCCAAACCTAACACCAAAACCACTACAAAGCACAATGCGCCAAATAAGCCCATACCTCTCCCATTAAAAGGTGCCCTACTCAATGTCAGATCCTTGGCTGCCCACCCCACAGAAATTGCAGACATCATCTTTACCAACGTCCTGGACTTCCTAGCCCTAAAAGAAACTTGGCTTCATGAGGCGTCCGGACCCCATCCCGGACAAATACTCTATCCTTAGAGCGGATAGACCTAACGCTAGAGGTGGAGGTGTAGCGATCATTTCCAAAGCCTCCCTAGACCTCAGATTAGCTTCTACTGTCTCATTCACATCCTGCGAGATATTCACAGCCAAACTACAAACTTCCCCCACAACCACGATCACCCTCCACCTCATATACAGACCCCCACGCACCCCCGGAGTCTTTGAAGAAGACATCACATCTATCATCACTGAAAATTCGAAACCATCAGCACAAATTATGATCCTCTGGGACTTCAACCTCGGTTACCAGGACCCTCACGATGCACATGCTGCATCCCTAGCCAACGTCATAACAGATCATGACTTCACACAACTCATTGTACTACCCACCCACTTAAAGTGCAGAACCCTCGACTGGGTAGCAACTTACAATTGCAATACAACCTGCAAGGAACCCCAACCTCTGGCATGGACTGACCACCACATGATTCCTCTTGAGATCAACACTAAGCAGATACTGCCCAATAAATACCCCCTGGCACCAGCCTGTGCCACTAGGAATAAATGCAACATCACTGCTGAAGCCCTACTACCACTGATCCTACCCACCCTCAATGCTCTCCCTTCCAACGCTGACTTAAACCTGCTGGTCGACACCTTCAATAAGTCCATGGCTAGAGCAGTGGATACCGTTGCCACCCTGAAGCTACGAAAAGACAAACACAAAGCTCATCTGAACTCGTGGTACACCCCTGAGCTCAAATCACTCAGAAAAAAGAAAGCCAAGGCACAACACACCTGGGAAACTAACCCCACTGCGCAAAATAAATCCAACTTCACTAACCTATCCTCACTGTACAAAAATGAGATAATTCGCACCAAAAAAGAGGTATACAACACCAGGATTGCTCAGGCAGGATCTTCCACCAAAGAATTATTTCAAATTCTAAAGGAACTAGAAAACCCCATTCCACCTCCAGACACCTGCTTGAAAGACAAATCCTGGTGCACTAGCATCCAAAACGCCCTCAACAACAAAATCTCAGGACTCCAAACCAAAATTGAGGACAAGCGCCAACAACTCTCCAATAACAAGATCACCAACCCCAACCCACCCGCGCCCAACCACACCAGTTTGGCCTTCACGTTTAAGAAAGTTACCAATACGGAAGTTCAAAAAATCATCACCACCTTAAAACCTTCAAACTGCAAAGGAGACAGCTGCCCCACCCAAATCATAAACGATGCAGCTAGAGAGCTTTCCCCCTTCATCACCAAACTAATTAACCTATCCTTCACCAATAATTCCATACCCAGCAACCTAAAACAATCATGGGTTCTCCCACTTTTGAAAAAACAATCCCTTGATCCAGCCATACCCACCAACTACAGGCCCATCACCACAGTCCCATTCCTCCTAAAAATCCTGGACAGAGTCACCCTCATCCAAATTCAGGAATACCTGGAATCCAACCAATTACTAGCAATACGTCAATCTGGCTTCAGACCTCAACACAGAACAGAAACTGCCCTTGTTGATCTCAAAAGCCAGATTGATGAAATTAAAGATAAAGGCAATGCCGCAATTCTACTCCTAATAGACCTCTCAGCGGCCTTTGACCTGGTCAGCCACAAAATCATCTGCAGTCACCTAGCCACTGCAGCCCACTTCTCCCCTTCTGCCATCACATGGATACAATCCTTCCTGGCAAACAGAACCATGCAGGTGTTCTCAACAATATCTGCAGCAGATCCCATCCCCATCACATGGATCCTGTGTATCCCCCACTTTGTACAATATATATACAAAGCCTCTATTTGACCAACTGGACCATCTGGGTGTCACCTTAACAAACTGCGCAGATGACACCCAGATACTCCTCACCATCACAGGCGATTACCAAGCAGACGTCGCCCGGATCAACGAAATATTCTCCATCATTCAGGCATGGATGGCCTCACATGGCCTCTGCCTGAACGATGAGAAGACAGAGCTCCTTATCGTTGGCTCTCCTAACACCCTACCCAAACTCAATCCCAGCTACAATAACATCACAATCGATGGTCACACCATCCCTATTGCCAAAAGCGTGAAAACCCTCGGCTTCTATTTGGATGCCAACACCAACCTTTCCAAACAAACCAATATGATTGCCTCATCCTCTGCCTGCACCGGCAAGCTCATTAGGACCATTAGACCCTTCCTATCACCCAACAGCTGCCTCACTCTCGCCAGACCCCTCATACAATCCAGACTGGACTACTGCAACAGCCTGTACCTTGGTGCCAACCAATCCATACTCAACAAACTACAAGTACTACAGAATAACGCTCTGTGCGCTGCCCTCAACATTCCCAGGCAAGAGCATATTTCCACTACCAGGAAAGCCTGCAAATGGCTCTCCATATGCCAGAAAATCGATTTAAAAACCATCTGCCTCACGTAAAAGTCCCTCAATCACCTAGCACCACCATATCTAGCTAACAAATTTACCATGAAACCTGCTACCAGAACCACCAGAACTTCCAATACTCTATGCTTGACAGTGCCCAGATTCCACATAAAAAGAGCTGGAGGGGCCAGCTTCACAGTACTTGCCTCCCAACTCTGGAACACCCTACCTCTCAACGTGAAAACTATCGAGTCCTTCCAGATCTTCAGGAAGCAGGTCATCAGTTGGCTCCTAAACAAAGAGTAGCTTCAATAACACCCGACCTCACACCCCGGCTCGGCAATTGCCTCATGTATTGTATAAGACTGTACATGGAAACTGTATATTGATAATTGTATGCTATTCAAACTGTAAACTCTACTCCATTTTGTTATATATGTATCATAAGTATGTATGTACGAAGTATGCAACTCCAAGATACTTCTCAATGTTGTAACCATCTTCTTAAGCGCCCTTCTACCCATGGGTCTGGAGCGTGATACAAATAAAATAAACAAACAAACATCAAAAGCTCTTCTAAGACTCTACTATTTGGAGATCTAACCCTAGATTTCAATGATCTCAAAGACAAAGCTGCCCCTACTCTCGCAAAAGAACCTAAGGACCTAAAATTCACACAAAAAGTCACAAGCTCTTTGCACTCCAAAGGCCGCACCCTGGACTGGGTCACAGACCACAATTGTCTCACCACCATCACCTCCAACACGGCTCAGCCATGGACTGACCACAATTACATTCAATTCACTTTATCCATCACTTCTAGTTCCAAAACCTTCTCCCCTGCCCCCCAGCACAAGTGAGAAGTTCAAAAAACCCCAAGGAGGACAACTTCCGCCCTTACCTGAATATCCCAGTTCTAGCCCCTCCCTTCTCCAATGATCCTTACACCTTAGCAGACATTTATAAAGATATTCTCACTAAAGCCATCAACTCCATAGAACCACTTGAATGTAAAAAAGAAAAAAAGTCATTGCACACTAATTGCTGGTTCACTTAAGAATTGCAGTCCCTACGCTCTTGCAAAAGCGAGGCTCTCAAAAACTGGCAGCAGGCCAACCCCAGCGACAATGCCAAGAACTGTTTTAACCTAATCTCCCACCAATATAAAGATGCCTTCACCAAAGCCTAATCTAACTCCTTCAATGTTCGCATCTCAAAAGCTAACTCGCAATCCAAGGAAATCTTCACCATCTTCAAAGAACTCATCTCTCCTCCTAATAACAGAGACGAGATTGTCAAAGATGAAGCCTGGTGTGCCAATATTCAATCTGCCATGCTAAATAAAATTGATCTCCCAAAAAAATTCAAGAACATTACAAAGCCCTACCTCACCCTCCTGGGCTCAAGCAATTAGACCCCTCCCTATCAAACTTCTCCAAACCCTTTTTCTCATTCAGAGACGTCACTGAACCTGAAGTCATCAACCTCCTCAAAAACTTAAAACCTTCTATGTGCAAAGGGGATATCTGTCTACCCAAGCGTATTAAGGACAGTGCCGACTCCCTCGCTCCTCTGCTGACAGCCTTCATTAATGCCTCCTCCAGAACCAGTATCATCCCTGCAAGCCTCAAAGAAGCCTGGGTGTACCCCCTTCTAAAAAAGCCCACTCTAGACCACTCACAGCCCAATAACAACCGCCCCATACCCACTATGCCTTTCCTCCTCAAGATCTTGGACAAAGCTACCCACAGCCAGATCCAACACTTCCTTTAGGCCCACGCTATTCTTGGGATAAGACAATCTCGCTTCTGCAAAGGTCATGGCACAGAAACAGCCTTGGTGGACCTAAAAAACCAAATCAATCAAATCATGGATAAAGGCAAGCCAGCACTCCAGGTACTCCTAGACCTGTCAGCCGCCTTCGATCTTGTGTATCACAAGACACTCACTTCACACCTCACCCACTCAGCTAACTTCTCCAAAGAAGCAGCTCTCTGGGTCATCTCCTTCCTGGAAGGCAGGGCAATGAATGTTTTCTCTAATACAGCTAGTGCAGTCCCCACTACTAACCACTGTGGAGTCCCACAGGGCTCATGCACAGCATCCACTCTGTACAACTTGTTCACGAAGCCCCTCTTCGACAAGCTTGACGCACTTGGTATCGCGTATACTAACTACGCTGATGACACCCAAGTACTCCTACCACTCTCTGACTTCTACAACAAAGACCCCGAAGCACTTCATCTAATATACTTCACCATCCTGGCTTGAATGGTGGCCAATGGCCTTTGCCTCAATGGGGATAAGACAGGAATCATAATTCTAGGTCAAAAAAAGACCCTAGGTGGTCAACATAGACTCCACGCTCTCTATGACGACGCATGTCAGCACCATCACCTCCGCCTCGGCACACACCACTAAGCTCATCAACGCAATAAAACCCTACCTATCTGAGCCTAACTGCCTATCTATAGCCATAGCAACTATTGGCACTAAATTATACTATTGCAATGCCCTCCTAGCAGGTACATCTGCAAAAAAATGTAAACAGACTCCAAATCACGATGCGAACAACGCATTACGAGCAGCACTAAGCATTCCCAAAAGAGAGCACAGTTTCACGCCAGCCGGGCAGCTCAAAGGCTCCCGGTTAAAAAGCGCATCACTTTCAAAATCCTCACCCATAAATGCCTCACCCTTACAGTGCCATCATACTTATCAGAGACTATAATAAAATCCACCTCTACAAGACCCACCAGAGCACGCTACGTGAACCAATTGTACCCTCCTCATATCAACAGGGCCAAAGCAGGTGGGTTAGGTTTCCCTTACATAGCTGCAAAGCTATGAAACGTGCGCCCCACAGATATCAGAGCAGAAAACTCCCTCTTGGCCTTCCATATAAAACTCAAAACCTCTCTATTCAGCTAACCCATTGTATGCACTGCTCCTCTTCATGCCTGTACTGAAAATTGCAAATGGCATTTTACCCTGTAACTAAGAATGCTGTCTGTAACAAGCACCACGATGCCTTTGGGCTGTTGCGTGATCTACAAATGTGAATAAATAAATAAATAAATAAATAAATGCAAGTGTATCCATGGTAGTGCACCCATTTATCTACAACAGTGCCTGAAGAAGAATTTAAATGCACGTCGTCTTCAATCCAATGCACTTGGAAACCTGATGGCGCCCCAATTCAATCTAAAAAAATATGGGGGCACCTGTTTTGACACCTGTGCACCAAATATTTGGAACTCCATACAATTAGACCTAATAAATCGTCCTAATCTTATCACTATAAAAACCTTTCTGTTTAACTCTAAGGACTAGGCTTATCGTTCTCTCTTGATCAACAACTTTGCCTTCAGCATCCCATATCATTTTGCTTAGTTTGTCCTTTGTTATATGGGCTCACTGAGGCCAATGGGCTTGTTGCACATTATAAAAACCAAATAATAATAATAATAATAATAATAATAATAATAATAATAATAATAATAATAAGTATGCCAGGGATTTGTGCCCTTGTGTCTTCTTCTGGGTTTGAACAGGGGTAGCTAGAACTGGTGCATTTCTGAGTGTGTCTTTTAACTCTCTGAATAAGTCAATCATTTCATTTATTCATGCTTTGGGACCTTTCTTTTTCTGGGCTTTCTTTAATCTATGAAGGAAGGGCTTGGTGTATGTGGAGTAATGAAATACCCAGGACCTGCAATAATTACATAGCCCTAGGAACTTTTGCATGTCCTTAACAGGGTTTTTCTCTGTGGTGTATTGTGCACTGCTGATGCCCGTTCTGGGGTTATCCGCTTGCCCTATGCTGATATTATCTGCCCCAGAAATACTACTTCTTTTGGCAATATTGTCATTTTTCTTTGTCAACCTTGTACCCCTTTTCTGCCAATAGTGTCATGAGTGTTACTGAATCTCCCTGCACTAGTCCTCTGTGGTAATACACACCAGGATTTCATCAACGTACTGGATCGCAGTGATAAATGTTTGTAGGTTGCATAAATCCATCTTTATTACTCTTTTAAAAACACTTGAGTATTCACAATATCCTTGCGGGTAAACAAGTGTGTTGGAAGCTGGTTTCATTGTAAGTGAGGTACTGTGGATATGGGTGCAATGGGATTCAAAAGAATGCATTTTAAAAATCAATGACTGTGAAGTATGTGGTTGTAGTCGGGATATAACAATACATGGTAGCTGGATTTGGCACCTCCTGAAACTTCAAGACTGAGTTCACCCCTGAGACAATTGGCCTCCCTGGTGGATTATCCACAGTTTTGTGGATCTTCGGGAGGATGTAGAATTGTGGTATCTGTGTTTTTTCTTTAACAAGAAATTTGGCTTCTTTCTGGGTGTTCCATCCTCTTTCCTCAGCTTTTGATACTTTCTAAGAGATTAGACTGGACAGTTGTGTTGTAGGGTCCTCGTTCAAAGGTTGGTAGCATGCTAAATCCAGTAATTGACGATTGAACTCCCTCACATAATCTGCATGGTTTAGAATCACTGTTGTGCCTCCTTTATCAGCTTTGCGTATTACGATTTCTTTGTTGTTGGAAAAGCTTTTCAATTCTTCATTTTCATTGTGGCTGATATTCTGGAATATCCTCTTCCTTTTTGCCTGTTTTTCCAGCTGGGCCACTTCTTTGAGTACTCTTTATTGGAACATCATCGCTTCAGCACTTTGCGCTGCTATGGGTACACAAAATGTAGACTTGTTACAGAGACCAGAATGTGATGTTTCTTGTTCATATGGTTTATCCTAAAAAAATTGGTGTAGCTGAATTTTCCTCATGAATTGGTTAAACTCTTGATGGAAAAAGAAAGGGCTATGTAAGTTAGTGGGGACATAGCCCATCCCTTTTTCGAGTACCTGCATCTCTTCTCTTGTGCGTTGATAGCTGTAAAGATTCACCACAAGGCCCGCACACTCCTCGTGACGCGTTCCAGGTCCCAGGCTTCCAGGCTTTTCTCTAAAAAATGTTGTTGGTCATTGGGTCTTCCTCCTTGATTACCTCCTCTATTCCCACTGTTTCCATTTCTTTGACCACAGAAGTTGTTGCCCCTCCTAGGGTTTTGTCGGTTCGATTTCCCATGGTTAGTGGGGGGATCCCCGTAAGAGCTGCCATCGCTTGAACTAAATGAAGGTTTTATGAATTACACCTTGTTCTTCCCTTGTGCTCCATAGCAGAATGCGCCATCTGTTGCCTCCGGAGAGTGATAATTCTCTTTTGTATAAGGAAAAGCTTTGTCATGGCTGAAATTAGTAAGATCTTTATTCATCCTTCTCACATGTTCTCTCAGTGTATCTTCTTTACAGCTATTCATTTCTCCCATGAGATTATCTAGTCTTTTTTCGTAGAGTTCTAAAGGCACTACTTTTTGAATTTCCTCCTCAAGTGATTTGAGGTCGATTATAATTTTCTCCGTCATTTCCGTGGCAGTGTCTGTTATCAGAATTAACCAATCACGGCTGCACTTGTTCGCTACGTAGCTCCATTGTAGTATGACATTTTTGTTGTCTAAAAAGAGCCTTGGCTCATTTCGAACTACTTTGCTCAGGTATTCAAGCATTATAGAGCCATATAGCTCTGTTTTAATTAGTCTTTTTTTCATGTTGCTTTGTTCATCCCAGTTTGTGATATTTGTAGTTGTTTCTGAGGAGCCGCCAAACATTGAGGCTTTTTCCAGAAGTTATATACCGTACTTGTCATCGTAACTTTTACATTTGTCAAGCGCCATCCTTGCTAAGGCGTTTAACGTGTTTTAGTCTGGATTTGGTTGAGTCCGCGATCCTACTCAGGGCATACATGCCCACCGTACTCTGGTGTGGGTCCCTAGGACTAGAGATTTTATTGTGAGTTGTTCAAGGTTAGGCGTATCAGCACACCTGGAGATGACACTCTCTGTTTGTGGAAGCCGTCAGTATTTACAATGTTTGCCCGGTCCTTTTATTTCAGAACTCTATCATCTCACCACGCTTAACGTCTTTCATAGGTATTAACTCTAAACGTGAGATACCAACCAGTGATGTCTGACCAATCTGGACAGAAAACCTCACGGTCAAGAACCGTACTAGATCCAAACTCTAACAAAAAGGAGTTAGAGGGAAAGAGAACCAACAAGCATACCCTCAAACTATAAGGGGTTAACCCTTAATACATAAAAACACAAAGCCTGTGGTTATAGCTGTCTTCCCAAGGCTAAGAGACTCTTACACTTCCGTCGTATTCAATTAAGGCATCCGAAAGTAATTCTCAAAAAACGATTTTGTAAAAGGAAATGCATATTTTAATATGTACTGTACACAATTATTAAAGAACACAACCAGGTGCAGCTCTACAACAAATTGAATTAGCAGAACAAGAGTTACCATAATCAATGTGATGCAAGCACAACCTCTTGTACAAGTAAAATGTTACTTCTATTACTTGTTAATTTAAAGTGACTTGCGCTGTGCAAATGTACACACTTGGACATACCTCAACTTACACATACTACTCCAACTGACATCCCATTCATCCAGTTTTTGTCATCTCAGGTAGACTTTCAATGCATAAACAAACAACAACATATAATGTGCCCAACATGTTTCTTTCCAACAGTTTGTCGTGTATTGAATACTAGGAAATTCTTCAGGGGCTAAAAACAGAGGTTAGTATAGCATGCATCTCATTCTAGCATTATGCAAATCATAACTGCGGTTTTCTAAATCTCTTGTCTCAGTCGCATTTGTGTCCTTAATCCAAGGGCTCTGGTTGCCCTGTGGTCAATGTAACAGAAGAAAAGTCTCCCCCTACATGGGAATAACAAAGAATAGGAGTTTTAATGTCCTATTAATTACGTTCAAATCAGCGCTTAGACAGTGATTTTTAAATAACAGGAGTCTTGGCTATTGGTCAAATAACATCATTGACTGAATTGGTACAACATCGAGTTAGTGCCGATACTCTGTTTGGTAAGCATAGCGGTATTGTCTCTGGTTTCTAATTATGTTTCCCATTTTATCTTAATTTTCTCTACCCTATTGACTCTTTTACTGTCTCACTTGCCAGTTCACTGGCTATTATAGCTTCCGTGAGCTGATGTCTCAATTATGAACACTTATTTGCCTTTTTAAAAATTACAACCACTCACTGTTGTATGCTCTGGATAGGCTCAGCCTGATAAAGTTGAATCCTTTCCAGGGCTGTGAATCCTTTCCAGGGCTATGGACTCCTGCTATCCATCGGGCAAGATTTTACCGTGTCTTTTTCCACTCTAACTCAGGCATCGTCCAGAGATGCTAGCTACAACAAACGGGAGAACAGACGTGTCATAAACGGAACACCCTTTTCTTAATCAAAAAGGCAGACACTGCGGTAAGGCGTATGTACATATTTCCCCTGGTCTATAAAGTAACTACAACTGTCTTATTATCGCAGTCCTCTCAATTCAAGTTGGATTTACCGGTGTGTGCTGCATCTCATCATACGATCGTGACCGCAGGTTCACTCAGCGCATTCTCCCGACGTCTACTTCCGGGGCGGGCTTATCCTTGTTTATATTCATGTTCGTCCCTCGTTGTCAATGATCAGGGTGGCGCATGCGTAGTTTCCAAAGTGCTGTCAGCTTCATGAAGATCAATCCCCTTCGCCTGGCTCCTCTGCACACATTAGTTGGTTGAGCGAAAGCAACGTGTCTTTTCATTCGCCTCTAATGAAGGTTTATGGTTTTGAGTTCAGTATAGAAAAAATATCATTTATTCTCCTGTTGTACTTCTATGTTCCATGATCGGAAAAGTACTGCTCCGTTTAATGTCAGGTGCCTTTCTAAGGCGTCCATTAACTTGCCTGATTCCTCTACACTAGAACCTTGGTTGTTATGCCCACAAGTTTATTTTTTCATTGAGGCCTGTGTTCATGCTTGTAGTCAAAAAAAATCATGTGCTGTTCCTTTCTTAGTAACGTCCTTTTATCTCTGTTACTGTCCATACCTGCTTTTTGTTTGTAAAGGACGGTCCAACATAAATCATCCAGGGTATATGTTAACTCAATCCAGTGGTCAACCAATGATGCATTACATGTTCAATTTCTAATGCAGCTTCCGTGCTCCCCAATACAGAGTTTATTTTTCTTTCTGTTTTTCCCACATAGATTGTTATGCAGGGGCACCAGGTTGCATAGAGGACCATACTTGAGTTACAGTTGGTGAAGGTTTTTTGTTGCCATTGTGTGATGAGTCCGATATCTACCGATGTGCATTTAAAGGTATAAGGATAACATGTACAATGGCCACATGAAGCATGGTCCAGTATGTCTTGAAGGCCCCATTGTTTTGTTAGTGTTTTTTTGTTTTACGGTTCTCCGGCACACTACATTTTGCGTTATCTGGTCCTTCACATTCCGGCTTCTCTTAAATGCAATGATTGGTCTTGCAATGGGTTGTTCACTTTTTTCCAGTATTTTCCAGTTTTTATCAATGATTTTCTTGATCCCATTTGAGAGATGACTGTATGTATTTACAAACACTAGTTGTTTAGTTTGTTCCTTTATACCCCTCTGTTCTTTATATTCTAAGAGGGCTCCTCGATTGTTTTTATTGGCCCGTTTACGTGTATCTTTGGTGAATTTCAGTGGACAACATCTACATTTCAATCTATCTTCCATTTTCTTATCTTCAAGCTGGTAGTCTGCTTTCCTTGTGCTGTTTCTTTTGAGTCTTAAGAATTGTCCAGGAAACATTACCACAGTCCCAGAACATCCCTGAATGTCCATTACTTTGTTCAACAGGATAAATTGAGCTTCTCTAATATAGTATGCAGTTGCTCCTGTGACGACCAAGAATTAAACCTCTTTGTGTCCTATCTTCACTGCCACCTCAGGTTCCTCTTCAGAGTCGGCAGTTACCGAAAGGATTGGACACCTCAGAGTCTTCTGTTGTTGTGCCGCGCTAGCTGCTGTTGACCACTAGTCTGCGGTGCATGGGCAACTGGGAGTACTCCTCTTTTAATGTTTTGAGGCAACTGAACCTGTGCATTTGCTGCTGTGTGGGTTGCATCTGGTCTTGTAGTATTTGTGTCTGCTGCTGTGGGGGATAGGTGGGGGTTCTGGTACATTGGGGCCACACCCTAATCATACTGTGTCTGCAGTCTGATCTTACATTCTTGTGTGAAGTGACCCATCTGGCAACAAACAAATCTTGGTCCTCTCCCGAAACTGGGTCACAGCCCTCTGCGTCCGTATCCCCTTACCCCCTGAGGGTATACACATCCTTGTTGTTAATACCCCATCTGCAGGAAATATCCTCCTTGTTGACTTTATCCTCCTTGTTGATAGTACCCTTGTGGATATACCCTCCCTTGTAGCAGATCCCCACCTTGCTGTAGGCACCCCTGATGCTGTGGGTACCCCCCTTGCTGACCTATTCCAGGGGTGGGGTCCTCCCTGTACAGGAATATGCTCAGCTTGCCCTTGCACGATGTTTGTGAGTACAGAGCCACACATAGTATCTTTAGTCAATTTCTTCTGTATCAACTTCGCTTCAGATTTCACTGTGTTATCGTCAGTCTGTTTGTCATGTGCTTGTCGTGCTCTGCAATAGTACACTACATGTGCTTGTATTTAATTGTGATTTTCTTTCTTAGACCCTCATAAACAGTACATTCTAAGTAGTATGTTTGGAACAACATTAGTGTATGACACACTGCACTTGTATTGACATGAAATAATCATTGGGGAAAAAAATCTGTAGAGGATAAAAAAGAGAGTAAGGGTGATAGTATGGTTGTCTGAAGTATGTTGTGATTAAGGGAATGCTTGAAGTAGTAAGATACCTTTAGCTTATTCTAACTACATTGGAGATTAGAAGATGTTTTTTTCATTGTGTAAGAATTGAGATGGCGTATTTGAAGTGCTTTGCAATGAACAGTGTTTTTCAAGTAGTTAGATACCTGTTGGCGCATTCTAATTAGATTGACTTTCAAAAGTAATATTGTAGTATTATGGACGTAGTTACATTTCTGCTGGCATATTCTAACTGTTAATTGTGCTATAGTTTAGTGACAAAATTTGGGGTGCAGGAATATTAAATAGGCATTTGTTAAATTTGCTGTTAACCTATGTTTTGGATTAACTCAGGTATCGTTACATTCAAACCAAGCATTTCTTTTTTTTAACATATGCAGTGTAGTGCCCTGAAGTGGTTGTGGCACCAGTGTGGTATTCTATACCTACTGTTCTGAAGGTTTTCTTTCCAAGAGATACTTGGCCGTTTGTGAAGCCTGTAAACTTACAGTTATTTTTGGTACCATCTGCATTGTACCTTAGGAGCATTAGTATGACATAGTGCCTATGTGAGTTTAATTGTATGGTGGAACGATTTTCTGATTTGCAAAAAGGGCATAATATGCCATGATTTGCTTTCGGCAGAAGCTGGCGAAATGGAATGGGTTCAGAATTTGGTATGGATACATATATGCATCGTTCACTAGGGATGTGGTCTTGTGAAACATGGTTGCGGAGAGTGCATGTATGTTTCCACGTGTATGAAATCTGGAAGATTTCATTTGCAGGAATGTTTCTGGTTTCCAGGACTTAGGGATTCTTGTGGATCTTCCTGTGTGTTTATGGTAAGTTTTACCATTCCTGCACAGTAGTCTGATTCTTGCCTTATACCTGACAAACTGTAAGAGCCCGATTAATTGAATCTGGCACAGAAATGGTACACGTGCTGCGTGCCGAGAAGGACCCTGCTTGAACCATGGAGCAGAGTAAATGTTGTGAGCCACATGTATTCCTGGATTCCAAAATGAATTATTAGTTGTCACGCAAGTCACAACAAGCTGCACGAGGAATGCCTACAACACTCCCCCACGCACATCAAAAAGCAAGCCAAAGGACTAACATGGCGCAAGCCTCAGCGTCACCCCTGGGCCAGCATCCAGTACCCCAGCAAAATCGTGCACCTCACCTCACAATACTAGGCCGCACCCCAGAGAAAATGCGTGCCTTCCCTTGCAAGCCCAGGCCGCAACACAGCCAAATCTCACGCCTCACCTCACAATCCCAGGCCGCACTCCAGAGAAAACGTGAGACCTCCCTTGCAAGCCCAGGCCGCACCACAGCCAATCTCACGCCTCTTCTCGGAATCCCATGACACACCCCAGAAAAAAGGTGTATCCCCTTACAAGTGTAGGCTACACCCCTTACAAAAATGTGAGTCCCCCCTACACCCTCAGAACCCATCCTGTGCTCATACCCCCTACTGCACATGAACCACTGTAGTACACACACCACCACCCAGCCCCCTTCACCTGTGACCTCATCCACAAGCAACCCATTCTAGACTGGTCACCACCCACAAACAGCCCCCTCTAGACTGGACACCCCCACAGGCATCTCCCTACAGACTGGACACCCCCCACAGGCATCCCCCTCCACAATAGACACAACCCCTCAGCCTCCCTCACCTGTGACACCCCCACAGGCAGCCCCCTATAGACTGGCCACACACCACAGGCAGCCCCCTCCAAGCTGGACACCACCCAAAGGCATTCCCCTCCACAATGGACCCCACCCCACAGCCCCCGTAACCTGTGACACCCCCACAGGCAGTCCCTTCCAGACTGGACACCACCCCTCAAACCCCCTCAACTGTGATGTTGTGACATCACCCACAGGCAGCCCACTCCAGACTGGACACCACTCACAGACAGCCCCTCCAGACTGGACACCACCCCCCAGGCGTTCTCACCTGTGACACCCCCCACAGGCACTCCCCTCCACACTGGACACCACGCAGAGAGAGCCCCCTCCACATTGGACACCATCCACAGCCCCCTAAACTGTGACACCGCACACAGGCAGTCCCCTCCAGACTGGACACCATCCCCCAGACCTCCTCACCTATACCACCCCCCACAGGCAGCCCGCTCCAGACTGAACACCCCCCACAGGCATCCTCCTACACACTGGATACCACACCCCAGCCCCCCTCACCTGTGACACCCCCCACAGGCAGCCCCCTCCAGACTGGAAAAAACCCACAGTCAGCCCACTCCAGAATGGACACCACCCACAGGCAGCCCCCTCCAAACTGGGCATCCCCTCAGCCCCCCTCACCTGTGATACCCCCCACAGGCAACCCCCTCCAGACTGAACCCCCCCCAAGAACCCCTCACCTGTGATACCTCCCACGGGCAGCCCCCTCCAGACTGGACACCCCTCCCAGGCAGCCACCTCCAGACTGGACACCACCACCCAGACCCCCTCACCTGTGACACCTCCCACAGACAGCACCCTGACAGTCTGACACATTACCAGTGCAATGCATGTCTATTGCTCACCTGAACCTCCGTGGTCTGACAGCACCATGAATTGCAACACCAACATGTATCCCACAAATGCGACCAACTGGAATCACCTGAGGTCCATCCATGAGTGGAGCATCTGCTCACACACCCTTCAAGGCCTTATTCATCCCCACCATAGACATGTGGCAAGTGAGTGCAAAACACATGTGCATGCTGCCCATGGCACATTGCCAAGGCATCAAAGCACAGTGACAGAAGCAAACATACCAAAAGTTGTTGCAAGATCCACAAACAATGGCCAGGCATGTCACAGCCTGAGCATGAGAGAGCTGGGTGGAAAAATACCTGTCAGGGAATACTCATATATGAAAGGTCCATGCATGGGTGATGGTAGGATTGTCAGAGAGAGCATAACTCACAGAGACTGGTGACTTGTGCAGTCACTCAGGAAGATCAAATATCGGCCACTACTGTTTTCCAGTGGTAGAGGTTGAGCAACACATGAGAGAAGGCATTGGCCCTCATTACAACCCCGGCGCTAAACCATGGCGCTATTAGCACCATGGTTGGTGCCGGTGCTGTAACAAGTCCGCCATGGTAGAATGGGGAAATACTGCCCCATTCCAAGGTTGGCGGGGCGGTAATTGCCCATGCCGCCATGGCCCTTCCCCATTCCCATTTTTGCCCCATAGGGCTCAATGGGACTGGGGAAGGCGCTAATTACGGCACCGTAAATTGCGGTGCCGTAATTAGCTCCTAGGTCCCTTTGCGGGTTGGTTTTTTAACGCCTGCATAAAGGAGGCGTTAAAGTGCCACCCGCAAAGGGACCTCATAATCAGGCGTTAAGGGTTTAACGGCACCGACACCTTTTACAGCGCTGTTAACCCCTTAACGCCTGGGTTGTAATGAGGCCCATTGTGTGACTGCACATGCTGGTGAAGGTGTATGCACGACCTGTGTTTTACACAGCAATGACAAAGTAATGTGCTATGACCGTGACCATGGAACACTTCGACAGTGAGCCGCCCTCCCTCAACCCCAACCACACTGATGCCAAACACAGAGTGATGCAGCACAGGTAAATGCAAATCCAAAAATACAGTGCACACCCATTTGCCTGATGGACCAACCACCACATGTCAGGCACATGCGCATCCTACCATCCGCAACCATCCCTGAAACAACAAGACACAAGCATGCCCGCAACAAGACACGTGACTTGCAATGGAGTGATGCACTGGCTGAAATAAGATGTAGCAAACAGGCAGACAAACAAATGAACTGCACGACGCGTGGAATGTAACAAACAGAACAATGTATATTAAAGACATATGTACAAAAATAAACTTCATATGAAGGTAACAATAATCCATGTATCATATGTACAAAAATAATGTCCTTAAGCCTAAACAACTACATACAATAAAAACGGGGAAGGAATGTCTGAAAAGTCTGGGTAAAATAATAGAGAAAGAAAGGAAACCTACATCTAAAAAACTATGTAGACATGCAGAGGGCTAGTCCAACTACTCTTCGCCAGTCTCACTTAGGCTCTCTGCCAGGGCTGAGTCCAGCGCCACATCCTCACTCCTCAGGCAGGCGTCCGTTCTTGCCTGGAGGGCTTCCATGGTCTCCAGCATCTGTGTCTCTAAAAGCTTGGCTTCCCTGCAAGTGGCCTCCAGGATGGCAGGCCACCTCCTCGCCCGACACAGCACAATCCCACCCATGGCCAACACAATCCTCTCTTCCTGAGTGCCCTGCTGCCTCTCTGCTCAGATCTGCTGCCCATATCTCAGGAACATGGAAGACATCCTGTCCTTCAGGTCCACATGTTCCGCCCGCCTCACACTGCGCATCTTCCCTCGTTGGATGTTCTGCCCTGAGAAATGTAGCCTCTGCCTGGTTTCCAGCTGCTGCCACAGTGCCCGGTGCCTGCTTTGTGTGTACGCCCGCCCAGCTGATGATACTACCCGGGGGTGTACGGCCCGTGCCCTGCTTCTGGGTGCCTGCTGTCCCTCCATTCCCAGTGACTCTGTCAGTGCCTGGGTAGGCACAGTGACCACCTCAGCTGATTGACCTTGGACTCCCAATCAGGCAGGGATGTTGGCTCCACCAGACTGGGCAATGTGGATTGGCCTGGTACACAGAGGGCCCTGGTGGTATCTGGGCCGGAAGGCACCACAGAAGATGACTGGTGCACAGAGGAGGAAGACGAGGAGAGGGTTGCATTAGTGAACAGCCCATGGAGCACAACACAGAACAGGGATGTTGCAAGCCAGGTGATGAGGCGGCATACCTCACTGTGATGATGTGCAAGCAGATTACATGTCGCCTGCACATCATCACGGATGAGGCCTCTATGCCTCGCCATGCCGGCCTTCAGGGGTAGCACATAGTCCAGGATGGCAACACCAGATGGTAAGGTGGTGTCTGTCTAGGTAGAAACATCAGCCGACACTGGGTGGTGGGTCTAGGTGGAGCTATCCTGGCAGGACCATACAGCTGCATCTGATGGCCCAGGGACTAGAAAGTGCACAGTCACCTCCATGGTGGCCTGAACAGCCTCATGCCACAGGGACAAGACTGCAGTCGGCATGCCCACCTGAACACCCCCAACTGACCCCATGGCTGGGCTGCAATGGCCACCTGCTGCCCCTACCCCCCACCAACCTGGATGACTCTGGGGCGTCTTTCTCCATGGATGGCCCCTGTGTGGCATCACCTGTCCCCACCGCTGCTGAGGAGTCCACTCCCACATTCGCTATCTTGAATTGATCCCCAGAAACCATGCCCAATGTTACTGGCGCGGCCACAGCCACATTGCTTCCAAAAGATGTGCTTTCATGGGCATATGGCTGGGCCTTGCACCTCTGCCTGGTGGAGGCATCCCTGCTGCTATGCTCTGCAGTACTGGTTCCACCCTCTTCATCAAATGCAACTGTGGAAAAGGAGACACAGAACAGAAACATCAGTGTACTTCACCAATTTGTGCATGGCAATACCAACATTAACATGACCATGACTAGTGAAGAGAACAACCATGAACCGCCACCCCCACACACATGGCCTTGCAATCCACATCCATGCAGATACATGCCTGGCCATCACTACAGACATTCACATCAAGCTACATGCTACTGTCACAACCAATCAACTTGCGTATGCTCCACCCACATGCATCATGTGCACACATACATATCAGCATGCCACAGCATCAAAAACATACACATTTCATGCACACATATCAACTGAGAGGCCAAAAGCAGTGTGATGAGTCACATTAACTGTAATCCCTCTACATGACTACGTCAGATATCATGGCCAGTCACACATTCGCATCGTTCGCACATACACATGAACATCAGGCATGCACATGATGCGGGCAACACTACCTCAACTGTCACACTTGTCACACTGGCACGTCTCAGACACAAGTAACAAAACATGTGTACGGTCTGAAATGCAGCACTACAACACACAATGCAAGTGATATCTCATTCAAAATACATATTGTCTGAATGCACTCATGGAGAGCAATGTCTGGGGCATGCACACAGACATCCGTCTCAGAGGCATACTTGCTGCAAGCCCAAGGGGATCACTGCCAACAAGCAGCAACCTGCACCGTAGAGAATAACAACACATGGATACTCACCATTTGACTCCAGACGTTCTCGTAACTCAGAGACCTGGGGTAAAACTTCTCCAGGACCTGCATGTTGGTATTAGACATGCGGCACCTGCATGCACAGTGCACCTCCGTGGTGGCACCAGCCTGGATATAGCGCAGGGCCTTGCTGTGGGTCCTGGATTTCAGGTCCTCCCAGCGCGTGTGCATGGTCTTGAAGGTGTGACATGCCACCCTCTCTGCATTGAGGTGATCCGTTATCCTGTCCCAGATCTGCTGATGTCCTGCCTTGCCGCGTTGCATCAATGGGTTGAAGAGGGCATTATATTTCACCAGGACCTTCTCCACCAAGATCTCAACTTCCCTGGCAGTGAAGTTGACAGCCCTCTCACTCGCTGCCATGGAGTTGCGGCTCTGGTCTGAAGATGACAGTGCAGACATGGCAACCCCAGAGGCAGGTGTGGGTGGGCAAGGTGGTCCTGGAGCTTGGCTGTGGAGTGGGGGTGGTAGTATGGCACAGTGGGATTCTGATAAAGCAGCTGAGTTGGACACAGTGCCAAGAACAGGAGCACTGGCAATGGCTGGACACCAGGCACTCCAAACACACTGCAGGACACAGCTCAGGGCAGTAGGAGGCTAGAGCATGGGTCTTCTGTATATTAATTGGTGGGTAGCCAGAAACAGAGTGACGGGACTTTGCACCAAGATAATAAGAGTGGGCATGGGAAATCCGAGGAAATGCCCTCAGCACGTAACTTACGTGACACGCGATGAGCGCTAGCATTGAGCACACCAGATTTGGCGATACATATGTACGCCTAGAAGCAACTCTGACCCTATGTGATAAGGGAAGGACATGGAAGAGTGGAATACAATTTGTTCACTTAAGGGACCATACAAAGTTCATATTTTGCCGCGTGATTTGCCTACGTGCATCTACTTTTGTATTTTCAGAGGCTAACAGTGAATTGCGTATGCATTTTTTCTACTCTGAGTGCCCCTGTGTATTGCATACCTCTATTCTTAACCTTTAGTGTAGCTTTCCAGGGTTGGCATACACATTTTTTGTGTTGCTGGGTGCCACTGCATATCGCGTAATGCTTTTTCTTTTTATGGAAGTTATTCTGGTCTTGTATATGCAATTTTTCTTTTCTTGGGGAACCTTTGCATTACACATTCCATATTTTTGTCACCTGGTGTACTTTTGAGCCTGGCTGGACCACAGAAGTATGTCTTCCATCACATACACTGCCCCCTCACTCTAATTGCCCAGAACAATTGCTTGATGTACCTTTGATCGTTCACTTACACCTGGAACATGAGTGGATAGGCCCCAAGGGCGAAAGGGGGCAGAGGTGCCCTGGGTCAGGGATGTCCTGCAGAAGCAACTGTCCAGGCCCAGGGAACCAGGGAAGTGCAGCTGAAGGAGCTGTCCCCGGCCCAAGGGACGAGGGACCTCCTGCAGAAGCAGCTGTCCCAGTGGAAATGGTCCACAGACATTCAGCTGAAGCAGCTGTACCAGCCCAGAAGGGTAAGGGATGTGCAACTGAGGCAGCTGTCCCAGCCCAGAAGAGGAAGGGACGTGCATCTGAGGCAGCTGTCCCAGCGCAGAAGAGTAAGGGACATGAAGGGGACGTGCATCGGAAACAGCTGTCCCAGCAACAGGGGGTAATGCCATGGCCCGAACCACTAGTGGTCCAGCATCTGAAGCCCAAAGTGGTCCCAGCCACACAGGGTCAACACCAACACCACGCGGCAAGAACGAAACGAAAAGCCTGCACAGCAGGAACAGGTTCAACCCTATGGCATGGCACAGGATACTGGCAGATTGAGGAAGAGGAACTTCCATGATGAAGAACTCTAGATCCTCATGGACTACGTGACTGAGCACCACCATGACATCTGCCTGCAACCGAGGAGCACATGCATGAGATGCGTGCTGCTGCTCAGGTAGTGAAGCGCTGGAATAACCTCTCCCATCGCCCCAAGTACAAGCTGGGTGCCAACCTCGCCTCTGCTATGGCAACTGCAGGGGGGTCAGCAGAGGAGAGGGAGCTCATCCAGCATCAAGAGACTATGAGCCAATTAATTTTAATAGAGCAGTGCAAGGCATGGGAGGCCTGCCAAATTACAAGGGCACATCCAGTGAGTGAAGAAGATTGTGCATCCTGAGTATGTGTAGTGAAGCATAATCAAGATGTATGATTGTGTTTCGCTTCTGGCTGCATTTAAATGAGTGTCCTGGGTGAATCGTGTTGTGATGTGCTGACTCCTGTCCAGTGTACTCGAGAGTGGATACAACCCATGTGTTTTACATCAGTTGAACATGGCTGTGTGACAGTAATCATCCCTCACTAGCATACCCAACAAATATCTGCAACATGATACCACTATGTGTCCTGTTAGTTACATCCTTGATGTCAGTGACTCTACTCAGTTAGACATGTGCTCTTGTCAGAAAAAACGAGTTACACTTCATGCACTGCAGGGTATAAATTATCTATTCACACATGTACATAGGTGCTTCCATGCTATATAGAACATCCAAGATGGCAACCAACACGCTTCAGGGAGTTCCATTAGTAAGTGTGCATATGTCTAGACTGTGCACATCCCCGCTGCCGCTATGGCGATGTCTCCTGAGTCAAATCATGTTGAGACCTGATCCCTGTTACGCTCCCACGCTCAGCACACACTCCATGGGTCTATGCCCCTATCCCTCTTGTGGGTCACTGTACTGTGTTCCTATCTCCAACTCTATTTACTTACTCTCTCCACTTCACAGACCTTGGCTTGGTGGTACTCATACAGTTATACTACGACTTGGACTGTTTCCTTTTTTCCACAATTACAGCATGTTCCCATTGTGTGCAGCCCCTGTGCCAGGTCCACACTTTTGTGGCATGTGATGGATGAGGACTTGGATGTGAATGGGTGTCTGCCTGTTGACATGTTATGTAATTGCAAGTCACAGGGCCTCATTCCGAGTATGGCGGTAAGGGATAGCGGCCACCGATAACGAGACCGGTGGCGGTATTCCCTTACCGCCATACTCCGAGTTCCCTCTGCGCCCTCGCCCTTAACGCCTGCTTTGAGCAGGTGTTAAAGTCGAGGGCGCAAAGGGGCCTCCAAGCCAATAACGGTGACCGTAATGAACGGTCACCGTTATTTGTATCTTCCCCATTCCCATTGAGCCCTATGGGGGCTCATTTGGGAATGGGGAAGAGCCTTGGTGAATGGGGAATTACCGCCCCGCCAACCTTGGAATGGGGCGGTGATTCCGCCATCCACCAAGGCGCTGCCGTTCCGGGTACGGCGTCAACCAAGGCGTTAATAGCGCCATTGGTTAGCGCCGTACTCGGAATGAGGCCCACAGAGTCACAAGACCATGCACATTTCACTGGCATTAGTCAACAGTTTGCTGTGTCATGTGCCATAATGTGCTTGCTAACAACCATGTTTGATGGTAATGTGTAGACTGGCAGCATGGCCCTGAGCCAAGAATGTTGTTGCCAGTCTGCATATGTCATTATCAGATTGCTTCTTGTAGATACTGTGTGGATGCTGCTTCTCTCATGGTGACATGCCCTGCATTTTGTTGCATGACAGCAATGCGATACACATAACTCCTCACAACTTTGTATGTCCAGGTGCAGGTGAGGAGGCACCAGATGCAGAGGAGGAAGAGGAGGAAGAAGAGTCGGTGGCGGTTTCTACCACCAGTGAAGTACGTGGCATGGCAGGCCGTAAAAATCCACTGGTGCTACAGACCATCCTGGGCCTTTCGACATACAATTCTGACTCTTTGGACTCCAGTAGTTCTGATGCTGAACCGGATGTGCAGTCCTCAATGCTGGCAGAGGTGAGTGCATCAATTTTTGGAGCAGTTGCGGCCTGTGAGTCTGCAGGGAGTCAAGTGCCTTCACAAGGCCAGTCAGTGGTGTCAGGGCCGTCTGTGATGGTTATGGATGCAAGGCCACGTTCCCATGAATTGGTTTATGGTCCTGGGGCAGATGTCCAAGGGAGGGTTGCGGTCCTGCAGCCAGATATAGTGTCATCAGAGCAAGGCAGGCATGGGCCTTGCACACATGGGGGGACATGTGCATCCTGGGCAGACCGAGTGGGATCACCAGATGTTGCGTTCTGCACACCGACAGGGTGATGCCTATGAGAGTTTTTCCTTAGGGCATGGATCGGGAAGCCAGTTCCATGATCCTACCAGCAACACAGATTAAGCAACAGCTCCAGGTAATGCAGTCAACATGCCGCTCCCACAGGCTGCACATGGAGGTCAACATCAGGAGCCGATCAGCAGATCTGAGGTCCCTTCAGGCATCCATGCTTGCAGAGGGTCAGATACAGGGAAGCTCTGAGGTAAGAGTTGTTGGCCCACAGAGCTGAAATCTGTGAGGAAGAGGCAGCCACCAGGAGACTGTTCCAACAGGAGATGCTAACATTTAGGGGTGTCACGGTATTCGTTTTATGACGGTACGTTAACCTTCTTGCCAAATGACGGTATATCATGGTTATCGCGGTATAGCAGGTGGAGTTAACTGATCTTAACAAATATTTAATAAAAGGTCATAAATTGACAGATTTATCATCACAAACAAAACCAGGCACCCAGGGCCAGAATTGGGCTTTTCAACATACTTTCCACTGAAATGCCTTGCTTCCACCAAACACAAACACACGTGTGGAGAGGAGGGGGTGGGGTGGAGGCCTGCTGCAACTGGCAAAGCAAACTGAAAAGCTTTTCTTAAGTGGTCATTTAGGCTTTTTGCTTCCCCACTGGCTACTGATGAAGATGAACATGTTGCCATCTTGATAACCTGCATGCCACAGATCAATGGAGGCTGATGGTAGTATATATATATATATATATATATATATATATATATATATATATATATATATATATATATATATATATATATATACACAGACACACACACACCCCCTCCCCTTCCCCCCCTTTGGTATGGCAGCAGGGAATACCCACAGAGATGAGTGAATTTCGCAGTGTGACTTATTATATGTAAATTCAATGATAGAACCAGGGAAATCCCCCATTGCCATATGTTTAGAGAACATTATCCATTATAAATATATAAACCCCAAAGCCGCCACCCCAAAGTAAATGCTTTTTCTTCTTGGCACTGTATCTATTCTTCCTATTGCTAACATATTGATTTTGTGTAAGGCATGTGTGGTTTATGGAATGGCATTAAAAACTGCTCCAACTGAAACTACTTGGGAGACGGCACATCCAACAGTGCAAAACCAAGACTGTGCAGCAATTGCTTATTGCAGCCTTTCCAAATCAGATTGAAAAGCACACTTAACGGTATGAACGGTATAACGGTATAAACAATGTGACGGTTATTATTGTTCAATTAAGTGGTTCACGGTATCTTTAACGGTATACCGGTATACCGTTACATCCCTACTAACATTGAGGCAGAATATCTCAGAGCAACTCTGTGTATACCATGAGGTTCTGCATGGTGACTTCCAAGCCCTCATTGTGCTGGTGAATTCTTCAGTGCTACACATGGCTTTTGCCACTGAGGACCAGGCCAGGGCACTACTACAACCTTCTGATTCAACCAACACTGTGGAGGTAGGCATGTACCCTGCCCGTTTCCCAATCCTAAGCAGCCCCCCGCCCCCCAGTTCATGATGGGCATTTTTGATTTTTTTGTTATACTTTTGTTCACCCCAGGCCCAGATGTTGCCATTTTATTTTTGAGTTGCTCTTTCTTGGTTTATTATGTATTATTTTGATATGATATGACATGTATAACGTGCCTATACACAAGTGTTTCAAGGCACAACTTATTTTTTACTTGAGGTGTGCTGTTAACATCTCAAGGACATGACGTTTGCATTGGTGGACATGCAGGCATAGTGAGGTCAACTTGCATGTTTGCATGGTGGTGCACAGAATGGCATGTGCAGGTAACTATGGTTTCTGTGTTCCCTCGTACATGAGTGTTTTGTGAATGGTACTTCACTATGCCTGATGTAATGTCTTCTCCCATGTTGTTTCAGTAATCCATGATCTGGCGCTGACTGCTGTCCAGAAGGAGACACCCTGCACACTTTGACGTCCATGCTCCCCATGCCCTCCACTAGGCACTGTCTCGCCTGTACCTAATTTGGAGACACAGTTCCAGGTGATGGTGATGTGGGATTCAGACCATGCTGACGCATTCCGCGGGTAAGCTTGAGCACTGTTGTGCATGTTGAGCATGCGCGATTGGTCACCATATGTGCTGCTTGCATTACTTAACTTATATGTGCTTTGCATGCTAACATGGTGGTATGGTTATTTAAGTGGTACTCATGTCACTGTGTTACCTACATTGGTCTATTCATCTCTGGCCACACCTACTGTGGTGTCGAGCATGTCGTTGTCCATCTCCAATACAGGCAGTAAACTCCTTGATGTGGCACTTCCTTGGGCTTTCCTCTCAGTGTCCCTGTCTCTCCCTCTTACTGTGTGGTATGCTGCACTCCTGGGCAGATCACAATATATGTCCTGTCACACTCTTACACCCTGTGGTGCTCCTAAAGTGGCTCTGCTCTACATATTTTCGGTATCACATCATGTATTGTCATGGATGAGCATGTTGTTTCTGTTGTTACTATGTTTTTGTGATTACATTTAGGGGAAGCTTCTCCAAATGGTGTGCATTGTATGCCAGGTTGGTGGATACCTTGTACAGGCAAGTGAAGGGCATTAGCAGATGGTTGTGTGGTGTTCGCATGGGAGTCTTGCACTGTGTGTGATCACTTGGGAGGGACTTGTCTTGTGGGGCGACAGTACTTCATCATGGGTGCTTTTTTCACAGAGTGTACTTCTGGTGATGGGTCTGGGTATGGTGTTGTTTCAATGGATTGGTGGGACACTGGTTTCATATTCTAAATTGTGGGTGTTAAAACTGTGTGGGCCTTTCATTTGTGTTTGGGAGTGGGTTGCATGGCAGGCTGTTTGTGGCCTGTGACCTGTGTTGATGGTCGTGCTGCTATGAGTCTGATGGCACTTTGAACATGTGTATTTAGTGACACTTCACATCCCTTGTAATGTGTGTGGGTTTATGGATCAACAGCACGTTTGGGCTGTCTTGATTATGGATCAATCATTACAGGGTGCTGCAGCAGTTACGAGCCATAAACATGTGGGGATTGATGCACTTTTTTTGGGATGCTATGTTGTTTACCAGCACATTAGGGTTAGTGGTGTTGGTGCTTTCTCATGCATGTACCATGCATGCTGCACCATGGTGTTTGCAGCTTTAGGTTGATGTCAGCTTGGTGCATGGTACTGCTGCATTCTATTGAATGCAGTATTTGACCAATGGTATGCTGTCACAATGAAGTCTGCATTGACCAGGCAATGTTTGTGTGCATCCTACATTTTGCATGCATTTATCCTTGCTTGCTGTATCACATTGCTTTGTGTCATCTGCGTATGTCTTCCATGGCAGTTGCCTCAGTGGCCAGCTTTCCATTGTTACATCGGCCTCTGCTCTCATCAGCAAAGTTCATACTGACAAAGGTGCACCTTCATTCATCCCTAACTGCCTCTCTGACATCCTGGCCTAGTACACTGCAAATGACCTGGGCGAGTATGCCTTCAAAAACAGAAGTCTCCCTATTGGATCCCCTGCAGCTTACTTCTTCCCTTCACTCTAGCCTTCCTCCATGGGCTCACCCCCTGCCCCCTCCTCCGAAGGCAGGAATCTTGGAGTCATCTTTGACTACACCCGTTCTGTCATCCCTCATATTCTGGACATTGTCAAGAAGTGCCTCTCTCAGCTGTTCCTTCTCAAAGTAACTGTATCCTTCCACACCTTCCCCCAGAGACTCAAAGGTTACCTGTTCTCTTGTCCTCTCCAGACTACACTACTGCAACAGGCTCTTCCTTAATCTTCCTTGGTCCACCATGCAACCCCTTCAGCTCACCCAGAATAGGGCAGCAAGACTTATCCATGGCCTCAGGCCAAGGCACTGCACCTCTTCTGCCCTACAAA
Source organism: Ambystoma mexicanum (assembly GCF_040938575.1). Taxonomy (NCBI): domain Eukaryota; kingdom Metazoa; phylum Chordata; class Amphibia; order Caudata; family Ambystomatidae; genus Ambystoma; species Ambystoma mexicanum. The sequence continues at coordinate 835,864,759 of NC_090935.1, read as the reverse complement.
GCCTTCACTGGCTCACGGTCTCAACACAAATTACATTGTAATCCCTCTGTATCATGCACAGGCTATCTGGGGCCGCGTACAAAAATAGCTTCAACAATTCCTGATGAAATACTCCGCTTCTAGACTCCTGCGTTCTTCTGGCAAAAACTCCCTGCAAATGAAGCACTTTGCTATAGAAAGGGGTGTTGATTGATCGTTTTCCTGACCAGGCGGCCTTCTGTGTAATAACCTTGCTCTCCCTCTGTTTGTTGACCAGGACCTCCTTAAATTCCCAAAAAGCCTCAAATGCTTTCTCTTATCCTCTTCCTTCTCCTCCTTTCTTCCTTGCTGATCATACAGTGGCATGACTGATGTGCTGGGTCTTCCATATGTATCATCAGGGCCATGACACCCACATCTATCATCCAAGCCACTGTGTATATACTGCACTTGATCATGCTCAGCATCACCAAGGGAGGTTGCACTTACGTTTATCTTTCCTTTTCTTAACATTTCACCCCAATCAGGTCTCCATGAGCAACTCTTTTGCTTTCCTTTACCACCCTCCCCTGTACACTTACACATTGGGAACACTCACAAGGCATAGTAGTTTTGTCTCCCCTCCCACTTATTGTCATGATTTGTCTTAATATTGATTCAATTATTTATATCTGTTATAATTGATTATCTACCTTCCCCTGCCCCCACCCTGTTGCCCTGTGTGCATGTTGATACATTTTGGGTAATTGTATAAGTGCCTAAGGAGTGATGAATACATAGGTTTATAAAAGAAATATGCTCCCAGGACTGTGTTCAGTGCACTGTCCCAACACTGCTCATGTGATGGCATGCCTTGTCATGTCATTGGTAGCGTTTCAGGTATGTCCCTGCTTTTTTGTGGGATCAATTATCTGCATATGTGATGTCTTCTCATTTTCAGGCAGCATGTTGACTGATGCGTGCATTGTGTATGTGCCATCGTGTAGTGACTGGGGATATGTGACATGCACATTTGCTGCATGTCATTGAGGGGGACAAGCAATGTGTGGGATGTTGTTTTGTGTCAATGTGTGTGTTTTGTGTGTTTGATTTGCATGCAGTGTGCAGGTGTTTCTGCTTGTGTGGTGGGGCACATGTTGATGGTTGTCTTGTGAGTTGTTTGCATGTGTTGTATGTCACTGAGGGGTGCCCATGTTTCTTGGATATTTTGGTGCAGGTATGTGCTAGCTGCACTATATTTCATTTTGTTCATTGTCTGCAGATCCTTCCATCAGGGAATGATGGCTATTTAATGGGATGAAACTTTGACTTTCAACTGCATGCCAAGGAGACAGGTAAAATGTTCCTTTATAATGATCGTTATGGCATGTGGAGGTCAATACTGCACTGTTTTTCTACACACCACAATAGGGATATATTTGTGTGCATCATGCACAATCTAGAACATGTGTGCAGATATGTCCAAGTGTGCTTGTTGAATTTTGTGTCCATGTAAATAGTTGAGGCCATGTATGTCTTGCAGGTCAGACATGATGTTTCAGGATTTATCAATGCTTACACATTTCAACAGTAGGTTAGTTACTGAGATGCACCATAGCATAAGGGGAACACTACAGTGGGTATGGAACACCATACATATTCTTTTACAATACATATGGGAACGTTTTGGTGACACAGGGGTGATTTAATTGAATGGTTGGCATGGTGGTAGTGATGTACTCACTCTTCAATGTGTTTCTTTTGAAAACACAAGATGAACTGTATTTTAGTTGTAAGGAATGCACACAATTTAGCACTTCCAAGGACACTTTCTCAGGGGGGTTTTGTGTGCACAGTGAATTGGCCCATTGTCATCATTGAGTGGCACCTGGGATGTAGCAGGAAAGGGTGCACTCCACATGGGAGGGATTTTAGGTGAAATACGATTGTACAAGCTAGGAATGTGCAGCCTCCCTATGTGCCCCGTTGCCCAGCCATACGCAAGAGGTGGGCCTGTCGGTGTGGATGGGGTGCCAGCACCATGTCCACCGGGATGCCACGTCATGTTTCAACATTGTGCACGACACATGCTACCACAATGATCCTGCAGACTACTGGTGGTGCATATAGCAACACACCACCAGAGTGGTCAAGGGAGCGGAAACGTGACTTCTGCACTCCAAATGTGTTCTCCACTATGCCCTGAGTTGCAATATGGGCAGTGTTGTATCTCCTCGGCAGTTGTGTTGGGATTGCATATGGGCGTCATCATGTATGTGCCCAGAGGGTAGGCACTGTCCCCTGTAGAGGTGAGAATGTTTGTCATTGTCATTTGTTCACAGTGTCTATTGGTCTGTCTGCAACATGCATGCATGTGCATGGCCATTCATACTCACCAATGAGCCATGTGTTGCCATGCTTCTCAGGTCTGGTGTAGAGGGGACATCCTGAAGATGTAACTATCATGGGTGCTGCCAGGATAGTTGACATACACTTCAGTAATGATGCCCTTGGCATCACACACAACCGGAACATTGATTGTGTGCCAGTGTTTATGGTTGCCGTAAATGTGCTCTGTTGCTCGAGGTGGATGTAGAGGAACATGTGTGCAATCAATGGCACCTACCACTTTTGGGAACTGTGCCACCTCATAAAAATCCTGGAACACTGCTTGCCTTTCTGCGGGTGTTCTGGGCATATAGATATGCCGGCAGACAGAAGGACGTGCAGTTATTATTGCCAACACCTGGTGTAGGCAGCGTGACTGTGTGGCCTTTGAGATGCCACTGACTATGGTGGTGTGGTTCGCTGGAATTAACCAGTGGGCATAAAATGCGGTACAGTGAGAACCTATTGCAAGGGGCTCAGTGCTTGGGAGTCCATGGTGGGTGATGTGAGGTCATCTTGCAACTCCGTGACCAGGTCTAGGATGATATGGGTGGGGACCTATACCTGGCATAGGCCTGGTTGACAGGCATCCCAAAAAGGCTGGTCCTTCGGTGGACTATCTCGGCCTTAGCCATCCTCATCGTGCAGTGTCCCAGGATTACTGCTGCAACACATGGTGCATACATTGTGGCTGTATACGAGTATTCGCTGATTGTGCGTGCCTTTTATGCATTTGTTTGTGTGCACGTTGAGGTTTATGCCTGCTATCGCGTGGCATATGTGTTTCGGTATTTGCACATGGTTTTTCGTGCGCTGGTGATCCCTGTTCAATTCCCTGAATATGGTTGTTTTACGTGTGTATGGGCAGTGCGATAGTTTGACGGTGGAACGTCCCTCGTAATACCCACATTTTCGCTTGTTCTTCCTCATTCCACGTGTTCCGCCTCCTTTTTAGGTGTCCGCACTGTCCGAGCAAGCCCTTCCCTTGGAGTCTCGCGCATGGCGTTTGTGGGGTCACAGTGATATGTCGGACTGGCACGGATTCCTTGCAAGTCCTAGGTAAGCCCCGCACATTTTGTCCCATGAATCGACAAACGAGGACTCGCGCACAATTTCGCACACAAATCCTTTTTTTCTAGTGCAGATTATTCCATGAAGATTATTCCATGAATCAGGCACCAGTTGTAGGATGTTGGGGTAGCACAAAATACCACAAGAGAGGGTTACATTTTATTATAATGTTTCCAGGTGGTTATGGGACCTTTCTCTCTCCGTGTTAGCTAGATTCCATAAATTAGAAAGCCAACACTATATCTAATTCTTTCTGCATCGCTGTGGGAGGAGATTTTCTAACTAATCTGTATAGCAATGACCAGATTATCTTACATTTGCAGCAGTTCTGAAAAGTCAGATAATGCTTTGATGATAGGAATGGAGTAAAGAGGTTTTGCCACACTCTGTATTATATAAAACCATTTTCACTAAGGCAAAAAATATATCAGAATGAATTTGCACTATGTTTTCTGCATACTATATAAATTTAAATCTGTTTAGGAAATTTCTTGTCATGCTTTTCTTTTCATGTTACTCAGCAAACATATGAAATATAAAAGACTGCTTATTGCTCCCTTGTGAAAACATTTTGAGAGCATTCAAATTGGGGCTAAACTTGATTGCTCCATTCCCAATTATCTAAACAGCAAATACATTCATTTGCTATGTTTCTTTGCACAAGGGCAGCGCTTTGATAATCTGGCCCCAGGTGGTAATGATTTCAGTAATTGTCTCCAGTGTTATGCTTATATCATTTTAGGAGTGTACGAGTGTCCATATAGTTAGCTGCTTTATGGCCAGAAACCTTATACGCCAGTATAGGTCGCAATGGGCTTCTTGTCCTAACAGATGAAAATTGTGAACTTTTAGTAACTTTTAGTAACTTTCTTTGTCCATAGTGAGTCTTTTTAAAAGAGATGTTGTTATGTTACGAAAGCATCACCCATGGGGGCGTCTTGCCAATTGGAGTCTATAGACAGTGAAAGCAAGATAAAATAGCTTCATGTTCTTCCAGCCAGGTCAAACCTTGAAACAACAATGTGAAATAATGGGCAAAAGGATAGGGAAAGGAGAATCTTAAGCAGCCTCTTAAGAAGACAATTCTCAAAGTATGATACTGGGTCAGTGGACCCCCTGGGCCATTGGATGTCTTTTACATTTGTTTATCCCTACCATAGGGCATTCAAGATTATTTCAATATTTGGATTCAAAGAAGAAAATAGCTACACTATCTCACCTAAATAATCCTGGTCTCGAGAAGATCTTTACAGTTATATGTCAGAAGTGATACGCAAAGAATACATGACTTCATGTACATTTCATATGAAATGTGATCTGGGCCCGACCCAGCTAGGTAGGGAAGGGTGTAGCATTGGAGAGGACTCCTTCTAGATGTTTACTGATTTTTCAAGTATATATTCATAGGTGGATTTCCAGGTGATTGATTCTTATTACTTTCCACGTCTCTTCTGAGACTGAAGTATTTTAATCAAAAAAGTTACAGTATATATGTTATCCTAAATGGTTGCCTGTGCCATCACTTTTGTCTTTCTTGGTATTCTTGAATTCATCGGGTGGTGGGGTATCCCATGTCATCCCATATTTTATGGACACTCTACTCCAGTAAGAATCAAAGGGAAACTGTATGTGCTGAATTTTTTAAGATAACTTGGTGCTGTTGTTGCCTCCAATTCAATTCAATTGTATTTTACTACAATTCTTAGGTTATAAAATGTATCTGTCTATATAGAGTAGTGTCTCAAATTTGTATGTATTTATTTTTATGTTTTATAACATATGACAATTGCATTGCATACATTTTCAAACTACCAGGAAGAGAGCATGACGGAGATGAGAGGATTAAGAGACTTTTACCAAAACCTGGTTTACACTGACATTTTTACTAAAAAGAGCATGGAAAATAAGACTTAGCATGTAAAAAGATGATGCACGGTCAGAGTTCAGTCAAGGTTAACATACAGGCAACGTTCAGATACTGTCTATGAAAAGAGATGTGAGGAAGTTGGTAGACGAAGAATGGGGTAATCCCAGTAAAATGGACCAAGGGTAGAAAGGTGGGTGAAATGTATTTCTGAAAAGACAGTGGGATATAGGTAGATATAAATAACCTGTTGCATGCAGTTATGTGGTGACTGGACGATCAATTTCATTTTTTGGCCACATCCTGCTTCTCCAGAGGAGCCTGTGAATCATCTGAGGGGCCTGCCTACAAAACAAGGCTCCCTGTGCCTACAAAACCCAGGGTCCTGCCTGTATCATGGCTGGAATTCTGGAATCTGAAGTCATTGGGAGCGCTGTAAATTGATTCTAAGAGGGTCCAGCGATTCACTGCTTCCGTTATTGAGTATCCACTGTGTGCCCAGCCCAAATTTCTGCAGTCAATGTTGAAAAACAGCAATGGGTAACTATCTGTTTGGGACAGTTAGGGCTGGAAATGGCCTAGCGCCAGAACTCCAACTCAAGTGTGGACTTTGCTGAACTCGCCCTTTTCCTGCTTCTTTCTTCCACATATAGTTTTCCTTCTACACATAGACATTTTATTAAGCACAGAGCTTCTGCTACTTAACATGGCCAAAAACATTATTGTTTGAGCATACAAACTGTCTTTTAGTTATCTATAGCCCAAGTATAGCCCAAATCAGAACATAAACCTGCTTATTCCCAGCCAATCCTCTGCCATTCCCTTTCTGCTCTCCCTCTCTCTCTCTTTTGGGCTGCACCCCTTCTTTACTGTCTTCACTTGTCTATTCATGCATCCTGATGTCACACAGTTCCTCCTTCTACTCACTCTCATGAATCCCTTCACTCATAGCCTTCTGCTTCAATTTGGGCTAACGTCTGTCTCACGCTCCACACTCACTACCTTGCTCTTTCCCCCATGTACCCGAACCCCTAAAACAGAACTCTCATACTTTATCCAACCTAATCTATCGACCTCACCATAGAAAACATCTTCTTCTCCCCCATATTCTATCACTCCTTCGCATGACTTCTTGAATGTACAATTATTTTGCAACAACTCCTTCTATTTCACTGACCGCTTGAACTCTTATCACCCTAAGTTTTCATTTCTTGCTATCACAGAAACATGGATCAGCAGTTCTCCACTCTGCTACCTTCTACCATTCTATGAGAAATGCTGAGAGAGGTATTAGTGTGGGCTTTCTTATCCTTAATACCCCCAACACTGCCCCATCAACCCTCTTACTCCACTCACTATTCTGGCGACCTAGCAAACCCCTGGTCCTCCCAACTCCCTCTTGCTGGATTTACCCGTTTTCTTGGGTCACTTCCTACTGACTTCCAAATTGTCATGCTGGGGACATTAACCTTCCCAAGCCGTCTGCATCTACCCACTTCTGTCTCTTCAATAACTGAGAGCACATTTAGGCAGGTCTACATTGCCCCTTGCCCTGGTGATGTGAGGACTGCTCTCATGTCCTTCATCCCAATTCATGCATTTTCCATTGACTGGGATTTCTCTGGCTTTCAGTATGAACTTCTGACTCCCATTGGCCAACACTATCCTACTCACATGTTCACAACTTCCCACACCCGTCCTCAGGCTGCATCACTGCTGAGATTCAGACCCTCAGAACAAACATGCTCTGTGATCTACAGCACTGGTCCAAATGGTGGATCCCTACCCTACTCCTATCCAAATAAATTTTGTTTGCTGCTCTCACCTCTAGACTGGACTCACACATCCTCTTAATGCAGAGCCCTAATCTCCTCTTGTTACTATCTTCCCTATACCATTCACGCTTTGCCAACACCTCTAAAGTCAATATACATCACCACCTCACGTTCTGCTAATCGGTTTGTTCACTACTTTTTCCTTACAGACTCTCAAATGTGTGACCCTCTCCCAGCCCTCCTCTCTCTCCCGCTCCAACTACCTTCTGCCGACCACCTCTCTGTCTACCTCTGCTATTCTTGACTACTTCCACCTACCTAGTGATTATAGCACCCATTCTACATAGCGCCTCCCCATCTGTAGCTCCTATACACTGTTTACTGCAAAGTCAAGCAGCAAGTTTTTGGTAGGAAGACATGGGGGAGGATCTGAGTAGGTTGCAGAAAGTTTGGGTGGAATTGTTATGTTATGTTTTGTTACTTGGCATTTATATAGCGCTTAATATATCATTGGTATGACCTCAAAGCGCTGGTAGGTTGAATGCCCTCGGGAACCATAGTTCAAGTCAGTAGAGAGAGAGATCGGGCCTCATTACACGGTAGGCGGTGGACCAAGGTGCTACTAGCACCTTGGTCCATGCCGGTAAATTACCGGCACCGCCTTGGCGGAAAGGGGAATTACCGCCCTACTCCAAGGTTGGTGGGGCGGTAATTTCCCCTTCCACCATTGCCCGTCCCCATTCCCATTTTTGCCCCATAGGGCATAATGGGAATGGGGAAGGTGCTAATTACGGTACCGCAAATTTGCGGTGCCGTAATTAGCAGCAAGGTCGCTTTGCGGGTTGGGTTTTAACGCCTGCAAAAAGCAGGCGTTAAATTCCCCAACCCGCAAAGGGACCTCGTAGTACGGTGGTAAGGGTTAAAGGTCACCGTTACCATTAACGGTGACCGTTAACTCTCACCGCCGTCCGTGTAATGAGGCTCATAGTGTTATATGGTTCGTGGGTGCACCTGGTATGTGTGCAGCTGGTGTAGTTGTTGGATGATAGCTGCTTCCTACCAATAGGTGAGGTGCTGGTGATATCATTTGGTTGTGTGCAGTCCGGTGGGTGGACACCTAGACTAGGTTCTGACTGCGATAGGCCTGAGGAACGCCTATGTGAACAGCTAAGCCGGAATGTGCTCAGCTAGCTGTGTTTTAAAAGGGTGATGAGGTGTTCGTGGGGTTGTATTTGTATGTGAACAGCTAGGCAGAATTATTAGTGGTATAGCTGTGTTCTAGTTGAATGATGGTGTATAGTAGAGAGTAAACGTAGTGGTGTGATATGGTGGTTATCTGTAAAGTGCCTGAGACCAGGCACGTGAACAGGAAGGTGGGGACATACATAGCGGCATACGGGTATAAAGCAACAGGTATACATGGGTATGCAGAATTCAACACTTTGAAACTTTGGGGCACACTCAATGTTGTTTGGACACACTATCTAGATGCATAATTCAACACAGTGAAACATTAGGGGCACACTCAATGTTGTTTGAACACACTATCTAGATGCAGAATTCAACACAGTGAAACTTTTGGGGCACATGCAATGTTGTTTGGATACACTAGATGCATAATTTAACACAGTAAAACCTTTAGGGGCCAACAATGTTGTTTGGACACACTATTTAGATGCAGAATTCAACACAGTAAAACTTTTAGGGGCCAATAATGTTGTTTGGACACACTATCTAGATGAAGAATTCAACACAGTAAAACTTTTAGGGGCCAACAATGTTGTTTGGACACTCTATCTAGATGCAGAATTCAACATTGTGGACGTTAGGGCAAACTCAATGTTGTTTGGAGACACTGGGTCTCATTACAAGCATGGCGTTAGCTGTGATTGTATGGCAGGCACTGCTACTGCCACGCTCGCTACCGGCATTGGGCAATAACCGGCCCATCACGAGATGGATGGGCCGGTAATTGCCCATTCACAGGTGGCGGTATTGCCAGGAGCGAGCATGGCAGTAGTTCATACCGTCCCCGCCAGAGTCGTATTGAGACCCACTATCTAGATGCAGAATTCATCACAATGGAACTTTGGGGCACACTCAATGTTGTTTGGACACACTATCTAGATGCAGAATTAAACACAGTAAAACTTTAGGGGCACACTCAATGTTGTTTGGATATACTATCTAGATGCGGAATTCAGCACTTTTAGGGGCCAGCAATGTTATTTGGACACACTATCTAGATACCGAATTCAGCACAGTAAAGCTTTAGGGGCCAGCAATGATGTCTGGACACACTATCTAGATGCAGAATTCAACACAGTAAAACTTTTAGGGGCCAACAATGTTGTTTGGACACACTATCTAGATGCATATTTCAACACCGTGGACTTTAGAGCAAACTCAATGTTGTTTCGACACACTATCTAGATGCAGAATTCAACATAGTTAAACATTAGGGGCACACTCAATGTTGTTTGGACATACTATTTAGATGCAAAATTCAACACAGTAAACTTTTAGGGGCCAGCATTGTTGTTTGGACACACTATCTAGATACAGAATTCAACACAGTAAAACTTTTAGGGACCAACAATGTTGTTGGGACACACTGTCTGGATGTAGAAATCAACATAGTAAACTTTTAGGGGGCAGCAATATTGTTTGGACACACTATCTAGATGCAAGATTCAACACAGCAAAACTTTAGGGGCCGGCAATGATGTTTAGACACACTATCTAAATGCAGAATTCAACAGAGTAAAACATTTAATTAAGAGTGGCAGGGCTTTCTCGAGTGAAGTGATTGCTTCGGTCCCCACCCGTGTTACACTTACGTTAGTGGTTGGTGCTGGTTGATGTCTGGCCACTGGCTTCCCCTGACTTCCCCTGCAGACACTCTCTGGAGCCGCCCTTTTCCTTGGCCGCAGGGGCTGCCGGGCAGGGGGCTGCCCTGGGTGGGTCAGTTATGACCCGGCAAAGGACCAATCACAGACAGTGATGGGTGGGAGGAGGAGGGGTGAAGCCAGGAAGGAGATGCTGGGAAGCTCGATGTACATGGGGCCTCGGTATACTTGCCTACTGATTTTAGCCCAAAATGGAGGGTGGGGGGAATGGCTGCACTCACCTGCTGCTAAAATGAAAAGGAAGCAGGAGGCAGCCGCTGCTAATAACGTAGAAGGACCAATCACAGGGGGTGGGAGGGCCTGGGAGGGAGAAGCAAAAAGGTGCCGGGAGCAATCGAGGGACACAGGGCCTGGATGCCCTTTTTTACAAATTTAAAGCCAAAAATGGGGTCGCTTAGGAAGCCCCACTCACCTGCAGTACTCCAGTGGAAAGTGGATGCGGGAGGGCCACAGGGTCACTAAACCCAAACGCACACGGGGAAATGGCCAATCACAGGTGATGGCAGGGTCTGGGAGGCGGGAACAGAGAGGGAGAAGCAGGAAGAAGGTGCTGGGGAGCCATCGAGGGACAATGGGGTAATTTAGGAAGCCCCACTCACCTGCAGTACTCCAGTGGAAATGTTTAGGACTTTGTCTAGAGGGAGTAAGAAGAAGAGAGGAAGCCTGGGAGGATTCTTGACCAGTAGTTGAGTTTAATGACCACAAAGGGGAGATAAGAGTTTTTGTAGAGTGGTTGGTGAAATAATTGACATATTTTTAATAATATTTTGGAGCTTAATATAAGTGAATGTGATGAATTATTGCCATTGGAGGACACTATGAAAGAGTACCAGACAGGTAGGGAGTTGTGAGTTCCAGACAATTTTAAAAGATCTATATTTGAGGATGGAAGTGATCCAGGCTAGAGTAGATTTGCAAAACCCAGGGTCCTGTAGAGTGATAAGAAGAGAGGATTGATTAACTGTGTTGAAAGTGGCAAAGAGGTCCAAAAGTATGATTATAAAAAAGAGTTTGGATTGGTGTGCATTAAAGAGAAAATTGAGGTAATGCATGATTTCAGTCTCATTTGAGTGTTTACTCACAGTACTCATTGACCCAGTTGAAGAGCATAATGGGGAAGGAGGGAAAACTGGGTGGTAGTTTGCTGGGACGTTAGGTCAGTAGATGTTTTCTTGGAACTGGTGGAAATGCTGTTACAAGACCGACAACAACAGCAGAGATGATAGAACTCCGGGTGGATGCCCGTTCACAGTCACACATAGTGAAATGTCCAGACCCTTTAGACATATGCAGGGAGGGGGCCACAAAGTCTGCTCATCACCATTTGTGAAATCCTTCAAAGTAAGTAACACCTAGCTGGAACCTTTGATGATTTAAATTAAGTATATTTATTGCATGGCCCTCTCAACTGCTCAGCTGCAACTGATGGCTATCACAGAGAGGCTGCATATAGGTACATTTTCAACATTTTATTATGTCACAAAGACACCCTTGAGGCAGAAGCCTACCCTGTACAGATAAGCAAACATATTCAAACCAATTAATGTTTGAACATAGACTTAAATTGAGATATGATAAGCAACATACTATGACAAGTAGGTATCACACATTATTGTTCATTAGATATCTTTTCACAACATGCAGCAATATTATGAACAATGCTCCTAGAAGAAAGCAGACTTCCATGCAAGTAGTATTGTTTCCTTTTCTTATTTTTTTCTGATCTTTTGATGGCATTTTGAATCAAATTCCTAAAAAGAAAATATAACTTAAATAGACAATAACTATTACAAATTAAAAACGGTATATTACTAAATTAATCCAGAAGAAGAAGAATGGCCCAAACACAGAACAGTGGATAATGAAAAACAGTATGAAAACATGGGAGTGACAGTTATGGATCAGAGAAGCACAGTATACCAAAAACTGGCCAGTAACCTAGCTAGGGATCATTGGGAAAAAAGAGAGATTTTTTAATGTATTTATTTATGTATATTATATGGCTAAGAATAGCCTTTAACATACGAAAGAAGAAGAACATAATTGTAAAACATACATAAAAACATAACACATGTTTAAGAACATACAATCCCTCAATAAAACGAAAATATTTGACATAACACTGATAACATACAATCCCTCAATAAATGGAGTTGTTACAAAACTAATAATACATCACAACAAACAAAAAATACCCTCTTCCACCCTTGTTCTCTTGGGCAGCAAATTTAAAAAAAAAAACAATTAGATACACCCATTTTCCAAGTGCAAGCTTTTAAAAGAAACAACTACTACCACCACATCAGAAGTCATAGAGCCTTTCAAACACCTTTTCCAAAAATAGTCTATATAAATAAAAGTTGTTGAATTAAAACATTGATTAAAGTATTCAAAGCACAGCTGTTTCACAGAAAGGCACCCAAGTATCAAATGTTGCAAAGTTTCATCTTGAGATGAACACAATCTACAAAAAGTTTCCTCATGAGAGATTGTTTTGTATCTACATAAGATCTCCCTGGTTAAAATATAGTTCCATCTAAATCTTAGAAAAAGACCACGTACATCTTTATTAGAATAAATTGATAAAAAAGGGGCAAAAACTCCTAACTTGTTGTGATCCTCTATCAAAGGCGATAGTGAGACACAACTATGCATAAACTCCACTGTTAATGTCCAATTCCAATATTTCAAACACTTTTTTACAAGGTTAGGAAACCTCATCAGTTCTCCTTGATTAGATCCAATGTCATTCAATATTGACACACAAATAGAACCAAAAAGATGTTGATACATGTTTCGAGCTGAGTACCCAAAGTTGCTCTAAAATCCTCGTATAGTGTTGCAGAGGGGGCCAACCCAATTTTATTTAAAAAAATTAAAACACGCCACATGCCAATACATTCACGAGAACTCATCCCCAAATCATAATGTAAAGCAGCAGCCCAAACTCCATTAGGCAACTTCAATAGTCTCCTACAGAGCTTGGACTCAATGTCCATAAGCATAATTAAACATTTGAAGGCACACATGTCTACTCCATATATTACCTTTGGCTTTATTTTGGCTTCATAAAATTTCAAGGCAGGAAGAACAGAAAATCGACTATACTTCCCGTCCATTTTGAAAAATTGGCTGAGTAAACACTTTGCTTAGGAAAAACTAAGTAGATAAAATGAGAAACGAAGTCAAGCTTAATACCATCACAATAAAAGGAGAAATGTGTTGCAATTCTTTTTGTTGATCAATGCATAACCTTGGATTCTTTTGCATTGATGTGAAGAAAAGTAAGAGCAGCATAAGAGCTAAAAGCTCTGATTAACCTTTGTGCCCCTACCAAAGTAAGATCAAATAAGAGAAAGTCATCTGATGAAAGCCAAACTAGCTTCAGATTGTTGATCTTTGGGGAGGCAAGAGCAGCTTTAATTAGGGTATCTCCTATGTTGGATACATAAAGATTAAAAAGGTAGTGGGCAAGAATACACCCCAAATAAATAGGAATCTCCTGTGTCATCCAACCTCCGTTGTTAAGGCGGACCATCACCCTGGAATCAGAATATAATGAAATAATTGGGCTAAGTAGGCCCTATGACAAATCCCAATCAGGAAGTTTCTTCCACAGAAGGTTCCTAATTATTTTGTCAAAAGATGATGTTAAAAAGACACAACAAATAAAGAATTAACTTGTTTGCCCATGACAAGATCTTGAGCATAAGAATATTCTTACGAATAAAAACATTTAATATAGTATCATAATTTTTCCTAAACCCAGTCTGCCATTTTTGCAGCCTCCCAGTCTCTAGAGAACAGGCTGAAAGATGTTGTAAGAGAATTGCAGCAAAAATCTTACCGTCGGCATTAAGAATTGTAATTGGTCTGTAGTTACTGGGGTCAGTATGTGTGCCTTGTTTTAAAATAGGAACCACATACGCAATATGGTTTCAGAAGACACAATATGAGCAACATAATCATTAATATCAATGACCATATGGTGGGATTATGTTTAAACACTTAATTTGCTAATTTGTTGAGCCCTGGGGCTCCAGAGCAACTACTTCCCTGAATAATGTCTAAAATGATATCCTAATCAAACTCGACAACCCACTCACTATTCAAAATAACCAAAAGGATATTCGAAAAAAGTGCCATCATCCCACCTGAGCTCCAAAAATCGACTCAAAATGAGTTATCCATGTGTATTCACATAATGGATTTATCAAAAGATCAGGTTGCAATCTGCCACAAATATTTATCAATTTCCAAAAGGAGGAAGTATCACGTTTACACAGGAGAGCAAGCATATCCTCAGCATCCCTTGTAATACCTGATTTTCATAAAAGTAAGCAAGACCAATTATGATAAGACTGTTTAACCCTTTTAATTTCTTCTCCTCCTAAATAGCCATTTGCTCAAACTTTAGCTTTTATTGCTCTGATTTGTGCTCTAGTTTTGCCTTTTTCCATGGCCAATTGATAATCAAAAGAGTGAGTATGCTTGCTCCTAGCTATCCGAGGTCTTGGTGCAAATCCCCTAAACTCGTCATTGTGAGCTAGATTAAAAGTGTTGAATTTCCAACCAAGAGTTGAAGCTTGAATTGTTTGATTTATTCTGTCATTAAAGACCACCAGTCTGTGCTCTGATCAACTAATGTGTTTCCCCCTGCTTGGCCCACAGATTTCTTATTATATTAACTTACTTTGTTTCCCAGAGGGGTTCAAAATCAGCAACCAGTATAGCATGGTGGCTCCAGTGGCACGTATTAACCAGGAAAGACCTATGACAGCCAAACAGGTCTTCACTGGTCAATATATAGTCCCAAGGTGGAACACAGCCCAGCTCTGGGCCATGTGGCTTGATTCAGGATATCTCCCTCCACAACCCCCATTTAATCGATGTAGTCACATTGTGACACAGGTTCGAAACCTGGCAGGGCCAAACTCAGCCTTTCATCCTTCTGAGGTCGAAAAATGAGCACCACACTCCATTGGTATTAATGATGTAGTCCATTTCCTATAAGCAAGATGAACATTTGATGCCATTCCTATTTTTAAGGGCTCATACATTAGCATCAGAGAACACTCCACCATAATCTACATTCGTACATAAAGAATTTAAATCACAACTCAAGAGAATGAGCCTTCTAAAGGGCAAGCTTGATGGTGCCAATACATATTGATTACAAGCAATTTGCTATTCCCACCCTTAAAGACAATGGAGATTTGCAATGCTAAAAAACCTTTTTCCTGACATTATTAGATGATCAACAGACACATTAGAACAAGATTTAATAGAGATCAGCAAACTGCCAAACAGCCTACCCTGTGGGCATTTAGCCACTGCCTGTACAAATGTAGTATACCCGACAAGTATAGGACAGTCCAATAACCAATTCTCCTGAAGTAGGATTATGGTGTGATTTTAGATCTGGGTCATTTGTGGCAATGCCATTGGGATGTTGGGCCGTAGAGAAATGCAGCAACCCAGTCCCAATGGTCACTATCGATATCCTGATAGGAGGATCATTAACACATTATACTTGTCACACTTTGTTGTTATCCTGGGTATCATGAATACTCAAATCATTAGTATGCAGTCCGACCATCCCATTTAATATTTGTTTATTACTGTATGGGGAGGGAAACTCAACCAGTGCAACTGATCCACAATCAAAATGCTTATTATTAATCAGCAAGGAGGGTTCAACCAAAGAAAATTCATAACCATATTGACGCAAAGGAACAGCTTCTTTTGAGATTAAATCAAAAACAATTTTGAAGTGAATGTCTACTATACACATATCAAACCTTTCACAGGAGATCAAATCTACTTGATCAAGATCATTTGTGGAGATTGCACATAAAATTGGTATTTCAGAAAGGAGAGAAAGTATACATGGTTGATTCAATACCACGTACCGATTCTCAGGTAATACAATCTCAAACCGCATTTGCCACCAGTGCATACTTTTAGTCTTGCTTTTTTCTGTCCTAGGAAGGTCAAATGAAGGTGATATACTTTGATTCTTACCACCAAGATTCTTATCAGCAGTATTAGTGTCACCATTTTGATTATGCATTAGATCAGCACTTCGAGCACCCCTCAAGACATAATTTATTTTACTATTTGAACAACCACATCTATTAACCTCACTTAATTTAATACTCCTTTCCCATCTTTGTGGTACTCCTATTGGACCTCTACCCTGTATGCCTTCATACATAACCAGAGGGCCATTGCCCCTGGA
The DNA here is from genome assembly GCF_040938575.1 of Ambystoma mexicanum. Taxonomy (NCBI): domain Eukaryota; kingdom Metazoa; phylum Chordata; class Amphibia; order Caudata; family Ambystomatidae; genus Ambystoma; species Ambystoma mexicanum. Next base: position 835,848,553 of record NC_090935.1, on the reverse strand, counting down.
GATACAGGTTCAGTTGGGGCAGAAAGAGACTTAATGAAGGATCGAGTACATCCATTATCTACTCGATGCTGTATCTGTTTTTTTTTTATTCTTTCGTAATGTAATCCTTGTTGTCTTTTCTCTGCATTTCTTAGATACCAGGGGTTGAGCCTCTGTAGATTGATATGATATGATATGATCGTTTATTTATATAGTGCCTATACACAATGTGTTTCAAAGCGCTTCAAGGCAAGGGAGGGAACAAGGGAAAATACAACCACATTCTTACAGGCCAAGAACAGTAAGGATATGAAATTAACTATCATACTCGGCCTGACGACATTTCAGATAGTGCAAGAGCTAAGACATAGATAAGGAAGGGAGGGGGAGAGTGGGAAGGAAATGGAAACAGACAGGCGACTACCGTACTAGGTCTGACAACATTTCTGGTAGAGCCAGAGAAAAACAAAAGGTGAGGGAGAGGGGTGCAGAAAGGGAGGGGAGGAACAAAACAAGTGACTATCATACTAGGCCTGACAACATTTCAGATAGTGCTGTAAGGGTTGTGGGGAGGAAAAAAACAGTAATGGGAGGGTGGAGGAAACAGACAAGGTTGCTATCATATTAGGTCTAGGGACAATTCTGATAGAGTAAGTGCATAGAAGAAAGTAAGGGGAGGAGGTAGGAAAAGGGAGAAGGGAAAGGAGGAGAGAAATGAGAGCAAGCAGTCAAAAAGAGTGGAGAAGCAAGAGTGGAGAGCGAATACAATTGCAGAAGTCAGTAGTAACACATAATGTTGCAAGCCAGGATACAAGATGAAGATGGGAACAGCATGATTCAGGGCCACCATGAGTACAAGATGCAAAGGAAGTCCAGCATGAGAGTTGAGAAAGAGTGACGCATGTGAATGAATGAAGTCCATAAAAGTCAAATCCAGCATTGGCCACAAGACAGTGATGGTGAAGGAAGGCACCAGGTGGGCGGGGCTTGCTAAGTGGTGAAAAAGAGCAGCAGGCAGGAAGGTACCAGGTGGGCGGGGCTTAGGCCAGGTGACCTAGATCCACTTGCACCTGCTCCCCATCTGCAAAGGAAAAGAAGCTGGAGGGCTCCTAAAGTAGGGAAACAGAGCAGCAAGCAGGAAGGCACTAGGTGGGCGGGGCTTGCTAAGTGGTGAAAAAGAGCGGGAAGCTGGAAGGCACCAGGTGGGCGGGCCTTGCTAAGTGGTGAAAAAGCGCGGCAGGCAGGAAGGCACCAGTTTGGTGGGGTTTGCTAAGTGGTGAAAAAGAGCGGCAGGTAGGAAGGCACCAGGTGGGCAGGGTTTAGGCCAGGTGACCTAGCTCCACTTGCAACTGCTTATCTTATATTATTGGGAGATATATCGAAGTAGTGAGTTTATGATATTGCATTCCATTATCCCTCTGCCCCACACGGACATCTAGAGCATTAATTGGAGAATGCAATGACTGCAGTCCATCCCCCTCAGCCCGAAGGGAACAACCTTTCTCCGCCCTAGTCACATTTCTTGCCGCCAAATTGTTTCCACTTAGATATGCATTCATTATACCAAGATAAACTCCTTCCTTCTCCGTAGAAGGTTTTGATTTAAAATTTACCAGAATTTGATTTTGTTCGACTAAGACCAAATCAAGAGTAGCCGCCTGAGTTTTAAGATTATGCTACACCTTTTCAAACTGGTTCGACAGAGCACATGATTGAGTTCTTGAAGTAAAGGGTCCGACACATTGATTGATATTCTTTACTAAAGTAGAAAGTCTTCTCTGTTGAGCAGGCGCTGAAGTTGAGGAATAGGAGTCAAAGCCTGTTTCAACTGCTTCCGAAAAAAACAGAGGTGTATTCAAATATAAATCTTCATGATTGTGGAGCAGATCCAAAACGTTTCAAACTGTATGTGATAATGGAGCATTTAGCGTGCACAATTCACGATCCGTACTCGAGAGAGGCTGCAGGGAGATAGAAATTAATACAGACAATGCCCCAATTGCAAGGGCCAAGGGACCCGGCTTGGAATAATCTCCATTATTTGTTTTTGAATGGAGGTAAAGTAATCAGCAATAACTCTGGACACCGAGTAGTTATCTTTTCCTTTCTGGAAGCCGAAGCCTCAATGATAGCATCAGGAATTGACAGCAAACCTTCTCCACTAGTAGATTCCACATACAATTTGTCAGTTGGACAATGTGGAAGTGGGAGTCGCCATTTCAGGTGCAGTAGAAGCATCTAATAGTAATCACAATGTATTAGAGACTTACTTATGACCGTATTGGTAACTGTCTGGCCGGAGGAGCAGTAGAGAGACCCAGGGCCCAAAAACTAAAGCCGTCGCAGCAGCCGACCACAGACTGCTGACTGCTGCTTGCACGCCACTTCCAGTCAGCTGCTTGGAGGAAGTGGTGTTATAGAGGAAGGCAGGTCTTCGTAGCCGCACGCCAAATTCTCTAACAAACAGCACAGAGCTCCTCTCGCAGCGAACCAAGATGCCCACTGCCACTTGCACACCACTTCGAGATAAAAAAGAGATAAAAAGAGAGATATCATGTTACAGTGGAACAGTTAATAAGAAAACAGACAAAACTCCATCTACCAAATAAACAGTGTTGAGCAAGATGGGGAATAATTGCCCACAAAAGAAGCAATGGCCTAGTGATCAAAGATATAGCAACACGAAGATGACAGAGAAGGGGCACCACAGAAAAGCAGATCCACACTGCTTCTCCTCTATGAACCACCTTTACATGGTTGCTTTACATTTCTTCTTTTCACACCTATCTAACATAGTAAATTTCCAGTAGTTTTTGTTCTTCAGATTATGTGTATGGGATTCATTGTGTGTTGTGCTTGTTGCAAGTGGCATTTCAATTATTTATTTATTTTATCCTGACACCTATGGACTCTAGGTGCCACAAATAGAGAAAGTGGTGCCCTGTGCCCATAAAAATCACTGCGTTAACTGTTTGATGGCAAAACCTCCTGTATTTTGCAGGACTGCCCCGATTTCAGGGTCTGTATGAACAGTTGGTTAAAAGTCCAACATTGTTAATCTGAAGCAGAACCAGCTGTAGAACCCATACCCACCTTTCAATTCATACTTTGCCATTTGGTAGATCAGAAATCTGGGAAGCACATTGTCTTCCATTATGTTCCACTTTGTGCAAACGAAGCATTACAGTATCACAGATTAGAGGCTGATGGCTGCCTCACCCGGTGTATGGGGATGGATGGTTGGCCCTTAAGTGGTGGGAAGTTTAAGTGATATAAAAGTCAGACAAGCTTAACGCTGCATACTGTTTAGAATAATGTCTCAAATAGTGTCACTCATCTGACTTTGCACTATATTTCATTAGAAAGACAATTTTAAAACCTGAGTAAAATTACATTTACATTCAGGATGGGAAAAATAAAGCTTTGTTAATTATTTGTACTTGACCTGTTTCTAGGATGTTTCCACTTTTAAGAGCATTAGTATGAAACGAATAATTACATAATGTATTAAACTATAGCTTGGAAAATATGTGGTGGAGTGCTTACATGACGGATTGGGACAAATTCCAGGTTTCACCAGGTAAGCAATGTTACTAATCCTGTTCAAAACATTTAATATCACTGTCCATGATCTGCCAGAATTAGGAGTCCATAACAAAGAACATTCATATAATGCACACCACAAGGTTATGTGTCTCTTCATTTATATGTGAAATAGTCTTTTAATGCCACTACCAATGATACATTATATGCTCAAAGATGCATGACACATATTGTAATGTTATTTGCAATGAAGTAACTCCTCATGATGTCAATACGCATTTACATTTGAACTTTAGAGACCAACCTTATAACACTTTTTCATGGTACACTCTGCATGTGTAACCGGATCAGAAGAAGGCGGCTATGTACATGGTTCTGTACAATGTCATTTGTGGCCATCTGACCGCCCCAATCCACTCTTGGTAAAATATAAGTAGCAGCTGGCATGTTAACACACATGGCTGGTGCTACCATTAGGCAACGTTAGACATTTGCCTATAATGTGGAAATGTTAGAGTGGTAAACGCCGCCGAAGACAATACCCATTGATACTTTTTTTGTATACCTATACTTATTATTCTCTCTTGAGTCATCTTGACTACTTGGAGGTGGCACTTTCAGAACTGTCTGCAGCATGCAGTGCAGCAAGCACAGTGACGTTCGTGTTTGGTGAGGGCATAGGTGTGGCGCTGCACCATGCACAGGGCCTCCAGATGCACCTGCACATTCGTGAGGCTTGTGTGAATGTTCTTATTCTGGAACATCTGTGGCCTGTCCTGCACTAGCTGCAACCTGCCACTGTGGGCCCCAGGTGGTGTTCCTGCCTGAGAGATACTCAGACACACACACAGGCAGGTAAGATGGCCTTTTGTTTTGTAATTGTTCTGAGTCTCAGTCTCTGGGGCGGCAATAGCCAAACTGCAATAAAGCAGAGAAAGAGCAAATTGAAGCCGGTGAAGTTCGTGGGTTGCAGGCTGACAGTGCTCATTTCCAACCTATTCAGTGCTGCTTCCGTCCAGTTGGCATTTAACAAGTCCAAAACCCCAGAACACATTTTTATTTATTGAATGAGTGTGCTGTGTGCAAGACTAGAAAAACAGTGTGGAACCATGGAGTTACTTGCCTTGGCCTCCTATCCAGAATTGTGTGAGTATGAGGGAGATTTTTCCTGCTCGGGCCTCAAATTCCTTCAATGACTGAACAAATCTTTCCTCTGCTTTAGGCCCTCTGTAAATGAGTCTTCTAACTGTCAAGGCCCAACTTCCCTACAACACACCCAAACAAGGCTTTCAATGTGTATGGATTTTCTTTGTAACTGGCACTGGCAGCTGGGGTTGTAACTGCCACTCAACTGGTTTACACTTAGGCTGATGTTGAGTGCAGGTTCCCCTGTACCTTGCTCAATAAGGAGTCTGCAATGGAAATGCACCCACTGACAGATACATACATGTTGAAATACAGTTGGATAGGTTTGACAAACCCCAAGCTCACCCCCTAAGAGCTTTTCTTTCACCTGTGCATATGATTGGCTTTATTTTATTTATTTTTTAATATGTCTTAATGGTTGTAAATCGCTAGCTCGACCGCAGGCCTCATAGCGCTAACAGACAATACAAGACAGACAAAACAGTCAACATAAAATAGTAAAGTGGATCAAAATGCTGTTAGAACCATGAAATAAAAACATATGAATAAACAACAAACAAAACCAATGCAACATGGTCAAAACAAACTCTAAAACAAAAACAATAAACAAGACCATCAGAGACCTATCAGTTCAAGGCTTCAGATGGCAAATCAGTGTCAGACTACAAGTCCAAGGTTCAAGGAGCCCATGGGCAAATATTTATACAATCTCAGATAAAGAGGGAAGGTGGTAACTCCACACCACAACACTATACAGTCCCTGTTCCCCTGGGCACACCAGTCATCCAGTACTATCCTGCACAGGAATTTCAAGTCAGAGCAGCAAACAACCCCGGGCCACGATCTTGCATGAAGCCAAGCAAGTACTTTGTTTTTCGAAGGGCTTCTCTATGTTGTCTAATGGATGGTTTCATTACATTGGTAATAATAACATTTCTGTGGTCCAGAACCTGAGTTTTAATAGATTCATCATTAGACATTGACATATTGGATTTCATTAGGTGCAAATTCCTTACTTTGGCTGGTCTGGAAATCATTGGCTCATGAGAACCATCCGAGCATACTTTTACAGGAACAGCCGCGGGCCCCTGAAGGACGTGGCAATGATTCTGGGGTTGCTTACTTCCTAAGGGAGAAAGAGATGGTAGTGCTTCTTACAACGGTAACATAGGCTCGAAGCTAATATCAACTCGAAGCTGCTCTTGAGATGTGCCCAAGATTATCGACGGGTCTGTTTGTGAGGAGCAGTTCACTTTTTTAGTGGGCAAATGATTCACAGGTAGAGCAATGGCTTATTGATGACTTTTTTCAAGGGTATAGAAATAATATTTCTTAGCAGAGATGTCTAAGGATACCATCCATGCATCAAAATCTAGAGAAGTCTCACAACTATTTAGCTCTTTCATAGGTGTACTCTTTCAAAACCTTCAAGACGCGGAAGTAGTTTGTCTCTTACTGCCTACTAAAGAGTCTGAAGGGGGAACCTGGTTAGATATATGCAGGTCTGAAACCGACTTGTTCTTGGTCTAGCAGGTGGTGTTCTACGTGTTCTTGGGATAATTTGTATACATAGGTTTCAAGGAGTTTTGCTGGGTAGGGAATGTTTGAAATCGGCCTGTAGTTGGAGAGGTCTTCTACGTCACCACTTGTTTTTTTTAAAAGCGCTTTGATATATGCTGATTTGAAGGCTCTTGGTACAGTTCCTGTTGCTAGTGAGAGATTTAGGAGGTTTGTGTAATATTCTGATGGAATTTGTGTGCGAGGATTGATTTGTAGATGTCAGGGGGCAGGGATCCATGGGTGATACTGCTTTCTTGCTGTGTTTTGCCAACAAGACGAATGTCTCTGCTGATATTTCAGGAACGTTTTGGAGTTTGTGCTGTGGCTCTCTTAGGTCTGGTTGGTTGAATGTTGTGGTTGGTTGGTCTGTTTTGTCTGATTTGTCGGATGCCGTTTATTTTGTTCTTGAAGTGATCTGCCAGGTCATTGCAAAGTTTCTCTGGGGGGGGGTTGGGGTGTTGTTACAGCCTGGTGGGTTTCTCATTTCTTTAATGATGTTGAACATTTCTTTTTTTGTGCTGGTGGCATTGGTGATTCTGTCTTCATAATGCCTTTTCTTCTCCTTTTGTATTTCCTTCTTGTATGCACAGGTTTTTTCCTGGAACAGTATTTTTTTTTGGGTTGTATTCTTTCCTCCATTCCAGTTCCATCTTCTTGTTGTCCTTTTTCGTGGTGCTTAGTAGCGGGGTGAACCATTTTGCCATTGCTCTTTTATTTGATGGGGTGAATGGTTTTTCCGGGGCGATCTTATCAATTGTATCAGCAATCCATTTGTGTAGTAGCTCCGCTTTCCTGTCTAGGTCAGCCAGCTCTAGTTCTATAGCTGAGGGTTTGGTCATCTCCAGTTGTTAGAATAGGTTGCTTGCTTGGATGCTTTTCAAGTTTCTTTTTGTGGTGGTTGTGAGTTTGGGGGGTTGGATGCAAACTTGAGTTGGTAGTCCGATCACAAATGGGATGATGAGATGGTCATTCCACAGTATTGTATCAGTGGTGCCGTGGTGATACGTTTTTTCTTGGTGCGATTTTGTTGAGGGTGCGTCCTGATGAGTGTGTTGCCCCTTTGATCAGCTGTCATTGTTTTATGGTTGTAAGTTGTCGAATCAGTGAGTTTTGGGAGTTGGCGTGACTTTATTAAAACCAGATTTTGAAGTCCCCCCGGAATGATTAGATGTTCGTGTTTGATGGCTATGTTGGTGATGGCTTCTATGAAGTTATCAATGAAGATTGCATCGTATGTCAGTGGTATGTACACCAGGGTGAATGTGATGTTGGTTTTCGGGTTTGCTGATAGGTGTATGCCCACGGTTTCACAGTTGATGATATTGAGAGGTTTATCTGTTTTTATTTTTAAGTGTCCTTTAAATGCTATTGCGATGCCTCCTCCTTTTTTATTTTTTTCTGTTTAGTTGAAGGCATTTGAAGTTGGTTGAGAGGCAGCTTTGGAGTGTGATTTTGTAGATGTCGTCCAGCCATGTTTCTGTGATGAATAGGATGTCAGTGCCGTTGTCATTGAGTAGGTCAAAGATCTCCGTTGAGTGTTTTGACATGGATCTTTTGTTTATTAGATTGCAGTGGAGTTTGGAGGTCTGGGCTTTATTGTTGGGGTTGTCTTCTGATCAGTGTTGAGGTTTCCTTTCTGGTGGGTCTCTAGTTGAGATGTTGGTACAGGTGCGTCTGTAACGTCGAAAAGTTCTTCTAACTTCTGTTTTGGGTTTTTGTTTTCATCAAGTTCTTCTTCCAAGAATTGTGGGTGTTGAGTGAAAGTGCCTCTTGTTTTGGTGATGTAAGGTATTATAGTGTCTATTATGTTTTTGTTGTTTCTAGTGTTGTCCGTCCTTCTTCTGCATGGTTGTGTTTGGTTGTCTGCTGTTGCTGATACTACCATTGGGTTGGTTTGTTCTAGTGACCGGTTGTTTGCAAGGTATGGAGTTAAATAGAGGGATTTGTCTCTTCTCACAGCGTTGGTTCGGTTTTCGTTCCTGTCTGTGGGAGTGTGTCCTGCAGTTGTGAGTCTTTGTTGCTGTTCTGGTGTGTTTGTTCTTTCTTTTCTTTTCCTTTCCCTCGATATAGGTCGTATGCGCAGCATTTTGAGCTTGAGAGTTGTTTTGGTCTTTATTTTGTTTGTTGATGCCGAGTTGATTTTTTGCTTTGGTATGGCTGTATTGTCTTGCACTACTGAGTGTATAGATTTGCCCGCTACAAGTTTGGGTTCTGTCTGTAGTTGGTGTTGTCAGCTGGTGTTGCCGACTAGTTCAGTCGCTATCTTGCGTGAGGTAAGGGAGGTCATTAGGGTTATATTGTTGGTTGTTATCGGTGGCTGTCCTTAATGTCTGTCTCCTTGGACGAGGTTCACTACGGTGAGCTAGCTCTGTAGGGTTAAGCTACTAACTACAGAATTGTCCTAATTGGTGTAACTAATAATCACTCTGTCATTTTATGAAGCATGAGCCCCCAATCACAGTTTCATGCCACAGTAATCAGCCAGTTATTTCTGTCTCACTCTACAGTAATGCTACCTAGGTGTGAGTTGGTCAGTCACATATGAGCATCCTGTATAGTGGGACAGAGGCCTCCAATCAACAATGCAATTTGAAGTAGGGCACTGCTAGATTTAAGCGTTCTGTATAATGCGAGAGAGGCCCGCAATCAAAATTGCAAGTTGAAGTAGGGCACCACCAGATTCCAGAGTCCTGAGTGGGAGAGAGGCCCAAGCCTAACAGGTCAAATGGGTGTTGTACTAAACACAGCTATGTTTGCGACACGGGTGACCAAAAGATTACAATAAATAAACACAGCAGGATTTGAGAGTCCTGTATATTAGGAGAGAGGCCTACGCCCAACAGATCAAATTGGTATTGTACCAAACACAACTATGTTTCAGACAAGGGTGACCAAGAGATTACAATATTAAACATTGCTAGATTTGAGACACAGATGACCAAACGATTACAATAAATAAACACAGCAAGATTTGAGAGTCCTGTATAGTGGGAGAGAGGCCTACGCCTAACAGGTCAAATTGGTGCTATACCAAACACAGCTATGTTTGAGACACAGGTGACCAGGAGATTACAATACTAAGCACAGCAAGATTTGAGAGTCCTGTATAGTGGGAGAGTGGCCTACTGCTAACAGTTCAAATTGGTTTTGTACTAAACACAGCTATGTTTGAGACACGGGTGACCAAGAGATTACAATACTAAACACATCTAGATTTTAGACACAGGTGATTAAAAGATTACAATAATTAAACACAGCAAGATTTGATAGTCCTGTATAGTGGGATAGAGGCCTACGCCTAACAGGTCAAATTGGAGTTATAACAAGCACAGCTATGTTTGAGGCACGTGTGACCAAGAGATTACCATACTAAATGCATCTAGATTTTAGACACAGGTGACCAAAAGATTACAATAATTAAACACAGCAAGATTTGAGAGTCCTGTATAGTGGGAGAGAGGCCTACGCCTAACAGGTGAAATTGGTGTTATACCAAACACAGCTATGTTTGAGACACAGATGACCAAGAGATTACAATGATAAACACATCTAGATTTTAGACACAGGTTACCAAGAGATTACAATACTTAGCACAGCAAGATTTGAGAGTCCTGTATAGTGGGAGAGAGCTCTACGCCCAACAGGTCAAATTGGTGTTGTACTAAACACGGTTTTGTTTAATAGTGTGATTTTGAGGAAGGCAGCAGATGTGTTAATTATTATTAGGGCGTTTTAGATAGGTTTGATAATTGTTCTAGGCTTCAAGGGTAGAGTAATTGACCTACCTCACTGGTCCTGGTCATTGCTGGTTTACGGCTGGCTACTGTCTTCCCCTGCAGAAACCTGCTGACACTTTCTAGAGCCGCCTCTGCTGGAGCTGCCCTTTGGCTTGGGCCCTTAGCCACAGGGGCTGCACAGGCAGAGGGCTGCCCTGGGGTGGTCAGTAATGACCTTGGCGAATAAACCAATCAGGAGCAGTTGGCGGGCAGGGAGGCGGGAGGTTGAGGGAACAAGGAAGGGCTGCAACGAGAGGGATGCGCGAGCCTGGGGGCTCAACAGCTTATTTTTAAGCAAATTCAGGCACAAAATGGAGGCCAAACACGCACACAACACTCACCTGCTGCAGGATGGAAAGTAAGCAGGCATGGATACTGCGAGTCGGTAGGTTATAAACAACGGGCTGATGCAGCCAATCGGGAGCGGTGGGCAGGCGGGGAGGCGGGAGGTTGAGGGACCCAGGAAGGGTTGCAATGAGAGGGATGGGGGTCTGGGGCCGTAAAGGCATATTTTTAAGCAAATTCAGGCACAAAATAGAGGCCAAACATGCACGCAACACTCACCTGCTGCAGGATGATAAGTAAGCAGGCAGGAATACTATGAGTACTAGGTTCTTAACAATGTGCTAATGCAGCCAATTGGGAGCGGAGGGCTGGCAGCGACATGGGAGGTTTCGGGAACCAGGAAGGGCTGCAACGAGAGGGATGCAGCAGCCTGGGGGTTTAAAGGCTTATTTTTAAGCAAATTCAGGCACAAAATGGAGGTCAAACATGCACGCAACACTGACCTGCGGCAGGATGAAAGTAAGCAGGCAGGGAAACTATGAGTAGCTGAGTTCTAAACAACGGGCTGATGCAGCCAATCGGGAGAGGTGTGCGGGCGGGGAGGCAGGATGTTGAGGGAACCAGGAAGGGCTGCAACAAGAGGGTTGTGGGGGGCTGGGGCTCAAAGGCTTATTTTTAAGCAAATTCAGGTGCAAAGTGAGGGCAAACACACGCAACACACACCTGCTGCAGGATGGAAAGTTCCTAATCTCATAAAATGGTCAAACATTCACTATCATTCATGGCAGATTAGAATATACTGCTTCCTAAAATATGCACCTTGGCATTCCAGTTACTTTTGAAATCAGCCCAAACAATATCAGATCACATTAAATGGACATCAAGCAGCCAATCACAAACTGGTGTGTATTGACATTATTTTCTTTCACACCCAAAAAACAGAACACTTAGAAAGTACCGTCCATTTACTTCATATCTGGCACAGATTGCAGACATAAAGACTCAAGTTAAAACTGTGTGGTCCATATATGATCAAAGGACGTATTGCTTGATCATCCATTGCCGCTGGTACGCATGTATTTTCCCACTCTTTAAAATGTATTGTTTTGGCATGAGAAGGGCAGATGTCATTCTCATTCATTTAGAAGTTAATGGTTAATGGGCATGTATGTGGCATTCCTCTATTACAAATGATGGAACTCTTCCCTTGTATCAACAACAGTCAGGAAGATGGGTGGGACTTAATATCACATGTTTTCACCCACTCCTTTAAACACTCTGTTGCAAAGTACTCTGGTTATGGCCTCATGCGTGAAGGAGATTGTTGGTAGGGACCCCAGGATTGGTTTGTTAAGGTAGGCTTAGCCGACACCAATCACAGTGGCCCACTTGGCTTTAAAATAGGGCTGAGCCCCTCTTTTGGCAGGTCACATGAAGACTTCACTTGAAGTAACAATGAAGAACTCAACCTTGGACTTTGGCTGAAGGTACAGTCAGCCTTACATCTTCCGCCAGTGAAGGAAGGCCAGGATTTCCAAAGAGGGAAGCAAGATCCCTTCTCTAAACATCTTTCTGGGATCAAAGGGAGATAAAAAACCCAGAGGACCCTGCAGCCAATCCAGAAAGGGCACCCAGCCAGCACACAGTGTGCCCTGCTAGGCTCTACAGCAAGTTTCCCGGATAGGAAGTGCCAGCATGTCTCTGAACCTACAACCAAGGACAAGGCAGCTGCATGCAAATTACACCTCAGCATTGGGCTGCCCATTTTAAAGGACAACACAAGTCCATTGAAGAAGCTGGGAGAAGTGCCTCGACGAGCATCTACTGATGTCCGCCTTAAACATTTTTGAGCCGTCCAGCTTTGGTCACAGAACCTTCTTGCCACCTGATACCTGCAGCTGACTCCCCTCTTGAACTCTGCCACAAATCCAGGCAAAGTGCCCTGAAGCCGACTCGAACCTGTTGAGAACTATCATCACCTACAGCATAAGGTACATTGTGGTTCTATCCCCCTGATTCTTCTCGGAAGGCCCTTAGAGACATATAAAAACTGATTGCTCCCTTTGAAGCCAAGTTACCTTGAACTGTTGTGATTATTAACGATACTAACTACTCCTCTCCTGTCAGTATCCAGAGTGGATCCCTTTTCCCTCTTTCAAACTGTCTATCCTCGGCATTCCTTTACAAGGTGGATTGTATTTCATAGTGTTGCTAGAAGTGTCTGCTGTGATATAAGTAAAGTAGATATTTTTGATACAACCTTCACTGAACAGTTCCTTTTTTCATTGGATAATAATTGTATTTTCCCTGTTTTGCAACTAACCAACGATCCATAACCTTTCAGAGATAAGCCTGCCGTCCTGTGCTGTGTGTGAGGCTGACTGATAATTCAGAGACCGATATTCACCCCTGGACCATAGGTATACAGGAAGTTGATTAGTGGCAACATTTGTCTTCAAAATGTAATAGTTTTCATAGCGATTCGCGTTAACTCCTCCCTTCTCCCCTTCCCTCCATGCCCTCCCCTAATATTGCAAAATACACATTAAAAAGTCTCTCACCCTATCGTTACTGAATTGGTGCAGTTCATTCTTTTAGCATTTATCCTACTAAAAATTCTAAACACTTTTGTATCTCTGCTAACTTTGACTGACAATCAATTATAACATCTACAACATTTAGACCATATTGGCTGTTCTCAAGAAAGTTTAGTAGATTCAGCAAAACCCAATACATAATCCAAATTCATATGGTTTGTAATTTGCATGAATGGTAGAGCCAGGCTTATAATGTGCCTAGTGATTCCTAGGAGATAGTATATCTCACAAAAAACATAACAAAATATTTAAACAGTGTATTGCTGGGAATGAGAACTAAAGGCCACTCATTGTAGCCTAGACATTACAATCATTGAAATTGACGACACGTTAGAATTAATTACAATGATAATGGACACTGCAGTGGGCTGACCATTCTGTAATGGCCCATGGCAAGGCAATATTCTAAGTGAGACGATGACATTAGCCAGGGCAGTGGGTCATTTTCTTTCCAAAACAGCCCACTGAAGCAGGCATACGAGTACCCAGCGAGGCACAATGAGCGTGTTACAAGCAAGCTCATTGGCTCTCGTCTGGCCTTACCTCGCTGAGAAGGCTCAGAAGTCTCTGCCTCACTGCAGCGGCTCTGGAGTTCCTATAGGTAGCCCCTTCTCCCTGTTCTATGGAAAGGGAGAAGGGACTACATGTACTCCCTTCTCCCGATCCTCAGCAGTCATTCTTTTTGCTTTTTTTTCTCGAGTCGAGAAATGGTTGCAGTGCCGTTTCTCGACTCGAGAAAACTTGCCATTAGCACCCTGGTACGATGTGCCGGGATACTAATGGCAATATGACCGTCGGGCTTCTATAACCCCGGGGGAAATACCCGACCAGTAATGGCCCCTCTCCTCAGGTCATATGGCCTAATTAACAATCATGAAGTCCTGGCATAATGCTCACGAAGAAATATTAAATTGAACATAAAGGAAACATTGAAAAGGTGAGAAGGCATACAAGGGAAAATGTAATGTACATCATCAGTGGAGCCAGAGGGACAGAGCGTATGATTGGGTCTATGGCGAGTGGCACGGAAAAACAACAGATGATGACAGAGCAGGATCAATGATCCTGGAGTATGATAGTGGAGAACGGGTGGTCATTAAGAGTTGGGGACGAGCGTTGGCGAGGTAAGTGTGGGGCTAAATATGGCACGGACATGCTTAGCAATAAAAGTGACATCCTGATTAGTTTCCGTATCCTCCGAGGGATCTAATCATCCAAATGATCTTCCATTGTATTTGCCAACAATTGCCACCTATTTTATGTCCTCTATAGCTTAACGCCAATTCTTAATTATAAATGTTTTATGTCATGGTCTACAATGTAACCTGGCCATCAAATAGGGCTACTGGACTGACATGCAGGTATTATTATTGCTGCTGCTTATACAAGTAAGCAGTTGTATTTTCAACTTTCACAGAGTGATGCATGCACAATTATATTCACACACACGTAAGGACTGAGTTAATATAATGAAGATAAATGAATTCTCGTATTTCACATGAAGAACATTATTTGAGACATGTTTGCTATTTTAATGAAGCAAAATGGTGATGCTGTTTCTGAATTATGTGATTGCTGTTTTCATACTTTCCGTCAAATAAAGACCCCAAGGCTACCTTTCTCATTTATTTGCAGTTTAATGATTTGTTGCTTATTAAGAAAAGTCTGAATATTGTGAAAGTTGCTATTGTTTGTGTTAATTTGCTTTATTTAGCTAGTCTGCTGGGTGCAATACATGCCATGCATCTGCTGAATATACACCATCTGGCCAACTAGAATAGGAAATGTTCATCAGCAAGTAGCAGAGGTGCTGTGCATCACAAAATGTAGCATTATTAATGTGCTTGCCAAGTAATATCATGTCACTCTTTGCTCACAGCAGGAAGACACCGAATAGAGACTGGCTGTACTAATACAAGCGAGTGTTGTGCTGAAGAGAGCACATTTTCCTGCGTGTTTTGCTTTTCTTTTATTTAAAGATTAACATCATCTCTTTAAGCTTCCATGAATATGCAAAGCATTGTAAAAAATCAGCTGGAATGCTTAGTATGGTCTAGAGAAATGATGGTGTTAATATTAAGCACAGTTACGCTGTCAATCGGTTAAGGTCACGAGTCAGGCAGTGACATGGATGAAGCAGTAAGTTGAGGCCACAGAAATAATGTTAAATGCAGATGAAGGTCAGAGGCTTTTTACATTGTAGGGCAAAATTGCTTTGGAAATACCGAAGCACATCTTGCATGCAGCAAAGTGAACTGCGTCCATGGCAATGCGGCCCTCGATAGATAATGCACATTTCAATCCGTGTGGGTTACTGATGTGTGATAGATGCACGTGGGCCGGGTTATAAGTGACTACAATAGACAGCGGCTGCACAAGGAAGTGAGGCATAGCTTCAGGTTCTAATTTCCCCTTAACTGGGAATGAGTGATTAGTGTGAGGGAAACCAATAAAATGATCTGCGTCACTCTGCCCAAAGTGCCCTAACTGATCTGTTCATAAGTGGTAGTGAAAAGTGGAGGCAATGCTCGTTAGCCCCTGGCTATTCCATAACAACATAGTAAATCCGTTCAAAGTGTATGTGTGTACCACGCTCTACCATTGGGTTTCAATGTGTTTTTGTGTGTTGGTAGGGGACCCTGCAAAGATGTTGCTGTGGCAGAGGCTTGTCGGATAGACATCACCCTTGATACACACTTCGCTATTGACAATATGACTGTAGAGACGGAGCCAAGTACCTCTACTGGAAGTTCTGCCCCTATTCTGCCTATATGTTGGCAACCGAAAATTGCGACATGTGCAATACCAGAAAGAATACCAATACCACGCAAAGCCCTTGAAACAAGGTATCCATTGAGAAAGCCATATATGTATCCACAAAGAAATTATGACATTCTGAAGGAAGTTCCGGAAGAAGTGTGAAAATGAACGAAGAAAGAACTGGTGATGTCACATGAAGTTGAGGTGACACACACAGAAGCGATATAAATGAAGTAAGAATATAGACGCTACAGAAACCTGATGGTGAAGTAATGAAGAAACGTTACATTTCGCCCCTGAAATGAAGATTGCATGTGCGGAGAGGCACTGAAGAAAATGCAAATCCATTTTACAATTGTACAGACGCAGTAATGCAAGTAGACAAAGTAATCATAAGGCTGGCTACGTAGTGAATAGATTGCGGCGATTCACTAATGTATGTACATAGGAATATATAGAATCTGGATGTTCCACAAACGCACTTTAGCAAAACTTGGACCCCGTGAATGGAAGAATTGGAAGTGTGGCAAAGCAGAATATTAGCTAATGGTGAAGGTTTGAGGAAGTCTCGCCTGGCCCAGAGTCAAGAGTCAGGGTTGGTGAGAGCCTTGTTATGTACTCAAGATGAAAGAACAAATTGAGAAGCAAGCTCAGCTCCTGTTTGAGGTGTAGTGAAAACCATTGAGGGTGCCAAGATTTCTCCATTTAATGGTGGAATACAAGGAAGAACTCGAAAACATGGTCTCCAGTAATATGTTCGGACTAGAATAGACTTTGGGACAAGCTACACCGAGACCAGGAGATAAGACCATGCTTCACTCCCTTTTATTCCCAAGTGCAGTGAGCCTCTGCAAGGCCGAATTCAAAGGTATTATTTGAATGGCAGTCTGCAGGAGTGATGATGGAGGTTTGGCTAATTGGGTGGGGAGGCCTGACCAGGCCAAACCCCCAAGCACCTGGGGTCCCAGTTGCATGCTGCTAGCATGTGAAATCGTTCAGAAGGGTACAAGCGTGAGAACCGATTATAGAGGGCCACATAGCAAAAAGCCTTATAGTTTGATAAATCAATAGTATGTTGTATATATTCATGACACGGAAGATGACTTGCACTTGGGATGGGCCTAGGTGCTCACCTGACCCTAGTGATCCAATCACATCCCTGCATCCCATGGAAAGTATATGTAGATGTTCCCTGTTGGCCAACCACAACCCCTAGTAGTTTTGTATTGTATTATGTCGAGATAAGTCTATGCAGCGTCCATTGATGTCCGTTGTTCTTCCTGTTTTAAAGACTTTTTATTAAAACAGCGTGTACTTTTGCCAACTTCTTGAGTCGGTCTGATTATGGATGTTTGAGTAAGATCTGCAACCCCATCCATCTCAGATACTGTTACCTCATCTTAAAGGACCCGCTCTCTGGGTTCATGACAGTGTTACCTGACATGTGGTGTGTTCTAGAGAACGGAGGCTTACAGTGGGACCATACAGCATGCAGTGTGGGACTACATTTGGCACATAGGGGCACTTTCTCACAATTGGAGGAAAGTCTTTAATTTCCTGTAGCCATGTGACAGGTCAGTCACTATCAATGTGGAAAATGGCGTGACAATAAACTGGAGGCAATTAGGTTCAACCGAGTTAATAGTCATACTGGAAAAGCAGTGTCAATACTGTCATGACAATGCACAAATCGAACTGTATGACCATTTTTAAGATGGTCCAGAGAAAACTGTAGAAAGTTGCATGTCAATATGTGCTTCAGTTGGACATTTCAAAGGAAAGGACAAGGCACAAACATCGTGTCTCTGTCTAGAATTTTGAAATGCTGAAATGGCAATTGCATAGATCATCTGATTCTCCTAAAAGAAAGGGCGTTTTTTTTGTTGACAAAAATATGTCTTATGGCATTTCAATTTCTTACTGTTCCCTCAAGTAAAAATATATACATTTTCTATCTGTCCCTAAACACAATCCTACTTACATTTGCTTTCTTTGCTTTCTTTGCCTCAACTCGAAATGTAAGACCTTTCCACCAATTCAATTGGATTTTTTTTCTACATTACCCTCATTTAAAGCCTATTATCACAATTCTCTGCCTAACAAGATTGATCCCAAAATGGAACCATACTTGCAAAATATCTTTTACTTTAGCATAGAGAATTCTAATTGCCCAAACCACTGATAATTTTCGAGCAACTCAATTTGTCAAAAATACATAATATTTGGGTGTTTCAATTAAGGCTGTACCGAATAGCATTATCACCCATTCGGCCGAAGCCGAATATGAAGCCAAATAGTTGCTTTATTTAATATATCATGTTCCAAAGTTCAAAAAACACACTTATTAAACAAACAAATAAAGCACCTTTCTAAATGCATTCTATACTTTTATTTCTCTTCATTATAATTAAGGTAGCATCTTTATTTAAAGAATAAAAGCCAGAAATAAAGCAAATTTAACCAAAATGAAGGGACCAAATGTACAGAAGATTGTTGCATATTCAGTGCCAGTTAAAGTAGGAGGCTTCACAAAAGCAAAACGAACTGCCTTTGTGAATCAGATGCATTGTATTCTCTATCCAGTTGCAAAGTCGATGTGGTCGAGTTTCGAAACTTCTTTGCAGCTCACACAGAAATTTATAAAATGGTCAATGTCGGCTCATTCAGGACACAAGTCCAGAGGAAATCTGAAATGCGTGAACTACATCTCACAACTATTCGCCCGACCCAGACAAATGATGCTCACTTTTCACTTATCATTGCCACTCTTTCTCGTCAATACACAAACATATGCAAGTTATAGTTTCCTGATAAAATATCAGATAATGTTAAACACAGGACTCAAGTACTTAAAAAAAGAAAAGGTGGGACTATGACGTACGCAATGGGAAGTGACATGACAGGAACTGAAGTATCTATGCACATTTCTTTCAGTTTGTTTTTTCCAACTGACAAAAGTGCGCATTGCATATAAACATTTGCCAAAAGAAAAGATGTTCCTGTATTGTTGCGGGCTAAGTATAAAAGATGAGCACCTTTTTTGTCTAAGAATCTGTAAAAAAAAAAACATGCCCTAAAGAGCAGATTACAATATAAAATATTTTTCAGCTGTGTGATAGCGATTTGTCTGGTCTAATTCTATTCAGTTTTGCAAACTGAAGTCTATATTTGCCTTTCTGAGTTCATGTTGCATTGTATTCAAATGAGAATGTCAAAGTATTTGACAAGAGCCGAAGAGCTAGACACTATTCGGCCGGGGCCGAATAACTTTTTTTCAGCCGGATTTCGGCCGAATACTTACTCGAAGCCGAAGTTCGGTACACCCCTAGTTTCAATTTATGGCCGACAATGTTGTTCTTGGCAATTAGATACACTGCAAATATTCTGTTATGTTACAGAGATAAAGCTGCCTTGGTAAATACACACATATACATATATATATTCAATGAAAAAACTGAGGGTTGGGAGGAAGATGGCAGCAGGGAGAGCCGGACGTCAGGCGGCTTGGAACGCAGGCTTGTACCGGCGGTTCAAGCCTGCATTCCTAGCCACCTCACTGGCTGGCTCTCCCGCCCATAGTGCTAATGTACAATTTTATATTACAGAAAAATATAAAATGAAAGAAACTATTTTCTGTTCCAAATACTTTTCTCTACAATAAGGACCATAATCGATGGACCTTTATAACTATCCACTGTCTCCACAGTCCCATTTCCATGCCATGGATCATTAAAACACCCGGATGGCACATGCACACCATTGCACAGGGCAGCCCTTCTACCTTTTTTAATGTTATATTTGTAATACTCCCTCAATGTCTGCTTTACAACTGTCGCACATTCATCCACCAATGACTTCCAAAAACTGTACATATAACCCTATGACCAAATTAAGCTTACACACCCCAACTGCCACTTAACAATCTTTTACAAATGTTTTGCATCTGTATTTCCCTTACTTATACAAAAATAATTGTGCACAATGCTCCTGTAAATGCACATATACATTGTGCAGTGAGAAAAGTGCATGAATAGATGGAGCAGTATGGATGGACAAGTGCTCATGAGAAACCAGGAGGGAAATGCCAAGGTATGCCAAGGTGGGACACCACTGGGTAACTACTGGAGCAGAGGAGTCACAAGGGTGGGATGCATCTTAACGATAAAATCCCTTTAACAATGTTTTTTTCTGTCAATTTAGTTGGTTTTTATAAGTGAAAATGTTTCATGGTGTTACATCACTATATATAAGTTATCAATAATTCCTCTTTTCATACATATGAAAAAAAATATAAACCTCTTTAAGAGCCATATTTTTTGCAACACATACTTATGTCTGTCATTATCAGCAGCGCTTGCTGGGGAAGGAAATCATTGTACATTTTCCTTTGCATAAGGCTCTACCATGACCCCAGCTGAGCCAAACCATGCCTATTATTCACTGCACCTGCCCCGCATCCTAGCTCAGTGTCACTATACCCTTATAATGTAACCAATGGCCAGTGCTCATGGCTTGCAACCATGGCCAGTCTCCAGAATTCGTGGGGCATAGACTTCGGCCATGCTGCACTCCCCAATGAGCAAATCGGAGTACACATTTGTGTTTGCTGAGGGCCAGGCCCATTACCTAGACACCAATTGTATATCACTAGTTTTTCTACCTGAATTCTTATACTTTCAAAAAATAAAACACACAACATATTTCCAAAAACATGCATTCATGTCCTTGCTAGGGCTCATTGCACAAGTTTGTTGTAATTGTAAGGATATTTGGCATGTTACAGCACAGAGTACAGCACTACTGCACAGGTAG
This sequence comes from Ambystoma mexicanum, assembly GCF_040938575.1. NCBI lineage: Eukaryota > Metazoa > Chordata > Amphibia > Caudata > Ambystomatidae > Ambystoma > Ambystoma mexicanum. Next base: position 835,828,095 of record NC_090935.1, on the reverse strand, counting down.
CAAACAGCACAGAGTACAGCACTACTGCACAGGTAGCAATTTTTTTCGCAGCACCACCACAAGGGTGCGGTGCATTGCTATATGGGTTACCTGATTAACAAGGAAAGACAGACTATTCAGTCAAAAACGATTTTAACATATAAGATGCAAATCTATTTTTACAGTTAAAAGCACACATGCTCATTTAAAAATTCACACTATTTTCACCTGAAATGCCTATGGTGCGAGAGACACATTTGAAAATTAACAGCTAACCTATTAACCATTAACCTGACTAATAAAACCTTATTTAACATAACCCACTAATAAAATGTGTTCTCCACTGCAGAATTAGGCATACTCTGAAAGCCATTTAAATGTGTGTGCAGATTTTTTCTTCTTCTCTTCTCTGCCTGCTTCTCCGTGTTTTTGTGCACAGTAACTGCAGGAAGAAGGAAGTCAGATTTGCAACAATTGCAAATGTATAAGCGAAGCTATTGTTGAGAGTAGGAGGATGAGAGATGATGGATTTCATTGGGACACGTCATACAGAGGGCTGAGATGAAAGTTTTAGTGGGCAGTATCGGGGAAAAAGACAGGCAGACATTTTTCTGCACTACTGGGGAGAAGACCTGGCTGTGGGACTCCTGACTGAATGCAGATTCCTGCGTCCTGCTACAGTCAAGATTTGGCAGAGCTGGGAGGAAGACCTTTTCCTGGTTGGAGGCATTCCTATCTGCAAAAGCTGAGAATTCCAGGCAATGACCCCGGTTTGAAAAGGAAAGGCGATCCTTTTACTGGGGTTAATCTTCAAGGGAACCACATTCCGAAGGAGAACAGCTGAAGAAAACTTTGAACAGATACTCTGAAAGCCATTTAAATGTGTGTGCAGATTTTTTTTTCTTCTCTTCTCTGCCTGCTTCTCCGTGTTTTTGTGCACAGTAACTGCAGGAAGAAGGAAGTCAGATTTGCAACAATTGCAAATGTATAAGCGAAGCTATTGTTGAGAGTAGGAGGATGAGAGATGATGGATTTCATTGGGACACGTCATACAGAGGGCTGAGATGAAAGTTTTAGTGGGCAGTATCGGGGAAAAAGACAGGCAGACATTTTTCTGCACTACTGGGGAGAAGACCTGGCTGTGGGACTCCTGACTGAATGCAGATTCCTGCGTCCTGCTACAGTCAAGATTTGGCAGAGCTGGGAGGAAGACCTTTTCCTGGTTGGAGGCATTCCTATCTGCAAAAGCTGAGAATTCCAGGCAATGACCCCGGTTTGAAAAGGAAAGGCGATCCTTTTACTGGGGTTAATCTTCAAGGGAACCACATTCCGAAGGAGAACAGCTGAAGAAAACTTTGAACAGATAAGGTAATTACATAAGCGTGGGAGCCGTGTGTGCACGAAAATATGCAGTCAGTGTAGGAAAGGGGATTCCTGTGCGTGTCTTAATCAAATACCAATGTTGCAATTTGAGTTCTGTTCTCCGCCACGCTCTTTGCAGTGTGTCATAGACAATGCTTTTACTGTACCATTTTATTTATTTCTGTAAAGAATGAGATCGTGTTTAAATGCAACTTTTATAATACAGAAAAATATTTGAAAACAGACGGGTGGTGTATTTACTATTTACCATTACAATGCCGATGATGTGGGGAGATTTTTAAACAGTGCAATGGTCATTTTAAGACAGATGTGTGCATGTCAGAATCAGTATGAATAATTGTGAGTGACTGTAGCATAGCTCGTTGGAGGTACATGAGCCAACGGGAAGAGAGACTCTCTGAACATAGCTCCCTACCGTATATAAGGTAGTGGAAATTACCACAAGACTACCATATATAGCTCTCTGTCGTAAATAAGTCAGTGAGTTCGCCCATGGTGGCACACCAACACTATCACTGGAAAATGTGGTATTCCTAAAATGTAGGTCTGAGGTCTCTCTATTGATAACACGAAAAATCTAAGCAAAGATAAGGGATTCTGGACATTGGGGCCACAAATAAAACAAGGGAATTATGCTCACCAAAATACCACCAACCGCGCCTACCACCCACGCATACCAAATATGCATGCCTGGGTGCTGAAATAATGCATGTTCACTGTATTATTGTTGTACATGGCCCAATCTGAATACAAAGAGTGATTATTGCTAAGTTATTTTTCGGCGGTAATAAAATACCGTCAGGCCCCAAATCTCCACAAAATACCCTACATAATCTAGTCCACCACTGCAGGCTGTAACCACAAGTAAAAAAAAGCATTCCGATTCAAATCTACCGCTTCGACCGTGCTGCATGCCCCAATAAGCAAATTCAAATGTTCCTTATTTTGAAAAACGTTATCCCTGGTAGCCATGCCCACTTTAAATCCATTGCTGGTCCCTCATGATCATGGCCAGTAGCTAGATTGTACGTGTTATTGCCGCTATATCTCAGTCACCAAAGGAATATCACATTTTTTTTGTGCCTACATTATGACACTTTTCAAAAAATAAAACATAGTTACATTTGCAAAACCATGCTTTCAGTTCAGGTGCTTGCCAATGCTCTGTACATGAATTTGCTCCAAATCCATACATGTTTTATTTATTCAAAAATGTCAAAATGCATGTACAATAGTCATATAACTTAGCCCCCACTCAGACTTTGCACACACATTCAAGGTTGGGTCTATAATTTTTCTGAAAAACGTTGTCCACATTCCTCAAACGGCAATAAAGTTATAAGCCATCTAAAAATGTTGAGACTCCCCTCTAATTCTGTCCCCTATTGACAAAATCCCAACAAACTTTGCAAAGACATTCATATCTATATAGCTAAACTCTTTTTGCTAACGTTTGTGCAGATTTGCTAAATGTCACCACATTTTTAAGCCTTTACAATATTTTGGGACCCCCCCTCTAATTCTGTTCCCGCTTGACAAAACAGCACCCCACTTTGCATATGCATTCAGAATTAGGTCTACAATCAAATTCAAAAATTTCATGCAGTTTCATTCAGTTGTGCCAAAGTTATAAACCATCAAATAACTGCTTTTCACCAACCATGCAATGCAGAAATAGGCATATATATGTCTGCAAACATCTCAGATGTTTGCAAACTTTTCAGCCGGACTGTTTGTGGACATCGGAGAACAAAAATGCCTGTTTAATGATTTTTTAAGGCCATATCCCATCCCATCCTCATCACCCCTTAACTCTCCAGAGATTGTTTCATTAGTTTGGCAAGTGCAATGTTGTGTTTTTTAACATGTTTTCATTGCAGTGTTCGTGAACACCAGCGGCTGTCCATGAATCCAACATGCCAGGCATTTCCCAAAAATATGACGCACCTCACGCTTTGCACCATCCAATCATCTGGCGCGTCAGATGTCTGCGGACATCATGCCACCCTCCTGTCCAATCAGAGGCCCGTCTATGGGCCAAACAGTGAATAGATTCTGAGGACTGAACCCAGATATCACTATTTTTCTTTTAACTACTTTTTGCCCATTTCAAAAAGAACTACTGGACAGATGTACACCACATTTACAAAAGCCCACTTTCAGCACCAAGCTCCCACTCCTGCTGCAAATCTGGTGAAAATCTGTCCAGCGTTTTGGGCTGTACGTGTGAGCAAATTTATTTTTCCATTGTGTCTATGGAAAAACCCCACATTTTGGGACCCCCTAAAAATTTCCCCCCCTGCTCGAAACCTTACCAGACTTCGCAAATTCAATCTGATGGGATCTTATGCTTTGTTTGCAAAGTATTGTGAGGATGTGTGCAGGAGGGGCAGAATTATAAGCCACCCAAAAAGTGCTCTTCCTACGGGCTGATCAACTTAACCATATCTACAGAGCTGCAACCGCAGGCGCTGTAATATTAAGTGAAAAAAATGTGTTAAAGGGAAGTTGAAGTAGCACTATTAAAAACCTATCAAATTAAGTGAAAAAACGTTGTCGAAGGGACATTATGGTTGAAAGTAAAACCGAAAAACCATTGAAATTTGCCAGTCATTGCAAGCTAAACAATCATAAATCAGGCCACAGTGCACTGCTAAAACTAACACCCAGGACATCAAAGATGACATGATAAATATCATTGATAGTTACTATAATTACATATTACTATAATGGTTGTGACCAGTGTGTTGTAACAGATCGCCTTTGTGGTCCATTGAAGTATCAATGGAGGGAAAAAAAAACTAGTTGTCTTTTGTGGAAAACATCCTTACCTGATGCTAACCTTCACACCACATTGAACCTTCCTGCATCTCTGTAACTGTAACATCACTGTAAATGCATTTCTCTGCTCAGCCCTTTTTTGTAGTGGTGCTGGGATTTCTTTAAATCATAGTGAACTGAATAATCTCAGCCCTTTAAGATGAGTAGCAATTACCCTGGCAATGGATGGGGATGCAGATTTTATTCGTACATCAATAATCAAAACAACTCAATTAGTTGGCAAAAAGGATAACTGTTTTATTTTCAATTGTCTAAAACAGGGAACACAACGAACATCAACAAACATCTAAATATATGTTCTATACTAGTATGGTATAGTGACTGAAAGTGATAGGTTGCTTAACATCAAGTGAGGCAACTAACTCCCCTCAAAATGGCCACTATGAGTGTCACTAAATACAGGATGTCCCATTGGCTACACAAACTATAGGACCCTTAACTACATGGTTCCCTACAATTGGTTGGCACTCTAACCTTCATCAATACTTTTCCACTTACGTCTAACAGCACGCAGATTGGACTTCCAGGTGCTGATGAGTTCATTTTAACCCCAGCTTCCACCAATTAGCATATCAGTCCATCATCACCACGGTGGTCCGCTGGCAATGAGACTTTGAAGGTCGGCCTTGAGTTTGTTCTGTACTATGGAGAATCAGGGGAGTGAAGGCACGCTCTGCCCTCATGCATAGGTGTGAGAATCTTACACGTCCAACTTCATCCTTTCACGTGACTGAAGATCATGGTTTTGAGCTTTCACAGGGCCTCATTACGACCCAGGCGTTAACGGTTAACACCGTCGTTAACCCTTAACGCCTGATTCTGATTTTAACGGCTACTTTTAGCAGCCGTTAAAATCCATGGCGCTAACCTGCCATGATGCTAATTACGCCACCGTAATTTACGGTGGCGTAATTAGCGCCTTCCCCACTCCCATTATGCCCTATGGGGCAAAAATGGGAATGGGGAAGGGAAAATGGGAAATGGGGATTTACCGCCCCACTCACTTTGGAATGGGGCGGTAAATCCGCCATCCACCATGGTGTAAACATAGTTTACACCATGGTGGTAATGATGGCGCAATTAGCGCCTGGGTCGTAATGACCACCACTGTCTTTAAAATACTATTTTTTAATAGTCCTCTGACGTCTTCTTTGTTTGTTTGTGCCTTTGAACAGGAGTTTTGTTATTTCCCACAATTTGTATCCAATGATAGATAACATCCTGATAAGACCTTGGCTTCATGGCTTGTTCAGCCTCGTCTTTCCGAGATTCACTTTTAATTCATGTGTTTTCTTACTGCGACCCACTAGAAATGAGGCCTTCACTCTAAAGTCCATCTCTGCTATAACACGTAGTGAAAACATCAATCTTTTACTCTTTATGCATATATGTATATATTCGCACATGCCACAATCTATTCACTATAAAGCTAGCCTCAACAATACTTTGTCTGCTTGCGTTTGTTTTGCATCTGTATACGTGTAAAACGTCTTGATATCTTCATCCATTTTATGGCATACGTTTTTTCACTTTGATCCCAAGATGTCACTTATCCTAGATACTTTCTTGATGCCTTATAGAATATCTGTATTCTCTAGTCTCTGCATCATTTCTAGATATGTCAGCTTTGCTCTGTATGACGTCACCATTCGTCTCGATCAGTAATTTGCTATGCTTCTTCCGGGATTTCATTAAACGACTGTCATATCTTCTTGTATGCAGGTATTGTTTTCTAAATGGGAACCTTGCATCCAGGATTCTCATAAATATCGGCATATTCACTGGTACCGCACGATTTTCACATCCGGGATCACAACATATAGGTAATATGGGTGAAGTGGTTTAGGTGGGAGTACTTGGCTCCCCCTCTAAAGTCGCCCCTCTGGGTGATTTATCGACCACACTCTCATCATCCTTCATTTCCAGACATCTTGGTCTGAAGAAAAGCTTCTTTGGGATCCACATCTTTATAACTCCCTTAAGGCATCCTGCTGACTTCACATGCTCATCTTTGTTTCATGCCTTAAGACTGCACTGTCCATTTGGGCAACAATAGATCCATATTCCCACATACTTCTTATGTTTCTTTGGATTCAGGAACTTTTTCCCTTCGGGTGTATGGATACTGGCCTTCACAAAGTCTCTGATTTCTTCATCTGTCAGATCTTTGGACTTCCATCCAGGTTCAATATCGATCATAATCTTCATCCTTATGGCTTTCTTGGCTGTGTTCTTGCATTGGGAGATTATTATCTTGATCACACAAAATCCAAGCAATATCATTAGTATCAGATCTCCAAGAAATTTAAAAATGTCTGCCATCCATTGTGGAACCCAAGAAAAAAGTTGTCCAAACCAGTCTGTCATGAATGTCTTCCACTTCATCGATCATCTGTTTTGTCAGCATACCTATGGCCTCCGTCATGGTTCCATTCTCGTCATCATGAGACGGTATGAATGTGCAACATGATTCTCCGATTTTTGCACAAACACCTTCATCCATAGCTGTAATCATATCCAGGACGCATCTATTCTGAAGAGTCATCAGTTGTATGGCTCTCACCTCTTCCCTGATTGCGTTGAATCCCTTTATGGTAGTGTTGATTGTCTGTAGCCATTCCCATCTGGTAATCTGCAGCCATTTGGTATTTGGTCCAACCTGGACGCTCGGCATGAAGATCAATGAACATACTGAAGCTGTCTGGCTAAATAGTCTGTGCTCATAAGGAATAGCATCAAAAGCTTCTATAGATTTTGCTGAGAAATAGTTCTCTCTCTTCATTCTTCTTACCAGCTTCACAGATCTCTTCTTCTTCAGGGGAGGATCTGCTTTTGGAAAACTGTCAAGGTTTAAGTCAATTTTCAGAATCACCAGTGCTAGAACATGAACAGTTACTAGTGAACATTGTCCTCCCCAATCCTTACGTAAACTCAGATATGCTTTGGATCCACAAGCCAAATGGTGATCCATGATTACTGCTGTTCCAAGTGTCATTCCTGGTACGTCAAAAATGTGCCCACAGTTCTGATTCTCTCCAACTTTTATTGTGCCATTATTTCTAAAGCACAGCTTTGCACTCTCCAAAGGCACTATCTGCAAGGGTCCTCCCTTGTCTTCAACCCAGGTCAGTAGTTTATTAAGTCTTGGCCATAGTGGTTTACAACCATTCTGCACTATTTCAATGGTAGGTTTGTAGAAACCAATGACAACCCAGGCTCTCCAGATGACCATTACTTCCTCTGCATTTGCCCTCTGTTCTTCCATCTATGGATTTCTTCTGCAGATGACCTGCACTCTCCTGTCTTTTGTTTACTTCACATCTGATTCCAGCTCCTTTCACTCCAGGTTTCTCATGGCTGATCACATATTTCTTAGTGTGAGCTCTGTTTCTTGTCTTTGTATCCTGGACATAGTCATCATCATCTGGATCTTTCTCCTGCATCTCCTCTGTGGTGGTGGCTGTTGTTGTTGTTGAGGCATTGCAAGCAGGTGCTCCAGCTCCAGTAATGCTACTACTATTGATATCATCTTGATGTGGGAGGGGGTGTGGTGTGTGGGTGTGCTCCTTTTGTACTGGCCCTGACTCCATTGCCTCCTCCTGTGCTGATTGTGTGCACCTTTGCACTTGGAAACACTGCTCAGGGTTCTTAACGCCTGGTCGGTGATGCCGGTATTTACACCATGCCACATCATTTGTGATCATCTCCAGTTTACGGCATGCCGCTAATGGCGGCTGGCGTGGCATGCGCGCGTGCCCAGACCGCTATTTACGGCATTGTTAAGTACGATGCTGTAAATAGTTGTGTGGTTGGTCAGAATAGCCTGTAGCGGTAAGCGATGCGGTAATCCTTTGCCGGCATTGTTTTTCCCTTACCTCCAAACTCTGAATGAGGGACAGGGTCTTGTCTGCCTAGTAGTTGTCACGTGTATACCTTCCTTCTGTTTAAGAAGATTCTCTGAAGTTTTTGCTCCATTCACGTCTATGTAATTAGCTGTTCGCACAGTGAGTGAAAGCAGTATTATAATGAACAGAATGCAAGCATAAATAACACGGAGATATGACAGTGTACAGCATTGATTTTTAACACAACGTGGACGTCTCTCTGGATCTGGCATGGTGATAATGCTACTAATACTGCCCATTTCAATGCCTAAGGAAGGAAAAATAAAACTTTAATGTGGCACCATTATGCCCTGCTTCTGGAAACTGCTGATTTCACTTTGAAAAATGTCTTCGATCAGCTGACTGCTTTCTGGACGATGAACACGAATTCCCAGTGGACTCCTCTAATCGGTCTTTCACTAGACAACATGATTATTTTTGTTTCAGCATGAAACAAGGGTTCTTTTTTAGCCAGCAATCCCTTCATCTGTCCCTCGAAGGAAAGCCTCACTCAGAGCCCCACTCAGATGTCAGAGTTCTCTCGGAATAAGCATTTACTTGAAATATAATGGGCCTCATTACGAGGTTGGAGGTAGCCATGGCGCTATTAGCGCCATGGCTGCCTCCAAAATTGTTCCGACTCCGGTCTGGTGGATGGAGCAATTACCGGTCCATTCCGAGGTCGGCGGGACCGGTAATTCCCCATTCGCCAGAGCCATTCCCCATTCCCATTTGAGCCCCCATAGGGCTCAATGGGAAGGGGGAAGGCGGCAATAATGGTACCGCAAATTGCGGTACCGTTATTGACCCCGGTATCCCTTTGCGGGTCCCGTCCTTAACGCCTGGTAAAACCAGGCATTAAGGAAGGACCCGCAAAGGGAACTCGTAGTTGGGCAGTAAGGGATTACCGGCACCGGTGCCCTTACCGGTGCTGGTAATCCCTTACCGACCACCACGTAATGAGGCCCAATGTCTCTTAAAATCTCATTCAATGCTGCAGTATTTCTCGGATCGCTTAGGAACGTACAGACATCTGTGTGTCTTCCAGCATGTTGTGGAAACTCTCAACCAAGAAGTAGAAGACCAAACTGACCAGTTTGAGCACATTGTCAGCTGATAGGGGCATTTGCACTCTCCCCACTGTATTCGGGAAGCTGAAGAATTTGTTCAGTGATAACTATAAGCAATCTTCTCACAACTGGACCATCCATTCTTAGGATCTTGCAAGTAAATAGGAATGCTGGTTGTTCTCCCCACAAGCGAAGGGTGTGCGTGCAATCCAAACTCAAAATAAGCAAGCACAATTGGGTAACACCATGAGCAAATCCAAACAGGAACTCAGTGAGGAATGAATCAGCATATTGTACCCTCTTCCAATTGTTGAAAGCAAAATAAAGATCTGCCATATTTTGATTCTTATCAAGGCTTAAGCATGCCTCAGTCCAATGTCACAAACTCCTGTGGCTCAAGAACAAATATCTTCCCTTAACTCTTCCCCAAATGACTGAAAATAGTGTTCGAAATAAGCCACAGTCCAATGAACTCTTTGGGCCTCATTACGAGGTTAGAGGTAGCAATGGTGCTATTAGCACCATGGCTACCCCGTTACCGCATACCGGGTCCGGGTTCCCTGAATGGGGAATTACCGGGCCATTCCAACCTTGGAGGATATGGTATTTCCCCATTCAGGGAACCCATCCCCATTCGAGCCCCCATAGGGCTCAATGGGAATGGGGAGCATGCTAATAATGGGACCGTTAATAACGGGCCCGTTATTAGCATGCTGGTCCTTTAACGGCTCTGCTAAGGGCGCCTTGTAAAACCAGCCGCTCTTAGCGGGACCCGCTAATGGACCTCGTAATGCAGAGGTAAGGGGTTAACGGCACCCGCACCTTTACCAGTGCCGTTAACCCCTTACCTCCAACCTGGTAATGAGGCCCTTTGTCTTTACTCAACAGCTTCTGCGTCCTTCTTTCTCGTCATAGATCTTATCTGCACATGCTGAGGTTCTTCCTTGATGCTTGCTTCCGAAGAGTGCGGGGGTAATGGGGTCTCTCCAGCATAGATCTTTACGTCTCCAAGGAAAGTCCAAGCATATCTGCCCTGCACTCTGACTGCAGATGGCGTAACGTCTTCCACGATAAAAGGACCATTGAAGCGGGGCTCGTCCCACTTTTTTCTCGTATGGTTGTTGATTAGGATTTCATCTCCAGGGAACTCTTTAGAAACACAAGTCCACTTGTTGAAGCATCTCCTTCTGTGTTCTGTGCTGCCCCACACCCTCTTCGCCGTTGCTGATCTGAAATGACAGCGATACTTGAGGTCATACAGGTAAGATAGTCACGTAACTCCATTCCTAACAGTTCTGATGTTGGCTGGGCATCACTTCTAACTCTGGATGGAGGTATGAGGGGTGTCCTCATTCGCCTCACTGTCATTATTTCATGAGGGTAGAGGGCTGTGCATGGCGGCTGAGTCTTGACACCTAAATGTATCTGCCCAGTAATATGATGCATATTAACAATACCATAACAAAACATGTTCATGCCACCTTTGCCAGTATATGCCAGTATCTTCATGTAAAAACATTCTCTTGTTGGCTTTCAATTTAATGCCAGTATACTTCTCCTGACAAAAGAAGAAAACATGTTATTGCTCCTGCACACATGCCTGCCCAACCCCTGCACCAACCATGTAAGACTACTCTTCATCTTGACTGCGCTTAATGCCAGTAAAACATGCAATGCTACAATAAGGAAGAATGTTCTTTTTTCACTGCAAAAATGCCTCCACCTCCTATTTAAGAACACTCATCATGTTGGGTTTTCCCTTAAAACCAGTAAAACATGCAATGACACAGTAAGAACATTTTTACTTGCTGACTGCACAAATGCTCCCACCCTCCCCATGTAACACAAATCATACTGCCCTTGCCCCTAAACCATTTTTTACCAGAGAGCGAAAATGTCAAATCGTCCTCCCCATTGTACTATAAGCCCATCGTCTCAAACACTCCTCCATGTAATAACATTCATTAATTAGCTTTGCACAAAACTACCAGTTCAACTTGTAAGGACACACCATGCTCGGGAGTCTCTTTGCCTAGGCCCCTGCCTTGCTTGCACATATGTATACCCATTCACCCACCAACCACTCACCCAGTGTTGGCTGGTGAATTCTTTAATTTGAAGGTCATAAACATTTCCCATAAATATGCCAGTGTGACCGAGCATAGCAAGCGAGCCCAAACCAACCTCCCTTACAACATTTTCTGAATAATGTTTTAACATAGTGCATTATATAGCACACTTTCTGTGAACAATTGGGTAAAAAGCCAGTCACTTTGCAATTAGTTTTGTTAGGTTACCCTAATCTAATTGATGGAATTCACCAACAGTGCATGGGCATTTCCCAATATGCCTCATATAAAACATTTTCATGTCAGCTCTGACCATACATGTCCATGATGGCTAGAAAAAAATATGACAGTAGTCCCATATAAGAACATACTCATGTCTGGTTTGTGCTTAAAGCCCGTAATGATGCTATACGAAAAGATAACCAGCCTGGCTCTGACATTATATGGCAGTATCCCCATGTAAGAACATATTTCTGTGGTCTTTGCCATTAAAACATGCCATGCCACATGTGGTTGGTCAGAAGGAGGAGACAAAGTAATAGGTTCCATTTGCAAAAGGTGTGGATTGCTCGGTTCTCTCATGGCTCCATGCAATTCTCTTTCATTTGCTTCTGCTTCCTCCGTCTGTAAACAAAACTTTCTGTGTCTGTCTTTGGTGTGCTTTAGGCTAAGCACCTTCGGATTGGGGCTTCTCATTAACCCTTTGTGGATGTCTTTACTGGGACTAACAACCGTGGGACAGACTTCCTCTAGGTCGATTCCCACTTTGTCCACTCCATGCCCTCCAGGCACGTGTTCTCTCAAGCCGCCTGTAGCCAAATCACCAATTTCACATCTCCAGCTGGTTTGTAATTCCCGGGTCTCATACTGACATTCTCTTGTTCCTCCCACTTTTATTACACAAGACTGGGGCTTCACCAGCTTCTCAGGACACTCCTTCCGTTGTGTTAGAGGCATGTTATCATTGCTACTTTAAGTTTCTTCATCTCAGTGATTGACAGACGGCATTCTTTATCACTCCTATGCTCTTACTCTTCACAGTACCAGACAGCTATGTTTCCTCTGTCATTACATTACATTAACATATGTAAGAGGATCCTGGTTGTCTGTCAACTAATAGAGTTGGACTGGGTGTTTGTGGATAGTGAAAAGGGAGTATGTCATCGGAAAAGGAGTCTTTATTCCAACAAGGGGAGTTTTTCCCTGTGAGGTCCCGTTTACCGCCACCCCTAGGGGGAATGTTGCAGAGTGGGCTCACCTATCTATCCTCACGGGAATGGGCTCTGCCCTTGGGGTAAATGACTGAATCCCACGATTCATCACACGCCATAAGGACGCATTTCCAGATTGACGCACCAAAATGCAAGTTTAGCCCTGTAATAACACTTATCATGCTTACTTTATCATAGATCCCCAGAAGCAAATGCTTGGCCACAGTAAGAAAGGGCTAGACAGGAGCACCAAAATGACAGCCTGGCCACATAATAGCAATCATTATGCTTACTTTACTAAAGATGTCCAGACCAAATGCCATGACGCATTGAGACATAGCCAGACTGGATGCATTAAAATGCCAGTCTAGCTAGGTAATAACACATATCATGATTGCTTTATACTAGACTCCCAATGAAACGTGTCATACCACAGTAATAAATGGCTAGATTGACTGTACCAAAATTCCAGTCCAGCACCAGAATAAGACTTATGATGATTGCTTTTTTATAAATGCCAAGTAGAAAATGTCAAGCCACAGTAAATAATGACTAGACTGGCTGTAACAAAATGCCGCTCTACCTATGTAATAGCACATATCATGCTTGCTTTATCATGGATGGATGCCAATGGTATCCCAACTCCCTCATTCCCCCTCTTTTCACCCTCCAACTCACTAAAATTAGATCATCCACGCATGTCCAGCACATGCACACCCACTCACGCATTTTCACTCGCTGATTTACTCACGTCATTTACTCGTTCTTTCATGTATGCAGCCATACATCATACACTATTTCAATCACATGCCCACCCAACCACCCACACATAATACACTCACCCATTCACACATTCATTACATAAAACACAACATACCCTTGCATGCATGCAAGCATACATGCAAACTTGTAGTGCAGACATGCAACATCCTTGCACGCACACACACACACACACACACACACACACACATACACACACAATTACCAAAAGATTTTTTTTCTTACCTGTTGTTTCCCAGAGGGACTCCTCTGCAGGCAAGGCCTCCATCCCCCCATGCTTCAGCCTCCACCACGCTGAAAAGAACCATTAAGCAGGAAGAGCTTCCTGGTTCCTGACATTCACAATGTAGAATTGGAACACTTCCAACCTTCATCATAACAGGAACATTTCTTCTGAGGTCTGATGCATGCACTTCGACTTCAAAAAGATATTATTTCCTTTTTTAAACTTGACAGGACCCTTGCCCAGTTAATGGAGTGGCAGTGCCTGCCAAACTGTGGGGATGACAAACTGTGACTTTGCACTGCAAAAACTCACTTTGCACCACTTTGTGAATCAAGGTGTTTGTTGGCAGTGCAAAGTCACTTTGCACCAGTGCAAAGTCACTTTGCACCATGCTAAAAGTTCAATGAATCAGTCTGCCAGTGCCCTGATCTGTGTCTTAATGTGTTCATTTGAATAGCCTACTTAGGACATAACACCCATGCCCATTCTAAGACAGCCACAGATCCTAGCTCCTTTAGTCATCAACGTGTGTCTGTCTTCTCCATTTAAGCATGATTTGATTAATTGATTTTTTTAAATTGTGCAATTAATTTATTTACAAATAAAAACTTTAAGCACATTTATACAAAACAATATTTAAGAACAGAAAAATGGACAAAGTGCACAATTGATCTGTTTCCATAATACCATCAGTTTTTAAATGAATGTACTCTTCAACTTTGCAATCGTGTCCTTATAGTGTGATAAAATGTATAAATGCATAACATATTCATTGATAGATAAAACATTCAATATGCGTATTCTGTACATTTAAAATGTCTTCAGTGCTTCTTTCCATGTGTTACAATGAGCTGCTACTATCACTATTGAGTTTGCTCCAAATAGAGTGGACCATATTTGGTCCTTAGCAATAACCTCTATATTTGTCACAAAGTCTACATAAGCCCTCTTATAGCATTCTGTCATTGTCACACAATTGGAACGATTTGACGACTAGTCTCAATCTCCTTGTGACACAATCTACATAAACGTACTTCAGAAGGTGTATTTTCCCAAGAACCAATATTGTCCATAGTTGGTTGGAGGTTTAGGCGCAGGTATAATATGAACTGTTTTAGTTCCATCGTGCATAATTTAGTGACATAACCATATAACCTATACCATGTAAAGCTTTGTTGTGAGTATTCTTTATACTTTTCTTTCCCAAAAAGCTTATCCACATTTGTCGACCTATCCCAGGATCTTGATTTCTTTTTTATCTTGATTTCGAAATTGGGATCAATACTTAAAATGTCTGGCTCCAGATCTAGTGCTTCTATAAATCTGGCTGCTGCCTTTTTTAGTTCAGTAATAAAGATGTTTGCATCTGGGGCACCAACACTTTTTTCCCATTAGCAAAAATAACTCATTGGAGTTTTGCCTTTCCTTCAAAAAATGTCTTTGAACCCGCCAGATTGTCACTAGTGACGTTACTGTAAAGACTAGAGGGGGATGTCTGTACTCCTGCTCTCTATATGGCAGAGGAGAGGCACAGAGGACCCCAGCCAAGATTCTCTATTGTTGATGGCAATCGACGAGCAATCAAGGCCTATCTTCTCAGGAAGTGATGCAGGCTTAAGTACAGTGTAGTCCCCAAGGACCCACAAAGGAATGTCCGCACCCTGTATTAGTTAAAACACAGTCTTATAATTAAGGTTCAAGGTTATATACACAATCACAATAACTCACTTTGTGCTCAGTTAATCTACAATGGCAAATATATACATTTCTAAGTGGTACCACAATTATTATCAGATTTCATCAAAGGGCATCAACTGTACTCTGGTCAAATGTCACACACATCACTTAATAAAGGTAACCAATAATAGACGTGGGTGGAAAGCAGTTGGTTAGAACAATTGGCAGAATACAGGCCCCATTACCTTGACACAGCTCTGTGTGGAGATCCCCCCACCTGGGCAACCTGTAAAGTAAAGATATATCACAAGCCCAGTCCATATATTGTTAAATTAGTCTTATTTCCTTCTCCAATGTTTCTACCACCCCAATGTACCTGGAATAGCAGAGTTTGACGATGTGTCGTCGACAGATCCTTCTTGAGCGTCTCCCTTTAAAGCAAGAGCCACAGATCATCGAGATACCTCAAAGAAAGTGAACTTGGCGTTGAGGCGGCAGCTTCGGTCCCAGCGGTGCTCGTTGACGATGGAGCGAAGACGTCCTGCAAGGAAGAGGTGTGCGGGGCACCTCGATGTTGATAGTTCACGACTTCAAAGAGTTTGTGAAGAACTGTAGCCCAGCAAGGGTGTCGAGTTGTCCGGCGTCTCTATGGTCTTTGGGTGGCGGAAAACCTACCAGCGGATACTCAGTGGCACGTCGACAGCCTGGCCTTCTCCGGCAGGATAAGGAGTTCGGCGGTGTGGACGAGCGCGTCCGGGAATCAAAAATGTCTTAATCAATGGAGCTTTGCGGCTCCGGTTATCGATGGCACAGCGTCAAGTGATCCCTGCTTCTGGGCAACACCGCTTTGATGGGCCTCCAGCGGTTATAGCAAATCTGCGAACCCTGGTTGACGATGGTGGACAGAATGTCAGGTGCTTCTCTTCGTTCTCCTCGGTGGTCCCCGTCTGCGGTCGGCAGCCTGTCAAGGGTCTGACTTCCAGGGAGCTTCAGCGAAGGTTAGTTGTGCTCGATGGTCCCTCGGAGCACGGGAAGAGGGCACCTATCCAGGTCCTCTCTTGGATCAGTCTTGACGTCATGGCGGCTTTCAGATTGTGGTGAAGGTAACAGCAATCAAGCTTCTTCTTCGGGCTTGGCTTTGAGATCAGGTGTCAATTTCGACTTCAGCTTCTGAACGACATCAGTTTCGATGTCAGTTTCTACTTCAGCTTCTGAACAATAACTAGCAGTAACAGGCCCCCAGATATACTAGTTGATCTCCCATTCATTCTGCTGGGTCACACTCAGGCAACCAATCACTCAGAAGGGCCTTCAGCAGTCAGTCAGCCAATCAGGCATACAGTGCATTCAGGCCATTCTCCTCCCTCTCAGACACTCACAACAAGGAATGTGTATTGGGACAAGTACCCAGCCATTCAACACTACACATGGCATTCATACAAGTTTCGGGCAGGGCTGTCTCAGTCATTGTGTTTCATACTAGAAACCAGACATCCACAACAAGAAGTGCGTATTGGTCACACACTCCATTCACCCAGGTCCCACCCACAGGGTGTACCCACAACATACATTCACTGGGAAGGCTCCAGCCAGTCTGGCCTGGACTTCTCTACAATACCATATATGGAACTTCCACCCAACAGCCAGTCAGGGGGAAGGGACAGAGGAGGGCTTCCCAGGACTTTGGGAAAACAAGGTAAGAAGCAATAGAAAGCAAGAGGCCACAGGGGCCATCTTGTTTCCTATCAGGAATCAACTGATTCCAATGACAGGGCCTGGGTATCCCAAAATGGAGGCTACTCAGAGCACCTGTCAACTTCAGCATGGAGCTGCCACCAGCCCATACTCTGCTCTGTGGGCCACACACAGGTGCCCAAAAACATACAGTAGGGGCACGGGGTTGTACCCCACCCATGGGTGCCATGGGTCTGTACACTAAACCAAAAATAGGAAGAGCTGCACTGCAGAAAACAATACAGAACACAAATGAAAAAGGACCTCATGACAAGAACAGGGAGGCCCTATCCCTCCAATGCATTTCCAACATCACAGTTACCCCAAATTCTAATCTCAAAGCCTCAACTGGCACAGAGTTTGGGACATTAATCACAGAATGCAGTAGTTTGCCCTCAGCCAACATACTTGCTTGTGTTTTAAAGCCACCAATCCATATAGGATGCTTGGCACCAAGCTTGAGCAATACATTTCCAGAAGGCCATCAATGTTATATCCACCACGGTGCACTATATAACTCTTGACTGTCACCCATTTTTCCATGTTTTTTGCAATAGCCTTCTCTCCATAATATGTTAAACTAGGTTTGTGTATTTCATTACTCTTTTGAGGGGAACGTTTTTCATGTACCACACAGGTTAGCTCTTTGTCATTGTCTGTTTGCCAACGGACATGATTTTCGACTTAGCTATATTTATATCCATAGCATTTTTAACGGCATATTCGCCTAGTGCGCTCATCAATTAATTGATTTAGGGACCGCTCTGTGTGCAGGAAATTGGAGGGATAATGGGAGGGTGAAGTGGTGGCTGTAGTCGTTGGCATGTCTCTTAAGAGGTGTGAATGTTGGGTGCTTAGAAAGGGGAGGGTGCATAAATCTGCATGCTGTTAGAGACTAGGCTCATTACGAGGACGGAGGTAACCCAGGTAGCCGCCGTCCTCGTAACACTTAATCCGCCGCCTGACTTCCCAGTGCCCCTGGGACATTGCAAGTCCCGGCGTAGCGGGAAGTCAGGCGGTAGATTTGGTAAGTACCCATTCCCGTGGAGTCCCATCAGACTCCATTAGAATGGGGACTTGGATGCACATCCACCATTGATAATGGGGCTGGTGCTTCCATGACAACTCAGCTTTCTGGGGCCGTTGAGTCCAGTATGTCACACATTCGGGCGCAGAGGCCCCCAAAAGCAGAGTTGTTATCCGCCAGTCTAGAAAGATTGCCGGTACGTTGCTACCGACACCATGATTTCCAGACCGGCAGACTTGTAATGACGACCAATGACTGTACCTAATGGTGGTCTTTTAAGATGAATTTTCTTCCATTGTTTCTTTCAGTCTTCATAGGCTATTGTAAAACGCAATGTCGGGGAGGGTGTAGGGTTGAGGAAAGTGGGACCCAGGAATGGGCTTTGTATAGGGGGAGAGAGAGCGAGGGTGGGTCTTGGGTCTATGGGTAATGGGGACAAGTGGAGGTGAGGATGCAGAGGAGATGGAACATAATGACACTACTTTGTTAGTTCACTTTGATGCCTGGCAGTACAATTTCAATCATTGACAACAGCACAGTTTGGCTCCATGGCTAACCATGACTGGAAATAGACAAATTATTTCAGGAAGACTTGCTGGAAAAAGAGTATTTTTGCAATGATTTTTTATTTGTTGCATCAAATAATACAATAGAAGTAGGCATAAAGATATCAAAGTCACAGAATAAAACAGCTCCTTATATATTGTCAATAACTTCCATATACGAGACAACGGGCTTCATTATTATTTTGCCGGCCCTGTAAGAACAGTACTGGTAAGCTTGCCGGTACCGTTGTTTCTGGACCGGCAAACTACGAGTATTGCGAGTGGGTGCCTTTTAGCCCGCCAGGTCTGACCTGGCATGCAGAATGGCACCCACTCGCAGACCTTGACGGATGCACCGGTACCATTCATGAATGGTGCCGGTGCATCCGTCCTCCTCAATGGAACTCAATGGGAATGGGGAGTAATATTTTCTGTTGCCTGTGAATGGGCAATTACCGGGTCCGACAGGGCTGTGATGCCCTGGTAATGGCCCATTCCAGGGCGCTGGAAAATCCACGACTCCAGTGGCAGCTGTGCTGGTATTTACCAGCATGGCTACTGCCAAGGTCATAATGACCCCAATGTATATCTCCATCTCTTTGCGCTCTTCCTCACTTTGTATACAATCAGCTAATGAAAACTTCATAAAAATACACAGTACATTTTTACAATGGTAAATATGAGTGAACCTTGTCGACTCTTTGGCTGCTTTGCTGCACAATTCACATACAACTCGCTCCAACAATATATGTCATTACCCCCTCTTCCCCACATCGTATACATAAGTAGGATCAATTGAAGCAAACATAGCCGTCCCCAGTGGTATAACAAAAATGCTCTATCATACAAAATCGTGTACTTTCTGTAACTGTGTCACCATTAAGCTTATCTTATCAGACAATTAATTCATTAATGTGTACTCCATTGTCATTCATAGCGAATTAATTAAGTGGCATTTCACCCATCATGTATTTCTTTGAGCATTGTGAAAGAGCTCAACCTACATTCAAATAAAATAACATAACAAACATTCACATTCAAATAAAATAACAATTGTTTAAAAATTGTTTACAAATGTGTTGCTCGATTGCTCTTCTGCGTGAATAATTGCACAATAAAAGCAACAATAAAGTCAAACAATGTATTCCTGCACTCAGTTCTAGTTTGGAGATTCACAAGCTCTGCGGAATGCAAGGCACTTTCCTCACCAGCAGTTATGGCACTTCTCCAACCAATGATTGAAATGTACACTTTCTCAAAAATATCCAGCATACACCCCACATGTGGCACAGAACAAAACCTAGCATCCGTTCCCCAGAGTACAGAAAACGACGCCATAAGACGTACATAAGAAAAAAGGGAGCAAACAAAAATATCTAATCCCCTCCCAAAACGAGTATATTTCCACATACTGCATAACCATAAAAATATTAACTCGTTTTTATATAGCGCTACAAACCTGCAGGTATCTAAGCACTGCAATAACAGTTGTTATCATCCAACCGTGTGGTACTCCGAAGGATGAAAGGCTGAGTTGGCCCTGCAGGCTATGTACGGATGTCAGAAAGAGCACTCAACTCGCTGTGCTATCTGACCACAAAAAATGGATCATGCCAAACATTCCGCATAACACAACAATGTCATTCACCTTCCAAAAGCATTATTTCTCACAAAACATGCAATTCTGAAACTTAAATTCCTCCATGAAAAAAAGTTGTGAAATGATGCTTCTCCTGTATATTCCATTAATGTTACCCTGAATATGATTTCAATCTATATTATATTTTTGAAATGTAACTTTCTAAAGTCTCCACGCAAAATGTCAAGTATAAGTGCCATCTACAATTATGTCCCTCTCCCCTAGATATTATTGACATTAAGAAAATTGTTAGACTCCCACCACACACCAAGCATTTAGTCAAAAGACAACCTGCTAACCTCTTGCATGCCTTGCCTGAACTAGACATAGCTTCAGCATGACTCAACATAAGACTAAAGAAAAGAAATATCAAGACTGAAGGAAACAGGGCTACTTTACCACATTTAATTCAAAAGCATGATTTTTAAATACTTAAATCTCTTGATCCCTAATGTTCTTTTTCAATGAATAGGGCAACTAATATTAGTGGCATGGGGTAATGCCCAGTGCCTTCTTTCCATATATGTGGTCAATTTGTGAATAATTTGTATTGTATCTTTAGCAGATCCATATCATGTCTGACAGCTTTAACACGGTACTGTTCCCACCTATGCACTCTCCTCATAACTGCACATAGAACATTGCAGTCTGGGGGGCCGTGGCTAAGCTCTGAAGAAGATGGCAGCTTGAGTGAGCCGCTCCACCTCAACTCAAAAATATATCATTAAGTGAATGTTGATAACTTTTTTATTTTTTATTAATTACTTACCTTCGAGTTCTGCCAAGGTTCTGCGCTTTATGCAAGCCTCCGGTACTGATCGGTCTGTGGGAGTCGTGTTGTCTCCGGGCGCGGAGCTCTCGAGGTCGGCCCCGTGTATGGCGCTGGGTGCGTGCCTCCCCTCATGAGGAGAGGTGCAGCGTCACATTCCAGGTGACGCGCCGGCTTCGGGCCGATGCAACGTTATTGTATAAATTTGTCTCCGGCGCCACCTGTGGCCATTATAATATAGCAGCTTTAAGGAAAAAAAAAGGAAAGAAAAAGAAAAGAACAAAAGAGGATTGGATAGAAGAGGATAAATAATAAAATTATATATATATATATATATATATATATATATATATATATATATATATATATATATATATATTATACACAGAAGACGAGCTATAAACCCCTCCACTATAAAGAGCTAATGTGGAGGTGAGGGGAGGAGAAGCAGAAGAAAAGAAGAAAAAGAGAAGGGAAAGAAGAAGCAAGAGGTGGACACTGTGACAAAAGAAGAAAAGTTAAGAAGGTGGGAGGTGCAAGAGGGGAAGGGCAGTAGAGAAGAAGAAAGAGAGCTACAACTAACTAAAGAGAGGAATGAGGGAGGGAAGAGTGTAAAAATGTTTTAAGCCAGCAGTATAAACATCACCCTCCCTCTGTGTTTTAGCTGATAAGGTCTAGGTAGTGAAGCCAACAATATTGACTCATGAAAGGCAATTAATATATATCAATATGTGGCTCTTTCCTTGAGTGCACCCAAAAAATTCATATAGTTTGGGACATTAGCACATAATCCCTCTGCCTCATCACAGGCTACATAACTGCTGTCATCGGTGCACTACTGCCTCAACGCTATATCTGCTGGCTCCGATTCTTGTTACCTAATATATCAACCTAATCTCAACTAGCTAAAGTGGTGGGAAAGATCATAGTTATACCACCCCGTCCCACCTCAGCAACATCAAGATACGCTTTATTACTCGCGATCTGCTCCTTACTATTCTCTGTCAGGTAATTTCAACCCCTTATTGTTTAAGCTTTACAGAATACATAATATGGAAGTAGTAATTGCAGATTGCAAGAAGCTATAGAACCTAAAATAGATGCCACTATAACTCAAAGAGGTGTTCAACCATTGTCAGCAAATCTAACACAACATTGACCTACATTGTTCTACGAATACATATCTCTCTGAACTGCGCACCATTTATCGAGACTACAAATATAAAACTGCAACAATTGGATGAAAGATGGCTGGGATTTGACAACAGAATGGAAGAAGTAGAGAGGAGAGTGGGAGTCGTGGAAGACCTATCCCCCAGAGTTGTGAAATTGGAGAAATCCATTAAAGAGCTCCAAAAACATAATGAAGATTTAGAAAACAGCAGCAGGCGCAATAACCTACGCATCTCAAGCTTACCGGATGGCTCTGAAGGCTCAAACCCCATTGTGTTTCGACAAAAGTTTCTACCTGGCATCCTACATCTACCCTTGGAAACTGTACTTAATATACAGTGCGCTCACAGAATTGGTCAACCCACGGCTCACACTGCATCTCGTCCATTACCCAGAACACTCATATACCTCTTGGAATACTCTCAGCTTCAGCTCATTATAACTTCTGCCAAGGAACGCAAGTCCCTCATGTGGCATGGAAACAAGATATTCATCTCTCAAGACGTGGCCAGTAGTAAAGCCCAACGCAGAAAAGTTTTCTTGTCCTTTCGTCCTGCTCTAAAGCAGCTTAATATCCGCTATGGGTTATATCACCCTTGCTCATTTAAAGTTACCCATGAAGGTCGCACAGCTGCGTTTGATGATCCAACTGATCTTAGAACCTTTATTCAATCCATTAAAGGCGTGTCACGACCCTTACCCCGATGCCCCCCTGGCCTACCCATGGGTCAGGGGGAGCCTTGACCCCAGTCTCCTCTAAATCCCAACTGAGGCCTTCTTGGGGCCAGGCTCATACTTAATAATGAGTTTGTGCTTGGGAACTACTTTTTGTTACTGTCATTCAATGTGGAAGCATCCACAGAATCAGGCTTCTTTGAACCTGGCTTGCAGAAGGATGGTTTGGGTGTGGCACCTTGGAACTCTTTTACCTGGACTTCTTTCTTGAAGCTATTTAAACCACGCCCGACTGGACTGACACGCTTCACGTTAGTTTGCAATACTGCAACGTGACGCTAACCGCGTTCAGCTTCAGCCACGAACCTCGGATAAACAGCATCTGCAGAAAAAGAATGAAGACATTGTTAGAAAAGGTTGCAGCTTACCTGAATTCCATCATTAGCGATTCTCAGCTCTTCCGACCGGCATCCTGGAACCAGCGCTCCTTCGGATCGACGGACCTGCAGAAAGAGAAAGACAAGGCTTTAGACATTTTACACAGTTAACGAACTCTGCCAAAAGGCTTACCTTCCCTCTCGCACTTCATTCCGCAACATCTCTGGAATACTACACTCCGGCGGAGCACCGCGACCTGTGAAGACAAAAGATAACAGGTTAGCAAAGGCAAGGCATTTTAGCGCTGCGTTAAGCACCAACTCACCGCGTCTAGGCACTTCAAAAACACTATTACTTACCAGCGAACCCCGAATCCAATCTTCGCCATGAATTGGACTTCCACGTACCTAAGGAAGAGAAAAAAGACATTGTTAATTCCAGAAAGGCATGCTGGGACAGCAAAATATCATAGCAATAAGACCTACCTGAAAGACTCACGTCGGGCCGGCATCAGTGAAGTAACTCGATCGCCATTGCCCGCAAAGCACCACACGCCCCTGCCAAGACAGCAGAACAGAGAACCCGCCAACATCAAGAACAAGGTGAGAGGAAGCCCAGAGGGACCGCAGACATAGCGGGTGGTGCGAGGCTGTTAATCCCAGTTACCCGGTCCTAAACATTGTTTACCTGTATTTCTGGCAGGATTCTTCCGCTGGTCACTACTGGGCATCGCAGGGAGGGATACCTGGACATCGATTGCTGGGTGGCGCCCCCGTGGAACCAGGTAAGCATAAGAGAACGCAAAGCCTCCGAATTAAAATCCACCTGGGCGCCATGAAAACCTCAGAACTAGACCAATTGGCCCATCTGATAGGAGAATTACGTGCCGAGGTTCAATCTGCCCGTCAGGAGACTAATGCTCTCCGAAGAGATTTAATTGTGACTAAGGAGCGCACAGAAGACCTTAGCAGACAATACTTGCAATCACAGGCAGGCCAGATACCTCTGCCAACGATGCAGAACCCTACACTGCCTTCCACTTCTTAAACTCCGGTGCATATTACTCTACCAGGAGCAGTTCCTTTAGCCCCACCGGAACAATTTACAGGTGATCCACGGAAATATGCCTCTTTCATGACTCAATGCCGCCTTCACTTTCTTTGCAGGCCAGGAGCATTTCCAAATGACCAAGTTCGGGTGGCCTTTGTTCTATTGTATTTGAGCGGTAGCGCAGCAGATTGGTCAGTACCATTAGTGACCCATGATGATCCTATATTACATGACTTTGGGGGATTTCAGAGGGAGATGGAGAAGCTGTTTGCCTGTCACACTCGAGAACAAGCAGTGGACAATGAACTCCTTTCCCTCCGACAGGGAAATCAGGATTTGGTAATGTACATCCCAAATTTCAACAGACTGGTCGCTGAAGCGAGATGGCCTGAAAACAAGATAACCACGTTGTTTCATCGGGGGTTAAGGGGAGAGTTAAAAGACGTTCTAGCTCAAGTAGTGGACCCCCCTCGAGACTGTTCGGAGTTCATAAACTTAGTCGTGCAATTAGATCATCGGCTGCAAGACCGAAAAGCAGATCGCTCCAAAATGGATCCACGGGCAGTGTATGCTCGGTCAAGAGACAATGTAACTCGTGCACTGGAAAACCCTGTGGAGCCCATGCAACTTGGGGGAGTGCGACCCCCGTTAACCAAACAAGAGCGAGACAAAAGAAGGCAGCAAAAACTATGCCTGTACCGTGGAAAATCAGGACACTTTCTGAAGGACTGCCCAGTAAAACCCCCTAGGAAGGTCATCGGGGCCACTGAGAAAGATGAGGAAAAAGAACCTAAGTCGGAAAACTACCCAGCTTGACAAACGTAGATGTCAGTTTCTCGAGTGAGAGAAATGAGCCACCGACCTCAGACATTGCAATACCAGTGATCCTAATCAACAACCAACGATCCTCAAGAATGCATGCCATTGATGCTTACATCGACAGTGGGGCAGTTGGAAATTATATTGATCAGGATCTGGTTGCAGAGACGGGACTTCCCTTATGTTCCAAGCCGACTACTGATAAGGTGACTACAGTTGATGGAACTGAAATTGCTTCCGGACCCGTTACCCAATGCACAGCTGAAATAACATTGCTGTGTCAGGATGGGCGTAGAGAACTCATTTCGTTTGACATCATCAAAGCGCCTCAATTTTGGCTTATACTAGGGATGCCATGGTAAGTTGCTCATAATCCTTTGATTAACTGGCGAGACAGGAAATTAACCTTCTTCAGTGACTGTTCTCTAACCTGTTATTCCCAAGAACAGAAGACAGCTTGCAGTAGTTCAACAACTCCCCGAACAACGACATCTGTCTTGCGTGCAATCAGTAATCTGCCTGAGGAATACCGTGATTTCCAGGATGTATTCCAGAAGGACCAGGCAAATACCCTGCCACCCCACAGGCCCTATGACTGTCAAATGACCTTGTCCCTGGTGCCCAAGTCCCCTGTGGGAGAATCTATGCTGTAACTGAACCCGAAAACCTTCACCTGAAGTCCTATTTAGACCTATACCTTGCAAACAGATTCATCCGTCCGTCGAAGTCCCCTGCAGCCAGTCCTTTGTTCTTCGTACCGAAAAAAGAAGGGGACTTAAGGACCTGTATTGGCTACCGCGCATTGAACCAGATCACTGTAAAGAACCGTTACCCTTTGCCACTCATTCCGGAAATGCTGGACCAGGTCAAAGATGCTCAAATTTACACCAAATTGGACCTGTGGGGAGCATATCACCTGGTTCGGGTCAGAAGCGGTGACGAATGGAAAACTGCTTTCCGGACTAAATATGGTTTGTTCGAATATCAAGTCATGACCTTTGGGTTATGCAACGCGCCGGCAGCATTCCAATACTTCATGAATGATGTCCTGAGAGAGCTAATTGATGTCTGCGCCTTAGTGTACATTGATGACATCCTGGTGTACTCAACTTCCAAACAAGACCATGTCAAACATGTCGGTTCAGTCCTCGCCAAACTCAGTGAACATCGTTTATTTGCCAAGATGGAAAAGCGCCATTTTCACGTAACTGAAGTAGAGTTTCTAGGCTTCATTCTTACTCCAGGAGGCATCAAGATGGACCTGCACAAAGTCGACGCCGTTCTGAAATGGCCATCACCAACGTCTGTAAAAGGAGTACAAAGCATGTTAGACTTTGCAAACTTTTATCGCCGGTTTATACCAGATTTCTCCCAAGTCGTACACCCAATCACTGCATTACTGTGAGAAAATAACAAAATATTCACCTAACTGAAGACGCAGAAAAGGCTTTTCAGGAACTAAAAAAAAGGTTCACCTCAGCACCAATCCTGTGACATCCACGTCCAGACCTCCCATACATCGTGCAAACAGACGCTTCCAGTATAGCAATGGGAGCTGTCCTCTCTCAAAAGGATCCCGAAACTGGCCAACTACATCCTGTGGCCTTCTGGTCAAAGAAGTTCTCACCCCCAGAAAGAAATTATGCAATAACAGACAAAGAACTCTTGGCAATCAAGTCCACCTTTAAAGCCTGGCGTCACTACCTTCTGGGAGCCAGACACACCATTACAGTAATCACAGACCATCGAAACCTGCAATATCTTAAGACAGCCAAAACCCAATCTTCACACCAGTTGCGATGGGCTCTTTTCTTCGTTGAATATGATTTTGTCATAACGTTTCGACCCAGCGTCCAGAATGGAAAGGCTTACGCACTTTCTTGTACTGACACTAATGACTTGGTTTATTTGGCTCCAGATCCAGTTCCCATCATACCAGTAGACAAGCTCTTAGGCCTTACTACTGCCTTAACCCACACAGAACTGAAAAAAAGAAATTCAACAGAGCATGAATCCGGATGTCTACCTTGCGTGGCAAGCGCAAGGAGAACAGTATTCCGTCCAAGACCAATTACCATTCTTCAAGAATCAGTTATACATACCCACCAATAACTTACAACAACAGGTTAGTTCAAGTTACCATGACTCCCTAATCGAGGGACACCCCGGAATTACCAAAACCTTAGCCAAGGTTAAACAGAACTTCTGGTGGCCTACCTGGCGAAGAGATATCATCCAATACATTCAGTCTTGTGGAGTCTGCGCACAGAATAAATCGCAAAAACACAAACCACCTGGCCTTCTGAAACCTTTGGACATTCCTCCAGCACCATGGCACACTCTTTCCCTCGATTTCATCACTGAGCTACCTACCAGTCAAGCGTTTAACACCATTCTTGTGGTTGTCGACCTATTCTCAAAAATGGCCCACTTTATTCCACTCAAGTGTCTTCCAGATGCATCCACGTTAGCCAAGGTATTTCTGGACAATATTGTTAAATTACATGGCTTTCCGTCAGTCCTGATCTCCGATCGAGGTAGTCAGTTTGTTTCTAATTTTTGGAGAAAGTTCTGTGCTATGGCACAAATTGACGTTCGACTATCCACTAGCCATCACCCTCAAACAAACGGCCAGACCGAAAGGACCAACCAGACCCTAGAGCAGTATCTGTGGTGTATGTTACATCACGAGTTAAGAGACTGGAAAGACTTGCTATGGATAGCCGAGTACGCTTATAACAACTCATTACATTCCAGCACGGAACAAACGCCCTTTTATACTCTTTATGGCAGACACCCACGTACCTCGGAATTGGACCTCCCAACCAGATTAGAAATGCCCGCGGTAGTAACCCTTCACACCAACATCACTCAAGCTTTTAAAAAGGCCAAAGAACATCTACCGCACGCCAAAGACAAACAAAAACAATTCGCCGACCAACACAGGACTACGGCCCCCACTTATCAAGTAGGAGACAAGGTCTGGTTAGCCACCAGATTTATGCCCATCAAAGGAACCCGGACCTTTCAACATAAGTATGTGGGTCCCTATACTATCAAGGCAATTATCAATCCAGCGGCTGTCAAATTAGATTTGCCACCCAATCTACGTATCCACCCAGTATTCGATGTGTCCCTGGTAAAACCGATGCAACCTGGCACACGTATTGGAACAGCACCTAAACCCATTCTTGTCGACGGGGAACCAGAATTTGAAATTAAAGGTATACTGGATTCTATGTACTCTAGGGGCAAGCTATACTATCTAATAGATTTGAGGGTTTTGGACGCCAAGATAGATCCTGGAAACCCAGCGAAAATGTTCACGCACCACGTCTAATCAAAAGGTACCATCGAAACTTCCCGACTAAACCTGGACCGGACAGAAGGAACACCTTGAGAGGGGCCTTGGGGGGGAGTGCTGTTACGACTCTTACCCCGAAGCCCCCCTGGCCTACCCATGAGCCAGGGGGAGCCTTGACCCCAGTCTCCTCTAAATCCCAACCAAGGCCTTCTTGGGGCCAGTCCTGGTGCCTTTGGCGCCAGGCTCTTACTTAATAATGAGTTTGTGCTTGGGAACTACTTTTTGTTACTGTCATTCAATGTGGAAGCATCCACAGAATCAGGCTTCTTGGAACCTGGCTTGCAGAAGGATGGTTTGGGTGTGGCACCTTGGAACTCTTTTACCTGGACTTCTTTCTTGAAGCTATTTAGACCACGCCCAACTGGACTGACACGCGTCGCGTTAGTTTGCAATACTGCAACGTGACACTCACCGCGTTAAGCTTCAGCCACGAACCTCGGATAAACAGCATCTGCAGAAAAAGAAAGAAGACATTGTTAGAAAAGGTTGCAGCTTACCTGAATTCCATCATTAGCGGTTCTCAGCTCTTCCGACCGGCATCCTGGAACCAGCGCTCCTTCGGATCGACGGACCTGCAGAAAGGGAAAGACAAGTCTTTAGACATTTTACACAGTTAACGAACTCCGCCAAAAGGCTTACCTTCCCTCTCGCACTTAATTCTGCAACATCTCTGGAATAATACACTCTGGCGGAGCACCGCGATCTGTGAAGACAAAAGGTAACAGGTTAGCAAAAGCAAGGCACCTTTGCGCTGCGTTAAGCGCCAACTCGCCGCGTCTAGGCACTCCAAAACGCTAATACTTATCAGCGAACCCCGAATCCAATCTTCGCCACAAATTGGACTTCCACGTACCTAAGGAAGAGGAAAAAGACATTGTTAATTCCAGAAAGGCATGCTAGGACACCAAAACATCATAGCAATAAGACCTACCTAAAAGACTCACTTTGGGCCGCATCAGTGAAGTAACTCGATCGCCATTGCCCGCAAAGCACCACGTGCCCCTGCCGAGACAGCAGACATAACGGGTGGTGGGAGGCTGTTAATCCCAGTTACCCGGTCCTAAACATTGTTTACCTGTATTTCTGGCAGGATTCTTCCGCTGGTCACTACTGGGCATCGCATGGAGGGATACCTGGACACTGATTGCTGGGTGGCCCCCCGTGGGACCAGGTGAGCGTAACAGGCGAAGGCATGGACACATCCTCTCCAGCAAGTACTTCAACCTCATCTGTAACCTGAGAATTTGGCCTTATAACGTGTACTGATTTTTGTTTTCTCTTGTTTTATTTTTCTTGTCTCGTGTCCTCTTTACTTGATACTATTCACTTAATGCAATCTATATCTAATCACTCTAACAAATTGAGGCGGGTGCCCTCGTAGCGTCCGTCTTCCACCGTGGTCGCTCTTTTTCCTTTTTGGCATTCCAGTAGGTGTTACCTATCCTCATTACATTCTTCTCTCCTGTTCATTTTCCCATGTCCTGTTTGATCTCTAAAGTAATTCTTAGCCTACTGCATATACTTTTGCAGTCTATGATCGAAGTCCCTTCCCCTATCCCTTATCCCCTATGTGTTGTTCTTCTGTATCACTCTTTGGGTATATATGTCTTAAGCAACATCATTGTTAATCTGACATTGATATGGTACTACAGCTATTTAATGCATGTCTATCTTCTTGCATATGATTAAACAATTTTTAAGTGTATTACATGGAACATCAAAGGATGTAAGAATCCCATTAAGAGATGTAAAATCCTATCTCACCTAAATACATTCAAGCCATTGGTAGCATGTTCACAGCAAACTCACTTATCAAACAAAGAAACAATGAAGCTCAAATCCCTTTGGGTAAAAGAGGTTATTTCTAGTCCTTTTTAGATCGAAAATCCAGTTGTATATTTAAAAATAACAACACCCATTAGTCCTTTGTGAATTGTATTGCCGAAACTGGACTAATTGATACCTGGAGACTTTCCCATCCCACACAAATAGATGATACCTTCCATTCACCCTGCACAATACTTTATCACGTCTGGATTATATCTTTGCAATCAAAACCCTTTCTGGCTCCATTGTTGATTCTAAAATCTCCAAAATTATTATATCAGATCATGCTCCGGTAATTACATCCTTTTGTTTATCCGATACTAATAAAACTGCTAGCCGATGGAAACTTAATAATTTTCTCCTACAGGATCCAGAGTTTACTCAATCCATTTAATTATGTATCCAACAATATTTCACAAACAACCTAGATGGTGACACATCAGTTGTAAACAACTAGGATGCGTTTAAGGCTTCTCTAAGAGGTCACATTATGGCCCTCTCAGGTAAGAACAAAAAACTTAGAAAAAAAGCATTTGGACGACCTCTATTCTCAACTTATCCAAGCTGAACAATGTTATTATAGACACTCTACCATGACCAATCTCCAACAGGTCATGGCGCTACGTTTCAAAATCAATAAAGAAGTTACAGAACTAGCAGTGGGGATGATAAATATAAAACAAAAATATATCAGACATCAAATAAAGCTGTCAGAATGCTTGCCTCCTATTTAAAAACTAGAAAAGAAAAGTTTTACATATCCCATGTAAAGGATGCTCAAGGCATATCGCACTATCGATCCAAAGATATACTTATATGCTTTAGGAAGTTCTATGCTGATCTTTATACCCCAGAATTTCCTATTCCTAATGATAACATAGAATTCTTTTTTAACAACATTAGTCGAGCAACATACCCTCAAATTGACCTGTCCCACCTTGATAAGGAAATCACATCCTCAGAGATCATCAAAGCTATCAAGGGCTTGGGCAAATGGAAAGCTCCCGGTCCTGATGGACTTTCTACTGAATTCTATATAAATCTATACAACGTCCTAACTCCTAAACTTAAAACACTATTTTCATATTTCATATCTCAAAAATCATCATCTGGTTCATTCTCAGAAGCTCTACTGATTATATTCCCTAAACCTGACAAAGACCCTACAATTCCCAGCAATTATAGACCTATATCCCTCATAAATATTGAAAGCAAAATCTTTGTGAAAATATTAGCCAATAGAATTGAATCCTCACTCCCAGTTTTTGTTAAAGCAGACCAAACTGGATATGTGAAAGGACGTAACATATCCTCAAATGCTAGACTATTACTCAATGCCCTTAGCTTAGCAACTAAAGACAAAAAAGACAAACAAGGATATGCAGCCATCGCACTAGATGCGGAAAAAGCTTTTGACCGTGTTAATTGGAACTTTATGTTTCAAGCCCTTAAATGGCACGGTTTGGTGAAGCATTTATTTCCTTGGTCAAACTTCTATATTCATCCCCTAAATCCTCTATCTATCTAAATGGCCAAACATCCTCCTTCTTCCCTTTACTTAGAGGAACACGGCAAGGCTGTCCCATTTCACCTTTACTATATATTCTCTCTCTTGAACCTTTATTGGAATTAATACGATCCAATAAAAACATCCCGGGTATTTCGGCTGGCGCCTCATATACCAAAATAGCACTGTATGCTGATGATATCCTCATTCTTATCAAGAATCCCAAATGCCACCTACCAAATCTACTTGATGCATTAGCTAAGTTTGGTCAAGTATCAGAATATAAATTAAATAGAGAGAAATCAGAAATTATGCCCCTAAGCTCTTATTGTCTCAAACATGACATTGATATCTTTGGGCTTAAATGGTGTAGTACTTCTATAAAATGCCTTGGAATTTGATTTGCCCCTACAATCCAAGATACTGTTAATATTAATACAAAAATCATACTGGACACTCTTAAAGACCTAACTTCCAAATGGTCCCCCCTATATCTTTCTTGGTGGGGACGCTTAGATACTATTAAAATTATGCTGTCCCCTATTGTACTATACTACCTACAGCTTCTATCGGTTCCATTATCTCTTTCCTTTTTCAAATCTATATACTCTATTTTACTAAAACTTTTATGGGGAGAAGGAAAAAGTAAAAGAATTGCTTTAACCAAGCTTAAAGCTCCATATGAAAAGCGTGGTGTTAAATTCCCCAACTTCAAGCTATACCATTCTTCATTTCTACTAAAACAATCACGCCACTGGTTTTCTGATCCCGAAATTAATGATATTCCCACATGGTGTACTTTAGAAAAACATTCAGTCTCCCCTTATAATGTCACAGACCTCATTTACATATTTAAACATACATCTATGAATGTCCTAGATCCTATTAAGGCATCTATCTCAGCCCTACAAGCCTTTCTCTTCCATCATTTGAAAACCCCAAACAATTGTCTTTCCCCTTTAATATGGCATAACAAGAATATTGTTATTAACAGCAGGACCTTAAATCGTAAATCTTGAATTAAAAAAGGTGTTAGATTCATTCAACACATCATAGATGGCCTGTCAATCCTCACCTTTCAGCAAATGTTATCCAAATTTGACATTCCCAAAGCAGACCTCATATAGTATAATAAATTAATTAACTCCTGCCTAGATGCACTTAATCATTTTTCTAATGAGATCCTTTCTCCAGATCCCTTTAGACTGCTACAGCTTACCATGAGCAATGGTGTTAGGGCTTCAAAATTTTATAAAATGCTCACCACCTCAACATTTGATGCCTGTACTACTCGTCTGAAATGGGAACATGACATAGGTTACAGATTTGATGATCATATATGGTGCCGTTTGTTTGCTAAAATCAAAAATATATCTGTTTCTGCGAACATAACACAACATTATTTCTTCTTCATTCATAGAGCATTCATGACTCCTGCCAAACTAGCAAAGGCTAATCCAAACTATGATGCTAAATGTTGGACATGTGGTATAACCCCTGCTTCATATATGCATATGTTCTTTGAATGTTCATTCACTTTCAGATTTTGGAAAGGCATTTGGAGGATTATTAAGCTCATATTCTCTGTTAATATTCAGCTGTACTTTTTGAATGTTTTCCTAGGTAGTATAGCTTTAACAACTAATATCTCCCCGGACTCAGCCAAACTTTATGATTTATTGATCTGCACAGCCTTGAAATGCATTAAAGCCAATTGGAAAGATTTTCGATCTCTCTCCACCAGAGGATGGTGGAACTCTATTTGTAATTTACATAAAATAGAATTATGTATGGCTAATGAGTTGAATACAATCCCTAAATTCAATGCTAAATGGTCCTTTTTCATCCGCTATCTTAACTATTTCAATGTTACCGCACATGGTACCTGAATCTATATACCTACTTTGAATTCATTAGATATGGGCTGATGATCTCATCCATATGTTTGTAATATAGTATTATTATAACTGTAAAACAAATATAACTCTATACCCATCTTCCCCCTTACTCTCCTCCCTTTTGTTTTGTGTTCATTAGATGTTTGTCTACCAGTCTGTTTCCCCATCTTTCATTTTCCAACTCTCCCCAATTTATTCTTATTGCAGATTTGAAATAATAACTTATGTTCCATTTTCTATTGTTTCAATAACATAAGCTTCGAGAACTTTGCAAAATAATACAAATGGTTTATTGAATGTTTCATGCTTCATTAACTTCTTCGCTTGTTATTATGGTTATCCTATGTTTATTTGCAGTATTTAGTTCCTCTAGATGTCTGTAACTTGCGAACACATGTGCTATCATTATTAATCAAAATAACACAAAATTATTAAAATAAAAAAAAGAACATTGCAGTCTGCATGATAAAATGCGGTCTGGAGGACATCCTCATGAGTGGCAATGTCAGAAAAGATGTCACCCTACTTTTGAATATATCACTTTCTAGAGCAAATCCCTGCTGCTCTTCTATGATAGCACTTGTCAAAACCTCACCCAGTGTATTTTCCAATAATCTTGCATAGTTTTCTTTAAGAAATAATGAGGAAGTTGGGCAATATGAGACATACTTTTTTTTTACCATGCTCGTCTTTCAGAAAGACAGCACTTTGTAGATTGTTGCCTCTCCCATGTTTGTTGGGCTTTTCCGCCGAAATTCATATGAAGCAATTATATGAAATGCCAAGGATTTCAGTTTCTAACATATTTGTAAACTCATTTGGAAACCTGTTTGGGCCTGTTGCCTTTCTTTTTTATATATCTTGCAAAATATCACAAATCTGTTTATTCAGGGCTTCTGAGGTTTAACACATCATTTACCACCCGAATGGGTGAATCCATTGACCACGACAACGTAGGGCCTTTATTACCTTTAGGTACTTCATCTACATCCTTATGTTCAGTGCTATGTTATTCAACAGATTGGGTCGATTTTCAATGGTGGTTAGCTGCCATAACATTGTGTTTTTTTCATAGTGTTTCGGTGAGTTGTCCTGTGGTCTCAAATCGTAAGCTTCTCAAAGTGGTGTAGGGCTTGATTCATATTGTCTGCTATGAGTATTTGTATTTTTTGTATTTGTGCTTTTTTTAAATTTATTTTTTAGGCCTGGGATACCATTGAGTGTGCCAATGCTTTGAGGATGTATGAGAAAGAGTAACTTGCTGATGTGGGTGTCAAGTAATGAGACTAGGTAACAAATATAACAAGCACTAAGTTTTCACGCTTAATACCACAATCGTTAGTGTAATACATATTCACAAACCTTTTAGTATGTAGTTCAACAGTTTGTTTTCAATTAGAAATGTAATCAGCTTTCATAGTATTCGTTTATTTTGTATTCTGTTGGAGTGATTTCCCGTGTGGTTGCAGATCACACCTCCTCAAGGAGCTGTAGGGCTTGAAGCATTGTGCCAGCTATTTGTATTTGCATCTATTGAAGGTTGGGATATTATGTAATTTCCCAAGCTAAGGTACCTTTGCAATAGGTTGAGGATATATGTGAATGAGAAAAAAAGCTTGATGGGGGATGTTGCGATGTGATAAGAAATACCAGGGACATGGACTTGGCAACAGATATAAGTACAGTCCTGGTGCAACAATATATAGTATAAGACATATTTGCAAATGCATAGCTCAAACATAAGAGTGGGGCTGTGTGGCAAATTATGGTCTTGGGTCAGTTTAAGAGGATGGGCGAGAGAACCTCTTTGAATTTCAGAAGGTGGCGCTTAGGTCCAGTTTTTAACATGCAAAATATAGGGTTCTGTTGATTTCTGGTGGAGATAGTGGTGGGGTGAAATTAGTGAGAAGGAACAGAAGTGAGAGGAGGCAAGAATGGAGAGGTAATGGAGCAAATATAGATGGAGAAGGACAACAGGTGGAAGCAGGGGAGGTACATGCAGATGCGCTCGGTGAGGTGGGGCAGCCAATGAAGGAATTCAAAGTCAAGAAGAATGTGTTTAAAGAGTGAGCTATTTTGCATTGAAAGCAAAGCAGCAGGATGGCAATGTGCAGATATGGGGGAGGAAAAGGGTAACTTGAATTATATGAACATTAAAGGGTGAAACTTTGGTGAGGGGAGAAAAGGAGAAGATGGGGAGACAAAGGTGTAGACTTGATCAGTAATTGTGTTTTTTAAGCAAAGAATAGATATTATAGTTTTGGCTGAGTTGTGGGTGAGCAGGGGGTGCATCTTTCTGATGCCGAGGAGTTTGACTCTCATGGCTGTTGCAGTGGCCAGAATTGAATATTGGAGAGTAAGGTCACTGTCCAATAGGCCCCTGGGTGGGGGAGTGAGGATGTCTGGAAAGAAGTAAAGTGTGTTAGATTTTAGCATCAGGCAGCATATTGCCACCCAGTGACAGATGGCCATGAGGATGGAAAGGACACGAAGATCTGGGTGTCATTGGCAAAGTGGTGGTAGTGCAAGCTAAAGGAGGGCATGAGCTTAACAAGGGAAGTGGTTCAGAGCATTAAGAGGAGTGGGTCAAAGACTGAACCTTGGAGACTCCCTTACAAAGGGGGGCAGGGAAAGAGTGGTAAGAGTTCCAAGAGATGGAGAAGAAGTGGGAAGAGAAGTAAGATCATGCACATCTAAGAGAAGTGCCTTTAAATCCTGGGAAAAGAGGGTTTGGAAGAGGCAGGGTCAGAGGCTGCTGCAACACCAAATTTAAATTAGAAGAGAGATCTTAGAGCAGTGGCCGTGGCCCATGGTTAAACACTTTAAAACATAGGGGAGTCTTCTTTCCGTGGAACATTTGCTGATGAAACCAGATTGGGGGAGGTGTCACAGAGTAAGTGGTCATTGAGATTGCTGACAACCCTGTTAAAGACAACTCATTTGAGGATTTGATTTTGTAATGGTGAGTTTGAAGAGACACCAGTGTGTAGAAGGAGGCATTGTTGGGGTTTGCAGTTTTTTGTTGAACAATCATGATGGCAGTTCATATTTTATAGTTGGCAGGGAACATTCCAGTTGAATGAAGAGTGAGAGATTAAAGGTGTAGGAGAGTTGGGAGGAGGTGATGAGTGTAATATGTTTTATGGTTTAGGGTGAGAAAACCGGTGCACAGGATGGGTTTGCTAATCATCAGTAGGAGTTTAGTGGAGGAGCTGGGTCTTGCGTTGGATAGAGAAAAGAGGGAATGGGTGATAAGATATGGTACGTAGGATTGAAAAGGATGGGGCAATGGGAATGTTGGCCATGTGTCTTGTATCTTTGTGTATTTTATTAAGTAGGAGGCAAAGCCATCAGCTGATAGAAAGGAGTACAGGAAGTGTTTTTTTTCTGAGGGAAAACTTAGCTTAGAGGGCATGAGGAGCTTGCGAGGGTGGGCCTGGGGGATGATATGAGGGCTGTTTACTAAAATGATTTTGCCAAGTCAAGGGTAATAGTTAGGGCAAGGAGAACATATTTGCAGCCACTAAGGAGAGTTTGGCAGTGATCGTATGCCAGGAGTGTAAATGAGGCACATGGATGTCCTCAGTTGCTGGATGGATTAGTGGTCCATGATTGAGGGAAAGTGTGAAGTAGGTAACCGTTGTGTCTGTAAGCTAGGGGAAGTCTAACTCAATGTAGTGGAAAATCAGAGAAGTGAGGGCTTTGAGGGAAGACGTGAAATGGTCTAAATATTGAGATATGTTTGAACTTCCTCTTGGTAATAGGGAAGTGAGTAATCTATGAAGAAGAGATCAATAGAGCGGGCAAGGCTATGGGGGTTGTGCATATGAAGAAGAGATTGAGAGAGGTTATACTGGTCTTTGTAGGAAGGCTGTGTATATTTACAGACAGTGGACAGAAAGAGTGAGCCACGTTTCATGTGATGGGGCTTTTTTATGATGGAAAGTTTGAGATTGCATATCATAATTATAATTGTTCTTTTATAACACACATAATACCAGAGATTGGTTTCTAAGCGCAATATCGGGATTCGAACCTGTGTTGCACTGCATTGTCTTGCTTCCAAGGTGGCTTGAGTTTTGTGGATCTGTCATAATCCCCAACACTCTTGGGGAGATTCCGCTGACCAACCAGAGGAGGTTTATTACTCGGGACGTTTGGACACTATGTTAAAGGCACACCTTGCTTCCTTTTCTCTCTGAGATGTGAATGACTGTTAGGTGGAGTTACAGGGCCACACCACAATAGTGAAAAGTAACAACGTTTATGCTTTAGACATAAACACCTTGTTTTGAGTCTTTGATATACTGTTTTCCCTGTTGGTGGAATTTTCACTCCCTTCTTGTGGAATCTTTTAAGAACAACCTTGTTGAAACTGTTTTGGAGCCCTTTCATTATCTGTCCCTACTTCAATTAAAATAAACAGAACATCTTTATTGGAACACCTTTTCCAGTCACATCTCAACTTTCCTCTCTCCATACAAAAAAGGTAAACAAATGCAAACATTTGTGAAAACCTTTTCACCACCTTTCCCCTTAGTTTCCCACTGGTTGCATGGGCTGTGTGTCCCTTTAATGATGTGTTTATTGTGAGAGTTTAATTTTAAAATTATTCAAAACATTGTTAAACTGGATCTACTTTGGAGCATTTCAACTTCGGAGAAGGTGAAGATATTAACACAGACACAGTTAACATTTGTGCATGGCGAGTCTAACACCTCATTTGAGGATTGGAATATAATTGGGGAATAATGAAAGTGGTGTAGACTGTCTTGGGTTTCTAGATAATATTATTTTGTGATATGGTAGCACACAACCAATCAATAAACAACACTATGAGATGGAAACAGTAGTGGCAGCTGCAGGGGGTTGATTGTGATGGGCAGCAGGAGCAGGAAGACAATGCTGGAATTTCTGATCTACAGAGATGTGGCAGGGGGGTCAGAGAAGACAAATTATATGTGGCATGGTTTGGGGTGGAAGGAGGGCTGCAGAGGCATTAGGCTCGACAGGAGGTGGAACATGAGCCTGGAGCAACTGAAGAAGGAACATAAGCCTGTAGAGATGTGGCAGGTGGAAAAGGTAAAACAGGAGGATGTGGAGATGGAGGAGTTGGGACAACAGGTAGAACATGATTAGGCGGATGAGGGTCAAGTGGATGAGAGGAAGCACAAGGTTGAACACGTGGATGCAGTGCTTAAGCAGGAGCAGAAAGTGGAATTCAGAATCATAGGAGAGGGGCAGGTTGAGGGTCACAGTTATATAAACCTGTGAAGTCAAATGAATTGCAGGATGGGGAGGACAAGAGCAGGATGTGGCAACGAATAAGGAAGACCTGGAGGACAAATAGGAGCCATAGTAAAATGACGAGGAAGAGAAAGAGGTGGACAGGTTTTATACTGGTAACTCCATTCCTGTGGAAGGGGCAATGTGGAGAAAAGGATGGGACACAAATCAAGTCATTGCCGATCAATGTCCACATTGTGATTATCCTGTGGGTGGCAGTACCTTCCTCTGTTTGAGTGGAAAACACAGGCAGTGGAGAGACATGTGTGTGCAATCTATTTAACAATAGTCTGACTAAATGGTTATTGACATAAAGGAGTACAAGGATGAGTAATGTCTAACCCATCTACTTATTTCTTACACTTCTACAAACCAACAGTGATCCCAGTCATAAAAATGAAACGGGCACAATCAAGAGAAATACCTTGTTCATCTTTTGTGGTAAAGTGAACTGAGGGTGGGCTGTACTGTTAAGAGGTATGTGAATGTGATCACAGTAACGCACCATACAGCCATATAAAACAGTCCATACTAAATTAAAGTTCAATTAAGATTCTGTATACATATGTATACATTAATGAAACACACCAAAGGCAATATAACTATACTTGAAAAGCACAAACAAAAATCCACAACTGTGTAAAGAAAACATAACACGCAGAATGTAAATGATAGACACTTTGGGTAATGTAGCAGGGGTGGTGAAAGGCAATAAAAGGCAACAATATTACTCAAAGGATATGTATTGAGGAAAAAAGGTTAAACTGGGTGGCATATTGGTCTCTGAGGTCCCAAAAGAGCACAAGGCCTGTGAGCAGTGCCTTTTCAGTGTCATTTTTAAGGTGAGAAAATAGCTGGTTGCCATCTGCATTAGCATGTTGAGATCCAGACTTAGTCAGCATTTCTAATGTGCATCTCTGTAGAGATATGATCCAATGCTGAAGATCTGGATTCCTCTCAAATATGGACCAGATGTCTACGACCCTATCAGTCACCTGTGAAGGCAATGGGATGATCAGCACTTTCTGAGCATCCCTAATCCAATTCCCATTGCAAAGGTGCCTGTCTGGCTATGGTCTGCTCAACGCTGCCTGCCAGCGCTGGAATGGTGATTGGCCGGCACCAGCCTGCTGATCTTTCTGTGGTGTCTGCACAGCCACAGACATGACATGGGATCCCCTGTCAGCTCTGACATCTTGGGCTGAGCCCACCAGAGAGAAATTACTTTTTCTCTCACAAGTCCAAAGAAAACACAGGTAAAACGGGTTGTAGATTTAAAGTCTGGTGTGCCTCTCTTGTCCTGTTAGTGCCTAGTAAAGACTGAACAGAGTCTACGGTTTCTTTTTTAAATCCACACAGAGTTTGTAAAAATATCTGACAAGCTGTCAGATGTTTCAGTCACATCTAAATGGCCAACAAGTGTGTCAAGAGCGAGGTCCATTAGAAAGCTCCTGAAACATGGGTCAACATCCAACTCCTGGCTATGTCCTGCTTCAGAATTCTTGAGCTCCTTGATGTTGAACTGGTAAGGACATTCGCCTTGCACTGGTTCCTGATTTTGGAATAAGCCAAGGTTTTTTGACCTCATGGTTAGTTGCATGATCTGGTGAAAGGTCTGGCAGTGTAGTGAGCATGAATTGTCTTTGGCCTACATGTTACTTATTTTTGGTTAACTATTTAAGTGGTTCTCTCCTGGAGCTTTGGGATTGGAGGGGGTCTTGTGGGTGCTCCTTTGCCAAGGGCCATCTGTTTAAATAGTGTTACATTGGGCGAGAGCCCCATTAAAAACAATAGACATTGTCTTGTGTTGATTCTTTTATGATTGTAGTTTTCGTGGAACTAGTGGACAAAACATGTGCCATCCATTTTTTATTAGCATATATATATAGGTTTACAACACATGTATTGCCAAGTAGTATAATAATGGTGCACAATATAAATTACAATGGTGCAGATGGGCAATAATTACCTGTCATACTTTTTAATAGGAATTATATATTTTACTGTTGTGGTATGTTGAATGAATGGGGGGGATGGATGTTTGACATCATGGTTCTGGATGGTAGTTCCATCAAGGGAAATCTGCTAAGATTATAATTTTGTTATGATTTTGTGATAATTATTTGACTTAAATTCTATGTTCTGCCTTGCTCTACCGGACATCGAATTTGTCCATTTGTTGAATAAATTTAATATTGCAAAATGTCTTTGAATGGTTGTGTCCTCATTGATTTCTGTTTAATTGCTGCCCATATGAATTGTACATTGGTTGTTTTTTGTTGCCTCTGTCATTGTGATTCTCACTGAACCTATGTGTATTACTAAAAATGGTGGTATGTCCTCAGGCATTGTGTAAAAGATTTTCAATATGAGCCTGTTCCCCTTTTTGGAGTGGTATGGTACCTCGGATGTTCACCCGCTTCTCTGTCTGCCTCAACAGGGTTGCCCAGAGCAATGCATAGGTTAAGATTAATTCCAAACCTTCAAGCCATCACCTCTTTTGTTTTGTATAAGTCAGCCCGAGAGGTACGGGTATGCCCAGACGTGAGCCCCATGCCTACTGGACCTAGAGACCCAGGCTACTCCTCAATGATGAAGCCCAACAAGGCTGAAACATGTTTGGGGGTGCTTGTGGTCTCGTACAGAAGGGATGTGACCAAGCAGTTCAAGCTGGACTGCCCCTTTTGGCATGGTACCAAGCCTGATCTGCATATGGTCTTCCCCTTTTGTAATGGCTTGGCAGGCGAAGAACGACGGTCTGGATGGTTGCCCAGAGTAATGCAAGAAGTTAGGATTAATTCTAAACCTTCCAGCCATCACCTCCTTTTTTTGCAAGCCTCAATAGACTTGCCAGAATGGGATAGTCTCTCCATAACTGGAAAAAGTCTGCCTGACTTGGGACAGCAGCTGAAGGCAAGTCACTCAGTCCTAGCATTCCCCTTGGTTCTGAAACATCTCTATCCACCATCACCACAGTGGCTGCTGCACCCTCTCTCACAAGAATAAGAGCGTCAGGGGATTCCAGGTCAGAAATGGGAGTTACCACCCTCTAGCTGAGGAAGCCTCAGGGCTGCTGCCGGCAAGTGCTATCCCTGGTTTTTAGAATAGGCAAGGGCTTACGTTCTGCACCTGTTCCCTTTATAGGATGGTTCAGGACCTCTGCTCTATGCCTGCTCCACTGTCTGCCTCAAAGGAAGTGCCCGAGTGGAATGTGTCTCCTGTCCCTGCCAAAATTCAGTCTGCCTGATCTGGTACTCCATCCAGAAGACAACTCACTTAGTCCTGTCATGCCCATCAATCCTGCAACTACCTTTTCCATTATCTTAGGCTCCTTTTCTATACCAGTATTCAACCCTGAAATCACAGAAACTGGTGCTAATCTAATAGTCGCATCAGTGGCCACTGAACCCTTTCTTAGAATAGTAGATGCCTCAGAGCTTGTCAGGCTTGGACAGGGAGCTACCGGTTAGACTGTTCTCTTGCGCTCTCTGGCTGTGGAAGACTAAAGACCACAGCACCCAAATGCTTCCTTCTTTGCTGCTCTTGGAGCTTTTGTTCTAGTAACTGTCATGACTATATCTGGGCCAGGGAGGTAATTACCAGACAGACACCCTATTGGAATGGACACCTTGACTGCCCCACAGTGAAGGGAGGTTACACCCCTCCCACTAGTCCCTACCATTTCCAAAAAACAGTACCCCAGGGCATCAAACCTTCTTACCGGCAGGTTTGGTCTTAGGTTGTGCTGCCCTTCCTTCACCAGTTACCTGACAGATGTGAAACTAGCAGCAATGCCACTGGTACCTTTGCCACTTAGAGTTAGGGAATGTCCGACCACTCTCTAACCTACTAAGACTTCATCTGTGAAGATGCCCACACTGACTGTGGCCTCCTCTTCCAGGGGACCAACAGTCACAATGGTTACCCCAGCACAGTCTTGGCTTGGCCAATTCTTGCCCTAATCATGAACTATGGACATGAACTTTGAACGTTTGGACATGTATATTAATAATCAGGCCATTGGTCGCTGCCTGACCAAAGTAACTAGGCCAAGGTCAAAGGCCCTCACTCAGCAAGTCATGCTAGTTTAAGCTTGTATGAAGAATAAGGATGCTCACAAGTAATCAGATGTTGTCGTAGGGATGCGGCTCTAATGCCCATTGATGACCATCGGCTGGCTTGAAAGTGTAATATAATGCCACTAACAGGAATGGAAAGAAAGGAAGGCCTACCGGGTGATGGACACATCTACTGTTTTGGTGGCAGGTGGAAGTCCTAGTGCCAGTTTTTCACGATTATTCCCAGGTCAGTTGGCTGGTGTTCTAGCACAAAGAAAAGGAGTCCAGATGATGTTATATGTCAGTCAGGTGGGGACCTGTTACATGCAGGATGCTGTTGTCCTTCACTTGCCAGCCAATTAATAGATGTCTCTGTTGCCATCAGACAATATTGATGCTTGAGACAGGTTTCTCCGACACCAGATGAAAGATGACCAGATATGAAGTGACTCAAATAATTATATGGCAGCATCAGCCCTCTGACAACAGTATTGTTGATCTCCATGTGCTTCTCTTTTTGATAAGCAGCAGAGTTTGTAAATCAACTGTTGTCTTTTTTGGCTTAGAGTTAGTACGAGAAGAGTTCCCCATATGTCAACTGAGAAATGTTTAGAATCTTCATTCTTGGAACTTGGGCATCTGCCCCAACTGAACTGAATCCTCAATTCCAATGTTAAGGCTATTTTCATAATTCACAACAGTGTCAGTATCCAATTAATCTCTGACTGGACTAAATAACGGGATACAACCCCTATCTCTATGGTGAGCCTGATAGCAGGTATATAATACATGTCCTCTAAATGCAACCCTTGTGATTTAAATTGAATTGGGATACATTACAATATTACACAGAAATCCACAACAATCTTTGTTGGTGTTTATTTAAATGATCACTATACCTGTGACGAACATGATGGAAGGCAGATACTTTGCTTTCCTGTGAATGACACTCTTACAATTTATATTACACAAAGAGTGGTACCATGCTTTGAAACCATCAGTGGATAGGCATGCAACACGTTCTTTGGGAATTTTGAAAGGCTAGTTCAATATTTGACATAATTTCTGTGTCCCCCCTTTTGTTCCAGTTTTTCTTGTTCTTTCAATCATTTTTTCTGTTTCTTAGACGTCTATTTCTTTCTTGTTTTATTTTGTATATTCTGTAGAGGAAACATGCTGTGCTCTGCATGATACATTGAATTGAATTGCTTAGGAGGAACACCATTTTTGATGGATCCTCAATCTGTCCTCTACAACCAGGTTTTGTAATGCTCACCTGATTCCCGTAGAGGCGCTGGTCTTGACTGGGCGTATACCGTATCTTCAAAGGTGATGTGTAACACACGGCTGGCTCTTTGGGCTGGACCTCTGGGCACTGTATGTCTGGCTTGAAGGGTAAGATGTCTGCAGATAGAAAATGTGGGATTAATGAACTGGGTTATTGAATGTCTCTCTCTTCTTCCCTTTCTCTTCTCCTGTAGAACCCCAAAGGTTAACGCTCTCACCTTAGGTAAGTGAACGCCGTGCTCTCCATCTGCCTCGAGGCAGGGTGCTGTAACCAGTTTCTTCACTAGATAAGGGGAGCAGGCCTCTTGACTTCAGAGGACTGCTGTCCGTCGTTTACTGCACGAACGGTAAGTTTCGAGTAATTCTAATGTCTTTAAAGTCTTTAGTAATGATGTCTCTTGTTTTGCAGGGTTCCGGCGATGGCGGATGACGGGCTGAAGTGAGTTGAAGATGGAGCCCGTGTGATGAATAGAAGCGCCTGGAAGCACGTAAGTAAGCGCTTGTTGCCTGCTTCACGATGCGCTCTAACTGTCTTTTTATTTTGCAGGTACAAGTTCGGGGCGGCTGCAGGGTGCCGGAATACCCACTGGGTTAGATGTGGAAAGGAGTAATGGCACGTGAGTATTAAAGTTCCCCAATGTCTTTAAACGCACCTTGTTTTGTCTTTCAGATGCGGGATGCAGCGCCGAAGACCTCCGGAGCGTGCGAAGAGTTGGTAAGCTTTTGTCTTTCAGATGCCGGAATGCAGTGTGAAGACCTCCGGAGCGCACGAAGAGTAGGTAAGCCTTTGTCT
This sequence comes from Ambystoma mexicanum, assembly GCF_040938575.1. Lineage (NCBI taxonomy): Eukaryota > Metazoa > Chordata > Amphibia > Caudata > Ambystomatidae > Ambystoma > Ambystoma mexicanum. The sequence goes on along the minus strand of NC_090935.1, from coordinate 835,783,146 downwards.
TTCAGATGCCGGAATGCAGCGCGAGGCGTTGGTGACAGCCGATGGACCAGGTAAGTGAAGAGCTGTCACTGAAGACCGTAATGCTAACCTGTTCTTTCTTGTCTTTATAGGTGTTGCTGAAGACTGGATTCAGGATGGTAAGCCTTTTTCCTTAGGCCCAGGATCAGATGCAGAAGACACGATGAGCGTTCTGCTGCTGAGGATGCAGAATAACGCAAAGCAAGATTCATCCATCGGGTGTGGTTTAAATAGCCTCCTGTAGTGCTTAGGTGTCTCCTTCCACAGCCACGCCTAGGTAAGAAAAGAGTTCCTGCTTTCCAGAAGAGTTCCAGTGTTCTGAATCTAGGGAGTGGCTCCTGCCCCACCCAACAGGAAAAGTAGTTCCAAACAGAAGAGGATCAGAGACTCAACTGGCAGGCAAGTAAGCAGCATGGTCTGCTGCAGGTAAGTCCACCCAAGCATTATGAGCCCGGCGCTTCCAGCGCTGGGACTGGGCATATTTATGAGCCTGGTGCCACTGGCGCCAGGACTGGGTCCAAAAGGTCCCAATTGGGACTGGTTGGCACTCGGAACCTGGGTTATGGATCTGCTTCCAAGGGAGTTGGGAAAACCCTGACCTTTTGCAAGCAGAGATCATGACAGGTTTTGTTAACTGGCTTGTCACACTTTTGTTGCAGTAGATCATCCTTATGTGATGAGGAACACCTACAACATGCTTCCACCTTCAGGCCCAGATCTATTTCACTGCTCTACTCTAAGGATTTCATTTTCTCATACTAGAGTAAATGCTCTCCTATTTTCAGTTTTGTGAATTTCATGTATTTATAGTTCCCCAGAGAATGTTTTTCAACATTGGACATTCAACATGGAGTGGTCAAGTTCTGCCCATCCTGAATTGCTGTCATTCTCAACAGTGGTGCTCAGTAACTCAGATTTTTTTTATATTTCATATTTAGGGATGAGTTTCATGACCAGAAAAACTCTTGTGAGCTGACTAGCCTATGAGCTTCTCTGAATGTGATTTAACAAATAAATGAAGTAATAATTTGAGACATTCTGCTTTCTCTAGTGTTCTTCTATTAGATGGTCTTGATTCGATGAAATTAACAGTGATTTGTATCTCTTAATTAGGCCTGCATGAATTGCCCCACAATTAACTCAAATCACCAACATTGTTTGTGATTTGTCCAGTTCAAAGCTTAGACAAACCTTTTGAGAAGAAATTCCAAATGTTGACTTCATGGTGAAAAGGGGAACACATGGTTGCAGAGGCATACATGTCTTGCTGCAGGCAGGCTTGATGGATTTAGGGAAGCTTCATATGCAAGAAGACCTTTAGAGTAGGTGTAACATGAAGGGTGGGGTGAGACAGTGACTGACTGGGGCCCATTCACAGAGTGACATCCAGGGTTTGTTTTCCTTATGCACCACTGTATGAGAGATTCACTGATTTGGCATGGGTGAGCAACACAAGTACCATCAAAAGAGATTTTTGGGCAGTGGGTGACACAAAAGTTAGTGTATGTTTCTTGAAACAATGGGTGAGACATGTTTCATCCATTATCAACTGGGAGGAAGTGTGAAAGGCACGAGAAATCCCTAAGGGCAGCTTATTAGAGATTTACACTCCCCTGACACTCGCTGGGTGGGAGCAGCAAAAGTCCAGAGAAGCAGGTGATACATCAGGCAGTGTCCATCTTTTGATGTGAGTGGATCAGACACTGGGAGGGGTCCTGAGAGCAGCTAGTGGTCGAGGTATGATAGCCTCATTTTGTCAGGAAGGAACAGCATAAATTCAGGGAGGTGGGTGACATACAACACAATGTCCATATCTTTAAATGAGTGGACAAACCATGTGCCATCAGGTGAAACCTTGAAGAATAGTTTGGAGGAGCAGAAGAAGCCTGAGGGCCTCCTGTAAGAGGAGTACACTCACCCGGTTTACCCGTTTTTTCAGGAATGGAGCAGCAGTGATACAAGTAGGGGTGTGTAAGTGTCCTTTTCTTGCAGTGAGTGGATGAGACATGTGCTATAGGGTGACATCTCTGAGGATAAGCATGAGAAGCAATGAAACCCTAGAGGCAGCTTGTGAGAGGGGAAAGCAAAGCTGATTTTTTGCTTGGAGGGAGCTGCAGATATTTGGGATGTAGGTGAGACAACAGTCAGTGTCTGTCATTTGAAGTGAGTGAACATGACACATGCATTGGGTGACACCTGGGAAGAGGAACAGAAGGTGTTATGAAACCCTGAAGGCAGCTTGTGGGGCAATCATGCTTGCCTGATTTCACTGTTCAGGGAGAAGAAGATGAGGGAGCACACACATTTGGACATGCTTGAAAGAAAATGCCAGCACCTAAATGAGTGAGAGGCAGGGAGAAATGTTCTGCTGGTGGTCTTTTCAATCCACTATTTGTACTGTTGACGCCAAAAGTGCAGATGAACCATTGAAGGTATCATACAACACATATAACACCCCCCAACACAAATCACATATCCCAGTACAAGAAAATTCAAAGGTATTGCACCATGATTATGAGCATCCACTAATATCAACAGAGGAGTTTGATCTTTCAGTTTCATCTACTTTCTCAAGTGGATAAAGTGGAGTTGTGCAGGTAGTGTCTAATACATATCAGGGAAGAATAACAGACAGAGATCTTGAGCACTGGAAGGTAAATGAATGAACATCAAGGTGTTCTATATCTGTTGCTCTCTAATTGAACACACAGTAATGATGAGGAGATGTATCATCATCAAGGCACAGATTATGTTCCATCAGAGAGCTGATGAGAACAAGCATTGCTGTTGGAAATCAGCAATACTGATGTGGAAGACATGAATGACTACATACATTCAGAGGATAAAATGTTAATAGCAGCTCACCCCCATCTCTGCACATTCTATTTGAGAAACAATCTTCCTGTTTCACATCAAAAGCACATGACATCATTTAGTGGCATTAATAAAACCACCAGCACCACAACTCCCAGCATCATCAGACACACTTCAACTCTGCCTCTGTTGTATCCCACTACAAAAGGCAAATGGGTGGCAATACATTACAGAGAATAAACAGTAGCCACTTCTGACCACTTGCCCACACTGCAAATAAATGGTGTGTCGACGGAAGGTATGTATTATTATTATTATTTTTATTTTTTTTAAATGTTTATAACACGCTAAATCGCCAAAGGCCTCAAGGCGCATAATAAACAAAAGAGTACAAACAAAGAGGATCCAGAAGCTGATGAAGAGAGAAAGAGGGTACAATGAATCTGGGTTAAGGTTGAAGAGGCGTGTCTTAACTCCCCTCTTGAACTCAACGATGCCATTTCATAGGTGGCAAATGTATGCAATGACATTGTAAGAAGTCAAAGGAAGCAAGGTGCATCCCTGCCCATAACATCAGACCAGCATCATACCTCTACCAGTCTGCATATTTAAGTCTGTAAAAACTGCAGCTTTGTCATTGCTGGGACACCAAGCTGTAAGCCCTGTACCACAGTGGCACAGAAGATGCATTGTATCAGGGCAAAGTTATGGAAGTATGTCAACGAGGCCAACGTTATTACAAGTGCCATGGCAGACCACACCTAATCAATTCTAACCAAGCTACGTTGGCAATTGTTCTTGCACTATTATTTTGTGAAAAACACTGCACTGACTTCTGGAAATGTATGCTAAAAGCCGATGACCAGTTTAGAATTGTACAATTAGGTCATGGCTGCGCTAGAGTGGGTCCTACTGGGGGGTCTTCCCTTTCTCTCACAGCCAAGAGGGGCCCCGGAGTAAAGGGGGCAAGAGGTGCATGCAGTTTAGCACTTGTCATCATTGCGCATGTGCGAGTTCATGTGGTAGAAGCCACAGGGCAGGTGACATTTGATAGATTGCTTTTGAGCTTTATTGAACCTGAGTTGCACCGATGCTTGAGGTCTATTAGGTTACGTGTGATTTAAAGGAATACAAATAACACATTAATGAATGAAGAATAAAAACACATACATAACAGAAAATTAACTTCCCCACACTTCCAACCCCACCCTAAACCCCCCACACACCTTCTAACCATTTACCCCATCCCCCATATATTTATCTTTCTGTATTTTTTCGTTATTGTTGCATTCTTTATTTGTTTTTCATTATTATCACTGCACACCGTCTATTACTGGACCCTTCAGCTCTGGGAATGGATTTCCCAGGCACATCCATCCTCTAACCCTGAGTATGTCTCTCACTACTGCTCTATAAAGCTATTTATTTTAGCACCTGGTTTTCATTATAGACCTGCTTAGAACAATTAGAATACTTAGAATGAGGTATACAATCTCTCATATAGATTTCATTTGAAACATTCTGTCTTGATCAGCTTCCTAAAATCATGTGCATTCCTTTTTCTCTGCACAACTCCATGAGCTAAGAGTCTAATAGACCTCTAGAGGGGTAATGGGGTATGGGCCCTTACCCAAAGTGTCCTCAGCAAATATTATGAGAAAAGGTCATTGTCCTGCGATCATGACCCCTCCCTCAGTTAATAAGGCTTGTTGCAGATTATCAAACCTTGCACTACTGTTCTTTTTTTTCTACTACACCTGCCAAAATTGATGCCCCTTTTGGATGTACGTTTCAGTGAAGCACCTACCCACTCATAATGGGACTGGAACTGAGAACTGCTGAATTGTTGCATATTTGTAGTGTCCATCAAAAGCGTACGTTTACTAGTCCAATGTCAAAATCCTGTGCCAGACAATCCTCTCATCCTGGTTTTCAAGTTAATTGAACCCATTCTCTTTCGGTCCAGCTGTAGCATGCAATCAATTCGGTATCTGAAATACTTTGCAGTGCGCAAATGTTATCTTTTACTTTTCTGACGTTGTTTGTGTTCAATCTTTTCTCTGTGAGAATGGTTGGCAATCCCAGATACCATTATCCCACAGCGGTTTCGCAATGCAATGAATAGCATTTGCAACATCATATTTCCTTTAAATCTTTGGATATTAGCAAATGTAATTTCAAAGGCATCTTGGAGTGTCTTCATGTAACTGAATTAAATATAATTAAATTAAATTAAAGTAAATTAAATTACTCATTAGCAGTAACAACTTTAAGCCTTCAGAATGCATTTGAATTTAAAGAAAAGGATTTGAATACCTGGCTTAACAGCTCTAGTGTGCTACGAAATTAATTAGCATTATACACATCTGAGCTCTTTTCAAAGCATGCACAGATGGGATAACAAAACAAGAAAGATAAGGAGCTCTGAAAAACCTCTTCTTAAACTTACTAATTAAAAAACGTATTTGCTATTGTGAGCAACTGAACTAAAACAAGATTAGTTGTTGAAGAAGAAAGCGTTCGCATCTCACACAAGCATTAAGGATTTTCTGACAACACTATTTGACAGTGGGTCAACATGTTTTCACTGCAAATAAAGTGAAAAACGAGCCACAGTGTGACTGACTCTTAAAACAAATCTACCGATAGTAGTTTCTCATTCATATAGCACCTTTATCCCATTACTATGGCATCAATGCACTTGTGCTGTGAACTCTCTCGGGGAAACAAAGTCCAAGGTATGGGGAAATTGTCAGACGGATAAGAATGCATATGTCTATTTGGCCAAGATCAGGGGGATCATTACGACCGTGTCGGTAAGGGCTTAACGGCGCTGGTAATGGTGCCGGAGCCGTCAACCCCTTACCGCCCCATTACGTGTCTGCTTGCGGGACCCGCAAAAGGCGTCTGGTAAAACCAGGCGCCCTTAGCGGGTCCCGCTAGCAGACCACGGAGCTAACAACGGGCCTGTTATTAACGGGCCCGTTGTTAGCTCCCTCCCCATTTCCATGGAGCCCTATGGGGGCTCGAATGGGAATGGGGATGTACCGGGTACGGGTTCCTTGAATGAGGAATTACTGGGTCCTCCAAGGTTGAAATGGCCCAGTAATTCCTCATTCAAGGAACCCAGACCTGGTACCCAGTAAGGGGGTAACCATGCCGCAATTGCAAATCATAATGACCCCCAAGGAGTTGGAGTGCTGGCCGAGCTCCAGTAGGCTACCTATGGAGGTCAGGCATGTGGATGGGTGCTGAGGTGGTCAGGAGAGTGCACGAGTGCAAGAGACTCATTATACCTGTATCGACCCCTGTCGCTATATAGGCGCATGTCGCTATGTATGTCCCCAGCATCCTGTTCACATGCCTGGTCTAAGGCATAACAGATAACCACCATATCACACCACTACGCTTACTCTCTACTATACACCATCATTCAACTAGAACACAGCTATACCCCTGATAATTTGGCCTAGCTGTTCACATACAAATACGAACCCATGAACACATTATCACCCTAATAAAACGCAGCTAGCTGAGCACATTCCGGACTAGCTGTTCACATAGGCATTCCTTGGGCCTAACACAGCCAGAACCCAGTATGGGTGTCGACCCACCAGAATGCACACATACAACTGATATCTTCAACACCGCACCTATCGCTAGGAAGCAGCTACCATCCAACAACTACACCAGCTGCACACATATCCGGTGCACCCACGCACCATTCAACACTATCTCTCTCTACTAACTTGAACTATGGTTCCCGAGGGCGTTCAACCCACCAGTGCTTTGAGGTCAAACCAATGATATATAAAGCGCTATGTAAATGCCAAGTAACATAACATAACATGTTTCCAGCTAGACCGACATGTTGTCATAGGTTGTCGCTGCATTCTGAAGCATACTGGTGGCAGGGCGTGCCTCTGGCAGATGTCCACCAAAGTGGTGCATGAATACATACCTCGAGGCTCAGGTGGAGCTTTGTCTTTAATGTAGCTATGTGATCAGAATCTCTATATAATAGACAGGTTACCCTCATAAATGTGAGTGCAAAAGCAACATATTTACTATAAAGAAAATGTGTGGGTTTCTTCTTCCAGTTTTATCTGGAAATAGTTTTTACATCACATGTTTTTCTTTAATTTTATGTTTCTATTTATCTGATGCAGTTTTTAAAATATAGTTTGTCTGCACATCTCAGTTACATTTATTATACCAGAAAATGAACAGTCTTTGATTTGGAATCCGTATAGTTTTGAGACTGTGCAGTTGTTTTGAGGCAACCTTGTGCTATTTCCTGTCTCCTTTTGGACACATCTGTCCTGTTGAACTCTTCCATGGGCATACAACCATGAACACTAAAATGCTGAAGCATTCCACATCACACCCTGCCACATGCTTTTCTGGCCAACAGAACATCTTCCTCACTGTTAGAAAGTACATTAGTCCAGGTGTTAGAACAGTGCCATCACCTTGTGGCCCAGCAGCTTTTCAATATATAGCAGCTTCACAGTCAAGTCACTGCTAGTATGCTGATTATGCCCTAAAGGTACAACCAAGATCTGCAGTTCTCTTGTAAGAGCCCTCCCACATACCACTTTGCTCCACATTATGCTGATACTATTAACTTAATCTTTACCACACCTACTTTGCAGCATCTGTGCCTTATGCACCGCAGTATTGTTAACCTACTTTCAGCATATACAGTCTAATCGTTTTTTTGGCCATGCTCATCTTGACCTATTGTCTGCTGTAATGTTAAGCGACCCCTAGCCAATCTAGATAAATTGTACCTGCTGCCTCTGCACATTCTGTTTTACAAACTTCACCACCAATCTAGATTGTATCACTGCAAGCACTAACTGGTTCATAATGCACCTAGCCTAGCTGCTGAGTGCTTTTTCCAGACATGTACCCATTTTTTAACACTAGCGTGTCCAACCTGTGTATCTCCAGGTCGGTACTCTACTTAGTACTTATAGTTACCCTATCCCTCATAAAATTAGCAAACATTTTACCACATCACACAACTACTTCCATAAGGATGCCGCTCACTCATAACCCCCGCATTACATGCTCTATGAGTGTAGTACTTCTGCAGGCAGAATCTATCAAACCCACAACATTCTTGCCACCATGCCTAAAAGACACCATCAGCCTCACACAGAAGCCCCACCCACCCGTCCTCAACCACTGTCCACTCTCCCCTTCTCATTGGATTCAGCTCTATGCTACTAGACTCACTCCCAACCAACCTTTTTCTACAAGCCTCAGCAACCTTAGGCTTGGCTCAAAAACTCAACCCTTTAGCCTACCAAACAACTAATGCAGACCAAAAAAGAGAACCAATTGAAATGCCAAAATCCTTTCTCCCTCCAAGAATCCTGGTCTAGTTCTTCCCATCTTCCCTCTTTCTGTTCAACCGGGCCCACTGCACATCAAAGGGGCACTTGTCAATGCTAGGTATATTACTGCCCACGCGCTTGACATTGCAGATCTTATTGTCACCAACCAATTAGACTTCCTTGCCGTCACTGAAACCTGGCTACACTCTGCATCAGGCCCATCCTTGTCATTAGCATTACTCGACAACTACACCATCATAAGATCAGACAGAGAAACCTCCTGAGGTGGAGGCCTAGACTTCATTGAGAGAACAACATAAGGACTCAGAGCAAGCCCTCTATCCATCTTCCCCTCTGGAGAGCTCCTCACAGTCAAACTGTCACTTTCTCCTTCACACACCATAACCCTACACCTAATTTATTGAACCCCTGGTCCCATATCTTCCTTTGAGGAAGAGATCACATCAATACTATCCTCTAATACCAAGCCTAACTCACAGATCATGATCCTAGGAGACTTCAACCTTGGACTCAACGACATCAATGACAATAATGCTACTACTGCGTCCAATACTCTCACAGAACTGGGTTTCACACACCACATTATCCTCCCTACGCATAACAAAGGCTGGCTGACCTTAACTGTGACACTAATATCACAGCCATTGAATATTGTTCTTGGACTGACCATCATACTATCATGTTTACCCTACCTGCCAAGCCTCAAGCCACCATTAAGCCTTTAGCCCTCCCTGCTCTGACAAGAAACAAGCGCAACATAACGGTGGACAGCTTACTACACCTACTCCACCCAATCACTGACTCCACAATGTCCAGCTCAGACCCTACAGTGCTTGCTGATCTTTACAATCTCACCATGAAAACAGCTATCAACAGAATTGCACCACTAAAATTGCGCAAAGCAAAACCCCAAACACATCTGAACTCCTGGTTCACCCCCCAACTCAAAGCCTTACACAACATAAACTCCTCATTCAGCTCCGGCACAATCCCCACCAACCTAAAAGCCGCATGGGTTCTCCCATTGCTAAAGAAACTGAATCTAGATCCCAATACACCCACCAACTACAGACCCTTAACTACTTTCCCCTTCCTCCTTAAAATGTTAGCCAGATCTGCTTACTTCCATATACAGTCATACCTCGAAAACAACAATCTCCTTGGTCTGCGACATCTGGTTTCAGACCAACACATGGAACCGAATCAGCCTTAATTGATTTTAAAACATCAAATGGACATCCTTAAATATAATGGGAAACTTGCCCTCCTCTTCCTGCTTGATCTCTCAGCAGCCTTCGACCTTGTCGATCACAAGGTCCTGTGCAACCATTTAAACTCCTCTCCTCACTTCTCTAATGAAGCCTCAGTCTGGATCCAGTCTTTCTTGGACAAGCGCACCATGAGAGTCTTCTCCCCGTCCGCTGCCGTAGATCCCATCTCCATCATCTGCAGAGTTCCACAAGGGTCTTGTGTCCCTCTCACCCTTCATAATATATTCACCAAACCCCTTTTCTACAATCTCAATAGTCTGGGTGTTATCTACACTAACTATTCAGATGACACTCAGATTCTCTTACCCATCAATGGCAACCACGAAATAGGTTCCACCATTCTGAACAAAACATAGCGGATCATCCAGGCATGGATGGCTACACACGGAATCTGCCTGAAGGACAAGAAGACTGAACTTCTCCTCGTCGGATCCTCAGTAAAAGTAAATAACCTTAGTAACCAATTCAAATCATTCAATATCGATTGTAACATCATCAAAGTGTCCAACGAGATAGAAACCTTGAGATTCTAGCTCGACTCAGCACTAAACCTGAAGAGACAGAATAACGCCATCTCCCCTGCCACAGCTTACACCTGTAAGCTAATTAACGCTTCCAAACCCTTCCTCTCAACAACTAGCTGTACCACATTTGCCAGAGCCTTAATTTTATCAAATCAAGACAACTGCAACACCTTATATCTAGGCTCTAGTAACTACAACATAACTAAACTCCAAACCCTACAGAATAATGCATTAAGATCGGTATTCAACATTCCCAGAACACAACACATTTCAGCTCTCAAACGCAGCACCAACTGGCTCACAGTCAAAGACAGAATCCACTTCAAATCTCTTACTCTCACTCACAAATGTCTAGCCAACTCTGCCCCTATATACCTAGTTGACAAATTCACAGAAAAAATCTCTGAACGTCCCCTGAGAATTATACACTGACACTGTCTGAATGTAACCATATATAAACTACGGAAATCTGGTAGAAGCTGCTTTCCAGTGATGGCTGCTAAACTCTGGAACTCACTACCTCTTAACCTTAGAGCAGAACCTTCTTACTATAGCTTCAGAAAGAACACAACATCTTTGCTTCTATCCCTTGATGTATAAATCTCCTCATCATTCAAGATACATGCATATATCTATAGGCATCTTTTACTACTGATTTGCCATTAGTCTGTATGTAACCTTGTACGATCCGTGTATATATCTGTATCTATCACTTATTACTATTGTCTAATACTCTGTAGATTCCTTGGCTGCTACTTCATTATACGGTATCTAACTATATCTATCACATACTTGTTATTTGCATATATTTTGTACATATTTTTGATTGCTACTCCACTACTCTGTATGCCAACCAGTAACAAGTTAAGGCGCCCAGATACCTAAGGGTTTGTATGCTATACAAATAAAGAAACAAACAAACAAGAGCAAAAATAAGACTCCCAAATAAGACTTCCAAAATAAGACTCCCAAAATAACTTTACCCATCTTTATGAAGCTCAGAGCAACTGAGAGGAATTTGTAGGATCATGTTCCAAGGCACAGCTGTCAGAGGAGCCACACATTAATATGTCCCTTTCTTTAAGAGCTCCTACACTTCCATCCAGGCTTTCTGCTTATATAACTTGTACACTCATTGGCATTTTTTTTTTCTGGGGAGTGGTGGAATTGTATTCACTCCAATCTGTCCTCTCCATCATTAGAGCCTAGAAAGGCACTTTTCCCTTGCAAGAGCTGGTGTGAGGCCCTTTTAATCAGATGTTGAGATTAATCACATTGCTGCTTGCTTCTTGCATGACAAATGGCCCAGATGGAAGGGTTCTTATTTCTTGCAGGTGGATGACCCAAAACACAGCTTCCTACCCACTTTAGGGTGGCCCTCAATCTGGTCTCCCTGAAAATATTCTGTTGGTCCAAAACAAGTAGCCCGCACAATCAAAACCACCAATAAGTCTAAGGTCCACCGTCCACAATGACTTTGTCCAAAATGTAGACAAGTGATTTGAAGTGTTGTCACCCATTGATGCCCTGATAACATCTCAGCACTGCTCCTTGCTATGTCATCTCCCATGCTCTCCTTGTACTTCCATGCACATTGGCTTGACTGATATTTTTGCAGTGCATAAGTTACATACATGAGAAGATGTAAAAAGTAAAGGTGACAGCACAAAGTACCTTAAAAACACATCATTTGTAAATTAATACAAACGTAAAATATAAACATATATATATATATATATATATATATATATATATGTATATATATATATATATATATATATATATATATATATATATATATATCTATGGAAACTAGTGGTGTAAATGGATTATGCTATTAAAGGTTGGGTGTCATAGCACTCTAAGCCTCTGGGGCTTCCTCCTGTGAGAGAAGGTTGTTCATAAAGGCAATCTTGATGTCAGTCATCATTGGAATGTCCATCATTTCAGGATCCAGGGAGTCCCAGTGATGGAGTGCCAGGAGACTGAAGGAACAAAGTCAAAAGACGGCACACAGTGGACATCAGACACTTAAGTTAAGGTAATCTAAGGAGTTTATAGTGCAGGATGGTTATCAGGAGAACGATTCAGCCAGGTAAGTGGGATAACCCCATAGATTGATTTACTATTAGGAAAACATTGAATGGCGAGTGGATGTCCAAGATTAGCCACCTTGTGTGGTTGCAGTATACTTAGACGGGTAAGGAGCCAGAAAGCTTTTTTCGATGGTACATGTAGCAAAGATAAATACATTATTCAGAAGGTTGAAGGAGTAGAAATGGAATCCCATGAGGATGCATGAGCACTAATGCACCCTGTCGAGGAACAGGGTGGCATTGAGTTTTTAGGAAAGTGAAGGAGTGATGGGGACACATTTTATGGATATTCAATGGATGAAACTTGGTAGCCGAAGCACTGAATGTTATGAAGTGCTGATGTCTTACTTTACTGTCAGAGAAAAACCTTTGATTGTGAGCCTGGGGATAGGGGAGAGATTATCAGGAAGAGATACTGTAGAGAGGCATAATGTTGGAAACCAGGAGAAAGATCACTTCAGTATTAGTGTAGTTGAGCATCAAGCAATGCAGTACAATACAGTGATGGGTAGCACACAGGCACTTACAGATTGTAAGGATATTTGGCGTGTTACAGTACAGAGTACAGCACTACTGCACAGGTAGCAAACAGTACAGAGTACAGCACTACTGCACAGGTAGCAAACAGCACAGAGTACAGCACTACTGCACAGGTAGCAAACAGCACAGAGTACAGCACTACTGCACAAGTAGCACATTTTTTTTTTTGCAGCACCACCACAAGGGTGCGGTGCATTGCTATATGGGTTACCAGATTAACAAGGAAAGACAGACTATTCAGTCAAAAACGATTTTAACATATAAGATGCAAATCTATTTTTACAGTTAAAAGCACACGTGCTCATTTAAAAATGCACACTATTTTCACCTGAAATGCCTATGGTGCGAGAGACACATTTGAAAATTAACAGCTAACCTATTAACCATTAACCTGACTAATAAAACCTATTTAACATAACCCACTAATAAAATGTGTTCTCCACTGCAGAATTAGGCATACTCTGAAAGCCATTTAAATGTGTGTGCAGATTTTTTTTTTTCTCTTCTCTGCCTGCTTCTCCGTGTTTTTGTGCACAGTAACTGCAGGAAGTAGGAAGTCAGATTTGCAAAAAATGCAAATGTATAAGCGAAGCTATTGTTGAGAGTAGGAGGATGAGAGATGATGGATTGTATTGGGACACGTCATACAGAGGGCTGAGATGAAAGTTTTAGTGGGCAGTATCGGGGAAAAAGACAGGCAGACATTTTTCTGCACTACTGGGGAGAAGACCTGGCTGTGGGACTCCTGACTGAATGCAGATTCCTGCGTCCTGCTACAGTCAAGATTTGGCAGAGCTGGGAGGAAGACCTTTTCCTGGTTGGAGGCATTCCTATCTGCAAAAGCTAAGAATTCCAGGCAATGACCCCGGTTTGAAAAGGAAAGGCGATCCTTTTACTGGGGTTAATCTTCAAGGGAACCACATTCCGAAGGAGAACAGCTGAAGAAAACTCTGAACAGATAAGGTAATTACATAAGCGTGGGAGCCGTGTGTGCACGAAAATATGCAGTCAGTGTAGGAAAGGGGATTCCTGTGCGTGTCTTAATCAAATACCAATGTTGCAATTTGAGTTCTGTTCTCCGCCACTCTCTTTGCAGTGTGTCATAGACAATGCTTTTACTGTACCATTTTATTTATTTCTGTAAAGAATGAGATCGTGTTTAAATGCAACTTTTATAATACAGAAAAATATTTGAAAACAGACGGGTGGTGTATTTACTATTTACCATTACAATGCCGATGATGTGGGGAGATTTTTAAACAGTGCAATGGTCATTTTAAGACAGATGTGTGCATGTCAGAATCAGTATGAATAATTGTGAGTGACTGTAGCATAGCTTGTTGGAGGTACATGAGCCAACGGGAAGAGAGACTCTCTGAACATAGCTCCCTACCGTATATAAGGTAGTGGAAATTACCACAAGACTACCATATATAGCTCTCTGTCGTAAATAAGTCAGTGAGTTCGCCCATGGTGGCACACCAACACTATCACTGAAAAATGTGGTATTCCTAAAATGTAGGTCTGAGGTCTCTCTAGTGATCACACGAAAAATCTAAGCAAAGATAAGGGATTCTGGACATTGGGGCCACAAATAAACAAGGGAATTATGCTCACCAAAATACCACCAACCGCGCCTACCACCCACGCATACCAAATATGCATGCCTGGGTGCTGAAATAATGCATGTTCACTGTATTATTGTTGTACATGGCCCAATCTGAATACAAGGAGTGATTGTTGCTAAGTTATATTTCGGCGGTAAGAAAATACCGTCAGGCCCCAAATCTCCACAAAATACCCAACATATTTATGGTGCGTTGCAGGCCGGGAAAGTGATCCTAGAGTACCTACTGGGCGTGGCAAGCGTGTCTCACACTGCCATTTGCACATTAAAGGGAACCCATTTTATAATAGCAGTGTGCCACTAAAAACGAATTTCAGAATGTCACAAAGGGAAACCACATTCTCAGATCTAGTGCAATATTTAGAGGCAAAGTTATTTGCACATGGGAATTGGTCTTCGAATAGCACGTTAGAATGGAGTAACCGCATTCAGGGTGAGGTGCAGAAAGAAAAACTAGACAATATTTTTGCAGAAGGCAGCATAATTCAGGTCTGCCTTACAAGATTATTGAATGCAGCCGATAAAAGTGCAGAGAAAGACTGTTTAATACGGCTATGCGGCAAAATATGGTTTATTTTAAACAAATCCCTGCGAATGCAAGAGAATGATACTCAGCTAATTAACAGGTTAAAGACTGAATTAGAGGGGGCAAGTAAAAATCAGGAAATGTTGAGAGCAGAATTGGATGTATGCCAAAAAGACATGCAATTAAAATGCAGAGACTTTGATACTCAGTTATCCAAAAGCAAGAAACAATTTGAAGATAGTGAGCAAGAATTGGCACACTTAAAAGCCTTAGTGGATCACATTAGGCAGGATAAAGATGAGGTTGTTTCAGAAATGCAGATTTTACAAAAAGAACATTGCGAAAAAGAAGGTGATCTCCAGAGTGCAGAACAAGAAATGATTAAAATGATTCAAGAAAGAGACAAGAGAAATAAAGAGTTCAATGAATGCCAAATGCAAATGTGCGAAAAGCAGGAGGTGATTAATAAAATGAGTGATGAAAATAATTATTTGCATGATGAAGCCAACAGACTCCTTAAAAAGTGTAAGGACTTAGAACAGCAAATGTGCATTCCCAGGTCCCAGGAGAGGCGGCAGGGTACCACATTCAATGGAGTGGAGGTGAATTCTAGCTCTGCCCAAAGAGCTAGTGCCCCAGTGACTGGGCCGGTGACTGAACTTGGTTGCAGCGCCCTTGGGGGATTTGATACTCCCATTGGGGGCAGCCACCAATCTCATACACCTGAAAACAGGATTGAATCACAAAATAGTGCAATTCCATGCATTGCAACAAGTAGCCCCATAAAAATAATGAAATCCATTAAAGCCCTGATCAAACCATTTAAAAAGGGAGGTGAATGCTGCATTGAGGATCACTTAGAAGCGGTACATGACATTTTTAAAGCACTCCAGATACCTAAGGAACAGTACAGACAATATTTTCATTTAACTTTAGATGCCCCGACGGCCAGCATCATAAGGGGATTAAATGAACAGCAGAATATGACATGGCTGGAGTTTGAAAAAGAAATTAGGCGTCATTTTTCTCCTTTTCAGTCATTGCAGGAGGCAAAGAAAGTCGCGTACACAATTACTGCTGGACCTAATACATCCCCTCGCCAATTTTTACAAGACTTAAAAAGAGCATTCTCTCGCTTTTATGTATCTTTTGACTCAAATTCCAATGAGTTTAAAACCGCATACTTCTATGGGCTACAGAAAGACATCATATCCCAATTGGTCCGTGAATTTGACCGTGACAAGTCCCTTGAATGGATTGTACATCAAAGCACAAAGTTATATGAGGTACTCTATTGTCAGGGTAGAGAAAGTGATAAAATGAAAGATACCAGGCCTAAATCTAAAGAACCCTCAGCCACAGTAATGGAAATCAGGTCAGCCAAAATGTCCCTTGAGTCTGCTCAAAGCCAAGGTAAAAATAATGTGACAACTGAACAAAGGGGTAATCAACAAAGATCGCCATTTCCTGTACCAATGTTCCAAACACATGATCCTAGTAATAGAGAGAGCTACATCAGCCCTAGATATTTAGGGGATAGACCCCGGGTAGGATATCGGCCTGATATGGCAGGTATGAACAATAACCAGAGACAAAATCAAGATCAAAGAAATGATGGTCCCTACCAGTCATTGGGGACACAGAGTAGGTTTGATCCCAACACCATGATATATGGTAATCAGGATAGGCCCCGATATGTGGATCGATTTACTGATAATGGAAATCAACATAGGGGCCAGTACCCACAATCTGAGAGACAGGACATGAGGCAAAATGTGAACTACAGTCCACGCCAGTACAATGATTCCCCACCAGGGGACTATAATCAAAGGAAGGGTGCAACCCGCTCCCCTCCACAAATGAATCAAGAGTTCAGAAACCATCCCAACCGACATCAATCACCTGAGAGGTATCAGAATAGATCTAATCAGGGGGAAAACAACCAATATCGACATAGGCCACAGAAAGAGGATCCTAGAGAGATGGAAAGGTTCCAGTGCCTTGAGGCCCAAGTGAAAATCTTAGCTGAGCAAATAGGAAAGCTCTATACAGCGCAAAAACAACCTTCCAAAGAGGGGGCTGATGGCCATAGCAATGACCGGGGGGCTTCCGAAAAGTGACTAAGTACTCATGATAACTGCAGTGCCAAAATGACAGATTGCTCTGATATAATTTTGCATAACGACTCTGAGATGCCTAATGGATTAAAAATGAAAGTACCAGTAAATGAAATTGTGATAGTAAGTGCAAATACTTCTAAAAAAGAGGTACGGTTTAACTTAGAGCTAAATAAAACAGTAAAGATTTGCACAAATGAAAAAGAAACATTAGGAATTCCAAAAGAACAAAGGAACAGATTTAAGAAAAATGACTCATGCATGGGGAATACCAGTGAACAGGGGGTAAGTGGGGATGCCATAGCTCCTTCCCTGGGCAAGCAAAACAATGACCAAACACAGACAGAAAAAGGAAATACTCACAAGGAGGGTACAAGTCAATCACCTGAAGAATTCTTTGAGCCACATATTTTTGAAGAGGCTGAAAGGGCTGGTATTACAATAAATGATCACAAATGCACATAATTAAAAAATGACAAATTGCTGAATGATGTTGTTACACATGTTCAGTTGGAAGGTTGTAATGTGGTCTCTGATGTTACCCAGATGGATGGGCGAACAGTGGCCACACTCCAAAAAACCTCTGAACATGGAGAAATGAATAAAATATCTCGCACAGAAATGGGTAAAAAAAGGGGAAAATGTCTTTTCATTTACCAATGTGCTTAGCCAAAAGTCAAAAAGACCTGAGAAAGGTGAGCCCTGAAATCAGTAAGAATTCACATTTCTTATGTGTATTAGAGGAAGTTGAGGACAGATATTATGCACCCATCACTGTAGAAGAAAAATGCCACACCTTCGCTATGATTGACACTGGCGCACAGGCCACAATTATGTCCAAGGAGCTGGTAAAGAGTATCAATGAAGGGAGGCCTCCACAGAGTCAGATCACAGTGAAGGCAAATCAAGGCCCAGTGCATAACTTTAATGGGGAGGAGGTGCCCATCATAGGTGTAACTGAGGTTGACATAAAAATAGGAAAGCACAGAATGAAACAAGAGGTATTGATCACATCTATTTGTGAAATTCCATTTCTGATGGGGACAGATTGCCTGAAAAGATTGTCTCCTCTCATAGATGGGGTGAATGGAGTGCTGTGGTCCTTAACCAAAAAACCATTGAGGCCTAAGAAACTAAAATCACAAAACAGCAATATAAATGAATGTCACACCGTTGCCAAAACAAATGATGCTGTGGAGGTATATCTCCAGAATAGCTGCATACCTAGTGTCACTGTTATATTAATGTGTCAAGACAAAATGCAGAGCGACGATGAAAAACTACCTGTACAAATATACTTGGACCCAAGGAAAGATTGGCAGACTGCCATAGATGAGCACACATTACGTTTCTATTTAAAAGAGAAAACATGCAAACAGAATATTGCTCCTAAAACAGATTCAGAAAAACACATTACCACTCTGGCAGAAATACACATGGAAGATGAGCAACCATGGGTTCATGTTGGTATAAATGATTATCTTAAAACAATAAAAGCCACTTTAGCACTTGAACATGAAAGGAGTTTCATTAATGAGAAATTGTTGCAAAAAATTATGGAGAGGGAAGAAATCCCGAAATTTAGGATTAAAAACCAATATGTTTCTGGGTTGGACAGTCCAGACTTTGAAAACCGAATTGCAGGCAGATGCATGCTTAAAATTAGCATTGGGCAGAAAACAATTTACCATAATGTATGGATAGTGAGTGGAGCACAAAATTAATTTTACATGGGCAATGACATCATGCACAGAATGTGTATGGTGTTAGATTTCCTTAATCAAAAAATATGGTCACGCCTAGGTGGTCCGGCACCTGAATTTGAAGACAAAAGAAGGGCTTATCATTGTGCACAACTGGTTCCTTATGCAGTCGAATTACAAATAAGGAAAGATACTATTATTCCTGCATTTACAAAACAGTTTGCAGTAACACTGAAATGCAAAAATGGGCAGCAGATGAAAGGCTCTGATGCATTTGTATGCCTGAATGAATCCATAAAACAGCAAGGCCTGGATTATGAATACATTCCATTGGTAGACATTGGTGAGGGATCTGTAAAAATCATGGTAAATAATAAAGGTTGTCAGGATATTCATTTAGAGGAAAACTCCCCATTAGGAATGGCCATACAAAAATCACATTATACGGCAGATTTAAATAACATGGTGATTGGGAATATTCCTGAAAAATATGTAGATGCCAAGGGCGAGTTGCCAGAACACCTGGACTCTCAGCCCAAAGGAATATTTAAAATTCATTCTGTGTATCCTTATGATTCAAATGAGACAGTGTGCTGCCATCAAGAGGATTGCATAATATTTAATTTAAATGAAAATGAAACAGGAAATCAGCCCATTGAAGTGGAAGCTGATATGCCAAAATATTTAAAAGTGGCAGCTCTACAAAAAGACACAGCCACACAGTTAGAGGAAAGCGCTGAGATTCCTTTACCAGAAGAGTTTCCAGAATTTTCCAGAATGGTAGAAGAGCAGATCTCCTTAGCGGATGCATGTGACAGCGATAAGGATAGAGACGACCTGAGGGAAATATTTATGGAGTTTAAGGATGTATTTGCAAAAGATGCTTATGATTGTGGTTTAACTGATTTACATGTGGCCACACTACCAGAAGGTTGTAGCAGGAATCCAGTGTTTGTACGCCAGTATAGACTACCGCTGGCATGTTTAGAATCATTGGCAGAGATTATTAAAAATTTGGAATCACGGGGAATAATCAGGCCCATTCATAGCACATCCAATACGCCTATTTTAGGTGCGTTAAAGCCAAATGGTCAATGGCGGCTGTGTGCAGACTTAAGAGAGTTAAATAAAAGAGTACCAGTATCTAGATGGCCACTACCATTCATTGATCAGGGCCTAGCTCAGATACATGGTTCAAATGTATTTACCACGTTAGATCTCACATCTGGATATTGGTGTGTGCCATTGGCAGAGGAGATACAACACTTATTTTCCTTTACATTTGACAGGACTCAATATGCCTGGCTTAGAGCTCCGTTCGGGTACATCAATAGTGGGAGTGAATTTGGCATATTTTTGAGAAAGGCCATGCCGGATGCAGCGGAAAGAGGAACAATAGTTTATGTGGATGATGTCCTGATAAAAAATGAAAGCCTGAAAAGCCATTTTGATGAAATAAGACATGTACTTGGCCAATTGCAGAAAGCAGGCGCCAAAGTATCTTTGCAAAAAGCACAATGGTGCAAGAAAAAAGTGAACTTTCTAGGGCATGAAGTGACTGAACGTGGGCTAAATCCACAAAGGAAGAAAATAGAGGCCATACAAAGATTAAACGATCCTAAAAATGTGAAAGGAGTAAAAAGTTTATTAGGGATGACAGGCTATAACAGAAAGTTCATTGAGAATTATGCAGAAATCACTCAACCATTGACTAAACTGCTTAAACTAAATACTCCCTGGAGATGGGAAAGAGAGCAGTCTGATGCATTGGCTAGATTGAAGGAATGTCTTGTAAAGGCACCATGTTTAGCATACCCCATAAAGGACAGGGATTTCTTTATAGAAATAGGTTTTTCTGAACATTGTATGTCAGCAGTATTATCACAAAAAAACGATTTGAATCACAAAACCATTGCATATGCAAGTAAGGCATTTTCCCAAGTTGAAATGAAATTTAATGAATGTGAAAAGGCCCTATTGACCACTGTGTGGGCGCTACAACATTTCCGCCCCATTGTTCAGGGAGAAAAGGTGATTATTGAAACAAATCATCAACCTTTGCAATTTTTAGAGAGTAAAAGAATTAGATCAGGCAATCTAGCGCAATCCAGAATCACTTCATGGACGCTGGCATTACAAGGTTTTCCCGTAGAAGTAAGATATGGACAAAATAAAAAGAGCCCAATTGCTCAAGAGTTAGCTGACTTACATGATTGTGCAGCTGAACAAATACCAAATGAAATGGAAGTGGAAACTAGTTTGCAGGAATTTGAACAATCATCACACAAAGCTTTTGATGAAAAAACATGCAAGGATTTGCCAACTGTATATGTGGATGGTTGTGCTTTTCACATTGAAAATGACAGTAATAAACAGTTAGTGGCAGGAATAGGAAATGTCTGGTTGAAATGTGAAGGCGTCCCCAGTATAGGGATGAGGATTGGGGATAGGAGCAGTCAGGTGGCGGAATTGGCAGCCATTTATAAAGCAATTGCTACTCCAGTTGATAAAAAGTTCAGTGAAATTGTCCTGGTGACTGATTCTGACTATGCACGGAATAGCTTTGTGGAGTATTTGCCTGGTTGGAAAGCAAGAGGCATGGTTACATACAACAAAAAGCCACTTAAACATGGAAAAATGATACAAGCCATAGACAAATTGGTGTCAGAAAATAATTTAACAATATACTGGAGAAAAATTTGTGGGCATTTAAAAACACCAGGAGAGGATAAGGAGGGAAATGATAAGGCAGACCATCTGGCTAAGATTGGGGCTGTGATGGGAGAATTGCTACATATTGATTATTTAATGGGTGAAATACAAATTGATGCAGTGACACGTTCTAAAGCACCAAAGGAGGTAGATCAACCGGTGGTGCAGTGGAGTCATGACACGCCAGACCAAGATTTGATTGAGGCACAAAAGAATGATCAAATTTTGGGAATCTATTATAATCATTTGATAGATCCTGAACAAAATCCTTTAACAGGAAATGATTGTATGGGAAAAGAAGAGTTGAGGGTGTTATTAAAGAACAAAACACGAATCAGATTACAGGATGGACTCATGATTAGAGAGTCCATAACAGGACAAATACAGTGGGTAGTACCCCTTTCATTCAGAGGACTGATGCTACACCATGCACATGATGCCATAACTGCAGGCCATAGAGGTTCACAAAAAACATTAGAAATATTAAAAGATTATGCTTACTGGCCACATATGTCCCAAGATGTGGAATTATATACTAGAGGATGTCTAGTATGCGCCCAATTTAAACCTGCTTCACCAATGCATAGAGCACCATTGATGAAAAGAGGCCTAACTCTCCCATGGTCAGATTTGCAAATAGACTATGTCGGTCCTTTAAAAAGGTCGAGCAGGGGACACCGTTATATTTTGAGTGTGGTATGTTTGATGTCAAAGTGGATTGAATGCATTCCTGCACCAGATTGTAGTGCGCAAACAGCAGCCACATTGCTGGTGAACCATGTGTTCTCAAGGTTTGGGTTGCCACAAAGAATTGAGTCAGACAGAGGAAGTCATTTCACAAGTACTCTAATGAGTAAAGTATGGCAAATACTAGGTGTGAAAAGGAAACTACATATCGCATATCGGGCGGCGTCTTCAGGTACAGTTGAAAGAAGCAATAGGTCTGTTGTGGATATTTTAAAGAAATTTGTGGCAGAAGCAGGTTCCAGCTGGGATTTACGTTTACCGTTGGTTCTGATGGCAATCAGGTCGACTCCTGCCAAAGCAACAGGTGTTAGCCCCATGAGGTCTTAACAGGTAGGAAAATGGTGTTACCACAACACCTACTATACAGAACACATGAGCAAACACTAGTGAGTGCATCCACAGTTCATGAATATATTGATGAACTGAGGAGGCATTTGCAATATGCATTTGCTTTTGTGCAGAGAAATCTGGAAAGAGCTGCTGACAGTGCAAAGTCATATTATGATAAAAAGACATCAGCAAAGGAATACAGTGTAGGGGATCAGGTGTACAAGTTTCATTTTGGAAAAAGTAAACAGAAAAATTCTAAATTTCTAGCAGCCTGGCAGGGGCCATTTCGGATTATAGATAAGGTCTCTCCTGTAGTGTATAACATTTTGAAAAATGAAGGTGAAACAGCAATAGAGCAGTTTGTCCATGTAAATCAAATCAAACCATGCCATCCCAGACATGAGATCAGGCGGCTTGAGCATGTAGAAACAGATAAAATCCCTTGAACACAAAAAGAGAAAATAAATGGGTACAATCAGGAGGCAGTGACAAAGAAGTTAAAAAGTTGATTGTTATGATGGCACATAAACACTGTAGTATATGTAAAATATAAGATAAAATAAATATAAATAAATAAATAAATAAATAAATAAATAAATAAATGCACATATAATGGAAGTTCATGGTTGGTGTGCAGAGAGAAAGTGTGTTAAATATTGAATATCTGCTTGTTTTCTTTTAACTTGTGTTTAATTTCAGAAAAAAAAAAAAAAAAAAATGAAATATTTTTACCAAGCATGTTTTATTTTTGGCAAAAGGATGAAGTTAGTATTGTGCTATGTACTTAATCTGTTTATTTTCTATTTTGATTTAGACAATTAACATTATTTGGTCGGAGGTTCCGGGATCAGAGGCCACAGGAGACGATGGAGTCCTGGAGTCCCCTGGATGAAGACCAAAAGATGCCTGCCTCCAGGTGGAGGTGAAGACAAAATAACCGGAATGCCAGAAGAGATGACTACTGTGGATTCAAGATTGCCAAGATGAAAGAGTACTCGAATGAACCGAATAACATCGCTGGTCGGGACATACCAAAAGAGACAAAACAAAAGTTCCGGCATATGAAGTTCCACGTATTTATTATTTTAATTATTTATTTTAATTTGTTATATTAATTATTTGTTTTAGTTAGTTGTTTTATTTCGTTGTTTTTAATTGACTTGGAAAATTTAAACTTAAAGTAATGCCACTTCCACTGAGAAGGCAAATGTGGAACATTTTATGAACTGATGGACTCAGATGAAATGTTGATTGCAAATTTTCATTGATGCACATGAATATTCATTTTGTTGGATTGCTATATTGTAAAAAAAAAAAAAGAACAAGTTGTTTTTAGGAATTGGCTTGGATTATAGCCAAGTTCTAAAAACAAAAGGAGGGTATATGTAAGGATATTTGGCGTGTTACAGTACAGAGTACAGCACTACTGCACAGGTAGCAAACAGTACAGAGTACAGCACTACTGCACAGGTAGCAAACAGCACAGAGTACAGCACTACTGCACAGGTAGCAAACAGCACAGAGTACAGCACTACTGCACAAGTAGCACATTTTTTTGCAGCACCACCACAAGGGTGCGGTGCATTGCTATATGGGTTACCAGATTAACAAGGAAAGACAGACTATTCAGTCAAAAACGATTTTAACATATAAGATGCAAATCTATTTTTACAGTTAAAAGCACACGTGCTCATTTAAAAATGCACACTATTTTCACCTGAAATGCCTATGGTGCGAGAGACACATTTGAAAATTAACAGCTAACCTATTAACCATTAACCTGACTAATAAAACCTATTTAACATAACCCACTAATAAAATGTGTTCTCCACTGCAGAATTAGGCATACTCTGAAAGCCATTTAAATGTGTGTGCAGATTTTTTTTTCTCTTCTCTGCCTGCTTCTCCGTGTTTTTGTGCACAGTAACTGCAGGAAGAAGGAAGTCAGATTTGCAACAATTGCAAATGTATAAGCGAAGCTATTGTTGAGAGTAGGAGGATGAGAGATGATGGATTTCATTGGGACACGTCATACAGAGGGCTGAGATGAAAGTTTTAGTGGGCAGTATCGGGGAAAAAGACAGGCAGACATTTTTCTGCACTACTGGGGAGAAGACCTGGCTGTGGGACTCCTGACTGAATGCAGATTCCTGCGTCCTGCTACAGTCAAGATTTGGCAGAGCTGGGAGGAAGACCTTTTCCTGGTTGGAGGCATTCCTATCTGCAAAAGCTAAGAATTCCAGGCAATGACCCCGGTTTGAAAAGGAAAGGCGATCCTTTTACTGGGGTTAATCTTCAAGGGAACCACATTCCGAAGGAGAACAGCTGAAGAAAACTCTGAACAGATAAGGTAATTACATAAGCGTGGGAGCCGTGTGTGCACGAAAATATGCAGTCAGTGTAGGAAAGGGGATTCCTGTGCGTGTCTTAATCAAATACCAATGTTGCAATTTGAGTTCTGTTCTCCGCCACTCTCTTTGCAGTGTGTCATAGACAATGCTTTTACTGTACCATTTTATTTATTTCTGTAAAGAATGAGATCGTGTTTAAATGCAACTTTTATAATACAGAAAAATATTTGAAAACAGACGGGTGGTGTATTTACTATTTACCATTACAATGCCGATGATGTGGGGAGATTTTTAAACAGTGCAATGGTCATTTTAAGACAGATGTGTGCATGTCAGAATCAGTATGAATAATTGTGAGTGACTGTATCATAGCTTGTTGGAGGTACATGAGCCAACGGGAAGAGAGACTCTCTGAACATAGCTCCCTACCGTATATAAGGTAGTAGAAATTACCACAAGACTACCATATATAGCTCTCTGTCGTAAATAAGTCAGTGAGTTCGCCCATGGTGGCACACCAACACTATCATTGAAAAATGTGGTATTCCTAAAATGTAGGTCTGAGGTCTCTCTAGTGATCACACGAAAAATCTAAGCAAAGATAAGGGATTCTGGACATTGGGGCCACAAATAAAACAAGGGAATTATGCTCACCAAAATACCACCAACCGCGCCTACCACCCACGCATACCAAATATGCATGCCTGGGTGCTGAAATAATGCATGTTCACTGTATTATTGTTGTACATGGCCCAATCTGAATACAAGGAGTGATTGTTGCTAAGTTATATTTCGGCGGTAAGAAAATACCGTCAGGCCCCAAATCTCCACAAAATACCCAACAAGATGCAAGGTGATGGAGGGGAAGATGACAAAGATCTAGGTTTCATTGTTAAATGAATTATATTAAAATTTAAATGAGCAGATCAGGGACATATACAGTGTGAAGGGGAGAGGGAAAAAGCATACACATTGAAAATCTTTACCGGGAGTGGGGGCATATGTGCTCCCAGTGGTCCAGGAAAAGGAAAGGGAGAGTAAGCCAGGTAGGAGGCCGTATAATCAAGAAATGGCTTGAAAGGCACAAATGGACAGAGTCAGAAGACTATTGCATTTTACTTGTCAATGAGAATTGTCACTTGTGTGGAAGGCTATGAGCATGCTGATAGATGATGGGCGGTAGAGGAAAGCAAAATTGAGTGAGTTTCTGCCCAAGGTAAGATTTATTCAGTGGATTGTCTGATGCAGAGTCTTGACTGAAAAGGTTCACCGTGATCAGTAAGCCTGCAATGATGCAGTTAAATTCTATATGTTTGGGAACTTTGAAATAGTGAGAGAGGCAAGACATGAGTTGAAAAGTGACTGGGCTTTTGGGGGTCAGTTGTGGGTCTGCTTGAATCTATATATATAAAATTATAATGTTGTTTGTGATGCAATTTGTGGTGAAGTGTTGTGCCTTATACAAATCCACACTGTTTCACCAATCTGCAACATATTTGGAATAGTTGCCTGTTTGGACCTGACAGACATTTCTGGGTACATGACATTTGGACACCCTACCCATTTTCCTGGATTTCAGCACCTTCACACAAGAGACTGCTGCCTGAAATCGGCAAAACATCAATGTGGTCGTAGAAGGACCGACCTCGATATGAGGAACAAATCTCAAGGTCCAGGCCTGAGGATGCACGATTTTGAAAATATTTGCACTGCAACGAACTGCACCATGCCAGGGTGAGGCGACAGGTGAGGAGATAGCACAGAAGGTGCCAGTATGCATCAGCACACCAACTATCGCTTCCCCCCAACATCTGCACTGGGGTATATCAGCCAGCCACACACAAATATTCTCAGTGCAGCTTAATTCAGGGTGCAAAGCTCCTCAAGCGGTAAGCCAATTGGAACAGCAACCTGCATGATCAGTGTTATCATGTCTATCGGGTCCTTCTGCTAGCTGGATATAAAAGTGGACCTTGAAATAGGCTGGGCAGACACCAGAATGATGTGAGTTTAGAGATGGTATCAAATTGGGGAGCCAGAGCTTTAAATGTTTGTGCTGTGAAGCGGTCTGCAGGAGCAGAGCAGGAGTTGGCATCCCAGACAGGAGGCACAAGGTCAACCTGGTGGTTGGTGGGATAGTTTGATAGTGTGGAGAGGGTTAGTGTGGCTGGTGACAAAGTTAAGGTCAAAGAAGAGAGACAAAGAGCAAGGCAAAGGGGCCAACCTGGTTTGTGAATTACAGTTTTTAGAGTCGAGACAGCTGACAAAGTCATGAGCTGAGTGTAATATGGCAAAATATTGGATTTGAAGGGGAAAGCTTTGCATGACAGGTCATGAAGCACTTGTGAGAATGACAGAGGATATAGGAGATGAGGTAAGCACTTGACTTAGTCTATACCTGCAGTCACAGCAAGGAATTATTGCTTACATGAAAATCAATAACGATTCAAGGCTAAGGGTGAGAATGAAAGGGAATGAAGGCTTAGGCAAGTAGTTGTACTCAAAGGGAGTTGCCAGTGCCAACTAAATGCATGAAGTTCTGGTCCAATTCAAAGGAGTCAATAGAGGTGGTAAGAAACATTGAAGGAATTATTAATGTTGGCTAAGTAATGGTAATAGAATTTGCTTTGTTTGTTTGTTTTGTGATTTTAGAGGAATGAGGTATGGCATTGAAGAAGGGACAAGATAGTGAAATATAGATGACAATGATCAGGGGATGCTGGATCAACTGAGGGGCAAAAAAAGGAGGATAGGAAGATGTAAATATCGGTTCGCAGGGCAATGACAGAATGTTTAGAGAACATGGAGTACAGCTTCAAATTGCTGTTCTTGGTCATAGTTGGAAGTTCACCGGGAGAGTTTAAAGGATGTGGTGAAAATCATGCAAAAGGTTTACAATCTCGGAGAGTGGGAGGTGAGCATGGTAGTTGGAGGAGTCGATGTGAGGAATAACAATGTGGTCAAAGAAGTGAAGAGAAACTCAAAGGGATCAATGGGCAGATATGCTGACTATTTTCATCATGAGGCCACACCGCATACTTGCTTTTATAGAAGAGTGAATACATGCATTCAATCAGTAGGAAATGCTGCAGGAGTCATGTGGGTGATGTAGATTTCATATTTTAGTAGCAACCTTTATATTATGAGGTGGAAGCAGGTCCCTGTGACCACCCTGATGCCAAATCAGCAGCCACATTTCTAGTATGTGAAATGTTTATCTGTTGGGAATATGTGATGTCTTCAGATCTTCTTTAATGAGCTCTTGAAATAAATTGCCCTTTTTTTGGGCATAAAACACAGATTGTGCTCAATTTATCACCTGCAAGGCAACAGGACTGTGGAACGCCTAAATAGTCTATAGAAAAAATGGGCCTCATTCTGAGATTGGAGGTAGTCATGGCGCTATTTGCGCCATGACTTCCTCCAATAACGGTACCAGCACTGGTCTGGTTCAATGGGGACTATCCGGTGTAGTCTGACCTTTGCGGGAATGGTAAATCCCCATTGAAAAAGCCATTCCCCATTTCCATTTGAGGGGCTCAATGGGAATGGGGAAGCTGTTAATAACGGTATCACAAATTGCGGTACCGTTATTAGCTCTGAAGTCCCTTAACAGGTCCCATCCATAACGCCTGGTCAGATCAGGCGTTAAAGGAGGGACCCAGTAAGGGACCTCATGGTAGGGTGGTAAGGGATTTCCGGCACCAGTCTCCTTACCGGTGCCCAGTATCCCTTACTGCCCTACTCGGAATGAGGCCCACTGTCTTGCTGAGAATTGTAACACGTTAAAAAAGAGTTGTCTTAATTGTCTGCCACTAGCATTATTTGCTCTTTGTAACCAGCCATGTCAGATCATAAGCTTAATCCTCATGAGAGAGTAACAGGCAGGATGCTGCAAACTCCACCCACAACTGCATGCACAGCCTCCAATACAGAACATTCTGCAAGAATTCTAGGTGATGAATTTCAGGAATATCTTAGGGAGCTAACCAAATCTGTCTGACTTTTTTCCCGCCAGATGGGGCCCCATCCAAGATAAGTTATACCGATGATGTACATACCATCAGCACAACAGGATTCAGTGCTTCCACAGCTGCAACAGCTCTTCCCCAGAGATAAAATATTCATCCGCAAATTCATACAGAAGTGGAATCAATCAAGATTTGAGGAATGCTACATATGGTTGGAATATCAAAGAATGCATTATCACAAATGAATTAGACTTGTTTTGCTGTTTGGGAGAATTTTGTTAAGAAATGGACGTGGATTGACCAGCATGAGAAGCCTACCCAAATACTGAAAGTCACACGATTCTCCTTGTGTTTCAGAGGCAACAGCATCATGCATGTGGAAACTAACACACAGTGTAAAATGACCATTAATCCCCGAGACTTCAGAGGGAGTACAGTAGCCCTCATGGATGTATATTGGATTTGTGGGGGTTTGGCCTACGCCCAACTGCCGCCATGCTGGAAGGGTTGTGTTCTTTGGCAGCTCTGCAGTCTCTTCCCTGTTCTTCCAAAACCATCAAGGACCACATTGACACCCTCGCTCCAGCCTTTGCCGATTTTGCAATCACTCTTTTGCCACTGGAGACTTCCCCTACCATCTGAAGCACTCCATTGTACATCCCCTTCTTAAGAAACCCTCTGTCGATCCCTCCTGTCCTGCCAACTATTGCCCGATCTCCATTACTCCTTTCCTGGGCAACCTCCTGGAAAGTCTGGCCTTCTCCCAGCTTAACCTTCATACTGAATCTGTTAGTTGTCTCTATGACCATCAGTCTGGCTTCAGAGCCACCATGAGCATGGAAAAAGCACTCCTGAACATCTGTGAAGACCTGATCTCAAACCTCGACTCTAACCTTCCTTCTGTCCTCATTCTCCTCCTTCTTTCCTCTGGTTTCGATACAGTCAACCATGCCATCCTGCTCAACTGTCTCTGTGATAACCTGGATATCATTGATCATGCTCTGACCTGGCTGACCTCCCTTGTCACTGATCGACCCTTCTAGGTCCAACTGGGGTCCTTCCTCTCTTCTGTATCACTCTCTACCTCTAATGTTCCGCAGGGGTCTAATCTTCCTCCCTGGCTGTTCAATACCTTGCACCTCTTGCCCACCGCATAGCCACCCTCTGCTCCAATTTTCAGTGTTATGTGGATGACACTCAGCTTTCATTCAGGCTCCCCTCATCCGCCTCTACTCCTTTTCTCTTTCCTGACTGTCTTTCTGCAATTCAGAAGTGGTGTGGTGCCAATCATCTCTCTCTTAATGCAAGTAAGACTGGATCCTCCTCATCGGAACAAAAACAGCTCCCTCTTTTCCTCTCGCCGTCTGTCCACCCACCATGGGCCCTCTTCCTTCTCCTACCTGTGAGGCTACGAACCTCTGGGCCATCTTCGAGTCCACACGCTCCTTCTCTCCTCACATCTCTGATGTCTCTAAGAAGTCAACCTACTAGTTGCACTTCCTCAGAGGTATTCTTCCCTTCCTCACTTTCCCCCAGAAGCTTACTGTCTCCAGAGCTCTTGTCCTCTCTAGGCTGTACTACTGTAACTGCCTCTTTCTAAATCTTCCTGCCTGTACTCTATGTCCTCTACAACTCATCCAAAACAGGATTGGAAGACTTGTCCTTGTCCTCAGGGATCGTATCTCTCCAACTCTGAAATCCCTTCACTGGCTCCCAGTGGTGGCAAGGATCGAGTTCAAGACCCTTTGCATTGGCAACAGGGCTTTCTGGGGCCTGAGACCACACTACATCCAACTCTCTCTTCCTAAATATCTTCCTTTTGGATTTCTTCGCTACTCCACCTCCAACTCTCTGAGGGTCAGTCGCCTTTCCAAGAAAAAAGTTGGGGGCAGATCTCTTTCTTCAGCGGGGCCTCCTTCTGGAACAGCCTCCGTGCCTCTCTGAAACTTGAGCAGAACCATCTCTGGTTCTGAAAGCAACTCAAGACCTTTCTATTTGCTTCTGCCTTCTCTCTTCCTCCCCCTTGCTGATCAGCTGCATGATCCATACACTGGTCACCTGGTCACCCTCAGAATTAGGGCCAATGTCCTTTCCTTTCCAGCTGCAATCCAGCACTGCCTCCTGGCTCCCCTGTACTTGTAGTGTGTATCTGTAACCTTACAGTGCCCTCTCTTGCACTTACTCACCACCCTTTGGCTGCACGTACTAGTGACCGCAATATTGTTTCTCCGTTATCCTGCACAGCTCTATCCTCCCCCACCCTCAGCACTTTTGCCCCTCCCCCCATTCCCTGCACTTGTGCGATCTGAAAGACACAAGGCCTAGTAAGATCATTGTTTTGTCCTCCCTTTTTTGTCTCCCCTCCTTGTCTTGTCACGCCTAAAAACACTTGTGTACAGGTGCGTTATAAATGCCATATCATATCATTTCATATATTATATCATATCTCCCATGATCACTGTCCCAGACATCAATCTCATGTGCACCTCATGAATCAATGGGCCGGGCGGACTTTGGGCTAGCAACATCATTGACACAGCTATTATTTCTCCCAGGACTCCAGTGACAGACTGAATACTATTCCCTAGGAATTTAGGTTGTTTAGTAAAGTTGAGACATTATTTTCCTCTCTTCTTTCTCCCGGTGTACAGGCAGCACCAAATGCAAACTGGCTCCAAATAACCTAGTGGGAAATCCTTCAACTTGCAAAAGAATGTGGGCTAATCAACATTAGGGAGGAACTGACAGACATTAGGTTGACCACCTTCCAAAAGATATATGTACTCGATTTGCTGACCGCCATGGAGGTTGGCATCTGTTTAAAGATAAATAGTTCCTGTTCAACTTAAAATGCTTCCATTGATGCAGATAATGGAACCATAACCCAAGCTATTCACTCACTGCACACTTTGTACACTATGATGGAGAAAGAAGGTGTGGTCACAGAGCGAAATCGGTTTACGTCTATATTTTCATGGGCACCGTTGTGGATGGGTAATATATTCAAAGTGCTGATTCCTGTCCTTGTTCTATGGCTTATCCTTCTTTGTACAAGCCAGCTGGTTACGGGTTGCTGCAGATAATTGTAAGCCAAAGAAAGGCCTAAAATGTCACTTACACTTAAAACAGAGGGAGAGCTGAGTGTCATAATAAGACCTAGCACCCTTTATCACTACCTTCATTGATGCTTCAGTTGCTGCTGGCACAGTGCCATCCAGCCTCAAGGAAGCCTGTGTTCTTCCCCTTCTAAAAAATCCCTCTTTCGACCCAGTGAACCCAAATAACTAACAACCCATCCCCACTGTTGCCTTCCTTATAAACATTCTATACAGAGCAGCCTATGTCCAAATTCAGCACCACTTGGAAACAAACCATATTCTGGGAACTTGCAGTCTAGTTTCTGCCCTGGCCATGGCACTGAGCCATTTCTCCTTGACCTTAGAAACCAGATGGATGAGATCAGGGATGTAGGGAAATCTGCCCTTCTCCTTTTAGATCTGTCTGCATCCATTGGTTTAGTGGATCACAAAAGCTTGTTCCACCATCGGACCACTTCTGCTTTTTTCTCACCAGAAGCCACAGCCTGTATTGCTTCCTTCCTGGAGGGCAGAACAATGAAGAGTGTTCTCTGAGAATGCCAGTGCCTCACCGGCCCCAAACACGCATCTCCCTTATGCTTTACAATATCTTTAAAAAGCCACTTTTCGATCTCCTAGACTCCATCGGCATAGCATACAGCAACTATGCTGATGATACACAAATTCTCCTACCCCTCTCCGCCAGCTACCCAAAAGACATTGAAACACTCAACACGGCCTATGCTACCATCCAAGCCCGGATGGCAAGGCCTGACCACTGACTTAATGACACAAAGACAGAGATACTACTTGTCGGGCCTTCAATGACACTAAAAAAAGCTTAACCCCAAATACGTGCCTTCATGGGTGCTGGACTACTGCAATGTACTCTTTGTGGGTACCTCTGCACACAACCTCTGGAAACGCCACTCCATCCAAAACAACACCCTTAATGTGGACCTTAACATCCCTAAATGGAATCACTTAAGCCTGTCGAAGAGCCGTACACGGGCTCCTGATTTGAGAACAGATCTTTTTCAAAACCCTGCCTATTACGCACAGGTGCATCCCTAAGACAGCCTCCCACTACCTCTACAAGGAAACGCCTCCTCTAGGCCTACCAGAACACCATACACGCACCGTCTTGTGCAGCCCAAATTAAAATGCTGAAAAGCGGGAGGGTCTATCTTCCCGTCCATTGCTGCTAAACAATGGGACACCCTGCCACCTGCACTGAGGGCAGAAGATTCCTATGGGATCTTCAGAAAAGCTCTCAAAACCTGGCTGTTCTCCTAATTAGGAGTCCAACATAAGATCCCTCCAGGTCATCACTGTCATGGATGTACCTGCCAAAATGGGCTACATGAAGTTGTAATTACTACTTTTATGCATGTAACTGGACTCTGTAACAGCACCTCGATGGCTTCAGAATTTTTAATATTTAATGTCATATATGTTTCTCAAAAGTCCCCGTTTGTCAAAGGTTGTAATTGGAGGCACTAACATTATCCAATGTTATGGTACATCATTTGTCAAACTCAGAAAAATTAAGGGCTGCATTGAATCACACCTGGTATCAGTGATATCAATGAAGTAATGCAGAGTTTACTCTACCTTGCGTAATATATGTTGCATCTTGTTCATAGTCAACACATGATTTGATTGGCCTGGATCTAGCAGATGATGGTTCTACTGGAGTTACTTAAAGGAGAGATTCACTCAAAATGTGTATTCCAATACATTATTGCTACACCAAAAAAGAATATCGATGTAAAATGGGCAAAGTAATGTTTTCAAAAGTCCTGCTTTCCAAAAGTGTGCAGACGTCCATTTTGTAATGTGGGTAGGTTGTTTCTTTCAATTACTGTCCTGGCAGCAATAATAAAACGCAAGCCCCTTCCAGCGTGCTGGAGAGAGATCAAGGGCCTGATTCATGAAAGTGTATTATAATGGCGCAATCCCATAGGAAAACGTTCCATGAATCAGGGAACATGTATGTTAGCTGTCAAAGCAGTGCATTCAAACAGACACGATGCTGTAACTTTCATAGAACTGCACAGTCCTACTAGCAGAGTAAAGAAAGGCAGGCATGGGCTTGTGTTTGGCAACAATTAGACAACACTCATGGTGATATGATTTTCATAATAAGAAGCAGGGTTGCCTTGCTTTAGGACTCATTAAAGTTGTGTTTTTTACAGTATTTTTTGACACTGTTGAAACATGAAGAAATATTTGAGCAAAATGCTGACCATTTTACCTTATTTATGTATGTAACTGTTTATACCACGCCAAAGCCAACGGGCATCAGAGAACCTTGAGGATGTTGTGCTGCGACAATGTCCTGCTCAAGTGCCAGGGTAATAGCTTGCAATGGGGAATTGGCCAACGAGGCACATATGCTCTTTTTCCTATGAAGAGTGGTGTAGGAGTGAAGGATCCCCACTACCACAGGGAGTAACCGGGGAAAGGGATCGCAATTAGGGATCAGGGTAATTTTGGTGCTGATGCCCTGAACATCGCATTTCTGTGATGCATGGAAAGCTGTCCCCGGCAATGCTGCCAAGGGGATATAGTTCATGAGGATTGTAATGAGCAGTCAGATGTCATGAGCGGGGATCAAGCACATGTTAGGGGCATAGGAATGATTGCTAGAGGTGTGAAAGAAGTCCAGAGATCACTGAAAGTGACATTTGATGATTCTGGTATTCTGGGAAAGCAGTCATGGGATGCTGGGATATGACTCACGGCAATGTCAAGGGTGTTCCTGATGGCATGTTCTAAATTAATAGTAGACAGAGCCATCTGTGCAGCGTGTCCCGGTGCTCCGTTTGCACGCAGGTACATTGTTTATTTGGTAACCCAAATGTGTCTTTTTGCTCCCTAGTTTGGCGGAAATCCTGTGCTTCAGTTGAGCAGAGGGTGGGGGCAGCAGTGCAGGTGCCAAGCTGCTTATCCGGCACATTAACGTCATTTATCATATAAAGGACTTTATTGCATTTCCTTAACCTCTGCCCCATCATTAAAGTAGTAGGTGAGGTCATACTCCTGCCACCCACAAGATTGTATCATCACCTTGCTCAGTGTACTCATTTTGCACACCCACTCAATTGCCAAGATCCTAGACATGTTTGCCTAGTCTCTGACTTTGCTTCCATGCCAAGTCATCATTATTGCGAGATGATGTTCAGCACCGGTAAGGGCAGCAGAAATGTTGGCATCAAAGAAAAATATATAGGATGTTAATATCATTGGACCTCAGCAGTGAGAAGAACATGACACATAGTTCTGTATGACCATACAATATCAAACACTTTCCGGGCTAATAGAAAATAAACAACACCCTAATAACAAGAACACAATGCTCAGTACAATACACCCATAACAAAGCAAACCCCTCCATTGCCAATAAGAAATGAATGACACCCTTGTAATGGGAAACATGACACGCTGTACTGTACGCCAACACAGTAGCAAACATGTGTACATCCAATAGAGCAATAACGACAACCCCGTATTGGGATGAACACAATACAAAATACTGCCCACCCGTAAAGAACTCTTGAAATGACAACGGAATATATAATACTGCAGTTTACAACAGGGGAGAAACGGCAAAGCAACGAACGAATCCCTGGGAGCTGAAGCAGACTCTGTTATTATTTGGACGAGCTGGGATCTGTTTACTCTTTGGGGGTCATCCTCCTTCACCCTTTGAGGTCTCTTCCATGTCATTGCAGGGACCTCAAGAACTAACACTGGTCGGTCAATGAAGGACAGCTTTTTGCATCCATGGTCTACTTCTTATTGTACAATATGTTGCTCTTCGTTTTCAAATTGGTGTTGACAACAGGTTGCGTCTTGTCAAATACTGTTTTCAGAAGGATGTCAGAACTAGAATGTAGTTACCTGTGTGCTCTGTCAATATATGCCATGGTGGGTATTTTAACTGGGAGAATACTAGGCAAGATCGAAGCAAATGCTTGACAATTGACTCGACCCTTCCCTTGTGCTCATCCAGAATGCGACTCAAGATCATCCCTCAGAAATGTAATCTGTCAGTTTAGCTTCAAAGACGTCTTCCTGTTCATGTGAGTTTAATTGTACGTTTCATGTTAGAATCATTCATTTATCTCCCACTGGGTTTAGCATTGGGGACCAACACATCATCGTTTTCATGAGAATCATATACACTGTAGTATGTAAAATCAGTCAAAACAATTGACAACATTTGCTACCTGACACTACAGGCTTCCTCGAACCCTCCACCTCCTACTGCTCAAATTTAGACCAACAATGAGGCCATAGCCTAACAATGCATATACATTGCAACAGAGAAACTCAGGATTTACAGAGTGTTGAAATCAAACTGCCTCACCAGCAAGGTAAGTCCCAGAATCCTAGGCTCTGTAGATTGATTTCCATCATGTATTGCACATTCACAGCCTTCCCTGCACCCCTATTCACATGCCTCAGCCTCCCCAGCTTGGATTGTTTCCATGGTTATAATACCCACAAAAAAACACTCTAAACAAGCTTATTTGGAGAAGATTGCCCGGTCCGTCAGTGAATGGAAGAGAGCAAGGTTGCTTCCTGCTCACCTTGTGCCCTAGGCCTGTCCTGACACACCTTCTACCCTGACCAATGTGACCACATGGCATTAAGGTGATCGTTTCGCACTGGGATAATTACACAATGACAGCAATTACTCCCTGT
The DNA here is from genome assembly GCF_040938575.1 of Ambystoma mexicanum. NCBI lineage: Eukaryota > Metazoa > Chordata > Amphibia > Caudata > Ambystomatidae > Ambystoma > Ambystoma mexicanum. The sequence goes on along the minus strand of NC_090935.1, from coordinate 835,746,643 downwards.
TTTTACACTGTGATATCTTGTTGCTGAGATATTTTGCCTCTGGATAATTATTCAGTGGCATTACTTGCTCCCTGGTTTTACACTATTTTGCCACAGGGATATATTGCCACTGTAATATTTTGCTGCAGTGTTATTTGGCTACTTCAATATTTTGCAACAGAGGTAATTTGCCACTAGGATAATAACACAACAGTGATACTTTCTCCCCTGTACTACACTGTGATATATTGCAACAGAGATATGTTGCCACTGGGATATTTTACTACTGACATATTAAGCCTCAGGAATGATACCACTTTGGTAATACATGCTCCCTCGATTTTCACTTTGACATTTTGACTCTGATATTTTGGTACAGGGATCTTTGCCACTGTTATATTGTGTCACTGTGATTCCTTAACACTGTGATGTTTTGCCACTGTGATATTTAGCTAGTGTGTTTTTTTGCCACTGGGATAATTGTGCAATGCTGATACATTCTCATTGCTTTTCCACTGTTATATGTTTGAACTTTTGCCACAGGGATAATTGCATGTTAGGATTCTTGACCCTGGCCCACCCTAGAGATGTTTTGCAACTGGGATATCCGGCTACTAGGGTATTTTGCCACTGGAATAATTTCCCACTTACGTAATTACACAACACTGCCACTTACCCCCTTCCCTATTGTGACATGAGCAATATTTGCCTCCTGGTTTTCTCTGTGTGGTAAGACCAATGGGTGATGGCTGTTCCACAGTTCACAGCTTAAACTACATTACCTAAAGTAATATCCCATGACTGCAACACCTGTCCAACTGTCCAATAAACTACCTATTTTCGATAGCATAGTACATCAATTCTTGCTTGCTAGCTATTTCACTGAGATATTGCCCAACTGCAATACATGTTCCAAGGATTGCCTTATTGGAATGGAATACTTTTTTGATACCTTCTCTCTGCTATTCTTTATGGTTATATCACCCCACTGTTGACAAAACAAAGCACCACAAATGTTGTTACGACACACCCATTGGTGTAGTATAATTAATTCCCAGTAACCAACTTAATTGCAAGGCACTGAGAAAAGAAAATCAACAGGCACCCAATCCCTACAGGATACAGGCAGCATGCTTTCATAAACCACACAAAAATGTCTCACTCATGGAAACATCACAGGACAAGAATTAACATGAAAGGCACGCGTACCAACAGTAATCTGGGAAACCTGGCACAAAAACTCCTAGAGATGACAGCCCTTTCACGGCATCTTAACTAACATTGAATTATGACCTGCAATACCTGAACTCCTACCAACCCTCACAATTATCCAACCAAAGAATTCACACTTACACCGGGAACAAATGACCAACCAGCATCAATTAACTTACACCTGATTTAAGATAAGTAAGAGAAGCAACCCACTTAGGCACAGCTTTAATCAGCATGGACTGGAGATACAATGGAATACTAACACACACATTCACAAGCTCCCCTGGAAGCTCCATCGACCCTAGGTGCAGCCTAGTGAACCTGCTCAACAAAGAATTGGAAACAACAAATGTCCCCATATCAACCCTCAATTTAAAATCAATCATTGGTCTGTGGGCTACATTGACCCACTGAACAGTATTTTGCCAAAACCAAGCTGCATTTGCACAGAAACAGCAAAATGGTTGTGCTGGCTCCTGTGAGCACCATGGCGATAAAACTGTGTTTCTCAGCAACAAAGAAAAATGGCTACACCATTTTGCCAAGCATTCATTGGGCAGTATGGAACAAAGGCACACACTGATGGAGCGTGCCAGTGTGTTCTGACACATACAAATGGAATAAAGTGAAAAAGCAGTGTTGCCTTACTGCTAAACCCAAAATCCCCATTAAAATGGAAACTTATTCACCTTTTAAAAATGCTGCCCTAATGTTATTTCCATCTGTTCTTCCTTAAACCACTGTGATTACTAAGGCACTGCCATGCACATTCATATCCCCCATGTGCTTCAGCAAAACCAAGCATGTTCCCTGAATGACAGGCTCTGTTAAGCCAAATTTGAAAAAAATCTTCACTTTCTGCCGTGCACGGGAAAACATGTTAATTTTCTTTACAAAGTAGCAAATCAGCAAAGGAGCAAAGCTATCTGAGCCATGTCGATTTCAAAACTTCAAAACAAAACTCCCGCACACAAGAAATAACTATAGCTGCAAGACAGTGTGGGACAGTGTGGGAATCTAAAGAAGATGCAAAACCAAATTTAAAATGAAATGCCTGCTTTTCTCCACACGTGTAGAAAATGTGCTTTGCAAACTAAAAAAGGAGAAAAATGCCGGTTTAAAGGTAAACTGTTGAATGAAAGCCTGCCTTATCTAGAATTGTGAAGGGGTTTTGTTGCTGGTGATAATGTACACATGGGCTATTTTATTCCACAGGTTTTTTTTTTAAATTCAGGACCCAAAATATGAAAATAAAGGTTTTCGACCCCCTGGGCTGGAGTTTGCACGCTCTAAAAAAATAAAAAAGCTGGTTATTCCAGTTGGCCGAGCCAAGGCTTCCCCCAGAGGAAGGGAACCACCATAAACACTTTCAGCAGAGACTGAAATCCTAATGATAATTAATAGGTTGGAAAGAATCTAGTCTGGGCTGAAAACCCTGACAATGGAACTCCCAATACAAGAAAGTGCACATTTTTATACTTAAATCCCTTATGAGCATCCACACATGTGTATGAAGTTATGTAATTTTAGGTCGAATCTTTCATACTCAAAATTACTAAAAAGTATTAAATGGACCAAACAATGTCTCACAGATTGCAGGAATGGACTGTTATGCTCTACATAAATATGTAACCTGATTATGTCCTAGGAGGCTAGGTCAGCAGCAACGTGCTCACCTTGGAAACAAGACGACATGAAGCAACAGAGGTTCAATCCTCAGGTCTGCGCTTAGAAACTTCTGGTTAATAAGGGTGTTATAAATATTATACTATAGGCATATTCCTGTAACAGCGCCTCGATGCCCCCAGGCTGTGTGAGCACTTTAAAAATGCAAATAAAAATGCTAATAAATAAATTGTCATTAATTAAGGTGCTGCAAATGTACAAATGTGTACATTCTGTTCTGACTGATTTTTTGCAAAAAGGTCTTTTTACACCATAAAATGCACCCTCCGGAACTGAGTCACATCTTAGGGGAGGCAGCCAACATTGATTGTCCAATCCAGTTGCTTAGAGGTGTGATTAGCTACGCCAGCCAAGCAATATAGTCTATGATGTCACCATGCTCTATATAAATAGTCCCTGCAAGACTCTAGACACTCTTCCTGATTTTCCTGCGCCGGTGGCCTGCTCCATTCATCCTGCTGAGTCCAGATCCCCACCATAAGGCCAAAGCATTGCTGATCCTACATCAGAGTCCACTGCAAAACTCAAGCATTGCTGATCCTATTCCATGCAAGGCCTCAATTCTGAAAACCCACTAATCTCCCATTAAAAAGGGGAAAGCTGTGGTATTCTTTTGGGAAGCTGTCAGAATCGTACTGTCTTAAGTCTTGCAAACTTCCCAAGTTTGAGTTGTTCACGTGAGATCCCCTTCCGTTTCCCAACTCCTCCTCACCTGAGTCTTCTTCTAATATGTCCTCGAAATCCAAAGGTCTTCTTTTCCGATAATCCTTCTCTTTCTTTTTTTTGTGAAGCTTAGATCCCTCCCGAGGGGAAGCCACCGTGAAGGCTTACCTACAAGCCACACAGTGACCCCCACCCGGAAAGGACAGAACTGGGGAAAAAGCCAAGTGTGGCACAAAAAACCCCAAGGCAGAGCGATTTGAAGGTGGTTTCCGGTATGCAATATGGGCTCTGTGCAGGAGTAAGTAACCAGCGAAGAAAGACTCTCACAACAGTGAGCGGTAAAAAATAGGTAAAAAAAATAGCATAGCTTGGAAGAAAACAGGAAATAACATAAGTAAAGAAAAAAAAACAACCAAAGAAAAGAAAGAAAGCAAGGGATCAGGGCAAAAGGCAACAGCAACTCAGCAATGGAGAAACACAAAGGAAAAACCAGTGCGGGGCCCAGACGCTCGAACAAGAACAGGAGAAACAGGAAAAAAGAGGATCAAGGGGGACAAATGAAGGGGGTAGCGATCAGTGGAACGCAAGAGAAGCACCAGGAGCGGTGCGAGAAACAGTAAGGAAGCGTACAGCAACAGGAAGTCGGGATGGGCAGTTCAGACTCGAAAGAACATTTCAATGCAACGCGGAAGTGGAAGTTGCGGCTAATAAGCCATGTTGGCGGCATGCAGCAACTAGACCGTCAACACAGGAATTAACATGACGGACTCCCAACATACCTCTGCCGGGCCAAATGCGCAATGAACTTAAACAGCGCATGACAGAAGCATCCTGATCCAGCCTGGCTTGCTGCCCACTAACTGCTGCCCTCTAACTGCATCCAGCTGACCTTTTGTATCCAGTGACCAGCCAATCCGCTGTCCTTGCCGTCCGGTGACCAGAACGGCTCAGCTGTTTTTTATTACCAGGCGCACTGCCGTTTAGTGACCAGAACCATTGACGGTCCACAATCCTAAAAGTGGACTGTGAGTATTCTCCCTACCCCACAGAAACCCATAACTTATCTTGGCTTGCCTTTGTCCTTATCCCACTCTCTAAGCCATCTTATCCGTATCCCGATAACTGTAAAAAACTGTTAAAATTATTTGTGCACCCTGCCTATGACTTTCTAAAGTGCTAGCGCCATATCTTTTCAATTTTGTCTAGTGTGACCCTAAACCATTAGTCTTATTTCGAGTGATCGGACTGGTTTCCCCCAGAGTTGGGTGCTGGGGCGACAGGGTTGAAATTCCTAATCAACCTTGGATCTTACTGTGTCCATCTTTGGTGATCTAGTCTGAATACTCTAGTTTAAAGTAAAACTGTTCTTGTCACAACTGATTTCCTTTCATTCCTCATTTTGCTCAAAGTGCACCTTTTTATATCTTGCATAACTCATCCAGTTTCATAGCTAGAGACCCATTTTCAACCCTAGAGTGTCCCTTTGATATATATCTATCCCCCAACCCAAGTAGTAGAGTATTTCACCCATTTCTATTAAAAAAACGTTTGGGTAATTTAAAGCGGGAATTAAGAAAATGAAACTTTTACACGTGTCATTTCGCTGAAACATGTTTTGAATTTCCCATTCAGTAGTCAATGGTAATCCATTGCTTATGATTGTTAGTGTCTTTACATTTTTGCTTTAGTGAGGAATTGTATTTACTTCAATTTATTTTTTTTATTTGTCCATTTCCGAGTGTCATTTCATAACATTGCAAGGGGTATAAAATACATTACCCACTCTTATTTGATGAGGGAAGTTCGAATTTGGATTCCGCTTTCTGCCTCTTATTCCTGATTACCTGCTGTGCCTTTCTATACATTCAGAATTCAATTATTTGTGGGGTGAGGGAACATTGTAGGGGGAAATCCTAATTTGGGTGCTGTCTTTCCTAAATCAAAAAGTGCTCTTATTTCCTGGTGTTTTGTATATGTTCCACTAGAAGATTAAACCAAGTGCATTGCTTACATTCTCATTGTAATTATCACCCCATTGGTGATTGCTGCCCCACATTAAAATGTTATGATTTCTTTTGAATTTTAAAATAAATAAATAAATAAATAAATATTGTATTTCACCAACCAGCCTGGTTCATGGTCCATTGTGACTCGGGGTATTTGAAAAAGGGTTGTGATACGAGTTGTGTACCATCTCAAAGTGAATCTGCATAAAATAAGGAGAAAAATATCTCAGTTGTGCACTACATACTAGGCCAAGACCAAAGTGTGTGTCGCCTGATTGAAATCCTTAACAAATTTGGGGGCTTGAGTCCGGGTTGGAGTTTGGTTACCACCCGTGCAGTCTAGCACAACAGACTAACCTGCAGGGTAGTGATACTTTGTGTGGTTGGAATACTGTGTTACACTGTATAAGTGCCTCCCAAAAACAAATACTCTACGTACCAGGCTTGTGTCTAAAAGTAAAACTAAAATCAACCCCAAAATAGACAGAAAAGCAATAGAATACAGGTTACCCTTACATAAGTAAATAAATTAATAAGAAAGAACATGTCCAAAGTGACCGTGGTAGAAATCAATATGGCTATGGAGCACCTTCTGCACAAGCTATTTGTCAGAGATGAGTGGCCAGAGCAGGATGAAAAAGTCTGGTTACAGGAAATAACACAACAGGTCACCGCCATTAACCTGGACACGTGGTGGGACAGTGGCCTATTACACCAAACTTTGAGTGAGCTATATAGGACCCCAAAAATTAAAAAAGAGCAAATCAAAATTGTTAGAATCACAGCCTATATGTATCTCCACATGGGAGTGATGCAGGAAAGTCTTGAAGAAAACACAACTCTTACGCAGAATCAAGTTACAGAAGAGCCAAGATTTGGAGGTGGAATCTGGAAATTATGTCATAAAATTAAAAGAGGAGTTGGTTCTCCAACAGCGGAATAATGCAGATCAAGAAACCCAATTAGAGGCATTGAGAGAGGAGAGTAAGGAAAAGGTTGACTCTCTGCAAGAGAGTCAACAGAAGTTAAATCAACAAATACGTTTTAATAGAGCTTGCACAGAGCAGATAGTTACCCTACAAGATCAGATGGAGAAATTGAAAGAGGAAAATACCAAATTAATTATGAGAGACCTCCACTCTCAAGCAGAATTTGACCAAGAGCGCCAGAAATTCAATACCATCAAGAAACAAAGGGATGACCTGACTAAACAGAGGGGCACACTAAGTCAGGAGAAAGACATCCTAGGTCAGGAAATAAGCAAGTTAAAAACAGAGATACAGGCTAAACAGAGGGGCACGCTAAATCAGGAGAAAGACATCCTAGGCCAGGAAATAAGCAAGTTAAAAACAGATTTACAGGGAAGTGAGTTAGCCCTCCAGAAAATAAATGAACTCCAATGTATGGGAATCTACTGGAGCACGCCAGACGTATAGAAGGTGCTCTGGAAGAGAACACCCAAACCAAAGAAGCACAAACACAAGAGGAGAGTCTCCTGCAACATAAATTGCCTCATTATTCCCAAACCATACAGGAAGCCCAGAGAGACAATGAGGCCCTCTGTGAGGAGAAAGAGGGGCTCAGCCAGCAGGTGGTATATCAAGAGCGGGTCAGAGAGGCCAGTAAATCCTTGATCGCTAAGATCTTTGCTTATTATCAAGAAGTAGTGGTTGAAAAGGAGAAACTAGCAAGGTTGGAGAAAGAGGGTCCTAGATTTAATCCTAACTGGAGGGACCCGGTACAGGTAGAGAGGGACAGGGCAACCCATCATCATAGTATAAAGACCTCTCTAATAAGGGACACAAACCCATTTAACACTTTGTGCACTGTTGATTTCATAGCTGCCGGTTCACATGAGCCGGAAGCCATGAGGCCATCAGAATTTAATTGGCCAAGCATGATGGAACTGACAGGTCAGCGCCCCCCAGAAGTGATGGATGGGCGTCACTGTATAGATATCCTAACATTAGGGCTGATGTCTCTGACAAGGAAGTCTCCTATGAGGGGAGAGTCAGGGAATTAGATCCACAGAAATAATACTTTCCAAAGGACCAGTTGGTTGAATTTTATGAAAATCCAAATGAAATGAGGCCCATAAAGAGCACCCTGAAGACCTCTAACCAATTAGGGTAGTGGGGGGGATACTCTGCCAACCCTGGGAGCAGGGAGGAGTCTGAAGACTACCCTCCTGTGCACCACAGGAATGGAGAAACTAGGCCCCACCATTCTGCGAGCCACTCTCAAGCCACTCTCGCGCCTTGAAACAGTTGTGTATAGGTACGTTATAAATGCCATATCATATCATATCATTTAATATCAAGCTCACAGAATCAGGGAGAACCTAGATGATCATGAGGGGACTTCTAGTAGTAGCGCCTCTGAGTCTGCGGGCAAATGGACTTGGGTGACTAAGGCAAAGAAGGCAAGCAAACTCAAGAGAGTTATGACAAAAGACCCCATTAGGCTGATTACGGCCATTGGAGTTTCATAACACCATACCATAAAAACGCAAAATATTCTGGTTGGGAACACTTGGAAATCTATGAACAGATGATGGACACTTTTCATATGAAAGACAACCCGAACTGCATAGAATATGTAAAATGGACAGTCTCCCCTGAGTACTCCAGCTTCTGTGCTGGGCTGAAGGACCAGAACCATTCAAGATGGTCCACCTACAGGGTGGCCATCTTGAAACACTTTTCCGCCCACAGAAACCCCCAAGAGGCTTGCAAAGCGGCCTACAATCTGCAGTTTTTGTGAATTTGTGGAGGAGCTCAAACGCACCTTTGCACAAACCACTAGGAGGGTACGCATGGATAGCAGGGAGTTTGTAACCACCTTCTTTCATGCACTTCCCAAGTATATCATGAACCAGCTGGTGAGGGATTTCCATGACAAAAGATCTCTGGACTGGGTCATAGAGCAGGTGTCCTGCATTTATCAGGTCCAAAAACCTGCAGAAAATAAAAATGTGTCCAAGAAGCCCAAACCAGCCAACACCCCAGCTGCTGCTGATGTGGCGGGGGGGAAGGTTGCCCTCATTTTAGATCAAGCTACGGGGGAGCCTAAAAATGTACCTACACAAAATCAGCAAAATCAGAGATCCAGAAGGCCTTCAGGCCAGTCACAAATAGGTGGCAGTCAGGGAGGTAATCCCACTAATGGGACCCCTAACTCCACTGATTATATCAGTCCCTGATACAAGGGCACCTGACCAATCTTGGGGTATATATGGACTCCCCCAGCTCCGGGGGGGATCCAATCAGGTAAGTATCACCCCGGGAAACTTCCCTCCTAACTTCCCCCAGGAGTGCAGTAATTCCCCAAATGTTGGGTTAAGTTTCTTCCCCCGATACTCACAAAACCCTCACCTGCAGGACAACCCTCCTTTCATTCCCCAATTTCAGGACCCCAGACAACCCAATCTGGGAGAGGGGAGGCCAAGGGCAGAGGGTTAACAAAATTCACAATATCCAGGGTATTTCGGGAGAAGGGATAGTTACCCTTCCTGTGATCCACCTAGAGTTAACCAGAGACCCCCGTACCAGCCGGAACGGGTGGCCAAACTGGAGAGCCAGGTCCAGAACCCAACACAGGATCTGGGTCGCATGTTGAGGGCTCAATAGAACTCTCAGATGAACATGGCGGCTCAGAACCCCACAAACCAACGTTCTGGTACCCCAGAACAAGGATGGGGAGATAACCCTGACAACTCACCGGTTCCAGAGGTGGAGACACGAGGTCAAGGGAAGTGTAAAGCCCTAGAGGAAGCTTCTTTCCTCACTCGTGAAAAGTCACTGGACACCCAGGAACCGGAACAAAAATCTCCTGCCCCCAAAAATCTGCAACTCAAGGAACAGAGTGTGGGTAGGAGAAATAAAGAACTCAAAAAGGCCAATTTTGTGGAGGAAGTTAGTGTCCTCCAATTTGAAGAAGAAGAATACTTAGAGGATTCTGGGAAAAAGGTCTTCTCCTTCAGGGACGTGGGGACTCCTCCCAAAGGAAAATGGGTCCCAAGAGATCTAAATGAAGACTGGGTGGGTTTGGGAACTGAGTCAGAATTGCCCATCCTGGAACCCCAGAATGAGCATCCAGGAAACCCAACAGTAAAAGAAGGATCCCAAACCTCACAAACCAGTTTTGTTGACTGCCTCCAAAAAGGGGGGGCAGCCCAGAATCAGAAAAAGGGGAGCCCAAAACGCCCCAAATATCTGAATGTAAAATATTTCTTTCAGATCCGCAAACTACAACACAGAATTATGCCCAAACGACCCCTGTGTCAGAGTCAAAAATAAGGAAATTGATCACGCAGCTTGCCCAAAATGCACATTAAATTGCCGATTGGAGGAGAAAGAGGGTAGATGTTATGCCCCAGTCCAAGTGCAAGGGCAATGTACATTTTTCAGCGCTGGTGGACACTGGATCCCAAGCCATTCTATTGTCAAAAAAGGCCTTTGATCAGCTAAATTCAGGAAGGGGGGAGAGATAGCAAATTTCTCTCAAACCTCTTCCTAGACAACTCCAGAACTTTGATGGCAATGCAATTCCTGTCCAGGGGACTGAATAGCTGGAAATTAAAATAGGGCGACACAAGATGAAGCACCCAGTCATAGTCGTGGCTCCAGAGGGAACCCCCTGTCTATTAGAGAATGAAATCCTTTGTAGGTTGTCTCCTGTAATAGACTGTGTGAACAAGGTACTCTGGACCCAGACTCACAGTCCAATAAAATTAAAACAGAGTGTCAATCATGTTAGTCTAAATGGCACATGCCTCATGGTTGAACAACAATCAGATCAAATTAAGTTTCATCTTCAAAACAATGAAATACCTGACTTCACAACAATTGCTTTAGGACAACAAACTGGTGATGGAAACTCCTCTCCACTCCTGAAAATCAACCTTCCTCACAGTTTTAAGTGGCATTCCACACTGGAAGGAAATACTTATAAATTCTATACCAATTCACCAACTGAAAATACTAATTCTATAGCCAAAATTGATAACAAACCAGCACAAAGTGTAGCCGGCATTCAGAAGAAGGGCGAACAGCTCTTCTTCCTTATTCAGTTAAATGACGGGAAGGAGTCTGTCCTCGCCCCAGTTTACTTGAATAGCGAAGAAAGCTTCATCAGCGAAGTATTATTCAGGAAACTCCCAAAAGGCCAGACCCTGCCCACTGAGGAGTCACTTTATCAGTGGGTATGGGGCCTGGAAATTCTACGCTCCAAACATCTTCTTCTTAGCAGTTTGATGCTAAAAATGTCTACAGGTGACAAAAGCATAGAACATAATTGTTGGGTTGTGCGAGGTGTTCCTTCCACCTTTTACATGGGCAGTCATATCTGCAACCGACTCGAAATTAATTTGGATCCGTGTTATTGCCAAGCCCTTCCCAGCTGGAGAATAAGTCTCAGGGACAAAGGAAGAGGACCCAAGATTGGAGTCCTCCCGTCCCCTGCACACTCTGTGGATACGCAGCAAGACGTAATTATTTAGTGATTATGGTGTTCCATCAATGAGTTTTGTGAGGAAATACATGAGGTTGATGTACCTTGTAAAGAACAAGGACAGTTGGTAGTTGTAATATAAAAGGAGAGACAGCTCTCTCATTTATTCATAAACAAATAGTTGAAGAGAAAGCAAATCAAAACAGCAATACATTGTCTACATCATCATGATTGACAGAGATTCCACTTTGATAGGATTGACGCGTTTCGAGGGGATTCCTCTTCTTCAGAAGCCTTTGAGGATCTGATGGTGAGCATCATGTACATATTGGTAAAAAAAGAATCAGACAGACAGGTAATGTTAGACATAGCTCCAAAGGGCTTGTTAACCAATCGTTGTGAAATCACATATCTCGTGTCCCTTTCCAGTCTGGAGGGATACACCCATTTTGAAAAAAAGGAGCAGTACAGACACTATACAATTGAAGACCCAACACATCATATTACGTACTCAAAAAGGATCAACAATATAACGTAACATATTTAAAGTGTGAAGGTGGATTTCTCATGATCACATGTGGAGAAGTGAAACAGGCAGTCTAAAACGTCACAAACAGTTCTAATTAGGAGTGGGTATTGATCAAGTAAAAAGTAAAAAGTGCGTGCGTAAAAGGTCACGGTATTACCTTGAAGGTAAAGTCGAGCAGAGTATTGCTAAATGGGATCTGAGTCGACAGTCTCACTCTTCAAGCGTTAGATTTGAATCTGGTGGTTAGTGCACAGGCACTGAAAAAAGTAAAATGAAATAAGGTCACCAAATGAGGTGTGCATAGTGGTTCTGTTTAAGGATACTTAGCGGTATAACGAAATAGGTTCTATATCCAGTCATAGGTAAATCTATATGACTAGGGAAAACAATATATGTTGTAAGGAATAACACTTTCCATTAAGTTGGTGAGTTCCGCGAGCTCGTAGTATCAGACATAGTATTATAGAGACGTAATTACTTAGAAATCATCAAAAAAGGGGCGAAGGTAAAATGCAAAGCAGTGTACTAGCTAACTGAAGTCAGATCAGTGTAAGTAAATAGCGGAAAAAATACCAGAGGTGAGTGTAAATGGAAAGCCCATATTCAGTAAGGGTTCGGTGCACGTATTTACAAAATCTAAATGAAATCCCACATAGAAAATAGGTACGATGCCTAAGTGCAGGGACAGTTTCTATTCACTAAGTGTAGGAGCGGGGAATGCAAAGGCTCAATGATAGAGATGAATAGACCCGTGTGTTGGGTGGAATATTAAGTAGGAAGCTAGTGTGTTGTAAGGGATGATAAAGAGAAGAACTAAAGGAGGAAATAACAAGTAACTGACCTGTTTCAAGCTAAAACATGTGGCGGAACGCCACCAATGGCAGTGATCGTATCCAAGTAGATTTAGGAGCTGTCGGGGGTTCACACACGTACTGACGAACAGCAGCCGTGGCTGAAAGTTACAAGTGGAACGGTGTGTAGCGCTATCTGAAATGTGCAGAACGTCTATGTTAGCGTGAGGCATACAAAAAGTGCCTAAGTAGCCTAGCTGGTAATGAAGGGCGAAACATGCGTACCTAGTTTCAGTCGTGTGGGGAGTGCAGCGCATCCCGTTGCTCGATCCGTGTCCAAGGAGACAAGGAATCGTTTGCGAACTGGCGGGTCTATCTTTCCTAAATCAAAATGTGCTCATATTCCCTGATGTTTTGTATATGTTCCACTAGAAGGTTAAACCAAGTGCATTGCTTATATTCTCATTGTAATTATCACCCCATTGGTGATTGCTGCCTCATATTAAAATTGTATGATTTCTTTTGAATTTTAAAATAAATAAATACATAAATATTCTATTTCTCCAGCCAGCCTGGTTCATGGTCCATTGTGACCCTGGGTATTTGAAAAGGGGTGTGATATGAGTTTTGTACCATCTCAAATTGAATCTGCATAAAATAAGGAGAAAAGCATTTCAGTTGTGTGCTACATAGTAGGCCGAAAACCAAAGTGTGTGTCGCCTGATTGAAATCCTTAACAGGTCAAAGGACAAGATGAATTGAATGAACCCACCACCTTCCAGGGAATATCAAAGAACCCTTAACCTGCCAAACTCAATCAGGCACAAGTTGTTTCCAGGTTTATGAGAGGGACTTCATCAGCACTACTCTCCATCTTGGATGACCTAAAATGTAATTCAGACTCCAACTCCACCTCCACCCTCATACTATCAGAACTTACTGCAACCATCATCAATGTCATAAAAAGAATAGAAGTAGGAATGCTAAGCAACAAAGCAATACAATGAATACATTCCTCCCTGACAGAAACAATGGAAACCATCTGGCTACTCTCTTTCTGCTCAACCTCATGCATACTCACATGCTGAGTTCAATAAGGCTAATCATGCTCACCACTAGTCTTCCGTGTTAACATGCTTCCTTGCAAGAAACACATCAAGGGACATGGACGTACATGCCACAAACATGGAGATGATACTCAAATATCCACCAGCAAGGCATATGACAAACCCTTGTTAATTGCCTCTCACAAATCAATGTATGAATGAGGAAGAACAACTTTAAACTCAACCTGGATTAAAACTGAAGTCATATCATGCATGTCAAGATGGATTTTAAGAATGAACCTGGGGTGGATTATGAGAGGGCTCCCTATTATAGTGACCAGGGACCAGACACTGATATTTAGCCACATTCAATCAAAGTGGGATATAAGAGCAGCAAGGCTTAGACCTTAAGAGAATTTGAAAGTGGTATAGGGCTACCACGAGACACACACACACACACACACACCTAGAGCACTGCTACAATTCAAGCTATACAGAAGATGGTCAGAAAATGCAATTATTAGGGCTTTAACTACACTCTAAGCTAGTGGAATTCAACCTTTTTGTATGCTGAACAAACCTGACAGTTGAAATATTGTTTCTGGGCCACCCACAAGCTAGAACTGCTTATAGTGTCTATTAAAATCAGACGCCTTAGTCTCATTATAAAGAGCATTGCACCCCCCACAGTTTGAAGACCACTCCAAGCCATTAAAACCATCTGTAAGTATTACCACACAACCATTATTATGCACATATAAGCATTCACTGTTTGAGGTTCTGCTAACATAACATCAATACTTTACCTACAAACTGTTATGCATTGTTTAGAGCAACACGTTAAGCTTTATGGTGTTTCAAGATTTTTTGCACCTTAAAACACCTTGTTTAAAGGCACATTATAAATACCCAATAAATAAATAAAGTAACTGTGTATGGTAAAGCAAGTGAGAAACAGTGCAAATAGCAATTCAGAAATAGCAGTTTATAACCAGTTGTAGAAAAGTAAGTACATTGTTAGAAAGCAGAACACACACAGACAAACCTAGGGTGAGATCCCTATCTCATAGTAAGTCCAATTGTGCTAAAATGTTGGGCCTATTGCCCATAAATCTCCTGTTGCACAAGATATACTTTGCACATTTACTATGTGATTCCTGAACAAGACTTGCCAAAGACAAAAGATGCAGGAAAATTTCCCGAAACATAACAAAAGGCAAGTCAAGTTCTAATAAGTTTCCCTCGCAATCTCACCACTATAGCGGAATTAATGGTGGCGATCCTTGACCAGACCACCAGCTGTCATAGTCAGACAAGGGAGAGATAGGGTTAGGACTTCACACCCACACAGACCTATGGTGGGAGGGTAGGATAGGAATAGTTATGCAAACTCATCCCCTTACATCAATTTCTTCAGCAACTACTTCAGCGTTTCCTGAATCAGCCGAGCTTACTTACTTCTTGTTTGGCAAGTTGTAGATCTGCAGAGTTCCATGGCTGAATTCAGAATAGCGACTGAAGCAATGAGGTAGGCCATACAATAGCTGATCGGACAAGTAGTACCCACCAGTCAAGGGGTGAACGCTTTGATGAGGGACAGGAAAGAGGAGCAGGGTTCTCCAGGACATGGCTGGAGGCATTGCTGGTTGGCTGCGTGGTCATCTTTGGTTTGTCAGCAGGCTGTATTTCATAATAGGGGTCACGGCTCCAAAAGTGGTCTTAAAATGCCTGAAGTAGTTCTCCTTTTATCTTGGATTTGGACTAGAGTTGCACTGAAACCCACCAATGGTAAATATCTGCACCATTCAAACTGGCAGGTGATGTCCAATCATAAACAGCCTCTGGCCAGCAGATCTTCCCGGCCACACATCCACACTAGTTTGGATGTGTACTGGCTCCAGACAGACCCAGCCCACAAGTCTGGCCATACACACAGACTACCACTTTTCCCGGGAAAGCAGGAGTTTTGCCTGTGAAATGACTTCCCATACATGGCAATTCCAGACCCAGGATAGCAGGAAGAAAGCCAATGCAATACAGTGTTGAAAGACAGGCGAAAATCTCATGGCACAGCTATTTTAGAGCATATAGGGCCTCATTATGAGTTGGGCGGTATCCTTACAGAGAAACCGCTGGAATACTGCCCAAATGAATTACCGTTACCGACACTTGTTCCAGTGGTGGTGGCGCTGGAATTCCCCATTTCAATTGAGTCCATTGCACTCAAAGGGCCTTTTTTTTAGCGGAATTAATGCCACGGAATTACTGCTGCGGTAATTCTGCCGATTCTTCCATTCTCTGGTTTGTGAGTTGAAGGAGTAACTTCCAGGATTTTTCTGGAGGCAAATACTCCACACAGGCCACTACAGGTAAGTACTTGTTACATTTCTACACCTGTACAGGAAATAGACCTTCTTGTTACGTATTAGCTATGGTATCACACAAAAACAAAGATCAGTATGTCTCATTATCTCATTATTTAATTCACCAATTAATGTGTCCACTACACGCTATCCCTAACCAGAAGAATAACCTATCCCTCTGGGGTGTGCTATCCCAAGACAAGAGGTGGTGCACCATCGATCTAATAGTGTAGAGGAAGGAGAAGCTATCCCTGTCACTACAATGATTCTAATAGAAAAGTGTTATAAATAGCTGGGATCCAGTCCCATAACCATGCGCACACTGGACATTTCTCGTGGGAGTATTTCTTGTTTCTTTATTCACCCTTCGTAAAATGGGTACCTTTTGTGCAGAAGAGACTCATTCTCTAAAAAGTGAATACATTTCTTTCCTTTTTTAGCTACATAGCATATGTATTATGGTCTTCCTCAAAATAAAATTCAATACTTTCCAGCAAATGGAAAATGGCCGCTACGATTTAATGCAGACAAGCGGCACTTAAAATTGATACTCATACTGCGTAGAATATCCAACCCAGCCTTCGTATCCTGTTCCACAGGCTGTGCATGTAGTTAGTGAGGATTGTCAGAGCGGTCCCTTTTGTTACTTGGTCCGTCTCCCAGGCTTCGGGGTGTTTAAGGGCTTCACATTAAGCGTGAGGAAGGCAGCGAGGATCCCGGGGGAAACTCGTGCGTCACACTCACGAAAAGAAAAATGGATGTCCTACCTTATCCGATGGACATATGACTGACTGCATTTACACAAGAAATAGGTCCTGAAGAAGATGACCATTGTAACAGTGTCATCAAAACCGGTCGTCCAAGTGAATGTTCCAACATTCCTGAGTGGCGTTTGGGGATACAGAGTATAAGTGCCGCTTCTCTGCATTAAATCATAGCAGACATTTTCCATTTGCTGGAAACTATTGCATTTTATTTTGAGGAAGACCATAATACTTAAGCTATGTAGCTAAAAAAGGAATGAAATGTATTAATGTCTAGGCTCCAATTTTTAGAGAAATTAGTCTGTTTCCCACAAAAGGTACACACTTCACAAAGGGTGAATAAAGAAACTAGAAATACTCCCACCTGAAAAGTCTAGTGTGCACATGAGCAATTTTTTACTCTTTTCTATTGTCTAGGGATAGCAAACCCCACAGGGATAGGGTGTGCTTCTGGTTAGGGATAGCGTGTAGTGGATACATTAATTGGTGTATTAAATAATGAAATAATAAGAAATGCTGATCTCTATTTTTGGGCAAGCCCTCCACTCCAGGCCCAAACTTGTAATTTGGCGTAGTGTTAAAGTTAGCCATAACAGAGTTACCTCCAACTTTACCACTTACCACCAAACTGGTACTTAGGCCGACAGTACTCATAATGGCATTATGCTGTAAAATGCGAATGTGCCAGAGAGAAAGGTAAAAAACATCACATCCCAGACACATTGGGTCTCCAACACCAAAGTTGCTCACAAAAAAGACTCCAGTGACACAAAGTAGCACAACCACGGTTCATGGTAAGGTGATGAGTGCAACTAATAAATAACAAGAATTCTACTAAGTAAGACAGGGCCTCCCAGCAATGATAGTCTTTGGGACTGATCAGACTCCTCAAATAAAGTGAGCAAAACCAAGTGAAGCAAAGCTGAGGTTGTTACTTACCTTCAAAAAGGCAGGTCAGGATGCACACAACAGAAAAAAGAAGTATGTACTATTGAAATCTAATGGATGAAAAGCAGCAAACAGAAAATATTTTATAACAATGCCAAACAACCCTTCTGTGCAATTAGCTACAGAAATGGGAACCGGACAAGACCCTCCAAAGTGTTAACAAATCAATTGTGATGGACAATGAACTAACATTGGGACCTCAATTGAATGCAGCAGTAAAGCCATGTTTTCCATCTACGTTCTATCAGATGGATGTTACCCTTTCTCACTTTTCCACACAGAAACCCCACAGTTATTTCACGTATCATGCCAAGAATCTACCTTGGCATTACTGACTACCTTACCAAAAAGCGAAAACAGATTCAGAACACAGCAGGAAGACTCTGTCTAAGACTCAGCAAGGGAGAACACTTCACATCAAAAGGGGATACACACAATAGAGGAACACCTGACCTTCAGGAAATCAGTTAACATGTCTCTTTAAATCAGTTACCATGTCTCTTTTTCAGGGCGAGCAAACTGAACAAACTATGCGCGGTTGTCAAAGATTGGCCACACATTGTTGACCACGGCGCAATGGGTTTCAATTACTCAACAAGATACTTGAGTGACTGTCATTTAGCCCTATGCCAAGAGGACCACACTCTTCTCCACCCAAACTCCTCACAGAAATCAACTACAACACACACATGAAATCTATACTACCCCCCGACACTGACACCAAACATTAGAGCTCCAGTCCTCTTCCAGTAACTTGCACAATATCAACTCAGATATTGCATCCTTGCACCACAAGCACACGTGCCCCCTCATAAGAACTAAAGTGGCTGCACACCTACCAAACCATATCACCTAGGAGCAAACCCATGCACTAGTATTATTTCTTTCTGAACTGAAACTAGCAACACCAAAGCAAGAGCACTTGTGCGCTCTCCTTCTCCTTCTACTAACAAACCGACTCTTACTCTTATTTTAAGATTGCCCATGATGCATGGAGACCTTGCAAATGGCTGTGCTCTGTGGTATACATCTGAGTAGCATAAGATAACATAACATAGCATCACATTATCAGCAGCTCTCGTTATCTTCACCTCAGTAAATTTGCTAGACCATCCAAGGCACAAACAGACTTGGTTAGGGTGCAGATGCTTCACAACTGTCAATGCATCCATTGGTTCCTCTCAGCAGAGCTGTCCACTCCCCTTGTCTCTCTGGTGCAATCCTCTCATATTCTGAGACAATCTCTAAGCATTGAACTACCTGATTAGAGTGCAATCTGTAGCCATGTTCCAGTGGCTGCTTGCAGAGTTTGCATGAGGTGTAAGGTGCCTTTGTTTGTCAACTAATAGTACTGTGATAATTCATCCACATTTTAAATGTATTTGCATCCCCATCACTTTTTACTTTCTCTTCTAAGCCTAGTGAATGCCAATAGTGATGCTCTTTCTGTATCCTCTATCCAAGTTACCACCTGGTTGTATGTAATTCCATACCCACTTTTACATATCCATGCCAACTATGAATCACTAAATGAAAGCAAAGAATCGGATCAGTGGGTTCAATAGGGATTCCTGTGCGCTCTTCAAATAGAAAAGCCTGTCCTAGTTCTGAAACCGGCAGCGAGCGCTCTCCTCCCAACAAATCACCACTATGATTTGGAATATATAAACAAAGAAATTAGAGGTCCTGGAGGGAGACTCACACTCAGATTGATAATTGATCTGAAAACCAACTCTAAATATCAAATAAATCTATGTGATCATGAGCTTTTTTCAACCAAAAAATATGTATGGAATTTATTCCACGTATTGAACAGCCGACAAGTGTTTTGACCACCTGGTCGTTTTCAAGGCCTACTGCGGGGCATTGGATTCATTCACCTGTCTAAACTGACCAGTCTCTAACTGGTGAACAGCGTGTTGTGCTGTGTTATCCCAGTCGCTTTGGATGGTCCAAGTCACAAAGTTTACCTCATCTGAGAACAGATTCACAGATGCGTAATTCTGCAAAAACCAATGCGTCATCAACATTTACATTTTTGTCTTACTATTGTTCTTGAAGCTCACAATCAGTATAGGATATATCCTATGCCGTTTTATATATGTCTACACTAGGTTACTTCAAAAGCACGGGATCAATCCCAGAAAAAGATTGATAGCAGTGCTAGTTCCTGTTTCTGGGATTGATCCTGTGCTTTTGAAGTAGCCTAATATAGGCATATATACAATGTCATAGGATATATCCTATACTGATTGTGAACTTCAAGAACAATAGTGAGACAAAAATTTGAATGTTGATGACGCATTGGTTTTCGATGAACTACACATCAATTTTTTGGGATTTCATATGGCTGCCAAATGAGAACGTGTGCATTATATTAATACACATGAATTCTCCTTTGTTGATCAGCGGTGTCGTGTCACTATCTTATTTAAACATTTCTCTTCACACCAAATATATGTATTCAACTGTTTGCTTATTTTGTTAAGCTTTTGCAATTACACTGGAACATCTTGTAAATCTGATTTAATATTTAAAATCCATGTTGACCTAACACAATGGAAATATCTATTATTAATGGCTAACATAGAAAAAATGCAATTATATATAACGCAACCTTGACAAAAGAGAAAATGAAAATGTAATCTTTATTCTAATGTAATGTAATTTTTAATACCAAACATTGACTAATTGGCTGAATAGTGAAATCACACAAAGCCAGATTGTCACAAGGTTGTTACTGTAGCATGGTTGTTATTTGCATATGTTAAATAATGGGAACATTGATGAACACAAACTTTATCACAGTTGTACTCAATTTCCCCCATATCTGTTAATAGATGTATGTACTAAAATACACTATAATTCAAGTACATCATTTTTATTATATGCATTCATAATGAGGGCCATCAAGGAGTACATATTGCTTCTTCGGGCGGCTATCACATCACCGCCCGAACGCATAGCTTGGTGGTCGCCATATTTAAAACCTCAATCCACTCTGAATCTCCCATTCAATGGTGCCATCCAGACAGCAAACAGCCAGATTCAAATTGTCCAAGGAAAAAGGAAAGGCACGCCTCCCGGATATCGGGCTAAGGAAGCCCAAATTCACAGAATCAGAGCTAAATGCCCTGGCAAATGAGATTGTAATGCATGCTGAGGTGCTGTTTGGCAGCAGGCAGAGGATGACCTCTGTACAGAGGAAGGTGGCGATATGGGGGACCATCAAGGATAAAGTGATGGTGGTGGGCACTGTTCAATGCAGTGTGGAGGACTGCTGAAAGTGCATGAAAGATTCCAGGGTCCAGAGCCACAGGGTGGAGAGTGCTGCCACAGGAGGTGGCCCTTTGGAACCCTCAGCCTCATGTCTAGGGAGTAGGCCGGCTCCATCCTTTCCATGGAGGGCATAGAGGGTATCAGGAGTGCAGAGGCTGGAGCAGGAAGCCACAGCGATGGCGGTAAGTCAATAAGACCCCACGTACATGTCAATGCAGTGGGCAATAGCAAACGTTCCCCAGCATAGATGAGCATAATGGACAAGGAAATGGGCAAATACATGGCAATCACATTACATGCACAGTAAGTACATGCATGTGCCAGGAGAGGTGGGGAAATGTAGAAATGCACATGCACGGATGATGAAATGTGCATATCAACACATGGAAACTACAGAAGCAACCGTGTGTGGCATGATGGACCATGTTGGCCAGTAAATCCCCACCACACCCACAACAAGCCCTTGGCATGCCAACAGCCAATGTGCACATGGATTCAACCTGTACACTCTCAGCAGGCACTACCAACACCCAGTAGTAGCAGCAGTCATTGGCCCAATACCACCCTTGACAATCATACTAAATCTCTGTATGAAGAAAACACACTGAAATTCACATGTGTGCCTTGAAAGCCTACTGACATGTCTGCGGGATGACTGACAGCATGTCACTGTACTCACAGCAGGTACACAGTCCATGGACAGTGAAGAGGCTATACCCTCCACTGCTGGCATACCATCCAACTTGCCTCCTGCACAGGCAGACCCGTTGGTAGTGCAAGCAAGCAGAAGAGTAAATCAGCAAGCCACCACCACCACATACCACTGCAGTGGAAACTCCAGCTAGACTGGAGGACATCACCATCCCAACGCCAGTGTACAGTGGTCCCAGCACCGGCCAGGCAGGTGTCATGACTGCCAGTTAAACTGCCATTGCCACACCACCGCCAGCACCCCTGACAGAACACACTGCTGCCCTCCATGCTCTGCCTGTCACATGTCAGGGTACCTGCACACCCACCTTTCCATCACAGGCAGCGTATAGCCACCAGACCATCATGGCAGGGGCATTGTCGATACCACTGAGAAAAGGAGAGCCCAAAAGCCTAAGTATAAAAACAATTCAAACAACCAAAATAATCATTGCACCTCATTGCAAGGGAAAACAAGGGAACACTGGTCTCAGCTGGTTCTCTAGAACCAAACTGACATGGCACTCATCTTACCTCAAGAGGTTACACATTATATAGCAGAAGAAATGCAAATAAACAATAATATGCAGGATAATAACAAAAATCCCAACAAACTCATCGGTTCCCACCTATAGAACAAGCTAATCCCCTGATAGGTCCTGGTCAAACCCAGGTACATGATTAGTGGGTTCTTATCAATATGTTTGTGAATTTGGGACCATAACGTGATGTGAACCTTCCTGCTCCAGCTGCGATCAAAGTTCCTTGGCGAGGCCAACCCTGCTTTTGATGAGACAATTGGCTTCCTCATTAACCCTGATGTCATGGCACACATGAGCTCGACCCCCAACCTTGCACTAAATGTATTGGCATCACCTATGCTCCTCCTGTCCCGAATCACAAGTTATTCCAGGCACGCCTCCCACCTTATTGCCTCCCAACCCCAGGTGCCCAGAATGACATGACCAGCTCTTGAGTCAGAATGTTAAGGATTTGTTTGCTTAAATAGTGTGTCTACATGTAAATCATATGGGATGACCATCTCGGGGTGAAGCCAGTAGTGTTCTATATCTTTGCCTAACTTATTGGCATCACTGAGCCTCACGCCCTATTCTCATATATTTGTCCTTCAAATGGCACATACATCCCTTGCTGCTCTTTTACCAACTAACGTTCCATTCCCATCATGTAAAGGCCCCACAGCTGGATATAATCAGTGCTTATCTGCACACCATGGGTATCTCTGAGCTCGTCATCTCTCCTGGAGAACAGCAAAAGGGATTTGTTTTTTAAACTGAATTAACAGAGCCGCAGCTCAACAACAAAGCCTGCACTCTCATCTGTTCATCGTGTGTTATGCTTTAACATCTTAAATGACATGACTTCTGTCAAGATAACACACTAAATCCATCTTCTGCTTATTTCAATCATGCCTGCACATCATGCTATCCCACGCCACTACAATACACCAACTAAAAAATGACCTATAATACTGCCTTATCATTGACTTCTATAACCACAACATCAATATGTTTGTCGCTCTTTCTGTGTTGATGTACGAAAGCATCTAATATGTGTCAGAACTAACTAATACAATGTATGTGAGTCCACGTCACAACCTTCAACATTCCCCCTTATACTCCATTAACTAACGCTTCTGAATCTTCTTTAGTTACCCATGCCCTCCACACATGATGTAAACCCCCCTCCTGGGTGTATTCTTTTGGGGTGCCAGTCATGAAAAGGCACCCTCCATCTCCTGCTAAATCAACTCAAATCTCAGTATAATTGTATTATTCTGGTGGGGTCTGGTCACTGTGCCCGGGATTTCCAATGGGTGCTCTATTTTTACCATTCTTGCCCTTACAACTCCATCCCACCTGTCAGTCTAGGTGTACTTATGTTTTCTGAGAGGCGCTTTACCCGCTCTTCATGAAATCATCATCATGACGCTCTTTGACAATGTCTTCATGCAGCACCTCAGGATCATCTGACACGAGCAAAAAAGTACTTATACAAATATTACAATTGGAACCAGCATTCTTACAGTTATCTCTAACCATGATGGGGCCTAGGAAAACATGGCATCAAACCAATCAAAGTATTTCACTCTAGCTTCTTTCTCCATGGCAATACTCAAGTTTTGGAGGGCCCCTATTACATGGGACAATGACCCATTGTCAGCATCATTTGGAGGACTGTATGTACAATAATACAGTCCAATTATCTTGCAAAAGTCCCCTTCAATTGCTGTAAGTAAATACAGAACATGTCAGTTCTGGGTGGTCATAAGCCTAATGACTCTCAACTCACTCTTGATTGATTTAAGGCCTTGTTCTGTCTTGTTCACCATCTGAATCATCTCCCATGCAGTGATCTGCAGCCATTTGAAGGGAGGTAAAAACATGTTTCTGTCTTGGTGAACGACTGGCATTCATGTGGAATTGCCATTAGTTTCTCTTAGGAGTCTTTGGATAGGTAGTTAGATCTCTTCTGACGATGAACTCTTAGTGAGCAACAAGCACGATTAACGATTGGGGGATATTTGGTTTTAAGGCCTTACACATATATTACTGAGAGATGAGAATCAGGAACTACTAGAACAATGGAGTGTAGGGTGGTCAGCGAGCATACCCCTTACATGATAGTGGGAGGTGTAAGTATGCATATTGTCCACACGCCCAATACACACCCACCAATGTTGCTGTGCCCTCAGTCAGATTGGGTATGAAGTTGTATTGCAATGGATGTTCGTTTCTATCGGTACAGTGCCATTTCATTGAAAACAAAAGAGTAATCTACTGGCCTTTGTTATTTGGCTGGTGTTTCATTTAGTTCAATACCGGTCAGTGGATATTCCGTTAACCGGTTTTAAATATTTCTAACCTAATATTTCTGTAACCTTTTTTTTCTCTGCAGCAGAGGTAGCCTTAGAAGATACATGTCCCTCTGAGACCAATAAGGAGGACGCTTCCACACACTGAACACTCATGTAGTGTCAGGCACAGAAGAAATATTCCAATTTGGATTGAAGTATCCAGAATAAGAAACACAGACTGACAGATTCATCATCCAGTCCCACCTTCAGACAGAAGTAACTTCTCTGAACAAGCTGCCCATCTCCCCAGTGACGCAAATTAAGTGCTGGTGTTGAAAAACATCCTTGTGGGTTTGGAGATCAAATCACAACAATAATACCATCTCATCTTGAAGAAGGCCTCACAACAACAATTGAAAAGCGTTAGGAATAACGCAATTTACCATTAGGGCCAAAACATATGTCAACCTTTCCTTCTAGGCTAAAACTAATCACCCTGCATGTTGCTCTTTCAGCTCCTTGGTGGAAAATAAACACAGGGATAGGTCTCTCACAGGTCTTCCACTGTGAATGACAAAGGGAAGGACATACTTAGCTGACCAACAGTAAACATTGTATGTGTTAAAGAAATGTATTTTCACATGCCATACTAACCCCACAATACCACTACTTTTCGAATACTTACATGTATCAGTTAGTCAATTGTAATTGTAATATGTAATATGTTGTGTCTATGTTTTTGATAAATATTTTTGTATAAATTGATCTTAATACATTTGTTATACTGATTGGAAATTGTGTTTTGTTTGAATGTGAAACGGTATCCTAGAATGTTACACTCCACCTAGTCACCAGTTTTCCTTTTTTCACTGTACAGTGTTTGCTCTCTTCCCGCATCAAAACTGGTCCCCCGACAAGAAGAAAATTGGGAAGTACCCATCATTTTACTACAAGAAATGTTTCTGCAAGATTTGCATCTGGTTGTGCACAGGGACCAGCATCAACCCAATGGTAGAACGGGCATAGCACAGCAATAATATGATGGTAATTACAACACCTGTTATACATATCAGCATAGTCAATGTGAAGCTCCTGGAATGGCCCAGTGGGATGGGCAATGTGCCAGACAGTTTCCTGAGCTCTTATCCAGTATTGTAGAGGTGGCATGCTGTGTAATTTCCTGCAAATTGGGGACAAACCAGTCGTCTGAAATATCTGCAGCAATGTGCTGTTTCAAAATATGTGCTGGGTAATGCAGCCGCTCAAAAGCAACTGTTAGCAACTCCCATAGCATTACCACCTTACCTGTAACATTTTGGGCCTCATTACACGGTATGCGGTAACCATGGCGCTATTAGCGCCATGGTTGCCGCCGGTATTTTACTGTGTCCACCTTGGTGGATGGCGGAATTACCGGCCTACACCAAGGTGAGCGGGACCGGTAATTCCCCATTCACCAAGGCACTTCCCCATTCCCATTTTTGCCCCCATAGGGCTCAATGGGAATGGGGAAGGAGGTAATTACGGTACCGCAAATTGCGGTACCGTGATTAGCACCAAGGTCCCTTTGCGGGCCCGTTCCTTAACGGCTGGTAAAACCAGCCATTGAGGTCGGGTCCGGCAAAGGGACCTCGTAATAAGGCGGTAAGGGTTTACTGGTGCCCTTACCGGTACCGGTAAACCCTTACCGCATACCGTGTAATGAGGCCTTTTGTCTTCAAATTACATCAGTCGGGGACTGCATGCAACCCCTCTTCACCTAAAAATCTTTCTCTTCTTGGGGTGCCTGTCCCTGCAACTCAGTTGTTTGTGTAATCTGTACTGCGGTGTATGGAATTGTTAACTGTAACTGCTGATTTGCCACCTCAGGATATGCAGTGACATCTGGGTCTCTTAGATACAACGCCCCTTTGGTGACTTTGTCTGCAGCATCATTGCTGAATTAAATTGTGTCTGTATTTTGACTGTGGGTGGAGAATTAAGCTACTGCTACCAAGGAGGGGTGGCAAAATGCATGAATTCATCTTTCCAATAAAGTTGCATGTTGCCCTGGGATACCATCGGACCTGCAAAACCCACTCCTTTTGTATATGGACAACCCTGAATGTACGGCAGTGGTGACATATACCAAATCTGAGTTAACAGTCAGCAAACATTTCTGAGGTGCTTCTAACACTTCAATTAAGGCAATCAGTTCTGCAGAATAATGTGTTGGTAATCTTTTCTGAATGAAAATCTCATATTCACCATCTACGAGACACACCACTGCTGCCCCTTTCTGTCTCTGTTCAGTCTCCTGATCAATTTGCTATGAACCATCACTGAAAAGGACCTCCCCATTCTCCAGTGCATCCTCCCGTGCCTGCCCTAAATCATCTTCAGGGCCGTCATACGTCACACAATCATGCACCTCCTCTCCTTCCTCAACAGGTATAGCAATAAACGTAGCAGGGTTCACTGTGTAGCATCTTACAATATGAATGGATGGGATGGATCAAATTACTTCATAGGCAGAGGCCCTCTGTGTTGTTCATTTGGATTTAGACAGATCATTCTAGTATGGAAAACACAGCATGTTATATAATGTAACTGAACACCCCATAGTGATGGTTGGACATTTCTCAATAGCAAAGGCTGCTGTGCCTAATGCCTGTTCATAAATGAATTGACCCTGCATGACTAAATCTATATTCTCACTGTAATATGCTAGGGGCTTGTGCCCCAGGAATGATTGCTGAGCCAATACAGCATTCATCACCTGTCCATTTCAATGTGAGAATAAATGCAATTCATGTTTATAATCAGTGGTTGCTAATATTTTGGCATTACTTATAACATGTTTACTCCTGCACCACTTCCCCTGTTCATGTCAGTGACTCCTTATTTTTCTGTGCTTCTTTGAGTCCCTGCAGGAGATGTTTTGTTTAACTCGAATCGTCAAAAAGTAGTTACACTAACTGAGGAATTGGTGCATCTCTTTAACTGTAGTAGGCGGTGGTGTATTCTGCAATGCAGCAGCTTTTTTAGATGTGACTCATTTCTCTACCGATGATATTATGTGTCCCAAATACACAACCACCTTCTGGCAATATTGCATTTACTCCTTGTGTACCATGTACCCTATGTCTGCAAGCAGTGTCACTAGTGTGATGAAATCTTCTCTGCACATCTCTTCTGTGGCGCTACATAGTAGAATATCATCTACATACTGAATTATTGTGCTTGGGACATGTATGTTGCCCAAATCCATGTTTAGTACTCTGTTAGAAAATCCTCAAAGTCTGACAGTACCCCTTTGGGAATCTGGTGTGTTGAAATTGCTCCCTGTGGTAAATAAACTCATTAAGGTATTGAGAATCAGGATGCAATTGGATATAAAAGAATGTATTTTTCAAATCGATGACAGTAAAATGTGTTGCTTCCTTGCATATGTAAAAAAGAATTGTGGCGGGGTTTGGTACAAGTGGGAATTCTGCCTTCATTATGCTATTCAATGGGTGTAAATCTTGTATGAACCTCTAACTTAAACCCTTTGCTTTTTTTTACAGATTATAGCACTGTGTTACACAGGGACTCTGATGGTTCTATAATGCCCTGCCACCACCGAGCAACAATTGGTTTGTGTATTCCCTCATTCACTTCTCTTGTCATGGATACTGTTGCACTCTGTGCAACACTGCTCCCAGCTTTAGTTTAATGCTTACTGGTCCAAGAGCCCTATGTCATGAGGGACCTCTTACAGATCATCTTGTAAATGTGCAGGTTTGCTTGTAGCAATAAGTAAAGGATATGGGACATTCCTATGTTGAATCATTATTTGACTGGGAACGCACAACTCCAGTATCATTTTGCCATCCTTATCGTCATCTTCAAACAACTGGCCACCCATAGCCCACTCAATGGTTGAACAAGGTCAATACAAAAAACTGTTAGTCAATCATCTCCCCTACATCTGTCTCTATGAGCACTGTTTCACAATCCGCAATGAGCACCCCCTCCAAATCTAGCATGAAATATTTCCTTGGACATGGTCTTCGGGCACAGCCTGTCCCCTAGTAACACCATCACTGAACAACGCTTGTGTTATCGCCAAGACCCTTGTGTAACAAATTCCTGGTGTTAAACACACTACCCTTCCTTCTGATAATTAAATGGTGATATTCAGTTTGCTTAACAAATCACTTCCCAACAAGTTTACTGGTGTCGCCTTTGAAAACAAAAGTGGAAAGAGTACCTCTTGGTTACCTACCTTGATGGGTAAGTCTTCTGTGATTGGAACCATATTTATTGCCCCGGAGAATGCCTGCATGTCCCTTATTTTGCCAGATAAGGGGATGCACCTGTAAAGACGAGCCGCCACACTGT
Organism: Ambystoma mexicanum; assembly: GCF_040938575.1. Taxonomy (NCBI): domain Eukaryota; kingdom Metazoa; phylum Chordata; class Amphibia; order Caudata; family Ambystomatidae; genus Ambystoma; species Ambystoma mexicanum. The sequence goes on along the minus strand of NC_090935.1, from coordinate 835,718,053 downwards.
GATGGTAATATGAGATATTTATTACCAAGTTACATGTATAAATAAAGACCCCCAACCTTACTCTGGCAGCTCTCTCTCCAACTGTCCTTCCCCAGGTTACAACATATTCCCTTGTAGAACATTGGCCTAATCTTCCATCATAACATTCTGCTGTCCCACACAAAGTATATTACACAATGAATGATAGTGTTGCACCTGTGTCAACCATAAAAACAAATGATGTGTTGCCTATCTGCACATTTACCAGGGGTTCCTCTTCTGGGTCGGCAGTTACTGACAGGCAGGGCATGTCAGGGCTCTCCGTGGCCTGTCCTTATCAGGATAGGTGTTTGGCCCTGGGAATTTGAAAGGGTTACCGCCCACACCACTTGCCCCTATTTATGATGTCACTGTGCTGTGTGCCAAAGCATTATTGTCAGAAACTTGTGGGACTGACGGTTGTGTCAGTTTCTGCCCATAAACAGGTGCATTATTTGATGCTGGGGTGGCATTTGCTGGGGTGAGGGTACTTGATATTGATCTTGGGGCTATTGTATCTGCAGGGATGCTTGTGCAGGAACTGCACCATATGCAACACTTGGGGGATTCATCCCATACTGCGGTTGATATGTAAATGTGGCTGCCAGTCCACTAGGATGCACTCTGGGATTATTTGTATAAGACTTTGTACAAAATGACCCATCTTCCCACATGGCCAACACAGTCCTGACCCACCAAATCTTAACCCAATCCTGCCAAATACTCCTCCTCTACCACCCTAGCCCCCTTGAAATACTCCCCTTCCCAGCGGATAACCTCCCTGAAAACCACCCTGGTATCATCGGTTGTCTGGATAACCTTGGTACCCCCCTTCAGTCCATTCCGCTGCAAATCTTGCTTCTCCTTGTGTTGTCCTCTGTTCAACCTGCTGTACAAGTGATTCCATAATCACTGCTCCTTCTATGCTCAGCTTTGCCAATTTCTTTCGCACTAACTTCACCTCTGCCTTGTGTACATTATCCCCTACTTCTTTTCTTTCTCCTGCTGCCTTTTACAATGATGCACTATAATCGCCTGCATCTCTTCCCATCCTTTTGCTTTAATGCCCACTACCTTATCCAATTCCTTCTTTACTTTCTTTGGAAGTCCCTTCTTTAACATGTAATAATATATGGCTAGTGTCTTGTCCCATGATTCCACTGTCTCCGGCCTCCACCTCTCCTGACTCTGTAATATGTACTGTGCTGTATATTCATCCTCCTTCATAGTACATGCCATTATTGAATTTGTGTTTGGTTTGTCAGGAAATGCTATTTCTCAATTCAGCCCACACTCATTTCCGACAATTTTTAGAGGGTGCCCCATCATGAGTGTCATCATCAATTCATACCCCTGCATATCCTGGCTTCTTCCAAATGTCATCTGCTTGATCCCTCAATACTGCAGCAAACAAGCTTTTTATATCTCCTACTGCCAATGTAATAACTGCAGTCTGTTTCTCACGTGCATAGATCCACTTGCCTGCTCCTTGTTTCTATACATGTGTGGCCAGGGCACATACTTTGCTCTGCCAGCTTGTATAGCAATGGAAGCTGTGTTCCCACATGCTTCATTAGTAACTTTCTCCCCCTTGCTTCCCTTTTACTACTGCCATGCATCCTGGCTGTGCTCTTAATCTTGGGCCCCACAAACCTTCTGCTCTTGGCATCACTCTGAGTGGCACCTCATCTTTCTGCTCTTCATCTGTTACCCACTCTTCCTCCTCCTCCGCTACTCCTGCATCAACATCTGATTGAATAGATTTGTAATCTAAACTATCTACTCACGGTCAGCCTGACCTTTATCCTTCATCATTGCAGCCATCATCCCTCATTTAAACATATACATCTCTTGTCACAGTGCTGTCAATTCCGAATAAAATATCGTCCTGCTCTCCATTTGTGGGTACCTACTGCCGCTCTTAGCCCTTCTCCACTATCCTGCATTATTCAACAAGCTCTGTTTCTATCCTTCGGAGAGATGTTTCTAAATCTCTTTGTGCCCAATTTTCTGTTTCCATCACTGATGGGTTGCACACAGCACTTGCAGCTAGGGGTGGCGGGATATTTTCATAAACTGCATGGGTTTTCTGTCAAGCAGTTGCTTGGGGCATGTACTCAGGGTTAGTATACTCTACAGCTGCTTGCATCAAATAACATCCATGTTTGGGGGGTGGGGCTGTCGGGGTTGTAGGCATTGTGGGTGGTGTTCACTGGGCTTGGGTAGCAGGCAATGTACACGAGTGACACAAGGCATTTGTATTACTATCTCCCCCTTCTTTGTATCCTCTGTGACATTTTCCAATTATTCTACCAGTCTCCAAAGCTTCAAAAGTCCCAACCTATCCCTGAACTTCTTCCCCTGATATTTTGCCACCAAATAAGTGTGCATGTGACCCAAAACTGTGTTATTTATTCCTTTTTCGTGCCAGGACTTACATATTCTTTGCATACACCACCCACTTGTTGTAGTAGTCCATTAGTTTGGCCCCATACAGCGGAGGTTCTCTATAGATATAATCAAGTGGCCTCAGGGAACTCATGTTTGTATCCATGCCTAATGCTGCAATGCTCTTTTTCCTCCTAAACACTGATCCAGCAGTATCAATCCTTTTACTCTCACTATTCTCCACCCTTCTCTTTACCCCTCTCTTCCCACATCACCCCCCCACACCACACCCAAAACATGCCACACAATTCTCCACACATTTCAACTAACACTACCTAACACCAAAATAAATCAATGACACCTTTCCTGAAAATCACTAAAAGCAAAATATATAGACAATGCTATAAAGACTTCCTCAATCTCCACCTTGAGACAAGGGCATTTACCTCTTTACGCCCCTTTTGGCTTGTCGAAGGGATGCCAGGTCCGCAATTATACTGGATGTACACCATAAAATGACACTTATTTACAAATGGTACAGATCCTTCCTTGAGCCACTTGCCTCGGGATGAGAGTATTTACCTCCTCACACTCCCGTTTGCTGAGTGGAAGTTTCACAAGTCCTTCATATAATTGACATTACTCCTTAATTTATCCAGCAGTGCTGCTTTTTCTCCACAATCTGAGTTCTTGTTACTCTCTCTCTCATCACCATTTGCCTCATAAGATCTATACTGTGATGTCACCTTATAAAAAAACACTATATAGTAACACATGGCTTTTCACATCCATCCATTCACCAACAAACCACGCCACACACACACACCCACTCGCCCTGTATTATTTTCTACCACAAAGGTGCTCTTAGTTCTATGCCTTCTACCGAGTTCCTCTGATACAGAGTCCCATCAATGTGTATAGGCACGTTATAAATGCCATATCATATCATATCATATCATATCAATGGCTTCGCAAACTCTGGGAGTAGCTCGCTGTTCCAAAGAGCAGACGGGTCTTTTGGAACAAGGCGCCTGTCAACCTCTCTTCAAACCATGCACAGGGGACTGATCAGTGAACATAGGTGACACACCCCAGATGTGCAGCTGAGACACCCTAACCTCATGGGAGTCTGGGATCACATTAGAGTCACCAAATTGAGAGGATGGTAGCCCAGAAACTATAGAATAAAAACAATCCAAACAGCCAAAGTAATCTCTGCACCTCTTTGCAAAGGAAAGCAAGGTTTATTATATGCAATGTTTCCATAAAACCAGCTTGTCTTAACTCAAGACAGTACACCTTATATAGCGGAAAATGCAAATTAACAACACTATGCATAATGATGAGTACAGCATAATCCCACGACCCTCATTGTCTACCACCAAAAGAACATGCTAATCCCTCCCTATAGCCTTTGACCAATTGACCAGATCTACACTACCCCCATCCCATAGACACATGGTCCCGTACATCATCACTGTCAAACCCAGGTATGTGATTGATGGGTTCTATTCAATAGGTTTGTGAATTTGGGACATCACTTGATGTGCACCCTCCTGTTTCAGACATGATAAAAGTACCTTGGTGAAGCCAACCCTTCTTTTGTTGGGACAATAGGCTTCCTCATTAACCCAGGCGCCATGGCGCACATGCGCTGCACCCCCAACCTTGTACTAAATTGATTGGCATCACCTCTGCTCCTCCTATCCCGAATCACTGGACCTTCCAGACATGGCTACCCCTTATATCCTCCCAACCCCAGGTGCCCTGGAATGACATGACCAGGGCAACACTCTTGATTCTGAATTTCAAGGATTTATTTGCTTAACTAGTGTGTGTAAGTGTAATTCATGTGGAGTGACTGTCCCGGGTGAGGGCAGTAGTGTTCTAATCTTTTCGTAGCGTATTGCATCACTGAGCCTCATGGCCTATTCTCATGAATTTGTCCTTCAAAAGGTGCATCCCTTCCTGCTCTTTTACCAACTAAAATTCCATTCCCATTATGTCCAGTGCCGCAGCTGGATACAAGGAGAGCTTATGTGTGCACCAATTGCACCTCTGACCTCGGATTCTCTCGTGGGCAATGGCAAAAGTGATTTGTTTTTGGAGCTGACCTAACAGAGCCGCAGCTCAACACCAAAGCCTTCATTCTCGTCTATCCATCGTGTGTTATTCCTTAACATCTAATATGGTGTTACTTATGTGAAGTTAACATGCCGACCTTGCTGTTCCTACTTCGCTGACTCCATCTTTCGCTTAATTAAATCTTTCCCACATACCACACTATCCTATGTCACGTCAATACATCAACTAAACATTGGCCTATAATACTGGCCTATCTATAACCTCCGCAACCACAACATTAATACATGTTTTTGCTTTTCCTGTGTTGCTATATGTAAGTATCTAATTTGTTTCAAAACTAACTAATACAATGTATGTGCTGTCTGCATCCCAACCTTTCCCCTGCTCTCACAAGGTTGTTTTCTAATAGGTTTTCCTCAACCTGAACCTTTTTGCCTGGTTGTGATGCTGTACATGCATCCCAACAAACAGATGAGGAGGAGGTGGATGATGAGGATCGGGACATGGGCTTCCACTTCCCATGCTTCAGCCCAAACCCTCCACATTGCCTAACACCTCTGCCTGTGCACAATATGACGGCTGTATGGCCGAAGCTAGATGTCATTGAGCGGCTGCAGGTAGTGGCAATTGAGGCACTGGCAAGCCAGCAGGGCCAGCGCACGCAGGCAAAGCAGGAATGCCAGCAGGGATGTAGCCACGGGATGCCCAGTTCCCTTGGCCAGACCACCACTGCCATGACCACAGTTGATTAGAAAGTGCTGGTGCACACAAAAGTAGTGTCAGCCTCCGATGAGATCCTAAATGTGTGCAGGCAGCTCACCCTGCAGTATATCAAGGCCCAGGGGTCAGAACCCTCAACTACTGTTTCTACCACATAGGGTTTACAACCCAGCACCCCAAGACACTGCTCACAGAGTCACCTACCTACTAGGGTGCTGGAGCAGGTTTCTATGCTCAAGAGGGACTAAAGGACACTGCAAGGGTGATTTGGGGATGGTGTTTAGAAGGGGGTTTGGGGCAGGGGGAGGTGTTTTGGGGATGGTGTTTAGGGAGGGTTTTTGGGGAGGGGGAGGGTTTTGGGGATGGTGTTTTGAGGATGGTGTTTAGGGTGCGTTTTTTGGGGGGGTGTTTTGGGGATGGTGTTTAGAGAGTGTTTTGGGGAGGGTTGTTTGCATAAGCACATTCAATAGTTGTTCACTTAGAGCAATTCTTAGACATTCCTTACTGTATGCAAGTGTTTAATTAATAATGTGAATATATACAGAGGTGCCTAGCAAGTGCATTTTAATTGCCATCAAAAGAAATTGTCAATCAGTTCTTGATGAACCAGATGTCTTTCGCTACCCTGTTTCCACTCAATGCATTGCAGCACAGTATCCACAGGTATTGAGCCTTCCTCTTCTGAGGGTGGCATGCCCTCATCAGGGGGTAGGGATACATTCTGCCTGATGCAAATGTTGGGCAGCATGGCACAGGCAAGAAGAATGTGTCCCACCTTCTCTGGCCTGTACATTAGGACCCCTCCAGAGTCATACAGGAACCAGAAACAAGCCTTCAACAGGCTGAAGGTCCGCTCAATGCAAAGCCTGCTCTGGACATGCGCCCCATTGTAGGCCAACTCCTGTGGTCTCTGTAGATTCCACACTGGTGCCATCAGCCAAGTTAGCTTGGGGAATAGAGTGTCACCAGCAAGGACAAAGGTCATAGGTGTCAGTCACAGAGCAATTTAGATGTGTTGCACATTACAAAAGCATGTTGATAGACAGGTGTGTGCATGCATTTCACATGTTTTGTCACACAACATGATTCACCATTCCAGTACTTGCATATGGAGTCATTCACTCAGGTGGTATATTCGCTCTGCTGTGGGACATTATGCATACAGCTCACAGACAGCACTCATTGCTTTCAGGCTCTATGATTGAGAGGGCAGAATGCCATGGTGGATGTGTTGGGCCTTTGCGTTGCTCCAATGCATGTGCCCTGATGGCTGTTTAGTTGTACTAGTGCAGGTTGTGTTCATATATTCCTATCTATCTATCTATCTATCTATCTATCTATCTATCTATCTATCTATCTATCTATCTATTGTAAATTTTATACCACGCCATATTGCCCATAGGCCTCAGAGTGCTCACAGAGACAAACAACATGAAACAGATACCTCAAGCAGGAAAGAGAACAATGGGGACTATTTGGAATTCTCCTTCATCAAACAGGTGTGTCTTCAGCAATTCCTTAAAGATGGCAAGAGACACACTGTTTTTAATCAGAGGGGGGCGTTTAATTCCAGATCATAGGAGCCCAAAGGGCAAAATTAGTACCACCTCCTCTTTCCAAAAATGTTTGTGGTTGTTGAAGGTCATATTTGTCATTAGATCGAAGGTTTCTTCGGACGGGTGCCTTAGTTAGTTTTTTAGCAAGATAATTAGGGGCGGTAACAGCTAAGCATTTAGAGACCATGATGGAGCATTTAAATTTTCTCTGCTGTTGAACTGGCAGCCAATTAAGTTTTCCAATCCAAAGACAGCCCTAACTGCACCATTTTGTATGGTTTGCAGTTTTGAAATATTGCTCTTGGAACTACCCATCAAGAGACTATTAGAATATTTCAGTTTTGCGTTAATTATGGCTCCCGGAATCAGAGCTAAGTTTTGCTCCGTTAGGTATGGTCGGATTTGCCATATTAGGTTAGTGTGAAAAGCACCTGTTAATTTTAGATAAGACACGTGTCTCTTATAAGAGAGATGCAAGTCTATAAACACACCCAAGGTTTCAACATGATCCAAGACCTCGATGAAACTATTATTGATCTTACGTTTTTTGTATTGTTGATTTAACTGCCCTATTTTCTGAGGACTTCCAAGTATTAAGAGTTAGGTCTTTGCCTCATTGAGCGCAAGAGAGTTAGTGTTTTGGATAGCATTGAACACTTCATTAACTCTTTTCACATCCTTTTGATAGGACCCTGACAGTTCGAATACCAACTGGGTGTCATCAGCATAATTCATAAACTAGACACCCAGGTTTTGAAGCATGTCGCACAATAGTTTTGGGAAAATGTTGAAAAGCAAAAGGGACAAACATGATCCCTGCGGACACCACAAGTCAACAGCGTTTTCAAGGAGCAAAGGTTTCCCTTTACAACTGGGGCCATCCTTGGGCCAAGACATGATTTAAATTAGTTTGTTGCCAGTGGAGAGCATCTGCCAGTTGTTCTCAATCTCTCGGCCAGAAGATCATGATCAATAAGATCAAACTCGGTGGAGAGATCATGTAGTATACGTAGGGCAGTGTTTCCTTGTTTGATAATACCAGCAATGTTGGCCTGGAGATCCAGACAAGCGGTCTCTGTTCCGTGCCTGGCCCTAAATCCGGATTGCTCATTAGCGTGCAGTTCATTTGTGTCTACAAACCTTTGGTACTGCAGATAGGCAATCCTGTCAATACCTTTAAGCAAGAAAGGCACATTTGTTATAGGCCTAAAGTTGCCAGGTATTGACGGGTCCAGGTTTGTCATAATCCATGCTTCCTTAATGTCTACGGGAACATAATCTTCTTCAAATTATTGGATCACAAATTGTCCTACCCAAAGATCCATGGGCTCTATTCCATGATGACTTCACATCCATGGTCACCTGAGAATATGGCATTACTTCTGTCAGTGATGCATTCCTTTGCTGCAGTGTTGTAGCATGTCATTCCGTGTATAAGGATGTTAAATGTTGCATTGTGGTTCCAGTAGTCCCATGGATTCTGGGCTTATATGCATTAGCAATTTACTGCAGCATTGTCACTCATGTATTAGTTCTGTGGGTTGTAGTCTCTAATGTGTGGGGATATGGGTGCAGATCCTGCATGTACACTACGTGGTGCAGCTGCATGTCCATGTTCATAGAAGCCACTGGCAACGTGATGGTGTTGGAAAGTGTTGGAAAGTATGTTTGGGGAAGGTATGGGTCTAATGTACCCTTCATGAGTGGATTGTGTGCACCTGTGGCTTCATTTCTATCACTTGTGTTGTCACTCATGTCCTAATCCTGTGGATTGTAGTCTCTCATGTTGCGGGGGTGTGGGTGCAGAACCTGCATGTAGACTACGTGGAGCAGATGCATGTCAATGTGCACAGAAGCAGGTAGCAGCATGATGGTGTCGGAAGTGTGTTTGGGGATGGCATGGGCCTAATGTACCTTTACTGAGTGGATTGGGTGCACCTGTGTCTTAATTCCTATCACCTGTATGAATGTATCTCCATCTATTAGGTGGAGGTAAATGCAGTGTTTTTTTGGTGATATTACCACCCAATTTCAACAGTATTACTGCCATTTCCCAACTTGTAATACGGCAGTAATACCATTTTGGTGATTTTGGCGGTAATACCGCAAATGTCATATCTGCCTGCTTTAATTCTGCCAGTACTGCATACAGTAATACTGTTGCGTCCAAATCTGGAGGAATGGTAAAAGATACGGCAATAACATGACCACACCTTTTAAAATATACCGCCAGACTCACAGTGAGAACCAATTCATTTTCTGGCTGTAATCTCTATACAATTGTTTGTAGGGAAATAGGAGGTTCCTTGCACCCTGTCCCTCACTATTCTCCCCTAGTCAGTATTCTGCATAAACCTTCTGGGCTTGTAATGCACTGATCTAAAAAAAAACAGCAGTTGATACACTGTTGCCTGGAATGTATGTTTCACTAAATGATGTGCTTGCTTCCATGCCCCACCCATTTTGAACTAACCCTAAATGTTAAATATCCTTCCACATCCCCAGGTACTACACAGAACCATGGAGAATACTGGTGCCCTTATGCTGATGCACCTGAAGCTTATCCAGTGGTCTTCGGTATCCGCAGCGGTCCGCGATCTTCTGGAATCCAGCAACACGCAAGGTTTCCAGCTTACCTGACACTTACCTGGCAATCTTCGGCATCTGCAGCGGTCTGCAACATTCTTCCTTCCGCACAGCAGCTGATGCAGCCTCCGGCACCTTTCCGACGCTCCGCTCGATCTTCTGCATAGCCGCGGCACCTGGGAAGAAAGAAAAGCAAACAAGGTTAGTTGCAGAAGAGAAGCTCGCGAGCACAGTTCTCTCGTGACCGCAGCTTACATACCCTCAGCAGCATCCAGTGCTCCACGTAGCATCATCTTCTGTGCTTCTGCTGTTCACACGCTATCCTATATCCGGAATCTGTTGGGAGAGAAGAAACAGAAATTAGAGAACATTGGCAAGGGAACAGTGAATAACGAACAGTGGTTTATTTGCTTACTTAAACAAAGAAAGACTCACCGTTAGCACCGGATCAGTGGAGCAACTCGATCCTAGTGCCCTCGTGACAGATCAGTGGAGTAACTCGATCCATAAGGACATTGTACTGGAATCAGTGCAGCAACTCAATTCAGAAGAGCAACATTGCACCCTTATTGAGACGAGCAGGAAGGAGAGTACATCATAACTATCTAATGAATAATGTGGATAATGGATAACTAACATTACATTACATTAAGAGCCTACCACAATCAGTGCCCATTTGTTTCCTGAATCCTATCTATTGCAGAGAATATTATTTCTGATACTACAATCTTCTATATCTTGTAGTACCAGTGAGGCAAAGATTTGTGAATCGGTGTCTAGCAGTGCTATAGAGTGGTAATTCATACGTGAACCTCTGTCACACTTCTTATGTATTGGTACAACACATGAAGTCTTCCAGGAGCTGGAGAGGTTCTGGCTTTTACCTCTAACCTCTAACCTTTCACCCTGGCTTTTCAACCATTTCCTGGCACCTCTTGCCCGCCGCATCGCTACTTTCTGCTCCAATGTTCAGTGTTCTGCAGATGTCACCCAGCTCTATTTCAGGCTCCCGTCAACCACCTCTTCCCTTTCTCTCATACCAGACTGTCTGGTCACTTCTGTTACTTCCTTCCTATCAAGGTCATGTTAAGACGGTATTTCCCTGTCTGAGCCACTCTCTGAACTAGCGCTGTCAAATACATCCCTGTCCCATTGGTCGGAATCCCAATCAACCCCTGCGGAGGTGATTACTGTTGCCACTTTGTGGGTATTCACCCTACCTCTCCTTTTCAATATGTGTATCGGTCAACTCTTACAGCAGCTCTTTCGGCCACTGACTGATATTTATCTGCCTTATCGTGATACCATTTCATCTGAAGTTTCTGCATTATCACAATCTGTTTCTCAGCAGCCAAGTCTTTTTCCAATCTCAAAACATTTTCCTGCAATTCTACATTCTACTGATGCATGTTCCTGAACGCATGCAACAAAATCCAACCTTGTCTGCCCAATGCTGAGCACTCCTTTCCTTTCTCTACGCATACCATTTGCAAGCAGGCCAACACCTCGGCCAGACTCGCCTATCCTCTACTCGTATCCCAGGTCTCACTCAAACCTGCACCACATGACCAAGTCTGTGCAAGTTTGTTATATGGACTCTTTGTCCACCCTGGAATCATCACTTCGGGACAATCTACGCCTGCAGAACTTCCCTTTTTTTCTAAATAATGAACTCATGATTTTGATGTTTTTTTCCAAGTCCCCTATCAAAACCTCTACAACAATCAAACCCATTTCCAAGCCTCAGATTTGTTTTGTATTTGGTTTCAGAACAAATACCATGCTCATAGCGCCACTGTTTTGCTTTTCAGACATATTACTAAAAAATAAATGCAACTGGTTATACATGAATACATGGCCAAGAATAAACCTAATAGGTATACATCACCGTTAGTGCAGTTGTAGGAGAAAGATTCATCTCAGCAACAACAACACCACCCGAGGCAGATGGGCAGAGAGTTCACGCTTCAACTAATGGGGTCTGAAGCGGAGCATCCTCCATTTCTGCTAGACTTCAACACCCAGGGTTCCAATTCTCACTCACCTTATGGGGATTGCACCTCTCTTCTTATGGGGACAAATCCACACCCCTCATAAATTGCAGACTGTCACCGGACGAAAAACAGACAGCAAGCATGCGAGGCAAGAATGGAAAAATCCAGACAGGGGAAAAACCCAGTCATCTCTTGCGCTCTCTTTCCCGGCACCCCTTATCAATGCACCTGCACAAACCTGACTCCCCTCTCGGCTCGTCCTTGAACAAACAATACAATAACTATCCTCCATAGTGAGCTCATCTGCTTCATGCTACAATATCACAACTGTGCCAGAAATCATGTCTGCCTTCTAAGTAAGCTCGCAAACACGTAGACTTTCTTTGCAGATTCGAAGTGTATGTCAAAAATGGCCACGCACCGGCTCCATATTTAGCTCATTTTCAGACATGGTGTCGAACCTGTTTTTTGTCCTTGTTGCATTTTTCTATCTCCTATGGAAAACCCACAAAATGTATCTATATCTTTAGGTGAGTGGACTCCCAGCCCATGGATACGCCCAGCTGTAAGTGATCATAGCCCAAAGGAATTAGAGTAGAGCAGTCAGCATTAAAATTGCCTGCAATTATACTATGTCCTCTGGACATAGTAACAAGCCATTTTTCAATCGGCACATTTAACTCTTTAAGTGTGGAGCTCAGGTTTGAGCAGGAATTCCAGTATTTATTAATCAACTGGACATACTGACACGGGAGCTTAGATTCCAACTTCAATGATACTGCTAACCCCTTTGGCTATGTTTTGGTGGTAGATAACACTAAGTCCCCACCCATTATGAATAGCAACAAGTAGGCCACCAGCCGACCGACCTCTACTACCCTTAATTGCAAGCTACACTCGTATGTCATACCCATCTAGAGTCGGGTGCGGGTCCAGCAGCCACTTTTCTGCCAAGAAAATAATTGGGAAGTGGACAAGCTGATCACATAAGTCAGAGCAAGAACACAAGTTTGAGAAACCCCTAGAAATCCATGCGATAAATGAAAAGACAGAGGGGAGGCTAAAGTTGTTTTTTTAATCCTTTCAATTGTGAGATGGATTCTCTCAGTGACAACACTAGACATCTCCAATTTTGGTCCTCCTCTAAAGTCAGATTCTGATTGGGTCCACTCCACTCCTGGGTGGCTGAAGTTATTGCGATTAGTCATCTGCTGTGATTGTTTACCATAGCCATTAGCAGTACCCACACAGAATGATAACAAATCATAACCCAGTTTGTTACAATTACTAACCTCTGCCACAAGTGCCTCATACACCACCCGAGAGTGGAAGACCAGCCTGATATAGTAATACCCCTCAGGATTAATAAAATCCACCAATTTGATATATGATGATGTAATAAGTCTAAGAGTCAGGATTTCCTTCAGAAGAGCCAACACTCTCCATATATTTAGGGAGACTAGACCTCCATAGCCAAACTTGTAATAGAGTAAAATGCTGGGTTCATCTGGGAAACATGGCTTTCTCCATTGCACATTACTGTTTGATACAGTCATAAAATCGTACTTTTTGTGGAGGCACTTAGTGGGGCCAAAAGTACTGTAGGAGCTAAGGGGGCTAGTATCCCCGCAGTCTGCAGGGATTCTGTGATGTGCGGCTGTCAATTGGCGAGGAAAACCTTGGAATTTTATGCGAAACCCGGCTCCTCTGTATGCCACGACCCGACTCTTCCCTCTTTGGGTGGATCAGGAGATACAGTCCCACTTCGCCTATTCCCTGATAAATGTGTTACTTCGAGTCCCTGGATCATCGCCTTGATGCCTGGTTCCATATTCCCCTCCGATTAGAGCCTGCACAACACCCCTCATTCGATTCACCCAAAGGTAGAGAGCCTATTACTGACATCTGTTCTATCAAATTCTTAATGTTGCTCTATGTTCTCCATAAGCAGAGCTTGGGAGTCTCCAGCAACTACCCTACCCTCTCCTTTCCTTGCTCAGCCAGGTCCTCCCCCTTACCCATGCCGAGCCCACCCTGCACCTCAGGGATACTAGCAATTTCATTCTTAGCCCTATGAGCAGACACCGCAGACTCCTGTTCCCCATCCAGCAGTCCCTTCTTTTTGTTAAAGAGATTATAGACTTCTCATGGGGCCTGTCTTTCCCATTATTGCTCCCCATTTGCACTCCCTTGTGTTTTATGGCCTTGGTGAGCATATCCGCTACAGCTCTGACAACTTGCCATAAACGTGTTTATGGTGACACCCCTATATATCTTAAGAACAGGCTGAAACTATACACGCCTAGTAGATCTCTTCGCTCATCTAAGACCTGCTCCCTACAAGTAGATCAAGTTAAAAGAGCTTGTGGTAATGGCCTCACTTTTCATGTGCCAGCCACACAGGCCTGGAATGCCCTACCAGCTCCTTTACGTAATACAACAAATCTTCTGATCGTCCGTAAACAGCTGAAGACTCTCCTATTCTCATAATGCTTTGACCCAGCTTTTTGGTTGTATTAGATAGGGTCCTTTTTCCTTCCTTCATGGTGCCTGGATGCCTTCGGGCTTTGGTGCCTTATAAATAAAATAATAATAAAAGATAATATATACATCACAACTTTGCTGACAGTTATCTCGAGGCTCATCCCACTTCCCCAGACCTTTACTAGTTACCCACTCCACCAGTGGTGCTGCGTTCATGACACCAGTTGGAGACTCACCACCTTCCCTGTCCTCACAGGACAGGGAGCAATCCAAATTTACAATATCTTCGGTGTCAATGATCTCATTTGTAACCATATTTCTCCATGAATTTTGGGAGGATTTCTTAGTGCCTTCCGACTTTCTAGAGCTTGCATTTTAACATAGATCTTTATGTTAATCCCCAAGCCAGCTCAGTCCTATCCAAAATTAGATCTATTTCAGCTATTCAGGGTGTTATAATACCTTGTAAAGACAGCTGACATCACCTCTTCCTCTCTTGACTATGCCATTGTCAACTCCCCCCTCCTACTCCTCTCCCTGATCTGAATCTTTACTGACCGTAGCTCCACTCAACTCCTTCTTTCCAGATCTGAACCTTTACATTTATTCTAATTCCACTAAAAAGCCATTGTAGCCCTAAGGGACTCTCATATTCAAAGATCCTCTGCAGCCACTCGCCTTGAACTTTACTACATCCTATCTGCGCACTCCCTCCAATCACTACACAAACAGAGTACCCTCTGAATGGACTTTCCTCGACGTTGTCTTTCTCTTTACTTCTATTTCCACCTCTGACTTCCAAAATAACCCCTCTCCATCTAATCACTCCATTGTTAACTTTAACTGCTTGGTTACCCCATCCTCTATTCCTCCTCTGACCCCTTCATTGACCAAGAGGAAATTGAAGCAGGATTCTCATGACTCTTACACTGATGATGTGAGGGCCTGTTCCATGTATCTTACCTCTATTAACACCTCTACAGTTGACCTTACTTTCTCTCACTTTCACTATGCATGTATGAGTCCCTTTGGATAACACTATTCTGCAGTTATAGTCACATCTTCCTTTCCCCATCCTCAACTTTGGATCATCTCTGGGATCCAGACCCCCATAACCAACCTGTGTTATGACCTATGGTGCAGACACAAATCACAGCCTACCACCTGGCTGTCTTCTGTGCACTGGAACAAATCTCCTTATTTAAAACATAAATTGAATTCCCCCTTTGAAATAACCCTGCAAACTTTCATCTACCCTACAAGCTTTGCCCACACCAATCAAGACAGTATCCATTACCCTGTCTGTCTCTGAATTTGCTGTTAACATTTCATCTAAAATCCCGACAGTAACACACTCAAAGCCCTTCCCCAACCTGCCTGCTTTGCCCACCACCTCCACATTTCCTCTTTTACTCTTAACTTCTCTACTCTCCCTCTCCTACCGAATTAGCTCCCAACCCATCGTGTGCTCATTCTGACATGCAAAGACTTAGTCCCATTCACCTGGCCTTATCTTTCAGCACTCTTTAACCTCTTTCTCTGCTGCACCATCAAATCTGCAACTGTTATACCCCATTTCAAGAAACCATCTGCTGACCTGCATATCGAAACAAACTATTGCCCAGTTTCCCTCTACCTAATAAGTCAAAGTCCTTGAGTGGGTGTGTTTAAGTGGAGGAAAATGGTCTTCAATATGTCTCCTGTAGTAAACATTCCACAGAGACTGCATGTCTCTTATGTTCTCTCTGTTGCTCACCGCTCCACACTCGCTTCATTATTCATACTTGTGGACCACTGTGCCACTCTCGACACTGTAGATCACTCCTCTCTCCTCGTTATTGTCTAGTACCTTACATTTAACAAATATACCTTTACTCCAATTGACTTCTAGATGAATGTTTGATCTTTAAAATCTCCTAGAACTTGCAAACCTCTGACCCCCAAACCTCTACCTGTCGACGTCCCCCTATGATCAGTCCTTGGACTGCTGAACTTCATCCTTTGTCCCACTGCCCTAGAAAGATCTACCTTGTCCTTTGACTTTCACTTTCACCTCTTTCATGGCAATGCTCCAATCCTTTTCTTCTTTTCCTCCTTCATCCCAGTCACCTCGTAACAAACTTGAAAATGCATGCAATTACTTGTCTGGAAGGGAATTCAGGGGCTTGATGTGCTTACTCAGCTTGAAAATGCTACAAAAAAGAAGTTGGCATAAAGCTATTATTGGTTGTATTCGAGCATATGGATTTGAGAAACTGTTCCCCTGGACTTGTTCTTCAGGTGATCATTTCTTCCTCTCTTGGCACTGGCCAATAACTGTTTATTCCAGCCTCTGCAATTTATCTTTGCATGACCTCAATTGACCCTCTGTTTCTTCAACATGCTCTGAACCTCTGAAGCTTCTTCAGCAGTCCCCCAATCACTTCATATTGAATGATCTCTACACACACATTCCCAGAACCAATAGCATACAGCTCCCAGATCCTCCTGCATGAACACAAATCCCTCTGGAATAGTAATCCAGTTGTGTCTGCCTCTTCTGTCCTCCACTGGCATATTCAGAAAACAGACATATGTGTTTGCAGGTTTCAGCACGTTTTAGGAAGGACCATTTATCAGCCCACCAAAAGGCACAGACAACACATTGGTAGGTGTCATGCAGGGGCACTAGTGTGAGGCAAAAGGGTATTCAGGTCAAGAGTAAGTAGCATTTGGGCAGGAAAACATGAGTGGATTCAACAAGTGCAACAGGCCAGAAAGAGTAGCAGTATGCCACACGCATGACAGTGAGGCATGCAGCTGGTTTCGGAGATTAAGATCTAACTAATTCACAGACAGAAAACTTAGCAGCAGATTGTAGAAGTCACAGAAGAAACAGGTCTCCAGTTTTTATCTTACCTCCGTGGTGTCCCATTCACCGTTTCTTTCCTCTGGATTTTGTAGGTTTTTGTTGTAACCTAGCCATAGCATCCCTTTAACCCAGCTTTTTCAGTGACTATGAATATATCATTGTTAAAGGGACGTTATGGTTAAGTTGCACTAATGAGAACCCATGAAATGTAATGAAAAACTGTATTAAAGGGATGATATGGTTACATGTAAAACCAAAAACCCCCAGAAATTCACCAGTTATGGTAAGCTATCAGGACAGTGTCACGTGAACACGCGCTCACATGCGGCATAATGAGCAGTTCAAAACGGCATTTTTCAGCTCATCTAGAAACTTTAAAGCTCAGAATGTACCCTTGCACAGTTCCTACACCTATTCTTACTCCTTATCCATTAACACTCAAGCACACAGCACATACTTGGACGAATATCAGCAAACCGGCTATTTATCTGAAAAATTGTATCAGCTATTGTCATCTCTCATCCCCAAGAGCCTCCAACAGCTGGAGGACCTATACAACGAATGAAGAGCAATATTTCAAAAGACAATCAAGAACACCAGGAAGATGAGGTAGAAGAAGTGCTTACCTCTAGCTATGGTACCCCCAGAGAATCATGGGTGTGGCAGTTCTTTACCACTTTTGGAAATGTACCAAAGGCTAAAGCTACCAAAGTGAAATGAACTGAGTGCACCGTTGTACTCAGTCGCAGAGAACCTGGACAGTACTCCTACATGACCACCTCCATGCACCACCACCTCAAAAACAACCACTGAAATGCTCTCAGAAAGGCTGTTCCTTTCTTAGGAAGTAGTACTCTCTCTTCCTCTACCTCATCTTCCTCAACCAATGCTGTAACCACACAGCCAACTTCTATGGGACACAAAATCCCTTCAGCCACCTTGCAAGCAATTAAAAAGGCTGTTGATCCATAGCTTTAGAAAACAACAGTACTCTGTATATACTGCTACAGACCACTGTGCAGGGGGAGTAATTGCAAAATTCTTTTGAAGCAGTAATCAAGGAGCATGAGAAACACTGCCATCTACCTTACATTTAACACACACACAACATCTCCCCCTGCCACCTCTCCCTACATTTCTGAGGTTGGTGCCCCTTCCCTCATTTCCCTTCCTGCATTACTTTCTGGCCTCTCCTGCAAACTAACATGTAAAAAAAGATAAAAACTGTTCCTTTAGGAACCACCGCTCAGTAAAAAAATAGAACTAAAAAATAATCTTATGGACTCCATCTACTTTACATTTGTCAGTAAAGTAGTTACATTCAATAAGAATTTCCTACATTGCCATTAGCATGTTCTACTATGCTAATGGAAATAGTGGACACTTGTATACTAGAGAAAAAGAAACAAAACAAATAAACAAATTTCTGTCTGAAATTCTTCTCTCCAGCATAAACACCATAATCCATTGCCGTTTATAACTATCCACAGTGTCTGCATTCCCCTGTCTAGCCCATGCTTTACTTGAAAACCCTGATTGCACATGCACACCACACAAAACAGCCCTTCTACTCTTGTGAATGTTATGTTTGCAACACCCCCTCATTGCCTGCTTTAAGCCATTCACACATGTACCCACCAATCACTTTACATATATCCTATCAGCATATTAAACGTCCACCCACCAACTGCCACTTAACAATGTTCTACTTATCTTGTGCATCTGCATTTCCCATACTTATACCATACGTTGTACATAGTGCTCCTATAAATGCACATATGCATTGTGCAGTGACAGAAGTGCATAAATAAAAGGGGCAGAACAGATGTACAAGTGCTCATGGGAGCACAGGACTAAAGGGCAAAAGGATGCCAAGGTGAGAGGCCACTAGCTAATTGCTGGGGTCGAGGAGTCCAAAGGGTGGGGTACATCGTAACTGTAACGTTCCTTTAAGAACGTTTTTTCTGTCAATTGAATATGTTTTCATAAGTGAAAATGTTTCTTAATGTTACATCACTGTATATGAATTATCAATAATTCCTTTTGTCACATACATCAAAATAACTATGAATCTCAGACAATCTGGCCACTGCCAATGACCACAGACCATGACTCGGACAATCTGGCCACTGCCCATTCCACCGGCAGCACTCCGGGCTGCAGCCGCAAACAGATTTTGTTTCCCAATGAAACCTAGAGCTTCGGCCAAGCTGCATGCCCCAATAAGTAAATCAAAGTAGTCATTCGTCCTTTCTGAGGGCCAGGCACATTGTCTGTGCACCAAACTTATATCACTATTTGTTGTGCTTACATTTGGACACTGGAAAAATAAAACAGAAAACAGATTAGCAAAACCACGCTTTCAGGTCCTTTCTGATGTGCCTCGTGCAGGTTTGTGTTAATTCAGTACAGCACTTCAGGCTGTAGCCACAATCAGAATATGAGTTCCCATTCATACCAGGGGTTTGGCCATGCTGCATGCCCCAATAATCAAATCAGAGTACACGATTATCAAATCATTGCATGGCGGTAGAATGGATAGATCACTGCACTTCATCTAGTATTTTTAACATATTATCCTGCTGCTGGCTGTGAGGTTCTTTTGTAAAGGTGCCCTTCCTTTATCAAGTGTTTTCAAATAGGATAGTGAGCCCTGTTCATCTATGCACTGGCTTATTCACTAAGTAACTGTTGTCGTAATAAAGCAGTCTTCAAAAACATTCATGATGCTATATTTATTGTTATAAGATAGCCGAGATGTGATTTGACTCTTTAGGTCTTACTGGAGGTATGGGGACTGTGGGCCCGTCATTGCTGCGAGGTTGTGGAAATTAGTCCGGCATCCAATTCCAATATCTTGTCCCACTATGGTCTCAAAAAGGTTGGGTAATGATTTCAAGGTGTGGCCTGGTGACCACGTGGGCACCTAGTTTAGCGTGCTTGGTAATTATCTGCTGATTATCATTGTCTCTGAGTGCATGCAGCGATATTCACAGCGATCTGTTGATGCAATCTTGTGCAGCACTTCGGGCTGTAGCCATGAACAGAATTTTGGCCACGGGTAGATTTTTATTTCCCATTCAAACCTATTCCAATTTTGAAAATCTTCACCACATAGCCAGTCTCTGGTGGCCATGCCCACTTTAAGCTCATTGCCAGTCCCTCAAGGTCATGGCCAGTAGCCAGATTATCCGAGCCATGGCCTTTGGCCATGACTCAGACAATTTGGCCACTGCCCATCGCCACAGTTCATGACTAGGACAATCTGCCCACTGCCCATGTCCCCCAGCTTTACCTCAGTCACCAAAAGCCTATCACTATTTTCTATACCTACATTATGAGACTTTAAAAAATAAACACTGACACATTTGCAAAACCATGCTTTCAAGTCATTACCGATGCTCCCTGCACAACTTTCCAGCAAATCCATCCATGTTTTATTTTTTGAAATGTGTCAACATGTACATACTTAAAATAGTCATATGACTAGCTTCCAGTTGACAAAATCCTTTCAGACTTTGCAGAAAAATTCAAGGTGGGGTCTTTAATCTTTCTAAAATCTTTTGTGCACATTCGTCAAACGGCAACAAAGTTATAACAAATCTAATAATGTTGAAACTACCCTCTAATTTTGCCCCATCTTCTCAAAAGCCAACCAAACATTGCAGAAACATACAAATCTGGGTCTTAAATCTGTTTGCAAACATTTGTGCAGATTCGTGAAACAGCAACAAATGTATAAGTCTTTGAAATATTTTGGGAACCCCCTCTTGGCAAAACAGTCACAAAATGCCTGGAACCATTCAAGGTCAGGTCTAGAATGATATCACAAAATGTCATACAGTTTCATTGAGTGGCACCAAAGTTATACAACATACAAAAATTGCTTTTCACCAACCCTGTAATGCAAAAATATGTATGGCTGTCTCTGAACATCTGAGATGTATGCGGACATCACAGGGCTGTCCCATCAGAGATGAAAAACCACAAATATTTTGCTTTTTATTGCCATAATCTCATCCCATCCTCATCACCCCTCAAATCCCCAGAGATTGTTTCATTAGTTTGACAAGTGCAATGTTGTGTTTTTAATGTTTTTACTGTGATGTTCACGGACAACGGCCGCTGTCTGCGAATTCAACATGAAAGCCATTTCCTCAAAAAAGGACATCATGCCGCCCTCTGGGCCAATTGGAAGCCTGTATGTAGTCCAAACCGGGAAGTGAGTCCGCGGACTGAACCTAGATATCGCAAATTTATTTTTTTACCTAATTTTTGGCCATTTTAAGCAAAAATACTGAACAGATTTACACCAAATATACAAAAGCATGCTTTCTGGACCAAGCCGCCGCTCCTGGAGCATATTTTGCAAATATCCGTCCAGCGGTTTGGGCTGTAGATGTGAGTACATTTTTGGGGAAAATCCACACATTTTGGGACCCCCCTATAATGTATCCCGTACAGCACAACACCTTGCAGAATAAATCTAACGGCCATATACATTTTCTGCAAAGTATTGTGAGGTGATAAACCACCCAAAAAGTGCTCTTCATATGAATTGAGCAACCTAACCTTAACTACAGGGCCCCTAAAACAGGCTGTGTAATATATTCAAGGAAAAAAACTTTAGTGTCATGGACGTTAAGGTGAGAACATAACGCAACAAAACCCCGAAATGTGATCTGTGTTGTCAACATTGTGGTCATGGGCTGTGCAACAGTGGGTATGAAGCCTAGGTGGCTTTAGTTGAATTTCAGGGGTTTTGTTGTGTTAAGTTATCACCTTAATGTCCATGCAAATAAAATGTTTTCCTTGAAGTTTTATTTTTTGTTTTACAATGTATTACTCACTTTAATGTCCTGCAACTACATTTACAATGTCAAGGGTTTTGTTATTCCATACATTTTTTCAACACATGACCAGTGGCCAAGGCCTACGGCCATGCCCACTGTATATTTTGGAACACTTGCAACCCATCACTCAAAGATGTTCATCAATCCCAATCTGATTTTGCCCTGTTTTGACAGTGGTATTGTTATGTATAAAAGATTGCACACTTAGAAATCACAACGTTTTTAGTCAATGCGCAGTGAGATAAAATTATTTGCAGAGGATCACACACGTTGGGTAAGCAGCATGCTACAAGCCCCTTGTTTTATGACTGGTCTCTTGTTGACTGTTGTGATACATTGCACAACACCAACTAACTGCATTTAAGCAGCAAGGAAAAGGGAAATAAAATACCAGCTGCAAGAATAACATATGTTCAGGTACTTTTGCCCCCATAGCGAAAATCAAAAGCTGGCACTAATTAATATATTCACAGTAAGTGAAAAAATATTTTAAAGTGAAATATACAAATGTAGTTCAATTTACCTTTGCCTTAGAACAAAGTGAGCAAGACAAAATAGCATTGGACATTTAAAAGAAAGTAACTTACAGCGGAAAAATAACCTCAGAGGAGGAAATCCTCATATGCTGGCGAAGTATAAAAAGTGCTCACTGTTTAAACCCAGCAATCTGTCATGAAATATTCCTTGGAAAACAAAAACCCAATATGAAACAAGTGCTTGTTTTCTTGTGGGTAAGCGTCTGCACTGGGAACATGACAACCTGAGTGAAATTCTGGTAGCCAAATACCCACATGTATCCTTTATTTGTGCCGTGAAAAGCAGCCACAATCAGGGGAAAATAACTGCACCAGTGTCCAGGATCGCAAACTCTCTTGTCACATCATGGACAAATACTCATAACTCACTTGCCCTCTCATAATTTCCCCTCCTCATGCCCATATCTGGCTTTCATCGGCACTCTGATTAATAAAGATCATTTGAAAAGTACACACACCATAGTGCGCTCAAATATATAAATCCTTATAGAACTATGGTGGCAACAAGTGTCCAATTGTGGCCTTATTGCCCCCATCTTGACTGGGAGACTACAAATGCCAGAATGGAAGGCAAGGAAAGGGCTGTCCCATTTCTTTAAGTGGTCTTGTAAGTTTGGCTCATTTGTCAGGCAACATGGCCTGAGGGGGCTGTCCACTTTTATCGCTTTGAAGCTAAGCTCAAAGTGTCTCAGAGTGTCTAAGAGTGTCTCTGTATTGTGCTAGAGAGTATCAGAGCATTTTTCACCAACTACGCTGATGACACTCAGGTGGTGGTTGAACTTAGTGGGAGTTACAGCTATGACTGTGCAAAGTTAGGAGACATATATAAAATCATCGAGGCATGGATGCTTTTGAACTTGATGTGCCTAAATGCAAAGAAGACTGAGCTTATGCTCTTTGCTCTACCCATGCAATCATAAACTCAGTCCCCAGTACAAGTCTTTTGACATCAAGGATTCGGCTATCCCAGTTAGAGATGAAGTGAAAACTCTAGGCATGACCCTGGAAGCGTCACTAGGTGCTGAGGCTCAGGTAATGCACCTACAAAAGAACTGCCAATACTACAAGCGCCTACTTCAGTCCATTAGACCATTTTTAAGCAACGAGAACACAGCAACCATTGCAAGAGCCATTATTTTATCACGTTTGGACTACAGAAATGCTTTGATGCTTGGTGCAAGTAAAAGCTGCATGGCCAAGTGCCAAACAATTCTAATCAATTTGGTCAGAATAATTAAAAAAAAGGCCATAGAGAGAACATCTTGCCAAATACCGAACTGATCTTCACTGGCTGGCAGTTGAAGAAAGAATCATTCTCAATAGCATGACCTTGGCACACAGGTGAATCCAAAACCAAGTACGGATCGCAAGTTAATGCTTCATGCTCAAGTTGTTTTGGACCTGGTTCAAATCCGTGCAGTGGTTTGGGCTGACCACTTTGGCAAAAATTGACTTTGTTTGTCTATGGGAAGTAGACTGCAGTACTCAAAAGTATTTTTTGTCTTCTTAATAACTTTTATATTTTATAACAAATCTTTACCAAATTTAGCAGTCTGTAGTCACTTTCAAAAGTAATTAACAATAGAATTTTAAGGGGTTCCTATGTGAGTTTGACTCACCTTAACTGTAGGGTGGCTATAGCTGCCCTATAATATATATATATATATATATATATATATATATATATATATATATATATATATATATATATATATATATATATATATACTTTGTTAAAGGGACGTTATGGTTAAGTTGCGCTACTAAAAACCTATGAAATTCAGTGAAAAAACTTTGTTAAAGGGACGTTATGGTTAAGTTGCGCTACTAAAAACCTATGAAATTCAGTGAAAGAACAAAGAAGAACTAAGAAGTTACCTGTTAATTTAAGAAAAAAAGTAAGTAGAATATCACCATAATATTTGTATTATTAATCAAACATACTATAACGCTAATGCAAGCTATTTCTGTGCCTAGAAATAGAGATTGTGTACCATTTTGTCCAAAAATCTCCATGTCTTAAACAGCGATTTACAGCCAGAATGGCCCACAAATTCCTATTTTTGGACACACAAATTACCCAACTGAACCGCTACAATTTTCATATTATAGAACAAACAACTGTTTTAATTGTATACATTAGATTTACTATTTGTACTTTTCCACACCACTAGCTTACTTTTTTTTGTCATCTGAACACCAGTTTAGTAACACATACATTCAAGAATACCTATCCTTACTAGTTGTAGTTCCCAATGCACAATCACACACCATTACATACATCTTTATCATCTTACTCAAACACTCATGCACACAGCACACATACATTCCAGAACACCCCAACCCATATCTTCTTTATTTTTTTTCAACAGACCCTAAAGAATGCCTACCAAAAGTCAAGTCTGTAGAAAGGAACGCAAAAGTAGAGCAAATGAAAATAAAAGAGTCCAACATAAGCATCCATCTCTAGCAGAATTTGTAAAAAAAAGTTGAAACAAAACAGCTAATACAGTCATTTAGTGAAACACAAGAAGTTTCAAGTACAACAACTTTGCCTCGTCTATCAAAATGTTAAACAGACCAAAAAACAATTAACAGAAAATCAGCTATCACTACAGATAAAACTGCTCCTATAAATCTTGATAAAGTTCAAAGTAAGCATACCAAGATAAGTATTTTAGCCAGAATGTACCAAATTCAATGAAACAATGTTAAGTAAAGAAATGCAACCAATAATGGAAATTAGCGCCACAGACAAACTAGACGTACATGGTATGACACTACCCATGTGTTACCAAGCCACAACAAGACTAAATAGATTAGAAAATTCAATCTCCAACAGAGCTGGGTTGGAAAAAATATTAAAATTATCCTTAAATTGTAATGCTTAAACGTAACCTTGACGTGGATCAAGGACTAGTTAATGGAGCACTGGGTACAGTTGTTGGCTTTCAAACATACCCACGTGACAACAACATTCAGTTTGTCAATATTCTCTTTGACAAACATTCAGAAGTGAAAAGGATAGGACACTCAACAGCTTGATTCCTTCTCTTCAAAGACATGTATGTACGCAGAGAACAATTTTCTCTAACGCTTGCATACGCAGTCACCATTCATAAATCACAAGGTCTTACCCTAGACAAAGCATTGATAGATATTGGTAATACAGTCTTTAAAGAAGGCATGAGCTACGTAGCACTATCACGCTTACGTACACTTGACGGTCTATTTCTAATCAACTTTGATGCAAGTAAAGTAAACGCTGATATTCCTTGCATTTTAGAATACAACAGACTACGTTCATTATATACCCCATCTACAAACATATCCTGTTCCACAAAAAGTAAAACGTTGTAAAAGAAAACTAATTCAAACTGAAATGCAACAGGATGTGACTGCAAATCCTCCAAAGAGAGTAAAAGAAGCTAATACTTCATCAATTACCACAACCAAAGACGAACCTATTACTCGAAGTAACAACACACATTCCGAAAAAATGACTTGGACACAGACCTATCTGGTCTATTTAAATTTTTTAAATATAACTGGTGTAAGTTGCTACGCAAATGTAGCAATGAACATTCTATTTCAATTGCCACCAATTGTTGATAACATTTACTTACACAGTACAGACCAATTGTGTTTGTAAATGTTAGTACTTCATAGAAACGCAAAAAACAATCCTGACAACATGTATAGTGTTCATGGAATAAGACAAGAATTGGACTACTGTGCTGGAATGGTGAAATTCACTATAAACTCACAGGAAGATCCACAAGAATTTCTAATGTACTTACTACAAGTACTGGAAAACAAAAACATACCTATAAATGAAATCATCCAGATTTCATACATGTGGAAACATACATGCACTCTCTGCAACAATGTGACACAAGAAGAAATCCCCAATGAACGCTTCATATATATATATCAATACCAAATTGTGAATCCATTCCATTTCAGCGACTTGTACAAAATGCAAACCATGGTAGATTATGCTCTACCTGCAATTCAGATAATCGCTCCACGTTAGTAATACAAACACATAGTAAATACATAATACTAATGCTTCTACGTTACAATGAAGATGGTACCAAAAACAACTGCAAGCTGACTGGATTCACACATGGTCAACTATCACTTGGTAAGAAAACCTTCAAAACAATAGGTATAATCTACCACGCAGGAGCCACAACCAATTCAGGGCACTACACTGCATATATAAAAAAGAAATGTGGATGGTTTGAATGTAATGATAGTACCATTAATCTAAAGCAGAGATTACCAGGAAATCTTACAAACGCTTATTTGATGTTCTTAAAACCAAAATTTGATAACTAAACTGTATTTAAACCCTAAGTAAACTTGTGTTAATAAAATATAAACTGTTAGATTAATCCAAAAGCTATCTAACTGCTCAAAGATTCTACAACAACTAATCAGATGAATGAATACCACTAAATCAGACCAAAAAATACACAGTTAGAATACGCCAATTGGTATCTAACTGTCCCAAAATTTAACAATATCCAAATAGATAAATCAATACCACTAAAATTTATCAAAAAAAAACACAGTTAGAATACGCCAATTGGTATCTAACTGCTCCAAAATTTTATAATATCAAAACAAATAAATAATATGTTACTGCTCCAAAAAAATACAACAAGTCAAAGCATAAAGCATTAGCCAGAAACAACATGTGGACACTGAAAACAAACAAACAAATAAACTGTAGCATAACAGAAAAAGGTTTTTTTTTAATCCAACATGGATTTTTTTTTTTCTCCCACAGACCCAATGATTTTAGCAACAAATACAGAAACTGAGCAAATTGCACAGTACTCTGATTTGTAATCTACTAAATATGAGGGTCCAAAAATAAAAAAAAAAAGTATATTGATTATACAATGTAATAAGTCATTACAAAATACTAATACTAACATGCTATTTCCTTTTATCACAGAAATTAACAAGAAATACATGTACTCTGGTTACTAGACCAAACAGTAAGTATACAATAATAAGGAGAACCATAGCAGCATATCACATCCATAGTATCTAATACCTTTGTTGCTTAAACATTTGTTTTTCACCCAAAGTTATAAGCAAATATGAATTTGATATGCTGTGGTGGTTGTTGCCAGGGCATAGAGTCTTGGGTGCGTGGCCAAATGGCATGCACCCAAGACTCTATGGCCTGGCTACAACCACTGCAGCATATCACATCCATAGAGTCAAACATTTCAACTATGGTCTATGGAAACTTTTAATGTCCGTGGACATTATGAGTGTTCCTAGAACACTTTCAACTTGCCAGCGAACAATACAGACAGCGTTTTCAGGACACCCCCTACGAACATCTCGGAACAACGCGATAGTTCTTAGAACACTTTCAACTTGACAACGAACAATACGGACAGCGTCCTCCGGACACCCCCATTTTGTTTATTTGCGAACATTTCAGGACACTGCAAGTTTTCTTAGAACACATTCAACTTGCCAGCGAACAATACGGACTACACTGTCAGGACACCCCCTACGAACATTCCAGGACACCGCGAGTGTTCTTAGAAACGTCTTCAGAACACCCCCATTTTGTTTATTTGCGAACATTTCAGGACACCGCGAGTGTTCTTAGAACACATTCAACTTGACAGAGAACAATACGGACAGTGTCCTCAGGACACCCCCTACGAACATTCCCCGGACACCGCGAGTGTTCTTAGAAGCGTCTTCAGAACACCACCATCTTGTTTATTTGCGAACATTTCAGGACACCGCAAGTGTTCTTAGAACACATTCAACTTGACAGAGAACAATACGGACAGCGTCCTCAGGACACCCCCATTTTGTTTATTTGCAAACATTTAAGGACACCGCGAGTGTTCTTAGAACACATTCAACTTGTCAGCCACAACCCCCATTCATATTTGCGAACATTTCAGGACACAGCAAGTGTGCGACAACGTCTTCAGAACACCCCCATTTTGTGTATTTGCGAACATTTCAGGACACCACAAGTGTTCTTAGAACATATTCAACTTGACAACGAACAATACGGACAGCGTCCTCAGGACACCCCCATTTTGTTTATTTGCAAACATTTCAGGACACTGCGAGTGTTCTTAGAACAGTTTCAGTTTGCTTGCGAACAAAACGGACACATATTGAGTCCTCAGAACACCCCCCATTCAGTTTATTTAGAACATTTCAGAATACCCGTGATGTCCGCAGACAAATTGAACACAAAAAGAACGTCTAACACATAAGAAACACAACTTTCATCCTATCTAATACACTCCCACCCTCCCCAAAAACTCCTACACACCAACACACTCTACTAAATACAAATTTTGAACAAAGTTTCACTGCGCTGTCCGCGGACGAGTGCGAATCCAAGATGGCGGGTGCTACCGAAAATCTGACGCACTTCACGCTCCACGCCGTCCAATCAGCGAACACGTTGCATGTCCGCGAACATCACGCAAGCCGATTGGCCAATCAGGACACTGTCCGCGGACCGAACACAGATATCACTAATTTTTTTTACCTACTTTTTGGTCATTTTAAAAAAAACTACTGGACGGATTTTCACCAAATTTGCAAAAGTACGCTTTCGGGACCAAGCCGCTGCTCCTGGTCCAAATTTGGTGAAAATCGGTCCAGCGCTTTGGGCTGTAGACGCGAGCAAACATTTTTTCCCATTCAGTCTATGGGAAAAAAAAAGTTTTGGGACTCCCCCTATAACTTTGCCCCCCCTGGATGAATCCTCACCAATCTTTGCAAAAAAACTTCAGAGTGACCCAAATACTACTTTTGCAAAGTTTGGTGAGGATTCGTCCAGGGAGAACAAAGTTATAAGCCACCCAAAAAGTGCTCTTCCTATGGAAACACCAACTTAACCATAACTACATGCCACTACCGTGGCCATGTAATATATATATATATATATATATATATATATATATATATATATATATATATATATATATATATATATATATATATATATATATATAATATATATATATATATATATATATATATATATATATATATATTCAGTGAAAACACTTTGTTAAAAGTACATTATGGTTGAGTTGCAATAATAAAACCAATCAAATTCTGTGAAAAAACATTGATAAAGGAGCATTATGATTAAGTTGCTCTAGTAAAAACCTATCAAATTCTGTGAAAAAAGTTTTTAAATGGACGTTATGGTTACAAGTAAAACCGAAAACCCCCAGAAATTCGCCAGTTATGGTAAACTAAGCAACCATAACTTGTGCCTCCACCGTGCCTTGCTAAGACTAACACACAGGATATCAAAGTTAACACTGCTGCTACTCTCTGTCTTGAGATTGATCTCCTTCAGTTCCAGAAGCTTCTCAAGGCCTTTCTTTTTTTCTCCTCCTTCCATCTTGCCCTCCCTTGCTAGTCGCAACCAACACTGTGACTGGTTTCCATGTGTCTCTTATGAGTCTTACAAGGGCCTTTCGCTCCCCCAACAAGTCCTCCCCCTGCACCCTTGTAACCAGTACTTGCCCTCAGGCACCCTTCCTTGACTAGCCTACTGATGCTGAACCACCCCCGTCCTTGCACTTGCTTACCCCACCCCTGGCTCTCTGGGCACTTGCCCTCTGGGATCTCTTTAGCACTTACCCATCGCCATGGGCCCCCTACCTCGTGCACTTCTCCCTTTCCCCCTCCCGATCCCATCCTTTGCCCTGATCTGTCCCGCACTTCTTGTTAGTGCACTTGTATGATCCGAATGTCACACTGTCTAGTAGGTCCGTTATTGCTGATTTTCTCCTCTGTCCCCCACCATATGTTTTACTTGTGGCACCTGGAAAGACTTTCTGCTGTATAGGCGCCATACAAATATTCAATAAATAAATAATAAAATAAAATAAAAGAAAGGGATTGTGATCAAATCTACTCTGTGAATTATTTCAAAGTCGTGTACGTTAGACTAGGCACCTACTTCTATCAAAAGGTAATGAATGGTGGATGAGAATCTAGTATTACAGTAAGTGGCATTGCCCAGTATATCCTTGGGGAATCTTCCATTTACTCACTAATAGAACCCTCAGAGGGGGTGTTACTGGTCTAGTAATGTCCCCGTCCGAGGGCTCTATTGCTATTAGTACGCCGGCAAGTCGTACCTGGGTACTTATAGCATTGTTTTCTTGAGCGCAGAAATGGCATTGAAAAAAGAAAAAAAATGGCCAACAGGGATCGGGCTGATCTCCGTTTTCATGGTGGCCATTGAAATTAACTGAAACAAATAAACAGTAGAAAATGGCCACCATGGATAGGGTAGAAGGGACTGCACATATATGGGCCTCAATAAACGGATGGCGGTGGACCAAGGTGCTATTGGCACCTTGGTCCATGCCGGTAAAATACCGGCACTGCCTTGGTGGAAAGGGGAATTACTGCCCTATTCCAAGGTTGGCGGGGCGGTACTTCCCCTTTGCCCCATTGCCCTTCCCCATTCCTATTTTTGCCCCATAGGGCTCTATGGGAATGGGGAAGGCTCTAATTACGGTGCCGCAAATTGCGGTACCGTAATTAGCTCCCTGGTCGCTTTGCAGGTTGGTTTTTAACGCCTGCAAAAAGCAGGCGTTAAATTCACCAACCCACAAAGGGACCTCGTAGTAAGGCGGTAAGGGTTTACCGTACCGGTAAAATACCAGTACCGGTAAACCCTTACCGCCTACCGTGTAATGAGGCCCATAGTCTAATCATGAACCGGAGAGGAACAACGCAGCAGAAGATAAGTGGAAAGGTAGGTGATAAATATGAGGAATAGTGGAGGTCGGTGGGGGAAATCGGGCACAGAGAGTGGGGAATGCACTTCCCTGATTCCCATCAAGGGAAGATGGCGGCCTCCTGCTCTGAGGAAGCTTGGAGCAGGGTTTTACCCTGTGTGGTAAGGACCCTGTTCCAAGCCTCCTGATTAGCTGGGAGGCTGCCACCCCTGACCCCACTTGCCGGATACTAATGTTCAAAAACCTGCCTCTATCATACTAGTGCTGAAGCGTCATCCCATTGAATACACTTTTTTATCCTGCATCACTGGTAACAGGATACCATACGCTAGATTTTCCTATTTTGCCATGTTTTTTTCTACAGGGAATTCTCCAAGTTTCAGGCCAAAATCGAGTATTTTAAAGAGGATTTAAATTTGTAATGCAATGTAACACAAAGTTTATAACATATTGAAATTTTTAACAACGTATTTTTAAAGGTGCACTTTTCAAAATGACATCCAAATCACTGTATATGAGCCGCAAAATAAACAACATCAAATAATTAACATGCAGTCACACATTTGAAACAATCAACATGGGTATACTTTACATACACATTTATAGACATATTTTTAATTAGGAAGTGTGGTATGGGCTTATGAAGATATAAAAAAGTAACAATTCATCAGACATTGGAAATACTTAAACAAACCTCCAAAACACTCCTAAATTGGACCTTACCCTATTCTCTACTAACCTCTCCTGTGCCCCCAGACCTTCAAAAGCTATAAGTCACATATTTAATGAAGAGACACATGAAATGAAATAAACCTCTGAAGGATATTAGAGATGTGGGACTAGATGGATTGAGCAGGATGGGGAGGATTAGCATCCTACTAGGACAGGAGAGATAAGAGACAAAGAAGAGAAACAGAGGTTTTTAACAGGATATGTAGGAAATAATAATAATTTAGTAGCAGGAGAGATGGTGACCAGAGAGAAGTGGTTAGGTAAAGCTATTTCCTCAATGATCTGTGGGGCGAAGCTTGCCAGAACATGATCATTTGGGAGCTCGGGGGATTTTTCCTATCATTTTCTCATGTTGGAGGAGAATGACACTATAAGGCAGCTCGTGGTTGGTAGAAGTAATAGAGGGGAAGAGGCAGGAGGTTGTAAATAGTTTCTTTGATATTGGATATTCCTTAGGAAAATTGAGATAGAAAATTATCGGTACAGATGGAGGCATAGATGGAGCAAGGGAGAGTTGACACAAGCATGGACTGCAGGATAGATGAAAATGTTCCATCATGGGCATGGAGAAAGGAAAGGAACATAGATTAGGATAAAAGTGATATATTGGTTAGCCAAGAGAGTAGAAAGGCATTTTGTATATGTGGATAGCAGGGCAGTGGGACTAATATCAATGTTGCAGGTAGTGCTCAATGTACATATTTAACTGATAGATCAGAGGATGACCGAAGGATAGGGACATGTATTTAATAGAGCTTGGGTTGTGTGGCAAGAGTGCATGGAGAGAGGACCTGACTTTGGCTTGATAGTTTGCATTTGAATATTCTAGACAGGAGGGAGGGATGGGGAAGGGGGACAGAGACAGACAAGTGGAGGAGACATTGGTCTGTGGCAGATGGGTCAAAGTACAGGACAATAGACTTAAGGGGAATCCAGAGGAAATCATGTTTGAGGGTTACCAGATTTGCAGAAGTGTTGAGTGTTGAGTTGGACTTGGAGTGTAGGGCAGTTTTCAGAGAGAATGGAGAAAAGTATAAGACAATGAGCTTGATAGAGTTTTGAGAGTTTGATGTTCCGATGAGGTTGATGGTTGGCTAAGCTTGGATTGAGTCAAGGATGAGGTTGAGGTAAGGAAAGAAAGATGTATCAGCACAAGAGGGAGATAAGCAGAATATTGAATGGTATTGGTGGTAACTGCTGGGAAGCAACATTTTTAAAGGAAGAGGGGAGGTCAATGTAATAAGGGGAGCACCCATGAGAGCCATGTGGGAATGTCACATTAGAAATGAGTCGAGCATTAGGGTAAGGACAGGTCAGGAAAGAAAGACTTAGGAATAACTGGGGTGAGTCTATGTGCAGATGGTGAGAAGTGTTGTTGGAAGCAGCAGAATGGCAATTAGTTCAAAGGAAGAGGGGAAACAGTCAGAGGTAAGAGGAGAAGTACGGGGCTCTTTGGTAGGTCGATGTAGATGGTGCATGTGAAGTGGGAAGAGTTCTTGTTGTGTTAGGATAAAAAGAGGGGGAACGGACGGGAGTAGGCATTGGGATGAAGCAGTCAGGAGAACATGAAAAAGTAAAAAAGAAGCTGAAAACAACAAACTGTGTAGCCATGTAGGCAGATCAATACAACAAGTTAAACTAGAGCCCATGGGCACTGTCTTGCGCTTAGATGGATTATGAGGGTGCGCGAAGTGTTGCTCTGGGATCGTTTCTGAGGGTGGGCAATGTGTTGCACTTAAATGTATTATGAGGGTAGGGAAAGTGTTCCTTTTGGATGGTTTCTGAAGGTTGGCAATGTTTCACACTTAGATGGATTTTGAGGGTGGGCAACGTGTTGCGCTTAGATGGATTTTGAGGGTGAGCAATGTGTTGCACTTGGGTGGATTTTGAGCGGGGCAATGTGTTGCACATAGATGTTTCAGAGGGTGGGCAATGTGTCACACTTAGATGCATTTGAGGTTGGGCAATGTGTTGCGCTCAGATGTATTTTGAGGATGAGCAATGTGTTGTACTTAAATGGATTTTGAAGATGGGCAATATGTTGCATTTAGAAATATTTGGGGTAAGCAATATGTTGTGTTAGAAGAATTTCAGATAAGCAATATGTCACATTTAGAAAATGTAGGGCTTGAAATGTGTTGCAGTAAGATACAAATGTAAGGCTAGCCCACCTGGGACTGCCCCTCTGCACCCTTCAACTGCATGTGCTACCCAATGTCACTCTGCACAACACCTTAGCCATTAGAATGCAGCTATCCCCCATTATATGATTTTAGTCTAGCTGCACACATAATAACTCTTGTGCATACTCTACAGAATACCTCTCTGTACCTACCAACTTGCCTGTTCAACATGGATGACTAACAGGGGCTTGGCCACCCCTACCTACCATTGTACCAGCTAAAACGCACACACGCATTCTATGACTCACTGATAAATTACCCATACTTCAACATACAGTGCATTGAGACCATAACAGTGATGAAAGGCGCTATACATATGCCCATTACATTTACACAGCTGAACATAGAGATACAATTCAAACGTTTCAAACTTCTAAGCACTAGGCAAGAAGAGTGACCAACTGGTTTCGACGTTGCTTGCAAATTTGTGCACGTCTACCTCAGGGTATGTACAAACTAAACAAAAAGAAAAAGCACAAACATTTCAAAGTGATGCCACTATTTCTTGTTTGGACTACTGAAAGGTTTGTAACTCATAATGTAAGTACTTATAGTAAAACAACACCATCAATTGATAGTGGCCTAACATTTGAGAAAAAGAGAAACTAATATAAATTGAGTATCCTCCTAAAAAATCATGTTGTGATGAAAAAGGACTGATTAGCCAAAAACACTTTACAAGGGAATACACCAGTCAAAATACCAAAGCACGTCACATACCTCAAATCATTGCATGAAGGGGTGTGTAACAAAACATCATATATTGGTAGGCTGGAGCTGCAGCGCCAATGCAGGCTGAAAAAAAACATTGATAGGTATGCATCATTCACATGGGTTCCCATAAGGTGGAGAAATTGGCTTGGTAAATGGACTTAGTAAACCAATGACCCAGGGGGCAATCAACTTTGATTACATTCTTGGATGCTCCATAGTGCTCAAGCACAGTTGTCTACGGGCTTCATTGCCCGCACGTTAAATAACTGAAAAGTGAAGTTTGTGCCAGAAACATCCTTTCGTTTTGGTTGACTTGGGTTTATGAGGTGCATTTTGGTCTATGGTGTGTGTGAGGGCAGTTAATATCCAGGAGGCTTGGGCCATCTGGCCAGTATGAGGGGGGGTGGGAGAGGTGTTTGAGCAGTGTCGGGCAAGGCTATCTTTAGTGAGTCTATGCGTGTTGTGAGAGAGGATGGGTGGCAGGACCACTGCTGGCTTGCTAGTGGGATGGGAGTGAGACAGGCAGCACTCAGTGATAGAATGGTCAGCCCAGGGTATGGGGGAGATAGATGTGATATTGACAGAGGTATTTAAAGTGAGGAGCCAGTCAAGAGTGCATACTTTTGAGTGGGTGGGGGAATGTATTTGCTGAACAAAGCTCATCATCTCGAGTGAGTTGGAGAGGTCAGTGGCTCTGGTGTCAGCAATGTCATTGAAACCTAGGTTAAAATAGCCTAGCAGTAACATATTGGTGGCAGGTTTTATCTGGGGTTTGAGGGGAGGGGGATATCCAGTTCAGGGCTGTTCTGGTGGTTGGGCTGGTGATAGATCAGGAGCATATTGATGGTGACTTGGAGGTTGAGCAAAATTTTAGTTTCCATATAATGGCTGAGGGGGGCTCGATTTCTCTAAATGCCAGGGAGGTATTGGCGATTAGGGCAAACCACCACTTGGTTTGTGTAGTCTATAATCTCTAAGAAAGGAATACTCTGAAGGCATGGTGAGTGAAAGAGATGGTCCTGCAGCACGATGCAGTCATGATTCTGTGATTGCCAAAAAGTTGAGATGGCATTCGGACATGCAGGATATTGTTGGCATGTGTGCATAGTGAGCGGGCATTGATTGAGTCCCCTTTAAGTTATAGACACGTATTGGGTAGTGGCTCTTTATTGTGTTGGGTGCTTTGTTGGAGGAGGCATGGGGGATATGTCACAAGTCCCTCATAATGAGTTTGACCTTAATGGCAAAATGATTCAGCCTTTCAAATTCCACCTGATTAAAAAGTGCACCCCAAAATAATCTGTGTTATTTTGATGACACTACAGGCAGATATTTGTTTTAATCCGTGTTCAGTATTTACAACCTAATTATGGCTGCAGGTCAGGAAGTGGTGGCATTGTCTTCCAGGTGAAGGACACTAGTACAGAGACCAGCATAAATCCATAAATACCTCATGTACACATTTGCGTCGTGGTAAATTGAAGCCAAACCAAAACAAGAAACCAAAAATGAACATCCACAAATTGGGGGAACCTCAGGTAACCCAACAAATCACACAGATAAAAGGTATGACATACATTTGAAATTTAACAAGGTTATGTAAACAAACCAACAAATAACATCTGAAGCCAATGGGATTTACGGCCAAACCAGGCCCAGGTGTGTACAATTACATGAAACATGGGAAAACATAGAATTGCACATGGATTACCATATGGGAGCATATGCATGAGGATGATTTCATCAACTGATATGTGCATGGACTGATGCAGATCGTTGAAGGCACCATGTGGGCCAGTTGGAAGATTAGATGAACGGGCACAGCCAAGACCATTTCAGCTACTTGACAGCTTAGTATTGGGCAAATGCTGGATTTATGCAGGCATAACCACTAGGCATCAATTCCATACATGGAATTATTAGCTATGCCATAGAAAGCAGCATCCACATAAGGAATGCAATGTCCCTACCAGAATTCTCTTGGGAATGTACACTTCAACATACTTCAATGTGCTAATTAACATACCACATGACTGTTTCATCTAATTTCCCAGCCAACACTCTCCATGTAATGCTCCAGCCATGTATTTTATGACACCATACCCTATGCCCATTATCAGAGCTCCCTGATCATAACTCAGGAGGACATCAATCAAGTGAAGGCCAATTTATTTTCCATCACTGTCTTCCCTACATGTGCTGGAGACTCTGGATTTCTCACTCAAATGTGTCCCTCATTCTATTAAAGAGGGCATATGTTCAGGAACTGGAATCAGCAACCCAACTTCAATTTTCAAATGACTTGCAATACCCTTCTCTTCAAGCATGGATG
Source organism: Ambystoma mexicanum (assembly GCF_040938575.1). Taxonomy (NCBI): domain Eukaryota; kingdom Metazoa; phylum Chordata; class Amphibia; order Caudata; family Ambystomatidae; genus Ambystoma; species Ambystoma mexicanum. The sequence goes on along the minus strand of NC_090935.1, from coordinate 835,681,241 downwards.
TGCTCACTTTCCTGGTTGAATTATGACTCCTATAGAAAAGCAGCATTCCAAGGTTCATGGTGATATTGGACTTACTCGCCTAAGCCTGACCTAACTGCTAGATATGTGACAGAAGCAATTATTTATTAATCAGAGCCCTTCCAACATATAACGGTATTGGAAGTCTGAATGCAAATGAGGCATACCCACATTCTTCTCTAGTTATTCTGATTGTCTACTACTTATTTGAACATAGAATGGGCATACAAGAGAGATGAAACACCATGGGATAGTCTGTGGGTTGTTGGTAGGTCCAGGTGGCCATAACATCTTTTGTTTCGTCTAGGTCACCCTGAAAGGGACGTGTATGCATAGAAGTGGGTCCCAAGCCTACTATGGATTGGGACCCAAGATACACCTAAATGATGAGGCCATATGAGGACAAAACATGTCTGGTTTAAGTCTCACCGAGTGAAACAGGTATGCCCAGATGTGGCTTCCGAGCCTGATGTTCCTAGAGACTCAAGCTGCACTTCACTGATGACACCCAATGAGACAGAATGAGGCTGAAACATGTCTGGCTGTGCTTTATATCTCATGCAGAATAAATATGAACAAGCAGTTCAGGGTGAATTGCCCCTTTTGGGGTTGGACCAAGCATGATTTGCATATGGTCTGCCCATTTCTTTAATGGCTTGGCAAGCTGAAGAAAGCTGATCTGGATGCTGCTTTCTATGGCATACTGAAAGGCCTGGCACTCAACGAACATCTTAGCATCATTACTTCCTCCATCACTGAATCATCATTCCAGAACAACCTCTTGACTGGTTTCATACAACCCATTTTGAAAAAAAGCTACACTACATGCAGAAAAACTGGCAAAATACCGGCTAATTACAAAACTCCTGTTTATCAGTAAAATCTTCTAAAAGGAGTTGCTACACAATTAATCAACAAAATCAAACAGCTGCACACACTACATGATCATCAGTCAGGCTACCACCCAATTACAGCATTGAGACACCATCCAGATGGTGAATAATGCCCTCCAAATTATGAATAAGTGTGAATCATGCCTCCGCATCTACTTTGACATCTCAGCTGCCTTCAACATTATCGAACATCACATTCACCTCTTTACTAACAGGATAGGATTCACCGGCAGTGTCCTGAATTGGACTACCTTCTTCTTCTTGAGCAGACACCAGGCTGTCCATATGAGCATGTTGTGCTCTAACCAAGGCTCCTGCAGAGTTCCCTGAGGCTACATCCCCTCACTGATCCTCTTTGCCCTTCAATGGGAGACTCTGGTCGGCCTACTCAAAATTCCAGATATTGCCATTGACCACCACTCAGATAGACATGAGTTAAAAATCCCACAGGACATCTGTCATCTCCATGATTACCTGGCCATCATCCAGTCCTATATTTTGATACTTACATCAAATCGTACCCCTCCAAGACCGAACTTGTCTTCAATGTTCACCTTCTGAACAACAACGTGGCTGACAATAGTTCAGTGATATGCACCTAGAAGGATTTGATCTTCAAGTCTTGGATTCAGAAATATCATTAGGCTTCACTATTGACAGTAACATGTCCTTCCAGAAAAACATATCCAAGAAGACCCAATGTCCTAGCTCCAAATCTCCACTCTTTGTAAAATCAAACCATTTATCCTGATGTATTAATTCCAGACCATAGTGAAGGGCCTCATTGATGCTATCACACATCCTGAAATAACTGTACCTGAATACATGAAGTCGATAAAGAGAGTAAACTCAGAACTAACTGTGTCTTGATAAGTGTACCCTCCATAACCAAACACAGCACACATATTAAATACCTGCGTATTCAGTCATGAAAGAAAACCTGGATAACAGATGATCATTCAATAATATTACAAAAGGCTATGATGCTAGAATTCAAGATTAATTTTGTCGACTGCACTAGCTGGAGAGGAGGATACAACACACTGAAACCCACAGTTTCCATTTATACAAAAACATCACACTCAGGCCTCATTCCAGCTGGCAAATCCTGTCTACTTCACACACATTCATGTCTATGCGTTTCCTAATATATAGAGCATTCTCATGAAACTCATCATGTGCAGATAATGTTTGCATTTGTGGCAGTGAAACTCATGGTTGACTGCCAACACATCATCATCCTCAGATAGTTAAACCCATGGCTGAAACAAAAGGAAATCACTGCAATAATGCACAAACCGGGATAATCTCTCTTTGAAGCAAGTTGCAAGGAGACCAACACACGCTTCCGGACACTCTCTGGATGAAAGTTTCTACAATCAAATTCTAACGACAATGGCACCCTCTATCTCTGGGGTTGCCATCATGTACATGAAAAGCCTTGCTTATCCAAAATGTACAAAGCCATAACACACACAACCTTGTCTCGCCCCTCCCCCCACACTTCCTCTTCCAATCACTCTTTGATTCATCAATAGGACAAGGTGCCATTTGACATGCTTCAAAACTACATTTATCAAGACTTCCTCGTAAAAGCAGCACACACTTATGATCTTGCAAGCTACCACTCTATGTCCAACACACCAACATGGCAAACATCCTGCAGGAGTACATCTACCAACCACTTTGGGATCCAGTGAAACTAATAACATGCATATGTCATTTCAACAATGTAGGGAACAAAGTCAACTCCATCAGCCACACATAATGATGCTGATCCTGAAACACCATGCATTTTCATCCTTCTGGCTGGATATCTCAGCAGCTTTTGTCACCATGTCTAACAAAATCAAACCAGAAATATGTGCAGACTTCAGACTGGAGGATACTTTGCTACACCAGATGTTGTGATTAAATACCTCAACAAAATGGAGGTCACCTATATATACAATGTATACTCATCCTTCTTCAACATCACTTGTGTGAAACCTCTAGGCTCGGGACATCTCCACTAGTCTTGAAAACCTACCTGATCCCCAACCGGGGACATAATAATCAACTCAGTCTTCCCCTCTTAAAACTAGGTGGATGAAACTCAAACTGTCTAATAACTTACACAAACCTCAATAAAAAAAATCAGCTGGAAATGCCTTTCACAGAAAGTTGATGGATGGTAGCTAATAGGCACCCCATATAAAACCAAACTCATGATCCTTGACACTAAAACAACCCACGAAACAAACATTCCTTTTGCGAGATAGAATGGGAACCCAACACTGCTCTCTGCCCTCACAGTCCTGCAATTTTCTGACACAGTTGCACATTGGTATCACTCGGATCTTTCTGATCTAAGTTATTCAGTCTGTTGGGTAGGTTACACTTGCTTCACTACTCCCTCAACTACGGTGTCCCGCAAGGATCAATACTAGGTCCCTTGCTTTTACTATCTATACTATCACTCTGTTTTCTCTTAAAATGTTCTTCCTACTTCTAGGCTGATGAGCCTCAGATTTAGTTTTCATTATCATCATTATTTTACTTTGTATTCTTCAATATCTATGTCTTGATGCAGTCCAAACTTGGTTGCCATCTCGCTTCCTTCACTTGAACCTCTCTGATATTGAGTTCTTTTCTTTTCTTCATCCTCCACTCCCCCAATCCTACTCTGGGTCTCTTTTTCCCCACTTCTTTGCTACCTTTCTGCACGTAACCTTGGAGCCATCTTCAACCCTTCACTCTCTCTAACTACCCATTTCTGGTGCTTTTACAATATGCTTAATTTTCATACTTTTCTGTCATTTCATGCTGCTAAACTTCTTATTACACCATCAATTATTTCACATATTGAATACTGCTGTGCTCTCTTCCGGGTTCTCACTTCTTCGCATTTTACTCGACTCCATTCACTTTTTAATTCTGCCATTCAAGTTATTTTCCTTCTCACCTACAATCTCCTATTCCCCCTTCACTCAGCTCCATCTCCCTAATTCCGTATGTCTAACATTTTCCATTTCCTTTGTATAGTCTTTAAATGTTATCATGGTCTTGCTCCCCCTTACCTCGCTGCTCTTATCTCCCCTTAGTCCCCTTCCCTACCCCTTCACTCTCAACACCAATATCTCTTTTCTTCTCCCAAATCCCCCTGTGTGTCTTCTCATTTTCATTCCTTCTGCCTCCTTGCACCCAATCTTTGGAATGCTTTTTCTCAGAAAATATGTTCTTAACCATGTCTCCACATCCTTCACTCTTGTCTTTCTACTCCTTCCTAATCCTTACCAATTGTGAATTTGATTGCCTTTTAAATGTTCACCATCAATAATTTCTGTATCATGTTATCTGATAGTGTGCAGCACTTTAGCGAAAGAGCTATATAAATCCCAATTAAATACAAAATACGAAACCTGCCCTTGCCTGACTATAAGGCTCAAAACATATAGATTTCTATCTGACAGCTGTTGTGATCTGTGAGCCCCAATTTGATAAGCTGCTTTTTCACAAGAGTCATCCAGTCACATTATGCTGGAACTGAAGTTCTCACATCCTACGATGACAGACATTCACCTAGAACCCTCAAGGCTAGGTTAGGACAAAAGACTTAACATAGGATTCCTGGAAGACCGGCTCAATTATCTCAGACAAATGAATAATTTGACAGCATGACTAGAAACATGGGATGCTTAGGATGCTAGACCTGGTACAAATCAGTTTCAGCCCCATTAGAGGAATGGAAACAGCATTAATTTCAATATGTGAAATCTAAAAACCACTCCAACTCCAACATCACCTCCGCACTAATACTACTAAAGATATCAGCAGCCTTCAGCACAGTCGACCACAAAGCTGTCACCAAAAGACTTGGAGGAATAGGAATCTGTGACATGGCTTTACTAGGGGTAAAAGGCTTCCTAACAGAAAGAATGGAAATAAAGTTGATGTTAATCTTAAAGGATTTTATACTGCACACTGTCACCAGTGGAGTAGTACCCTAAGGCTCTGGCAGCTCTGAAAGGCAATAGGGTAGCATAATTTGTTAGGACAGAGTGGGTTAAAGAGCAAGAGAGCTGTGATGTGCTGTTGGCAGCTTTAGTTCGGTGTACACTGTTTGCTGAGCTTAGGTGTATATTTCAGTTGATAGCCTTCATGTGCTGTTGTGCAAGGCTATGTGTGGTGTCTTTTGTTTTTGCGCTGCAGTGAATTTTGTGCGGTTTGTTATGCTTTAGAGGTATGATTGTGTTGAGTTCAGGGTTTGAGAGGTGTGTTAGGCAAAACTGCATGCAGTACCCTCTCGGACCACCACATACAATTAGGACTACAAGTGCAAGTCAAACCAACCTTTGGTATAAGTCTGTACCACACCATTTTTGGTAGCGAGCTGAGCAGCCAGGCTTATCTCAAGAGTGAATGTGAGCAGTACAAGATGTTACACAGAGGTCTTCAATCACAGTGGTTCAAGTAGACACTTATACTCAAGGCTTCGTGGTAAAACACTTATTAATTTATTACACAATCACTTAGAAAACATTTCACTTGAAGGAGGCAACTTAATATTATACTTTCGTGCCTTGAAACAGTTGTGTATAGGTGCGTTATAAATGCCATATCATATCATATCATAAACACACTTCATTACTGATCCAATAAGTTTCTGAACAAGTTATGCTCCCCTGAAGTAGGAGCAAAATGGCACTTCAGTTACTTTTAATGTTGGTAAAAATCACAAGTTAAGTAGAAAAGATCATAAATACTTTCTTAGACAGTGCAAATAGTTTTAGTTCACAAGAAGACTCAATTCAGTTTGATAGGCATAGGCCAAAGTCAATTGACTAGTGTCTTGGATAGGAAAGAACAGTTCTTGTAGTAAACGGTAAAGTCTTTGCAAAAGTTCTCAGAAGTAGTTTAGGTGAAAAAGAATCATATATTGGGTCACAAGCTGATTAGGCCTGCACGTTAGTAAAGTTACAAAAACTTTCACTGCAAGAGTCGCGTTCTCTTAATCGGGTTGGCACAGTATCTTAATATGAAGAACAAAATGCAACTGAAGATGTTGGTTCCTGGCAGGTACCTGCAGATCTCACTGTTCCTGAGCATCAGTCATTGGGAAAAGAGGCAGGATGTCGGGGGACTCCTGCACTGCACGGGATCATCAGAAAACGCTGACAAGATGGAGTCACTTCAGTTCCAGTAGCTGAAATTCAAGCACACAAGCTGGTGTCCCTCTAACTGGTTAACCCTAACCAGCCTTGAGAATGGTATCCAGGTGGCTTACGAGTTGATTGGTCCCACTAACTCAAAGGAAGAAGTTGTCCTTGAAGGGGCTTCTCTGTTGAGATGAACTTGGCAATTCAGACCTGCAGCAGTGCTTCACCGGGCAAACCAACGGTACAGGAGATGCAGCAGTCGTCGTCTTCCAGCTCTTCTTTGGTTCTTTTGTTCCAGTGGTCAACTCTGCTTTCCAGTCTAAGAGACTCGCCCTTTAAACATATTTCTCCCTTTCATTCTAGCCTCGCTGTCACTCACCCAGCAGGGTGGCTGTCCTTGCCGGACAGTCAGCCAGCCAGTCACACCAGAGTGCATTTGGGTCTGCTAGGAGGCAAAGCAGAGGGAGTTTCAGGCAATACACTTCAATACAAAACTCTAAGATTTTGAGACAGTTTGAGCTCCCTTTAAGTAGCAGCAAAATAGCAGTTCAGTTACTTAGCAGTGGGCAAAAGGGACAAGGTAAGTAGAATAGATCACATATACTTGTTAGACAGTGCAAATAGTTCCAGTTCACCAGAAGAGTTCAATGCAAGTCAATAGGCCTAGTCCAAGGTCAGGCTAGTGTGTCTGGATGGGAAAGAGCAGTTCTGGTATCAAACGGTAACGTTTTTGCAAAAGTTCTCAGAAGTAGTTCAGGCAAAAAAGAATCATATGTTGGGTCACAAGCTGATTAGGCCTGTAAGTTGGGAAAGTTTCACAAACTTTCACTGCAAGAGTGGTGTTCTCTCAATCGGGTTGACACAGTACCTTAGTTTGAACTAACAAATGCAGCTGTAGACGTTGGTTCCTGGCAGTTCATGCCTATCTCACTATTCCTGAGCCACAGTCATGGGGACAAGAGGGAGGACATCGAGGTACATGCACTGCACAGCTTCTTCAAAAAAACAAACAAGATGGAGTCACTTCAGTTCCAGTAACAGTAGATTCAAGCACACAAACTGGTGTCCATCTCAATGGTTAATCCTAAACAGCCTTGAGAATGGTATCCAGGTGGCTTACTAGTTGATTGGTCCCACCAACTCAAAGGAAGAAGTCGTCCTTAAAGGGGCTTATCTGTCGAGATGAACTTGGTAATTCGGTCCTGGAGCAGGGCTTCACCGGGCAAACCAATGGTCCAGGAATTGCAGCAGCCCTCCTCTTCCAGCTCTTTTTTCAGTTTTTTCATTGCAGCATTCGACTCTGCTTTCCAGGCCAACAGACTCACCTTTTAAACCGTTGTCTCCCTTTCATTCCAGCCTAGCTGTCAGTCACCCAGCAGGGTGGCTGTCCTTGACGGACAGTCAACCAGCCAGTCATGCCGGAGTGCATTTGGGTCTCCTAGGAGACTAAGCACAGGGAGTTTCGGGCACCTGACTCACTTCCTGCCCATCCCAGACACTCAAACGCCAGAGGCGGTCTTCAGTCCTGAAGCCCGCCAAAGGCACACAAACAAAGGGACCAAACCTGGTTTGGCGAGCAGAGACAAACACCAGAAGGACCTTTCCAAAAAGAAACAACGAAAAAAGAAGACTGGGTCTGTTTAAAAAAGGGGCTTAAGGCGCCATCTTGAAAAACATGGCTCCTGTGATTTTTAGCTACCGGTGTTCACGGTCAGGAAAAATCATGGTAGTTTGTTGTAAAACCACTGCCACCAGCCTTTTTAATAGGAAAGGGTAGCATTTGACTGCTACATGAATATTTAGACACAGGGGATACTATGTAACACCTCCAGCACTCCATTGTAAGATGTTGTGTGCTGGGTCTACGCATTTGGAAAGACTAGTAAAGTCAATTTCACTTTACATTCTCTGGGTATTTTAACCTTTGGGAAGTCTAAAAAACATCCCTGTGTCACTGCACTGAAGGTGCTGTGTAACATACATGAAAAGAGGATGCCTAGGGAGTTATCTAAAAGCCCATATTCAAATAACACAAGTGTAAAACACAACACACATCAAAACACATGAAAGAGTGGGAAAAAAGGCTCACACTCTTTCCAGTTAAAAAAAAAATCAAGTCCTCAAAATCAAGCAAAGTTGATGAGGGTCTCTAAGTTGAAAGGAATTACCACATTTATGAGAATTCTCCCTAACAAGATGTATGCAGTGTATGCAGAGGGATGAGCTTTTGTTAGTATGGTTGGTTATAGACATTACTATCGTGACAGGACACATAATGATATCTACAACTCCGTCCAGATCAGATGCAACTTAATATTCACATTCCTGTCTAGATGTGGCGATGTTTAATTTTCACATTCTTGTCTAGATGTGACGTAAGATAATATTCACAATTCCATCTAGATGTGATCCAAGCTATCATTCCAATTTCTGTCTAGATGTGATGCAAGCTAATATTCACAATTCTGTGTAGAAATTACACAAACTAACATTCAAATTTCTGTCTAGATGTGACGCAAGCTAATAATCACAACTCTGTGTAGATGAGACAGAATCTAACATGCTAATGTCTGTCTAGATGTGGCGTAAGCTAATATTCACAATTCCGTCTAGGTTTGATGCAAGTAACTTTCACATTTCTGTCTATATGTGACACAAGCTAATAATCACAATTCTGTGTAAATATAATGCACGCTAAGATTTAAATTTCTGTCTGGTCTGGCAAGATCAGTTAGAGTACAGCCCATCTAGATGTGAGTTATCACTAACTAACAGCTATCCTAGATGTGATACATGTCTAGGCAACACATTTCACAACTCAATTTACAATTGCTAAATAGAAATGGGTATATTGTGGGATGTTTTTACCCATGCATCCAAGCCCTACCATAAAACTGTGCAGTACTGGCATTGAAAACATCATGATGGCCAGAACTCCCCAGAGAGTGCACAGGGAAAACATGAAGAATAGGCTGCCACCCATTTTTGCCTATGTTGTGAGCACAGGAGGGCACTGCCTAAAACCACCATTGGGCTACACACACAGTAGCCTGAAACAATGGGAATGGCAATGCTGATTGCCAAAAGCAACCCAGAACTGTGGGGAATTCATTTTTCTTAATGTCAAAAATGGATGCAATACTGGTGCTCACCACTATCAGAAAGCCGGCGTTTTAAAACCACCAGACTTTTGTGTAAAACTGAACAAATGAACCCAAAACAGGCCAAGGAAAGACTTGCTAAGAGGTGGATACAATGTTAAACTATATTCTGAAATGACTTGAAGGAAGTAATTATTTAATGTATATATAAATAATAGCTGGGGATGTCAGCAGCTTAAGTGAATTTGGGTTTAAAGCCACTAAAATCGAAATGTTTAGAATCAATGAGTGACCTACTTGTGAGTGTCACATAGGTTGAAATTGTTTAAATGTCATAGTTTTGAACTTAGAATCAGCATTCTAGGTGCATGTGCAAAAATTGTAAGTTGGATTTGAATGTAGAAAACTGGGAACTAAAGTGACATTTAGCTGAATTCTGCCTGACAACTACCCCCGACAGGAGAAACCTGCTCAGCCACTCTTCCCAGGCCTAGCTGCATCTTGCTGCCTCTGCCAAAAGGAGATGACACCTTTCTGATTTGATTAGGGGAGGAGCACCTGGGGACTGCAGGAAGTTGAACAAAGCCCTGTCCTGGACTCAGGCAAATGTTATATTGGGGGGGTCGTAAAATGGCTTCCACTTGGGAGAAACTGGGAGGGGCAGTGCCTGTGAGAGCCACCTGAGCTTGGGGGAAGTGGATAAACCAGAAATTCCACCATGTGCTTTGGAAAACCACACCACTTTGGGGCCAAAGCAAGATTTTAAAAAGATGGATAATTCACAGTGCAGACTTGTCAAAATTATATAAATAACATCATCATTTTTGTGATTTTTCTGTGCACATTTTAAGAGGTGTTAGGACCCTGTGGTATGTTCTTGGGGATAGTAGCGGAAAAAAGGGTTGTTACTCCAAATGTATGCATGTTAAAAATCTGACACTTTATCATCTGAAACCCCTATCCCTGGTGCATATGTGTGTAAAATCTGGAAAGGTTTAGAGGTCGTTATCTGGATGAAAAGGGGAGAATTCTGTCATAAGTGGACACGACATCGTACAAAGACAGGGATCGGATGGTTTGGTGCTACAGAAAATATGTTAACTGGACCTATAATATTAGAAAAATGGTACATAGATAAATATGTATTTTGGTCAGAAATAGATTTGTGTGCAATTTGACAAAGGGAGGTTCCTCTGACAATAAAACCTACAGCATCACTCTGACACTCCATTTCTTTCCCCCAATAAAGGGAGAGAGGAAAGCTTGGCCAATGATAAGTGAGAGGGGCAGGCTTAGCTAGGCCCAGGCACACACCCATTTTCAAAACACATAAAAAGGAACATTGAAACCCAGGTAGGGACATTCACTTTCCACTTTCTTGTGGGACGCTTTGCTGGGAGACTCCAGACTTCAAAACCATCAATCTCCAGAGACCAGAAATTAACTCCAGAATTTGTAGCAGAGAGGCCTGAATCCACAAGCTGAATCCTCTTCAGCAGGCCTCAAAACCAACCAAACTATTCAACAGCGGGGCGGGCTGTTTGAATTCTTTGCCAAGAACTTTTGCAAGAACCTGTAGCAGTATCCAGAAAGCAGTGCTGTATCCAAAACCAGAGAGAACCAGAGACCAGATCGCTGTGAAGAACTGCTAGCAGAAGTCCAGCCAATCCTGACCCGATCGGTGACAAAGTCGCATTTCTGTCCAAAATCTAGTGTGAGTACCCAGCTAGCACTGTGCCAAAACCAATCTCTTAGTTTAAAATAATCTAATCCAAACTATTTTAGCCTATTAGAACTGCCTCCTAAAATCGTGCCATTCTTTCATTTTTAAAACTGAAAACTGTCATCTGTCATTCTGAGCTTTAAAATTTCTAATCCGAAAAACTACCTTTACTAAATCGGCCGTATCTCCAGAACCGTTTGTGCTAGGAGCAAGTTTTAACTGTCATCTTAAAGCTAAAATTCTAAGCTTTCCAACAAGACTTCCTACTCCTTATACTGCCTCCGTAATTGCGCTCGACGTACGCAAATAAATTTGCCGCGATTTGACATTTTGCTTAATTTCAGCCACATGTAAAAATATTTGTCCTTGCTTTCCTTGCTGACATTCGTGTGCAACCTGACAATCATTCTTAGAGCATTGCTAAAGTGATCCTGAATTAATTTAAGTACCTCTCACTCACATTGAACCTCCTATAGGGAATTTAAAGCATTTTTCGCATATTTTTCACTTCTTTGCAAACCACCTCAAAGTATCTTGCCTGTGTTTAAAACTCCTACCTGGTTTCCTCTAAGCTTGCTAGGGGGGATCTGAATTATATTTGATTGCATTCCTGAGAACTGTGTTCTTTCCTCCCATCACTTTACCTCGCATAGAGTAGGGGGGGTGAATTGTCAAAGAAAAGTGATTACATTGCCTTTTGTTGAAGTCATATCAAGTTATTTTCTGTACTGCATTTTCATTCATCATTGCCTTGTCCTTGAAGCCATAAAAGCATTCTCAGCTACTTTATCCTCTCTATATCACTTCTAAGCCATCAAAAAGAGTGTAGCACTGTAACATTATCCATTGTTGATCACTATCATCTTCACAAGTGTGCTATCAAACATTAATTTATTATAAAAGTGTGATATATATATATATATATATATATATATATATATATAAGTTTAATCTTAAAATAAACCTTTTAATTTGCAAACAAACCTACTTCTTGGCTCAGTGGGGTCAGGGGGATTCTAAGAGAGGGGTGTTATATAAGGGTTGTCATCCAGAGCAAACGAACTGGACATAAAAATACATCAATAAGGGCTTCCATCAGCATCCCAGACTAGGCATTGACTTATCTGTAGTGTTGAATTGAAGTCGCTTACAATATACACGTGACAAACTCTGGCTGACTAATACAATGCATGATGCAAAGTGTGGTTACCTTAGACAACAAAAGTTACCTTACAAAGTAGCTAACCCTCTTCAACGTAACTCTACGCACCACAACCTGTGGAGTTCCACAAGGCTCATCAGTCTCACCACTGTTTGTTAACATCTACATGATCCCTCTCATCAATCCCATCAAAAGACCTGGACTCACCTGCTACAACTATGCAGATGACACACAAATCATCTACAAAATCAACAATAGTGGAGAACAAGACCTAACCCTTTTCAACCGCCTCACAGAAATAAAAGATTGCATGAGCACCAACACCCTTAATCTTAATCCAGGCAAAACGGAAATCCTGATCACGCCAAACAGCCCGCCGAACCAACACCACATTCAATGGCCTACCATAATGGGAAATAGACTGGAACTTTCCAAAGTGGTTAGAATCGTCTCAGCATTAATGGACAATGACTTAACACTCAAACCAATAGCCAATGCAGTAGTAAAGAAGTGTTTCATCCATATACGCACAATCAAGCAGATATTACCTTTCCTCCTCTTCCCTCATAGAACACTCACTGTTGTCTTCCTCGTCATAAACCCAGAAAGCCAGACTACTTCACCAAGAAATTACAGCAAATACAGAATGCAACAGTAAGACTATTCTTCAGACTTACTAAGAGCGAACAAATCACACCAGTAATGACAACCCTATATTGGCGGCCAGTCAAAAAAATAATTTTCTTCAAAACACTCTACATAACCCACAGAGCAACCCACGGTCAAGTAGAGGAATTCATCAACACACCAAACACAACACTAAGGTCCAATAAAGCCATTGGCATCAAGCCAAAACAATATTCAAAATCTGAAAATTGGTGGATCAGCATTCTCTTGCATTTCGGCTAAACTTTGGAAGTCACTCCTGAAGAAAATACGAACAACAGAAGATCACCTAAAATACAGGAAATATCTACAAATAGGGCTTTTTAACTCACCAAGCTAAACAGGAAACACCGTTGAAGAGTAACAGCCAACACAACATAAGAGAAACACCCAAACCAAATGAAACCAAATGAACTGAAACCCGAATACCCCAATGAAAAAGATAATTTTAACGCAAACCACTAGAGAAGAATATGAACACTGCTAAACCAACATAACCCTTACAGAGAAGGGCACAGACCACTGTCATCGCTAACCCTAATAAAATCCTGCCTATAGCTAGCATACTCACCCTCAAACATCAAACAAAACAAACACACATTTCTACCACAGCAGAAACCTGAAAACACCACAAACTGCACACACTATAGAACACCAAACTAAACTCAACACACTAGAGGAAACTAAACCACTAACACACACTACAACCTATACACCAAACACTGCTTAACCCGTAACAACTAAAAACAAACCCAGCACACAGTGACTGTTTTTTCTGAACTGAAGCTACCAACAGCACAACAATGCACTAGTGCACTTTCCCTCTAAATCCTACTAACTAACCTTATTGAGCCCTCCTTCCATTTCAGATTCGACTGCGCACCCCAATACCATGAACATGGCAGTGGTGTTTGTTATAAATCAAAATACCATAACAAACATATAACTCTGGATATGCAAGTGGCTCCTACTGCAATGTGGAATCCAGTTCAAAACACATGTGTCAATCAATGCACCATCTTACAAAGGCCCTGAATCTATGAACCACAAAGACGTTCATCTGATAATCACGTGTCACAACACTTTATTAAGCAATGTGGCCCCATAAACAGCCCCCACTTCAAGAAGAAACGTCCAATTGGATCTCACTCTTCCTTCCTGGTAACTTGCATATGGAACAAAGTATTTAGGTGTTTCCACACTTGACTTTCAGAAAGGCCCTTCAAGCTGTTTTTTCACCAAACCATAAAAAATACAAAGTAGTGTAGATAAATACAATGTAAAGGTCAGACACACTATGCAGAATAAACATGCCTGTAAGGAATCAGGCCTCCATGACCTCACATTAAATAATGGTGCAGTCAAAGGAGCTCCATAGGTCTGAGTCAGTGGCGCTCTGTAGGCTGGACTCAATGTGTTTGCTCTCACCCTCATGTTCTCAGGAGTAAACACGAGTAATGAACACGAGCCCTCGAGTGCAGGCCCGGGCTGGGTCTAGGAAATCCATTACACAGGAACGGTCCCAGACAGTTTGGTCATTCTCAAGCACCCTGCACCTGGGGCACAGTGTGAAATCATAACCTCAATAGAATGTGTATTGTTATGCCATCCAGCATCTGCATCAAGGTGAGCAGCAGCAGTGACAAGGAGACTACGTTTTTAAACCATCTGCAAGCATCATGTGGCTGGTCCTGGAAAAAGCAGGCAGGTCCTAACTTCTCTCTGACTCAAGCCATTGTGCTCAGAAGAGCCAAGAGCATCTGAGACTGCATGCAGAGTCTCCATTGAAATCATGAACCTAATTCACAAACAAACATTGGAAAAGATGATGATTTCGAGGGATTCCGATTCATTAAACGTTTGGGTCCTCTGAGTACTTAGCATGGGGCTGCAGATAGTTATGCAACTGCTCACCGCAAATACAAGTGAGCATTTATTGTGCTTGCTGTGGTTTGGTTTATGCTACACAAATTCCATTAAAATAACAGTGATCGAAGCACAATATTTGTTAGGAGAACCCAACGTAATTAAACTAAATAAATTGGAAGACTAAAATAACAGACTAGTCCGTCCTGTTAAGCAACTCTCATAGGGACTTTGCTATCAAGTGAATTGCAACCGTTTGGTTTAATCAACTTTTTTTTCCATTAGAAACTTCCGAGTCTGGCTTCATCGTGTACATGTAGCACATCATTATTTAACAGATTTCCATTTCTTCAGTCATTCTAACCATAACTAATCAAATTCACTGCCAGGGTCTAGTTTTCTCTGGATGCACTAAATGGAAATTGATTGCACATTTCAATTGTGCATGATTTTTCACAAGTTCCATTAACAAACCATTGATTGCTCATTTTTAGCTCTCAAAACAATTTAGGATCATCCCCTTCATGCAGAGAATAGCATATTCATACGATTTGATTTTTGATGAAACCAAATGACCCTTCAAATTTGCAATAGGGTTCTTTAATTTTGTATGAGTTTCTTTACTGCTGTTCATTTAATTTTCGGTTTCCATTAACCATCTGCGAGCATTTGACTCCATGACAATTATTCAGCTGTGCAGCATCATCTCTGACATATTTTATGAATTTCGCAAAGGAAAAGGGGGCTGACATCGTGACAAGCAAACACAAGGGCCTGGTTCCGAGTCATGCATCTTCAGTTCAGCTGAGGCCTTCTGCATAGCAATTAGTCTAGCAGTAAATCGAGGCTAATTATATTATTCCTTGCACTCTGATGAGCGTTACATGGTGATTATGCCAGTCGTTAACCTATTCAACATGTTCATTCCATAATGGAGCACAGGGTCTCTTATAGGAGAAAGACAGCATAATGGCAATACCCGCTCCTTCAATCGGTGAAGCATTGTGGAAAAGCGAGACTTCTCTTCAACTCTCCCCATCCCCGCTAGTTTATATTTCCTGGTTACATTTTTAGAAGTATATTGCTTTACATTACTTTTATATATGTGCATTCATGCAAGAAACTGGAGCGATTTCAGTTTTACCATATGCTTAACGTTTGCCATAATGAGATCATGTGTTCTGAAGTAGGGTGATTATCCACTGTTTATTACAACATTTTGAATTGGGATCAGAGAAGTCACACTTGGAATGAAAACATGCATAAATATTTAAAGCAATCAAGCATCAACAGGTATCAACAATTTGGATACCGCCACTTTCCAACCAATGGATAGAAATGCATTTTCTAGTGAATTTTGTAAACTTGTTCTAGGTTAGGTTGTAATATGCTTTCTAATGTAAATGTGTTTCCATGATGATTTCTAATGCTTCCGGGATGGGTTATGCAGCTAACGTATTTGATATCGTAACCCTTGCTAGGATGCAGTCAAGCACGTAAGTATGCTAGATTTCTACATCCAGACGGGCACAGTCAGGCTGACCACCAAGTGTGTGAGAACGGGCCCACCTGGCCGCTGCTCCCCGGTGCACAGCCCCGTTTCAGGAAATCCAGGAACAGCAACTTCAGAGGGAATGGAGGTGTGACAATAAATGGTGGCACGGTGTGCCACTCCCATCACGCAAGAGGAGAAGGCCTTTTTTAAATTTTTTTCTGGAATTTTTTGCATCCAGTCTTGCAATGTTGCAGCTTTTGGAACTGGGAGGGCCTCCGTACTGGGCGTCTGAATGTCCACATCTGTGATGCGCACATTCAGACGCCCGGGACACACATTTTGTCTCATTTGCGTCTCATCGCTTGCCCCCAAAAAGATTTTGAGCATCTGACCCATCTTTACAAAAACTTGTTTTAGGCTTATTAGTTACTATAGACTCGTATGCGATACACGCTGCCTTGGAGATGATCCATGCTGGTATTGGTAGCCAGTGTAGCTATCTCAGGGATTTGTAAACAGCAAGCAATCACCGTTTGCATTACCTCTTGTCCCTAACGTTTTACCCGGATGGTAAGATCTGATCAGCCCCTTTGGGCTTCACCTCACGGAGCATTTACCCAAATCCGAGTAAGTCAGGTGCCATGCAGCCCTCCCCAGCACAATATAGTGCTTGATGAGTGTGACTTTTCATGTCATGATGGTTACACATGGCAACCTTCCATGAAACCCGAATGGTCGTGCGAGGTCAATGGCATAGTTAAGTGAGAAATGCTGGTTTCAAGCATTGATGCGTGTGAGGCCATTGCCCAGGGTGATCTGCGATTGCTGACTGTCCTCTCAGGGGATTCAGCTATGCAACCTTTAGGAACACCTGAATACTAATAACAGTGTCATCAACCAAAGATGAGGCCTTTCAGGAAAAGAACATTTTAGGCTTGGGAGTAGTGAATAGTAAGACAGTGGCAGTAAAGCGTAGCAAGACTTGACTATGTGTGTAGACCTACAAAACATTTAATAGACAAACTGATGAATCTACTTGAGACCATCTGTGTAAGGATCACATGAAAGAGGAGCCACAAATACTGCAATAACACTAGCATTGCTTATTGAACATCGGACAATGCATAAAGGCTAAACGCATAATTGGAATTCAAGATACAGAGAAGCAAATGAAAGCATTGGTTGGTACAAATATAACACTTAAAGGAAGGACTAATTAAACAAGAGCAAGTAAAGCTAATCACCATGGAAGGAGTTAAGGAGAATTCTCCAGAAAGGCTATTTTCCCTTACCTACTGAGTCCCTCAGCAGCTTTGCTGGATTTCTAGGATTTTTTTCACCTGGTAAGAGTGTGAGCGTTTTTTCCCACTCTTACATGTGTTTTGCTGTGTGTGTTTAACATTTTCTTGTGTTCATAAACTGTGGAGCCTCACCTACTCCATAGGCATCATCTTTTTACTGTGTGTTACACAGCACCTTCAGTGCAGTGACACAGGGTTGTCTTTTTGGCTTCCCAACTACGACTCCATTTTCTGGGACTGACTACTGTCTCCCAGGACATGTAAAGTTATCCTTGACTTTATTAGTCTCACAGACCCAGTACAAACTAGCTTAAATAGAGTTCTGGAAAGGGTTAATACTTATCCCTTTTTTTCTGTTTCTCTTGAAGAATTGTTTCGCTCCCTTTTCATTAAGACTTGGCTGGTGGCAGTGGTAACTACCCTACATTTTCTACCGCAGTTATCTTAAAAAGCCCTGGTTTTGTTTTAGGCTACCTTAGTTTTCTCGAAGTGAAACCCGCTAGACTATATATGTTTTTATATGGTTCCAGATTGGTTTATTCCCCATTTCTTTTTTTAAAAGTCTTTCTCGTGTTTTTCTCTGCGCACCAAACCAGGTTTGGTTCCTTTGTTCACCGTCCTTTTGCAGGCTTCTACACAGAAGCCCTCCAGAGGCCTCTGTATGTTTGGGGGGACAGGATGTGAGGGAGGGTTTTAGGACTCCCTGTACAGGGTCCCCTTGGAGACCTATGTTGCTCTCTTATCTGATTGGTTGTGGTGACTGTCCCGGTGGGACAGCCACCCTGCTGTGTGTTTGATAGACAGGCTTTGTGAATGTGGGAACACTGCATAAAAATCACGTCTCGTGTTCTGGAAAGGCAGAGTCGCCACTGGAATGAAAGAACCGAAGAGGAGCTGACAGAGAGGACCCCTACAACGACTGAACTGCCCTGTGAAGCCCTGCTGCAGGTCCGAATCTTCACAATGCAATGACAGGGAAGGTCTTCAAGGAATCTTCTCCCCTTGAGCTGGTGGGAACAACCAGTTTACCAAACTGCTTGCCAGGTCTCCCTTCTCTGGTCGAATTTGCTGTACAGAGCTACAGTGAACCGGATAGCCAGGAGGAACCAACCCTGCTTGCGTTTTAAGGAGCGCACCTTTTATTAGTTGCTTTGTTCTGCTGTTGGTTTCTTCCCTGGGCAGTGCAGGACCCTCCAGTCTTCCTACTTCGTGTCAGTCCGACAGTCGCTTCAGGAGCTGTGAGCCTGCAGGACCTGCCAGGAACATCCACCTCAGCTACAGCCTTCTTCTCCATTTAAGCTACTGCTCAAATCCGGTTGTCCGTTTCGTTCAGCCGCGGTGAAAGTGGGTGAAACCTTTTGCCAATCCGAGGGCTTGTCCTTCTCCATTCTTTAAACTAACTTTTCTGCAGACCAACTTTGTCTTGAACTCTTGGCAAAGACTTAACCGCGAACTACCCTGAACTGTGTGATCTTGAGTAAAGACTTTGGTCCATTGACTTTGGGCCAGGCCCCCTTGATTTCCTCATTGTAGTTCCTTTTTCTAGATTGCCGTGCTTACTTACTTGTTGGTGTAATTCAATTCTTGCCTAACTATGTCTTTCCCTCCCCTTGCTGGAGTGCCATTTTGCTCACACTTCATTTTGAGCCTAACTTGTCCAGAATCTATTTGGTGTGGTGTAGTGTATTAAGAGTGTGATTTTTCAAGTGCTTTACTTTAGCGAAATGTTTTACAACTGATGTGTAAATAAATGTATATTCTTTTACTCAGAAACCTTAAGTCAGTGTTTGTTTGAATCATAGTATTTGCTGTCCTTTGTGTAACTATTGATACTGCTCACTTACTCTTGAGATAAATCTGACTGCTCAGCCATCGCTACCACTGTACTGTGTAGTACGGCTTGTACCAAAGGTGAATTTGTACTGGCACTTGTAGTCTTAATTGTGTGTGGTGTTCCCAAAGGGCACTGCTGATAAATCTGCCTAACAGGAGGCAAGATAGGTTGCTTGCAGTGTGAGTGTAACCTAACCTTCAGATTTAAAGAGAAATCGCAACATCATGCCTCAGAGGTTTAATATACACCACATTGACCCAGTGCCCCTAGGGAAAAGGAAAGATATATGTTCTGTGATGCACACATTCAGATGCCCTTTGAGAATAGGGTGCAAGGATTTGTAGTGATGAGAAGCGCAGACGCATTTAATCTCCTGTGACAAAAGAGCTTGACCTTTTCTTCAAAGGTAACCTGTGCATTTCAAGGGGATGATGCGTTGGCCAACCCCATTGCATTAATTAGTTTTGAGAGCGCACTTCGTATATTAATGTATTGCAGGCTACCAGGCCCACCAGGGTGCTGAGAGGATATTAAACGCATTGAAAAATAGTAAGAAAAAAAAAACATAGTTATGGCTGTATGAGGGATAGACATGTACGTGGGACCGTAGACGTTCATACCGCTGCTGCCACAGGTATAAGGAAATTACAAAGCCATGCATTCTACTTCCTTTGGCAACTGTTACACATAGGCAGTGCGGTATGTGACTATTGTATGCTCCTTTGAAGAAGAAATGCCTTCTTAATTGCGCACGTGCTGAAAGGAGTGAACACGGGGGGCTGATTCTCCTCATCTGTGATGCGCACATTCTGACAGCCTTTAAGAAAAGGGCCCACACCTGTTTTGCGCAAGTGATGGGATGAGCAATCACATCTCATCACGTGCACCCCCCAAGAAATCAGAGAATCTGAGGCATCCATTTTTTAAAAATCCATATGGATTAAAATCCACACGTTGTTTAACCATTTTCGAACGAGAGAACTCGCTGGCTCCAATAGAGCAGAGCCAATTGGAGCCGACTGGGGTATTTGCTGACTCGGCTCAATCTGACGAGTGATCCAACTAAAAGGAAGCTCGAATGTCTAGTGGTGATTCAAAACATGTTTTCCAACGTCCAAACCGGCAATCGGGTCGCGTGATTTAAGGTTCGCCCATCCCCCTCTTCACTCTCTCACTGGTTTAATTTTTAATACCCTGAAACTCGTTAGAGTATGATGACGCGTTGAATGTAAAGCTGCCTGATTGTTTAATGTGGATGTTTCGGCTGGTGCAGAAGGTAGCTACTCAAAGTTGTGAGCAGTGTCACGCTTTGAGCATAATACCCCCATTCTGTGGCGATGTTCACTGTCCTTTTTACTTTTGCGTCTGAGGTGAAATGTGGCATGTATGACCATTATGGCGTTGCATGGAGCTGGACCAAATCACCTGCAGATTCACGCATTGTGGGAAAGCAGCCGGGATTCATCCTATTCTGCCAATGGAGTCCCATTAGACGTGGGGAAGATGCACCTTGTGTCCAGCATGACTGCAATGTCCTGCTACCATGCTAAAATGAACACCTACCTTGTCCTGTCCCGCTAATGCTGCCAGGCACACTATTTGGAGCTGGTTATGTCTGCCAATCTGTTCTGATTTTACCTTTACTTGTCTTTTCGAGCTTCTGTAAAGGGTTTGATATCCCCCTAAGCGGTGGGTGTTAACATTTTCAATAACATGTCTGAAAAATTCTCAAATGTACGAGATGTTTATGGATTTCTCTATTGCAAATAAGCACTATGTTGAATTTAACATATGAGAGATACAAGCTAGGTACTTCATGCATGCCTCGCCCACCTGGTGCCTTCCTGGTTGCCGCTCTTTTTCCCTACTTAAGGAGACTTCTGGCCTCTTTTCCTTTGCAGGTTGGGAGCAGGTGCAAGTGGATCTTGGTCACCTGGCCTAAGCCCCACCCACCTGGTGCCTTTCTGGTTGCTACTCTTTGTCCCTACTTAAGGAGCCCTCCAGCCTCTTATCCTTTGCAGATGTGGAGCTGGTGCAAGTGGATCTAGGTCACCTGGCCAAAGCACCACCCACCTACTTAGCCCTGCCTCTTCCTTCCTGCTCTTAACTCTTAGATCAAGGGCGTCTCTCACCTGGGCGTCCGAAGTGAATGGTTGACGAAGAAAAGGGCAATTCCTGTTTCGACAAGGAAGACTCATTGCCCGACCCCCTGCTCAGAGAGCCAGTAAGCATGCACCAACATGTGTTTACTCCCTCTTGCCCCAAAAGGCCATCCCCACCCACTTTGGTCCCCCTGTGATGTTCCATTGTGCCCCCCTCCCTTCCCACACATAGGTGTTGCCTGTTTTGGTTGATTATTCTACCCTGCCCCCCCCCCCACCCTGCCAGCCTAATTCTGCAGGAATCTGTCCTTATACATTCTGGTTTCACCATCACCGTCTTGTGGCCAATGCTGGCTT
This sequence comes from Ambystoma mexicanum, assembly GCF_040938575.1. Classification (NCBI taxonomy): domain Eukaryota; kingdom Metazoa; phylum Chordata; class Amphibia; order Caudata; family Ambystomatidae; genus Ambystoma; species Ambystoma mexicanum. Next base: position 835,659,585 of record NC_090935.1, on the reverse strand, counting down.
TGACTTTTATGATCTTCATTGATTCACGGTGCGTCACCTTTTCTCAACTCTCATGCTGGACTTCCTTTGCATCTTGTACTCATGGTGGCCCTGAATCAGGCTGTTCCCATCTTCATCTTGTATCCTGGCTTGCAACATTATGTGTTACTAGTGACTTCTGCAATTGTATTCGCTCTCTATCTTGCTTCTCCACTCTTTTTGACTGCTTACTCTCTATTCTCTCCTCCTCTCCCTTTCTCCCGTTTCCTATTCCCTCCCCTTACTTTCTTCTATACACTTACTCTATCAGAATTGTCTCTGGACCTAATATAATAGCAACCTTGTATGTCTCCGCCCCCTTCTCATTACTTGCCTCCCCCCAGCCCCCAGCACTATCTGAAATGTCGTCAGGCCTCCTATTCTGCACCCCTCTCCCTCATCTTTTGTTTTTCTCCGGCTGTACCAGAAATGTTGTCAGACCTACTACGGTAGTCTGTTTACATTTCCTTTCCACTCTCCCCTTCCCTTCCTTATCTATGTCTTAGCTCCTGCACTATCTATAATGGTGCCAGGCCGAGTACGATAGTTAATTTCACATCCTTACTGTTCATGGCCTGTAAGAATGTCATTGTATTTTTCCTTGTTCCCTCCCTTGCCTTGAAGCACTTTGAAACACATTGTGTATATGCGCTGTATAAATAGAGTATCATATCATATCAATGCTCCATGAAATGGAGAACTTGCTTGGACTGCATAAAGGGGTCATCATACATGTTACTAAAAAGGGCGAAACAGATGTAGCATTTGGCTGGGCGTATTTCCACTGTAGAATATCCGACATTATTGGAGGTAGAATTATTATCAGTGATACTTATTCTACTCCCCAATGGAGTCATCTAGCACTCACAAATGTGGAACAAAAACAAAAGCTGAATGTGATGGATTTACCCTTCTGTAACTGGGGGCTGTAACTGTGAAAATGGTAACGAGGGCATTTGTCCTTTTTGTTGATCATGATAAGTATTGTCAAAAAGCTGGGAGAATAGGTATGATTATGCAAGCACACATAAGACACACAATAGAAACATAATTGCTGCAAACAGCTCAGTAATTATGGCACAGCTGTGGAGAGATGTAGAATGCACTGGATGAGTTCTAGATGTATATGTTGTACAAATACATTCCATAACATCATATGACCATAGGGTAACTGCACACAAACACACACATCAAACATAGCCAAGTAATTGTGAACGATTACAGTGATTTGCACGCTCTTTTCGCGGTCGGTCAGTACCCATTGACCCAACTGCTCATACACAATTGAGAATAGAGAAAGCACTAGGGAAGCATCGCATGCTAAATATGCCTTTATGAAATATGCCTGCATGCACCAATTGCCTTTGTTATTATAATGCATAGCGTCAAGACACCTGAAATGGAACAACACGTCTCAAGTCATATTTTAGAGAAAGCAACTTCTGAAAGTGCGTTTATGTTTTACGTGCACAGGGAAGAGTAAGGTGGAGAGACCCTAAGGCCACATGAAGTCGGAATAATTGACCCAGGAATTGGTCTAATATAATGTCAAGTGATTTGTCAAGCAAAGATAAACAGTACTATGCATAAATGCATAATACATAATAATACAACTGTAAATCACATTATGGGGGTTTCAAATGTGTTTTCATACTCGATTGATGTACCGTTTTCTTATTATTCATGGGCAGTCTTTCCTAGGTGCTGTGGCTTTCTTCATGCTTATGCTAACTTGATAACTGTTGTCTGGTTACACGTGCACTTGTTGCTGGCGGAATCTTTTGGTATGGTTCCAAAAAGAGAAAGAAAAAAACACTAATTAAGTTCAGGGTGCTGGCAAAAACAGTTATGAAACTGACTTGGCTTGTGGAGTCATCTTTGTGAAGGTGGGAACGTTCTGTGTGCAAGTCAGTAGACTGTGTAGAGGAGGCCTCTATGGTCACTTATGTGAAGATGCAGAAAGTCAACCTTAAGAGAGGGCGCGTCTTTTATTTGTTGCCAATGAGTGTTTGGGTTGGTGCATGTTAGAGTCAATCATTGGGATGTGAGCCAGCTTTAAGTGATACCTGGGAGAGTTTTGTGAGCTGCTTAGCATACAACATACTATTTTCGTGCCTGCAGTGCTAAGTGTAATCTGCTACACTAGGTATTGAAGCGCCTCGAGTTGTCCATGTCTATGTGTTTGACAGCTGTGTGCGAGCTATGAGTGTGTAGTAGCATGTGCATGTCATTTAGGGATGTTGACTCAAATGAAAGGGAATGGACTAGAAAACCTAGTGAAGCAGCTATGTTTCTGGTTGTGGCCTGGGCTCTTTGAGGCGAGAGAGAGCTACACGCTGTATTCACGAACTCTATTCAACTACCCAGTAGGACAGAATGTTGTGGAAGTGTGGGAGTTGGTCTTGTTGTGTGTAGCACAGTGACGTGTCTAATATTGAATGGTTAAGGATAGCATGGTGGGCTGTGATTTGTGCCTACATTTGATTTCATGGTTTTTGGCCTTATTCCAGGGTTTTAGATGGTAGCGAGAAAGCGTCAAACACGTTACAAAGGAAAGGTGAAGGTATAAATTACATTTCTTTCCTTTCTACATGTAATGCTTATTTGATAACTGTTGTTTGGTTACCCTGTTGATGCACCCAGCGGGCATGTGTGCTGAAGACTGAAGTGCTGTGGTGGATTCCCCCCCTGTCCCTTCACTGTGGTTTTCTTCTTTCTGGCCTTCCTCTCTTAGTCCTCTTCCGGTGCCCTCTTATAAGGTTAAACATCTTGCAGTGATTATGTCAGCCAATCTCTCTATGACAGCCCAAGTGTCCACGGTGTGCCAGCAGGGTCACTTTCAGCTAAAAATCTTTAAAAAAAGTGCTCCACTTGATTGCAGCTATGCTGGCTCCACCTGTGGCAGCAGCTATGATTCTGAGCAGTCTAGATTACTGTAATTCCCTGTACCTGGCGCAACCCAAGGAGTTGGTCGGCAGGCTACAGTGCCTGCAAAAACTGTAATTGAGGGTGGCAACGGGTACCCCGTATGGGTCCCATAAATCTCCCGTGTTACGCTCCCTCCACTGGCTTTCTTGTCTATTCAGTTTAAGGATCTTTGTATTGTGCACCAGGCTTTACATGGTGTAGGCGCTGAGTATTTGCAGATTAAATTTGAGCATTACATCACCATTTGCCTATTGCGATCAACATATTCCGGTATGATGTGCGTACCTTCCTTCCACTGCTCTCGGCATGGGGGGGCTGTGCTTTCTCTATCACAGCAGCACAGCTGTGGAACTGCCTTCCTTTTGCCTCAAAACTCTTGTCTAATCATCTGGCTTTCCGTAAGGCTCTGAAGACTCATTTGTTCTGAGCTACCTGTGATTGGTTTTGATGTGCCTTTCTGTTTCCTGTGGCTTTTACCTCTCCAGCGCCAAGATGCCTTTAGGTGACCGCGTGCTATATAAGTAGTCATAACATAACATAACATAACATATGTTAAGACAATTATATTTCAAAATTCTGATATTACTAATTGTCTTTCAGAAGTTGAGATTTATCTGTGGGCAGCTTCTGTGAAGTGAAAGATGAAATAGCATAATGGGAGAGTATAATAGGGGATTCTGTGTATGTGACATGGGATTAGTTACTTGCTCATTCAATAGGGTTATATGTAGCCAAAATGATGGGCCTCATTCCGAGTACAGCGCTAACCAATGGCGCTATTAACGCCTTGGTTGACGCCGTACCCGGACCGGCAGCACCTTGGTGGATGGCGGAATTACCGCCCCATTCCAAGGTTGGCGGGGCGGTAATTCCCCATTCACCAAGGCTCTTCCCCATTCCCAAATGAGCCCCCATAGGGCTCAATGGGAATGGGGAAGATGCAAATAACGGTGACCGTTCATTACGGTCACCGTTATTGGCTTGGAGGCCCCTTTGCGCCCTCGACTTTAACACCTGCTCAAAGCAGGCGTTAAGGGCGAGGGCGCAGAGGGAACTCGGAGTATGGCGGTAAGGGAATACCGCCACCGGTCTCGTTACCGGTGGCCGCTATCCCTTACCGCCATACTCAGAATGAGGCCCGATGTCAAGTACCTCAGCTACTGTTATGTTATTCTACCTGTGAGATGATGTGATATTGTGATTGATGAGTGTGTGGATAAATGAAAATTAAGAGATGTGAGAGAGTGATCATATTCACATTATATCTTCTATTGCATGGCACACTGTGTGCAACAGTTGATTATGGTAGTGGCTGTTTCTTCTCTGAGAGAGACTTTGATTCATGTGGAAGATTATACCATCTTCCTAGCAGAGCAGAAAGTAATGTGGAGGATGATCTGGGTGAAGATGTCCCTTTTTTGTATGCTTTTTTTTATATTGTACCCACAGTTTAGATGATTTTAAAGAACAGTTAGTCGGGTACTTGACATGCGGTCAACTCTTCTTCACTGGTTCACAATGTTGTTCTTTTAGGAAGAAAACATTGATTTGTCATTTTTTAGGAAAGAGCATTGTGAGGTATCTGATCATGTATTCATTGCAGTATAAGCTGGCACGTGAAATCTACTGTTTGGGCCTCATTATAACTCAGGCGGTCTGGAAATAACGGTGGTGGTAAACCCGCCGCCACCGTTGTTTCCGGACCGCCTGATCCCGACTCCTGCAGGTGGGAGGTGATGTTCCCGCCAGGTCTGACCTGGCGGGTTTAACACCGCCCGCCTGCAGGCGGACGAGGAAACACCGGCAGCATTACGAGATGCTGCTGGTGTTTCCATGATCCCCATTCCCATCGAGTCCCATAGGACTCGATGGGGATTAACACCATCCCGCCTCCGTGATTCCCGGAAACCGGGGTTGTAATGCCCCGGTAATTCTGGGAATCACGGAGGCGGAATGGTAATACGAGTCCGGCGGTAACCAGGCGGTTTTACCGCCTCGGTTACTGCCGGACGCGTAATGAGGCCCTCTCACATCATCTATTGAAAGTTCAACATCATACATAGGGCCAATTTTTGTATCTGTTCCTCATTGTCTTGGATTCCATTTACCGTTTTGGACTCAACGATATAATGTTGAGGGATGTCAGAGTGATACAATTTAAGTGCAGCATGATTTGAAGTTGACATAAGATCATAAAATAAATTAAATTGAACTAAAATAAAGTTAAAATGTCCATGAAGAATATTATTGATATAATACATACCAAGAAATATTACGATGAATAATTAAATAATACATAACTACATTGTAACGAAATTTACTGACAAAACCTACATATTTATTTGAAGTATATTTCTTTGAAAACAATGTTTTTGTGAACATTTTCATGGATTCATTGGTGCTCTACCCCGTACAAGCTTCAGCAAAAGGGTTATACCGAGATATATATGAACTTAACTCCCTCAAAAGATCAACGTGACACCCAACATTTTCATGGAGCATAGCTCTTTGGTTTCCAGCTTCGTCATGATCCAAAATGAACAGCTGTGCAAATTTGCAGTGATCACCATTTTCAGGATGCAATGCACCAGTTGGGTGATAGATTGTGCCAATTATTCCAAAGCAATATGGTCCGTATCGTGGAGGTGGTTCAATGTTTGCTCCCATTGATGCAAAAGCCAGTGCACCATTGATAGAATGGATGTTATCTATAACATTATTTGAGTGTGTGGCATTAGTTGTTCGATCAGATGGGGAAACTCGTATGTCATCTAGTTGGATTTTCCTGTATTGCAACATTTATTAAAGAGCCTAGTGCTTGGATGTTCCTGTGGAAAATGCTTTGCCATGCAGATGTTACATAAAACATTAAGTTGACCAGAGGTGTGTGTGTGGACATTGTCTTTGTTAAATTCGAAACAGTTGTAAGTTGTATTGGATGGATGTTTCCCATCATTGTTTTTGTTAAATTTCCTTTGAGCAGCATTTTCTTGATCAGTAAAGTTGGCACACACATTTTATTTTTTATTTTATTTATTTGTTACTTTACTTTATTACATTTATATCGCACACCAATAAACCCGAGGGTGTGAGGGAGCCAACAGTACAAACAACATAAAAGACAACATAATATACACATACTAGAGCATAGTGCTTATATGGTATAAGCCAAACACAGGTAAACAACATAACAGCTCCTTAAAAACAGGATAAGTCAGAGAATCATGTTACAGTTTGACGATCCTCTGGAAAATATTTACACAATCTTAAGAAATCAGGTAGAGTACTAGCCCCGCATGCCACTAAAATACAATCCATATTAGGAAGCGAGCACCAGTCTCTTAAATCCAACCTGTGTAGTATCTTTAGGTCAGATAATCTTGCCATGCCCGGCCCAGTTCTCTGTCTTAACCAGGCTAGAACTTTGTTCCACAAGGCTTCCCTGGGCTCCTGACCATCTGCCTTATGAATATTCGTAATGATGAAGTTCTTCTTGTCCATGATGAAGTTATGAATGCTCGGGTCATCCATTTTAGTCATTTGCGACTTTCTCAGAAGGAAGTTCTGCGAAATTCCCTTTTTTCCCCAATTTCAAATCATGTGCCAAGAAGGACAACGATAAATCCTGCGCGGGGCCCTTGATGACAGTATTTGGCATTTCATCCCCTTCCTTGATTGCCACTATCAGAATAGGGAGCATGGCGGGCACCTTTCTGCAGCAAACCGTTTGGGAAGCTTGATCACATAGCTTCATTTGTGTGTTTGTTTGAGACACATTGGCCATCATTAGAAGGTTGGAGGTAACCATGCTGCTTTTAGCCCCCTAGGGCTCAATGGGAATAGGGATGGAGCTAACAACGGGTCCGTTAATGACGGGCCCGTTGTTAGCTCCCTGGCCTCCTCGCGGGACGCGGTATGGACACCTGGTTTTTCCAGGCGCCCACTGCGGGTCCCGCGAGGAGACCTTGTGGTAGGGCGGAATGGGTTTACCGGCACCGGCCCCTTTACATGTGCCAGTAAACCCATTCCGCCAAACCTTCTAATGAGGGTCATTGTCTCGCTTAGATGCCTGAGACCAGACACCTGGCCTAACAGCTTTATCTATTAGTGATGCCATGTTCACTCTGGGAGGTCGAGAATCCAGCACCAAGTTACTCATCGAGTTTACCAATATGCCCAAGTCAAAGGGACTGGTGCATAGGATTAGCTCTTGCGCTATGCTGGCCATAAGGCCCGGCCATTGAGCAAGCACTGATGACTCTGGTTGGGAATCTCCAATACGTATGTTCTTGGCTATAGAATGTTCAGTCCCTTCCTAAGAGGAGAAAACAGCTGGAGTAAGGGACTGGTTCCATGATGTCTGCATGGACAATTCCAAAAGGGATCTCCCGATATACGGGTAGTACCAGTTCCAGGATCAGTGGTGGATTATGGCGATCTTGAGTTAGGCATTTACTAGCAGCGACAACATTGTCTACTTTATGATTTCCTGGCTCCGGGAGACTGCCTTGCAGTTTCACTCTCCTTCGGGAGCTAAGCGCCAGAACCTCTGAGACACGGTCTCTGGTCTGGTGACAATGGACACAGAAGTAAACTTCAGGAGAGGTAATCAGCCCTGAGCTTTCCAAGAAAGTCTGTCACCTGGAAATGCCCTAGTGAATCACACAAGATTCAGGTTAAAAAGGACGCCCCACTAGGCGCATGATCCAACAATCACTGGGGGTATAACAAGAAGCAGCAAGCAGCAGCTGTCTCTCTTAGGGAGAGCTGTCACAGCCTTGTATACAAAAAAAAGAATTCAGGGCGGTCATTCCTAATATGTCGGTGCCTCCGAAAAGAGTGTAGATCTTATTAAGTTTCACAGGCATCAAAGGACAGGAGCCTCACCTCTCTAATAGCCTCCAGCCTCTGGCCCAGAGCGAGGTATCCCGAGGCTTGTAGAAGGATTGAATAGGTCAGCAGAATTCCAGCACCGTGCTCCGAGCTCCGTGTTACCGCACTGGAGACCGAAGGAATCCCTTGAGGTCCCTGGAGCTGCTAGCGTCTGCGGCTAGCATGCGTGATTGCTCTTTCTGCATCTGCCATACTTATTCACCGGGCTGTAGAATGTGATCGTTGCATATCCCGTTGGGTAGCTGTTTCCCGAGCTGTCATATTGCCCTATTTTTTCATTTGCTTGCAGTATTGTTTTCACATTATCTTGCCCTTTGTTGCTCAGGCACATTTGTCCGACATATACGTTAAGCTACATTTCTTCTACATTTAACGTTTTCTGCATCTACATTTGTTAAACATCTCTTTCGGAAGCATTGTGTAGGAGTGATATGCTGAAAATACTTGTATTTACAGAAAGCCTTCTGTATGGGGGAAATAGTGAAATAATGTTGAATTTTTTGTTTATATGTTTTTTAATATATGTAGTTACTTTGGGGCCGATTCATGGAACAAATGTGCGCCGAAAATCTCAGCGCAATCTGGCGCAAGGTTTTGCAAGCGTGAAAAAGCAAGCGCACGCGTGCGATCAAGGAAGGTGCTGCGCGATTTTTCCACTGGTTGTGCACCAAATCCGTGCATGCCGCACACGGGCACACATGTCATTGCAACAACCCGAATGCTGTGTGCGACGTGCAGAGGGAAAGCGCACAACGTCGGCGCACACACCAAAAAGGGGGCGGGACACGGGGCGTAACACGCGGAATGGGGAACAATGCGTGAAAAACAAGGCGTACTGGGTAAGTACTGCAGGGAAATACACGGAACGCCCACACGCACGCGAACAACTCGTATTCATGGATGCGAATACGGGAAACAAGCGCATGCTAAAAGACGTGCACAGGCGTCAACACGTCCACCACAGGAAGGCAGGCGTAAGCGTCCCGCGCACAGTATAAAAGTGCGCGCAAACAACAACACGTATATACAGCTACGATGAATGCCCCATTTGTCGCAGCACTGATCGCGGGACACCACAGGAGGAGGAGAATAGCCAAGGCCCGCATTTTTCCCCCCGGACTAGCCATTTTGGGATGCCTGACAACCAGGTCTACGGCAGGAATAGGTTTCCACCTCGTATCATGCTAGACCTGGTCAGGGAGTGGGAAGATGACCTTACATCCCCCACCCTCTGCTCCCAAGCATTGAGCCCCTTGGAGATGGTGCTCAATGTCCTGCATTTTTTGGCCACTGGGTCATTTCAGCGGACTACTGCCATAGTGGAGGGGGGTCTCACAGGCCACGCAGTCACGCTACCTACACCAGGTGTTGGCAATCATGACTGCGTGCCCCTCAGTCCGCAGGTACATATACATGGCCAAAACACCCGCAGAAAGGCAGGCTGTTGTCCAGGACTTTCACAGGGTGGCACACTTCCCCAAACTGCTTGGTGCCATAGATTGCACCCATGTGGCCCTACCTCCACCTAGGGCCATTGAACACATCTATCGAAACCGCAAGCACTGGCATTCCATCAGTGTGCAGGTGGTATGCTATGCAAGAGAATCATCACCTCTGTCTATGCAAACTACCCTGGCTCCACCCATGACAGTTTCATATACAGAATGTCCACCCTGAGCCAGACCCTGGAAGCTGGGCAGCATGGCGACACATGGCTCTTAGGTGAGTACAAATGCCTGTGCACATGCATGCATGTCACACACAGACAAATACACAAACCCCAATAATCTCAACCATTATCACCTCTCCAGGGGACAGTGCCTACCCTCTGAGCAACCACATGACGACACCAATCTGGAACCCCACCACACCGCCCCAGGTAAGATACAACGCTGCCCATATTGCAACCAGGGGCATAGTGGAGCGCACATTCGGAGTGCTCAAGTCACGCTTCCGCTCCCTTGACCGCTCTGGCAGGCAGCTTCTCTATGCACCCCCAGTAGTGTGCAGGATCATTGTGGAAGCGTGTGACCTGCACAGTGTTGCAGCAAGGCAGGGCGTACCGGTGGACATGGTGGTACCCCCACACCCCCAACCACAGGCACCAGCGCTGTCCATGGGAGGGGATAGGGCAAGTGTCGAGGCAGCCCGGACCCAGCTTGTGGCCACATTTTTCACCTAAACTCCCACCCCTGCCGAGTGCACACAGGCCTGGCACATACCACGTGACAATCAATGATGACAAAGAGACAGTCAACTGTCACAATCTTACCACCCTGAGAATGTTGCCATGGAAGTGCTGCATTGTGTGCATCCCTAGCTACTTAAACCTAACCAATCCTGTGTGACCAAAATGAACACATGCAAGGTGTGTATGACACACCCCTGCAAAACAGGCCATGACAATCCCTGGAATGTCACCCAAACCCTCAAAAACCACATCACCCTTGTCTGCCACACCATGGCATGGCAAGGCAAGCAATAGCAAAAGGCCAACACAGTAACAATAATATACAAAGTGATATTTGATAAATGGAAAGTGCCTTCAGACAATGACGCCTGTCATGGAATCAGATGAAATGACTGACCAACAACCTCCCACACAAAACAAGTCATACACAAATGAATACCAACAGTTGTAGCATGAACATAACAATGAATGCCTGTTCACATGCACATTTGGCACGTCAGAATCCCTACTCCTGAATCCGTGTGCTGTGTGTGTCTCCTGCAACACACTGCTCAGCACACAGCACAGTGACCAGCCATTGTGTGTGAGGCACACCTTGAGAATCACATGAAAAGGACAAAATAAATAAATAAATAATTGATGCATGTACAGGATCCACAAATGGTCATAGATCATGTGCTGTAGGGACACAGTGGTCCCCAGAAGGCTAACTGTGTGCACATGTGGACATGGAAGGGTGGTTGTACATGTTGTGGATCATAGTGCGACTGTGTGTGTCAGTAGGGATATGCACTCAATACATGCATGTGCAATCAAGTGACCATCAGTGCCCTCTACACATCACATGTGAACATTCCCGAAGTGTACACCCCAGCATGTCAAATCACACCAATCCCTTCACACCTGAAAGGCAAACACATCACAGGATCAGGCATTGACCAGCAGAACACACCATGTACACAGGACACCACATTTACAATGTCAGGGTGCCCATCACACTGTAGGCCAAGACAACTGTCCAACAACCAAAGAACCAAAGACCCTCCCTCATTCACATATCACCATGACCTACTGAACAACTGTGCCTGGGGTATGTAGCCTTCTTCCTTGAAGTCTACCTGGTCACAGGATCACCCTACCCCTTTGTCTCCATCTTCCACCTTGCGTCTAAATAGTGTCCAGCACCCTCAGAGGCCACCTTCAATGCAAAAATACCAAATTGAAGAGAACACAAAGGAACCAAACACACAAGCCAGGCAAAAAGCCTGCAGGCAGCCAAAAACACCTGAAGAGTCTCCAGTAGATGACTTGAAGTAGCAGTAAATCACAAAGCACAAGTACAAGCACTATGATGGAACAACCAAGGTAGCACAGTTAAACAATGCCACAACAGGATGTGTATACTACAGCTCCGGTGTACAGGCGCAGGAGTGGCACGAACCAACCACCCCCACTGTGGTCTGGGTGCCTGCAAGGTCAAACTTACACAGGCCTCTGAGACCCCGGTAGGAAGGAGGGTCAGAGATATGTTGTCTGGACAGGCATTGGTATTCAGGATGACTGGAAAGAGGGGCAGGAGAAGGGAGTCGAATTGGGAAAGTAGGGAAAATACAAAAATATACTACACATTAACACATACTCAATCAGACAAAACGTGTCCATCATCCACATTGTACCAAATGAGTCAAATGGAAGTCAAAGAGAGCCTTATCTCTGGGTTGAATGCTGGCCTCCTGCCGGCGCACTCTCAGGTCCGGTAACAGGATAAGTTCAATGCTGCAAAGAGAGTCAGAGTTACTAAACTGTGTTTGTCTATAACACATACCCACACCACCATACATGCCCCAATGTAAGTAACTCCTCCACAAACACTCTTGTCTGCTGCTTTGTACCCATATGTAATATTCCCCCCGTGATGGTGCATACACTTTCAATGCATTAAGTCAGGTGCACGTGGGTGCGTAGTAAATGGAAGACCAATGTGTCAAGATTCACACATCATGCAATGGCCCCTGGGTAAGTAGCTAGATGCATATAGGGAGGTACTACTTCAGTATAAGTCGTGTCCCGCCATCCCCAAAATAAAATAGGTAGTGGATGTGTCAATTGGAACATGCAAATGATATGCACTGCACAGAAGTCTGTCCCTCGCTGGGTGTCCCTGTGCGCTGCTCCTTTTTCAGGCTCGGAACACTACAGGGCTAATACATCTGCCTCAATGGAGCATGGTTGACCAGAGGATATGTGCGTCTGCCCCTGCGTGTGCCCCTGACAACTAGGAAAGCAACTTGCCATTAGTCCACCAATGCATCTTAGCTGTACTGTGCGCTTCAACACCAATATCTGTCCAAGCTCACAGCCATTGGCGCTACTTAGCATGCATGTGCAACTGGCCCAGTGGAAGGTTGGGTGTGGTGTGTGCCCCTTGTGCTGCTCACCTTGCTTGGGGTTCCTGGAAAGACATCTGCTTCTGTTGGATGTAAGAGCACAATCCCTGTAGCTCTGCTTGCGCACACATGCGCATGTCTGCACCACCGAACGCGTCCAGCTGCCAGACGTACAATGGGCCATGTCTGCCGGGAAAGGTGGTCTGTAGACTCAATCTCCTGCAGAAAGGGCACAAAACATATAATTAATGCTGGAAAGTTCCATGTGTGTGTTTCTTCATGCAGGTTGTGACTGGGCCATGTCAGAGGCGTACATCACTATTCCATCCACCATCAGTGTGACTTTGACAGGCAAAGTGTGACGGCCACTGTCTACAGCATGAAGTGCATCAAGCACATGTACATGAAACAAAATAAACATACAACACAATGTATAGCAATCAATGGACACATGGATTTTGAAACCACCCATCTCTAATGCAGAAATGCGGTCAATAAGACCCCTACAATCCCCACTAGGGGTGTTAACACAAGTAGTACAGCACCAGACAGGCCACAAATATGACAGTCCAAAGCCCTTGTGAAAAAGACTGTAACACCGAACCATCCTTGCGAGCCCATGGATAAGGGAAGCAGGAGTGGTTTATGTGAGTCAGGACCCCAAGCTGCAAACACATACACGAGACAAGCTTGAAGGGCCCGACTGGAACAGACAGTGGATGCTTTCAAAAGCCACAAAGCACCACACCGTCACATGAAAGCACAATAGACAAGCAATTTTAAACTATATTAACTAATTAAACTAACTATCAAAAACCTACCTTACCTATTTAAACTAACTATCAAATAGAATGTTAACTAACTAAACTAATATAAAAATCAAAAATGGCCACATACGATCCGGGGGGCAGGCACCCAGGAGGGGGCAGGTACAGGGTGCAGCTCAACACCTACATGCGATGATATTGAGGGAAAAAAACCCTCCATGGGCTCGACGCCTGCACAGCTAGACCTGTGTGGGAGATATCTCGTTGTCCGAGTCAGTATCCTCCTGAAAGGGTAGACGTGGTACAGGAGCCTGAACATGCCTAGGCGCAGCTTGCCCCTTGCAAGTCTGCCGGACGGGTGAGCCTGGTTCTGTGCAGCGATGACACGTAAGTCAGCATGCAGAACCTCTCGTGATACGCATGCTTCCTCTTGCAAGGTAGCACGTGTGATACAGAGTTCTTCCTGCGTGGCCTGGCTGGACAACTGATGCACCTCCCGGCAAGCATGTAGCTCAGCCAAGATGGTACGCTCAAGCTGCGCAAACCTCTCCTCTGACCGCTCCCTCTGGGACGTCAGGAGGACACCCAGAGTGGATCTGAGGGAAGCATACTCCTCCCTCAGGGCCTCCATGTGTGCCTGTGCGTGAGCAGAAATTGCTTGCCGCAAAGACAACATTCCAGTCTGGCATGTCGTGTCTGAGGCCGCCATGCCCAGCCTGAGCGAGCGGGCCGTGGACTGTGCTGCCCACTGCTGGAGAAGCACCTGCTTAGCAGGGGGGAGCACGGATTGGGCCACACGCTCCATGCTCACAGCAATGTTTCCATTGCTGCCCCCTGGCGTTCTGAATTGGCAGTCATGTCTTGCTCCCACTCAGTATACCTCGGTGGCGCACGGCCACCGCGTTGCTGGGCTTGACACCTAAAGGGCCCAAGGCGCTGACGTGGCTGCATGACTACAGCCCCCCGTCTACGTGATGCCCCAGGCACATCAGAAACTGGTTTGGAGGGTGACCCTGCGTCCCGATCCACCACAGCCGGAGGTGCCACCACCATCTGGCCCCTCAGCACAGGTGTCGCGGACAGAGGAGTGTCCACATCAGAATCACTTTCCCCAGACGAATGGACCTGATGCACATCCAATTGGACATGTTCGTCAGAGTGATTGTCCGGGCTTCACTCATTTCCAGCCACAGAAAAAGATGGTCTGTAACACATGTGGGTTCTCGTGGCCTAGCACCCCACAATCCCCACTTGTGCCGGGTTGCTGGTGTGATAGCAAACCTGTGTCTGGCATGACAACACCACCCTCTGGCGCCATTGCGTCATCATCTGGAAAGTGTAGAAAAATATCTCATTAGTACACATGTCTGAAGCACATACCACACACAGACATAGACATCACACTGACAGCAAACAGATCAATCACACATGTCACACAGAAATGTGAACCTTGCATGTATGGCCGGTCACTTTGACATAGCATCAGGGACTAGGCTTGCAGAAAGTTGTAACTCCGCTGTGAAGTGGTTTGATGCAGTGCAGGACATGCGTACATTATCCACTATCCACATGAGCAAGCACATCATGATGTGTATCAATTGACTTGAAGGCAGTGCAACGGCAAGTCCAGGCATCACGTGCAAAGTGCATTCAATGTGTTGCATGGCTGCAAGAAACCCCCCCAAGTGAAAATTCAGCGATGCATTGCTTGTCAGCGAAAGGGCGACCAGAGACCTGTGCATTGGCAGACAGTGCTGTCTAACATCAATTGACTGACAACACACCAGATGATGATGGGCCAGAAAGCAGGACATATGATGACCCCTCAGCAGTACAGACATGTGTGCAGAAGCCCCTACACCAATTGAATGGAGTCAGTGGGCCTGAAACGTGGTGTGGCCTGTGCCCTGCAAAGACTGTGACACCCAAAATATGTGTATGGTGCGGGACTGATCTTTAGTGGGCATGGAATGGATGATCAAAATCAAAGAAATGCATGTCATCCTGGACACGTACTACAATGATCATACAGTCAAGGACACATAGGGGGATGCATGGAATACACATGGAGCATGAACGTAAAATCATGTTCCAGCGGAGCATCTGCCAGCTGCACAGTCCAAGTGATACAACCTGCATGAAGTGCAGAGGATGTACACCACTGCATGTGTCTGGCAGGTTGGCTGGTGTAAGTTTGCATGTACACAGGAGTCTTAAACAGGCCATTGCAGTACACCAACGTGATGCACACCTCTGCAATGACGAAATTGGGGCACAGTGTTGGTGGAGGGGCAAGGAAGTATGCCTATGTGGAGTACCCGCATGCATGCAGAGAACACATGCACGTCAGTCATGCAATGACACAATCCCAGTGCTGATAGGAAACACACCCCAGGCTACATGCAGAAGGTCCATAGAGATGAAACATGGACTGTAGGGGCAGCTGGGTGACTAGCATGTGATTAGGATGCAAGTGTGGTGGTGAGGACAGTCCCTGTCTGCTCTACATGTCCACTATCCTGCACAGTAGGCACGTATCGTACAAGCATTCCATTACTTGCACATGAGGACATGCTGTGGCAGTCAAGCACAACACATCACACATGCAAAACACACATGTCGTCGACGAACAGGCATCAACACTCACTTGACTGGGCATCAAAGAAAGGCATCTCTCCCACTCCTTCAACCAATTCTGTTGGTATGAACTCCGCAACGAGAGCCTCGTGCAGAGTGAGATATTCCTCCTCAAGTGGTGGCCCACGGCCAGTCACCAGAGTCATGTTGTAATTTGAGGCACGCTTTGCCTTAGTGCTGCGTTTGAGGTCATTCCAACGCTTTTTGCACTCTTGCGCTGTGCGCACCTCATGGCCAAATGCACTCACATCATCCGCAACTTGCTTCCAGTGGGTATTCCGATGGGCAGCCGTAGTTTGACAATTCGGCCCCATTAGCATGTCATGGTTGTGTTCCCCTACGTAGTCCACAAGGAAGTCCAGTTCCTGCTTGCAGAAAGGCTTCTTCCTCGACGTGCTGGAGGCCGTAGCTGTGTATGGGGTCCCAGCCTCTACTGCTGATGCAACCTTCCTCCTTGGACACTGGTCCGGACCCTGGCAGGCAAATGCCGCCCTGATCAGTATGGGCAGTGGCGCTGGTGGAATGAGCCGAGGGAGTGGCAGGTGGAACATGGAGTGAAGCCCTGACTTGCGTCAGTGGCTGCTGGGTGCCCTGGAATGGACCCTGCACAGCAACATCCGCTGTGCCAGGGTCATTGACCTGGACTGGTTGGTAGACTCACAACCGGGGTCGTGTTGGCTGCATCTGCCCCTGCACTTCCCAACACCCAGCTAGTCGGGGCAGCAGATGACATAGCTGCCCCAGAGACACGTGCCTCGGTCAGGGAAGCCCTGCATGCACCTACGGTGTGCCTCCTGATCACCTGGAATTCTTCCATGGACTCTTCATGTGCCAACGCAACCTGCGCTGTAAGACCCAGAGCCTGGGTGGTGGTGTCCACAGCTGTACCTGCAGCTACCACTACCCTTGGGCCTGTGGCAGTCGATGAAACGGACTGCCGGGTCACATGGGCGCCAGTATCAGATGCAAGAACTGCATCTCCTGTAGCCGCAGGGGGTGGTGGCATGACTGCACTAACATGTGGCACAACATCGTGCTGAGCTGGTGCACCCCTGCCTCTTTCCCCTCTGCAGCCACACTGGACACCCTGGAGTCCTCCTACTCCCTGGTCACCCCGGCCAAGTCCCTGACTACGCCCACAATGTGGAGTACACCCAGCTGAGGCGCCCTCACTTTACGTGGCCTCCCAACCATGGCACAGATGGAGTAGTGCCGGCACAGATGTAGTGGTGGCAATGGGAGGTGTACACAGCAATTGTCCTGGGCAATTGGGGTGAAGGGGGTGGGATGCAAGATGTTAACAGCACCCCTGCACCTGAAAGGCTGTATGTGACCCCGGTGATTAAGTGACGGGTCACGCAATGCTCAGGCCCCCCAAAACTGCAGTAAAACCATGCACGCAACCCCTGCAGCCTATGTGCGTGGAATTAACCTCCAGCAGTACGCGATGGCACCCAGGAACACGAAAAACACATACGTGTGGGACACGCAGGCTGCTATGACCTCGAAAAACGGGTACACGAATCACAGGGGCACCCGCAGTGGGAAAAATAACATGCACGACTCACCATCAGACTAGGGTGATAATGAAAAACACGTGTAGCCAATACCCCCACCAAAAGAAGAGATACGTCCTTGATCCGCTGTGAAGTTGTGATGGCGCGCGAAACAACACGAAGTAGCAACACACATCGGTCTTCACGAAAGGCACGTACAGCTAACTGCTGGCCCCGCTCACCTTTAACCTGTGCTGAGGGAAACGCCCGCACACGTTACGTAACAGAAGCGTGTACGTGCTAAAGGCCTTTCCTCGGTTTACACACGGACATGTTTTTTTTCATGTGCTGAATCACTATGCACCTGTCACTAGTGAAACGCCCACGCGCATCACGTCACTTACGTGCTCTCAGATTACACGCATTAACATGCGGGCGTGGGGAAACGCCCGTGCGTGTAACATCACAGACGCGCTTACGCGCTAAGGGCCTTTCCTCGAATTACACGCTGACGTGTACTTTTTTCACATGCCAAATCACTCCGTATCAAGCTGGCTATGCAACAACACAAGGAAGACCACAATCATGCCCTGAAGGCCATTTTCCTGCCCCCCCAGTACCCCAGGTACACTCCCACCTCCCATCTGCTGCTGCCTGCCTGCCTGCTGCCCATGTGCCCTGCTGTTTGGTGCCTGCACGTCAGCCATCTACAGGGGTGCGGTTGCTGTGACCACCCCTGCTGGAACAGAAGACTCCCGACTGCTGTACCATCGCTCCACAGCCCAGCCCCAGGACCGAGTCGCCCACCCACACCTGCCTCTGGGGTTGCCATGTCAGACACAACACCATCTGGCACCACTGGCCACCCTCAGCCAGAGGGGCAGAGGGCTACCAGCTTCAGTGCCAGGGAAGTTGGTATCCTGGTGGAGCGAGTCCTGGGGCAGTATGACGCCCTCTTTGGAAGTTTGCGCACCGACAATGAAGGACAGAAGAGGACCTGGATGGACATCGTGACTGCCATCTACGAGGAGGGGGTGGCAGTCCGTGACATTCAACACATCCGGAAGTGCTGGGAGGACTTCAGGTCCAGGACCCTCAACAAGGCCCGGCACCTCGTGACGGCACCGGATGCAGAGGGGTGCCGGGGCCGCCTTACTAACATCCAGATGATGGTCCTGGAACGCATACACCCAGCGCTCCACCGCCAGGTCCTTGAGAGGCAGACCGATTTGGAGTCACGCGGTAAGTGTACATGCCTACTGCTTGGAGGCTGTGCATGTTGAGGTGTGGCAGGAGTGTGCAGGTTTTACATATGTCTGTGTAGGGCCATGTATGCATGTGTATGTACAGGGAAATGAGCCTGCTGCATGTGAGTCCTCTCATGTGTGAGACACATCTATGGTGTATGTGTTGGTAAGCATGCTTGGCAAATGCAGGTGTGGGTGCACACATTTTTGATTATCTGTGTATGTACTGTGGCATGGATGTGCTGTCGCACATGGATGCTGCTTCCACCTGCATGTACATGTGTGTGTACTTGCAAAAGTGTGCAACTGTGATACACCATGGATGCATGTGACACTGACATGTAGGAGGCTGATTGCCAGATGTGACATGGATGGGGATGTTATCACAGTGACAGGTGGTGGAGATGTACAGATGCATGTATGTCTGGTGGCGTGTGTGCATGTGTTCTGCACTCCCCATGTTGCATGTGACGTCAGGCTCACCTTCGGCTGCTCATGCTGTTGGTTGTTTATGGATGCTGCTGCCTAGTGCAACAATCCTGTTGATGTGTCCATGTGTGTGAGTTGAAATGACATGTGTGTTGGGGCATGTGATGCCATGTTTGAAGTTTTACACTGCCACTCTTGTACAACTGTCATGTGTGTATCATACAATTGTACAGTGCCCTGATGCCTGTGTTCTATCTCTCCCTGTCTGCAGCGTCAACTGATGAAGAGGGCGGAGACGGTGCTGTGGAGCAAAGTGGCAGGGATCGCACCGCCAGCCCATGTTGTCATCGCGTCGGGGAGTGAGGATTCTGGTGCTGTGTCCGGGGCCGCAGCTGCTGAGGGTATGTCCAAAAGGCAGAGGTCAGAGGTGGACTCCTCGGGAGCATAAGGGGCAGCTGAGACCCCACAGTGTCCGATGGAGGAAGATGGCACGGAGTCATCCAGGTTGGTAGGGGGTTTGGTTCAGGAGGAGGGCGTGTAAGGGACACACACGGGGTCTGGAGGGGGGATTCCACTGGTGCTGGTGGTGCAGTCCAGGGGCAGGGACAGGAGGAAGCACAGGCCACCACAGAGGTGCCTGTCTGTAATCCTGTCCCTGATCCTGTGACTGCATCATCCCGCACCAGCAGGGATGCCTACGTCCAGACCTGTTTTCAGGGAGGGATGAGAGCACAACAACTGGCCTTCCTCTCCCTGCGGACGTGTCAATCCGGGACCGGGTTGAGCCTGTCCTGGCTGGGACAGCGGTGCGTCAATGGGGCATGCGAGCTGACCTGCAGTGTTTTCGTGAAGACACTGCATGTCATCTCGGATGCCTCTTTGACCGCGTTGACCTACTAGGATGGGTCACCAGTGCTGGATTCCTCCGTGTGCTGGACCTTCTTCCAACCCCCTCCTCACCTGAACCCCCTATGCACCAGTCGTCCTCCATGCCATCTTCCGGCCCATGTATAACCAGGGTACCTGTGGAGCTGCCTCTGATCCAGCGGCCAGGCTGGTGGAGGACACATCCCTGCCACAGTCTGAAGTCAGACGTCCAGCAGGGTTGGCCACCCCAACAACTGCACCCCAGCCGGAGGAGGACGTGCAGGCAGCAAGAGGCAGGGCACAGGCACAGCAGCAGCAGGCTCAAGGTGGGAGCAATGATTGCTCGGGGCTATCAACATCAGACGGGCAGGCATCGGCCAGAGGGCAGGAGGACCCCGGAATGGGAGTGTCTTCCGTGTGGCAGTGGTTGGGCCAGCACAGAGATGCAGAGCGGCAGCTGGTGGAAGAGGCACGGCTCACTATGGTCAGGACGAAGAACTCCATGTGCAGGGCGCTGAGGCGATCCGAGTGCCTCGAGGCAATTCGCAGAGAGTCAGAGGTAGACATGGCATCGTCCCTGCGAAACCTTGGGCCCATGGAACAGGCCCGCCTCCAGGACATAGACCAGGAGTATGCTGATGCCCTGGCCCGGGAAATCCAAAAGTGAGCCGGACGACTTGCCCGCCGCCATTGTATATAGTTCATAGTTTTAGGTTTCCTTGATGTTTTTCATTCATGTGGGACGCTTGGACTATGCCCCACCTTTTTGTATATAGTTCTTTATTAGGTCGTTTTTTTGGTAGGTTTCATTTCATTTGTTGTGCTCATGGACCCTGGATTACTTCTTTGTACATAGTTGAACAGTGGATTTCTCTATTATTATTTTTTTCACAATGGAGCAATGGATTTTACTATTTCCGTTTCCTTTGGATTTGCTTTGGTGGCTGGAGACTTTGGACACATTTTCATTTGGATTTATTTGGATTCAGACTTCGTAGTTTTTTTTGTGTTTTGGACATGCTGCATTTCATCTTTTTTAAAAAAAAAATGTTTATGTTTTCATTTGATTACATTCTTTTTGTGTTCAATACATTTTGATTTATTACTGTGATGTGTGGTATTCTCTCATTGGTTTCATGCATGTCACGATGTAGGTTTTCACAATCACCGGCACCCATTGTGTGTGTGACAGACATGTGTTGATGTACATACTTGCCATTTGGGTTGTATCATGTAATAGGCATTTCAATGTGGGGTGGATGGGATACTTGGTTGGGTCTTTGCACAGGGGTGGCATGCGGTGGGATTTGGGAGGCCATAGGCCCATGATTGTGGATCATGATGAGGTGTTGGGGGGGACATGAGTCGGGGCCTGCTGGTAGGTGCCCGTCACTGCTGGGTGGGTGGGGGTGCAGGGGGACATGAGTCAGGGCCTGCTGGCAGGTGCCTGTCACTGCTGGGTGGGTGCGGGTGCAGGGGGACATGAGTCGGGCCTGCTGGCAGGTGCCCGTCAATGCTGGGTGGGTGGGGTGCAGGGGGACATGAGTTGGGGCCTGCTGGCAGGTGTCCGTCAATGCTGGGTGGGTGGGGGTACAGGGGGACATGAGTCGGGCCTGCTGGCAGGTGCCCATCACTGCTGGGTGGGTGGGAGTGCAGGGGGACATGAGTTGGGTCCTGCTGGCAGGTGCCCATCAATGCTGGGTGGGTGGGGGTGCAGGCGGACATGAGTCGGTGCTCACTGGTGCATGGTTACATGTGGGCTGGCTGGGGGGCATGGGCTGGGTGGATGCGCTGCCTGCGGGGCATGGGCAGGGGTGCAGGGTAGTCCCCTGTGGTCTGGGCTGCCTGCAGGGCCTGGGGAGGGGGGAGAGTGCACACCTGGAAGGTCCCACACTGCCAAATCGCATGTGAAACTGCCCGCGCACCCCCAAGATACACGTACCCCGCTCATACAAGGCCTATCGTGTGTGATACTCCCCGCGCACCCCCAGAAAAACATGTACCCCGCTCGCACAGCGAAATTGCGTGTGAAACTTCCTGCGTACCCCCAAGATACATGTACCCCGCTCACACAAGGCCTATCGCGTGTGGAACTCCCTGCGCACCCTTAGAAATACACGTACGCCGCTTGCCCAGTGAAACCACGTGTGATACTCCCCGCGCTCACCCAGAAATACACATACCCCGCTCGCCCAGCGAAATCGCGTGTGATGCTCCCCGCACAACCCTAAAAATACACGTACCCCGCTCGCCTAGCGAAATCGCGGTGGAACTTCCCACGTACCCCAGGATACACGTACCCCACTCACACAAGGCCTATCGCATGTGGAACTCACTGCGCACCCCCAGAGATATACGTACCCCGCTCGCCCAGCAAAATCACGTGTGATACTCCCTGCACAACCCCATAAATACACGTACCCCACTCGCCCAGCGAATTCGCGTGTGGAACTTCCTGTGCACCCCCAAAATACACGTACCATGCTCACACAAGGCCTATCGCGTGAGGAACTCCCTGTGCACCCCCAGAAATACATGTACCCCACTCACCCAGAAAAATCGTCTGTGATACTCCCTGCACACCCCCAGAAATACACGTACCCCGCTCGCCCAGAAAAATTGCCTTTGGAACTTCCCGCGCACCCCTAAGATACACGTACCCCACTCACAAAAGGCCTATTGCATGTGAAACTTCCCACACACCCCCAGAATACACATACCTCACTCGCACAAGGCCTGTCGCGTGTGAAACTTCCCACGCACCCCCAGGATACATGTACCCCACTCGCACAAGGCCTATCACATGTGAAACTTCCCATGCACCCCCAGGATACACGTACCCTGCTCGCACAAGGCCTATAGCGTCTAGGACTCCCTGCGCACCCCTCAGAATACGCATACACCGCACTCCCAGTGAAGTCGCATGTGTTACTCCCCGCGCACCCCCTGAAATACACGTACCCCGCTCGCCCAGCAAAGTCACATGTGAAAATCCCTGAGCACCCCAGGATTACACGCATGCACCCCATCCACCCTGTAAATTCCCTACAGACAGCCCATCGCCACAGTGCATGCCCCACTGGCTGCCCACACCACATGGTGGAGTTTTACGTGCAATTTTGCTAGCGCAAGAGCGGTACGTGTATTATGAGGGGAGCGCAGGGAGTTTTACACGCGATTTCACTGGCACGAGTGGGGTACGTGTATTCTGAGGTGTGCGCGGGGAGTTTTACATGCATTTTCGTGGTTGGGGGCTTTATGCTGGTCCACTGGCCTTTGCGCCATGTGCTTGATTTGTGCGCTGTTCATGGCACACGGGGCGGGGTTGGGGGCGTAACTGGCACTGCTGATGGGTCGCTGCGCCACTCTGCGCCACGGCTGGTTTTCGATGTTGGAATCCATGAATACACTGTGCGCTGAAATGGGTTTTGGTGCACGCGGCTGGCGCAGACTTCCGCACTTGCACACTGTGCACCAGCCGTGTGCACCACTTGTGCGCCGATTTCTATTAATTACCCTCTTAGTGTATGCAACTTGACGTGTGCTGTTAATGTGGATTCCCTGTCTTGGGCCTTTTCACAGCTAATTTTATGTTATCATTGTTGGAATACATATTTTGTTCACCTGGAAGATACATTTGAAGTCTTATTATTGTATGAGTAAGGCAACAGTTTCCTCTAGTGGTAGTAACAGGGAAGGCTTCATGATAGCTTCAGACAAACATACATATGGCCTTTTATTATATAGTATGATGACGTGTTATTGGAAAAGACAATGGGCCTCATTACAACTCACCCGGTATGGAAACAACGGTGGTGGTAAACCCGCCGCCACCGTTGTTTCCATACCGGGTGATCACGACTCCTGCAAGCGGAGGCATCAATCCCGTCAGGTCTGACCTGGCGGGTTTAACACCGCCCGCCTGCAGGCGGACGAGGAAACACCGGCAACATCACGAGATGATGCTGGTGTTTCCATGATCCCCATTCCCATTGAGTCCTATGGGGCTCAAAGGGAATGGGGATTTACACCATTCCGCCTCTGGAATTCCTGGGTCAGAGGGGTTGTAATGCCCCAGTAATTCTGGGAATCACGGAGGCGGAATGGTAATACGAGTCCGTCGGTAACCAGGCAGTTTTACCGCCTGGTTACCGCCAGACTCGTAATGAGGCCCAATGAAGGTAAGATTAAGGTGCTAGGTGTTTTACATGGGCAAATGTCCCAAATGTTTATTCAAATCTCAATCTCTAGAGTTTATTCCGAATCTAGTGGGTAGATGGCGATCTACATATAGAAAAAAAAAAAGTGTTGGGAATTCTTAAAGTCCTTTTAAGAATTACCAACACTGTTTTTTTTACATGATGACCCTAAAGTCCTTTTAAGAATTAACAACACTTTTTTGTACATGATGTTTTTATTTGTTTTTTTAAACTGTTTTAGGTATTCCAGTAGGTTGCGTAGGAAAAACAAATTTCCAAAGTCTGTAAGATGAACAGCAACTTTTTAAAATATTTAATTGTTATAGTATTTAATGTTATTGTTGAAGATGCACTTCATATTTGTGGGATGTTTCAACCCACTAGTCCAGGCCCTGCAACATTACTGTGCATTGCTTGCATCAGGAACATCAGAATGGCCGCCGGAAAGCATGCTGCTCGCTAAAAATCACCCAAAAGTGTGCAGTAAAAATCTGAAAAATAGGCTGCCATCCACTTTTGCCTATCTCAGTGGTAACACAGGAGACCATTGCCAAAACCCATCATTTGGTTGCCCACAGAGCAAGGCTGATTGCAAAAGAAACACAGAGCTTTGTGGAAATACGTTTTTCTTGTTTGTCAAATTTGCAAAAATCATGGCTCACAAACCACTCTGAAAGATCCAACCTCCTTGTTGGGCGTTGGACATCATACTACTTCAAGAATCCACGTAAATATAATGTCAGCAGGAGTATTTGTTATCAGAACAAAACCCACTTTTGAAGATGGCTGCTGGAATTAAATCTGTCAAAAATGGGTGCAATACTGTTACTCGCCTCTGTCAGATGCTGGCAATCTCCAAATCTGACAGAAGAAACGTGTGTCTCAAAAACTAAATATGCCAAAGAAGGGATTTCCATCAAATGCAATATAGGGTGCCACACATTGATTTTCAGGTTGAAAAAGACTGGAATTGAAGATATGTTTGCTGATTTTAAATTTGAAACTGTAATTTTTCACAAGGGACAATGTCAAATTGACCATAAGGTAACCTGATTCAGCTAAAACTTCAAAGAGGCTTTCTTCCCCTAAGAACATACTACCCTTTTGCTTCCCACCAAAAGGACAGAAAATTTAATTTGAATGCTAATAAGGGGAGGAGGGGCACTTTGGCCTGTTGCTCTGCTGATCTGGGAAAAGAGACAATGGGTTCCTTGAACTGAATAGAAAATGCTAATTCGGGTGTGACTGACAAATACTGCCCTGGTAGGAAGAAGCCATGTGACTCTCTGACTCAGTCAAGCTTTGGAGGCGGGCTAGACTGAAAATGTGGATTTGAAAATGAAGTAACTGTATGTTTTAGAAAAAGACTTAATTGTACTGAACTGATACAAATATGAAATGTATAGGTTGTTAAAATGAAAAATTCGCTCACAGTTTAAAACTAATCTGGAATCTGTGCGACATTCAGAGACTGAACCACAAAAATGTTCATATTCTAGCAATTGTGATTATGTTAGGAACATGAAAAATGACTGGAATATGCCCAGATGGTATGTGCATGTATGTCGAAAAAATTACAGATTCGAAAATGTGTAACCAACCAAAAGCCCGAAAAATTGTCATTTATGAACCAAGACTCGTAGGAAGATAAGATTTTGACAGAAACATACCTTAGTCAATTTGTCATGTAATTATGTATTATTAACAAGTTGTGCATATTGAAAATATGTTTTTTGGGAAAAATAGATTTTCTGGGTAAAAGCAAAGGGGAGGTTCTTCCCTAGATTGTAAATGGCAGCATCACTCACATTGTGACACACTGTTCCTTTCTCAAATCAGGGTACAGGGAATTATCTCACCTGTCAGATCCTTAGAGGGTTGGGCATAGACAATCAGCCTCACCACCCTTTTGGAAAATGGATAAATAGGGACAGTTGAAGACCCAGGAAGACACACTTTCACTCATCACTGATCCACCGGCGAAGCGCTCTGCAGGAAGAACCCATCTCTAGAACCAGACTCCAGAACACTGAAGCAGAGGCCTAACCCAAAAAGCTGAACCATTTTCAGCAGGCCTTTAAAATCTAGCAACCTGATTTAACCCCTAAACTTCCACGAGGCCTAACCCATTCAACAGCCTGCCTGAGCTGTTTGCTGCTTCTGGCCAACAACCTTTGCTAGAACCCAAGATCCAGATCAGTCCAGCAGAGCTGTAACCCATTACCCATTAGATCCAGTCCAAGAGGCCACACAGAGACCAGAGTGCTGAGAGCAGAACCAAGCAATTGAGACCTGTCCGATGGCAAGCAAAGTCCAGGCCAAACCCTTGACCAGATCTTTGACGGGTCCATTTTAAACCAGAGTTGTGAGTATTTAGGGTAGAACTGTCCATAGTCATCTCTTAGTTTAAAGTAATCCATCCAACCCATTCCAACATATCCAGACTGCATTGTAGAATCTCTTTTGTCCATTCTGAATCCTTTCTCATCCATCTAATCCTGTGATAATTGTTAGTGTAAGCCAACCTGTTTGTAATTCAAAGCGCAATTTCATTAGAAATCCTGACTCCTTTTGAGAAAAAACAACCTCTACTAAAACCTCTGTAACTTTTGAACCGTACGTGCTAGGAACAAAAAGTCAAGCGAATTTGCATTTAGCTAAATTTCACCACATGTAAAAACAGCTATTTCTTGATTTCAACTTCTGAATTTCGTTTTCCATCTGCTAACCATTCAACAATCATTGCTCGTGTGGACCTGAACCAATCCAAAGCAACTCTCGTTAGTTCTGAATCCCATTTAGTGAATTAAAATCATTTTTAGCATTTTTCCCATTTAATTCAAAACACATTTAAAAGCAATTGACCTGTTTTAAAATCATACCTGTTCTCTCTAAGCTTGCTGGGGAAATTTGGATTGAACTGCATTGTTGATTGTTATTCCTGAAACCTGTGTGCCCTCATTCCATATCTTCATGTTGCATAATAGGGTAGGATTGAGTAATATCAGGGGGAAATAGTTATCACATTGTCTCTGATTGAGTTCATATCAGGTTTTATTTCTCTGTTGCATTCTTTCCTATCATTGCATTTCCTTGAACCACACAAAGTTATTCTCTGCTACATTGTTCTTTCTATTCCTACTCCTAATTGATTAAAGAGATTGTTGATGTTGTAATATTACCCATTGCTGATCATTGTTCATATTCATAAGTGTGATATTCAGATATTATTCATATTCATAAAAGTGTAATCTATATATTGTTCAATTCTTCAAATAAATCTTTTAATTTGCAAAACAAACCTACTTCTTGGCTCAGTGAGGCCGGGGGCATTCAAAGAGAGGGGCGTTATATAAGGGTACATCATCCAGAATTAAAACAACCTTTGACATAAAAATATATAAATAAGGGTTTCCATTGGGCATCCCATGCTAGGCATTGACTTAGTTGGAGTGCTGGATTGAAATCACTTACAGATTGTGGTATGGTAGCATATGACTATTGTCTGATTTCTTAAGGGACTTAGGTTTAGTCACCCTAAGTTTCTTAGGGTGATCCAGACGTGGACCCCTTGCTCACTGTGCTTTGAGAAGAACAGCTCCACCTCACTGATGAGGCCCAACAAGGCTGAAACATGTGTATGGAATTGCTGTTTGTACTCTTGTTCAGAAGAGAATTGCCATAGCATTTCAGTGCTGGACTGCCCATGTGGGCGGGGGCAAAGACTGATATGCAAATGGGTATTTCCCTTCTGTGAAATGTACAGTGAGCTAAAGTGTAGCTGCAGACTCATGAGTGGGTACCTTCCCAAAGAAGAGGTCATTTAGTCGTGTTTGTTCTTGCAAAGGGGCGCCTATGACTATTTTCTAGTTTGCATTTTGTCGTGCAATTTCAGTATGGATTACAAGTAATGTATGTGCTGCTGAGGTAATGGATGCAGACGTTTTGAGTTTTTGAGCTATTGCCCACTTTCTCGGTTTGATATTTTGAATTTGACCTGGTCTAGTATTGACTTACGGGTAACATGTTCACGGACATACAGTGATTTGATCTAGTGTCAGGTTCTGTTGTGTTTTTTCAACTTTGCAATCTGTTAGCAACAGAAATAAGGAAGAGTTATATGTTTTGATGATCTGTTCAAAGAGAGAGAATAAAGGAGTTATAGTTGAGGAATTTCTTTTTAAAATAACATTTAGGAGTATATATCTTTATTACATGAAGTATTTGCTTTTAAAATGTAGATTATTATTGAAAATTGTGAGATGTACAGCAATATTGGTGCATGCGTTAGTCTGCTCGTTAGTTGTCTTGCCAATCAGTTAGGAGCACAGATATAATTATATAGGGAAATGTTAAAATGCTATTTACAGAGTGCGGCTTTATTTACAAAAGAAGATTGCAGGGCTATGGGTACATCAATACTGGTTCGTGTGTGTGTGTGTGTGTGGGTTTGTGTGTGTGCGTAGGCGTGTTTTGTTTTCTGGATGGTTTGATGGTTTGTATGGAGGAATGCTTTTGGGTAACTAAAAATATTGTCAGTTACATGTATCTAATATGACACAGTGAACATATGTAAGAAGTGAATGTAGGAGACATGATTAGAATTCTTATCAAATAAATAACACAGTAACCTCAGAAGGACATCAAAAGGGTCCACCCATAAGAACGAGACTGTGGTGAAGAGTGATAATTCATAGTGTAAAAAACATAGCACATTGAAGTAATAAAGAAGTTGAAAAATGAATTAGAAATCAATACCGCAGGGAAGAGGGTATCATCGAAATGTAATTTGTATAATGCAATGTAGATGAATAACCAGAGACAAACAGGGGTTATTATTGAATAGTTTCAAATTAAGTATAGATGCAAGAAACAATGTATTGGTGTCAAGTGTTTCATTTTTATCTATATTGTGTAGTGGTGGCCATCTACTTTAAATGCCATGCTCACTTTGTAGGTGAACGCTTTCCATTGAAATTTGAAGGATCTTGGAGAGGAGAATCGTGATAATGATGTTTGAATTTAATATGGTGTTCTTTTCAGAAAATATAGTTTTCTGAAGTTAGAGACAGGCTATTTCTTTAAGGATCTTCACACGTTGCAGTAAATGTATAAGATAAAGTATCGTGCCTAAGAGAGTGAAAGTCTTTTAAGTAGTCCAGCTATTCTAGTGAAGACTGATACTTCCAAGTAGAGAGGAAGATCAAAAGTCAAGGTAAAATGGAAACTGCAAAATGAAAAAGAAAGGAGAATTGCAGTTGAGAGACTGTGCTTTGATTTACAGCTGGCATTAAGTAATGTATAACTGGTATGGATAAAGTGCCCAACTCTTGGAGAGACCACACTTACATTTTTATCAGAGAGCAAATCCCATGAAATGTGCACTCATCGATATTAGTGGGTGTTAGGAAAGATTTCCATTTATGGGTCATTTTCCCTCCAGTTGTGAACCCCCCAACCTTATGCTTTTGCCTGATCATCCTAGCCTGACTTTTACAAGTGGAGCCCAGCCTTCTGCTGTACTTCGCTTGGCTTTTGCTCATCTTGTTAGGGGGAAACTGACATGCCCTTCAGACTGTCAGCAATAGGAGACTTTGTTTCCCTTAGTCTTTCACTTTGTTGCCATTTCTTGGCAACATTTTATCAGTGCACAATGCACCTTCCAGTGCAAGGCCCTAGACACTGAGTTTAGGAGCTTTTAGGAATGTGCATATGTAATGGATGGGATAACACAGAGAATAACTCCATGTCCAAATAACAGAACCAACTCAGGAAGATGGCAAAGTACTGTTTGACACTGAGCGTAGGAGCCTTTAGGAAAGTGCATATGTAATGGATGGGATAACACAGAGAATAACTCCACGTCCAAATAACAGAACCAACTCAGGAAGATGGCAAAGTACTGTTTTATGAACAATTATCTAAAACAGAGTTTACAACGAACATCAATGGACGTACACTCAGGTTCTCTCAGCTATCTTTACACAAACAATAGCTGTTATACCAAAAATGAAAGACTAAAGAATATTGAGGCTTAATACCACATAATAGAAATACGCCGGTCACAAGGTCAAAGTATAATGTGCATTTATTAACAGGCAGCTGTCTGGCTCTCAACACCCCACAATGGGTGCAAACAGACACTGTGAGATGAGAGAGTACTGGACATTTCCAAAACACAACTATTTATACAGATTTTCCACAATCCCGGACACATCGTCCAGCCACTCTTTGTGTAATAAATTTACCTAGGGTTCATGGCCTATTCACATAACCAAGTCATGCTTCAACATCTTTGAATAGTTTGTTGTTTTACTTTGAACATTTCACATGTTTTCCAAATATAAGACACAAAGGTAACATTCCTTATTTTCCTCGCTTATATTTGTCTATCATTTGTTCTTGAGTTTAAAGTCAGCTTAGTTTCAAGGAGTGAAAGCAAAGATTTCTGCAAGAAGAGTACGTTCAAATATTCATCATTCTACTTTGCTGTTTGAACGGGGAAAACACTATTGGAATGGACAGATGGTATCTAAATTATTGATTAGTATGGCTTTTGTTTAACTCCAAGGTTTCTCAGTGTAGGACAAAAAATCCACTTTAGCAGCTTCAACATTCGTATCTACGTTGACATCATGGAAACAGTACAAAGTTCATTTTGCTCTGCTGGAGCCAAAAACACAATTCTAAACATGGGACTGAAAGCAAGAAGCGATCAAAACGGCAGATAACTCAAAATGGCAGCATAGTCAGCCTGCTTCAGGTTCATTCAATGCAATTTATGGTGTGATGCGAATGTGCTTAGGCCAATCGCTTAATATCAGGTGGTATGCATGCAAAATATGTGTTTACAAAAATACCTCAGAGGTGATGTCATAATATGTGGAAATAATAACAAACCTATCAAGGGTCGGGATTGGCTAAGGGGAACATCTAAGTATACTTTCTATAGGAACTACAATTGTTTTTGGCTGCCCAATATCAGGTGGACAACATATGCCTACCTCTAAAACCTGTAATCTTCAGAAACATTAGATATACAGTTTCCCATTGGTTTTCAAACTATAATGTCCTTCATTATATGGACTACTATAATTTGTTGGCATGCTTGGTCCATGTTTGGAACATTTGGTTCACTTAGCAGCACATAATCCCAGACCCAGGTGCAAGGAGATTGGGAATGACACTACCTCCCCACCCAATTAGCCCTGCATCTCTCATCAACCATGTCTTCTGCCATGAAGATTGTCTTTGAAATAGGCCCTGCAAAGTATCCTTGTCTTTAGAATACATGGGAGTGAGAGCACTCAGTACTGCGTTCTGGGATTCCAAGTTTGAACTCTATTTTCATCCTTGGCTCACATGACAGGAGACAATGATTCAGTCAATTTTGCAGGTTTTAAATGCTCTAAATTAATTAAATGTGGCACGCTTGGTGTTCTTCTTTGCACCTTAACAAGGGACGAGTCAACCTCTGCCTTTTCGCTAATTTCCAGAATAGAAAGCTGATCATGGCTGCTTCAGACTTGACTTCAGGCCAGATAGTCTCGTCTTGCAGTTCCACGATTCTACCTATTCTTGCGGCTACACAGTTTTCCCTTCCTGCTTCATGGATGCTGGCTTACTAAATGCATGTTGCTGATGTCCAGCTTCTATATAATGCTGGCTTCACCTGTGATCTATTAACTATGTATAGCCAACTGCTATGATGACTTAGTCTACCCTGCATTTCAGTATATGTACATCCATTGAACGGTTGAATTTCTACAACACTTTGTGCATGTTTAATCTTCTTTTTCATAGTTAAAAGTGCAAAATAACAATAACAATAACAATAACTTGATTCTTTACTTCGTCATTAGTTTCTTCAGGATCTATACATTGCCTTCAGCTACTATCTCGGGGCGTGGCACATACTCTTTGTGACATCACTAGCTTCTTTTCTTTGCTCTTTCTCAAATTCCTTCAGGGAGTTCCTCGCCTAGGTTGTCATTTCATGGCTACATTTGGTAGGGATGCCTCAACAGGTATCTTCTTTAATGCATTCTGCAGTATTGGCACAATGGCTGGTGTCAAAAACAGCACAGTCTCATGCTTCCAACATATGAGAGGAAGGGGGCCAGGGTCTCCTGCAGAGGTATGAAGCTGCTCCTCTACATTCCCCCCTCTGGTTGATTCCTCCACCACCTCCTTAAATTTTTCCACATCTTGGTATTTATCATGAAGAAGTGTTTTTTAGGTGTCCATATCTTCATCACCCCCCTCAGGGTACCTGATGTTTCGACATGTTCATCTATCCTCCAGGCCATTTAGTTACATTTTCCATTTGGGGTACAATAGATCCATCGCCCCACATACTTCTTATGTTTTTTTGGATACAGAAACTCTGTTCCCTCAGGTGCCGTAATGGTAGCCTTTATTTATTCTCTGACAGTGTCATCAGACAGTTCCTTGGCGTTTGGTACATCACTGGCATCAATCAAGATCTTCATTACTACCACATTATTTGCAGTTTTCTTGCATTGGGCAATCACCATCCTGACTATACAGAATCCAAACATTACTAGCACCAGTATTACTCCAGGAACCTTGAATAGATTTTCCAACCACTGGGTAATCCATGAAAACAAGGAGGTAAACCAATTGTCATCTTCAAGGTCATCTGTCTCGTTTTCCATCTTGGTATGCAGTTCTGTAACATCATTATGGCCTCTGTCAAGGTCCCATTCTGGCCATTGTGAGAAGGTGTAAATGTGCAACATGATGGCCCGATTTTGGCACAAACTCCTTTCATCGCTGTGATCATATCAAGGACTTACCTATTCTGGAGGGTCATCAATCGTACGGCCCTCAGCTCTTCCTTTATGGCTTTGAATTCCTTTATGGTAGCATTGATTGTCTGCAGAAGCTCCCATCTGGTAATGTGCAACTATTTGGCATTTGCCACTCTCTGAATTCCAGGCATGAATATAGCTGTCATTATCATAGTAGTCTTGCTGAACAACTTGTGCTCTTCGGGAATGGTTTCAAATGCTGTTATTGATTTGGAAGTTTAAGAATTCTTGGCTAGGTCGGTCAGGTCTAACATGGCGACAATTTAGTTTCACTTCAATTATATAAAATAAACAAATGTTTGCTTTCCAAGGTTTTTCTGTAAGGTCGCGTCTCTGAAAAAAAACACTCAAAAAGTATTCAAGAAAAGGAAAAAAGACCAAGAATGAGACTGCGTCCAGTTTTAAAAAAATAATATTTAATACGTTGAGGTGCCCTTTGTGATGACACATGTTTCGGTCCCTTAATAGACCTTTCTCAAATCAGGGCTGATTATAGTGAATATACAGTAATTAAGTGCCAAAACTAACAAAAAGACATTGGGCCTCATTACACGGAAGGCGGTAAACCATGGTGCTATTAGCACCATGGTTGCTGCCGGTACCATGCCGGTACCACCATGGAGGAAAGGGGAATTACCACCCCATTCCAAGGTTGGCGGGGCGGTCATTCCCCTTTTCTCCATAGCCTGTGCCCATTCCCATTTTTTGCACCATAGGGCATAATGGGAATGGGGAAGGAGCTAATTACGGTACCGCAAGTTGCGGTACCGTAATTAGCACCAAGGTCCTTTTGCGGGTCCCAATTTTAACAGCTGGTCTACACCATAGTAAGGCGGTAAGGGTTAACGGTCACCGGTACCCTTACCGGTGACCGTTAACCCTTACCGCCTTCCGTGTAATGAGGCCCATTATGTTAGATCACATATTGTACATTAGCAAAAGAATGAACATAGAACAAAGAAATAAGTCACATATCCAATTCATATTGATGATAAATCAAAAAGCAAAACAATAATGCAAAATTAAGATGACAAACAAAAATAAGTGGGGGATTGGGAGGGACAGGAAGGGTCAAGAGAAAGGCATAAAAGGCTCAGTTAGTTAATGCTTTCTCCATAATCTCATAATACCTTCTTACAGTGTATGGTAAGTAATAGTTGTGTTACCTCTTATTCTTTGAACTGCCCCTATTATTTTAGATGTTGCAGAGAATATCCGCTTCCATTAACGGGTTAGATCCCTTTGAAGAAATTACATAAATTATAATTAATGAAAGCATTCTGCAGATGCCGCTCGGCATTGTGGGTCTAATGTAATAGGCAAAGTTCCACCCAAGGTAATGTGCATCTTAATCCAGTTTCCTAGTTCCCAGTTAGTATACATAATTAGGTTTCCGTAAAGATTAGTAGATGTTGCCAGTGGCTTTTTAAGAATCCCGTATTTCCAATTTAATAGTCGTGTGATCCCAATATTATTTCAGTTATATAGATTAAATCTTAGTATTCCGCCAGACTTTAGCCAGTGTGCTATTTAAAGATGCAGCACACACGGTGCTTGCGGTCTTTCATTACATTGAAATCGTAAAGAGAGAAAGAGAAAAACCGCTGCACTTCTGAGATGGTCTCTCACCTGAAACTGCATGAATTGCGTATAATTGCATGCCGAGTGTCCGAAGGGGGTGTCCGAAGGCGTCCCCTTTGTTGTTAAACTAGGACTGAGTCGCCATGATGACGTACTCCAAGAGTAGTCCGTTCTCTAATTTTGAGGCCATTGTTGTTACAGTATCGAAAGCGGCGGCCATTACTAAATGGAAGAAGTTATATGCTTCATGTATTACTCCACCTAGTCCATTTAACAAACTAGGTCGTTTAGGTGCTTGTTAGAAAGTACTAATTGTTTAGATTCAAATCATCTCAAATTCCACTGATAATTTATTTGTTTATAAAAACGATCTGCGTATTGTAGTAAGTCAAATTTTATTCCTTGTTCGAATACAGTCTGTGATAGTTGCTTGGGTGATGGCTGCCTACTGCAAGAAAAAGTTAATTATATGCATTAAGGTAACATTATCTCAAAATATATGCAGCATTTGGGGCTGATGCTGCGTATTAACATCATCTGAGGTTTCATTGCCTATTTACTGCTCCAGACCAATAGTCTTGAGCATATTGTTATGTTCCAGATGTTTATAGGGGTTGTCTCCTATGTCTTAATCAATTTTCCAATGATTGCAAGCATAATCACAGTCGGGAGCACGATTGGATGTAAAAATGCCCCTTGATATAGTTAGTTGCCATAAGTGCTACCAGACCAATAGTCTCGAGCATATTCTTTGGTGACATAAGTGTATAGAGAGGTCATATCCTAAATCTTAAACTATTATCAAAAAAGATTGCAAGCATGATGACGTAGTGTCAGGGTGATACATTAGTATGGTACCAATTCCTCGATCTTAGCCAATCTAGAAGTTAATACATATTTGGTGATATTTTGAATAATCAGAATGATTAAATCTGGTTCCTTTTAGAGAAAGGAGACCATTTCATTGTCTGTGTTTAGGCCGAGAACTGTGGAATTAAGTTTACATATTGTTCTTGCTTCCGCTTGTCTCAACTTTTTCTCCTTATTGCCACCTCTTTTTCCCAAGGAGACTTTCTGGAGACCAATAAACTTGATGTTCGCCTTGTTGTCCATTTGGTGTCGCTCTTGCCAATGGGTGGCTAATGGTAACCTAGTGTCTTGGCTCCCAATTTTGGCTAAGTGTTCTCTAATCCGAAACGTTAGTTCCCTGATAGTGCTGCCGATAGAGACCCGGTTACATACAAATAGGATCCCATAGACCATGTATTTTGACCTACAGTTAATGTGTTGCAAGATCTTCAACGTTCTGTTACTAGTGCTGGTGAACGAGTCACTTTTTTTGTGTGCATATTTGCACATTGTGCATGATCCACACTTCCTGAATCCATTAGTTTGTGCTTGTAACCAGGCGAGAGGTTCCTCCCTATGTAGGACTGGAAGGTTCGAGGGACTCCGTTTATTTTTGACAGTCTGTGCCTTCTTAAAGACAATCCTTGGTTTTTCATCTACATATTTTGGCAATATTCTCGTCCAATTTAAGAAGATACCAGTGTTTGGCTAGGATTTTGTAAAGCATTCTGTGATCTGTACTGTATTTAGCAATAAAGCCAATGGTAGGTAGTTCTGTACTTTTGCTCTTTGGCGTGAGAGTTTCTTCATGAGTTATTGCTAGACTTTTATCTAGAGCTTTCTTCACACATTTCTCTGTGTACCCTCTTGCCAGGAATCTAGATGTTAATAATGTACATTCTTTGTCAAAGTGATCCATTGTCTGACAGTTTCTTCGGGCCCTTAGTAATTCTCCTGTGGGTATGTTCACAATGGTGGGTCTGTGGTGGCAGCTCTCTGCATGTAAAATCGAGTTTACTTCCATAGGTTTTCTGTATGTACGGGTTTTGATTTGATTCTGTTCAATGTATATTGTAAGATCCAAGAAATCAATGCTCTCCTCATGGCATGTGCCTGTGAACTGTATGTCCATTTCATTCTGGTTGATCCTGTCCTTAAATTCAACAAATTCTGTGGTTGTACCTTTCCATACTATCAATACATCGTCGATATAAAGCATCCAATGAACAAGCTGATTTTGATAGGCTTTGTCTTGATATATGATTGTGTCCTCAAATAGTCCCATAAAGATGTTGGCCAGGGCCGGGGCAAATTTAGTGCCCATTGCTACGCCCTTAGTCTGTCCATAAAAGCAATTGTCAAAATTAAACATATTATATTCGAAAGTTAATTCCAACATTTCTTTTACCATTTGTATTTGCTGTTACATAGAGGCTGAGTCATCCTTAAAGGTATGATCTATTGATCTTAGATCCCAGGTGTGTTGGATAGATGTGTAAAGGGCTCTCACATCTAGCGTTGCTAGTTGGTAACCTCTTTCCCAAATCACATCTTTGAGCTTTAGAATGACATCTGTCATGTCTTTTAAGTATGCTTTCAAACGCATTGCTCTAGGTTTTAATATATTGGGCCTCATTACATGGTAGGCTGTAACCATGGCGCTATTAGCGCCATGGTTGCCGCCGGTATTTTACTGTGTCCGCCTTGGTGGATGGCGGAATTACCGCCCTACTCCAAGGTGAGCGGGGGCAGTAATTCCCCATTGGGCATAATGGTAATGGGAATGGGGAAGGTGCTATTACGGTACCGCAAATTACGGTAACGTAATTAGCACCAAGGTCCCTTTGCGGCACCCTACAGCTGGTAAAACCAGCCATTAAGGTCGGGTCCCGCAAAGGGAACTCGTAGTAAGGCGGTAAGGGTTTACCGGTACCGGAGCCCTTACCGGTACTGGTAAACCCTTACCGCCTACCATGTAATGAGGCCCCTTGTCTAAGTATTGTGAGATATTCTCAGTTGCCCAGCCTATTCCACTCAGGATTGCTCTGCCCTCTGGAATTCGATCAAAGTCTTTATGTACTTTGGGCAGGAAATACATGATCAATACATGATCAACCTATCAAGGGTCGGGATTGGTTAAGGGGAACATCTAAGTATACTTTCTATAGGAACAAGGATTTTGATTGGCTGCCCAATATCAGGTGGACAACATATGCCTACCTCTAAAACATGTAATCTTCAGAAACATTAGATACACAGTTTTTCAAACTATAAGGTCCTTCATTATATGGACTACTATAGTTGGATGGCACGCTTGTGCCATGTCTGGAACATTCGGTTCACTTAGCAGTACGTAAGCCCAGAGCAATGTGCAAGGAGATGGGGCATGGCACTACATCCCCACCCAATTAGCTAAGCATCTCTAATCACCCATGCCTTCTGCAATGAAGATTGTCTTTGAACTTGGCCTTGCAAAGTATCCTTGTCTTTAGAATACATGGGAGTGAGAGCACTTAATATTGTGTTCTGGGACTCCAAGTCTGAACTCTATTTTCATACTTGGCTCACGGGACAGGAGACCACAATTTAGTCAATTTTGCAGGTTTTAAATGCTCTAAATGAATTACACTTGGCACTCTTGATGTTCTTCTTTGCACCTTAACAAGGGGTGATTCATCCTCTAGACCTTCGCTCATTTCCAGAATAGATAGCTGAGCTTGGCTGCTTCAGCCTTGACTTCAGGCCAGACAGCCTCGTCTTGCAGTTCCATGATTGTACTTATTCTTTCTGTGACACAGTTTTTGCTTCCCGATTCCTGGGTCCTGGCTTACTAAATTCATGTTACAGATGTCCAGTTTCTATTTAATGGTGGGTTTGCCTGTTCTCTATTAACATTGTATAGCCAGCTTCTGTGAACACGTAGTCTACCTTGTGTTTCAGCATCTGTACATTCAGTGAATGGTTGATTTTCTACAATACTTCGTGCACATGTAATCTTATTTTTCGTAGTTAAAAGCTAACTTGATACTTTACTTCATACTTCATTTCTTCAGGATCTATACATCATCTTCAGCAAGTAGCTCGAGATGTAGTGCATACTCCTTGTGACGTCACTAGCTTATTTTCTTTGCTCTTTCTCATATTTATTCAGGGAGTTCCTCCCTTAGGTTGTCCTCATTTTGGGGATATATGATATGATATGATGCAGCATTTATAACGCACCTGTAAACAAGTGTTTCTAGCATGACAAGACAAGGAAGGGGAAACAAGGGAGGACAAAATAACAATCTTACTCGGCCTTGTGTCATTCAGATCACGCAGGTACAGGGATGAGTGAAGGGGAGAAGTGCCAGGGGGAGGGGATGGAGGAAGTGCAGTTAACTCACAAGTGCAGCCAGCGGGTGGCTCATAAGTGCAGAGAGAAGGGACTGTAGGGTTGCAGATACAGACTATTAAGTGCTGGAGAGCCTGGATGCCGTGCGAGGGCTACTGGACATGCAGGAGCCTGGGACGAGTTCAGAGGGTGACCAGGTGACCAGTGTGAGGAGCAGTCAGGTGCATCAGCAGGGGAGTGGAAGAGAGAAAGTGGTAGTGAAAAGAAAGGTTTTGAGTTGCTTCCTGAACCGGAGATGGTTCTGCTCAAGTTTGAGAGAGGCAGGGAAGCTGTTCCAGGGGGAGGCCCTAGCTGAAGAGATACATCAGCCCCCAACTCTCTGTTTGGAGAAGCGTCTGACCCTCAGAGAGTTGGAGGTGGATGAGCAGAGAGCTCGAGAAGAAAGATGTTTTGAAAGTGAAAGTTGGAGGTAGAGTGGCCCCAGGCCCCAGAAAGCCTTGTGGACAATGCAGAGGGTCTTGAAGTTGATTCTTGAATCCAGGGACATCATGTGGGGGTCGCCAGAGGTCGCACCTGCGACCTCTGAGGTCTCCCTTGCGACCTATGTGGTCTCCCTTGCGCCCTCTGTTAAAAAAATTATCTTTTTTTTCTTTTTCTTTTTTCGTTTTTGTAATACAAGCTCCTGGATTGGCTGGCTTTCATGTTCAGGCCCTTTAAAAAAAATAAGAACAGGAGTGCCACAAGTCTAACACTTTCAGCACTGACCCTAAATAAGATAAGAATAGGGAACCAAATAATGTGTCTTTCTGGAATTCTGTACAATAATTGCTAGACTCATTAAAGGTTTATTTCAGACACACTTCAGGGGGTGAGTCACTGATTTAGTCTGTTCTTAAACGCCTCAACTCAGCCTTTCATCCTTCTGAGGTCGATAAATGAGTAGCGACACAGGTTGGATGATATCAGGTGTATATTTCTTCTATATAAAGCGCTTAAGCGTAAGTGCTATATAATAACATCATTATCATTTGGTCATGCACGTCTGCTTGCATTCACAGTAATTTGATAATATGGGCCTATACACACTGATCTTAACACTACATATGGCGATCCATTCTTGCATGAAATGTACATCACATTATAGTGATATCCTAACCATATTTTTCATAGTGTACAATGCTATGTGATGTCACTT
The DNA here is from genome assembly GCF_040938575.1 of Ambystoma mexicanum. Taxonomy (NCBI): domain Eukaryota; kingdom Metazoa; phylum Chordata; class Amphibia; order Caudata; family Ambystomatidae; genus Ambystoma; species Ambystoma mexicanum. The sequence continues at coordinate 835,619,733 of NC_090935.1, read as the reverse complement.
CCTGTTTTGTCAAAGGGTGAAAGGTCGTGTTCCATCGCTTCCCGTGATATCGCTTTGGGGTGGGGTCAAATGACATCACTTCCGGTGATGTCATCAGGGGGTCAAGGGTCGTGTGATGTCACTTCCTCTACCCCTGGCATTTTGGTGAAATGACGTTCCTGCTTGAATCCATGCGGATCCAGTGACGAGATTTCACAGCTGGAGAGATACAATCCCTGGGCTTGAGGCCAAGGACAAGTCTTGTTGTCCTGTTTGGATAAGTTCTAAAGGTCGAACAATAGAGGCAGGAAGATTTAGAAGGAGGCTGTTGCATGTGTCCAGCCTAGAAAGGACCAGAGCTCTGGAGACATTTAGCTTCTGTGGTAAAGTGAGAAAATGAAGACTACCACTGAGGAGGTACAGCTGATAGTTTGACTTCTTAGAGATGTCGGAGATGTGAGGCGAGAAGGAAAGGGTGGAGTCAAAGATGACACCTAGGTTCTTAGCATCAGAGGAAGGAGCAGGAAGAGGGCCCATAGTGGGTCACCAGAGAGAGAGAAGAAAGAAGAGAGCAGGTTTCCCAATGAGGAGCATCTCAGTCCTACTGGCATTAAGGCAGAGATCACTGGCAGCACACCATTCCTGAATTACAGCCAGACAGTCTGGTATGAAAGAAGAAGCAGAGACAGAGCAGAGGAAAGACCCCAGTTGGACCTGAGAGGGTCGATCAGTGAGAAATGAGGTCAACCAGGCCAGGGCCTGATCATTAATAACAAGTTTGCCCTGAAGACGATTGAGCAGGATGGCATGGTTGACCGTGTCAAAACTAGAGGATAGATCAAGGAGAATGGGACAGAAGGGATACATTCCGTAGGGTTGTCTCAACGGGTATTGTGTTTCATACACCCGCTGCGGTACGGCACAGTCTCATGCTTCCAAATATGGGAGGAATGGAGGCGGGGTCTCCTGAAGAGGTATGCAGCTGCTCCTATACAAGACCCTCTAAGGATTTTTGGTGAATGTACAAGTGCGTCCAGGACAAAGTTGGTGACAGCAGTTACTTTTAAAACATTTTTGACTCTGTTCAATTGTCCAAACCGTGTTTACTGTGTTTGACCCAAAACAGTGGCCAGTGCCTAAAATGGCCGTGCCATGAGGTCCTTTGTCCTGTCCTTTGGCCATTTTCTCCCTTTCCCTTCCCCAGGTCGGACAGACCTGGGAAATTGCTTATTTGGTCATGCAGACCCCCACGCATACAAAAGCTTTTCAGGGCTTCTGCATGCCTTGTGTGTGTGCGCCCAGAATGTGGGCTGAAGCTGTCTAGTTCCAATACACATACTGGGTGTCAGGATGACTGGTGTGCTGGGATGACTGGGACCACTATGGTCCATGATTGGTCCACATCTGGAATGATTGAATGAGAGTAGATCTCCTGTTGGTTTATCTTCATCTTTGCACAATGGAGGTTCTGGATAAGAGAAGGCACTCGAGACCTATTCCAGGTCAAACTTCTGAGTTCACACCTGACTTAGTAAATGAGCCAAGTATCCTGAACCAAAGAAGCAGATCCATGGAACCTCTGGTGACCCGCTGGAAGGTTTTGCACCCTGACCCCGCTGTTGTCCCATCAGAGCCCCTGTTTCTCATCGATCACAGAAGGCATGCAATGGCGCTTTGACCTGTTGGAGTAGCGGGATTAACTATTCTCGGCACCTCCTACTTAACCTGCAAAGGAGCCTCTTTTGAAATGATCCTGGACCACCCAGTGAACTGGCATCAGTAAATAGTGTGCAGGGGACGGGAGGGCCCCACCTTTTGGGCCCTCTTCTATTTTCTCTTTTCTGATTTAGGCTTTGTGCCAAGGCCTTGTTTCCTCCCCCGCACCTTAAATTTCTTAAATCAGCTCTGCTGTACGTATAATGACGATTTGAATTTCTATATCAACTGTTACCAGGTGTGCACCACTGTCAGCATTTTTTGTTTCCACCCAGTGAACTGACCAGCTTGCACGGGTCTTTGCCTTGGAACCACCACCGTCTTGAGTTTCAACTTGAAACTGTGGGACCTGTAAGCTCTCAGTAGATGGCACTGTCTCACTGAGTTTCATACACCTAGCATTCCTAGTCTGGAATTAGAAGATTCTGCCTGAACCCGAGCCTACGTGGTATCAGTGTGGCCCCGCTGTGGTGACGAGCTCCGTGGGTGCCTTGCTGCTGTGCCCCCATGTGCCCTAAAACCAGCTGCAGTGGAACTGGCCCAATCCCTTCCCCAGTAGTGGAGAAAACACAACTGTCCTGCGATGGACTGTGGTCCTGGAAAGCAGCCCCTGAAAGCCGGAGAGACGCGCAACTGCTGGACTTGAACCTGCAAGTGAACTGGACTTGACTGGTGAAGTTTGGAGTGCATTGAGGGTCAGTGAGTACTTGCACCACTTACCGGCAGCCCCTGGAGCATCCATAGACATTCACACACAAGTGTCCCCCAAGGGCCACTCTCCTTTGTTATGGTAGCCTGTCCTACCATCCTATTCCTGAATCCTGGAAATTGATCTTCCCTCTTGTGGAGACCCTGCTTCAATAGTGGAACATTATTCTTCATCACCTCACCCACCTTCCTGAGGCACTACAGCCCCTTGAAGATACCCATTTTGTACTTAACCGCACAATCAAGTGCCGTGCTGAATGTGCTTTTGAGCACAAGGCTCCACACTTCGTAGGGATTGGACTGCATATTAGTTAGGGTTTGACTTGGTAAAGGACTGCCTAAAGTACATTTGCACTCTCTTATCCCCTTCTGTTTCAGATTGTGGATCTCTACTTGTTGAATATTACTTTAGCCTAATAGTTACTGTATATATGTTTCCTGATATAGTGTTGTGTTAGTATTGTTAATATTGCTGTGGTTTCATCTGTGTTTGTGTTAAAAGGCCTTTAAGAAATGTATATCTATTTTTGATATATACACCCGAGTGAGAGTAATTTGTGGTGTGATTTACAGTGTGTGCTCACTGTGGACTTTCTATCACCCTTACACGTCAAGAGACCCAGGGGGTCATTACGAGTTAGGCGTTAAGGGGTTAACGGTGCCGGTAAAGGTGACGGCGCCATCAACCCCTCGCAGGAACCCGCTAAGGGCGCCTGGTTTTACCAGCCTAGTGGCCTTATTACACAGTAGGCGGTAAGGGTTTACTGGTACCGGTAAGGGCACCGGTACCGCTAACCCCCTTACCGCCTTACTACGAGGTCCCTTTGCTGGACCCGACCTTAATGGCTGGTGTAGACCAGCCATAAAAGTTGGGACCCGCAAAGGGACCGTGGGCCTCATTACAACCCTGGCGTTGGACCATGGTGCCATTAGCACCATGGTCCATGCCGGATTCCGCCATGGTGGATGGCGTATTTACTGCCCCATTCCAAGGTTGGTGGGGCGGTAAATCCTCATTCACCATGGCCCCTTCCTCATTCCCATTTTTGGCCCATAGGGCTCAATGGGAATGGGGAAGGCGCTAATTACAGCACCGTAAATTACAGTGCAGTAATTAGCACCAAGGTCCCTTAGCGGGATGGACTTTAACACCTGCAAAAAGCAGGCGTTAAAGTGTGAATCTGGCGTTAAGGGTTTAATGGCGCCGCAGACGTTTACGGCGCCGTTAACCCCTTAACGCCAGGGTTGTAATGAGGCCCCTTGGTGCTAATTACAGTACCGCAATTTGCGGTACCGTAATTAGCTCCTTCCCCATTCCCATTGAGTCCTATGGGGCAAAAATGGGAATGGGAAAGGGCCATGGAGAAAGGGGGAATTACTGCCCCGCCAACCTTGGAATGGGGTGGTAATTCCCCTTTTCTCCATGGTGGTACCGGTATGGTACCGGCGGCAACCATGGTGCTAATCGCACCATGGTTTACCGCATAACGTGTAATGAGGCCCTATGTCACATCACACTGGAAACAACAAGATACTTGTTGCCACAATGTTCAGGCCTAGGACATATAGGAAGCATTACAATAATCAGACACATGATAAACAAAGATGAATTTTGCTCTTACATGTCTTCTGCTAGGAAAATAATATTTATGCATGTAATTCATCAACTTTGGAAGCAGATAATACTGAAACCTCTGCTAATATAAGACAGTTGATATTTATGTAATGAAATATGTAATATGCTATTTAATATTGTATTAATGATGCGCAAAAAGGTTAACAGATTAAGTAAAATGGCACTTTAAAAAAAATTATGAAATGGAATAGAGAGTGGGAAAGAGGAATTGTCATCAGCGAATTTCAAATACAACTCTATTCGTAATATGTTGTTTTTAGGCACTGTGATAATTGTCAGATTTGTTATGAATTAAGGTTCAATGCTGACTATCATCCATCTCCAACGAAAGTGTTTTGGATATATGATTTGTAAGGAAAGCCTTGAAACAGTACACGTTAATATCGTTGACGTTTGTGTTTATAACAACATGTGTGCAGAGTATCAGTTAGGATTCAAAGTAGAGTTTTCAACAATTGAATTAAAAAAGTACTCTCAGAAAAGGATACATGCTTGCCATGTGAAACACGTGTTGTTCAAAAGGCTACATCATTGTTAGAACTTCTATCAGAGATGTATTGTGATGAGTGAAATGATCATGTCCACCTTGCACCACAATAGAAAGAATAATCAAGAGTGGAGAAAACCGGTTTTCTTATATGAGATGCCATTACTGGGCGTACATGCGCTCATCTATATGTGCCAAGTGTAGTTGTATTGCGTACCCATCGAGCTATTTCATTTATACATTCACAAATGCATTCCCAGTCGGCTTGTTGATTCTTTTTGTCTTATGAATTCAGCTGAAATTAATGTGACATATTTTGGTCCAGTGAAAATGCGTTTATGCTGAGAATTGGTAGTGCATGTGAATATTCAAAGAGTGTATTGCTGTGTTATATTACAAGGCAACGCAGAGTTTGTATGTATAGTTTGTTGTAAGCAGGGGCGTTGCTAGGGGGGGGCTAATGGGGCTATAGCCCCTGATCTTTTGGTTGTAGCCCCTGATAGAATCTCAGGAGCTACAGCCAAAAGACTAGCTAGCCCCCAGTCCCAACAGTACCGACATCAGCTTAGCCCCTGGTCTTTTCCAGACCTAGCAACTCCCCTGGTTGTAAGCAAGTCATTAATAAAGTGTGTACTCATAGATGGGAACTTTTCAAAATATCCCGCACCGAAACTCCTGTAAGTATATCATTCTCTTCTCCTGAATTGTATAGACTGTCAGAGCCTTGAATTGGTAGACAACTTATTCTAGCTCATAGAGGAAGGAAAAGCAATGGAACTGGGTGCAGGTGTGTTAATATCAATCTGAGTGCCATCTATTAATGTAAAATGTTTGGGATTGCTTTTTGAAGTGGCTGATCACAGGGGCAGGTTGTTTTATAGCAGTCTATTCAACTATACTGGGCTTATAGTTGTTTGCCTTATTATTGTTACTGTCCATGTCACAAGGACAACAAAAACAAACTTGAGAAGATCATTTTGTGACGGTTTTTTCAGAGGTGATTTTGTTAGTAGTAATACTGGTTAATAGTGGAATACAATTATTGGTTTGCTCCCCAATTTTATATTGTGTGTTAGTGTGACTATTAAAGGTGCTATCAAATGATCAGCAGAAGCGTGAGAAGTGGCATCAGCGCCATGTTCAGAGAAGGCAAAAAGTGATGTGAGGTTCCCAATATAACTCTGCATGTCCTCAAATTGTTAGGGCTGTTCATTTTTGTGATGGTGAATGCAATGAATCTATTGACAGACCTATATATACGCAATTATTTAAGTAATCAATTCAGGCTAAGATACTGGTGGGACCCCATCACAAGCTAAGCAGCTAAATATAGGGAAGAGAAGCAACACATCAGAAAAAGAAACTGCATGGAAAATATTTGATGGAGCGAAACAACTTCTAGAAAATATAATGGAAGACATATATGATGTATGACATCTGTGTGCCATGGGCTGTTTTACTTTAAGGTTTTTACAAATGTAAAGGAAACTAGTATCACAGACTAGTGCATTTTTTGCAAGATGTAGGGAAAAAAAAGCAATTAGAAAGTCAAATTGAGAAAGTGTTTTTCCTGAAAAGAAAGTTGCTCATTTTGATTCTGAATTGCACAAAACGACTGTGAAGAGTCATCCCATGCATGAAGAGAAGGGTCATAGCAGCATTTGTGACATATTTACAGGAAAGTGGTTGAACTCAAGCTGAGCAGTATTTTAATTAACAAAATTGCCACCAAAAATGTACGGTAACTTTGGTGCTAAGTGAGTTAGGAAGAGTTTATGAGGTGAGAGATGGTAATTTAAGTGTAACAGAAGCAATGATGCAGCTGTGATAAAAGAAGGGATACAGAGGCTCCAAATGTTCCAAGTATGGAACCTGTGTTGCAGTGAAAATGTACTTACAAGTGCAATGTGCAACAATGGTGATATACACTTGTACGGTCTTTCTTGACCTTTTTCAACACCAGGCTATCAAGACTGATACGATCAGAGTAAAATACTTCAAGGTGTGGATCATTGTCAAGTAAGAGAATCTGCCAGTTTAGGGGTCACTCTTAAGCATGTTTAACTGATGATCAATGTGCAAGTTAGTTCCAACGAATACACATGCTAGCTGTGCATCATACTAGAAAGCATCACCTTCTTAGAGAGGTATATTTTTGTAAAGCACCAGCTTTTTCACTTGGACTTTTCAAAAAGGCATTGAATTCAATTTTGGATGAGACTAACATGGGAGGTGTTCAGATGAACATTATACTTTCAAAAGATTCATTTTTTAAATCTATGGAAAACATATGGTTCTCTTTGAATCTTTTGACAAAGTATTTGTGTTTTGTTGACACACATTTTACTTTTCACAGGTATAAAAAGTGGATATTGAATGGAAGCTGCTCGCTGATAGAGATGATATGTGAAAGACACTCTTTTTGAATTTGTTTGCTGAGAGTCAATTTGAACTTATTGTATCTTATATCTCGAGATATTGTCTAATTGTTGTTTCAGTGCTATAAAAATGACTTTGCCCTCCAGGAGCCTTTGAAACAAAATGGATGTGTGTGCTGTTCCTTTAGCCCATCAAATCTAGAATATGTTTGATGTGATTGCTTTACATCCAGTGTATCAGTTTCAGGTTATATTCATATTAGAGGCCAAGGTCCTGATTCATGGAATTTTTTGCATGGTTCAAAGTGACTTTGCACTGCTGAAAAGTGACTTTGCACTGCTGACACAAACCCTGATTCATGGAGCTGTGCAAAGTGTATTTTTCCCATGCAAAGTCTGTGGAAAGTAATTTTGTACTACAAAAATTCTATGCACTGACTTTGAACTGTGAAAACTAGTACATGAATCAGGCCCAAGTCTTCAAAGCTTCCTTGCAAAGAGGTTGTGCAGTGAATGAAAGGGAAAGTGGTGTATTTACCAGTACATTTGAAAGTTAATGCCCAGAATCTGGGTGTCAGTTGGCAAATTTAGGAGTCACGGTTGATATTAGTGAATGATGTAGCAATAAAACATATAGATGCTTGCTACAAAGGTATAAATAAAGTGGCTAGGACAGCCATGAAAGGAAAATGGACGATGTTCATGTCTGATTTAACCAGGCTACTTCAGAGACAGACTAATGCTGCAGAATCAGGAGACGTGGAAGAATAGTTTTGTATGCAGAACCAATGATGAGTCAAGGTTGGTCCAGAATGAAGGATGCTATCAAAGGAATAAATGCAGAGCACAAAGGAGTTACATTTATAAGCTCTGAATTTGGGACATTCCTCATTGATTCAAGAAGAAGAAAACATAACATCTCCAAGAGCCAACTGTTGTTCAAAGAGCCCTCAGCATAATTGAATCAAATAGCAGAAAATAGAAGGTTGAAATGCACAAATTTGTGGTCTGCTAACACGTGATTTCGAAGAAGAGAACAAGGCTACTCATTAAGCCTCACACAAATATAGTGGTGTGCTTACACTACCTTGAATATAGAACCGCAGGTGTATTATGCCCAAGACCACTCACAGATTCAGAAATATGTACTGCAATCACAGCAGAAACAACAAGCTCCAGTTCAATGCAAGTGCCACAAGGACAACCACAGTACGTGCCTATACATACACAGCAGGTACAACCTCAGCAAGCGCAAACACAACAGGCTTTGGTACCACAATTTAATGTGATTACAGGAGCTCAGCAAGCACCGGCACCCAAATTGGGGAGAGTGACTGTGGTAGGAGGAATTCCTTTCACAGGTATGAGGATGAACTTATACCCACAAAAGGATAGACCACAGGGTGACCAGGTGTGTTCCATACTATCAGTAACGCCATGACCAACCAAGGGTCAAGGTGACAATAGGAGGCAAGACATTTTAATTTCTTGTAGAAACTGGAGCCACTCATTCCTGTGTCTGTGAGGGAAAATGTCCAATGACAGGCATTGCCGTGAAAGCCCAGGGATTCTCTGGTGCGATGAGTTTAGTTCCTTTTAAAGACAAATTGACAATCTCTATAAGAGAACACAACATGTCAATGCCATTGTTATATTCTATGCAGACGCCAGTTAACTTATTAGGGTGTGAGTTGATGATGACGCTTAACATGCCAAAATCTTTCACTGATGATGGGATAGTGTGTTAAACCCAGGGATACATTATATGAATGTGGGAGAGTTTATATTAGTTTTTACAGGCCAGAAGGTATTACGAGGATTCTGTATGGAGTGACAGTTTTTTTCATCATGGTTACTCAGATTGATAGGGAAAATGTTGAGAATACCTGATGAATTTTTGTTTAGGCCAGAAATCCCTATGGATGATGAATAAGAGCAGATCAATCCCTTAGAATTAGAAGAAGGAGTGGTCAAAGATGAAAGGGTGATGCTACATGGGACAGATGATGAGGGAAGAGGATGGAGAACGCTGATAGCCCTCAGTGAATGATACAGACTGACAGATTTGACTGGTGAAGAGCTGTTTAGAGATGACTACTCAGATGATGAATTAGTATTTTTTATAAGTCTCACTTTTTGGATTAAAGAAAATAAAATAAAAATACTGCAGAGTTTGTGTTGGTAAAAAAGAAACCATAATTTTTTCAGGAAGACTTAGAGAAAGATTAAACCAGAAGCCCTTTTGCCATGGGCAAGACACTACCCAACATTTAGAGAAGTAGATGAAGGCATATTTGAAACCGTTTCTGCTTTAATGAAGCAAGGCATATTAGTGCCTCCTGACTCTCTATGTTACACGGTTGTGAACCCTGTGAAGAAATCAGAGGGGGGGTCGTGGAGATTTATACAGGACCTTTGCCCCCAAAACAATATAGTTGTAGCAGAGTTTCCTTTAGTTCCAAATCCTGCAACAATATTGTACAACATTCCATCTAAAGTTAAATATGTCACAGTTATAGATTTAAAAAATAATAATAATCTCAATTCCCCTACATGAAGACTCACAGATTTGACTTCCCTTACATATATAAATACTTACCTGAAATGTACTTGATTGCCCCAGCGATACTGTGAGTCCCCTTCGAGCCCTCCAGATGGATTTGGGTAATGGCCAACTTGAAAATACAATAATCCCATATGTGCATGATATTTTGGTGTGCAATGAGACAGAAGAAAGGTGCAGAGTAGACTCAGTTAAGGTCATGACAATAATCTCAGAGAAAGGGTATAAAGTGGACAAAGAAAAGTTACAATATTGTCAGGAATAAGTCTTTTATATAGGACAGTTGATCTCTCATCAGGGTTAAAAAATGACCCGTGAAAGGGCAGAAGTGATCATGAAAACCTTAGCACCCAAAACAGTGAGAGTAGATGAAACAATGTCTAAGCTTATGTAATTACTGTAGAGCCTGGGTGTTTGATTACCATACATACATTTGACCACTTTTAAGGACTTAAAGAAGCCCAAGTTGACAAGGGTACATAAACATGGACTGATGAGACGACTGAAGGATTTGAGGAATGGAAAAAAGCAATCAGTACTGCCCCTGTATTAGGAATTCCAGATTATCAGGAACAATTGTATTTATTCTCCCATTCAAAAGCAAAAGTTATGACAGCAGTTCTCACACAAAAGAAATTAGGACATGACCACAAGCTATAAGCTTATTATAGCATGATTTTAGATCCAGTTATGAAAAGGCATTACCCTTGTAAGCAAGCTTTAGCAGCTGCTACATTCACAATAGAAATGGCTTTAAGTATAACAATGGGGTGTCCATTAATATTATTGGTGGAGCATGCCTTATTTGCAATTTTAGAGAAGCCCAAAAGTACATTGATCACACAAAGAGCATCAGGGAACAAGGTCATTATTTCAAAACCTGCAAATACATGTGTTAGATGTAAAACAGTGAACATGTTTATAGCAGAGCCAGGAGCAGAGGATGGTTATGTACATGATTATACAAAGTATGTTGTAAATTATAACCAAATCCCCCAAGTTAGATAAAATGCTCTCGGGAGGGGCAGTTGTCTTTTTTGATAGGTCATCGAAAATTGTTCAACATACTGGGGAAAGGCATACCGGATTAGTAGTATTAGTAGTATTAAAACTGAATTGAGAGGGGAAATTTGAGGTAGTGACAAGTGCGAGATTGTCCTTAAATTACTGAGTAGTTCCTCATTCTGCAGGCTGAGCTTTGAGGATGAGAAAGTGACAGTGTACTCTGACTCTGCCTATGCGATTTCAACTGTGCAAGCTGGGTTGTCAGGCTGTAAAAGGAGGGGCTTCCTCCATGCAGACAACACTCCTGTGCAATATGCAGCCCTATTAGATAGGCTTATCGAAGCATTAAGTCTTCCATTGACTCTAGCAGTGGTAAAATTCTCAGAACATTCTAAAAGAGCAGACGTAATTTCCAACGGAAACAAAGCTGAAAATGTAGAGGCCAAAAAGGCAGTCTACTATCTGCCTATGTCTAGTTAGGAAATACAAGATGGTAAACAAATGACAGGACAATCCATGTTAGTCAAGGAGTGTTTCAACTTGCTGTCTATTGCACAGTACATTTAAATACAAGGCCAAGCTTCACAAGGATTTATGGAAAATGCAGGGGTGTTCTTTATCCCCCACTGAGACAATTTGGAGACAGCATAGCACTGGAAAGCCAGTTATGCCTCTAACATTATTAAGAGTTGTGCTGGAGCAGCTTCATTAACCAGCACACACAACCCAAGAGAGTCTTACTGATATAATTGAATTGCACAATAATGTTTTTCCCCCAATCCGTTCGAGCATGTGGCACAGTTCATTGTAAATTGCATCGTGTGTCAGAAATGTACTGTAGGACGCACCTTGCAAACAGTAAGAGGAGCAATTCCTAGACCCAATGGAACCTTTCAGCATCTGCATATAGATTATGTGGATATGCCTCAGACATGCAATGGCTACAGATATATGTTGGACATGTATATCCATTCTCTAGGTGGATCGAGAAAGGTCCATTCACGCACCCATATGCCAAGTGTTCTGCCAAGTTCCTTGTGTGCAAGGTGTTCTTGAGATGGGGTGTGTCTGAGGTTCTGCAGTCTGACATTGGACCACCTTTTGTGAATTAACTATTTGAGCAAGTAGTTCTTCTGTTAGGTATTAGATGTAAGATTTCATCCACTTATCATCCACAGGCCAAGAATATCTGTGAGGGGTTAAACAGACTCTTAAAAGAGAGAATAGCCAAGTTGAAGATGACTCTGAAGAAGAAGATGGCTATATTGCCTACCCCTGGCCATAAATGCATTGAGAAATCAGCCAGGCTCAGATAACCATCTGACTCCTCATGAGTTGGTGACCAGACATTGTATGAGAACTCCCCTTCGTCCTCCAACTAGAGTATGAACTGATGACCATAATGTAGCAAAGGCATTAGGTGAGAAGATTCATGTTTACATAACAATGACTGCAATTACTTATTTCATGTCTCAACAGATCAAAATCAGATGCATGGGTCAACAAAAAGAGACAAAGACGATCAACCAATTGAAACAGAGGAGTTGCTGAAACCTCCTATTCTGTATCCAGGAGACAGGTGCTAGTATGCAAATTTGTCTGAAGCTGGAACACGCCCTGTTTTAAAGGGCCAGATTAAGTCGAGTAAATTAGTCCCACCCTAGAAAAATGGAAAGGGAGAAGAGTCTGGCTGCACCTGCATGATATTACCCCACATAACAGTGAACCATCAACCTCTGCTGCAGCTGCCGACAGTGAAGCAAGAGAAGAAGTTCTGCGTGTGCTGACCCATTCAAGTGAAGCAAGAGAAGAAGTTCAATGAGAAATGAGAATAAGGAAAACAAAGTGCACAGAAGCACCATAGACTAAGGACTCGAGTTTCTCTGAATTTGATAAAGATAAAATAGACTTGCAGTTACCTTGGAACTTTTTTAGGAGGATAAAAGAGACAATGGGCCTCATTACACGGTAGAAGGTAACCATGCCGCTATTAGCGCCATGGCTACTCCCTTACCGCATACCGGGTCCGGGTAGGCGGTATGGGGGGCCTCATTACATGGTAGGCGGTAAACCATGGTGCCATTAGCACCATGGTTGCCGCCGGTACCATACCAGTACCACCATGGAGGAAAGGGGAATTACCACCCTATTCCAAGGTTGGCGGGGCGGTAATTCCCCCTTTCTCCATGGCCCTTCCCCATTCCCATTTTTGCCTCATAGCGCTCAATGGGAATGGGGAAGGGGCTAATTACGGTACTGCAAATTGCAGTACTGTAATTAGCACCAAGATCCCTTTGCGGGTCCCAACTTTAATGGCTGGTCTACACCAGCCGTTAAGGTCGGGTCCCGCAAAGGAACCTCGTAGTAAGGTGGTGAGGGTTTACCAGTACCGATGCCCTTACCGGTACCGGTAAACTCTTACCAACTACCATGTAATGAGGCCTGGGGACTTACCGGGTCATTCCGACCCTGGAGGACCCGGTAAATCCCACCATTCCCCATTCCCATTTGAGCCCCCATAGGGCTCAATGGGAATGGGGAAGGAGCTAATAACGGTACTGCAATTTGCGGTACCGTTATTAGATCTGAAGTCCCTCAGCAGGTCCCGTCCGTAAACGCCTGGTCAGACTAGGCATTAAGGACGGGACCCGCTGAGGGACACCATAGTAGGGCGCTAGTGGATTACTGGCACCGGTGACCTTACCGGTGCCGGTAATTTATTTATTTATTTTTTTTTTTTTCTGAACTTGTAAAGCGCACGGTCGCCCTAGGGCATCATGGCGCTGGTGAGGAAGCTATCAAACAGGAAGCACAGTAATAGTCAGAGAGCTAAAATAAAGTAGTTTTCAGGGCTTTCCTGAGAGCCAGATGGTTGGAGATAGACTTGAGTGGCAGTGGGAGGGTGTTCCAAAGCCTTGCCGCAGCAATGGAAAAGGCTCTGCCACCGAGTCTTTCCCGGTTATACTTAGGAACCACCAAGAGATTGGTGTTCAGGGAACGAAGGTTGCGTTCCGGGATATAACGGACAAATTTGGTTTGAAGAAACTCAGCACCTAGGCCCTGGATTGCTCGGTGGACAATACACAGTGACTTGAACTTAACTCGCTGGGCCACTGGGAGCCAGTGGAGTTGATGAAGCACTGGCGAGATATGAGCTCCATAGGGGGAACCTGTGGCTAGTCTAGCTGCCAGGTTCTGTATACGTTGGAGACGTTGGAGAAGGCCCGTCGGCTGAGCGAGGTATAAGGAATTACAATAGTCCAACCGTGAGAGGACTAATGCAGCTACCACAGGAGGGCGCATAGCCTCTGGGATCATAGGAAGGACCCTCTTAAGTACCCTAATCTGGTGGTGGGCGGATTGGCAGACCGTAGAGACCTGATTTGTCATGGACAGGGAGGTGGAAAGAATGACTCCTAAGTTTTTTACTTTGTCCACTGGACAGGGCAAGGGGCCCAGTGAGGTAGGCCAAAAAGCAGGGGTCCATAATGACGGGCAGGGAGGGCAACCCACCAACATCACCTCAGTCTTGTCGCCATTAAGCTTGAGCCAATTTTGGTCCATCCAGACACCGACTGATGTCAAGCAGTCATGAAGAGAAGCTGAGACCTTGATATGATCCTGATCCAAACGGATCAGGATTTGGGTATCATCCGCGTAGGAATAACAATTAAGTCCATACGAGCGGATAAGGCAGACCATCGCCCATATGTAGATATTGAATAGGATAGGAGAGAGAGAGGATCCCTGGGGGACACCACAGGTGAGGGCACAAGGGACAGAGAGAAAAGGGGGCATAGCAAGGGTCTGAGTGCGGTCTGCAAGAAAAGAGGTGAACCAAGCCAGGACTGATCCAGAGATCCCGATTTGTGCTAGACGTGAGAGAAGAATAGGATGGTCCACCGTATCAAATGCGGCGGACAGATCCAGCAGAATCAAAGCTCCAACACCACCTGCGTCCGCGAGTCTGGACATGTCATCTTGCACTTAGACAAGCACACTCTCTGTACCTCTTCCTGGCCTAAAACCTGCCTGGGCAGGATTAAAGATCTTAGAAGATTCCAGAAAGGAGGAGAGAAGGGGCGTGACCAGAGATTCCAAGAGTTTAGACAAGAACGGGAGCAGGGATATGGGGCGAAAGTTAGAGGGGATAGTAGGATCAAGAGACGGCTTCTTAAGCAGGGGAATAACCCTAGCAGATTTAAGTTCCGGCGGAACCAGACCAGACTGGCATGAATTGTTTATAGCCGCTGTGACGTCAAACAGAATGTCTGGGGCAATAGTCTTCATCATACTTGCCGGAATAGCATCCTCTGGAGAAGAGGATTTAATTTTAAGAATCGCTGCTAGAACCTCTGCCTCAGTGAATAGAGGAAAGGTGGACCAGCTGGCAGGGGGGTCAGTGAGGTTGAGTGGCACAAGGTTAGTAGTGCCGGAAGATTGCATAGCGAGAGATTTGGCGATGTTAGATCGAATCACATCGATTTTCGTAATAAAAAACGATGCTAGGTCATTGCATAGCTTTTGCGATGGTTTAACCATCGAGGTAAGGGGTTCAGAGGAGGAGAGTGATTGAACAATAGAAAATAGTGTTTTAGGTTTACATAGAGCACTTTCAATTTGTTGGGCGAAAAAAGTGGCTTTAGCCAGCTTGACATTGGCTAGGTAAGTGGAAAGGCTGAGCTTGTACAAGTCTTTAAGCAAAGGGTCGTAACTAGCTCGCCATTTGCGTTCGGCTTGTCTAAGTAGCAGGCGGGCGTTTTTTAGCTGATCAGTAAACCAGGGCTGAGAGAGTAATCTCCGACTCTGGGTAAGTTTAGGTGGAGCGAGAACATTGGCGGCAAATAGCAGCGATGTTGAGAGCGTGGATAGAGATACAGGTCCCAAGGAGGTGCACTTAGAGACGATACGGGCCCCAAGTGCCTTGGGATCAACTGACCGCCAGGAGCGGAGTAACGTCTTGGGAGGGAGAGCTTTACAGAAAGGAGTGACTAGAATAAACGGGCATGAAATCAGATGGTGATCAGACCAAGTCACTGGCTCAATAAGGCCAGGGCCGAGTAGAGCATCGTTGGCAAATACCATGTCTAGAGTATTTCCATGCAGGTGGGTGGGTGCTTGGATCAAAGAACAGAAATGAAGATCAGAGAGGCTATCCAAAAGCAAGTTTAGTTCATCTGATCTTGGGGGGTTAAAATGCAGATTAAAATCACCTAATACCACGAGATTGGTATGCTGCAGGTTTAGGGCGGCAATAAGGTCAGCTAAGTCCTTCCCAAAAGTTCCCATAGGGCCTGGGGGGCGGTAGATAAGCAGAAGGTGGATGACACATGATGTCGATAACACACATCGACAAAGGAGGGCTTCCATATTAAGTGTATGTGAGCAAGGTATCTGGCTAACCGTGTACTTGTCTCTAAAAATAACTGCAATGCCTCCACCGCGCTTGGGGGGCGGGCGGTCATAGTGGATGATACGGTAATTGGGGGGGAGGGCTTGCACTACCGTAGGTGCCGAGCTCGGTGTCAGCCAAGTTTCGGTTAGGCATAAGAAGGCTGGTTGCCTATTTGTTAACAGGTCCCAGATTTCACCCGAATGAGCGGGAAGGGACCTTGTGTTAAGCAGGCACAGAGTGGGGGTATACAGCGTGGGCTCAATGCTATGAGTACTTCCGGTGGGGGAGGGGGTGGGTGAGGCTGTGTTGAGGTTCCAGCCAACTGGCCACCTGGTGTTGGGGTGAGCCAAGGAAATTAGAACATTTCTATCTAAGTAGCCCTTCCAGCATGTCCCCGCACGGACGGGCACAGACGGGCTTGCCTTAAGCGCGCCTTAAGTGCCTGGAGCGGGATGGAAACGAGGCGGGAGGCGGAGGCTGAGCCCAGGGCAAAGAAAGAGGACTGGAAAGTCGTCTGAGCCCAGGGGATTCCCCTCAGCACCACCGGAAGAATAAGCAGTCACTCGGAGCCTTCAATCGTTCAATAGCTTCATTCATCCAGGCATGTTAAAACACACTACTGCACAGTTGTTATAACAGGAGAACAACAATGAAATCAATAGCGCAATACTTTAAACAAAATACTTTAAACAGAATAGTTTAAAAACCGATTTTAGGAGCTGTCCTCGAGTGGAGCAGCTTCCTCAATGTGCGCGGGCGGCCGATCCAGCACATAAGTGCCTGGAGCGGGATGGAAACGAGGCGGGAGGCGGAGGCTGAGCCCAGGGCAAAGAAAGAGGACTGGAAAGTCGTCTGAGCCCAGGGGATTCCCCTCAGCACCACCGGAAGAATAAGCAGTCACTCGGAGCCTTCAATCGTTCAATAGCTTCATTCATCCAGGCATGTTAAAACACACTACTGCACAGTTGTTATAACAGGAGAACAACAATGAAATCAATAGCGCAATACTTTAAACAAAATACTTTAAACAGAATAGTTTAAAAACCGATTTTAGGAGCTGTCCTCGAGTGGAGCAGCTTCCTCAATGTGCGCGGGCGGCCGATCCAGCACATAAGTGCCTGGAGCGGGATGGAAACGAGGCGGGAGGCGGAGGCTGAGCCCAGGGCAAAGAAAGAGGACTGGAAAGTCGTCTGAGCCCAGGGGATTCCCCTCAGCACCACCGGAAGAATAAGCAGTCACTCGGAGCCTTCAATCGTTCAATAGCTTCATTCATCCAGGCATGTTAAAACACACTACTGCACAGTTGTTATAACAGGAGAACAACAATGAAATCAATAGCGCAATACTTTAAACAAAATACTTTAAACAGAATAGTTTAAAAACCGATTTTAGGAGCTGTCCTCGAGTGGAGCATCTTCCTTAGCGCCTACCGTGTAATGAGGCCCAATGTGAAGAAAATCCGGAGTTTGAAGAGAAAAGAAGAGTATAGTTTATCGTGTATGCTACCTATCATAGTGACAATACACACACTCTTGTATGCAATTTATTCCTACATATAACAACCTTATCCAGCCCTGATACGATAAAGAGTAAACATCACCATGTTTTTCAGAGATCCCAAGCATAATTGTATTGTTTAGAGAGTGCTAATGGCAATTATATTAAAGATTTTGATATAAAAGTGATTCAAAAGGAGATAACAAATATGCATATTAAAGTAAATACAAAATGGAGAGGCTTCAACATTTCAGAGATTCACTACAATCCAGAAAGTCGATAGGTTTTCATGGAGTATTGATCATATTATCATTTTGCATTGTGATTTGTGTTTTCATCCTTATCGTTATGTCATTAAAACATGTTACACAAGACAATATAGGGATGAATGATGTTAATGAAACATGTATTATTTTCCTCACTAAAGGGAAAGACAGTTTCTTTCAGAATATAACTAGCCACCTCTTTAGATATACAAGGGATGTTGAGGCAGACCAAGAAGATATGAATACACATCTTGATCATACCATTAATAAAAAAAAAAATAACCTATGGCACCAGCACATGAAAGAGGTGGGCGAAAGAATGTCAGACAAAAGCTGTTATGTTTGTTCACTAACACCATATGCCATGAATGCGGAAAAAAACATTTATTCCAAGAGAAATGTCTACACATGATGCACAATGCCTCAGTCATTTAGCAGCATGCACAGAGGACAATTCGAAGGAAAATGTGCAATGTTACGATGGCGATTAAGAGTGGCCTTTCCATATGAAGACACCTATGTGAAAAGAAGAAGGATTGGAATAGGGCGTACAAGCAAGAATCTAATGTATCTATGCCATCTTGGAGAATGAATAAAGGTTGCCCAGATGAAGAAGTTGAATTGTTCAGAAATGACTGAACATCTGGGAGAACCAAGATGTGGAGAGAGACCTCAGCTGGTGATATATGGATGTGTTGTCACCAGTAGTGGATGGGAGAAGGACTATTGGCCTGCTCTGCACATTTATTGAAGAAAGAATCGGCAAGCATAGTGCAGATAGTGAGAGACAAATGCCTAGGATTGTGGACCAAGTCCTCAAAGTTACTCACATGGGTCGACAATGAAGCACGACCTGTATCTATAATACCATTAAGTAATGCAATAACATGCTTCAGGAATTATGCCTGGTCCTGTTTGGAGATAACAGAGGATGTGGACACATAATCAAAGTCCCAGAAATGAATGGAGGGACAGCCTAACAGACAATGTTGTATAAACCAATCCACTGATAATTTGTCTGCTATAATCAGTACTGTGTGCATTTAGAGGTAGTTCAAAATGTACCCTACAGATAAGCGTTAGCCAATGATGCATTAATCCTTATATGTTATGTAAGTAGATATGTTCCCTTAACCAATCCCTCCCTTTGATTTTGTATTTTGCCACATTGAATGACGTCAAGCCCTTTGCATAATCAATGTTAGTTGTTAATGTGCATGCATCAGTTCGATGTATCTCAGGTATCCCTACTTTATGAACCAAGTAGTACATTGCCATATTCTTTCATTCTGTCTGGTTATTTGGACTGGGATCTTTATTTGTAATTCCATCTAGCACATAATATGCTTCAAGGTGCTAGAGCACAGATTCTTGATATGTGGCATTTCAAAGGTAGCCAAGAGAATGCACCCTTGAAGTTATCAAAATATTTATTTTTAAGGAAAGAGTATCAAGCTCGTGGAGCACCTCACAGGCATACCCTTGTCTGGGTGAGAGATTCTCCAAAATGTGACCATGATCCTAGCACTATTTTGGAGTTTATTGAGAAATATGTTATATGTGAAATTTCAACCAAGACTGAGAATGCAGAGGTAATTAAACATATACATGTGCCATAGGGGAAATATTATGAACATTTGTAGATTTGGTTTCCCTAGAGCTGGTTGCACAGCTGGTGAAGTGAACAATGTTATGTTTTCTTTTCCCAACATTGTAACTGGAAAATCACTCAACAATACTTACAAACTCAAGTGTGATGCACAGTGCCAGTTCATTAATGACTACACATCTGTCATATCTCAGCTTGGAGTGTGAACATTAACTTTCAGTAGTTGTTAGGGAGAATTCTCTGTTCAGCCTGAATTTCCTAACCTAGTGAGTCCCCCAGCAGCTTTGCTGGATTTCTGGAGTTTGTTTTTTTCCATCCTGCCAAGAGTGAGACTCTTTTCTCCCACTCTTGGACATGAATGTGGTTAATTCCTCGGAATGTCAATGTGTTCTATGGGCTATGGGTCTTTTACTCCATAGGGTCTCATGTGTTTTACTATGTGTGTTACACCACACCCTCCGTGCCATAACACTGGGGTGTCCTAGAGGATCCCCACCCTAGACTCCATACCCTGGGACTGATACTGTCTCCCAGGGCATGTAAAGTCACCATTGGCTTTACTAGACCTAAATTTACTAACAGAACTAGTACAAACCACCCTATTGTGGACGCTATGGTAGGGGTAATTCGATTACCCCTGGGTCTGTTGTTCGAGGGGGCACTGTCCCGTCCCCCCTCGTCGAGTTTTGGCTGTGGAAACTACTTTGTATATTCGACCCCGAATATATTCCTATGGGATTCTTCCCATTGTTGGAGGCTGATACTTTTTCACGTTAGTCTCTAACGTACCGCCGGTTTATTTGTCTTAAATAAATCTACCGGTTGGTATTTTCTTGCAGAACTCAGTTTTTAAAATGGCGTCTGTGTTCACCTCTGTAACTCCGAACCAAAGGTTGAGCCCTTTGTTCCACTTTTGGCGGGCTTCTGCACTGAAGCCCTCCAAAGTGGTGCCATTCTGTCTGCGTACCACAGGATGTGTGGGAGGGGGTTTAGGCACCCTGGACTGGGTTGCCTTGCCAACTCAAGTTGCACTCTGGTGTGATTGGTCCAAGTGGTGAGCCGCCCCGCTCACCACTTAGCGTGTTTTGATTGACAGCTAGGCTGAACGAATGGGGGTTTTCTGCATAAAAGCAGGGCTTTTATGGACTGGATCTTCAGAAGTCGCCACAGGACCTAAGAATCCGACGAGGGTAAAGCTGTGCCGACCTGCAATGGCGACACCTCCGGTGGAGCCCTACTGAACCGACTCACCACTTCCCAACGACAGAGGAGATCTCCCTGCCAGAGAGTCTTCTTCCCCTAACTGGTGGGAACAACCAGTCCCTTTGCTTTTTCTTTGCTTCCAGGGCGTAGTGGT
The DNA here is from genome assembly GCF_040938575.1 of Ambystoma mexicanum. Lineage (NCBI taxonomy): Eukaryota > Metazoa > Chordata > Amphibia > Caudata > Ambystomatidae > Ambystoma > Ambystoma mexicanum. The sequence goes on along the minus strand of NC_090935.1, from coordinate 835,599,137 downwards.
TGAATTGCCCGTGCTGAGCACCCCGGCAACCGGATAGCCACTAACCTGTACCACGACCAAACGATGGTGCCTTGTGACGGAGCACTCCGCAGCTGGCCTCTTCCCTGTTGGTGCAACAATCTTCAACTTTCCTTCGATGACAAGACCTTCTCTTTGCTTGGCAAAAGCCCCGACTTGCATCAACCACCAGGAACAACTGCCCCAACTGGAGCTGTCTCTTTACTTACAAGGTACTGTGTCCGCCGGGCCTCCCTTGTGACGGTTAGCGTGAGGTGTCTTAAATTCTTACCTTTCCATTGGGTCACCTCCAGACCTTCTTAACTTTCGTTCTAAACTGGTCCAACCTTTCTGTGTCAATTTGCTACAAAGACTCGAAGTGCATTTCCACTGTGATACTTTTTGAGACATATCGCCTTGCCTATCTCTGAGTGGGCGTGGCCTCTGACTTTGTGATTTACAGTAGACCCTGCCTTGCTTGCCTTGCATTTGCTTTGTAAAAGTGTTGGTACCGAGTTTGTTTCATACCCTGCCTTTTCTCTCCCGTTCTAACGAATATTAGAGTGCCACCAAGACTTGTCGAACTATTGTTAGGGGATTGATCTACTTATAGTAATTGTGATTGAAGTTGTTTGCCGTATTAGTGCCAGAGTGTTTTCATAGATGTGTTTTTAAAATAAATAATTATATATCTTTACACCAAAGCTCTGTTCCGTGTCTGCTTGTTCACTGTGTAAATTGCCCTATCTTGTATACTCCACATACTGCCTAACTTTTCTTGAGAGAAGTCTGACTGCTCAGCCACAGCTACCAAGTGAATCTGTGTGGTACAGACTGCTACCAAGTGGGTTTACTGCCAAACACCTGTGGGCCTAAATCTTTTGCAGTGGTCCCAGAGGGAACTGCACAGGTTTCTGCTTAACAGTAGTTCGCAGGAAACAGTACTGTAGTTGCACAGTAAGATACAGCTTGTTTGACCAAAGCTGAAATGAAGGAAGCAAATGAGGTACGGGTTAGTTTTACAGATGACACAAGCATGACTCAGAAGCTGTTTTGTTTTGGCATCAATATTATTTTTCACTGTGAATGTGATATCTATGAAACTGCTTATAGACTTAGAAGCACCCGCTCTTCATGGATGTAGTACCAATATTTTGTGGGTGAGCCGTGAACCTGCCATTTCCAGGAAACAAGTACTGTGTGAAATTGAAGATTTGGTGAACAGGAGCCCTTACAGTAAGGACATACTGAAGAACACATTGATTGACTCATATTAGCCAAATAGGGCTAGTGCTCTGGAGAACCTGTTCTTGTTTGTAGTAGCTGAACACTACTCATACAACCATGTGGAATGCAGTCAGAAAAAAGGGGCATTTCAGATTTGTTATTGTGCACAGTGTTTATTGAGGCATGAGACAGCAAATGTCATTAACGATATGTAACTGTTGTATGGAAATTATAAATAAGGACTTATTTGTGTCTTGCAGTTATTCTTACCATAGCATATTGAGGAAGATTTGCTTGGTCCTACTGAATCATACTAAGGAGTATTTAAGAATAAAAAGGAGACATTCCTCTTCCACCTGCGTTACCAATAGGGAATGTGCGTACAAGGTGCTCCTCCGGTGGAATTACCCGTCCCTTCGACTTCACCACATGAACCCACAAGTGGATCACGCCTGCTGGAGAGGATGTGGCCACCCAGGCTCCTTCTTCCACATGTGGTGGGCTTGCCCAAAGATACGACAGTTCTGGAGGACATGCCTGGAGACCATCACACAAATTACGGGAACGGCGATTCCCCTGGAACCTGAACCAGTTTTGCTGGGAGCTCCGATCCCCGCGATCTACCCGCGCTCCGGGACCAGGTCTAAGCTATTGACACACTGCCTTCTGGCAGGGAAAACGGTGTTGGCCAGGGCCTGGAAATCCCCAGAAGGCCCTCACATAGCCCAATGGTGGTCTAAACTCTGGGACATCCTGATTGCGGAGAAGGTGACGGCAGCACAGGCGGGAACGCTCCATCGCTTCCAGAATGTTTGGAGCCCAGTGCTGGAATACGACCAGCGCTTCCCCGCCCAGACCTATAAACCGACCAGGGCCTGATGGATCCTGAAACACCAAGAGAACCCTGAGGAAGACACATAGACGCTAAGGCGCGAACTGGATAACCCAGGAGGGAAAATTCCGCCTCCAAACCTGAGGGGTGGAGAGGCCGGAGGGAGGTGGAAGAGAGGAAGCCTGGTGGGGGGAATGAGGACTGGGGATCAAAAACCTGAAAAAGCATTGCTTGTAATATGTTGTGATATGTGTATTTACCATCCTGCCTTGATTTAAAATAAACAAAGTTAAAAAAAAGAATAAAAAGGAGATATACTAGAGGAGGAAATACACCAAGAGGAGGCAGCCGAAATTGCCAAGGAAACTCCTGAAGGAGATTAAAAGTCTATGGACAACAGTCAAAATGTGGTTGGAAATCCATGTTTATGCAATGAGACAGAAATTTCTACAGAAGAAGTTGACAATATAGTGCAACAAGCAAAGGATTTTGAACTTCAATGTTCAGGTTTATTTGTTGTCTTCTTGACCATGACAGAAAGCTCATGCTCTTAATATTGTCTTCTGTTGTGGTACTGTCTGCCACTCCCGGGAAATTTCCCCTGCTGTTCTCTTTGAGGTCGGACTGCCACCCGAGGTGCCACTCTCCACTCTGCCACTCTCCACCATGGCTCTCCTGCATTTTGCCCTCCCCTGCACCCACACCCACTAGCTGAAGGAGAAGTTGACCTGCCACCACTTCACTGTGGCATGACACATGACTCCTCACATGATTAACTGGCTCATCCATTTCCCGGATGTCTCTGGTCCTGGACAGTCCTTCTCTGGTCCTGGTTGGACTGCTGCCCAATGTCCTCTACCACTCTTGGCCTGGCTGAGGCCGTCTCTCCTCCTCCTTTCTCCTCATTCCCCTGTTCACCCCTGAAGATATTTCTAGATAAGGCTGATCTATGCAAGTCTCATCATAGCAGGTTCTCCCCTTCTCATCCAGAACCATCAAGGACCACATCAACACCCTTGCTCAAGCCTTGGCCAATTTCTGCAATCACCCCTTTGTCACTGAAACGTTCCCCTACCCCTTAAGCACTCCCTTGTGCATGCCCTTCTAAAGAAGCTCTCGGCTGATCCTTCCTCTCTGGCTAACTATTGCCCGATCTCCATCACTCCTTTCCTGGGAAAACTCTTGGAAAAGCTGGCCATCTCCCAGCTTAATCTACATACGGAATCTGTTGGTTGCCTCCATGACCGACACTCTGGCTTCCGAGCTGCCAGAAGCATGGAAACTGTTCTCCTGAACACCTGTGAAGGCTCTCCAATCTTGACTCTAATATCCCTTCTGTCCTCATTTTCAGTGATCTATCCTCTGCTTTTGACATGGTCAACCATGCCATCCTGCACAATCACCTCTGTAACAACCATGGTATTACTGATCATGCCGTGGCTTGGTTGACATTCTTTCTCACTGACTGATGCTCTCAGGTCCAACTGGGGTCTTTCCTCTTGTCTATCTCTCTCCCTACGTGCGGTGTTCCCCAGGGGTCTAACCTCTCTCCCTTGCTCTTCAACCACTACCTGGCATCGCTTGCCCACTGCATCGCTACTTTCTGCTCTAGTTTTCAAGGTTATCCAGATGACACTGACCTCTCTTTTAGGCTCCCCACAGCCACCACTGCTAGTACTCTAATACCAGGATGTCTGGCCGCAATTCAGGAATGGTGTGCTGTTAATGATCTCTGCCTTAATGCCAGTAAGACTGAGATCCTCCTCATCTGGACACCTTGTCCCTCTTTTCCTCTTTCTCCCTGGACGCCCACTGTGGGCCCTCTTCCTGCTCCTTCCTGTGAGGCTAAGAACTCATCTCCAGCCTCTCCTTCTCTCCTCATATCTCAGATGTATCTAAGAAGTCAAACTATCAGCTGCACATCCTTAGAGGTCTCCTTCCATTTCTCACTTTCCCCCAGAAGCTCACTGTCTCCAGAGCTCTGGTCCTCTCTAGGTTGGACTAGTGCAAACGCCTCTTTCTAAATCTTCCTGCCTCTACTCTTCGACCTTTACAACTTATCCAGAACAAGACTGCAAGGCTTTTCCTTGGCCTCAAGCCCAGGGATCGTATCTCCTCAGCTCTGAAATATCTTCACTGGCTCCTGTGGCTGCAAGGATCAAGTTCAAGACCCTCAGCATCGTCCACAAGGCTTTCTGGGGCCTGGGACAGCTCTACCTCCAATGTTCTCTTCTAAAACATCTTCCTTCTCAAGATCCCCCCCTCATCCACCACCAGCTCTCTGAGGGTCAGACACTCCAAACAGAGGGTTGAGGGCAGATATATCTCTTCGTCTGGGTCCTTCCTCTGGAACAGCCTCGCTGCCTCTCTCAAACTTGAGCAGAACCACCTCTGGTTTCCGTAAGCAACTCAGGACCTTCCTTTTCACTGCTGCTTTCTCTCTTCCTCTCCCCTACCGATGAACCTGACTGCTCCCCGCACATGTCACCTGGTCACCCTCTGAACGCAGGCCCAGGCTTCTGCATGTCCAGTTTCCCTCACATTGCCTCCCGGCTCCCCAGCACTTAAGCATCTGTATCTGCAACCCTAAAGTCCCTTCTATCTGCAATTATGAGCCTGAGCCACCCGCTGGCTGCACTTGTGAGTTAACTCCACTTCCCCCTTGCCCTGCACCATGGCACTTCCACCCCCTTCCCTCTTCCCTGCACTTGCACATCTAAATAACGCAAGGCTAATAAGATTGTTATGTTGTGCTCCCTTTGTTCCCCCCTCCTTGTCTTGTCACGCCTAGAAACACGTTATAAATGACACATCATATCATATCATAACGTGCCACTCTCCACCGTGGCTCTACCACACTTGACTCTCTGCTGCATCTGCACCCACCAGTTGAAGTCAGAAGCATAAGATCTCTCACTGTTCCACCACAGACCACTGCATGACTCCTCATGTGGTTACTTGGCTCACCAGGCTCCCAGACTTCACTAGCCCTTGTCAGTCCGCCTGCTGCTTTAAATTTAGTTTTGGCTGCCAAGAATGGTGCTGCTCTCCACCATGGCTCTGCTGCCCTTGGCCTGCTCCTGGATCTACCAGCTGAAGACATGAGCAGCAGACCAGTCACCACTACGATGCAAGACACCATGAAACTCCGCATGTGACTTCATCTATGCCACTTAAATGACTATCGTACAGAGAGTCCTTGCAGTGGGTGGCCTCATTAAAAGATGGCACATTTATGGGCCACATTCAACCCCTGTTTGCTCCTGTTTGCGCTGTGTGCACCTAGTACTACTGACACTTATTTCTTCCATCCCGCTTTGTGTCCATTTTTGCCATTTTTATTTCCTGGATCATACCTGCTCCAATCCCCATCATTCTATCCTCAACCCCCCTTGCCTCAAATTCATGTTTGCTCTCAATCCCCATCCCATCTATTCTATCACCCATTCCCTGCTCCCCTACACCGGTCACTTTGATTGGCCATTAGTACACTTGCTCTATTTGTAATAAGTCACTGGGCCTCATTACACGGTAGGCGGTAAGGGTTTACCGGGACCAGTGTTTTACCGGTACCAGTAAACCCTTACCGCCTTACTACGAGGTCCCTTTGCGGGTTGGTACATTAACGTCTGCTTTTAGCAGGCTTTAAAAAAGAACCCTCAAAAGGACCGGGGTGCTAATTACGGTACCGCAATTTGCGGTACCGTAATTAGCGCCTTCCCCATTCCCATTATGCCCTATGGGGCAGAAATGGGAATGGGGAAGGGCAATGGAGGAAGGAGGAATTACCGCCTTCCCAACCTTGGAATAGGGCGGTAATTCCCCTTTCCTCCAAAACGGCGCCATGGTTTACCGCTTACCGTGTAATGAGGCCCACTGTCTTTTCATCTCAATCTTCAATTCATATCTTCAAATCTGACTGAAACATGGCTTACCTCTAGTAACACCTCCATTCCTCCCTTGTTTCCCTCGTCTTTAACTAAATTCTATCAAACCTCTTGTTCTGCAGAGGAGTCTGTACTGGCATCTTTTACCACTCTTCCTAGTCTGCTTCCTCTCCTCCTTCTAACCTGCCGTTGTTCCTAACCTTTCAATAACACTTCTGCCACTATTCAAAACCCAGCATTCTTCCTTTACTCATAATCTATCACCCCTGGGTTTACCATTTTGTTCCACGATGGCTCAGACACCCTTGTATCATTCATTCTTCAACGTTCCTTTACTGTTTTACTTCTGGGTAACTTTAAACATCATGTGGCATCCGCTCACTTGCCCCCCCCCACTTATTCCTCTTATGCATCCCTCCTCTCTCTACTCCTCCATCATGATTGTAGCTTTTTTGAGCAAATCTCCTCAATTTCTTGTGATTCCCCCATTTCTCCAAATTCCATCTATTCCTCAAATAATGTCCTACTTTGATTTTCCTTCTACCTATCATATTCTCCCTCCCCATTGCCCTCACCTACATCCTTTTTCAAGCATGACCTAGACTCTTTCCTTTCATCTCTTTTGTCCGCACTTCTGTCAGTTGCAAAATACTCTACTCCCCCATTCGACCAAGCTGCTTCCCCTTGCCATTACTCTCTCACCTCTACACTTGATTTTTACTTCCATCTCCACCACTTACTCCACTCTCACAGGCCCCCTAAACACTGGCTATCTCCGAACCTCTACTCCCTCCATTTATCACAATGCAATGCTGAATGCTGTGGTAAGAAAACGTGGATCCCTCCTACTACCTGCTACCCACTCTTCCTATAACTCTGCACTTAGGACTTAAAGCAACTATTTTTCTATGCGTACTTATTCTCTTTCCTAACAACCATGCCACCTTCAGTGCTTTATCAATAAAATGCTTTTGTCCACTCCATCTGATCAATTTGCTTTTTCTAAGCTCTGTTCTTTTTAATTTCTGATTTCTGTTTTAAACAGTTTGCTTTATTCCTCTGTTTTTATTTACCATTAAACACATACCACTATCCTCCCTATTCTCAAAAATCCTTTTCTTGTCCCTTCTATACTACCACATTTTAGTCCTATCTCTCTTCCACCATTTCTTCATAAACCTCTCAAAAAACGTGTTCACTCTCAAATCTCATCTCACCTCAACTTGTATTCTTTGCTCTCATTAACTCAATGTGTCTTTCATCCCGCTCACGCTAAAGAAACTTTCACTTCTTCATGTCACACAATCTCTCTTTATCGCTTGGCACAATAAATCCTCATCTATTCTCATTCTCTTGGATCTCTCTGCTACCTTTGACACAGCTGACCAGCCTACCTTCCCACCTGCTCTTGCTGTGTGGGATTGTCTGACTCTGTTTCACATTGGGTCCACTCACTTCTTTCTGATCACCCTCTACTCACTTTTCTGGGCTTGTCATCTTCATCCCCTTGTTCTCTGCTGTATGGTGTCCCACAAAGTTCTGTCCTACTTCTCTTCCATTTTCCATCTATACTATTCCTCTCTGTTCTCTTAATGAATCCTTTAAACTCCTTTAAACTCTTATCTCACTTCTATACAGATTACACCCAGATTTTCTTCTTCTTCACTGCCTTCTCTGATTCCCTTAATTCACTGGGCCTCATTACGACCCAGGCGGTAAGGGGTTTACGGCAGCGTAAACAGCGCCGACCCTTACCGCCTGAGTACGAGGTCCCTTAGCGCCCTGGAGCTTTTAACACCTGCTTTTAGCAGGTGTTAAAATCCATGGCGCTAAGGGACCATGGAGTTAATTACGCCACCGTAATTTACGGTGGCGTAATTAACGCCTTCCCCACTCCCATTATGCCCTATGGGGCAAAAATGGGAATGGGGAAGGGTTAATGGGGATTGGGGATTTACCGCCCCGCCAAGGTCGGAATGGGGCGGTAAGTCCGCCAACCACCATGGCGTAAACGTAGTTTACGCCATGGTGGTAAAGTCACGGCCCAGGCGGTAACTTACCGCCTGGGTCGTAATGAGGCCCACTGTCTCTGATTGTCTCTCTACGGTCCAATCCTGGGATCCTTTTATTTACACAAGTTTCCCCTTCCCTCCTTCTTCTCCTGGGATCCTATTTCCTCCCTATGTGTTACCTTCTATCTCATCTTCACATAATCTTGGTGTTATATTCAACTGCTCCCTTTTCTTCTTGTCTCATATTTCTTCAGAATACCTGCATCTGTCATTTACATCTTAAAAACACTTGATTTATATGTTGTTGTCTGTCTTTTCATGCTGCTAGGTTTCTTATCATTTCCTCCATATTCCCTCATCTCGACTATTGTTCTTCTCTTTTCATTGGCCTGCCTTTCTCACACCTAGCCCCTCTTTACTTGGTCTTTAACTCAGTTATTCTTCTACTTTAATCACTCCCCCCTTGTTCTTCCAGTACCCCTACTCATCGTCTTATCTGTATTTTCCTTACAACTCTTGCCTTCTTTTTCATTGTTGTGTTCATGGTCTTGCTCCTCGCTACCTTGCTACTCTTATCCCTCCATGCTGCCCTTCCTGCCTTCTTCACTCACAGCATCTTCACCTATTGCAATCTCCTAAATCTCTGTTCTGCTCCTTGTCCCTTCTGGCCCCCACATTCTGGAACTCTTTCCCTCCCGATATTCATGTGTCCTTTCCCTACAGACCTTTCGTACTCACCAACAGCTCCATCTTCTCTCCTCCCTTGCACTGTCCTAAATCCCTCTGGTCATTCATGTATTTTTCTCCACATGGTCATAATTTTTGTGTAACTTGTTTTTACCCAAATACAAATATGTTAGTGGACAAGCTGGCAGTGGGAATCGTATTTTTTTTTCATTTTTCATACCCTGCAAGCATTTTTCCAGGAGAAGACCAGTTGTTCTCTATCCTGTTTAGTGACTCCTACCAATGTTCTGACACTATTTAACATATGATGTGTTAATCTGCACTGCTTATTAGTGTTATTTATTGAACATGACAACAATTTGGGAATTCAGGAAACTCTGTGCAGCAGCTTCTCATGAATTTGGTAGGATTCTCCAGAAAATTAAAGTTCCCATTGTAGATGAAGAAAGCATTGCATCCAATCTAATGCTTGCTTTTGTGTATTTGATAATGCAGAAGGTGCTAAAGACAGACTATGAGGAATAGTATGGGACAACACATTGGATTGTTTTTGGTGATCTCCTGCAATTAACTCCTGACTGCATATTAACAATAGTCAAACATTTATTGGCAGAAAATGGAATGTGAACATCTGCAATTATTCCCAGAATCATGAAAATGCTGTCAACATGAGAGAATCAGCATACCTTGAGTATGCACAAATGTAAAGAAAAAGAAATGTGTGGGAGTGTTAAACAATGGTGCATGTAAGTTCTTCCACAATAGAGTGATTTCCAACATATAACATGATTGATGTACTGCTTCTGCGGGTTATGTTGGATTTTGAAAAATAAATGTACTATGGGCCTCATTACAGCCCAGACGTTAAGGGTTTAACGGCGCCGTTAACCCTTAACGCCTGATTATCATTTTAACGCCTGCTTTTAGCAGGCGTTAAAATGCAAGGCGCTAACCCGCCTTGGTGCTAATTACGGCACCGTAATTTACGGTGCCGTAATTATCGGCTTTCCCACTCCCATTATGCCCTATGGGGCAAAAATGGGAATGGGGAAGGGTAAATGGGGAATGGGGATTTACCGCCCCACTCACCTTGGAATGGGGCGGTAAATCCGCCATCCACCATGGTGTAAAAGGGAGTTTACACCATGGTGGTAAAGTAGGGAACTTACCGCCTGGGTTGTAATGAGGCCCAATGTATTTATTTGTTGAAACTTTTTTTAAAAGATGAGTGGGATTTAATTCTGCAATGATGGCAAGTGAGAATAAAGACATTGTAAAAATAGTCTGTTGATGTCTAGGAAGGCCAATCAGTGCTGTTAGAATTAAATAGAAAAGCAAAGACACACCTGGTTAACTTGTAGATATCATTGTGTGAACAGCAGGATTAGAATCAATTCAAAATTGTGCGTGAAATGGCGAGATATGTTGAGACATAACTTGAATGTACAGATTGGACTTGCCAGTGGGAAGAGCAGTTGCTTTAATGACTTATTCTAGAGTACTACTTCATTTGAGTTTATTCTTGTGAAATTCGACCACATTAAAGACACCCAATTGGTAGGTTGAACAATTGCATGTTTCAAACTTTTTAAAGACACGTGTGTCCAAATGGTTTAATTTTCCCTGTCTTCTGCCTATGCCATGACAGTTCACACATTTCAAGTATTTGAGTTTAGATGTTGCAATGATGGAAGTTGGACCTACCATCTTTAAGAAAGGCATTTCTTTTATGGCATTATCCCATTAAAGAGGTTTGGTAGGATTATAGAACATAGCATGTTAATCAAGTTCTTAATTTGTATTTTACAGATTACTAAATTAAGATTCTGAAGCTTTACTTTGTGACATTTGTCCTGATGAAGGGTTGACCCCGAAACATGTTGTGCTCAGCTTTTCCTAGTCTTATTAATTTTTACTTTTTGAATATGCTGTGTTCTCCAATACTTTTTCATAACTATCTATACTGAATATTGACTGTTATCAGTACAGTGGTGTGCAGGGGGTTTGAGGGACCTCAACTCTAGGACTCATATCTCTTCATTTTGTATTCAACCTTGTGCCAGGGTTGTTATCTCTCCCCCACACTCTGACATCTCTTGACCCTTATTTCAATGCACTATAGTGGCAAAGGTAGTTCTTAGAGAAGCCACCCTAATATTCCTGTACATAATAACTGTTACAATAATCCTAAAACGAATAATGAATAAACAGCAAAAATAATACCAAAAGAATGTATAATTTCTTTGTGTGTAAAAAAAAGCAATACATTTTAAAAAACTGCAAGTATTTATCACTTATGCAATTTTTCGGTAAGTATTGTTTTGGCATTCTTGAAATTGAAAGTTCTGGAGTCAAAAGTGCCCAGAAATGTACTCAATATGTAAATAATCAGGTGGTATATTATAAAAAAAGAAATCACTTTTTACATGGACCTTTTTTACCCGCTCGTGAGTTGATTTTTCATCCACTGTCCATGTGATTATATCACACCTGTCAAGAGGTTGGGTATAAGAAACATGCATTTCTTTGTTTCTGTAGTAATACGATAGGCAAAAACAAAACGCAAATGTATTTTTATATTTGAAGCATAATTTCAACATTGATCCTGTTTTTGATGTTTTTTTATTTTCTATGGAAACATTCTTGGATGACAATTGACATGTTACTTTGTAAGAAGGCTGAGTAGTGAGCTCATTGTGGTGCAATGTTCTATATATAATTGTTGACATGATGCATCGATTTCTATCAGAAAGGGCATGTGCTACTTTGACATTAGACTTGCGTGGAAAAAACCTATGTTGTGTTCCTTAGGAACACACATTGCAAGCAAAATATATGATTATACCTGATATCAGAAGGAAAACTGTTAGAGTTATAGGAAGTCAGAGGTACAGCAACACAAGACCATTGAAATTCAGAGAAAACATTTAGTTGAATAACTGATAAGGTGAAACAATCTCTAACTCCCTCCAGGTTAATCGTTTTTCAAAGAAACAAGCCGGGGGTAGATCTCTATCTTAGGCTGGGGCCTCCCTCTGGAACAGCCTTCCTGCCACTCTAAAACTTGAGGAGAACCATCTCTGGTTCCGGAAGCACCTCAAGACCTCCCTCTTTGCTTCTGCCTTCGCTCCCTTTCTCCCCTGCTGATCTGCTCTCTCTTGGCACTGTGCACCTGGCCACCCTGTGTCCCCTTGGCCCAGGTACCCGCTCACCCTGCCACCTTCCTGCACTGCCTCCTGGCCACCCCTTGCACTGGGGATTGTATCTGTACCCATAGAACCCCCCCATTGGTCTTCTTTTTCTGCACTTAGACTTACCCAGTCTGCACACAGCACTTGCCACTTTCTGGCTGCACTACCACTGTTTATTGCCTCCATTTTTTATTTATTATTATTTATCTGCGCTCCTGTGCTCCGCACTTTCCACTCTCCTCCTTCCATGCACGTTTTCCCTTTTCCCTTTCCCATGCACTTGCGTATTCTCAATGTCACTGGGCCAAGTAAGATCGTTTTTATGTTGTGCTGTGTTCTCCCCTGTTCCCCTCCCTTGTCTAGTCATGCTCTGAAACACTTGTGTATGAGCGTGATACAAATACAATATCATATCATAGAATATATATCTACAAAACCCTTCAAATTCAGTGGACAAACTTCAATTTCAGGTTATATAAACCTCCAGATGTAATACAACAAATCTCTTACAATCTTGCAGGAGTTGGGAGCTATGCCACCTTAACTATGAGCTCCTCATTGTGCCGCCCCAAATCAAACTAATGACATCAGAAATTACATAATATATGACATTACTTGTGACATCATCAAATACATCACTGGTAACTAGAGAACAATTAAGAGACCTGATATGATATGATATGATATGTCATTTATTACGCAACTGTACAAAAGTGTTTCTAGGCATGACCTAAGATGACAGTGATTGTATCATATACTCAATTGCCTAAAACATGATTTATGAACTTTTAGAATAAAACCACTGCTAACTAGCAGGGAGTATGATACACTTATAAATGTTTTTTTGAGACATAGCGGACATTCAAGCTCAGATGTTAATTACCCAACATATTTTGATGTACCCAAAAATGTCCCAGTGCATGAAATAAAACTACATAAATAATGGCAAGTGTATACGAATTTACAGTTTCAGAGACAATACAGCAGGGTTCTGCAATCTTTGGATGTTTGCCATTATAACTTCCATGTGCGCTAGGCAGCAAAGCCAATAGGGAAGTATCATGGGAAACATATTCTAAAACATCTGCCAACATCCAGTTTGAATCATTTGTGCTAGAAAGATTACAACAGCCTTCAAATGAGTACATTATCTAGACGTGTCCTAATTACATTGTGACCTAGCAACATGAAACTGTTTTTCACATAGTTGATATTTACAAGCCATCTGCAATAACCTTTATCTTTTGTCATGGTCAAGGCACATTTTTTGCTTTGTTCTACTGATATTATGTTTGTTGTAATATATAGAATAAAGGGATTTTTGGAAACAGCTTCTTCTCATATATGTTAGAAATTGTTGGTGGACTCATATAAAATCATAGCCATACTACTCCAAATGTCTACTTTCATAGATGACTGATATGAGAACAGCGTGATAAGTTAGTAGAGTGTCTGCTCCTGCTAAGTACTCTTTCAAAACCATGTGACTCAGGGTTGTAGGAATACCATAGTTCAAATTGGCAGTACTTTAAACTTTGCAATTGAGTACATTCTCTCTTTTAGATTCTGCAATAAATGTTTTAAATATTTGATCTATTTTACTTTAACGTGAGATTGTCTGTACCATTGTTTTCACTGATGTTGTAAAATTGATGTCAAATGTGATGTTATCAGTGATGTCATTTGTGATATCATCAGAGTGCTTGGGGTATGTGCAATGGGAGTACTCATAGTTAAGGTAGTATAGCTCCCAACACCTGCCACATTTCAGGGTTTTCGTTGAATTACATCAGCACCTTAACATAACTTCAGGTAAGGGTTTTCCACTGAATTTCAAGGGTTATGTGGCATCAGATTATTTAACCTTAATGGTGTTGCAACTAAAGTGTGAATTGAGGGATTGTATGTTTGGGAACGTTTGTGCGTATTATCGAGTGCAGTTTATATATGACTGAGGGCGTATGCTGGCTAGGTAAGATGGTCATGGTGCATATGAAAGTGAAAGAATGCTTTTGAATGTGTGAGTGAATGCATGCTGGTGAATATGGAAGTGAATGAATGCTGCTGATTGTGAAAATGTGTGAGTGGGGAATGTATGCTAGTGCATTTTCTTTTTGTATCACAATATATGAGAGGGACTGTATGGGTGCATGAACGTGAGAATGGGAATGAATGTGTGTGTGTGTGTGTGCGTGACTTGGTGGCATGTTGTCTGCCTATGGCACATCATTTATACATGCAATTAAGGACAGATTCGGAGAGGGTACACTAGTCTGGTGGACACAGAAAGACACTAATATCTAGCCAAAATCAAACTAGCTAATGTTACTAAGCAGTAAGACTTAGAATTAGGAAGTGTGAGAGTGGTGAAGGGTTTAGCTACACACACACACAAAGCACTATTACTAATACAGTTAGTCAGTGTGGTCCTCATTACAAGTTCAGCATTGTGGCTAAAATTGGCAGAACTGTATCTGTGATGGAGTTACCGCTGCACTACGCCCAACTATTGTATTGGCAGTGGGGTGGAAGCAAAACCTCCAGAAAAATACCTGAGGTAATTCCACCACCTTATCAACAAAAACAGCCATTTTGGCAAAACTACCACTGGGAGAATTGCCACTGGTCATAAAGGTTATTGGTGCTAGGGAGTTTCAGCTACAGGGGGGTGCTGTCGTTTCACAAGCCGCGGGTCTCTTGGGTACCAAGTCTGAACTTGGGATGGCAACCAAGGCAGGCAGTGAGGTAGCCCTGTAGGAAACTGGTCATCCCAAAGGATGGTTTGAGTACACCAATGAAGGATTAGGCAGGAAGATTAAGCAGGGATTGGGACTGGTCATTCCCACCAGTCCAGTGGTCAAAACACTGATGAAGGCCTTCTGGAGATCAGCAAAGGAGCAGATATTCACTGTGGTGGTTGAAGATTATGCTGGCTGGCTGCAGCAATTAATTTAGTGACTTCTCTGAGATGATCTTCTTCATAGGTGTCTTGGCTCCAATAATAATAATCCAATGAGTAGCTTCAAATGTCCTTCCTTTAGCCAAGATTCAAGCTGTAGTCACTCACCATGCAAGTAACCATAGTTACCAAAAACAATGCTAAAGGGACATAAAGTATCTCTACTGCATGCTACTGTAAGGTGAAGAGTATACTGTAAAATAAACAGAGAATTTCGCAATGAAGAACACAGTTCTCATGCACCGAACAAGTGAAGCTGATCAGTTCCCTAAAACAGATGAGCTTACGAATGCAAGTAAATAAAAAGGCTATAAGTCAAGACATGTTGTCTATGTAAAGAAAATTGCACAAATATTATTTTTCCTAACACTGGAGTTATGGGTAAAGCCAAGATGATGGGGAGAGGGAAGAATATATATCCACCAAACACACGTTTTTTTTTTTTTTACTATAGCATGCCACAGTGAATATGTATGCACTTTATTCTGCAAGTTCTGTGCACCTTATTCTGTAAAATATGCATTTTATTTAGAGCATTTGTCTTTTAACATTTCATTTAGGATTATAAAGCATTGTATTTGGATATGTATTTTGAACTGTTGCAATATTATTACGGTTGAATACAAATTGTTGAATCAACATCAGTAATAAATGTCAAGTATGGTTGAAGGCAAGTACATTTACACATTACATAAGATGCCAACATTAAGGGGAAAGTCAACATGATGATTGTTCTAACGTATGATGAAGTGAGTGAATTTGTGCAGCCAGAACATACATGTTTTCTTACTGTGGCATGTCATTTTACACTGGCGTTAATGACAAAGCCAACTTCATGATTGATCTTACATGTGGGGGTGGGGGGTCATTTAAGCAGCCATCAAAGACATATTTTCTTGTTATGGCATTACTTCTTTTATGGTTTTTAAAGAACATGATGACTGGATCTTGCGTGGCCATACTGGCCCGCATTAATGCAGCCAGTCTGGGCATGTTCCAGACTGGCTGCACCAATACAGGTCAATATGCCCATTTTATTTTTATTGTTTGGTTGCTAGGCGCTTCTACAGCAAGTGCAATACTGTTTCAAAGCATCCACAGGGCGAAGGGAGGGAACAAGGGAGTGAAATACAATACAATGCAAAACACAATATTTAATAAGAACAGTGGGGAAACGGATGAAAGGACAAACCAGCTATGCCTTGTGAGTATTTCAGAACGTGCAAGTGCTAGGGTTGTTGAGTGCTACACAGCATGGAGCCACGTTAGGAGTAAGTGTAAACATTCAGACCGGAGGGAGTGCAAGCTATGTGCTGATGGTAGACAGGAGCTGAGCCAATTGGGTGTGGGAGGTCTAGGGCCCCGAGGATGCATAAGGGCCCCGGACGCCAATCACAGCAACTGTGGGATTAGCAGAGGAAAGAAGAAGGTAAGCCGGGGGTAAAGAGGAAAGTCTTGAGGAGCTTCCAGAATTCAAGAAAGTCCTGCTCAAGGTGCAGAGTCAGGGGGAGGCTGTTCCATAGGAGGGAGCCAGTTGAGGAAAGTGATTAGCCACCTACCCTCTCTTTAGCAAAACGCTTTACACACAAAAAGTTGGTTCCAGAGGAACATAGTGATCTAAAGGGAAAGTATTTAGTAAGTATTTAGTAAGTAAAGTTGAAGATACTGTGGTCCCTGGTCCAGACAGCCTTGAGGTTGATGCAGAGGGTTTTGGATTTAATCCGTACAGCAACCGCAAGCCAGTGTAGACTTTCTAGGGCAGGAGAGATGTGGTCCCTGGGCTTAAGGCCAGGGATACGTCTTGCTGCACTATTCTGGATTAGTTTCAAGGGGTCGCATAGTGGAAGAAGGTAGATTCAGGAGGAGGCTATTGCAATAGTCAAGCCTAGAGAGAACCAGGGCTCAGGTAATATTGAGCTTCTGGAGGAAAGTTTGAAAGGGGAGAATTCCTTTTCAAAGTGGGACTTCTTGGAAATGTGCAGAGTGTGAGGGAGGAAGGAGAGAGAGGAGTCAAAGATGACTCCAAGGTTTCTGGCTAACGAGGAAGGAGCAGTGAGAGACCAAGGAGGATGGCCAGAGTGAAGGGAAGAAGAGGAGGGATCTCGATGGGAAGGATCTCAGTTTTACAGGCATGAAGGCAGAGATTGTTGGAGGTGCACCAGGACTGGATGGCAGATTGGTAGTCAGGAATGATGGAGGGTGCAAGAGAATCAGCAGGAAGCTTGAAGAAGAGCTGTGTGTCACCTACATAATACTCGATCTTGGAGGAAAAAGAGAAGATGAGGCATGCAAGCAGCCCTAGGCAGATTTTAAAGAGACAACGGGAGAGATTAGAGCCCTGGGCGACACCACAGGTGGAGAAGGAAGTAGGAGAGGAGAAGGATGACATGGGAAGAGCGATCAGTTATGAAGGATGTCAGCCAGTTCAGTGCCTATTTCTAGATACCAAGGTAATCACAGAGCTTTTGTATGAGGATGGAATGGTTGACTGTATCAAAGGCTGAGGGAGATCTATAAGGATGAGGACAGTTGGGGATTTGGATTTGAGATATGTAAGCAGTTCTTCACGGGTGTTCAGAAGAGTGATGTGTGTGTGTCTCTGGATGCTCGCAATTCAGATTGATATTTGTGAAGAACGCCAACAAGTTCAGTGTCTGAGTTCAGTTGGGTCAACGCCAACTTCCCCAGCAGCTTCTGCAGGTTGGGGGTGATGGAAATATGGTGGTAGTTTGCAGGGAAGGTAAGGTCATTTAAGACATGTTCTTACTTTGGCATAGCATTTTTGTACTGGATCAAGGAGAAAGCCAACAGGAGTATGTTGTTATGCAGGGCTAATGGTCTACAATGGCAGAACACGCATGGACATGTATGGGCACAGTCAGCATGAACTTGCTTTTTATACCGCCATGTAGTGGGCAAAAGCATCACCAAAATTATTTGGAAAATGCTCCTTCGCGCTGTAGGTGATTTGGCATGTAATTGATTTTTTCATGTCTTACTTTATAAGACTGTTGGTAAACTGTGTGGCTTTTTACACAGTCGTTCACAGAAAATATACTGTACAATTCCCAATGTAACCTATTATTTACAAGATGTTCTCAGGGGCAAACCCTGCCAACCACCCTTGGTTGCTTCAAACTCCATCACAATGCTTGGTCACTCAAGCATATTCATGGAAAATATTTACCCCACTCCAATAAAAAAATGCACCAGCTGCCACTGCTTGATACACTACCTGCAAGCAATAGTGGTTTATTGGTATCTGAACTCAGAATGATATTGCAGTGCTTATGGCTATATAGCTGGTTGCCAATTCAACTGTCAAGATATTAAGTGACTCTTTGAAGCCCCAACTGCAATGATTTATTTGCACTTTTATACTCATTTTGTAAGTCATCCTTATTTATTTGAAGAACACCATCTGCCTATTGTGACCAGCAGGATAGTTATCCACATAGTTTGCCTGAATGTATTTCAATGGGCCAAGCATTCCTCCAACTAAAGCCACAGAGTAAGTGAAGGATATCTCAGGAGAAAAAAGTTGGAGGAGTGGGGACCATCTGACACCAGATTTCTGGTGAGACACTCTCCTGTGATTTTGTTGGGAGGAAGCAGCAGTGATTTTGGGTAGGTGAGTGACACACACTCAGTGTAAATCTTTTGAAGTGAGTAGATGAGGCATGTGCCATCAGTTGACAGCTGGGAAGAGGAGTAGTGGAACCAGGAATCTCTGAGGGCATCTTGTGAACAAGAAACATGCCACTGCATGACATTGTGGGAGAAGAAGCTGCAGTAGATTTCCAGTGAACCACATTACTGTGAGTTTGATGGGAGGGAGAGGTTTCAATCTGGGGAGGTGGATGGCACGCCATCTGTGTTTGAATTACATATTTTGAGAAGCATGTCAGCATGAAAAAAAGCTATCGGAAAAATGCTGCTTGTGGTCTTTTCCCTCCCTCAGCAGCTTTATGTGTACCCTGGGAGGCCAGAATTGCAAGGGATCACTTAAAGTTATCCTGCAACTCAAAGGGCCTCATCAGCAGTTGGGATGAGAGGCAAAAAAGCATTGGTAACGCTATTACCACTGCATTACCACTACACCCAATTTCCTGCCCATTTTCAGCACAATTACCAGCGGGGATATCACCGGCGGCAGTAATATCGTCAAAAAAACCTGTGGAGTCCTATGGACAGTAAGAACATTGGGAATTGCAGTGCCACTGCAACTCGGGATCCGGCGCAAATTGTGCCGTACCAAGGTGGGGTAACGCTAATAGCAGTGGTGGTATCCCACTGCAAATACCACTGGGATACCGACGGGATCCTGATCAGGCCCAAATTCCTTGCCCACTGTCACAAGTTGCTCTGGGGCACATGCATCATTACCAGCAAATGCATGGATATTGTACCATAGCAATGTTCCTCAACAATCAGAAAAGGTTGCACATTGATTTCCAACTGATATATGAGGCAACATAGGGAGGTGGGCAGATGTTATCTACCCAAATTCACAGAAGAACAATACATTATATAGTGCAACCAATGGAGGGACTTCAAAATCCCAGGTCTCTATTCCCACCACCCATAGACACTGATATATTGGACAACAATGATGATGATAAAATGCATGATCATCAAGGCACATATTATGATCCATCATAGTACAGATGGGAACAAGCATTGCTGCTGCAAAACAGTGATACTGAGAGGGAGGAGAATGAAAGCTCACAGGAGACACTTTATCGTTAATAAATGTCCACTCTCAAAGTGTGGACAGTCTCTTTATTCATTCATTCAGTTTATCATGCGTATACCGCTGATGGTTGAACGCATTTGGGGGGGACCAAAGTCCAAAGTATGGGAAAATTGGAAGGTTTCTGTTGTGAAAGGTAGATGCATTTTTATGGGAGGGGAGTTGTGCAACTGTGTTTAAGTTATATGTGAGAGCAGATATGTGTGGGTGTGAGGCCAAGCCTATGCCTAAGTTCCAAAAGGTGCAGGGTGTGAACAAAAAGACATGGGTTAGCTATACAGTCAACAGTGTCTACCCCTTGGGTTCCAACTAGGTACAAACAGCATTGCTTAAGCTCACTTATGATCTAAGTGCTATAAGCATCCCCCTCTGTGTGGATCTTAGAAAGATACATTGCCCATCCCCTGGACCTTTCAGTGCTATACAATTCCCATCTTAAATGTCTGATTGCAGTGGAACTGCCCACCCTCATATGCGTTAGAGTTACATACAGTGCTAATCTCCAATAATGAATCAAATGCAAATAATTATCCTCCTCCAAATTGATCCAATTAATTGATCTTAAGGTGAATTTAATGTATGTGTGATATGTTTCCCACCCTCAGGTCCACTTTCAAGCATGCTTATCAAGTGGAAGTCACTGGATGCTCTCTTGACTGCACTGAGCCCTAGCTGCATTTCTTTGGGGGGTGGGAGGCGGTGGATCAGGGAAGTGTGTGGGGGCAAAGCTCAGAAGATAGGTTACAGAGGAGGCAAGGTAACTTAATGGCAAAGAGGTGGGAGGGGGTGGACATGACAAGGGGATATGACTGCTGGCCAGTGCTGGTGAACAACGCAGGGGGTTCAGGATCTGGGAGGGAACAGCCAGGTTTTGAGGGCCTTCCTGATGGCATGGTGGGTAAGGCATATGGCTTGAAGGAGGCCCGTCGGCTGAACCAGTACCCTGGGGCAGGGGAAGTGTGAGGAGAAGCCTTGCTGCAGTGTTTTATATATGTTGGAGCTTTCTGAGTTGGGAGGCAGGTGCACCTAAATAGAGGGACTTAGAGTACTCGAGGCGAGAGAGGATGATGGCGAAGAGAGATAAGGAAAATAAATCCTCCTTTGAATGAGGAGATGGTAGTTGCATAATCGGAGGACAGCATTGATGTGATGAGAGAGGGTTGGGTCCGAGCTAAAGGTGGATCCAAGTTTTTTGACTGAGGGTGATGCAATGGGTGCTAAGGAAGGTGGCCATATGTTAGGTTGGGGAAGGAGAGGTGTTTTGGCTCAAATCAGGATTTTGGTTTTTCAAGAATTGAGGAGGAGGTGGTTGTTCATCATTTAGCGTTCTGTCTGAGAGGCAAGATGCAAGATCTGGTTGGAGGGAAGTCAGGGAGTTAGAGATCTTGAAAATGATCTTTGAGTGTAGGTTTAGCAGGTCAGTTTGTGGGAGCAGATAAGCATGGGGAGGGGAAAAAGGTAGAGGTTGAAGAGAGAGGAGAGAGGGAGGTTCCCTGTGGGACTCTGTGGGGTACTGGGCGGGGGCATAGGAGAAAGGATAGAGGAAAATGATTTGGGTGCGGTCAGCAAGGAAAGAGGAGATCCATCTAAGGGTGGTGTGCCTGATGCCTAGGACAAGCGGTTTGTTCCTGAGAATGGAGTGGTTGATGGTGTTGAAAGCTACTGAGAGGTTGAGGAGGATGAGTTTGCCACAAACTTCAGGGTCTTCTGTCCTTTTCAGGTCATCCCAGCTTGAGACATGGGAGGTTTCAGTTCCATGGAGGGGTTTGAAGTCTAACTAGGAAGGGTCAAGGAGAAAACGGAATTCTAGATAGAGGCTGAGTTGGGAATAGACTGTGCAATCTTGCAGTTTTTCTATTAAGTGATTGTTAGAGATGAGATGGTGGAGGTTGGGGTCAAGAGAGGGCTTATTTTAATTGTGTTATTACGTGAGAGGGTTTGCATGCTTCTGCGACGATCCCAGAAGTCAGAAAGTGGGTGATTAAAAATCTGGCTAGGCTGCTGCACAGGTGGAGGAGAGAATGTTTTTGAGGAGTACCATGGGGCAAGAGTCTCTGGGGTATTCTGAGGGGTTGCTATTAGAGAGAAGGCTTTAGAACTCACAGTGGGAGATTGTAGAGAAGGATCTGAAGAGGGTGTGTGTCAGGGATGGGGATGAGGAGGGGAGGTGATAGTTTATAATTTATGGTGAGGTTCCTTTCAATGGCTATGTTGGAAGAGTGGTCAGACAGGGCGTCACAGAATACCTGGAAGGTGGAGGATGGAGCAGTCAATCATATAGGGGTTTTGAACTCAGTAATACTCATGTGCAGTTCTTTGCAGGGATTGGTAGAATTGGAGATGCAGGAGCTCTAAAAGGAATGTTTGGCTTTTCTGATTTCTAATCTGCAGGCTCTGCTCTGTCTAGCAAGAGTGGGTTTGTTTTGGGGAAGAGTTTGTCCACCAATAGCATTCCAGGTGATGGTTGGGGGTTTTGAGGTATTTGAGGGAAGGGCTGAACCATTTGGGGAAGGGCCTGTGTGGTGGGAGGGTGCATGGAAGGGAATGGTGGGATGGGCCTTGTAGAGCCATTCAATAAAATGGGGGGTTTCTCCTTAGAGTGGGAGAGAGGGAAGGGAGGAGAGTAGGGAGGAGGATGCATCTGGGGTATAGTTTACTTGTTCCAAAGCAAGATCCTGGAGGAGTGGTGGGGTAGGCAGGAGTCAGAGCTAAGGAAAAAAATAGCAGAGGGATCAGTCCAGATAAGGGAGTGTGTGAGGGGAGATGAGATCAGATTGGAGGAGCTAAACACTACATCGAGTGTGTGACCAGCACTGTGTGTGGGGCCTGAAATATGTTAGACCATTTTAAGGGCTTCCCAGATTTCAATGAGATGATGGGCCATGGGCCTGGAGGGGGTGTCTACCCAGATGGTCAGATCACCTAGAACGGCAAGCATTGAATGAGAGATCATGATGGCCACTACAGAGTCTATCAGGGAGTCTGTGAAAGGTCTGTTATTGTCTGGGGGTCTGTAAAGGAGGAGGAAGCTGCAGTAGAACGTGGGAGAGAGTTGGAATTTGACTTGCAGAGAGTCACAGTCATTGCAGGGTTGTTTTTTGACATGTAGAGATGTGAGGTGATGTTTGTGGAGGATGGCTAGTCTCCCTGCATTGCTGGCTTTGATGTGCGTGATAAGGGAGTAGCCAGAGGGAAGGCCTCATGTGCAGTGGGTAGGAAGTTGTCTGAAAACCAGGTTCAGTGATGAAGAAGATGTTTGGGTCTTCATCAGAGATACGATCAAAAATCAAATTCGTTTTTGGTGACAGATCTTGCGAAGATGAGTAAGCATCAGAGGGGGTGCAGAGGTCAGTGCCTTGGGGAGGAAGGTGGGATTGTGGAATAGAGGCTGTAGGTAGATACGAAGACAGGGTGGGTGAAGGGAGGTCGCAGGGAAGAGGTGAAAGAGGGAAGAGCAAAGAGGCTTGCTGCTTGTGGGTGGTGAAGGGGTGAGGGGGAGATGAGGGGCTAGAGGCTGCATTTTAACAGGCGAGAAGAAGACAGGATGGGAAGGGTTGGGGAGAGGTGTAGGAGAGGATGAAGGGATGTGGCAATGGAGTGAGGGTGGGGGAGGATGCAGACTTCTATCTGTAGTATGCATTCTTTCATAATATGCTGTATAATTTGAAGGCTTTGTTGATAACTAATTTAAGTGCTATGGAACAGAATTTTATGGAGGCTACATATATTTAGTACTTGGATAATATCATGTTTTGGAGAATGCAACAATGTATGTGTAATTTAAATTAATTGTATTATATTTCTATTTTGAGATATTGGACATATTGCAGTCATTAAGTGCTTGGATATTTACTAATGCCCCAATCAATTCCTTCTATATTACTCTTTATCTGTTTTTTTTTTAGCAATGGCCTATTTGTGTCTATCATGTGTGTCATAAGGGCACTCGTCGTTCTCTTCACAATATATTTTCTTTACACTTGGGACTGATGGATGGATACATATGAGGAGAGATAGGTTCCACCAGAAGTTTAAGGTACACAGTGGTTGTTTTCCCTTAATTGAGGCATCCCAGTGTAGTGACAAGTAATAATTGAGGGAGGTTCAATGTAGTCCATCATTGCCATCTACTAATATCACACTCTACCTACGCTGTCTGGTATAATCCATCACATGACCAAGTGGCTTTTGTTTAAGGAAGCAAGTCTTTCTCGATACTAGCTGGATTGAAACAAGGAAAAGTCTTGTTTGGAGGCAGTAAGCATTTGTTCACGTATATTGTGGTATGTGCAGTTTATTGTATGCACGCTACATCACAAATCCATTCTAGATATTGAGAGTGTCTCATTACTTTACAGCTTTTTTGCAGACATCCAGATCTTGGTTTGTCCATTATCCAGTTATTAACATATTTCGCTCCCGGTGGGGGCAAGCATTTACCAATGAGGTGCATGAGCATGCATCACCCCTCACTGGGAATCAGTTCAGGGCTCTCATAGCAGTATACATTATTTTAGAGTTTCCTCTTGCTGGTTTCTAGTTTCAGATCTAATAGTTTGCTGAGGCATAAGACTTGTGCTAGGTCCCTATCATCCATGAACGTTTTGGGCTACTGGAATCGTCTTATTGTGGGTTGTGATTAATTTGAGGAACATTACATGCAAAGAGTAAGCATTGGATATTTTCTTTGTCCACCATTATCTGGTATATGTGCTTCATATTAATGTATGCAGTCTTCTCTAATGTGCCTTCATTCTTTTGTGGTTGATGTTTTACCCCCCTATTGCTGCTCTCCCTATTCCAGTTATTGGTCTGTAGATGTTGGGTAACTGAATAACATAAATCAGCAAGGTAGATGCATGCTGCATTTCCTTTGTAGATGTTATCGGACCCCACATGAGCTCTTTCTAACTGTTGGCTTGTTTATACGTGTTTCATTGGTATCCTACTATTTGAAACAATCTCGTATATGCACAGGGCATACCATTCTTGACTAGGGTGACACAGGATGTCTGCTTTCCTCCGCATTTTCGAGATTTGACTTCTTTTACACAATTTTCGTTAATATTCTTTAATCTATTTGCATGGAATTCTCACTGAGACTAGGGGTATCGTATGGTTTGCATTCTCTACTTTTATATTGAATGTACTTTTTCATTCTTCTTGGCTTTTGATTGGGTCATTGGTTAATTAAGCAACAAGTACTTTTTTGGTGATTCTGTTTTAAACGTAAATGTTCCAGTAAAAGTATGTATTTTTGAAAATTAGTTCCATGTACATAACTAATTTGACTATTGCCTATTACATTTACTCCTGAAGGAGGGGGTTTCCCTAGAAACGTATTTGGCCTTGTTCAACATATTTTAAAGAAGTGTCACCATTTTTTGAAGATTGTATTAAGGATTTCTTTCTGTTAAAACTATTACTTGTGTTCACTAATCATTGAGCCTCATCAGGGGTTGAGTGAAGTGGTAAAAATGCAGCGGTAATACTATTACCGCCGCATTACTGCTCCGCTCAATCCTGAATTTCGGCGGAAAGTGGGAGGTTTTTTCTGGAGCTAAAAGCCTCCCCTTCCTGCCCATTTTCAGTGCTATTACCCATGAACTCAGAATAAATGTGGTTTAACAGCACCCATGCAACTCGGAATCTGGCGCAAATTGTGCTGGACCGAGTTGCGGTAACACTAATAGTGCTGGCCAGTATGCCTGTGCATTGACCGCCGGGATACCACCCAACTCAAGATGAGGCCCATTGTCATAGAATTCTTGGCTGTACATACAGCATAAAGGTGTGCAGGGGACAGTGGCGTCCTAATTTTAGGACATCATTTATTTTGTGCTATTCTTTTGCTTGACCTTGTGTCAAGGTTGTGTTACCTCATCTGCACCCAAACCTCAATTTATAGTTCAGCATATTACTTGCAAGCTTCTTAGATAAGAAAGAGTAGGTGTGCACTCGTTTCTCCCCTCTTGTTGACCTGAAAATGTTGATCCAAAGGTGCATTGATATTACCAGTACATATTCAATGTCTGTGTTCAATGGTCCTTGCTATTATTTTACATTTGATCCTTCCAAAGTAGACCTTTCCGTAAGGGTAATTGATAGAATACCACCATTTGGGAACTGCAATTAGTAAGTGTGCAGTATACTCCTACATGTTCCAACTGAATGTCAACATTGGCTGAATCGGTGGTCAATTTACAGACAATGCAATGTCCACAGGGAGTGTGTCCCATTGTTCTAAGAATACCCCATGGTTCTGGTAAAGTGGGTTCTCTGTTGGTATTAGTTTTGGATATTTCCATTCCGACTACCACATTTCTAATACTTTTTTTTTTTTTAAAGCAAAAAAGTGGAGGTGGAAGGGCTAAAAGTCCCTTTTGTATTGAATGCCAGTATTTAATGATGCACGTTATTATCTTGAAAGAGAAATGTGAAAAGGAGAATACACATACCAGTCTGTTCTCTATTTCTTGTCTTGGGTGCTAAAAAAAAAAAAAAAACTCCCTGTGAATATTTGAAACGTGTTTCCTGGCATTGTTGATACTGTTTTGGTGTATGCGTTTGCCATCAGTTTTTTTTCAGAATACTAATTGCCTCCTCAAAATGAGTCAGGATGGAACTATTGCATCTGATCCGTACAAATTTGCTAATGAATAAATTGTCCATTGTGTTGGAATTAAATCTATGGTAACTGAGAAGTGCATTTATGTCAGTAGGGTTCCTATAAGGTTTCACTTTCAAGAGTTTGCCTTCACAAAAATTTAAAAATCTAAAAATGCAATCTCAGATGAACTGTAATTGTGAGTGATGAACAATTTGGGATCCAAATTATTGATCCAGCTGATGAATGTGTTGATTTTTCTAAAGTCCTTCCCAAATGACACATACATTGTCTATGCATCTTTTCCACATGTTAATATGATGATGGTATTGATGGTCTATGACATAGATATATGTCTCTTCAAAGTTATCCAGATATATATGCATGTTTGGGGCAAGCGTTGGACCCATCGTGGTTTCCTCGATTTGATGGTGTAACATAATTTGGATTCTGAAGACACTTTTTGTGAGGCATGTCTCTGCACCACACAGTGAATTCTTTTAACTCACAAGAAAGATTATTGAAATGTGACTATAGATGTTCTGTGACTATCTCTCAAATTATGGCCTGTGGCACATTCGTATAAAGTACCTCAATGACCATACAGTTAAGAAATTATTTTCTGGAATCGAAGCTTACTCCTTTGATGGTGGCAATTAAATGTGCTCTGTCTTTAATAAAGGAGTGCATCTATGGTATTGTCTGCTTAAGAAAAAATCAGCCTACTGAGATAACGTCTCCAAAATTGAGTCATTCCCAGAAACTATAGGACATCCTGGAGGTGGAAAGATACCTTTGTGGATCTTAGGAACCATGTAAAATACCAAACTTCTTATCTAACTGGGCAGTAAAAAAATGTGCTTCTTGGTAGAGAATGCTCCCTTGATCTTGTGCCGCCATGACTCTTTCTTCAATTGGCCTTTCAATTTGAATGTGGGATCATTATCAATATTAGCATAAGTATTGCTATTGGTTGCATGTTGCAGACATTCTGAAATGTAATCGCCAGTACTGAGAACCACAATAGCTCTGCCTGTTTCAGGGGTTTTTATTGTGATTTGGTTGTTATTTTGGGGAGACTTCATAGCAAATTATGTCTTTTGTACTCATGTTATGAAAACAAGCAATATTGTTCTTTTCGAGTTTGTCAACATGACTCAAAACTCGCTTTTCAAACACCTTGTGTTCAGCTGACATGGATTATACAGGTCGTGTAAATGTATATGGGGCCCTAAATCAAATTATTCTGTCTGACTCTGGAGGTGGATTATCTGCAAGTCATTTTTTGTGTCTGATCTTATGAATTAATGGTTGGGATTCTTTCTGATACGTGAATGGGCCATGTTTGTTCGCAATGACAAACCCTACACCTTTGTTGAGCATTGCCTTTTCATCAACAGTCAAGGTGTGCTTAGACAGATTGATGATTCTCGTTGCCCACTTCTCATGACCCACATGTTTGCTATTGTGGGTGCTTAGGTGGGTATTCTGGTGGGGAGTTTGGAGGGGGCTATCTGAGGTGTGCTGTCAGCAGGGGGGGGTGGTGGAGCAGAGGTCTTCTGGCTTCTGGTACACCAGAGGGCTCTTCTGGCCTTAGAGTTGTTTGGATTGGCGGAGGAGTGGGTTCGGTGTGGTGCGGGGATGAGGTTGGGGGAGTTTGACAGTTGTGCTCTGGGATGCGGGTTGCGGAGCGTGAAACACAGTTGGTGCGAACATTTCCCAGGGCCTAGAATGCACCAACAATCAAAATATGAACATTGCTTGAAATCAGCAAGAGTCAAGAGGTGCACAGGGCCTAAAGTGCGGAAATAGCTGTAGTTTTTGTTTGGAGAACAACACAAAAAGGTGCACAGGGCCTGAAACGCGGAAGCTAGTGAAGATAGAAAACGGTTTGAAAACATCTAGATTCAAAAGGTGCACAGGGCCCAAAATTCAGAGACAGTCTAATTAGTAACAGTGTTGATAAAACACCTACATTCAAAAGTGCACAGGGCGTCAAATGAGCGAGCAGAGGTAGCATCGTTTTTTAAAAAGAAACTAGATTCAACAGGTGTACATGTCCTAAAACACGGAAGCCATCACATTTAGCAACAGTTTGAAAAACGCCTAGATTCCAAAGGTGCACAGGGTCTGCAATGCACTGACAACTGAAATATGAAACGTTGCAGAGAAAGGTTATGTTTGTCTATACTATCAAAAAAGAGCCGTAGACTTTTCTGGTTATCACAGATTCTGGTAAAGAAGAGCCTTTAAAAACTAAAGAGCTTAAAGAACCATCAGTATGAATGGTTTGGTGCCTGGAATTGCAGGGACCTTCCTTGTATACCCATCTCACCCCTCCCGGAAAGACCACTGCATGCGTATAACACAGGATTCTGTAGTTATTGGATCTACCCCAGGATTGCACGACATGCATTGCAATATAGTGGTGTCTCATTACTGGACCCAATTTAGACACAAAGTCCTCTGCATCGGTGTCCGGTCAAATGTTCGAATGTAAAGGGTCGAATGACCTTTTGATCGAAAGTAAAATGACCGAAAAAAGGATCAAATTTTTTTAAATGTATTTATTTATATATTTTTTTTTAGTTTAGCATACATAAAAAAACTTCTTTATAAAAAGAAAACGGGTGGGTGGGGGGGTAACCCCCCCAATTAAAAAAAATAAAAATAAATCGACACTTTTTTCGGTCATTTTACTGTCGAGCCTTTTGTTTTCAAACTTTTAACCTAGAACCCTCTGCATCCTGTGATAGGGTAGGAAAATAACAGGTATTTATCTTAGGAATGCATTCAAAAGTAAAAACCATGTGCATGTGGGCTCTGGGGAAGTATATCCACCATAAAATCCAACAGAGTGAGGAGAAAACCACTATTTCCCCAAACCTCAGACAAAACTAGAAAGGAAAAGCACAGCCCCAAAAGTGAAAAAAAAAGATTAACAAGTTTCCTGAAACAAAGATGAGGAGTCACACAAGAATCTTGGCCATGTGGAAAATACAGCAACAGATTTAAAATTACAGTGAAGAGCAGAAGCAGCATGTGCGAATGCAGTGCAGGAAAGCTCCCGTTTTATATCAGCATTTCTTGGACAGTGGCTTTCCTGGCTGCACATGTAATGCAATCCGAAGCAGATGAGAAGGCTCGAAAGTAGAAGCCAAGAGTAGCACGCATTCACAGGAAAACACATCTAGAGTAGTATTGCAGATAAGTCATACAATTGTGCCTTTGATAGAACGTGATTCTTGGCGCACTTTTAAACCACACCCTAATGAACATGTATGGCTATGAGGTCATCTTAGATGTTTCCAGTAACACAGTTGGCAGCCCTTTTAAAAAACATGGAGTCTAGTTGTCATTTAGGCATCTTAATTTTTGTAGATATTCATTGCTCAATCATTTACTTGTGATCATGCAATGCCTATTGCACACTTTAGAAGTATGAATAAAGCCTTGTAGTATATTATGTTTTTTTTTTCTTCTCCATAAGTTAGAGCAGAATATACAGATTCATTGATTTTGTCAAATCCATTAACAATTATTGATTGATGTTCATGTAATGCAAATAGTGTCTTTTATTACTGATCTTTATGTTAGTGTTCAATTTTGAATGCAAATGTATACTATTCCTGGAACAGATTATTGGTAATAACCCCCTCTCCCTTATTTCAGTCAGTACAAAGAGTGCCACAAGAACAAAGCTGTAAACTTTAGGGCAGCCTTCCTGCACTTGCACTTTAGTGTGCAGCCTTTCCTGCAGCCACATCCTAAGAGTTCTCTGCAAGCTAACATAGTCTCTGTTAGGGCTGTCTAGGCTGTTTCCCACCCACCTTCATCCTTCTTCCACCCCAATCACTTGTTGATGGAAACTGTGGTGGTGCAACCATTGTTTGGGTCCACCTGAGAAACAGCCTGTCAGACAGCTCTTTTTATATGCTGAATGAGCGTATTTTGCATGGGAGTTAAATAGTCAATTGCTCTAATTTCCAGAGTAAATAGGTGTTTTCTTGCCTCATTAACATATCTGTGTCTGCTAGTACAATTATAACGCAAAGCTACAAATCTCTCCATTGGCTTCATCATTTCTTTTGCCCGGCTGACCAGGCCTGTAAGCCAATCCGCAAAAAGCTGAGGTGACATCTCCAAATGCATTCAAGGTGTCCCATGCAGTCCTCTTGCCTCCTACACCAAATAAAGACACAGTGTCACACCCAGTTATTGCATGAAAGATCAGTAAGGCAGGACCCAAAACTCTTGCTAACTCATGATCGGCAAAGAACTGGAAGTTTTTCCCAATTGCAAATGCAAACCATAGTTCCACAAAGTTCAGACTTTGTGCAGATGTAATGGCGGGAACTAAATCTTCGGTGTCCAAAGAGCATATTTCGGCTTTGTCGTATCCTTACTGCACAGCATAAATGGAGTAGGATGCAAGGGTCTGCTTCTTCGTGTTAGCATGTAGCCTGTCTCAAGGTACCTTGATGATTTATAGAAAGAACATTGTTACTATTTGTGGTAATTACCTGCTTGTTCGTGTTAACAGTTGTTAAGGCTTTTGCCAAGAAAGAGAACAATTCAGTCTTATTTTCATCAAACCGGAGAAAATCCAGCCAGTTTATTAGAAGTGCATTTCTTAGTTCAACACGTTTCCGAACACCCTTCCTCCATATACTGCTTGTCACTCTTCAAGCTGTCATGCCTGTACACAGCACAGATGATATCTAGCCTTGTAACATATTGAAGCTGAGCTGAGATTTGATGTAGGGTATGAACACAGTACTGGCATAATCTTCGAAAATCCTGGTCTCAGCATGTTGACAATTGCAGCCTCGTCAACGAGGATCATTTGGGCTTTTGATTTCAAAGTAGTGTTTTTTTGTCCAGGTTTAAGGTCTTCCAGGCAAATTAATAAATCTGACTTTGTTCTGGTTTTTAGAATCCCTAACTTCGACAGTGCTGGAGGATAGACTTAATTTTCATTGCTAAAGAAACCACTCAGATCTCCATTAGGTATCTGTGATGCAATGTAGAGTCTAGAAAATAGTGAGCAGTCATTCTTCAGCAATGTCAGTTGTTACTGTTTACTTGACTTTTCATGAACTGGAGGATGGCCGAAGAAGTGGAGGTCATTCTACTTAATAGGATCTCTGATATACTTAGTTTGATTAATAAGTCTGTCACTGACATAATTCATACTCATACTGGTCCACTCCAATATTTCTTTCAAGAAACAGCCTTCCTGTCATAGACCAGAAAGCACATCACATCATTACATGGTATCCAGAACACCAGCAATACCAATAACAACCGCCAGAACTACCATGCGAACATCAGCTCTGCCTGCGTGCAAGCCCACAAAGAAAGTCAAAAGTGTAGAGATTGAATCTAGCAACTTGCACCCAATGCTGGAAAGCAGTGTGCCAAGAGTAGGAATAGAGTCACTTGGGTGTCACATCCATCCAATCTCAAATGTGGGAGCGCTATGGACAGATATGTGAAGTTAAATTATCCAAGGTGCAACACTCACCATACCAGCGGACAAACTAAATACCTCAACAGTACTGCACAAATACCCCTAATACACTGAAGGTGTGTTAGCGCTTGTGAGTGGGACACCAAGATCTAGTACTGTATGATATGATAAGTTATTTATAACACGCTTAATACCCCGAGGTTTCTAAGCGCGGACCCGGGGATCGAACCAGTGGTGCTCTGTGTCGGCTTGCCCTCAAGGCAAGCACGTTGCCCCTGTGCTATCCTCCCGAGGTTAGGTATCCATCCCAAAAGCACATAATGTGAGTATCTGGTGAGAATATAGCAGTGTCAGGATATGGCAGGTCTATTGGGCCATTTAAAGCCAAGATCTGGCAAATGGTGTAACTGAAATAGCGCACCATTCAAGCACCTGGGTATTCGCTGTAAAAGCTAAGTAGTATGTAAGAACCAGAGCAAAAGATGCTGATAACTGGCAATTGGTGTGTAGCCTGAAATTATACCTGGCACATCATGTTATTATCTGGTCAATTGAAGACAATGGGGGTCATTACGACCCTGTCGGTAGGAGGTTAACAGGGCCGGTAGAGCTGCTGGCCCTGTTAAGCCCCTACCGCCGCATTACGAGGTTTGCTTGCGGGACCCGGTAAGGACGCCTTGTAAAACCAGGCGTCCTTAGAGGATCCTGCGAGCAGATCAGGATGCAAACAACGGGCCCGTTATTAACATGCCCATTGTTTGCATCCTCCCCATTCCCATTGAGCCCTAATGGGGCTCGAATGGGAATGGGGATGTACAGGGTCTGGGTTCCTGGAATGGGGAAATACCGGGCCCTCCAAGGTTGGAATGGCCCGGTATTTCCCCATTCCAGGAACCCAGACCCAGTACCTGGAATGGGGGTAGCTATGCCGCTAATAGCAGCATGGCTACCTCCAGGGTCGTAATGAGGTGTAATAACAGACAAATGCCAGAAATACCGGTCCCTTTGATGCAAAAGACAGAAACATTATGTGAGTATCTGGCAAATGATATAAACACCAAACATATTATGTGAGGGCCTACAATTGTACCAAAACAGCTTACATATATTCTAGTTCTAATGGAAATGTCTAACTTTAACTACATTTCCAAGATAATTGATGGCAATAACTAGTACACGGTGGCCTAGGATAATTCTTTTGTGGCAATGCATATGATTTGAATACCTGGGAATTTGAAGGCAATAAAAGGCAAGTGGTTCTATTGACATGAGACTCATATTCAAATTCCTCTCATCTGTTATGCGTACCTACCATTTTATAGAATTACCTATCATTTGATGTGACACACTTGCAACTTTACTATTGGAAGTCAAAATGTGTGGCCTTGCCCATAATCATGTCTAAAACACATGTTACATGATTTCTTTTTTTTGGGAACATTTCCAATTAGCAAATTTCGACAATATAATGTTCAATGGGAGATAATAAAGACATCTTAGGTGAATTATTCAGACCTCTTTACTCTTTGAGTGTTTTTTTGTACATTTATCATTTGCACATGTAATAACTTTAATATAATATTCACCCGATTGTAAACTATACTGGTCACACTCTTTTTGGTTGGATCCATCCAAATGACTGGCTGTACAAATCATAGATATTTGTTTCCAGCATTTGAACAAATGTGGACTTTGCATTGCTGCACATAGCGATTAAGGTATGCAAATAGTATGAAACGTGCTCTAGAAGTGGCCATGGCAGGCATGGCGTGATGTATGTTTTAAATGCTTCTCTGCGACTTCGGGGGTGAGTCAGAAGGATATTTTTCTTTTACTGACAGCTGCTGGAGATTGTTTTCTCTGATGATGTGCATCAGGGTCATTTGTTCTCTTCGTGAGTCAGGAGCTCTGAGACTGAGCGCCTTCTTCACAACTGTCCTTGTGCAGCTGCCATCCCGCATTATGCTTTGTTTAACCCTTTTGCCTCGGAAGAATTCTTTTGAGCTGAACAAATGCTGCACTGCTGTTGTGGCAGACAGCAGATTGATATTATCTATAAATATTTCGATGCTGTGCCTCATTCTTTCATGCCATTCAAAGACATGTTGTGTTGTTGAACTGGTAGGGTATTTAATGTCTTGCCCTGTGTTTCTCGCGTTTTCTGGTCCAATGACTGAGCGGTCTGTGCTGTTGGATAAAAGTCGCACAGTTCAGTCTTCTTCTTAAATCGCCAGATCACGAGTGCACCCACCTGTCGCTCCCCCCAGTAAAGCAGGTGTTTATGTGTGCATGTCTGCACACATTCATTGCACATCAACACTGAGTCTCAGCTCACAGCACTGAGCCCCATCGGCTACTGCAGCTGGGCTTGAATTTTGATAATTCCTTGCTTGGTATTGGGTGCATGACCTCTCCACCCAGCCAATCAATCTTCCACGTTGGGCTATGAAGCTCCATCAAGCGCATCATGGAGCCACCAGAACTGACAGTTCACCGTATTGGATGCAATGTTCATTCTTCAGGTGCGAGACATTTCACTGATTTCAGTCCTGCCTTTTCCAAGCAGCAGAAGCAAATGCCAGGCACTAGCAATTGCTCTGGATTCTATGGATCAAGCCAAATTTCATAGAAATTGGGTGCACAGACTTAATGCACTTCAGCGGATTCACGAGTAATTGTGCTTATTTGTGAGACATGCACACATTGTGGATAATATGCAAGTCCCGCAGTTGCAAACCAAGCATTGGCTTTGCTGGGAGGATAGTTTCCGATTTGCACGCTGCACCTCTGCTCTCCTAACGAACATGTAGGAGACTGCCATGCCTGCTTCAATCACTGCGTCAGCCTCTGGGCTGGTGCAATGAATTTTGCCACCCTAGGCAAACTGTTAGATTGGCGCCCCCACACTCTGGGTCCTCGACCGGATCAAGACTGAGAAGTTAATTTTGGAGGGGCATATATTTAATCCCCGCCAGGAAAGTGGCACAACCCCACCCGCATTCCCCCGTAGGTCCCAGGCTTCAGCCCTGGAGTTTAAAAAGACAATCAAACCAGCCTTAGAAAAGCATACTGACTGTGATTTAAACAACTCCACTATGTCATGTGAAGAAGAAACAAAGGTTTCAGTGAATGTCCCAGCCTTATCCCATGTGTCCTGAACTGACCAACAGAAAAGTGTTGTCCACAAGACTGGCTTGAGTAAGAAAACTATCCAGCAAGTACAGGCACTTTGAAAGGTGCTCTATAGACATAAGCACTTGACACTGCTTTGAAGAAAAGGATGTGTGAGGCTGCAGACAACAATTAACATTGCGTTCAAAGTCTAAAACGATAAAACTGTGCTAGTTCCAATCGGCTTCAGGACAGAACAGTTGGCTAGCCCTAATTAGTAACTTAGACACACACTCTCACTCACCTGCATGGCATGCTCTTTTCCATCACACACACGTACACTCATACATGTATACACTATGTAAGGGTGCAGGAGGAGGAGACTGACACACAGGTGGCATAGTGATTGCTATAGACCTTTATTAGTTAATAAAATAAAGAGAAAAGCTGGCTTTGCCTATCTCTAAGAGGGGTTTCCCTGCCTCAACTAAAACACTAAGGGTTCCGTAAGAATGTCTATATAAATCAATAGTCCACCATCCTGTGTCAAAAATCCTACTTCGGTCCCTTACACTTGAAACAAAATTAGAGATAAGGAAGACCTTCTTGGACCAGAAGAATGCCTCCCTTCTGCTGAACTGGAGATACACATGTTTTTGCAGGTCTTGGCTTCTTCTTAAGAGAATAATTACCTTCTCTGGGTCAAAACTGTCCTCCAACACAAAAGACAAAGTCCCATCACTTTTCTCTGTCAGGTCCACTGATTATCTTTTAACACTTTGTATCAGAAAGTCTTTTTAGCTTTGCTTACCAGAAGAATGACTCCCTTCTCCTGGCATCTTGATTTGAAAGTTCAAATCCAGCAGGGGGAATAACTCCATTCACCTGGCCTATCCTTCACTTTGCTTTCACAGTTCAACACTTTTAGTCTTTCACATTGAGGTACCAGACCCAGACTTCCAGACGCAGGCTTCCCAATCTCCAGACTTGGACAGACTTGGTTCACTCCTCTGCCAAGTACTGCCACAAGGAAAACTATTTATACTCCTCTTATCTTGTTTGTGAGGGTCCCAGCCCTGTACTTCTTTACTGCTTTTATTTGGCAGACCTGGTTAACTATCCTGCCAGGTACTGCCACGAAGAAGTTGACTTGTAGGGATCTTCTTTTGTGGGTGCGGGTCCCAGACCCATATTTCTCTTCTTTGTATTTGGGTACTTGGAGCCCTTTCCTCCACGGTACTGGCACGAGGAAGATGGCTGACGTTTTTCTCTTGTTCCTGGGTCCTCAACCCTACCCTAGTGGTTAATGGCTTTACTCGACCACCAGCCAGAGGGAGATTCCCTCCAATCTTCACAGTTCTCTTCAGCGTCCCGGACCCTGTTTCCCCTTTCTCCAGGTTTGTATGTGTAACTTTCACAACTTCTCATTGGGTCCCAGACCCTCTTTGTCCTCTTCGTAGGCCTCACAACCCTTGCAGCATATGGATTAAGCCCCGCTATCCTCCCTATGTCCCAGCCGGTCTGACTGCCGCCCCGCTACCTTTAGGGATTCCTGAGACTGGAGTTGGGCGTTCGTTCCTCCTCTGCAGTCGTCAGCATCTCTCGTCTGCTTCTGTGAACCTTGACTGCCGGCAAGGCAAGTATGGCTCTTGACCCCATGGTCCACCTTCTTAGGGAGCCTTTACCTTTGTCTGGTTGTATGGTTGTACGGTTAAAGGACCGACCGACATCCAGTTCTTTAGAGCCGCCTTCTGCAACTTGCTGGTGTCTTCGGCTCTCCAATTTCCATGTCTCTCTGCTTTTGCATCACACAGTTTTCATGACTGCTGTTCCACAGGGGCTGGCTTGACTGCTGGTTAGACAAAAAAGTAAGTCCTTCTTTAGTCTTTATCCTAAGTGGACATGAAATTCAAGTTATCAACATTACTCTTCCTTGTTCCGCACCTCCTCTTTGTCTCAGTACTTGTTAAGTAGGCCTCCCTTAAGTAGTCCCTGTTCTCCCTTATCTCAGTAGTTAGTAAGTTTTCAGACTTAGACATACATGGAAGTATGGGTTAGGGAGTTTGGTAAAATGGAATAGGAAGGTGTACAAGGTGTGGGTGGAAGGTTGGCCTACCGCATTCTCCCGGGATGTTCTCCTTTGCCCCACACGGGAAGTCTCTTCCCATGAGATCCTCCCACTGTGCATGACCCGCAGTGGGACTATCGGGTTGTGGCCTCACCCTTAAGGATTCATCACAATTCCTTCTCCCTTCCGTACACTTATCACACTCACAACACATATGCACACTTTTTTTTCTTTCTTTTAATCTTGCCGCATCATGCGCCAATGGTGTATACAATTATGAACTGAATTCCGCACCACTTCTTATTGTCTAGTGAAAATTGTAAAGGATAGCATGTAAACACTGCCTTCTACAGCCAATCATATGCACAGGTGAAAGAAAAGCTCTTAGGGGATGAGCGAGGCGTTCCACACACCTATCCAAGTGCATTTCTAAATATGTGGTGTAACTTTCAGCGGGTGCATTTCCATTGCAGACTCCTTATTTATAAAGATACAGGGGAAGCAGCACTCAAGATCAGCCTAAGTGTAAACCAGCTGAGTGATAGTTACAACCCCGCTGCCAGTGCTAGTTACACAGAAAACCCATACACGTTGACAACCTTGCTTGGGTGTGTTGTAGGGAAGTTGAGCACTGACAGTGAGAAGACTCACTTACAAAGGGCCTAAGGCAGAGGAAACATGTATTCAGCCATTGAAGGCATGTGGGGGATGGACCGTAGGGAGTTTGAACGTACAAGGGTAAACATCCCCATTATACTCTCCTGATCATAAATAGAAGGCCACAGTAAGTAACTCCATGGCACAGCACTGTGTTTTTAGTCATGCATGCTGCACCCTCATTCAGTGAACCTAAAATGTGTTCTGGGGTTTTGGGCTTAGTTAATGCCAGCTGGACGTATGCAGCACCAGGTAGGCTGGAATTGAGCACTATCAGTCTGCCATCCACAAACTTCCACCGGCTACAATTTGCTTGTTCTCTACTCTACCCCAGTTTGGATATTGCCGCCCCCAAGACCATGAGGCAGAATCATTACAAAACAATAGGGCACCTCACCAGCCCGTGGATGTGTCTGAGTCTATCTCAGGCAGGGCAGCCACCCACGCAGCAGGCTTCAGCTAGTGCAGGGCAGGCCATGGATGGTCCAGAACAGGGGTCAAGTCCTAAAAAATAAAGTGGGAGGACTCAACAAACGCAGTGTGATGTGACGTTGCCAGAAATTAGCATATCAAAGTGAAATGTGCACATTTTATTAAATTGGCTTGTTATAACCACCCAAATTGAACAGGACGAATGACATTTGCCTTTCATAAAATCAACACACGCACAAAACCAAAGAGAGTATATTTTCTTCAAATTATGTTTTTGAAAACTTTAAAAGGTGTGCATGTTTTTAAACTCCAAGAACTAATATAAATGTTTTCCTTGGGACTTGCAGTACCGAAATGGTACATTTCACCTTTAGTTGTCTCTTATTTTTCATCAGGTTATATAATTTAGTGGTGAAGTGTCCGGCCGACTGCGGTTTGATCCCCGAAGTTGGCTTTAATTCATAAATTCAAAGAGCACATTCAATGTTTCTCATTTTAGCTGGGGGGGACCGAGTCCCCGCACAGAGCACCGCACCACACCCACATGAGATCCAAATCTCACAGTGCCTGCTGCGCTGCCTGTTGCTGCAGACAGTGCTGAGAGTGCTGCCTTCAAGTAGTCAAGACTCGATAGAGAGAATAATAAATATTTGTATACAAATATTGCATAAGTGGTTATTGCCTTTGGTGGCGTTTGCCACTTTAACATTTTTACCTTATTAGCAAGCGCCTAACCTTGCCTAGTGGTAGCACCGGCCCTGAGGTCTTCTAAGGACAGCTTTCCTGCATTCCTCACATCGTGGAACTGAAACTCTGACAACAGACCTAAAATCAATGCTGAAGCAATTGTATTGAATGTGTGTTGCCATGTGCATCTAAGAAGGGGGCGGGGAAAATAAATACAGTGAACCAGTGTCCGGTCTTTGCACTCACGTCAATGCACTCTGCAGATCTCAGCTACTCATGGTTCAGACATTAGACTTTGGTTGTTGGTTTATTATGCTCTGTTGTGATCTGCCATATTGCACATTACTTTATATGTTTCCACCTGCGCAAGACACAGAACTATTTCCCTAGAACATGGGCTAACAATCGCTCTATGACCCTTCTATGAATCAGAATGTGGGCATGATGAGACACACAACAAAAGAGAACAAAATAAGTGTAGGCAAAGCATTTCAGCAAGCTTGCCTGTCCGGTTGACATTGGACTTCTTAGAGCAAGGTGCAGGAAAGAGTTGAGGGCAAAACAGAAACACTCATCCTCATCCACATTCGGGCATTCTGCCAAAAGTAGAAAGTCCACCTGATGCAAGCTGGGTTTACAAAGTATACCTGTTGCCTACATGGTACTGTATCTCAACCACCACTCAACCGAAGTTGGCACGCACACTGAAGGGACAGGCATATCTTTGGATGCTAACCTGGCTCTTCCGGGGCTGTGTCTATATCACCAATGAGAACCATTGCAACAGTGTTGATCATTCTGGATACTGATTCTTCTGCTAGTATCAGACTGATTTCAGTAGCTGGTCCTCCTCCTGTGTTACTGGCATGGGCTCATGAGTTGGCCACCTTCCTTATAGTGTACTGATCAATGCCACCCTTATCAATTGTTTAGATCCTTTGGTGTCTGTTGGGGTAATTATATTGATGGTTTGTTCCATCCAGAGTAAATTCTGGACAACAGTGGTTACCATAATCCATGCAGCCAAATGAGTGTTTTCTTGTTCTCTGTCATGTAGTCTATGATGAGGTCTTCTTCTCTGACACTTCAATTCTTGACTTTTTACCCCTTTTCTCCACCCTGGAATTGGATGGAGTTTGCAGTCTTCTTAGTCAATGTGCTGGTGCTAAAATAAGTTTTCAGACTACTTTATTTCCTGCTTTGTGTGTGTTTTTTAGGTTACGTGGCATCATTGTTCTTGCATGTAATGTGACACACAGGTTTTGGACATTATTTGAGCATGAAATGTGTGCCTCTGCCAGACCGACAGAAAATGTGTACATTCTGCCAGGCAGCCCATCCACCATGGCCATGCCCCCCAGCCAACCCACATGTCACCTTGCACTACTGATCACCAACGCATGTCTCCCCGCACCCCCACCCACCAGCATCCAGGGGCACCCTCCACCAGGCCCCCACACATGTCTCCCACCACCCCCACCCCCCAGCAGTCAGGGGCACCTGCCAGCAGGCCCACACACATTTCTCCCACCACCCCCACCCCCCAGCAGTCAGGGGCACCCTCAACCAGGCCCCCACTCATGTCCCCCTGCACCCCCACCCCCCAGCAGCCAGGGGCACCCTCCACCAGGCCCCCACTCATGTCCCCCTGCACCCCCACCCACCAGCATCCAGGGGCACCCTCCACCAGGCCCACACACATGTCTCCCACCACCCCCACCCCCCAGCAGTCAGGGGCACCCTCCACCAGGCCCCCACACATGTCTCCCACCACCCCCACACCCCAGCAGTCAGGGGCACCTGCCAGCAGGCCCACACACACATGTCTCCCACCACCCCCACCCCCCAGCAGTCAGGGGCAGCCTCCACCAGGCCCCCACTCATGTCCAACTCATGTCCCCCTGCACCCCCAACCCCCAGCAGTCAGGGGCACCCTCCACCAGGCCCCCACTCATGTCCCCCTGCACCCCCACCCCCCAGCAGCCAGGGGCACCCTCCACCAGACCCCCACTCATGTCCCCCTGCACCCCCACCCACCAGCATCCAGGGGCACCCTCCACCAGGCCCCCACACATGTCTCCCACCACCCCCACCCCCCAGCAGTCAGGGGCACCCTCCACCAGGCCCCACACATGTCTCCCACCACCCCAGCCCCCAGCAGTGCGGGGCACCTGCCAGCATGCCCCCACACATGTCCCCCAGCCAACACGTCATCACAATCCAGATCCCAGGCTCCTATGCCCACCCAAATCCCACCCCATGCCACCCCAGTCCAAACACCCAACCAAGCTTTACATCCACTCAAAATGGAAATACCCATTACATGATAGATAACAAATAAGCAGTATGCTCATGAGTACAAGTCCGTCAGACCCACACAATGGCAACACATGACTGTGAAAACCCACATTCTGACAGGCATGAAACCAATGAGAGAAGTCCACACATTGAAGTAAGAAACAAAAATGTATTACAATGTAAATGAAGTGAATGACATCTAAACAAACAATAATGGCAACAAATATCAAAATGCAGCATGTCCACAAAAATAATAAATAATGAAAATGGGACTCCAAAATAACCGTAAAGAAATTGTGTCCAAAGTCACTGTCCAACAAAGCAAATCCAAAGGGAAAGTAAAGTGAAAATCCATTGCTCTATGGTGAAAAAAATAATAAAAGATGAAGGCCACAAATCCACTGTCAAACTATGTACAAAGAGCAAATCCATGGTCCATGATCCCAACGATGTAAATGAAACCTAGAATAAAACGTACCTAACTAATAACTATATACAAAAAAGTGGGGCATAGTCCAAGCGCCCAAAATTAAAAAAAAGAAATAAAACCTAACACTAATTAACTATATACAAAGGCGGCGGGCTAGTCCAGCGGCTCACTCTGTGGTGTCCCGGGCCAGCGCATCATCGAACTCCTGTTCGATGACCCGGAGGCGGTCCTGTTCCATGGCCCCGAGGGTCCGCAGGGACACCGACATGTCCTCCTCCAACTCCCTGCGGATTCCCTCGAGGCACTTGGCCCACCTCAGGGCCCTCCGCATGGAGTTCTCCACCCTGACCATCGTGAGCCACGCCTCTTCTGCCCGCCGCCGCTCCACACCTATCTGCTGGCCCAACTGCTGCCACATGGAAGACACTTCCCGTCCTGGGTCCTCCTGCCCTCCGGCCGATGC
The DNA here is from genome assembly GCF_040938575.1 of Ambystoma mexicanum. NCBI lineage: Eukaryota > Metazoa > Chordata > Amphibia > Caudata > Ambystomatidae > Ambystoma > Ambystoma mexicanum. The sequence continues at coordinate 835,557,366 of NC_090935.1, read as the reverse complement.
CTGCCCCTCCAATGTAGATTGCCCCGAGGCATGATGCCTCCCACGTTGACTCCGCTGCTGCCTCCGACGCAACTGCCTCTGCCAGCACGACGGCATCCAGGCTGATGGAATCCACTGACGCCGTTGTGCACGTGCCCTGCCCAATGATGCCGGCACATCCTCCATCTACTGGGGTTCGGTTGCTGTGGTGTCCACCCCTGCTGGACCTCCGACTCCCGACTGTGGCAGGGATGGGATCCCCACCAAACTGGCTGCGTTGGTCAGGGCAGGTCCACAGGGGGCCCTGGTGGCATCTGGGCCGGAAGACGGCATGGAGAACGACTGGCGTATAGTCTCCACAGAGGACGAGAGGGCCGCCAGATTGGTCGACACATGTATGAAACCCCCGACCACGGCCAATCCCAACTGGGCCACGTTGCACAGTGCTCTTCGTGATGACGTGCAAGCTCCTCCCGGGAAGCATGCACGTCATCACGAATGACACCCGTGCGCAACGCGACACCAATCAGGACCTTCTCCATACGGCCACGGGTCCCCTCGTCCGCAGGTAGAGGGGAGTCAGATGATATGGACATCCCCCTACCTGCGGACGGGCCTGGGATGGGGCATCCCTGCTGGTGCATGGTGGTGCAGTCACAGTATCAGGGACAGTGACATGCACAGGCCCCTCCACGGCGACCTGTGCTGCCTCCTGCCCCTGCCCCTGGACTGCACCACTTGCACCAGCAGGGATGCCCCCACCAGGCCCCATGTGCGCCTCAGTAGCGGCCTCCTCCTCCTCTGTGGAAACCACCAACCTGGATGGCTCCACACCATCTTCCGCCGTTGCAAGCCCCTGTGGGGGCTCACCCACCCCTTCCGCTGCAGCCGTGGGGGCATCCCCGCCGCTTTGCTCCACAGCGCCATCTCCGCCCTCTTCTTCACTTGCCGCTGTGTAGAGGGAGACGTAGAACACAAGCATCAGGGTACTGTACAATGGTCCCCTAGACAGGAAGCAATAGCAGATGAGTGGCACTGTCAAAGATCACTTCCATCATGTCCCTCCACAACACATGGGTCAGTGCAGGCAAAACACACGCAGTAACAGGCATGGCACATGCTATGGACATTTGCATACATATCCAAGGGACTCTCCATACATACGATGTTGTTATGGAACTCACATGCATCATGGGTCATGCCTATCACATGCACACACATCAACGTAATTTCATCCATCTGGCCTTGTACACCCAGACACAGTGGATACAAGGATAACTAGGCTGCATCTGTGAATCTGTACATTTTCACAGACATTAATCATGCATCCATGGCATTCACAAGTCACAGACATGCAGGTCAGACACACAGACATGGATACCATACATGTACATGGCATCAGCACCCATCCCTCAACCCCACCCATGTCCAGGAACAGAGACTGGCATGCTCTCATGTGTCCAATCCGCATAGGGCTCCCCATGTTGCATTTAAACACATGCACCAACCGTGTGGTTCACACATTACTGGTCTATCATGCATGACCATGATGTCCCTGCACACATACATGCGTACATGGCCTATGTCACACATACAGGCAAGCATCAGACAACCAGCACACTGCATCATGCCCTGTCTCACACAGCAATGCTTGCCCACTTACCGCTCAACTCATGGCGGGTCTGCCTCGCAAGGATCTGGGCGTGGAGCGCTGGGTCTACACGTTCCAAGACCCTCAGCTGGATGGTACTCATGCGGCCCTGGCCCCCCTCCATGAGGCGCCAGGCCTTCAAGAGGGTCCTGGACCTCAAGTCCTCCCAGCGCTTCTTGACTTTCTGGATGTTGTGGGTTGCCACCCCCTCCGTGTTGATGGCAACCACCAAGTCGTCCCAGATCCTGTCCCGTCCTTCCTTGTTGGCGCGTGACGATCCGAAGAGGGCATCATACTGCCCCAGGACTTGCTCCACCAGGACACCAACTTCGGTGGCAGTGAAGCTGGTGCCCCTCTGCTTCTCTGGCCGGGGGTTGCCACTGGTGCCAGATGTTGCAGTGCCCGACATGGCAACCCCAGAGGCAGGAGTGGGTGGGCAACTGGGTCCTGGGGCTGGGCTGTGGAGCGATGGTATACCAGTCGGGAGTCTTCTGTTCCAGCAGGGGTGGACACAGCAACTGGACCCCTGCAGATGGCAGATGTGCAGGCACAAAATGGCAGGGCACGGTGGCAGCAGGCAGGCAGGCAGCAGCAGATGGCTCGTGGGAGGCTGCTCGGGGCTCTGGGGGGCAGTAATTCGGCCTTCTGGGCAGGAGCGTGGTCTTCCGTGTGCTTACGCGTGGCCAGCTTGATACAGAGTGAATTGGCACGTGAAACCCTGCACGTCAACGTGAAATTCGAGGAAAGGGCCTTAGCGCGTAAGCGCGTCAGCACGCATACGCGATTCCATTGGACCAAAGGCCCTCAGCGCGTAAGTGCGTCTGTGACGTGACGAGCGTGGGTGTTTCCCTCATAGCACGTGATGACAGAGCACACGTGGAAACACTGCACGTCAGAGTATCATTGCGTGTAATTGGATGAAAGTGCGCGTACACGCAATTGGCCTGGGTACGTGTATTGCAGGGGTGCGCGGGAATTCTCACGCGCAATTTGCTTGGTTACGTGTATTACAGGGGTGCGCGGGAATTCTCACACGCGATTTGCTTGGGTGCGTGTATTACAGGGGTGCGCGGGAATTCTCACACGCGATTTGCTTGCGTACGTGTATTACAGGGGTGCGCGGGAATTCTCACACGCGATTTGCTTGGGTACGTGTATTACAGGGGTGCGTGGGAATTCTCACGCGCGATTTGCTTGGGTACTTGTATTACAGGGTTGCGCGGGAATTCTCACACGCGATTTGCTTTGGTACGTGTATTACAGGGGTGCGCGGGAATTCTCACGTGCGATTTGCTTGGGTACGTGTATTACAGGTGTGCGCGGGAAGTTTTACACGCTCGCCAACAACACTTATCCATGAAATTGAACGGGGCTAAGGCATGCGCACAAAAAAACATGCTAATCCGGAAAATGAGAAGGAAGCAGGTGTACGTCGACCCGCGCAGCATAAAAGTGCACGCAAACAACAAACAAGCTCAGACGCCAGGATGAATATACCGTTCCTAGCAGCAGTGGCCGTGGGTTACCAAAGAAGGAGGAGGAGGATAGTGAGGGCCTGAATGTTCACACCCAGAACCAGCCTTTTTGGGATGCCTGATGACCAGGTGTATGGGAGGTACAGGTTTCCACCTCACATAATACTGGACCTGGTGAGTGAGTGGGAGGATGACCTCACATCACCCACCCTGTGCTCCCAAGCACTCAGCCCCCTGGAGAAGGTCCTTCATGTACTGCACTTCTTGGCCACTGGATCATTTTTTAGCGGACAAGTGCCATAGTGGGTGGGGTGTCACAGGCCACGCAGTCACGCTGCCTACACCGGGTCTTGAACATCATCACTGCACGCCCATCAGTCCGCAGGCACATATACCTGCCCAGGACACCTGCAGAAAGGCAGGCTGCCGCCCTGGATTTCTACGGTGTGGCACAATTCCCCAAAGTGCTAGGTGCCATTGACTGCACCCATGTGGCACTACGTCCGCCCAGGGCATCTGAGCACATCTATAGGAACTGCAAGCACTGGCATTCCATCAATGTGCAGGTAGTATGTAATGCCAAGGGAATCATCACCTCAGTATATGCCAACTATCCAGGGTCCACCCACGACAGCTTCATTTATCGAATGTCTACCCTAAGCCGGGACCTAGAAGCTGGGCGGCATGGCGATACATGGCTGCTTGGTGAGTATGAATGCCACTCCACATGCATGCATGTCAGATGCAGAGTTATGTCACTACCCCACTAATGATACCCATCACCTCCTCACCAGGGGACAGTGCCTACCCTCTGAGCACCCACATGATGACGGCAATTCGGAACCCCATCACGCCTCCCGAGGTAAGATACAACACAGCGCATATTGCAACCCGGGGCATGGTGGAGCGCACATTCGGAGTGCTCAAGTCACGCTTTCGCTCCCTTGACCGTTCTGGCGGGCAGCTGTTATATGCGCCCCCAGTAGTGTGCAGGATCATAGTGGCAGCATGCGTCCTGCACAATGTTGAAACACGCCGGGGCCTCGCTGTGGACATGGTGGTGCCCCCGCATGGGAGGGGAAAGGGCACGGGGTGAGGCAGCCCGTACGCAGCTTGTGGCTAATTACTTCACATAGAAATCACGCCCCTGTGGAGTGCACACAGCCCTGGCACATACCATCTGATAAGCAATGATGACTCAACCTGACAACTATGACGAAAAAAGGGACAGTCAACTGTCAGAACCATAGCAGCCTGAGATTGTTCATGTGGAAGTCTCACAATGTGTGCATCCCTACCTACACAAACACCACCAATGCAGTGTCATCAAAAGACACACTTCCATGCAGCAGAATTGAATACCCACTTGCAAAATACTACATGAGAATTGTGCCATATCACCCAACCCCTCCCCGGCACGGCCACACAACACACCATGGCATGTCATGCAATGTGAGAGCAAACAAATTAATCCCTACAACATGCCCCAAGTGTCACCGACTACAGTGTCCCTAATGGAAACTGGCCACACATGAAATGTTCACAGTAATGCAGGACCAACAACACACATTACCAAATACTTACTAAGAATACCAATCACCTACACAACCTCCAACCTACCATAAACAAGACAGTACAGACTTAAAAAATTGGTAACCTCACTACCTGATAATGCCAGCACTTTGAACACTTCCAAGTATACAGTGTTAGCACCACGCAAGAGTGTAGGTGCACTGCTTACAACATGGACTCCAGTTCCAAAGTAGACCGCCTTGTGAAGACATGAGAAATGGACCTGCAAATTAGGAGGATGAGATGGATGCAGAGGCACATATCAATACACCATGCAGTGTACAATACAACAACAATATGCACTAGGAATGTATACACAGTATTGACTACAGACTGCCCACACATCAAATGGAAGTCCAACGTCACCGTGTACGTCAATGTCACTTGGGCACACCCTTTGCAAGCCCATGGAAACGGGAAGCAGGAGGGGTGTGTGTCACACAAACCCAAGCATCTGACCCAAATTCAGGACAAGCCTGCATGTGCCCAGCCACAATACAGCGTATGCCCACGGGAGCCACACAAGGCAACACACTGTCCAAAAAACAAAAATTAAAAAAAAAATAAAAAAACAAAAATCAAAAATGGCCATTAATGGGCCCGGGGGGGTGGGGGAGGCCACCCAGGAGGTCCGAGGACAGGGTGCACACCAAAACCCACCTGTGTGGATCTTGCGGAAAAAAACCACCTACATGGGCTCATGGCCTGCACGGCTACCCTATTGCGAGAGAATCACTGCTGTCGCTCTCCCCAGACTCTGCAGCTGCCTCAGGAGGTGGTGGCACTATGGGAGGCAGCCCACGCAAAGCCCTAGTCTGGTCCTCCATGGCAGCAAGCATGCGGGTCTGGAAGGTCTGGTTCTGGAGGATAATCATGCAGAGGTCCCCATGCAATAACTCACGGGATGACCGGACCTCCTCACGAGTTGCCTGCATCTCAGCTGAGAGCGTATGTGTGAGACTCTCCAGCTGCTGTTCTGTCCTTGTGTTTGTTGAAGCCTCAAGCTCAACAAGAGTCGTCCTGAGGTGACGGAGTTCCACCCTCAGGGCTTCCCTGTGGCCCTGGGACTCTATGGAAATGGCTTCCCGCAGAGTCGCCAGTGCCGCCTGCCTGTCCCTGTCGGACGCCAACATGTCCTCCCTGTGTGACTGGCAGATGGAGTCTGTTGCCTGCTGTAGTCGCTCCATCAGCCTTTCTGGTGGGACAATGGAAGTGGACACCCTATCCATGGCCTGAGCTATCATCTCTGATGATGCTGCCTGTTGGGTTGCCATACCATATATGGATTGCTCCCATGCGGTATTGCCAGGTGGTGTACGGCTACCACGTCGGCGGGCACCACACCTGTCTGGGGCAAGGCAAACTGCGCCTTGCTGTGCCGGCACTGCCTGAGGCTGCAGGACTGCATTCCCCCTCTGATCTGCTGGCCCAGGAACAGGATCAGATGTTGCGGAGTGTGACCCTGCATCCGTAACCACCAAAGGCATACCTGCCAACACTGACATCCCCATTGAGGGTTCTACCCCTGGTGCATGTGGGTCGGACAGAACAGAATCCCTCTCAGGAACACTCACCTGCGACGCCACATAGGTCTTATCATCCGAATCGACACCTGAATACAGCTCGGGGGAGGTGCACCCAGAGACACCCCTTGAGAGCACGACCTGCAGCAGTTGTGGGTTCTCACCCACCACCACACCACGTCCCTCACTGGTGGTCGGTCGGCCCTGAGACCCCTCCTGGGTCTGCACCATCTCCACAACCCCAGCAGTATCAAGTGCGTCATCCCCTGCAAAGACATAAAAGAAAAGAAATAGAAACAGGCATTAGCACTGTGGCACACAATTAGGGCTGAGAAGCTACAGAACCAGTACTTGATTGACACATGTCCCACATGACTAAAACCCTCCCATGCATGCACCGTCACTGCGTTTGAAGGGGAGGCAGATGGCTCATATTGATGACACCAAGATGGAAGATCAACACATTTGCTGCATGCTGCCTAGCAGTGGCATCACACATTGGCCTGTGATTGGCAGGTCAAATACACATGCCATCACACAGATGGCATGTACCCTAGCCATAAAGTGAAGAGGGAGATGAGGGCATCAATTGTTCATTCAGTCTAGTTTGTTCATGAAATTGCTTTTTTAATTGAAATGGTTCAAATGTTTAACCTGGAGCTGCCAGTCCAAAATGGTCCTATAGCACAGGGACATGTCTAAACAAATGATATCCAGGAAACAAAGTAAGTCCACTGTACCATAGCCATGTCAGACATGTGACAATAGGACTGAGAAATGCCTAGTAAAAGTGGTGGAATGCAAACAATCTGCCTGAATAAACAGAGAAAAATAAGCAACAATGTTGTGGCAAGATGACACTTCAAGGGCAACTGGCGTGGTGTTGGGCTGGATGTCTACTGTTGGCAGAAGGGATACTGCTATACCCAAATGCTGGTGTGCAGAATGTATTGGATGAGGCACATGGGTGACCCAAACCACTCAGGCACACACACCCTCACCTGGCACCCAAACAGAAGCCCTCACACGCACACCATGCACATGGATGACACACGCATGCATGTGCACTCAGCGGACAATGCCTCGTAATCTGCCAGTTCTCCCACTCCTTGGATCTGTTCCTCCGTGACGTAGGTCCCAGAAACATGCTCATGTGGAGTGAGTTCTATGTCCTCTGCTGGAGACCCACCTCCAGTCACTAGAGTAGCGGCATGACTTGAGGCCAGCTTATTCTTTGCCCTGCGCTTCAGGTCATTCCAGCGCTTGTAGCATTCAGTAGCTGTGTGCCTCATGATTCCAAGGGCACTTATGATGTCCGCGATGGTCTGCCAGTGTGCCAGATGTTGTGCAGGTGTGGTCTTGGATCCTGCAACAATCACCATTTTGCGGTCATGTGCGGACACATACTCAACAAGTGCATTCAGTTCGGCCTCATTGAAGCTGGGCTTCCTTGACGGGCCGGACTGTGTAGCCGTGTCTGGGGCATCAGCCTCTACTGGACGAGCACTCTTCCTCTTCCGCTTGGAAGGCGGTGGGGATCCTGAGTGTCCTATGCCACTCTGGACACTAGGGGCAGGAGCCTCGGTGGGCTCTGTACTAGGAGTGTGGGATTGCACACTCAGCATGGGAATTGGTGCAGGCATTAGCTCAAGTGTGAGGGGGAATGTCAGCAGGATGGACTTGGACTGACACTGTCCTGGCTGGGTGTGTGAGAGGTGGGGTGGATGGAGCAGCAGCTGCCACTGCAGCCTCCCCACCCTGTCTACTCGGGGCAGCAGATGACCTAGCTGCCCCTGATCCACGTGGCCTGATGACACCAACGTGCACCGGCGCACGTGGCCTAGACCTGCTGACCTGGAAGTCAGCCATGGAGTCACCCTGTGCCAGGTCTGGTGCCACAGTGGGCTGGTCCAACAAGGGCTGAGCATGGATGATGTCAGCCACGTTACCCTCAACCAGGGGGACGGGGAGCATGGGTGTCCCTGACTGGTCCTCCACACATGGGGGCTAGGGGCACCCTGCAAGTCACGGCCACGTCCCCTACCGGAACCACCACAACCACCACTTGGGGCTCGGCCACCTTTGCCACCCTTACGGCTTGTTCGTCTCCCAGCCATGGCACTGATGTTATTGTGCGTATGGGGGTTGCTGTGAACTATTGTCCTGGGCAATTGGGGGTCAAAGGGGTTGGGTACCAGATGGTAATCGTACCCTAGTGCTCTAGCAAGGCTGTATATCACCCCTGGGGAAAGATGATGGGTCACGCAACGCACAGGCACCCCAAAAAAGGGAAGTAAGGTGCACGCAACCCCTCCTAGACCACGTGTGTGGAAAAATAAACCTGCACTACGCTGTGGCACCCAGAAACACAAGAATGAACGTATGCGTGTCACATGCAGCCTAGAATTACCTCTGAAGGGGTACGCGACACACGGGGCAAGCACAGATGTTAAATACGTGTGCGACTCACCGTCTGCCAGGAATAAAAGACTAAAAAAGACTTGCGTGTGCGCGTTGGCAACACCCCCGCTAAAAGAAGAATTGTACGCTGTCTGAGGAGACAGGAAAACAGTAGAAGGGAACGCTGTTTGAGGAAACAGGCCCAGGAAAAAGAGGAAAAGAGAAAAAGCTGTCAGAGGTAACAGGGAGTACGAACTTGAAACGCGGTGAAGTAAATCGCGTGTGAACCGACAAGAAGTACAGATTTCACCCACTCGCTCTCCAAGAAAAGCACGTACAAGGAAATGGTGTTCTACACGTACCTTTTATACACACGTCACAGACGCGCATACGCGCTGAGGCCATTTCCCCCAATTACACGCTTTGACACTCGGACGTGTATTTTTTTTTAACACGCGCCATTCTCAACGGCCATGCACGTGACGTCATAGACGCGACTGGGGGCCTTTGGGCCAATGAATTAACGTATGTGTGCTGACACGCTTACGCACTAAGGGCCTTTCTTCGAATTACACGCAGACGTGCTGGATTTTCACGTGCCAAATCACTCCGTATCAAGCTGGCCACGCGTAAGCACACGGAAGACCACGCTCCTGCCCAGAAGGCCGAATGACTGCCCCCCAGAGTCCCGAGCACGCTCCCACTTGTCATCTGCTGCTGCCTGACTGCCTGCTGCCCACGTGTCCTGTCATTTGCTGCCTGCACATCAGCCAGGGGTGCTGTTGCTGTGACCACCCCTGCTGGAACCGAAGACTCCCGACTGGGATACCATCGCTCCACAGCCCAGCCCCAGGAGCCAGTTGCCCACCCACTCCTCCCTCTGGGGTTGCCATGTCGGGCACTGCAACATCTGGCACCAGTGGCAACCCCCGGCCAGAGAGGCAGAGGGGCACCAGCTTCACTCCCACCGAAGTTGGTGTCCTGGTGGAGCATGTCCTGGGGCAGTATGATGCCCTCTTTGGAAGGTTGTGTGCCGAAAAGGAAGGACGGACTCGGATCTGGATGGACATCGTGACTGCCATCAACGCGGAGGGGGTGGCAGTCCGACTATTCCATCATGTGAAGAAGCGCTGGGAGGACTTCAGGTCCAGGACCCTCAAGAAGGCCCGGCGCCTCCTGAAAGCAGCGGATGCTAAGGGGCCACTTGTCGGAAGATCAGATGAGGGTCCTGGAACGCATATCCCCAGCGCTCCATGTCCAGGTCCTTGGGAGACAGACCCGTCTGGAGTCGAGCGGTAAGTGTACATGCATACTGATTGTAAGCTGTGTGTGTGGTGGTGTGGCCAAGTATGGGGGGGTACAGGGCCGTGAGGCTGACACATGCGAGGGCTCTCATGTGTGACACATGGATGGTGCTTGTGTGTGTAGGCTTGCATGGCAAAGGATGTGGAAGAATGATTGGCAGGTGTGACATGGATGCCGATCTGAACACTGCAACAGTTGGCGGAGGTGTACACATGCATGCAAGTGTGGTGGTGTGTGTGCATTTGTAGTGCACTCCCTGTGTCGCATGTGATGTCTGGCTCACCTTTGCCTGCTCATGCTGTTGTATGTGTATGAATGGTGCTGGCTGTTGCGATATGGCTGTGGTATAGCTCATGTGTGCAAGTTAAAATGATATGTGTGTTGGGGATTGTGATGCCATGTCTGAGGTTTGCCAATGCCACTCATGTACAACTGTCATGTGTTTATGAGTCCATTATACAGTGCCCTGATGCCTGTGTTTTATTTCTCCCTGTCTGCAGCGTCAACTGATGAAGAGGGCGGAGAAGGTGCTGTGGAGCACAGCGGCAGGGCTCGCACCACCAGCCGGAGACGCAAGGCCCGGCTCCCCTCCCAGATTGTGATCTTGTTGGGGAGTGAGGAGTCCGGTGCCGCGTCCGAGGCCGCAGCTGCCGAGGGGAGGTCCAGGAGGCGGAGGTTGGAGTTGGACTCCTCAGCAGCAGAAGGGGCAGCTGGGACCCCACAGGGCACAACGGAGGAAGATGGCACGGAGTCATCCAGGTTGGTGGGGGGTTTGGTGGAGGAGGAGGCCGTGCAAGCAACAGAGGCAGGTCTGGAGGTGGGGATTCCACTGGTGCTAGTGGTGCAGTGCAGGACCAGGGACAGTTGGCAGCACAGGCCGCCGCGGAGGTGCCTGTGTGCAATCCTGTCCCTGCTCCTGTCACTGCATCATCTTGCACCAGCAGGGATGCCTACCTCCAGACCCGTTCTCAGGGAGGGGATTGGCTTACACCAACTGGCCTTCCTCTCTCTGCGGATGTGGCTATCCTGCAACAGGTTGAGCCTGTCCAGGGTGGGGTGGCGTTGCGTCAACGGGCCATGCGAGCTGACCTGCAGTCTTTCCATGATGAGACTGCACGTCTTCTCGCATGGCTCGTTGACCGCATTGACCCACTGGGACAGCTCACCATGGCCAGATTCCTCCGTTTCCTGGATCTTGTCCCGACCCCCTCCTCAACGGAACCCCCTATGCCCCAGTCGTCCTCCATGCCATCTTCCCACACATGTATCATATGGGTGCCCTGTGGAGCTGCCTCTGACCGTGCGGCCAGGCTGGTGGACAACAGATCCTGCCAGTCGGGAGTCGGACGTCCAGCAGGGGTGACCACATCAACAACTGCACCCCAGCTGGAGGAGGATGTGCAGGCACCATCGGACAGGGCACATGGACAGCAGCAGCAGCAGGAGGCTGTAGGTGGGAGCCACGATGGCTCGGGGCCTTCGACATCGGAGGGGCAGGCATCGGCCGTGGGGCAGGAGGACCCACGACGGGAAGTGTCTTCCGTGTGGCAGCGGATGGGCCACGCCATTGATGCGGAGCGGCAGCCATCAGAAGAGGCACGGCTCACGATGGTCAGGGCGGAGAACTCCATGCGGAGGGCCCCGAGGCGGGCCGAGTGCCTCGAGGCAATCCGCAGGGAGTTAGAGGAGAACATGTCCTCGTCCCTGCGGACCCTCTGGGCCATGGAACAGGACCGCCTCCGGGACATTGAGCAGGAGTTCGATGATGCCCTGGCCCGCAACATCCAGAAGTGAGCCGTTGGACTAGCCCGCTGCCATTGTATATAGTTAATTAGTGTTAGGTTTTATTTTTTTGTTTTAATTTGGGGAGCTTGGACTATGCCCCACTTTTTTGTATATAGTTATTAGTTAGGTGGGTTTTATTGTAGGTTTCATTTACTTCGCTGGGATCATGGACCCTGGATTTGCTCTTTGTACATAGTTTGACAGTGGATTTGTGGCCTTCATCTTTTATTATTTTTTCACCATGGAGCAATGGATTTTTCTTTACTTTCCCTTTGGATTTGCTTTGTTGGACGGTGACTTTGGACACAATTTCATTACGGTTATTTTGGATTCCCATTTTCATTATTTATCATTTTGGTGGACATGCTGCATTTTGATATTTGTTGCATTATTGTTTCTTTTGATTTAATTTACTTCATTTACACTTTAATACATTTTTGTTTCTTACTTCAATGTGTGGACTTCTCTCATTGGTTTCATGCCTGCCACAATGTGGGTTTTCACAGTCATGTGTTGCCGTTGTGTGGGTCTGACGGACTTGTACTCATGCGCATACTGCTTATTTGTTTTCTATCATGTAATGGGTATTTCAATTTTGAATGGATGGAAAGCTTGGTTGGGTGTTTGGACTGAGGTGGCATGGGGTGTGATTTGGGTGGGCATAGGAGCCTGGGATCTGGATTGTGATGACGTGTTGGCTGGGGGACATGTGTGGGGGGCCTGCTGGCAGGTGCCCCGCACTGCTGGGGGGTGGGGGTGCTGGGAGACATGAGTTGGACATGAGTGGGGGCCTGGTGGAGGGTGCCCCTGACTGGTGGGGGGTGGTGGTGCAGGGGGACATGAGTGGGGGCCTGGTGGAGGGTGCCCCTGACTGGTGGGGGTGCAGGGGGACATGAGTGGGGGCCTGGTGGAGGGTGTCCCTGACTGCTGGGGGGTGGGAGTGCAGGGGGACATGAGTGGGGGCCTGGTGGAGGGTGCCCCTAGATGCTGGGGGGTGGGGGTGCAGGGGGACATGAGTGGGGCCTGGTGGAGGGAGCCCTGCACTGCTGGGCGGTGTGGGTGCTGGGAGACATTAGTTGGACATGAGTGGGGGCCTGGTGGAGGGTGCCCTGCACTGCTGGGGGTGGGAGTGCAGGGGGACATGAGTGAGGGCCTGGTGGAGGGTGCCCTGCACTGCTGGGGGGTTTGGGTGCTGGGAGACATGAGTTGGACATGAGTGGGGGCCTGGCGGAGGGTGCCCCTGGCTGCTGGGTGGTGCGGGTGCAGGGGTCATGAGTGGGGGCCTGGTGGAGGGTGCCCTGCACTGCTGGGGGGTGGGGGTGCAGTTGGACATGATTGGGGGCCTGGTGGAGGGTGCCCTGCACTGCTGGGGGGTGGGGGTGCTGGGAGACATGAGTTGGACATGAGTGGGGGCCTGGTGGAGGGTGCACCACAGTGCTGGGGGGTGCGGGTGCAGGGGGACATGAGTGGGTGCCTGGTGGAGGGTGCCCATGGCTGCTGGTGGGTGGGAGTGCAGGGGGACATGAGCGGGGGCCTGGTGGAGGGTGCCCTGCACTGCTGGGGGGTGGGAGTGCAGGGGGACATGAGTGGGGGCCTGGTGGAGGGTGCCCCTGGATGCTGGGGGGTGGGGGTGCAGGGGGACATGAGTGGGGGCCTGGTGGAGGGTGCCCTGCACTGCTGGGGGTGGGAGTGCAGGGGGACATGAGTGGGGGCCTGGTGAAGGATGCCCCTGGATGCTGGGGGGTGGGGGTGCAGGGGGACATGGGTGAGGGCCTGGTGGAGGGTGCCCTGCACTGCTGGGGGGTGGGGGTGCTGGGAGACATGAATTGGACATGAGTGGGGGCCTGGTGGAGGGTGCCCCTGGCGGCTGGGTGTTGGGGGTGCAGGGGGACATGAGTGGGGGCCTGGTGGAGGGTGCCCTGCACTGCTGGGGGGTGGGGGTGCTGGGAGACATGAGTTGACAATGAGTGGGGGCCTGGTGGAGGGTGCACCACAGTGCTGGGGCGTGGGGGTGCAGGGAGACATGAGTGGGGGCCTGGTGGAGGGTTCCCCTGGCTACTGGTGGGTGGGGGTGCAGGGGGACATGAGTGGGGGCCTGGTGGAGGGTGCCATGCACTGCTGGGGGGAGGGGGTGCAGGGGGACATAAGTGGGGGCCTGGTGGAGGGTGCCCTGCACTGCTGGGGGTTGGGGGTGCTGGGAGACATGAGTTGGACACGAGTGGGGGCCTGGTGGAGGGTGAACCACAGTGCAGGGGGGTGGGGGAGCAGGGGGACATGAGTGGGGGCCTGGTGGAGGGTGCCCTGCACTGCTGGGGGGTGGGGGTGCTGGGAGACATGAGTTGGACATGAGTGGGGGCCTGGTGGAGGGTGCCCCTGGCTGCTGGGGGGTGGGGGTGCAGGGGGACATGAGTAGGGGCCTGGTGGAGGGTTCCCTGCACTGCTGGGGGTTGGGGGTGCTGGAAGACATGAGTTGGACATGAGTGGGGGCCTGGTGGAGGGTGCACCCCAGTGGTGGGGGTGGGGTTGCAGGGGGACATGAGTGGGGGCCTGGTGGAGGGTGCCCCTGGCTGCTGGTGGGTGGGGGTGTAGGGGGACATGAGTGAGGGCCTGGTGGAGGGTGCCCTGCACTGTTGGGGGGTGGGGGTGCTGGGAGACATGAGTTGGACATGAGTGGGGGCCTGGTAGAGGGTGCCCTGCACTGTTGGGGGGTGGGGTGCTGGGAAACATGAGTTGGACATGAGTGGGGGCCTGGTGGAGGGTGCCCCTGGCTGCTGGGGGGTGGGGGTGCAGGGGGAAATGAGTGGGGGCCTGGTGGAGGGTGCCCTGCACTGCTGGGGGTGGGGGTGCTGGGAGACATGAGTTGGACATGAGTGGGGGCCTGGTGGAGGATGCCCCTGGCTGCTGGGGGATGGGGGTGCAGGGGGACATGAGTGGGGGCCTGGTGGAGGGTGCCCTGCACTGCTGGGGGGTGGAGGTGCTGGGAGACATGAACTGGACATGAGTGGGGGCCTGGTGGAGCGTGCCCCTGACTGCTGGGGGGTGTGGGTGCAGGGGGACATGAGTGGGGGCCTGGTGGAGGGTGCCCTGCACTGCTGGGGGGTGGGAGTGCAGGGGGACATGAGTGGGGGCCTGGTGGAGGGTGCCCCTGGATGCTGGGGAGTGGGGGTGCAGGGGGACATGAGTGGGGGCCTAGCGGAGGGTGCCCTGCACTGCTGGGGGGTGGGGGTGCTGGGAGACATGAGTTGGACATGAGTGGGGGCCTGGTGGAGTGTGCCCTGCACTGCTGGGGGGTGGGAGTGCTGGGAGACATGAGTTGGACATGAGTGGGGGCCTGGTGGAGGGTGCCCCTGGCTGCTGGGGGGTGGGGTGCAGGGGGACATGAGTGGGGGCCTGGTGGAGGGTACCCTGCACTGCTGGAGGGTGGGGGTGCAGGGGGACATGAGTGGGGGCCTGGTGGAGGGTGCCCTGCACTGCTGGGGGGTGGGGTTGCTGGGAGACATGAGTTGGACATGAGTGGGGGCCTGGTGGAGGGTGCACCACAGTGCTGGGGGGTGGGGGTGCAGGGGGACATGAGTGGGGGCCTGGTGGAGGGTGCCCCTGGCTGCTGGTGGGTGGGGGTGCAGGGGGACATGAGTGGGGGCCTGGTGGAGGGTGCCCTGCACTGCTGGGGGGTGGGAGTGCCGGG
This sequence comes from Ambystoma mexicanum, assembly GCF_040938575.1. NCBI lineage: Eukaryota > Metazoa > Chordata > Amphibia > Caudata > Ambystomatidae > Ambystoma > Ambystoma mexicanum. The sequence goes on along the minus strand of NC_090935.1, from coordinate 835,541,991 downwards.
GGACATGAGTGGGGGCCTGGTGGAGGGTTCCCCTGGATGCTGGGGGGTGGGGGTGCAGGGGGACATGAGTGGGGGCCTGGTGGAGGGTGTCCCTGACTGCTGGGGGGTGGGAGTGCAGGGGGACATGAGTGGGGGCCTGGTGGAGGGTGCCCCTGGATGCTGGGGGGTGGGGGTGCAGGGGGACATGAGTGGGAGCCTGGTGGAGGGTGCCCTGCACTGCTGGGGGGTGGGGGTGCTGGGATACATGAGTTGGACATGAGTGGGGGCCTGGTGGAGGGTGCCTCTGACTGCTGGGGGGTGAGGGTGCAGGGGGACATGAGTGGGGGCCTGGTGGAGGGTGCCCTGCACTGCTCGGGGTGGGGGTGCTGGGAGAGATGAGTTGGACATGAGTGGGGGCCTGGTGGAGGGTGCCCCCGACTGGTGGGGGGTGGGGGTGCAGGGGACATGAGTGGGGGCCTGGTGGAGGGTGCCTCTGATTGGTGGGGGTGCAGGGGGACATGAGTGGGGGCCTGGTGGAGGGTGCCCCTGACTGGTGGGGGTGGGGGTGCAGGGGGACATGAGTGGTGGCCTGGTGGAGGGTGCCCCTGACTGCTGGGGGGTGTGGGTGCAGGGGGACATGAGTGGGGGCCTGGTGGAGATTGCCCCTGACTGGTGGGGGTTGGGGGTGCAGGGGGACATGAGTGGGGGCCTGGTGGAGGGTGCCCCTGACTGGTGGGGGGTGGGGGTGCAGGGGGACATGAGTGGGGGCCTGGTGGAGGGTGCCCCTGACTGCTGGGGGGTGGGGGTGCAGGGAGACATGAGTTGGACATGAGTGGGGGCCTGGTGGAGGGTGCCCTGCACTGCTGGGAGGTGGGGGTGCTGGGAGACATGAGTTGGACATGAGTGGGGGCCTGGTGGAGGGTACCCCTGGCTGCTGGGGGGTGGGAGTGCAGGCGGACATGAGTGGGGGCCTGGTGGGGGGTGCCCTGCACTGCTGGGGGGTGGGGGTGCTGGGAGACATGAGTTGGACATGAGTGGGGGCCTGGTGGAGGGTGCCCCTGGCTGCTGGGGGGTGGGGGTGCAGGGGGACATGAGTGGAGGCCTGGTGGAGGGTTCCCTGCACTGCTGGGGGGTGGGGGTATTGGGAGACATGAGTTGGACATGAGTGGGGACCTGTTGGAGGGTGCACCACCGTGCTGGGGGGTGGGGGTGCAGGGGGACATGAGTGGGGGCCTGGTGGAGGGTGCCCCCGGCTGCTGGTGGGTGGGGGTGCAAGGGGACATGAGTGGGGGCCTGGTGGAGGGTGCCCTGCACTGCTGGGGGGTGGGGTGCTGGGAGACATGAGTTGGACATGAGTGGGGGCCTGGTGGAGGGTGCCTTGCACTGCTGGGGGTTGGGGGTGCTGGGAGACATGAGTTGGACATAAGTGGGGGCCTGGTGGAGGGTGCCCCTGGCTGCTTCGGGGTGGGGGTGCAGGGGGAAATGAGTGGGGGCCTGGTGGAGGGTGCCCTGCACTGCTGGGTGGTGGGGGTGCTGGGAGACATGAGTTGGACATGAGTGGGGGCCTGGTGGAGGATGCCCCTGGCTGCTGGGGGGTGGGGGTGCAGGGGGACATGAGTGAGGGCCTGGTGGAGGGTGCCATGCACTGCTGGGGCGTGGGGATGTTGGGAGACATGAGTTGGACATGAGTGGGGGCTTGATGGAGGGTGCACCACAGTGCCTGGGGTTGGGGGTTCAGGGAGACATGAGTGGGGGCCTGGTGGAGGGTGCCCTGCACTGCTGGGGGGTGGGAGTGCAGGGGGACATGAGTGGGGGCCTGGTGGAGGGTGCCCCTGGATGCTGGGGGGTGGGGGTGCAGGGGGACATGAGTGGGGCCTGGCGGAGGGTGCCCCTGGCTGCTGGGGGGTGGGGGTGCAGGGGGACATGAGTGGGGGCCTGGTGGAGAGTGCCCTGCACGGCTGGGGGGTGGGGGTGCTGGGAGACATGAGTTGGACATGAGTGGGGGCCTGGTGGAGGGTGCCCTGCACTGCTGGGGGGTGGGAGTGCAGGGGGACATGAGTGGGGGCCTGGTGGAGGGTGCCCCTGGATGCTTGGGGTTGGGGGTGCAGGGGGGACATGAGTGGGGGCCTGGTGGAGGGTGCCCTGCACTGCTGGGGGGTGGGTGCTGGGAGACATGAGTTGGACATGAGTGGGGGCCTGTTGGAGGGTGCCCTGCACTGCTGGGGGGTGGGAGTGCAGGGAGACATGAGTTGAACATGAGTGGGGGCCTGGTGGAGGGTGCCCCTGGCTGCTGGGGGGTGGGGTGGCAGGGGGACATGAGTGGGGGCCTGGTGGAGGGTGCCCTGCACTGCTGGGGGGTGGGGGTGCTGGGATATATGTGTTGGACATGAGTGGGGGGCCTGGTGGAGCGTGCCCCTGACTGCTGCGGGGTGTGGGTGAAGGGGGACATGAGTGGGGGCCTGGTGGAGGGTGCCCTGCACTGCTGGGGGGGTGGGAGTGCAGGGGGACATGAGTGGGGGCCTGGTGGAGGGTGCCCCTGGATGCTGGGGGGTGGGGGTGCAGGGGGACATGAGTGGGGGCCTGGTGGAGGGTGCCCTGCACTGCTGGGGGTTGGGGGTGCTGGGAGACATGAGTTGGACATGAGTGGGGGCCTGGTGGAGGGTGCCCTGCACTGCTGGGGGGTGGGAGTGCTGGAGACATGAGTTGGACATGAGTGGGGGCCTGGTGGAGGGTGCCCCTGGCTGCTGGGGGGTGGGGGTGCAGGGGGACATGAGTGGGGGCCTGGTGGAGGGTGCCCTGCACTGCTGGGGGGTGGGGGTGCAGGGGGACATGAGTGGGGTCCTGGTGGAGGGTGCCCTGCACTGCTAGGGGGTGGGGGTGCTGGGAGACATGAGTTGGACATGAGTGGGGGCCTGGTGGAGGGTGCACCACAGTGCTGGGGGGTGGGGGTGCAGGGGGACATGAGTGGGGGCCTGGTGGAGGGTGCCCCTGGCTGCTGGTGGGTGGGGGTGCAGGGGGACATGAGTGGGGGCCTGGTGGAGGGTGCCCTGCACTGCTGGGGGGTGGGAGTGCAGGGGGACATGAGTGGGGGTCTGGTGGAGGGTGCCCCTGGGTGCTGGGGGGTGGGGGTGCAGGGGGACTTGAGTGGGGGCCTGGTGGAGGGTGCACCACAGTGCTGAGGGGTGGGGGTGCAGGGGGACATGAGTGGGGTCCTGGTGGAGGGTGCCCTGCACTGCTAGGGGGTGGGGGTGCTGGGAGACATGAGTTGGACATGAGTGGGGGCCTGGTGGAGGGTGCCCTGCACTGCTGGGGGGTGGGAGTGCAGGGAGACATGAGTGGGGGTCTGGTGGAGGGTGCCCCTGGGTGCTGGGGGGTGGGGGTGCAGGGGGATATGAGTGGGGGCCTGATGGAGGGAGCCCTGCACTGCTGGGGGGTGGGGGTGCTGGGAGACATGAGTTGGACATGAGTGGGGGCCTGGCGGAGGGTGCCCTTGGCTGCTGGGGGGTGGGGGTGCTGGGGGACATGAGTGGGGGCCTGGTGGAGGGTGCCCTGCACTGCTGGGGGTTGGGGGTGCTGGGAGACATGAATTGGACATGAGTGGGGGCCTGATGGATGGTGCACCACAGTGCTGGGGGGTGGGGGTGCAGGGGGACATGAGTGGGGGCCTGGTGGAGGGTGCCCCTGGCTGCTGGTGGGTGGGGGTGCAGGGGGACAAGAGTGGGGGCCTGGTGGAGGGTGCCCTGCACTGCTGGGGGGTGGGAGTGCAGGGGGACATGAGTGGGGGTCTGGTGGAGGGTGCCCCTGGGTGCTGGGGGGTGGGGGTGCAGGGGGACTTGAGTGGGGGCCTGGTGGAGGGTGCCCTGCACTGCTGGGGGGTGGATGTGCTGGGAGACATGAGTTGGACATGAGTGGGGGCCTAGTGGAGGGTGCCCTGCACTGCTGGGGGGTGGGAGTGCTGGGAGGCATGAGTTGGACATGAGTGGGGGCCTGGTGAAGGGTGCCCCTGGCTGCTGGGGGGTTGGGGTGCAGGGGGACATGAGTGGGGGCCTGGTGGAGGGTGCCCTGCACTGCTGGGGGGTGGGGGTGCTGGGAGACATGAGTTGGACATGAGTGGGGGCCTGGTGGAGGATGCCCCTGGCTGCTGGGGGGTGGGGGTGCAGGGGGACATGAGTGGGGGCCTGGTGGAGGGTGCCCTGCACTGCTGGGGGGTGGGTGTGCTGGGAGACATGAGTTGGACATGAGTGGGGGCCTAGTGGAGGGTGCCCTGCACTGCTGGGGGGTGGGAGTGCTGGGAGACATGAGTTGGACATGAGTGGGGGCCTGGTGAAGGGTGCCCCTGGCTGCTGGGGGGTTGGGGTGCAGGGGGACATGAGTGGGGGCCTGGTGGAGGGTGCCCTGCACTGCTGGGGGGTGGGTGTGCTGGGAGACATGAGTTGGACATGAGTGGGGGCCTAGTGGAGGGTGCCCCTGACTGGTGGGGGGTGGGGGTGCAGGGGGACATGAGTGGGGGCCTGGTGGAGGGTGCCCCTGACTGGTGGGGGGTGGGGGTGCAGGGGGACATGAGTGGGGGCCTGGTGGAGGGTGCCCCTGACTGCTGGGGGGTGGAGGTGCAGGGGGACATGAGTGGGGGCCTGGTGGAGGGTGCCCTGCACTGCCGGGGGGTGGGAGTGCAGGGGGACATGAGTGGGGGCCTGGTGGAGGGTGCCCCTGGATGCTGGGGGGTGGGGGTGCAGGGGGATATGAGTGGGGGCCTGGTGGAGGGTGCCCTGCACTGCTGGGGGGTGGGGGTGCTGGGAGACATGAGTTGGACATGAGTGGGGGCCTGGTGGAGGGTGCCCCTGGCTGCTGGGGGGTGGGGGTGCAGGGGGACATGAGTGGGGGCCTGGTGGAGGGTGCCCTGCACTGCTGGGGGTTGGGGGTGCTGGGAAACATGAGTTGGACATGAGTGGGGGCCTGGTGGAGGGTGCACCACAGTGCTGGGGGGTGGGGGTGCAGGGGGACATGAGTGGGGGCCTGGTGGAGGGTGCCCCTGGCTGCTGGTGGGTGGGGGTGCAGGGGGACATGAGTGGGGGCCTGGTGGAGGGTGCCCTGCACTGCTGGGGGGTGGGAGTGCAGGGGGACATGAGTGGGGGTCTGGTGGAGGGTGCCCCTGGATGCTGGGGGGTGGGGGTGCAGGGGGACATGAGTGGGGGCCTGGTGGAGGGTGCCCTGCACTGATGGGGGGTGGGGGTGCTGGGAGACATGAGTTGGACATGAGTGGGGGCCTGGTGGAGGGTGCCCCTGGCTGCTGGGGGGTGGGGGTGCTGGGAGACATGAGTTGACAATGAGTGGGGGCCTGGTGGAGGGTGCACCACAGTGCTGGGGGTTGGGGGTGCAGGGGGACATGAGTGCGGGCCTGTTGGAGGGTGCCCCTGGCTGCTGGTGGGTGTGGGTGCAGGGGGACATGTCGGGGGGCCTGGTGGAGGGTGCCCTGCACTGCTGGGGGGTGGGGGTGCAGGGGGACATGAGTGGGGGTCTGGTGGAGGGTGCCCTGCACTGCTGGGGGGTGGGGGTGCTGGGAGACATGAGTTGGACATGAGTGGGGGCCTGGTGGAGGATGCCCCTGGCTGCTGGGGGGTGGGGGTGCAGGGGGACATGAGTGGGGCCCTGGTGGAGGGTGCCCTGCACTGCTGGGGGGTGGGTGTGCTGGGAGACATGAGTTGGACATGAGTGGGGGCCTAGTGGAGGGTGCCCTGCACTGCTGGGGGGTGGGAGTGCTGGGAGACATGAGTTGGACATGAGCGGTGGCCTGGTTAAGGGTGCCCCTGGCTGCTGGGGGGTTGGCGTGCAGGGGGACATGAGTGGGGGCCTGGTGGAGGGTGCCCTGCACTGCTGGGGGGTGGGGGTGCTGGGAGACATGAGTTGGACATGAGTGTGGGCCTGGTGGAGGGTGCCCCTGGCTGCTGGTGGGTGGGGGTGCAGGGGGACATGAGTGGGGGCCTGGTGGAGGGTGCCCTGCACTGCTGGGGGGTGGGAGTGCAGGGGGACATGAGTGGGGGCCTGGTGGAGGGTGCCCCTGGATGCTGGGGGGTGGCGGTGCAGGGGGACATGAGTGGGGGCCTGGTGGAGGGTGCCCTGCACTGCTGGGGGGTGGGAGTGCAGGGGGACATGAGTGGGGGCCTGGTGGAGGGTGCCCCTGGATGCTGGGGGGTGGGGGTGCAGGGGGACATGAGTGGGGGCCTGGTGGAGGGTGCCCTGCACTGATGGGGGGTGGGGGTGCTGGGAGACATGAGTTGGACATGAGTGGGGGCCTGGTGGAGGGTGCCCCTGGCTGCTGGGGGGTGGGGGTGCTGGGAGACATGAGTTGACAATGAGTGGGGGCCTGGTGGAGGGTGCACCACAGTGCTGGGGGTTGGGGGTGCAGGGGGACATGAGTGCGGGCCTGTTGGAGGGTGCCCCTGGCTGCTGGTGGGTGTGGGTGCAGGGGGACATGTCGGGGGCCTGGTGGAGGGTGCCCTGCACTGCTGGGGGGTGGGGGTGCAGGGGGACATGAGTGGGGGTCTGGTGGAGGGTGCCCCTGGATGCTGGGGGGTGGGGGTACAGGGGCACATGAGTGGGGCCTGGTGGAGGGTGCCCTGCAGTGCTGGGGGGTGGGTGTGCTGGGAGACATGAGTGGGGGCCTAGTGGAGGGTGCCCCTGCCTGGTGGGGGGTGGGGGTGCAGGGGGACATGAGTGGGGGCCTGGTGGAGGGTGCCCTGCACTGCCGGGGGGTGGGAGTGCAGGGGGACATGAGTGGGGGCCTGGTGGAGGGTGCCCCTGGATGCTGGGGGGTGGGGGTGCAGGGGGACATGAGTGGGGGCCTGGTGGAGGGTGCTCTGCATTGCTGGGGGGTGGGGGTGCTGGGAGACATGAGTTGGACATGAGTGGGGGCCCGGTCGAGGGTGCCCCTGGCTGCTGGGGGGTGGGGGTGCAGGGGGACATGAGTGGGGGCCTGGTGGAGGGTTCCCTGCACTGCTGGGGGGTGGGGGTGCTGGGAGACATGAGTTGGACATGAGTGGGGGCCTGGTGGAGGGTGCCCCTGGCTGCTGGGGGGTGGGGGTGGTGGGAGACATGAGTTGACAATGAGTGGGGGCCTGGTGGAGGGTGCACCACAGTGCTGGGGGGTGGGGGTGCAGGGGGACATGAGTGCGGGCCTGGTGGAGGGTGCCCCTGGCTGCTGGTGGGTGGGGATGCAGAGGGACATGTCGGGGGCCTTTTGGAGGGTGCCCTGCACTGCTGGGGGGTGGGGGTCCAGGGGGACATGAGTGGGGGCCTGGTGGAGGGTGCCCTGCACTGCTGGGGGTTGGGGGTGCAGGGGGACATGAGTTGGACATGAGTGGGGGACTGGTGGAGGGTGCACCACAGTGCTGGGGGGTGGGGGTGCAGGGGGACATGAGTGGGGGCCTGGTGGAGGGTGCCCCTGGCTGCTGGTGGGTGGGGGTGCAAGGGGACATGAGTGGGGGCCTGGTGGAGGGTGCCCTGCACTGCTGGGGGGTGGGTGTGCTGGGAGACATGAGTTGGACATGAGTGGGGGCCTAGTGGAGGGTGCCCCTGACTGGTGGGGGGTGGGGGTGCAGGGGGACATGAGTGGGGGCCTGGTGGAGGGTGCCCCTGACTGGTGGTGGGTGGGGGTGCAGGGGGACATGAGTGGGGGCCTGGTGGAGGGTGCCCCTGACTGCTGGGGGGTGGAGGTGCAGGGGGACATGAGTGGGGGCCTGGTGGAGGGTGCCCTGCACTGCCGGGGGGTGGGAGTGCAGGGGGACATGAGTGGGGGCCTGGTGGAGGGTGCCCCTGGATGCTGGGGGGTGGGGGTGCAGGGGGATATGAGTGGGGGCCTGGTGGAGGGTGCCCTGCACTGCTGGGGGTGGGGGTGCTGGGAGACATGAGTTGGACATGAGTGGGGGCCTGGTGGAGGGTGCCCCTGGCTGCTGGGGGGTGGGGGTGCAGGGGACATGAGTGGGGGCCTGGTGGAGGGTGCCCTGCACTGCTGGGGGGTAGAGGTGCTGGGAGACATGAGTTGGACATGAGTGGGGGCCTGGTGGAGGGTGCACCACAGTGCTGGGGGGTGGGGGTGCAGGGGGACATGAGTGGGGGCCTGGTGGAGGGTGCCCCTGGCTGCTGGTATGTGGGGGTGCAGGGGGACATGAGTGGGGGCCTGGTGGAGGGTGCCCTGCACTGCTGGGGGGTGTGGGTGCAGGGGGACATGAGTGGGGGCCTGGTGGAGGGTGCCCTGCACTGCTGGGGGGTGGGGGTGCTGGGAGACATGAGTTGGACATGAGTGGGGGCCTGGTGGAGGGTGCACCACAGTGCTGGGTGGTGGGAGTGCAGGGGGACATGAGTGGGGGCCTGGTGGAGGGTGCCCCTGACTGCTGGTGGGTGGGGGTGCAGGGGGACATGAGTGGGGGCCTGGTGGAGGGTGCCCCTGGCTACTGGTGGATAGGGGTGCAGGGGGACATGAGTGGGGGCCTGGTGGAGGGTGCCCTGCACTGCTGGGGGGTGGGGGTGCTGGGAGACATGAGTTGGACATGAGTGGGGGCCTGGTGGAGGGTGCACCACAGTGCTGGGTGGTGGGAGTGCAGGGGGACATGAGTGGGGCCTGGTGGAGGGTGCCCCTGACTGCTGGTGGGTGGGGGTGCAGGGGGACATGAGTGGGGGCCTGGTGGAGGGTGCCCTGCACTGATGGGGGGTGGGGGTGCTGGGAGACATGAGTTGGACATGAGTGGGGGCCTGGTGGAGGGTGCCCCTGGCTGCTGGGGGGTGGGGGTGCTGGGAGACATGAGTTGACAATGAGTGGGGGCCTGGTGGAGGGTGCACCACAGTGCTGGGGGTTGGGGGTGCAGGGGGACATGAGTGCGGGCCTGTTGGAGGGTGCCCCTGGCTGCTGGTGGGTGTGGGTGCAGGGGGACATGTCGGGGGGCCTGGTGGAGGGTGCCCTGCACTGCTGGGGGGTGGGGGTGCAGGGGGACATGAGTGGGGGTCTGGTGGAGGTTGCCCCTGGATGCTGGGGGGTGGGGGTACAGGGGCACATGAGTGGGGCCTGGTGGAGGGTGCCCTGCAGTGCTGGGGGGTGGGTGTGCTGGGAGACATGAGTGGGGGCCTAGTGGAGGGTGCCCCTGCCTGGTGGGGGGTGGGGGTGCAGGGGGACATGAGTGGGGGCCTGGTGGAGGGTGCCCTGCACTGCCGGGGGGTGGGAGTGCAGGGGGACATGAGTGGGGGCCTGGTGGAGGGTGCCCCTGGATGCTGGGGGGTGGGGGTGCAGGGGGACATGAGTGGGGGCCTGGTGGAGGGTGCTCTGCATTGCTGGGGGGTGGGGGTGCTGGGAGACATGAGTTGGACATGAGTGGGGGCCCGGTCGAGGGTGCCCCTGGCTGCTGGGGGGTGGGGGTGCAGGGGGACATGAGTGGGGGCCTGGTGGAGGGTTCCCTGCACTGCTGGGGGGTGGGGGTGCTGGGAGACATGAGTTGGACATGAGTGGGGGCCTGGTGGAGGGTGCCCCTGGCTGCTGGGGGGTGGGGGTGGTGGGAGACATGAGTTGACAATGAGTGGGGGCCTGGTGGAGGGTGCACCACAGTGCTGGGGGGTGGGGGTGCAGGGGGACATGAGTGCGGGCCTGGTGGAGGGTGCCCCTGGCTGCTGGTGGGTGGGGATGCAGAGGGACATGTCGGGGGCCTTTTGGAGGGTGCCCTGCACTGCTGGGGGGTGGGGGTCCAGGGGGACATGAGTGGGGGCCTGGTGGAGGGTGCCCTGCACTGCTGGGGGTTGGGGGTGCAGGGGGACATGAGTTGGACATGAGTGGGGGACTGGTGGAGGGTGCACCACAGTGCTGGGGGGTGGGGGTGCAGGGGGACATGAGTGGGGGCCTGGTGGAGGGTGCCCCTGGCTGCTGGTGGGTGGGGGTGCAAGGGGACATGAGTGGGGGCCTGGTGGAGGGTGCCCTGCACTGCTGGGGGGTGGGTGTGCTGGGAGACATGAGTTGGACATGAGTGGGGGCCTAGTGGAGGGTGCCCCTGACTGGTGGGGGGTGGGGGTGCAGGGGGACATGAGTGGGGGCCTGGTGGAGGGTGCCCTGCACTGCTGGGGGGTGGGAGTGCAGGGGGACATGAGTGGGGGCCTGGTGGAGGGTGCCCCTGGATGCTGGGGGGTGGCGGTGCAGGGGGACATGAGTGGGGGCCTGGTGGAGGGTGCCCTGCACTGCTGGGGGGTGGGAGTGCAGGGGGACATAAGTGGGGGCCTGGTGGAGGGTGCCCCTGGATGCTGGGGGGTGGGGGTGCAGGGGGACATGAGTGGGGGCCTGGTGGAGGGTGCCCTGCACTGATGGGGGGTGGGGGTGCTGGGAGACATGAGTTGGACATGAGTGGGGGCCTGGTGGAGGGTGCCCCTGGCTGCTGGGGGGTGGGGGTGCTGGGAGACATGAGTTGACAATGAGTGGGGGCCTGGTGGAGGGTGCACCACAGTGCTGGGGGTTGGGGGTGCAGGGGGACATGAGTGCGGGCCTGTTGGAGGGTGCCCCTGGCTGCTGGTGGGTGTGGGTGCAGGGGGACATGTCGGGGGGCCTGGTGGAGGGTGCCCTGCACTGCTGGGGGGTGGGGGTGCAGGGGGACATGAGTGGGGGTCTGGTGGAGGGTGCCCCTGGATGCTGGGGGGTGGGGGTACAGGGGCACATGAGTGGGGCCTGGTGGAGGGTGCCCTGCAGTGCTGGGGGGTGGGTGTGCTGGGAGACATGAGTGGGGGCCTAGTGGAGGGTGCCCCTGCCTGGTGGGGGGTGGGGGTGCAGGGGGACATGAGTGGGGGCCTGGTGGAGGGTGCCCTGCACTGCCGGGGGGTGGGAGTGCAGGGGGACATGAGTGGGGGCCTGGTGGAGGGTGCCCCTGGATGCTGGGGGGTGGGGGTGCAGGGGGACATGAGTGGGGGCCTGGTGGAGGGTGCTCTGCATTGCTGGGGGGTGGGGGTGCTGGGAGACATGAGTTGGACATGAGTGGGGGCCCGGTCGAGGGTGCCCCTGGCTGCTGGGGGGTGGGGGTGCAGGGGGACATGAGTGGGGGCCTGGTGGAGGGTTCCCTGCACTGCTGGGGGGTGGGGGTGCTGGGAGACATGAGTTGGACATGAGTGGGGGCCTGGTGGAGGGTGCCCCTGGCTGCTGGGGGGTGGGGGTGGTGGGAGACATGAGTTGACAATGAGTGGGGGCCTGGTGGAGGGTGCACCACAGTGCTGGGGGGTGGGGGTGCAGGGGGACATGAGTGCGGGCCTGGTGGAGGGTGCCCCTGGCTGCTGGTGGGTGGGGATGCAGAGGGACATGTCGGGGGCCTTTTGGAGGGTGCCCTGCACTGCTGGGGGGTGGGGGTCCAGGGGGACATGAGTGGGGGCCTGGTGGAGGGTGCCCTGCACTGCTGGGGGTTGGGGGTGCAGGGGGACATGAGTTGGACATGAGTGGGGGACTGGTGGAGGGTGCACCACAGTGCTGGGGGGTGGGGGTGCAGGGGGACATGAGTGGGGGCCTGGTGGAGGGTGCCCCTGGCTGCTGGTGGGTGGGGGTGCAAGGGGACATGAGTGGGGGCCTGGTGGAGGGTGCCCTGCACTGCTGGGGGGTGGGTGTGCTGGGAGACATGAGTTGGACATGAGTGGGGGCCTAGTGGAGGGTGCCCCTGACTGGTGGGGGGTGGGGGTGCAGGGGGACATGAGTGGGGGCCTGGTGGAGGGTGCCCCTGACTGGTGGTGGGTGGGGGTGCAGGGGGACATGAGTGGGGGCCTGGTGGAGGGTGCCCCTGACTGCTGGGGGGTGGAGGTGCAGGGGGACATGAGTGGGGGCCTGGTGGAGGGTGCCCTGCACTGCCGGGGGGTGGGAGTGCAGGGGGACATGAGTGGGGGCCTGGTGGAGGGTGCCCCTGGATGCTGGGGGGTGGGGGTGCAGGGGGATATGAGTGGGGGCCTGGTGGAGGGTGCCCTGCACTGCTGGGGGTGGGGGTGCTGGGAGACATGAGTTGGACATGAGTGGGGGCCTGGTGGAGGGTGCCCCTGGCTGCTGGGGGGTGGGGGTGCAGGGGACATGAGTGGGGGCCTGGTGGAGGGTGCCCTGCACTGCTGGGGGGTAGAGGTGCTGGGAGACATGAGTTGGACATGAGTGGGGGCCTGGTGGAGGGTGCACCACAGTGCTGGGGGGTGGGGGTGCAGGGGGACATGAGTGGGGGCCTGGTGGAGGGTGCCCCTGGCTGCTGGTATGTGGGGGTGCAGGGGGACATGAGTGGGGGCCTGGTGGAGGGTGCCCTGCACTGCTGGGGGGTGTGGGTGCAGGGGGACATGAGTGGGGGCCTGGTGGAGGGTGCCCTGCACTGCTGGGGGGTGGGGGTGCTGGGAGACATGAGTTGGACATGAGTGGGGGCCTGGTGGAGGGTGCACCACAGTGCTGGGTGGTGGGAGTGCAGGGGGACATGAGTGGGGGCCTGGTGGAGGGTGCCCCTGACTGCTGGTGGGTGGGGGTGCAGGGGGACATGAGTGGGGGCCTGGTGGAGGGTGCCCCTGGCTACTGGTGGATAGGGGTGCAGGGGGACATGAGTGGGGGCCTGGTGGAGGGTGCCCTGCACTGCTGGGGGGTGGGGGTGCTGGGAGACATGAGTTGGACATGAGTGGGGGCCTGGTGGAGGGTGCACCACAGTGCTGGGTGGTGGGAGTGCAGGGGGACATGAGTGGGGGCCTGGTGGAGGGTGCCCCTGACTGCTGGTGGGTGGGGGTGCAGGGGGACATGAGTGGGGGCCTGGTGGAGGGTGCCCTGCACTGATGGGGGGTGGGGGTGCTGGGAGACATGAGTTGGACATGAGTGGGGGCCTGGTGGAGGGTGCCCCTGGCTGCTGGGGGGTGGGGGTGCTGGGAGACATGAGTTGACAATGAGTGGGGGCCTGGTGGAGGGTGCACCACAGTGCTGGGGGTTGGGGGTGCAGGGGGACATGAGTGCGGGCCTGTTGGAGGGTGCCCCTGGCTGCTGGTGGGTGTGGGTGCAGGGGGACATGTCGGGGGGCCTGGTGGAGGGTGCCCTGCACTGCTGGGGGGTGGGGGTGCAGGGGGACATGAGTGGGGGTCTGGTGGAGGTTGCCCCTGGATGCTGGGGGGTGGGGGTACAGGGGCACATGAGTGGGGCCTGGTGGAGGGTGCCCTGCAGTGCTGGGGGGTGGGTGTGCTGGGAGACATGAGTGGGGGCCTAGTGGAGGGTGCCCCTGCCTGGTGGGGGGTGGGGGTGCAGGGGGACATGAGTGGGGGCCTGGTGGAGGGTGCCCTGCACTGCCGGGGGGTGGGAGTGCAGGGGGACATGAGTGGGGGCCTGGTGGAGGGTGCCCCTGGATGCTGGGGGGTGGGGGTGCAGGGGGACATGAGTGGGGGCCTGGTGGAGGGTGCTCTGCATTGCTGGGGGGTGGGGGTGCTGGGAGACATGAGTTGGACATGAGTGGGGGCCCGGTCGAGGGTGCCCCTGGCTGCTGGGGGGTGGGGGTGCAGGGGGACATGAGTGGGGGCCTGGTGGAGGGTTCCCTGCACTGCTGGGGGGTGGGGGTGCTGGGAGACATGAGTTGGACATGAGTGGGGGCCTGGTGGAGGGTGCCCCTGGCTGCTGGGGGGTGGGGGTGCAGGGGGACATGAGTGGGGGCCTGGTGGAGGGTGCTCTGCATTGCTGGGGGGTGGGGGTGCTGGGAGACATGAGTTGGACATGAGTGGGGGCCCGGTCGAGGGTGCCCCTGGCTGCTGGGGGGTGGGGGTGCAGGGGGACATGAGTGGGGGCCTGGTGGAGGGTTCCCTGCACTGCTGGGGGGTGGGGGTGCTGGGAGACATGAGTTGGACATGAGTGGGGGCCTGGTGGAGGGTGCCCCTGGCTGCTGGGGGGTGGGGGTGGTGGGAGACATGAGTTGACAATGAGTGGGGGCCTGGTGGAGGGTGCACCACAGTGCTGGGGGGTGGGGGTGCAGGGGGACATGAGTGCGGGCCTGGTGGAGGGTGCCCCTGGCTGCTGGTGGGTGGGGATGCAGAGGGACATGTCGGGGGCCTTTTGGAGGGTGCCCTGCACTGCTGGGGGGTGGGGGTCCAGGGGGACATGAGTGGGGGCCTGGTGGAGGGTGCCCTGCACTGCTGGGGGTTGGGGGTGCAGGGGGACATGAGTTGGACATGAGTGGGGGACTGGTGGAGGGTGCACCACAGTGCTGGGGGGTGGGGGTGCAGGGGGACATGAGTGGGGGCCTGGTGGAGGGTGCCCCTGGCTGCTGGTGGGTGGGGGTGCAAGGGGACATGAGTGGGGGCCTGGTGGAGGGTGCCCTGCACTGCTGGGGGGTGGGTGTGCTGGGAGACATGAGTTGGACATGAGTGGGGGCCTAGTGGAGGGTGCCCCTGACTGGTGGGGGGTGGGGGTGCAGGGGGACATGAGTGGGGGCCTGGTGGAGGGTGCCCCTGACTGGTGGTGGGTGGGGGTGCAGGGGGACATGAGTGGGGGCCTGGTGGAGGGTGCCCCTGACTGCTGGGGGGTGGAGGTGCAGGGGGACATGAGTGGGGGCCTGGTGGAGGGTGCCCTGCACTGCCGGGGGGTGGGAGTGCAGGGGGACATGAGTGGGGGCCTGGTGGAGGGTGCCCCTGGATGCTGGGGGGTGGGGGTGCAGGGGGATATGAGTGGGGGCCTGGTGGAGGGTGCCCTGCACTGCTGGGGGTGGGGGTGCTGGGAGACATGAGTTGGACATGAGTGGGGGCCTGGTGGAGGGTGCCCCTGGCTGCTGGGGGGTGGGGGTGCAGGGGACATGAGTGGGGGCCTGGTGGAGGGTGCCCTGCACTGCTGGGGGGTAGAGGTGCTGGGAGACATGAGTTGGACATGAGTGGGGGCCTGGTGGAGGGTGCACCACAGTGCTGGGGGGTGGGGGTGCAGGGGGACATGAGTGGGGGCCTGGTGGAGGGTGCCCCTGGCTGCTGGTATGTGGGGGTGCAGGGGGACATGAGTGGGGGCCTGGTGGAGGGTGCCCTGCACTGCTGGGGGGTGTGGGTGCAGGGGGACATGAGTGGGGGCCTGGTGGAGGGTGCCCTGCACTGCTGGGGGGTGGGGGTGCTGGGAGACATGAGTTGGACATGAGTGGGGGCCTGGTGGAGGGTGCACCACAGTGCTGGGTGGTGGGAGTGCAGGGGGACATGAGTGGGGGCCTGGTGGAGGGTGCCCCTGACTGCTGGTGGGTGGGGGTGCAGGGGGACATGAGTGGGGGCCTGGTGGAGGGTGCCCCTGGCTACTGGTGGATAGGGGTGCAGGGGGACATGAGTGGGGGCCTGGTGGAGGGTGCCCTGCACTGCTGGGGGGTGGGGGTGCTGGGAGACATGAGTTGGACATGAGTGGGGGCCTGGTGGAGGGTGCACCACAGTGCTGGGTGGTGGGAGTGCAGGGGGACATGAGTGGGGGCCTGGTGGAGGGTGCCCCTGACTGCTGGTGGGTGGGGGTGCAGGGGGACATGAGTGGGGGCCTGGTGGAGGGTGCCCTGCACTGATGGGGGGTGGGGGTGCTGGGAGACATGAGTTGGACATGAGTGGGGGCCTGGTGGAGGGTGCCCCTGGCTGCTGGGGGGTGGGGGTGCTGGGAGACATGAGTTGACAATGAGTGGGGGCCTGGTGGAGGGTGCACCACAGTGCTGGGGGTTGGGGGTGCAGGGGGACATGAGTGCGGGCCTGTTGGAGGGTGCCCCTGGCTGCTGGTGGGTGTGGGTGCAGGGGGACATGTCGGGGGGCCTGGTGGAGGGTGCCCTGCACTGCTGGGGGGTGGGGGTGCAGGGGGACATGAGTGGGGGTCTGGTGGAGGTTGCCCCTGGATGCTGGGGGGTGGGGGTACAGGGGCACATGAGTGGGGCCTGGTGGAGGGTGCCCTGCAGTGCTGGGGGGTGGGTGTGCTGGGAGACATGAGTGGGGGCCTAGTGGAGGGTGCCCCTGCCTGGTGGGGGGTGGGGGTGCAGGGGGACATGAGTGGGGGCCTGGTGGAGGGTGCCCTGCACTGCCGGGGGGTGGGAGTGCAGGGGGACATGAGTGGGGGCCTGGTGGAGGGTGCCCCTGGATGCTGGGGGGTGGGGGTGCAGGGGGACATGAGTGGGGGCCTGGTGGAGGGTGCTCTGCATTGCTGGGGGGTGGGGGTGCTGGGAGACATGAGTTGGACATGAGTGGGGGCCCGGTCGAGGGTGCCCCTGGCTGCTGGGGGGTGGGGGTGCAGGGGGACATGAGTGGGGGCCTGGTGGAGGGTTCCCTGCACTGCTGGGGGGTGGGGGTGCTGGGAGACATGAGTTGGACATGAGTGGGGGCCTGGTGGAGGGTGCCCCTGGCTGCTGGGGGGTGGGGGTGGTGGGAGACATGAGTTGACAATGAGTGGGGGCCTGGTGGAGGGTGCACCACAGTGCTGGGGGGTGGGGGTGCAGGGGGACATGAGTGCGGGCCTGGTGGAGGGTGCCCCTGGCTGCTGGTGGGTGGGGATGCAGAGGGACATGTCGGGGGCCTTTTGGAGGGTGCCCTGCACTGCTGGGGGGTGGGGGTCCAGGGGGACATGAGTGGGGGCCTGGTGGAGGGTGCCCTGCACTGCTGGGGGTTGGGGGTGCAGGGGGACATGAGTTGGACATGAGTGGGGGACTGGTGGAGGGTGCACCACAGTGCTGGGGGGTGGGGGTGCAGGGGGACATGAGTGGGGGCCTGGTGGAGGGTGCCCCTGGCTGCTGGTGGGTGGGGGTGCAAGGGGACATGAGTGGGGGCCTGGTGGAGGGTGCCCTGCACTGCTGGGGGGTGGGTGTGCTGGGAGACATGAGTTGGACATGAGTGGGGGCCTAGTGGAGGGTGCCCCTGACTGGTGGGGGGTGGGGGTGCAGGGGGACATGAGTGGGGGCCTGGTGGAGGGTGCCCCTGACTGGTGGTGGGTGGGGGTGCAGGGGGACATGAGTGGGGGCCTGGTGGAGGGTGCCCCTGACTGCTGGGGGGTGGAGGTGCAGGGGGACATGAGTGGGGGCCTGGTGGAGGGTGCCCTGCACTGCCGGGGGGTGGGAGTGCAGGGGGACATGAGTGGGGGCCTGGTGGAGGGTGCCCCTGGATGCTGGGGGGTGGGGGTGCAGGGGGATATGAGTGGGGGCCTGGTGGAGGGTGCCCTGCACTGCTGGGGGTGGGGGTGCTGGGAGACATGAGTTGGACATGAGTGGGGGCCTGGTGGAGGGTGCCCCTGGCTGCTGGGGGGTGGGGGTGCAGGGGACATGAGTGGGGGCCTGGTGGAGGGTGCCCTGCACTGCTGGGGGGTAGAGGTGCTGGGAGACATGAGTTGGACATGAGTGGGGGCCTGGTGGAGGGTGCACCACAGTGCTGGGGGGTGGGGGTGCAGGGGGACATGAGTGGGGGCCTGGTGGAGGGTGCCCCTGGCTGCTGGTATGTGGGGGTGCAAGGGGACATGAGTGGGGGCCTGGTGGAGGGTGCCCTGCACTGCTGGGGGGTGTGGGTGCAGGGGGACATGAGTGGGGGCCTGGTGGAGGGTGCCCTGCACTGCTGGGGGGTGGGGGTGCTGGGAGACATGAGTTGGACATGAGTGGGGGCCTGGTGGAGGGTGCACCACAGTGCTGGGTGGTGGGAGTGCAGGGGGACATGAGTGGGGGCCTGGTGGAGGGTGCCCCTGACTGCTGGTGGGTGGGGGTGCAGGGGGACATGAGTGGGGGCCTGGTGGAGGGTGCCCCTGGCTACTGGTGGATAGGGGTGCAGGGGGACATGAGTGGGGGCCTGGTGGAGGGTGCCCTGCACTGCTGGGGGGTGGGGGTGCTGGGAGACATGAGTTGGACATGAGTGGGGGCCTGGCGGAGGGTGCCCCTGACTGCTGGGGGGTGTGGGTGCTGGGAGACATGATTTGGACATTAGTGGGGGCCTGGTGGAGGGTACCCCTGACTGCTGGGGGGTGGGGGTGCAGGGTAACATGCGTTGGTGGGCAGTAGTGCAAGGTGACATGTGGGTTGGTTGGGGGGCATGGGCATGGTGGATGGGCTGCCTGCGGGACATGTGCAGGGTAGTCCCCTGTGGTGTGGGCCGCCTGCAGGGGCCGTGGAGGGTGTAGAGGGAACACCTTGGAGGACCCACACGGGCAATTCATGTGTAGTGCTCCCCGCGCACCCCTGGAATACACGTACCCTGATGGAATCGCGTGTGATACTTCCCGCGCACCCCTGAAATGCACGTATCCTGCTGTTTTTGCGTGTGATACTTCCCGCGCACCCCTGGAATACACGTACCCTGCTGCTTTTGCATGTGATACTTCCCGCGCACCCCTGGAATACACGTACCCTGATGGAATTGCGTGTGATACTTCCCGCGCACCCCTGATGTACACGTACCCAGGACAATCGCGTGTGAAACTTCCCGAGAACCACTGAAATACACGTTCCCCGCTTGGCGTTTGCTGTTTGGCAGCCCTGTGAACTGGTCCAGGGTTAGCGCAGCCCTTTGCGATGATTTGGGAATTTTGAAGGCTTTTCCTTGTGCGAGGGCGTTCTTGGGGGCGTAACTGGCACTGCTGCAGGGTCGCTGCGCCACTCTGCGCCACGGCTGGTTTTGGAGGCTAAAATCCATGAATACGCTGTGCGATGAAAAGGATTTTATCGCACGCGGCTGGTGCAGTGGACACTGTGCGCCAGCCGCGTGCGCCACTTTTGTGCGAATTTCTATGAATTACCCTGTTTATCTGCAATCAGTAAATATTCTTTTTCATCAATAATGATGATGTGTTATTTATTTTGTGCATCCACCAAGGCGGTCTACTTAGAACATAATTGCATACGATATCACCCAAACAAAATTGACACTCATTTATTAACCTGGGAAGGATGAAAGGTTGAGTTGGCCTTGCCAGTATTCGGACATGCGATCCGCGGAACGCATGCTTATCGCAGTAGCAAGAACTCAACCCACTGAGCTGTTTTACCAGCTAAAAGGCACTGAAATACAACGACTGAATATAATCTCCCTCTGCTGCCAAAGGTTTCTAAGACTTTTCACTGCAAATATTAGTGTTCCTTACTGATCATAAAATAAATGGTGCACTTGGTTACAGCTACTCCCTAGAATCTCATTTTCCCCACTGAAGAACGCTAAGACTTTTTCTTTTCGCTCTGTACTAGTAATTTCTCACATCATGAACAGTTGGCACACTGAATTACAGCCAGTGCATATAATCTATTCTTGCCTTCAAAGAATTATGGGTCATTTTCTAATCGCAGACAACTAGTATTATCTCTAGTTCGTCACAAGAAATGGTAACAGCCACTGAATATAATGCCCTCCTGACATGCATTTTCTCCATTAATGCCCCATTTTTAATAGTTTGTACTTTCATAAAGTGACTCTTTTATAGAACTTTGTTTAGAAAGTTGTTTTATGTATATTTACCATACTATTGTGGTTTTCAGGCTTCCATTCAGACACACACATCTATTAAATAGTATAGCCTACTCTCGCCCCATACTACCCTAAGATGTACAATGCATTTGTGCATCTTGGGATAGTGCATCAAGATGTACATTACAATTTGGGGCACAAGTAATTCCGACAAATAACTAGTATTTTTCTGTCAGAAAATGAAGCTGCACTGATTTGCAGTTACTCAAAATAATCTACCTTCTGCCTCAAGAGGATTCTAAGATGTGTTCTAGTCACTACCAGTACTTTTTCCAGCACAACAAGATGCCAACAAATATACATTCACTAATTATAATATCCTCCGTGTTCCAAAGAATTCGAATGATTTACTCTTCAACGACGATTTGTATCATCACAAAGGTCGATCAAGTCAGGCCAACCACCGAGGTTAATCTCCTGCCCGAGTCCAACTAATTCTGAGATGTTATTCTTTTCAATGTCACAAGGAATTCCTATTACCTGGAATTTATCTCTGTTTTCATTTAAAGTTAATGCCTAAGGCTTCCACTGCCAACTGGCTTGCTCTGTAGGGCAGCAGGGAAAATGACGAGTGAGGGTGGATGAGAGTCGATTATTCACAGCCCTTGGTCATTCAGGCATGATAAATACGGGGGCGCGGAGATCGAGAAGGTCACAACAGTGAGGCAATGGTTGAGAGTTGGTCCATCAGCCTGTTCATTCATATCACGTGAGACGGTTGGGATAAAGGCAAGGAGAAAAGCATTGTAGTGCAGTAATGCTCAAGGAGAGTTAAGTGTATGTAGAAGTGGCATCGTCATCACCTCGAGGGTAGCAGCAAGAGGCCTGCACGTACCAAGAGAAGGATGCCACATCATCAATGTTAATGATATTATCCGGGCCTACAGGAACATGCAAAGGGGTGGCATTGCCGCTAAAGTGATTATTGCCATCTAAAATGAGTTTAACCATCTCCAGAGTGAAGGGACTCCAATAAGTGCTGGCGTGAACAATAGCCTTTGATGAGGGCAGGTGTGATGAAGTGGAGGGATAGCTGAAATCAGTGTCACCAAAAGCTATCAATTACTGGTGGAAGGGCCATTGTTGGAGCTTCAAAGGTGGGGTAATGAGGGTACTGAGGGCTAAGTCTCTGTGTAGGTGACAAAGGCTTCTATGAAATGCCAGAACTTAAGGAATTGTCTTCCTCTGACCTCAAGGGAGTGGGGCGGCCCTCCACAAGATAGTGGCAGTCTGAGTAAGGAAATTCATCTCTATCCTTTATTTATTGAAGGATTTTGGCATGAATTTCAAAAACTCAGATTATTTCACATGTCTGAAAGTGAATTAGTGTTTGATGTGTTGGTTCATTTACAAGGCCTCTTTATTCCAGAAAGCTTAGTGGATCGAGCAAAGTGTTTCGAAAGCCATATGCTGGTTTTGAGGAACCAGTGGAGTAATAGGAGGATTGTTGTGACATTAGTTTGGGGGAGGACCAAGTAATGGCTCTTTCTACTGGAGATATAACTACAGTTCTTGTGACGTTGAGTTTATGTTACAAAGTAGTAGCCAGAAATAACACTATGGCTACCCTATTTTTAACTTTCAATCTCCCCTTAAACTAAAGTTTTTTTTTAAATGTTTTAACTCTCTCTCAAAAAAAATGTCACTAATGTTCTATATCTCAAGACCAAAGCCTATTTCCCCACTGCTCTAATAATCTTCTGATCTAGCTGTACATTTAAGCCCAACCCACCCAAAACATTTTGCCCGAACACCTTTTTAAGTTATTATGTGAGGTGTGTGCGCAGTTCAGTTGATGAACATCGGTTGAAAGAGATTCATTGCAGCAGATTGTATGACAGCTCTGTAAGTAGTTTAGTAGACAGTATTCACAAAGCGAAGCACATCTTATTTCAAAGTTTGACTTCTCCCTGAATGTAATTCCTTTTTTAATGTTCTATCTTTCCCTCAACTAAACCATATCTGGAATTGTCTATGTCTCCCTAAAATTAAGTTTTTCCTTCAAATCTTCTAGCAATCTCCTGCCCTGTTGATACCTTGCTGGCCTGTAACACATAAAACACTTTGCCAGAACATCAGATAAAGTATGACATATGTCAATTGTGCAGAAACAGCCAATGTATTGGTAATTCGGAATTGCGTCTGACATGCTCAGCCAGGTGTAATTGACAGATTTGGCGTGTATTATCCAAAGTGTGCAGTCAACACCAATGATGAAATTCTGATGAAAGACATGCAACAATGAAGATTGTTGGGATGAACGTCATACATCCCACACGTGAGAGAAAATATAAGTTAAGAAAACATATAAAACCTGAATCTGAACCTACACCAAAGGCCAAAGGCCCAGACTTCAAGCAGATCACACTGGGATCCCCGACATATCCCTTGATTTAGAGGTAAACAATACACAGTAAAAGACAGATGTATACACTTCCAGTTTAGATGTGCAGGCACATGTATCCAGTAAATGAACATTTAGAATGAACGCAGCACAAAACTATGCGCACACACGAACATGTAAGAAGAGTAGACCCCAAAAGATAGGGGGCACTTTAGGCATTAAAGCTGTAACAGATGCAGACAATGTGCACAATGCATTAGCATACTTGCCAACCCTACAGATTAGGCAGTAGGCTACTGCTTTTTGAGCAGTCCTACCGCCTACAGATTTCGGTGACAGATCCTACTGCTTTTTACAATGGCAGGTAATTTATGTGACTCTAAGGTAGGCTGTAGGACAAAGCATGCAGCCCATTCATTAGTCTGTCTGTACAGTGGGCTGGTAGGTGATCCCATTAATTGGGCTCAGACCAATCCACTGACCTGACAGCTGCGTGACTCTGTCCTGCAGTCCTGTCGTTACAACCCTTTAGTGAAGGCACGTGGCAGAGTGTAACACCATCGCAGAGCATCTGCCTAAGTCTCCATGTCATTCAGTGTTCAACTTGCACTGCAGGAATACATATGTATTGCCCAGGCTGCTGCTACAGAGCAGCTTCAAATGTTGCCTACCAGTTCTGTGTGATTACCTTCTGTGTATTTGGATATGGTTCAGAATTATACATTTTTAACATTTGAACAGCTTTCCATGTTGTGCTGTTTGATGGGTTGTGTGATTTGTATTTTCCTGTGATGTCATTGTTATGCAAATTATTATTTTTGAATCTTGAAAAATCCTACATCTTTTTGGTCACAGAATATTTTGCCAGTATGCCATTCACTTCAATGGGCTTTCACCCGCCAAAAACAAAATCTGTTTTTTTCACACACCTTTGTGACACAAAATGTTGTGAGATATGTCAAAGGCCTGAGATTGCAGTAGCAAACCTAAGCAAAGCCACTTCTAGCAGATGAAAGGTTGCTTTGCATCTGAAAGCATACTTGCCAAACCTACCAATTCAGGTGGTAGGCTACCGCTATTTAAGCAGTACTACCGCCTACCGATTTTTCCTGTCAACACTACGGATTTATAGGCCTGGCTGCCTGAGGCCCAGAGCAAAGCACTGCAGCATCCTCCAAGGAGGGCGTGGGTGTGATGTGTTTATGGCCTATCATTTTGATTAATCACTGCCCGGCCACCATGAAAAAGACACTCAGACTCTGCCATGCGTACCCCTGGTCCCGGCAGTGTCTCTGTTAGAGCGTCACCATAACGCTTCCATGAGATCCTGTGCCTCTATCTGAGCAGAGCTCCCTGCACGACTGCTGTGAGCTCCGAGCTGGTGTAGTCTATAATCTTTGTTCTGAACTAAACTTTCGTCTGTGCTCGTCAGCTCTGCTGTACATTATACAGCTGGCTACTGCAAACGTGATCGTCTCCAATCGGTGCAGGTAAAATTACTTTACCTTGTTTGAGGGAAGGCCAGGGTCGTGTGAACATGACTTTATGTGTCAGTGTTCAGCTCTAAAGTATCCCATCTTGAAAGAATTAGCCTATGCTTAGTTTCTTTAAAGCCCTGTAATTATGGTGAGTAAGCTTGCAACCATTTTCCGGCATCACCAGTTGCCTGTGGCGTTTCATCGTATGCATACTGTGGTGGAGGTGTTCACACACAGGCCGTGGAAGTGTTACAAACAGCACGTAAACAGGCCTAAAACAATGAGGCGACTGTGTTTGGTCGTAGACACTTTTCTAGAGAAAACTGAAAATTGGTGGTTGTAAAAAATAAAAACCTTCTTGTTCTGGTTATTAGTTTTACATCAATGTGGTTCCGTTTGATACAGGTCTACTTTGAGAGGTTAAGTAAGAAACAAAACCATCTCCCTGGAATCCTGAAGTGCATGGCACGAGGTCCATACCCGT
Source organism: Ambystoma mexicanum (assembly GCF_040938575.1). Classification (NCBI taxonomy): domain Eukaryota; kingdom Metazoa; phylum Chordata; class Amphibia; order Caudata; family Ambystomatidae; genus Ambystoma; species Ambystoma mexicanum. Next base: position 835,518,290 of record NC_090935.1, on the reverse strand, counting down.
TTTGATATTGCTTGGAATTTTCAGAAGCCCTTATTTTTGGAGACGCAAAACGAAAAAGAACTGCACATTTCAGTTCCCAGGTTTAAATCTTGCAATCAGGAGTAATAACTGTAAGTGTGTGCATTGAGGGAGCACAGCTGAAAGGAATACCCATGTTATTTAACCAAAGGCTCTTTCCTGAACTATCGCAGAAGCATTTATAGACTGCTTGCTTTCTTCATGAACTCCCCACCCACAGTCCAAGCTCTCTGACTAAACTCACTAGCCATCCCCATATCAGACACAAGCAGCTCTGTGCCATACATAGCACTCCGAAAAATGCAGTGCAGACCCCCAAGCCAATGTCTCCAGCCCCTGCAGTGGCACGCACTAATCATGGACCCACCATCCTCGCCCTATTGGACTCTCTCACTCCTTGCGAACATCGCTTTGCTCAGCATGTGGCTTTGATATATGACATGATATGGCATTCATACCGTGCCTATACACAAGTGTTTCAAGGCACATTGAGGCAAGGGAGGGGAAACAGAGGGAAGACAGAGACAATAATCCTACTAGGCCGGGCGACATTGAGATCTTTCAAGTGCAGGGGAGGGGCAAAGGGGCAAAGGGGAAGGGGCAATGCAGTACATAGCATAACAGTAAAATACATAAAAACAATAAATTGAAGTGCAACCAGCTGTTGGCAAGTGCAAGGGTAAGACATCAGCTGTCAAGTGCTAGTAGGGACTGTAGGGATACAGAAGCAGATTCCCCAGTGCAAGGGTTGCCAGGGGGGCAGTGCAGGTGTGCAACTGGTGGGGAGGGGTCCTAGGCCCGAGATCAGAGGGTAGCCATGTAACCAGTGCAGTTTTAGATTCAGCCAGGAGATCAGCAGGGGAGAGGAGGAGAAAAATCAGAAGCAAAGAGGAAGGTCTTGAGGTGCTTCCGGAACCGGAGATGGTTCTCCTCAAGTTTCAGAGAGGCAAGGAGGCTGTTCAAGAGGGAAGACCCAGCAGAAGAAAGAGATGTACCACCAACTCGCTGCTTGGAGAAGCAACTAACCCTAAAGGAGTTGGAGGCGGATGGGCGAAGAGTTCAAGAAGGAAGATATTTAGGAAGAGAGAGTAGGAGGTATTGAGGTCCCAGGCCCCAGAAGGCTTTGTGGACAATACAGAGGGTTTTGAACTTAATCCTCGCTGCCACAGGGAGCAGGGATTTCAGTCGTGAAGAGATACAATCCATGGGCCTGAGGCAAAGGACAAGTCTTGCAGTCTTGTTTTGGATGAGTTGCAGTGGGCGGAGAGTAGAGGCATGCAGATTTAGAAAGAGGCTGTTGCAGGAGTCCAGCCTGGAGAGAACCAGAGCTCTGGAGACAGTGAGCTTCTGGGGGAAAGAGAAGAAAGGAGGAATACCTCTGAGGAGGTGCAGCTGGTAGTGTGACTTCTTAGAGACATCAGAGATGTGAGAAGAGAAGGTAAGTGTGGAGTCGAAGATGACCCCTAGGTTTTAAGCCTCACAGGTGGGAGCAGGAAGAGGGCCAAGAGAGGCCAGCCAGAGAGTGACGGGAAAGTTGGGAGCAGGTGTGCAGAGGAGGACATTCTCAGTCTTACTGGCATTAAGGCAGGGATCATTAGCGGCACACCACTCCTGGATGGTGGAAATACAGTCAGAGATGAGAGAAGGAGAAGAGGTGACAGAGGGGAGCCTGAAAATGAGTTGAGTGTCATCCGCATAGCACTGAAAGTTGGGCAGAGAGCAGCAATGTGGTGGACAAGAAGTGCCTGGTATTGGTTGAACAGCCAGGGAGAGAGGTTAGACCCCTGAGGAACACCACAGTTAGAGATAGAGGAGAGGAAGGACCCAAGTTGGACCTGGGAGGGTCGATCGGAGAGGAAGGGGGTCAGCCAAGCCAGGGCCTGATCTGTGATACCCAGGTAATTACTGAGTCAGGAAGGGCCTGCTTATACAACTAAACCTAAGGACAGCTAAGTAAATGGCAGAAGTGCCAAATCGCGAAGAATATCAGCAGCGGAAGGTGGTGTGGCCGTGTAGGTTGATTTTCTAACATAAACACTCACATTTGTAAACACGCAGAATATACTTACTTTGGTGTGCAGAACGTAAAATTCTCCCTGAGGCCATCCCTAAGCACTGTGAATGCAATAACGAAGCTCTTTTGGTGCATGACATGTGCAGCTCTTTAGCAAGGGGCCAGGAAAACTGAGGCATTTTATTGGGATGTGTTAATTCTCAGGGGGACCGTTTCCGTTGTCGTAAAAAAACTACAAACAGTTGGGTTGGCGCTCATATCTTTTACAATATGCATGAAGAATTGATGACGATCGAAACAGAGTTTCTCCTCAAAGTCTTGTGCACCTTCATTTTGAAGTGGAAGTGTGGCAGGACCAGTTGCCATGATCCTTGTGCATGGTATCTATGCAATGAAAAATCTATTCTGCGTGAATAGCGTAATACACAGCACCATTTACCCAATTATTCCTAATCCCTGACGAAGTGCACCAGCCTCCAACTGTACAAAGAATTCTTCTTTTAACGACTTAGCCAACTCATATCCGAGGCCCTGTAATTTCCTCATTTGGGGGTGGGCAGCAGTGCACTTACTCTGCCCACTGTTTGCAACTACTGCAAAGTAGTTCGTAAGGGGACACTGCACTTGCTCTGTGGAAGGTTTGGGTGACTGCTGCTCCGGCATGTTATGTTTTGGGGCACGCTGTGTTTCCTTTGCTGTCTGTGTGCAGACCATTCCTGGTTTCAGTGCGTTTGCTAAGCAAAATGCTCTAGGGCAACCCTACTCTTTTTACAGCGATGGTGTAAGGCAACACTACTCTACACCTGCTTTATATACGGCTAAAGGCACTGTTGCACTTGCTGTTCTTCACGTGTGTTAGGATGCAGGTACAAACAACCTTCTGATGTTTAATGACACAGCTGCATTTCCTCTTCAGATCTTTGGGGGTACAGCGGCACATACCCTTCTGAGGTTTTTATTTCACAGCTGCATTCATTTTTCAGATGTTTTAGGGAACAGCTGCACACCAACTCCTCAGATGCCACTTGCGCATGAGCTAATGGATGGATTAATACCTCCTTTACATCGCCAGGAAATTTTCATGTATTTGACAGGCAGAGCAAGGGCACAGAACTAAATGTCATTCCAGACACCCCTACACCCATATATTTCTCTCTATATTACTTTCGTTCTGGGGCTTTAAATGTGCACTTTGCAGTGCTCTCCTCACAAGCTGTGTTTGCAGGAGTCGTTGCAGCCAGTTCTTCCCTTGGGGTATACAGAAGTGCTATCACCTCATTGTGCCTCATTACGAGTTTGGAGGTAGCCATGCACTTAATAAGAGTATGGCTACCCCCAAACTCGGGTTCGAGTCCCGCAAAAGGGGACTTACCGGTCCATTCCGACCACAGAGGGCCCGGTAATTCCCTTTCTCGGGACCCAGAGCCGGTAAGTCCCCATTCCCATTGTGCCCCTATAGGGCTCAATGGGAATGGGGAGGATGGTAGCAGCAGTACTGTTTATAACGGTACCTTTGCTACCATCCTGGTCTGCTCGCGGGTTCCGCTCTGCACGCCTGGTCTGACCAGATGTCAAGATGTTGCCTTACCGCAGCAATGGTATTGAGGCCCATTGTATGTTTGAAGAGGAAAAAATGTGTTAATGAGGAAGAAGCTGGTCACAGTGCTCACAAGTCATTCATGTGGTAAATGTCTTTCTCATGATGGGTCAGAGGACAGGCAGCCCTTTCCTGCGATCTCTTCAAGGCCATATGCCAAGTGAACTCATTTCCTGTGATCTCATAAGGTCAAAGTTCTCATGACAAAGGGCCTCATTACACGGAAGGCGGTGATCCAGGGTGCTATTAGAAGTAAGGGGGGGTCAAACCTTTGTTACTATCATACTATGTCCAGGGACAATTCTGATAGAGAAAGTGCATAGAAAATAGTAAGGGAGGGGGAGGAGAGGGTGAGAAGAGGGAAGGGAGAGGAGAAGAGAACAGAGAATAAAAACAGTGAAAAGAGCAAAGAAGCGGGGGGAGAGCAAATACAGTTGCAGAGGTCAGTAAAACACATAATGTTACTAGGGAACAAAAAATGTAGGCAAGGATTCATGGTCACGATGGGCACAACATGATTCAGGTCCAAACTGAGTGGAAGATCCAGGGGAGGTCCAGCATGAGAGTTGAGGGGGTGAAGCACCAAGAGTCAATGGGCCTCATTACACGGAAGGCGGTAATCCAGGGTGCTATTAGCACCCTGGACCATGCCGGTAAATTACCGGCACCGCCTTGGCGGAAAGGGGATTTACCGCCCCATTCCAAGGTTGGTGGGGCGGTAAATCCCCCTTCCGCCATTGCCCTTCCCCATTCCCATTTCTGCCCCATAGGGCTCTATGGGAATGGGGAAGGCGCTAATTACGGCACCGCTATTTTGCGGTGCCGTAATTAGCTCCGAGGTCCCTTAGCGGGTTGGTTTTTAACGCCTGCAAAAAGCAGGCGTTAAAGCACCAACCCGCTAAGGGACCTCGTAGTAAGGCGGTAAGGGTTAACGGTCACCGTTGCCATTAACGGTGACCGTTAACCCTTACCGCCGTCCGTGTAATGAGGCCCATAGTTTACTGTGATGTTGTCCTGTCATGTCATCAGATCAATTTGAAGTGACATCATGATGTCATTATTATGCTAATGACTATTTTTGAAATGTTAAGATTCCTACAGATTTTTGGTGACAGAATGTTGGCATGTATGCATTAGCATTTTTGCCAGCCCCCTTCGATTTGGGATAGATAGCAGCCAGCAAGATACACATAGACACACACACCCATACACGTTTTACCTACCTTGTGGGGACTATGTGTGGGAGCCTGCCTTGTGGGGACTGTCCTTTACTAATATTCTGGAAATGTCCCAAGTACCCACAAGTATAGTAACACAAACCCACACGCACACACACACACATATCCACACACACAAATATACACACTTATAGGTAGGCCTCAAGCTATGTAAAGTGATGGCAACGACAAAATAACTTATAAGTAGATGTCAGACTTAACCCGACACTCATACACATATACGTAAGCAAGACCAAAAGATATGAAAGGGGCTTCAACTCATTATATAAGTATACAGTAGAAACACTGAGAGGTAAAAAATGTAAGTCACAACATACATATATTCAATGAAAATACTTTGTTAAAGGGACTTTATGGATATGTTTCTCTAATAAAAAAATCATGAAATTCAATGAAATAACTTTGTTAAAGGGAAGTTATGGTTAAGTTGCACTAATAAAAACCTATGAAATTCAATTAAAAACATTGTTAAAGGGACAATATGATTACAAGTAAAACAGAAAACCCCCATAAATTCACCAGTTATAAACTAAGCAACCATAACTCAAGCCACCACTGTGGACTGCTAAGACAAACACCCAGTCCAGGAAAGATGACATCACAAATATCATTGATGACATCAATGATGACATCACATATCTGGGCAGCTTGTTTTTATTCACTGACATGTGTAGGCTAGTTTTTCTTATTACTGACAAAGAGAATTTTTAAAATTGAGAAGGTGCTATATACAGACATTAACCTTCTTATTTCTTCTTAAAGTTCTTTCTATATAGTTTGATTTGACCTCATAATGCACACACCTGGGGAACTAAGCAGGCCACAAACACAAAATGTATTTGTGTATATGATAATCAACTCTAAAGTCATTGTAATGTTCAACCTTATTGCAATGTTTAACCTTACACAGCAGTTTAATATGGTAGCATTTATTATTTTACTATTGGAAATGACCAGATTACAGATAATGTGCTTCTTTGGTACATGCTGCAACCATCGCCTCTGTGTATGTTTGATTAGGTTACTGTATTAACAACAACACTTGAATATAATGTTTTCTTTAGATGAGAACATTCTTTAATACATTAAGTGGTTTATGATAGATCTCCCGATCACCCCTGACATCTTGTTGTTAGGCAGAATCATATGCAGTACCCTTTGGGAACACCACACACAATTAAGACTACAAGTGACAGTACAAATTCACCTTTGGTACAAGCCCGTACTACACAGTAAAGTGGTAGCGATGGCTGAGCAGCCAGACTTATCTCAAGAGTAAAGTGAGCAGTATCAATAGTTACACAAAGGACAGCAATTACTATGGTTCAAACAAACACTGACTCAAGGTTTCAGAGTAAAAGAATATATATTTATTTCCACATCAGTTATAAAACATTTCACTATTATCAAGCAGTCGAAAAATCACACTCTTAATATACTACACACCACGTAATAGACTCTTGACAAGTTAAGCTCAAAATGACGTGTGAGCAAAATGGCACTCCAGCAATTTAAAAGGGAGGGAAAGACATGGTTAGAAAAAAGTGGAGCAGCACCAACAAGTAAGTAAGCAGGGAAATCTGGAAAAAGTAACTATGGTGAGGAAATCAAATCAAGAGGCCTGGCCCAAAGTCAATGGACCAAAGTCTTTGCAAAGGATCACACAGTTCTGAGTAGTTTGCGGTTAAGTCTTTGCCAAGAGTTCAGAACGAAGTTGGTCGAACGAAAAGTTACTTTAAAGAATAGAGAAGGACAAGCCCTCGGATTGGCAAAAGATTTCAAGCACTTTTAAGGTGGTCGGACGGAACGAACGACCGGATTTGAACAGTTCCTTAAATGGAGAAGAAGGCTGTAGCTGAGGCGGACGTTCCTGGCAGGTCCTGCAGGCTCACGGTTCCTGAAGCGACTGTTGGACGGACACGAAGTAGGAAGACTGGAGGGTCCAGCACTGCCCAGGGAAGAAACCAGCAACAGAGCAAAGCAACAAATACAAGGTGTGCTCCTTAAAAGCAGGGTCCGGTCTTCCTGGCTATCCCGTTCGCTGTAGCAGTGTACAGCAAATTTGACCAGAGGAGGGAGGCCTGGCTTGCAGTTTGGCGAACTGGTTGTTCCCACCAGCTCAAGGGGAGAAGATTCCTTGCAGATCTTCCCTGTCATCGAAGTTTGGAGATTCGGACCTGCAGCAGGGCTTCACCGGGAGGTTCAGTCGTGGTAGAGGTCCTCTCCTGTCAGCTTCTCGTCGGTTCTCTTGATCCAGTGGTGACTCTGCCTTCTCAGTCCAGAGACCTGCTTTTTATGCAGTTTTCCCACATTCACACAACCTGGCTGTCAATCACACAGCAGGGTGGCTGTCCCAGTGGAACGTCACCACAGCCAATCACCCTGTGAAGGGAGTCTAAAACCCCTCCCTCATATCCTGTCCCCCTCAGACATTCAGGCACCTAAGGAGAGCTTCTGTGCAGAAACCCAGCAAAGGCCGGCGAACAAAGGAACCAAACCTGGTTTGACGCGCAGTGTAAAACACGAGAAAGACTTTTACAAAAAAAATGGTGAATAAACCCAGCCAGAACCAAATAAAAATAATTGTGGTCCAGCGGGATAAGTTTGAGGCTACTAAGATAGCCTAAAACAATACCAAGGCTATTTAAACTAACCGCGGTAGGAAAAATAGTGTAGATACCACTGCCACCAGCCAAATCTTAATGAAAAGGGAACGAAATAATGTTCCATGAGAAACAGGCAAAAAGGGATAACTATTAACCCTTTCCAGAACTCTATGTAAGATAGTTTGTACTGGGTCTGGGGATTTAAACAGACTTATAAAGTCAATGGCAACTTTACATTTTCTGGGAGACAGTAGTCAGTTCCAGAAAATGGAGTTTTACATGGGAAGTCTGAAAAAGACAACCCTGTGTCACTGCACTGAAGGTGTTGTGTAACACACAGTAAAAAGATGATGCCTATGGAGTAAGTGAGGCTCCACAGTCTATGAACACAAAAATGTTAAATACACACAGCAAAACACATGTAAGAGTGGGAAAAAAAGGCTCAGACTCTAACCAGGTGAAAACAATAAATCCTAGAAATCCAGCAAAGCTGCTGAGGGACTCAGTAGGTAAGGGAAATTAGCCATTCTGGTGAATGTTCCCTAACACGTGTTACCAACATTATAAACTCTACCACTCATAAGGACTGTTCATCAAAACTATTGTAATATGTGATGTCATCAGTGATGTCATCAATGACATTTGTGATGTCATCTTTCATGTCCTGGCTGTTAGTGTTAGAAGGGTACAGTGGTGGCGTGAGTTATGGTTGCTTAGCTTACCATAACTGACACATTTCTGGTTTTTTTCAGTTTTACTTGTAATCATAACGTCTCTATAATAAAGTTTTTTCAGTAAATTTCATTTGTTTTTACCAGTGCATTCTAATTTGCTTCAACTGACTAATGTTACAATTACCTCAATTTATCAAAATGTTTGTCCAATTTAGAAATTGTCACCTTACAACTCTGCCATTCCCCCTTCTTGCATAATTTTTAACACTTCTATCCACTTTTTGCAACTTTTTCCAATGCTTTTATGTTCACCGATGTTCGCAAACTTGTGATGTCATCTATCTGGACAATGTCACCTAAGCACGTGCTTGCGCCCGGCACAATGACGTGTCCGCGAACACGTTCCCAGTTCGTGAACTCGTCCGTGCTTCACAAACTGTTTGAAACTGCATTTTTCAGCTCATCTAGAAACTTTAAAGCTCACAATGTACCCTTGCACAACTCCTGCACCTATTCTTTCTCATTACCCATTAACAATCTAGCACACAGCACATACTTGGAAGAATATTATAATATGTGGGATATATTCTGGGGTTACACCTAATTTTATGGTATTTTATGATCGTGGTGTCTCTTATGGTAATTTGTTGGGGTGTTTCTGTTTACATTTGCGAGACTAACTTCAGAATATAATCCAACAAATGTTCTTTTTACCAGGGTACTTCATTGCATACATTACTGGACTTGGTACACTGGGTGGGATAACTGATATTTTCATTCTCACAGCATTTTATGTACAAATGCTGCCGTATGCCCTGGTGGCTGAGATGCACAACATATGGATTGTATCCTAAATAATTGCACACACACAAAAGCGTCTGGCACTCCTAAAAACTCACCTCACAGAAAACAATCTATTTCAGATTTGACCACATGTGGCAATATGAATTACCGCCTGTGGTCAAATAAGCCTATCACCTGTTGGACATCAATATATGTGCTAATAAAAATGCAGACACATAATAAGAGCACAAACCAAATTCATTTTGACCTTCTGATTTTTATAGAATGTTAAATTTCAAAGCTGTTCAGACAACTGCATTATGCGATACAAGTTACTTGGACATGACAACAATGCATTTCATTAGAGTGTTTGCACACATAAAATAACCTTTTGAATGATACGTTTCACTTACGGTTTCAGGCATATAGATCAGGGGCAACATGCTCGCCTTGGAAACAAGACAACACGGAGCAACACAGGTTCGATCCACGGGTCCACGCTTAGAAACCTCTGGGTATTAAGCGTGTGATAAATAACCTATCATATCATACTCACTTGTTGCCAGCTGCTGAGCAACGCTTGGCAGGTAACCTTGAATTGTTAGCAGATAGTAGCATGTCATCTAACAAGGATCACTTAATAAATGGAGCCCACGTAACACGGAAAATCATAAATATTTTTAAAAAGAAACAACCATCTATTGCTATTATAAAAGCTGTAAGTGTTTTCATGAAAACTTCTCGCACCTCAATTTAAAACTGTATATTCACCTAGATCTGATGGCGATGCTTCTGTCCAAACTTGGCAGGGAACCCGGTGTTGCATAGACAAACACTTGCGCAGAAAAGCCCATAAAACAGCCCTCAGCTCTGGAGTCTGTCTGTCTGCCAGCTCGCAGCAAATCACTGTCCTTTTCAGCACAGTGTCCCAGTCCTTCCTGGCAGTTCGTCTCAGCCCAGTATTCAAAGATGTCTCTGGATGTCTCTCTCTGGATGTTTCTGAATGTCTGCCCTAGCTACACCCACTCAAGTCCTTATATTACCTCTTGCTGCCACTCAAAGAAAATACTTGACAACTAGAACCACCCACATCACCCGATCTACTCAATATTTTTCCCCATTGAAAATACATGTCCTGCTGAACAAGAAATGTTACATCTGTTCCTTTTGCTTCCTGACTCTACAATATTTGTTTCTGCTGTTTTTTTTACAGCAAATTCTTTATCGAAAAAACACATTGTATTTTTATTTTTTTTATTTTTGGGGGGATCCCACCAACCCCCATTCCATTTCACTTTATGCCTATTATAAAAAACCCACATCTCATATACATACATTTTTAACTCCCACCCCCCAAAAAAATGTAATGGGTTTTTTTCGCTAAAAAATTTGCGGTAAAAAACCCCGCAAAAAAACGTCCCGCGATGAACGGACGTTGTACCATTTTTACCACCGGGCATGAATCTAGCTTGCATGTTTATTTTCTGTTGAAACAGAGCCCCATGCATTTTGAATTTGGATTCAGGTTATTCCATATAGACTAATTTGCACCCAATGTTAAGGACATGGGACATGTTACTGGGGTTGGATTAAGTTAGTATGTTAATGTATATTAGTTATTAAGTTTGGTGCTAATTCATTCAAATGGAATATTAACCTGAAATGAAACAAATTTAAAACATGCTCTGCATTTCTGAACACTGCATATTTCCCATTTGGCGCGCCGGTTTCATTGGCAACCCAGGCCATGCTTTTTTTTTGTGCTTTTGTGTAAAGTCCACACTAAAATACATGTGTATGCTAAGCTAATAAACCCCTGGATCTCAAAGCACCCGAGCCATTCAGAGCCCCCATCTTTAAAATGGCATCAGCTATTGCCATCCCTCCTCCCCAAGAGCCACCACCACCAACAACACCAGCTGGAGGACCTACACAACAAAAGAAGCGCAACCATTCAAAAGACAATCAAGAAGACAAGTAATATAACATTGAAGAAGTACCTAAATCTAGAACCTATAGAGAATCATGGGTGTTGCAGTTCGTTACCACTGTTGGAAATGTACCAAAGGCTAAAGCTACCAAAGTGAAATGCACTGAGTGCAACGTTATACTCAGTCGCGGAAAACCCGGGCACTACTCCTACGGGACCACCTCCATGCGCTGCCACACCAAATCCAACCAACTTCTTTGGGACACAAAATCCCAACAGCTACCTTGCAGGCAATAAAATAGTATGTTGATCCATATCTTTTGAAAACAGTACTCTGTAGATACTGTAATACACCACCCTGCAAGGGAGAGCAATGTTGAGGTGCTTTTGAAGCTGTAATCAAGGAGAATGAACAACACTGCCCTCTACCTTAGATTTAACACACATGAAACATCTTCTCCTGTCCACCTTGAAACATAATGTTAAATGTATAGTGTTCTTTAGGGGATTAATGATGAACAGCCAATTGATATGTTACAATTAGAAATAATGTTGCATTTAGAGAACATGTTAATTTTGTGGTTTTCCGTCTTGAAAAATTGTAGCTGGAATGGGCGTGTTGAGTTGTTTCTCAGTTCCGTTCCACAGAGCTGTCTAAGATTCTTCCGGACGTATTTGTAAATAAAAGTCTGTTTTTTCTTGCAAGATGTGCACTCCATTTCTGATTAGTTTTGTGTCATTTTATTGGACTACCTTGGGGGACTGCACCTTTACATTTGGAGACCGCAACAAAATTTCCAGTGCCATCAAAGGGCCGGAGGCTCCCCACTGCACACCTTGAGGGCATTGGGAACGGCCTGCAGAGAGCAATTTTTCGTGCACATAGCCGGAGAGGTGAGCATATGCTGATTTACCTGAAAGTCTGCCTGATCACTTGGGTGGTCCACTCACCAGAGAGGTGCATGCAGTTGAGAGGGGAGATTCTGCATCTAGAAAACTCGAAATTTCTATATCACATGAGTGAATTTGTTATTATATCGATTAGTAGTTGCAGCGAAAGGGAACTCCTCCATTGGGGATAAGATGGCGCTGTGCAGTACTGCATGCAGTTTTAATGGGATATTGAAGGGACCTCCTCCACTGTGGGGAAAGATTATGCCATAAGTAGAATACAGTATTGAATTGATGTGGGATCTCCTCCTATAAGGGGTATGACAGTGCTGTGTAGAAGTAGAAATGGATACCCCTGTCCTTCTGTGGGAGGGGCAAGAGGAAGATATTGCTGTAAATATTATTGGTTAAAATATTTAGATGTATCAGTTACGTTTTGTTAATATGGTGTATTTAGAGGTTTTTGTTTTGAAATGTGGATGATTTGGTTGCTTTAAGGAATGTGTGAGTAAGAAGAGATGAGGTTTATGTTTGTGCAGGTTTCTCTGAAAAGAAAAACAAATCTTTGCAAATTAGGTTATTGTTGGGAAACAGAAGGTTTTGATTTTGCAATGCTGCTGGGACAGTGTTGGCAGATATTTAGTATGGAGGGATTGGGCTTATTGTCATCATGGAGACTCTGTTAGAGCAGTTGTGTAAAAAGCTTTAGCAGCATGGGGATAAAATATTGAAGTACCATGAAGAGTGGGTACAGGGGAATGCAGGAAATATGCTCAACCATTGGCCCGCAGAGGGCATGCATGAAAAAGACATTTTAGAACACATGTACACATATCTATTGGCAACACACAGAGGGAAACAGCTGAAGAGTAGACAAAGAATATTAGAATTGTGGAAAATATTTGAGGAGGAAGAAGATTCCCTTAATGCTGAGAGCTAAATGCAATAAGACGTTTAGAGTGCCTTCCACCCTGTCCCCTTATGCGTTCTTTCCTCTATAGCCTGGTGTAGGGTATACCAATCAGGCAATATGACCCGAGGAGGGGGAATTACCTGTTAAAACAAGGGCTTTAACAGAGTCCCAGGGGTATTACCTGACCGGTTATGCCCCCCCATGGGTCATATTGCCATTAGTACCCTGGTACGTTGTCCCAGGGTACTAATAGCGATTCTTCTTGAGTTGAAAAATGGTGCTGCCGAGAAAAAAAAGAAACCAAAATGGCCACCATGGATCGGGTAGAAGGGACTACACATAGTACCTTCTCCCTTTCCATGGAGGCCATTAAAACAGAAATAGAAATAGAAAGAAAAGTTAACAAAAAAATGGCCAGCATGGAAGGGGCGAAGGGACGACACGTCGTCCGTTCTGGCTTTCCATGGTGGCCACACCAGGATGCTGCAGCGAAAAGCAGAGAGATGTCAGGAAATGGTCTAAAGGGGTGCACAAGGGATGGCACAACATTAGCAGCCTTACCATAAGTTAAGGCTTGCAATAGCACCAATCAGTGCATTTGTTTTCTTCGTTGTCATGCGCGCTGTGTACTGATCCTCATTATGCACCTGGAGGAGATCATAAAAAAGGTCTGACAAAGAAAATAGCAGGGTCTATTAGAAAAAAATCAATGCACACTGTCAGGAATACAACAACAAACACACACACTGTTAAAAACCCAGTATGTTCAGAAATAGGGAAACACTTGTGAAGGCAGATAGACATAATAATAAAAGAGCAGAGGAGGAGCCCATAAGCAAATGATAAGTGGAGATCAGGAACAATTATGTTTAATCTTGATGGTAAACCTGTCACAGACCCCCCTACCATTGAAGAAGTATAAATACACTCAACGTGTGGCGATGCACAGGCAGATAACAATGATGGGGGGTTTTCAGCCGAATATGCAGAGGGCAGTGTCTTTTGGGAGGACATGAGGAGGGTATTATGGTGCTAGGAGGACAGCGATCGAATACCATCATGATGGCTTAGAAAAAGGCCCACCAAAAGAGCTGTAGTAAGTAGCAAGTAGGAAGAGGAGAGGTCATAAACCCAGATGCAGGGGACACAGTTCCCCCATTACAGAATGGTGGAGGGGGGTACCTTGGCCAAATATATGAAAAGGAAAGAGTAATGAACAGCATGAGCAGACACATGGATGTATGCCCTCGAGAAACAGACAGCAAGGATTACCCTGGCTGTAGCGGATATGAAAAGCTTGTTCACCTAGATATTGAGTGAACAAGCAGACACACTTTGGAGAAAGACAGGATCTGAAGTGGTGACATTGAACAGTAATGACCATGACGACATGCCATTCAATAACTGCCGAGCACATGTATGGAGAGTACTAAGAGAAATATACTGTGATAATCAGACATACAGTATATCCTAGTTGTCATGATGCCTACCTCCAAGGAGCCAGGTCCGACCCATTAACCCCAGAGGCAGGCATCATTCTCCCCAGGGAAGTGCCAGCGGGCCCAAGCTTGGGCCCTTTGGACACAGTCCTGGCGCCTTAGGCGCCAGGCTCATGTTGGACCTCTGTCCTGGCGCCTCATGCGCCAAGCTCATAAAGCTAGACATGTGTTCAAGTGTTTTAATGTGCACTTACCTGATGCAGACCATGCTGCTACATCCAGGCCCTCTTGAGGCCTGAATGGAACTACTTTACCTGTGGGACTACTTTCCACTTGGGTGTAGTCGGGGAAGGATACATACCTGATCGGTGGAAGGATACATGCCTGGAGCTTCTTCCAAAGCTATTTAAACCATGCACGATCAGCAACTCACGCTTCGCGTTGTTCTGCTCCTCGCAGCTGGATGCTCACCGTGTCAGCTCCTGCATCTGGACTTCAGCCACGCCTGTCAGCATCCTGGGTCGCCTGCAAAGGGAGATAAGAGAGAATTGGGGAGAAAGAAGACCTTACCTGCTAAAGCTGCATCAAGGGGACATCACACCGACGATCCTGAAAGGGAAGACATCATTTTAAAAGCATTTCGCTTCGATCGCTGCAGCGCTGCATTTCACTCACCTTTCCTGGGCGCCTCCATCTTCAGCAGCGATCATCCGGATCCGCACCCACTTCCCAGAGCCTAGAGAGAAAAGACAAGAAAACAAGGTGAGAGAAGGAAGGGAAATAGGAAAAGCTCAGTTTCCTTCTAAGACGTACCTGTTGGGTCATTCCCATTTCATTTCGGGTCCTGCCGCTTCCTGGCATTCCGGACCCCGGCCCCAATGGGGAAAAAAGACAAAGACATTGAATGAGCGAATGAAAAGACATTACCTGAACGCTCATCCAGAACTTACACTTCGGGTCGGCGCCATATCTCCGGCATTCCGAACCCCGGCCCCTAAGGGGAAAAAGACATAAGCATTAGCGCTTGCTGCAATAAGACAATGAACATTATTATTAAGCTTGAACTTTTGAACTTGCAACAGAACTCTTACAGCGCCTCACCTGAATAGTCAAGCTTATTTTGAACTCCCATCAAACCTCAATCCAGTGAAGTAACTGGGTTTCAACGCGCCCCTGCATCAGAAGCAGGATGGAGAACTCATCCTTCCAGACCCTAAGGTGAGACTTCACAGGGAATCGTGGAAGGGTATCGAGGAGGGTTGGAAGGGAGTGGGAGGCTTGAGCATTATTCCGTCAGTAGGTAATACTCCCTTTTCACGCACAGGGGAATATTCCTGCGAGCCAGAAAAGCCAGAGTAGAGGGGCCCTTCCTGTCCATCATCAGAGTCCTGCGCTTCACCAATGAAGAAGCATCAGCACTCGAAGCCAGACCTGCGCCTTCGTGGGAATCAGGTGAGCGTGACAGAACGCGAAGCCTACCCACAATTTCCCACCCGGGCGCTATGGAGACTTCCGAGACAGATCAGCTGGCCCAGCTTTTGGGGGAATTACGGGCAGAAGTGCACTCAGTCCGCCAGGAGACCAACGCTCTCAAAAGAGAACTGATCATATCCAAGGAAAGAACTGATGACCTGGCCAACAGGTTATTGCAGGCCCAGGCAGGGCACACTCCTTTACCTAATTCCGGAGGTACTTCCACATCAATGGGTTTGAATAACCCGGTACAAATCAATCTACCTGGACACATGCCTTTGGCCCCGCCTGAATGTTTTGTGGGGGATCCCAAGAAATATGCCGTCTTTATGAACCAATGTCGTTTAAACTTTCTATGCAGACCCGGGGCCTTCCCTAACCTCAGTGGCAGTGCTGCCAATTGGTCTAGTCCATTGGTAAATCAGGATGATCCCATTCTCCAGGATTTTCAGGGCTTCCAGGCCAGCATGGAAAGATTGTTTGCTCGACACTCTCAAGGACAGGCCCTTGATAACGAACTGCTATCCTTACGACAAGGTAATCAGGATCTCCTGTCCTACGTTGCCACCTTTAATAGACTGGTTGTGGAAACTGGATGGCCAGAAAACAAAAGGATCACATTGTTTAATCGAGGCCTGCGCGGAGAGCTTAAGGATGTTCTAGCTCAGATAGTAGATCCACCCCAGGTCTGCGCAGACTACATAGACTTGGTGGTTCAACTTGATCACAGACTTCAAAATAGAAAAGCAGATCGGTTCAAGTACGAAACCCGAATACCGATCAAAACCCACGCTAACTCCAAGAGTACTGACATATCGGAACCTATGCAAATCGGCGGTGTTAAAGGACCATTAACGCAGAAGGAACGAGAGAGAAGGCGGCAAATGCAACTTTGTCTGTATTGCGGGACTTCCGGTCACTTTCTTCGAAATTGTCCGGTTAAACCACCTAAGAAGGTGGTTGGAGCCACTGATAACAATTTATTGACACCTGATTCGGGAAACGACCTAGCCCGACAAGCGTAGGGGTCCGCTTGCCGAGCTTGAAAACAAACTCTTTGACCTCGCATTTTGTCATGCCAATGGTGCTCGTGGACCCAAAACAGCCTCAGCAGTTGCATGCTGTAAAAGCGTACATCGACAGTGGAGCTATTGGAAACTACATAGACCGTGAATTGGCTTCCAGGATTAAGCTCCCTCTCCGCCCGAAAGTAACCCAAGATGTCATTACTACAGTAGATGGAACCGAAATATCCTCAGGGCCTGTAACGCATTCCACTGTTGAAATGACACTCGTGGGTCAGGATGGACATCGGGAAGCAATCGTGTTTGATGTGATCAAGGCCCCACAATTTCAAGTAATTCTTGGAATTCCTTGGTTAGAAACACATAATCCCAGAATCGACTGGCGAGCAAAGAAGATAAGTTTTCCTGATTGTGGACCAACTTGTTATCCAAAAAATCCAGTTATGTGTCTAGCCTCAGCAACTTCCACCCCTGTACAGCTACCGTCAGAATACCAAGAATTCCAAGACGTTTTTCAGAAGGAACAGGCTAACACGTTACCTCCCCATCGGTCTTATGATTGCCAAATCGATCTGGTACCCAATGCTCAACTACCTTGTAGTAGGATTTATGCTCTTAAGGAACCTGAGAACCTGCATTTGCGTCAGTATTTAGATCAGTACCTAGCCAATGGTTTTATTCGCCCGTCCAAGTCTCCTGTCTCCTCAGCTCTGTTCTTCGTGCCGAAAAAAGAGGACGACCTTAGAACATGTATAGACTATCGCGCCCTAAATCAAATAACGATTAAGAATCGTTATCCTCTGCCCCTGATCCCTGAGCTTATCGACCAGGTGAAAGACGCTTGTGTGTACACCAAGTTAGATCTCCGAGGAGCTTATCACCTGGTGCATATAAAAGAAGCGACGAATGGAAGACTGCATTCCGCACCAAATTTGGGCTCTTCGAATATCAGGTGATGCCCTTCGGTTTGTGCAATGCACCTGCCGCCTTTCAGTACTTTATGAATGATGTTCTTCGGGAACTTGTCGATGTATGTGTCATTGTTTATATTGACGACATCCTGGTGTACTCTTCTTCAGAATCCGATCACAGAAAACATGTTAGGGCAGTTCTTGAGAAATTGCGCCAGCACAGACTATTTGCAAAGCTCGAAAAATGCATTTTTCATACCACAGAAGTTGAGTTTCTCGGATTCATCCTGACACCTCAAGGAGTCCGAATGGACTCGCGAAAGGTGGACGCCATCCTCAAATGGCCATCTTCTAGCTCGGTGAAGGGAGTTCAGAGCATGCTCGGCTTCGCCAATTTCTATGGAAGATTCATTCCGGAATTTTCCCGAACAGTCCAACCCATCACAGCTCTCCTAAAGAAAAACAAACGCTTTGAATGGACTCTTGAGGCCGAACAAGCCTTTCAGGACCTGAAAACCAAATTCACCTCTGCACCTGTATGAAGCACCTGCACCCAGATCTCCCTTACATTGTGGAAACCGACGCATCCAGTTCGGCCATGGGAGCTGTCCTGTCGCAAAGAGACCCAGAAACTAACCAACTACACCCTGAGGCCTTTTGGTCCAGGAAATTTTCTCCTCCTGAAATCAACTACGCAATTACCGACAATGAGTTACTGGCTATTAAATCTGCTTTCAAGGCTTGGCGTCACTACCTTCTCGGGGCAAGACACACCATCACCGTAATTACGGACCACAGAAATTTACAATATTTAAAGACGGCCAAAGCTCAATCTTCACGACAACTCCGATGGGCTCTATTCTTTGCGGAATTTGATTTCGTAATTACCTATCGCCCTGGCTGCAAGAATGGTAAAGTGGACGCCTTATCCCGGATTGGCATGGAAGAACCCAATTCGAGTTTAGAACCTGTGCCAATCATACCTGAACAAAGAATCTTAGGCCTAACTTTATTGCAAACTATTGAGGACATCCAAACGCAAGTAAAACAACTTCTAGACTCTTCAGCCTTACTGGAATGGAGTCAAAAGGGTCCTCATTACACCGTTAAGGATGATTTACCCTACTTCCAGGAGCGGTTGTTTCTGCCAAGTAAAGAATTGCAAGAACTTGTTATTGGCCATCATCATGAATCATTAATGGAAGGACACCCTGGTATCGCTAAAACGGAGGAAAAAATCAAACGCCACTTCTGGTGGCCTTCTTGGAGAAAAGACATAAAGTCTTTTGTATTGTCTTGCGGAATTTGTGCCCAAAACAAAGGTCAAAAGAAAAGGCCAGCCGGCCTACTTCAACCTTTGGATATTCCACCGGCACCATGGCACACCTTGTCAATGGACTTTATAACTGACCTGCCTCCTTGTGCTGGTTACAACACTATCCTTGTAATTGTGGATCTATTCTCCAAAATGGCCCACTTTATCCCTTTAAAAGGTTTGCCTTCAGCTTCCACCTTGGCCAAGGAATTTCTGGAGAATATAGTTTGCATACATGGTTTTCCTTCTATATTAGTCTCGGATCGTGGAAGTCAATTTATCTCCCATTTTTGGAAGAAATGTTGCCAACTAGCACAAATAGATGTGCGGTTATCCACCAGCCACCACCCCCAGACCGACGGACAAACCGAGAGAACCAATCAGACTCTCGAGCAACATCTTCGGTGCATGTTACACCAATCCGAGTTAAATTGGAAAGACATCCTTTGGGTCGCAGAATATGCATACAACAATTCAGTGCATTCTGGAACCGGACAAACTCCTTTTTA
Source organism: Ambystoma mexicanum (assembly GCF_040938575.1). NCBI lineage: Eukaryota > Metazoa > Chordata > Amphibia > Caudata > Ambystomatidae > Ambystoma > Ambystoma mexicanum. Next base: position 835,498,954 of record NC_090935.1, on the reverse strand, counting down.
TACTTTATATGGTCACCATCCTCGGACCTCTGACCTAGATCCACCTCTGACCCTGGAAATGCCTGCAGTAAATCATCTGCATTCCACAATAACCCGAGCCTTCAAAGAAGCTGCAACTCATTTACAGCAAGCAAAGAAAAAGTATAAAGAAAATGCTGATTTGCACCGAAGTAAAACTCCTCCTTACCAAGTAGGAGACGAGGTATGGCTAGCAACAAAACATTTACCCATCAAGGGCCCGCGAACCTTCAATCCCAGATTCATAGGACCTTATCCCATCAAGGCTATAATCAATCCCGTGGCCTTTAAACTGGATTTACCGTCTAACATGCATATTCATCCAGTTTTTCATGCATCACTTTTGAAGCCAGTACAACCAGGGACCTGACTGTCCAAGCCTCCAGACCCAGTTCAAATTAACGGGGAATTAGAATTCGAAGTTAAAGACATTTTAGACTGCAAGGTGTTAAAGTCAAAACTCTTCTATCTTGTTGACTGGAAGGGATATGGACCTCAGGAGAGATCGTGGGAGCCTAGTAACCATGTTCACGCACCTCGATTAATACAAAGGTTCCACCGGAGATTTCCGAACAAGCCAAAACCCCCGGAGGGAACAACCTTAGGAGGGGCCTTGAGGGGGGGTACTGTCATGATGCCTACCTCCAAGGAGCCAGGTCCGACCCAGCAACCCCAGAGGCAGGTATCATTCCCCCCAGGGAAGTGCCAGCGGGCCCAAGCTGGGGCCCTTTGGACACAGTCCTGGTGCCTTAGGCGCCAGGCTCATAAAGCTAGACATGTGTTCAAGTGTTTTAATGTGCACTTACCTGATGCAGACCATGCTGCTACATCCAGGCCCTCTTGAGGCCTGAATGGAACTACTTTACCTGTGGGACTACTTTCCACCTGGGTGTGGTCGGGGAAGGATACATACCTGATCGGTGGAAGGATACATGCCTGGAACTTCTTCCAAAGCTATTTAAACCACGCCCGATCAGCAACTCATGCTTCACGTTGTTCTGCTCCTCGCAGCTGGAAGCTCACCGTGTCAGCTCCTGCATCTGGACTTCAGCCATGCCTGTCAGCATCCTGGGTCGCCTGCAAAGGGAGATATGAGAGAATTGGTGAGAAAGAAGACCTTACCTGCTAAAGCTGCATCACAGGGACATCACGCCGACGATCCTGAAAGGGAAGACATCATTTTAAAAGCATTTCGCTTCGATCACTGCAGCGCTGCATTTCACTCACCTTTCCTGGGCGCCTCCATCTTCAGCAGCGATCATCCGGATCCGCACCCACTTCCCAGAGCCTAGAGAGAAAAGACAAGAAAACAAGGTGAGAGAAGGAAGGGAAATAGGAAAAGCTCAGTTTCCTTCTAAGACTTACCTGTTGGGTCATTCCCATTTCATTTCGGGTCCTGCCGCTTCCTGGCATTCCGGACCCCGGCCCTAATGGGGAAAAAAGACAAAGACATTGAATGAGCGAATGCAAAGACATTACCTGAACGCTCATCCAGAACTTACACTTCGGGTCGGCGCCATATCTCTGGCATTCCGAACCCCAGCCCCTAAGGGGAAAAAGGCATAAGCATTAGTGCTTGCTGCAATAAGACAATGAACATTATTATTAAGCTTGAACTTTTGAACTTGAAACAGAACTCTTACAGCGCCTCACCTGAATAGTCAAGCTTATTTTGAACTCCCATCAAACCTCAATCCAGTGAAGTAACTGGGTTTCAACACGCCCCTGCATCAGAAGCAGGATGGAGAACTCATCCTTCCAGACCCTAAGGTGAGACTTCACGGGGAATCGTGGAAGGGTATCGAGGAGGGTTGGAAGGGAGTGGGAGGCTTGAGCATTATTCCGTCAGTAGGTAATACTCCCTTTTCACGCACAGGGGAATATTCCTGCGAGCCAGAAAAGCCAGAGTAGAGGGGCCCTTCCTGTCCATCATCAGAGTCCTGCGCTTCACCATTGAAGAAGCATCAGCACTCGAAGCCAGACCTGCGCCTCCGTGGGAATCAGGTGAGCGTGACACTAGCTCGCACTAGGAGACCAGATTAGAACCCTGCACAGTACATCCACCAGATATGGGAGATGTGACGGTTACAGACACGACAACCCTGGGATAGGAACATCCCCACTTTTTTATCACATACTGGTGAAAGGGCTCCCCGAAGCAGAACAGGTAGAATTAGGGAAAGTGGTAGGCATTGAAATGAAAGCATGGGTCGAGATGCAAGCATATAGTACACCATTGCAGAGCGAAACATGACAAGAAGAGACAAAAAACTGAGCAAGCACAGAAGGCAGAAGCAAAATTGGTGCAAAAGAAATGTGCTAAATTTAGCATGGAAGGAGCAGTAATTACAAGTATTCCAGAAGGGCAACATGAGTATAACTCCCAACAGAGAGGGAGGAGTGGAATGGGGTATACTCCACAAGTTGGGTACTCTCTACATGCACCAGAAGTGTGGTATTTTCCACAGGCAGGGTATTTTCCAAACGCAGCGGGTGGCTTTCAGAGAGGAAGTGGTACTGGATTCATATATGGAGGGGAAAGACCCACGTTTGGAGGAACGTACTATGTTTATGGGAGAATCTGACACTTTACATAAGAATGCAGGCGCTGAAACCAAGTACAGAATGCCTGTTGTTGGATCCCTGTATACCCGAATATAACATATCTCGCACAACAGCAGATGCAAACTCAACAGATGCAATTCCCATTTCCCTAAGTTGCCAAAAACACACCATAGCAGATGTCCCCAGGTACCAAATTGCCCAACAACAGATGCCCCAGCTACCCAGATGTCCCCAGTTGCACAAACTATGCAGAATACTGCCGAACAGCAGCAGTTGTCCCAATACCCTCCAGCGACAAGCACAAATCTCTGCTGAGCAATGGGACAAACATGTGTAACCCCAAGGCACAGTACCACACTCTACAGGAGTGACAGTTTTGGGAGGAACCCCTTTCACATTACCAGGAACATACCACTTCCCAAAAGGATAGCCCACAGAGGGCTCTGACATGCCCAGTTCTATCAGTCAGTACAGAGAATCCACAGGTTGCAGTAAGGATAGGTGACAGGCAGTGGAGGCAGTGGTCAAAGTGTACGAAACAAAGTAGTGGAACATTCAAGTTTAAACTTCTTTCTACTTTGATTTTAAAAGGAAACCATTCCGGAACAGTTAATTATTAAAATAAAAGTATAGGAAAAGTAAAGCGTAATTTAAAAAAGTAGAGGAGCACCGCTCCCAACTGCTGCCAGCCAGTTCGACCACTGGCAACAGGACATTCTCGTTTTTGGTCGACACAGGGGCTACCAAAGCTTGTATTAATAAAGGAAGGAAAATAATTATGGACACGAGGATTTTCTGTGTCTGAAATAGCAGTTCTTTTCACTGAAGATGTGCCCCTAAGCATAGTTACACAAGAGGTTGTAGCACCATTCGAAACAAACACCCATGAACATAATGAATTGAGATATCATGAGCAAACTAAACATGACTATTTCGTTTTCAGAAAGGACATAGTGTGTTCGACCCCATGCGTGCATACCACTTGGGTTGCTGCAATTATACAAGCATGTTACACCCACAGTGCTCTGCGAGGTGCAAAACTCTACCCTGAGCTATTTCTTTACAGGGTGCAGACACAGTTAGGATGGGTGCCCAGGATCAAGGACCATGCATTTGAATTATCCACTGAATTTCTGTTCCAGCAGTTCACAAGGAAGTGTCACCAGGCACCACTATCACAATAGACTTAGAAGCAGCCATAACAAAGAAAGATAAAGTAAATCTGCATGATGATGATGCCATTGAATGGTGCACTGCCTTATGCATTGACCAAGCACAAGGCTTGACAGATTTGACTGACAAACAACTTTTTACAGACAATGATAATGTAGGGGAGATGGTGCTTCAGATGTGCATACGATGTCAGGTGGCTGTAGAACACAGAGAGGTTCCCCAGAAAGTAGTTCTTACAAAAAACACCATCAGCACACCTACAAGAGGACTTCAACAAGGTGCCCAAAGAAATATAGACCAGTAGCTCCAATGATGTGGGTCTGTTGAAAAGAATTGGGACCATCCACATTCAGCTGAAACCAGGGGCAATATTGCCCCTGGTTAAACAGTACCCCATGTAATGGGAAGCGTATGAGGGAGTTTCTAACACCATTGTAGATTTGTTGTGACAGGGCATCATACAGTCATCATAATCCCCATACTATGCGAAAGAAGTCAAGGGGGGTCTTGGAGGATGGTCAGGACCTCTGCCCTTTAAACAACATTGTAGAAATAGAATTCCTGGTGGTGCCAAATCCAGCGATGTTTTTTTTTACACACAGAAGAAATTTACTTCACAGTAGTGGACCTTAATAACGGATTCTTTTCCATTCCATTGCACCCAGATTCCAAGCATCTTACTGCATGTCATAACATGATCTTACAGGATGGTCAAAGATGACTGGTACTCTAAAAATAATTCATAGGCACAACAAGAATTATTTTTCGTGTCCCAGTCATATTTGATCACTCTGCTGCTTTCTTTCTCCAGAGTAGCAGGGAGTGTGTGCAGGGCATTGATTGCTTCAGTCAAGCTTCCATTATCTGCATCATTTAAGAGCACGGAAGTGCAGCAGGAGCTGTGTAATGTTTATGTAATAGCATGAAGGTGCTAGTTCCTATCCTTGTAGTAGTGCTCATTTCTCATTTTGGGGTGTTGTAGAGGGGCTGAGGTTAAAGGTACATCTATGATGCCTTCAACACTGAAGAATCCCTACTACACAGCCACACCCCTACCGAGAAATGCTCTTAAACATAGAGATACATGGAATGGTGAGGTTGAACAAGGGATGGTTTAGATAAGTAATACAATTGGTCCAACAGGGAACCTGTCTAATCCACCTCGAGACCCTGATATTTTTACTGAACATTGGATAGATTGTAATGCAGAAGGTGATTGTTCTTTCATGACCGGTACACCTGAGGAGCATGCAGTGCAGGGAGAAAGATATTAATTAGAATTAATGTTGCATTCACAGAATATGTTAATGTTAAGGTTTTCCACCTTCAACATTGTAGCCCAGAAGGGGCGTGTTGAGTGGTTCTCAGTTCAGTTCCACAGAGCTGTCTGACCTTCTCCCAGCAGTATTTGCAAATAAAAAATATAATTTTTTTGTAGGTTGTACACTCCATTCTGTATTACGTTTTTGTTATTGTCTGGACTATGTTGAGGGAGTGCACCTTTACAAGCCCTGAAACTGATACTTTATTGAGAGATGGAAACACCTGCATGAAGCAATGAAGCAGGGCACAAATATAAGCAATTGATGAGACATGTATAGAGTCTGAGGGATGAATGAGGCATGTGTGAAAGAGGGCAGGAGAGAGAGAGAGAAAGAAAGACACAAAGAGACAGATTGAGAAAGAGAGATAGAGCCAATAGGAGCAGTGGGAGAGAGGCAGTTAATGTACAGTCCATTGTGTACAAAAGAGGCTCCAGGAAAGTAGTAAACGTGGCATGAGAATGTAGGGTAAGACAAACATTTTGGGAGGTCAGAAAGTGAATGGGGCCATGGCAAAGGAGAGAGAAGCTTGGATACATTAATTAGTGAGGTGTACACAATCCATTGGAAACTTGGATTTGGGGAGATATATGCCTCATCACAAGTTTGATGGATTGGTAAAAATGTGGTGGTAATGCAACTACTGCCACATTACTGCTCCACCCAACTATGATTTGCAGGGAAAGTTGGGGATTCACCGCCAGCTCTGAGCGGTGGGTACATCCGCTGACATTTCACCCATTTCCGGTGCATTTACTCACATTGTCATTTAAGGAGAGCATGGCAAAGGCAAGAGAGCAGAGATGAAAATAACAAGCACGAGAAGGAAACTGCTACGCTCACCTGGTATCCACGGGGATGCCACCCAGCCCTGGTTGGGTGATTTGCACTCTCGAACCCTCTCCCAGTCCCTTGGTAAGGCCTCTGGTTAAAGATGGGTCTGCAATATAGGAGAGCTGGATTCAATACCAGATTGTCTTTATGTTTTCCCACCTCCCTTGGACTCAACTCCTTCCTCCCCCTTGGGCCCTCTCCTCACCTTAATATTGTAGAAGGTGGATTCTCCATCCTGCTCCTCGTGGCAGGGGCGCGGCATGGGTCGGTAGGCGAAAGCACAGTGTGAGCAATGCTGTCCGGTGAGTAATGCGCGATGCATGGCGCTGTTTCACCTTTTATATTGCTAACCTGTGTCTTTTCTCTCCTTGCAGGTTGCGATGTTCCTCACCGAGCATTGTAATGTTCCAGCAATGATACTGACCAGGAGATGACTACGTGAGTAAACGCTTACTAATGCTGTCTTTCTTTCTCCTCTTTCCAGGTTATGGTATTCCAGGATGCATGCGGTGCCGGATGATGGAGTTCGTATCTTCAGGTGAGTGGAACTGAAGTCGCCGATGGTTTGAAGACAGAATACTGTTCCAGGTAAGTTTCGTAGTGTTCTTTCTCTCTCTGCAGGTCCTTGGTTTCAGGTAAACTGGCATCAAAGAAGTGGACACAGTGAGTGTTACGCTGATCACAGCAGAATAACGCAAAGCATGTTCTGCTGTTTGGGTGTGGTTTTAAATAATCTCAGGTAAAGTAGTCCAGGTAAAATAGTCCCAAGCCTGCCACACCCAACGTAGTCCAGGTAAAGTAGTCCCAGGCCTGCCACACCCAAACAACTAGACCTCATAGCTCAGTTCCTTGTAACTGAGCTATGTGTGTGCCTCCATGTTGGATGACCCCCCCCCAAGTTAAATAGTCCCATTCTAATGTTGGTCTTCATGATGGGTATGAGCCTGGTGCCAAAGGCGCCAGGACTGACTCCAAGAGAGTCTTGGATGAGGTTTTAAGGCCTTTGACCTGGCCCTAAGTGAAAGGCTGACTTGCCAGTGAGGGCCAGGGGCAAGGGCCATGACAGAAACAGATGATGTGAGAGAGCATTGCAGAGAAAGGCATATGTGACCAAGCAGTAGGATGAGAGAGCTGTATGATGAGAAAAGGGTTGAGAGTGGAAAAAGTTGTAATGACCAGAGGGTTAAAAAGGGGTTGAGAGGCATAATAAGAGAGAAAGACAGATTGGGTTAGGGATTGGGTGAGAGAGACAGAGAATGAAGGGCCTTGAATAGTGTATGTCAAAGCATAAGAAAGAACATGAAAGGTTGAATAAGAATGGGCTGGTATGGATTGAGGCAATTGGAGAAATCAATAATAAATATGACTGTTGGTGAGGAAATAAGCAATAGTTGAACAAGAGAGCGGTAACTTGGAGTCAGACAGCTCTTGGGCTTACTCAAGGACTTGAGATATAGTGACTGGACACAGTGCTTTGAGTGGACAGACCACATTAGGCTCAGATCATGAGGACTTATTTCTACTTCAGGGCATACGGTAGATACATCTCTGCCCGTTTGTGATAGTTAAAGTATTCCTACTAGTTCTTGACATATGGCTAGCTAACACTCACCCAGTAATATGGTAAACAATCATTTGTAGGTCTGAAAAGGTTTATGATTGTACTCATCTAGACACAATCAGAAACAGATGACCTGGTTATAAATCATAATTGTCATAAGAGGGCATGTGTATCAGTGAGGATTGATTTATATCTCAATTCACAGGAATACGGATCTGCTACATCACAACATGTGCTACTACACAGATGATTAGCCATTAAACAAAGAAAAATCATGTATCTTGATATGTAGAGAATTGGTAGGCACCAGCATGTTAATCAGGGCATGGTACAGCATATCTTGTTTCAGATTCTATCTAAATACATGGATATCAAAGATGTGTCTCCACCATACAGATGTGCCTGCCTAGAGCACTATTTACTGTAATGATCAAGCACTATTTACTGTAATGATCAGTCTTTTTTAAGGCAAACCAGATGAATGACCCTTGTCCTCACAGAGATTCTGCAGCAGTACCATTGGGCTAAAGGTGCAGAGCAGTAAAGTGGATCTGAATTTCCTCTCTATAGCAGTACCGAGTGATTTGCATCAGGATTTAAGATTTCTGATGATTCTGGCCAGAGTGATGTGGAGTTAAAGTTGTGATCAGAGCACACAGAGGTGTGAGTATGTTGGAGATCTGCATCACAGAGAAACAATTGTCCTAGTTAAATAACTTTAATCCTCCATTTTGGCAACATTGACTGAGAGCTTGCTGTAGGCCTAATTGCATGCCACCTGGAACCTAAGTTATTCCAGGCGTTGTCGCTGTATTTGGCACAAATGTTGTGATGTGGGAAATTGTCTGCATGCTCTATTCACACAATCCATTTCATTACCAAGGCTTCCATGATAAGGTTTGAATATTCCATACAACATGTCATAGCACTTTCTGTGTGTGGGGGTTGTGAGATAAATAACTACTATACAGGGTCTCTTATTGGTTTGGCTATGGTGCTAACTTCTCTTTTTTCAGACATGTTTGGACTTTCTACCTCCATGTCTTTCTGTGCCAGGCTTTTAAGGGAAGACCTCTGTCAATAATTCAACTGTTATCTAGATGTGGGAGCGCATTGTTTTTCCCTACTATTTATGATCGATTACTGTTAGGTTCCACCTCCCATTCACTCAGTCTTTTCACCTTAGTATTCTTCTTTGTTTGACATTTGTCTGCCTGTTGTATTGCTTTTGCTGTCTATTCACCATCCCATTTCTGTTTAGATCCTTTAGTGCCAAGAACCACTTCTTCCATTGTATTCAATAAACCATTTAAGTTAGAACAAATTGATTACTGGCAATACTCACTATTTAAAACAGAGGAGTGCAAGAGGTTATACATTAATCACAGAGTGACTGATAGGAAAATGATTGTAAGAATGATACATAGTTTAGCACAAACAATCAGAGTGCTGGCTAATAGGTTTTTAAAGCCAGGTGTCTAAGGAGATACAAAGTTGGAGGAAAGTGACACTCCAGTAATCAGTAGTATCACAAATTGACAATAATGAAAGATTTGTAGGATGACTGATGATCCCTGGTTGAGGGAGCTGGGAAGTATGATAGTTAATCTCAAATCACAGAGGAGCACTTGGCATTTTTCGTAGTCCACTGCACTGCATTCCTCAAAGGCCCCATTGATCATTTTGTCGCAAATAAATTGATTGAGGATATGCAGAACATGAATCCTGTACATTACTACTGGAAGAACAATTCAAATGCCACTTCGCAAGTGTGAGACGTGTACTTGTGACTAAAATGTGAAATATCATAAAAAAACACATAAAGGATAAAAAGGAATACATTCAACAATTTGATTTTTTCCCAATGACCCAATGATTATTATATGTGAAGAGAACAACAGTGTACTACGCGCATATGTTGTATCGTACATATTGCATATGATGCACTACATATGACGGTAACACAAATTAAATGTGGTCAACTGCAAGTAATTATATTTCATAACATATGTTATATATCTAATTGTTTTTTGTTTTTTTTTACAGACAGAAGAGTGGACATTATACCTTCCTCATCAAATGTATTAGGTGTCCATATATAATATGAAATCCACTAATTTTACCTAAGTTTGACTACACCCACACAGTCAACCTGTTTACAGTCTATGCCCACTTCATACATTCTACATACATCTTCTCTATTTCTATGCATGTTATCTCCACCCTATTGAACGCTATTCATCCTTTTTCCACAGAATGTATTCATGCTACTGCACCATACTCCCATTTCTATTACATCATCTCTTACGCTCTAGATATTTTAAAATGTAACTTACAATGAGTACTGAATACATGCATATTTACATATGTAAATATATATAAATATATATTTTTAAACATTAATCCATAACCACGGCTACCATATCAACCAACTAGATGACGATATTTGAGGTGCAGATAATCTCAGCAATGACTGTAGATTGTATCTGCGGCTACTACATAATGAACTGTAGCAAGGCACACCAATTTTCAGCTATACACAGGCCCCAATGGGTACCTGGTAGCCGTGGCTAAAATAAAAGTGAATGAACCCATAACTGCAGCAATAAACAACAAACTGTGGGCAACAGATTTTAGCAACACAAACTGCATAAATTAGTTCACCTAAGATGTGATCTTTTAGTGCAGTTTGGGTTGTATTTTGTCTATTTTTATAACTCAGAGGTTGCCTTTTTGGGGGAAAGGAAAGGAGGAGGGTGTTCGGGGATGGGAAGAACATTAGGGTTTACATATTTAACAATGGTAATGGGTAAAAGTGGTAACATTATTTTTGTTGCTGTTTTTGTTTTTTAGTTTTTTTTTATTTGTGGCAGTTGGCCTGGTGATCTGAAAACAGCCTTACCCAAGCCATCTAGGGTGGCATCTTGAACTGTTATCCAATTGTGGCACAATTGGGCATAACTTTGCAATCGTCAGGTTGCATACCAGAAGCAGTGGGATAGGTTAAGGCCTTGTGGAGGAGGTTGATGGTGGTGAAATGGTGAAAGTTGATGGTCCTGCTGTTGCTGTGGTGGTTGCCAGTTCTGAGGTAGCCACAGGTCTTCAGTGTACAGAGTTGAGGCCATGAGCTTGGATTTTGTGACACCCATGGGACAGGTGTTGGATGAGCACCGATGTTCCCAAACTCTGAGATGGGACATTGGATGGTCCCAGGCATAGTTTCTTCCAACACAGCGTGCAACTGTCCACCTTCTTCTTAATCCCCATGCATGGAGGGGATGGGTTTGGCACCCAAATGACATTGCCACTACTGGTGCCATGTTCAGACTTTTATACTATGTCTGAACTGGGAGGGAAATATGAAATTAAAAAAGACATGACAAAAAGGACACTGCCCCTTAAACAATAAAAAAAAGAAAACTAACTCAAATAATGAACAGACAAACATAACAAAGCACACTACAAAGGAAAGTGGGAAATAGATCAATGGTGGGAAATGGATGGGTATGTATTAGGAGTTTGCTAATTATCACTTTAAGCTCTGACAGAGAACCTGCTTGGTACACAGAAGAAAAAGCAATGAGGAAACGTTATGTAATTGTGCATGGGTTTGGTGAATATTAATGGCTATGCCCATCAACCAATCAGGTGGCGCGTGCATATGCATGGGTATGAAGTCATATGTCACTGCATTACCGCAGTGTACATTCTGATTGGTCAATTCCGCATGTGCAGGCAATTGTCATATCGTCATAACCGCATGTGTGGTACTCAACATATGATTGGGCCTTGTTGTTTATGCGGTTATGCGCCATGTGTAGGCACGTAAGCGGAGCACGAAATGTGATTATATGCATCTGTTTTACCTTTATGATTGTGTTGGCTTCTGGTTTGCGTAAGTATGAGGGCTGAGTAGGCACTTTAGCCCCCACTAGTGCTTGTATCCCTGCATTGCAGAAGTACATTCTTGACACATACCGAAATCAAAATATCCAACCCATGTTGCATATGCCTTAAACAGATACTCCTCTTGCTTGTTGATAGTAATATAAACCCTCAGCTTCCATGAGTTCCTTGGGATGCACAGCACAAACTAACCTGGCTTTCCTCTTCCTAATAAACCCCTTGGAATTTGCACTAGGACTCCTACCTTTTTTTGTTGTGGACATGGTGTCTTCAAGAGGAGGCTGCCTGACAGTTTGGTGCTGTACCGCAGTGCATGATTGGACCAACCCACAGTGCCAATCTGTGATCATCAAAAGGAATTGTTTTAGATTCCAGGTTATGATTATGTAAAGGATTTGTTAGTTTGCTTGCAAGACAAACAGAAGGCATCACAGCTATTAACACATTCACAACCAACTAGCCCACCCCATTATCCAGATCCACTGAGGTACATTACTCCTGAAACTTTGAGAACCATTTTAGTATGCTTTCCTGCATGTTGTTCACACGCCCCACCTAAAACAATATCCCTTATTGTTACAAAACAGTAGTCTATCATTTGTGTTCATGGTGATAGATACCACGTGGTGTTGCAGTTCTGAGTGAACAATGGTGCTCGCTCGCACTTCAGACCTCACCCACCTCATGTGAGAGAATTAGGCCTCCACCCTCTTGATGACGTCTGTCATTGATGAGATGTCTATTATATTGTATTCCTGCAGAGGAAGACTCCCAGACCCACCCCTTCATTTCATTGTTTTTCCACCCAATGAATGGTGTTTTGTTTAGTATGTATTTTATTTCTTTGACTATAGGTTGTGTTCTTCCACACTATGTGGAATCGGCAGGGCTGGAAATGGACCAGCAGCCCAAGCATGGCAGTCCATAGTGCAGCAAGGACCTTGCAGGCACTCAGGGCCAGTATTAGCCCTGCCAGCCTGCCCCACAAAGTGGCAGTTATTGCTATTAACTCTGGCAAAATGGAGCAGCGGCTTTCATGTCACATGCATTCCCCAATTTCTCTTGAGAAAATGCAATAGAAAATGTACTAAATTCCTATCGTATTGATGTGGTGACCATCGAAACAGCAACAACCGGTTCATGAATTGGGTTGGGAGAGATGTGCACACTTTAGAGGCGTACAGGGGTGTATTCTTGAGGGGTCATTTGGGTGGGGAGCAAAGGGAATGGTGAGGGAGGTCACTGTACCGAAAGCCAAAAAGAAGATGTTAGACACCAAGAGAGGCATATATGTGGCCCTGATGAAACTCGGGCAGTCACTCACGGAATCTGCCCACGATCTAGGGAACTGGATTGGCTGGACACTAGTAAAGGGTACTGATATACTTTATTTTATGTTATTGTTTAAAGCACATACCTAGCTTGAGAGCAGTGGAGCACGGTACAAGGTGTGCGTAACCAGCATTTGCACTGGTATATATTAATATTAGCTCAGTACTTTGAGTTGCTGTCTGTGTGACAGTCTGTATGTCCATTGGGATTAGTCCTTGGTCAGGTGTTGTTGAAAAGGCCTGTTTGAGAGATTTGTGAAATTGCTGGGTTTAGTTGCCGAGGGTGGGTGTGTGACAAGAGAAGGATTGTTTGTGTGTCCTCTCTTTGCGGAGTTGTGATTCAAACAAGGTAGTCAATTTGCTGTGAGCAGCATGTGCCACAAGATATGTGGATCTTAGGCACTTGGTATGCAGGTGTGCTATTTGTGACTTCTTTGTAGAGGATACATGCAGTCTTTACAACTTTCCAGGCCTGGAGAGAAAGCCAATGTTGTTTACCTAGGACAGGGGTGATTCAGTCTAATTTCCACACACCCATTAATAGGATGTGCTGCAGTGTGGTGGGCTGTTTTTGGGGGAGCCAAGCAAATGACTGTGAGACCCATCAGGAGAGACAAAGGGTCTGCAATACGATCCAGAAGTCCTGCCGCAGGATATAGGGTTTAATTTTTCAAAGGGTGGAGATTTGGCGATAAGCCGTTTGAGCTTGCTTGCCATGTGTTTCTGGAAGGACATGCTTTTTACTGAATCTGAGAGTTGTGGATCAAATCCTCCTGGGCGCATATCACTGATCCATTGATGTGCGTGCTGTTTTTTAGCAGGGGAACCATTGAGGACAAATTCAGTCTTGGATGGGTTAAGTTTGATGTACAGTCCACATCCAGGACTGGATGATGACCAGGTGATCACAGAGATGACTGCTGTCCTGTGAGCTTTCCACTCTCATGTGCAACTGAGTATTATCCATGTATTGGTGGATGGCTACATCAGGATCTTTGAGGAGTGTGCCTAGAGGCACCAAGTCAGAGGCTCTATGTAAAGGTTTAAAAGGTTGGTAGGTGGATGGAGCCTTGGGAACTCTGAAGGAGACTGGAGGTCAGTTAGAATGTAACATGTTTATATGGTTGGCCTGGTGTCTGCCCGAGAGGTAGGAGGTAAACCAATGTATGACAGTGCCAAAGAATCCCATCCATCCTTTGGGCAAGGTGGAAGAGGGGGATGCAGTGGTTGACAGTCACAAATGCAACCTAGATTATCAAAAAGGATGAGCAGGCATCTGTCTCCCTTATCCATGATTTGGAGGGAATCATCCTCCACATGGATGGTGGCTGTCTCTATGCTACACTTGGGGCTGAACTCTTACTTATATTTGTTTGTTAGGTGTGGTTGTTCGATTCTGGCAAGTAGTTGTGTAGCAACAACATTTTCCAACATTTTGCAAATAAATGGGAGGCTCATAATGGGCTGGTAGTTGTCCAGGTTGTCTGCGTCCAATGTCCTTTTATTTAAAACTGGTTGTATGACACCAGTTTTGAGAGTGTTCGGGAATGACCTGTCTGTGAAGTAGGCATAAATGATGCTAATAGGAGCTGTGAGCGCCGGATCCATCAATTGTGTAATGATGGATGCCAGGATGATATCATCAGAGGAGGCAGTAGGCTTGAGGGACAAATTTGTTTTTAGGAGGTGTGGGGGAGAGAGAGGATAACATTCAGTCAAGAGGGTAGTGTGTGGGCCGGAGTGCTGTGGGTGGTTGATTTTATGATATGCCAGTGTTTGTCTAACATTTCAATAAAAAGGTTGTTGGTTCTGACACATGTTTCCTGAGTTGCTGGCACATTGGGGTCTGGTGTGGGGTTTTTACTATGCTTTTCTACTTGAAAGAGGCATTTGCTTCTGTTAGATGTTACTGTGATGGTGGTGGTATAGTAAGCCTCTTTAGCCTCAGTACTCAGAATCCTACGGTTTCCACAGAGAGATTTGAGGTTGGTAAGACCTCAAGGGTTATTGATTTTGTGCCATCGTGTCTTTAAGGCTCTGATTGAGCCCTTGTAGGAGACATGCTTAGGGGTGCACCAAGGGGGGGGGTGGGTTCGTTTTTCAAAGGACTAGGTTGTAGGGGGCTTTGGTGTTCAGAATTTTCATAGTGGGCTTTTTACAGCTTAACATATTATTATTATTATTATTATTATTATTATTATTATTATTATTATTATTATTATTATTGTTATTATTATTATTATATTGTTTTAAATGCAGGCCTATATAGACAATGATATGCCTCAAAGGCTCACGGTCCTATTAAAAAAATTGATCCAATCATGCAAGACTGACAGAGAGTTCACATGTCTGGAGTCAAATTGTTCCATAAAGTACTGGTTAAGTCTAGCAGTGCAGGCTTGTCATGTCCCTCATCATGGCCAGTTGCCAACTGTTTCCCATGTAGACCAGAATCACTAAAAAGAAAGGCGTGAACTCACAGCTTGCAAAAGACCATATGCCGCTGGATACCAAAGCCCAAATCAGTACTGTACACTATGCAGGAGGCTAACACATGAGTTCAAATCAGCGAGGTACCCCAGTCAGTATTTCATTAGTTTGCGAAAGGAACCTCGTAAGAAGGGCACCCGACACTGAGCTAACACATGACACTAATTATGCATGAAAATGGGCCCAACATATGAAAATAAAACCAACAAAAGGGGGCTAGTGGATTGAGTTGAGCCCAGTTCTTACGGTTGCTCCAATTAGATATTCACACACAGGTTATTTTAAACTGGATTAAATATTTAAGCAATAAGCCCTGAGCGGAGGGGCATGACATCTTCAGCTAATGCTCTGGGGTCCACAGTTATGATATGATATGATATGGCAGTTATAACGCGCCCATACACAAGTGTATCAAGGCATGACGAGGCATGTGGGGGGGGCAGAGGGAAGACAGACAATGATCCTACTAGGCCAGGTGTCATTCAGATCGTGCAAGTTCATGGGAAGGGGGAGAGGGGAAAGTGCAGGGGGGAAAGCGGAGGGGACAGTGCAGTACATGGGAAGATAGAATAAATAAAAATAGTACAATGGTAAGGTATGGCCAACAGGTGGCAAGTGCAAGGGTAAAGTGCAGGCATCAGGTGTCAAATGCTGGTAGAGGGACTGTAGGGATACAGAAAACAGTCTGCAAGTGCGGGGGTTTCGAGGAGGGCAGTGCAGGAGTGTGACTGGTGGAGGAGGGGACCTGGGCCTGAGGTCAGAGGGTGGCCAGGTAAACCAGTGCAGTTTCCGTATCAGTCAGGAAATCAGCAGAGGAGAGGAGGAGAAAAAGCAGAAGCAAAGAGAAAGGTTTTGAGGTGCTTCCGGAACCGGAGATGGTTCTCCTCAAGTTTCAGGGGGGTAGGGAGGCTGTTCCAGAGGAAGGCCCCAGACGAACAAAGAGATCTACCACCAACTCATTGCTTGGAGAAGCGACTGACCCTGAGGGAGATGGAGGCGGATGAGCAAAGAGCTCGAGAAGGAAAATATTTAAGAAGAGCAAGTTGATGGTATTGAGGTCCCGGGCCGCAGAAGGCCTTGTGGAAAATGCAGAGGGTATTGAACTTAATCCTCTCAGCCACTGGGAGCCAGTGCAGAGATTTCAGTCCTGGAGAGATACGATCCCTGGGCTTGAGACCAAGTACAAGTCTTGCAGTTCGGTTCTGGATGAATTGCAGAGGGCGGAGAGTAGACGCAGGAAGATTTAGAAAGAGGCTGTTGCAATAGTCCCGCCTAGAGAAAACCAGAGCCTGGGGAGACAGTGAGCTTCTGGGGGAAGGACAGGAAAGGAATAATACCTCTGAGGAGGTGCAGCTGGTAGTGTGACTACTTAGAGATGTCGGAGATGTGAGGAGAGAAGGAGAGTTTGGAGTCGAAGATGACCCTGAGGTTTTTAGCCTCAGAGTTGGGAGCAGGGAGAGGGCCAAGAGAGGCTGGCCAAAGAATGACAGGAAAGGAGGGTGTGGGTCTGCTGATGAGGAGAATCTCAGTCTTACTGGCATTAAGGCAGAGATCATTGGAGGCACACCAATCCTGGATGGCGGACAGACAGTCAGAGGTGTTGGAGGGAGAAGTGGTGGCCGAGGGTAGCTTGAAAATGAGCTGAGTGTCATCCGCATAGCACTGTAAATTGGGGCAGAGAGTGGCAATGTGGTGAGCAGGAAATTCCAGGTAGTGGTTGAACAGCCAGGGAGAGAGGTTAGAGCCCTGGGGAACACCACAGGTAGAGATAGAGATGTATGAGAGGAAGGACCCGAGTTGAACCTGGAAGGGTTGTTCGGAGAGAAAAGAAGTCAGCCAAGGCAGGACCTGGCCGGTGATCCCCAGGTTATCACGGAGATGGTTGAGCAGGTTGGCATGGTTGACTGTGTCAAAGGCAGAATAGAGATCAAGTAAGATGAGGACACAGGAGGTATTGGAATCCAGGTTGGAGAGCAGGCCTTCCGGGATTATTAGGAGAGCAGTTTTCCGTGCTTCTGGCAGCTTTGAAGCCAGCGGCAGAGGGTTTCTTAAGAAGAGGGTGCACACGGGAATGCTTCAGGGGGGAGAGGAAGACTCCAGTGGTGAAGAAGTAGTTGCAGAAATCAGCCAGGGCAGGAGACAGGGAGTCAATGTGGTCCTTGATGGTTTTGGAGGAACAGGGAAGAACCTGTTTTGATGAGACTTTCATAGATCGGACTTGTCTAGAGACCTCATATGGGGAGAACAGGGGAAAGGCAGAGAAAGAGGGAGGAGAGGTGGCCAAAGAGGGGCCAGAGGAGAGTAGAGGGAGAAGGGAGAGAGGGAGAGAGAGAGGACAGGATGTCCTGAGTTTTAAAGATGAAATGAGAAGCCAGTGCCATGCAGAGGGCCTGGTAAGGGACAGGAGAGGAGGAGACTGCATCAGGATTGGCCAGTTCTTTGCAGTTTTTAAAGAGTTCAGCCAAGTTGTTGGATGCCGCAGAGACGCAGGCTTGGATGTGAGCTCTCTTCTTAGTGCGAATAGAGAGCCGGTGTTGCCTTTGGAGCAGACGGTAGGCCAGTTTGTCAGAGGATATACATGAAGCACGCCATTTCCTCTCAGCCACCCTGCACTTGCATTTAACGGTGACAAAGTCTGAGTCATACCAGGACTTGCACTTGACTTTCAGCTTCAGGCAGATCCTCATGACAGGGGCAAGAACATCAAGAGTGTCAGATATAGCAGAGTAGAGCATGGAAAGGGCTGTCTCAGGGTGTGAGTCAACCAAAGGAGGAGGGGGAGAGAGTGTGGTGGCAAAAGTCTCAACTGACACGCGCTTCATGGGTCGGATGACCGAGAAGGTGGGTGGCAGTGATGGAGTTAGCTTGGCCTGAAGCGTGGAGAGCGTGAGCTGGGAGGAAAGGAGAAAGTGATCACTCCAGGAGAGAGGAGTGGTGAGAGGGATAGAAAGGGGAAGGTCTGAGAAGATCAGAACATCCAGATTATGCCCTGCAGAGGGAGTCAGGCCAGAGGGGAGAATGGAGAGTGCGAATAATCACAAAGGTCGTGAAAGAGTCTAGAGGAAGGGCAGGAAGCATCCAGGTGGATATTGAAGTCTCCAAGAAGGAGGAGTTGAGTGGTTGACATCAGGAGGGAAGAGGAGAGGTCTGACCACTCAGAGAGAAAGGAGAAGATATGACCAGGTGGCCGATAGACAGTAGCCAAAGTAAGGGAATAGCTAAGAGAGAGAGAGAGAGAGCCTTCAGATGAGGCATTCGAAAGAGGAGTAGTCCAGCGTATGAATGACAAAGGCAGGAAGCCACTCAGGGAAGATCAGGGCTACACCCCCTCCAGAATGGTTGGAGCTGGGCACAGAGAGGATCTTGTAGCCATCAGGGAAGAGAGTGTCAAAGCGTGTGATAGAGCTGGCCGCCAACCATGTCTCAGTGATACCGAAGACATCGAGGTCAAGTTCCTCCAGAAGGCAGCAGATGTCAGAGGAATGTTTGAAAGCTGAGGGAGAGTTAAGAGTGGCAATATGGAGAAGGTTGCCATACTTGAAAGACTTCCGGGGAGGGGTACAAATCAGAGGTGCACCCCACGGAGGTGTAGAAGAAGCCAGAGCAAAGTGAGTGCCTTAACGTAGGCCCCAGTCCATTACTAGAAGTGGTAATGCCCCCTCTGCGATGGGCTTATTGATATTAGTACTCCGGCCTGTCAGTTGCGATACACTCCGGCTTTTTGTAACTGGAAATAAAAAATGCCTGACATGGAACGGAAAATGAAGTCTGTTCTTCGTTCTATGGTGGCAATTGAAAAGAGTTTTAAAAAAATAAACAAATGATACGGTTGCTATGGAACAGGAGAAGGGACTAAACATATGATATGATATGATGAGTTATTTATAAAGCATATAATGGAACAAAGTCCCTTCTCTCTTTCCATGGCAGTCAATAAAAAAATAGGAAAAAAAGAAAACAAACAAAATGTCCACCATGGAATGGGAGAAGGGACAACACATAGTCCATTCTCCCTTTGCATGACGGCCATTCGCTAAAGGACACAGTGGCAAAGGCGCATTCTCGCCTAGGTAATGAGCCAGCGAGGTCCAATGATCTAGCTTGTAACAAGCTCATTGACCTTTGCCAGGTACTAATAATGCTAATTTCATATCTTTTGATCGAGCTTTGATGTTATCCCACGTATTAAGTGAGAAATATATTTTTATTAAGATTTCTCCAATTACATAAAAATATCATCAACATTTCATCATTATTTTAAAATCCATCACAGTTAAAAATGACTTTCCCTTAAAAAGAACCACCCCTTTGAGAAATGTCACAAAACGCTCTAAAAAAAAATCGGGTATTCCCAGCATTTAATCAAGTGCAGATGAACTTGAAAACATGATCTGCATTAACATATGGCAGAAAAATAATGTCCTCACATCTCATTTAATTCTCTTTGAAGCTAGTGGCGTGTGAATTAAAAATATCATACATTTCTCAGAATATAATACAGTTTATTGAAGCCACATGGTCATGTTGACCTTCACTGCATGTCTGTATGCAGCAGATTCCTAAGGATTTTTTGCAACCTATACGATTTTCCAGCACTCATTTAGCAACTGTGAAAAACTACTTTCAATGCAAAACCTTGTGCAAGTGATAATGCAGTGTTTTTACAAATATTTAATTTGTATGTGCATCTTCTACATTGTATTATGGAATCTGTGCATTGTTTGTAAAATGTAAGCATAAAATAAATAAAATAGAAGTCAATATGATATGATATGATACGTCATTTATAAAGTGCCAGTACACAAGTGTTTCTAGGTGTGACAAGACACGGGGGAGGACAGAGGGAGGACAAGACAAACAATCTTACTAGGCCTTGTGTCATTCAGATCGTGCAAGTGAAAGAACGAGAAGTGCAAAGGAAAAAGGTGGGGAGAAGTGAGCAAATGAGAAGTGCAAAAGGAAGGAAGGGGGGAAAAGTGCCAGGGAGAGGAACAGAAAACAAGGCAGCAATGCTCACAGTGTGTGCAGCATGGGAGCATCGCAGTGCAAGGGGGCAAGGGCCAGTAGAGGTTACAGTTACAGCCCCAAAGGGCATGGAAGCCCAGAGGCCGTGCAGGGGTGACTGATCAAGAGAGAGCCTGGTACCTGTTAAAGATTCCAATCGGGCGTCACACACTGGTCCAGGACACTTGGTCATAGCCTAGGATGTGGTGTTCAATAGGAATGCTTTTTCTATAATTTCAACAAATTCAAATTGAGCCAGTACCCGACCCATTTCACACCCCCTTTTACAAATACCCTGGGTCACAATGGACCATGAACCAGGCCGGTTGGTAAAAATGCAATATTTATTTATTTTTAAAATTCAAAGAAAATCACATACATTTTCATATTGGGCAGCAATCACCAATGGGGTGATAATCACATGAAAACCACTGATTTATACTTGGGTAAACTTCTACAATAACATATCCAAAGCACAATTGAATAGGAGCACTTTTTGAATTAAGAGAGATAGCACCCAAGAAAAGATTGCCCCCTGCAATGTTCCCTCAACCCACAATTAATCAAATTCTGAGTTGATAGAAGGAAGCAGCAGGTAGTCAGGAATATTGCGCAGCAAACAGAATCAAAATACGACCTCCCATCTCAAAATATTTTAAGTCCTTTGCAATGGCATAAAATGACACTCAGAAATTGACAAATAATTAATTAATGTGCGGTTAAATCTATGAGGCAAATATGATTTCTAACACTGGCATGAATGTATAAATACTAACAATCACAAGGCAAGCTCTCAACACAAGGTATACAGTTCACAAACAAGTTGAAAGTAGGAACGGCGTGCAGCTGAATTACACGTTTGAAAGTTTCATTTTTTTGAAGCCGTGAACAAGAGAAAATCAACGGAGAAAAGAACAGGTTTGACTTAAACTGGATTATTAAGACTATATTGTTAAAGAGGGACACAGCAAGATCCAAGGTTGATTTGCGATGTCAACCTTGTCACCCCAGCGTTAAACTTTATGTAGAAATTAGTTTGATTACTCAAAATATGACTAAGGGCTTATAATCTACACAAGACAGAATTAATAAAGAGATGGTGCTAGCACTTAGAAAGTCAAGGACAGGGGCACGGAGAATTCTAACAGTTTTAACAAATAAGCAGGGTATGGATAGGATTGCTTAGAGAGTGGAATAAAGACAAAAGGGTCAAGATGGGGAGACTATGGGCCTCATTCTGAGTAGGGCAGTAAGGGATACCGGGTACCGGTAAGGAGACCGGTGCTGGTAATCCCTTACCGCCCTACTACGAGGTCCCTTAGCGGGACCCTCCTTTAATGCCTGGTCTGACCAGGCGTTATGGACGGGACACGTTAAGGGACTTCAGAGCTAATAACGGTACCGCAATTTGTGGTACCGTTATTAGCGCCTTCCCCATTCCCATTGAGCCCTATGGGGGCTCAAATGGGAATGGGGAATGGCTTGTTCAATGGGGACTTACCGGTCCCGCAAAGGTCGGACTACACCGGTAAGTCCCCATTGAACCGGACACGGTACCGTTATTGGTGGCAGCCATGACGCAAATAGCGGCATGACTACCACCAACCTCGGAATGAGGGCCTATGTGTTTCTCTGGGATAGGGAGATACTCACATTCCACGCTTGAGGTTGGAATTTTGGAACAGTCAGGGTTCTGGTCACAAAAGATTCTGGTCACCGGATAGCGGACTCTCCTGGCAAAAGACAGCTGGGCAAAGGTCTGGTCACAGGATGGCAAGTAAAGCTGGATGCAGGTAGTGGACAAGCCGGTCTGGTCTCAGGATAATAAAGGTACCACAGCCTTTCCCCTTTTTAATGGGATTTTAGTGGGATTTTCTGAATCTAGGCCTTTGCTAAGATGGTTCATCTATGCTTTGGCCTAGCTGGAGTAGGGTCAGCTGGGCTTTGGCCTTTCAGTGGGATCTGGAATCAGCTATGCTTTGGCTTTGCGGTGGGATCTGGAGTCTGGCAGGATGAATGTGGAAGATCAGGAACGTAGGTGCAGAAAATTTGGGAAAGAGTCTCTAAAGTCCTGTCAGCCACTCTTTATATAGAGCATGGTGACATCACAGAATTATTGGTGGGCAGAACAGAGCTAGGCCTAACTCCA
The DNA here is from genome assembly GCF_040938575.1 of Ambystoma mexicanum. NCBI lineage: Eukaryota > Metazoa > Chordata > Amphibia > Caudata > Ambystomatidae > Ambystoma > Ambystoma mexicanum. Next base: position 835,476,601 of record NC_090935.1, on the reverse strand, counting down.
AGACTCGGATAGGTCAGCCTAAGTTAATCGCCTCCTCGAGGAGGAGTCTCAGTTTGTATTTTATGAGGTGAAAAGCATTCCCACAGTCCTTTTTGCCAAAAATCATATGTCATAACATAATTTACACATTTGTACAGTTGTGGCCCTTTAACAAACCACATGGGCAGATTATATATTTTGTGCATGGGGAGTCAATGCCATCAGCACAGTCAGAGTGAGACACACTGCACGAAGGACAAAGTATGTGTATGACATGATGTGACATCTCATCAAGCCTGCACGCGTAGAGAATTGGCTCAGAGCGCAAACAAGCAGAAGGAGGGGAACACAGGAGAAAAGGAATTCAAAACATCTATCATACTGGGCACAGTGACATTGAGAACACGCAAGTGCATGGAGAAGGGACAAAGGGTTGAAGACCCAGGAAGGCGGAGAAGGGGAACATGCCAAACAGAGGAGACCAAAGAAGGAAAATGAAGTCCAATTATAGAATGTCCTTTCAAAAAGTGGTAGTGCAGCCAGCAAGTGGCAAGTGCAAGATGATTTGGACAGGCCAAATCTGATGAGTGCAGACAAAGAGTGCTGGACTGTATGGGTACACAGACTAGACCCATTGATATGGGAGGCCTGTAGGCAGTGCATCAGGGAGGCAGGGTGAGCAGGTACCTGATCCGATGAACACAGTGTGTACAGGGAAACAGTGCCAACAGAGGAAACTGTTCAGCTGGGTAGAAGAGGGTCTAATGCAGGAGCAAGTTGGAAGGTGTTGAGGTGCTTCCTGAAGCATATATTTTTTTCCTGAAGTTTCAACGTGGCCAGATGGCTGTTCAAAAGTGAGCTCCCAGCTGTACACACAGATCTGCTCCTACCTTATTTATTCAATTAAAGACTGACCTTGAGGGAGTGTGGGGTAGAGGAGCAAAGGACTTAAGAGGGGAGGAATTGGTAGAGGGATTGTTGAAGGTATTTTGTACCCAGTCCCAAAAAAACCTTGTGCACAATGCAGAGGGTCTGAAGTAACTTCTGGTAGCCAATGAAGGGGTTACAGAGCTGGAAAGATAGGATCCCCGGGCTTGAGGCCAAGAACAAGGACAAGGACAAGTCTTGCAGTCCTGTACTGGATTAGTGGTGGAGGATGGAGTGTGGAGGCAGGTTGAATATTGAAAGAGACTGTCACAGTACCCCAACCTTGAGTAAACCAGAGCTTGGCAGACTGTGAGCATGTAGGAGAATGTTAGGAAAGGCACAGTACCCTTGAGGAGGTGGAGCAAGCAGTTAATACATCTCAAGATACGTCACAAATGTGTGTGTTAAAGGAATGTGTTGAGTCAAACTTGACCCTGAGGTTCTTGGCCTTGCAGGTGGAGGCAGGAGGAGGGCCAAGTGGAGCTGGCCAGAGATTGATGGCAAAGGATGGCAAAGGTGTATCGATGAGGAGGATGTCAGTCTTGCTGGCATTCAGACAGAGACCGTTGGTAGCACACCAAAAGAAAATGGCAATGAGGCTATCAGAAATAAGGGAGGGACAAGAGGTGGTCAAGGGCAGCCAGGAAATGAGTTGGTTGTCATCAACATATCACCGGAATTTGTACAAAAAAATGATAATGCAGTAGTCAAGAGCTGCCAGTTGCTCTCCATGATTTGAGGCTGAGAGGTCAGACCCCTGTTGAACAACCCAGGTGGAGAGAGAGATTGAAGATTGGAAAGAGCCAACTTGTATCTGGGTGAGTCACACATGCCAAACACACATATCATTGAGTTAGACGCATAAATACTCACCAGATGATGCATCATAATCCATCCTCTCTCCCACTCCACAGATGTGTTCTTCCAAGATGAACTCTGAAGCGATCTCCTCATGCTGAGTGAGTTCATCCTCCTCTGGTGGTGGCCCACCACCAGTCACCAGAGACATAGTGTAAATGGAGGCACACTTTTGCTTAGCACTTCGTCTGAGGTCATTCCAGTGCTTGTAGCAGTCCTGAGCTGTGCGCACCTGGAATCCCATGGATGTCACAACATCTGCAACATGCTGCCAGTGGACCCAATGCTGGTGATGCGTTGTATGGCAATGTGGGCCCACAAGCATATCGCGTTGGTGTTCCGACACATAGTCCACAAGGAAGTCCAGTTCCTGATTGCAGAAAGGCTTCTTCCTTGAGTGCCAGAAGCTGGAGCCGTGTCTGGGGTCCCAGCCTCTTTTGCAGGAGCACGCTTCCTCCTTTTGGCCGGTGGTACTGACCTTGAGAGGGCAATGTGGCCCTGATTAGTGGGGGCAGTGGTGCTGGTGGACTGGACCAAGGCAGTGGGTGTTGGTATGAGGACAGAAGGTGTGGCTTGGGTCTGAGTCACTGCCGGGGTAGTGTTGGCTGCATCTGCACATGCAGTTACCACCACCCACCTGCTTGGGGCAGCAGATGTCATAACTGCCTCAGATACGTGTGCCACAGTCACAGCCACAATGGACGCACATGAGCCCAACCTCCGGACAAGATGGAAATCTTCCTGGGAGTCCTCGTCACCCAAAGCAACATGCACTGCCTGACCCAGAGCCCGGGTGGAGGTGCCCAAAGCTGCACCTGGAGCTACCACCACCGGTGGGCCTGTGACAGCAGATGTAAATTGCTGTTGGGTGATATGGGTGCCAGGTTGTGATGCAACAGCTGCATCACCAGGGGCCACAGGGGGTGGTGGCATGTCTGCACCAGCACGTGGCTGGGCATCCCGTCCCAGAGTGGCACCCCTGCCTCCCCCCCCCCGTAGCCACCCTGGTGACCCTGGACTCCCTATCCTCCCTGGTCACCGCACCCATGTGCTCGACCACGCCCAGCCCTGGTAGGACGCCCAACTTTGCCACCCTTAGCAATTGGGGGCCTCCCAACCATGGCACCGATGGAAAATAGGCTATGGGAGGTCAACTCAACAATTGTCCTGGGCAATTGGCTAGAAGGGGGCAGCGTTCATGATGGAATAGGTACCCCAGTGCCCCTGAAAGTCTGTCTGTGACCCCTGGGGAAAAATGACAGGTCATGCAACGCTCAGGCACCCCAAAAAATTCAAATAAAATCCAAAAATCCAAAAATCCCAAAATATAAGAACAGGAAATTGAAAAAATACACGACCCCGGTAGCCCACGTGCATGAATTTTAGCTCCAGCAGTACGGTGTGGCATGGAACACATGGGCTACTATGACCTCGAAAATGGTGCGCATGCACAGGGGGAACCACAGTGGGAAAAAAGCGTACGTGACTTACCTCCTGACTTGCGTGAAAAAAAAAAAACACACGTGCTTGTGCGCGTAGGCAACACCCCACCAAAAGAAGAGGTACGGACTTCAGACACTGTGAAGTAATTGCGTGTTATTCCAGCAGAGTCTCCATAAACAGCACGTACATCGGTCTGCTGGCCCGCGCTCACCTTTAACCCATGCTGAAGGCAACACCCGTGCGCATAACATCACTTTCACGCTAAGGGCCTTTCCTCAAATTACACGCATCCACACACAGACGTGATTTTTTGGCACGTGCGGATGCACCTGTGCTGAGGGAAACGCCCGCGCGTGTTACGTCACATACGCGCTTACGCGCTAAGGGCCTTTCCGTATCAAGCTGGCCACGCAACAACACACAGAAGACCACGCTCCTGCCTAGAAGGCAACTATCCTGCCCCCCAGAGCCCTGAGCAAACTCCCACCTGCCATCTGCTGTGCCCTGCCATTTGGTGCCGGCACGTCAGCCATCTGCAGATCTTCAGGGGTCCAGTTGCTGTGACCACCCCTGCAGGAACAGAAGACTCCCGGCTGCTGAACCATCGCTCCACAGCCCAGCCCCAGGACCCAGTTTCTCACCCACACCTGCCTCGGGGGTTGCCATGTCAGGGGAAACACCATCAGACACCACTGGCAACCCCCAGCCAGAGAGGCAGAGGGCTGCCAGTTTCTCAGCAGGAGAGGTTGGCATCCCGGTGGAGCAAGTCCTGGGACACTATGATGCCCTCTACGGAAGAAGACGTGCCAACAAGGATGAATGGGAGAGGATCTGGCTGGACATCGTGGTTGCCATCAACGCAGAGGGGGTGGCAACCCGCGACATACAACACGTCCGCAAGAGCTGGGAGGACTTCAGGTCCGGGGCCCTCCGGAAAGCCCGGCGCCTCTTGGAGGCAAGGCATGCAGTGAGGCGCCGGGTCCAACTTACCACCAACGACATGAGGGTCCTGGAACGTATTAACCCAGAACTTCACCACCAGGTCCTCGAGAGGGAGTCCGGTCCGGAGTAAAGCGGTAAGTGTCCATGTTTACTTATTGGACGCAGTGCATGTTGAGGTGTGCAAGGAGTGTGCAGCTTGGACATATGTCTGAAAAGGGCCATGTATGGATGTGTATGTGCAGGGAAATGACCATGCTGCATGTGAGTCCTGTCACGAGTGATGCACAATTGTTAGGCAGAAACCTGTGCAGTTCCGTCTGGGACCACTGCAAAAAGTTTAAGTCTACAGGAGTTAGCATTAAACCCAATTGGTAGCAGTCTGCACCACCCAGATTTACCTGGTAGCTGTGGCTGAGCAGTCAGACTTCTCTCAAGACGAGTTAGGCCGTATTTGGAGTATACAGGATAGGGCAATTTACACAGTAGAACAAGCAGACACTGATCAGAGCTTGGGTGTAGAGATATATAATTATTTATTTAAAAACACATCTATGGAAAACACACTGGCACTAATATGGCAAACAACTTCAATCACAGTTACTATAAGTATATATCAATCCCATAACAATATTTCGACAAGTCTAGTTTCAACGGCACCACTTATTAGCAGACAGAGGTGAATGCTTTAACCTAGATGGCACTCTAGTATTCGTTAGAAAGGGAGAGAAAAAGGCAGGGTATGAAACCGACTCAGTACCAACACTTTTACGAAACAAATGCAAGGCAAGCAAGGCAGGGTCTACTGTAAATCACAAAGTTCAGAGGCCAGGCCCACTCGGAGAGAGGCAAGGCGGTATGTCCCAAAAGTACCACAGTGGAAATGCACTTAAAGTCATTGTAGCAAAATGTCACAGAAAGGTTGGACCAGTTTAGAACAAAAGTTTAAGAAGGTCTGGAGGCGACCCAATGGAAAGGTAAGGATTTAAGACACCTCACGCTAACCGTTTCAAGGGAAGCCAGGCGGACACAGTACCTTGAGAGTGAAGAGGCAGCTCCGGCAGGGGGCAGTTGTTCCTGGTGGTGGATGCAAGTCGGGGCTTTGCCAGAAGATGAGATGATCTCGTTGTCGAGGAAAGTTGAGTATAGTTGCACCACCAGGGAAGAGACCAGCCGCGGAGTGCTCAATCACAAGGCACGACATTTTGGTCGCGGTACAATGGTTAGTGACTATCCGGTTGCCGGGGTGCTCAGCACGGGCAATTCGACCACTAGACGTCCTGGAAGCGAAGAAAAAGCAAGGAACTGGTTGTTCCCACCAGTCAGGGGAAGAAGACTCTCCAGCAGGGAGATCTCCTCTGTCGTTGGGAAGTGGTGAGCCGGTTCAGCAGGGCTCCACCGGAGGTGTCGTCGTTGCAGGTCGGCTCAGCTTTACCCTCATCGGATTCTTAGGTCCTGTGGCGACTTCTGAAGTTCCAGTCCCAAAAGCCCTGCTTTTATGCAGAAAACCCCCATTCATTCAGCCTAGCTGTCAATCAAACATGCTAAGTGGTGAGCAGGGCGGCTCACCACTCGGGCCAATCACACCAGAGTGCGACTTGAGTTGGCAAGGCAACTCAGTCCAGGGTGCCTAAACCTCCTCCCACACCCCCTGTGGTACCCAGACAGAATGGCACCACTCTGGAGGGTTTCTGTGCAGAAGCCTGCCAAAAGTGGAACAAAGGGCTCAACCTTTGGTTCAGAGTTACAGAGGCGAACACATACGCCATTTTAAAAACCGAGTTCTGTCAGAAAATCCCAACCGGTGGATTTATTTAAGACAAATAAACCGGCGGTATGTTAGAGACTAATGTGAAAAAGTATTAGCCTCGAACAATGGGAAGAATCCCATAGGAATATATTCGCGTTTGAATATAAAAAGTAGTATCCACTGCCACCAGCCAAAACTCGACGAGGGGGACGGGACAGTGCCCCCTCGAACAACAGACCCAGGGGTAATCAAATTACCCTTACCAGTACGTCCACAATAGGATGGTTTGTACTAGTTCTGTTAGTAAATTTAGGTCTAGTAAAGCCAATGGTGACTTTACATGCCCTGGGAGACAGTAGTCTATGGGTATGGAGTCTATGGTGGGGATCCTCTAGGACACCCCAGTGTTACGGCACAGAGGGTGCATTGTAACACACATAGCAAAACACATGAGGCCCTATGGAGTAAAAGACCCCATAGCCCATAGAACACATTGACATTCAAAGAAATAAACCACAATCATGTCCAAGAATGGGAGGAAAAGAGTCTCACTCTTGGCAGGATGAAAAAAACAAACCCCAGAAATCCAGCAAAGCTGCTCGGGGACTCAATAGGTTAGGAAATTCAGTCTAAACAGAGAATTCCCCTAACACACATCAATGGTATATGTGTTCCAAAGCATGATGCACAACTGCATGTGGAGATGCACACATGTTGGTATTTAGGTGTCTGTACTATGGCATGGTTGGGGTGTGACTCATGGATGCTGGTTACACCTTCATGTATGTGCACGGCATACATGTGCATGTGTGGGTTGCACGTGCGCGACAGTGATACTACATGGATGCATGTGACATGGACATGTATGAACCCGATTGGCAGATGTGACATAGCACTGTGACAGGTAGTGGAGATGTAGAGATGCATGTCTGTCTGTTGGCGTGTGTGCATGTTTTTCGGCACTCCCCATGTTGCTTGTGAGGTGATGCCAACCTTCGGATGTTCATGCTGTTGAGTGGAAATGGATTCTGCTGCCTGCTGCACGATTCCTGTCAAAATCTGCATGTGTGTGGGTTCAAATGATATGAGTGTTGGGGAGTGTGATGGCATCTGTGAAGTTTGACACTGTCACTCATGTGCAACTATGACATGTGTATACAAACATTATACAGTGCCCTGATGCCTGTGTTCTGTCTCTCCCTGTCTGCAGCATCGACTGATGAAGAGGGCGGGAACGGTGCTGTGGAGCACAGAGGCAGGGATCCCACCGCCAGCCGGAGACGCAAGGCCCAGCTCTCCTCCCATGTTGTCATCTCTTCCGGGAGTGAGGAGTCTGGAGCCGCATCCATGGCCGCAGCGGCCGAGGTAAGGTCCAAGAGTCGGAGGTTGGAGGTAGGGGCAGCTGAGCCCCCACAGGGGCCTATGGAGGAAGATGGCACGGAGTCATCCAGGTTGGTGGGGAGTTTGGTTGAGGAGGAGGCCGTGGAATACCCACGCACGGGGGCTGGAGGGGGCATTCCACTGGTGCTAGTGGTGCAGTCCAGGGGCAGGGTTAGGAGGCAGCACAGGCCGCCGCAGAAGTGCCTGTGTGTAATCCTGTCCCCGATCCTGTGACTGCATCATCCTGCACCAGCAGGGATGCCTTAGTCCAGACCCGTTTTCAGGGAGGGGATGCGCGAACAACAACTGGCCTTCCTCTCCCTGCGGAAGTGGCAATCCGGGACCGGATTGAGCCTGTCCTAGCTGGGGTGGCATTGCGTCAACGTGGTATTTGGGATTCGGGATGACATGCAGGGTTCTCGTGAGGACACTGCACGTCATTTTGAATACCTCATTGACCACGTCGGCCTACTAGGATGGGTCACCCAGGCTGGGTTCTTCCGTGTGTTGGATCTTCTAGCAACCCCCTCCTCAACTGAACCCCCTATCGCAAGTCATCCTCTGTGCCATCTTCCTGCCCAAGTATCACCTGGGCACCCTGTGGAGTTGCCCCATAACCAGAAGCCATGCTGGTAGAGGACATATCCCTGCCACATTCGGGAGTCGGAGGTGCAGCAGGGGTGGCCACCCCAACAACTGGACCCCAGCAAGAGGAGGACGGGTGGGCGTCAACCAGCAGGGCACATGCACGGCAGCACCAGGCTCAGGGGGCCTTCAACATCACTGGGGCAGGCATCGGCCAGAGGGTAGGAGGACCCTGGATTGGGAGTGTCTTACGTGTGGCAGCGGTTGGGCCAGCGGATAGATGCAGAGTGGCAGGAGGAGGCACGGCTCACTATGGTCAGGGCAGAGAACTCCATGTGCAGGGCATTGAGGCGGGCTGAGTGCCTCGAGGCAACGCGCAGGAAGTTGGAACAGGCCATGACTGCATCCCTGTGAGACCTCGAGGCCAGGGAAGAGGTCCGCCTCCGGGACATCGACATGGAGTTCGATGATGCCCTGGCCCGGTAAACCAACAAGTGAGCCGTTGGACTTGCCCGCCGCCATTGTACATAGTTCATTAGTGTTAGATTACCTTTGTTTTTACTTTTATTTTGGAGTTCATGGACCTTGCTCCAATTTTAATATATAGTTTTTTATTCATAGGATTTTTTTTGTAGGTTTCCTTTTGTTTGTGGATCATGGACCATTTGGACTTCCATTGTATATAGTTGCAGACTTGTACATGGTTTCTTTTTCTATTTTCCCATGGATCAATGGTTTTCTTTCATTTGGATTATTCATTTCTTATTGACATTGGCAAAGGACCACTTTTTTATTCAGCATGACTTTCATTTTTTATATCCTTGGATTACCATTTTTTTTGGTTATATCTGTCGTTGTATATTGCTTTTCAAGTTTGATTTCCTCTATGTTACTTCTGTTAGGGAGAATTCTCATTCTATGGCTAATTTCCCTCACCTAGTGAGTCCCCCAGCAGCTGTGCTGGATTTCTGGAGTTTATTCTTTTCACTTGGTGAGAGTGTGAGCTTTTCCCCCGCTCTTACCCATGTTTTGCCATGTTCATTTCATCTGTTTTTGTGAATTGTGGACTCTGGAGTACACCTCTTCAGTAGCCCCCTTCTTTTGTGTGTTACACAGCACCTTCAGTGCAGTGACACAGGGTTGTATTTTAGACTTCCCACCGACTCCATTTTCTGGGGCTGACTACTGTCCTCAGAAAAAGGTAAAGTTGCCATTAACTTTACCTAGTCAATTAACCACAGATCCAGTACAACCCGTTTTACATGGAATACTGGGAAGGGTTAATCCTTAGCCCTTTTTATCTGTACCTCCTAAAGCCTTGTTTTGCCCTTTTAACATTTAGACTTGGCTGGTGGCAGTGGTATTTACCCCTATCCACTTTCTTGATGCAAATGTGCAATCTATGGAACATGTATACAAGACTAACATATATACAAAAACAACAGATCGCAACAATTTGCTTCACAGATTAAGTTTTCACGAACCAAGCTTAATCAAAAACCTGCCGTACAGCCAGATGCTTAGAGTAAAACGCATCATCAGTGATCCGAGGGATTATGACAAAGAACTCCACGAAATGGGTGAGAAGTTCTTGAAACGTGGATACAGACAGGAAGAGATAGCAGAAGCAAAACGTAAGGTGGACCAAAAGAACAGAAACAAACTACTAACAGCCACAAGAAAAGTGAAAACTGAACCACCATCGGTATTTGTCACCAGATTTTCAACACAAAGTAGTCGTATTAAATCGATCATAAAGAAGCACTGGCAGGTGTTATCCTGTGACCAAAAAACAGAGGAACTCTTTAAAGAACCACCAACAGTAGAAACTTTTGAGACAGCCTAGTGCAAACAAGACAACAAAAGAAACAACCAGACACCAAACGCGTTGGAACTTTCCCGTGTCTACACTGCAGCAACTGCAGCTACGTGTTAAAAGGATCGACCATTAACCACCCCCACACTGGGAAAAAGATTGTGCTGAAATCATTTGCAACCTGTGACACACCAAAACATAATTTATGGCATCAAGTGTCCCTATGGACAATTCTATGTGGGTCAGTCCCAGAGAAAAGCAAAGCTTCGCTGGAATGAGCATCGCTCGTGCATACGTAATAAGAACTCAAACTCTGCAGTCACAAGACATTGGCTCAAAGAGAGACATAATTTAACACAAATTCGATTTATGGTGTTGGAAGTAGTTCAAAGTAATGATCCTCATGAGAACATACAAACTAAACTAGACAGGAGGGAATGTTACTGGATTGAGAATTTGGGGTGTCTAACCCACGAGGAATGAATGAAGAGATCAACTGGGCGTGCTTCCGATAAGCATGCTCGTGATCGCATGGTTATGAGGGAAACACTAACATGGGATAATTCTCTTTGGATTGGATTTCTTTGATGTAATGTAATATGTAAGTGAAGTATTGGTGCAACAAAGAAGATATTTGCCATTACGTAGGATTTACAAAAAAGTTATTGTTCTATGTGTATAATGCATTAATAATTCACTGCCATTACTTTTTACCTCTTTTGTATATAAATCATGATGAAGATAATATCTTGAGGGAAGAATTCACCATGAACGTGAGTTCAATAATGAAAACATGTGTTATAACATTCTCGAGCATATTCCTGAATTAACGCTCAACGCTGTATCAATGAGAATAGATAAGCGATCACAGCAAACAGAGGAAGAACTCACGTAACTCAACACATATGGACACCCTGACCATCCCGTCTCCCCGTTTCCATGGGGACGCGGGATGCCAGGCGTCGCTACGCAGGCCACGCACCACGTGATAGCGTACGATGAACCGGGTTGCCATAGGAACCCGTACACAAGCTCGATCATTGTTTTCCTACACGACGCTGGCTCGCTGAAACAGTCTCCATGCTGCAGAACCACAGTACATCAGGGTAAGCACAACCTGCCTGTTCATTGAGTAACAGGCCCATGGAGTTGATATAACGCTAGCACAATAATAAAGCCCATACATTTTCTCCTAACAGAACGGTCACAGACTGAGAGAATACATGAGAGTATACTTTAACGGGTGAACCTCGAATCCATGCTTTAAGGTACACGGTGGTACGCACGAGTTTCCTCTAATGATTGGTAGTAATTCATCGAGCATTTGTTATTTTTGTTTAGATCACTTGCAGTTGAACTGTTGAATGTACAGAGTTTTCTACTCTATAATGGTGTTAGGCACCACAGGAGATTACAAAGGTAATTTGAGTTTATTTCAGACATGCACAGCACTATGAATTTGTTTGTTCTTTTGAACAACCATTAAGGAATATTTGTCTAACAAGGATGCCATGTTGTTGTTTTCCTCCTCATAACCTCTTCTTCTGACTATTGGGAATTACCATTAATGGGTATGTACATTTTTACTTACTCATCACGCATTGATTCATTATCTTCAAAATGGCAGACTGTGACATTTGGCATACATGGATTTATGTAATGTCTTTAATCCTTTTTTTTTTTTTTAACCCTATTTGACTTGTGATTTCCCTCATATGGGACCAATGCATCCTTTGTTGAAAGCTTTTGATTTGTTTAGTCAATATAATTACTGATTACAACTGAAGAATAAGTTGAATTTAGTAGTGTGGTTAACTCCCTGAAGAAGGAGATTCGCTCCGAAATGCATTGGCATTAAAACAACCATACGCAAAACTAAACAAGTCTGCTTCTTGCTTGATAATACCTAGCGGTTTACAAGTTGGTGACTCAAGAACTATTTTTGAGACTAGTTTGAAGTTTTTTCTAACTCCATTTTGGACATCTATTTTTTAGCTTTACACACGAATTTCCAGCTGGATAAAAAACTTCGATTTAGTTTTGCACAAATATATATCAAAACGAATGAACAAGCTCCACAAGAGCTCTTATGGAGAGCGCCAGGCTTAGTTGGATGAGTTCATCCAACTTTTCTTGCAAGTGGTATCTACCCTAACTTTTCTACCGCGATTATACCATATAAACGTGGTATTGTTTTAGGCTATTATATTAGCCTCGACCATAAACCCGTTTGACCAAATACTTTTTCTTTTGGCTCCGGTCGGGTTTATTCACAATTTCTTTTTGTTAAAGTCCTTCTTGTGTTTTACTTTGCGTGGCAAACAAGGTTTGCCTTCTTTGTTCACCGTCTTTTGGTGGGCTTCTGCGAAGAAGACCTCCTCTGGGCGCCTGGGTGTCTAGGTGGGCTGGATGTGAGGGAGGGGTACCCCCTGCACAGGGTATCCTAGGAAACCCAATTCGCACTTTGCCATGCTTGGCTGAGGTGGTTGTCTGGGCTGGACAACCCCCCTGTTGCGTGATTGACAACCAGGCTGTGTGAATGGGGGATTTTCACATAAAAGGCAGGACTCTTGGGCTGGAAGTCAGTGTCACCACTGGAACTACAAGGATCCTCTAAAGACAATGGGCCTCATCACGACTTTGGCGGTAACCGTTAAAATCGGCGGTTACGCTATTAGCGCCGATTTTAAGGGTGAGTCGGATCACGAGTCCAAATACCGCCGGCGCCATTACAGCCGGCGCATGTACATCCGGCTGTACAAGCGCTGGCCATAACAGCGCCAGGAACCCTTCGCGCTAAAACATCAGCAATTACGAGTCCACAAAAGCGGCAGATAATCTGCCGAAAATACCTCCAGCAAAAAGCTGGAGGTAACAGACACAGGCCACATCAATAAGGGCCCAGGTGTAACCAATGGAAATCAGAGGCCTACAAAGGAGCCACCCATGCACAATACACCCTCCCCAACACCATTACACCAGCAGGAGGAGGGAGGAGACAGCAATAAGGGCCCAGGTGGAACCAATGGAAATCAGAGGCCTACAAAGGAGCCACCCATGCACAACACACGCTCCCCAACACCATGCTGCCATTTGGAGCCGGGAGCCTTGATGTTGACTTCTACCTGCTGCGCCTAGAGCTACAGAGGCCAGCCAACCAGGCAAGGGCCCTGTGGGTGCAGGGGGCAGTGGGGATGAGGGGAAGGTGGAGGAGAGCAGCACCAGCAAGGCGGCCAGCCATCCCCAGGGTCAGGCCAACACCCTGGGCCCTGACTGATGGTCAGTTGGTGACAGAATATCGGCTGGACAGGGCAACCATCACCCAGTTGCGGACACAATCCAGGGTGACATTGGCAGCCACATAGCCACCAGCACGGCAGTACCTCCCCTAGTGAAACTCTTGTCTGTGCTTCAATTTCTGGGGACTGGCAGCTACCAACATACCGTTGCCATGATGCATGGAATGGCCCAGTCCACATTCAGTGCCATGCTGGGACAGGTGCTTGATGCACTGTTGAATCATGTGAACGAACACATTGCATTGCCAGCCACACAGGCACAGGTGCACCAGCTGAAGGGTCAATTCTATGCCATTGCCCAAGTCCCGAAAGTTATAGCAGCCCTGTACTGTACACATGTGGCACTCGTTCCACCCCAGGCACATTAGGCTGCCTACAGAAACCGGAAACAGTACCATTCCCTCAACGTGCAGATGACATGTGGTCCTGACCTCACCTTCAGCCACTGCTGTGCCCGCTACCCAGGACCCACCCACGACTCCATGGTCCTGCACAACAGTACCCTGCCGGCGTACATGGAAAGGCACCGAGGCCAAAGCACATGGCTACTGGGCGAGTACAAATGTATACCATAAAGCATGTCAATCCACAACTGATGGTGCCTGTCACAGAATCCATTATTCCCAATAGGCAGCGGTATTACTGCAGCATTCACATTCAAGCACCTTGCACGATAAACCTTGGACATGTCCAACACAGCAGAACACACCCATGCAGGATGTGAGACATGTTGCGGCACGGTGACATATGGAAGGCCCACCACAATGAAGCCTCCTGTGTGATTAGCACCATGGCTCCCAACACTGACACAGTACAGAAATCCCACCCTGGCCATCCAACAGTAATGAAATTCCAAACCATAAGCTGGCACACCCACAAATTCACCACACATAAGTAGGCTAAGTGATGACAATGTACATCCCACGAACACTGTCCCCAGAATGGCCAGGGAAATGCATGGAGAACAGTACAGAACAGTGACAACCAGCAAATGCAACTGTAGCCAAACGGATTTGCAACGACACATGAGGCAGCCACTTCTGTCATGCAGAAGTAGATGGAAGGGCCCCCTTATCCAGCGACAAGTGAATGAGTACTGTTACATCCAGAAACATAGGCTTACCAAGTGGAGAGTACCCCATTGATTCAATCGTGCCCGTAGGACAGCACACTCCACAATGTTATAGGCCAAATGACAAATATGTCAAAATCGCACTGATGACAGAGCTCTGTACACCCACTGGACTTACCTTGTCCCCATACCGGCTTTCTCTACCCTGCAGGTGATTCTGGATATCCCCAGTACACGTGGCTCATGACTCCTGTGCGTCATCCACACACGGCGGCGGAGCGGGCATACAACCTTGCCCATGCCCGTACACAGATCTGCGTGGAGAGGGCATTTGGACTGCTGAAGGCACGCTTCCGGTGCCTTGACCGCCCGCGAGGGGCAATGATGTATGCACCAGAAAAAGTTGGCAAAATTGTACTGACATGTGCCATGCTGCACAACATCTGCTGTCGCAGAAATGTGCCACTGCCCCCTGATGCTCATGTGCAGCCACCTGAGGATGGTAGTGAGGGCGATGAAGTGCCAGAAGGTGTTGCACATGCACAAAGGATTGGGCTGAGGGAGGGGAGGTTGGCCAGACAGGGATTGATTGATGGATTCTTTTAGAAATGGGTAATGGGTAAATTGGAAATATGTCACTTCAACATTAAATTGCATTTGTAACAATCACTACTGTCCGTGCATTGTGATTTTTCTAACGTGATTTATTTTCAGTCCAACAAACCCCCCTCCCACAGTGAACACCCAGCACACAATCCCCCCTCCCCCAGTAAACAGCCAGCACACAATCCCCCCTCCCCAGTAAACACCCAGCACACAATCCCCCATTCCCCCAGTAAACACCGAGCACACAAACCCCCCTGCCCCCAGTGAACTACCCCCAACTGTGCAGATAGGCACATGTGTCTTATCAGGGCACCAACAACGATGCCATGCACCACTAGGATGGTCGTGGGTGCTTTTCTTTTCCGGGCCCCTCTGGTGTGCGTGCCCTTAGGTGGCGCATAGACCGGTGCCTAGGAGATGGCGCGAGGGAACCCTCTGTGGGTGTGGTCGATGTCGAAGGGACTGAAGCGGCGGCCAGCATGTGCTGTCACATGAGGTTGTTTCCCTCCCTTATTTGCTCAGCAAGTGCTGAGACTGCCTCCGTCAACTCTCTCACTCATTGCCCGAAGCCTGTCAGGGCAGCGGTACATTGTTCAACAACTCTGCGTGTGTGCGCATTGTCCCGCGCTATGTACTTGCCTCCATGCCGTATTGATGAACTGACGGCCTTGATGTGACGACTCTGAACCTTGGCCATTGATTCCACCCAAGGCCTGTTTGGCCTCAATAATGTCGAGTCGGCCCATCACTGCAGCCCCTGTGACGAAAGGCACCCCTGGTGTGTCATGTGCTGGCCTGCGACTTGTGCGCTGTCGGGTGGGGGGGCTGCATGGGGACATTGGGCTGGCTTGGATTGGGCTGCAAGGCTCTGAGTGCTGGTTCTCTGGGCTGCCATATGATGGCGTATCCACGTCCGGCTGTGGTGTGCGGACACGACGCACAGGCAGATGTGGGCTTTGTACAAGCTGTGTGCCTGGCCTTGGCCTCCCCTGAGGTGTGACCATCCCTTCAGTGTCACTGCTTCTGGGAGAGTGCTGTCCTCCTGCCTGATGACCATGTGGAGATGTTCCTCCCACGTCAGGCTCCGATCCACTGCTCTGTCCCTCAGCATGGGGGCTGTGACTGGTGGCTTCCCTGCGGCCATGTGGGTGCTGCTGCTGTCTGGTAGGGCTGCATTGGGGTGTAGTGGGGTTTGGCCTGGTTCATCTCCCTTCCGTGTGGCCTCTTTGTGAGGTGGTGGTGCTGGTGGAGGGGCAGTGTCGTGGCCGCTGTGATGGTGTGGCCTCCTCCCCATCATCTTCATTCCGTTGGGATCGACGTGTTCCTGTGGGGTACATAGGGTGTGGTTTGAGTTCAATGCTACATATATTTGTGTGATGCAGTTCATGCCAACAAGTGGGATAGAAGACAGTATCATTCACGCATTCTCCTTGCATTCTGTTCTGTCGCCATGTGGTATTTGTTGTGAGTGGGTATAGAGGTAGACTGCATGGGAATGTCGAGTGACAAGATTGCATGCTTGGTTGGGGTGTACTGCGCTCAGGGTTTTGGGGGTGTATTCATGCGCACTTCAACTCAACGTAGCTGTCCTATGGCTATGGATGTCTATCCCCTGCCCCTGTCATTCATGCACTGCACGTGCAGGGTTGTCTTGGCAGCACTACGGTTCAATGGATGTAGGCCTCACATATGGGTGTATGCAGTTCCTCACACACATTTCCTCCCATTCATTCACTTGGGTTCTGCAAGTGTGGTTCTTTCAGCTGCATGCATTCGGGTGTGGGACTCACCTGCAGTTGGATCGATTCCAGTGCCTGCCTCCACTCCACCAATGCCCTCGATGGTGCCAACATCTATCAGGGCACTCATTTTCTCCTCCCATGGTGTGAGTTCAGGTGGGGGTGGTGGTGGTCCTCCTCCAGTGGCCCTGCTTGCTCTCCTTTGCTGTGACAGGATGCCACAGACTCGCACGCGCAGGTCATTCAGGCGCTTGCGGCAATCCCCCCCCATCCCGGGGCACGTGCCCCACAGCAGTGACCCTCTGGCTGATGTTGCACCAGATTTGTGCTCTGTGCTGGCCACTTGTTTTGCACTGCTGCAGCTCCTCATGGTGTGTCTCCGCCTCCTCCACCAGTACAGCTAGCTCCTGGTCACTGAATTTGGGCTTTCTCACCCTGTTCAGGGCAGTCTTGCCCCTAGTGCGCTCCTGAGACATGTTTTGGGGTTGGATGGCGTGGATGGCTTCCTGGGACTTTGATATCCGACGGATTGTGATTTCCAAGATGGCCGCCGCTTTGTTTCCCGTTCCAGCTATGAGCGCGATATGGTGGTATCGCACGGTGCGCTGAATTTAAAGGTTCGTGCTATTTGCGATACCGCCATGGACCGGGGCGCGTGCACGATAAGTCGTGATTTGGCGGATTGTCCGGCGGACAATCCGCTGCATTACCGCCGAAGTCGTGATGAGGCCCAATATCTAAGTACTCCTGGCAACGTTGAATCTTGAACTGTCTGACTGTGTGATCCTCGACAACAGGAACCCGGTTCCACTTGACACTGACTCCGGCCTATTTACTTTCTGTATTTCTGTCAGCGAGTGTTCTCTGATTCTGTCTGATCGCATGTGTATCCCCGGTAACGTCTTTTGTTTCACAACACCGGTCCGCCAAAACGTAAGGTACTTACCTTGAGTTGTTCTGTGCCAAGAGAATTGGTTGTTTTGTAGTATATTTTGTGTGTGGTTTTGAATTAATAAAAGTGTTGTGTTTTACAGATGGTTTAAAAATAAATGTACTTATATCTTTTACCTGAAACCTTGAGTCAGTGTTTGCTTGAGTCACAGTAATTGTGGTCCCTTTGTGTAAACTCTGCTACTGCTCATATACTCTCGACATAGGCCTGGCTGCTCCGCTACTGCTACCACTTTAACATAGTAGTACAGGCTTGTACCAAAGGTGAACTTGTATTGCCACCTGTAGCAGGGCTTTAAGTGGGGTAAGAAATCGAGGGGGGGCCCTCATTTGGGGGCGTGGCTTGTGGGGGCGTGGCCTAAAACATACGCAAATCGTAAGGTATGCACACACATATATATATGCATCTTATATATCTGTGTGCGTACCTTACTATGGTTTGTGTACTTTGCAAGCCATCTTTTCTAAACATAGAAATATGTATTTCTATGTTTAGAAAAGATGGCTTGCAAAGTACACAAACCATAGTAAGGTACGCACACAGATATATAAAATGCATATATATGTGTGTGTGCATACTTTACGGTTTGCCTACTTTTCAGGCCATTTTTTTTTTAAACATTTCGGTTTTATAAAAGATGGCTTTGAAAGTACACAATTCAAGCCATCTTTTATAAAGCTTTGACTACGGACAAAATTGTCCGCCGGCAAAGCTTTATAAAAGATGGCTTGAATTGTGTACTTTTGAAGCCATCTTTCATAAACCTCGAAAAATGTCAAGGAATCCCCAGGTTCGCCGAGGGTTAAAGACGCCTCGGCGACCTGGGGAAACAAAGGGACAGTAACTGCCTCTGGTGACCCCTCGCGCGAGAGTTCACCAGAGGCAGTTACTATGACTTACAAAAGTGGCAGCCAGGCACAGCATCGCTGTGGTTGGCTGCCACTTCTGTCAGAAAGCCTGACTTCATGGCAGGCACATCTCCCGTCGCGGCTCCCGCCGCGACGGGATAATGCATCCCGCCAATGTTGCGTGTGGTGGGACGGGGCCCCGGCAGGGCCCCGGCTCAGTCCCACTTTTTGGAGACTGCCGGGGCCCGGCCCCGGCAGGCCCCGGCCCACTTAAAGCCCTGACCTGTAGTCTTAATTGTGTGTAGTGGTCCCTAAGGGCACTGCACAGGATTCTGCCTAATACTGGTGTACAGCGGTGAGGATTTGGAAGTAGAGAGAATGCTGCTATTGCTTGGGTTCAACTAACCACAAGGCTAAACACCACTATTTCTATTTAACTACTAAACCATGTCAAATATGGAAAACTACAGTGAAGAGGGTCTCTTAAACTATACTGCTGAGGGTCTGAGAACCATGTGTAGAGAAAATAATCTCTCTGGAAAAGGAAACAAAATCTGAACTGGTTGCAAAGTTAATGGGAAAACAAAGTCTGGAGAGTGGGTCAGAAGGGCCTACTCCTCCAGCAAATGTGGATACTGATGTTTCTGATTTTGAGAGTGTGACTTTAGAAGAAGTAGATGAGTCCTTGTTAGGAAACCCTACAACTCCTTTGCCTACTCAGAAAGCTCAACCTTTGTCCACAGGGACCCCTACAGGCCCTACACTTACTCCTGAAATAATTGCACTTGAGAAAATGAGACTTGAATTGGAAGTGAAACGTATTGATGCACAAACTGCCATGAAACATCAAGAGTTAAGGCTCAGATAAATGGAGATGAACCATGAACTAGAAATTAAGAAATTGTCTTTAGAAAATGCTTCTCTCCCAGAGTCTTCTAGGTCTTCCAGCCTTAAGAGACCCCATATGCCAAAGGAGATGATTGGTATGTATGAGGCTAAACTTGATGTTTTGGATTGGTTAGCAATGTTTGAGTAGAATCATGGGATTCAAGGTATCGCAGGGAATCAGTTAGATCATTGGCTTTTCTCTAGGCTTTCCCCTGTTGTAAGTGATGCTGTAATGGAGTTGGGGGAGAAGGATAAGCAGGATTATGAGTGTGTGAAGCTAGCATTAATAGCTAGATTTGGGAAGACCTCTTCCCAGTATTTTAAGAGGTTTAGAACCCTCAAACAGCTTGATGTTATCCCTTGGGCTACCTGGGCGTGTGATTGTTTGTTTGGGTTAAGGGTTACAAAAGGAACACTTATGAAGGTTTGAGGAATCTTGTAATGTTGGAGTCTATTTTTGATGTCTGCTCTCCTGAGCTTAGACAGCACTTGGCTGATTCAAAGGAGATAGATCCCAAGAAGTTAGCTAATGCTTCTGACTTGTGGGTTGCCAACAGGGCTATTCACAAGGATTCTGGGGCACCTCAAAAGAAGGAAGAGGGAAAGCAGTCAAAGAAAGACAACACAGAGAATTCCAATAATTTCAATCCAAAAGAGGGCCACAAACATAACCAGGGTAAGCCACAAGGAAAACCAAATTAGGCTAGTGTACCATCTGGTCCCAAACCAGATGGAGGTCAGAACAAATCCCCATTCCAGAAAGCATTTGGAAAATGCTTTGTTTGTGGGTTAACTGACCATGTGAAAGGAGATCCCAGATGTAAGGGTAAACCTTTAGGGGTCAACACCGTCTCCGTAGCCTTCTCCCAGGTGGATGAAGTACCTATAGCCAGTGGAAACTTTCAGTTACTAGCTGAGGAGCCCATGAAAGTCTCAGCTAGTGTTTCTTTAGTGCCCTTGGGTCTTTGGGAACAACAGAACTTAGATGTCTATAACTCAATCCCAGATAATACTAAAGAGTATTACAAAGATAGTGTTCTTGTGAATGGTCAGGAAGCCCCTGCCATCAGAGACACTGGTGCCAGCATAACTGTGGTTGATGAATGTTTTTTCAAGGTGGAGGATGTTGCTAAGGCACCCAAACACCTAACCAAGTTAGCTGGAGGCCCGGTGCAAATGGTTCCCCAGTTACCAGCTCTCATCCTTTGTAATGACATGGCTGTTAGAATACCTGTAAGTATAACATACCTGGGAGGGTCCTGCTGGGTAATGACCTCAAAAACTCTTGGTACCCTAGGCCCCCCAGGTGCTTACAAGGTCTGCAAGGGAGAGAACCTTGAGAGGCTCTCCTGGGGACATGATAGAGGAAATTATCACCCCAAGTCCACTGGACTTACTTACTGCTATTCCAGGTCAGAAAGAGACAAAGGGGAAACCTAAATCTACCAGCAAGAAACCAGCAAGCACTCCCGTGCCCAGAAGGACATCTCCAAAACTGTTCAAAGTCACATCAGTGACTCCTCCACAAGCTGAGGCTGAGTGTGAGGTTCAACCCTGTATGGTTCAACTAGATACTGAGGAATCAGATCTAGAAGAAGATCTTACCCTGGATGGGGATCTTGACCCTGTTGACCATCCTGAGCTGCAGTCTTTACTGGAAGAAGGTAGACCCAACAGGGCAGACTTCAGCAGAGAACAAAGGGAGTGTCCTACTCTTGAAGGTATAGGTTGCACTGGGAAGATGGCCTCTTCTACAGTGAACCGACTGAGTCAACCCCTGGAGACTGCAAACAACTTGTAGTACCTCTAGTGAACCGACTCCAGTTCCTGCAGTTAGCCCACGAGATACCTTTGGCTGGTCACTGAAGTTTTAAGAAGACCAAGGAAAGGCTCTCTCTTTACTTCTACTGGCCACATCTCCAGGTAACAGGTTTATCATGGTTGTAGTGCATCATGTCACTAGGTATCCTGAAGTAATACCTATGAGGACTGTTACGGCTCAGGCTGTGGCTAAGGCCCTACTTGGTATTTTTACCAGAGTAGGTTTTCCTAAGGAGGTGATATCTGAAAGGGGATCACATTTTTTGTCCCACTACAAGCAAGCCATGTGGAAAACCTGTGGAGTCACCTACAAGTTCTCAACTGCCTACCATCTCTAAACCAATGGATTGGTGGAGAAGTTTAACAGAACTATGAAGAGCATGATAGGTGCTTTAGAAGAACCCCTTAAAAGAAAGCGGGACCTTGTACTGCCATGTCTTCTCTTTGCATATAGAGAAGTCCCTCAGGAGGGAGTAAGTTACAGTCCCTTCGAACTTCATTATGGCCAACCAGTCAGAGGTCCATTGGCCCTGATTAAGGAGGGGTTGGAGAGTGCTCCTTCCCCCAAGCCAGTCAGAGTGACTGACTATGTGATAGGTCTCCGGAGAAGAATGTCACACATGATGGCAGAGGCAAGTGATAATTTGAGGGCTGGTCAGGCTCTGGTCAAGCATTGGCATGACCAGAAGGCTAACATGGTTGAGTTTACTCAAGACCAGCTTGTTCTGTTATGGTCCCAACAAGGCAGAGGGCCTTGCAGGACAAATGGATAGGACCCTTCAAGGTTGTGGGTAAACTTGGAGAGGTGAACTCTCTGGTGGACTTAGGCAATCCTAAGGAGGCTCCCAGAGTCTTTCACACCAACCGTTTAAAGGCTTATGTCTCTAGACCTGACATAGGAGCTTTGCTTCTAGATTCAGCTAAGGAGGAAGAGGAGAGTGAACCTCTGCCTGACCTCCTCAGAGCCTTACATTTAAATGAGCAAGTGGAAGGAGTTAATCTCTCTTCCAGTCTCACATCTGACCAGCAGGATGAGTGCAAGTTACTGTTGAATCAGTTTGCCTCCCTGTTCTCACTTTCACCAGGCTTGACCCCTTGGGGCCAGCATGATATACTCATTGGTGACTGTCTGCCTGTTTGTCAAAAGCAGGGGGTACAGAATGTCAGACAATGTGTTAGGGAGAATTCTCTGTTTAGGCTGAATTTCCTAACCTAGTGAGTCCCCCAGCAGCTTTGCTGGATTTCTGGAGTTTGTTTTTTTCCATCCTGCCAAGAGTGAGACTCTTTTCTCCCACTCTTGGACATGAATGTGGTTAATTCCTTTGAATGTCAATGTGTTCTATGGGCTATGGGGTCTTTTACTCCATAGGGTCTCATGTGTTTTACTATGTGTGTTACACCGCACCCTCCGTGCCGTAACACTGGGGAGTCCTAGAGGATCCCCACCATAGACTCCATACCCTGGGACTCACTACTGTCTCCCCGGGCATGTAAAGTCACTATTGGCTTTACTAGACCTAAATTTACTAACAGAACTAGTACAAACCATCCTATTGTGGACATACTAGTAGGGGTAATTCGATTACCCCTGGGTCTGTTATTCGAGGGGGCACTGTCCCGTCCCCCCTCGTCGAGTTTTGGCTGGTGGCAGTGGAAACTACTTGTTATTTTCGACCCGCATATAATTCTATGGGCTTCTTCCCATTGTTGGAGGCTAACACTTTTTTTCCCGTTAGTCTCTAACATACCGCCGGTTTATTTGTCTTAAATAAATCTACCGGTTGGTATTTTCTGCCAGAACTCGGTTTTTAAAATGGCGTCTATGTTCGCCTCTGTAACTCCGAACCAAAGGTTGAGCCCTTTGTTCCACTTTTGGCGGGCTTCTACACAGAAGCCCTCCAAAGTGGTGCCATTCTGTCTGGGTACCACAGGGAGTGTGGGAGGGGGTTTAGGAACCCTGGACTGAGTTGCCTTGCCAACTCAAGTCGCATTCTGGTGTGATTGGCCCAAGTGGTGAGCCACCCCGCTCACCACTTAGCGTGTTTTGATTGACAGCTAGGCTGAATGAATGGGGGTTTGCTCCATAAAAGCAGGGCTTTTGGGACTGGATCTTCAGAAGTCGCCACAGGTCCTAAGAATCCGACGAGGGTAAAGCTGAGCCAACCTGCAACGACGACACCTCCGGTGGAGCCCTGCTGAACCGACTCACCACTTCCCAACGACAGAGGAGATCTCCCTGCTGGAGAGTCTTCTTCCCCTGACTGGTGGGAACAACCAGTCCCTTTGCTTTTTCTTCGCTTCCAGGGCGTAGTGGTTGAATTACCCGTGCTGAGCACCCCGGCAACTGGATAGCCACTAGCCCATACCGCGACCAAATGGTGGTGCCTTGTGACGGAGCATTCCGCGGCTGGTCTCTTCCCTGGTGGTGCAACGATCTTCAACTTTCCTTCGACGATGAGATCATCTCATCTCTTGGCAAAGCCCCGACTTGCATCCACCACCAGGAACAACTGCCCCCGCCGGAGCTGTCTCTCCACATACAGGGTACCGTATCCGCCTGGCTTCCCTTGTGACGGTTAGCGTGAGGTGTCTTAATCCTTGCCCCTCCATTGGGTCGCCTCCAGACCTTCTTAACTTTTTGTTATAAACTGGTCCAACCTTTCTGTGACAATTTGCTACAAAGACTCGAAGTGCATTTCCACTGTGATACTTTTTGGGACATATCGCCTTGCCTCTCTCCAAGTGGGCCTGGCCTCTGAACTTTGTGATCCACAGTAGACCCTGCCTTACCTGCCTTGCATTTGCTTCGTAAAAGTGTTGGTACCGAGTTGGTTTCATACCCTGCCTTTTTCCCTCCCGTTCTAACGAATATTAGAGTGCCATCTAGGTTAAAGCATTCACCTCTGTCTGCAAATAAGTGGTGCCGTTGAACCCAGACTTGTCGAAATATTGTTAGGGGATTGATACTTATAGTAATTGTAATTGAAGTTGTTTGCCGTATTAGTGCCAGTGTGTTTTTCATAGATGTGTTTTTATAAATAAATAACTATATATCTTTACACCCAAGCTCTGTTCCGTGTCTGCTTGTACTACTGTGTGAATTGCCCTATTTTGTATACTCCACATACTGCCTAACTCTTCTTGAGGGAAGTCTGACTGCTCAGCCACAGCTACCAAGTGAATCTGTGTGGTACAGACTGCTACCAAGTGGGTTTACTGCCAAACACCTGTAGGCCTAAATCTTTTGCAGTGGTCCCAGAGGGAACTGCAGAGGTTTCCGTTTAACACTGGTGTACAGCGGTGGGATTTGTATCGAGTATACAGTTTAGAGTGCTTTTCAACACTTTAGGATAACTAACCACAAAGCTTAGCACTAAAAAGCAACTTTCAAAAACTTGTCTACTATGGAAGTTTACAGTCAAGAGTCCTTGTCAGCTGAAATTACTGAGAGTTAGAGAGCTCTCTGAAGACAAGAGAATCTTTCTGTAAGAGGCAAGAAAGTAGAACTGATAGCGAGACTGCTGGAAAAACAAAGTCTGGGTACTGGTTCAGAGGAACCAACTTCTCCAGCAAATGTAGAAAACAGTGATGGCATTGATCTGAATCAAAGTCTTGATAATGAGTCAGAAGAGGAAAGTGAACCTAATGAAGTTAGCCACTCTGAGCCTCTGTCTGCCTTACCTACTGTACCTACGGGGCCCATACCAGGTCCCACATGTAACCCTGCTTATTTTGAACTTGAAAAAATGAAGCTCAAATTAGAATACAAGCGTTTTTTAGCCCAATCTGAAAGAAACCAAGAGCTAGAGTTCAGACGGATGAATGCCCAGGCTGAGCAGAAGCAAGCTGAATTAAGGCTCAGAGAAATAGAACTTAATCATGAGTTAGAGATGAAAAAGTTATCTGTGGAAAATGCTTCTCTCTCCTCTGGTTCCTCTAGAGGTTCCAGTCCCAAAAGACCCCGGATGCCTAAGGAATTAGTGGGTATGTATGAGCCTAGATTGGATGTGTTGGATTGGTTAAAACTGTTTGAATATAATCATGGGCTCCAGGACATCACAGGGAATGAGTTACTTCCCTGGTTTTTCTATAGGCTTCCCACTGTTGCGACTGATGTGGTAATGGAGTTGGGGGAGGTGGATAAGAAGGATTACGAAAGTGTGAAACTAGCTTCGATAGCTAGATTTGGGAAGACCCCTTCCCAGTATCTTAAGAGGTTTAGAACCCTCAATAAGCATGATGGTACCCCTTGGGCTACCTGGGTGAGTGAAGGGTTGAAAAACGTAGAGGGATGGATTAAGGGTTACAAGGTGAACACTTATGAGGGTATGAAGAATCTTTTTATGTTGGAGTCTATTTATGATGCCTGTTCTCCTGAGCTCAGACAGCACTTGGCTGATTCGAAGGAATTGGATTCCAGGGAGCTAGCTAAGGCTGCTGACTTGTGGGTTGCCAACAGGTCTACTCATAAGGATTCTGGGGCAACTCAGAAGAAGGATGAGGGAAAACAGCCTAAAAAAGACTCAAAAGAGAATTCTAATAACTCACATCCCAAAGAGGGCCCCAAACAAAACCAGAAGGGTAAGCCACAAGGAAAACCACAGCAGAATAGTGAACCTTCTGGTGCCAAATCGGAGGGAGGCCAGAACAAGCCACCATTCCAGAAAGCATTCGGTAAATGCTTTGCTTGTGGCTCTACTGACCATGTGAAAGGAGATCCAAGATGCAAGGGTAAACCTTCAGGGGTCCAACTTGTCTCCTTAGCCTTCGCTCCAGAGGAGGAAGTCCAAATGGCAAGTGGAAACTTTCTACTGCAGGCTGATGAACCCATTGGAGTCTCAGCCAGTGTTTCTTTAGTGTCTCTGGGTTTGTGGGAACAACAGAATTTAGATGTCTATAATTCTATCCCAGATAATACTAAAGAGTATTATAAGGACAGTGTCCAGGTGAATGGTCAGGAGACTCCTGCCATTAGGGACACTGTGGCCAGCATAACTGTGGTGGATAAATCTTTTTTTCAGGCTGAGGATGTTGCTAAGGCACCCGAACGCCTCACCAAGTTAGCTGGAGGGCCTGTGCAGATGCTTCCCCAATTACCAGTTCTCATCCAGTGTAACGACATGACTGTGAAGATACCTGTCAGCATACAGAGTGAGGTACCAGGACGAGTTCTGTTGGGTAACGATTTAAAAACTCTCGGAGTTGTGTCTCATACCCCCAGACCTCCTAGTAAACGGTTACATGAGCTAACCAGACCTGCAAGGGAGAGAAGCATGAGAGGTATTCTCGAGGAGATGATGAAGAAAGATATCACTCATGCTCCACTGGAATTGTGAGCTGCTATCTCAAAGAAATCAGAAGCGAAAGGGAAACCTAAGACTTCTATACCGAAACCAGCAGACAGCATTCCAGTGCAGCCAACCAGGACTTCCCCGCGGTTGTCCAAAGTTACACCCATAACTCCCCCTCCAGCTGAGGCTGAGAGGGTGGTACAACCATGTGTGGTAGAACTGGACTCTGAGGAAGAGCTAATGGAAGGCCAGGAACTCATTGGAGATCTGGATCCTGTTGACCATCCTGAGCTGCAGTCTTTACTGGCAGAAGGTGGACCCAACAGGGCAGACTTCAGTAAGGGACAGAGAGAATGTCCAACTATGGAAGGTCTTCGCCACCAGGCAGAAGCTCAGGCTGAAGGGCAAGAGCCTGGGAAATACAGGTTGCACTGGGAAGATGGCCTCTTCTACAGTGAACCGACCGAGTCTGCACCTAGAGACTAGAAACGACTTGTACTACCCCAAGAGAACAGGCCACAGTTCTTGCAGTTAGCCCACGAGATTCCTTTGGCTGGTCACTTGAGTTTCAAGAAGACTAAGGAAAGGCTCTCCCTCTACTTTTATTGGCCGAAGATGGGGGCCGAAGTAGAAAAACACTGCAGGAGCTGCCACACCTGTCAGACCTCTGGTAAGGTTGGCGCCAAGAATGTGGCACCTTTAGTGCCTCTCCCCGTTGTGGGAGTCCCATTTGAGAGAGTAGGGATTGACATTGTTGGTCCCCTTGATCCTCCAACCTCCTCAGGCAACATGTTTATACTTGTTGTAGTAGACCATGCTACTAGGTATCCTGAGGCAATTCCTATGAGGACTGTTACAGCTCCGGCTGTGGCTAAGGCCCTCCTTGGTATTTTTACCACGGTCAGGTTTCCTAAGGAAGTAATCTCTGACAGGGGGTCAAACTTTATGTCCCACTACATGAAAGCCATGTGGAAAACCTGTGGAGTTACTTACAAGTTCTCAACAGCTTATCACCCACAAACCAATGGGTTGGTAGAGAGGTTCAACCGAACCATGAAGAGCATGATAGGTGCTTTAGAAGAATCCCTTAAACGAAAGTGGGACCTTCTACTGCCATGCCTTCTCTTTGCTTATAGAGAAGTCCCTCAGGAGGGAGTAGGTTATTCTCCATTTGAGCTTCTCTATGATCATACCGTCAGAGGTCCATTGGCCCTGATTAAGGAGGGGTTGGAGAGTGCTCCTTCCACCAAGCCAGTCAGAGTGACTGACTACGTGATAGGTCTCCGGTGGAGAATGTCGCACATGATGACAGAAGCAAGCGATAACTTGAAAGCTGGACAAGCATTGGTCAAGCACTGGCATGATCAAAAGGCTAACATGGTTGAGTTCACTCAAGACCAGCTAGTTCACGTTATGATCCCAACAAGGCAGAGGCCCTTGCAAGACAAATGGATGGGACCCTTCTGAGTTGTGGGTAAACTTGGAGAGGTCAACTATCTGGTGGACTTGGGCAATCCCAATGAGGCTCCGAGAGTCTTCCACACCTACCGACTCAAAGCGTATGTCTCGAGACCTGATGTAGGAGCGTTGCTTCTAGCATCATCAGAAGAAGAAGAAGAGAGTGAAGCTCTTCCTGATCTCCTCAGAGGCTTACCTTTAGACGAAAAAATTGAAGGAGTAAATCTCTCTTCAAATCTGACACCTGAGCAACAAGAAGAGTGCAAATCTATGTTGAATCAGTTTGCTTCTCTGTTCTCACTTTCACCAGGCTTGACCCCTTGGGGCCAGCATGACATACTCACTGGTGACTGTCTGCCAGTCAAAAGCAGAGGATACCGAATGTCAGAAAACGTACTAACCCACATCAAAGGTGAGGTCAGCAAGATGCTTGATCTCGGGGTAATATAGCCCTCTACTAGTCCATGGTCTAGCCCAGTTGTGTTAGAACCAAAGGCAGGATCTAAAGAACTTAGATTCTGCGTGGATTATAGAGCTCTTAATGCAGTCACCAAGACTGATGCCCACCCTTTACCAAGAACAGATGAGTTGGTGGATAAACTTGGTTCAGCCAAGTTCCTCAGTACATTTGACTTGACGTCAGGCTATTGGCAAATAGCCCTGACAGACCATGCCAAGGAGAAAACTGCATTTTCTACCCCCGTAGGCTTATACCAGTTTAAGGTAATGCCTTTCGGATTGAAAAATGCACCTGCTACATTTCAACGGATGTTAAACCAGGTTCTGAATGGGATGGAGGACTTCTGCATGGCATACTTGGATGACATAGCAGTGTTCAGCAATTCCTGGGAAGAACATGTAACCCACCTAAGAGATGTTTTGCAGGCTCTTGGATGAGCCAATCTGACCATAAAGGTGAGTAAATAGCAAATTGGACAGAGTAAGGTAGTCTATCTTGGACATGAGGTAGGAGGTGGAGAAATAAGGCCTTTGCTCAGTAAGATTGAAGCTGTGCAAAATTGGACAACACCTACTACTCAGACCCAGATGAGAGCCTTCTTAGGTCTCACTGGATATTACAGGAATTTCATTGAGAACTATGGGACCATAGCTTCTCCTCTGAATGTCACCTCCTCTCCCAAATTTCCTAAAAAGGTTAGATGGAACGAGGAGTGCAATCAGGCTTTTGAAAACCTGAAAAAGGCTCTTTGCCAAGCCCCAGTACTCAGAGCTCCTGATTACCACCAAACTTTCATTGTGCAAACAGATGCTTCTAATGTAGGAATCGGTGCCATACTCAGTCAACTGGATGGGAAAGGTAGGGAGCACCCCGTTTGCTTCATTAGCCGCAAGCTGAAGGATCCTGAAACAAGGTGGGCAACAATCGAAAGAGAATGCTTTGCTATCGTATGGGCTCTGAAGAAGTTTAGGCCATACTTGTATGGTTCTACTTTTGTCATTCAGACTGACCACCAACCCTTGAGATGGTTAATGCAAATGAAAGGGGAAAACCCAAAACTACTGAGATGGTCAATCTGCCTGCAAGGGTTTGATTTCACCATTGAGCACAGGTCAGGGTGTCACCACCAAAATGCTGATGGTCTCTCTAGGATGTATGTCATCGACTAGAGGTATGAGATTCATCCAGGAGTGGATTAAATCCTCCTGTCCCTTAGTCTGGGGGGGCGAGTGTTAGGGAGAAATCTCTGTTTAGGCTGAATTTCCTAACCTAGTGAGTCCCCCAGCAGCTTTGCTGGATTTCAGGAGTTTGTTTTTTTCCATCCTGCCAAGAGTGAGACTCTTTTCTCCCACTTTTGGACATGAATGTGGTTAATTCCTTTGAATGTCAATGTGTTCTATGGCCTATGGGGTCTTTTACTCCATAGGGTCTCATATGTTTTACTATGTGTGTTACACCGCACCCTCCGTGCCGTAACACTGGGGAGTCCTAGAGGATCCCCACCATAGACTCCATACCCTGGGACTCACTACTGTCTCCCCGGGCATGTAAAGTCACCATTGGCTTTACTAGACCTAAATTTACCAACAGAACTAGTACAAACCATCCTATTGTGGACGTACTAGTAGGGGAAATTCGATTACTACTGGGTCTGTTATTCGAGGGGGCACTGTCCCGTCCCCCCTCGTCGAGTTTTGGCTGGTGGCAGTGGAAACTACTTGTTATATTCGACCCCGAATATAATTCTATGGGAGTCTTCCCATTGTTGGAGGCTAATACTTGTTTTCCTGTTAGTTTCTAACATACCGCCGGTTTATTTGTCTTAAATAAATCTACCGGTTGGTATTTTCTGCCAGAACTCAGTTTTTAAAATGGCGTCTGTGTTCGCCTCTGTAACTCCGAGCCAAAGGTTGAGCCCTTTGTTCCACTTTTGGCGGGCTTCTACACAGAAGCCCTCCAAAGTGGTGCCATTCTGTCTGGGTACTACAGAGGGTGTGGCAGGGGGTTTAGGCACCTTGGACTGAGTTGCCTTGCCAACTCAAGTCGCACTCTGGTGTGATTGGCACAAGTGGTGAGCCACCCCGCTCACCACTTAGCGTGTTTTGATTGACAGCTAGGCTGAATGAATGGGGGTTTGCTGCATAAAATCAGGGCTTTTGGGACTGGATCTTCAGAAGTCGCCACAGGACCTAAGAATCCGACGAGGGTAAAGCTGAGCTGACCTGCAACGACGACACCTCTGGTGGAGCCCTGCTGAACCGACTCACCACTTCCCAACGACAGAGGAGATCTCCCTGCTGGAGAGTCTTCTTCCCCTGACTGGTGGGAACAACCAGTCTCTTTGCTTTTTCTTCGCTTCCAGGGCGTAGTGGTCGAATTGCCCGTGCTGAGCACCCTGGCAACCGGATAGCCACTAGCCCATACCGTGACCAAAAGGTGGTGTCTTGTGACAGAGCACTCCGCGGCTGGTTTCTTATCTGGTGGTGCAACGATCTTCAACTTTCCTTCGACGACGAGATCATCTCATCTCTTGGCAAAGCCCCGACTTGCATCCACCACCAGGAACAACTGCCCCCGCCGGAGCTGTCTCTCCACATACAAGGTACCGTGTCCGCCTGGCTTCCCTTGTTACGGTTAGCGTGAGGTGTCTTAATCCTTGCCTCTCCATTGGGTCGCCTCCAGACCTTCTTAACTTTTGGTTCTAAACTGGTCCACTTTTTGGGACATATCGCCTTGCCTCTCTCCGAGTGGGCCTGGCCTCTGAACTTTGTGATCCACAGTAGACCCTCCCTTACCTGCCTTGCATTTGCTTCGTAAAAGTGTTGGTACCGAGGTTGGTTTCATACCCTGCCTTTTTCCCTCCCGTTCTAACGAATATTAGAGTGCCATCTAGGTTAAAGCATTCACCTCTGTCTGCAAATAAGTGGTGCCGTTGAACCCAGACTGTCGAAATATTGTTAGGGGATTGATACTTATAGTAATTGTAATTTAAGTTGTTTGCCGTATTAGTGACAGTGTGTTTTTCATAGATGTGTTTTTATAAATAAATAACTATATATCTTTACACCCAAGCTCTGTTCCGTGTCTGCTTGTTCACTGTGTGAATTGTCCTATTTTGTATACTCCACATACTGCCTAACTCTTCTTGAGGGAAGTCTGACTGCTCAGCCACAGCTACCAAGTGAATCTGTGTGGTACAGACTGCTACCAAGTGGGTTTACTGCCAAACACCTGTAGGCCTAAATCTTTTGCAGTGGTCCCAGAGGGAACTTCACAGGTTTCCGCTTAACACAATGTAAGAACCCATATAAGGAATGAGATCAACAAAATGCTTGATCTCGAGGTTGAAGAGCCCTCTACTAGCTCATGGTCTAGCCCAGTTGTGCTTGTACCAAAGGCAGTTTCCAAAGGGTTGAGTTTCTGCTTGGACTATAGAGCTCTAAATGCAGTCACCATGACTGATGCCCATCCTTTGCCTAGGACAGATGAGCTGGTGGACAAACTTGGTGCAACCAAGTACCTCAGCGCATTTGACTTAACGTCAGGCTATTGGCAAATAGCCCTGACAGACCATGTCAAGGAGAAAACTGCATTTTCCACCCCAGCTGGCCTCTACCAATTCAAGGTAGTGCCTTTTGGAATAAAGAATGCACCTGCTATATTTCAGATGATGGTCAATCAAGTTCTGAATGGGATGGAGGACTTCTGCATGGCATGCTTGGATGACATTGCATTGTTCAGCCCTACATGGAAAGAACATATTGAACACCTAGGATATGTATTGTAGGCTCTGGAACAGGCCCATCGGACCATAAAGGCAAGCAACTGTTAAATTGGTCAGAGTACAGTGGTCTACCTTGGACATGAAGTAGGAGGAGGTAAAATAAGGCCATTGCCTAGCAAAGTACAAGCTGTACAAAACTGGGCCACCCCTACTACTCAAACCCAAGTGAGAGCCTTCTTAGGTCTCGCTGGGTATTACAGGAACTTCATAGAGAACTATGGGACCATATCTTCTCCCTTGAATGTCATCTCCTCTCCCAAATTCCCTAAAAGGTCAAGTGGAACGAGGAGTGCAATCAAGCTTTTTAAGGTCTGAAGAAAGCCCTTTGTCAAGCTCCAGTCCACAGAGCTCCTGGCTACCACCAACCCTTCATTGTACAAACTGTTGCTTCTAATGTAGGTATAGGTGCAGTCCTTAGTCAACTGGATGAGAAAGGTAGGGAACACCCCATTAGTTTCATCAGCAGGAAGTTAAAGGATTCTGATACAAGGTGGGCAACAATAGAACGAGAATGTTTTGCTATTGTGTGGTCACTGAAGAGGTTTAGACCATACTTGTATGGAGCTACCTTCACTATTCAGACTGACCATCAACCCTTAAGATGGCTGATGCAAATGAAAGGGGAAAACCCAAAGTTATTCAGATGGTCAATTTGCCTACAAGGATTTGTTTTTTCCATTGAGCACAGAGCAGGAAGTCACCACCAAAATGCTGATGGTCTCTCTAGGATGTTTATAACCGACTAGAGGTATGAGATCCATCCAGGAGTGGATTAAATCCTCCTGTCCCTTTGTCTGGAGGCCGGGGTATGCGAGTGTTAGGGAGAATTCTCATTCTATGGCTAATTTCCCTCACCTAGTGAGTCCCCCAGCAGCTTTGCTAAGAGTGTGAGCTTTTTCCCCACTCTTACCCATGTTTTGTCATGTGTATTTCATCTGTTTTTGTGAATTGTGGACTCTGGAGTACACCACTTCAGTATCCCCCTTCTTTTGTGTGTTACACAGCACCTTCAGTGCAGTGACACAGGGTTGTCTTTTAGACTTCCCACCGACTCCATTTTCTGGGGATGACTACTGTCCCCCAGAAAAGGGTAAAGTTGCCATTAACTTTACCTAGTCATTTAACCACAGATCCAGTACAGCCCATCTTACATGGAGTACTGGAAAGTGTTAATCCTTAGCCCTTTTTATCTGTACCTCCTAGAGCCTTGTTTTGCTCTTTTAACATTTAGACTTGGCTGGTGGCAGTGGTATCTGCCCCAACTTTTCTACCACGTTTATACTATATAAACGTGGTATTGTTTTAGGCTATTATATTAGCCTCGAACATATACGCGCTTTACCAAATACTTTTTCTTTTGGCTCCGGTCGAGTTTATTCACCATTTCTTTTTATTAAATTCCTTCTTGTGTTGTACTTTGCGTGGCAAACCAGGTTTGCCTTCTTTGTTCACCGTCTTTTGGCGGGCTTCTGCAAAGAACCCCTCCTCTGGGCGCCTGGGTGTCTAAGTGGGCTGAATGTGAAGGAGGGGTGTAGTGACCCCCTGCACAGGGTATCCTAGGAAACCCAAGTCACACTTTGCCATGATTGACTGAAGTGGTTGTCCGGGCTGGACAACCCCACTGCTGCGTGATTGACAGCCAGGCTGTGTGAATGGGGGATTTTCGCATAAAAGGCAGGACTCTTGGGCTGGAAGTCAGAGTCGCCACTGAAACTACAGGGAACCGAAGAGAAGTGGAGAAGAAGTCGGCTGCTGCAACTACCCCGTCCCGGTGAAGCCCTGCTACAGTCCTGAGCTATCTACCCTTCGACGACCAGAGGAGATCCAGTCCTGAGTCTTCTTCTCTTGATCTTGGTGGGGTCAACCAGCTCATCTTCCACAGCCAGAGGATACTCTTCATGGTCAAAATCGCTACACCCAGCTGTAGTGGTCTAGATAGCCATCTGAAGAGCCTCTCCTGTTTTAAAGGAGCGCACCTTTTATTCACCGTCGCTGCTGCTGGCTTCATCCCTGTGTGGTGCAGACCCCTCCAGACGTCCTCGTTCTTGCCGAAGCTCCAGGAATCGTGGGTCTGCAGGATACCAATAGGAACAACTGCCGTGGCCCAGCTTGTTCACTGAATAAGGTACTGTGTTCTGCTTGAGGAACTAGGGGGAATCCCCTTTCTCCTCTTCCAACGCTTGCCCTTGTCTTTTCTCCTTCTTATAACATTTGCTTCCTCTAAAGACAATATCTAAGTACTCCTGGCAACGTTGAATCTTGAACTGTCTGACTGTGTGATCCTCGACAACAGGAACCCAGTTCCACTTGACATTGGCTCTGGCCTATTGACTTTTTGTATTTCTGTCAGCGAGTGTTCTCTGATTCTGTCTGCCTTGACAAAAGTATTGCGTGTGATTTCTGCCCCCAACTCTCTCTGGATAGCTCAGGTGCTAAGTGTGTTTTGCCCCGGTAGCATTTTTCGCTGCGGATACGCGTTTCTTTAATACGACCGAGCTGTCAAAATGTGATTGCATGTGTATCCCCGGTAACGTCTTTTGTTTCACAACACCAGTCCGCCAAAACATAAGATACTTACCTTGAGTTGTTTGGTTGTTTTGTAGTATATTTTTCATGTGTTTTTAGATTAATAGAAGTGTTGTGTTTTACAGATGGTTTGAAAATAAATGTACTTATATCTTTTACACTGAAACCTTGAGTCAGTGTTTGCTTGAGTCACAGTAATTGTGATCCCTTTTTGTAATCTCTGCTACTGCTCACATACTCTTGAGATAGGACTGGCTGCTCCGCCACTGCTACCACTTTAACATAGTAGTACAGGCTTGCACCAAAGGTGAACTTGTATTACCACCTGTAGTCTTAATTGTGTGTAGTGGTCCCTAAGGGCACTGCACATGATTCTGCCTAACAACTTCATTATGTTTTTAATCATTTTTTTTCTGACTTCATGATTGGTGTTGTGTTCTATCATTGGTTTTGTGCATGTCTCAATGAACATTGCCTCAGTCATGTGTTGCCACTGTGTGGCTCTGTTGTGCATTCATGCATGGGCATGGTGGTTCTTTTAAGATTGTCATTGCATGGGTAATTTGGGAGTGGGTGCTGTGGATGGTTGCATGCTTGTACTGGGGGGCAAGGGGGATTTGGGTTGGCATTAGGGCCATGGGTCTGTTTTGTTAGGATATGTTTTTTGGTGGGCCATGTATCAGGGCCTGCTGGCAGGTGCCCGTCAATGGGGGTGGGTGGAGTTGTGCGGGGGGCCATGATTCGGGGCCTGCTGGCAGGTGCCCATCAATGGGGTTGGGTGCGGGTGCGGGGGGACATGAGTCGGGGACTGCTGGCAGGTGTCTGTCAATCGGGGTGGGTGGGCTTGTGGGGGGACATGAGTCGGGGCCTGCTGGCAGGTGCCCGTCAATGGGGGTGGGTGGGGGCGTGGGGGGACATGTGTCGGTGCTCCCGAGTGCATGGTGCCATGTGGGCTGCCTGTGGGGCATGCCCAGGGGTGTAGGGTATAATTTACTGAAACACGGGCAACGTTAACAACGGTGCCGGTTCTTCAATGGTTCCCATTCCCATGGAGTCCTATGGGAATGGGAACTTACTTACTCGGCCGCCCATAATGTCCCAGTAATACCAGGATATCAGCCGGTATACCAGGAATCTTGTAATGAGATCCAAAGAGTATCTTCTGGTTTCAAGGCTGTGGATTTACCTTAATCTAGCTGAATAAAGCACAGTTCTGCCATCAAGATAATTGCGATTTTTAAAGTACTCAAAATCTTTTCTTAAACATACCTACCTCTTCGAGGACTCTAGATTATTGAAGGGAGTCTGTATTGAGGATTTCTTGATAGCATTTGCATCTGTTCAAATAAAGATGAGGGCTATCCGTACCTCCTTAATCAATGGGTGTTTTCACTTTCATCCTGCCTATACATCTTTTTTTATTATCAATAAAACAATTGTACTAGCGTCTGCTTTCAGAATTGAGCCCCATAACGTAAGGTTGAAGCTCACCTTGGTGTATGTATGCATGGTGTTTATAAATCTCACACGTAGCTGAGAAGCAGCACAGTGATGTATGTTGCACATGCTCCCAGGAGGTGACAAGTGTGATGTGGGGAACGCAAAGAAAAGTAAGAAGAAGATGAGGGACGAGAACAGAAACCTCACACTTTATTTTGCGGTTTTACACAATGACCCTCAAGCAGAAAGTCAGTGTTATACATTCAATCTGTTACATTAACAATAGACTTCCTAACAGCGGATTCTGTGGGCATGTTTTTACTTAACCATACTACTCAACCCACCCACGTGACTGAGGCCACCTCCTCTGTGGGAGCATTCATCACATCTAATGGAGCTGAAACCCCAGGCTGAGCAGTCAGGTGGTCAATATTCTGTTTCTCAGGCAGCTAAACCTGCATACATGATCTGATGTCGGGCATGTAGCTAGGCATTAGACAGTTGGTTACATAATTATTGCACAGCCTTAGGGCCACCGTGCACTTGCAAACCAATAAGTGTTTAGTCCACTCCACCACCCAGTTACCAAGGCTGTGGCACACATTTCACTGCCAAAAAATGATGGCTTCTGTTCTGCATCGTCCGAGGCTCATGTATGACCCATGGGCCTAAAGTAAAATGCCAACATCTCCCTCACCATCCTTCCAAGCAAGCCGGAATCCTTTGCCCATGCAGCAAGCCATATATCCTGGTTCCGAAAGAGATACCCATTTGGAAGAATTGTATTTAGTAATATAGGCTTGAATGCATTCAGCTCCTAGCAATGGAGAAGGATTCAGGATTCTCATAATGAAGCATTTGTTGCAGTGAACCAATGGCTCTGGTCAGATTTACCATGTGAATGGTGGCATATTAAGAGTTTTTCCAACAATATAGCCTTTATAAAGCAGGAGGTTATAGCGGTCCAATTCATTTAATAGATTCCGCTTGATTCAAGCCCCATTCTTTAGCATGTTTCCTTGGAGATGTATTTCAAGAAAAAAATTACATCTCTTGGGCTTTAATGCAAATAAAATGCCCTTTCCTTGATTGCGACTTCATAATTCAGACCTGATTTTCCTGTGCAGAGCCTTACAAAAAGATTATGGTCAGCAAGGGTTATTTTCTTTACAACTGCTCGCCCCATGGGGCTTAACTTTAGTTGTACAAAGCACAGTTCTGAGCTCAGCAAAAAATGTTTCATGTGATGTCACCATGTTTTGGGGGACATAAATATATACATGTAAACGGTAGTTAGCACTTTTTAAACCGATTAGAAAACATGTCCGAAGAGATGATAACATCTACACATCCTTCCCACGATCCCCTGAATTTTATCAAATAATTAGCTGGTTTTGATTGCTTCTACTTTCTAAGATGATCATCAACCAGACAGCTTTGGAAGTCTTTTGTAGATAAACCATTGTCGATGGCAGAGCTCCACCATTGGTAAACATGGTGTCCTGGGCCCCAGAATATTCCCCGTAGGCCTCCCACAAGTGCAGCAAAAGTGGACGTGGAGGGTAAGGCCTAAAAAAGACTTAGCATAGTTATTGCTTTTAGTATGGATCATTTGGGACACCATATATCATCAATGGTACTGTCTCAAGAAAAATA
Organism: Ambystoma mexicanum; assembly: GCF_040938575.1. Taxonomy (NCBI): domain Eukaryota; kingdom Metazoa; phylum Chordata; class Amphibia; order Caudata; family Ambystomatidae; genus Ambystoma; species Ambystoma mexicanum. The sequence continues at coordinate 835,439,084 of NC_090935.1, read as the reverse complement.
TAGTGTTTCCTATAGTAAGAAGGCATTACCAGCAGCTAGAATTTCAATAGAATCTTGAAGAAATGAACATATCAATTGAGATAAAAAAGTTTCTATAAGTTTTAATATGTGAATATTCACTGATCCTGGTGGAATATAAATATTAAACATAAGATTTAATTTGCAGGTTGTGGATGAGTAGATGTGAATGTCTATCTGTGCAGGCTTTTGTTTGAAAACGGAACAACAAGGGATCTTGCTTCAATTATACCTTTAGTAGCCTAGAACCATATGTGTGTCTGCTCGCTCTTAACATTGCTTATGTCTCTTCTTCAGGCAGTAACAGTAAAACTGGAACAGCACCCTCATTTATAGGGAAGACACATGTTTGCATGTTATGGTACTGTCTGATTTATTTTTGGCCCATCCTACTTACAGTGAGTGAGTAGTAGTAGTAAGTTTGGTGGAATTGTAGGGGGGTCACAAGGAAGAGTGCAGATCCAGATCAAAGGTTTCTGATGTGATAGTGCATAAGCTTGTGTTGGAGGAATTCAATGGGCCTCATTATGAGGTAGGCGGCCACGGAATGAACGATGCCGGTAAGGGAATGGCACCACTCATTGTGGCACCGCTACATTACGAGGACTGCAGCGGGTCCCATTCTGCACGCCTGGTCAGACCAGATGTGCAGAGCGGGACTCGCTAGCAGACCAGGATGCTAACAACGGGCCCGTCTTTAACGGGCCTGTTGTTAGCATCCTCCCCATTCCCATTGAGCCCTATGGGGGCTCAAATGGGAATGGGGATGTACCGGCTCCGGGTCCTGTGAAAGGGAAATGCCGGGCCATCCAAGGTCTGAATGGCCCGGTAAGTCCCCTTTTGTGGGACCTGGACACGGAAACGGCATGGCTACCTCCAAACTCGTAATGAGGCCCAATGTCTGTCTTGTGGAGGGCGTGGTGGGTAATTCACAGGGCCTTGAAAGTCACCCATAGGCTAATAGGAAGCCAGTGGAGCACTCTAAGGGCAGGAGTAATGTGTTCTCTAGGTGAGAGGGCAAGAAGGAGCCTTTCTGCAGAGTTTTGGATCCGTTGGAGCTTTCTGAGCTGATAGGTGGGAGCGCCCATATAGAGGGAACTGGCATAGTCTAGGCAGGAGAGAATGATAACAAAGTTTTCTGAGACTCTGAAGATGGTAGGAGAGATAAGGGAAGATTTGTATGAGGATGTGGAGGTGGAAATGGATTACCATGATATAATTGAATCTGAAATGACTGAGGGAGAAATGACTGAACTTTTTTTTTTTCTAAAATAATCCTCCTTCTGTGATTTCAGACAGCCTGCTCCCCCTGACACCCTTACTTACCTTCTGGCAACACACAGCGAAGTGTACTGCCGCCGGGCCACCCCTCTGCAATGCCGGTTTCCTTCACGCACATGGAAGGGAACCGGTGCCACAGGGTCCTTTCCTTTCCTTTCTTTATTTTTTACTTTGCTTGTGCCCCACTTTCCTTTTCATGGAAGTGGGGACACCCCTGAAACTTTCAAAGTCCCGGAATGCTGATCAAGAGGAGCAGGGGACACCCCCAAAATCCCAGCTCCTCTTGATCAATATTTTTGGCATTCATTTTTTTTTTTCAATGCCCGATTCGGCATTGTTTCCCATACTTTTTTCAATTGTTTTTACAGATGCCAGTGGACATGACATAATCAGTGTTAATGTGTTGAGAGAGTGTTAGATTCGGGTCCAAGGTGCATCCCAGGTTCTTTACTGAGTTGGATTCTATGGGTGGGGTTTCTTGGAAGGGTGGCCAGAGGGTGGGTTGGGAAAAGAGTGAGGTTTGTTCACAGATCAGGATTTTGGTTTTACCAGGATTGAGGAGGAGCTGATTAGCCATCATCCAGTGGTTGATTTTAGAGAGGTAGGAGGCGAGCTCAGGATGGTAGGAGACCAGGGTTTTGGGGATCTTGAAGATGATCTCAGTGTCATCAGCATAGTTTTATCTAGTTAGGTCATGTCAGCGGATGAGTGCGGGGCGGGGCTTTGATAGAGGTTGACGAAGAGGGAGGAGAGAGAGAGGCTAACTGGGAGGCACCCACTTTGGAGACGGGCAGGTGGAGGTGAAAGGAGGGAGGAGTGTGCATTGTGAGTGGTTTTTAGAGTCAAATCCCTGATGCCTAGAGTGGAGTCTGTCCTTGAGGTTAGAGTGGTCGATGGTGTCAAAGGCAGCTGGTAAATAAAGGAGGTTATGTGCAGCACAGCCTCCTGAGTCTGCCGTTCTTTTTATGGAATTCCAGATGGGAAGTTTCCATTCCTAAGAGTGGTTTGAATCCAGACTGGGTAGGGTAGATTAGGCAATTGGATTCTGTGTAGAGGCAGATCTGGGTGTATGACGTGTGGTCTAAGACTTTGACAATGAAGCAGGTGTTTGAGATTGGGTGGAAGTTGGATGGAAGGAGGGGGTCGAGGGTTGTTTTTTTTTAAATAGTGGCTTGATGTGAGAGGTTGTGAAAGCTCCAGGGAAAATGCATGTTGTCAGTGAATGGGTAATCATTGATCTTGCAACACTGCCTGCACTGGTTGAGGATAGAATGTTCTTTAGTAGATATGGGGGCAGTGGTCTCCCAGGGATCCGCAGGGGCGACTATGGGATTGTAGTTTCAGGAATTCTGGGATGGCAATGCATTCATCTTGGAAGCAAGACAACGCAGAGCAACACAGCTTTGAATCCGGATCACGCGCTTAGAAACCACTTGTTGGTATTAAGCGCAATATAAAAGAACCATTTTAATTACAATAATAATAATGTGCGGGATAAGGCGGGCAGGGCTCAGACGAAGTAGGAGATAATGGGGGGTGAATATTACTAATATGGTGCTGATGGTGGGGTATCCTTCTATAGTGATGCCGTAAAAGTGTTCTGATGGTGGGGAAGCCTAAGGTTTAGTACACATTAACACACAGGTGTTCTCGTGCTCTTTAATATTTGGAAAGCCAGGCCATTTCTTTCATTTCATGCTACCAGGCTGCTTGTCTCTTCCCTCATCTTCTCTCATCTATTCTATTGCTCCATTTCCCTCTTTTTTCTTCCTGCTACTCATCTCCGTCCACTTTGCTCTGTCTACAACATCTCTATATGTCTCCTTTTCTCACTACACTCTCGTGACTCTATTTCAACAGCTTTTGCATCTCTTTGTTAGCTCCCTTTTGATTCTCATCTGCTGTTTAATTTTCTCTTGTGTTCTTCACTTACATCTTATTACACCCCTATGCATTCTTTCCGCTTAGTCTTTTTGGTTCCTTCTTTCTGTTCACATTAGATGTGCTGCATCTAATTTTCACTATTTCTCATTGTGTGCCTCACGGCAATGGAACCAGGCCTGGACTGACCCACCGGGACACCGGGAGTTTCCCCGGTAGGCCTCGAGCACATTGGGCCTCTTTTCTTGGGGGAAGGACACATGATTAATGCCTGTGTATCTGCTCATCCATTTTTGTGTGCTTTAGTCTGGCCCTGCAAGGCTTCTGATGAGCAAAGGTTGCAGGTGTGCACTCCGTCAGCCTCAGCACAGCTCGTGCACAGAAGACTCCCTCACCCACAGATAGTCGGCCATCACCTCCTCAGCAGGTCACCATGAACAGCGGTGCATGCCTGGCTCTACTCACGCATCTCGCAGCGGCCACGGATCCCTCCCGAGGTAAGAATGGAAGCATAGCTCTCAACTCACACGCTTTTGGCGCTTGTCACCCGCCTTGTAAACAGCGGACTCACCCGCCAAGCCTCCTGCATGTGCATTCGTTTCAATAGGCCTCTCACCCGCCAATAATCAAATCGGTTGTTTTCACCCGCCTTTGCAACACAGATGGTCGAGAGCTGTGCGGAAGACTACAAGTAATCTCTGTCCAAGCGTTACCACAGTCTTTACAACTAATAGCACCGTAGGTTGGCATGTGCCCACCCATAGCCCCGTTTGCAGCAGCCCCTAAGAAAATCTCAAACACTCGTGGGTGTCAATGTGCAAAGATTGAACCCGACAGCAGCCAAAAACAAACAAAAAAAAAGTTTGCGCAGGCCGGGGTTCCTAATTTGAATGCGTTCAGTTGCTTATTGTCCGTAGGATGGAAAAGAGTAACCACTAGAGTCAGGCTGGTTGGAGAGTGCCTGTATTTTCCCCTAAAAATGTGTAGTGATTGTAACTTGTGCTGCACTTTACATACTGTTTCGCACTGTAGTAACTTTGCGGATAATACGGCTTTATTTTAAATCAGGGAGCAGATAGAAAAATGCAGAATAATTTTGACATTACGTTTTTGTAGCGCTACATTCTGTACCCTCCCGCCTACGGCTTCTAGGTGCTGGTACAACTAGTCTTATTATCAAATCTAATTGTACAATGATTTTGGAGTCCACAGTGCTACAAAACTTCTTAAATAAAGATGTATCAGCCTGACTGGTAAATAATTGACTATTATTAAACTGTGTGGGATTGGTTAACTAAACAACTTCTCTGTCTCCCGTGATGCATCTGCACCAGAACAATGTCATGAATGAATAGGCTCTGTCATGCCCTGTCCTGGACAACCTATTTGCGATTTGGATTTTGCACAGGTGCAGTGCAATTTTAAACCTTTGTTGTGCTATGCCCATACATAATGACCTCAAGCAGTAGAATGCTGCCCTGCTGCAGAAGTGCCAACATAAGGACCAATATCTTCATTGCTGATACAAGAGCGCTGAGAGGCATAAGCACAACGCAGTGCACAAGGGGGTCACTGGAGACCCACCAGCCTCAGCTGAGCTCACCCGCTCCTACTGCGCTATTTCTAAGACCACCCTAACCACTCATTAATGGAATATTTTTAATATTCCAATCATTATATAGTAAATGATTGCCTAAATGGAGCCATGTTACTGGTCCAACCAATGGGATTTTCATAAACTAAAAAATAGACATTTCATTTTGTGTGGTAATGTATCTTATTGTCAGTGTTCTCATAGACAAAGGGTTGGGCATGCTGAAACTTTGAAAATGAGTTCCAGGGCCTGGTTCCCAGTCCAACGCATGTGATTTAAAAACTGTTTCACCACTTGATTATGCCATAGAGCGGATGCGTGCAACCCCAGGGGTATTCACCAAATGGTTTCGGGACGTTGGTTCATCGCATGCATGGGGTGGGTGGCCTATAGGGAACTCTGGAGATTTCCTGGTAGGCATCTGCACCCTGGGCCTCTTTTGTGTGGTATTTCCACATTTCCTCAGAGGAAAAGGGTTGTGATTGCTGAAGATGTGTAATATGGGGCCACTTTAAACATTATTTCCAGGGCCTCTTTTGGTTCCCAGTCCACTTCTGAATGGAACACACTTCGTCTTCCTCTTATTTTATTTCATTTAGATTCTTTATACATTTGTGTAACGGTCAGACCCACAGGTATCACAGTGTTTGTACCATACGATCATAGAAGGAGAGCACAAGACAATGCAGATGATATGAACAGTAAGGAAGTATGCCAGGTTCAGCAAACAGTTGCTCATATCTGTCAAATAGCCATGTTTTCAACAGTCTCTTGAATGCTGGTTAAGAGGGTTCATTTCTAATGTGCAAAGGGAGTGAGTTCCATAGAGAGCACTCACTTTCCTCTTATTCCTAGTTTTGTCCCTATTTCAAGGACCATCTATTTCCTCCTAAACTCAACAATGCAATTATCCTCAAATAATTTGTAACATGTTTAATGTGTTGTTAAGCACATTGATGGAACGCTCTCTGTCAATACAAATAAAATACAAAATGCATAATGATCTACAATAAAGAGCTAGTAAAGTACACATTATACACATAGATACAACCAAGTTGATTACAAGTGAATGCATGGAAGGAACAGGCAGGTTTGAGGATACAAAATGGAAATGGGACTTTAGTGTGAAAATGGGGGAATAGTCTTTGCTACATTTAATTTGTATTGATTCAATTTTATAGCATTTTTAATGGTTGAGCAGAAGCTGTGGGTTTAGCGTACAGGTACACAGAAGTGTGAACTGTTGTTGTTTTGCAGGCAATCTACCCCCAACACAGCACTAGTGGGATATAGTGTCTTCTGCCCTGCTGTAGTACAAGGATGAGAATAGGTTATTGTGCCCACTCAGCCCTCACTCTTCTACAATCCACGAGCCAACACATTCATAATGGTAAAACAGGCACAGTTAAGTCACCTTTTATGGGCACATGCACTGAGGGAAGGCTATACTCTCAAAAGGGGTGTGAATATTGTTAAGTAGCAACCCAAAGATTGAAGTATAACAGCCCAAAAAAAGTAATGCCCAATTGAAGTTCTATAAAAATATGTACTTAAATCAAACACACCATGTGCAATAATAACTTACCTAGAAAATATTGTAAACACCCACCACTGTAGAAAGAACACAATGGGCCAGATTGATGGAATAATCTGTGCTGCAAAAACAGGACTTGCATAAATTCTTGTTTGTCGATTCATGGAACACAATGCTCTGGGCTTACTCGGGACTTCAGAGGAATCTGAGCCAGTCCAACACATCGCTGCAACCCGACGAACGCTCTGCGCGAGACTCCCAGCGAAGGGCCGGCTGGGCCGGCACAACTACCTAAAAAGGGGGCAGAACAGTTGGAATGTGGAAGACCAAGCGAAAATGTGGGCGTTATAAGGGACGTTCCACTGTCAAACAATGGCACCGCCCATACGCGGGCAAAACAAAGGTATTCATGGAATTTGACAGGGAACGCCGGCATGTGAAAAACCCACACGCAAATTGGGAAACACCTACACCAGGTGATAGCAGGCGTAAACGTCAACCCACACACAAACAAATGCCTAAAAAGCATGCATGATCAACAAACGCGCATATACAGACATGATGAATGCACGATTTGTTGCAGTAGTTATCCTGGGACAACGCAGGAGGAGGATGGCCAGGGCCTGAATCTTCCATCCATGGACCAGCCTTTTCGGGATGCCTGACAACAAGGTCTATGGCAGCTATAGGTTCCCCCCATATCATCGTAGACCTGGTTACAGAGTGGGAAGATGAACTCACATCACCCGCCATGTGCTCCCAAGCATTGAGCCTCTTGCAAAAAGTGCTCACTGTTCTGCATTTTTTGGACACTGGCTCATTCCAGCAGACTACTACCATAGTCTGTGGTATCTCCCAGGCCACGCAGTCATGCTGCCTATACCATGTTTTGGCAATAATAACTGCACATCCTTCTGTCCGCCAGCATATACATATATTTCGAGAACACCGGCAGAAAGGCAAGAAGTGGTGCAGGATTTTTAAGGGGTGGTGCACTTCCCTAAAGTGCTAGGTGCCATTGATTGCACACATGTTGCTCTACGTACACCTAGAGCAACAGAGCACAGCTACAGCAACCAGAAACACTGGCACTCCATCAATGTTCAGGTTGTGTGTAATGCCATTGGCATCATTACTGAAGTGTATGCCAAATAGCCTGGCAGCATGCATGATTGTTACATCTTTGGGATTTCCCCACTACACCGAGTCCTGGAAGCTGGGAAGCATTGCAACACATGGCTCATTGGTGAATATGAATGGCCATGCACATGCATGCATGTTGCACACAGACCAATAGACACTGTCAACAAATGACAATAACAACCATTCTCATCTCTACAGGGGACAGTGCCTGCCTGCTTAGGACATATGTGATGACGCCCATATGCAACCCCACCACACCTGCCAAAGTAAGATACAGCACTGCCAATATTGCAACTTGGGGCATAGTGGAGCACACATTTGGTTGACCACTCTGGTGATGTGTTGCTATATGTTCCACCAGTAATCTGCAGGATCGTTGTGGCATTATGTGTCCTGCACAATGTTGCAATACAGCGTTGCGTCCCGGTGGATATTGTAGTAGCACCCCATCCGCACCCGCATTTTCACTGTTTGTCTATGGCTGCGAAAAGGGCATGTGGAGAGGCTGCAAGTACCCAACTTGTGCAATCGTATTTCACCTAAAATCCCTCCCCTGTGGAGTGCACAGGATCCCGCTAAATCCCAGGTGCCATTCAATTATGACAATGGGCCAATCCACTGTGCCCACAAAACTCCCTAAGAAAGTGCCTTTGGCAGTGTTAAATTGTGTGCATCCCTTAGATCCTAAAGACATTTCATTTTGTATTTCCAAAAGAAACATTGAAGAGGAAGGAGACCACTACCACCATGCCAACCATTTTATTAAATAACCTCTTTGTTACCAAAATCATCCCCTATATAATGTAAAAGGATATTTATACTGTGCACTACCCACTGTAGTGGTCTCCTTGTGGTCTGGCAGATATGACTAACTAACATACTGGTCAAATGTGTAAGCATCGATAAATCCTGAAACATCATGGCCTCAACAATTTACATGGACACAAAACACAACAAGCACAATTGCAAATATCTGCACACATGTCCTAGATTATGCATGATGGACACAAACATGTCCCTATTGTGGGGTGTAGAAAAGCAGTGCAGTATTGACCCAAAGGTTATTCAACATGGCAACATGACTACAATAAACCCCATCCATAATACAACTATTCACAAGAGATCTTAGATAATTATGACAAACAGTGCGACCCACAAGAATAACTCCATCCAGAAATGCGTCAACCAAATTAGCCATTCCATAATGAACACGATAAGTGAACATTTTACCTGTCCCCTTGGCATGCAGTCGACAGTCAAATTTCATCCCATGATATATCCATCAGTCCCTGATGGAAGGATCTGCAATCAACAAAATGAAACATAGTGCAGATAACACATCCATGCACCCAAAAATTCAAGACCCACGGGCACCCCTCAGTGACATAGAACACATGCAAACAATAACTCACAAGACAACCAATAACATGTATCCCAGCACACATGCAGCAACACCTGCACACTACATGCAAATCAAACACAAAAGACACACACACACTAACAAAGAACAACATCCCCCACGCTGCCTGTCCCCCTCAATGACATGCAACAAATGTGCATGTCACATATCCCCATTCACTTGACAATGGCATATACATAATGCGTGCAACAGTCAACATGCTGCATGAAAATGAGAAGACTTCACATATGCAGATAACTGAGTGCACAAAAAAGCAGGGACACCCCTGGAAGACTACCAATGACATGACAAGGCATGCCATCACATGAGTAGTATTGGGGCAATGCACTGAACACAGTCTTGGGAGCACATGTATGTATTATGTTATGTATTGGTCACATGTTACAGTTAGTCAAACTGTTTCAAAGTGCACACAGGGCAACAAGGTGGGGACAGGGGAAGGTAGACAATGAATTGCAACAAAGATAAATAATTGAATCAATATTACAAACAAATCATGAGAATAACTGGGAGGGGAGACAAACCTACTATGCCATGTGAGTGTTCAGAACGTGCAAGTGTAGATGGGATGGGGGTAAGGGAAAAGGGGCTGAGGTGTTCATGGAGAAGTGCTTGGGGTGAAATGCTAAGAAAATAAAAGATAAACGTAATTGCAACCACCCATGGTGAGCCTGAGCATGAGCAAGTGCAGAATATAGACAGTGGCTTGTATGAGAGATGCAGGGGGTCAGGGCCAAGAGGATACATCAAGGCCCTGCACATCAGTCACACTTTATGGTTAGCAGGGAAGAGAGGAGGAGAGGAGAAGTAAGAGAAGTAAAGAAAGGTATTGAGCCTTATTGGGAACTTAAGGAGGTCCTGCTCAAGACTCAGAGGGAGTGTCAGGCTATTACACAGAAGGCAGCCCACCGAGAAAACATACTGACTATAAGCTCTCTGTATAGCAAACTGCTTCAAACACAGGGAATTGGTGCCAGTGGAATGTAATAGTCTATAAGGGGAGTATTTCATCAGAAAATGTTGAAGATAGAGTGCTCCCTGGCCCTAGATAGCCTTGTGGATGATACAAAGGGATTACAATGTAATTTATGCTGAGACCGTGAAACAGTGAAGGCGTTGTAGGGCAGGAGAGATGCAGTCCCTGGGCCTGAGGCCAAGGATAAGTCTTGCTGCCCTATTGGGTTGCAGGTTGGACAAAGGAAAATTAAGGAGGAGACTGTTGCAGTAATGTAGCCTGGAGAGAACCAGTGCACGGGTAACATTGAGTCTCTGGGGGAAGGTGTGGAAGGGTACAGTTTTTTTGAGAAGGAAGAGCTGAAAGTGGGACTTCTTGACAATATCCAGAATGTGAGGGATGAAGGAAAGGGTGGAGACGAAGATGACTCTAAAATTCCTCAATTTGGCGAAGGTGGCAGGGGGTGATCCCCTGGAGGAAGGCCAGAATGAAGGGAAGAAATAGGCTGCAGTGGATCCAATTAGGGAGACTCTAGGTTTTGCTTGCGTAGAAGCCAAGGACATTTTCAGTGCACCAGATCAGGATAGCGGAGAGGCAGTCAGGGATGAAGGAAGGTGCAAGTGTGTCAGTAGGAACTTTGAAGAAGAGTTTTGTGTTGTCATTATAGCACTGGAATTTGGGGGAGAATGAGGCAATGAAGCGTTCCAGCGAGGAAATGTATATGTTAAAGAGGCAAGGAAAAAGGATGGAGCCCTGTGGGATGCCACAGGTGGAGGAGGAGGTAAAGGTGGAGAAAGGGCCCAGAATGATTTTGGAGGAATGGTTGGTTAGGAATTAGCTAAGCCAGTCCACTGCCTGCTCCGAAACACCAAGTGTATCATGGAGCCTTTTAATGAGGATGCAATGGTTCACTGTGTCAAATGCAGATGGGAGATCAAGGAGGATGAGGACAGCAGGGGATTAGTAATTGAGGGATGCAAGCAGTTCTTCGCGGGTTTTCAGGAGAACAGTGTCTGTGACTCAGGAAGCTTGGAATCTACATTGGTGTACATGTAGACCGCCAACAAGTTCGGTATGGGCGTTGAGTTGGGGGAGGACCAACTTTTCTAGCAGTTTCCCCAGGAAGGGGATGATTAAAATGGGGCGGTAGTTGGCTGGGCATGAAGGGTCTGCAGATGGGGCACACAAGGAAGTGCTTGAGGGAGGATGGAAAAGAACCAATAGCAAAGAAGTAGTTGCATAGATCAGCAAGAGCAGGGGCGAGAGAGGAGATGCTGCCCTTTAATGTTCTGGATGAGCATGGGCCAAACTGTTTGGAAGAGACCTTCATTGAGTTCACAACTCTGGTGACTTATTTAGGAGAGACAGGAGCGAAGGAGTTAAAAGGAGGAAGGAGGAGGGTGAGCGTTAGGGGGGCAGAGGGGAAGGGTTGTGTTAGAAGAGAGTGTGACAAGAATGTCCAGGCTTTTTGAAAAGAACTGAGGGGCAAGTGTATTACATAGGGACTGTGAAGTAGTAGGGGCAGAATATGGTGTGGATGGGTTGGCAAGTTCCCTGCACATTTTGGAGAGTGCAGCCGTGATGCAAACCACAAGAATGCAAGTAGACAAATACTCATCTCTTGCACACCCAGCAGGATCATGCTTGACACATCAATTCAGAGAGGCCGATCTCAGAACGGAAGGCTGGCCACCGAGGCAACTCGCATGCAAGACATAAGCAGACAACACAAAGCAATGTGATACAGAAAGCAATGATAAATGCATGCTAAATGTAGAATGCAATCAAAAAGTGCATGTCAATGCAGACTTCATTGTCACAGCATACAATTGGTCAAATACTGCATTCAATTAAATGCAGCAGTACCATGCACCCATCTGCGGCCAACTTGAAGCTGCCAACACCATGGTGCAGCATGCATGGTACATGCATGTGAAAGCACCAACACGATTAAACGTAATGTGCTGGAACCCAACATAGCATCCAAAAAATGTGCATCAATGTTCACATGTTTGTAGCTTGTAACTGGTGCTGCACATCATCAATGTTGATCCCTAAGCAAGAGAGCCCAAATGGGCTGTTGGTCCATAACCCCACAAACATTACAAGGGATGTGAAGTGTCACACATTACACATGCTTAAAGTGCTATGAGACACACACCAGGACAACCATCAACAGCTGTCACAATCCACAAAAAGTCAGCCACACAAGCCACTCCCAAACACCCATGAAAGTCCCACACAGTTTGAACTCCCCCAATTCTGAATATGAAACTGTTGCCCCACTAATCCATTGAAACAACACCATGCCCAGACCTATCCCCAGAAGCAAACCATGTGAAAAGGCAACCATGAAGAAGTATTGGTGCCCCGCAAGACAAGTCACTCCCAAGTGATCACACAGAGAGTAAGACTCTCATGTAAACACCACACAAGCATCTGCTGATGCCCTTCACTTACCTGCACAGGGTACCTACCTGCCTTGCATATGATGCACACCATCGAGAGACGCTTCCCCTAAATGCAATCATATGCATAGTAACAACAGAAACAACATGCACATCCATGACAACAAATGATTTGATACAAAAAATATGCAGAGATCACCCACTGCAGAAGCACCACAAGGTGCAAGAGGGTGACAGGACATAGACTGCGATCTGCCCATGAGTGCAGAGTGAGAGATTGACACTGAGACGGAATAGCAAGGACATGCCGCATCAAGGAGTACACTGCCTGGATTGGAGGTGGCCAATGACATGCACTACACCACAGTAGGTGCAGCCATAGATGAATTGACCAAGGTAGGTGACACAGTCGCTATCAGCACCACTTAAATATCCATACCGGCATGGTAGCATGCAAAGCACAAATAAGTTAAGTTACAAATGCAGCAAACATGGTGACCAATCACGCATGCTCAACATGCAAGACAGTGCTCATACTTACCCACTGACTGTGTCAGCAGGGTGTGAATCTTGCATCACCTTCACCCAGAACTGTGTCTCCAAATTAAGCACAGGAGACAGTGCCTGGTGGAGGGCATGGGGAGCATGGACATCAAAGGGTGCAGGGTGTCTCCCCCTGCACAGCAGTCACCGCCAGATCACTGTGATGACCACTGTGAGAGGGCACAAGCTGTCCCACAAACAGGCTCCCACCTTAAAACCACTGCAAAAGGGCTCCTGGAGTCAGTCCTGGTGCCTTTGGCTGATATGTAGGAAGGAAGGGTTGTTCAAACTAGGTCCCATTTATGTACATGGGCCTTTAAATCCAACATGGGAGCACCCACACAGTCTAGTTCTAAGAACCAAGCCATGCGGTCTAGTGTTTTGGGTGAGGCAGGCCTGGAACTACTTTCCCTGGTACTACTTTACCAGGGCTATATAAACCACACCCTGACTGCAGAACACGCTTTGTGTTATTCTGCAACCAGCAGCGTGACGATCACCATGTCCAGCTCCTGGTCTTCAGCATCTTCCTGTAATCCTGCAAGAACAAGATTATTCTGTTTTACTTGAGAAAACACTATCCAGCACTCAGCATCTCAACTGGGCTGCAATCTGTGGAAACTGAGAGAAGAAGAAACATTGCTCACCTGTGAGTACTAGCTTAAGCACTGCCGGCGAACCGCTACCACAGCTGCTGATTGAACATTGCGACCTGCAATAACGAGAAAGGGAAAAACAATATTAGAACGTGCGCTTCCAAAACATCGAATTCCAATAGTCTTAACTGAATTCCATCGCACTACGCCACGCTTCCATCCGGAGCACCACAGCAACATCTGCAAAGGAAAAGAGACATATTCAGGTTCGCTTTTAATATTAAACAACCGCACAGCGATGTACGTACCCTAACGGATTCCGGGGGCCTGTTTTTCATTGCTCTCTCATTCACTTGCAGCACCACAGTGGCCTATGAGGAGAAGAAGAAGAAAACACAGGTTAGCTTTAAAAGACAATAAAGGCAATGCGCTTTGCACTTTCTCTCACCTTGAAACGTGCCTCTCCATCCGGCACGTCAGCATCAAGACCTTTGCACCTGAAAAGAAGGAGCTAAAGACATTAACGAATTCCCACCATAAACAGCACAGAGACTTACAATTACCAAACCTGCCTGCCTACCAGCAGATTCGGGGTCACAGCAGGCCTGAGCCCTTGGAATGCGTACTGCACCAGTGAAGCAACTCGGGCAGCTCGCCAACAAACATCAAGCGCCCCTGCACAAGAAACGAAGGACGGATAGCTCACCCTACAAATAACTAAGGTGAGAAAAGAACCCAGTGGGAAGGGAATCGGTCAGAGGAAGGTGGGAGATTCACCGATTAGAGACAGTTATCACAAATCCTCCCTTCTGTAATTGCAGATTCATTATTCAGCACTGGGCAACTCTGCATCCAGGGTCCCAGATCTCAGAGCCTTCCAGACGCCCCCGGGGATATCAGGTGAGCGTAACAATCACGGATTACTGAAACAACATGTGAGAAGACATTACAACAGGCACAGTGAAGTACCATTCACACAGCACACATGTGCATGGAAACACAGAACCCATAGTTACCTGTACATGCCATCCTGTGGACCACCACCTGCATGTCCACCACTGCAAACATCATGGCCTTCAGATATTAACAGAACACCTCATGGAAAAAATAAGAACAATAATAAAAATAAAACCTGGAAAGGGCAACTCAAAAATAAAATGCCAACACCTGGGCCTGGGGTGACCTAAAGTATCCACAAAAAAATAACAAATCAAAAATGTTCATCATGGACCAGGGGGGCATGGTGTCCAACCAGGAGGAGGGAGGTGGAGGATGATGTCAACTTCCACATGGGTGGAAGTTAAAATAATATTGAAAGAGAAATCCTCTCCATGGGCTCACGGACCGCACGCCTATGTTGGACCAGAAGGCATGTCTCTGCAGGCACCATCATCCTGCCTTGAATCAGAAGGTGGAAGTGGTGCTGGAGGCTCACCATGCAGTGCCCTGGCCTGGAGCACAGTGGCAGAAGCATGCGTGACACTGATGGATGCACCACCAGACTGCCTTCTTGTAGATCACCATGCACAACCTCATGGTGTGCACGGAGTTCCTCCAAGATAGTCTGCCTCAATGATAGCACCTCCTGTTGGAACAGTCTGGTGGCTGCCTCTTCCTCATGGATTGCAGCTCTGTGGGCCAACAAATCATGCCTTAGGGCTTCCGTGTGTGTCAGACCCTCTGCAAACAAGGATGCCTGCAGAGACCTCAGGTCTGCCCATTGGCCCTGATGTTGCCCTCCATCCGCAGCCTATGGGAGCAGAATGTGGACCGCATGACCTGCAGCTGTTGCTCCACCTCTGTTGCTGATGGGGTCATGGAACTGGCCACCCTATCCATGCCCTAAGCCAAACTCTCACAGGCAGCACCACTTTGGTGTGCGGACAGCAACGTCTGCTGCTCCTACTCTGTCTTTCCAGTCTGCACATGTCCCCACGTGTGCGGGGACTACCCCTGCCTGAGCCAAGGAAGCATGGCCCTTGCTGTGATGTCACTGTCTTTGGCTATAGGACTGCAACCCTCCCTTGGACATCTGCCCCAGGGCCAGAAGCCAATACAAGGGAGCGTTGCCTTGCATCAGCAACCACCACAAACGGCCCTGACACCATTGACTGGCCTTGTGAAGGAAAGTGACCCACTAGGGACTCACAGCCCCAACTGCTCCAACAATTGGTGCACTCACCTCTGCCAGCATTGAGAACGGCACAACCAGTTCAGCATTAGAGTTACTGGAGTCGAAAGAGTCTGAATTATAAGCTCAGGATAGTCTGTTGCACCAATGGATTCACACGGCCTGCCACGCCAAATCCTCCACTGGTGGTCTGAAGCGCTTAGACTCTTTTTCCTCCTCTTCCTCCTCCTCATCTGCATCTGGTGCCTCCTCACCTACACATGGGCATAAAAAGACATGAGGAGTCATGTGCAATGTGTCTACAGTAAACATGTGTATTACATTGCTGTCATGCAACAAAATACAGGGCATGTCACCATAAGAGAAACAGCATCCACACACAATGTACTAGAAGCGATTTGGTCATGGCATATGCAGACTGGAAACAACATTGCCTGCTCAGGGCCATGCAACCAGTGCCAACAAAGAGGGCTGTTAGCAAGCACACTATGGCACATGGCACAGCTAACTGTTAACTAATACCAATGAAATGGGCATGGTCATGTGGCTCTGTGACGTGCAATTACATGACATGTCAACAATCAGATCCAAGTCCGCATCCTTCACATGCCACACCAGTGTTGACCTGGCACAGGGACTGCACACAATGGGAACATGCCGTAAGTGTGTGAAAAAGGAAACAGTCCCAGTGATGTATGACTGGGAGAGTAGACCCTAGCCAAGGTCTGTGAAGTGGAGAGAGTAAGTAAATGGAGTTGGAGATAGGAACAATGTACAATGACCCACAAAAGGGACAGGGGCATAGACCCATGTATTGTGTGCTGAGTGTGAGAGGGTAAGAGGGATCAGGTCTCACAACGATTTGACTCAGGAGTCATTGCTACAGCAGCAGCGGTAATGTGCACAGTTTAAACATATGCACACTCACTTAGGGCATGCCGTAAGGCATGTTGGTTGTCATTGTGGATGTTATATGTAGCATGGAAGCACCTACGTACATGTGTGAATAGAGAATCTATGCCCTGCAAGGCATGAAGTGTAACTCATTTTTCAGACAAAAGCACATGTCTAGCAGAGCAGAGCCACTGACATCAAGGATGCAACTAACAAGAGGGCACGTTGGGGTATCATGTTGCAGATGTTGGGTGGGTATACTAGTGGGGGATGAGTACTGTCACAGGGCCATGTTAAACTGATTTTAAACTGATGTACAACACATGGGTTGTGTCCACTGTTCAGTACACTGGACATGAGTCAGTACACCACGACATGGTTCACCCAGGGCAGTCATTCAAAGGCAGCCAGATGCACACCACATGCATACGTCTTGGTGATGCTTCACTAAATATACTCAGGATGCACAATATTGATCACTCACCGGACGTGCCCTTGTAATTTGGCAGGCCTCCCACGCCTTGCACCGTGCCAGTAGAATTAATTGGCTCTTAGCCTCTTCATGCTGGTTCAGCTCCTCCTCCCCTGGTGAACCCCTAGAGTTGACAGCTTGTACTTGGTGCGATGGGTGAGGTCATTCCAGTGCTTCACTAACTGAGCAGCAGTTTGCTTCTCAAACCCTAAGGCACTGATCTCACCTGTGTCATGCTGACAATGCACCATACGATGAGCAGGTGTATATATGCTCCTCGGTTGCTGGCATATGCCATGGTGGTCCATGGTCACGTAGTCCATGAGGATCTGGACTTCTTCATCATGTAAGTTCTTCTTCTTCAGCGTGCCAGCGTCCTGTGCCATGCCATATGGTCTAGCCTGTTCCTGCTGTGCAGGATTTGCCTTCTTGCCACATGGTGGTGGTGTTAACTGTGTGGCTGGGACCAATGTGGCTCTAGATGCTGGACCATTAGTAGCCTGGTGCATGGCATTACCCCCTGGGGCTGGTACAGCTGGTTCTTCTGCACGTCCCTTACCCATTTGGGGCTGGGACAGCTGCTTCAGCTACACGTCCCTTAACCTTCGGGGCTGGGACAGCCGCTTCAGCTGCATGTCCCTTACCCTTCGGGGCTGGGACAGCTTCTTCAGCTGCACGTCCCTTACACTTCAGGGATGGGACAGCTGCTTCCACAGGATGTCCCTGGTCCCTTGAGACTGGGACAGCTGCTTCCATAGGAGGTCCCTGACCCCGGCCACACCTGCCCTCTTTCCCTGTTGGGACCTTTCCACTCATGTTCTAGGAGTAAGTGAAAAATGGAAGGCACACCAAGCAATTGTCCTGGGCAATTAGAGTGAGGGGGCAGCGTACGTGATGGAAGACATACTTCTGTGGTCCAGCAAGGCTCAAAAGTACCCCAGGTGTCAAAAATACAGAATGCGTAACGCACAGGCACCCTAAAAAATTGAAGAAATGCCTATGCGAGACCAGGATAGCTTCCGTAAAAAGAAAAAAGCTGCACACGATAAACAGTTGCACCCAACAACACACAAAATGTGCATGCGAACCCCGGAAAGCTACACTTAAGGTAAGAATAGAGGTACGCGATACACAAGGGCACACAGAGTTGGGAAAATGCGAACCTGACTCAACGACAGCTACAAAAAATACAAAAGTAGACACGCGTATGCATGGAGGCAAATCCCCACCAAAATAAGAAGTTCAGACAGTCTCTGAAATGAACGGATCACGTGGCACCCTAAAATTCACAGTACTCCACTCGTCTGTCTCCTCCCCTTTACACGCACGTTCGGAGTTGCTTCTACATGTACTTATGTATCTGTGAATATGGCGTGCTGAATGCCAGCGAGCATTGTGTGTCACGTAAGTTACGCACTGAAGGCCTTTCCTTGCATTTCACGTGTTCATGCTAATTTTCTATTCAAAGTCCTGTCACACTGTTTCCAGCTGCCATCCGAGAAATACATGGAAGACCCATACTCCTGACTCTGTGCCTTTTTACTTGCCTCCTACTGCCCTTGTACTGCCTCTTACTTAGCCATCTGCTGCTGTCTGTCCAGTGTGTGTGCCTGCTGCCGACCTGCACTGCGTTTGGGGGGCCTGCTGTCCAGCCATTGCCAGTGCTTCTGTCCTTGGCCGTGTGACCACCTCAGCTGCTTCATCGGGTTCCCACCGTGCCATATTACCACCACCGCTCCACAGCCCAGCTCCAGGACCACCTTGCCCAACAACACCTGCCTCGGGGTTGCCATGTCTGCACCATCATCTTCAGACCAGAGCGGCAACCACATGGCAGCGAGGCAGAGGGCTGTCAACTTCATCGCCAGGGAAGTTTACATCATGGTGGAGAAGATCCTGGAGCATTATGATGCCCTCTTCAACCCTGCGATGCAATGTGGCAAGGAAGGACGTGAGCCAATCTAGGATTGGATAATGGACGTCATCAACATGGAGGGGGTGGCATGCTGCACATTCAAGACCATGCGCAAGCGCTGGGAGGACCTGAAATATAGGACCCACAGCAAGGTCCTGCGCTACATCCAGGCCGGTACCACAGCGGAGGTGCACCGTGCGCGCTGGTGCTGGTTGTCCAATACCAATATTCGGGTCCTGGACAAGTAATACCTGGCCCTTCCCAGCCAGGTTAGCGACTTACATGAACATC
Source organism: Ambystoma mexicanum (assembly GCF_040938575.1). Classification (NCBI taxonomy): domain Eukaryota; kingdom Metazoa; phylum Chordata; class Amphibia; order Caudata; family Ambystomatidae; genus Ambystoma; species Ambystoma mexicanum. The sequence continues at coordinate 835,420,008 of NC_090935.1, read as the reverse complement.
TCGCGTCGAATATTGAGTATCCATTTGGTGCAATGTTTTACGGTGTATGTCCCTCCATGTTGGCAGTAAGCCCCTTAGGCTTGGAGCAAATATGCTTCTGAGACGGTTGTCGGTGTGCATGCCCTAGACATTGCTCTCAATGTGTGAATTCAGACGATATATATTTAGAATGAGCTATCACTTGCATTGTGTGTTGTAATGCTGCCTTTCAGACCATGCACATGCAATGTTGTTTTCGTCTGAGACATGCCAGTCTGACAAGTGTGACAGGTGAGATAGTTGTGCCCGCGTCATGTGCATGCATAATGTTCATGTGTATGTAACAAAGATGGAAATGTGTGACTGGGCATCACTCAAGCCTGGATGCTACACGTGTATTTGGATGTTGGGCTTAGTCACATGTAGGGATTACAGTTCATTGGACTCTGAGGTGATTGGTCATCACACTGCTTGAGGCCTGTCAGTTGATGTGTGTGGTTGACATGTTTGTGTGCTTGTGGCTGTGGCACGCTGACATGTGCATGTGCAAATGATGCATGTGTATGGTGCACACACAATTGATTGGTTGTGATGTTGGCAAGTAGCGTGATGTGAATGTCTGGAGTGATGGCCTGGCATGTGTCTGCATGGATGTGGATTGCATGTCCATGTGTGGGTGTGGAGGTTGATGGTTGCTCCCTTGACTAGTCATGTTCATGTGAATGTTGGTGTTGGTACACACAAACTTGTGCAGTACAATGATATTTCTGTTCTGTGTCTCCTTTTCCATAGTTGCATCTAATGAAGAGTGTGGAACCAGTGCTGTGGAGCACGGCAGCAGGGATGCCTCCACCAAGCAGATGTGTAGGGCCCAACCACACCCCCATGAAAGCACATTTTCAGGGAGCGATGTGGCTGTGGAAGCACTGGTGACAGCGGGCATGACTTCTGGGGGTAAGTTTATTCTTGTTAAGGTCGGAGTGGACTCCTCAGCAGCAGTGGGGATAGGTGATGCCACGCAGGTGCCATCCAGGGCGGAAGATGCCCCAGCGTCATCCATGTTGGCGGAGGGGGGGGGGGGAGAGGTGGCCATTGCAGCACAGCCCATGGGGCCAGGTGGGGCTGTTGAAGTGGGCGTGCCTACTGCAGTCCTGTCCCAGGGGCATGCGGTTGTGCAGGCCACCGTGGAGGTACCGGTGCAAAATCTAGTCCCTGTGCCATCGGGTTAAGCAGTATGCATCTGCCGGGATACCTCCACCCAGACCCATCACCCCGTGTCAGCTGATGTGTCCACCCACCCTGACACCCCCTAACCATCTGGTGTTGCCATCCGGGACTATGTGATACCAATACAGGTCAGTGTGGCTGTCATGGCCACTAGTCAAAAGGCCAGTCCTTCCTCATCACCAGGGTCCCACTGGACCGAGTCCTGGCGCCTCTGGCGCCAGGCTCATGTGAAAGTGTGCTCTGCACACTCTATGCCAAGGGCGTGTGCAGCTGGGCCAGGCGTGGCCATAGAACAGAACTGGAAGGCACGTGCTACAGTCCCAAATAAGGGCAAAGTGGAGCCAGTAGGCAGGCTAAAGGGAGGGGCCTGAGCCAGCCTATGTAAGGCCAACTCATCCACGTGCCTTTGCAAATCTTCATCGAGAATCTGGACGCCATTCTTCATAGTCGGCCAGCACCTACGAGGAAATAAGAACACAACAGATTAGAACTCATATTTATAATTTTTTAAAAAATGTTTTAATCAATTAAAAATCTGTATTGCCATGTTATTACAGCCCAACAATACCGCCCAACATTCGGTTTGTGAAAGGTTCCCCAAATATTCACAATCTCTTGTGTAGAAAATTTCGCGTTTAGCCATAAGCATGGTACATTCCGTAATCAAGTGAGTAAGCGTTTCAGGAATAGTATCAATTGTGCAAAAACCACATACATTTTTATCTATACTCACAAGACTTCGTCTTGGGTTTATTTCATTTGTGATCCATAGATTGAGGCGTAGTCGTAAAATGCCAATACAGTATTTCGGAGCAGGGCAACGTAACAAATACGGTGGTAGAATTCCTGCCCTTTTCGGAGAAAAATGCAATGTGTCGCCATCGCGGAAGGTCAAGCACTGCTCACAGGTGTTGATCCAATCTAATTGATGTATCTTAGATTTCGCTTTATCAGGATTGGTCAACAACAATTCAATTGTTATGTCTGCTTTAGCTAGAATGTGGTAGATTTTTTCTAACCACTTACTTGTAAAGCTATGGTTGGGCGAGAACATGTAGTGTGAGAGTTTTTTTAATAAGACCTCCTCCCTTGATGACAACAGGCATTTTCTAAATAAGGCACACAGGCGCCAGCTGTAATGGGCTTGGAGAGAAAGTAACCCAAGCTCATATCTCATCCAGGCACAGGGTGTACATTGTGGCAAATGGAGCACTGATCGCCAAAATTTAGCTTCCCATTGATTAAATTTAAATGGCGAATCAGTTTGCATTGACTCTAGCCCATATAATAATATTGGGACGATTTTTTTGGTCCAAAAGTGCCACACAGGTAAGATTGAGAATTTGCCGAATGTATGCATGATGATACGTGCTTGAGACATGGCTGATGTTAACTTAGTCTCTAACCTTTCTAGCTGTCCTTGTCCTTTCTCCTTGCCATCAAAAACCATTCCCATATAGCAGTAATTCGGAACTACCTGAATTGGAATTGATGCAATGGTCCACACATACGAAAGAGGCCCTGATCGTCTGGGTGAGTATCGTACTATATGTGTTTTGGAAGAGTTAATTGATAGTTCATTTACCTTGACATACTCTTGGAACACATTGAGTAGGCGTTGTAGGCCAACTTGGGTTCTTGAAATAAGGACTAGGTCGTCAGCGTACATAAGCGCTTGTATTTGGGCATTATTTATCTTGGGAGAGTCTGAAATGATTTGTGACAAAAGGTTTTTTACATCATGAAGGTAGTCATTAAAAACTGCAGAGGCCAATGAGCACCCTTGCTTTAAACCTCGATAGGTTGGATTTTTTCTGTTAACAACCCATCCACAGTAATTCTAATGCGCACCGATGTTTCGTGGTGAAGTGAAAATATATCATACAAAGTTGAGGGACAATTGTCTCTGAGGAGCTTTTCTAATAAAAGACATCGACTAACAGAATCAAAAGCTGCATTTAAATCAATAAACCCAAAAAAACCTGCTGCTTGCTTTCCTTGCAATGTTCTTTAATAGCATTAAGGGTGAGTAAATTGATATTCGTCCCCGTTCCAGCGATAAATCCTGTCTGGTTTGGGTCACAATGCTTACTTGTCCGTGTCCAGTTGTTAAATTCATGGAGTACTAGCCTAGTAAATATCTTGCCTGGAGCATCTAACAGCGCTATTGGGCGATAGTTGGCTGGATCAGTTCGATCGCCTTTTTTGAAAATTGGGATGATGATCGAAGATTTCCATGAAAGAGGTATATTGCGTGCCTGCAGTATGTCTGAAAAAATTGTACACAATATATTCGTCCAAATATGTGGGTGGGACTTCAACATTTGGTTAGATAACCCATCAGGGCCTTCTGCTCTAGAGGAGCTGATTTTATGTATAATGTTAAGTATCGTGTTATGAGCTACGTCCACCTGCCAAGTCGATGTAGAGATCGGTGTGTAGGAGCGACCATCATCTGGAGCATCAGCATATAAATTGTTAAAATGGTCGATCCACACTTACTCCGACACACCATTCAATTGGGCGTCAGCTTGTTGCTGGCAGATGTGATTATTTAGCAAATACCACATGCCAGAAGAGTTTTTGTTATGCATTGCAAGGGCCATAGCTTCGCTATCAGGTTGGAATATTATTGACTTTCTACCGCGTAGCCAATTCTTATATTTGCATTTCGCAGTTTTCAAATCCTACCACTTAGAAGTTGACAAGGAAGTGAAATTTTTCTTTTAAGCGCCCTAAATTCAGCTCTTTTTTTTGCAATAGTGGCATTAAAGGCATGTGGATGTCTAATAATATTACCTTTCGGAATTGTTATTGTTTGAGCAAACACATGTAGTAAGTCGGTATACTGGTTTCTATCTAGGACATTTGAGTTGTCCTTAACCAGATGCTCGAATTGGCTTAATGATCCATGGTTCCACTTCAAACGTGTACGTGAGTTATTGACTCCTAGGGGTACATGATAGTGGTCCCTACTTCGTTTAGGAATATGTGCAAATTTCAACGTGAGGATCAATAAACTATGGTCACTCATCGGACGTTCTTTGATGTTTAAAGTTTCAATCCTTTGAAATAATGCAAGATCGACGTAGATATAATCGATTATGCTGGTAGAGAGTCCACGGTGCCAGGTATGATGGGGCGGCGTGTCTCCCTGCACTGCGCCATTTACCATGTGATAATTTCGCTCAAACATGAGTGCCCTCCACTTGGACACTGCTGGATTCTGGGAGTTGTCTTGCCAACAATTTAGATTCAAATCCCCCAATATGATAGTATGAATGATTGACCTATCTAGTGAAATAAGTTGTATCATTTCAGCAAGCCAGCAAAAAATATGTCATCAGGCATGCTAGCAATATTTCTGTGAACATTAAGTAAGGCAAAAACTCTTTGACCATGAAAGATTTTTACTAGCTGCAGATGTATTCCCACAGAAGCCGATGTAGCAATTGAAAGACCTGCTTTAATATTTACTGCGATGAGAAGGCCAGATGAAGGGGGACCTCCAGTTGGAATTGCCGGAATAAGTGACAGTTCATAGACGTTCCATACTGGAGGTTTCATTAGCCATGTCTCCTGCAACACTATGATCTGAAAGGATTCACACATCTCTTTAAATGCACTGGCTAGATGGTTATGCCCTCGGGAATTCCAACTAATGATACTCATTATGTTAAACGAAATACATTGTAAGGATGATGGTTATTGTTGTGATTTCTCAAAGGCCCAATTTTCTCCGGTTTCGCGCCTAGATCCTTGGTAAATTTTAGGTGCGATGTTAGCTGTTTTCGTTTTTGGTAAGGCATTATGGGGGTCCTCTGCTAATAGAAAACCCATATCGAATAGGAGCATTTTGCTGCGCCAAATTGAATTCCAAACGACTCCTGATGGAATCCAAAGTCTTACTACCGAAAGCGGAGAGTCGGTCAGGAATTCAATCTGGTCAATATCAAATGTGGAGATGTTAGACAAATCAGCAATTTCACCAAATATGTTGAGTACACTTTGACGATTAAGATCATAGACCGGGTAGTTACCCTCTCTACATTTTAAAATCAGCGTGTGAAACTTGGCACGCTGAGGATGTAAATGTCGGAGAGGGCAACCGAGGGTCATTTCTGCGAGGTGTCCATTTTGGAGTGGCCATAGTACCAGCTGTCTTAGATTGCCACTCATTCCCTTGTCTCTGTGTTGGTCTTGTTTCGCCTAAGGAGGCTTGGTTGGAGCGATCGGCCACATCAGTTTCCTCTCGTGACACGATATTTGAGTAAGAAGGGTGCTCAGCTACTTGCGAAACTGCCATTGCAAGATTACACGATAGATATTCATCCACTCTTTTTTTCAGTTCTTCGGTCAGTTGCTTCAGTTGCTGGTGTAAAACATTATCCAGCGAGCTTGTTTGATGAGGTAATGGTGCAAACAAAACTGTTTTCGATTGTACTGGGGGAGCTAAGCCCAACTGTGAGGGCACGGGTAGACCCACTGGATCAGAATCCACTACCATCTGGCAATTAGTAGTTAAACTTGGTTTGCCACAGGTGAAGTTAGTGGGCACTGAATTAGTTTTAGCAGTGGGTGCTTTTTGAACAGTGGGCGTTTTAGCAGTGGGCGCTTTTTGAACATTACGAAGAGCATGAACTAACTGGGTGAGTGGAGAATGAATGACTGCTGACAGAATTTTGGTATTAGTATTCAGAGTTGGAAGTGTTTTCTGGTTTGGAACCTCAGCCACTTTGACTCGATCAGTAGCAATTAGGGCAGACCCATGAGGTTGGTCTACTTCACACAGAGGTTCAAAAAGAAAGTTCAAAGTACTTTTGGCAATATTATCAGCGATTAGAGGCTGAACCTGATTGGGAACCCCGGCAGCCTTGGCTTGTTCAATGGGATTTGGAACAGAAACAAGAAGATGGGGCACTGTGGCCACAGTTGATGATTTGCCAAGTGCTTTAAAAAAAGCGTTAAGAGTACTTTTTGGGGTTTTGAAACCAATCATATTTTTTGATTTCTTGATTGGAATTGTTGATTTTTGTTTTTTCCTTTTAAGCTTGGGATTTTTGGATTTCAATTGTTCTAAGTGACTTTGACCAACCATGCAAGCGGCTTGCTCATTAGATCTCTCCACTTGACTGGGGAGGGGGGAGGGGGGTCTATTGCCTACAGTGGTATTTTGTAGAGGCAAGCCAATTTCTTCTACATGTGATGTTTCAAGGCCAATAATACCAGGAATTGGCGGAAGAGGACAAGGGTCCACAGTGGCCGGGGCCACCACCAGCTGTCGACAAGGGTGTGGTGGTAGCATTTGTACTTGCATCGTCAGCAGGTCTGGGTCACATTATAACAGTCTCCTCAGGGAATTCCTTACTTATGGAGGCTTTGGACAGCTGTTGAGTAGACAACCATTTCATCAATTCCTCATATTGTAAGGTTTGACGCGTGACTTTAGAATCTAAAGATTCAAAAGGTTTACACAAACTGAACACTGCTGTATTAATTGCTGCAAGAGCAGATTGTATCAGTAGCAAAGATTGTGCACAGGGGTCAGTAGGATAGGTTTGGGTGGGGCGTGGGGTTGGTAATGCAAATGATTTGAGCATAGGTAAGGCGTTCACATGCAACGCGTCCAGGGACGCCGACGTGGCACTGGATATATATTCAATACCCCAAGTAGAGTGACCAGATTCATGTGTACTTGCATGAATGGAAAGTGCCATAGAGTCAGATAATAGTTGGGGAAATGCTATTGGAGAAAAGGACAACCTTGCGTTGTTTCCCCCTTGGCAATTTTTGGTGGATTCCATCATTGTCATGTCTGATATAGGCTGTGTGTTGATAAGCCTAGGTGGCGAACTGTGCAACACATGGACTTTCCCAATGGTCAGGGGGGAGGGAGTGTGTGTCTCACTTGCTGAGCTAGAGACTAGAGACACTGATAAAGGTATATCTGGTCTAGAATTTGAAAAGTTAAAAGGAAATCTTGTTTGCATAGTGCCAGGCCGAGGTGTAACTGATGAGGCAGTAAAGAAGGTTTGCAAAGGCAAAGCAAGTTCAGGGGGACCTTGTGAAGTTGTATTAGACTGACAAGCAAGCGACAATGGTAAAATGGAAGGCATACATGTTGTTAGTTTATAGGAAGTATAGTACGTCATTATATTAGGTGTATTGAGAACACAGTATTATAACACAACAGAAAGAATAATAAAGATGAATAAGTAAAACAGGGTAACGTTCAGCCAAAAAATAAAAACAAAGAAAAAAACAAACCATTCAGAGGTAACCACTCAGCTCTGCGTTGATCAGTCTAAAAACAGAAACCCAATATAAAACCAGCAAGAGAGCCAATAGGTGTTACAGCGGGTACTTCACCCAAACATTTAAATGTTTGTCCAAAAACAAAAAATCAGAAATACATGTAAAAATAGAGCAAATCTTATCCAAAACTTAGCAAAACTTAGCCACAACTCCGTGACTACACGGCTAAGCGGCAAAGCGGTACTTATCTCGAGTACTTGCCCGAGATGCGCATGCCCGATGCACGTGTGTTAGAGTTCAAATACAATGTCCAATGGATGAGCAAGAAAACAGGCCAATCTGTGCCAAATGGAGGCGGGCCAATAGCAAGTGTCAATCACACCATCGGAGGAAAAACAACAGGCAGTCAGCTAAATGTTCGAGCAATGTTCGAGCGTTGCTTAGGAAAGTCGGGGGCCAATAGGCACACTGAATCACCTGATTCCTCAGTCCTCTGCTCGTCACGGGTCTTCACAGCTTCACAGCTCGCAGACGGCACTCCAAACGAAAAAGCGAACTGGCAGCAGAGAAAGCCACGGCAAAGCGGTACTTATCTCGAGTACTTGCCCGAGATGCGCGCACGCGATGCGCGTGTGTTAGAGTTCAAATATAATGTCCAATGGATGAGCAAGAAAACAGGCCAATCCGTGCCAAATGGAGGCGGGCCAATAGCAAGTGTCAATCACACTGATTCGTCAGTCCTCTGCTTGTCACGGGTCTTCACAGCTTCACAGCTCGCAGACGCCACACCAAACAAAAAAGCGGACTGGCAGCAGAGAAAGCCGCGGCAAAGCAGTACTTATCTCGAGTACTTGCCCGAGATGTGAGAACTCATATGCATATCGAACGCACGGCCACATCATACAAAAGACTAGAGTTCCCTTGTAAAGACCAACTTACCTGTCACTGTTGAAACTCCATCAGCCACTAAGGTTTTCCGGGCTCTCTTTGGTCCCGATTTACTTCTCCCTACCTATGGAAATGAAATGAGACATTGCAAGAATAATTATCAGATGAAATACAAACAGTCTAATCGAACAATAGTTATAACAAAAGACTTACCTTCAAAGTGGATTGGTCACAGCTGGTCTGGATCAATAATCCCACGGACCAGTGAAGGAACTTGGTCCATTCTATGTGCCCCTCTTAGGATAAGCAGGACGGATAGCTCAACATTACAGAACTACAGGTGAGCTTATATGGGAAAGCACTTGCACACCGTATTTTGGCACGAAAGGGCTGGGGGAAAGGATGGCTCCAACTGTGCCACAACGCCCCCGCGAAGACCAGGTGAGCATAACAGAACACAAAGCCTCTCCAAATATCCACCTGGGCATTATGGAAACTTCTGAAACCAACCAGTTAGCCCAACTATTGGGAGAGCTACAGGCCGAGGTGCACGCCTCAAGACAGGAGACTAAGGGCCTCATTACGGCTTTGGCGGTAGCCATGCCTTTATTGGCTGCATGGCTGCCTCCAAAACCGGGTCTGGGTTCCCTGAATGGGGAATTACCGGGCCATTTTGAGTTTGGAGGGCCCGGTAATTTCTCCCTCAGGGAACCCAGGCCCAGACCTTCCTCATTCCCATTCGAGCCACGATAGGGTTCAATAGGAATAGGTGCAGGGAGCTAACAACGGGCTGATTACGACCAGCCTGTTTTTAGCTCCCTGGTCCCCTCGCGGGAGCCGGTAATGACACCTGGTTTTACCAGGCGACCTTACCGGGTCCCGCGAGGGGACCTCGTAATCAGGCGGAATGGGCTTAACGGGTCCGCAACCATTAGAAGCACCCATTAACCCATTCCGCCAAGATTGTAATGAGGCCCAAACTCCCTGAGGAGAGACCTTATTATAGCCCGAGACCAAACAGATGATCTGGTAAGACAAATGCTTAAGGCACACGCAGGACAAGTCCCGTTACCCGTAATTACACCAACTCCGTTTCTGCAGCCCTCACCACCAGTACAGGTGGTACTCCCGGGGGCGTTTCCTCTTGTTCCACCCAAACGCTTTTTTGGCGACCCAAACAAATACGTTGTGTTCATGAATCAGTGCTGCCTCCACTTTTTGTGTCGCCAGGAGCCTTCCCTAATGATAGTGTTAAGGTGGCCTTTGTGCTTTCATATTTGAGAGGCTGCGCAGCTGATTGGTCCATACAATTAGTGGCTCAGGATGATCCTATACTTCGGAACTTTGCAGAATTTCAACGGGAATTGGAAAAGCTGTTCGCTAGACACACTCAAGGGCAAGCATTAGTCTCTGAGGCAAGGAAACCATAACTTTATTGACTTATATTGCCACCTTCAATTGCCTCGTAGCGCAGACCAACTGGCCGGAGAAGAAAAGGACCACACTGTTTTACCAGGGGCTTCGCGGTGAGTTAAAGGATATACTAGCTCAAGTTGTTAACCCACCCGAATGCTGTGCAGACTATATCAACCTAACTGTGCAGTTAGATCACCGGTTACAAGACCGAAAAAATGGACCGCACAAGAGCCGAAGGGTGATCAGTCTACATAAGGTCTCAGGACACTCAGACCAGGGGTCATGAAACCCCAGAACCTATGCAACTAGGGCGATTATGGGCTCCCATTTCTAAGGCTGAAAGAGAAAAAAGAAGAGAACAGCGGCTCTGTTTATATTGCGGAAAAGTTGGACATTTCTTACGGGATTGCCCTACAAAACCCCCCAAGAAGGTGGTAGCTGCCACGGACAATGACAACAAAGACAAGGAACAGGAGCCGGAAAACTCGGACGCCCGGCAAGTGTAGAGGACCACTTGTCGAGTGGAATCAAGAAAGTTCTAACAACCTCACACCTGGTCATTCCAGTTTTAATAGCCCACCCCCAACAACCATCGAGAGTGCATGCTCTAGAAGCCTACATCGATAGTGGTGTGTTGGGAAATTACATCAATCAGGGGTTGGCTGCATGGATAGGCCTTCCGCTTCAGCAAAACCCGCTCTCGGAAAAGGTGACTGCTGAGGATGGCTCTCAGCTGGCTTCAGGGCCAGTAACTCAACACACCGACGAGGTAATGCTGACATGTCTGGATGGTCATCGGGAAAGCATTTCATTTGATCTCATAGGGGCCCCCCAGTTCCAAAGGATTCTAGGAATGCTGTGGCTGGAAACCCACAACCCAAGGGTCGACTGGCGCACCAGAAAGCTGACCTTTCCCCGAGAATGCACCAAGAGCTGCTACCTTAGGGATGTGAGGAGATTACAACACAAGGAGAAACCCATCCTGGGAACTTTCGGGCTCATTGCCTTCCGAATCTCAAGACTTTGCGTATGTGTTCCAAAAGGAACAGGCCAACATCCTATCACTACACAGAACTTACAATTGCCAAACAGATCTGGTCCCTGAGGCACAAGTTCCCTGCAGCAGAATCTGTGCTCTGACTGAGCAGGAAAAATCAGCATCTACGAACATATTTTGATCAGTATCTAGCTAATGGGTTCATCCACCCCAGTCCTTAGCCTCCTCAGCTCTCTTCTTTGTACCAAAGAAAGAAAGGGACCTCAGGACCTGCATAGATTATAGGGCGTTAAACCAGATTACTGTAAAAAATAGGTATCCTCTGCCACTCGTTCCTGACCTACTTGACCAGGTAAAGAATGCTCAAATCTATACGAAGTTAGATCTTCAAGTAGCTTACCACCTGGTCAGAGTCAAAAAGGGCAACAAATGGAAGACAGCATTCCAAACCAAATATGGGCTTTTCAAGTACCAGGTTATGCCCTTTGGGTTATGCGATGCACCAGCCGCATTCCAGTTCTTTACGAACGACGTACTCCACGAACTGCTAGACAGGTGTGTCCTTGTTTATATCGACGATAGCCTCATTTATTCAGCATCCAAGGAGGAGCACGTGGGCCATGTAAAAGCCGTTTTGGAAAAGCTCTGTAAGAACCAATTATTCGCCAAACTAGAAAAATGATTGTTTTCATGTTACAGAAGTCAAGTTCTTGGGCTTTATGCTTACCCCACGAGGGGTACACATGGATACTCGTAAAGTGAAAGCAATTCTTCAATGGCCATCTCTGACATCAATCAAAGGAGTGCAGAGCGTACTCGGTTTGCCAATTTCTATCAGCGGTTCATTCTGGAATTTTCGCAAATCATCCACCATATCACCCTTTGAAAGAATAAAACGTTTTCTTAGACCTCCGATGCTGAAAATGCATTCCAGGAATTGAAATCAGCTTTCACTTCAGCCCCAGTTCTCTGGCATCCTCGACCCAATCTACCTTATGTGGTTGAGACCGACGCCTCCAATGTGGCCATGGGGGCGATGTTATCACAGAGAGACCCAGACACCGGACAATTACATCCTACAGCATTTTGGTCCCACAAGTTTACAGCACCTGAAAAGAACTATACTATAACCGACAAAGAACTATTGGCAATCAAAGGAGCCCTTAAAAACTGGAGACATTACATCCTGGGGGCTAGGCATATTCTCACTGTTATCATGGACCATCGCAATTTGCAGTATTTAAAGACAGCCAAGTCCCAATCATCTTGTCAGCTTCGCTGGGCTCTCTTCTTCGCGGAGTATGATTTCATAATCACGTACCGACCTGGAGTGCGGAACGGAAAAGCTGACGCTCTGTCACGAATGGGCGATAACCAGGATGCATTCATACCATCAGAACCAGTACCTATTATTCCGGAGGAACGAATTCAGAACAAGATTGCAGTAACCGCCTGTTGGGAAGAAGTAAAGACCGACCTCCAATCACAAATGGATCAAACAGCCCAACAAGAATGGTTGAATAAGGGAGATCAGTACTCTGTCATGAACAACTTACCCTATTTTCAGGGGAGACTATACATTAAGGATAAAGAAACCGAAAACAAGATCATCGCCAACTACCACGACTCACTAGTGGAGGCACACCACGGGATTACTAAGACACGGGCCAAGATCAGGAAGAATTATATGTGGCCAAATTGGAGAAAGGATGTGGCCCAATTCATTGCAACCTGTGGAGTCTGCGCACAGCAAAAATCTCAAAAAACCAGCCCAGCAGGATTATTACATCCCCTTAGCATACCACCGGTTCCTTGGCATACCTTGTCCATGAACTTCATTCCAGACTTACCTCATTGTGACGGCTTCAACACCATTTTAATAGTAGTGGACTTATTCTCTAAAATGCACCCTTTATTCCACTAAAAGGACTTCCTACTGCTGGAATCCTGGCCACCGTGTTCCTGGAACAAGTAGTCAAATTACATGGCTTCCCCTCAGTACTGATCTGTGATCGGGGGACACAATTTGTCTCAGCCTTCTGGAGGAATTGTTGCAAGATCGCGCAAATTGACCTCCGCCTTTCGACCAGTCACCATCCCCAGACCGATGGTCAAACTGAAAGGACTAACCAGACGCTGGAGCAGTACCTAAGGTGCATGCTGCAACAGACCGAAGGATCCTGGAAAGATGTTCTTTGGCTAATGGAATTTGCTTACAATAACTCTATCCACACTAGCATGGGACACACCCCATTCTACATCATGAATGGTCGGCACCCCCGGACATCTTCGTTTGACACACTTGATGTGTTAGAAATGCCAGCAGTTACCTCCCTACATAAAACTATTACTGAAACTCTCACGGAAGCAACCAAGAGCTTAACCAAAGCCAAAGAACAACAAAAGAAGTTTGCTGACCGGCATAGAAGGGAAGCTCCACACTACCAAATCAAGAGAAAGTATGGTTAGCGGCCAGAAATATCCCTCTAAAAGGACCTTGGGTATTCTGCCCCAGGTATCTTGGGCCCTAGCCCATCAAACCCATGATCAACCCAGTCGCGGTAAAGCTAGAGCTACCTGACAATATGCGCATCCACCCTGTATTTCACGTTTCCCTCTTAAAGCCTGTGAAGTCTAAGACAAGAATTACACAACCACCGGAACCCAAAATTATCGAAGGAGAACCTGAGTATGAGGTTAAGGACATCTTGGACTCTAAAATAGTGCAGTCAAAACTGTACTACTTAATCGACTGTAAAGGGTTATGGACCTCAAGATCACACTTGGAAGCCTGTGGAGTTTATCCATGCGTCTCGACTAATCAGGCGGTTTCATCGCAATAACCCCACCAAGCCTGGACCAGGGAGAAGATGGCCCGTGAGAGGGGCCTTGCAGGGGAGTGCTGTCATGGCCACTAGTCAAGGGGCCAGTCCTTCCTCCTCCCCAGGGTCCCATTGGACCCAGTCCTGGCGCCTCTGGTGCCAGGCTCATGTAAAAGTGTGCTCTGCACACTCTATGCCAAAGGCGTATGCAGCTGGGCTGGGTGTGGTCATATAACAGAACTGGAATGCACGTGCTACAGTCCCAAAGAAGGGCACGGTGGAGCCAGTAGGCGGGGCTAAAGGGAGGGGCCTGAGCCAGCCTATATAAGGCCAGCCCATCCACGTGCCTTCGCTTCGCGTTATTCTGCTTTCCGCAGCGTAACGCTCTCCGCTGTGCTTACCTGCGCATCACTGGATTCCTGCAGCCCCTTCCTGAAGATATTCCTGAGAGCGCTTCTTACCTGCAGTCTACCACTACATCGCCATGCGCGCCTTCCACCCAAACTACTCCATCGCTGTGGGCGCTCCTTACCTGTTGCCAGCTGCTACATCACAGGGCACACATCTTACCTGCTGCCAGCTACTACATCGCTGAGCGCGCATCTTACCTGCTGCCAGCCACTACATCGCTGAGAGCGCTTCTTACCTGCACCTCATTGTGGCCGGAGCCAGACTCTTCCTCTTACCTGCATTCCATCACGGTCAGAGCCAAGGTCTTCTTTCTCACCTGCATTCCATCACGGTCAAAGTCGGAGTCTTCATCCTGCAATCCTGCAACCGCAAATCTTCATCGAGAATCTGCATGCCATTCTTCATAGTCGGCCTGCACCTACAAGGAAATAAGAACACAACAGATTAGAATTCATATGTATATCGAACACACGGCCACATCATACAAAAGACTAGAGTTCCCTTGTAAAGACCAACTTACCTGTCACTGTTGAATCTCCATCAGCCTCTAAGGTCTTCCACTCTCTCTTCGGTCCCGATTTACTTCTCTGTACCTATGGAAATGAAATGAGACATTGCAAGAATAATTATTAGACGAAATACAGACAGTCTAATCGAACAATAGTTATAACAAAAGACTTACCTTCAAAGTGGATTGGTCGCAGCTGGTTTGGATCAACACTCTCATGGACCAGTGGAGCAACTTGGTCCATTCTACGCGCCCCTGCTAGGATAAGCAGGATGGATAGCTCAACCTTATTTTGGCATGAAAGGGCTCAGGGAAGTCACAATATCCCCACTCCATTTTCATTGCCTCTCCTCTTCACTTAGGGGCAACTCCCATCTCCTGGACTGCAGGTCCAACCACTATCTGGAGGGGAAGGCGATTCCGAGGAGTCAAGTCAAGGAAGGGCTCCAACCGTGCCTCAACGCCCCCGTGGAGACCAGGTGAGCGTAACAGTCTGGTGGAGCCAACATCCCTGCCTGATTTAGGGGTCCAATGCAAATCAACTGAGGTGGTAACTGTGCCTACCCAGGCATCAACAGTGTCACCATCAATGGAGAGATGGCAGACACCCAGAATCAGTGCAAGGGCTGTATGCCCCGGCAAGTGTCATCAGATCGGAGGGCGTACACACATAGCAGGCTCCGGGCACTGTGGCTGCAGGGGGCAACAAGGAGGAGGCTACATTTTTCAGGGCAGGACATCCAAAGGGGGCAGGTGCATGGTGTGAGGAAGGAGGCAAATGTGGACCTGAGGGACAGGATGTTTTTGTGTTCCAAGGATATGGGCAGCAGATCAGAGCAGAGAGGTAGTGGGCTCGGGAAGCGAGGATTGTGTTGGCCGGGGCTGAGAATGCACTGCGTCAGGCGTGGAGGCAGGCGCCATCCTGGAGGCCACTTGCAGAGCGTCTGAGGTGAGACACAAATGCTGGAGACCCTGCAAACCATCCAGGCAAGATTCGAGGCCTGCCTGAGGAGTGAGGATGGGGCGCTGGACTCAGCTCTGGTGGAATGGCTAAGTGAGATTGGTGAGGAAGAGTTGGACTAGCACGCTGCCTGTATACATAATTCTTAAGGTGTATGTTTCCTTTCTTTCCTTATTATTTTCCCCAGACTTTCAAGATATTCCTTCCCCATGTTTATTGTACATAGTTGTTTAGGCATAATATATTCATTTCATTACATATTTACCATGGGCTACTTTGTGCTTCATTCCAAGTTTATTTTTGTTCATATTTCTTTCAAATACACAGTTTTGTTTTTACATTCTACACTTTTTGCGCTTCATTTGTGTGTCAGCCACTTTGCTAGTTCTTTTTTCAGCCAGTGCATCTCTCCAATGCAAGCGCCTATCAAAGAGGAGGAGAATGGCCTGAGAGCCTTGGACCACTGTCATGGTCCAAGGCCCTCAGGCCAATCTCCTCCTCTTTGATAGGCGCTTCCCTCGCCTCATCAATTTCCTCTCATCTCCTGCTGTCCCCTCCTCTCCCCCCTTGGCTACCTTGCTCTCTCTCTCCTCCTCCTCTGCCCCTCCTAGGGCTCTTTCTTCTCCGCAGGGCGTACCTCTGATCTGTACCCCTCCCTGGAAGGTCTTTAAGGCTGGCAACCTTCTTCATATTGCCACTCTCAACTCTCGCTCTGCCGTCAAACACTCCTCTGACATCTGCCACCTCCTTGAAGAACTAGACCTTGATGTCCTTGGTCTTACTGAGCCATGGTTCACAGCCAGCTCTGTTACGAGCTTTGACACTCTCCTCCCTGATGGCTACAAGATCCTCTCAGCACACAGATCCTCCCAGTATGGTGGGGGGGTAGCCCCGATCTTTCCTGAGTGGATTCCTGCCTCTATTATTCCCACTCAGACCTACTTCTCTTTTGAATGCCTTGTCTGTAGGCTTTCTCTCTCGCCTACCCATTCTCTTACTGTGGTTACCATCTACCGGCCTCCTGGTCAAATCTCCTCATTTCTCTCTGAGTGGGTAGACCTCTCCTCCTCCCTCCTGGCTTCTAGCACTCAACTCCTCTTCCTCGGTGACCTAAATATACATTTAGACTCTCCTTGCTCCTCCTCTGTACTCTTTGTGACCTCTGCGACTCCCTCTCCCTGTCCATCCTCCCCTCTGGCCCGACTCACTCTGCAGGGCACACACTGGATGTCTTGATCTCCTCTGACCTCCCCCTCTCCATCCCTCTGACCACTCCTCTCTCCTGGAGCGATCACTCCCTCCTCTCATCTCATTTCTCCCTCTCTTCCCCCAAGCCAAGCCTACCCAACACTGCCACCTACTTTCTCAGACATCCGTCCCATGAATCGTGTGTCAGTTGAGGCTTTTGCCGCCACTTTCTCCCCCTCCCTCCACCTTTGGCTATCTCTCATCCTGATACAGCCCTGTCTCTGCTCTACTCTTCAATTTCTGATACGCTTGACGCTCTTGCCCCTGTCATGAGGATCCGTTTGAAGTCCAAAGCCAAGTGCAATTCCTGGTATGACTCTGACCTAGATACACTGAAACGTAAGTGTAGGGCAGCTGAGAGGAAATGGAGGACTTCCTGTTCATCCTCTGACAAACTGGCCTGTCGCCTGCTACAAAGGCAATACCGACTCTCTGTCCTCACCAAGAAGAGAGTCCATATTCAAGCTTGTGTCTCTGATGCATCTAACAACTCGGCCAAACTCTTTCAAATCTGCAAGGAGCTGGCCAACCCTGCTGCAGTCTCTACCCCTCCTGTTGCCTCCCAGGCTCTTTGCAATGCCCTTGCCTCTCACTTCATTTCAAAAACCCAGGACATCCTGTCCACCCTCCCCATCCACACTCCTCCTCTTCCCTCTCCATCTGTGCTTGCTGACCCTCCTTTAGCCACCCTTCCACCATCCTTCTCGTCCTTTCCTCTTTTCACCCCTGACGAGGTTGCTAGACAAGTCCGATCTATGAAAGCCTCTTCAAAACAGGTTCATCCCTGTTCCTCTAAAACCATCAAGAACCACATTGACACCCTCGCACCGGCCCTTGCTGATTTTTACAACCACTCCTTTGCCGCTGGATCCTTCCCCTCCCCCCTGAAGCACTCCTTTGTGCATCCTCTTCCCAAGAAACCGACAGCTGATCCTTCTTGTCCAGCTAACTATTGCCCAATTTCCATTACTCCCTTTTTCTTGGCAAACTCCTGGAAAAGTTGGCCATCTCTCAGCTTAACCTTCATTCCAATTCTGTTGGCTGTCTCCATGACCACCAGTCTGGCTTCAGAGTTGCCGGAAGTACGGAAACTGCTCTCCTAAACATCTGTGAAAATCTGCTCACCAACCTTGACTAACATTCCCTCTGTCCTCATCCTCCTCGATCTCTCTTCTGCCTTCGACACGGTCAACCATACCCTCCTGCTCAACCGTCTCTGTGAAAACCTGGGTATCACTGATCAGGCTCTGGCCTGGCTGACCTCTTTCCTCTCAGATCGACCCTCCCAGGTCCAACTTGGGTCCTTCCTTTCATCTATCTTCCTCTCTAACCTCTCGCCCTGGCTTTTCAACCAATACCTGGCAACTCTTTCCCACTGCATTGCCATTTTCTGCTCAAATTTCCAGTGCTACGCTGATGACACTCAACTCATTTTCAGGCTGCCCTCTGCCACCTCCTCTCCCTCTCTCATCTCTGATTGCCTAACTGCCATTCAATATTGGTGTGCCGCCAATGATCTTTGTCTGAATGCCAGCAAGACGGAGATCCTCCTCATCGGCACACCTTCACCATCCTTTCCCCTCACTCTCTGGCTGGCCTCCCTTGGCCCTCCTCCTACCCCCACCTCCGAGGCTAAGAACCTCGGGGTCATCTTTGACTCCACTCTTTCCTTCTCCACCCACATCTCTGAGGTCTCTAAAAAGTCAAATTTCCGACTGCACCTCCTCAGAGGTACTCTGCCTTTCCTCTCCTTCCCCCAGAAGCTCATGGTATCTCAAGCTATGGTTCTCTCTAGCTTGGACTATTGCAACAGCCTCTATCTAAATCTACCTGCCTCTACTCTCCGCCCTCTGCAACTAATCCAGAACAGGACTGCGAGACTTGTGCTTGGCCTCAAGCCCTGGGATCGTATCTCTCCAGCTCTGAAATCTCTCCATTGGCTCTCAGTGGATGAAAGGATTAAATTCAAAACCCTCTGCATTGTCCACAAGGCTTTCAGGGGGCCTGGGTCCAAAACACCTTCAGCTATCCCTCCGCAAATACCTCCCCTGTCGAGCTCTTCGCTCCTCTACCTCCAACTTACTCAGGGTCAGTCGTTTTTCTAAGACCTTCCTCTTTTCTTCTGCCTTTGCTCCCCCTCTCCCCTGCTGATCTGTTCTCTCTTGGCACCGTGCACCTGGCCACCCTCTGTCTTTTAGGCCGAGGTACCTGCTCATCCTGCCTCCCTCCCACACTGCCTCCGGCCACCCCTTGCACTGGGTTATGTGTCTGTACCCATACAGCCCACCCCTTTTCTTCCTGCAACTATCAGACCTACCCTGTCTGCTACCTTAAACCTAGCACTTGCAAATTGCTGGCTGCATTACCACTGTTTGTTGCCTTTATTATTTATTTATTGTTATTTATCTGTTGCTCCTCTGCTTCGCACTTTCCACCTCTCCCCCCTTCCATGCACTTTTCCCCTCCCCCTCTCCCATGCACTTGCGCGTTCTCAATGTCACTGGGCATAGTAAAATCGCTGTTTTTGTTCTCCCCTGTTCCCCTCCCTTGCCTTGTCACGCTCTGAAACACTTGTGTACGAGCGCGATAGAAATAAAATATCAATCAATCAATCAATCAATCAATCAATCAATCAATCAATCAAGTCACATGTCTTGTGGCATGTATGCTTGTGTGTTATTTCTGGGATGGTTGTGGATGGCAGAATGCACATATGCCTGACATCTGGGGGTGGGTCCATCAGATGACTGGGTCTGCACTTTATTTTTCCATAAGCATTTACCTGCGCAGCATCACTGTGTGTTTGGCATCACTGTGGTTGGGGTGGAGGGAGGTGGGCTTACTGTGGGAGTGTTCCATGGTCACGTTCATAGCACATTAGTTTTTCATTGCTGTGTAAAACCCATGTCATGCAGCTTCCCAGTTCAAGCTGCCAAACGTTGGAATGCTATCCCCACCACCCTCAAACAGGAATCCTCCTTCCTCACCTTCAAAGCTGGCATAAAAAACTGGTTAAGCAACAACCCTTCTCAGTAAGAGGCTAGCTGCCTCCCATGCCTCGACCCTACTGTAACCAGGGTCCACTATTACATTTCCATTTGTGCATCTCATATCCTGACCCAGCTATAACCAGTAATTGTTTACACATGTAACCTATGCTTTCAAGCGCCCAGTTAACCCAGGGTTCGGCACGCGATATAAGTAATAAACAAATACAAATACAATGTTCACCAGCATATGCAGTCACACAATGCCTTCTCTCATGTGTTTCTTAACCTCTGCCACTGGAATGCAGTAATGGGCCATGTTTGCTCTTCCTGAGTGGCAGCACAATTCTTCAGTCTCTGTGAGTCATGTTAGCTATGACTGCCCTACCATCACCCATGCAATACCCTGTCATGTCATTGTTCCCTGACAGGTATTTTGCCACACAGGTCACTCATGCTCAGTCTGTGACACAATTGGCCATTGTTTGTGGATTTTGCAACAACTTTTGGGAGGTTTTCTTCTGTCGTGGGCACACATGCTGTCACTCTGCTTTGAAGCCTGGACAATGTGCCATGGGCAACATGCGCATGTTTTTGCATTCACTTGTCACATGTGTATGGTGGAGAATGATTAAGGCCTGGAAGGGTGTGTGAGCAGATGCTCCACTCATGGAAGGACCTCTGGTGATTCCAGTTGATCAGATTTGCAGGCTAAATGTTGGAGTTGCAATTCAGGTGAGCTGTAGACATGCATTGCACTGGTATTGTGTGAGACTGTCAAGGTGCTGCTTGGGGGTTTGTCGCAGGTGAGGGGACCTAGGGGGTGGTGTCCAGTCTTGAGGGGGCTCCCTGTGAGGGGTGTCCAGTATGGAGGGGGTTGGCTGCCGGGGGGTATCTAGTTTGGAGGGAGCTGCCTGTGGGTGGTGTCCAATCTGGAGGGGCTGCTTGTCAGTGGTGTCCAGTCTGGAGGGGACTGCCTGTGGGGGGTGTCCAGACTGGAGGGGTCTTTCTGTGGTTGGAGTCATGTCTGGAGGGGGTTGCCTGTGGGGGGTGTCCAGTCTGGAGGAGGCTGCCTATGGCGGTTGTCAGAGGTGAGGGGGGTTGTGGGTGGTGTCCAGTCTTGAAGGGGGTTGGGTGGTTGTGTCTAAATCGGGAGGGGGCTGCCTGTGGGGGTTTTCATAGGCAAAGGTGTCTGGAAGGTGGTGTCTGTACTACAGTGGTTGATGTGCAGTAGGGGGGATGTGGACAGGATGGGAGCCAGGTTTGTAGGGAGAGACTTGTGTTTTTATAAGGTGTGTAGCCTCCGCTTGCGAGGGGGGCCCACCTCATCATTGGGGTGCGGCCTGGCCTTGAGAGGGAGGGCACGTGATTTTGCTGGGGTGCGGCCTGGGCTTGAAAGGGAGGACACACATTTTCTCTTGTGTGCGGCCTGGGATTGTAAGGTGAGGTATGTGATTTCGCTGGTGTGCGGCCTGGGCTTGTGACGGAGGGCACACATTTTCTCTGTGGTCCGGCCTGGGATTGGAAGTGAGGCACGCAATTTCACTAGGGTACTGGATGCTGGGACAGGGGGTGGCGCAGAGGCTTGCGCTGTGTTAGTCCTTTAGCTTGCTATTTGGTGTGCATGGGGGCATGTTGTGGGCGTTCCTCACGCAGCTTGTTGTTACTTGCACGATGGCTAGTAGTGAGTCTTGAAATACATGAATACGTGTGGCTGCAATATTTTCTATGCCACGGCTCCCAAGGTCCTTCTCGGCACGTGTTCCTTGCGCTATTTTTTTGCCACATTCCATGATTCAGGCCCAATATGCAAAGATAGAAAAGATGAAGCACTCTTTGTAATGAGACAGGGGAGAAAAGGCAGTTAAAAGACTACATATTCAAAAGGATGTGTCTTGAGCTTGAAAAAAAGGGATTACAATGACATATCCAGTCCGAGGGCCCTACGATGGACAATGGGGAAGTTAGCAGTCAATAGTACTTTTTTTGCGGTTCTTGGTGGTCTGGCAGCACCAATTCAGACATCTTGGCTCTTGTCCGAAGGTCGGGAGAGTGCAAAATAAGACATTGGACCACAGATTCCAATTTAACCAGATAGGTACTATTACTACTGTTGCGCCTGGATAGGATGAGGGAGTTTTTGATAGTTACTCATTCGATGGGGACAAGAAAGGAATTGGAAAATAGATCTTATCTTTTTAATCAGAAAAAAACAGGATTTAATAACTGCATTCATTTGGCCTTATAGGGAGAGTATAACCCACAGATTCTTTACCTCCTGTTTCGGTTTGGGACAGTTCCCAAAGCATTCTGGCCAGAAGGACAGGCCATGTGTGTCAGTAGTGGGATTAATGACCGTATTCTCTTTTTCATCTAAATTAATGTTCATATAGTTCATGTCCATCCAGTCTTTGATTGCAAAAATGCTGTTTCTGGCTTGCTGTAGTTATGGATTTGTCAAAACATGGGAGTTCTGGGAGTTTCTCTACTACCGGCCTATATCCCGGGTTAGAGTCTCAACCAGAGTCTTTAGCTCACCATCCTTTCACAGAAGAGAAATGTCCACTACTTATCAGTCTTTGTCCTGCACAAGGGCAGTCCAGATCTGAAATGCTTGGCAATTCTCTTCTGAGCAAGAGTACCAACAGCAACCCCAGACACGTGTTTTGGCCTGGTTGGGCTTCGTCAGTGAGGTGGAGCTGTGCCTCTCTAAGAACAGTGAGCAAGGGTTCTACGTCTTCATTACCCTAGTAACTTAGGGTGAAAACCCAAAGCTACTTAATATGAAAAAACAAGAGGGTTCTGGGAGTTTCTCTACTACTGGCCTATATCCCGGGTTAGAGTCTCAACCAGAGTCTTTAGCTCACCATCCTTTCACAGAAGAGAAATGTCCACTACATATCAGTCTTTGTCCTGCCCAAGGGCAGTCCAGCACCAATATGCCTGGCAATTCTCTTCTGAGCAAGAGTACCAACAGTAACACCAGACACATGTTTTGGCCTGGTTGGGCCTTGTCAGTGAGTTGGAGCTGTGCCTCTCTAAGAACAGTGAGCAAGTGTTCCACATCTGGATTACTCTAGTAACTTAGGGTGAAAACCCAAAGCTACATAATATGCAAAAACAGGGTGCTTCTGGGAGTTTCTTTACTACCGGCCTATAGCCCAGGTTAGAGTCTCAACCAGATTCTTTAGCTCACCATCCTTTCACAGAAGAGAAATTTCCACTACATCAAGTCTTTGTCCTACCCTAGGACAGTTCAGCACTGAATTGCCTGGCAATTGTCTTCTGAGCAAGAGTACCAACAGCAACCACAGACACGTGTTTCGGCCTGGTTGGGCCTCATCAGTGAGGTGGAGCTGTACCTCTCTAAGAACAGGGAGGATTTGTCACCTGGTCGATTTCTATCAGGACCTGTCTATCGTTGGCATAAATGTAAAACAATATGCCGTGTTGTTGTATGATTCTCATCAATGGGTATATGTAGTGATTAAACAGTAAAGACGACATTGCTGAGCCCTGTGGTACTCATGGTAAATATCTGCAGGTGATTGGACTAAAGCTAGCATGCATGAGGGGTCAAATGCCTGCTCTTGTAATGATTGGACTTTGCCCTTCTGACATCACACCCAAAGTGCTTGTAGTACAGGAAGTGGAAGGGACATGAATGATAACGAGAGGCAGAGAGAACCAAGATGGCAGAAGTTAACCAAATGTTTACAAATCTCCTTATGGCTACATTAACCTCAACCCCTTTACTGGGATGATCAGCAACAGCAGACAACATTAAGGCTCAACTGCACTCTGTTCACTCCAATTCCAGTTGCCTTTTGTTGCCCATAGTCCGAGAGTTCCAGAACTGGAGTCCTGCTTGAGCTAGGCCTGTTGAAGTTTCTGGTTACCAGTGATATTATTGATGGTGAAAACATTGAGGGTGACTCGATACCGCAGGTGTGCACTCAGCTGTTTTTTAAAACATTTTTTAAATTAAATTGATTTATGGTATATCAACCATTTTCATATGCTCTCCGCTTGACATACGCATAGACCGATGTACTCTGGGTGGACACCCCTGTCATATTAAGTTGGAATCTTATATGTGGAGTACACAATACATCTCCAGAAGGGGGAGGGTCAAACCTTCCCCATGCCATGGTCAGCTTGATTAACTGACAAAAGCTACATGGATCTGCCCTGTCCTTTTGTTGAGCCCTGTAGCTGGTGGCAGTGACGTTGCATAATATTCAGAGGTTAATTTAAACAGGTACACATGGGGCATGACTGCTGAAGCTAACACAGGAGACAGGAAACCTGAACATCCTTTCATATACACTGTGTCAACCTGAATCCAGCTCTCACTCTCAGTATCAATTGACAGTGAAATGTAATGTCTGGGACTGCATGTTTTCCAGTAGTTACCCCTGCAGGTCGACCCCATTCAGAAGATACAAGTATGTGGTTTGACGGAGACATAAAGTCTGGTCTTGCCTCAGCTTTAAGGGAGACCTGCCACTTTAATCAGAAACCACAGAACTCCATTAACCAGAGGGACCCTTTGATCCAAAACAGACAGGAAGTTGGGTGGGACTTAGTACTACATGTTTTCACCCCTTAACCTTTTCTGTTGCAAAGCACTAAGGTTAAGACCTCATGCATACAGGTGATTGTTGGTGGGGATCATAATTAGTTCATTAAGGTATGCGTAGCCTACACCAATCTCTGTGATCCATTTGGCTTTAAAAGAGTGATGAGCCCCTCTTTTGGAAGATCATCTGAAGGCTTCACCAGAATCCGAAGCAGAAGAAATAAATCATCATTCGAACCTGGCTGAAGGTACGGTATTCCTTACATCTTTCACCAGTGAATGACAGCCAGAACGTCAAAGAGGGAAGCAAGATCCCTCCCCTAAATATCTCCCAGGGAACAGAGGGAGATACTGAATCCAAGGACCCTCCAGCAGCCCCAGAACTGGTACCCAGCCACCACACAGCATGCTCTGCTAGGCTCTGCAGCAAGCTTCCTAGGTGGGAAGTGCCAGAGAGTCTCTGAGCCAAACCAAGGACAAGGCAGCTGCCTGCAACAGTCTCCTCAGCTTTGGACAGTCTGCATTAAAGGACGAGACACAAGCCCAGGAAAGAAGCTAGGAGAAGTGCATCAGCAAGCATCTGCCAACGTCTGCCTTAAAGGACATTTTTGAGCTAGTCGAGCCCCTCGAGCTGCAACCAACTATACCACTGAATGCTGTTATGCCACAGTCGCTAAAGCCAACTGAGAAGCCTCAACCAGTGCTTCAAAACCATCGACCAGCACTGAGACAACGATTCCTGACCCTGAGCCACCATGCATGCCAGCCTGCAGCTATCCGCCCAGCCTCGCTCGCCAAACTGGTTGCGACCTGATACCTGTCTCCCATCTTGAACTCTGTCACATAAGCTTCAAAGCGTCCTTAAACCAACATGACCCTGTTGTGCACCAAGAACTCCTACAGCACAAGGTAAATTGTGGTTCTGTCCCACTAGTGACATTTTACATTTTACGACCCATTCCTCTCTTTCTGCTGAAACCAAGTATCCTTGAACTGTTGTGATTATTTACTATACCAACTACCCTCCCGTCAGTATACAGAGTGCACCCCTTTTCCTTCCTTCAACCTGTCTGTCCACTGCATTTCTTTACAGGGTGGGTTGGATTTCTCAGTGTTACTGGAACTGTCTGTTTTATGATAATAGAGTAGTTTTTTTTTTTTTATACAACCTTGACTGGTGTAAGAGGTTTTGACTTTGGGGCTATTACCTAATTTGGCAGTGATTTAGTATTGTGGTATTTTGGGCAGTAAATTGACATTAATTCATGTTGGTGGTAATTTAGTGGTGAGCAAATTGTTTACACTACCCCATATGATAAGACAAACCTTCTCCCTTTTATAACTATGATACACTCTGGGCTGACTGTAAGCATGTACACAGGCTTAGCACATTTATAGGAACTCAGTAAGATAAAAAATAATGTCAGGAATCGCATATAGATTGTGCCAATGATGTATCTACATCACCAGCTTATGCCCTTGGAGGGCTCTGTTCCCACTTCAGCATGCAGGGTGGAAAACATTCATCCCAACACACAAACTTTCTAGCTTGCATATATATTTCACCTTTTTCTCTGACTTTACCTCCTGCTGTAAATAAAGGGGTACATTTTTGATCACTGCGGTGCAAACACCAGAGCCTCCTATTTATCTCCTCTCAGTTAGATAATAAGCATTGGAGACATAAAAAAACAATCCTTACACTGAGTCAGTCTTCATACACTTTATAAATCTGTTAACCATCATGTCATTTACAATAAAAGCATAATTCAACTGGCAACAATGTATTCCCCAAATCTTACCCACATCAACACTGCTGCGGTGACCCAAAAACACAAGAGATATAAACAAACATTGCGGTGCATGGAAAACATTTATAAATATGGCATGCTGTCCTTTTCTCAATTAGCACATTTAAAATAACACACAGAACATTTTGGTTGTTTTAAAATTAACCTCCTGGGCTAACTGATAAGAACTTCATTCAAACAATGCTCCTCATGTTTTACTTCACTCACAATGAGTTATGAGACTCCTGCGCTTCACCTGGGACAATTTTTTTCTGCCATGGGTTATCTATGCTGAAGTGTTACAGCCCCTGCACTGCTGTTCGCACAACCGGAGTCAGCCTTGGGATCCCGGCAAATTTCAAAGCCAGGGCGTCCACTCTCTCTGAACTCCCTCCTGCAAACTGCAGAACCAGAAAGGAAAATGCTCAGCCTTTTGGTTCAACACCCTATTTAATCAATCTGCCTGTCAATCAAAAACAAAGCTGCCTCCCCCTTCACGTATCTGGACACCTCCTAGACTCCTGACTCCAATGACCAATCACCCACGAGAGCATTTATCAACTTATTTCCTGCACACTGAAGAGAATTCAGAATGCACAAAAGATAGTTCATTTTTTTTCTACCGTGCAAATTTCTCTTACATGGAAAAACACTAAAATAGAATTTCCATCCGTGTTCATTGACATTGCATGGTGATCAGGAGAACTGGCTAAAGAAACTTAGCCGGTCAAGTGGCACCGCAAGTAGAGTGCTTGCTTTGACATCCGTGCAGAGCTTGCTAACGCAGGTTCGAATTCCAGCAGGGTCCAACTCAGCCTTTCATCCTTCTGAGGTCGATAAATGAGCACCACACACCGTGGGTAATAAAAAGCAGCGCTCAGATACCTGAGGGTTCATAGTGCTATATAAATGCAAAATTATTATTATTATTTAACAGGGTGTTATTAATAGGGAAGTTACTATGTTAGCATGGGTCATCTCCTTTAATGCAATTTTACACAGATGATAATTCTGTGATTTCACATGTACAATGCACTTTGAACCCACTGTCTTTTCTGCATTCCACTTTGTCATGGAAGGCCCAATTCACTGTTATAATGAACCAATGTGGCATCTCACCTGCTTCATATAATTTCCCATCACCTTTCTGCATTTAGACTAATCCCACTAAAATGCTGACCTGTATCCCTAATCTGCTAGAGGTTTTGCACCAATTTTACTTTTTAAATGACTGCTTCTATTGAAAACATTGTCGTCCTCATTAGCACCCACTTTGCTGGCTGCCTCCATTGAAAACACTGTCATATATTCCTACACTGGACAGTCCCTTTTATCATTGGGTAATAATTGTATTTTTACTGTGTTACAACTAACCAACGATTCACAACCTTTTGGAAATAAGCCTGCATTCCCTCCACGTTACCAAAATGGGACAATGAGGTTTATGATTTGCTTCTGTTTCCAATCTGTTTGGATCCCTTCGGGTGTACTAGAGGTGTGGGACTGATTGATGGTTTAGAAACCAATATTTTCCTTCCTGGACCACTGGTGCCCCAGAAGATGATTAGTCACACAAGGAAAGGAAGGGGGCACTGTCTAGCAGCACCCAGGCTGCTCAGAGCATGGGCTTGTACCAGACAAAACAGCCCACATTCCGAGCCTCTAGATTGTCCTGCGCCCCCTCCTAGGTTGTTAATTGTCCATTTAAATGTTAGCACATGGAGGTGGGCCTCCCTGAAGAGTCTAAATATGTGCACCTGTTTAATGAGGCTAAGGATACCACAGAAAAACTTTCCAAATAACCTTAATAAATACATGTATTGTACAATTACAAACCTGGTATCCCTTGCTTTTAAAGGAAGTCATTGACATGGGAAAGCAGCATGTGAGCATGGGAATGGGTGAGAACGTTATTGAGTGAACATGCACAAAACTTCATTGTGGTGCTAAAAACTGGATAAGGAATGTCTGAGGAATATCTACCAGGGGAAATGATGTGATTTTAGGGCCTATGAGAGTGAGTGAAAAGTGATTAGCAGTTGGTTCCAGAAGAGGTGTGCTTGTACCCAGGAAATATGACCGCCTTAATTGGTACAATGAAATCTAGGCATGGTAAGCTGAAGCCCATTAGAATAATATAGCTAACATTTAAGTGTGAAGTGATGCAATGTATCTGTTAGTTATAAGGCCTCACATCACACAATGTTGTATGGACAATACAGAGTACCTCCACCCTGTACTTTTCTGAGAACCAGTAATATTCGTCCAGAAGAGAACAGGCCTGAGTATAGCCAAATAGCCCAAATTCTAGATCTGTCAGCACATTTTGAATGCAATGAATATATGTTATGTTATGTTACTTTGCATTTATATAGCGCCTTATGTACCATTGGTATGATCTGAAGGCGCTGGTAGGTTGAACGCCCTCGGGAACCATAGTTCGAGTCAGTAGAGAGAGAGCGAGAGCCATAAGGTGCGTGTGTGCACCGGATATGTGTGCAGCAGGTGTGGCACTCGTATGATAGCTGCTTCTTTGCGGTAGGTGTGGTGGTTGGAAGATCAGGAGTATGTGTTCATTCTGGCAGGTTGATACCAGATTGATTCTGGCTGTGTTAGGCCTGAGGAGAGCGCGTAGGCTGGCAGGTGTGCAGCCAGCTGTGTTTAGTTAGGATGATGGGGAGTATGTGGCAGGTGTTGGTATGAGAACAGCTATACTGAATGTATCATAGTATCGCTGTGTTCTAGTTGAGTGGTGGTGTATAGAAGAGAGTAAGCGTGGTGATGTAATGTGGTGGTTTTTAGTAGGTGCTTGAGATCGAGCACCTTCATGCTCCATGCGACCCGTGCACGCCAACCATTCCACATGCTCCAACCATTCCACATGCTCCAACCATTCCACGCGCTCCAACCGTTCCATATACTCCAATCATTCTTGCACAATGTCCATTCCATGCCCTCTCTTTGTACCATGCATTCCATCCGTCGCATGTAGTCGCTCAGTTCTATGCACTCTATCTGTTCAATCAGTTCCATGCATTCCTTCTTATCCATTCACTTCATCTGATCCATGCATTCCATCCGTTCCACCCACTTCATCCTCTCCACATATGTCATTCGCTCAACACACGCCATCCACTCCACACGCTCCATACAGGTCACCCACGCCACACTCTCCACCCATGCACTTCATCCCCCCATGGACCCCATCCGCCCCACGCACCCCATCCACCCCATGCACCCCATCCGCCCCACGCACCCCATCTGTCCCACGCACCCCATCTGTCCCACACACTCCATCCATCCCACGCGCTCCATCCGTTCCATGCGCTCCATCCGTCCCATGCGCTCAATCCGTCCCATGTGCTCCATCCGTCTATGCACTCCATCCATGTCATGCACTTGATTCATCTATTCCATTTGTTCCGTTAATTCCATGCACTCTGTTGTTCCATGCCGTCAATTTGTTCCAAGCACTCTATCTATTCTGTTCATACCATCCGTGGCATGTACTTATCCTTTCCATCCTCTTGTCCAGTTTATTCCTCTCATCTACTTCGTTCCTCTCTTCTATTTCAATGATTTCATCAGTTTCCTTAATTTCATCCACTTCACTGCTTTCATCTAGTTTATTCCTTACATCCACTTTACTAATTTCATCCACTTCACTCGTTCTATTCAGTTTATCTGTTTTAATTTACATTGGCTGTTATTAGTTTTAGATTTCTCGCTCGGATCTTGGGCTGGATTGTTATTTATGATAAAGCAGCTTTGGGGTCATTGATTGCTGTTATTCAGTTTGAGTTAAGAGTTGATTTTAGGGGAAGAGCCATGTTTTCAGTAATTTGTGGAAAGACATTAGGTCCTCAGTGAGTCGGATGTGGGGTGGAAGTGCGTTCCACAGAGTGGGGGCCAGGGCTGAGAATGATGATCCACCTAATCTGACTTAGTTGGTTTTTGGTATGACTAGGAGGCTGGCAGAGCTTGATCTTAGAGTGCATGGAGGATGGTAGGGTTTTGGTTTTTCTTGAAGATATTGAGGTACAGTTTTATGCATTGCTCGGTGAGAGATGCATAAGGTTTTGAATGTCACCCTTTGGGCAACTGGAAGCCAGTGCAGAGTTTTGAGGGCTGGGGAGATGTGATCTCTTGGGCCAAGTGCTAGGAGCAGTTTGGCTGCAGCATTTTGTGCTCTTTGTAGTTTAGTCATTTGGTACGCGTGGACTCCGAGGTAAAGGGGGTCTAGTCTTGACATAACAATTGATTGGACCGCGGAGGGCTGGGGAGATGTGATCTCTTGGGCCAAGTGCTAGGAGCAGTTTGGCTGCAGCCTTTTGTGCTCTTTGTAGTTTAGTCAGTTGGTACGCGTGGACCCCGAGTTAAAAGGGGTTAGCATAGTCCAGTCTTGACATAACAATTGATTGGACCAAGTAGAGTCTGTTGGGAAAGGAGAGGTATGGAAAAATCCACCTAAGAGTTTTAAGGTGGTAGTGGTAGGACTTGGAGATGTTGTTGACATGGAGCGAGAGGGTTAAGTCTGAGTCTAGGGAGCAACCAAGGTTTTTTACTGAATTTGAGGGTGGCAGGGAGTTGCCCATGGCAGATGGCCAGGGTAGCGGGTGCGGAAGGAGTTCGGTGTTGCCACATACCATGATTTCAGTTTTGGAGGGGTTTAGCAAGAGGTGGTTTGTGGTCATCCAGTGATCTATGTCGAGGAGGCAGGAAGCGAGGTCGGGTTGGCAGTTGGGTCTTGAGTTTAGGAGCTTTAGGATTGGTTGTGTGTCATCGGCGTAGTTATAGCACAGGATATTGTGCGAGCAGATTATTTGTGGGAAGGTGGACATATAGAGGTTAAACAGCAGGGCTGATAGGCATGCTCCTTGAGGAACTCCAGTGTTGACTGGTCGGGCGTGGGAAGCATAGTGGAGAGTACGGTTATTTGGTTCCTATTGTCGAGATAGGATGCTATCCATTTGAGAGCGTTTCCACAGATTCCCAGGGAGTGGAGGCGGTCAAGGAGGATTGAATGGTTGATTGTGTCAAAGGCGGCGGATAGGTCAAGAAGGATTAGTGTGGCGCATCCCACTGAATCAGCAGTGTTTTTAAGGTCATCCCAGATTGAGATTAGGCTGGTTTTGGTTCTGTGACGGGCTCTGAAACCTGATTGAGTGGGGACTAGGAGATTGTTGGCTTCGACAAAGGCATTTAGTTGGGAGTAGGCGGTTTGGTCGATGAGTTTGGCAAGGAACCTGGTGTTTGAGATGGGACAGTAGTTTTTGGGCTCGAGAGGGTCTAGGAAAGTTTTTTTTTAGAAGAGGCTTGACATGAGTGGTTTTGAACGTGTTGGGAAAAATTCCCGAGGAGACGGAGTCATTTATGATGTTTCTTGCATGTTCTCCTGCGCAGGTAGATGTGAACATTTCTTTGAGGGTTGTGGCTGGGCAGGGTTTGAGCGGGGAGCCGGATGGTTTGCAGGCAGAGAGAAGTTTGAGAAATTGGTCAGTTGATATTGGAGTGAAGGAGTCAAAGGTGGGTTGGGTATCGGTCGCAGGCGGTGGGATGGCAGGTAGGCTCGGTGGATTGCATGGTGGGTGTAAGAGAGCTAGTTTGTTGGTTAGAGAGTTATTTATTTCGAGAGCTGTGGTGTAAAAGTGTAGAGGCAGTTGCACAGTGATTGTGATGGCCTTGCAAGGTTAATTGTCATGGTTAGAAAATAGGGAATCTGACAGTGTTAGATTTAAATTCTTGAGTGACAAATGAATATGCCCCCTGAAGGACTATCAATGTCAGGAAACGGCTTCTTGAGTCCATATTTATGTGGGTCCTACGGACATTTTATCATCAAAGCAAAAGTATGGGTTCCAAACTGATGGAATTGGGGTGGGACGTTTTTAACGGCCAGCAGGATAGTAACTGTAATTTTTGGGAACAGTGGTCCATGTATTAAATTCTTACTCTATGCTGAAGAGACATTGGTGTCCCTGCAGGTGTCCAGAGGGCACCTGTGACCGCTGAACCACGCTCTGTGCAACTGGAGAGCAGGCACTGCAGATCAGGGTACTGATCCAGCAGGGCACATGTGTTCACTGTGCTTTAGCCTGGAGTTTAGGAAAGGGGGCCAGGTTATCAGGTCAAATTCTCAGAGATTCCTCACCCTTGCCAAATGGCGGTATTAGTACTCTGGTGACAACCTCAGGGGCAAGGCAATGAACATTGTGAGCAGCCACTTAAACTGTTTCTGTCCCACATAAGAGCAAACATTGTTCTGCAGTGAGTACAAACTCAAGGTGTTTTTCAGCAAAAAGTAGAAAAGAGATGGGACAATTATTTAATATGATTTGAGGGTTCAGTGACTCCTTCTTCTGTAAAGGAGCCAACATGGCTGTCTTCATTATTGAGTTCTCTTTTACGAGGTGCGATTGCACAACGTGCAGGGGGAGCCAGGCAAAAGATGGTTGAAGAATTCAGCTAACCTAAAAATTGGTAAGTAGGAACAGCAAGCGAATGCATGAACATGGGAAGAGAGAGGAAGAAGGCAGTGACGTGAACAGGTAATGGGTTGAATTTAATTCTCTAGCAAAACCGAACTCATCTGTCGTGGTTATGGCTATTTTCGAAAAAATGCAACCACAGCTTACTATGTAATTAACATCATATTATGCATGATTCAGAATATTGTATATTAATGCTTTTTATATGTTTCAATTTGCCATTGTTTTCTTTTTTTTTCATCCGAACTTGAAGGAATTAAATATAATTTAAACATATGATACGTGTTCTCATTCTTCGTTCAATCACAGCAAATACATCCATGATCCTAACTACAGTAGTTAGGCAAGAAAGGTGCCTTCTGTTAGATAATACAATGGATGAATGAACTATGTTATGTTACATTTCTGGTTTTCCTGACGCCTGGTGCTCATATTTTTTCAGCATAGTTCAGTAAACCATACATTTGGGTAACGTGCTCCACCGTAAATGGCGCCTAATCGTGTGATGTGATAAAGAATGCCTTTAAGATCCAGCGGTGTTTCCCGCAAGAAGCGTACATGGAGCAGATGAAGATACATGCGTGATTTTTCTGATCATACTAATTACCGCAGCCTCCGCGCCTGAGGAAATGCGCGGAAGTAATAACACCCGGGCACTCTGTTATTAAACCCGCAAGCCCTGAGAGTGCTCTAAAAGCAGCTGTGGGGTTTTCTTGATTTGCGCGCAGTGATGACATGAGGCGGCGCAGTTACAGTTGCAGAGTCTCTCGCGCGCGCTCCAGTCTCAAGCCCTCAATCAAACGACAAAGGACCCGAGGCCATTCCAAGCTGCCTTTTGTTTCTCAAGTGTGCATTCACGCCTCACGTGGGGGCTTCATACATCCTCCACAAAACAGAGCCGGCCACATAATAGCTTTTCTTTTTGTGCAACCTTGAACTGTTCCCTGGGCACTGGCCACCTACACTGAGCAATATGGGGACAAAATTGAAGGAGCTTTTTAGCTTTTATAGCGTATTGATTTTTATATGTTCTGATGTATTAGAGCAATTTTTCAAATGTATCCACCTTGCCTTGATATCTTGAGTGTGGAAAGAGGATTTCACGTTTATTAGCTTTGGTTAGGTGGAGAAAAATGCATTGCAGGAGAAGAAGTTTAGTGTTATCTTAGGGATAGAAAGGGGCTCGGTATAAAATAAAATCAATGTTCAGAATAAAATGCAAAGCTTAGGTCAAAGTGATATCGAAAAGATGGATTAAAGGGGCAGGAATTTTGCAGCCAGGTAGAAAAAAAGTTTGCTCGTAACAGTAAGTGTGGAAGTTCAATACTTTTAAATAGTAAAATGTGGATAAACTGTATACTTAATTAAGTATCATTGGGGAAATGTAGAGATAAGAAGGTTTGCCGATTGATTTATTCTTGAGGGCAAGGAGAGAGATGTCAGACGTCTTCTACTGACTCACTGCACACGATGAGTCACAGAGGCTCATGCTAAGATACCACACATTGCAACGGTAAGAGATGGCATGATGCCCAACAGCACGGCATGGACGCCGAGATCCATAATTCCGATTAACACGGGGCACCGGACGTTAAAGACGTGCTGTGAAGTGTTGCAGACTGTCGGGGGGCTAGTGAGTAAAGCTCGCAAGTCCCTAGTTTGCATTCAATGCTCTTCTTACACTCGGAGGTCCAACTCAGCCTTTCATCCTTCACCTATAAATCGGGGACCCTTTGGATAATAGTTAAACCTGTTAGATATTGAGCCCTGAAAGGAGGTCAAAAAGCGGAATTAAGTGCTATGTACAAATAGGTTATCATCAGATTGCAACATCCCATCATGAAACTCGCATGTAATGAATGTCAATGAAATGCTAAATGGCAAACACAGGAAATTGCATGGTATGGAATCAGAGCTTATTGGTAGTGCGATTCAGATTAAATACTCGATGATCTATATAGGAAAGATGCATTTATTTATTTAGTCATTACGTATTTATGGCAATGAAGTTGTAGACATCCTGGCCACCTGAAAAAGGTATGAGAGCTCTGGAGCAAATACCTCACCTGGCGACTGAGCAACTACACAGCGTGCAGGTGTGTTCATCTTTTTTTTTTTTTAGCCTGTGCCTAGTCATTCGATGGTCACCGTGTCTCTGCGCACTTTGGGGCTGGAATTCCATAATATGGTAGCCTGAGTGGATGCAGCTTTTCCGGTCCTTTTGAGAAGGCTGTAGTTGGAAATAGAGAGCCAATCCAGAGATGCAGCTCTTTCATGCAGGGACATTCATCTCAGGGAATGTTGGTGAGTCGCCCCGTGCATCAAACAAAGGGCCTCACAGTGAATTGTGGCGGCACAGTGTACGCACATACTCTTTATGTCCCAGTTTCATCAGCATACTATCAGCAGTAATGACTTCAGGAAGAGCTAAATTGATGGCGTTACAGTAATCTAGCTGGCTAGCTATAAACACATTACTCAACTTTCTATAGGAAAGAAAAACTGGTTCAGAAACCACCACAATGGTCGAGATTACCGACACACAAACACAAACTGTGGGTACTCGAATTTCCCAAAATATGGTCTGCTTGGAGGTCGAGTTTTTCCTAGTGGGATTCAACCAACCCTTAGAATTACTGAAGGTTTTCCCAAGGTTTGAACCACACCTTATTGTCAAGGTGGTGTTTGAGTGCTGCCATCCAACCACATTCCGTGTTTATCCAGCCAATTTGAGACATTGACCCATTCTAAAACAGGGTTCAAGGCCTTTAAAAGCACCAACTTCCTTCCTGCATCATGTTTGGCTTTTGTTTGGCTGTCCAGTGGACAGGACATGCACACACATTCTTTGCCTTGGAATCGTTTTCCATTCCTTCTGACGAATTTAGAAGAGTTCATAAGAGATTCAGAGGAGTTTGTTAGTCGTTTGTGCTACTTGCGGTTTCTTTGCTATTTTTTATCCCCGTTCTATCCGCTTTAGCTTGCTTCTGTGTGTTCTTTAGGGTCTTTCTATACTTTTCTCTTTTCCCATTGCTCCACAGTGAATAAAGGTGTCAAACAAACATATTGTCTAACACCATTGCTTTGCTGTGTTTGTAGAGAAAGCTTTTTATGTAAACACTATATGTATTCCTCTGCTGTCCGTTCCCGTTCTCGTTTGAGCATTATGAGAACCCTTTAACACCATATGAGTCTTATGTGAATTCCTTTTGTCACTTAGTTTGCCCTTTGCACAATGGCACATTAGGCACCTGTTAGCAACTCTGATTCTGAATTTTTGTTATGTACTGTGTCTTTTTGCTCTGGCCCTGTGTGGATGTTTGCCTGATGGAAGGCCTAATGTATTGCCTGGTGGAATGTTAGCTGTGGAATGTTGTGGTGTGAGTGCCCTGTGTGTTCCATGAGATGTCTGTGGGAGTGGACGCTGGTGGATGTCTTCTTACGTATCCTTCTTGCACTTTATACTTACCTACCCATGAACTTACCCCTTGTGTAATCTTGTAACTTGAAACCTTGTAATGAGGCTTGTTACCTACCCGTGGCCCTGGAGTACTTCCTTCAGCACAAGAGTACATCTTAGCAATGGCAACGAGGATCCAGGAATGCCAGAGAGAGCAGTACCTGTAATGAAGGACAGAAAAGTGAGACACCTGGCGAGGAGACATCCACCGGCCCCTAGCCCTCTAAAGGTGAGCTGACCCCTATCACACTGTGAAAACAAAATCAAAATATCGAGGCTGAGTACCCCAAAAGGAAACACACCGAACACGGGTTACAAAGGAACATGCAAAGTACTTTATTTTATGCTGAATCCAGTTACTACAAACTACAAAATCAGATAGCTATCGGCCCTCAGTGCAACACAACAAACTCCAGCGTGGTTCAATGTATTCAGTGAGAGACGCTGTACATTAGAATGCATTGGCTTTTTATACTTTTGTGAGCACGATGTCCAGCCCCACTTCGGGTTAATATTCCACTAACAGTGATGTCAGCATCAACAATTGCCCTGACACCGTTTTGTAAATTATATGAATCCATTCATGACACCTTAAAGGACCAGATAACTTTGGTGGCAATGCTCTACACAAAAATGACTTACATTGAAGGGTATATTATGGTCCTAGAAACAAGAGGTGGGGGGCTTGCTTAGTCTAATAAACCACATGATGACACTATAGGAAATTCGGAAATGGAGGGGAACAAGGCGACTTCTGGACTTGCACCGACTGTTGCACAGTCTGAGGAACTTGCAAAAGTACTATCAAATACATTTGTTGTAGAAGACGGACAACCATTGAGTGAAAATAGGAATGAAAAAACGAACCCCAAGTCCCTATGCCACTCCACCGAAGTCTTGAAAATAGTCCCGCAAACAAAAGCACGGAAAGAACACAGGGCCCCCCCCCTCCACATCTAAGAAACAACCATCTAATGGATGTGTAATCATGCCCGAGAAAAATATTACACTTGCCGCGGTTGAAATAGTAGAGGAACTAGATCTAGAGCCACATACTGGACCTCGGGGGGGATTTACCAGAGGACCATCCGTTCCAAAAGAATTTGACAATCGAGGGAAGACCCCAAAACTATATCCGCTTTTTGTAAAAGGGAAAAGACCAGTGAACAAGCAAGGAGAACATGTAGCAACAGAAGAAGTTCAGTCCTCAAAGTCAGTTCTAGCAAAAGAGCAAACAGAAAAAGAGAGAACTAAAGAATGGACAAGAAAAGAGGTAATAAATAGATCGGTGGTCTTCCAGGCTTTGAAACCTTCAAAGCTAGAAGAAGTGAGACCAGCGGATAGCTCAGCTAAGAAGCATCAGGTCATCATTGACTCTGAAGAGAGTATTGATTTATTAGACCTATCGACATACTCGGTTGAAAGTTCAGAGCTAGAATCCCCAAGAGAGATTCAACATGTGAGGGTCTTGGGAAATGACTGTGGAAACAAAGTAAACAAAGACATCCAACAATTGAGTCCCTTCCTTACTTTGGCAGAAAAACGGGAAAAGGCAGTAAAGGCCCACGGAGGAAAACAACTTTTGAGCCTGAATTCCCTAGAAACTGAGAACTTAGTGAATGACCATAAAAGGAGCAGTAGAACTGCCTTAGCAACAAATCCAAGGCCCACGGTCCTAGATACCAAAAGAGAGATCAACACTCGGACATGGGAGAAGCCACACTCAATAACTTATAACAACAAAGAGGAAAAGAGTAGATTCACATCTGATCAAATTAGGGGACATAACGCAAGAGCTGACAAAAAACAAGCTACAGTCAAAGAACAAGATACCCACATCCCGTACAGCAAAATACTAGACAGTGAAATGACTTTTAAGATAGAACGGGTGGGGGAGTCCAGAGATAATTTGATCCTGAATCGGAAAAACATCATGGCACTAAACTGAGGCAGATTAGCACGGAAGACATACAAATCGTGGAGTTTACCTCCACGGGTAAAAGAGATTGTGTCTACCTGCATATTCCCTCCCCTATAATTAGACTAATGGTGATCTCGGAACAAGAACGTTTCCAAATGTTAGGTTACAACTTGTGGGACTGCCGAACAAGTGGTGCTCAAACTGAACAAATAACCCAAAAACAGGTGCAAAAGGATAATCTGAGATCAAGACAAAAGGAATTACCTACCTGTTAGGATGACAGCGCTATTCGATCTACTAAATTTGGATCATATATTTGTTTCTGACGATCATAACTGAATATGAAGTTGTGAGAACGGTTAACAGTGACCATAACCTCTTAAAGGTAAAATGGGCTTGCACAAGAAAAGCAAGTTCGAAAATGGAAGCAAAAATTGAAGTCTGAAATAGGGGCACAAAGTTAAGATTGTCGGCTAATGCAGTTGTGGAACTTACAGATTCATATATAAGCATCAGTAGAACAAACCAGCAAGTAGCCATGAAAGATAACATCGACTATCAACCTCTGTTAGAAGTCTACGAAGTTAAAAGAAAGTTTGGTCCAAATGATACGTCAAAAACCCATTTACATGAATTTAACAAGAGAATTGTCGAAGAAAGGAAAAAACAGAGAAAACTAAAGCGACAAGTAAAGAAGACACCTACCTCTGAACTGCTGAATAAATTAAAAATAGCATCAAGGACCTATAAAAACTATAAAAACTGGTTAAGACATCACAGAGAAAACATGCTTCAAGCCAATGCTGCTGGTATGCTAAAGACACTGTGCAGTAGGAAAAGCTGAGATTTTTGGACCTTAATTAGAACCACTTCAGACACACAAAATAATTCAATAAATAATTTTGTGGGGGAAGCAGCCTGGTCGGCCTACTTCACGAAAGCATTTCAGAAAAAGGGACATCCTTACCATCCTAACCAAAAGTTGGTAAATCTGTCCCATAACCATGAAGTGTTAGAACCATCATGGGAGAATTTCTGGAATAAGGAGGACATAAAAAGAAAACTCGTCCAATTGAACAACTCAAGGGCCCCTGGTCCCAACGGCATTACCAACGCAGACTTGAAGGAACATGTTATAGAATGGACACATTTTATACATGAGGTAATTAAAAACTGTATTGAAACAAGATCGATACCTGCTTCATGGATTACAGCAGCAATTGTCCCGATTTACAAAGTAGGGCCGAGAGATCAACCTAGGAACTACCGGCCGATTGCATTACTAGATGTAGTTGGGAAAGTGTTTGGTTCACTGTTGTTAGAAAATTTTCAAAAATGGTCTAGGAAATCGGGACATGAGGACCCTCTACAATCAGGGTTTGTGAAAGATGGGGGAACTGCACCTAACATTCTCTTATTAACCACCTTAAAAAGCAAGATCCAAGAAGGAAATCCAAAGATCTATCTTGCTTTTATTGACCTGGTCCAGGCTTTTGACCAGGTCAATCGTGAAATACTCTGGGAAAAATTAACATCGAGAAACTGTCCGGAAAACATCTTAGGACCCATTAGAGCCCTTCATCATGACACCTGGATCAGAGTGCGTTTAAATCAAGGGGGATTGCTATCTGAGCCAATCCCAACGGCAAGAGGGGTGAAGCAAGGGTGTCCTCTTGCACCAACACTCTTTAACGCATATCTTTGGGACATTGAAGAAAGCGGCCAGGAGATCCGGTCTTTCCCACCCAGAGCAGGGAAGGTTAAGAGCCCAAGATTACTCTAGGCGGACGATCTCATTCTAATGTACTACACCCCGATCGGCCTTCAACGCCAATTGAACGAACTAGTGTCGTACATAAAGAAGAAGAATCTAGAGATTAACAAGACCAAAACCAAAGTTATTATCATGCAGAAACAAACCACCCGCATTGAGAATTTCAGTTGGACTCTGGAAGGTGAGAAAATAGAACCAGTGGTACAATTTAAATATCTAGGGGTAATTCTCAGTAACAATAAACAAGAGCGTCCCATGCAACTCCACCTTTTGGAGAAGGTAAAAAAATTGGCAAGTCAAGCAAAAATAATCGACAGAAGATTTGGACGATTTACAGTAATCCCCCTGATTCAATTCGATAAAGGGAAGGTGCTACCGTCTTTGATTTATGGGGTGGACGCATTGCTGATGATTCCACAAGACTTCTGGAAACGCCTAGAAGGTTTGTTCTAGAAACGTACCCTGAACTTACCACAATCAACTCCAGTCAAGACCATACGCCAGGAACTCTGTCTATAATCATTGGAATCGATGGTCATTAGAAATTCATTAATGCTATATAGGAAGTCCCTGATTACCACTTGCCCAAACGCAATGTCCATTATTCATACGGAAATTGAAGAACAGAAAAGTAAAATTTTGATGTGTTGGAAGAGAGAACATCAAAAAACCTTTGCGGAAATAAAGAGCTCTGAGGAAGAATTTATTCAGAATCCGAATAAAGTAAAACAAATCTGAAGGAACATGACTGGATACAAACTACATCATTGTACCAAAGAAGCAAATTGATAAGCCACTTGCCACCAACAACAAGAGGCTTAAATGACCTACCAAATTATTTAAAAAAGTTCCCAAGCAAGATGTTACGAGATACCTTCTTAAGAGTGCGAATGAATCTCCTATCAACGAACGAGATTAGAACGATAAGGAAAATAACAACTGACACTAGCTGCCGATTTTGTAAAAATAAGAAACAACCAAAGACATTGCGTCATCTATTATTAGCCTGTACTTCTTTGTTAAGGCTGAGAATGGCGCATTTGGGTCATTTATTCAAGGAGTCAAGAACGTGCGATGAAGAAGATTGGTGGAACCGCTTAATTGAGGGAATAACATCAGATATGTGATAGTGGTTTCCCAGTTCTTCATGAACTTGAAGCTCTAAGAAAACTGGAGCCACGCCGTGGGCTGTGATTCGAAAAGATCTGTTTGTGCGTTACTTTGGACCTTGGTTACAATTTGGCAGCTGAAGTGATGGGACAGTTGGAGTTGAGAATTTCATAATATTCTCTTTTTCTTTTTCGTTTCTTGTAAACAAATTTTGTAAATTGTGACAAGTAAAATAATTTTAAAAAAAATATTCCACTAATACATCACCAATCTAGGGTTCATGACAAGTCTCGCACATCTGCATATAACTGGTTTGCTTTTAATACATATATCAACAAGCCTATACGGCAACTGTGTATTCTGGGATTTTACATGTAGGTCTTCTTAAACATTAATACAATGATACAATGTGGTTAAACAAGTGTTCTACTTTCAGTATTTGGATACATTGTTTTTATCGTATCCTCGTGGATTAGTGTAATTGCACGAGTAATCCTTTATACACAGGTCAACAAAGGACAAGGTCTCAGTTCACGACCTCAACAAGTGGCCTGCAGGCAAGTTACATATTAGCTACGTGCAGAGGTCAAGACGGCCATGTTGTATTTTTGGAATGACATAGTCCACCATTTTAACTCACAGGGTGACTTTTACAAAGCGAACCTAAAATGGCGGATAGACCTAAAATGGCGGCTTACATTGATTCTAAGGTCAGGACCTTGCAACACGGATTCCTTCGCAAGCGACTTGTGAGCAGCTTGGCGTAGGCCAATATACATATATTTATTGTGATAGGAGGCACAATCTAATTTCTCTTTTGACAAACCTTCCTTTTGGCCAATGCCAAGTGCTAAAACTACTTTGGATCTCCTTGTAAATAACTCCATGGATCATCGTCCATGCACCCTGAATCACTGTCGGAAATATCTACTGCTATTAGGTCATCTGCTAAAATTTCTTTCAACACGTATTCTTTGGAAGTTTTATCTGGGGCATACACTTTATGTCCTATCGAACCTATCGCTTGTGCGCAACATACCCCTAGCATCGA
Source organism: Ambystoma mexicanum (assembly GCF_040938575.1). NCBI lineage: Eukaryota > Metazoa > Chordata > Amphibia > Caudata > Ambystomatidae > Ambystoma > Ambystoma mexicanum. Next base: position 835,378,133 of record NC_090935.1, on the reverse strand, counting down.
AAATATACCAGGTAGACACTGAATACAGCAACAAAGAAACAACAGGATTCCCAAAATAATCAGCAAGACCGAAAGGACTTTCCAACCCCAAGATCGCAAGAAGTCCCAGAACCAAGCGCTAAGATCCCAATTTCCCTCGGGAACATGCAGTTCTGAACTAAGGACGTGCAGATTCTCTATTGCCTTGAAGATGGTTGGGGAGGAATCTGGTACGAAAACACAGCAAGCGGACCCCACTAATTTACACACTCCACCACGTTGAGCCAGAATGACATCTAATGCCATCCGGTTTTGAAGTGCTACTAGTCTTATCGCCTTCTGTTCTAATGTCATATTGTAGAGTATGTCCGTAGTCCAGTTGATGGTTCTCTCCAGTACTCTCGCTAGTTATCTGATATCTTCTGAAATCGCTATCTGCCCCCAAAATGGCACTACTGATTTTGCTATATCTCCTCAGATTTGTGCTGGGGTGTCACCATTTTCGTCCCGCCGTGGACGAGCCTTTGAAACTTCTTTTGTACTAGCTATAAACACCCCAGGTAACAGGATCCCTAAATAACAGGTTCCCTGTCAATCCCTGGGCAACCTTGGGAATGCTACATTACCGCAGACAAAGTAGACAGGTTCGCCTACATACAAAGGTCTGTTTTCCCCAGTCAAATTTGCAACGTTGGCACAACCTAGAAAATCTCCCATTGACTGAGTTCCATTCAACTGTATGCAAAAAGAAACTGAATCGGGGCTATGATTAACAGTGTAAGAAGGAGGCATGGCATCCTTATTGCCTATCGGAGCCAGTTTAAAGGAAATCAACGATTGGAAAGGACGAAACAGTCTGTCAGAAGGCCTAATAGAAGCAACGTTAGATTTACTCCTGTTTGCTAAAAGCGAGCATCCCAGGGGAGTCAAAACACATTTCTCAAAACTATTCAAATTGGTGCCATCAAAGTTCCCTGAGATACTATAATTCCAACGACCAAAGAACAGTGCTCTAAGAGAGGCATAGCAAGCAGTTGTCAAAGGTAAAGGATGAATATACCAACCTAGCCCCTTATCCCCGTGTTGCGGTAAATGTGAGCAGACCCAACAGTTAGACTTATTAAAAATGGCATGCGTAGCATTCATGATAAGTAGTAGAGTATTATTGTGGTACCTTTGTCTATGCTGAGAGTCCCTAGGGGACAGAGTATGCAAATGTACAAAGGGATTAGGACAGCAGGTATACTTTCAGTAGGTAACAAAAATTCTAAAGAATGAGTTTCCTCAAGGTACCACAATCCTAAGGCAGCGACTATTATAAACCCAAATATAATTATAAAAACACAGCAATACGTTTTCGGGGCCCAGGCATTTTATCCATTGTCCAGGTTGGTCACCCCCTCATTTACAAGTTCCATACGAGCGGTAGCGGTGGCAGGCATTGTAGTCTTCAACGGATACCCCCAATGTTCGTTGCTAGCAACCTCCCGGTTGCGCGGCTTCTTAGTCCTTCCACAACCCTAGCCAACAGAATCCCCTTTCTCAAATTTGGGCAAAAACAAGCCCTCGATGATCCTTTTCTTCTTCGAATGCACAGCCGAACCGTGCCGTAAGTCTATCAGATGCACAGCAAAACCGTGCCGTAAGTCTATTTTCTTGGACGCAGATTGTACCTTGCTTTTCCCAGTACTGAGTGGTCCGGAAACAATGTGTCGTCACTTCCCGTTGGAAGCAACGTATCAGAGACAAGTGAAGATGCGGAATTTGGAACAGCAGTTTCCGGATGCGAAACTTTTGGAGAGTGTGGAGACAAAATGGCGGCTTCCCCAAGCCTGACGGGCTCAGAGAGATTCTCCGACACACTCTCAGCGCCATTTACTGCTTTGGGATCGTTGGTTGCAGCATTAGTGAGGGGGTCTATTTCTTCTGTAACAAGTGGCACTGGGTGAGGAAGTTTCTTGACGTGGGACGCGTGGATCCAGTTCTTTCTTCCAGATACCCGCATCGCTGTTTAGGCGACCAACAGGACCTGGAATGGCCCACGCCAGCGAGGCGGAAGGCAGGAAGAGCGCTCAAATGCCTTGATGAGCACCCAACTCCCAGGCCGTATACTGTGGCCCGGGCCCTCGTATCGGACAGGTAAAGCTTCTCGTACCTGGTGAAATACAGGATTTTAGTCAACTGGCTGCAATAATCTGAAAGTAATACATTTTCAACATTTCACAATGAATTGCATTTAGGAAGGTTCGAAATATTGGCAGGTCTCCCCATTACTACCTCAAATGGAGAGAGCCCAGTCTTAGTTTGAGTGGTTGTACGCATAAATAATAACACGATCGGTAATGCATCCGGCCATTTTAATTTGGTGCCGGCACACGTCTTAGAGAGCTTGTTATTGATGATACTGTTGTGTCGTTCTACTAGTCAGGCGCTCTGAGCATGTCTGGCCGAATGGAACCATTGCACACATCTGCAGAATTACAGCAGTGACAAAATGTGGACCATTGCCCAACCAGATAACTCTTGGTAGCCTGAACCGCGGGAAGTATTCCTTTAACATAGTTTTTGCAGTAGTCATGGCTGTAGCATCCTTAACGGGGAAAGCCTCAACCCATTTACTAAAAGCACAGATGACCACCAGCACATATTTTCTATAGTCACATCGTTCCATTTCAATAAAGTCAAAGTGGATAACTTCAAAGGGGTCAGTGGGTGGCCCAGAACTTCCCCTTGGAGTTACTGTCCCCTTTCCCACATTGTGTTGTAGGCAGATCATGCAATCCTGGACGTAGCGCTGGGCAATTTTCGGAATTTTGTCATTTACCCAAACTCTCTCTAACATTTTTGTCATCTTCTGGGCACAAACATGCGTAGGACCATGGGCCATGACGACCATCATCATTATATACGCATCAGGGAGTAGCCATTTCCTTCCGCTATATCCACCCAAACCCGTTATCATCAAGTTTCCCCAAGCCTTCAGCCCACCTCTTGGATTCTTCTAACGTGGCATCAGCTTGGATATCCCGTACAGACCCAACACCCTCATCCATTGCATAAGCATTTACAGTCTCCCTTGAAACAGACATCGCCGTGAGGGGATCGGTAGCAGTTTGTCTAGCTATCTGATCAGCGAAAGCATTCCCTTTCCCTATGTCATCTGTAATCTTTCAATGTGCTGCAGATTTCATAACTGCTAACTGAGTAGGGAGCGCAAGCGCTGAGAGTAGTTGTACTATTAGGGAGCCATGTTGGATTTTAGTGCCATATGAAGTTAGGAACCCTCTCTCTGACAAAAGTCTCCCAAAGTTGTGAACCACCCCAAAGGCATACTGACTATCAGTATATATATTTACTGCAAGCCCTTCGGAAAGTTCACAAGCTCGGGTCAATGCTATAATCTCTGCGGCCTGCGCAGAATTATGCGTGATTCTCTTAGTTTCCACGACCGTGCTTAATGTGGTGATTGCACAAGCAGCTGTGGATGTACCATCCGGAAGTTTGAAGCAGGAGCCATCACAAAACAGTTCTCCTTGCGGATTATCCAAAGGAGTGTCTTTCAAATCAATTGTACCCTTTGTCTCTTGTTCGGTAGAATACAGACAGTCATGTGACTCTTCATCGCCGCAAGTAGTATCTTGCGGGAAAGGTAGGAGTTCAGCCGGATTAAGAACACAACACCTCTTAATTTGAATGTGAGGAGCAAACAAGATCAATTCATATCTTGTCAACCGTGCAGAAGTGAGGTGTTGCGTTTGGGTTCGGTTCAGTAGAACATCTACAGATTGAGGCACCATCAGGGTTAGATCATGGCCTAGGACCATTCCCTCACTCTATTTTACAGACGCAGCAGCAGCAGCAGCGACAGCTCGCAAACATCTTGGCAGAGCGCATGCTACAGGATCAAGGGCCGAGGAAAGGTAACCGCACGGCCTATTCTTCCCTCCATGTTCCTGCGTTAATACAGCCAAAGCACATCCATCACATTACGCACAAACAACACAAAGGCCTTTTCATAGTTTGGTGTGCCCAAAACTGGTGCAGAGCATAATGCAGTCTTAAGCAAGTCAAACGATTGCTGTTGTTCCGCGTTCCATGGCAATGGCGAGGAAATGCCCTTCTTTGTCATAGCTAACATCGGTTTGATCACTAGTGAAAAATTTGGGATCCACAACCTACAGTAAGAAGCCATACCTATCAAGGCTCTAACTTCTTTCTGTGTATTTGGGACAGACATGCCAGAAATGTGTTTTATTCTTTCAGGTGTCAATCTTCTTCCCTCCTTTGACAGGAGATAGCCTAAATAGGTGACCTCCTGGCAACAATATTGACATTTTTTAAGCGAAGCTTTGTGACCATGCTTAGCTAGATGGATAAGCAATAACACAGTGCCCTCCTTGCAGGCGCTCTCATAGTCAGCAGCTAAGAGCAAGTCATCAACATACTGAAGCAATGTACAAGTAGAGGGCAATTCAAGGGTATCAAGTTGTTCTTTCAAAGCCCTACTATAGATGCTAGGACTCTCTGTGTACCCTTGAGGTACACGAGTAAATGTGAACGAGCGTCCCCCTAGGGTGAACATGAACAAGTATCTACTATCCTTGTGTATAGGAATACTAAAGAAAGCATTCTTTAGATCCACCACACTAAAGTAAGTATCTGTAGCTGAAATCATGGTTAGGATTGTCGTTACATCAGGCACAATTGGAAATTGTGGAGCGACGACTTTATTAATGGCATGTAAATCAATTATGAAACGGACTGGAATTGCATTATCACCTTTCTTGTACACGGGTAAAATCGGACTATTACACAAACTTCCTGAAATTTCTTCAATCACCCCGCAATGCACAAAATCGGAAACAATGCATTTCAAAGCTTGCTCGCCCTCAACTGAAAACTTATACTGGGGAATGCGTGGCAGCTCAATTCCGTGTTTCAAAACTATCTTAACAGGTTCAATCTGAAAAACACCGACATCATTGTCGTCAAGAGCCCATAAGCTCTCTGGTACATTAATGAATTCTGGCGGCAAAGGTCTAGTCAAGAATTGCGAGACAGAAAATTGCTGTGGTGAAATCGTCAAGCGCACTCATCAGAAGAACAATAAATCACTGCATTTAATTCTTTTAACAGATTCAACCCCAGCAAGTTCTCTCCACAATTCGAAGTCAACAGAAATGGACAGTAAAGGGACCCAAAGAAATGGGTACCGGCAAAGAAACCGGACAAACAACTGGTGTGCCAGAAAACCCTATAGAAACATCGGTTTGCCCTGACAGTGGAATGTTTGGAACCTGTGAATGATCAATGGAACACTTCTGTGCTCCAGTGTCTATAAAAAACTGATGTTTCCTATTTCCCACCATCATTTCAACTTAGGGACCTTTCTGATTGACGGGAATAGGTATAGGTTCCAAACCCTGCTTCGGCAATCCTAACGAAACAGAATGTCATCAAAAGGAAGTTCTTCAGATAAATATGCAGCGGAAGGATGATCAAATATGTTCCTGGTGTCCACACTCGAAATCTGATTGTCCTGTGAAAAAGGTTGCTGAGGATCCTGTGTAAACTGACCTCTACCACGGCCCCCTATACCCGGGCGACCCCTGGATCGTCTACCCATATTCCTGAATGCGTTATTTGACCTTTGTCGAAGGACGGGGCATTGTGCGCGCCAATGACCCGCTTGACGACAATAGGCGCACTGGTTAATGTTCACAGGACCCAAGGGCACATTCCCTTGCGGGACATACTGACCTCTAATCTGAGAACTACCCCCTCTGGTTCCTCTAACAATTTGCTGCAATAGCACTTTAGTTTTCAAATCACCTTTTTGTTTTTCAACTCTATCTTTTTCATTATTGACACGGTTCTCGTAGTACTGAGCCATGTGCAGTAATTCTGATTGCGATTTCACCTGCCAAGGCTCTCAGAAGACATAATTTGTGACTGGATGTCAGGCAGCAATCCATGCACAAATTTGTCCACAAATAATCTTTTCCCAGACTCTGTGCCTAGGTCTTGTCCACTGAAATCTGAAAATACTTGTTTGAACCGATTAAAGAACTCGGTAGCACCCTCAGACTTTCCTTGGACACAGGGCGTAAATTTGTCCCAAATAATTATTTTCTCTGGAATTATAATTTTTAATTTTGCAATCATTCTATCAGGCAAAGTCAATATCACCTGAGGCGGTCTTTCACCAGCTGGCCTTTCTCCATCGAGTCAAGTTATATTCACCCATGTATCTCCCAACCCTGGTACGTCGTCTATAGTTCTAACTTGTTTCCACAAATCTACGGGCAAGAGTACAGGGAATAACAAATCAATATCACCTAAGGTGAACACTGAGGATTGCAAGACGGATTCTATTTCTTTATAGAATCCTGTCAGATTTTTCCTAATATCAGGAATGGATTGCCTAATAGTATTCACTTCCTGTCTCGAGAACGGGACGTGGACAAACTGTGATACATAATGTGCAGGAATGTTCACAGCGACTATATTTCGTGCAGCATCGGCCGCAATCTCAACCTTTAGGACAAATGTCGGAGGAACCTCTCTCATGGGCAACTGAGAAGAAGGTGACTCCGAACGCTTACTAAGCAACAGAGCTAAATCGAGCGCTAAAGCAGTCGAAGAAGTGTCAAGTGAAAAATGCTCTCTTGTAAATACTCAATAACTCTGTGGGACAACTAATCTTTCTTTTTACATAATCATCCTGTAGGTACTCTATCATTACCTGTATCACTTTCCTCTGCATTTCCGGCGTATACTGACTATATGTGTCATATACTTCAACTGGAGTTATCGATATATCTGAAATCCATCTAAGTGCGTCCTTCGTACAGATTTGTGCTTCCTCAGATATCGATTTACGACAAGGAAAGAACCATTTCTGTACATACATACTTTCCTCCTCGTCATCCTCACTCTGTAACTTTTCTAACTCCTTTCTATACCCAAATAACCTCTCGACATGCTCATTTACTTTCTCCACAGTGTCTCTAGAAAACGCTAAAGTATTTAGATCCCTTAACCCTTGCGGGAGATATGTATTATTTAATTTTCCCCACATTACACATAAATGAATCCCTACACCTTCAATAAGGAAAATTATTCATATTACAAAGTGTGGCAAAAACATTAGCTTGATCATCCTTTACCATACAATGCTTAGCCCATGCAATCAAATCACGTTTCTTCTCTGGTGGTACAGTATTACGAGTGACAACCTTTGACCCTGCGCCTCGATCGACTACAAGCGGCTCAGGACCACTTGGAAGAGAGGGAGCAGGCAAATTCAATGGAGGGACTGTAACTGGTGTGATAAGAAGAGGTGGAGGAGCCAGAGGAAGGGAACATTAGGAGGAGCAGGAACAACGGGAACAACAGCAGGTAGAGCAGGAATAACAGGATGAAGAGGCAAAGCAGCAGGAAGAGGAACATACGGAGGTGGTGCAGAGGCACCAGGCCTTCGTTCATTTAACAATTTATCTATAAATTCATCGGAAGCATGGAGGTCTTTGGAAGGATATCTTTTTTGAATTCCAAGTGAGAAAGCCCTAACCATATTCCTAGTCGATTCAGAATGTTTATCTTGGTTATACAATAATGCTTTTTCAGCGTTCGTCTTATGATGGCGAGTATGTTTTTCTCTACTTTTTAGTTGCTGCAACGCTTCTTTTTTCCAATTCTGTAAAACATCAAATGCTGCAGGTCTAGCCTTTATCTTAAATAGAGTTGACTCTAAATACTCAATAGGAGGGATTTCAAAACTACCATTGATTGGCCACTGAAGTTCGGAGGCATGTCTGGTTTGTCTGTGCCAAATGTCATTAAATACTATACTTCCAATGCAATGCTTACAGTACATAGTACATGCCAGCGACCCCTCCTATGGTGCGGGACGGCTAAATTCCAAAGATTGTCTATCGCTGCGGAACAACGCCCTGAAGCAGGTAGACAATTTCCCAGGCATATCAAATTATTGGTGTTACCTGGTCAATAATTGTATCTGCAGATACAATGCGCCAAATTCAAATCATCAGGGAAGAATTAAGAGTCGGGTCACGACTCACCTGAACAAACCTAAGGAGGACCGATCGGATTTCAAAGAATCTTACCTAACTAATCTTACCTCGTGTATGGTGTTTTCAGCAAATCTGCCCGCCTCGATAAGTGGACCCTCGTCAAGATGCCGTCTCGGACCACAAGCTAATCATCCAGGGATCGGGTCGTGCAGCGCTGCGGAGGTGTCGCATCTCGTTCAGTGGGGCCCCCTTCTGTCACACCGTCCGATCCCGGTCCGATAGCCTGAGTCAACCTTCAACAATCCGGCATCAATCTTAAGGGTCCCTATTCGGGCGCCAACTGTGAAAACAAAATCTAAATATTGAGGCTGAGTACCCCAAAAGGAAACACAACGAACACGGGTTACAAAGGAACATACAAAGTACTTTATTTTATCCTGAATCCAGATACTACAAACAGAGCAAAAATCAGATAGCTATCGGCCCTCAGTGCAACACAACGGACTCCAGCGTGGTTCAATGTGTTCAGTGAGAGACGCTGTACATTAGAATCCATTGGCTTTTTATACTTTTGTGAGCACGATGTCCAGCCCCACTTCGGGTTAATATTCCACTAATACATCACCAATCTAGGGTTCATGCCAAGTCTCGCACATCCGCATATAACTGGTTTGCTTTTAATACATATAACAAGAAGCCTATACGGCAACTGTGTATTCTGGGATTTTCCATGTAGGTCTTCTTAAACATTAATACAATGATACAATGTAGTTAAACAAGTGTTTTACGTTCAGTATTTGGATACATTGTTTTTATCGTATGCTCGTGGATTAGTTTCATTGCACGAGTAATCCTTTACACACAGGTCAACGAAGGACAAGGTCTCAGTTCACGACCTCAACAAGTGGCCTGCAGGCAAGTTACATATTAGCTAGGTACAGAGGTCAAGACGGCCATGTTGTATTTTTGGAATGACATCGTCCACCATTTTAACTCACAGGGAGACTTTTACAAAGCGAACCTAAAATGCCAGATTCACCTAAAAATGATTTATGGCACTGAAATGCAGTGTGCCATCCATTTGATTAAGGCCACTGGGAAGGAGCAGGCCATATGTGAGTTTATGGCCACTGGAGCACAACAACAGAAGTCTGGGATTCAGTGAAGAGAGGAGCTCACTATCAACCAAAACAGAACTGCAGTGGAACTTGTAGGACGAGAGTTGGTCATTGGGCCAGTTGCCAAATCCCTACAGTGGAGTACTGGAAGGGCAGGTCTTTTGTAAGGGCAATTGTAAACTCTGGTACACACACATCGGCACCTCTGCGAGGAGGAAGTAATAGACTGTGGAAAGGAGTAGTGCAGGAATAACTTTAAAAGGATTCAAAGGAGAAATAAAAATGTAACTCATAGCCCTCGGAACGCTTCCTGGGGGGACGCAGCATGGTGCATCATATCACAGAGCGGGAGTTCCTTTCTCAACGCTGCCTGAGGACTAATGATGACATCGGCAATCACAACATCGACTGTAACATCCCCATGCATACCGCGCTCTGCGCAGGTCCTTTCCTTTAAGGGACAGCAGTTCCAATCTCCAACGAAGAAGAGATCAGCCGCCGCACGGACCGGCATGGAAAATGGTGATATTCCAGAAGAATATCAAGAGACCACGGAAGAACTCCACATGCCCAGAAAAGAACAGAAAGTGGGGTACTAAGCTTTTGGCACAGTGGGAAGAAACTTGGGGCTACTGCCGCTCATGTGGTTCTCTGATGGGACCAGTAAGCACCTCAATTGCTGTATTTATGGAACTGGATCCTGAATTTTTGGCATTTTTTAGAGAACTTTCTATGTATGATAGAGAATATTAGGAGTAGTTTGCAGTTGTGATGTGAGGCCTGTTATTGGGTGAAATGTTGCAGTGTTGGGGGCAACCCTTATTTGTTCACCGTTAGTGTTATTGTTATTGTTGAGGATGATACCTTAGGGTGGATGCATTAAGGTGAATGTGTCCCCTATAATGAGTTTGGTGGATATATGACGTGGCCTCTGAGATGAGTTTTACTGTGTGACATGACAGCAATGCAAATATTTAACAGTGGAATTTGTAGTACTAATGTTTCTTCCACAGGACCAACATGTACTTTATGGACATTTTACACAAAATGTTAAGAGTTTCAGCAATTGGTATGGAGTTTAACATGTGTGTGTGCATGAGGATGATGTACAGTGGGTGAGTGTTTGACTTTTTTAGCAGTTTTGTGGGATTGAAGCCCAGCATAAATTGCAGTTTTGGGGGTTTGGAACCTGGCATAAGTTGCAGTTTTGGGTGTTTGGAACCTGGCATATGTTGAAAAATTTGGGGGTTTGGAACCCAGCAGTGGTGCCACAGATTTTGGGGTTTGGAACCCGGCAGTGGTGCCACAGATTTTGGGGTTTGGACAGAGAGAGTTGTTCTGTCACTGTGCCATTGATGTTCAGGTATTGGACACTCGCACATGGAGGGGAGGGTTTCCTGCTCCACACTCTGGAGAGTGGGATCACAAGGGTTTTCTTTTTTGCCAGTTAGTGCAGCGATTGAGTGGGTTCCTGTGCCCTGTGCATCAGTGGTTTTTTGGTTATTTTTGTCTCATGGATGTTAAATATGAAAGGGTGTGCTTTGTCTCAGTGCACCTTAATTGTTGGCGGTTGGATGATGGTTGCTGTTGGTTTGTGAGTTTGGTGGCATTGTTGTGTGCAGTGTGTCAGGACTGGTTCGCTCACTGGAGTGTCTGCTGTGGGCCTGCAACAGATTTTGAGTGCACTGTGTGGCTGTTTGGCTTCTCTACATGACTTTGAAGGGACGAGTCAGGTAAGAGCATTTTGGCTCATTGTTCTGCAGAATGGAGGGAGTGGATTTTGATGGTTGGAGGTTAGTGGCTGTGGCCAGAGTTGGTTATAGTATCTTTGGTTGCATTCCCTTGTGGTTTCCCTTTTGTGCTCCTTTTCATGCCTGTTATTTGGTTTATGTAAAGGGGGTGCATATGTTATGTTCTGTGTCTTTTTTCTCTGGCCCTGTGTTGATGTTTGCCTGATGGAATTCCTGATGTTATGCCTGGTGAAATGTTAGCTATGGCATGTTGTGGCGTGAGTGCCCTGTGTGTTCCATGAGATTCTGTTAGAGTGAGCTGCCTGTGAGAGTGGAGGCTGGTGGATGCCTACTTATGTATCCTTCTTGTACCGTAAACTTACCTACACATGAACTTACCTGTTGTTTCTGTTATACTAATTTCTAATCAAGGTATTCTGTGGGTTGTCCTTGGGGAACATGTGATGCAGCTTGCCAACTTGAACTATTCCAGAGTGGTCATAGTGCACTACACAAGGGTACAAACCCATACCCCTCTATACCTCTTGTGTCATCTTGTAACTTGGAACCTCGTAAAGAAACGTGTTCCCTACCTGTGGCTCGGGAGTACTTCCTTCAGCACAAGAGTACATCTTAACAATTTTCTTTTGGTTCTCTGAGGCACATCTGATCCGATGACTGACCTACAGCTAAACACCTGCACCATGCCAGGTGTGGAATGCATGATATGCCTCAGGCTGCCTGGGCTGGCTCATGAGCCCCTCCTGAGAAGTACACAGCTGACAACACTGCTGGATTGAATCCAAAAGGCCAGAGGCTGCCTCGCAGTTATGACAGAGAAAGCATTTCACAACTGCAGCTATACTCCTTCCCCCTTTTCTTCGAAATTGACCTTTTTGTTATTATACATGGCGCTTCATGGGTGGAGATGGGTTTAGCCACTCCAGTTGTATAAAAGGATGAACCAGGCCTGAAGGGGAAGAGCAGTAAGCAGCACTCCCTTGCCCTGGCATGTTTACATTAAAGGCCATTTCTCTATACCTGTGTGTTATTTTGTCTGTGTGCCTGAGGTGTTGTGGAGGAGCATGACAGGCCTGTAACAGCAAATTAGGCACCCTACAGCCTATTTGTATTTTGCACATCAACACCAAGCATCATGTCCTTTTATTTTGAGAGGGTCCCGGGGGAGAAGATGAGGAGCTAGACTGCTCCTCAACTTCAATGTCAGAGATTTAGGCAGTCATCCAGAAGGGAGTGAAAGAGCCTGAGGAGGGGCAGACAGAGGTTGAAACAGAGTGTGAGTAGAGATAAACCGTGGTTCAGAAAGGGCAGGCAATGGTTCATTAGTGGAACACATTGGATGCGCAGGGGAAGGCAGGGCCTTAGGAGGACTTTGTGGCTATCAATTGGGGTGTGGTTGTGGTAACTGCAGAGAAACACAAGACATACCTAAAGGTGGGGAAATACCTTGACCTTGGTGTCGGCACAGAAGAGTGATCATTTCAGGAGCAAAGTTACATGTAGTCATAGTGGTGCTGGGGGAAAAAGGGCAGTAGGGGGAGAACAAGGTAGTAACAGTGTAGGAGACTGAAGAGTATAAAGCACAGGAGCCAGATATTGTCCCCCAGCAGAAGGCTAAAGGGAAGGATACTGGGGTCACTGCAGAATTGCTTGCCCATGGGATGGCAGCAGAACGTGCTCTGGCTTTTTTCACAACAGTGAAATCGGGTCAGAAGACACCTGCGCCAATACATTATGACCCACCTGTCCATTGGTCTGGAACTGCTCCAGCCTTCGGCACATCATTGATCTATCAGCACTGTCAGCTGTAGCAAAATGATGTGTTCAAAGAGCACACATTATGATCCTCAGGCACTCTTCCATATTGCATCGCCCTCCTACAACTATGATGGCAGCACAAGGATGGGATGGATTGCACTCTTGTTGTCACTGTTCATGATTTTGCAAGCCAACATAATCATCCTTCACTCTGCACCAGCTCAACCCACTCCCTGACCCCACATTCCTGGCCCAGGAAAGCCTGACACAGTGGCTCGATCAACTAGCGAGGCCACATACGATCAACTAGTGAGCACACTTTGCCATCACTAGCAGCACATCCTCCTGTTGTTTGTGGTTGATCTCATGGTGTGGCACTATTTGGACACAAGTGGGGACATATGTTAGGCTTAGTGGGTACTTCCTACATTGTCTGTCCTTTGTGATTTGGGGATATGCAAATCCTTCAACACCTTATTCTGTTCTAGGTGACTGGTCAATATGCTAGTGAAATAGAAGGCACATCAAAGTGGGAGAGTGCACAACAAAGGCTGGAGTGGCTGGAGTAGCTCCACTAGTTGGCAGAGCCATATAAAGAAGTGAGGCTAAACCTCCTGATTGAGTGTGTGATACTGGGTCACTGAGAGTGGCCCTGCTGTTCTATGGAGTCAAATACACGGAGGCAGGCCATTCAGTGTATGTGTGTGTAGTACTACAAACCAGACAGTGGCTTCACAGGTTGGTAATGCAAAATAAGGCTGTGAAGTATATGTGTGGTCTTCCAGGAAATGGTCCTAGTATTTCCTTCTGCCATAGACTTTGGTGACAAGATGCTCCTTCACTTTTAAGAAAGTAAACTACCTGGTGTAAGTCATTTTGCCTCTTCTCTGGACTGAGACAAAGGCCCCAGCAGTGCTACAAACTGTTCATTCTGCATCCTATTCCAGGTGCAGCTTAGTGATTCCACCATTAATTGAACAAGCACAGTTTACTACACTTGCCCCTTGCAACCAAGAATGTCAGTTGATTACCATAATTATCCAGTTGTTATGTATTGAGAACTTAGTTATCAACCATCTTCTCTGCAGTGGCTTGGTGAATTTTTGTAAAGACCACAATGCATAGACATTTCTTTGATACATTCTCACACATGGCTAGCATGTCCATTTGCAAAATAACTTCCTGCATTTTCCTTTTCTTCATGAATTCGCTGCTTAAAGATGACACTGTGACCTCAAAACATTGTTCAAAAAAGATGTCAGGAGATACTCCATATTCCACTTCATCCAAAAAAATGTGGATCTTGGAGGAAGTTTCTTAGCAGATTTCTGGCTTGTTGTCCTGCTTCTGAATCTCCAGATATTGCATATTCACATGTTATTCTGGAAAATTTGAATCCAAATAGATACACAAGAGGTAATAGCAGCATATCCCAGTTGGTGGCCTCTTGAATAGATGCAGTATATAATTAACATTGTCCAACATTTGCCACTATTTAGAAAAGTAGACACCATTTGGTTGCCAGACCCAGTTATTGCAGTAGTTGGCCATTGCCCTGCACGCTACTCACAGAAACTCTACCTGTTAGGCAGAATTATATGCAGTACCCTTTGGGAACACCACACACAATTAGGACTACAAGTGACAGTACAAATCCACCTTTGTTACAAGCCTGTACTACACAGTAAAGTGGTAGCGATGGCTGAGCAGCCAGACTTATCTCATGAGTAAAGTGAGCAGTATCAATAGTTACACAAAGGACAGCAATTACTATGATTCAAACAAACACTGACTCAAGGTTTCTGAGCAAAAGAATATATATGTACTTACACATCAGTTATTAAACATTGCACTATTATCAAGCAGTTGACAAATCATGATTCTAATACACTACACCACACCCAATAGATTCTGGACATGTTAGGCTCAAAATGAAGTATGAGCAAAATGGCACTCCAGTAAGAAAAAGGGAGGGAAAGACAAAGTTAGACAGAAGTTAAGCAGCATCAACAAGTAAGTAAGCAGGGCAATTTAGAAAAGGGAACTACAGTGGGGAAATCAAATCAAGAGGCCAGGGCCAAAGTCAATGGACCAAAGTCTTTGCAGAGGATCACACAGTTCAGGGTACTTCACGGTTAAGTTTTTGCCAAGAGTTAAGAATGAAGTTGGTCAGACGAAAAGTTACTTTAAAGAATAGAGAAGAACAAGCCCTCAGATTGGCGAAAGGGAGGGAGGCCTGGCTTGAGTTTGGCGAACTGGTTGTTCCCACCAGCTCAAGGGGAGAAGATTCCTTGCAGATCTTCCCTGTCGTCGAAGTTTGAAGATTCGGACCCACAGCAGGGCTTGAGCGGAAGGTTCAGTTATGGTAGAGGTCCTTTTCTGTCAGCTTCTCTTCGGTTCTCTCAATCCAGTGGCGACTCTGCCTTTCCATCCCCAGAGACCTGCTTTTTATGCAGTTTTCCTCCATTAACACAGCCTGGCTGTCAATCACACAGCAGGGTGGCTGTCCCGCCGGGACAGTCACCACAGCCAATCATACTAGAGTGCGACATGGGTCTTCAAGGAGACCCTGTGCAGGGAATCTCAAACTCCTCCCTCACATCCTGTCCCCCTCAGATATTCAGGCGGCTAAGGAGGGCTTCTGTGAAGAAGCCCGCGAAAGGACGGAGAACAAAGGAACAAAACCCGGTTTGGCGCGGAGAGTAAAACACGAGAAAGACTTTTACAAAAAGAAATGGCGAATAAACCCAGCCGGAACTGTATACAAACGTATATGGTCCAGCGGGTTTATGTTTGAGGCTACCAAGATAGCCTTAAACAATCCCAAGGCTATTTAAAATAACGGCAGTAGGAAAAATAAAAATAGGGTTGTTACCACTGTCACCAGCCAAATCTTAATGAAAAGGGAACAAAACAATGTTCCATGAGAAACAGACACAAAGGGATACATATTAACCCTTTCCAGAACTCTATGTAAGATAATTTGTACTGGGTCTGTGAGTTTAAAAAGACTAATAACGTTAATGGCAACTTTTCATGTTCTGGGAGAAGGTAGTCAGTCCCAAAACATTGAGTTGGGTTTGAGAAGTCTGAAAAAGACAACCCTGTGTCACTGCACTGAAGGTGCTGTGTAACACACAGTACAAAGATGATGCTATGGAGTAGGTGAGGCTCCACAGTCTATGAACACAACACAATGTTAAACACACACAGCAAAACACATGTAAGAGTGGGAAAAAGGCTCACACTCTTATCAGGTGAAAAAAAAAAATCTTAGAAATCCAGCAAAGCTGCTGAGGGACTTAGTAGGTAAGGGAAATTAGCCATTTTTGGAGAATTCTCCCTAACACTACCATATGAAGGATTACATTCCACAACGACATCAATACAATTTTCAGTTAGTTGTAAAGATTGGTGGTGGCTGGACTGCAGCTTTTCTAACATATTCTGGGCAATTTAGGAGTGGCTAAGGTCGGTGTACTGCTTGTGGGCCAAAATTGCATTTCAACTACTGCTGGGTAATAGCTTATGAAGGGGTTTTCCACATGATGAACAGCATCGGCAACGCATGGAACATGCAATGACTTGCCTATATTCAGAGAAGCTACAACATTTCACCTGCTTCATCTACCACAAAGGCACTTGTAAACCACAATGAGCAATCCAAACTTGCTTTACGTTCCCCTGGAGATTTTCTTACCCTTTAGCCCTGATGTCAAATTCTTTCATACACAAAGTGGCCTACTAGGAAATGGCATACAGTGGCTGGGGTTCAACACTTGGCGGATGAGAGGTAGATTGAATGTGATCTAATACCCAATGGCGTCCATACACTCTCTACCTAGAGAACTGGTTCACATGTTAATTTTTAAGTGGACTTCCTTTACCGTCAAAGTGGTCCATGCAAATCTCACTACTTCCTTCGTAGAAGCCAGGAAATTAAGTTTGTGTGAAGTCATGTCAACTATGAATTTCCTAGAGGGGAAAAACAGGGCCATGGATCTATCAGAGAGCCGCATTGTTCTTCAGTGCAGTAGGACACTAACTCTATTGGCACTATTAAACCAAAGATTTCATTGAATAGACCTAGATTTGTGTTTTTGCTAAATCTTGTGGTACACCGGAAAACCTCAGCAATGGTGGATTGGAGAATTGAGGGGGAAATACGTGTTTGTTTTTCTTTGGGTTTAAGCAAGCTAAAATGCTGTTGTGACAGAGCTCTTTCAAATATGTTAATCAGCAGAATTCCCTGGTGTAGTGATGTGGATTGGTGGTTTAAGTGTGCCCAAGCCTGCACTTGAGGAGTGAGAGGCTGCCACATTCTCTTTTCTTTTTACCAAAAATGGAGATGATATCTTATCTGGGCCAAAAGGGAAGATATGGATTGGGTTCAGTCCTTTCTCTCCAACCGAGAGTCAAATATATAATGGGGTCCAGCAGTCTCCCCAGACTTGCTAATCAACTGCAGCGTCCCTCAAGGTGCCTACATCTCACCCTTATTGTTCAACCTATACACAAGGTTGTTCTGCACTCTCTTGGAGGACATGGGTGTACTTTTTACAATCTATGCCGATGACACTCAGCTGGTCATCGAGCCGAGTGGCGACGAGTAGCATCTATGGCCTCATTGAGGGCTGGATGTCTGAAAACTGGTTTTGCCTGAATTACAGCAAGGTGGGGCTCCTCATTTTTGGTTCACCCCAGGCCCGGGCAAAACGTAGTCCTTCATACAACTTTTATATACAAGACAACAACATTGAGACCCACAAGAAAATAAAAACTCTAGGTGTTCAAATAGAGGCCTCACTTAATTCAGATGCCCAGGTAAACCATCTCAGATAAAACTGAAATTACTACCTAAGGCTTCTCAGGTGCATTTGCCCCTTCCTAAATGAAAAGAATTGTGTGACTACAGCACTGGCTACCATTGTGACTAGAATGGACTATTTAATGCCCTGCAATGTGGAGCTTGCAAAGCAAATATCTAGGCCTGTCGAATCATTCAGAACAACACTTTTCGCATTTTTAAGAATGTTCATGGAAGATCCTATATTTCCAAATTCAGGAAATAACTCCACTGGTTGCCCATTTATGAAAGTATTCTTTTTAAGAGGGCACCCTGGTTCACCGCGTCCTCTATGGTGAGTTACCAAAATACCTGAAACTCTTGGTACCTCTTTACCAACTGACTAGAAATCTACAATTCTCTACCCTAGGTCAAATTCCGGGACCAAAATTCACACAATCCAGGGGTCTGGGTAGATCTTTCCCAGTCGAAGCAACTTCCTTTTGGAATGCTTTACCACCAACAATTAGACTCATGTCTAATTTAAAGCTATTTAGAAAAGCCCTGAAAACTCACCCGTTCAAGTGAAATCTTGGAAACCAATACTTAACCTCTAGACCTCGTTGTCCCATTCTTTTTGTTGTTCTACTTGTGTTCTTGTTGCGCCCTGATGCCTATGGGCTGCCGGCATGTTATAAACATATGAATAAAAATAATAATAAAAAAACAATACCCAGATTCCCCCTCAAATGGTATGGCTTGTATATAAGGTGGGTGGTAAAATGTGTTTGGTACTTACTTGCTATACAAGAACTCCACATCCCTGATATTCTGGAATGGCCGAGATAGGCCCTAACCTTTCCTTCTTTGGTGTGTCTCCTCTGTGTACTTTGAGGCAAATCATATGAGGGTGCTGCTGACTAATGAATAGTTGCCTGACTGCTATGCACTAATGCTAGCATGTGATTTTTTAACCCAGTTTTGGAACAGACTGCACAGTGCGGGTGCCTGAGGCTTGCTTCCTGTTTGCATGTGACAATTAAATGGTATGTTCATGCCTGCACCTTCTTATTCTCTTTGACTCCATCGCTGTCTGTGGAATCTTCAAAGCAGGGATGTGTGAGTCTAGATCTTGAATCAGGGGATATAGCAAAATATGTGTGATTCTCTTGATTGTCATCTGCTTCCAAATAAATCAGAGGAGGGAATGTTCATGAATCACATCTTGTTCCTCATCTGTGGATTGTTCTCTCTCTGGCGTTCACTTCCTCATCCTGAACTCTTTCCTCTGGTGCTTGATCAAAGGACAGAGGCAGTGCATTCACACATACATTTCTTCTTAATGGTTTACTTAAGAGAGGGGTCCTCGCTTTTCACAGAGAAAGAAATCTGTATATACATTTTATTTGGTCTTGTTAATGAGTGCAAACACTTCTGTTGCAGCTGAAGAATCCTCAACAGATACCAACCCCTCAAACTCTATATTGTTCCCCACAATAATTTCAGACATGTATATGCATTTCACCTATGTTCTTCAATAAGCAGAGTGACAAACACTGCCTTTGCCTCTCTCATCCATCCTCTAAATGTTTTCTGAGTTCATAATGCTTTGGCCCTTTTCTAAACGTACACAATAAATGTGGGGTTCACAGTAATTTGTCCTACTCCCACAACTACTGTGGCATGGCTAGTGCTTTAAAATTCTACTATACAAATGAGATGTCGGGTTCTCAATGCATGTATAGGCTTCTTAAATAGATGTGTGGCCCTTCATGATGTGGGATTCTCCTACTGATAGTAACTGCTTTTGGGGTTCTCAGTGATATGGTCTATTCTCCAAACCTGCTAAAAATACATGGTGTCATCAGTGATTTGGCCAACCATTTGATATATGAAATGCAAATATGGGTCACGGTGAGTGAGGCCTCCTCAGCTTTCGAAATGTACATGAGCTTCCAGTTCCTTATCCTCCTTCTCATTCACCTGATACTTCTCCACCTATAGCATGAATTTGGGGTTCTCAGTGTCATGGCCTTCTCCTTTGTCTACCAAATGTATATGGGGTCCTCAGTGCTTTAGACTTTGACTCCCCCTACAAATGCACATGGGTTATTCAGTGCTTTGTTTGTTTGCTACAAGAGGTGGCCACTTTAGCACATTGTTTTCAATATAACAAAATGTTTCAATACTATACACAAGTATATGGACAAGGTGGCGTGCGAAATATCAAAACACCACAAGGATCCTGGGAACCTCTCGTGCTGCCACCTTTTCCCTTGCAGAGAAATCTGCCAATGTTGTCACAATTTTTCAAAAGTACATAAACGCTCATGAAAAACTCTAATGTTTTCATAAAATTACCAAATTGTCTTTAATGAAGAGACCAACGAGGGGTTAAATGTCCAATGCATTTCGGACTTCATCAGTGACTCAATAGCCCCATGGTCTGTCACACGAATGTCTGAATAGGAAAGGCCTTGCATTAATTCTTCATTACATGTTTACTCTGAAAAGACCAAGCTGAATGTTATTCCGTGAAAGCTGAAGGATTGGTAAACCAGAGCTTCATGCATATCACGCTTTGGCTTTCCTCTATGACTATTAATTTCAGAGTTGGTTCTCAGTGCTTTTGTCGTCTCGAACGCCTACACAATCCATATGGCTTCTCAGTATTTTGGCCATCACATATGCCTCCAAAAAGCATGCACGTTTCTCTGTGCTTTGGTTTTCTCACATGCCTAATAAATGCAAGTGCAGTTCCTAGTGCTTTGGCCTTCTGACCTGCCTATTAAATTCATGTTGTTTTCTCAGTGCATTAGGCTTTTTCCTCCACCTATGAAAGGAACATGGGTTTGCTACACTTTGCACTGCCCGTAGGCTTAGTCAATATACGAGGGGTTCTGACTTCTTCACTAATTGCTCCTTTAAATCTGCATTGATGTCTCAGTGCTCTGTTCTTCTACTATGCTTACTAAATGCACATGGGGCTCTCACTGCCTTCACCATCTCTACCTACTAAATGCATTTTAGGTTCTCAGTTTTGTCACCTTTGTCTCGGCCTAATAAATGTTTGTGTAGTTGATACTGCTTTGGCCTTGTACTCTCCTACTAAATGCATGTGTGGTTCTCAGTGCTTTGTCTCAGTCCTCATATGATAAATGCACGTGGTATTCTAAGTGTGTTGTTCTTGTTCTTTGCCGTCTATAAGGAACAGGGTGTTCTAAGTGTAGTGGCCTTCTTATACCCTTAAAAAATAGACATTTGTTTCAGTTGTCAGCGCTTTGACCTAATCCTATGCCTATTAAATGTTGTAAAAAATATACCTAGCTGTCTAATGTTTTCGTATTCTATGCCAACTAAATACAGGAATGGTTTTACTGTGACTTTACCTTCTCCTAGGCTTACACATGTTTTATTGCTTGTATAAGTGACTTGGGGTTCTTAGTCTTAGTGTATCGCTTTTGCCTACCAAATGCACCTGGGATATCAGTTACATGACAATCTATCCCTACAAAATGCAAATGAATGCAAATGCAATGATTAGGCCTTCAACTCCTACGATATGTTTGAGTTGCCCACAAATGGATATGGTGTTCTCCATGTGTTATCCTGCATATACTCTATTCATATGGAGTCTCAGTGCTTTGCCCTTCTCCTCCTTCTACTAAATTTACATGGAGTCCTCAGTGCTTTGACCTTCTTCACCAACTAAATGCATATGGGTTTCTCATTGCCTTGATCTTCTCCTTTGCCTAATAACATGTATGTGGCATTCTCAATGGTTTTGCTTTTTCGTCTCCCGACTCAATTTCTGTAGGTTTCACAGTACTGTTGCCTTCTCTTCTGCCTACTAAATGCATATTGGGTTTTCAGTGATTTCCTCTGCACCTACAAAATGCACATGAGATTTTCTGTGCTTTTGCCTTCTGGTCTGCCTACAGAATGCTTGTGGTGTTTCCAGTGCTGTGTCCTTCTTCAAAACCTCAAAACTGTATGGTGAATTTTCAGTGCTTCAGCCTTCTCCTATGCCTGCCAATTGCAGGTGAGTTTCTCACTGCTTTGGAATTCACATCTCGCCACTAAATGCACTTGGGGATGGACATATGTGCTTTGGACTTGTCAAACACCTGCCTACTAAATGTGCATTGGGTATTTAGTCTTGTGGCCTTCTCCTATACCAAGAAAATGCATGTGAGATTATTGGTGCTTTGTCCTACTCATATGCCTAGAAAATGCATCAGGAATTGTCAGTGCTGTGGCCTTCTCCTGTACCAACGAAATGCACAAGGGGCTATTAGTGCGTTGGTACTCTCCTAGGCAAACTAAAAAGGGCATCCCATTCTCAATCACTTCTACTTCTATTCTGCCTACTAAATGCCATACGTTTGTCAATGCTGTGGTAAGTGGCAATACCCTCCCAAAAAAACGAATGCAAAAATGCTGAGGCACAAAACACAGAATTTTTAAAATTGAGTTAATATGGGATTTTAGCACTTTTTAAAAACAAATAGGTGGGGGTTTGTTTAGGGTATACACAAATGTGGGATGCAGTTGGGGGAAAAATGGGGGAACCCCTACATTTAAATAAATAGATGGGGCTTGACTATTGCATCCAAATAGTATCAAAATCCCTTTGATAAAAGCCAAACGAAAAATGTGTAGAAATATTAGGTGGGTGAAAGCAGCTGGGAGTACGGATGCCGAAATCTACACACAAATTAAAAAGATTAAGTCCGAATACGGGACTTGGCTAAAGAGATGGAGGTATTCCGCCAATAATATAAAGTGGCAGCAAATGATTGGGGCACTACGAAGTAATACAACCTGTACAATTTGGCATATGCTATCAATGACCAAGGGGGATAGCCATGAGAACACTGTGAATCCTATTAGCGAGGAAACGTGAACAGAATATAAAGGTGCCAAATCAAAGGTGCTCCCCCAACAAAGTCATGTAATGGGCAAGGATGAAACATGGCAGTTGCCAATTGGTCTGGAAGAAATATACACAGCTATTACTGGGTTGAAAATCTCCTGGGCTCCTGGGCCCAACAGGCTTTTGAATGTGGTATTAAAAAAAGACCTTGGGAATTGGGCCAGAATCCTGAAAGTACTTTTTCACAGGGTTTGTAGTGATAGAGAAATCCCAGTGTCTTGGCAGAAAGCGATGTTGCTGCCAGTGTATAAAAAGGGAGCTAGAGAATGCCCAGAAAACAACAGACTCTTATTATTACTTGACGTAACTAGTAAACTATTTGGATCTTTTGTGTTGACGGCGTTAGAAAACTGGATGACCACTTCAAATCTATTGCATTCTATACAGACTGGTTTTAGTCCGGCATCGACCACAACCCACAATATTAGGCTGCTAGATAAACTAATCCACGTGGCAAGCAGACTAGGGAACCCAGGGTTGTGCTTGATTTTCGTAGACATTTTGGCTGCGTTTGATTCAGTTAACTGAGCAACCCTTTGGCAGAAGCTTCAAGAAATGGGATGCCTAGATTCGTTATTTACAATAATTATATTTCTGCACACCAATACAAGTATCCAGGTGCGGATGGACGAGACAGGTTTGCTTTCGGGTTCAATGGGAGTCAGCAGGGGGGGTCAAACAAGGTTGTGTCTTGGCCCCACTGCTGTTCAACTTGTACATGTGCAACCTTTTGGCTTGTCTGCTGAACATTGTGGGTTGTCCCGTTAAAGTTGGTGTTACTCCACTGGTAGGCATGCTGTATGCCGATAACCTTGTACTAATGGATCGTACAATCAGGGGGGTAAAGGCAAAGTTTGACGACTTGGTAGAAAACACAGCCGAAAATCATCTGTCAATCAACATGGCCAAAACAAAGGGCATGGTGGTGTCTAGCCAAAAATTCAACCATATGACTTTGGGGTCTGAATTTGGGCCTAACGAGTATGTGGAACATTACACCTATCTGGGCATAGAATTTGACAACTGTGGGGATTACCACAACATCAAAGAGGCCAAAAAAAGGAAGGTGAACAGTATGACTGCAGCCATTAGTCATTTTGCAAAGAGAACAGCAGGCTACTCGATTGAAGGCATTACTATGCTCTACAAACAGAGTTTCTGCCCAACTATATTGTATGGGTTATAGGCCCTTGTAATGAAAGATCTGAAGTGGTTAGACATACTTGAAAGGCACTTCTCGCGAAAGATGTTGAATCTCCCACCTTCTACTCCCATGCAATTCCTACGCCTTGAGCTAGGGCTAGTCTCCCTTAGCAGCCAGGCAATGTTGTGACAAGGGTTTCTGTACACCAAATCTAAAGCCAGTCCCCTGTGCCTTATGTTGAAAATGTTGGGGCAACATCAAGAGTCATCAATGTGTAGCCAAATAAACAGCAGCTATTATAGTTTAAATGAGGATTGCTTTGCTCTCATAAATTGGCACCCTGACTTCTAAAGGGGCACAGAGTTCCTGATGCTAAAATATACATTTAAAAAGAAAATAGAGCAATGGGATAGGATACACAACTACAACCATTTGAGCTCCCTACATAGCTGTAAGCATGTTGCTAGAGTTACGCATTTATATTTCAAACCAAAGGTGTATCTGCTTCGGAGTCCGAGTCTGGCGATCCGCAATTTGAGCCTGCGCTTAAGAATCTATCAATCACACCTGTGGCTGGTACAGGGGTCTTAACTAAAAAATACCTTATGATCAAAGATTCTGCTCCCTATGTAAAAAAACAGGACAAATTGGAAAGGCCAGGCACATCTTCACAGAATTTTGTAGGTCTGAAACAGTTTACATGTGCTTCTTGGGCTAGTTTGTGAGCCACTATGACTCAATCAAAACCAAAGAATTCTGGGACTACTGCCTTAATACCGATTCAGTTACTATGTACATTGCACATTATAATGTATGGAGGCGTATTATCTTGCTATTGAAGAATTAATTGATTAACGAAGGGTTTTAAGTGTCAATTGAAATGTAGGAATCAATTTTTATCTAACATTTTACGCTTCCATTTTATGATGTCATGTGGAGATTTTATTAGTATAATGCGTGATGTAATTTGATAAATGGATGTATGTATACGTGTTTCTAAATGTTTGTATGAACTAAGACAAATACATTTAAGTAAAACAAACATATATTTATTTTGGGAAATAAGATTATATGAAATGTTGAGTTTTAGGTCTCTAATTCGTTATTTATTTTTCTATTATTATTTTTTTTTTATGTTACTGGTTATTTGTAAGACGCCTATGGAAAAAATGGTGTTTCAAGGTGCTACAAGACAGAAAGGTGGGGGCAGGGGCAAGCCAGAACAATAACAATAATGGTGCTACTAGGCAGAAACTGCTGTTCTGGTCTTCATTCAGTCCTACTAGAGGTGTATTGCTTTAACGGTGTTTTGGTATTCCTCTCTTCGTATTAAATGTACATGAGTTTTTCAGTGAGTTTCTTTTCTCCTCCACCTACCAAATGCAAATGGGGAGCTGAGTGTGTTTCCCTTCAACTCTGCTCAATAAATATAAATGAGATCTTCAGGGACTTGACCTTATCCTCCACCTACGGAACGCACATTGAGTTCACAGTCCTTGTCATTATCCTCCACATACTGAATCTACTTGTTGTTCTCAGTGTTTCAACATATCCTCTGCTTATTGCCTGTGTGTGTGGTTCTCAATGCTTTTGCTTTCACTTCCCCCTGCAAACTGTGTACTATAACTTTCAAGATGCACTAAATTGCTCATTCAAAGACATATGTATAACTGGATTTCAATGTGAGACACTAAAAATGTATTCCAATCATTAGCATTTATTCTTCAGACATACATCCTTTCACTCTACTAACCATATCTTAAATTTGTAGGAAAAGAAATACTACATGCTGAGCTTCAAAAAAATGATTTTTAATTGCATCAAAAATGTTTAAAAATAGAGTGTGGTCTCCATTTACCACCACCAATCTCACATCCACTCTAGGTCAATACATTAAACACAAATGGAAGTGTTGGGGGGTTAGTACAAAAGTTACAGATTTATACAGTTAATCCATACCATTTTTGTTGTTTTAATGAATACAAAATCACTTTTTTTCGGACAAGGTTAGGGGTATGGATGAGTAGCCATTGATTTAAATTCTACGTATAGCCTTTTGCAATTAATCAATAACCTTTGATGACTCCTTATTGCCAAATGAAACCGGCATTGCTGTGACAACCTGATCTCACTATCACAAGCATTGTCTCTGACCCACATTCGTGGCCTCAATGTACTGTGTCTATAACAGCAAAAAACAAAAGACAAATGTGTGTTTCTGCCTTTTGATACAATGGTTTAAACTTCCCCACCCCACAGTTTTGATTAGGCCTTCATCAGAACAAACAAGTAAATGATCCACAGGATCAAAAGTTGAAAACAAAGAGCCCTCCAGACCCAGCATGAAGCAGCAACAGGTATGGTAACTTACAAACTATTGAGTATCATGGGCTTGTCCCCTTATTCATGTAGAAGGGATCAGATTGTGGCTCAAACATTGGTGTTAGGTGCCACTCGGGACAGACTGATGTCACTATTTAGAGTGTACAACTGGTGGCATTAATACACAGCTCTTAACAGCACCATGTAAATGTTGTCCCGCGCATGTATTCAGACACTGCGGAGTAAAGCATAACCACTGCGGAAGACTCAGGAAGAAACTGTGCTTTTCGAGAACCCACCAGTAATTTGAGGTAAAACATCTTTTACTGAGGCACCCAGTAGGCTCTATCCATCAATGGAATTAGTGTTCCTATTGTGAAACATAAATATAACATTTGTTTTCTAGATATATTCCATGATAAATACAACATGAATGAACATAGACAGAATTAGCATTTCCAGCTATTAAAGAGGCTCACTTTGCAGTGTCCCAAGTAGGTTTTTCTCAACCATATGAATGAATAGCATATCTGTGTGTATTGACAGAATAGTGCAAATTATGTGGGTTTATGATTTGTCTGGCAGAAAACGAGTGTGAACACTAGGACCCATCTGTGCTATAAAGTGCAGTTTCACTGTGGGGATCATTTTATTGTTTGTCCTGATGAAGGCATACTCTAAACTGTGGGGTGGGGAAATTTAAACCATCACATCAGAAGGCCGAATCACACATTTGGCAACATTGTTTTATTATAGACACAGTACATTGATGCCACGGATGTGGGTCAGAGACGAAGCTTGTGATAGTGAGATCCGGTTGTCACAGCATTGCCAGTTTCATTTGGCCATAAGGAATCATCAAAGGCTATTGACTAATTACAAAAAGATATAAATAGATTTACATTCATGAATACTCATCCATACCCCTAACTGTGTCAGAAAAAAAGTGTTTTTGTATTCATTGAAACATTTGTTTGTATGAATTAACTGTATATATCTGTCACTTTTTTTTACTAACCCCCTTTTTTAACTAACTTGTGCATAATTTATACACCTATAGTGGATGTGAGATTGTGTGGTGGTAGATGGAGACCACTCCCTCTTTTTAAACATTTTTGATACAATTAAACATCATTTTTCTGAAGCACGGCATGTAGTATTTCTTTTCTTGCAAGTTTAAGTTATGGTGCGTAGAGTGAGAGGATGTATGTCTGAAGGATAAAAGCTAATGGTTGCAATCAATTTTTAGTGTCTCTGGTGAGAGCGGGTGTGTATAGAATGTTTGATCCTGGTAGACAGAGACACTAGTCCGGTCTCCTCCCTGTTGTAGGCACCTGTATTTCAAACCATGGTAAAACTCCCACCACAATTGTTGCTGGTGACTTGATCTTACAGTTTGAACCTCTTCACTTAACCAATGCATTGCCGTTGCTGTGCACAGGTCGCATATTGCTTACTGGTTTATCCAGGATTTGTGCATCCACAATCCTTTGGCGTTGACTGCAGGGTCTATCTCTTTCTCTGAGTCACCCAGGAACTCTATTTGAGAAACACCAAAGACGTTGAAGCATTGCAATGCTGTTCAAAGGTCTCATTTCGCTTACTGGCTTATCCAGCACTTATGCCTCCACAATCCTTGGTGGTGAATGCTGGGTCTATTCAGCTCTTTGAGCCACCCAGAAACTCTACTTGAGAGACAACAAAGATGCTGAAGTGGATAGGGCAGACATGAGGGTCCTGTCATTTTCTCTGGCTGAAGATAGCATGAGAACTGAATGTACACATACAATCAATGATTTGGAGGATGCTGAATCATTGAGAGTGGTACAGTAAGTCAAGGCGATGAAATGTAACTATGAATTGAGGCACCGAAGATTGTGTCCTCAGAAGACAATACGTGTGCCTAGACATGTAACTGGAGCCATTCAAGTGATACAAATTACCAATCTTTTCTCTAAAAAGGCTGAGGCTTCTGTGCCCACTGAAGTGACTGAGAATGATTTAATTACTGAACTGTTTGCTTCCCAAAATTGCCTGGACTCCAAACTGATTGAGGAAGTTGTTACTATCCTTTTACCAACCCAAAATGAAATTGACCATTTGGATGAGCTAGTGTTATCTGGCGGGTTAACACTGGGAAATTATGAAATTGACCATTTGGATGAGCTAGTGTTATCTGGTGGGATAACAATGGGAAATTCAGAACCTTTCGTAGTGGAGGTGGTGTAGTGGACAAATCAGGAAATAGATTAACATTTGGAATTTGAAGGGAGGAGAACAAAATAACTGTTAATGGAGACAATTGCTGAATGGCTGATGAAACAAGGAAGATGCAGATGCTAGCAGTTGATAATTAGATATATATGCAGCACCCACTGTATTTATGACCTCACTTCAACTCCCCTAATGCTGCAAGACAATCAAGCCCGGGAGATGAATGTGAGTAGGGTTTGTGAGAGTACATTAGGTAATACACATAGTACTGCATCCTCGGTTGGAGAACTCTTTAATTGCTGTGATGGGCAAATGTGATGCATTGGAATTTAAATTGGTTCAGCAATCAAAACTATTGAAAAACATTGTAATTCGAGAGGCAAGTGTCCTTAAACGACAAAATACACGTACATCTGATTTGGGGTAGCAAGGCAGTCTGGATAATTATGTTATAGACAACCTTGTAATATTGGAAATTGATCATCATTTGGTGGGAAATATTGAGGATGCTGAAATTGTGGCTAAACTCACCCTAAATGTAAATATTAGTGAAACGGTGACAAACAATCTGTTTATAAGGAAGGGAGAGTCTCGGCATTAAAAGGAACAGGGGCAGACACGAGTCTCCTCCATTAGATTAAAGTGTGATGTGTCTGAGTGAGCAGATGGTGGATACCTGTGATGAGATATTGTGTAGTAATGACATTGTAAATGAATGATCAAGTGTGACTAGTAAAAAGAGAAAGAAGAAAGGGATAAGAATAGGTTGTAGTGCAGTTAATGTCTCTTTAATTATTGATGAATGCTCACTGCACAAAACTCTTCCGGGGAATAAAAAGGTTCAATGGGACATAAGAACATACCTCATGCAGCAAAAAGTAGGAAACAAGCAGAGTGAGTGGCTAGTTAGGGCATGAGAGTGGCAAGGAAAATAAAAGATAGGAGGGGAATGTGGGTATACAGAATGAGAATGAGATACTGTGGGGTGTCATCAAAGTCTCCAAACCAACACAGCTGACGGTCCCACTGGGGGAATGACATGCCAGCATTCAGAAACCTGCATTCTGAAAAGGGGCCTATTTAGGCAGACTATGTGGGTGTCTGTTAGGGGTGTCACGGTATTAGTTTTATGACGGTATGATAACCTTCTTGCCAAATGACGGTATATCATGGTTATCGCGGTATAGCAGGTGATGTTAACTAATCTTAACAAATATTTTCTAAAAGGTCATAAATTGTCAGATTTATCATCACAAACAAAATCAGGCACCCAGGGCCAGAATTGGGCTTTTCAACAATACTTTCCACTGAAATGCCACCCCTTGCTTCCACCAAACACAAGTGTGGAGAGGAGGAGGGAGGGGGAGCCCTGCTGCGACTAGCAAAGCAAACTGAATAGCTTTTCTTAAGTGGTAATTTAGGCTTTTAGTTCCCCCACTGGCTACTGGTGAAGATGAACATGTTGCCATCTTGATAACCTGCATGCCACAGCTCAATGGAGGCTGATGGTAGTATACGCTTGTGCGCATACACACCCACACGCACACACACACACACACACACACACACACACTCTCTCTCTTTACGTTACAGCCTTTAGTTTACTTGCGGGCCAAAAGGTGTTCAGTAATCACGGACATGTTACCCTTTGGTATGGCAGCAGGGAATACCCACAGAGATGAGTACATTTTACAGTGCAACTTATTATATGTAAATTCAATGATAGAAACAGGGAAATCCCCCATTGTCATATGTTTAGCAAACATTATCCATTATAAATATATAAACCCCAAAGCCGCCATCCCAAAGTAAACCCTTTTCCTTCTTAGCACTGTATTTATTCTTCCTATTGCTAACATATTGATTTTATGTCAGGCACGTGTGATTTATGGAATGGCATTAAAAACTGCTCCAACTGTAACTACTTGGCAGATGGCACATCCAACAGTGCAAGACCAAGACTGTGCAGCACTTGCTTACTGAAGACTTTCCAAATCAGATTGAAAAGCACACTTAACGGTATAAACGGTATACCGGTATAAACAATGTGACGGTTATTATTATTCAATTAAGTGGTTCACGGTATCTTTAAAGGTATACCGTTATACCGTTACATCCCTAGTGTCTATCTGCAGTTGAAATCCAGAGAAGTCTAAAACAAAAATGTAATCCAAGTGCAGATTGTTAAAGAACATCACATTACTGGCTGAGAAATAAATGCAGCATTTTCATTTAAAATACCACCCATCAAAAGGTGGTGCACTGTGACAATTCAGACCACTTTTCAGCAGAAAAATTAAAATCAGATAATTAAAAGTGTATTTTATTCATGACTGAAAGAAACAGCCCTGTACTTTTAGCGCAAAGCCAAACTGATCCCTGATCGATCAGTAAAACACACCGTATGTCAATGAATCAAGGCTGGCTGTAGAAAATGCAATATGAGAATTCCTTTCAGGCAAGGACAAATGGTGGGTCTCTTGGCAAAAATTCACAAAGGACTCTCCCACTGAAAGCCTGACTTACATTCCCACTATTTACCACTGCAATAAAATGAGGCCTGCTCGAAGGGTGCGGAAAACCTAGTTTCCCTAGACCTGCTGTCTATGACGGCAGTTCTGTCCAGGCAAAATGTTTTAGCCAGTGCATGACTGGAATGTTGGGAGGGGGATCTCTGTGTTGTCCGGCGCATCCCAGGTATTTAAAATCTGCAGCCTACACTTCAAACAGAAAAGAGAGTAAACAGAAACTGTGGTCACCTGAATTTGAGAATTGTCGTACTCTGGAGGGTAAAATTAGGAATGTGGGGAGTAAATTACATGTTCCTAACTATTATGCCTTTTGTAAAGATGGCAGAAAATTGCCAAATAGCCGTGCAACATGGTGCATACCCGGCTGTTGTTTTATTAAATTCCCCATGATTAGCTGAAGTGGAATATTTTTATGGCAGTTACTAGTTAATAACAACGTTTTTGACTCATAACTAGATTTTTGCCAAAAGTTGACATGAAAACAAAAGGGGATTGCAAATAGGAATTGCCTCATGTCTGGACTTGCGGGTAGAGAGAAGGGTAACTGTCCAATCTTGGTTGTCAGAATTCTTACACAGCATTGCCCAGTATTGATCTTGTTGGTGTCATCACTGATATATAAAGTGGATACACTAGGAGATAAGGGGGAACTGCTGAAAATGACCTTCTGACAGCCACAAGGAAACACCAGAATTGCTGAGATTGTATCTGGGTGGAGTGTCTATTGCTGGGTTGGCTTAAAAGCTGACTGAGTCCCATGGTTAAAAGATGGGACCATATTTGGGAGTTGAGTGACCAGACGCCTGCAATGTTCTTCAAGAGGGTCCTGAAATGCAGCTAGCCTTCCTTAACTTTAAACAGAGGCTTTCAATGTGGTGTAGAAATTGGCCAGTTCAAACCAACGGTGGGGGAATGTGCTTGCCTTAAATCCTTTCCCCTCCTAGTGGGCGGTGGGCAAAAGTGTGCAGATCTTTAGCCTATTGAACTAAAACTATTAATTTAATTAATTAAACACCAAAGGTGATTTTTGTTAACATTCTCAATTAACAAAGCTCATTACCAGTCTGCGCTGAAAACTATAGACTGTGATGTAATTGGGTAATCCTATTGGTCCAGCTTCCTCAACACAGGCCTTTAACTGGAGGGGAGCTGCAAATACAAAATGCTTAAATCATCCCAATTGTTACTATCCAACTTCCCCTAACACAGGCCTTTAAGTGTAGGGTGGCTGAAAATCCCAAATTCTTAAATTATCCCAATTTATACTGTCCAATTTCTCGAACACATACCTTTCAGTGAGAGGGGTATGAAAACACACCGCTAAATCACCCTGTGTTTATTTTGAACCAAAGGTGTGGGTGAAATCATAATTGGCATATGCATTTGTACCAATCTATACACCAAACTGCCAGCCCTTTAAGTGCGCAGGAAAATCAAAATTGCACAGCACTGCATATGTAAATTGCTTTTCTTCATTGACCAGTTTAAATATTTCTTGAAGTTAAATCTGTACAAAGTAAAGTATTTTGATTTGTGTTTTTCCTAACCAACTTACATGATTTATTTGTGGAACAAGAAGTTTAACTGTGAGCCACAAAGAAGGTGGGGTGTTTTGTTTTAGTGTGAACTCTATTACCTATCTTCCAAATAAATACAAATATATGTTCTATTCCCTGGCCTGGTTCTTGTTTCACTGTGGGCCTGGGGGAGGGGCGGATTTGTGTGACTCTATATGGGTCTTCAGTAAGGCCAGTGCTACAAACGTAAGGGAGTATTGCAGGGCCCCCCAGGTTAAGGGATCGGGTCTATTATTGTTGACTCATGACAAGTGCTTTGGTGGTAGACATAAAGTCGCTGTGCATTTTTAAAAGGCCACTTTAGCGCTTATCTCCTACGCTCCAGGAATGTGTATAGATGTAGAAAAATAAGACTGTGTACAGTGCTAAGGGAAAAAAATCAGATTGAGTAAGAATTGATTTTTGATTTGGCGTTGTGTGTAGAAATCATGCAGGAACATAGTGATTTTTGCACCTGTGCAAAGAAAGTTTAACAAAAATTGCAAAAAGCCATTTTAAAATGACTACCATAGTAGTGCGTGATGCAAAGGAAGCACCCCCTGGCTAACCTATTCTTTCATGGAGAATGGGGTGAGGGCCAAACAGGGAACTCGCAAACTAGAATGGTGAGACAGGTCAACTCAGTGAGCACTGACATTTGGTGTGAAGGTGGCATATTGCACAAAGCATTAGAGGCATTTTATATAACCGAAAATGCTTGTGAAGAACTGAGTCAAAATGGCTCAGCTCACAGATTTTTTTTAATTCCACTTGCAGTTAGTGGAAGAGCGAGTGTCAAAGAGTGAGGCTGATGTGATGAAGCAGACTGAGGCCTGGAAACAGGCTCAGAAAGAACGCAGAGCTTGGAGACAAGGTGCAGCAGAGAAAGAGTTACAACAAAAAAGGCTCATTTAGCAACTACAGGATGAGCTGAAAACACAACAACAGGCCAAAGCAGAGAGAGAGAGAGAGTTTGTTGCACTGCATAAAGCATGAACTGAGGGTGCAGACACTGTAAGTCACCTGCATTCCCAATTGAATGTACAGTCTGGTAATAACAGAAGGTTGTTAGATGACATTGCAGCCCTCAAACATTCAAATTAGCGAATTGGAAACGGAAAATTGTGAGTCCATCATTAAAGAGATGGAGTCACAAAAGGAGTTTGATGAAATTTGTCAGAATGTAAATATTCTGAAACAACAGAATTTACAACTGGTCAAAGAGCAAGATGCATTCAGGTTGAAAGCGGATGCAGAAAAGGAACAGTCAGGTCCTCGGGAACTGGCCAGAATTAGAGAAGAAAGGAGTGAGCTAGTTGAGTGTGTGAGGCAAATAGAAGCTGAACTTTTAAAGGCATCACACCGTAGGGATTAGCGAGAGAAAGAGATTATTCTCCTGAAGGAAAAGCACCTTGAACATCCATGCAGCATGTAGGGCTCCCAAAGGGAGAATTAATCACTTCAGCATGAGGTGCAGCAAACAAAAGATTGGTTGGTAGCTCATGGCATGGTCCTTGACTTTAATCAAGCCTTAGTATCAGAATTAAAAAGCCAGGTATCTGACTACCAATTGGAAATAAGGAAAGAGATAAACAGGTGTGAGAGTCTTACCAAACAAATTGAAAATTGTAAACAGGGCTTGAGGCACTCTGACCAATTAAGATGTGGGACAAGGCCCACTGATCGAGGTGAGGCACCCCATCCAGCAGGGGCCTCATGCTAGTCATTTACAACCTCTCATGTATAAATGGGAACCAACCTCATGCATCCCACCTATCAAGTACAGGGTAACATGACGCAGTAAGACTTACTCATGCCTAGCCCAACTGATCCAGAAGGCCAGTCCCAGTCAGATATTGATGAATGTTCATCTCTACCACACATTCAAGGGGATGGGGGGATTTCCCCAGACAACTTGAAAGGAGGGAAGAAGAGACTTAGTGTATGTAATCCTGTGCTTAAAAGTAACTATCAGGAAAGTGACCCTGAGAGCTCACTGTGGTTCAAGCGAGAGGAGTCCAGATCTTATGACTCTGGGAGATATTCCTGATCTCATAGATCTCTGATCATATATCACAGCACCTAGAGGACAGGTAATGGAGTACACAGAGTAGCTCTGAGTCAGAAAATAAATGGACTCAGGTGCAGAGAAAGAAAAGACAGGGAAACAGAGCAAGGATTTTGTGAAAGACCAAATAATGCAAAAGTGATTCCTGACCCAATATTATAAGAATGCCAAGTATTCAGTATGGGAACACCTGGAACTCTATGAGCAGATGATGGCATCATTCCAGATCAGAAATGACTTTCTCACATGAGTACTCCAGTTTCTTTGCAGGACTGGAGGACCAGGATCCACCCATAAGGCATGCATTCTAAAGCATTTCTCCTCACACAGAAACCCACAGGAGGCCTGTACGGCTGCATATAATTTGCAATGTGGTATGATCAGACACCTAGGGAGTTTGTGCAGGAGCTAAAGCTTGCATTAGCTCTGACTTCCTGGCGAGTGAACACTCAAAGTAGGAAGTTTTTGACCACCTATTTACATGCGCTCTCCAAATAATAATTACTCAGCTGGTGCATGACTTTCATGAGCACAGGACCCTTGATTGGGTAATTAAACAAGCCACCAGCATCTATGAGGTCCAAAAGACCACTGAGAATGAAAACACCCCTAAGCCATCTAATGCACCTGCTGCTGCAAAGCGGCAGAGGTGAGAACTACCTCTCCCTTGGACCTGGAGATGGGGGGGGGGCTAAAAGTAACACTCATGCCAACAAACAAAATGGGCTGCAGAAGGGTCCTCTCAGCCCATCCCAATCGAGTGGTAGTCAGGCAGGGGCCCAGAACAATGTTCCCTCAGACTCTGCCACCTATATAAGGCCTAGGTACAAGGATACCAATGCAATCCTGGGCTACGTATACACTCCCCGGCTCAAGGGGGTGGGACCAATCAGATAAGTACTTCCCCAGGAAACTTCCCTCCAAACTTCCCTCTGGGGAGAAGTATCACTCCACCTCCCAACCTGAACTTTGTCCCCAGATATCCGCCGAACCAGAACTTCCAACATAATCCTACCCTCTCTCCACGGTTCCAGGACAAACTACTCGGAGAGAAGGGACAGTTACCCTTTTTGGAAGCATCAGATTTCAGACTGCCCTACAACCCAGTAAAGGGATTTTCAGCTGGTGTGACAGGTACAGCAACTGAACGATGCCCTGGGGTGCATGCTGAGGGCTGAGTCCAACCGTCAACCTAACTCTGCTTCCCAGAATGCCCCAGCAGCCAGGGCTGATACCCTGGAAGGGGAATGACGTGAGAAAACATCTGACAAACCACAGGCTCCTGAGAGGGGGCCTGGGTGGAGGGGAGATGCCAAGCCCTAGAGGAAGTTTCTTTCTCACCCACACAGAACCCCTAGACACCTCTAAAACTGAAAGTGACTCTTCTACTTCAGGAAAGTTTGACCCCAAAGAGCAAAGGGTAATTAGGAGAGGCCAAAGAAGAAGCCGCTGTGTGGAAGTACTTAAGTTCATCCCCTTTGAAAGAGAAGAGTCCCTGGAGGACTCAGGTAAGCAAATCTTTTCTTTCAGGAACAAGGGGACCCCTCCCAAGGAAACATGGGTTGAAAAATACCCTGAGTGGTGCTGGGTAAATATGGAGACCGATGCAAAACAAGAAACTATTCAACCCCCAATATGTGAGCCTCACAAGGTAGAAATAGAGGAGTCCTTTCCCCAACCAGGTTCTGAGAACTTCCTCCATGGAAAGGGGGACAGCAAAGAATGGTTAGCTGTAAAATTTATTTTACAGATTCCTGATCTCTGACAAAGAAAATTGCCCAAGATCACACAGTGTCTGAGTTCAATATTAAGAAAATGACCTCCGGACTGGCAAATAACTCACACTTTCTTTGAACCCTGGAGGAGAAAGAGGGCAGAGTGTATGCACCGGTAAGGTTGCAGGGACAGTGTGAATGATCAGCTCTGGTGGATACTGAATCCCAAGCCACCCTCCTGTCCAAAAGGCCTTTTACTAACTAAACTCAGGATGGGGTGAGGGCCAACAGATTCCCCTCACACCACTTCCCAGATGACCCCAGAATTATGATTGGAATTACATTTCCTAAGAAATGACTGCGGATAAGAAAATCAAAATTTAGCGTCACTGATTAAAACATCCAGTGACAATCATGACTTTAGGGCACCCCTTGTTTACTGGGGAATAATATCCTGTTGAGGTTATCACCTCAGATTGACTGTGTAAACAAGGTCCTATGGACCCAGACTAACTGGTCTATACAATAAAAAAATAGTACTAATTATTTAAGCATGACTGGTACCTGTCATTTAATTGATCGACTCGGAGAAAGTAGAATTCCATTTCAAGAATAACCAAGTCCCAGACGTCACTGTCATCTCTATTGGAGAACAAATTGGTGATGGGATCCTTCTCCATTCTTGAAAATCAACCTTCCTCCAAGTTTTAAGTGGCAATCCACACTGGAAGGGAACACCCTAAAATTCTACACCTGTCTAAAATTAAAAGAAATCTTGAGTCCTGTGAAACCTGTCAAGGAAGAACCGGCTCAATGTCTGGCGGACATTCAGAAAAAGGGCAAACATTTGTTTTCTCCACACTCATTATCTTCATTTGAGAATAATTTTCCGGAAAAACCCAAAAGATCAGACCATTCCCACATTTACATTCATTGTCAAATGCAAAGTAGGTCTGGAAACCCCATATTCCAAACATCTCCTGTCTAGCAGGTGCATGCTAAAAATGTTCATTGGCTACAAATGCATAGAGTATAATTGTTGGGTCATGAGAGATGTCCCTTCCACCTTCGATCTTGGAATTGACATTCTCAACCGGTTTGCAATCATTTTGGACCTAATTAATAATAAAGCCTGGTCCCAACTGGGGAGTAACCCCATTGCCTTTGACAGCACTGAAAAAGCATACCTCAATTGCTGCCTTAGGTGGTTGATGTTCAAGTGCGAGAAGAGGTTACCATCCCAGGACAGGTGCAAAAATGTACCTTTGCCCTCAAAATTAAGCCAGGACAGAACCTCAAACATCAGGACAACTATATAAAATTAAATTCCAACAAGTTTTGCATTTCAATCTGACACCTCTAATAGTTTTAGAACATGACACCATTTCAATATTGTTGGAAAACAGCGACCCTTGAAGTATCACTTTGGGTGCAGACACTTTTATTGGAATGGCAGTTGATGCCTGATATTATTCTATTGATTTAGGTAATGAAATCATGGGACCAATCCCAATCGACTGTTTTGACATCAGCCATGGAATTCCTTCAGAAAAGGTTTTTACTAGACATAGGGGTAATTTCATAGTGTACTCTTCCCGCCCTACAGGGTGGAAGAGGTGACCTATGAAATCAGGAGGGAGGAGATAGTGTTCAGAGTCAAGGATCACTACCTCAAATTGTTGTAATCTAATGTTCAGATCAACACAATCAAGAGAGATCTCTCCACCCAACTGGAGGATACCACTGGAATTGCCAAGATCAAGGTTTTTCCAGGTTTAAAGCAAATGGTTGAGGAAAGCATGAATTGGGCCAATGCCTGTGAGACCAAGGAGAAAAGACAAAAGCTGAAACAGGTTTTCCTGGAATTCCAACATATCTTTTCAGTGGACACATATGACTGTGTATGCACATCCATTAATTGAACCACCATACCCACGGATAATGAGATGGCTCCTGTATTTGTGAAAAAATACTGGCTACCTATCATGTCCATGGGATCACTCACAGAGATTATTAAAAACTAAGAATCCTGTGGGATAATGTGTCTGATTTACAGTACCTTCAACAGTCCGGTACTGGGGATACTCAAACCAAATGGCCAATGAAGACTGTGTGCAGACCTAAGGGAGTCGAACAAACGATTCCACATGTCAAGATGACCACTTCCCTACATTGATCAAGTGCTGGCCCGGATCCAAGGGTCAAAGGTGTACACCACTATTGACATGACCAATGACAACTGGACAGTACCCATGAGTAGGGAAGACTATTACAAGCTTGGCTTTACCTTTGGGGGCAGCAGTACATGTGGACCAAACCCCCCTTGGGTAAATCAACTCCAGCAAATAGTTCAACCTCTTTCTAGATAAGGCCATGCCCAACTTGGGCAAAAGGGAAACCTGGCCTATTTAGATGATGTTGTGATCAAGAGCTCAAATGAGGAGGAACATATAGCAGAAATCCGCTATAGGCTAACACCGTTGCAGAAAGGTGGAGCAACACTGTCCTTTCAGAAGCCACAGTGGAGTACAACCTGAGTGAAAATTTTAGGGCACAAGACAACCACTGAGGGTCTTTATCCCCAGGCAAAACAGGTGGAAGCCTTAAGGAAATTAAAAGACCCTACTACTCTGTGAGAATTAAGAAGCCTTCTTGGACTCACTAATTATAGTCAGAGGTTCATTGAAGACTACACAAATGTCACTCCACCTGTGGTCTATTTATCAAAGGCTGCAGTCTAGTGGGAATGTGGTCTGGAACAAGCCATGGCATTTTAACAACTGAAAATATGCCTTTCCCAGGATCATTGTTTGGCTTACCCCAACAAGAACAAGGTGTTCTTATTAGAGACAGGGTTCTCAGATACTTGTCTAACAGCAGTGTTGTATCAAAAGCATGACAAGGTCAACAAAGTAATCTCAGACACAAGCAAGGCTTTCTCCTGTGTGGAGGAAAAATTCAATGACTGCGAGAAAGCACTCCAGGAAAAATGTGTAGGTGTTGAAAAATTACCGCCTTTTCATCCAGGGGGATCCCATCATTGTTGAGATACCTCGCCAACTCCTGCAATATCTCCAAAGTGACAGAATCTGGGTGGGGAACTTCAGTAATTCCAGAATTACTTTCCTGGATTCTGTCCATGAAAGGCTTTCCTGTGGAGGTCAGAAAGACCAAAACAAGATGAGTCACTGAGCGCACGTGTTGGTATAATTGCTTGGTTGTACTCAAGACAACTGTCTTGAGAACGAAAGTCTAATGACCAACAACAACATGGAGACATAGCTAGCTTCCCCACACAAGGTCTATGAAGAAGGATACCCACAGTTTATGTGGATGGGTGTGCCTATCATGTTGAAAACAACAGGGAAAAATAACTAGTGGCTGGCATTGGAAAGGCCTGGCTGTATGATACCCTGGAACTCTCTGCTGGTTACCAAATAGGACCTGAAATTAGTCAGGTTGCAGCGTTGATGGCCATTCATCAAGCCATCCTCACTGACTCTGATTATGTCAAGAATGGGTTTGTTGGACACCTGATTAACTCAAAGAAGTAAGGCATGCTTTGTACCAACAATAAACTCTTAAAGCATGCAAACTGATTGATGATCTGGTGAGCTCCAATGATATGACCATCTATTGGAAGAAGATAAGAGTTTATTCCAAAATCGAAGGGCCAGATATGACTCAGATTGATCTAGCTGACCAAGTGGCTAAAAATGGTGCACTGCATGGGATTTCATCAAATGTGAATGCCTGCCTGAAGAAATCCCAGCTGTTGCTGTCACCAGGTCACACACTTGTGTGAATAGTGAACTCTCGACTGCCCAGTGGAGTAAAGATACTGCTTATGCAGATTTGATCACTTCTCAGAAAGAGGACCCAATCATTGGACAATTCTATCAACACATTGAAGACCCTGTGAGTTTTCCTCTAACAAAGTTGGATTACACAGGTAAACAGGATCTTTGGATGTTGATGAAGTTTTCCAAGATGTTCCGGATTCAAGACGGTTTGTTGGCAAGGAGAGACCTATCTGGGTGTGACCAGTGGGTGTTACCTACCTCATTCCTAATCCTGATGTTGACCCACACCAAGGACACAGCCACTGCCTATCATAGGGGGTTTCACAAAACATTAGAAATTGTGTGTGAAGTTGCCTAATGGCCACACATGGGCCAGGACTTACCTGAAGTGGTGTCTTGTCTGTGCTCAATTTCAACCCAATGCACTCACACAAAGAGCTCCTCTACAAAAAAGGGACATTACACTGCCTTGGTCATCGGGCCAGTGATTCGCTCCTCTAGACGAAACAGGTACATGTTGACTGTGACATGGTTGTGCCCAAAGTGGGTAGAATTTCTCCAACCCCAAATTGTTAGGTGGAGATAGCTGCTGCACCAATGATCAACTGCATCATCTCTCTTTTTTTTTGGCCTCCTACAAAGGATTGAGTCAGACAGAGGAAGCCATTTTGCCAGTGAAGTGATGGTGAAGGTGTTGGAGATTCTATGGGTAAAAAGAAAACTCCACATTCACTACCGACTGGCCTCAATCGTCGGGGTAGAGGGATACAGCAAGACAATTGTGGGCATCTTAAAAAAGTGTGTGGCAATCCCTGGACCTAGTTGGGACATCCGTTTACCACTTGTCCAGATAACCATTAGGTCTATACCATCTTCTGCAACAAAGATGTCTCCACTTGAGCTTATGACAGGATGAAAAAGTGTGTTACCTCAGCACCTGCTCTACATAACTCAAGTACAGACACTGATAAATGTGTCCACCACTCATGAGCACATTGAACATTTAAAGAAGCACCGCCAGCATGCTTTTGCTTACACTCAGTGAAATTTGGAAAAGTTGGCTGAAGGAATGAAGACCCATTATGATCTAAAGACTACCAAGAAAGAGTATGAAGTAGGGGACATGGTTTACCTGTAAATTTTTCAAAGGAATCAGACCAAGGTGTGAAGTATTCTCCCATTTTAGAATGGTGTGTTTGAAATTGCAGTTAAAATATGACCTGTTGCCTACAAGATCTGCATCCCAAAAGGAGAACAGACAGAAGAAGAATAGGGCCACATAACCCAGTTGAAACGCTATTGTCCCAGATTTACATCTGATTAAAGAGCTGAATAAAATCTGAGCAGAGGAACCATCTGAGGAATGAAAAGGAAGGATAAAAAATTGGGTGAAAATTAAGACTGGCTGGGCTACTGCTATTACTTGCATATAAGATGATAGCTATATCCTGGGGAAGAGGTTGCCCACCTACAATACAGCTGTGGCTACAGGATGTGATGTACTGCCACGATATGGAGTCAACTTTTATCAGAACCCTACCTCTGCATGCATGCCCTCCAGATGTATGGGGGTCCTACATTAACTACCTGTTAACAGCATCAGACTAAAACCTGGTGGGATATTTCTGAATTTCCTTTAGTTTCCAGACTTCCTTTATTTGAACTCCACATGCAGACTGACACATAGTTGTAATTGTAACTGTTATTGTTTTAAAAATATGAAAATAAAGATTGAAAAAAATAAATCAATGACGTTTGTGATGTCCTCTTTGATGTCCTGGGTGTTAGTCTTAGCAGTGCAAGGTGGTGGTGCCAGTTATGGTTGCTTAGCTTACCATAACTGGTGAATTACCTGTAACCATAATGTCCCTTTAACAGTTTTTTCAGTGAATTTCATAGGTTTTCATTATTGCAACTTAACCATAACGTCCCTTTAACAAAGTTTTTTTCATTGAATTTCATGGGTTTTTACCAGTGCATGCTAATTTCCTACAACTTACTAATATCATACTTACCCTAATGTAGAAATGTCCAATTTACAATGTTTCACCTTAGAACTCTGCCATTTCTCACCTTTTAACATTGTTCTTAACACTTCTCTACACTTTTTGCAACTTTGTCCACTGTTTTTGCGCCTGTCGACGTCCACGAATGTCTGACATCATCGCACACTTTGTGGACAGTCTCACATGACCTTGAGCAAGCGTGCAGCATGAAGACATGTTTGCGGAAGTGTCTGAACTTCGCAATTGGGTCTGTGCTTTGCGGACAGTTCCGAACTGCACTTTCTACTGATCTAGGAACTTTGAAGCTCAAAATTTACCCTTGCACAGCTCCTACACATATTATTACTCATTATCCATTAACACCATTAACAATCTAGTACAGAGCACGTACCTGGAAGAATATTAGCAAAATTGCTATTTATTATAAAAATGGCATTAGCTATTACCATCCCTCCTCACCAAGAGTCAACACTAGCATCAGCTGGAGGTCCTACACAACAAAAAAAGAACATTACTTCCAAATGCAATGAAGAGGACCGAGAAGATGTGAGCTAGAAGAAGTGCCTACCTCTAGCACCCAGAGAAAATCATGGGTGTGGCATCTCTTTACCACTGTTGGGAATGTACCAAAGGCTAATTCTGCCAAAGTGAAAGGCACTCAGTGCAACGCTGTACTGAGTCGCGGACTACCTGGACAGTGCTCCTATGGGACCACCTTCATGTGCCACCACATCCAATCCAACAACTAAAATGCTCTCAGAAAGGTTGTTCCTTTCTTAGCAAGTAGTAGGCTGTCTTCCTCAACCTCATCTTCTTCAACCAATACTGTAACCACAAAGCCCACTTTTGTGGGACAAAATCCCACCAGCTAAAAAAAGAGACTGTTGATCCATACCTTCTGAAGACAACAGTCCTGTATATATTCCGCAACACACCACTCTGCAGAGGGGAACAATATTCAAGATCTTTTGAAGCTGTAATTAAGGAGCATGTGAAACACTGCCGCCTACCTTAGATGTAACACACGCATAACATCTACCCCAGTCCACATGCCCCTCCAATTAGTGCTTGGTGCTTCTTCCCTCATTTCCCTCCCCAAGTTACTTTCTAACCTCTAACCTCTTCTGGAGAAAAAGAAATTGAACAAAATATCCAAATAAGGTTCCTTTAGCAACCACCTTTCACAGTAAAAAATAGAACTAAAAAGAATAATCTTATAGACTCTATCTACTTTACATTTCTCAGTAAAGTTCATAGACTCAATAAGATTTTCCAACATTTCCATTAGCATTTTGTGTTATGGTTATGGGAAAAATGTGGCATTTCTCCCCGGCCCAAAGTAATGAAGGGCGGATAAAAAGGCATCTGACTTTTATCCCCCGTTCCAGCCTCTGCAAAGGGGGATGAAGGCCATTAGCACCCCTGGTCTCCTAAGCGGTAAGCCGGGGTGCTTAAAAAAAAGGATTGTCTTTCCTACAGCTGGATGCACACGGCATCCGGCTGTATGAGGAAAATCCTTTTCCAAGATGGCCACCATGGAAAGGGAAGGCAGGGTTCCATACAGAGCCCTGCTTCCCTTTCCATGGTGAACTGCAGAAGGCGAAGAGAGAACCCTATGACCATAATAAGCTTCCACACACCAACTGCCACATAAAGAGTCTTTTACAAATCTTTTCCATCTACATTCCTCTTACTTGTCCAACAAAAGTATACACAATGCTGCTATAAATGCACATATGCACTATGCAGTGAGAGAAGTGCATAAATAAAAGTATGGATGGGAATGTGCTCATGAGAACCCAGGAGGGAAATGCCAAGTTATGCCAAGGTGGAACACCACTGCGTAACTGCTGGATCAGAGCAGTCCCAAGGGTGGGATGCATCATACCCATAACATCCCTTTAACAAACTTTTTCTGTCAATTTAATAGATTTTTATAAGTGAAAATATTTTATGGTGTTACATCAATGTATATACATTACTAATAATTCCTCTTTTCACATATTTGAAAGAACTATAAAGCTCCTTTAAGAAACATATTTTTTGCAACAAGGGGCTGTACTTATGGGCAAGTGGTCATGAGAACCTAGGATCGAAATACAGCGGTATGCCAAGGTGGGATGCCACTGGGTAACTACTGGAGCAGAGGTGTCCCAAGGGTGGGATGCATCTTAACCATGATTGACATGGGTAGTACAGCCCAGTGGCAACGTGCTCGTCTTGGAAGCAAGATGACACAGAGCAACACAGGTTTGAATCCCTGGGTCCATGCTTAGAAATCTCTTCAGTATTAAGCGTGTTATAAAAAAACAATCATAATATAATTTAATAATAATAATAACATCCCTTTAACAAAGTTGTTTCTGTCAATTTGATAGATTTTTAAAAGTGAACATGTTTCATGGTCTTACATCACTGTACTAAGTTATTAATAAATCATCTTTTCACATATATGAAAGAACTACAAAGCTAGTTTAAGAAACACATTTTGTGCAACACATACTTATGTCTGTTGTTATCAGCAGTGCATGTTGGGGATGGAAATCATTGTTCAATTGCCTATGGCATAAGGCTCCACCA
Organism: Ambystoma mexicanum; assembly: GCF_040938575.1. Classification (NCBI taxonomy): domain Eukaryota; kingdom Metazoa; phylum Chordata; class Amphibia; order Caudata; family Ambystomatidae; genus Ambystoma; species Ambystoma mexicanum. The sequence goes on along the minus strand of NC_090935.1, from coordinate 835,333,830 downwards.
TGACTCCAGCCAAACCAAATCACCCCTATTATTCACTAAACCTACCCTGCATCCCAGTTCAGTGTCCACTATACCAAAATAATGTAACCAGTGGCCAGTGCTCATGGCTTGCAACCATGTCCAGTCTCCAAAGTCATTGCTGGTCCCCCTTATGCCATGACACGAACAATCTGGACACTGCCTATGGCCACAGGCTATACCTCAGTCACCAAAAGCATATCACTATTTTTTGTACCTACATTATGACACTTGTCAAAAAATAAAACATGGACCATTTGCAGAACCATGCCTTCAGGTCTTTGCCAATGCTCCTTACACGAGTTTGCAGGAAACCTGCCCATGTTTTATTTTTTTTAAAAGTGTCAAAATGTATGTATATACAATAGTCACATAACTCAGCCCCCACTTGACAAAATCCATTCAGACTTTCCAAAAACATTCAAGCTTGACTCTATAATCTTTCTGAAAATATTTTTCCCCATTCATCAAACATCAACAAAATTAAAAGTCATCTAAACATTTTGAGACCCCCCTCTAATTTTTCTCCCTCTTGACAAAATCCCACCAAACTTTGCAAAAACATTTATGTCTAGATCTAAAAATCCCACCAAACTTTGCAAAAACATTTATATCTAGATCTAAAATCTGTTTGCAAACATTTGTGCAGATTTGTCAAACTGCATCATATTTATAAACCTTTACAATATTTTGGGACCCTCCCCTCTAATTTTGTTCCCTCTTGGCAAAATAGCACCACACCTTTCAGAATCAAGTCTAGAATGAAATTCCAAAATTTCATGCAGTTTTATTGAGTGCCGCCAAAGTTATAAGCCGTCCAAAAACTGTTTCTTACCAACCCTGTAATGTACAAAAGAGCATAGATGCCCCCGAACATGTAAGATGTTCACGCACATCCCAGAACTGCCCCATTCTGTTCACGGACATTGGAGAAGACAAACACCAATCATTTGGCATGTTAAGGCCATATCCAATCCCATCCTTATCACCCCTCACCTCCCCAGAGATTGTTTCATTAGTTTGACAAGTGCAATATTGCATTTTTTAATATGATTTTACTGCGATGTTCGTGGACATGAGTCGCTGTCCGCGAAACTACATGTGGGCATTTCCAAAAATCTGACGCACCTCAAGATTTGTATTGACCAGTCAGTGGGCATGTCCGATGTACGCAGACCTCATGTCAGCCTCTGGAACAATCAGAGGCCCGTCTGCAGACCGAACAGGTAAGTGAGTCCACAGACTGAACACAGATATCAAACATTTTTTTGGACCAACTTTTTGGTTGTTTTCAAAAATTCTACTTGACAGATTTACACCAAATTTACAAAAGCACACTTTTGGGACCAAGCTGCCACTCCTGTCACAAATTTGGTGAATATCCATCCAGCGGTTTGGGCTGTTGGGAAATTATTTTTTCCAGTGTGTCTATGGAAAAACCCACACATTTAGGGGCCCCCTATAACTTTGCCCCCCCTGAGGAAACCTCACCAAACTTCGCAAGATCGGTCTGCCGGTGCCATATACTTTTTTTTCAAAGTTTTATGAGGATTCTGAACAAGAAAATTGGTCATTTTTGTATTGAAGAAATGTAAGAAATTACTTAAAATGAATACACCATTCCATAGAAATATAGAAACAGTTCATGTACTTACATGTGACAACTTTTGTGACATGTTTGGTGGAGAGTGGAAACACACTTCTCATCCAGAAAGATTTTTTAATGAGGAGAGTTACATTCAAGGAAATAATGTGCCTCTTGCTATTGATGAGAGTGGGCATAGCTATGAAGTCCAAAATGGTGTGATGTCTAAAAAAAGAAGAAATGCTAAGGTCTGATAATACAGAAATTCAGGTGACTCTAGAATAAAACCTAAAAAGCAAAGTGAGGTATGGACATGCAATTTTTCTTGTAAAGTCTTAAAGAGATTACTGCAAGCAAGTCTTGCACAAAATAATAATGTTCAAACACAGATCAAGATGCTACAGAGAATAAATGACCATGAAGTTCATGAAAAACAGGACATCTGGGTCACTCTCTAGCCTGTTTTCATAAAACTAGACATAACAGTCAATTTCAACATATACAGATGCTGGCTGCACATCATACAAAAATGGGATACCTTCTGGTTAAACTATGTGAGTGCAACACACTAAGTATGTCTCTTGTACTTTTAAATCAAACACTTTTGACTGGAACAGTAGAAAGTTTAGTTTCTACACTGCAAATGATAAATATAATGCATATGAAAGAATTTGGGCCTCATTATGAGTCAGCCGATCCAGAAAGAATGGTGGAGGTAAATCCGCCGCCACAATTGTTTCCGGACCGGCTGATTCTGGGTTCTGCAGGTGGGAGGTGTCACTCCCACCATGTCTGACCTGGCGGGAGTAACACCACCCGCCTGCAGGCAGAAATGGAAACACTGTCTCCGTCATAGACAGAACCAGTGTTTCCATTCTCCCCATCGCCATGGAGTCCTATGAGACTTCCTGGGAATGGGGATTTATGGAATTCCGCCTCCGGATTTACTATGTCACTGGGGTTGTAATGCCCCAGTGATTCCGGCAATCATGGAGGCAGAATGGTATTTCGGGTCTGGTGGCAGCCTGCCGTTTTTTCTGGCACGGCTACCACTGGACTCGTAATGAGGCCATATGTGTACGTAGATGAAACACTTACAAGAAGTGAAAATAATGACCCTATGCTTTCAAAGGATATGATTTTTCAACAGTATAAAAAAAGTATTACAATGTTTGAGTTGTCTTCTTCTGAAAGACCAGACATTGTTTGCGTATCTTGTCGAAACATTTTTGTTAAGTCTCAAGTGTAAGTAGTGTACATTGATCAAAGCATTTTTGTTAAGTCTCAAGTGTAACTAGTGTACATTGAATGTTGTAGAAGATGTTCGGAAAGAGCTTTGTATTTGTTTGTATAAAAAGAATTTGACACAAGTGAGGCACTTTATGATTGTAGACACTGGACCTCATCAGGGGTTGGGCGGTAATTGTGCCATTAGAGTTACAGCTAATCGGTCTGGCGTTATTTTGCTGGATCCCAAGTAGCGGTGCAGAGGTAAGTTCCCATTCCCCATTGGGTCCAATCGGACCCAATGTGGTTGTGGAGTGCTATTACCACCAGCCTTAATTGCGCCGGCAATAACAGCACTGAAAACTGCCGATAAATGGGCAGAAAGCAGGATTTGTACCTCCAGCAAAGAGCTGGAGGTAAAACTCAAAACTTTTCCACCCAACTCATAATAGGTCCACCCCTTAAAATGCAGCAATAGTACCATTACCACTGCATTTAAGGGCTACCGCCCAACTCATGATGAGACCCACTATGTTTGAGATTTATAATCAAACTATTATTCCTGCAAGAAATGTCTTGAATTACATGGTAGTGCCTGATATCCCTCTTGTGCTTCAAAAATTGAACATGTTTGAAGGGATTGCATTGCAAATTATTCATCCTTTGCAAGTTATTGTTAGATTGCAAACACAGATGTCAAACTTGCCTAAAAATGCATTAGTGTAAGTTGCAAGAGGCAAAGTTGTGAATGTACCTCTCAATTTGGAAGAAAATGTCAACACTCTAGGGGTGAAGTGTGACATTGCAGATTCTTTGTTTGTTTTAGTAAATGGTGTTGCCACAAAAGATAAGAATGTTTCTATTGGAGCACAATGATTTATACAAAGGCAGTGTGACTGTACCAGACTTGTCTATTCTTGATGTTGAGTTAACAAACAAAAGCAGTGAAGGTCAGTTCCAATGGTTATCTGTTGCAGAAGGGAATAGTTTGTATGAACATTACACTGTTCATGCTCTACACTCACATGAAGTCATGGACAACAGCTTAGAATTGTATCAAATAAAAGCAACAAAAGGTGCACCAATCAGTGGCTGGGAAAAGACGTTAGAAGCTAGTTGTTTCCTGATGCTTTTTGCTATTGGTACCAGAGGCAGATTGGATGATCAGAAGGTTCCAATTTCTTCTTCAGAATATCAATGTACAAGAATGTATTCTGAAGAATCCTGATTCCCCACCTATGTTGAATATATCATTCTTTTATTGTATTAAAGTAAATTATCAATATTATGTTATGCTGTTGCTCATAGACTTCTGACGGGAACTAGATATCATAATCTTCCTGCATGTGAGATGCTGCAACACGTGAAAGTAATCAATGACGTTTTAGAGGGCAAACTTACCAATATTCATGCTACAATTAGAGGAATATTGGTATAGGAGACATTCCAAGGTTGGATGCATGATCAGAAACTTTGGCTCTTCAACTTGGTTTGGGAATTAAAGTTGTGCTGAGTATGGTTTGGATGATCTTGCAGAGTGGGATCGTGAATGTAATCCACAGAAAGAAGACATAGTACATGACACCAGAAGAATTGTATTCCATGGACCCTGTAAGTGTATTGCGGTTCTTCCATCACAAACTTTTAGCCATGTCTGTATTATTAATGTCAGTTATGTATGGAATAACAAAACCCTTGAAATTCAAGGAAAATACTTTAGTTACAGGGACGTTAAGGTGAGCAATATATTATAAAAAAAACGTGAAAATGTGAAATTCAAGGACAAACTTGCTGCATGGATATTAAGGTAAGAACTTAATGCAACAAAACCGCTGAAATTCATCTAAAGCCACCTTAAATTCATGGTCCCTGTTGCGCAGCCTATGACGACAATGATGACATCACAGATCACAACCCTGATTACATCACTAATTACTTTAAAACAGTAACTGGCATTAAGCATGGCCTTCGGTCATGGTCAGTGTGCCTGACCAAATATATTTTAACTCATGAATGGATACTAATCATGGCCTTCATTTTTGGACAGTGGTCACAAAATTCACCCATATCCACTGAATATTTTAAAACACTCACAGGCTCAACCATAGATTGTGTCCTTTACCAGTGGCTACAGATTTCAGTTGTGTCCACTGTTATTATATATACTAATCAGCCACTAGCCATGGGCTTTACCTTATGATTGTTTAAGATTGCCAGTGGCCACAATCTTGGGTTGTGCACACTATATATTCTAATATTGAAATGGGCCTCACAAGCCATGGCCTTTGACCCTGAGCAGTTTGTACATCTTTTGGCTATGTCCACTGTATATTTTAAAATAATAGCAATCCATAAGCGATAGACTTCGGACATACCCACTGTGTAATACAGAACACTAACCAGCCCCTATCTATAGTCTTTGGCCATGCCCACTGTATATTATAAACACTAACCAGCCACAAGCCATGGTCTTCAAAACAATACTAGCCTTTGGTCGTGCTGACTATATTCTAACATTTTAATCGTCACTAGCTATGGTCTTTAGCTATGGCCACTGTCTACAGCTTTCAAAGATGCACACTGTACATTTTAAAACAGTGATGGGCCACTAGGCATGGCTTTTATCCATGCATATTAGTATTTTGCAACACTAACTAACCACTAGATATTGTGTTTTGTGATGGCCAGTGACCACAGACTTCCTCATGGCCTGAATTGTTATTAGGAAAATCAAAGTGTTCATGAACTAACTTATAAATTATGCTTTGTCTAATTTAATTATGGATGTAATAGTTATAAACAATGTCATTAGTGTTGTCACCAGTGAGGGCATCAATGATGTGATTTGTAATGTCATAATTGTTCTCATAGAACATGTAATTAGTGATGTCATCAGTGCTGTGATCTGTGATGTTTTCATCGTGGTCATAGGCTGCGCAATAGGGGGTGTGAAGTTAAGGTGGCTTTAGCTGAATTTCAGGGGTTTTGTTGCATTAAGTTCTCACCTTAACATCCCTGCAAGTAAAGTTTTTTCTTTGAATGTGAAAGGTTGTGTTACAATGTATTGATCACCTTAAAGTTCCTGCAACTAAAGTTTTTTTCCTTGAATTTCAAGGGTTTTGTTATTACATGGATTGTTTCCGCACATGATCAGTGGCCATGGCCTACGGTCGTGCCCACTGTAGATTTTTAGAAAATCATCTTGACCTGTTTTGACAGTGGTATTGTAATTTATGAAATATTGCAGACTTTGAGAACTCACAATGTTTTTAGGCAATGCACAATGTGATTAAATTATTTCCTGAGGATCTCTAACTTTGGTTAAACATCATGCAACAAGCCCCTTGTGTTATGGCCATATCTTGGTGACTGTTGTGCTACACTGTACAACCCCAAATAATCACATTTAAGCAACACTGAAAACTTAAAGAAATGACCAACTGCAAGAATAACATATGCCCATGTACTTTTGCCCCAATAGCGAAAATCAAAAATCCTTAGTTGTGGCACCTCCCACAGCTACCCATTGGAGGTATAGATCACACATGCCTTTTATAACGTAGACATTGGGAGCCGGTAAATTTGGAACATGTGGATTTGATACTGCTGCCGAAGTAGAGCATTCATTCACTGTGGTGTCGCACTGGTCGAATGAGGTGCTGGATGTGGTGCCAATTTCCAAGCACGTAAGGTATGACCCCATTAATTTTAGTTTTGTGGAGTTTGTGTGATTTATGTGTGTCGTCCACATCATCCATATGCACTCTCACCAGATGATTGATCATCACAGATATTCCTAGGCTTTGCAACGGCACATTTGATGGTCCACATCTTAGAGTCTTCATGTACAATGTGCACTGAACATCCTTCACCTCCCTTTTAGAGTACTGTTCTTTGAGCTTGAAATATCTCCAACTGTCTACAGGGGTTTTATTCCTGTGGTCTTCTTCCTGGGTGGTGGTGGATTGCGGACCCAGATGGCATCATCATCGCTGCTGCTGCGTTTCTCATGGTTAGACATGTTGAATGTGAGGAAAATCTAAAATAACAAAAATGCCACACAAAATGAAGCCTTCTCTCTGAACCTCTGTAGCATTTATGATGACTCTTAAAATTGAGTGTTCCAGCGCTCCAGGTGTATCAAGACTCTGGCTGTTGCTGGGCAGCACGTTAAATGGCTGGAGGTTGCTTCTACACAACCACTGCTCACAGCTACAGTGAACTGGTAAGACCACATGTAGGCCAAAAAAGTCTGCAGCCCAGTTTGGGGCAGACCATCCAAAAGGGGTTAGGTGCTAGTTTGAGACATAATTCACAGCATCTATCCCTCATGCATAATTGGTTAAATGCATGGACAATATTAGAAGTACAGGCAACTATGGAAGAGAAAAAGGGGGAAAAATAAATCCCAGAGGGCACATAATGCGAGTACACCAGAGAAGGAGAAATGTTGCAAAGAAAAGCACTGAGAAGGAGAATAAAAAAAACACATGGTAGAAAATATGCTCACCCAGCTCGATCGAGGAAAACATCAGCTGGCAGGAGCAGTCCAGTGAAGAGGACGCAGAAACACTGTCATCTTTCAGTAAAGATAAAGACAAAAGGGATATCAAGAAAAGAAAGACAGATTTAAATTAGAAGGAGAATTGAGATGACTTTTACCCAAAAACTCTCATTCATCCCTGGTTATCAGAATGGGAAAAACCAAGGAAAAACCAACAAAAATATGGCGTACCTGATGACGAGGTTGAGAACACCACTGGCCAAAAATGCCAGAATCAAATTACGGAATGAGTGTCCCAGACCACATCTGCCAAAAGTAATTGCTGGAACACCTAAAAAAGACAAAGGAATGCTCACCTATATGGACAAGTATAATAAACACATCAAGAAACAGTTTGATGCATTTTGGAAATCATAACAAGATATATTGCTGTATGTGTTGGAACCAATTTCAAAGACCAGCTTATAAAGTAAAAGAGACAAAGGGAGGAGCATAGACCCTACGGTTCTGACAAAATATGCCCCGGAAGCCATATGCCTATTGTATAATACCAACAGTACAATAATAACAGAAAGGAAAATGGCCATCATAGTATGAAATGATCCTATTTTGAGAAAGCTAGAAACATCGAAGGCAGCAGCAGCCAAGGGGAAATTATCTTGCAAATCATTCATCAAAGAAAACCATAACAAACATTTTTTATCCATTGTTTCAGACTTTGTCCATCCCCTATTTAAGAAACAACTGTTTTGTGAAAAATAAACATTTGTTACTTCATCTGTTTGGTTTGTTTTTTATATATACACCAGCTTAAGAATCCTCGACTAGATATCCTGCTGACATATTTCAAATAAATAAAATAAACACCAGGGATACGTCTAAGTTGCATTGGACCTGCAGAGACCCTACAGGAAACCTGCCTAGCACAGACAAAAAAACACAATAAAATAAGTTATGAAAATGTGCATGGGTATGCTAAATATTCGACTTAACTCCATGGAACCAGGGTGCCCAGAATACTGTCAATGACATCTGGAAGTATTTCTGTGTCAAGTATCAATCAAGTATAAAGGACATTAACAAGGTTCAGTGTGTTTCTATTGCAAGCTGTTGCAGTTGGAAGCTTCCAATAAAGCATCCGAAACCTGTGCAACCTCTAATTTGATTCAGCACCTCAATCCATTTCCATTACACCAATGTGAAAGGACCCTACAGGAATGCTAATTTCCATCAAAATGTACAGACCCATGGCCTATAATCTGTGCACAGGTATCTGCTGTAGAAAAGCACACCTGTGTCACTTTCTTCCACTTCTGTTGCTTTCTCTGTTCCAGCCACCTTCACCAACCTACTTTCCTTCCTACCTATACCCAATCTGCACAACTGCAAAGTAATGTGTTTGAAATATGACAACAGCACCATGGTGTGAAATTACACCCTACATAGTTGCAGAAGACATATGTTACAAAAACAAAGCAATTGCTGCCACTACAAATACATTTAAAAAAATGAGTGGCAATTTTTTTCATCCCCTTATTTTACAAAAATAAAAACTGAAAAAAACTCCTGAAAAGACTATGCACAACAAACACATATTACAAATATTATTTGTGGCCTGAATTTGCATTGCTGAACCCATAGGGCACTTGCATTTATTGGGGCAATTTTCACCCGCAAAAACATTCTATTTCTTTTTTACATAATAGGAGTTTGCACAACTAATACCATTCATATATTCTTTATGAGTGTATATTTAAAAATAAAACCAATCAAACATTTGTTTCATGAAATTAAAGACTAGGTTTCACAAAACAACAAACAACAAATGAAGACAATGTATTTCTTAATATAAATAACCACACAGTAACACACTCCAGCAAAAAACCTTTTTAAAGCACACATATTTTCAGATCACCCCCAAAAAGCACTTTAAATAACACCATAAGTGATCATAAAAGCATTGGAAATCAAATGTCTACTGTTCTGTGATCATGCTTTTACTTTGAGTGCAGGAAGTATACTTGGAGATTCTATATCATACACCTCACTGAAAACATGTTCTTTCCTAATAAACAACTTCTAGCAATTGTTCCCACCCATTTTCTACATATACAGCAGGACCACCTCATTGTTAAAAAATACAGTAAGATACAAAAACAAATCCCCAATATCAACATATTATCAAATAAACCCTTCAACAGTGACAAACAACTGATACATGCCAATAATATTTTGTCACAGGTAACAGGAAAAGCACCATGAGCATAGTGCATGAGCATAGTGTGAGTTCTGAAGTCAAAATGAGAAAAGTAAACAAAATGGTGGATGTAATTCTCTCCAAAATAAAATCAGAAAAAGTGGACTATATTGTTAGAAAACTAATTGGCCAACACATATTCACTGCAACCTATCACAAAGAAGTACACATTTACAAAATGAATGCCAGCCAATTAGAAACACCAAAAACACATACAAAAGCCTGCCTAGCATCTCTAGTAGCCACGGCTATTCAACATGGCTACTCATGCATTTTCTACAAACTGAAAACCAAACAAAGTCAACCTTCAAAACTTGAAATAAGACAAGTGAACACCTGAGCACACAAATTAACACACACAGATAAAATTCTAACCTGTACCATCCACATAAAAATATGATTATTGTATCGAAAATGTATGGTCCAATAGACGTGGCTATAACAGTCTATCAGAACAACCACAGAAAAGGTGAAAAAGCATTGACTCACCCTAGCTTGTTATAGCCATGGTTTGACTATTATTACCCACAGCTAAGACACGTCCATGAATGCTTGATGTGCCATTTGCTGGTACATATAGGCAGCTGCACAGGGTACCACTTTTAACCACTGGTAGTAATGCTGTGCATCGAGTGGGTGCAAAATATTTGCGGTTAAACATGCCTGCCCATTGCTATGGTTAAGTGTGGTCCTCAAAAGACCAATAACTCCCATTTGTTGTATTTCCGCGGTTCACTCATATTAAAACCCTCTCGTAGCTGTCGATATCACATGTACATGACCACCGGACATGCCATTTGGTGGTTTATAGCCGTGTATGCATAAGGTGCTACTTTTAACCATGGGTAGCAATACCGCGCACCAGGTGGGTGCTGGGTAGCAGTGGTTAGTAGATTGTTTGCCATGTTCACACTGTGAGTTCTGGAATCTAAAGGATAACATTGCAGAAAAGTGTGGCTTTTATACTTTCAAAAATTAATACTACAAAAAGAGGGTTGTATACTAAAAAAAACGAATACAATGGATGACACATTTTCACCAAACCTATCACAGACAGCTACACAAATAACAACAACAAATTACAAACAAGCTCACTGAAATCCTTATTATCCTTGGCCAGTATCCCTTGTAGCTGTGCCTAAAACACGTTCACAAACACAAAACGTGCCATTTGCCAGAATATAGCTGCATCTGCACAAAGTGCCACTTTTACCCACGGTAGCAACGCTAATAGTTGCGGGTAAACAATCCAGCCGTTGCCATTGCTAGGCACGATCCTCAATAAAGCAATCACTCCCCTTTTTTATAGCCGTGGCTATGAAGATTCTTTAACAATAAAAAAATTCTGGAATATAAATGATAAAAGAGACAGTAGTGATAAAATGGTACTTAGAAGGCATAAATACAATACATGACTGTTCATGGAGTTATTTAAAGTGGATGATGATAAAGAAGTTTCAGCTTTCATGAGAGACTACAATCAATTATGGATTTCAAACAACAACATACAGTTCAAAATGCTCAATTTTTATTGACCTGTTGGAGTACCCCTAACCGATGAAGGAAATGCATTGTTCCTTCATAACATCAAAACAGTACTCCAAATGTGCTACAATACTACATTCAGTGTACCCCAAAACAGTCCTTTTAAGGACTACTAAACACATATAAATAAACAAATCAAATACAATAAAATAATATCCCAAATTTCTTTTTCAGTGTAACCGTGGCTAGAGTTCATTGACTTTTTTTATAGACAGAGTTACTCATTGATAGTTAAAGGGGGACACTTGCATCGGGTTTTATACAAAATGACACAAGACATAGAAGCATGGATGGGAATACACAGGCTAAAATACAGTAGATGGGACATCTAAAACTAGAGTAGGGTGCCTCCATTTTCTATTGATCTTTTAAAACAATGTTCTTTTTTTCTCCACAGTATCACAAGTAAGAAAGTCTGAGAACACACAGCCAAAACAGATAAGACTCCCAAATACCTGCCTACCATGGCCTTTAGCTATGACCTTTAGCTATGGCTAGTGATTGTTCACCCCCAACATCACTATACCTATAAAGATAACTTAGAAATAAAACACAAACACCCCAACATCCATAGCCATGGGCACTGAACTACTCATACCAGCAACTATGTTTTCTTGTATAGCCCTGAATATCAGAAAAGCGGCTGAAATAAAATGCATTCCTGCCACCCCCAGGCCTTCACCTCATCTGTGCCAGCTCTCCACACTACCCAGATGGCCTCCTCACCTCCCCTGCCCTCTCCCTTTCCCTCCACAACACACACTGTTTCTGTGATGGATTTTGCTTTTAGATGTCGGCTATTCAAGGATATTGCTGTGGCTACAGATAGCTTTGTGTTGCAAACTCTTTCCCTGGACCTCCTAAACTCCCAAATTTCACCTGGTGTCCTCCAGCACTTCCCCACAACTAGACTAAAGTCAATTATTTTAACATGCAGATAGCGTTTTAACTACTTTTCATTTCCCGTTATCCTCGGCTATAGTCACTGTTATCTATGCATTAAGTGAAAACCAAGATAGCAGTTGTTTCAAATCTAAAAACACCTGGTTTTGGGTAAATCCCTGAGATATGGCTATCTATTTTTGAGAAGGGGCACCTTTTTCTCCATCAAACATGCTTACCAACATGGGCAGTCTCCAAATCCATTGCTGGTCCCTTGTGATCATGCCATGACCCGAACAATCTGGCCACTGCCCATGGCCAGAGGCTATACCTCAGTCACCAAAGGTATATCACTATGATTTGCTTTTTGTACCTACATTATGGCACCTGTCAAAAGATAAAACATGGACACACGTGCAAAACCATGCTTTTGGGTCCTTGCCAATGCTCCTTACACAAGCTACAATTTGCAAAACATGAAGCTTTGCCATTAATTTAAATGGATGATTGTCATTTGGGCATTTATCTCAGCAACCATGTTATACTACCTCCATTTTCATGCAATTTGTTTTGAAAATTTCCAAGTGATTTAGTTGAAATAATATTCATCTACCTGTGACTTAGGGAACTGAATGATAGGCTAAAGTTGTTCCTGTCTTGCTGAACATGAATTTGAAAAATTAGGAATGGGGGAGTAAATTATATGTTCCTAACAATTATGCTTTTTGTAAAAATGGCGATAAATGTCAAGCATGGTAGATACCGGGATGTTGTTATATTAAATTCCCCATGACTAGCAGAAGTGGAATATATATATATATATTCAGTGAAAAAACTTTGTTAAAGGGACGTTATGGTTAAGTTGCGCTACTAAAAACCTATGAAATGCAGTGAAAAAACTTTGTCAAAGGGACGTTATGGTTCCAAGTAAAACCGAAAAACCCTGGAAATTCGCCAGTTATGCTAAGCTAAGCAACCATAACTCGCACCACCACCGTGCACTGCTAAGACTAACACCCAGGACATCAAAGATGACATCACAAATGTCATTGATGACATCACTGATGACATCACATGTCTGGCTCACTCTTTTTTCTTTTGCTGACATTTCTAGGCCACATGGTTTTCTTCAGTCACAATCAGAAACTAAACATTTTATTTTATTTGTAGATGTATCCTTCAAGTAGGTTCTTACAGTAATTCCCTTAGAGTCCAGTCACATCATATGAAACATATACATACGGGAAGACACAGGCTTGAAAGACAGCAATCCTTTTTGTGCATAAAGATAATCAATAGACTTATGAGCACTTTCTGGTAGTTCTGTTTTTTTTATGGCTGTACTTTCCTGTATATGGTCATATTTGTATACATTGTACTCACACTACTTTCCTTAGGGTCCAATCACATCAAGTGATACATATACCTAGGGTAAATAGCAGCTTTGAAACAGAGCAATCATTTATTTGTATGAAAATAATCAGTTAAATTATGAATTGTTTCTGCTACTACTTGTGCTTTTTTGCTAACTTCAAATTCCCTGTATGTACCCATATTGGTATTTGTTCTTGTGTCTTTGTGTTTTGTCTATAGTAATGCAATTATGTAATACATGTGTTTAATTAGCTACTTATTACATATTTCACAGTACACAAAAATCTAATAGGAAAACAATTATCATTTCATTATTCAACATATTAACATTACGAATATTATACCTTCATCTTGTACACTGCACACCATGTTATGTTTCTGTATGAGTAGCTTAGTATACTAGATAGAACCCCATAATAGAATGCTATTCATATCAATGCATCGTTCAATGCACTAATTAGGGTATGATATTTATTGCAATGATCCTTGACACTTGTTTCGCAACATTATAATAAGAATCCCTTGTACACATATTTCATGAAAAGTACATACACTCGTGATGTCATCAGTGATGTCATCAATAACATTTGTGATGTCATCTTTGATGTCCTGGGTGTTAGTCTTAGCAGTGCACAGTGGTGGCGCCAGTTATGGTTGCTTAGCTTACCATAACTGGCGAATTTCAAGGGTTTTTCGGTTTTACTTGGAACCATAACGTCCCTTTGACAAAGTTTTTTCACTGAATTTCATAGGTTTTTAGTAGCGCAACTTAACCATAACGTCCCTTTAACAAAGTGTTTTCACTGAATTTCATAGGTTTTTAGTAGCGCAACTTAACCATAACGTCCCTTTAACAAAGTTTTTTCATTGAATGTCATAGGTTTTTATTAGTGCAACTTAACCATAACGTCCCTGTAACATTTTTTTAAACTAAATTTTAAAGGTTTTTATAAGTGCAACGTCACCATAACATCCTTTTCAATAGATGAAGACCACTAACATCTTATGTCCTCAAAGTGGGAACGCCAAGTGGTAAAAAAAACAAAAAAAAAAAACAAAAAGATTTTCTTTTACCAAGATGGCCATCATGGAAAGTGAAGGTGGGGTGTATAAAGAACACAACAGGGCATGAGCGGGGGGTGGGGGGAACAGGGGAGACCCGTGGGCATGAGCGGGGGCTGGGGAGAACAGGATACAGACACGGGGCATGAGCGGGGGGGTGGGGAGAACAGGAGACAGACATGGGGCATGAGCAGGGGATGGGGGAACAGGAGACAGATACGGGGCATGAGCGGGGGTGGGGAGAACAGGAGACAGACACGGGGCATGAGCGGGTGGTGGGGGGCAACAGGAGACAGACACGGGGCATAAGCAGGGGGTGGGGTGCAACAGGAGAGAGACACGGGGCATGAGTGCAGATCGGGGGGTACAGGAGACAGACACGGGGCATGAGCGGGGTGGTGGGGCAACAGGAGAGAGACACGGGGCATGAGCAGGGGGTGGGGGCAACAGGAGACAGACACGGGGCATGAGCGGGGGATGGGGGAACAGAAGACAGACACGGGGCATGAGCGGGGTGGTGGGGCAACAGGAGAGAGACACGGGGCATGAGCAGGGGGTGGGGGTACAGGAGACAGACACGGGGCATGAGCAGAGGGTGGGGGGCAACAGGAGAGAGACACGGGGCATGAGCGGGGGTGGGGGGTACAGGAGAGGAGACAGACACGGGCATGAGCGGGGGGTGGGGGGCAACAGGAGAGAGACACGGGGCATGAGCTGGTGGGGGAACAGGAGACAGACACGGGGCATGAGCAGGGGGCAACAGGAGAGAGACACGGGCATGAGCCGGTGGGGTGAACAGGAGACAGACACGGGGCATGAGCGGGGGGTGGGGGGTACAGGAGGCAGACACGGGGCATGAGCGGGTGGTGGGGGGGTACAGGAGACAGACACAGGGCATGAGCTGGGTCTGGGGGGCAACAGGAGACAGACACGGGGCATGAGTGGGGGGTGGGGGGGCAATATCTCCAACTATAATATATTATGGCAGTAACTAGTAAATCACAAAGTTTTTGGCACATAACTACATTTTTGCCATGAAAACAAATAGGGATTGCAAATGAAAATTGCATATATCTGCTCCAGACTCCTAAACCAATGCTTGGAGAGAAGCTGGGTTTGGGGGTAGAGAGAAGGGTAACTGTCCAATCCTGGTTGCGTCGCCCGATTTTGATATCTTGTTGGTGTCATCACTGGCATATAAAGTGGATGCATTATGAGGAAAGGGAAAGGGGGAGCTTCTGAATATGACCATCTGAATGCCACAAGGAAACAAGAGAAGGAAGAAATTACTGAGATTGTATCTGGGTGGCGCTGTCTATTACTGGGAAGGCCGAAAAAGCTGACTGGGTCCTATGGTGAAGAGCTGGGGACCATTCTTGTGAGTGGAGTGACTTGACCCTGCCCTGTTTTGCAAGAGGGTCCTGAAATGCAGCTGTCTTTCCTGAACTTTAAACAGAGGCTTTCAATTTGAGTAGAATTGGGCCATTTGTAACCAAAGGTTGGTGAATTTGCTTGCCTTGAATCCTTTCCCCTTATAGTGGGTGGGGATGGTAAAACTGTCTAGATCCCTAACCTATTTAACTAAAATTATTCATTTGATTAATTTTCATTGGCAGAACACAGCAGGGTGATTTTTGTTAACATTCAATATTAACAAAGTTAATTCCCAGTGTGCGCTGAAAACTATAGATTGTAATTTAATTGGGTAATCATATAGGTCCAGATTCACCAACACAGGACTTTAAGTGGAGGGGGACTGAAAATCCCAAATTCTTAAATCATCCCAATTTTTGCTGTCCAACTTCCCTAACTCAGACCTTTCAGTGAAAGGGTTCTGAAAACAAACCGCTAAATCACCCTGGTTTATTTTAAACTAAAAGTGTGGGTGAAATTATAATTGCCATATGCATTTCTACCAATCTATAAACCAAACTGCTAGCCTTTTAAGTGTGCAGGAAAATCAAAATTGCATAGCACTGCATATGTATGTTGCTTTTCTTCAGTTTGATTATTTCTTGAAGTGAAATCTGCATAAAGTAAAGTATTGTGATTTGTGTTTTTCCAACCAACGTGCATGATTTATTTGTGTATCAACAAGTTTAATTGTGAACCACAAAGAAGGATGTATTTGCCATTTCAGAGTGATCTCTATTACCTATCTTCCAAACAAATACAAATATATTTCCTTTACCCCAGCCTGGTTCTTGGCTCACTGTGGGTACAGGGAGGGAGATTTGTGTGATTATATATGAGTCTTCAGTAAGGCCAGCGCTAAAAATGTAAGTAGGTATTTCAGGGCTCCATGATTGGGGTGGGAAGGATCTCTACATGTTAAGTTTGGTCTCAATATAACGCGACAATACTGGAAGATATTGTGGGTTTATTTTGTCCCGTAGAACAGTCAGACCAAAGTAGTCATAAAGATGCTACATCACAGACTACTTGTATTAGTGGCTGGAGCGATGGTAACATTATTGGTCAACATCTTTATGATGATTATGATGCGGGACTGATAGTGTCCTGTGAATGCAAGTTGTATCCCTAATTGATAAAGATCCACTGCTAAATAGGCAGGCGTTGCTAAGGTTACTTTAGGGTAACACTTAAAGTAATTACCACAGAAGACATACAAACAGTGGATCAAGTTTAGGAATAGAGACAGCCAACGTTGAATATATGGTTTAATTAAGATTGGATATTTGAATGTATACTACATTTCGAAGATGTTCTCTTTAAGAGAGGATATCAATGTCATGTGTTAAAGTTACCTAAGGAGAAATTTGGTAGATTTGAGTTGATGAACAATATTGCTAATAGGCTTGATTGTCAGACTCAATGTGAGTGGAACAGGAGGGGTAGAAGTAGACAAGGGGCTGACAGGAGTTGGAGTGATAACTTGGACAAGACGATGCATATAGACATGACGATTAATAAGAAGGATGTAGAAAATCAGAAGTTGGATGGTTATTGGCAGTGGTTACCCAAGATTTATCAAGGGTATTTTTTTAAATTGGTCTTGATGAGGTGGTAATGTTGGATATGTGGAATACAAGATATTATTCCCACCTCTCTGATCAGGATGGCCTGTTAGAGTATGCTGATATTTTTGGTATTTGGTATTCTGATGCTACTGCACACATGGCTGGTCGATTCAATCAAGATTGATGGGAGGTCCACCATCCAGTCCCCTGCAGTAAAAGGCCATAAAGGATGGCCAAAAGGTGGCCTTCTGGTATCTGTGAGGCATCCATGGACTATTAATACCATCTGAAAGTGTAATTGTACCTTTCATATCCATGAGGCAAAAGGATAGGCTGGAATGGTTAATTTTAAACATTTATGATTCACTGGATGCAAGATGACATGCATCTAACAGGAAAGTGCACAATAGATTGTTGACAGAGGTGAGTGATAGCACTCCCGTGTTTGTGGCAGAGGATTTTAATGCTGAAATTCCATCAAGGTTGGATAATTTTGAAGACAGTAGATGGTCTGAACCTATTCCTGATTCACATAGTAACCGTAAAGGTATTGCCTGGGCTAAAACCATCTACACACACAAACTTGTAATCTTAAATGGACATTGTGATGGAGATAGGCATAAAGCGTAAACATGTTTGAATGGGAAAAGTGCAAGCACCATAGACTACATCTTTGTAAACACTGCATCCCCACCTTTAGTCAAAGGCCAGGTAGGGAAGAAAGTGAACACTTGCCACTGTGTGTCTTGTGAAAACAGCAAGTTTATAGGTGTAGTTTATGATAAGAATGCTGATACATATATATGACTGAATCGAATTGGATCACATTTGGCGAGACTGGAAGCAGCCTATACTAGGGACAAAAATGTACTTAAAACTTTTATTGCAAATCTATCTGGTAGACAGGGAATTCATCAGTTACACATTTTGAGCCCATGATAGAATTAAATGAATGATGGTGTATCAGGTAAGAGACAATATAAGACCATTGAGGAGAGATGCAACCTCAATCTACAGAGGTATGGTAGCTATGATTATGAAATACAGATGGCTAACCAGCAGCTGCATCATGTACTTAAATGCACCCTAAGAGTCATCCATAATGACTGTGGTGGGAGAGCCCTAGCTGCTGAAATTAAAACCTTAAAACATAATTTTATAAAGGGGTTGGGGAATTATAGAAATAAGCAAGATAGGGATAGATGAAGCAAGTGGATCTCTGTATCATGCATAATGATACCAGGACCATGTGGGACATAATCAATGGTTTGAAAAAAAAGTGCCTTGCCACCTATTAGTATAGATGGGGGTGAGAGGATGAAGTTTGTCTCTTTCAAATTGTGGTTGACAATTATACTAGGAACCAATGCTGTGGTAATTTGGAGATGTAAGATAAGTGTAGACAGTACAGTGAAACTGATAAGGAATCTAAAAACATCACAGTACCAGATGGGACCTGCAATGTCCTGATAAAGCATAATCCAGTATTATGGGCCACGCCTCTGTATAGTTTGTTTGACTGTATTGGCAGGAAAACACAATTCTGCCGGTGTTTAAAAAGAGCTTTTGGAGCGTCCATGGTAACTATCGCTTTATGGCGATGTTGGACATTCCTGCTAAACTGTTTGTACACATGCTTTTCGACGACTTAAGAGCATGGATCGAGACATGAAATGTCTTACTCAGCAACCAAACAGTATTTCATAAACAGTCAAATATGGTACACAACTTAATCACCCTGGTGCCACTAGTAGAATGTGCTTGGCATATATGGAAATTGCCAGTGTACTGTGTCTTCATAGATTTCAGTGCTGCTTTTGATACTATCATTAGGAGTCGGCTGTGGCAAAACCGTGACCCATGGCATATACCATCTGGTCTGTTGTCTATGATTAAACATTTGTACGCAGTGACTAAAGTGAGAATATGGGTAGATGGGCGGTTTCAGGTTCCCAATTGGATATCTACTAAGAGAGGAATAAAACAGGGGTGTATCTTGGCCCCAAACCTCTTTAAGTTGGCGTGGCTAATTTGATTGAAGTGTTATCTACCCTGGCAGCATGTCACATCAAATATGGTGAGCTGAAAGGGGGATGGATGGGATATGATGACAATCTTCTGCTTCTTGACTACACCCCCTATGACTTGCAAACCCAATTAGAGGCTTTGGGCTATTATGCCCTGGAAAATGGATTAAGTATTAACACTGATGAATCCAAAATTATGTTTTTAACCCTGGCCGAAAAATCTAAACGGAAATATGTGCAGCCGTTAAACAACATACAGCTCGAACAGGTATCTGTCTACAAATATCTAGGAATATTGATGGATGAAAAATTCTATTGGACTCAACATTGTATTTATGTGAAAAAAAGACAATGCAGCAAGTCTATACTATCAGTAAGTTTGTTGGAAAACAAGGTGACTTCTCACTCAAGACTATTCTTTTGCTGTAAAAATCCAAGTTTTTGTCTAGCTTGCTTTAGGGTGCAGAAATATGGGATGCTAAAGTTAAAAAAGCTATGGAAATGCTGTAAGGTAAAATGTTAAGGCTGTTGTTTAGACTTCCAAATACTATGCTGTTGTGTTTTCTCCAGCTAGAATTTAATTTAATGGGGTTGCCTACTGTTGTGATATACAAAAGTGTAATGTGCTGTGAAACCATGCTGGAGTTGGAAGAAAAATTAAATACAGGGCAACTGTTTCATAATTTCCTATTTTGACAAGAACAAGAACAATGTGGCTACTTAGGAAGATTGTTTTTCACATATGTAGACTTGTTTTCGCAAGTTAGGCAATCTTCTGAAGTTGCCAATGCTAAAAGTTGAAAACGCTAGTAAAAAAAATGTATTGAGTGATCTTGACAGAGAATACTCTGATAGTTAGTCTAATCTTAACTCTGGGAGTTGTGTGCAATATATGTTGAGATAAGCAGTGTTTCCGAAATATATAAAATCTTACCCTATACAGTGTCTCAATACCTAAAAATGAAATTCAACATTGCCCGTTCACTTGAAATTGACAATGCTAAATTGCTAATACTTTGAAATTAACAGCTATGTAGATTGTGTGGTGAGACCTGTGTAGAAACAATTGCGCACCTCCTACTAGGATGTATGAGTCTGACATCATTATGGTTATAGCATTGAAGTATATATGGTCATGTGGTAATTTCTATAGACCTGAGGTTTCATGGGATCTTTTTATGGAGACTAATGAATTAAATTGTATATATTTTCTGGGGACATTTTATAATGTGGTTATGCACATTTTAGATGATCTATCTGAGGGTAATCTGTGTTAATGCTGTTTTATGGATGTTATATATTATCTCTTGTGTGATGATAATGTTGATGATATATACAAAGTCAATTTTTGTCTGTAAGAATATTATAAAATACATATTAAAGCATTAAAAAAATGTTATCTGAAGATGAGGACCTGCTTGGGACATTCCTGACTTTGTTGCATCTTATCCTAAAAGGCAGAATAAGGCTGCCTTGGATGTTGCACGTTTATGGTTCCGCATACATTTTAGGGCATGCACAAGTAGATTAAAGGGTCATGTCCCAGCTAAACCAACCTTTGCTGTATGTACTAGATCCACTCACATTGATCCCATCATGTTTAATATGAAAGCATGGCATATTGTTTAGGATTTTTAGGTTATTCCCATATGTGAAAGCAATTACCGCCGCCTGGTAGCAACCTTAATAAATTATAACCTTACGCAGTTTGTATCTGAGGACAATCTGCCTTGCACGGATGTTACTGTATATGGACAATCAAGATGATCCATGAAATGGGTAAATAGAGATACAATTTCCTTAATACAAAAACAACAAAAAAAAGCTTTTTACGCACTACCTAAAGTGCACACAAATAAAACCCAACAGCAGGCAGACCTATCGTCTCTGGTATAGGGTCAATTTTGGAACCCCTGTCCCAATTTGTTGACTATTTTTTAAAACTTGAAGTTGGGAAAAATAAGTACTATCTCAAGGACACTACAGCTGTTCTCCATTTGATAAAGGAGAGACCATTCAACCAGGAGTCCCAATTACTGGTAATATTAGATATCGAATCATTATATACATGTACCACAGGGGGCAACACTACAAGTGGTGGAAAAGGCATTGGGCCTCATTCCGAGTATGGCGGTAAGGGATAGCGGCCACCGCTAACGAGAGCGGTGGCGGTAATCCCTTACCGCCATACTCCGAGTTCCCTTAGCGCCATGGTGCTTTTAACACCTGCTTTTAGCAGGCGTTAAATACCATGGCGCTAAGGGACCTTGATGTTAATTACGCCACCGTAATTTACGGTGGCGTAATTGACGCCTTCCCCACTCCCATTATGCCCTATGGGGCAGGAATGGGAATGGGGAAGGGTAAATGGGGATTGGGGAATTACCGCCCCGCCAACCTTGGAATGGGGCGGTAATTCCGCCAACCACCAAGGCGCTGCCGGTCCGGGTACGGCGTCAACCAAGGCGTTAATAGCGCCATTGGTTAGCGCCGTACTCGGAATGAGGCCCATTGACTAACAAGACGCCCGCAATGGACATACCAATTTCCATTGAGATGCAGCTGGCAGAAATTGCACTGACCAAAAATGTCTACCTGAATGAGGACTAATTTTTCCAAAAAACATCAGGAACTGCGATGGGCGCCATGTTTGCACCGAGTCTGGCAAACTTAAATGTGGCAGAATTTGAGGACCAAGTAATTTACTTTACAGAATACCCCTGGACCACAAAATAGAGATGTGGTGAAGATGCATTGATGACATCCTCATGGTGTTCAATGGTACAGAAGAGGACTTGAAGAAGTTCATGGGATGGCTCAACGAACAGAATAGATTCCTCACCTTCTCTGAAACCCATAGCCAGAATTCCATACACTTTCTAGACTTACACCTGCAAATCGGAGATGTAAGAATCATAAGCAAGGTCTTTAACAAACCTACAGACCGGAATTCGCTGCTACGATATGAGAGCTACCACCCACCAAGCTTAAGGAAAAACCTACTGTTTGGACAGTTTCTGCGATACCGCAGAGACTGCTCCAGTACAGCCGAATATGAAAACCAGGCTATTACCCTAGCAACCAAATTGTCAGCGTGTGGCTACACCATTAAACAGGCCAGAAAAAGAGCCAAAAACATCCCGCGAGACAACACCCTAGAACAGGACAAAAGGAGCAATGCTAAAGAAGATATAATCACAGCAGTACTTAGCTATTCCCCAATGGCAAACTGAATCATGAAAAAGATCCTGAAGCTCTGGCCAATTTTGAACATGGGAGATGCAACTTTAGAAACACCCAGATTTGTGATTAAAAGGAGACAGAACTTGCGAGATGCACTCATACACACATACAAAGACCCAAAGCCGAAACAGCAACCAATCTATGGAATCAAGCACCAACAACCGGACACACACCATGTGGACAGTGCAGCTCATGCTCAAGTACGAGTAGGAGCTTAACAATTGACATCGGTTGGCACTTTCCATGGACACAAAGGACACTAACCAATTGCAATAGCAGCAATGTTATATATCTGATATGTGGCATGACTAAACGGCCAATAAAATCTAGGCTGACAGAACACAGATCCTGCATCCGTCCAAAAAACTGACAGCTCCCATGGTTGAACATTTTGTAGCACTAAAGAATGGACCCACGAGTTTCACCTGGAATATAATCGACAAACTAAATACCCCCAGGAGGGGAGGGAACATGCACAATCTCCTGGGCAGACGAGAACAACTGTGGATTTTCTATCTAAAAATGGACCAGTCTGGACTCAACGATCAGACAAATTGGTAAATGCCAGCCACATTATGAATAACATCAGGTAGTGCTGGCATGCCCTTCACTGTTTTTCCATCAGCTGTGTCTTTACGTCCCCCCTTACATAGCTGAACAACTGAGACACAAGAATACATTGAAGTGGCTTATGAATTGCCAGCCTACAGCTGGTCCACGTTTCAATGCATTCTAATCTCTAATAACTACTTCCATGTATACCTCGGAACTCTTTCCCATGTATACTTCGGATTTGCAAGAATCACCAAAACCGCAGCCAAAATCTTTATTGCCAAGAAGTGTCTTGCCAAACTATGTTCACTTATGAGATTGTGCACATGTAATTCTCCTTCAATATATGAATTGGCTTTAATACATTAATACTTTAATACAAACATTTTTAAATTTTTGACAACCAGGTTCCCAACTAAGGGTCTTTGCAATCCACTCATTCTCTGACTTTTCTTGTCTATCTCTTGGAACTTTTCTCGCATTAACAGCATTGGTGCAAACATATGCAGCATTGCACTACCTCACTTACCCAACACCCCCCCCAAAAAATAGCATCTATAGATACGGGTGCATAACACTCCAAGATGGAGCTATTGCAATCAACGTCCCGTGCCGAGGCTTCTTGTAAGTCCGTCTTCTATGTTTAACGTTGGTTGTCACAATGCGCATGCGCGAATTCGCGCACTTACGAATGGTAACATCAGACTCTCACATTGAATGCAGAAACCTGAACGAGACGCCATGATCACTTATTCCTGATACATCAGGTAAGTCGCAGTGCCATGCCCTGGCACAGGTTGCTGCGCACAAAAGCAAATGGGTTTTCTGAAAAATGTATCGTATAGACAGTCCCAACTGGAGTGTTTTACAGAAAAGAATGTACTAGATATTTTAATAATCTGTGATGCAAATCCTAAGAAGTCCCTTCTTCTTTGTTAAAAAAAACCTAGCTACGATTGACAATATGCATTCTTGCAGGGTACACGGAAATGCTGTACACTAAGAGACATCCGAGTGGTGTAAACAGTCACCTAATTCACCCTTTCCAGACTAAGTGCTAAGCCGAAGGGTAAGAAATGTTACTAATCAGGCACAATACCGTGCGCATGCAAAATCAATAGTGAAACAGAGGTTTTAAAATATAAAACATGTGTTTTCTCCCTCGTGCCCCCTCTTATGTATCCTTCACAGGTGGGGCTTTGTGTAGAGAGAGCTGTAACTCTCACAGAGATATTGTTGTGACAACACCTATAAAACATGTTGTGGCCCAGAAGAAAGTGGGTTAACCATCATCTCCACTGAAACCGGTAGGCCAGATGTGGCCCCTCTCTTTCTGAAAAAAGCATATATAAAGAGAAGGGGGTAACACATCGAACTAATTGTGCATTATTTAGCTAAAAAAACACCCAGATAGGGTGATGAACACAATTGTGTTTAGAACAATTGTGCAGTCACAAACAAGTCGATTAGAAAGGATATTTTTCCTATTCTCCTTTCTTTTAAAAAAATGCCCAAGTTTGGGGTCTTAAATAAATCACAAACTTTGTCTTGGAAATAATAAATATGTTTTTAAATTTCTAAGTGTGACAATACTGTGCAGAGAAAAAGAATACAGACGAAATTTCATCAGCAATGTATTTGCCACACATATTGCTAAGTTTGTGAAGAAACTATTGATGATTAGCGTGAGATAGGGCCAGTTTCCCTCTCTATCCCCTAACCCTAGATAAGAGGCTCATCAGCGCAACCTAGGGATAGTAACATCACAAGGGTTTAGGAAGAAATGTTGGAGGGCAAGTTAGTTGTAGGCTACACGGTTGGTAGAAATATATGAATAACTCTCCAAATTGGTAATAACCTGTGACTTCCATTGTGTGATATAAATATAGATCTCAACATTATATTGCCACAACTATATGTAGAGCTACAAGAACATCTGGAGTTGGGGATTACGACAACAGCGGACTCTTGGATATTGCAGGATGTTTCAGGTGATAGTACCAAGATCATGGCATTTGTTACTAAACCTAGCAATGTGGTTTGGGAATTAAATATTAAAATAAATCCCTGTTAGGATAATGAATGAAGGCAGGCAAAAAACACCTGGTAGCCAGTGTCAAAAATGTAAATAGTGTAGGAAGAGATGAACTGTGCCAAGCTAGGCTTTCATATACAAACATTGTATGCAATAAGAAAAGGTACCATGCTGAGCAAACTTGGGATAACATCCTTGAAACAATACACTCTGAAGATCTTGTTAAATTCTAGAAATGAATGGTGACAGCCAAACAAAATGCAGTAACCCAGGGGAATATTCCAGAAAGCATATGTTACACATACTTCAGTGAACTTTATACTGAAACAAGATATTTTCAATCTTGGAAATGTATGTTACATACCTTGAATTGCCAGCTTTTATGCTACTGATTTTTATACTTAAAGCGGTGATGGAGGCCATAGTAACCCACATACTTTGCAAAGCCGGTGGACCTGACAAGATCCCTGGTGATCTGTTGAAATCTGAATTGAACATCTGGGCACCTTATCAGCTACAAATCTTCAATGCAATAGCAACATTTAATATGGCACCTAAATCGTCATCCTCTGATGAAATTGTCCCCTTGAATAAAAAGGTAGGACGTGAATCCCCTACCAATTATTGACCAAGTTGACTTCTTGACTCCTCTTGAAAATTCTTTGCTACAGTTGTCCTTTTACTTTATTTGTGCATTGCTCACCGTATTGCATGTGTGCTTTTGGCCTTCCAAGATGGCCGGGCTATTTCACCTTGCTTTTTTGGTGTGTGGCCTGGCCTGACTCCCTCTCCCAATGTTTGGCCTGCCACGATAAGCCAATCAGCTGAACCGGGAGGTGGGAGCTGGCACCAGACCACAAAGGCCCATACAAAGGCCCCTGTCAGCTACCTGTCCGCTACAGGTACAATACCCACTATCCCTGTTCTCCTTTGATATGTGTTTCCCTCCCCCTTCTCATGCCATGTCCTTCTTCCTCCTCCCCCTTTCTCCTAGCTTGATAGTACCCTTCTGACGCTCTGCATCTGTGTGGTGCTGCCGCTCTTCAACATGGGGTAGGCACCATATATATGACTATTGCTGGACTTTTTGCATCTGTGTGTTGCTGTCGCCCTGCAACATGAGGGTTCGGCTCAATGGATTTGATTATCTTGTATTTCTCATTTGCACTTTGCGTATGTTGTATTACCGTTACACATTCTATGATGTTGTAACTCGCCTCTTACGCTTCTTTGTCTGTAACCTGAAGCACTGAAACTAACCTACCAAGCTAAAGAGCCTAGGTACCTTAGGGTTTTGCATGCTATACAAATAAACAAACAAACAACAAACACACAACAAACATGGTCAAATGAAGTATGCATTATGGCATGTTAAATAAGCCAATATTCCATTAATGTGTCTTTGCAAGGTTGCTATAACAAGATTTTTTTAGTATTATCATTAACTGTTGCTATAATTGTAAAATTGTATTTATGCAATTGTTTCTGTTCTGTTTTACTTGTTAGGAAGATATTGCAGAACATATTTTATAATGAACTAATGCTATATATGGATATTGGTGGGATTTAAAACTATGACATGTTTGTAATAATATATATTGTAAGTTGCTACATTTCTGTTGTTACCTTGTGCAATGTAATGGCTTACGGTCTGAAAACTGAAAATGCACATGGTGTGCTCATCAATTTGACATTCTCCTACTTAATATAAATTCAGTGTGCATTCTCAGTGCTTGGGTTATCTCCAAAGCCTACAAAATGGAAATTGTAAATGTGGTCCTTAGTGATTTGACCGTCTCGTATGCCTAATAAATGCATGTGGAATTGCCAGAGGTTTGGCCCTCTGTCACCTATTTAATGCACAAGGAACTATTAGGTCTTCGGCTGTCTATTGCACCGACCAAATGGTATGGAGAGATGTGGCTTTCTTCTCTGCCTACCAAATGCATATGCATAGCTTTTGCCTTCTCCTTCACCTACTAAATGCACAATGTATTTTGAGTGCTTTGGACTTATCATATACCAACTAAATGTATGTGGGCTTCACAGTATTTTGGCATTGTACTCGGCCTGCTTAATTTGCATGTGTTTTTCAGTAATTTGACTTCTCTTCCGCCAGCCTAGATGCATTTGGAATTCTCATAGCTTGCCATTCTCCTGCACAAACTAAATACACTTGTTCACAGCGTTTTCATCCTTCTTCTCTACATACTAACTAACACATGTGACGTTCTCAGTGCTTTGCCTTCTACTCCACAAAACAAATGCTCCAGAGGTGTGGGTGTTCATTTTACCTTCTACTAAATTCACTGTGGGTTCTTACTACTTTTTCCATGAATTATGCCCACCAAATGTATGTAGGGTTATCATTGCTGAGGCCTTCTCCACTGACTGCTAAATGGAAGTGTGGTTCTCAGTGCTCTGGCCTTCTCTTCCACCCACATCGGGTTTTCAGTGGATTGACCTTCTTCCATGCCTGTGGAATTCAAAGTGGAGTCTCAGTCATTTAGCCATCTCCATCTCTACTCAATGTGCATGGGTTTCCTGTATTTTGGCCTTCTCATGTGTGAATGAAATAAAATACATTCAGGGATCTCAGTGCTTTTTTCTCATCCTATCCCCACACAATACAAGAGATGCTCCCCATTGTTGGCCTTCTCAATGCTTTCACCTTCTCAGTCTAATTTGGAGTACTCACTACTTTTCATTCTCTGCCAACTATCAAATGCACTTTTTGATCCAGTTAATCTAAGTGCTTTGGCCTTCACCTATGCATACTACATGCATGTTTGTTTCTCAGTGCTTTGGTTTTCTCCTCATACACAACAAGCATCTGGAGTATTCATTGATTTGGCCTTCTTTTCCTACTGAATTCCCTTTTGGTTTTCAGCGCTTCGCCATCTCCAAAGACTACCACTGTATATGTTTTTCTCAGTACTTATTTTATGCTCATTACAAGATTGTGGGATTTTCTTTGCTTAAGCTTTTTACTACACCTAGTAAATGTAGGTTGAAGTTTACAGTACTTTTCCTTCTTTTTCCACCATCGAATCAACGTGGGGTTCTCAGTTCTTTGACCAATTTTGTGGGGTTCTCAGTGTTGTGTCCTTCCCTTACACCTTCAATATGTATGTTTTCGAGATGCTATTTGTAAAGGTGGTGGTGCCATGACTCCAGTTTTCATAACAAATTCTGCTTGCTTTAGGGCTAACTGAAGTGGGTGCATAGTATCTTGTTTTGCTTACGCCTCACCTACTGGTGGGAACTGGCTTTTGAAGTGGGTAACGGCAATATTAAGGAGATGGCAAGGCGAGGAACATGCATTATTTTTTATATCCTGGGGAAGCTTCAACCTTAGACCTGATGTCAGTTACCACTACGCCATTCTCTAAACCAAGGGGAAGGAGCCAAAGTGCTAGCTACTTTATTTCCCTCCAGAGGTCAACTCTGGCCTCTTATAGTATGTGTCTTCCTTTCCTTATCCATATATACAAGTCAATTTTTATAAAACTGTATTGTACATCATGTATTATGCGTTCTCTGTATTTGTGTGTAAGGTATGTATTTAAATCATTTCACATGTTAACTAAGAAAAATAAATAAATCACCATATAGAGTTGGGACATGTTGTGGCTGTGTGTCAAGCTATTCTAGTGGTAGGCTCCATGGAATAGGGGGCTGTCTGTTCTTTGATAGGTCCTGTTGGTTCAATCACAGAGGTAATCCCTAGTGTTGGGCACCACATTTGATGGGCTACACAGCGGCGAGTGCCTCACTGTAGTTACAAGGATTGTGGTAGAGGAGGCCCAGATTTGTGAAGGCCTCAATATTGTCATTGGTTCCAGAGGCGAAAGTCCTCCTGTGATTAATTAATTCTTGGTCTCAAGGCCATGTGATGGGGATATCTGCAAGAGTTCTCAGTGGTCAAGTACAGGGTGGCCGTATTCAAGGTGATGAGGTTAGGTTCCCATGTTGCATTCTGTGATGTATGTCTCATGGTCACTAGCCCTTGTGTTTGGGAGTTCTCACGGTTTCCTGGTAATAGGGTTTGGAAATGGTTGATCTTGCAAGGAGTCATATTAGGTATTGAGGGGTGGAAATCTTTGTGTGGCGTTTGAATCATGAACACTAACCCTTATGGTGGGGAATTTCTCACTGATATGTAATGGCGAAGTACTGAAGTGGCTAAATTTACAGTGTTGAGAGTTTGTGCTCCCAGGGGTGGTAGCCTCCCCTTGGCAGTTGTTTCATGGGTAGTCCGCCTCCTGGGTTTGAGGTCTCGAAATTCAGTGTTGTTAAAATTTGAGATTGCAGAGTTGGAGATGTTGAAAACTTTTACTGGCTAATGCCAAGGGGAGCAGCATTCAATGTGGCCAAGTTCAGGATGGCTAAATTCCCAGGTAGCAATTTTCAGTCTTCACAGAATCCAAGTTTAAAGTGACTAGATTGAAAGGTCGCAAAGTGTCTGAATGCAGAGCAGTGGAAATCAAAGAGGCTAACTGTAAAGACAACACAGTTCCACGTGTCTATGCTCAGAGGTGGAATGTCCAGGGTGACAGCACTATGCAGTGGTACTTTTTGGGGTGGTGAGATTCAGATGTGGTGGAATGAATGTGGCCGGCGTGATAGGAGTAGATTGTGAGTGGTGAGATTCAGAGGTTTCAGAAATTCAAAGTGGTTGAATCCAAAGGTCTCTAGTTTCAGAGTGACTATATTCGGGCAGCAGATATTTAAGGTTGTTAATTTCAAAGAACAAGGTGGTTATATTCAACAGTGGCAAATTTAACGTGGCTACATTCAAATCAGTTGAGCATAAGGTGCTAGGGTCCAAAGAGGCAAATTCAAGATTAGGATATTTCAAATTGGCATTGGTTGAAGTGGCCTGATTCAAGAGCAGCCACGTTCAGAGTGTTAGGTTCAGCTGGTAAAGTTTGAGGCTGCGAGATTTAAGGTGTGATTTTAAGTGTCTGTGTTCCGAGTGCAAAGGTCAAATCAGCTAAATTTAAAGTGGCAAGTTTGAAAGTGTCAAAGTGGCTACGTTAAAAAAAGCAGCAAGATTCGAGGTGGCAATATCAAAGTAGAATGATTCGGAGCAGCACAATTCAAGGTGGTGAAACTGAAAGTGGCAAGATTCAGGGTATCACGATTTAAAATTGTAAAGTGGTTAGGTTCAAATAACGCAACATGTGAGGCTGCAGTGTTTAAGCAGCACGATTCGCAGCTACAAAATTAAAAATGGTAATATTGAAAGTGTCAACATTCGGAGTAGCTAGGTTCAAAAGCAGCAAAATTCAAAGTGTGAGGGTTAGGGGTGGTAAAACTCAAAGCGACCAACATTAAGAAGATTATAAGTTTCAACATTCATAAAACTCTAAGTTCGAAAGCAGCAAAATCAAATGTTGGGTTTTGCAGTGATAAAGTTCAATTTGGCAAAATTCAAGGTGGCTAAGTTTAGGAGTGATAGAATTCCAAGTGCCAGTGCTTTGGTCTTCTGGTCTATCTTCTAAATGCAGATGGGGTTCTCAGTACTTTGGACATCTCTGTCACCTACAGAATTCAAATGTTTTAGTTCAGTGCTTTATCCTTCTCAGATGCCTACTAAATGCATGTGAAATGTTCACTTCTTTGGTCTTTGCCTCTGCCTTTCACCTACTCCTCCAAAGTGCTTTGGCTTTCTACCATGCCCACTAAATATGCATAGTCTTCTCAAACCTTTGTCTCCCCCCACCTGATGACTGAAGAGCATGGGATTCTTAGTGCTTTCCCCTTCTCCTTTGCTTGCGAAATGCACCCCAGTTCTAAGAACGGTGTCCTTCTGCTCCCCCTAATAAAGGAACAGGCTGTTCTGAAAAACGTGGCCTTCCCTTCTACCTACTAAACTCAAGTGGGGTTCACAGAGCCAAGCGAATAGGAGTTCTCTGGATGCAAAGTGGTATGGTATCGTTTATTTATATAGCGCCTATACACAGGCAAGTGTTTCAAAGCACTCAAGGAGGGTGGGAACATGGAGAAAAAACAACAGTCGCTCAGAGTCCTTGAAATTCGGAGACGATAATAGTCTGCACAGGGAGAGCAAGTCGGTAAAAACACATTTAGCATTACATTGCTTTACATTTACAATACATTGCTTTACATTTTACAGCAAATAGGGCTGACGGCGATTCTTCAGTTTTCCCAGTGCAATTAAGGGGTGAAGACAAGGGAGAACAAACAGACGATCTTCAGGCGTGGGGGGTGCGGATTGTGCAAGTGCACAGGAGGTCACAGGGAGGGCAAAGATAAGTGCACCCGATCAATAGAGACTGGGTAAGTGCAGGTGGCTGGTGTTTTGCTTTGCTTTCCACCTACTACATGCAGTTGGGTGTCTCAGTGCTTGGACCCTCTCCTCTGCTTACAATACTTATGTAGGATTCTCTGTTCTTAGACATACATGCATACATAAAGGATAACTCTCGCATGCAATTGTTCTCCAAGATAGCTCTTTTCTTTCTTTCCATATAGCCAAAGAACACCTTACATACGCGCATATTGTCATTTACCAAGCTTCGATAAGTATCGTTCTGTGTGAAAATAATTATTGTGAAGATAAAGTAGTAATGTACTACCATGCTACATGATGTTTAGTATGCCGGAGTTGAATATGTGTGTCTCTATAGGTGAAAATCACAGTTTTGGTGTTTGCTCATTACAATAAAATGCTTATATCCCTAAGAAATTAGTCACCCGTGAAAATGAGTGATTTAAGGTCATACAGCTTCAAGCAATTAACTGGAAATTAAATCTGTGTTGGCAGATATTGATCTGCTGCCTTGTAATGCATGTTAATGCAAATGCTGCAGTTTTGTTCACTGTGCAGCACGGCGGCTCTGCTAATATGAAATGGCGAACTACCAGCACACTAGAATGTCTGCCAAGAAAAGTCTGCTACACACCTCTTAAATGAAGAGCTCAAGGGATTACCTAACGTCACTTTAAATCTTTTAATGTGACATGATGTATAAATCAATATGTTTTCCTTGCAGCAACATTATGCATTGCCCATTCACTGCATTGTAATGGATCATCCTACTCGACGATCAAAATGTGAACACATAGGGTAGGAACAAGCACATCCACCGGAAAATGGAATTTGAGAGCGTTCAAATACTCACAATTTCACATCAAATGTCTTTGCTATCTAAGTAAACAAAAACACGAAAGTTTGCCACAACTATTTGGAATCCCCTAAAAACCCCGCCCAGGTGTGAATTTAGATGGACATAACAACTACAAAAGAAGTATCTCAGTGAAAATATAACTGAAACAAATATAACAAATAATGAAACAAAGTTGAGCAAAAATTAAAGCAACGTAGTCACACAATGGGCCTCATTAGGAGTTTGGCGATAGCCTTGCCGGTAAAACCGGAAGGCTGCTGCCAAACTCCTGAAAAAATCTGGCACCCGGCAATGAGGAATGACCAGGGTATTCAGACATTGCCGGACCCGGTAATTCCTACATTGGCGGGTGCCGGTGCCTGTCAGTCCCCATTCCCATTTCAGCCCCATAGGGCTCAATTGGAATGGGGACGTTGGATGCCCCTGCACCGTTCGCAACGGTGCCGGTGCATCCGACTTTCTGTGTCGTGGGTGCCACTCTGCCCTGGCAGGCTGACAGGCACCCGCAAGCACAGCTCGTCGTATGGCGGTACAGTAGCAATGGTGCTGGTAGCCCTACCGGCACCGTTGTTACCTTACCGCCATACTTATAATGAGGCCCAGTGACATAAAAGCAACAAAAACAAAAGTAGATTCAAAAGCAAACTTTTTCAAAAACAAAGATAACAAGTGATGGCAACACATCAGATAAATCAACAATAGCAAGATTTGCGATATAATTATGTATGTATTTATTTCCATTCGTAAAGCGCGCCGAACCCAGAGGTATCTGGTTGCTGGTTGCAGTACATAGATGAAATGGTTACAGTGCATGATATAGGAGACGTAGGCATTGTCCGATATAACAATGACAGAGATGACGCACGTGATGTTGTGAGCTAGGATATTACGAAATTTACAAAACACAAAAATATAAAACAAATGACAACAGAATAATCCAGCACTACAGCCACAGTGAGTGGATGTGTCTCCATGAAAAGTAAACACGATGAGTGGAAGGGTACTTCAGAAGCCAGGTTTTTTCATTAGTTGGCATGTACATTTTGTTTAAGGTTGCCTCACTTATGTTTCAGCTTAGATCGACCATAAATGTTAGTAGAATGGAAGACTTGAAGTAAAAACTCAGTATGGAATTCAAGCATTGGTCTGTGGAGTAAGGAAGAAAACATTACGTTTTTGCACTGCCTGATTTGAAAAACTCCTATGCAAGTTTGGAATGCAACATTGAAAGAATTACTTAAAATATAAACTACCAACTGAAGCTGGCAGATGGCAAGATTCAGCATGTGTATACAATCAAATGTGGTCAGATACATAAGGTACAAAGGCGGGAGGACTACAGCTGCTTGTGGTGATAGCATTACGCTCTTCAAAACATGATTCGTAGGAGCTGTCATGTGAGGTTCCAAGGATAACAGGATTACTCTATGAGTGCTCGGAAACACTACAAGTAAGGGCACGGCAGGCTACCTGCACTGGGAGTCAATCATCGGTCAAGCGCATGGTCATTTTGTCACTAGCATGGAAAAGGGTCGGGCCTGCTGTTCAAATACTGTCAAAACAGGGAACTCAGTTAAGGGTAGGAAGCACGATTTAAGGTCAAAGCCTAAGTGTTCGTGATAAAATCTCTAATCCACTGAACAAACCAAACAAGGGTTTGCCTATTATGTGGTCCTTTGTTTACCCAACGTGTACGCTTAAACATTCTGTATCGTCCTAATGACTATTTATTTTTAAAGTTTTTTTTTTTTTCCTACGGTGAAGATTATTCACGATGATATTCAGAGCAAGATCATTCATGACAATGTTTTTTTTGCATCTGATTCAGGCTCCTCTAAGCTTATTATTTCCAGTTTGAACAGTAGCAGAAGTTGAAGTGCTCCCTTTGCTGACGTTCTGAAACCTATACAGCCATTCTCCCAGCCTTGACTGCTAATCACCTTGCCAGTGCGATGGTCACATCTATTATCAGTTTGATAAACCTTTCCTTGGAGAAAGGTATAGTTCATTTTCCTATAAAAAATAAATCTGGTTCTTATTAGTCCTGTATTGAAAAAAAACACCTTTGGACCCTAGTAGCCTGTGTATTGAAAAAAACTTCCTTGGATCCTAGTAGCCTATGTAATTACCGCTGTACTACCAGACTCCAGTAGATTGCTTACCTTGAAATTGCAGCAGTATGTGAATCTAATCTTCTCCCCATCCAGAACATGGCACAGAAACTGCATTTGTTATGGTTCTGGATGCCATTCTAGCAACACAGATAAAGGACATTAAAGGATATTTAATTAATGTTCAGTTTTTTGAACTTTCAACAGAATTTGAGACTTTCAACCAGGCTGTCTTACTTTCTCATCTTAAAAACTCAGTTGGGGCCCAAATGTGCCATAGATTGGTTTTGGTTCTTCCTTAATGGTAAATATCAATTGGTCATGCTTGGTCCTTTCATTTCAAACCCCATCCCTATTGTTAGGACTGATTTTCTATACTCTGGCCTGGTGGACGGGTGCATTGAAGGTCAACCTATATTGTGACATAATAGCTTGCAAAGGGTCGACAATGAGTACACACAATGGAAATCACAAATTACACTTAGACAGTATGTATAAAAATACAGTCATTCATATATGGCCAACTATATGGCCAAATATCACTATGAAAAATGACTACCAACAGGTAGAAGAATCACACAATATTAATAATAGATCACATATATACAGTCACTAGAGTAGGGCATAATACAAATCAAACTCCTGTAAAAGAGAGTGCAGATTAGTTGTATGTAATACAGGTCCACAGAGAATTAAGCCTAACTTCAAATGTCCTTCCCTATGTTGGCTCGGGCCTTATGCCCAAAAGTTCAGGAAAAGTTCAGACACAGTTTGTGATGTAGGAGAAAAAGATGGTAGTGTCTCAGGGGTCCAGTGAACGGTCCCAAGGCTTAAAGGACAGTTTCTTCTAACTAATAAAAGTGCCCCCAACTTTCAGAAGGCTTGCACGAGCAAGCAATGGCAAAGTCAAAGTATAGCAAAGGTTTTATAAAAGTTAGGAACATTTTTAAAGGGAGTTTAGGGGCCGGTAAGAACCACTACAACTCACCCCCATACTCTGATTCTTCCCAGAACTTGGCATCTCAATGAAAGAAGGTCCAAGATTACTTCTCCCGCCATCATTCACATTCCTTGATTCTCAGGGGTTCCAGGTTTGAGATGATCTCTGGCCCCTGTCTTTTTCTGGTGCAAGGAACCTCGGATGAAGAATGCATAACAACACGATTCAGGATCCCTCTCAGGAATGGACTCAAGTCAAGAAAGCTGTTTTGGATGGTGGTCTCCACAGCACAGCGACACACAAGGACTCACTTGTCACTGTCAGAATGTTCTCCTATCTAGGGTCCCCTTGACGCTAGGACTCCACACCTTTGCTGTAGTAAGTCTTGTAAGACTAGCTGAGGATCCCCCAAGTTCTAGGCAAGTTCCAAGTTCCTGGCCTTAATGCGGAATGGTGAGGTTGGCAGCACAATAGCCCAAACTCAGAGCCGGTCAGCCACAGGACGGTCCTAGGGTTGCAGCTCCCTCGCAGGACTGCTGAAGGTCAATAGCAAGACATGGCTCCTCCACGACAGCAGCAGAAGTTTGTTGCCAGGCCTCCTTCAGACAAGTCTCCGGTCTCTTTACAGGTCTCTCAGCTGGACAGGAGTCTTGGCTCCTTCAGGTTACTCCAGGATCTCTGAAGAATGGATGCAGAGGTTCTCTTCTTATCCTTAAAGCCCGGTCAGAGCTGAAAACTCCCATTAGCCAATAGCACAACTAGCCCCGCACACACCCCAGCAGTGGTCCAGTCAGAAACATTGGCGGGAGCACTCATGCATAACACTCAGACACACTGAAACCAGTTTGTGGATTGGGACCAGACAGTCCCAGCCCACATCCTGCCAGCCAACACAAATAGCTCTCCAGTAGCCCGCCAAAAGCTTGTCCGGGCACTGGAAGTCCATATAAGGATCTTCCTGGCCTCACAGGATGGCCAAAGGATAAGCAAAAAAAACATGTGGCATGGCCATGTTTGGTTACTAGCCACAGTTAGTAGCCAAATTCAGTAAAGGCGGAAAGGCTAAAATGAAAAGCACCACAAACTGCTGCCACCAGCTTGTCCGTTTAGCACACCTAGTGTAACCAAAATCCCTTCAGTTTTAGTCTACTGCAAAAACAAAAGGTGTACCCCATGGTACTGCATTTTAAGATGCATTGTAGAATGATAAAAGTTACCACAAGTGATAACAAGTTACTAAAAGTAGTAACAAAGTAACTAGACTAAGGGAAACAATGTTTCCCAGTATTGACAGCCTGAAGGCCATGTCATTTTCTAAAATAACAGATGAGCAAAAGATAGTGTAGTGAAGCTTAAGGCTTCACTGTACTGTAAAAATAAAAGCAACACATGTGGGGGTCCATAAAAATGGAAGGAAAGGTGCATTAAAGAGAAATCTTTCCTGGCACCTATCAATTTCTGAGTCCCGACATGGTCCCTTTGTTACTGTCGCTTTTATATGTTTACTTTCAACCCTTGATACCTACCTTGTGGCATTGCAGGTTGCATTGTAACCATATGTTGTTGATGGTTTCAACAATAATATTTCCAAGTTTGATCTATAACTTCAAGAATTGCAACCACGGATGATCCTTGAAGCTCCACAATTGAATCCAAATAATACAGAGTTAATTCCCTTGGGGTCTTAATATTTACCAAAGCATACTAACCAGTGTCCACATTCCCCCTTGTTCGTTGGTTAATCTAATACTTATTATAATGATTTAAACTGCATAATTTAAACTCATTCACAAGTACTAATTTAAACTCATTCACAAGTACTAGGAAGCGGAAGAATAGAGCTATGAGCAATGATGATTACCAATATGTAACCTAGGGATTAAACACAAGTAGTGACGCAACAACATTGATCTAACTGGGCTCCAGCCCTCCCCCCGACCTCCCCTCTTGAAATTTAGGGCTATGTTGACTCACCCTGGCTGACCTACAGAGCTGTTGCCAGATAGAGCAGGACACAGATGTTAAACAACACCTGGGTTTCGCTGTTAACAAAGATCCTGCAATTACTAACATAAACCATTTCACCATTAGTACCTGCATTCAAATGCATAATTCTTTAGGCAATTGAAACTTTGATGTGAGTTTAGTTCTTGAATGCCAGGAAAGTCATGGGAAGGGTAGAGATGGGCAGGAGACCACCTATTCTCACAGCAGTCCACAAGTGGGTGATTATAGACTTAAAGGTGAGAGTTAACTGCTTGTAACATTGACACAGCACTAGAATAGTCTAATTAGAATGCATACAGAGTTAGATGCCACACACAAATAAGTTTGCCCCTCCCCCCTGCACGTGAAATTGGCACCTCTCCCAACATTTGCAGGGTTAGCACCCCCACCGAAATGTAGGTTTTGTTCTGCCCCTGAACACAAGCACAGACACCATTCACCATACACACACATGCACACACAGCCACTCATACATTTAAGTGTGTACTCTTTTACCATACAGGCACACCCAGCCAGCCACCCATACACTTAAGTGAGGACCCTTTCACCATATACGCACACCCAGGGAGCCACCCATACATTTAAGAGTGCACCCTTTCACCATACACTTGACATGCACACCCAGCCACCCATACATTGCATTGTGCACCCTTTCATCCTACACTCACACTGGCAGCCACCTATAAATGTAAGTGTGCACCCTTTCACCATAAACTCACACAGGCAGCCTTCTATACCTTTAAGTGTGCACCCTTTCACCATACAGGCACACCCAGGCAGCCACCCATGCATTAAAAAGTGTGCACCCTCTCACCATAGACTCGACACGCACACCCAGCCACCCTTACATTTAATATTGCACCCTTTCACCACACACTCACATAGGCAGCCACCTATAAATGTCAGTGTGCACCCTTTCAACATACACTCACACACGCACATGTCATGGGGTTGAGGGGAGCCCTATTGTTTCTTCATAAATAAAGACATTATTTCCATTAAGGACCAAACCAAGATGGAAATCATTTCTTTACGAAGGCAGAGTGACTTCAAAAATAAACTATTTCTGAAGTGCAGTGCATTTAAATATCCCAAGTCCTTTGAGCAACATTCATGATTCAAGAAGATACAATACATAAAAAATAGTTTATAGGACTACCAGCATATAACCCCTTTTCCTTCCAAAACATCCCATAGTTATGGTCTATGCCGAGCACATAGTTTGAATCAGTGTACATTGTTACTCGCTTCCCCTTTTCTAATGTACATGCTCATGTCAATTTGGTGTGTTTAGCAACCTTCATAGAGAATGCAACAATCTATAGTGCACTTTGAATAAATATTCTTATGGTCAGCGTATAACAGGGAACCTGATTTTAAATCACCTTTACTATTTCCCAGGCATGAAGCAGCAACAATCAACGCCTTTGATGGGGATTGTGCAATGAAATGTGTAGTAAGTCTTTATGTGGCCTAGTGAGAGCTAATGTTACTAATATGAAGTATTGTGGCTCACTGACAGCCGGGCCTGATAACAGTGAGGCAGGATTTAGAACTAAACATTGTGTAAGTCATGTGGATAACAAATACTGTGTTTTACTTTTCAACCATTTTGCAGGGATTGCATGAGGTACAGCTAGAATAAGGGCTGAGACTAATACCACATTTCCTGGCAAGCGAGGTGGTAGCTTTGCTGCAGTTGGATCCAATGTGGTGGTATAATGTGCAATTGGTCTGCATTTTTCAGAAGGCTTCTATATTGATATTGCTTGTGCATACCGATCCTTTTAATGGCAATAGTGACGAACAGCGTTTTGTTATCTGGCAAAACGAGAGCTGGGGTACTAGCAAAAGAAATCTTCACTTCTATGAATGCTTCCTCCGCTGTTGTTGTCAAGGTGTGTGTAAATGTGCAATTTCTTGGGTCTTGCCATATTAGCGTAACCCATTATCCATTATTTTAATAGTGATATTGATTCTTGTTTGCCATGTAAACTTTATGACTGTTTCAATATTTGTATCTGCCATGTTTCTTATACCTGTTTAGATACATATGCAAGATAAGGTAGCTTTTTTTCCAGACATGTAATATTTATTTAGATTCCTTATATCCATGATATGCCAGTGCCTTTAAAATAACCACAATGCCCTCCTTTCATGCCTCAAGTGATGGTGATGCAATCAATAGGTTACCCACATAGTGGAGTAAACACTGACCCACCCTAGAATTGACTAGCATCCATATCTTTCCTAAGCTTCCATGAAAAAGTGGGTTTGGCTCTCTGCCTATTCCTATGGGGGCATGATAACATATGTTGCAAGCCAGAATGAGTAAATGCAAATGAACATGAACTTTCTGGTTGAATCTGAATTGTGAATAATGCTGGACACAAATCAACAATAGAAAACCATGCAACTATGGATCGAGTACAAGACAATCTAATCCCTGGATTTGGACGGTCGTCAAAGCCTCTGCGTTTAGTGCTCTATCCTGGTCAACTCCTTGCCTGGATTCTTTATTAACAGGATTTGGGGTATTGCATGTGCAAGTGGTAAGGATAATTCTCTGCTGTAACAATATTTCAATGACTACAGTTTTGCTTTTCTCTGTTTTCGACTTCAAAGGATTTTGGGGCTTTCGTGGTAAATATTTCATTGGGCCCACAATGCACTCGTTCATTGTTCCTGAATCCCTCTTGTTTTTCATGTTGTGCCTAAAAATGATCAAGCATCTTAGACAATAACACATCCAAGTCTATGTCTCTAATCTTGTCACTTTGCGTCTGATCTGGCTTATCTTGCAACATTGTCGTTATCTAATGTTCATGTTTATTGGGAATGTCTAAAAATATCCAATCTTGAGGACAGTAAACTGTGCAATGAAATTTGCTTAAGAAGTCTCAATAGACAGAGGCCTAAAAATAAATGCATAATTATCATCTCCACCACTGTCCCTGTCCCCCACACCTACACACCCGTGTAGCACCCCGTCTTCAAATTATGGCATGTTACCACCCAAGAGGTTGCCTTGCTCCTCAACAGCCTCAAGCCCTCCATATGCAAAGCAGACATCTGCCAAGCTCCCCTTAGCAAAAAATTCTCATACCCCTTCATTCCTCTTATCTAGAAACACATAGGCGCATGCATCTCCCCCACCCTCTGCAATATCTTTACCAAGCCCCTTTTTTACCACGTTGACTCCCTCCAAATCAAATGTACTAACTACGCCAATGACACCCAAATCCTCATCCCCCTCTCCTGCATCCGCCACCAAGACGCTGCCAAAGTCAACTGCATCTATGAATCTGTCCAATCCTGGATGGAAACCCATGGGCTTTGTTTGAATGACAACAAAACTGAGCTCCTTCTTGTTGGCAACACAGCACACCTAGCCAACCTAGGCCTGAGTACTCCCAATTCACCATTGACAATAACTCCATTCTTGTCTCCCCAGTTGTCAAAAACCCTGGGCGTCCACCTGAACTTCACTCTCTCCCTCTCCAAGAATGTGAATTCCATCGCCTCTTCATCAGCATACATCACCAAACTCATCAACGGCTGCCGCCCTTACCTCTCCACCGAAAACTGCCTCAACATTACATGAGCCACCATCTGCTACAAGCTGGATTATTGCAACTCTCTCCTCGCTGGTACCTCCAAATGTAACCCGCTAAAACTACAAACTGTCAAAAACAACGCCCTGTGTGCTTCCCTGGGTCTAAAGAATTCAGACAAAATCTGACATGCTAGGAGGGACGCCCACTGCCTGCCAGTGAAGCACCATATCTCCTTCAAAATTCTCTCCTTGACCCTTCAGTACATCAATGATACTGCCTTCCAATGCCTCTCAGAGAGTATCATCAAACCAACTTCCTCCAGACCCACCAGAACTGCCTATGCCAACTTCCTGCACACACCCAAATTCAGAAGAAACAGAGCTAGAGGCTCTAGTTTCCCCGCCCAAGCCACCGCCCTATGAAGCTCCTTCCCACCCCACCTTAGATTGGAGAACTCTCTGACCATCATCAGAAAATAAAACTGAAAACATTTGTCTTTGACTAACTGACCACCCTGACCTGTAAATTCTTGTTCATACCTTACTTGAACGTAGGTGTAATCATGCCTTGACGCCTTTGGGCTTAAGTATGCTTTACGAATGTAATAAATAAATACATAAATAGATAAATACATCTGTAATTGGACCTACATACACTGATAATGGGGAAGTTACAAGATGAATCACAGGATTACTAGGAACACGCACAGCTTGAACACAAGAAGAATAAAGTGCCACATTGAGGACATTTCTTCACTTAATTGCTGAGCAATTTGATCAAGTATCAATTAAGCATGGCACACTATTTCCATTACAATTAAATTCAATACAACAACCGTCTTTGATAGGCAGCATCAAGATGTGCAAACTGGCGTTACCTTCCACTGGGCTTTCCCAACCATTTTTTGGCTCTTTTGCTAGAGGTGAACATTTCTGCATTGATGTTTGGAAAAAAAGAGCAGTGGGCTTTCTGATAGCCTGAAGTTGAGGTATATTAGGTCACTTGAACTTTAAGTCCTCGCAATAGTGTCATGCAGTATTGCTTGTCAAAATCCCATTGTTCATTTTTTGCATAACTTGCAAGTCAGGGGTACCACCACCTGATCTTTACGTCAAATCAAGTGGTCCTCCACCTCCCACATTTAAATGTGTTTCTGCATTTATATTTACTCCTCGAAGGCACACCTGCTGCAAATTCTATAATCGGAGCACCATCAAATTGAACTCATTAATGCCTTTATTTTACTATTGACAGGAAACACAATGATTTTCCGCCAACACCACTAATTCAGAATGTGGTTCTGGGGGGCGCTGTTGCACATGACAGAAGATGGCCGCCTGAGTGATGAGCTCCGCAATCCGACATTGCCACACAGCTGAAATCCTTACAAAAAGGGTGCAATATATGACATATAGTGACCGCTCACTCTGAGGAACACCTGTACAATTGATTGGTTGAACGTTATCCCTCTTAAGCCCTCCAAAGCGACTTCTGGATCCATGCCAAGTGGGAGGCGCACTCGCGCAATTGGACTATTCGGCACTTCCCTCCTACCTCCCACAACCCGATGCTGTGCACCAGCTGACTGGAAGCCTTTAGCCTCTGTGGTGTGGCTGCGGGTGGTACCCGATCCCAGGGAGACATCCCTGATCCTGTCCCACAATGTGGGCTTACATCGGATCGCCTCAGCACAGGCCCGAATCTGGGTGTGTCCCCCGATCCACATGATGCTGCAGTTGCGGCTGAGGACCGTGGGCCACTGATGTATCAGCTATCATGGAGATCCCCCCTTCTCACCTGAGTCCGATCTTTGCTGGATTTCTTGGTCGAAGCCTTCTTGCGGACGGATCCGGTCTTGATTAATGCTGCACGAGTCTCTTCCGACTCCAGCGTGCGTTCAAAGTTCCGGGATGCAACGATCCAGGAATCCGGGAAATTAAGAAAGTGCACTACTCAGCACACGTGTCCAGGAAGTAAGAAAGAAAGGAGAGGGACTAGGAATGGAGTAGTAGGGACAGAATCAGGGAAGCAATACCGCGAGTTACGGGCACACGTCTGGTCGCTACTTCGCAATAGCATTGAGACGCGCTGAGCCGTGGGGGGCATGGTCTATTAATAGAACGCGCTACGTCCAACATGTAGAGCGAGGAAGGTGTTTCACGCTGGACGGCCATGTTGGGAGTACCAGGGAGTGCAAGCCCCATTGAGACAAGGACCAGGAAGTCTAAAAGGGGCGCGTTCTGTAGGTCATGACAGCATGCCTCCT
Source organism: Ambystoma mexicanum (assembly GCF_040938575.1). Taxonomy (NCBI): domain Eukaryota; kingdom Metazoa; phylum Chordata; class Amphibia; order Caudata; family Ambystomatidae; genus Ambystoma; species Ambystoma mexicanum. Next base: position 835,290,500 of record NC_090935.1, on the reverse strand, counting down.
CCGAAGACCCGTTCCTCCAGGTTTGCCCGGGTGTATGAGGTGAAATTTTCTGAGCAGTCGAGGGGACTTGAGATTAGAAAGTGGTTCCCAGGTTCTTTCACTAGAAGGATATCCCTTCCATTCAACCAGGTATTGAAGCTGACCCCGTTTTTACCTGGAGTCGCATATTCCGGGTCTGCAGGATTTCCGGGAGGATTGGATGTAGGGTTTTAATAAAGATGTGTGAAAAACTGGGTGAATTTTCTTCCAGGAGTCTGGTAGTTTGATCCGGTATGAGACTGAATTTATAATTTCCTTGATGGGAAATGGACCATAGTACCGAGGGGCCAATTTGTTTGGCCGTAGATGTCGGGGTAGTAATTTCGAGGACAACCAGACTTGATCACCAATTGCATAAGATTTTGGAATCTGCATACCTCTTAGTCTGTGTTCTGGCCTTCTCTAAGTTTTCTTTGGCCTCCTGGTGTACGTTGATGAGGGTTTCGATCCAGGAGTCGACAGTAGGTACCGGTGTGGGATGAGGGAGAACAGAGGGTAGAACCGATGGATGGAAACCGTGGCTACAATAAAAGGGACTGGTCTTAAGTGCTGAATGATCGGAATTGTTGTAGGCGAATTCAGCCACGGGTGTCAGGAGTGACCAGTCATCCTGAACCTTGGTGGCGAAACATCAAAGATACTGTTCCAGGGTCTGATTAGCACGTTCTGTGGCCCCGTTGGTTTGGGGATGATAACCTAATGAGAGCGGGCGTTGGATTCCCAAAATGCGACAGAGATGTTTCCAGAATTGTGAGACGTATTAAGGTCCTCGATCAGATATGATCTTGGAAGGAAGTCCATGCAGACGGAATATGTCTTCCAGAAAGATTCCAGCAAGTTCGGACGGGGATGGTAATTTACACAGGGGTGTAAAATGAGCCATATGAGTGAACAAGTCAATGGTAACCATGATGGTCGTGTATCCTTGGGAAGGTGGTAACTCCACAATCAAGTCTGTAGCAATGAATTCCCATGGCCTTGTTGGCAGTGTAGGTTGCAGTAGAAGACCTGCCGGTCTTTTGTTATCATGTTTATTTTGACTACAGATAGCACAAGCTTGGATGTACTGCTGTACGTCGGTCTTCATTCCAGGCCACCAAAACTGTCTTTGTATGAGGCAGAGGGTGTTGGTTATGCCACGATGTCCAGAATGAAGGGTATCATGACAGAGGTTTATTATTCTTTGTTGTAATTTCTGTGTGGGAATGACCAGCGCATTGTCCTTGAATAAATATCCTTCCTTGACTCTTAGATTCCATTGATTCTTTCTTGAAATATCCTTCCACAGATCAGAGGATTGGGTTTGCACTCGAATTTCTTCCAGGAGATTGACTGCTTGAGCTAAAAAGATCGTGTGGGGAAACATTTTAGGATAGGCCCTATCTTCAGCAGTTACATAGTCAGGACGTCGAGATAAGGCGTCAGCAATCAGGTTTTGTGATCCGGGAACATGAGTGATGTGGAACTGGTACTGGGCAAAGAAATAGACTCAACGCGCCTGACGACTGTTCCTACACTCCAATGACTGTAGAATTTGAAGATTCCGATGGTCTGTGCGGACCTGAACTGGATGTCTACCACCCAGAAGTAGATGTCGCCATTCAGTGAAGGCTTGGCGGATGGATAACAGTTCCTTTTCCAGGACGGAGTAGTGTGTCTCACTGGGAGTCAGGGTTCGTGAAAGGTAAGCAATGGGGTGTTCCAGTTTATCCTCAAATTCCTGCTTCAACACCGCTCCTATGGCGTAGTTAGAGGCATTCTTTTCCACTAGGAATGGTCGATTTATGTCGGATTGGGCTAAGATGGGGGCTTGCGTGAACTCTGCCTTTAAACGTTGGAATGCCTTAACTTGCGGTGTAGACCAGATAAAGGGGGTGTCTTTCTTCAAGAGAGCAACGATCGGCTGAACGATCTCAGAAAAGGTGGATATGAACTTCCGGTAGAAGTTGGCAAGCCCCAGGAAGGATTGAACTTGTTTCACAGACGTGGGAGTGGGCCATGCCAGTATGGCCTTTACCTTTGAAGGGTCCATACCAATTCCTTCTGGGCTAAGGATGAATCCTAGGTAGTGAACAGAAGTAACGTGAAACAAGCATTTTTCAGGTTTGGCTAAAAGTTTGTGTTCACGGAGTCGTTGTAATACTGCCTTTACATGTTCTTCATGCTTAAGAAGGTCCTTCGAAAAGATCAATGTATCGTCCAGATAGACAATGACGAAGAGTAATAACATGTCAGAGAACACCCTATCCATGAAACGTTGAAAAACTGCGGGGGCATTAGCTAGTCCAAAGGGCATGACTAGATATTCATAGTGACCAAAGAGTTTTCTAAAGGCTGTTTTCCATTTGTCTCCTTCCCAGACATGGATCAAATGGTAGGCACCCCGGAGATCCAACTTCGTGAATATTACGGCACCTCTCACAGCTTCCAGGATATCCAAGATCAAGGGCAATGGGTACCGGTCTTTGAGGGTGAATTGATTTAAGCCAAGATAGTCGAGGCAAGGTCTGAGTTCCTTGGTGTCCTTCTTGGGAACAAAGAACAACGAAGCACCCGCTGGAGATTTTAAAGGTCTTGTGGTGCCATTTTCAAGGTTGGTATCCAGGTATTCTCGGAGGGCCTTTTTCTCAGGTTCGCAAAGGATGAACATTCTGCCAAAGGGAATCACTGCTGAGGGATCTGTATCTATGGCGCAGTCTTGAGGTCTGTGAGGGGGGAAGGCCTGTACTATGGCAGTTGAAAATACATCAGCATATCCCTGATAGGCCTCAGGGACTTGTATGATATTGGAAACCATGAGTGGTGTTTGCTGGTCTCTTGGTGGTTCTTTAGGGGGTGTCAAGGAGGGATCCAGGAATAGACAGTGAGACATACAAAACTCTGAGCCTAGGAATAGTGATCCTGCTGTCCAATTGATATACGGATTGTGTTTCTGTAACCAGGGCATACCCAATACCGTGGGGTAATGAGCTGACTTAATGATGTCAAATCTAATCCGCTCTTGGTGATGGTTTATAGTAAGCTGGATCTCTTTAGTCTGCAGGCTTATGGGCCCTGAAGTGAGGGGTCTTCCGTCGATTGCTTCCACCGGCTGCATAGTGCTTTGTGTCTCGTATGGAATGTGATGACTAATAACCCAGTCTTGATCAATGAATATTCCCATAGCTCCGCAGTCTACCAAGGCCAAAATGGAATAGGTCTTATTCTTGGAGGGCGATAGGAAGGCCTGCAGTATCACCAAATTGTTTTGTACAGGAGAGTTCAAGGATGGAATTGATGTGGAGCAAACATCTCTCTCCTGAAGCTCTGCTCCATCTAGGATCGGGAGCTGGCATTTCCCGAACGCCGAGGAGGGGCTAGAGGACATTCCCTAACCAAGTGTTTATCTGAGGCACAAAACATGCACAACCCCGTATGAATCCTTCTCATCCTTTCTTGCGGGGATATAGGTCCACGGAAGGCTCCTATCTGCATGGGTTCTGGTTCAGTGACTGAGCCTGGGTTTGTGTCCGTCTTGGTGGTGCTCTCAAAGGACACTTTCGGAGGATTTCCTCTGGATTTCTTCTTCTCTGCCTTCCTTTCCTGGATACGAAAGTCTATTTGCATGGCAAGGTCCATTAGTGCCTGGAATGAGTTTGGGCGAGCCACTCTGGCCAACTCATCCTTAATCTCCTCATTCAGTCCTCTCCTGAAAAGGGTAAAACTCGCCTCAGGGGACCAATCAGCTTCCTTGGCTAATTGCTTGAATCGGGTTACAAAGGTGAGCATATCCTGGGATCCTTGCTGAAAGTCTAACAGGCGTTCCTGGGCACTATAGACCTGCCTTGGGCGGTCAAACATGGTTTTAAGGGCCTGTATGAACCCATCATAGTCATCTAGGAGAGCATCGCCGGAATTAACGAGGGGCGTAGCACAGGTTAAGGCATTTCCTGAAAGGTGAGAAATTATGAAACCCACCTTAGCCCTGGGAGTCGAAAAGTAGTAGGGCTTAAAAGTGAAGTGGGCCAAACATGAATACAGGAATCCATGAAGGGTTTTTGCCGACCCATCGTATTTGTCAACTATGCCGCCCAGCAACACACTTTCTTTTGTTGCAGAATCATGGGATAGAACTAATTGTTCGTGAGCAGCGTTTTCCGCCTTTAGATTCTGTACCTCGATTGTTAGTTCTTGCATGCCACGCATCAGGTCCTGAACAGCTGCTTCCATGTCCATATCGAGTTCGGTCGGGTGGCGTCTCAAACTGCCAAAGAGTTCCCCACTTCTCACCTGAGTCTGATCTTTGCGGGATTTCTTGGTCGATGTCTTCTTGCGGATGGATCGGGTCTTGAATAAGGCTGCACGAGTCTCTTCCGACTCCACCGTGCGTTCAAAGTTCCGGGATGCAACGATCCAGGAATCCGGGAAATTAAGAAAGTGCACTACTCAGCACACGTGTCCAGGAATGGAGTAGTAGGCACAGAATCAGGGAAGCAATACCGCGAGCTACGGAGCACACGTCTGGTCGCTACTTCGCAATAGCATTGAGATGCGCGTAGCCACGGGGGGCGTGGTCTATTAATAGAACACGCTACGTCCAACGTGTAGAGCGAGGAAGGTGTTTCACGCTGGACGGCCATGTTGGGATTACCAGGGAGTGCAAGCCCTGTTGCGACAAGGACCAGGATGTCCAAAAGGGGAGCGTTCTGTAGGTCATGACAGCAGCAGCAAATAAACGTGTTGAACCAGAAACCTCCTGTGACGGTGTACCGCAGCTGGGAGGCTGCATCATGGTGGGTATTGTGCCGCCCTGACCACCCCCACCTAGTTGCCTAACTGCCTGGAACTCCAGAAGTTGCACGGTACCAGCCGACCTGTGGGGCAGCCACTTGCCCGAAATAGCTAGTCTCGCAAGCGGCCCAAAGGGACCTGCTGCTTTGGAGGCGTGCAAGCAAGGCCAACCTGCCCATGCCATCTGCCTTGTCCTTGTGAAACATGGTTAATGAGACCAGAATGGGTACGATCGAAGGTGCCCACAAACATACACTAGGGGTACAGGGTTGTACCCCCACCCATGTGTGCCATAAGGGTATCCCAAGGGTCTGTACACAAAACCAAAAAGAGGAAGAGCTGCACTGCCAGGAGTCCGACATGGACTCCTGGGCGGAAAAAAAAATGCAGAACATACATGAAAAAGGACTACAGAATAAGGACAGGGAGGCCCTGTCCCTCCAATGCATTTCCAGCATCACATTCGCCCACCCCCCACACGAGATTGACACCCTCATCCAGACGGTCAACATACCTTCTGGAAAGGCCATCTGCATTATCGTGACTATTACCCGGTCTATGCTCAATGGTGAAGTCTAGCCCTTGCAGGCTAATGGACCACCCAAGCAGTTTCAGGTTTTCACCCTTCATCTACATAAGCCATTTGAAGGGCTTATGGTCTGTCTGGACCTTGAAGGTAGAACCCGTAAGGTAGGGCCTACAACGCCTAAGGTTCCAAACTATACAGAAGAATCCTTTTCAATGGTAGCCCACCTAAATTCTCTACCCTTGAGTTGTCTACTGATGAATATGATCAGATGTTCCCTCCCTTTGTCATCTAACTGGCATCTGTCAGGATGATAAAGGGTTTGCTGTAATCAGGCACACACAACACAGGTGCCCTACACAGACTTTCTTTCAAGCCAACAAAGGCCTTCTGACAGTCTTCAGTCCAATTAACCTTCCTCAGTTGTTTGGGTGAAGTCAGAGCTGTCAGAGGGGCAGCTATTGTTCCATAGTCCACCATGAAGTTATGATAATACCCAGTTAGGCCCAAAAGAGCTCTCATCTAGGTTTGAGTAGAGGGAGTCTCCCAGTCCTGTACATCCTGTACCTTTCTCGGGAGAGGTTGGATTTGACCCCCGCCTACCTCATGACCAAGATATGTGACTTTGCCCTGACCTATCTGGCACATGGTGGCTTTGATAGTGCGGTTAGCACTTCTCAAGGCCTGCATTGCCTTATCCATATGAGTCAAATGCTATTTCCAACCAGCAATGTCGTCTAGGTAGGCCACACAAAAGGTCTCCAGCCCACTGAGCACATGGTTGACTAATCTCTGAAAGGTGGCAGGTGCATTTTTCAACCCAAAAGGCATGACTCTAAACTGGTAGAGCCCCTCAGGTGTTTAGAATGCATTATTTTCCTTGGCATGGTCCATCAGAGCTATTTGCCAATAGCCTGAGGTAAGGTCAAAGGTGCTTTCAAATTTGGCAGCACCTATGGTGTCCACAAGCTCATCAGCCCTGGGCAATGGGTGCACATCAGTTTTGGTGACGGCATTGACCCCTCTGTAGGGCACACAGAACTGCCAATCTTTGGTACCAGCCTGGGAACTTGCCTCAGGGACAAGGACCACTGGACTGGACCAGGGACTGGTTGAGGGTTCAATAACACTCAGATCCAAGATCTTGGCGACCTGAGCCTGGATGTGGTTCTTAACAGTGTCTGACATCCTGTAGCATCTGCTTTTGACAGGTACGCTGTCACCAGTGTCAATTTTGTGCCTGCACCATGGTGTGAGGCTTGGTGTCAATGAAAACAGAGGGGCATACTGCCGGAGCAGAGCCCTGCAGACCCTCTGCTGCTTTGATATCAGATCTGGATAGAGATGCACTCCCTCAACTGAGCCATCCTGAGGGTTGCTATGCAGCAAATCAGGAAGGGGCTCACTCTCATCCTCTTCTTTCTCGGAATCCAGCAAGAAGCATGAGACTTCTGCTTGCCTATGGAAAGGTTTGAGCCTGTTGACGTGGAATACCTGAGGGGCTTCCCCAGGGACTCCCATGTCAAAAAGATCATTGACTTGGCCCATCTTGGAGATTATCCAGAAGGGTCCAGTCCACTTATCTGCCTAAGCTCTGGGCTTGGTAGGCTCCATCACAAGGATCTCCTGTTCTGGAGTCCAATCCACTTGTGATGCTTTAATGTCATGCCAGTATTTGTTCAATTCCTGGCTTGCCTTAAGGTTTGCTGTCACCTGACCCATCATCTGTGCCATCCTGCGTCTGAGGCCTAACACATAGTCCCCCACTTGCTTGGCAGGACCGGAGGGGTGGCTTCTAAACCTTCTCTAATCAAGGCAAGGCGCCCCCTCACGGGATGTCCAAAGAGTAACTGAAAAGGGCTGAAATCAACACCTTATTGAGGTAACTCTCTGTAAGCGAACAGTGGACATGGCAGAAGGAGATCCCATTTCCTCCTTAGGGGTTTTTCCAAAGCACCCAGCATGCCATGGTCAGGGGATGGTAGGAGGTGGAGAACTTGTAGGTTACCCCACATGTTTTCATGTAACTCAGCATGAAGTTGGATCCTCTGTCAGAGACAACCTCCTTGGGGAATCCAACACGGGTGAAAATGCCCAGGAGAGCCCTGGCAACCACCTTGGTAGTAACAGTCCAAAGGGGTATAGCCTCAGGATACCTGGTGGCATGATCTACCAAGACCAGGATGAACCGATGTCCACCTGAAGGCAGAGGGTCAAGGGGAACGCCAATGTTGATGCCCAACCTCTCAAAGGGTGTGCCAAATACTGGCAATGGCTGCAGCGCAGCAATGACACTGCCTCCAGTCTTGCCAGACAACTGACCAGTTGGGCAGGTCCTGCAGTGGGACTCTACATCTAGTCCCATCCGGGACCAGTAGAAATGGGCAGAGAGCCTTTGCTTTGTCTTCTTGCTCCCAAGATGACCAGCTAAGGGCACCTCAAGCGCCAGCTGCATTAGGAAGGGCCTGTAAACCTGGGGTACCACCAACCTTTTGAGGGCTCCAGGTTCAGTCTTAGTGGGCTCACTAACAAGGAGTTCACCCTCCCAATATATCCGGAATGTTCTATGCACTTCTTGTGCTGGGCCAGGGCCTGTTTCCTCAGACCCTCGATAGAGTGGCACTCTCTCTGACCCCTACAAAAGTCACCCCTAGAGGGCCCCCTTCAGCTAGCAGGCATTGAAGGTTGGGGTGATCCTCTGGGTTGAGCACTTCTCCTGCAGGAGGGTCTTCTTCCTCGTCTACCTCAGGAGTTGAGGTTTGGTTTAGCACTCGACCCATCCCGTCGGAGCATGAATCCCAGTGGGTACTGCTGAAGCAGCAGGAAGAGAAGGGGCCCCCTTTGCTGAGGTGGCCTTCTTGCTGTTCCCTCTTCATGCGTTGGGTTTCCCCGTCGGCGGGGGTACCGGACTCACAGCCGGACCCGGAGTGACCTGTGATCGGGTGACCGCCACAGCAGCCATGGGTAGACCATCCTTGATTATCCGGGTTGTCTGTACTCCTGCTCTCTATATAGCAGAGTCGAAACACAGAGTACCCCAGCCAAGATGTTATATAGGGTAGCTATGGACGAGCAATCAAGGCTTAAGTTCTCAGGATGTGTTGCAGGCTGGTTCTTAAGTACATTTTAGTCCCATAGAGCCCACAAAGGAATGTCCACAGACTATGTTAGCGAAAACACATTCTTTATATAAATAAGGTTCAAGGTTATATACACAATCACAATAACACACTTTTTACTCTGGCAATACTATAATGGCAAACATATACGTGTCAACCTGGTACCACTGTTAACTATTGATTCCTTTGAAATGTGACCACAGCCAAAGCCAAAAATAGCATAGGAATCAGATTGTAAGATGAATCAATGATAGACACAGAAAGAAAGCAAGTTAAATGAAGCCATGGGAGAAGAGTCCCCGTCTACCTAGAGACAGTTCTGTGTGAGGATCCCCCACCTGGGCAACCTATAAATAAAGTGTATTGACTAGCCCAGTCCAATTATGCTTCATATAGTCTTGATACCTTCTAAAGTTTCTATCACCCCAAAGTACCTGGTTTCTTTGAGTTCTTTGGTGAGTCGTCTGCAGGCCCTTCTTGAGTGCACTCCCTTTAAGGCAGGAGCCACAAGTTATCAAGAGTAGGTGAAGAAAAGGGTGAACACTGTCGTGGCAGCAGCAGCTTCAGTTCTTGCAGGGCTCTTTGATGATCAGTCGAACACGTCCTACAAGCTGAGGCTTGCGGTGCACCTCGACGACGAGTGTTCATTGCCGCAAAGAGTTGATGAAGAACTCTGGCCCAGCAAGGGTGTCGGGTCGTCAGTGTCTCTGTGGTCTTCAGGTGGTGGGAAACCCACCAGCAGATTTCCCTCAGTCGTCGGGGCCATTGACTTTCTCCGGCAGGACAAAAGCGGTCAACAGTGATGAGCAAGGTAGTCCTTAGAACAAATGTCTTAGGCAAAGGAGCACTGTGGCTCCGGCCGGCAAAACGGTCGTCAACGGTGATGGACTTCAATGTCTGGGCGCTTTGCTTCGTGATTCTGCAGTGGTCCCCTTCTCTGGTCATCAGCCTTTTGAGGGTCTGATGCCCAGGGAGCTTTGGCAAAGAACAGCTGGTGCACAATGGTCCCTCGTAGCTCGGGGAGAGGTCTCTTAGCCAGGTCCTCTCTTAGATAAGTTCCTTGACAGTCACACAGCTTTCAGATTTGCAAAGGACAGAATCAGCAATTCTTCTTCTTCCAGTGGGCTTCAAGTTTAAGCATCAAGTATCAAATTCAGCTTCTGAATGATTTCCAACAGTGAGAGGCCCCTAGATATACTATTTGGTCTCTCATTCACTCTTCTGGGTCACACTCAGGCAACCAATCATCCAGAAGGGCATTCAGCAGGCAGGCAGCCAATCAGGCGATCAGTGCATTCTCGCCATTCTCCTCCCACTCAGATACTCACAACAAGGAATGTGTATTGGGACAAGTACCCAGCCATTCAGAACCCCACGCAGCATTCATACCAGTTTCAGGCAGGGCTGTCTCAGTCTTTGTGTCCCATACCAGAAACCAGACACCCATAACAATAAGTGCATATTGGTCACACACTCCATTCACTCAGGTCCCACCCCAAGGGGGTACCCACAACATAAAGTCACTGGGAAGGCTCCAGCCAGTTTCGCCTGGACTTCCTCTCAATACCATATATGGAACTTCCACCCAACAGCCAGTCATGGGGAAGGCTAGAGCCAGGGCTTCCCAGGATGTTGGGAAACACAAGGTAACAGGCAATATAAAGCAAGAGGCCACATGGGCCATCTTGTCTCCTATCAAGAATCAACTGATTCCAATGTCAGGACCTGGGTATCCCAAAATGGAGGATACTCAGAGCACCTGTCAAATTCAGCATGGAGCTGCCACCAGCCCATACCCTGCTCTGTGAGCCACACACAGGCGCCCAAAAACATACACTAGGGGCACAGGTTTGTACCCCCCACCATTGGGTGCAATAGGGGTATCCCAAGGGTCTGTACACCAAACCAAAAAGAGGAAGAGCTGCACTACCAGGAGTCCCACGTGGACTCCTGGGCAGAAAACAATACAGAACACACATGAAAAAGGACTACAGAACAAGGACAGAGAGGCCCTGTCCCTCCAATGCATTTCCAGCATCACAGTCATCACCTGGCTATAATAAATAATATGGCAACAGGTGGAAAACGGTGTGAGTGCCTGGGCATTTGATATCATTGCCTGGAAAATGTCTGTTTAATACCTATATGCACATCAACACTGCGATTGCTTGTTTAAGACAAGACTTAGGTGCAAGGAACAGAGGTATTGAAAATGATATTGCTATCGGCTGATAGTTTGTGGGATTGAATCTTATTCCCTTTTTTAATATTGGGACTGTAATAGCACCTTCCAAGGTTTTGGAATCTTGCACTCTTTCAATATGCTCTTAAATAGCCTATCGCAAAAGTCAGCCCACTCTTGTGGATTTAGCTCTGGACATACTAATTCACATGATATTTTCTAGTATGTCATCTCTAGAAATGTTTATGTCCCAAACCTTTGGTCTATTCAGACGAGGTGCTTTCACTTTCCCATGCTTTTTGAACATGAGGGTGTAATGGTCAATCCATTGTTTCTCTGTGACCATATTGCATTGACTCGAGTTCTGGAAGTTTTCTGTGTTATTAATAATTGCCCAGAATTCTCTTGAGTTCTTTTGCGTCTTGAACTTCATCATTCAATCAGCATCTGGCTGTTCTAAGTTCATTCAGCATCTGGCTGTTCTAAGATGCTTTTATGTGAATATAACCAGTTCTTATATCTAATTTGTATCTTCAGATTGGTTTTTGCATTCACTGTACTTAATTTCCCTGATGTTTCTTCATATGTCTCGCTTTTTAGTGGCTGTCTCTGGATCATATGCATGTAGTTTTTGCGATGTCAACTTTTTTGTTCCATTGCTCCTTTCTGTGTATTGTTGTAGGAGCATAGAGTTTTCTATTTGTTTCTCCCCTTCAATATGTGTTTTCTCATTTAGTATCTCCGTCATATTCATTATTTTTCTACTTTCCAATCTCAGCCTGGTTTTTCCCCGTTCAACGTTCACCGAGTAATTCCATGTATGCTCTTCCACAGATCTTTTTCTTCGGAGAGAGATTTTCACTAAATTATGGTCACTTTGTGGCATGTAGATCACACTGAGGTTGAATATTTTTTCTATAAATTGCTCTGAAACCTAGTAGTAGTACATGATTGACTTTAAGAAGTCCCTTTTCCATGTTGCATGGGGTGACATGGTGTTTCCATTCAGTAATGACATATCTCTCACTTCCATCACTTCCATCTCATCTATCCATGCTGTTTTTACTGCATTAGGGGTTTTCTTATCCCAGCCATGTTTTGGCTTATCTGAGTCGACCCTAACAATCTCCATGTTTAGGTCTCCACACAGAATGATGCCATGGTTGGGTTCATTAATCCTGATGGTATCGATGATGTCAGAGATCTCATCTAGAAAGGCCCACTCATCCTTAGCTTGATGGTGCCAATATATGTTGATAATGTGTATTTTCCACATTTCTTCAGCCACTCCCTGATGAGATTGAATGGCAGTCATGTGTATGTATGGTGAATAATTGATGATATTATTTATTCTTTTAACCAGGTTTAGCAGTCCCAACATCGGGTGGCCTCACAATTGTCTTATCGCTGGGTTTATTGCCATTTCCACGCCTTCCACAGATGGCATCGTTGACAGCCACATTTCCTGCAGAAATGTTATATCCAATATTTTTAGGGCTCATGCAATGTTCTGAAAGAGATGGGCAAAATCCTGTGTATTACATGATCTCATCTGTAAAATGCAGCCCTCCCGATGATCTGGGTGTTATCTCTGCCTGTCTGCATTCAGGTCGTCCGCGAGCCAGCTCCAGCTTTCTCGTTCACTTTTCTTATTTCTAACAATTTTGTCATTACTTGCCTCAATGGATTCTTTTTGCTCGCATGCAAAAGTGATGTTTATTGTTTTTTTATTAGCATTTTCTTCATCAGAATCCCGCTGGCCAGTCAGCTCTTCTATCTCAAATTTCTCCTTGTTCGTCATATTATTTTTTAATACTTGATTCAGGACTTTTTGGCTTCTGTCTGACTCTCTGTCCTCTTCAGCTCTTTCACTGTTCCTCATGTCCTCATGTTTGTTAATGTTTGTCATATAGGCCGACGCTCAAAAGACTGATATGCAAATGGATATTCCTCCTTTGTGAAAAGTTCAGTGAGCAAAAAGCGATGGTTTGCTCTCATAGTGGGAAAAAAACACAGAACAGGTTATCATGCCATGTTCTTTCTGGAGAGGGACACCTGCTATGAGGCTGAAATGTGTATGGGGTTGCTGTTGGTACTCTTGTTCAAAGGAGGTTTGCCTGGCATTTCTGTGCTGGACTGCCCTTGTGGGCAGGACAAAGACTGATATGCAAATGGTTATTCCACCATTAGGAAAAGTACAGTGAGCAAAAAGTGATGGCTGTGGACTCTCAAAGTGGGAAAAAAACACAGAACAGGTTATCATGCCATGTTCTTTCTAGGGAGGGGTGCCTGCTACCTTTTTTGTATTTTTGAAAGGAACTTGGGGTTGGTCACCCTAAATTACCTGGGGAACCCAGACGTGGACCCCTTGCTCACTGTGCTCAGAGAGGCACAGTTCCACCTCACTGATGAGGCCCAACAAGGATGAAACACGTGTATGGGGTTGCTGTTGATACTGTTGTTTAAAGGAGGTTAAGCTAGCATTTCGGTGCTGGACTGCCCTTGTGGACGGGACAGACTGATATGCAAATGGATATTCCTCCTTTGTGAAACATACAGTGAGCTAAAAGCAATGGCTGCAGACTTTCAACGTGGGAAAATAAAACACAGAACAGGTTACCATGCCATTTCTTTCTAGAGATAGGCGCCTGCTACCTTCTTTGTACTGTTATATATGACATTAGATCAGAGAGCTATTAGGCTGGTTCAGAATAGGATGTTATTGGACAAAATGTTAGCTGAAATAGGAGGGGTTTACAAAATGGTTGGGTCATCTTTCTGCATTTACGTAGCAGACTACTCGCCTACTGTGTTTTAGGCTATTAATAGGTTACACACATTGGGTCTGAAATTCATGTTAATGAAGGCTGCTGGGACATCTGGGCTTGGAATTTGTTTAACACATGGGGTTGGAAAATACTTTCTGTCCTTGCTATGATCGCTGTTGCCATTCTCTGCTACTGTTGCTGCATCAAATGCTTACCTGCTTTAGGATCTATGCTATGACAGTGCTGTTCAAGAGCTCTGGAACACATACAACCTGAACGTGTGTTCCCTGGGAATGTGACAAACATACTAATTATGCAGGATATGGAAATTCAGATATATATGAATATCGACATACATGCATTTGATGATGTACAAAAAAGGAGTTTGCTTAGGCAAAATCTCCTATTTACAGCTGAAAGGAATATGTTCGCCACACAAGAGAGCTGAGTCACATAGAAATGTTGTTGCAAAGAAATGAGCTAATTGTTATTACAGCCTTGGATCTTGCACAAGCCGGACCAAGCGCAATAAGATATTTTCATCTGCAGCTGTTAATTGTGGGGGTCTCACAAATGCACATACTAATAATTAAAACAGTTTATGACAAAGCAGATGTTCTGTTCTGTTCTGTTCTGTTTGTACCAGGAAAGGGTTATCCTAAAGAAATTGTAAAACATGCAGCTGCATAGTGACCCTCAGTCATGAAAACAAAAGATAATATTGGTAGGAATGTCTCATTTCAGTGAGAACAGTCTGTTGTCTTGTAAGGTCAGATAGCTAGAATGTACAAGCATGAAATTACTGATGAATTTATGTTTTCACAGAAAACCCTATTCCTAGCAGAGGGTTGTAAACTATCTATGACATCTATGACATTGCATTCACAGCAGAACTCATGTAAACTGGGGTGCGTAAAAGACGTACTTTCCTTACTGTAAATGGCTAATTTCTACACAGCTATTGTTGGGTAGATCCTGAGTCCGCTTGAAGCAAATAAACTTGGTTGTTTATACTCAACTCTGTGTCTGTTGGTCTCATCTTGCTTGCAGTACAGTTACAAGATTTTGGTTTTGCACAGTAGTTAATGCAACAGAATGTATACTTTGAATGCAATTTGTAAGCACCCCCAGTCAGTTGATGCACCTTCTGCAGAAATCTGTGTTCAAGCAACATCACCTGTTATTTATTGTTTTATATAGTTAAACATTTTATAAAGCATAATGTGAAAGCCAGCTATATTCCCACAAAAAGAAAACACACTTTAAATTACAGAAAATAACATTTAGGCTTTAGGTTTGAGAAAATAGTTGTAGGCAGCCTGCATGAATAAGTGTGCTAGCTCACTTAAAGGTTTGAATGGTCCATCTCCCTCGTCATTTGTGCTTTCATGGCAGTGGGGCATAAATCATTGTCTAGGGCAAGCAACACCTTGCTGGGCCTTCTGCTGTTCAGCCTCTCAGCAAAATGTTGCTGAGATAGCTGCTGTATGCTTAGAGTGAAATCCACCCCTCCACGCCGCCACTCCCTTGGTTCCCAGTGGTGTTTAACACCACTGGCATGGCTTCCTTTCTAGGGGGGGCATGGGGTGGTCTTGGGGGGGTCTGGCCCACTGGCCCCCTGCTGGAACTGGGTCTGTATTCCAGGGGGAGTGTGTTCCTTCTCACGTCCCACTCTGGGGTTCTTTCTGCCTTTCCCCACTCTGGGGGTAACCTCCTTTTTAGATCCCACTCTGGATCCCCTTCTTTCTCCCTCTCTCTCTCTACCCCTTCCACACTCTGAGGTTTCTTCCTTCTTTCCAAACTCTGGGGTTTGTCTCTTTTTCTCTCCCCACTCTGAGGTTTCTTGCTTCCCTACCCACTCTGGGACTCTTTTCTCTCATTCTAG
Source organism: Ambystoma mexicanum (assembly GCF_040938575.1). Classification (NCBI taxonomy): domain Eukaryota; kingdom Metazoa; phylum Chordata; class Amphibia; order Caudata; family Ambystomatidae; genus Ambystoma; species Ambystoma mexicanum. Next base: position 835,275,211 of record NC_090935.1, on the reverse strand, counting down.
CTTGTCCCCTGACTCTCATTCTACTGGAGCCACCACCTACCTTTCTGTGTTTAGTGGTGACCCTACGGAGGGCTGTGAAGTCTGCTCAGCCCCCCTCTCACCCAAGAACTATTAACGCAACTCGTCAACTCAACTCAGCATCAGTCATCTGCAATTCGTCTCATCCGCTGTCTTGGTGTGGGTGTGTTGCTTCTCATCATTGCTACATCTTGGCACTCCATGGTACTTTGTCCCCACATTTGCTGCCATTCGGGGCCACTACGGCTTCTAGTCCACTGTGCCTTGCTGCACTCTTCCTTGCGCACCACCTGCTGGGACGCTGAGTCGAAGTTTTTGCTCTTGGACAGTCCACACCCACTGTGGGCCATTTGGCATGGTTACATTCCACAGGTGTGGTGATTATCTCCTAATTGGTCCTTCCACTGATGCTCCCCTTATGGGTTGGTTTACTGACCTCGCGATTGTTTTTCATGGAGATTGGACATAGATTACATCAGATGCTGAGTCAGCCATTATTAAAGGAGTTACAGGATTGTCACACAATTTAGCCCCTACATCTCCCATAAAGGTATTTGAGCTATTAGAGCTGGGCAGAGCGGTGGTGGCTTGTACCGTTCTCTGAGATTTTCCTGTCTCCTTACAGTCACATCTATAGGGATCCAGCTCACCCTGATCCCTACGGGGTATTAAATGTAGTGGGCTCACCACTCTAGTTCCAAAGAGAGTGGCTCCCCCCTTGGCAGAGAAGTCAATCACCCTGAATGGTTCGGAGTATTTAGCTAAAAAGACACAAGTTGAAGTTCATGTTCAGGGAGCTGAGCCAAAGACACATTTGCATGCCTGCAAACCTTTCTGGTGCATAATCCAGATGGCTGCATCAATACGCAGTGCTGTGCCCCCCACCCCCACAAGTGCAAATAGCACAGAATCTTCTGCACCCATAATCAAATTATACAAATAGATTTGAAAATATATTTGATTTTAGAAGCAATTGTATTTTAGCAACAGAAGGTGGATTTTAAAAAGTCCATTTATATCACAATGTGAATTCAGCTACAGAAAGCAGACATGTTTTAAAAGAACTGAAGTATAATTGAAATTGTTGGATAATTGTTTGCTATTTCATAAAATAAATGCATGATTGAGACTGATTTTTAGTGAGGATGTATTAAAAGTTCAGATCAAGTCTTACGATAACACAGTATTAGGACCCGCACTCTCCCCTTAGTTCCCACCAGGTAAAACAGTATTGTGAAATTGTCGGGATATTATCAAACATCACAATAACAGAGCTATGGACATTGACAGATCCACTGGCAGTATGAGTGGGAAGGGAAAGCAGGTAGGGCTGCGAGGGAGACTAGAAGGAGGGGGCCAGATTTGAAAGGGACCTTCAAGGCCAGACGGACCCAGATCAGTACAGAGGTGCTGGGGTGCTCCCGAAACCCATTGGGGGAGACTACAGAAGCCAAGAAGAGGGGGCCAGATTTGAAAGGGACTTTCAAGGCCAGACGGACCAAGATCAGGACAGTGGCGCTGGGGTGCTCCCGAATCCATCAGGGAAGACTACAGAAGCCGAAGCCCACCACCTCAAGTGAGTATTGAAATGCCAACTAATGAATTTGCACTAACAATTTCCGCCCTCCGCATACATCTCTCAAACTCCGAACAAAATACAACCACAAACCTACAGCACAACAAACCACAGAGACTTCACTACATGGCAACAACAAAACTAAAACACACATAGACTCGCACAACAGTACACAATGACTACCGACGCAAACACCCCAGGCCCAGCCAACGGACCCACCGGGCTGAGGCTGCCAACAGCACATTACTGCTTTCTTGCACTTTTCCAGCTTCTTCCCACTAACTCCCCTCCCTTCCTCTTTCAGAGCCGCCAGAGCGCCAGGGGACCACTGCGGTGGTGATAGTGCGCAGTACAAATGTCCTTTAACATTAACATTAACAGTTGGCTAAATTCACAAAATGTAGTGCTAAAGAAAGGAGAACACTGTACCCCTGCAAATCCAGTTAGTATGAACACCCTGGTTATGTGTGTCTTGTGATTTTTGTTTCCGTTAATGGTCTGTGTGTCTGCTGTGTTCTTGTTTCTGCGCCTCGAGGATTGCGAGCTACTGGCACAATACAAATAAATAAATAAAACAGAGAGTGCACTCATTTCATTTGTGCTACTTTTAGAAATGAACGGGCTGCATATGCTTAAAGCTGACCAGCGAATTTCAGGAGAGGCCGGAATGTAGCGCAAGCTGAACTGCTCATCTCTCTTGCATAGATTAGTGTTGGTAGCCTTCCCCCAGCACTAAAGTATGGCAGGCGGCCAACAATCACGTGGTTGATGGGAGTGTATTCCGCAGAGGGGACCTTAAAGGGCATGTATCTGTGAAATACTAAACAAATAACATTTCCATCCTTGTTTGGAGGATGCAAAAATAAGTGTGACAGGCAATCGAGGCTGTCATACTTCAAATAAAACAAGATAGATTCAGAAATTACTTTTCCATCATTTTCATCTGAGGCACAGGAAGATGACCCTCATTTCTGCTTATTTAAAAGTGCATCCCATTTGTGAATTTAGGATTCACTTTTAAATGTGCAGAAATGCCACCCAAATTGCACCAACTCGCAAACGGAGGAACAAGAACATTTGATCATTCAGATTCCCTTTGTGAAAGGGGCTGCTCATCTTTTTTTTTTTTTTTTTTTTTTTGTGCCTTATTGAACATTTTCGGGAGCAGATAATACAATGGATGCCATGACGGTAAGACAGATGCAGCCATCATAGCAGTACAATCATACAAATCCAACATTATTACAACAAACCATCCTCTTCCATCGGTATATATCATGCAAACGACTCCTTTTTGAATTCCCCAAGTCACCACCCTTAACCTACCCCTCCCCCACTCTTAACCCACCCCTTCCCCATTCCTCTGAGCCAAAGTGATGTGACAACAATACCACGGAACTTGGGATCTAGTATGTATAAAGCTTTGATACGAGTAACATCCGTGTAGTGGGAACGTCCAACACGCTATTGTGGGTAGTGCACACTGTAGAGACCCTTTCTTCTGTCAGGTGTGCCTGTTGTAATATGTCACTAATGGGAGCCATTTCATGTCTAAATTACTATGAGTTTTTTCGACAGCATCGCTGTCATACTTTTCATTTCGTAAATCTCATGAGCTTTACTGTATAGTGAGGCACATCGTTGCTGACTCACTCCAAACAGTACCAATAATCGTTCCACGGGTCACTCTATACCATCAATGTCCCTCACCCAGCACCTCTTTCCATAATATGTGGGCTAATGGGCATCCTCACAAAATATGCCAATTGTTCCAAATACTCTGCACCCTTGCCAGCACAGTGAACATATTCCTGGGTATGTCCTTTCTAGTTTGTGCGGTGTCAGTTGCCATCGCTGAAGCAATCTGTAGGTGCGCATCTTATATTGCATTGCTATGGTCGAGGACCAGAGTCTGCTTTGGAAAGCCATCCAGGTGCCTTTGTTTTATAGGACGCTCAGTTCTTTCTTCCAAAGCAACCCGCTATGGGCTGGATGATTATGTCTTCTGGTCAACAACGCCTCACAGAGTTTAGAATTTAGGCCTCGAGAGCCCCTCTGAGAGGCCATGTCCTGCTCTGAGGTCTAATGTCTTACGGTTATTATTTAGTCCTTGTATTTCTCTGTTGAAGTCTACCTGGTCAGAGTGTATCAATTTGGGTACACACCTCGCCAATCTCTCTGCCAGTACACGTGTGTAAATGTTTGTCTCTACATTTAGCAGGGAGATTGGGCGTTAGGACACGCACTTCAATTTGTAGTTCCTATCCTTAGGGAATAAGCACTATTCATGCCTAAAGAAAGAATCCAATGCCACAGCCCCACCTATGATACTGCTAAACAGTGTACATAAAAACGATACAAACTCCACCCCATGGCTTTTATAGAAGACAGCGATAAACCCATCCAGACTTGGTGCAGTTTCCACCTTTAATTTTGCTTTTGAGCTGAGCACTTTGTAGCTTTTAATAGATGCATTCACCTGATCCACTTCTTCTTGTGTGAACTTGCCAATAGAAATATCCTGCCAATATGAAACCATCTCTAAGGGAATTAGCAAAACTGATTGAAAAAAAAAGATCAAATGGTACATTTGACAGATTTCGGTCAGTACCATTTAACCGATTTTTCAAAACACTGAAAACGGAGAACAGGAGTTGCGGGAGTGTCCCCTGCTCCTTGTGTTCTGTACTTTGGGCATTGGCGGTTGCAGGCGTGTCCCCCACTTCCTCAACATGGGAGGTGGGGGACCAATGTTAGGAAAGATTTCCATTTCAAGTGTAATTTTCCCTCCAGTTGTGACCCCCCAACATTTTGCTGATGTTAAACACCATAGTCTGACTTTGCCAGAGGAGCACAGCCTTCTGCTGCATTCCCCTGGGCTTTTCGCTCACTTTATTATGGAGAAACTGACATGCCCTTAAAGCCAGTCAGTACTGGGATACTTTGTTTCCCTTAGTCCTTGTCAATGTTGCAACTTTTCTGCAACATGTTGCAAGTGCACAATGTACCTTCCAGTATAGTGCACTTTGGTCTTCCTGTCATTTCTAAAAGCGCTAGATACTCTCGAAGGATTTCTTAGGAGAAGTGCAGATGTGCCTTGGACAGGGCTGGTGGCAGCTTATCTTTTAATATATTATTAACCCTTTCCTGCCATGCAAACCACGGTTACCACGTTTGGCACAGAGATGTGGCTTGGCTCCAAAATGGCCATGCCACGAGGTTCTTTGTCCTGTCCTTTGGCCACCTTGCCCCTTCACCTTCCCCAGGTTAAGTCGACCCAGGTCAGTCCTTATTTGGGCATGCATTCTCCCACGAAATGCCAAGCTTTTGCAGGCTTCTGCATGCCTTTTGTGTGTGCTTCCACGATGTGGGCTGCACTGTCTGGTTCCAATCCACATCCTGGCTGTGAATGCCTGGGACCAACATGGTCCATGATTGGTCCATGTATGGTATGCATGTATGTGAGCAGATCTCGCATTGGGTCCTCTTCATTTTGGCGCGAAGGAGAATTTGGATAAGAGAAGGCTCCAAACACCCATACCATGTTTGATCTCTGGAGTCATCACTGAACGAAGGAGAGGATCCAAGTAGCCTGAAACTAAGAAGCCGAGTCGAGGAACCGCTGGTAACCTGCTGGAAGGTTTGGCACGTTGAAGTGGACTTGACTGGCGAAGTTTGGTCCGGAGTGCGCCAGGGGTCGGTGAGTAATTGCAACCCTTACTGGTGGCCCCTAGCGCATCCATCCATTTTTATGCATGAGTGGCCCCTGAGGGCCCCTCTCCTTTCACTGCTAGTGCGAACTAGTGAACAAGTCCCAAATCTTGGAACCTGCTCTGACCTCAAGGGGAGACCCTCACCTCACCCACCTTTCTGAGCTTCTACAACCCCTACAAAAGACCCTGTTTCGCCCATATGGACTGCCGTGTGCGCCAGCATCGCAAGTATGTTTGAACACTAGGCTCCTCTCATCTTAGGGATTGGACTGCCTTTCAGTTAGGATTGTGTTTGATGCAAAACATACTAAAGATTATTTGCACCCCCTGCTTCCTTTCCTTTCTAGGTTGTGGACCCACTTCATGCCTTAACCCTTTAGGCCGCTTTGGTCTTGTACATATGTTTTTTAATAGGAATGTGTTGGCTTAGAAGTGTTACTGTGATTATTATTGTGTGTTGAACCTCAAAGGCCATGAAATAAATGTATTGATATTTTTTAATATATATACACCTGACTGTGAGTGATTTGTAAGTGCCCTTTACTCTGTGTGCTCATTGAGGTCATTCAGTTACCCTCACCCCTCCTGAGACGTGGTCTTGACTGCTGCCAATGCTACATTGATTGGTCTGGCTTGTCCAGAAGGTTACCCTGTTCTAAGAAACTAGTCTGGCCTTCTGAACCTCTGCCCACCAGTTCAGAGTTCAGAATCCTTCTTAACAACAAACAAAACAAAAACAAGAAAAAAGATAAAGGGACCATGTGGCGTCTGATCCAACCTGCGTTAGAGGGTCTGATCTGATGCTGCAGTGGTTGAGGGGACATGGAGACGAGCAAACAGGTAAGTAGGAGAGGGGGATGGGGTGCATTTTGGTTTCATATTTATTGTGGTTGTTTGCTCATCTGATAATTGTTCTAATGCAAGCATATTTATTGCAGACAATTCACAGCAAACAATTATCCTACAAACAAACAACCCCAATCCTCTAAGTCACCCAACTCTCTCGCTGTGGTGTACAACGCGGCATACGCCTGACCAAAGTTACATATTATATCTTTTGGGTGAGACAGTGTATTACTCTGTCCGTCTTTCATTTTACGAATAGTCCTTTCAGCCCTCGGACCCCTTAGGCAAGCTGCCAATAGTTGGTGGGCCTTGTCCCCATTTTAATAACATCTTTGTTTTAAATACCAGAGTTGGTTCAAGGCATTACCATTCCATAATTTCTTTAGCTCCTTTCTCAGGTTGGATACCTCTTGCATTTCATTTTTTGTGGGACATTTTTCCCTTCTCAGGTCTCCTTCCTTAACCTAATAGGTTCTCTAAGTTCGTTTTCCCGCAAACTTCTGATCCTTTTTTGTGGCACTCCCTCTAAGATTAACAGACCTTGCAAGGTGTTCTTCAGTGCTTCCCAAACCATATGCATAGGGATCTCCTGAGTATAATGTCTCTTACAATATTTACTTAATTCTCGTATCACCTTTTCCAGGAGGAGGGAGTCCTTAAATTCTTTACCATTGCACAACCAACATGTCTATCCAAAGGTGCCCTGTAAACCATTTTAATTGACAGTATACACATATCGTCTTCCGACTAAGTCACCACCTATATGCCCGCCCCTATAATCATTTGCTCATTAGTAGCCTCCACCAAGGTATAATCTAGCCTAGTGTATGTTTTTTGGGGAGGTGAATAAAATATGTATGATCTTTATGTAGGGTGTCCATCCTCCATGCATCAATCATTAATTATTTTCTCACACTCACACTAAAGTATTCTTCCAATCCATGCACTGGCTGAGTATACCCCTCTCTAAATGAGAACCAGTGTTTTATTGTGTCCGCTAGCATATTGAAATCACTCTCACAAATCAATACCTGTACCTTGCATCCCTCCAGGAAACCTAGGACTTCATCACAAAAATGTCCCTTCTGTTGGTTTGGGGAATCTATGGAGCATAGAGACACCTCTATGAAACCCCTCCTTACTTGAACTGGCAGTAGTCTGCTATCCATTTCTCTCTTGATTTGGTTGCTTTCAAAACAACATTATTTCCTGATCATTAGGCCAACACCTGCCTTTCTCTTTACCCGGAGGCCCACATTGAGGTATTCAGTCATTTTCCCTTAATTTGGTATTCTTCCCCTTTTTTAAATGTTGTTTCCTGGAGAATAGAATATCGAGGCCTGGCTGCTTAAACTCTCTTGCTATCATACATCTCTTCTGAGGTGAGTTCAGGTATTTTACTTTTAGGGTCCCTAATCCCTAATCTAATCCCATTAGCAGATGACATGATTGTTATTCGACTTGATTTCCCTCAGTAATTCTAAGATTGACTATGTGTACTCCTACAGTTTGATTGACCATCAAGACTGCTCCCTTGTTCCCCGTTCCCCCAGGCTCCATTCCACAAAGAAACCTTGCACTCAACATGCTGTAGACTCCTCTTAATCACCAACCCCCATTCATGTACCGACAACCCCCACTCCAACATCCCTGGTGACCTGTCCCTCATGTGAGACTCCCTATTCAAGTTAGGCCACCAAGTAAGAACTATTATCCCCCTAACAACATTCAAAGTAATAGGAAGTATTCCTCCAAGTTAGTTCAACACTGCAGCATACCGCTGGATATTGACCATGGTTAACACATTATTCATGATAGCCTGAGACAATCTTCACTTGAGGCTATGCCACTATATCTGGTACCCAATCGTGAACCATTTATCTCGATGTAAGACTATATGACCCCTAGGGGGTGTTCAGTTTCTGAAACTTCCCCAAACCATTTTGTCATCTCCTTGGTTGGTGTTTTGCACCTCTACCAAGCGGTCTCTGCGTGGATTCTGATTCTGATTCACCCGCTTCTGGATATTTCCTCTCATTTGTGTGAAGACACCCTCACACTCTTCTGACGATGTTAAACAGTAATCCTCCTGTTTATATTAAAAGCCTACGGTAATGGATATCCCCACCTATATAGCACATCATGTTCATGAAGCCATTGAATCAGCGACCGGCAGTCCCTACATTTGGATAGTGTGAATGCCAATAAATCCTGATAAATGTGGTCTGGAACCTTCAAATTCCATTGTACCTTTTCTCTTGCTTCCTCCAGTATGACAATGTTTGGTTTCAAATAATGGCATTTGGCCAAAAGAGATTGGGGGCCACTGGGAGGGCCACCTCCACATGTAGCCTGTCAAAGGTTAACTCAACTGTCTGAGCCATCGCGCAATGCCACCATAAGCCACTTCAAAGCGATATGGCATTCTCCTTTTCGCGAAGCCCCATGGTTCAGTTATTTCTTTGTTCTCTGTTCTCTAAGTCTTGGCTTTCAGGGCGAGGCCTGCTTCTCTTACTTCAAGATCCTGGAGTCTGGCATCGAATTTAATCTCGTTTAGATCAGGCGACAATTAATTTTATTTTCCAGTGCCTCCATCTTGACCTCAATATTTTCCATTCTCCCTTTCAGTTCCATCATAGACGCCTGTATGTCACTTGTCATCGATTTAAATTCTTCTAAGAGCAGATGTATATTTGCCTTAGTGGCGACTTCATGCATCTCGCTGATCGTTGGGTGGGACTTCTCCTTTTGGCTCATGTTGTGCTCAAGCGGGATGTGATGGAAAGTATGAAGAGATGGCCATGCTTCTGGGTGTGATTTTCATTGTGCCAGATTCACAATAGCTGATATCATGGTGTGCTATTAAGGAAGCAGTCTAATTGAATGAGCTCCCTAGACAATCATTTGACAAGGTTCTGTAGGTTATATGAATGTTACAGCCAGCTCAATCCATAGTTCTGGTGCTACAAGTTATGTGTGCCTGGCTACCTTGTCATGGTCTGCAGAACCTATAACACTCAATTACAAATAGCAAAACACAATACTGCCATCAAAGTTATTGTGTGCCAAAGCTGGTCAGGAAAGTATAATCACAAACCGGGCTGTGTAAGTGAGTGCTCTACATTGGAGTACCTCATTTTCCAGAGCTCAGCACTCACTTATTTGCATGCGTAAGTGCTGATGAACACACGTTGGCCTTCACTGTTTGGCCCATTGTGCGAATACTGGGCACTGTAGTTCATTGTCAAGTGCTTGTAAGCTTGGACGGTGGGCCCCTGAAGTAGATTGGTAATGTTGACCCCCGTGATATTGTAAGATGTCCATTCTTCGCCTGATTGCCCGCAATTAAAAGATTTCACCATGCGCTTAATTCATCTTCTTGTGCTGTTTTATAGCCAGTGTAAGCACAGCTAGTTGAGGGTCCATACCTTTGTTGTAGCATTGTGCAAGGTGTATTCTTGCTGCCCTGTCTTCTGCGATCAATGGGGCCCTGACGTTCTGCCAGCGACATAGCCATCTCTGTACGTTGAATGCAGCGGACACACCCCAAACTCGGAGCTGCTGCCTCCATCTTCCAAGGTGGGCCTGAACATTCTCTGGTGGCCATATTTGTCACGGTTACTCGACTAAGCCCCAGAGGCTTCCATAAAACCTTCTCACTAAGCCCCGGAGGCTGCTCCTTTTGTGTTGCAAATTATATGATGTCCTAGCACCTCTCATCACTTGCAGCAAAAACAATTTTGTGAATTGTGGAGATAAAAGAACATACATGCAAATATATGTATTAAACAATTAAACAGATACATACCAATTTGGATATCCCTTTGCACCCAACTCGTAATGAGGCCCATTCTCTTTTGTTTTAAAATATTGTGTATGTTGATGTACATTCATAACAGACTGCTTCTAAGCACATACGCCCTATTCACAGTGTAAGTCAGAGCTTGCCATTTCAAGATGCATGTTTTACGTTAGAAATATATAACAGCAATTCATCACTGACTCATTATTTTTTATTTATTTGGCACAATTTTGATTTTAATCCTTAAAGGACATCTCTCAAACTTTATTCTTCAGAGAGGTCACATAGGGTGAATGTCAGGCACCCAGTATAAGTATTATTTTTGTAATGTACACTCTGAGGAGAATCCATGCTTTGGGGTAAGAGTTCAGAAGATCACTGTGGTTAAAATACATGTCAGCAGATGTGCTAATGGCTATAGAGATGGCTGATGTTTCTGCTTGTACTCAGCCATGTTTTGTTAGATCGGGGCTTGCGGTCACTCCATACTGTATGACATGCAGAAGTGTCACTAGAGGTGATTTGGGTAGTAGTGTCTTCAGCAGTGGTGAAAGAGCCAGATTGCAAAGGGGCAGCAACACTGATAATGGTACTTTCGCCTGGCTGCTTGATGGAGCCATTACCTCTTTGTAGCCAAGTCCCTGTTTTTATGCAGGACAAATATGCAATGTTGAAGTAACAAGGTGCATCTCTGTGCGTGAGTGTAATGGCTGTTAAACTTATCCAGTGAAGATTTTACAGGAGTTGTAACATTTACATTTTAAATTCCACATGCCATAGCTAGCCTGTGAATGTCCAGGGTGCAAGTTCCTCTAAACCATGGAATAACAGTGACGATGCGTTCTTTGGATTATGAGTTCAGGTGGCCACACTTATAAACTTAGGCTCTTGGAGACTATCTGTCCAAAACTATTTGATTTGACATGTTTATGAGATGGGTCTCTGGCTTCTTGGCGTACCCTAGGGATCGTGTGTATCGCCCACTCTGTGCAATATCTTCACAAAGCCCCTTTTCGATGATCTAGATGGTCTAGGTATCACCTACACTAATTACGCAGATGATACACATATCCTCATCCCGTTGACGGGCGATTATGACAAGGATTTGGCCTTTGTGAACAGAGTTTACCTCATCATCCAGGCATGGATGGCCTCCCATGGACTATGCCTGAATGATGACAAAACAGAACTCCTTATCCTGGGCTCGCCCTCCAATATTAAAAAACTCGGTCCCAATTATGCCTCCTTCAGAATTGACACCAATAACATAACTGTGGCCAAAGTATTCAAAACCCTCTGCTTTTACTTGGATTCCTCGCTTACATTTGGCAAACAAGTAAACGCTATGGCCTCAGCCACATCCTATACCTGTAAGTTAATCAGAGCAGCCAAGCTCTTCCTTTCCCCCAATAATTGCGTCACCCTCGCTAGAGCACTAGTTTTGTCTAAATTAGACTACTGTAATGCTCTATATATAGGCAGCAGCAACTACATCACCTCCAAAATTCAGACCCTTCAAAACAATGCACTAAGAGCTGCCCTTAGTCTTCCTAAAAATGCCCATATATCAGACCTCAGGAGATCCGTCAACTGGCTTTCCACTAAAGACAAAATACTCCTCAAAACGGCATCTCTGACACACAAATGCCTTAACCACGCAGCACCCCAATACCTAGTAGAAAGATTTACCAGACAAACAGCCGCATGCCCCTAAGAAAAGCCAACTCCAACCTTTTGCTGGTACCCAGAAATAGGCTCACTAAATCTGGTGGGAGCAGCTTCCCTGTCAAAGTAGCTCAACACTGGAACTCCCTTCCCCCTGCCCTGAGGGAAGATCTCCCCTACTTACAATTCAGATCCAACCTCACTCATTGGTTAAAGGAACATGATGTCTAATTACACCGTACCAGCCTCTCAGGGATCCACTGTATATATGCTTTGCCCTCTTCAGGCACTCCTCCCACCAATTGTATATACCTTGTTTTTGCTTGCCTTTTTCCACGTGTGCGCCTGTATACAGCATTGTAACCATGGCTGTACTTTATATATTTTGCTGATCCTGTAACTCAAGCTGAACAACCCTCTTCATGCCTTTGCGCCCGAATACCCCTGGGTCTGGTGCGCTATATAAAAAAAAAAACATATCGGTAACATATTTACCATATTGTACAAACAGCACCTAGTAGTTGGCAGACCTGTGCAACCTGTGGCCTTTTGTACACCTCGCTGCAGATGTACATTGATTTGGGAGGACCTGGGAATTGCTTATTTCATTCTGTCTGGTACATTCAGACTATCAAAGGGTGTATAAGAGGTGATGGTCACGGGCATTGTGCAATGCTGGCTCTAAAGATTGCTTGAGGTAAGTATGAAAATATTTGAAATCATCACAAAGTGTGCTCTCATATCCAAATAATATGATTTCCCAGTCTACAGATGGAATAGGTCATCATCTGGATTATTGTGGTATTGCTGAAGTTGAGTCGACAAGGCGCTTACTGCCAGCATTGTCACCTGTATTGCCATGTCCTCTTGGCTTGTCACTCAAACACTACGTTTTCATTATACCTGAACCGGCAGTGGATTGTATTCCTCACCGGGTTGTGCTTAGCTGGCTGCTCCTCCATCTCTGCTATCCCTATTCCATCAATGCCTTCCATGTGCAGGTGGCTCAACTCAATGTCAAACAACAATCAATGTATTCCCTTGCTGTCTTTCTGATGTCTCTCAATTTATCATAACAAAATGATGACAAGTTACTCTCCTTTCCCATCAAATTCATCTCAACCTACACACATATTGTGCAAATATTCAACTTTTTTCTGCCAACAGGCATTTCGCATTATTCCCATAAAATGAGGTAACACCCTTCAAAACATTGAGACAATTAATTGTACTACTAATGCTCCATCACCTCCACGCACCCTCAATGCGTGGTAGGTACCTTGAAAAAAGCAATGTGAATCTTACTTTAATTTTAAGAATGGGAAATATTACAGACTTACCACTATACCATTACAACTTGATTTGTTGGCATCCTAGACCTATAAGTGACATTCAGATCATGTTACCACCCATCAAGTTTAATTAGTTTTGTCCAACTAGATAAGAAAAGCTTATCTGGAAGGTTTTCATCTGTTCCTTCTAGTGGGCAAACTTTTGATGGTCGAAGCTCTCTCAATAGATCTTTGCTGAAACTATTTAGGGTACTAATGACATATTAACCATACCCCCCACTAAATGATCATCTAAACATTGTCATGAGGTTTCATCATTAATAAACATAATTCCCCTAAAATCTATCCCGACACATCAAAAGCAAGATGCCCAGAGTGTACCTAAAAAGTGGACTGTGTTTGTACTGTGACGAATCCTTGGATGTCACCACTTTTCTCTGAGAGGGTGCTCCTTAACATGGGGCAGGGGGTGTGAAGATGCTACCCGATAGTCCCCCTAGGGGTGGTACTCAGAGGGAGGATGCATAGGGAGAAAACCCCCTCCAGGGACTAGGTGCACCATACAAGGGAAATGTGGTATGCCCACCCTTCATCACCTCCACTCAACTCCTACAAATCCTCCTATTCCCTCACTCAACTCTCTGTACCTCACACTTCCAATTGTTTCTGTAGCATTAATAACCTGGAAGAGAATAGGATGAGGAAGCATAGGGTTAACTTTTGGAAGATCTCCCTAGAAGATACTGGGACAAGAAAGAGCAGGGTTTCTATAGAAATATCTCCCTGAAAGGTACTCAGACGAGGAAGACATGCCGAGCAGAGAAGAGTCCTCAAGAGAACATACACAAGCATTCTAGTCACTTTGATAATTTGAACATGGAAATCAAAAAAGCACTTACCTTTGTGAGAAGCCCTCCATAGAAAAACCACGAGTGAAGAAGCGGTTCCGCGGGACAGCAGGAAGAAGCCTGCAAGTGTGGTTGGAATGAGGGAACCGAGATGTCCCTGTTCACTCCAGAGAAAAAGGAATAGGAAAGGAAGCCTTGCCAGTAAAAGGTCCGGGCACGAGCAGAACCTAGAGCCAGATTACAGAAACTTTGCATCAGTGCAAGTGCAAAGTTTGCACGGTATTAACACTAGAGCAAAGTTTGCCCTATTTTTTAAAACAATGGGACACATCAGAAAACTATTGCACCATGACAAATGCAGTTTGGCAGGGTGTAAGCACCAGGACATACATTGTCCTTGGTCAAAAAAGATACATTTCACTCAGTGAGGAGGTTGTTATGTTATTTTTTGTTGAATGGTTAGTCAGTAGAAGATGTGGGCACTTGGTGGGAGGCCTGCAAGATTACTATGATAGGAATGTGCATCTCAATGATGTCTGTCGTATGTAAAGTTTTGAATGACTCATTAATGAAAATAGAGGAATCAGTGTCATGGTTGGAAAGTGATATGATGGGAGACTGCAGATGGGAGATATGATATGATATTTTATTTATATTGTGCTTTGGGGAAGGCAATTATTTTCCATCAGTAAGTTCAGGTGTCATTGTCGAAATTTGATAAGAGGCGATACAATGTAAGGATTCATGGGGAAGAAGATCAGGCAGACGTTTATTGGCCTGTTTGATACGGCGAGAGTAACCTAGATTTACAATCATACAAATACTTAATGAGCCAGGGGATTTGATATGCTTCCAGCAAGGTATTAATGAGGTGTTTCAGAATTACTATCAATCATTATATGCTAGTGAGGGCACACATACTGAGGAAGATGTGGATGAGTTATTGGACCAGGAACAGATGCCTGTTTTAGCTGTTGATCTTTTGGAGGGGCTTTCGGGGCCCACTGAAGAGTTATATATACATTCTGAGTTTAAATCAATGCATACATGTAGGTAGCCATGGATTCCCTGTGGAATGTGAATGTGGTATTCTCCTGGACTCTTTGAGGGAGGAGGTCATCACAGTCCTGTTTAAGGGGCAGAAAGATTCATTGAGATGTAACTCCTACCGGCCCATCTCGCTACTTAATGTAGATGCGAAAAATAGTCGAGAAGATATTGGCCAAAAATACTATCTAGAGTGCCACTGGTACTGGTCCACTCGGATCAATGCAGATTTATTGAGGGGCAAAACACTACAATAAACTTATACCATCTTCACCATTTAATGGATCTGGTTAAGGCTTTTGACTCCCTGGAGTGGCAATGGCTGTTTAAGGTGCTGAGATCTTTTGGGTTTGGTGATAATGTATACAGGTGGTTACAGTTACTGTATACCAAACCAATGGTGAGGGTAAAAACACATGACTGGGTCTTGCCACAGTGGACATTGGGGAGAGGGATGAGACAATGATGTCAGGTATCTCCCATCGTATTTCCAATGGCACTGGAACTGTTAACTGATATTTTCATGAAGACAGGAGAGAGACAGGTATATTAGTGGGAGTGGTAAGACACAATGGCCCTCATTAGGAGGTTGGCGAAATGCGTTTACCGGCACCGGTAATGGTGCCGGTGCCGGTAAAACCATTCAACCCTATTACGAGGTCTCCTTGCGGGACCCGCAATGGCCTCCTGGTAAAACCAGGCGTCCTTACTGGGTCATGCTAGGAGACCACGGAGCTAACAATGGGCCTGTTATAAACGGGCCCGTTGTTAGCTCCTTCCCTATTCCCATTGAGCCCTATGGGGAATCGAATGGGAATTGGGATGGACCGGGTACGGGTTCCTTGGATGAGGAATTACCGGGTCTGGCAAGGTTGGCATGGCCCGGTAAATCCTCATTTGAGGAGCCCGGTATGGGGTAAGGAAGCCACCATGCCTCTGAATGTGGCATGGTTACCTCCATCCTCCTAATGAGGGCCAATGTTTCCCTATACGCGGATGACTAATTAATGTATGTGTGCAACTCATTGGAGAATATGCCAATACTCTTGAAGATACTAGGTAACTTTCATATAGTATCAGGTGTTCGTATTAATATAGAACATTCACTGCTATTTCCTTTTGGGCGTCTCTGCAAACAGAATATTTCAACCCTCCCACATTGGGGGATACATTAGGAAGGGGAATAATTCATGCACCCAGGTATTCAAATGTGTCACAACATTGAAGATATTTTGTATACAATACAGGTAGGGCATTGTCAGAAATTGGGGAAATGGTTACATTTTGGAAAACATTACCCCTGTCATTAATGGGAAGGGTGGCACTATGAAAAATGGTTATACTTTCATGATCATTATTCTTTTTTACTAATATCCCATATATTATAAAGAACATTTTATTCAAAAGGCTTGATGAAAAAATTGTGGAGTTACTATGGAACAGAGGAAGGTGGAGAATATCTCTGGCAACACTGAAACACCCATATTTTGAGGGGTTCTTAATTTACTGGATTATGAACAATATTTCATGGCTGCTCAGTTGCAAGCAGTACTTTACTGGTATGACATACAGGGTAATTGTTGAGCAGATTGCTAGGCGGTACCCCAACATTTCGACAAGGAATTGATCTGCTATGGCACGCGGTATGGTAGAAGGGAAAGGTGCAACTAATGTGTTTCAGGTAGTGAGGGTGGTTTGGAAGAAGCTACTAGCTAAATTTCATGTTACTGGGTTATATTGTAAGGATCTACCATGGGGTGTGGACACAAAAATGTTATCAGCAATTAGAGGGGTCCTTCCAGCTATACTTATTTCGGAAGAAATGCATGACATTGGGGAACTTATTTGAGGACAGAAAATTGATGTCCTTCGAACAGTGGAGGAATATGGATGGGTTTTCAAAAGGTCACGTCCCGATTTATGCAAAAGTGGTCAAAAGATGGGCCGTCATGTGGGAAAATATTAATTTAATTTCATTTTATTGAATTTATAGAACGCCTTTCACCAAAGGCACTCAACAAAATATATCATTAAACTGTACAATCATGATAAAATGTAGACATGGGTAAAAACCAAAGAGGGAAAGCAAAAGGATTAACAGGCAAGACAAGATAAAAGATTACTTTTAAGGTTTGATTGGAAAATACAGAGAGATGAGGCAGAACAAAGTGAGAGGGGAAGGGAGTTCCAATGTTTTGGAGCTAGAAGATCAAAAGAACGGAAATAAGTAGAAGCACAGGGAGGTTTGGGCACAGTTAAAAGAAGTAAATTCTGTGATCTGAGAGGATGAGATTGGACATAGAATGAAGGAAAGACAGAAATATAAGGGGGGGTCAGACCATGGGTACATTTAAAGACAATTGATAGAAGGTGGTAGAGAAGATGAGATTTAACAGGTAGTAGTGAAAAAAGGAAGCAGGGTGGGTGTAATAGAAGACTGAGCAGGAAAAGGAGACAAATCGAGGAATTATGAATAGAGCTTAGAGGAAGAAGATGGGAGGCAGGAACACCATGCAATAAACATGAGTAGTAAGCAATAAAAGAAAAGACAAGAGAAAAAGAAGACGTTTTGTGGAATGAAAAAGAGCGATAGGGAGGAGCAGGAAAGATATTGAAAAGTGCATGCTGACAATATTGAGCAATAGAAGAAATTTGAAGAGAAAATGAGAGAAGGATCAAAGACAATGCCCAGGTTATGTGCAGATAGTGAGAAAGAAAGAGAAGATGGAGGAAAAGAGAGAGAGTGAAGGCTTGGTGAAACGGTAGAAGCAGGAAAGAACAGAACCTCCATTTTAGAAGGATGGAGATGTACAAAAAGAGAAGACATCCAAGGAAGAAAACGAGAAAAAGATCTGAGTGTCATTGGCATACAAATGAAAAGAAAGATGGAAAGAGGAGATAAGAGTAGAAAGAGGAGCAGTATAAAGAGAGAAGAGAAGAGGACCAAGTGCAGAACCTTGAGGAACACCATATAAATTAGCAAGTGAAGGAGATGTGTGCCCGGCTAAAGATACAGTGTAGGAGAGTTGGGAAAGAAAGGAGCAGAACATTTCCTGAGCTGCCCAACTTAGAAAAAGAGGAAATGAGGAGAGATTGATCAACAGTGTCAAACGCTGCAGACAAGTCAAGAAGAATAAGAATAGAGGAGCGCTTGGAGTGACGAGCAGAGAGGGGAGCATTTGAGAAATATTGAAGAACAGTGTCTGTAGAGTGAGAAAGACGAACACCAGACTGAGCAGGAGGGAGGAGAGAATGAAGATTCAGATAGCGGGTTACCTGAGCACAAGCAGCCCACTCACACATTTTAAAAAGAAATGGCAGACGAGAGATAGGATGGAAGTTCGCAGGAATAGATACGTCAAGAGGGTTTTCTTTCAGAATGGGAAGAATACGTGTGTGCGCAAAGGTGGTAGGAAACCAAGAGTTTGCAAAGGAGGAATTAATAAGAGAGGTGATATAGGGAAGAAGATGAAGATATACTTAAGGGATGAGAGAAGAGGGAAGAGGATCGGAAATAGAAGCAGTAGGATGGGCATGGGCTAAAAGAGCAGAGGTGTCAGAGTTAGCAAGAGAAGAGAATGAAGAAAAAGAATGTAGAGGTAGGGCAGCACAGAGAGAAGAGGAAGGAGTAACAGGAGAAATGAAAGCTGAGCAGAGATTTGCTACTTTGGTTGTAAAGTAGTTTTCAATGTTAGAGAATGAGAGAGACGAAAAAGCAGATGGATCAGACACTTTAGGAGACAAAAAATTGTTAAGAAGTTGATAGAGGTGACAAGGGTGGTGAGATAGAGAAAGTGTGCGTTTCAACAAATATGATTTGTTTTGCTGCAAGTAAAGCAGAGTCAAAGGATGAGTGCAACATTGAGAGCGTGACCAGGTTAGAATGAGATCAAGATTTTTCCCATTGCCATTCGGCTTTACGCATGCCGCGGCAAAGGGAAGCAAGGTCGGTAGAAAGCCATGGCTGTGGAGCTTTACGAGTAAGAGAAAAAGGGGGCAGAAGGAAAGTTGAGTCAAGCACAGATAGCACAGAAGAATGTAAAGTACTAGCAGCTGTATCAGAAGAGAATGAAGAGAAAATCGTAATTGATGGAAGAGAAGAGTGCAGAGAAGAAAGGAAGGATGGAGAGTCAAATGAAGATAGATTACGATGAGTAAAGATAGTCAAAGAAGAAGAAGTCGACAAGTACTTTGCAGGTTATGCAGAAATTATTGTCACAACGTGGGGGTGGGATGTCAAGAATATATAAGGCAATACAAGGAGAACCCCCTCAGAAGCTTCTAGTAATTATGGAAAAATGGGGCAGGGACATGTTTTTCAGTTTTTGGAAGAGCAATGTGTCAAAGTGTGGAAACAGGCCAAAAAGGTATCAAGGCATTTAAGGTTTCAACTAAGTCAATGCAATATCCTACAAAGGGTATATATGACCCCGGTGAAACCACATGCTATAAATGATGCATTAAGCCAGAATTGTCCACAATGCATTGTTGGACCCGCTAGGATTTTGCACATGTTATCCGATTGCCCAACTATTACACATTATTGGCATGAAGTGATTTCTCAAATTCATTGATTAAAACATTCCAGCCATACATGTGTACCGAATGCATGCTTGTGGGGGATTATTCTGGGAGAAAAGCGACATAAAATTAGACGATAACTGGCACAATTCATGTTAATATTAGCAAACAGATGGGTAACAGTTTATTGTAAGAAACATTACGGTCCATCTTTGAAACAATGGATGGACGATATTTGCAGGTGGGGTCTAGCGGAGCTGGAGATCCTAAAATAAACTCGGGATCCTGATTCGGAATAAGGGGTGGAAGTTGATTGAGGTCAGATGTGCAATGAGCTCAATTCTTCAAAAGATTAGAAAAATCCCTGAATCCTTAACATAATTAGATGGGATTGATTAGTGTTGATAGGCAGGGAATATGAATGAGGGATTGGTAATGTTGAGTGGAGGGTGGGATGTTTAGTACTTGGTATGAGGGGTCTTTAACGAGTGGTGATGGAGGTGTTTCTTTGTTAAGTTTATTTCCGAGCCTGTAACTGATGCTATAAAAAACAAGGGGGGGGTCCTGGGAGTTCCTCTGCCGAACATTAGACCCGGTCACGAGAGCCTTACCCAGATTCTGTAGCTCACTATCTTTCACAGAGGAGAAATATCCCAAACATATCAGTCTTTGTCCTGCTCAGGGACAGTCCAGCACCAAAATGCTAGGCAATTCTCCTCTGATCAAGAGTACCAACAACAACCCCAGATGTGTGTTTCAGTCTGGTGGACCTCATCAGTAGGGTGAAGCTGTGCCTCTCTAAGAATAGTGAGCAAGGGGTCCACGTCTGGATTCCCCCAGTAACCCAGGTGAGACCCAAAGTTACTTAAATATGCAAAAAACAAGGGGAGTCCTGGGAGTCTATCTGCCAGACATTAGTCCCGGTTATGAGAGCTTTACCCAGATTATTTAGCTCACTAGCTCTCACAGACTCCCAGGACCCCCCTTGTTATTTACTGATGCTATAAAGACATGATTTGTTTGTGCAATGAAAATCTGAATTCAAAAAAATGTTTTAAAAAAAACAATAATCAGCATCCAACAACGTCTAATACATTTCACATAAGCAGCAACAACAACTTAATCACTCACATCTCTGACTCGAAACTGACTCCATCGTGCACTTTCTTCCTGAAGATTATTCAACACATTTCATTATGCATGAGGACCAAGCAACACAATTTCAAGTACATTCTCTGAATCTATTGTAACTTTTTTAGGGTCTGCTACCAGAATGAATTAGTTTCAATGTGTATTCTTTTATTATAAAGCTGTCAAAGAGCGGAAACGAGATTTCATTTGGGTACATCTCTCTCTCTCTCTCTCTCGCTCTCTCTCTTTCTCTATCTCTCTTTCTCTCTCTCTCTCTCTTGTATATATATCTTCGGAGTTATTTGCATCTCTCCAGTCTCATTAAACTGAACGACCAGATAATCTAGAAGAAAGGGGAAATAACGCAGGCCAACTGCTTCTATGCACTCACACTACCCACTACCCACTACCACAATGATAATGTTCTCTACTGTCTGGACATTAGGAAGATGCCCAGAAGTCAGCTGGTCACCCACAATGCTCCCTGCTTTCTTAGAACTCTCCATGTTATCACAGCTCTATGTGTGTATGTAATAGAAACACCCATGCATGTTTCAGTCACCAAGAATCTTTGGGTATGCCTGTGTTGGAATCTGGCACACAGCTGATCGCATTAATACCGCAATTAACATAACATTTAGTAAATGCACCATATTATTATGAAATAAACTCATCTGCATTTCTCACTTAAAACCATTTATGAAAAACAGAAACCATTAGCTGTCAATAGGCTGCCCTTTCCGCTAGTCTAACAAATGAACCACACACTTTTTAAATAGAATACAATGGATTTATCACTTTTCTTCCTTCAGTGTGTGATGAATTAAATAAAACATGCATGAGCATAACTTGGTTTATCGAGGAGTGAATGTTCACTTATGATACCGGTAGCATCCTTGGGAATAAAGGACAAAATAAAATGACATTGTATAAAAAGTATTCATTAAAAAAAACAAAGAAACATTGCCGAATTAATCAATGCCTAGATCATCGGCATTCTACAGTTCATTACAGGATGTTTAGTAATTTTAAACTCATAAGTATTACAATGTTCTTTTTGCCTAGAAAATTCACCAGGCAAAAATCTTTGTGAAGTTCATTGATTTATAGGAGTGTGAAAAGAAGGAGTTTAGCTCACATCCACCCAGTGAGCATAAACATAAACAAAGGCGGACAGCATATTTCAGTGCTACCCTTCACTGACTCTCCAAGAATAAATCCTGCAGCTAGACTATATTATGATGGATTTGGAAGTCATGTGTCCTTTTTGGAGGTAAATCATGCAAGCAGCAGCTACATTTCAGGCAATGAAATGTTTATTAAGAGGATAGAATGTTTGCCCTGAAAACCATAAATTTCAACAAGCAGAGTATCGGGTTTTAAAAAATACTGTTGCATGCATTTAATCTTCAGAAAATTCATGTCCACAGACATACATTTTGTTTTCGGAAAAACTGGACCCTAGCCTGTGTGTATTATATTTTTTCCATTAACCTTTAAGTGTGTGTGTGTGTGTGTGTGTGTGTCTGTGTGCGTGTGTCTGTGCGTGTGTGTTAAGCAATAGAACAAATATTGTTACATTTGTCAACATACACAAAATATAAATCCCTTCTTCATTAAATCTCTACAAATATTTAAATTGATCCTAATATAACAATACTAAATAATTCATGATACCCCAGTATCAAGCAGGCTTAAGTAATACGTTAGTATTACATGATTAATGAGTTATCAATCTCCTTTTCCTGATATGAATCACTCCTCCCAAGTAATGTATTAGGGTCAATGATGCTGGGACAGAAGATGCCAACATTGAAAAGAACAGTACAGGTATGTATTACTTAAAAGCATAAGATTTGAAAATGTATCACAATGCTTTATTTTGCAAAATACGGTATGTAGCACAAAACGTAAAAGAATCATTGCTGATTCACTTTAATTAGGACAGAATTAAAAGTTTAATCGCAAAGACTGGTGCCATTTCCACAGGACAGTGATTGCCTTTACAGGTAAACAACTTTTCATAACATGGATATGCTTTTTAGAATTGAGAAGCCAATTCAAGTATGATTGCAGGGTCACAGTGCAAGTGATAACATTCAATGCTGTATTTACAGGGGCACATTTTCAAAGTCCCCTTAAGTTACATGGGGCGTACCCATTACGTTTGCACCTTGTCGTACCCATGTCTCCTCTGCATAATTGCACAGAGGAGTGCAAAAGTGCAGTGATGTCCAAAAAGGCAGTGTACATGCTTGTATGCTATACTTTTGCACAACGCCGTGCAAAATGGGTAAACATTGCCCTCCATGTACGCATGGCTGGCAGCATTTACAATGGACTCCATTGGAATCAGCTTGCTTTTTGTGAAAAAAGCAGGCTGATACCATAGGAATCCAAAGCATTGTGCCAGCATGAGAATTCACGGTGGCGGAAATGCTGGAGTATCTGTACGGTAGAGTGAAGGGCTTGGTAGAATTGTAACTTACGATCTTATGATCTGTGCCTCCTGTCCACCAGGCACATTGAGGAAATTAGCTGTACTGTTAATTTAACTTGTAAAAGTCTTACACAGGATTTTAATGAATTTAATTAACAGTACAGCTCAAAGAAAATGAGCCCTATACTGTTTTCCGGTTTAGATCTATTTTACCTAACCCCAAAAGTTTGACTCCCAAAAGTTTGACCCCCAATTTCCTGCATATATATATGTGGGGGGTAAAGTATATAAAATATTTATAGGGGTAAGGTGGGGGGGGCTGTGGGGTGTCTCCCCCACATATATATTTGCGGGAAATTAAAAAAAAAGTCGAACCTTTGGGTTCGGTAAAAATCACTTAGATTCCTGTTTTCCAATTCAATACCGTTCTCAATCATTAAGTAAACATATTACATCTTTGAGTCTAGTCAGTTGTGTGTATGGTCACATTCCGGGCAGCAAATGCATTGACGATCGCTCAGCAACTCTATTCATAAATAAGAGAACCTGGCAATATCATGTGCCCTGTAATGTTTCCAAAAATCCAGCTATTCAATAATAATACACACAGGATGTTCTGTCCAGTAGTCTTCAAAGCATTTAAAGAAAAGTTATCTGGGTTTTCTAATAATTGGGGATGGATTGCCCTGAAGACTTTCGCAAAACTGAAGTACTTGGCATCTTTAGGAGGCTGGCGGCCGCTGAATGAACGTGGTGCCATTCATTCCTGTCTGCCAAATTACGAGGTCTGCAGAGGGTCCCGCTCTGGACGCCTGGCCAGACCAGAAGTGCAGAGCGGGACCCGCTAGCAGTACAGGATGCTAACAATGGGCCTGTCATTAACAAGCCCGTTGTTAGCATCCTCCCCATTCCCATTGAGCCCTATCGGGGCTCACATGGGAATGGGGACGTACCAGGTCTGGGTCCCGCGAAAGGGAATTAAAGGGCCTGCTAAAGTCAGCATGGCCCTGTAATTCCCCATTTTTGGGACCCGAACCTGGTACCCGGTTTGGGGGTAGCCATCCCGGTAAGAACGGCATGGTTACCTTCATCCTCCTAATGAGGGCCAATGTTTCCCTATACGCGGATGACTAATTAATGTAAGTGTGCAACTCATTGGAGAATATGCCAATACTCTTGAAGATACTAGGTAACTTTCATATGGTATCAGTTGTTCGTATTAGATGTACATCTGACTATTAAGTAATCATGGTAGGTTACACATTCAGTTTTATCAAGATTGGATTTTAAATAGAGATAGGTAGGTTTAGCAGAAGCCTTAACTGCCCATTTAGCTGTATTCACACTCAAACAACGTATTCAATCGCATTTAGCTTATACACAGTAATTATCTTCTGGTGGGCAGGGGGAGAATGACCTAACGGGACAATGACATTGGATAAGCTAATCTAGGCACTGCTGTGGTGCCAAAAATGCATTTCTACTGTGGCTTGACAGAGAGGCGAACAAATAGAGTTAGTAAACAGGTTAAAAGTAGTAGGACCAGTACTCAACCCCGTTGAACATCACACTCAATCTTACAAGGTGAGATTAGATACTGCTGAGGAAAATTGCTGATCATTAAATAAAATGATAAATGTTCAATGAACAAAGGAAGGGACAACTCTTTTTACAGATGGATCATTTCATCATGAACTTTAATAAAGCTGACCATGCCCCATCCAATCATCAAACATATTCCTTAGATTTTCTTTTTAAGCTGACATTAGAAATGTCTCCACTCCTTTGACTTTGTCGCAGCTTTCTATTTCCATGGACCCTTTGAGCATGTGTTCTGTGATGGGACAAAAAGTACATTTCAGCAGAAACTGTGCTAAGGTCTCTGGCACCCATAGGACCAACTGCACTGCTGTAAATTGGTGAGGAGAATAGAAATGCTCGTTCGTGACTGGAAATCATCAAAGATGTGGAGTTCCAATGCCACTCAGCAAGGATACCCGGACTAGGGTAAAGCCCCTCAAACCACTTGCCTGACACCAAGGAACTTTTCACTATCCTTCGGGAAATGGAATCACTGATCCCTCCGGTTGACAACACCCCTAAAGATAAGGTTTGTTGTACTGACATACAAAATGCTCTGTCAAATAAAATTGCATCCCTCCAACTCAACATAGCTAACAAGAAGGCCTCACTGCTCCCATTCGAGCAGCGTCCCCCCCAACCTGCACTGGATAGAAACACCATACCCTTCAGTTTAAAAAAAATGTCTATCATCAAGAAGGAGAAAATCATACTCGCCCTAAAACCTTCAGATTGCAAAGGAGACAGTTGCCTGGCCCAAATTATAAAGGATGCAGCTAGAGTCCTAGCCCCTTTTATCTCTAAGCTTATTAATGCCTCCTTCAAGACTAACACAGTGCCCAACAACCTTAAAGAATCTTGGGCCCTCCCACTGCTTAAAAAACAAACACTAGACCCCA
Organism: Ambystoma mexicanum; assembly: GCF_040938575.1. Lineage (NCBI taxonomy): Eukaryota > Metazoa > Chordata > Amphibia > Caudata > Ambystomatidae > Ambystoma > Ambystoma mexicanum. Next base: position 835,249,832 of record NC_090935.1, on the reverse strand, counting down.
CCATCCCGACTAACTATAGACCTATCACCACAGTCCCTTTCTTACTTAAAATCATTGATAGAGTAGCTTACCTTCAAATTCAGGACTACCTGGAAGTCAATCATCTACTAGGATCACGGCAAACTGGCTTGCGTCCTCTCCATGGTACGGAAACAGCCTTAATAGACCTCAAGACCCAAACTGACGAGTTAAAGGGCAATGGGAAAACAGCTATGCTACTCCTCCTTGACCTATCTGCAGCCTTCGACCTGGTGGATCACGCAGTCTTATGCAACCAGTTAGGTCGGCTGCCCATTTCTCAAGTGATGCCATAACCTGGGTCCAGTCCTTTTTAGCTAACCATACAATGAGAGTCTTCTCCCCCTCAGCATCCGCTGACCCCATACAAATGTCCTGCAGCATACCTCAGGGATCCTGTGTCTCACCTACCATGTACAACATTTTTACTAAGCCTTTGTTCGACAAGTTGGACAGATTGGGTGTCACCTACACAAATTATGCAGATGACACCCAGATCCTCATCCCCTTTCGGGCAACTTTCCGGAGGACACATCCTTAGTAAATAAGATATACCTCCGCATTCAGGCATGGATGGCATCCCATGGCCTCTGCCTGAATGACAACAAAACCTGATACTGATTCTGGGATCAGAGACGAACCTCAAAAACGTAGCCCTAGCTATGCCTCCTTCAATACTGACAATAACCACATCAAGGTGATGCCCGTAGTGAAAACTTTAGGCTTCTACCTTGACTCCACACTTACCCTTAAGAAACAAGTTAACTTACTAGAATCCACAACAGCTTACACCTGCAGACGTATCCGAGCCTGCAGACCATTTTTCTCTGAAACTAGTTGCATTACCTTGACCAATGCACTTATAATATCCAGACTGGATTATTGTAATGCCTTGTATTCAGGAGCTAACAAATACATAACTGACAAAATCCAAAGACTGAAAAATAATGCCCTAAGAGCAGCCCTGACTATTCCTTACAGAGACAACATCTCTAAATTCACAAGAGATGTCCACTGGTTAAAAATAAACAACAGGATCCTCCTTAAAAAAGTCTCACTCACGTCTAAATGCCTGAACAACTTAGCACCACCATATCTCTCAGAAAGAATAAATAAGAGACTCACTACACGCCCCATGAGATCTGCCAATGCCCACACTCTAGAGATCCTTAGATTCAAACATACCACAGCTGGTGGCACCAGTTTCCCGGTCAAAACAGCGCAATCCTGGAACGCCCTCCCCTTATACCTTAGAATGGAACAACCCTACCCTAAATTTAGAGGCACCGTTCTAAACTGGCTACGATCAAATGACTCCTAACTCGCTCCGTCCTGTTCTAGGACTGCACCTGCTACCTGTTATGCCTACCACACTCAGTATATGTGCTACCCACTGCATTATTCGACTGTAATATGTAATATGTAATATGTGAACCCCAGTCTCCACCACTTATTGTAACCTGGAAGTGGCATTAAATGTATATTTCCTGTATGTTTGTATGTACCTAACTTGCTCTGTAACTAAGCTTTAAGTATACTTGTCCTGTTTCCGCCCAGCTACACAAGGGTTTGGTGTGCATTACCAAATAAACAAACAAACAAACAAACAAACAAACAAACAAACAAACTTGGGCGTTCCGGGTGAAGGTGTCAAGTTTAATCCTTCAAACTTTTTTGGAATCCAGACCGCTGTGCAACAAGAAACAGGCACAAGGCATTGCCTATAACAGGGACACATTTTAGAGGTGGAGTACCCTCCCTCTTTGCTTCTGCTGATACCTTTTGTTATTATTGTTTTAAAACCTTTCAGTCAGCAAATTTTAAATGAATTTTGAATTTTCTGTCTTATGTTTTTAATATGTTTAGTGTTTTAGTGTCATGTGAGCTCCATAGGCATATATATTCTAGATTTCAGTAATTCTTATGTTGCATAACTAATTGATAAGAACTTTTCTTTCTCTCTGTATACATTATTTGCACTTTGCATTTAGCACTTTAAACTTTCCACTCAGTGCTTTTGCATTTTTGTACGTGGCATTCTGTACTTACATTTGTTTGACCGAACAGAACTCGTGAAAGTGGCATACATGTTGCAACCCGCTTAGTGGACTAAAACATTGGTGATGGTATCTTAATGCAGCAAATAAACACCTGCGGCATTCCATCTTCTCTTCTGAATATCCTCGTTGGTCTATGTTAGAAAAATAACCCTACATATTAGGATTAACCTTAGGGTAGATATGATGACGATGGTCAAAACCTTTTGTGGGGTGCAACAGGGTTGTTTATTATTTTCCCTTTTGTTCAGCCTTTTTTTGGCAGATTTGGGTGAGTATATGGTGCCCAAGTCATTGTTATCTCAGCAATTGTCTGGAATTAAAATTGTGTATGTAACATATGCAGATGATATAATACTTTATGGGGCTGATTCATGGAATTTATGCGCTGAAAAACGGGGATTTGTGCGCCATTCTTCCCGCAAATCCCCATTTTTTAAACAGGGATTTGCGGGCAGAATGGCGCACAAATCCCCGATTTTTGGCACAAATAATTCCATGAACCAGCCCCTATGAATGTACAAAAGTGGGCCTTCAAAGAATGATACAAGCTTTTGTATATTTGGCTGTTAATGGGTCAAAAACGAAGAACTTCATTTCTCGGCTACGGGCAAGAAATGTATGAGCAGTTGGTGCAGAGAAAAGAAAAAAAACATGGACTATCAGACTCATGGACATACCTAGGTTTTTAAGTTATGGCACATGCAAATAAAAGAGCTTTAATTACCATGGTGAAAAATAAAGCCATTCAAGTGTTACATCTGATGAGACACCTGCTAAATAAATATGGGAAATTGACACAGTAATCGCTCCGTACATTGTATGAGGGGTAGGTTGTCCCACCTCTATTGTATGAACTAGAAATATATCACAAAAAAGCAAATGTCTATGAGAGCACACCAATTATGGAAGGAACACACTTAAAGATAAGAGACATATTAGGTAAACACTTAGGGTGCAGAGGAGGAATACAGGCTCTGACACAGAGTCTGGAATATACAAAGAGCAAAAGGTAAGTGTCTAACTCTAGAGACACTCCCGTCTCCTGCACACCATGAAAGCTGAACAAATCAGTCAGAAAGAATTCAATAAAAAATCATATATATTTTAATACTTATGAACAGTTGCAAATTAACAAGTGAAATTAGTGTATATCATACATAACCTTCTTATAGTGACAAATAAATCAAGACGAATTTAGAAAAATGTGCAAGGATGGTCGGCGCCCTGTGGATGACAGGGTAAAATTTGATAGAACATAGTTCCGAGCTCAACGCTTTTCGGGGTGACGACCCCTTCTTCGGGAGCAAAAATTCTGCAAAGGTATATGTAGAGAAAACCTATCAATATTATGTACATTTCATAATTGTCACAAAATAACAATAGTATTCAGAGAGACATATGAGTCCAATACATCATTCGTTAGATCTCTGAAAGAAAACAAAAAGCTAAATACAGAGACATCACCAAATAGCACTCCAAGTGTATAAAACTTAGCTTGTGAAATGCATAAAGTAAATAACAGCTTAACAAACATAAGTAGGGGTTTTGGAGAGGTCCTAGTCCATCTGAAACCCCACATTGCCCATTATCCTAAGGTATTTACATCTAATAAGTGGCCAGCTACTTCTCAAGGATAGACTCCAAATAATGCTGATGAAGTTCCAAACGTAATCTGCTTGCAGAATTAAAGTTCAGGTACATTTTGCCTTACCTCTTGTCTAGCTAGATCTTACTATTGGAACACCATCAGCTTTATTTGGAGTCTATCCTTGAGAAGTAGTTGGCCACTTATTAGATGTAAATACCTTAGAGTAAAGGACTGACTGACTGATATTAGTATTGGAATTCCATACCAGGAATATTATTGCACTGAGATTTAGTTGCAAATGGAATTGTCTGAGAAACCAGGATCAGACAACAATTGAGGGTGATGACAAACAGAGGCATTTGTTTATTCATTGGCTGGCAAGTCAAGAAAAAGAGCGTCCTATACCTAACACAACCTCATTAACCTGACCTGCCCACCCTCCAGACACCTAACTTGTATACAGCCTTGTTCACCTCATATTAGAAGAATCGAAGAATCTATCACTGGACCTTCTGGCAATCTTATGCCACATCCTGCCAAAACAATGTACCCACTCATTATGGAGCTGTCCATTCTTTATGTTTATATCTGTCTATGAGGGGCATTGCTCACATCAGGCAGGCAGGTAGGCTACTGTGTACCCATAAGCCCAGTCAGAAAGGGTACTACCATCATGGCGTGTCGTGGGAGGGGAGCAATAGTTTGTGCAGGCTCTGACTTTTTCCCGGTGAATCCCAGCAATTATCAGACATCTGGAGTCCCCAAAAGCTCACCCGTGATGCAGAAGAAAGAGATAAGTCCAAAGGTGACTCAAGCCTCATCCTTCCTCCTCACAAATGTTCATGAGCCTCACGTCTACAGTATTTAACAAGATTTCAGAGGTGCAAGGATACAGTGTTGATGTAGGGGAAAAACAGGGAAACAGTCTGACCCACAAGCCGCTCTGTGGTTAAAGGCACTGTGGTTTTAAGCAGCTACAGCTGCTGCCGGCTCGATTGACTGCCCCTTCTTCCTCCAACAGATGAGAAACAGCCTGCCCTACCAGCCTCTCCGATCTACTATCAGTAGATCAGAAGGGATTACATGATTGTACAAATCTTTTAGACTTTTTCATGGTTAACCAATAAAAAGTGGTAGTAAACTCCATTAACACAACATAACTTGCCTTCACAACTTGCCTTGTGACTCAAAAAATGTATATTTTAACAGGGTGAGATATAGATCAAGAACACCGTGAAAACTCCCGCAGCCTTCCAGTAAGACTAGTTGAACTGGTATCAACATATTGTTCCCATCAATTCATTTGTCAAACTTGACAAACTAACATACCCCCAAACCTTTTAAAAGGGATATTGGTCTGTAACTTGCAAGTCGCGATCTGTCTCCCATACTAAATATGAGAACAATGGTGCTGATTTTCCATGACTCAGGAAACATGTTCGAAAAAAGCATGGCATTAAAAACCTTACATAGACAACAAGGCCACCACACATCAAAATTAATTAAAAAGATAAATAATTGGTGCACAGCCATTAGCCAAGCTTTTTTACATTCCACTATTCACAAAGCCGTAAGGACTTCTGTTAAGGTAAAATGCTTATAACCAATGTTGACATTATTATGAATACGATGACAATTAAGTTGGCTATAAGATTGGATAGTAAAGAGTCAGGAGGACAGTTGTTGCCATAAAGGACAAATAGTGGGTTTACCAACAATCTGTGAGTATATCCCTTCTCTGTTTTCCTCCTGCTTCCATTTTGAAACATGAACTACTAGTTCCCAAAACATACAGGAGTTATTGGCTGCAGCGGCAGACTTTAAATCATTCCATGTTGCCCCTACCAGGTCATCACATTTTATGATCTATACTATTATTATTATTATTACTATGGCATTTATTGAGCACCGACCTATCGTTGAGAACGGAGGACTTTACAGAGGTACACAACAAAAAAGGTGCATAACAGAGCGATTTTCAGAGGTAGCAACAAAACAGATATACAGTGTGTGTGGGATACAGAGGGGCACAGGTGAGGGGCACTGCTGTAAATGGTGGTGGGAAGGATATGGGTGGACAGCGTCTAGCAAGTCAGGTGGCACAGTGGGTGCATTGATGGCCTAGGTGTTGAGGGGGAGAGATTCCTTGAAGAGGTGGATCTGGAGTTCTTTTGTGAACTGTAGGAGCGTGGCGGCGAGTCTGATGCTGATGGGGCAGACGTTCCATTGTTTGGGGGCGTAGGCAGAGAAGGCTTGTTTTAAGGTGCTTTCCTTTTTGCAGTAACAGATTTCAAGTCTGCACTTGTCCTGGCTTCTGGTGGTCCACTGTCTGCCAGGGATGCTGAGTTTCTCCGCGAGGTAGCTGGGTGACTTGAGGGTGACTGCCTTAGAGATGATGCAGCAAGACTTGAAGGTGAATCATGAATGCAGTGGTAAACAGTGAAGGTCGGTGAAGGCCGGGGTGATGTGGTCATATCTGTGCAGACCCTTGATGTGGAATGTGGTAAAAAGTAGGACACTTCTCAGGTGCACAAGGAAGGTCAACAGGAGGCCTTCGAGGAGGGCATTGCCTCCATCCAGGTGGGATATTATCAGTGCTCGTACAGCGGATCCAAAGCTATCTGAAGGGAGGGCGGGTTTGGCATTTCACAGGAGGGAAGCTGATACCAAGCTAAGATATCTTAGCTATGTGTGTCTTTATGGAGAGGTGCTTGTTGATGTGGAACCGGAGGGACTTGGCGCAGGAGGTGAGTTCAGTTGTGAAACCCTCAGGGTTAATGGTTGATAGGCAGGTCTGTATGTCTGATGTTGTCGGTGAGGAGTAGCAATTTGGTATTGGAGGGGTTGATCTTCAAGTATTCACTGCACATCCAAAACTGATTCAGCGAGAGGCAGGTTTTGAGCCTGTGGATGTCCTTGGTGGAGTCAATCTTGAGGTATAGCTGTGTGTTGTCGGCATATTGGTGGATGTGGATGCTGTGTGTGGCTATAAGGGCCCCCAGCAGCTCCATGCATAGATTGAAGATCTCTGGGGAGAGGATGGAACCTTGCACGACTCCACAGGTGATGGGTAGCATTGACGATCCAGAGGTGAAAAGCCATCTACCGGGTTCACCCAGGCTTGCATTCAAAAGATTTCTCTTTGATTTACTTGTCGATGGGGTGATGGCTTCTCACCCATGGAACCCTTTCGTCCAGACTCAGACCCTTTGCGAATGCTTGCCTTCCCTTTTGTCAGATTCACTATGGCCTTTTTCGATGGGTGATGGCTTTTCACCTCTGGATCCCTCTCTTCTCAGCACAGACCCCCCTCGATTGTTTGCCTTCCTTCCATCGGGTTAACTACAGCTTTCAACTCAATTTCAGCAGTGACCTTCACGAATCATGATGTCTTTTTAGCACAGTTCACTGTAGACATCCGCCTGCAAGGTTCACTTTTGTCAACACACTGTATATCGAGACTTTAGACATTGTCCCCTGTTTATCGGCCTCCCTCCTTCAGGTTCACTCTTGCCAAGTTTGTCAATCAGTTCTCATAATGTGGGATTTGGTTCCCCTACCTTCACAATCTTCTGTTGGTCAAAGACTTTGACTGTACAGAGGATTTTACTGTACCCCTGTATCACCACTTTGACCGCATTTGTGCCTTTCCAAAGGCCTTCTGGTAACGGTAGTTTAAACAATCGGGTAATCGGCCAGAGTTTCCTGAGTGAGCACCCACATGGTGCCGGACTGCTCTGTTGCTGGTTTTTCCCCTTCTAGTTTCAACAGTTCTTTGTATTATTTTGCAATTTAATTAGCCATTTGCTATTTTCATTCAACAGTTCTGTTTCTTATAAGCTCTTCCCTTGACTCGCCAGCTGTGATGAACCACTTGAATTTCCTTCTCTCTCAGTCAAGGTTGGTACCACAGATACAAGCATTTCTCCCCGGCTTGGTTATCAGCAGAGGAGGGTCCTGAGTACCTTTGACATCTGGTGCAAGACACGCTGGCTATTGTTTGCGGTCCAACATTTCCTTCTGCGGAGGTTTCACAGACTTTGGTCGGAAAGGGCAAGGTCACTTCTTCCCTTATCACCCTCTCGGTTCGTGCCGTCGTTCCCCTACTCTTGAACTGCCGTGCTGAGTTAGCTCTCTCGACGTGCGGTCTGCCTTACTCGACTTGTGATCCACCTTTTAGCCCTGTTGGGAAGGGAACAGGCAGTCAGATGTGTGCGGTTTTGGTCAATTGCCTGAATTTGCATGACCCTTGTGTTGGGACATGTCAGGTAAATGGCTTAAGTGTTAGTCCGTCGCCCTTCATGATATGCGAAAGTGTTTGCGTCAGAAGGAAGGGGGTTGTCATGGAAAATTATATTCTTCATCCTAGGGGTGTTGATAAAGTGACAACAGTGAGATTGGTGGAGTTTGCTACACAAATGGAAATGACCAGAGTTTTTATCATGACCTGAACAGGGGGGATTATCAGAATTGTCATGTGTTGTCAATGCAGTATATTGGGGTTTAGGGAAAGAATAATCCAAAGGACGTGAAGAAGAATGACTGGGAGTATTCAGGTAGGAAACAACAAAACAGGGATTCTGGGGAATGTGGTTTCTAAGTGAAGCAGTGTGCCTAAAGAATGATAAATTCTCAAAAAGGAGGTTCCTGCCAGTACTGATTGAGTTTTCATCAGCTGGAGGCACAGACAGTTTGACCTTTGCAAAATGCAGAAGATCTGCACCACTCTGGCTGATATGGATGTGCACACAGAGAACTAGGCTGAGGTGAACAGCCATGGTAAGTTCAGGATGTACTGAGCTCAAGAATTCTGAGGCAAAGTCTAAACCGAGGTTGGTTGTGCCCCAACGCCACAGGAGGTTCCTACTGGACATGGCTAATCACATTCCATCGGGAGTTTATTTAATTATAATTAATTTCATGTAATGTTTTCTTTTATTTGCAAATTAGTTTAATACAAAAACATTTTAGCTAAATACATTCTTGTGTTAGTTCTCCTTCACGTTTTCAGATGCTGCCCTCTTTTCTATCAGAGTCTCATAGATTAAAGGCTTCAAATTCCCTTAGAAATTTGACTGCTGCAATGGTCAGCACAGTCTTCCCCCCTCACAGCACTACGGACCACCAGGCTTATGCTGTTAGAGTAGTATATTGTTCCAAAAAATGCATGAACAGTCTTGTCCTAATCATTGTTAAGGTCTTACATCTTGTAAACAAGTGTGACAGGTTTTCACCTGAGACTGCAGCCTTACAGAATCTGCAGCACATCGAGTTCGGGCCAAACATAGCTCTAGCTGACATAACCTCCATTGTTTTAAAGAGGCTCAGTCTGATCCTCATAAATTGAGATATGGGTCTGGAAATGTCCTCAGATATTCTGGGACGTTTGCCCCTGCTTCAGATTTCCTTCACAAGGTTATAGAAGAGTTTATTGTTTGACTCATCATTTGTTGTGATACAGTCTAATGTCCATAGCTTCTTCTTGACCTTCCCTGGGTAAGACCACAGTTCCTCCAGTATAATTGTTCTTTTATAACTGGCTTAATACCAACAAGTGGTTTCTAAGTGCAGGATCGGTATTCAAACGTATGTTGCACTGCATTGTCTTGCTTCCAAGACAAACACGTTGTCCCTGAGCTAGCCTTCCTCCCCAAAACCTAGGAGTGACCAAGGTAGCTTACAGGCTGTCTGCTCATTTTTACTGGCCCAGGATGGGTGCTGAAATTTAGGATCCATGAAGTTCTGTCATATTTACAATCAACCTGTAACTATGGACGGGCACAAAAGGACCCTAAATTCCAATAACAGTGGTTGGCAGCCCTTTGAATAAAAAGATATGGACATCGTGGTTCCTTTGGATCTGCCTAACATCTAAGGAAACTGAAATGCTTTGATTGAGGAAAACCATGCCACCCTGTATACAGAGAGAAGCATCAGATCCCCAGTGGCGGCAAAGGCTTTGATAGGGATATTGTCTCATGTGAGGTTACCTGAAGAAGTCATTTATGACAAGCGATCCAACTTCCTATCAGAATTTACAAATGTAAAGTGTGGCCTAAATGTTCTCCATATCAAAGCACTGCAGGAGCTGGCGAACGACAATCACAAATTGGAGGATTTGATGGAACACCTTGCTAGGGTCACGCATAACCTGGAGATCCAAGCAGAGGATCTCAAAAACAGGTCAAGGAGGGCAAACATCAGGGTCAAGGAAATCCACAAATCAGTGGGGAATGCAGAGCTACAACAAGCAATAAAACAGATTTTCGCGACCCAGCTTGGAGGACCGGACCCTGATGAAATCCTGGTGGATGGGGTCCACACAGTAGGACCAAAGAGGTCAGAACAGGTTGATCGGCCGAGAGATGTCCTAGTAGCCAGTACACCTAAAAAGAGAACATGATGTCAGCAGCTAGATGATCCAATGACCTTAAAATCAACAGAGCTACGGTCCAACTATATCAGGGCCTTTACCAGACTACGCTAACTAAAAGAAGGCTGATGGGCCCAATAATACAAGAGCTAATAAAACGAGGCATCAGATATAAATGGACCTTCCCATTCGGCCTCTTGTTCGAAATGGACAAAAGGCAAAGAAGATCACCATGATGGAGGAAGGGGCAGACATGCTGGACATAGAGGTGGAATCGGTACATAATGGAAGCCGGGGCGCAGAAAAGGATAATCAAAAAGGAAAGCATGGGAATGGACTACTCAGGAGTTAAAGAAGAAAGCAAGAAAAACAGGGGAACGTAAGGCCTGAGAATCCCGGCGAATGACCCACCAGAAGAATCGGAGCCCAAGGAAAGGAGAATCACTACCTAAGAATACCCGCGGCCCCATGGGAATTGTAGCAGCTCCTTGGGACGGGTAACATATCGCAGGTGGTGGGGGGAATGGAATTGGGGAAGGTGACTCTTGGTATCGGCACATTTGTCAGGGAAGACCCACTAAGGGGAACACTGGGGGAGGAAAGGGACTCAACACCCGAGAAGGAGATTCTGGAGGGGCTAGAAGCCAGTTGCACCAACTCAGTGCAGGATAGGAGGATGAGGGTGGAGAGGGAAGGGGAGGGGGAGCCAGTTCCGGGGCTGAGCAACCATTCCTGCCCACCAAGGCGAGCACTCAGAATACCTGCAGGCAATGGCTAAGGAAAGGTTGTTAAAAATGATTTCCCTAAATATCAAGGGGCTCAACTCACCGATTAAGAGGAAAAAACTGGACCACTTCCTGGCAAGAGAGAGCCCAGACATAATTGCCTTGCAAGAAACACATATACAAGAGAAAGACAGACATACAATGAGAAAATGGGGCTACGATCGAATACAACAGTCAAATAACCCAGGGAAGAAGGGGGGCACTCATATAGCAGTGAAGAATACCTTAGACCTCGGAATATTAAGATTGAGCAGGGACACCAATGGAAGATACATAGCAGCAACTCTCCAGGGAGGAGGGGAGACCATAACTCTAGCCTCATTATATGCTCCCAATGCAGGGCAGTATCGCTTCATACAATCAATGCTGCAAAAGCTAGAAGGGCTTGCTTAGGGTAGCATAACACTTGTTGGTGAATTTAATCTAATGTGGGATCTGGTAAGGGACATGAGAGCAAGAATATCCCACTCTCAAAATAAGCCCTTGAAGAAATTATAGGAGGAAATTGACAATTTATGACTAGTAGACATCTGGAGGGAAAAGAGAGGGTAGTCCAGTGGATATACCTGCTATTCCCATGTGCATAGAACAGCTTCAAGAATAGATTATATATGGGTGTCACGTCCCTTACTAGGATGAGTGAAAGAAGTGGAGGTGGGAGCCATCACCCTGTCAGATCATGCACCCCTTGCTCTGACAATTACACAGCCAAAACATTTAGTGGGACTTTGTAAGTGGAGATATCTGGCACACATCTTTAAGGATGAAACCCCGAGGAGGCAATTGAGGGAGGGGATTGACCAATATTGTCAAACAAATGTGAGTCAGGAGGTAAAGCCTCCTATGAACTGGGACACCTTCAAGGCTACAATAAGGGTGAAAATAATAGCGATAAATGTGAGGAGGGACAAATAACTCAGGCAATTAGAGGTAGACCTAGAAAATAAGCTGAAGACAGTCATGGACACAGGGGAGACAAGAAAGGAAAATAGGGCAATCAGAGGCCAAACTGAAATATTACAAACAAGCAGAGCAGAGAGGTCAATCATGCATCTCAAGCAGAAATATAACATTAAGGTGAATAAAGCAGACCGACTTCTGGCAAGGAAGCTAGGGAAGGAGGTAAAACAAAGAACAATCCTGAAAATTAAAACACATGGTGGTGGGGGGGAGAGAACAGAAGGGAATTTATTAAATTCTATGGGGAAGTATATAAATCACTCCTGTGTGCACCCCCCCCTTCCTGCACACTGGAGTCTGTCCTGATACATTCTGGTTTCACCATCACCGTCTTGTGGCCAATGCTGGATTTTACTTGTATGGACTTCATTGATTCATGGTGCGTCACCCTTCTCAACTCTCATGCTGGACTTCCTTTGCATCTTGTACTCATGATGGCCCTGAATCATGCTGTTCCATCTTCATCTTGTATCCTGGCTTGCAACATTATGTGTTACTACTGGCTTCTGCAATTGTATTCGCTCTCCTCTCTTGCTTCTCCACTCTTTTTGACTGCTTACTCTCTGTTCTCTCCTCCCCTCACCTCTCCCTTTTCCTTTCTCCTCCCATCCTCCCCTTACTTTCTTCTATGCACTTACTCTATCAGAATTGTCCCTGGACCTACTTTGATAGCAACCTCGTCTGTCGCTCCCCTATCCCTTTACTGTTGCCCCCCCTCCCTCCAGCACTATCTGAAACGTTGTCAGGGCTAGTACGATAGTCACTTGTTTTGTTGTTCCCCTCCCTTTCTGCACCCCTCTCCCTCACCTTTTGTTTTCATCCGGCTCTACCAGAAATGTCGCCAGGCCTAGTATGGTAGTCGCCTGTCTGTTTCCATTTCCTTCCCACTCTCCCCCTCCCTTATCTATGTCTTAGCACTTGCACTATCTGAAATGTCGTCAGGCCGAGTACGATAGTTAATTTCACATCCTTACTGTTCATGGCCTGTAAGAATGCCGTATTTTCCCTTGTTCCCTTCCTTGCCTTAAAGCGCTTTGAAACACATTGTGTATAGGCGCTATATAAATAAGCTATCATATCAATACCCAGAGGAGGGAGGCCAGATGCAATACCTGGAAAAATGTAATTTGCCTGGGATATCCGCCCAACAAAGGGTGGAATTGGAGCTAGAGATAACTAGAGAAGAGGTGTGCATAGCAATTGCCATGCTCCCCTCCAATAAAGCTCTGGGCCATGACAGCTTCACGTCTGATTTTTATAAGACTTACAAGGAGGTACTGGTTCCTCACCTGACCACCTTGTACAATACATACGGGAGGGGAGTAACACCCTCCATGGAAAAAGCGAAGGTGGTGCTGTCGCTTAAGCCAGGAAAGAATTGTATTGCCTGTGGTTCATACAGGTCGATAGCACTCATTTATTTAGATGCTAAAATATATACTAAGATCCTGGCAAGCCCCTTAGAACTGTAGGGTATTTTGTGGAGATTTGGGGCCTGACGGTATTTTATTACCGCCGAAAAATAACTTAGCAATAATCACTCTTTGTATTCAGATTTGGCCATGTGCAACAATAATACAATGGACCTGCATTATTTCAGCACCCAGACCTGCATATTTGGTATACGTGGTTGGTGGTATTTTGGTGAGCATAATTCCCTTGTTTTATTTGTGGCCCCAATGTCCAGAATCCCTTATCTTTGCTTAGATTTTTCGTGTGATCACTAGAGAGACCTCAGACCTACATTTTAGGAATACCACATTTTCAGTGATAGTGTTGGTGTGCCACCATGGGCGAACTCACTGACTTATTTACGACAGAGAGCTATATATGGTAGTCTTGTGGTAATTTCCACTACCTTATATACGGTAGGGAGCTATGTTCAGAGAGTCTCTCTTCCCGTTGGCTCATGTACCTCCAACAAGCTATGCTACAGTCACTCACAATTATTCATACTGATTCTGACATGCACACATCTGTCTTAAAATGACCATTGCACTGTTTAAAAATCTCCCCACATCATCGGCATTGTAATGGTAAATAGTAAATACACCACCCGTCTGTTTTCAAATATTTTTCTGTATTATAAAAGTTGCATTTAAACACGATCTCATTCTTTACAGAAATAAATAAAATGGTACAGTAAAAGCATTGTCTATGACACACTGCAAAGAGAGTGGCGGAGAACAGAACTCAAATTGCAACATTGGTATTTGATTAAGACACGCACAGGAATCCCCTTTCCTACACTGACTGCATATTTTCGTGCACACACGGCTCCCACGCTTATGTAATTACCTTATCTGTTCAAAGTTTTCTTCAGCTGTTCTCCTTCGGAATGTGGTTCCCTTGAAGATTAACCCCAGTAAAAGGATCGCCTTTCCTTTTCAAACCGGGGTCATTGCCTGGAATTCTTAGCTTTTGCAGATAGGAATGCCTCCAACCAGGAAAAGGTCTTCCTCCCAGCTCTGCCAAATCTGGACTGTAGCAGAACGCAGGAATCTGCATTCAGTCAGGAGTCCCACAGCCAGGTCTTCTCCCCAGTAGTGCAGCAAAATGTCTGCCTGTCTTTTTCCCCGATACTGCCCACTAAAACTTTCATCCCAGCCCTCTGTATGACGTGTCCCAATGAAATCCATCATCTCTCATCCTCCTACTCTCAACAATAGCTTCGCTTATACATTTGCAATTGTTGCAAATCTGACTTCCTTCTTCCTGCAGTTACTGTGCACAAAAACACGGAGAAGCAGGCAGAGAAGAGAAGAAAAAAAAATCTGCACACACATTTAAATGGCTTTCATAGTATGCCTAATTCTGCAGTGGAGAACACATTTTATTAGTGGGTTATGTTAAATAAGGTTTTATTAGTCAGGTTAATGGTTAATAGGTTAGCTGTTAATTTTCAAATGTGTCTCTCGCACCATAGGCATTTCAGGTGAAAATAGTGTGCATTTTTAAATGAGCATGTGTGCTTTTAACTGTAAAAATAGATTTGCATCTTATATGTTAAAATCGTTTTTGACTGAATAGCCTGTCTTTCCTTGTTAATCTGGTAACCCATATAGCAATGCACCGCACCCTTGTGGTGGTGCTGCAAAAAAAATTTGCTACTTGTGCAGTAGTGCTGTACTCTGTGCTGTAACATGCCAAATATCCTTACAGAACCTATCCTCCCCAGGCTAGTGGACCCAGACCAATCAGGCTTTAGACACGCTAGGCAGACCCATGACAGCACCAGGAGAATAGCCCACATCATTGAGAAGGTCAACAAAGTGCATATCGCGGCCTTAGTGTTCGCATTGGATGCAGAAAAAGCCTTTGACATGGTGCAGTGGTGGTTTCTCTTCCTTACCATGCGCAAAATGGGATTCGGAGAGACGTTCATGTCCAAGATAGCACAATCTACCAAAATCCCTCCCTACACTTACTTACAAATTGGGACCACTCCGACCCAGTAGCGGTATCCAGAGGGACAAAGCAAGGTTGCCCCCTATCCCCACTATTATATGCCATCCACCTAGATTAGAAATACTCAAGACATAGAGGGCGTCACCTTTGGCGGGAAAGTCCACAAGGTGGCAGCATTCGCAGATGAGATGCTGCTAACACTAACAAATCCAGAGGAATCCCGATGGGCTGTGGGCAAGCTCTTGGTTCAATCTGGGGAGGTAGCCGGGCTAAAAATAAACAGAAGTAATTCTGAGATAATGGGACTACACATACCACCAGGGAGGGAAGGGGAGATACAATCCAGTTTCCCATATTCATGGGCCCCATACAAAATAAATTATCTTTGAATTTATATTACTAAGAGCATAGATCAAATCTTGGGGGCTAACTACCCCTACAACCTGCCCCACCACTAATGGAGGTCATTAAAACACGCTTCATAGTTGGAGCCCCCTGTGCATATACTGCATTGGTAGGATAAATGCCCGGAAAATGGCTATCCTGATGAAATTACTCTATGTGTTCATGGCAATTCCTGCAAGGGTCCCAATGGCTTTTTTCCATACATTATGCAAACACACGCAGACCTTTATTTGGGAAAAGTAACCAAGAATTGTACATAGGTTGATTCTGCAACCTAGGAACGGGGGGGTATGGGAGAACCGGACCCCATAGCGCACTACCGTGCAACCCACATCAGAGTAATAAGGGATTGGGCAAGGCACAGGGGGAACAAATGGCGAGACATGGACAGAGCTGCGGTGGAAACTGACCTAGAGAAGGTTCTATGGCTATCCCTGGAGGACAGACCCCAAAATATGTACTGCAGTGAAATATTATCCCTTGTAGGGTATACCTGGGATGAAGTGTTAAAGCGATCCAAAATCACAATGTTCCCATCACCCCTCACACTGATATTTAGGAATCCACAATTCATGCCAGGGTGGGCTAGAACAGCATTCATCAAATGGCAGGAAGGGGGATGTCGTATGCTAAGGGACATATTTGAAGAAGAGGAGATAAAATCCTTCCTCCAATGTAAAGGACGTTTTGGAATAGATAAAGGGGAAATATTCCAATATGCCCAGTTGAGACACTGGGCCCAGAGCCCTAAGGTAAAGGAAGCAGCGACAAGAGAGCTGACCCAGTTTGAGAAATTTGTATCCACTGGATATAGGATATCCACTGGAGATAGGCACCTAGTGGGAACGCTATACAGACTGATTAAGGAAGGGGAAGAACCCAGGAAAAGACGGTTCATGCAAAACTGGGAGAGGGAAGTAGACCAAGAGATTAACATCGAGCATGGCAGAATCCTTCGGGGAGCATACCCAAATTGGCACACTCTTTACAAATCCAAGAAATCTGGATAAAAATGATGTATCAATGGCACCTCATCCTCAGTAGACTGTCCAAAATTTACCCGACGATGACTAGGATATGTTGGAGGGGGTGCGGAGTCGAAGACTTTGGAAACATATATGGTGGCAATGCCCAATAATCAAACTGTTTTGGAGGATGATTCAAGAGGCGATGAGGGAGATACTAGGAATAGAGGGGACAGAAAGCAAGGGCCTGTTCATAATGGGATTGGATGGAGTTTAGAAAGGTTTGCCACAAACGCTCACAATGTTCTTTTATGTAATGCTGCTGATGGCCAATGCCCTGTTAATAGCCTGCAAATGGAATTCAAAAGAGGCCCCCATTGAACACAAATGGGTGGGTAAAATATGAACCTAGCAGCCATGGAAAGAGTTACATATGCAATCAGGGGAGAACACCAGAAATTCCTCATGGACTGGGATCTGGTTATGCAATTCCTAATGAAAGACTTCAGGAGATCATGGTGTCCTAGGAAGATGAACCTCCTGGGAATCGTCTGAGAAACCTCCCCCGACTAAAGACACAGAGACACACCCAAAACGAAGGGAGGGGGGAAGAATGGAGCATCAATGAGAGGGGAGGAGGGGAAATATATAAATAGACTACAATGGAAAGAAAAGCGGAGAGAAACCTGAGATGCGAAGGAAAAGGAGGACTGGCTGAAACTATAGGCGGAAACCAAGCAAATTACTCAAGACCTGGGAAGGGGAGAGCATGGGGAGGAGAGGGGTTGGAGGGTGTATTTACTGTTTTGTGGAGAGTTGTTTGATAAAATTGACAAATAAAATGTAAATGAAAAAAAAAATGTTCTCCATATCTGTTTACCCACAGACCAACGTCTTGTTGAGAGGTTAAACAAGCCCCCGAAAAGCATAATAAGCGACTTGGAAGAGCACTTAATGAGAAAGTGGGGTATTCTTCTGCCATGCCTGCTGATTGCCTACTGGGAGGTGCCACTGAGCAGAATAGGGCTCATTCCATTTGAGCTTGTGTTTGGCCAACCTCTTTTGGGTTCCCCCTAGGTCTGGTACGGGAAGGATTTAAGGTGCAATCCGGAACTGCTTCCTATGACATCATGAATTATGTACTTGGTCCCAGATCTATGATAGCCAAGTAAAGAGAACAGAGAACCCAGAATCACAAAGTAGCAAGTCCCTCATGAAACACTGAGATGGTCAAAAATCCACAGTGACAGAATATGCTCTAGCACATATTGTCTGATTTATGGAAGCTGTCAAGCCTAGCACCCTTCATTATAAGTGAGCTGGTCCTTATGTGGTTCTGGAAAAAATCAGCGGGTAACTCCCTCATTGATACAAATGCCTGAAAGCAGATGAACAGGGTTGTTCATGTCAACCAGCTGAAACATTGCTACAGACAAAATTACTTGCTCTATTGCCAGACGATGAGATTGAGGAGGGGAAAGATCTACTCCCAGAAATGCTGCCCACAGAGATTAAAGATATCTAGAGGAAGTTCAGATAGTACCCAAACAAAGTGGACAGTAATTGCAGGTCTGCTAGCAGCTACGGTGGCAATATGCATGTCTGTTCTCACTGACTCCAGGAAAAATGTACTGGTGCATCCATGATATTTACACTGTAGTCACTGAGTGGGTGAAGACTAGAATTCCCCAGATGTCTGACAAGGTCAAGGCCAAATCAAGGATATAGTCTCCAAGATGTTGGGTTTATATGTGATTGGGCCTTCACACAGCCCATTTATCAGGTTTGTGATGTTGATACCTAAAAGGTTCACTACTGAGAAAATATAAGTCAGCTTTTATGTGGACTAGAGGGGTATACATTCTGTCACCATGACAGATACTCACCCGATAGCTAGGCAAGACAAACTTATTGACAAATTAGACACTCCCTAGTACAGTAAGTGTGACCTCACGGCTGGGTACTAGCAGGTCAGCCTAACTAACAAAGCAAAGAAGAGGTCAACATTTTCGACAACAGAGGGGCCCTACCAATTTACTGTCATGTACTTTGAGTTACACAAAATGCCCCTGACACCTTTTAGAGGTTGCTGAATCAGGTCCTATCTAGATTATAGGACTTCAGTATTGCCTATTTAGATGGCTTTGCTGTCTTCAGACATACCTGGGAAAACCATCTACCCCACTTGAAACAGGAGGCATTCAGATGGCTGCCTTGACCATGAAGGCATCCATGTGCTATAGTGCAAAGGTTATTGTTACTTACATAGAACAGCGAGGTCATGACGATAAGAAATAGCCTCTACAGGCCAAAGTTCAGGCAGTAATGGATTGAGACATCACCATTACCTAGAAACAGATGAGTGGCTTCTTAGGCCTCATCAGTTACTAGAGGACTTTCATTAAGTGTTACATGACCATTGCCCTTCTCCTGAATGACGTCACATCTGAGAAAATGTCAAAAATGGTTGGCCTAGGCTCCTGCCTGCCAAACATCCTTCCAGAGTTTAAAGGATAGTTTGTGCAAGGTCTGGAATTGATGCTGTACTAGTGCAGCTATTTCTGAGGGGACAAACAATCATATGCTTATCTTAGTCGGCACCTGACTAGATTAGAGTACAACTAGACCACATGTGAAAAAAGGCTTTTGCAGTGGGTTGGGCAGTGTGCAAAATAAATCCCTACGTTTTTGGTTTCCACTTCACTGTCCAAACAGACCGCAGGCCCCTTAGGAGGCTAATGGCCATCCAGAGAGTGAATCCCAAGTTGTTGCTTTGGGCCATATAGGTACAGGATTGGAGATGAATATCAAACACACATCTGTGTTTCAGCACTCTAGTGCAGATGGCCTCAGTAGGTACTTGTGCCTTTAACCAGTTCTTTGGAAGGGTGAGACTCAACCTGTTTGGGCAGGGACGTGTGTCATGTCTCTGCCGCTCTGCAACTGGGTGGAGCTGTCTGTCGAACCATGGTGCATTGACAATCATCACCATAACCACCCTGATCCACTAGTTAATGTTCATTGCACAAATCTGTATATCCAGAAACATGTACTACCATCTATTTGTATTTGTATTTATTCTATTTGTATAGCGCAAACCAGGCCTGGAGGCTACCGGGCGCATATCTTCAAACAGTAGTTACAACATTGCAGGTGCATAGTACAAAGCATAGGAATACAAGAACAGTGCAGGTTCGTCAGGCATACATAACAAAACTGGGAAGTCGGCTATTCAGTAAGACAATTGGTCATCTGAGGCGGCTAGCCAATGTTTAGCTTTGAATTTAAATAGGTTAAGAGATGATAGATTTCTAATAGTGAGAGGCACAGTGTTCCAAAGTTTGGCTGCCAAGACTGGGAAGCTAACCCCTCCGGATGTTTGGAGCTTGAATCTGGGGATTGAGAGGCTCTGGCTATGGGCAGACCTGAGTGACCGAGGAGGGATATATTGAGTGAATCGCGAAGCTAAGTAGATAGGGGCCTGGTTATTAATGCATTTTTAAGTAAGGCTGAGTGATTTTAGTGAGATCCTTTGGGCGA
Source organism: Ambystoma mexicanum (assembly GCF_040938575.1). NCBI lineage: Eukaryota > Metazoa > Chordata > Amphibia > Caudata > Ambystomatidae > Ambystoma > Ambystoma mexicanum. The sequence goes on along the minus strand of NC_090935.1, from coordinate 835,229,730 downwards.
CTGAGAGCCAGTGCAGGTTCTTCCTAGTTTCAGAGATGTATGCTGATCTAGGGATGTTGAGGGCTGCTCTGATGGCTTTATTTTGAGTGATCTGGAGTTTATTGAGATTGCACTGGTTAGTGCCTTGGTACAGTACGTTACAGTAGTCCAGTTTGGACATAACCAGTGTCCTAGCGAGGGTGATGCAGTTCTGCGTAGAGAGGAATGGGCGACAGGCTGTGATCAACTTACATGTGTAGGCTGATGCGACCAGGACTGCATTGGTTTGTCTGTGACGGGAGGGTGTGGAATCTAGGTAGATTCCCAAGGTTTTTGTGTCTTTGGATACTTTGATGGGGTTGCCATCGATATTGAAGGAACCGAACAAAGGGTTCAACTTGTTGAGTCTTTGTTGTGTACCTAGAATGAGGAGCTTTGTCTTGTCATCATTAAGACAGAGCTCATGTTGTGCCATTCAGGCTTGGATGACATAGTAAATGTTGTTTAGTGATTTAGAGTCTACAGAGTAATCGCCTGTGATGGGAATGAGTATTTGGGTGTCATTGGCGTGATTAGTGTAGGTGACACCAAGATAGTCAAGCACATCAAACAGGGGTTTAGTGAACACATTCTAGAGGGTGGGGGATACACATGACCCTTGTGGGACCCCACAGGGGACTGGCGCTGGGTCTGCTGAGGCGGTTGGGAAAATACTCTCATGTGTCTATTGTCTAGGAATGACCTGATCCAGTTGGTGGCGTTGTCAGAAAAGTGGGCTGTAGATTTCAGATGTTGACAGAGGATTTGGTGTTGGACCAGATCGAAGGCAGCAGATATGTCCAGTAGGAGTAATAGTGCCAGTTTGCCATTATCTTTTAGGTACTCAATTTGAGTTTTGAGGTCTAAGAGGGCTGTTTTAGTCCTGTGTTTGGGTCTGAAACCGGATTGTCTTGTGCCTAGAAGATTGTTTGTTTCCAGATAGTTCTGAATCTGTAGGTAGGCTGCTCAGTCTAATATTTTTTGAAGAAATGGGGCCGTAGTTATGGGCCTGTAGTTGGTTGGAGACTCTGGATCTAGGGTAATTTATTTTAGTAGGGGGATGACCCAAGCATCCTTCAAATTGTTAGGGACCACTCCAGATTGAAATGAGGAATTTATGAGAGTGGTTATGAAAGGAGCGAGGTTGTGGGCCGACAATACACCTGCAAGAAATCTGGAAAAACTAGTAGGCCAATCCAGAAATTATATTGGACTCTGATTTGCATACACAATGCTTTCTCTGTGACTGGAAGGAGAAAACCACATGTCGATCGATTGCAACACTCAACATACCACAGCAATTACTGTCCTTGCGCTTCTATACAAATATTGCAGGAGTGTGTCACCACTCGAGGCTGTCTAAAAGTCCATGGCATTGATTTGCATTAACCACACCAGTGACTGCATGTGTGCAGCCCAATAATATAGCTCAGCCCTAGCTTTCCTCTCTGCTAAGACTGCTTAAAACTGCCACGCCCTCAAGCTTCCTGTCCATGCATTGTGCTCTAAATCTCATGCAGCTGAAGCCCATTTGGAATCTCTTTCTCTCTCTCGTGCTCTCTCTCTCTCTCTTTCTCTCTCTCTCCCCCTCTCTCTTTCTCTTTCTCTCTCGTTTAGTTCATATCCATTCTACCTTGCACCTTACTTGTAAATTATCTCTGCTTCTGTGTTTGCTTCCAATTTCCACAGCCCTGGGCTGCTGACTCAACCCTCCCCACTTTGCCTGCTGCCAGTGCAATTTCACAGTTTTTTTGTGCTTTTTCCTTGCAGCCATTAATCCCTATTTCTTATTCTCATCTGCTCTATCTGCGAGGTGCTGCTCCTTGCCTCTGTTACTGGTTCTGTTTTCCTTTAGTCTGTGTTCCTCGCTCTTGCCTTATCTTGCTCTTCAGGTCTATTTATTCTCAAACTCTGAGCTCTGCGGTCAGACACTGTTTCTCTTGCTTCTGTTTATGCCTCTTACTTAAGTTTGAATCCTGTGTTACACAGATTCAGTTGCCTTGTACTAATACCATGTTCACTTATCTTGTACTATTAGCCTGTGCAGATACCTTGTATCTTGTCCTTGCCTTCGTTACCTTGTACCCAAATCTTGCCTCTGTTATCTTGCATCAGTTCAGTCTTACAGTTTTCTGCATTCCTAGATCATGCTTTGCTCTTCTGAAATTGCATTTCCCTTTTGGTCTCTTAGAGTCAGGTAAGTGATTTATGGTGTCTGAACTAGTGCCTTTGCTTATTCCTTTCTACAGAGATGAGCTATTACACCCTATGAACCGAATTCTGTCCTTTCCTTTGTTTCATCCTGTCTATACTCCATACTGTATTTTATATAACATTATGTTCCTTTTGGTTCCCTCAGAAGGCGTAAAATGTATGTTCTGGATGGAGCCACAAAGGCTTGTATCATGAAAGGACACTCCTTGTTTATACCAGATATAGAAACTATTATCTGGGCCCCATTCCATGGTGCCTGTAAACGTAACTTGCATAGAGGCATTGCGCTTCAATAACATCTGTGGGCAATCTCAAATCAGACCTTTGTACAGTCCTAGCGGGATTCCACATTGTTTGTCCAGTATATGGTCCCCATCCCTTTTGGTTCACCATTTCAGATTGTATTTTTGTTCCTGTTGTATTGTTCTGATTTACCTTTTCTGTGTTTCATTCCTGTTTACCTTCCTGCTGTATGTGTGCACATGTCCTTTTATATCATCACAGCTGCCCACATACATACCTGGGGTGCCCTGTGGATCTCCTGACAGCTTTTGAAGGATTGTAATCTGGCCAGGGTGTAGAAACCCAGTTTTGTTTTTATTAACAACATGATGTGGGTAATCCATCTCAGAAAGGCTTGCCTGATAAAAAAGACCTATCTTTCAGAAAGCTCCATGCCAAAACTATACTTTACACCTGTGGCCTGCTTCATAACTCTCCTGATCTGCAGCTCCTGCTCTTCGTTTGAACAGATCAGGTTCAAAGTTTGCAGGGATCTTGTTTGACAATTGTTGTGACCGCAAAATCACTGCATACAAAGGCTGTATTTAAATATGCACGTCTGATCATAAACCATAATAGTTATGAATAACTATTAGTCTGGTGGCAAGGTAGTATCCAATAATAAGCCATTCCTTTGTTTTGGTACAGTGACTGACAGTTCTCACACAGTGAGCCCAGGCCAACCATGGAAAAGCTATGTGGATTCTAGTCAGACATCCTGTCCTGTTTAACCAGCAAGACAATTGGCAAGAAGGTTGTGTCTCCAGTAGGGGCCTCTTAGGAGACAAGCTTCAAAGAGGCACACCCACAACAAAAGTGCACACATCAAACAAAGGTGTTGCATACCAAAGGGCATTTAAAGCTACAGGCTTAAGAAGGGGTGGAATTAAAAAAGTCAGCTAGTGTGTAAGGGATAGAAGGATAGATCACAAATCTAGGTTTTCTCTGGATTTCTCATTCCTTCCTGTCTCATATACCTCCTGCAGAGGAAAGCACTTTGGGGATTATGCAAAAAGGCAAAGGTCACTTGCTACCTTAACATGGATTGGACTCCATAATCAGACTTGCTTTCATCCAATCCCATGCAGACTTTTACCTTCATAAGGCAGGGTCTGCCACTCTTCCTTTGATTGATTTGGAACTTTCAAGAAGACAGAATGATGTTTTTGTACTCTGTTGGGAGACTAGTCCTTTTCCAAGGCCGTCTGCCTAGTTGAAAACATATGTACCAAGGTGGAGGCAAACTATGGTCCCTACTCATTCACAGTGACACGTTGAGGGTGACCTGCTGGGGAACCAAGACCTGCACTCTCTGGAAGCTGCACGGCTACCCAGGATCAATACTGGAGGTGAAGGACACCCGTATTTTCTAGCTGGACTCCTCCAGGTAGGAGAGAAGATAAAAAGGATCAATGTTGTTCGTAAGGCTGACGGTTAGTACTCCCAGCCTCAAACCTTTCTTGAACCGGAGTCAACCAGATTTGAATGCCTTCAAACCACTAGGACCTGTGGTGCTGCTTTTGTCACTCTTCAAACCTTCCTCAAACCACTTTTGCTGCATTCTGCAAGCCACATCAATGCTACATTGTACCAAGCAGAGCATGCCAGCTCTTCGTATCCCACAATCAGCTAACCACTGCTTATGACTTAAACCGGCAGGATCACAGCTTCAAACTCCTCCAAACCTTGACTTGAACCACTGGAAGCATTGTGCTACTGATTTATTGGACCCATTTGTTACACATATCTGGTGGAGGTGATCCCTCTAATCTGCACTGCTCGAATGTCGCCCTTGAACCGTTGAGAGCTCTGCTTCAAATTGACTCGATGCCAGTTCATCGACTAGACCAGCACGGCTCACTGCATCGAAACTTGATTTGACCTGCATGGATCGCATCACAGAGCCGGGTTCAAAACCATTGAACTGCCCAAGAACTCATAATGTCACTGTTGACAGGCTCCATGCCTCTTGGTCCACTTTCGGGACCCTAGGGACTGATAAGCCACAAATTCACTATTTTTTCTTAAAAACATATCCTTTGATTACATTATTTGTAATGTCTTGTATTTTCACATCTGCTACATTACCCAACGTGCTTGCTTCATCTACATTATACATATTCTGTGCTCATTCCACATGGGTGGGTTTTTGTCAGTGTTTTATACACAGTTATTAGTGCATATTGGTGTGTTTATTATAGCACACATATTGTTTTGAAACTTGATTTGACGTTACTTTCTTTTGGAGTGTTGTATGATTGCTGTTTGGATTGCTGATGTTTTCAGATTCACACCCCTCTTCAGAGTGTAGCCTGCCATCAGTCCATGTTACCACAAAATGCAAAAGAGGTGCATATCTTGACTGTGCCTCTTTCACACCTTTATGATTGGAGTCACTGTTGATTTGTAGCATTGACTGGGCTGAGTCAGTAGTTTATCACCTACTCATCCTTTTACTCCTGCAGGGAAGAAGCAATTGTGTCACAAATGGTTAGGCTAGAGCACCCCTAGGGAATCCCTAGAGTTAGCAAGATGAAGAAGTGTTTTTTGCATTTAGGGTCTCATATATAGCCTGGCTTAGAGAGCTGGTGTTACCGATCACTAGGTGGAAAGCCTGAGGATTAGGGATGCCTGGGTTATGGTGAAGGAAACCCACCGGCGGTTGAAAGAGGGAAACCTATTAGCATTCTCGGCCCGCACCGTGACCAGGATAAAAAACATAATTTTTACCAATTCTAAAGTAAAAACCCTTCAACAGCTTTTCTGTGAGATATTGGCCTCATTACGAATCCGGCGGTAACCCTGCCAGTCTTTCCGGCAGGTTGCCGCCGGGCTTGCAAAACGTTACCAACTTCTGACATCCCGGTGCTACCAGGACTTTACAAGTCCCCGCGGATCGGGAGGTCAGACTCCGGTAAATGTAAATCCCCTTTCCCATGGAGCCCCATAGGAATCCATGAGAGTGGGGAGACGGAAGCACTTGCACCATTGCTAACGGTGCCGGTGCTTTCGTAGAAACTCTGCATGCAGGTGCCGTGGCACTTTGCAGGTTATACCTTTTGGGCCCAACAGTCTCCGCTCACAGAGTTGTAGTGTGGCCATCTGGAATGGGTGCCTGTACAGGATGGGGACGCACAGTATGCTGCAGTTACTGGTTTTGGGTTAAGAGGGTAAGATGAACTTTCCAAGAACAATGCAATCTCATGTTTGCAGTCTCTCTTGCCCCTGGCAGTGGGATTTCCTAACAAAGCTGTGAAAAACTGCTAAATGATGGAATCGCGGCCAAACAGCCATGCTTTATTCATCCAGTTGTTTGCAGCACATGGTTTTACTTTAACCTTAACTCGTGCCCCCACACTAATGAAATGCATTTAGACAACTTGTTGTAAAAATGTGCGATTTGTGATCTCTTTCTAAGCGTTGTTCAGCGTTTTTCTCTGTGATGAATTCAGCGCGCAGAGCGTGCATCGCTCCAAGAGCAAGACCAGGTGGAGGGCAGTGAGAGAAAGATCAGCACCTCATAATATGTACTAGTTGGCTGTCCATCATTGGTAACAAAAGCAGCATTGCAGAATCACAAATAGCCCTTCTGTTCTTTAATGTTCTGCCTACGGGGTGATCTCTGCCAAAAGACAGCAAAATGGTTCCTTTTTGATGTTACGTACTGGGTGCAGAAGGAAGGTAGAATGGTGAATATACCACTGACGAAATATCTGAAGTCTTTAAAGGACCCGGCACCTTTCAGCCTGCCATCATGTTTTCCATCTGATAATAACTTGTTCAAAGTTGAATTATCACGGTTGGCTGCACCCTATCACACCTCAGGATTAGGAAAGTGGGGCTTAGAGGTATTGCTGAAGTATTTCTTGATTATTCAAAAAGCAGCCGCTGATTGAAGGAGTCTGTGGCTCGGCAGGCCGTTCACCCCTGCGCGCAGCAGAGGCTTTGAACCATGCCTCAATAAATTGACCTTCAAAGATTATTATGACCTTCAAACTGTTGCTACATCACTGAAGTGAGGTTCTGAGGGATTTGACGATAAGCTGGTGGATTACTCTGTGACTCTGTGTCAACGCCTTTGATAAGCAGTCGCCAGGAAAATGGATATTATTGTATTGCCAAATGTAGTTCAAATACAGTCCTCTTCGGGAGAGCAAAGATGTATTCGGCGAAAGCAGCATAAACAAATATACAGAAATGCATTTACGGAGATACTGTAGAGCACATCAATGCCTTAGATATGGGCACACACTGAGCTGTGTAATGGAGCAGCTGGAAAGATGGCTGGATGTCATCGATGCAATCATGTGGTGGTGTGACTTGGGTGCATGCGTTTCTCCGTATACAGACTATTTCTGCTTCACCACAAATGCCATGACTTTATCACTAATGCTGTTTTGTGTATTTGTCAGCAAACTCAGTGCATTGTAACTGCTAATATTTAGTGAGCCAATGAAAGCTAATGAACGTGCTACACCCTTTTAAATGGAGCTTTAGCCACATGGCCTTTTGTGCATGTGTGCATGCATTATACTACATTATTTCAATCCAGTGGTAAACTGAAGAATACGACTAAAACATAAACACCTTGTACATGTATTACTGCAATTCAGCACACAACTCATAACTACAGCACAGAGTAGTACCTAATTGATGCATTGCAATTTAGCAACTGGTAACACACATAGGACCTGATTCATGGAATTTTAGCAGGGTGCAAAGTGACTTGGCACTTATGTAAAGCCACTTTGCACTGCCAACAAATACCTGGATTCACAGAGTGGTGAAAGGTGTATTTTTGTACTGACCAGTGCAAAGTAAATTTTGCACTGACCAGTGCAAAGTCAATGCAAAGTGACTTTGCACTGCAAACATACACTTTGCATTGCTCTGTGAATCTGGGTGTTTGTTGGCAATGCAAAATCACTTTGCACCACGCTAAAAATTCCATAAATCACGCCCATAGATTTACCAGCGGTGTCAATGTAAGGGGAGATGCACACATGAAGAGGCCCTTTTTAAACCTCAGGGCACGATTCAGAGTTGTGGCAAAAACTGAAGTGGAAAGCCGGCATTCCCCCCTCCAGCACCAGGGTGGGACTGGGAAAAGAAATAGGCCCAGGCACCTAAAATGAAAGTGGCCTGCCCTCACCTCAAAAAAGGTGCCCCTCAAACCATCGTCTGTGAATCGCGTCAATTCACGACTTTACAGAAAATGCTACTTATGGCGGGTTAATGGTTTTTGTGGCATATATTGTTTTGTGTTTTGTGTAATTGCGTGAGAATGGGATAACATTCCCTTTGTCCTTTTAAAAAAAAAAAAAAAAAAAAAACATCAGCATCACATAGCTAAATCATATGCTTATTTTGCAAAACCAGACTAAAGGCATGTCTACTAGTTGCCACCAGTAACGAAAATAGAGTTGCATTTAATAAGCAATATAGCCAAATGATGACACCGGAAAGTACCGTGCCAGTTGTATTCATGCTCAATTATAACATTACAACACAACTCATAAAATAAAATAACTTTGCATACTTTTTTTGTTGCAAATCATGTAGCTGGACTCAAAATCTGATGATACACAAAGATGTATAGCTGAATGATACATATATTGTCCCTGTTGATGTCAACACCATCTTGATGAAGGATACCATCTTTTCAGAAACAGAAACTTTATGTTTACAAGTTCTGTGTCACCCTTTCCACTTTGCTCTTTACTTGGACACATCTTGGTTTCAGACTACATGTATTGCTTATTTCAGCTGAACTAAGTTGAGGTCGTAGTGTTTGAAGTGATGATGGTCAAATGTGAATCTTGCAGGTGCCATACAGTAAGTTTTTAAGATGTTAGTTGGTGACTTAGCCAAACTCAAATTGACTGTTTTACATAAAAAGACAAAATTCAACTGTTTATTTTCAAGAAATGTGGTTTGGCCACGCAATCTAAGAACATTGTTGTATGCATAGACAAGCTGGCACAACACTCTTCCTTGAAACCTAGAAAATCACTCAATCAAGATTTCCTTCCACAATGCACTTTTTTGTGCCACCAAGTCTATTATGTCTGGATTTTTCAATTGGAAAGGACATTCCATTCCACATACATGATCATGAAGGCTTTGAGGATGTCCTTGCTGAACTGGTTTCTTAGGCGAGTTTTAATATTCTTCAATTTTGAAAAACTTCTTTCACGTCACTTCTGTACAAGATAAGGTCAAGATGAACTTGTAAGCCAAATACAATTGTCGGTAAGCACTACTGAAAAGTTTACACTTTTTTTAGAATTGAGTAGCAACATAATGCACAGTTACGGCTTGTATTACAATTATTTACTAAATGTTTATGTTGGTCTCCAAATTCTTCTTCTAGTGCTGTATCTTCACTACATAGGTCTTCACTACCAGCAGGTATTCCACTAGTTATAACATTTCTGGACTCAAGTTGAAAATAACTGCCTTTATAAGTGTGAGAAGCAGGCGAGAAGTGCTCTTGTGTGACTCTTACTAGTCATTACGCAGTTTGTCCTTGTACCATAACATTCACTTTAATCTTTGATGCCGTGATGCTGGTTAATAAACTTGGAAGGCTCTTTTTACTATGCACAGCCTTTTCACTAAGTGTACGTTACTCGAAAAACATTTTGGTTTCCCGAACTGTGACCGTTGGCGTATAACTTGACATCAGCTTCGAGTATTCCTATATATGCTGTTCTCCTCTGGGCGGTAACTGCTTGTTGGGGGCCTTTGAGCAGACCCAGGACGTGGAGTTGAAATGGTAGTATTCTCTGCACAATTTGCACAACTGAACGCTTTCTTTTTTTGTTGCGTTGTGCCTGACATTACCTTGCTTCGGGCAGTGATTGCAGGCATTTTGCCTTTGACTCGACCCAGGTCATGGAGCAGAGGTTGCATGTACTGTATAATGTGCATTATCTGATCTGTTCCCAGTGTTGTGCTGGTGTTGTTCTACTCTGGGCGTTGACTGCAGGCATTTTTGCCATTGCGCTGACCCGGGCCATGAAGCAGAGGTGGAACATATTGTATAATGTGTACTTTTTGATCTGTCTTAGTGCTCTGCTTGGCAGCACCCAAATTTGGGAGGCGACTGCGGGCACTTGTGCCTTCGAGCCAACCCGATTTGTTGAGCAGGGGACAAAACTATGGGGAAAGAAAAAAAAATGCAATATTTCCTTTACTGTTTGTAACTACCTCTAACTTTCCTGTATCAGGTGGTGACTGCATAGAGCTGACCCTTGTTTTGATCTGAACTGTTCCATTTGTTACATTAACTGATCCAGTGAATCATTGTGCCCGTGTGTTGTCCTACAGGGTTTTGAGGAATTGTATCCCTGTAGTAGGCTGTTATTTATTGGACAACTGCTTCCTGCTGACCTCGGCAAAACCTACTCTTCCTCTAAGAGGTATAGGTTTGGAGGGCTTCTATTATCGGGTGCTCTAGTGTGCTTTATTTCTGGTGCAACCTACGACTATGCCAAAACTGAGGTGTGGTTTTGGCCTGGGCAAGGTTACAAGGGACCATGAGGGTAGTGTGGGTGATACCCATAATTTGGTAACCAAAGGGAAGTCCCACATGAACTGCTGTTTTTGTTTAAAACTACTGAACCAACCTCTGAAGTTTTACAAGATAATAGAGTTAGAGGGGGGTAGTGTTCTTGAAGGAGTGTGCATCTGCACCCCCGATCATGGTTTCTGGGAAGGTGGTAAGATTTCACCCATCCACCCCCCATCATTCTGTGCAGGGCATTAATGAGAGGAGACCCTTGTGTTTTGTGAAATCAACCTCCCTCTTTATTTCCTTTCCCCCCGCTCTCCACTGCTGTTTGTGTTTGGAAATCTGTACTGGGGTCCTTACCTGCTTCGAGGCCCAGAGTCCAGTCCTGTGCTGCTCGGCCACTGACCCTTCCACTCCCAGATGAGGTGTGGGTGGAGGCAAACAGTCTAAGAAAGGACTGTACGTTTTCGGAGGATGCTTTCAATTTAGTTTCATCAGCAACTAGCGAACTCGTGAGAGACATCACAGATTTGGAGATGGTCTCTATTCAGGAGGACTTAGGTGCATTTAGAGGGAATAGGCATCATCCTGGAGGCCCGGATCAAGTGGTGCCTGATACTAAGTACCCTTTGGGGGTATGGCAAGAGGGTTTAAGGCTTCCCTTGATGGAATCAGATTGGACACTTTGGTTGAAAGTCACACAGAAGGTAACAGGATCTTGCCATGTCCAGATTGCACTGCACACGACGAAGAACATCATGAAACCTCTAAAAGAAGAGAGGAGAGTATGGCTAACTGATTAAAGATCAGAAGAACCAGTGCTTCCTGCAAAGTCAACCTATCCCATTGGTTTAGTGGGAATCCCATTTCTGTACTCTGTAACGCTCAAGTGAGGGGGTGGAGGAATCACCTGCTAGCAATAGTTACTGGGCAAAAACAGACCTCCAGAAAATAACGGTAGCGATTATGAAAAGCAAGTTTTCAAATGTGCCGGGCCAGGATGGCTTAGCAAATGCTACACTTAAGTCAAACCCCAACCTCTGCGCAGCCTTTTAATATGTCCTATTTAATGAAATTGTTAGGACAAAAGGCTGATATAGTAGTAATCTATAAGAAGGGAAACAGGGCTAATCCATCCAACTATTGCCCTGTCTCGCTTCTAGGTGCTTCTAGTAAAATCTTCGGGCTATTATTCTGGGGCAATTGCAGGAGTGGGCACACAATAATAAAGTAATCAACACATTTCAATCAGGCTTTCAACAGGGATTGAGTACTGCACACAATTGTTTTGCAATTAACCTCTTGCAGATACAAACCAAACAATAAAAAAATGCTGATTTACTCTGCCTTCCTGGACATCTCACAGGCTTTTGATCGGGTGAACCGACAATACCTCAGGAACATGGAATGCCCGGTGGCCTTGGTGAACACCTTGATGGCTTTACACACAGACGCAATGGTGAGCGTGCGCTTGGACCAAAAGGGTAACTATATGAGGTGAGTGCCCAGCCAATGTGGGTTACGGCAGCGATGCATGTTGGCACCTTTTCTATGTAGCTTGTATACCTGCGACTTGGGAAAGATCTTTAAACAAATAAGAAACTTCACTCCAAGGCTGGGGAGCTTATCAATGTATTACTTGGCATATGCCGATAATATCGTCTTGTTCAATCTGACACCCATAGGCCTCCAGAGGCCCCTAACAATGATCAATGAATAATTTGCAGTGTTAGATCTGCAATAAAATCTCAAAAAATCTAAAATTTTAGTTTTAATAACGGCAAGAAGAGCAATTCTAAATTCAAGTATTCTATAGCAAAAGAACAATTGGAAGTATTTCAATCTTTCAAAAATGTAGGGGTTGAAATGTATTCAAAAAGAACAAAACAGGACGATTATGATCAGATGGTGAAGAAATCCAAACTGAACACCTGTGAAACTTCTTTGGCGTTTGACATGAAGTTCGGTAGATTTTTAGCAATCCCGATGATTGAATGCTATCACGAAAAAGTGGTCCCCCTCCTAAAATAAGATGGTAGTAAGAGAGAAACAAGTCATCAAGGGTTTAAAAATCATATAAATAGAGATATAATTTGTGATTTATGTTGGAGCTTAACGAATTGGTAGAAAAGGTGACACTCTCTCATTGGGAAAAATACAATGATTATCCAAACAACTTGTCATGACTTTTTTATGAGATTTATGAGATAGAAAAATATATGATATGATAATTGAATGCTCTCTGAATGTACTGGTAAAACAAGTGTAAATTGATACATTTGTATATAATGGTTGCTTTAATGGATACATGTAGTCTCAGAAGTGAAATAAATTGTCATTGAAAATTAATAAAACAACGCGTTCTGTTTCTCACTGTGGTTATTACACAACATGAAGGATCACATTTATTGTAAACCAAGGATTATTGGAAAGACCCACAAATTTCACCCAAAAAACAAGGTTAAAAAATGCCCAAATGGGCACAGTAAAAAACAAAAAAAATATGAAAACTGAAAATGTCGAATAAGGAGAGCGGGGATTGCAAGGTGTTCCCTGCTCGCCTTGTTCGACATAATGGGATATCGGGGGTAACAGAGGTTACATGGAAGGCAGGAAACAATAGACAAAAAAAAAGAAAGGGACCGTGCAGCGTCAATTCACAACCCTAATTTGGAGCTGGAACTGACGTTGCAGAGAGGAGCCGGACGCGGGGAGCCAAAGGCAGGTAAGTGCAAGTAGGTTGGGGTAATTTTAAGGGGTGGCAGATAGAGGAGATAAGGGCATCCAAAATGTTTGTCTTCTGAAAATTTCAGCTGTGAATAATTCTGCTGCAGTAAAAGTGCAAACTAGGGACATATATATATGTTCAGACCGGTTTTGGGCTGTCATGCTTAAATTGACAACGTTCCTATAATTATCTATCTTTGTGTAACTGTTATGACCAAACGAAGTTAAGGCGTTACCTGATCCCTTCACTGCACCGCTTATTTTTTCAACCCGACACAACAGTATGGCACTGGCCTTAGCTTTACCACTACCCCCATCCTCCATTAAGTTGTTAAAGAGGGATGAAATATGTACAAATGATAATGAGTATATACTATTGCGGACCTCTGATGAGGGTCGAGTGCAAGCGGTGGTAGCGGAGGGGGTGGCGGGTTCTCATACTTTAACAGCAGGAACAATGCGACAGAAAGGGGTGGCTACTGAACACAACTCTACCCAAGTCGACCATTTGAGTGGTTCATACCTAAATACACCTTCTATATTTTGTACAGGGGGAGTTACAGTCTTAGCTATGCATATGGATAAATGAGCAGGCAAACATAATAATAATAAAGGGACATCTACAAATGGTGATCTTGACATAAATGGGAAAGGGAAGGGAGGGACACCAGATAGGGGTGATCAACTGAATGGGATTTCTAATGAAAATAACAAAACGTCAAAGCAAACAAAAAATAATGGCAAACATATCTGGGATAAGATTGCTCTAAATAAATCCTCTATGTCAGACTGTTAGGATTATATTGAGCCACACAACTTCTCATTGGAGGAGACAGTCTTGATGTGCTTAGAACAAGAAAAGTACAAGCCGGACATAGAACCGGCCTGTGAAAATAGTTTGATAAAAAGAGATACCATTAGAGAGGAGAACGATTGGTCTTTATGTATCTGCCCGAGGGAGATTGATGAAGCGCTAAAAAATAAGAGAAGACCGACCTCTGTGAATATACAATCCTGTGATTCGGCGAAAGGTAACTATAAAATCTTTAATCGAAAAGGTCCTTCATGGCCACAGCCCTTATCTATGGTTAGAAATCCAAGGGCTATCCAGAGTGAGTGAGCTGTTATGGGTGAGGCATTGAACATGTAAATGTACATGAACCCTTCAGATGTAATACCGATCTTGGAGGGTGGGCGAAAAACACTCAAAAGTACCACTAATGAGGTCTCTGGGACCCATTTTAAAGATGCGCTTCAATCTGAATCCATCATTAGAGATATGAGCAAGAAGATCAAACGAGAAGGAAAAGATGCTTGATTAGCTGGTGATCATTCAGATAAATTGGATAACATACCAACTACTGAGCATCCTCAACTACAATCGGCAGTCTGGGGTAAATAATAATTGCTGATGAACCTATGGTTGATGTAGCAAGCTTAGAGATCAAACGAGAAGGAAAAGATGCTTGATTAGCTGGTGATCATTCAGATAAATTGGATAACATACCAACTACTGAGCATCCTCAACTACAATCGGCAGTCTGGGGTAAATAATAATTGCTGATGAACCTATGGTTGATGTAGCAAGCTTAGAAAACCCCCCTAACAAGGGGAGGGTTGCTAATCTAAGTAACACTGATATGAGTCGTAGGGAAGTATTGGCAGGTTGTAGACTACAAACAGAAAGAAGAGAGCCAATCCTTGTCAGAAGGAATATTTAGATACACAGCTAGTGTTACATTGAACTATATGTTTGACATCGGGCGGTCAAGCTATCTAAATAGAAGAACAATATTGGCACTATTTAATAAAATTCCATCACTGAGATTATTGACATCTAAATATATGAAATTGGTGGATTTCATACACTTGAGGCAATATGGCTATGTGAGACTAGTAATGCCCTCTAGAATGGTCTCCTAAACGAAACGGAAAACATCTTAAAACTAGGATATGATCTAAGGCAATGTGAGACAAAAATTAAACACAAAGATGTGAAGGATTAAAAGGGCAAAATGATTCCCCCTTATGAAATCGTACTAAATGATTGATCCGGAAGAGGGAGAGATGAATTTAATGACGAAAATGAGAAGGATAACTGGAGGTGATTCTCTTAGAGAATCTATAGCACATCTAAATGACATAAAATTAACCTTTACTGCAAGGAAGCACTTAACCTTAATTTCCTGGAATTACTGTATTTTTTGTTGCACTGTGTACTGATAAAAGCGTTTGTGAACATCTCCAAAACTACTCCCTTTTCTGTCTCCAAGAAACATGGATTACAGGACCCCAAACTTTGAAGGGTATGATATTATTGTAGAACCTGCTCTTCAAGGTTTTAGGGGACGTTCTGCCGGGGGTCTTTTAATTGCTGTTCAGCAGAGTCAGGGTCTAAGTATTACTGAATATTCAGTCTTGAATAAAGGTGTCGTGGCAGCCTCCCTGAAAGTCGTAGACTTCCCTAATTTTAAGAATATTTTCCTTCTTAATATCTGTTGGAGCCCAGAGGGAAACTTGTTGTTAACCCTTATGAAGATTAACCAAAAAATCGAAGATTGGTATTTGTCTTGCCCTGGGGGACTTTAGCACAGATTGTTGTTGTAATCCTACTGCAATTAACCATGACATAACCGAAATTCCTCTTCAACTTAGTATATGAGGAGGAGAAGCTAGTGAAATGCTTAATAGTGTGGGAAATGGAAAGGTAATTCAAGGGCATCTGTGGCAGTGGAATCTGGAAGCTTGGGACCTCCAGCCATTACTATTGACTGAAAAGAAGGATGGGAAAAATATGAATACATCGTTCAGTCCTTGATCTTCTTCTTGCACAGACCATATTTTTTTAACAAACTATCACAAGGTTCAGAAATGTCCTCCTCCTCTGAGGAAAACTCTGTCTCCCCTTCTTCCCCTTCCTCCTCACCTTTAATCTGTGGTTTGGGGTCTCTCCTCTTCTTTCCTCTCAGGGTTGGTTTCTCCTTTTCTTTAAGAAGGTAAGGACGGCCACGGAAGGACGCCACAGTGCCACTAGAATAGTGGGCTGTGGTCGATTCCCCGTGACTGTCAGGAATGTGGAAAAAGCCAGAGGCATAAAAAGCCCCAACCACAAGGATGGGAGACAGATGTTGATCGACTCCACGGAAGGCAGAATGGAATGAAGGATTCAATGGCGGGAAGCACTCAGACGGGAGGTAAGAGCAAATGATGGAACAATAAGTGCACCAACAGACAGGCGGGAAGAAGCGCAGAAAGAAGACAGGCAAACAGAAACAGGTAGGTAAAGAGAAGGGCAGGGAGAAACAAGAAGTCTGGAGGACCGAAGAAGAAGGAGGAGCCAGGCGGCAGACAAGTGCAGGAGTTCCGGAGGTTAGCAGAGAAGAATCCACATGAAAGCAGCTAAATATAGAATGCGGGCATGTACTGCAAGGGCAAACTCACGCATCATCACAACAAAGGGACACCAAAAGCTGCAACGCGTCTGAAACCCGGAAGAGATGGGCTAAATACTTCCTGCAGGAAGGCACAGATGAACAACTAGACCGGCAAGGCACGTAAGGAAAACACATGCTGGCACAACTTAATGGCGGCCCCTTTTCCAGCGATTCCAGATCCGCCAGGGCATGACAGACTGCCTCCTCCGAAGCGGTACCCCCCGGGTTTACCAGGGTGGATTCGATGGAATCTGCGTACCAACAATGGGGCATGAATGTGGGACTTCAGCTCCCAGGAATTTTCCGACCATGGATATCCCTTCCAGTGTACAAGGTATTCCAATCTTCCTCGATGGTATCTGGAATCACATATTTGAGCGACTTTGTATTCTTTGCCAGAGGAACCAGAAGTTATTGGGATCTTCTTCAAAGTCTGTGACCTTTCATCAGCCTGGAACGATTTTAGTTGAGAGGAATGGAATACAGGCTGGACCCGCCGTAAACTCTCTGGGAGTTTGAGGCGGAAGGCCACCGGGTTGATCTTGTGTAGAATTTCATAAGGACCAAGGTAACGGGGTGATAACTTAGAGGGTTGTACCCATCTGGGTAGGTATTTGGTGGAGAGCATGACTTTGGAACCGACTTCCCAACTCGGCACTGGTTTGCAATGTTTTTCAGCCTGAGTCTTATTGCGGTGGGCCGCTTCCAGAAGGCTTGACTTTGCCTTGTCCTGGGCCTCTTGAAGGAGAGCCAATGAAGATTCAACAGCAGGGATGCTTGTTGACAATCCAGAAAGTGGCAGTATGGAGTGAGGGTGATAGCCATAAGAACAGTAGAATGGACTTATACCTAGGACAGAGTGGATGGTGTTATTGTAGGAGAATTTGGCAGTAGGCAGGAGAGCTACCCAGTTGTCCTGCTGTGAGTTGATGAAACATCGGAGATATTGTTCAAGGGTTCCGTTTAAATGTTCGGTTTGCCCATTAGATTGGGGGTGGAAGCCGGATGACAGGGCTCTCTCTATCCCCAATTGTTCACAGAAGGCCTTCCAGAAGTGAGAGGTATATTGGGATCCTCTGTCCGAAATTATCTTGGTAGGGATACCATGAAGACGGAATACATCCTTTAAGAATACCTCTGCCATCTCGGGAGCCATGGGTACTCCTGGCAATGGAGAAAAGTGAGCCAGTTTAGACAAGGAGTCTATCGTCACCATGATGCAAGTATTCCCTTGGGACTTTGGTAGGTCCACTATGAAATCAGAGGATATAGTCCTCCAAGGGTCGGATGGTACGGGGCTGGGCTCTAGTAGACCCACAGGTCTTTGTGTGGGGTTTTTGCTCCGAAGACAGATGGAACAGGACCAAACATATTGGGTGGTATCCTTGTTCTTAGTAGGCCAGTAGAAATAACGTTGAAGAAAGTCTAACATACTCTTGAGTCCTCTGTGTCCAGCTATTTTCAAATCGTGACACCGAAGAACGCAACCTTCCTTAACGTTCATGTAGGTAGGTACAGCTTCCCATTTACCGTGTACAGGCTGTCACAGATCTCATAATGTATTTTCTTAGGGTGTTTTTTGACCTAAAATAATCCTCCTGAGGCTTCTCTGACTTGCTGCAAAAAGGAGGAGAGTATACAGATCTTCTTAGAGTGAGGAAACTTGAGTTCTTTTTTTAGGTTCGGTGTCCAACATGTAATTGCTGCGCCGAGAAAGTGCGTCGGCCAAAAGATTTTGAGGACCTGGGATGTACGAGATGTTAAAGTCAAACTGCGCAAAGAAATGAGCTCATCTGGCCTGACGTGTGTTGTAACACTCAAACTGTCTTAGGACCTGAAGATTCTTGTGATCAGTGCGGAAGGTAAAATGATGTTTTCCCCCGTGGAGTAGATGGCGCCATTCCAGACAAGCCAGCTTCAAGGGCAAAAGCTCACGCTCAATGACAGAATAATTCTTTTGACTGATGGTAAGTGTTTTAGAAAAGTAGGAAACGGGATGTTCCTTGTCTTGATGGTGCTGTAGTAAGACTGCTCCTACAGCCGCAGAGGATGCCTCAGTCTCTACGATGTATGGAAGACTTTGGTCCGATTGAAGTAATATGGGGGCAGAACAAAATGATTGCTTGAGTTTACAAAAGCTGTCTTCTGCATCCTGGGACCAACAAAAGGGGGATGAGGTCTTCTTCAGAAGTGTGGTAATGGGTAGAACTTGCTGAGAGAAGTTTGGAATAAACTTTTGATAGAAATTAGCAAATCCGAGAAATTTCTGAACATCTTTGACCGTCTTAGGAGAGGTCCATTCCAAGATGGAGGAAACCTTCTTGGGGTCCATTGAGACACTGATTTCGGATAAGATAAAGTCTAAGTAAGGGATGGATGTCACAGAAAAAACACAAGTTTGACAGAGAGGTGATTAGCTTGTAGTCTTCGAAAGACTTCTTGGATGTGTTCTTCATGATATTCTTGAGACCGTGAAAAAGCCAAGATATCATCTTGATAGATTATGGTGGTCTGACAAAGTAAGTCTGAAAAGAGACGATCCATAAATCGTTGAAATATTGAGGGAGCATTGACTAGTCCGAAGGGCATTACTTGGTATTCATATAGCCCGAATGGAGTACGGAATGCCATCTTCCATTCGTCGCTCTTGGCTATACGGAGCAGGTGGTAGGCATTCCTTAAGTCCAACTTGGTGAAGATCGTAGCCCCTTGAACCGCTTGTATGATGTCAGATATCTGCGGCATCGGGTAACGATCCTTCATGGTCACCTTGTTCAGACCCCTGTAATCGATACAGGGTCGTAGTTCCTGAGACCCCCTTTTGGGGATGAAGAACAAGGATGCTCCTGCCAGAGATTTGGATGGTTGGATCAATTTGTTGGAGAGATTTTTATCCAGATACTCCCTAGGGTATCTCTTTTCTTCCAAAGATAAAGAATATATAAGACCAAATGGAACTAATGCCCCTGGAGTAAGTTCGATACAGCAGTCTTCTGCCCGGTGAGGTGGTAGCTCCAGTGGAATCTGTTCAGTGACTACTTCTGAGTGGTCACTAAGAAAACATGGTAGACAATGAATGGCACTTGGTTCAGAACTGCATACTGCCTTGATGATCTCAAAATGGGGTTCTTGTAGACATGCATCTTTACAATAAGTGGAATGGAAACTGAGGATGTTCTTGGTCCAATTGATGGTAGGGTTATGCCTTCGTAACCAACTAATGCCTAGTATAAGGGGGAAATGGGAGGCACGGATGATATCAAACACAATCCTTTCTGAATGCTGGTGGATGTTCATCGTGAGTTCTTCAGTGGTATGAGTGATGAGACCAGAACTCAGGGGTTCCCCGTCAACCCCTTCAACCTTCTGATCTTCAGATTTGGCAACGCGGGGTAATCGCATCTTCTCCGCCCATTTAGTGTCTATGAAGTTCCCGGCGGCTCCACAATCCAATAGAGCTTGAGTCTGGATGTCGGAGTCCTCAATCCTCAAAGACACCACAATCACCATGAGTCGGGAGTCTTTGGATGTTAAGGAGGATGCCACAGAAAGGGTAGTATAAGGACTTGATTGAGCCCCTCGGAAGTTAGTCCTTACACTTACCGAGGGTGAGCGTTTCCCGACCGTCTAGGGGGAACATCTGGACAGTCGCTTAACAAATGAGCGGAGTACACACAATACATGCACAAACTGCCTTCCCTCCGCCTCTTCCGTTCTTCAGGAGTTAGAGGTGCTCGAGTAGTGCCAATCTGCATCGGTTCCTCCTTAGGCTGTCGTGTGGTGGGTGAGGAAGCAGGGGGAAGTGGTTCTGGGAAGGACTGTAAATTCTTGTTCTTCCTTCTCTCTGAGCGACGTTCATTTAGACGGAAGTCTATGCGGAGTACAGCTGTAAGTAAGTCTGCAAAGTTCTGAGGTCGGGCTATGTGAGCAAGTTCGTCCTTGAGGTCCTCTCTTAAGCCTCTGCGAAAAATTGCATATTGTGCCTGTTCCTGCCATCCTGCCTCAGATGCAACTTGCTTGAAGGTAGTAATATAGGATAATAGGTCAGTGTTCCCTTGCCTAATATCCAAAAGATCTTCTGAGGCGATGTAAGTGCTTTCGGTTCTCATGAACGTCTGCTGAAGAAGTGTCTTGAAGGCACTTTAGTACTGGAGGACCGCATCAGCTTGATTCACCAAAGGAGTGGCCCAATTTAGGGCATTACCAGTCATGTGGGTAATCATAAAACCCACTTTGGCATGGTCTGAGGAAAAGGTGTGTGCCCGAAAGGCAAAATGTAGATTACAGTCATCCAAAAACTCTTTAACCCATTTGGGTAATCCGTCGAATTTGCCTGAGACCAATGGAAGCGGAGGAAGGTCGTTCGAGGATTGTTCTCTCTCAGTCATTTTCTGTTGTAAGGTAGCATTGGCGCTCTTTAAATTCTGAACCTCCAAATTCAGATTCTGGACCGCAGCTACTAGTTCTTGGAGTTGTTGTGGTGTGGCCATGGTAGATTCGGGGTGTTGCAATCTATCACAAGGTTCAGAATTGTCCTCTTCCTCTGAGGAAAACTCTGTCTCCCCTTCTTCCCCTTCCTCCTCACCTTTAATCTGTGGCTGGGGTCTCTCTTCTTCTTTCCTCTCAGGGTTGGTTTCTCCTTTTTATTAAGAAGGTAAGGACGACGGCCACGGAAGGATGCCACAGTGCCACTAGAATAGTGGGCTGTGGTCTATTCCCCGTGACTGCCAGGAATGGGGAAAAAGCCAGAGGCATAAAAAACCACAACCACAAGGATGAAAGACAGCTGTTGATCGACTCCACAGAAGGCAGAATGGAATGAAGGATCCAATGGCGGGAAGCACCCAGAACGGGAGGTAAGAGCAAATGATGGAACAATAAGTGCACCAACAGACAGGCGGGAAGAAGCACGGAAAGAAGACAAGCGAACAGAAACAGGTAGGTAAAGAGAAGGGCAGGGAAGAAACAAGAAGTCTGGAGGACCGAAAAAAGAAGGAGGAGCCAGGCGGCAGACAAGAGCAGGAGTACCAGAGGTAAGTGGGGAAGAATCCACACGAAAACAGCTGAAGATAGAAAGCGGGCGTGTATCGCAAGGGAAAACTCACGGAGCGTAACAACAAAGGGATACCAAAAGTTGCAACGCGTCTGAAACCCGGAAGAGATGGGCTAAATACTTCCGGCAGGATGCAAAGACGAACAACTGGACCGGCAAAGCACATAAGGAAAACACGTGCTGGCACAACTTAATGGCGGCCCCTTTTCCAGTGATCCCAGATCCGCCAGGGCATGACACAAATCCCCCTTTTGATATGAAGAGCTGCTTCAGGGCGGAAACACACTGATCTTACTGATCATGCAATGCTAACTTTTTGTTTTTCCCTGGGATAATTGTCATTATAACAATCTGCATTACCATTTCATGATTAGGGCAAACTATCAGGCCAACCGCCTAAAGTGGAATGATAAGAAAGTCTCATCATTCAATATGATAATCCTGAATGACTTTGAGAATTTTGTATAGACACAAACAATGCAATCTATACCGCGTCAGCCTTTAACCAGTATATTGGTGGGATGCTGCTGAAGATATACGTTCAAAGACCAGGGGATAGATCGGGCCAAATACGCCACCATACATTTGACTCTAACATACAATACAAGAAAAGGGAAGCAAGGAAAGAAATTATATCTGTGAAAGCCCTGATGTGGAATGATCCTATATGCACGAAGATTAAGATCAAATGCATAAAACAAAGATTGAGGAATTGGACCAAAATCTATAGGGCCAAACCTTTACAAGTATATAATGAGAGTATGTGTTCCATCCTGAATAAAAATAACTCATGTTCCCTCTGGGTCCTGATTAATGACCTAGAGAGGACACACAACTTAATGCTAATGAATGCAGTTGGAGAAGAAGTATGAGACACTTACTTAAGAGATCTATATAAAGCAGGAACTAATCCTACACTTCTGGATTTGAAAGGGAGAGACCAAACTTGGCTATTTAAGTTCAATTTGGATGACGTGATGAAAAGCATTTCTAGTGTCAGTCGATCAAGTGCCGGAGGACCTAACTCGCTCATGTATGTTATATTTAAGGATAATTGTGATTAGTGAGCAAGAATTATTCGTGTTTTTTCAATGATATTCTGCAAACTCAGACAATACCACATTCCTGGAAAACATGATATATCTGCCCTATATTTAAGAAGGGAGACAGGCTATGCCCTGAAAACTACAGACCAATATCCCTAATGCATTTGGACTTGAGAAATATTTGCCGCTGTTATTCTGAGGCACATAGAATACTGGATCAAAGATGAGAATATTTTCAATATATTCCAGTTGGGTTTTCACAGAGGCATGGGTACTGATTGTGGAGGACTGTTATTGACCTGTCTTCAACATGATAGTGACATCACGAAAGCTTATACTGCAGTGTATGTTGCCTCAATGGACCTGTCTAAGGCATTTGCTCTGGTAGACCGGGGAACGTTATAACACAAGCTAGATTTGCTGGCTATAGAAATACATTAACATTAACATTAACATGCCCTCTTTTCTGCTGAATGTTCTGGTCAGTCTTCACGAAGAGTCCTTTGTTAGGGTGAGAATAAACCAAAACGGCCTAATACCCAAAGCCATATGCAGACAATTTCATATTAATGGATGTGATCCCTATTGGCCTACAGAGATGATTGAATAGTTTTACGGAGTATATGGAATTAAATAACTGTGCTATTAATCCCAACAAAATGGTTATATTAAAGTTATGTAGAATTCAAACGAAGTGCATATTTACTTGGTTGATTAATCAATTCAAGCATCAAGGTAACAATCATATGATTTATTTGGGATTTCTAATTGTGGCTCCCCCTACCAGAGGATTCTATAGCAACTACTTGAAAAATAATGCAATATTACTAGCTACGGAGATGGGCAGGGTGGACAAAATATTTGGTGAATTTTCACTTTTGCCGGCTAGGTTTCTAAGGTCATCCCCAAATTAACATACAGCTTGGAACTTATGCCTAATTGGATAGTGAGTGAACTTGAAAGATATGAGGCCCTAATATGGAGAAATGTTTTAGTCCATCTACCAAGCTGTATTACTTTTTCAGCTATTAGATATGAGTTGGGCCTTCAGTGACTTTCCAGCCTCGGTGGAATGGAGGAAGGTAATGCTAATGAAGAAACTATGGTCAGAGCCGACATTGCATATTCATGGTCTTCTGGGTACTAAAGGAAGGCAGGGTACAGTCACTAACGGATATATCCAATAACTAAATACCAGGTGTGTGTTTATTTTGGATATGATTGGGTCGCCAAAGAGTAATTTGCTAAATAAACCTAACTATGTTAAAAAGAAAAAACGGTTCAATGATTCGTCTAAAACGATAGACGCCACCTCCTGCAAGAAACTGTATTGTCACATAACTTCCCATAAAAAGGAAATTGGAACACTTAAACACTTCTTGATCCTTTTTCTGGATAAAGGGTAAGAATTAACTTAATGCATTCTTGTTTTAATGTTTTGCCAACAAATGAAATCTTAACTATTAGACTTATAAACAAATTATGTAAACAAGGTGGTTGTAGGTACTATCATAATAATCAAATCATTGAATATTTGTTACATCTTTTGATCTATTGTCCTGCACTAGGATCACAGAGACTGCTGTATTTTGGGAAACATGTATGTAATCCTCAATTTGTATCATTGGAATGTTTATGGCTCAATATGCTTCATGGGAAAAATGTTTCTTTAACATTGAGTGTTGTAAGGTTCTTAAAGGAAGTATGTAAAATGTTTAATTAACAATGTATCACTAAATTAATTGTATTTGGATCATTTTTGATTATCTTATTTTCCTTGTCCTTTTTCCCTGTTTCCCTTTTTGTTTTGCCCTTTTTTTCTCCGCTAAAATGTATTTTAACAATTTGTATCAACTTTGAATAAGTATGGAATGTAAATATGAGTATGAATTTGATTGGAAATTATATGGACATTTAATTTGTGATGTGATGATAGAAAATGATTTTGTTACATTCTGTGTTATCAACTATCTTTTAAATATTTTGTAAAGGTGTTCTTTACATGAAACAAAAACAAAAACATTTAAAAAGTATGAACATCTCATCATGGTCATTGCACATGCATGATTGCTCAGGCTTGCCAGTCTGGGGTGCAGTATGCACTTTTTCAAAGACCTTTCGGGGCTCCCACTGCAGGGCTTACAATCCTCCCTCCATCTGCTGGCCTTGCAATAACACTATCATGATGATGACACCACCCAAATCCCTCATCTTCTTTTCAAAATGTTGCTGTCTATACTTTTGATGACTTCATTACTTAGGCCTCGACTGCCTCAGCTCACTGTTCCTGTACATTCTCAGCAAACAGCATGCTGCACAGGTACCTGCCATTGCCTCAAAATTAATGCAAATGCAAATGTGTGTGAGCTGGGCAGGTTCGTCCACAACTGTCTGCTGGTGCACATGTGCATACCGCAGTGCTAGGTCACTGAGAAAGAGAGAGAAAGAGAGAGAGAGAGAGAGAGAGAGAGAGAGGGTGAGAGCGAGAGAGAGAGAGTCCGTCGGACACAAGAAACAGAAGAACATCAGTCTATCTGCTGCCACAGTCCACCCAATAACAACTCCTTCTCGAGTTGAAAGAATCATCCCAAATTCAGAACCCTGCTAAGAACTCCTTGATCTAAGAAACCCTCTCACTCTGAAAGTGTTCAGGGGGAAATGATGGGACAAACATAAATGCTTTGGGGCTTCTCACAAGACCATGTTCTTTCCTGCACTGCTGGTTTATTTCTTTCTTTGAGCTCCCTTAATCGATAGCCCATAAAATTATAAAATGCTAACAGCCCAAATGAGAGGTTAGCTAATGAAGCAAGACTGCTAGGAGAATCGTGTGCTGTAAATATTCAGCTGTTATCACTCAGCTAGATTGGACAGATACATTTCACAGAAAATGATGCTGATGGATAATGTAAGGTGGTCGTAGGAACGGGTAAGCAGTGTGCAGAGCAGGTCAAATGTTGGAAAAAAGTGGATGGAGGTCCCACAGATGCGGCATGGATTGATACAGAGGGATATACAAATGTGCACCTTGCATTTGGATGAGATCTCTCTGGAGAGAGAGCAAGGCTTGAAAGTGCATGAAATACAGAAGCCCCGTTCTCCATTTTAGTCTTTCTGTAACAATCTCACCCAATTTATTTCGGACAAAATCACTAATATTCAGCTTGAACTTGCCTCAGCTGAGTTACTACAGGATCGTTTTTGAGTGGTAAAAATGAAAGTAAACGATTGTACATCTCTGGGTACTTTTCACTTCCTTCCAAACTATCTCTGAGGCCGCACTACTAGAGTTTAGAGTATCCCACTTCTGACACAGTCTTCTCTGTGTTGTCTGCAATGCTAGAATTGTTGAAAAAGCATGTGCTATCCTGGCACTAGGCTTGTGCCACTTTATTAATCACTTAGTGCATACATCTTGCCATTTTTTGTGACTGTTAGGCGGAAACCTGTGCAGTTCCCTCTGGGACCACTGCAAAAGATTTAGGACTACAGGTGTTGCACTTGGTAGCAGTCTGTACCACACAGATTCAATTGGTAGCTGTGGCTGAGCAGTCAGACTTCTCTCAAGAAAAGTTGGTCAGTATAGGGAGCATACAAGATAGGGTAATTCTTCGCAGCAAAACGAGTAAACACGCAACCAGGCTTTAGTATAAAGATAGTAAGTTATTTATTAATAACAGAACGTCTACGAAAGAATACTAAAGTGAACCACCGCAAACAAATCAAAATACAATTACTCTGCAGAATGGAATAAAGCTCAACCCCCCGAAACACAAGATCGACAACTCTAGGTTTTTACGGCACCACTTATTTGCAGACAGAGGTGTATACCCCAACCTAGATGACACTCGAATATTTTAGTGAGGAAGGGAGAGGAGAGAAAGACAGGTAATGAAGTCAACACGGTTCGTACTGAAGCGGGTAAAAATGCAAGGCAAGAAGGCATTAATCACACTAGATCATACAGTTCGGCGGCCAGGCCCACTCGGTGAGAGGCAAGGCACGATGTCCTGGAAAGTCTCTACGGATGATGCACTCAAGTCTTGTTTAGCAAATTGGTTAGCGACAGGTTGAACCAGTTCAGAACAAAGAGTGAATAAAGCTTGGAGGCAACCCAACGGAACGGAGAGGAATCAGATACCTCACCCGAACCGATCGAAAAGGGAAGCCAGGCGGTTACGGTACCTTGTTGTGGAAGACAGCTCCGACGGGGGCAGTTGTTCCTGGTGGTGGATGCACGACGGGTCTTGGCCAAGAGAAGAGATGCTCTCGTCGTCGAAGAGAAGATGTCCGGTGCACCACCAGGGAAGAAACCAGCCGCGGAGTGCTTCGTCACAAGGCACCACCTTTCGATCACGGTGCAGGAGTAGTGGCTATCCGGTTGCCGGGTGCTCTGCACGGGCAATTCGACCACTGCGTCCTGGGCGACCAAAAAGCACAAAGAAGAAGAAGACTGGTTGTCCCCACCAGTCAGGGAAAGAGACTCTCCGGCAGGGAGATCTCTTCTGTCGTCGGGAGATTGTGAGACGATTCCGCAGGGCTTCACCGGAGGTGTTGTCGTGCAGGTCGGCTCAGCGTTACCCTCGTCGGATTCTTTAGGTCCAGTGGCGACTTTCTGAAGATCCAGTCCCAAAGCCCTGCTTTTATGCAGACGTCCCCCATTCATTCAGCCTAGCTTGTCAATCAACACATGCTAAGTGGTGAGCGGGAAGGCTCACCACCTGGGCCAATCACTTCAGAGTGCGACCTGAGTTGGCAAGGCAACTCGGTCCAGGGTGTCTAAACCCCCTCCCACACCCCTGAGGTAACCCAGACAGAATGGCACCACTTTGGAGGGTCTCTGTCCAGAGACCCGCCAAAAGTGGAACAAAGGGCTCAACCTTTGGTTTAGGAGTCACAGAGAAAAGCACAGACGCCATTTTACAACCCGAGTTCTGGCAGAAAATACCACTCGATAAACCTATTTAAGATAAGTAGATCAGTGGTACGTTGGAGATTAACGAAAAACAGTATTAATCTTCAACAATGGGACGGATCCCATAGGGTTATGCCCGGGGTCGAACATAACAAGTAGTTTCCACTGCCACCAGCCAAAACTCGGCGAGGAGGGACGGGACAGTGCCCCCTCGGTTAACAGATCCAGGAGTAATCGAATTACCCCTACTAGCACGTCCACAATAAGATGGTTGGTACTAGTTCTGTTAGCAAATTTAGGTCTAGTAAAGCCAATGGTGACTTTACATGCCCGGGGAGACGGTAGTCAGTCCCCGGGTATGGAGTCTATGGTGGGGGGACCAGCTAGGGTGCCCCCGTGTCACGACACGTAGGGTGCGGAGTGACACACATAGAAAAACTTATGAGACCCTATGGAGTAAAAGACCCCATAGCCCATCGGACACATCGCCAATTCAAAGGAATTCCACACATACATGTCCAAGAGTGAGAGGAAAAGGGTCACACTCTTGGCAGGATGGGAAAAACAAACTCCAGAAATCCAGCAAAGCTGCTGGGGGACTCACTAGGTTAGGAAATTCAGCCTAAACAGAGAATTCTCCCTAACACTCGCCCCCCCAGACTAAGGGACAGGAGGATTTAATCCACTCCTGGATGAATCTCATACCTCTAGTCGATGATATACATCCTAGAGAGACCATCAGCATTTTGGTGGTGACACCCTGACCTGTGCTCAATGGTGAAATCGAACCCTTGCAGGCAGATCGACCATCTCAGTAGTTTTGGGTTTTCCCCTTTCATTTGCATTAGCCATCTCAAGGGTTGGTGGTCAGTCTGAATAACAAAAGTAGAACCATACAAGTACGGCCTAAACTTCTTCAGAGCCCACACGATAGCAAAGCATTCTCTTTCGATTGTTGCCCACCTTGTTTCAGGATCCTTCAGCTTGCGGCTGATGTAGCAAACGGGGTGCTCCCTACCTTTCCCATCCAGTTGACTGAGTACGGCACCTATCCCTACATTGGAAGCGTCTGTCTGCACAATGAAGTGTTGGCGGTAATCAGGAGCTCTGAGTACTGGGGCTTGGCAAAGAGCCTTTTTCAGGTTTTCAAAAGCCTGATTGCACTTCTCGTTCCATTTAACCTTTTTAGGGAATTTGGGCGAGGAAATGACATTCAGTGGAGAAGCTATGGTACCATAGTTCTCTATGAAATTCCTGTAATACCCGGTGAGGCCTAGGAAGGCTCTCACCTGAGTCTGAGTAGTCGGTGTTGTCCAATTTTGCACAGCTTCAATCTTACTGAGCAAAGGCCTTATTTCTCCACCGCCTACCTCATGCCCAAGGTAGACTACCTTACTCTGTCCAATTTGGCATTTACTCGCCTTTATGGTCAGATTGGCTCGTCCAAGAGCCTGCAAAACATCTCTCAGGTGGGTTACATGTTCGTCCCAGGAATTGCTGAACACTGCTATGTCATCCAAGTATGCCATGCAGAAGTCCTCCATCCCGGTTAGAACCTGGTTTACCATCCGTTGAAACGTAGCAGGTGCATTTTTTAGTCCGAAAGGCATTACCGTAAACTGGTATAAACCAACGGGGGTAGAAAATGCAGTTTGCTCCTTGGCATGGTTGGTCAGGGCTATTTGCCAATAGCCTGACGTCCAGTCAAATGTGCTGAGGAACTTGGCGGCGCCAAGTTTATCCACCAACTCATCTGTTCTTGGTAAAGGATGGGCATCAGTCGTGGTGACTGCGTTAAGAGCTCTATAATCCACGCAGAATCTAAGTTCTTTAGATCCGGCCTTTGGTACTAACACAACTGGGCTAGACCATGGACTAGTAGAGGGCTCTATTACCCCGAGATCAAGCATCTTGCTGACCTCACCTTTGATGTGGGTTCTTACGTTTTCTGACATGCGATATCCTCTGCTTTTGACAGGCAGACAGTCACCAGTGAGTATCTCGTGCTGGCCCCAAGGGGTCAAGCCTGGTGAGAGCGAGAACAGAGAGGCAAACTGATTCAACATAGACTTGCACTCTTCTTGTTGCTCGGGTGTCAGATTGGAGGAGAGATTTACTCCTTCAATGTTTTCATCTAAAGGTAAGCCTCTGAGGAGATCCGGAAGAGTTTCACTCTCTTCTTCTTCCTCGGCTGATGCTAGAAGCAACGCTCCTACGTCAGGTCGGGAGACATACGCTTTAAGTCGGTTGGTGTGAAAGACTGTTGGAGCCTCCTTGGGGTTGCCCAAGTCCACCAGATAGTTAACCTCACCGAGCTTACCCACTACTCGGTAGGGTCCCATCCATTTATCTTGCAAGGTCCTCTGCCTTGTGGGGATCATAACAAGAACAAGCTGGTTTTGAGCGAACTCAACCATGTTAGCCTTTTGATCGTGCCAGTGCTTGACCAATGCTTGTCCAGCTTTCAAGTTATCGCTTGCTTCTGTCATCAGGTGCGACATTCTCCTCCGGAGACCTATCACGTAGTCAGTCACTCTGACTGGCTTGGGGGAAGGAGCACTCTCCAACCCCTCCTTAATCAAGGCCAATGGACCTCTGACGGGATGACCATAGAGCAGTTCGAAGGGAGAGTAGCCTACTCCCTCCTGAGGGACTTCTCTATAAGCAAAAAGAAGGCATGGCAATAGAAGGTCCCACTTACGCTTAAGGGGTTCTTCTAGAGCACCTATCATGCTCTTCATGGTTCGGTTGAACCGTTCTACCAACCCATTGGTTTGGGGGTGGTAAGCCGTTGAGAACTTGTAAGTTACCCCGCAGGTTTTCCACATGGCTTTCATGTAGTGGGACATAAAATTTGACCCCCTGTCAGAGATAACTTCCTTAGGAAATCCGACCCTAGTAAAAATACCAAGGAGGGCCTTAGCCACAGCCGGAGCTGTAACAGTCCTCATAGGAATTGCCTCAGGATACCTAGTAGCATGGTCTACTACAACAAGTATAAACCTGTTGCCTGAGGAGGTTGGAGGATCAAGGGGACCAACGATATCAATCCCTACTCTCTCAAATGGGACTCCCACAACGGGAAGAGGCACTAACGGTGCCACATTCTTGGACCCAACCTTACCAGAGATCTGGCAGGTATGGCAGCTTCTGCAGTGTTTTTCTACTTCGGCCCCCATTTTTGGCCAATAGAAGTAGAGTGAGAGCCTTTCCTTAGTCTTCTTGAAACTCAAGTGACCAGCCAAAGGAATCTAGTGGGCTAACTGCAAGAACTGTGGTCTGTTCTCCTGGGGTACTACAAGGCGTTTGTAGTCTCCAGGTGTGGACTCGGTCGGTTCACTATAGAAGAGGCCATCTTCCCAGTGCAACCTATGTTTCCCAGGCTCTTGCCCTTCAGCCTGAGTTACTGCCTGACGGCGGAGACCTTCCAGAGTTGGACATTCTCTCTGTCCCTTACTGAAGTCTGCCCTGCTGGGTCCACCTTCTGCCAGTAACGACTGCAGCTCAGGATGGTCAACAGGATCCAGATCTCCAATGAGTTCCTGGCCTTCCATTAGCTCTTCTTCAGAGTCTAATTCTACCATACAGGGTTGTACTTCCCCCTCAGCCTCAGCTGGAGGTGGAGTTACGGGTGTGACGTTGGACAACCGCGGGGAAGTCCGTGTCGGCTGCATCGGAATGTGGGCTGTTGGTTTCGGTTTAGAAGTTTTAGGTTTCCCTTGGACTTCGGTGTTCCTAGAGACAGCGGCCGCCATTTCCAATGGAGCAGGAGTGATTTCTTTCTTCATCATCTCCCCGAGAGTACCGCGCAGGGTCCTCTCTCTTGCAGGTCTGGTTAGCTCCTGTAACCGTTTACTAGGAGGTCTGGGAGTATGCGATACAACTCCGAGAGTTTTCAAATCGTTACCCAACAGTACGCGTCCTGGTACCTCACTCTGTATGCTGACAGGTATCTTTACAGTCATGTCGTTACACTGGATGAGAACTGGTAATTGGGGAAGCATCTGCACAGGCCCTCCAGCTAACTTGGTGAGGCGTTTGGGTGCCTTAGCAACATCCTCAGCCTGAAAAAACGATTTATCCACCACAGTTATGCTGGCCCCAGTGTCCCTAATGGCAGGCGTCTCCTGACCATTCACCTGGACACTGTCCTTATAATACTCTTTAGTATTATCGGGGATAGAATTATAGACATCTAAATTCTGTTGTTCCCACAACCCCAGAGATACTAAAGAAACGCTGGCTGAGACTCCAATGGGTTCGTCAGCCAGCAGTAGAAAGTTTCCACTTGCCATTTGGACTTCCTCCTCTGGAGCGAAGGCTAAGGAGACAAGCTGGACCCCTGAAGGTTTACCCTTACATCTGGGATCTCCTTTCACGTGATCAGTCGAGCCACAAACAAAGCATTTCCCGAATGCTTTCTGGAATGGTGGCTTGTTCTGACCTCCTTCCGGTTTGGCACCAGAAGACACACTATTCTGCTGTGGTTTTCCCGGTGGCTTACCCTTCTGGTTTTGTTTGGGGCCCTCTTTGGAATGTGAGTTATTCGAATTCTCCTTTGAGTCTTTTTTAGGCTGTTTTCCCTCGTCCTTTTTCTGAGTTACCCCAGAATCCTTGTGAGTAGCCCTGTTGGCAACCCACAAGTCAGCAGCCTTAGCTAGAGCCCTGGAATCTAATTCCTTCGAATCAGCCAAGTGCTGTCTGAGCTCAGGAGAACAGGCATCATAAATCGACTCCAACATAAAAAGATTTCGCATACCCTCGTAAGTGTCAACTTTGTAACCCTTAATCCATCCCTCTAAGTTTTTCAACCCTTCACTCACCCAGGTAGCCCAAGGGGTACCATCATGCTTTTTGAGGGTTCTAAACCTCTTAAGATACTGGGAAGGGGTCTTCCCGAATCTAGCTATCAAAGCTAGTTTCACACTTTCGTAATCCGTCTTATCCACCTCCCCCAATTCCATTACCACATCAGTCGCAACAGGAGGAAGCCTAGAGAACAACCAGGGAAGCAACGCATTCCCGGTGATGTCCTGGAGCCCATGATTGTATTCAAACAGTTTCAACCAATCCAACACATCCAATCTCGGTTCGTACATACCCACTAATTCCTTCGGCATCCGGGGTCTTTTGGGACTGGAGCTCCTAGAGGAACCAGAGGAGAGAGAAGCATTTTCCATAGACAACTTTTTCATTTGTAACTCATGATTAAGCTCTATTTCCCTGAGTCTTAACTCAGCTTGCCTCTGCTCAGCTTGAGCCAAGAACCGTTCATGTTCTAATTCGAGCTTCATTTTTTCAAGTTCAAAATAAGCAGAATTACTCGTGGGACCTGGTATTGGCCCCGTAGGCACAGTTGGTAAGGCAGGTAGAGGAACAGGTGAGACAGTTTCGTTAGCCTCGCCGTCCTCGTCAGCCTCTTCATCGCTATCATCAGAATCACGATTTAGATCAACACCATTACTGTTATCTACAGTTGCTGGAGAGTTTGGTTCCTCTGAACCAGTACCCAGACTTTGGTTCGCCAGCAATCTCTCTATCAGTTCTAACTTCTTGCCTTTTACAGGAAGATTCTCTTGTCTACAGAGAGCTCGCAGACTCTCAGTATTTTTATCTGACAAAGACTCTTGGCTGTAAATTTCCATCGTAGACATGTTTTTTTTTTAAAGTTGCTTTTGTAAAGTTTTGTGGTTAGTCGTCCTACAGCGTCGAAAAACACTCTAAACTGTATACTCGATACTAATCCCACCACTGTACACCAGTGTTAGGCGGAAACCTGTGCAGTTCCCTCTGGGACCACTGCAAAAGATTTAGGACTACAGGTGTTGCGATGAACCCACTTGGTAGCAGTCTGTACCACACAGATTCAATTGGTAGCTGTGGCTGAGCAGTCAGACTTCTCTCAAGAAAAGTTGGTCAGTATAGGGAGCATACAAGATAGGGTAATTCTTCGCAGCAAAACGAGTAAACACGCAACCAGGCTTTAGTATAAAGATAGTAAGTTATTTATTAATAACAGAACGTCTACGAAAGAATACTAAAGTGAACCACGGCAAACAAATCAAAATACAATTACTTTGCAGAATGGAATAAAGCTCAACCCCCCGAAACACAAGATCGACAACTCTAGGTTTTTACGGCACCACTTATTTGCAGACAGAGGTGTATACCCCAACCTAGATGACACTCGAATATTTTAGTGAGGAAGGGAGAGGAGAGAAAGGCAGGTAATGAAGTCAACACGGTTCGTACTGAAGCGGGTAAAAATGCAAGGCAAGAAGGCATTAATCACACTAGATCATACAGTTCGGCGGCCAGGCCCACTCGGTGAGAGGCAAGGCAGGATGTCCTGGAAAGTCTCTACGGATGATGCACTCAAGTCTTGTTTAGCAAATTGGTTAGCGACAGGTTGAACCAGTTCAGAACAAAGAGTGAATAAAGCTTGGAGGCAACCCAACGGAACGGAGAGGAATCAGATACCTCACCCGAACCGATCGAAAAGGGAAGCCAGGCAGTTACGGTACCTTGTTGTGGAAGACAGCTCCGACGGGGGCAGTTGTTCCTGGTGGTGGATGCACGACGGGTCTTGGCCAAGAGAAGAGATGCTCTCGTCGTCGAAGAGAAGATGTCCGGTGCACCACCAGGGAAGAAACCAGCCGCGGAGTGCTTCGTCACAAGGCACCACCTTTCGATCACGGTGCAGGAGTAGTGGCTATCCGGTTGCCGGGTGCTCTGCACGGGCAATTCGACCACTGCGTCCTGGGCGACCAAAAAGCACAAAGAAGAAGAAGACTGGTTGTCCCCACCAGTCAGGGAAAGAGACTCTCCGGCAGGGAGATCTCTTCTGTCGTCAGGAGATTGTGAGACGATTCCGCAGGGCTTCACCGGAGGTGTTGTCGTGCAGGTCGGCTCAGCGTTACCCTCGTCGGATTCTTTAGGTCCAGTGGCGACTTTCTGAAGATCCAGTCCCAAAGCCCTGCTTTTATGCAGACGTCCCCCATTCATTCAGCCTAGCTTGTCAATCAACACATGCTAAGTGGTGAGCGGGAAGGCTCACCACCTGGGCCAATCACTTCAGAGTGCGACCTGAGTTGGCAAGGCAACTCGGTCCAGGGTGTCTAAACCCCCTCCCATACCCCTGAGGTAACCCAGACAGAAT
The DNA here is from genome assembly GCF_040938575.1 of Ambystoma mexicanum. Lineage (NCBI taxonomy): Eukaryota > Metazoa > Chordata > Amphibia > Caudata > Ambystomatidae > Ambystoma > Ambystoma mexicanum. Next base: position 835,195,366 of record NC_090935.1, on the reverse strand, counting down.
GGCACCACTTTGGAGGGTCTCTGTCCAGAGGCCCGCCAAAAGTGGAACAAAGGGCTCAACCTTTGGTTTAGGAGTCACAGAGAAAAGCACAGACGCCATTTTACAACCCGAGTTCTGGCAGAAAATACCACTCGATAAACCTATTTAAGATAAGTAGATCGGTGGTACGTTGGAGATTAACGAAAAACAGTATTAATCTTCAACAATGGGACGGATCCCATAGGGTTATGCCCGGGGTCGAACATTACAAGTAGTTTCCACTGCCACCAGCCAAAACTCAGCGAGGAGGGACGGGACAGTGCCCCCTCGGTTAACAGATCCAGGAGTAATCGAATTACCCCTACTAGCACGTCCACAATAAGATGGTTGGTACTAGTTCTGTTAGCAAATTTAGGTCTAGTAAAGCCAATGGTGACTTTACATGCCCGGGGAGACGGTAGTCAGTCCCCGGGTATGGAGTCTATGGTGGGGGGACCAGCTAGGGTGCCCCCGTGTCACGACACGTAGGGTGCGGAGTGACACACATAGAAAAACTTATGAGACCCTATGGAGTAAAAGACCCCATAGCCCATCGGACACATCGCCAATTCAAAGGAATTCCACACATACATGTCCAAGAGTGAGAGGAAAAGGGTCACACTCTTGGCAGGATGGGAAAAACAAACTCCAGAAATCCAGCAAAGCTGCTGGGGGACTCACTAGGTTAGGAAATTCAGCCTAAACAGAGAATTCTCCCTAACAGTGACCCTGCATTCTTTTACAATCACTTTGTTCATTATATATCAAGGAGAAATCTTGGTTCATCAATGACTGACCTACTTAACGTCCAGAAGTATACATATTCTGAATGAGGTGGTCAATTTCTATCTGAAATGGTGGCAAAACTGCAGGGCACCTTGCAATTAGAGTTATGGCTCACAGTAAATCATGCAGCATTCAGGTGAAAACTAAAGACTAGATTGTTCCCTCAGGAAGCAGTTTTAGTTATGTCCTATGCTGTTTTCTGGTTCAGCATTTAGATGCCGACTTTGCATCACGTACTCAGGCTAGAAGAGTGTTTGCAGTAATAGGTCAAGTAATGCATTGGCCTAGCATCCAAAGTCACTCACAGATTTACGCATTTAGACAGAAAACGAATGATCAGGTAAACTCAACAATCTCAATGTGGGCCTCCAGAAAGAAACCAAAAAAGGGTTTGACTGGTCATTTCTTATGTTGAGCCTTTCAAACAGTGGGGTGGTGAGTTAGGCATCCCCATGCAGTTGCCCTAACTACATTGAGTTGAAATGAAAGGTGCTGCTAATATGGATCTCGATTCGGGTGCCAATTTCCTCAATTCATTCAGTCCTAGAGATTGTATTGACAGATCCCATTTTCCCAGGCTCACCACTGAATCCACCAACTCTCAGAAAGAGGAAGTTCTCTTACTTTGTTAAATCATTTGTCCTTTCCCAGTCTCTGTGGCCATAACCGTTATTTGAGGTGAACAGCTTCTTTTACCTTCTATGATCCACTGAACCCATCCTGCAGTGCAGGCTAAAGGCTCTGAGTACATGGGATGAACAACTTCATCCCATCCAGCATCAGAGCAGGAGAATGATATCCCTGGGACAGTACACTGGACGTTTCTGCCTGAAACACGGGAGGCTATGTACCTATGTGCTAAGTCCACTGGTCCATGCTGTTTGTAAGGTGTCTCTGTTTCTATATTAAAAACCTTGCTTTTGTGTAGTGCTGGTTTTCTCCCGTCCATAAGTCCTAGATTAATATATGTTGTTATTAGCTATTTTAATAGTAGTCAATATTTAGGCCTCAAACTTGTTAAGGAATATTTTAGACTTGTTGGGCTTCAAACCTCTGTTTGCAAAGCTAAATACAAATGTCTGGGTCAAGCATTTAACTCGCCAAACTATTGCATATTCTTCATTCTTAATAACCAGCAACCATCCTTTCTGCGCTTGACCAGTTTCTATATCCCTTGCTGAATTCTCATATGCCCATCCTTCCTACAGGAAATGTTCTGAGCCTCTAGAGAGAACTCTTTCTGAAAATGGCAGACTCTCCCTTCCTGCATGAAACCATCTCTCCTAGGGTCAACAGTTTCCCCAGCTGTGTGAACTCAAAGAACCCACCATTGTTATGTTTCAACTATTTTATATCCCGGGGTGACTCTCAGAACGTGTCCTTACTATAGGTGGCATGATGTCTGCCCTTGCTCAAAGACACAGAACACTTACAGGCCGATTCATGGAATAATTAGCGTGGCGCAAGTGGGCAAAAACGTGCGAATCGCAGTGGAATAGTGAAAATCGCAGTGCAAGTGCGAAAATCGCACGAAAAGCAGCGCATGTCGATTCATGGAAGTCTGTGCGCGAGAAAACCAGCGGATGTGCGATAAAAAGTGCGCCGCGCACGTTGGCGCACAGGCCATCTAACAGCGTGCACCAGGTCACAGCGAAAATCGCACAGTCCACAGCGAAATTTGCACATAGCGCGGTGCACGCAACAAAAGTAGGCGGAACACGGGCGTAACACTCAGAATGGGGAACAACTTGCAAAAACGTGGGCGTCACGGGGGAAGTACAGGGCACAAGTGCGCGGAACGCCCACACGCTCGCCTACAACACGTATTCATGGAATAGAATAGGGCAAAAAAGCGCACGCTCAAACCAGCGCACAGGCACAAACACGACCGCCACAAGAAAGCAGGCGGTAGCGTCTCTGCGGCTGTAAGAAATGTGCGCCAAAAGGTGCGCCAACAAATAGCACCCATATACTGCCATGATGAATGTCCTATACTGTGGCCCTCCAGGACAAATGACGTGTAAAGGGGTACCCACAAACACGGGCACGCTGACAAAAAATACGTGTGCGTGTATACCGGGGTGCGCGGGAAGTCTCACACGCGATTTGGCCGGGTACGTGGATTTCAGGGGTGCGCGGGAAGTTCCACACGCGATTCCATCAGGGTAGGTGTATTTCAGGGGTGCGCGGGAAGTTCCACACGCGATTCCATCAGGGTACGTGTATTTCAGGGGTGCGCGGGAAGTCCCACACGCGATTACAGCAGGGTACGTGTATTTCAGGGGTGCGCAGGAAGTTCCACACGCGAATAGCCTGGGCGCGTGTATTTCAGGGGTGCACGGGAAGTTCCACACGCGAATAGCCTGGGCGCGTGTATTTCAGGGGTGCGCGGGAAGTTCCACACGCGAATAGCCTGGGCGCGTGTATTTCAGGGGTGCGTGGGAAGTTCCACACGCGAATAGCCTGGGCGCGTGTATTTCAGGGGTGCGCGGGAAGTCCCACACGCGATTACAGTAGGGTACGTGTATTTCAGGGGTGCGCGGGAAGTTCCACACGCGAATAGCCTGGGCGCGTGTATTTCAGGGGTGCGCGGGAAGTCCCACACGCGAATAGCCTGGGCGCGTGTATTTCAGGGGTGCGCGGGAAGTTCCACACGCGAATAGCCTAGGCGCGTGTATTTCAGGGGTGCGCGGGAAGTCCCACACGCGATTACAGCAGGGTACGTGTATTTCAGGGGTGCGCGGGAAGTTCCACACGCGAATAGCCTGGGCGCGTGTATTTCAGGGGTGCGCGGGAAGTCCCACACGCGATTACAGCAGGGTACGTGTATTTCAGGGGTGCGCGGGAATTTCCACACGCGAATAGCCTGAGCGCGTGTATTTCAGGGGTGCGCGGGAAGTCCCACACGCGATTACAGCAGGGTACGTGTATTTCAGGGGTGCGCGGGAATTCCCACACGCGAATAGCCTGGGCGCGTGTATTTCAGGGGTGCGCGGGAATTATCACACGCGATTTGGCTTGGTACGTGTATTACAGGGGTGCGTGGGAAGTTACACACGCGATTAGGCTGGGTGGGTCCTCACAGGTGTTCCCTGTACACCGTCGACGGCCCCTGCAGGCAGCCCACAAAACAGGGGACTACCCTGCACACCTGCTCATGTCTCCCACCACCCCCACCCCCCACCATCCAGGGGCACCCTCCACCAGGCCCCCACTCATGTCTCCCACCACCCCCACCCCACAGCAGTGCAGGGGCAGCCTCCACCAGGCCCCCACTCATGTCCCCTATCACCCCCACCCCCCTGCCACCAGGGGCACCCTCCACCAGGCCCCCACTCATGTCTCCCACCACCCCCACCCCCCCAGTCACCAGGGGCACCCTCCACCAGGCCCCCACTCATGTCTCCCACCACCCCCACCCCCCACCATACAGGGGCACCCTCCACCAGGCCCCCACTCATGTCTCCCACCACCCCCACCCCCCCAGTCACCAGGGGCACCCTCCACCAGGCCCCCACTCATGTCTCCCACCACCCCCACCCCCCACCATCCAGGGGCACCCTCCACCAGGCCCCCACTCATGTCTCCCACCACCCCCACCCCCCCAGTCACCAGGGGCACCCTCCACCAGGCCCCCACTCATGTCTCCCACCATCCCCACCCCCCACCATCCAGGGGCAGCCTCCACCAGGCCCCCACTCATGTCTCCCACCACCCCCACCCCCACCATCCAGGGGCACCCTCCACCAGGCCCCCACTCATGTCTCCCACCACCCCCACCCCCCAGCAGTGCAGGGGCAGCCTCCACCAGGCCCCCACTCATGTCCCCTATCACCCCCACCCCCCTGCCACCAGGGGCACCCTCCACCAGGCCCCCACTCATGTCTCCCACCACCCCCATCCCCCCTGTCACCAGGGGCACCCTCCACCAGGCCCCCACTCATGTCTCCCACCACCCCCACCCCCCACCATCCAGGGGCACCCTCCACCAGGCCCCCACTCATGTCTCCCACCACCCCCACCCCCCAGTCACCAGGGGCACCCTCCACCAGGCCCCCACTCATGTCTCCCACCACCCCCATCCCCCACCATCCAGGGGCAGCCTCCACCAGGCCCCCACTCATGTCTCCCACCACCCCCACCCCCCAGCAGTGCAGGGGCAGCCTCCACCAGGCCCCCACTCATGTCCCCTATCACCCCCACCCCCCCGCCACCAGGGGCACCCTCCACCAGGCCCCCACTCATATCTCCCACCACCCCCACCCCCCCAGTCACCAGGGGCACCCTCCACCAGGCCCCCACTCATGTCTCCCACCACCCCCACCCCCCACCATCCAGGGGCACCCTCCACCAGGCCCCCACTCATGTCTCCCACCACCCCCACCCCCCAGCAGTGCAGGGGCAGCCTCCACCAGGCCCCCACTCATGTCCCCTATCACCCCCACCCCCCCCGCCACCAGGGGCACCCTCCACCAGGCCCCCACTCATGTCTCCCACCACCCCCACCCCCCCAGTCACCAGGGGCACCCTCCACCAGGCCCCCACTCATGTCTCCCACCACCCCCACCCCCCACCATCCAGGGGCACCCTCCACCAGGCCCCCACTCATGTCTCCCACCACCCCCCCAGTCACCAGGGGCACCCTCCACCAGGCCCCCACTCATGTCTCCCACCATCCCCACCCCCCACCATCCAGGGGCAGCCTCCACCAGGCCCCCACTCATGTCTCCCACCACCCCCACCCCCCACCATCCAGGGGCACCCTCCACCAGGCCCCCACTCATGTCTCCCACCACCCCCACCCCCCAGCAGTGCAGGGGCAGCCTCCACCAGGCCCCCACTCATGTCCCCTATCACCCCCACCCCCCTGCCACCAGGGGCACCCTCCACCAGGCCCCCACTCATGTCTCCCACCACCCCCACCCCCCCTGTCACCAGGGGCACCCTCCACCAGGCCCCCACTCATGTCTCCCACCACCCCCACCCCCCACCATCCAGGGGCACCCTCCACCAGGCCCCCACTCATGTCTCCCACCACCCCCACCCCCCAGTCACCAGGGGCACCCTCCACCAGGCCCCCACTCATGTCTCCCACCACCCCCATCCCCCACCATCCAGGGGCAGCCTCCACCAGGCCCCCACTCATGTCTCCCACCACCCCCACCCCCCAGCAGTGCAGGGGCAGCCTCCACCAGGCCCCCACTCATGTCCCCTATCACCCCCACCCCCCCGCCACCAGGGGCACCCTCCACCAGGCCCCCACTCATGTCTCCCACCACCCCCACCCCCCCAGTCACCAGGGGCACCCTCCACCAGGCCCCCACTCATGTCTCCCACCACCCCCACCCCCCACCATCCAGGGGCACCCTCCACCAGGCCCCCACTCATGTCTCCCACCACCCCCACCCCCCAGCAGTGCAGGGGCAGCCTCCACCAGGCCCCCACTCATGTACCCTATCACCCCTACCCCCCCGCCACCAGGGGCACCCTCCACCAGGCCCCCACTCATGTCTCCCACCACCCCCACCCCCCCAGTCACCAGGGGCACCCTCCACCAGGCCCCCACTCATGTCTCCCACCACCCCCACCCCCCACCATCCAGGGGCACCCTCCACCAGGCCCCCACTCATGTCTCCCACCACCCCCACCCCCCCAGTCACCAGGGGCACCCTCCACCAGGCCCCCACTCATGTCTCCCACCATCCCCACCCCCCACCATCCAGGGGCAGCCTCCACCAGGCCCCCACTCATGTCTCCCACCACCCCCACCCCCCACCATCCAGGGGCACCCTCCACCAGGCCCCCACTCATGTCTCCCACCACCCCCACCCCCCAGCAGTGCAGGGGCAGCCTCCACCAGGCCCCCACTCATGTCCCCTATCACCCCCACCCCCCTGCCACCAGGGGCACCCTCCACCAGGCCCCCACTCATGTCTCCCACCACCCCCACCCCCCCTGTCACCAGGGGCACCCTCCACCAGGCCCCCACTCATGTCTCCCACCACCCCCACCCCCCATCATCCAGGGGCACCCTCCACCAGGCCCCCACTCATGTCTCCCACCACCCCCACCCCCCAGTCACCAGGGGCACCCTCCACCAGGCCCCCACTCATGTCTCCCACCACCCCCATCCCCCACCATCCAGGGGCAGCCTCCACCAGGCCCCCACTCATGTCTCCCACCACCCCCACCCCCCTGCCACCATGGGCACCCTCCACCAGGCCCCCACTCATGTCTCCCACCACCCCCACCCCCCACCATCCAGGGGCACCCTCCACCAGGCCCCCACTCATGTCTCCCACCACCCCCACCCCCCAGCAGTGCAGAGGCAGCCTCCACCAGGCCCCCACTCATGTCCCCTATCACCCCCACCCCCCCACCATCCAGGTGCACCCTCCACCAGGCCCCCACTCATGTCTCCCACCACCCCCACCCCCCACCATCCAGGGGCAGCCTCCACCAGGCCCCCACTCATGTCTCCCACCACCCCCACCCCCCTGCCACCATGGGCACCCTCCACCAGGCCCCCACTCATGTCTCCCACCACCCCCACCCCCCAGCAGTGCAGGGGCAGCCTCCACCAGGCCCCCACTCATGTCTCCCACCACCCCCACCCCCCAGCAGTGCAGGGGCAGCCCCCACCAGGCCCCCACTCATGTCCCCTATCACCCCCACCCCCCCGCCACCAGGGGCACCCTCCACCAGGCCCCCACCCATGTCTCCCACCACCCCCACCCCCCTGCCACCATGGGCACCCTCCACCAGGCCCCCACTCATGTCTCCCACCACCCCCACCCCCCGGCAGTGCGGGGGCAGCCTCCACCAGGCCCCCACTCATGTCTCCCACCACCCCCACCCCCCAGCAGTGCAGGGGCAGCCCCCACCACCAGGCCCCCACTCATGTCCCCTATCACCCCCACCCCCCCGCCACCAGGGGCACCCTCCACCAGGCCCCCACCCATGTCTCCCACCACCCCCACCCCCCAGCAGTGCAGGGGCATCCTCCACCAGGCACCCACACATGTCCCCCTGCCCCCAGGTCCTGACGATACTCAATCATGGCAGTAATGGGCAGCATACCCAGCACAAACACCCAGGCAAGGATTGCATCCACCCACATAGTGAATGTAATTACATGATACAACCCCAATGGCAAGTATGTAAATGAACACTTGTCCGTCACACACACATACACAACGGGTGCAAGTGAATGTCAAAACCCATATCATGACATGTATGAAACCAATGAGAAAATACCACAAGTGAAAGTTAAAAAAACATGTATTAAAGATGAAAAATAAGTAAACAAATCAAACATACAACAATGGGGATAACAAAATAAATGGTCCATGTCCGAGAACAAATGTAAAAATAAAAAAAACAAAGTAATCCAAAAACAAATGTTGTCCAAAGCAATGTCATGTGGAAGGAAAATAATAAAAAAAACCATTTCCTCATGGTGAACACAATAATCAATAAAAAAAATGTTTCTTCAAAAACCAAACTATATACACGAATATTCCAGGGTCCATGAGCCCAACACCATAAATGAAACCTACTACTACCTAATGAAAAAAATATCTACAAAAAAGTGGCCATTGTCCGAGCGGTCCAAAAAAATAAAAATGAATAAAGGAAACATAACACTAACTAACTAAATAACTATATACAAAGGCAGCGGGCAAGTCCTGCGGCTCACTCGGTGATGTTGCTGGCCAGGGCATCATCGAACTCCATGTCGATGTCCTGGAGGCGGGACTCTGTCCTGGCCCCGAGGTCTCGCAGGGATAACCCCATGTTCAGCTCAAACTCCCTGCGAGCTTCCTCGAGGCACTCAGCCCGCCTCAACGCCCGAAGCATGGAGAACTCCGCCCTGACCATGGTGAGCCGCTCCTCTTCCGCCCGCTGCCGCTCCGCACCTATCCGCTGGACCAACTGCTCCCACACGGAAGACACCACCATCCCAGGGTTGCCCTGCCCTCCGGCCGATGCCTGCCCCTCTGATCTTGATGGCCCCGAGCCATGATGCCTCCCACGTCGAGCCTGCTGCTGCCTCCGACGCCACTGCCTCTGCCAGCATGACGGCATCCAGGCTGATGGAAACCACCGACGCCGTCATGCACGTGCCCTGCCCGATGATGCTGTCACATCTTCCATCTGCTGGGGTCCAGTTGCTGTGTTGTCCACCCCTGCTGGACCTCCGACTCCCAACTGTGGCAGGGATGGGATCCCCACCGAGCTGGCTGCATTGGTCGGGGCAGGTCCACAGGGGGCCCTGGTGGCATCTGGGCCGGAAGACGGCAAGGAGAACGACTGGTGTATAGCCTGCACAGAGGAGGAGAGGGCCGCCAGATTGGCCAACACATGCAGCAAACCCCCGAACATGGCCGATCCCAATTGGGCCACGTCGGCACGGTGCACTTCGTGATGACGTGCGTTCTCCTCCCGGTAAGCATGCACGGCATCACGAATCACAGCCGTGCGCATCGCGACCCCAATCAGGACCTTCTCCACACGGCCAGGGGTTCCCACGTCCGCAGGTGGAGGGGAGTCAGGTGACATGGACATCCCCTCTACCTGCGGACGGGCCTGGGACGGGGCATCCCTGCTGGTGCATGGTGGTGCACTCACAGGGTCAGGGACAGCGACATGCACAGGCCCCTCCACGGTGACCTGTGCAGCCTCCTGCCCCTGGCCCTGGACTGCACCACTTGCACCAGCAGGGATGCCCCCACCAGGCCCCATGTGTGCCCCAGTGGCGGCCTCCTCCTCCTCTGTGCAAACCACCAACCTGGATGGCTCCTCACCGTCTCCCACCGTAGCAGGCCCCTGTGGGGGCTCACCCACCCCTTCCGCTGCAGCCGTGGGGGCATCCCCGCCGCCTTGCTCCACAGCGCCGTCTCCGCCCTCTTCTTCACTAGCCGCTGCGTAGAGGGAGACAAAGAACACAAGCATCAGGGTACTGTACAATGGTCCCCTAGACAGGAAGCAATAGCAGATGAGTACCACTGTCAAAGTACACTTCCATCATGTCCCTCCACAACACATGGGTCAGTCCAGGCAAAACACACACAGTAACAGGCATGGTGCATGCCATGGACATTTCCATGCATGTCCAATGGACTCTTGAAACATTCAATGATATGTAACTCACATGCATCATGGCTCATGCCTATCACATGCACACACTTCACCTCAGTCACATCCATCTGGCCCCAAACACACCAAACACAGCGGATACAAGGGTAATTTGGCTGCTTCACTGAATCTGTGCATTGTCACACACATGTGTCATGCATCCATGGCATGCACAAGTCACAGACACGCAGGTCAGGCACACAGACATGACTACCATATATGTACCTGGCATCAGCACCTATCCCTCACCCCCACCCATGTCCAGGTACAGAGACTGGCATGCTCTCATGTTCACAATCTGCATAGGGCTCCCCATGCGGCATTTGAACACATGCAACAACCATGTGGGTCACACATCACTGGTCGCACATGCATTACTATGATGTCCCTGCACACATACATGCATACATGGCCTATGGCACACAAACAGGCAAGTATCATAGAACCAGCACAATGCAACATGCCCTGTCTCACACAGTAATGCTTGGACACTTACCGCTCAACTCCAGACGGGCCTCCCTCTCAAGGATCTGGGCGTGGAGCGCTGGGCGTACGCGTTCCAGGACCCTCATCTGGATGGAACTCATGCGGCCCCGGCCCCCCTCCACGAGGCGCCGGGCCTTCACAAGGGTCCTGGACCTCAAGTCCTCCCAGCGCTTCTTGATCTTCAGGACGTTGCGGGTTGCCACCCCCTCCGCGTTGATGGCAACCACACAGTCGGCCCAGATCCTCTCCCGTCCTTCCTTGCTGGCGCGGGACGATCCAAAGAGGGCATCATACTGCCCCAGGACATGCTCCACCAGGACACCAACTTCGGTGGCAGTGAAGCTGGTGCCCCTCTGCCCCTCTGGCCTGGGGTTGCCACTGGTGCCAGATGTGGAAGTGCCCGACATGGCAACCCCAGAGGCAGGTGTGGGTGGGCAACTGGGTCCTGGGGCTGGGCTGTGGAGCGATGTAATCCCAGTCGGGAGTCTTCAGTTCCAGCAGGGGTGGACACAGCAACTGGACCCCTGCAGATGGCTGATGTGCAGGCACCAAATGGCAGGGCACGGTGGCAGCAGGCAGGCAGGCAGGCAGGCAGCAGCAGATGGCACGTGGGAGGCTGCTCGGGGCACTGGGGGGCAGTAACTCGGCCTTCTGGGCAGGAGCGTGGTCTTCCGTGTGTTTTCGCGTGGCCAGCTTGATACGGAGTGATTTGGCACGTGAAAATCCTGCACGTCAGCGTGAAATCCGAGGAAAGGCCCTTAGCGCGTAAGCGCGTCAGCACGCATACGCGATTCTATTTGACCAGAGTCCCTCAGCGCGTAAGCGCGTCAGTGACGTGACCCGCACGGGTGTTCCCCACTCAGCACGTGATGACGGAGCACACGTGGAAATACTGCAAGTCAGCGTGTAATTGGACAAAAGTGCGCGTACACGCGATTGGCCTATGTACGTGTATTTCATGGGTGCGCGGGCACTTACACACGCAAGTACGTCAGCGCACCTGTATCCCGTGGTGCGTGGGAATTTCCACACGCTATTGGACTGGGAACTGGATTCCAGGGGTGCGCGGGTCACACGCTCGCCTAGAACACGCGCAAAGCATAAATTTGCGCACTTTAACAATAACAAGCTCAGACGCCAGGATGAACATACCGTTCCTAGCAGCAGTGGCAGTGGGCTACCAAAGGAGGAGGAGGAGGATAGTCAGGGCCAGAATATTCACACCCAGAACCAGCCTTTTCGGGATGCCTGATGACCAGGTGTATGGGAGGTACAGGTTTCCACCACACATAATACTGGACCTGGTGAGTGAGTGGGAGGAGGAGCTCACATCACCCACCCTGTGCTCCCAAGCACTCAGCCCCCTGGAGAAGGTCGTCAATGTACTGCACTTCTTAGCCACTGGATCATTTCAGCGGACAAGTGCCATAGTGGGTGAGGTGTCACAGGCCACCCAGTCACGCTGCCTACACCAGGTCTTGAACATCATCACTGCACGGCCATCAGTCCGCAGGCACATAAACCTGCCCAGAATACCTGCAGAAAGGCATGCTGCCGCCCTGGATTTTTACGGTGTGGCACGATTCCCCAAAGTGCTAGGTGCCATCGACTGCACCCATGTGGCTCTACGTCCCCCCAGGGCATCTGAGCACATCTATAGGAACCGCAAGCACTGGCATTCCATCAACGTGCAGGTAGCATGTAATGCCAAGGGAATCATCACATCAGTATATGCCAACTATCCCGGGTCCACCCACGACAGCTTCATTTACCGAATGTCCACCCTAAGCCGGGACCTAGAAGCTGGGCGGCATGGCGATACATGGCTGCTTGGTGAGTATGTATGCCACTGCACATGCATGCATGTTGGATTCTGAGCAAGGTCACAACCCCACCAATGATACCAATCACCACCTCCACAGGGGACAGTGCCTACCCTCTCAGCCCCCACATGATGACGCCAATTCGGAACCCCACCACGCTACCCGAGGTAAGATATAACACAGCCCACATTACGACCCGGGGCATAGTGGAGCGCACATTCGGGGTGCTAAAGTCACGCTTTCGCTCCCTTGACCGTTCTGGCGGCCAGCTGTTATACGCTCCCCCAGTAGTGTGCAGGATCATAGTGGCAGCATGTGTCCTGCACAACGTTGCAACACGCCGGGGCCTGGCCGTGGACATGGTGGTGGCCCCACATCCCCAACCACATGCACAGCCGCTGCGCATGGGAGGGGAAAGGGCACGGGGGGAGGCAGCCCGTACACAGCTAGTGGGTAATTACTTCACATAGAAATCACACCCTTGTGGAGTGCATACTGCCCTGGCACATTCCATCTGACAATCAATGATGACTCAACCTGACACTGATCCTGAATGTCTGGAGAATGAACCGTGAATACCATATCAGCCTGAGATTGTTCACCTGGAAGTGTCACAATGTGTGCATCCCTACCCACACAGACACCACCAATGCAGTTTTGTGGAGTTACACATTCAAGCAGCTAAAAAGAATACCCACTTGCAAAATGCAACAAGAGGACAGTGCCATGTCAGCCAACCCAACCCCAGCACCGCCACACGACACACCGTGCCATGTCATGCTATTTGCAGGTAAACAAAGTAATCCCCACAACATGACACTAGTGTCACTATGTACAGTGTCCCTATTAGAAACCTGCAACACCTGAAATGCTCACAGCAATGCCGGACAAACAACATACTTGAGCACGTACTACCATTAACATGACATCACAAATGTTACATATTAGTAGTCTCACCACCTGGAAATGCCTGCACTCCCACCACTACCAACTGTGCAGTGTTTTCGCCATGTAGAGTTGTAGGTGCACTGCTGCCAACATGGACCCCATCTCCAGACTAGAGGTCCTTGTGTAGACATGAGGAAGGGACCTGCAAATTGGGAGGTAGACACAGAAGATGAGTTACACATCAATGCAACATGCAGTGTACAACACAACAGCAATATGCACTAGGAATGTATACACAGTATTGACTACAGACTGCCCACACAGCTCATGGGAGTCCAACGTCACTGTGTAATTCACTGTCACTTGGGCACACCCTTTGCAAGCCCATGGAAACGGGAAGCAGGAGGGGTGTGTGTGACTCAAACCCAAGCATCTGAACCAAATACATTACAAGCCTGCATGTGCCCAGCCACAATGCAGCGTATGCCCACAGGAACCACGGAAGCCAACAAATCGTCCCAAAAAAACAGGGAATAAAATAAATAAAAATAAAAAAAAAAATAAGAAACAATCAAAAATGGCCATTGATGGGCCCGGGAGGGTTGGGGAGGCCACCCAGGAGGTCCGAGGACAGGATGCACACCAGAACCCACCTGCGTGGATCCTGGGAAAATAAAACACCTCCATGGGCTCATGGCCCACACGGCTACCCTATTGTGGGAGTATCACTGCTGTCGCTATTATCACCCTGTGCAGCTGCATCCGGAGGTGGTTGCACTATGGGAGGCAGCCCACGCAAGGCCCTAGTCTGCTCCTCCATGGCTGCAAGCATGCGGGTGTGGTAGGTCTGGTTCTGGAGGATGAGTGTGCGGAGGTCCCCATGCAACAACTCACGGGATGCCCGGACCTCCGCCCTCGTTGCCTGCATCTCAGCTGAGAGCGTACGGGTGAGACGCTCCAGCTGCTGTTCTGTCCTTTGGTGTGTTGAAGCCTCAAGCTCAACAAGAGTCGTCCTGAGGTGAAGGAGCTCCTGCCTCAGGGCTTCCCTGTGGCCCTGGGACTCAATGGAGATGGCCTCCTGCAGAGTCGCCAGTGCCGCCCGCCTGTCCCTGTTGGACCCCAACATGTCCTCCCTGTGTGACTGGCAGATGGAGTCGGTTGCCTGCTCTAGTCGCTCCATCAGCCTTTCTGGGGGGACAATGGAAGTGGCCACCCTATCCATGGCCTGAGCCATCATCTCGGATGATGCAGCCTGTTGGGTTGCCATACCGTAAATGGATTGCTCCCATGCGGTATTGCCAGGTGGCGTACGGCCACCACGTCGGCGGGCACCACACCTGTCTGGGGCAAGGCGAACTGCGCCTTGCTGTGCCGGCACTGCCTGAGGCTGCAGGACTGCATTCCCCCTCTGATCTGCTGGCCCAGGAACAGGATCAGATGTCGCGGAGTGTGACCCTGCATCCGTAACCACCAAAGGCGTAGCTGCCAACACTGACATCCCCATGGAGGGTTCTGACCCTGGTGCAGGTGGGTGAGACAGAACAGAATCCCTCCCTGGAACACTCACCTGCGACGGCACGTAGGTCTCATCCGAATCAACACCTGAGTACAGCTCGGGGGAGGTGCAGCCAGAGACACCCCTTGAGAGCACGACCTGCAGCACTTGTGGGTTCTCCCCCACCACCACACCACGTCCCTCACTGGTGGTTGGTCGGCCCTCAAACCCCTCCTGGGTCTGCACCATCTCCACAACCCCAGCAGTATCAGGTGCGTCTTCCCCGGCAGAGACATGAAAACAAAGAAATGGAAACAGGCATTAGCACCATGGCACACAATGAGGGCTGAGAAGCAAAAGAACCAGTACTTGATTGACACATGTCCCACATGACTAAAACCCTCCCATGCATGCACCCTCACTGCGTATGAAGTGCAGGCAAATGGCACACACTGATGACACCAAGATGGAAGATGAACACATTTTCTGCATGCTGCCTGGCAGTGGCATCACACATTGGCCTGTGATTGCCAGGTGAAACACACATGCCATCACACAGATGGCATGTACCATTGCTATTGAGTGAAGATGGAGAGGAGGGCAGCACCTATTCATTCAGTCCAGTTCCCGCATGTAATTGCTTTTCTAATTCTAACAGGTCAGATTTTTCACCTGGAGCTGCCAGTCTGAAATGGTCCAATTGCACAGGGACATGTGTGTACAAATGATATCCAGGTAACAAAGTCACTCCACTTTACCATAGCCATGTCAGACATGTGACTAGTGGACAGCGACATGGCTAGTAAAAGTGGGGGAATGCAAACAATCTGACTGAATGAACAGTGAAAAATAAGCAACTATGTTGTGGCAAGGTGACACTTCAAGGGCAACTGGCGTGCAGTTGGGCTAGATGTCTACTGTTGGCAGAAGGGATACTGCTATGGCCAAATGCAGCTGCGCAGGAAGTATTGCATGAAGCACATGGCTGACCCATACGACTCAGGCGCACACACTCTCACCTGGCACACAAACAGAAGCCCTCACACACACACACCATGCACATGGATGACACACACATGCATGTGCACTCACCGGACAATGCCTCGTAATCAGCCAGATCTCCCACGCCTTGGATCTGTTCCTCCGGGACGTAGGTCCCAGCGACTGACTCATGTGGAGTGAGTTCCATGTCTACTACTGGAGACCCACCTCCAGTCACTAGAGTTGCGGCATGACTTGAGGTCAGCTTACTCTTTGCCCTGCGCTTTAAGTCATTCCAGCGCTTATAGCAATCATTGGCTGTGCGCCTCACGATTCCAAGGGCACTTACGATGTCCGCAACGGTCTGCCAGTGTGCCTGGCGTTGTGCAGGTGTGGTCTTGGATCCTGCAACAATGACCAACTCGTTGTCATGTCCGGACACATACTCGACAAGTGTATTCAGTTCGTCATCCGTGAAGCTGGGCTTCCTGGACGGGCCGGACTGTGTAGCCGTGTCTGGGGCATCAGCCTGTGCCGGACGAGCACTCTTCCTCTTCCGCTTGGAAGGTGGTGGTGATCCTGAGTGTCCTGCACCGCTCTGGACACTAGGGGCAGGAGCCCTGGTGGACTCTGTATCAGGAGTGTGGGATTGCACACTCAGCATGGGAGTTGGTGCAGGCATTGGCTCAAGTGTGATGGTGTCAGGGGGAATGTCAGCAGCATGGACTAGGACCGACACTGTCCTGGCTGGGTGTGTGAGGGCTGGGGTGGATGGAGCCGCAGCTGCCCCTGCAGCCTCTCCGCCCTGCCTCCTTGGTGCAGCAGATGACCTTGCTGCCCCAGATCCACGTGGCATGATGGCATCAACGTGCACCAGCGCACGTGTCGTAGCCCTGCTGACCTGGAAGTCAGCCATGGAGTCAGCCAGGTCTGGTGCCACAATGGGCTGGTCCAACAAGGGCTGAGCATGGATGGTGTCAGCCACATCAGCCTCAACGGGAGGGGGGGGGGGGATTATGGGTGCCCGTGACTGGACCTCCACACATGGGGGGACAGGCTCACCCTGCAAGTTACGACCACGTCCCCTACCGGATCCACCACGGCCACCACTTGTGGCTCTTCCATCTTTGCGACCCTTACGGAATCCTCGCCTCCCAGCCATGGCACTGATGTTAATGTGCGTATGGGAGTGGATGTAGACTATTGTCCTGGGCAATTGGGGGTCAAAGGGGTTGGGTACCAGATGGTAATTGTACCCTAGTGCTCTAGCAAGGCTGAATGTAACCCCTGGGGAAAGATGACGGGTCACGCAACGCACAGGAGGCCCAAAAAAGGGAGATGACGTGCACGCAACCCCTCTTAGACCACGTGTGCAGAAAGAAAAACCTGCACTACGCTGTGGCACCCAGTAACACAAGAATGAACGTATGCATGTCACACGCAGCCTAGAATGACCTCTGAAGGAGTAGGCTACACACGGGGCAAGCACAGATGTTAGATACGTGCGTGACTCACCGTCTGCCAGGTAAAAGAGCGTGAAAAATGAGCACGTTTGGTTGGCAACACCCCCGCCAAAAGAAGATATGTACGCTGTCTGAGGAGACAGGACAACAGTAGAAGGGAACACTGTTTGAGGGAACAGGCCCAGGTAAACGAGTGCAAGAGAAAAAATAGAAAAAGCTGTCAGAGGTAACAGGGAGTACGAACTTGAAACGCCGTGAAGTAAATCGCGTGTGAAACGACAAGAAGTACAGAATTCACCCACTCGCTCTCCACGAAAAGCAGTACAAGGAATTGGTGTTCTACACGTACCTTATATGCAGGCCCACACGTACAGCGTCACTTACGCGGCGTGTACGTGCTAGGCCCATTCCCACCAATTACACGCTTTGTCACTTCTGCGTGTAGGTCCATTTGCACCAATTACACGCTTTGTCACTTCTGCGTGTATGTCCATTTGCACCAATTACACGCTTTGACACTTCTGCGTGTAGGTCCATTTGCACCAATTACACGCTTTGACACTTCTGCGTGTAGGGCTATTTCTACCAATAACACGCTTTGACACTCGGACGTGTCACGCAACTTTTTCCTACGCGTGCACGTGACTTCATAGACGCGCATACGCGTTTACGCGCTAAGGGCCTTTCATCGATTTACACGCAGACGTGTGGGATTTTCACGTGCAAAATCACTCACTACGTATCAAGCTGTCCACGCGTTCACACACGAAAGACCACGCTCCTGCCCAGGAGGCAAAATTACTGCCCCCCAGAGCCCTGAGCACGCTCCCACCTGCCATCTGCTGCTGCCTGACTGCCTGCTGCCCACGTGCCCTGCCATTTGCTGCCTGCACATCAGCCAGGGGTGCTGTTGCTGTGACCACCCCTGCTGGAACCAAAGGCTCCCGACTGCTTTTCCGTCGCCCCACAGCCCAGCCCCAGGACCCAGTTGCCCACCCACTCCTGCCTCTGGGGTTGCCATGTCGGGCACTACAACATCTGGCACCAGTGGCAACCCCCGGCCAAGGAGGCAGAGGGGCACCAGCTTCAGTGCCAGGGAAGTTGGTGTCCTGGTGGAGGATGCCCCTGGTGGCTGGGGGGTGGGGGTGGTGGGAGACATGGGTTGGACATGGGTGGGGGCCTGCTGGCAGGTGCCCCACAGCGCTGGGGGGTGGGGGTGGTAGGAGACATGGGTGGGGGCCTGGTGGAGGCTGCCCCTGCACTGCTGGGGGGTGGGGGTGGTGGGAGACATGGGTGGGGGCCTGGTGGAGGGTGCCCCTGGTGGCTGGGGGGGTGGGGGTGGTGGGAGACATGAGTGGGGGCCTGGTGGAGGCTGCCCCTGCACTGCTGGGGGGTGGGGGTGGTGGGAGACATGAGTGGGGGCCTGGTGGAGGGTGCCCCTGGTGGCGGGGGGGTGGGGGTGATAGGGGACATGAGTGGGGGCCTGGTGGAGGCTGCCCCTGCACTGCTGGGGGGTGGGGGTGGTGGGAGACATGAGTGGGGGCCTGGTGGAGGGTGCCCCTGGTGGCTGGGGGTTGGGGGTGGTGGGAGACATGGGTGGGGGCCTGGTGGAGGGTGCCCCTGGATGCTGGGGGGTGGTGGTGGTGGGAGACATGGATGGGGGCCTTGTGAAGGGTGCCCTGGTGGCGGGGGGGTGGGGGTGATAGGGGACATGAGTGGGGGCCTGGTGGAGGGTGCCCCTGCACTGCTGGGGGGTGGGGGTGGTGGGAGACATGGATGGGGGCCTGGTGGAGGGTGCCCCTGGTGGCTGGGGGGTGGGGGTGGTGGGAGACATGGATGGGGGCCTTGTGAAGGGTGCCCCTGGTGGCGGGGGGGGGTGGGGGTGATAGGGGACATGAGTGGGGGCCTGGTGGAGGGTGCCCCTGCACTGCTGGGGGGTGGGGGTGGTGGGAGACATGGATGGGGGCCTGGTGGAGGGTGCCCCTGGTGGCAGGGGGGTGGGGGTGATAGGGGACATGAGTGGGGGCCTGGTGGAGGGTGCCCCTGCACTGCTGGGGGGTGGGGGTGGTGGGAGACATGGATGGGGGCCTGGTGGAGGGTGCCCCTGGTGGCGGGGGGGGTGGGGGTGATAGGGGACATGAGTGGGGTCCTGGTGGAGGCTGCCCCTGCACTGCTGGGGGGTGGGGGTGGTGGGAGACATGAGTGGGGGCCTGGTGGAGGGTGCCCCTGGTGGCTGGGGGTTGGGGGTGGTGGGAGACATGGGTGGGGGCCTGGTGGAGGGTGCCCCTGGATGCTGGGGGGTGGTGGTGGTGGGAGACATGGATGGGGGCCTTGTGAAGGGTGCCCTGGTGGCGGGGGGGGTGGGGGTGATAGGGGACATGAGTGGGGGCCTGGTGGAGGGTGCCCCTGCACTGCTGGGGGGTGGGGGTGGTGGGAGACATGGATGGGGGCCTGGTGGAGGGTGCCCCTGGTGGCTGGGGGGTGGGGGTGGTGGGAGACATGGATGGGGGCCTTGTGAAGGGTGCCCCTGGTGGCGGGGGGGGTGGGGGTGATAGGGGACATGAGTGGGGGCCTGGTGGAGGGTGCCCCTGCACTGCTGGGGGGTGGGGATGGTGGGAGACATGGATGGGGGCCTGGTGGAGGGTGCCCCTGGTGGCAGGGGGGTGGGGGTGATAGGGGACATGAGTGGGGGCCTGGTGGAGGGTGCCCCTGCACTGCTGGGGGGTGGGGGTGGTGGGAGACATGGATGGGGGCCTGGTGGAGGGTGCCCCTGGTGGCGGGGGGGGTGGGGGTGATAGGGGACATGAGTGGGGTCCTGGTGGAGGCTGCCCCTGCACTGCTGGGGGGTGGGGGTGGTGGGAGACATGAGTGGGGGCCTGGTGGAGGGTGCCCCTGGTGGCTGGGGGGTGGGGGTGGTGGGAGACATGGGTGGGGGCCTGGTGGAGGGTGCCCCTGGATGCTGGGGGGTGGTGGTGGTGGGAGACATGGATGGGGGCCTTGTGAAGGGTGCCCTGGTGGCGGGGGGGTGGGGGTGATAGGGGACATGAGTGGGGGCCTGGTGGAGGGTGCCCCTGCACTGCTGGGGGGTGGGGGTGGTGGGAGACATGGATGGGGGCCTGGTGGAGGGTGCCCCTGGTGGCTGGGGGGTGGGGGTGGTGGGAGACATGGATGGGGGCCTTGTAAAGGGTGCCCCTGGTGGCGGGGGGGTGGGGGTGATAGGGGACATGAGTGGGGGCCTGGTGGAGGGTGCCCCTGCACTGCTGGGGGGTGGGGGTGGTGGGAGACATGGATGGGGGCCTGGTGGAGGGTGCCCCTGGTGGCAGGGGGGTGGGGGTGATAGGGGACATGAGTGGGGGCCTGGTGGAGGGTGCCCCTGCACTGCTGGGGGGTGGGGGTGGTGGGAGACATGGATGGGGCCTGGTGGAGGGTGCCCCTGGTGGCGGGGGGGTGGGGGTGATAGGGGACATGAGTGGGGTCCTGGTGGAGGCTGCCCCTGCACTGCTGGGGGGTGGGGGTGGTGGGAGACATGAGTGGGGGCCTGGTGGAGGGTGCCCCTGGTGGCTGGGGGGTGGGGGTGGGGGGAGACATGGGTGGGGGCCTGGTGGAGGGTGCCCCTGGATGCTGGGGGGTGGGGGTGGTGGGAGACATGAGTGGGGGCCTGGTGGAGGGTGCCCCTGGTGGCTGGGGGGTGGGGGTGGTGGGAGACATGGGTGGGAGCCTGGTGGAGGGTGCCCCTGGATGCTGGGGGGTGGGGGTGGTGGGAGACATGGGTGGGGGCCTGGTGGAGGGTGCCCTTGGATGCTGGGGGGTGGGGGTGGTGGGAGACATGAGTGGGGGCCTGGTGGAGGGTGCCCCTGGTGGCTGGGGGGTGGGGGTGGTGGGAGACATGAGTGGGGGCCTGGTGGAGGCTGCCCCTGCACTGCTGGGAGGTGGGGGTGGTGGGAGACATGAGTGGGGGCCTGGTGGAGGGTGCCCCTGGTGGCGGGGGGGTGGGGGTGATAGGGGACATGAGTGGGGGCCTGGTGGAGGCTGCCCCTGCACTGCTGGGGGGTGGGGGTGGTGGGAGACATGAGTGGGGGCCTGGTGGAGGGTGCCCCTGCACTGCTGGGGGGTGGGGGTGGTGGGAGACATGGATGGGGGCCTGGTGGAGGGTGCCCCTGGTGGCTGGGGGGTGGGGGTGGTGGGAGACATGGATGGGGGCCTTGTGAAGGGTGCCCCTGGTGGCGGGGGGGTGGGGGTGATAGGGGACATGAGTGGGGGCCTGGTGGAGGGTGCCCCTGCACTGCTGGGGGGTGGGGGTGGTGGGAGACATGGATGGGGGCCTGGTGGAGGGTGCCCCTGGTGGCAGGGGGGTGGGGGTGATAGGGGACATGAGTGGGGGCCTGGTGGATGGTGCCCCTACACTGCTGGGGGGTGGGGGTGGTGGGAGACATGGATGGGGCCTGGTGGAGGGTGCCCCTGGTGGCGGGGGGGGGTGGGGGTGATAGGGGACATGAGTGGGGTCCTGGTGGAGGCTGCCCCTGCACTGCTGGGGGGTGGGGGGGGGGAGACATGAGTGGGGGCCTGGTGGAGGGTGCCCCTGCACTGCTGGGGGGTGGGGGTGGTGGGAGACATGGATGGGGGCCTGGTGGAGGGTGCCCCTGGTGGCTGGGGGGTGGGGGTGGTGGGAGACATGGATGGGGGCCTTGTGAAGGGTGCCCCTGGTGGCGGGGGGGGGTGGGGGTGATAGGGGACATGAGTGGGGGCCTGGTGGAGGGTGCCCCTGCACTGCTGGGGGGTGGGGGTGGTGGGAGACATGGATGGGGCCTGGTGGAGATTTCCCCTGGTGGCGGGGGGGGTGGGGGTGATAGGGGACATGAGTGGGGTCCTGGTGGAGGCTGCCCCCCCACTGCTGGGGGGTGGGGGTGGTGGGAGACATGAGTGGGGGCCTGGTGGAGGGTGCCCCTGGTGGCTGGGGGGTGGGGGTGGGGGGAGACATGGGTGGGGGCCTGGTGGAGGGCGCCCCTGGATGCTGGGGGGTGGGGGTGGTGGGAGACATGAGTGGGGGCCTGGTGGAGGGTGCCCCTGGTGGCTGGGGGGTGGGGGTGGTGGGAGACATGGGTGGGAGCCTGGTGGAGGGTGCCCCTGGATGCTGGGGGGTGGGGGTGGTGGGAGACATGGGTGGGGGCCTGGTGGAGGGTGCCCCTGGATGCTGGGGGGTGGGGGCGGTGGGAGACATGAGTGGGGGCCTGGTGGAGGGTGCCCCTGGTGGCTGGGGGGTGGGGGTGGTGGGAGACATGAGTGGGGGCCTGGTGGAGGCTGCCCCTGCACTGCTGGGGGGTGGGGGTGGTGGGAGACATGAGTGGGGGCCTGGTGGAGGGTGCCCCTGGTGGCGGGGGGTGGGGGTGATAGGGGACATGAGTGGGGGCCTGGTGGAGGCTGCCCCTGCACTGCTGGGGGGTGGGGGTGGTGGGAGACATGAGTGGGGGCCTGGTGGAGGGTGCCCCTGGTGGCTGGGGGGTGGGGGTGGTGGGAGACATGGGTGGGGGCCTGGTGGAGGGTGCCCCTGGATGCTGGGGGGTGGTGGTGGTGGGAGACATGGATGGGGGCCTTGTGAAGGGTGCCCCTGGTGGCGGGGGGGGGTGGGGGTGATAGGGGACATGAGTGGGGGCCTGGTGGAGGGTGCCCCTGCACTGCTGGGGGGTGGGGGTGGTGGGAGACATGGATGGGGGCCTGGTGGAGGGTGCCCCTGGTGGCTGGGGGGTGGGGGTGGTGGGAGACATGGATGGGGGCCTTGTGAAGGGTGCCCCTGGTGGCGGGGGGGTGGGGGTGATAGGGGACATGAGTGGGGGCCTGGTGGAGGGTGCCCCTGCACTGCTGGGGGGTGGGGGTGGTGGGAGACATGGATGGGGGCCTGGTGGAGGGTGCCCCTGGTGGCGGGGGGGTGGGGGTGAAAGGGGACATGAGTGGGGTCCTGGTGGAGGCTGCCCCTGCACTGCTGGGGGGTGGGGGTGGTGGGAGACATGAGTGGGGGCCTGGTGGAGGGTGCCCCTGGTGGCTGGGGGGTGGGGGTGGTGGGAGACATGGGTGGGGGCCTGGTGGAGGGTGCCCCTGGATGCTGGGGGGTGGGGGTGGTGGGAGACATGAGTGGGGGCCTGGTGGAGGGTGCCCCTGGTGGCTGGGGGGTGGGGGTGGTGGGAGACATGGGTGGGAGCCTGGTGGAGGGTGCCCCTGGATGCTGGGGGGTGGGGGTGGTGGGAGACATGGGTGGGGGCCTGGTGGAGGGTGCCCCTGGATGCTGGGGGGTGGGGGTGGTGGGAGACATGAGTGGGGGCCTGGTGGAGGGTGCCCCTGGTGGCTGGGGGTTGGGGGTGGTGGGAGACATGGGTGGGGGCCTGGTGGAGGGTGCCCCCTGATGCTGGGGGGTGGGGGTGGTGGGAGACATGAGTGGGGGCCTGGTGGAGGCTGCCCCTGCACTGCTGGGGGGTGGGGGTGTTGGGAGACATGGGTGGGGGCCTGGTGGAGGCTGCCCCTGCACTGCTGGGGGGTGGGGGTGCAGGGGGACATGAGCAGGTGTGCAGGGTAGTCCCCTGTTTTGTGGGCTGCCTGCAGGGGCCGTGGAGGGTGTACAGGGAACACCTGTGAGGACCCACCCAGCCTAATTGCGTGTGATAATTCCCGCACACCCCTCTAATACACGTACCTGGCCAAATCGCATGTGAGAATTCCCGCGCACCCCTGTAATACACGTACCCAGCCGAATCGCGTGTAGAACTTCCCGTGTACCCCTGTAATACACGTACCCAGCCGAATCGCGTGTAGAACTTCAGGCGTACCCCTGTAATACACGTACCCTGGCTAATCGCGTGTATAACTTCACGCGTACCCCTGATATGCACGTTACCCGCTTTGCGTTCCTTGTTTGGCAGCCCTGTAGACTGGTCCAGGGTTAGCGCAGCCCTTTGCGATGATTTAGCGATTTTGATGGCTTTTCCTTGCGCCAGGGCGTTCTTGGGGGCGTTACTGGCGCTGCTGCAGGGTCGCTGCGATACTCTGCGCCACGGCTGGTTTGGGAGCCTAAAATCCATGAATACGCTGTGCGCGGAAATCGGTTTTAGTGCACGTGCCTGGCGCAGACAATCGCACGCGGACACTCTGCGCCAGCCGCTTGCGACACTTTTCTGCGAAATTCTATGAATTACCCTGTGAGTCTCTCGAGATATGCTGTATAGCCATAGGTGAGTGAATACAAGAAGCAATCCTTCCTAAATATGATAGAATGCCTTTCCTGTTTTAATCACATTACTCCATTCCTTTTTGAATTTCTTAATTCCATTGCAATTGTGAGTCAATATTAATCCAGCAGCACATTGGCAAATCCCACAAACCCATCCATCTTAAAGTTGAAATGTGTGCCTGGGTGAATATTCAGAACCATTACTTCCTACAAAGATCAGGTTGTATTTGTCACAGAAAAATACCCATAATCCATCATTCCTACAGGGATTTGGCCCAGGTGAGTGTCTTTGTCTGCCCTGGCCTCCTGGCCCTTTTTCCCACTTTATAATTTTGAAATTTGCCCCCCCCCCCCAGCCTTGCTGCATGCCCTCTGCACTCCCTCCCCCTTCCCGCTTCCACTTCCTTGTTTTGTTCGTTGTCCCGCCTCCCACCGTCCCTGATTGGCTGCTTAGGTTCTTAAACACACCTGGTCAGGGCAGACCCCTGCGTGGCAGCCCCTTTGGCTGAGGGCTCCATGGCAAAGGGTGGCTCCAACAGAGGCAACTCCAGAAACTGTCAGCAGGTGTCTGCTGAGGAAGGCAGTTGCCAGCCGTCAACCAGCACCAACCACAAAAAATTGTGGCATGGGTGGGGAGTAAAGCAATCACTCTACTCCGGAAAACCCTGACACTCAACATTACTTTACCTCTGAATTATGAACTCTAGCAATGCCGCACCTCATTAGAATTGTGAACATTAGCCTGTGTCGCATCTAGATAAGATTGTGATTGTTAGCAGTGCTACACTTAGTTAGAATTGTGAACATCAGCATGCGCCAGACCTGTCAGGATTGTGAAGGTTAGCAATGCCACACTTAGTTAAAAATGTGAACTTTAGCCTGTGTCGCATCTAAATAAGATTGTCACTGTTAGCAATGCCACACTTAGTTAGAATTGTGAACTTTAGCCTGTGCCGCAACTAGATAAGATTGTGATTGTTAGCAATGCCACACTTAGTTAGAATAGGGAACATTAGCATGCGTCAGACCCTGAAAGGATCTAGATAAGATTGTGATTGTTAGCAATGCCACACTTAGTTAGAATTGTGAACTTTAGCCTGTGCCGCAACTAGATAAGATTGTGATTGTTAGCAATGCCACACTTAGTTAGAATAGGGAACATTAGCATGCGTCAGACCCTGAAAGGATCTAGATAAGATTGTGATTGTTAGCAATGCCACACTTAGTTAGAATAGGGAACATTAGCATGCGTCAGACCCTGAAAGGATCTAGATAAGATTGTGATTGTTAGCAATGCCACACTAAGTTAGAATAGGGAACATAAGCATGCGTCAGACCCTGAAAGGATCTAGATAAGATTGTGATTGTTAGCAATGCCACACTTAGTTAGAATAGGGAACATTAGCATGCGTCAGACCCTGAAAGGATCTAGATAAGATTGTGATTGTTAGCAATGCCACACTTAGTTAGAATAGGGAACATTAGCATGCGTCAGACCCTGAAAGGATCTAGATAAGATTGTGATTGTTAGCAATGCCACACTAAGTTATAATTGGGAACATTAGCATGCACCAGACCGAGACTGGATTGTGAATTTTAGCAATGCTGAACTTAATTAGAATTGTGAACTTTAGCATGTGTCGCATCTAGATAAGATTGTGATTGTTAGCAATGCCACACTTAGTTAGAAGTGTGAACATTAGCCTGCGCCAGACCCAGATAGGATCAGGAATGTTAGCAATACCGAACCTAATTAGAATTGTGAACATTAACCTGCATCGCATCTAGATAAGATTGCGATTGTTAGCAATGCCACACTGAGTTAGAATGTTGAACTTTAGCATGCGCAAGACCTGTCAGGATTGTGATTGTTGGTAATGCCACACTTGGTTGGAGTTGGGAACATTAGCATGTGCCAGACCGAGACTGGATTGCGAATTTTTCGCAATGCCGAACCTAATTAGAATTGTGAACATTAGCCTGCGCCAGACCCGGACGGGATTGTGAGTGTTATCAATGCCACACTTAGTTAGAATTGGGAACATTGGCCTGAGACGCATCTAGATAAGATTGTGATTATTGGCAATGCCACACTTAGAACTGGAAACATCAGCATGGACCAGACCTGTCAGGATTGTGAATGTTGGCAATGCCACACTTGGTTAGAGTTTTGAACTTTAGCCTGCACCGCATCTAGATAAGTTTGTGATTGTTAGCAATGCCACACTTAGTTAGAATTGGGAACATTAACTTGCACCAGACCCTCACAGGATTGTGAATGTTAGCAATGCCAAACCTAGTTAGAGTTTTAAACATTAACCTGCATCGCATCTAGATAAGATTGTGACTGTTAGCAATGCCATACTTAGTTAGAATTGGGAACATTAGCCTAAATCGCATCTAGACAAGATTGTGATTGTTAGCAATGCCACAATTAGTTAGAAGTGTGAACCCTTGCCTACGCCATACCGAGACAGGATTAGAATGTTAGTAATGCCAAACCTAATTAAAATTGTGAACATTAGCCTGCGTCAAATCTAGATAAGATTGTGACTGTTATTAATGCCATACTTAGTTAGAATTGGCAACATTAGCCTAAGTCGCATCTAGATAAGATTGTGATTGTTAGCAATGCCACACTTAGACTTGTGAACATTAGCCTGCGCCAGACCCAGACAGGACTGTGAATGTTAGCACAATTAAAATTGTGAACATTAGCCTGCGTCGCATCTAGATAAGATTGTGACTGTTAGCAATGCCACACTTAGTTAAAATTGTGAACATTAGCCTGCGTCGCATCTAGATAAGATTGTGACTGTTAGCAATGCCACACTTAGTTAGAAGTGTGAACCTGGGCCTGCGCCAGACCCAGACAGGATTGGAATGTTAGCAATGCCGAACCTAATTAAAATTGTGAACATTAGCCTAAGACGCATCTAGATAAGATTGTGATTGTTATCAATGCCAAACCTAATTAGAATTGTGAACATTGGCCTGCATCACATCTAGACAGGATGGTAAATGTCGGCAAGTGCCAAACTTGGACGGAAGAACTCATATTATCAGTAACTTCAACCTAGAAATTGCTCCTGCTGCATTGGTTCATAAATCCACACAAACACTCCTATCCCATAGCATTATGCCTACTCTCTACTCTACACCATCATACAATTAGAATGCAGTTATACCCCAGATAAATTCGGCTCAGCTGTTCACATGCGAACATTGCCCCATGAAATAATGCATCCCTCTAATAAAACGCAGATATTCCATGACAATCCGGCATAGCTGCACACATAAGCGTCCTACAGGCCTAACAGAGCCAGAACCCAGCCTGGGTGTCCACCCACCAGACTGCACACATTGAACTGATACCTTCACCACCACACCTAAACGCTAGGATGCAGCTACCATCTGGCAATTACATCAGCTGCACACATAACTGGTGCACCCACGCACCCTACGATATCTTCTCTCTCTACTGACCCAGACTGTGGTCCCCAAGGGCGTTCAACCTACCATAGCTTTGAGATCATACCTATGTTATATAGAGCGCTATTTAAAGGCCAAATAACATAATAAAAGGAGCACATGAGCTTAATGCGCAATTTGTTTTCAGAAAAGGCTAGGCAGGCGTGGGTTTCATTTCAGTGAATTATTGATGTTAAAAGAGTTGCAGAGTAACAACAAACTACATCAGGTTAGAACGCCCTCGTTTGCCAGAAATATTATTCATCTCCTTCTGTTCCTCTCAGAATGTCAAAGTAAACAAGGGTATGTTAAAACATTGCAGCATCTGGCTCTTTGGCAGGGGCTGATGGGCCTTGGCAGCTACCAAGATGCTCACATCTCAGCCTTTCAGACGCTTGGGCCGCTGCTTATGAAGTGCTAGTGATGTATGGCATTGTTCGCCCAGATGCCATTTTCTCACAGTCAAAATGACCACATGAAGAATGTCCATCTGTGTACAAGTGAGCCCGGGGGCACGCTCAGCATTAAGTATTTATGTGATGTGCACAGAAAAAGTAACGTGCCTTTATTTATCATGGTGCCATGTTCAGGATGTATCGTGTCTCCAATGTGCCAAGAAAGAACTGCTAGGAAAGGAGATGAGTATTAAAGTCCACTCGACACCATTAGACAATAGCTTGACTTTAAAATGAAAGCAGCTTTTACCGTTCACTTATACTCCGGATGCTCAATGCTTCCCTTTTTCTATTGCTTGAACATATATTGCCATGACCGCTGCAATGGCTTAATACTAAACACACGAAGCATAGTTAATTACGTCACATAAATATATAATCAGCACATCCTTAAGAAAGGTAGGCAGCTGATGCTTCACGAACATAGCCCTCATAACCTCCAGCCAAAGGTGCATGCGCAGATGGACCCCCCCAAACGGCTGTTATGAAAACGGTTGTACATGCCATACACAACATGAAAGTATTCAAATATTTACTGTGATCGTTAAATCGTACCATAACTCTAGTTGTATTTCATAATGTCCTGTTGAGACTCAAGCAGTGGAATTCCCTTCCACTGTGCATGAATGACGACCAGTTCCTGGAGCCTCACCTCTGTTTGTAGACCCTACGTGTGTACACGCTGTTAGGTGCATTCCTCGCTGCCGCTGTGCTTAAGGTATGGGAGGAGTCAGGATAAAATGAGTCAACAGCGTACCCTCAAGTCCAGCTTATTCCCCTAGTGCGGAACATGGCAGTGCATCCAAGGTAACCCCGGGAGGGGGGCAGCGTGGTTAAAGGGTCCCCCATGCCCGGATGCGAAATGCCTCTTTTAAGCTGACCTGGAGAATGCACCGTCAAAGTTTGTTTCATTTTTTCAATGGTCTGTTGAGGATTTAGTGTAGCTGTTGTGGGGCTGTCCAGAAGCTGTTGTGGGGCTGTTAAACGCAAAATAAAATGGAAATGTGAAGACCTTATTATGGCTACAGTAGAACAATTCACACCCTAATAGCATCACCGATATGAAAATGAGCGGCAGTTTATTTGCAGACTATCACACATTCTCTATCATGGACTAGCAGCCCCTTCCAAGCCTCAGCGAGAGCCTCCTGCACATCCATTATCACACCTACCCCGATGGTTTTGGCACAGTTTAATTGACAGCCTCTACTACATCAGAGCATTTAACAAGTGCGTCTGAAATAACTCAATGCTTCATGTCGTGATGCCATTTCCGGGGGAATATGGTTCCCCCAAAGGAGGACATTAATTCCCCAATTTCGATGAAAAAAGTGGCTGCTCTGCACAATCGATATTTAAAAGACACAGATGTGTGGATACTAAATACATCCTTTTTTTATATTGTGACCCAGCTTAAAATGACCATTATATATCAGTATCCAATTGAAATATGTGCCAGAAAATTAAATGTTATTATCAACTGGATGCTGGACATTTTTTAGACTAGAAAAAGGGTAAATGGAGGGGGACCCCTACACATGACATTCCTTTTATAACTATGCGATGACCTCCTTCGTTCAGGCTGTCAATATGATCATACATGATGTCCATCACCAATGATGTCTAATCCCCCTTGTGCCCCACATTGCCATTTAATTGTCTTTCGTTTCTATAGCCTCACCCAACCTTGCACAGCTATAAAAAGAGGATTCACTGACAGATACTGGCCACCTTGATTTTCCATTGGTGAAAATTAGACGGAATATTTTGAGGTCACGGCTAAATGTTGGTCATTTTTAGACTCTTCAACAGGGGCTGACTTGAGAGCTAAATTGTGTTGTCCTCTAACAGCCTTTCTGCATGACCGTTTATCTTTTGTTATTTATTTATTTATTCGGATTTGTGGAGTGCACATCAGCCCGGGGGTATCGTGGTGCTTGTTACAGACATATCTTAGTTGAAGTGCATAAACCCTCTCTTTCTTCTTTAAAACACTGTTTTAGGTTTGTTGAGAGTGAGTTTTGCTCCCTGCTAAAGTTCCTGAAGATCAATATTGGAGAAGGGCCCTGGTGTCAGTCTGATGCTCTCTGAATGCTAAAAGTATATCCTGGAGAATTTTCTGCAATATCAGAAGCCTGTTTATAAAAGAAGGTGGAGTTTTCTAGTTAATGTTAATGTTATTTTTCCAAGCTTTGTTTTGTGTAAGTGATCTTTTCTACAAGGCCTCCTTACACACTTTTTGTGTATGATTGATGTCGTTGATATTGTTTTTTCATTTTGACAGTTTTCTTTAATGTAATGATGTATATGAATGTCATTGCTGCAAAAGGGATTTGTTTCTAAAAAGGTTACCATAATAGACTGGGATCCTGTTATATAAACCTTTATGGTTTCCAACCCATTATGTAAAAATGAAGGTCTGTACATAAACTGTGACATGCAATTTAGGGGCCGATTCATGGAAACGTGTGAATCTTTCCTTCATAGGCTGCGTGTCGAGAACGACTCTGCATGGCCCTGTGCGCAGATTAAAAAATGTGCACCCTACATATTCATGGAATTCACTGCGCAAAGTAACCGTATACACAAGTCGTGCCTGGAACGCCCCCACGCAAAGCAAAAACAGCCAGAACAGGCACCTTAGCGTGCACCCCCGGCACAAATAGATGTACCAATCAAACAGAGCATGAGGTCCATCGCAAGCGGGCCTGCATCTCAAAGGACTTTGTGCAGGGTTGCCCGTAACTGTTACCGGCAACCCAACAACATGCGTATGATGAATCGGAACTCGTGTAAAACTCCGAAAATCTGCGTGTGAATCCCTGTAAACTGTTCCTGCACCACACTGCACTGAGTATGTGCATCCCTAAGTCCAATCAGATCCCCGGCTACATACACACACCCCTAAATCCGAAATGCAAACCACCTCTGTGCTGTGATTCCGATGTGCAAGTCTACTTACGCCTGCCTCCGGGTAGCAGAGAGATGGAGGGAATTGCGTGGGCATTTCGCAGGCAAGAAGTTAAGCAGTCATCCATGAATACACTTTGTTGTGCGCATTTGTGGGTGTGCTATGGACTGTCTGTGGCCTGTCCCTCATAACACCCACTTTCTCCCTTGTCATTCCTCATTTCAGAGTTACGCCCCTTACTCTGCCTTACCCATGCTCTGCGAGGTGTCTCGTCCAAGGCACTCGATCGCTTGCAGAGACATTCTGAGCCTGCACGAAGTCCACACAAGTTATGAAAATGTGTCGGCCAGATGATTCCATTAATTGACATATGGGTTTTCGCGTGCAGTTTGGCGTGCAAATCCCTGATTTTCCGAGCAAATAATTCCATTAATTAGGCCGTTACCTCTGGGCCCAGGCCGTTATCACCCATTCCAGCCATTTGGAACGGGTGATTATTGTTTAATTGTCATCTCAGGACAATACATTAATTTGCTATACGATCAGTAACGTCATCTACTGTTTTGTGAAATGATGGCCTTGGTTCACTTTGTGCTGTCACCTTTGCAGGTATCTTGGTGACCGGAAACATTAGTTAATTGAACCCAACCATGGAGGAAGTAACATACCTTGGCATAATAATAATGTAACAAATTTATATCGGGCCTCATGCTGGATTTTTCATGCTTGTAAACAGTGTAATAATAGCTGGTACTGTTACCCTATTTAATGGTAATCAATGTATGAACTTTAGAAGAATGAAGGGCTAAGTTTGCCTTGACAGGATAAGAAATTGTGAAATAAAAGCTTGCCCTGTGTATCTGCACATGCCTTGTTGACAAGTGTGTAACAACAGTTACCATCACCTTTTTGCAAGGAGATGTCATTCCAACTTGTCACCTTGATAACATCACATACCATTGCCTTGTCAGTTGATGACATTAATATGAGCCCATCCACTTGCCAATTACCATTTATGTCTCTTCACAAAACGTGCATTTAATACAGGTCAGACTGCTTGGCTTTGCCACTGCTTGTTTCCATAGATCTTAAGCTTGTGATCTCCAGTTTCTGCTTTCCGTGTCCTGGAAGTGCAGCCGAGGGAATACTGGCCATGTGGAGCACGACATAATGTAAGAGTAACATGATAGCTTGCATTTTCAGGGCCCAGGCTTAAATGCTGCTTTTCAAAAATTGTGCCCAAGGTCATAGACGGGTGTCCCGAGAGGCTTGCCAGATTCTCAGTCTTCTTTGAGCAGCATCTTGAAAAGATTTGTCGGTCCTGATGTTTTGACATATTCGGTAAGATAGCTCCGTGGGTTGAGCGCTCGCTGCTGCGATTTGAGCATGATCTGCAGGTCACAGGTTTGAATCCTGGCAAGGCCTACTCAGCCTTTCATCCTTCCGAGGTCGATAAATGAGTACCAATTTCGGTTGGGTGATATTGTATGTAAATATGTGCTCTGTAAAGCGCTTTGGATAAAGGCGCTATATAAATAACACATCATTATCATTAATAAAGCAGGGTCTGCCTTTAATGCTCGCTGCATGGATGGACATGGTGACATACTATTAAAGGGCACATTGGTACTTTCCCACCCGTGCCACATTACACAACCGTGGACAGCAATGTGCGTGGGCGGGGCCATGCCATCAGCAAAAGAGAGTGCGCCCAAGCACTGAGTATGCATTCTGAAGGAGAGGCCAGCGCTCGGAGGAGGGTCTTCACCCGCGGACGCTCCTGAATGCAGTTATGTTGCATGCTTTGCTTTCATAGAAATAACCCGCCCGAAGCCGGTCCTTTGTCCATTCGTGCATTCGAGGGCTGTAGAATCAAGAGAACCATCACGCCTGGCATTTTTCTCAGAGTGTTCAACTTCCCTTTGCCAAGTGTAAGAAGACCATCCAGTCCTGTAGTTTTCCAAAATTTCAAATGCGAAAGAAAAAAGTTACAAGTCCCCGAATTCAAAAGAAAGTGTTAGTGTTTTTTTTGTATTGATTTAGTTTGAACAAAAAAAATACAACCTTTCAATACAAATGATTAAATGCATTTTTACAATTCATCATAAAATGAGTATAATAATTACTACGAAGTAATGTACACGACAGGCTACTATTTTCACTAAGAACTGTTATTAGACAGTTCCATCATTTCCTGATGGTACAATATCCAGGTAAACTAGATATAATACTATTGCCGTTCTGACAGAATTATTTGTTGTATTAAACAAAAATATCCATAGTGTCTGAATCTTGAATATTAAAACTTTCACAGTGTTTCTTTAAAAACATATCATGCACATTTGTTAGTTTTCAACATTCCGTCAGAAGGTATTTTAATGACTCAGACTGCCCTCTTATCTGACAGAACCGACATACATCTTCTAGTTGTGGTATAATTTTGGGTTTGGCCAATAGCTGTTTGTGGGCCACAGATTTAATTTGAAATGCAAATATGCTTTTCTAATTCTGGAGGAAGGACATTTTACTAAATACATTTCTGGATATCCAAACTCTTTATGGGTAAACAGATTATTAATAGAATCTTTATATTTAATACATGTATCTTTTGTATTTATCCAACCTTTTCTCCTGATTTTATTTTTTGCTTATAGGGTTAGAAATTTAAAGATATAGGTCGATGTCAGCTTCATCTAATTTAGTAATAATTTTTCTTTTCAACACTGTCCAGCTAGAGCCTTAACCCATGTAGGTAATACGTAAAGGTTTCATTGGTTGTATTACAGGTGTATGGATGTTCAATGGTCTGGTTAACGGCTGTTGATTAGAATAAGTAAATGTAGACGACTCATTATTAATCTGTAATTTGGGGGCCCTTTGAAATGTTTGTGAATTACTCCTGTTGGTTGGTATTGGGAGGCAACGTAGGTTCTGGGAAGTTCTTAGAAGAATCTTGTGTGAGTATGAAACCCAACTCATATAATGCAGATTTTGCCTGGCATATGGTATTCATTACTACCCCAGATCGTATGCAGAGCGTTACTGCAGATAGGGTAGTGTGACTTAGAAATTCTACTTGATTAATATCAGGAAAGGTTATATCTTCTAAGATCTGAATTTCATTAAGGATGCTTAGAACACTTGACCTGTTTAGATCATATTGGAGGTAAGGACTGGGTCCATTGTAGAACTATATGATGAAAGTAATTAGTAATAGATTTTGAAGTCATATTTTGATCATTTTTGGGTTTCAAATTCGACTCAGGTTGGATTACTCCATATCTTTTACAATGATGAGTATTAACATTTTTATTCTGATGATCTGGTTACAAACAAAAAAAGTGATTCTTGCATAGAGTACATTTCAAGGTTTTCTACCTGTGATTGTAGATAGGTGGGTAGATTGTCTCAACAGGACTTCATCATCATTTTTTTAGGGATCGATCCCATATAAAGGGCAATTGATTTTTCAATCTCCTGTCGATATTGTTCTAATGTGATACAGGTTTCTATGCTGAGATCAATTTTAGGGTATGGCGGATGGCCTGTTATTTTCTGAGAGGGCATAGCGTCATTAAATTGTACTTGTGGAACTGCTTTTTCCGCTTCAGTGACTTGTTGTTCACTCACAACTGCAAGTACTTCATCTAATGGTTGATATTGCAAATCTATGACAGGGTCTGCTTGATTTTTATTTTTAGCCAGTTGATAAGTTCTCATGTTTTTTTTCACAATTTCCACGAAGGCGTGCTACGAGTTCTTCTTTGGGATGGTTAATGCACGCACAAATTGACTCACATCAGATTGAGTATGTGTCATCCTGGATTTCACGTTTTTTTATTTTTTTATGAGTTGGGTCTGCTTTAGTTTTTGCAGTTCGAGAATGCTTGAAAATATTAAACTCTTGTGCAGGCTGGCCCTCTACACAGGGTTTCACAAGAACAGCTGTTTTAGCAATTTGTCACAGGAACAGCTGTTTTAGCAATTTCCTGTGTAGATTCTACTGCAAGAGACATGTTACTCATATCAGTATCAAGAGCTGGGTTACATATTTGTACAGCTACATCTATCACTTCCCGTTGGGACTCTAAGAGGGTAGCACCTATTTTCACAGAATGGGCTATTTTTTGTTCGTTCAGCTTCTGATTTAGTATCTGCATTAAGGTAGACATAACCTCTTCTACCTGATTAGAACGATTTGATAATTCTTCTACCTGATGGGAAAGCTGCACAAGGAGATTTGTTTGTAAGGTAACATTGTTATCCAATGCTTCAAATAGTTTCGCTAACACCATAAGAGCGGTGTTCATTGCTGCAAGTGTTAGCTCTATCTGAGCCTTTTGTTTATCACCACGAGGGAAAAGCGATTCAGCCTCTGAGATTTGTAATGATCGTCTCAGGGTAGGTTTCGTAAAAGACTGGGACTAAATAGAAGAATTTTGCTCTGACGGCCCAAAAAGGACCGGAGTTTGTGAGAGGTTTTCAAGAGTTGACGGTGGCAGTGATTTAGATGCCATTCCTTCTAAGAAGTCCGGTTTTAAGGGCACTTCACCAGTGCCGTCAGCGGCACACTAGTCAATTCAATGGTTGTTTCCTGAGAGGGACTCGCCCAAGCCTCCATTGTGGCTTTGATAGCCGGCGGGCTTCACACCTGCTTATCAGGTTTAGGTGCATGTATCATCACCGGTTCATCGGATTTTGTAGGAAAACTAGTTTGTAACAGGCTTATATTAGCCACGACAGAGCTTGTAGGAGTTTGATTAAACCCTGCGGCGATTAAAGAGTCTGGAATATCCAGTACCTGATTGAATACGCCATTTAACACAGGTACACTCTCCTCCCTCTCCTCCCTTTCTTGCAGCCTCTGAGAAGGGTTAATTATTGTTTGTGTGGGAGTCAGGTGAATGGATTTTGGCTCGTTGTGATAAAAATTGCGAATATCCACGCTGGGTGTTCTCAATGTAGCGCTACCACACGAGTTTGTGTTTACAATACCACTTGTTAAAGGGGAAGCTCACATTGGCGTGCAGGTTAATTGTATTGCAAACTTGGAAACCTCTTTCGGATGAGGCATTGCTGACTTCAATGTATAACGTGACCAGGACATAAAATAAGATTTTTTTTTTTAAATGATACTTTATAATTAAACTTTTCATTAATCAACTTTTGAAATAGACTTATTATATTACAAATTCACTTATAGAGACGGGTAGCGTCAGAAAAAATAAATGAATGCAAAAAAAATGCATTACTGCATTGGTTTATCAAGTTCTAGTATGTTAGAAAGAAACTGAGAAATTGTATCGATTCATTTTTGTCATGTCCGCTCATGATCATTGCCCATCTAGTTTCAGGATCTGATTGCTGGGTGGAGATCTTGAAAAGGTCTCCAAAGAGACCTCTCTTTTGGACAAGTGCAGGGCAGACCATGACCAGATGATGCAGTGTTTCCGGTGCTTTTGCATCCAGACAAAAGCAGCAAAATTGATCAGGCATGGCTATTTGTCTGGTTTTCGCTAGTCTGTATCGCGTCGGAATGATATTCAAACACATTTTCATAAACAGGTCCCAGATTTTTTGGTCTGGGAAAAGAGTCAGGTACTGAGGAATTTCATTGATTCCGCCCGCGTATGTCGCTATCACATTCAAGATTCATGAGATACTTTGATTTCTTCTTGATTGTCTTAATCAAGTCATTCTACTGGAACTTGATTGATCGTAATAAAAACACACATTAGCTCCAAAGATTACAGATATAACAGAAAACAGAAAATAGCTAGTAAAACAACTGCATCAGAACAAACTATCTCGAAATTTAACAGGGTTAAGTGATGACAAAGCTCACCTACATTTATGCACTGGAATCGTGTGGTAGGGACACAAACAGGAAAAATGCAGTCTAACAGAGTATTCTGCTTAGGCTAGGCTACTGGCTGCACAGCTAAGCAGCCAAGCAGCACACTTTTCAGCGGACTTTCTTATGCACGTGTGCTTATGCGCGTGAACCTCGTATTTTATGGAATTCTGGGTAGGAGACGTGTCCATATCCAATTATGAGGTTTCTCAGCAAAAAAAAAAAACTCTATAAATATATATAAATAAAAATACTATTAGTACTATAATAGTTCAATCCCATAAAAGTCGATTTAGAAAGAGTGTTGAAGCTTGTTAGAGTGACTTGGCATACCGCTGGTATCACGGGAGAAATGTTCAGGCAGGGTCCGGAGCAGCTAAGCAGCACTCTTTACAGCACGCTTTCTCATGCGCGCAAACCACGTATTTTATGGAATTGTGGGTAGGGGGGCGTGTCCACATCCAATCATGAGGTTTCTCAGCAAAAAACCCGCTGGTTTCACGGGAGAAATGTTCAGGCAGGGTCCGGAGCAGCCAAGCAGCACACTTTCCAGCGCACTTTCTCTGGTAGTTATACATATTATTCCAAGGGATGCATTAGCTCACTGAGACTCTGTGACATTCATGTTACTCCCATATCTTGATATTTTCTGGTGGTGCCTTCATACACTGGCTGCAGTGCTGGGTTTACTTTATTATGCCTACAACTCAATCATTTTTTGAAATATCAAAGTCGGATACTACAATATATGTACAAACTAGACAAATTGGGTGTGGTTACAACCTCACCAATGCATATTTTCAGATCTTGCTGCTTCACTTGTAAAGAAAGCCTCTAACTCTCTCTGCTGGCATCATTTTCCAATAAGGTATTTAGAACAACGTACAGTAATCAATGTTATGCTATGGTATGTACCATATTCTAAGCACCCATCAAGCATCTATGTAGCCAAATATTGCCTTCAACAGTGTTTGCGATGCTGCTGAGACATAGGTTTCTAGAATTCCAGAGTACCCAATACTGTTATCGCATGACAATTTGCTACACATATATATTGCATATTAGAATGCTTTTTAGTACACATTTCAATCCCATTTGAACATAATTGTCGCATCTTGCGCCAATAACCTTTTCTTTGTGTTCCCCATTTCTGTATAATTCATCAGCACCTACAGACAGATTAGTTTGCCATAAAGTGCTATATTGTGTCTAATGTACTTCCAGAAAAGGGGGAAATGCAACAGACCTTTGCTTCTTTCAGTGTCTAGATTTCTTATATATTTTATGTTCTATTGTGATTACATTTTATAAAGATGACAAGTAAACAATGTTGAAGACAGTATACATGTTCCCTAATGAAGCTTGCTGCCTATTTGTTTTTCATTTTTTGGCTATATTTGAGTGGGGCATATTTTTGTGAAGACTTCAGAGTGGAGAATCCCAGAGATCCACCATCTTCAGTGATGTACTCACATGTGACATATTTTCTCAGTGTATAGCAGGAGGAAAAAAACATCTCAGAGTTGGTTGGAGATATGATGTTACATTCAACAGGTGTGATTGTGGGGAGAAGAGAATCACAGTTATTCCCTTGCATGACAGAAATGCACAAGATATTTGTTGTCATTGAATATTAAGGAGGACAACATCCCAGATTTAATTTGTGAAGAAGATTACATTCATTGGGTGTGATTAAGTGTGAAACAGACAAGCAGTATGTTGGAGTAGAGAGTA
This sequence comes from Ambystoma mexicanum, assembly GCF_040938575.1. NCBI lineage: Eukaryota > Metazoa > Chordata > Amphibia > Caudata > Ambystomatidae > Ambystoma > Ambystoma mexicanum. Next base: position 835,156,647 of record NC_090935.1, on the reverse strand, counting down.
CACAGTTTGGCTGAATTTGGATGAATTTTGTAACGATTTAGGAGTGCAGGCAAGGTTCACGAGGACTTGTGAGTCTACGAAATCTTGAATATTGGTTTCAGGGAAAAAGCTTGGCCTGCCTTCCTTATTTAATCAATTTATAGTATGAGGCCACCAGTGAGAAGGACAATGCACATAAGAGCGTTGTATGGAGGCCACCACACAATAGCATGTCACACTTCTCCCTTGAAATTACAGCAGTTTGGGTGTAGGTATGTTTGAAAGCAGGTGAATGGTTTGAGAAGGGAATGGGGACAGGTGAGAAGGAGGGGGGCACATGTAACCAGAGCAGACAGGGCAGGAGCAACCATAAAGTGGTGAGAGGAAGGATGGAAAAGAACAGAGTGGCCTTGTGGAGAAGCAGATATTAACTTGTGCCTTTCAGCAACGTCACTCTTTGGCCAGCAATATTCATATGTATAGATCCAATTAATGATGAGTTACTTGGAAGGATCCATGGAAAGCACATTTAATAAGAGAATATCATTTTAACCTAGTAATTCAGTAAACAGTCAGGAATGTATGTATGTGTTTAGTGTGTGTTTGTGTGGTCTTTTTTTCATGTGGTATATGGCTCGAATTATATGTCTTTTCTTTTATTCTGTCGATGTATTGAGGGTTCTTGCTTCGGATGGTGGGGCGATCAATCATTGTTAATCGGTTTTCTTTTTCCCTAGTGATTCATTGTATCGTAAATACTTGGTTTGGTTTGGTTTTCTTTGTGTGATAAATGATAAAATGTAGAAATAAAGATGTTAAAAAAAAAACTAGGAATACATAATTTGAAAACTTTTTGTAAGCAGTGTAAAGAATATTTTAACTGCATGTAGAAGTGAAAAACAATGGCATCTTCAGTGATGCTTATTAAACCGAATGTCTTCTTGACAATTGCTTGGATTACTTTAACTACCTATTTCTGTCGGAGGTGATCATGGCCAAAACCTTTGTAATAAATAAAAAAAACTCAACCTGTATCTCAATGAAAATGTCAATGTTCTTTTATCAAAACCCTTCAGGGTTTTGTTTTGTAGCTCCTTTAACTTCTGTGAATTCTGGTTTTCAATTGCTCATGCAGTACAGTGAATTGAATTGAACAGAGAATTGTTCAATGAAAAGTTGCATAAAGCTGTGGCTCACACACTAATACAATTTTAACAATAAAATGAATTCAAAAATATCCTAAAACTCTGAAAGACAATCCAGGGACAGATATCAGCTGTGGTTAGGGGGAAAGGGCTCAGGATAAAGGCTGTGAAAAAAAACATTCTACATCTAAAAATACCATTTATGGCCTACAGACATTGTGGGAGATGATTTTCGGTCATAGCATTTGAGAAGGTTGGTGAGGAAAAGAGAGCCTGGAAATGGCTGCACAGGTCTCTGATTAGAATTGAAGACCAGAACCTTTTGGTTTTAGATGCATTCATTTGAAGAACGTGCCCTGATGAATGTCAATTTGTTATCTAAAATGCCTTGACATTGACATTTCTTCTGCTCTCATTTTATTCTAACACTGCATTTGTGATTATAAATATGTGTTAATCACCTAAACAAGTACACATCTTTGACAGTATTTTTTCTGACCTATCTGCTAAAATGGATGATGCTACTATCATTAGTTCTGTGCATATCCATCAAGTGATGTCTCTTGGGTTATTTTAGTGCTCCTCTTACAGTGTTGACTTTGCTTGACTGTTCAAGTACATTCATACCATAACGGTAGTGCCCACTCCTCCCTTTATTGCTCAAGGCTGGTGGCATACCCATCTGTATTCTTCCCTTGGGGTGAGTGGTTGAGACCTGTTCTATTGGGTGACATCAGGGAGGGGAAGAAGAAATCTGAGAATGCAGTTGTCACACTAATCAGTATAATCCTCTTGATGCAAGTGGGCAAGATATGTGCCATTGGGTGTCACATGGGGTGAGGAGCTTGAGGACATTGGAATCACCGAGAATATCTTATGGCAAGGCCATGCTTGACTGATTTTGCTGCTTTTGTGAAGTAGAGCTTCAGGAGTTTAGTTGATACAACATTCAATGAGCGTATAACATGTTTGGAACAAAATATATGCAGCCAAACAAGCCCAAGGAAGGGGGCAATGTTGTCCTCATGGTCTTGTCATTCCTTCATCAGCAGTTTATGTGTACACTGGGGAACTCAAAATACCATATCACAATTAAAGGTATCACCCAACTCATATTCCCAGTCTTAAGTAGAAGTGCAGAAGTAGAAGTAAATGTATGGGCAATGCATCACAATGATACACATCCACCAAAATTGAGAGAGAGGGGAATGCTCATTAAATTGTGGCCACCATCTCAGGTACAGACGTGGTAGGGATGCAGAGCTTATGTACCAAAGAACTGGAAGGTTCAACACACAAACTATTTCAAAGGTGGGAAGAGTTTGAAAATCCAAGGTCTCTGTCTCCACTGTGACCAATCCGCTTTTCCATAATGATGGTGAACACGTGGGTGCCAATCAAGAGAAAGAATTTGATCCATCAGAGATCAGGCAAGGAACACACATCACTTCTGAAAAGCAGCAATACATAGCAGCAGAATGCTGCAGAACTCATAGATGCAGTGGATGTAGTATTGGTAGAATGTTCCCTCAGCGGTGTACCTTCACTTAGAGAAACAGCCTTCTTGTCACAGATCAAAAAGCACATCACATAATTATGGGGCATCCTGAAAACTAAAAGCCCCTACATCCCCAGCACCATGATACCCATATAAACCCAGTTAGTGTGTTTGTTCACAAGGAAAGTCAAAGTTGACAGTCCTTAACCCAGGATAAAACAGCATCAGAACCTGACCACTTGATGACTGCTGCACCATGCACAGACATGGAAAGAAGTGAAAAGATCAGAGGAGCATCTCTTCCCATACCATCAGACAAACAGCATACCTCCATGAGTCCACTCAATTACCCTTAAATAATGGAAGTGTGTTAGTGCCTGAAAATGCACAATAAGATCTACTCCCTGAAATGCAGTGACCTCCAATTGCATTAGGCCATTTTTGTGGATTCATGTGAGCACAGGTGCATTATCACAACTCCAGTCCTATGACAGACGCTGCCTGGTTAATGCTAGACAATTACCTCTAGTCCTATACTGTTGTTGAAAGCCCTGGATTCCGTCTGCATATAAAATAAGCTGATCATTTATGGGAATAAACAGATGACATTTCTTTTCTCACAGATCATAACCCAAATTATACAAGGAGGTTATACAATGAGTGAGTAATGCATTAGCTCATTGGACGAACTGTCTACTTCAGCCTGGACGTGTAGACCAGAGGTCAGAGCATTTTGAAAGTGTAATTCCAAGCTTTATTTGATAGTTTCTATAATTAGCCTAAACAAACAGCAGCAGAATAAACATTACAACAAATTTAATTTAGCATAAAATAACACTATCATACAATCAGGAAAATGATTCACAATAAAATAAATAATTGGTATTTAAAAGCTGAATGCGCAAGCCAATCAGAAATGTAATATATACATATTTTTCTTGCAATCCACGTTTTCGTCAACTATTTAGAAACAGCAGAAACAAATGTGGGTTTATTGTCATTTTGCACAGTGCTTTTGCTGTCATAACGTTCTGTATTTCAAACTCAATGAAACAAGGTTTTAAATATACTCCTTTGTACCTTTTGTACAGCAGGCAAAATAAAAAGAAAATGTACTTCATTTTCTATCTCACCTACACAGTAAGGGCTCCTATTTGTTTAAGCAGTGCAGGTGTCAGAATGTTTTGCCCTAATTGCCAAATCTAAAATGCCCAAACTGAACTTAATGAACAATGAGCAGGCAAAGACGGGCTAAATAAGATCAAACAAATACTCATGCAAAGTAAACTTATTTTTCCAATATCTTAATTTGAAAGGCACATTGCCAATTTGGCCCATAATGCACTCTTCATCCTTCTTTGTAAAATACTGTATTAACTAATGTATTGGTATTGTAATCGATTTTGTTGTTGTATATAAGTTTATTCAGAAGATACAAATTCCATTAAACTTTAGAATTAAATCACATTTTCAAGCGAACATGCAATCAATCTATTATATCAGACCTAAACTGGAACTCAGGGTGACCAACAAAATGAAAAATATTCAATATATGCAAACTCCAAGCCACTGTTAGGCCAGCCTCTGGTGATAAATCCGTAAGAGTTCGTTTAAACTTTGTCAGAAAAAGGAAAACTCAAGATTTGGATCCAATAAAACACGGGTTTCAGGGCAATTACACAGTCTATTCTAGTTACATTTGTTTCTAGGTGCAGATGTAAATTTGGATTTAAATTTGGAAACTATAATATAATATTTAACCAAGAATTGTTTAAAGACACAAAACATAGAAGAAGGTCTATGTCCACAGAGTTCAGATTCATAGATGGATGTCTGATAAGCACAAGCCTCATATGTTTTTAGAACAGGCAGTGTGGCTCTGTGCCTATGTCCTTTATGAAAGCTTTCATATTTAGCGCTGAATTAGATTTCTAAATTTGGGAATTCCATTTACAATTGTCCAATTATCTCATTCAAAAATAATCATACTCTTTGGGCCTCATTACAACTGAGGCAGAACAGGTTAACGGGCTCCACTAAAGGAGGTGACCCGTTAAACCCATTCCGCCTCATTACAAGCTCCCCTCGCGGGACCCAGTAAGGAAGGCCTGGTCAAACCAGGCGTCCTTGCCAGGTCCCGCGAGGGGAAGAGGGAGCAAACAACGGGCCACTCGTAATCGGCCCGTTATTTGCTTCCTTACCCATTCCCATTGAGCCCTATCGGGGCTCAAATGGGAATGAGGAAGGTCCGGGCCCGGGTTCCTGGAGGGGGGAATTACCGGGCCCTCCAAACTTGGAATGGCCCGGTTATTCCCCATTCAGGGAGCCCGGACCCGATTTTGGTGGCACCCATACCGCCAGTAGCGGCATGGCTACCGCCAAAGTCATAATGAGGCCCTTTGACTTGTTTGATACATCTGCACCATCAATTTCTAGAAAAAGGTTTTGAATGTTTTTTCCTTGGGGTTGTAAAAAACATTTATTTTGTTTTGATGTAGTTTATTTCCAAAACAATTTTCTTCACAAAATTCTTTGAAAAGGCAAATTGGCAATGTGCCGTTAAATCTAGTAGAATATAATCAATATCACTTTTGTGATGGCCACTGATAAAATTAATCCCATTGCAGGCTCTTACACACAGAGAGGACCATATCTATGCTTTTTCCAGGGAATTTCTGTGCTTTCTTATTGGGGATTTTACAAATAGTTCAGGGATATCCTAGACCACAATCCTCATCATCCAATATTTCATTAAATGAAAGAAGTGGCTCAAATTGGAGTCATAGATCACCCATTAATAAACCCAGGATCCTTGAAATGTGTCATTTCAGGACTCTACATGGGCCTTCATCAAAAGCAGTAGTGTGTTTCCATTTGGTATATTATACATATTGATCTAGAGAATGTTGTAGCCATTACCCGGTCAAACATACATTTCCTGGAAATCATTGACCCAGTATCCAGAGGCACCATCCTGAGGTTTAGTGACAAGTCCAGAAAACAGTGAACCCATCAGTAGGTCTCCCTCTGTGTCCTTTTGTTGCTGTTTGAGATTTACAAGCATAACCCCGTATTGAGAGAGCATGGACCAACGACGTTTGGAAAACACATTATTTGGAGTTCTCTGATAAAATGTTTTCTTCCAAAAGATTCTTGTTGAACCCTGTTATGTTCCATGGCAAAATCCATATGTCAATGTATACAATCAAAACCTTTTCCTCTGTAATATGCTTCAGAAGGTAACATCTGATCTGGAACATTCAACATAGTATCAGCCCTTACTTCAGAAGATAGTGCTTACTCAGTGTCAATGAACTTGCTGTGAATGCCTTCAGTGTTAGAGGCTTTTGGTGTAGCTGATCCTAACTCAATATTAATGCAGTTCTGTGGGCAAGTTCTATACCCAAAAGGGAGAGGTTCTTCAGAATGATTATAATTTCTGAACTTGAATGTAGTTTTTGGTATCATTGTTTAGAGCCTGATATCAGGAACATCTGAGTTTGCCTTCACGGATCACTGAGCAGCCTCTCCATATTTGCCCAATCAGGTTGGTACATTTATTCATAAGGGAATCTTGTGACTCTGTTCCTTCTCTAATTATATTTGGTACATTGGGCCTCATTACGATGTAGGTGGTAGCCATGGTGCTATTAGCATTCTGGGTCGGGGTTTTCAAAATAGGGACTAACCGGGTCATTCCAACCTTGGAGGACCTGGTAAGTCCCCATTCCGAGAACCATTCCCATTCCCATTCGAGCCACCATAGGCCCGTTATGAGCTCCCTTGTCCCTTAGCGGCTCCCGCTAAGGGCGCCTGCTAAAACCAGGCACCCATAGCGGGACCCGCTAAGGGACCTCGGAATAGGGCGGTAAGGGTTTACCGGCACCGGTCTTTAGCAATTAGTTGCTCTACCTGATGTTAAGAAGCCTTCACTCCTGTAGACAAGTATGGATTGTATACTTAGATATTCCCTTAGACCTTATCACACTTGCCACTAGGTTTTTGTAGTTTGCCACGTAGGATGTTGTTAGTAATACATAGGTTGACGTCACCTATGACGGTTGTTTTCTATAAAAGAATGCTTTTTTTAAAGATGCATTGAGCGATCTTACACTGAGACATCCGTTGATGTCCATTGAGCTCCCTGTTTTAGATAATTGATATAAAAACAGTTATCCTTTTGCCAACTACCTGAGTCGTTTCGATTATTGATGTTTGAGTAGCATCTGTATCCCATCCATCTCAACGGTATTGCTACCTCAACTTAACGGGCTGGATGGCTCCAGTTCATCATAGTATCAATTTTCCCAGTGACAGCACATTTGGGGGCACAATGTGTCACTTCTTCAGACTTACATCCTGTACTACGTTCTAGTGACAATAATACATCTTCTATTTCATTAATTACAACATTGCCCTCTTCAATTTGTGCCCTTGCGATCAGTGAATACTTTAGTGGATGTTGGGGGGTTACATGAGTTGGAACATTTCTCTCTGTTCTCTTAGACCTTCAGCAACACGTCATTGTACGTGAGTTTGGGAACATACATTTTCTTATCTAAGCCAAAGATTTTGATTGTGATTGCAAAAGCCTGGAGTTCACTGAAACACAATTGCACGCTATTCAATTAAACCATTCTGCAACTAAGATGCATTTAAATAATCATAAAATATGTTCAATTAATCATTAAAACACCATGCAATTAAAATCCAACAGAATCAACTGACCAAAAGCACTGTGTTTTACAAAGAATATTACAATGGGAAAACCTCATTGAAAAAAGATTTCTAAATCAGGTTCATTGTTTTCCAGGATGCCTTAAACAAATATTAAACCCATTACATAATCCACAAGTGTGAGGCACGCTTGATATCTGAAAGGGTCACCATAGTCTGAGCCCTCCAATAGAGCAGGCAGGGTGATGTCTTCTTTCCAATGATTGCCACTTACATTTTTCAAAGCACTGTAGTTCAGGCTTAATGAGTCAATTTAAACTGTGAGGTGCTGAGGTTTTTTAAAGTTTCTATGACTTTAACAGTAGGGAAAAACAGCAACAGATAGGCTAAACACACTTAAATGGTACACACAATGCTGTAGCTCTGATCCGAGTTAGACCTTGCACCCTTTATACACGCTAATGCAATTTGTGTGCAATATAGTGTTAAAGAACTTGCCTGTCGTCCTTGCCGACTGTATGGTGCTTTGATGAGGAAACATGCTTTGATGGATCTTGCAACGATGATATGAAAGTAAGCCCTGAAGGCCTCTCCTGTCCTCCAATGAAAAGGAAGTCAAAGAGTTGCCCCCGGGGCCCTGCCCGAAATTCCATGGAAAAAATCCCCATAGGGGAAAAAACCCTTCCTCCTGTCGGTGTAGGATGTTGGTAATGACTCCAGTTTCCAGTGAGACTTGATGTAGAAGGCAGATCCTGGAGGTAAGTATTCTGTCGTAGACCCAGGTGTAGCCAGAGAGTAATAACCCAGGAAAGGCAAGAAGGTTTCTGAGTGAATAGAATAGGACAGTGTAAGCCAGGACTCAGGGTACAAGAGGAGATGCCTCACAGTGATCTACGGATTTCCCACTGGGCTGGGAAATACACAGGAGAACCAGTGCTCCTGAAAAGAACCTTCCTGCAACTGTAACGGGCACTAAAGCTGTCGGAAGACACCGCAACTCTGATGCCAATAAAGGGAGGCAGAGCCACAACTGACAGTATGGCCGCAGGGACGCGTCTTAAACGAAGAAAAAAAATGAATTACCGTGCTGCAGAACAAAGTGGCATACTGAAGTAAGAACACAGGCGAGCCGCCAGAAAAGGAAACAGTCGGAGTAACGGCTGAAAGTAAAAGGTACAGTGTTCGGGAAGGAGAAGGAAGGCTGGGCGGAACGCCCAGAACAATTAACTCATAAGAGTTAATCTAGCTATAATACAAGGACAGAGAAACGCTTACCCAGCGTAGAGGAAAACTTAGAGTTCTTCTAGGGAAAAATCACAAAGAAATGCTCAGATCCCTGCTTCTTACCAGCTTAAATGCAAGGCAGTGAAACTCTAGTTTCCTGCTGACACTACCCTCTGGTGGCATGACTAGAAAGCTGATGGACAAAAAGGCATTGAGGAGCTAACCGTTGCGATCTTGGCAAGGTTTGGAACCCATATGAAAGGCTTGTGCGCCAGCGCTGCCACAAAGACCAGGATGACAGGGCTTTTCTAACACCTTTGATCTGAATACATAGCCAGGTGACAGATTCCCAGGTGACCATCCTGCTTGGGCCTCACACCCTCAGGCCTGTCTGTCTAACCTCAGCGAATGGGCCAATGTTGAAGGGTGGGTCTCCCTGTTGGTCATGCATGCACCAACATCTGAGCTTGATGTGTGGGAGGAAGAGGCTGGGCCCAGGCACACATTTTGTGATTAGTGGGCAGATACTGCACATGCCCACACCACCAGAGTGATGAAGGCTGGCCTGCCACACTGTGGAACTGTTGTCGCCCAAGATTGCAGTTGACAAACAAGCGCAGCTGAGAAGTGCAAGGGCATGCACCACGTGAGCCCATCAGGGCCTTTGTCTGTGCCACCATCCCTCTACTTTCATGTGATCACTGCATAATGGCTGTCCTACTCTGCCGCAGTACTGCTTGGAAGGGAGAGACACCCATGTCAGTTGGTACTCCCTGACCGGCATGCTCTCCATTGCACACTGTCAACAATGCCAGATTAAGTCAACTATGCCTACTTGTAAACTGTGTACCCTGGTTGACAGAGGAAGAGAACTGTCCAAAAGTGTCATGCCTCCTCGTATAGAAAAGAGGAGTGCATACAAGATTGTAGTCCATCCGGACCTCTGGAGCCGGCCAGCCCTCTGGCCTTCCATGCATACCCAAGCTTGACCATCACATGTCCGGGCATTCCAGAGGATCACAATGGGCACATGCGGATGATGGACCAGTCCCCTGGGCAATGCCCACCCCCCTGCAGCATGGCCCCGGGAGGTAGAACACATGGGCACAGGGGCAGCAGTGTGTCCCTTTGTAGGGTGGCCAATCACTGAATTCATGGAAGCATAGCTGGTCTGGGGTTCTGCTGAAAACACATTGGTGTCAAGGCACCCAATTGTATGCAGGATCCCACTTGCCCGTTATAATTTGATTATCCACAGCATGACCATGTGAGCGGGTGGAGAGGTCTCACAGCATCTATTTGGGCACCTGTCCACCTAATTAAATGTAGCAACATGCATCTATGAGAGCTTGACCTGTAAGCATGCAACACGTACAGACACATATTGCTGAGGTACAAGTGCTTATGCTGTTGCCCCCAGCACAAACATATGGCTTGATCAAACATCAACTTTGGCTCCACATGCAGTGGGCTGACAAATGACATCCCGTCCCTGAGAGGTCAGTACACCAACCAGATATTTACAGACATCATACACGTCTCACTCCCAGCTGGTAAATGTGGATGGCTTCACTTGCAAATGTACAACCCATAGAGGTGTCCTGCATGCATGACCCTCAAATGACCACAACCTCATAATCTGGCATCCGTACTATCAGAGCACTTGTTCTCATAAACTCACATTGCATGTGCATGGGTGCTCCTAGTCTCCAAGAACCAACAGTGTACACATCAACATATGTCCAATCAACAGATGTGTGACATCACATATGCCCCACATTGGCAGGAGGCTGCATGCAGCTGTGGATGACTGCAACACACATTCTGTATACACAAGATAGTACCTGCAATCGTGCATACCCATGCACAACACACATGCACGGTAGAGCAGTGCACCACATGGCTTCTCACAGCAGCTTCCAGACATGCTTGCCACTCACAGATCTGGGAGTAGAATGTTAGGTAGAACCTCTAGAGGACCGACAGCTGGACGGATGACATCCTATGGCAGCCTGCACAGTGCACCTCCATGGTAGCACCTACCTCATGGGCAGTCAGCGCCTTAGTATGGTTCTGGGTCTTGAGGTCCTCGCAGCACTTTCTGACAGTCTTCACGGAATGGATTGCCACCCCTTTCACGGTGATGGCAGCCATGATGAGTAGACATATTTGATGATGTCTTTTGGCTCCCAGCTGCATTTCTGGGTTGAAGAGGGCATCATAATTTGCCAGGGCCTAATCCACCAAGATGTCAACTTTGGTGGAGTTGAAGGTGGCAGACCTTTGCCCCACTTTCTTAGGGGTGCCGCTCGATGGTGAGGAGGATGGAGCAGACATAGCAACCCCTGAGGCAGGTGTGAGCTAACTGGGTCCTGACAGTGGGCTGTGGAGCTGTGGTGGTGGAATAGAGAGGTGTGAGTGCCAATCCAGCAGATGAGATGATCACAGGGCCTCACAGTGCAGCCACAGGATTATATCACATGGGGGAACAGCAGGCCCTCTAAGGCAGTGATGGTGGGCAGAAGGCACTTACACTCAACCAGACAGCAGCAGATGGTGAGGTGGGAGGCAATACAGGACAAGAGGAGGCAAAGAAAATGGCACAGAGTCAGGAGCACGGTTGTGTCACATCTGAACATGAGGCAGCATGGATAACAGAGTAAGGGGCCTTAGCACATAAATGATGTGCTATGCGCTGAATGAAGCATACCAACGCAGCACATGTAGTGACAGGGATATTTAAGAGGTGCAAAGCACATTTGTAGATGTGTGCAAGAAGTCACAGAGACAGAGGATTTGCAATTGTAAAAACTCATCTCACAGACCAAATTTTACAAGTGTACCTCAATTACTTACTTTCCTCATCATTGAAGGACACCAGGGATGTGACTTCACTCTGTGTGCCCCACAGGGGCTAATATTCAGGTGAAGTAGGTATGTGAGATCAGATTGCATGCATCCTGTCCCTGTGCCCTTTGGCCTGCCAAGGGGATGGGTAGTGCCTTTGACTGAGGGCAATGTCCCTCCTGCAGCTCTTCTGGTATGCCATGGCATGTGGCAACAATGTGCAGGACACAAGAGGCCACGATGATCTTGCATACTGCTAGTGAGGAATATAGCAATATGCTGACAGAATGGCTAAAGGAGCGGAAGCGTGACTTTAGCACCCTGAATGTGTGCTCCATTATGCCCCTAGTGGCTATGTGTACTGCATTATACCTTACCTCAGCTGCAGTGGCAGGATTCCTGAATGCATGAGCAGGAATGGTGAGAGCGGTAAGCACGGTCCCCTGCACATGTAGGAAAGGGTTGCTGTTAGCATTGATTGTCACGGTCTGTTATTCTGTGTGTCATGTGACTGCTTACATGTGCATGATAGTTGATACACACTGATGAGCCAGATGTTGCCAAAGGTTCCTGATGCCACAGCCTGGTATAGTGCTGACCTACGATAAATGAAGCTATAATGTGTGCTTCTGAGGAATTTGGCATTCACATGCATGTTGTCCCCATTTGCATCGCAGATGATTTGTTCATTGATTGAATGCAATGCTTCCAGTTGCAGTACATGTGCTTGGTCGCTCATGGCGGCTGTAGCGCAACATGCGTGAAACAATGGCTCCCAATACCCGTGGGAAGTATGCTATGTCATAAAACACATGCCACACTCGCTGCCTTGCCTGCAGTGTGCATGGCATGTATATGTACCTATGCACACGTGATGTAATGCAGTGCAATACTTGGTGTAGGCACTGGGATTGCATGGCTTGCAATATGCCCCCAACAATGGCAGAGGTGTGCTGGAATGAGCCCGATTTCCATCAGTCTGCACCTTCTCCAGGGGTGTGAGTGCATGGGAGTAGGTGGTGAGTGATGCAAGGTCTTCCTCCCACTCGTTGAGCTGGTCTATGATGACATGAGGAGGGAATATGTACCTTGCATACACCTCGTCATCTGTCATCCAAAAAAGTGTTGTGCAAGGATGGAAAATCCTGTCCCTCACCTTCCTCCTCCTCCTCCTTCTTCCATGAACATGTACAATCAGTGCCACTACAGCTGGATTCAGAAATGCTGTGCTTTGTGTGCTTATATGAGTATCCTTTGTGCTTTGTATGTTTTGTTGCCTATCGTGTGGCGGCAACATCACAACGTTTGCATGTGCCTTTTTGCTCCGGGAAGTTGCGTCCAGTAATCCATGATTTGGGTTATATTTGCCCTTGACTGGGCGTGTTCCACACCAATGTAATTCCTTGTTCTTCCTCATTTTGCACAAGGAATGGGGAAAATGCATGTTTTGCCGCCTAGTTGTTTCCTTGCGCTGGCTCTTCGCACACTTTGTTCCGTGTGTCGTGCACGGCGCTCAACACCACACTAAGTAGATTATGACTCACGCAAAGTCAGATCCATGAATTGGCGACACAAGTTATGTGCCGCAAAGTGCACTTTTTCTGCGCAAAGTGCCTTCGCAGTGCTCTAAACATTCTATGAATTCAGCTCTTACTCTCCAAGAATACTAGTGTTCAGTGCTGGGAATGTACCAATTTCCATTTCAGACAATGTACAGATGATGCTTTTGCATGATGGCTCATAGAGAAGAGGGGCCCAGTTACCCTTTCAAGGCATTTTCTGCATATAAGGCCGGTAGCAAGATGTACTTCTTGCTTTTCCGGAAAACTATTTCCACTCTTTTCAATAATTGGGAGGAATGTGATGTGCCCTACATTTACAGTGGACCTTATGTGTTGCTTTTGGCTGAGGAGCTGGTGTTGTTCATGCAACTAACTGCACATGTGTACTACCACTACCATGTGTACTTTCAGACAGTTTTGGGAAAAGACTGGAAACTGGCTCACATGGAGGGTTTGAAGCTTGCTTCCTGTGCACATTGATTGCCTGGACAATTGCTTGAGTTCATCAATGCCTGTTCAATTTGGCTCTGTGTCTGTCCTTATCTATGATATCATCAAAGCAGAGGAGTCTGAGACTCGACCTTGAATCAGGGGATGGAGCATCACATAAGCAATGTGTGTTTTAGATGGGCATAGAACGGGCAAGAAAACATTTTGCTAATACACTTTTAAGAACAGTACACTGATACATGATGTATTCATTGAATTACGAAAGGTGAGCTGACTTGGTTTCAAAGATAAATGTGCAACCTTTGTTGTTGTAATAAATATATAGGAAGTTCCGATGTTGCACATTTTGACCAGTACCCACTATGTGTGTAAAGTTCCTCGTGATAAAGTGGTGTTCTCAGTACTCATGTCTTATCCTGCCCCTACGAAATGCATGTGTGATCCACACTGGTCTGTCATTCTGTTACACTTACATTCTGTATGTGCATTTCTCAGTGCTTTCGCATTTTGCTCATACTTACGAAAAAAGGTTTGTGAAGGTAAGGGATATTTTACTGCCACCAGTTTTTATCATGTGCACTCAATTCCAATGTGAACTTATTTCCTGGGTTCTGCGTTTAGGTTAGTCTTTGCATTTGCAAAGGTTCTATCTGGTCGCTAATGAATGCTCTTTGGCAGAGCAGCTTGTTTGTGATGTACATGAAACATTGCATTTGGTGTTTTAAAGAAGATAGGTGCTTTTGAAAGGTGTGTCTGCAGGGGCGTTGCTAGGGGGGGGGCTAAGGGGGCTATAGCCCCTGGTCTTTTGGTTGTAGCCCCGGATAGAATCTCAGGAGCTACAGCCAAAAGTCTAGCTAGCCCCCAGTCCCAACAGTTCCGACATCAGCGTAGCCCCGGGTCTTTTCCAGACCTAGCAACTCCCCTGTGTGTCTGTATTTTAGATTTGTTGCGAACGTGGATGTCGATTCCCACGTAAGCCCTTCATTCTTTGATATGCCGGAACTGTCAAACAGAAGGGTGATGGTGTGTGATTTGTTATGTATCGGCAATTCGAAAGTCGCTTCTTTCCCTTTCTAACATAACAAAGCAGATGGATCGAGTAGGTGTGTTCACATTGATTGCGCCAACCAAAACACCAAAAAGGCAAGTTTGCAAACCCACAGACGAAGGCTGCTGTCGAGCCTGTATCGCAGCCGTGATAAATGGACTGAGAGAAAGTAATAAAACGCAGGATGTTATGTTGGCGTGTGAGGGCATTCAGCTTGAAATTTAAGCTTTAAGCTTCCTCAAAAGCCACGCAGGAGTGAGAGAGATATTACTTTTCATAGAGCACTGCTAGTTGAGGGGCAGCAGGTGTCCATAATCCCGCACATCATTAATGAAATGTCCGAGACATGTTCTCTTCCGTTTTGCAATAGAGCGTCTGTAGAATAATTCAAGTGCAAATAACGTCAAGGATCTGAAAATGAAAGTACATCATTAAGGAAAGATGAAATGGAGACGTTGCGTAGGTTTCGCAACTGAAACCTTTTTATAGTCGCAAACACATGTTTAACTATTGTTTTTTTTTACAGGAATGCAGGCATTCCCATGACAACATAAACTCACACGCCACTTTCAATGCAATATTGTGCAGCCCGAAGATATGTGTACATGTGTGTTATTAATCCATCTGTAATTGGCATCATACTTCTGGCCAGGCATTACGTTATCATATGAAAGCCAAACAATGTAAGAGTAAGGAATCCTTAGTTTTAAATATTGAAGTGTACATCATGACTACCCATTGCCACTCTTGTTCAGTCTTCAATGGATTACGCCATGGCAGCTAGTGACATTTTCAAGTGGTGGGGCGCCCAGCCTGGAATGAGTAAGTGTGAGCGAGCGTAGCAATGGAGCGAAACCACATTAGGCGGGTTTATTGAACATACGCGTCAAAACTATGGATTTTACAGAAGCGTTTTCGAAGGAAAAGGACTAAAAAGTATTGATTTTACAGGCAATTCTTAAGTAGAATTAAGTATTCCAATACTTCCGGATCTGTTAGAATTCAAGAGCATCATTTTTTCCACAACTGAAAACAATGTTCTAGTTTGTAGAATGCCACTCAAGCATGCCTTTATGTTACACAACGAACCACATTGTTTGTTTTACCTGTAACGTATGTCTTCCTGTTTCTAGCGTCAACTGATGCAAAGAAATCCTGAGCTCTGGAAGGTAACATTGATGTCAACACTGGCAGAATTATCTAATGAAAAAACACCCTTGTATTTAATTAAACAGGTTGAGCTATAGAAACAATTCAACCTTATAATTTAATCTATAAATATATTCAGTAAAAAAACGTTGTTAAAGGGACGTTATGGTTAAGTTGCGCTACTAAAAACCTATGAAATTCAGTAAAAAAACTTTGTTAAAGGGACGTTATGGTTCCAAGTAAAACCGAAAAACCCCTGAAATTCACCAGTTATGGTAAGTTAAACAACCATAACTCGCGCCACCACTGTGCACTGCTAAGACCAACACCCAGGACATCAAAGATGACATCTCAATTGTCATTGATGACATCACTGATTACATCACATGTGCATTCAATTTTCATAAAAACTGTGTGCAATGCTTTCCTATTATAATGTTCACAAAAAAGTGTCAAGGATCATTTGCATAAACATCATGAGCTACTTAGTGCATTAATCAATACGTTGATATAAATACATTCTATTATAAATTTTATCTATTATTTATTCTATAAATTCATAACGTCCTTTTAACAACGTTTTTTTACTGAATTTCAGAGGTTTTTAGTAGCGCAACTTAACCATAACGTCCCTTTAACAAAACATTTTTACTGAATTTCATAGGTTTTTAGTAGCACAACTTAACCATAACGTCCCTTTAACAAAGTTTTTTTACTGAATTTCATAGGTTTTTAATAGCGCAACTTAACAATAATATCTCTGACTTTATGCACATGTAACATGGAACATACTGATCCCCCTCTACTGAATTTGATGTCCGCGAACTCTTCTAATGTCCACGGACATATGCGGACAACAGCACCACTACCCAAAAAGTCTGGGGGGTATGTTTAATTGTTATATCATAACATATGAACATTGTACAAATTCACAAACCAGCACACATACACATTATATGTAGTAATAAATAAGAAGTGTAACCCATATATATAACACATTAACCATCCATTTAAATACAATGGGCCTCATTAGGACCTTGGCGGAGGACCATGGCGCTATTAGCACCATGGTCCATGGCGCTAAATTGCCAACTCCGCCATGGTGGTTGGCGGACTTACCGCCCCATTCCGACCTTGGCGGGGCGGTAAGTCCCCAATCCCCATTTACCCTTCCCCATTCCCATTTTTGCCCCATAGGGCATAATGGGAGTGGGGAAGGCGTTAATTACGCCACCGTGAATTACGGTGGCGTAATTAACAACAAGGTCCCTTAGCGCCATGGATTTTAACACCTGCAGGTGTTAAAACCTCCATGGCGCTAAGGGACCTCGGAATCAGGCGGTAAGGGTAGGCGCTGTTTACGCCGCCGTAAACCCCTTACCGCCTGGGTCCTAATGAGGCCCAATATGTTCTAAAATGGAATATATCAAAAGAAGAAAGATAGGCTTCCAACATGATTACCTCACAGAAGCTCCACAACTAAGAGCAACAGCAGATCTACAGACCAGTAAGAACAAACCTTATCAGAAGCTGGTAAGTGTACTGCATTTTACTCATATATTTGTAAACTTTCTGTATTAGATACAAAAAAAGTGATATTATGTTTTTTTTTTTTTCTCACAGAAATGTCTAGTACTCTGGAGTGGCTAGAGGAGCATTTCCCACGTGAAGAAATGTCTGAAGATAGTGAACCTAATGGTAGACACTTTACTATATAAACCAATTAATAAATATTATTTTATATACATTTAACATATACATTTTTTTGTACAGACCATACAAAAATTGAAAATAGTAAAGAGAAAAAAGAATTGAATAGGACTCTCCAGCACATGGAAGGAAAAAATGGATCTACTCATGGCAAATTTCAACAATTTAAAAAACTTTGTGGAGGATCACTTGAAACAAAAAATTAGATACCATTGTCCCACATGTACCTGTCCCCCTGACCATATCCCAGTCAATTATCCCCAAACCCTCTCCATGAACCAAAATGTTTTGATGAGACTTCATCCCTTCTTCACCTCATATAAATCCTATTGAAACCCCCAAATCTCTTGTTTTTGTTTCTGTTTCTGCCTCACCTTCTCTGTCATAAATTTAACATCCATTTAAAATAAAGTAAAATTATTATATTGTGTCCTAATTCATTTCTTGTCTTTTTTTTAAAAACAGTTCAGGTGTCCGCGGACAGCGCGGGTGTCCGGAATGTCCGTAAAGAAACGAAAATGGGGGCGTCCTAAGGACACTATATCTGTCCGTACTGTTCGCATCCAAGTTGAAACTGTTCTAAGAACACACCTGGTGTTCGGGATGTCCACAATCAAACTACCACATGCAGTGTCCTGAAATGTTCGTAAATAAACCGTCCTAAGGACGGTATACTTGTCCGTATTGTTCGGAGGCAAGCTGAAACTGTCCTAAGAACACACACGGTGTCCTGAAATATTCGTAAATAAACAAAATGGGGGTGTCCTGATGACGATATACCTTTCCGTATTGTTCGCAGGCGAGTTGAAACTGTTCTAGGAACACACGCGATGTCCTGAAATGTTCCTAAATAACCGAAATGGGTGTGTCCTGAGGATGCTATGCCTGTCCGTATTGTTCAGAGGCAAACTGAAACTGTCCTAAGAACAAACGCTGTGTCCTGAAATGTTTGTAAATAAACAAAATGGGGGTGTCCTGAGGACGCTAGACCTGTTCGTATTCTTCGCAGGCGAGTTGAAACTGTTCTAAGAACACAGGCAGTATCCCAAAATGTTCGTAATTAAACAAAATGGGGGTGTCCTGAGGACGCTATACCTGTCCGTATTGTTCGGAGGCAAGCTGAAACTGTCCTAAGAACACACACAGTGTCCTAAAATATTCATAAATAAACACATTGGGGGTGTCCTGAGGATGCTAGGCCTGTTCATGCTGTTCATAAGCATGTTCAAACTGTTCTAAGAATACATCAAGTGTCCCGGGATGTTCGCAAATAAACAAAATGGGGGTGTCCGGAGGATTCTATGCCTGTCCGTATTGTTCGCAAGCAAGTTGAAACTGTTCTAAGAACAAACGCCTGTTCGTAACTGTTCGTTTCACTTGTGACGCACTTTAATTAGTTTTAGGACCCAAACAGTGTCCGTAGAACACCAACGCGTATGCGCAAAACAGTTTCAGTGCATTTGATGTCCTGCGGACACCCGCTCCCTGCGCGGACATGTTCGCAAAGCTATCATATGACCGCATCCACGCTGAGCGTGTGTTCTGACTGCGAACACTGTTCGTGTCCCCAAACAATTAAAAACTACCTTTTCAAGCAATCCACAATATTTTTCCATAATAACTCACCATAGCACAAGTCCCACATAGTAATCCTGAGTTTCTACATACTTTTTGGGACTTTGTTAACCTTTTTTTGGTGTTCGATCTGTCCGCGGAGAGCGCGTGTGTCCGCGAACTGTGTACAAGCACCCATATAAAAGGTCACACCCTAGAGCTCATTCTCATTGTGTTTCTGGCTATATTACAGAACACAGTGCATTTGCTGCCAACTTTCCAAAATTTTCATCTGAAACCTGATGGCATCTATGGCTGCAGTATTGCCACCTGGTGCTACATCTGCCTCAGCACCACCCACACCCCCTCAACCACCACCACCTCCCCAAGGGCATGAAGAGGGGAACAGGAGTGAGGATGCAGAGGAGGATGAAGAGATGACGAGAATGAGGTAGTGGAAGTCCCTACTACCAGCACTCGGCGTGAGTCTTGGGTGTAGCGGTTATTTACAATTCATGGTAATGTACCAAAGGCGCGTGCAAACCGAGTCACCTGCAGCAAGTGCAAAATGGTACTCAGTCGCGGGAGGCCTGGTTCATACAGCTTTGGGACAACTACCATGAAGCGACACCTAAAGTCATTCCACACTCGGGCCATTCACAAGGTTGTACCTTGCGAGGAGCATAGTAGGTTGATTTCCTCTACTACATCCTCCGTTTCCGATCCTGTCACCACAAGGAACACTCCTGTGGGACAGCGTATTCCTCAAACTGCCTCACAGGCCATACGCAATACTGATGACCCTTACCTTTCAAGGGTCACAGTTGTGTGTATGTACTGCGACGCAGTACTCTGCAGGGGGGAGAGACTTTGAAGTGCTTTTGAGACTCTGTTCTCAGAGCACGAGAAGATCTGCTCACTACCCAAGTAAGACCCACTCTACATCTTCCTCTCTCCACCTGCCCTTTCTTATCCCCGTGGTTGGTGTCCCCCCTTACCCTCCTTTTCCCTCCTCTCCTAGTGTGTCCAGTATAAAAAAAATAAAAAAATATAAAACAACACAAATAAAAAATAAAAAAGCCTCTTTTCAGAGCCGCCTTTCACAGTTTAAAAATAGAGGTGAAAATAAATGAAGCAGGGCCCTGTGTATTTTTTAGAAGTCCGCGGACAGTCCGCGAACATCGAAGATTTTGGGGTGCTGCCCTATCATAACCATTGCAGTTTTGTCTGGGAGGAAGTGGTGGCTCTGAAAAGAGCCTTTTGGTGGTGTTTGTTTGTGTTTGAAAAATTTGAAATGCTCAACACCTACTACAAAATGGATGCTGTAATTCGAAAAAAGGTTGCAATGCATTTTGTACATTTCTCTGAAAAATCTGATTGCCAGCATAAGTAAGATGGACTCCATCTCTGCGAAAAATGTATGTGCTACGAAACATAATATTTTCATTGTGAAAAGAGGACATGCCAAAATCTCTTAGAAAGGCACAAAGAGCCTTACTGACATTGTGCCTTGCTTTCTCCATTTGTGGACAAAATGAAGAAGAATGAAGCCACATTTGTCTCTGCGCAATCCGTGAAAAAATTACTTGTGAATTTGGAAACATGTCCATGACCTTCCCAAGTCCTTCTTTCATTGGAAATTGCAAAGAAATTCCAGACACATGTCCTAAACTGTTGCCTCCACAATGAATTACAATTATGTCTGGATGTTGCTCTGTCTCCAAAGTAGCAAAGAGAGGTAGCAAGTCCAACCACTTCATTCCACGTACTCCATGCCAGTGCACTTCCACATGTCGGAATCCAAGATCTACAGCTACTCCACAGCTTTCTGCATGCACCTTCAACCAATGTATTCACGAGTCTCCCAAAATCCAAACAATCTGTTTTCTGAAACACACAGCCATAGCTATCTGTTCTTCTCTCAGCAAAAAGAGTATCTGAGAAACTCTCTCTGGCACAACACACCCACTAAACTTTACTGACCAATCCATTGCTCTGCTCATTCTCATTTTCATGCCTCCCCACCCCAAAATCCCCAGATGTAACACACGATGTCCGCCGACTACCGCCATGTCAGCGTACATATTGTAACATGGACAGTCCTTCTACCATTTCCATTTAACATTTTGTGCCATTCCCTCATTAGATATAGCTAAGCAATCACTCGACCATCCACCAATCACATCCAATACCTCTACATCTAACTGCATCATCATAGATCAGCCCTTCAAATGTACTGTTAATCTCTCTGAGTACAAGTGTCATATCATTGGAAAGCACCTTCTTCAAGAAATACTGTAAAAGTCTTCAAGATTTCTACTTGCAGCTGCATGCATATCCATACGCATGAACACAAACTACAGACATGCATATTTTCTGTATAGTACATGTACAATTCTTATATATTCATAGAAACAGATTAAATGACTTTTAGCTTGTATAACGTATACAATGAATTTCCTGTCATTTTTTTACATCTCCTATAATCAACTGTCACTTCCAAACCTATCTGCTATTTAATTACTTTTTACACACACATTTGCAAAGCATGTTGAACTAACATATTTAAAGTACAATATAAAGAGTTAACATACTCAAACAAAATTGCATGCACACAGTATGTTCAAATATCAAAAACAATACTTGTACAAAAACATAAAAATCAATGTCTAAATTAAAATCAGTGCTATATACAAACAAAATTATTAATTTGTTTTCTTTACAATTGCAGTGAAGACCACTCTCCTGAAAAGAAGCAGCCGAATTTGAAGTACAAAGAACAACTAAGAAAAAACCTGCTCATTCCAGAAAAAAAGTAAGTTAAATACCACCACAATATTTGTACTATTACTCAAACACACTGTAAGGTTAATTCATGCTATGCCTGCGCCTAAAAATAGAGATTGTGCACCATTCTGTCCACAAATCCCCATTTCTTAAACAGAGATTTACAGGCAGAATGGCGCACAAATTCCTATTTTTTGACGCACAAATGACCCAACTCAGCCCCTAGAATTTTGATATTATAGAACAAACAACTGTTTTAATTGTATACCATTAGATTTACTATTTGTACTTCTCCACACCACTAGCTTACTTTCTACTGTCATCTGAACCCCAGTTTAGTAGCACATAAATTCAAGAATACCCATCCCAACTAGTTGTAGTTGCCCAATGCACAATCACACAACATCATATACATCTTTATCATCATACTGAGACACTCATGTACACAGCACACATACATTGCAGAATATCCCAACCCATACCTTCTTTATTTTTTTCAACAGACCCTAAAGAATGCCTACCAAAAATCAAGTCTGTAGAAAGCAACGCAGAAGCAGAGCAAATGAAAACAGAAGTGTCCAAAATAAGCATCCATCTCTAGCAGAATTTGTAAAAAAAAGTTCAAACAAAACAGCTAATACAGTGATTTAGCGAAACAAAACAAGCTTCAAGTACAGAAACTTTGCCCCCTCTATCAAAATGTAAAATGAACCAGAAAACAATTAACAAAAATTCAGCTACCACTACAGATAAAACGGCTTCTATAAATCTTGATATAGTGCCAAGTGGGCATACCCAAAAAAGTATTTTAGCAAAAATGTTCCCTCACAGAGTCCTTCAAAATCTTATAAAAACAGGAGCGAAATCAGGCACAACCCTTAAAACCTATCGTGGGAAATTCATCTTAGAATCTTTGATAGACAGTGCAATCCTTCTCAAAAGAAAGTTTTTTATTTTAGTGTTAAACAAAATGAAACCACTAACAAAACTAATGACTAAATTACAAAAAAGACTTCCTTCTCAATATATGAAATGTCAACAGAAATAACTTCTTAAATATCTGTGGAGGTCAGTGGAGTCACACTACAAGCACAGAACCATATTTTAATCAAGAAGCATACAAACAAAAGCAAACAAATACAATTGCCATACATAGCAGTGGACTAGGTTATGAAAAAGTTAATAATACCATAATGGAACAAGAAATACTGCTTACAAAAATATCCCCAGAAAACTCAGAATTACCTCTCCATTCAACTGATACACAACGGCCCTCATTCCAACCCAGGCGTTAAGGGTTTAGCGGCGCTGTCGGCGCCGTTAACCCTCAACGCCTGATTTCCACCTTAACACCTGCTTTTACCAGGTGTTAAGTACCAAGGCGCTAAGCGTCCTTGGCGCTAATTACGGCACCGTAATTTACGGTTCCGTAATTAGCGCCTTCCCCACTCCCATTATGCCCTATGGGGCAAAAATGGGAATGGGGAAGGGTAAATGGGGATTGGGGATTTACCGCCCCACTCACCTTGGAATGGGGCGGTAAATCCGCCATCCACCATGGTGTAAACAGAGTTTACACCATGGTGGTAAAGTAGGGAACTTACCACCTGGGTTGGAATGAGGGCCAACGTCTAGTATACAAATGGCCATGCACGTCAATGTGTAACATTCCCAAAAAATCTTTCAAGTCTTTATGCCAATTCCTCAATCAATATGTGAAAGGCAAAGACAAAATCAAAATTAAACTACTGCAAAATATGGATATCTGTCCAGTGCACAAGTACACAGGACTACAAGGACATTCATTGGCCTGCATTTCAGGACCTACTTGCAAAACCACCTTCCATTATATCAAAATGAAAATATTTTGGAAGTGAAAGCCACTTACAGAATGAAATAGCTTTAAAACAAATTAGCAACAATTCTATGCATGGCAACCTTCTACTACACACATACAAAAAAAGAAATACTGAAATTTAAAAGTACCTCTGCTGAAGTACCAAACCATGTGTGTGTACGTTGACGCAGAACTTTTTATAAAAGTAACACAAAAACTGTAGAACTAACATACAAAATAGAAGACAATGAAGATTCTAAATGGTTTGAATGAGCTCTCTACCTTATAGCAGAAAACACATATGAAATAACTGACCCCTTAATACTTTGCAGTTACTGCACTACAAAACATGACAACAAACAAACTCCTTCACGTGCTATCACAAATAATTTGGAATTATTTCCACTACCAACACCCCTAAAACAACTCATTTTATATGAGAGCATCATAATTCAAACAGTGCACCCCTTTCAAGCACTAATACGCCTTCAACCAAAAACAGCAAAATTACCTTCCTCTGAATTAGTGAAAGGTATTTATGGAAAAGTAGTGTATTTACAATTAGATCTAAAACAAAATGTGCACACTCTAGGAGTGCAACGTCCAATGGAGCAATCTTTAATTATCTTAGTAAATGGTGTTCCTACAAAAGACAAAAAAAATTGGCAACAACTGGTAGATTTACATAAAGTTAGACAAGCCTTGCAATATCTAAAAGACAATAATGAATACTACAAAGAAATTAATATTGAAGAAAACTTGAAGGATACCACTGAAATAATTCAAGAGTCACAAGAAGCTGATCAATTTGAGCTCCTAAATCCTGCTACAATATCCAATAATTTAGACCATTATACAATTCATCCATTGCACTCTAATGACACGGTAGAAGATGAACTAGAAACATACCAAATGCGACGAACAAAAGGATCACCAATCAGCATATGGGAAAAAAGTATAGAAGCACATGCTTTTCCTCTACTCTTTCCTACTGGCAAAGGAGGAAGGTATGATGATAGACCTATTCAAATAACAGCATCAGAATACCGCTCGTTATGGATTATTCTAAAGATCCCAGATTTAGACAAAATGTGGAATACATATTCCACCTACTTTGAAAGTGAACTAGCAAATTTATGTTACGGAGTTGCACACACATTAAAATCAGGATCCCACTTTCAAAATATGTCAGCTACACAATTATCACAAAAAGTGCAACAAAAAGATCAGGTTTTACAATCAAATATTACAAATCTATTAGCAAACATGCGTGGTACTAAAGAGTACTGGTTTCGACGTCATGGAGATGTACGTTGTATGATAAGAAACCTTGGCCCACCCACTTGGTTTGTTACATTAAGTTGTGCAGAATATGCATGGGAAGATTTACATGATTTCCTACGCATATGAAACAAAAACAAAACAAACATAGATATACTAACACCTGGAGAACTTTGTTCTCTAGATCCTGTTAATGTTTCAAGATATTTTCACCATTGCTTCATTGCTGTGCTACACTTTATTTGTAATAAAACTGGTCCTCTCCTCGGAGAAGTGCAACACTTCTTTTGGAGAAAAGAATACCAAGCCAGAGGAGCACCACATATCCACATGCTTTTATGGCTTAAAGATGCTCCTAAATTTGGTCAAGACAATGATGCCACTGTGTTCCAGTTTATTGAAAATATGTCACTTGTGAAATTCCATCAGAAGCAACAAATAGTAATCTTCATGCACAAATGTTACAATTTCAAAGACACAAATGTGGCAAATATTGTCATAGCAAATACAAAAACAAAGAGAAATACTACACCAAATGCCGCTTTGGTTTCCCTAGACCGGTTACAAAAACAGGTCAAGTGAACAACTTCATGTCTTCAGTTAGACATAGAGCTATAGGTAAATCACCTAAAAATACATATTACATAAAAAGATATATCAATGATTACAATGCAATCATTGCCCACTTATGGAATGCAAACATAGATGTGCAGTACATTGCAGACAATTCCACTGCAGTTGCACAATATGTTACAGCATACTTAACCAAACCAGAAAAAACAGAGCTCCAAGACCTCTGGAATGACCTGTCATCAGACAAAACACTGTCTCAGAAATTATACAGCTTGGGCATAAAAATGCTCTCCCTTAGAGAATGTGGCTCCTATGAAGCAGCAGATCATTTAATTGGTACTGCTTTTTATGGAAAATCTGAAAATATAGAATGGCTAAGTCTTGGTCCTGGTAAAGCTGGAAAAAGAGTTCTAAAATCATACGAAGATATAGAAACAATAGCCTAACATGATCCTAACAGCCAAGACATTTTAAAAAATCATTTACTGGACACATACTGCCCAAACAGAAGTACCACTTTGGAAACTATGAGGGTAATTCATAGAATTTCGCAGAAAAGTGTCGCAAGCGGCTGGCGCAGAGTGTCCGCGTGCGATTGTCTGCGCCAGGCACGTGCGCTAAAACCGATTTCCGCGCACAGCGTATTCATGGATTTTAGGCTCCCAAACCAGCCGTGGCGCAGAGTATCGCAGCGACCCTGCAGCAGCGCCAGTAACGCCCCCAAGAACGCCCTCGCGCAAGGAAAAGCCATCAAAATCGCTAAATCATCGCAAAGGGCTGCGCTAACCCTGGACCAGTTTACAGGGCTGCCAAACAAGGAACGCAAAGCGGGTAACGTACATATCAGGGGTACGCGGGAAGTTGTACACGCGATTAGCCAGGGTACGTGTATTACAGGGGTACGCGGGAAGTTTAACACGCGATTGGCCAGGGTACGTGTATTAGAGGGGTACGCGTGAAGTTTTACACGCGATTAGCCAGGGCACGTGTATTACAGGGGTACGCGGGAAGTTTAACACGCGATTGGCCAGGGTACGTGTATTAGAGGGGTATGCGTGAAGTTTTACACGCGATTAGCCAGGGCACGTGTATTACAGGGGTACGCGGGAATAATCACACGCGATTTGGCTGGGTAGGTGTATTACAGGGGTACACGGGAAGTTTTACACGCGATTTGGCTGGGTACGTGTATTACAGGGGTGCGCGGGAATTATCACACGCGATTTGGCTGGGTACGTGTATTACAGGGGTGCGTGGGAAGTTACACACGCGATTAGGCTGGGTGGGTCCTCACAGGTGTTCCCTGTACACCCTCCATGGCCCCTGCAGGCAGCCCACAAAACAGGGGACTACCCTGCACACCTGCTCATGTCCCCCTGCACCTCCACCCCCCAGCCACCAGGGGCAGCCTCCACCAGGCCCCCACCCATGTCTACCACCACCCCCACCCCCCAGCCACCAGGGGCAGCCTCCACCAGGCCCCCACTCATGTCTCCCAGCGTGCTACGTGTATTACAGGGGTGCGCGGGAAGTCCCACTCGCGAATAGCCTGGGCGCGTGTATTTCAGGGGTGCGCGGGAAGTTCCACACGCGAATAGCCTGGGCGCATGCATTTCAGGGGTGCGAGGGAAGTTTTACACGCGACTTCAGCAGGGTACGTGTATTACAGGGGTGCGTGGGAAGTTACACACGCGATTAGGCTGGGTGGGTCCTCACAGGTGTTCCCTGTACACCCTCCACGGCCCCTGCAGGCAGCCCACAAAACAGGGGACTACCTTGCACACCTGCTCATGTCCCCCTGCACCCCCACCCCCCAGCCACCAGGGGCAGCCTCCACCAGGCCCCACCCATGTCTACCACCACCCCCACCCCCCAGCCACCAGGGGCAGCCTCCACCAGGCCCCCACCCATGTCTACCACCACCCCCGCCCCCCAGCCACCAGGGGCAGCCTCCACCAGGCCCCCACCCATGTCTACTACCCCACTCCCACCCCTCAGCCACCAGGGGCAGCCTCCACCAGGCCCCCACCCATGTCTACCACCTCCCCCGCCCCCCAGCCACCAGGGGCAGCCTCCACCAGGCCCCCACTCATGTCACCCACCACCCCCGCCCCCCAGCCACCAGGGGCAGCCTCCACCAGGCCCCCACCCATGTCTACCACCCCACCCCCATCCCCCAGCCACCAGGGGAAGCCTCCACCAGGCCCCCACCCATGTCTACCACCTCCCCCGCCCCCCAGCCACCAGGGGCAGCCTCCACCAGGCCCCCACTCATGTCACCCACCACCCCCACACCCCAGCACTGTGGGGCACCTGCCAGCAGGCCCCCACCCATGTCCAACTCATGTCTCCCACCACCCCCACCCCCCAGCCACCAGGGGCACCCTCCACCAGGCCCCCACTCATGTCCCCCTGCACCCCCACCCCCCAGCCACCAGGGGCAGCCTCCACCAGGCCCCCACTCATGTCCCCCTGCACCCCCACCCCCCAGCCACCAGGGGCAGCCTCCACCAGGCCCCCACTCATGTCTCCCAGCGTGCTACGTGTATTACAGGGGTGCGCGGGAAGTCCCACTCGTGAATAGCCTGGGCGCGTGTATTTCAGGGGTGCGCGGGAAGTTCCACACGCGAATAGCCTGGGCGCATGCATTTCAGGGGTGCGAGGGAAGTTTTACACGCGACTTCAGCAGGGTACGTGTATTACAGGGGTGCGTGGGAAGTTACACACGCGATTAGGCTGGGTGGGTCCTCACAGGTGTTCCCTGTACACCCTCCACGGCCCCTGCAGGCAGCCCACAAAACAGGGGACTACCCTGCACACCTGCTCATGTCCCCCTGCACCCCCACCCCCCAGCCACCAGGGGCAGCCTCCACCAGGCCCCACCCATGTCTACCACCACCCCCACCCCCAGCCACCAGGGGCAGCCTCCACCAGGCCCCCACCCATGTCTACCACCACCCCCGCCCCCCAGCCACCAGGGGCAGCCTCCACCAGGCCCCCACCCATGTCTACCACCCCACCCCCACCCCCCAGCCACCAGGGGAAGCCTCCACCAGGCCCCCACCCATGTCTACCACCTCCCCCGCCCCCCAGCCACCAGGGGCAGCCTCCACCAGGCCCCCACTCATGTCACCCACCACCCCCGCCCCCCAGCCACCAGGGGCAGCCTCCACCAGGCCCCCACCCATGTCTACCACCCCACCCCCACCCCCCAGCCACCAGGGGAAGCCTCCACCAGGCCCCCACCCATGTCTACCAACTCCCCCGCCCCCCAGCCACCAGGGGCAGCCTCCACCAGGCCCCCACTCATGTCACCCACCACCCCCACACCCCAGCACTGTGGGGCACCTGCCAGCAGGCCCCCACCCATGTCCAACTCATGTCTCCCACCACCCCCACCCCCCAGCCACCAGGGGCACCCTCCACCAGGCCCCCACTCATGTCCCCCTGCACCCCCACCCCCCAGCCACCAGGGGCACCCTCCACCAGGCCCCCACTCATGTCCCCCTGCACCCCCACCCCCCAGCCACCAGGGGCAGACTCCACCAGGCCCCCACTCATGTCTCCCAGCGTGCTACGTGTATTACAGGGGTGCGCGGGAAGTCCCACTCACGAATAGCCTG
Organism: Ambystoma mexicanum; assembly: GCF_040938575.1. Lineage (NCBI taxonomy): Eukaryota > Metazoa > Chordata > Amphibia > Caudata > Ambystomatidae > Ambystoma > Ambystoma mexicanum. The sequence continues at coordinate 835,127,703 of NC_090935.1, read as the reverse complement.
GGCGCGTGTATTTCAGGGGTGCGCGGGAAGTTCCACACGCGAATAGCCTGGGCGCATGCATTTCAGGGGTGCGAGGGAAGTTTTACACGCGACTTCAGCAGGGTACGTGTATTACAGGGGTGCGTGGGAAGTTACACACGCGATTAGGCTGGGTGGGTCCTCACAGGTGTTCCCTGTACACCCTCCACGGCCCCTGCAGCAGCCCACAAAACAGGGGACTACCCTGCACACCTGCTCATGTCCCCCTGCACCCCCACCCCCCAGCCACCAGGGGCAGCCTCCACCAGGCCCCACCCATGTCTACCACCACCCCCACCCCCCAGCCACCAGGGGCAGCCTCCACCAGGCCCCCACCCATGTCTACCACCACCCCCGCCCCCCAGCCACCAGGGGCAGCCTCCACCAGGCCCCCACTCATGTCCCCTATCACCCCCACCCCCCAGCAGTGCAGGGGCAGCAGGCAGTCAGGCAGCAGCAGGTGGGAGCGTGCTCGGGCTCTGGGGGGCAGTAGTTCGGCCTTCCGGGCAGGAGCGTGGTATTCCGTGTGCGTACGCGTGGCCAGCTTGGTACGGAGTGATTTTGCACGTGAAAATCCTGCACGTCAGCGTGAAAACTGAGGAAAGGCCCTCAGCGCGTAAGCGCGTCTGTGACGTGACCCGCACAGGTGTTTCCCACACAGCACGTGATGACAGAGCACACGTGGAAAGACTGCACATCAGAGTGTAATCGCGTGTGATTGGTGGAAATGGCCCTACACGCAGAAGTGACAAAGCGTGTGATTGGTGGAAATGGCCCTACACGCAGAAGTGACAAAGCGTGTAATTGGTGGAAATGGCCCTACACGCAGAAGTGACAAAGCATGTAATAGGTGGAAATGGCCCTAGCGCGTACACGCCGCGTAAGTGACGCTGGACGTGTGGGCCTGTATAAAAGGTACGTGTAGAACACGTTTTCCTTGTACGTGCTTTTCGTGGAGAGCGAGTGGGTGAATTCTGTACTTCTTGTCGTTTCACACGCGATTTACTTCACGGCGTTTCTAGTTCGTATTCCCTGTTACCCCTGACAGCTTTTTCTCTTTTTTCTCTTTTACTGGTTTACCTGGGCCTGTTCCCTCAAACAGTGTTCCCTTCTACTGTTGTCCTGTCTCCTCAGACAGCGGACAAATCTTCTTTTGGCGGGGGTGTTGCCAACCAAACGTGCTCCTTTTACACGCTCGTTTACCTGGCAGACGGTGAGTCACGCACGTATCTAACATCTGTGCTAGCCCCGTGTGTAGCCTACCCCTTCAGAGGTAATTCTAGGCTGCGTGTGACACGCATACGTTCATTCTTGTGTTTCTGGGTGCCACAGCGTAGTGCAGGTTTTTCTTTCTGCACACGTGGTCTAGGAGGGGTTGCGTGCACGTCATCTCCCTTTTTTGGGCCTCCTGTGCGTTGCGTGACCCGTCATCTTTCCCCAGGGGTTACATTCAGCCTTGCTAGAGCACTAGGGTACAATTACCATCTGGTACCCAACCCCTTTGACCCCCAATTGCCCAGGACAATAGTCTACATCCACTCCCATACGCACATTAACATCAGTGCCATGGCTGGGAGGCGAGGATTCCGTAAGGGTGGCAAAGGTGGAAGAGCCACAAGTGGTGGCCGTGGTGGATCCGGTAGGGGACGTGGTCGTAACTTGCAGGGTGAGCCTGTCCCCCCATGTGTGGAGGACCAGTCACGGGCACCCATAATCCCCCCCCCCTCCCATTGAGGCTGATGTGGCTGACACCATCCATGCTCAGCCCTTGTTGGACCAGCCCATTGTGGCACCAGACCTGGCTGACTCCATGGCTGACTTCCAGGTCAGCAGGGCTACGACACGTGCGCTGGTGCACGTTGATGCCATCATGCCACGTGGATCTGGGGCAGCAAGGTCATCTGCTGCACCAAGGAGGCAGGGCGGAGAGGCTGCAGGGGCAGCTGCGGCTCCATCCACCCCAGCCCTCACACACCCAGCCAGGACAGTGTCGGTCCTAGTCCATGCTGCTGACATTCCCCCTGACACCATCACACTAGAGCTAATGCCTGCACCAACTCCCATGCTGAGTGTGCAATCCCACACTCCTGATACAGAGTCCACCAGGGCTCCTGCCCCTAGTGTCCAGAGCGGCGCAGGACACTCAGGATCACCACCACCTTCCAGGCGGAAGAGGAAGAGTGCTCGTCCGGCACAGGCTGATGCCCCAGACACGGCTACACAGTCCGGCCCGTCCAGGAAGCCCAGCTTCACGGATGACGAACTGAATGCACTTGTCGAGTATGTGTCCGGACATGACAACGAGATGGTCATTGTTGCAGGATCCAAGACCACACCTGCACAACGCCAGGCACACTGGCAGACCGTTGCGGACATCGTAAGTGCCCTTGGAATTGTGAGGCGCACAGCCAATGATTGCTATAAGCGCTGGAATGACCTAAAGCGCAGGGCAAAGAGTAAGCTGGCCTCAAGTCATGCCGCAACTCTAGTGACTGGAGGTGGGTCTCCAGTAGTAGACATGGAACTCACTGCACATGAGTCAGTCGCTGGGACCTACGTCACGGAGGAACAGATCCAAGGCGTGGGAGATCTGGCTGATTACGAGGCATTGTCCGGTGAGTGCACATGCATGTGTGTGTCATCCATGTGCATGGTGTGTGTGTGAGGGCTTCTGTTCGGGTGCCAGGTGAGAGTGTGTGCGCCTGAGTCGTATGGGTCAGCCATGTGCTTCATGCAATCCTTCCTGCGCAGCTGCATTTGGCCATAGCAGTATCCCTTCTGCCAACAGTAGACATCTAGCCCAACTGCACGCCAGTTGCCCTTGAAGTGTCACCTTGCCACAACATATTTGCTTCTTTTTCACTGTTCATTCAGTCAGTTTGTTTGCATTCCACCACTTTCACTAGGCATGTCGCTGTCCACTAGTCACATGTCTGACATGGGTATGGTAAAGTGGAGTGACTTTGTTACCTGGATATCATTTGTACACACATGTCCCTGTGCAATTGGACCATTTCAGACTGGCAGCTCCAGGTGAAAAATCTGACCTGTTAGAATTAGAAAAGCTATTACATGCGGGAACTGGACTGAATGAATAGGTGCTGCCCTCCTCTCCATCTTCACTCAATAGCAATGGTACATGCCATCTGTGTGATGGCATGTGTGTTTCACTTGCCAATCACAGGCCAATGTGTGATGCCACTGCCAGGCAGCATGCAGAAAATGTGTTCATCTTCCATCTTGGTGTCATCAGTGTGTGCCATTTGCCTGGACTTCATACGCAGTGAGGGTGCATGCATGGGAGGGTTTTAGTCATGTGGGACATGTGTCAATCAAGTACTGGTTCTCTTGCTTCTCAGCCCTCAATGTGTGCCATGGTGCTAATGCCTGTTTCCATTTCTTTGTTTTCATGTCTTTGCAGGGGAAGACGCACCTGATACTGCTGGGGTTGTGGAGATGGTGCAGACCCAGGAGGGGTCCGAGGGCCGACCAACCACCAGTGAGGGACGTGGTGTGGTGGTGGGGGAGAACCCACAAGTGCTGCAGGTCGTGCTCTCAAGGGGTGTCTCTGGCTGCACCTCCCCCGAGCTGTACTCAGGTGTTGATTCGGATGAGACCTACGTGCCGTCGCAGGTGAGTGTTCCAGGGAGGGATTCTGTTCTGTCTCACCCACCTGCACCAGGGTCAGAACCCTCCATGGGGATGTCAGTGTTGGCAGCTATGCCTTCGGTGGTTACGGATGCAGGGTCACACTCCGCGACATCTGATCCTGTTCCTGGGCCAGCAGATCAGAGGGGGAATGCAGTCCTGCAGCCTCAGGCAGTGCCGGCACAGCAAGGCGCAGTTCGCCTTGCCCCAGACAGGTGTGGTGCCCGCCGACGTGGTGGCCGTACGCCACCCGGCAATACCGCATGGGAGCAATCCATTTACGGTATGGCAACCCAACAGGCTGCATCATCCGAGATGATGGCTCAGGCCATGGATAGGGTGGCCACTTCCATTGTCCCCCCAGAAAGGCTGATGGAGCGACTAGAGCAGGCAACCGACTCCATCTGCCAGTCACACAGGGAGGACATGTTGGGGTCCAACAGGGACAGGCGGGCGGCACTGGCGACTCTGCAGGAGGCCATCTCCATTGAGTCCCAGGGCCACAGGGAAGCCCTGAGGCAGGAGCTCCTTCACCTCAGGACGACTCTTGTTGAGCTTGAGGCTTCAACACACCAAAGGACAGAACAGCAGCTGGAGCGTCTCACCCGTACGCTCTCAGCTGAGATGCAGGCAACGAGGGCGGAGGTCCGGGCATCCCGTGAGTTGTTGCATGGGGACCTCCGCACACTCATCCTCCAGAACCAGACCTACCACACCTGCATGCTTGCAGCCATGGAGGAGCAGACTAGGGCCTTGCGTGGGCTGCCTCCCATAGTGCAACCACCTCCGAATGCAGCTGCACAGGGTGATAATAGCGACAGCAGTGATACTCCCACAATAGGGTAGCCGTGTGGGCCATGAGCCCATGGAGGTGTTTTATCTTCCCAGGATCCACGCAGGTGGGTTCTGGTGTGCATCCTGTCCTCGGACCTCCTGGGTGGCCTCCCCAACCCCCCCGGGCCCATCAATGGCCATTTTTGATTGTTTCTTATTTTTATTTTTATTTTGATTTCTTTTATTCCCAATTTTTTTGGGACGATCTGTTGGCTTCCGTGGTTCCTGTGGGCATACGCTGCATTGTGGCTGGGCACATGCAGGCTTGTAATGTATTTGGTTCAGATGCTTGGGTTTGAGTCACACACACCCCTCCTGCTTCCCGTTTCCATGGGCTTGTAAAGGGTGTGCCCAAGTGACAGTGAATTACACAGTGACGTTGGACTCCCATGAGCTGTGTGGGCAGTCTGTAGTCAATACTGTGTATACATTCCTAGTGCATATTGCTGTTGTGTTGTACACTGCATGTTGCATTGATGTGTAACTCTTCTTCTGTGTCTACCTCCCAATTTGCAGGTCCCTTCCTCATGTCCACACAAGGACCTCTAGTCTGGAGATGGGGTCCATGTTGGCAGCAGTGCACCTACAACTCTACATGGCGACAACACTGCACAGTTGGTAGTGGTGGGAGTGCAGGCATTTCCAGGTGGTGAGACTACTAATATGTAACATTTGTGATGTCATGTTAATGGTACTACGTGCTCAAGTATGTTGTTGGTCCGGCATTGCTGTGAGCATTTCAGGTGTTGCAGGTTTCTAATAGTGCCACTGTACATAGTGAGACTGATGTCATGTTGTGGGGATTACTTTGTTTACCTGCAATTAGCATGACATGGCACGGTGTGTCGTGTGGCGGTGCTGGGGTTGGGTTGGCTGACATGGCACTGTCCTCTTGTTGCATTTTGCAAGTGGGTATTCATTTTAGCTGCTTCAATGTGTAACTTCACAAAACTGCATTGGTGGTGTCTGTGTGGGTAGGGATGCACACATTGTGACACTTCCAGGTGAACAATCTCAGGCTGATATGGTTTTGACGGTTCATTCTCCAGACATTCAGGATCAGTGTCAGGTTGAGTCATCATTGATTGTCAGATGGAATGTGCCAGGGCAGTGTGCACTCCACAGGGGTGTGATTTCTATGTGAAGTAATTAGCCACTAGCTGTGTACGGGCTGCCTCCCCCCGTGCCCTTTCCCCTCCCATGCGCAGCGGCTGTGCATGTGGTTGGGGATGTGGGGCCACCACCATGTCGACGGCCAGGCCCCGGCGTGTTGCAACGTTGTGCAGGACACATGCTGCCACTATGATCCTGCACACTACTGGGGGAGCGTATAACAGCTGCCCGCCAGAACGGTCAAGGGAGCGAAAGCGTGACTTTAGCACTCCGAATGTGCGCTCCACTATGCCCCTGGTTGTAATGTGGGCTGTGTTATATCTTACCTGGGGTGGCGTGGTGGGGTTCCGAATTGGCGTCATCATGTGGGGGCTGAGAGGGTAGGCACTGTCCCCTGTGGAGGTGGTGATTGGTATCATTGGTGGGGTTGTGACCTTGCTCAGTATCCAACATGCATGCATGTGCAGTGGCATACATACTCACCAAGCAGCCATGTATCGCCATGCCGCCCAGCTTCTAGGTCCCGGCTTAGGGTGGACATTCGGTAAATGAAGCTGTCGTGGGTGGAGCCGGGATAGTTGGCATATACTGAGGTGATGATTCCCTTGGCATTACATGCTACCTGCACGTTGATGGAATGCCAGTGCTTGCGGTTCCTATAGATGTGCTCAGATGCCCTGGGGGGACGTAGAGCCACATGGGTGCAGTCGATGGCACCTAGCACTTTGGGGAATCGTGCCACAGCGTAAAAATCCAGGGCGGCAGCATGCCTTTCTGCAGGTGTTCTGGGCAGGTATATGTGCCTGCGGACTGATGGCCGTGCAGTGATGATGTTCAAGACCTGGTGTAGGCAGCGTGACTGGGTGGCCTGTGACACCCCACCCACTATGGCACTTGTCCGCTGAAATGATCCAGTGGCTAAGAAGTGCAGTACATTGAGGACCTTCTCCAGGGGGCTGAGTGCTTGGGAGCACAGGGTGGGTGATGTGAGGTCATCCTCCCACTCACTCACCAGGTCCAGTATAATGTGTGGTGGAAACCTGTACCTCCCATACACCTGGTCATCAGGCATCCCGAAAAGGCTGGTTCTGGGTGTGAATATTCTGGCCGTGACTATCCTCCTCCTCCTCCTTTGGTAGCCCACTGCCACTGCTGCTAGGAACGGTATGTTCATCCTGGCGTCTGAGCTTGTTATTGTTAAAGTCCGCAAATTTATGCTTTGCGCGTGTTCTAGGCGAGCGTGTGACCCGCGCACCCCTGGAATCCAGTTCCCAGTCCAATAGCGTGTGGAAATTCACACGCACCACGGGATACAGCGTGTGACCCGCGCACCCCTGGAATCCAGTTCCCAGTCCAATAGCGTGTGGAAATTCACACGCACCACGGGATACAGCGTGTGACCCGCGCACCCCTGGAATCCAGTTCCCAGTCCAATAGCGTGTGGAAATTCACACGCACCACGGGATACAGCGTGTGACCCGCGCACCCCTGGAATCCAGTTCCCAGTCCAATAGCGTGTGGAAATTCACACGCACCACGGGATACAGGTTCGCTGACGTACTTGCGTGTGTAAGTGCCCGCGCACCCATTAAATACACGTACATAGGCCAATCGCGTGTACGCGCACTTTTGTCCAATTACACGCGATGACACTCTGACGTGCAGTATCTCCACGTGTGCCCCGTCATCACGTGCTGAGTGGGGAACACCCGTGCGGGTCACGTCACAGACGCGCTTACGCGCTGAGGGACTCTGGTCCAATAGAATCGCGTATGCGTGCTGACGCGCTTACGCGCTAAGGGCCTTTCCTCGGATTTCACGCTGACGTGCAGGATTTTCACGTGCCAAATCACTCCGTATCAAGCTGGCCACGTGAAAACACACGGAAGACCACGCTCCTGCCCAGAAGGCCGAGTTACTGCCCCCCAGTGCCCCGAGCAGCCTCCCACGTGCCATCTGCTGCTGCCTGCCTGCCTGCCTGCTGCCACCGTGCCCTGCCATTTGGTGCCTGCACATCACCCATCTGCAGGGGTCCAGTTGCTGTGTCCACCCCTGCTGGAACTGAAGACTCCCGACTGGGATTACATCGCTCCACAGCCCAGCCCCAGGACCCAGTTGCCCACCCACACCTGCCTCTGGGGTTGCCATGTCGGGCACTTCCACATCTGGCACCAGTGGCAACCCCAGGCCAGAGGGGCAGAGGGGCACCAGCTTCACTGTCACCGAAGTTGGTGTCCTGGTGGAGCATGTCCTGGGGCAGTATGATGCCCTCTTTGGATCGTCCCGCGCCAGCAAGGAAGGACGGCAGAGGATCTGGGCCGACTGTGTGGTTGCCATCAATGCGGAGGGGGTGGCAACCCGCGACGTCCTGAAGATCAAGAAGCGCTGGGAGGACTTGAGGTCCAGGACCCTTGTGAAGGCCCGGCGCCTCGTGGAGGGGGGCCGGGGCCGCATGAGTTCCATCCAGATGAGGGTCCTGGAACGCGTACGCCCAGCGCTCCACGCCCAGATCCTTGAGAGGGAGGCCCGTCTGGAGTTGAGCGGTAAGTGTCCATGCATTACTGTGTGAGACAGGGCATGTTGCGGTGTGCTGGTTCTATGATACTTGCCTGTATGTGTGCCATAGGCCATGTATGCATGTATGTGTGCAGGGACATCATGGTAATGCATGTGCGACCAGTGATGTGTGACCCACATGGTTGTTGCATGTGTTGAAATGCCGCATGGGGAGCCCTATGCAGATTTAGAACATGAGAGCATGCCAGTCTCTGTACCTGGACATGGGTGGGGGTGAGGGATGGGTGCTGATGCCAGGTACATATATGGTAGCCATGTCTGTGTGCCTGACCTGCGTGTCTGTGACTTGTGCATGCCATGGATGCATGACACATGTGTGTGACAATGCACAGATTCAGTAAAGCAGCCAAATTACCCTTGTATCCGCTGTGTTTGGTGTGTTTGGGGCCAGATGGATGTGACTGAGGTGAAGTGTGTGCATGTGATAGGCATGAGCCATGATGCATGTGAGTTACATATCATTGAATGTTTCAAGAGTCCATTGGACATGCATGGAAATGTCCATGGCATGCACCATGCCTGTTACTGTGTGTGTTTTGCCTGGACTGACCCATGTGTTGTGGAGGGACATGATGGAAGTGTACTTTGACAGTGGTGCTCATCTGCTATTGCTTCCTGTCTAGGGGACCATTGTACAGTGCCCTGATGCTTGTGTTCTTTGTCTCCCTCTACGCAGCGGCTAGTGAAGAGGAGGGCGGAGACGGCGCTGTGGAGCAAGGCGGCGGGGATGCCCCCACGGCTGCAGCGGAAGGGGTGGGTGAGCCCCCACAGGGGCCTGCTACGGTGGGAGACGGTGAGGAGCCATCCAGGTTGGTGGTTTGCACAGAGGAGGAGGAGGCCGCCACTGGGGCACACATGGGGCCTGGTGGGGGCATCCCTGCTGGTGCAAGTGGTGCAGTCCAGGGCCAGGGGCAGGAGGCAGCACAGGTCACCGTGGAGGGGCCTGTGCATGTCGCTGTCCCTGACCCTGTGAGTGCACCACCATGCACCAGCAGGGATGCCCCGTCCCAGGCCTGTCCGCAGGTAGAGGGGATGTCCATGTCACCTGACTCCCCTCCACCTGTGGACGTGGGAACCCCTGGCCGTGCGGAGAAGGTCCTGATTGGGGTCGCGATGCGCACGGCTGTGATTCATGATGCTGTGCGTGCTTCCCGGGAGGAGCACGCACGTCATCACGAAATGCACCGTGCCGACGTGGCCCAATTGGGATCGGCCATGTTCGGGGGTTTCCTGCATGTGTTGGCCAATGTGGCGGCCCTCTCCTCCTCTGTGCAGGCTATCCACCAGTCGTTCTCCTTGCCGTCTTCCAGCCCAGATGCCACCAGGGCCCCCTGTGGACCTGCCCCGACCAATGCAGCCAGCTCGGTGGGGATCCCATCCCTGCCACAGTCGGGAGTCAGAGATCCAGCAGGGGTGGACACCAGAGCAACTGGACCCCAGCAGATGGAGGATGTGACAGCATCATCGGGCAGGGCACGTGCACGACGGCGTCGGTGGTTTCCATCAGCCTGGATGCCGTCGTGCTGGCACAGGCAGTTGCGTCGGAGGCAGCAGCAGGCTCAACGTGGGAGGCATCATGGCTCGGGGCCATCAACTTTAGGGGTGCAGGCATCGGCCGGAGGGCAGGAGAACCCTGGAATGGGAGTGGCTTCCGTGTGGGAGCGGTTGTGCCAGCGGATAGGTGCGGAGCGGCAGCGGGCAGAGGAGGAACGGCTCACGATGGTCAGGGCGGAGGACTCCATGCGGAGGGCGCTGAGGCGGGCTGAGTGCCTCGAGGGTCTTCGCAGGGAGTTTGAGCTTGACACTGCGTTATCCCTGCGGGACCTCGGGGCCAGGGAACATGCCCGCCTCCAAGCCATTGACCAGGAGTTCGATGATGCCCTGGCCCATGACAACAACCAGTGAGCCGTCCGAATAGCCCGCTGCCTTTGTATATAGTTGTATAGTTAGGGTTAGGTTTCCTTTGTTTTTTTGATTTTTTTTGGTAGCGATTGGACAATGCACCACTTTTTTGTATATAGTTCAGTTTTTAGTTAGTAGTCATAGTTAGGTTTAATTTGGTTGGGCTCATGGACCCAGGATGATCTTCTTCATGGTTCTTCGTTGGCTTATTTTAATTTTTCAGATTATTTTCTTGGACATTCATCTTGTTTTGTTTGATTTGCTTTGTGTTTTTTCTTATTTCATTTCCATTCTACTTGCTGTTCAATACATTATTTTTTTTATTCTTCAATGTGTCGTATCATCTCATTGCTTTCAGGCATGTCATGTTGGGTGTTTTGTCATTCACTTGCAGCCATTGTGTGTGACAGACATGTGTTCAATTGCATTATTTAAATTGGGGGTGTAACAAGTAATTGCCTTTGATATGTGGGTGGGTGTGATAGTTGGTTGGGCCTTTTGGCAGGGGAGGATGGGCATTACGGACATGATTGGGGAATGTTGGGACCCAGGTGCAGGGGGGCATGGATTGGACATGGGTGGGGGCCTGCTGGCAGGTGCCCCACAGTGCTGGGGGGGTGGGGGTGGTGGGAGACATGAGTGGGGGCCTGGTGGAGGGTGCCCCTGGTGGCTGGGGGGTGGGGGTGGTGGGAGACATGAGTTGGACATGGGTGGGGGCCTGCTGGCAGGTGCCCCACAATGCTGGGAGGTGGGGGTGGTGGGAGACATGAGTGGGGGCCTGGTGGAGGCTGCCCCTGCACTGCTGGGGTGTGGGGGTGGTGGGTGACATGAGTGGGGGCCTGGTGGAGGGTGCCCCTGGTGGCTGGGGTGTGGGGGTGGTGGGAGACATGAGTGGGGGCCTGGTGGAGGGTGCCCCTGGTGGCTGGGGGGTGGGGGTGGTGGGAGACATGAGTGGGGGCCTGGTGGAGGGTGCCCCTGGTGGCTGGGGGGTGGGGGTGGTGGGAGACATGAGTTGGATATGGGTGGGGGCCTGCTGGCAGGTGCCCCACAGTGCTGGGGGGTGGGGGTGGTGGGAGACATGAGTGGGGGCCTGGTGGAGGGTGCCCCTGGTGGCTGGGGGGTGGGGGTGGTGGGAGACATGAGTGGGGGCCTGGTGGAGGGTGCCCCTGGTGGCTGGGGGGTGGGGGTGGTGGGAGACATGAGTGGGGGCCTGGTGGAGGGTGCCCCTGGTGGCTGGGGGGTGGGGGTGGTGGGAGACATGAGTGGGGGCCTGGTGGAGGGTGCCCCTGGTGGCTGGGGGGTGGGGGTGGTGGGTGACATGAGTGGGGGCCTGGTGGAGGGTGCCCCTGGTGGCTGGGGTGTGGGGTGGTGGGAGACATGAGTGGGGGCCTGGTGGAGGGTGCCCCTGGTGGCTGGGGGGTGGGGGTGGTGGGAGACATGAGTTGGACATGGGTGGGGGCCTGCTGGCAGGTGCCCCACAGTGCTGGGGGGTGGGGGTGGTGGGAGACATGAGTGGGGGCCTGGTGGAGGGTGCCCCTGGTGGCTGGGGGGTGGGGGTGGTGGGAGACATGAGTTGGACATGGGTGGGGGCCTGCTGGCAGGTGCCCCACAGTGCTGGGGGGTGGGGGGGTGGGAGACATGAGTGGGGGCCTGGTGGAGGGTGCCCCTGGTGGCTGGGGGGTGGGGGTGGTGGGAGACATGAGTTGGACATGGGTGGGGGCCTGCTGGCAGGTGCCCCACAGTGCTGGGGGGTGGGGGTGGTGGGAGACATGAGTGGGGGCCTGGTGGAGGGTGCCCCTGGTGGCTGGGGGGTGGGGGTGGTGGGAGACATGAGTGGGGGCCTGGTGGAGGCTGCCCCTGCACTGCTGGGGTGTGGGGGTGGTGGGTGACATGAGTGGGGGCCTGGTGGAGGGTGCCCCTGGTGGCTGGGGGGTGGGGGTGGTGGGAGACATGAGTGGGGGCCTGGTAGAGGGTGCCCCTGGTGGCTGGGGGGTGGGGGTGGTGGGAGACATGAGTGGGGGCCTGGTGGAGGGTGCCCCTGGTGGCTGGGGGGTGGGGGTGGTGGGAGACATGAGTGGGGGCCTGGTGGAGGGTGCCCCTGGTGGCTGGGGGTGGTGGGTGACATGAGTGGGGGCCTGGTGGAGGGTGCCCCTGGTGGCTGGGGTGTGGGGGTGGTGGGAGACATGAGTGGGGGCCTGGTGGAGGGTGCCCCTGGTGGCTGGGGGGTGGGGGTGGTGGGAGACATGAGTTGGACATGGGTGGGGTCCTGCTGGCAGGTGCCCCACAGTGCTGGGGGGTGGGGGTGGTGGGAGACATGAGTGGGGGCCTGGTGGAGGCTGCCCCTGCACTGCTGGGGTGTGGGGGTGGTGGGTGACATGAGTGGGGGCCTGGTGGAGGGTGCCCCTGGTGGCTGGGGTGTGGGGGTGGTGGGAGACATGAGTGGGGGCCTGGTGGAGGGTGCCCCTGGTGGCTGGGGGGTGGGGGTGGTGGGAGACATGAGTGGGGGCCTGGTGGAGGGTGCCCCTGGTGGCTGGGGGGTGGGGGTGGTGGGAGACATGAGTGGGGGCCTGGTGGAGGCTGCCCCTGCACTGCTGGTGTGTGGGGGTGGTGGGTGACATGAGTGGGGGCCTGGTGGAGGGTGCCCCTGGTGGCTGGGGGGTGGGGGTGGTGGGAGACATGAGTGGGGGCCTGGTGGAGGGTGCCCCTGGTGGCTGGGGGGGTGGGGGTGGTGGGAGACATGAGTTGGACATGGGTGGGGGCCTGCTGGCAGGTGCCCCACAGTGCTGGGGGGGGTGGGGGTGGTGGGAGACATGAGTGGGGGCCTGGTGGAGGGTGCCCCTGGTGGCTGGGGGGTGGGGGTGGTGGGAGACATGAGTGGGGGCCTGGTGGAGGCTGCCCCTGCACTGCTGGGGGGTGGGGGTGCAAGGGGACATGAGTTGGTGTTCATTAGTTCAAGGAGACATTTGCCTTTGCTGGGGGGCATGCCCATGGTGGGTGGGCTGCCTGCGGGACATGACCAGGGATGCAGGGTAGTCCCCTGTGGTGTGGGCTGCCTGCAGGGGCCGTGGAGGGTGTACAGGGTACACCTGGGAGGACCCACACTGTCAAATCACATGTGGAACTTCCCGCGCACCCCTGAAATACACGCGCCCAGGCTATTCGCGTGTGGGACTTCCCTCGCACCCCTGAAATACACGCGCCCAGGCTATTCGCGTGTGGAACTTCCCGCGCACCCCTGAAATACACGCGCCCAGGCTATTCGCGTGTGGAACTTCCCGCGCACCCCTGAAATACAGGCGCCCAGGCTATTCGCGTGTGGAACTTCACTCGCACCCCTGGAATACACACGCCCCCAGGCTATTCGCGTGTGGAACTTCCCGCGCATCCCTGAAATCCACGCGCCCAGGCTATTCGCGTGTGGAACTTCCCGCGCACCCCTGAAATACACGCGCCCAGGCTATTCGCGTGTGGAACTTCCCGCGCACCCCTGAAATACACGCGCCCAGGCTATTCACGTGTGGAACTTCACTCGCACCCCTGGAATACACGCACCCCCAGGCTATTCGCGTGTGGAACTTCCCGCGCACCCCTGAAATCCACGCGCCCAGGCTATTCGCGTGTGGAACTTCACGCGCACCCCTGGAATACAAGTAGCCCGCTCCCCCAGGCCCGATCGCGTGAGGAACTTCACGCGAACCCCTGTAATACACGTAGCCCGCTCCCCCAGACCCGATCGCGTGTGAAACTTCACGCGAACCCCTGAAATACACGTAGCCCGCTCCCCCAGGCCCGATCGCGTGAGGAACTTCACGCGAACCCCTGTAATACACGTAGCCCGCTCCCCCAGACCCGATCGTGTGTGAAACTTCACGCGAACCCCTGAAATACACGTAGCCCGCTCCCCCAGGCCCGATCGCGTGAATAACTTCACGCGAACCCCTGTGATGCACGTACCGTGCTGAAATCGCGTGTTAGACTTCCCGCGCACCCCGGTATACACGCACACGTATTTTTTGTCAGCGGGTGTCCGTGTTTGTGGGTACCCCTTTGCACGTCATTTTTCCTGGAGGGCCACAGTATGGGACATTCATCATGGCAGTATATAGGTGCTATTTGTTGGCGCACCTTTTGGCGCACATTTCTTACAGCCGCAGAGACGCTACCGCCTGCTTTCTTGTGGCGGTCGTGTTTGTGCCTGTGCGCTGGTTTGAGCGTGCGCTTTTTTGCACTATTCTATTCCATGAATACGTGTTGTAGGCGAGCGTGTGGGCGTTCCGCGCACTTGTGCCCTGTACTTCCCCCGTGACGCCCACATTTTGGCAAGTTGTTCCCCATTCCGAGTGTTACGCCCGTGTTCCGCCTACTTTTGTTGCGTGCGCCGCGCTATGTGCGAATTTCGCTGTGGCCTGTGCGATTTTCGCTGTGACCTGGCGCACGCTGTTAGATGGCCTGTGCGCCAACGTGCGCCGCGCACTTTTTTATCGCACATCCGCTGGTTTTCTCACGCACGGCCTTCCATGAATCGACGTGCGCTGCTTTTCGTGCGATTTTCGCAATTGCACTGCGATTTTCGCTATTCCACTGCGATTCGCACATTTTTGCCCACTTGCGCCGCGCTAATTATTCCATGAATCGGCCTGAAAGTGTCTATACCACATAGCCCAAAACTTCATGTTCAAAAATAATATAAAACCCGATGAAAAAAGAGGTAAATACAGAGTGTCAAATTGTGAAGACAGCTTAGTAAAACTCACCAAACCAAATTTAATTAATCATATCAAATTGTCATTAAAGACTCCTCAACATAAAGAACTATATTACATGTCCCTGCTACAACTCTTTAAACCATGGTGAAAAGAAGAAGAAATACTAGATAACTATGACTCCTATGAAGACGCTTTCAAAGCAAATGAAAGTACTATAACCGATGTAAACTTTACACAGTACAAAACAATGTTGCACAATGAACAGCAACACAAAGAAGAACTCCAGGCCCAACTAGATAAGGACACTCCTGACAGTAGTCAACCTTCAGTAACAGGAAGCCAAGAGCCACTAATAACAAATGAGGCAGAATGACGGAAGTAGAAAACACCATGTGTCAGTATGAAGATAAAGAAGACTTAACTATACTACAATCAAAACTAAACAATGAGCAACGTAGCATTTTTGAAGAAGTAACAAAAGAAATTGCAAATGGTGTACAACATGAAAACAAAGAATGTACCTGCCAAAATTACAAACCTATACTACTGTACGTCAGTGGTGAAGCTGGTTCTGGCAAAACATTCTTAATCAAAATCATCAGTAAATTCCTTCAACAATTGACAAACAACAAACTGTCCACTGTTGTCACTGCCCCCACAGGTTTAGCTGCCTACAACATAGGCGGTGTCACTTTACACCAATTACTACTCCTGCCAGTAGATCACCAAAACAAATTAGACTATTACAAACTTTCTATAGAAGCTGCAATGGAACTACGCAGAGTATTAAAACAAATGAAAATGCTACTAATAGATGAAGTGAGCATGGTTTCCAACCTAATTTTGGCTTTGATTCACCTCAGATTACAAGAAGTACTCAAAACAAACTAAGAAGATCTCGTTGGGTGAAAACACATTATTGTTTTCGGAGATCTTCTTCAATTGACACCAGTGAAAGGTGAGCCTATTTTTAAAACCTTAGGACACAAACTCTGCCGTAAAACTGTTGGCAGCATTGGAAATGTCAACCTTTGGCAACATTTCCAATACAGAGAATTAACAGAGAACGTACAGCAATCTGCAGATCTCACGTATGCCAAAATCTTAAAAAGTATTACAGTTGGTAAATTATCTCAAGAAGCACAAGCAATATTGAAAACCTGGCACATTCCTGCACTTTATGGCGATAATGCATGTGCTATGGATGTTATGGAACAATTAGCCCAAAAAAATGTCAATTGTATGGCCTTAATGCCAAGCTGTTTCAAATTCAATGAAACAATGTTAAAAAAAGAAATGCAACCAATAATTGAAATTAGCGCCACAGACAAACTTGACATACATGGTATGACAGTACCCATGTATGAACAAGCCACTACGAGACTAAATAGTTTAGAAAATTCAATCTCCAACACAGCTGGATTGGAAAAAATATTAAAACGATCCTTAAATTGCAGAGTAATGCTTAAACGTAACCTTGACGTGGATCAATGACTAGTTAATGGAGCACTGGGTACAGTTGTTGGCTTTCAAACATACCCACGTGACAACAACATTCAGTTTGTCAATATTCTCTTTGACAAACTTTCAGAAGTGACAAGGATAGGATGCTCAACAGCTCGATTCCTTCTCTTCAAAGACGTGTATGTACGCAGAGAACAATTTTCTCTAACTCTTGCATACGCAGTCAGCATTCATAAATCACAAGGTCTTACCCTAGACAAAGCATTGATAGACATTGGTAACACAGCCATTAAAGAAGGCATGGGCTACGCAGCACTATCACGCACACATACACTTGACGGTCTATTTCTAATCAACTTTGATGCAAGTAAAGTAAACCCTGATATTCCTTGCATTTTAGAATACAATAGACTTCGTTCACTATACACCCCCTATCTAAATACATATCCTGTTCCACAAAAAGAAAAATGCTCTAAAAGAAAACTAAATCAAACAGAAATGCAACAGGATGTAACTGCAAATCCTCCAAAGAGAATTAAAAAAAAACTAATACTTCATCAAGTACCACAAACAAAAAAGAAACTATTAGGGAAAGTAAACCAGGTACGTTTTCAAAAAAGGAAGACAAACTCAAAAAAAAGCACTCAGATACAGAACTACCTGGTCCATTTAAACTTTCAAATGTAATTGGTGCAAGTTGCTACGCAAATGTAGCAATGAATATGCTATTTCAATTACCACCAATTGTTGACAACATTTACTTACACAGTACAGACCAATTTTGTTTGCAAATGTTAGTACTTCATAGAAACGCAACAAACAATCCTGACAACACGTATAGTGTTTATGGAATAAGACAACAATTGGACTACTGTGTACACATATTGTTTAAATCATGGTACTTATACTGTGCTGGAAAGGTGAAATTCATTATAAACTCACAGGAAGCTCCACAAGAATTTCTAATGTACTTACTACAAGTACTGGAAAACAAAAACATACCTATAAATGAAATCTTCTAGATTTCTTACATGTGGAAACATACATGCACTCTCTGCAACAATGTGACACAAGAACAAATCCCCAATGAGCGCTTTGTGTATGTACCAATACCTAATTGTGAATCCGTTCCATTTCAGCAACTTGTACAAAATGCAAACCATGTTAGATTGTGTACTACGTGCAATTCGGATAATCGCTCCACCTTACTAATAGAAACACATAGTAAATACGTAATACTAATGCTTCTACGTTACGATGCAGATGGTACCAAAAACAACTGCAAGCTGACTGGATTCACACATGGTCAAGTATCACTTGGTAAGAAAACATTCACAACAATAGGTATAATCTACCACACAGGAGCCAGAACCAATGCAGGTCAATATACTGCATATATAAAAAAAAATGTGGATGGTTCGAATGTAATGATAGTACCATTACTCTAAAGCAGAGATTACCTGCAAATCTTACAAACGCTTATTTAATCTTCTTAAAACCAAAATGTATTAACTAAACTGTACTTAAACATTAACTAAACTTCTATTAAAAAACTATAAACTGTTACAATATACCAACAGCTATATAACTGCCCCAAGATTCTACAACAACTAAAAAGATAAATGAATACTACTAAATTATATCTAAAAATAGATAGTTAGAATACGCCTACTGGTATCTAACTGCCCCAAGATTGTACAATAACCAAAGAGATAAATTAATACCACTTAATTATAAAAAAAACTATAAACTGTTACAATATACCAACAGCTATAGAACTGCCCCAAGATTCTACAACAACTAAACAGATAAATGAATACCACTAAATTATATAAAAAAAATAGACAGTTATAATACGCCAACTGGTATCTAACTGCCCCAAAATTTTACAATATCCAAACAGATAAATCAATACCACTTCATTATAATAAAGAATAGAATGTTAGAATATGCCAACTGGTATCTAACTGCCCCAAAATTTTACAATATCCAAAGAGATAAATCAATACCACTTAATTATAAAAAAAACTATAAACAGTTAGAATATGCCAACAGGTATCTAACTTCCCCAAGACTCTACAACAACTAAACAGATGAATGAATACCACTAAATGATATCAAACAATAAACAGTTAGAATACGCCAACTGGTATCTAACTGCCCCAAAATTTTACAATATCCAAACAGATAAATCAATACCACTTCATTATAACAAAAAATAAACTGTTAGAATATGTCAACAGGTATCTAACTGCTCCAAAAATCTGCAACAAGCCAATATATAGAGCATTAGCCAGAAACAACAAGTGAACACTGAAAACAAACAAACAAATAGACTGTAGCAAAACACAGCTTGATTAATCATATGAAGCTGTCATTAAAAACTCCTCAACATAAAGAACTGAACTACGTGGTCCTACTGCAACTTATTAATCCATGGAGAAAAGAAGAAGATTGATTAGACTCCCACGTCTCCTATGAAGATGCTTTCAATGCAATTGAAAGCACCATAACAGATATAAACTTTACGCAGCATAAAAACATGTTGGACAATGAATGCCAACAGGAAAAACTTCAACCACATCCAAATGTAGACACTCCTGAGAGCAGTCAACATTCTCTGACAGGAAGCCAAGAACCACTTGGACAGCCACGCATAGCAAATGAGGCAGAATTAGCCATGACTGAAGTAGAGAACACCATGTGTCAGTATGAGCAATTTGCAGAAGACTTTGCTCTACTGAAATCCGAACTAAACAATGAGCAGCGTACTATTTTCCTAGAAATAGCTAAAGAAAGTAAACATGGTATGCAGCACAAAACTAAAACTTGTACCTTTCAACACAATTAACCTGTACTGCTGTATGTAAGTGGTCAAGGTGGTTCAGGCAAAAAATTCTTAATAAAAATCATCAGTAAATTCCTCCAACAATTAACAAACACCAAGCTTTCAGCTGTTATAACCACCCCCACAGGTTTCGCTGCCTACAACATAGGTGGTGTCACTTGACACCAATTGCTACTCCTTCCAGTAGCACACCAAAACAAATTAGACTACTACACACGTTCAACAGAAGCTGCTACGGAGCTATGCAAAGTTTTGAAACAAATGAAAATGCTTCTAATAGATGAGGTGAACATGGTCTCCAACGTAATTCTGGCTTTGATTCACCTCAGATTGAGAGAGGTCATCAAAACAGACTACGAAGAACTCTTTGGAGGAAAGCATGTTATTGTTTTCCAAGATCTCCTTCAATTAATACCAGTGGAAGGTGAACCTGTTTTTAATACCTCAGGAAACGAACTATGCCCTAAAACTCTTGGTAGGATAGGGAATGTAAATCTCTGGCAACATTTCCAATATAGAGAGATAAAAGTAAACATGTGTCAGTCTGCAAACCTCACCTACACCAATATTTAAAAAAAACATTCAGATTGGTGTACTATCTAAGGAAGCTCAGTTTATCCTAAATACCAGACACATCCATGAACTATACGGGCATAACACATGTGCTACTGATGTCATGGAACAATTAGCACACATAAATGTCAACTGTATGTCCCTAATGTCAACTCTAACAAGCTGTGCACAATTCAATGAAACAATGCTAAAAAAAGAAATGCAACCACTAGTGCAAATTTACTCCACAGACAAACTGGATGTACACAGTATGACAAAACCTATGTTTCAACAAGCCATAGCATGACTAAATCTAACACAGATTGTTCGGAGAAAATGTTAACATTGTGTATAAACTGTACAGTAATGCTAAAGCGTAACCTTGACGTGGAGCAAGGTTTAGTTAATGGAGCACTTGGTACAGTTGTTGGCTTCCAGACATACCCGTATGACAAGAGCATTCAGTTTGTCAACATCCACTTTGACAACATTTCAGAAGTTAAAAGGATATGACACTCAACAGCCTGATTCCTTCTTTTCAAAGACATGTATGTACGCAGAGAACGGTTTTCTGTGTCGCTAGCATACGCAGTCACTATTCATACATCTCAAGGCCTAACCTTAGATCAAGCATTGATTGATATTGGCATGACAGTCTTTAAAGAAGGCATGAGTTACGTTGCACGGTCACACTTATGTACACTTGAAGGACTATTTCTAGTCAGTTCTGATGCAAGCAAAGTCAACACTGACATTCCTTGCATCAAAGATTTCAGTAGACTAAAAAACACAAACTTTGTAAAAGAAAACAAATGCAATCAGAACTTATACATGATCTCCCAACAGTACCACTACATAAATTGAAATCAGCACATACTCCATCAACTACCAAACCACAGAAAAATGTAGTGAAAAGGAAAATACATACCCAACTACAGAAACAAAGAGAACTACCTCTCGAACAAATCACGTGGACTTCCATCAAATGACTCAGACACATAACTATCTGGTCTATTCACATTTTCCAATACAACTGGTGTAAATTGCTATGCAAATGTGGCAATCAATGTTCTATTCCAATTGCCACCAATTGATGAAAAATGCATTTAAACGGCTCAAACCAGTTGTGTTTACAAATGCTACTCCTTCACAGAAATGCAGCAAACAATCCTGAGAACACTTACAGTTTCTCAGGAATAAGGCAAGAATTGTGTCTACTGTGCTGGAATGGCGAGATTCACTATAAACACACAAGAAAATCCACAGGAATTTCTAATGTACTTACTACAAGTACTGAAAAGCAAAAACATACCTATAAATTAAATCTTCCAGATTTCATACCCGTGGAAACATATATGTACACTCTGCAACCATGTGATGCAGGAACCAGTCCCTAACAATTGCTTTGCCTATGTACTTATACCTAACTGTGAATCCATTCCATTTCAGCAACTCATACAAAATGCAAACCACAGCATATTATCTACTACTTGCAATTCTGATATTCGTTTCACCTTACAGATACAATCACATAGCAAATACATAATACTAATGCTTTTACGATACAATGCAGTTGGAACCAAAAAAAACTGCAAGCTTACTAGCTACACACACGGACAAGTATCACTTGGCAATAAAACCTTCACAACAGTAGCCATAATCTACCACACAGGTGCCACAACCAGTGCAGGCCACTATACTGCATACATTAAAAAGCAATGTGCATGGTTTGAATGCAATGATACTTTCATTACTCTAAAGCAGAGATTACCAGCAAATATTGCACATGCCTACTTAATATTCTTGATACCAAAATGTACTCACTAATCTACAAATTTAGAAAAACCTACGCCCCAACACCCACAAGTACATATATAATTGAAAAAAAAATTACCTTCTACTCTGTAGAACTGGAACTACTTAGCATACAGCAATTATCCAACAAATACATCAGTGTGCCTGCTATACAATTTTTCCCCCAACGAGCTAATGATTACCGTCACAAAAACAATAAGTGTAGAAAAGACACATTAATAAAGAGTATGAGAGTTTAAAACTGTCCTCAGTAACCTCTGAAACCAGCGACTACTACAATATGGCAACAACTGTCTAACAATGCCCATACCAATGCAAGAAAAAGGCAAATATTATTAAGTGCACCCATAGTGCTGCAACGGCACATCACAATATTGAAAAATGTAAATGTACGAAGAAGAATGCACAAGCTTCTAAACATACCCTGCAGAAATGAGAAACTGTGAACAGTTGGAATACGCCAACTGGTATCTAATTGCAACCATAATACTTCAAATTTACTTGCAGCATTCAAACTGCCAAACTCAACCTTCAGCAACCACAGCGCTACAACCATACCCTCAACAACGTCCAAACAATCAACAGTTAAAATACGCCAATAGGTATCTAACTCCCCCCACAATTCTGCAATATCACAGTGCAATGCCACAATACTTACAAAAAATCAGCAACAACCAAACGCAAACAGAAATACTGATAAAAAGAGGAAACAGATAAACAATTAGAATACGCCAACTGGTATCTAACTGCAACCATACTACCACCACTTCCAAAAGACAAATCATACAACATTTCAATTCCTCCTAATGCAACAGTGCACCTTAATCATTACTGCAACTAGTGCACACGTCACTTAAATGGACTGTGCAACATAACAACAAATGAATGTAGAAGTATTGTTTTTAATCCTGCATGGATTTTTTCCCCACAGACCCAATGATTATGCGAAGGAACACAATAACTGTGCACATTGCACAGTAATCTTGTTTAAAGCATAGTACTTATGAAGTACTAATTATGATGGTTCACAAAGTATACACATGTCTGCAATGCAATGAACTACAAAATGACGAAGTAGCTACGCTAACATGTTATGTTTTCTTTTATCATAGAGAATGAAACAACAATTACTCCTACATTTCCACATACCATGCACAACAACTGCATAGGCCCTCAACAATACAAAGAGTATGTATAACATTATTGGTGTCATACTTCTTTATAATCTCCAAATTGCAATCTGTACACATATTTCTGCAATCCAAATACCAGTATCACAATTTTGAATGCATAGGTGTATTATACTGTGTGCTTGCACCCGCAACCTACACTCTTGAGTGCATACCCAAGAGTCTATGGCCTCCAGCCATGCACTCAATACTCTAGACCCTGGACACAGCCACCACATCATAATACAGCCATGCATGCAAACATCTACCCACTTATCACAAACCACAAACATAACACAGCCACCTAACCCCTATCCAATTCAGTTCACATAGTATTGCAGTTCTTCCAGCCAATGGACAAACTCTTTGATTAATGGACTCTGCACCCAAGGCTCTAATAACTGCCCGCAACCAATACATCATAATACAGTAAGCTACTGAATAATCTGCCCAGTGGCCACAACCCAAACACAGAATGCATCCATATCTCGTACATAACTGTACTGTGTTCTGTAAGATTTGCCTGCTTGCATACCAGTGGCATCGTTTAGCCCATTATCTGATATTTCTCCTTATGTAGACCATTTCACTGCAATGGGTAAAAGACACATTGAACTGGACCACATGGTGCAGGACTCGGGCAAGCATATTTTAAAGTCTGCTCTACGTTTTAAAGTTTTAAACTTCTGCTTTGCTCTTTTAATATCTTTAATATCTAATGGAAACACTATTTGAAAAGCATGTCCTACTTATAATCTTTTTAAACGTTTTAAAGTCATTCCATTGGTTTGCTAGAGCGGGACCCCAAAAATATGTGCCCTGGGACCCAAAAGTGCTTAACATGGCCCTGCCACCCGCCACGTATGCTCAGCCGCCTGATACACACACAGTCTGTCCAAACATGCACCATTGATTCGTAAGACACATACATAAGGGACGTAATTCTATAATAGTTTTTTTGCTCATCAGTCTATTCATTGCACCGTGTGTAAGGTAGGATCATCTCTGCATGTAGATAATGCTAAGGTCTATGTAACTACACTACTTACATTGCAAAATACTCGATAATATCCTAACAGTGTCCAGCCGCAATGCCTTTTCGCCCCGCATTTTCTTCAGAAATCGAATCCTAACGTGTTTGCGTTTGAACAGCACAAATACTTATTGTAATTTAGCCTTGAACGTTATGCATCAATTGCTCGAAAGGACATACATTGTGTGAAATAGAAAAAAAAAAAAAGATAACTAACTATATTCAGAGCTTACATGTACCACCAAGTTAGTCTGAAAGTGTGTGATACGTTGTACAGAGTGATTTCCCGCGGAAACAATCTAACCATGAAATGTCCAGAAATTATGTAAATTATGAAATTATGTAAATTATGAAATTATGTAGAATTATGTATATTGAAGTTCACACATTTTTATTGGGATTAAAAATGAGTAGAATAGAGTGCTGTATTAAAGTATGGTAGCGTAAATGTTGTCCGTGTGCACTGTGCTCGGTTTTCAAACAGTAATCTGCACACTTCGTTAAATGACATCTCTCTGGTGTTCAAGATGAATGATTGCTATGATTGTTCTTCATTTTCTCCATGTAGTTCTCCATCCCATTTGCACCTATACCTAATTCACAGTGTTCAAATTGTTTGCAACTTATGGTCTAAACAGTACACCTTGTTTTAATTTGTCTGTTAAAGTTTGGCTGTGCTGTGCCTTTGATTAGGTTTCGAACAGTTATGAGTTATACGCTAACTTCTTATATTAAAATAAAGAACGGCTACTTAAATGTATTGTTATTTTGTTAGTTTGCAGATACATTCTACCGTACTGCCCGTGTCACAGCTCCCAAGTGCCAAAAGATGGATTCTGGAACCAACAGTGCAGGATTACCATAAGCAGAGTTTTTTCACTCACTGTTATCTGGGATGATCGATATGGCGCTATATGTGCATTTGCGTTTCTGGCAATAAGGAGCAACATGTCAGCATTCATGATGTAAGAAGCCACAGAAACAAGAACTTTCACCTATCAAAATGCAAAAAAGACTTGTGTTCTCCCAAATGGACCACCAAGGACCATCATTGAATTGTTTTGCTAATTTGGCATATGGCAAGACAAGGACACAAAAGGACAAAAAACATTGTTGGGGATCCCGCCGCTGTCCTACGGACACCCGAGTGCATGCGCTTCTGCTCCCCTGTTCCCTCCGAACACTGCACCTGTCCAGGTCTGTCCGCTGCACGTGGCATACTTTTAATTAGTTTGGGGTTCTGCCCCAGTCCAACTAACACCTAGGCACATGCGCACACCGCATCCCACCCTTTAGATCTCCTACGGACAGCCGCCCATTTGCGAACATTTGCAATGTCATCATGTGACCGCACCCACGCTGAGCATTGGTCCTTATTCACGAACACTGTGTGTGTTGATCGAAATGGAAACCATGGCTGCGGCTGCTTTCTCCTCAGCACCACCCCCACCACCACCACCTTCTGGAGGGCTTGGGGAAGGGAACAGGTGTGATGATGTAGAGGGTGAACAAGAAGAAGTGGGTGAGGTAGTGGAAGTCCCCACTAGCAGCTGCCAACATGAGTCTTGGGTGTGGAGACTCTTAACCACTGTTTGGGAGGTACCCAAGGATTGTGAGGCCAAGGTTCACTGTAATGAGTTCCACATGGTACTCAGTCGCGGCAAACCTGGGCTGTACAGCTACGGCACCACCTCCATGCAGCAACACCTGAGATTGAACCGCAAGGCAACAGTTTGGAGGGTCGTCCCCTTCGAACAGGGTAGCAGGTTGAGTTCCTCTGCAGCATCCTCCACATCTGCTCCTGTCACCACAAGGGACACTCCTGTGGGGCAGTAGATTCCTGAGCCTGCCTTACATGCCATATGCACCGCAGCTGACCCTTACCTTTCTAAGGACAATCTATTGTGTATATGCTGCGACGCGGTACTCTGCAGGGGTGAGCCATTCCAGAGTACTTTCGAGGCTATGGTCCGGGAGTACAAGGGAAAGTGCCCCCTAACTCCATGTGGCACACCCAACATCTTCCTCTCTCCACCTGTCCCTTTGTCCCTGTGGTTGGTGGCCCTTCACTAACTTTCCTTCCCTTCCCTTCCTTGTGTGTTGTGTTAAAAAACACCAAAGAATATATAAAACAACAAAAAAGGCTCTTCTCAGAGCCACCTTTCACAGTTTAAAAGTCTGCGAAGTCTGCGAAGTCCGTGAACAGCACGAACTTCCAAGGACTCTAAACAAATTTAGGGGTGGCGCCATCAAAAACATTGCATTCTTTTCTGGGAGAAAATGGTGGCTCCGAAAAGAGCCTTTTTGGTATTTTTTTGTTGTTTTTGGAATGTTTAAAGTGGCCAACACCTACTGCACAAATGCTTGATATACTTGCAAGAGAAGGGCTGCAAAGCATTTTGGATATTTCGCATAAAAAGGTGATTGCAGCATCAGTAAGATGGACACCATCTATGCGAAAAATGTAGGTGCTACGAAATGTAATCTTTTCATTGTGGAAGGAGGACATTCCAGCATCTCTCAAAAATGCACCAGCAGCCTTGTTGACATTGTGCCTTGCTTTCTCCATTTGCATGAAGAAGAGCGTAGCCACATCTGTCACTGTGCAATGCACAAAATAATTACTCAGGAGTTTGGAAACATGTATATAACTTTCCCAAGTGCCTGCTTCATTGCAAACTGCAGTGATATTTCATTAACGTGCCCTAAACTGTTCCCTCCACAATAAACATGAATAATGGCTAGATGATGGTGTGTCACCAAAGTGGCACGCACTCCATACCAGTGCACATTCACAGGATGGAATCCAAGATGTGCAGCCACTCCACAGTGCTCTGCATACACCTGCAACCAATGTATACAAGAGTCCCCCAAGATCCAGACACTCTGCCTCCTAAAACACAGAGCCATAGCCATAGCCATTTGCACTCTTCTCAGGTAACAGAGCCTTTCCCCACTCTAACTTGCACACCACACCCAGCAAACATTATTGGCCAATCCCCTGACCTCCACGGTCCCATTTCAATGCCTGCCATCCTCAAAAGTCCTGGATGTGGCACGTGCGATCCAAGAACTACTGCAGTATTCACGGATAAATCGGCCAATTCAAGGGGGTGGAGAGAAAAATGTAACCCAGTGTAGGATATGTCCTCTCTGAAAAGAGACTTTTTTAATTTTGTTTTCTTTTCTTTAGTTGCTAGGAAACAAACACCTTTTTCCTTTTTTCTTCTATTTCTTTGGGTGGGGTGCTATTCTTTTCCTCCTTACTGCTTCACATCAACTTCTGCATAGCATCCCTTAAATTACAATAAAAAAAGAGCATAACCAAGGATGGACAACGAAATGCCATCTGCAGTGAAATAGTGCATTGTAAGGGAATCAATGTTCTCATTATGGAAAACGAACATCTGAGCATGTCACAAACATACACCCATGCCTCTATTAATGAGGCACCTTCCATCATTTTGCGGGGGACTAATGACATTGGGGGTATTCCATTGTGCTCTAGGTGGTATTTTGGAGAAAAAAAACACCTTTGCAGTAGGAAAAAGCAGCATCAGTTTTCCACCAGCAACTTCAGTACAGAAACCAAACTTAGAGCACAGATGTAGGCCAAATGCTCTCCTCCACAGTGCACCACCAGAATATCAGGAGTACCAAAAGTAGCAATGTCTCTGCAAAATGCAAGCAGTCCCTGCATATTGCGGCCAGGCATACTATACCACAAAGCCTGCAGGCCTGGAAACCCAAGATCACAAAAAATGCTTCTCCACACCAGCATACATCTCAAGATCATACAAAAATTAATCTCCCACTATCCATATACTAAGTCTCCACCTCTCTCCAACACAAGCCATCTTTACTACACAACCAACACAGCAATGACAAAAAGTATTACCCTCCCTCCCTGTAAAACACAACCTGAACACCTGATTGGCGAATCCCCCACAGTCCCATTGCCATGGCAGGCATGCTGAAAAGCCCCTGATGTAGCATGGACTGTCTGTCGACTACTGCGGTGTCCATGGACCTGGTAACACATGGTCAGCCCTTCTTACCTTTGCACTTCACTCTCTACAGCAATCCCTCATTGGCTACTGTTAAACAGTCACACACCCATTCACAAATCACAGCCAAGAACTCTACATCTAACTCTGCCATCACAGTTCAACACTTTAGATGTACTGTTGAACAACCAGAGAACAGATCTCCTGTAAATCCCAAAGCACTTCCATCAAAAAGTACTGCAAAACTCTCCAAGATTTCTGCTTCCAGGTTCATCCACCTCTGCATCCATCAACACAAACTACAGGTATGCATTTATTTTGCATTTATTTTGTACAGTACATTTGCAACTCTGTCACAAATACATATGAACAGGCTGCCTGCCACTTACCCTGCATAACCTACTGAATAATTATACTCTCATTTGTCCCATCTCGTGTAATGTACGAAAACAATCCTTCAAGTATTTACAGCAATTCCTCAATCAGTATGTGAAAGCGAAAGAGAAAATGAGAATGAAAATGTTGCAAACCATGGACTCCTGGCCAGTGCTCAAATGCACAGGACTACGGGGACATTCATTAGCCTGCATTTCCGGCCCTGCTTGCAAAAGCAACTTTCACCACATAAATATGTTAGCAACACACCATTCCACTGTACAGAATCTCATCCAGAGACTGTACTATGCAGAAAGTCCTGCATTCACCTACATGGCACAGTCGAAGAACTCCTGCAAGAAATAGACCACATCCAAAGCAAATATTTTAGAAGTGAAGAGCACTTTCAAAATCCAGTAACATTAGAAAAGAGTAGCAACAACCTCACAAATGGCAACCTTCTGATACACACATACAACAAAGAAATAACAAAGTTTAAAAGCTCATCTTCTGAAGTACCAAACCAGATATGTGTGTGTTGCAGCTGAACTTTTTATACGAAGAGCACCAAGACTGTAGATATAGCATACAAATAGAAGATAATGAGGAATCCCAATGGTTCCAATTAGATCTCTACCTTGTAGCAGAAAAATAATATAACATTACTAACCACAAATATTGCAGTGCAAAGCTTGATAAGAACCAAATGCCTTGACAGGCTATCACTAATAACATGGAAATATTTCCACTTCCAAAACCACCCCATCAGCTAAATTTGTATGAGAGCATTACAATCCAAACAGTACACCCATTTCAAACTATAATACACCTTCAACTTAAAACAGCCAAATTACCTCCTTCTGAATTACTAAAAGACATTTGTTGCAAAGTAGTTTATTTACCATTGGATCTTAAAAAATAGATCAACCTTTGATTATCCTAGTGAACAGTGTACCTACAAAAAACAAAATAAAATTGGCAGCAACTAGTAGACTTAAACTAAGTGAGAGAAGTCCAACAATATGTTAAAGAGAACAATGAACACTACAAAGAAATAAACATTGAAGAAAACCTAAGAGAAACCACCAAAATAATTCAGGATTCCTCCTCAACTGGCCAATTTGAACTTGTAGATCCTATTACAGCATCCAATATGTTAGACCTGTATACAATTCACCCTCTGCACTCCAAAGACAGCATAGACAATGCACTAGAAACATATCAAATGCTGCAAGCCAAAGGATCTCAAATCAGCATATGGGAAAAAGTGTAGAGGCAAAAAACCTTCCTCTCCTCTTTCCTACTGGGAAAGGGTGAAGGTATGATGAAAGAGGCACAAAAATAACAGCATCAGAATACCCCTCTTTACAAATGTATTCTGAAGACCCCAGATTCAGACAAAACGCTGAATACATATTGTACCTCCTGTTTGAAAGTGAAGTAGCAACTCTATGTTGGAGTTGCACACACATTGAAAACAGGTTCCAATTGTTTAAATATGTCTGCTACACAACTACTTCAAAAGGTTCAAGACAAAGATGTAGTTTTGCAGTCAAGTATTACAAATCTCTTGGCAAACATCCATGGTACAAAAGAATACTGTTCCGACGGCATGCAGATGTATGGTGTATGCTACGGAACCTTGGCCCACCCACATGTTTTGTCACTTTATCTTGTGCTGAGTATGCATGGGAAGACTTGCATGACTTCCTGCGCATAGCAAACACAAACAATGGAGGGATAGACATGAAAACACCAGGAGAACTCTGCTCTCTTGCCCATGTAAGTGTGTCAAGGTACGTCCATCACCGCTTTATTGCATGCTGCACTTCATCTGTAATAAAACAATTCCGCCCCTCAGAGAAGTGCAACACTTCTTTTGGAGAAGAGAATATCAATACAGGGGAGCACCACACATCCAGATGCTTTTGATAATAGATGCTCCTAAATTTGATTAGGACAGGGATGCCATTGTTTTGCAGTTCATTCACAAATATGTCACTTGCAAAATCCCTTCTGGAAGTGCACATAGTGAGCGACACATTTTGTGGTTTCAAAGGCATAAATGTGGCAAGTATTGTCGATGCAGATATAAAAAGCAAAGGCAAATACTACATTAAATGCTGCTTTGGTTTCCCAAGACCAGTTTCAGGAAAAGTACAGGACAAGTAAAAAGCTTCATGTCTTCTGTTAGACACAGTGTGAAAGGCAAATCACCTAAGAACACATTCTTCATTAAAAGAAGCGAAGCATCAAAGTATATCAATGATTACAAAGCAACCATTGCTCTCTTGTGGAATGCAAACATAGATGTGCTGTACATTGCAGACAATTCCACTGCTGGTGCACGATATGTCATAGCCTACTCAACCGAAGCTGAGAAAACAGAGAACAAAGACCTCTGGGATGACATACCATCAGACAAAACACTTTCACAAAAATTGTTCAGCTGTGGCATAAAAATGCTCTTCCAAAGAGAATGCGGTTGCTACAAATCTGCAGACTGTTTAACAGGCACAGCCATATATGGCAAATCTGAAAACGTATTTTGGCTAAGACCTGGTCCTGCTACATACAGAAAATGAGTGCTCAAATCATACCAAGACATAGAAAGAAATTGCCAAAAATGATCCCAATAGCCAGGACATTTTGAAAAACAATTTATTGGACACATTCTACCCAAACAGGAGTACTGCTTTGGAAACCATTTGTCTGTACCACATTACCCAACATTTCTTGCACAAGAATATTATTCAACCAGATGAAACAAAAAGGTAAATACTTAGTCAAAGTTTGGGAAGGCAGCCTGGTTACAATTACCAAACCCAGCCTGATTAATCATATGAAGCTATCATTTAAAACTCCTCAACATAGAGAACTGTACTACCCATCCCTACTCCAACTTTTTAAACTATGGAGCAAAGAAGAAGACTTATTGGACAACCATGACTCCTATGAAGATGCTTTCAATGCAAGTGAAAGCAGTATAACAGATATGAATTTCAAACAGAACAAAAACATGTTGGACAATGAACACCAACAAGAGGAAGACGTTCAAGCACAACTAAATGAAGACACTCCAGAGAGCAGTCAACCTTCTCTTACAGGAAGTCAAGAACCACTTAGAAAGACACTTATAGTAAATGAAGCAGAATTAGCCATGAAGTAGAAAACACAATGTGTCAGTCTGAGGAATCTGAAGAAAACATTGCTCTACTGAAATCACAACTCAATGAAGAACAACGTAGCATTTTTTCTGGAAGTAACAAAAGAAATTGAACATGGTTTACAGCACAAAACTAAAACTTATAGCTGTCAAAATTATAAACCTGTACTCCTATATGTAAGTGGCGAGGCAGGTTCAGGAAAAACATTCTTAATACAAATCATCAGCAAGTTCCTCCAAAAATTAACAAACACCAATATTTCAGCTGCTGTAAGAGCTCCCACAGGTCTAGCTGCTACTCCTTCCAGTAGAACACCAAAACAATGTATAGTTCTACAAACTTTCATCAGAAGCTGCTATGGAGCTATGCAGAATTCTGAAACAAATTAAAATGCCCCTAATGAATGAGGTGAGCATGGTCTCCATCCTAATGTTGGCTTTGATTCACCTCATATTGCAAGATGTCCTTAAAACAAACCATGAAGAACTCTTTGGAGGAAAACATGTTATTGTTTTTTCTGAGATATTCTTCAATTACCACCAGTGAAAGGTAAACCCATTTTTAAAACTTTAGGACACAAACTGTGCCATAACAGACTTAGCAGTGTAGGACATGTAAACCTCTGACAACATTTCCAATACAGAAAACTAACTGAAAGCATGCATCAGTCTGCAGACCTCACCTATGCTAACATTTTGAAAAGCTTTTGGATTGATGTCCTTTCTAAGGATGCACTGTCTATCTTACATAGTAGACACATCCATGAGCTATACGGGCATAACACATCTGCTACTGATGTCATGGAACAATTAGCACACAAAAATGTGAAATGTATGTCTGGAATGCCAACCCTAGCAAGCTGTGCACAATTCAATGACACAATGTTAAAAAATGGAATGCAACCAACAGTGCTAATTAACTCCACTGACAAACTGGAAGTGCACGGTATGATACTGTCTATGTGTCAACAAGCCACAGCACAACTAAATATCTTAGAAAACTCTATCTCCAACACAGCTGGTTTGGGGAAAATATTAACATTATGTTTGAACTGTAGATCAATGCTAAAAAGTAAACTTGACGTGGAGTAAGGTTTTGTTAATGGAACACTTGGTACAGACATAGCCACGAGACAACAACATTCAGTTTGTCAACATTCACTTTGACAAACTGTCAGAAGTTAAAAGGATAGCACGCTCAACTGCCCGATTCCTTCTTTATAAAGACTATGTATGAAGTGAACAGTTTTCTCTGCCTCTTGCATATGCAGTCACTATTCATAAATCGCAAGGTCTAACCCTAGATCAGGCATTGATTGACATTGGCAGTAACGTCTTTAAAGAAGGCATGAATTACGTAGCACTGTCACAGCTACATGGACATGAAGGACTATTTCTAGTCAATGTTGATGCAAACTAAGTCAAAGGTGACATTCCTTGCATCGTAGAAGACAACAAACTATGTGCACTCTACACACCCCATTTCATAAAGGAGAACTTGTTAAAAGAAACTTAATGCATACCGAAGAGATCTCCCAACAGTAGCACCAAAGAAATTGAAAACATATGCTACTCCATCAAATAGCACAACCACAAAACGATGTAGTGAAAATGCAAATGCACACCCAACAACACAACCAAAGAGAAGTATGTCTTCTAGCACATGACTCAGACACAGAACTGTCAGGCCCATTGAAATGTTCCAACACAACTGGTGTAATTTGCTATGCAGATGTAGCAATCAATATCCTGTTGCACTTGCCACCAATTGTTGAAAACATTTACTTGAACAGTGCATACCAGTTGTGTTTGCAAATGGTTCTCCTGCACAGAAATGCAACAAACAATCCTGACAACACTTACAGTGTCTCAGGGATAAGGCAGGAACTGGACTACTGTGCCGGAATGGTGAGATTTACAATAAACACACAAGAAGTTCCACAAGAATTTTGAATGTACTTACTACGAGTGCTCGAAAGTAAAGACATACCTATAATGAAATCTTGCAGTTTTCATATATGTGGAAACATACATGCACTCTCTGCAGCAATGTGGTGCAGGAGCAAGTCCCTAATGAGCACTTTGTGTATGTATCTGTACCCAATTGTGAATCTATTCCATTTCAGCAGCTGCTGCAAAATGCAAATCAAGGCATATTATGCACTATTTGCAGGTCCGACAATCGTTCAACCTTACACATAAACTCACATAGTCAATACATCATGGTAATACTTTTAAGATACATTGCAGATGATACCAAAACAACTGCAAGCTTACTGGCTTCACACACGGGCAAGTATGGCTTGGCAAGAAAACCTTCACAACAGTAGGCATAATCTACCATACGGGTGCCACAACCAGTGCAAGTCACTATATTGAATATTTTAAAAAGAAATGTGGGTGGGTTGAATGA
This sequence comes from Ambystoma mexicanum, assembly GCF_040938575.1. Classification (NCBI taxonomy): domain Eukaryota; kingdom Metazoa; phylum Chordata; class Amphibia; order Caudata; family Ambystomatidae; genus Ambystoma; species Ambystoma mexicanum. The sequence continues at coordinate 835,094,063 of NC_090935.1, read as the reverse complement.
AATGATATTTCGATTACTCTGAAGCAGAGATTATCACCAAATCTAGCAAATACCTACTTAATATTTCTGAAACCAAAATGTACCCACTGAGCTATAAAAATAACATATTCTACTACCCGATGGCCACCAACAGGTATGTAACTGCAATGGAAAAATACCCTTCTACCCTGTAAAACTGTAAGAGTTTAGGATACACCAACTGACCCGTGAGTAAATCAGTACCGCTGCTGTACAGTTTTTTCCCCAATGACCGAATGATTATACACACAGGAACAATGACTGTGGGAAACACACACTAAAATTGTTTCAACCATGAGTTTGAGGGTCTACAAACTGTCCTCAATAACCTGTGACACTATCAACTGTTACAATAAGCCAATTTCTCTCTAACTGTGCCCATACCACAGCAATGAATATGGCAACTGCCATCTAACTGCACCCATAATACTACAATGTCACTTGGCAATAGTGGAAAACTTAAATCTGCCAACCTGAATAAAGGTGCTTCAAAACATACCCTGCAAAACTGTGAAACTGTGAAGGGTTAGAATACGCCAACTGGTATCTAACTGCAACCATAATACTGCAATATTACTTCCCATTACTACAAAAGTTAAAATCCACCTGCAAAAATGAAAGTTCTTCTGAAGATGCCCTTTAATGCTCATAAAGTGTTAACAGGCAGAATACACAAACTGGTATCTCAGTACACCCACAGTACTCCAATGTTACTTCCAGCAGTCAAACTGCTAACATCCACCTTCACACATGAAACTGCTTCAAAAGATACCCTCAAGAACTGTGAAACTATCAACAGTTAGAATACGCCAACATGTATCTAACTGCCCGCACAATACTGCAATATTAGTTGTCAATAGTACAGTACTTAGAAAACACTAACAGCAATCAAACTGCATAACCGATAACTGTTAAAAAATGGAAATGGATAAACAGTTAGAATACCCCAACTGGTATTTAACTGCAACCATACCACCACCACTTTTGAAAAGCGAAACACATACACCATTTCAATTCCTCCTACTGCAACAGTGCTTGTAACAGCAGAACCAAATATATGTGCACCTTAAACATTCCTGTAAGTACTGCACACTTCAATGAAACATAGTGTGCCACGTAACATCAAATAAATGTACTTGTTTCTTTTTTTTTTATCCTGCACGGATTCTTTTCCCTCAGACCCAATGATTATGCAACCAAACACATGAACTGAGCACATTGCACAGTACACTTGTTTGAAGCATAGTACTTGTAATGTATTTATTATGAGGGTTCACAAAGTACATGGATGTCTGAAATTGTGTACAATACATTATGAAGTATCTTCACTAACATGTTATGTTTTATTTTTAATCACAGACAATGAAACACAGATTTCTCCTGCATTTCCACATGCAACAAAGAAAATGTGTGCCTGCAGTGGCACAATATTGAACTGTGCTATTTCCACTTCAATTGTATTCTGTCACTGTGTTTCAAAAGGTATACAGTGCCTCAACAATACGTACAGTGAGTATATTATTGATGTCGTGCTTCTTTGTAATGGACAAATTGCATTTCTATACACATGTCTCTGCAATGCTGATGCCAGTGTCCATATTCTTGGGTGCATGGCCGTATTATGCTGTGGTGGTTGTGGCCAGCCCCTAGACTCTTGGGTGCATGGCCTACAGCCTCCGCCTCCAACCTCCGGCCATGTACCCAAGATTCTAGGGGCTGGCTACAACCACCACAGCATAATATGACCATGCATCCAAGAATCCGTCCAGTGGCAACATCCGACACACATAATCCAGGCACCCAAGGCCCTGTCCAATTCTGTATACATACTATTACGCTTCTTGCAACCAATGGGCAAACTCTCATGCACCCAAAAGTCTAGGAGCAGGCCACAGGCATTACAGCATAATACATCCATACACCTATGATTCTAGCCAGTACCCACAACTCACACACATAAGCCAGCAGCCAGAGGGCCTGTCCACTTCTGTACACATACTACTACAGTTCTTGAAACCGGTGGACAGACTCTCATGCACTAAAAAGCCTAGGAACAGGCCACAACGATCACAGCATAATACACCCATGCACCAAAGAATCTGGCCAGTGACCACAACCCACACACATAAACCAGCGCTCTGAGGCCCTGTCCACTTCTGTACACATACTATTACACTACTTGCAGCCAGTGCGCAAACTCTTGGGTGCATGGCCTCCAGCCATGCATCCAAGAGTCTAGTGGCTGGCCACAACCACCACAGGCCCTGTCCAATTCTGTACACGGATTATTGCACTATTTGCAACCAGTGGCCAGACTCTTGGTAGTGTCTGGCCATGCAGCCAAGAGTCTAGTGGCTGGCCACAGCATAACAAAGCCATGCGCCCAAGAATTTGTCCAGTGGCCACAACCCACACAGAAACGCCAGCTGCCCGAGGCCATGTCCACTGCTGTACACAAATTACAAAAAATCCCACTAACCAGCTTCCTTCCCCTACCGTGCTGAGTGAGCCAACTTAGATGTATGTGTACGTAATTTTTTGCATTCTTAAACCTAAACAAAGAGCACTTCACCACTTAATTATCGAAAAATACACATATTTTAATATTTATCACACCATATTGACAATTCCAATATACACAATTAAAAATATTCCAAACACATATTCAACAATAAGTCGTGTGTACATCTTTCTTCATTACAAATAAAAGCATAGAAATATATGCTTAGAAAAACCCCACTCTTATTTCAGCCCTTCCTAATTTCTCTGGGCAAAGCGGACTGTGCCAACACTTTTATAAAAATGTGTTTCTAGGACCAGCATGGAAATATATATTGGCACAGTCCGCTTTGCCCAGAGAAATTAGGAAGGGCTGAAATAAGAGTGGGGTCCTTTTCATAAAAGAGAACACACCCCCAGTAAGGCATAGAAAAGGTTTTTCTAAGCATATATTTCTATGCTTTTATTTGTAATGAAGAAAGATGTACACACAACGACTTATTGTTGAATATGTGTTTGGAATATTTTTAATTGTGTATATTGGAATTGTCAATATGGTGTGATAAATATTAAAATATGTGTATTTTTCGATAATTAAGTGGTGAAGTGCCCTTTGTTTAGGTTTAAGAATGCAAAAAATTACGTACACATACATCTAAGTTGGCTCACTCAGCACGGTAAGGGAAGGAAGCTGGTTAGTGGGATTTTTTGTAATTGGTGTTTCATTATCCTCACCCACTCAGCCCCTAAAAAGAGGATAGGTACAGCTCAAGCAATATTCGACACTGCTGTACACATACATGAGAGTTCTTGTAACCAGTGGGCAGATTCTTGGGTGCATGGCCTACAGCCCACTTTTTTGACATTTTTGGTGCTATTAACGCTGGCACAATTACCACCGGTGGTAATAGCACCCCAACGGTGTGCAGTCATAAAATCGAATAAATAATGTCGAATTACACACATTTTTAATTTTTTATTTTTTTATTTATATAATTTTTTTGGGTTCCGCATGTAAAAAAAAGGTAACTAAAAAAAATAACGTAATCAAAAAGAAATGTGACTTTTTTTTGTTTAATTTTTTTTCTCGATTTTATGACTTTCGACATTATTGTTTTTTATTTTGTTTTTTATGACTATAAACCCACCCCAACCCCATTCAGTCGAATGAACCCAATGGGGAATGGGAAATTACTGCTGCACCGCTACTCATGATTCACAATAGCGCCAGACCAAGTAACTGTAACACTATTTGTGCTGGCGGTATCCCAGCAGTATTACTGTCTGGATACCACGAGACTCCTGATGAGGCCTCTTTTGTGGTGTTTTCTACATACAACGGGTCAATGTCTCTCTTCTGTAATTGATTGTAGAGAATCTCAACATGGGGCATAATGTTGTGGAACAGGAACAGAAAGAAAAGAAACTCTGTGTCTTCCAGTAATCTCAAACACCCTTGTGACTCGCCCATCATGACTGAGACAGGGTTCTCCCGGGCTTGAATTGTATTCATGCATTCAATAATATCTTCCCTGTACTGGTATACCATCCCAATTGTCTGAATATGAAAGTTACATTGAGTTGGAGCCCCCCTCGGAAGTCTTCTACAAACAATTTCTCAGAGCACTACACCCCTTTTTGCGGAACGAGAAATAAGTTTGATATTGCAGCCAATACAGCAAAGGCAATTTTGCATTTGTTAATTTTCTATGCTGATTGCACCATGACAATATTCAACTGGTGTGCGTAGCAATGCACATAATTTGCATTCAGGTACACGTCCACAACTTTTTTTTAACCCCACCAGAAGAGCCACACATACCAGTGGCACCATGGTAACTTAGCACAATTAGTTTTGATCTGTTTTGAGGGTCTGGAAGTACAAGGTTTACTTGATGACGTAAAGCTGTAGAAATACAGTCAGCTGTGGAATAGGTTAAATGAAGAAAATAAAATAGTTCAACTACCTTGTCATTCTCATCCAGATACAAAAAGACTAGCACTGACTGAGTCTCAGTAGAAACATCAGTTCTGCCATCTGCTTCGATGGCCACAAATGTAGTGTATTCTATCATGATGCATTCTCTCGTTACATCCAGCATGCAACCCAGAAGCTCATTCTGGATAGTTTTGGAGGTGTTTTTAAATACAGTTGCCATTTTTAAATGAACAACCATTGCACTATCTAGGATTTAATTAAAATCCACTAACCCTCTAAATACTCCTGGGCTTAATGAACCCTCAGTTTCATCATGGCCTCATAATATCAATTCAAAGGCACAACACAACCGTGCACAGTAGATTTATTTTGATAAACTGAATCTGTTTTGTGTCCACTTCCTCAATATGCTTCCTTATGCTTCTGTGATAGCCTTCGTCTAAATGCTATGTTTATACTTCCAAGAATGTCAAATTTAAGGAGTTGTCCAAGTGGAATTTGCAGTCTATGTTTTTTATTTTTTATTTTGTCTGATAGATGTTTTAAATCAGTAACTCTTCATTTTGTCCATGCCGCCTCACCACTGAATAGCAAGCTGGGAAAGAAGAATGATGCATTTTTAGAAATGTGCTATATGTAAAATAGGTCATATTCTCATACCAGGTCAACGAAAACGTGTGTGTATACTATTTAACCCAATCTTTTAAAGCTTATTCAATATTGCTACTGACTGAATGGGTCCAAACCGTTTCACTTCCTGTTTCTCTTGAGCTCCTAAAACCAAGAATGGCTTTAATAATAGCTGGTCAACTGTATTCATTTTGCTGGGCAGTAAACGAAGCCTGCCATTTGGCACAATCACTCTTGTGGTAGTGCTGGCTGGATATATCTGATGATTTCATTTGATATGGAATTTGTAGAGCGCAGACATACACACGAGGGGAGCCTGGTGCTAAAGAACAAGACTGGGAGACAGCATGTACCAAACATCAGAACTGGTAAGTTGTAAGAGATGTTCTACAAAGAAGATTGTCCTCAATAGCCGAAGAGAAGAAGGAAGGGAATTCCACAGTTTGGAGGCCGCAATAGAAAATGCACAGCCCCCAATCTGAATGTATCGAGCTTGAGGAACAATGACTAAGCTCAGCTGCGATGATTGTAGTGTATGAACAGGGGCATATAGAAACATTTCAGTTGAAGATACCTTGCTCACCTGCCATAGTATGCTCGGTGGACCAAGCAGACAGATCTAAACGAAATTTGCTTGTTAATCAGGATCCAGTTAAGGGACCGAGGAATGGAAGCAACATGGCAGTAATGGTGAGCAGAGGTGGCCGCCCTAGCAGCTGAGTTTTGGAGGACCTGAAGTTAATAAATCAAGTAAGCCGGTTGCTCCAAATACAGGGCGTTACAGTAATCCAGAGCAGACAGCACGAAGGTTGCAACCGAAGGACCTTCCTCTAGATTTTTATCTGTAGGTGACCCTGTTGACATACCGCCCCAATTTGCCTATTAGCGGAGAGAGTGGCTGATATCTTGATGCCCAAGTCTTTAACCATAGTAACAGGGACAGGAAAGGACTCAAGAGAAGTGGGCCAACACAGAGGGGTCCAAAGGGTAGTGCTAGACGGAGGGCTTATCACCAACACCTCAGTTTTTCTACCATTCAGCATAAGCCAATTCCCACTCATCCAATCCCCCGCAGCTGCCAGACATGCCCTAACGCGAGATATTGTTTCCTCAGAGGAGAGATTAAGTCGCACAATGATTTGAGTGTCATTGGTTAGGAAAAACACAGGAAGCAGTGGGAGGACATGAGTTGGCTGAATGTAGATGTTAAACAAAATAGGTGAGATGGCAGACCCTTGAGGGACACCACAAGTGAGAGGGGCAGGGGCACATCAAAAAGAAGGGAAGGAAAGAGACTGAGTCCAGTCAGAGATAAATGAACTGTACCAGTTCAAAACAGTTCCAGCGATGCCTGCCGAGACGAGGCACTTCAACAGGACTGAATGGTTGACCGTATCAAAGGCGGTGGGGAGATCAAGTAAAATGAGAGCTCCCATGCTGCCCTGATCCTGGAGGCATCTGAGGTTCTCCACAACAGCGACAAGCGCTCCCTCGGTCCTGTGCCCAGGACGAAAGACAGATTGAGAGACATCAAAAAAGAAGAGCTTTCCAAAAAACAGCTAAGGCACGGGACCACCAAGGATTTAAGAAGTTTAGCCAAAAAAGGAAGAAGCAAAATGGGATGGAAATTAGCTAAGATAGAGGGATCCAACAAAGGATTTTTCATGAGAGGAATGACCAAGGCGTGTTTAAGACTAGCAGGAATAGGGCCTGTGCTGAATGGATGATTAATGGCCTGAGTGACAAAAGGCATGATGGAAGGCATAATCTCCTTCAGCACATGAAGAGGGATTGCAGGGGGAAACAGAATTAAGCTTGGACGTAGCTGTCATAATGTCCTGGTCAGAGAAAGTGGGAAAGGAGGACCACTGATCACCCAGCTCCGGCTCAGGAGAAGTACCCGGGGCTTCATCAGCTGCACACCAGAGGAACCTATCTGTTTCCAAATAATGTCAACTTTATCCACAAAAAATAAAGCAAGAAAATCACACAGGGCCTGGGACCGTACCACAGCCACCGGAGGAATCGAAGAAAGTGAGTGTACAATACTGTACAGCTCTCTTGGCTGATTAAGAGAGTCTGCAATTCATGAAGAAAAATAAGTACATTTAGCTTTACAAACAGCCATGAAGTATATAGAAGAGGCCTGCCACAGCAAAAGCTCGATCTTAAGTTTGAAGTCGCCCAGTACCCAAAGGTTAGAGAAACGAAGCTGCAGATCAGAAACCAACTCTGTAAACAATTCAGGGAACTTGGAATCAATACCAGGAGGGTGTTAGAAAAGGAAGATGTGAACTGTGACAGTGGGAGAGAAACCAAGACGAACCAAAATGCCTTCCATTTTTCAGGGTAATTCATAGAATTTCGCACAAAAGTGGTGCATGCGGCTGGTGCACAGTGTGCGCGTGCGAATGTCTGCGCCAGCCGCGTGCGCTAAAATCGATTTCCGTGTACAGCGTATTCATGGATTTTAGCCTCCAAAACCAGCCGTGGCGCAGAGTGGCGCAGCGACCCTGCAGCAGCGCCAGTTACGCCCCCAAGAACGCCCTCGCGCAAGGAAAAGCCATCAAAATTCCCAATTCAGCGCAAAGGGCTGTGCTAACCGTGGACCAGTATACAGGGCTGCCAAACAGCAAACGCCAAGTGGGGAACGTGTATTACTGGGGTGCGCGTGAAGTTTCACACATTAAAGGGCCTGTGTGATTGGGGTACGTGTATTACTGGGGTTCGCGGGAAGTTTCACACGCGATTTCAGCAGGGTACGTGTATTATGGGGTTCGCAGGAACTTTCACACGCGAAAGGGCCTGTGCGAGTGGGGTACGTGTATTACGGGGATGCGCGAGAAGTTTCACACGCGATTGGCCTGGGTACGTGTATTTCAGGGGTGCGTGGGAAGTTTCACACGCAATTGGCCTGGGTACGTGTATTTCAGGGGTGCGCGGGAAGTTTCACATGCGATTGGGCTGGGTACGTGTATTTCAGGTGTGCGCGGGAAGTTTCACATGCGATTGGCCTGGGTACGTGTATTTCAGGGGTGCGCGGGAAGTTTCACACGCGATTGGCCTGGGTATGTGTATTTCAGGGTTGCGCAGGAAGTTTCACACGCGATTGGCCTGGGTATGTGTATTTCGGAGGTGCGTGGGAAGTTTCACACGCAATTGGCCTGGGTACGTGTATTTCAGGGGTGCGCGGGAAGTTTCACACGCGATTGGGCTGGGTACGTGTATTTCATGGGTGCGCAGGAAGTTTCACACGCGATTGGCCTGGGTACGTGTATTTCAGGGGTGCGCGGGAAGTTTCACACGCGATTGGCCTGGGTATGTGTATTTCAGGGGTGCGCGGGAAGTTTCACACGCGATTGGCCTGGGTATGTGTATTTCGGGGGTGCGCGGGAAGTTGCACACGCGATTGGGCTGGGTATGTGTATTTCAGGGGTGCGCGGGAAGTGTCACACACGATTGGCCTGGGTACGTGTATTTCAGGGGTGCACGGGAAGTTTCACACACGATTTGCCTGGGTACGTGTATTTCAGGGGTGCGCGGGAAGTTTCACACGCGATTGGGCTGGGTACATGTATTTCAGGGGTGCGTGGGAAGTTTCACACGCGATTGGCCTGGGTACGTGTATTTCAGGGGTGCGCGGGAAGTTTCACACGCGATTGGGCTGGGTACGTGTATTTCAGGGGTGCATGGGAAGTTTCACACGCGATTGGAGTAGGGTACGTGTATTACTGGGCTGCGCATGAAGTTTCACACACGATTTTACTGTCAGAGCGGGGAACGTGTATTTTGGGGGTGTGCGGGGAGTCCTACACGTGAATTGGCAGGGTGGGTCCTCCCAGGTGTCTCCTCTACCCCCTCCACGGCCCCTGCAGGCACCCCACACCACAGGGGACTACCCTGCACCCGTGGTCATGTCCCACAGGCAGCCCATCCACCATGGGCATGCCCCCCAGCCAAGCCACATGCAACGTTGCAATATAATCACCAACCATGTCTCCCAGCACCCCCACCCCCCAGCAGTGAGGGGCACCTGCCAGCAGGCCCCCACTCATGTCCCCCTGCACTCCCACCCCCCAGCAGTCAGGGGCACCTGCCAGCAGGCCCCCACACATGTCCCCCAGCACCCCCACCCCCCAGCAGTGCAGGCCACCTGCCAGCAGGCCCCCACACATGTCCCCCAGCACCTCCACCCCCAGCAGTCAGGGGCACCTGCCAGCAGGCCACCACCCATGTCCCCCAGCACCCCCACCCCCAGCAGTGCAGGGCACCTGCCAGCAGGCCCCCACACATGTCCCCCAGCACCCCCACCCCACAGCAGTCAGGGGCACCTGCCAGCAGGCCCCCACACATGTTCCCCAGCACCCACACCCCCAGCAGTGCAGGGCACCTGCCAGCAGGCCCCCACTCATGTCCCACTCATGACCCCCTGCACCCCCACCCCCCAGCAGTGCAGGGCACCTGCCAGCAGTCCCCCACTCATGAACCCCTGCACCCCAAGCCCCCAGCAGTGCAGGGCACCTGCTAGCAGGCCCCCACTCATGTCCCACTCATGGCCCCCTGCACCCCCATCCCCCAGCAGTGCAGGGCACCTGCCAGCAGGCCCCCACTCATGAACCCCTGCACCCCCACCCCCCAGCACTGCAGCGGTACCTGCCAGCAGGCCCCCACACATGTCCCCCAGCACCCCCATCCCACAGCAGTGCAGGACACCTGCCAGCAGGCCACCACACATGTCCCCCAGCACCCACACCCCCAGCAGTGCAGGGCACCTGCCAGCAGGCCCCCACACATGTCCCCCAGCACCCCCACCCCCCAGCAGTGCAGGGCACCTGCCAGCAGGCCCTCACACATGTCCCCCAGCACCCCCACCCCCCAGCAGTTAGGGACACCTGCCAGCAGGCCCCACACATGTCCCCCAGTACCCCCAGCAGTGCAGGGCACCTGCCAGCAGGCCCCCACGCATGTCCCACTCATGACCCCCTGCACCCCCACCCCCCAGCAGTGCAGGGCACCTGCCAGCAGGCCCCCACTCATGACCCCCTTCACCCCCACCCCCCAGCAGTGCAGGGCACCGGCCAGCAGGCCCCCACTCATGTCCCACTCATGACCCCATGCACCCCCACCCCCAGCTCTGCAGGGCACCTGCCAGCAGGCATACACTCAAGTCCCACTCATGACCCCCTGCACCCCCACCCCCTAGCAGTGCAGGGCACTGGCCAGCAGGCCCCCACTCATGACCCCCTGCACCCCCACCCCCCAGCAGTGCAGGGCACCTGCCAGCAGGCCCCCACACATGTCCCCCAGCACCCCCACCCCACAGCAGTCAGGGGCACCTGCCAGCAGGCCCCCACACATGTTCCCCAGCACCCACACCCCCAGCAGTGCAGGGCACCTGCCAGCAGGCCCCCACTCATGTCCCACTCATGACCCCCTGCACCCCCACCCCCCAGCAGTGCAGGGCACCTGCCAGCAGGCCCCCACTCATGAACCCCTGCACCCCAAGCCCCCAGCAGTGCAGGCCACCTGCCAGCAGGCCCCCACACATGTCCCCCAGCACCTCCACCCCCAGCAGTCAGGGGCACCTGCCAGCAGGCCACCACCCATGTCCCCCAGCACCCCCACCCCCAGCAGTGCAGGGCACCTGCCAGCAGGCCCCCACACATGTCCCCCAGCACCCCCACCCCACAGCAGTCAGGGGCACCTGCCAGCAGGCCCCCAAACATGTTCCCCAGCACCCACACCCCCAGCAGTGCAGGGCACCTGCCAGCAGGCCCCCACTCATGTCCCACTCATGACCCCCTGCACCCCCACCCCCCAGCAGTGCAGGGCACCTGCCAGCAGGCCCCCACTCATGAACCCCTGCACCCCAAGCCCCCAGCAGTGCAGGGCACCTGCCAGCAGGCCCCCACTCATGAACCCCTGCACCCCCACCCCCCAGCACTGCAGCGGTACCTGCCAGCAGGCCCCCACACATGTCCCCCAGCACCCCCATCCCACAGCAGTGCAGGACACCTGCCAGCAGGCCACCACACATGTCCCCCAGCACCCACACCCCCAGCAGTGCAGGGCACCTGCCAGCAGGCCCCCACACATGTCCCCCAGCACCCCCACCCCCCAGCAGTGCAGGGCACCTGCCAGCAGGCCCTCACACATGTCCCCCAGCACCCCCACCCCCCAGCAGTTAGGGACACCTGCCAGCAGGCCCCACACATGTCCCCCAGTACCCCCAGCAGTGCAGGGCACCTGCCAGCAGGCCCCCACGCATGTCCCACTCATGACCCCCTGCACCCCCACCCCCCAGCAGTGCAGGGCACCTGCCAGCAGGCCCCCACTCATGACCCCCTTCACCCCCACCCCCCAGCAGTGCAGGGCACCGGCCAGCAGGCCCCCACTCATGTCCCACTCATGACCCCATGCACCCCCACCCCCAGCTCTGCAGGGCACCTGCCAGCAGGCATACACTCAAGTCCCACTCATGACCCCCTGCACCCCCACCCCCTAGCAGTGCAGGGCACTGGCCAGCAGGCCCCCACTCATGACCCCCTGCACCCCCACCCCCCAGCAGTGCAGGGCACCTGCCAGCAGGCCCCCACTCATGACCCCCTGCACCCCCACACCCCAGCAGTGCAGGGCACCTGCCAGCAGGCCCCCACGCATGTCCCACTCATGACCCCCTGCACCCCCACCCCCCAGCAGTGCAAGGCACCTGCCAGCAGGCCCCCACTCATGACCCCCTTCACCCCCACCCCCAGCTCTGCAGGGCACCTGCCAGCAGGCCCACACTCAAGTCCCACTCATGACCCCCTGCACCCCCACCCCCCAGCAGTGCAGGGCACCTGCCAGCAGGCCCCCACTCATGACCCCTGCACCCCCACCCCCCAGCAGTGCAGGGCACCTGCCAGCAGGCCCCCACTCATGTCCTACTCATGACCCCCTGCACCCCCACCCCCCAGCAGTGCAGACGCACCTGCCAGCAGGCCCCCACACATGTCCCCCAGCACACCCACCCCCCAGCAGTCAGGGGCACCTGCCAGCAGGCCCCCACACATGTCCCCCAGAACCCCCCCAGCAGTGCAGGGCACCTGCCAGCAGGCCCCCACACATGTCCCCCAGCACCCCCACCAGTCAGGGGCACCTGCCAGCAGGCCACCACACATGTTCCCCAGCACCCCCACCCCCAGCAGTGCAGGGCACCTGCCAGCAGGCCCCCACACATGTCCCCAGCACCCACACTCCCCAGCAGTCAGGGGCACCTGCCAGCAGGCCCCCACACATGTCCCCCAGCACCCACACCCCCAGCAGTGCAGGGCACCTGCTAGCAGGCCCCCACTCATGTCCCACTCATGACCCCCTGCACCCCCACCCCCCAGCAGTGCAGGGCACCTGCCAGCAGGCCCCCACTCATGACCCCCTGCACTCCCAACCATCAGCAGTGCAGGGTACCTGCCAGCAGGCCCACACGCATGTCCCACTCATGACCCCCTGCACCCCCACCCCCCAGCACTGCAGCGGCACCTGCCAGCAGGCCCCCACACATGTCCCCCAGCACCCCACCCCACAGCAGTGCAGGGTACCTGCCAGCAGGCCACCACACAAGTCCCCCAGCACCCCCACCCGCAGCAGTCAGGGGCACCTGCCAGCAAGCCCCCACACATGTCCCCCAGCACCCCCACCCCCCAGCAGTGCAGGGCACCTGCCAGCAGGCCCCCACACATGTCCCCCAGCACCCCCACCCCCCAGCAGTTAGGGGCACCTGCCAGCATGCCCCCACACATGTCCCCCAGCAGTTCAGGGCACCTGCCAGCAGGCCCCCACTCATGAACCCCTGCACCCCCACCCCCCCAGCAGTGCAGGGCAACTGCCAGCAGGCCCTCACTCATGTCCCACTCATGACCCCCTGCACCCCCACCCCCCAGCAGTCAGGGGCACCTGCCAGCAGGCCCCCACACATGTCCCCCAGAACACCCCCAGCTGTGCAGGGCACCTGTCAGCAGGCCCCCACGCATGTCCCCCAGCACCCCCACCCCCAAGCAGTCAGGGGCACCTGCCAGCAGGCCCCCACACATGTCCCCCAGCACCCCCACCGCCCAGCAGTGCAGGGCACCTGCCAACAGGCCCCCACAAAGGTTCCACAGCACCCCCATCCCCCAGCAGTCAGGGTCGCCTGCCAGCAGGCCCCCACACATGTCCCCCAGCACCCCCACCCCCCAGCAGTGCAGGGCACCTGCCAGCAGGCCCCCACTGATGTCCCACTCATGACCCCCTGCACCCCCACCCCCCACCAGTGCAGGGCACCTGCCAGCAGGCCTGCACTCATGTCCCCCTGCACCCCCACCCTCCAGTAGTGCAGGGCACCTGCCAGCAGGCCCCCACTCATGACCCCCTGCACCCCCACCCCCCAGCAGTGCAGGGCACCTGCCAGCAGGCCCCCACTCATGTCCCACTCATGACCCCCGCACTCCAACCCCCAGCAGTGCAGGGCACCTGCCAGCAGTCCCCCACTCATGACCCCCTGCACCCCCACCCCCCAGCAGTGCAGGGCACCTGTAGCAGGCCCCCACTCATGTCCCACTCATGACCCCCTGCACCCCCACTCCCAGCAGTGCAGGGCACCTGCCAGCAGGCCCCCACTCATGTCCCACTCTTGACCCCCTGCACCCCCACTCCCAGCAGTGCAGGGCACCTGCCAGCAGCCCCCCACTCATGACCCCCTGCACCCCCACCCCCCAGCAGTGCAGGCACCTGTAGCAGGCCCCCACTCATGTCCCACTCATGACCCCCTGCACCTCCACCCCCCAGCAGTGCAGGGCACCTGCCACCAGGCCCCCACTCATGACCCCCTGCACCCCTACCCCCCAGCAGTGCAGGGCACCTGCCAGCAGGCCCCCACTCATGTGCCACTCATGGCCTCCTGCACCTCCACCCCCCAGCAGTGCAGGGCACCTGCCAGCAGGCCCCCACACATGTCCCCCAGCACCCCCACCGCCCAGCAGTGCAGGGCACCTGCCAACAGGCCCCCACAAAGGTTCCACAGCACCCCCAACCTCCAGCAGTCAGGGTCGCCTGCCAGCAGGCCCCCACACATGTCCCCCAGCACCCCCACCCCCCAGCAGTGCAGGGCACCTGCCAGCAGGCCCCCACTCATGTCCCACTCATGACCCCCTGCACCCCCACCCCCCACCAGTGCAGGGCACCTGCCAGCAGGCCTGCACTCATGACCCCCTGCACCCCCACCTTCCAGCAGTGCAGGGCACCTGCCAGCAGGCCCCCACTCATGTCCCACTCATGACCCCCTGCACCCCCACCCCCCAGCAGTGCAGGGCACCTGCCAGCAGGCCCCCACTCATGTCCCACTCATGACCCCCGCACTCCAACCCCCAGCAGTGCAGGGCACCTGCCAGCAGTCCCCCACTCATGACCCCCTGACCCCCACCCCCCAGCAGTGCAGGGCACCTGTAGCAGGCCCCCACTCATGTCCCACTCATGGCCCCCTGCACCTCCACCCCCCAGCAGTGCAGGGCACCTGCCGCCAGGCCCCCACTCATGACCCCCTGCTCCCCTACCCCCCAGCAGTGCAGGGCACCTGCCAGCAGGCCCCCACTCATGTGCCGCTCATGGCATCCTGCACCTTCACCCCCTAGCAGTGCAGGGCACCTGCCAGCAGGCCCCCACTCATGACCCCCTACCCCCCAGCAGTGCAGGGCACCTGCCAGCAGGCCCCCACTCATGTGCCGCTCATGGCCTCCTGCACCTCCACCCCCCAGCAGTGCAGAGCACCTGCCAGCAGGCCCCCACTCATGACCCCCTGCACCCCCACCCCCCAGCAGTGCTGGGCACCTGCCAGCAGTCTCCCACTCATGTCCCACTCATGACCCCCTGCACCCCCCCAACATTGACAGGCACCTGCCAGCAGGCCCCGGCACATGTCCCCCTGCCAACACGTCATCACAATCCAGATCCCTGGCTCTTATGGCCACACAAATTCCACCCCACACACCCCAGTCCAAACACCCAACCAAGCTTTACATCCACTCCAAATTGAAATCATCATTACATGATAGATCACAAATAAGCAGTATGCGCATGAGTACAAGTCTGTCAGACCCACACAATGGCAACACATGACTGAGAAAACCCACATTGTGACATGCATGAAACCAATGAGAGAAGACCACACATTGAAGTAAGAAACAAAAATGTATTCAAGTCAAAATGAAGGGAATGAAATAATGCCAATAATAATCAAAATGCAGCATGTCCCAAAAAATGATAAATAAAAAAAATGAGAATCCAAATTAATCCAAATGAAAATGTGTCCAAAGTCACCGTCCAACAAAGCAAATCCAAAGGGAAAGAAAAGCGTAATATCCATTGCTCCATGGTGAAGAAAAATTAAGATGAAGGAGAAAAATCCACTGTAAAACTATGTACAAATAGCAAATCCAGGGTCCATGAGCCCAACGACATAAATGAAACCTACAATGAAACCTACCCAATTAATAACTATATACAAAAATGTGGGCATAGTCCATGCGCCCCAAATGAAAGAAAAAAGAAATGAAACTTAACACTAATGAACTATATACAATGACGGCGGGCAAGTCCAACGGCTCACTTGTTGATGTCATTGGCCAGGGCATCATCGAACTCCTGTTCAATGTCTTGGAGGCGGGCCTGTTCTCTGGCCCTGAGGTCTCGCAGGGATAACGCCATGTCCACCTCCAACTCCCTGTAAATTCCCTCGAGGCACTCAGCCCGCCTCAGCGCCCTGCGCATGGAGATCTCCGCCCTGGCCATTGTGAGCCGTGCCTCCTCCACCTGCCGCCGCTCCGCACCTATCTGCTGGCCCAACCGCTGCCACACAGAAGACACTCCCATTCCAGGGTCCTCCAGCCCTCCGGCCGATGCCTGCCCCTCTAGTGTAGATGGCCCCGAGCCATGATGCCTCCCACGTTAAGCCTGCCGCTGCCTCCGAAGCAACTGCCTCTGTCAGCACGACAGCACCCAGGCTGATGGAATCCACTGACGCCGTTGTGCACATGCCCTGCTCGATGATGCCCGGCACATCCTCCATCTGCTGGGGTCCAGTTGCTGTGGTGTCCACCCCTGCTGGACCTCCGACTCCCGACTCTGTCAGGGATGGGATCCCCACTGAGCTGGCTGCGTTGGTCAGGGCAGGTCCACAGGGGGCCCTGGGGGCATCTGGGCCGGAAGACGGCATGGAGAACGACTGGCGCATAGTCTCCACAGAGGAGGAGAGGGCCGCCAGAGTGTCCGACACATGTACAAAACCCGGACCATGGACACTCCCAACTGGGCCACGTTGGCACACTGCTCTTCGTGATGACGTGCGTGCTCCACCCGGGAAGCACGCACATCATCACGAATGTCACGCGTGCGCAATGTGACACCAATCAGGACCTTCTCCATACGGCCAGGGGTCCCTTCGTCCGCAGGTAGAGGAGTGTCAGATGACATGGACATCCCCCCTACCTGTGGACGGGCCTGGGATGGGGCATCCCTGCTGGTGCATGGTGGTGCAGTCACAGGGTCAGGGACAGCAACATGCACAGGCCCCTCCACGGAGACCTGTGCTGCCTCCTGCCCTGCCCCTGGACTGCACCACTTGCACCAGTGGTACTACCCCCACCAAGCCCCACGTGCGGCTCAGTAGCAGCCTCCTCCTCCTCTGTGGAAACCACCAACCTGGATGGCTCCACACCGTCTTCCGCCGTTGCAAGCCCCTTTGGGGGCTCACCCACCCCTTCCGCTGCAGCCGTAGTGGCAGACGCAGCACCAGTCCCCTCACTCCCGGACGATGGCAAAATCTGGGAGGGTGACTGGGCCTTGCGTCGCCGGCCGGTGGGGGCATTCCCGCCGCTTTGCTCCACAGCGCTGTCTCCGCCCTCTTCATCACTTGCCGCTGTGTAGAGGGAGACATAGAACACACGCATCAGGGTACTGTACAATGGTCCCCTAGACAGGAAGTAATAGCAGATGAGTGGCACTGTCAAACATCACTTCCATCATGTCCCTCCACAACACATGGGTCAGTGCAGGCAAAACATATGCAGTAACAGGCATGGCGCATGCTATGAACATCAGCATAAATGTCCAAGGGACTCTTGAAACATACAATGCTGGTTTGAAACTCACATGCATCATGGTTCATGCCTTTCACATGCACACACTTCACCGTAGTTTCATCCATCTGGCCTTGTACACCCCAGACACAGTGGATACAAGGATGAGTAGGCTGCATCAGAGAATCTGAACATTGTCACAGACATGTGTCATGCACCCATGGCATTTACAAGTCACAGACACACAAGTCAGACACACAGACATGGACACCATACATGTCCATGACAGCAGCACCCATCTCTCACACCCCATCCATGTCCAATAACCGAGACAGACATGCATTAATGTGTGCATTCCCCATGCTGCTCCGCATGTTGCATTGTAACACATGCACCAACGATGTGGTTCACACATTACTGGTCTCACATGCATGACCATGATGTCCCTGCACACACCCATACGTACATGGCCTATGTCGCATGTACAGGCAAGTATCAGACAACCAGCACCCTGCAACATGCCCAGTCTCACACAGCAATGCTTGGCCACTTACCGCTCAACTCGGACAGGTCTTCCTCCGAAGGATCTGGGCGTGGAGTGCTGGGCCTACGCGTTCCAGGACCCTCATCTGGATGGTACTCATGCTGCCCCGGCCCCCTTCCATGAGGCGCTGGGCCTTGTTGAGGGTCCTGGACCTCAAGTCCTCCCAGCTCTTCTTGACTTGCTTGATGTTGCGGGTTGCCACCCCCTCCGCGTTGATGGCAACCACAAAGTCGTCCCAGATCCTATCCCGTCCTTCCTTGTTGGCGCGTGATGTTCCGAAGAGGTCATAATACTGCCCCAGGACATGCTCCACCAGGACACCAACTTCCTTCTGACTGAAGCTGGTGGCCCTCTGCCCCTCTGGCTGGGGGTCGCCAGTGGTCTCAGATGGTGTTTGCCTCGACATGGCGACCCCTGAGGCAGGCGTGGGTGGGCAACTGGGTCCTGGGGCTGGGCTGTGGAGCGATGCGATCCCAGTCTGGAGTCTTCAGTTCCAGCAGGGGTGGACACAGCAACTGGACCCCTGCAGATGGCTTATGTGCAGGCACCAAATAGCAGGCCACGTGGGCAGCAGGCAGTCAGGCAGCAGCAGATGGCAGGCGGGAGCGTACTCGGGGCTCTGGGGGGAAGGAAAATGGCCTTCAGGGCCGGAGCGTGGTCTTCCGTGTGTTTTTGCGTGGCCAGCTTGATACAGAGTGATTCGGCACGTGAAAATCTTGCATGTCAGCATGTAATTCGAGGAAAGGACCTTAGCGCGTAAGCACGTCAGCGCACGCACGCGATTCCATTGGACCAAAGGCCCTTAGAGTGTAGACGCGTAAGTTACATTACGCGTGCAGGCGTTTCCCACATAGCACGTGATGACAGAGAACACGTGGAAAAGCTGCACGTCCGAGTGTCATCGCGTGGATGAAAGTGCCCGCGTACACGCGTCCCTGACGTGTACGTGTGGGCCAGTTTAAAAGCTGCATGTAGGACACCATTTCCTTGTACGTGCTTTTCGTGGAGAGCGAGTGTGTGAAATCTGTACTTCTTATCGGTTCACATGCTATTACTTCACAGCGTTTCTAGTTCGTACTCCCTGTTACCTCTGACAGCTCTTTTCTGATTTTTTGTTGGGCCAGTTTCCTCAAACAGAGTTCACTTCTCCTTTTGTCCTGTCTCCTCAGACAGCGTACAAATCTTCTTTTGGCGGGGATGTTACCAACGCGCACACGTGCATATTTTTCACGTTCTTTTTCCAGGCAGACGGTGAGTTCTGCATGTACTTAGCAACTGTGCTTGCCCCGTGTGTCGCGTTTCCCTTCAGAGGTCATTGTAGGCTGCGTGTATTACGCATACGCTTATTTTTGTGTTTCTGGGTGCCATAGCGTAGTGCAAGTTCATTTTTTCACTCACGTGGTCTACGAGGGGTTGCATGCATGTTTATGTTTGATTTTGGGCTGCCTGTGCGTTGCGTGACCCGTCATCTTCCCCCAGGGGTCACAGACAGCCTTGTTAGAGCACTAGGGTACAAATTCCATCTGGTATCCTACCCCTATGACCCCCAATTGACCAGGACAATAGTTTACTGCAACTCCCATACGCACAACATCAGTGCCATGCTGGGAGGCGACCAAGCGGTAAGGGAGGCAAAGGTGGCCGACCCTCAAAAGGTGGGCATGGAGGACGCAGTAGGGGATGTGGCTGGGATTTGAAGGGTGCCCCTATGCCCCCATGTGTGGAGGAACAATCAGGGACACCCATGCCCCCCCCATGGTTGAGGGAAACGTGGCTGACACCATCCAAGCTCAGCCCCTGTTGGGCCAGCCCATTGTGGCACCTGACCTGACACAGGATGACTCCCTGGCTGACTTCCACGTCAGCAAGTCTAGGCCACGTGTGGCGGTGCAAGTTGTTGTCACCAATCCACATGGATCTGGGGCAGCTATGTCATCTGCTGCCCCAAGTATGCAGGGTGGGGAGGGTGCAGGGGCAGCTGCAGCTCCATTCGCCCCAGCTCTGTCTCTCCCAGCCAGGACAGTGTCAGTCCCAGTCCGTCAAACTGACGTTCCCGCTGCCGACATTACCCTGCAACCAATGCCTGCATCAAGACCTATGGTCATTGTGCATTCCCAGACTCCTACTACCCAGTCCACCGGTGATTCTGCCCCTACTGACCAGAGCGGCGTAAGCCACTCTGGCTCTGCTCCACCATTAAAGACGAGGAAAAAGGGTGCTCTGGTATGACAGGCTGAGACCCCTCCGTACCTCAAGGAGTACACACTCCGGTACCTCAAGGAAGCCTTGCTTCAATGATCCGGAACTTGATGCACTTGTGCGCTATGTGTCGGCACATAGCCACGAAATGTTGGTGACTGCAGGGTGCAAGACCACACCTGGTCAACATAAGGCACACTCGCAGACCATCGCCGACCGCATAAGTGCCCTTGGATTTGTGAGGCGCTCAGCTGATGATTGCTACAAGCGGTGGAATGACCTGAAACGCAGAGCAAAGAACAAGCTGGCCTCAAATCATGCCGCTACTCTGGTGACTGGCGGTGGGTCTCCACAAGAGGACAACAAACTCACTGAACATGAGTCTGTTGCTGGCACCTTCATCACAGAGGAACAGATCCAAGGTGTGGGAGGACAACCTGATTATGAAGCATTGTCCGGTGAGTGCCCATGCATGTGTGTGTAATGCATGTGTATGTTGTTTGGGTGACGGGTTCTGATTGAGTGCCAGGTGAGGGTGTGTGTGCCTGAGTGGTATGGGTCACCCATGTGCTTCATCCAAAACATTCAGCGGCCTTGGATTTGGGTGTGACAGTATCCCTTCTGCCCACATTAGTAATTTGGCTCAACATTACGGCAGTTGCCCTTGAAGTGGCATCTTGCAACAACATTGTTTGTATTTTTCAGTGTTCGTTCAGGCTAGTTGTTTCAATTCTCTCACTTTGGCTACGCATTCCTCAGCCCTATTGTCACATTTGTGACATGCTTCTGTCATTGAAGAACCCCACATTGGACCACATGTGTTACCTTGTTAGATGAATGATTTGACCATTCAGGCTAATTGAGTATTGGCCTGATCACAGGAATTTTTGGGGCCTGTTTGAATGTGGAACATGATTGTTGTTTCCTGTCATGTTGAAGTGACAAGCCATTGATGTGTACATCGGCCTGCAATCACTGTATTTTTGTACACTGGATGTGTTGCAGTGTGTGGCACATGCCTATTTTGTCACACTATGTAGCATTTTTCATCTCATCATGTCCATCTCACATGGATGGCTGACAGTATTCATTCACTGACATATGAATGTACTTGTGGAATGTACCATGGCTATGGTACATGCCATCTGTGTGATGGCATGTGCCATGTATGTGTATTGAACATGCCACTCACAGGCCAATGTGTGATGGCAGTGCTACCCAGCTTGCAGCAAATGTGTCGCTCTGCCATGTAGGTGTCATCAGTGTCTGCCTTTTGGGTCCCCTTCAAACTCAGTGGCAGTGCATGCATGGGAGGGTTATAGTCATGTGGGACATGTGTAAATCGTGTAAATCATGTACTGGTTATGTAGCTTGTCAGGCCTATTTGTGTGCTATGGTGCTAATGCCTGTTTCCATTTTTTGTCTTTCATGTTTTTGCAGGGGATGACACACTTGATGCTGTTGAGGTTGAGGAGATGGTGCAGACCCAGGAGGAATCTCAGGCACAACCGGGCACCAGTGGGGGACGTGGTGTGGTGGTGGGTGAGAACCCAATCTTGCTGCAGAACATTCTATCTAGGGGTGCTTCTGGGTCACCTCCTCAGACCTCTATTCAGGTGCTGATGCGGATGATGAGACCTATGTGCCGTCGCAGGTAAGTGTTTTTGGCAGGTATTCTGTTCTGTCCAACACACCTGTACCAGGGGTAGAACCCTCTATGGGGATGTCAGTGTTGGTAAGTCCGCCTTTGGCGGTTACGATGCAGGGTCACACTCCACAACATCTAATCCTGTTCCTGGGCCAGCAGATCAGAGGGGGGAATGCAGTCCTGCAGCCTCAGGCAGTGCCGGCACAGCAAGGCGCAGATCGCCTTGCCCCAAACAGGTGTGGTGCCCGCTGACGCGGTGGCCGTACGCCACCAGGCAATACTGCATGGGAACAATCCATTTACGGTATGGCAACCCAACAGGCAGCATCAGTTGAGATGATGGCTCAAGCAATGTAGAGGGTGGGCACTTCCATTGTCCCCCCGGAATGGCAGATGGAGCTACTACAGCAGGCAACAGACTCCATTTGCCAATCACACAGGGAGGACATGTTGGCGTCCAACAGGGACAAACGGGCGGCACTGGAGACTCTACGCCAATCGATATCAATAGAGTCCCAGGGCCACAGGGAAGCCCTGAGGGTAGAACTCCATCACCTCAGGGAGACTCTTGTTGACCTTGAGGCTTCCACTAACTTGAGGACAGAACAGCAGCTGGAGCGGCTCACACGTTCGCTCTCAGCTGAGATGCAGGCAACTCGGGAGGAGATCCATGCATCACGTCAGGTGCTGCATGGGGATCTCCGCACTATAATCCTCCAAAACGAGACCTTCCACATCTGCATGCTTGCTGCCATGGAGGACCATACCAAGGCTTTGCGTGGGCTGCCTCCCATTGCACCACCACCTCCTGTGGCAGCACCACCTCCTGTGGCAGCAGCAGAGGGTGATGATAGCGACAGCAGCAGTTCTCCCACATTGGCATAGCCGTGCAGGCCATGAGACCATGGAGGTGTTTTTTTTCCCAACATCCACACAGGCGGGTGTTGGTGCGCACCCTGTCCTCAGACCTCCTGGGTGGCTTCCCCCCCCTGCCTGGCCCCCACATGGCCATTTTTGATTTTTGATTTTTTTTTTCTTTTTTTTTGCAGTGTGTTGCCTTGTGTGGCTCCCGTAGGCATCCACTGTATTCCGGCTGGGCACATGCAGGCTTGTCCTGAGTTTGGGTTAGATGCTTGAGTTTGTGAGACACACACACCTCCTGGTTCCCATTTCCATGGGCTTGCAAAGGGTGTGCCCAAGTGACATTGATTTACACGTGACGTAGGACTCCCATGAGCTGTGTGGGCAGTCTGTAGTCAATACTGTGTATACATTCCTAGTGGATATTGTTGTTGAATTGTACACTGCATTGTGTATTGCTATGTGCTTGTGCATCCATGTCTTTCGCCTAATTTGCAGGTTAAATCCTCATGTCTTCACAAGGCCGTCTACTTTGGAGATGGAGTTCATGTTGTAAGCAGTGCACTTGGACATTTGCGTGGCAGCAGCACTGTACAGTTGGAAGTGGCCGATGTGCTGGCATGATCAGGTTGTAAGACTACCACTACTTTAACTTAGTACTGTCATGTTTATGCTATGTTTGAGGTTGTGTAGCTGCATTGTATTGTTGGTAAGTATTTGGTCATGTGTTTCGTTAGTTCTACATTACTGGGAGCATATTGTGTGTGGGCAGTTTCCATTGAGGACACTGTACTTTGACACTTGTGTGATGTTTTGGGGATTGCTTTGTTTGCTCTCACATAGCATGACATGCCATGGTGTGTTGGGTGGCGGTGCTGGGGAGGGGTTGGGTGACATGGCACTGTTGTCATGTTGTATTTTGCAAGGGGGTAATATTTTTTGCAGCTTTGAAGTGTGTCTTTTGATGACACAGCATTGGTGGTGTTTGTGTAGGTAGGGCACACAATGTAACACTTCCAGGTGACCAATCTCAGCCTTGTATGGTTGTGACAGTTGACTGTCCCTTATGTCATCATCATTGATTGTCAGCTGGCATGTGCCAGGGCTGTGTGCACTCCACAGGGGTGTGATTTTAGGGGAAGTAATTATCCACCAGCTGTGTACGGGCTGCCTCACCCCGTGCCCTTTCCCCTCCCATGCGCAGCGGGCATGCTTGTGGTTGGGGATGTGGGGGCACCACCATGTCCACGGGCAGGCCCCGGCGTGTTGCAACGTTGTGCAGGACACATGCTGCCACTATGATCCTGCACACTACTGGGGGAGCGTATAACAGCTGCCTGCCAGAACGGTCAAGGGATCGAAAGCGTGACTTGAGCACTCCGAATGTGCACTCAACTATGCCCCGGGTTGCAATGTGGGCTGTGTTGTATCTTACCTCAGGTGGCGTCGTGGGGTTCCGAATTGGCGTCATCATGTGGGTGCTCAGAGGGTAGGCACTGTCCCCTGGGGAGGAGGTGATGGGTATCATAAGTGGGGTTGTGACATTGCTCAGTATCTGACATGCATGCATGTGCTGTGGCATTTATACTCACCGAGCAGCCATGTATCGCCATTCCGCCCAGCTTCTAGGTCCCGGTTTAGGGTTGACATTCTGTAAATAAAACTGTCGTGGGTGGACCCTGGATAGTTGGCATATATTGAGGTGATGATTCCCTTGGCATCACATACTACCTGGACGTTGATGGAATGCTAGTGCTTGCGGTTTCTGTAGATGTGCTCTGATGCCCTGGGGGGACGTAGAGCCACATGGGTGCAGTCAATGGCACCTAGCACTTTGGGGAAGTGTGCCACCATGTAAAAATCCTGGACGACAGCCTGCCTTTCTGCAGGTGTTCTGGGCAGGTATATGTGCCTGCGGACTGATGGGCGTGCAGTCATGATGGCCAAGACCTGGTGTAGGCAGCGTGACTGCGTGGCCTGTGACACCCCCCCACTAAAGCAGAGTTCCGTTGAAATGATCCAGTGGCCAAAAAGTGCAGTACATTGAGGACCTTCTGCAGGGGGCTGAGTGCTTGCTAGCACAGGGTGGGTGATGTGAGGTCATCCTCCCACTCACTCACCAGGTCGAGTATTATGTGAGGTGGAAACCTGTACCTCCCATACACCTGGTCATCAGACATCCCAACAAGGCTGGTTCTGGGTGTAAAAATTCTGGGCCTGACTATCCTCCTCCTCCTCCTGTGGTATCCCACAACCACTGCTGCTAGGAACGGTATATTCATCCTGGCATCTGTGCTTGTTTGTTGTTTGCGTGCACTTTTATGCTGCGTGGGTCCACGTACGCCTGCTGCCTGCTGGCGTACGTGTTTCCGGATTAGCGCGTCTTTTTTTGCGCACGCGTTAGCCCCGTTCGATTCCATGAATATGTGTTTTGAACGTGCGTGTGGGCGTTCTGCGCACTTGCCTCCTGTACTTCCCCCGTGACGCCCACATTTTCACGAGTTGTTCCCCATTCCGCATGTCACGCCCCCAGTTCCTCCTACTTTTGTTGTGTGCGCCGTGCTATGTGTGATTTCGCTGTGCGCTTAGCGCATGCTGTTTGGAGACGTGTGCGCCAGCGTGCGCCACGCAGAATTTTGGCACACATCCTGGAATTTACGCGTGAATAGACTTCCATGAATCGCTGTGTGCGGGTTTCACTGCGATTCGCACGCTTTCGCAAAATTTCAGCGCACATTAATTCCATGAATCGGCTCGTATATATTATGATCTAACGTGAGGTGAATGACAAGGAATTTGGACTTGGAAATAATAACAACTCCCCCACCACGGTAACGGGATACCCGATCCAGGCGAATAATGTTAAACCCCAGCAGGAGGAGCTGAACCAAAGTAGGATCTGAGGAGACCCCTAGCCAGGTCTCTGTTACACACAATACATCCGGGGCATAGTCGCATATAAGCTTGTGACATTCAGGACAATGTGCTGTTAATGAGCATGCATTAAATAGTCTACACTTAAGGTGAGGAATGGCCATGCCAGAGGTCAGGGAAATAAGAGGGGTTACACCTCACAGAAAACCAACAGGAAATTGTGTGGAGACGGGGGCCGCCTGCAGTAATGCCTGTCTAAAAATGCTACATTGATCAGAGATAAGAAGATCCGACTAAGAGTTGTGTCCCTGACAGCTTCACTCACAGACGAGCACAGATGAGCATGCCTTAAGCGCGACTTTGGCATGCTGCAGGTGCACACGTTGTGCATATCTGCGGTCCGTTCACTCCCCCCTGCCACATATATGCAGAAAGTCACGAGGGAGAGTGAAGTGGCGGCAGAAATGAAAAATACACTTCCTGTTAAATGTTAAGGACGTGCGAGCAGCAGTGTTAAAAGAAAATACAATACGTTCTTACTAAAATTACAGCAAATAATAGAGCACCAATTTAAAACAGAACACACATTCAGTCAGCTCTAGCAACCTCACCAGTAAGCCTTAACCGTTCGCTCGCCACGGCACATAGGTGCAGAAAGTCATGAGGGGGAGTGACGTGGCGGAATAGAAATGAAAAGCACACTTCTGCATCTGTAAATAAGTCAAATAAAAGTTAGCCTTTGACAGGGCAGATGCTCCAGTGACAAATGCAATGTTTATACTTATCCAACCACAGACAAGGGCCCTCATTACGACCCTGGCGGAAATCGAAAAACGATGGCGGAAATGCAATACCGCCATCGAGTAGCGCTCGGTGCGATTATGACCCGTCACCGTAAAGTACGATGCCATTAGCGACACCGTAGTGAACGCCAACGCTAACTGCACCAAGTACGCGCACGCGCGCCATGCCAAACCGTAATTACCACCATGGCGCAACGATACGCGAATTCTGACCCTAGCGGACATGTACCTAACGCCATCAAGCATGGCGGAAAGTACCATTCCGCCATGGTGAGAAGTACGGCATCGCGAATCAACCGTAAACGGCCCTACTGAGTGCCTGTACACCACTCCCTGGCCACATTGCACAACTCCTCGTAGGTGCAATGAAGTCACACAATGCAACCAGTGAAATGTACAAGTCACCCATGCATGCCAACGAACAAATGAATCCAGGGGCTCCAAGTGCCTTGTGAGTGGGCATCCATATTTGCCATGGCACCATTGCCGCACTGATGCAGCACAGGCATGTGAAGGTTCAAGTACAGCAACATGAGCAGAAAAATGAGACAAACAAAAACAGGCCCCCCCATCGACTGACACCAGTGTAAGGCAACATTCAAAGCAGTATCCTGAGTGAGACTGCACCAGCCCTGTACTCCTGCCAGTAAACAAACCAACCATCAGCATAAGCATGTACCACACAAGTTGGCAGAGTGACAGAGCAGCCAGGCTCATCTCAAGAGGGGCCAATGGGAGCTGCAGGGCACAGATGGCACGAATACAGAAGCTATTCCAATGGACATGACCTCAGTCTCCCTCCAAGAAACGCACGCAAACACAGGCACCTGTGACCAGCCATAGTCTGATAATCACATCATTCCACCAATCCACCTGGCTGACCGGCATCTGTTACACAAAAGCTAATCCCCCGCCCCTGAGCATGACATCATTAAAACAGTCATAATGGCAGGCCCCATCCCTGACCTTACTGGGCTTCGTAGGCAAACGCGGCCAGTACAGTACCACGCAACTATACTCAGAAGCCGGAACCCAATGCAGATCTCCTCACAATACACCGCTCCACAAATAGGAATATGCTACATTACTTGCAAAGAATAACGCTACACGGTTTATATCAGAATAGAAATTTAATGCACCACAAAATCACCAAGCCCATACAGCCATTAGGTCATGAACTCCAAAATACATTTCAGTATTGTGGGCTGCATCCGCAATAAATGACCAGCTTCTGCTTGTGTGACGCCCTGTTCCTTCATGGTACACAGGGGCTACATTCACGTTCAAAAAGGCAACATGGAAGCGCCTAGAACCGCAGGGCCGTCCCATTAGGTAGGCACTAGTCCAGCTGAAAGGTCGAAATGTTGCTCCTAGCCACTAGTACTGCGTAAGGGCATGTGGCCCATTGGCGATCGTCCCATAAGATCGTAATGGTGCTCCACTGGTTAACTCGAAGCAGCAGGTGTCGGGAGTAAAAGCCATCTGCAGGAGTGGCATACAGATGGCAGCGGCAAAAGGGGAGGAGATACCTGTCACCCAAATGAAATGAAAAAGAATAGTATGGCCATCAGAACTTGATTTGTATTACTCACTTCAATGATCACACTAAATCTACAGCCATATGCATGCTAGCCCACTCAAAAGGATTATTCCCACCCAAAAATCACTTGCGAATCACAACTATGAAAATCGAGGTGAAAACACTATTACAAACGAGTGTTTGTGTGCATGCGTCTGTTAAGACAGAATCCATTAGATGGGATTAGTAACGTGCATAGACACAAGTGTTTGAAGGCGCGTCGAGACAGGGAGGGTTCAACAAGGGCAGAAAGACGATGGTCCCACTATGGCAGCTCTTCATCACATAGCGCAGGGGAGGTGGATAGAATCCAAAAAGCCCTGTACATGGCAAACTCTCCATCAAATCATCTGTCCATGCATCCATACATCATTCCCTCATCCCGGTATGAAAACGCCTGATTATTTACTCACATAACATGTGAAATTTCCATTGAGTCTGTGCGTAATGCAGTCTGCAAAATCCACTGTGCTTCAGGCCGGAATTCCAGTGTTGTGAAGTAACCTGTATTTGGGAACGTCCGGCCTTATCGTCCACTACGCTATTGCGCATCCCATACTATTCATATCAATCATAGCATTCTCGCCATGGCCCCTGTCCCAAGGACATTAAACAATAGAACGTTATATTTGCAGTCAGACCTGTGGGCGTCTCCTCGCCGCTAGCTGAAAACCGAAAACGCTGTCCTTCGAATTCCTCATTTGCAACATCACGTCGAAAAGGCATCTGTGACCGCTTGAAATCACAAATCCATCCATGTAGTGCGGCAATGTGTGAAAATGCAAACTGGCTTCACTCACAAATGGGACGCCCCGGCCGTCGGTGAACCGCGGTACAGTGCTGCATGAGGGTCCACCGTTAATCGAGTACTACATTCCACTGACCCTTCACAAGTTTGTTCGCGACTGCAAAGATAGTATGTGAAGCAATGGGACCATAGCAGAATGAACATATGAACCAATATCTCACTGCCATCGGGATGAAATACATGATTGTAATGGCAAGATGCCATGCGTCGAATTGCAGCGTTGTGTGCGGGACGTGCTCGCCCAAAGGGGATTGCAGCTTGCACAGGTGGAATGAATCACCACAGGTGGAGGCAATACAGCTTGAAAACACATAAATTGCACACCCAACCCCCTCCCACAACCACACCCACTCCAAAATGCTACCGGCAGGACTAGCGATGTTGGCCCTGGGGGACCTGATAGCACTGCAAGTACTCCAACTTCAAGAAGAAGACGAACACCAACTACTACAACAACCGGCCGCACAGAGGAGACGCAGGAGGAGGAGGAGGGCAAGGCAGGGCCAGCAAGGCCCGCCAGCACAGCCACTACCACCACGCAGGCAGCCCGCAATCCCACGCCTCCGAGCACATCCGTTCAACCTCACGGATGAGCAGATCCACACCCTCTACCGTTTGGACCGGGACACCATAACCGCCATTGTGGACATGACACAGGCTGACCTTGTCAGCATGATAGATAGCCCAACCGCCATCCCACCCCTACTGAAGGTGGTGTCTGTACTCCACTTCCTGCCCACAGGCACCTACCAGCACACAGTCGGACAGTTGCATGGCATTTCACAGCCAGTGTTCTCACGGACACTATTGCAAGTGCTCGATGCCCTCCTGAAGCACGCAGACGACTACATCTCTCTACCACGCTCGGAGCAGGATATTACGAACACAAAAGTGGGATTCCATGCACTTGACGGCATACCGGGTTGCATTGGTGCCATTGACTGCACCCATGTGGAACTGGTCGTCCCACATGCCATGGAGGCACAGTACCGCAACCGAAAACAATTTCATTCTCTTAATGTACAAATGGTGTGTGACTCCAACAGGATCATTACACATTGTTGTGCCCGATTTCCTGGATCAACCCATGATTCTATGGTCTTGAGGAACTCTACAATACCACGCTACATGGAGCGACACGCAGGGAACAGATCCTGGCTACTCGGTGAGTCTCATTTCATGCATGATAATGTGGGGTATGTGATGCGGCAATGACCTGGCAGGAAGGGGGGGGGTGCGTACGTAGCAATGTCATTCCACAAACATCCTTTATTGTCCACATACAGGTGATGCCGGGTATCCACTGAAGAGATGGCTCCTTACACCACTCCGGAACCCACAGAACCAGCATGAGGAGGACTACAACCATGCCCACTCACGTACCCGTGTAGTCATAGAACAGGCATTCGGCCTACTGAAGACTCGTTTCCGCTGCCTCAGCAGGTCTGGCGGGGCACTCCTGTACCGCCATGAGAAGGTTGCAAAGATGGTCATGGCATGTGTCATGCTACACAACATGTGCATACGTAGAAATGTGCCCATGCCCCCTGACGCAGAACTGCAAGCACCTGAAGATGGTCATGATGAGGGTGGGGATGTGGCAGCACCTCAAGGAGTCTGCGAGGCACAGGAGGGCCGTGACATTCGTCAGATTCTCATTGATTCATGCTTCTAGCACTCACGCCTGGTGGCTGATACATGGACACGGGACTTGTGGCACTGTGTGTGTCTGGAACATGCACAATATGGACTGTACGCCTATAAAGGCCTCGTACACAAAGATCAATGTCCACACATCTCATTGGATGATCGTGCATTGTTTATAGCATATGTGAAATTATGTTACACACCCCATCGACCCGCCACCCAAGTGAGCCCAACACACCCCCTCCACCCTCCTACCTCCCCCCCCCGAACACCAGTGTCCAAAGATGCTCATTGTCAGTGGGCAGACGCTATTGCAAGCCCCCTCTCCGGGTATCAGGGGCACCCCTGCCTGTGGAGCGCAGGTTCCTCCCAGATCTACGTTGGGGGCTGCCCTGGACGGAACTTGCAACGGATGATGTCTCTGCCTGCTCACGTCCATGCATGTCCCTAAGGGTTTGTGAGAGCTCAGTGAGCACACGGCGCACAGCGGCAAGTTCAGCACATACGTCTTTGGACGTCGCATGCAGTTCCCCCCTCAGGCTCTCGGTGCTTCTCTCCATTTGTACTCTCAGGCTCTCGGTGCTTCTCTCCATTTGTACTCTCAGGCTCTCGGTGCTTCTCTCCATTTCTGCCCTAAGTGTCTCAGTTGATGTTTCTATGGCTGCCTTAGTACCCCCACATTCATCAGCATGGTCCTTGAGGAGCGTGGCCAGTTGCTGCTGTTGCACGATCACCTGGTCGAGGGACTGTTGCCTCTGCTGTGCCATGGCCATTTGCGGTGGTGTCACAGAGGGGCTGGTCACCTCATGTTGCCTTGCCACAGGGCTTGTGGGGGATGGCCAGTCGTCGTCTTGTGGGTGCCCCTGCGTGGTATCCTCATGGTGTACGGGATGAAACAAACAGGGGGATTGAGACAGGTCATGGATGGATCTTACTTCGACATCCCCGTTTTCTGTGTCGGAGCATGCTGCCATTAATGCATTGTCACCTATGGTGCTGCTGCCACCAGAAGCAGTGCCTTCTGTGGCATCCATTGGGGGGACCTGTGGTGGTGCTGTTGTGGGCATGCTGGCTGCTGGGGTGCCTGTTGAAGTTCCCTCCTGTGTGCTGCCACTTGATTTGTGCTGCTGCCGTGTCTTGATGCGTGCAGCTGAGGTGGAGGGTCTTTGGCCGTTGGTCTTGGCCCTCTTTGCAGGTGTGCTGGTAGGGGTGTCCTGGAGCTCGTCGTTTGAATCGAACCCTGTGGTGGAGTAAAGGAGGGCGAGCGTTATTAATGGGTCTGTTGAAATTGGAATGGCAATGTATCACATGCATTGGGGTGGTACCTGAGGGTGATTTGGGTCGGGGCCTTGGAGGTGGTTTCATTTTTGTGTGGATTGAGGATGCAGTTGTTTTGCAGCCTGCAGTTAGGGTGTGCCTGCTGCACGTGTAGAGGGTGTTTTTAGGATTTTTAATTATTTATGTATTTAATGTGAGTTTTAAAGTGCGCTATCAGGCCAATGTATGTGGACGTTCTCCTGGACATGTGTTACTGTTGCACTCGCACTCATTTGAGAACGTTAAAAGCCTTCCAAGTTCAACTGACCCATCACACACCCCTCACAAGATTCTCCTTCACAGAGTAAGATAATTCAGAGGTGGAACAGGCATAGCTCTATATAAAATGCTCATAAAACTTTGCAAAACGAAAAGAAACACTGAGTTTCCCAGTCACACGTTCTTTGTCTCAATCTGCCAATGTGTCATATCCTAGACCTGCTCGTGTCTTCACCGGGACATCATCTATACTTTTATTCACTCTTTACTGCAGTTTGCCTGGAATTCCATTTGGAATACATTTTAATTCACTGATTTGTAATGTGATTTATTCTGCCTTTTCCCATATGAATTATGGTTTGAGCCCTTTGCCATGATGCACAACTGTCTTGCATTGTTCTCAAATTACGTGATACGGAGAGACAAGCAGGGTAATTCATAGAAATTCGCACAAAAGTGGCGCACGCGACTGGCGCACAGCGTGCCCGTGCGAAAGCCTGCGCCAGCCGCGTGCGCTAAAATCGATTTCCACGCACAGCGTATTCATGGATTTTCGCATCCAAAACCAGCCGTGGCGCAGCGTGGCGCAGCGACCCTGCAGCAGCGCCAGTTATGCCCCCAAGAACGCCCTCGCGCAAGGAAAAGCCTTCAAAATCCCCAAATAATCGCAAAGGGCTGCGCTAACCCTGGACCAGTTCACAGGGCTGGCAAACAGCAAACGCCAAGCGGGGAACGTGTATTTCAGTGGTTCGCGGGAAGTTCCACACGCGATTGTCCTGTGTACGTGTGCATCAGGGGTGCGCGGGAAGTATCACACGCAAAATCAGCAGGGTACGTGTATTTCAGGGGTGCGCGGGAAGTATCACACGCGATTCCAGCAGGGTACGTGTATTTCAGGGGTGCGCGGGAAGTATCACACGGGATTCCAGCAGGGTACGTGTATTACAGGGGTGCGCGTGAAGTTCCACACGTGATTTCACCAGGGTACGTGTATTTCAGGGGTGCGCGGGAAGTATCACACGCGATTCCAGCAGGGTACGTGTATTACAGGGGTGCGCGTGAAGTTCCACACGCGATTTCAGCAGGGTACGTGTATTTCAGGGGAGCGGGGGAATTTCCACACGCGATTGGCCCCGTGCAAGCAGGGTACGTGTATTCCAGGGGTGCGCGGGAAGTTCCACACGCGATTTCAGCAGGGTACGTGTATTGCAGGGGTGCGCGGGAAGTTCCACATGCGATTGGCCCCGTGCGAGCAGGGTACGTGTATTTCAGGGGTGCGCGGGAAGTTCCACACGCGATTTCAGCAGGGTACGTGTATTTCAGGGGTGCGCGGGAAGTTTCACACGATATTCCATCAGGGTACGTGTATTTCAGGGGTGCGCGGGAAGTTCTACACGCGATTGGCCCAGTGCAAGCAGGGTACGTGTATTCCAGGGGTGCGCGGGAAGTTCCACACGCGATTTCAGCAGGGTACGTGTATTTCAGGGGTGCGCAGGAAGTTCCACACGCGATTGGCCCCGTGCGAGCAGGGTACGTGTATTTCAGGGGTGCGCGGGAAGTTCCACACGCGATTTCAGCAGGGTACGTGTATTTCAGGGGTGCGCGGGAAGTTCCACCAGCGATTGGCCCCGTGCGAGCAGGGTACGTGTATTTCAGGGGTGCGCGGGAAGTTCCACACGCGATTTCAGCAGAGTACGTGTATTTCACGGGTGCGCGGGAAGTTCCACACGCGATTTCAGCAGGGTACGTGTATTTCAGGGGTGCGCGGGAAGTTCCACACGCGATTTCAGCAGGGTACGTGTATTTCAGGGGTGCGCGGGAAGTTCCACACGCGATTTCAGCAGGGTACGTGTATTTCAGGGGTTCTGGGGAGTACTACACGTGAATTGGCCGTGTGGGTCCTCCCAGGTGTTCGCTCTACAACCTCCATGGCCCCTGCAGGCAGCCCACACCACGGGGGACATCCCTGCACCCCTGCTCATGTCCCGCAGGCAGCCCATCCACCATGGGCATGCCCCCCAGCCAACGCATATGTCACCTTGCACTACTGATCAACAATGCATGTCTCCCAGCACCCCCACCCGCCAGCAGTCAGGGGCACCCTCCACCAGGCCCCCACTCATGTCCCCTATTACCCCCACCCCCCAGGAGTGCAGGGGCAGCCTCCACCAGGCCCCCACTCATATCTCCCACCACCCCCACCCCCCAGCAGTGCAGGGGCAGCCTCCACCAGGCCCCCACTCATGTCCCCTATTACCCCACCCCCCAGCAGTGCAGGGGCAGCCTCCACCAGGCCCCCACTCATGTCTCCCACCACCCCCACCCCACAGCAGTGCAGGGGCAGCCTCCACCAGGCCCCCACCCATGTCTACCACCACCCCCACCCCCAGCAGTCAGGGGCACCCTCCACCAGGCCCCCACTCATGTCCAACCCATGTCTCCCACCACCCTCACCCCCCAGCCACCAGGGGCAGCCTCCACCAGGCCCCCACTCATGTCTCCCACCACCCCCACCCCCCAGCAGTGCAGGGGCAGCCTCCACCAGGCCCCCACTCATGTCCCCAACCACCCCCACCCCCCAGCAGTGCAGGGGCAGCCTCCACCAGGCCCCCACTCATGCCTCCCACCACCCCCACCCCCCAGCAGTCGGGGGCACCCTCCACCAGCCCCCCACTCCTGTCTCCCTGCACCCCCTACCCCCCAGCAGTCAGGGGCACCTTCCACCAGGCTCCCACTCCTGTCTCCCAGCACCCCCACCCCTTCAGCCACCAGGGGCAGCCTCCACCAGGCCCCCACTCATGTCTCCTACCACCCCCACCCCCCAGCAGTCAGGGGCACCCTCCACCAGGCCCCCACCCCTGTCTCCCTGCACCCCCTACCCCCCAGCAGTCAGTGGCACCCTCCACCAGGCTCCCACTCCTGTCTCCCAGCACCCCCACCGCCCCAGCCACCAGGGGCAGCCTCCACCAGGCCCCCACTCATGTCTCCCACCACCCCCACCCCCCAGCAGTCAGGGGCACCCAACACCAGGCCCCCACTCCTGTCTCCCTGCGCCCCCTACCCCCCAGCAGTCAGGGGCACTCTCCACCAGGCTCCCACTCCTGTCTCCCAGCACCCCCACCCCCCAGCCACCAGGGGCAGCCTCCACCAGGCCCCCACTCATGTCCCCCTGCACCCCCACCCCCCAGCAGTGCAGGGGCAGCCTCCACCAGGCCCCCGCCCATGTCTACCACCACCCCCACCCCCCAGCCACCAGGGGTAGGTTCCACCAGGCCCCCACTCATGTCCCCTGCACCCCCACCCCCCAGCAGTGCAGGGGCAGCCTCCACCAGGCCCCCACCCATGTCTACCACCACCACCAACCCCCAGCTTCCAGGGGCAGCCTCCACCAGGCCCCTACTCATGTCCCCCTGCACCCCCACACCCCAGCAGTGCAGGGGCAGCCTCCACCAGGCCCCCACTCATGTCTACCACCACCCCCACCCCCCAGCCACCAAGGGCAGCCTCCACCAGGCCCCCACTCATGTTCCCCTGCACCCCCACCCCCCAGCACTGTGGGGCACCTGCCAGCAGGCCCCCACTCATGTCCAACTCATGTTCCCCTGCACCCTCACCCCCATCACTTTGGGGCACCTGCCAGCAGGCCCCCACTCATGTCCAACTCATGTTCCCCAGCCAACATGTCATCACAATCTAGATCCCCGGTCCCTATGGTCAGCCTGCAAATGCAAAACACCCACCAGAGTATTGCATCCACCCACTCAGAAATGGCAATAACATGATAGAACTGCAATTGCAAGTTTGGAAACGAAGCCATGTCCCTCACATACACCCAATGGGTGTCAGTGAATCTCAAAACCCATACCATGATATGCATGAAACCAATGAGATGATACTACACATTGAGGTTTGATCAAAAAATATATATTAAAGAAAACATGAATTGAATCAAAAATAAACTAACAGAAATGGGAATGTTAAAAAAGTAAAAAGAAGCATGTCCATGAAAAAATGCAAAACCAAAAATCAGAATCCAAAGGAATGGTGTCCAAAGTCACAGTCCAGAAAAGAAAATCCAATGGGAAATTATAATTGAAAGCCATTGCTCCATGGGTAAATTGTAAAAAGAAAAGAAAATACAACAGTGAACTATGTACAGGTGAACAAGCCAGGGTCCATGATCCCAACAAAAGAAATGAAACCTATCTAACAACACTACCTAATAAAAAATAACTATATACAAAAATGTGGCCCATTGTCCAAAAGGTCCAAAGAAAATGCAAAAACAAAGGAAACCTAACACTAAGTACATAACTATTTACATGGGCAGCGGGCTAGTCCAACGGCTCACTGGATGTTGTCATGGGCCAGGGCATCATCGAACTCCTGTTCAATGGCTTGGAGGCGGGCATGTTCCCTGGCCCCGAGGTCTCGCAGGGATAAAGCAGTGTCCAGCTCCAACTCCCTGCGAAGACCCTCGAGGCACTCAGCCCGCCTCAGCGCCCTCCACATGGAGTTCTCCGCCCTGACCATTGTGAGCCGTTCCTCCTCTGCCCGCTGCCGCTCCGCATCTATCCGCTCTCCCACACGGAAGCCACTCCCATTCCAGGGTTCTCCTGCCCTCCGGCCGATGCCTGCACCCCTGATGTTGATGGCCCCGAGCCATGATGCCTCCCACGTCGAGCCTGCCGCTGCCTCCGACGCAACTGCCTGTGCAAGCACGACGGCATCCAGGCTGATGGTATCCACCGACGCCGTCGTGCACGTGCCCTGCCCGATGATGCCGTCACATCCTCCATCTGCTGGGGTCCAGTTGCTGGTGTGTCCACCCCTGCTGGACCTCCGACTCCCGACTGTGGCAGGGATGGGATCCCCACCGAGCCGGCTGCATTGGTCGGGGCAGGTCCACAGGGGGCCCTGGTGGCATCTGGGCCGGAAGACAGCATGGAGAACGACTGGTGCATAGTCTCCACAGAGGAGGAGAGGGTCGCCAGATTGGCCGTCACATGTAGGAAACCCCCGACCATGGCCATTCCCAACTGGGCCACGTCGGCACGGTGCTCTCCAGCACGCATCTCATCACGAATTGCACCTGTGCGCAACGCGACACCAATCAGGACCTTCTCCATACGGCCAGAGGTCCCCTCGTACGCAGCTGGAGGGGGGTCAGATGACATGGACAATCCCCCTACCTGCGGACGGGCCTGGGATGGGGCATCCCTGCTGGTGCATGGTGGTGCAGTCACAGTGTCAGGGACAGTGACATGCACAGGCCCCTCCACGGCGACCTGTGCTGCCTCCTGCCCCTGCCCCTGGACTGTAACACTTGCACCAGCAGGGATGCCCCCACCAGGCCCCATGTGCGCCTCAGTAGCGGCCTCCTCCTCCTCTGTGGAAACCACCAACCTGGATGGCTCCACCCCGTCTTCCGCCGTTGCAAGCCCCTGTGGGGGCTCACCCACCCCTTCCGCTGCAGCCGTGGGGGCATCCCCGCCGCTTTGCTCCACAGAGCCGTCTCCGCCCTCTTCTTCACGTGGCGCTGTGTAGAGGGAGACATAGAACACAAGCATCAGGGTACTGTACAATGGTCCCCTAGACAAGAAGCAATAGCAGATGAGTGGCACTGTCAAAGATCACTTCCATCATGTCCCTCCACAACACATGGCTCAGTGCAGGTAAAACACATGCGGTAACAGGCATGGCGCATGCTATGGACATTAGCATACATGTCCAAGTGATTCTTGAAACATACACTGTTGTTTTGGAACTCACATGAATCATGTGCCATGCCTATCACATGCACACACTTCACCCTAGTTTCATCCATCTTGCCTCGTACACCACAGACACAGTGGATACAAGGATGACTAGTCTGCATCAGTGAACCTGAACATTGCGACAGACATGTGTCATGCATCCCTGGCATTCACAAGTCACAGACACGCAGGTCAGACACACAGACATGGACAGCATACATGTACATGGCATCAGCACCCATCCCTCACCCATGTCCAGGAACAGAGACTGCCATGCTTTCATGTGGCCATTCCGCATAGGGCAACCCATGTTGCATTTGAACACATGCACCAACCGTGTGGCTCACACATTACTGGTCTCACATGCATGAGGTCCCTGCACACACACATGCATACATGGCCTATGTCACACATACAGGCAAGTATCAGACAACCAGCACACTGAGACATGCCCTGTCTCACACAGCAATGCTTGGCCACTTACCGCTAAACTCCAGACGGGTCTGCCTCTCAAGGATCTGGGCGTGGAGCGCTGGGCCTACGCGTTCCAGGACCCTCATCTGGATGGTACTCATGCGGCCCCGGCCCCCCTCCACGAGGCGCCGGGCCTTCAAGAGGGTCCTGGACCTGCATTCATCCCAGCCCTTCTTGACATGTTGGTAGTCGTGGACTGCCACCCCCTCCGCGTTGATGGCAGTCACGATGTCCGTCCAGATCCGAGTCCGTCCTTCCTTGTTGGCGCGCTTACTTCTGAAGAGGGCATCATACTGCCCCAGGACTTGCTCCACCAGGACACCAACTTCGGTGGCAGTGAAGCTGGTGCCCCTCTGCCTCTCTGGCCGGGGGTTGCCAGTGGTGCCAGATGTAGCAGTGCCCGACATGGCAACCCCAGAGGCAGGAGTGGGTGGGCAACTGGGTCCTGGGGCTGGGCTGTGGAGCGATGGTATCCCAGTCGGGAGTCTTCTGTTCAAGCAGGGGTGGACACAGAAAATGGACCCCTGCAGATGGCTGATGTGCAGGCACCAAATGGCAGGGCACGGTGGCAGCAGGCAGGCGGGCAGGCAGGCCGCAGCAGATGGCTCGTGGGAGGCTGCTTGGGGCTCTGGGGGGCAGTAGTTCGGCCTTTTGGGCAGGAGCGTGGTCTTCCGTGTGCTTACGCGTGACCAGCTTGATACGGAGTGATTTGGCACGTGAAAATCCTGCACGTCTGCGTGTAAATCGAGGAAAGGCCCTTAGCGCGTATGCACGTCAGCACGCATATGCGATTTCATTGGACCAAAGGCCCTTAGCGCGTGAGCGCGTCTGTGAGGTGAGGCGCGCGGGTGTTTCCCTCTTTACACGTGATGACAGAGCACACGTGGATTTCCACCAATCTCATGTGGAACTTCCTGCGCACCCCAGAAATACACGTACCCAGGCCAATCGCGTGTACGCTCACTTCCCTCCGATTACACGCGATGACACTCGGACGTGCAGTTTTACCACGTGTGCTCGCATATGCGATTTCATAGGCCCAAAGGCCACCATGCGCAGCTGTGACATCACGCGCATGGCCGTAGAGAATGGCGCGTGTAAAAATGAAGAGACACACGTCCGAGTGTCAAAGCGCGTAATTGGTGGAAGTGGCCTCATTGCGTATGCGCGTCTGTGACGTGTGTATAAAAGGTACGTGTGGAACGCCCTTTCCTTGTACGTGCTTTTCGTGGAGAGCGAGTGAGTGAAATCTGTACTTCTTGTCGGTTCAAACGCGATTTACTTCACAACGTTTCCAGTTCGTACTCCCTGTTACCTCTGACAGCTTTTTCTCTTTTCCTCTTTTTCCTGGGCCTGTTTCCTCAAACAGCGTTCCCTACTACTGTTGTCCTGTCTCCTCAGTCAGCGTACAATTCTTCTTTTGGCGGGTGGTGTTGCCAACGTGCACACGCGCAAATTTTTCACGCTTTTGTTCCGGGCGGACGGTGAGTCGCGCACGTATTTAACATCTGTGCTTGCCCCGTGTGTCGCGTACCCCTTCAGAGGTCATTCTAGGCTGCGTGTGACACGCATACGTTCATTCTTGTGTTCCTGGGTGCCACAGCGTAGTGCAGGTTTATTTTTCCACGCACGTGGTCTAGGAGGGATTGCGTGCACCTTACTTCGCTTTTTTGGGGTGCCTGTGCGTTGCGTGACCCGTCATCTTTCCCCAGGGGTGACATACAGCCTTGCTAGAGCACTAGGGTACGATTACCATCTGGTACCCAACCCCTTTGACCCCCAATTGCCCAGGACAATAGTTCACATCGACTCCCATACGCACAATAACATCAGTGCCATGGCTAGGAGGCG
Organism: Ambystoma mexicanum; assembly: GCF_040938575.1. Lineage (NCBI taxonomy): Eukaryota > Metazoa > Chordata > Amphibia > Caudata > Ambystomatidae > Ambystoma > Ambystoma mexicanum. Next base: position 835,054,311 of record NC_090935.1, on the reverse strand, counting down.
AACAAGCCGTAAGGGTGGCAAAGGTGGCCGAGCCCCAAGTGGTGGCCGTGGTGGATCCGGTAGGGGACGTGGCCATGACTTGCAGGGTGCCCCTAGCCCCCCATGTGTGGAGGAGCAGTCAGGGACACCCATGCCCCCCCCCCCTGGTTGAGGTTACCGTGGCTGACACCATCCATGCTCAGCCCTTGTTGGACCAGCCCACTGTGGAACCAGACCTGGCACAGGGTGACTCCATGGCTGACTTCCAGGTCAGCAGGTCTAGGCCACGTGCGCCGGTGAACGTTGGTGTCATCAGGCCACGTGGATCAGGGGCAGCTAGGTCATCTGCTGCCCCGCGTAGGCAGGCTGGGGAGGCTGCAGGGGCAGCTGCGGCCCCATCCACCCCACCTCTCACACACCCATCCAGGACAGTGTCGGTCCAAGTCCATCATGCTGACATTCCCCCTGACACCATCACACTTGAGATAATGCCTGCACCAACTCCCATGCTGAGTGTGCAATCCCACGCTCCTGCCCCTAGTGTCCAGAGCGGCGCAGGACACTCCGGATCCCCACCACCTTCCAAGCGGAAGAGGAAGAGTGCTCGTGCAGTAGAGGCTGATGCCCCAGACACGGCTACACAGTCCGGCCCGTCAAGGAAGCCCAGCTTCAATGAGGCCAAACTGAATGCACTTGTAGAGTATGTGTCCGCACATGACCGCGAAATGGTGATTGTTGCAGGATCCAAGACCACACCTGCACAACGTCAGGCACACTGGTAGACCATTGTGGACATCATAAGTGCCCTTGGAATCGTGAGGCGCACAGCTAATGAATGCTACAAGCGCTGGAATGACCTGAGCGCAGGGCAAAGAATAAGCTGGCCTCATGTCATGCCGCAACTCTAGTGACTGGAGGTGGGTCTCCAGCAGACGACATAGAACTCACTCCACATGAGCAGGTTGCTGGGACCTACGTCACAGAGGAACAGATCCAAGGTGTGGGAGAAGTGGCAGATTACGAGGCATTGTCCGGTGAGTGCACATGCATGTGTGTGTCATCCATGTGCATGGTGTGTGTGGGAAGGCTTCTGTTTGGGTGCCAGGGGAGGGTGTGTGTGCCTGAGTGGTTCGGCTCACACATGTGCCTCTTCCTATACATTCTTGGCAACAGCATTTGGGTATAGCAGTATCCCTTCAGCCAACATTAGACATCCAGCCCAACACCACGCCAGTTGCCCTTGGAGTGTCATCTTGCCACAACACTGTTGCTTATTTGCCTCTGTTTATTCAGGCAGATTGTTTGCATACCACCACTTTTACTCAGGATTTCTCAGTCCTATTGTCACATGTCTGACTTGGCTATGGTACAGTGGACTGGCTCAGTTTCGTGGACATGATTAGTTTGGACATGTCCCTGTGCTATAGGACCATTTTTGACTGGCAGCTGCAGGTTAAACATTTGGACCATTACAATGAAAATAATCAATTATATGAACAAACTGGACTGAATGAACAATTGGTGACCTCCTCTCCCTCTTGACTTCATGGCTAGGGTACATGCCATCTGTGTAATGGCATGTGTATTTGACCTGCCAATCACTGGCCAATGTGTGATGCCACTGCTAGGCAGCATGCAGCAAATGTGTTCATCTTCCATCTTGGTGTCATCAATGTGTGCCATCTGCCTCCCCATCACACGCAGTGACGGTGCATGCATGGGAGTGTTTTAGTCATGTGGGACATGTGTCAATCAAGTACTGTTTCTGTAGCCTCTCAGCCCTAATTGTGTACCATAGTGCTAATGCCTGTTTATATTTGTTTTCTTTCATGTCTTTGCAGGGGAAGACGCACTTGATACTGCTGGGGTTGTGGAGATGGTGCAGACCCAGGAGGGGTCTGAGGGCCGACCGACCACCAGTGAGGGACGTGGTGTGGTGGTGGTTGAGAACCCACAACTGCTGCAGGTCGTGCTCTCAAGGGGTGTCTCTGGCTGCACCTCCCCCGAGCTGTACTCAGGTGTTGATTCGGATGATGAGACCTACGTGCCGTCGCAGGTGAGTGTTCCTGGGAGGGATTCTGTTCTGTCCGACCCACCTGCACCAGGGTTAGAACCCTCAATGGGGATGTCAGTGTTGGCAGGTACGCCTTTGGTGGTTACGGATGCAGGGTCACACTCTGCGACATCTGATCCTGTTCCTGGGCCAGCAGATCAGAGGGGGAATGCAGTCCTGCAGCCTCAGGCAGTGCCAGCACAGCAAGGCGCAGTTCGCCTTGCCCCAGACAGGTGTGGTGCCCGCCGACGTGGTGGCCGTATGCCACCTGGCAATACCGCATGGGAGCAATCCATTTACGGTATGGCAACCCAACAGGCAGCATCATCAGAGATGATGGCTCAGGCCATGGATAGGGTGGCCACTTCCATTGTCCCCCCCCGAAAGGCTGATGGAGCGACTACAGCAGGCAACCGACTCCATCTGCCAGTCACAGAGGGAGGACATGTTGGCGTTCGCCAGGGACAGGCGGGCGGCACTGGCAACTCTGCAGGAAGCCATCTCCATAGAGTCCCAGGGCCACAGGGTAGCCCTGAGGCTGGAACTCCTTCACCTCAGGACGACTCTTGTTGAGCTTGAGGCTTCAACAAACTGAAGGACAGAACAGCAGCTGGAGCATCTCACCCGTACGCTCTCAGCTGAGATGCAGGCAACTAGGGCGGAGGTCCGGGCATTCCGTGAGTTGTTGCATGGGGACCTCCGCACACTTATCCTCCAGAACGAGACCTACCACACCCGCATGCTTGCAGCCATGGAGGAACAGACTAGGGCTTTGCGTGGGCTGCCTCCCATAGTGCCACCACCTCCGGATGCAGCTGCAGAGGGTGAGGATAGTGACAGCAGTGATACTCCCACAATAGGGTAGCCGTGTAAGCCATGAGCCCATGGAGGTGTTTTTTTTTTTCGCAAGATCCACACAGGTGGGTTTTGGTGTGCACCCTGTCCTCGGATCTCCTGGGTGGCCTCCCCAACCCCCCCCCCGGACCCATTAATGGGCATTTTTGATTTTTTTTTTTCTTTTTTTTTGGGACAGTGTGTTGCCTTGTGTGGCTCCCGTGGGCATACGCTGCATTGTGGCTGGCACATGCAGGCTTGTCATGGATTTGGTTCAGATGTGTGGGTTTTTGTCTCACACGCCCCTACTGCTTCCTGTTTCCATGGGCTTGCAAAGGGTGTGCCCAAGTGACATTGACGTACATGGTGACATTGGACTCCCATTAGCTGTGTGGGCAGTCTGTAGTCAATACTGTGTATACATTCATAGCGCATATTGTTGTTGTATTGTACACTGCATGGTGTATTGATATGTGCCTCTGCATCCATCTCATCCTCCATATTTGCAGGTCCATTCCCCATGTCTTCACAATGCGATCCACCTTGGAACTGGAGTCCATGTTGTAAGCAGTGCACCTACACTCTTGCGTGGCGCTAACACTGTATACTTGGAAGTGTTCGGAGGGCTGTCATCATCAGGTGGTGAGGCTAGCTAATTTTTAAGTCTGTAATGTCATGTTTAAGGTAGGTTGGAGGTTGTGTAGGTGATTGGTATTCTTGGTAAGTATTTGGTAATGTGGGTTGTAGGTCCTGCATTACTGTGAGCATTTCATGTGTGGACATGTTTCCATTAGGGACACTGTAGCTGCTGACACTTGGGGCATGTTGTGGGGATTAATTTCTTTCCTCTCACATTGCATGACATGCCATGGTGTGTTGTGTGGCTGTGCCGGGGAGGGGGTGGGTGACATGGCACTGTTTTCATGTAGTATTTTGCAAGTGGGTATTCATTTCTGCAGCATGGAAGTGTCTTTTCATGACACTGCATTGGTGGTGTTTGTGTAGGTAGGGATGCACACATTGTGACACTTCCACATGAACAATCTCAGGCTGCTATGGTTCTGACAGTTGACAGTCCCTTTGTTAGTCTTAATTGTCAGGTCGAGTCATCATTGCTTATCAGATGGTATGTGCCAGGCCGGTGTGCACTCCACTGGGGTGTGATTTCTATGTGAAGTAATTAGCCACCAGCTGCATACGGGCTGCCTCACCCCGTGCCCTCTCCCCTCCCATGCGCAGCGGGCGTGCATGTGGTTGGGGATGTGGGGGCACCACCATGTCCACGGCCTGGCCCCGGCGTGTTGCAACATTGTGCAGGACACATGCTGCCACCATGATCCTGCACACTACTGGGGGTGCATATAACAGCTGCCCGCCAGAACGGTCAAGGGAGCGAAAGCACTCCGAATGTGCGCTCCACTATGCCCGGGTTGCAATATGGGCTGTGTTGTATCTTACCTCTGGAGGCCTTATGGGGTTCCGAATTGGCATCATCATGTGGGTGCTCAGAGGGTAGGCACTGTCCCCTGGTGAGGAGGTGATGGGTATCATTAGTGGGGTAGTGACATAACTCTGCATCTGACATGCATGCATGTGCAGTGGCATTCATACTCACCAAGCAGCCATGTATCGCCATGCCGCCCAGCTTCTAGGTCCCGGTTTAGGGTAGACATTCGGTAAATGAAGCTGTCGTGGGTGGACCCTGGATAGTTGGCATATACTGAGGTGATGAGTCCCTTAGCATTACATACTACCTGCACGTTGATGGAATGCCAGTGCTTGCGGTTCCTATAGATGTGCTCAGATGCCCTGGGGGGACGTAGTGCCACATGGGTGCAGTCAATGGCACCTAGCACTTTTGGGAATTGTGCCACACCGTAGAAATCGAGGGCGGCAGCCTGCCTTTCTGCAGGTGTCCTGGGCAGGTATATGTGCCTACGGACTGATGGGCGTGCAGTGATGATGTTTAAGACCTGGTGTAGGCAGCGTGACTGCGTGGCCTGTGACACCCCACCCACTATGGCACTTGTCCGCTGAAATGATCCTGTGGCCAAGAAGTGCAGTACATTGAGGACCTTCTCCAGGGGGCTGAGTGCTTTGGAGCACAGGTTGGGTGATGTGAGGTCATCCTCCCACTCACTGACCAGGTCCAGTATTATGTGTGGGGGAAACCTGTACCTCCCATACACCTGGTCATCAGGCATCCCAAAAAGGCTGGTTCTGGGAGAGAAAATTCGGGCCCTCACTATCCTCCTCCTCCTCCTTTGATAACCCACGGCCACTGCTGCTAGGAATGGTATATTCATCCTGGCGTATGAGCTTGTTTGTTGTTTGCGCGCACTTTTATGCTGCGCGGGTCGACGTACGCCTGCTTCATGCTGGCGTACGTGTCTCAGGATTGGACCATTTATTTTTCGGCATGTCGTAGGCGAACGTGTGAATCTTCCCGCCCACCCCAGGAATACACGTAGCACGCTCTCACAGGCACAGTCGCGGGTAAATATTCCCGGCCACCCCTGGAATACATGTACCCCACTCTCACAGGCCCAATCGCGTGTGGAACTTCCCGCGCACCCCGTAGGACACGTACCCAGGCAAATCGCGTGTGGAAGTTCACGTGCACCCAAAAGTACACGTACCCAGGCTAATCGCGTGTGGAACTTCCTGCGCACCCCGAGGTACACATACCCAGACCAATCGCGTGTGGAACTTCTCGCGCACCCCGAAGTACACGTACCCAGGCAAATCGCACGGCTGGGGGGCATGAGTGGGGGCCTGGTGGAGGCTGCCCCTGCACTGCTGGGGGGTGGGGGTAATAGGGGACATGAGTGGGGGCCTGGTGGAGGCTGCCCCTGCACTGCTAAGGGGTGGGGGTGGTGGGACACATGAGTGGGGGCCTGGTGGAGGCTGCCCCTGGTGGCTGGGGGGTGAGGGTGTGGGAGACATGAGTTGGACATGGGTGGGGGCCTGGTGGAGGGTGCCCCTGGTGGCTGGGGGGTGGGGGTGGTGGGAGACATGAGTGGGGGCCTGGTGGAGGCTGCCCCTGGTGGCTGGGGGGTGGGGTGGTGGGAGACATGAGTGGGGGCCTGGTGGAGGCTGCCCCTGCACTGCTGGGGGGTGGGGGTGGTGGGAGACATGAGTGGGGGCCTGGTGGAGGCTGCCCCTGGTGGCTGGGGGGTGGGGGGGTGGTAGACATGAGTGGGGGCCTGGTGGAGGCTGCCCCTGCACTGCTGGGGGGTGGGGGTGGTGGGAGACATGAGTGGGGGCCTGGTGGAGGATGCCCCTGGTGGCTGGGGGGTGAGGGTGGTGGGAGACATGAGTTGGACATGAGTGGGGGCCTGGTGGAGGATGCCCCTGGTGGCTGGGGGGTGGGGGTGGTGGGAGACATGAGTGGGGGCCTGGTGGAGGCTGCCCCTGGTGGCTGGGGGGTGGGGGTGGTGGGAGACATGAGTGGGGGCCTGGTGGAGGCTGCCCCTGCACTGCTGGGGGCTGGGGGTGGTGGGAGACATGAGTGGGGGCCTGGTGGAGGGTGCCCCTGACTGCTGGGGGGTAGGGGGTGGTGGGAGACATGAGTGTGGGCCTGGTGGAGGGAACCCCTCACTGCTGGGGGGTGGGGGTGGTGGGAGACATGAGTGGGGGCCTGGTGGAGGCTGCCCCTGCACTGCTGGGGGGTGGGGGTGCAGGGGGACATGAGTGGGTGCCTAGTGGAGGCTGCCCCTGCACTGCTGGGGGGTCGGGGTGGTGGGAGACATGAGTGGGGGCCTGGTGGAGGCTGCCCCTGAGGCTGGGGGGTGGGGGTGGTGGGAGACATGGGTGGGGGCCTGGTGGAGGCTGCCCCTGGTGGCTGGGGGATGGGGGTGGTGGTAGACATGGGTGGGGGCCTGGTGGAGGCTGCCCCTGCACTGCTGGGGGGTGGGGGTGGTGGGAGACATGAGTGGGGGCCTGGTGGAGGCTGCCCCTGGTGGCTGGGGGGTGAGGGTGGTGGGAGACATGAGTTGGACATGAGTGGGGGCCTGGTGGAGGGTGCCCCTGACTGCTTGGGGGTAGGGGGTGGTGGGAGACATGAGTGGAGTCCTGGTGGAGGCTGCCCCTGCACTGCTGGGGGGTGGGGTGCAGGGGGACATGAGGGGGGGCCTGGTGGAGGCTGCCCCTGCACTGCTGGGGGGTTGGGGTGGTGGGAGACATGAGTGGGGGCCTGGTGGAGGCTGCCCCTGCACTGCTGGGCGGTGGGGGTGCAGGGGGACATGAGTGGGGGCCTGGTGGAGGCTGCCCCTGGTGGCTGGGGGGTGGGGGTGGTGGGAGACATGAGTGGGGGCCTGGTGGAGGCTGCCCCTGCACTGCTGGGGGGTGGGGGTGGTGGGAGACATGAGTGGGTGCCTGGTGGAGGCTGCCCCTGGTGGCTGGGGGGTGGGGGTGGTGGTAGACATGGGTGGGGGCCTGGTGGAGGCTGCCCCTGCACTGCTGGGGGGTGGGGGTGCAGGGGGACATGAGTGGGGGCCTGGTGGAGGCTGCCCCTGGTGGCTGGGGGATGGGGGTGGTGACAGACATGAGTGGGGGCCTGGTGGAGGCTGCCCCTGCACTGCTGGGGGGTGGTGGGAGACATGAGTGGGGGCCTGGTGGAGGCTGCCGCTGCACTGCTGGGGGGTGGGGATATTAGGGGACATGAGTGGGGGCCTGGTGGAGGCTGCCCCTGCACTGCTGGGGGGTGGGGGTGGTGGGAGACATGAGTGGGGGCCTGGTGGGGGCTGCCCCTGGTGGCTGGGGGGTGAGGGTGGTGGGAGACATGAGTTGGACATGAGTGGGGGCCTGATGGAGGGTGCCCCTGGTGGCTGGGGGGTGGGGGTGGTGGGAGACATGAGTGGGGGCCTGGTGGAGGGTGCCCCTGACTGCTGGGGGTGGGGGTGGTGGGAGACATGAGTGGGGGCCTGGTGGAGGCTGCCCCTGCACTGCTGGGGGGTGGGGGTGGTGGGAGACATGCAAGGGGGGCCTGGTGGAGGCTGCCCCTGGTGGCTGGGGGGTGTGGGTGGCGGTAGACATGAGTGGGGGCCTGGTGGAGGCTGCCCCTGCACTGCTGGGGGGTAGGGGTGGTGGGAGACATGAGTGGGGGCCTGGTGGAGGATGTCCCTGGTGGCTGGGGGGTGAGGGTGGTGGGAGACATGAGTTGGACATGAGTGGGGGCCTGGTGGAGGGTGCCCCCGGTGGCTGGGGGGTGGGGGTGGTGGGAGACATGAGTGGGGGCCTGGTGGAGGCTGCCCCTGGTGGCTGGGGGGTGGGGGTGGTTGGAGACATGAGTGGGGGCCTGGTGGAGACTGCCCCTGCACTGCTGTGGGGTGGGGGTGGTGGGAGACATGAGTGGGGGCCTGGTGGAGGCTGCCCCTGGTGGCTGGGGGGTGGGGGTGGTGGGAGACATGAGTGGGGGCCTGGTGGAGGGTGCCCCTGACTGCTGGGGGGTAGGGGTGGTGGGAGACATGGGTAGGGGCCTGGTGGAGGCTGCCCCTGGTGGCTGGGGGGTGGGGGTGGTGGTAGACATGGGTGGGGGCCTGATGGAGGCTGCCCCTGCACTGCTGGGGGGTGGGGGTGGTGGGAGACATGAGTGGGGGCCTGGTGGAGGCTGCCCCTGGTGGCTGGGGGATGAGGGTGGTGGGAGACATGAGTTGGACATGAGTGGGGGCCTGGTGGAGGGTTCCCCTGACTGCTGGGGGGTAGGGAGTGGTGGGAGACATGATTGGGGGCCTGGTGGAGGCTGCCCCTGCACTGCTGGGGGGTGGGGGTGCAGGGGGACATGAGTGGGGGCCTGGTGGAGGCTGCCCCTGCACTGCTGGGGGGTGGGGGTGGTGGGAGACATGAGTGGGGGCCTGGTGGAGGCTGCCCCTGGTGGCTGGGGGGTGGGGGTGGTGGTAGACATGGGTGGGGGCCTGGTGGAGGCTGCCCCTGCACTGCTGGGGGGTGGGGGTGCAGGGGGACATGAGTGGGGGCTTGGTGGAGGCTGCACCTGGTGGCTGGGGGGTGGGGGTGGTGGGAGACATGAGTGGGGGCCTGGTGGAGGCTGCCTCTGCACTGCTGGGGGGTGGGGGTTGTGGGAGACATGAGTGGGGGCCTGGTGGATGCTGCCCCTGGTGGCTGGGGGGTGGGGGCGGTGGTAGACATGGGTGGGGGCCTGGCGGAGGCTGCCCCTGCACTGCTGGGGGGTGGGGGTGGTGGGAGACATGAGTGGGGGCCTGGTGGAGGCTGCCCCTGCACTGCTGGGGGGTGGGGTTGGTGGGAGACATGAGTGGGGGCCTGGTGGAGGCTGCCCCTGGTGGCTGGGGGGTGGGGGTGGTGGGAGACATGAGTGGGGGCCTGGTGGAGGCTGCCCCTGGTGGCTGGGGGGTGGGGGTGGTGGGAGACATGAGTGGGGGCCTGGTGGAGGCTGCCCCTGCACTGCTGGGGAGTGGGGGTGGTGGGAGACATGAGTGGGGGCCTGGTGGAGGCTGCCCCTGGTGGCTGGGGGGTGGGGGTGGTGGGAGACATGAGTGGGGGCCTGGTGGAGGCTGCCCCTGCACTGCTGGGGAGTGGGGGTGGTGGGAGACATGAGTGGGGGCCTGGTGGAGGCTGCCCCTGGTGGCTGGGGGGTGGGGGTGGTGGTAGACATGAGTGGGGGCCTGGTGGAGGCTGCCCCTGGTGGCTGGGGGGTGGGGGTGGTGGGAGACATGGGTGGGGGCCTATTGGAGGCTGCCCCTGGTGGCTGGGGGATGGGGGTGGTGGTAGACATGGGTGGGGGCCTGGTGGAGGCTGCCCCTGCACTGCTGGGGGGTGGGGGTGGTGGGGGACATGAGTGGGGGCCTGGTGGAGGCTGCCCCTGGTGGCTGGGGGGTGAGGGTGGTGGGAGACATGAGTTGGACATGAGTGGGGGCCTGGTGGAGGGTGCCCCTGACTGCTGGGGGGTAGGGGGTGGTGGGAGACGTGAGTGGGGGCCTGGTGGAGGCTGCCCCTGCACTGCTGGGGGGTGGGGTGCAGGGGGACATGAGTGGGGCCTGGTGGAGGCTGCCCCTGCACTGCTGGGGGGTGGGGGTGGTGGGAGACATGAGTGGGGGCCTGGTGGAAGCTGCCCCTGGTGGCTGGGGGGTGGGGGTGGTGGTAGACATGGGTGGGGGCCTGGTGGAGGCTGCCCCTGCACTGCTGGGCGGTGGGGGTGCAGGGGGACATGAGTGGGGGCCTGGTGGAGGCTGCCCCTGGTGGCTGTTGGGTGGGGGTGGTGGGAGACATGAGTGGGGGCCTGGTGGAGGCTGCCCCTGCACTGCTAGGGGGTGGGGGTGGTGGGAGACATGAGTGGGGGCCTGGTGGAGGCTGCCCCTGGTGGCTGGGGGGTGGGGGTGGTGGTAGACATGGGTGGGGGCCTGGTGGAGGCTGCCCCTGCACTGCTGGGGGGTGGGGGTGCAGGGGGACATGAGTGGGGGCCTGGTGGAGGCTGCCCCTGGTGGCTGGGGGATGGGGGTGGTGACAGACATGAGTGGGGGCCTGGTGGAGGCTGCCCCTGCACTGCTGGGGGGTGGTGGGAGACATGAGTGGGGGCCTGGTGGAGGCTGCCCCTGCACTGCTGGGGGGTGGGGGTAATAGGGGACATGAGTGGGGGCCTGGTGGAGGCTGCCCCTGCACTGCTGGGGGGTGGGGGTGGTGGGAGACATGAGTGGGGGCCTGGTGGAGGCTGCCCCTGGTGGCTGGGGGGTGAGGGTGGTGGGAGACATGAGTTGGACATGAGTGGGGGCCTGGTGGAGGGTGCCCCTGGTGGCTGGGGGGTGGGGGTGGTGGGAGACATGAGTGGGGGCCTGGTGGAGGGTTCCCTGACTGCTGGGGGGTGGGGGGGGTGGGAGACATGAGTGGGGGCCTGCTGAAGGCTGCCCCTGCACTGCTGGGGGGTGGGGGTGGTGGGAGACATGCGTGGGGGCCTGGTGGAGGCTGCCCCCGGTGGCTGGGGGGTGGGGGTGGTGGTAGACATGAGTGGGGGCCTGGTGGAGGCTGCCCCTGCACTGCTGGGGGGTGGGGGTGGTGGGAGACATGAGTGGGGGCCTGGTGGAGGATGCCCCTGGTGGCTGGGGAGTGAGGGTGGTGGGAGACATGAGTTGGACATGAGTGGGGGCCTGGTGGAGGGTGCCCCCAGTGGCTGGGGGGTGGGGGTGGTGGGAGACATGAGTGGGGGCCTGGTGGAGGCTGCCCCTGGTGGCTGGGGGGTGGTGGTGGTGGGAGACATGAGTGGGGGCCTGGTGGAGACTGCCCCTGCACTGCTGGGGGGTGGGGGTGGTGGGAGACATGAGTGGGGGCCTGGTGGAGGCTGCCCCTGGTGGCTGGGGGGTGGGGGCGGTGGGAGACTTGAGTGGGGGCCTGGTGGAGGGTGCCCCTGACTGCTGGGGCGTAGGGGGTGGTGGGAGACATGAGTGTGGGCCTGGTGGAGGGTGCCCCTGACTGCTGGGGAGTGGGGGTGGTGGGAGACATGAGTGGGGGCCTGGTGGAGGCTGCCCCTGGTGGTTGGGGGGTGGGGGTGGTGGGAGACATGGGTAGGGGCCTGGTGGAGGCGGCCCCTGGTGGCTGGGGGGTGGGGGTGGTGGTAGACATGGGTGGGGGCCTGGTGGAGGCTGCCCCTGCACTGCTGGGGGGTGGGGGTAGTGGGAGACATGAGTGGGGGCCTGGTGGAGGCTGCCCCTGGTGGCTGGGGGATGAGGGTGGTGGGAGACATGAGTTGGACATGAGTGGGGGCCTGGTGGAGGGTTCCCCTGACTGCTGGGGGGTAGGGAGTGGTGGGAGACATGATTGGGGGCCTGGTGGAGGCTGCCCCTGCACTGCTGGGGGGTGGGGGTGCAGGGGGACATGAGTGGGGGCCTGGTGGAGGCTGCCCCTGCACTGCTGGGGGATGGGGGTGGTGGGAGACATGAGTGGGGTCCTGGTGGAGGCTGCACCTGGTGGCTGGGGGGTGGGGGTGGTGGTAGACATGGGTGGGGGCCTGGTGGAGGCTGCCCCTGCACTGCTGGGGGGTGGGGGTGCAGGGGGACGTGAGTGGGGGCTTGGTGGAGGCTGCACCTGGTGGCTGGGGGGTGGGGGTGGTGGGAGACATGAGTGGGGGCCTGGTGGAGGCTTCCTCTGCACTGCTGGGGGGTGGGGGTTGTGGGAGACATGAGTGGGGGCCTGGTGGATGCTGCCCCTGGTGGCTGGGGGGTAGGGGCGGTGGTAGACATGGGTGGGGGCCTGGTGGAGGCTGCCCCTGCACTGCTGGGGGGTGGGGGTGGTGGGAGACATGAGTGGGGGCCTGGTGGAGGCTGCCCCAGCACTGCTGGGGGGTGGGGGTGGTGGGAGACATGAGTGGGGGCCTGGTGGAGGCTGCCCCTGGTGGCTGGGGGGTGGGGGTGGTGGGAGACATGAGTGGGGGCCTGGTGGAGGCTGCCCCTGGTGGCTGGGGGGTGGGGGTGGTGGGAGACATGAGTGGGGGCCTGGTGGAGGCTGCCCCTGCACTGCTGGGGGGTGGGGTGGTGGGAGACATGAGTGGGGGCCTGGTGGAGGCTGCCCCTGGTGGCTGGGGGGTGGGGGTGGTGGTAGACATGGGTGTGGACCTGGTGGAGGCTCTCCCTGCACTGCTGGGGGGTGGGGGTAATAGGGGACATGAGTGGGGGCCTGGTGGAGGCTGCCCCTGGTGGCTGGGGGGTGGGGGTGGTGGGAGACGTGTTGGTGATCAGTAATGCAAGGTGACATGTGGGTTGGCTGGTTGGCATGGCCATGGTGGATGGGTTGCCTGTGGGACATGAGCAGGGGTGCAGGGTAGTACCCTGTGGTGTGGGCTGTCTGCAGGGGCCGTGGAGGGTGTAGAGGGAACACCTGGGTGGACCCACATTACCAAATCACGTGTAGCATTCCCCGGCACCACCGAAATACACGTACCCTGCAGAAATCGCGTGTGAATCTTCCGCGCACATCGGAATACACATACCCAGGGCAATCGCGTGTGGAACTTCCCGCGCACTCCGAAGTACACGTACCCAGGCCAATCGCGTGTGGAACTTCCTGCGCACCCCCACCTACCCAGGCCAATCGCGTGTGGAACTTCCCGCGCACCCCGTAGTACACGCACCCAGGCTAATCGCATGTGGAACTTCCCGCGCACCCCGAAACACACATACCCAGGCTAATCGCGTGTGGAACTTCCCGCGCACCCCCTAGTACACGTACCTAGGCTAATCGCGTGTGGGAATTCCCGCGCACCCCGAAGTACACGTACCCAGGCCAATCGCGTGTGGAACTTCCCGCGCACCCTGAAGTACACGTACCCAGGCCAATCGCGTGTGGGACTTCCCGTGCACCCAGGTACACACGCACACGCTATTTTTCACACAGCGGGTGTCCGTGTTTGTCGGTACCCCTTTGCACCTCATTTGTCCTAGAGGGCCACTGTATGGACCATTCATCATGGCGGTATATGGGTGCTTTTTGTTATCGCACATTTTGGCGCACATTTTTTTCAGGCACAGGGACGCTACCGCCTGCTTTCTTGTGGCGTACTTGTTTAGCCCTGTGCGCGTCTTTGACCGTGCGCTGGTTTGCCCTATTCGATTCCATGAATAAGGGTTGTAGGCGAGCGTGTGGGCGTTCCGCGCACTTGCCCCCTGTACTTCCCCCGTGACACCCATATTTTCACTCGTTGTTCCCCATTCCGAGTGTTACGCCCCGTGTTCCGCCTACTTTTGTGATGTGCGCCGCGCTATGTGCGATTTCACAGTGGCCGTGGCGCACGCTGTTGGATGTCCTGTGCGCCGGCGTGCGTGGCGCACATTTTCAGCACACATCCAATGTTTTTCTCGCGCACAGACTTCCATGAATCGATGTGCGCTGGTTTCCCTGCGATTTTCGCACTTGCACTTCGATTTTCGCACTTGCACTGCGATTCGCACGTTTTGGCACCTCTGCGCGGGAATTTTCGGTGCACATTAATTCCATGAATCGACCCCAAGAAATGGTGTGTATTTCCCAAATGTATTTACTGCCTATTTCTGCACTTACCCTTGGCCTAACTGTGACGGCAGCATGCTGCAAAATATCAAATAAAGTCACATAAGTATAATAGAATAAGTTGTTGACTTGTAACACACCTCCCATTGTCTGTTCTTTATACCTCTCCCGCTGTGCTTTATTAATTGAACTGAGCAACCACCACAAATTAGAAGATCAGATGAAAGAGCTATGCTGTTTGTGTCATGTACATTATTTACAATAAACTCAAAGTTGGATTGAACTTTAAAGTGAACAAAAGTTAACTTCACACACTCTTAAAAGGAATCCAGTACCGTACCTAGGTTTGCTCTGGTTCATATACGCCGTGAAAAATGTGCGCAGTGGGTGCAGATGGGTTGGCAGTACTCTGCATCATGAGTTGAGGCTAGATCTGTACTGTATGTGACATGTATCTGTATTCATTAACCTCAAAGTTGGAGAAAACTTAAAAGTGACCAGAAATTGCCTTGACACACTCTTAAAAGGAATACAGTATCATACCTAGGATTGCCCTGGTTCACTTACACAGTGAGAAACGTACACAATGGGTAGTGGGTGCAGATGATATGATATGATATGATATGACATGACATTTATAACGTGCCTATACACAAGTGTTTCAAGGTGCGACAAGGCAAGGGAGGGGGAACAGAGGGAAGACAGACAACGATCCTACTAGCCCAGGTGTCATTCACATTGCGCAAGTGCATGGGAAAGTGCGGGGGGGGAGACGATTGAACAGTGCAGTACATGGAATAATAGAATAAATAACATTAAGTAAAGTACGGCCAGTATGTGGCAAGTGCAAGTGTAAGTGCAGACATCAGGTGTTAAGTGCTGGTAATGGGACTCTAGGGATACAGAAAACAGTCCCTAAGTACAGGGGTTGCCAGGAAGGCAGTGCAGGCGTGCCACTGGGCGGGAAGGGGACATGGGCCCAAGATCAGAGGATGGCCAGGTAACCAGTGCAGTTTCAGTTTCAGCCAGGAAGTCAGCAGGGGAGAGGAGGAGAAAAGGCAGAAGCAAAGAGAAATGTTTTAAGGTGCTTCCGGAACCGAAGATGATTCTTCTCAAGTTTCAGGGAGGCAGGGAGGCTGTTCCAGAGGGAGGCCCCAGCCGAAGAAAGAGATCTACCACCAAATTGTTGCTTGGAGAATAGACTGACCCTGAGGGAGTTGGAGGCGGATGAGCGAAGAGCTCGAGAAGGAAGATATTTAGGAAGAGAGAGTTGAAGGTATTGAGGCCCCAGAAGGCCTTGTGGACAATGCAGAGGGATTTCAACTTAATCCTTGCAGCCACTGGTAGCCAGTGCAGAGATGTCAGTCCTGGAGAGATACCATCCCTGGGTTTGAGGCCAAGGACAAGTCTTGCAGTCCTGTTATGGATGAGTTGCAGAGGGCGGAGAGTAGAAGCAGGCAGATTTAGAAAGAGGCTGTTGCAATAGACCAGCCAAGAGAGAACCAGCGCTCTAGAGACAGTGAGCTGCTGGGGTAAGGAGAGGGAAGGAAGAATACCTCTGAGGAGGCGCAGCTGGTAGTATGACTTCTTAGAGATGTCAGAGATGTGAGGATAGAAGGAGAGTATGGAATCGAA
The DNA here is from genome assembly GCF_040938575.1 of Ambystoma mexicanum. Classification (NCBI taxonomy): domain Eukaryota; kingdom Metazoa; phylum Chordata; class Amphibia; order Caudata; family Ambystomatidae; genus Ambystoma; species Ambystoma mexicanum. The sequence goes on along the minus strand of NC_090935.1, from coordinate 835,038,842 downwards.
GATGCCCCAAGGTTTTTAGCCTCGCAGGTGGGAGAAGAAAGGGGGCCAAGAGAGGCTGGCTAGCGAGTGACAGGAAAGGAGGGAGCGGGTGTGCTGATGAGGAGAATCTCGGTCTTACTGGCATTAAGGCAGCGATCATTGGCGGCACACCATCCTGGATGCTGGACAGACAGTCACAGATCAGAGAGGGAGAAGAGGTGGCTGAGGGTAGCCTGAAAATGAGCTGCGTGTCATCCACATAGCACTGGAAGTTGGGGCAGAGCGCAGTAATGTGGTGGGCAAGAAGTGCCAGGTATTGGTTGAACAGCCAGGGAGAGAGGTTAGACCGCTGGGGAACACCCCAGGTAGAGATAGATATGGATGAGAGGAAGGACCAAAGTTGAACCTGGGAGGGTCGATTAGAGAGGAAAGAGGTCAGCCACACCAGGGCCTGACCGGTGATCCCCAGGTTATCAGGGAGACGGTTGAGCAGGATGGCATGGTTGACTGTGTCAAAGGCAGAGGAGAGAGCAAGGAAGAGGAGGACACTTGGGGTGTTGGAGTCAAGTTTGGAGAGCAGGTCTTCACAGATGTTCAGGAGAGCAGTTTCCGTGCTTCTGGCAGCTCTGAAGCCAGACTGATGATCATGGAGACAACCAATCGATTTAGTGTGAAGAGTGAGCTTGGAGATGGCCAACTTTTCCAGGAGTTTGCCAAGGAAAGGAGTGATGGAGATTGGGTGATAGTTAGCCGGTAAGCTTGCCGGTACCATAGTTCCCTGGCCAGCAAACTACGAGTTGTGCTCGCGGGTCCCTTTCTGACCACCAGGTCTGACCTGGCGGGCAGAGCAGCACCCGCAAGCACAGCATGTCGGATGCACCGGCACTGTTTATAACGGTGCCGGTGCATCCGGCTTCCCCATTCCAATGGGGAAGAATTATTTCCAGCGCGCAGGAATGGGCAAATACCGGGTCCGGCAAGGCTGTAATGACCTGGTTATTGCCCATTCCTGGCCGCCGGAAAAAAATAAATACGGGCGGCAGCCATGCATGTATTACAGGCACGGCTACCACAAGCCTCCTAATGAGGCCCAATGTTTTCACATATATATCGAGAGTTAGATTTTAAGATGAGTGATAGAGGGGGTAGTGACTTGGTGCCGAGCAGAGCCGGCCCTAGGATTTGCGGAGCCCTGGCCAGCAAAAGGTGTGTGAGGTATTCCTTTATTTGCATGAATAATGACATCAGTGATATTACAGATTGAGTCTTCAACAAGCAACGGTATCATGGGAAGTTACGGTAAAAACCTGTTGCCATAAGTAAGGCAAGAGAGAAATAAACTGTGAGGTCCAGTTACCTATGTGGAAATATCAGGAGTGAGACTTTTTTTGAACTAGCAGGCAGTGTGGCTAAATACCTTAAATAGACAGGTTTATTCTGGCAGACAAGTGAGATAAAAAAGGATTTGGACCGGAGCACACACTTTGGTTAAGTGGAGAATTCAGGCTTGAGACCAGTATGCAATTCAAGACATCTCTTCCCAGCTGTAATTGGTACAAATATTGTTTGTAGAAGGTATTTTTTTAAGCTTTTGTTTGAAAAATACCATCTGACTGTGGAAGGCTTTGCAAAATATGGTGATTGGATTTTGATAACTGAAGGAAACTGCTGTGTTTGCAGGCATCTCCCAATAGTTTTTTTATGTTATTGTTGATATATTTGGCAATAGTGTCTAAACTAACAATACTTTTCTATTTCAGAAGCCACAGATAAAGATTATTTTGGCTGTCAAATAAACTCCAACCAAGTTACAAGGATGTCTTGTTTGAGCAAGACAGGGATTGGCCCTGGTAGTCGGGACACGCTGTGTCTACTGCTGGATTGCCTTATAGTGTGATAGTGCCTATTTAGCTGGGGGGTCTTGAGGCAGGGAAGTAAGCATTTTTCAAGTTTTCGAATATTAACAACATTAAGAATGTTAAGTGTAAAAAAGAATTGGGGTATGGGGGCTCAGAAATATATGCGTAGGTGCTAAGTACATAGAGCAGAGGGAATAGGTGCACCCGCTTTCCTTGCCATGCTTAGCTAAATCACAGGTTGTGTCAGGAATCTTTCTCCTCTCCTATTGCATTCAGGTTTGGGGATCTATTAACATTCATCCTGCAAAATTAGCAAGTGTTCCTCACTGCAAAATTGGAAAGAAGCCTCATTAATGTACTACCCGACCTTATATTGGAGAGGGTGAGCAGGCCAAATCTGCTTTTCAGGTGCGGGAGCAGCAGGGGATCCTTTAGCAGAATGCTGCAAAGATAATTCAGCAGGGTAGGTGAATGTTGCTGAACACTTGAGCAATCAAACTTGTCTGTAATGCTTGCCACAATAACACCTAAAAGGGGTTATCTTCGCCCCCTGAGAAAAGTGGACAGACGCTGTGCACCCACATGTATCCCCAACTTGTACCCTGAACATCGGCACAGGGCCAGAACGAGAGAATGTAAATCCTCCAGTGTCCAGGACTGCAACCTCACTTGCCACATGCTGTGCATATAGTCAAGACGCACTTGCCCTCTCATCCTTACCCTTCTCACCCCTACGTTTGGCTTTGAGCAATACTCTTGAATAAAGATATTTTGAAAAGTACACAGACCATGTTTAAGTACTCACACAAATGTAAGTACTCGCAAAAATATAAAAATCCTTACAGAAATATACTAGGCAAAACGTTTACAATTGACATTATTCACCCCACCTTGAATGGAAGACTATCCAAAAATACCAAAATGTAATTCTGCAGAGGACAAAATAATGTCTTGTGGATTTTGAAAATGCACTTTCAAGACTTAATCACTAATAACAAAGGTAATGTGGGAAAAGCTTACCTGTTTGAGTTTCAATGTTAGACAAAGGCATGCTTCATATATACAGGGTAAATCATAGAAATTCGCACAAAAGTGGCACACGCGATTGGCGCACAGCATGCCCGTGCGAATGTCTGCGCCAGCCGCGTGCGCTAAAATCAATTTCCGCGCACAGCGTATTCATGGATTCTCGCATCCAAAACCAGCCGTGGCGCAGTGTGGCGCAGCGACCCTGCAGCAGCGCCAGTTACGCCCCCAAGAACGGCCTCGCGCAAGGAAAAGCCTTCAAAATCCCCAAATAATCGCAAAGGGCTGCGCTAACCCTGGACCAGTTCACAGGGCTGGCAAACAGCAAACGCCAAGCGGGGAACGTGTATTACAGGGGTTCGTGGGAAGTATCACACGCGATTCCAGCAGGGTACGTGTATTTCAGGGGTGCGAGGGAAGTTCCACACGCGATTGGCCCCGTGCAAGCAGGGTACGTGTATTTCAGGGGTGCGCGGGAAGTTCCACACGCGATTGGCCCCGTGCGAGCAGGGTACGTGTATTGCAGGGGTGCGTGGGAAGTTCCACACGCGATTTCAGCAGGGTACGTGTATTCCAGGGGTGCGCGGGAAGTTCCACACGCGATTTCAGTAGGGTACGTGTATTTCAGGGGTTCTGGGGAGTACTACACGTGAATTGGCCGTCTGGGTCCTCCCAGGTGTTCGCTCTACAACCTCCACAGCCCCTGCTCATGTCCCGCACGCAGCCCAATCACCATGGGCATGCCCCCCAGCCAACCCACATGTCACCTTGCACTACTGATCAACAATGCATGTCTATCACCTCCCCCACCCCCCAGCAGTGCAGGGGCAGCCTCCACCAGGCTCCCACTCATGTCCCCCTGCACCCCCACCCCCCAGCCACCAGGGGCAGCCTCCACCAGGCCCCCACTCATGTCTCCCACCACCCCCACCCCCCAACCACCAGAAGCAGATACCACCAGGCCCCCACTCATGTCTCCCACCACCCCCACCCCCCAGCAACCAGGGGCAGCCTCCACCAGGCCCCCACTCATGTCTCCCACCACCCCCACCCCCAGCAGTGCAGGGGCAGCCTCCAACAGGCCCACACTCATGTCCCCTATTACCCCCACCCCCCAGCAGTGCAGGGGCAGCCTCCAACAGGCCCCCACTCATGTCTCCCACCACCACCACCCCCACCCCCCAGCCACCAGCGGCACCCTCCACCAGGCCCCCACTCATGTCCCCTATTACCCCCACCCCCCAGCCACCAGGGGCAGCCTCCACCAGGCCCCCACTCATGTCTCCCACCACCCCCACGCCCCAGCCACCAGGGGCAGATACCACCAGGCCCCCACTCATGTCTCCCACCACCCCCAACCCCCAGCCACCAGGGGCAGCCTCCACCAGGCCCCCACTCATGTCCCCCTGCACCCCCACCCCCCAGCAGTGCAGGGGCAGCCTCCACCAGGCCCCCACTCATGTCTCCCACCACCCCCACCCCCCAGCCACCAGGGGCAGCCTCCACCAGGCCCCCACTCATGTCTCCCACCACCCCCACCCCCCAGCAGTGCAGGGGCAGCCTCCACCAGGCCCCCACCCATGTCTACCACCACCCCCACCACCCAGCCACCAGGGGCAGATTCCACCAGACCCCCACTCATGTCCCCCTGCAACCCCACCCCCCAGCAGTGCAGGGGCAGCCTCCACCAGGCCTCCACTCATGTCTCCCACCATCCCCACCCCCCAGCCACCAGGGGCAGCCTCCACCAGGCCCCCACTTATGTCTCCCACCACCCCCACCCTCCCAGCAGTGCAGGGGCAGCCACATCCAGGCCCCCACCCATGTCTACCACCACCCCCACCCCCCAGCCACCAGGGGCAGCCTCCTACAGGCCCCCACCCATGTCTACCACCACCCCCACCCCCACCCCCCAGCCACCAGGGGCAGATTCCACCAGGCCCCCACTCATGTCCCCCTGCAACCCCACCCCCCAGCAGTGCAGGGGCAGCCTCCACCAGGCCCCCACTCATGTCTCCCACCACCCCCACCCCCCAGCCACCAGGGGCAGATACCACCAGGCCCCCACTCATGTCTCCCACCACCCCCACCGCCCAGCCACCAGGGGCAGCCTCCACCAGGCCCCCACTCATGTCCCCCTGCACCCCCACCCCCCAGCAGTGCAGGGGCAGCCTCCACCAGGCCCCCACCCATGTCTACCACCACCCCCCCAGCCACCAGGGGCAGATTCCACAAGGCCCCCACTCATGTCCCCCTGCAACCCCACCCCCCAGCAGTGCAGGGGCAGCCTCCACCAGGCCCCACTCATGTCTCCCACCACACCCACCCCCCAGCAGTGCAGGGGCAGCCTCCAACAGGCCCCCACTCATGTCCCCTATTACCCCCACCCCCCAGCAGTGCAGGGGCAGCCTCCAACAGGCCCCCATTCATGTCTCCCACCACCCCCACCCCCCAGCAGTGCAGGGGCAGCCACCACCAGGCCCCCACCCATGTCTACCACCACCCCCACCCCCCAGCCACCAGGGGCAGCCTCCACCAGGCCCCCACCCATGTCTACCACCACCCCCACCCCCCAGCCACAAGGGGCAGATTCCACCAGGCCCCCACTCATGTCCCCCTGCAACCCCAACCCCCAGCAGTGCAGGGGCAGCCTCCACCAGACCCCCACTCATGTCTCCACCATCCCCACCCCCCAGCCACCAGGGGCAGCCTCCACCAGGCGCCCACTCATGTCTCCCACCACCCCCACCCCCCAGCAGTGCAGGGGCAGCCTCCACCAGGCCCCCACCCATGTCTACCACCACCAACACCCCCCAGCCACCAGGGGCAGATTCCACCAGGCCCCCACTCATGTCTCCCACCACCCCCACCCCTCAGCATTGCAGGGGCAGCCACCACCAGGCCCCCACCCATGTCTTCCACCACCCCCACCCCCCAGCCACCAGGGGCAGATTCCACCAGGCCCCCACTCATGTCCCCCTGCAACCCCACCCCCCAGCAGTGCAGGGGCAGCCTCCACCAGTGCCCCACTCATGTCTCCCACCACCCCCACCCCCCAGCCACCAGGGGCAGATACCACCAGGCCCCCACTCATGTCTCCCACCACCCCCACTGCCCAGCCACCAGGGGCAGCCTCCACCAGGCCCCCACTCATGTCCCCCTGCACCCCCACACCCCAGCAGTGCAGGGGCAGCCTCCACCAGGCCCCCACCCATGTGTACCACCACCCCCACCCCCCAGCCACCAGGGGCAGATTCCACAAGGCCCCCACTCATGTCCCTCTGCAACCCCACCCGCCAGCAGTGCAGGGGCAGCCTCCACCAGGCCCCACTCATGTCTCCCACCACACCCACCCCCCAGCAGTGCAGGGGCAGCCTCCAACAGGCCCCCACTCATGTCCCCTATTACCCCCACCCCCCAGCAGTGCAGGGGCAGCCTCCAACAGGCCCCCATTCATGTCTCCCACCCCCCCACCCCCCAGCAGTGCAGGGGCAGCCTCCACCAGGCCCCCACCCATGTCTACCACCACCCCCACCCCCCAGCCACCAGGGGCAGCCTCCACCAGGCCCCCACCCATGTCTACCACCACCCCCACCCCCCAGCCACCAGGGCAGATTCCACCAGGCCCCCACTCATGTCCCCCTGCAACCCCACCCCCCAGCAGTGCAGGGGCAGCCTCCACCAGGCCCCCACTCAAGTCTCCCACCACCCCCACCCCCCAGCCACCAGTGGCAGATTCCACCAGGCCCCCACTCATGTCCCCCTGCAACCCCACCCCCCAGCAGTGCAGTGGCAGCCTCCACCAGGCCCCCACTCATGTCTCCCACCACCCCCACCCCGCAGCGACCAGGGGCAGCCTCCACCAGGCCCCCACTCATGTCCCCCTGCACCCCCACCCCCAAGCAGTGCAGGGGCAGCCTCCACCAGGCCCCCATTCATGTCTCCCACCACCCCCACCCCCAGCCACCAGGGGCCGATACCACCAGGCCCCCACTCATGTCTCCCACCACCCCCACCCCCCAGCCACCAGGGGCTGCCACCACCACGCCCCCACCCATGTCTACCACCACCCCCACCCCCCAGCCACCAGGGGCAGCCTCCACCAAGCCCCCACTCATGTCTCCCACCACCCCCACCCCCCAGCCACCAAGGGCAGATACCACCAGGCCCCCACTCATGTCCCCCTGCACCTCCACCCCCCAGCAGTGCAGGGGCAGCCTCCACCAGGCCCCCACTCATGTCTCCCACCACCCCACCCCCCAGCCACCAGGGGCAGCCTCCAATATGCCCCCACTCATGTCTCCCACCACCCCCACCCCCCAGCAGTGCAGGGGCAGCCTCCACCAGGCCCCCACCCATGTCTACCACCACCCCCACCCCCCAGCCACCAGGGGCAGATTCCACCAGGCCCCCACTCATGTCTCCCACCACCCCCACCCCCCAGCCACCAGGGGCAGCCTCCACCAGGCCCCCACTCATGTCCCCCTGCACCCCCACCCCCCAGCAGTGCAGGGGCAGCCTCCACCAGGCCCCCACTCATGTCTCCCACCACCCCCACCCCCCAGCCACCAGGGGCAGCCTCCACCATGCCCCCACTCATGTCTCCCACCACCCCCACCCCCCAGCAGTGCAGGGGCAGCCTCCACCAGGCCCCCACCCATGTCTACCACCACCCCCACCCCCCAGCCACCAGGGGCAGATTCCACCAGGCCCCCACTCATGTCCCCCTGCAACCCCACCCCCCAGCAGTGCAGGGGCAGCCGCCACCAGGCCCCCACTCATGTCTCCCACCACCCCCACCCCCCAGGGGCAGCCTCCACCAGGCCCCCACTCATGTCTCCCACCACCCCACCCCCAGCAGTGCAGGGGCAGCCTCCACCAGGCCCCCACCCATGTCTACCACCACCCCCACCCCTCAGCCACCAGGGGCAGATTCCACCAGGCCCCCACTCATGTCGCCCACCACCCCCACCCCCCAGCAGTGCAGGGGCAGCCACCACCAGGCCCCCACACATGTCTACCACCACCCCCACCCCCCAGCCACCAGGGGCAGCCTCCACCAGGCCCCCACCCATGTCTACCACCACCCCCACCCCCCAGCCACCAGGGGCAGATTCCACCAGGCCCCCACTCATGTCCCCCTGCAACCCGACCCCCCGGCAGTGCAGGGGCAGCCTCCACCAGGCCCCCACTCATGTCTCCCACCACCCCCACCCCCCAGCCACCAGGGGCTGCCACCACCAGGCCCCCACCCATGTCTACCACCACCCCCACCCCCCAGCCACCAGGGGCAGCCTCCACCAGGCCCCCACTCATGTCTCCCACCACCCCCACCCCCAAGCCACCAGGGGCAGATACCACCAGGCCCCCACTCATGTCTCCCACCACCCCCACCCCCCAGCCACCAGGGGCAGCCTCCACCAGGCCCCCACTCATGTCCCCCTGGACCCCCACCCCCCAGCAGTGCAGGGGCAGCCTCCACCAGGCCCCCAATCATGTCTCCCACCACCCCCACCCCCCAGCCACCAGGGGCAGCCTCCACCAGGCCCCCACTCATGTCTCCCACCACCCCCACCCCCCAGCAGTGCAGGGGCAGCCTCCACCAGGCCCCCACCCATGTCTACCACCACCCCCACCCCCCAGCCACCAGGGGCAGATTCCACCAGGCCCCCACTCATGTCCCCCTGCAACCCCACCCCCCAGCAGTGCAGGGGCAGCCTCCACCAGGCCCCCACTCATGTCTCCCACCAGCCCCACCCCCCAGCCACCAGGGGCAGCCTCCACCAGGCCCCCACTCATGTCTCCCACCACCCCCACCCCCCAGCAGTGCAGGGGCAGCCTCCACCAGGCCCCCACCCATGTCTACCACCACCCCCACCCCCCAGCCACCAGGGGCAGATTCCACCAGGCCCCCACTCATGTCGCCCACCACCCCCACCCCCCAGCAGTGCAGGGGCAGCCACCACCAGGCCCCCACCCATGTCTACCACCCCCCCCAGCCACCAGGGGCAGCCTCCACCAGGCCCCCACCCATGTCTACCACCACCCCCTTCCCCCAGCCACCAGGGACAGATTCCACCAGGCCCCCACTCATGTCCCCCTGCAACCCCACCCCCCAGCAGTGCAGGGGAAGCCTCCACCAGGCCCCCACTCATGTCTCCCACCACCCCCACCCCCCAGCCACCAGGGGCAGATACCACCAGGCCCCCACTCATGTCTCCCACCACCCCCACCCCCCAGCCACCAGGGGCAGCCTCCACCAGGCCCCCACTCATGTCCCCCTGCACGCCCACCCCCCAGCAGTGCAGGGGCAGCCTCCACAAGGCCCCCACTCATGTCCCCCTGCACCCCCACCCCCCAGCAGTGCAGGGGCAGCCTCCACCAGGCCCCCACCCATGTCTACCACCACCCCCACCCCCCAGCAGTGCAGGGGCAAACCTCCAACAGGTCCCCACTCATGTCCCCTATTACCCCCACAGCCCAGCAGTGCAGGGGCAGCCTCCAACAGGCCCACACTCATGTCTCCCACCACCCCCACCCCCCAGCAGTGCAGGGGCAGCCACCACCAGGGCCCCACCCATGTCTACCACCACCCCCACCCCCAGCCACCAGGGGCAGCCTCCACCAGGCCCCCACCCATGTCTACCACCACCCCCACCCCCCCAGCCACCAGGGGCAGATTCCACCAGGCCCCCACTCATGTCCCCCTGCAACCCCACCCCCCAGCAGTGCAAGGCACAGCCTCCACCAGGCCCCCACACATGTCTCCCACCACCCCCACCCCCCAGCCACCAGGGGCAGCCTCCACCAGGCCCCCACTCATGTCCCCCTGCACCCCCACCCCCCAGCAATGCAGGGGCAGCCTCCAAAAGGCCCCCACTCATGTCTCCCACCACCCCCAACCCCAGCCACCAGGGGTAGATACCACCAGGCCCCCACCCATGTCTCCCACCACCCCCACCCCCCAGCCACCAGGGGCAGCCACCACCAGGCCCCCACCCATGTCTACCACCACCCCCACACCCCAGCCACCAGGGGCAGATTCCACCAGGCCCACACTCATGTCCCCCTGCAACCCCACCCCCCAGCAGTGCAGGGGCAGCCTCCACCAGGCCCCCACTCATGTCTCCCACCAACCCCACCCCCCAGCCACCAGGGGCAGCCTCCACCAGGCCCCCACTCATGTCTCCCACCACCCCCACCCCCCAGCAGTGAGGGGCAGCCTCCACAAGGCCCCCACCCATGTCTACCACCACCCCCACCCCCCAGCCACCAGGGGCAGATTCCACCAGGCCCCCACTCATGTCTCCCACCACCCCCACCCCCCAGCAGTGCAGGGGCAGCCACCACCAGGCCCCCACCCATGTCTACCACCACCCTCACCCCCCAGCCACCAGGGGCAGCCTCCACCAGGCCCCCACCCATGTCTACCACCACCCCCACCCCCCAGCCACCAGGGGCAGATTCCACCAGGCCCCCACTCATGTCCCCCTGCAACCCCACCCCCCAGCAGTGCAGGAGCAGCCTCCACCAGGCCCCCACTCATGTCTCCCACCACCCCCACCCCCCAGCCTGCAGGGGCAGATACCACCAGGCCCCCACTCATGTCTCCCACCACCCACACGCCCCAGCCACCAGGGGCAGCCTCCACCAGGCCCTCACTCATGTCCCCCTGCACCCCCACCCCCCAGCAGTGCAGGGGCAGCCTCCACCAGGCCCCCACCCATGTCTACCACCACCCCCACCCCCCAGCCACAAGGGGCAGATTCCACCAGGTCCCCACTCATGTCCCCCTGCAACCCCACCCCCCAGCAGTGCAGGGGCAGCCTCCACCAGGCCCACACTCATGTCTCCCACCACCCCCACCCCCCAGCAGTGCAGGGGCAGCCTCCAATAGGCCCCCACTCATGTCTCCCACCACCCCCACCCCCCAGCAGTGCAGGGGCAGCCACCACCAGGCCCCCACCTATGTCTACCACCACCCCCACCCCCCAGTCACCAGGGGCAGCCTCCACCAGGCCCCCACCCATGTCTACCACCACCCCCACCCCCCAGCCACCAGGGGCAGATTCCACCAGGCCCCCACTCATGTCCCCCTGCAACCGTACCCCCCAGCAGTGCAGGGGCAGCCTCCACCAGGCCCCCACTCATGTCTCCTACCACCCCCACCCCCCAGCCACCAGGGGCAGCCTCCACCAAGCCCCCACTCATGTCTCCCACCACCCCCACCCCCAGCAGTGCAGGGGCAGCCTCCACCAGGCCCCCACCCATGTCTACCACCACCCCCACCCCCCAGCAGTGCAGGGGCAGCCTCCACCAGGCCCCCACCCATGTCTACCACCACCCCCACCCCCCAGCCACCAGGGGCAGCCTCGACCAGGCCCCCAATCATGTCTCCCACCACCCCCACCCCCCAGCAGTGCAGGGGCAGCCTCCAACAGGCCCCCACTCATGTCCCCTATTACCCCCACCCCCCATTAGTGCAGGGGCAGCCTTCAACAGTCCCCCACTCATGTCTCCCACCACCCCCACCCCCCAGCCACCCCCCAGCAGTGCAGGGGCAGCCACCACCAGGCCCCCACCCATGTCTACCACCACCCCCATCCCCCAGCCACCAGGGGCAGCCTCCACCAGGCCCCCACCCATGTCTACCACCACCCTCACCCCCCAGCCACCAGGGGCAGATTCCACCAGGCCCCCACTCATGTCTCCCTGCAACCCCACCCCCCAGCAGTGCAGGGGCAGCCTCCACCAGGCCCCCACTCATGTCTCCCACCACCCCCACCCCCCAGCCACCAGGGGCAGCCTCCACCAGGCCCCCACTCATGTCCCCCTGCACCCCCACCCCCCGGCAGTGCAGGGGCAGCATCCACCAGGCCCCCACTCATGTCTCCCACCACCCCCACCCCCCAGCCACCAGGGGCAGCCTCCACCAGGCCCCCACTCATGCCTCCCACCCCCCCACCCCCCAGCAGTGCAGGGGCAGCCTCCACCAGGCCCCCACCCATGTCTACCACCACCCCCACCCCCCAGCCACCAGGGGCAGATTCCACCGGGCCCCCACTCATGTCCCCCTGCAACCCCACCCCCCAGCAGTGCAGGGGCAGCCTCCACCAGGCCCCCACTCATGTCTCCCACCACCCCCACCCCCCAGCCACCAGGGGCAACCTCCACCAGGCCCCCACTCATGTCCCCCTGCACCCCCACCCCCCAGCAGTGCAGGGGCAGCCTCCACCAGGCCCCCACTCATGTCTCCCACCACCCCCACCCCCCAGCCACCAGGGGCAGCCTCCACCAGGCCCCCACTCATGTCTCCCACCACCCCCACCCCACAGCAGTGCTAGGGCAGCCTCCACCAGGCCCCCACCCATGTCTACCACCACCCCCACCCCCCAGCCACCAAGGGCAGATTCCACCAGGCCCCCACTCATGTCCCCCTGCAACCCCACCCCCCAGCAGTGCAGGGGCAGCCTCCACCAGGCCCCCACTCATGTCTCCCACCACCCCCACCCCCCAGCCACCAGGGGCAGCCTCCACCAGGCCCCCACTCATGTCTCCCACCACCCCCACCCCCCAGCAGTGCAGAGGCAGCCTCCACCAGGCCCCCACCCATGTCTACCACCACCCACACCCCCCAGCCACCAGGGGCAGATTCCACCAGGCCCCCACTCATGTCTCCCACCACCCCCACCGCCCAGCAGTGCAGGGAAAGCCACCACCAGGCCCCCACCCATGTCTACCACCACCTCCACCCCCCAGCCACCAGGGGCAGCCTCCACCAGGACCCCACCCATGTCTACCACCACCCCCACCCCCCAGCCACCAGGGGCAGATTCCACCAGGCACCCACTCATGTCCCCCTGCAACCCCACCCCCCAGCAGTGCAGGGGCAGCCTCCACCAGGCCCCCACTCATGTCTCCCACCACCCCCACCCCCCGGCCACCAGGGGCAGATTCCACCAGGCCCCCACTCATGTCCCCCTGCACCCCCACCCCCCAGCACCGTGGGGCACCTGCCAGCAGGCCCCCACTCATGTCCAACTCATGTTCCCCTGCACCCCACCCCCCAGCACTGTGGGGCACCTGCCAGCAGGCCCCCACTCATGTCCAACTCATGTTCCCCTGCACCCCCACCCCCCAGCACCGTGGGGCACCTGCCAGCAGGCCCCCACTCATGTCCAACTCATGTTCCCCTGCACCCCCACCCCCCAGCACTGTGCGGCACCTGCCAGCATGCCCCCACTCATGTCCAACTCATGCTCCCCTGCACTCCCACCCCCCCCAGCACCGTGGGGCACCTGCCAGCAGGCCCCCACTCATGTCCAACTCATGTTCCCCTGCACCCCCACCCCCCAGCACTGTGGGGCACCTGCCAGCAGGCCCCCATTCATGTCCAACTCATGTTCCCCAACCAACATGTCATCACAATCTAGATCCCCGGTCCCCATGGTCAGCCTCCAAATGCAAAACACCCACCCGAGTATTGCATCCACCCACTCAGAAATGGAAATAACATGATAGAACTGCAATTGCAAGTTTGGAAACGAACACATGTCCCTCACATACACCCAATGGGTGTCAGTGAATCTCCAAACCCGTATCATGATATGCATGAAACTAATGACATGATACTACACATTGAAGTTTGATCTAAAAATATGTATTAAAGAAAACAAGAATTGAATCAAAAATATACTAACAGAAATGGGAATGTAAAAAAAGTAAAAAGAAGCATGTCCATGAAAAAATGCAAAACCAAAAATCAGAATCCAAAGGAATGATGTCCAAAGTCACAGTCCAGAAAAGAAAATCCAATGTGAAATTATAATAGAAAGCCATTGCTCCATGGGTAAATAGTAAAAAGGAAAGAAAATCCAACAGTGAACTATGTACAGGTGAACAAGCCAGGGTCCATGATCCCAACAAAAGAAATGAAACCTATCTAACAACACTACCTAATAAAAAATAACTATATACAAAAATGTGGCACATTGTCCAAAAGGTCCAAAGAAAAAGCAAAAACAAAGGAAACCTAACACTAACTACATAACTATTTACATGGGCAGCGGGCTAGTCCAACGGCTCACTGGATGTTGTCATGGGCCAGGGCATCATCGAACTCCTGTTCAATGGCTTGGAGGCGGGCATGTTCCCTGGCCCCGAGGTCTCGCAGGGATAAAGCAGTGTCCAGCTCCAACTCCCTGCGAAGACCCTCGAGGCACTCAGCCCAACTCAGCGCCCTCCGCATAGAGTTCTCCGCCCTGACCATTGTGAGCCGTTCCTCCTCTGCCCGCTGCCGCTCCGCACCTATCCGCTGGCCCATCTGCTCCCACACGGAAGCCACTCCGATTCCAGGGTTCTCCTGCCCTCCGGCCGATGACTGCACCCCTGATGTTGATGGCCCCGAGCCATGATGCCTCCCACGTCGAGCCTGCCGCTGCCTCCGACGCAACTGCCTGTGCCAGCACGACGGCATCCAGGCTGATGGTATCCACCGACGCCGTCGTGCACGTGCCCTGCCCGATGATGCCGTCACATCCTCCATCTGCTGGGGTCCTGTTAGGCGGAAACCTGTGCAGTTCCCTCTGGGACCACTGCAAAAGATTTAGGACTACAGGCGTTTGGCGGTGAACCCACTTGGTAGCAGTCTGTACCACACAGATTCACTTGGTAGCTGTGGCTGAGCAGTCAGACTTCTCTCAAGAAAAGTTGAGCAGTATGTGGAGTATACAAAATAGGGCAATTCTTCACAGCAAGACAAGCAAACACGCAACAAGGCTTAGTGTAAAGATAGTAAGGCATTTATTTATAACAGAACATCTATGCAAAACACTAACGCAAATCACGGCAAACAAATCAAACACAATTACTCTACGAAGTAGAAAACGATCAATCCCCCTAGCAATATTTCGACAACTCTAGGTTCTACCGGTATCACTTATTTTCAGACAGAGGTGTATACCTCAACCTAGATGACACTCGAACACTTGTTAGGACGGGAGAGAAAAAGATAGGCAGGTCATGAAATCAAAACAGTTCAATCCTTCGCGGATAAAATGCAAGGCAGGAAGGCAAGAAACACAATAGATCATAAAGTTCAGAGGCCAGGCCACTCGGAGAGAGGCAAGGCGCGATGTCCCAAAAAGTCTCTAGAGGAGATGCATTCTAGTCTTTGTAGCAAATTGTTATCGGCAGGTTGAACCAGTTCAGAACTATAAATGAGAAAAGCTTGGAGGCGACCCAACGGAAAGGAGAGGGTTAAGACATCTCGCTCAATCCGATCGAAAGGGAAGCCAGGCGAACACGGTACCTTATTGTGGAGAGCAGCTCCGGCGGGGGCAGATGTTCCTGGTGGTGGATGCACGGCGGGTCTTTGCCAAGAGTAGAGAGGTTCTCGTCGTCGAAGAAAAAGGAAGTCCGGTGCACCACCAGGGAAGAGACCAGCCGCGGAGTGCTCCGTCACAAGGCACCACCTTTTGGTCGCGGTACAGGGGTAGTGGCTATCCGGTTGCCAGGGTGCTCTGCACGGGCAATTCGACCACTGCGTCCTGAGGCGAATAAAAAGCAAAGGGGACTGGTTGTTCCCACCAGTCAGGGGAAGAGACTCTCTGGCAGGGAGATCTCCTCTGTCGTCGGGAAGTGGTGAGTCGGTTCCGCAGGGCTCCACCGGAGGTGTCGTCGTGCAGGTCGGCTCAGCGTTACCCTTGTCGGATTCTTAGGTCCTGTGGCGACTTCTGAAGATCCAGTCCCAAAAGTCCTGCTTTTATGCAGAAAACCCCCATTCTTTCAGCCTAGCTGTCAATCAACACATGCTAAGTGGTGAGCGGGAACGCTCACCACTTGGGCCAATCACTCCAGAGTGCGACCTGAGTTGGCAAGGCAACTCGGTCCAGGGTGCCTAAACCCCCTCCCACACCCCTGAGGTAACCCAGACAGAATGGCACCACTTTGGAGGGTCTCTGTACAGAGGCCTGCCAAAAGTGGAACAAAGGGCTCAACCTTTGGTTTAGGAGTCACAGAGACGAACACAGACGCCATTTTACAAACCGAGTTCTGGCAGAAAGTACCATCCGATAAACTTATTTAGGATAAGTAGACCGGTGGTATGTTGGAGGTTAACAAGAAAAAGTATCAATCTCCAAAAATGGGACGAATCCCATAGGGTTATGCTCGGGGTCGAACATAACAAGTAGCTTCCACTGCCACCAGCCAAAACTCGACGAGGGGGGATGGGACAGTGCCCCCTTGAGTAACAGGTCTAGGAGTAATCGAATTACCCCTACTAGTACATCCACAATAAGATGGTTTGTACCAGTCCTGTTAGTAAATTTAGGTCTAGTAAAGCCAATGGTGACTTTACATGCCCGGGGAGACAGTAGTCAGTCCCCGGGTATGGAGTCTATGGTGGGGGTCCGCTAGGACGCCCCGGTGTTACGGCACGTAGGGTGCAGTGTAACACACATAGAAAAACATATGAGACCCTATGGAGTAAAAGACCCCATAGCCCATCGAACACATTGACATCTCAAATGAATTACACACACATACATGTCCAAAAGTGAGGGAAAAGAGTCTCACTCTTGGCAGGATGGAAAAAAACAAACTCCAGAAATCCAGCAAAGCTGCTGGGGGACTCACTAGGTTAGGAAATTCAGCCTAAACAGAGAATTCTCCCTAACACTCGCCCCCCCATACTAAGGGACAGGAGGATTTAATCCACTCCTGCATGAATCTCATACCTCTAGTCGATGACATACATCCTAGAGAGACCATCTGCATTTTGGTGGTGAGACCCTGACCTGTGTTCAATGGTGAAATCAAACCCTTGCAGGCAGATCGACCATCTCAATAGTTTTGGGTTTTCCCCTTTCATTTGCATTAACCATCTCAAGGGTTGGTGGTCAGTCTGAATGACGAAAGTAGAACCATACAAGTACGGCCTAAACTTCTTCAGAGCCCACACGATAGCAAAGCACTCTCTTTCGATTGTTGCCCACCTTGTTTCAGGATCCTTCAGCTTGCGGCTGATGAAGCAAATGGGGTGCTCCCTACCTTTCCATCCAGTTGACTGAGTACGGCACCTATCCCTACATTGGAAGCATCTGTATGCACAATGAAGTGTTGGCGGTAATCGGGAGCTCTGAGTACTGGGGCTTGGCAAAGAGCCTTTTTCAGGTTTTCAAAAGCCTGATTGCACTCCTCGTTCCATTTAACCTTTTTAGGGAATTTGGGCGAGGAGATGACATTCAGTGGAGAAGCTATGGTCCCATAGTTCTCTATGAAATTCCTGTAATACCCGGTGAGGCCTAGGAAGGCTCTCACCTGGGTTTGAGTAGTCGGTGTTGTCCAATTTTGCACAGCTTCAATCTTACTGAGCAAAGGCCTTATTTCTCCACCGCCTACCTCATGCCCAGGATAGACTACCTTACTCTGTCCAATTTGGCATTTACTCGCCTTTATGGTCAAATTGGCTCGTCCAAGAGCCTGCAAAACATCTCTCAGGTGGGTTACATGTTCTTCCCAGGAATTGCTGAACACTGCAATGTCATCCAAGTATGCCATGCAGAAGTCCTCCATCCCATTCAGAACCTGGTTTACCATCCGTTGAAACGTAGCAGGTGCATTTTTCAATCCAAATGGCAATACCTTAAACTGGTATAAGCCAACGGGGGTAGAAAATGCAGTTTTCTCCTTGGCATGGTCTGTCAGGGCTATTTGCCAATAGCCTGACGTCAAGTCAAATGTGCTGAGGAACTTGGCGGCGCCAAGTTTATCCACCAACTCATCTGTTCTTGGCAAAGGGTGGGCATCAGTCTTGGTGACTGCATTAAGAGCTCTATAATCCACGCAGAATCTAAGCTCTTTAGATCCGGCCTTTGATACTAACACAATTGGGCTAGACCATGGTCTAGTAGAGGGCTCTATTACCCCGAGATCGAGCATCTTGCTGACCTCACCTTTGATGTGGGTTTGTACGTTCTCTGACATTCTGTATCCTCTGCTCTTGACCGGCAGACAGTCACCAGTGAGTATGTCGTGCTGGCCCCAAGGGGTCAAGCCTGGCGAAAGCGAGAACAGAGGGGCAAACTGATTCAACATCGATTTGCACTCTTCTTGTTGCTCGGGTGTCAGATTGGAGGAGAGATTTACTCCTTCAATTTTTTCGTCTAAAGGCATGCCTCTAAGGAGATCCGGAAGAGCTTCACTCTCTTCTTCTTCCTCGGATGATGCTAGAAGCAACGCTCCTACATCAGGTCGTGAGACATACGCTTTGAGTCGGTTGGTGTGAAAGACTGTCGGAGCCTCCTTGGGATTGCCCAAGTCCACCAGATAGTTAACCTCTCCGAGTTTACCCACTACTCGGAAGGGTCCCATCCACTTATCTTGCAAGGCCCTCTGCCTTGTTGGGATCATAACGAGAACAAGCTGGTCTTGAGCGAACTCAACCATGTTAGCCTTTTGATCGTGCCAGTGCTTGACCAATGCTTGTCCAGCTTTCAAGTTATCGCTTGCTTCCGTCATCATGTGTGACATTCTCCTCCGGAGACCTATCACGTAGTCAGTCACTCTGACTGGCTTGGGGGAAGGAGAACTCTCCAACCCCTCCTTAATCACGGCCAATGGACCTCTGACGGGATGACCATAGAGTAGTTCGGAGGGAGAGTAACCTACTCCCTCCTGAGGGACTTCTCTATAAGCAAAGAGAAGGCATGGCAGTAGAAGGTCCCTTTTACGCTTAAGGGGTTCCTCTAAAGCACCTATCATGCTCTTCATGGTTCGGTTGAACCGTTCCACCAACCCATTGGTTTGTGGGTGGTAAGCTGTTGAGAACTTGTAAGTAACTCCACAGGTTTTCCACATGGCTTTCATGTAGTGGGACATAAAGTTTGACCCCCTGTCAGAGATTACTTCCTTAGGAAACCCGACCCTAGTAAAAATACCAAGGAGGGCCTTAGCCACAGCCGGAGCTGTAACAGTCCTCATAGGAATTGCCTCAGGATACCTAGTAGCATGGTCTACTACAACAAGTATAAACCTGTTGCCTGAGGAGGTTGGAGGATCAAGGGGACCAACAATGTCAATCCCTACTCTCTCAAATGGGACTCCCACGACTGGGAGAGGCACTAAAGGTGCCACATTCTTGAAACCAACCTTACCAGAGGTCTGGCAGGTGTGGCAGCTCCTACAGTGTTTTTCTACTTCGGCCCCCATCTTTGGCCAATAGAAGTAGAGAGAGAGCCTTTCCTTAGTCTTCTTGAAACTCAAGTGACCAGCCAAAGGAATCTCATGGGCTAACTGCAAGAACTGTGGTCTGTTCTCTTGGGGTACTACAAGTCGTTTGTTGTCTCCAGGTGCAGACTCGGTCGGTTCACTGTAGAAGAGGCCATCTTCCCAGTGCAACCTGTGTTTCCCAGGCTCTTGCCCTTCAGCCTGAGCTTCTGCCTGGTGGCGAAGACCTTCCAGAGTTGGACATTCTCTCTGTCCCTTACTGAAGTCTGCCCTGCTGGGTCCACCTTCTGCCAGTAACGACTGCAGCTCAGGATGGTCAACAGGATCCAGATCTCCAATGAGTTCCTGGCCTTCCATTAGCTCTTCCTCAGAGTCTAATTCTACCACGCAGGGTTGTACCTCCCTCTCAGCCTCGGCTGGAGGTGGAGATACGGGTGTGACTTTGGACAACCGCGGGGAAGTCTGTGTCGGCTGCAGTGGAATGCTGGCGGCTGGTTTCAGGATAGAAGTCTTAGGTTTCCCTTTTGCTTCTGATTTCTTGGAGACAGCGGCCGACAATTCCAGTGGAGCAGGAGTGATATCTTTCTTCATCATCTCCTGGAGAGTTCCGCGCATGGTCCTCTCTCTTGCAGGTCTGGTTAGCTCCTGTAACCGTTTACTAGGAGGTCTGGGAGTATGCGATACAACTCAGAGAGTCTTCAAATCGTTACCCAACAGTACGCGTCCTGGTACCTCACTCTGTATGCTGACAGGTATCTTCACAGTCATGTCGTTACACTGAATGAGAACTGGTAATTGGGGAAGCATCTGCACAGGCCCTCCAGCTAACTTGGTGAGGCGTTTGGGTGCCTTAGCAACATCCTCAGCCTGAAAAAACGATTTATCCACCACAGTTATGCTGGCCCCAGTGTCCCTAACGGCAGGCGTCTCCTGACCATTCACCTGGACACTGTCCTTATAATACTCTTTAGTATTATCGGGGATAGAATTATAGACATCTAAATTATGTTGTTCCCACAACCCCAGAGATACTAAAGAAACGCTGGCTGAGACTCCAATGGGTTCGTCAGCTAGCAGTAGAAAGTTTCCACTTGCCATTTGGACTTCCTCCTCTGGAGTGAAGGCTAAGGAGACAAGCTGGACCCCTGAAGGTTTACCCTTACATCTGGGATCTCCTTTCACGTGGTCAGTCGAGCCACAAACAAAGCATTTACCAAATGCTTTCTGGAATGGTGGCTTGTTCTGCCCTCCTTCCGGTTTGGCACCAGAAGGCATACTATTCTGCTGTGGTTTTCCCGGTGGCTTACCCTTCTGGTTTTGTTTGGGGCCCTCTTTGGAATGCGAGCTATTAGAATTCTCTTTTGAATCTTTTTTAGTCTGTTTGCCCTCATCCTTTTTCTGAGTTGCCCCAGAATCCTTATGAGTAACCCTGTTGGCAACCCACAAGTCAGCAGCCTTAGCTAGCTCCCTGCAATCCAATTCCTTTGAATCAGCCAAGTGCTGTCTGAGCTCAGGAGAACAGGCATCATAAATAGACTCCAACAAAAAAAGATTTCTCATACCCTCATAAGTGTTCACCTTGTAACCCTTAATCCATCCCTCTAAGTTTTTCAACCCTTCACTCACCCAGGTAGCCCAAGGGGTACCATCATGCTTTTTGAGGGTTCTAAACCTCTTAAGATACTGGGAAGGGGTCTTCCCGAATCTAGCTATCAAAGCTAGTTTCACACTTTCGTAATCCGTCTTATCCGCCTCCCCCAACTCCATTACCACATCAGTCGCAACAGGAGGGAGCCTAGAGAACAACCAGGGAAGCAAAGCATTCCCGGTGATGTCCTGGAGCCCATGATTGTATTCAAACAGTTTCAACCAATCCAACACATCCAATCTCGGTTCATACATACCCACTAATTCCTTCGGCATCCGGGGTCTTTTGGGACTGGAGCTCCTAGAGGAACCAGAGGAGAGAGAAGCATTTTCCATAGACAACTTTTTCATCTCTAACTCGTGATTAAGTTCTATTTCCCTGAGTCTTAACTCAGCTTGCTTCTGCTCAGCCTGGGCATTCATCCGTCTGAACTCGAGCTCTTGGTTTTTTTCAGATTGAGCCCTGAACCGTTTGTATTCTAGTTCGAGCTTCATTTTTTCAAGTTCAAAATAAGCAGGGTTACTTGTGGGACCTGGTATGGGCCCCGTAGGCACAGCTGGTAAGACGGGTAGAGGAGCAGGTGAGACAGTTTCGTTAGCCTTGCCATCCTCGTCAGCCTCTTCATTGCTATCATCAGAATTACGATTCAGATCAACACCATCACTGTTATCTACAGTTGCTGGAGAGATTGGTTCCTCTGAACCAGTACCCAGACTTTGGTTCGCCAGCAATCTCTCGATTAGTTCTAACTTCTTGCCTCTTACAGAAAGATTCTCTTGCCTACAGAGAGCTCGCAAACTCTTAGTATTTTCAACTGACAAAGACTCTTGACTGTAAGTTTCCATCGTAGACATGTTTTTGAAAGTTGCTTTTTGTGCAAAGTTTTGTGGTTAGTTATCCTACAGTGTCGAAAAGCACTCTAAACTGTATACTCGATACAAATCCCACCGCTGTACACCAGTGTTAGGCGGAAACCTGTGCAGTTCCCTCTGGGACCACTGCAAAAGATTTAGGACTACAGGCGTTTGGCGGTGAACCCACTTGGTAGCAGTCTGTACCACACAGATTCACTTGGTAGCTGTGGCTGAGCAGTCAGACTTCTCTCAAGAAAAGTTGAGCAGTATGTGGAGTATACAAAATAGGGCAATTCTTCACAGCAAGACAAGCAAACACGCAACAAGGCTTAGTGTAAAGATATTAAGGCATTTATTTATAACAGAACATCTATGCAAAACACTAAGGCAAATCACGGCAAACAAATCAAACACAATTACTCTACGAAGTAGAAAACGATCAATCCCCCTAGCAATATTTCGACAACTCTAGGTTCTACCGGTATCACTTATTTTCAGACAGAGGTGTATACCTCAACCTAGATGACACTCGAACACTTGTTAGGACGGGAGAGAAAAAGATAGGCAGGTCATGAAATCAACACAGTTCAATCCTTTGCGGATAAAATGCAAGGCAGGAAGGCAAGAAACACAATAGATCATAAAGTTCAGAGGCCAGGCCACTCGGAGAGAGGCAGGGCGCAATGTCCCAAAAAGTCTCTAGAGGAGATGCATTCAAGTCTTTGTAGCAAATTGTTATCGGCAGGTTGAACCAGTTCAGAACTATAAATGAGAAAAGCTTGGAGGTGACCCAACGGAAAGGAGAGGATTAAGACACCTCGCTCAATCCGATCGAAAGGGAAGCCAGGCGGACACGGTACCTTATTGTGGAGAGCAGCTCCGGCGGGGATAGATGTTCCTGGTGGTGGATGCACGTCGGGTCTTTGCCAAGAGTAGAGAGGTTCTCGTCGTCGAAGAAAAAGGAAGTCCGGTGCACCACCAGGGAAGAGACCAGCCGCGGAGTGCTCCGTCTCAAGGCACCACCTTTTGGTCGCGGTACAGGGGTAGTGGCTATCCGGTTGCCGGGGTGCTCTGCACGGGCAATTCGACCACTGCGTCCTGAGGCGAATAAAAAGCAAAGGGGAGAGGTTGTTCCCACCAGTCCGGGGAAGAGACTCCCCGGCAGGGAGATCTCCTCTGTCGTCGGGAAGTGGTGAGTCGGTTCCGCAGGGCTCCACCGGAGGTGTCGTCGTGCAGGTCGGCTCAGCGTTACCCTCGTCGGATTCTTAGGTCCTGTGGCGACTTCTGAAGATCCAGTCCCAAAAGCCCTGCTTTTATGCAGAAAACCCCCATTCATTCAGCCTAGCTGTCAATCAACACATGCTAAGTGGTGAGTGGCAACGCTCACCACTTGGGCCAATCACTCCAGAGTGTGACCTGAGTTGGCAAGGCAACTCGGTCCAGGGTGCCTAAACCCCCTCCCACACCCCTGAGGTAACCCAGACAGAATGGCACCACTTTGGAGGGTCTCTGTACAGAGGCCCGCCAAAAGTGGAACAAAGGGCTCAACCTTTGGTTTAGGAGTCACAGAGACGAACACAGACGCCATTTTACAAACTGAGTTCTGGCAGAAAATACCATCCGATAAACTTATTTAGGATAAGTAGACCGGTGGTATGTTAGAGGTTAACAAGAAAAAGTATCAATCTCCAACAATGGGACGAATCCCATAGGGTTATGCTCGGGGTCGAACATAACAAGTAGTTTCCACTGCCACCAGCCAAAACTCGACGAGGGGGGACGGGACAGTGCCCCCTCGAGTAACAGGTCTAGGAGTAATCGAATTACCCCTACTAGTACGTCCACAATAAGATGGTTTGTACCAGTCCTGTTAGTAAATTTAGGTCTAGTAAAGCCAATGGTGATTTTACATGCCCGGGGAGACAGTAGTCAGTCCCCGGGTATGGAGTCTATGGTGGGGGTCCGCTAGGACGCCCCAGTGTTACGGCACGTAGGGTGCGGTGTAACACACATAGAAAAACATATGAGACCCTATGGAGTAAAAGACCCCATAGCCCATCGAACAAATTGACATCTCAAAGGAATTACACACACATACATGTCCAAGAGTGGGGGAAAAGAGTCTCACTCTTGGCAGGATGGAAAAAAACAAACTCCAGAAATCCAGCAAAGCTGCTGGGGGACTCACTAGGTTAGGAAATTCAGCCTAAACAGACAATTCTCCCTAACAGGTCCAGTTGCTGGTGTGTCCACCCCTGCTGGACCTCCGACTCCCGACTGTGGCAGGGATGGGATCCCCACCGAGCCGGCTGCATTGGTCGGGGCAGGTCCACAGGGGGCCCTGGTGGCATCTGGGTCGGAAGACGGCATGGAGAACGACTGGTGCATAGTCTCCACAGAGGAGGAGAGGGTCGCCAGATTGGCCGACACATGTAGGAAACCCCCGACCATGGCCGTTCCCAACTGGGCCACGTCGGCACGGTGCTCTCCGTGATGACGTGCATGCTCCTCCCGGGAAGCACGCACCTCATCACGGATTGCACCTGTGCGCAACGCGACACCAATCAGGACCTTCTCCATACGGCCAGGGGTCCCCTCGTACGCAGGTGGAGGGGAGTCAGATGACATGGACATCCCCCCTACCTGCGGACGGGCCTGGGATGGGGCATCCCTGCTGGTGCATGGTGGTGCAGTCACAGTGTCAGGGACAGTGACATGCACAGGCCCCTCCACGGCGACCTGTGCTGCCTCCTGCCCCTGCCCCTGGACTGCAACACTTGCACCAGCAGGGATGCCCCCACCAGGCCCCATGTGCGCCTCAGTAGCGGCCTCCTCCTCCTCTGTGTAAACTACCAACCTGGATGGCTCCACCCCGTCTTCCGCCGTTGCAAGCCCCTGTGGGGGCTCACCCACCCCTTCTGCTGCAGCCGTGGGGGCATCCCTGCCGCTTTGCTCCACAGAGCCGTCTCCGCCCTCTTCTTCACGTGGCGCTGTGTAGAGGGAGACATAGAACACAAGCATCAGGGTACTGTACATGGTCCCCTAGACAAGAAGCAATAGCAGATGAGTGGCACTGTCAAAGATCACTTCCATCATGTCCCTCCACAACACATGGCTCAGTGCAGGTAAAACACATGTGGTAACAGGCATGGCGCATGCTATGGACATTAGCATACATGTCCAAGTCATTCTTTAAACATACACTGTTGTTTTGGAACTTACATGCATCATGTGCCATGCCTATCACATGCACACACTTCACCCTAGTTTCATCCATCTGGCCTCGTACACCACAGACACAGTGGATACAAGGATGACTAGGCTGCATCAGTGAACCGGAACATTGCGACAGACATGTGTCATGCATCCCAGGCATTCACAAGTCACAGACACGCTGGTCAGACACGCAGACATGGACAGCATATATGTACATGGCATCAGCACCCATCCCTCACCCATGTCCAGGAACAGAGACTGGCATGCTTTCATGTGGCCATTCCGCATAGGGCAACCCATGTTGCATTTGAACACATGCACCAGCCGTGTGGTTCACACATTACTGGTCTCACATGCATGACGTCCCTGCACACACACATGCATACATGGGCTATGTCACACATACAGGCAAGTATCAGACAACCAGCACACTGCGACATGCCCTGTCTCACACAGCAATGCTTGGCCACTTACCCCTCAACTCCAGACGGGTCTGCCTCTCAAGGATCTGGCCGTGGAGCGCTGGGCCTACGCGTTCCAGGACCCTCATCTGGATGGTACTCATGCGGCCCCGGCCCCCCTCCACGAGGCGCCGGGCCTTCAAGAGGGTCCTGGACCTGCAGTCATCCCAGCGCTTCTTGACATGTTGGTAGTCGCGGACTGCCACCCCCTCCGCGTTGATGGCAGTCACGATGTCCGTCCAAATCCGAGTCCGTCCTTCCTTGTTGGCGCGCTTACTTCCAAAGAGGGCATCATACTGCCCCAGGACTTGCTCCACCAGGACTCCAACTTCGGTGGCACTGAAGCTGGTGCCCCTCTGCCTCTCTGGCCGGGGGTTGTCAGTGGTGCCAGATGTAGCAGTGCCCGACATGGCAACCCCAGAGGCAGGAGTGGGTGGGCAACTGGGTCCTGGGGCTGGGCTGTGGAGCGATGGTATCCCAGTCGGGAGTCTTCTGTTCCAGCAGGGGTGGACACAGCAAATGGACCCCTGCAGATGGCTGATGTGCAGGCACCAAATGGCAGGGCACGGTGGCAGCAGGCAGGCAGGCAGGCAGCAGCAGATGGCTCGTGGGAGGCTGCTCGGGGCTCTGGGGGGCAGTCATTTGGCCTTTTGGGCAGGAGCGTGGTCTTCCGTGTGCTTACGTGTGGCCAGCTTGATACGGAGTGATTTGGCACGTGAAAATCCTGCACGTCTGCGTGTAAATCGAGGAAAGGCCATTAGCGCGTATACACGTCAGCACGCATATGCGATTTCATTGGACCAAAGGCCCTTAGCGCGTGAGCGCGTCTGTGACGTGAGGCGCGCGGGTGTTTCCCTCATTACACGTGATAACAGAGCACACGTGGATTTCCACCAATCGTGTGTGGAACTTCCTGCGCACCCCAGAAATACACGTACCCAGGCCAATCGGGTGTACGCTCACTTCCCTCCGATTACACGTGATGACACTCGGACGTGCAGTTTCATTTCAGTGGCCCAAAGGCCACCATGCGCAGCTGTGACATCACGCGCATGGCCGTAGAGAATGGCGCGTGTAAAAATGAAGAGATACACGTCCGAGTGTCAAAGCGCGTAATTGGTGGAAATGGCCTCATTGCGTATGCGCGTCTGTGACGTGTGTATAAAAGGTACGTGTAGGACGCCATTTCCTTGTACGTGCTTTTCGTGGAGAGCGAGTGGGTGAAAGCTGTACTTCTTGTCGGTTCACACGCGATTTACTTCACGGCGTTTCCAGTTCATACTCCCTGTTACCTCTGACAGTTTTTTCTCTTTTCCTCTTTTTCCTGGGCCTGTTTCCTCAAACAGCTTCCCTACTACTGTTGTCCTGTCTCCTCCGACAGCGTACAATTCTTCTTTTGGCGGGGGTGTTGCCAACGCGCACACGCGCATATTTTTCACGCTTTTGTTCCTGGCGGACGGTGAGTCGCGCACGTATCTAACATCTGTGCTTGCCACGTGTGTCGCGTACCCCTTCAGAGGTCATTCTAGGCTGCGTGTGACACGCATACGTTCATTCTTGTGTTCCTGGGTGCCACAGCGTAGTGCAGGTTTTTTTTTCCACGCACGTGGTCTAGGAGGGGTTGCGTGCACCTTACTTCCCTTTTTTGGGCTGCCTGTGCGTTGCGTGACCCGTCATCTTTCCCCAGGGGTGACATACAGCCTTGCTAGAGCACTAGGGTACGATTACCATCTGGTACCCAAGCCCTTTGACCCCCAATTGCCCAGGACAATAGTTCACATCAACTCCCATACGCACAATAACATCAGTGCCATCGCTGGGAGGCGAACAAGCCGTAAGGGTGGCAAAGGTGGCCGAACCCCAAGTGGTGGTCGTGGTGGATCCGGTAGGGGACGTGGCCGTGACTTGCAGGGTGCCCCTAGCCCCCCATGTGTGGAGGAGCAGTCAGAGACACCCATGCCCCCCCCCCCTGGTTGAGGTTACCGTGGCTGACACCATCCATGCTCAGCCCTTGTTGGACCAGCCCACTGTGGAACCAGACCTGGCACAGGGTGACTCCATGGCTGACTTCCAGGTCAGCAGGTCTAGGCCACGTGCGCTGGTGAACGTTGGTGCCATCAGGCCACGTGGATCAGGGGCAGCTAGGTCATCTGCTGCCCCGCGTACGCAGGCTGGGGAGGCTGCAAGGGCAGCTGCGGCTCCATCCACCCCACCTCTCACACACCCAGCCAGGACAGTGTCGGTTCAAGTCCATCATGCTGACATTCCCCCTGACACCATCACACTTGAGATAATGCCTGCACCAACTCCCATGCTGAGTGTGCAATCCCATGCTCCTACCCCT
Source organism: Ambystoma mexicanum (assembly GCF_040938575.1). NCBI lineage: Eukaryota > Metazoa > Chordata > Amphibia > Caudata > Ambystomatidae > Ambystoma > Ambystoma mexicanum. The sequence goes on along the minus strand of NC_090935.1, from coordinate 835,011,225 downwards.
AGTGTCCAGAGTGGCGCAGGACACTCTGGATCCCCACCACCTTCCAAGCGGAAGAGGAAGAGTGCTCGTCCAGTAGAGGCTGATGCCCCAGACACGGCTACACAGTCCGGCCCGTCAAGGAAGCCCAGCTTCAATGAGGCCGAACTGAATGCAATTGTAGAGTATGTGTCCGCACATGACCGCGAAATGGTGATTGTTGCAGGATCCAAGACCACACCTGCACAACGTCAGGCACACTGGCAGACCATTGAGGACATCATAAGTGCCCTTGGAATCGTGAGGCGCACAGCTAATGATTGCTACAAGCGCTGGAATGACCTGAAGCGCAGGGCAAAGAATAAGCTGGCCTCAAGTCATGCCGCAACTCTAGTGACTGGAGGTATGTCTCCAGCAGACGACATAGAACTCACTCCACATGAGCAGGTTGCTGGGACCTACGTCACGGAGGAACAGATCCAAGGCGTGGGAGTAGTGGCAGATTACAAGGCATTGTCCGGTGAGTGCACATGCATGTGTGTGTGTCATCCATGTGCATGTTGTGTGTGGGAGGGCTTCTGTCTGTGTGCCAGGGCAGGGTGTGTGTGCCTGAGTGGTTCGGCTCACCCATGTGCCTCTTCCTAAACATTCTTGGCACCAGCATTTGGGTATAGCAGCATCCCTTCGGCCAACATTAGACATCCAGCCCAACACCACGCCAGTTGCCCTTGGAGTGTCATCTTGCGACTACACTGTTGCTTATTTACCTCTGTTTATTCAGGCAGATTGTTTGCATACCACCACTTTTACTCGGGATTTCTCAGTCCTATTGTCACATGTCTGACATGGCTATGGTACAGTGGACTGGCTCAGTTTCGTGGACATGATTAGTTTGGACATGTCCCTGTGCTATAGGACCATTTTTGACTGGCAGCTGCATGTTAAACATTAGAACCATTACAATGAAAATAATCAATCATATGAACAAACTGGACTGAATGAACAAATGGTGACCTCCTCTCCCTCTTCACTTCATGGCTAGGGTACATGCCATCTGTGTGATGGCATGTGTATTTGACCTGCCAATCACTGGCCAATGTGTGATGGCACTGCTAGGCAGCATGCAGCAAATGTGTTCATCTTCCATCTTGGTGTCATCAATGTGTGGCATCTGCCTCCCTATCACACGCAGTGACGGTGCATGCATGGGAGTGTTTTAGTCATGTGGGACATGTGTCAATCAAGTACTGTTTCTGTAGCCTCTCAGCCCTCATTGTGTGCCATGGTGCTAATGCCTGTTTCCATTTGTTTTCTTTTATATCTTTGCAGGGGAAGACGCACCTGATACTGCTGTGGTTGTGGAGATGGTGCAGACCCAGGAGGGGTCTGAGGGCCGACCGACCACCAGTGAGGGACGTGGTGTGGTGGTGGGTGAGAACCCACAACTGCTGCAGGTCGTGCTCTCAAGGGGTGTCTCTGGCTGCACCTCCCCCGAGCTGTACTCAGGTGTTGATTACGATGATGAGACCTACGTGCCGTCGCAGGTGAGTGTTCCTGGGAGGGATTCTGTTCTGTCCGACCCACCTGCACCAGGGTTAGAACCCTCAATGGGGATGTCAGTGTTGGCAGGTACGCCTTTGGTGGTTACGGATGCAGGGTCACACTCCGCGACATCTGATCCTGTTCCTGGGCCAGCAGATCAGAGGGGGAATGCAGTCCTGCAGCCTCAGGCAGTGCCGGCACAGCAAGGCGCAGTTCGCCTTGCCCCAGACAGGTGTGGTGCCCGCCGACGTGGTGGCCGTACGCCACCTGGCAATAACGCATGGGAGCAATCCATTTACGGTATGGCAACCCAACAGGCAGCATCATCAGAGATGATGTCAGAGATGATGTCACAGGCCATGGATAGGGTGGCCACTTCCATTGTCCCCCCCGAAAGGCTGATGGAGCGACAACAGCAGGCAACCGACTCCATCTGCCAGTCACACAGGGAGGACATGTTGGCGTCCAACAGGGACAGGCGGGCGGCACTGGCGACTCTGCAGGAAGCCATCTCCATAGAGTCCCAGGGCCACAGGGAAGCCCTGAGGCTGGAACTCCTTCACCTCAGGACGACTCTTGTTGAGCTTTAGGCTTCAACAAACCGAAGGACAGAACAGCAGCTGGAGCGTCTCACCCGTACGCTCTCAGCTGAGATGCAGGCAACTAGGGCGGAGGTCCGGGCATCCCGTGAGTTGTTGCATGGGGACCTCCGCACACTCATCCTCCAGAACGAGACCAACCACACCCGCATGCTTGCAGCCATGGAGGAACAGACTAGGGCCTTGCGTGGGCTGCCTCCCATAGTGCCACCACCTCCGGATCCAGCTGCACAGGGTGAGAATAGCGACAGCAGTGATACTCCCACAATAGGGTAGCCGTGTGGGCCATGAGCCCATGGAGGTGTTTTTTTTTCGCAAGATCCACACAGGTGGGTTTTGGTGTGCACCCTGTCCTCAGACCTCCTGGGTGGCCTCCCCAACCCCCCCCCCCCCCCCCCCGGGCCATTTTTGAATTTTTTTTTTTTTTTAAATTTATTTATTTATTTATTTTTTGGGACAGTGTTTTGCCTTGTGTGGCTCCCGTGGGCATACGCTGCATTGTGGCTGGGCACATGCAGGCTTGTCATGGATTTGGTTCAGATGCTTGGGTTTTTGTCACACACACCACTCCTGCTTCCCGTTTCCATGGGCTTGCAAAGGGTGTGCCCAAGTGACATTGACGTACATGGTGACATTGGACTCCCATGAGCTGTGTGGGCAGTCTGTAGTCAATACTGTGTATACATTCATAGTGCATATTGTTGTTGTATTGTGCACTGCGTGGTGTATTGATATGTGCCTCTGCATCCATCTCATCCTCCATATTTGCAGGTCCATTCCTCATGTCTTCACAATGCGGTCCACCTTGGAACTGGAGTCCATGTTGTAAGCAGTGCACCTACACTCTTGCATGGCGCTAACACTGTATACTTGCAAGTGTTCGGAGGGCTGTCATCATCAGGTGGTGAGGCTAGCTAATTAATAAGTCTGTAATGTCATGTTTAAGGTGGGTTGGAGGTTGTGTAGGTGATTGGTATTATTGGTAAGTAATTGGTGATGTGGGCTGTAGGTCCTGCATTACTGTGAGCATTTCATGTGTGGACAGGTTTCCATTAGGGACACTGTAGCTGCTGACACTTGGGGCATGTTGTGGGGATTCATTTCTTTCCTCTCACATTGCATGACATGCCATGGTGTGTTGTGTGGCCGTGCCGTGGAGGGGGTGGGTGACATGGCACTGTTTTCATGTAGTATTTTGCAAGTGGGTATTTATTTCTGCAACATGGAAGTGTCTTTTCATGACACTGCATTGGTGGTGTTTGTGTAGGTAGGGATGCACACATTGTGACACTTGCACATGAACAATCTCAGGCTGCTATGGTTCTGACAGTTGACAGTCCCTTTGTTCGTCTTAATTGTCAGGTCGAGTCATCATTGCTTATCAGATGGTATGTGCCAAGCCTGTGTGCACTCCACTGGGGTGTGATTTCTATGTGAAGTAATTAGCCACCAGCTGCGTACAGGCTGCCTCACCCCGTGCCCTCTCCCCTCCCATGCGCAGCGGGCGTGCATGTGGTTGGGGATGTGGGGGCACCACCATGTCCACGGCCAGGCCCCGGCATGTTGCAACATTGTGCAGGACACATGCTGCCACTATGATCCTGCACACTACTGGGGGCGCATATAACAGCTACCCGCCAGACCGGTCAAAGGAGCGAAAGCGTGACTTGAGCACTCCGAATGTGCGCTCCACTATGCCCCGGGTTGCAATATGGGCTGTGTTGTATCTTACCTCTGGAGGCGTGATGGGGTTCCGAATTGGCGTAATCATGTGGGTGCTCAGAGGGTAGGCACTGTCCCCTGGTGAGGAGGTGATGGGTATCATTAGTGGGGTAGTGACATAACTCTGCATCTGACATGCATGCATGTGCAGTGGCATTCATACTCACCAAGCAGCCATGTATCACCATGCCGCCCAGCTTCTAGGTCCCGGCTTAGGGTAGACATTCGGAAAATGAAGCTGTCGTGGGTGGACCCTGGATAGTTGGCATATACTGAGGTGATGATTCCCTTAGCATTACATACTACCTGCACGTTGATGGAATGCCAGTGCTTGCGGTTCCTATAGAATTGCTCAGATGCCCTGGGGGGACGTAGTGCCACATGGGTGCAGTCAATGGCACCTAGCACTTTTGGAAATTGTGCCACACCGTAGAAATCGAGGGTGGCAGCCTGCCTTTCTGCAGGTGTCCTGGGAAGGTATATGTGCCTACGGACTGATGGGCGTGCAGTGATGATGTTCAAGACCTGGTGTAGGCAGCGTGACTGCGTGGCCTGTGACACCCCACCCACTATGGCACTTGTCCGCTGAAATGATCCTGTGGCCAAGAAGTGCAGTACATTGAGGACCTTCTCCAGGGGGCTGAGTGCTTGGGAGCACAGGGTGGGTGATGTGAGGTCATCCTCCCACCTACTGACCAGGTCCAGTAGTATGTGTGGGGGAAACCTGTACCTCCCATACACCTGGTCATCAGGCATCCCAAAAAGGCTGCTTCTGGGAGTGAAAATTCGGGCCCTCACTATCCTCCTCCTCCTCCTTTGGTAACCCACCGCCACTGCTGCTAGGAATGGTATATTCATCCTGGCGTATGAGCTTGTTTGTGGTTTTCGCGCACTTTTATGCTGCTCGGGTCAACGTACGCCTGCTTCATGCTGGCGTACGCGTGTCAGGATTGGACCCTTTTTCGGCACGTCGTAGGAGAACGTGTGAATCTTCCCGCCCACACCAGGAATGCACGTAGCACGCTCTCACAGGCACAGTCGCGGCTAAATATTCCCGCCCACCCCTGGAATACATGTGACCCACTCTCACAGGCCCAATCGCGTGTGGAAGTTCACGCGCACCCCGAAGTACACGTACCCAGGCAAATCGCGTGTGGAAGTTCACGCGCACCCCCAGTAATACAGGTACCCAGGCAAATCGCATGTGGAAGTTCACGCGCACCCCGAAGTACACGTACAATCACGTGTGGAACTTCACGCACACCACGAAGTACACGTACCCAGGCAAATTGCACGGCTGAGGGGTGGGGGTGGTGGGAGACATGAGTGGGGGCCTGTTGGAGGCTGCCCCTGACTGCTGGGGGGTAGGGGGTGGAGGGAGACATGGGTGGGGGCCTGGTGGAGGCTGCCCCTGACTGCTGGGGGGGTAGGGGGTGGTGGGAGACATGGGTGGGGGCCTGGTGGAGGCTGCCTCTGGTGGCTGGGGGGTGGGGGTGGTGGGAGACATGAGTGGGGGCCTGGTGGAGGCTGCCCCAGGTGGCTGGGGGGTGGTGGGAGACATGGGTGGGGGCCTGGTGGAGGCAGCCCCTGATTGCTGGGGGGTAGGGGGTGGTGGGAGACATGGGTGGGTGCCTGGTGGAGGGTGCCCCTGCACTGCGGGAGGTGGGGGTAATAGGGGACATGAGTGGGGGCCTGGTGGAGGCTGCCCCTGGTGGCTGGGGGGTGGGGGTGGTGGGAGACATGAGTGGGGGCGTGGTGGAGGGTGCCCCTGCACTGCGGGGGGTGGGGGTAATAGGGGACATGAGTGGGGGCCTGGTGGAGGCTGCCCCTGGTGGCTGGGGGGTGGGGGTGGTGGGAGACATGAGTGGGGGCCTGGTGGAGGCTGCCCCTGGTGGCTTGGGGATGTGGGTGGTGGGAGACATGAGTGGGGGCCTGGTGGAGGCTGCCCCTGGTGGCTGAGGGGTGGGGGTGGTGGGAGACATGAGTGGGGGCCTGGTGGAGGCTGCCCCTGGTGGCTGGGGGGTGGGGGTGGTGGGAGACATGAGTGGGGGCCTGGTGGTGGCTGCCCCTGCACTGCTGGGGGGTGAGGGTGGTGGGAGACATGGGGCCTGGTGGAATCTGCTCCTGGTGGCTGGGGGGTGGCGGTGGTGGGAGACATGAGTGGGGGCCTGGTGGAGGCTGCCCCTGGTGGCTGGGGGGTGGGGGTGGTGGGAGACATGAGTGGGGGCCTGTTGGTGGCTGCCCCTGCATTGCTGGGGGGTGGGGGTGGTGGGAGACATGAGTGGGGGCCTGGTGGCGGCTGCCCCTGCACTGCTGGGGGGTGGGGTTGGTGGGAGACATGAGTGGGGGCCTGGTGGAATCTGCCCCTGGTCGCTGGGGGGTGGGGGTGGTGGGAGACATGAGTGGGGGCCTGGTGGTGGCTGCCCCTGCACTCCTGGGGGGTGGAGGTGGTGGGAGACATGAGTGGGGGCCTGGTGGAATTTGCCCCTGCACTGCTGGGGGGGTGGGGTTGGTGGGAGACATGAGTGGGGGCCTGGTGGAATCTGCCCCTGGAGGCTGGGGGGTGGGGGTGGTGGGAGACATGAGTGGGGGCCTGGTGGAGGCTGCCCCTGGTGGCTGGGGCGTGGGGGTGGTGGGAGACATGAGTGGGGGCCTGGTGGAGGCTGCCCCTGCACTGCGGGGGGGTGGGGGTAATAGGGGACATGAGTGGGGGCCTGGTGGAGGCTGCCCCTGGTGGCTGGGGGGTGGGGGTGGTGGGAGACATGAGTGGGGGCCTGGTGGAGGCTGCCCCTGGTGGCTGGTGGGTGGGGGTGTTGGGAGACATGAGTGGGGGCATGGTGGAGGCTGCCCCTGGTGGCTGGGGGTGGGGGTGGTGGGAGACATGAGTGTGGGCCTGGTGGAGGGTGCCCCTGCACTGCGGGGGGGTGGGGATAATAGGGGACATGAGTGGGGCCCTGGTGAAGGCTGCCCCTGGTGGCTGGGAGGTGGGGGTGGTGGGAGACATGAGTGGGGGCCTGATGGAGGCTGCCCCTGGTAGCTGGGGGGTGGGGGTGGTGGGAGACATGAGTGGGGGCCTGGTGGAGACTGCCCCCGACTGCTGGGGGTGTAGGGGGTGGTGGGAGACATGGGTGGGGGCCTGGTGGAGGGTGCCCCTGGTGGCTGGGGGGTAGGGGGTGGTGGGAGACATGGGTGGGGGCCTGGTGGAGGCTGCCCCTGACTGCTGGGGGCTAGGGGGTGGTGGGAGACATGGGTGGGGGCCTGGTGGAGGCTGCCCCTGACTGCTGGGGGTAGGGGGTGGTGGGAGACATGGGTGGGGGCCTGGTGGAGGCTGCCCCTGGTGGCTGGGGGGTGGGGGTGGTGGGAGACATGAGTGGGGGCCTGGTGGAGGGTGCCCCTGCACTGCAGGGGGGTGGGGGTAATAGGGGACATGAGTGGGGGCCTGGTGGAGGCTGCCCCTGGTGGCTGGGGGGTGGGGGTGGTGGGAGACATGAGTGGGGGCCTGGTGGAGGCTGCCCCTTGTGGCTGGGGGGTGGGGGTGGTGGGAGACATGAGTGGGGGCCTGGTGGAGGCTGCCCCTGACTGCTGGGGGGTAGGGGGTGGTGGGAGACATGGGTGGAGGCCTGGTGGAGGCTGCCCCTGACTGCTGGGGGGTAGGGGGTGGTGGGAGACATGGGTGGGGGCCTGATGGAGGCTGCCCCTGCACTGCGGGGGGGGGTTGGGTAATAGGGGACATGAGTGGGGGCCTGGTGGAGGCTGCCCCTGGTGGCTGGGGGGTGGGGGTGGTGGGAGACATGAGTGGGGGCCTGATGGAGACTGCCCCTGGTGGCTGGGGGGTGGGGGTGGTGGGAGACATGAGTGGGGGCCTGGTGGAGGCTGCCCCTGGTGGCTGGGGGGTGGGGGTGGTGGGAGACATGAGTGGGGGCCTGGTGGTGGCTGCCCCTGCACTGCTGGGGGGTGGGGGTGGTGGGAGACATGAGTGGGGGCCTGGTGGAATCTGCCCCTGGTGGCTGGGGGGTGGGGGTGGTGGGAGACATGAGTGGGGGCCTGGTGGAGGCTGCCCCTGGTGGCTGGGGGGTGGGGTGGTGGGAGACATGAGTGGGGGCCTGGTGGAGGGTGCCCCTGCACTGCGGGGGAGTGGGGGTAATAGGGGACATGAGTGGGGGCCTGGTGGAGGCTGCCCCTGGTGGCTGGGGGGTGGGGGTGGTGGGAGACATGAGTGGGTGCCTGGTGGAGGGTGCCCCTGCACTGCGGGGGGTGGGGGTAATAGGGAAATGAGTGGGGGCCTGGTGGAGGCTGCCCCAGGTGGCTGGGGGGTGGGGGTGGTGGGAGACATGAGTGGGGGCCTGGTGGAGGGTGCCCCTGCACTGCGGGGGGTGGGGGTAATAGGGGAAATGAGTGGGGGCCTGGTAGAGGCTGCCCCCTGACTGCTGGGGGGTAGGGGGTGGTGGGAGACATGGGTGGGGGCCTGGTGGAGGCTGCCCCTGACTGCTGGGGGGTAAGGGGTGGTGGGAGACATGGGTGGGGGCCTGGTGGAGGCTGACCCTGCACTGCGGGGGGGGGTAATATGGGACATGAGTGGGGGCCTGGTGGAGGCTGCCCCTGGTGGCTGGGGGGTGGGGGTGGTGGGAGACTGGAGTGGGGGCCTGGTGGAGGCTGCCCCTGGTGGCTGGGGGGTGGGGGTGGTGGGAGACATGAGTGGGAGCCTAGTGGAGGCTGCCCCTGGTGGCTGGGGGGTGGGGGTGGTGGGAGACATGAGTGGGGGCCATGTGGTGGCTGCCCCTGCACTGCTGGGGTGTGGGGGTGGTGGGAGACATGAGTGGGGGCCTGGTGGTGGCTGCCCCTGCACTGCTGGGGGGTGGTGGTGGTGGGAGACATGAGTGGGGGCCTGGTGGAATCTGACCCTGGTGGCTGGGGGGTGGGGGTTGTGGGAGACATGAGTGGGGGCCTGGTGGTGGCTGCCCCTGCACTGCTGGGTTGTGGGGGTGGTGGGAGACATGAGTGGGGGCCTGGTGGAATCTGCCCCTGCACTGCTGGGGGGTGGGGGTGGTGGGAGACATGAGTTGGGGCCTGGTGGAATCTGCCCCTGACTGCTGGGGGGTAGGGGTGGTGGGAGACATGGGTGGGGGGCCTGGTGGAGGCTGCCCCTGCACTGCGGGGGGTCGGGGTAATAGGGGACATGAGTGGGGGCCTGGTGGAGGCTGCCCCTGGTGGCTGGGGGGTGGGGGTGGTGGGAGACATGAGTGGGGGCCTGGTGGTATCTGCCCCTGGTGGCTGGGGGATGAGGGTGTTGGGAGACATGAGTGGGGGCCTGGTGGAGGCTGCCCCTGGTGGCTGGGGGGTGGGGGTGGTGGGAGACATGAGTGGGGGCCTGGTGGTGGCTGCCCCTGCACTGCGGGGGGGTGGGGGTGGTGGGAGACATGAGTGGGGGCCTGGTGGAATCTGCCCCTGGTGGCTGGGGGGTGGGGGTGGTGGGAGACATGAGTGGGAGCCTGGTGGAGGCTGCCCCTAGTGGCTGGGGGGTGGGGGTGGTGGGAGACATGAGTGGGGGCCTGGTGGTGGCTGCCCCTGCACTGCTGGGGGGTGGGGGTGGTGGGAGACATGAGTGGGGGCCTGGTGGTGGCTGCCCCTGCACTGCTGGGGGGTGGGGGTGGTGGGAGACATGAGTGGGGGCCTGGTGGAATCTGCCCCTGGTGGCTGGGGGGTGGGGGTGGTGGGAGACATGAGTGGGGCCCTGGTGGTGGCTGCCCCTGCACTGCTGGGTTGTGGGGGTGGTGGGAGACATGAGTGGGGGCCTGGTGGAATCAGCCCCTGCACTGCTGGGGGTGGGGGTGGTAGGAGACATGAGTGGGGACCTGGTGGAATCTGCCCCTGACTGCTGGGGGGTAGGGGTGGTGGGAGACATGGGTGGGGGCCTGGTGGAGGCTGCCCCTGCACTGCGGGGGGTGGGAGTAATAGGGGACATGAATGGGGGCCTGGTGGAGGCTGCCCCTGGTGGCTGGGGGGTGCGGGTGGTGGGAGACATGAGTGGGGGCCTGGTGGAGGCTGCCCCTGGTGGCTGGGGGTGGGGGTGGTGGGAGACATGAGTGGGGGCCTGGTGGAGGCTGCCCCTGGTGGCTGGGGGGTGGGGGTGGTGGTAGACATGAGTGGGGGCCTGGTGGAGGGTGCCCCTGGTGGCTGGGGGGTGGGGGTGGTGGGGGACATGAGTGGGGGCCTGGTGGAGGGTGCCCCTGCACTGCGGGGGGGTGGGGGTAATAGGGGACATGAGTGGGGACCTGGTGGATGCTGCCCCTGGTGGCTGGGGGGTGGGGGTGGTGGGAGACATGAGTGGGGGCCTGGTGGAGGCTGTCCCTGGTGGCTGGGGGTGGGGGTGGTGGGAGACATGAGTGGGGGCCTGGTGGAAGGTTGCCCCTGACTGCTGGGGGGTAGGGGGTGGTGGGAGACATGGGTGGGGGCCTGGTGGAGTGTTAGGCGGAAACCTGTGCAGCTCCCTCTGGGACCACTGCAAAAGATTTAGGACTACAGGTGTTGCGATGAAACCACTTGGTAGCAGTCTGTACCACACAGATTCAATTGGTAGCTGTGGCTGAGCAGTCAGACTTCTCTCAAGAAAAGTTGGTCAGTATAGGGAGCATACAAGATAGGGTAATTCTTCGCAGCAAAACGAGTAAACACGCAACCAGGCTTTAGTATAAAGGTAGCAAGTTATTTATTAATAACAGAACATCTACGGAAAGTACTAAAGCGAACCACGGCAAACAAATCAAAATACAATTACTCTGCAGAATGGAATAAAGCTCAATCCCCGAAAACACAATATCGACAACTCCAGGTCCTACGGCACCACTTATTTTCAGACAGAGGTGTATACCTCAACCCAGATGACACTCGAATATTTAGTGAGGAAGGGAGAGAAGAGATAGGCAGGTAATGAAGTCAACACGGTTCGTACTGAAGCAGGTAAAAATGCAAGGCAAGAAGGCATTAATCACACTAGATCATACAGTTCGGCGGCCAGGCCCACTCGGTGAGAGGTATGGCACGATGTCCTGGAAAGTCTCTATGGGTGATGCGTTCAAGTCTCAGTTAGCAGTTTGGTTAGCGACAGGTTGAACCAGTTCAGAACAAAGAGTGAATAAAGCTTGGAGGCAACCCAACGGAACGGAGAGGAATCAGATACCTCACACGAACCGATCGATAAGGGAAGCCAGGCGGTTACGGTACCTTGTTGTGGAAGACCACTCCAGCGGGGGCAGTTGTTCCTGGTGGTGGATGCACGACGGGTCTTGGCCAAGAGAAGAGATGCTCTCGTCGTCGAAGAGAAGATGTCCGGTGCACCACCAGGGAAGAAACCAGCCGCGGAGGGCTTCGTCACAAGGCACCACCTTTCGATCACGATGCCGGAGTAGTGGCTATCCGGTTGCCGGGTGCTCTGCATGGGCAATTCGACCACTGCGTCCAGGGCGATCAAAAAGCACAAAGAAGAAGAAGACTGGTTGTTCCCACCAGCCAGGGAAAGAGCCTCTCCGGCAGGGAGATCTCTTCTGTCGCCGGGAGATTGTGAGACGGTTCCGCAGGGCTCCACCGGAGGTGTCGTCGTGCAGGTCGGCTCAGCGTTACCCTCGTCGGATTCTTTAGGTCCAGTGGCGACGTTCCTAAGATCCAGTCCCAAAAGCCCTGCTTTTATGCAGACGTCCCCCATTCATTCAGCCTAGCTTGTCAATCAATACATGCTAAGTGGTGAGCGGGAAGGCTCACCACCTGGGCCAATCACTCCAGAGTGCGACCTGAGTTGGCAAGGCAACTCGGTCCAGGGTGCCTAAACCCCCTCCCACACCCCTGAGGTAACCCAGACAGAATGGCGCCACTTTGGAGGGTCTCTGTCCAGAGGCCCGCCAAAAGTGGAACAAAGGGCTCAACCTTTGGTTTAGGAGTCACAGAGAAAAACACAGACGCCATTTTACAACCCGAGTTCTGGCAGAAAATACCACTCGATAAACCTATTTAAGATAAGTAGATCGGTGGTACGTTGGAGATTAACGAAAAACAGTATCAATCTTCAACAATGGGACGGATCCCATGGGGTTATGCTCGGGGTCGAACATAACAAGTAGTTTCCACTGCCACCAGCCAAAACTCGACGAGGAGGGACGGGACAGTGCCCCCTCGAGTAACAGATCCAGGAGTAATCGAATTACCCCTACTAGCACGTCCACAATAAGATGGTTGGTACTAGTTCTGTTAGTAAATTTAGGTCTAGTAAAGCCAATGGTGACTTTACATGCCCGGGGAGACGGTAGTCAGTCCCTGGGTATGGAGTCTATGGTGGGGGGACCAGCTAGGGTGCCCCCGTGTCACGACACGTAGGGTGCGGAGTGACACACATAGAAAAACTTATGAGACCCTATGGAGTAAAAGACCCCATAGCCCATCGAACACATTGACAACTCAAAGGAATCACACACATACATGTCCAAGAGTGAGAGGAAAAGGGTCACACTCTTGGCAGGATGGAAAAAACAAACTCCAGAAATCCAGCAAAGCTGCTGGGGGACTCACTAGGTTAGGAAATTCAGCCTAAACAGAGAATTCTCCCTAACACTCGCCCCCCCCAGACTAAGGGACAGGAGGATTTAATCCACTCCTGGATGAATCTCATACCTCTAGTCGATGATATACATCCTAGAGAGACCATCAGCATTTTGGTGGTGACACCCTGACCTGTGCTCAATGGTGAAATCGAACCCTTGCAGGCAGATCGACCATCTCAGTAGTTTCGGGTTTTCCCCTTTCATTTGCATTAACCATCTCAAGGGTGGTGGTCAGTCTGAATAACAAAAGTAGAACCATACAAGTACGGCCTAAACTTCTTCAGAGCCCACACGATAGCAAAGCATTCTCTTTCGATTGTTGCCCACCTTGTTTCAGGATCCTTCAGCTTGCGGCTGATGTAGCAAACGGGGTGCTCCCTACCTTTCCCATCCAGTTGACTGAGTACGGCACCTATCCCTACATTGGAAGCGTCTGTCTGCACAATGAAGTGTTGGCGGTAATCAGGAGCTCTGAGTACTGGGGCTTTGCAAAGAGCCTTTTTCAGGTTTTCAAAAGCCTGATTGCACTCCTCGTTCCATTTAACCTTTTTAGGGAATTTGGGCGAGGAGATGACATTCGGTGGAGAAGCTATGGTCCCATAGTTCTCTATGAAATTCCTGTAATACCCGGTGAGGCCTAGGAAGGCTCTCACCTGAGTCTGAGTAGTCGGTGTTGTCCAATTTTGCACAGCTTCAATCTTACTGAGCAAAGGCCTTATTTCTCCACCGCCTACCTCATGCCCAAGGTAGACTACCTTACTCTGTCCAATTTGGCATTTACTCGCCTTTATGGTCAGATTGGCTCGTCCAAGAGCCTGCAAAACATCTCTCAGGTGGGTTACATGTTCGTCCCAGGAATTGCTGAACACTGCTATGTCATCCAAGTATGCCATGCAGAAGTCCTCCATCCCGGTTAGAACCTGGTTTACCATCCGTTGAAACGTAGCAGGTGCATTTTTTAGTCCGAAAGGCATTACCGTAAACTGGTATAACCCAACGGGGGTAGAAAATGCAGTTTTCTCCTTGGCATGGTTGGTCAGGGCTATTTGCCAATAGCCTGACGTCAAGTCAAATGTGCTGAGGAACTTGGCGGCGCCAAGTTTATCCACCAACTCATCTGTCCTTGGCAAAGGGTGGGCATCAGTCGTGGTGACTGCGTTAAGAGCTCTATAATCCACGCAGAACCTAAGTTCTTTAGATCCGGCCTTTGGTACTAACACAACTGGGCTAGACCATGGACTAGTAGAGGGCTCTATTACCCCGAGATCAAGCATCTTGCTGACCTCGCCTTTGATGTGGGTTCTTACGTTTTCTGACATGCGATATCCTCTGCTTTTGACAGGCAGACAGTCAACAGTGAGTATCTCGTGCTGGCCCCAAGGGGTCAAGCCTGGTGAGAGCGTGAACAGAGAGGCAAACTGATTCAACATAGACTTGCACTCTTCTTGTTGCTCGGGTGTCAGATTGGAGGAGAGATTTACTCCTTCAATTTTTTCATCTAAAGGTAAGCCTCTGAGGAGATCCGGAAGAGCTTCACTCTCTTCTTCTTCCTCGGCCGATGCTAGAAGCAACGCTCCTACATCAGGTCGTGAGACATGCGCTTTAAGTCGGTTGGTGTGAAAGACTGTCGGAGCCTCCTTGGGGTTGCCCAAGTCCACCAGATGGTTAACCTCGCCGAGCTTACCCACTACTCGGTAGGGTCCCATCCATTTATCTTGCAAGGCCCTCTGCCTTGTGGGGATCATAACAAGAACAAGCTGGTTTTGAGCGAACTCAACCATGTTAGCCTTTTGATCGTGCCAGTGCTTGACCAATGCTTGTCCAGCTTTCAAGTTATCGCTTGCTTCTGTCATCAGGTGCGACATTCTCCTCCGGAGACCTATCACGTAGTCAGTCACTCTGACTGGCTTGGGGGAAGGAGCACTCTCCAACCCCTCCTTAATCAGGGCCAATGGACCTCTGACGGGATGACCATAGAGCAGTTCGAAGGGAGAGTAGCCTACTCCCTCCTGAGGGACTTCTCTATAAGCAAAAAGAAGGCATGGCAATAGAAGGTCCCACTTACGTTTAAGGGGTTCTTCTAGAGCACCTATCATGCTCTTCATGGTTCGGTTGAACCGTTCTACCAACCCATTGGTTTGTGGGTGGTAAGCCGTTGAGAACTTGTAAGTTACCCCGCAGGTTTTCCACATGGCTTTCATGTAGTGGGACATAAAATTTGACCCCCTGTCAGAGATAACTTCCTTAGGAAATCCGACCCTAGTAAAAATACCAAGGAGGGCCTTAGCCACAGCCGGAGCTGTAACAGTCCTCATAGGAATTGCCTCAGGATACCTAGTAGCATGGTCTACTACAACAAGTATAAACCTGTTGCCTGAGGAGGTTGGAGGATCAAGGGGACCAACGATATCAATCCCTACTCTCTCAAATGGGACTCCCACAACGGGAAGAGGCACTAACGGTGTCACATTCTTGGACCCAACCTTACCAGAGATCTGGCAGGTATGGCAGCTTCTGCAGTGTTTTTCTACTTCGGCCCCCATCTTTGGCCAATAGAAGTAGAGCGAGAGCCTTTCCTTAGTCTTCTTGAAACTCAAGTGACCAGCCAAAGGAATCTCGTGGGCTAACTGCAAGAACTGTGGTCTGTTCTCTTGGGGTACTACAAGGCGTTTGTAGTCTCCAGGTGCAGACTCGGTCGGTTCACTATAGAAGAGGCCATCTTCCCAGTGCAAACTTTGTTTCCCAGGCTCTTGCCCTTCAGCCTGAG
Organism: Ambystoma mexicanum; assembly: GCF_040938575.1. NCBI lineage: Eukaryota > Metazoa > Chordata > Amphibia > Caudata > Ambystomatidae > Ambystoma > Ambystoma mexicanum. The sequence continues at coordinate 834,996,031 of NC_090935.1, read as the reverse complement.
TGTCTGCCTGACGGCGAAGACCTTCCAGAGTTGGACATTCTCTCTGTCCCTTACTGAAGTCCGCCCTGCTGGGTCCACCTTCTGCCAGTAACGACTGCAGCTCAGGATGGTCAACAGGATCCAGATCTCCAATGAGTTCTTGGCCTTCCATTAGCTCTTCTTCAGAGTCTAATTCTACCATACAGGGTTGTACTTCCCCCTCAGCCTCAGCTGGAGGTGGAGTTACGGGTGTGACGTTGGACAACCGCGGGGAAGTCCGTGTCGGCTGCATTGGAATGTGGGCTGTTGGTTTCGGTTTAGAAGTTTTAGGTTTCCCTTTTACTTCTGTGTTCCTAGAGACAGCGGCCGCCATTTCCAATGGAGCAGGAGTGATTTCTTTCTTCATCATCTCCCCGAGAGTTCCGCGCAGGGTCCTCTCTCTTGCAGGTCTGGTTAGCTCCTGTAACCGTTTACTAGGAGGTCTGGGAGTATGCGATACAACTCTGAGAGTTTTCAAATCGTTACCCAACAGTACGCGTCCTGGTACCTCACTCTGTATGCTGACAGGTATCTTTACAGTCATGTCGTTACACTGGATGAGAACTGGTAATTGGGGAAGCATCTGCACAGGCCCTCCGCCTAACTTGGTGAGGCATTTGGGTGCCTTAGCAACATCCTCAGCCTGAAAAAACGATTTATCCACCACAGTTATGCTGGCCCCAGTGTCCCTAATGGCAGGCGTCTCCTGACCATCCACCTGGACACTGTCCTTATAATACTCTTTAGTATTATCGGGGATAGAATTATAGACATCTAAATTCTGTTGTTCCCACAACCCCAGAGATACTAAAGAAACGCTGGCTGAGACTCCAATGGGTTCGTCAGCTAGCAGTAGAAAGTTTCCACTTGCCATTTGGACTTCCTCCTCTGGAGCGAAGGCTAAGGAGACAAGCTGGACCCCTGAACGTTTACCCTTACATCTGGGATCTCCTTTCACGTGATCAGTCGAGCCACAAACAAAGCATTTCCCGAATGCTTTCTGGAATGGTGGCTTGTTCTGACCTCCTTACGGTTTGGCACCAGAAGACATACTATTCTGCTGTGGTTTTCCCGGTGCTTACCCTTCTGGTTTTGTTTGGGGCCCTCTTTGGAATGTGAGTTATTCGAATTCTCCTTTGAGTCTTTTTTAGGCTGTTTTCCCTCGTCCTTTTTCTGAGTTGCCCCAGAATCCTTTTGAGTAGCCCTGTTGGCAACCCACAAGTCAGCAGCCCTAGCTAGAGTCCTGGAATCTAATTCCTTCGAGTCAGCCAAGTGCTGTCTGAGCTCGGGAGAACAGGCATCATAAATCGACTCCAACATAAAAAGATTTCGCATACCCTCGTAAGTGTTAACTTTGTAACCCTTAATCCATCCCTCTAAGTTTTTCAACCCTTCACTCACCCAGGTAGCCCAAGGGGTACCATCATGCTTTTTGAGGGTTCTAAACCTCTTAAGATACTGGGAAGGGGTCTTCCCGAATCTAGCTATCAATGCTAGTTTCACACTTTCGTAATCCGTCTTATCCACCTCCCCCAATTCCATTACCACATCAGTCGCAACAGGAGGAAGCCTAGAGAACAACCAGGGAAGCAACGCATTCCCGGTGATGTCCTGGAGCCCATGATTGTATTCAAACAGTTTCAACCAATCCAACACATCCAATCTCGGTTCGTACATACCCACTAATTCCTTCAGCATCCGGGGTCTTTTGGGACTGGAGCTCCTAGAGGAACCAGAGGAGAGAGAAGCATTTTCCATAGACAACTTTTTCATTTGTAACTCATGATTAAGCTCTATTTCCCTGAGTCTTAACTCAGCTTGTTTCTGCTCAGCCTGGGCATTCATTCGTCTGAACTCGAGCTCTTGGTTTCGTTCAGATTGAGCCAAGAACCGTTTATATTCTAATTCGAGCTTCATTTTTTCAAGTTCAAAATAAGCAGGATTACTTGTGGGACCTGGTATTGGCCCCGTAGGCACAGTTGGTAAGGCAGGTAGAGGAACAGGTGAGACAGTTTCGTTAGCCTCGCCGTCCTCGTCAGCCTCTTCATCGCTATCATCAGAATTACGATTCAGATCAACACCATTACTGTTATCTACAGTTGCTGGAGAGTTTGGTTCCTCTGAACCAGTACCCAGACTTTGGTTCGCCAGCAATCTCTCTATCAGTTCTAACTTCTTGCCTTTTACAGGAAGATTCTCTTGTCTACAGAGAGCTCGCAGACTCTCAGTATTTTTATCTGACAAAGACTCTTGGCTGTACATTTCCATCGTAGACATGTTTTTTGAAAGTTGCTTTTGTAACGCTTTGTGGTTAGTCGTCCTACAGCGTCGAAAAACACTCTAAACTGTATACTCGATACTAATCCCACCGCTGCCACCAGTGTTAGGCGGAAACCTGTGCAGCTCCCTCTGGGACCACTGCAAAAGATTTAGGACTACAGGTGTTGCGATGAACCCACTTGGTAGCAGTCTGTACCACACAGATTCAATTGGTAGCTGTGGCTGAGCAGTCAGACTTCTCTCAAGAAAAGTTGGTCAGTATAGGGAGCATACAAGATAGGGTAATTCTTCGCAGCAAAACGAGTAAACACGCAACCAGGCTTTAGTATAAAGGTAGCAAGTTATTTATTAATAACAGAACATCTACGGAAAGTACTAAAGCGAACCACGGCAAACAAATCAAAATACAATTACTCTGCAGAATGGAATAAAGCTCAATCCCCGAAAACACAATATCGACAACTCCAGGTCCTACGGCACCACTTATTTTCAGACAGAGGTGTATACCTCAACCCAGATGACACTCGAATATTTAGTGAGGAAGGGAGAGAAGAGATAGGCAGGTAATGAAGTCAACACGGTTCGTACTGAAGCAGGTAAAAATGCAAGGCAAGAAGGCATTAATCACACTAGATCATACAGTTCGGCGGCCAGGCCCACTCGGTGAGAGGTATGGCACGATGTCCTGGAAAGTCTCTATGGGTGATGCGTTCAAGTCTCAGTTAGCAGTTTGGTTAGCGACAGGTTGAACCAGTTCAGAACAAAGAGTGAATAAAGCTTGGAGGCAACCCAACGGAACGGAGAGGAATCAGATACCTCACACGAACCGATCGATAAGGGAAGCCAGGCGGTTACGGTACCTTGTTTTGGAAGACCACTCCAGCGGGGGCAGTTGTTCCTGGTGGTGGATGCACAACGGGTCTTGGCCAAGAGAAGAGATGCTCTCGTCGTCGAAGAGAAGATGTCCGGTGCACCACCAGGGAAGAAACCAGCCGCGGAGTGCTTCGTCACAAGGCACCACCTTTCGATCACGATGCCGGAGTAGTGGCTATCCGGTTGCCGGGTGCTCTGCACGGGCAATTCGACCACTGCGTCCAGGGCGATCAAAAAGCACAAAGAAGAAGAAGACTGGTTGTTCCCACCAGCCAGGGAAAGAGCCTCTCCGGCAGGGAGATCTCTTCTGTCGTCGGGAGATTGTGAGACGGTTCCGCGGGCTCCACCGGAGGTGTCGTCGTGCAGGTCGGCTCAGCGTTACCCTCGTCGGATTCTTTAGGTCCAGTGGCGACGTTCCTAAGATCCAGTCCCAAAAGCCCTGCTTTTATGCAGACGTCCCCCATTCATTCAGCCTAGCTTGTCAATCAATACATGCTAAGTGGTGAGCGGGAAGGCTCACCACCTGGGCCAATCACTCCAGAGTGCGACCTGAGTTGGCAAGGCAACTCGGTCCAGGGTGCCTAAACCCCCTCCCACACCCCTGAGGTAACCCAGACAGAATGGCGCCACTTTGGAGGGTCTCTGTCCAGAGGCCCGCCAAAAGTGGAACAAAGGGCTCAACCTTTGGTTTAGGAGTCACAGAGAAAAACACAGACGCCATTTTACAACCCGAGTTCTGGCAGAAAATACCACTCGATAAACCTATTTAAGATAAGTAGATCGGTGGTACGTTGGAGATTAACGAAAAACAGTATCAATCTTCAACAATGGGACGGATCCCATGGGGTTATGCTCGGGGTCGAACATAACAAGTAGTTTCCACTGCCACCAGCCAAAACTCGACGAGGAGGGACGGGACAGTGCCCCCTCGAGTAACAGATCCAGGAGTAATCGAATTACCCCTACTAGCACGTCCACAATAAGATGGTTGGTACTAGTTCTGTTAGTAAATTTAGGTCTAGCAAAGCCAATGGTGACTTTACATGCCCGGGGAGACGGTAGTCAGTCCCCGGGTATGGAGTCTATGGTGGGGGGACCAGCTAGGGTGCCCCCGTGTCACGACACGTAGGGTGCGGAGTGACACACATAGAAAAACTTATGAGACCCTATGGAGTAAAAGACCCCATAGCCCATCGAACACATTGACAACTCAAAGGAATCACACACATACATGTCCAAGAGTGAGAGGAAAAGGGTCACACTCTTGGCAGGATGGAAAAAACAAACTCCAGAAATCCAGCAAAGCTGCTGGGGGACTCACTAGGTTAGGAAATTCAGCCTAAACAGAGAATTCTCCCTAACATGGAGGGTGCCCCTGGTGGCTGGGGGGTAAGGGGTGGTGGGAGACATGGGTGGGGGCCTGGTGGAGGCTGCCCCTGACTGCTGGGGGGTAGGGGGTGGTGGGAGACATGGGTGGGGGCCTGGTGGAATCTGCCCCTGGTTGCTGGGGGGTGGGGGTGGTGGGAGACATGAGTGGGGGCCTGGTGGTGGCTGCCCCTGCACTCCTGGGGGGTGGGGGTGGTGGGAGACATGAGTGGGGGCCTGGTGGAATCTGCCCCTGCACTGCTGGGGGGTGGGGGTGGTGGGAGACATGAGTGGGGGCCTGGTGGAATCTGCCCCTGGTGTCTGGGGGGTGGGGGTGGTGGGAGACATGAGTGGGGGCCAGGTGGAGGCTGCCCCTGGTGGCTGGGGCGTGGGGGTGGTGGGAGACATGAGTGGGGGCCTGGTGGAGGCTGCCCCTGCACTGCGGGGGGGTGGGGGTAATAGGGGACATGAGTGGGGGCCTGGTGGAGGCTGCCCCTGGTGGCTGGGGGGTGGGGGTGGTGGGAGACATGAGTAGGGGCCTGGTGGAGGCTGCCCCTGGTGGCTGGTGGGTGGGGGTGGTGGGAGACATGAGTGGGGGCCTGGTGGAGGCTGCCCCTGGTGGCTGGGGGGTGGGGGTGGTGGGAGACATGAGTGGGGGCCTGGTGGAGGGTGCCCCTGCACTGCGGGGGGGTGGGGGTAATAGGGGACATGAGTGGGGGCCTGGTGGAGGCTGCCCCTGGTGGCTGGGGGGTGGGGGTGGTGGGAGACATGAGTGGGGGCCTGGTGGAGGCTGCCCCTGGTGGCTGGGGGGTGGGGGTGGTGGGAGACATGAGTGGGGGCCTGGTGGAGGCTGCCCCTGACTGCTGGGGGTTAGGGGGTGGTGGGAGACATGGGTGGGGGCCTGGTGGAGGGTGCCCCTGGTGGCTGGGGGGTAGGGGGTGGTGGGAGACATGGGTGGGGGCCTGGTGGAGGCTGCCCCTGACTGCTGGGGGCTAGGGGGTGGTGGGAGACATGGGTGGGGGCCTGGTGGAGGCTGCCCCTGACTGCTGGGGGGTAGGGGGTGGTGGGAGACATGGGTGGGGGCCTGGTGGAGGCTGCCCCTGGTGGCTGGGGGGTGGGGGTGGTGGGAGACATAAGTGGGGGCCTGGTGGAGGGTGCCCCTGCACTGCGGGGGGTGGGGGTAATAGGGGACATGAGTGGGGGCCTGGTGGAGGCTGCCCCTGGTGGCTGGGGGGTGGGGGTGGTGGGAGACATGAGTGGGGGCCTGGTGGAGGCTGCCCCTTGTGGCTGGGGGGTGGGGGTGGTGGGAGACATGAGTGGGGGCCTGGTGGAGGTTGCCCCTGACTGCTGGGGGGTATGGGGTGGTGGGAGACATGGGTGGGGGCCTGGTGGAGGCTGCCCCTGACTGCTGGGGGGTAGGGGGTGGTGGGAGACATGGGTGGGGGCCTGGTGGAGGCTGCCCCTGCACTGTGGGGGGGTTGGGGGGGTAATAGGGGACATGAGTGGGGGCCTGGTGGAGGCTGCCCCTGGTGGCTGGGGGGTGGGGGTGGTGGGAGACATGAGTGGGGGCCTGGTGGAGGCTGCCCCTGGTGGCTGGGGGGTGGGGGTGGTGGGAGACATGAGTGGGGGCCTGGTGGAGGCTGCCCCTGGTGGCTGGGGGGTGGGGGTGGTGGGAGACATGAGTGGGGGCCTGGTGGTGGCTGCCCCTGCACTGCTGGGGGGTGGGGGTGGTGGGAGACATGAGTGGGGGCCTGGTGGAATCTGCCCCTGGTGGCTGGGGGGTGGGGTGGTGGGAGACATGAGTGGGGGCCTGGTGGTGGCTGCCCCTGCACTGCTGGGGGGGTGGGGGTGGTGGGAGACATGAGTGGGGGCCTGGTGGAGGCTGCCCCTGGTGGCTGGGGGGTGGGGGTGGTGGGAGCAATGAGTGGGGGCCTGGTGGAGGGTGCCCCTGGTGGCTGGGGGGTAGGGGGTGGTGGGAGACATGGGTGGGGGCCTGGTGGAGGCTGCCCCTGACTGCTGGGGGGTACGGGGTGGTGGGTGACATGGGTGGATGCCTGGTGGAGGGTGCCCCTGCACTGCGGGGGAGTGGGGGTAATAGGGGACATGAGTGGGGGCCTGGTGGAGGTTGCCCCTGGTGGCTGGGGGGTGGGGGTGGTGGGAGACATGAGTGGGGGCCTGGTGGAGGCTGCCCCCGGTGGCTGGGGGTGGGGGTGGTGGGAGACATGAGTGGGGGCCTGGTGGAGGCTGCCCCTGACTGCTGGGGGTTAGGGGGTGGTGGGAGACATGGGCGGGGGCCTGGTGGAGGGTGCCCCTGGTGGCTGGGGGGTAGGGGGTGGTGGGAGACATGAGTGGGGGCCTGGTGGAATCTGCCCCTGGTGGCTGGGGGGTGGGGTGGTGGGAGACATGAGTGGGGGCCTGGTGGTGGCTGCCCCTGCACTGCTGGGGGGTGGGGGTGGTGGGAGACATGAGTGGGGGCCTGGTGGAGGTTGCCCCTGACTGCTGGGGGGTAGGGGGTGGTGGGAGACATGGGTGGGGGCCTGGTGGAGGCTGCCCCTGACTGCTGGGGGGTAGGGGGTGGTGGGAGACATGAGTGGGGGCCTGGTGGAGGCTGCCCCTGGTGGCTGGGGGGTGGGGGTGGTGGGAGACATGAGTGGGGGCCTGGTGGAGGCTGCCCCTGGTGGCTGGGGGGTGGGGGTGGTGGGAGACATGAGTGGGGGCCGGGTGGTGGCTGCCCCTGCACTGCTGGGGGGTGGGGGTGGTGGGAGACATGAGTGGGGGCCTGGTGGAATCTGCCCCTGGTGGCTGGGGGGTGGGGTGGTGGGAGACATGAGTGGGGGCCTGGTGGTGGCTGCCCCTGCACTGCTGGGGGGTGGGGGTGGTGGGAGACATGAGTTCGGGCCTGGTGGAGGCTGCCCCTGGTGGCTGGGGGGTGGGGGTGGTGGGAAACATGAGTGGGGGCCTGGTGGAGGGTGCCCCTGGTGGCTGGGGGGTAGGGGGTGGTGGGAGACATGGGTGGGGGCCTGGTGGAGGCTGCCCCTGACTGCTGGGGGGTAGGGGGTGGTGGGAGACATGGGTGGATGCCTGGTGGAGGGTGCCCCTGCACTGCGGGGGGTGGGGGTAATAGGGGACATGAGTGGGGGCCTGGTGGAGGCTGCCCATGGTGGCTGGGGGGTGGGGGTTGTGGGAGACATGAGTGGGGGCCTGGTGGAGGGTGCCCCGGCACTGCGGGGGGTGGGGGTAATAGGGGAAATGAGTGGGGGCCTGGTGGAGGCTGCCCCTGGTGGCTGGGGGGTGGGGGTGGTGGGAGACATGAGTGGGGGCCTGGTGGAGGCTGCCCCTGGTGGCTGGAGGGTGGGGGTGGTGGGAGACATGAGTGGGGGCCTGGTAGAGGCTGCCCCTGACTGCTGGGGGGTAGGGGGTGGTGGGAGACATGGGTGGGGGCCTGGTGGAGGCTGCCCCTGACTGCTGGGGGGTAAGGGGTGGTGGGGACATGGGTGGGGGCCTGGTGGAGGCTGCCCCTGCACTGCGGGGGGGTGGGGTAATATGGGACATGAGTGGGGGCCTGGTGGAGGCTGCCCCTGGTGGCTGGGGGGTGGGGGTGGTGGGAGACATGAGTGGGGGCCTGGTGGAGGCTGCCCCTGGTGGCTGGGGGGTGGGGGTGGTGGGAGACATGAGTGGGGGCCTGGTGGAGGCTGCCCCTGGTGGCTGGGGGGTGGGGGTGGTGGGAGACATGAGTGGGGGCCTGGTGGTGGCTGCCCCTGCACTGCTGGGGGGGTGGGGGTGGTGGGAGACATGAGTGGGGGCCTGGTGGAATCTGCCCCTGGCGGCTGGGGGGTGGGGGTGGTGGGAGACATGAGTGGGAGCCTAGTGGAGGCTGCCTCTGGTGGCTGGGGGTGGGGGTGGTGGGAGACATGAGTGGGGGCCTGGTGGTGGCTGCCCCTGCACTGCTGGGGGGTGGGGGTGGTGAGAGACATGAGTGGGGGCCTGGTGGTGGCTGCCCCTGCACTGCTGGGGTGTGGGGGTGGTGGGAGACATGAGTGGGGGCCTGGTGGAATCTGACCCTGGTGGCTGGGGGGTGGGGGTGGTGGGAGACATGAGTGGGGGCCTGGTGGTGGCTGCCCCTGCACTGCTGGGTTGTGGGGTGGTGGGAGACATGAGTGGGAGCCTGGTGGAATCTGCCCCTGCACTGCTGGGGGGTGGGGGTGGTGGGAGACATGAGTTGGGGCCTGGTGGAATCTGTCCCTGACTGCTGGGGGGTAGGGGTGGTGGGAGACATGGGTGGGGGCCTGGTGGAGGCTGCCCCTGCACTGCGGGGGCTGGGGGTAATAGGGGACATGAGTAGGGGCCTGGTGGACGCTGCCCCTGGTGGCTGGGGGGTGGGGGTGGTGGGAGTCATGAGTGGGGGCCTGGTGGTATCTGCCCCTGGTGGCTGGGGGGTGGGGGTGGTGGGAGACATGAGTGGGGGCCTGGTGGAATCTGCCCCTGGTGGCTGGGGGGTGGGGGTGGTGGGAGACATGAGTGGGAGCCTGGTGGAGGCTGCCCCTAGTGGCTGGGGGGTGGGGGTGGTGGGAGACATGAGTGGGGGCCTGGTGGTGGCTGCCCCTGCACTGCAGGGGGGTGGGAGTGGTGGGAGACATGAGTGGGGGCCTGGTGGTGGCTGCCCCTGCACTGCTGGGGGGTGGGGGTGGTGGGAGACATGAGTGGGGGCCTGGTGGAATCTGCCCCTGGTGGCTGGGGGGTGGGGGTGGTGGGAGACATGAGTGGGGGCCTGGTGGTGGCTGCCCCTGCACTGCTGGGTTGTGGGAGTGGTGGGAGACATGAGTGGGGGCCTGGTGGAATCAGCCCCTGCACTGCTGGGGGTGGGGGTGGTGGGAGACATGAGTGGGGGCCTGGTGGAATCTGCCCCTGACTGCTGGGGGGTAGGGGTGGTGGGAGACATGGGTGGGGGCCTGGTGGAATCAGCCCCTGCACTGCTGGGGGTGGGGGTGGTGGGAGACATGAGTGGGGGCCTGGTGGAATCTGCCCCTGACTGCTGGGGGGTAGGGGTGGTGGGAGACATGGGTGGGGGCCTGGTGGAGGCTGCCCCTGAACTGCGGGGGGTGGGGGTAATAGGGGACATGAGTGGGGGCCTGGTGGAAGCTGCCCCTGGTGGCTGGGGGGTGGGGGTGGTGGGAGACATGAGTGGGGGCCTGGTGGAGGCTGCCCCTGGTGGCTGGGGGGTGGGGGTGGTGGGAGACATGAGTGGGGGCCTGGTGGAATCTGACCCTGGTGGCTGGGGGGTGGGGGTGGTGGGAGACATGAGTGGGGGCCTGGTGGTGGCTGCCCCTTCACTGCTGGGTTGTGGGGGTGGTGGGAGACATGAGTGGGGGCCTGGTGGAATCTGCCCCTGCACTGCTGGGGGGTGGGGGTGGTGGGAGACATGAGTTGGGGCCTGGTGGAATCTGCCCCTGACTGCTGGGGGGTAGGGGTGGTGGGAGACATGGGTGGGGGCCTGGTGGAGGCTGCCCCTGCACTGCGGGGGCTGGGGGTAATAAGGGACATGAGTAGGGGCCTGGTGGAGGCTGCCCCTGGTGGCTGGGGGGTGGGGGTGGTGGGAGACATGAGTGGGGGCCTGGTGGTATCTGCCCCTGGTGGCTGGGGGGTGGGGGTGGTGGGAGACATGAGTGGGGGCCTGGTGGAGGCTGCCCCTGGTGGCTGGGGGGTGGGGGTGGTGGGAGACATGAGTGGGGGCCTGATGGAATCTGCCCCTGGTGGCTGGGGGGTGGGGGTGGTGGGAGACATGAGTGGGGGCCTGGTGGTATCTGCCCCTGGTGGCTGGGGGGTGGGGGTGGTGGGAGACATGAGTGGGGGCCTGGTGGAGGCTGCCCCTGGTGGCTGGGGGGTGGGGGTGGTGGGAGACATGAGTGGGGGCCTGGTGGTGGCTGCCCCTGCACTGCTGGGGGGTGGGGGTGGTGGGAGACATGAGTGGGGGCCTGGTGGTGGCTGCCCCTGCACTGCTGGGGGGTGGGGGTGGTGGGAGACATGAGTGGAGGCCTGGTGGAATCTGCCCCTGGTGGCTGGGGGGTGGGGGTGGTGGGAGACATGAGTGGGGGCCTGGTGGTGGCTGCCCCTGCACTGCTGGGTTGTGGGGGTGGTGGGAGACATGAGTGGGGGCCTGGTGGAATCAGCCCCTGCACTGCTGGGGGTGGGGGTGGTGGGAGACATGAGTGGGGGCCTGGTGGAATCTGCCCCTGACTGCTGGGGGGTAGGGGTGGTGGGAGACATGGGTGGGGGCCTGGTGGAGGCTGCCCCTGCACTGCGGGGGGTGGGGGTAATAGGGGACATGAGTGGGGGCCTGGTGGAGGGTGCCCCTGGTGGCTGGGGGGTGGGGGTGGTGGGGGACATGAGTGGGGGCCTGGTGGAGGGTGCCCCTGCACTGCGGGGTGTTGGGGGTAATAGGGGACATGAGTGGGGACCTGGTGGAGGCTGCCCCTGGTGGCTGGGGGGTGGGGGTGGTGGGAGACATGAGTGGGGGCCTGGTGGAGGCTGTCCCTGGTTGCTGGGGGGTGGGGGTGGTGGGAGACATGAGTGGGGGCCTGGTGGAGGCTGCCCCTGACTGCTGGGGGGTAGGGGGTGGTGGGAGACATGGGTGGGGGCCTGGTGGAGGGTGCCCCTGGTGGCTGGGGGGTAGGGGGTGGTGGGAGACATGGGTGGGGGCCTGGTGGAGGCTGCCCCTGACTGCTGGGGGGTAGGGGGTGGTGGGAGACATGGGTGGGGGCCTGGTGGAGGCTGCCCCTGACTGCTGGGGGGTAGGGGGTGGTGGGAGACATGGGTGGGGGCCTGGTGGAGGCTGCCCTTGCACTGCGGGGGGGTTGGGGTAATAGGGGACATGAGTGGGGGCCTGGTGGAGGCTGCCCCTGGTGGCTGGGGGGTGGGGGTGGTGGGAGACATGAGTGGGGGGCCTGTGGAGGCTGCCCTGCACTGCTGGGGGGTGGGGGTGCAGGGGGACATGAGTGGGGGCCTGGTGGAGGCTGCCCCTGGTGGCTGGGGGGTGGGGGTGGTGGGAGACATGAGTGGGGGCCTGGTGGTATCTGCCCCTGGTGGCTGGTGGGTGGGGGTGGTGGGAGACATGAGTGAGGGCTTGGTGGAATCTGCCCCTGGTGGCTGGGGGGTGGGGGTGGTGGGAGACATGAGTGGGGGGCCTGTGGAGGCTGCCCTGCACTGCTGGGGGGTGGGGGTGCAGGGGGACATGAGTGGGGGCCTGGTGGAGGCTGCCCCTGGTGGCTGGGGGGTGGGGGTGGTGGGAGACATGAGTGGGGGCCTGGTGGTATCTGCCCCTGGTGGCTGGTGGGTGGGGGTGGTGGGAGACATGAGTGGGGGCCTGGTGGAGGCTGCCCCTGGTGGCTGGGGGTGGGGGTAATAGGGGACATGAGTGGGGGCCTGGTGGAGGCTGCCACTGGTGGCTGGGGGGTGGGGGTGGTGGTAGACATGGGTGGGGGCCTGGTGGTGGCTGCCCCTGCACTGCTAGGTGGTGGGGGTGGTGGGAGACATGAGTGGGGGCCTGTTGGAGGCTGCCCCTGCACTGCTGTGGGGTGGGGGTGGTGGGAGACATGAGTGGGGGCCTGGTGGAGGCTGCCCCTGCACTGCGGGGGGGTGGGGGTAATAGGGGACATGAATTGGGGCCTGGTGGAGGCTGCCCCTGGTGGCTGGGGGGTGGGGGTGGTGGGAGACATGAGTGGGGGCCTGGTGGAGGCTGCCCATGGTGGCTGGGGGGTGGGGGTGGTGGTAGACATGTGTTGGTGATCAGTGGTGCAACGTGACATGTGGGTTGGCTGGTGGGCATGGCCATGGTGGATGGGTTGCCTGTGGGACATGAGCAGGGGTGCAGGGTAGTACCCTGTGGTGTGGGCGGCCTGCAGGGGCCGTGGAGGGTGTAGAGGGAACACCTGGGGGGACCCACATGGCCATATCATGTGTAGCACTCCCCCGCAACACCGAAATACACGTACCCAGCCAAATCGCGTGTGAAAGTTCCCGCGCACCCCTGGAATCCACGTAACCAGCCAAATCGCGTGTGAAACTTCGCGCGCACCCCTGAAATCCACGTACCCAGCCAAATCGCGTGTTGAACTTCGCGCGCACCCCTGAAATCCACGTACCCAGCCAAATCGCGTGTTGAACTTCCTGCGCACCCCTGAAATCCACGTACTCAGCCAAATCGCGTGTTGAACTTCCTGCTCACCCCTGAAATCCACGTACCCGGCCAAATCGCGTGTGGAACTTCCCGCGCACCCCTGAAATCCACGTACCCAGCCAAATCGCGTGTGGGACTTCCCGCGCACCTCTGGAATCCACGTACCCAGCCAATTCGCGTGTGAAACTTCCCGCGCACCCCGAAATACACGCACACGTTATTTTTCAGTCAGCGGGTGTCCGTGTTTGTGGGTACCCCTTTGCACGTCATTTGTCCTGGAGGGCCACAGTATAGGACATTCATCATAGCTGTATATAGGTGCTATTTGTTGGCGCACCTTTTGGCGCACATTTTTTACAGGCGCAGGGATTCTACCGCCTGCTTTCTTGTGGCGGTCGTGTTTGTGCCTGTGCGCTGGTTTTACCGTGCGCTGTTTTGCCCTATTCGATTCCATGAATACGTGTTGTAGGCGAGCGTGTGGGCGTTCCGCGCACTTGCACCCTGTACTTCCCCCGTGACGCCCACATTTTGGTAAGTTGTTCCCCATTCCGAGTGTTACGCCCCGTGTTCCGCCTACTTTTGTTGCGTGCGCCGCGCTATGTGCGATTTTCGCTGTGGCCTGTGCGATTTTCGCTGTGACCTGGCGCACGCCGTTAGATGGCCTGTGCGCCAACGTGCGCCGCGCACTTTTTTAGCGCACATCAGATGTTTTTTTCGCGCACGCCCTTCCATGAATCGATGTGCGCTGCTTTTCATGCGATTTTCGCACTTGCACTGCGATTCGCACGTTTTTGCCCACTTGCGCCGCGCTAATTAGTCCATGAATCGGCCTGATAATGTGAGGAAAATGTTTCATTCTACCTAAAATAAACGTTTTTGACATGGTAAATGTGAACATGGGAAAATAAGGCAGATAATTTAAAATGGTTTTGTGTGAAAAATTTCCCATTGAAGCTCTTAAGAAGGAAACGTTAAGAAGATCTCGTCCAAATTAATGGTCTCTTAAATAGGCCGCCACAGTAAATCACTCATACTTTAAATTCTCTGCTAAGAAAGAAAGTGAAAACATTTGTATTTTAAATCGACCCTCACAGTAAATCACTCCCACTTTAAATGCTCTGCTAAGAAATAAAGTGAAAAGCAGTGAGCTGCCTATTTGCCCAGTGTCACAAAACATATCCACACCTGCACAGACTCTCCCCCTGGCGATTTCATTTGAGAATTAACCCTCCACCCCATCATCCCTCCCCAGAATGTATTCTGAAATAGAACCTCTTGGGTAGAGGGGCGTACTTTTGTACCCCCTGTGAAATGAATCTCCCCCTAGCATTGTGTTTAACAGCCTGATTTATTTTTATTGTTATGCATACATTTACATCATTCTCTTAAAAGCCTGAGGCAGGATTTAAACCTGTGTATCAGGTCATGCTATTACAACAAGCTGGAGCTTATCCCATTGAGCTATCTGAGGGAATGCTCTGATGCTATGTGAATCAATATATATTCTGCAAATGCAAAACCAGTCCATCAGTAACCTATGCTATGGATTATAGTATGTTAACATTATACTCCTGTGATTAACAAAAGTCCAAAGCTGAATTTATTTAGTTTTTTTTTTCCATTTATTTATTGGGCATAAACATAGTTTTGGAAATGGCTTTACAGATTAATTGATGTCAGTTTGATATTTTTTTGTATATACAGCAGGAACACTGGCCCAACTTCAAGCGCTGAAGTCATGGTGCTCATTGCCCAACTTCACTACAATTTGTATTGACCATGGGCACTATGATTTCAGTGCACTGGATATTTGTGCAGTTTTAACAGTCCACCAGTATTTTCATGGTACATTAAAGTAACACAAAGGCCAAGTTTGCTATGCTTTTACAATTGCGCACATGCCACAGACCTGTCTAAATGATCGGTTGTGGTGTCGTTGGCAATTCCCCCCAGTCATTGTACTGCTGTGAAATAACAGTCTGCCTGTATTTTTCTGCTTGAGAGTCCCATAAAGGTAGTGCTATACGCAGTGGTGGCAGGTGAATTTTTTTTTAATTGGAGAGGCATAAATACTTCCTACAAACATGCAGGAGTCCCTGAACTTTAGGAAGGAACCTGAACTAATCAAATGGAGGGTTGTGGGGGTTCTTCCCCCAAGAAATCTTTTTCAATAATTGGTGACAATGGTGCATTTTACAGCACACTTTAAGTGAATAATTGGTTTAAAAGGCAGCTTCCAATTGGTTTCGTAGGGTAACTCATGAACAAATAAAATAGATGCGAGTCACCACCGGTGCACAGCAGCATTTTCCAGCACATTTTCATAAAGCTTTTGGCCACAATATATGCCAGTATAAAAACAAGTTCACGCTGGTTATTTCTATACATTTCTTATGCCAGCATTCACATGCATCAACTTATTCATGTTTGCTTTATGCATAATATCAGTAGTGATGCTATAAGTAAACATGTCCACGCTGGTTCTGGCAATATAGGGCAGTACATCCATGTAAGAACATACTCCTTCTGGTTTTGCCATTGTAGAGGAGGAGCTAAGTGCTTCTAGCGGAGGTCCCGCCCCCATTCTGGCTATATATTGGCAGCCGGAAATTGCGACATGCACAACGCCAGTAATGGTACCTATACCACTAAGAGTCCTCGAAACAAGGTATCCATTGAGAAAACCCTATATGATGTATTCGCAAAGAAATGACAGTCTTCTAAAGGAAGTTCAAGAAGAAGTGTGAAGATGAATGAAAGAAAATACTGATGACGTCACATGAAGCAAAAAAGACGCACCCATAAGACATGCCAATGAAGAGAGTACATAGACCTTATAGAATCTGATGGCAAAGTAAAGAAGTGAGCAACATTTTGATAGCAAAATGAAGATTGCATGTGCGGGAAAGCACTGAAGAAAATGCAAAGCCATTTTCTAATTGTACAGTTGCAGTAACGCAAGTAGACCAAGTGATCATAAGGCTGGCTATACGTAGTGGATAGACGGCAGGTGGTGCTGCCAATATATGTATATATATGTGTGTATAGAATCGGAATGTTCCACAAAGCATTTTAGCAAGCTAAGAACCCATGAATAGAAGGGTTGAAAGTGTGGCACAGTTGAATAAAACAACTGATGCTGAAGGAAGATCCGAGAAGGCTTACCTGGCCCAGTTTCAAGAGTTGGGGCTGCCAAGAACCTGCTTATCTATTCCAGAAGATACAATGAACATGAGAAGCGAGCCAAGCTCCTGTTTGAGGTGTAATGTAAAAACACTAGAAGTGCCAGGTTTTATTAATTTAATAGTATTAAATACAACAAAGGAGCTCAAAACATGGTCTCCTGTCACATGGGCAGATGAAAATAGACTTTGGGGCGAGCTAAACCGAGACCAGAAGAAAAGGCCATGCCCACACTCACTTTTATTCTCAGGCACAGTGATCCTTTGCAAGGCCAAGTTAAAAGGACTAATTGAACGGCAGACAGCAGGAGTGATGATGGATGTTGGGCTAATTAGGTGGGGAGGCATGACCAAGCCAACCCTCCAGCACCTGGGGTACCATCTTGCGTGCTGCTAGCGAGTGGAATATTCCAGAATGTTACAAGCGTGCCATCCAATTGTAGAGGGCCACGTAGCAGAGAACCCTATAGTCTGAAAGCCTATGAAACGTTGTGTATTTTCATAACGCGTGAGATGACTTGCAGTAGTGGTGGGCATAGCTGTCCACCTGACCTTAGAGATCCAATCACGATCCCATACCCCATAGAAAGTATACTTACATGATTCCTTTAAGCCTACCACAATCCAGCTTAGGTTTTCTTATTTTGCCATGTAGTATGACACCAGTGATGACACATTTTTTGAATAAAGCTTTGTTTTTTATGCAACATGTTTCAGAATGCTTCTGTGGTGTCCGTTGATGTCCGTTGTACTCCCTGTTTTAGACAAGTGCAATTAAAGCATTTATGTTTTTGCCAACTTCCTGAGTCGGTCTGATTATTGATGTTAGAGTAAGATATGCATCCCCATCCATCTCAGAAACTGTTACCTCGGGTTCACCATTAAAAATGGTATGTCACAATATGAAAACATGTCGAAACTGGCTGTCCCATCATGCCAGTCTAGCCATGTTATAACACATCAAGCTTGCTTTATCATAATTTCCAGTGGAAATGTCATGTCACTTTAATAAATAGCCAGACTGGCTGCATCAAAAAGCAAATCTAGCCAACAACAGTACACATGAGCATTGTCCAATATTTGAATGAAGTGAAAGGGCAATTGGGGGCAGAGCAGCAAAACAAGGGGGTACTGATCAACACCGCAAAGGTGGGTGGAGTGACAGCGTGAAGGCGAATGGAGTGACAGTGCTTAGAGCGGGAAGAAGTGAAATTGCAAGGGGAAAGGAGCGACAGCACAAGTTGGGAGGGGTGAAAGCACATCGGGAGAGGAAAATAACTATGTCAGAGGTTTGTGTGAAGAAGCACCTCCCTGTGATTATCAGAACCCATATAATAACCTTGTTTCCGAGGTGAGGTAAAGATTCCCACTATCCATTGCTTTGTGTTAAGAGCTCATTGTAATACATCAAGTTTGTTACAACCTATGGCTGTCAGTCTCCGTGTTATGGTGTCTAGTTTTTGATCTAGGGTCAAGAGAGAGTGGCAGCTGCTCTGATGTCCATCACATGGGCACACATGGCATGGAGAGAGCCCACAAGCTCGAAGGGGCCTAGATGAAATAGGGGGCATTTAGCCTGGGACTCTGTGTCCTGTAGTGGATGATGGCGAAAGGAAGAGTGCCACCTCGGATTCCTTGCGCAACCCAGTACAGAAATATACCAAAAGAGTGTCAATGCTGTAGACCAATAAATCAAATCGAGCTGAGCAATAGAATCATCAGCCTTGATGCTTTGGATAAAAGTTTATGATCAAAATAATAAAACAGAACTGCCGAAACGTGTTTCGACCCTGAACAACTGATCATTTTCAAGGCAAAACTGTTAGTGATATAGAACAGAATTTACATGGTGGGGACACACACATGATACATGCAAACCAAAAAGTAAGAATCAAAAGAAGGAATGATTGGCCCAAAGCATAGTTAAAAAAGAAGGAATGGGGCCAGAACCCATTCGGAAGAACACAAAGGTACATATGATTGATAAACATCAGGCACACATAATGTGATTCCATATTCACAAAATAAAAATGTTACCATTGGGAAGCGAGCATTCGACAGCCAATGTCCAGTAATATGGCATCCAATATTGCATACATTGAAAGAAACAAAAGATATAAAGAGACAATGAGCTGAACATTCTGGTAACCCTCATCTTACAAGCTTAACACATGGCATTAGTCTCTGGTAGATGAATTGTCCTTTAGGATCTCTGATGCCATCAACAGAAAACAGTATTGTGCAGGTATAATGTGCCGCCTCAATGTCATGCTAATTTTGATGTAGACAGAAAGTAAGTGCCTATAAGATCACTAATGCCAACAATAAAAAACAAACAAAAATTATGCAAGTCTAAAATGCCGACTCAATCGCATACTAATTTTGACGTGAACAGAGAGTGATTACCAAAGTACGAGATGCAGTGTCCATATTTAGACTGTACATCCCTTATTTGCCCCAATGGTCTCAAAGTGATTGGGTACCTTTTAACCCAAGATGCAATAGAGAGAATACAAAGATTAGGGAATTACCGTTAAATTGGAGCATCGCACATTGTAGAAAGAACAAATTACGCAGCCAGTTGGCAATGAAATTAGGCGCAAATTGATAGATAGCCTGTTCTTTAGTGGTGTTATAAACAACACGAAACTAGTGTTGCAAAACACAATCTGTAATGAAAAACCCAGAACAAATATGTCACATTAAGAGTGCACTACGGCAAATACAACATGAGTAGGATGCTCTTTCTGAATGATTTACCTGACCGCTTCTGTGTGGTTGAAGTAAGAAGAATTGGGAATTCCCCGGCGCTGTTTCAATATGAGCCCTGCAAATTTGCAACAAAAAAAAAATAGATTGTATTGGCTCTTAGGGCGAATGAGTGAGAATCCCAGCCACGTAAGATTCCTGATGCTCTGCGCATAAATGAATGGTGGAGCCTTACCAACAAATACTGGGGTAAGATCCCCTGTCGGAAGCAGTGTCCCGGCGTGGACTGCTCGATTGAATCCAGAACGCCTCTTCCGCATGTTAAAAGGAAAGGCACTAGATGCACATCACGTGACATAATCATGTGCGCATATGAAATCACATGATACAGTGATGTAATGTAAACAAGCATTAGATAGGTAATAAGGATAACACCCTTCGGACACACATCTATATAAAGATCTGATATCTTTAAAGGTTGTTGTGTGCATCCGGATTATAGGGCAGGAGGAAAGGAACTGCATGTAGAATGTTCATGTAGAGTGATTTATGTTGATGAAATGACCAACAAAATGGGATAATTAATTAGCTAAAACATCAGACATTATGATTAATTAGTACCCGGCGAGAGAAAATCAGAATGCAACAAGCATTCTGATTGGCTCTCGCCAGGCCGTTACCCGGCCGAGAATCCTTCGATTCGGCGGGATTCCAGGCGCCTTGTCCACGACGGGGGCGTGGCAACCCCTCAGCCAATGAGGAGGCTCGAAGCGGGGCTATCCCCGTTCCGAGCCTCCCCACGACTGAGAGGCTGCCTTCGCCCCCGCCGGGGACTCGGGTAAGCTTTTTCTTTTTCCTTCCCTCCCTCCCTCCTCCCTACCCCACTTACCTTTTTTGCTCCTGCGTCCCCGCTGTGCAACGATAGCAGGCTCCAGCAGTGTGGAGACTCGGAGCGGACCATCCCCACTCCACGCCTCCACAAGGCTGGAGGCTCCAATCTTTCCCCAGTGGGGACGCAGGTACGTTTTTTTTTTCTTCCCCTCCCTCCCTTCCACGCTCCCAACCCCACTTACCTTCGGCTTCTTTTTTTTTCTGTTTTTTTCTTCGGAAGCGGACGCGCTAGGAACACTTGTGTTCCCAGCGCTTCCGCTCCAGATGGCCGCCATGGAAAGGGAAAACGGACTCCGTTTTCCCTTTCCATAATGGCGGCCATTTTCTTGGTCGTTTTTTATTAATTTTTATTTTTTTCTGTTCCGAAACGTTTTAGAATAGAAAAAAAAAAGCAATTAGTACCCCGGTCTAACGGGCCGGGGTACTAATGGCAATAAGACCCTCGCGGTGGGCCAATACCGCCCCAGGTAATGCCTGCGGGGCACCGTTATAACTAGCCACGGGGGCATTACCTGGGGTGATATTGGCCCGCCGCCGAGGGTCTTATTGCCACATTAAACAAGAACATCAGTTGCTCGACACTTTCATCCTAAGGCTCACAATGCAGAAGAACTACAATGCAGAGTATTACACCAGATTAATTGCTTACAATGGGGCATAATTTATTAAATAAATTGGGTAAAACCCATGCAATTCACAATTGGTTTGTAGGGTAACACATAAACACATTCAATACATGCCTGCTCACTAACAGCACATAGCAGCATTTTCGCGATGCATGTGTCCATCATATATGCCAATAATCTGACAGTGAAAGAAGACATTTCATGCTGGCTGTACGCAATATTTCTAGTAATGCCACTGTTAGCTAACATGTTCATCCTGGCAGTGACAATGCCTGAATTGCCAGGTAATAACACACTTACTTTGGCGTTGCATATAACACCAGTAATGCTACTTTAAGAAGACAGGTCCAAGCTGGCTGTACTAATATATTCCAGCATCCCAACAAAACAGACATTTAGACTTACTTATATTACTCTAATCCCACAGTAATGAACAATGTCCATGCTAGTTGTGCAAATGCATGTCAGTATCCCCAGATAATAAAATATAGTTGACTTTACACATACTGCCAATAATATCACTATTATAAAACATGTTCATGCTGGATGCTCAAAAATGTGCACGTAATTACACACTTACGTTGGCTTTGCCTATAACACCAGTAATGCTACTTTAAGAAGACAGGTCCAAGCTGTCTGTACTAATATATTCCAGCTTCCCAATAGAACAGACATTTAGACGAATTTATATTACTCTAATCCCACGGTAAGGAACAATGTCCATGCTGGTTGTGCAAATGCATGCCAGTATCCCCATATAATAAAATATAGTTGACTTTACACATACTGGCAACAATATCACTATTATAAAATATGCTCATGCTGGCTGCTCAAAAATGTGCACGTAATTACACACTTATGTTGGCTTTGCCTATATAACCTGTAAAGCACTGTAAGAAAACATGCCCAGTCTGCGTGGACCAATATATGCCATAAGAACAGGCATGTTGGCTGTATATATAATGCACTAATGTCACTGTGAGACATCATGCACATGCTGGTCAGGTTTCACTACTGGTGCAATACTCCAGTCTATTCTTTGCACTCATTCTCCTGAACCCTCTCCGCCACAATCACTAGCTCCCGACACAGAGCCCGACACAGATACACGCTGCAATCATTCATATGCACAGACATTCACAAACGCACATATTCGCACACATGCATTGTTGTCTCCTTTTCAGGCGTAAATTACCTGTGTCATTAGATTCATAACCCTGCACCATGTGATCAACTGAGTTCAGCTTTTTGAGGATTCACATTTGTGGCAATTAGAGGCGCTACCTTATCGTGTGCACAACTAGTTTCCTCTGTATTCAAGTGAGTTTGTTGTCAATGTCATTGAGGGAAAAAAGTGATGTTGCTCCAGGCCACTGATGGTGAACAGTCCAGCAGATCCATGATTAGATTAATTTCCTTTTCCTTTTCATGATTTGGACAAACTGAAAAAAATCAAGTTCTTCAGACAGCTGTCACGTGGACAGGAACTCAGCTCCAGAAATAACAATAAACGCTCATAAAACACGTGAGGATCCATGATGATGATTTTCGAGACCATTCTGTGTTCAGCAACATTTGGATACATTGTTCTTGCTTTGAGCACAGGCAACATTGATAACACGTATTGGGAAGGCCAGTAGGCATTGCTTCTTATACAAAGAGGGTCAGGTTTATGTTTCTAAATCCTGCTCTAGAACACAGGACAAATAAGTGTACTTTTTTAAAGAAAGACCTGATGTTTTAGTTGTTGTTGTTATTTTTCCAATGCTTGTTTGAAAGGTAGCCAGGTTTGCTTTGAGTTTCAGGAAGACATTTCTCACTGATTCTAAGATAAGGTAATTGTTTTAATACGTGCATAATGCAGCAATGCTTGATTGCAACATGAAACATACTTACATTGAGTTTTTCTTTTGTTAAGTAACTCTCAGACCCACCGTGTCCATTGTGGTACCTGGAGATGCAGTATTGAAATTAGTGTTCATATCCAGAAAACATTAATGTAAAATAGTACACATGTAAAAATGAAACAAGAAAGTTATGTTATCTGTATTGCTTGTTAGGGAGAATTCTCTTATAAGGCTAATTTCCCAAACCTAGTGAGTCCCCCAGCAGCTTTGCTGGATTTTTGGGGTTTGTTTTTTTTCTCCTGCTAAGAGTGAGACACTTTTGTTCCCACTCTTAGGCATGCTTTGAGGTATGTCTTTGACTTGGTATGTGCTTATGGGCTATGGGTTCTTTTACTCCATAGGGTGTCATCTGTTTTGGTATATGTGTTGCACAGCGCCCTCAGTGCAGTAACACAGGGGTGTCATAGTGACCCCCAAACATAGACTCCATACCCTGGGCCTGACTACTGTCTCCCAGGGCATATAAAGTCACCATTGGCTTTATTAGTCCAAAATTGTGAACAGAACCAGTACAAACCATCATATTGTGGAAGTACTGGAAGGAGTTAATTAGATTGCCCCTGGGTCTGTTTCCAAGGGGGCACTTTCCAGTTCCCCCTTGTCGAGTTTCTGGCTGGTGGCAGTGGTTACCACATGAAATATTCCTATGGGATATTCCCATTCATTTTAAACGCACCACTTTTTTGGTGCATTGTAAAGATACCGCCGGTTATTTAATTAATATAAAATCGCCGGTTGGGTCTTTTCGCCAGTACTCTTATACAAAATGGCGTATGTGTCCGTCTCTGTAACTCCAAACCAAGATCAGGCCCTTTGTTCCACTTTTTGGCGGGCTTCTCCACAGAAGCCCTCCAACTGGTGCCACTCTGTCTGGGATTCACAGAATGTGTGGGTGGGGGAATTGGCACCCTGGACTGCGTTGCCTTAGCAACCCAAGTCGCACTCTGTTCTGATTGGCCCTGTGGTGAGCTGCCCGGCTCACCACTTAGCATGTATGAGTGACAGCTAGGCTGTTGAATGGGGGGTTTTCTGCATAAAAGCAGGGTTTTTGGGAGTGGAACTTCAGAAGTCGCCACTGGACCTGAGAAATCCGAAGAGGGGAGAAGCTGAGCCATCTGCAATGACGACACCACCGGTGGAGCCCTGCTGCAATGACTTCACCACTTCCCCGACGACAAGAGAAGATCTTCTGCTGCAAGAGTCTTCTCCCTCAGAGCTGATGGGAACAACCAGTTCGACATTCGCCTTCCAGGATGTCCCTTGGTCGAATCGCCAGTGCCAAGCACACAGCGGCCGGATAGCCAAGCTTCAGTCCAGCAGGACTGCGAATAAAAGGAACGCACCTTTTAACCGAACAAACTCCACGGCTGGTTTCATCCCATGGCAGTGCAACAACACCAAGTTTCCTCCTCGACGAGATCTTCTCCTTCCCTGGTTGAAACCATGAACTGCACCCGCTGCCAGGAAAAACTGCCACCGCTGGAGCTTCCTCACTTTTAAAGGTACTGTGTTCCGCCTGGCCTCCCTTTCCACGGATTGCTAAAGGTGACCCTTAAATCCTTGGCTTTCGAACTGGGTTGGCCCCCAGACCTTCTAACTTCACCTTTTGCATCAAACCAACCTCAGACTTGAATGCATTTTTAAACTGTGTGATCTTGGGCACATTTCGCCTTGCTCTATTTAAAGTGGCACTGGCCTATGAACTTTGGCTCTACTGTAGACTCTGCTTTCACTAGCTTGCTGTGGTGTTAGAAAAGAGTTGGGACCTGTTTTATTTTCATGGCCTGTCTTTTTCTCTCCCTCTAACTTAATTATTGGAGTTCCATCTGAGTTAAGCGCTCGCATCTGTTTTACAAATAGTGGTGTTTTGACCTAGACTTGTCTAATAATTATTAAGGGAGGTGTGTATACTTTTTCTGATTGTGTTTGAGACTGCTTTGATCTATAGTGCTTTCCTAAAGTGTGTTTTAAATAAATAATTATATGGTTTTGATACCAAGCTCTGGTCAGTGTTTGTTTGCTCCACTGTGTTTTTGGCCCTATTGTGTATGCTCTGTATACTGCCCTACTCATATTGAGAGAAGTCTGACTGCTCAGCCATGGCTACCATGTAAATCTGGGTGGTGCGGACTGCTACCAATTGTGTTTACTGCTTACTCCTGTAGTCTTAATCTTTTTGCAGTGTTCCCCAAGGGAACTGCACAGGATTCTGCCTAACATTGTTGTTAGGTGTATTTGCCAACAAATAATGCATTCCGTTTTTGGAGTGCAAAACCCACCACATTTGGCCTCATTATGGGTTTGGTGGTAGCTGTGCCCTTAATAAGGGCATGGCTACTGCCAAACTTTCTACCGGCCCCAACACCCACAAATCTGCCATTACTGGCCCATTACGAGATGAATGGGCCGGTAATTGCCCATTTGCGGGTGCCGGTATGGCCGGCCTCCCGATCCCCATTCTGTCCAATAGGGCAGAATGGGGGTCGGGAGCATGGTTGCCCCGGAACTGTTCATAATGATGCCAGTGCAATCACGAGTTCTGCTCGCAGGTGCCGGTCTGCACCGGCAAGCAGAACTCGTAATGTGGCAGAGATGTAACAACGGCGCGGGTAGCACTACCGGCACCGTTGTTGCCTTTCCGCCACATTCGTAATGAGTCCCGGTGTCTTTACAAAGAAGAGTATATATTCCTGTTAGCCAAGTGCACACCTTTTGGGTATGTAAGTCTAGATAAATTGGAGATAATTAGTGGGGTCCCGGGGAGAAAAACAACCGTGCCACTGGGTTGTTTTAACAAATGTAAACCAACAGACGTCCACACTCTTGTGGAACTTTCCAGTCCCCTTCACACCCTTGGGTTAGTGCATACACAAACAATATGTAAATTAGTGTAATATTTTTTCAAAAAAAGAAGAAAGAAGAAATCTCTTAAGATACAGAGTTTCCTAACCCCCATTCAACAGCCTAGCTGTCACTCAGACATGCCAATCAGATCAGAGTGCGACTTGAGTTGCTAAGGCAACGCAGTCCAGGGTGCCAATTCCCCCACCCACACATGCTGTGGAACCCAGACAGAGTGGCACCAGTTGGAGGGCTTCTGTGGAGAACCTGCTAAAAAGTGGAACAAAGGGCCCGACCTTGGTTGGAGTTACAGAGACGGACACAAACACCATTTTAGAAAAGAGTTCTGGCAAAAAGACCCAGCCGTTGATTTAATATTAAATAAAGAAATCAGCGGTATCTTTAACATTGCACCAAAAAGTGGTGCGTTTAAAATCAATGGGAAAATCCAATAGGAAATATTCAGGTGGAATATTTTGCGTGGTAACCACTGCCACCAGCCAGAAACTCGGCAAGGGGGGACTGGACAGTGCCCCCTTGAAAACCGACCCAAGGGCAATCAAACGAACCCCTTCCAGTACTTCCACAATATGATGGTTTGTATTGGTCCTGTTCACAATTTTGGACTAGTAAAGTCAATGGTGACTTTACATGCCCTGGGAGAAAGTAGTCAGTCCCAGGGTATGGAGTCTATGTTTGGGGGTCACCATGACACCCCTGTGTTACTGCACTGACGGTGCTGTGTAACACATACACAAAAACAGATGATTCCCTATGGAGTAAAAGACCCCATAGCCCATAAGCACATACAAAAAGTCAGACATACCTCAAATCATGCCTAAGAGTGGGAGGACAAGAGTCTCACTCTTAGCAGGAGAAAAGAACAAACCCCCAAAATCCAGCAAAGCTGCTGGGGGACTCACTAG
The DNA here is from genome assembly GCF_040938575.1 of Ambystoma mexicanum. Lineage (NCBI taxonomy): Eukaryota > Metazoa > Chordata > Amphibia > Caudata > Ambystomatidae > Ambystoma > Ambystoma mexicanum. The sequence goes on along the minus strand of NC_090935.1, from coordinate 834,970,240 downwards.
GTTTGGGAAATTAGCCTTATAAGAGAATTCTCCCTAACCAACCCCCCCCCAGACTAAGGGCCAGGAGGATTGAATCCACTCCTGGATGAATCTCATACCTCTAGTAGGTTATAAACATCCTAGAGAGATAGAGAGACCATCATCATTTTGGTGCTGACACCCAGACCTGTGCTCAATGGTGAAATGAATCCCCTGGAGGCAGATTGACCATCTCAATAGTTTTGGGTTCTCCCCTTTCATTTGCATTCACCATCACAAGGGTTGGTGGTCAGTCTGAATAACAAAAGTAGAACCATACAAGTATGGCCTAAACTTCTTCAGAGCCCACACAATGGCAAAAGATTACCTTTCAATAGTTTCCCACCTTGTCTCAGGATCCTTCAGTTTTCTACTGATGAAGCAAATGGGGTGCTCCCTACCTTTCCCATCCAGTTGACTAAGGACTGCACCTATACCAGCATTAGAAGCATCTGTCTGTACAATGAATGTTTGGTGGTAGTCAGGAGTTCTTAGCACTGGAGCTTGACAAACGACTTTCTTCAGGTTTTCAAAAGCCTGATTGCACTCCTCATTCCATCTGAACTTTTTAGGGAATTTAGGAGAGGAGATCACATTCAGTGGAGAAGCTATGGTCCCACAGTTCTCTATGAAATTCCTGTTTTACCCACTGAGACCTAAAAAGGCTCTCACCTGGGTATGAGTAGTAGGTGTTGTCCAATTTTGCACAGCTTCAATCTTGCTGGGCAAAGGCCTTATTTCTCCAGGTCCTACCTCATGTCCAAGGTAGACCACTTTACTCTATCCAATCTGGCATTTACTTGCCTTTATTGTCAGATTGGGCTTCTCAAGAGCCTGCAAAGCATGTCCCAGGTGGTCAACATGCTCTTCCCAGGATTGGCTGAATACTGCAATGTCCTCCAAGTATGCCATGCATAAGTCCTCCATCCCAGTCAGAAACTGTTTTACCATCCTTTGGAATGTAGCAGGTGCATTTTTCAGTCCAAAGGCATAACCTCAAATTGGTATAAGCCAACTGGGGTAGAAAATGCAGTTTTCTCCTTGGCATGGTCTGTCAGGGCTATTTGCCAATAGCCTGACATCAGATCACATGTGCTGAGGTACTTGGCTGAACCAAGTCTATCCACCAACTCATCTGTCCTTGGCAAAGGATGGGCATCAGTCTTGGTGACTGCATTAAGAGCTCTATAGTCCACACATAATCTCAATTCTTTGGATCCTGCCTTTGGTACTAACACAACTGGGCTAGACCATGGACTAGTAGAGGGCTCTATTACCCCGAGGTCAAACATCTTGCTGACTTCTCCTTTGATGTGGGTTCTTACATTCTCTGACATTCTGTACCCTCTGCCTTTTACTGGCAGACCATCACCAGTGAGTATATCATGCTGGCCCCAAGGGGCCAAGCCTGGTGAAAGTGAGAACAGGGAGGCAAACTGATTTAACATAGATTTGCACTCCTCTTGTTGCTCAAGGATCAGATTTGAAGAGAGATTAACTCCTTCAATCTTTTCATCCAAAGGTACACCTCTGAGGAGATCAGGGAGAGGTTCACTCTCTTCTTCCTCTTCTGCTGAGGCTAGAAGCAAGGCTCCTACTTCAGGTCTAGAGACATACGCTTTAAGTCTGTTGGTGTGGAAACTCTGGGAGCCTCCTTGAGATTGCCCAAGTCCACCAGATAGTTCACCTCTCCAAGTTTTCCCACAACCTTGAAGGGTCCCATCCATTTGTCTTGCAAGGCCCTCTGCCTTGTTGGAATCATAACAAGAACTAGCTGGTCTTGAGTGAACTCAACCATGTTAGCCTTTTGATCATGCCAATGCTTGGCCAAAGCTTGACCAGCCTTCAAGTTATCACTAGCTTGAGCCATCATCTGTGACATTCTCCTCCGGAGTCCTATCACGTAGTCAGTCAATATGACTGGCTTGGGGGAAGGAGCACTCTCCAACCCCTCCTTAATCAGGGCCAATGGGCCTCTGACTGGATGGCCATAAAGAAGTTCAAAGGGACTGGTAGGGGTGGTCTGTTCCCTGTATGACTCTGTAGGGACCAAGCCCCAGTCACAGTAGCAGATGCAGAGTTAGCAAGGGAGGGGGAGTGGGAAGGTAGAGAAGAAAAGGAAAGTCTTCAGACGTTTCCGGAACTTAAGAAGATCTGGGTCAAGTTTGAGGGGGGAGGGAGGCCATTCCAGAGGGAGGAGCCAAAAGAGAAGAAAGGGATCTACCTCCCACTCTCTGCGTGGAGAACGTTCGGCCTGGACATAGTTGGAGCCAGAAGACCGAAAGATTCTGGCCTGGAGGTATTTATGGAGGGAAAGCTGGATGTAAAGAGGTCCCAGACAACCTTGTTAATATGATATGATAGTTTATTTATATAGCACCTATATACAATGTGATTCAAAAAGCTTAGGGATGATGCAATGGGGCTTGAATGTGATCCTTGCAGTCGCCGGGAGCCAGTGGAGAGATTTTAGGGCTGGAGAGATGCAGTCCCTGGTTTTAAGGCCAAGGATAAGTCATGCAGTCCTATTCTGGATTAGTTGAAGGGGGTGAAAGGAAGAAAGAGGCAAGTTGAGGAAGAGGCTGTTACAGTAGTGAAGCCTAGAGAGAACCTGGGCTCTGGAGATGTTGAGCTTCTAACCATACTAATAATTTGCTTTTGACTATCTGTTTTTGACTATCTTTTACTAGAATCACTTAAACAATATATTTGATTAAAGCAATACTAAAATCACTCACATGATATCACTGCAGAATACTTTCCAATAAATGGGAAACTGACAAAGACATATAATATGTTTAAAAGACTGAAAGCCAATAGGACTATACTTAAAAAGACTAATCTGCTGTGAAAGTGCAAGGACTGCCCTAAATATTTTGGCTTAGCCATGTCTGACTGCAGTGAAAAATACACCTTTTAATTACAAACACACACATGCACATAAAATACTACACACTCAAGAGCACAAACATAGGGTGATGAATCTAACAAGCTTCTCACTACTTCCCAGGGGAACGCTCCCTTCATGTGGCCAGAGAAAGGCAGAGCTACCTGATTCTGACCCTTGGGGTGGCTATCTGTGGGGGGACACATGGGGAAGACAAGCCTTGAGGAGGCAAAGTAAGCCTGCTATGTCATAACATGTATTTTCCTTCACTCTGTGGTAACACCAATTTACTTTTCCCCATTATTGTATGGCATATTGTGGCGTGGATAAGAATCTCCACTATTTACTGAACACTGACCTTATGTACATCCCTTGTCCCTTTAATTACACTGAAGCAACAAGCACTGGGACTTATACACCCCTGCCCTTTTACAAAACTGAGATGATGAAGCGGGATGGAGTGATGAAGATCACTAGAAGTGGTGAGCCAATCGCACGTTCCAGTCATTGGAAGATGTTAACAGGTTGTTAGGGAGAATTCTTATATATGGTTGATTTCCCTTACCTACTAAGTCCCTCAGCAGCTTTGCTGGATTTCCTGGATTTTATTTCACCTGGTAAGAGTGTGAGCCTTTTTCCCACTCTTATATGTGTTTTGCTATGTGTATTTCTACTTTCTGCGTGATCTTGGGCACTGGAGCCTCACCTACTCCATGTGCAGCACTTTTTGTGTGTGTTACACAGCACCTTCAGTGCAGTGACACAGGGTTGTCTTTGAGACTTCCCACTGACTCCATTTTTCTGGGGCTGACTACTGTCCCCCAGGAACAGGTAAAGTTGCCATTAAATTTATATAGTCACTTTAAACCACAGACCCAGTACCCCCATCTTACATGGAGTATTGGAAAGGGTTAACTCTTATCCCTTTTTGTCTGTACCTCTTGGAGCCTTGTTCGCTCCCTTAACATCAAGACTTGACTGGTGGCAGTGGTATCTACCCTAATTTTCTACCGCAATTATATTATATAAACGTGGCATTAGTTCAGGCTATTATGTTAACCTCAAACATAAACCTGTGTAGGGCAGGATTGGTCTAAAAGACCCCCCCCCTCGCCTACATCCCCTCCCCCGGTGAGGGCCATGGCTCATCAGGCGTCCCCTCCTTACCACCAGGGCCCAGGTTGTGGATGGCTCACCTGGTGAAGACATTGCCCAAACCTATTGAATTTAGCTAGGCCTCAGAAACCATTTTGTCTAAAAAAGATGGTGTGAGCCCGGCGCACTGCAGCGCGGCCCCCACCTTTGGAGAGTGTCAATTGTTGCCGCAGATCCCTGGCAGATCCGCTGCGAGCCCGTTCCCACGAACAAGACGGACATGAGCTAGTGTAAGATACCAACACTGTAACATTTCACCTTCCGCAGTGTATCGCTGCTCCCAGCGTGACTGCATGACCCGGCCAGCAGAGCCTGGGTGGAAAGAGAACTGAAAAATGGTCCTTCAATAAAAGCAAAAGTTCCCAAACACTAATAACAAAACTACCTGCGATGGAAGCATTCTCTCCACAACCCCTTTACTAAGAAACCTGTAAAATGTATGGATATGGCAGAATGTGTGTTCATATGACATTAGCAATGAAGCACCCACACCACTAAAGTTATGTACAAATAGTAAAAGCGTCCCGGGGAGTTATTTGTTATGCGTATCATTGAAAAGATTACACCCCACGGTCCCGCGCCATAACCAAACTAATGCTGCTAGAGTGCAGAAAAAGACAAATGCAACCATATTGAGGGCTCATGTAAAGGGTACACGAAAATGCACCCTTCATGTGTGTATGTCCAAGCCCCTTATGTGCCACTACCGTCACGTATAGTGGCGAGTTGTTTCTATGCGCTCCACCAACCTCACTACTACCTCACTTACTGCGAATGTATATGCATATAACAAAATGTTGTACTTGTGAAAACACAGTGTACTAATAATGTGCTCAGACTGGCTATATTTGAGAAGCACTAGCAATGTCAAAATGTGAGCTTCGGAATGACTAAATTAGTATTGTATATTATTTGAATGTTTATGATGCTTTCACCTAAATCGGCAACACATGAGGAAGATACCTTTGTGAGTATATGCAAGGCCATTCCCCCTCCCTCCCAGCGAAGCCTGCCAGACGAGAGAGCAGAGGCCCGCGCCGCGCGGCTCCACCTCCCCCAACTTGGTTGGAGCCGCTTCAAAGATTTGTAGTTCCCTCTGCAGCACCCAAGGCCACGGCCCGCCACCTGTGTTATTTACAGCCCTGCAGTAAACCTCCACCTGAAAACACAAATCCAGAGGTGACCTCTCTTAAGCCCCACGACCCACCGGATCTCCTTAGGTTAATGGCCCCTGTAAAATTAGGACACACAATATTATGGCAACATTACAGCAACACATTCATAATGACTTCTAACAAGACAGGATGACATGTACTGCCTGTCCCATGCCCTGAGACCCAGCCCCACGACCTATGGTACCCGGTCAACAGGACACTGGTAACCTTGTACTGATGAATCGCCATCAAACCTCTCTCGAGGTGCATTCCTCCTGTGTTGCGTTAACCTGTAGAATAACCTATTGGAAGATTTACTAAAGAAGATAATATTGCAAATGACTGAATGACTGCATTGTGCATGGCCTAGGGCAATGAAACCAGGAAAAGACATTCATCTCTGACACCGGCCACAGTGGCACACGACACCGCCCGGATGAACCCAGCTGACCCGCCAGGCCCAGCCCAACCCACGAGGCTGACCAGTGACGTCCTCCAGCCACGGCCAACCACATCACAGCAGCACCTATAGCTAGTCGTCGCCACCCAATCCCACTGAATTTGTGCCCCCTATAGTGTGTATGTTCTGATGACGTTTTTTGTAAATATATACGCCTGTCTTTGCTATTGTCAGACAGAGCGCTCTCAGAGTTTGCAGAGTTCTTTGCATGCCCTATTCTGATTGATAAACTCCCATTTACGCTCACGCGCACTTTGTCTTGGCCTTATTCCCATCCTGGGAGAGTCCATCATTGTCTCTCATTGCGGGGAGGATGGTGCTGGTTGGGGACGCTTGCCTTCAGTGGTGATCCCGAAAGCATGATTATTATTTTCTCCCAGCATATCCCTACCGTCCCCATTGGCACGAAAATCTCCGGTCGAAAAGGAATACGCACGGTGCGCCGGCTCCGGGAGGCTGCCCGCCAACGGCGACCGGTACACTCAGAAGTGCGCACTCAACAGAGAGGGGGTACGGGATTCCGGTTGAAAAATCCCCTTTGAGTACCGCTCGCCGGAGCCGGGGCTGACTGTTGAGCGTACGGCAGCACTGCCTGGACGGACCCAGTTTCGGAGACTCTCGGTTCAAGACGGGCACGTGAGTATTTAGGACAGGGAACGAGGCGGGGTAAAAAAGGGCATGTTGGGTCTACTAAGGACCATCTTAAACTTTCTTTGCTTTTTCTTTGCATATGGCCATTAGGATTAAGAGGTGAATAAGAGATAAAAGTGACGGGAACCTAGCTCCTAGAGAGGGTGGAAGGCGGCGCCGCATAGTGCTATCTTGACTAGTACTGGGAATATATGAAGAAGTGGAAAATAACATAAAGGTGTCTGGCAAAGGGAGACACGGAGAATATATTAGTGACTGCTATTCTTTCTATTCTTTTCTCTGGGGTTACAGGAAAAATAAAAGTGGGTCAGTATAAAACAAAAGGGATAAACTAAAGAGACAGAGAGTTTTTACTGTGAAATTGAAGATCAAACCCATATATAAATACATATATTGAATAAGACGGACAGGGACAGCCGGCTAGGGAGGAAAGGGAGGACAAACTTAACTGTGAATAGAGTGCTACATAGGGATGTGTGAACATCGTATGTGTCAGGACATAATTTGGTATTATGATTGTGTAAAAATGGTCAGAAATGTATAGCCATTGAGTGGTCATGGTAAGTGTGACCAGACAAAGTATCATAAAGACAAGAGTAATGTGGTGAAACGAGTGTGTACCTTTTCGATTTGTGGAGTAACATTGTTGAGATTACTGGCGGTTTGCTCTTGTACGTGCCCCCAAAGAGGATAGAATAGAGGCCGTGCACAGCCGTTCTTACGGTGTGCAGGCCGAGGGAGTAACAGAGAGGTCCCCACGATTCAGTAAGACATAAAATACGTGAACTCACATGTTGTCACGTTTATATTAAGATATCGAGATATATAGAGACACATACGTTCCAGGTGGGCACAAAGGATGGGGGCAGAAACACCCTTATCACATATTTGCAAGAACCTACCTGGGTACGCGGAACGGATTAAGAAATATCATGACCAATGGATCACAGAGTTGAAGGGGGAGGGATTACCTCAGATATGGCCCGAAGGGGGTTCATTTGACAAGAGTGTCCTAGATATGGTAGCCACATGCATTTGTTTGAAATACAAGGGGAAGCAGTTGCATAATAGGAGAGAATATTAGACCTTTGGAGGCTGTTTGAAGAGGTACCGCCGCCTAAAACAAGGGAATTAGATCCTGATCCACCATCTACCACTGATAATCCACTAGTGATACAAAAAGATGATAAAGTATTGCCAGAAGAAGAGCCTCCGATAGAGGTAACTAGGTTGTACCCAATACTAAACAAACCAGTACCCGCGGAGGGATACAGTGACCCAACTTATGTGCCCTCACCGACAACTAGCACCACCCAAGGGCCAACAGAACCCCCGCCATACGAGAGTCATAGGGAGCGAGCACAGGTGAGTACACCAAGGGTGGACATAGAAAAATTAACAGACGATCTAGAATCAAGGCTCTCTATAGCCAAAGATGACCTCTCGAGGATAAAAAGCATATGTGAACGGACTGCACTCAATGCAGCTAGATCAGAGCATGCATCCAGAGCACAGAGCGAGAGTAGAACATTTGAAGAAGGGTGGAAAAAAGGCGAGATACTATTCAGAATACAGGAAGAACCAACACGAATAATTGAACTAGAGGAAAGAGAGGGATGTACTGACAATGAAGAGAGGCCTATAGGAGGCAGAGGGGAGCTACTATGTGATATAAGGGATGATTTAGAAGAAAGGGAAAGGTTAAGTATGGCAATGGGAGGGGGAAGCGAAGGGTTGGATGGTGCATGCTCAATGAGAACACTGGATGATGAGTGGACGGGGCGATTAAGGAACAGGGTGGGGAAAATGGCATCATTAGGAAAATCAGGAATGAAGGTGAGTACAGATACGACGACGAAGGGAAAGTTGCAGCTCCCGCTAATACATAGGGGAGGAGGGAGGCCGAATTACATACCCTGGGCTCAGATGGATAAGGCTAACTTACTAAAGTTACTGCCCCCTTTGTCAGGAGGGGCGAGCAAGTGGATATATGCCTTTGAGAAACACACAGCCGGGGTACCTCTAGCAATTGGGGACGTGAAGAGCTTGCTAGTATCAGCAGTAGGGGATCAGGCTGACAGGGTATGGGTCAAAGCTGGTTTCCCGGGAGTAACGTTAGACTGTGATCGCCATGATGGCGCCTCCTTCAACACAGTGCGTGCAAGGGTGTGGGATGCTTTGAGGGAAACGTTTCCAGATACCCCAGACTTGCAGTCAGTAATGCAATGTACAATGAATGACGGGGAAGATGCTATGGATTACATTTTTCGGGTCCAAGAGATGTGGAGAGCAGAAACGGGCACGCCCTGGTATGAATCGACATCGTTATTCTACTTCATCATAAAGAGGGGGCTCCCAAAAGAGGTGCAAAAGGCGCTCGACAAAATAGCAGGTATTGAAGCAAAAGGATGGCCAGAGATTCAAAGCATAATAGTGCACCACTGTAAGCGAATAAAAGAGAGGGAGAAGGAGGTGGCGCAGAAAAGATTGGCAGACGAAGCGAAACTAGTACAAACAAAGTTGGTGAAGGTCGCAGCAGCAGTATCCGCGCTCCCACACAGCAGGGAGGGAGATGAGGAAGAGGAGGGGCTGGTAGCAATACAAGGAAGGATGGCAACTAATTGGGCAGGAGCAGGACAGCGGCAGTGGAACGAGCAGGAGCAGGGCGGAGGTCCGCAGTGGCAAGAGTGGGCCCCCCGAGGGGGAAGAGGTGGGTACAGGGGCCGAAGAGGAGGTGGACAAGGGTACGGGGGAATGGGAGGAAATGGATGGCAGGGTCCCAGAGGTGCGCAAGGGAGTTGTTGGAATTGCGGGAGGTGGGGACATTACTCTAGGGAGTGCAGAAGCAGACCAAACAGTGGATTTCCAGAGGTAGAACACTATGGCCATCCCCATCCGGGGAGCCCATATGGTCTCCCAATGGGACAACAACAAAGGAACCCAGGGCAGGGGTACAATGAGCAACAGCAGGGACACCAATGCAGAACACAGAATCACCCACAAAACAATGACAATATGCACTACACGCCAGGCAACCCTTTCGCGACGACAGCAAATGGAGCACCAGCACCAGCCCCCTATAGTGGCGTGTCAGTGGTTTCAGGGAGTGTGTTCAACCAAGGGGGGGCAATGAGACACCCTGCATAGGACAGCCCACAGAGAACACTTGCGTGTCCAGTTCTATCTACCACCTACGATGCAGCAGAGGAACCATTGGTAGGGGCGCAGATAGAAGACAAGCAGTTCATATTCATGGTGGATTCGGGAGCGGAGAAATCCTGTATTAGGGAGGGCCGGTTCCCGTTATCTAACCGGAAGTTAGAGACGCAGGGGTTCTCTGGGGCTGTAATTGAAGTTCCTTCCACAGAAGCATTGGACGTGACGGTAGGGGGTAAAACTGTAAAAACACCCTTACTGTATTATGAACATTCGCCAATAAATTTACTAGGGAGGGATCTTCTTAGCAAACTCAACATGACGATATCATTTACTGAGAGAGGTATAGTGTGTTCAACACCAGGAATATGCCCATTACATGTAATGCTTGTAGTACAGGCTCACACAACCGCACCAGAAATACGTGGTTTGCCAGTGGACGAGAGAATGTTTATTGAAGGACAAAAAACGCTGGCCCTCATAGTTCCTGAGCTGAAAAGAATGGATTGGAGAATACCGGCAGAGTTCCTCTTCCGCCCAATAGTGCACCCTGACATGGCACCAGGATCAGTGGTATCATTAGACTTATATGCTGTGCAGGTATCCACAAAAAGGATCTCTGTGATTGGAATGGACATAGACGGATGTGAGTGGCCACAGTACTGTGTACCAATGCTAATATTGCCCTGCGAGACTTAACTGATGAGGATCTCTTTTCAGATTTAGAAGGTGATGGCGAAATAGTAATGGAAATAGCAATGCCCTGTGACATTTTGATTCAGGCTAGAGAGATTCCTGTCCAGCTGATGGCGGTGGTTGGAGCACCACCGTCATTTTTCGATGATGACATGAGGTTAGTACCAAATAATTTGTGGACAGCAGGCCCCCATGACGTGGGATTGTTGCATGGAGTACAACCAGTAATAATAAAGCTCAAACAAGGAGCGATTCTACCCTGAGTAAAACAATATCCATTGTCCCGTGAAGCTGAAGAAGGGATAAAAGAGACAATAAATGCACTACTAGGACAAGGGATAATAGTGCCTTCAAACTCCCAATGCAACACATGTATTTACCTGATTAAAAAAGCAAAGGGAGGGGCTTGGAGGATGATCCAGGATTTACGCCCCCTAAATGATGTAATACAGAAAGAGTTCCCTTTGGTCCCGAACACTGCATCAATATTATGCAGCATCCCAAAAACGGCATCACATTTCACAGTGGTCGATTTGAAAAACGCATTCTTCTCCATCCCCTTGGCAGAAGAGAGCAGATACCTGACAGCATTTACACTGGGGGGGGGAAGAAATATGAACATTGTAGATTACCACAGGGATATTGTGACAGCCCAAGCATATTCAACCGCATACTATATGAAGACTTAGGAAACTTATCAGTTGAAAGCACAATCATTCAGTACGTAGACGATTTACTCGTCTGTGGACAGGAGGAAGAGACATGCCGAAGAGATTCAATAACACTCCTGACCCTGTTGGCTAATAAGGGGTACAAAGTAGACAAAGAAAAGCTACAATATTGTCTGACAGAAGTCCTGTACTTGGGACAGCTGATATCAAAAGATGGAAAAAGAATAATCCCCGACAGGGTAGAAGCAATAGGATCAGTAAGAGAACCCACAACAGTGAAGGAGATGCAGAAATTCTTGGGAATGTGCAACTATTGTAGAGCATGGATATTAGATTATGCAGCATACACATGACCCTTACTGCAAGCGCTCAAGGAGGCCCAACAAGAGAACAAGAAAATAGAATGGTCAGAAGAAATGAGCGCCTCATTCAAATCATTAAAAGAGTTGATTTCGAGTGCTCCAGTACTCGCTAACCCTGATTATGAACGCAAATTTTACCTGTTCTCACACTGCAAGGGGACACCCATGACAGCTGTGCTGACACAAAAGACGTCCCTAGGACACAAACCATTGGCTTACTATAGTGGTACTTTGGATGCTGTGATGCAAGGACATTTCGCATGCGAGCAATCACTCGCAGCAGCCGCGTTCGCAATTGAGAAAAGTGCCACAATAGTAATGGGATGCCCTGTGACATTGTTTGTGGAGCATTCATTATTTGCAATACTGGAGAGGTCAAAGAGTACACTGACAACACAGCGGGCAACAGCCTATGAAATAATATTGTCCAGCGCCAACATCCATGTGGTGCAATGTAGGACAGTGAATCCAGCAACATTCATTACAGAAGCGTGCACACTAGAGGACATGCAGGAACACGACTGTGCAACTTACACAGGAGAAAGAGGGGAGGACACAGTGGTGTGCGAGAATGCCCTGAGCGAGGGGGAAGTGTACTTTGTAGACGGGTCAGCATCAATTGACGTGGACACCGGAGAAAAACATGTGGGTATGGCAGTGGTGAGATTAGAAGACGGTGAGTATGAGACACTAGTGCAGTACCGCCTTCCATCACATTTTTCAGCACAAGCAGCAGAACTCATTGCCCTAATAGAAGCATTACATGCAGCTAAAGGGTGCGCAGTGACAATTTACACAGATTCAGCTTACATGATGACAACAGTACATGGAGGTCTGGCCAGATGGGGACGGAGGAGGTTACGACGAACAGATGGGACTCCAGTACAACATGCAGAATTACTGAACGAGTTAATTGAAGCCTTACGAGATCCCACAGTGGTAGCGACAGTGAAATGCCAAGCACATACGTCTAACACAGACGTTGTTCCTTTAGGAAACGCGGCAGCGGACGCGGCTGCCAAAGAAGCCTCATACTTTGAGAAATATGAAGCAGGTGAGTACATGCTGCAGCACAAGACAAACGAGGAGCTTCCAGAAGGGTACAATACAATGCCTATATCACAAATACTAGAGTTACAGGAAGGAGCAAGTGCAGATGAAAAGATGATGTGGGTGAAACGAGGGTGCAGCCAATCAGCAACAGACTTACTCTGGCGACAGAATAACTCAGGAAAAGTGGTAATGCCAGTAAAGTTATTAGAAATAGCGTTTCAACAACTACACTTCCCAGCACACAACACGAAACAACATATTGCAGCAGAAATACAAAAAGAGTGGTTTGTACCCTGTCTTCAGGAGCAGCTGTCTAGATTGACAATGGAGTGCACAACATGCCAGATATACAGCTCAGGAATGACATTAGGTACACTAAGGGGAATAATTCCTAAACCGATTGGGCCATTCAGAGAACTACACATTGACTATGCAGACATGGGAGAAAGGTGTAATGGGGCACGTTACATGATTGTGGTTGTGTGCCCATTTTCAAGATGGGTGGAAGCAGGCCCATGTGCACGACCTGATGCTAAAAGCGCTGCAAAGTTCCTAGTGAGGGAAGTATTTCCGCGCTGGGGAATTTGTGACGTGATTCGCTCAGACAACGGCACTCACTTTGTGAACAAACTCTTCAAGGAAGTAACAACACTGTTTGGAATAAAGCATAAATTGTGCTCGATTTATCATCCTCAAAGTAATGGCGTGATTATCGAAACTATGCTTCTCATTAAAAAGGAACTGGATTTACTGTTTGCCGCTTGCGCTGTTTGAGCTGAGAAATCAGCCAAGCAAGGACCACCATTTGTCTCCGCACGAAATCGTGACTGGGAGACAAATGCACACAGCACACTCCCCACTGCGCACACTCAGATGCACACCGAAGCGCTGCGATATTGGGAGATGAGTTCACAGACTACTTGAAAAAATTAACAAGGGCAGCACGCGCAATATCAAAGCAGCTATCACCACCATTCACGAGAGAAGAGGGGAACATTACAGGGCCCGTTACGGAGCCTGAAACACAGGTACAACTGATGCCGGGTGAATTCATTTATGTCTGGAGCTTTGTGCGCCGGTGGAATGCACCACGATTCCATGGCCCATATGAAGTGGTGTTTTGCACCCCAACGGCTGTAAAAGTGAAGGGCCTAAAATATTGGATACATTTGACAGATGTACGGAGAGCATATAATAGTGTGCAGGAAGAAGTGGATGAGGGGGCACAGACAACAGCAAACAATGCAAATGAAAATAATGAGTGAATATGAACATTTGTGTGTGGTGGAAATGCACCTGATTGAGAAAGTTGTTAAGCAGAATAATTACATTTAAGGGTATTTAAAATAAAAAAAAAATGTGAACTAATATGCAAATAATAATGTGATAAAAATGTATAGTGTCTGCTCCCTTGTCTGTACATCCCCAACCCTACCGCCCTACCCACTTCCATTCCCTTTCAATATATCTCGGCACTGGTAGTGCCAACACAATGTTTACATGCATGCACTTAATGCACTTTTATATCTCAAACAGGAGCTGCCATGGCATCTAACGGGCAGCCTGCAACAGATAGATTTATCAGATATAGAGAATTGTTAGCTGAGAGATGTAGATATTCGTATGAGTGTGGATTATCTGTGTGCATTACATTGTTTTTTACAATCATGTTTTGCCTGGTTACGTATTGGTTCATAGCGTTCATCTCTGTCGAGATGAACGAGGGGGGAGGGATTAACAGCACTAATGTGACTAATGCAACAGCAAGTGTAAATACTAAAGAAGGTGATTTTTTGGTATGGGATGGAACTAAACTTGTATGGGGATATTATACGACACCATCCAATGCAGTCATCTCGAAAAATGAAGGTCTGCAGGGAAAAATGCAAAACAGTATGGTGTCCCCGCCAAAAATATCTAATTACAATGCCCGCAGTCTAAATGATCGAAACCCCTCCGCCATATCCTGGTTGTATAACACCCCCACCAGCCAGCCTGCCCCCATAACTAAGAACACACTGGGCCTCATTCCGAGGTTTGCGGTAAGTATGGGTTTTTACCGGCATGGCGGAAAGACCGAGTCCGGTCTGGTACAACGCCGCAATTTACAGGCCATTCCGACTTCGCGGGCACGAGCTTTCCGCCATGCCGGTAAATCCCCTAGCGGCATACCGCTAAAGGGCCCGTAAAACCCCTTAGCGGCATGAAGCGAGACGGTCGTTACAACACCGCCACCGAAGCTCTGCTGTCCGTTATTAGCGGTGACCGTAATTTACGGACACCGTAAATTACGGTCACCGCTAATTAACGGATACGGAAATTACATCATCGCACAGGAACGGGAAGGAGCGCGGCGGCCATCTTTAAAAACACAATCCATTGCCATCCCCTTGATACAGAACCCGGAGGAAGATTCTGAACCTGAGACTTTCCAGCATTCACCTACATCATGCCGAAAGCACTCAAAAAAGGAGCCGCACGCCTCCGCAAGGAGCGCTTTACACAGGATGAGCTACAGGTCCTGGTAGACACCCTGCATGCCAATGCAGAAGTGGTGTTCAGCACTGATATGCGCAAGGCTACCATAGCAGGAAAAAAACAAATATGGGACCTGGTTGCCCAGAGGGTGAGCGCTGTCGGCAACACCCCCCGCACAACAAGGGACTGCCGCAAAAGGTGGGACGACCTCCGTCTCAGGGTGCGGGCCATCCTATCGGCCAACAGGACCCAGGCCCTGGAGACAGGAGGAGGCCCAGCATCTCCAATCAAGATGATGCCCTGGGAGCAGACTTGTGCCGACATGATGGGCCCTGAATCCATCGAGGGGGTCGGCGAGATGGAGTGCGGTGCCCCGTCATCCGCAGATGGAGGTGAGTGTCATGAGTGAAGACAGTAAATGCATTCCCAATTTAAGCCACCGCCAAGGGATGGGCAAGCAGTCATGTCACATATGCCCCCCCCCCAATCATGCCGTAACAAGTGAGACCCAGGCTGATGCCACTTGCAAGGCTACAACCCATACTGCCCATAGCACACAAAGAGGCAGTCACTGTGAGTCAGCACAGTACTCTGCCAGCTTGATTGACCCAGACACCTGCATGCATTTACCATCCTAGCCCAGATCAATGTCCCACTCACCACCCAAATGTCACCCAAACGCTGCAACACCATAGCCTTGAAGCGATGCTGACCCCCAAATCATAGCTAATGCCATCTCTCTCTTCCACCCCACAGGCAGCGGACATGAAACTGAGGGCCATGAAGCCACCCAGCACTCCACCTCCAGGGGCACAGGCAGGGGACAGCGGAAGCCTGTAGGAAGGAGGAGGCCACAGGCAACACCATCTGCACCAGCAACCCCCATGGAGGCTGCACAACCCCCACCCACACCCCTACCCATGCCTGCACTGGGAACGGACACATACCCCACAGTCCACTCGGAGGAATCCAGTGTGGCAGGGGAGCACGCTGCCATGTGCCTCATCGACGAGCCGGAGAGCCCTACATCGGTTCACCTATCTGACGTGGGGGAGACATGTGACACAGCGTAAAGGCCGGAAACACCATCTCACACACAAGTCGCACTCAGCGACTCTGGGGAGAGTGACACCCCAATCCTTACAGGCCAAGGAGCACCACCTGCCTGTCCTGTATCCTCCTCCCCTGCCGAAAGCCCACAGAGCCCTGCACGGTCAACACCACGGCTGGCTACCACATCTGCCACACCATCCACGGATGGAGTGCACGGGCAGCGCATCACAGCCCTGCTGGAGGACCTCCTACGGGACAACCGTCAATCACATTCACAATGCCACAATGACCTGCAGGCCCTGGGTGAGGTAATCACTTCAAACACCAACCGCCTCTGTGAGGTGCTGGGCCGGATTGCTGATGCCCTGGAGGCAGCACACCCAAGACCACAGCCCCAGTGGGAGTACCCACCATCACAAAGTTCATCCACACAGACCAGCCCTGTCCGCCGGTCAATGCGGACACTCCGCCGCCAGAACATGAATCCCCCTGGCTCCGGAAGTGGCCAATGAACATCCTGGCACACACATTTGGGAGGGGGAGGGGGGTGAGGGTGTGTTATTGGGAGTTGGGGGGAGGGGGAGGGGGGTGAGGGTGTGTTATTGGGAACTGGGGGGAGGTGGAGGGGGGTGAGGGTGGTGGTTTTGTTGTACACGTTCAAACTTAAACTTTTTAATACACTGGTTGTTCATTCACTAAAACAGAGTGGACATTGATCATTTTGCTTGTGTATTTTAATGTCGCACAGTACATGGTGTACATGTATCCCCACACCCCGTGCCCAATGTCCTCTCATCCTGAAACCCTCAGCTGACTTGTGAGTCAGAAATATTGTCCAATCAATGCTTGACGCACAGAACGTCCCTCCTGTGCATCGGGACCCGGCTGCTGTCCTGCCATTCCTACCTCCTCCCCCTCATCGTCATCTGGTGGTGGCATTTCCACGTCAGGGGGCAGTGGCACGTTCCGACGGATGCACATGTTGTGTAGCATTACACATGCCATGGTGATCTTGGACACCTTCTCGTGGCTGTAGATGAGTGCCCCACCTGAACGGCTGAGGCTACGAAATCGTGCCTTCAAGAGCCCGAAGGTCTGCTCTATAACCACGCGTGTACGGGTATGGGATCTGTTGTAGTTCTCCTCGTGCCTGTTCTGTGGGTTGCGGACGGGGGTCATGAGCCACGGCTTCAGAGGGTAGCCAGCATCACCTGCATGGAAGTGGAAATGAGGTAATCGTGTGTGCCCTCATGGTGGAAAATTGTACTGGTCATGCATGGCCACAGATGATTACTGGGATGAGCATGCATCCCCCCCTTCCCGGCCAGGTAGAGTATGAACCCCGCCCCCCTTCCCAGAACTACTCACAGCCCCAAAGAAACGCCATGGCCCATTCAGATGACTCACCAAGCAGCCAGGCACGACGTCCGGCATGTCGCTCCATGTAGCGTGGTAGTGTTGAGTTCCGCAGAACCAAGGAGTCATGAGTTGATCCGGGGTATCGGGCATTGCAATGTGTGATGGATTTACTGGCATTACACACCATTTGGACATTGATGGAGTGGTATTGCTTGCGGTTGCGATACGGCACCTCCATGGCATGCGGGACCACCAATTCAACGTGGGTGCAGTCGAGGGCACCTATGCAATTTGGCATGCCTGCCAGTGCATGGAAGGCAGCTTTGGTGTCGTAGATCTCCTGGGGAGTCTGGGGTAGGGATATGTATTCCCTTGTGTGGGTGAGGAGGGCATCCAACACTTCTTTGAGTATCCGTGAAAATATGGGCTGAGAAATGCCATAATTAATTATTAATTATTTGCCCCACTGTATGCTGGTAGGTGCCTGTGGCAAGGAAGTGGAGAACAGACACTACCTTCAGTAGAGGGGGGATGGCAGTGCGTATTTCTATGCGGCTCACGATATCATCATGTATCATGTCCACTATGCTGGTAATGGTGTCCCAGTCAAGCCGGTACAGGGTGTGGATCTGCTCTGGTGTGAGGTTGAAGGGGGTGGCTCTGATGCGGGGGATTGGGGGCTGCCGGCGTGGTAATGGTGGCTGCACCGGTAGGGCATGCTGGCCCTGTCTCACCCTCCTTCTCCTCCTGTGTATCCTCTGTGGTGGTGGCTGTGGTTGTTGTTGTTGCTGCTGTTGTAGTTGTTCTTGCCTTGCAAGCAGGGCCGCCAGCTCCAGGAATGCTGCTACAATCGGTATCATTTTGGTGTGGGGGGGGTGTGGTGTGTGGGTGTGCTCCTTTTGTGCTGTGCCAGACTCCATTGCCTCCACCTGTGCTGATTGAGTGCACCTGTTCCTCTTGGAAACACTGCTCAGGGTCCTTTACACCTTCTCAGCGATGCGAGTATTTACTCCATGGCGGTAAGGTACTTTGCGGTCTTGTGGAGGCCGTTTTTTCCATGTCCGCTTTACTTTGGATCAGCTCCGGTTTACGCCATGCCGCTAATTACGGCATGGCGTGTCGTGCGCGTGCCACTAAACCGCTATTTACGGCATCGTACTTTACGACGCCGTAAATAACGGTGTGGTGGGTCAGAATGGGCCGTAAAGGGAAACGATGCCGGTATTCCTTTCCCGGCATCATTTTTCCCTTACCACCCAACTCGGAATGAGGCCCACTGTTAGACAACATAAAGGAAGAAAATGAAAAAATGACATCAACATACGAAATATTATATGATGATTGGGCAAAGCGGGGCGGGAAGGAGAAAGGGGGGCCCACTTTGTCCATCGCCCATGAAGCCGGGAAGTACATTAGGCAAAGAAATAACAGACGAAAAAGAGAGGCGGGGAGGAGGAAGTATGATGAGTATTAAGGGTTAGGACTAGACAAAATGGAAGACCCGCGACACCCCCACAAGACAAATAAATGGTATGCGGATATGAGTGCAACAGCCAAGCAAACAACAAATGAGAGCTGTTATGTCTGCTCCCTCATTCCCCATGCTTCAGGCACGCCTAAAGTATTTTTGCCCAAAGAGTTGCCTATTGTAGATGCCCAATGTCTCCTTCATCTCACGTTGTGCAGAATTAAGAACACCTTCCAGGCACATGAAGTGACTTTTAGAATGCTGCAGAACGAGAAAACCAGCTATCCAAAGACAGTAGGAGTGGTATGTCTGGAAGAGCCATTTTTTATAATACAAGGGACACTTTTTTCAGACAACAAGTGGAAGGAAGAAGAAGTAACGTGTAAAGCTGAAGCACTGAGGGGTGTGGCACCAGAGAAATTGCAATGGATAGAAGAAACGTGCACACCAGTATGGAAGGAACACATCTCAAAACTAACTTGGGTAACAGCCATTGAAAAACCCTTCAAGCTGCAGAAGGAAATAGACTATGAACTGTGCTTTAAAGGAGAAGGGAAAGCCTCCATGGGGACAAACAAGAACTGTAACAAGACCCTCACCATCCCAGATTTAAGAAAAGGGACAGCGGCCCTCATGGACACGTATTGGGTATGGGGCAACCAGGCATACCTGCACCTCCCACAATCATGGAGTGGCAGCTGCTCGATGGCCACTCTGCACTCAGCACTAATGGTAATCCCGGAAAGCCACATTGATGGGAGTAAAAAGATGCGAGGAAACACCCAACAGAGTGCGGCCCGGCCAACTGTAGAGCCACAAGTATATGTCCTGTCTTCAGGGAACAAGGAAGAGGTGCTGTCCCGAAAAAGACGATCATCGAACTACATATCAAAGGCATCGTCAGAATTTCTCGCACAGATCCCAGACAGGTATCGATTATTCAGCTCTGCAGAAACATTCTTCGCCTCACTCATCCCAGGTATCCAGGCGCAAGCAAATGCAAAATGGCTCCAAATCACACGTTGGGAGCTGATCCAGCTTGCAAATGACACTGAAGAAGGGTTCAACGTAATAAAAGTGCAACTAAGGGCATTACAGCTGATGACCATGCAGAACAGGTATGTCCTGGACCTGTTGACAGCGATGGATGGAGGTGTTTGTCGAAAAATCGGAAGTGCCTGCTGCACTTTCGTACCTTCCGAAGACGCAGACAACGGCTCCCTGTCCCATGTGATCGAAGCAGTACATAACCTAGGAGAAAGAATGAGAATGGAAGGTGGAGCGGAAGAAAGCACCAGGTTCGACAATATCTTCTCCTGGGTTCCGTCATGGCTGGGAATGACTGTGAAATTTTTGATGCCGGCTGTGGTGTTCCTCCTCTTTATTTTTTGCCTGTGCCAGGTGGGTCTTTGATGTTGTGCTAACGCAGTACCGAATGGTGCAATGATGATGGTGACAATGGGCAACACTCGTGGTACAATACAAGCTATGCAGGAAGTGCAGGTACAAACAGGAACAGATGACACACCGAGATATCAGCTAGTGCCTAGGTATCACGACAAGGATATAGTAGATAGATTGTGGCATACTACCATTAAAGAGCCCCGCATACTGGAATGGTACGAGGAGGTATGGGTAGACTGCCTGAACTGTGTGATCTTGAGCAAAAGACTTTTGACCCATTGACGTTCTCCCTGAGCCTTTTCTAGCTGATCTCCTCACTGTAGTATCTCTTGTTCAATTGCCCTGAGTACTTACCTGTTGGTTTTGCCTAATTTCTAATAATGTTGTCTTTCCCTCCCTTTTAAATTGCTGGAGTGCCATTTTGCTCCCACTTCATTTTGTGAGCTTAACTTGTCTGGAATTTAAGGGAAGTGGTGTGGTGTACTTATGATTGTGAATTTTAACTTGCTTAGAATAATGCAATGTTATACAACTGTTGAGTAAATAAATATATATTCTTTTACTTAGAAACCTTGAGTCAGTGTTTGCCTGAATCATAGTAATTGCTGCACTTTGTGTAAATATGTGTACTGATCACTTACTCTTGAGATAGGTCTGTCTGCTCCGCTACTGCTACCACTATAACTGTGCAGTACAGGCTTGTACCAAAGGTGAAATTGTACTGTCACTTGTAGTTTTAATTGTGTGTAGTGTTCCCAAAGGGTATTGCATATAATTCTGCGTAACACAGGTGCCGGGAAAATCACATATGGACAGCTGAATAGAAGGAAAGAGTCAGCATTCCGACACTGGTTGGAACACAGGAGGAAAGCGAGCTTCAGACCAGAGCAAAGAAGTTGGCAAGGATGGTGTCCAAGGAAGTTAGATGGAAGAGTGGAGTTGCCAAGCAAAGGAAAAGGCTAGGCAGGTACTGAGAAGCTGAAGAGACATGCGCCCAGGCAGCGTACAGACAGCAGAGAAAACAGTGAGACGCGATGGACGCTGAAGCTGCCAGAGAAGACCTGTAAGTCCAGAGAAGGAGATTCAGATACTGGGCGCTTCAGGGCAGATGGTTTGTGCCGTTAGTAAAAACCAAAAACCCACACAAGGGAGCTGGGACATTTAACACAGTTGGATAAAGGTCAGTGATCCGACATATGAAAAATATAATGACCTGGATACAGAAATTAGTGAATGCTAATGAAGAGTTTGAACATGGGATATTCCCTTGAATATTGGGAGCCTTGAATATTGGGAGCATTAAAAAAGCCCTGGCAGGAGAGTAAATCAGGTACTCAGTGAGTCTGGGACTCTCACGCAAGTGAAAATAGATAAACCCCTGGAAGGAGAGTAAACCAGGCATACAGCGAGCCTGGGGCCCGCACATAAGTAGCAAAATAAAACCCTGGCTGGAAAGTACACCAGTAAACCAGGGATTGGGGAAGTAGGGCAGGAAGTGCTGAGAAAATGGGGGAAGAAACCCCCCTTTTTAAAATGTGGACCAAAATGGAAGAACCATACCCCTTTCTGAAAAGTGCATCAGGAGTCTAGAGAAAGAACTGTAAAGTATGGTGTAAATAGAGCATACTCAGGAGAAGAGACATTTCCTTTGGGATTGTGCAATATATGAGAAGTGGCACGTTGAATAATCACAGAGACTCTAGGGGAAGGGAAGGCACATCTCTAGTGGAACTTTATACATTTTTCTTTTCTGCACCTTAGAGACTTTATATTTGAAACTTTGGAAGGAATCTGCAGGTGTTCATTCAAGACACATTCCCCATTTCACGTTTTATTGAGTTTAGTGAGGGTTGGTAAAGGATTTTGGACACAAGACAAAGAACTCTTTTCGCTTTAGACATCCTGACACAGATGTTCCTTAGTTTTGTTGAGGCAGAGAAACCCCTCTTAGAGTCCGGAATAGGTAGGACTTCCCCAACCCCTCTTTTTGTTTTGATAATAAAGTCTTTGATAAACAACAAAAATGCCAGTGTGTTCGAGCCTTACACTTGATTCCTCACGTATGGTGTCAGAGTGGGATCCAACTCAGCTGACACAAACTGGCAGACCCTTGAATTTGTAAAGCTTAGTGAGCAATCTACCAGTCCATGGGTAGACACTAAATCATTTATTGGCTTTGACCTAGCCAGTAGCCGAAAGAAAATAATTGAGCCAGGAGACTGGTGGTTACTCCCCATGGATCTAGTCTTGATGCCCCCAAAAGGCTTGGAGGCATGGTTTAGATGTCATGGCAGGGGTAGTAGATCCCGACTACTCTGTCAAAGTGGGGAAAAAAAGCACAGAGGATTTTGAAACAGGCCCTATTCCCCAAAGTTGTGGAGAAGACTCAAGCCCATAAGACTGAACGAGGAGGGAAAGGGTTGGGGAGGCGGAATACACACGTATACCTTGAGCTGAGGTGTTCAAACCCAACCCACAGAGTGATGACTCTGAAATTATTACAGGGCTAGTGTTTACCCAACACAATGACCCTATATTGGCTGAGGCCTTCCGACAGACCATCTTAGAGGATGAGGGGAGCATGCAAGAAGGACCATTCTTCTTTATTAGACAGGGTCTCCTGTACCGAGGCAACACTAGCCTGAAAAGTTCACCCTGATCCCAGATTGTACACCCCAATACTCATCAAAGGAGGGTATTGGAGATTGCCCACTCACATCTGATGGACGGACACTTGGGAACGGCTAAGACACAATAACAGGTGATATACAGATTCTATTGGCCTGATATATACACACAAAAAAGAACTTTGTTCTCACCTGTCCCTTGTGTCAGAAAACCAATACTCAAACATAACCCCCAGATCCACTCCAACCTTGGACCACTATTAAAATCCCTTTATTTTGCATTGGTATGGATATTGTGGGACCCCTTGCACCCTCTATGTTGGGAAACTGGTATATCCTTGTAATTTTCGACTATGCCACAAGCTATGCTGAGGCCTTGCCCTTAAGAAATAACACATCCCAACAGATATAAAAAAATCTGAAACCTTTTTTTTTCTCAAGCTGGATTCCCTAAGGAGATGCTTACGGACCAAGGCACTGCCTTTATTAGTAAGTTAATGGCTGACACAAAACAGATTCTTCAAATTTAAATGCCTCAAACCTCAATATACCATTCTCAGACTGTTGGCTTGGTCAAGCATTTTAACAAGACATTAAAGAGTGCCCTGAGAAAGTTGATGGAAGCTGATCAGAGAAATTGGGATGCAATGATACCCTGGACCCTCTTTGCTATCCAGAAGACCCCCCCAACGTGTGTCACCCTTTGAACTCTCATATGGTCAGAACGTAAAGATCTGTTGGACATGTTAAGGGGGATGTGGGAAGAAAGGGAAGAAGCTTTGTTACCTCTATCTCAGACTGTCCAACATCCGAAAGAACACATGTCCACAGTACGAGCTATAGTTAATTCTCATCTACTGAAAGCTCAAGAACAACACAATCTCTCCATTCTAAGATAGCAATGCTCAGATCATTCTCCATTGAGCAAAAGGTCCTCATATTGCTATCAACTTCTGATTTTAAAATGCTATCTAAATGGCAAGGGTCCTATGATATATTGGAGCAAGCAGGTCCCTGTAACTACTGGGTTTCTCAACCACAGGTGAACGAAAACTCAAATATATCATATCAACCTTCTGAGAGAATGGAGAGAGGACCCAGTTCAATCTAGGTCAGCAGTAATGGCTAGTTTCTCAACAGAAGATCCAGTTGAGAACAGCTTAATCCCTATCAATCTTTCTCAAGGCAAACAAAAAAGGATCTTCAAGACCTGTTGTAATAAATTTCAGCCGTCTTCTTCTATAACGAGCCAGGAAGGGTAAAGGGGTCTTTCATTATATTCAAACTCCACCACGATAGGAAATCCCAAGGCTATGTGATCATACAAGAACTAGAGAAAATGTTAGCTTCTGACAAAATCAAATCTTCCCAAAGTCCCTGGTCCCATCCCAATAGTTACTGTTGTAAAGTCTGATAACACCTGTCAGTTTTGTATAGACTTCCAAAAGGTAAACACTATTTCACAATTCAACAATTATCCCATGCCACGTGTCGATGATTTAATCGATTGATTGGGTTCTGCTCTCTACCTTTCCACAATCGACTTAACCAAAGGCTATTGGCAGGTCCAAGTAAACCCAGAAGATAATGAAAAACTGTGTTCTTCTCTCCTGTAGTATTATACCAATTTAAAGGACTTCCCTTTGGCCTACATGGGCTACATGGGGCACCTGCAATGGACCAAATACCATTTTCGGCATTCTGTGGGGCATACATTGATGACAAAGTCATCCACAGTAAGACCTGGTAGGAACATATGTATCATCTCTACCAGGTAACACAAGTGGGTTTCAAAGTTAAACCCAAAATGTGCCAGCTTGCTCAATCGGTAAAATACCCAGGGTCCTTTGTAGGAAATTGTCTGGTCCAACTCAAATATATCATATTAATCTTCTGAAAGAATGGAGAGAGGATCCAGTTCTACAAACAGAAAATTTGAATCTGTACAACAAACAATGACTTAAAAAATTGAGAATTCCGGGTCATTTGTGGGTCTGCAAAGAGAAGGCACATCTGTGTCAGTTGAATAAAGTTCACTGGGAAGAAAAATAATCATGCATTCACCACTGTCACTCTTGCATCAGGATACAAAAGATGAAGTTTGAGAAGAGAAGTAGAAGGTAGTTGAGACCTCAACACGTGAAGCGCAAGAGGAAGAAGACATTACATTAACTCAGCAACAATGAGATCTATCAGCATATGAGCAACAGGTTACAATTAGGAACAATGCAACAATTATGCTATGCCCCCTATCTTAAGGGTGAAACAAAAATCACAACCTTTTAGAAGGATACAGCAGCGAGTAAGATCATTAAACGAAACAAGAGGGTGCAGAAATGTATGAACCCATGCACAGAAAGATATATATAGACATTCCCAAAGCAGCCAAATCAATGTCACTGGCTTCTCTGTCACATGGACCCAAACAGTATTTCCTTCAAACTGCACAAAGCAGACCCAAGAAGTAGGCAAGGTTAGAACCATTTGCAGACTTCAAATACCTATGCATGTGGATTTATTTCACATCTGAAAATGTGTCAACCTCAGCTAGCCAATTGTGATATGTTTATAAATTGTGATTGTTTCTTGCAAGGTAAGCAAGCACCACTTGCCCCTGTACCCACGTGAGATAGGATGATCCACATGCTCTGCAAATTGAAAATGTGACATACAGGCCAGCCTCTCACTTCTTCACTGCAGGCATTGAACACATTGACACACCACCCTGCACCATTAACCTATAGGGCCTCATTACGAAGCTTGCGCTTACGGAATGAAGGGGGCCGGTACGGGACCGGCCCCCTTCATTCCGTCAGGGCTGATTACAAGCTTCCCATCGCGGGACCCGGATCGGACGCCTGGTAAAACCAGGCATCCTTTCCAGGTCCCGCGAGGGGAAGAGGGAGGTAACAATGGGACACTTGTAATGTGCCCAGTGTTACCTCCCTCCCCATTCCCATTGAGCCCTTTGGGGGCTCAAATGGGAATGGGGAATGGTTCCTGCAAGGAGGACTTACCGGGTCCTCCTATGTCGGAATGACCCGGTAAGTCCCCATTGCAGGAACCCGGAAAAGGAGCCCAGTTTGGAGGCAGCCATGGAGCTAATAGCACCATGGCTACCTCCAAACTTGTAATGAGGCCCTAGGTATTTCCCAGCTTTTATCAAACATTGGGGGTCATTCCGAGGTGGGCGGTAGGGGATCCCGGGCACTGGTAAGGAGACCGGTGCCGGTAATCCCCTACCGCCCAATTCCGAGGACCCTTAGCGGGAACCGTAAGGGACGTGTGGTCGGACCACACGTCCCTTACGGGTCCCGCTAAGGGACCAGGGTGCAAATAACGGGATTGCCATTCGCAAGCCCGTTATTTGCGCCCTCCCCATTCCCATTGAGCTCTATGGGGGCTCAAATGGTAATGATATGATATGATATGATATGATATGATATGATATGGCATTTGTAACGCGCCTATACACAAGTGTTTCAAGGCGCGACGAGGCAGGGAGGGGGGAACAAAGGGAAGACAGACAACGATCCTACTAGGCCAGGTGTCATTCAGACCGCGCAAGTGCAGGGGTAGGGGGAAGGGAAAAAGTGCAAGGGGAAAGGGGGAGGGAGGAGTGCAGTACAAATAGTAGAATATAAATAAAATAATAAATAAATAGGGCCAGCTGGTGGCAAGTGCAAGGTAAGTGCAGACAAGTGCTGGGGGGGTAGGGGGGCTGTAGTGATACAGAGACAGTCCCGCAGTGCAGGGGTTGCCAGGGAGGCAGTGCAAGTGAAGAGTGACTGGGTCCAGGACCGAGGTCGGTGAGAGTGGCCCAGTTGCAGAATCAGTGCAGTATTGGTGAAGAATTTAGCAGGGTAGAGGGAGAGAGAAAGCAGAAGTGAAGAGGAAGGTTTTGAGGTGCTTCCGGAACCGGAGATGGTTCTCCTCAAGTTTCAGGGAGGCAGGAAGGCTGTTCCAGAGGGAGGCACCTGCCGCGGAGAGAGATCTACCCCCAGCTCGTTGCTTCGAGAAGCGGCTGACCCTGAGGGAGTTGGAGACGGATGAGCGTAGGGCTCGGGAAGGAAGATATTTAGGAAGAGAGAGTTGAAGGTATTTAGGCCCCAGGCCCCAGAAGGCCTTGTGGACAATGCAGAGGGTTTTGAACTTAATCCTCGCAGCCACTGGGAGCCAGTGTAGAGATTTCAGTCCTGGAGAGATACGGTCCCTGGGCTTGAGGCCAAGGACAAGTCTCGCAGTTCTGTTCTGGATGAGTTGCAGAGGGCGGAGAGTGGAGGCAGGCAGATTAAGATTGAGGCTGTTACAGTAGTCCAGCTTCGAGAGAACCAGGGCTCGGGAGACAGTGAGCTTCTGGGGGAAGGAGAGGAAGGGAAGAATACCTCTGAGGAGGTGCAGCTGGTAATGTGACTTCTTAGAGACGTCAGATATATGAGGAGAGAAGGAGAGTGTGGAGTCGAAGATGACCCCAAGGTTTTTTGCCTTGCAGGTAGGAGCAGGAAGAGGGCCAAGAGAGGCCGGCCAGAGAGCTGCAGGGAAGGAGGGAGTTGGTGTGCCGAGTAGGATCTCAGTCTTACTAGCATTAAGGCAGAGGTCATTGGCAGCACACCAATCCTGGATAGCAGACAGACAGTCAGAGATGAGGGAGGGGGAGGAGGAGGCCGAGGGTAGCCTGAAAATGAGCTGGGCATCGTCCGCATAGCACTGAAAGTTTGGGCAGAGGGCGGCGATGCGGTGGGGAATGGTCTGGTCAATGGGGACTTACCGGTCCCTCCAGGGTCGGAATGGACCGGTAATTCCCCATTGAACCAAAATGGAGTCGGTACCGATATGGGAGGCAGCCATGGAGCTAATTGCTCCATGGGTACCACCATACTCGGAATGACCCCCATTGTCTGAAAACCATCTTGTGTTGCTGATCCCATGGCGTATAGAAAACACATTTTCCCCAAAGTGCACCAGCACACTAGTGCTTTGAGTTTTCAAATGTATCCTAAAAGATCCCAAAGGATGTGTCTTTTTTCTGACAACCTTGGTATCATGTTGGAACTGCTTTGACCCTGTTTTGTATCTTGTGGTGACCAGCGTCATACGCTAGTATTTGCCATTTGATGAGGTGGACATTGTGGTCCAGAGGATTGTGATCCACTTTAGCCACTCATACTGTCCACAAAATATGTCGAGAAAACTGCAGTTGCACAAAAACATCTCTAATAACAATACACAAACCAAAATGCCAACTTAGTGGAGTTAAACCATCCATATACTGATGCGTCTGCATGAACT
This sequence comes from Ambystoma mexicanum, assembly GCF_040938575.1. NCBI lineage: Eukaryota > Metazoa > Chordata > Amphibia > Caudata > Ambystomatidae > Ambystoma > Ambystoma mexicanum. Next base: position 834,942,299 of record NC_090935.1, on the reverse strand, counting down.
GAGCATTTCAGTGACCGTCTACTGCAATAACCAGAGCCATAGATTAGAGGGTGCCGATCTAACTCCTACACAGGGGCAAATGTTAGGCAATATTTGTTTTTTACTGAAGCCATTTGAAGAGACCACCCATACAATAACCCGAATCGTGTCACTCCAAATGAAATTCACGTGTGTTGATTTAGGAGCAGGGCAACTGTCCATGAGACTGATCTTGACCATCTGAAAGTTTCCTCGCATTATTGCAATGAAGAGACTATGGAGGACATCATGATATATTTTCTTTGCACATGATTAAAAGTTAAGATGCCAACTTTAAAAAAGCATGTGTTCGAGAATTAGGAAATTACAGGACAATTTGCAAACACCTGTGTTATCCATGTGAAAGGCTGCACTAGGTTTCAAAAGCTGGATGTTAAGGTAGAACGCGACAAAGTTCAAGGACCAACAACCTAGTGCAGACTTCACTGCTGCAAAGAAGGCTATAAGACAGTGCTAACTCATTCTCAACTTCTGAAACTGGTTGTGGGTGCCACACAATTAGTTTCCCTGACAAGAAGAAACATGAGAGACTGTAACATAGACTGCTTCCCCAATAAGGCTTGCTGTATGAATCGGGAACCCTATGAGAATTTAGCAAGCCCACTGCAAACAAGAGGGTTGAGTCCTATGTTCTAGACACATGTCAACTGCGTAACAATGATGACGCACAGCAAGCCTGACTTCACAACCAATCAATGTGGCCTTCGGTAATTCTTCAATTAGCTGTAGAAACCATAAAATGCTCTGGGACATTGTACAGTGTGAATGTAGATTTAGCACTGTTGGTGATTTGTCTCAGGCGACAAGAGATGCCTTGATGACATGTGACAGAGCCCACTTTCATAAAGGTAAACAATCATCTTATTTCTAAGGACTACAGTAGGAGGAAACACATGTGAAGTCACTTGGAAGACAACACAACAGATTCTTCACAGATGAAGATTTACCTGCAAGCCTGACACAGTCTCCAACAGTTTTTCAGAACAGTGCTAGGCATGAGAGAATAGCTCTGCCAACTAAATTTAGTAAGTCTCCATGTTATGAACATGCTACGAGTACTATGCGACTGCTTTCATCATCACTCTCTGCTCTCCTACCTAAATAGCACCACACCCTGAACTCTATAACCAGAAACATGATGCAGTGTTATTGATGGTGAAGGTGCCCTGCTAGTGGGTGGTGACTGTGAGGCAGGCTGAATTTGGCCCATTACAGGGGATTGTGTAGATTTCTGAGCTAGCAGAGTTTAAGGGGTAATGAGGATCGATTGCTAGGGCTTGATCGGCACAGAACAGGTGTGTTATTGGTCCCCCTAGTTACTATCAACATTGGATGAGTGAGCTGAATTGTGGGATATGTGGCCGTGATTGTAGTCTCCATGTGCATATCCATCTCCAACAGATGCATTTGTTCCAACTGAAAGTCTTACCCTCCAGCAAGCTTAATTAGCCCCAGACCCATGACCAGATGGGTGGTGTCATGGGTGGGAAAAAGTATTTGCATTCCCATTTCCATTCCATATGCTCTGAAAAGACAGTCACAGTTTCAGACTTACCAATATCCTCCTCCTGAAGCATCTACTAAGGGATTAACAGTGGCTCCTTTATCTGATGCTAGCTAAAGAAATATCCTGTAGTTCTGTGCCAATGTTTGAATGAAAAGGTGATTTAATATGGATTTGATCACAAAAATGCCCTTTCCTGATAAGACGTGTTTCGGCTCTACGGAGCCTTCTTCAAATCAGGGCTAGATCATATTTGGTTCTGATACTGGTACAAAAGAAACTTAATTGATGCTCATTCTCATGGGTTTGATCCCATTATTCATGTCACGTAGAATCTTTTCAATCACACGCGTCTGCTTGGGAGTTTTCTTTACCTTGAGTCTATTAATTGACAGTCTTTGGCCTTTCACTGTCTGACTCCAGTGAACTGCGACACTGCATTAACTCTTTGATACTAATATATTCATTACCAATTTAAATAAGGTCTTTTAATGAGTCGCTGACTAGACCAGCTTTAAGAAAAGCCATACCTTTGAGATATCAGATTTACTTGATGCTATTCTGTCCCCTCTCCACTCTCCTTGGCCTGCAAATTCATGGCCACCTCACTTTGCTGCTAGGGTACCATGACCTCCCTGACAAATGTCCATATAAGAGTGCACTTTCTTCAGTGATATTTAGAGTGTAACTGCAGATACCATAACCTCTTCCTGTTTAGAATCCACATCCTCCCAGGAGCACATATTCAGTTCCTGTGTCCACTGAGTCTGGCCCAAAATATTCCTGCCCCATCATGGCCAATGCAAATTGGCCAGCATAATCAATATGTCCTACCTGATGCTCCATCTGCCCTACACATGCTGGGTTTGCCCTTCCTCGAGCACTGTGTTGGGATACACGTGCAGCGTTCCAGCCAGGCAAAAAGATTATGGCTGAGGAAAACCTATTAGAGTGCAACATCGTGGGAGAAGAGGCACGGTTATCCAAGGACAGTGCATACATTTGGGGGTTATAATGAGTTTGGCGTAGCCGTGCCAGTAAATACTGTCATGGCTGCCACCGGAGTCATGAATTTTCCAGCACACGGGAATGGGCAATTTCCGGGGACTTACAGCCCCGGTGGACCCAGTAATTGCCCATTCCTGGGCGCCGGAAAATATTACTGCCCATTCCCATTAGAGTCCCATTGGACTCAATGGGAATGAGGAGGGCAGATGCATCGGCATGAATGGTGCCGGTGCATCCGTCAAGGTCTGCAAGTGGGTGTCTTTCTGCCTGCCAGGTCAGACCTGGTGGGCTGAAAGGCACACACTTGCAGACTCATAGTTTGCCGGTCTGGAAACAGCAGTACCAGCAAGCTTACCGGTCCCGTTGTTTCCGGACCAGCAACCTTATAATGACCCCCATTGTCTTAGTTAAGTTTGAAACATATTAGATACTCACATATATCAACACAGAAAGAGCAACACATGTATTAATGGTGCAGTTGCAGAGGTCATAGATAGGGCCGTATTATAGGCTGTTGTTTAGTTGATGTGCTGTAGTCACATAGGATAGTTTGATGTGCGGCAGAGAGTAAAATAAGCAGAAGATAGAGTCAGCAAGGTAAGGGGGCAGAAGCAAGGTAAGTGTATTAACTTGGCAGAAGTGTCACCATTTTTTTATGTTCAGGCATATTACACGATGAACAGAAGAGAACACAGGCCTTGGTGTGTAGCTGCTGCTCTGGTAGTTTAGCTCAAAAAACAAATCCCTTTCCCGTTCCCCAGGGAAGAAGCTGCGGCCAGAGGCACCTGTGGTGTGCAGATAAGCACTAATTGTATCCAGCTGCATCGCTTGAATGTGGTGGGAAAGGAATGTTAGTTGATAGAAGAGCAGGGAGGGATGCACACTTTGTAGGGCAAATTCATGAGAATAGGGCACAAGTCTCTGTGATGTCAAAGAACCCGGGAAAGATTTAGAACACTACTGTCTTCACCCCGGGGCGGACATCCGTGGAGAATTACACCTAGACACACAAATTAAGTAAAGAAATACTTGCAATTCAGATTCCAGAGCAGTGCCCTGGTCACATTATCCCAGGGCACTAGGAATTAGGATGAGATAAGGAGGGAGCTGTTTCTGGAACGTCTTGTGATTTGGGACAGAAGGAGCAGAAGTGATGCCAATACATTTACTAGAAGGTCGGGGGTGTGGCTTGTGTGCGCCATTGCTTCTGGGTTAATGAGGAAGCTTATTGTCTCATCGAAAGCAGGATTGGTTTCGCCAAGTGACTTTGATCGCATCTGGAATAGGAGGGTGCACATCATGTGACTGTCCTAAATGTACAAACCTATTGATAAGACCCCACCAATCATGTAACTGGGTTCGATAGTGACTGTGTAGGGGACCACATGTCTAGGGGAATGGGGCTAGTGTAGATGTGGGCAATCGGTCAAGGGACTATAGAGGGGATTAGCATGTTCTATAGGTGATAGACAATTAAGGTGGTGGTATTATGCTGTACTCATTATTATTGTTAATATGCATTTATTCTGCTATAAAAGATGTAACGTTTTGAGATAAGAAGAGCTCTGGTCAGTTTGGTTCTACGGGACTGTGTGAGACCCTTGTTGTATATAATATACCTTGTTTTCCCTTGCACTGATTATTTTGTCTTTTGGAATGTTTTTATTCCCCTGTTTCTGAACTGCCACTCTTTATACTGGGCCTCATTAGGACCCTGGCGGAGAGGGTATTACGCCAGCGTAGTGCATGGCGTACCTCTCCGCCATACTACGAGTTCCCGTAGCGCCATGGAGGTTTTCTCCGCCTGGTTTTACCAGCCGGAGAAAACCATGGCGCTACGGGACCTCGTTGTTAATTACGCCACCGTATTTTACGGTGGCGTAATTAACTCCTTCCCCACTCCCATTATACCCTATGGGGCAGAAATGGGAATGGGGAAGGGCAGAATGGGGATTGGGGATTTACCGCTCCGCCGAGGTCGGAATGGGGCGGTAAATCCGCCAACCCCCATGGCGCTATCGGCGGCTTTCCGCCATGCTTCGCGGTGCATTTAGCACCGCGAAGTCCGCCTGGGTCGTAATGAGGCCCACTGTCTCCCCATCCACAATAATGCTGACATCTCCCCCTCTTCAATCCCCCTAACACTGACACATAGATTGAGCATTAATAAAGATCCTTATCCAACCCCAGCTCTTCCTCCAGAACAAATTATATGCTACCTAAATTGACGAACCAACTGACAAAGAAAAAGACATGTATTCTTACAGGAAACTCACAATAGGAAAGCATTCTCGCAACACAACCAGTATGTAAGGTGACAGATCGGTACACAAAGATTCTATTGCAGAAGTGTGTACTTACGCGCATTAGATTTGTAATTCAGGGTTTTTAGCCATTTTCCTAGTCTTTACCCAATTAGGTAAACACGCCCATAAATCCTGTATGTAGCTGTAAATGTGTTTATTATTGAATCAAAAAGCAAGTGTCCAAGTAACAGTTGCTAAATTATACTTATGCCAGTGCGCTTAAGTTCACATTTCTGCAATACAATATTTCTACAATTCACATGGCAGTAGCAGAATGCCATGCTAAATGTGTACATTTGCAGCTACAGATGCATATTGATATAAACTACTGGGGAATAGCACAGGACTCAAAAGGTTACTGCTACTGTTCACTCTTGAAACTAGTGCACAAAGGTATATACACACACAAGAAAGAAAAGGCGTTAAGAAATATTTTGTTTATTTATGTATTTTGGCCAAAATACAGGGAAGAGGTCAGGAAGAACTTTTCTTTATGTGTTTTCTTTTTTAATAAGGGAGCAAAGGTAAATCGTTCGAAGAGGGATCAACAGACACCACAAACAACACACACAGCAAGCAAATACCGGAAAACTCTCCAAAACGTTCAACAAGTCTCAAACACCACTGATTTATGAGCCTGCTCTGTCAACTCCTATCTCTACAGCCAATGAAAACGCACAAAGGATGCATGAATTGTGTCGGAACTTTAAAATCTCCTTCAACAAGTATTAGATGCCTCTAGTCTTCTGATTGACTAGTCAAACTCCCATGCCTCCTGATTGGATATCAGGACACAAACCCTGTTTCAAGACCTTTTTAGGTGGTTCCACAATACCTGCAGCAGTCAACGTTTGAGAGCCATAGAGACGATGCAAAGAAAACCGGCATTCGCCAATTAGCCAAAGTATGCTGCATTACAGACCTGATAACTATTGGACAAATGGCACATTATGTTGTTTCTACTTCCTGGGCCACACTTTGGCATTATTGATGGGCAGGCAAGGCCCATTATCAAACAGCAACTGTGTATCCACTTTATTTGTGAGCATCCTTTATAAAAAAGGGTGATTCCACATGCGATAGTTGGCTGACCTCTTGCAACTATGGACGCTTTATTGCCTATATGCATGGCGTAGTGCAGATAAACCAACCTTATATTGTCCTCTTCTCAAGGAAAGAGGCTCCGTCCAGAAACAGCAGGTGCTCTTGGGGCCATCAAGAAGCAGGCACCTTATGAGGTACCACATTACTGTGGAATTAAAAAGTTGTCTGGGACCCACGTATTGGAGTATATGCCTTACAATGAGTCAGCAAGCTAGCCATGAAGGTGTAACCATCCCTTTTCCATACATATACATATGTTGATCATTTCGGTAGAAAGAATGCAGATATTACCTATCTCTAAAAAATACAGCGTCAAAATAAAATGAAATCTTTCTGTTTCCATTAGTTAAAGATTGAATTCATTCAATGCTGAGAAAGGGGTCTAGGATCCTCTTACTGGCTATTAAACAAACACAGTTAATTAACAAATTGCATGAGACATCAATGTATTTCTTCAGCAAAAACCTATTTTAGTAGTATGAAACTTTACTTGCAGGAAAGCATTGGGAAAATATGGGATGTGGGGGAAAACTCTGTTAAGTTGGTAAAGGTTTTTCAAAGTTTGGCATTGACTTAAATCCAAGGGTGTTGCTAGGCGGGGACTGGTTGGGCTGCAGGTCCTTTGGTTGTAGCCCCGGCTAGAAGCTCAGGGGCTACAACTAAAAGGCTAGCTAGCCACGAGTCCTGGCAGTCTTGATATTAGCATAGCCCCAGATCTTTTCCAGACCTAGCAACAACCCCTGCTTAAATCACTTACCAGGTCCTTTAAAAGAGAGTTGCTTATGACGTAAATAGTAACAATGTATTATTTTGACACCAAACTGAGAACATCAGGGCAGCAGTGGTCTGCATTTCATATAATAAGCCAACATTCATCTTTATAAAATCAATGGGTGCCGCTAAGAATCAAATGGATGTTTGATACCAATACAAGGTCAAAATCTAAGGGTAGCAAATTGTGACCAGGGCACCCCACTGGATCCTGATCAATGGGGGATTGAGTTAGCCAGATTGGAGTAGGTTATTGACCATGTAGAGAAGGAACGGATATATACAGATGATTTCAGAGTGAAATGTTGAAAAAGGGGATTTTGTCTGACCAAACACACACACACAGTGAATTTTGCGGCTGTTGGTCACAAGGAGTGGGCCGGGCTGGTTCGGGTAAACATCCGTGTTATGGTGCCTAGGAATGTGTTTTGACGATAGGCGACTCTCAAAATAGAGAAGACACAGTGCTTTCTTTGTTCACTTATTCTTGCAGATTCTTATACAAAAGTTTCAGGAATGTTGGCTTGATGGCTCGTACTGCCCCTGTGATAATGCATGGGACGTAGAAATGGTCGCTTCACTTCTTGCTGAGGTTAGAATCAAGGACATTTGATGATAGTTGGGTCCCAACACTTGCACTGCAACCCAACAAATTGGTGTTTTCTCTGCATAGAAGGAATAGGGTAGCATAGCTCAGTGGCAACACGCTTGTCTTGAAAGCAAGATCGAATCCCGTGTTGGCGCTCAGAAATCCTCTTCCGGATTAAGTGCCTAATAAAAACCAAATATAATATAATAATAATGGTAGTTGGATGTGAAGCAGTGGCACATACGTGGGATAAAGTATTTGTCTCATGGGTTTGAAGTTAGAAGCCGTTCTAGGGTGTTCTTCCCCCACACTTGATGGGTTTAGTTCAACGAGTCAGTCTGTGATTCTAGGTGATAACTCCGTGACCTAGGTTCCACTGCATACGACATACTGCTGTCCCCTGTACACTATTCCTAGCCTTGAAGTTAGCATTGCAACCTGGTCTCCTGGAAAAAAAAAAGCCCCAGAGAAACAAACAAAAGTTAGAAAAGGTACTGAAGATGGTCTGTGGAGCAGCATAGAGAAACACAGGAGGTCTGAGGTCTGCACAGCAAACTGGAATCCTGACATATGAGTCCACCAGGGTAAGCCAGCTCCAACATTTGTATACTTCCCACACAACAACAATGACACATTGGTAAACTAATAAAGAGTCCTACAACACACAAGTCCCATCCCACAAGTCCCATCGATCACTCTCGTCTTCAACCTCCTCACGCCTCTTATAAAACAGCATTGGGTTGGAAAAGAGTAACCGTTTATTCTAAACAACACAACAATCAAACACAATCAACACAGGAAAGTGCAGTTTGGCTAATGAATATCCTCATTTCCTATTCGACATACTCATTTAGCTATGATGACTTGCAGTGCTCTCTACGTGATCAGAGATGCACTGTCCCCAAACCTCATACTTGTCCTCGACACTCTTGTCGCTGAATGGTATGTGCCTTCTGTTTACCAGGATATACCCCATCATGTGTGTATTGTTAATACTCTGAATGACCCATCCATCCATCCATGTCTCTGCTTGTTCACTTCCTCATTGGTGAAATGCACTTCCCTGAAGATATCGCCTGCACATTCTATTCATGCTCAATACCTACCCATCCACAGTTCTAACAGTAGCATGTAGTTCTTTAAAGACCTTTACGGGATTGGACCATACTTAATCGAAGTTGGTAATTTGATGCTAGCCATTTCACTCACTTTTATTTTATTACTGCCACTGTTGCTTTGTTGTTATCATACATCACAATGTTCGTGACTTATCTTGACTGAAGTATGTATTTAACCTCTTCTACATTAGCAACTACCCAATTTGCTCTTCCTAACCATGGGGGCTTACACTTGTGTTATGTTTTCTAGCTCTAAGCAGACACCATTGAGAAGGCTGCTGGTCATGTGACCAGGCCCTGGCACTCAGTTGCTCTGCCCACCTCCAGTTGTTGCATCCCCCAAGCCTCTACTTAAGGCATATAGGCCAGATTATCCAAACAGCATTGAGTATGCTGTTGGTCACGTGACCAGGCATGTAAAGACTGTAGGCCAGCTCCAGGCACAGAACATTGAGTAGGCTGTTGGTGCAGTGACCAGACCCTGCCACGCGATTGCTCCACCCACCATCTATTTAATCAGTCCTCCTTAGGCAACCTCAGCAATGGAGGTGAAAAGACACAGACCTCCCCTGTTTGTGACTGTTCGGGCATGATAGGGCCAAGGGCCTGACCCTCTATCCTGCATGTCACCTGCAAACTAATCTCTACTTCTGCTACTCACCAAAAGACATCACCATCTGTCTACTCCCACCACAGCCCATCCTCACTCTCACTAGGATTCAAATGGCCAAGTGCCAAGGGCAGCCCCGGCAAGCTACCCTAGCGAACCTCATCAATATTGCTTGAAAAGTTTGAGGCAGTTCTGAGGGGATACCGCCTTCAACACCACCACACCCTAGTCTTGTTAGTTATGTAAAGTTTTTGCATGGATGTGAAGATGTGACAGACACTCAGGTTGCTCTACTCCGTCTCATAAACGTACGTTTGGGGGGACTTCACATATCCACATGCGCCAAGTCCAAGAATAAATGTGCTGCTTAAACTGTTTAAGTTTATAACATTTCGTGTTTTAATATTAGCGCAACACAAATTAAAGATAGTTTCTCAGCCCACTGTGATAACACGTGTTTCAGCAAAACAGCATTGCCTTTTTTTCAAATCAGGGCAAATCTACAAGCTTTGTACCCATTTCAATAATACAATTGCAGTCATTGCATTTCAACATTCAATAATCAATCAAATGCATCTATAACGTTTTATCACATCGAAAGAACAAAAAGGGGGTGTATTAACCATTTGGTTATGGTGTGTGTTTAGTAGTCAAATCACAGAGAAGTGGGAAGCAGGCATGGTATGAAAGTTTTGGGTGATTCAGAAAAAGAAATATAGAAAAACCGTTAATGAAATATAAACATCAAAGTTTCAAATAAATGTCTGTACCAAGTCAGTAACGAAAAAGATTAACAAACATCCTGTCTCCTGGTTAGTAATTCTGCTTCTGGTCGAAATGAGTTAAAGTAAGCCATCAAAGTTCACAATCTTTATATTCAAGTACTAATGTCTTCAGAACTCCAAAGTAACCACACAGCACGCATTCATTATTGTAAATTGGTGTGTTTACTATTTGTTGTGAACACATAGTGGTGGGCACCACCTCTTACTGTGGTTGCATTCTTGTGCCTCAAACCTTGATAGTGCGACCCTGTGAACCCGGGTTAAATGCCACCTAGGTTAAAAAAAAATGTCTTGCAGTTAAGAGAAAGTATGGCAGCACGTGCCCAACCATAATTGCATAAAATCTGTACCTTTTAGATACCATACGATGTGTATCTCGAAATTTCACATTTGGTCTATTTTTTATCAACATCTATGCACATATATTTAAGAGTATTTGAAACTATGGTTGCAGCTCAGAGTAGCTGTCACTATGAACCGCTGAAGAGAAACATCCCCAAAGGAGAATTCATTAGAGCACAGCGAAATTGTACTGATAATGAAGCATTTGTGGAAGAATGTGCTCTTTTGAGCAGAAGATTAAAGAAGCAGGGATACACAGAGAAGTGCATTAAAGTAGCATGCGAAAAAGCCCAGAAACGTATGAGAGAGGAAACCCTGACACAAAAGACACAAGCAAACACATTTCCAGACAAAGTGCAGTTCATAACCACATACTGTGCAAATACCATCAAATAGGAAGAATTTTGAAAAAGAACTGGTATCCCACAGACACAAGAATTCATAGAAGATGTACCATTTTTAATTTACAGGAAAACTAAAACATTGAAAACAAACTATAGCTTGTCTCTTCTACCTGAGGACAAGAGAGAACTAACTATCACATGGCTCAACCCACACATATGGGGGTTCAGGAAATGTGGTACCTGTTCCATGTGCAGGCATGCCTTTGACAGTCGAAACAATTTCAAAGATCTAGATGGAATTCAAATGAAGATCACCAACAACAGAAATTGTAGATCCAGATACATGATTCATGCAATTATCTGCACTTGCTACCAGATATACAACCAGGATTCGTGAGCATATTTCCCAGATTGGGAGTCAGGATATATCTTTATCCCTAGCCCTCCACTGGCAGGAAATGCATCAGCTGAGTGATAAAAAGGACATAAGATACATAGGTCTTAACAGGGTTATTCTTGGAACTAGAGGCGGCAACAGGGAGCGTTGCCTGAGACAAGAAGAGAAATGAATCAGTCATTTTAGAACAGTTGATAGAGGTTTGAATACGGACAATGAGATGGCCTCATTTTTGTAAAACTGTAACCAATTATATTTTGTGAACTATACAGTAGGGAGTAAGAGAACTCCAACGGTTACTATACTATGAGTATGTGTGTATAATTTTTGCAATGTTGACAATTAAGTACTTGTCAAATATTGATTGAATTATTTGACACTTTGCATGCCAGACAGTGAATCTCATCATACAGACAGGTATGATCTAGACTATTTATACTATAACTCGCCAATATATCATAACTATAGATTCACTGTCCTTGCAGTATTTTTCGATAGTGTAGAATTTTGGCTTGTCCATTTATTATTTACATTATAAATATGGACCTGGCAACAATGAATAATAATAATTGATGGCATGCTAACATGAAAGTAATGTATAATAACCACTGATAGCACGTTAATATGAAAGTAATCTTCTTGTTTAATCTTGGGTTTGTGGAGTTTTGCCCGTTTTATTTGATATTTGGACAACCCCACAATACTCATGAGGTATGAAACACAAGTTAATTTGATTTATGAATAATTCACAACAATTGTAATTGGCGCCCGTGCTATGAACTAGCCGGACTCCAATGCATTTAATGAGCCCCTTCCCAAAACATGGCGACCGAGATTGAAAGCAATGATGGACCTCACCGGTAACCACAGCGACCGTCAACAACATAAATGAAGGCACTGCTCACCCGCATGTGAACGCAGACGGACAGATGAGAAAGGGACTTACATTTACCAGGTAAGCGGGGAACTTTGCACAAGACCCCTAATCACGCCTGATAATTATTAAGGGATGCATCAGCACCTCGTTTCAGAGAGAGACCGCGTAGTACGGCAAGTTTAGATTTAGAGCAACAAATTGTACACTGGAAATATACCCATAAATTATCCTTAATGGCAGAATCTTTATCCAAACATATTTTTCTAACAAAGTAGCACATTTTTGAATAAACGCACAACATATTAGAGCGTCATTTTTGCTCTTCTGAGCCTCAACCAGAGTTTCAAATACTCTTAAATATATGGGCATAGATGTTGATAAAAAATAGACCAAACATTAAATTTCGAGATACACATCGTATGGTATCTAAAAGGTACAGATGTTATGTCATTATGTGTAGGGCACGTGCTGCCATACTGTATTTTTTTCTCTTAACTGAAAGAAAACATTTTTTTTAACTTAGAGGGATTTAACCCGTGATGACAGGGTCGCACAATCAAGGTTTGAGACACACGAATGCAACCATGGTAAGAGGTGGTGCCCACCACTATGTGTTCACAACAAATAGTAAACACACAAATTTAGAATCCATGCATTTTTTAATGGAAAGAAATAGACAAAATCTAAGAAACCACCAAATCAACCTCTCACAGCATTAGCATCCCCTACACCCTGGCACGCACATTGCCCCTCGGGACCAAATTCTCTCCTCTCTCTGCTCTGCATCTCCTAAAAATGATTGCTTCCCTCAAACCTACTTCTTACTCTGACAATTTAAGTCCAGCCTTCATCATTAAACAATTCACAGACCTGGTGCTTAATGTGCTCCTCACCACCATCAATGCCTCCTGCACAGAAGGATAATTCCTGTACCTCCTCAAGACTGAGACTCATATGACCTCTTTTGAGAAAACCAATTGTAGATCCAGATGACCTGGCCACTACAGGCCCATTATGAATCTCCCATTTATTCTCAAAATCATGAAAAAGTATTTGTTACACAACTACTCGCCAGAATCAAACGAATCCACCTCGAGTCAGGGTTCTGCCCAAAGTGTAGCACAGAGAGAGACACTATCAAAGTGGTGGATGATGCTCTCCAAAATCATGGATAAGGGCGACTCATGCCTTTTCACTCTCCTTGACCACTTGGCTGCATTCAACCACCTCATCCTTCTCTCCCTCCGGGCTTACACTATGGGATTCTCTGGTACTGTCCTAAATTGGTTTACCTTCGACCTCTTAGGCAGTCACTGGGATGTCCAGGTGAACTTGGTGTGTTCTAACCACCACCGGGGCTCCTACAGTGTGCCTGTATGCTCCATCTTCTCACCAATCCTTTTTAACCTTTTTATGGAGGCACTATCCTCAAAGATCCCAATTTAGCCCCAGTGCAGGCACTTGTAGTCTTGTGGTCTTGCACATCCATGGCTAAATGGTCTTCTAACAGGGATCTCAGCTGCTCCAACGGCTGGCCTAAAAGCAGTCCACTATGCTGCAGCAAGTTTTATGACGGAAGACTGGAAATTAGACAAAATATGCCTAAACAAACTACATTGGCTTCCACTCCATGCCAGAATACTGTTCAAGACTACATGTGTCATCTAAAAAGCAGTCACAAGTAGCACACCAGCATACCTAGTGGCTAAGCTCAACGTATCTGGTGGCACGCACTTCTCGCACAGCAAATCGACCACCCAGCTTGAATCACAACTTGTCTGCAAAGAGAGAAACTACAAACAATCCTTTTCTTGTCATGCACCCAACCTCTGGAACTTAATCCCGTTGTCAGCTCAGAATGTCCACACAATTCTTCAGTTTCACAAATCTCTCAAAACACAGCTCTTTCAACAACACCTGACCTAGGACTATGGATGCACATACCGATGCACAGACCTCACAATGCTATACTACTGTTTAAATATGCCAGCCCAAATGCCAGCTACCCACACTCTGCACTGCGATCTGCTGCTATTGGGCTAGGTCCGCACTTTAAACAATAATATAAAAATTAAAAATAGCTCTTAGTGGTTGAAATAGAGATACTCGTTTGGTGTAATGATGTGTAAAATGGTGAGCTACTATGTCTGGTTTACTGCCTTTTTCCATCCAATGCTTCTTGTGAGGACACTCTGAATGCTGTTATGTTCATCACACTGTTTAATCTTTCAGCCATTACATTTGTTTGTGGAAAATACACTGCACTAGTGTGGTGCTCAATGCCATTCTCTTTTAAGACATTCTCCTTTTCTTGTGACTTTAATTGGACTAAATAATCTGTTAGAACATTCAGAAAACCGTTTTACCTGAAAACCTGCTCTAAAAATGAATAGATGCCTTGTGCGTATGTTATGGGCTTAGTCAACTCCAAACAATATGACAGAATGGGCCTCAATAGGAGCATGGCGGTAGCTGTTCCTGTTTGACAGGAACGGCTACCACCAAACTTGCCTCTGGGACAGACACCCGCGAATGGGCAATTACTGGGCCATTACGAGTGTTGTAGCCCAGTAATTGCCCATTTGCAGGTGCCGGTAATGCCACTCCCCATGCCCATCTAGCCCATAGGATGCCGGTGCATACACGAGTTGTACTCGGGGGTGCCGCACAGCCCGACAGGTCAGACCTGGCAGGCTGTCAGGCACCCACTGGCACAACTCGTACTATGGCGGTCCAGGAACTTTGGTACCGGCAGCATTACCGGTGCTGTAGTTCCCGGACCGCCAGGGTCGTAATGAGCCCCAATGTCTATTAACCCCATGGAGCATGTCTGAGTGGCTCCACTCTTTACAGTACCTACTATGTTGAAACACGTCCTCTACCATGGTATATTTGGAATGACCGTCATAGGACTGGTACGGGACTCTCTTCACTTTTGTCACATGTGGGACAATAGCTTACAACTCTTTCCTTTTGGATGTCACAATATGCCCCCAAAACATCTGAAAAACATGCTGCTTGGTCTTTGCGATGCCCTGTGCAAAATTGCAGGTGGAATAATATTGCCCCACCCGTATTATCTACTCTTGATCTGCCTATAGTTCTTCTCCTCCTCTCCCCATTTATATCTCAGTTCTGCCCACAGCGTTTTATCCCACATATCCTTCTCTATTGCCACTTCCACTCTACTCAGCACCCCAACCTATCACCTGGCTCTATACCATTGTTCCTTTGACACCACCCATTGGTCAACCATGAACATCTGGTCTTCTTGTTCTAGGGAGGTGAGTCTGAATAAGCAGTCCACAGCTTTGCTTTTGATTCCAGGCAAGTGCACAATTGTAAACCTATATTCCTGTAAGGAAATTGCCAATTTTCTGATCCTGGATGTTGTTGGGTATTTTGTGGATATTTGGGGCTTTGCAGTATTTTCTTACCACCAAAATACCTTTAGCAATAATCACTCTCTGTATTCATATTGGGTCACACATGACAATAATACATTGCATTATTTCAGAATTCAGACCTATTTAGATGATGTGCGCGGTAGTTTGCGTGGTTGGTTGGTATAGTGGTTGGTTTATTTGTGGCCCCAATATCCAACATCCCTTGTTTTTTATTTAGATTGTTCTTGATCACTAGAGAGACCTCAGGCCTACATTTTAGGAATACCACATTTTCAGTGTTAGTGTTGTGTGCCACCATGGGCTATTGTGGTATTTTTGTGGTAATTTCCACTACCTTATATACGGTAGGGAACTATGTCCAGAGAGTCTCTCTTCCCGTTGACTCATGTACCTCCAACAGGCTATGCTACGAACAGTCACTCACAACTGTCCATACTGAATAGAATCATGCACACATCTGTTTTAAAATGACAATTGCACTGTTTAAAAATCTACCCATGTTTAAATCTTTCCCCATGCAAAATGAAAGAGAGAAATAATACACACTAGCTATCTCGTTTCAAATATTTTTGTATTATAGAAATTTCTTTTAAACACAGTTTCACTTTTTTTACAGAAATAAATGAAATGGTACAACATTATTTGTGATAAAATGAACAGAGAGCAGCGAGAATATATTCAATTGGTAACATTAAATATGCTGATAAGAGACTGAGACTCCCTTTAATACACTGACTGAACAGTTTCGCACACTTTCGCACAGCTCCCACTCGCTTCTATAATTACCTTAACTGTTCAGCATGAGTTTTCTCCGGCTATTCTCTTTCTGAATTTGGCTCCCTTGAAAATCAACCCCAGTAAGAACAAGCGTCTGCCGTTCTCAAACCGGGGTTATTGCCTGGAACTCTCAGCTTTTGCAGCAGGAATGCCCCGGCCAGGAAACAGATCCTTCTCCAGCTCTGCAAGATCTCGATTGTTCTCCCCCTACCCTCAAGCTTCTCCAGCCAAGTTCTAATCACAGCCTCTAGCATGATACTTGCTATGACGCTGCTCCAATCAGAATCAATCATGTCATCTCCTCCCTCATTACACAATGGCTCATTTCTACAGTGGCAATTGTAACAAACTGATTTGCTGTTCCTTCGAGCTCTTTGCTTCCTGTAGTTATGTGAACAGAGCAGCAGAGAAAAAAAAATGAATGTGCATTTAAAAGTTCACTTTCAGAGTAGGCCTAATTCTGCAGTGGAGACACATTTTTATTAGTGGGTTATGTTAAATGAAGTTTTATTAGTCAGGTTAGTTATTAATAAGGTTAGTTATTAATTTTCAAATGTGTCTCTTGCAACATAGGCATTTCAGGTGAAAAATAGTGTGCATTTTGAATGTGCACATGTGTGCTTTTAACTGTAAAAATAGATTTGCATCTTATATGTAAAAATCGTTTTTGACTGAATAGCCTGTCTTTACTTATATGTCCATGTTACTCTGGCAACACATATAGCAATGCACCACACCCATGTGGTGGTGCTGCATCAAAAAAAAAATGCTACCTGGGCAGTAGTGCTGTACTCTGTGCTGTAACACGCCAAATATCCTTACAATGTCCCTTTATCCAGTCAATTAGTTGTTAAAAGCTCCCTCATCGGTTTGTGTTTTCGATCAAATGCCAAATGTGGTGCCCCTTAGGTGTGAGCATAATTTATCTACAGTCCATTTTATTACAAGCAACTCCTTCTCTGTGTTAGAATAATACATCTCAGCTTTCTTTTAAAACTTTAAAAGGCAAATGCTATAATTAGTTAACGTCTTTCAGCAAACATCCCCCAAAATCCCAACACTACCACCCTCCGGTAACAACGGTGGCGCTTTTACTGTGACCGGAAATACAGTGATCGCCAGAACAGGAAATCGACCGGCAGCCATTAATAAAATACAATGCATTGCAATCCTCAGAGCACAGGGCTCATACAGATATCCAGAGCACTGATTTTGCAAAATAAAGATGACATCAAGGGTACTTGCAACCCGGAAGCGAAAGCCACATTTTAGCGAGGCAGAACTGAACATGTTGGCAGACACAACTGTGGAGCATGCCAACCAACAGTTCAGCACAGACCTATGCAGGCAGACCCAGCTGAGAAAAAAGGCCATCTGGGAGCAGGTGGCACAGAAGGTTACTGCAGTTGACACAACCCTCCACACCGTGCGTGACTGCCATAAAAGGTGGGATGACCTGCGCTTGAGGGTGCACAACCTCCTGTCAGCCCAGCGCAGCCAGGGTATGGCCACAGGAGGCGGCAGTGAATCACCCATCCACCTGCAGCCCTGGGAGGAGACCTGCAGCAGTGTGCTGCACCTTGAATCCATCGAGGGAGTTGTTGCTGTGGAGGCCGGATGCATGACATCCGAGGAGACTGGTGAGTACACGTAACCCCAATGCCACATCAACCTCCTTGCCCACCCTGCACACACTAGAGTTGCCAAACACATCAAGTGCATTGTGCACAACACCAGTACAGCCCTGCCGGGCAACCCCCTCTGCAACCTGGTTGCACACAACAACATACACCTTGCCCCAAACCTCACTCATACGCCATTCACACAGTAAACATATCACAGACACCCTGCATTGCCAACACAACATGTTCCTGCTGGCACTCAGACACACATCCCCCTACCACAGCATAACTTGTGTTGTTTCTGCTGTGCTAGCACAGGCACAAAGTCATGTCAGCGCCAAGCACCTACACCACCAACAAATGACCAGTGTCACACACCAAGGAAACATGTGACTCCCTCGTCCCATCCTGCACGACCCATGATGCCACATTATCACTGGTGCAGTAAGTGCCACAAGCAGAAGGCACATGTGGAACACATCCATGTGGGGAGGGATATTTGGCCAGGGGGTGTGAGGGTGGATAGTTGGAGAAGGGGTGTGGGGAGGGATAGTTGGAGAGGGGATCTGGGGAGGGATAGTTGGGGTGCACAGTATTAGGAGCGTAATCATTTCACAATTGTACATATTTTAAATTCAGAAAATATAGTTAGTGTTGCAAACAGAACTGATGACTGGACATTGATTATTCAGTCTGAGTGTATTTATGTGCAGTGCCCAGTGCCCAGTGCGCTAGCTGGCCTGTGCTGCGTGTGTGACAGGTGATTAGAAGTAGTGCTGTATAAGTTCATCTCGTGCAACACATCCATCCATGCCATTAGGGCGCTGGGCACTGGGCTCACTTTCTGGAACCGCATTATGCTCAATAAATCTCATTGTGCCTGGGTACTTATTATTTAAGGAAGGAATACAATCAGGAATCCTCGTCAAATCCTAAGTAGCTGCCGAATCTGCTAGATTATTGCTGCCAACAATTGTCTAATCCTAGGGCCATTTTTAGGATCCTGCACAAAAGTGTGCACATCAATACTGTGCCCAACAAGAGCAGGATAAGCTCTGAGTATAAAAACAAAGACAGCAAGAAGGAGTCTATGGACATCACCATCAGACAGGACAATTTATGCGTCCAAAGAGAAATTCAGTGAGAAGCAAATCTGGGAACTGCTCCCTTTTCCAATCATCAAAAAGGAATTCCAGATCGGGCATTCTTCATTTAGCTCAGAATTTTCTAAGGTCCAATCTCAACAAATATCTGTGGCTCAAGAACAGTCACTTTCTCACTTCCTGCTAAAATATCTATAAAGAGTGTCCAGGGGAGCCTCATAATTCAAGCAATCATGCACCTACTCATCCTCTGTCACAGGTTTGGCTACAAACATGGCAGGGTTCACTATTTTACACCTGACTATTTTGATTGCTGGATTCGATATGACTGCCTCGTATGCAGAAGCCCTCTGAGTCGTTAGTGTACCCTTGTGTTTCTCCAAAACAGCAAAAAAAGCATGCTTAACAAACACCCCATCACAATGCTTGCAGGCTTCTCAATAGCGAACGTGGCTGCTTCCAGCGATTGTTTGCAAGGAAAGTTTCCTCTCATAACTGGATCTAAAATCCCACTATAATATGCCAAAGGTTTATACCCAAGTGTGGTTCTTTGTGTAAATACTACTGTCATAACTGTTCCATTCATGTGCAAAAACTAAAAGAACTCCTCAGAATAATTGGGAATTCCTGAAACTGAAGCTTTACAAATTGCTATTTTGACCCAATATGTAATACTCATCTCGAATACTACTTCATCATCTAATGGATCATCCCTAAACATGTCTTCATCTGTGACGTCAGTCAATCTATACCCTTCCCCAATGGTAATTACTGTTCTACATGGACTACATTCATTTTCAAATCCTTCAAGCATGGCTAATTCCCCTCGTACTATAGCTGCCTACGGCATCAGTGTTCTCATAATCTTTCCCACTAAGCCGGGTAACCATGTTAAGAAAATATGTACCCCACAAAAAAGACTTCAGGCTCTTATGATACTCCTCACAGAGCTATCTTCCCTGTAAATGCCATAATAAATATACCTAGGTGCAAATAATGTATACCTGGAGTGGAACACACTATTCCCTCCTCAGTGCAGGAAATTATCATATTTAACTTCGACATTAAGTCTCTGCCAGGAATATTAACTGGTGTCTGCCTTGAATACAATAATGGTACAGACATATAACACTCTCCTATATAGACTGGTAATTCATCAGTAAAAGGAACTCTACTTGTAGCTCCAGAGAAGCCTTGAGCATTCATGGCATTTCTTGATAATGAAAACATTCCCTCTCGTATGCATGACGAGAAGATTTGCCTTCTCTGGTAACATCAACCCTTGGTTCCTCTTGAGGATTTGGTGTAACCGATAGTAATGAACACATCAAGTCGCCCTTTAAGCTGTCCCATTGTGGGTACATGCTTATTCCTTTTTCCCTTAAAAGGACTTGTTCCCGCAATAGTGACACCCCCTACCCTAGGAGTCAATAACTGCCCTGAATTTGCACTGTGTTGTATCTGCATGGCTGCATGATGAGATTGCCCTTGCAGCAGATTCAATGGTGCTTGCTGTGGTTGTAAAGCATGTCTGATCTTGGGAAAACCCGTCCCTAATTTATGGGTTATATGCTGGAGGATAGACTGCCCCCGTCTTCAGAATTGCACATTTTGTACATACTCTTGGCTCCTGCATGTTCGAGCAATGTGCCCTGTCATACCACATAAACCGCCATGATCAAATCACGCTCGTATTTAAAGACGCCCAGTTCTGTCAAGGACTGGGCCACTGTAATGGCTGACACCCTCTGGAACCGGATTACTCTGGAATCATCCTGCATGAACACTCTCCGTTAGAACAGTAGATTGTGCACAACAAAAATAGTCCTAATGATGTAGACCATTTTTTTTTTTACAAGGTTATTCTTTGTTTTAAAAGTAATTCACGCACATATGTACCAAAGATGACAAACTGTGAAGTAAACTGTGAATGTATATCATAAAGACCAATAAAAACATTTTAAAATAAAATAACACATGTCCAACATATAGGAGGGAATCTCCTCAATTGCCCTCCCTGCACATTTGCTTATCATTCTGCAAATTCTGAAACCCGCCTTGGTTATTTTGAAAACCACACTGATTATTCTGAAAACCCCCTCTTAATCTAAAGCATGTACCTCTGCCTCTCGGCACGAACCCATTTCCTGCTTGACCCAACTGGCATTGATTATTCACCTGTAGCACACCTGCTACTTGCTGCATTCCCAGCCCCTCTCCGCTTGTCAGTACTGCCCCTCCTATGGCGTACTTTGATAATTTCTTCTGGACTAACTGCGCTTCGTCAATTTTACTAGCATCCTCCCTTTTCTTATGTTTCTCTTTCAACAATCAGCAATGATGCATAATAGTCAACTTTATCTCTTGTAACGCTTACCTTGTCTCCGCAGGAGCATAAATGATCCAAACCCTGTTGATCTGCTATACTGTTTTTTTAGGGTTTTTCCCCTGTCATAAAAAAGAGAGAAAACAGGAATGGTAATTCTATTAGGGATTCTCCCCTGCTTTCTACCCTGACTGGCCCCTTCTTTATACTGCTAAGGCCCACACTCTCCTCACCTGTGTTTTTTTTTTTGGGAGCTCTCCGTCCTGCCTTCAGGCAGGGGTACGTAGGTGTGGAGGCTCAGAAGACAATGATGGTTTTAAAACGAGTAAGCCTCTGAAGGCAAGTGTCTTTATGATTGATAGACGTCTTTAGTCAGGAAAAAGGCATTAATGTTTCAAAGAAAAGAAATTCTGTGGATCAGAGATCTCTATTGCTGACTTTAATGAGTCTCTTTTTCTTTTGCAGGTTTTCTGAAGATAACAACTTTCACTGAAGAACTCGGGCGTTGTCGAGGAAAAAACACGAAGCCCTCTCTTGAAGTATGTGGGCACGCTTGAGTTTGAGAAAGCGCATGGTACGGAGTACCTTCAGTACCCAGCCATGGGTTTTCTTTTGTGGTAAGTTTGCCCACACATAATAGGATAAGGAGAGCAGCTCAACATGTGTTCTTTTTTGAAGCTATAGCTTTCTTCGGTGAAGTGCAGCGTTTGAATGTGAGGATAAAGCTCATTGGAGCTTCAGGTATGTATATGCGTATTGTTCTTTTCCTTCACTCTTATTCTGTAATGTTTGTATATTAACTATGGTACCTTTGTCATGCAGGTTTTCGGAAGTTGGAAAATCTCTAAATGCTGTGGCCGTGGACGAAGACTGTTGACTGAACTGCGGACTATGAAGGAAGAAATCACCTGTCGGAAGACTGCAGCTGCGGAAACTTAGGTCAGGTAAGTCTAAGTCTGTGGTCTGTGAATATTCTGCGAGCGTTTCAAGTTCTTAATATGACTTTTTCTTTTATTCTGTAGTTTCTGTGAGCTGAGCGCTGGTAGTGTTACACCGCTGTCAGCGGAACTAAGGTAAAGCATACATTACAGCAGGGGTGGGGCTTATATAGCCTTCTATAACCAATATCTGGTTCTCTATGATAGCTTAAGCAGTGACCCACTGTGAGGCCGTTTTAGGGGAATTATGACACTATGGGCCTCATCACGAGTTGGGCGGTATTAGCCCTACCCCCAAACCCCCCACGTTATTAGCGCCGGATGACGGGTTTGGCAGAACGGTTAGTGCCCATTTCCCATTGGGCCCATTCGGGAATTCCTCATTCCCCATTGGGCCCAATGGGGAAAATTTGCGCTATTACCGCCGGTGGATTTCCCACTGGCGGTAATAGCACAAAAAATTGGCAAATTTGCGGCGGATTTCCCCCCAGCTTACAGCTGGGGGGAAATACACCGCGGCCATGATCTAGTGGACCCTTAAATGCAGCGGTAATAGCGCTACTGCTGCATTTAAGGGTTACCGCCAGACTCGTGACGAGGCCCTATGAATTTCTATGGGAACTCATGGGTACCTTGATACTGGGGAACGTGAGAATGCCATGCTTGCCATGCTGAAACCCATCTAGAGCCTGCAGACCGGGACAAAGAATTCCTCCTTGCCCGGACTCCTGAACCTAAACCTGAATCCCTGGAAGTGATCATGACAGTTTTCCCCCCCAAGGCCCCTCCTAAGGGTGGACCCTCCGGCCCAGGCTTGGTCGGATGTTTCGGATGAAATCTTTTAAGTAGCTGTGGAACATGAATGTTAGTACTAGGTTGCCACGTTCTGTCCTGTGGACCAAAACCCTTCCAATTCACCAAGTAAAGCTATTTCCTTCTGACTACTTTGGAATATAAAATCTCTTTCTCTTGGAACTCGGGTTCCCCCTCTACAATCACTGGTTCAGGAGATCTTTGTAGTTTAGTTCTTGGGTTCATTGGCGTCAATAGGGAAACATGAAATACAGGGTGAATTCGTATATGAGGTGGAAGAGTCAATTTTAGTGCTTCATGATTGATGATGCTTCCACTGAAAATGGGTCCAGATATCTAGGTTGAAATGTGCACAGCCCTTAAAAGCCATCTGTTTGGAAGCTAGTCACACCTTGTCTCCCACTTGATAATCAGGGGTATTTCTTCGATGTATGTCAGCAAATGTCTTTTGACTCTCTTTTGAAGCAGTCAGATGTACCAAGGCTTCCTTCTGAATTCGGGAAATGTTCTTGTGAAGACTCTGCACCGCTGGCATCTCTAATGGCTCTGGTGGATCAAAGGCGGAGGTACGGGGGTGGCAACCATTTAGTATGTCGAAAGGAGTATGCCCTGTAGAAGTGTGCTCAGAATTGTTGTAAGCATACTCTGCAACCCAGAGCAAATCCACGCAGGAGTGATCCGTTTGAGGGAGAAGACATTGGAGAGACTGTGCTAAGGTTTGATTTGTTCGCTCTGTTTGTCAATCGGTTTGTGGATGGTGGCTATTAGACAAAAACACTTCTATTCTAGCCATATCACAACACCTTTTCCAGAAATGGGATACAAATTGGCTCCCTCTATCAGTGACCACTACTGACGGAAATCCATGTATGTCACATGGACCTACTATTGAACAGGTCACCCCTCCAGGTTACACATTTTTTGGGAAACACTGTAAAGATGGTCCCGGTGGTGGTGTCACAGTCATCTGTTTATGTTTATATTTATTTATTTATATTGCGCGCCAGACCCGAAGGTATAAGGGCGCAGGAGCAACAGGATTATTCTCAGCTTGGTTACAGTGCTGTACAGTAATTACAGGGTGAGCATAGGTACAGCAGTTACGGGAATGATAAACAGTTACAAATGTACATATTCACATATAGTGATAAACAATTTACAGATATACATATTGTCGGTGTGCGGGGATAGGCAGGCGAGTTAATGGTCATTGTCCTTTGTCCACTGAATGTAGTTGCATCTAAAATGGGTGTAAGTTTGCGGTGCCCTAAGGAAGAGTGGCAGGGAGTTCCAATGTTGGGCTGCTTTCACCTGGAAACTGTTGCCGCCTGTTTTGGTTCGTTTGAACCTGGGGACTAGGAGCAGGTTGGCATTGGTGGTTCTGGTAGGTATGTTTGGGGTGTATCTTTTTATTCTGTCGATTAGGTAGTGAGGGGCTGCATTGTTGAGGCATTTATGAGTTAAGGAGGCTACTTTGAGCAGGATTTTGTCAGAGGTGGTGAGCCAGTTATGGGCTCTCCTGATGTTGGATATGTGTGCTGTCTTGGGAATGCTGAGCGCTGCTCTAAGAGCATCATTTTGCAGAGTCTGGATTTTGTTTGTAACATATTTTTGGCTCCTACGTAGAGGGCGTTGCAATAGTCCAATTTTGAGAGTATAAGTGCTCTGGCTAAAGTGATGCAGCTCTGGGTGGAGAGGAAGGGTTTGGCTGCTCTTATTAGATTGCAGGTGTGGGCTATGGAAGAGGCCATGGAACTAACCTGTTTGCGGAAGGAGAGGGAGGAGTTTAGGTAAATCCCTAAGGTTTTTACTTCCTTGGCTACCTTAATAGAGTTGCCATCTATGACGAAGTTAGTGTATTTATGATCCAATTTGTTTAGGTTGGGGGTGGAGCCGAGGATAATGAGTTTGGTCTTGTCATCATTCAGACATAGACTGTGGGAGGCCATCCATCCCTGGATGGTGAGGTACACCCTGTTCACCAAGGCCAAATCCTTATTGTAATCTCCCGTCAACGGGATAAGGATCTGGGTATCATCGGCATAATTAGTGTAGGTGATACCCAGACCGTCAAGATCATCAAACAGGGGCTTCGTGAACATGTTGTACAATGTGGGGGAGATGCATGAACCCTGGGGGACCCCGCAAGTGATGGGGATAGGGTCGGCGGATGCTGAAGTAGAGAAGACACGCATAGACCTGTTATTCAGGAAGGATTCATTCCAACCTATGGCTTTTTGGGAGAAATGAGCAGCTGTGTCAAGGTGATTGCAGAGAATTTTAAGATCTACTGAATCAAATGCTGCAGATAGATCAAGACGAAGTAGAAGAGCAGTTTTCCCGTTATCTCGAAGGGTATCGATTTGAGCTTTGAGATCGATGAGGGCCGTCTCTGTCCCGAGTCTGAAACCCGATTGCCGGATTCCCAGGAGATGGTTTAATTCAAGGTATTGTTGTATTTGTAGGTAAGCTGTTTTGTCTAGTATTTTGAGTAGGAAGGGGACAGTTGTGATGGGTCTGTAGTTAGTGGGTACAGATGGGTCTAGGGAGGGTTTTTTGAGTAAAGAGAGAATCCAGGACTCTTTAAGATTATTGGGGACAATGCCTGATGAGAAGGAGGCGTTAATGAGTTTGGTGATGAATGGTGAGAGGTCTCTTGCCGCATCCTTAATGATTTGTGAGGGGCAAGGGTCGCCCTGGCAGTTAGAGGGTTTGAGGCTAAGGATAATTTTTTCCACTTGTAGCGTGGATACTTTAGAAAAGCTAAAGCAGGAGAGTGGGTTAGGTGTCGGGTTGAGGGGTGCAGCATGGGGGGGATTGGTAGAGTTCGTAAGATTGGTTAGGGATTCTTTTTTATTTTTCATTTTATTTTGTAGGCCTGTGATTTTGTTAGAGAGGGCACTTTGGACACTGGTGCACCAGTGTTTATCTTTCACACATGTGTCTGGGACAGGGACTGGAGTTTCCAACTCTTTGATGATGGGAAACAATTCTTTGGTGCTAGAATTGGCTTGTGATATTCTATGGTTAGAGGATTCTTGTTTAGCGATAATGATTTCCTTTTTGTACGTTGCCGCTATTTTGTTAAGGATGAACTTGTTGTCGTCTGTGGAAGATTCTCTCCAGGCTTGTTCCTTTTTACGTTTCTCTGCTCTAAAAACTTTTAAGTGGGTAGAGAACCACATGTTCAGGTGTTTTTTCAGTTTGCTTTTTCTCTGTTTTAGTGGAGCAATGGTGTCTAGCACTGATCGCATGATTTTATTGTACCCTTCTACGAGGTGGTGAGGATTGGAAGTCTCTGAGATTTGGTTCAGGGTCGGGAGAATAAGGGAAATACGTTTTTCCGCTGTGATGTCCTTCTTCTTTCTGATGGGGAGGGCTGTGGCTAGAGGGTTGTTGGAGGTTGGGCTAGAGGCTTCGAGGGCAAAGGTAAGGAGATGGTAGTCGGACCATGGTTGGGGTGAGATGGTGATGATGGAGGCCACACAGTTATGATCTGCGACCCAGTCGAGGGTTCTCCCTTTGTTGTGGGTAGGGGTGGACACTCTTTGGTTAAAGCCTAATTCTGACAGGGTATTGTCAATTGGAGGGTGGCTTGGGGGTCTTTGGAGTCTTTAAGGCCTAGGTTGAAATCTCCTAAAATGAGGCATTGCGATGTGTTCTTCAGGTTATTAGTGAGGATGGTAGTGAGGTCTTCCTCAAAAGAGCCCAAAGGCCCCGGAGGTCTGTAGAATAAGTGAATGGTGATGGATTGGGAGTTGGCGATCGGCAGCTTAGCTGAGAGGAATTCGCAGGAAGTGAGGTTATCTGAGGTGTCCAGTCTAATGTTTAGGTGTGTTTTGGCAATTATGGCGAGACCTCATCCTCTAGATTCTGTTCTGTCGGCTCGGAGGATGGTATAGTCATTGGGGATAGCTAGTGAGAGAGCTGGGCCAGCGGCTGCATGGAGCCAGGACTCTGTGATGGCTAGGAAGTCTAGTTTTTCCTCTAGAATGAGGTCTGCTATATCTGAGGCATGGGATACTACTGAGTGTGCATTAATTAAGGCACCTCTAATGGGCGGGGGGAAAGTTTTCGTCTTGGTGGGGATGGCTATGTTGTAAGACTTAAGCTTGGCTGTGGTATTGGTTAGGGTGTGTTTAAGTCTGTTCGTGGGCCGGTTGATGGCAGTGACTGTTTGCCTGTGTGGGGTCCTGTTAGTTAGTTTGGACTGGGTAGCTATCAGATGGCAATGTAAAATAGAGGCTAAATGTAAATATTAAAGGCAGGCTAAATTCACTTTTCACAGGGTAGGCTAAAACCACTTTCACAGGGTAGGCTAAAATCACTTTTCACAGGGTAGGCTAAAATCACTTTTCACGGGGTAGGCTAAAATCAACATTAGCATATAGTCGGCCTGTCAACAATTCACAGGGTAAGATACCTCAGAACAGGTATTGTAACCTGGTGTCAATTAATCATTATCTTGTCTATTTGATGGTATGTAGACTAGGTAGACTGTAAGTTAGAAGCAGCAAATAGTAATGCAAGCAGTGGGGTAGAGCACATCTACTGACATATGGATACTATACTATTACATAGCAGTGAGGGACCAGCATATATGAATAGCCTCTGTTTGAAGTGTCATGGACGAGAATGGCTGGTGCAAAAACAGTGTTGGGCAAGTACAACAATGGCGACAGGTACACCAAGTTAAATCACGCGAGAGTATGCGCAGGCTAGTTCGATCATATCATCACATACAGCATACTGATATAGTGACATGAGTGAAGATAAGTTCAGTGTAGGGTACTCTGGTAGGTCGTCAGAGATGGAAGTCGAGATACGAGAAGTAAGAGCGTATCAACAGGACATTGGTGTTATTAGGACATGCTCCAAGGCCAGGGGGGTCCTATGGAATATAGGTAGCGTGTGCAGTAAAGTTCTGGACAATGCGATCAGAATTCAGTGCCAGGATGGATGGCGATGAGGTAGGAATGGCGATGCCATAGAGGGAGGGAGTAGGTTTCGGAGAAGTTTTAGGTTGGTCTTACCTCCAAAGACATTGAAGACATCTCCATAGCACAACCAGTGCGCGAACAGGTGCAGTACAGGGCCTTTTTGATCGCGGGCCTTAGCGTGAGAGGGCCGGCTTCCGCCTGGCCGGTGGAGGGTTGTGGGTAATGTGAGGTGTGAGCATTGCTTAGCAATGTGCCATCAACCTCGCTTTTATGCCGTACAGAGCGGAGCCATTTTCGAAACAGGCATAGTAGGGACAAAAGACTTCTTTCCGATGATGCCGCATGCACATGGCTGCGGTCTAGGAGCTCACCTCTTCGGGAAGAGGAAGAGTTAAAAATGTATAAAACTAAAATTGATTGTGAGGGATGTGACATTTTACACACTAAATGTATCCCAAATCCTAACTTTAGTATACACTTGGTAACAGTATATAGACCACCAGGAGTCTCGCATAATTTCAATGAGGACCTCATAAATGTGTTAAATTCCATGCAGACTACTAATTCTGCCATAATACTAGCAGGGGATTTGAATTTATGGAAAGGAAACACCATGGACAGAAAAGCTAAGGAATTGGAAAAATTGTTCCAAAAAAATAACATCTTGGTGCACAATAAAGACCCAACGCATATTAAAGGGAATGCCCTGTATAGGATGGCTAGCCATGATATAGCATTAACCCGAACCACAACTACACCATGCATATGGTCGGACCATTCTTTTGTCTCAAGTCAAATACAAATTCCTGTTCTCGATAAGCCGAAACATGAACCACTGCGTAAAACTGTACAGAGAAATTACAAGGCGCTTACCACAAACTATCTGAATGTATGGTCTCCATTATGGAAAAAATCCAGTGAACTAGACCATCCAGATATACTTGTCGAGAAATACAATAGAGAAATGACTAACTTGCTTGATGATGTTGCCCCGATGAAGTCTAAAACCATTAGGAAAACTATTCATCAGCAAAAATGGTTCACACCTGAATTGACCACACTAATAACCAGTAAAAGAAGCGCAAAGCGTATCTGGCTTAAAGATCAAAATATAAATAACAAGGTTGCCTGGAAACTTCATGAAAAAGCATATAAAGAAAAAATCATGGAATCCAAGCGCACTTATTATAATGACCAGATTGAATCAGCAGGAAACGAAACAAAGGAGCTCTTCCATCTCTTCAGGTCATGGGAAAAACCGGAAGTATTAAACCATACTATTACACCTACTCAAGAGGACTGTATTAGAACACAGAAGGCCTTCACAAACCCATTGTTATGTGCCCAAAATAAAATCAGGAAAGAACTACAGAGCCAAAACCTATACATAGATCTTTCCATCTGTGGGAATGCTGAACTTAGTCCTATGACTGATTACAAGAATGAAGAGCCGAAATCAACCCCCATAGGATTTAAATTTCCAGAGATATCAGTCTCCGAAATTGTAGGTATTATGAGAGCTATGAACCTGAGTAGCTGCCCTGGGGATTGTATCCCTTCAAAGAGAATTCTGGATCATTCGGACATCTTTGCACCATTCTTATGCAGATTTGTCAACGCCTCATTTAGGTACTGTACTGTTCCACAGGCTATTAAAGCAGTGGCAGTTACACCCCTACTAAAAAAGGCAGGCTTAGATCCCAAGGACGCCGCTAATTTCCGGCCTATCACAAACACCTTATTCTTTCTAAAGTTGGTGATAAGGTAGCCACAACCCACCTTCAACTCCACATTCAAAAGACAGGTCGGTTACACGAAAGACAATCAGATTTCTGCCATTTTCATGGCACTGACAGTGCCTTAGTGGACCTTCAAACCCATATGTTGACATTAGTGGAGAAAAGTAGATCTGGCCTGTTGATACTACTAGATCTCAGCACTGCTTTTGATCTGCTAGACCACAAGATATTATTGAAGAGGCTGCAAGATACGGGCGGACTTGCCGGCGAGACGATAAATTGGGTCAGATCCTTTTTGGAGGGCAGAAGATCCAGGGTACATTGGGGAGACTCGTCCTCTGAGGTGGAAACCATTATGTGTGGCATCCCTCAGGGAGCATGCCTGTCCCCTTTGCTCTTTATCATTGATATAGTACCTCTATGTAGAAAACTGGAAAGACTAGGCTTCTTTTTTATGAATTATGCCGACAACTTTCAGCTGTCAATGGAGTTATCAGGAGACTATCAGCAAGATCAGTACAAACTAAATGAGGTTTATTGAGTTATAAAAAACTGGATGACCCCAAATTGGTTATGCCTAAATGCTGGTAAAACAGAACTCATGATATATGGGTCCAAGAAGGCCAGAGAGACTTTAGCTACTACCTCCTTCAGCATCTTGGTGGAGGACAGTCATATAGAAGTGGTGGATAAGGTAAAGACCCTAGGTGCATACTTGGAGGCCTCCGTGGATGCAGGTGCCCAAGTGGATGCCATCGAAAAGAACACTTAATATTACTTGAAAGTATTGAGACTGGTGGCTCCGTTAATCTAAAAATATAATTGAGCCAAATTAGTAAGGGCTGTTATTGTTCCACGTCTGGATTACTGCAATGCCCTGCTGGGGGGTGCCAGCAGGGAAGATATTTTTAGACTGCAAAAAATCCAGAGTGCATCCGTTTGTATTGTTTACGGTATGAAACGGCATGAACCAACCTCTTCTGCTAGGAAGGAGTTGCACTGGCTGCCTATACTAGCCAGGATCTCCTTTAAAGTACTGACTCTTTGCCATAAATGCATCTATGGGACAGCTCCCAGATACCTAAAGGAAAGGGTTACTATATATCAGCCCACTAAAAATCTTTGATCAGCCTCTGCCCAGCTCTTGCAGGTGGCAAGGACTAAGAGAGCATGTGGAAATGGACGCTCCTTCACAGTGCTTGTGTTTAAGGCTTGGAATGACCTACCTCTGATGCTCAGAGAAGAGACTAGCCACTTGGCTTTTAGAAAGCTCTTGAAAATAATACTTTTCACTTAACCATCATCCATCCTCACTGTCCTCTTTCTGCTTGTGAGGGAGTGCCTATATGCCTTAGGGTTTTTGGCGCTATAGAAATGTTATAACATAACCTGTAGCAATACAATGTGTTCCAAGAAAACTTTAGCCAAGACTGATGCCCATGGAATTCCTTTTAATGCAATAAGAAGGGCCATTTTGGAAAACAAATCCACGACCAGCAAAATCATGTTATAACCCGAACAATGGGGCAACTCTGTAATGAAATCCTTTGATACGGTATGCCATGGTGCAGGTGGAATAGCTATGGGTTGAAAAAGTCCTGCAAGTCTCTGCTTTGAACTTTTATTTTGGGCACATATGCCACAAGTCTGGATAAAATCGATAATGTCTTTGCACCAAGTAGGCCACCAGAAATGTCTATTAACCTTAGCTATTGTATTAGCAATTCCTGGATGACCCTCCAACAGAGCTCCATGATAGTCTGCCAGGACTTGCTCTTGCAGGACCTGAGTGGGCAGATAAAGATGACCCTGGAAGTATGGTAGATTCTCTTGAATCGAACCTTTAGGCACTTTAGAATCCCTTGCCTTTAACTCAGAAGCTGTCATACTAAACTGGATCTTTGTCTTCAAATTCTCTCCAGAAAATCCAGTGGCTCCCAAAAAATATTCTTCCGGAATAATACTCACAGGATCTTCAGTTACTTGAACATCTTCACTCTCCCCGATGTGTGACAAAGTGTCTGCCTTGCCATTATGCACTCCAGGGCGATAAGTTATAACAAAACCATATTCTGTAAAAAACAATACCCAAGAGAGTTGTTGTGAGGACTCATCTTTTGCAGAGCGTAAATATTGCAGGTTTCTGTGGTCAGTAAGAACCGTGATGGTGTGTCGACCCCCTAATAAATGATGTCTCCTCCTTCAAAGCATTTTTAATTGCTAGCAATTCTTTGTCCGTGATAACGTAATTTAATTCTGCTGCTGAACATTTTTTACACCAAAAGGCCACTGGCTGCAACTGTCCAGTTTCCAAATTCTTTTGGGACAGTACCACTGCCATGGCAGCACTGGAAGCGTTGGTTTCCACCACAAACGGTAAATCTGGTTGTGGATATCTTAACACTGGAGCAGTTGTAAATATATTCCTTAAAGTCTGGAAGGTCTCTTCTGCTTCAACGGTCCAAGCAAATTTCTTATGTTTTCATAGTAACAAAGTTATTGGATGGACAAGCTAAGAAAAACCAGAAACAAAGCGCAGATAAAAATAGGCGAATCCTAAGAAACTTTGGACTCCTTTCACTGACGTGGGAGATGGCCAGGTAAATACTGCTTCTACTTTTCTCTTGTCCATCTGAATTCCCTACGGTGACAAGACGAATCCCAAAAACTCCACATAGGTCACATGAAAGGAGCATTTTTCCAAATTGATGTTGCCGTAGCTTTGTAAGTACTGCTCGAACATGGGCTATGTGTTCCTGGTCTGAGGCTGAGTAGATCAAGATGTCATCAATGTACACAACGGCGCATACATCTAACAACTCATGGAAAACATAATTCATGAAGTTCTGAAAGGCAGCCGGGCAATGCATAACCCAAAAGTCATCACTTGGTACTCATATAATCCATACTTAGTGCGAATGGCAGTCTTCCATTCATCACCTTCTGTAATTCGCACCAAATGATAAACTCCCCGAAGGTGTACTTTCGTACAATTTTTAGCATCTTTGACTTGATCCAATATCACTGGAATGAGTGTAAGCGGGTATCTGTTATTTACTGTGATCTGATTTAACGCACAATAATCTATACAGGTGTGAAGGTCCCCTTCCTCTTTGGCACAAAGAATAGAGGAGAAGCTGCAGGCGACTTTGAAGGCTGAATGAATCAATTAGCAATGTACTTAATCAGATATGTCTTCACATGTGTATTCTCTTGCTCAGTCAAAGCATAGATTCTGCTACATGGGTTTTGAGACTTTGGGATTAAATCAATTTGACAATCATAGGGCTGATGTGGCGGGAGCACGTTGGCCTGTTCTTTTTCAAACATGTCCTGAAAATCTTGATACTCTGGCGGTAGGATCCCTAGTAACCCCAATACGAGGCCTCCTCTGCATATCGCCTGAACCTCTTTTCCTGAATCTTCTCTGCTTCTGTAACACAAGCTTTTGCATTCTTCGGTGAATACCAAGGTTCGCGCACCCCAATCAATCTATGGATTATGTTTCTCTAACTATGGAATACCTAAGATAATTTTGAACTGCAGAGCACTGATTAGGTCAAACAATATCTTTTCTCGATGTCCATCCTGGCAAAGCAAGGTGCAGACTTCAGTACACTTCGTCACTGGTCCTGATATTAGCTGAGTAGCATCAACCACTGTGATGTTCTCAACCAATGGCTTTGGGTTCATAGCAATACCAATCTTGCTTGCGAGTACGTGACACATGTAGTTCCCAATCGCACGGCTGTCCATGTAAGCTTCTATAGCATGCACCTTTGAAGGTTGAAGGTCACTACTTAGGATGACAGGTACAACAAAATGAGACATCTGAAATTCCTCCTTCTGGCTCGTCAAGCTGAGCTCTAAGCTTGCCGGGCGTTGGAGTTTTCCGTCAGCTCTTCCTTCTTTTCTCCCTTTTCAGCCTTATCTCCTACCAGTCTCCAGGGAGGTTTCACTGGACAGTTACGAAGGAGATGTCCAGCTGAACCAAAATAGTGACATAAATGCTGTTGTATTCTCTTCTCTCTTTCCTCTTTTGAAATGGGGCCCCAATTGCGTTGGCTCAGGATGACTCCTAGGTACATGGCGACTCCCGATGTCTTTTGGACGGACATAGTATGATCTATTATCTGATCGGGAACGGTCTATACATCAATCTTGAAACCGATGGTCCAGTTGTATAGTGAGATCTATAAATTCTTCACAACCCGTGGGAGGGTTCAAAACCTGTGCTAATATGTCTTTGAGCTCCCCTCGTAAACCCTGATAGAAGAGTGTTATTCTATTTTCTTCTGGCCAATTATTTTCTGTAACTAATCGATTGAAAGAAGATACTTATGGCAGCAAATCTTGACTGCCTTGTCATAAGGAAAGTAATTCATTGTCCAAGGCCTGCACCTGTGTATGACGGGCACAGAGCTTCTCTAATTCCTGCTGAATCCCAGGAAAGTTTCTTAACAAAGTATCATCCCAGTTTACCAAAGGAATGGGCTAATTTGCAGAATGCCCACCTAAATAGGATAATACAAATGCCACCTTAGACTGGTCTGATGGGAAAACCCCTGGTCTGATCAGGAAATGCAAATGGCACTGATTCATGAATACTGCGAAACGCTTCGGATACCCCATAAACCGTTCTGGGGGGCTAATGGAATGTTTCCAGGTACAATCAACTGAAGAGGAAGCCTTGGTGGAGAACCTTACACTCGAAGACCACCTGGAAGTGGGACTTGACCTGCTTTTGTTTGTAATAGTTGACGACCCAATTCATCAGTGCGTTCTCTATTGACCACCAACTCCCACCTCAAGGAATTTGTTTCAGACCGTGCTGCAGGGACTTCAGCACGTAACTCCAATAACTGGGACAAATTATCTATATCTGTGTTCTCCATTACGCTTGGGAAGAGTGTTTTTTTAAGTACTGGCTTCGGGTTCTGTAACACTTACCTTGTCTACGCAGGAGCATGAGTGATCCAACTCTTGTTGATCAGCTATACTGGTTTTTTAGGGTTTTGCCCCTGTCATAACAAAGAGAGAAAACAGGAAGGGGGAACTGTAATCAATATAAATTGTAATTCTATTAGGGATTCTCCCCTGCTTTTCACCTGACTGGCTCTCCCTTTATACTTCTAAGGCCCACACTCTCCTCACCTGTGTTTTGTTATTTTGGAGCTCTCCTTCCTGCCTTCACGCAGGGGTGTGTAGGTGTTGAGGCTCAGAAGACAATGATGCTTTTAAAATGGGTAAGCCTCTGAAGGTAAGTGTCTTTATGATTGATAGAAGTCTTTAGAAAAAAGGCACTACCTGTTCTGTGGATGGCGAGATCTCTCTTGCTAGCTTCAATGATTCTCTTTTTCTTTCTTGCAGGTTTTCTGAAGAGAAAAACTTTCACTGAAGAACCCGGGCGTTGTCGAGGAAAAAACATGAAACCTTCTCTTGAGGTATATAGGCGCACTTGCGTTTGTGAAAGCTTGCTTTACGGAGTGCCTTTGGTACCCAGCTATGGGTTTTCTTTTGTGGTAAATATGCGTGCGTAATAGGATAAGGAGCGCGGCACAGCGTGTGTTTGTTTTTTAAGCTATAGCTTCCTTCAGTGAAGCGCAGAGTTGGAATGTGAGGAAAAGGCTCATCAGAGCTTCAGGTGCGTATAGGCGTATAGTGCTTTTTCTTCACTCTTATTCTGTACTGTTCGTATATTAACTATTGTACCTTTGTCTTGCAGTTTTTCGGAAGTTGGAAATCTATGAATAATACTGTGGCCGTGGATGAAAACTGTTGACTGAACTGTGGACTACGAAGGAAGAAATCACCTGTCGGAAGACTGCGGCTGTGGAAACTTTGGTCAGGTAAGTGTAAGTCTGTGGTCTGTGAATATTCTGTGAGCGTTTCAAGTTCTTAATATGACTTTTCTTTTATTCTGCAGGTTCTGTGAGCTGAGCGCCAGTAGCGTTATACCGCTGTCAGAGGAACTAATGCAAAGCGCACGTTGCAGCAGAGGCAGGGCTTATATAGCCTTCTATAACCAATGGGCCTCATTACGAGGTTGGCGGTCCACTAATAATGGAGCCAGTACCAGTATCCATTACCGGTCCATAGTATTACGACCCTAGACGCAATCTGCTGTGTAACCAACTGCCACAGGTACACACAATCAGCACAGGTGGAGGCAATGGAGTCAGGCCCAGCACAAAAGGAGCACACCCACACACCACACCCCTTCCCACACCAAAATGATGCCACTTGCACTTGCCATACTGGGGCTGGAGGACATGCCTTCACTTCTACTCCTTAAGCAGGCAGTACAACAGGCAACACAGAGGAGACACAGGAGGAGAAGGAGGGCAAGAACGGCCTAGCAAATCCAACCAGTGCAGGCAGTTGTTCAGCGCAGACAGCCATCAATTCCATGTATAAGGACCAATCCATTTGACTTAACCCCAGCACAGATCCACACCCTGTACTGCCTGGACAGGGACACCATCACCTCCATAGTGGAATTAATACAGGAAGACTTGGTCAGCCTGATCAACATCCGCACAGCCATCGCCCCTCTGCAGAAGGTGGCATCTGTGCTCCACTTCCTGGCCACAGGCACTTACCAACACACAGTGGGCCAAATGCATGGCATGTCACAATCATGCTTCTCTGTTGTGCTAAACCAAGTGCTGGATGCACTACTAAAGCATGCAAGGGCCTACATATCCCTACCACAGACACCGCAGGAGGCGAATGCCACCAAAATAGCATTCCATGCACTGGCAGGCATGCCCAATGTAATTTGTGCCCTCGACTGCACCCACGTAGAGTTGGTAGATCCACATGCTGTGGAAGTGGTGTACCGCAATCGGAAGCTATACCACTCCATCAATGTGCAGATGGTGTGTGATACCAGCCAGATAATAATACAATGCAGTGCCAGATACCCAGAATCCACGCATGATGCCATGGTGCTGCGGAACTCCTCACTACCCTGCTACATGGAAAGAGACGTCGTATAACGTGGCTGGCTGTTGGGTGAGTCTGCCCACTGGGCCATGGGAGGAGAGGGGGGGCTACATGCATATGCAAGGGGAATGCCCTCTGAGCCATGGGAGGAGAGAGATGGGGGTGCCTAAAAGCATCTTGAGTAATCCCCTGCCACACAGCCCTCACATTTGTGTACATAATGGACCTTGACAATGCATCGGGGTGCATGGTGGTTTCAATGTCCAGGCCCCTAAGTCATGTACGTCACCCAAGGCTAGCACCATGGATTGGCAAGTACTGTACAGGGCAGATGGCCATGTGGATGTGGCTGCCAGTGACGACATAGTGCATGTGAACTTGAAAGATGTACGTGCTGAGCACATATGGCAACTGAGCAGTATCCTTACACATACCTCCTTCTGCTCCCATGCAGGTGATGCTGGCTATCCTCTGAAGGTGTGGCTCCTCACCCCTGTCAGGAATCCCCAGAACAGGTACAAAGAGGACTCCAATAGTGCACATACACGCACGTGTGTGGTCTTTAAGTAGACATTTGGCCTGTTGAAGGCAAGTATTCACTGCCTCAGCAGGTCGGGTGGCGCCCTCATATACCGGCCTGAGAAGGTGGGCAAGATCATCATGGCATGTGCAATCCTGCATAACGTGTGCATCTGGCGGAACACACCCCTGCCACCGGACATGGAGCTGCCACCACCGGGTGAAGTAGAAGGAGAGGAAGGAGTAGATGTTGTACATAGGCCAGGACACGATACTCTTGAGGGTCGCGCAGTGCACCAATCGGTCATAGACCAATCATTCTGATGTACTGGGATGCAGAGGGTACCATGTATTGGGAACTGTGGGCACTGGGTGTGGGGGTATATGGGCACAGTGCACTACGAAGCAATAAATTGACACACACCAAAGAAGCAATGTCCACTTGGGTTTGATGTTTTGTACACACCAGGAGTATTCAAGTGATGGGTTGTACAACATGATTTAACACTCCACGCCCCCAAACACCCCTCCCCCCGACACACCCACCACCACCCTCCACCCTCCCCCTAACGCCCCCAGTACTACACCCACCACAACCCTCCACCCTCCCCCTAAAACCCAAAGTCAACAATGGCACAACATGTGTCTGGATGCGGTGCTAAACAGATTGTGCAGGGTGGCCCTGCTACTGTGGAGCCCCCTTTGGAGGTGGGGGTTGGATCTCTGAGTGCTGTGCACTTCGTAGGGACATGCGCACAGGGCTGTTCTGCCTGGAACTTGCTGGTGTGGTCGATGCTGATGAGGTGGATGGTTGTGTCCCCAAAGCCGCAGTTTGCCGCTGCTCCATGCTGTCTGCAATCCTGGTAAGGAGCTGGCCCAAAGCATTGAATACATCTCGCACTTGCTGAGCATTTGAGTTGATGGCCTGGATTACGGCCGCAGTGCTATCACGGATGACATGGCGTGTTGACTCGCCTTCAGCAAGGTACAGTTTGACATAGCCTTACATCTCCTCCTGCTGGCCCTCCATCCTGGACAAACATCCCTCAAGGTCCTGTATAGCAGTTTGGGTGGTGGTTGGTGGGTTAGGTGGTGATACTGCAGACAATATGGGGCTGTGTAATGTGGAGATCACTCTCCATGGCTGCCCTGTTCTGATGAATCCTGGCGAGGGGTGTCCTGTGGGGTGACCTGTGGGCTTGGGGTTTGACTTACAGGCTTTGCGTGGAGGACTCCTGCATTGGTGTAATCATCAGGGCCAGCTTCCTCATCACCACTATGCTGTGCTGATGCAGCCATCTCCCCAATTGTGCTTGTGGCAGCGGACTGTGTGCAATCATTGTCCATGCCAGAATATGTGTCATCGGCCTGTGTAGGTTGTGTGTCCAGCGGTGCAAGGGCTGGTGTCTGCTGGTCCTGTGTGGGTGGCAGCGTGGCTGGTTGGGCACTGGTTGTGGTCTTGCATGCCGCTTGGCTCATACTTGGTCCCCTTGAAGTAGATGGTCCGGTGCCATCAGCTTGGCCCCTGGCCCTTTTGGCTGGTGCTGTGGATTGTGCACTTCCCTGTGCTTCTTCGGTGTCTGCATCCGTACCTGTGGGGGACAGGGAGTGGCAGGGCATCAGTGATGGTAGTGCTTAAATCATGCATGCGTTTGTCTTTGTGCAGTTGGCGCCATGTGATCAGTTGCATGCCTGGCTTTGCAGCGGACTGGGTACGTGCAAGTTTGGAGGTTGCTGTTTTGCAATCATGCAGGTGTTCCCATGTACACCATGGTGTCTGCTGTGGGGCCTTGATGTGTGTTGTGACTTGCGTGCTGTGTGACACGTGCAGGTCATCTGTGTGTCGGGTGTGTATTCGTGTGAGGGCACGTCATGCAGCATGCATTGGGATGTGATAGTGGTGGGCCCAGTATGGTTATATGGATATTTGTAGATGTGTATGATGTGCCATGTATTGGCTGACATTGCTATCACATTTGGAGGTCAACGGTGATGATTGCTTGTCGTGTGTTTGTAGGGACACTCACCTTCATCTGCCGATGTTGGCACGCCGAACTCAGGTCCACCGACTCCTTCAATGGACTTCACATCAATCACTGAGCTGCAAGTCTCCTCCGATTTGGACAATTTGATTGGTGAGTGAGGTCCGCCACCTGTTGCCAGCCCCTGGCTCCGATTGGCCGACAAGGTGTTCCGCACTCTCAGCCTGAGTTCACCCAGTGCTTTTTGCAATCAAGCACTGTGCCTGCGGTGGTGCTGACTGCACTTACTTTCCTAGCAACTTCCTCCCAGATGGCCTTCTTCCTCAGCTGGGCTGGACGCCAGAGGTCGCTGCAGAATACCACATCTGCATTCTCTAATAGGGTATCGGGTATCGGCTAACATGTTCAGCTTCTCATCCTTAAATCATGGTTTACGCAGGCGGGCAGTGCCTTTCTGGGTAGCCTTTGACATTTTGTCCGTGGTGTGCTTGGAGTTTTGGTGGTGAAGGTCCAGTATGTGGAGGATGGCAATGGATTGTGTTTTTGAAGATGGCCTCCAAAGCATTTCCCCTTCTGGCGCGATGACGTTACTTCCGGGTCCAGTAATAACGGGCCCGTTCTTACCACTATGTTAATACCAGTACCGCTATTTAGGGGTTGCCGAGGCAGAGGTGTTATGTGCGCATTTGTTGATGCCCCTATCTGGGGGTTTTAGAGTCGTTACCGGCATGCCGGTATGGCCATTACGGGCATGCAGGGGTGCGCATCCTCGTGCACTCGTAATCACCCGCTCTTAGCGGAATCGAGCCAAGAGGGACATATTATTACCGGCATGCCGTTAAAGGCAGATGCTTAGCACCAAACTGGTGCTGAGGCCCAATGTCTGGTTCTCTATGATAGCTTAAGCAGTGACCCACAGGGCGGCCTTCTTAGGGGAATTATGACACTATGAATTTCTATGGGAACTCATGGGTAACCTTGATACTGTGGAATGTGAGAATTTCATGTTTGCCATGCTGAAACCCATCTAGAGCCTACAGATCAGGACCAAGAATCCCTCCTGGCCCAGACTCCTGAGTGTAAACCTGTAACCCTGGAACTGATCATTACATCTCTGCCCATGGCGTCACTTCGAATTCCCACAAGCTTCTTTTGCTGTCTCTGTACCTGTTCTAGAAACCCCTGATCCAAAGAAATATGGTAAAATACTTGCACAGATTTTCCCCAAGGCTCCCTCGTTTCCAAGGTCCACCGTTCCTGAACATTTTGAATATAAGCAAGCAGATCTTCATTTTCTTGCATCTTATGTGTCATAATTGCACCCATATCTGACAGCCGCCATACAATTATTAAATGGTGCTCCATCATGAGCTGTGTTCTGTGCTGTGACACTCGAATAACCTGCTCTCGTCCATATATCATCAGCTCTTTTCCCAAGAATGGCTGCTAGGAGACCTTTAATGTCCCCTATAGCTAACATGTTTCGTCCTGTCATGTCATCTTTTCTAAATCATAAATCCATTTCCCCACACACGCTGTTAAACTGGGGAGTTTGTATCTTAAATTATCCTTGTCCATTTGGTGCCAAGGAATATACTGCAGTCTGGTTGCTGGAATTGATAAGACCACCTCATATGCAGAAGCCCTCTGCGACGTTAGTGTACCCTTGGGTTTCTCCAAAACAGCAAACAAAGCATGCTTAATAAACACAGTCAAACAAACGCTGCCCTGTGATCCTCCTTGTGGCCATGGCATGAACTTTGTATCTGTGGTACCCTTAACCCATTCCACACTGTACTGTTTAATCTTAGGTGTGTGTTTTGGCAGTTGCTTGCACAGATGCATTGGTGGTGTATCATCCTCCATTGGGACAAGTCTCAATTTACTGTCAATACTTACCATTACTTTACACATAAGTTTTAGAAAAACAATAAATATGAGCGTACACCAATAATCGTTGCTCAAAGCCTCGATTTCACAATTCTACTCCAATGTTTTTCGATCAGCACCGATAATAACTAAAATAAATAGATAAATAGTGTCTTGATCTCTACTCAACACAACCTGTCCCTGTCCTTCTTCGACACTTCACCTCTCCTATACATACACAAACAGACAAACTAGTCGACTTTGCTGCTATTACTTGCCCCTAATTACTCGTATAGGAGTGTGAAATGTCTCCTCTCACAGATCTATCTGTGCGCAGCCTAGTTTATCCACTTGGGTTTGAGATGACTCCTTCACAATATTTCTTAAGCGTAGGACACTGGGCTTATCTCAGACGCTCTTCATCTCTGACGTTTCTCGTCATATATATTTACTCAATCAATTACTTGTATCTTACTCTTTACTATCATCACAATACCCCGTTCTCACTTTTTATTTTTCCACATCCTTCAATCCACTCAGCATTCGCCTTTCGGCTCTTGACACTCAGGATCGTCTCCTCCTCCAACCGGCTTCTTTTGCCTTTGGTCTGCTCAGCGACTCTGGAAACCAGGAGGGATTTTGTGAAAGAGGGACCTGTCACACCTGTATCTTCTTTACTTGCAAGTTTGTCTATGTCCGGCCGCTCACCACAGGAAACCTTACTCGGCCGATGGGCCTGAACCATCCTCTCTCTGCTACCAAGTGAACCCGGAGAATGGGTCCTTTAAGAAGAGGTAACAGTATCTGAGATGGATGGGGATGCAGATCTTACTCATACATCAATAATCAGGCCAACTCAAGAAGTTGGCAAAAGTTAAAGCTGTTCTGTTGTAATAACACAATTTTAAAACAGGGAGTACAATAGACATCAACGCCGCACAGACTCATCTCCACATATTTCATAAAAAAACATTGCCTTTATGCTAAATATTCATCATGAGTGACATCAGGATATGTGGCAAAATAAGAAAACGTACTAGAGGTTGTGGTTGGTGAACAGGGAACAACTACATATACTTTCTTTGGGATTCAGGGACGTGATTGAATCTCTAAGGACAGGTGGGCAACTAAGCCCATCCCAAGTGCAAGTCATCCTCTGTGTCTTGAAAATATACAACATACTATTGGCTTCTCAAACTATAAGGCTCCTTAATATGTGGCCCTCTATAATTGGTTGGCACGCTTGTACTGTTCTGGAATATTCCACTTGCTAGCAGCACACAACTGGGACTCCAGGTGCTGGGGATTTGGCCTAGTCATGCCTCCCCACCCCATTAGCTCAACATCCATCATCACTCCTGCGGTCTGCCATTCAATTAATACCTTTGAACTTGGCCTTGCAGAGGC
Source organism: Ambystoma mexicanum (assembly GCF_040938575.1). Taxonomy (NCBI): domain Eukaryota; kingdom Metazoa; phylum Chordata; class Amphibia; order Caudata; family Ambystomatidae; genus Ambystoma; species Ambystoma mexicanum. The sequence continues at coordinate 834,900,115 of NC_090935.1, read as the reverse complement.
TCACTGTGCCTGAGAATAAAAGGGAGTGAAGCATGGTCTTATCTTCTGGTCTCTGTGTAGCTTGCCCCAAAGTTTATTCTCATCCGACCATGTGACTGGAGACCACATTTTCGAGCTCTTTGTTGTATTTTAATGCCATTAAATGAAGAAATCTTGGCACCTTCAATGGTTTTCATTACACCTGAAGCAGGATATGAGCTTGCTTCTGACGTTTGTGTATCTTCTCAAGTACATGGCAAGTCTCTCAGCGGCCCATCTCTTGACACTGGGCCAGGCAAGCCTTTCTCAAATCTTCCTTCGCCGTCAGCTATTTTTTTGCTGTGCCACACTTCCAACTCTTCCATTCATGGGTTCCAAGTTTGTTAAAGTGCGTTGTGGAACATCCTGATTCTATATATTCCTATATATGTACATTGTCGCATCGCTGCAATCTCTTCACAATGTAGACAGCCTTATGATTACTTCGACCTACTTGCGTTACTGCGTCTGTACAATTGTAAAATGGTTTTGCATTTTCTTTGGTGCTTCTCTGCACGTGCAATCTTCATTTCTGGAGCGAAATATTGCATACTTTATTACTTCGTCATCAAGTTCTATACAGTCTATATTGTTACTTCATTTATATCTCTTCTGTGTGTGTCACCTCTACTTCATTTGACCTCTACAGTTCTTTCTTCATTCTTTTCACACTGGCATCAAAGCCTTGGATTTAGGCGTAATTGGCTGCAATATGGGGGTGGAAGGTTCCGACGTCAAGGGCGTCCATGGAAACATGTTTGTTTCTTTGAAAAAGTCTTCGATAAAACCGTCAAAGAGCTGGACTCTAGACTCTTCGAGGTACTCAACACCTTTTCACTCTTTCCAGGCTTCGTAGGCACTCCAGGTTCATCAGGCTTGCATCTCAGACTTAAGGGGGCACAGGGTTTAGCCTTAGACTTTCCCTTGCCGTCTTTATGCAGTGCGCCTGGTATATGGACTATCTTCTGATCTTTCGAGGGAGTGGTGGGTTCTCTCTCAAAGATTTTCATCATCTCTTTCCAAAACTCTTCCCATTTTGCTGTGGAGTCGGATTAAGTTGGATATGCTATTCTCTCGGGTAAGGAGTCACTCAAGGAAGAAGGAGATCTATGATGTCTTTTCTTCGACTTCCTGGAAGAAGACAAAGAATGATGCAAATGACTTCTCTATCAAGATTTTTTCGACAGGATTTGCACTCCTTTGTACGATGCTACTTGCAGAAACACGACAGGCAAATGCGGTAGGGGTCAATGATCTATGACCTGCAATCCTGACATTTCTTTAAACCTATCTTGGGCGTGAATGGAGTCGATGGTTAAGACATGACATTATATTTAAGCAAACCGAAGCGCGCCGTCATTTCTCTTGAAGCAAAAACTGCATCGGAAGAAACAGAACTGAAGGCAACGGGTGCTGTGCGTGCTACATATACTGCAGATGACGTCAACCATCAGACGGAGGCCTTCGAGGGACATTGAGTCATTGACGCTACCACACAGTGCCCCCTGTTGAGAAAACATTTTTCCAAAGCAACTAAAGCTGGAAGACAATAATCAAAGATGAGGAATACGTGGGAGGATACAATCCATTTGAAGGATTACCTTTTGCACACAATGTATCTTTAAAGCCAGTAAGCTACCTCAGTGGGTTGAATGCTCACTGCTGCAATCTGTGTGTGATCTGCAGTTTGCAGGTTTGAATCCTGGCAAGGCCGGCTCAGCTTTTCATCCTTCTGAGGTCAATACATGAGTATAAACTTTGGAAGTGGTGATATTGTGTGTAAAGCATGTACGCAAAAGCGCTCTTTAAATAGCACATCATTATCTAACTCTGGATTCTATCATAAGTTGATCTGTTAGAGTCGACGCTCCTCTAATAATGCAGCACATCCCCATAAGGCTGCCACACTTCTTAATACTGTTTCTCCTTTTTTTAAAACTTTATTCCGAAACATTAGCGTTCTAGTATGAAACTCATTTTTTGTAGTGTTTGTCATTACGTTTAAGCATTTGTCATTCAGTCCTCGTGACTCATCTTCCGTGACCTGGCGAAGATTTTAAATTGATCTTGGCCTGTGATACCTAAGCAGTGTAGCAGTCGTGTTGTTTTTCTGCTCGACATTGAACATTATGCCTGTGCATACGGATCAACACTTTTCTTCCACTTCTTCCATGGAAGGGGAAATTACTAGAGATGAGAGCAAATACTTTTGGTGGTAGCACATGCTGTACTGTAGGGTCTTCTTGTGTCTTCTGTACTCCCAATGGTATCCAGACTCTTTTGTTTGTTACCTATATTAGGGTTTTCTACTTTTGTTCTAACTTTATTTTGTGCTCTACCATTTGTCTGGGGTTGTCACTATCACACGCGTAAATGCCCACCTAATTTGTGAACAATACACAGACACACACATCAAGATGCTAGTCATCAGCTGAATTGGCAGTAGAGCAATGTGCAACACAGTAAACAGGGTGGGAGTTACGTGCCAGAACAACAGAATAAATAGAAACAGAGGACGAGAAGATTTAAGATGGAGACAGAGGAGAAGTGAGAAGGGAAAGCAGGTGAGGTAGAACAAAGATAGATTGGAGATGATCGGGTAGGTGGGAGAAAGCACATATGAGAGTGAAGGTGGGTGGTTATAGAGGATGAATGGATTGAGAGATGTGGTAAGGAGGAATGAGGAAACATTAGAGGCAAGGATGAGATGAAAGAAACCAAGGGAGAGATTGGATGTGAGGAGGTAATGAGAGCAGAAAGAAGTGAGCAGGATCAAGAAAGCGAATGAGAAGGAACAATCAGCAAGATGGAGGAGAGTGATAAACAATAACCAAAACATGGCGAGAGGCAGCAAGTTAGAAGTGGGAAATTAGATTCTGCCCTGCAGAATTAGAAGTATGAGTAGGAGCTAAAATACCCACTCATTCCTCAAACTGCTACAAACCAAGAGCCAACACAATAATAAAGGTAAAACAGATACAGTTAAGCGATATACCTCCTGCACATTTTGTGGTATTATGGGCTGAGGGAATTGTGTGCTTGTTAGAAGGGTGTGAATATGTTTCAGAAGCGACCCAAACAGCAGCGCATAACAGTCCAAAATAAAGGGAATGTCTAATCAAGGTTCTTTAAAAATAGCTATACATTTCTAAAACATACGATCTGCAAAATTACTAGATACAAAAACACTACACAAAGCCCACTAATGAGGAACGATAATAAGCAAAGTTAGCACAATGCAGAACGCTGAGTGATGAATCATGGATGTAAGACAAATAAAAACCATAATGTTCTTTAAAAATGATATGTTTCTTCGATGCTAACATTTATAAATGTGTCCTACCAGTCTCTGGGGCCCACAAAGGGACCAAGGGTTGTAGTATTCAGTCAGTAGTAACTTGTTTGTGGTTCTGGGTGGTACCGCAGCCGCGAATTAGAGTTCTTAACACTGCAAGCAATTCAAAGATTGGCACAGTACGAAAGGCAGCACCGAGGGGTCTGGGTAGTTTAAATGGTTTGAATGGTTCTTGAAATAAAGGGTGCTGTGAGACCCAATCCAGGGGCTCAGGGACATGATGCATCCTTTTCTCATGCTACCTTACACATGCGAGGCAGGCACACAACTGCAGTGGTCCTTCAACAGAATGAGGTCCTGGGTACAGCTGTGGCCGTCAGAGAGGCAGTTCTTGTTCCAGCAGCAGGTCATTCCTCAGGTTTCTGTGAGACCCACTCCATGGATGCAGGGACAAGAAGAGTCCTCGTTCAAGGGCTCACAAACATGAGGGAGGTTGGCACAAAACTTGAGGGCTCCTTCAACATGGTGATCTGTGGCTGGCAGAGAGGCAGGTCTTGTTCCAGCAGCAATGCCACCCCCAATTGTCCCATGGGATTGTTATGAGACAGAGCTAGTCTCTACCTTGGAGCACCTACCTTCACCTCCCACTTGGAAGGCTCTGGAAAGGCCTGCTCTCCCAGAAAGGTCCAACCAAAATCTTTTTTCGAACATTGAATTCCAAAACATGGTTCAAATATGGTTACAAAAGTAATGTCAGAGGCCTTCTTTTAAAGGTAAAAGCACACATGTGTTTGAAGGTAAGCTAACCTGCTTTAGTGGTTTAAACCATGTTCTTAAAAGAAGTTTAGTGATATCACACCCAAAGTGCTTTATTCTACACAAAGTGAAGGGGTTGGGAAAGAGTTATAGAGACAGAGCAAAACAAGATGGTGAACGTCTACCCCAACTCTATGGAGTTCTCCTGTGTACATTAACCCCACACCCTCCGCTTCTCACTAGGATCAAAGGCCATTTGAAAAGCAGAACCCTGGTGTGAGGCTACTCCCCTTGAATGGGTGTGCTCCTACGATGCCTAGGCCCATGACTGATGCCTGTTGTGCAGCTGTCTGTGAGGGAGGGTATAACCTACCCTCATGAAGTGGTCAAAAGTGAGGTATGGCAATTCAGGTACCTGTCCTGGCACAGCTACGCTGGCTCATAGGAGGTGACATGTGTGATATTAAATTGGTTGTGGCTGCAATGATTATAAGGCTGTTCATCATGCCCTTTCTCAGGCATGGCTTATATTAGAGTTTACCCTGAAACCAGCATAGGATACTACTGATCATCATAGTTTTGGTACAGGGTTGAATATCCTAAGAGATTTGACTGTGCCTTTACCTGTCAAATGGGCATCTGTGGCCACTGAACCTGCTCGGTGCCACTGATAGAACAGGCGCTGCACATCAGTTGCATGACAGCTTTGACTCTAGTAGCAGTGCCACTAGAGGCGGGAAAAGGGGTCCCCTCTAAGGACCCGGTACCAATCCCATGCAGAGTGAGGGAGCTTTCAGCCACTCCCTGGCCTAGTGGAACTTAATCTGTTAAGATAATCACACTGACGGTGACCTCCTTCACGAGGGGACCATCAGTCTCAAAAACCTGCTTCAGTTCCCCCTTGCAGGGAGTATCTCTCTTCCTAAGTGTCAAATATCCACACTGGAAACATCCCCTGGTTGTAGAGAGTGCGGGAGCCTCCTTGCTAGAGGTGCCCACACTCTGCTTTCCCATGGGAGTTTACCTACCACAGGTCTGGGATTTCCCTTTGGATTTTTGGTGACCTTTCATGAATTAACCTCTGTTCTTCTACCTCCTCTCAGGTCCTCTAGAATCAAGATGGCAGAACCTTCCAAGAATTGTACAGACCACCATATGGCTATCCTTTTCTTTGGACTGGGGATACAATAATATCACTTTTGAAGTGCATGAATAAAGATCAGCAGTTACTGATCATTGTGGAAAAATGTGTCTTTTGGAGGGGTCAATCTCTGCTTTGGATAAGCAGCCTATGCCCGCCTGTAAGTAAAGGTCCTCTAGGGAGGCTGCTGTCAGTGGGGAACCGGCTCACACTGTAAATGACCCGCATAAGAAGCCTAGAAGTGGGTGACCTGGTAGCCTCAGTGACAATCTGTGAGGTGGTACAATCAGGTCTCTCTGATGGGCGAGCCATGCTTGTGGAGGAGGTGGAGGACACCTTACCCTCCCCATACAGAAAAAGAAAACTGAAAGTGAAACACTTGGTTCCTCCTATGATATTGGGAGTGGAAGTGCAGCTCCAAGTTGTTGAGTTCCCTCCTGTTGTGGTTGCTGCTGATCCCCTTGTATTTACTGGTGATTTCTCTGTGCCTGGAATTGTGGGCCAAAAACAGGGGGAAAAAGCCTAAAAATGTGAAAACAGTTTGATCTTGCAAGGCGTGTGACTCAAGGAAATGTATTTGTTCTTTGATAACTAGAATTAGAACCCTATTAACAGAAGAGGCTAACTCTGGCTCTAAGGTCCGTTCCATGGCTCAATCTAGGAAGGTTCACGACTAAATATGGGGCTGGCAAGTGAATGCAGATAAGGGATTTGCGGCTGCCATGAAGCATGTCTCTATTTTGGGTCAACTGTGAAAAATGTGGATTCAGTCATTTGAAACGCAGAAACCTCAGAGTTGACCGAGTGTTCTGATGAAGGGGAAGTTTCTCTTGAGGCATCAGACTTGCTCTCTGAGGGTCTAACTTGGGCAGATATGTTGGCCCTGTCTCTGACAATACCAAGATTAGTTATGCCTACAGGGAAATCGAACAAGGCCTCCTCACCCGCTGCTGCAAATAATAAACTGTTTCAATTTTGACATCCTCAGGGGGTGATGGGACAGGTTTTGGGTTTATTCATCCATCAAAAACCAAGACCAGTTTTTTAGACTGCTAACATTTGAACAGCTGGATGTTTCTCATGACTTTGGCCCCTTGAACAGGTCTAATGTTATGGACCTGTTTTCTTGTATACCTGCTCTGAGGATTGTTTATTCCAGTGATAGTCTTATGTGGAGTTCCCTCTGGGGGAGAGAATGGACATAGTACACCTGCATATAGTATAGAGTGGTATTAGCTGCTGGGCTGTTTTTTTGCTGTTGATCAAACTAAGAGGGGTGTAAGTTTTAAAAACTAGGATGCAGATCTTAATATAACATCCTGGAACTGAAGGAGATTCAATCTTGAAATTCCAGATTATACACCTACAAGAAACCTGGCTCAGGAACCCTTTTGGTTTAGATGGATGTGTAGATCATTCTCTTGAAGCCTCACAGGGGTTGTTGGGTAGGCCCTCTGATGGCCTCCTAGCAGCCATAAGAGGGGATTTGGGATTTTCATCACTCAAAATTATATCTGGTCATCCTGATATTCTGGCAGTGGGTCTTTAGAAGATTGTTGGGGATTGAAAGAGGTGCTAATGTTGGATCTCTACTGGATCCTAAAGTAGCATATTATGAGCGTTGTGTGGATAGTATGGGAGTTGTTTTGGAGAATTGGTTTAGTAGTGCACGAGGAGGGAATATCATTTTAGTGGGAGATTTTCATTGCTACTGTGGGGAAGATCAGGACTTGGTTCTCTGCAGGAATAAGTGGCTGTCTGGTAAGAGATGTATGGACCAGTCCACCTGGTCCAACTTGCTGTTGGGTTGCAATTTACAATGTGTGAAAGTGGTCTTTGCCTTGACAGACTCTCTTGAGAAAATCTTGTATTCCAGCACTGGATCCTCTAGTTTGGACTATGTGTTCCTCTCTCAAACGCTGTTGGATCTGTGTGTTGATTTTTGGATTCCCAGAACAGTTCAAAGCTACCATTCTCCTTTGGGTCTCTCTTTGCGATGGCAGGTTTGGCAGGAATTATTTTCCTGTGCAACAAAACGAATAGTTAATAATTCAGGTAATAGATTAACATGGAAATGTGGGTCTATTGCCAAGATGGTAAGGGTAGCACGGGGACCCCCTATTAATTTCTAAAATGATTACATTTATTAATGAGTATGTTCAATTATTGGCACGGGGCAGATAAGTGAGTTTTCATCGGGGTAAAAAAGTTCCGATGTTGTATTTGATCGGAGGAATGACTTCAATTACATTATTTTTCTAGGTATGCACACAGTAAGATATTCTTTTGGGCACTTTTATAATTCTTCCGTGTTTGCGCAATGCACTGAGGAGTCAAGGGATTTTGCGATATACAGACCATAAGATCTATTTGATCAAATCTACAATTACAGAAGCACATACAATTTTGAAATGTTTGCTAACTTCATGGGTGTACAGTCAATTTATATACCCCTATCCCTCAGCACATACTAATAGAAACCTATCCCCTTTTTAGAGTATATTTCCCTTCAATTATATTTCCCCTTGGGTCTCATACTAACATAGGAGTTTATATTGATTTTCAAACAGAGAATTGGGCAACATCTTCAGTACTGGATCAACTCCGCCCCCTTGGAACAGGTGGGAATCAGTCAGCATGGTGGGGTCTCTTCCACTGAAAAAGGCCTTGGGTATAGATTCCAGGTAGGCCTCACTTACAGTGCTCTGCTTATATTTCAAATGGGTGCAAAGGAATATATGGCTTTGAACTTGTTATAAATCAGAAACTGATCCCTTTAGAGGTGTGTATCAATTCTCTAATCTAATTGGTCAGAGTGTTTGATTGTACAGGGTTCCAAAAGTGACAGCATACTAAACCATCTACTTCTTACTCATTGGGCACATTAATGAAGTGGGCAGTCTAATGGGACTTACTTCTAAACTCAATTTCCCTCCCAAATGATGAGATGTAATCTTGGAGATTTTCACATTTAACGATTGTAACTTTCTAAAACCTCATATTACTCACATGTGATCATGTTACTACTCACTTCATCAGATTGCTCTCACTCAGGCGAATCAAATGATGCTAGTATAAATTCAGCACAACATGTGATGTATGTGTGACCGATTTATTTCTTTTTCTCTCTGATTCTTTTGATACAAAATATGTTTTATCTTAGAATGACAGGCTCACCAGCATGAATACTAGGATATATAAGTCACTGGCCTGTGCAGTTTCTGCGCAAAAATCTCCACATTTGCACAATTTACATAATCAACATAACACACACAATATTGCTTAACAGTCAGCAGACAAATCTTTAAATGGTGGACATTTAAAATTAACTTTGTATGACATTTATGAAATATGATTCCATATGTCAAATTCAAAAGGCAGTTTTTTTGTAATTTGACAAAATATTAAATGGCATCTCTAGTTCCACTGCCTAAAAACAGAACATCTGATGTCATATAATGTTAATTCATTTGCATCTGAGAGCTAGCCCATTTCTGACTACTGAGAATACTGGTTGTCATGGTGCAAGTATCCAAAGGCTTTTTGAAATGACAGTTGCTGGCAGGGTCATTAATGTCTCAGTCTTAGCCCCAAGAATGATTTCAGCCACTTTCTATCACTTGAGCTAGGCTCCAAGTCTTCAAAGGCCTGGCTGATTGCAAAACCAGATTATTTGGAGAACAGGCAATTTTTCAGACTGAAGAGGGAAAAGTGAACAAAAGGCTCCCACCAATCCACTCTCAACCCTTGCCTAGAGGATCACGGCCCAGACACCCGCCACGAGAGGAGTTTGCCCATCTACCAGACGACCAAATACCCTGGTACAGGAACATACGGATGTGCCCACTCGCCTGCCCACCAGCCTGCCCTGCACATGCCGACACCTGCGGCATGGATGGACTCGACTGAACCATCCAGCACTAAATCAACACATCGTTAGAGATGCCATGACGACCTAGCCAACGGTCAGCACACCCGTGCAAACATGTACACTGGACACTTCCACATCAATCCACACGAAGAACATACTCAGTGCTATGACGTAGGCGACGGACACACCCACGGACGTGCATCTTTATTATTTTTCACATAGGCTTTTCAAAATGCGGAAACGCAAGACGCATAATGAACTCATCTAAAAAGCTTGCTCACGCTCCATAATGAGAAATATAACGAAGACACGATACTGGGGATGAAGCAATATGGTACCATAACCTAAAGAACCTGTGTATCAACTGGCTCCACCTATGCACCAGACCCAAGTAGGCCGCAAGCAAAAGCTTCCATGAACATTGAACGAGCAGGAGTTCATTTGCTGACCCTGCAGAATGAGCCCGGCGAAAGCAGACAGTCAAGGGCACAATGTTGCAAACTCGCATACCGCAAGCCGACACCAAGGTCACACCTGCAAATTAAGCCAGGCACACAGTGGAAAATGCAATATTAATTGTGCAGAATTCTGCCTCAACCACGGTCCCACCTCACGTGACCAAGTCAAACCTGATAGGGCGCCAAGCCCAGGAGGAAGGGAGGTGCCTGGATCCCCTCGTCTCAAGACACAGGCAGATACAATTAAGCGACTCAATGGACATCTGCGGCGGTGGGAGTAGTCGGCCTTCCAGCACATGAATAAATCCTCACATTGTCTGCACATACCCATAGTGAAACATTGTTGCAAATGACAGGTGCACCACGAGCTGGGAACAGCGATGGTCCCAGACTGGGGGGCTCGCGGGTGGACCAATCAGAGCATGGGGCTCTTATCACTGAGGCCATTAACATTGACCAATCCTCAGGGGTCTTCATGTAACAATTTTTATGTATCAAATTGAAGGGACAACCCAAGTATACCACCTGACTGACCCTTAACCACTAACAACATTCTCTATACGTATGCTATACTAACCCTACCACTCGGGGAACCAATCCAGAGTGGCGAAAGGTTTTTTGCTAACTTTCTCAGGTGACGCAAGTAGCGCGTCATACTAAGGTAAAAAGGGCCTGGGAGCCCCACGACGAGGAGAGAGTGTCAGGACGGACGCGTACGATCTTTGACCCATCCCTGCCGTTTTGTTTAATAAACAGCAGAACCACCTTGCTTCTTGCGTGTGTCTCATACTCTATCTCTTTTTTGGGATATACGGGAGGAGTTGGGGCCTTCCTGCCCGGAGGTCCGCGGACGGCCCAGCTGACCCGGGAGAATTTCCCCCCGACAAGTTGGAGGCAATGCTGAGATCTGTTTAAGGTCTGCTTTTATTTTATTTTTCCAAGTACTCCCGCTGCGGGGAGGCCCAGCGGCGCGGCCCCCTCTGCCGCTGCCCCCTTTTTGAGGACTACAGGACCATCGCAGAACTGCGAGAAGACCGGACAGCGCAAACCGGATATTGGCCCTCGGGAGCCGGTTGAGAAGTATCCCGCCCGCGGTTGCCGAGTGTCCAGACGTAGTCCAGACGAGGGGAGGTGGCGAGCCGCTTGGAGGGGTGCACGCAGTCTAGCGCCCCAGCATCAAGAGAACTTGGTGAGTATGCCACACCCAACAAGCAATGTGAAATTGTGAGGGAGGGGGGAGGAATTGAATACGGGAGGTGGGAGGTGTTGCACAGGTGCGCGGAGAAGGTTTGATAATTTAGTGTTGGCAATGAAATGAACGGTAGCGGGACGAGTGCGAGAACAGTCCGCTACGATACGGGAGAGAAGGGGGCGGAGCACGAAAACATCACGTGTGGCCGCTCGCAGACACTGATTGGCCTAGGTCGCGACCATGTGTAAGGGTGTGTGTGTGTGCGCGGTTTCCTATGATTTGGCAATTATTGATCAATGAGTAGATGAGGATCCCTATTGATCGAGCAGGAAACTCGATAGATAGATGACGTTTCCCTGTAGGCGGTAGCTAGCTAGTTGCCCAATACGGAAGATAATTGGCTGGTTAAGCCCTCCTGTCGAGGGGCGTATCACACGCGAGGCGACGCAGCGTGCGCAGTCCGATTATATTTATTGATTACCTTGTTCCAGGAGTGACAGGAAGACAGCTGTGGGGTTAACGGGGTAGATTACAAGTGTATTTTGGACTTAAAGAATATATGAAGAACTTACCAGTAGTTTGAAGAGATCGGTGACGTCACCAGTAGGGCTTTTATAGGACATCTCGAGAACCAGGCATCTTTATTTTTGAGTGACGGGGAGGAGAGCTGTGTTAAGGGCGTGGAAACGGAGGTAAACGGTAATGAGTTGATCGGGGGAAGGCGAAAAGGGGAACGTGGCTGCGCACGGAGAACGCCGGCCACAGCAAGTGTAGAAGAGGGAGGAGGAGCAAAGTGAAAGTAGGACGGCTGTATAAGAACGTCACAAGGGGCACGCAGCCGCAGGGGGCTACGTGCGCCTTGGCCGCAGGGGGCCGTAAGGGTGTTGTATAAAGGAAGAAAAGAAAGAAAAGGATATACAAATGTAAATACTATATTTTACTAATTTTCCTTAGCGGACTATCGCAAGTCCCCAAACTTACGGGGCCAGGTAAAGATATAAGGCTGTATATTGTAAACTGTTAGTAAGATAACCGCTACCAAATAGGGGAAGGATAACAAGTGGAGCGCTACTATGTCATACGGGGCAGGATCGGGAGGGTGGGGGAACACCCTCACTACCCCGCTGCAACACATATGTAAAAGACTGTCACCCCATAGGGAGAAACTGATTAAGTATAGCATAGAATGGACACAGGGGACAGACAACAAAATGACGACACCATGGCCGCCTAATGGTAGCTTCGATCAATATACCCAACATTCACTATTAAACCATCTGCATAATACATACAAGGGGAAGAAGTTGACACACCACGTGGAGGTGTTCAACTTATGGAGGATGTTCCAAGGGTCCCGACCAGGACCAAACGGAATGTTCATTGTGGGGGGAACAACGGGAGATAAGGAGATTAAGGAGGAGGGAGAGAATGGGGAAAAAGAGAGTGAAGGCACACAGAACATGGGGAACGGACAAGAGGGAGGAGAAAAGAGTGACAACTCCAATGAAAATGAAATAAAAAAGGAACAGAGCGACGATATACCCCTAGCGAAGGTAGTGAAAACAGAGGGAGGGGGGTTGTATCCTTTAAGAAAACTAGGAGAAATAGCAAGAGAACAATTAAGGGTGGCTGAGGGGTACTCGAACCCGGCATACAGCCCGCCTCCACATACAGCTACAGGTGGCTACACGAGAGGGGAGCGGTCTAGTACGACGGGATCAGCTCATAGGAAGATGCCAGCAGGGGAGGGGAGGACTGGAGGAGAGCAGACTACGGACGTAGGAAATGATGAGTGGGTAGCTGCGCAGATACTATTAAAATTACGAGGTTCATTAACAGGAGAAGAGAAGGAAGTAGTAAGGAAAATGGACGAGGATAATACCAGGGAGAGTGAAATGAAAGGGGAAGAGGGGAAAAGAAAGGGGGAAGAGCTGTTACGACAAAGGGAAGAGATTTTGGAGGAACGATTAGCAGAATTAAGGGATGAGCAGAATGCACTGATCAAGCAGCTCGAGAGGGGGGAAAGGAAAGAAGGTAAGAATGAGTTGGAAAAAATGAGAGAACGAAATGAGGAGCAAAGGAGAGAAGCCGAAAGGGTAAAGGCAGGGTAAAGGCAGTAGCAGAGAGAATATCAAGAGCAGCACTGCGTGAAAGGAAAAGAGAGGAAGAGGAGAAAGAAAAAGAAATGGCAATATGGAAGAAGAGATTACTATCAGAAACGACAAGGAAATACGAAGAAAGGAGGATGATAGAGAGTATATTAGAACGGGAGAGGGAGAGATGGGAAAGGAAGAAAGAAGATGAAAAGATATTGGAGAAGATGAGTAGTGAAGTAATGGAAGAATTAAAAAAGAAAAGAGAGGAAATTGGTAGTGACATAGCCGAGAGAAATGAAGGGGAAAGAGAAGATAGGAGAGGGGAGAGTGAAGTAAGGAGGAATGTATATAGGGGTACAGAAGTAGCAACAACATCAGCACAAAGGGGAGCGATTGGTAAAGAAGAAAAGGGCGGAACGGACCTAATAGACTTAAGAACAGTAACGATTAGGGGGAAAAAGACAGATTGGGGGTTGCCATTCACAAATGACTTTTGTAGTGAGGAAGAAGAAGGAATGGAGAAGGAAGGAAGAAATAGTGAAAGGGAAAGCCTAGATAAATTATACACCACCCGGACAAATAGAGACTCACCATGGATCTGCAGGAGAAAGGAAGAACTGGAGAGAAGTGAGGAGGAAGAGCAAGGAATAGCGGAAAGGCAGACACGTGAAGCCACACCGTCACCATCCCATCCTACATGCTCCACAACCTCACGCTCATTACGTGCAACATGCCCATCTAAACTCGTGCCCTTCACAAACGAACTGACACCCTATGCAGGAAGGCTTAGAGACCTCCCTGGACGCAGGCAGGGAGAACAAATACACACGCTCACATTAAATAAAGGAAATGGTGAAAGAAGGGTAAGTGATGGAGGAGAAAGAGTTCAGAGCAGGAGAAATATGGGAGAAATTGGCGATGTAGAAGAGACGGAAGAAGAGGAGGGGTATGATGACTCGATTTTGTGGAACCCAGGGGGTCAAACAGGACACAACTTAATGCCACTTCTGGAGAGGGGAGGGGTTACACCACAATATGTCCCTTGGAAGCATGCAGACAAAGAAAATATAAAGTGCAGACTCCCATCATTAAGTGGAGGTGGATATATGGATATATGAAATGGAAAAACACACCGCAGGACAGAAATTGGCAGTGGGAGATGTAAAGGGCCGTCTAATATCAATATTAGGGGATGCAACGGATGACATCTGGAAGAGAGCGGGCTTCCCCGGGGTCACAATAACAAACACATCACATGATGGGGCACCATTCGCAAACTGCAGACATGCATTATGGCAGGCACTGAGGGTACAGTATCCAGACACATCAGACATAGGAGCAATTACCTCGCGCAAGATGCGTGAGAACGAAGATCCTGTTGATTATATCCAGGAAATTCAAGAGAAGTGGCGTATGGAAACTAGAGAACAATGGGACAAGACACCGGCAATATTCTACCATATACTAGTACAAGGGCTCCCAGAAGCAGTTCAGAAACAACTGAAGAAGTAGTGGGGATGGAAGCAAAAGCATGGCCAGAAATACAACTGACAATAGTGCATCATTGTAGGACATGGCAAGAAAAAATGAAAAAAAAGGAAGAGGATAGGAAAACGCAAGAGGCTAAACTAGTACAGAAAAAACGTACTAAACACACGATGGAAGGCGCACTAATAACTACACCTGCAACAATGACTCAAAGCCCCACACAAGTAGTGGCTGCACAGAATCCCTCGCAAATACAATCATCGCAGACCGTAACACAACAGATGCCGCCACTCCAACCATACACGACTAACATGGGAGGAGGATACTCAACGCCAGGAGCTGGGTATTATAATTACAACAGGGGAAGGGGAGGAATAATGAGAGGGAGAGGATACGGATATAACACACAACAGCAGGTCGGAGGACTTAGAAATTCCTACCCCACTGGGCAACCAGTATACCAGGAAAACACAGGAAGCTTTCCATGGCAGAACAGGGAACCAATGGTGTGTTGGATTTGTGGATTGGTAGGACACATGTCACGCACGTGTAGAGTGAGACCAGGCACACCATCATGGAGTGAACAGGGACAACAAAGGCCCACACAGGAACAGCAGGGCATCCAGCAACAGCAGACATTGCAACAGGGAAATGAACAGCAACAACTAGTAACACAACAACAACCACAGACATATTCACTGCCACAACAACAGGTAGCGATAACACAACAACCCCAAGCACAGCAAGTACAGCAACCTGCACAAATCCAAGACCATAACATGACCTCTACCAATACCCAACTACAGCAAACACAACTGGGTAGGGTGACGATCCTGGGACACAACCCTTACACAGGAAGTGGTCAATCATTATACCCTCAATAGGACAGCCCACAGACGGCCTTGGTGTGTCCCATCCTGTCGGTAACACCTAATAGTGCGGAGGAACCACGCATAGAGGTAACGATAGTTGACAAAAAATAATCATTCCTTGTTGACACCGGGGCGACCCGGTCTTGCATAAGGGAAGGTAAATTTAAGATGTCAGGTGAAGCCATGAACACCCAAGGATTCTCTGGGGGCTAGGGGGTTGGTTCCCTTTACTCATAACATTCCCTTATCAATAGGGGATTATGACATGTCAGTCCCACTTTACATTCTAGGGCCTCACCAGTAAACATACTGGGGAGAGACATAATGAGCAGGTTGAATATGACGATCTCCTTTACGGAGGACGGCATAATTTGCTCCACTCCAGGAATTAACATGCTCACTGCACGACAGATTATGCAAGCATACTGTGGACAGACAGTGATTAGGGCTGAGCCAGTAGATGGTGAACTGTTCCAGTACGGGACAGACATGGCATTTGCATGGATGCCAGGGATAGAAGGAAAGATCTGGAGGAGGCCAGCAGCCTATTTGTTTAGACCAGAAACACCAGCCAATGAACCAGAAGGAAAGGTGATTTCAGTGGACATAGAGAGCATTATAGCAACCGCTGATTACATTGCAGTACATGCGCAAGACAGAGAAGGAAGAGCATGGAGGGCAGTGATAGCACTAGCAGAGGGATGTAGACTCACCCAGGTGTCAGATGAGGAGCTCTTCTCAGGAGAAAAGGAAGAAGGTGAAATGGTATTTATGATGAGTGTGGAGATATGGCTAAGGGTGACGTACCAACAAGTGGCACAGAAAATTGCAATGGCACTTGAGGCACCCACATCCACCCCAGTTCCCTTCTTTGAGGAGGATATGGCGAAAGTACCCACATCATTATGGACTACTAGCCCCTATGACGTGGGGTGCATAAAAAGCATAGGGGGAGTAAGAATACAATTGAAAAAGGGTGCAATACTCCCCAGAAGATAAGGGCATATATGAAACAATAACGGCCCTTATAAATATTGGCATATTGGTCCCATCAGAATCACCATGCAACACAGCTGTATACCCAGTGCGCAAGGCTAAAGGGGGGTCTTGGCGCTTCATACAGGACCTCAGGCATTTGAACAACATAGTGGAAGCAGAATACCCCATAGCAGCAAACCCGGCCACAATATTGTGCGGCATTCCAGCAGAGGCATCACGGTTTACAGTGATCAACCTTAAAAATGCCTTTTTCTCAATACCACTGCACCCAGACTCACAAGATCTGACAAGCTTCACTTACAGACCTCAAAGTGGAAACATACCAGATTGCCACAAGGGTACTGCGAGTCACCCTCAATATTGAACAGAGTAATACAGATGGATTTGGTTAACATTGAAGTGGAAAGCACAGTGCTGCAGTATGTTGACGACATAATAATTTGCAGCACAAACGTAAGAAGATGCAGAGAGGACTCATTAAAGATGCTGACAATATTGGCTGAAAAAGGTTACAAGGTAGACAAGGAAAAGTTACAGTACTGTCAGGAACAGGTACTTTACATTGGTCAGCTCATATCCCAATATGGAAGAAAGATTGCACCACAAAGAGCACAGGCCATTTCAAATACGCCATTGCCACAAACAGTGAGAGAATTACAGCAGTTCCTGGGTCTGTGCAACTACTGTAGAGCATGGGTATTTGATTACAGCTCATACATAGGACCCCTACTTGAGGCGTTAAAAGAAGCTAACAAAGGGGAGAAAAGGTTGGGGTGGACAATGGAAATGAAAGAGGCTTTTAATGAACTGAAAGATGCAATATCAACCGCTCCGGTACTGGCCACCCCAGATTATGAACGACAATTCTTTATATTTTCACATTGCGACTCAGCAGTAATGAAAGCAGTGTTGGCTCAAAAAACAAGCATGGGCTACAAACCAGTAGCGTTTTACAGCGGCCACTTGGATCCTGTGATGTTAGGTCATTTCCCTTGTGAACAAGGTCTCGCCGCAGCTGCCTTTGCGGTAGAGAAAGCATCAGCAATCACCATGGGGTGCCCAACCACACTATTTGTGGAACATGCACTATTTGCAATATTGAACAAGCCTAAGTCCACACTAACCACGCAGAGGGCGTCAGGTTATGAGATCATCTTATCTAGAGCTGAACTATCGATTGTTAGATGCAGCACGGTCAACCCTGCAAGGTTTATAGCAGAAGTAATTCAGGAAGGGGACTATGCACACGATTGTACAAAGACTACTGAAATGTACTCATGTACTAGAAAGGTTGAAGAGAACGCACTAGAGGGAGGTGAGCTCTTGCTCATTGATGGGTCATCAACAATTGACCAAAGTGATGGGATAAGAAGGACTGGGGCAGCAGTAGTAAAAATGACGGAGGTACCGGTGTGTGTGGCGATGAAATGCGTACAATTACCACAGCATTACTCTGCTCAAGCAGCTGAATTAGTTGCACTGATCTTGGCGTTGAAGGAAAGCTTTGACAAACGAGTGACCATATATTCCGACAGTGCATATGTCACGTCTACTGTCCACTCAGGGTTGTCCAAATGGAGGAGAAGAGGGTTTAGGAGAGCTGACGGCACTCCAGTGCAACATGCTCTCTTATTGGCTGAACTAATTGAAGTAATAAATGACCCCCAAGAATTAGCCTTGGTCAAATGTACCGCACACACTAATGGAGAAGATCATATCTCAAAAGGGAATGCAGCAGCAGACGCACACGCGAAGTATGCTGCATATTTTGGCGAGATATGGAACCCCCCAGAGTCAGAGAGAGGGAGAGGGAGGGGTATAGCTAAGGAGATGTTGATAAGAGAAGGGTACACCCATCTCCCAGCCACACAGATAATGGAGCTACAAGCGGCTGCACCAATGGCAGAAAAAGAAATATGGGTAAAAAGAGGATGTACAATGTCACCAACTGACGCACTATGGCACCAGGGTAGCACTGGAAAGATGGTAATGCCACTGGCACTATTGAACACCGCCCTGAGCCAACTACAGCACCTAGCCCACACAGGCAAGGAAGTCATTGCAGCACGAATTAGGGAAGATCGGTTCTGCCCCGAGTTAAATTCCCATGTGTCAAATTTTATCAGCAATTGTCTCACATGTCAACAGTTCACGGCCAGTCACACGCTGAAGGTGATAAAAGGTACTATACCCCGGCCAGAGGGCCCCTTCCGACACATCCATATTGACTATGTTGATATGATCAACGTATGTCAAGGAAATAGGTACATGATTGTAGTTGTATGCCCATTCTCGAGGTGGATTGTGGCAGGGCCCTGCTCACACCCAGATGCATTCAGAGCAGCTAAATTCCTAGTGAGGGAGGTCTTCCCCAGGTGGGGAGTGTGCGAAATACTGCGGTCAGATAATGGCCCGCATTTCGCCAATGAAATGTTCCAGCACATCACATCCTTACTTAACATCAAGCATAAATTTGCATGTGCATATCACCCGCAGGCCAACGGTGTATGCGAACGCCTGAATGGCCTATTAAAGGAGGCAATTGCAAAAATAAAGCAAACAACAAAGAAGAGTTGGCTGTATTGCCTTCCGCTAGCCCTATTTGAGCTAAGGAATAGACCAGGCTCCGACCACCACCTCACCCCTCACGAGGTGGTGACCGGACGTCAAATGCGCCTTCCTCTGACGCCAACATCAAGAGCATTCACCGACCATGAAAACACTGCAACTGTCCTTGGTGATGAAATGTACTAATATGTGTCTTCTTTGATTACTAGTGTAGTGTTTGTGTCTCAACAGCTCGAGCGCACGCGGGGCGGGTCTAAGAGTGATCGACAAGAAGATGCGGATGAAGAATTGGAAAAGGGAAAACTGTGCAAAATTGCTAAAGGTGACCATGTACTACTCCGCAATTTCAACAGAAAGTGGAACAGCCCACGTTTCACTGGCCCCCACCTGGTAGAGGAAGTATCAACGAGAGCAGTAAAGCTACAGGACAAACGTGCCTGGAATCACCTACACAACGTAAAGATCTGCAAACTCCAGACCCGCCCTAGCGTCACCAACAGGGCCCTTGGAAGAACAGCAACAGCGTCACCAACGGAGGAAGGGACTTCTACCGCAGCTAACGGCCTAAGTGTCCCCATACCCTGCCACCCCCCTGATTCCCCAGAGACAACTACTGAAATAGAAAGGGGTAATTACCATACCGCCCACCCCATGGTCACACGATCAAAGAGTAAAGAGACCTCTACCAGTTGAGCCCAAACCCTCTGCCCATCGACCCCCTACCCACTGCAGTAATAACCCAACTGAAGGACATTGTTTTGCACATACACATGTAAACACTTGAATGTTCTCTTTTTTTTTTCTCTCGCACATGCAGGTACGGCATATTATTGTACTGCTAAGAAAACAGATAACTAACAAAGTTCACTGCCCAGGAGTAGATGATACCCTCAGACAATAACTACCCTGAAGAATTATCACACCAATTTGTCTATTACATAAAAAGTCCAAAGTACCTGAAAAGGAGGAGGGTACGTGTCTACTACACAGCATTTCTCTTGGCCATAGAACAATCAATGCCCCACCTCCACCCATACTTGCCTGTCCTAAGAGATAGATCGCTTAGATTGGCGTGGGAACAGCTCTTCGCCTGGGCACTGAACGACTACTTGATAGGGAGAGCTTGAAAACAACAAGTAACACTAATAACAAGCATATTGAGAATTTTCAGGCGGGCAACTTTAACGTCGCAAGAATTAGCTGCCGGACTGCAGCAAGGTAAGAGCAAAATGCCGGTGAGACTAGCCTCTGTAATAAAGATGATAGGGATTTTGATGATCACCGGGTTCTTGGCTGCCTTTGTATGGCAGAACAGTTATGCTATCAATATTTTTGCTGTACCCAAACCTAATATACCCCCACCCCCGGCTGCAACAGGTGTTATGTCAGGTGGTACTAGCAAAATTCCATACAAGGGAAATAGAGTTAAACGCAGCACATACCCAGACAATAAAGATATTGACAACTACATACAAAATTCAGCACACGTCTCGAACAACATGTGGTACCAACACATGACTCAAATAGGTAAACAAACAACAGAAGACAGCTGCTACGTCTGCTAATTGATCCCATACGCCATGAGCGCTTCCCGAACTTTCGTTGCCACGGAAATAGATGAAAAAACAGCACGATGTATAATATACCTGGCACTGTTCCAAACGAAAGGAAGATTTCAAGGGAACACGGTGCACCTGGTATGGAAAACACGAGACACATACCCGTACGAAAATAACTTCCTCAAGAGTTATTTGAGTTACCACAAGGCCAGTTTACATGCTGAAGCATTCAGATACATAACAAGTGGCCCTGAAAAAGGAGAAACAAAGAAAGTAACACTACAGTACCTACCATGTGATTGGTACGCCACTGAAGTTCCTGGTAAACAAGGATGTTGGGAAAGACCACTGATAATAATAACAGGGAAGGTGTACCTGGGTGACAAATGGGACACAGTGGTTGGCAGAAATATGATAATGATAGAGGATACTACAACTATTGCTGAACACAACAACAGATGTTGGATGACTTGGGTCAAGTACGTACCCATGCTAACGTGGATAGAGAAGGATGAAGACCCAATAACAATACTGCTGATGACTGCACCTAAGGTATGCTACCAACATAAAGGAGAAGTGGACGTGGGATACAACACCAACTGTGCAAGCATGACAGAGTTACCTGAGGGGGGAGCAGGAACAGCAGTAGTAATGGACCATTACTGGGCCTGTGGAGAGAAGGTATAGCACACACTGCCCCCTCTGTGGAATGGTATATGCACAATGGTACACGTTAATGTACCATCACTAGTGGTGCCCCATAAACATGTGAATGTGGCGAACTTCCCCAAAATGGATGAAGGAAACAAGAGGAAGAAGAGATCTGTACAGCTTCAGAAGGGGCCAGAGAACCAAAACAACGGCAACAACACTGTCCTGAATAGAAAGAAAAGACAAGGAGAACCTCTGACAGGAAATGACCTATGGGGAAGGTCGGAAACAGCACTCACTTCAATTCCGCCAGAACACAGACTATTCAGCAGAGCAGCAATGTTCTTCTCCTCAATAATACATCCGGGACTACAGGCTTATGCAAACGCAAAATGGCTCCAGATAACTAGATGGGAACTAATGATGACAATTAACTCTACAGTAAATGGATTCAACGCAATAAAAGAGGAACTGCGAGCAGTAAGCATGGTAGCACTACAGAACAGATATGTACTGGACCTCCTCACAGCAATGGAAGGAGGGGTTTGCGCAAAGATAGGTCAATCATGCTGCACATTCATCCCTGCTAATGACGCTGACAATGGTACACTGACAGAAGCAGTGTCACAATTTGCCCAGATGCACTCCAAAATGATGGATGAAAGTAAAGGCGTGAAAAAGGATGAGAACTGGTTTTCGATGTTATGGTCATGGATGCCATCTTGGCTGTCAGATGGACTGAAGATTATAGTTGGATGCATTATTTTGGCTGGAGCTGCACTTATCATAATAAGATTTTGGAAGGCCCGTAAGGCACGCACCACAGACGAGATGATCGAAATGGTCGGTATGCACCCCTTGATGCCAGCAGATGACGGCCAACACACAGGCACAATAATAAAAGAGAGAGAGAGGTTGCGCAACCAGATCATCACCAACCACCTGGACCCACCATCTGTGAAGCTCGAAAACCCAAGCAACCCAAGGAGCTACATAGGGAAATGGGTATACTGCACACCTGGAGGAACCTGTGTATATATGTATTGGTCATTTGAAGACCATGTTAACCACTATGGGCATTTGGGAGGAGTAACTAAAATATGGAGAGTGAGAGGAGATAAGGAAAAGGATATGTTTGTGGTCGACAAGTCGACCAGAGGGGGGACTGAAGTGGGAAAAGTGAACAAAAGGCTCCCACCAATCCCCTCTCAACCCTGGCCTAGAGGATCACGGCCCAGACACCCGCCACGAGAGGAGTTTGCCCATCTACCAGATGACCAAATACCCTGGTACAGGAACATACGGATGTGCCCACTCGCCTGCCCACCAGCCTGCCCTGCACATGCCGATACCTGCGGCATGGATGGACTCGACTGAACCATCCAGCACTAAATCAACACATCGTTAGAGATGCCATGACGACCTAGCCAACGGTCAGCACACCCGTGCAAACATGTACACTGGACACTCCCACATCAATCCACACGAAGAACATACTCAGTGCTATGACGTAGGCGACGGACACACCCACGGACGTGCATCTTTATTATTTTTCACATAGGCTTTTCAAAATGCGGAAACGCAAGACGCATAATGAACTCATCTAAAAAGCTTGCTCACGCTCCATAATGAGAAATATAACGAAGACACGATACTGGGGATGAAGCAATATGGTACCATAACCTAAAGAACCTGTGTATCAACTGGCTCCACCTATGCACCAGACCCAAGTAGGCCACAAGCAAAAGCTTCCATGAACATTGAACGAGCAAGAGTTCGGTTGCTGACCCTGCAGAATGAGCCCGGCGAAAGCAGACACTCAAGGGCGCAATGTTGCAAACTCGCATACCGCAAGCCGACGCCAAGGTCACACCTGCAAATTAAGCCAGGCACACAGTGGAAAATGCAATATTAATTGTGCAGAAATCTGCCTTAACCACGGTCCCACCTCACGTGACCAAGCCGAACCTGATAGGGTGCCAAGCCCAGGAGGAAGGGAGGCGCCTGGATCCCCCGTCTCAAGACACAGGCAGATACAATTAAGCGACTCAATGGACATCTGCGGCGGTGGGAGTAGTCGGCCTTCCAGCACATGAATAAATCCTCACATTGTCTGCACATACCATAGTGAAACATTGTTGCAAATGACAGGTGCACCGCGAGCTGGGAACAGCGATGGTCCCAGACTGGGGGGCTCGCGGGTGGACCAATCAGAGCATGGGGCTCTTATCACTGACACCATTAACATTGACCAATCCTCAGGGGTCTTCATGTAACAATTTTTATGTATCAAATTGAAGGGACAACCCAAGTATACCACCTGACTGACCCTTAACCGCTAATAACGTTCTCTATACGTATGCTATACTAACCCTACCACTCGGGGAACCAATCCAGAGTGGCGATAGGTTTTTTGCTAACTTTCTCAGGTGACGCAAGTAGCGCGTCATACTAAGGTAAAAAGGGCCTGCGAGCCCCACGACGAGGAGAGAGTGTCAGGACGGACACGTACGATCCTTGACCCATCCCTGCCGTTTTGTTTAATAAACAGCAGAACCCCCTTGCTTCTTGCGTGTGTCTCATACTCTATCTCCTTTTTGGGATATACGGGATGGAGTTGGGGTCTCCCTGCCCGGAGGTCCGCGGACGGCCCAGCCGACCCCGGGAGAATTTCCCCCCGACAAGACTAAATTCTGTGTATTTATAAGGCATTTATTTTACTCGGTAAGGACTATCTTTGAGAACCAAAGCAAGAGATTTGGGGCCTCATTACACGGTAGGCGATAACCATGGCGCTATTAGCGTCATGGTTGCCGCCGGTATTTTACTGTGTCCACCTTGGTGGATGGCGGAATTACCGCCCTACTCCAAGGTGAGCGGGGCGGTAATTCCCCATTCACCAAGGCACTTCCCCATTCCCATTTTTGCCCCCCTAAGGCTCAATGGGAATGGGGAAGGCGCTAATTACAGTACCGCAAATTGCGATACCATAATTAGCACCAAGGTCCCTTTGCGGCACCCTACTTTAATGGCTGGTAAAACCAGCCATTAAGGTCGGGTCCTGCAAAGGGAACTCATAGTAAGGCGGTAAGGGTTTACCGGTAACGGTGCCTTTACCGGTACCGGTAAACCCTTACTGCCTACCGTGTAATGAGGCCCTTGGTCTTTTGGGAAATTCCAGCGAGTGTCAAAGTTTCGTGGTCAGCATGGGGAAGGAATGCAATTTGGCTATCCAGGCCAAGTTGGTGACTTCATTCACAAATGCATATTTGTATTTATTTTCTTTTCCCCTTGCTTTTACATTTCCATAAACAGGGCAATGTTATAACATTTATTTACAATCAAACCCTTGTCAAACACTGATAACTTTAATATCCCTGATTGTTACTTTATACAAAGTTGATTCTCCGTCCTGTTAAGGAAGACAGACACAATGAAGATTCTAATTCAGTTGTTCACTTTCCTATTAAATGTTGTGCTTTTCATCCCAGATTGGGATGTTTTTCCATTTAACTAAAGTTTGCTGGATAGTTCTGGTAACTAGAAGGAATTATGTTCTTGGCTTTATCAGCTATTCCTCACATTTCCTTACATGTCCTTATCATATGTTCTGTGCAGCCTGCAGTTCACAGGGTATACTATTCTTTCACATAGATTTCCATATATAGCCCCCCTCTCTTGGTCTTGCTCCTTGCTGGAGGAGCAAAAGGGGGAATGCAAGAAATCTTCTTTTTCTTCTTGGCATTTTTGGATATGGATGAGGTTTTCTTACACCATCTTCTTCCGTTTGGTGAACAATGTAGGTTTTCTTTTCTGGATCTTCTCCCTGCTCCATTTTTCCTTGGAAGGATGCATCCCCATCTTTCAGGGTCCAGCCCCAGAGCCACCACCGAGGGAAAACCCAAGGTCATCAAATAGATCCCCGGAAAGCTGCTAATAGCAGCAAGTGCACTGCATACAGTAGTAACAAATGGCTTCTAAGGGGTCCACTGGGTGCTCTCACTCTGGCCAGGCATGGGGCATAACAGTGTGTACCTGTTGGTGCCCTTGAGTAAGCCTTTGCAGGCTCTGATCCTAAAAAAGATGACTTAGGGTTACATGTCTCTGTATGCCTTGCAGAGACCATCTTGAGCTCAGAGGCAGTGGACATGGCAAACTCCACTCCTGCTGCCCTGTCGGGAAATGTCAGATAAGATCCCTAAGCAGACCATCCGCCTTCATCATGGCTTCCCACAGCTCTCAGACAGCTGGGCTTGGCAGCAGTGATCTCCAGCAAGGCTTGCCTGCATTAATCTACTGCCTACCGCGACCAGAGGATAAGTCAAAGTGTCCAAGCGCTTTCATGCTCCTTAGGCATCACCCAATCAGTATGTATTGCAAGGGACAGCTAATCACAGACCAACATGGAATGCACCTGTGCTAATGTGAGCATGTTCTTTTCTGACACTTGCTCATTTGTTTTCCTCCAGGGATATCGACAGACCACACAGCAACGTGCACCCTGCAGTGATTCTGACTCCCTCAAGCCAACTAACCACAGATAAGCCCATTCCGTTGTTATGCTACTCGACTCACTCAAAGACACTAATGTACTTAAAGTGTTTAATGCTTGCTCATGTTGATTTGCATGTTCTAACATTTTGTTATTGTGTAGTAACAGAGGCAACCCACCTTAGCAGCGCTAGTGGCATAACTAGTGATTGGGCAGAGTATAAGCCAGCTGAGTAACTGGCCAAAGAGGCTCCCACAGCTGGTTCTAGGGATGTTGACTGAGTACCTGAGTGAATGAGATTCATACGTTATATCAAGAAAGCTTCCAAAATTTAAAACAAAATACTGTTGCCCTATTACCCCGTCCCTATCCATAACCGCACCTAACCCTTGTTCCGGTTATCCTAACATTCCCTACCTAACCACTCAAAAACAACCTAACCCTCTTCCCTCCAGGGGGTCAACTGACCCAGCAGTATTAACCTTCTGTGTGGTTGGTCTACGTCTGGTGCTACGGTTGAAACTGGTGCATCCTGCTCCTGCAAAGAACAGCTCCCACAAAAGGCAAAGGAGGTATATCTCCTGGTTTTGTCGGTTTTACCTTTATGATTGAGATGACTGTTGATTTGTAGAATTGTGGGGGGTGAGTATGCATTTTAGCCACTACTCTTTCTTATAAACCTGTAGAGCAGAAATCATGTTGTCGTAAAGCGTTGGCCTCCTATCATTTCATGCCAATAGCTTGGATCTAATAAAGAAGTGTTATATTGAGAGTGTAAAAATCCATTTGTCAATATGTTACTTTACTAATTAAGGTGCTCGTCAGTCAGAATGAATGTCCAAAACAAGTCTGGCCAGTAATACAACAAACGAAGGACAGGAGAATGACTCCCTTCTCCTGGTTGCTGTGTTTTGTTACAGGGCTTTGTGACCTATTGTTCCAGTTAATGGACCATACGAAAATAATCTCTTGTTATCTTTTAAATTAGGTTCTGCAGTTCTTTTAGGGGACTGGTGGATTCCCATTTCTCTTTCTTTTAGATTATTTTAGATATACTTAGATTTCCTCTCTCTCCTGTGTAGGGCTCGAGAACTTCTGGTCTATTGTTCTCCTCTCGGATATTCTGGTTGCTCAGTTTCCAATTATAATTCACCCATTCCCAGGGTGCTGTTTCATGTATGAGGTCTTTCTTCCTGAACTCACAGATCGAAACTCTTCAAGTGTCTCTCTCTGCTATATTCTCTTTCTTATCTTTGGGATGTGGGTTGACCTAGCCTTTTTCCCAAGGTAACAAACTACCAACTTTATTTCTCTCCCACTCTGTGGATTTTGTATTTTTCCTTATGCCCTTAACACAGTTCTGATTTATGTTACATATAAGTGCATGCAGTACCCTCTGGGACCACCACATACAATTAGGATACAACCTTTGGTATAAGCATGTACCACACAGTTGTTGGTAGCGAGCTGAGCAGTCAGGTTTATTGAAAGAGTGAATGTGAGCAGTACAAGAGGTTACACAGAGGTCTTTCAATCACAGTGGTTGAAGTAGACACTTATACTCAAGGTTTCTTGGTAAAATACTTATTAATTTATCACACAATCATTTAGAAAACATTCACTAGAAGGAGGCAACTTAATATTATACTTTCACGCCTTGAAACACTTGTGTATAGGCGTGTTATAAATGCCATATCATATTATATCATAAACATACTTCGGTACTGATCCAATATGTTTCTGAACAAGTTATGCTCCCCTGAAATAGGAGCAAAATGGCACTTCAGTTACTTTCAATGGTAGTAAAAATCAAAAGTTAAGTAGAAAAGATCATAAATACTTTCTTAGACAGTGCAAATAGTTTTAGTTCACAAGAAGACTCAATTCAGTTTGATAGGCATTGGCCAAAGTCAATTGACTAGTGTCTTGGATAGGAAAGAACCGTTCTTGTAGTAAATGGTAAAGTCTTTGCAAAAGTTCTCAGAAGTAGTTTAGGTGAAAAAGAATCATATGTTGAGTCACAAGCTGATTAGGCCTGCAAGTTGGGAAAGTTACACACATTTTCATTGCAAGAGTGGCGTTCTCTTAATCGGGTTGGCACAGTACCTTAATATGAAGAACAAAATGCAGCTGAAGACGTTGGTTCCTGGCAGGTACCTGCAGATCTCATTGTTCCTGAGCATCAGTCATGGGGAAAAGAGGGAGGATGTCGGGGGACTCCTGCACTGCACAGGATCGTCGGAAAACGCTGACAAGATGGAGTCACTTCAGTTCCAGTAGCTGTAATTCAAGCACACAAGCTGGTGTCCCTCTCCCTGGTTAATCCTAACCAATCCAGGTGGCTTACAAGTTGATTGGTCCCACTAACTCAAAGGAAGAAGTTGTCCTTGAAGGGGCTTCTCTGTTGAGATGAACTTGGTAATTCAGACCTGCAGCAGTGCTTCACAGGGCAAACCAACGGTACAGGAGTTGCAGCAGTCGTCGTCTTCCAGCTCTTCTTTGGTTCTTTTGTTCCAGTGGTCAAATCTGCTTTCCAGTCCAAGAGACTCGCCTTTTAAACAGATTTCTCCCTTTCATTCCAGCCTCGCTGTCACTCACCCAGCAGGGTGGCTGTCCTTGCCGGACAGTCAGCCAGCCAATCACACCAGAGTGCATTTGGGTCTCCTAGGAGACAAAGTAGAGGGAGTTTCAGGCACCTCCCTCACTTCCTGCCCACCCCAGACACTCAGACGCCAGATGCGGTCTTCAGTCCTGAAACCCGCCAAAAACACAGAAACAAAGGGACAAAACCTGGTTTGGCACGCAGAGAAAAACTCTAGAAGGACCTTTGCAAAAAGAAACACAGAAATAAGAAGACCGGGACCTGTTCGAGCAAAGAGGCTTAAGGCGCCATCTTGAAAAAAATGGCTCCTGTGATTTTAGCTACCAGTGTTCGGAGTCGGGAAAAATCATGGTAGTTCATTGTAAAACCACTGGCACCAGCATTTTCAATAAGAAAGGGTAGCATTTGACTGCTACATGAGTATTTAGACACAGGGGATACTATGTAACCCCTCCAACACTCCCTTGTAAGATGGTGTGTGTTGGGTCTAGGAATTTGGAAAGACTAGTAAAGTCAATTTTACTTTACATTCTCTGGGAAACAGTAGTTCATCCCAGAGAAGGTATTTAAACCTTTGCGAAGTCTAAAAGACATCACTGTGTCACCGCTCTGAAGGTGCTGTGTAACACTCATGAAAATATTATGCCTATAGAGCTGTCTAAAACTCCAGAATCAGAGAACACAAGTGTAAAACACACATCAAAATACATGAACGAGTGGGAAAAATGACTCACAAGCTTTCCATGTAAAGAAATCAAGTTCTCCAAATCCAGCAAAGTTGCTGGGGGTCTCTGAGATTAAGGGAATTAACACATTTATGACAATTCTCCCTAACAATTTATTGGAATATTTCCACTTCTTTACACGTTAGTACAGGGAAGAGTTTCATTTAATGTGTCCCCTTTGAACATCCGGGAAAATCCCCTTCCCCGTTTTACCTTCTATTTGCAGAAGTAACATTAATGGTACCGGTTGGATGTGGGGCTCTGCTCTGTGGTCACGCCACCATCAAACTCTCTGTTCCACCGTATTTGGTTTCCTTTGCTCTCACATGCTGGTCCTCCAGCATTACTCGCTCAGCGTTGGAGCTGCTCTGATTTATGCTGGCTCCACATTCTGTGACAGCTTCACTTCCTTCCGCTCTGTTATGTACAGGGTGCTTCCCATGGTCCTCTTGGCCTCCTCTTCCCTGTCGGCTTTCTGCCCTCTCTCTCTGGTCATTTGCATCTCCTGTATTTTCAATCTCCTTGGCACAATCCATTGCAGATTCAGATTTAAAGGGATAGCCCCGGTTTCCCGTTGCTGATGATAAAGGTCCACTTTATCTTCATGAAACTGATCACATTCTGGTATATTATGCAAGTCCATATAAGCCATCACCTGGATGCCATCAGGGAGTTTACCTGAGGGAGAGTGTCTCCCAATGAGGTCCCACTTGCCTCGACTCCTAAGGAAGGTGTTGCGGAGCGGGCACACCTAACTAGCCTCAAAGGTGTTTGGCAGAATTATATGCAGTACCCCTTGGGAACACCACACACAATTAGGACTACATGTGACAGTACAAATTCACCTTTGGAACAAGCCTGTACTACAAAGTAAAGTGGTAGCGATGGCTGAGCAGCCACACTTATCTCAAGAGTATGTGAGCAGTATCAATAGTTACACAAAAGACAGCAATTACTATGATTCAAACAAACACTGACTCAAGGTTTCTGAGTAAAAGAATATACATTTATTTACACATCAGTTATATTGTTTCACTAGAGTAAAGCAGTTGAAAAATCACACTCTTAATACACTGCACCACACCCAATACATTCTGGACAAGTTAGGCTCAAAATGAAGTGTGAGCAAAATGGCACTCCAGTAATTCAAAAAGGGAAGGAAAGACAAAGTTATCAAAAAAAGTGTAGCAGTACCAACAAGTAATAGTCAGGGCAATCTAGAAAAAGGAACTACAGAGAGGAAATCAATTCAATAGGCCTGGGCCAAAGTTAATGGGTCAAAGTCTGTTGCTCAAGATCACACAGTTCAGGGTAGTTCACGTTTAAGTCTTTGCAAAGAGTTCTGGACGAAGTTGGCTGGCAGAAAAGTTAGCTTAAAGAATGGAGAAGGACAAGCCCTCGGATTGGTGAAAGGTTTCACACACTTTCACCGCGGCTGGACGAAACGAACAACCAGATTTGAACTGTACCTTAAATGGAGAAGAAGGCTATAGCTGAGGCATGTGTTCCTGGCAGGTCCTGCAGGCTCACGGTTCATGAAGCGACTGTCGAACTGACACAAAGTAGGAAGACTTGAGGGTCCTGCACTGCCCAGGGAAGAAACCAGCAGAAGAGCAAAGAAACAAATAAAAGGTGCGCTCCATAAAAAGCAAGCAGGGGCCGTTCCTCCTGGCTATCCGGTTCACTGTAGCTCTGTACAGCAAATTTCACCAGAGAAGGGAGGCCTGGCGAGCAGTTTGGTAAACTGGTTGTTCCCACCAGTTCAAGGGGAGAAGATTCCTTGCAGATCTTCCCTGTCATTGGAGTATGAAGATTCAGACTTGCAGCAGGGCTTCACTGGGAGGTTCAGTCGTGGTAGCGGTCCTCTTCTGTCAGCTTCTCTTCGGTTCTCTCGTTCCAGTGTTGACTCTGGCTTTCCAGCCCCAGAGACCTGCTTTTTATGCAGTTTCCCCCCAATCACACAGGGTGGCTGTCCCGCCGGGACAGTCACCCCAACCAATCAGATCAGAGCATGACATGGGTCTCCAAGGAGACCCTGTGCAGGGAATTCTAAACCCCTCCCTCACATCTTATCCGCCCCAGACATACAGGCGCCTAAGGAGGCTTCTGTGCAGAAGCCTGCAAAAGGATGGCGAACAAAGGAACGAAACCTGGTTTGGCGCGCAGAGTAAAACACAAGAAAGACATTTACAAAAAGAAATGGTGACTAAACCCAGATGGAACAGTATAAACATGTATATGGTCGAACGGGTTTAAGTTTGAGGCTACCAAGATAGCCTAAAACAATACCAGGGTTATTTAAGATAACCGTGGTAGGAAGAATAGGGTAGTTACCACTGCCGACAGCCAAGTCTTAATGAAAAGGGAGCGAAACAATACTCCAAGAGAAACAGACAAAAAGGGATAAGTATTAACCCTTTCCAGAACTCTATTTAAGATAGTTTGTTATGGGTCTGTGAGTTTTAAAAGCGATTAATAAAGTCAATGGCAACTTTACAAGTTCTTGGAGACAGTAGTCAGTCCCAGAAAATGGAGTCGGAGATGGGAAGTCAAAAAGACAACCCTGTGTCACTGCACTGAAGCTCATGTGTAGCACACAGTAAAACGAAGATGCCTATGGAGTAGGTGAGGCTCCACAGTCTATGAACACAAGAAAATGATAAACAAATACAGCAAAACACATGTACGAGTGGGGAAGAAAGCCTCACACTCTTACCAGGTGAAGAAAAAAAATCCTAGAAATCCAGCAAAGCTGCTGAGGGACTCAGTAGATAAGGGAAATGACCCATTCTGGAGAATTCTCCCTAACACTCGCCCCCCCCAGACTAAGGGACAGGAGGAAATCATCCACTCCTGGATGAATCTCTTCCTCTAGTCGGTTAAAAATATCCTAGAGAGACCATCAGCATTTTGGTGGTGACATCCTGCTCTGTACTCAATGGTGAAATAAAACCCCTGCAGGCAGATTGACCATCTCAGAAGTTTTGGGTTCTCCCCTTTCATTTGCATTAAACATCTCATGGGTTGGTGGTCTGTCTGAATCACAAAAGCAGATCCATACAAGTATAGCCTAAACTTCCTCAGAAACCACACAATGGCAAAACATTCACGCTCTATGGTTGCCCACCTTGTTCTGGTTCCTTCAGTTTCCTACTGATGAAGCAAATAGGGTGCTCCCAACCTTTCTCATCCAGTTGACTAAGGACTGCACCTATACCTGTATTGGATGCATCTGTCTGCACAATGAAGGGTTGGTGATAATCAGGAGCTCTTAGGTCTGGAGTTTGACAAAGGGCTTTCTTCAGGTTCCATCTAACCTTTTCAGGGAATTTTGGAGAGAGATCACATTCAAGGGAGACGCTATGGTCCCATAGTTCTCTATGAAATTCCTCCACTACCCAGTGAGACCTAGGAAAGTTCTCACTTGAGTTTGAGTAGTAGGGGTGACCCAGTTTTGTACAGCTTGTACTTTGCTAGGCAATGGCCTTATTTCACCTCCTCCTATCTCATGACCAAGGTAGACCACTTTGCTCTGACCAATTTGACATTTGCTTGCCTTTATGGTCATATGGGCCTGCTCAAGAGCCTGCAAAACATATCCTAAGTGATCAATATGTTCTAGAGTTTGGCGCAGAGAGGTTCACCAGATGGTAGGATAGAAGTGCAGATTTCTCATATAGGGAGGGTCTCCCTTGTGATGATAGCTACTCGTCCTCCTCTAGAGTCCTTTCTATCTTTGTGGAGTATGGTGTAGCCAGGCGGGATGGCCAATGATAGAGCTGCACAGGAGGCAGCGTGAAGCCAAGTTTTGAAAATGACTGAAAGGTCAAGATTGTTATCCGTGATAGGATCTAGAATGTCTATTGGGTGGGCAGGATGGACCTGACATTCACTAAGGTGCCATTAAGCAGTGTGGCAGTAAGATCTGTTAGGTGTTTGCTAGGGCTAAGAGGCACTTGGTACAAGGTACCGTTTTTAGTATGTTATGGTGTCTGGGGTTTACCCATGTGGTGAGTAGCATTGCTCGGGATGTGAACAGCAGATGCAGTGAACTGGAGGGTGCAGCCAGTGGCCAATCTTTTGGGCGGGTCATGCACAATGGGCTAACTAGGTGTGCAGAGAGTGTATGAAATCCATCAGTCCGTGCTATTCAGGTAAAGGTTCTGAGGGTTGTTGCTGGGATTGAACAAGCTAGTTTGCAAGATGCAGGACTCTAACTCAAGGATGTGAGAGGACATGGAGTTGGGTTTTGCAGTAAGCTCTGCTGTGGTGACAGGTGGTTTGTGCTGGGGTGATATGCTCAGGGTTGGAGTGCAAGTTGCCAGGAGACCACAGCTGCTGTGGGTCTGCTGTATAGTGTTTGGGTTCAAGCATGGGCCTTGGGCTTAAGCAGTGAGGTGGCCATGTTGCCGGAACAGACGTGGCAACCCATTTGGGTGCTGGCCATGCATGTGCATGATCGTAGGAGGTGATTTCTGAAGTATAGATGCTGTGGTCTGAAGATGGGCTGGGGGTGTAAGGTGGGGCAGTGTGGGTGTACTACACATGTAGTACACATTCCTCTGGGGTATTGATGGCAGCCAATATTTCAAGTAATATTAGTACACCAACACCATCTGTATTTAGCTATGCACAAAGCTGATCAAATGTACCAGTGTTTACAAACATTGCACTTTGGCCTGGGATGATATTCGACTGTGCAGGATCAAAGAAGACATTATATTCAATTTAGCTTTCAGCATAACTACCTGTTGAAGTTGCTTAGCCAGAAAGCAGAGCTGTGTAAATGGTCTAAAATGTGCCAGATCACCGGGATCCAAACTAGTATTCTTGAATACTGGCTTGACAAGTCATGTCATGTGACAGGATCCATAAAAGAGCACATGATGGGAAAGGAGAAGATCTAAATCTCCCTGAATCTAAGCAATGTGAAAGAAATGGGAATGAAGACCCATACCATGGCTCAACAGAAGGGATGTAAGAAGAACGGGGTTTCTGCAGTACAAAAAGCCATCTTCTGGAGATAGAGGAGAATCCAGTCAGTGTATGGAAGAGCTGATGAAGACAGATTTCGACTCCAGTATGTGGCTGCCTCACACAAGGACCAATGCAGAAAGAAGCTTCTGAGATTTTTTAGGCAGTGCCTGCAGTCTGTAAGGGAACACTGAGAAGCATATAAGATGCATTGAGAGTAAGACAGGCATTGAGAAGTTTGAGAAAATGTGTATAGCCTTAGATAGGGTCAGAGTAGTCTGAAAAATATGTCTATCATATTTGAAGGGCATTTACACATTTTAGAACATGCCTGGAGCCTAAGTGGGATTCTAAATAGGTTTGGAAGTTGCATAGAATCTGAAAAGTGTTTTGAAAAGTTTAAGATTTAAGATAGGACCTTGGTCCTGAGAGTGATCCTGGGAAGTCTGACAACGCAGCAAGCATTACAAACATAAGCCTTAAAGATGCCCAAAGCCAGATGGGTGTGTTGAGAGTTTTGAGGAAGCTCCTGGAGTCAGTTGGGGTCATTACGACCCAGGTGGTAAGTACACCAACTTTACCACCATGGTGTAAACTATGTTTACACCATGGTGGCTGGCGGATTTACCGCCCCATTCCAAGGTGAGTGGGGCGGTAAATCCCCATTTCCCATTTACCCTTCTCCATTCCCATTTTTGCCCCATAGGGCATAATGGGAGTGGGGAAGGCGCTAATTACGGCACCGTAAATTACGGTGCCTTAATTAGCACCAAGGCGGTTTAGCGCCATGGATTTTAACGCCTGCTAAAAGCAGCCGTTAAAATTGGAATCAGACGTTAAGGGTTAACAACGGCGTTAACCCTTAACGCTTGAGTTGTAATGAGGCCCAGTGAGAGCTCTGAGAAGCGGGGAGCATGAACGAGGCATTGAGATAGGTATTGAGACGTTTGAAAAGATTCTAGAGCCTGGCCGAACTGCTTTAAGAAATTAAGTGGAATTGCGAATTGTGCAAGACTTGAAAGGGTATTGATAGCCCAGTTACAGAAAAGCAAGTAGAGAAAGGAGTGAAACAGTGCACTCTATTGGAGACAGGGTAACACTGACAGCAAGGAGAAACAGCAATATTCAAGAAACTTTGGGCCTTATTATGACCCAGGCGGTAAGGGATTACCGGTACCGGTAAGGGCACCGGTACCGGTAATCTCTTACCGCCCTATTATGAGTTCCCTTTGCGGGTGCTCCCTTAAAGCCTGGTTTTACCAGGCGTTAAGGACGGGACCCGCAAAGGAACTTTGGTGCTAATAACGGTACCGCAATTTGCGGTACCGTTATTAGCGCCTTCCCCATTCCCATTGAGCCCTATGGGGGCTCAATGGGAATGGGGAAGGGCCCTGGTGAATGGGGAATTACCGCCCCTGCCAACCTTGGAATGGGGCGGTAATAGCTCCATTCACCAGGGCGGAGTCGGTAAGGATTTGGAGGCAGCCATGGTGCTAATAGCGCCATGGTTACCTCCAAACTCCTAATGAGGCTCAAAAATAACAAATAATTACTCTTTGAGACAACGTAATAATGTCCTTGTGTTAGTATTAAAACACTGCCAAAGTACATACAGTTCACAACAGTCAAGTGTAAAAGATGTCGTGATAAGAACAATGCCATATTTAGTGACTAATATGCAGACATAGGGCCTCATTACACGGATGGCGGTAAGGATTTACCGGTACCGGTAAAATACCGGTACCGGTAAATCCTTACCACCTTACTACGAGGTCCCTTTGCGGGTTGGGGGATTTAACGCCTGCTTTTTTCAGGCGTTAAAAACCAACCCGCAAAGGGACCCAGGGAGCTAATTACGGTACCGCAATTTGCGGTACCGTAATTAGCGCCTTCCCCATTCCCATTGAGCCCTATGGGGCAAAAATGGGAATGGGGAAGGGCAATGGTGGAAGGGGGAATTACTGCCCTGCCAACCTTGGAATGGGGCGGTAATTCCCCTTTCCGCCAAGGCGGTGCCGGTATTTTACCGGCATGAACCATGGCGCTAATAGCGCCATGGTTCTCCGCCATCTGTGTAATGAGGCCCATAGTTTACATTTCCATTAAAAATATTAAAAATACACGATTGTCTTTTCATGAACTTAACGGACATTCTAATGCATGGCTACTGCCAGCATGTAATCAAATACAATCTTTGCTGCCTGCATTTTTGTTAAGGTAATCAGTTTTGCAAGTTTCTTTTAAATTTAAATTCCCAGGGTGTATATGTACGATATGTGTTTCTATGTGTGTGCGTTGTTTTTGTTGGCGTGTGTCTTTGTTCGGTGGTGTTGATCAATTTGGGCGTGATTATCTGTATGTCTGTGGCATCTCATTTAATGGCAATTATAACCTCTAGAGTTCAGAAAGATACAACATTACGGAGAATATTGTATCCCCTTAGCTAGAAACCATGAGGAAATCACAACAGGAACCGGCTGTCCAACTGCAGCTCGATGGCTGCCCTCCAACATATCTGTACACGAGGCCATTACCAGCCAAGCCTCCATTGTCAGGGCAGCGGGATGCAAATGGTAGTTTGGATCATAGAACGATGACCTTTAAATGTCATTCTTGCGTAATCATTCTTAGTGGCCATTAAAACAAGAATTAAAAAGATACCATTTCGAGTTAATTAGCTCCATCCTCATGCCCAATATCCTTTTTTAAATCTAATATTCAAAGTGTCGACCCATAGGGCCTGATTTACAAAAGTGTTTTAAAATGGCGCAATCCCATCGAGAAACGCTTTGTCAATCAGGCTCAAAGGGTCTTACTGAGCAGGCCACATTATGACTATTAGCGCAAACAAATGCAGGGTTGTTTGTATTAAACTTCATCTTCCAACCTTGTCCTTTCCGAAAACAATAAATTGAAAACCTTACATTTTAGTTATCTGCAAACATATTTTCCAAACTCTGGTTACTTATTCACAAACTCGCTGAACCTTCCAGAAGTTGGGGTTCAGAAATGTGATCATTACAGTAGCAGCAATGTGGCAAAATAGTGGCGTGGTAGGTGCAAAAGAGTTCCTATTGGTTTGCTTGAGACTGAGGTAGTCGGAGTGCTCGAGAACCCCGGATAGATGCAGAGTGTATGTAGTGGGAAGCAAGACTGAAGGAAGCTGGAGGCCTGCAGCGGACTTCAGAAAGGGAACCGGCATGACCAGGCAAAGCTGCAGAGTGAGGCCTAAGCTGCGAGAGACGCATCGGTGGTGGGAGCAAAGCCATGGAGAGATACTGTGGAGACAGAACGAGGTGCCGCATGAGAAATAGAGCTTGTGCTGGCCGTTAGGCCTCGCTGAAAAGCCGTAAGCATTGACCAGTGAGTCAACCTAGGCACGGAGACACCAGGATGGTGGACGAGCATGTCAGACTTGTGAGAACTTTAATGAATGCTGATCTAAACCATTAAGATTGTTTATGTACACTTGTAACTACGCCGTGATACGCATGGGTTTGGGCGTATAACCAAATGCAATAAAAAGAGCAAATAAATAAATAAATTAATAAATAAGCAGGCACTTTTGAATAGCAATCCATATGAAAACAAGTATTGTTGAATAAAGATCTGAATGAAAGCAATTTTGTGGAATCTCACAATATAAAAGAACTGAGTAACTTGAAAGAACTAGCATTGGCAACAGCTATTAGAATATGTGAATGTGCAGCTAGTGAATAGTGGCAGAATAAGCAATGGTAAAGCATCATGAGGATGTGAAAGGAGAATAAACCAAGCACCACTATAGAGCTGAAACAATTCCAACGTGCATATGAAGAAGTGACAAGAAAGGTGTGTCGGTTGTGTGGCCTGTAATGGGTTGGCCATGTGGTCCAACAACTGCACCTTGACCGAGGACACCCACCTATGGAAAAGCCATTTAAAATCCCTGCTAAGAAGCTTGTGAATGACTCTAAAGGAAATTGTGTGTGAACTGAAATTAAGGAACTGAACTTTTTTGAAATTGATGAAAGGCAACCAAACCAGAAGAGCTGGGAAGTATCCCAAGGAATTGTGTTTTTGGGGGGGAACAGTTGAAAGACTTGAAAGCTTGAGGAAGGGAACGTCTTTGCATTGTGAACAATTTAGAACCTTGAGGAAGGGAACCCCTTTACAAGCCAAGAGCTGGAAGTAGCTCTGAAATGTTATTTGAACACTTTTTATTTTGATGCTGACATCCCTACACATTGTATACAAATAAATGTGAGGGCAAATATGAGTTTTGGACACAGGCAGACATTTACTTTGTAATTCCTGCCATAGACTATACTTGGTTTTCTTTAGGTAGGAAAAGCCACCACATTCCTACCAAATTTCTGCGGAATTAATGCTGTGGTAATTCCGCTTGAAAATATCTACCATGGAGTCCTATGCACTCCAATTAAATGTGACTAACACAACCACAACCTCTTGTAATCCAACGGTAAATCACCCTATCAAGTGGTGGTAACGGTATTACAGTTCAGTGGTGTCTCTGCAGATTGAACCCATTGTCCCTGTACACTCTTTGCTCCAAAGCTCTACAGTACTCCATCCCTCTCTCCATCTGTGTATGGTCGGTGTGGTTTGGCTGCCCCAACTGGATGCAATATTCCATTTGCCATTCATCAAGGCCAATTTAATAAGGCATTTTTCGATGCAAATGATTCTGTAGCCCCCTAAACACATGGGAGTCCTAACCTTGGACAGTCAGGTACTAGGGATCTCAGGGCTCTGGAGATGGAGTCCCTAATCGACCGCCAGAAGGGCAGAATGGACTTGCAATCCCATACCGTGTGCATAATGGTAGCCATCGCATTTCTGCACCTCAGGTATAAGGGGGCAATTGCCCTTCCCATGCGGTGTAATCGGTCTGTGGTATAATATGTTTGATCAAGGGTATTTGATTATACCAGACGTAGTGTGCAGGAGATATTTGCTTCCCTGGCCGAAATTAGGGCCTCTACCCTGTCGTCCTCCTCCAGTACCCCTAAACCTGCTTCCCATTTCTCTTTCAATCTGCATTGTAGTTTGAAGGAGAAATTGGTCGTAACCTCATAAATCATTTTGATTGCCTTTCCTGTAATTTTCCCTTCCAGGAGGTTAGCCTCGATGGGAGAAGATGTGTGGGCTCCCTGTGCTCTTGTTCCAAAGTGTGCTGTAGCCTCACATAAGTATATCTGTCTCTTTCAGTTAGACCATAGGTCTCTACCAGGTGTTGAAACTGAGCTATCTGGTTTTAAACTAGGACATGTTGCAATTTCCTAATCCCACGCCTATACCATCTACTCTAATGTCCCATTTGTACACCTCTGATACAACCACATTTATCGACAATGGCACCTCTAGTGTTACCGTTCACTCCAATCCCATTGCCTTGAGTTATGCCCTGCGTATGTCCAGGGTGCAGAGTCCTGGCTGTGGCATCTGGTGTCTGTTAGGCTGATCGTAGAAAACCTGTAGTGGAGGGTGGTTCTCATTTCTTCCCTCTCCAATCTAACATGTATCAGCTCCTGATCCCCAAATATCAATTTTTTTGCTGCCATAAGATCAGAGGCCCAATAATATCTCCTAATGTCAGGGAATCCCAACCCAACCTCCCAAACCGACCTGGACCACCCTGGTCAGCGTACTAAGTGCAATTCTCAGAGTTGATCTTCCCCATATAATTTCCCTTTGCAGATTTTCTATGGTGTGGAACACCCCTCCAGCATTCTGAAGGACATAGATAAGTCTAGGTAGCAACATCATTTTGAATTGGTTTGCCCTGCCCATTAAGGAAACCGGGAGGGTCGCCCAATGCCTGGCGTTGACTTGCAGTTTCTCGATCACTGGGTCCAGATTGTTCCTCAGGAAGGTGGATACTTCCAGACTCATACATATTCCCAGGTACTTGATTGAGTCCTTGAGTCCTTCGCTATTATAATGATAATGATAATGATGTGTTATTTATATAGCGCCTTAATCCAAAGCGTTTGGGGGCAATTATCTGGTATGGTGTCCACCCGTTACTGGCATCAGTCCGGACTTGTCAACCACCACTTTTGGACATTTAGAGACCAATATGTAACTGCGCTTAAAATATTTGACAAATTTAAAAGAAATTTTGCAGCATGCATTCAACAGTATAACCTACCTCAAGGCCGACAATCAGTAAGGTGTTAAAACAGATATATTTTTTAATAACTCATGTATTTGCAGCAAGGCAAGAGTCTGCAAATAATAAAAAAGCAAAAGACAGTAATTGCAATCAGTAAGCTTTGCAAACACACTCCCATACATAGGCAGACCTTGCAAAGTAGACTTTTTGTATGCCCTTATCATCAGCATTTCACATGGGAATCCCCCATGATTTTATATGTCATCATCACTTAACATCGACAGACACATCTGCCTTAGAACTGCCTTCTTTTAAAGTGGCATGGTCAAAAATTGCTTTCAGGTTTAAAGTGATGTGCAAAACCATGGTGCAAAACCTCATTTAAAACTTCATTGGGGATTATTTTCCTGGTGAAAGACTTTAAAAGTCATGCGCAAAATGCATGATGTGTACCCTCTTTTCGTTGTCATTCATTGGAATGGTGGGGAGGGGAAAAGAACAGCATTTCCATTTCTGAAACCACATTCTCTCTGCTTACAAATGAGTAATCATTTATGCCATAGTGCCAGTTTCATACTGGCACAGATCCTGTGGATTCCTACGTAATCGACGTGCTTCCTGCCTTGCATATTTTGCTACAGGCAGTTACTCAATTTGCATCATAAAAATAGAATGTTGCTTATTTTGTATACCTTTGTTTTGTACTTTGTAGAGCAAGTGACTAAGGTTGCATGGAGAGGTTCTGTTTGCACCTACTTCCAAATGAAACAAGTCCCCTATTTGTGATTTAGACTATGGAGTGAAATTACAGAAATTACATCATTTGTATATTAAGCAAAGACAAGTAAGCAAAATGTTTCCAATTCCCGAGTAGAAGTACCGTTCATTCCGGGCCGCCACACTAGGATGTCTGCAGCGGGTCCCACTCTGGACGCCTGGACAGACTAAGATGCTAGCAGCCCAGGATGCAAACAATGGGCCCGTTGTTAGCATCCTCCCCATTCCCATTGAGCCCTATGTGGCCTCAAATAGGAATGGGGATGTACCGGTTCTGGTTCCCGAAAATGGGAATTACCTGGCCCGCTGGCATTGGCCCAGTTTGGGGGTAGCCATGCCGCTAAAAACGGCATGGCTACCTCCAAACTCCTAATGAGGCCCATTATAGTTAAGTTGCACTAATAAAAACCTATGAAATTCGGTGAAAAAACTTGGTTAAAGGGACAATATGGTTACAAGTAAAACCGAAACCCCCCAGAAATTTGCCAGTTATAGTAATCTAAGCAGCCATAACTCACGCCACCACCGTGCATTGTGAACACTAACTCCGAGGATATCAAATATGACGTCCTTCCTCTATTGTCCCTTCTCTCCACCACCGCTCTTTCCACATGCAGTGTTCCCCAGGGCTCTATCCTCTCACCATGGCTCTTCAGTGTTAGGTGGACGACACACAGCTCTCTTTCAGGCTCCCTCAGCCTCCTCTGCCTCCTCGCTCATTCCTGACAGTCTATCCACTATTCAGAGATGGTGCACATTCAACGATATCTCCCTTAATGCAAGTAAGACAGAGATTCCTATCACTGGGACCCTGGCTCCCGCTTTCTCTCACTCTCTGGCCACCCTACTGTAAGAAAAAAAAAAAACTGTGGTGTCATCTTCAACTCCTCTCTCTCCTCATCTGCTCACATCACAGACCTTGCCAAGAAGACCGAGTTCCAGCTGCACCTCACCAGGTGTAGTCTACCTTTCCCCACCATACCCCAGAAACTCACTGGCTCCAGAGCTCTGGTTCCCTCCAGGCTGGACTATCACAACAGCCTCTTTCTCAATCTTCACAATTCTACTCTTCGCCCTCTTCAAGTAATCCAGAACAGGACTGCAAGAAGTTTCCTTAGCCTCAAGATCTCTCTCCTCTGCGGGTGCCTCCCTTTCAAATGGTCTCCCTGCCCCTCTCAGACTTGATCCAGACCCCCTGACGTTCCAGAAGCTGCTCAAGACCTTCTGTTTCTCCTCTTCCTTATTTCTCCATCTACCCTGCTAATCTATCTGTCTGCTCACCCTGACTGGTGGCGTGGTTGCCCTCAGAGCTCCTCGTGGTACCATGCCCCCCCTCACCCTGCACTGCCTCTAGGCCTATTCAGCACTATCGGTCTGGGACTGCACCTGTAATCTCTTACCGCCCAATTCCGAGGTCCCTTAGCGGGAACTGTAAATGATGTGTGGTCTGACCACATGTCCTTTACGGGTCCCGCTAAGGGACCAGGGCGCTAATAACGGGCCTGCTATTCGCGGGTCCATTATTAGCGCCTTACCCATTCCCATTGAGCCCTATGGGGGCTCAAAAGAGAATGGGGAATGGTTGGTTGAATGGGGATTTACCGGGTCCGCACAGGTCGGAATGTCCCGGTAAGTCCCCATTCAACCAGATCAGTGCCAGACCCGGTATTGGAGGCAGCCATGGCGCAAATAGTGCCATGGCTACCACCAATCTCGGAATGAGGGCCTATGTCAGTAACAGTGACATTAAATCACTTGCATGAAGCTCTTCAACTTTCATCCATGTGATTTAAATTGACCATTACTGGAATAGATAGGTTGTCCTATCTATGATAGTAATGGTCATTTTAAATCACAAACATAAAGCTGCTTCCACAACCTATCCAAGCCAGTAACAGTCACTTTAAACCACATACATGAAGGCTGAAGCACGTCATGCATGTAATGTAAAATGACCATTACTATCATAGATACATTTGGCCTCATGCACGCAATTTACACTGACCATTACTGGCAAAGATAGGCTGTGGCTGCAGCCTCATAAACATGCTATAAAGTGCTCCTTTGCAGTGTACTGCTAATTACATGACATTTACAAGCTTTTTCATGGGTTACCACATGTAAATAGTATTGTATTTTACATCATTTTTGTCAAATTGTGTGCTGTAAAATGTGTGCTGTAAAATGCATAATTTCCGCAAAATGATTTGAAAACATTTTTAGCGGTGAAACCCCCACAAACTGCCCTTAATTGTTGTGGTCTCTTGCTATGCTCAGTCACTCGTGGTCATTTGAGGAAATGTTTAGGACCCTCCACTGAAAACATTCGGCACCCATGAGGGAGTGAGAGCATGAGGACTCACCCATGAATTATTTAGAATCTTGGTGACCCCCCCGCCCCCCAACCCGAAAGCTGCCTCCGACACTGGGCAGGGTATGAATTTAGATACA
Source organism: Ambystoma mexicanum (assembly GCF_040938575.1). Taxonomy (NCBI): domain Eukaryota; kingdom Metazoa; phylum Chordata; class Amphibia; order Caudata; family Ambystomatidae; genus Ambystoma; species Ambystoma mexicanum. The sequence continues at coordinate 834,857,012 of NC_090935.1, read as the reverse complement.
TTTGAAGGGCCATTTTATGCCATCAAAATAGAGGATTGTGGCCCACCAACTGCCACAACTCAAAAGAACAGATCTGACCCTGAGATGCATGCCTCAATGGACACACACCAAACAACTGACTTCATGCCCACACATCGACTGGGTGGAGTAACATAACAGGTGTATTTGTAGAGCGCACGTTAACCCTCAGAAGATCATCTTGGCAGTTAACAGATGTTTATTGTTACTCAACTTAATGGTACTCATTTAATCGACCTCACAAGATTGAAGGGCTGGGTGGGCATGCTGGGATTTGAACCTGTGATCTTGAGGTCCAACACTAGCACCTGTAGTGGATGCATTAGTGCACTGAGCCACACACCCGGCCCGGTGGGCCAAATGCCACAACATGGGCTCTCCATATGTACCCAGCTGAACCCATTCATGCGATGTTGGGAGAAGGATTGAGGGGCATCTAAAGTGAAATTGCTGCTTTCAGGCAGGTCATAGCAGCTGAAACCTTGGAAACCAGAACTGCCCTGTGGCAAGGATCAGGGGGAGGAAGGTGCAGCGCTCAACTGCCCAAAAGAAGGAATAGTTCATGCAGAAAATGCACTCTAAGCACATTGCTGCTGCCAGACACAGCACGGCCCCTCTTGAAGCTATGTGGCAACAAAGATTAATTAGTCAAGTCACACTTTGACATGCAGGGTTGTTTAATCCAGTAAAATTCCACCCAGGCAGGTATAACAGTGTTAGCTCATGATGTCAGAGATGGTGACTATGGGGAAGGAGTCTACAATGTTTTGCTGTGGCACTAGTTTACATGTCTGATTTCAATGAAGCATGCTCCAAGAGAAAGGGGATGTTGTGTGTTAATGTCCTAGTTTAGAGATGGCACCCACCAACAATATAAATCATGGATCTGTGTCTTAGTTGGTTCTCATGCTAAGGTGATTAACAATGTGTGTTGAAATGCGTACATAGCAAATGATGATCGCACATGGCTGCCACTGGTGAAGTGGTTTAATTCATGCAGGGATCTAGGTGTGGTGTACCTTCTTAGAACAATATGTTTACCACCAATGCTAAAGGCAGTAAAGGCAATTGATTAAATGTTTTTGCACAGTCCCTCAAAGGACAGTGGCATGTCTTATACATGCACCGGCAATGGCTTGATCAAGTTCTCATCATACATGCAAAGTGTATACTCTCACATGGCCTATGCAGTAAACTTTCCTGATTATGTGAAATATCTTGCAGTGATGTCATCACTCATGCCTGCTAACACATTCCTCAGTCCATCTATTGTAGAGTATGGATTGGGCAGCAGTGAACATAGACAATGACAGAGCTCAATTTATAGACTACACCTGAGAGCAATGTTATTTAGTACACAACATGCAACAATGATGTTGCACATTGCCAGAGGGTCAACATAGTCGTTCACAATACCATTTGTATGCTCCCTGGGATTCCTGCGGCAGATGTGGGCAATGTTGAATGTTTGCTGGGATCTGTACATACCTAAAAAGTGTGCGTAGGCTCCACCTTTTGGGTAACCATTCTTACTGACCATGATAGAAGACTCATGCAATGTGTTCAACCATGTCTTGCAGAGGTGTGAGTGAGGTAAGGTGTCATGAATTACCAATCAAACATGTTTCTCCGTGATGTCAAAAATATGTCCTCCCACTTATTAAGAACCAACACTGGACCCTGACGATCTCAGCAACGACCGCCCCCATAACCCATCTTTCCTTTCTAGGTAAGATCCTTGAGAAAGCATTAGCCACACAACTCTTCCAACAGATCGAAGCCAATAACCTCCTTCAGTTCTATCAATCTAACTTCATACCCAGAGGCAGCACAGAAACGGCTACCATCAAAGTGATCGACAATGCACTTAAAATCCTCGATGAAGGCCATCCTTTCCTCCTAGTTCTCTTGACCTCTCGGCAGCATTTGACACAGTAGACCACCATGAACTCACTAACAATCTACACCACCACACAGGGATCAGCAAGATGATTCTCAAGTGGTTCATATCCTACCTTTGTGAACCAGGAACAGTTTGTACAAATGTATTCTCCAGATCACCAACTCTACCCATCACCTGTGGAGTCCCGGAAGAATCCATCCTCTTCTCTGTGATCTTCAATCTTTACATGGAACCGTTCAGAACCCTCCTCTCTCCACACAACATCCACATTCACCATTAGGCAGATGACACGCAGATCTACCTCAAGATATCCTCCATCAAAGATATCTACAGGCTCAAGGCCTACCTCACATTGATCCATTCCTGGATGTCCAGTGCTTACCGGAAGCTCTTCCTCTCCAACACTGAATTCGTACTGCTGACCAACAACACCAAAAACCCTAACATCCAGATCAGGCTCACTGATATGAACCTCAAGGGATTCACACCCACGCTGGGCTCCTGTGCCAAGTCTCTTGGGTCCAGCATCGACAGACACCTCACTTCCAAACAGCACATAGCAAGGAAATCACATACAGCTTGGTATCAACCTTTTCTCCTGCAGAAAATCAAGCCACTTATTCCAGAAAAACAACTTCAGATCTGCTGTCCAAGCCTTGGTTCACTTTTTTATAGAATGCATGCATTATGCCTTCACCGCTACGTACATCATGGGGCCTAGGTAGGTACTGCCTGTTAGATGCAGAGATGAAGGGATCAGGCTGTGAATATGGTGTAGTTCTCATGAAAGTGATATCCCCGTTTTGATTCCACTGGTCCTCAGAAAGGAGTCAATTGCAAAGAAATGTAAGGAGGCAAATAGATTCACTAATTTGGGAATGGCATGTTCTCGAAAGGTAGGTGCAGAATGATTATGCATCCTCGACATGTAATCATAATCAGTATTACATGCAGGGGAAAGTGGTACTTAAATATGACCTCATCAACTACCAGTGGAAAATTCGACACTCTTCTTCTATCTACTCTTTTCCTACTCCTACTCCTCCTCATAACTCGAAACAGCAACGTAATGCCCACTGGATTAGTCATTTTGTAGATGTGCACTTTAAGGAATGTGACTGTCTTTTATACTGTGTTGCATGTTTTGATTGGTGGGAGCTAAGTGACTTATTCTGGTTGGAAACTCACGTGCTCATTTTCCTGGAACACTTGCTCCAATATGTGATTGGAGGAAATGTTGATGGATATATTTGGAAGGACATTCAGGGTTTACTGTTCCACCCACACACATTTTAAAAGGTGCCATGTCTTCCTGGTGTTGTTGCAAATTAATGAATGTCTGCATTTTCTGTTCCTCAAACGCGGGTGGTTCACTTTATTGTAGTAATATGCTCTATTTAAAGCATGCAGTTAGAGTTATCAGAACAGTAACAACTCTTTGATGTCAGGGTTCTTAACATTCTTTCAGTCTTATACGTGTGAAAGCATTTACAATTGGTCTCTTGCATACTGACAAAATCTGACCTTTCTGGGGAATGGTGGGACCAATTTCCCAGACCTGAATTTTCAGGCAAAGACATATCTTTAAGGTTTTGGGGAAATAATGTGTCTCAGAGGGGAGAGTGAGCCTGATGAATCCTGCTCCATTCACCTTCTTGGAGGCATATCATATTGAACACATCGAGTCTGTCCCCGATGGCTTGGCCCCTCCTATAAAAAGGATTAAGAGTTAATCCAACTCACTAAACATCCCATTATCTCTAGCTTCCCCTTCTAATTGCTGGGGGGAATCAACTTAGTCCACATTACCTTGGTCGTTCCCTCCTCTGTGCTCTACCTGAAGGTTATAAAGCTGCAACTGGAGGAATCCTTGCATTGTTTTAGCATTGGTATATTTGTGTTCAGTGAGCCATGCCAGTAAAAGGTCTTCGTGGAATTATTCTGTTAGGCAACTATGGGAAAAGAGAAGGGATGTCTGGCAGCCTTTGCCAGAGCAACTGCTGTACAGCTGACAGCAAAGGTGCTACCTTCTTCCAAACTGCAGTCTCCCTGTGTATTGAGTATGTGGATAAAAGCATACCTGCTTCCTCCCAGTAAACTCCCATCCATTTTTAAAGTTCTGGGCTGGTGATTTATTTTCTAAACTAGCCTAGGATTGGTCCTTCCCTTGTGTGACATGGTTTACGTTTCGCGATTGTTTTTTCCCCCGCATGAATGGTCTAAATAGTACGTCTCTTTTCTCATTGGTCAGGTCTGAATTGGGTTAAACATTGCTTAACTATCAACTCAAAGCCGATATATTTGAGCTCGGCCATTAGCTGCATTATGCAACTATGTGCTAATTTGGCAAATTCCACCTTCAAAGAAATTATCCAAAACATGACATGGCAGTGTGCCTTTACACTAACTGGCTTAATAACACATGTAGCCTCAAGACACAATTAGCCTTCACCGAAGTATGAAACCGCTCACCCCCTCAGCAGAGAATGCACTATTGAGCAGCATGTGTGAATTCAACATGCAGAGCCAGCGCTGTAGCCCCTTTCGTAATATGAACGTGTGCCCTCTTGTAAAATGTACTGCTTGTGCAGTCAGTGCTCATTTGTATAATGAGGACCCACCCACCAGGTGAGTAGCTCACAAACTCAAAACTCGCCTCTGACACGGGACAAGCCTGCACGTTGCAAAATCAAATCCCCACATTAACAACTCAGGCCCTTTTCCTTTAAAAGCTATTTAAAGGGCCATGGTGCTGACAGAAGAACTGCACACACATCAGGAATAATAGTATTAGTAGTGTATAATCATTAATACATATTATACATGCACGTATTAGAAAATATGTTAAATATATATATATATATATATATAATTATTGAAACCTATTGTACATATAATAATAATAATAATAAGAAGAAGAAGAAGAAGAAGAAGAAGAAGAATACAAAATAATAGTTATAATGTGAATAGTTATAATAATAATGTGTCCTAATAGCATTGACAGATGTGGAAATGGGTGATGGCCACATTTGAATTAATACATGAAGGCATACACATTCTAGGAGAGGAAGCATATTAATATTATATTAAGAAACTTGTTCAAATGGGTCTCGTTTTATAATGCGCTGCCGTTTGCCCATATTACACAGATATAAACGAAAGCACTTTATTCGTATTACATGTTTCCAATTGAATTGTTGTGTGCCGTGTTATATTTGTGTTGATAGATGTTTCTGAAGGGCTTGTAGTGGTAAAGCTGGTGCTGGCCTTTGAAAACTCTCCTTGAAAGGTGAGCAGTAGCAGATAACCCTTTCAACAATTCAAGCAGATTTTCATTCAGAAAGGCTTCAGTCCCACTTCACAGGCATCGCACTCCACACACAGCCCAGGAAAGAATGTAGAAGGCATTTTATGAAACTGAAGAGACAAGGAAAGGTTGAGAAAAGGTCAGTGGAAAGAAAGTGAATGGCGAAGATGTGACGGAAAATGGGAGACAGTGTTATGAATGTAATTGGCAATCTAATATTAGGGGAAAACACACACAGGAAAACCTTTGTGTCGTTGAAAAACAACGATATCAAGCCGCTCATAACAGGCAACTTTGATATCAATAAATGAAAATATAGCATTGGCTGATGAAGAGAAAGTTAAATATTAGTATTAATAATAATAATAATAATAATAATAATAATAATAATAATAATAATAATAATAATAATAATAATAATAATAATAATAAAAATATGCTGAATGTATATGTTTTAAAGAATGTGCTATAGGTCATGATCATTAGTAATTTCTTTAGCATTTGAAGACATCTAAGTGCTTTTATATTTTGTTTAAACATTTTATTTAGCTAAGAAACATCATATTGCAAGTATAATACAAGGTAACGACAATGAAGTAAACAGGTAACAAAGTGCACATCACCGAACATAAACTAAACAAAGGAAATTTAGGTCAGCCAATCAATAATTAGAGTGTGCATATGTAGAGCTGCTGATTAGTGAATCCAACCAATTACATATTTTGGAATTAGACAACTATTCCGGTATATGCAAAATTAATCAGTGAATTAGAACCGTCCATATTTCTGAATACTGGAAACAAAGGAGGACAGAATGGCACGTACAGAAAACAACATTTTCCGCTTGGATAAACTTAATCAAGAGATAGATTAATGGTCGAGAATGTAGTGGTATGATTAACTGGTAAAAGATAAGGGGGTAGAGAACATATGACAACAGTAATATTCATTTAAATGATAAAGTAACTCGAAACTGAGTTATAATGATCTGTTTTTGGTAATAAACTGAAAATAATTTTCTGGAAATCGGTAGCTTATACTCATTACGTTTTGAAAGTCATTGCTCTACGGTGATTGGCTGAACTTTCCACACTGCTCCCCTTTTTGACGTTTATGATTGTGCTGCCCTTACCTTTCAATGTGGCCATTAAATAGGTCACCAGAATCCAATATCACCAAGAGTATACACCAGTATACACCAATCACACCCTACCCATAGGAACATAGATGGGAATACCAGATGCTGTGTGACATGGTGATTGGATGAGCAAAGCCTAGTTCTTGTTATCTTAAGCAGCCCTTGGCAAGTCTCTGCGAAGGTTGAAAGACAACTAGGACCTACCCTTTTTAGACTGGTCAGACTCCAAGGAACAAGAGACAGGAATCCAGCTTGCCTCACACCTCAGGTTATCCTGTGTGACAAAATGACTACTCCCCCACAGGAAAACAAGCATTATTAGTGTTTAAACCACCTACCCTGCCCTTGTACTTTTACAAAACAACAGTGTTCTCAATCATAAAGATGGAAATAAGCACTGACAAGAGATATACCGCCTTTGCCTCCTTATGTGGTAACGTGGGTTGAGGTCAGGCTACACTCATAGGAGGGGTGTAAATGTGATAACAGTATCACCCCCAACAGAAAATGTACACGAGTCCAAAATAAAGGAATGTCCTATTAAGGTTCTACAGAAATATATATATACTTTAGCTAAGCACACCATATTCAGTAACTGTAGTATAATAACACAAACCCAACCCTGTGATGATAACACAGAATATGCAGAAAGTTAAAAGAAACACGCGTGCTGGGTAATGTAGCTGGGATAAAACATAAGCAAATCACGAAGATGTCACCAAACGGATACATCTAGGTTGAGAAAAGGTTGGATTGGGTGGTTTAGCAGTCTTTACAGTCCAGAAAATGGACCAAAGGGCCTGCGGCCTTGCAGTAGTACATTCCTCAGTTTGTGGATGTTTGACTGTGTTGTACTAGGCGTGTTAATATTGTTGAAGTCCACTGCAGCATTCAAAGCATATAGAGTTTGATGGGGCAACCAGGGTTGGTTGGACATTCAAGCTGGTGTTGATGACAAACATGCTGGTGGTTTGATGCACAGTTCAAGGACTTCCTTCGCAATGATTTTCTTATTCAAGCTGGAGGAAGTGGCATGATCAGCTTGTGCAGTGCAGAGTTGTACTGGTTCGAGGAGTAGCAACATCAGTCTGAGATGTTTGAAGAAGTGCCTAATGCAGCACTCTGGATCATAGTGGTTTGAAGGCATTTGAGCATGGTTGATAGGTTAGAATGCAGGAAACCAGCTACATTTCTTCTGGTACTTTGAGTCCAAATCCAGGGGATTAAGAACAAGATTGGTCCTTGTTCTCTTCACTCCCAGGTCAGGGGAGGCTGGCTAGCACCTGCATCAGTCCTTCACCTCCAGCGAGGAGCCTGGGTGCCAGTACAGCTAGCAGAGAGAAGCAGGTCTTACTCCAGCAGTGGTACACCTCTAATGTTCCCTGGGGATGGTGATGGAGTAGATTTTGCCTCTGCCTTGGAGCATTTGCCTATACCTCAAAACTGGTCAACTCTGGAAAGGACTGTTTTCCCAGCAGGGTCCAGCTGCAGCATTATTGAGGTCTTGAAGGCCCAAAATGCATCAACGAAACACTAGGAGACCTCTTCCTTATAAATGCAAAATGCCACCCAGGTTTTGTCAAAAGCTGACCTGCTTTAAGGGGTCCAATCCCTGTCATGGTAAAAAGTAACTTTTGCTTTTTGGCTCCAAACCCAACACCCTTTGCTTGTGCAGGAAGTGTAGGAGATAGTGGATAATCCTTCCACCCTTATATTCTGTGTGTTTGATTGCCCAAACACATCCACTTCTGTAAATCTGCACTTCAAAGGCCTTTTGTTATGCAACACTGTGGTTTTAGGTTGGCACTTTTGACCGAGAGTGCCCTTTGAAGACAGTTCCCAGGAACGCTACTGCTGGGAGCTGCTCTGCTGATAGAGGTATTGCCCTACCTCACAAGAGATTGAAAAAGAGGAACAGTCATTCTGCCCATTCGTTTGCTGGTGAACACAGCCAGGCAGTCTGATGAGAATACACACAACCCTTCCCAGACTGATCCCAGCTCACAGTATTACATATGCATGTTACAGATTAGATGTGGCTTTAAATAATGATGTGAACTACGAGCCACAGGCGATAATTTTGACAAGCATTAATGTTTTGGTTCAGCACTGCAGATTTATATGAACCTCTGTCTCCAGTGTCTCTGCCATTGCTGCAAATTTCAAACATGGCACCTTAGACTTCTAAACCTGCTCTGAGCCACTGGCGAACATGAGCTGCAGTTAAGTCTCGGGAGGATAGGTCAGCGGCAACGTGCTCGCCTTGGAAGCAAGACGACATGGAGCCACACAGGTTCGATCCCCGGGTCCGCGCTTAGAAACCTCTGGGTATTAAGCGCGTTATAAATAACCTATCATATCATATCAAGTAGAATGTTGCATTATGGCACAGGTGTAGACTAAACTTTTGGCATGGTGTTTAATGAAAGCGGGCAGTTGTGGCAGCAGTTTCTGCAGGATCCCACAGGAACACAGAGAGGTCGGTCAGGAGAGGATACTGATGCTGACAATGGACTTATAGTGTCTATCTACACCAGCATCAGCAGAGTGGCGGCAGGCAGCAGTGAGGCAAGTTCCTGCAGGAGCCCCCATTAGAGCAGAAAACAAAGAGGGCTGTCCGGAGAGGAGAGGACATTGATGCTGCCACTGATGCTGGTCTTATGACATCTATCTCCATGAATATCATCAGACCGGCCACACGCAGTGTTGTTGCAGTTCCTGCAGTTTCTCAGTGAGCCCCAGAGAGGCTGCATTGTCTTTTTTTTGTTAAATATTCAACCAATATTAGCACCCAAAGATAGGACCCCGTCCATCGTATACGGTTGTAAATATTTAGTCCATTGTATATTGCTGTGAATACTCTGTAATTGTGAATACTCTGTAATTTATTTCATGTAATGTAATGTTTTGAATTTTACTAATTCCTAAGCTGTCTTAGAACCACGCCGTGACACCCGAGGGTCTGGGCGTGTAACAAATATATAAAATAAATAAATAAAATAAGTACCTCACTGCTGCAAATTAACAAGGGGGGTCCTGGGAGTCCCTCTGCCAGACATTAGTCCTGGTTACGAGAGACTTACCCAGAGTCTTTAGCTCACTATCTTTCACAGAGAAGAAATATCCCAAACATATCAGTCCTTGTCCTGCCCTGGGTCAGTCCAGCACCGAAATGCTTGGCAATTCTCCTCTGAACAAGAGTACCAACAGAACCCCCAGACACGTGTTTTGGTCTGGTTGGACCTCATCAGTAGGGTGGATCTGTGTCTCTTGCCTCTCTAAGAATAGTGAGCAAGGGGTCCACGTCTGGATTCCCCTAGTAATTTAGGGTGAGACCCAAAGTTACTTGAATATGCAAATTAACAAGGGCGGTCCTGGGAGTCCCTCTGCCAGACATTAGGCCTGGTTACGAGAGACTTACCCAGAGTCTTTAGCTCACTATCTTTCACAGAGAAGAAATATCCCAAACATATCAGTCCTTGTCCTGCCCTGGGGCAGTCCAGCACCGAAATGCTAGGCAATTCTCCTCTGAACCAGAGTACCAACAGAAACCCCAGACACGTGTTTTCGGTCTGGTTGGACCTCATCAGTAGGATGGACCTGTGCCTCTCTAAGAATAGTGAGCAAGGGGTTCACGTCTGGATTCTCCTAGTAACTTAGGGTGAAACCCAAAGTTACTTGAATATGCAAATTAACAAGGGTGCAGACATTGGTTCTGATATGGATCATCTGCTGTTCTATTTTGTGCACCGCCTGCATGGCATCACATTTATGGCTAGTTGGACTTGGCTGAGCTGCCCTGAAGCTTGTACCTGTTCAGGAACTCTTTTAGAAAGCAGGAAACACTTGGTGGCAAGTGTTTGCCACAGTATGTATTGCTCAAATGGATTTTACTAACTATACTTTTCATACTAATTATTTTTAGATTATTCATTTGTAACTTTGTATTTTATTGTCATTTGCACATTAGCTCCTGATTTGAATGCTTAACCAGCTAAGGCCATGCTTATTGACTGTGGATTGATTATTGCTGAACAATGAACCACTTCTCTGAATTGGATGCCCATGGTCAGAACTATTTAGTGTATTTACAGAACCTAGTCAATAACCTGGGGAAAGCAGGAGTTATTAAGGAACTTCAGTGGTTGGCACCTGATGTCTTTTTAGTTGAAGTTATGCTCATTGTTTTACATTGTTTGCCTGTGCTCATGCTCACATGTGTCTTGCACACTGCTTTGGTTTGCATGCTATCCTGTCTGGACAGTTGGTCCAGAGAGGGCATGGGAGGAATTGGAATCTTGCTGCCCCTCGAGCCAGTGAGACATTTTCCTGGCCCTTTTTTCTGTTGAAGTAAAGGTAATTCTATCCTTTCCATATGCCACATTCATTTGTTTTTGTTTTTTTAGCTTTAAAACTCATTATTGAGTAGGGGAAGGCAGTCTCAGTGCCAAATGGAATGGGAGTGAAGAAAGCCAAGGAAGACCACCAATCCACTGGAGAGATATCGCAAACATTATCATTGGAAGCGTATTGAAAGAAGGATTGGGGCAAATGATAGAAGAATTATGCAGACTGAGAGAGCGTTGTAGAAAAAACTTCTGGTTTTAATTAAAAAAGAGGTTATTGATTCTGCTTATGGAGGTAAAGATGGCAAGCACGACTTTATGGCTCAAGGTCAATCAACGTGGTAGAGATCTTCACTGAATTAATCAAAAAAAGGTCACATGTTCCCAACCCTGTGCGTTGGAGACCACTTCATAAAATGGTGAGATTAACCTTTTCTTTCACCTTGAATACCCTGGTAACATAGAAGACTATTGTCGATGTTTTGGATGTTGACTTAAAAACATTCTTGAGTACATTTCTTGCTCACCTGAAAGAGGTGGTTCAGAAAAAGCTCCTTCCTGATACAGATAAAAATACAATCCATTACAGATTGTATTAAATGTTTTAAACAAACTGTTTTTAATTTATAGACCATTATGGATGATATTGTTAGACATTTTTACAAACAAAATGTTAAGCTTGGTTAACAGTTATAGTTGTCATTTAATACATCTATCTGTACTCAAAATAAGGAACAATGGGCCCAACCTGTTTGTGTACAAGATATTGTTCATACAGACTAGACATACTATTCAAATCCCACCATTGATAAACCTAAGGATCACCCCTCCTTTCCAATCATGATAGATATTAATGTGAGGAGCAATAAAAGAGTAGAAGCCATGCAATAGTACGGAATATTTGCAATTGTGAAGGTGGGGAAGGGCCATTGACCAATTAGGTGGCTGGAACAGTCGACAACAATAAACATATTCTGCCCTCTGTTTTACCAACCCAAGGCCCTTCCCCGGGTGGTGCCATTTAATTCTTTTTATGTGCAGAGGCAACAGTTTGCCCCCTTGATGCCTCCCCATCCCCTCCAACCACCTCAAACCGTACAAAACCCATCCCCCACTGTGTCCTCACTCCACAATTACCTGCAGCACCGGAGCTTTGAAATCCGGTCTGCTGCACCTCCTGCTGTGGTGGCCACAATAGAAATGGAAAAAGGACCGTGTCCCTTTTCCCTATGGCAGCATCTATATTTTTTTCTTTTTTTCCCCTCGTGAGACTGGCTGCACAAGCAGCATGAATCTCCCAAAGTGCAAAAAAGAAAGCAATTTGCACCCCGGATGAACCCCGGGTGCAAATCGTTTTCATGCCCCGGCAGGGGGTGGGGATTTCGACATGGCCGATAAAAGGCCACAGCCCGAGCGGCGGCCCTTGCTTTGCTCGGGCCTTCCATGGCTTGAGCTGTTGTGCTGTTACCTGCCATGTCACCCCCCCACAGGGGTGGGAAAGCCATATACTTACTTTATGTGCCCCCTGAATCTGCTCCTATGCTTGGTGTACTAGTGCATGTACACTGTTCGGGAGATAAAAGGTTTGAGTCTACTTCATCAGTAATTAACAAAACTACCCATTGGATAAAGAACCAAATCAGAGCAGAGAGAATTGATCCCCAAAATGTATCGGCAGAGGGGTGTCTTGGGTTGGTTCCTCAAACAAATAATGCTAGGGGTAATCTGTTTTCGTCACCTTTGCAAGAGCTGATCTGACGACTACTATTTTTAATTCTAATTTAGGTAAAGTATTGGAAGCAATGACTATTTGAAATGTACATCTATCCTTATTAATCCAACTAATTTAAGGAACAAACCTTGGAAACGTGCTTCCCCTGGCCAGATTACACTAACTATAGAGAACTATGAAAACAGACTGTGTCAATTATGCTGTAGAAAAAAATCAGTTACAACCCAGGTATAGTGGCTGGAAAACAATCCTTGTTAATAAGGGAAGATCAGCTATTGCTAATAATTATAACATGGGCTGCATATTGAGTGCTTATAAATGTGAGATTCTCTCCTCACTAGAAGATGTTGATTGACAACCAACACTTTCTCCTTCGGATTTGCAAGTCACCAGCTTTCATAGTTCTGAGAATGGTGAAGCTGAAGAGGGTTCTAGCTCTAATATTGATAATTTAATGAACATTGAACATAATTTTATTCACAATTCCAATTTTGCAAACATTAAAAATAGCACAATTTATTCCAGCTGGTTTAGTAAGGTGCTGAATCCTGATAGTTTATCCTTTTGAACAATTTTGGAATTATTTTAGTGCAAGAAACCTTGCCCACCAATGAAATAGAATGTATCAGTCAAAAGCTTTGAAACAAGGTTGTAGTATGAAATCAGGAAGTTTAGCAATATTTATATAATCATCATCTAATACAGTCATGATCTTTTAATGATAGTTCATCCCTGTTTTTGTTAATATTTTTTGAGTTCATGTATGAAAATAAGTTTTATCTAGTCAAATTCAATAACAGCCTACAGCAGATTGATGGAATTAGCGCTTTTAAAGCTTTGAAAAAATAAAATCTATGTTTTATTACATGGACATGAAGAGTTACTTGTGGGTTATTTTGGAATGTGATTTTAATTTGAAAATTGTGGATGATTCCACAACTGACTTATTTGATATGAATGAACATTTGGGTCTATAGTATTTTTTCCCTTAGTTATGCAAGAGAGCTGAAAATGTGCATATGGGCTTACTTCTTTCTTTTTGTCGATTAAATAGGCCTTCATCGGGTAAATGGCCAGTTTCCCTCTGATTCCACGGGGAAGCCTACATTCAAGGGACATTTAGATTGTTTGTCCATCGGTTACATTTTTTATTTCCATTGAAAAATTGCATCTAATTAGAGACTTATCTGTTCTAGTAAATATGTTAAGTGATTATCACCTATTAACCTCAGACTGTTATGCCAAATTCCAAATATAAAGGCTAGGACTCAGCCATCTCTAAATAACACTCCTCCTTCATCTTCAGAGAGAAGAATAAGATGGAATATGAACCTTCAATCAACTACATACGGGAAAATATTCAAACCAAATTTTAGCTTTATTGTAGGTTAATTATCCTATTTATTAGATGAGGAAAATGTATCATTGTATGACTCCGGATTAATTTGATTTCTTCACAATTTTTCAACTATTGTTCAGGATGTCATTCTAAAAATCCTACCAGTTGGTGGTTTAATATCTGTATTAAAAAGGCATTTGTAATCAGTGAGACTAGAGATAGTTAAAGAATGTGCATCTTATAAGCAGGTACTTGTTTATCTTAAAGTAGAACTGGATATCCAGTCATGGACGGAACTCATTCTTGCAATGAGCAACCAAAATTTTAGGAGGGTTTGGGAATGGCTTAATCATGAAGGTAGCCAATGTGTTGCACTTAGAAGAACTTATGATGTTAGCCAATGTACTGCACTTAGGCAAATTTATGAGGATAGGCTAAGTATTGCACTTAGAAGAGTTTAAGGGTAGCCAATGTTTAGCACTTAGAAGAATTCATGAGGTTAGTCAATGTATTTCACTTAGAAGAATTTCAAGGGTAGCCAATGTATTGCACTTAGAAGAATTGTGACGATAGCCAATGTATTACATTTAGACAAACTCTGAGGGTAGCCAATGTACTACCCATCTCTGCTCCCGCTCCCCTGCAGCATGTCTTATAAGTACAACAGATATGGAGAGGACAAGCCACGCTACACACGAAACGCACAAAACACACATCAAACATAACAAACATTCACATATAACAAACAATCCCAGACACTAGGCTTTACCTCTCCAGAAACAACAATCCAGTGCACACTATCAAAACTCACTTAGAAAGTCGATATGCACACATGCCAGTTTCTCCTGGTTCTGCATCAACAGAAGTACACAACCTCTATGCTATCCCTCTTCCCTTGCTAACACATCCAGCCCTCTTTCTTACAATGCCAGGTGAGCACCTCAAGACCATGCCAATGGTAATGATGTGTGGTATAAGTCAACTTAATATAACATAACATAACATCAATCATGGACCAGAATCTATACTCTAAGAATAACATGGCTAACTTTGGGGTGGGACCAAGTCTGATTTGCATATGGTCTTTCCCCTTTTGTAATGGCTTGGCAGCCGAAAAAACGATGGACTGGAGGGTTGCCCAGAGCAGTACCAGAGGTTAGGATTAATTCCAAACCTATCAGCCATCACCTCTTCTGTTTTGCGTAAGTCACCCAGAGTGGGACGGGTATGGCCAGACATGGTCCTGGTGCTGGTCCTAGAGATACACGCTACTCCTCACTGATGAGGCCCAACAAGGCCAAAACATGTTTGGGGATGTCTGTGGTCTCGTGCAGAAGGGATGTGACCAAGCAGTTTGCTCTGGACTTCCCATTTCTGGGGTGGGACCAAGCCTGATTTGCATATGGTCTTTCCACATTTAAAAAAAAATGTATTACTTGATTCAATTGTATTACAATTTTTACAAGTTACTTTCATCAAATCCGATTAGAAAGAAAAAGAAAGAAAAACAGTTAACTAATTTTGTGCGGATCATATCCCCAATTTTCTCAAATTAGTCCAATTGTAATTCCAACACCACTAAAGTCTAAAATCCGGAAAACTAACAAAATCAGAAGGAGCAAAGCAAGCAAAGAAAATAAAAATAAATTAAGACGTTTTTCCAACTGTCTGACTTCTTGCCCCCTGATTACAGAGTCTGATTCATTTTCTCTGTCCCATTTTCCTCTTGTTTTTGAAAGTCCATTTTTTGGAAAAACAGTGCCACTGCTATCACAAAAGGAGTTTTTTTCTACTCCTTTTAAATGGTGCCACCAATCTTCTTCATCATAAATTCACTCGTCTTGAAAAAGGTGACCCATATACATGTTCCTTACTTTTGTCAGATCTGTGCAAGATAGTAAAACATGTCTAACAGTTTCCACTTGATCCAAGTTGTTGCAGAATCAGCATTTGTTTGTAGGCAAAATTCCTCTTATGGCCCTGATTTCATTGGTCAAAAGTAGGTTCAAACCTGCCATCATGAAGATATTTTGTTGGGAAACTTTTCCATAAAAGCCGGTGGTTGGTGTATTTGCTTTGTTGTTGCCGGTAGATGGGACATCAGTTTGTAACCAGAAGCCTTAGACAATGTCTGTATACAATAGCATTCCTCTAGTTTTTTTTTCACCTTAGCTGGGTTTTGCCTAAGCTCCTCTACCGGGGAATTTATCTCCTCTAGTTTGAACTGATTTCTCTGTGCACAGTCTGTCAATATTTTATTCTTTTTTCCTTGAATTTCAGTATTGTTGATTTAAAAAAATGTTGTACAATCTGACATGATTGTTTTTCTGTATAGCATCATACCGTTTCTGTTTACCGTTGCTTGCAATGAAGGTATACTCAGCTCCCGGCATATTGGTGCCATTGGAGTCGACATCGGGAGACCCAGTACTCAGCGCCAAAAGTAGCCTTCCATTCTCAACCAGGTTTCTTCTGGAATCTTTGGCATTGCATCTGACCCATAGATCAAGGTAGGGACGACCTTTGCCTCATAGAATTGTATAAACGGTGTCATGGAAAGTGACCAAATGTATTATCGATTGCTCTTGCTTGTGCTGATCATTTCTTGGCTTTCTCAAAGAGATATGCTTGCGTATTGGCTGTTGCTCAATATCACCCCTAGATATTTAAATTCCCTTACAATGTTCAATCTTGCAACCCTCCACATACCACTGCAGTTTTTTGTTTTTTCTAGTTGATTTTTCAAACGTCATAACTTTTATTTTGTTTTTGTTGATTTATACGTTATTTCTTTTGATATATTTCACCAAGTTATCTATCTAGTGCTGGATGCCAATCACAGTTTGATCTAATAAGATCAAGTCATCCACATAGAGGAGGCATACAACTTTAACCCCTCCTATTGCTGGGGGAAAGGATCTGACTTCGACTTTGGATTTCTGGAATCCCATAAGAATGAGTTGAAAAGAGTCGGGGCAAGTGGACATCCCTATTTCTATACAAAGATTGTATTGGATAAAAAATCTCCCATGGGCATTTCTGATCAGAGTTTCTCCCAAAAGATTTTGCTTTTGACCTGGTCCAATGCTTGGACCAGGTCAACAAAAGCTACAAAAATCCTGGGGCTGCTTTCCATTATCCTTCCCGTTAGTGCACTTTGAAGGAGGATATTTACCATTGTTCTGCATTCTTTACGAAGCCTGATTGAAAAGGGTCACCAGAGCCTGTCGCTTTTACCCACGCTTGAAAGCGATCCAACATCAATGGTCCAAAAACCTTACCAATAACGTCCAATAAAGCTATTGGTAAGTAATTTCTTGCGTTGTCTCTTTGTTCGCTTTTGTAAATTGGCACCACAATTTACGTTGTCCATGATATTGGTATAGATCTTGTTTCTCTATTTTTTGTGATGACTTTGTGGATGAAGGTAGCCCATTCCTTTGGAAATTCTTTAAGATGTGCATTGATAAGTCCGTTGGGACCAGGAGCCTTGAGGTATTTCATTTCGAGATTTTCTCCTTGATCAATTCCATATCACAAGGCACATCCGAATTTCGATTTGTTACTTCTCAATGAAGAGGCGCATGGGTACCTGGTTTTTGTAAGAGAGCAGAAAAGTGCTCGACCCATGTTTCTTCACCAACGTTATCCTGCAGTGAGTTGTTTGTGTCTTTCTCTGTGTTTTTTTATCAGAGACCAAAATTCCTTCAATTTTCTGTAACAAATTACTCGTAGCGTGTTTTCCGCATGTGTCTGATACATTTTTACTCGCTGCAATCTCAGCCAGCTTTTATATGTTTTCACGCCCATAAAGGCATTTTTTTATGTGTTCCACATTATTCATTTTTGCTGCCAATCGTTTCGCTGTTCTTAGTTTTCTCCTTTCAGCGAACAGTAATTTGTCATACAGGTGACAGTTTGATTTTAATGTGGCACTAAGTTTTTTCTTTTAGTTTGATAGATGGTTAAAAGAGGTTGATGTTCAATATTCAGTATATCAGATTCTTCATTATTTGTTGTTTGTTGTTCATTATTTGTTGTAGCAAATTGAGATGTATGTAGAAGTTACATTTTTTACAGCATTTGCGGTTAATCTTAGATGTTTTGTGTCCACTGTATTCTTCTATTGCTGCTCTCATTTTACTTCTTATCTCACACCTAGTTTTCCACTTCAACATTAGCAGGTTATGATTGATATGTTCAGTCTGAATTATTTTGAAAACTGAGATATGAGGGAGAAGTACTCTAAGAATGTGGTCTATTACAGCTTTTTGACCCTCTCTCTCCCAAGTTGGTACCGCTTCCGTATCCCTCTCCAATATCATGTGGAGATTATGTAAATCTTGAGATACGATCAAGGATGACCACTGGATACCTCTCTCTACAGTAGGTGGCATAGTTCTACGTGTACTCTTGAGTCACGGCATTTTTGGATATGTCGAGTTTAGGTGGCTACATAACACTGTGTACTTAGGTTTGAAATCTGTATATATTTCATCCAAGATATTCTCCACCATTTCCATGAATTTATCATTATTCATGGCTAGTGTTGATTATCATCATGTAGTCACCTTCATCGTCCTTTTCTTGGGTCGCTTCATGTCTCAAATTTAACAATAGCACTTGAAAAAAGAGACTTGAAACTAATGTTTTTACGAAGTGAAGTTCACTACTTAATCGGATCGCAATCAACAATCCTGATGATTGTTGTCCATATAAGCCTTCTGAGGCTGGCGAGATGAAAGTTTCATGACTGTCCAAGTATGGTTTTTCAGTTAGCCATGTCTCTTGGAGACATAAGATGTCAAAGTCGCCTAAGTTACCGTCACTAGGTGACAGGAGATGACGGAAGCCTCTCAAGTTCCAAGAGCACAACGTTATTAGGCGTTGAACCAGGGAATGGATCTTCTACCTCTGCTTTTTTCCCCTGGGCATTTTTGACATCTATGAGTGGCTATCTTCTGAATTGGTTTTCTAAGGCTTCAGAGATCCACGCCCATTTTAGATGATCTTGAGTTTGTGATCTTTTATCAAGAATGCTATTTTGATCCAGTTGGGAAGTTGAATTTGCATCTGGCTTGAAAGTCACTGTTAATTTTAAGAGCGGACCTTTTGGCTCACGCCCTATATTCAAAGGATCTTCAAATATCTTATTGTCTCATCTCTTCAGTTTCCATGAATCATCCTCATGGGACCATTTACTTTGGTCACTCTCCACATTTATGTCGTCTTCCCGCTCTCTAAGTTTATCATTTGTATATTTTGACGGGGCTCCTTTCATATCCTTACACACATTCTTCCTTTTATCACATTTTTGTTCATCTTCCAATGTTGTTAAATTAGACCCAGGAGCTAAGGGCACTCTACTTACCCATCGTCTCATGTTTTGCTCGGATCGTTTAGAATCCCTCCCTCTATGACACATTCCGTTAGTTCAAAGCCTAACATTAGAAAGCTCTCCATTGCTACTGTAAGCATCATTCACACCACCAATAAGACAATGTGGTGGTATACCCCTGTCCAATCTCCCCCTAGATCCAAACTCTACAATTTTTTACCAAATCTGCTGCAAGTTTGGAATACATTTAAAGAGAGTCATGATGTTTTTTCTGTTAAGAATTGTCTGTTCTTGTTTGTCGCCAATTTGTTCTAGTTTAAAGTTATGAGTGCTCTTGATTTTTTCACTATATGGGAGGCATCGCCCCCTTGCTGCTCCTCCCTTTCTTTCAGTCTCTATCAAATACTCTCGAATGATCAATTTGGGGTGATACTTTCGCTCTCTTTTTTTGTTTCAATGTTGCAGCATTTCCAGTGTACTCATTCCTCCTTTTTCTCATGGGGGATGTGTCATGGTGTAGTCTGGCGTGACTTCTTCCTGATTGTCTGTATATTTTACAGGGTGGGCTTTGTTAATTTGTTACCCTGTTAATATTCGTTCTCTTTGTCCCAAGTCACATGTTCTTCCGTCTTTTGACAGTTTTTTTACACTTATCAGCCAAGGTCAGAAACACTGGTGAGCTCGTTTTATTCAAGGGTTGATTTGTGGCTGGTTTCTGACAGTTTACTTTTTTTGGTGCTCCCCACCCCCCAAACTTAGCTTGGTCAGTTCTGATTTCAACTCCTCCACTGAGTATTGTGTTCGATCCATGAAATCTATACTCTCCTCCGATTCTTCTATAGTTATCAGTGGTGTGTTCTTCTTTTCGGGATCCTGGCCATTGAGTGATATAGCCAAAACCTTTGGTCGAGCTTCTATTGTCATTTTCCTTGGGGCAGGAATAGGCGTTAGTCTTGTTTCTTTGATCTCTTCATTTTTTTGTGGAGACAAAGAGCTCCCATGTGTGTCACTAATTATCGTGGCAAATCTTGTATCTGACGATTTGTTACACCTTTTTTGAGAGAACATTGGATAAGTATCTGTGTCACTTGGGTGATGCTTCCGTCTTGCTTAGATAAATGAGAGTGAAGGTTTGTGATCACCACTTGCTCGTTCAGTTCCATAACTATGCACCCATTTTGTGGCTTTCTTGGTTGGTGTAATACATTTTTCACACAGGTCTGTGGTATACTTCTTATGGATTCTTCCAATTGTTTTTCTGTCACTGTATCCTTATTATTTTTATATCTGCACTTAATTTTTCTGCTGTGGTTGCTAGCATCATCAAGTTGTGAAATATTGTTTGTACTCAGTCTCAGAACTTTGTTAGACTCAAACGTTGTCTGGGTGCCAATTGTCAAGGTTTTTAGCACTCTCAATGCTTGACTTAATTCCAAAGTTCCTAAATCCGGCACTCCCGACACGTCCCATTGTTTGCCTAAATATTGTGCAGCTCCCTTTTTGGCATCTAGTGCTGTATTATACCCCTCCAGATATATCAGTTTTGTATGCATCATAGCTACCAGCATGGCGTAGTATGATACTTCAGAGTGTCATTCAAGGCCCAGTATAGTTTGCTAAACGGGGCCAATACAACCGTTACTCCATACATAATGGCAAAGAGGTCGTTTTTTTAGTTGAAGTCTCCTTGCCACTAGGTTGAGATGAAATTGTAGATCTTCTGTTTAAAGCTGGTGACAGCTTTGGTGGTCGTATATTTTGACGATTCTGGGGGTTGTTATTATTAGAGATCAATGGCTGCTCCAAAACACTCTCTTATCCCCCCTGTCACGTTATTGATTGATTGACAAATCCAATATCATCGTATCCTGATCTTTAATAGTTCTTGATTCAGAAGGTGATCGATTGCTGTCTTGGTTTGTTACATAAGCTGGTACTCTGATCTTGAACATGTACGCAGTTTCTATAGAAATAGTAAGGTCTTTCTGAGCATCCTGACTGATGACACGGAGAGGCAAATTATCCCTCCTCAAGTCAGGGCTGTGTTGATGGTTACTCACCTGTTTATGATGTGCATCTTCCATGGTGTCCTCAGCTACTTGTAACGGGTCAATTAAGTTATTTTCTTGCATGTAAGGCTGGTTCCCCAAAAACTTAGTTGGTGCAGGTATTATACTTACAAATTTGCCCTAGTTGGAGTGACTCAAAGATTCAGTGGGATTCTCTGATGCAGGACAAATACCGGACCAGATAAAGCCCTGTTAATCATGCCTCTCATGACTGATTTGAACATGTGCGCCTTCCAGGATCTCCGCGTCAGAGAGTTCACCAGGGTACACCCAGGCTGAATTGTCGTTTTTCTGAAAAAAGTGTATTAAATGAGCCCACAGTATGAGTGCCCATTATTCTTTGAGAAGTAATCTTTCTGTATGTCCTCGTTTTTTCATGGATTTTTGCTTCTTCAGGGTATTTTTTGGGTGTTTTTTGATTTAAGTGGCCCCTTGATTTTACTATGTTTTTACAATATCTTTGGGTTTTTCATCATTTTTGCATGAAATCGCTTTATTGGGTTTGGTCTTTGTCCTTTCTTTTCAGATTTGTTTTCCAGATCTGAAGAGTTCACAGGGTTACACAAGTCCTGTAGTGAGTCATTTAAACCCTCAATATTCACGCCAAAGTTCCTCATTGGTGCTTGAATATCCCTAATCACTTCCTTTCTTAATAATGGATCAAAAGTATTCAAAGAGAGGACTGGGCTTAACAAGTCCTTTCTGTGAGGTGTTGCATAAATTTCAGTTTGGGCCTTTATCGATGGTTGCCTCACTTCATCATTCCGTTCTTCCATTTGGGCAGAATTACTTTCTTTTTGTTTCAGAGTATTACCTGGTATATTTTTTTCACCAGTATCCACGTTTGAAGAACTCAAGTCTTTTTTTTGACAATTGAGTGTCCTCCGTTTCTTCACGGTTTTCAGCACTTTGTGTCAACAAATCTTGCACGAGTACTTTCTCACACTGCAGCGGGTATGTTTCTTTCAGTTAATTCCTTTCATCAGTCTCTGTTTCCTTGGACACAGCAGCACCGGACTTGTTGTTAGAGAGGGGGCTGGGGCCAGTGCATCTCCTGACAGGCCAGCCCTCCGACCCTCTGCGTTGTCATGGATCACAGCATCTGGGCTTGCTGGGGCTACACACCCCACTGCTCTTTACAAACCTCCAGACTACCGCCCGGGCTACCTTCACCGTCATGCACCTCCAAGGAGTCTAGTAAACTGTTGGTGATCTTACTTTTTAATGAGCGCGCGGTGTGGGATCAGAAGGGGCGCGTGTGTGAAGTCGCTGGCGTGTGTATGGAGGCAGGCAGTGTTGATAGTAGGAATTCTGAGTCAATGATCATGTCTTTCCTACCTGTGTCACAGTGTTCACTCATCTCAGCAGGC
Source organism: Ambystoma mexicanum (assembly GCF_040938575.1). NCBI lineage: Eukaryota > Metazoa > Chordata > Amphibia > Caudata > Ambystomatidae > Ambystoma > Ambystoma mexicanum. The sequence goes on along the minus strand of NC_090935.1, from coordinate 834,834,452 downwards.
AGAAACATGATATTTTTAGTGGGCAGAGGAGATTTTAACAGGCTTCTATGTTCCAGCATGTGATCTTCACTGCGGGGCGCTGGATGCGTACGCGGCATCCTTCATCTTCCCGACAACATGCGTACAATTTATCGCAACTCGGGTAAAACTCATAAAATCTGCGTGTCAACCCCTGTAAACCATTCCTGCACCCCACTACACTATGTATGAGCACCCCTAATCTAGATCGGGACCCCGCCTGTGTGCACGCACCCCTAACTCCGACACCCAATCTTACCTATGCGCATGCATCCTATGTGCAAGTGTCTTCGGTTGACGGAAAATACATAATGTTCCGCGCAATAGTGGGCATGCGATGGACTGCCTGCGGCACGTACCTCGTAACACCCACTTTTTCGCTTGTTCTTCTCCATTTTTGGTGTTCCGTCCCTTTCCACGCTCTCTGTGCAAGCCACTCCCGCACTCTGCATGGTGTCTCATGCAAAGCACTCAGCCGCTCGCAGGGGCGTGCAGGTCCACCGCAAAACCCATGCAAGTCCAAGAAAAATCCTGCACATTCGATTCCATTGGCGTGCAAATTCCCTATTTTCTGCACACATAATTCTATGAAGAGGGCCCTTAGCTTCTCAGTGAGAGTTTGCCAGTGGTATATCATTTGGAATTAGAACTATACAGCATAAAACTTGAACCTAAACAATCTGGCACTGCAGAAACAGTGCCACTGGCCATGAATTTGCTCTTGCCTTTTCGACAGGATTCAGACATTGTTGGATACATGGGAAAATGGAATAAGTACTAGCATCTTCTTTTGGCCCATGATTTAAAGTTAAGGTTGCAACTTTTAAACGTCGGGCTCGACTGGGTAAATAAATTGCAGAGGTCTGTTAAGTCACTTGAGAGTATTCCCACCGTGTTAAAGGATGCACTGAAGAATCATTTAAAAACCTGGGAAATTGTACATGTAATTGTAAAACTTAGGTATTGAGAACAACATATTTACCAACTAGTTTCATGGCACAATATATCAATAGAGAGAAAGAAATAGGATAAATAAAATTAAAATGTCTACAAAATGTAAAACATATTCAGATAACCCCATTTCTACATTTTAACGGTATTGCCTCATATTATTCTTAAAATGGCCAAAGATAGTGCTACAACATCTCATACTGTATAGCTGGCTACTTAATACTCTCAAGGACTGAAGGTTTAGCTGTAAAACACTGTTAAGACTGATTTTCTATACTTTACAGATGTATAGAAGGCCAATCTATATTGTGACAGGGACAACTCTGGGGAGCTGTAGCCAAACCAGTTCAGCGGGCAGTGACATGGCAGTATAGGCTAAGATCGTTAGGGGTGGTGAGCTTGTAATGGCTCCACAATGAGGTCACACAATATGGATCACACATTACACTTAGACAGCATATAGTAATAATACAGTTATTATTTATTGGCCAAAAACACACTATGAAAAATGACTACTAGCAAGTAGGGTTATCACACAAGACTATTAGACTAAATACATATATATACATTCACTTTGTTATAGGGCATATTACACATCAGAAACTCCTGCAAAGTAAAGGTTGGAATAGTATCATGCACTCAAGGTCCACCAACATGATCCCTAACTAAAATTGTCTAGCCCTAAATTGTCTGGTGCCTTTTGCCCAATATTTCAGTTAAAAGATCCATAGAAGTTATGAAGCAGGAAACAAATGCAGGCAGGGTCTCTGCGGTCCATTGAAGCAATGTTGTGGTTAGGATACAAGTTAGACTAATGCCCAAAAGTAGCCCTGACATTCAGATGTCTTGCACAGACAAGCAGTGGCAAAGCCAATCATGTTAGAATTAAGGTTTATTATAAGCCCATTGACTTATTATGGGAGTATAGGGGTAGATTAGAAGCTCTGTTACTTTCCCCGTACTATGATTCTTGCCCAGACTTGGCAGGACAAAGGAAGATGGTACGAGGTTGCTTTTTCAACTGAAAGTAGCAGTCCTTGATTTCACAGGGGTTGCAGGTTCGAGCTGATCTCTGGTTTGTGTCTTTCACTGTTGCAAGTACTCTCAATTGAAGAATGCAGCAAAACACCATGCAGGACCCCTCTCAGGACTGGACTCAGGTCAGGTAAGTGATTTCAGAAGGTGGTCATCGCAGCATGGCAACACAATGAACTCTGCAGTTGCCATCAGACTTTCCCTCGTATCTCAGGTCCCCTCAATGCTATGCTGCCAACATTTTGCAGAGGTTAGCCTCATAGCGCCAGCAGAGGATCCCACAAGTTTCAGACCGAAACTCCGTACGGTGATGCCGGCAGAATGTTAGCCCAAAAACAAAGCTGGTCAGCCACAGGATGGTTCCAGGGCACTTCTGAAGGCTTCCTTTGGCAGGGCATCGACCAGACATCAGAAATGGATGGACCCTCCACTCCAAGGGTCGCAGATCCTTCACAGGACTGCTTAAGTTTGTTGGTCTTGGGAGGATAGCTCAGGGGCAACATGCTCGCTTTGGAAGCAAGTCGACACGGAGCAATGCAGGTTTGATCCCCGGGTCCACGCTTAGAAACCTCTGGGTATTAAGCGTGTTATAAATAAGCTATCATATCATATTAAAGATCAGGAGCAATCCAGGGCTCCTCCAGAACAGCAGCAGAAGCTGGTTGCCAGGCCTCCTTCAGTCAGGTCTCAGGTTTCTTCCCGGGTCTCACAGCTGGACAGGATACTTGACTCCTTCAGGTTTCTCCAGGATCTCTGAAGAATTGGTACAGGGGTCCTCTTCTTATCCTAAAAGCTATGTAAGAGCTGAAACTTCACTAGCCAAAAGCAGGACTAGCCCACACACACACACACACCCCAGCAGTGGTCCAATCAGGACCACTGGCAGGAACAATCATGCATACCACTCAGACACACTGAAACCAGTTTGTGGAGATTGGGACCGACAGTCCCAGCCCACATCCTGCCAGCAAACACACACAGCCCTCCAGTAACCCGCCAAACGCTCCTGCTTTCCCGGTCACTGGAATTCCTTATAAGGATTTTCCTGGCCTCTCAGGCCAGGAAGAAGTCTAAAGAACTAGATGGCATAATTACAAGTGGAAAATCTTGTGGCACGGTCTTATTTGCCCAGTAGCCATAGTTAGTAGCCAAACGCGGGTAACGCAGTAAAACTAAAATGAAAATTCCCCAAAAGTGAGAAAAAGTCACTGCTGCCACCAGTTTATCCTTTTAGCACACCTAGAGTAACCAAAATTCCTGAGTGTTAGTCTAGGCAAAATAAAAATGTACCCCATTGTACTGCAGTGTAAGATGCTGTGCACAAGTAGTAACACAGTAACACGAGGGAAACTATGTTCCCAGTACTGACAGCCTGAAAGACAACAGTTTCCCCATGACATATGAGCAAAAGCCAGTGCAGTGAAGCTTGAGGCTTCAATGCACTCTTAAAAGTACAGGTCAGATTCAAAACTAAAAGCAAAAGGTTTGCGGGTTCCATAAAGATGGAAGGAAAGGTGCAGTAAAGAAAAATCTTTCCTAACAAACACCTTACATCGACAGTTCAGTAATTCATTTCTTAGAAGTGTTAAAATACTGACACAACACATGATATTACCAGAAGTGCTGGATCACATGTGAAAATAACAATACGAGATGTGGCAGCAACAGACATCCGGCGAATAGCAGACAAATAGACAGCCATCAAATAATTACAAGCCATTGCAAATCTCACAGAGTATGCTTTCCAGGGGAAATGGCCAGCTTTCATGAATCTGGGGACCCCATGGGAGGGAAGAGAGTGGGCGGGTGCTTGCGGAAATCCAAGTTCACTGACAAGGGGCTTTCTGTGTTAGAAGTGGAGGTGTCCGAGTAGGCACCACGTTTTTTGGGCCACCTGATGGACAAACTGCTCCTGTGAATTGTGCACAGCACATTACATTGCACGTGATACATTTGCAGCTTTGTCTGTGCATTCACTTACCACCAAAGATATCCAAAAGAGGTGGGATGACATGAAGAGACAGGAACATTGCAGCATATCGACTCACAACAACTGTGCATGGCCACTGTAGGTGGCTCAGTGTCAGATCCATTCATGCACCCTTTTGCGGCAAAGGCTGCCACTAGATCACACAGGCATTCCTTCAAACATTGACACAGGCATTGGGGTAGTACTACAGGTATTTTATGTAAATAATTAGGGATTTAAGGTCTGCTTTTTTTCAAATTGATGCCTGATATGTTGAGAACTTGAGGACCACCTTAGAAATTAGAAGAGCATGATGTCAGGAAAATGATCATATTTCATTAAGCATATATGCAGAGCTCAACGGTTTCCACTGGCTGGGCCTGGCAGAGTCATTGAGGCCTGCTTCTGCTAGGTATGCTGGGACTTAGAGTTTCACTTCATTGCAACTGGAAAAGAACAAGCTATGGGTTCCCGAAAACAATGGAAAGGAGCAGGACTGGGTGGCCTTCTGACACATGGGCATGTGCACTTGACATGGGTGTATGCAACTCCCATAGAATACACCCATCTACTTATCTCACAGACCCTGGTCCAGGATCAACCAGCAACAAACCCAATCCATGCAAACATTTACTCCACCAGAAGGCAATCCTCAATCCCCTACACACAGACCGGGTATGACATGTCACACCACCTGCCTGCACATGCACGAGGACCAGAGTACAGATAGTCATACAGTGAAAAGGACCATGTGTCCCAGTAAATACATGCATACAATAAATACTTATATAATCTCATTCATGTGTATCCAGAGAGGACATGCACTGGGATGAAGGGGGAACATCCGTCATACACACAACTGCTGCATCGATCCCTGCAACACGTTTCACACTGACCAGCACATCGAATACCATCAGTTCACAATCTACAACAACAGCAAAGTAGGCCATACACAAATCACCTGTCACTACTGAAGCCAAAGGAAAGAAATTGTAGGCGAACCCCATGCCCAGGAAGTGCCACCCACACAGCCAGCACAACCTGCCCAAGCAGCCTTTCTAGCGCAACCTGTCCATCCAGTGCAATCTGACGAGCCAGGTCAGGCACTGATGATATGTCATATACCTGTGTAAATGACTGAGAGTGTGTTGCAGCCCAATCCTCTCCCCCAACTAGTATCCTTGGTATATATGAAGAATCCATGAATATGGACCCAACCGCCCCACACGTAGGCATAGATGACAATGATGGAGTCCAAGGGGGTACGGGTGTGTGTCACCTAGATGATCACAAACTAACCACAACCACGTTACTCCTGCACAACACACATCACATGCCAATACACATGCAAATCAGGCTGGGCCAGAATGCTTGGTATGACTCTAGTGCATCAAAACACCATGCTATCTCCAGTTGCCTCAGGGAGATGGAGACATGGCTTCAGTGCCAGAATTACCTATTGATGCAATACTTGAGTTTTCCACAGGCCATCAAAAAGGGATAAATGCTGCACGGCATGAAGTAGTGTAAGCATGGTCCTGTCTGGACTGGAAATTAATGGCCTTGTGGGTGCCATACCACTTCAAAAGCAACACAAGAGCACTGATGCAATTCAGCAGGGGTTCCACTTGCCATCTGGTATTTTGAAACAGATGGAGTGGTCCCTAAAGCAATTCCAGTCTTTAGTGTCAAGGGCCCCCACACTGTGAAACTCTGTAAACACCACAGATGATTCTGTCATTGCCAGCCTTCCACACCACATCAATGTATACAGCATACACATCACCCGGCTCCCAGCCCACATGGGAAAGGGAAACAACATGCCACTAACTATGCCTACCCATGACAGTATTGTAACAAGCATACTGTTTAAGCGTGCATTGGGGTTGACTTCTGGGGAGAAGTGGGTGGTGCACCATGTCATTTTCTCTTTGGCAACCAAAATCCAGAAACTTCTGTTATTTTTTCACAGCTGTGTTCAAAGAAGAGTGCTTCTTAAAATGTTATTTCCTTTGTTTGCCTAACATTTTGTTTTTTCAGTTACGTATTTCCTCTCTAGAGTTTGTGATGAATGACATCTGCCCTGCAGGAGTATAGGGATAAATAGAGGCTAAAGCGCCTAATTCTTCTTTTCTAAAAACCAAGAGTGAACCCAATCATAAAGGTACAACTGGCATACTTAAGAGATATACCTCATTCACCTGTCATTGGCCGAGGCAAGGCTATACTCTCAAGAGGAGTGTGAATGTGAAACTGTAGCAACCCAAACAGAAAATGACTACAGTCTAAAATAAAGGAATGTCAAATAAAGGATCTTTAAATGCACACTTTAATTAAACACACCCTATGTGATAATTAAATAGAAAACACTACAAAGTCCACCCCGGTACAAATGAATCACTCTAGGTAATGAGTCGGGGGAAGATAAAAGCAATACAAACCACAATGTTCATTAAAAAGGATATATTCTTGTAAAAAAAAAAAGGAATTAAAGTGACGTAGCATGTCTCTAAGGCCCAGGAATGGACGAGTGGGCCAGATATCAGGCTTTAATGCCCTTTTTAGTGTCTTGGCAGTTCGAGAACAGTGAACCAGGATTCTTGGCTATGTGCTGGCAGTTTGATTTGGGCTGTAATGCAGCAGTCATAGTAGTCCAGGCAGCATGCAGATGTAGGGGCTGTTGAGGTTGGAAGTGATGCTCGAATGATGCAGATCATGATACGATATGATAAGTCATTTATAATGCGCATGTACACACGCCAAGGAAGGGGTTGACCAAGGGGAACAAAACAAACATTCTTACTAGTCCTTGTGTCATTCAGATTGTGCAGGTGCCAGGGGGAGGGAAAGGGAGAGTGCAATAAGCAAAGCTCAAGTAAGTGCCACTGGGGTGGCCGGTTCTAAGTATGTTCAAGGAGGCAGGGGACTGTAGGGCTGCAGAAACAGTCCCTAGTGCATGGTAGGCCCGGAGGCAGTGCATGGGGCCACTGGTCATAAAGGTTCTTGGTCCCCATAATGTTCCGAGTGAGGCCAGGTAACCAGTTAGTGCTGCAGATAAGAGTATCAGCAGGGGATAGAGAGAGCGCAAGCAGATGTGAAAAGGAAGGTCTTGAGATGCTTCTGGAACCTGAGGTGGTCCTGCTCAGGTTTGAGAGAGGCAGGGAGGCTGTTCCAGAGGGAGGCACCAGCCAAGGAGAAAGATCTAGCCCCCACTCTCAGCCTGGAAAAGCGCCTGACCCTCAGCGAGTTGGAGGTGGATGAGCAGAGGGCTGGAGAAGGAACGTGCTTAGAAAGAGAGAGTTGGATGTAGTGTGGGCCCCAGCCACAGAAAGCCTTGTGGACAATGCAGAGGGTCTTGGACTTGATCCTTGCAGCCAGTGGAGAGAATTTACGGGTGGAGAGATATGATCCCTGGGTTTGAGGCCAAGGGCAAGTCTCACAGTCATGTTCTATATTAGTTGCAGAGGGCAAAGAGTACAGTCAGGCAGATTTAGGAAGAGGCTGTTGCAGTAGTCCAACATAGAGAGAACCAGGGATCTGGAGACAGTGCGCTTCTGGCGGAAAGTGAGAAAAGGAAGAATACCTGTGAGGAGGTGGAGCCTGTTATTGGGACTTCTTAGAGATGTCCATGATATGAGGAGAGAAGGAGAGGGTGGAGTCAAAGAGGACACCAAGGTTTTTTGCCTTGCAGGAAGGCATAGGTAGATTGCCCAAGGAGGTTGGCCAGAGTGAAAGAGGGAAATCGGGAGCAGGGGTCCCCATTGAGATCACCAGGCTTGGGTTATTTATTTATTTATTATTATTTTTTATTGTTACAGTTGATAAATCAACTTTTCAATATAAAATATACATAGAAAAATAAAACAATTAAAAATCATCCATAATAACATAAAATCATAGTTTTCACTAATTATGACAATTTCCTAGCTATTTACATTAAAAATCTTAATTGCTTTTCTTTTCCTTAACCCCAAAAACAAAAAAACTAAAGGAGAGGCAATCAACAAAACCAAAGTCACACATTTTCCTAGTATTTCAAGGCAAAACATACTAAATTCAAAGCGATTTACAAATTATAGGACATGAACTAGAACACTTCAAAATAACACAATAGCCATTACAATTACTTGTGAATAATATGCATTTTGAGTTTAGGATACCATTAATCTGCTCCAACGCAATTATTATCATCTGTTAATTTCAAGGCCAATAGAAAGTTGACTACTGTATAGTGTGCGTGTGCGGCAGTCTGCACCAGCCGCATGCGCCAAAATCCATTTCCACGCACAGTTTATTCATGGATTTTAACATCCATAACCAGCCGTGGCACAGTGGCGCAGCGACCCTGCAGCAGCTCCAGTTACGCCCCCAGCCCCTCCCTGTGCGCCATGAACAGCGCACAAATCCCGTGCATGGCGCACAGGCCATTGGGCCAGCATACAGCCCCCCAACCACGAAAACGTCTGTAAAACTCTCTGCGCACCCCTCCGAATACATGTACCCTGCTGCGCGGGGAGAATCACAAGTGATAGGCCCTGTGCGAGTGGGGTATGTGTATTTTGGGGGTGCGCAGGAAGTTTTACACGCGATTGGCTTTGTGCGAGCGGGGTACGTGTATTTCGGGGGTGCGCGGGAAGTCTTACACGCGATTGCCCTTGTGCGAGCGGGGTACGTGTATTTCGGGGGTGCGCGGGAAGTTTTACACGCGATTGGCCCTGTGTGAGTGGGGTACGTGTAATTCAGGGTGCGCAGGAAGTCTTACACGCGATTGGCCTTGTGCGGACGGGGTACATGTATTTCGGGGGTGCGCGGGAAGTTTTACACGTGGTTGGCCTTGTGCAAGCGGGGTATGTGTATTTCGGGGGTGCGCGGGAAGTCTTACACGCGATTGGCCTTGTGCGAGCGGGGTACGTGTATTACGGGGGTGCGCGGGAAGTTTTACACGCGATTGGCCTTGTGCGAGCAGGGTACGTGTATTTCGGGGGTGCGCGGCAAGTCTTACACACGATTGGCCTTGTGTGAGTGGGGTACATGTATTTCGTGGGTGCGCAGGAAGTTTTACATGCGATTGGCTCTGTACGAGTGGGGTACTTGTATTTCGGGGATGCGCGGGAAGTCTTACGCACGATTGGCCTTGCACGAGCGGGGTATCTGTATTTCGGGGGTGTGCGGGAAGTTTCACACACGATTGGACTTGTGCGAGCGGGGTATGTGTATTTCGGGGGTGCGCGGGAAGTCTTAGGCGCGTTTGGCCTTGTGCGAGTGGGGTATGTGTATTTCAGGGGTGCACAGGAAGTCTTACACACGATTGGCCTTTTGGCCTTGTGCAAGCAGGGTACGTGTATTTCGGGGGTGCGTGGGAAGTTTTACACACGATTGGCCCTGTGCGAGCGGGGTACGTGTATTACGGGGTGCCCCAATGAATTGGCAGTGTGGGTCCTCCCAGGTGTGCCCTCTCGCCTCTTCCCAAGGACCTGTAGGCAGACCACAACACAGGGGAACACACTGCACGACTAGCCATGACCCACAGGCAGCCCATCCACCCTGGCGAAGCCCCCCAGCCAGCCCACATGTCACCACGCACAAGTGAGCACTGACACATGTCCCCCAGCACCCCCATCCACCCAGCATTGACGGGCACCTGCCAGCAGGCCCCGACTCATGTCCCCCAGCATCCCCAACCCCCCAGCATTGACGGGCAGCTGCCGACAGGCCCCGACTCATGTCCTCCAGCACCCCTACCCCCCCAGCATTGACAGGCACCTGCCATCAGGCCCTGACTCATGTCCCCAGCACCCCCACCCCCCCAGCATTGATGGGCACCTGCCAGCAGGCCCCGACTCATGTCCCCCAGCACCCCCATCCACCCAGCATTGATGGGAACCTGCCAGCAGGCCCCGACTCATGTCCCCCAGCACCCCCACCACCCCAACATTGACGGGCACCTGCCGGCAGGCACCGACTCATGTCCCCCAGCACCCCCATCCACCCAGCATTGACGGGCACCTGCCAGCAGGCCCCGACTCACGTCCCCCAGCACCCCCATCTACCCAGCATTAACGGGCACCTGCCAGCAGGCCCCAAATCATGTCCCCCAGGCCCCGACTCATGTTCCCCAGCACCCCCACCCCCTCAGCATTAATGGTCATGGCCTGACTCATGTCCCCCAGCATCCCCACCCCCCTAGCATTGACGGGCACCTGCCAGCAGGCCCCGACTCATGTCCCCCAGCACCCCCACCGCCCCAGCATTGACGGGCACCTGCCAGCAGGCCCCGACTCATGTCCCCCAGCACCCCCACAGCCCCAGCATTGACGGGCTCCTGCCAGCAGGCCCCGACTCATGTCCCCCAGCACCCCCATCCACCCAGCATTGACGGGCACCTGCCAGCAGGCCCCGACTCATGTCCCCCAGCACCCCCACCACCCCAACATTGACGGGCACCTGCCGGCAGGCACCGACTCATGTCCCCCAGCACCCCCATCCACCCAGCATTGACGGGCACCTGCCAGCAGGCCCCGACTCACGTCCCCCAGCACCCCCATCTACCCAGCATTAACGGGCACCTGCCAGCAGGCCCCAAATCATGTCCCCCAGGCCCCGACTCATGTTCCCCAGCACCCCCACCCCCTCAGCATTAATGGTCATGGCCTGACTCATGTCCCCCAGCATCCCCACCCCCCCAGCATTGACGGGCACCTGCCAGCAGGCCCCGACTCATGTCCCCCAGCACCCCCACCGCCCCAGCATTGACGGGCACCTGCCAGCAGGCCCCGACTCATGTCCCCCAGCACCCCCACAGCCCCAGCATTGACGGGCACCTGCCAGCAGGCCCCGACTCATGTCCCCCAGCACCCCCATCCACCCAGCATTGACGGGCACCTGCCAGCAGGCCCCGACTCATGTCCCCCAGCACCCCCATCCACCCAGCATTGACAGGCACCTGCCAGCAGGCCCCAACTCATGTCCCCCAGGCCCCGACTCATGTCCCCCAGCACCCCCACCCCCCAGCATTGACGGTCAGGGCCTGACTCATGTCCCCCAGCACCCCCACCCCCCCCCCCCAGCATTGACGGGCACCTGCCAGCAGGCCCCAACTCATGTCCCCCAGCACCCCCACCACCCCCAGCATTGAGGGTCAGGGCCTGACTCATGTCCCCCAGCACCCCCACCCCCCCAGCATTGAGGGTCAGGGCCTGACTCATGTCCCCCAGCACCTCCACCCCCCCAGCATTGACAGGCATCTGCCAGCAGGCCCCGACTCATGTCCCCCAGCACCCCCACCACACCAGCATTGAGGGTCAGGGCCTGACTCATGTCCCCCAGCACCCCCACCCCCCAGCATGGACAGGCACCTGCCAGCAGGCCCCGACTCATGTCCCCCAGCACCCCCATCCCCCAGCATTGAGGGTCAGGGCCTGACTCATGTCCCCCAGCACCTCCACCCCCCCAGCATTGACGGGCACCTGCCAGCAGGCCCCGACTCAGGTCCCCACCCAACATGTCATAAAGATACACATTCATGGACCTCATGTCCACCAAAATCCCACTGCACGCCACCCCAGTCTTTAGACACAATCAAGTTTCCCATCCACCCCACACTGAAAGGCCTATTACTTGTCACTAACCAAAAGTCAAATATGCACATCAACACATGTCCGTCACACACACACACACAGGGTGCGAGTGATTGTGTAAACCCACATTGTGACATGCAGCAAACCAAAGAGCAAATACCACACATGGAAGTAAGAAATCAAAATGTATTGTGCACAAAAATAATAAAAATGATTCAAGGCATGTCCAAAACCAAAAATATAATAATGATGACACAATCCAAATGAATCCAAAATAAAGTTTGTCAAAAATCCTTGTCCACCAAAGTAAATCCAAAGGAAACCAAAATCCAAAAATCCATTGATCCATGGTGAGGGTAAATGATGTAAGAAAAAAAATCCACTGTCCAACTATGTACAAATATTGCAACAAGGGTCCATGAGCCCAACAAATGAATTGAAACCTATATACAAAACCCTACCTAATTTACAACTATATACAAAAATGTGGGGCATTGTCCAAGCATCCCAAAAAAAAAAAAAAGAAACCTAGCCCTATCTAACTATATACAACGGCTGCGGGCAAGTCCTGCGGCTCACTCTGTGATGTTGTGGTCCAGGGCTTCATCGAACTCCATGTCGATGTCCCGGAGGCTGGCCTCTGCCCTGGCCCTGAGGACTCACAGGGATGCACTCATGGCCTGTTCCAACTCCCTGCGAGTTGCCTCGAGACACTCAGCCTGCCTCAATGCCCGACGCATGGAGAACTCCGCCCTGACCATCGTGAGTCGCACCTCTTCCGCCCGCCGCCGCTCTGCATCTATCCGCTGGCCCAACCGCAGCCACACGGAAGACACTCCCATTCCAGGGTTCTCCTGCCCTCTGGCCGATGCCTGCCCCTCTCATGTTGATGGCCCCGAGCCATCATCACTCCCACTCAGCGTCTGCTGCTGTCCATGTGCCCTGTCCGATGATGCCTGCACATCCTCCATCTGCTGGTCTCCAGTTGTTGAGGTGTCCACCCTTGCTGGACCGCCGACTCCTGACTGTGGCAGGGATGGGATCTCCACCAAGCTGGCTGTGTTGGTCAGGCCAGGTCCACAGGGGGCCCTGGTGGAATCTGGCCCGGAAGACGGCAGGGAGAACGACTGGTGCATAGTCTCCACAGAGGAGGAGAGGTCCGCCAGAGTGCGCGACACATGTAGGAACCCACTGACCATGGCCCCTACAGACAGTGCCACGTTGCCATACAACTCTTCGTGATGGCGTGCGTGCTCCCCCCAGGAAGAATGCACGTCATCACGAATGTCACGCGTGCGCAATGCGACACCAATCAGGACGGAGCCCATACAGTCATGGGACTCCTCGTCCGCAGGTAGTGGAGAGCCAGATGACATGGGCCTCCCCCCTGCCTGCGGACGGGCCTGGGACGGGGCATCCCTGCTGGTGCATGGTGGTGCAGTCACAGGGTCAGGGACAGCGACATGCACAGGCCCCTCCGTGGTGACCTGTGCTGCCTCCTGACCCTGGCCCTGGACTGCACCACTTGCACCAGTTTTACTACCCCCACCAGGCCCCATGTGCGGCTCAGTAGCGGGCTCCTTCTCCTCTGTGGAGACCACCAACCTGGATGTCTCTGCACCGTCTTCCGCCATTTCAAGCCCCTGTGGGGGCTCACCCGGCCCTTCCGCTACAGCCGTAGTGGCAGACGCAACACCAGTCCCCTCGCTCCTGGATGATGACAATTCCTGGGAGGGTGGCTTGGCCTTGCGTCGCCGCCCGGTGGAGGCATCCCCGCCGCTTAGCTCCACAGCGCCGTCTCCGCCCTCTTCTTCACTCGACGCTGCGTAGAGGGAGACATAGAACACAAGCATCAGGGTACTGTACAATAGTCCCCTAGACAGGAAGCAAAAACACATGAGTGACACTGTCAAACATCACTTCCATCCTGTCCCTCCACAACACATGGGTCAATGCACGCAACACACATGCAGAAACAGGCACGGCGCATGCAATCAACATCAGCATCCTTGTACAAGGCCCTCCATGGACATAAATGTTGCCTTTAAACTCACATGCATCATGGCTCATACTGATCCCATGCACACACATCACCGGAGGGTCATGCATCAATGCTAGTACACCACAGACACAGTGGATGCAACAGTGACCACACTGCATGAGTGAATCTACACATCATCACAGACATATGTCATGCATCCATGGCGTTTCAAAGTCACACACACGCTTCTCAGACACACAGATCGGCACACCATACATGTACATGAGAGCAGCACCCATCCCTCACCCCGCATCCATGTCCAAGAACAGGGACTGGCATGCATTCATGTGTGCATTCTGCATGCAGCTCGCCATGTCTCATTGGAACACATGCACCATCCATGTGGTTCACGCAATACTGGTCTCACATGCATTACCATGATGTCCCAGTGCACACACATCCATACATGGCCTATGTTACACATAGGGGCAAGTAGCTGACTACCGGCACACTGCAACATGCCCTGTTTCACACAGCAATGCATGGCCACTTACTGCTCGTCTCCAGACGGGTCTTCCTCCGAAGGATCTGGGCTGGAGCGCTGGGCTTATGCATTCCAGGACCCTCATCTGGATGTTGCTCAGGTTGACCCGGCACCCCTCTGCATCCTCTGCCTCCACGAGGCGCCGGGCCTTCTTGAGGGTCCTGGACCTGAAGTCGTCCCAGCGCTTCCCGACGTGCTTGATGTCACTGGTTGCCACCCCCTCCGCGTTGATGGCAACCACTACTTCCTCCCAGATCCTCTCCCGTCCTTCCTTGTCGGCACGCAATGGTGTGAAGAGGGCATCATAATGGCCCAGGACATGCTCCACCATGACACCAACTTCCTTCTCACTGAAGCTGGTGGCCCTCTGCCTCTCTTGCTGGGGGTCGACAGTGGTCTCGGATTGTGTTTGCCCTGACATGGTGACCCCCGAGGCAGGTGTGGGTGGGCAACTTGGTCCTGGGGCTGGGTGTGGAGCGATGGTATCCCAGTCGTGAGTCTTCTGTTCCAGCAGGGGTGGACACAGCAATTGGACTCCTGCAGATGGCTGACATGCAGGCACCAACTAGCAGGGTACATGGGCAGCATGCAGGCAGCAGCAGATGGCAGGTGGGAGCGTGCTCGGGGCTCTTGGGGGCTGGAAAATGGCCTTTTGGGCAGGAGCGTGGTCTTCCGTGTGTTTTCGCCTGGCCGGCTTGATACAGAGTGATTTGGCACGTGAAAAAGGTGCACGTCAGCGCATAATTCGAGGAAAGGCCCTTAGCGCATAAGCGCGTCTGTGAAGTATCGCGCACGGGCGTTTCCCTCAACACGGGTGCATAGTGGATCAGCACGTGAAAAAACCACACGCCCGTGTGGGAAAGCGTGTAATTTGAGGAACGAGCCTAAGCCCATAAGTGACGTGACGCGCACGGGCGTTTCCCTCAACACAGGTTAAAGGTGAGCAGGGCCAGTTCGTTGGACGTGCCTTTCGTGGAGACCAACGTGCACCATCACTACTTCACAGCGGATCAAGGACGTATCTCTTCTTTTGGAGGGGGTATTGGCTACGTGTGTTTTTCATTATCACGCTAGTCTGACGGTGAGTCGCGCACACTATTTTTCGTGTTCCTGGGTGCCACCGCGTACTGCAGGAGATTAATTCCAAGCACGTAGGCTGCAGGGGTTGCGTGCATGGTTTTACAGCAGTTTTGGGGTGCCTGAGAGTTGTGTGACCCATCACTTCATCACCGGGGTCACATACAGCCTTGCAGGTGCAGGGGTGCTGTTAACATCTTGCATCCCACCCCCTTCACCCCAATTGCCCAGGACAATTGCCGTGTACACCTCCCATTGGCACTTCTCCATCTGTGCCGGCACTACTCCATCTGTGCCATGGTTGAGAGGCCACCAAAGGTGAGGGGCGCCTCAGCTGGGTGCACTCCTCGTGACGGGTGTGGTCAGGGACGTGGCCAGGGTGACCAGGGAGTAGGGGGACTCCAGGGTGTCCAGGGTGGCTGCAGACGGGGAAGAGGCAGGGGTGCGCCAGCTCAGGACAATGTTGTGCCACATGTTGTTGCAGTCATGCCACCACCCCCTGCGTCTCCACAAGATGCAGTTCTCGCATCTGGCACTGGTGCCCGTGTGACCCGGCAGTCCGTTTCATCGACTGCCACAGGCCCAAGGGTAGTGGTAGCTGCAGGTGCAGCTGTGGACACCACCACCCAGGTGCTGGGTCTGCCAGCGCAGGCTGCGTTGGCACTTGAGGAGTCCATGGAAGATTTCCAGGTGTTCAGGAGGTACACCGTAGGTGCACGCAGGGCTGCCCAGACCGAGGCACGTGTCCCTGGGGCAGTAATTCCATCTGCTGGCCGACCAGCCGGGTGTTGGCAACTGCAGGGGCAGATGCAGCCGACACGACCCCGGTTGTGAGTCTACCAACCAGGACAGTCCCGGTCAATGACCCTGGCCCAGCGGATGTTGCTGTGCAGGGTCCATTCCAGGGCACCCAGCAGCCACTGATGCAATTTAGGGCCTCACTCCATGCTCCACCTGCCACTCCCTCGGCTCATTCCACAAGTGCCACTGCCCATACTGATCAGGGCGGCATTTGCCAGCCAGGGTCCAGACCAGCATCCAAGAGGAGGAAGGTTGCACCTGCAGTACAGGCTGGGACCCCAGACACAGCTACGGCCTCCTGCATGTCGAGGAAGAAGCCTTTCTGCAATAAGGAACTGGACTGCCTTGTGGACTACGTGCGGGACCACAACAGTGACATGCTAGTGGGGCCGAATTGTCAGACTACGGCTGCCCATCGTGATACCCACTGGAAGCAAGTTGCGCAAGATGTGAGTGCATTCGGCCATGAGGTGCGCACAGCCCAAGAGTGCAAAAAGCATTGGCATGACCTCAAATGCAGCGCTAAGGCGAAGCGTTCAACAAATTACAACATGACTCTGGTGACTGGCAGTGGGCCTGCACCTGAGGAGGTAGACCTCACTCCGTACGAGTCACTCGTAGCGGAGTTCATACCACCATAATTGGTCGAAGGAGTGGGAGAGATGCAGGACTTTGATGCCCAGTCCAGTGAGTGTTGCTGCCTGTTTGTCAAGGCCATGGTTGTTTTACTCGTGTCATGTGTTGGGCATGACTGCCACTACATGTCATGTGTAAATGGTTCTCATGGGTGTCCTGTGGAAGATTCAACACCAAAAGGATTGAATGATGGAAGGGTCGGGGTAATAGGACCTAAGACAAAAGGGTCAAATTTGTCATACATCAAATATATATGGTTAACGCTTTTTGTATAGTTAAAAATAGAAGTGGTTTTTGCTACAGTAACTGGGGTTGTGGGGGGAACCACAAACTATTGGGAAAAGAAAATCGACCCTTTGGTCATTCGATCCTTTGCATTCGAACATTTGCCCTAGAACCGTTTTCATGTGCAAGTCATGCAATGCTTCACTGATGCGTGCCTGCTGTGCAGGATGGTGGACATGTTGAGCAGACAGGGACTGTCCTCATCAACACACTTGCACCATACTCACATGCTGGTCACCCGGATGCTCCTCAGGTCCATGTTCCAGCTCACTGGCCCTTCTGCATGTAGCCTGTGTTGTCCTTCCTCTCAGCACTGGGACTATGTCATTGCATGAGTGACGTGTATGTGTCCCCTGCCTGCATGCGGGTACTCCACGTAGGCATGCTCCCTTGCCCCTCCACCCCCCCTGAACCCCAATTTCACCATTGCACTGTTGTGCATCACTTTGCGGTACTTCAATGGCCTGTTCAAGCCTCCTGTGTACATGCTAACTTCCACCAGCCAACCTGCCAGACACATGCAGCGAGGTACATCCTCTGTCCTTCATGCAGGGTGTCTCACTTGGACTGTGCAGATGGCAGATGCTCCGCAGGGACCTGATTGCCCATTCATGCTCCATGTGCAGTCCAGGCGTCCCCCTATGTGTCCTTGACTGGATGATCATTGTAGTATGTGTCCATGGTGACCTACATTTCATGGCATTTCACCATCCATCCCATGGCCACTTTGGCCAATCCTGCATCACACACATGTTTAGGGTGTCACAATCTGTGTGGGGCACAGTCCTCACCCAGTTTCAGGCCCACTGACTTGGTCCAACTGGTGTAGTGGGTTTTGCACACATGGGTGTACTACTAAGGGTTCGTCATGTGTCCTGCTTACTGTCACATCATCATCTGCTGTGTTGTCAGTTGACTCAGATGATGCCATTGATGCTAGTCAACTCTGGCTGCCAATACACAGGTCTCTGGTCACCCTTTTGCCCATGCAAGGCATCCCTGGATTTTCACTTTGAGGGGGGCACAGGGGGGTTTGCTTGTAGCCATGCAACCCATTGCATGGACATTGCACATGATGCCTGAACGTGCCCATGCACTGCCTTCACGTGTTTTGATACACATCATGAAGTACTTGTTCATGTAGCTAGTGAGTAATGTACACATGTTCTGCACTGCACGAACCCACTTTTGAGCCATGTAACACCGTTCTACATGCGTACTCACTGATGCAATGTCAAATTGACCAGGCATGCATGGCAGGTTCTCTTTTGTGTGTGACATGTCTGCTTCATGTGTTGGCTGTCTGTGTGATGTCCATTTGTGACTGTGTTATGTGCTTCTAACATGTGTACTAATGTTTTTTTTCTCTCCACTCTTCAGATGATGATGCAATGGAGGCAGAGGATGGTGTTGTCATGCCAGGCACAGGGTTGTTATCACAATCGCAACCCGGCACAAGTGGGGGTCGTGGGGTGGTAGACCATGAGCACCCACGTGTGCTACAGTCCAACTTGTCTTCGGTTGACTATGAGTCCAGCTAGATGACCACTGTGTCGACCATGTCGAGTTGGATGTGCATCAGGTCCATATGTCAGGGGTGAGTGATTCTGATGTGGACACTCCTCTTACCACGACACCTGCACTGAGGGGCTAGACAGTGGTGGGACCTCTGCCTGTGGTGGATCGGGACACAGGGGCACCCTAAACACCAGTCGCTGATGTGCCTGGGGCATCACGTAGACGGGGGCATGTAGTTGTGCAGCCGCGGGCGGTGCCAACCCAGCGAGGACACCCGGTCCTTGGGTCCCGCAGGTGTCAATCCCAGCAACGCGGTGGCCGAGTGCCACCGAGGTATACTGAGTGGGAGCAAGACATGACTGCCAATTCAGAACATCAGGGGGCAGCACTTGATAACATTGCTGTGAGCATGGAACGTGTGGCCCAATCTGTGCTCCCCCCTGCTAGGCAGGTGCTTCTCCAGCGGCAGGCGGCGCCATCCATGGCCCGCTCGCTCAGGCTGGGCATGGCGGCCTCTGACAGGGCACGCCAGGCTTAAATGTTGTCTCTGCATCAAGCAAGTACTGCTCACGCAGAGGCACACATGGAGGCCCTGAGGGCAGAGTATCAGTCCCTCAGATCAACTCTGGGTGCCATTTTGACGTCCCAGAGGGTGCGGTCGGAGGAGAGTTTTGAGCAGCTTGAGTGGACCAGCTCGGCTGAGCTACGTGCTTGCCGGGAGGTGCATCAGTTGTCCAGCCAGACCATGCAGGAAGAACTCCGAGTTACACGTGTTACCTTGCAAGAGGAAGCATGTGTATCACGGGAGGTTCTGCATGCAGACCTGCGTGTCATTGCCACACAGAACCAGGCTCACCTGTCCGGCAGACTTGGTGCCGACGAGGGGCAAGCTGCACCTAGGCGTGGTCGGGCTCCTGGCCCATGTCCTCCTATTCTGGATGAGGCAGACTCGGGCGACGAAATATCTCACACACAGGTCACGCTGTGCCGGCGTTGAGCCAATGGAGTTTTTATTTTTGCCTCAACATCATCGCATGTGGATTTTGAGGTGCACCCTGTACCTCCCCCCTGCTGTGTGCCTTCCCCCCCGGGTCGTACGTGGCCATTTTTGATTTTAGTTTCATTAGTTAATATCAACTATTTGATAGTAATTTTAATTAGGTTATGTAGGTTGTTCATTGTTAGTTTAATTAGTTAATATAGTTTAATATTGTTTGTCTATTGTGCTTTCATGTGAAGGTGTGGTGCTTTGTGGCTTTTGAAAGCATCCACTGTCTGTTCCAGCTGGGCCCTTCAAGCTTGTCTTGTGTATGTGTTTGCAGCTTGGGGTCCTGACTCAAATAGGCCACTCCTGCTTCCCTTATCCATGTGCTCGCTAGGATGGTTCGGTGTAACAAAATATTACACAAAGGCTTTGGACTTGCCTCATAACTGTGGCCTGTCTGCTGCTGTGCTACTTGTGTTAACACCCCTAGTGGGGATTGGTTGCATTTCATCCACCTGATGTCTGTAATGCATTTGGGTGAGTATGTGATTGATTTATCCAGTAATTGATGTGGATTGTGATGTATGTCATTGTCTTGCCTGTATATGTGCTTGATGCACTTTATGCTGTAGACAGTAGCCTGCACCCTTGGCCTGTCAAAGGACACTGATGGTGGGAGGAGTTTGGATGTAGCTCTGTAACCTGGCCCTGTGACAACCAGCATGTAGACAAACACACAGGGAAGTTTCCAGCCTTATTGCCTTGTTAATGCCCTTTCTGCAGGAAGATGAGCCTCCAGACTACCTCTGGCAGCAGACACAGGGACCAGTAATCCAGGAAACTGGCTACGTTTGTTGGTGCAGACGTATGGATGTGTGCGCAAGCAGATGCACAGGGCTTGTGCTCAGACGTCCAACAGAAGCAGACGTGTTTCCAGGAGCTCCTGGCAAGGTGAGCAACACACGTGCTGTGGAGCTTTGCCAGGCATTGTTGGAGAAGCACACAGTACAGCTGACATGCGTTGAGGGCCACATGGCAAGTGCCTTTGCAAGTTGTTAGGGGCACACGCAGGGGCCATCAAACATATCCTCAAATACCCCCTGCTCCATTGAAGTAGAGTAATTAGGGTAGTAGCGTTCCTAGCCAGGAACTGATACAGTGTAAAGGGATGACAAGCGAGGCTCAGACTCGTGGTGAGTGCATGTCATTTGCATGTGCAAATTGCCACGTGCACTACCTATTTGAATCAGCGGTGGCCAGAACACAACCTGTACTGAAGTTGCACCTTGCTATACGCGTCTAGCAACTCACTCAGGGACCATTGTATCATATGTGATTATTTACCCATTGGTCTTCCATTTCCCACGTGGCCACATGCGCCGGCCTTACTGCATTGACAGTGTATGTGCCATTGGTGGGTACATGGCTGCAGACAGGGGTGTTTGTTTGTGGAGAAGTCACTTACTGTGGGGCATGGATGGGGTTGTGTGTGTGTGTTGTAAACACACATTCAGATTAGTAACTCACGCTGTCTTTGCAGCATTGAAGTGCTCCTGTTACCGGACCTGAGAGTGCGCAGGCAGGAGGCCAGCACTCACCCCAGAGATAAGTTTCTCTTTGGCTTGCATTTGACTGATTTGGTACAATGTGCATGATGAACATGTTTGCTGTAATTGAGTATGTGTTTTACTGAATAGTTGTATTTTGCCTACTTTCCCTTGCAAATCCACAACCACTCTCCTGCCCCTCTATCCGGTTACCCTGAATACCAATGCCTGTCCATGCAACATATCTCTGACCCTCCTTCCCCGCCGGGGTCTCAGAGGCCTGTGTTCATTTGACTTTGCAGGCGCCCAGACCACGGAGGGGGTGGTTTGTTCGTGCTACTCCTGCACCTGGACACCGGAGCTGGGACACTACCCATCAGTTGTTGCATCATCATTGTATGTAATGTACCATAAATGGTACCCATCCTGTTGGACCATTGTTCAACTGTGCTACCTTGGTTGTTCTATCATTGTGCTTGTACATGTGCTTTGACATTTCCTGCTACTTCAAGTCATCTACTGGAGACTCTTACAGCCTTTTCCCCTGCTTTATGGGTTTGCCTACTTGGAGTTCTCTGTGATTTGGTATTTTTACCAGTCAAGGTGGGCTCTGAGGGGACTGGACCCTATTTACACGCAAGCTGGAACATGGAGACCAAGGGGTAGGGTGATCCTGTAGCCAGGTACACTTGAAGAAAGAAGGCTACATACCCCAGAGACAGTTGTTCAGAAGGTCACATTGATGTGTAAGGGAGGGCCTTTTGTTGTAGGACAGTTGGCTTGGCCTACAGTGTTTTGGGCACTCTGACATTGTAATTGTGGGGTACTATGTACATGATGTGTTGTGCTGCTCAATGCCTGTTCCTGTCTTGTCTTTACTTTTCAGGTGTCAGGGGATTGGTGTGGTTTGACATGCTGGGGTGTTCACATGGGCAATGTTCACATGTGATGTGTACAGGGCACGGAGGGTCACTTGATTTCACATGCACATATTGAGTGCATGTCCCTAATGACACACACAGTTGCACGATGATCCACCACACGTACATCCACCCATCCATGGCCACAGGTGCACACAGATTGCATTCTCAGGCCCGCGGTGTCCATGCAGCACATGATCTATTTCCACTTGGGGACCCTGTGCATGCGTCATTTGGTGGTAGATTTCATTGGTCTTTTTCGTGTGATGCTCAAGGTGTATCTGCAACACTATGGCTGGTCAAAGTGCTCTGTGCTGAGCAGTTTGTTTCAGGAGACACACACAGCACACAGGTTCGGGAGTCGGGTTTTGCCATGCCCAATGTGCATGTGAACGGGCATTCAGTGTTGTGTTCATGCTCCGACTCTTGGAAAGCATTTTTGTCTGACTGTGGGAGGTTGTTGGTCAGTCATTTCATCTGATTCCATGTCCGACATCATTATCTCATGCCATTTTTCATGTATGACATGTCACTTTGTATGTTATTGGTCATGGTTTGGCCTTTTGCTATTGCATGCAATGTCATGGTGTAGCAGACAAGGGTGATGTGGTTTGGGAGGGTTTGGGTGACATACCAGGGATTGTGATGGACTGTTTTGCAAGGGTGTGTGATACACACCTTGCATGTGGTCTTTTTGGTCACACAGGATTGGTTATGTTTAAGTAACTAGGGATGCACACAATGTAGCACTTCCGTGGCAACATTCTCAGGGTGGTAAGATTGTGACAGTTGACTGTCTCTTTGTCATCATCGATTGTCACCTGGTATGTGCCAGGACTGTGTGCACTCTGCAGGGTTGAGAGTTTAGGTGAAGAATGTGGCCACAAGCTGGGTCCGGGCTGCCTCGCTACGTGCCCTGTCCCCTCCCATGGGCAGCGCCTGTGCCTGTGGTTGTGGATGTGGGGGCACCACCATGTCCACCGGTACCTCCCACCGTATTGCAACATTGTGCAGGACACATGCTGCCACAATGATCCTGCACACTACTGGGGGTGCATATAGTAGCTGCCCACCAGAGCGGTCAAGGGAGCGGAAGCGTGACTTGAGCACTCCGAATGTGCACTCCACTATGCCCCTGGTTGCAATATGGGCATCGTTGTATCTTACCTGGGGTGGTGTGATGGGGTTCCGGATTGGCGTCATCATGTGGTTGCTCAGAGGGTAGGCACTGTCCCCTGGGGAGGTGATAATAGTTGAAATTATTAGGGTTTGGGTTGTTGTCTGTGTGTGACTTGCATGCATGTGCACAGGCATTTGTACTCACCTAGGAGCCATGTGTCGCCATGCTGCCCAGCTTCCAGGGCCCGGCTCAGGGAGGACATTCTGTATATGAAACTGTCATGGGTGGAGCCAGGGTATTTTGCATAGACAGAGGTGATGATTCCTTTAGCATCGCATACAACCTGTTCGTTGATGGAATGCCAGTGCTTGCGGTTTCGATAGATGTGCTCAGTGGCCCTAGGTGGACATAGGGCCACATGGGTGCAATCTATGGCACCGGGCGCTTTGGGGAAGTGTGCCACCCTGTAAAAGTCCTGGACCACGGCCTGCCTTTCTGTGGGTGTTCTGGGCATGTATATGTGCCTGCTGACTGAGGGGAGTGCAGTGATGATTGCCAACACCTGGTGTAGGCAGCGTGACTGCGTGGCCTGTGAGACCCCACCCACTATGGCAGCAGTCCGCTGAAATGACCCAGTGGCCAAAAAATGCAGGACATTGAGCACCTTCTCCAAGGGGCTCAATGCTTGGGAGCACAGGGTGGGGGATGTAAGGTCATCTTCCCACTCCCTGAAGAGGTCCAGGATGATACGAGGTGGAAACCTATACCTCCCATAGACGTGGTCGTCAGGCATCCCAAAAAGACTGGTCCGGGGAAAAGAAATGCGGGCCCTGGCTATTCTCCTCCTCCTGCGGTGTCCCACGATCAGTGCTGCGACAAATGGGGCATTCAGCGTAGCTGTATATATGTGTTTGTTGTTTGCGTGCACTTTTGTACTGTGCGCAGGGACGCTTCCGCCTGCCTTCGTGTGGCGGACGCATTGACGCCTATGCCCGTCTTTTGCCGTGCGTGGGTTTCCCTTATTTGAATCCATGAATCGGGGTTGTTCGCGTGCGTGTGGGCGTTCTGTGTATTTCCCTGCAGTACTTACCCAGTTACGCCTTCTTTTTCACGCATTTTTCCCCATTTCACGTGTTACGCGCTGTGTCCCACCCCCTTTTTGGTGTGTGCATGGATGTTGTGCGCTTTCCCTGTGCGCGTCACGCATGGCGTTCGGGATGTTGCAATGACGTGTGCACCCGTGTGCACCACGCACGTGTTTGGCGCACATCCCGAGAAAAACACGCGCAGGGACTTCCATGAATCGCACGCGTGCGCGTGCGCTTCCTTTTTCACGCTTGTGCCTGCTTGCGCCAGCCTGCACCACTTTTTTCGGCGCACGTTTGTTCCATGAATCTGCCCCTTAATCTCAAGAACATATCTCTTTATTTTGCACCTGGGAACTTTAGTTAGTATGATTCTGTTGTTCTTAGCTTTTTTATCACTATCTTGTAAATGTTTACATGTTTGGTGTTTACACATTGATTATATCTGTTACACCAGACCCACAACAGAATTTTTCTTTTAGCCTTCTTTGGATTATTTATCAGCAAATCATCTGACACATCGGCATTTTGGACACTCCGCCTCCATAAAGCCATGGAGTAATGATCTGTTGTTTTTATATATATGGACAATATGTGCATGATTGAATTCACGTCTGACGTTATTATACATTTAAGGTACTTGCAGCACAATTTCCACATATACATTTTATAAAGCGAAGTTGGGCCCAGTTCATATCGCACCAGACATATTGAAACAGATTTGGGTAATTTCAACAGTGGTTTCCAAAAATAACCCTCCAGTACTGACCAAAACAACTCACCCTTGCAGGCCCTTGTCTCTGCACCTTAAATCACTGTTGGTACAGCTTTCTGGCAGTAATATATAATTATAGGTTTCAAGGAGAACATTCCATATTTATAGTTTAATAACGAGGCCTGAGTAGTAGCTGTTCTCATTTTCGATCTAATTTCATTCTAATATGGAATATCAGACTCGGATGTATTCACATTCAGACCTAGATATTTATATTCCCTGACACCTTCAAGGCGCTGAGACTGTAGAAACCAGGAAAGATGAGCTGCCTTTTTTGTATGCTTTATTACCAACTTCATGCTTTTTGATTTCAATAAATGTTTACTCAGTTCATTATCCCGCACATGGTTTGGCTTGGTTTAATAGTCGAGGTTTAACAGTGGATGGGCTGATGTCAGGATGCGCAAGGCAAGTTGTTTCAATGTCGTGCGTTAAGGATTCAGTTTGGGAAGAACACAAGGGTCTGCTCTATCGTCGGCTCATTCGGTGATGAAGAAGAAGATGGAGATATGAACAGTGGTTCGACCAGAAGCTGGTGGTTTAAATAGATGTTTGACCAGTGCAGGTGCAGCAATGCTTTGTTGGTAGAGCCGGGGTAATTGCGTGCTTTAGCAGGTGCAATGTGGCAGAAAACCTGCTTGAGCATGAGGTACTGTGTTTTATTTTATTTTATTCATTGGGTATTTATAATGCACCTATACACAAGTGTTTCAGGGTGCATGGTGGATCCAATGTTCATAAGTGCCAAAGGCAGCTCTGGAAGGGTTTTGTTGGTTCCAACAGTTAAACACACTCAAATAACAACGACAGGAAGGAAGAGTGGTAAAGAGAGCAAACAAGAGGGAGTAACATTCCTGCAGCTGGTCTGAGCTCCTTCTGTGTACACAAAACCTTCCCCTTCCCTTGTCAATAACATCATAGGCCCTTTTGCTATGCCGCATACCGGTGCGAGGTTAGCACTTTTGTGAAGGGTGTGACATTTTATTCCTGTCCCCATAACAGCTTCCTGTGGCTTGGCTGTCTCAAAGGATTAAAGAGAGGAACACCCATGGCTACAGTCTTGCTGGGAGCAGCAGAGACAGTCTGGCTTGTGGCAATACAGACAATTATTCTGCAGCTGAGCTTGGCTCACATGGATGACACATGATTGATATCAAATTGATCTGCCATGGATAATTATGAGAGAAACTAGCAACCACACCTCAGACTCAGGTGTTGCTTGTATCTACAGTTTAATGTGCCTCAGGATAGTAACTCTATCTACTTAGTTCCAATGTTTTCTGAGATGAAATGTACCCGCATCATTTTATTTATTATTACAAATAAAAAGAATCCATTGTTTCTACACCCTTTTCAGTTGACAATTCCTCACACGGTTCTTTTTTCCCCATATACTGTAGTCCTTCCTTTTTCTCTTTGTACTTTCTGACTATAATATCCGCTATCCCATAGCACTTCCATAACCTGGAATGTGATGCATATTACTATGAATGTTTTATGGGGATGGCCCCTGGACCTTCCTTCCTACCTTATTCCAACTTTAATAACATGAAGCTCTTTCAAATCAATGGTAACTTCTCTGTGAATTGAATAGTGTTCACTAGTTTTAAGTTTAGAGAAAGTCAGAGAAAACTCTTTTTGAACCAGTTCAGTACTGGTAAGTACTTTCCCATGGCTGGAACCTAAAATGTTGGGAAATGTTGCACACTGTTTTTTCCAAGATGCAGATTGTGTCACTGTCCATTACACTGTGAAGGTTGAATAGATTTCTATGTTAATTGATATATTAAATTACAAGGCACCATGCCAAACTCTGAGTAGAATTGCAATGTTTCTGGTATCATATGGCATCGCCAGTGCCTCTGTTGGCATATCAGATGCCTGTCCCCATGTGCATGTGTTCACACATATTAAATGCATTTCTTTGAGCACACAAATACGGAAATACCCAATAATAATATACACTGAAAGTGTGGCAGGTTAACATGCCAATCATTCAGTGTTTGTGCATCTGACTAACGTGACAATTGAGGACAGTGCGATGGTGTTGTGTAGTCTACCATTGCTCCCACCATCGTGGGTTACTTCAGATCTCTTGAAATGATGGGACTGGCATGATGGGTGGTGTTGATGAGACTCTGGGTGCCTGGAATGCCAACTGCTAAGCTACACAACCTTTTGAGATGGCATTTGCAGGATTCACCACCGACAATCGCACCTCACCAGCATCCTCATCAAAGGCAACCCCATGTCTATGACAGCCTGTAAGGGAGGGTAGAACAGGTTATTCCAGCTAAAAATCCATACACGCAACACCACCAAGTAGACATCACTGGAACTTCACCTACAGGTAAGAGCAACACAGCAATGCAATATTGGTATGTGCATGTGTTGAAAAACACAAATGTGACAGCTCCCAAGGATGAACCCCCCACCCCTTCAATATTGTGTGCAACTTTATTGAGGTTCTTCAGTGTATCACAGCTGGGTATCCATGTGATTGGAGCATTGGGAGATGCTTACCATTCACCATTGATAGTCTGGTTCAGAAGGGTCTAACAGAGAGTATTCAGTCTTTTGTTCTGCATAACCTTAGTGTATTAGTGTGTGGACTAGGGGAAATCTTCCAGTGATGGCTACTAGCAGGGACTCTCACATTACAGGTAGATAGGTTTCCTCTTGCTTTTCCAAACTCATCAAGATATTGATGGTTAATTGTAAAGTTGTCCCTTAAGGGAAACACAGAATAATTGGTGGCCAACAAACCTGAACCACAATTTACAATATATACCATGATTGAAAGGTACTCCACAGGATTTCTTGCTCACTCACCAATCCAAAATATAGGAGTGCGGGTGGACAGAGAGTTTGTCATGAAGCAACACACTTTGTGCATTGTTGGGGATTGTCTACAAGCTACCAACTGTGAGCATCGGTTATGTGAAGAGAAAGGCAGGTCATCTATTTTTACATCTCAGCCTGAAGAGTCATGGACTGTTATGAAAAATAAGGTTATCCGCACAAACATATGTTGCACAAACACACCTGGAAAGTATACAATAATTCACTCTGTTCATAGCACTCAATTATTATACTTTACATTTACCGGGGTCTGGCCTGGAGGACACAGGTACTGTTATTAAGTGGCTCACTCAATCAATACCAACACTCGACTGCCTAAGTATCATACCCAAAAGTAAGCTACATTTGAATACCAGCTACCTTCTGTGGCATTATGGGCCAATCAAATAAACTTGACCTTTTGATGACTGCTCGAAAATCTAACCGCATAGCCACAATTAATAATTATTTCCAGTTGAAACTGAGCACTACGCAACAGCTAACATCTGAGTCATGCAATGCTAAACAAATCCATCCGCCCCCAGAGCAACTCAACCAGGTTACACATTTAAATCCTGATTGTAATGAGGGAGATGTAACCATGCAAGCATCAGACATCTGAGCCACCCAGGATACAGGTCACCACCAGGAATTGTGCCACATAAAGTTCATATTACACACAATGACAGACATGGTCCAATTGTAAAATCAGACAACATGGCACAAGCTGCCCTGACGTTGAGCCCTCTGACCCCCGCCCATGGACCATTCTTGGGTAACAGAACACAAGAGACCGGGAAAATAATCACACCCCATGCGTCTAAGAATAAACAAGACATGGTAGCACTAGCACAGACCCTGGTCAATGTTACTCATCTTAAAATGACACTTTTGAATACTAGATCTCTCAACAAACACGCATTGGACATCCATGACTATATTATTGACAACAATCTGGATGTTCTATGCCTGACTGAGACTTGAATCACTGACATCAGTGGCCCAATGATTATGCTAGCTACCCCAGAGTGATACTTCATCATATGTAAAAATCGGGAACATGGACATTGGGCAGGTGTAGGCATTATTGCCAAGATAAAATGGACATTCCTTAATGCCCCAAGCCATTTTAACGGTTTTGAAATCCTCCATTTGAAATAGACACTGACATCCTGTAGCTTTGTAAACATCATCCTAGTATATCAACCTCCAATTGATATGCTCAAATTCAACAAGGCTATTATTCAGCCACTAGGAGCCCCACAAATAGACGAAATAGCTCCACTTTATTCGTAGGAGACCTTAATCAAGGATATTTTTCCATATATCCCTGTTAGTGGGAACCTTTTTCCACACTCACAGATCATGTTGCTCTTTTTATGGGTGTCATTTTTAAGACTCTCCACACTGTACTTTACATGTTATCCTCTTTGACAACATTTGGTATATACCTTTTTATTGTTACATAGTTGCCCTTTGGGCTCCCCTTTTCCATTCTCTGGCTAACCTTGTGAGAATTATAGTTCCCATGGGTAGAAATAATATTTCTTTCCCTTCATTTTGTTAGGTGAAACCAGCACACCCCACCTTATGTGGAGTGCTGGGGAGATACACTGTATCCCCTTTCTCACTAGCACTGTAACTATTCTGTTACAGGGACAAGCTTACCCTAAATGGCTGGTGGCAGATAATCTTTTTACAAATTCATTAGACAATCACATCAACTGAAAGGATTGCGCTGCTCCAATAATAATGTTATGTGGAATTTATTTCCAATGAAGTAGTAAACAAAACAATACGCAAAAGAAGGTATCTCTGTTTCTCAATCTCCTTACTGTGCTCATTCAACTGTGCTGTGTGCCCATAAGGAACCCTAGTTGACACGCGTTTCGATGACTTAGTCTTTCTCAAGACTATTGTCCTCTTAATGGCACATTCTCTTGTCATATCCTTTAGCTTCATACAGATGTGTGTCAACATTTTTCATTCTTAATAGCAACATTGCATTAACATAAAGTCATCCGTCATATTGGACATTATTCAGAACCACAAAAGAAAACAAATCACAAGGGGAGAAAGCAAACAGAAACATTATTAGTCATCATAATAGTTCTCATTATCTGGTCCTCCATTCCAAAAAAACTACTTGTGCAGGGTTTTAGCTTGATGTGAGCAGACATATTGTCATCAGAACCAGTAACTTAAGGGCATTCAACAACAACAATTTAAATACTGCGATCTCATAAAGGCACCCAAGTAGACACATGCAAATAACCAGCTAGTGTTTTTTTACCCTTTGAACTGTTGGTTACCATGCTTATGAAAAGTGATGTGTCATTCTTAGTTTATCATGCATGCCCAATGACTAATTCTACTCACCATGTATTATGTACTGATTGTAGCAGTTTCTTGCATTAAATAATCCGATTTGTACTGGTCCTTAATCAAGATCTGTGCGACCAAAGATCGATCTGATGTTAAATTAGTTAATTCCTTGCTTAATAACCTCTAATCATGCCAATTTAATTTCCTATTACTCAGCAATAGAAAAGGGTTTCTGTCTGTATTGTCCCTTATATGTCTGTTCAAGTATCTTCACTGCAATATTGCCAACGTTATTTGAATACAAATAATGCATGTTTTGGCAGTTTGATCTCTAACTTTTGGTGATATATTCAGGATAATATCTTCTCCATAATTGTCCTTAACTATATATATATATATATATATATATATATATATATATATATATATATATATATATATATATATATATATTCAATTTAGTTGGCTACAATGGCCTATTATCCACCCTACAAATGTGGTGCATCTTTACCGTGCAATGTTTTCACAGCTGCGTTAAAGGCACCCGTGACTGGCCATTTGACCAAAATGGCCACTGTCTTCTTTTTTGTCATTTTCAGCACTTCTTGTACCTTCTTCATCTTTCCCTTACCCTCCAAGGTGGGAAATTCCTTTGTGTGATTTTATCTTCATTGGAAGACCTCAGCCATGCCCACCCAGGCTCCAGCGTGTCCGTGAAGGCAGAAAGCGATGGAGGAGTCCAAATCTCTGGTGCCCTTTGTCTTCCAGCCTGCCTCCGAGAATCCAGTTCAAACTGGGAGGCTACAAAGGTCTTAGTCACCTAGTAAAACTGTGTGTTATCTTGAATGTGGTTATAGGTTTCTACTGTTCCTTGAATTGGTGTTCCACTATTCAGATAAGTATACGTGCAGGTTGCTTTACTATGAGTGTCGCTGCACAACTGCTAGGGTATACTACAATTGTATTACTGAAAGTAATCAGAAAGTAACTGATGGTTTTACTCCCATGGATAGGTGTGTCCTTTACTAAATGTGTTTGATAAGGGCTGACTTGCCTAGAAATACTGTTTGTGTTCTGTACATGGTTTATGTTTTAGTCTGTGCACTTTAAAGCATGGTGTTGTGCTTTTATATTGTTTTTATAATTCTTTGACCAAGTACTTACCCCCCAAGATTTATCTTGGCCTAACTTGTATTTATAATAAACCTTTTGTGTTTTTTAAATAATACTTCTGGTTGTCAGTGTTTCTGTCTAACCCATGGTATGCTACAATTTCTTTGGACCTTCCTACAGCATTCTCTTCCTCCTAAAATAATCGTGTCTGCTCTGTCTACACTACCATATACTAAGGTGGTAGAGCCACTAAAAGGGGAGTTTTGTACTGTCTCCGTTTTATGGTTTTACTAAGCCCTTAGTTTTACTTCAGAGAAACCTTCCTAACACTGTTGGCATGCACTGGGATATATTGTAGGCTGGGTTACATTGACTCTTGAGATACTGTGTGTTCAAAGAAACCATCCAATATGTTTGGTTTAACCAAGGGAGTGTACCTAGACTTAACACAAAAATCAACACCATGGCCTGCTTTGAGCCTGAGCACTACTCACATATATCATTTCATCAAGTGGCTGTATTATGCATAATATTTGGCCTCAACAATAAAGGAAGTAAGCTTCACTTACTACAAAGGTTGTGGGACAATAAAATGGTATGCCCCTCATCAAACTCCACTCCTGACAATACTAATGTAAGTGAGGATGATGAGGGTTCAGAAATCAGTCCAAACTCCTCTGGGGATGAATGTGAAGGATCAGATGAGAAGGATATTAGTTCACCCTCCTCTGCTTCTCCTATCCCTACCTTGCCCTATACCATAACTCATGTCATGTTCATGGAATTGAACCAAAGGAAACTTCTAATGGACTATAACCTAAAAATCAGAAACATGGAAAGAGTGTATATCTCATCTATGGTAAAGGATTTTTGTGGAATGTTGTTATTTTTCAGGGTCTGGTGAGTCTGCAACTTCCAGGATCCAAGAGTTGGTAAGTCTGTATAACCTGGAATGTGACATTTTTGTATGGCTGAAAACATTTGACCTCACTTGTAAAATGTTTGGTCTGTGTGAAAGTGATTGAGTAACCTATGTTCTTTTTAGGCTTCCCAAACATGACTACCAAGTGGAAAGAAGTAACTGGGATAGGTTAAAAGAAAATCTCATAGGTAGATATGAGAAAAATATTTCTCAATATCTAAACCCCTTAAGAGAACATGTGGATAAAGATAGGTCTGAAAGTCCCAACTCTGTGTACCCTGTAGGGTCTGTTTCCAGTAAGTGTAACAGAAAAGCTGTGGCCTTAGGCTCAGCTGAGCCACTTTGTCAAAAGGTTGATGCTCTTAAATTTAAGTAAGATATGTCCCCTGAAGAGAACCCTCCTCAGAGATTAACAGCATTAACTGCCATTCTGAAGGGCACTTGGGTGTATCACCCATAACTCCAAATGAGGACCAAGCCCCTAGGCCCACAAAGCTAGATGTCTATCCTGTGACCGCACCTTTAGCTGCTACTAAGGTGACTGAGCCTCTTGAAAAAACACATGAAGTGGAAGTGGTTCAACCAGTTTTCAAAAACGTAAACACTTCTGTACTACTACTGGCCGGGTTTAACACCATGGTTAAGGTCACTGCTGTGACCCCACCTTTCTTTAAGCCTCAGGTAGACACAACTCTTGAAAACCCACCTAGAGTGGAAGTAGTTCCCTCTGTTGATAGGAACTTAAGTTCCTATTCAAAATATAACACAGAGTAGTAATTGTGTTCAGGTCACTGATGTGACCCTACCATCTCCCCAGCTTAAGGTAGCATCTCCCTCTGCAACCTCATAGACAGTGAATGGGGTCCTTGAATCTCAAAACCTGGACTCTTGACCACATGCTGTGGAGGCAATTCCTAGGGCTGACAAGAACCTTTGTGTTCCTGGCACACACCTTGTGTTGTGTAAGTCCTTTAGAATAAAAGCACCTTCAGTTAAATCTGAAGTGGCTGAACTATTTGAAAATCCACTTACAGTGAAAGTGGTTCCTAAAACTCTATAGGTGGATACTTCTGAAAATCCACTTACCATGATGTGATCCAGAAAGGTGTCCAGAATATAAGTGTTTTTGGCCAACCCGAAACGGTAGGAATTAGGTGTTCTCCTTTAGTTCAGAGTCCCCAGAAGGAAACATCCAGGCCTGAAATACTGAAAACCAACAAGAGTTATAATAAACCTAAGCATAGCTTTCCTACTAGGCCTTCTTTAAAAATTCCTGTGACTCCAACTACTCCTACAGGAGAGATGGATAGGTGTTCTGACAAGGATAGGGTCTCTGTTTCAAGAGACATTTCTAAACCTGTGGGATCCTCTACAGAGGACCCTACTGCAAATCCTTATGTTAGTACGGCAACCTCTAACAAAGGCAAATCAAAAACTAGAATGTTATCTAAATGAGAGCCCAAACCATGTTTCACCGTTTCAATTCCAATTATAAAGTATTTGAACCACACTGCTTCTGAGGAAGAGGTGTATAGACACATTGGAAGCCTGTCTAGACTTTTGAGGACTAGTAACCCACAAACCAGATGGAAATCCAGAAAACCTAAGTATAAGACTAAACACCTTGAGACTGTGCTGAAGATCCCATTTAAAATCCTAATGTTAGGAGGAAAACCTCTAACCAAGGTAAAACAAGATCTAAGAGGAAGTGGAGCATGTACAATACTTTTCCACAGCCACTCAAACTAATATACTTGCGACTCAAACTGCTGCTCCAGAGAGAGAGGTGGTGAGGAATCATGGAGACCCCACTAGGTCTGAGGGATTTCTTTATAAGAACCCCTTTAAAAAGCCTATTGTAGGTTCAGAAGTTGTTACAACGTCTGGGCGACTGTTAGGTCAGATCTCCTTTACCTTAGACAAGAGAAAAGTGCCCAACAATACTTGTAGGTCTTATAGTTTGCAAAGGATAACGAATGTTAACAGAAATCACAGCAAGGGTTACAAAAAGAATGCTGGTGGACTCAACAAACAGTTTAAATGACTGAAACATGAAACCCATCTAGGTGAGGATTAGATCCTCCTGTTCCTTAGTCTTGGAAGGACGAGTGTTAGGAAATATTGTAAACTTAGTGCTAAATCTACCTGACTTGTGAGAACCCCAGAACTTCATGCTGGACTGGTAAATTACGTTTCCATATACCTCAGTGAGTGGGCACTCTTAACCACACTCAAAATCCCTTTACTCGTTTTATGGGTATCATTTTTAAGACTCTCCATAGTGTCCCTTTAATGTTATCCTCTTTGACAACTTTTGTATATACCTTTTTATTGTTACAGGGTTGCCCTTTGGGCTCCGCTTTTACTTTCCCTGACTAACCTTGCGAGAACTACAGTTCCAAAGTGTTGGAAATATATGTGCAACCTTTCTACATTTTGTTAGGTGAAACCAGCACACCCCACCTTATGTGGAGTGCAGTGGAGACACAATGTATCCATTTTCTCACTAGCATTGTAACAATTATGTTTCAGGGACAAGCTTACCTTAACTGGCTGGAGAAAGTTAACCTTTTTACAAATTCAGTGCACCTTTACCGCAGGCTATTTTCACAGCTGCGGTAAAGGCACCCATAGGTGCCCATTTTACCAAAATGGCCTCTGTCTTCTTTTTCTGCCATTATCGCACTTCTTGTCCCTTCCTGGTCTTTCCCCTGCCCTCCAGGGTGGGAAGTTCCTTTTTGTGATTTTTATCTTCGGCGGGAGACCACCATAGTCAAGCCTGCCCCGGCTCCAGAGGGTCTGTGATGGCAGACATTGAGGGAGGAGTCCAAAGCTCTGCAGCCCTTTGTCTTCCAGCCTGCCTGGAAGAATTCAGTTCAAACTGGGAGGCTGGCTGTCCTGAAAGGATTGACAACTCCCCAAATTTGAATGTTGCATATCTGTTTGATTGGCTGGGTTCCTGCATAAAAGTTCAATCCTGGAAGCTAGAGAAGTAGTCGACCACCGGACCAGAATCAAAAGAGGAAGATGAAAAACTATGGCTGAGATGATTTCCAGCGACCAGAGAGCCTGCTGTGTAACTGGAGCCTGCTATTACCCTTCATTCCAAGCACCCTGGGGTCTCCAGAAACTAAGACCCTGACTCATAGCCTGGTGAGGTCCACTAGACCCCAATACCATAGGACCACAAACCATTGTGTGCTGCATGGCCACTCGAATTCCAAATCAAGCTGAAACTTTGGTGGCATCCTACTGTTTCTTCAGAGACGAGATTTCAGTCATTGAAGTCCCCTCATCCAAGTGCTGGACCAGATTGGAACCGCAAAGTCAATCAGCGATATTCTGTCTTCTTCTGGATCCTGAAAAGGGTGCTATATCCACAGGTTAGCAACCAGCCATGACTAACCTCTTGCCTGGAGTGTTCCCCATTGATCTTTGCTACAGAATTGCTTCAAAAGTCTGGTTTTCCATCTTCATGACAAAGGAATCTATCAACCAGGTTTTTGTCTGCCGATCCTGAAGTCTCCCCGCTGCAACTCTTCTTCTGTGCTGAGGTACTGTGTTGGCTTATCTAATTCACCCATGCCCACTGCTGGTATCCTCCTAATATGTCTTCTCAGAAGTTCCTGGACCCTTTCACCCTCTTTAAGTGTAATACTTATCTGCTTGAACAGTATTTCTTAGGAACTCTGAGTTTTGATACTTCTGTGCCTTCCTGAACTGTCTGTGGGATACAAAAATACCTAGTGACCCCCCTTCTGCCACTGAGAACACTCATGCTCCAGGAATAATAGAAAGACTGTCTAAAGATTGTGCATGCTGCCTAGAAAAGAGAGCAAGTGCTTAAAAAGTGTCCTTACTTGTAAGTGAGTTGGATGGAACTGTAACTTTGAGAGTGAGCAGTAACAACACTTCTTACTTACCTTGAATGTGTGTTGTACCATTATGAAAAGTATAAGTAAGTTTATTTTACTTACCTGTGAATTAGTTGTGCCTCTTCACAAAAGTAATGCTTTTGGCTTCACTTCACTATTGCTTCCAGACTGCGAGTTTGTAAATTCACCAACTGGGTCTTGCTTCCCCTGACCTGTCGTATAGCCTGCCTAAACTAAGTCTGCCTTAGGTTTTACCTACCTAGAATAACATTGATCATTCTTAAAGTGTAACATTGGGTTTTTACTTTCCCCGGTCTGTTTTATACAGATGCTAAAACAGTCTTAGGTGTATGCCTACCTTTAAGTTGCTGATAGCTCCTTTAAAAAGAACATGGGTTTTGTGTACCTTGGTCTGCCATGGACCATCCTAACATTAGGTAGGAAGTTATTGCTTCCCTTTGTCTGTGTCTAACTGACCTGAAAAGCAACGGTAATAGTATATTACAACATTAGGTTTTACCTGCCGAGAATAGCTATGTGCCATTCTTCAAAAGTGTTCTTTAGGTTTAGCTGATCTTGGTCTTCCTGGTGCAATCCTAAATTAGTGTAAAGAGTACTTGCTTACCTTAGTCTGTATTCCACTGAGCAGAAAAGCAGCTGTAATTTTATATTACACCAAAAGGTCTTACTCACCTAGTAAAACTGTCTGTTATCTTGAATGCGTCTAGGTTTCTACTGTTCCTTAAATTAGTGTTGCACTGTTCTAAAAAGTATACTTGCAGGTTGGTTTTACTGCCCATGAATAGATGTGTCCTATACTAAATATGTTTGATAAGGTCTGAATTGCCTTTAAATATGGTTTGTTCTCTGACCAAGGCTTATTCTTTGGTCTGTGTACTTTAAAGCATTTTGCTGTGTTTTTATATTGTGTTTACAATTGTATGACTAAGTACTTACCCCCCAAGATTTATATTGGACTAACTTGTATTTAGAATACACCTTTATTTTGTATAATATTTATGGTTGCCAGTGTTTCCGTTGAACCCTTGGTATACTACAATTTCTTTGTACCTTCCTACAGCCCTATCTCCCTCCTAAAATAAGCCTGACTGATCTGTCTACATTACCATATACTGAGATGGTACACCCTTATACTAAGATTGTAGTTTTGTACTATCTCAGCTGGATGGTTTTACTAAGCACTTAGTTGTACTTCAGAAATACTGTCCTAACAGGCGAACACATTATTAACACAACTCCTTGTATTTAGTCAGACCATTATGTCATAGACTTCAACATTCAGTTTCAAGATCCACTAAGAAACATACTAACACTCCAAAACATGTCAATAGCCACAACTTCAAAAAGGTGCAGACTTCTGACCTAAAGTTTTGTCATGATGACATCGGGCCTCATTAAGGGTTTGGCGGTAGCCGTGTCTGTAACAAAGGCACGGATGCCGCCAAACCTGTGAATTTACCGGCACCCCCGAATGGGCAATTACCGGGTCATGCTGAGTTTGGCGGACCCGTTAATTGCCCATTCGCGGGTGCCGGCAATAAGGGATTCCCCATCCCCATTCGGTCCCATGGGGTGAATGGGAATGGGGAGCTCGGATGCACTGGCAAAGTTCATAACGGTGATGGTGCATCCACGAGTTGTGCTCACGGGTGCCACACTGCCCACCAAGTCAGGCCAGGTCAGACCTGGCGGGCAGAACGAGACCCGCAAGCACAACTCGTATTATGGCTGTAGGGTAGCAACAGTGCCGGTAGCGATACCAGCGCCGTTGTTGCCTTACCTCCATACTTATAATGATGCCCATTATGTCCAACACATGTAGATCGGATCTAGCTGAATTCTTGCTGGCTACATACAACACTGTTCTAACATGTATTTTGAATAAAATAGCACCTCTAAGAAAGAAATCAGTTATGGATAATTCTGGACATGGTGATTTACCTCAGAGCTTACCGTCCTGAAAAGAGAAAGAAGTTGTGCTGGTTTACGTTGGCTAAAATACCCTACCCATCTCAATAAATACACCTGGAAAAAACTAGAGAAATCCTATAATGCTGCCATTTTGGTGTCAAAAAGAACTTCTACAACGGACAGGTTAACAGGGTCAACAATTTATTTTTATTTATTTTATTTATTTATTACACGCTAGACCCTGGGGTATCATGGCGTGGTTACAGACAACTTAGCATTGAACATACATTTATGCAGTGAACAGAAAGAGCATGCGATACAGTCATAGACAAATTACAATTTACAGTTGTGTTAGTAGAAAGGAGGAATAGCCTAATGAACTGCTAATATTGGTTAAATAACCACGTTTTTAGCTTCTTCTTAAAGGCTGTGAGCAAGGTCTCGTTCTTGATGAGGATGGGGAGGGTGTTTCAATGTTTGGGTGCTGGACGGGAAGCTGCTGCCACCTGCTTTGTTGGTTTTATAGCGCGGAGGCACCAGGAGGAGATTGTCGTTAGACCTCAGTGTTCTAATGGATTCTTTTTTCTGTATGGCTTTGCTGAGGTAGATGGGGGCTTTTTTAGCAAGACATTTGTGGGTGATGCAGAGTGTTTTAAAGATAATTCTAGCTTTGATGAGTAGCCAGTGGGCATCCTTTCTAGTCTTAGTGATATGATCAAACTTTTTTTTATCCCTAATGCTGCCCTTAGGATTTTATTTTGCATGAGCTTCAGTTTGGTGAGATTGGATATGGAGGTACCTAGCAGTAGCACATTGCAATAATCCAATTTAGATAATATCAAGGCCCTGGCCAGGGTGAGGCAGTTAGTAGGGGTCAGAAATTGTCGACTTAGAGCAATAAGTTTGGAGGTATACGCCGTGGAAGAGGAAAGCATGTTAACATGTTTGGTCATGGTGAGATTCGCGTCTAGGTATACTCCTAGAGTTTTAACTTGATTTAGTACCGGGATCAGAGTACCGTCGATATTGATGGAGGAGTAGTCTGGATAGAGGGCAGCTATTTTGAGGGGGGATCCCACAATGAATACTTCAGTCTTCTCATCGTTAAGACAAAGACTATTCAGTGCCATCCAATTTTGGATGATGGCGTATATTTTATTAATGGTTGCAGTGTCCTGGTCATAGTTGCCTGAAATGGGTATGAGGATCTCGGTGTCATCTGCAAAATTGGTGTAGATGCCACCCATATCGTCTAACACTGAGAAGAGGAGCTTTGTGTAGGCATTGTATAGAGTGGGAGAAAGGCAGGAGCCTTGGGGTACTCCGATGCGGACTGGGATGGGATCAGCCGCTTCTTTGCCTATGGTGACTCTGGAGGTACGATCTGCAAGGAAAGATCTCACCCACAATGTAGCATCATTGGAGAAATTGAAGTCCTTGGCGAGTGACAAACAAAGTTTGTTGTGGTCAACAAGGTCAAATGCCGCAGAGAGATCCAACAGCAGGAGTATGCAGAGTTTTCCTGAATCTCTGATAGCGTCCATCTAGATTTTGAGATCCAGGAGCGCTGTTTCTGTGCTGTGATTAGGCCTGAAGCCTGATTGTCTAGTTCCAAGGAGTTGGTGCTGTTCAAGTTGAGTTTGAATTTTCGTGTATGCTATCTTATTTATGATTTTAAGTAAGAAAGGGACTGTAGTTATTGGGCGGTAATTGGTCGGTATTGTGGGGTCCAATGTGGGATTCTTGAGACGTGAGGTGACCCAGGCTTCTTTGATGCTGGCAGGGACTGTGTTGGTATTAAATGAGGAGTTGACAAAATCAGTGATGGTAGGTGAAAGAGGATTCTGCGCATGTTTTGACTAGTTTAGCTGGGACACTATCCTCTTTACAATTGTAAGCTTTTAGCTTGAGGATGGTGTCAAGCACTAGTTCTTAAGTGACTGGGGGGAAGTGGAATGGGGAACTTGCGTTGTCATTGGGAATGATGATTGGATTGGATGTGGATACTTTTTTATATCAGCTAATAGCAATTTTTTAGCAGTGATTTTATTTTGTAAGAAGGCAATTTTAGAGCCAAGAGCATCTTGAATGATAGTGCACCATGCTTTGCTAGAGTTGGCGGGCGTTGCATTGGGTACAGGATTTTCTAATTCTCTGAGGATGGTGAAGAGTTCTTTGGAATCTGATGCTGCGTTAGTAATACGCAAGTTGTAGGAATTCGCTTTATGGGATATGCTGGCTGTTTTATAGATTCTGTTTGCGTCCTTGAAGGCTTTGGCAGAGTCTGGCGTGGGATGTTCATTGTGGATGTGTTCCAGAGAGTGTTTAGTCTTTCTTAGCCAAACTAGCTCTTCATTGAACCAGAAATTGTTTTTTTTTGTTAGTGCGTCTCATTTTGGTTGTGATGGGAGCTACTTCATCGATAGCAAGGGTGAGGCAGTTGTGATAATACTCTGCAATGACTCTTGGGTTCTTGCTAATGACTACATCCTCTTCTAGTATTTTATTCAGTATGAGGGAGAAGTTATCTACAGTGAGCTTCCGGTGGTTTCTAGTTTCGTAAGCATTCCATTACTTTAACCTTAGGCGGGCAGGGCTCGTTGCTCGACAGGGCAAATTCTAAGCAGGAGTAGTCTGTCCAGCTGAGAGGGGTAATAGAATCTATGGTGAGATTGGTGTTGAGAGTTAGGATCCAGTCCAGAGTTGGGCATTAACCAGTTGGATGAAATTCAAGTCTTTAAATGCTGTGGCTTTGGGATCAAGAGCGTCATTGAAGCCTAGGCACAAGTCTCCTTGGATAATGCATTTTGTGTTGGGTTTGATAATGGCTGCCAGTAGTAGTGGAATGTCTATTTTTGGGTGAATGTTGGAACTGGGTGATCTGTAGATTGCTACCATATTAATTGTGGTATTCTCATTCATGGCTAGTTTACCTAGTAATAGTTCATACCCTGCGATCTCTTCGGTGGGGCTTGATCTAATGTGTAGGTCGCTCTTGGCTATGATGGCTAGGCCACCCCCTATGGAAATAGTTCTGTTGGCTCTGAGGATGCTGTAGTCAGGTGGGATGGCTAAGGCTAGCAGTGGTCCAGAGGCTTGGTGGAGCCAGGATGCTGTGATAACTAGTAGATCTAAATTTTGTTCAATGATAAGGTCATGGATCTAGGTTGCATGAGCTCCTAGAGAAAGGACGTTGATGAGAGCGCCTTTAAGGCAAATGGGTGGCTTGGGATCATGTGCCGAGGTCAACTTAGACCTCTGTGAATATGGGTCACTGATTCTTTTAGAAATAGAGACAGAGGGTGGGTTGGGTTTTTTGTTATGCCAGGAATCGTTCACTAGTTTGGAAGTAGTAGTGGTGGCAGTAGGAATGCGATGGAGTAGTTTGGTGCATGCTCTTAAGCGATGCATCCTATCATTACCTTCATTGGGGTAGGATTTGGGGACTGATGTGGATTTGGGGGTGAGCGAGTGGTCAATTGTAGTGTCCTTAGGGGAAGGCTCTCTGCCAGACGTTGTGGTGGTCATATTAGAGCTAGGGGTGTAATGTAGGTAAGTAGGAAAGGGTGCAGTAGTTGGGAGGAAGGGTGTTGGGACAGGTATAGGAAAGTGTCTATGGCAGGCCAGTCTAGAGAGGCCATTTGCGAGGGCAAAGAAGTGGTCACCTGAGCAAGGAGTGCTATCGTGAACTAAGCAGAATGTGAACATGATGATAACTGCACAATTTAGCATAACTAATCAAAATATAGGGTGGTGCTGAGGGGGCAGGTGGGAAGAGTTAAGTACGGTAGGCATGGGGCTTAGAGCAGGGTTTGTTCCCCGCTTAAGTAAGTCAAAGCAGAAATATGATATGTTACCAGGAGTAGGGCATTAAGTAATGTTTTGGAGTTCCAAACAGTTACCAAATAGCTAGGGGGCTGAAGAGTGGTAGGCTATCAGTGTCACTGTGTGTATACTGAGTGTATACACAGAGTAGACAGTCTACACCTGCAGTAGTTATGTGGTATAGACACACTATGAGGTGGTGGGCTAGATGCACTATGCAACAAAGGCATAGGCATATTCTACTAGATAACTAAGCAATTTATGAAAGTGCAGTGGTCAAGTCACCATATGGCCTAAAAGACTAGGTGTGCTATGCCACTTGGGTAGAGATCATGATAAAAATCACAGGGTGACATTATGGAATAGGTGCAATATATGGCTGAGGACACAATCACAGTGTGGCGTCAAGGGCTAAATGCATTAAGGCAGCTGAGAACACAGGAAGGCATCTCCTGATAGGAGTGCTATGCAGTTATGAGAGCGAGGTGCTGGGGTCAAAGTATGGCATGCAAGGCTAGAACACAGTGACACTAGAGTTAAAAACATAGTCGCATTGCAACATGAAATGCATGGTATACGAGGCTAGTTGCACTGTACAGCTAGAGTAAAAAAGCATGGTAACAGAACAGCATGGCATGACAGTTAGGTTTGCTAAGTAGCTGGGGTCATCGGATGGTGTTAGCACAGAAATGCATAAAGAGTTAATAAAGGCATAAATCACAATCTAGGCACTCAGTGCCTCTATGTTGACATACAGGTGGTGTGTTCACAGTATGGTGAGTGAAGGGTGGGAATCACATGCAGCATTGGTCAGGAGAGTGCTGAAAACATGAGCATTTAGCTCTGGTCATGACAGTGACTATCAGGACTCGGCACAGCCGGTGAAACAACAAGGATACAGATTAGGGGTGCTAGTACATGACATACATTCCCTTTGTGGAACGGGATAGTCAATGATGTCAATAGTGGCCAGAAGGACTTTGTTTTGTCAGGTGGGCCTGAGCATATATCAGGAAGTAGAAAATGGGGAAGTTCAAAGCGGTAAAGTACTTACGGAGCTCCGTGGCATGGAGACCTTGTGGCCATCTGCAGACAACCGCAGACAGGCCCTTTGGCTCGCCCTCTGGCTTACGCCTGTCGTTGGAGTCGAAAAATCTATCAGAGAATCCAGGACCTGAGGATTAAGGTCTGTCAGATCCTTTTCAATTTTGTTCTGTGCCTTAGATACTTTGGTGGCCAATCCAAGGCAAGGGCTGCTGCTGGAAGGTGGCTGGCGCTTAGGCAGGAGGGTCAAAAAACAGTTTGAGATCCTGAAACTCCTGGAAAACCCTAAAGCTCAATCAATACCCTTCTCCCTGATGGCCTAAGACTTCTCTGATATTCAGCTTGCCTTTGCCACCAAAGTATCTAAGGCACAGAACAAAATTGAAAAGGACCTGACAGACCTTAATCCCCAGGTCCTGGACGATCTGATAGATTTTTCTCCCAGCCCGGAAAACAAACCGCTAGCAAATAACAATCAGTCTAAGTTAC
This sequence comes from Ambystoma mexicanum, assembly GCF_040938575.1. Taxonomy (NCBI): domain Eukaryota; kingdom Metazoa; phylum Chordata; class Amphibia; order Caudata; family Ambystomatidae; genus Ambystoma; species Ambystoma mexicanum. The sequence continues at coordinate 834,791,262 of NC_090935.1, read as the reverse complement.
AGTTTGTACCTATTACAATCATGTACATGGAAACAACCCCAGCCACAATGCACCCCATGTCTTGTCTGAAAAATACTATACCACCTGAAATCATCCTGGACAAATAAAGATGTCTTTGCATCTATTCTTACCAGATTTGTAAACTCTTCTTTCCATGAAAACCATGTTCCAGACATCATAAGGTCGTCACCATTGATATTGATATTGATATTGATATTTTATTTCTGGCGTGCTCATACACAAGTGTTTCAGAGGGCGACAAGGCAAGGGAAGGGGAACAGGGGCGAACAAAACAGTGATCTTACTATGCCCAGTGACATTGAGAACGTGCGAGTGCAGGGTAGAGGCGGAAGGGGGAGAAGTGCATGGAAGGGGGAACAAAAGGAGAGTGCGGAGCGAGAAGGAAAAAACTAAAATAATAATAAAATAATAAATAAAAAGGCAACAAACAATGGGAGTGCAGCCAGCAAGTGGCAAGTGCTGGGTTTAGGGCAGCAGGCCGGGTAGGTCTGAAAGTGCAGGAAGGAAAGGGGAGGGCTGTATGGGTAGAGATACAGACCCCAGTGCAGGGGGTGGCTCGGAGGCAGTGCGTGAGGGTGGCAAGATGAGCAGGTACCTCGGCCTGGAGGACAGAGTGTGGCAAGGTGCATGGAGAGTAGGATCAACAGAGGAGAGGAGAGGAGAGGAGAAGGCAGAAGCAAAGAGGAAGGTTTTGAGGTGCTTCCAGAACCAGAGATGGTTCTTTAGAGTGGCAGTAAGGCTGTTCCAGAGGAAGGCCCCAGGCGAAGACAGAGATCTACCCCCCCCGCTCGTTTCTTTGAGAAACAACTGACCCTGAGGGAGGTAGAGGTAGAGGAGCGGAGTGCTGGAGATGGGAGGTATTTGCAGAGGGATAGCTGAAGTTATGTTGGACCCAGGCCCCAGAAAGCCTTGTGGACAATGCAGAGGGTTTTGAATTTAATCAGTCCCCTGGTAAAGAACATTGGGTTAGACAGGAAAGACACAAACAACCTATAACCAATTACCAACCCCAACTTCCTATTGAAGATCCTAGATACAATGGCAACACTACAGCTCGAAGCTCATGTTGATGCCACTCTCATTCTTAATAACAGGCAGTCTGGTTTCCGAGCAAAGCATAGCACTTATACGGCCCTGCTCGACATCCAGACACATATGTTGGAGGTCATGGAAAAAGGGAATACAAGACTTTTAGTCCTGTTAAATCTTTCAACAACGTTTGATATTCTTGATCATGAACGCCTACTCCATACCGTGGGATATCTAAATTGCACTCAGGAAGCTATAAAATGGGTCCAGTCTTTTCTGTATAATCGGGCATGCACAATTTGCTGGGGTGATGCTTCATCCAAGTGAGCCTCCATTTGCTAAGGTGTGCTACAGGGAGCTTGTCTCCTTGGGGGTCTTTTTCAACAATGATGCTGATGACACTCAGCTAGTTCTTGAAATCAGTGGTGATTATAACCATGACACAGCCAACCTTCAACATATATACAGTACGATTGAATTATAGATGACCAACACTTGGATGCGCCTGAATGGAAGAAAGACGGAGCTAATGATCTTCAGGTCCCCCCAGGCAAGGACTAAATTGAATTCTGACTATCTGAGCTTTAAAATCATGTACTGTAATATCCCTGTACTAGGGAAAGTAAAGACCTTAGGTATCAAGCTAGAATCTTCCCTCAGTGCAAAAGGCCATGTGATCCAGACCACCAGAAATTGTTAACATTATCTCAGACTGCCAAGACCTTTTATTTCAGAGACAAATTACTATAGCACAAGTAATTATACTATCCATTCTAGACTATAGTAATGCCCTACTGATTGGTGCCAATAAAAAATACCTCCAAAAACTTCAAAGCCTCCAGATCAATACCATATGTATCATAAAAGGGATCTCCCAGAGAAAACACATTTCCACCAGCACACAAGCCTTGCAATCTCTTCCCGTCCCAGCATGCATACAGTTCAAGGTGTCCACCCTGTCCACAGATGACTGCATGGGAGACCCCAGCATACTTGAAATCCTGGCTGTCCCTATATGTGCCAAACAGAACTCTATGATCATCCAGCATGGTGCTGGTTGGCTGTCCCAGATTCAAACAAACAAATGGTCTAGGCAGGTCTTTCCCCACTCTGGAGGCCCATGTATAGAACACACTCCCCCTGAAACTACAGAAGGAAGTTAACATAAGGGCTTTCCTTAGGTCTCGAAAAACGTTATTGTTTAGCTGAAGCTTTCATGTATAGGTTCTAATGGGCTGACCACCCTGCCCTTCACCAGCTTGTCCCATCTTCTTTGTTTGTAAAACTGTGTGATTGTGCACCTTGATGCCCAAAGGTTTTTGGCGCTATATAAATAAATAAATACAAATAAAATGAATACATTAAGAGACAAATCAAAAAGTAGCGGGTGTAGCACAGTCCTACCAATCCCACATCCCAAGTCCATGGGAGTGACCGGGGTAAACCCTAGTCACGAAGTTTAGAGGTCCCATGCACTCTGGAATCACCCTAGATAAGTCTACAGCATCAGGCAGAGAGGGTGTAAGGATGGTGTTCTGTAGTAGCACAATGTACAGTGAGAGAGGAGGAGTAGAGAGCAAACGAGGAGAAGGGAGCGACAGCAGTGGTGAAGAACACATCATTTGTTGCTGGAGGTGATGAGGAAGTAGAAGGATGAAGGAATGAATTGTAGGAGGGCAATGAACCAGAGCAATGAGGAGGATGAGTAGGCAGGCACGGATCTGGTTGGTGTTAAAGGAATAGGAGGAGGAGAAAAACCTCTGGAGGAGGTTGCAGAAAAGAGAATAGAAGTAAGGAGACATACAGAGGAAACACTAAATGTTTGTAGAAGGAGGGGCACAGAAATAACTGGTGAATAGAAAAAACGATAAGGGTCCAGGATACCCAACCAACTGTGAAATGGCCAATGGAGGTGAAAGGAGGGCTTGGAGATGGAGCAAGAGAGAACAGGTCACAAGGGGCTGAAATAGAATATGATATCTTGAGTTCTGCAAAAGGACCTTATATACATCCTTCCTGCGGGTCATAACCCAGATTCTGGAAAAAGTAGGAGCCCCATGATCTGAGGGCAAACTCAGACCTGCTAGGCGACATGCAGGGAAGATGAACCCCAGAGCCCACCTATTTTCCCAGCACATTAAGATAATCTGATCCTATAGTTGGCTAACTACTGGAGCAACTGAGCCTGTAACTAGTCTCCCACATGAAACATTTTACATGACTGGGGTGCCAGCGTAGTAGAATAATTACAGCCTGAAAAAAAATGACACAGGGTGGGGGGGAGAAATCCTGTTGATGTTGATAACTCAATAAGGCAGAGCGTGCCACTTGAGTTTGCTACAAAGCTGCCTGGGAGGGTCGTTTCTCACCAAGGCTTATGGATTGTGCTAGGTCGCTCAAAACACTTGCACGAATGTGGGTGACTGTTTCAACAAACTTTCAAGGTGATATAGACATGATACTGGACTTTGTTTGATTATGAAAATCTGTACTGAGGACATTGGTTCCTTTAGAGAGCAGGATACATTTTTACTCTGAACATGGTTGGTGCTCCTCCTACCTCTTTCCATTGGTGTGTTTAGCTTTACACCATGTGTGTAGTAGTTTTCTCGCCATAGTTCCCACAGTCCTTCTGCCAACGTTGGCCTGCACCAAAATATGTGTGTATTTAATGTTATGCCCTTGTGTTTGATTTTTCTGTGACCCTGCCCTTGTATGTGACGCCTCCGAACTTGCCTTTGGAGGTAGTTCATGGGATCGTTCTACAATGCTCCAATTATTCATGCCAATGTTTGAGCAGTTGGGGTGCTCCGAGTGTATACCACCTCCATGGCGGCTGAATTCGATTGGGCACCAAGAGTACACCTGGATGCTCCCAGCCGCAGAATTCACAACTATGGCATTTTCAGAAGCATATTTCGTCCACCGTTTCAAAACAAAAGGTAGACAGTAGAAATGACAGACTTGTTAATACAGTTCCAATATGTTGTGGCGCTCAATAAAAAGCTTAGAGAGGTGAACTTGGTTCACTGAACTACATGGAGCACTAAAAGGGAAAGTGAAGTCCACCTCTCTGCTCCGTGGCAACACTATAAACATGACCTTGAAACTGGTGAACTGATTGGGTAATAGTTGCTCTGTATTGAAAGCTTTCCCTTTTTCATATAGCCCCTCCCAGGATGCATCATAAGATCTGTTGTTAACGTTTATTTGTTTGATGATGTCGGTGTTTGCACCCTATGAATACATGCACACTTCACGCATAAAAAGTTACATTAAATACAATGGCCCTCATTACGACCCTGGCGGAAAGTGACTGACCGGACCGCCACAGCGTAAATAGCGTTTCCGCCATTGCAAGAAGGAGCAAAGTGCGGCCCATTCCGACCCATCGGGCACGAGCACCACGGCATGGCGGAAGTGCAAAGTCCGCGATGGCGGAAATGACCCCAAAACGGCCCACACCGCCGCCGTACGGCGCCCTAGGTGCAATACCGCCACCCATCACAGCGGACACCGCAGTGTGCGCCTACCGTAAAGTACGGTGACCGGAAATATACGGAAACGGAAGTAAAAACACGGGCCCGGAACGGGAAACAACCCGCCGTACACCTATAAAACCACTAAAACCACACAACCACTAAAATGACCACCCTGAGACACAACCCAACCCGTCATCCACCCTAGCGAAACCAAGAAAAATGGGAAAAGTAGCGAAGAAAGCGTGCGACCGCAAGCGGCAGGTCCACTTCTCCCGTGAGGAACTCACCGTGCTAACAGAGACCCTCCAGGAGAATGCTGCCGTCGTCTTCTCCACGCAAATGACCAGGACGGCACTCGCAAACAAGAAGGCCATATGGGCTCTGGTGGCACAGCGGGTAAGTGCGGTGGGGACCGCACCCCGCACCCCACAGCAATGCCGTAAGCGATGGGACGACCTGCGGATACGCGTCCGCAGCATACTCTCTGCCAACCGCAACATTGCCACAGCCACCGGGGGAGGGTCGGAATCACCAATCAAGCTGACCCCCTGGGAAGAAATCTGTGCCTCCACCATCGGAATGGAGAGCATAGAGGGAGTCGGAGGGATGGAGAAAGGAGTGCAGACATCCGAAGAATCAGGTAGGTGGGCCTAATGAAACAATGCCAAAACCACAAAGTCCATCCATGTGAAGCACCATGTGTCCCCATAGTGCAACAGAAACACATGTCCAGGAGAACGTCCACACACATTGGCCTGATAGCGCACGTTAAAACCCACAATAAATACATAAATAATTAAAAACCCCTAAAACACGCACTACACGTGCAGCAGGCACACCCTAACTGCAGGCTGCCAAACAACTGCACCCTCACTCCACACACAAATGAAAGCACCTCCAAGGCCCCGACCCAAATCACCCTCAGGTACCACCCCAATGCATGTGATACATTGCCATTCCAATTCCCACAGACCCACCAATAACCCTCGCCCTCCTTTACTCCACCACAGGGTCCGATCCAAACGACGAGCTGCAGGACACCCCTACCAGCACACCTGCAAAGAGGGCCAAGACGGACGGCCAAAGACCCTCCACCTCAGCTGCACGCATCAAGACACGGCAGCAGCACAAATCAGGTGGCAGCACACAGGAGGGAACATCAACAGGCACCCCAGCAGCCAGCATGCCCACAACACCACCACCACAGGTCCCCCCAACGGATGCCACAGAAGGCACTGCCTCCGGTGGCAGCAGCACCATAGGTGACACCCCATTGATGGCAGCATGCTCCGACACAGAAGACGGGGATGTCGAAGTCAGATCCATCCATGACCTGTCCCAATCCCCCTGTCTGTTCCATCCAGTACCACATGAGGATACCACGCAGGGCCACCCACAAGACGACGACTGGCCATCCCCCACAAGCCCTGTGGCAGGGCAACATGAGGACAACAGCCCCTCTGTGACACCCCCGCAAATGGCCATGGCCCAGCAGAGGCAACAGTCCCTCGACCAGTTAATCGTGCAACAGCAGCAACTGGCCACACTCCTCAAGGACCATGCCGATGAATGTGGGGGCACTAAGGCAGACATAGAAACATCAACTGAGACACATAGGGCAGAAATGGAGAGAGGCACAGAGACACTAAGGGCACAAATGGAGAGTAGCACGGAGAGCCTGAGAGTCCAAATGGAGAGAAGCACCGAGAGCCTGAGGGGGGAACTGCATGCGACGTCCAAAGACGTATGTGCTGAACTTGCCGCAGTGCGCCGTGTGCTCACTGAGCTCTCGCAAACCCTTAGGGACATGCATGGACGTGAGCAGGCAGAGACATCATCCGTTGCAAGTTCCGTCCAGGGCAGCCCCCAACGTAGATCTGGGAGGAACCTGCGCTCCACAGGCAGGGGTGCCCCTGATACCCGCAGAGGGGGCTTGCAATAGCGACTGCCCACGGACGATGAGCATCTTTGGACACTGGTGTTCGGGGGGGAGGTGGGAGGGTGGAGGGGGTGTGTTGGGCTCACTTGGGTGGCGGGTCGATAGGGTGTACAACATGATATCACATATGCCATAAAAAGTGCACGATCAACCAATGAGATGTGTGGACATTGATCTTTGTGTACTAGGCCATCATAGGCGTACAGTCCATATTGTGCATGTCCCAGACACACACAGTGCCACGAGTCCCGTGTCCATGTATCAGCCACCAGGCGTGAGTGCTAGAAGCATACATCAATGAGATGCTGACGAATGTCACGGGCCTCCGGTGCCTCGCAGACTCCTTGAGGTGCTGCCACATCCCCACCCTCATCATGACCATCTTCAGGTGCTTGCAGTTCTGCGTCAGGGGGCATGGGCACATTTCTACGTACGCACATGTTGTGGAGCATGACACATGCCATCACCATCTTTGCAACCTTCTCATGGCGGTACAGGAGTGCCCCGCCAGACCTGCTGAGGCAGCGGAAACGACCCTTCAGTAGGCCGAATGCCTGTTCAATGACTACACGGGTACGTGAGTGGGCATGGTTGTAGTCCTCCTCATGCTGGTCCCGTGGGTTCCGGACTGGTGTGAGGAGCCATCTCTTCAGTGGATATCCAGCATCACCTGTATGTGGACGAGAAACGTATGATGTGGAATGCCATTGCTACGTACGCACGCCCCCCCCCCGCCCCCTTCCTGCCAGGTCAATGCCGAATCACATACCCCACATCATCATGCATGAAATGAGACTCACCGAGTAGCCAGGATCTGTTCCCTGCGTGTCGCTCCATGTAGCGTGGTATTGTAGAGTTCCTCAAGACCATAGAATCATGGGTTGATCCAGGGAATCGGGCACAACAATGTGTAATGATCCTGTTGGAGTCACACACCATTTGTACATTCAGAGAATGAAATTGTTTTCGGTTGCGGTACTGGGCCTCCATGGCATGTGGGACGACCAATTCCACATGGGTGCAGTCGATGGCACCAATGCAACCCGGTATGCCGGCAAGTGCATGGAATCCCACTTTCGTGTTGGTAATTTCCAGCTCCGAGCGTGGTAGGGAGATGTAGTCGTCTGCGTGCTTCAGGAGGGCATCGAGCACTTGCAATAGTGTCCGTGAGAACAGTGGCTGAGAAATGCCATGCAACTGTCCGACTGTGTGCTGGTAGGTGCCTGTGGCCAGGAAGTGGAGTACAGACACCACCTTCAGTAGGGGTGGGATGGCGGTTGGGCTGTCTATCATGCTGACAAGGTCAGCCTGTGTCATGTCCACAATGGCGGTTATGGTGTCCCGGTCCAGACGGTAGAGGGTGTGGATCTGCTCATCAGTGAGGTTGAACGGATGTGCTCGGAGGCGTGGGATTGCGGGCTGCCTGCGTGGTGGTAGTGGCTGTGCTGGCGGCCCTTGCTGGCCCTGCCTTGGCCTCCTCCTCCTCCTGCGTCTCCTCCGTGCGGCCGGTTGTAGTTGGTGTTCGTCTTCTTCTTGGAGTTGGAGTACTTGCAGTGCTATCAGGTCCCCCAGGGCCAACATCGCGAGTCCTGCCGGTAGCATTTCGGTGTGGTTGTGGGAGGAGACTGGCTGTGCAATTTATGTGTTTCCAGGCTGAATGGCCTCCACCTGTGGTGATTCATTCCACCTGTGCAAAATGCTCTCCCCTTTGGCCGAGCACGTCCCGCGCACAACGCTGCAATTCGTGGAATGGCATCTTGCTATTGCAATCTTGTATTTGTACCCGATGGCCGTGTAACATTGGTTGATATGTACATTCTGTTGTGGTCCCATTGTCTCACATACTATCTGTGCAGTCGCGAACAGAGTTGTGAAGGGTCAGTGGAACGTAGTACTCGAGTAACGGTGGGCCCTCATTCATCACTGTACCGAGTTGCAACGACGGGCGGGGCGTCCCATTCGTGGGTGAAGGCAGTTGCCATTTTCACACACAGCCGCACTCGATGGATTAATTAGTGTTTTCAAACGGCCACAGATGCCTCTTCGACGTGATGTTGCAAATGAGGAATTCGAAGGGCGGCGCTTTCGGTATTCAGCTAGCGGCGAGGAGATGCCCACAGGTCTGACTGCAAATATAACGTTCTATTGTTCAATGTCCTTGGGACAGGGGCCATGGCGAGAATGCTATGATTGATATGAATAGTATGGGATGCGCAATTGCGTAGTGGACGATAAGGCAGGACGTTCCCAAATACATGTTACTTCACTAGACTGGAATTACGTGCTGGGGCACTGTGGATTTTGCAGGCTGCATAACGCACAGACTCAATGGATATTTCTAATGTTATGTGAGTAAATATTCAGGCGTTTTCATTACGGGATGAGGGAATGATGAATGGATGCATGGGCAGGTGATTTGATACAGTGTTTGCCATGTACAGGGCTTCTTGGGATCTGTCCGCCCCCCCTGCGCTATGTGATGCAGGGCTGCCATAGTGGGCCCATCGTCTATCTGGCCTTGTTGAGCCCTCCCTGTCTCGACGCGCCTTCAGACACTTGTGTCCATGCACGTTACTAATCCCATCTGAAGGATTCTGTTTGCACAGGCGCATGCACAGGTACACTCGTTTGTGATGGTGTTTTCACCTCGATATGGATAGTTATGTGTCGCAAGTGGTTTTGGGGTGGTGATGATCCTTTGGAGTGGGCTTGCATGCATATGGCTGTGGATCTAGTGTGATCATTGAAGTGAGTTGTTCGAATGTAGTTCTGATGGCCATTCTATTCTGTTTCTTTTCTTTTGGTTGACAGGTATCTCCTCCCCTTTTGCCACTGCCATCTGTATGCCACTCCTGCAGATGGATTTTACTCCCGACACCTGCTGCTTCGTGTTAATCAGTGGAGCAGCATTACGATCTTATGGGACGATCGCCAATGGGCCACATGCCCCTACGCAGTACTGGTGGCTCGGAGCAACATTTCGGCCTTTCAGCTGGACTAGTGCCTCCCCATTGGGACGGCCCTGCGGTTCTGTGCGCTTCCATGTTGCCTTTTCGTACGTGAATGTGGCTCTGTGTACCATGAGGGAACAGGGCGTCACACAAGTAGTGGCTGGTCATTTCTTGCGGATGCAGCCCACAATGGTGAAATGTGTTTTGGAGTTCATGGCCTGATGGCTGTATGGGCTTGGTGATATTGATGTGCATTAAAATTCTATTCTGATATGGGCCGTGTAGCGTTCTTCTTTGCAAGTGATGTGGCATATTCCTATTTGGGGAGCGATGTATTGTGAGGGGATCTGCATTGGGATCCAGCTTCGGAGTTTTGTTGCGTGGTCCTGTACTGGGCGCGTTTGCCTACGAAGCCCGTGAGTTCAGGGATGGGGGCTGCCAATATGACAGTTTGAATGTTGTCATGCTCAGGGGCGGGGGATTGGGTTTTGTGTGACAGATGCCGGTCAGCCAGGTGGACTGGTGGAATGTTGTGATTTTCTGAATATTGCTGGTCACAGGTGCCTGTGTTTGCGTGCGTTTCTTGGTGGGGGACTGTGGTCATGTCCATTGGGATGGCTTCTGTATTCGTGCCATCTGTGCCCTGCAGCTCCCATTGGCCCCTCTTGAGGTTCATTTGTTCGTTGGCATGCATGGGTGACTTGTGCATTTCACTGGTTGCATTGTGGCTTCGTTGCACCTACGGGGAGTTGTACTTTGTGGGCAGGGAGCGGTGTACGGGCAGTCAGTGGAGCCGTTTACGGTTGATTCGCGATGCCGTACTTCTCACCATGGCGGAATGGTGCATTCCGCCATGCTTGATGGCGTTAGGTACATGTCCGCTGGGGTCGGAATTGGCGTACCGTTGCGCCATGGTGGTGTTTACGGTTTGGCATGGCGCGCGCGCGCGTGCTTGGTGCAGTTTGCGTTGGCGTTCACTACGGTGTCGCTAATGGCATCGTACTTTGCGGTGACGGGTCATAGTCGCACCGAGCGCTATTCGATGGCGGTATTGCATTTCCGCCATCGTTTTCCGAATTCCGCCAGGGTCGTAATGAGGGCCAATGTGTTCATGTACAATAAAAACGTTTTCCAAGGTGATTGCAGGCAATAAAATGTTGTCGCTCAATGGCACACCTTGTGCCACCATAGAAACACGACTTGGCATGCTATCTGAAATACACGTCTCTGTGGGTTTTGCTTCCACAGAAGACGTTTCAATTCTTAAACCCATGAACACTCAATTCTTGACACATATAAAAGACACTCTAAAGTCATCATTACATTTGAGCACAGTTGATCACGGTATTCATTTACTCCAACCTCCAGATTTCTGGCACATTGACAAAGTCTAACGAAGGATCTGGATTCACAGCTTTGCGACAACAGCTGACAGTTAATTACCATGACCACGCTTTTCAGCCCTAATTCGAATACCAACCGTTTGGCTATAGATGCGTGTTATTGTCCTCCAGGTTAGATGATTAGACTGATATTGTTTTTCCTGGCATCATTTTTCAGATTTGAGTATTTAAACACCACTGCAGGGAACACCTTTGAAATGAAACAGACTTAGATCCTGGTAACACGATATGAGGTCATTTAAGATACAGATATTACAACAAGAATACCAGAAACGAAGCAAGAACATTGTGCCCAAGTAAGAAACCATATATTCAACAAAGCACAACAAATCTCTCTACTTGACTTAAACAATACTGAATCACAATGAACATGACTAGATGGAAACACAATATTTCTTTTCATTTTTAAATTATTAAAAAACAGTGTTGCAAACCACTGCACACAATAACATTGAAGATCTTATCTGAGTCTCCCAAAAAGAGACAGCGGTCACCTGTTACGTTTCTGCTTCACCGCACACAGGTCCTCGTTGCCTTAGTTTCATCATTTGCACGACAGAGTGCAAAAGTGAAGGGCAAAAAGGTGGCCTACACGCTCGTCTGCCTCCCTTTTGCACTGTGACATGCAAATGAAGTAAACACGCCTGTCATGTATGCATGGCAGGCAGCATTACAATGGAATGCTATGGAGTCCTCTGGCAGCGGACAGACTCCACAGGAATCACCAGAATTTGCACAAGCATGAAAATGCATGCCGGTGCAAACACTAGAGTCATTGTATGAGGGAGAGGAAAGGAGCGATGGAAATGTAATTTAGGTTTCTCTTGTCCTCACATATGAAGGAAAATGAGGTGCACCGCTAATTGAATGCGTAAAAGTTCTGCTTAGGTCTTTAATACTTTCAAGCAACACGTCTGCCAAGAGCAAAATACGCTCCATACTCAACTTGACACGTATAAACTACAGTCACCTTTCAGTTTTTATTTCTATTTTTTTCTCCGGTACATTTTCACAGAACCATTCAAGAACACTGATTTTATTGTAGTCGGTTTGCTCTCCATTTTTTGACATTTTCCTGCAGACTACACATATAGGAAAATGATAATAGCCACAGCAGTCTGTACATCTGACAAGAGGATATGGTCATTGGATATATAATAAGCAAATGGATTCTAACAGCAATGAACACATAAAGCACTTCATATCAGTCACTTTACACATTTTGCTTCAAGCCTAAAGGTCGTTGGTACATTTGAGCATGCACACATTGGGCCTAATTTACAAAAGCATTTTACAATTTGTGTTTGCCACTGTGCATTATCACTAGTGCAAAGAAGGCTCCTGTGTATTTGCCCTGGAGGTAATGTGATTGCACCTGCATGCACAAACAAGGCCTGTGCCTCGTCATCCAACTGGTATGTATTTATTGGTGATTTATTTCCACCCATTGTGGCAAGTTCACCCATAGCCACCTGGTTAGAAGGCTTGGTGAGGTAGGAACATTAGTGGAGAAAAGCGTAGGCCCAGAGCAATGGCAGGAACGGAAGAAGAGGGGAATGGCCGGAAATTCACAGTAATATTTTAAATTGTAAGATGCTACGTGAGATTAGTTAGCGTTGCTGTTTTGTTCTTCTTTTAAAGTGAATCCAATACATTTGTTACACTACATGTTAAATAAATAAGTGTGGTAAGTGGGTAGGTCTTTTCAGGAAACTATGTTCAGCGCAAGTTAACAACCCCAATGAGTAGATTTATGCTCTCCGGGCAGCCCAAGGCATTGCCAAAAGGGAACACATCTCGGAGGCCAGAAAGCTAGCACACTGGCTCCCAATAAAAGAACGAATCATCTTCAAGACACTGACACTGACCCACAAGTGCATTCACCTCACTGCCCCTGACTACCTCTCCCAGAGGATCCACCCCGTCTCTTCTACGAGGCCAACCAGATCACCATATACTAACATGCTCTCTGTGCCATTAGTAAAAAAAAGTCAGAGCGGGCGGATCCAGCTTCCCATATCTCGCACCCACGCACTGGAACACCCTACCTCCCACAATCAGAGGCGAGTCCTCCCTCAGCACCTTCCGCAAAACCTTGAAAACAATCTTATTCACATAAAATGCGTTGCACTAGTCGAATACATCTCATATATTCCTAATGCATAAACTGTACTGTAATGACATACTGTACCAACCAAAATGTCAGCTCTATGCCTTGTCGAACTCATACTGTACCTATGAATGAATGACTATATGCCTGTAACTAAGATTTTTGCAAGTAACAGCGCCTCAATGCCCGTGGGTTACTTGCGCGCTATATAAATATAAATAAATAAATAAATAAATAAATAAATAAATAAATAAATAAATTTAAAAAAAATGGTGTTCTGAGACATGGAGGTTAGGTTGGAGGGAGTTTTGTAAGGTGTATATCTCGCTGATTTGTGCAATTACTCTTTTGACACTGGATCTTTCCCCTCCTCCCTTAAGCACTCCCTTGTGCGCCCACTCCTGAAAAAAACTTCAGCAAACCCTACCTGCCCTGCCAACTACCATCACCCTCTTCCTGGGAAAGCTGTTGGAGTAGTTAGCATTGCCTCAAGTCAACTCACACACCAAACTTATCAATTGTCTCCATGACCATCAATCTGGATTCCGGGCATCCAGAGGCACGGACACTGCTCTCCTGAACACTAGTGAAGAGCTGCCATCCAGTCCTGGTGCACCTCCAAAAATCTCTGCCTCATCGCCTGCACAACTGAGATCTTTCCAATGTGGACCCCTACTCCCTCCTTCTTCCCTTCACTCTGGCATTTCTCCTTGGGCTCTCCCCCAGCTCCTTCTTCTGAAGCCAAAAAACTTGGAGTCATCTACGACTCGTCTCTCTCCTTCTTACCTCACACTCAGGACATTGCCAAGAAGTCCAAATATCAGTTCTTCCTTCTCAAAGGAATACTCCCTTTTCTTACTTTCCCCCAGAGGCTCAATGTTACCCAAGCCCTGGTTCTCTCTAGGCTTGACTAGTGCAATAGCCTCCTCCTGAATCTACCTTCTTCCTTTCTGCGACCCCTCCAGCTAATCCTGAATAGGGCAGCAAGTTTTATCCTTAGCCTTAAGCCCAGGAACCGCATCTCTCCTGCCCTAAAAATACTTCATTGGCTCCCGGTTACTGCACGGATTACATTCAAATGCCTCTGCATCATCCACAAGGCTTTTCCGGGCCCAGGGCCACTCTATCTTCAACTTTATCTCACTAAATACTCTCCTCATTAAATAATTTCCCTCTAGACCACTTTGTTCCTCTGGCACTAATTCTTTTCGTGTAGAGTGTTTTGCTAAACAGAAGCTAGGTGGTCAATCGCTTTCCTCAGCTGGCTCCCTCCTATGGAACAGCCTCCCTTTGCCTCTGCACCTTGAGCAGGTCTTTCCTAAATTCAGGAAGCTCCTCAAGGCCTTCCTCTTCACCTCCTCCTTCCCTTCTTCTGTTCTCTTCTAATCCCGCAGCTGCTGTGATTGGTGCCCTCTGGACATTGCCAAAAAGTCCCACTTTCAACTCTTCCTTCTCAAAGGAATTCTCCCTTTTCACACTTTTGCCCAGAGGCTCAATGTTACCCAAGCCCTGGTTCTCTCCAGGCATGACTATTGCAATAGCCTCCTCCTGAATCTACCTTCTTTCACTCTGCGACCCCTCCAGCTAATCCAGAATAGGGCAGCAAGACATATCCTTGGCCTTAATCCCAGGATCTGCATCTCTCTTGCCCTAAAAAGTCTTCATTGGCTCCTGGTTGCTGCACGGATTAAATTTGAATGCCTCTGCATCATCCACAAGGCTGTCTGGGCCCAGGGACCACACTATATTCAACTTTATTTCACTAAATACTCTCCTCACTTATAGACCACTTTGTACCTTTTAAACCAACTATTTGTAAAGCGTTTGGCTAAACAGAGGGTAGGTGGTCGATCGCTTCCTCAGCTGGCTCCGTCCTATGGAACAGCCTCCCCCTTGCCTTTGCGCCTTGAGCAGGACTTTCCTAAATTCTGGAAGCTCCTCAAGGCCTTCCTCTTCACTGCCTCCTTCCCTTCTTCTCTTCTCTGCTAGTCCCACAGTTGCTGTGATAGGTGTCCAGGGCCCTTATGCATCCTCGGGGCCCCTCGCCTACCACACCCAATCGGCCCAGCTGCTGTCTTCCCTCAGCACTTGCCTTGGCAGACCCTCTGCCCTGGAGGATCACACTTACTCCTAACGTGGCCCTTGGCTATGTAACATTCAACAACCCTAGCTCTTCATGTGTGGCTCACCCATGAGCCCGGACTCCCTAGCACTTACTCCCTCGGCCCTTTTACTTGCTGCACTTGTACATTCTGAATGCTCGCAAAGCATAGTAGATTCGTCCTTCCTCCTTTTCCCTTGACTGTTTTTATTTTGTTTTGTAATGTATTTCACTCCCTTGCTCCCCCTCCCTGAAACGTTATTTTACTTGCTGTATACATGCCTAACAAGCAAACAATAAATATATACATTATTTTATAAATGCTAATATGAAAGGCAGTGCAGCAGTGTGTGATTAATATGTTGCAAGAAAATAAAGTGGCGTATTGGTACCAGTAAGTACTCACATTTCTTTAAGCCCGAGAGCAGGTGCAAGTGCAAATAATGTGCAGGACATAAGGTGAGTTCGTTGATAATCCAAAGGCTTAGCATCAGTTGGCCTCAACATGAATTGTTGGTTCAGTTTTTGAAAGACTTCAAACAGACGTACCAAGAGAGTTTTATATCACACTACCCAACATTAAGTCTATTTTATCTGACTGCCCCCCTAAAGTGAGACACTTCAAATTACCACAGACATCCCTTTCCTAATTTACTTGTCAGAGGCCCAACAATAGTACAATTTCCACCTCACTATCACATGCTGTGATGGTTTGACTGCAGGACAACATGCCACACCTGTTTGTAAGTGTAATAGCAATCCCCATGTTTTTTCCCCGAATTTGCATTTTCTTTTTACATGCCATGAAAACAAAATGTGTCTCTTCCTTTCATGGGCTCACTTGCAATCATCCTGCTCTCCCATATACTTTTCAGATCGCTAGCTCTCTGTTTAGATGAGTATGTCTGCAGAGCAGCTGCATTACATGTCACCTTCATCATACTAAAGTAAAATGGCATCGAGGTAAATGTGCCAAAAAGTCGTTAAACACCATTATTCATGTTTTCTTTTGTTTGGCAGTTCCCTTTTACACGCCATAAAATGCAGCCATGTTTCTGCCTTTGCAATGTTCATTTGGACTTGTATTTAAAGTGTGCTTCCCTGGCAAGACTTTAGCTCAAACAAATGGTGAATTACCCTCCCTATCTGGCTCGAAATACACGTGCAATCTTCACTACCTACCCCCATGCCAGTCAACTAAGAGAGAACTCACCTGGATTGCGAGGACATTGGATTCTCTGACGACCATGAACCCATTCAAACAATCAGAAAATAGTAGCAACAAGATTGTTTACTCCAGAAATCAGAGTTCTCATAATAACCAACCAAAAATTACAGAAAACATTACAACAAAAAAACTGACAAAGTTAAATACCAACAGCAAATCCGAATTTCAATGCAGCAATGTTAAAAGCCAAGACGTTTCACAACACAGAAAGAATTAGGACAGCAGCAGAGCCACAGAAGGAAACGTACATAATCATCAACATAATGAGAAACCCTGTCTCAACAAACCTTTCCAAAAGCCCTGCAAGGACACTGCAGACAACCTCAGAAGCAAAATCAATCAAATCCAACGCGCCATCCACGTACCACCTCAGGTACAACAAACAACTGTCCATATGCAGAAAACCAGACAACTTCAACAGAACTCACCCATTACAGACATATCTCTGAAGAAACTTTCCACAAATTAGCAATTGAGAGTAATGAGGCCATATCCCCCAACGACGCTTGTCCACCAGACGTGTACACAAACGTACTCAAAAAAGGAACCCTTGCACTCCAGTTTCAAAAATGGATGTACCGATCACTGGGAAACTGCCTGCATTAATAAGCCTCCTTTAAAGATTGCTGATGAAGGGGAAGATGACATAACGTATTGCAAGTCCATCTAGCTTTGAACTAGTTAAAACCACACGTTAGGTGAAAAGCACATGTGAAGCAGTGCAGGCCATTAGCACACAAACCGTATGGCACTACTTACACCCTATTCCCGTTCGACCGGTTCACGGGATGGTAAATCTCAATACATTTCAATATATTTCTTTTACGAACGTGACGTGTGTGAAACACAATGTGAATATTTGCAAGAGCGGTAGAGTTGTCCAGTTAACATTAGCAATAGACTCATGCCCCATACTAACTTAAGCATGGAATCCCATTCCAAGATGGCCACTAGTAACAAAAGATGTCAACCAAGTCAAGGTAATATGTGTCATCAACAGGCACACACGTGCAAGTTCAACATTGTGGAACAAAGCCGGCAGCGTATCTGCAAACGGTCTGGTGCTGGGAATTACTGGATCCGGCCTTGTCGTGTGATGACTGGCATCAATTATTTGAGTACACGATTTTCTTTCCAGCGGTATGCCACTGAGGGCCCTGCAGAGAGAGAACATTCCGACACCCGTACTTTACACACGTGGACACGAGGATGAGCACCTGGGGGTCAGCACATAGTAATTTTTAGACACGTCATGAATAAACAAATAAAGGCATACTTCCCAAACCTACTGATGCTTAAAAAGGATACCACTTTTTAAGCAGTCCTATCGCCTACCGATTTAGTGGCAAAAATACTGATTTTTAATTTTTTGTATTTTTTTTTTTTGGCCTGGCTGCCTGAGGCCTGGCACATCATAATCACCATCCTCTGGTGCAGAGCCGGCCTTAGGGAGGGGCGAGCCTGGTGACCGGCCAGGGCGCCACACCCCCCAGGGCACCATTAGCCCCCGCCACGCCAGCTCAGGGGAGGATCTCGAGGGCTCCCCGAACTGGCATAGCGGGAGAAGGCGCGGCATGCAGGCTTTTGATGTAAAAGGCGCCCACGGCGGCGGCTAAATGCGCCCCTCCGCCGCAGGTGCCTTTGACAAAAGGCGCCATTAGCCCCCCAACACACCAGCTTGGGGGAGTCTTTCAAGGGCTCCCCCGAGCTGGCGTGGTGGCAGAAGGCGTGCCAGGCACCTCATTGTCATTGAATGCACCCGCGGCGGCGGGCTCATTCAATGACAATGGGCTGCTGACACGCCCTAGTCCTATCATGACCTCCTCGCCAGACTATTTTTGAAACTTTAAGATTCCTACAGATTTTTGGTCACAGAATGTTGGCATGTATGTAAACGCCATAGATGTATAAAAGACATTGGTTTAATAAAGGGCGTTATCATGTTTTTTCGCAGACATAAGCCGAAAAAGTGATCATTTGCTCTTCTATCAACTCAGTATGAAAGATAAACCATAGTTACAGCAGAGGTTTCTAACAACATTTTAGTAGACATGTAGTGATAATTAAAATCACAATGAAGAAATGGTGAGGAAATAGTAAGCTTGCTCTGTATAAATTGCAGGAGTGAGAGCATAAAAAATAATAGACACGAGGCTCAACACCAGATTGAATCAAATTGAAATACCTTGGCCTTCAACCCTTGCAAACATAACCAGCTATTTAAGGTCAGTGATTAACATGGAAAGGGTAATAGGTCACAAAAAAGAGGGTCCTAAATCCAAGCCTTATTTATACTTTTTGTTTATTTTATTTAGTATACAGAAACTTTTTTAGCACCAGATAGGTGTTTGGATTGAAGCCCATATTGAGTTATATTGTGCTCTAGGTCCCAATAATGGTGATTATCACCAGGTTTTTAAAAAAATGTACAGGACCCGGTCAACAGAAAAGTTGGGCGGATCTGTGGTGTATTATATCGGCCCATGTACAAACCAGGACTAACCTGCCAAAATTCTGGACAGCTATAAATACAAAAAAACATTCTAGAGCGTGTAAAATCAAATGGAGAAACGGATGAATGTCAGGTAGTTTTCAGACCAATGAGAGGAACAGTGTTAGTACTAATTTTCATCAGAAGTGACCTACCCATTATTTTTTTATGTTTTATCTATTTAAATGATATAGTTTTGATTACACAACTTTTCATTTTTACATTCTTATAGATTGTTTACTTAATAAAAAGAGTTATAAAATAAGTTTAGTTTACAAAAGGTAGCTTGAATATCTATGATATCTTCAGGATCCGATCATCCATATTGTCCTTTTAGGGGAAGTCTTCATTTCTGGGTTTTAATCCTCAGATAGCATTATTCTCTAGATTACGTGAGGCGGTTATGTGATTCCAAAACTGAATTATTATGATGGTTAGGCTTCTATTTTACCCAAAAGTATAGTATTATCTTTGGGGTTCAGATTGAGGCCACGTTTAGATATCAGTCCTCTGAACAGTGATATTTTCTCAGTTAATGACGGCAGTCCATCAAGACATGGAATAGTGTCTCAGGAATCGGTTCTTCTTCGCAGAAGCGACAGTATGCTTGAGATTTGGGGATCTGTCTGGTTGTAGCCAGTAGTTGACACGTTGGTAATTGATTGAACCGTAGTCTCATAATTGATCTACAATCAGCCAAACCCGAATCAGGTTCGCTGGAAGCTGGTTGAGGGCTTGGATATCTATTTCGCAGTTCAAATGCATCTGGTACAGATTTTTTCCCAGCTATGGTTTGTATCCAGTCATTCAACTGTATTCTTTATTTGGCGCATTGCTGCCTTAATGCATACAACAATATACCATCAGCTCTTATTGTACTGGACATATCAAAAGCTTTTGGTACCATCAGCGACACAACCCTACTTCAAGAATACAGCATTCAAAACTCTACAATGAAATGGTGAAAATCCTTCCTCACTGAATGTGTACATGGCCCACTCATGAAACTGTTTGAAAAGCATGGGCTAACATGTTACAACTTTGCGGATGACATTCAACTAATTTTCAAGATTGTATTAGAGACTGACTCAAACCACATCTTCACCAACTGCCTCGTTGAGATAACATCTGGTAGACCAACAGGAACCTAATTCTAAAACCAAACAAAACAACACAACAACGAAATGCAGGCACTACTTCCCTGGAAAATAAAGGGGAGCAAGACCAAAAAAAGTTAACAGTGGTTAAAAATCAGGGAATAGTCATGGGTAGTGGACTCACTAGAATAACAATTCAATAAAATGGTACAAACATCGTTCTACCACCTATGTTCAAACTGATGGATCCTTCCATACCTTAGCTTCCCACACAGAACCCTCACCAGAATTACACGGATATTGACAAAAATAGACTATGAAAAGTTCTTATACCTACTAATGCCTACCTACCTCACTAGAACGTTACAGTGCACCCAAAACACAACAGCAAGACTTCTACTGAGACTCAACAACACATCAACCAAGCCTTTAAAAGCTTCAATGTTTTACCAGTGAAGAAAATAATCAACTTGAATGCACGTTGAATCACTTTCAGAGCACTGCATAGACAGGGAGCGGAATTCCTTCAATTAAAAGTTCCTTCTACCAACACAAATCACTTATAGTTCTAGCAACAACATATTTATCAAATGCAGGCACCATATGAAAAACAAATATGGAGGCACAGCTTTCTCCATCCTCATAGTAAAATCGAGGTACTCCACTCCAAAAGCAACCCGGACCATAGAAGACAAGCTAACATTTAGAACACATTTAAAACCTAGCTTTTCAATACACCAGGATAGAAAAACTATTCACAATCCAATGAAGGCCAAAGCATAATAAGCTGCCATAGCACTGCCACCATCGCATGAATTGTCACATTTGAACACATGATAGAGCACAACAAACAATCACAAAATATTTAACAAGTAACCATAAGACACATTTCTCCAAAGCACAGTTACCCTACTGAATCAGGCTGGAAAACCCAACTGTTGCAACCCTTCCAGGGCCATCACCACCAGTACCATTCAATCTGAGAACCCTGCATGAAATCGAAAGATAAGACACAAATGTATAAGAAAAGACAAAATACAGCCACATAACAACCAATGATGAGTGGGATTTTGCAAAGAACCAAAAGATTTAACAACCTCATCTTTCACCCCCTTTCTCTCAACTCATGCTCAACATCTCTTTGACACAAAATGGCTAAACAAAAACACACAGCCTCCACCAAAATTGCCACCAATCTACACATTTCCAATAACTGCTAAACAATCACTGGCCAAATCACACATAGGCTCCCCAAACTCCAAAGTTCTCCAACCTGGAAACAAAACACCCCTAGGTTGTACATCACAACCCACCTACAAACACACCGACACAGTTCTACAAACACTAAGGTTACTCTAACCACCCCAGCTAATCCTTTTGAGAGCCACATGACCAAGTGTGACTCAAGTTCTTCCTCTTTGCCCAAAAAGTGTACATCACAACTAAGTTTCCCTGATAAGTACATTACATTGTCCTATGTTGTGCCCGACTGAGTGTAAAGAAGTTTAACCTACAGTAAAGGGGTCTGAACACTGAACACTAATATGGGTTCAAAACACTCATTGGTCAACTTTGAGCCCTGGGCCAGCAAGGCAACTACATCAACAAAGCGAGACAACAAGACTCCAATACCACCTCTCACCTATAGCTGTTGGACACTATTTTTCTGAACCCATGTTAGCATGATAATGTCAACAAAAATCTTGTATGTCTAGGTTGAAATGGTTGGCGCCCATTCCGGAGCATGAGCCACACTTAGATAACAGATTGCACTATTCATAAATGGGTAATGTAGATTGTATTTGCCACATTATATGCATGCTAAGAAGCCATAGTGAAAGGCTTACTAATGGTGCATTGAAGATGGCACCATTTAAAACTGAGGAACATATTTTTCACTTTCTCACATTTTATGCAACCCAGTGAAACCAGTAGCTGTATCGAAATCACTATACAATGACACTATATAGAGTCTGCAAACCACACCTTTATACTCTGTGCGAGGCAAATGCAGTCCACATCCCACTTTCAAATTTTTTATAAAGAATATTAGTGATTTTTGAAAAAAATACTGGGGCCCAATTTAAGACTGCATTTGAGAACATTTGAGAACACATTGCATTCAAATCTGCTTGTAAAATGCCATTGTTTTTTCTTAAATGTCAGCGCTCAGCGACAAACCTACACTGTTTTCCAGTAAAAACTGTTCTCTGCTCTCAGTTTGCAGTCGTTTTAAGTTCCTGTACTTAGAACATCCACACCAAACCTGCATTCCATGCGTAGTTGTCCTTCAACTAACCAGTTTAAGTTGAGACTGCTCTTTGTCTTCCCTATGCTTTGCAAATGACCTGTAATGCAGGTTTGTTACCATCTGGTGAAGACGTCTATAGAACTTTGAAAAGTCACTGTTCCATTTCTGCATAATATTTCCTTTAGACCATGGGTGCACAACATATGTCCCGCAGGCCAAGTGCGGACCATGGTACTGCTGGATGCGGCCCGCCAGGGTTGAAGACTTTCCTAATGGAAGGCGGCCCGCAAGCAGCAACGGTCGCCCTCCATTAAGAAAGTCTTTGTTTTCCTTGCCGGACCCTGAAAAAGACTGCCCCTCATTGGCTCAGTTAGCACACACTACGTGACTCCTGTGAGTCACGTATTGTGTGTGTATGTTGCACCAATAGGGGGCCAGCAGTGCGGCTGACGTGGCCAATAAGGCTTGATGCCGGAAGGCATTTCAGCCTTGCCACGCCAGCCGCACAAGAAGTCATCCCCCATGCCTGCCTGCACGTCTTCCCTCTGCCCTGCAGCTCGCCCGCCCACCCGGTGAGTTCATAAAAACAAATGCTTTGTGGACGACAGCTGGGTGGGCAGGCAGCAGCATGGCAGCTCGCCCCCACCCCATGATTAATCCAGTGCTGGATCCCGTCCTTCCAGGCTTTGCCGAGCCCCAGCTTCACCGAGGGAAGCTGGGGCTCGGTGACCTAATCTGCCCTGGCAGGGGTGCCGAATACAGGGTGGGCTGCGGGGCCCGGCCCCCCCCTGGCAGAATGAGGTTGGGGCTAAGTCCCCCACCCCGGGCCGGACAGAAGAGACGCAGTATGGATGGCCCTTTGTTCCATCCATACTCTGTCTCTCTCTGGCGGCCCGGGTAAAAGCCGGGGAAAAACAATGTTTAGAAATTGTGGGACAGATGCAAAGCAAGAGGCTCTTGCTTTGCATCTGTCCCTCAATTTCTAAAAATCGTTTTGGGTTGGGTATAACTCTACATCTGTGCACCGGGGTGCACAGATGTAGAGGTACACCCAACCCAAAACGATTTGGGTAGTGCCAGAAGCCTCGCCAGCGTTCCAGCACGTCTGGCTAAGTACATGGTGGGGGGGTTGTATGTTTGTGTGTGTGTCTGTCTTGAGTCCATCCTGAGTGTGTTTTTTGTTTGTGTATGTATTTTGAGATGCAGAGGTGGGGGGGGGGTGTCGGGTGTGTATGGGTGTGTTTGTATTTGTATGTCTGCAGTGTATATTGAGATGCGGAGGTGGGGGGGTGTCGGGTGTGTATGGGTGTGTTTGTATTTGTCTGTCTGCAGTGTATGTTGAGATGTAGAGGTGGGGGTGTGTGTATGGGTGTGTTTGTATTTGTATGTCTGCAGTGTGTGTTGAGATGCGTAGGTGGGGGGGTGTCGGGTGTGTATGGGTGTGTTTGTATTTGTATGTCTGCAGTGTCTGTTGAGATTCGGAGGGGTGGGTGTCATGGGGCATAGTGTTTGCTTGAGGTGTGGGTGTTTTGGGGCATAGTGTTTGCATGAGGGGTGGGTGTTTTGGGGCATAGTGTTTGCATGAGGGGTGGGTGTCTTGGGGCATAGTGTTTGCTTGAGGGGTGGGTGTTTTGGTGCATAGTGTTTGCATGAGGGGTGGGTGTCTTGGTGCAAAGTGTTTGCATGAGGGGTGGGTGTCATGGGGCATAGTGTTTGCATGAGGGGTGGGTGTCATGAGGCATAGTGTTTGGTTGAGGGGTGGGTGTCATGGGGCATAGTGTTTGCTTGAGGGGTGGGTGTTTTAGGGCATAGTGTTTGCATGAGGGGTGGGTGTCATGGAGCATAGTTTTTGCATGAGGGGTGGGTGTCCTGGGGCATAGTGTTTGCATGAGGGGTGGGTGTCTTGGGGCATAGTGTTTGCATGAGGGGTGGGTGTCTTGTTGCATAGTGTCTGCATGAGCGGTGGGTGTCTTGGGGCATAGTGTTTGCATGAGGGGTGGGTGTCATGGGGCATAGTGTTTCCATGAGGGGTGTGGGCCATGGGGCATAATGTTTGCTTGAGGGGTGGGTGCCTTGGGGCATAGTGTTTGCATGAGGGGTGGGTGTCATGGGGCATTGTGTTTGGTTAAGGGGTGGGGGCCATGGGGCATAGTGTTTGCTTGAGGGGTGGGGGCTATGGGGCATAGTGTTTAATAAAAATTGGGGGTTGAAAAAGTGTCCTGCCACGCCAAGCCCCACCGCGCCTACTGCCCCACCCACATTTACTTTTCGGCCCACTATAGTCATTATGTAAGGTACTTTCGGCCCTCTGTCAAAATCAGTTGTGCACCCCTGCCTTAGACCAATCAAAACCTGCTTTTTCCTATGATTTTACAACTGGACTCACAGCAACAAACGTTCCTATGCACAGGCACTGATGAATATAACTAAATTAAGTGAGATTGTTCAGACAAGCAATATTGTTTGAGCATTTGTAGAAATATGTTCTATTCTGGATCATAGCCAAACTATAACTATTCTTATATTTCCATGCATTGGAAACTTGATCATCGGTAACTCTTAACGCAACGTTTGTGATAGGTTTAAAGGTAATTGAGTGCAAAGTAATTTGCCATTGAATACATACACCCTGCCTGACACATCAGTTATTTTTCTTTCCATTATCTATGGTAAACACTTTAACTGGAATGGAGGCCCATGTTTATATATCTGTTGGAAAAGGTTTTAAAATTAAATACATAAACTGCAGACTTTATGCAGGAGAAAAGGAGATGCAAGTATCAACTCAAATGGGGAAATTGATCTAACATTGCTGTGCAGCAGAGGATTGAGGGATTTCTAGGTGTGCATGGTACCACAAGCCCAACAGAACAAGCACTCGCCGAGAGTTTCTCCTTGACCTCTTAACCATTTCCATAGTCATCCTTAATGTTTATCTCAATGGAACCATAAAGGTTCAGGGTCCACAACCCAACCTTCTTCTCTTTGACAGGCTCCTCCCTCACCTCACTAACCTTACCTTGCCCTCCTTCTAGGCTCCCTTGCTTTCTGTGCCTTCTTCCTCCTCTGCACAGGCTTCCTTGGCTTCTGTGCCTTCTTCCTCCTCTGCACAGGCACCCTTGCCTTTGTGCCTTCTTCCTCCTCTCCACATGCTCCCTTATCTTCTGTGCCTTCTTCCTCCTCTACACAGGCTCCCTTGCATGCTGTGCCTTCTTCCTCCTCTACACAGGCTCCTTGCATGCTGTGCCTTCTTCCTCCCCTATACAGGCGGCCCTACCTTACCATACTGTCCCGGCTCCTTTGTCGACCTTGGCTCCTTCACCATCCTCCACTATCCCCCTGGCCCTCTTGCCACCCTCTGGGTGACCACAGTCCCCTGTACTCCCCCGAGGAAGACCAGCAAACATGGCAACCTGCTCCACATTGGCACTCCCAACACTCGCTCTGCCATCAAACACTCAATGGACATCTGCAAACTCCTCAAACTCATGGATGTTGATGTGCTCAGCATCACTGAGACTTGGTTTAAAGAAAACTCTGTCGGAGGGCGCTGTTGCGCTCGAGAAGCATGGCAGCCTGAGTGTGAGCTCCACACTGGAGAAGATCCTAATTGTGTAATAATCCACAGTGGTGCAGTGGTTTTTGATGAAAAGCTACCGGCTGCTTCCCATAACCTTCCTCCAGGCACTGCCTAACTGGCGCCTCCTGAGAGGGTACAACATCGGAGAAATCAGCGGTTCAAAGAGCGCCATGGGGCTCCCTTGCAGCGGACCGTGCTGTGCCTCCATACTGCACGGACCTACACAGACTCGAGTGGCAAGGCGGCAGAGACCTGCTGGGGGAGGGGTGACTGCCACTGTGGGCTGCGCATCTCGTCTGCCTTGTTCTGGACTCCAGTGGTGTACGGGCCAATCTCATGGCCTTCCCTCATGGAATGGGCACCTGTACGAGTGACCTGTGATACCCTCCCTCAGCTATTAATCCTCACAACCCCACTGCCAGCGTCACGTGGCTCTGGACCCGGGACCCCAACGTCAACGGTCATCTCGGCCACGCCACGCCCGCCCTGTCGGCATACCTTCAGCTGCACCCTTGAGGCTACACAGACCCGACAGTGCCCCCTCCTCGGTCGGAGGCACCGGAAGACTGCATCCTTGGCCCACCTCGACTGGTCAGCGCTGAGGGTTGCGGCATGGACTCTCCTGCGGGACTGCAAGAGCTGAACCCCGACAACTGCCACGGTACGGTAGGTGTTCCTGATCATCTCCCTCATAGCCATACTAAGGCACGCCTGCGAGCACAGCGAGCACTGCGGGGAATGTTTGCTGGGGGAGCGCTGGATGGGTCCCACACCTCTGTGCCATACCTATGGCTACCAAGACAGTGTCACGTGGCCACACCCCTGCATAATATGCACCGTCCAAGCCTTTAACTGGCAACATCTTGCACATCTGGTTTAACAGACATTATCATGGCTGCAACTGGCTGCGGGCCGAGGGAGCATGCACTGCACTTCTCGCTCACAAATATGGGGCTGACTTCAAGCATCGCCTCCAGCGGTATCTCTTACTTGACACCAGACTATTGCTGCACATGATTCGGGTGGGCGGTAAGTCTCCTAAATTCACTTGGCTGTGAGACCACACAGCGAACACCCTGCCATTTTACGGTCCTGTTGTGCGCAGGGCCATGGTACGCCTGGCGGGGGCTTCCTGGTCCTGCTTACCGCAGCTACCATCTTTAGCGTTATAAGTGCTCTCCTTCGCAGTGCATTGCCTATAACTATCAGTATATTGTCTTTGGCCCGTCCCCCTGAACACGGGGGATCGCCTAGCCCCCTGCTAGTGAAGTCCCACACATAAAGTCGTGCAGCCAACATCATGAATGCAATTGGTTGAGATCCAACAGTCGGGTGACACACTGTTGACTCATGAATAATAGGCAAACTTTCAACAACATCCTCGACAGGAGTCCTTCCACTACATGTCCTTCCCCCTCCTGTTGTATGTGGGAGGCCACAGCCCACTAGAGTGATGGTCAGACTTTTCTCTTGGTTGTAATGAGCACTCTTTGTGCACTCACTGAGCCCGCTCTATCCTGAAGTGGTGAATGCCAAGGAGCAAACCCCTGCCCACCCTGTCACTGGGGCATTGGTTAGGTGTTTGAGCCTACCCTCTCTGTCTTGAGATACCAGCCGCTTCCCTGACTGACCCTCTGGTTTAAGATTCAGATGCTGTTGTGCTTGTGCTGGACTCCCCTGGCTCGATGATGCCCCCAAGCCGCACAACCCTACAACCTGGCTTTCAGCTAAAAACTGAAGCTGATACCTGTGCCATCTCTACCCTTCAAGTGGCTGATGACACCATGTCCAAGGGAGCCAGCAAGAAGCAGAGCACTTTCAACATGTATGCTAAAACAGCACAGAAGCCAAACAAACCCGAGCCAGAACAAGGTACATCTATGCCAACATCCTCTGAAAACTCTGAGTCACAGAAAATGATGGAAAACATGCGGGAGGGGTTCACTGCCCTTCACTCAAAGTTGGACAACATGAGCGGGACTATATGCTCGATCAAAGCCCACATGGAGAAAACAGACGCTTGGGTGACAGAGGTGGAGACTAGAGTTGGGACGGCTGAGGATGATATCATGCCCCCCCCGGGCTGAAGTGCATACCCTGTCTGGATGGGTTCGAGAGATCAGCAAGAAGAACAATGACCTTGAATCGCGCTCCAGGTGCAATAATATACACATCATCTGCGTTCCAGAGGTCAACATCGAAGGCCCCATGGAAGACTATGTCGAGCGAATGTTGCTCTCTCTGTTAGACTCTCCAAAACTCTCCCCACAGTTCGCCATCGAGAGAGCCCACCAATCCTTAAAGGCAAAGCCTAGATTGGGTACCCCTGCCCGGCCCATCATAGCTAGAGTAGTGAACTATCGCGACAGAGATGCTCTGCTTCGTGCGGCGAGGGCCAAGGATGATCTTCTCTTGGGCTCCTCCAGGATCCACCTTTATACAGATTTCTTCACAGCCATTCAGCAGGAACGGAAAACCTTCCTGACCGTCAAGAAGAAACTGTGAGACCTAGGGGTTAAATATTCTATGTTATACCCCGCTAAACTCAGGATCTTCTTTCCCATCCTTGAGGAAGCTTCTAAGTTCATTGAGGACCATTTCCCTGGCTGATTGACTCTGATGATTGTCCCTAAGAACACCTTGACTCTTTTTCATTTTTGGAAGTTAAGCACTCCTAGTGTGGTAGGGGGCTCGGATGATCGATTTTTGACAGACCACTGAACTGATGAGACCATCCAACATCCGGCTGCGGACCGCAAGTTTGATCTCATTATAGCTGTCCGATATTGTTATTACACGATGCACCACATAATGTCTAGTTATATCCCACTCCAGATGCGTTGCCGCTCATGACCGGTGAAAGGCCCCCAGGCAATGTCGCCACTGGTTGTGACAGGGTTGAGCTTTTGCGGTTAGCACCTCTCTAATTGGGGCAGGGGTATGGGAGGAGGAGGGTGGGAAGGGGGTTATAGTTGAAAAAATGCTTGACATGTAAGGGGGATCCTAGTTCATGTGCCTAACCTGGCGGGACCTAGGAGATTGTGGCCTCGCTCTCCCTGGCTGAGGCCCTGTGGTGTCGTCCCTGGTCAGGATGATTCTCTAATAATGCTGGACTTCTGTTACAATGGCAGATGATACTGTTATATGCATGGGCTGGAATGTTAGGGGGCTGGGTAATCATGCTAAAAAGCTGAAAATGCAATTGTATATTGAACGCCATAAAGCCAATCTCCTTTTTTTTACAAGAAACACATGAACTCTCTGGTAGATGTGAGGGGTTCGCAAGGTCCTGTGGCTCCCAACGCTACTACACCACCTATTCCACCCAAAACAGCAGAGTTATGATCCTTATTCATAAAAGCCTCCAATTCCAATATAAGGTGATTCAAGTAGACCCTCTGGGACGGTATGTGTTGCTCTTCGGGACATTGCAGGGCAGAGACGTTTGTATTACTGAACATATATGGTCCCAATATTGATGATCTGGATTTCTATACACATCTATACACATCTCTCCTCTCTACTGTCTGGTTTTCCTCTTATTCCCATACTTTGAAGCACGGACTTCAATACCATTCTGGACACTAATTACGAAAGATCAGGCTCTAAACCCCGCCAACTCTACAAGGCAGCTATGACCATCATAGACTTGCAAGCTCATTTTGGTATCACTGGTACGTGGCAGCTGCATAATCCCGACTCCTGTATGTTCTCCTTCTACTCCTCAGTACATGACTCCCACTCACGCACAGATAAATGGCTCTCAGATACACTCATCGGCATCATCACCCAAATGTCTATACTTCCTATAATGTTCTCGGACCACTCCCCAGTAATGGTCTCCCTGAGGTGGTGCACAGACAACCCCAAGACCTGCTCATGGAGGTTAAAACCACACTATTTGCAAGATATTGCATTTGAAAACAAAATGGGAACCGGCATAGATGATTTTTCGTGATAAATACCAGCTCTGTCGAATCTCAGGCCACCCTTTGGGAGGCATTCAAGGTCTATATTAGGGGCACAGAGATTTCCAAAGAGGCTGGGATTCTCAGAGCAATACGGAGGGACATCGCTGAGAGCGAATCTAGACTTACCTCCCTCGAGAACCAATACGCTTCCTCTCAGCTGATGGACACTCTTGCCGGAATAGGATCTGAACTGCATATGTTCTGTGCTCATGCCGAATGGGATCAGAAGTTCCTCGATGACCCCCAGTCTGCACGTAGGTACTGTAATGGTACTCTGGCTCTGTCATCATACAATGTCAACACCGAATTTCGCTCCTTCTACAAAAACCTATATTTTAACACAGATAGGGCCGTTACGACTGACATAGAGATATTCCTAGATAGTCTGAAACCAGAGAGACTCTAGATATCACGATCACGCTCGAAGAAATCTCCGCCATAGACTTACTAGCCTTCAGAAAAGCTCCTGGATCCGACGGCCTACCAATTGAATTTTATAAACAGTACAAATCCCACCTTGTCCCACAACTATCAGCCCTGTGGAACGAAGCCTGTGACACCGGTACCCTTCCCCCATCTCTTGGTGAAGCAATAATAACTGTACTACTCAAACCAGGCAAACCCCCACACACTGTGGCTCCTACCGCCCCCTCTAACTTATCAACTGTGATGTCAAGGTACTAGCCGTGAAATTAGCCCCTTATATGCAATATATTGTACACCCAGACCTGTCGGGTTTTATCCCAGGTCGTTCTACCTGTCCATTTTTTTTTAATGGTTTTTATTGATTTTAACAATACAAACAATGAAAATAAAGCAAACAATAAACAACAGTCATAGGTACAACGATAGTATGATATGTCCATCGCCTCCCTGGTACCCCCCCTCCCTCCCGAACTTACTCCACTTCACCATTCTCTATCGTATCCTCTAAGGGAGTACTCACTTCTGCACCTGTAGAGGAGCCATCTTCTCCAGAGCCGGTCTGGGCCGACTCAAACAGTGTGCCCACTAAGAGTCTCCTGGCCATCCATGTCTCTCCTAGGTCATCCCTCCCTCTGTTTACTGCCTCACTCCACACCGCTGTCTCTGCATCCACCCATTTCTGAAGGTTGCACCACCTCTGTCTATTGTTAGCTTTCCAGCCCATGGCAATTCTGCGCTTGGCCAGTATGTAGGCCAAGTCCTTAAGTGTACTCAACTGTTTCATCTTGCGTGGCCTGGAAACCCCCCCACCATGCACGCCCACAATGATTCCACTTCCAGTTTAATCCCTTTCTCATTCAAGCGGCGGGCCACCTCCCCCCAAAATCTCCCTATTTCAGGGCATGCACAGAACATGTGTATCATTCCCGCATTTACGTCTCCACATTTGGGACATTTTTGTATCCCTGCATTCTTGAATCGTGCAATCTTCTAAGGGGTCATGCACGCCCTATGGGTAATATACAACCGGTTTTGCTGCAATCTAGCATTCCTAGACAATTTTTAGGGATACATCTGCGCTCTCACCCACAACCCATCACCCACAGGTTCCCCGGCTTCCTCTTCCCAGTCCTGTCTCAACTGGAGCACCTCTTACCCACCCTGGACATGAGCAGTTCATAAATTCGGGAGACCTCGTTGCCTCCATCTGACAAGTTATAGATTGTTTCTATGGCCATGTCGGGCTGACCCTCCAGCACTATATCTGCCCATGTGTCATATACGATCCACACCAACCTGGTATGAGTGATATATTGTCCCCGGTGCAGACCAGTGTTTTCTACTAGCGTGTCGAATTCCACCGCCTTCCCCTCCTGCCATAAATCCCCTAACGTTGCAATGCCATTTGGTTCTCAATGACTCTAGATTATCTTCTGCAGTTGCTCATCCACCCCAGTCAATGCTATTAACGGTATCTGTTGGGAACACGGGGCAGGGCTCTCCATAGCCTGGTAAGCTCTCTGCATACCCTCCCACCCAATTCTAACATTCTCGTGCACCCCCTTTGTTGTGATTTTGGCAACTAAATCCATTCTCTTAAAAAGAATGGGGCATATTCCGCCTTCAATAATCTAGACTCTGGTGTTGAGTCATCTAATAACCACCTGGCCACATATTGTAATTGACTAGCTAGGAAATATATCTCAAAGTTTGGCAATTTAATGCCCCCCCTATCATATGTGTTTTGCAGTTTCCATAGTGCTATCCAATTCTAGCGTTATGCCATATAAATCCCCTGCACAAACTTTGGAGCTTGACAAAGAATCGCTTGGATATCATGTAAGGTATGTTCCCGAAGAAGTGCAACAACCTAGGCAACATCATCATCTTTAGCAATGCCACTCGCCCCATCGTGGTCAGGGGGAGCTTAGCCCAGAACTTCATACTGCGTTCAATGTTAGTCACCGATTTCTCTGTGTTATGTTTATATTCATCCTCGGTCGTATGATATACATAAATCCCCAGGTATATAAAGGGGACAGTCTCCCATTGTATTTGAAGTATCGGCAGCTCCTCTCCTTTATATCTACCTAGTGGAAATATACATGATTTCTTGGGATTCACTCTTATTCCAGAAAATGCTGCGTATTAATCCACAACTTCCAATATGTATTCTAGATTCTCCTCGGGTTATCTCAGGTACAACAGCATATCATCAGCATACATTGATATCAGATGTATCCCTTCCTTCGTAGGAATTCCCACTTTTCCGTAATGTCGCCTCAAGTATATCGCCAGGGGCTCTAGTGCTAGAAAAAACAACATCGGGGACCAAGGGCATGCCTGCCTGGTGCCCCTGCCAAGTTGCCACCGATCAGAGATGATCGCACCCATCTTAACTCGAGCCCATCGTGCACTATATAGAAGATGCACCCACCTCAAATACACTGGCCCCATCCCATATCCTTTCAAGTCCGCTATCAACCAAGGCCACTTGACAGAGTCGAAGGTTTTCACCACGTCTAATGATATTATTGCAACCTTTTGTGAGTCCTTTTCCATTTGTTCAAAGATATGATTGAGCCTCCTGAAGTTATCAGATATGTTCCTGTACGGGACATACTCAGTCTGATCGGGGTGTTTGAGTCTATTAATGACCAGTCTCAACCTGTTCGCAACACTGCAGTAAGTATCTTGCTGTCTTGGTTAAGCATGCATAGCGGTCTGTACGACCTGCAATCCATGTTTTGCTTGTTAGGCTTAAGGAGCGGGATGATAATCGCCTCCCTCAGAGATTCCGGTAATACCCCTTTTTCCAATGCTTCATTTAGCATCTCCAGCAGCGGGGGAGCAGTTTGGCACTGTATATTTTTAAAAAAATCACTAGGGAGTCCGTCCGCCCCCGGAGCCTTAGTGGTAGGTAAGAGATTGATCACTGCCTCCAGTTCCTCTAAGGTAATTGGGACCTCTAGGTTCTCCCTTTCTGACGTCCCCAGTTTGGGAAGGCCAATGTCTTCATGTGTCTATTATATCCATCTTTGTCTCCCCGCCAGTATCTTCATACAGTTGCTGGTAAAACTCTACATAGCCATTGTTCACTTCCTTTTGAGTATTAAGTGTTTGCCAATTTATGCCCCATATTGTTCTAATTGTTTGCCTGGGTGTTTCACATTTGTATAACCAGGCCAATAGTCTGCCCGGCTTATCCCCCCCCCCGCATGTTGTCTTTCTACATATTTTTGTAATTCAAGTTACACAATCTCCCTTGTGCATAATTTCCTCTAGTTTCTTCTCTGCTTCATGTAAATCACTAATGATCTCGCCCTGCAGCCCTTTGGATTTAGATATTGCGGCTCTCCTCACCACCACCTTAAATGCCTCCCATAATGTGCTAGTTGACTCTGCACTCCCGGTATTGTGTTCAAAGTATTCTACTATCTCTTTTTTCAGGTCCTCTCTAAACATTGCAACCTGCAAAATACTCCGCTCTAAGTCTCCATGTCGGGATCTGTGCTCTGGGTAGCGAATACTGCCACGATCAGTGGCGAGTGGTCCGGTAGGACTCTTGCTTTATATGCTGAGCGCATCTCTCCTGTTAGCTCCGATGTGGCAAACATATAGTCCAGCCGTGTTTATGGGACCGCATAGTGGGAATATTGCCTGTCCTGTGGGTGGTGCATCCTCCATATATCTACTAGATGAAAATCTTCTATTAGGGTTTTGAAGGGCCTTGGCTGCTGGAGCAGGTTTCACTATCTTCCTATCTGATCTATCCACCTTGGGATCCAACATGCAATTGAAGTCGCCCCCACATATAACTGATCGTTCCATATATGGACTGATTTAGCTATATAAGGCCTTGAAGCAGCCCACTGTGTCCTGGTTCAGGGAATACGTATTGATAATACTCAATTCTCTATTTTCCATCAGGCCCTTTATCAATACCATCCTCCCATCCGGTTCTATGGTGGACTGTAACAGCTTGAAGGGGACATGTGGTGCTATCCACGTAATGACTCCCCTGGCGTATGCTGAGTATGTCG
The DNA here is from genome assembly GCF_040938575.1 of Ambystoma mexicanum. NCBI lineage: Eukaryota > Metazoa > Chordata > Amphibia > Caudata > Ambystomatidae > Ambystoma > Ambystoma mexicanum. Next base: position 834,757,139 of record NC_090935.1, on the reverse strand, counting down.
CCCCTTTGGTGGTGCCTTTCCATTTCCTTCCCACTATTTCTTGTTTCTCTCTCGTTAACTGAGTTTCCTGTAATAGAGCAATATCAATTATCTGTTGTTTCAAATACATCATGACCTTATTTCTCTTTAAATAACTATTTAGCCCCCTGACATTCCAGGTAACTATCTTCAGGTCCCCCATCTTATCCATATCCCGAACCACCCTTTTCCTCCCCTTCTCATCTGCTCCAGACGCAATGGCGTATAGGTGAAAGTTCATTCCCTGACTATTGTTCCCACACCAAACTCCCCAACTACCACCCCCATTTTCCCCTTACCCAACCCCAACTGATGCCCAGCTCCATCCCTGGATCTCAGGCTTGCCCGCATCTAGCCCTTTCTTGATTACAACTAGTACTCGGGACACAGCAGGGGGGTATCACCCTACTTGTGATCCAACTAATCTAACTACTAAGGGTAAAGTCATGCTCCGCTTACATCTCCGGAATTGATGCTATAGTATGCCGCATTCGCCCAAACCATGTGAATTGCTCATGTGTATATTCTAGTCCAACAAGTCCACATGATGAGTGTGCAAAATAGTCAATATTTACACCTTGCTTACATGCCCAATGCACCTCCACCAATGTTCATCCTTACATTAGCATCTATCTAAGCAACCAATAGAGATACGCAGGTTCACTTATCCTGTCCACCCTGATTTGGGCCATCTGCCTCCATTGGGCAGCCCTGGGCAGCAGACCAAATCGCTGCCTCCTCTGGTGTCTCAAAAAAAGGCCCTGCCCTTATGTAGGACCTTGAGTTTTGCAGGATACAACAGCATGTATTTGAAGCACTCGTTTTTTCACAGCCATGTAGTTGAAACGTTGCCTCTGTACCAGCATGGTATAGTCTGGGTACGCCGTGACAATTGCTGATGTTCTGTCTATCGTTCCGCCCTTGCAAAAAAAATTCAAGGATCTTTTCCCTGTCCCTGTAATTCAATATTTTGGCAATAATTGCCCGGGGGGAGCTCCTTGCTGGGGTTTCCTATTCAGGGCCTTGTGTGCCCTCTCAACCGCAAACCTTTGGGTGAGCACACCAGCACCTATTTCTTGGATCAGCATGTTCTCCACGTAATTCATCGGGATCGAGCCCTGTTCCCCTTCAGGTAGCCCCACCACGCAGATGTTGTTGCATCTTGCTCGCCCTTCTGCCTCTTCTGCCCGGTTTTCCAAGTTGTAGCAATATGTGGACCTCCTTGGCGTTAGCAGTGCTAACATCTGTATTGGTTTTTACTGCACTTTCCAGGCCACTCGTGCGTTCCGCCAGCGTTCTCACATCCTGTCATAAGATGTTTACGCCCACACCAATCACGTTGATTTTGAGTTTCAGCGCTGCCTTCAGTTCCGCTATGGCTGTATCACTCTAGATACCCCATGAGGATTTCAGCTCCGTTATGGCATTCAGGATCAGACCATTGTTCTGCGTCGAGGCTGACACCCCCTGCGTGTCATCTTTAGCCTGTCTAAGCATCCTCGCGGATTGTGGTGTTTTGGTGAAAATGTCCATCGTAGGCTGCTTCTCTTTGACTTTGCCACTTTTGAGCACCATTACTCTCGCTGTCCGCTGGGCCAGGTTGTCTACTTCACAAAGTCATGTGGGGCTAAATGCAGCATCAGTTCACAGGCTAGGCTCCAGCTGCCTCTTAGCAATTGTCTGGGGCCCCCAGATGCCACAACTTAATATGTTATTCTTCACTGCAGTGGATAATTCCATCATGGGTGGAGTGTCCGCATCACCTGTCTATTGACTTACTTGGGCTTTGTGCGTCCTCTGATCCCGATCCGTTCATTCCTTAGTGGGGGTCCTCAGTGTTCCTCAGCCTTTCAACATCCTTTGTTTGTTGTCAGTTGGGCATTCTGCCCGTTACTACCTCCTGAAATGTCGTCAGGCCGAGTACGATAGTTAATTTCACATCCTTACTGTTCATGGCCTGTAAGAATGTGGTTGTATTTTCCCTTGTTCCCTCCCTTGCCTTGAAGCACTTTGAAACACATTGTGTATAGGCGCTATATAAATAAACAATCATATCATATCATATATCCCGTATGCTTCCACGCTTCAGCTGTTTTGTGTGCTCAATGTGGCCTGTTATGTACATTAATTAGTGTGGGTTGTAATTGTAGGGGTGCTCCTGCACTCTATGTCGTTATCGCTGACCAGAGGGGCCACCCTCGTTAAGCAAGCGGCCAATGTTGTTAGGGTTCCCACTCCAACTTCACACCCTTCATGAGGCTTGAGTTTAATTGTATTGTCTCACACTTTGGCACTACATTCAGGGCTATACAGTCCTCAGTAGCACCTATGCACTGGGATCACGAGGGGTGTATCTCACGCAGGGCAGTCACCTTCCTGTGTGTGGGCCCTGCGGTATTGTGTGGTGTGTGCAGTCATGCAAAATATGTGGGCGCAAGGTTATGCTCAGCAATCACTGTGGGCTTTCCTCACAGGCCTTATCTGTGTGGCAGGCTCCAGCTGACCAACCACGCTGCGCCAGAGCGAGAGACAATGTATCATACTCTGGAGCACTTATTCCTCCAGCAGTACAGCTACACTCCGGGCTCCTGTGTACTTGAATGCCTCCAGTATCGCGGCCGCCCAGGGAGACTTTGCTGCAGTCTCCTTCGCGTCAGCTGGGGAGCGACAGCGGCTGTTCAAAGCCTCTTGCATGCAAAACACTTCTCATGACAGTAACAAAGGTAAAGCCCTTTTCGCTCAAGTGATACAGATCCATGTATAGTTCCAGGCTGCACCGGCGTGCCGTCTCTTGTGCACTGCTGTTACAGGGCGTGCAATAGATGCTTCTTGGAGATTGTATGGGCGCACGCACACATACCGGCTGTGATTTCTTCTCAGTTTCGTTTCGTGCACCCGTCTAATCTCTACACATTCCAGCAAGAAGGGGCTACCTGCATAAGTATATCCACTCAGGTGTTGGGCACAATTCGCTATCGTCCATCTACTCTTCCTAGGGCTTGCACTGTGCATAGTCTCTCGCCAGCATGCGTGGTTGTAGCATCCTGCCTTATTAGGCTTGTACAGCTAAGTGCTGTCATAGTCCGCTCCGGACGCGCTCCGTTGACTTCCAAGCCATTCCTTTGTCCTCTGTTGTTACACGGGCGCTATTTTAAGTGCCTCGTATCGGAGCTTCTTCTGGGCAATTCTTATGATATTTGCAGTTTTGCTTCACCGTTCTGCATCGGAGTATGCTCAGCGTGTGCACCCCATGTTCCCACAGCAACAATATCTCAAAAGCCACAGATTTCACGAGTGCTCTTGCAGGATAATGGTCGGATCATCAGGAGCAGCAAAGGAACACAACCTAGTCTATGGCTCCTTTGCCATGCCCCTTCTACCTCTCTCAATTTGCATTGTCTATTTAACATACTGGCCCGTATTGACCCGAACACGCAATCAGTTGCAGCGACCCTCGGTGAGCAGAAGGCCTTCAATTCCGTTTCATGGAGGTTCGTATGGCAGGTTCTTGTGAAATGCAACTTTAGCCCTAACTTTAGATACTGGGTTAAACTCCCATACTCTTCCCCAGTTGCCAGAGTTTGCACCAATGGCCTGTGTTCGACTCAGTTCCCGATAGCTAGAGGCATGAGGCAGGGCTGACCCTTCTCACTGTTAATCTTTGCGCTACTTATCAAACCACTGACCGACAGGATACACCAACTACATGCACATAGAGGCATATGGTTGTCGAGTCCCCCTGAGATCATCTCCCTCTATGCGGATGATGCTGTGCTCTTCATCCGATCTCCTGAACATAACCTGGCCCATGTACTGGAGGATGTTATACGCTTTGAGGAACTATCAGGTCTCCAACTGAATTGCTCCAAATTCGTATTATTCCCATTGACTGAGTCCACTACCCACCCCCCTTGAATCCTCAGGGATTTGCGTGGCCGCAATCCGAGATCACGTATCTGGGAGTGGTGGTCTCACGACACCAAAACACGTTAATCAAAGTGAACTTTGGGAAATATTTAACCACCCTCGCCCGGAAGTGCATGGGTTGGGCCAGACTACCGATCTCCCTGGCTGGCAAGATCGCCATCCTCAAGATGGTGGTACTGCCTCGACTCCTGTATAGATTCTTGAATGTTCCTCTATGGCCAGGCAGATAATTCTTTGCTACATTGACCCACATTATCAATACTTTCCTAAGGCACTCTGGCGGGTCCGACTGAAATTGGGAACAATGACCACCCCAATATCAAAAGGTGCATTCGGCACCCCTAATTTCGAGGAGTAGTGGATGGCTGCCCAAGCCCACTTTGCAACATTTTGGTTTGTGGCTACAGACCCCACTCCATGTTAAACTTGAGTGTCCAGCTATGGATGATTGTGACATTCGCTCGTTGGTTCTCCCCTCCTGCCAAATGAAACTTGAACCCCTTGATCCGATCAAATCAACAGCACTAGTCCTGGGTAAATGTGGAAACAGGCTGGCACCTTGCACCCCTTCCATGGTGACTTTCCTCTATGGAATTTCTTTCCGGAATCTCCTCGAGTGAAAGCCGCGACAGCATGTTTCTGGGCGGGGGCCAAACTGATTTTTGTCCGAGACACGTTTGAACAGGGCATCTTCATTGAATGGTCGGATCTGCCAGAGCCCCTAAAGGGTAGGCCCTCCCACTGATTACAGTATGCGGGCTTGTGCCGCTCGCTCCCTTAAGAGTAGACTCTCAGAATTCCCCTCAATCCCACCAGATAATCCAATACTGTCAGAAATCCTGAATACTATGACTCTCAACGGTAAGGTCTCTAGATTATACACCACCCTCCAGAGAAAGACGGCCCCTCCACTTACCAAGCTCAGAGACTCCTGGGGTAAAGACTTGGCTGTCAAGATATCAGACCAACATTGGGATCAAATGTGTGCCCGTACCCACGACATTTCATTTAATTGACAGTTCAAGCTGATCCAGTTCAAGGTACTTCATAGATTCCACTACACCCCGATCAGGCAGCACCACATATCACGGCACCATCCACCCACAGGCCCAAGATGTAAATTTGATAATGCAAATGACATACACATGGTGTGGTCATTCCTGTGCTTGACCTAGTTCTGGGAAGAGGTGTGCACATACCTTTCTGAAAAGAGGGACTGCACTATTACGCCATCCCCATCGGCATGCCTTTTTCATGAACTCCCATGGCTGGCCCGAGACTCCAGGAGACTGGTGGGCATATGCCTACGTCTTGCGACCTGCTTCATTCTACTACTTTGTCTGCGCCTTAGGTCCCCCACACACGCTCATTGGCTCTGTGCCTTGAGCAGGGCCTCTGACACCAAAGAGTGCTGGAAACACTTACAACCTGTGGTGTCTAGAACGACAAATATCTGGGCTCCTTTCCGTTCATATATTTCCTCCTTATCTGCTGACACCGAAGATGAGGCTGACGTCCCACCCTCTCTGACTCCCAACTCTACTTAGTTTATATGCTCAGATTGCCCCATTGCTACCTGTATATCTGTCCACTTTCATTCCTACTGACGATGCACTATCTGTACAACTACAGTCCATTACGCATATTGAATGTATACTCACGACCAACTGTGTAATGCTTGTTTTTCTCTGTTCCACTGTCAAGCTCAATAAATAAAGTACAACAAAAAAAAGAGAGCTCCGTCACAAGCTTTGACAAACCCCTCCCATATGGCTACACAATCCTCTCTGCGCCCAGGCCTAAGAACACAGGTGGGGGAGTGGTGGTTAACTTCCTAGAATAGATACCTGTGTCCATCATCCCAACTCAGGCCTACTCCTCCTTCGAGTGCCTAGTATGCAGACAATCACTATTCCCTAAATCTTTTCTTATTATGGCCACCTTCTATCGGCCACCTGGTCAGTCCACTCTTTTCCTCTCGGAATGGGCTGAAATGGTCTCGTCCCTAATCTTCTGCTCCTCTCAAGTCCTCCTGATGGGTAATCTGAGCATCCATCTGGACTCCCTTGACCCCTCAGGTCCTTTTCGCAACCTTTGCGACTCTCTCACCCTTTCTATCCTTCAATCTGGCCCCACGCACACCAAGGGCCACACCTTGGATGCTCTCATCTATACTGACATCCCTCTTTCTATCTCTCTCACTACCTCCCTTTCTTGGTCTGACCACTCCCTTCTCTCTATGCACCATAAGCTCTCCTATCCTTTTGCAGAAATACATCCAGCACAGCCACTCGGCTTCAAAGTTACCAGACCCATAAGAAAAGTGACAGTTGCTGCTTTTGCCTCTCCTCTACCTATTCCCTTGGCTGACTCCCACTCTGACACTGCCATCGCTAACCTCAATCGCTCTTTCTCCAACACCCCTGATACCCTTGCCCGTGTGATGAGAGTCCGACTGAAGCCTTCCAAAAAGTGTAACTCTTGATACGACTCTGACCTGGCTGCCCTTAAACACAAATGTAGGGCAGCTGAGTGGAAATGCAGTGTTTTGGGTGAACCATCTGACAAACTGGCCAGCTGCCTCCTTCAAAGGCATTATCGACTCTGCATCCACACTAAGAAAAGTCTTTAATCAAGCCCACATCTCCACAGCATCAAACAACATGGCCAAGCTCTTCAAAGTCTGCAAGGAGCTGGCCAATCCTGCAGCTGCATCTTCATCTATCACACCCACCCAGGACCTTTGATTGGCCCTGGCTGCACGCTTCACTACAAAAACCCTAGACAACCTTTCCACCATATCTTCCACACCACAATATACACCATCACCAGAGCCTCCCTAGGCCACCCCCCTCCACTGACCATCTCTTTTCTCTCACACCTGTCACACCGGATGAGGTCACTAGACAGGTCCGATCTATGAATGCTTCATCCAAGCAGGTGGACCCCTGCTTCTCAAAAACCATTAAAGACAATATTGACTCTGTAGCCTCAGCCTGGGCTGATCCCTGCAATCTCTCTTTCTCCACAGGAGTAGTCCCACCTGCACTGAAGCACTCCTTTGTGCACCCTCTACTCAAAAAACCCTCTGCCGACCCATCTGTTCTGGCAAACTACTGCCCTCTCTCATCACACTCTTCCTGGGCAAACTCCTGGAAAAACTGGCTATCTCTCAGCTGGCCCTACACACTGACTCTATTAGTTGCTTCCGTGGCCACCAATCTGGCTTTAGAGCATCCAGAGGCATGGAAACTGCTCTTTGAACACCCATGAAGACCTGCTCTCAAATCTTGACACTAACACCCCATCTATCCTCATTCTCCTTGACCTCTGACTTCGACACAGTTAACCATAATATCCTGATCGCATGTCTCCTTGACACCCTGGGAATCACAGGTCAGGCTCTGCCATGGTTACCCTCCTTCCTTTCCAACCGCCCATCCCAGGTGAAACTCAGAGCCTTTAACTCGACTATCACTCTCTCAACCTGTGGAGTTCCCCAGGGATATAAGCTATCCCCCTGGTTCTTTAACATGCATATGGTGGCCCTGACATGGGTGATTGCCACCTTCACCTCTAACTTCCAGTGCTATGCGGATGACACGCAACTATCTTTCAGGATACCATCAGCCGCTGCCTCCTCCTCGCTCAGATCTGAATATCGGTCCACCATTTAGTCACTAAGACTGAGATTGTGCGCATTGGGAACCCTGTTCCTGCTATCCCACTTTCCCTCTGGCTGGCATCCCGTGGCCCTGCACCCACCTGCGAAGCAAGAAACTTTCAGGTCATCTTTGATTCTACTCTCTCTTTCTCTTCTCACATTTCAGACATCTCTAAAAAATCTAACTATCAACTACACCTCCTCAGAGGTATTCTACCCTTTCTCACTGTCCCCCGGAGGCTAACTGTCTCCAGAGCTGTGGTACTCTCCAGGCTGGACTATGGCAATAGCCTCTTCCTCAACCAATCTTCTTCTGCCCTGCGCCCTCTGCAACTCATCCAGAGCAGAACCGTGAGACATATTCTTGGCTTCATCTCTCCGGCGCTCAAATACCTCCACTGGCTCCCCATGGCTGCAAGGATAAAATGCAAGACCCTTTGCATTTTCCACAAGGCTTTCTGCGGCATGGGACCTACCTAACCACAACACTGCCTACCTAACTACTGTCCCTCACAAGCCCACTGCTCATCTATCTCCAACCTTCTGCGAGTGAGCTGGTTCTCCAAGCAGAGATTTGACAGGAGATCCTTGTCCTCAGCAGGTGCCTTGTTCTGGAATAGTCTCCCTGCTGCCCTACGTCTTGAGATCTTCTGAAATTCTGGAAACCCCTCAAGACCTTCATCTTCTCCTCTCCCTTCTCTCTGCCTCTACCCTGAGAACCTAGATCTCTTTCCTTTCCCTCTCTCGCTCCTATTCCTCACAGCATGCTGACTGGCTGCCTGGTGTACCTCAGAGTCTCACTGGTCCCTGGCACCCCACCAGTCCTCTCGCACTTGTCTCAGGGCTCTACACTCCACAATCACTCAACACACTGAGACATGTACCCAAGAGAGTGGCTCTCTCTGCACTTACAAGAGTCTCAACTGACTGGGTGCACTTGACCCTCCCCTCCCTGTGACCCTCTATGCATTTCTCGATCTGTACGCACCATGCCTGAAGATCATCTTGTCTGTCCCTCCCCTGTGTTCACCCCAATTGTACTGTTAGAAAATTGCAGAATCACTGTCAGGCCTATTTGCCATATCCCACACTGATAAATGTATTTTATGCACTTACTCTGCCTGTGCAGACTATTATCTTCTCAGAGTTTCAAGGGCTCTGAGCAACTGTTGCTTTTTCCCTGTGTTCCCACCCTCCTTGAGCGCTTTGAAACACTTGCCTGTGTATAGGCTCGATATAAATAAAAGAAAATAAACAATACAATACAACAAATGATATTTGCCACAAAGCTTATGTGGATGAAAATAATTTTTGATCACACCAACTGCCTCAGATAGGGGGTGTTCAAATAGTTGCATACCATGTGTAGTAGATTAATCAGGTGCTTTGAGCCGTAGTTACAAAATGTATACTCAATGAGAGTACTTTGATAATTTGTTAATCCTTCAAGGTGATAGGGTATCGACTTTCCCGTTCTTAACACCTGGCCAGTAGGTAATATTGAAATCAAATTCAGAAAAGAACAGCACCTAGATGGTGAGCAGTGAAGCCCCTGGCTGAGCAGAAGAATTGAAGATTACAATGAACTGTTAGTATAGTCACAGTGTGCTTTGGAGCTATCAGGTAATGTCTCCATTCCTTGAAGGTGGTTTTGGTGACTAAAATCTCCTTTTCTGTGATGTTGTATTTTCACTCAGCTGATGTAAACCTATGTGATCAGTAAGTTATAGGATGCAGTCGGTTGTTAAGAGGGTCTTGTTGAGATGGCACAGCCCCCAACGCATGGTTTAATGTCATCTGCTACCACAATATTGCCTAGCTAGGGATTTGTGTGACTCAAAATAGGTGCTGATGGTAAATTGTGTTTTAGCCTTTGAAGGGCTTCTTTGGCTTCAGAGGTGCACACAAACGTCACCTTTTCTTAAGACGGTCAGTAATAGGTTGCACCATGACTGAAAACCTGTGCATGAATTGCAGATACAAGTTTGCAACACCTAGGTACCTATGAGTATCCTTAACAGACGCTGGTGAGCCTCAATGCATGGTGGCTCCCACTTTCTTTGGACCTATGATGACCTCTTCAGACATGAGAAAGAACCAAGGAATTCAACGACCCTGGCGGTAAGGGGTTAACGCCAGTGTTAGCTGCGCCGACCCCTTACCGCCAATTACGACGTCCCCTAGCGCCATGGTGCTTTTAACACCTGCTTTTAGCAGGTGTTAAAATCCATGGCGCTAAGGGACCATGGAGTTAATTACGCCACCGTAATTTACGGTGGCGTAATTAACGCCTTCCCCACTCCCATTATGCCCTATGGGGCAAAAATGGGAATGGGGAAGGGTAAATGGGGATTGGGGACTTACCGCCCCGCCTAGGTCGGAATGGGGCGGTAAGTCCGCCTACCACCATGGCGTAAATGTAGTTTACGCCATGGTGGTAAAGTCACGGCCCAGGCGGTAACTTACCGCCTGGGTCGTAATGAGGCCAGTGTGAAAGCAACAATTCTCCAGCTTTGTGAATAACCAGTGCTTACAGATTTGAATGAGAATTGATTGAATATGCTGTATGTGTTCCTTTTGGGTCTTAGAGTAAGCCAGGATGTCATCTATATACACTACACGACAGCTATCCAACCACTCCTGCAGCACTTCATGCATGACAAACAAAAAAGTAATTTGTACTTTGCAATACTCAAAAGGGGATTAGTTGGTACACAAAGAGCCCGTATTTTTAGCGAATGCCATCTTCCACTCATCTCCAGTCATCACACGCACAAGGTGGTATGGCCCTCGTATGTAGAGCTTGTTAGAAATATCGGCTTCTTTTATTTGATCCGATTTTGCTGATATCTCTGTCAATGCATGTCCGTAGGTCGCCCTTCTTCTTAGGTACAAACAAGAGGGGAGATGCCACAGCAGACTTTGATGGGCAAATAAACCTGTGTGTTATATATTCATCTAAGTATTGCCACAAGTGTTTGTTTTGAAGTTCTATTGGGATGTACATCCTACAAAGTGGCAACTGGGCTCCAGGGATCAACTCAATCTGGCAGACATAAGGTTTTTTGGACAGTAACATAATGGCCATTCCTTTACAGAAAATGTCCATGAAATCCTGATATTTATCAGAAATACCTGCCAAAGCCCAACATCCAGTGTTAGAATGGATTTTTTAACTCTGGCCTGGTGGACAGATGTTTATGAGGCCACCCTTATTATTGTGAACAGGGAGCAACTACTGGGACTTCAACCATACCAATCAAGGTACAATGGAGAGAGGCCAGAGTTCATTCTCAAGAGAAGAGACTGGGATCAGAGGTCAACAATGATTCCACACAGTGAAACACCAAGTATTAGACTTAGAGAGTTATTTATAAAAGTAACACATTTATTATAGGCCCAGAAAACACATGCATATTGACTACTAGCAAGTTATATTATAGCACAATACTAAAATACTATACAACATATATACAGTCACTTGAGTTGGTGGAGCACAATCCAAAAATCCACTGAATACCTGAAAGGAAAGACAAATGTTTAGGGATAGCACCAGCTGGCCACAGGATTTACAAACACAACTCTAATTTGAATGGGGCCTTGTGCCTACAGTTGACAAAGTTGTGCACTGTTTTATAAGTTGGGAAACACTTAGGACAGAGATCCTGGGGATGTGGAGATGGGTCAAAAATGTCCCCAGCTTTTGGAGTGCTTGTGTGAACAAGCAATGTCGCAAAACTAATGTACAGGTTTTAAAAGTTAGGACAACATGTTAAAGGGGAAATAGGGGTTGAGGTAAGTACAACTGCCACTCACTCCTATACTCCGGTTCCTCTTGGGACTTGGCAGGGCTTCAAAGTGCCGTCAGAGATTGCGTTTCCCACCATTTCTTCCAGACTTCAGTGTCCATGAATTGCAGGTTCAAGTGAGTCCATGATTGGCCACGGATGCTGGTGCAATGTATTCCGGTTGAAGAATGCAACCCACGCGGGCAGACCTCCTCTCAGCAGATGACTGGATGCAGGAAAGCCGTTTCTGGTGATAGCCACTGTTGCAGGGCAACAGGAGGGGACATAGTTGTGATAATCAGATTCTTCCTTGCATCTCTGGCTACTTGGATACCTGGACACTGATATTCCACAGAGACAACTCTTGTAAGACAAGCTGGCAGTCACCAAAGCCCCAGACTAAAACGTGGAATGTCAACGTCTGCAGTGTGGTATCCAAAATCTTGAGCTGGTCAGTCACTGATTGGCACAGGGACACCTCCAAAGGCTCAGGGTCACAGGTCAACATGCAGACATCTAGAACAGATGTTCCTCCCACTCCCAGGGTCAAAGCTCCACTGAAGGACTTCAAAGATCAGTTGCCAGACAGGGCTCTTCCAGGACAGCAGCAGAAGTTGGTTGCAAGGCCTTCTTCTGTCAGGTCCACGGTCTCTTCACTTGTCTTCAGCAATGCAAGATACTTCGCTCCTTGCAGGATTTATCCAGGACCTCTGAGGCATGGCTGTAGGATTTAACCAAAGTCAGGTGAGTGCTCAGACCCAGCCCTCCAATGGAAAAATCTGTCCAGCTCATGCACACCAGGGGGCACACATTTAAGGTGGACTTGGCACAAATGTGAGTGCTGAATTTCAAAAGTTTTGTTCCATTAAATCTGATCACATTAACTCTCTCTTAACCAAGGTTTTTTTTCATGGAATTTCAAGTGTTTTGTTATACTGTAGTTTCTTTGGAGCCCACTAGCCCTGGCCTTCAGCCGGAATGGCCACTGAACATGTTGCACAAATAGATGCCTTTGGGCCATCTAGCATTAGTTTTAAGCAGTAGCCACTGTACATGTTCCACCAATAGGTTCCTTTGTGCCCATTAAGTGTAACATGTATTTTGTTTTCCCTCTCTTCCAATTCCACCGGGATTCGTCCAATATTTCCATGATAATGGCAATGGCCACACATACAGAGCCACTGAACTATCCGTGTCTGCAGTACTCTGCCGATATTCCCCAAATAATGTGGAAAAAAGCTTGAAAATAAAAAACTAGTCCCTGCCATCACAGGTACACATCGAGTGCCCCCTCCTCTTTCCATGGTCCTCTCCACTTCCCCAGCTGTTTTTTTCCCTCCCTGGCCCTCTCCCAATACCCCCTTTCACTCTTTGGTTCACTTGATGCATTTTTTTTCCAAGGGTGTCTTCCATTGCAAGATTCCCCCAATAATCTGAAAACATTCATACTCTAACTGGCTTCCCAGACCTCCCCCAACTCTCCAATTTCAAATGGTATCCTCTTCCCCCTCCCCACTACTAGCCTGATGCAATGTTATCCTTTTTCCTCCTTCAGAAAACTTCTTGAGCTCTTTTTGTTTTAGCATGCCCCAGGTATCATCATGGTAATCAAGGATGTCATTTGGGGGTCATCAGGGGCTGCAACTGTGAAACATAAGGCGTCCTGCCACAACTATTTTTCTATGCCACACTCTTATTCATGTAACAGGATTGATATTGTGGGATCGATCTAAAGAATATGCGCTAGTTTCCACTCAAAAATTGCAACTGGCTTGACAGTATTGGTGGAGCAAGGGTGGCAGCGAGGACCTGCCTCCCCCAAACTTCCCACAAAGTCTGAAAATGAATAAACAGCAGATTGAATTGGGAAGGTATCTCACGCACTTCAAACCCTCAAACTGTTTGTTAGAAAAATCCACTGCAATGAAAGCTATATCACATACATATTTGAAATGATTGATGAATGGATGTTTTATTCAAAAGTCTTCTAAACAGCCGACACGTGTTTCGACCCCCTGGTAATTCTGAAAACTGTATTCATGTATCAACATTATATACATTAGGAAATAGATATTAGATCCAACAAGAAATTAGCGAACACAAAATCATACTGCATTGCAGAGATTAGAGATTATTCAAAATAAAACATACATTCCGAAAAAGCAAATTAAAAAACATACCCAAAGTGTCAAACATCAGGTCAAGGATCGAGGCTCAGAAACAGGTTGAAGCAAAATGAAAGGTTTTCAAAAAATAGGAAAACACTGGTTACAATCCTCATCCCACTGTCTATAAACACTGAGTTACAAGTAAGTGGTTCTATTCCAAGTATCATATCTCCTGCGTGATGCACACAAAATAATCCTGTGCTGAGCATGCCCAAGTTCATGCCTCACATTATTAGTGATCTAGATATAGTGATCTCATTCTGCCCTGCCCAAACGTGACTGGTATACCATGCAACATATGTACTACTCAAAAAATGTGATGTTGGTAGCAAAAGCTTTACTATACCATTCATGCAAGATTATATTGCTAATAATGAAGTGTTCCCAAATTTTCAGGTATGATGTTGGTGTAATAATCAAAAATAGTGTGGTTCAGTTAGTACGCGCTAACACAACAGGTTTACCCCACTAGTTGCTTTACAGTGGAATCCCTTGTTGAGATTGCTGTATGGTGGCCAGATGACCATAGAGTCCAAACATTTCTTGTAACACTTTTGACTTAACCTCTCTATAGAATTCCAAACTAATAAAATCAAAGTTAGTATGGCTAGGAAGTGTAAAAAGTAAATGAAGTCACGAGCATCACAGAACATTGTTCTGTAATTTGAAAGCTCACCTGAAAATGGAGTTTCAGCATTTTAAATTCGATGAATCCATTGAAAATACGATTCTCAGTCAAATGGATGAGAGACTATGTTAAGCCTTCAGGTACACAGTCTGCATTAGTAGTGCCTGCAAAAGTGTGTATAAATAATGTTGGACTATGCATACTGAAAGCACTCTTGTTTAAACACGAGTAGGATGTTACAATACATTCTTCGTCCCACAGTGATAATGTGGAATAAGATATACGAGTAATATTCGTTAAAAGAAGTACCAAATTGTTAGCAAATATAGTACAACATGCAAGAGTTGGGTGTTTGCCCCAATAGTATGATATAGCACTATCAAAATTCCTTTCAGCTTTTGGTCCCCCTACACTGGAACTCCTTACCTCTCTCCACCCGCTCCATCCCCACCTACTCCTCCTTCCACTCTGCAATGAAAGCCCTCCTTCTCCACTCCCCCCTTGACTTCCTTCCTTCTCTCTCCTCCCCTCTCCCCAGTCCCCCATCCCCTTCTTACCTCCCACTTCCCCCCCTTCTTCTCACACCGTGGAACCTAAATCAGACAACTGAATTTGATCCCTCTCCCCGACTACCCCCACTCCCTTCCTCCTCACCCTTCCCTCGCCTCCTCCATCTATGGAAACTGTTCTACGCACTGTTACACTGGTTTTTATCATGATTGTTTATATTCTTCTCCCTCCATTGTACCTGTTGTTTTATTGTAAAGCGCTTTGAGTTAAAGCGCTCTATAAATTTAATAAACATAAACATAAAATAACACAAAGTTCCAACAAAAATGAGGACACACTCTTTTGCCAATGGTGCCGGCTTACCTAAAATTCTGGGTTAGATCCCCTCATATGTAATTTACTGTCCGATGCCCGCAACAAATAATCCTACGGCACGCATTTTTGGTCTGCGCGTAAGAACACAGAGGAAGAAAAAAGGTTAAGGAAAAATGGAATAGTGACGTCCCTTACGTTGTGACATCATGCGCACATTTGCGCATGACGTCAGAGTTAAACATTACCGGTCCGGCAACGTCACAGATGGGATCTTGTGCATATTAAAACTACAAGAAAAACCTCCAATATGAAGTTAGATAATGAAGGCAACATATGTCATGCTCTTATGAATGTGGTTGTCATGAACAAAAGAAATCATGTACGGAGTGTGATGATATGAATAATAAATGTCATGCTGTAGTGAGAACAATGGGCAATATCATCAATGGTGAGCATATTCCAGCATGTCACAAACAGGTTGTTAAACACTGTGTGAGCTACAAAGTAATCATATGCAAAATGAGATGATGAAACATTACATACTATGCTGTAATAGAAATGATTACCGTGGTACTGAAAACTAAGTATTTGAAACAAATTAAGAAAATTTGACTAACCATAAGCCATATTAGTGAAAGCAACGGTTATAGTGGCTTGGTGTGCCCTCAAACTGCATAATCCAATCCACGTAAGTAACAGTATTAGATTGGGGATCCGATTCAAAATCCCCAATAGAATTCTGCATTGTTTCCAATATCTTATATGTCAAATGCAACTGGTGCTTTGCTCAAGGTTATTGTAGACATTATGGTAAATCATTAATAGTAGTGCCATCAAAGCTGCTGATTCTGGAAGGGCAGAATGGCTTCACTTTAGTAATATTGCACCGTAGTGCATGGTTCCAATAAGTGTAGGCTGCATTTTCTTGAAGTTGAGAAATCTTCCGAAACCTTCCAAAGAGTAATCACATTCGTATGATCACTATATTGTATAATTCCAGTAATTCAGGTCAGAAATGACTTGAAAATTAAAACGTCGAAACCTGGTTATGGGCAAACGCATAGTAAACAAGGTACATGGTTCCAATCAATAGCGTTAAAAAAAAAACCTAAGAGTAAGATACCTGTATTAAAACCATCACAGTAAAACATGCATTTCATGATCAATATTTAAACCGGTCAAGGTACTTCTTAAATAACAAATTAGTTTACTCTCAAGTTTGCTTAATTTGAGTTTAACATTCCCACCTCTTTTGTCCATTGTAGCTTTGATTAATCCAATAAATTGAATATCATCTTTGTTACTCCACTGATGCTGTTCCTGCCAATGAATGGCCAAAGGTGATTTGGAGTCAGCACTCCTTAGACTTGCCAGATGTTCCCTAATTTCAATTGTCTAATGGTGCTACCAACGTATAACTTCCCACACACACAAATACTAGCATAGACAACATAACAAGTTTTACAGTTAATGAATCCATTAATCCGAATGGCTTTCCCATTGCCGTCAGTAAATGAATGGCAATTAACATGAGCATATTTGCAATAATTACAGCTCACACATTTGAAAAAGCCAGTTTTAGTAGTGAACCAGTTCCCATTGGTACTGCTATTTTTAGTGTCCAAGAAAGAAGGGCTCAGTTTCTGCTTCATTGTTTGTGCTCTAGTGAAAGGTATTTTCGGTTTATCTGACAAAAAGTGTTCCAGATCCTTATCCAATTTCAGTATATGTCAGTGTTTTGGAGACCAATTTGTACATAGTAGAAGTACAGAGTAGAAGAGTCTTGAGAAAATTGTGTAATAATAGAAATGTGCTTTGGCTCCGGTCTCAACTTGGTATGCTCGCATATCAGATCAGA
The DNA here is from genome assembly GCF_040938575.1 of Ambystoma mexicanum. NCBI lineage: Eukaryota > Metazoa > Chordata > Amphibia > Caudata > Ambystomatidae > Ambystoma > Ambystoma mexicanum. The sequence goes on along the minus strand of NC_090935.1, from coordinate 834,740,263 downwards.
TTGTTTGGACCCGGAGTACTTGAATTGGGCTTTAGACATAACATTTGGATGATAGCCTCTATTAAGAAACCTCTTAGACAAAACATTAACTTATTCCAAATAATCCTCATCCCTATTGCAATTTCTCCTGGCCCTGTAAAATTCTCTTGCAGGGATATTATTAATTGTTGAGCGCTGATGACTACTCTTGGCAGACAAAACTGAGTTGACCTCTGTAGGTTTAGGATAGGTTTTGGTTTACAATAGGCCTTCCTCCACAAAAATATTAAGATCAAGAAAGTCAATGGCAACTGGGCTAGCAGAGCCCGTAAAATTGATGCCAAAACTGTTGATGTTTAGATGTGAAACAAAGTTATCAAATTACTCCGGTGTCCCTTTCCAAATAATCAGCACATTGTCTACAAAATGGCTCCATGCAATAAGATCCAATCGGAAAGACTCATGATTGTAAACGTGTGTCTCTTCCGAAAAGGCCATAAATAAGTTAGCCAAATAAGACATGGCCATGGACACATAATCTGTGATGTTCATTACCACAATATTTCCTCCTTTATCAGCCTCTTTAACAGTTATCAACTTATCTTTAGCTAAATCCTCAAAGGCTTTCCATTCTCCCTACTTAGGTTGGATCTGTGACTCTTTTTGTTATGATAATTGCTGTCAAGATAATCATGTATATCCCTGTTGATTGCTTTATGGAAGGTTTTGATTACATTGTCAGTACCTAGTTGGGGTGTGAACTTGGATTTAGGTTTGAGTTCTTTAATTTCCAAATGTCTATCTTTAACCCCTAAGTCTTGGCAGATATCTTCAGTTTCAATATGCTGATTGAAAGTCATTAGAGTCTCAATATTCTCAATATCGTCGTATACGTGCTAGGAGGGTCTAATATGGTCTTGGGAACAAAGCTATGGACCTGTGTAGCAAGCCATTTTTTTAATTTTAATTTCCACAAAAATATGAATAGGTCAATTTGGAAATTAACTAAATTTGTACCCACACTTGGTGTGAACGATAAACCTTTATTCAGTACAGAAATCACAACCATAGTTAAATGTCTGCTCAACGGATTCATGACCAGATTAGATTGCGTAACTTCACCAAAGGTTTCTTGGTACTGGATCTGGTCAGAATACCTGGCCGCCCTGAGTCTTCATCAGAGCTTCCACTCCCACCTCTGCTTTCCCCCTCTTTTCCCCCTGGTGCGGCACTTGGTGTTGATGTAGGCTTTCTAGTAATTTCTTAACATTTTCTCTGTAAGGGGCAAGTGTCGAAATTGCCCTTTCTTGTCCACAACAGAGCTGGAAATGCATTTGCCAATTCAATCTTATAACAAACATAACCAGTTCTACAACAATTGTTCTAGCATTTAATAATTTGCCATAAGGCTAGTAAGTCAGATTTACATTCTGATTATGATTATTTTTCTCTTTGTTTGCTTTTCTCTTTATCATTTTAGCCAAACAATAAAACAAAACAGTGTGCAAGCCAAGGGGCACATTTGTTCAAAAAGTACATAAAGGTGCAATGTGATGAACATAAACAGTATCATTCATACAAAACATCAAGTGTGTAAAGCCTAGAGAGGTCTGTAAAGCCATTGTTTTTATTAAGAGATGGTTTTTGAGTCAAAATATACGCAAACCATTACTACACGGAAGAGTGGGAACTCTTAGCTCAATTCCAGAGTTCCTATCAAGGTGTACTTATTATACATCCTTTGTCTTAGCCTAAAAAGTGGAAATTGCCGTGCAGACAGGTGACCAATTCTTCAGTCTACATCTGGGATTATGTCACTTGGTAGAGGTAATGGACTGTTGGGCACATGTGTGCTCTGTCCTTGGACATTTCGGCTGTGTGGTGGATGAGCCTTCTTCCGGGCCACTGATTGTGTCTCTAAAGGGGGATGTTCAAGTACATTATATTAGTGGGGGTACTGCGTTGGTCTCTTCTGCAGTCTTTTCGGGGGTGGACAATGAACATACTTGAAAAAATAACAGTTTTCAGGAGAGATAACTCTTTTTAGTTAAAACAGGGCACCACTGACCTTGTCTGTGTCCCATACGGGAACCTGCTTAAATTGGGGTTGCATTTGACCTGGTGGAGAATCCACCTGGGGCCTTCAGGAAGGTCGTCTCCAGGGGACCTAGTGGAAGAACAGATAAAGTGTGTTCTTGATAAATGCTGCCTTCCTCATGTGTTGCAAAATCGCCAATACATCCAATGAATTGTAAGGCCTGTCTGCCTAAGATATGGTTGTGCCCATATTGGTTACAAAAAATGGCAATTACCTTACTTTCAGTGTCTCCATTTGGGTACTTGGATGTAAGTTCTTTCAGCTAAATGTAGGGTTTTAGCTCTGCACAGTGTTGCAGATGGTGTGGTGCTGTAAAAATAGTAAAAACGCTCTGCATTAGCTCTATAAATGCTAGAGCATCAAGCGACATGTATCCTCTACCGTGGAGGGGGCGGGGGCCCGAGGCATGGGTAGTGCCGAAGGTACGGGCTCAGGGCCTCATGGGTGCAGCTCCTTACCTATCAGGTCTGGTTTGATACATCTAGGTGGGTGCTGCTGAAATAATCCTCCTCATTGCAAGCGGTATAGACTAACAAGTGCTTGTGTGTGGTGGCTTAGTTAGCTAATGGAGCTGTGCCTGTCACCCATGCGCATGCATTAATAAAAAGAAAATCTAGGTTGGCGGTAGCTCGCTTGCGCGGTGCCCTGGGGCTCCCAATGTCATGGATCAGGAAGTGTTGCTTGTGTCGATACATGCTGTGTTGTGCATTACAAATGTTCTATGGTGGGCAACTTCTTGTATTTGCCCGTAACTGAGCTAATTTATAGATGTTTGTAGGACATCGAGGAGATGTGGGTCTTGTGCGGCCCCTAAGTAAATGCTAATGGCCCATCATATGTAATGCTCAGAGAAGATAGTCGTGGAATTACGTTGTAAGAAGGGGATCTTGGGAAATGCAAGGTCCTAGTATTAGGGTCCCGGTGGGAACGTTGATGTATGTATGTGAACCCAACAACCTGTGGCCACCCCATAACCCACATTCATTGGGCTAAAGCTGTCCAAACAGGTAGAACCTTGGAGTGGGGAAGGCTGGTCCCTAGGGGTCCGGACTGTAAGCTTGGAAACAGAAATGCGATACTTGTGTTTATGCTGCAGTAGTCCCAGTTGCCCCAAAGTGTGTGGCTGGAGTCTATCATAGATTATTTGTGTTGGGGCTGCAGTGAAGTTAGCATTGGTGGTAATGTCAGGCCTGTTATTATAGATGATTTTGGTATTAAAATAGCCTGGAGGCCAAATGTCTGTACATGTGGAAAAAGCAAAAGGGCCCATTAGTTGTATTTCATTCAAGCCCCTCTCAATTGATTTGATCCAGAACATCCACCAGGCTTCCCTGTGGTTCAGGGCGCTTGTTGCATTCATGGTGTTTGTTTTTTTGTCATTGAACTACCATAGCGTATTGTCTAGCCCATGTCGGTGTTCAATGTAGTCTGAGACAAGTGAAGCATTATGGCTTTTGCACCGGGTCCTTGATCTGTGTTCTCTGATCCTTTTGCTCACTTGTCTCTTTGTCTGGCCAATGTAGTGTAGTCCGCAAGGGCATTCTATGATATAGATCATGTGTGTAGTTTTGCAATTGGAGAAATGGTTCAATTGACAGTCTTTTCCATCCACTTTGCTTGACTTCATCTTCTTAGTGAATTTACACACTGCACAAGACCCGCATGGATGGTGGCCTCTAATCTCTCGCAGGTTCCACAGGCCTGTTCTCCCGAGTACTTTGTTAAGCCTCGCATGGGTTAGGAACTCTTTAAGATTTTTTGAGTGTTTTAATGCCATCCTAGGTGTTAGGAAAGATTTCGTAATTGTAGGTAATTTTCCTTCCATGTGGCAACCCCTAAACTTTTTGCTGTTGTTTTTCACCTTGTTCTTGACTTTGCCAGAGACTCCTCTGGGCTTTCGCTCCTTTTCTTGCGGGGAAACTGACATGCCCTTAAGACAGTCAGTACCGGGGAACGCTGTTTCCCGTAGTTTCTTTTATCATGTTGCGGCTTTAGTGCAACATGACACAAGAGGGCACTGTAAGCTAAGTTACAGCTCTCTTGGGTCTCTAGCCTTCTACAGGCCCTAGATACTCGTTTAGGATTGTATTTGATCGGTGCAAGTAATTCAGGGACGGGAATGGTGGCAGCGATTGTTTCTTTGTATTTTGAGCTCCTTTTGGCGTTCTAAGCATGTTTTCTGCGCTTAACCCAAAATGGTGGCCTGGCTCCCAAAATGGCCAGACCACGAGGCTCCTTTGTCCTGTCCGCTGACCGTCTTGCTCCCTTCACCTTCCCCAGGTCGAGCCGACCCGGGGCCTTCCTTATTTGGGCATGTACTTTCCCGCGAAACACGAATGCTTTCGCGGGCTTCTACATGTCTTGTGTGTGCCTCCAGGATGTAGGCTGGGATGTCTGGTCCCAATACACATCCTGGGTGCCAGAGAGTCTAGGGTGGTGTGAATGCCTGGGACCACAGTGGTCCGTGATTGGTCCACGAATGGTGTGAGTGTTGATGAGCGGATCTCCCATTGGGTCCCCTCCGTTTTGGCGCGAAGGGAACCGTGGATAAGAGGGGGCTGGAAACACCACTACCATGTCGATCTCCTGAGTTCTCACGAATGAAGGAATACAGGAGCCAAGTATCCTGCAACCAAGAGGCTGGACCGAGGAATCGCTGATGACCCGCTGAAGGACTTCTCCTCTGCACTGCTGTCGCCTTGTGAAACCCTTTTCACCTTTGATCGAACCAGAAGGCCTGTACTGGTACTTCGACCCTTTGGAATAGCGGGAACAGCGGGAGTCCTTGTCACTCTCACACGCTTCGTACACTTGGCGTTCCCAGGTCGGAAGTGAGTAGTGTACATTTGGCTCAAATACACACGGCCGCTCCGTTGCCCTGCTGTGGTAACAAACTGTGCGGGTTTCTTCGATTGGGACGTCTTTTTTTCTCAACACGACGACGAGGCGTTCCCTGCTCTTCTGAACCTGCCAGCTGCTGAAACTGACGCGGAGAAGCCTGGATCTGCTTGAATCGGGGACCGGTGAGTAGCATAGCTAGGATCTGGTCGCCCTCCTGCAGGAGCCCATTGCTTTTCCCCGCTGTGTAAAACAGCACCCTTTTCCATACTCGCGCTCTGCTTCTGCCCACTGTGGAGGCTGCGCTTGAGTCGCGGAACTTGTTCTCTTCTTTTGTGCACTAAACTGAACTGCCTGATTTCCCTCGAAGAGCTTCTCCTTTTGCCCGTTGACACCAGCGCGTGCAGATACTTTTGAGCACAAGGCTCCACTCTTCGCAGGGCTCGGACTTCCATCTAGTTAGGTGCCTCTGAAGGTGAACTGGGTCTAAGCATTATTTCGCACTGCCTGTTTTCCCTCCCTTTTAGGTGGACTACACATTTCGTGCATATAACGCTTGCGACTGTCGTATTTGTATATATATTGTGTTGATATGGTATGTGTTGGTTTAATATTGTGATATTGTGATTTTCTCGCTACGGTCATTGTTTTAAAGGCCTTAAAATAAATGTGTATATATTTTTTATATAACACCTGTTTGGAGTAGTTTGTAAGTGATCTTGCTTGGTGTGCTCATTGCGGGCTTTCAGTCACCCTCACCCCTCTTGAGACCTAGTCTTGACCACCGCGATCGCTACCTTGATTGGTCTGGCTCGTCCAGAGGTTACCCTGTTCCAAGTAATTAGGTTGGCCTTCTGAACTTCTGCGCCACCAGGACAGAGTTCAGAAATCCGTCTTAACAAATTGGTGTACAGCAGTGGGATACGACTGAAGGTATCCAGTGTTGCGCATGAACTAAGGCATTTCAGGTTATTTCAACCAGGACACGTAGTGAATTGTTGTAGTATAACTTTAAAAAGGCCATAGTCCTATCTAACAGTATGGAAACAAATTCCTTGTTAACTTTAAATGCTTCCAAATCTTAACATTGAAGATGATGTGTGCGGAGAGAGGTGTTTCCTCTCAAGGCACGAAATTGGAAATGATCCAAAGAATCGTGGCGTGGCAAGAAGCACAGCTTGACGCTATAACTTCTGAGGACAGTGAGGAAGGTGGTGGGGCTGCTCTCACTGGTAGAACCGATGGTTCTGCCGCCGCACTGTTCCATCGCGACCACGAGGACAGGGAGGATGAGATGTCTAATGTTTCCTCTGCCAGTGTTGATGGGGATGCTATGCTTGAATTCAAGAAGCAAGAGCTGCGGTTTAGGCAGCAGGTGCTTGAATTCAGCATAGCCAAACTAAAAATCGAACAGGCAGAAAAACAGAAAGACAGGGATCACCAGTTGGAACTGGCCAAGCTTCAGGTTGCAAATGGGTCCAAGGGTCCTGGACATGGATCTGGGGCCTCCTCTCTTCCACGGTTTCCGAAAGATCTGCTCAGTGTGTATGAGGAAAGGAATGACATTATGGACTGGCTGAATGCGTTTGAGTATGCATGCGAAGTTCAACAAGTTGACAATGCTGATAAGATTGCCTGGTTACTCAGCAGACTGCCCCATTCTGGCTGTAGTGCCCTTATGGAAATGTCGAAGGCTGAGCGAGCTGATTTCGCAATGTTAAAGCAAACTCTCATTTTAAAGTTTGGGAAGACTCCGGCCCAATATTTGAAACGTTTCAGAGAGTATAAGAAAAAGGAAGGTGGTACTTGGGTATCTTATGTCACTGAATCCTTGAAAAACTTAACTGGCTGGGTCGAAGGTTATAAGGTTTCTACCTTCAAAGGCATGATAAATCTTGTCATGCTGGAACACATTTTTGCTTCTTCTTCCCCGGAGCTTAAGCAGCATTTGGCCGATTCGAAGGAGATAGATCCTAAGAAGCTGGCCATTGCAGCAGACTTATGGGTGTCACATCGAGTGTCCCATAAGGACAAAACTCATCCTGGTAAGCAGGAGGAAGGGAAAAAGTCCAAAGATATGGAGGGTGGAGAATCTGCTAAATCTTCTTCTCATAAGGGCCACAAAAAGAAAAATAAGGGTAAGACACAAGAGAACTCACAGGGTAGTGGAGGACAGCCTCCGAAACAGAACTCTGGTTACAATAAGCCTCCCTATGTAAACAGACCCAATGGATCTTGTTTTGCGTGTGGAGCAACTGACCACGTGAAGGGGGATCCCCGTTGTAAGGTTAGACCTTTGGGGGTCCACTCCGCTAATCTGGCCTTCTCCTCCTACGAGGAAGAAGAGATTACAGGAGCATCCTTCTCCTCAGACTCATTTCCGAGCGGGATAGAGGCTGAGGTAGTTTTAGTGTCCCTGGGTTCCTGGGAGCCTAAAGTCGCAGAGGCTTATGCTAGGATTCCGGATAATAACAAGCACTACTTTAAAGACAGTGTGCTGATCAATGGAGTAGATACTCCAGCTCTTAGGGATAGTGGGTGCAGCCGCACTGTAGTGGATTCTACCTTGGTAGACTCAGAGGAAGTTCCCAGAGCTATTCTGATGCCCACTAAGTTGGCTGACGGCCCCCTCCGTATGTTTCCCGTAATACCTGTAAATCTTACTTTAAATGGTACAGCAGTCAGGATTCCAGTGAGCATTCAGAGAAACGTCCCGGGAAAGGTCTAATTAGGTAATGATCTCAGAGCTTTAGGGCTCGTAGGAGACACTGCCGAAAGACCCTACACACGGTCTCAAGCACGGGCAGCATTGGTCAAGACCAATACGCTGCCCCAGCCGAAGGGGAAACCCAAGGCGAAAGGAGTCGACAAGGCGAGGGAAAGAGAATATTCCCCCGAGCTCGCCTACCACTGCGGTGGAGGAAGTTGGTCAATCGCCCGGGCCTGACGAGGAGGTGGCGATGCCTGAAGTATTTGACCCCAACGATCATCCTGAACTAAAAGACTTGTTAGTTGAAGGAGGTCCTGATAGGGACGAATTCAGTAAAGGCCAACGTGAGTGCCCATCTCTGGAAGGCCTAAGGAGACAGGCCTGCTCCCAGCTTGAGGGTGAACCTCCTGGGACGCATAGGATTTATTGGGAAGGTGGACTCCTGTATAGTGAGCCCACAGAGTCTACAGAAGGAGACCATAGGAGGTTGGTGGTTCCCCTTGCTGTTAGGCCCTTCCTCCTGCAGTTGGCGCATGAAGTTCCCCTTGCTGGTCACCTTGATATGAAGAGGACCAAGCAAATGTTATCCATGCACTTCTACTGGTCCAAGATGGGGGTGCAAGTAGAAAGTCACTGCAGGAGTTGTGCCTCCTGCCAGTTGTCTGGTAAGGTTGGCGCGACAATCCAAGCTCCGTTGGTACCGCTCCCAGTTGTGGGGGTACCATTTGAAAGGGTAGGGATCGACATCGTTGGTCCCCTTGACCCGCAAACATCCTCAGGCAATAGGTTTATCCTGGTGCTGGTCGACCATACAACCAGATATCCTGAGGCCATCCCATTGAAAACTGTAACTGCCAAGTCAGTTGCAAAAGCTTTACTTGGCATATTTACTAGGGTTGGCTTCCCTAAAGAAGTTGTGTCGGATCGTGGCAGCAACTTTATGTCGAAGTATATGCAGGCTATGTGGGAAGAATGTGGGGTCACCTACAAGTTCTCTTCTGCATACCACGCCCAGACCAATGGTCTGGTGGAACGTTTCAACAGAACGTTAAAGAGCATGATTGGGGCTCTGGAGGAACCTCAGAGAAGAAAATGGGATCTTCTTTTACCATGCTTACTGTTTGCCTACCGAGAGGTACCACAGGAGGGTGTTGGCTTCAGCCCCTTCGAACTTCTGTTCGGTCATCCCGTACGGGGACCCTTAGCCATCGTCAAAGAGGGATGGGAGATGCCCACTCCCCCTGTTACTACCAACGTAGTTGATTATGTGCTAGGGCTCAGAAAACGGATGGTACTTCTGATGGGCTTGGCTAGTGATAAATTGAAGGCAGGACAAATGCTGGTGAAACATTGGTACGACCAGAAAGCTTCCCTCATCAACTTTACACCTGGTCAGCAAGTCCTGATCATGAATCCCATAAGGCCTCGAGCTTTACAGGACAAATGGTCAGGCCCTTAACCAGTGGTGGAGCCCCTGGGTGAGGTTAACTATTTAGTGGACCTTGGAAGGCCTGGACAGGCTCCAAAAGTGTTTCACGTGAATAGGCTGAAGGCTTTCGTCCCAAGAGTCGAAATCGCAGCACTGCTACCGGCTTCAGATGTTGAGGAAGAGGAGTCTGAACCTCTCCCCGACCTGTTCCAAAGCGATCCTTCAGATTGCTCCTTTGAGGGTGTCCGAGTGGCCCCTCACCTGACTTCTGATCAGCAGGCTGAGGTGAAAAGTTTGCTTAGGCAGTTTTCCCCCGTGTTTTCACAGTCGCCTGGTTTGACACCTTGGTGCAAACATAACATTGACACAGGAGACAGTGTACCTACCAAAAGTAGGGGATACAGGATGTCAGACAAAGTACGGTCTTATATTAAGACCGAGGTCAACAAGATGTTAGACCTTGGGGTGAATGAACCCTCTAGTAGTCCTTGGTCCAGCCCTGTGGTTTTGGTTCCAAAGGCAGGCACTTCTGAATTGAGGTTCTGCGTGGATTACAGGGCTCTGAATGCTGTCACCAAGACAGATGCACACCCCTTGCCTCAAACAGATGAGCTGGTGGATACTTTGGGTGCCTCCAAGTACCTCAGCACGTTTGACCTCACTGCTGGCTATTGGCAAATAGCTTTAGCAGAGCATGCCAAGGAGAAGACAGCATTTTCTACTCCAGACGGCCTTTACCAATTCCGGGTAATGCCGTTCGGGTTGAAGAATGCACCTGCCACTTTCCAGAGGCTTGTGAATCATGTGTTGAATGGGTTGGACGAATTCTGTCTTGCATATCTGGACGATATAGCAGTTTTCAGTGCCACCTGGGAAGACCATGTGAAACCCCTCGGGATTGTGCTCCAGGCTCTTCAGAAAGCACACCTGACCATAAAGGCTAGTAAATGCCAGATTGGACAAGGCTCAGTGGTTTACCTTGGACATGAAGTAGGTGGAGGGAGGATACAGCCTCTTCCCAGTAAAGTGCAAGCAGTACAAGACTGGCCTACCCCCACTACGCAAACCCAAGTGAGAGCCTTCTTAGGACTCACAGGGTATTACCGCAATTTTGTGGCAGACTATGGCACCATAGCTGCCCCTCTGACTGCCCTCACAACTCCGAAGAAACCCAAGAAGGTAACTTGGACCGACGAGTGTGAGAAGGCCTTCAATGGTTTAAAAGACTCCTTGTGCCAGGCCCCTGTCCTCAGGGCCCCTGTTTATTAAAGACCTTTTATCGTGCAGACGGACGCCTCTGACACTGGGATAGGAGCTGTACTATCACAAGTAGATGAGAAGGGTAAGGAACACCCTATTGGTTTTATTAGCCGCCAGCTTAAGGACAGAGAGCTCAGATGGTCCACGGTAGAGAAAGAATGTTTCTCTGTTGTGTGGGCCCTAAGGAAGCTGAGGCCCTACCTCTATGGGACCCACTTCACTGTGCAAACTGACCATAAGCCTTTAAAGTGGCTAATGAACATGAAGGGGGAGAATCCAAAGTTGATTAGGTGGTCCATAAGTCTACAAGGCTTCGACTTCACTATTGAGCATAGGCCAGGTGTCCAACATAGCAATGCTGATGGGTTGTCCAGAATGTTTAACCGACCTGAACAAGAGACTCATCCAGGGGTGGATTAGTTCCCCCTGTCCATAGTCTGGGAGGGGCGAGTGTTAGGAAAGATTTCGTAATTGTAGGTAATTTTCCTTCCATGTGGCAACCCCTGAACTTTTTGCTGTTGTTTTTCACCTTGTTCTTGACTTTGCCAGAGAAGTGCAGCCTTCTGCTGCACTCCTCTGGGCTTTCGCTCCTTTTCTTACGGGGAAACTGACATGCCCTTAAGACAGTCAGTACCGGGGAACGCTGTTTCCCGTAGTTTCTTTTATCATGTTGCGGCTTTAGTGCAACATGACACAAGAGGGCACTGTAAGCTAAGTTACAGCTCTCTTGGGTCTCTAGCCTTCTACAGGCCCTAGATACTCGTTTAGGATTGTATTTGATCGGTGCAAGTAATTCAGGGACGGGAATGGTGGCAGCGATCGTTTCTTTGTATTTTGAGCTCCTTTTGGCGTTCTAAGCACGTTTTCTGCGCTTAACCCAAAATGGTGGCCTGGCTCCCAAAATGGCCAGACGACGAGGCTCCTTTGTCCTGTCCGCTGACCGTCTTGCTCCCTTCACCTTCCCCAGGTCGAGCCGACCCGGGGCCTTCCTTATTTGGGCATGTACTTTCCCGCGAAACACGAATGCTTTCGCGGGCTTCTACATGTCTTGTGTGTGTCTCCAGGATGTGGGCTGGGATGTCTGGTCCCAATACACATCCTGGGTGCCAGAGAGTCTAGGGTGGTGTGAATGCCTGGGACCACAGTGGTCCGTGATTGGTCCACGAATGGTGTGAGTGTTGATGAGCGGATCTCCCATTGGGTCCCCTCCGTTTTGGCGCGAAGGGAACCGTGGATAAGAGGGGGCTGGAAACACCACTACCATGTCGATCTCCTGAGTTCTCACGAACGAAGGAATACAGGAGCCAAGTATCCTGCAACCAAGAGGCTGAACCGAGGAATCACTGGTGACCCGCTGAAGGACTTCTCCTCTGCACTGCTGTCGCCTTGTGAAACCCTTTTCACCTTTGATCGAACCAGAAGGCCTGTACTGGTACTTCGACCCTTTGGAATAGCGGGAACAGCTATTCTCGGCATCTTCACCATCTCCTGCCAGTAAGCCTTCGGAAGCGTCTCTGGGCCATCCAGCTGACTGACCAGCTTACACGGGAGTCTTGCTCTGTAACCGCCGCCAGGTTGTGTTGTATTTCGAGTCCTTGTCACTCTCACACGCTTTGTACACTTGGCGTTCCCAGGTCGGAAGTGAGTAGTGTACATTTGGCTCAGATACACACGGCCGCTCCGTTGCCCTGCTGTGGTAACAAACTGTGCGGGTTTCTTCTATTGGGACGTCTTTTTTCTCAACACGACGACGAGGCGTTCCCTGCTCTTCTGAACCTGCCAGCTGCTGAAACTGACGCGGAGAAGCCTGGGTCTGCTTGCATCGGGGACCGGTGAGTAGCATAGCTAGGATCTGGTCGCCCTCCTGCAGGAGCCCATTGCTTTTCCCCCCTGTGTAAAACAGCACCCTTTTCCGTACTCGCGCTCTGCTTCTGCCCACTGTGGAGGCTGCGCTTGAGTCGCGGATCTTGTTCTCTTCTTTTGTGCACTAAACTGAACTGCCTGATTTCCCTCGAAGAGCTTCTCCTTTTGCCCGTTGGCACCAGCGCGTGCATGTACTTTTGAGCACAAGGCTCCACTCTTCGCAGGGCTCGGACTTCCATCTAGTTAGGTGCCTCTGAAGGTGAACTGGGTCTAAGCATTATTTCGCACTGCCTGTTTTCCCTCCCTTTTAGGTGGACTACACATTTCGTGCATATAACGCTTGCGACTGTCGTATTTGTATATATATTGTGTTGATATGGTATGTGTTGGTTTAATATTGTGATATTGTGATTTTCTCGCTACGGTCATTGTTTTAAAGGCCTTAAAATAAATGTGTATATATTTTTTATATAACACCTGTTTGGAGTAGTTTGTAAGTGATCTTGCTTGGTGTGCTCATTGCGGGCTTTCAGTCACCCTCACCCCTCTTGAGACCTAGTCTTGACCACCGCGATCGCTACCTTGATTGGTCTGGCTCGTCCAGAGGTTACCCTGTTCCAAGTAATTAGGTTGGCCTTCTGAACTTCTGCGCCACCAGGACAGAGTTCAGAAATCCGTCTTAACAAATTGGTGTACAGCGGTGGGATACGACTGAAGGTATCCAGTGTTGCGCACAAACTAAGGCATTTCAGGTTATTTCAACCAGGACACGTAGTGAATTGTTGTAGTATAACTTTAAAAAGGCCATAGTCCTATCTAACAGTATGGAAACAAATTCCTTGTTAACTTTAAATGCTTCCAAATCTTAACATTGAAGAAGATGTGTGCGGAGAGAAAAAAAAAATGGTGTCAATACATTTCTGAAAAGCATCTCTGCTGCAAAGCACTATGGGAGATATAGCTATTTGTTGGGAGCAAGGGCACCTCGAATATTTAAAAACTTCTGGACAGAATAATCACAAACCTGTTCTGGAAATTAAATCAAAGCTTTATGCATTTTCATGCGTTTTTTATTTGGTCCAAATAGGCACAGCAGTTTTTCGCTTCGACCTTAACCAAATATGGACTTTTCCTCAATGGAACATGAATGGGAGAAGTCAGAAAACAGAATTTATTTGCTTTTCTAATTAGTTTTTCAATTTGTTGACAAATGTTTCCCAAAATTTCCAGTCTGGTGGATAGCATGGCAAGCTTTTTGTTTGGAAAATATTAACCATATCCATTCTGCAAGTCAAAAGTTATTAGCCATAGAATTTTCAGATTTCCTTTGACTCAAGGCTATCACCTTAACATTAGGGAAGGTTTTGCAACCCAATAACATATTAGAGGGCCTGTGGTAGGGGCCCTCCAGCTATGGTTAAGTAGTTGAAACAATAGGAAGAAGTTTTTTGGGTGGCTTATAACTTTGATGCTGTTCGACGAATTTGCACGAAAATGTGCATAAATTGTATATATGGTCACCTCTGAACACTTTTGCAAAATTTAATTTGGTCTTGTCAAGTGAGGGACCCACAACTTTTGAAATCAAGATAGACGTAGGGCCTCATTACATGGTAGGCGTTAAGGGAAAAACGATGCCGGTAAACGATTACTGGCATCGCTAACCGCACCTTCCAATTACGACCCGCCTACCTGCTATTAACGGCACCGCTAAGTACGGTGCCTCTAACAGCGCCAGGGTCATGGGCGCGTGTCCCTTCATGGCGGCAATAGCAGCATGGCGGAAATCGGAGTCCATTACAAGACATGCCAAACATGCAAATAGCGGCATGGAGCAGTCCCAAAAAGTCCATACCAGCATGTCGGAAATAGCGGCTTCGCAAACCACCCGTAAAGGACCATGTGCAGTGTTCCCAACTGCCACAGGTGCCCACAATCAGCACAGCTGGAGGCAATGGAGACTGGGCCAGCACAAAAGGAGCACACCACACCCATGCCCACACCCAATCACACACCAAAATGATTCCAATGCTAGCAGCATTACATTGTCTGGAGGACATGATTGCATTGCAACAGCAACAACAACAGGCAGCACAGAGGAGGCGCAGGAGGAGGAGGGCGAGACAGGCACAGCAAGCCCCACCAGTGCATCTAGTTGTACCACATAGGCAGCCACGAATCCTCAGGATCAGAGCCAGTCCATTCAACCTAACCCCTGAGCAGATACACACCCTGTACCGTCTGGACCGGGATACCATCACCACCATTGTGGACATGGTACACAATGACATAGTCAGCCTCATAGACATCCGTACTGCCATCCCCCCTCTACTGAAGGTGGTAACTGTGCTCCACTTCCTGGCCAGAGGCACCTACCAGCATACGGTAGGACAGATGCATGGCATTTCACACCAAGTATTTTCACGCACGCTGAACCAGGTGCTCGATGTCCTCCTGAAGCACACAAGTGAACACATTTCCCTGCCACGGACTGCCTAGGACATCTCTAACACCAAGGTTGGCTTCCATTCACTGGCAGGCATCCCAAGTTGCATCAGGGCCATCGACTGTACCCATGTGGAATTGGTTGTTCCACATGCCAATGAGGCAGTGTAACGGCAGTGCCATTTTCCTGCCCACCAGAGCCCCCAGCAAACTCCCACCTTCCATCTGCTGGTGCCTGCCTGCCAAATGGCCACGTGCCCTGCTATTTGGTGCCTGCACGTCAGCCATCTGCAGGGGTCCAGTTACTGTGACCACCCCTGTGACCACCCCTGCTGGAACAGAAAACTCCCGACTGAAGTTCCATCGCTCCACAGCCCAGCACCAGGATGCAGTTGCCCACCCACACCTGCCTCAGGGATTGCCATGTCGGGGGGAACACCATCGGAGACCACTGGCAACCCCCAGCCAGAGAGGCAGAGGACTACCAGCTTCAGTGCCACCCCTCAGAATACACGTACCCCACTCGCACCAGGCCAATCATGTGTAAAACTCACTGCGCACCCCTTGGAATACACGTAACCCGCTTGCACCAGGCCAATCACGTGTAAAACTCCCCGTGGAGAGAACAGGGAAATGGGTCTGCAGAGCGGACCCTGATATAACACATTTTATGGGATGTACGCCCTGCTGTCGGCGAACATTGGTTGGCTGGAGGGAAGAGTGCTGTGCATCAAAGGTTTTGGGAAATGCCGCCATGGTGTATCGTGCAGTAAGGTACAAGATATCTGAGAAGAAAGAGCAATAAAAGTAGATGTAAGTAGCCGGTATTAGTGGCAGCGTACAGGACAAGACTTTGTAGGAAGGATTTTGTGATAGCTGGCTGCTTCATGGACCATGTACTGTGTGTTAGTGAGTAGCATCATATGTTACCCCACTGTCTTGCTCTCTGTTTTGTAGGTGATACTGTTATTGTATGGCTCCACACAAGGAAAATGTCTTGGAAACATTGCCACCAGATGCTCTTTTGCTGTTTCCTTTTTACAAAACATGACAGTGGTAGTGAGTGTTGTTCGAGCCACGGCACCATGTGGCTGTCTGTCTGCAAAGAAAGTAATAAAACAAGAACTCTCATGAGGGTCACCTTAGATTGCTGGAGAATGGAGGAGCTGCTTTGCTAAGAAATGCGTCAATGAAATATGAACAGTTGATGTTTGTGTGCCAGTTGACCGCTGCGTGCACCTATGCACGCACCTATGGCCGTTATAACGTTGAGTACACTGAGCGTGCGTAGACCTAGCATTTTGTGTCAAAAGGCATAGAAAGGGCAAAATATAGAATGTAGCGATGCATGAGTGAGCAGAAGGTGCATTGTTTTAGTGCACGACTTGCATTCACTTTTCGTCTTGCTCTTTATGTCTGCATTTGCAGGGGGTGGGGAAGAATCATAGCAAAAGTAAGTACAATCACAGTTGCAATTTACGGGGAATGGTGGACACATGGTACTGTAATGGCACTTCCTTCCTGCTGTCACCAAGCTCCGTACAATGTACAGAGAGAAAGTGTGCGGTTGAGGTAATGTATAAATATGCATACAGAAGAGCAGCTTAATACTTTGTATTCGTAATACACATGTGATGTAAAGTTGTACTTGCATAACTTTGGCAAATCCCATGCTTGTATTGGGTTGGCGACTAATGACAGTGTACGGCGTATGTGATCGTTGCAGACTAACTTTCGGGCACATGGGAAGAGAAACTGCAGAGTAAGTTATGTATCCTATTTTGCTATACTTTCATACAATGTTGGACCTTGGAGTTAAAGATACTTTCCCCTCAAGGCTGTTTTACAATGAGCGTGTGTCCTGTTCAAGGAGAGGTATGTTAGGTTTCGCTTTCTGGAGATGATGCAGGGGAAAAAACAAGGAATCAGTCGGCAAAGTGTTTTGATTGTAGCACGCATTTACGAATGTTGGCAGTGTCATTACGGTGAAGGTAGTACGACGTACAAGTAGAGATGATGGTGCCGTATACATGGTGCCGTGAATGCACAGATGGCAACATACATTAAATGTGCTTTTACAGTGCCTAAGGATCAGTTATATGTCCAGTGTGTTACGAGGCAACAGTCTGTCACTCCCTCAGAATACGTGGGTGGGTGGCCCATCGTATGCAGTTTGGTGTTGTGCAGCATGAACCTGTTTGGGGCTGCCGTTTAGCAAAGAAAAGGAGTTAGTATGTACGGTCGTCAAACAGTGTATGGGGCTTATGGTGTTCAAATGGTGTTTCCTGTACACAATAAGAAATTGAAACAGTAGTTTGAAAATGTAAGGAGTAACGCAGTGGTTGCAATATGGCTGTGACCCATGTGCTGCACTGAAATATGTGTTTGATACCTTTTTTTGAAATGGTGTACATAACAATGAAAATGACCTAATGGCCTACACAGTGCCAGTGGAAAGCAAGGAGCCAAATGTTGCAGTAGTTACGACAGTTATATATGATGTATGGATGCATTCATCAAGTTGTATGGTAGTGATTGTGCAGATTGTCAGGTAGGTTACTGTAGTGTTGTGCATTCAGTGTGTCCACTTATTATAGGCGTAGGTGACCATTGTACGTAAGAAAAAGGTTCTGTATTGTGTGGAAGAAATGGCAACCAATGTCAACTGCAGTGGCTAAGGGGTAGGTGGCTGTGTTATGTGTGGGGTTAGTGGTACGTGGATAGATGTTTGTATGCCTAGTTGTACAGTGCAGTGGCAATTGTGGGCAGGGTGTAGAATGTTGAGTGCATGGCTGGAGGCCCTACCCTGTACAGGGTGTAGTGAAGCGTGTAGGGCGTAGTCCCATCTGCATAGTGTAATATAGGTGTGCATTGCAAATGGTGGCATTGCTATGTGTATAGCAGAAATAAGTGCACACGTTGCACTGTAGAGAAGAATAATAGCAATTGTTGCAGACTTATTGTTTGGATTGAGGAGGGCTTGTACTGTGTATTGTGTACCAAGTGTGAAATGTTGTGGTCCTGGTTGCTGCATCATCTGTGGGAAAAGAGAACAAACATGTTACAGCAGGTATTTTGTTAGTTTGCAGTCCACCACACAGCATACATTTTTTACTTTGTGGACCCTCATAACAACTAGTACTTCCTAAGTACTATGCTTTGAAGCAGTGTACTGTGCAATGAGCGCAGTTCCTGTGGTCCTTTGCATAATCATTGGGTCTGTGGAGAACCAAAATCCATGCTGGATTAAAAAAAAATCCTTCCAAATGTCTTTGCTTCTATGGTGCACAATGGATGATAGTCACGTTTGGAGTCTTTACAGCACTTTTTAAAGTGTACTCTTGAAGTAGGAGGACATGTAAGGGTTTATACATGTTGGTAGGATGGGTGGCATTGTACAGCAGGTGGTATTTTGTAACTGTTTACCTGCTTCCTTTTTGTACCACTGATTCTTTATGCATTTGGTTGCTGTTGGTGATTTGCAAGTATTGTGGCATTGTACTGTGCTAGAGCAGAATTCTGATGGTAGTTACGCACCTAGCACAGTAGTTGTTCAAGGTTGAGTTGGGCTGTTTGAATGCTGCAAATAACATTGTCGTATTCTGCTTTCATTTAGATACCAGGTGGCGTATTCTAACCGTTTACAGTGTCCCATTTGTAAACAGTATGTTTAGAAGGTTGTGCATTCCTGTTGCTACTTGGACATCTGTGTACATTCTGAAGTGCTAGTGTACCATTATGTGATGACAGGTCCATATGTCTTGGAGTTGTATGACAATTCCTGGAGAGCTGGTGACTGATTTGCGTATGTGGTGTTTCAGAGGTTACTGAGGATAGTTTTTAACCTTCATACTTTCCTTTCCACGTATCCTGTGGAAAATGCTGATACTGTGATTTGTGTGCACATATTATTTGTGTGAGTGTATTCATTGGGTTCATTGGGGATAGAAATGTCCAACACACACTTTATTGCATTTTGGCAATGCTTGTAGTATGCTAAGTTGCATTAGGTCGACAGTGTGGAAGGACAAAATGTTTTTGTCCACTTACAAAGGTACTGGTTGGTGCTGGGGAGTAAGGTATAGTAGGTTTGTACATCAATGAGTACATTTTGGCTTCAAGAATATTAAGTAGGCATTTGCAAGATTTGCATGTAATCTCTGCTTTGGACTGATGGAAGTATTATTGCATTCCCACCATGACCATAGCTTTCTAATGTATGCAGTATAGTGGCCTCCATTGGTTGAGTCGCCTGTGTAGCTAACAAGTCTTCCTTCGGTTCAACCAAAGGTCTAGACACCCCTTCCTTCAATACGGGAACTGTTTTGTTTTTGTCTAGTACGGCTCTGGCTGCTTCTTGCACAGCCATTACTTCCTGAATCCCAATGTTTCCATGTAGGATGGAATGCAGCCTCTGCCGTCCTAGCATAGACTATAACAAGGGGGTTGTCCTACCCTCTATGAATCTAAGAAATGCACACAAAAAATCAAGTGCACACTGGTTTTTAGACCCTGGTGGGTGCCCATACAATTTTGGCAACCGTTGTTGGGAACAACATGCTTGCTGTTAACAAACACATATCTCACGATCATGTAAAAAAGTTAGAGCTTTTAATTATTCATTAGCTGGTGCTTTTTTTCATTTGCAAAGGATTTAAGTTTTAGTATACACATGACAATAGATGATGTACATTGTGGTAAACAAACATATAGTTAGAAATTCACTATAGCATGATTACAAATGACATAGGGTGTGGATCATCCACTTGTACATTTAATAGGCAATTTGCTTGTACGAGGAATGTCTCATGTCAATAGGTGTAGAAAACACAGGATAACATTACAATGCCTACGGCTGCGTATGATGTTAGGAGTGTAATAGCAGCACTGAATAATACCCATAGAAGGTCTGGGTCAATGTGCTGCTGACGTTTCAGCAGAATAGATGATAGCCTTCTTCTGGGGCCAAAAAAAGTCAGGAGACTCATGGGTCAGGCTTCGGGTGGGAGCCGATGAACACAGGAGGTTTCATCATTGGTAAGATGGAGAAATCAAGGTGGTCTGTGTTAGCGTGAATTATTAAGGGGGCGGCCGGGAAGGAGGCAGGCGGCCCTTGGGGGACCAGAGATGGAACCCAGGTCCTGAATGCGAGGTCCAGTGGGGGTCCGGGTTGGACAGACCTGTGGCTAGCTGGTGAATGGGGCCCAATCCTGGAGGAGGGTTGTGGCAAAATGAGCCAAGAGAGAAATCATCAAGGTTCTGTGGCTCAGGAATCCATTCCGTCTGGTTCATCCTGCAATGAGTCAGGGCGAGCTGGAGCAGAGCCGGCGTCTTGGAATGGCCTAGCATAGACTGGCACAGACTGGCTGGGCCTGTCTGCGCTGCCGCGTTTGCACCGGGTTTGAATACAAATGCGCTTGGAAGGACTACAATGCAATTAGGAGTTGTAGTTCCTTATCTGTGGAGTAATGTGTGTGCAGAGAAGTATTCTCTGATTCAAATCTCAGGGAAAGCTAAGCAGTTACAAGACAGAGAAAGAAGTGCAGTCTTCCAATTCTAAAGATATCAACAATTTAAAAGTTAAGCCTATCAAAGTTAAAATTCCACAACTACAAAAGAGAAAGTCGACATACTAATATCAGTTTTGTCACTGTTATCTGCTCATGGAGTTTTACTGACATTTTCAATCTTCTCCTTTTGAGCTTTTCAATGGTGATTATACTTCTTGTGAGAGCATGCCCAGGGGTGGTGTTCCTGCACAGGTAGGATATAAATCATATCCGCTTTTAGCTTGTCTCCTTCCATTGTCCATTGCGTGAAAATTTGCACGATTTCCATACGGGCATGGTGTATTGGATCAAGCCCCAGGGAGTTTGAATATATATTTTCTCTTTCTTCTGACCCACCACAATATGTAGCAGTGGCAATGTTAGCAGGGCTATAAATTCACAACACACTGGTTGTTTTGTATTCATAGTGTAGGAAAGTGGAGCTATGCAGTTAGATTTTCATAGATTGTAACATATGAATTGTGCATATAGTAAAACAGTATGTTTGTCCTATATTATTTATTTTACATGTATCTAATATATTGTGTTAGCATACTTGATTATTTTTGAAAATTAAAACATACCTGTAAATTGGCGTCTTCGATCTTGGTGGGTGTATATCCCGGAAGTAGAAATCAGTTAAAGGTTGTAAATTAACTTGTGCCAGAGCAGGCTCTGAATCACTGCACAAATGCACTCCCAGAGTTGAAAGATACACCTGAATTTTTGAGCTGAGGTGAGAAGTTAGATGGGGGTCTGTGGATGTCATTGTTGGATGGCTCTGTGACTGCATGAAGTCATTCAGAGTTTGCTATAGAAAAAAGGGTAAAAAGAGAGTAAGGGATGCCCTGTTCCCCTTGCCAGATCTCCGCAGACACATGTGATTGTTCATGGACGGATCGCATATGGGCATGTTTACCATGCCCTGAAGGGAAAGAGGACTGCCCCACTTGCAGAAAATGCAGCTATCCACAGACCTCGAAAAGGCTCAGCCAATCCGTCATGCTGTCTGTGGAGTAGGAGTTGAGCTAGGGAAGAGAGGGCAGGAAGTGCTTAATTTCTTGTTCACATTACTGAAAGCATAGAGCTGAAGAAGAAGACGGTTTGTTCATAGGAGATTTCTGGGTTTATTGTTTGGAGATATATGTAACGCAGCTTGTTCCTCACATAACTTTGGCTTTGAAAAATAGTAGGTTTAGTGGTATGAAGTGGAATCAAATGTTACCTATATGTCAGTACATTGCGCATTTGAAATATCCACAAATGATTATTGTGCATTGCGGAAGTAATTGTTTAGATTATTTTACTGGAATAGCTTTGCAGTTCACCATGTAAGATACATTTAGCAGTCTGATGGCTCTTTTTCCACAAACCACATTTTATGTTTTTATGAATTACACAAAGATACGTGTGGTAAAAGTAAAAAATGTGGTGTCCACAAATGGAAAAAGCCTGGCAGAATGTGACTAAAGCTGACTGTCCATGTTTTTTCCAGTTTCTGGATTGAGATCTTTTGTAAATAAAAACATTGAAGTTTATTTTTTTAGAAAGGACAGTGTGCATCTCACAAATCTTGGAAATGTGTTTTTTCTGTGCAATATGCAGAATGTATTGAATATGTTTTTGTGAAAAAATTCCACTGTCGAAACACCAGTATATAATGAGAAACTATAATCCTATATATTACATGTGTAGATGTTGACAGCACAGTCTTACAACAATGAAAATACTCTTTTACGAGCCAACATGAAACAGTACAAAAAAGCGTTGTGTTGAAACAACTTCCATTCTCAGTATTTTATTGTTAGTTCCACTTACATTGACACCTGTAATGAACCACAATAGAGGAATACATACTATATTACACTATGTCATTCATTCTATTTTTAGCTGTGAAATGTGGTTACCAATGGAACTTCTCATTTGTTTAGTTATTTTTTTGTGGCAGAATCAGTTCTTTGTAACAAAAGTTTTGGTCTGATTTACACCATACATACAAAAAAGCATACTTTCTGAGCCAAGCCCCCACTCCTGCCCCAAATTTGGTGTAAATCTGTCCGGCAGTTCGAGCTGTAGCTGTGCAGAAAGTTTTGTCCCATTCAGTGTATGGGAAAAAAAATATGGGACCCCTGCTATAACTTTGCCCCCCCCCTGCACGAAACCTCACCCAACATGGTGAAAAAATCCAGAGCTGGCCATATACCTTTTTGCAAAGTTTGGTGAGGATTCCTCCAGGGGGAGCAAATTATAAATTGCCGAAAAAGTGCTCTTCCTATGAGTTTAGCAACTTAACCATAGCTACATGTACATATATATATATATATTTAATGAACAAATGTTGTTAAGGGGTCGTCATGGTTAAGTTGCACTAATAAAAACCTATGAAATTCAATGAAAACCTTGCAGTTTTCCCCCATTTACACAGCCTGGCTGTCAATCACACAGCAGGGTGGCTGTCCGGCCGAGACAGTCACCACAGCCAATCACACAGAGTGTAACATCGGTCTCCAAGGAGACCCTGTGCAGGGAGTCTCAAACCCCTCCCTCACATCCTGTTCCCCTCAGACATTTAGGCGCCTAAGGAGGGCTTCTGTGCAGAAGCCCGCCAAAGGACAGCAAACAAAGGAACCAAACCTGCTTTGGCGCGCAGAGAAAAACAAGAGAAAGACTTTTACAAAAAGAAATGGCAAATAAACCCTGCCGGAACCAAATAAAAGTAAATATGGTCCAGTGGGTTTAAGTTTCAGGCTACTAAAATAGCCTAAACCAGTACCAAGGCTATTTAAAATAACAGCGGTAGGAAAAATAGGGTAGATATCACTGCCACCAGCCAAATCTTAATGAAAAGGGAAAGATATAATGTTCCATGAGAAACAGACAAAAAGGGATAACTATTAACCCTTTCCAAAACTATATGTAAGATAGTTTGTACTGGGTCTGTGGATTTAAAAAGACTAATAAAATCAATGGCAGCTTTACATGTTCTGGGAGACAGTAGTCAGTCCCAGAAAATGGAGTTTAAAGTTGGAAGTCTGAAAAAGACAACCCTGTGTCACTGCACTGAAGGTGCTTTGTAGCACACAGGGCCTCATCACGAGTTTGGCGGTAACCCTTAAATCCGGATTTAAGGGTCCGCCAAATCAGGGCTTCGGCGGATTTCTCCCCAGCTCTGAGCTGGGGGGAAATCCGCCGAAAATGTGCGCTCATACCGCCGGCGGATTTCCCCGTTGAGCCCAATGGGGAATGGGGCATTCCTGAATGGGCTCAATAGGGAATGGGGATTTCCAAATCCGCCAAACCCGTGATCCGGCGCTAATAACGCCGGTGGGTTTCGCGGTAGGACAGATAGCGCCAGCGCTATTAGCGCCGGCGTTACCGCCCAACTCGTGATGAGGCCCACAGTAAAAAGATGATGCCTATGGAGTAGGAGAGGCTCCACACTCTATGAACACAAACATGTTAAACACACACAGCAAAACACATGTAAGAGTGGGGAAAAAGGCTCACACTCTTACCAGGTGAAAAATTAAATCCTAGAAATCCAGTAAAGCTGCTGAGGGACTCAGTAGGTAAGGGAAATTAGCAATTCTGGAGAATTCTCCCTAACACTGTGCACATGTTTTAGTCTACTGCTCCCATAACCTTTACCTCACTATTTCTCATCCAATACCCAATATTAATCCATATAATTATCCCTACACCTCTCTTCCGCATCACAGTACACTCATTTTAACCCATAGCATTACATCTGCATCCCACTGCCCCATCCTTCTACCCAATAGTCATCAATATCGTTACCTCAAGATCACTATTCCTCATTCCATATCCAATATGACTACATGTATTTACCCACACATCAATCTTCCTCATCCCATTACCCAATGCGAATCTCTTCCTAGATACCAAAAATCAGTAACAACATGCAAATAGTAATCCATTTCGTAAACCTCCACAACCCTCTTCCTCACTGCAGTACCTAATGGCAATCCATGTTATCACACTGCACCCCTATTATTCATCGAAAAAACTGAAACAGAAATACATAGAAAACTCCTTATTTTTCCTCACACTAGTAGCCAAAAGTAATCCACATCAATACCCAAACATCCTCTTACTCATTTCACTATAAAATAGTCATTCATATCATTAGCTCCACTACACTCTTCCTCATTCCAGTATACTATATTAATCCATATAATGTACCCCGCATCCTTCATCCTTTCCCCTGTACCCATTACTAATCTCTTCCTAGATACCAACTATCAATAACGACATGAAAATACACACTTTCATTTCTCCAACATATACTCATATTTACTACTAAAACTCAACTCTGCGCAAAGCAAAGAAAACATTGGGCATATAAAAGCAAGCGAACAAGTAACACTGTTCTTACAAAGTAAAAACACAGTAAACACTAACAAAACGCTTATTCCTGCATCAAAAAAGAACATTAAACAAGTACCTCGGAAAACAATTTAAACAGAGCATGAATTCCCAACAAAATATATCTTCCAATGTCAAAAACAAAACATTCTACAAATCGATTTGGTAAAAATAAAAATTGGTTGTAGAGTCCTCAGCAGTGTCAGCAGTATCATAAAAAAAATCTGAAAAGGCACGTTCCTCACTTGTAAATTACCAAAGAAAGGTAGTAGTAGACACACTAATCAACAGCACTTTCAAACAAAAGAGGAAACTATTTAAATTACGTTTAAACAAAAATAAACTATTAACACAATTAATTAAAAGATCACAACCACAATTTCATAACATGTGCAATGGTGTCACACCAGTAGTACATAAACATTCATCAATGAAGAACCATTATGAAGAACCATTTATAGCCAACAGCAAACACATCCAGTTGCCATAGATATATATGAAAGAGGCTGTGAAATAGTATAAGACACTATTATGACAAAAACATTTTAATTGAAAACTCTTCCCAAACAACTATTAAACCAAATCTTTCTAAGTTTGTCCAGTCTTCAAATGGTTGCTCGGCTCAATATGCAATGTGAGCCAACCGTCGTTCAAATGTGTACAGCAATTTCTAAGGCAATATGTGAAAATGAAAGACAACAGTAGAATGTAAATTCTAAAGAATAGGTACTCTTGCCCAGTGCACTTCTGCACCAGACTTTAAGGACATTCACAGTGCAATAGTCCCCCTGCGGTTGGTGCACCGAGGGTGGATCACATGGGCAACGATGCCCCCTACTGGATTGTAGACAACTATTCTCAGAGAATGCAGTATGCCCCAGCTTCTATACACCCAACTCATTCTCCAATGACAAATCCTCCCTCCCCCTCTCTAGATAGAACCAATGTGTTCTGTAATCAAGTCAGTCAACCTAATATACTTGACAAGACTAAAATACCAAAGAATACACACTGTTCCATCTGTTTAAAAATAAGTATTCTGAAGAAGAAGATGCCAGCGAGTCCTTGGATCACTCTAGTGAACCAGAGTGAGCCGTCTTGTTTCTCAATGGAGGTGGTAGGCCCTGACAAATACAATAATAAAATGCAGGTGTTCAAAAGGAAGTCAGCTAGGACATTAGAGAAGAACAATCCTCCTTGGAGGAACTGCAGGAGCTGTGCATCGGGTGAGCAGACAAGAGCGGAAAAGGAAACCATGAATGGAGGAGAAGGTGAACCTAAATTAAATCTCTTGGACACAGGCCCCAGCAAAGCACCTGCGAGAGAGATCGTGCAGCCAGGCAGAGTCAGACATCTGCAGAGCAGCTACAGATCACGCCGGTTGTCCGAACAATATTGGAACCTCGAGAAGCAATGCAGCTGCTTGGGAAATGCTTGGACCGATAAGGAAGAAACAAACAGCTATGTGGGTCAACTGAGATGTGTTAGAAGACTGGGGAAGCAAGGGGGTAAAATCAAAAGCTGGAATAAGAGGGTCTGGGACCCTGAGATGAGATTGCATTTCTGGGACCAACACCCATATGAAAGTTAGATTATAAGAGGGTCTGGGATCCTGAGAACAGCCAAGATAGAGAAAGAGGAATCATATGTTTGGCAAGAGACTGAAGTAGATATGATAATGAATGGCAATTCTGGGACTCACACCCATATGAGAAGCTGAGGTTAAAATGGTCTAGGACCCTGATTGTAAAAGAAACTAACAAGGAATAGTTGTATGCTTGGCATGGGAGAAAATCAGCAGATACAATGCTGCATATGGGGTATTGGAACAACACCCATGTGAGAGGCAAAAGAGCCTAAAGTAACAAAGAATAAGAGGGTATAGGATCCTGTTTGAGAACGAGAGACAGTCCATGAGGGGACAGTTGCTTGGCAGGGGAGTAAACGTAGCAGTGCAGAATATTGTACCCTGAGACCCGGACACACATGAGAAGGGGGGTCTTGAACCCTGTGAGATAAAGAGAGACAGTCCATGAGAGGACAAATGCTTGTTAGGAGAGTAACCAAGCAGTTCAGAACATTGCAAGTCTGGGTCCCGCACGCACATGAGAGGTTGGGAATAAGAGGGTCCAGAACCCTGGAACAGAAAATTACTAATTAGAAGATATCCTACGCTTGGTAAGGTAATGTGCCAAGTTGTAGGGATAAAGAACTGTGAAACTGAGAAGTATATCCTTTTGAATTGACCAGTGACATTTACCTAAAAGGATACAGGGCTCAGGGGGCCAAAAGGAAGGAAAGTAGAATAAGTAGACGTCTAGGGGAAAGGAGCAAAACCCTAGCCTTTGAATCTTATATTTGTGAACATTGTTTACTTCATCACTTTTGATTACCTGAGAGACTGGAACTAACATTAACACTTTACTTTGGGAAGGGTTCATCCTTGCACATTTGGTTTAAGTTATTAGTGTTAGGGAGAGAGAGTTAGGCTTTTGAGACACGGCAGTGACAGACCTTTTAGTTTTGGACGTCCTGAAAATATCACAAATTTTCTTTGAGGCAGGGAAACTGTTCTTAGCTTTAGGGTTAGAGAGGCGTTTTACTAACCCTTTCTTGATCAATAAAAGTCTGTACCCAAAAATATGCCAGCATTGTGTCAGAGCATTACTTCTGCACCCTTACAAATTACAAACACTCAAAGATAGTTGCCTAACTGGAACAGCACAAGAAGTACAGGCAACAAATAGAAGACATACAAAGTAAATACAGTGAAACTGAAATAGAAGTACAAAATACAACTAACTTAGAAAGTACCAATCAACAACCACTACTCTTCTTTCAAACCACCTCTGCTGAAATTCTAGAGAACATATGTGTCTGTTTTCATAGAAACACAGTACTTAGGTCCTACAAAATTGAAGACATTGAGGAACACAATGTTTTCAATTACCCTTTTATCTAACAGCAAAGATTAAAAAATAAATACAACATAGCAGATACCTTAATACTTTACAAATATTCAGAAACCAACCTTGATGATAACCAACTGCCATCTTAAGCTATCAAAAACAAATATATGTCCACTTCCAAATGATTTGCAACAGCTCAATTCATATGACAGTATTATAATTAAAATAATACATAAATTCCAAGCTATACTACCACTAAAGCCCAAGACTGCCACAGACTTACTTAAAGGCATTCAAGGAAAGGTTTTATATTTACTGTTAGACACCAAAGAAATGTTAAAACACTAGGAGTAGGACTACCAATGCATCATTCTTTAGTTTTTCTGCTTAATGGTGTTGAACAAAAGATACAAACAATGTGGCAACACCTAGTTAATTCAAACCAATTTAAAGAAGCCCTAGAGTATATCAAACAGAACAAAGAACACCAAAAACATATATATGTAGAGGTTTATAGCATTTTGTTCTCCAATACTCTCCCCTATAGGAAAAGGAGGAAAACATGGTTGTATTGCTCGCCAAGAGTGCGCGGACAGTTATTTATCACCAATACATTTGCAGAGCAGAGCAAATACTTTGAACGCAAGTAGACGGAGCAATAACTCACAACAAGACACGCAGTTAGCAAAATAATGAGCACTTATACAGCTGTTTATTCATAGTTAAGAAGCAACAAGTGATAAAACAGACATAAATCATAGAAAAGATAGAGAATTAAAGAGAAAATACATCACCATGGGCGTAACTGAATCAGTCATCTCGCCAGAATCGGCTGGAAGACCCCGGTAACAGCCAGGCCGAGAGCACAACAGCCCACAGGACGGTTGGAACAAGGCGTCCCCCCTCAGACTGAGGTCTTTGTGTTTTTTCCACCTGACCTTTCCAGAGCTCCGCATATATGCCCTCCTCACAAAGGGGTGGCAATTTCTCGAACCTTCTGGCATTAGCGCTTGCGCATTGCTGAGTGACAGTTGGTTGCTGGCTGGGTCAACCGACCGTAACCCAAAGGAGCATAGCTTCCCTCTTCTAAAGCACCACGGAAAACAATTTCATATACCTTGGCGCAAGTATAGAAAGACATAACAAAACCTTTTTATATCTGATGCCAGCCTGCACCTGTAGATTCTCGCTTTCCCAACGCTGTGTCCTTGGTTGAGGCCTGCATACCAGACTCAGCAATGAATAATATTGAAAGCATGTTTTTTAGCAAAGCAAGTGCAGTTTTTCACTGAGGCAATGGAATAAATATCCATTGTGGCTCTGAGTGCCTCCAGAATGTACTGCGCATCAGCGCCATGTTTTAGCTCAAGCATCACAATGATGAAAGACCAATTTACATTGCACGCAGTCTGTTATATTTAATGGTGTAAGATATGTCAGCTTAGACTTTGTTTCCACCAGTGATTAGTCAAAATAGACGAATGTGTGTATGAACTCGTGAGAGTGCTACAGAACTCATTCCTTCTTTGAAAACCAGACCTTATTACTTATGAATTGGAACAGTGAAGATTGCTCTGGTGCAGGGAATTATTTTAGTTTCTTCAAATTTGTCAAACTTGATTGATGAGGACAAATTGGATATTATTTTCATTTGACTATGTTTGGAAGCCAACCACTGTTCCAATTGTTCCATTAACTAAACTTTGCTCTACATTAAGGTTGTGTCTTAGTATCACTCTGCATCTTAGGAAGAGAGTTAATATTTTTTCCACTACAGCAGTATTTGACATATATTTCTGAGGAGCCAAGAATAAGATGCGGGCACAGAGAACTCATGTTGGTTGCTACAAACATTTATCAAAATTTTAAAGGGGTTGGAAAATGCCTTGCTGTCCCTAGCCTAGGAGGTATTTCCCTACCTCAACCAAAACTACTGGTCTGTCCTGTGTCAGGATGTCCAGTGTCCTACATCCAATCCAAGTCCATTCTTAAAGTAACTCCAAGGTGTTAAGGGTATTGTTCTTGGGCTTCAAAGAGCATAAAAGTTCAAGTTCAAAAGGTATGAATCCAACAAAAGTGTAAAATTGATAATCTTCACAGTTCTAGGGAATGGCACCCATCCCCTGTTTTCTCTCAACCAGAACTAAAGTTCAAAAGAAAAACCCAGTTCTTTAATGTTAAAGAAGACAGCCCCCTCCTCTTAGTATCACAAACCACTTTGGGGGAAATGACTCCCTTCCCAAGGCTTTTCCTCATTCAATGTAATTCACAATCCTAAGGGCATGAATCTTCCTTGGGATTCTCTTTTCATAGCACAACTTGAACACCCGGTATACTCCCCTGTCAGCTTGTCTCACATTATATTAAATGCAAAATTCCTAAGGACATGAATCTTCCTTGGGATTTCAAAATGTCACAACTTGGTTGCAGATCTACAGACTCCCACCCATGTGGCTTGTCTTCCAATTTCCTTGCCTGATATACTCTCCTGCCAGGACTTCACAATGTGTGGCCTTTCTCCTGACCATCTTGCTGGTAGCCTATCCTGCCAGGACTTCACAATGTTATACTCATTTGGGTATGGATCCCAGACTCTCAACACTTTATTATTATTACTGTTGGGTAATTTTCCTTGCCCAGAGTAGATTCAATTGGTGGTTTATCGAGGGGTCCAAGAACTCTTCTGTTCTCTTGTGATGCTTCCTGAGAGCTCCCAGACCTCCCAGACCACAGAGCCTTTGGTGTCACTCTGTGAGCATCTGCTGACATTTGGCTGCCATCTGAGGTCAGCAGTGTCCCCGTTGCTGGCTCTCTGTTTTTTTATTTTTTTTTATTTTAAATTTTATTGGTTTAAATTCAAACCTTTAAAATATTATGCAAAACAATACAAATCCATCCACCCAAATGCAAAACCCCAAACACCTCCTCCCTCCCATCCTCCATTGTCATAATACTCCAGCCTAATCAGCGTATATGACTCCACATGGCTTTGTTTGGGATTGATCAGTCTGATGCTGGGCATCTGTGTTTAACCTCTCTTCAATTGAAGCCAAAGAAGATGTTAATAGCAGGATTAGTTTCATGTCAGTGCCGTTCCACATTCTCATCCACCATTCTTCTGCACTCACAAACTGATGCTCATCGTTCCAACGGCCCAGGTGAATTGTGCAGACGTCTTTTAGTTCCGGGCAGAACAACACACGATGTTTAAGTGATTCCACTTCTTTATCGCAAAACCGGGATTCACTCCTGCGTTCCAAGCCCAATGGCTGTATCGCTGCTGGTTTTAAAGGCGTTTAGCGGAAACAGCATAAAGAGTTTGCAGGCTTTCGGACTTGGAAATAAGTGCAGGTATTTTTGTAGCACGTTGAAGCCTCTTGCTTCTGCAGGTGAGTTTATCATTGCTCTGGTGACGAGGCGCTCACTACACATGGCTTCCCAATCTGCACGCCAGATCTTTACTTTTGCTGCCGTGGGATTTGCATGTATGGTGTCCAGGCTAATGTTGTATGCAAGTAGGAGAACTTCACAACATTTTTTCCATAAGGAGACGATATCAGTTCCACTTGAAGACGCATTGTGAAATATACGAAAATGCAGAATTATTTCCTGTGCTCTGGATTTCCGATATAAGGCCAATTGGTTCCAGGTGATCCAAGCATGCAACAAGATTAACGCCAGTTCGTACCTTATACATGCTGTTGAAATTCCAATTGGTAGAATTAGGGCTTTAGTCCAGAACATATGCTCGAGTGATGCCCAATGATTTGATGAGCATCCAAAAGCATTTTCTGCTCCGTAAATTAAGATTGGCGACGCTTTGTGTTCATAGAAGTTTCTCAAGAGTTGCATCGGGAGTCTACCAAATTTTCTATGTACCAAAACGCCCTGACATGCTAACTGGCCACATTTCCTCTGTGATTCACGTGTCCATGGGTCGTCGGAGATGCTGGAATTTAATATCATGCCCAGGTACTTCACGCTTTTTGATAAGTGTAATTTGTCTTGCCCAAGTTTCCACACAAATTTTGTCTCCATTGATCACAGTGTTGCACTTGAATTATGAAACACCAGTATTTTGCTCTTTGTAGCGTAGATTTTTCCGGTTGTTTAAGTTCACATACCTTTGGACAGCCTCTAGTTTGCGTTGTAAACCGAACGGGGTTAAATCCAAGATAACCAGATCGTCAGCATACAGCATCCAATTTATTGGAGATGAGTTGAGCTTAGGTGGAAACGCCCTCACTGAAGATATTGCATCACCGATATCTGAGATGAAAAGGCTGAAAATTGCAGCTGCCAATGGGCAACCTTGTTCAACCCCCTTATGTGTCCTGATCTGTGCAGATAAGGGACCTGACTGGTCTAAACGAATAGTGATCGATGTATCTGTGTGAAGTTCTTTGATAGCCTCTAGTAAACCAGGAGGGCAACCCCATAGCCCTAACTTTTGCCAGAGTAGCTCTCGGTGGATCATATCAAAGGCGCAGGAAAAGTCCACAAAGGCAAGATAGATTTTGATGTTTGTACACAGTGCTTCCATTTTCAATAAGTTTAAGACAAGTAAGTTCAGAGAGCACCCAACGTTTTTAACAAAACCTGCGTGTCTTTCATCAACCCTTTTTGCTGACTGAGCCCAGTTGATCAATTTTTTTTGTAGCAATGTGGGATAAATCTTGCCTAGGACATCAAGCAATGCCACTGGCCGATAGTTTTTAGGTGACGTTCTATCTCCTTTCTTGAAAATTGGGACAATTATGCCTGTTTTCCAAGAACTTGGTGACTGACGAAGCATGTTTATTCTTGCGAATAAGTCAACGCGTAGATAAGCACAGAGGTCAGGAAACTGTTTAATCATAAAATTCGACAACCCGTCAGGACCAGGAGCCCTGGAGTTTTTGGCTTTCTTGATAACCTCACGAATGTCTTCTCTCAGGAATTGTAAGTCCCATGGTGTAGGATCAAGCACTGTTGGTGGCTGTAACATAGAGTTTTTGTTATATAATGTTGTAAAGTGCTTCACCCACTCGAGTTCTGTTACCAAACACACTTGCAAAGCTTCCTGTGCTGATTCCATGTGATTAATGACACGTCAAAACTCTCCACTATTCTTGGTTATTAGGGTCTTCAGCATGGCCTCTGCATCTTGCTGATGTAATAAAAATGTATGGCTTTTTAGCCAGTTTTTATAGGCTTGTTTTGTGACTCTATTTTTTGACGCTATTTCACACTTTGACCCTTTGTTGTTTCTCTGAATTTCGGCTTGCATCAGTCTTTTGCGCTGCATCACTGTTAAGTCGAAGCAATGTTTGTTGCGAAATGACCAGTGTTTTAGTCTGATATTCTTTACTTTGAATTGAAACAGTAATGAGGTGTATTCAACCTCCTCCGGACTGCTCTTAAATTGGTTACATAGATTCGACACCTCGTGTTTGTCCAGCCTGACTCTTAAACGGTTAGATTCAACCCGAACTTTTGTTCTCCATTGCCGAGGTTGATCTACTGCTGAGTTTTGAAATTTCAACTCCAACAATTCGTCGTCACTGTGTTCCAATCCCCGAACTTTCAAAGAATTTATCCTGACATGCATTGCATCCGAAATGAAGATATAATCGATAGTTGACGATTGGCCACCACGGTGCCAAGTGGACTTTGCCGGAGTATCCCCTTGTGTGCAACCGTTTAACATTGTTAAGCCTCTTGCATTCAGTTCTTCCGACCAGTCTTTCGCCAATTGTTATTTAGCCGGATTCTGTGGCTTGAAGAAGTTGATATTTAAATCACCACATATTATCATTCCAGCCCCTCTATTTACTTCGAGAAGGTTATCAATGATTGTTGTGACTTGATCAAGGAACGGGTAAGAGCCTGTCCAACGATGGTTCCAATACAGGTTTATTATCTGGATTATAGCTAGCTCCTTTCCCACAAGATTAATTTTGCCTATCTCAGTGACTTGAATGTATGGTGTGTGATTCTTAGAGTTTAATAACCGATTGCCTGAAGACCGCTTAACCATCTTTAGAAGGCCAGCTATAGGCCTCCCCTTTTCGGCCCTGATAGCAGGGTTCAGTACACATTCGAACTCTGAGATAACTGGTGTTTCTAACATCCATGTTTCTTGAAGACACACCAGTTGCAGATTGAGAAGCCAGTCATTATTTAACAAGTGCATGAAGCCACGCGTGTTCCATCACGCAAATGAGCAGAGATGTGATTCCTTGTTCTTTGGGCATTAACTTGAGGTTTTGGTATTTAAAGCAGTGGCCAGCCAATTCCAGTCCTGGATGTTTTCTTTACCCAAAGGGCTGCTTGCTAAGTTAGTGACACTGCTATTGGTTGGTCTGACGCTATTTAAAGTGATTTGAATATTCTCCATTGGATTATTGCTGGTCACCACGTCTTGCCCAACGGACGTCACTCTGTGTCCTACTAAATCAGCTGAGCCTGTTTTGGGAACTGCCTCCCTCCAGCACAACTGTCCTTTTGAGATTTGATTCATCGATGCATTTTTAAGTGACTGCTCGCTGGAATTAGGTTTGTTGTTTTGAGTAACCGAGGCAACGCCTGTTACGGCCACACCCTCTGATTTTTCACATTGTGGATGGTCGATTATTTTATAGGTGTCAAACCCCAAAGACAAAAGGTCTTCCCCTGCTTCTAAAATTGTGTTTGCAATTATGCTGGAGTCAACGTGTAATATGACCTTGTCAATGCAAGTTTCGTCAGGGAATTCCACTATTTTTAAGTCTTTAGAACCTAAAGCTCATAGGCGGGGTACATGATGGAGCAATCTTATTACATTTGCACGGTTCAGAATCAATTTGTCACCTGACTCTAACCTCTCCAACATCAATTTGATCGTCAAGGTAACGTCCAAGGGGCGAACGGTTGCCTGCCCATTATTAGTCTTCTGTCTGTTCGCCCGGCCTCCAGGTTGTTGATACTCAGCTTTCTGTGAGAAAGAGTTCTCCTTCAAAGTTTGAACAGTTCGTCGGGAGCTGACTCGTACACCCGCGCACCGGGTGTTTTGATTCTAGGATAAGTCTTAAACGTTCCCTTTTTACTTGTAAGGTAGCAAATGCAGGACTTAATGGTGTCAATTCTTCATTGACGACCGCTACTTCAGTCGGAATGATAGAACAGGTCCTGCCCTCTGTCTCTGATGCTATGATTATATTTTAATTTAAGGGTTCTTGCAACCCAGTCATTTTAGGATTCAGTTGGCCTGCTTCAGCATTCTTAGGGGAGCGGAATTCCACCTGTCTAGGAGATAAAGTAACATCTTTTATTATGACGAAGCATCAAGTGGTTGGTTCCCTGATACTACATCCTCCTCAACAAAATCCTTGTACACCGATAGATCCAGCAGCTTATTTTGGTTAGCCTTTGCCGCTACACTTAGACGACCACTTGCTGTGTTCAAATTAAGTGCCGTCGCTTCTGCTGGAGCCTTTATAGGCTCCTTCGTTGCTTCACTCAATTTCAGACGTGTGGTGATCGCTTTATCTACAAATTGTAACATGTTGATGTTACGAAGAAATTTCCGGGCACCTCTTTGTTATCTCTGCTTGCGTCCTGGCATGTTTTTTTGCTTTTTACTTTGCGGAGCATTTCCCTTTTTGATTTCCACCCTTTTTTGTAGTTCTACATCCGACCCTCCAAAGATTGGAAACAAACTTTTTGACTTTGCACTGACCCCAGCTACCACTTCTGGGACAGAAGTTTGGTCGACAGCTGGTAATTGAGGTGTTGAGTCAGACGCACTTTGACTGTCCAACATAGCCAGATTAGTTGAACTTCTGGCTTGTAAAAATGCTGTATGGAAAGAGGTGGCCAGTATATCACCCTGATCTACATCCTCACAACATAAGACACCAGTATTTGCACAGCTCTCAACGTCAATTGCCACCGGGAGCGTGGAGCCCTTAATTTCCGAGTCAGCATTAGTTTGGGCAGAATTGTTTAGTAGGTGCCCCGGTTGTCTTAGTGAGGAACCAATCTCGGTGGCTGTGACTCTTTTAAGAGGCTGTGGAACAACGCTCGGTAGCTCCTTCGTTGGCATTTGCGACCCAGTTCCAACTCCCCGCCTTTTGAATCAGAGTGGAATTTAAGAAACAGAGACAGAGCTTCCTTTGCTACCTCAGCAAGCAGCATTTTATCAAGCATGACATTGCGTTTGCCATCATTAACTGACGCAAGACCTGCCAGTAAATTCTGGGTTACATCTTCTTGTTTGGAACTTTGGCAGCTGTGCATTGTCTCTAGATGCAAGAGTTTTGTGTTCATTAAGGCCAGTAATGTTGTAACATCTTTCACATTTTCATTTAGTGTTTCGTAAAGTTTAGGAAAGGGTACCAAAGAGATAGCCATGGCAGAGGTCACAGCTATTAGTAAATCGGTTGAAGGCACATGTACACAAGGGGTCTGTGAGCCACCTCTACCTTTCCTTGTCATGCCACGTGCAGCGTGACTGAAGGCAGACCGTTGTCTTCTAACTTTCGGGAAATCTCGCTCTACAAACGATGAGTTTCTGGACGTGGAATCATCCATAGAATCATCACTGTTTACATTCTGCGGCAGTTGAGATGGTTGACACAAATTAATACCGTGGTTTAACTTGTTGTGGGATGTCATTTCTGAGAGTCAGCCACCTTTCCACATGGTGACTGTGAGGAATCGTCAGAGGACACATCCTCTAAGGTCCTTACTCTTTTGTAATTACCAGACCCCCAAATGTCCCGATTGACGTTAGTCACATTGATGCACTGCCTTTTCTGAGGTATTTTTGGCATCCCGTTGGGTACAGGAGTGCTCCTGGACGTCTGTTTGCAAGCACGTTCTTTGTTTAGATCAATTAGGTTTTGTAATACTGTTGAAACTACCTCTAAGCAGTTTCTTCTGCCTGTAATGGGCATAATATTCGCCTCTTCCTCTAACACATATTCACCTTGCAACCTTGATGCTTCCTTAGATGTTATGTTGTCTAAATTGGGGGCCGTCGGAAATGCAGCACTATGAATGCCTTCTGGTGAAATCATTGTGTGCTCAGCCTCCTGCTGTTGTGGATTAGACAGGTTTATTATGTTGCTTATGTTAGAAGTCACATGCGGGAAGGCCTTCACGCTTACCTCGCTCTCTTCCGCCCCTGCTCCGACTGTCTTAGCTGAGACCGCATCGACTCCTGGGCTCACAGCAGCGGCGGGCAGCACGACCGCAGCCGGGCCCCTCTGTCGGCTGGCCTGGCATGCCTCCTCCACGTCAAGCCGACGCAGCCGCGCTGAGGTTCCCTCATCGGAGCCCCCAGCAGCCACGTCACCGCCCCGCCCATCAACGTCATCGTGCGGAGACCACAGGCAACGATAACTGGGCTCCCACAGATGGCAGACCGCGGGTCCGTGGGTCCTCACTGCACCCCCCAGGCCACTGCGAGCTCGGTGAGCCAGCCCCAGCCTCTGCCGGGAAAGCCTCGCCAGACGCAACGGTACGGGTGAGTTTGTCTGAATCCTCTGATTTGATTTGTCCAGTTTCTCCGTTTTCTCCATCTTCCATCTGCGATGGTGTTGATATATCGGATAACTGTGGTAATTGTGCAGACGTTGCCTTCTCTTGTGGATTTCGCTCTGTCAACACTGAGGTGGCAGATGTAGGGACCACTTCAAATACATCTTCTGCCACAAGAGTCTCTGCTTCTTCCATTATGTCAGCTATGGAACCACAAAGTACTGGCTCATTTTTTGTTGTCGAGGCTGCTTGGCTGGGTATTCATCTTGTAGAGCCATGCGTTTTAGTTGAGCTCTAGTCCTTGAAGGTGGCATGACAGGCTCCTTCTTTCTGTGGCGCCCCCATACCACTCGCCACAGCCAAACAGATGCTCCTCGCCCTTGCTCCTGAGGGCTTACGCCACAAGGGGGCGTGGGAGGCGGCCTTATGTGGGCTGACCACCTGCTGGAATTAAAGGCACACGCATCTCCAGGCACCTCCAGGTGCCACAAACTGAATAGTGGAAATCACAAGAAACAGGAGTAGTTTGGAGGGAGAGAAGTTCAGTCCTTGTTCACTCACCACAGCCAAACAGATGCTCCTCGCCCTTGCTCCTGAGGGCTCTCTGTTTTGGTCTACCTCGCTGTGGGCATGACATTTTCCCTCTCTCTTCTTGGCTCTGCTATGCCATGGGCACTCCATTTGCCCTTCTATCTACTCGGCTCTGCTTTGCCAGGGGAGTTCTGTTCACATAACTGCCTGCTCGACTATCAAGGCGGGAGCTTGCTCTCCCGCAGCAAACCATGCCAGGCAACGCCCGGTGTCTGGCTCGGGTAACATGTCCAGGAGGTCCTCCTCCTTGAACCGGCCTCTTGCAGCTCCCCGCGTGGCTGCTTGGGGTCTCCCAACCTTCCAGACTGGCATTTGGCTTACTCTTGAGCAGCTGTTCATCAGCCAGCTTCTCCTTTTTGACAGGCTCTCCGTCTCTGCTTCTCTCCATTAACCAGCTTCTCACTGTGGCTTTGGATTTCCCGCAGCCAATCCCAAAAGGCTAAAGACTAGACCAGTCATTCTGATTCTCAGGAGTGATCCTCTTACTCTCAGTCATCTATTTTGTTGCAGTTTTATTCCACGATCTTAACTGGGGATACACAAATGTTTGACTGTTAGTTGCCATAGGACGTTCTAATGCAACCTTACAATATGTCATATGGATTTGTGGGATTTTGGGGGTATGATTATTTCCTAAGGGGAAAGGGGATACCATTGCTCATCTGATGATGCCTGTCCCTCTGCCTGAGGGTAGACTAACCTCATCTATTCATCCTTCGTATAGCCATCCCCAGGGTCAGGATCAGGTAGCTGTCGCCATCCCCTGGCCACATGAGGGGAGGCTACCTCTGGAAAACAAGTGATGTCACAGATTCCTCTGGGTTAGTTAGGCGTGTTGTTGCTAGTTAACACATATGGAGTGCCATGCCATGCACTTCTAGTACGTCTGTGCAGCAGATGTGGACTATGGGTTGTTTTTCCTCTTGGACTTTTTTTATTACATTGGGCACAGTTTGCAATGATCGGCATTAAACACATGCATTGTTAAATTTGTTTGTGGTAATTGCTCCATAACATCAGGGGCCAATGTGTTTCATCCATGCAGTTCATTTAAAATTCAACATTTTAATCATGAGTGTGTGTGCTCATTAAGTGCACCAATTCTTTTGCTCCTTTGAGCATATATTGGATATGCAGACTTATGCATATTTTGTACAAGTTGTCACTAGCAGAAATGACACCATGAATGAAAATTGTCTATTCTGCTGAGTCTGGTACTGCACTCTTTTTAACCTAATGTTTTGAAAATGGCCTGGCTTTTGACTGGTCTTAACTGGAGGAGATCCCCATAGACAGTGACAATTGTTTTTCTAAACAGTTCTTCATATCCAGTCTTAACGACTTCTTGCATTCTTAGGTGAATGAAAACAAGCATTAGGTTGGAAACCATGCTTACTTCATCTATTAGAAGGAGGCTCATTTGTCACAGAATTCTGCGTACTTCAAATGCAGCTTATCCTGACAATTTGTAATGTTCTAATTTGTTTTGGTGCTCAAATGGGAGGAGAAGTCTGTGTAAAGTTAAAACTCATATGTTTTACGCATCTAGACCCATGATGGGGGAAGTTACAGCAGCTGAAAGGTTATTTGTTTCTAAAAATGTATCAATTCTTTTAATTATTGTTTTCTCAGAACCAGCTTTACAACATGCATACAATAACAGCGGTTTGTAATAATTTCAACCGCACATTGTGTTTTTATGCTTTCATTTATATACAATTTCTTCAGTGATTTCAGGTAAATGCTGTTTTTTTAGATGTAACTTTTACAATGTCTCTAACAAAAGGCATGAAACTATTTACTTGACCTTTGGTACAAACTGGCCTGGGGAAACCTAAAATTACAAAATTATATTTTCTTTTGCTTCTTTATTAATGTAGAAAATATTTGCCACACTTGTGTCATTGGAAATGTAAGATTTGCGTTTGCAGGCCATTATTTACGTCTTCCATAGGGTTGTCTCGGTTAATGTACTTTTTAATACATTTTAAAAAACTGTCATCACTGTCATGGCCAAGATCTTTCACCCAAAAAAGCATGTGAATAGGTGGTGCTCCACTAGACTGGTACTAATGTCTCCAAACAAGTGTTCTTCCTCTCCAAATGGGCATTTCTTATTGCAGATGAAGTGTAACATAGCAGCAAAATGATGGTGAAAGTATGGTAAAACAGTTATAGGATCTAGAGACAAGAGTTGTCCTATGCTTTTAATATCTATTCCGTCTTTATTTTAATTTGCAGTGTGTAGCAAGTCTGTACAAATGAGCGTAACAAACCATGTCAGGGGCCCTGGTTTCTTTATCATGCAGTAAACGTCAGCATTACATCAGAAACAGTATTCTTTTGTGTCATGCATATTTGCTAAGATATTGAGTATGATATTTTTTCTCTGTATTTTCTCTTCTGAAGAGGTTCACTAGTTGGCATGTGTGAAGAGTGAGTTCCTGTTTTGAGTGTCTGCAGCTCTATACCATAGAGTTGATAATTCAGTTTCAAACAAAAGATGATAAATTTGATCAATATTTCGGCAGAATTCATATTTTCAAAATACATACTGAACAATGATCCTCTGATGCACTGATTTGTATCAGTCATTCATCATGTGTTACTCCTTATCCTGTTGGTAAGAGTAATGAAAAACAGCATGTTTCGAAAGTATTGTCTCACATACTTATTTGAGACCCTTTGTCTTGCACATTTCGAATGTTTCTAATGCATCTTCTGTGGTGTCTCAGGAACGTAATGGGTGGATTGAGTAGTAGTCAAGAATGTTGTCCATATTCTTAGTATCAGTTTGTGATGTGTCTTCATGTATTTCTGTTGGCTCTTTTATATTCTCATCTATGATTATAACTTTCTAACGTTCGTTGTTTAGATACTGTAGAGCTTCTTTATGTTTGTGTAAATTGATTAGTTGTTGCCAATCATTTTTAAATGTTTTTTTGGAACACTGTTACCTAGTACAATTAAAGAATGATCTGTCATTCATCCTGATCGTAGTGTTTCAACATTTTCTTTTGAGGTGCAATGGTAAATATTCTACTTTGACACAAATACAAATATGCAATTCAGATGAATAGTTTAACATGGTTTGGTTAAAATATTAAGGGATCTGTTAAATTGTAAAATTGTTAAATTGTATTTATTTTCTGCTGTTAGATGCTAGGACAATTAGAACCATTATGATTTGTCAGTGCCTTCAATTGTGTAACACATATCTACTATTGTTTTACTTTGCTCATAGAAAGTTCTGCAACAACAGGCAGACACTTTGTCTGCAATTTCAGCATAGGTAGTTTGAAACATACCTTTTTATTGGTTGTATGTGTTTGAAAGAAGTGTAGTGGTTGAAAATTGGTAGTTGCCACTATCTAAATTGAATTTGTATTTTCTGCTTCTAGTTCAGTTACAAAATATTTTACAATGTGTATGTCCTCTAATTGTCGCAGCACTTCTTGTGCTGTGCCAATGAGCAGACTGTCATTATGCTTTTCTAATTCTAAAACAGG
Source organism: Ambystoma mexicanum (assembly GCF_040938575.1). NCBI lineage: Eukaryota > Metazoa > Chordata > Amphibia > Caudata > Ambystomatidae > Ambystoma > Ambystoma mexicanum. The sequence continues at coordinate 834,699,193 of NC_090935.1, read as the reverse complement.
ACTTTAAGCATTGTTTCATGTTGAACAAGGGTGTGCATAGTAGAATGGTATGTTGCAAAAATGGTATGTGATGTAAGGTGCTTTTACATGATTCTCCTGAAACGCAGCTTAAAGAATGTCCTTGTAGTCCAGTGTGGATGTGCACTGGACAGGATATCATGTTTTATTAAATTTCCATTATACTTTTGGCTGTTACGTTAGAAATGTAGGTGAACATTGCATACTTAGTTGCACGGTCATCTGTAGACTGGGTGCCACTGCCGCAGCCTCCCCTCTGTGGCCCCAACCCCCTGGACCTGCAGGAGTGGTCCTATGACTAACACCTGACTGCTACTTTAGAAAGTGGCCTTAGGGCATCCTTAGCCCTGGGTGTCCCAATCAAACGGTGGCCCTCGAAGGGCATTGTATTCCCCGTTTGCCCCTGTTCACACCTAATCATTTAGCAATCTGCTGCCCACCTGCTCCTGTCCGGGCTTATCTTTTACACTCTGTGTTTCATGCCGTGCCCTGTTCCATCAATGATAACCTACAGTTATTTCCCTCAGGTAATCTCTGCTCAGTCTCGATAAAATTCCAATCTATGTTCCCCTCCAATTTCTACAGATGCCATGCCTGTTTTTCACTTCAGTTGACTCAATGCCCGTTCAGTCTGCAATAAGTCTCACTCAATTCTTGATCTGATTTTCCATTCTAATTTGCATGTTCTTTGTCTTATCAACACTTGTATTAACCCTGACATCTCTTTTATACATCCTCATTTCAAACTGAGACTACCATATTCTCTCACAGTCTACACCCTATCAGATGCACCAGGGGTACTGGGGTTCTATATCCTCCTGGACTCTCTTACCATCTTTATCTGGCCTTCCAACTCGTAATTCTTTAGAATATAATTGTTCTATCTTCTCTGGACTCTTTTTTGGTCTCACTTCTTGCTGTGTATCGTCCACCGGCCCAGCTGGTAAATTTCTGGACCATCTACATCTCCTTCTATCCTTTTTTCTTCCTTCTTTGTCACTTCTTTTCCTTTTGGGTGACTAATCTTCCTTCTTCTTATCAGTTGATCGCACTTACTGACTCCTATTGTCTTCAGTTGTTCGCATCCCTGCCCTCCCATCAGTATGGCTCATCTCTTGACCTTATCTTTTGCTCACTTCCATCAGATAGCCTTTGTCCTCTCGTCTCTTCTATGCCTTTGATCACTTTTTACTTTCCTTTTCTCTCTCTTTTTTACTCTGACTTTTCTAGTTACTACACATCTAAAGTTGCTAATCTATGTTCTGCTTTTGCTTCTTCTCCGATTGCTCCTCCTTCCTCTTTTTGCAGTTTACCTTCATAGTCTTTATCCTCATTTACTCCACATACAGATTCTGATACTTCTGCCTTTTTTACCCATGCTCACCCAAAGGCATCTCCTTCTGATCTTCTTCCCTCTTCTCTTATTGCACATGTCTATCCCCATCTTCTTCCTTATCTTAATTCACTCATTCATTCTTCTCTTTCGAACTCATGTTTTCCTGCTACCTTTATGCATGTTCTTATTTTCCCGATTTAAAAAAAAAAAAACGATTCTTGACCCTTCCACTCCTGCTAATTTTCTCCCAATTTTACTTCTTTCCTTTCTCTCTAAAATTACTGTGTGGGCTTCATATGCTCAGGTTGCTATTTTCTAAATCTTAATTCTCTTCTACCACCGCTCCAATCCGGATGCCATCCTTCTGATTCTACTGAGACTGCTCTTTTTTATGTCTCTAACTTTATTCTCTTTGCTCATCATTCTGAGCTTTCCTCTATAATTATCTCCTCAATCTATCTGTGGCATATGATACTGTTGATTACACTATTTGTATGTCTTCCCTTTCTTCTTTTGGTATCACTGGGTCTGTCCTTGAATGGTTCCTCTCCTATCTCTCTAAGTGGTCCTATTATGTAACTTGGATTAGACACACCTCTTCCTCACTTCCTCTTTTCTATGGTGTCCATCAATGTTCTGTACTTGGTCTGCTCCTTTTATCTCTTTACACTGCCCCACTCTCTGCTCTTATTTCTTCAGTTAATCTTTCCTTTGATCTGTACACAGATGATACACAAATCCTTCTCTCCTGATCTTCCTTTTAATCTATTCTGCACTCCAATGTATCAGCATTCCTTTCTGATACACAAAACTGAATGGCTTCTAGTTTTCTATACCTCAATCCTTCTAAGACTGAGGTTCTGTTATTTCCAGATTAAACTGTTTCGTCTACACTTCCCCTCTGTCTCTCTTGTTCCTCCTTCCACTCCACCCTTTTCCCCTTCTGCATGCAATTTGGGGGTTACCTTCTTTGATTCCTTGCTTTCCTTTAAAATGCATATCTCTTCTATTGCTCGTTCCTGTCGCTGGGCCCTTTTTACCATCTGTCGTGCTCGCCTATATCTCTCATTTTATGCTACTAAACTTCTTCTGTTGTGCCTGCACATTTCCCGTGTCGACAACTGCTCTTCTCTTCTTCATGGAATTTCTACCTCACATCTTCTTCCTCTCCCAATCTGTTTATAACTCTTCCATTCGTCTTCTTATCTATTTACCTTTTTCGCTCCTCTATCACATCTTCTTTCCTGTCTTTTTCACTGCTTCCCTTTGAATCACGTCTTCGCTACCATTGTCTTTCTATTGTTTTTAAATGTACTCATGGCCTGGCTGCTCCTTATCTTTCTTTGCTAGTCTCATTTTAGTCCCTCTTGGAGTCTCCCATCACAGAATCTGATTCTTCTCACAGTCCCCAAACCCCCCCTGTGCTTCTTCCTGGTTCCGATCTTTTGCCCCGATAGCCTCGAAACTCTGGAATTCTCTCTGTGTCTCTATTTGCTCTTCTTCATCGCTTTTCATTTTTCAATTTTACCTGAAAGCTCATCTTCTCTCCATTTTTTGTACTTGGTGACTTTCTGTTTCTCTCCCCCTCCTTCGATATTAGTTGTTTTTTGCATTTTCATGTGAATCGTGCCATTTTCTTATATTTAGTAATAGTGCTTTTGGTGAAAGGTGCTTTATAAATTCAATGAATGAAATGGATGACATTGATCAACTGTATGAGCATGAGGAATATTTACTTGAAAATTTGTTTAGGAAGATTTCTCAATTAAAGTTTCTTTTTGTCATAATAGTATTTCGTAATATGTTCTCTTCCATATGTATCTATGCATTAGGGTTTGGATTAGGATTTGTTTGCTTTTGGCTGTATGCATCTTCATTGAATTATGATTCTGTGCTACAGGTGTGACACCAATTACCGACACAGAAGTTGGAGAAGTTATCTATGTGGACATTGGGTGTCTTTTGAAGTTTTGTTTTTAGTTTTTCAATTAATTGAATTATGATTTCTTTCTTTGTAAAACAAATATAATAGTTTCCTTTTAAGTTTGAACACGCTGTTAATTATTGCCTATAGGACTTTTATTTGGAAACAAGTGAGGAACATGTCTTTTCCGAATTTTTCTGAGATTGATGAGGACTCTATGACAGAATATTCTTTACCAAATTGATCTTTTTGTATTGTTTTATTGTGACTACATTGACATTGTAAGATATAGTTTCCATGTCTGTTATGTTTGTTGCAGGATCATTTTGTGTTGAACTTGTTTTAGGAGGTACTTGTTTACTTGTTTTGAAGGAGGAGGAGGAATAACACCTTTGTTAGTGCTTATTGTAGTTGTTCTGAGCAAGTCCACAGATACTTCTTCTCTTGCTTGTACGTTTTCTATACATTATTTTGTTGGCGGGTGAGTGCATGACTCTTCCTTGTTTTTACCTGCTCAATGTTTCCTTTTTTTTCGATAGAGTTCAGTTTTAGTAGCCATTTCTTAAATATGTTGGGGAAAATAAAAAACATCTTACATTAAGCTTAATAAAGTGTGTATTTTCCTGCTGTTATTTTTTTGTGTTATCTGGGAATATATGTTTTTGTATAAAATCATTTGTGAGGATTGAGTTTGGTTATGGATTTGAACTGGGTAATGGGATGTGAAAGAGGGATGTGGGTGTAATGATATTCATTCTTATTGGATAGTTAGATGAGGAAGAGGGATGTGGGGGTAATGACGTTCTGGGGAATTGCATTTAGCAACATTGAAAAGTCCTGGCTTTTTTGGTTTTTATTAGTACATAAAATTAAACAGGTAATTCCTTTTCCAAAGGGGTAATCTGCTAACCGCATCCCCCTTTTGTCACAACCTTATGCCAAAAGCATAGTGCACTTGTGCCCATCTGCATCAGTAGCCAGATCCATAGCTCCAACTCTGCTAGTGGCTCAGAGTAGGTTCAAGGATCAGAAGATGCCCTCTCAACCACTGCTGTAACAGGAATGTCACTGCAGCCCAGGGGAGACATTTAAGATATGCCCCCTGTACCCAAACTACAATGATCATGAGCACCCCATGCTGGTGGCAGTGTAATCTCTAGGAATAAGCTATGTCTGAGCTTAGGCATAGTGCATGGTGATAATTATGATCATGAATACCACATTCCAATTGATGTTGCACATGTGTCAGCTCCTGTGAGCTAGCTCTGCTGTGGAAGTTAATGTGTATTTGGGTCATATGGGCTGAGACTACCACACAGCAGTACATAAATACAGAAGACCCATCCTCTCATTGATTCTTCCCACAGACAGCTGCACATCAGGCAGCTGTCCTGGTCCCAAATATCAAAGGAGCACACCCAGTCTTGAGGAGTAGCCTCACACCAGGGAGCAGCATGTCTAAGGTGAGTGAACCTTTGTGCCTGTTCCATCTTGGGCATAACATTGTGTTTGCCCGCATTGATATTTAGTGTTAAAACTTTGCGTTGTAGCTGTTTCTTGGCCTGTGACCCTGCTGGATTGTTCCGTTCCTGATTCCCTCCCTCTTCCCTCCTCCCACCCATCCCCCATTGTGTAATTGGAATGGCTGCACTACTTAAGCATTCCCTCCAGGGTAGCCCCTCTGCCCATTCAGCCCCCTCAGCTAAGTGCTCTGAGGCAAAGGACAGCTCCCAAAGTAGCAACTCCTGACTGTGCTTGCTAGATGAGCATGCAGCGCAGCCGTCAACCTGCAGTGACTGACACGTTAAGAGAGGTGTGGGCAAGGGGGAAACCCAATACTGCTCCCTATTTATAACTCACTACATATCACAGTTGTTTGTTATCCATATCTGGCATTAGGTTAAGTGTTGTAGTTTGCTATTGTTGTCCTTCCCTCTATCTAGGAAAGTTGTATATGGATTCTTTGCATTTGCTGCTGTGTATGACATGTAGGCTTTTTCCCTCTTTTTAGAAAATGGTGAATATGGGTGTTTTGCACTGTTTATGAAATGTAGGCGTTCCTCCCTCTATCTAAGATGTATTTCCCTCTAGCCAGAAAGGTCACATCTAGGTGTCTTTGCCTTTTCCGCTGTATGCTGAAAGGCTTTTTTTCCCTTTGTACTGGACACTTAAATCTAGATTGTTGCATTGCTGTGTGTTGAAGTTGTGTTTTGTGCACTGCAGGGCACCCTCTCTCACTCTCTCCCCCTCCTTCTTTCTGCACTCTACCTCCATGGTACTTTCAATCTCCCCTATCTTCTCTAACTGCTATTCTATAACCTATCCTATCTCTCTTTCAAAGTCTGGAAAGAAAAGGTTCAAGGAAGATCTCCTGGTCTCCAATCCAGACCTGCCCATCAATGACACCTATGTCAACACATCTTCCAGGCAGACTGTCACTGGCATTCTCTTTGTTGTTCCCTCTCCAGACATTTGGATTCCCCATATGGTCTCAGTGCTCACCCCTTTCTCTTCCTCTACCATTAATGGTGGCACCATTGGGAAGTACTCTTGGCATCTTTCCCTTCCTCTACGGCCATCATTGATGTCTACCTAATTGGTATTGTCATGGTCCAGGGCTCACAGCCCAACCTCCTCCTTCTTAATAGGCATCTTCTGACCCTCATCAACCTCCTCCCTTTTCCTGCCACTCCTCCTTCTGCAACCCCTCTGGCCAGCTGCCACCACAACGGGTGTACCACATGGTTTATAGTGAATATGTGGAATGCAAAAATGTCGAAAACAAAAATGTCGAAAAAAAAGTTTGAATGTGTTTTTTTTTATGGGGGAGTTTCCCCCCCCCAACCCCCTGTTTTTTTTTCTTTTATTTACAATTTATTTCTACTAGCTAAACCCCAAAAAACATAACATTAAAAAAAACACATTTGAATTTTTTTTTCGAAATCTTTTTTTTCAACATTTTTGCATTCAACCAAATGTTTTTGACTTTTTAACTGGATACTGTACCACATTGCTATACCCCTCTTCAGAAGACCTTCAAGAGTGGCAACCAGCTCCACTTAGCTACCCTCAACTAGCACCATGCCATCAAACACTCCTCTGACATCTGCCACCTTTTTGAAAACCTCAATGTCCTTACTCTAACCGAGACATGGTTCATGGCTAGCTTTGTCACAAGCTATGACACTCTCCTCTTGGAGGGCTACAAGATCCTCTCTAAGCCTAGGGCTAACAGGTCCTGGGGGGGTGTAGCCCTGATCTTCCCTGAACGGGTCCCTGCCCCTATCATACCGACTCAATCCTATTCCTCCTGCCAATGCCTTGTCTGCAAGCTTGGTGTTTCTGCTATCCTCTCGCTGTCTCTAGCCACCATTTATCGGCCCCTTGGTCAAGGCTCCCTCTTCCTCTCAGAGTGGTCTAACCTCACCTCTTCTCTTCTGGCTTGCACCCCCAAGCTTCCCCACCTCCTCAAAGAATCAAATATTCACTTTGACTCCTGTGATGTGGCATCTGGACTCTTTCACATCTTCTGTGACTCTCTTCCCCTCTCCATTCTTCGCTCCGGTCCAACACACTCAGCCAGACACTCCTTGGATGCTCTCATCTCAGCAGGCAGACATCCCCATCTCCAACCCTCTCACTACACCTCTTTCCTGGTCTGATCATGCTCTCCTGTCATCTGACCTGGTTCTCCTGGGTTCCCCGGCTAAGCCCCTGCCAGCCCATCTAGTCTCCTACTCCATCATTCGACCTATGAATCGAGTGTCAGTTGCTGCTTTTGCCGCCACCTTCACTCCCCTTCCACTCCTTCCACCGACTCTCACTCTGACACAGCCCTGACTAACCTTCAACTCTCCATCTCCAACATCCTTGCTTCTGTAATGAGGATCTGCATGAGGCCTGCCTTCAAGCGCAATACCTGGTATAACTCTGAACTGGCCTCCCTGAAACACAAATGCAGAGCTGCTGAGTGGAAGTGGCAGGCTTTGAGCACATCCTCTGACAGACCGTCCTGCCGCCTGTTTAATAGGCAATACAGACTATCCATCTGCTCGAAAAAAGGGCCCATATCCAAGTTTGCATCTCTGGGGGCTCTAACAACCCGGCTGAACTTTTTAAAATCTGCGAGGAACTCGCCAATCCTACTGCAGTCTCCATGTCCCCTTTTCCTTCCCTTGTCCTCTGCACTGCACTGGCCTCTCACTTCATTACTAAAATGAAGGACATCCTGTCCTCACTCTCCCTCACACCACTTCCTTCTCCATATTCTTCTCTCAGGCCTTCCTTGGCCTCCTTCTCATCTTCCCTTCTTCTATCCTCTTTCTCTCCCATATCACCTGATGATGTCTCTAGACTAGTCCACTCTGTGAAAGTCCCCAGTTCCTCCGGAACTATCAAGGACAACATTGCCTCCCTTGCTCCAGCCTTGGCTGATTTCTGCCTTGTGCACCGAACCTCTCCTCAAAGCGCCTACAGTCGACCCTTCCTGTCAAGCTAACTATCACCCTATCTCCATTACACCCTTCCTGGGCAAACTCTTTGAGAAGCTGGCCATCTCCCAGCTTATCCACCAAAATGAATCTGTTGGTTTTCTCCACGACCATCAGTCTTGCTTCAGAGCTGCCAGAGGCAAGGCTACTGCTCTCCTGAACACCTGTGAAGACTTCCCCTTTAATCTTGATTCAATTCTCCTTCCATTCTCATCCTTGATCTTTCCTATGCATTTTTATACAGTCAATCATGTGACCCTTATAAATTGACTCCGTGATACCCTTGGAAACACAGACCTGTTTCTGGACTGGTTGACCTCCTTCCTCTCTGACCAACCTTCCCAGTTTTCTCTCCTCCATCTCACTCTTCACCTGTGGTGTCCCTCAGAGCTTTATCCTCTCACATTGGCTTTTCAACATCTAACTTGCCCCTCTAGCCCATTTGATCTCCACCTTCTCCCCTTCTTCAAGTGTTATGCAGACGATACCGAGCTCTCCTTCAAGCTTCCCTCCATTACCTCCTCCTCTCCTCACTTCCTCATTCATGAGTTTTTATCTGCTATTCGGGCATGGTGCACTGCTACCAATCTCTGCCTTAATGCCATTTAGGCTGAGATCCTTCTCATTTGGACTCCAGCTTCCTCCTTCCCTCCTGCACTCTGGCTGCTCACCATGGGCCCTCTCTCCTCACCTTGCTGTGAGGCAAAAAACATTGGTGTCATCTTTGACTCCTCTCTCTCTTTCTCTACTCACATCACAGACATTGCCAAGAAGGCCCACTTTCAGCTGCACCTCCTCAGATGCATTCTCCCTTTCCTCACCTTCCCCCAAAAACTCTATGTCTCCAGAGTGCTGGTCATCTCCAGGCTGGACTACTGCAACAGCCTCTTCCTCAATCTGCCTAGCTCCTTCCTTTGCCCCCTACAACTAATCCATAATAGGACTGGAAGAATTTTCCTTGCTCTCAAACTCAGGGGCTGCATCTTTCCAGCCCTAAAATCTCTCCACTGGCTCCTGGTTGCTGCATGGATCAAGTTAAAGACCATCTGCATCATCCACACTGCTTTCTGGGTCCTGGGATACTGCTAAATACAACTCTTTCTCCCTAAATACCTTTCTGCTAGTGCCCGTCTTCTAGCTTCACTTCTCTGCAGATCAGAAGCTTTTCCAAGCAGAGAGTGGAGGGTAGATCTCTCTCCTTCACATGCGCAGCCTTCTGAAATGGCCTACCTTCTCCTCTCAGACTTGAGCTGGATATCCATAAGTTAAAGAAACTTTTCAAGACCCTCCTTTCTTTTCCTCCTTCCCTCTCCACCTCCCCTCTAGTGTTCCCCTCTGCCTCTTTGACTGGCTGCCTGGTTCCTTCAGATTCTTACAGGGCACCAGGCCCTCCTCGACAAGTCTACCCCTGCACTTGGTCTCCCATAACCTCCCCCCAACCTGCACTTGCCCTTCTCGGCACACTCCCCTACATTAGCATGGCCAGGACTGCAACCCTGAGTCCTTCCAGTCCCTTCCCTCGCACTTAGCATGTTGACCTTCTTCCCTTGCACTCTCTGCATTTCCCTGGCACTTGTCTACCTGGCCTCCCCTTTGCACTTGCTTAACCCATGGGCCCTTCAGTCCTGACTGACACTTCACCCCCCCTCTCTTTGTACTGTGGCAAAGACAAGGGGTGTGAGGATAATGCTAATTTTTATGATTGCACTAATGGGATCAGGAAAGGTAAAAATATGGCAATGAGTAAATTTTGAATGGATAGTTTGGTATAGAAGAAAAGGATCAGGGTAATGTAAAATATTAGTGTATGATATGGATTACTATTGGTTATTGGAATGGGGAAGAGGAATGTAGGGCTAATAACATGGATCAATATTGCTACTGGGATGAGAAAGTGGGAGATGGGCATGATCCATGGATTACTTGTTGGTGCTGGTATGAGGAAGAGGGATGTTGGTTTAATTAAATGGGTTACTATTTAGTAGCCTGTGAGCAGATCCCCTGTTGTGATTGTTGGAGAATGGAGTCACCAGATATTTGGTGGATGTGGGTTGACCCAACTGTCTCAATGGGAACAATTGTAGAGCTGCGCACTTTGTTCCTTGTGCATGCAAAGTGGACAGGCGCTGGTAGCATCCAACGACGTATTGGGATCTAATCCCGAAATATAATTACTAGTGTTAGAGCGTTGCTAAGAAACACTGCTGCTGGGTCCAGGGCGCTGTCAAGAATGACGGGACGAAACAATTTCTCTGTATTATAGCACGACAGAGTCATTGTTTCATCCTGTCATTCTTGGCAGCGCCTTGGACCCAGCAGCAGTGTTTCATAGCAACGCTAGTAATTCAATTTCAGGAGTTGGTTCAGCCTGCATCCACCAAGTATCTGGTGACTCCATTCTCCTACAATTGCACCTTAGCACACGAGACCCACAGGACACTCTTCTCTACTACCAGTCCCACCGTCCTGATGAAGGCCAACCACACGCAAGCTCCACCAAACAGCTTTATTCTTTTGGCCGAAACACAATAGTGTCGACGTATTTTCCACCATCTCAGGGTTATTAACACTGATATTTGTTCACTGTAACTTTGTTTTGTGCTCACATGTTATTTGTGTAATTAAGTTCCGTCGATCAAAAAGGAAAAACATGTTCTATGTCCACTAATATCCAGCCAATTTGACTGGACTATACTCATGTGTATTGTGTAGTCAATTATAAATTGACAAGTGTCCCTGGTCGTTTTTTACTATGACAAACAAATGTGTATTAAAAATCTTTGGGTTATGAATCCTTTTGACCCTCAAAAAATCTAGAGATTTGTTTCGCTCTGTAAGGTTTTGTTATGAAAGTGTGTGTGATCTCTCACCCTGATTATTGAGTAAGTTTATAGGTATTAGGTACTGGGACAAGAAAGAGGGATGTTGGGTAATGAAATAGATTATGATTGGGTACTGTAATGGAGAAGAGGGATGCTGCGGTAATGATATAGATTACTACTGGTATACTAGGATGAGGATGTGAGATGTAGGGATGATCTAACGGATTACTATTGGGCCTTTGGTGAAGTATGAGGGTGTTTGGATAATTATATTGATTAGTATTGTGTACTACGGTGAGGAAGAGGTGTATCTGGGTAATGACATTGAGTACCTTTTGGTACAAGGATGAGGAAGAGTGACGAAGGGGACATGTAATTGTAATTGTAATTGTTTATTTGTAAAGCACTTAGGTCCTCATTACGAGGCAGGCACTGACGGAATGAAGGGGGCCGGTACAGGACCAGCCCCCTTCATTCCGTCAGGGCCGATTACAAGCTTCCCATCACGGGACCCGGATCGCACGCCGGGTAAACCAGCCGTGCTTTCCGGGTCCACCGAGGGGAAGAAGGAGGTAACAACGGGACACCTGTAATGTGCCAGTTGTTATCTCCCTCACCATTCCCATTGAGCCCTATGGGGGCTCAAATGGGAATGGGGAATGGTTCCTGCAAGGAGGAATTACCGGGTCCTCCAATGTTGGAATGACCCGGTTATTCCTCATTGCAGGAACCCGGTAAACGTCTCCGGTTTGGTGGCAGCCATAGAGCTAATAGTTCCGTGGCTACCGCCAAACTCGTAATGAGGGCCTTATACACAAGTGAAGTGCTTCAACGCATGTCAAGGCAGGAGGGGAACAAGGGAAAACAGTAGTCATTCTTAGGCCCTGAAATTTTGAAATGATCTAACAAAATTATCTAACAAAATTAACTAGTATACTACGTCAGAGGCATTTCTACTAGTGCAAGTGCATGACAGGAGGGAAGGAGAGAAAGAGGGGAGAAGGGAAGAACAAATAATCAGTATGCTGCCATGCTAGGCCTAATACTTGCCAGATAGTGCACGTGCATGACAAGGAGTGTGGAGAGAAGGAGGTGGGATAGAGGGGGAAAAGGACATACAGAACAATAAACTACTGTGTTAGGCCTGACGATATTCATATTGAATGATGATAGGTCATCATCAATAAGTGTCTATGCACACGTGTTTCAGGCACAACAAGCCAGGGAGGGAAGGCAAAGGGAGGTCATTACAAAAACAATCTTGCTAGGACTAGTGAATTCAAGGTCGTGCAAGTGCACAGACACAAAGTGCAAGGGAGGGGGAACAAGTGTGCCCAGTCTATCCGGGGCCTGTGTTGGGTGCAGAAGAGGTTGCCTCTCACATGGAATGTGTTCCGAGTGCAGAAGCACGAGGCAGGGTGCAGAGACCCAAAGACAAGTGCAGGACGGGCAGGGGAGCCTGGGACCTGTGAGATTCTGGAGGTGCAGCAGGCAACAAGTCAGCAAAACGGAGCAGAGTTGGCAAGGAAAGCAGGAGAGAGGAGAAAGTGGGTTAGCAGGAGAGAGAGCGAGAGAAGGAGGAAGAGAAGAGGAAGGTCTTGAGGAGTTTCCGGAACTTGAGGAGATCCAACTCAAGATGGAGAGAGGCAGGGAGGCTGTCCCAGAAGGAGGCACCTGCAGAGGATAACGTTCTACCCTCAAATCTCTATTTGGAGAAAAGGTTCACCTGCATACAGTTGGAAGAGGCCGAGCAGAGAGCACTAGAAAGGGAATAGTTAGGGAGAGAGCATTGTAGGTAGTGCAGGCCCTGTCCCCAGAAAGACTTGTGGACTAAGCATAGGGACTTGAACTTGTTCCTTGAAAGCCTGTGAGCCAGTGGAGTGATTTCAACGTCGGAGAGATGTGGTTCCTGGGCTTGAGGCCAGGGATAAGTCTTGCAATTCTGTTGTGGATAAGTTGAAGAGGTTGGAGAGTAGAGTAGAAGTAGGAAGAATGAGAAAGAAACGGTTGCAGTAGTCCAGTCTAGAGAGAACCAGGGCTCTGAAGGCAGGGATCCTCTTGGGGAAAGTGAGAAAAGGTAGAATACCTCTGAGGAGGTGCTGCTGGTAGAGGGACTTTTTAGAGATGTCTGAGATGACCCGCAGATTTTTTGCCTCACTGGTGGGTGAAGGCGCAGGACCAAGGGAGGCCAGCCAGAGTGCAAGTGGGAAAGCAGGAGCAGGAGTCCCAATGAGGACGATCTCTGTCTTACTGGCATTAAGACAGACATCATTAGCCGCACCCCAGGAATGAACCGCAGACAGTCAGGGATGAGCGAGGAGGAGGAAGAGGCCGAGCATAGCATGAAGGAGAGCTGTGCGTCATCTGCATAACACTGAAAGTTGGAGGTGAAAGAAGAGATCATGTGGGCCAAATGGGCCATGTAGACATTGAAGAGCCAGGGGAATAGATTAGATCCCTGGGGAACACCACACGTAGAGAGAGTGATAACGGAGAGAAAGGAAGCAAGTTCCACCTGGGAAGAATGATCTGAGAGACATGATGCTACTATGCCAGGACCTACTCTTTGATGGCGAGGGTATCACGCAAATGGGAGATCATAATGTTGTTGTTTACCGTAACGAAAGCAGAAGAGTGGTCAACAAGGAGGAAGAAAGATGGAGTGATAGAGTCAAGATTTGATAACAGGTCTTCACAGGTGTTCAGAAGAGCAGTTTCCATGCCTCTGGATGCTCTAAGGCCAGACTGATGATCATGGAGACCGCCCACAGATTTGGTGTGGGGGGCTAAGCTGAGAGATAGCCAACTTCTCCAAGAGTTTGCCAGGAAAGGTGTGATAGCGATTGAGCGATAGTTTGCTGGAATGGAAGGGTCGACAGAGGGTTTTTTAGCAGAGGATGCACAAGAGAGTGCTTGAGAGAAGTGGGGAAAACTCCAGTGGCGAAGGACAGGTTGAAGAGGTCTGCCAAGTGCAGAGCGAGAGAGTCAATGTTGTTTCTGATGGTTTTGGAGGGGCAGGAGTCTACTTGTTTGGAAGAGGGTTTCATAGACCGAACGTGTCTGGAAACCTCCTCAGGTGTGACAGGGGAGAGGAAGGAGAGAAGAAGAGGGGAAGGGGAGGGCACAGCCGAGGTAGACCTGAGGGATGATGGTGCATGAGTGGGTGCGGAGGAGAGAGAGGACAGGATGTCCTGTGTTTTGGCGGTGAAGTGTGAAGCCAGGTCCGAGCCAAGGGCCTGAGTGGGTGCAGTAGAGGATGAGTCTGTAGTAGGGTTAGCTAGTTCCTTGCAGACTTTGAAGAGTTCACCCGTGTTGTTGGATGCCACAGAGATTTGGGTTTGAATATGAACTATTTTCTTGGACCGGATGCATTGTCTGTATTGCCTTTGCCTAGGGTTTGGGTTTTATAAATATGTTATAAATAAATAAAATGAATAAATGGATGTGATTCGGTTGCCAAATTGTAAATAATTACGATTCAAGAAGCAAAGAAAGGAAAGAGGTACTAAGGAAAACAGAATGTTTGCCTTAAGCATCAATCACCACGACGGTGGTCAGGGGCTCATAACCCACAGAGCAAATGCGCAAAAAGGAGCTGTTTTCCTGATATTTTTAATACTACAAGGAGAAAATATCATTGAAAGTTTAAAAAATGATATGTTCTTCCCTATTGATGAGTATTTTAATAAGAACAATGCATAATAAGAAGCAGGGGAGTTGCTAGGTCTGGAAAAGACCCGGGGCTAAGCTGATGTCAGAACTGTTGGGACTGGGGGCTAGCTAGTCTTTTGGCTGTAGCTCCTGAGATTCTATCCAGGGCTACAACCAAAAGATCAGGGGCTATAACCCCCCCCCCCCCTAGCAACGCTGATAGGAAGCCCTCAGTGTTGCAACTGAATTGAAGTGCACGCTTTTTAAATGATGTGCCTCTGTGTATGTAAAAGGTAATTGCAGCCTTACATAATTTGCCAAGAAATCAAATTGTGGGGCGCACGCCAATTTAACGGAAGTGATTGCTTCCTGTATATAACCAAAGAGCGTTCAAATGGGTACCTTTATTCAGACATATGTCTTAATCGTGTCCCTCCCAGTTGGGGGAGTAATTCTTCTGAGGCATTTAAAGAACTCATTGCACTACTTGTATACCGTAGACAATTGTTGTAAAAGGTTAACTTAAACAAGCGTCGATTTTAAGCAAATCACATTAATGTTAATAACATTGAAATCAAATTGTTACTAGTCATGATACATTCATCTGGAAAAAAAAGGACCTTATGCAGTAGTTTGCCGCACAAGAAAAGACAACCCGCGAGTCGTCTTTTGCACAATGTGCCATAATCTGTGGCCGTGTATCTCGTACATTGAAAATGTCGCAGCAGGCGCCATTTTAGCCTCTGCGTGAAGCATAGAAACAGGATGCAAAGACTTCATCCTTAATACGTAATGCAAGCCCAAAGTATCATCCACTTAGGAGTAAACCATTTACTGAATATGGAACGGGACGCGGTGCACCCTTTACTTTAATGTACTTGCTCAACGTCCTGCTGTTTGTTATCGTGAATAACTGCTTTTACCCGCTGCGACGAACACTGACCGTTGAGTTTTTTGTTTTGCTCAAATCCCATTTGTCGTTATGGAAACATAGTTCTTATTAAGCCTTCTGCTGCCAGCTACCTGCAGGAGAGGTTACTTAACGTGTACCTCGGAAAACTGGAGGGATGCATTCAATTCAAATAATAGGTCGCCCGGAGTTGGAGAGTCATAAACATGTTTTTACAAGCCGCTCAATGGGATTTCACGCATACTGAAATCAAATGCCTTGTAAAAACGGCCATATTTATCCTTCATTGCAGACACACTTGAAAAGCGTCTCAAACAATTGTACGGGTTTCCAATTGCTGTTTATTGTGCGCCCCTTTGCTAAAAGAAATGGCCTTTGTGCTCCGATTTTTTGGTCATATTCAGAAGAGTTGACAAGGACACGCTCTGAGGAGCACGCTGTCTGCCCGAGCCCCTAGCTCTGAAATATATGATAACAGCATTGTTTTCAGAAAAGAGCACTTGTTACATTAACTTTTGAATTAATCGCAAATAAAAATCGTTAGTTCTTATATTGTCATGCTTAAACAAGAATATATGCATTGAACAGTCAGATTCAACATCCTTATTTTTTATTTGCTTCAAAATTGCATAGACATTTTTTTTTTTAGGAAAACAAAGTTTAGAAAAGAAAAATCAAAATCCCCTAGCCATTAAAAAGAGAAAAGAGGATAAAAGAAGGAAATGGAAAAAGAGGCAATTGAAATATTTAATTAATTAATTAACATTTTCTAGACAATCCGCTCTCCTGCAAGAACTCCAACAAAAAATGTCATCACTGCTAAGACTGGGATGTTTTGTGTCCTGACATCAAAAGTGACCACCATGCGTTCTCCTCTGTCAGAGCAAAGTAAGAGAAAAGGGATCGGAAATGTTTGGAATGGTGGTCTTTCAAGGCATGTCATTGGGCCATCAAGTGGAAAGGGACTAAGCTGTCTAGAATCCCGACAGTAACAACACAAATTGTCGTCCACCTGACCTTTGATTGCTCTGATTTCCTTGGTTCGGTGTAGATTCAATCTTGTCCGCAAGGAAAAATCCCTGGGCCTTTTATCAGGGAAAAGTTTAAAATAAGCATATTACCGCTGAAAATTCCAGAAGGAAAGTCTGCCACTAGCTTGTAACCTCTAGCCTGGTCTAGAGTTTGAATCCAGTCATGCTCCTGAGTTTTCCTCTTTACTCACTCGGCGTCAGACAATAGTTGATCCAGGGAACTGCCAATTCAACATCCTTCCTTTTGCGTGGCTGACCTTTTTAAACTATCTTTCTGAAATAACAACCATTCACTCATATTTGTATTGTGTATCATTTTAAAGCAGTCTAAACGGGACTTGAAAAGAGAAACAGGTCTGGGTCATCTGTGCTAAACCCACAGACGCTGAGATTGGTGACCAGGGCCCTTATGTGTCCTTCTCGGTCCTGGCCTCCCTCCCAATCGCCTTCAACCTCTGCCCACTCCCAGCACTTTCATTTGGGAGCTCACTGGCCTGTGCTGTCTCAGAGGCCTTCACTTATTGTTTTGGCAGTTGACTGCTCTTATCAAGTGATCTCTGCCAGGCCCTTAACAGTTGCCTGCAACTTACTCCATTGCACTTCCCTCTGAGGAACTCCTAGCACTTACCCCTCCCTCGTCCCTTCTCTCTTGTTGCACTTGCACGCTCTGAATGCTCACACGGCCTAGCAGGACCACCTCTTTCTTTCTCTTCATTCCAATGTTCCCTTCTTGTTGCCCTGTGGGAGCTTTGACACACAATGGCCCTCATTACAACCTTGGCAGAGGACCATGGTGCTATTAGCACCATGGTCCATGCCGCTAAGGTTACGATTCCGCCATGGTGGATGGCGGAATTACCGCCCCATTCCAAGGTGAGTGGGGCGGTAATTCCCCATTCACCATTTGCCCTTCCCCATTCCCATTTTTGCCCCCATAGGGCATAATGGGAATGGGGAAGGCGCTAATTACGGCACCGTAAATTACGGTGCCGTAATTAGCTCCAAAGTCCCTTTGCGGGTTGGTTTTATACGCCTGCTAAAAGCAGGCGTTAAACACCAACCCGCAAAGGGACACTTGTAATCAGGCATTAAGGGTTAACGGCGCCGACGGCGCCGTTAAACCCTTAACGCCTGAGTTGTAATGAGGGCCAATTTCTTGATGTATAAGAGCCTTACAAATGCAAAATAAACAAGGAAATAAATCTCATGTCTTTCATAGTGTGTTACATTGTTTATATGTGGAGAATAGATATATATGGCAGGTTGATGTCCAAACTGGAGTGGAGAAGAGGTGTAATGTGTAAAAAGCACAATTTGAAAAGCGGACTAGGAAAAAAAAAACACAGACAATTAATACTTTCTGGATGTGTCTCAAAAATGTGTATGCAATGAAACACTCAAGAACTGTAAATGTGAAAACATACAATATAATAGTAATAACATATTAGGATAAGTAACAGTAATAATAGCCTCAAGTGGAAAATGTTTGCAACAAGATATATTTCTCGTACCTCCTTTGTAGCTCAATGTAGACCTGAAAGATGCAATGCTGTGCCCTTCTTTTCTGAAGCCTTAATCCAGTGCTTGGAAATTTCACCGAATTGAAATATTGCCTGACATTCATGTTGATTCCCAAATTTAGTGACCAAGCCTGTCAACCATCTCTGAGTATACAGGTTTAATATCTGTTCTCCATCAGACCTGGGTAGGCCACTATTCCAAAATATTAACGTTATATTTTTTATAATACAGATAAATTATATTGCTATCTCATTCCGAGCAGTTTACACTACTAAATTGTCTTGGTCGCTCTGAAATATAGCTAAAGCGAAGGCATGATGTGGTGCCATATGATACATTTATATATAAAATTGAACTTTGGGCACCATTAATATTGAGTGCCTACAATGCTAAATCGTGTACCAACCTGATTCTTTCTACTTAGAACAGCGGAGTAATTATACCCACCAATAAAAAGGGGCACCGATTTCACCCCAAACTTGTTTGTCACTATCACCACTGGACAGATTCTCAAAGATCTTCCGCCATTTCCTATATAAAAAAACTGAAAGGGTGGCTGGATAGCAAAGGATAACTGCACTCATAATATGGCTTGAGGCTAGATTAAGTGCAATGGGTCATGTTATTAACCTGCTCCTTCTGGTGTCAAAACGCAGGGTGGGAAAGACCTCTGAGGTTTATGGGTTTGGCAATGATAACTAGGGAAAAACTCGGGTCCATTCCTGACACAATAGGTTGCTTGTTGACCCACAAATGCACAGCAATGCAGCGGTGGGGCTCGAAAGATAAGTGGTGAGCCCCAATCCAATCATTGAAAGGAGAGGGGCTGGTAGGGCTGTGCATTTGTCACTCACCTAGCTGACCTCGACATTAATGTTCTCTAAAGGTAGCTGGAAAAGACCAGCAAAGCCAAACCCTACATCGATCTGCATAGAATTTCCCTTCTTTCTTATGCCGACAATGTCTTAGCTGCACAATTCACTTTCCTTGATTAACAAAAATGATTATCATAGCCTCTAGTTCTCCACACATCTCACAGGGAAAACCGATGTAATTAAACAAATCACATGCTTGCTTCACGAGATCAGAGGCCTTTTTGTGTTGAAATTGAACGTTCACTGCCACTCCGTAATTGTCATGCTAGGGGCCAAAAGGGCATAAGCCAATTGCATTGCTCCATACCTGACCCAACATGTGGGGCCATG
Source organism: Ambystoma mexicanum (assembly GCF_040938575.1). Classification (NCBI taxonomy): domain Eukaryota; kingdom Metazoa; phylum Chordata; class Amphibia; order Caudata; family Ambystomatidae; genus Ambystoma; species Ambystoma mexicanum. Next base: position 834,680,285 of record NC_090935.1, on the reverse strand, counting down.
TAAATGCCTGCACAACAATATTTTGCTGTAGTCCTGCGCCCATTTAAATAATGATTAGTGAACCAATACGACCACATTAGAAAATATGCATTCCAACAGAGGGTGAAACATCTGCTTTAGTAGTTCCAGTACTTATTCATTGTACTCATAAAGAGATAACATTCACATCAATGGATTTCCACTTGAGTGTTTTGATGATGAACCAGTTTAAGTGTTGCAATCATCTTTGGCTAATGAACCAACATAATAGCCATATGTTTCGACCCTGGGCTTTATCAAGGTATAAAACAATCAAATTGTCAGTTTCTGCAGAAACACCAATTACAGAGAAAATTAATTAACTGTATTGTCGATGTTTATGATGTCAATATAAACTATAGAGCTAATTGCAATGCAATTTATTGGAGTTAATTGTGTTGTGAAAAGCCCTTCTTCTTGGCTAAGTAGTTGTGTTCTTATGGGTATTGACATCCTCTTTTGTCATCTCTTATGGTCTATGCAGGCTAAGGAATGGTGGTGTGGAAGGTTGCCCAGAGCCATGGCAGGGGTTCAGATTTATTTAAAAACCTTCCATCCATCATTTGTTTGGTTATAGTTTGTCTGACAATGTAAATAACATCCTCAAAATCCAGTTGGGACTTGGTTTATCTGACGATGTAAATAGCATCCACAAAAAAAATCCAGTTGGGATTTGGTTTATCTGACCATGTAAATAACATCCACCAAATCCAGTTGGGATTTGCTTTATCTGACCATCTTCAAAATCCAGTTGGGACTTAGTCTAAGTATAAATACCTGGGATTCAGTGGATCCTGCCATGTTAGGCATCAGACTGGCGTTCCTCATGTTTTGGTGGATGTCACCTGCTTAAAGAGATAAAAAAAAATCTGTAGGAGCACCCCATGTTATTCCATTCATAGTCAACTTGGGATGGGCCGTTTGTAGGGCAGCCTAAAGGTGGTTCCCCCATCTGTTGGGTGCCAACCACATCTAACAAGCATGCTATCTTATGGAAGCCTTGCTGAAAGATGTTCCATCCTTCAAGTGAGGCTTTACGTTTTTGTATGTTTTATTTTATTTTAATTTTCATATTGGTTGCTCGTTATCAGCCTCACACAAAGTGAAAAGAAAAAACAACTGAAACATTTTATCAAACATTTTAGAAATGAAATACAGTAACTAAGAAAGAATTCTCTTTAATACATGCCAGTAAAATCCAAGTCAGAAGAAAAAAAAAGAAAAGGCAAAATAACTGAAAGAAAAGCTAGCAATTAAAAAGAAGAATAAAAAAGAAACAAATCCATATATCACAGACCCAGGGCCAAAACGTAAACTGGGTCCTTCACCACTTAATACGCACCAAACCATCTGAAGAATCCTTATCACGGCGATGTTCACAGAGGTTTCAACACCTCTCTAAATACATCTGAAAAAGTCCACCCAGATTAGATTGGAAGAATTAAGAATAAACCTGCCCAACCACATTCATTGTTGTGTTTGCAAAAACGGGCAATACACCAGGACATGCTCCCTGGCCTGCACCACCTCTTCATTCTTACAGAGAGCAAAACCTTTTGGACACTGCTCACTAAGAAATCGAAAAATGCGTTTTTCACAAATGGACAAAAGATTATGGGCTAGTAAAATAATTTGAATCAAGAGCAAAGTACATCACAAAAAAACAACAGCTTATTTGGGAGAGAATGCTATAAGATACTGAGATGCAACATTTGGTCCCATGTTGCCCAATGTAGTCCTCTCTTCCCAAAAAGGACACTAATCTGCTTCTCCAGATGGTAAGGAACTTTTATGTGTGCCCACCATTTGCAGAATGCATTGTGTCAGGTTGAATCAAGTCCCACCTTCACCCCATCTCCTCTATCAGCCAAACCTGGTGTTATGATTTGATTTTATATCATGTTTCCTCCCTCCAGGACACAAATACTACTTTAATTCATTCATATGGCTTCATTAGTTTCTATGAGAGAAAATCAAGCAGCATTTCTCTTTAGGTCTTTTAATTATAACATTTTAATTTCAAAACATGCAGCAGATCTTTGTGTCAGAGCACTAAATAAAATGGTATGATGCTAACCAATACATTAGAATCCTAGATATAATGACTACATCAGTCCATTAGGTATAATGCAGTGTGGTACAAGTGTGGCACAAACACACTTATTACCATTAAAGGGGCCTCATTAAGGGGGTAATTCATAGAATTTAGCACAGAAGTGGCACACGCGGCTGGCGCATAGCGGGAGCGTGCACCAGTCTGCGCCAGCAATGTGCGCCAAAACCCATTTTGACGCACAGGGTATTCATGGATACTAACATCCATAATCAGCCATGGTTCCGAGTGGCGCAGTGACCCTGCAGCAGTGCCACCAACCCCACCCCATGCGCCAAAAACAATGCACAAATCCCATACATGGCGCAAAGGCCAGTGTACCAGCATACAGCCCCCCCCAACCATGAAAATGCACTACAAACGCCACGCAGCCCTCAGGCGCCAGTGAAATCGCAGGTAAAACTCCCCACGCACACTTCGTTTTACGCGTACCCCGCTCACGCCAGCGAAATCACGTGGAAAACTCCCCACGCACCCTTCGGAATACACGTACCCCACTCGCGTGAGCGAAATCCCGTGTAAAACTCCCCGTGTACACCTTGGATTATGCATAACCCGCTTGCGCCAGCGAAATCATGTGGAAAACTCCCTGCGCACCTCTTAGAATATGCGTACTCGCTTGCGCCAGTGAAATTTGGCAGTGTGGGCCCTCCCGGGTGTGGACCCCCATGGCCCGCAGGCAGCCCATCACACCTGGTCATGCCCCACAGGCAGCCCATCACTCCTGGTCATGCCCAGAGGAATCCCTTCACCCCTGGGCAGGCCACATGTCACCATGCACTTGGGAGCCCCCAATCATGCCCCACCCACCCACACCCCATTGACGGGCACCTGCCAGCAGGCCCCGACTCATGCCCCCCCACCAATCCCCCATGGATGGGCAACTGCCAGCAGGCCCCGACTCATGCCCCCCCACTCACCCCCATTGACGGGCACCTGCCAGTAGGCCCCGACTCATGCCCCCCACCCACCCCCCATTGACGGGCACCTGCCAGCAGGCCTTGACACATGCCCCCGACCAATTCCCCATTGATGGGCACCTGCCAGCAACCCCGACTCAGGCCCCCCACTCACCCCCCCATTGACGGGCACCTGCCAGCAGGCCCTGACTCATGCCCCCCCACCCATCCCCCATTGACGGGCACCTGCCAGAAGGCCCCTACTCATGCCCCCCATCCAACATGACTATACAATCCAGTGCCATGGCCCTTATGGCCAACCCAAATTCCACCCCACGCCACCCCAGTCCAAACACCCAACCAAGCATTCCATCCACTCCACATAGAATTCCCCATGTCATGATAGAAAACAAAAACCCAGCATACCCATGAATACATGTCCCTCAGACCCACACAATGGCGACACATGACTGAGAAAACCCAAATTTTGACATGCACAAAATGAATGAGAGAAGACACACAAGTAAAGTCGATAAAAATTATGGTGTGCAGTCATAATGTCGACATCAATAATGTCGACAGTCAAAATGTCGACAAATTAATGTCGAAAAACAATAATATCGACAAACAAAAATGTCGACATTTTTCGAAATTTTTTCGAAATTTAATTTAGTGTATGAATAAATAAATAAATATATATATATATGATGTGTTGAGTATGAGGGGTGGTTGGGGGGGTGTGGGGGGGGTGGCAGGGGGGTGTTGGGTGAGGGGGGGTTGGAGGGGGGACCCCCCCATAGTAAATACAATTTTTATTTATTTAATTATTGAATAAATAAATAAATAAATAATTGGTATGTGTTGAGTATGAGGGGTGAAAGGGTGGTTGGGGGGGTGTGGGGGGGTGGCAGGGGGGTGTTGGGTGAGGGGGGTTGGGGGGGACCCCCCCATAGTAAATGATCCTTTTTTAGGTTATTTATTTATTGAATAAATAAATAAATAAATAAATAAATAATTGGTATGTGTTGAGTATGAGGGGTGAAAGGGTGGTTGGGGGGTGTGGGGGGGGGGGTGGCAGGGGGGTGTTGGGTGAGGTGTTGATAGTTTTAAGGGTTTATAGTCATAATGTCAACAAAAAAAAAAGTCAACATTTTTTTTTCGAAAAAATGACTTTTTACATTATAAGTATAGGATGTCGACATTATTATTTTCGACATTTTTTTTTCGACATTTTTGTCTGTCGACATTTTCTTTTCGACATTATGACTATAAACCAAAAATTATGTATTAAATCATAAACTAAATGAATAAAACAAAAGCACACAATAAGAAAATAAGAAAATCAAAGTCCGGAACTCCCAAAATGATAAAAAAAAGAATGCTGTAACCAATAAAATCCAAAGTAAAATGGCTCCAATGGGTACGTCCATTAAACAAAATCCAAAGTAAAAAAAAAAGCTAAGTATTCCACCATGGGTAAAAAAAAAAAAATCAATCAATCCAGGTCCAGAACTAAATACAAAAGAACATCGAAGGGTCCATGAGCCCAACAATCCAAAGGAAACCTAACCAAAATCCTACCTATTAAATTACTATATACAAAAAGGCGGGGCATAGTCCATGCGCCCCAAAGAAAAAAAGAAAACAAAAAGGAAACCTACACCTTCATTACTATTTACAAAAGCGGCGGGCTAGTCCGAAGGCTCACTCATTTATGTCCTGGGACAGGGCATCATCAAACTCCACTTCAATGTCCCGGAGGCAGGCCTCTTCCCTGGCCTCGAGGTCTCGCAGGGATGCAGCCATGGCCTCCTCCAACTCCCTGCGAGTTGACTCGAGGCACGCAGCCCACCTCAACGCCTGGCTTGAGTTCTCTGCCCTGACCATTGTGAGCCGTGCACTATCTGCCCACCGCCGCTCTGCATCTATCTGCCGGCCCAACTGCTGCCACACGGAAGACACTCCCAATCCTGGGTCCTCCTGCCCGATGGCCGATGCCTGCCCCTGTGATGTTGATGGCCCGAGCTATGATCATTCCCATCCTGAGCCTGCTGCTGCCATGCACATGCCCTTGCACATCCTCCTCTTGCTGGAGTCCAGTTGATGTGGTGGCCACCCCTACAGGGCCTCCATCTCCTGACTGTGGCAGGGATGTGTCCTCCACCAGCCTGGCCGCTGGCTCAAGGGCAGCTCCACAGTGGGCCCAGGTGATACTTGGGGTGGAGGATGGCACGGAGGACGACTGGTGCATAGGAGGCTCAGTTGAGGAGGGGGTTGCAAGAAGTTCCAGCACACGGATGAACCCAGTGCTGATGACCTGTCCTAGTAGGTTGACGCAGTCAAAGAGGTATTCGAAATGACATGCATTGTCCAGACAAGAACCCTGCACGTCATCCCGAATATCACGTTGGAGCAACACCATCCCAGCTAGGACAGGCTCAATACGGTAACTGATTGCAACATCTACAGGGAGAGGAAGGCCAGTTGTTGTATGCACATCCCCTCCCTGAAAACGGGTCTGGACGGAGGCATCCCTGCTGGTGCCAGATGATGCAGTCACAGGATCGGGGACAGGATTACACAGAGGCTCCTCCGTGGCGGCCTGTGCTGCCTCCTGTCCCTGCCCCTGGACTGCACCACTAGCGCCAGTGGAATCCCCCCTCCAGGCCCTGTGTGTGGGCCTTCCACGGCCTCCTCCTCAACCAAACCCCCCACCAACCTGGATGACTCCGTGCTATCTTCCTCCATAAGCCCCTGTGGGGGCTCAGCTGCCCCTACTGCTGCCGAGGAGTCCACCTCCAAACTCCGCCTCTTGGACCTTCCCTCGGCAGCTGCGGCCATGGACGTGGCACCAGACTCCTCACACCCCGAAGAGATGACTACCCGGGAGTCAGTTGCACATGAGTGGTAGTGTCAAACTTCACAGATTGCATCACATTCCCCAACACACATATCATTTGAACCCACACAAATGCACAAATTAACAGGAATGGTGCAGCAGGCAGCAGCATCCATACACACACAACAGCATGAACATTCAAAGGTCAGCCTGACGTCACAAGCAACATGGGGACTGCCAAACACATGCACACATGCCACCAGACAAACATGCATCTGTACATCTCCACCACCAGTCACAGTGCAATCACCGGCAACTATGTCACATCTGCCGATCGGCTTCCTACATGTCTGTGTCACATGCATCCATGGCATATCACAGTCAAACATATGTCAAACACACACACGTGCACATGTACACTTTGCACATACATGAAGGTGGAACCAGCATCCATGTGTCACACCCCAACCATTGCATAGTACATACACAGAAATGCTAACATGTGTGCGTCTCCACATGCATTTGTGCATCATGCTTTGTAACACATACACCATTGATGTGCACCACACATGAGTGGACTCACATGCAGCAGGCACATGTCCCTGCACAGACACATCCATATATGGGCCTTTCCAGACATATGTCCAAGCTGCACACTCCTGGCACACCTCAACATGCACTGCATCCAATCAGTACACATGGACACTTACCGCTTGAGTCTGGACGGGTCTGCCTCTCGAGGACCTGGCGGTGAAGCGCTGGGCATATGCATTCCAGGTCCCTCATCTGGTCGTTGGTAAGGTGGACCCGGCACCCCACTGCATCCGCTGCGGCCAAGAGGCACCGGGCCTTCCTGAGGGTCCTGGACCTGAAGTCCTACCAGCGCTTATGGACGTGTGGTAGGTCGCAGGTTGCCACCCCCTCCGCATTGATGGCAACCATGATGTCCATCCAGATCCTCCTCCGTCCATCCTTGTCGGCGTGTGTTCTTCCAAAGAGGGCATCATAATGCACCAGGACTTGCTCCACCAGGATGCCAACCTCTCCTGCTGTGAAGCTGGCAGTCCTCTGCCTCTCTGGCTGGGGGTTGCCAGTGGTCTCAGATGGTGTTTCGCCCAACATGGCAACCCCTGAGACAGGTGTGGGTGGGCAACTGGGTCCAGGTGCTGGGCTGTTCAGCAATGAAACTGCAGTCGCGCGTCTTCTGTTCCAGCAGGGGTGGTCACAGCAACTGGACCCTGCAGATGGCTGACGTGCAGGCACCAAAGAGCAGGGCACGTGGCCAGGCAGGCAGGCAGCAGCAGAGGGCTGGTGGGAGTCGGCTCGGGGCTCTGGGGAGCAGGAAAATGGCCTTCTGGGTAGGAGCGTGGTCTTCCATGTGTTGTCGCGTAGCCAGCTTCATACGGAGTGATTTTGCATGTGAAAAAACAGCACGTCAGCATGTAATTCGAGGAAAGGCCCTTAGCACGTAAGCGCATATGTGATGTAACACGTGCGGGCGTTTCCCTTGGCATGGGTACATACTGATTCAGCATGTGAAAAAACAGCATGTCCACCTGTTAAAATGTGTAATTCGAGGAAAGGGCCTAAGCGCATAAGTGATGTGACGCTCACAGGCGTTACCCTCAGCACAGGTTAAAGGTGAGCGGGGCCTGCAATTTGCTGTACGTGCTTTTCGTGTGTTGCTACATTTGGTTGTTTCATGCGCCATCATAACTTCACAGCGTATCTCTTCTTTTGGCGGGGGTATTGGCTACGCGTGTTTTACATTACCACGCTAGTCAGACAGTGAGCCGCACATGCTATTTTTCCCACTGCGGGTCCACCTGTGTATCGCGTACCCATTTTTGAGGTCATAGTAGCCTGCGTGTCCCACGCATATGTGTTTATCATGTCCCTGGGTGCCACCGCGTACTGCGGGAGGCTAATTCCACACACATGGGCTACCGGGTTTGCGTGCATGGTTTCACTGCAGTTTTGGGGTGCCTGAGCATTGTGTGACCCGTCACTTTATCACCGGGGTCACATACTGCCTTGCAGGCGCACAGGGGTGTGGTTAACTTCTAGTACCCCACCCCCTTCACCCCAATTGCCCAGGACAATTGTCGTATACATCTCCCATTGGCACTACTACATCTGTGCCATGGTTGGGAGGCCATGAAAGAAGAGGGGCGCCTCAGCTGAGCGTCCTCCACATGGTGGGTGTGGTCAGGGATGTGGCCAGGGTGACCAGGGAGTAGGGGGACTCCAGGGTGTCCAGGGTGGCTACAGATGGGGAAGAGGCAGAGGTGCACCACTTCGGCAGGATGTTCTGCCACGTGTCGGTGCAGTCATGCCACCACCCCCTGTGGTTCTGGGAGATGCAGCTCTTGCATCTGGCACTGGCGCCCATGTGACCCGGCAGTCCGTTTCATCGACTGCCACAGGCCCAAGCATAGTGGTAGCTGCAGGTGCAGCTGTGGCCACCACTACCCAGGCTCAGGGCCTGCCAGTGCATGCTGCGTTGGCACCTGAAGAGTCCCAGGATGATTTCCGGGTGTTCAGGAGGCACGTGGTAAGTGCACACAGGGCTGCCCTGACCGAGGAATATGTCCCTGGGGCAGTATTGTCATCTGCTGCCCCAAGCAGCCGGGTGTTGGCAACTGCATGGGCAGATGCAGCCAACACCACCCCGGCTGTGAGTCTGCCATCCAGGGCAGTCTTGGTCAATAACCATGGCACAGCGGATGTTGCTGCACAGGTTCCAGTCAAGGGCACCCAGCAGCCACTGACGCAAGTCAGGGCTTCCATCCTAGTTCCACCTGCCACTCCCTCAGTTCAATTCACCAGTGCCACTGCCCCTACTGATCAGGGCGGTATTTGCCAGTCAGGGTCCGGATCACTGCCTAAGAGGAGGAAGGTTGCACCTGCACAAGAGGCTGGGACCCCAGACACGGCTCTGACCTCCGGCACATCGAGGAAGAAGCCTTTCTGCAAGCAGGAACTGGACTTCCTTGTGGGCTACGTGTCTGTCGGGACACGACCGTGATATGCTAGTGGGAGCAAATTGTCACACTACGGCTGCCCCGCATTTGTACCACTGGAAGCATGTTGCAGAGTGTGTCAGTGCATTCGGACATGAGGTGCGCACAGCTCATGAGTGCAAAAAGCATTGGGATTACCTCTGATGCTGTGCTAAGCTAAATCGTGCCTCCAACTATGCCATGACTCGGGTGACTGGCAGTGGGCCACCACCTGCGGAGGAAGATCTCACTTCGCACGAGTTGATTGCTGCAGAGTTCATACCGGCAGAATTGTACGAAGGAGTGGGAGAGATGCTCGATTTTTATGCCCCGTCCAGTGAGTGTTGTTACGTGTTTGTCTAGCCCATATGTGGTTTGCTTGTGTGATGTGTTGTGCTTGACTGCCACTACATGCTACGTGTACATGGTTCTCATGTGCGAGTCATGCAATGCTTCACTGATGCGCACACTTACACAAAGCTCCACCACACATACAACCACCCTTCCATGCCCACAGGTGCACACCGATTGCCTTCTCTGGCATGCTGTATCCCTGCAGCGCATTATCACTTACCATTTGGGGATCATGTACATGCATCAGTAGGTTATTTTTGTTGCTTGTCCTTTTTATATGATGCTCAAGGTGTATCCCCAACACAATGGCTGCTCACTGTGCTGTGTGCTGAGCGGTGTGTTGCAGGAGACACACACAGCACATGGGTTTGGGATTTGCAGATTTGGATTGTCCAATGTGCATGCCAACAGGCATTCTGTCTTGTGTTGATGGTACCGCTGGTGGCATGCACTGTGTATGTCTTTGTATGTGTGGGAGGTTGTTGGTCAGTCATTTCATCTTATTCCATCTTAGGTGTGATTGTCTCAGACCTCTTTCCATTTGTCACGTGTCACTTCGTATCTAATTGGTCAGGTGTTGTGCTTTTGGTTTGCTCTTTTGCTGTTGCATGCCATGTCATGGTGTGTCTGACAAGTGTGATGTGGGTTGGGAGGATTTGGGTGACATACCAGTGATTGTCACAGCCTGTTTTGCAGGGGGGTGGTGTGATATACACCTTGCATGTGTTCCTTTTGGTCACTCAGTATTGGTTATGATTAAGTAGCTAGGGATGCACACAATGTAGCACTTCTGTGGCAACATTCTCATGGTGGTAAGGTTGTGACAGTTAACTGTCTCTTTGGCATCATCGATTGTCATCTGGTATGTGCCAGGCCTGTGTGCACTCCGCAGGGGTGGGAGTTTAGGTGAAAAATGTGGCCACAAGCTGGGTCTGGGCTGCCTCGCCACATGCCCTTTCCCCTCCCATGAGCAGTGCCTGTGCCTGTCCTTGGGGGCACCACCATGTCTACCGGTACACCCTGCCGTGTTGCAACATTGTGCAGGAAGTGGAAGCGTGACTTGAGCACTCCGAATGTGCGCTCCACTATGCCCCTGGTTGCAATATGGGCAGCGTAGTATCTTATCTGGGGTGGTGTGTTGGGGGTTCCGTATTGGCGTCATCATGTGGTTGCTCAGAGGGTAGGCACTGTCTCCTTGGGAGGTGAGGATGGTTGTCATTAGTTGGGTTTGTTTATTTGTCTGTGTGTGACATGCATGCATGTGCACAGACATTTGTACTCACCAACGAGCCATGTGTTGCCATGCTTCCCTGCTTCCAGGTCCCGGCTCAGGGCAGACATTCTGTGTATGAAACTCTCATGGGTAGACCCAGGATAGTTTGCATAGACAGAGGTGATGATTCCATGGGCATCGCATACAACCTGTACGTTAATGGAATGCCAGTGCTTGCGGTTTCGATAGATGTGCTCAATGACCCTAGGTGGACGTAGGGCCACATGGGTGCAATCTATGGCACAGAGCACTTTGGGGAAGTGTGCCACCATGTAAAAGTCCTGGACCACGGCCTGCCTTTCTGCGGGGTTCTGGGCATGTATATGTGCCTGCGGACCGAGGGGCGCGCAGTCATGATTGCCAACACCTGGTATAGGCAGCGTGACTGCGTGGGCTGTGAGACACCCCCAACCATGGCAGTTGTCCGCTGAAATGACCCAGTGGCCAAAAAATGCAGGACATTGAGCACCTTTTCCAAGGGGCTCAGTGCTTGGGAGCACGAGGTGGGTGATGTGAGCTCATCCCTCCACTTAGTGACCAGGTCTAGGATGATACGAGGTAGAAACCTATACCTGCCATAGACCTCGTCATCAGTCATCCCAAAAAGGCTGGTCCTGGGCAAAAACATGTGGGGCCTGGCTATTCTCCTACTACTGCGGTGTCCCACAATCAGTGCGGCGAGCACTTTTATACTGCACGGGGACGCTTCCGCCTGCCTTCGTGTGGCGGACGTGTTTATACCTGTGCGTGTCTTTTGGTGTGCGCAGATTGCCTGTATTCGATTCCATGAATTCATGGTGTACGCGCGCGTGTGGGCGTTCCGTGTATTTCCCAGCAGTACTTCCTCGTTATGCCTTCATTTTCACGTGTTGTTTCCCATTCCGCATGTTCCGCCCCCTTTTTGGTGTGTGCGCTGCACATTGTGCACTTTCACTGTGCACGTCGCGCACAGCGTTCGGGATGTTGCAGTGACGTGTGCACCCATGTGCGCCACCCGCAGATTTGGTGCACATCCCAGGGAATATACGCTCAGGGCCCAGTACTATCAGTAACTTCAGACCAGGAAGATGAACCCTGAGTAGAAGTAAAGATAGGGGACCATACATTTCCTTTAATGGTCAACGCACGAGCTACCAATTCCTGCCTTCGGAAAAGTAAGTTTATTCTGTCAGGTGAAATAATCGACATGAAGGGATTCTGTGAGGCTGTTTTATCAGTTCCTTTCTCTGAAGATGTACCCATAGGCAAACCTGACATCACCTTTATTGTATTCACGAGATACCACAGTATCTCAGACTAAGATGGAATGTGATCTGATCAACCCTGCAATTTGATAACTTACTAAGGAGTGTATCAGATTAACAATTTAAAAGGGTTTCACCAATGACTTGAATCTGTCGAAGAAGGAGTGATCCAGGCTCCTCAGGGAACAGCAGATGAATACTGCCAGACTATCTTGGAAGAAGTCAGTAGTAATAGGGTGGTTAGGGAAGAAATCAAGAAAGGGCGCAGTAATCTGCATGCCCTTCTCCCTCACTAACAACATCCCCAGCTTTAGTAGAAATTCTTTGCAGATCTGGAATGCCTTATCAAGGTTTAAGTAGACGGAAAGCAAGAAACATAGGACAGCTGTATTGTACATTCCAAGGGACATCCACATTGGAAAATCTCAAATGCCGGTTCTTACAGACAGACACTTAAGAGATCTAATCCAAGATAATAGAAATGTAATAATTACAAATCTGGTGAAGCCAGTGAGAAATGACCCTGGAGAAGCATTACAAAACAAAGTGTTATCCTGGTCACCAGAAAGTGGGACACCCGTGCATAAGATTGCATGACTTGAGAGTTCTTTGCAGGGTACAGATTGATGAATGGTGCTCCCTTAGCAATAGAGACAGCACAGTAGTAGGTTGTGGCAAATGTAATCTTCCTAATTTTGTGAGCGTATGTGAAAGCATGTTGAATGTGCCATATAACTTGAAAATTCTAGTTGACTATGATGAGGATACATAGCTAAGGTAAGGGAATTGTTCATGAGTTAATGATCAAGTGACGTTTGCCTTGGTCAAATGTTTTTCTAAATCTGTGGGTCCGGATTTTATTATGAATTTTATGCTTATCCATATGCTGAATTTGTTCTTATGATTTAGAGTATTAAATGATTGAATGTTCTGTTGTTTTCTATATTTATGCACTGATGGGCTATTGGCCAAGTATGATTATCTTTGATGTGAAAATGGTGGTTGATTATATATTTTCCACATAGTGAATTAAGTGGAGACAAGGGTATTTATTTTTACTCCATAACAGCAATCTGAAGCCGTTATGTGTATTGTATGTATCATATGTCATCTTCATTGATTTTTCTACGGGTTTTGACAGCGTCGATAGAACTAGATTATGGAGTAAATTAATGGACTGGGGCATCGAGTCTGACTTATTAAACATGATCAGACTTTTCCACACATAGACATTGGCAGCAGTGCGAATAAGTCAGGATGGGTTTGTGTTGGAATACATTAGAACAAGAAATGGCCTAAAGCTAGGATGCATACTTGCACTCGCACTATTCAAACTCTATGTGGAAGACATAGGGGCCAAATGAGACTCTAGCAATTCCTTTCACCAAAAATAGGCATGTGGCCTATTGGCTGGCTCATGTACGCAGATGATACAATCATCCTCAGCAGAACACTAATTGGTCTCCAGATGGTATTGACAGCTCTGCATGCATACTCCAAAGAAAATGGGTAAGAACTAAATCGGTCAAAGACAAAAAAATGGGGCTAGGGAACAAGCGGGTAGCAAAAAATGGCACATTTGTAATGTCATCTTTGATGTCCTGGGTGTTAGTCTCAGCAGTGAATGATGGTGACTCGAGTTATGGCTTCTTAGCTTACCATAAGTGGCAAATTTCTGTGGTTTTTTGGTTTTACTTGTAACCATGAAGTCCCTTTAACAACATTTTTTCCTTGAATTTCATAGGTTTTTATTAGTGCAACTTAACCATAACGTCCCTTAACAACGTTTGCACCTTTACTCTGCTACAAGTCCCTTATATTGTACCCCCCACCATGTGGTAGATATGGAGTCCGCGGACAGCGTGGTAGTTCATGAGCGTTGGGCGGCATTTGCAAGTTTCAAAATTATAGGGGAGACCAAAAAAAGATATACCCATCAACCAACCTACAGATGTACCTAAAATCACAATTAATTTTACAACATGTAGGTATGCCTTTTTGTACAAATACCCACATTTAAAAATAAAATACAAACCTATGTTTTATATTAGACAAATTGCATTGGAATTCATCAATCACAAACCACAACTGTACACTTCATATAATCTCCTCAGTACAACACTGGATACAGATTAAGAAACACCAGTTGCTTAGTGGACAATATATTCTCACTAAATAGTAAGTGCATTGTATTTATTTCTCTTTTATTAGCTTTCATTACATAAACACATGTTATAAGACATTAGCCCTTTTCTTCTCTCACAAAAATGCCAAGTACACTATAATGGATGGAAGAGAACTTTCCAAGAGATGAAATGAGCAAAGATAACATCTCCAATGGTATGCAATACATATTTTACTGTCAACAAATAATGAACTTTGTACTCACCTTAATAAAAAATTATTACTTTTTCTCTTACAGTATTCATGACGAAAGCATGCACCAGTTTCATCATTTAAAGTACCTAGATTCAGTAACAGAAGTCGTATCCCTGAATGTACAGACTCAAATCAAGAACTTGTCAACAAAATTGGATAAACTAAGTAATGATGTCAATGAACATGTACAATACGTCAAAAAGCACCTGATTGAAAATGTTCATTATCACTGTCCCACTTGCACTTGTACCCTTGTCCCAAGCAATCATCCCCATCCAATTCTGAACATTTTACTCAGAGTCCCTTCCTCTCCTCATGATTATTCTATACAAATGCCTAATTCTCCCATTTATGTTTCCCATTCCGATACCCCATCCCTTTTTTAAATACATATATTTGTTGTACTACAAATGTTTTATTTATTGTTGTGTGCTATTCCCTTGTTGTTTAAAAAGTCCCTTTAAGAGTCTGCGCACCATGCGACTGTCCGGGGTGACCACACTCAAAATGGAGGTGCCCCCGGACAGGTGAGCTGTCCGGATACGTCTGTGTCCACATGACGCAATTTTAATTAGTCCGTGGTCACCACATCAATTCGACGAACATCCAGAATGTGTGCTGAAATCCCCTGCCTGCAGGGTGTCCAGGGACATACGTCAGGGCCACGGATGTCCAGGGACATCATCATGTGACCGCACCTATGCAGCATGACGGTGCCATCCGCATAGGATGTTTGAGACCACGGACAGTTTAAAAGTGATTTTCCAGCCAATCCAGGGTGTTTCAAGCAGAAACGTTACCCCTGCAGAGCTTGCAGGCCCATGCTACATTGATCTTGCAGCTTTTTACAACTTTCCAACGCCTATTTTTGACTGTCAGCAAAAGGTTACTCTGAAGGGGCAAACCCATTACTTTTCCTCATTCTCAATCTAGCTTTCCAGGAGAGAGCATTTGGAGAACACCTGATTTTCAAATCTCTGAAAACCTGCTGCAATGCATCTCCTAAGGCAATCTTTTCTTCCCAAGCACCCCCACAACCACCACCACCTCAACAGCCACCACCACCTCAGCAACCTCGAGGTCCTCAAGAGGGGAACAGGCATGGTGATACAGAGAAGGATTAAGAAGAAGAAGAGGATGAAGAGGAGGAAGTCCCTGTCACCATTACCTGGATGTAGCAATTTTTCACCACCGTTGGAAATGTCCCAAAGGCACATGCAAGCAAGGTTTGATGCACTCAGTGCAAAGTTGTACTCAGTGGCAGGAAACCTGGCTTGTATTCCTATGGGTCTATTTCCATGAGGCACCAAACCAAATAAAACCACCAGAGTGCTCTGAGAAAGGCAATACCTTTCTCAGGTTAGAGCAGGCTGACTTCCTCCACCCCATCATCTTCATCTGCTCCTGTCACCACAAAGGATGCTCATTTGGGGCAGAGGATCCCAGCGGCAGCTTTGCAGGCCATACAAAACATTTTGACCTTTACCTTTAAAGGGTCACAGTGCTATCCATGTACTGTGAAGCACTGATCTGTAGGGAAGAGCAGTTTCAGAGTGCTTTTGAGGCTGCAGTCAAGGAGCATGAGAACACTGCCGCCAACCTGATTAAGGCCCGCCCAACATTCTTCCTCTCTCAACCTGCCCCTTCGAACCCATGGCTGGTGCCCCATCCACCCTTCCCTACCCTACCCTGCCTTTCCTGAGAAAAAATGTCAAACAAAATACAACATTTAAAAATATAAAAAAACAAGGTTCCTTTATAAGCCACCTTTCACAGTGAAAAAATAAAAGTGAGGGAAAAAACACAGGCCACCTGCATAGTCCGTACACTGCGCAATAGTTTGTGGACATGTACAATTCTGGCCATGGTACGATTGCAATCATTGCAATTGTTTTGCGCTAAAGAAGGTGGTTCTTAAAATAACCGTTTTCTGGGGTTTTAAACTTTTTATATATCTTTTTTAATGTTTGCTTTTACAAAGTGAAGAAAACATTTAACTGATTTTCATTATTTGTTCTCACTTTCACAAAAAACTGCTCCAAAGCATTTTGAATGGTTTCCACAAAATTCTGAGTACCCACATCAGTCAGATGAACTCCATCTTGCCGAAAAATGTTGGTCCTATCAACTTTAATGTTCTTATTTTGGAAAAATGTCATGCCAACATTGCGAACAAAAATACACAGATTTACTGACGTAGCACCTTGCTTTTTCAATTTGCGGACCAAATGAACTGGAAATCATTCACATCTGTCTCTAGGCAATTTGTGAAAACATTATTTTGGAAATAGGGAACATTTCCTTTAACTTTCCCAATCCCTCCTTCATTGCAAACTGCAATGAGATTCCAGTCACGTTCCCCAAATTGTTCCCACCACAATGAACGATAATAATGCTTGGATGCTTCAATTGAACCATATTTACACAAAATGGGAACAAGTGAACCCACTTCATGTCACACACTCCGTACCAGAACACTTTCATTTCAGGAAATCCAAGATTTCTGGCTATTGAACAATTCCCAGTATACACCTTTACCCAGTGGACCCAAGAGTCCCCAGAATCCAAACACTCTGCCTGGTGAAAGGCATTGCTATAGCCATTATTAATCCTTTCACAACTCCTTCTAATAAAACAAGTGCTACCCTCTCTTCCTCTACACCACACCCAGAAAGCCTGATTGGCTGATCCCCTAGTGTCCACGGACACCTCGACTGTCCGCGTCCTCAGCAGTCCCCTTTCCATGCCAGGCGGCATCAAAATACCCTGGATGTGGCACATGCCATCTGTGAATTACCACGTTGTCTGCGGAAAGATCGGAACAGCATTAGTTTACATTCATTGTATAACACTGTTTGTGGAAGGATGAGTTTTGTAGACATAGATAACACTTTGAATGAGAGTTTGTTCTGACTACAAGGTCTTATTTGCACAGGACAAATAGTCTGCTCTGCCAGCCCTAGTGTTGACATAGGCTCAAAGATCGATTCTGCTCTGGCAGCTGAAAACATAGCTAATCATTACTGAAGAGTGAGCAGAAGTTAGAACCAAGACGGAGGACTTTTTCCAAGATGGCGCTTGAAGTCAATTTTAATTCAGAACTTTGCAACGCGGTTTTTCCCATGGAGCGACTAGCCTTAGGCCAATATAAATCAAAAGGAGGCATAATATGATTTCCATTTAACACTTTTACCCTTTCCACTTCCTTGGTCTTAATACTCCCTCATTGGCTCCTTTCAAAGAGTCACACATCCATCCACCAATCACACCCAAAACCTCTACACCTAACCCTGTACCTCTCGTCAACACTTCATATGTACACTTGAACTCTCAGAGTACATATCCCCTGTTAATGAATAACATCTGCATCAAAAACTACTGTGCAACTGCCCAAGATTTCCATTTCCTGATTCACCAAGATCTGCATCTAAGAAAACATAGTAGAGGTATGCTTATATTTTAAAAAAAGGTTTTCTTGAACTGGTTCACAAATTTATATATATATATATTTTCAAAAGAACTGGCTGAACGTCAGTTATGTGAGGAGCAATCTCCTTCATACCATGCTTCAATAATCAGTCTGTAACCAGCAAATCCGTGATGGCTTCTTTATTAGTTAAAATACAACATTCTAGCTTCCCAGAAAAGTCGACGCGTTTCGCGGTGTTACTTGCCACTTGCTCACAACACCCATGTGCTGCCCCCATAGTGTTTAAATACATAAAACATGCCTGCAGACATAGAAATGGGACATGGGGATCCAACGACCATGAACATAAAAGAGGGGACTTAATTGTGTTTGTGCGGCCGGCGGACATCTTTGAACAGGGCTTAGTCCCTACAAAGTTGAGCTACGTTAATCTATGATTAAGTAAACATTTTGGGATTTACTCTTTACTCAATATGGATTGTCCAACCAACTGATCCATTACATTAGTTCCAATAAAAGTCCCTTCATTCAAACACGGTCCAATCGCTATAATGCCATATGGCTGACGGCGACAATTGCACAATCTCTTTATATAAAGTGCCTTGTGCCTTTATACATAAAGTGCATAGTGCATAAAAAATGCCTAGTGTTAGCAGCTTACTAAAGTGCCTAGTGCTTTAGTGCATATCAACATCTGATTATCATAAAGTGCTTAGTGCTTTCAACTTCAATTCAATATTAAAATCTATTTCTACTCTTGAACTGAGTTGCATCCCCGGTTTTTCACCAATGTCTCTAGTCTGCAGTGATGTCAATTCACAATAACAAGAATAAAAACAAAACCTCCATGGTGACTGATAAAAAGTGCATAAAAACCCAAAACACAACAACATATTATCAAAAAGTGCAATTAAAAATACACAACAATAATGGATTTTCACTTATTAAAACCCAATTATGAAAACACTAATATCAGTCTGTCCTTATCGGTAAGAAGTGCCAGATTTTTTTGTGTGATGATACTGATGCTAGTGCCCCAAAAAAGTATATCATTCTTCGTCTATGTTGTGGCCTTTCGGTTGTTTTGTTTCAAAGTCCAAGATGCAACGGGTTTCTTGTTGTCGGAGCTTTTTTTCTCGGTCTCCCCCTCTTGGGCCATTTTCAATTGAATGAATTCCGAAGAAAGCAAAACTGTCCATGTTGCTTTCGTGGCATTCAGTGAAATGTTTTGCCATCGGATAGTTGGCATTTTTGATTTGTATGGCTCTCACATGTTGTTGTACCCTTATTTTTAATTAGCATTTGGTGCTGCCCACGTACCACTTTTTACATTTGCACATCAGAATATATACTACGTATTCAGTATCACACGTGATTTTTTCATGCTCAAAAGTGGTGCAGTTCTTTGCAAATTTACACATATTGCATCTTGTGCGTTTGTTAAAACCTTTCTTCCGATTGGTCAACCAGGCACTCGTATCCTTGGCTACTTCTTTATCCATAAAACTGTGGACCAATTTATCCTTGATTGAAGTATTTCTTCTGTAAATGATGTCTGGATGTTTTTTTAGCAAGCCACCAATGTCCTTGTCAATAGTTAAAACTTTCCAATGTCTCAGCAACACATGTTTCACTTCTGTTGTATGGCTGTCATACGTTAGTAAAGTCGTACTACATCGTTCTCATTACTCATAGCTTTTTCTTTGTCTGCCAAGAGGATTTGTCTATCATGACTTCTGGCCTTAAAATACGCTCTTTCAATGACTTTTTTAGGGTAACACTGTTGTCGAAATCCTTTTGCTGTGATTTTGCTTTCTGCATCATATGTTTCTAAAGTTGTGCTGTTCCTTCTTATTCTTTCGAATTCACCATATGGTACACTCCAGATCAAGCTCTTTGGATGCCCGCTTTTAGCGTGTAGTGGCGTATTTGATGCTGTGGGTTTTCTGTGTAGTTCACACGTTAGAGTTTGCCCCACTATTCTTAAATTAACATCCAAGAAGGTTATAAACGAATAACTGTGTGTTTCTGTGAATCTTAAATTGTTCTCATTTTGGTTCAGAAGCTTTACAAAATCATACCAACAATCCTCTGTCCTTTTCCAAATTACAAATAAGTCATCTATATATCGAAGCCAGATAACCACATTTTCAGTAATTTCATGATTCTGTTCTGCCCATACTTCTGTAGCTTCCCAGGCACCCATAGTCAAGTTGGCATAGGATGGGGAAAATGTTGTGCCCATAGCCGTGCCCTGTATTTGCCTGAAATATTCTTCATTGAAAACAAAGATGTTATTAGTGAGGCAGAGATCAATCATAGCTACAATCATTTGCGTGTGTTCCAGATAGTTGAGGGACCTGGTGTTTAGATATCTTTCGCAGGCTTTTTTGCCATAATTATGTTCAATTGACATGTATAAGGACACCACGTCCATTGTTGCCATCATGAAGTTGGATTCCCAGGGTATATTGTTAGCTCGTGATGGAAAATCCTTCGTGTCTTTGACATAGGAAGGTAACGAGGAGACGAAGGGCAAAAGAGTTTCATCTATGAATTTTGACATGTTCTCCAACACTGACCCCACTAGGGAAACAATCGGTCTTCCCGGTGGTTTTTTGCTGTTCTTATGTATTTTCGGAAGAACATATATATTTGGTGTGATGGAGTTGGTCGTTTGTAGAAATTTGCCATTTTCTGCAGTTAGAATGCCTTTCTGTTCCCAACCTGCTACAAATTTCTTTACCTTCTCTTCTAATGATTTTGATGGATTTTTTCCAAATTTTTCGTGGCATTTTTTTATCATTTAACTGTTTGTATGCCTCCTTAACATAGTTTTCACGTGTCATTAGGACAATATTTCGTCCATTATCTGAGGGCTTAATCACACAGTTTGTTAGGTTGCACAGTTCATTGAGGGCCATTCTGTCCTTCATGGTCAAATTGCTTCTCTCTTTATATCTTTTGTTTCGTCTGAGCTTTTTTAAGTCCTCAATTACAAGTGTTTGGAACACTTCTATGTTGTTGGCGGTGTTAACTATAGGATTGAACTTTGATTTTTGTTTCAGTTTACTTTTAACTGTCCAATGCGTTCTGATGTCCAACTCTTGAAAGTCAATTGATTCCATCTCTTGATCATCATTGACTGTTCGGCCTTTTTGGAGCTCAACTAAGTCAGCAAGAACCCCCATTTCAGAAATGGTAATATCTGTTTTACCTTCCGGTGATATCTTTTTCTGTGCCTTGAAATCTGTGATGGCAAAGAATTTTTTCAGACGTAATTTTCTAATATACTGGTCGAAATCGATCCGAGTTTGCACATAGTTGAAACTGGCTGTTGGACAGAAATTCAAAACCATACTCAACAACTTTGTTTGATTATCGGTCAAAGTGTGATCCGACAAGTTTATGATCTTAAAACTTGTATCAGTATCGTCACTTGCTTTTTCTAATTGCCAGAGCGCTGCGGTCTGGCCGGGGTAATCTTCAGGGCATTTGTTTCCCCTCTACCCCCTCCCCATTTTCTTCGGCCTCCTCCGCCTCTGCCTTTAGCTGATTTTCCACCTCTTAATTGTTTTTGTTTTTTGCCATCTTGGCAAAGCAGTCTCATTTCTTCTAAAAAATGTAGACGTGTGCTTGACTCTTCATTTTCGCGACCAGTCACATCTGATTCTGATGCTGAGGAGATGGATCCGATGTTACCATCCTTTGTCACTGATGTCATTTTTTCAACCGGGATTGATGTCTGTCTTAGTTGCTCGAACCTTTTGGCAAACGTGTACCCGCCTTTCACGTAGTCTTCCTTATCTCTCAGAAATTTCCTCTGTTTCCTCTGTTTTATTTCTTCTTCAAAGTTGGCCATATTTTTCATCATGCTGTTTTTCAGTTTTTTTGCCTCCTCACTTTCAGGTATCAGCTTCAGTTTATCCTCCATTTCCTGAATTTTGTCCAACAGTTTAACCCTGTCAGTGCCGGCATATTTTACTAGTATCTTTAGAAAAGGTTTGGAGCATCCATTTGTCGCTTCGCTCCATTCATGGAGCATTTCCAGGTCCTGTTCTTCGAAGGAGGGAATGGTTAAGATTCTTAAACCTCGTGGTATTCTTCCAACAGCAATATAATTTTTCAAGGAATGCTCCTCCCACCATTTACTGATTTCTTTCTTTTGTAACTTTTCCAATTCTTTAAGTAAAGTGATTTCATTATTGTCCTCAAGTGCCGGTATGTTTTTGGGTTGTTTATAGCTGATGTTCAGTGTTTCATTGAATACATCTAGGGATTGTGACCTTCTTGTTGCTTCTTTGTGGGCTTCGGAAGCGGCCATGTTATGCTCGGTGTTTAACAGTCTGGTTAACAAGCTGGTATCATTAGTGTATTGGATTCCAATGTTTTGTCGGAAAAATGACTTTTACGTTCTGTGAAGGAACCAACTGCACTTCTCTCAGTTGGTCGTGCCGGTTGTGGGTTTATGCAAGCCTGAATAATGTTACTTTTGTTTAAAAGTGCTGTGCGGCAAAAGCAGTTATGGGACGGGGAAGACAAGACTGACTCACCCGGCTTCACTTTTCCGGCGGGTTCTCCAACATACAGGTCAGATCTGCCGCATTGAGTTTTGCCTCGACTGCCACCGATAGCGATACTGCATCCTTTGCCTCACTTTATAAACAGCCAGAGCTGCTACTGGACATCCGTCTTTCTTCTCGTGATGATTGCCGTGCGCTCAATAAATGCTTTCCCCACCAGTGCTTCCTCAAAGTTGTCACGCTGCAACGTGTAAATATGTTTTCAAAAGAACTGGCTGAACTTCAGTTATGCGAGGAGCACTCTCCTTCATACCATGCTTCAATAATCAGTCCGTAACCAGCAAATCCGTGATGGCTTCTTTATTAGTTAAAATACAACATTCTAGCTTCCCAGAAAAGTCAACACGTTTCACGGCGTTACTTGCCACCATAGTGTTTAAATACATAAAACATGCCTGCAGACATAGAAATGGGACATGGGGATCCAACGACCATGAACATAAAAAAGGGGACTTAATTGTGTTTGTGCGGCCGGCGGACATCTTTGAACGGTAGTGGCTGTGTAGTTATGGTTAAATTGCTGTTTCCTTAGGAAGAGCCCTTTTTGGGTGGCTTACAACTCTGCTCCCTCTGAACGTATCCTCACCAAACATTGCAAATAAAATAAATGGGTCACTCTGAATTGTTTCTCAAAGTTTGGTGAGGTTTGGTCCAGGGGGGGTAAAGTTACAGGGGGGTCCCAAAACTTCTTTTTTTCCCATAGACTGAATGGGGAAAAACTTTGCTCGCACGTACAGGCCAAACCTGTGGATGGATTTTCACCAAATCTGGATCAGGAGCAGCGGCTTGGTCCCTAAAGCGTGCTTTTGCAAATTTGGTGAAAATCTGTCCAGTATTTTTTTTTAAAATGACCAAAAAGTAGGTCACAAAAATGTGTGATATCTATGTTCGGTCTGCAGACATACTTCCCTGTTCGCTCCGTGGACAGTGTCCTGATTGGCCAATCGGCTTGCGTCATGTCCGTGGACATGCAACTTGTTTGCTGATTGGACGGTGAAGAGCGTGAAGTGCGTCAGATTTTTGGAAATGCCCGCCATCTTGGATTCGTAGACGTCCGCGGACAGCGCAGTGAAACCTGGTGGAAAAATACTACTTAATAAAGTGTATTGGTGTGTAAGACTGTTTGGGGAGGGTGGGGGAGTAAGAGATGGGTTAAATGTTGTATTTATTTCGGTGGCAGGAACCCCTGTTGTGTTCGTTCTGACCGCAGACAATACGGGTGTCCTGAAAGGTTTGTAAATAAAGGAAATTGGGTGTTCTGAGGACACTGAGGCTGTCCATATGGTTTCTAGGGAAGTTGAAACTGTTCCAAGAACACATCAAGTGTAGTGGGATGTTCATAAATAAACAAAATGGGGGTGTTCTGAGGACGCTAGAACTGTCTGAATTGTTCTCAAGCAAGCTGAAACTGTTCCAAGAACGAACGCAGTGTCCTGAAATGTTCGTAAATAAAGGAAATGGGGGTGTCCTGAGGACGCTGTCCGTATTGTTCGTAGGCAAGTTGAAATTGTTCTAAGAATATGTGTCCTGGGATGTTCGTAAATAAACAAAATGGGGGTGTCCTGAGTACGCTATACCTGTCCGTACTGTTCGTAGGCAAGTTGAAATTGTTCTGAGAACACATCAAGTGTCCAGGGACGTTCGTAAATAAACAACATGGGGTGTTCTGAGGTCGCTAGAACTGTCTGAATTGTTCGCAAGCTAGCTGAAACTGTCCTAAGAACACACACAGTGTCCTTAAATGTTCGTAAATAAATGAAATGGGTGTGTCCTGAGGATGCTGTCCATATTGTCGTAGGCAAGTTGAAATTGTTCTAAGAACATGTGTCCTGGGATGTTCGTAAATAAACAAGATGGGGATGTCCTGAGGATGCTATACCTGTCCGTACTGTTCGCAGGCAAGTTGAAACTGTTCTAAGAACACTCGTCATGTCCGCGGACATTAAAAGTGCCCATATGGCATAGTTAAAATGTTTGACTCTATGGGTGTGATATGCTGTGGTGGTTGTGGCCAGGGCATATAGTCTTTGGAGCATGGCTGTATGGGCATACACCCAAGACTCTATGCCCTGGCCACAAACACCGCAGCATAGCACACCCATAGTGGCTTATCCAGTCTTGAGTGCATGGACAAGATCAAATTTATAAGCACCGAAGTTACAAGCTATTATGGGTGTGGTATGCTCCGGTGGTTGCGGTGTCCTTAAATGTTCGTAAATAAACGAAATGGGTGTGTCCTCAGGATGCTGTCCGTATTGTCCGTAGGCAAGTTGAAATTGTTCTAAGAACATGTGTCCTGGGATGTTCGTAAATACACAAAATGGGGGTGTCCTGAGGACGCTATACCTGTCCGTACTGTTCGCAGGCAAGTTGGAACTGTTCTAAGAACACATCAAGTGTCCTGGGATGTTCATAAATAAACAAAATAGGTGTGTCCTGAGGACGCTATGCCTTACCGTACTGTTCGCAGGCAAGTTGAAACTGTTCTAAGAAAACCTGTCATGTTTGTGGACATTAAAAGTGCCCATATGGCATAGTTAAAATGTTTGACTCTATGGGTGTGATATGCTGTGGTGGTTGTGGCCAGGGAATAGAGTCTTTGGAGCATGGCCATATGGCCATGCACCCAAGACTCTATACCCTGGCCACAAACACCGCAGCATAGCACAACCATAGTGGCTTATCCAGTCTTGGGTGCATGGATGAGATCAAATTTATAAACACTGAAGTTATAAATCACTATGGGTGTGATTTGCTGCGATGGTTATACTTATTATAATATACTTACTGTTTGGTTTAGTAACTGGAGTACATGTATTCCTTGTTAATTTCTGTGATAAAAGAAACAATCATGAATCGGTCACCAGGGGGCGCACGGATGAGCCTGCTCTTCGTGTGAGCTCCGCACCTGAGGTCCGAAAAGTGGCCTGAGCCCCCACTTTGCGACCCCCGCTGGAGCTGCCAATTGGACACGGGGCATGCGAGTGTGGCCCCCCCAGCCAAGAGAAAATTTGGAGAAAATCAGAGGTTTTTTGAGGTAGAAACTGAGGAAGCCGTCACGGGCCGACGGGGTGCCCAGCAGCAAAGAGGAAAACGAAACCACCAGACCACAGGAGGGAGTACCGACATGCCCGGTGGCCCCCCCACAGGAGGAACTGGAATTTAAGACCGGCACCAGCCCCTGCCTGCAGACCTGCTCTCCTGGGGGAGCGCCCGGGTGGCCCGGCAAGCCTGAACGCACTGGCTCCTCTCGATGCGCACTAGCCGTTGTGCGGAGGACCGCACTGGCGAGGACTGGGAGCGGGCCCGCCTCCGCGGATAAGGTAGGCCGCCGCTCCTCTCCCCCACCCATAGACTTGCGTTTTGTATGCGTCCGCCCCAGACCGCAGCTCTCCCTCCGGCGGCCCAGTAGTCGGCGCCGGCAGGTCAGAGCCCCCGCCTCCTCCTGTTCTGATCTCCACTGAGGTCAGCGCTGCACACAAGTCCCGCGGGCGGTTTCCCCGATGTTAGGCAGAAACCTGTGCAGTTCACTCTGGGACCACTGCAAAAGATTTAAGACTACAGGTGTTTGGCAGTAAACCCACTTGGTAGCAGTCTGTACCACACAGATTCACTTGGTAGCTGTAGCTGAGCAGTCAGACTTCCCTCAAGAAGAGTTAGGCAGTATACAGAGTATTCACAATAGGTCACAAGAACACACTAGAACAAGCAAACACTGACCAGTGCTTGGTGCAAAAGATATATAATTATTTATTTAAAACCACATCTAATAAAACACACAAGCACTAATATTAAGCAGTTCAAAAACACGGTCACTAAAATATATACACTCCCTTAAAAGAATATTAGACAAGTCTTAAGTAAAGCCCCACTTATTTTCAGACAACGGTGAGCGCTTAACGCAGATGGCACTCTAATAATTCGGTTTAAAAGGGAGAGAAAGGCAGAGCATAAATTGAAACAGATCCCAACACTTTCAAAAGAACACAGCAAGAGAGGAAGGCAGAGTCAAACTGCGAAGTTAGAGTTCAGAAAGCCGGATCCACTTTAAGAGGATCAGAACGAAATGTGTCCAAGGTCACACGGTTGAAAAGTGCACAAAGGTCTCAAAAAGGTTCAGAAAGAGTTGGACCAAAAGAAAGGGACCAGTTAGATGGTCAAGGCGGCCAGCCCAGTCTAGAAGGTTAAGGGATTATTATTACCTTGTAGCAATGTTTAGAAAGGGAGGCCTGGCGGACACGGTACCTTAAAGTGGTGAGAATACTCCACCGGGGGCAGTTGTTCCTGGCAGCGGATGCAAGTCGGTGCTGCGTCCGGGGGAAGAGAGGATCTCGTCGGGGAGGAAGACAGGAGTCCATTGCACTGCCAGGGAAGAAACCAGCCGCGGAGTTCTCAGTTAAAAAGGGGCGGTCCTTTTATTTGCGGTCCAGTGGTATGGCTATTCGACCACATGACGTCCTGGGATGCGAGGAAAAGAAGGTAAACTGGTTGTGCCCACCAGTCAGGGGAAGAAGACTCTCCAGCCGGGAGATCTTCTCTGTCGTCGGGAAGTGGTGAGTCGGTTCCGCAGGGCTCCACCGGTGGTGTTGTCATAGCAGGTCGGCTCAGCTTTTCCCTCGTCGGATTTTCAGGTCCTGTGGCGACTTCTGACGTTCCAGTCCCAAAAGCCCTGTTTTTATGCAGCACACCCCCATTTACTCAGCCTAGCTGTCAATCAAACATGCTAAGTGGTGAGCCGGCCGGCTCACCACTTTGGCCAATCACAAAAGAGTGCGACTTGAGTTACCAAGGTAACTCAGTCCAGGGTGCCTAAACCCCCTCCCACACTCCCTGTGGTACCCAGACAGAGTGACACCACTTTTGGAGTCTTCTGTTCAGAAGCCTGCCAAAAAGTGGAACAAAGGGCTCGACTTGGGTTGGAGTCAGATAAGAGAACACAAACGCCATTTTAGAATCAAGTTCTGGCAAAAAATACCAACCGGCGAATTAATATTAAATAAATAAACCAGCGGTATGTTCGAGGCTATGCGAATTAAATAATTAAAGTTGGTAGCCTCAAACAATGGGAAAATCCCATAGATATATATTCGCAGTCGAATATAAAAAGTAGTATCCACTGCCACCAGCCAAAACTCGATCAGGGGCTACGGAGACGTGCCCCCTCGACTAACAGACCCCGGGGCAATCGAATTGCCCTGACCAGTACATCCACAATATGATGGTTTGTACTGGTTTCTGTTCATAATTTGGGACTAGTAAAGCCAATGGTGACTTTACATGCCCTGGGAGACAGTAGTCAGTCCCAGGGTATGGAGTCTATGATGGGGTGTCACTATGACACCCCTGTGTCACTGCATGGAGGGTGCTGTGTAAAACACATAGTAAAAACACATGAGACCCTATGGAGTAAAGGACCCCATAGCCCATAAAACACATTAACAGTCAAAGGAACACCACAAATCATGTCCAAGAGTGGGAGGAAAAGAGTCTCACTCTTGGCAGGAGAAAAAAACAAACTCCAGAAATCCAGCAAAGCTGCTGGGGGACTCACTAGGTTAGGAAATTCAGCCTAAACAGAGAATTCTCCCTAACACCCGAGCACAGAGGTGGAGGCCTGCGCTAGCGGTGCCTTCAGAAGGAGGTGTGGGGGGACTGCAATCACCCACCACCTGGAAAGCTTCTTGACGTGCTTGAGCAACAGGGTGCACACTGAAGGGGCTAAAACCCTATCGGATAATGATTAAGAGCGGAGAGAGGAGGAAACAGAAGAGCAATAATTGAAAGAAAAGAAGCGCTGCAACTTTGGTGCACCTAGTAACTCAGGTCTTATAATAGTGAGGCTCCCAACACCCATACTCGCGCCAGAACCACATTTACAAGAGACCAAGCGCTGGGACTATAGGTGACAAGGTCCTTCTTTGGGCCCTCTGAGAAGCCACTTCAGCTCTCACCCGACATACGGGGATACCGGCCACAGCCACCATACTCGTGCCTGCTGAACCCCCCCACGATCAAATGTTGGGATAGCCCCGAATCACCTTAAGGAGCCTTCCCAACCCCAGTGAGAGGACGCCCCCCAACAGAGCACCTCTACCCCGTTAGGGCAAGAACATCCTGTGCTGAACGCACCAAATCACTGAAAGACTGCTGGGACTGAGGGTAGGGCCCCCGTCACAGGGGTGTGTGCCTCCTCAAGCGACCCAGTGCATGACAGGACTGATACATAGGGGGTACCCGCAGCTGCCCCCCATAATGGAGGCCTTGTAAGCTACACGAATTATTCAAGACTGGGACAAGGCAACAGGTCTCTATCCCAGGAGTGGAAAGAGCCACCTGAGCATAGCAATGGGAGGCGGAGAAAAATATGTGCGCGCACAGCACAACCCGAGGGTGAAATCTTCACACTCCAAACCTAAATCTGAATCGGCGGAAAAGGTCCCTGAATATATGCAGGCGAAAGAAAAGCTTGCCACATATGCTTACACTCCCCCCATTCACAAAATCGTTTCCCCCAAGATGGCAACCGGAGCGGCAGCACACGGTGAGACTTTCAGCCACGAAGGATGACGTGGCAGCCCTGTTGACGGAAATAAAAAATATGGGCGCCAATATAGGTGGCAAAATCGACAAAATCACCCAACGCATGGATAGGATTGAGGACAGGCTAGAGGGTGTAGAGCCAGGCCTCGATCGACACCCTGGAAACGCAGTTAGGACACAGAATTACAGAACTCGAGGGGCGAGAAGAGGAACACAAGTTAAAAATGGACTATTTGGAAAATCGTGAAAGACTTGCGCTTCTTTGGAATTCTAGAGCAGGAAGGGGAGACCGAAGAGGGCTTAAAAACAATGATTCATGACATCATTAAGATCCTCGTAGCTGATGACGCGATTGATGAACCAAGAACAGAACAGATCCACAGGGCAGGAGGCCCACCGGGGGGACAGAGATCAGTCCTGGCTCGCTTCCACAGGTATCAGGACAAGGCAAAGATTCTTGAGAAAGCGAGACACCACCAGGCCCCAGGAGGGAGTACCGACGTGCCCGGAAAGCGAGACACTGAGGTGTGCTCACCCTTAACGGAGTTTAAATAACCATATATCAAGACCTGTCTGCCATGACACTAGACGTGGGAAAAGACATGATCGAAGCAGTTTTCTCAATTACTGCTGAGGAGAGGAAAACATCGATGCTGGTTGAGGGCATAAATCACAGGGACTGGTGGCATACTATGATGAATAATCCAAGGTCACAAACACATGGCTACCCCTGAAGTTAGCACACGGGGCCCCCTGAAAGTGGGAACGCTTAATGTTAAGGGGCTTAACTCACCCACCAAGAGGTTGCTAGTACTAAGGGAATTCCAGAGAGCCAGGATGGACATCCTATTCCTTCAAGAAACCAAGTATATGAAGGGGGAGGAGAGGCCTATTCTAGGGAAACGCCACGGCTTGGAGTTCTGGGGCTCTGGACCATTGCGCAAAAGGAGTGTGGGAATCCTCATTAGAAAGGGAATTGAATTTCAAGTCACAAAATCCTGGGGAGATGTAGAAGGGCAAGCTTGTTTGGTGGCGGGAACTATAGGGAGTGTGGAGGTAACGATAGCCACAATCTATTCCCCCAATGTAGGGCAACTCAGATTCCTCTCAAGGACCATCCCTAAAATAATGTTGAAGCTACGAGACATATTGTACTGGGCGGGGTCTTTAATCTATGGGCTGACCCCAGCTTGGATCGTAAAGCGGGTAACCCAACTGCCAACAACGAAACGAGAGGGGACCACAATGATTTTACAAGCATGATGCAAGTATACACGCTGGTTGATGTTTGGAGGGAAATGCACCCTGACGCAAGAGGATACACATTTTATTTTCCCCCACACAATACTTTTCCCCGAATAGATTATATCTACCTCTCACGGGAGTTGTACGACATCACATCACACTCTGAGATCACCCCAGTAACATGGTCTGATCATGACATGGTCACAGCTGCTATACAGTGGGAAAACTTACTGATCAGGGGTGGGAAATGGAGGTGCAATGAGACCCTGTGGAGAGACCTTGTCTTTAGAGAAGAACTCGAGACAGAGATTAGAGAATATTTCAAAGCTAACGACTCTGGGGAGATCTCCAAACGGGGTGTGTGGGAGGCGGCCAAAGCAACCTGGAGGGGGATCCTTATACGGGAGGGGGCACGAAAGAAAAGGGAAAGGACCCTCATTGAAAATAGGCTCCGGAATGAAATATGTCAAATGGATATGGCAACCAGGGAAGGGGACACCATAGACCTTGATAAGATCCAAGAAGCTCGAAAGAAACGGAAGGAGCTTCGCCACCTAGAAAAGGGTCAGATAACACGAAAATTGCATTTATTGAAACAAAAGTTCTACGAAAAGGGGGATGAAGGGTAAAGGAAATAACACATAACACTCCTGACCAAGGGCAAGTCCAACCATCTATCCCTGAACTGTTCGCAAACTTTTATGAATCCCTATACTCCTCTGAAGCAGACCCAAACTCGCAAGAGATAGATAACTATCTCGCTGACACTGATCTCCCCAAAATAGGTGAGGTAGACTCGGCTCACCTTGAGTCCCCCATAACGGAAGAGGAAGTAAACCAGGCGATCAAAAGGCTGACATTGGGAAAATCCCCGGGGGAGGATGGATATACAGCCGGCTTCTATAAGACCTTCAGTGCCCTCCTAGCCCCATTTCTGACAGAACTATTCAATGAGGTCCTAGATACGGGAACCGCTCCCAACTCCTTCGTCCGAGCACTCATATCGGTCATCCCCAAGGAAGGTTGGGATCCCAAATGTTGCGGGTCATATCGCCCTATATCCCTGCTGAATCTTGATGCCAATATGTACACAAGGGTATTGGCTGCCAGGTTAGAGACTCACATGCCCCACCTTATTCACCCCGAACAGGTCAGATTTATAATTGGGCGACAAGGGGCAGACACCATGCGGAAAACTCTTCACCTGGTTGCAGCCTCCCAAACCATGATCGATGAGCCCGCCTTGCTTTCCATTGACGCTAAGAAAGCATTCGATAGAGTGGAATGGGAATTCCTTGCCGCAGTCCTCCACGCCGTAGGTATAGGGCCAAAATTTAGAAAAGGGATAAAAGCAGTGTACACAGCACCAAAAGCTGCAGTGTCAGTCAAACATTCTTGTGGATCTTCCTGTGAGTTTATAGTGAATTTCACCATTCCAGCACAGTAGTCCAATTGTTGTCTTATTCCATAAACACTATACGGGTTGTCAGGATTATTTGTTGCGTTTCTATGAAGTACTAAAATTTGCAAACACAATTGGTCTGTACTGTGTAAGTAAATGTTGTCAACAATTGGTGGTAATTGAAATAGAATATTCGTTGCTACATTTGCGAAGCAACTTACACCAATTACATTTGAAAGTTTAAATGGACCAGGTAGTTCTGTATCTGAGTGCTTTATTTTTTGAATTTGTCTTCCTTTTTTGAAGAAGTACCTGGTTTAATTTCCCTAATCGTTTCTTTTTTGTTTGTGATACTTGATGAAGTATTAATTTTTTTTTATTCTCTTTGGAGGATTTGCAGTTACATCCTGTTGCATTTCTGTTTGATTTAGATTTCTTTTAGAACATTTTACTTTTTGTGGAACAGGATATGTTTTTAGATGGAGGGTGTATAGTGAACGAAGTCTATTGTATTCTAAAATGCAAGGAATATCAGCGTTTACTTTACTTGCATCAAAGTTGATTAAAAATAGACCGTCAAGTGTACGTAACCGTGATGGTGCTACGTAGCTCATGCCTTCTTTAAAGACTGTGTGACCAATGTCTATCAATGCTTTGTCTAGGGTAAGACCTTGTGATTTATGAATAGTGAATGCGTATGCAAGAGTTAGAGAAAATTGTTCTCTGCGTACATAGAGAAGAAGGCTCTTCAAAGCTGTTGAGCTGTTGAGCGTCCTATCCTTTTCACTTCTGGAAGTTTGTCAAAGAGAATATTGACAAACTGAATGTTGTTGTCACGTGGGTATGTTTGAAAGCCAATAATTGTACCCAGTTCTCCATTAACTAGTCCTTGATCCACGTCAAGGTTACGTTTAAGCATTACTCTGCAATTTAAGGATAATTTTAATATTTTTAACAATCGAGCTATGTTGGAGATTGAATTTTCTAAACTATTTAGTCTTGTTGTGGCTTGTTCACACATGGGTAGTGTCATACCATGTATGTTTAGTTTGTCTGTGGCGCTAATTTCAATTATTGGTTGCATTTCTTTTTTTAACATTGTTTCATTGAATTTGAAACAGCTTGCCAAGAGTTGGCATTAAGGCCATACAATTGACATGTGTGTGAGCTAATTGTTACATAACATCCGTAGCACATGCATTATTGCCATGAAGTGCATGAATGTGCCGGGTTTTCAATATTGCTGGTGCTACTTGAGATAATATACCAACTCTAATACTTTTTAAGATGTTGGCATAAGTGAGATCTGCAGATTGCTGCATGTTTTCTGTTAATTCTCTGTATTGGAAATGTTTTCAAAGGTTGACATTTCCTATGAAGCAAACAGTTTTACAGCAAAGTTTGTGTCCTAAGGTTTTAAAAATAGGCTCACCTTTCACTTGTGTCAATTGAAGAAGAACTCAGAAAACAATAATGTGTTTCCTCCAAAGAGCTCTTCGTATTTTGTTTTAAGTACTTCTTGTAATCTGAGGTGAATCAAAGCCAACATTAGGTTGGCGACCATGCTCACTTCATCTATTAGTAGCATTTTCATTTGTTTTAATACTCTGCGTACTTCCATTGCAGCTTCTGCAGAAAGGTTGTAATAGTCTAATTTGTTTTGGTGTTCTACTGGCAGGAGTAGTAATCGGTGTAAAGTGACACCACCTATTTTGTAGGTAGCTAAAACTGTGGGGGCAGTGACAACATCTGACAGTTTGTTGTTTGTCAATTGTTGAAGGAATTTACTGATGATTTTGATTAAGAATGTTTTGCCAGAACCAGCTTCACCACTGACGTACAGTAGTATAGGTTTGTAATTTTGGCAGGTGCATTCTTTGTTTTCATGCTGTACACCATGTGCAATTTCTTTTGTTACTTCTTGAAAAATGCTACGTTGCTCATTGTTTAGTTTTGATTGTAGTATATTTAAGTCTTCTTTATCTTCATACTGACACATGGTGTTTTCTACTTCCGTCATAGCTAATTTTCCCTCATTTATTATTAGTGGCTCTCCCAGTGGTTCTTGGCTTCCTGTTACAGAAGGTTGACTACTGTCAGGAGTGTCCTTATCTAGTTGGGTCTGGAGTTCTTCTTCGTGTTGCTGTTCATTGTGCAACATTGTTTTGTACTGTGTAAAGTTTACATCGGTTATAGTGCTTTCATTTGCTTTGAAAGCGTCTTCATAGGAGTCATAGTTATTTAGTATTTCTTCTTCTTTTCTCCATGGTTTAAAGAGTTGTAGCAGGGACATATAATATAGTTATTTATGTTGAGGAGTCTTTAATGACAATTTGATATGATTAATTAAATTTGGTTTGGTGAGTTTTACTAAGCTGCCTTCACAATTTGACACTCTGTATCTACCTTTTTTTCATTGGGTTTTATATTATTTTTGTATGTCAAGTTTTGGGCTATGTGGTATAGACACATGGTTTCCAAAGTTTTACTTCTGTTTGGGTACTATGTGTCCAGCAAATTGTTTTTTAAAATGTCTTGGCTGTTGGGATCATGTTTGGCTATTGTTTCTATATCGTCGTATGATTTCAGAACTCTTTTTCTAGATTTAGCAGGACCAAGACTTAGCCATACTATATTTTCCAATTTTCCATACAAAGCTGTACCGGTTAAATGATCTGCTGCTTCATAGGATCCACATTCTCTATGGGAGAGCATTTTTATGCCCAAGCTGTATAATTTCTGAGACAGTGTTTTGTCTGATGACAGGTAATTCCAGAGGTCTTGGAGATCTGTTTTTTCAGCTTTGGTTAATTATGCTTTTACATATCATGCAACTGCAGTGGAATTGTCTGCAATGTACTGCACATCTATGTTTGCATTCCATAAGTGGGCAGTGATTGCATTGTAATCATTGATATATGTTTCTTCTTCTGTTCTTTTTATGTAATATGCATTTTTAGGTGATTTACCTTTAACACTATGTCTAACTGAAGACATGAAGTTGTTTACTTGACCTGTTTTTGTAACTGGTCTAGGCAAACCAAAGCGGCATTTGGTGTAGTATTTCCCTTTGTTTTTGTATTTGCGACGACAATATTTGAAACATTTGTGTCTTTGAAATTGTAAAATTTGTGCATGAAGATAACTATTTGTTGCATCCGATGGAATTTCACAAGTGACATATTTTTTGATAAACGATAACACAGTGGCATCATTGGACCAAATTTAGGAGCATCTTTAATCCATAAAAGCATGTGGATATGTGGTGCTCCTCTGGCTTGGTATTCTTTTCTCCAAAAGAAGTGTTGCACTTCTCCGAGGGGAGGAACAGTTTTATTACAAATAAAGAGTAGCATAGAAATGAAGCGATGGTGAAAATATCTTGAAACATTAACATGATCTAGAGAACAAAGTTCTCCAGGTGTTAGTATATCTATGTTTGTTTTGTATTTGTTTGATATGCGTAGGAAATCATGTAAATCTTCCCATGCAAATTCTGCACAACTTAATGTAACAAACCAAGTGGGTGGGCCAAGGTTTCTTATCATACAACGTACATCTCCATGACGTCGGAACCAGTACTCCTTAGTACCATGCATGTTTGCTAATAGATTCGTAATACTTGATTGTAAAACCTCATCTTTTTGCTGCACTTTTTGTAATAATTGTGTAGCTGACATATTTTGAAAGTGGGCTCCTGATTTTAATGTGTGTGCAACTCCGTAACATAGAGTTGCAAGTTCACTTTCAAAGAGTAGGTGGAATATGTATTCCACATTTTGTCTAAATCTGGGATCTTCAGATTACATCGGTAACAAGCGGTATTCTGATGCTGTTATTTGAATAGGTCTATCATCGTACCTTCCTCCTTTGCCAATAGGAAATAGTAGAGGAAAAGCATGTGCTTCTATACTTTTTTTCCATATGCTGATTGGTGATCCTTTTGTTTGTCGCATTTGGTACGTTTCTAGTGCATCTTCTACGGTGTCATTAGAGTGCAATGGATGAATTGTATAATGGTCTAAAGTATTGGATACTGTAGCAGGTTCTAGAAGCTCATATTGACCAGCTTCTGGTGACTCTTGAATTATTTCAGTGGTTTCTTTCAAGTTTTCTTCAATATTATTTTCTTTGTAGTATTCATTATTGTCTTTTAGATATTGCAAGGCTTGTCTAACTTTATGTAAATCTACCAGTTGTTGCCAAATATGTTTGTCTTTTGTAGGTATACCATTTACTAAGATAATTAAAGATTGTTCCATTGGACGTTGCACTCCCAGAGTGTGCACATTTTGTTTTAGATCTAATGGTAAATACACTACTTTTCCACAAATACCTTTCACTAATTCAGAGGGAGGTAATTTTTTTTTATTTTTTTTTTAATTGGTTTTTTGCAAACCTTTAAAAAAAAATACAGATTTACAGATCTTTCAAGAAAAACAACAACCCACATCTCTTAGAGTCTTAAAACATATGTTTGGTCACCGCACACATCAACAAGACCAGACCTCAAACCATCTTGCCCATCTGATCAGCCAACGTAGCATGTAGATGCTCTTTTACCGCCTGAAGAAAGGAAACCAAAGCATACAGCACAGGTCTATTAGACCCGTCAAACAGGGCTTTCCACCAATCGTCTCGAGTTAGGAATTGGTAGTTCTTTGTGACTGTGCCGAAGATGCTGTTTCTTTCATGCTCTAAACCGGGGCATGACATTGACAGATGTTTGAGCGTTTCGTTCGAGGTGTTACAAAAGCGACACATAAGGTCTGAATCAGATGAATGGGACCAATAGCAGAGCCGTTCCTTGGTTGGCAGAACATTAAGCCTGAGCTGCAAGTATAAGGATCGCATCCACTGATCCGGGAAGGAAGGCAAGTATGCCGGCACGCAGCCATAGGCTCTCGCCTCTCCAGTAACTTCTTGCATAGACCTAGATGTTGCTCTTTGGTTACAGGTGTTAATCCAGTCATTTCTCCAGAGCTTCAATTTAGCAGCATCAGGGTTTTCGAGCAGCATTTGTGTTGTGATGTCATATGAGGTGAGAACCTCATGACATAGCTCATTCCATTAATATAGGATTGTGGGAGCTTTCTCGGTCTCTGGATCATGAAGTATTGCAATTTGAGTCGTCGAATTCGTTAGTTTTAGTTTCCTGAAAAGATTTAGGAGATTCCAGGCATCCCTCGCTTGTATAGAGATGTATCCAAGCTCATATCTAACGCAGACCGTAGAAGTACCTTTGGGAAGGTGTAGAACTTTAGACCAGAAAATATTTTCGAGCGAGTTCCACACTTCATTCCCGCAGCCGAAAGCATTTTCACCGGCGTAGATCAGTGAGGGAACCACCTTCTGCTGGAAGAAGTTTAGCGTTGGTTTTAGGGAATATTTTCCACATTTTTTGTTAACTAGAGACGCTTGACATGCCAGTTGTCGGCATTTTCTCTTTACTGTTTCAGCCTATGGTGCGTCGTTTCTACTTGCACTTATTCGCATTCCTAAGTAGCAGGTGTTTAGCACACGCCCAATGGGTTCTTTGTCCAGATACCATTTAAATTTCTGCCGGTTTGTTTTCGAGCCTTGCAGCTTTTCAAAGACGATGATTTCGCATTTCCCCCTGTTGATGTTCGAGCCGTTCTCTGTTAGATATGTTTCCACGGCGATTAGTTTACGTTGTAGACCTATAGGTGTTGAGTCTAACAGAATGATGTCATCCGCGTAAACTAGATAATCAACATGAGAACAATGGATTTTGGGTGGAAACATGCGTAAACCATCGAAGGCGTCTTTGATGTCTGATATAAACAGGTTGAATATACTTGCTGCTAGAGGGCAGCCTTGTTTTACGCCCCTAGAGGTGATAATGGGAGCTGATAAGTTGCCCTTTTGGTCCAGACGAACTCTGATTGAGGTGTCTGTGTGAAGTTCTCGGATGGCATCCAACAGGCTAGACCGACAGTTCCATTTGGCCATTTTTCCCCATAGTAGCTCTCTGTTTATACTATCAAACGCCTGGGATAAATCTACCAGCGCAAGATAAATCTTAGAGTTTGATCGGAGTGCTTCCATCTTCAGTAGATTTAACAAAAGGAGATTAAAATAGCAGCCCACACCCTTAACAAAACCTGTCTGCCTTGGATCTACCCGATGGCTATTTGTAGACCACTCCAGAAGTTTTTGTTGGAGAAGGGTGGCGTACACCTTTCCCAGCACATCAAGGAGTGCGATTGGTCTGTAGTTCTTAGGGTTTCTGCGATCTCCTTTTTTAAATATTGGAATAATCACCGCGGATTTCCATGAGATGGGGGTCTTACAGCACTCAATGATCCTGTTAAACAGCAAAACACAGAAGGCGGCCCATTTTTCTGGCTGGTGCTTGATCGTAAAGTTCGTTAGCCCGTCTGGGCCTGGTGCTCTGGAGTCGTGCACGTTTTTAATGACTCTCAGGATGCCCTCATATTCAAATGCGAGATCCCAGTGTGATAGGTTTGAGGGTTCATAATCATAAGTGTGGTTACCCTTATGAAAGAGATCAGCATAAAAGGCTATCCACTCGGACTCAAGCACCAGGTTGGCCTGAAGGGCATGTTGTGGAGCAAGATTGTCATTTATAAGTCTCCAATAATCAGCTGAGTTAGAGCTCTCCATTTTTGACAGCATAAGCTCTGCGTCGTTTTGCAGCATGATGGCCTTGTGAGACTTGAGCCAGTTCTTATAGCACTGTTTGCACTTCCGTGCTTGAAAGCTGACATCCATGGGAGGTTGTTTCCGTGTCGTTCTCAGCTGCCAGAGTAGAAGGCGTTTTCGTTGTTGCACCTCAAGATCGAATTTATGTTTAGGTGTGAATTGGGTATTTCTTAGTGTGTTCTTCCCTTCTTGATATTGCGTCAGAAGATGATCATACTCCAGGGATTCAGAGGACTGGAATCCCGTCAAGATGTGACTCACCTCACTGGAGTCAAGATTTAATCGAATCCGGCCGGTTCCTGTTCTAACTGAGTAAGCCCATCGATCCTGTGAAGGTAGGACGTTTGAAGCAAATTTAAGAACCACCATATCGTGGTCGCTGTGATGCATTTTTGTGACAGCGAAACTATTGGTTCTCATGTGGATCTTTCCAGATACGAGAATATACTCAAGTGTGGAACTTTGTTCCCCTCTTCTCCAGGTCGGAGCAGCCGGAATATCTCCCGGAGTTTGGCCATTTAGCATCGTCAGCTCACGTAGCTCCATTTCCAGGCACCACTGAGTTGTCAGTTGATGCTCCAGGTTGTTCAATCGCTTCTTGTGGCCAGGTAAATTTAAATGGCTAATACATTCAATGTTAAGATCGCCACAGATGATCAGGTCATGTTGCAGGCCGGTTTCCATGAGGTCATCAAGCGCCAATGTAACCTAATCTATGAAATATTTAGCATCGGTGGCCCCATGGTTCCAGTAGAGGTTAAGAATACAAAGATTTGAAGCCACGCCATCGGCTGCCCCTCCAATACCAACCTTTACCACTTGGATAAAGGGGTAGATATTGGCAGAACTCAATATTCAGAGCCCTGAGTCGATCTTTACTGCCACCAGGAGACCAGCCATAGGTCTACCCTTGTTCTGTTTAATTGCAGGGTTATGGGCGATTTCAAACCCCTCCAAAATTGGTCTTTCACACAGCCACGTCTCCTGTAGGCAAACAAGATCCAAATCAGCAGTCCAAGCAGTGCTAAACAAGTGGCTGAAACCCCTGGTGTTCCAGGATCCTAATGTGTAATTTTTACATGGAATAGGGGCCTGGCGTTAACATGACTGTTCGTTGTTTAGAGTTTCAGCAACCCAGGACCAGTCATTTCCATTTGCTGTTTGCGGCAAGCAATGCTCGATCGAATCTGCTTTGGAGGATGCTGGGTTCGCTCCTTGGATTGTTATCCTTATGCGATTATTGCTAGTTGCCTCAAACGGTATCTTCCAGTTGTTATGTGCAGGACATTGTGAATTTGCGAGGGAAGTTGGTTTGGCAAGTTCACTCGTCCTCGACATGTTTGCTTGGTTGTTTTTGCTATCGTCTGCCATATTATACACTTCTTTCATTCCACTAGTTGAAACACGAGACGGGGCTAGGGAAATGTCAAAACCCAACGACAATAGCACCGGGCCAGCTTGAAGAAGTGTGTCAACTATGAGTTTGGACTGCACGTGTAGAATGACTGCGTCGTTTTTGGTATCATTGAAGAATTCCATGATTTTTAGGTCTCCAGATTCAATTGCTCTAAGGCTTGGTACAAGATGGCATAGCCACAAAACGTTGTGAAAATTCATAATTAGATCGTCTGCAGAGTCGATACCTTCCAAGAGCACTTGATGGAGCACGGTTCATTTTTTTTAGATTGATTGACCTTATTGGAGTCGTTTAGCAGATTCTTTCTGGTAGTTGGTCTTGTTGGTGGACTCCCGTTTGACTTTGGCTGCAGGGACATAGTCGGCTGAGGGTCTCTTGTGTATTTGTTTGAGGAGTCCGACATGGCAGACCCAAACAGCGGCAGCTTTCCACGACAGTCCAGCGATGTCTGAGCGCTGGGCTCTTCAAATTGACAGGTCGATTTGTTGGATAAGGTTGACGTCTTGCAACGTTTTTCATCCAACGTCATGAACGTCTTCTTTTGCAATCCGAGCCATCTGATGAGGCTGTTGTAGGCTGGCTGACTTCGCACAATGTTACAACTCTGTTTGACAGCTGAGGTGGTGCTTAAGAGTGAGGCTTAGTTGGACATAAGGATTTTGCAACAGGAACAACATTGGTGTCCGGTTTTGGACAAGCTGGTGTCAGGGGAACAGAGTTGTTGTCGACAGACTCGGCCACTTTGGCAGGGCTGCAGTGCGAGGGGTTTCTTTCTTCTACCCCGCCCAGGTCTTCAGCCACTACATCATCATATACTGACATGTTCAGCAAGTCTTCAAGTATGTCACATGAGTTGGTTTTTGAACCAGTCGATTGGTCTAACTCAATAACAACCTCTTTAGTCTGGAGTTCTGACTCACCACTTGTTTCTTTCATAAAGGTTTTGTTGACAGTTATGTTGACTGTTTTTAGGTTTCTCAGGAATTTCCTAGAATCGTTGCCTCGTTTCGTTTTTTTCAGGGGCATGTTTTTTGATTTTTTGGGCCCGTTGCCTCTACAATTTTTTGCACTAGATCCAACTGTAGGAGCATTCTTCTCCTCACCAACCAAATCTGGGCATTGAATCTGGTCCGAGGAGGAAGCCGTTTGGGGATCTAAAAGAGCCAAGTTTCCTGCTGCTTGGCTTACCAAGAGAATATCATGGAAATGAATAGGGTTGCTTTTGGTTGAAGCGGCCAAATTTGGAGTTATTTCTGTATGCAAATGCAGTGGTCGCCGAAGGCAGATCACAAGAGGCCTCAGGCAAGCAACTTGAGGAACCAGGTACCAACATGTGTAGGTCACAAGAAACCCCGTTTCCTCTAACATCCAGGGCACCATTGCGAGGGCAATTTACTGGCTTTTGTTGAAAAAGGCTAAGCGCTTGTTTTGCCACTTCTGCCAATAATTTCCTGTCCAAGTTGGCATTTTTGTTACAGTCCATCAACGACCCCATCGCCAGCTCAGCCTTGTTATTGGTATTTAGCACTACGTCCATGTGGATCGTGTGCGTGTTATCAAGAGCCACAATCTTTGCGTTCATGCCGGAGACTACGGCTATCAGATCTTTTAGGCTTTCATTCAAGTGTTCATACATTTTGAGAAAGGGTGCCAACGACATAGTCGTTGAGGACATGATGATAGTCTGAAGATCTTTCATATTTGGGATTTGGTGTGCGTTGGCGTTGGTCTCTGTTGTGTGACCTGCTTGGCACTTTCTACCCAAAGGAAGGCGTCTGATTTTTGGAAAAGGGCGCTCCATTAGGGATGAGTCCGAGGATGAAGAGTCAGACGTAGATTCCAAACGCACGTCGTCGAATGAGAGTCCAGCCTCGTGCTGGTGTGAAACATTCAGTAAGCAGTTTTGCGGTTGAGTTGAGACCACCAAACCTGTTTTAGAGAGCTTCCTCTGTGAGCATTGAATGCTCTGTGATATACTCGGGTAAACTCTTCTTCTTTTCACCAGGTTATTTTTGTGTGGGCTCTGCGGTTGACCATGATTTGCCAGCGCATGTGAGTTCGTGTTGGCGAGGGGTTCAAACACGTCCTCCAATGGTTCCGAGGCTCCCGTCAATGTGTCCTTTGTGGTTGAATTAGTAAGTCTGCTTTTGTTTATCTGTTTAAGGTCTGTTAGCAGCTTGTTGACAACGTCCAGAGAGTTTCTACGATTAGTGACACATTTGTCTTCCGATTTCTTCGATGTTTCCCATACTACTCTTGTGGATAAGGGACAATTAAAGGTCTCTACGCAAGGATCAAGGCCAGGCTCCACAACGTCCCTGTGTGTGAAAGTAGCACTATAAGAGTCTGCAGCCTGAGACATGTTAAGGGATGTCACAGGCGAGGGTAACAGTTTGTCATACGCACTATAGAATCTTGGGCGAGGCGACCCACAGCTTGTTTCCTCATGTGGTATAGTGCGTATTGTGTCCAGCACACATGTGCTCGTGTTGGGGAGCTGGTCGTCAATAATTAAGCAAGTGGACACTGGCGTCAGATCGTTCGCAGGTCGCGGTTCACCCCG
This sequence comes from Ambystoma mexicanum, assembly GCF_040938575.1. Classification (NCBI taxonomy): domain Eukaryota; kingdom Metazoa; phylum Chordata; class Amphibia; order Caudata; family Ambystomatidae; genus Ambystoma; species Ambystoma mexicanum. The sequence goes on along the minus strand of NC_090935.1, from coordinate 834,638,297 downwards.
GTCACTTGATGAAATACGGTTAGGAGGCTTATTGGGCCCGAAACCTGTAGCCGTGTTTATGGTACTTTCGCGGGCTTCATTTTGGGTAGCGTTCTTATTTAGCAAAGAGGCAGATATAACCTCTTGAGTGGCGCAGTTTTCAGACAAGGATGTTTGAACAGGCAGGACGAGAGCAGTGTTTGCTGTAGTTCGTAGAGCAGATGCAGATGAGTCTACCACAAGCTCGTGACTTGAGCCCCCAGCCAAGACCCCCCTCGGCACAATACAGTCAAGCATTACTGGGCCTAGTGTAGGTGGTGTAGGCACACAAGCACTTACTTCAATGTTGTTCATTGGAGTCTGTTTCGATGCCAGCTGCGTCAGTCGTTCCACTTTCGGGACAGGACCACACTCGGCCGGGGCCGTAGCAGGCTCACATGACTCCTCGTGGGCCGCCCACCGGGGAGGCTTAGGAGATTCCGCCGAGAGCCAGGAACGTTCCGATTCAGGGCACGGTGAGTCCCGCGCCCGCTTCCTTTTGGCGCATGTCTTCATTGATATGCTCGCTGTCTTTCCTTTGGCAACAGTGGTGACAATGTTTACTCGCATTGTTGCAGCAGAGCACGGTGAGCTGAATTGTGAGGCAGAGGAGTCCAAAGAGGAGTCCGGGATTCCAATGACTCCTCAGACTCTGCCAGACCCCATGCTTGCTCCGCGGGGAGAAACAGATTTCAAATAAATGAACAAACAGGGGATACCTCCACAGTCTCCCTTTCACTGGTCACGCCATCAGCGCCAAACAGCCACACAACAGCCGTCGCCCTCTACTCCTACCGGGCTCAACTCTGCGAGGGTGAAAGCGGATGCGTTTTCAGTGCGCTTCCGGTCACGTGACTCCTCACGTGAGCACCAACAAGGCTCCGCTCCCTCCTGGGAACGGAGCAACGAGCTGCGAGTGTTCAATGCAGCTGGAGGTGAGGAGATTCGCTGTGCAGCTTCCAATGTGCGAGTCTCAGGTGAGCAAAATCCTCTGCACAAGCAACGAGGTAATTTTGCTGTTTTTGGTTGAAGGAGTATTATTGCTTGAAAGGGGTGCACTGTTTGAATTATGATGCTCTCATATAAATTGAGTTGTTGTAGGGATTTTGGTAGTGGAAATAATTCCAAATTATTTGTGATAGCACATGAAGGAGTTTGGTTGTTGTCAGGTTTTGTAGTGCAGTAACTGCAAAGTATTAAGGAGTCAGTTATTTCGTATTTGTTTTCCGCTATAAGGTAGAGAGCTAATTCGAACCATTTAGAATCTTCATTGTCTTCTATTTTGTATGTTAGGTCTACAGTTTTTGTGTTAGTTTTATAAAAGGTTCTGCGGCAACATACACACACATGGTTTGGTACTTCAGCAGATGTACTTTTAAATTTCAGTATTTCTTTTTTGTATGTGTGTAGTAGAAGGTTGCCATGCATAGAATTGTTTCTAATTTGTTTTAAAGCTATTTCATTCTGTAAGTGGCTTTCACTTCCAAAATATTATTTCTGGATATAGTCGATTTCTTCAAGTAGGTCTTTTGCTGTACCATGTAGAAGAATGTTATGTAAATTGGCTAGTGCTAAAGCAGGACTTTTAGCATAGTACAGTTTATAGCCTAAATTTCTTATAGTTGAATGATGTGTTGATATCATTTTGATATGATGGAAGGTGGTTTTGCAAGTAGGTCCTGAAATCCAGGCCAATCAATGTCCTTGTAGTCATGTGTACTTGCACACTGGACAGGTATCCATATTTTGCAGTAGTTTAATTTAGATTTTGTCTTTGCCTTTCACATACTGATTGAGGAATTGGTGTAAAGACTTGAAAAATTTTCGTGCATGGCCATTTGTATACTAGACGTTCTGATTCAGTTGAATGGAGAGGTAATCCTAAGTTTTCTGGGGATATTTTTGTAAGCAGTATTTCTTGTTCCATTATGGTATTATTAACTTTTTCATAACCTCGTCCACTGCTGTGTATGGCAATTGTTTTGTTTGCTTTTTTTGTATGCTTCTTCATTAAAATATGGTTCTGTGCTTGTAGTGTGACTCCAGTCACCTCCACAGATATTTAAGAAGTTATTTCTGTTGACATTTCGTTTATTGAGAAGTCTTTTTTGTAATTTAGTCATTTTTTTGTTAGTGGTTTCATTTTGTTTGACACTAAAATAAATAACTTTCTTTTGAAAGGATTGCACTGTCTATCAACGCTTCTAAGATTAATTTCCTACGGTAGGTTTTAAGGGTTGTGCCTGATTTCTCTCCTGTTTTTATAAAATTTTGAAGGACTCTGTGGCGGAGCATTTTTGCTAAAATACTTTTTTTGGTATGCTTACTTGGCACTATATCAAGATTTATAGGAGCAGTGGTAGCTGAATTCTTGTAAATTGTTTTCTGTTTCGTTTTACATTTTTATAGAGGAGGCAAAGTTTCTGTAGTTGAAGCTTGTTTTGTTTTGCTAAATGACTGTATTAGCTGTTTTGTTTGAACTTTTTGTACAAATTCTGCTAGAGATGGATGCTTATTTTGGAAATTTCTATTTTCATTTGCTCTACTTCTGCCTTGCTTTCTACGGACTTGATTTTTGGTAGGTATTCTTTAGGGTCTGTTGAAAAAAATAAAGAAGGTATGGTTTGGGGTGTTCTGCAATGTACGTGTGCTGTGTGCATGAGTGTCTGAGTATGATGATAAAGATGTACGTGATGGTGTGTGATTGTGCATTGGGCAACTACAACAAGTTGGGATGGGTATTCTTGAATTTATGTGCTACTAAACTAGGGTTCAGATGACAGTAGAAAGTAAGCTGGTGGTGTGGAGAAGTACACATAGTAAATCCAATAGTATACAATTAAAACAGTTGTTTGTTCTATAATATCAAAATTCTAGGGGCTGAGTTGGGTCATTTATGCGCCAAAAAATGGGAATTTGTGCGCCATTCTGCCTGTAAATCCCTGTTTAACAAATGGGGATTTGTGGATAGAATTGTGCACAAGCTCTATTTTTAGGCACAGAAATAGCATGAATTAACCTTACAGTGTGTTTGAGTAATAGTACAAATATTATGGTGGTAATTAACTTACTTTTTTTCTGGAATGAGCAGGTTTCTTCTTAGTTGTTGTTTGTACTTCAAATGCTGCTGCTTCTTTTCAGGAGAGTGGTCTTCACTGCAATTGTAAAGGAAACAAATTAGTAATTTTGTTTGTATATAGCACTGATTTTAATTTAGGCATTGATTTTTATGTTTTTGTACAAGTATTGTTGTTTGATATTAGTGTGTGCATGTTATTTTGTTTGAGTATGGTAACTCTTTACATTGTACTTTGAATATGTTAGTTCAACATGCTTTGCAAATGTGTGTGTAAAAAGAAATTAAATAGCAAATAGGTTTGGACGTGACAATTGATTATAGGAGATGGGAAAAATGGCAGTAAGTTTTACTTTTATAGGTTTTACAAGCTAAAAGTCAGTTAATTTGTTTGTGTGAATCTATAAGAATTGTACATGTACTATACAGAAAATATGCATACCTGAAGTTTGTGTTCATGCATATGGATATGCATGCAGCTGCAAGTAGACATCTTGGAGACTTGTACAGTATTTCTTGTAGAAGGTGCTTTCCAATGATATGACACTTGTATTAAGAGAGAATAACAGTACATTTGAAGTGCTGATCTATGATGATGCAGTTAGATGTAGAGGTCTTGGATGTGATTGGTAGATGGTCGAGTGACTGCTTAGCTATATCCAATGAGGGAATGGCACAGAAAGTGAAATGGAAATGGTAGAAGGACTGTCCATGTTACGATATGTCCGCTGACATGGCGGTAGTCTGCGGACATCGTGTGTTACATCTGGGGATTTTGGGGTGGAGAGGCATGCAAATGAAAATGAACAGAGGAAGGGAATGGTCAGTAAAGTTTAGTGGGTGTGTTCTGCCAGGAGATAGTTTCTCAGATACTGTTTTTGCTGAGAGAAGAACAGATAGCTATGGCTGTGTGTTTCAGAAAACCGATTGTTTGGATTTTGGGAAACTCGTAGATACATTGGTTGAAGGTGCATGCAGAAAGCTGTGAAGTAGCTGTAGATCTTGGATTCCATTATGTGGAAGTGCACTGGCATGGAGTACGTGGAATGAAGTGGTTGGACTTGCTACCTCTCTGTGCTACTTTGGAGACAGAGCAACATCAAGACATAATTGTAATTCATTGTGGAGGGAACAGTTTAGGACATGTGTCTGGAATTTCTATGGAATTTGCAATGAAAGAAGGACTTAGGAAGGTCATGGACATGTTTCCAAATTCTCAAGTAATTTTTTCACGGATTACGCAGAGACAAATGTGGCTGCGTTCTTCTTCATTTGGTCCACAAATGGAGAAAGCAAGGCACAGTGTCAATAAGGCTATTTGTGCTTTTCTAAGAGATGTTGGCATGTCCTCTTTTCACAATGAAAATATTATGTTTCGTAGCACATACATTTTTCGCAGAGATAGAGTCCATCTTACTTATGCTGGCAATCAGATTTTTCTGAGAAATGTACAAAATGCATTGCAACCTTTTTTGGAATTACAGCATCCATTTTGTAGTGGGCGTTCAGCATTTCACATTTTTCAAACACAAACAAACACCACCAAAAGGCTCTTTTCAGAGCCACCACTTCCTCCCAGACAAAACTGCAATGGTTATAATAGGGCAGCACCCCAAAATTTTGATGTTCGCGGACTGTCCGCAGACTTCTAAAAAATACAGAAGGCCCTGCTTCATTTATTTTCACTTCTATTTTTAAACTGTGAAAGCAGCTCTGAACAGAGCCTTTTTTTATTTTGATTTTTGTTGTTTTATATATTTTTTGGTTTTTTATACACAACACACTAGGAAAGGAGGGAAAAGGAGGGAAAGGGGGAGACACCAACCACAGGGATAAGAAAGGGTGGGTGGAGAGATGAAGATGTAGAGTGGGCCTTACTTATGTAGTGAGCAGGTCTTCTCATGCTCTGAGACCAGAGTCGCAAAAGCACTTCGAAGTCTGTCCTCCCTGCAGATTACTGCATCACAGTACATACACACAACTGTGACCCTCGAAAGGTAAGGGTCATCAGCATTGTGAATGGCCTGTGAGGCAGCTTGAGGAATACGCTGTCCCACAGGAGTGTTCCTTGTGGTGACAGGATTGGAAACAAAGGATGTAGTAGAGGAAATCAACCTACTACGCACTTCGCAAGGTACTACCTTGCGAATGGACCCGAGTGGAACGACCTTAGGTGTCGCTTCATAGTATTCGTACCAAAGCTGTACGAACCAGGCCTACCGCGACTGAGCACCATTTTGTACTCTTTGCAGGTGACTTGGTTCGCACCGGCCTTCGGTCCGTTACCATGAATGGTAGATAACCGCCACACCAAAGACTCACGGCGAGTGCTGGTAGTAGGGACTTCCACTACCTCATTCTCGTCATCCTCTTCATCCTCCTCTGCATCCTCACTCCTGTTCCCCTCTTCAGGCCCTTGGGGAGGTGGTGGTGGTGGAGGGGATGGGGGTGGTGCTGAGGCAGATGTAGCACCAGGTGGCAGTACTACAGCCATGGATGCCATCGGGTTTCAGAGGAAAATTTGGAAAGTTGGCAGCAAAATGCACTGTGTTCTGTAAGATAGCCAGAAACACAATGAGAATGAGCTCTAGGGTGTGCGTTTTATAGGGGTGCTTGTGCGCGGTTCGCAGACACACGCGCTGTCCGCGGCAGATCGAACACCAAAAAAAGGTCCAAAAAGTCTGGAAAAGTAAGTAGAAACTCAGGATTACTGTCTGGGACTTGTGCTATGGTGATTTATTATTGAAAAATATTGTGGATTGCCTGAAAAGGTAGTTTCAAAATGTTCGGGGACACAAACATTGTCCACAGTCAGAACAGACGCTCAGCATGGGCGCGGTCACATGATAGCTTCGCGACACCAAATGCATGGGAACTGTTTTGCGCATGTGCGTTGGTGTTCTACGGACACTGTTTGTGTCCTAAAACAAATTAAAAGTGCGACACAAGCAAAACGAACAGTTACGAACAGGCGTTCTTAGAACAGTTTCAATCCACTGGCGAACAATACGGACAGGCATAGCGTCGTTGGGACACCCCCATTTTGTTTATTTACGAACATCTCAGGACACAGCGTGTGTTCTTAGAATAGTTTCAACTCGCTTGCGAACAATACGGACAGCGTCCTCAGGACACCCCCATTTTGATTATTTACGAACATTTCAGGATATTACTTGTGTTCTTAGAACAGTTTCAATTCTCCTGCAAACAATACGGACAGCGTCTTCAGGACACCCCCATTTTGTTTATGTACGAACATTTCAGGATATTGCCTATGTTCTTAGTACAGTTTCAACTCGCCTGCAAATACGGACAGCGTCTTCAGGACACCCCCATTTTATTTATTCACGAACATTCCGGAACACTTGATGTGTTCTTAGAACAGTTTCAATCTGCCGACCAACAGCACGGACAGGTCTAACGTCCTCAGGACACCTCCATTTTGTTTATTTACGAACTTTTCAGGACACTGCATGTGTTACTTTGATTACGGACATCTCGGACACTGAATGTGTTCTAAGAACAGATTGGACTTGTTTGCGAACATGACAAACAGGCATAATGCTCTTATAACATCTCCATTTTGGTTAATTGCGGATATCCCGGACATCTCGTGTGTTCTTAGAACAGTTTCAACTTGCTAACGAACAGTATGGACAGGTATAGTGTTCTTAGGATACCTCCATTTTCGTTTCTTCACGGACATTCCAGACATACGTGCTGTCCGCGGACATCTGAACTGCTTTAAAAAAAATTAAATGAATTAGGACACAATATAATAATTTAACTTTATTATATATGGATGTTAAATTTATGACAGAGAAGGTGAAGCAGAAACTAAGACAAACACAGGGGAATTGGGGGTTTCAATAGGATTCATATGATGTGAAGAAGGGATGGAAGTCTCATCAAAACGTTTTGGTTCATGCAGAGGGTTTGGGGATAATTGACTGGGATATGGTGAGGGGGGACAGGTACATATGGGACAATGGTATGTAGCTTTTTGTTTCAAGTGATCCTCCACAAAGTTTTTTAAATTGTTGAAATTTGCCATGAGTAGGTCCATTTTTTATTCCATGTGCTGGAGAGTCTTATCCAATATTTCTTTTTGTTTACTATTTTCAATGTTTGTATGGTCTGTACAAAATGTATATGTTAAATGTATAAAAATAATATGTATTAATTGGTTTATATAGTAAAGTGTGTACCATTATGTTCACTATCTTCAGACATTTCCTCACGTGGGACTAGATATTTCTGTGAGAAAAAAAAAACACTTTTTTTGTATCTAATACAGAAAGTTTAGATATATATGAGTAAAATGCAATATATTTACTAGCTTCTGGTTTGGTGTGTTCTTACTGGTCTGTAGATCTGCTGTTGCTCTTAGTTGTGGAGTTTCTGTGAGGTAATCATGTTGGAAGCCTATCTTTCTTTTTTTGGTATATTCCATTTTAGAACATATTGTATTTAAATGAATGGTTAATGTGTTATATATATGGGTTACACTTCTTATTTATTACTACATATGATGTGTATGTGTGCTTTGTGAATTTGTACAATGTTCATATGTTATGATATAACAATTAAACATACCCCCCAGACTTTTTGGGTAGTGTTGTTGTTGTCCGCATATGTCCGCGGACATTAGAAGAGTTCGCGGACATCAAATTAAGTAGAGGGGGTTCAGTATGTTCCATGTTACATGTACATAAAATCAGAGGTATTATTGTTAAATTGCGCTACTAAAAACCTATGAAATTCAGTGAAAAAACGTTGTTAAAGGGACGTTATGGTTAAGTTGCGCTACTAAAAACCTATGATATCCAGTGAAAAAACGTTGTTAAAGGGACGTTATGGTTAAGTTGCGCTACTAAAAACCTATGATATTCAGTAAAAAAATGTTGTTAAAGGGACGTTATGGTTCCAAGTAAAACCGAAAACCCCCTAAAATTTGCCAGTTATGGTAAGCTAAGCAACCATAACTCGTGCAACCACGGTGCACTGCTAAGACTAACACCCAGGACTTCAAAGATGACATCACAAATGTTATTGATGACATCACTGATAACATCACATGTGCATTTACATTTCATGAAAAGTCTATACATGGGATTCTTATTGCAATGTTAAAAGTAGTGTCAAGGATCATTGGAATAAATATCATGAGGTACGTAGTGCATTAAGTAATAAATTAATCCAAACAGTATTGTATTATGATTTTGTTTACAATATACTAAGGTACACATGTCGTAACATAGGCATAGTTTGCAGGAGACATGATGGAGATGCAATACTAATAATCTTGCGATGTTAAATACTAAAATTATAAATGCCTTCTTATTAGAGTTTTGCATACTGTAAAATATATAATAAGTATATAATAAGTACCTAATGAAAATCACTAACTAAATTATTGCATTACTGCAAACAACACAAACAGACAACTACACATACAAATATGAGCATATACAGGTAAAGTGAAGTAATTTAACTGATTATCTTCATGTACAAAAATGATTGCTCTGCTTCAAACTTAGTATTTCCCTATGTATAACTATCACATATTGTGACTAGGCCCTAAGGTAAGTAGTGTACGTGCAATGTGTACAAATATAACCATATCCAGGGAAAGTACAATAATAAAAAAAACAACAGAACTATAAGACACTGTTGATAACCTTACTAATCATCTTCATACATAGAAAGTATTGCTTTCTTCTAAGTCTGTGTTTTCCCCTTTGTATATGTTTCATATGCTTTGAGTGGACCCTAAGTGAATTACTGTAAGAACATATTTGAAGTACAAGTGTACAAATATAGGACTTTTTGAATTTTTAGTTCTTAAGTGTTACTGGACTAGATATATCAGTAAAGGAAAAAAGAGTGAGCCAGACATGTGATGGCATCAGTGATCTCATCAATAACATTTGTGATGTCATCTTTGATGTCCTGGGTGTTAGTCTTAGCCGTGCACCGTGGTGTCGCGAGTCATGGTTGGTTAGCTTACCATAACTGGCGAATTTCAGGGGTTTTTCGGTTTTACTTGGAACCATAACGTCCCTTTAACAAAGATCTTTCACTGAATTTCATAGGTTTTTAGTAGCGCAACTTAACCATAACGTCCTTTTAACAAAGTTTTTTTACTGAATATATATATATATATATATATATATATATATATATATATATATATATATATAGGGTTCCTGCAATTTACCCTGTAATAAGCTTTGCAATAACCATAGTGTGTGTTTTAATCACTCTAGAAAATGCCATGCAGTGTAGCATTCATCACCTGCTCACATTAAGCAGCAAACAATTGCAATGCTCTGCATTTCAAAATGCTTCCTTTTTACAAGCATTTTCACAAAAGTAAATAAAATGAATATGTGCATGTACATCAGCACTGTGTCACTTCTCCATAAAATAAGAGAGCACCAGATACAATAGACCTGTACACCATTTTGAAATGTCACTTAGTGTCTCACACTTTAATATCTTTGCAGCACATGCATACATCCCAGCATCACCCATTCCAATGTATAGGTGCTTCTTATGTCTTTCTTTTTTCCTTTGCATTTTGTCAGTTCCATTTGTCTTCACCCATTATTTTATTTATTTTGTATTTATTTATGACATGTGTTATGGGCCAAAACCCAGAGGTATCACAGCGTAGGATACTTAGGAGTTTAGTTGGTTACAGAGAATGTTACAACAGCAGTTATTCAGCCGTTACAATTGCAATGAACTTAGTTGCTTACAGATTAAGTTGCATCATCAGTTACATTTTCAGGTAGGTACATTTATCCATTTGTGATGGAATATTGGATAGGGGAGAGGGATTGTAAGTATGGCCACACTATGCAACGGGTAGGGAGTGGTACGACGGTAGATGGTGGGCATAGGTACAAAACAGTTAAAGCATCAAACATGGGCTAGGAGGAGGGGCAGGAAGGGTGGTGGTGTGATTGGTTAGTTGTATTTGTCAAACAGCCAGGTCTTAATCAGCCTGGTGTGAGGGTTTGTTCCTGATGTATTTTGGTGGGGAGTCCCAGAGTGTGGGGTCAGCTACAGGAAAGTTGGCACCACCTGCTCTTGTACTCTTGTATCTGGGAATATTCAGATGTATGCTGGATCTGGATCTTAACGTTCTAATCGTGAGATACACGGTTACTTAGGTAGGCGGGAGCCAAACTGGAGATGCATTTATGTGCAGTGGTCAGTGGCTTGAAGATAATTCTAACTTGGATAAGGAGCCAATGTGCCTCTCTTCTGATGTTCGAAATGTGTTAATTCTTTTTTATGCCAAAGGCTGCACGCAGGGCTTTGTTTTGCAATAGTTGTAATTTGGCCAGGTTTGTGACCGTGGTTCCTAATAGAAGGATATTACAGTAGTCCAGTTTCGAGAGTATGAGGCCTCAGGCTAGTGTAAGTCTGTTCTGTGGTGTGAGGAATATGCGGCTGAGTTAAAAAGGTTTGGATGTGTAAACTGTGGAAGAGGATAGAGAGCTGATGTGCTCAGACAGGGATAGGTTGGTTTTAACCTGATTGAGGACCGGGATGGATATGCCATGTATGGAGAGATTTGAGTCAGGCTGGGGAGTCTATAATGAGAAACCCTATTTTTTCATCATTTAAACATAGGCTGTTGGAGGCCATCCAATTTTGGATGATGGTGTATATTTCGGTTCCTAGTCATTTTATTTATAAAAAAAGCATCGAAATGCCACACCATCTAAAAAAAAGCACATTTTACCACAGCATCTACAGGCTATCTTTGACAGGTAACAGTGCCTTTCCATCGAAACCAGTCAATCTAAAATATAAATGGACTGGTTTCATTGTACATGTACATGTAAAAGATTGCATTTCAATTAATATTCTTGTAACGTTAAAACATTACATGGAGCTGTTAAGTGTGAAATTTTCAGCCATGGCCAGCTCCTTGTAACGTGTTAAATGTTTTTTGGTATATTGGTGGAACCCCCTAACCCCCTCAACCCCCACTCCCACCCCACCTCCCCATCCCTAACCCTTAATCTAACCCTAGCCCGAACCCTAACCCTAACTCTAACCCTAATGTACCCTTAATCTAACCCTAGCCCCAACCCTAACCCCAACCCCAACCCTAACCCTAACCCTAATGTAATCCTTAAGCTAACCCTAGCCCCAAGCCTAACCCTAACCCTAACCCTAGCCCCCAACCCCAATGTCCACCCCACCCCATCCCTAACCCTCACCCTAATATAACCCTTAATCTAACCCTAGCCCCAACCCTAACCCTAGTGTAACCCTTAATCTAACCCTAGCTCCAACCCTAACCCTAATGTGACCCTTAATCTAACCCTAGCCCCAATCCTAACCCTAACCCTAGCCCCAACCCTAACCTTAACCCTACCATAGCCCCCAACCCACACACCCACCCCACCAATCCCTAACCCTAACCCTAATGTAACCCTTAATCTAACCCTAGCCCCAACCCTTAGCCTCACCCTAATGTATCCCTTAATCTAACCCTAACCCTAGCCCCAACCCTAACCCTAATTTAACCCTTAATCTAACTCTAGCCCTAACCCTAACCCTAGCCCCAACCCTAACCCTAACCCTAGGCCCAAACCCCATGCCCACACCATCCCCATCCCTAACACTAACTCTAATGTAACCCCTAATCTAACCCTAGCCCCAACCCTAACTCTAACCCTAAAGTAACCCTTAATCTAACCCTCGCCCCAACACTAAACCTAACCCTAATGTAACCCTTAATCTAACCCTAACTCCAGTTTCGATATACCATCGAATTATAGTCAATGAAAAGCTAATTCGATGGTCGTGCTTTTCCTTGAATATATTTCGATGGTGTGGCATTAAATGGAATGGGTTTAGATTAATTGACTAGATACCAATATTTTGTTAACGGTTGAGTTGTCTTGTTTGTAAACGTTACATAGAGCTGTCCAGTGCTGGAATTTCGGCACTGGCCAGCTCCTTGTAACATGTGAATGTTTTTTAGTATATTGGGGGGTTCCCCCTAGGCCACCCCAATCACCACCCCACCCCATCCCTAACCCTAACCCTAATGTAATCCTTAATCTAACCCTTGCCCAGCCCTAACCCTAACCCTAACCCTAATGTAACCCTTAATCTAACCCTAACCTTAGCCCCAACCCTAACGCCAATGTAATCCTTAATCTAACCCTAGCCCCAACCCTAACCCTATTGTAACCCTTAATCTAACACTAGCCCAACCCTAACCCTAACCGTAATGTAACCCTTAATCTAACCCTAACCCCAGTTTCAATTACACCATCAAATTATAGTCTATGAAAAGGTAATTTGATGGTAGGGCTTTTCATTGGATATAATTCGATGGTGTGGCATTAGATGGAATGGGTTTAGATTAATTGACTAGATACAGTATATTTTGTTAATGGTTGAGTTGTCTTGTTTGTAATCACCTGTAATGGGGATCAAAATCTGAGTGTCATCAACAAAACTGGTGTAAATAACTCCCATGGAATCAAGTGCAGCAAATAGTAGTTTAGTATAGGCATTGTACAAGGTGTGAGAGTGGCAGGAGCCTTGTGGGATGCCCAAGGGTACTGGGATGGGATCTTCGGCATCATCACCAATAAAGAATCTTCACATGTGATCGGATAGAAAGGACTGATGGTGTCAGGGGAGAAGTTAAAGTTTTCTGAGAGGGTAGTGTAACATTTATCATGAACGACCAAATCAAACACAGCTTTTAGGTCTAGGAGAAATAGAATACCCATGCTACCATTATCTCAAATTCTGTCCATCTGAATGTTGAGGTCAAGGGGGGCTGTCTCAGTGCTGTGTCTAGGTCGGAAGCCTGATTGTCTGACTCCCAGTTGAAACTACAACTCCCAGAATACAAAAGAGAAACACAAATAAGCGTCACAATTTGAAACGGTGACATGTAGTCCAAATAAGCATATGCAATGCTGTGCTTTTCTAAATATTTTTTGGGAAGCCTTTTTAAGAAAGTTAAAACATGCATACCTCCATTTCCTGCAGCAGTGTGTCACCTTTGCATATAACAAAGCAAAACCAGAACAAATTGATTTGTACATCATTTGTAATTGGTACTCAGTATGTGCCTGTTTAATATATCAACAGTACATGTAGAACTTCCTAAAAGAACCCATTCCAATCATCAGCTGCTTATGCAGTCCTACGTTTTTCTCTATATTCTGTGACTGTAATGTAAACAAAAACTCTATGACTACATAAACACCTGAATGTTATAATGCATCATGTTGGCAGGTATCCATATACTCCAAACACATTAAACTTATACTCACCAACTGCCATTTAAAGTGGATTACAAATATTTCCATCAACTTTTCTTCGCGTTAACACATTCTTAGAGAGCTTCTGCAAATGCACACACATTTCTTTAATTTCATGAAAATGCTCCTGTAACCAACCATTTTTAACCATCCATCAATTGTATTACCTTTTTCCCCACCACTCCTCCTTCCATTACAAATATAACCCTTTCTTCCGAACAGTACTTCACCATTACCACATATGCCTTCCTAAAAGAGGACACATCACCCAAGCTAAACAGGCAGCCCACTGACTCTCTGTCAAAGAACGCATCAGCTTCAAAATCCTCACCCTCACTCACAAATGCCTACCACACACAGCCCCGGCATATCTGGCTAAAACTGTATACAAACCCACTCCCTCCAGACCCACCAGAACACAGTATACCAATACTCTGTACACCCCCCACATCAACAGACCAAAAGCAGGAAGACTAGTTTTCCCATACATAGCCATTAAACTCTGGAACACACTCCCCACTGAAATCAGAACAGAAAACTCCCTTTTCACTTTCCACTTTCCACAAAAAACTCAAAACTTGCCTCTTCATTTGACCCCTTGTGTGCCTGCTACCAGCTCCAGCCTGTATATATGATTGCAATTGTTTTATCTCATGTGTAACTAAGTAAAATGTCTGTAACTAACACCACGATGCCTCCGGGCTGTTGTGCTCAAAATAAATGAGAATAAAAAAATAAATAAATAAATATGCCCACTAACTTTCTTTTACAATTACAGGAAAGAAGCACATTTCTGCAGTCAAGAACCGAGAAACGAATACCCTTCACATCCAACAAAGTAAGTACATTAATGGACCAGAAATGTGTATGTTATTATAGCAACACAGTGCCACTATAAATATGACCCTAGAGTACTTTTTCAATCCAACATTTCTATCCCTGTAGCCCATCATATTCCACCATACACACTCATGCTATTCCCATCTACCCACCATGATTGCAGCATCGGCTCTGTTCCTCAAAACAGCACACTCACCATACAGATTCCGTCACACTACCACCGCCTTCCTCACTAACTCAACACCATCACACTTCTTTACACTCATATTCCCACAACCTTTCCAACCACACCTAATATACCACATCACAATCAAATAGTACTCCATTCATCTCTACAATCACACCCCCACACCCATGTACCGTACATGCATATACATTGCACAACTACCCAATGCAACCTTTCTCTTTTCCCAACAGACACAACAAAATGCCAACAAAAAGCAACGCTGTTGAAAAGAAAGAAAAACTAGAGCAGATAAGAGTAAAAATACACCACATGGTATTGCACCTCTAAAACAATTTATAGAACACCTTAAACAAAAGAGTGAGTAGCCTCACTCAACAAAACTAAACCAACCACGACTAAAGAAGGCAAGGCCCCTCTTGCAAAAGCAAAAAGTAAATAATTATGTACAAAGAAAATCGTAGCCTACTAATGAACCCATTCCTCTATCTACCAGTGTTAACGTAGTCACTGTAAAGCAATCCAAAAAAAGTTCTTCACAATCTTATAAAAACATCTGAGAAGTCACAAATTTCCCTTTAAAACTACCGCAGGAGAGTAATACTGCAAGCTCTAATCAACAGCACTTTTCTACGAAAGAGAAAAATGTTTATATGGATTTTAATCAGAATGAAACCACTAACTAAATTAATCAATAAATTACAACAAGTATTTCTAAACATGCACAGTGTCAATACAGAGACCTTTTCAAACTACTGTGATGGTGAATGAATTCACACAAGCAACACAAAACAACACTTCAATGAAGACGCTTATAAACAAGAACAAGGAAAAACAATGTCAATAGACAATAGTGGTCAAGGATATGAAATGATGGATCAAACCATTATGGCAAAAGAAACCCTAATGAACAAACAAAAAAAAAAACTTTAAACCAAATGCTCCTTTCACCCAAACAAACCATCCAGTGTACAAATGGACATGCAGCTCAATTTGTGATGTACGCCAACAATCCTTTAAATCTTTACCACAATTCCTCAATCACTATGTGATACTAAAAGACAAAAGTAAAATGAAAACTTTACAAACCTAGACTCCTGTCCAGTGCACAGCTACACTGGTCTGTGAGGATATTCATTAGACTACATTGCAAAAGCACTTTCCACCACATCAAAATATTAGCGACACACTTTCTACCGTACGGAATCTTGTACATCGACTACACTATGCAAAAAGTCCTGCTCTACAATTGGAACATGTATATAACATTCTCCTACATGGAACAGCTAAAAAACTCCTTGAAGAAATAGAGCACATCCAATTTAAATACTTTTGAACTGAATGTGACTTAGAAAATTCTGTACCTTCCGAAAACATTAGCGAAAACCTCAAAACCACTAACCTCCTAATAAATATGATAAAAAAAGAAATAGCTAAGATATGTAGGATTATTTAACGTGTTTTTGGAGTGCAGCGCCACTGCACAGGATCAATGTATAGCTTGTTTTTGAAGTGCAGCGCCACTGCATGGGTTTAATATTTTGCTATAATGTGTACAGCAATCCGTATGTTGCCAGTGCAACATATGGACATGTAAATGAAGACAGGCTACACAGGTCAAAAACAAACCATTTTCTCATTTAAAAGCACACATTTTTTTTTACATTCAAAATGCACACCATTTTCTTTCTCATCTGAAATGCCTATTTTGCAAGAGACACATTTGAGGATTAATGAACTAATATAATTAACAGTACTAACATGATTCTAACTTCTTAATAATATAATGTGTTCTCCAGTGCAAAATGACGCAGGCTGAAACTCATTTTAGACTGTGCAGATTTTTTTTCTTTTTTGCTTCTCTCTGTGCTCTGTCCACAGTATTTGCAGGAAGCAAAAACTCGAATAAGCAGGAAATCAGTTTTGGTACAGTTGCTTGCTGTAAAAGTAAGCCATTGTGTAAAGAAGGAGGAGATGACATGATGGATTTTTATTAGGTGCACGTCACCTTATGGGCTGTAACAGAGGCTTCCTGTAGAATCTTGGGGAAAGAGAGAGTTAGTGGACAGCTGGGACAGCTCGAAGGAGGACTTGGCTGGGGAGTTTCCTGATTGAGAAGCAGGTTCCAGTGCACTGCTGCACAAGACTGGAGATTCCAGTCAATAAGCCCCGGCTTGAGAGACTGCAGATCAGAAATGCACGTCCTTGCTGGGGTGATTTGAAGGAAAGCCTTGAGCCATTTCAAGAAAGCGACCAGACCAGCCCGGAGAGTTCGCGTGCTGAATAAGCTACAATTTACCGGTAATTATCTTGCAGAGTGAGGGGCGATGTGTATGTGCATGAGACGTATTTTAGACAGGCAGCGTAGCGATAGCTTTTCACTGTGTTTAAATGACACGTTTTAATGTTGCCAGCTGAAGGCAAAACAAACAATGTAATTTTTCTCTCTCTTGTGCAAATATGAAATGAAATTCGTAGTGTTCCTGCATTTTGTCTTTCTCATGTTATTATTTCAGAGAGGATTGTCTCACGAATGGTAAAGTATCATTTTAAAATGAAATTGTGATAACACACAGTCTGCCTAAGAGTATTTTTGCTTCTATTTCACTTGGTGTCAAAAAAGACCATAGAGGAAATGATGTTTGAAGCGCCAGGTTTCTATGCAGATAAAGTAATGTTATGAGCAATTATAAATAACTGTGTGCGTGGTTCCACTCAGTGTATATATGTGTGTGTGTGATTTCTGAATGGAACATAATGAAATAGTCTGCTGGAGGTACATGAGTCAGCAGGAAAAGAGGCTTCTGGATATAGTTCACTAATGTATATAAATTGGTGTAATACCACATGTAGCTCGCTGTTGTAGATAAATCAGTGAGAACAGCCCTATGTGGCACTCCATATGAAAATGTGATGTTTCTGAAATGTAGGGCTGAGGTCTCTCTAGTGATCACACGAACAATCTAAACAAAAATAAGGGGTTCTGGATATTGGGGCCACAAATAAAACAAAGGAATTATGCTCACCAAAAATACCACCAACCACGCATACCAACTAAATGTATATACCACTATAATACCAAACCCAATCTGAATACAAGGAGTGATTGTTGCTAAATTATTTTGTTTTCGGCGGTAAGAAAATACCGCCAGGCCCCAAATCTACACAAAATACCCAACATATTTATGGTGCGTTGGCCGGGAAAGTGATCATAGAGTACCCACTGGGCGTGGCAAGTGTGTCTCACACTGCCATCTGTACATTAAAGGGAACCCATTTCATAATAGCAGTGTGTCACTAAAAACGAATTTCAGAATGTCTCAAATGGAAGCCACATTCCCAGAGCTAGTGCAATATTTAGAGGAAAAATTATATGCACATGGGACGTGGTCATCGAACAGTGCCACAGAATGGCACGACTGCATTCACGGTGAAGTACAGAAAGAAAAACTAGACAATATTTTTGCAGAAGGCAGCATAATTCAGGTCTGCCTTCTGAGATTATTAAATGTAGCTAATAAACATGCAGAGAAAGATTGTCTGATACGGCTATGCGCCAAGATCTAGTTTATTTTGAATAGGTCCCTGCGAATACAAGAAAATGATACCAAGCTGATTAACAGGTTAAAAGCCGACCTAGATGGGGCAAGTAAAAAGGAGGAGATGTTAAGAACAGAATTAGAAGGATGTCAGAAAGACATGCAATTAAAATGCAGAGATTTTGATATTCAATTGTCCAAAAGCAAGAAACAGTTTGAAGACAGTGAGCAAGAACTGGTACACTTAAAAGCCTTAGTGGACCACATTAGACAGGATAAAGGTGAGATTGTTTCTGAAATGCAGATTTTACAAAAAGAACATTGTGAAAAAGAAAGTGACCTCCGAGGTGCAGAACAAGAAATGGTTAAAATGATTCAAGAAAGAGACAAGAGAAACAAAGAATTCAATGAATGCCAAATGTGCGACATGCAGGAGGTAATTAATAAAATGAGTGATGAAAACAACTATTTGCAAAACGAAGCAAAAAGGGTCCTTAAAAAGTGTAAGGACTTAGAACAGCAAATGTGCATTCCCAGGTCCCAGGATAGATGGCAAGGCACCACATTCAATGGGGTTGAGGTGAATTCTATTTCTACCCAAAGAGCTAGTGCCCCAGTGACTGGGCCGGTGACTGAACTTGGTTGCAGCGCCCTTGGGGGATTTGACACACCCAGAGGGGGCCGCCACCAATCCCATACACCTGAAACCAGGATTGAATCACAAAGTGGTGCAATCCCATGCATTGCAACAAGTAGCCCCATAAAGATAATGAAATCAGTTAAAGCCCTGATCAAACCATTTAAAAAGGAAGGTGAATGCTGCATAGAGGATCACTTAGAAGCGGTGCATGACATTTTTAAAGCCCTCCAGATACCTAAGGAACAGTACAGGCAGTATTTTCATTTAACTTTAGGTGCTCCGATGGCCAGTATCATAAGAGGATTGAATGAACAGCAGAATAAGACATGGGCAGAGTTTGAAAAAGAAATCAGGCGTCATTTTTCTCCTTTCCAGTCATTACAGGAGGCAAAGAAAGTTGCTTACACAATCACTGCTGGGCCTAATACATCCCCTCGCCAATTTTTACAAGACTTAAAAAGAGCATTTTCTTGCTTTGATGTATCTTTTGACCCCAATTCCAATGAGTTTAAAACTGCATACTTCTATGGGCTACAGAAAGACATCATATCCCAATTGGTCAGTGAATTTGACAGTTTCAAGTCCCTTGAATGGATTGTACATCAAAGCACAAAACTATATGAGGTACTCTATTGTCAGGGTAGAGAAAGTGATAAAATGAAAGATACTAGACCTAAATCTAAAGAACCCTCAGCAACAGTGATGGAAATCAGGTCAGCCAAAATGTCCCTTGAGTCTGCTCAAAGTCCAGGTAAAAATAATTTGGCACTTGAACAAAGGGTTAATCAACAAAGGTCACCACACCCTGCACCAATGTTTCAATCACATGATCCTAGTAATAGGGAGAGTTACATTAGCCCTAGGTACTATGGAGACAGACCCCGGGCAGGATATCGGCCTGATATGTCAGGTATGAATAATAATCAGAGACAAAGCCAGGATCAAAGAAATGATGGTCCCTACCAGACATTGGGGACACAGAGCAGATTTGACCCCAATACCATGATATATGGTAATCAGGATAGATCCCGATATGTGGATCGATTTGCTGATAATGGGAATTAACATAGGGGCCAGTACCTACAACCTGAGAGACAGGGCATGAGGCAGAATATGAACTACACTCCACGTCAGTACACTGATTCCCCACCAGGGGACTATAATCAAAGGATGGGCGCACCCCACTCCCCTCCACAAATGAATCAAGAGTTCAGGAACCATCCCAATAGAAATCACTCACCTGAGAGGTATCAGAATAGATCCAATCAGGGGGAAAACAATCAATATCGATCTAGGCCACACAGAGAGGATTCTAGAGAGATGGAAAGATTCCAGTGTCTCGAGGCCCAAGTGAAAATGTTAGCTGAGCAAATAGGAAAGCTCTATACAGCGCAAAAACAACCATCCAAGGAGGGGGCTGATGGCCATGGCAATGACCGGGGGCTTCTGAAAAGTGTACTCATGATACTTGCAGTGCCGAAAAGACAGATTGCTCTGATGTAATTTTGCATAATGACTCTGAGATGCCTAATGATTTAAAAGTGAAAATACCAGTAAATGAACATGTAACAGAAAGTGCAAATACTTCTAAAAGAGAGGTACGGTTTAACCTAGAACTAAATCAAACATTGAAGATTTGTACAAAGGAAAAAGAAACACCTGAAATTCCAAAAGAACAAAGAGACAGATTTAAGAAAAATGATTTATGCATGGGGAATACCAGTGAACAGGGAGTAAGTGGGGATGCTATAATTACTTCCCTGGACAGTCAAAACTATGACCAAACACAGGCAGAAAAAGGAAATACTCAAAAGGAGGGTACAGGTCAATCACCTGAAGAATTCTTTGAGCCACATATTTTTGAAGAGGCTGAAAGGGCTGGTACCACACTAAATGATCACAAATGCACAGAATTAAACAATGACAAATTGCTGAATGATGTTGTTACACATGTTCAGTTGAAAGGTTGTAATGTGGTCCCTGATGATACCTGGATGGATAGGCAAACAGTGCCCACACTCCAAAAAACCTCTCAACATGGAGAAATGAATAAAGTCTCTTGCTCAGAAATGGGCAAAACGGGGGGAAAAATGTCTTTCCATTTACCAATGTGCTTAGCCAAAAGTGAAAAAGGCCTGAGAAAGGTGAGCCCTGAAATCAGTAAGAATTCACATTTCTTATGTGTGTTAGAGGAAGTTGAAGACAGGTATTATGCTCCCATCACTGTAGAAGAAAAATGCCAAACATTTGCAATGATTGACACTGGCGCACAGGCCACAATCATGTCTAAAGAATTGGTAAAGAGTATCAATGAAGGGAGATCACCACAAAATCAGATCACAGTGAAGGAAAATCAAGGTCCAGTGCATAATTTTAACGGGGAGGAGGTGCCTATTATAGGTGTCACTGAGGTTGACATAAAAATAGGAAAGCACAGAATGAAACAAGAGGTATTGATCACATCTATTTGTGAAATTCCATTTCTGATGGGGACAGATTGCCTGAAAAGATTGTCTACTCTCATAGATACGGGGTAAATGGAGTACTGTGGTCCTTAACCAAAAAACCATTGAGACCTAAGAAACTAAAATCACAAAACAGCAATATAAATGAATGTCACACCGTTGCCAAAACAAATGATGCAGTGGAAGTATATCGCCAGAATAGTTGCATACCTAGTGTCACTGTAATATTGATGTGTCAAGACAAAATGCAGAGCGACAATGAAAAACTACCTGTACAAATATACTTGGACCCAAGGAAAAATTACCAGACTGCCATAGATGAGCACACATTACGTTTTTATTTAAAAGAGAAAACATGCAAACAGAATACTGCTTATAAAACAGATTCAGAAAAACACATTACCACTCTTGCTGAAATACACATGGAAGATGAGCAACCATGGGTTCATGTTGGTATAAATGACTGTTTTAAAACAATAAAAGCCACTTTAGCGCTTGAACAGGATAAAAGCCACTTTAGCGCTTGAACAGGAAAGGAATTTCATTAATGAGAAATTATTGCAGAAAATAATGGAGAGGGAGGAGATCCCGAAATTTAGAATTAAGAACCAATATGTCTCTGGTTTGGACAGTCCAGACTTTGAAAACCGAATTGCAGGCAGATGCATGCTGAAAATTAGTATTGGGCAGAAAACAATTTACCATAATGTATGGATAGTGAGTGGAGCACAAAATGACTTTTACATGGGCAATGACATCACGCACAGAATGTGTATGGTGTTAGACTTCCTTAATCAAAAAATATGGTTGTGCCTAGGTGGGGCTGCACCTGAATTTGAAGACAAAAGAAGGGCTTATCATTGCATGCAGCTGGACCCATATGCAGTTGAATTACAGATGAGGAAAGATACTATTACCCAACAGGTTGCAATAACACTGAGGTGCAAAAGTGTACAGCAGATGAAAGATTCTTATGCATTTGTGTGCCTGAATGAATCCATAAAACAGCAAGGCCTGGATTATGAATGCATTCCATTGGTGGATATTGGTGAAGGGACTGTAAAAATGATGTTGAATAATAAAGGTTGTCAAGATATTCACTTAGAGGAAAACTCCTCATTAGGACTGGCCATACAAAAATCACATTATATGCTGCAGATCTAAATAACATGGTGATTGGGAATATACCTGAAAAGTATGTAGATGCCAAGGGTGAGTTGCCAGAATACCTGAATGCTCAGCCCAAAGGAATATTTAAAATTCATTCTGTGTACCCTTATGATTCAAATGAGAGAGTGTGCTGCCATCAAGAGGATTGCATAATATTTAATTTAAATGAAAATGAAACAGAAAATCAGCCCATTGAAGTGGAAGCTGATATGAAAAAATATTAAAAAGTGGCAGCTTTACAAAGAGACACAGCCACACAATTAGAGTAAAGCGCAGAGATTCCCCTACCAGAAGATTTTCCAGAATTTTCCAAAATGGTAGAAAAGCAGATTTTATCAGCGGATGCATGTGACAACGATGAGGATAGAAACAAACTGAGGAAGATATTTATGGAGTTTAAAGATGTATTTGCAAAAGATGCATATGATTGCGGTCTAACTGATTTACATGTGGCCACGCTACCAGAAGGGTGTAGTAGAAGTCCAGTATTTGTACGCCAGTATAGATTACCATTGGCGTGTATAGAGTCATTGGCAGAGATTATCCAACAAGCCCATTTTAGGTGTGTTAAAGCCAAATGGTCAATGGCGGCTATGTGCAGACTTAAGGGAGTTAAATAACAGAGTACCAGTATCCAGATGGCCACTGCCATTCATTGATCAGGGCCTAGCTCAGGTACATGGTTCAAAAGTGTTTACCACATTAGATCTCACCTCTGGATATTGGTGCGTGCCATTGGCAGAGGAGATACAGAATTTATTTTCCTTTTCATTTGATAAGACTCAATACGCATGGGTTAGAACTCCATTCGGGTACGTCAATAGTGGGAGTGAATTTGGCATATTTTTGAGGAAGGCCATGCCTGATGCAGCGGAAAGAGGAACCATAGTTTATGTGGATGATGTCCTGATAAGAAATGAAAGCTTGAAAAACCATTTTGATGAAATAAGACATGTGCTTGGCCAATTGCAGAAAGCAGGCGCCAAAGTATCTTTACAAAAAGCACAATGGTGCAAGAAAAAGGTGAATTTCCTAGGCCATGAAGTGACTGAACATGGGCTAAATCCACAAAAGAAGAAGACAGAGGCCATACAAAAATGAAAGGACCCTAAAAATTCGAAAGGGGTGAAAAGTTTATTAGGAATGACAGGCTATAACAGAAAGTTCATTGAAAATTATGCTGAAATCACTCAACCATTGACTAAACTGCTAAAACTAAATACGCCCTGGAAATGGGAAAAAAGAGCAGTCTGAGGCAGTGGCTAAATTAAAGGAATGTCTTGTAAAGGCACCATGTTTAGCATATCCCATAAAGGACAGGGATTTCTTTATAGAAATAGGTTTCTCTGAACATTGTAAGTGAGCAGTCTTATCACAAAAACATGATTTGAATCACAAAACCATTGCCTATGCAAGTAAGGCGTTTTCCCAAGTTGAAATGAAATTCAATGAATGTGAAAAGGCCCTATTAACCACTGTGTTGGCGCTACAACATTTCCGCCCCATTGTTCAGGGAGAAAAGGTGATTATTGAAACAAATCATCAAGCTTTTCAGTTTTTGGAGAGTAAAAGAATTAGGTCAGGTAATCTAGCGCAGTCCAGAATCACTTCATGGACGCTGGCATTACAGGGTTTTCCTGCAGAAGTGAGATATGGACAAAATAAAAAGAGCCCAATTGCTCAAGGTTTAGCAGATTTACATGACTGTGCAGCTGAACAAGTATCAAATGAAATGGAAGTGGAACCTAATTTACAGGAATTTGAACAATCATCACACAAAGCTTTTGATGAGAAAACATGCAAGGACTTGCCAACTGTATATGTTGATGGTTGTGCTTTTCACATTGAAAATGACAGTAATAAACAATTAGTGTCAGGAATAGGAAATGTCTGGTTGAAATGTGAAGGTGTCCCCAGCATAGGGATGAGAATTGGAGCTGGGAGCAGTCAAGTAGCGGAATTGGCAGCCATTTATAAAGCAATTGCTACTGCAGTTGATAATAAATTCAGTGAAATTGTCCTGGTGACTGATTCCGACTATGCACGAAATAGCTTTGTGGAATATTTACCTGGCTGGAAAGTGAGAGGAATGATTACATACAACAAAAAGCCACTTAAACATGGAAAAATGATACAGGCCATAGACAAATTGGTGTCAGAGAATAATTTAACAATATACTGGGGAAACATTTGTGGGCATTTAAAAACACCAGGAGAGGATAAAGAGGGGAATGATAAGGCAGACCACCTGGCTAAAATTGTGGCTGTGATGGGAGAATTGCTACCTATTGCACATTTACTGGGTGAAATACAAATTGATGCAGTAACACGTTCTAAAGCACCAAAGGAGACAGAGCAACCAGTGGTACAGTGGAGTAGAGATACACCAGACCAAGATCTGATTGAGGCGCAAAAGAATGATCGAATTTTGGAAATCTATTATAATCATTTGATAGATCCTGAACAAAACCCTTTAACAGAAAATTATTGTATGGGAAAAGAAGAGTTGAGGGTGCTATTAAAGAATAAAAAACGAATTAGACAACAGGATGGACTCATGATTAGAGAGTCCATAACAGGACAGATACAGTGGGTGGTACCCCTTTCATTCAGAGGGCTAATGCTACACCATGCACATGATGCAATAACTGCAGGCCACAGATGTTCACAGAAAACATTGGAAATACTGAAAGATTATGCATACTGGCCACATATGTCCCAAGATGTGGAATTATATACTAGAGGATGTCTAGTATGCGCCCAATTTAAACCTGCTTCACCAATGCATAGAGCTCCATTAATGAAAAGAGGCCTAACTCTTCCATGGTCAGATTTGCAAATAGACTATGTAGGGCCTGTAAAGAGGTCGAGTAGGGGGAACCGGTATATTTTAAGTGTGGTATGTTTGATGTCGAAGTGGATTGAGTGTATTCCTGCACCAGATTGTCGTGCGCAAACAGCAGCCACATTGCTGGTGAACCATGTGTTTTCAAGGTTTGGGTTGCCACAAAGAATAGAATCAGACAGAGGAAGTCATTTTACAAGTGCTCTAATGAGTAAGGTATGGCAAATACTTTGTGTGAAGAGAAAGCTACATATCGCATATCGGGCAGCTTCTTCAGGTGGAGTTGAACGCAGCAATAGGTCTATTGTGGACATATTAAAGAAATTTGTGGCAGAAGCAGGATCCAGCTGGGATTTACATTTACCTTTGTTTTTGATGGCATTCAGATCAACTCCTGCCAAAGCAACAGGTATTAGCCCTCATGAGATTTTAACAGGTAGGAAAATGGTATTACCACAACACCTGCTATACAGAACACATGAACAGACACTTGTGAGTGCATCCACAGTTCATGAATACATTGATGAACTGAGGAAGCATTTACAACATGCATTTGCTTTTGTACAGAGAAATCTAGAAAGAGCTGCTGACAGTGCAAAATCATACTATGATAAAAAGACATCAGTAAAAGAGTATTTTGTAGGTGATCAGGTGTATAAATTCCATTTTGGAAAAAGTAAACAGAAAAATTCCACATTTCTAGCATCCTGGCAGGGGCCATTTTGAATTATAGATAAGGTCTCTCCTGCAGTTTATAAAATTTTGAAGACTGAAGGTGAAACAGCAACAGAACAGTTTGTCCATGTGAAATAGATTAAGCCATGCCACCCCAGACACGAGATCAGACATCTTCAGCATGTAGAAACAGATAAAGTCCCTTGAACATAAAAAAGTAAAGTAAATGGTTATGGTCAGAAGGCAGCTACAGAGAAGTTAAATAAAGATGGTTGATTATTATAATGACACATAAACACTGTAATATATAAAAATGGAAGCTGAAGGTTATGGTTGGTGTGCAGAATGAAAATGCATTAAATATTGAATGCTGTTTTATGTGTGTTTGCTCTCTTTTTAACCTGTGCTTAATTTCAGAAAAATAAGAAAAAAAAGGGTGAAATGTTTTTACCAAGCATGTTTTATTTTTGGCAAAAGGGTGAAGTTAGTATTGTGCTATGTACTTAATTTGTTTCTTCTCTATTTGATTTAGAATATTAACATAATTTAGTCGGAGGTTCCGGGACGAGAGGCCACGGGAGACGATGGAATCCTGGAGACCACGTGGACGGATTCCGGAAAAGCCCCGGAAGGGGGCAAAGACCAAGGCTACAAAGCAATCAGCATTGATGATGATGCCAACAATATTGATAATTATTATGACATTCGGAGGGAACTTAAAAAATTCAGAAGCACAGGTTGTCATTGAACATGGAACAGCATCTGGTATTGCGGTAGAAGAAGCACCAGGATTCATCATGAGTGATAGAAGGATGATTTTCCAGAACATTTATATACCATTGAATCCTGATATTTTGGTAGAAAAACATTTTAACAATACTGGAATTAAAGCTAAGCAGACTAAAGAGTGGCTGGAAATAAGAAAGGAGGACGCTAAGCAGTCAATAAGAGATATATTGATGCAATTGGAGAAAACATTTGTGAATTCAGCAGACATTAAGAAAAGGAGAGGAAAGAGAGGAGCAGTGATGCTTGCGATCTCATTGGTAATGTCTGTAGTTGGAGCCATAATATGTACCACGATATCAACAGCCAATGCCATTTCAGTAGGGGCGCTGAGCACTAAAGCACAACAATTGAGTGTTGACCTAGAAATAATACAAAAAACATTAGATGGAATCAGAGGGGGATTGGATGAACAAGTAAGATTCATAAATGAAACTGCGATCATATTGAATGAAGGAATCACTGCTCCAGCCGCGTGCGCCAAAATACATTTCCGCGCACAGCGTATTCATGGATTCCAGCCACCAAAACCAGCCGTGGCGCACAGTGGCGCAGCGACCCTGCAGCAGCGCCAGTTACGCCCCCAAGAACGCCCCTTGCGCAGGGAAAAGCCATCAAGATCCCCAATCCAGCGCAAAGGGCTGCGCTAACCCTGTTCCAGCACGGCAAGCGGGGTACGTGTATCACTGGGGTGCGCGGGAAGTTACTCACGTTATTTCAGCTGGGTACGTGTATTTCAGGGGTGCGCAGGAAGTTCCACACGCGATTCCATCAGGGTACGTGTACATCAGGGGTGCGCGGGAAGTTTCACACGTGAATTCAGCAGGGTACGTGTATATCAGTGGTGCGCTGGAAGTTCCACACGCGAATGTCCTGGGTACGTGTATTTCAGGGTGTGCAGATATTTACACATGTGAATTCAGCAGGGTACCTGTATTACTGGGGTGCGCGGGAAGTTTCACACGCGATTGGCCCTGTGCGAGCGTGGTACGTGTATTTCAGGGGTGCGCGGGAAGTTTCACACGCGATTCCATCAGGGTACATGTATATCAGGGGTGCGCTGGAAGTTCCACCCGCGAATGTCCTGGGTACGTGTATTTCGGGGTGCGCGGAAACTTACACACGTGAATTCAGCAGGGTACCTGTATTACGGGGGTGCGCTGGAAGTTTCACACGCGATTGGCCCTGTGCGAGTGTGGTACGTGTATTTCAGGGGTACGCGGGAAGTTTCATACGCGATTCCATCAGGGTACGTGTATATCAGGGGTGCGCTGGAACTTCCACACGCGAATGTCCTGGGTACGTGTATTTCGGTGTGCACGGAAACTTACACACGTGAATTCAGCAGGGAACCTTATTACTGGGGTGCGCGGGAAGTTTCACACGCGATTGGACCTGTGCGAGCGTGGTACGTGTATTTCAGGGGTGCGCGGGAAGTTTCACACGCGATTCCATCAGGGTACGTGTATATCAGGGGTGCGCTGGAAGTTCTACACGCGAATGTCCTGGGTACGTGTATTTCGGGGTGCGCGGAAACTGACACACGTGAATTCAGCAGGGTACCTGTATTACTGGGGTGCGCGGGAAGTTTCACACGCGATTGGCCCTGTGCGAGCGTGGTACGTGTATTTCAGGGGTGGGCGGGAAGTTTCACACGCAATTCCATCAGGGTACGTGTATATCAGGGGTGCGCTGGAAGTTCCACACGCAAATGTCCTGGGTACGTGTATTTCGGGGTGCGCTGAAACTTACACACGTGAATTCAGCAGGGCAAGTGTATTTCAGGGGTGCCCTGGAAGTTCCACACGTGAATGTCCTGGGTACCTGCATTTTGGGGTGCGCAGGAAGTTTCACACGCGATATCAGCAGGGTACGTGTATTTCAGGGGTTCCGTGGAGTACTACACGTGAATTGGCCGTGTGGGTCCTCCCAGGTGTTCGCTCAACAACCTCCACGGCCCCTGCAGGCAGCCCACACCACGGGGGACTAGCCTGCACCCCAAACTCATGTCCCCCTGCACCCCCACCCCCCAGCACTGTGGGGCACCCTCCACCAGGCACCAACCCATGTTCCCCTGCACCCCCACCCCCCAGCACTGTGGGGCACCTGCCAGCAGGCCCCCACTCATGTCCAACTCATGTCCCCCTGCACCCCCACCCCCCAGCACTGTGGGGCACCCTCCACCAGCCCCCCACTCATGTCCAACTCATGTCCCCCTGCACCCCCACCCCCCAGCACTGTGGGGCACCTGCCAGCAGGCCCCCACTCATGTCCAACTCATGTCGCCCTGCACCCCCACCCCCCAGCACTGTGGGGCACCCTCCACCAGACCCCAACTAATGTTCCCCTGCACCGCCACACCACAGCACTGTGGGGCACCTGCCAGCAGGCCCCTACTCATGTCCAACTCATGTCCCCCTGCACCCCCACCCCCCAGCACTGTGGGGAACCCTCCACCAGGCCCCCACACATGTCCCCCAGCCAACATGTCATCACAATCTAGATCCCTGGCCCCTATGGTCAGCCTCCAAATGCCAAACACCCACCCGAGTATTGCATCCACCCACTTAGAATTGGCAATAACATGATAGAACCCCAATTGCAAGTTTGGAAATGAACACATGTCCCTCACATACACCCAATAGGTGTCAGTGAATCTCAAAACCCATATCATGATATGCATGAAACCAATGAGATGATACTACACATTGAAGTTTGAACAAAAAATATGTATTAAAAGAAATATAAATTGAATCAAAAATAAACAAACAGAAATGGGAATTAAAAAAAATAAAAAGCAGCATGTCCGTGAAATAATGCAAAACCAAAAATCATAATCCAAAGGAAAGGTGTCCAAAGTCACAGTCCACAAAAGTAAATCCAATGGAAAATTATAATTGAAAGCCATTGCTCCATGGGTAAATTGTAAAAAAAAAAAGAAAATCCAACAGTCAACTATATACAGATAAACAAGCCAGGGTCCATGATCCCAACAGAAGAAATGAAACCTATCTAATAACACTACTTAATAAAAAAAAATTATATACAAAAATGTGGCCCATTGTCCAAAAGGTCCAAAAAAAATGCAAAACCAAAAGGAAACCTAACACTAACTACAGAACTATTTACAAGGGCAGCAGGCTAGTCCGACGGCTCACTTTTGGATGTCCCGAGCCAGGGCATCATCGAACTCCTGCTCAATGTCCCGGAGGCGGTCCTCCTCCATGGCCCCGAAGGTCCGCAGGGCCATCGACGTGTCCACCTCCAACTCCCTGCGGATTGCCTCGAGACACTCGGCCCGCCTCAGGGCCCTCTCTCCGCCCTGACCATCGTGAGCCGTGCCTCTTCCGCCCGCTGCCGCTCCGCATCTATGGCGTGGCCCAACCGCTGCCACACGGAAGACACTTCCCGTCCTGGGTCCTCCTGCCCTCTGGCCGATGCATGCCCTTCCGATGTCGAAGGCCCCGAGCCATCATGGCTCCCACCACGTTGCTGCTGCTGTGCCTCTGCCCGTGCACTGCCTCCTGCTGCCTGCACATCCTCCGCCGGCTGGGGTGCAGTCGTTGATGTGGCCACCCCTGCTGGACATCCGACTCCCGACTGTGGCAGGGATGCCTCCTCCACCAGCCTGGCCGCACCGTCAGAGGCAGCTCCACAGGGCACCCAGGTGACTGATGGGTGGGAAGATGGCTCGGAGGACGACTGGCGCATGGGGGGTTCAGTTGAGGAGGGGGTCGTAGCAAGCCCCATCAAACGGAGGAATCCGGCCTGGGTGACCTGTCCCAGTAGGCCGACGTGGTCAACGAGCCATTCGAGATGACGTGCAGTCTCCTCATGAAAAGACTGCAGGTCACCTCGCATGGCCCGTTGACGCAACGCCACACCAGTCAGGACAGGCTCAACCCGGACCCGGATAGCCACGTCCGCAGGCAGAGGAAGGCCAGTTGTCGTGAGCTCATCCCCTGCCTGAAAACGGGTCTGGACGTAGGCATATAAGACTCAAAAAGATAGGACTTAATCCTTTATCAAAAGTTATCCATTCATCTGAATGCCATTGGTTAATTCAAAAAGTACAAATTTTAATGGCGATAGCAAAATAGTCTAAAATCGATACAAGTGTATCGTGTTGACAAAGACAAACATTAAGAACATACAATTCTAAAAGATCTTAGAGATAATGACTTTCTAATCTCTAATTCTTCTATTCTAATTCTATTCAATAATTAGGATTAGATTGTCCCTTCATTGGAATTTTCAATTCACTCAGACAGTTTAACTAATTAGACTGACAAAAACACATCCGCGTTAACACATCCGCAAAACATCGCGGCAAGGAAAAGAACAGAGAGAGTTTTCTGACTAAACCACTGGTAAGCTGACTAAAATGCGACCTTTTTAAGAACCCATGCAAAAGGGATAAGCTATTATGATCTCACCATTATGTTTAAAATACGTTTAAAATATATAGAAACCATAACCAATTACTAAAGAAAGGACACCACTCCTCTCCAAATTAAACGACCTCGCAGAGGAACTGCAATTACCAGAATGCTTTGTGTTTTCTAAGCTGAAGGCTGGAGTAGACTTTCTTGTAAATAAAATAATTTGTTGTTTGCAGATTCGGTAGGAATATCCTTCCTCCCAAGAAAATGATGCCCAACATATGTGGACATTTTTTCGCCTGCTAATCAAGAAAGCCCCCACACTAAGAAGACCAGGTAACCAAATGGACCCTGTAGTCTTTCTTGACACCTCTAAACGTGTCTAAAGAAATATACATTGATTCTTTTTTAATGTTTCTTTATCAACAGTTATTATCATCTTAAAGAAGAGGCCAGAAGAGTTCATACTTAGCTGAAGCCCATTCTAAACCCCCCTTATTGACCACTCCTGAAGAAAGTCCCAAGACCTACACAGAGGTCTGAAACATGTCGAGAATTTTTTGTCAGTCTAATTAGTTAAACTGTCTGAGTGAATTGAAAATTCCAATGAAGGGACAATCTAATCCTAATTATTGAATAGAATTCGAATAGAAGAATTGGAGATTAGAAAGTAATTATCTCTAAGATCTTTTAGAATTGTATGTTCTTAATGTTTGCCTTTGTCAACACGATACACTTGTATCTTTTTAGAGGGTTTAATCATGTATTTTAGACTATTTTGCTATCTCCATTAAAATTTGTACTTTTTGAATTAACCAATGGCATTCAGATGAATGGATAACTGTTGATAAAGGATTAAGTCCTATCTTTTCGAGTCTTGTATAACCTTAAGTCCCAAAAACAAGATAGGACTCCACAATCGTGGAATTTGGGCTCTCTTCATTGTATTCCTTATGTGATAGTGGCGATCTGTCACAGAGACTTAACAAGTGTAGGATACAGCCTTAAACCTTGAAGAACGAAGCACTCGGGTATTGAGTAGTTCCTCAGGCCGCGCCCCTCTCTAGACTTTTCCGGCTCCCTATCCAGACATATTAAAAAGCTAATATGTCGGAAGACAGAACGCTAGGCTATAGCGATGACTATGCAACGGCACTCATGAACGCCATCTCGATCATCAATAACAGTGAACTGGGCGATATCCCAGATAAATCAGACGAATGGGATGAAATAATCCAACTTCGCAAAAGACTGATAAGGACAGAATTACATGGCGCCATAATGTTGGAATACCTAAAGAACAAAGCCTTACCACAAGGCTTAACGGTTCCAAATGAGCCACGACTGTTCTTAGACAACGCCAAATTCATCCTACAATGGAGCTACATAGCTAACCGTTGTGGGAGAGATTGGCTGATATTAATAATAGATACAGCCAAAGAAACATCTAGCAAAATAGAAATCGACCTAAAAAAACTGGAAGATGACATTAAAAAACTAATTGCACTAGACGTAGTCAAAAAGAGACTGGAAGAGATAGAGAAAGAAATGAAAGACTTCAAACAAACTAACACATTAGAAAGAATTCAAAGATTAAAAAAAGATCTGAGTAAATACTCACATGAAAAGGCATATCCCTACACTAAAGAAGGATATAAAACACAGATGGCCCAGATACAAGGACTACCACGAAACAACAGACGAGTTAGATTCAGAGCGACATCATATAGCTCAAGCAATTCAAGTAGCGATCCAGATAATACTAACCCAGGTCAAAATCCACCAAATCGTGGAAGAGGAAACCCCAATCATAGACAAAAAAGAGGAAACAGGAATCAAGGGACACAGCCTTTTTTATACCAAGGGCCCAATCGGGGCCAATGGAACGGGGACCAGAGATACCTGAGGAGCGGAAATCAATTCTAGTGAATTTATCCACGTATACGCCTACTAACATGGAAAAACAAGTTCTGGAAAAGGGCCTAGGATTCGTTATTTCGAACAAACATGATCCTTTTCTGTTCCGCACAGATTTTTTAAAATTTATGCGGAAAATAAGACTTAAAGAATTCTTTGCTACACGTAACAAAACAAATAGAGAACCTAACACTCTGAACCACTCAGGGCTCAAAAATCCCTCTACTTCTGTCCCCCCTCATACACTTACTCGCCAGAATCAATAATTTTTGAAAAAAGAGTTCTGGCGTAAGTAGCCAAGTTGGAACAACAAAACATCCCTATGTATCAAAACTTGACCACTAATGAGAGAACAGCGATCGAATCACTAGCTTCCAATGATAAGATCATTATTAAAAGAGCAGATAAGGGGGGAGCTATAGTCTTGCTAAATAAGACAGAATACATAGAAGAATGCCACAGACAACTAGAAAATGAGAACTATTACAAGAGATTACCTACAGATCCCACAAAAGAATTGGAAAACCTCATTGAAACTAAAACTACCAAAGCTTGTGATAGAGGATGGATTAGCAAACAGGAATGGGCTTTTCTGAACAAAATAGAACCAGCAACACCCAAGTTCTACTGCCTACCCAAAATCCATAAAACGCTGACTAAACCACTGGGTAGACCCATAGTTTCAGGGATTAATTCTATTTTAGAACCGTTATCTAAGTATGCAGATCACTACCTGAAAGGATATGTAGAGAAAATGAGATCTTACCTAAAAGATACCAAAGATGTGATCAATAAATATGAAAATCTCCCATATGATCCCGCGAAAACACTCCTTATAGGTCTAGATATTGTATCCCTATATACTAACATCCCTCAACAAGCTACACTTGAAACCATCAGCAAAATTCTACTCAATAGACTTGACAACGACCCAGTACCCAGCTCGTTTATTATGTGGTGTATAGAAATAGCTCTTACAAGAAATTATTTCGAGTTTCAAGGCTCATACTTTCAACAAATAGAAGGAACAGCGATGGGGGCTACGATGGCCCCGAGCCTAGCTAATCTATTTGTAGAATTTTTTGAGAAAAAATACCTTTACACAACAAATCCTTTTGAAGCACATATACAGTCATGGGCGAGGTATATCGATGATGTCCTGTTAATCTGGGCAGGGACAGTAGAAAAAGCAGAGGAATTCTTAATTTGGCTCAACAATTGTAACCCACATCTTCAATTTACCATTAATATTCAAAAAACCTCCATCGATTTCCTCGACCTCACCATTTTTCATGAGCACGGGCGCCTGTTGGTTAAACCCTACCATAAAAAAACAGAAACAAATTCACTCTTACATTACTCCAGTCATCATGTTAAACACCTGAGAGATAACCTTCCATACGGCCAATTTTTAAGACTCAAGAGAAATAGCAGCAAAAATGCAGACTTTGAAACAGAAGCAAAAAATCTGACGGCCAAATTAAAACAAAGAGGATACCCTAAAAAACTGATCAAAAAGTCAGCCAAAAGAGCGGCGAACAACAACAGGGAAGCCCTCCTAGAAGCAAAAATTAAACAACCGCAACAAGATATGCTAGTATGTGTTAACACTTTCTCTAATTTGAGTCTGAAAATTAGCCAAATAGTAAAAACCCAATGGAAAATCTTTGAGAAGAGTGAAATAGGGATTCCTGTTCCTCTTTTTGCATACAAAAAATCCAAGACGATTGGGAACAGAGTGAGTAGTAACAAACTCAAAGAAAAACCAACAAAAACCCTGAGCCTGACTGAATCCTGGGGACTTAAACCTTTAATTGGACATTACCCATGCACTAATTGTGCAATGTGTAAATTAACCCAAAAAACCAAAGAAATAGACATAGGGTTACTCACCCCTTGGAAACAAAAACTAATGACTAAATGCAATTCTGAATATGTAGTATACATGATCACATGTCCGTGTAATAAACACTACATAGGGAAAACAAACCGGAAGGTAAAAACCAGGATGCTTGAACATAAAAGCTGTTTGAAAAATAAAGTCACTAACGCACCTCTAGTAAAACATTTTGGGGAAGCACAACATGGTTATGAAAACTTCAGCTGGACCGTTTTACTAATGGTACAAGGGAGAGATCACAATACAAAAAATAGAATCCTACTTGAAAAAGAACAGAGATTAATTTTTTTAACTAAAAGTGACAAAATAGGATTCAACGAGTCTATAGATTGGTTAAAAATCTGATCGCCCTAATGTATAATTTATAATCATCGGCACAACCTTCTTTTTGACTGTTAATAGCAGAGACAGAGAACACAATTGAAGTAGAGGCCCTTTAATGACATAAACACTAAAAAAGGACTACTAGAGAGCTATATATAGACCTCTCAAAATGGCGGCCCAAACATAGATACTAACCAGAACAGGCGCAGGCACCCATGAAGGAGGATCTTACAGAATGAGCTAAAATCAGCCCATAGAAGACACCAGCCCACAAGGATACCACTCCACCCTGTAGTGGCACCATTGGGAATGACTAGAGACCAAGAAACAGGTAAATTATGATACACACGGTAGCCTGTGCAAAGTATTGAAATACAGAGAAGTAAAATAGCACTTAGATTTAAACTCAGCATTTGACTTGCATTTTTTAACATCCTTTTAGCATTTTTTTAGCACTTTTCTAGCTTTAAGAATAGCTGGAGAACAGTTTTACTGAAGTCTTTTTTCGAACTGTTTTCAGCAATGGGAAACAGGAATCCAGTTAGAACTAACGGATACAACCCGTGTGGTTTATTTCAGAAACCAATTGTAGAAGCCTCTACACAGAAGCTAAAACTGCATTAACACATCCGCAAAACATCGCGGCAAGGAAAAGAACAGAGAGAGTTTTCTGACTAAACCACTGGTAAGCTGACTAACATGCAACCTTTTTAAGAACCCATGCATAAGGGATAAGCTATTATGATCTCGCCATTATGTTTAAAATACGTTTAAAATATATAGAAACCATAACCAATTACTAAAGAAAGGACACCACTCCTCTCCAAATTAAACGACCTCGCAGAGGAACTGCAATTACCAGAATGCTTTGTGTTTTCTAAGCTGAAGGCTGGAGTAGACTTTCTTGTAAATAAAATAATTTGTTGTTTGCAGATCCGGTAGGAATATCCTTCCTCCCAAGAAAATGATGCCCAACATATGTGGACATTTTTTCGCCTGCTAATCAAGAAAGCCCCCACACTAAGAAGACCAGGTAACCAAATGGACCCTGTAGTCTTTCTTGACACCTCTAAACGTGTCTAAAGAAACATAAATTGATTCTTTTTTAATGTTTCTTTATCAACAGTTATTATCATCTTAAAGAAGAGGCCAGAAGAGTTCATACTTAGCTGAAGCCCATTCTAAACCCCCCTTATTGACCACTCCTGAAGAAAGTCCCAAGACCTACACAGAGGACTGAAACATGTCGAGAATTTTTTGTCAGTCTAATTAGTTAAACTGTCTGAGTGAATTGAAAATTCCAATGAAGGGACAATCTAATCCTAATTATTGAATAGAATTCGAATAGAAGAATTAGAGATTAGAAAGTCATTATCTCTAAGATCTTTTAGAATTGTATGTTCTTAATGTTTGTCTTTGTCAACACGATACACTTGTATCTTTTTAGAGGGTTTAATCATGTATTTTAGACTATTTTGCTATCTCCATTAAAATTTGTACTTTTTGAATTAACCAATGGCATTCAGATGAATGGATAACTGTTGATAAAGGATTAAGTCCTATCTTTTCGAGTCTTGTATAACCTTAAGTCCCAAAAACAAGATAGGACTCCACAATCGTGGAATTTGGGCTCTCTTCATTGTATTCCTTCTGGACGTAGGCATACCTGCTTGTGCAAGATGATGCAGGGACAGGATCAGGGACAGGATTGCACACAGGCACCTCCGCGGCGGCCTGT
Organism: Ambystoma mexicanum; assembly: GCF_040938575.1. NCBI lineage: Eukaryota > Metazoa > Chordata > Amphibia > Caudata > Ambystomatidae > Ambystoma > Ambystoma mexicanum. The sequence continues at coordinate 834,601,482 of NC_090935.1, read as the reverse complement.
GCTGCCTCCTGTCCCTGGTCCTGCACTGCACCACTAGCACCAGTGGAATCCCCACCTCCAAACCCTGTCTCTGTTGCTTGCACGGCCTCCTCCTCCACCAAACCCCCCACCAACCTGGATGACTCTGTGTCATCTTCCCCCAATGGGCCCTGTGGGGTCCCAGCTGCCCCTTCTGCTGCCGAGGAGTCCAACTCCAACCTCCGACTCTCGGACCTCCCCCCGGCAGCTGCGGCCTGGGATGCGGCACCGGACTCCTCACTCCCCGACGAGATCACAACCTGGGAGGGGAGCCGGGCCTTTCGTCTCCGGCTGGCGGTGGGATCCCCGCCGCTGTGCTCCACAGCACCTTCTCCGCTCTCTTCATCAGTTGACGCTGCAGACAGGGAGAAATAAAACACAGGCATCAGGGCACTGTACAATGGACACATACACACATGACAGTTGTACATGAGTGGCATTGGCAAACCTCAGACATGCCATCACAATCCCCAACACACATGTCATTTCAACTCGCACACATGAGCCATACCACAGCCATATCGCAACTGCCAGCACCATCCATACACATACAACAGCATGAGCAGGCAATGGTGAGCCAGACATCACATGCAACACAGGGAGTGTACTACACATGTACACACACCACCACACTTGCATGCATGTGTACACCTCTGCCAAGTGTCGCAGTGTTCAGATGTGCATCCATGTCACATCTGCCAATCAGGCTTCCACATCGCGCTGTCACATGCATCCATGTTGCATCACTGTTGCACCCTTTCAAATACACACACATGCACATGTACATAGTGCTGATACATGCAGCTGAAAACAACATACATGCATGACATCACGAACATGTCTACTTACATACACATTCATCCAAACATGTGTGCCCACACAACTGCATTTGGCATGCAAGCCTACACACACAAGCACCATCCATGTCTCACACATTACAGCCCTCGCATGTGTTAGCCTCACGGCCCTGTACACCCCCACCCATACTCGACCCCATACAAACAGATGTGCAACCTGCACACTACTGAAACATCACCACACGCACAGCTTACAATCAGGATGCATGTACACTTACCGCTCGACTCCAGACGGGTCTGCCTCTCAAGGACCTGGATGTGGAGCGCTGGGGATATGCGTTCCAGGACCCTCATCTGATCTTCCGACAAGTGGCCCCGGCGCCCCTTAGCATCTGCTGCCTTCAAGAGGCGCCGGGCCTTGTTCAGGGTCCTGGACATGACGTCCTCCCAGCGCTTCTTGACATGTTGGAAGTCGTGGACTGCCACCCCCTCCGCGTTGATGGCAGTCACGATGTCCGTCCAGATCCGAGTCCGTCCTTCCTTGTCGGCGCAGGAACTTCCGAAGAGGGCATCATACTGACCCAGGACTTGCTCCACCAGGACACCAACTTCCCTGGCACTGAAGCTGGTGCCCCTCTGCCTCTCTGGCCGGGGGTTGTCAGTGGTGCCAGATGTTGCAGTGCCCGACATGACAACCCCAGAGGCAGGAGTGGGTGGGCAACTGGGTCCAGGGGCTGGGCTGTGGAGCGATGGAATCCCAGTCGGGAGTCTTCGGTTCCAGCAGGGGTGGTCACAGCAACAGCACCCCTGTCTGATGTGCAGGCAGCAAATGGCAGGGCACGTGGGCAGCAGGCAGCAGCGGATGGCAGGTGGGAGTGTGCTTGGGGCTCTGGGGGGCAGTAATTTGGCCTTCTGGGCAGGAGCGTGGTCTTCCGTGTGCTTACGGGTGGCCAGCTTGATACGGAGTGATTTGGCGCGTGAAAATTCTGCACGTCAGCGTGTAATTCGAGGAAAGGCCCTTAGCGCGTAAGCGCGTCTGCACGCATACGCAATTTCATTGGACAGAAGGCCCCTCAAGCGCAAGCGCCCCTGTGACGTGACGCGCGCAGGCGTGCATGGGTGTTTCAGCGCACGTGAAAAACTGCACATCCGCGTGTAATCCGAGGAAAGGGCCCATGCGCGTAAGTGATGTGACGCGCGTGGGCGTTTCCTCAGCACGGGTTAAAGGTGAGCGGGGCCAGCAGTTCGCTGTACGTGCCTTTCATGGAGACCGACGTGTGTTGCTGCTTCCTGTTGTTTCGCGCGCCATCACAACTTCACAGCTATCAAGGGCGTATCTCTTCTTTTGGCGGGTGTATTGGCTACGCATGTTTTTCTGCATCGTGCTAGTCAGACGGTGAGTCGCACACGCTCTTTTTCCCACTGCGGGTGCCCCTGTGTATCGCACCCATTTTCGATGTCATAGTAGCCTTTGTGTCCCACGCGTACGCGTTATTCCTGTTACTGGGTGCCACCGCGTACTGCGGGAGGTTGAATCCACGCACGTAGGCTGCAGGGTTGCTTGCACGGTTTTACTGCTGTTTTGGGGTGCCTGAGTGTTGCGTGACCCGTCACTACATCACCGGGGTCACATACAGCCTTGCAGGTGCAGGGGGGCTGTTAACATCTTGCTTCCCACCCCCTTCACCCCAATTGCCCAGGTCAATTGTGGTGTACACCTCCCATTGGAACTACTCCATATGTGCCGGCACTACTACATCTGTGCTATGGTTGGGAGGCCACCAAAGGTGAGGGGCGCCTCAGCTGGGCATACTCCTCGTGGCGGGCGTGGTCGAGGACGTGGCCGTGGTGACCAGGGAGTAGGGGGACTCCAGGGTGTCCAGGGCAGCCACAGAGGGGGAAGAGGCAGGGGTGCGCCACTTGAGCACAATGTTGTGCCATGTGTCGGTGCAGTCATGCCACCACCCCCTGTGGTTCCGGGGGATGCAGCTTCTGCACCAGTGGAATCCCCACCTCCAGACCCCGTCTCTGTTGCTTGCACGGCCTCCTCCTCCACCAAACCCCCCACCAACCTGGATGACTCTGTGTCATCTTCCCCCAATGGGCCCTGTGGGGTCCCAGCTGCCCCTTCTGCTGCCGAGGAGTCCAACTCCAACCTCCGACTCTCGGACCTCCCCCCGGCAGCTGCGGCCTGGGATGCGGCACCGGACTCCTCACTCCCCGACGAGATCACAACCTGGGAGGGGAGCCGGGCCTTTCGTCTCCGGCTGGCGGTGGGATCCCCGCCGCTGTGCTCCACAGCACCTTCTCCGCTCTCTTCATCAGTTGACGCTGCAGACAGGGAGAAATAAAACACAGGCATCAGGGCACTGTACAATGGACACATACACACATGACAGTTGTACATGAGTGGCATTGGCAAACCTCAGACATGCCATCACAATCCCCAACACACATGTCATTTCAACTCGCACACATGAGCCATACCACAGCCATATCGCAACTGCCAGCACCATCCATACACATACAACAGCATGAGCAGGCAATGGTGAGCCAGACATCACATGCAACACAGGGAGTGTACTACACATGTACACACACCACCACACTTGCATGCATGTGTACACCTCTGCCAAGTGTCGCAGTGTTCAGATGTGCATCCATGTCACATCTGCCAATCAGGCTTCCACATCGCGGTGTCACATGCATCCATGTTGCATCACTGTTGCACCCTTTCAAATACACACACATGCACATGTACATAGTGCTGATACATGCAGCTGAAAACAACATACATGCATGACATCACGAACATGTCTACTTACATACACATTCATCCAAACATGTGTGCCCACACAACTGCATTTGGCATGCAAGCCTACACACACAAGCACCATCCATGTCTCACACATTACAGCCCTCGCATGTGTTAGCCGCACGGCCCTGTACACCCCCACCCATACTCGACCCCATACAAACAGATGTGCAACCTGCACACTACTGAAACATCACCACACGCACAGCTTACAATCAGGATGCATGTACACTTACCGCTCGACTCCAGACGGGTCTGCCGCTCAAGGACCTGGATGTGGAGCGCTGGGGATATGCGTTCCAGGACCCTCATCTGATCTTCCGACAAGTGGCCCCGGCGCCCCTTAGCATCTGCTGCCTTCAAGAGGCGCCGGGCCTTGTTCAGGGTCCTGGACCTGACGTCCTCCCAGCGCTTCTTGACATGTTGGAAGTCGCGGACTGCCACCCCCTCCGCGTTGATGGCAGTCACGATGTCCGTCCAGATCCGAGTCCGTCCTTCCTTGTCGGCGCAGGAACTTCCGAAGAGGGCATCATACTGACCCAGGACTTGCTCCACCAGGACACCAACTTCCCTGGCACTGAAGCTGGTGCCCCTCTGCCTCTCTGGCCGGGGGTTGTCAGTGGTGCCAGATGTTGCAGTGCCCGACATGACAACCCCAGAGGCAGGAGTGGGTGGGCAACTGGGTCCTGGGGCTGGGCTGTGGAGCGATGGAATCCCAGTCGGGAGTCTTCGGTTCCAGCAGGGGTGGTCACAGCAACAGCACCCCTGTCTGATGTGCAGGCAGCAAATGGCAGGGCACGTGGGCAGCAGGCAGCAGCAGATGGCAGGTGGGAGTGTGCTTGGGGCTCTGGGGGGCAGTAATTTGGCCTTCTGGGCAGGAGCGTGGTCTTCCGTGTGCTTACGGGTGGCCAGCTTGATACGGAGTGATTTGGCGCGTGAAAATTCTGCACGTCAGCGTGTAATTCGAGGAAAGGCCCTTAGCGCGTAAGCGCGTCTGCACGCATACGCAATTTCATTGGACAGATGGCCCCTCAAGCGCAAGCGCCCCTGTGACGTGACGCGCGCAGGCGTGCATGGGCGTTTCAGCGCACGTGAAAAACTGCACATCCGCATGTAATCCGAGGAAAGGGCCCATGCGCGTAAGTGATGTGACGCGAGTGGGCGTTTCCTCAGCACGGGTTAAAGGTGAGCGGGGCCAGCAGTTCGCTGTACGTGCCTTTCATGGAGACCGACGTGTGTTGCTGCTTCCTGTTGTTTCGCGCCCCATCACAACTTCACAGCTATCAAGGTCGTATCTCTTCTTTTGGCGGGTGTATTGGCTACGCATGTTTTTCTGCATCGTGCTAGTCAGACGGTGAGTCGCACACGCTCTTTTTCCCACTGCGGGTGCCCCTGTGTATCGCACCCATTTTCGATGTCATAGTAGCCTTTGTGTCCCACGCGTACGCGTTATTCCTGTTACTGGGTGCCACCGCGTACTGCGGGAGGTTGAATCCACGCACGTAGGCTGCAGGGTTGCTTGCACGGTTTTACTGCTGTTTTGGGGTGCCTGAGCGTTGCGTGACCCGTCACTACATCACCGGGGTCACATACAGCCTTGCAGGTGCAGGGGGGCTGTTAACATCTTGCTTCCCACCCCCTTCACCCCAATTGCCCAGGTCAATTGTGGTGTACACCTCCCATTGGAACTACTCCATATGTGCCGGCACTACTACATCTGTGCCATGGTTGGGAGGCCACCAAAGGTGAGGGGCGCCTCAGCTGGGCATACTCCTCGCGGCGGGCGTGGTCGGGGACGTGGCCGTGGTGACCAGGGAGTAGGGGGACTCCAGGGTGTCCAGGGCAGCCACAGAGGGGCAAGAGGCAGGGGTGCGCCACTTGAGCACAATGTTGTGCCATGTGTCGGTGCAGTCATGCCACCACCCCCTGTGGTTCCGGGGGATGCAGCTTCTGCATCTGGCACTGGCGCCCGTGTGACCCGGCAGTCCGTTCCATCGACTGCCACAGGCCCAAGGGTAGTGGTAGCTGCAGGTGCAGCTGTGGACACCGCCACCCAGGCTCAGGGTCTGCCAGCGCAGGCTGCGTTGGCACTTGAGGAGCCCTTGTTAGATCTCCAACAGGCCAGGAGGGAAACCATAGGGGCAGGCCGGGCTGCTCAGACCAAGACACACTGTCCCTGGGGCAGTTATGTCATCTGCTGCCCCGAACAGCCGGGTGTTGGCAAGTGCAGGGGAAGATGCAACCAACAACACCCCGGTTGTGAGTCTGCCAACCAGGACCGTTGCGGTCAATGTCCCTGCCACAGCTGATGTTGCTGCGCAGGGTTAATTAGAGGACACCCAGCTACCACTGACACAAGTCAGGCCTTTGGTCGTCCCTCCACCTGCCACTCCCTTGGCTCAATCCACCGAACCCACTGGCCATACTGGTCAGGGCAGCATTAGCCAGCCAGGGTCTGCGCCACAGTCCAAGAGGAGGAAGGTTGCACCTGCAGCACAGGCTGGGACCCCACACACAGCCACGACCTCCTGCACGTCGAGGAAGAAGCCTTTCTGCAAGCAGGAACTGGACTTCCTCGTGGGCTACGTGCGGGGCCACAGCCGTGACATGCTAGTGGGTGCCAGGAGTCAGACTACGGCTGCCCAACGTGACACCCACTGGAAGCATGTTGCGGAACATGTCAGTTCATTCAGCCATGAGGTGAGCACGGCGCAAGAGTGCAAAAAGCGTTGGAATGACATCAAACGCAGCACTAAGGCTAAGCGTGCCTCTAATTACAACTTGACTCTGGTGACTGGCGGTGGGCCTGCACCAGAGGAGGAAGAGCTCACTCCGCATGAGGCACTCGTTGCGGAGTTCATACCACCTGAATTGGTCGAAGGAGTGGGAGAGATGCTGGACTTTGATGCCCAGTCCAGTGAGTGTTGATGCGTGTTTGTTGAGGACGTGTGTGTTTCACTTGTGAGATGTGTTGTGCATGATTGCCACTACATGTGACGTGTACATGGTTCTGATGTGTAAGTAATGCAATGCTTCCGTGATGCATGTCTCCTCTGTTTGCATGCGGGGACTCCATGTAGGCATGCTCCCTTGCCCCTCCTCCGCCACTCTGCACCCCAGTTCCACCTTTGCACTGGTCTGCTTCAATCTTGCCAATGTGTACTTTCTTGTTCATGCGTCCTTTGTAGATGCTAACTTCCAGCGTAGAATCTGCCAGAAATATGCCGTGTGGTACAGCCTTAGTACTTGATGCAGGGTATCTCACTTGTACTGTGCATAGGTCAGATGTCCCGCAGGGACATGAGTGCCCATTCATGCTCCATGTGCATTGCATGCATGCCCCTATGTGTCCTTGACTGAATGATCACTGTAATACAAGTCCTGGGTGACATACATTGCATGGCATCTCATCAGCCTTCCCATGTCAACTGTGGCTCAGTACTGCGTTGCACACATGTTTAGGGTCTGACAATCTGTGTGGCTCACAGGCCTCAGCCTGTTCAATGGCCAATGACTCTGTCCAACTGTTGTTGTGTCTTCTTCACACGTGGGCGGCCTACAGAGTTTTCATCATGTGTCCTGCTTACTCTGCCATCATCATTTGCAGTGTTGTCACTTGAATCACATTAAGCTGTTGATGCCAGTCAACACTGCCTGTCAATACACAGGTAGTATGGTCAGCCTTTTGATACCATGCTAGGCATCCCTGCTTTGGTACTGGGGTGGAGGGGTGCTTGGCTTCTAGATATGGTGCACATTGAATGCACATTGCACGTGATGCCTGAATTTGACCTTGCACTGCCTTCACATTTCCTGGCACACACCATGGAGTCCTTGTACATGTAGGTAGTGAGTGGCGTACACATTTTCTGCACTGCATAGACCCACTTCCATGGAAACTGCCACCTTTCAACAAGTCTGATCACAGAAGCAATTCAAAGTTGACCCAGCATGCCAGGTTATATGTTGTGTGTCACATGTCTGCCTGATGCGTTTGCTGTCGGTGTGTGTGTGTGTTGTGTGCTTCTGACATGTGTAGTGACCTTTTTTCTCTCTATTTTTCAGGTGATGACGCAATGGAGGCGGAGGATGGTGTCATGCCAGACACAGGGTTGTTACCACTACATCAATCCGGCACAAGTGGGGGTTGTGGGGTGGAAGGCCACGAAAACCCCCAGCTGCTACAGTCCATCTTGTCTCTGGCAGCCTATGAGTTCAGCCTTGATGACGACTCTGACGTCCATGTTGAGTTGGATGAGCATCAAGTCCATGTGTCAGGGGTGAGTGATTCTGATGTGGAAACTCCTCTGTCTGCGACACCTGCACTGAGGGGTCAGACAGTCTTGGTTTCTCCGCCCGTGGTGGATCGGGACGCAGGGTCACCCTCCACACCAGTCACTGTTGTGCCTGGACATCACGTCGACGGGGGCATGTAGTCGTGCAGCCGTGGGCGGTGCCAACACAGCGAGGAACCCCGGTCCTTGGGTCACGCAGGGGTCAAGCCCGGCAATGCGGTCGCCGCGTGCAACCGCAGTATACTGAGTGGGAGCAAGACATGACTGCCAATTCAGAACGGCAGGGGGCAGCAATGGAGAACATCGCTGAGAGCATGGAGCGTGTGGCCCGATCTGTGCTCCCCCCTGCTAGGCAGGTGCTTCTCCAGCAGCAGGCGGCACGGTCCACGGCCCGCTCGCTCAGGCTGGGCATGGCGGCCTCAGACAGGGCACGCCAGGCTGAAATGTCGTCTCTGCGTCAAGCAATTGCTGCTCACGCAGAGGCCCACATGGATGCCCTGAGGGAGGAGTATGCTTCCCTCAAATCCACTCTGGGTGTCCTTATGATGTCCCAGAGGCAGCGGGCAGAGGAGAGGTTTGCACAGCTTGAGCGTACCATCTCGGCTGAGCTACAGGCTTGCCGGGAGGTGCAGCGGTTGTCCAGCCAGGCCTTGCAGGAGGAACTCCGTGTTACACGTGCAACCTTGCAAGAGGAAGCACGTGTATCACGTGAGGTTCTGCATGCAGACCTACGTCACATCGCCACACAGAACCAGGCTCACCCATCCGGCAGACTTGCTGCCGACAAGGGGCAAGCTGCGGCTAGGCGTGGCCAGGCTACTGTGCCACGTCCTCCTTTCCAGGATGAGCCAGACTCGGACGACCATCTATCTCCCACATAGGTCGGGCTGTGCAGGCGTTGAGCCCATGGAGCTTTCTTTTTTGGCTCAGCATCATCGCATGTGGGTGTTGCGCAGCACCCTGTACCTCCCCCCTCCTGTCTGCCTCCCCTCCCCCCCGGGTCTTATGTGGCCATTTTTGATTTTTCTTTTAGTTTAGTTAGTTAAGTTTCTGTTTAATAGTTAGTTTAGTTAGGTAATGTAGGTTTTCCATAGTTAGTGTAATTAGTTAATATAGTTTAAAATTGCTTGTCTATTGTGCTTTCATGTGACGGTGCAGTGCTTTGTGGCTTTTGAAGGCATCCACTGTCTGTTCCAGCTGGGCCCTTCAGGCTTGTCTTGTGTATGTGTTTGCTGCTTGGAGTCCTTGACTCACATATGCCACTCCTGCCTCCCTTATCCATGGGCTCGCAAGGATGGTTCGGTGTAACAACCTATTACACAAGGGCTTTGGACTGTCATATCTGTGGCATGTCTGGTGCTGTGTGACTTGTGTTGACACCCCTAGTGGGTATGATTTCGGTGTTATTGTCCACTGTTCAGCTTTTGCTAGATGGGGTGTTTCATGATTAATGTGTACATTCATTGCTATGCATTGTGTAGTATGTTTCTTATCTTTACTGTACACGTGCTTGTTGCAATTCATGCCGTAGATATTGTGTTCCTCACTTTGGATGTGAAAGACGGACTGATGGTGTGATTTCTGATGTAACTCTCTGACATGGTCAAGTAATGAGATGCCTGAAGAGACACACACAGATGACTTTAAAGCATTAATCATGTGTTTCATGCCCTTTCTGCAGGGGGATGAGCCTCCAGAGCACCTTTGCCAGCAGACATGGCCCATTGGACGACGGAATTCTGGACACGTTTGTTGGTGCCCACATGCACATGTGAGCACAAGCAGAGGCACAGGGATTGCAGACCTACATCCTAGAACTGCTGACGTGTTCCAAGGAACTCCAGGCAAGGTGAGCAGCACAGGGGGGCCACAACACAGCAAAGCTTGCACCAGGCGAGTTGCGCATGCAGGCTTAGTCACAGCACTGAGGGTGAGCTTGGACGAATATTGGTGTTGAAGCACACAATGCAGCTCAGATGTGTTGGTGGACTGATGGCTGTTGATTGTAAGGTTGTTTGGGACACCTGCAGGGGCAGTGGCACATACCCTCCGGTACACCAAGGTCCATTGAGGCACTTGTATCAACCATGTAGCCTTCAGAGACATGGAAAGGGGCAGCTCACAGGGACATACAGCAAGGGTCATACTCGGGTGCAGTGCATTTCATTTCCATGTACATTTTTATACATGCACTGCCAACTTTGTTTCGGTCATGGTGGAACACAACTTGCTCTGAAGTCATACCTTGCTATATGGGTCTGTCTGCTTACCCAGGGAACATGTTTTGTGAATTGTGACACATTGCTATTCCATTTGCCACGCACCCACCGGCGGCTGACTTACTGCATTGACTGTGTATGACCCATCACAGGGGTAATGTTATATATGGGTACGAAGCATCTACACCAGATTGTCTGTTTGTAGAGTAGTTTGTTGATATGGGACATGTTTGGTGGTGTGTTTTTGTTTAATGGGCATGTACAGCTTATTGACTGTGGCTCTCTTTGCAGCATTGCGGTGCTCCTGTAACCGGACCTGAGAGTGCGCAGGCAGGAGGCCAGCACTCAAAACCAGAGCTAAGTGTCTTGCTGTTTTTCTTTCAAACTCCTCTGCATAGGCTTGCTGGGGGGTGCACTAATGCATGTATGAATGTGTAATTCAATTTGGTATGTTTTTTTCCCCTAATCACCCGGAATCCTATCCAATTTTAAACCCTGTACCCTCTACCCGGTGTTCCTGCTTCCCGTACCTATCCAAGCAACATTCCCTAACCCTCTTTCCCCGCTGGGGTTGTGGATGCCTGTGTAAGCCCCAAACTTGCAGGCGCCAAAACCCTAGAGGGGGTGGTTGGTTCGTGCCACTCCTAAGCCTGGACTACAGAAAGCCATGACAATGATGTCCAAGTTTGTTTGGATTGTGTATGTGTTCATGCAGGTAGTACATTTTCATGCATTCACTACTTTCATGTGTCATTCCTCCTCCCCTCTCCTGCCACTCATTCCAGTTATCCAGTGTGCCAACACCTGTCCCGACTACATATCCCTGACCCTCCGTCCCCACCAGGGTCTCAGAGGCCTGTGTGAGTTTGACCTTGCAGGCACCCGGGACACGGTGGGGGTGGTTGTTTCGTGACACTCCCGCGCCTGTACACGGGACCTGTGACAGTACACATCCGTTCATGGTGCATCATTCTATGTTATGTACCACACATGGTTCACATCCTGTTGTGACATTGTTTTACTGTGCTACCTTGGTTGTTACATCATTGTGGTAGTACTTGGCCTTTGTGAGGTACTGCTACGTCAAGTCATCTACTCGAGGGTGTTCTGGTCCTTTTTTCTGGCTTGGATTTTGTGATTTTGCAAATGAGTGTGGACTCTGAGGGTGCAGGCACCTTTTTACACACAAGGTGGGAGATGGTGACGAAGGGGGAAGGTGATTCTGTGGCCAGGTGGAATTGAGGGTTGAAGGCTCAATGACCCAGGTGCAGTTGTTCAGTGGGTCATGGCCATTTGTGAGGGAGGGGGGGGTTGTTGTTGATAGTTGCCTTGCCCTGCAGTGTGATGGGAACCCTGACATTGTAATGGTGGTATCCTATGTACATGCTGTGGTCTGCTGATCAATGCCTGTTCATGTGTTGTGTTTACCTTTCAGGTGCGAGGGGATAGTTGTGGTTTGACATGCTGGGGTGTACACATGGTGAATGTTCATATGTGATGTGTAGAGGACACTGATGGTCACTTGATTGCACATGCATATGTTGAGTGCATGTCCTTACTGACCCACACCTTGCACTCTGATGCACTACATGTACAACCACCCTTGCATATCCACGTGTACACTGTTTGCCTTCTGGTGCCCACTGTGTCCCTGCAGCACATGTTCTGTGACCAATTATGGATCCTGTACATGCCTAATTTGCTTTTTGATGTGGTCTGTCGCTTAGATGTGATGCTCAGGGTGTGCATCACACACAATGGCTGTTCACTGTGCTGTGCGCTGAGCAGTGTGTTGCAGGAGTTGGACACAGCACACAGAAGCTGCAGTGTTGATTTTGCAATGCACAATGTGCATGTAGACAGGCATTAATTGTTATGTTACGTCTACAACTCTTGTAATGCTTTTGGAAATGACTTATTTTGGGTGGGAGGTTGTTGGTCAGTCATTTCATCTGATTCCATGTCAGGCATCATTGTCTGATGCCACTGTACATTTTTGACATGGCAATGTGTACCTTATTGTTACTGTGTTGGTGTATGGGTATTGCTTGCCATGTCATGTTGTGGTTTGGGAGGGTTTGAGTGACATAACAGTGATGGCCATGGCCTGTTTTGCAGGTGTGTGTGATTCACACCTTGCATGTCAGGGTCATCCGCTTCTCAAAGCAACTAGCTGGGGGTAGATCTCTCTCCGCGGCAGGGGCCTCCCTCTGGAACAGCCTTCCTGCCTCACTGGAACTTGAGGAGAACCATCTCCGGTTCGGGAAGCACCTCAAGACCTTCCTCTTTGCTTCTGCTTTCTCTTTGCCTCTCCCTTGCAAAATTCTTCACTGGAACTACACTGGATCTGCAACTAGGCCACTCTCACCGACCTCGGTCCCTGGCCCAGCCACTCTCCACTTGCACTGCCTCCCTGGCAACCCCTGCACTGCGGGACTGTCTCTCTATCCCTACAGCCCCCCCTTCCCAGCCCTTGTCTGCACTTAGCTTTGCAGTTGCCACCAGCTGGCCTATGTATTTGTTTTTTAGTCTACTTACCCTGTACTGCACTCCCCCCCTCCCCTTCCCCTTGCACTTTTCCCTTCCCCCTACCCCTGCACTTGCACAATCTAAATGACACCTGGCCTAGTAGTATCGTTGTCTGTCTTCCCTTGTTCCCCCCTCCCTGCCTCATCGCTCCTTGAAATACTTGTGTATAGGCCATATCATGTCATGTCATATGTGTGCCTTTTGGTCACACAGGATAGCTTGTGTTTAAGTAGCTAGGGATGCAGACAATGTGGCACTTCCATGGCAACTATCTCAGGGTGGTAGGGTTGTGACAGTTGACTGTCTCTTTGTCATCATCGATTGTCACCTGGTATGTGCCAGGCCTGTGTGCACTCCGCAGGGGTGGGAGTTTAGGTGAAAAATGTGGCCACAAGCTGGGTCCGGGCTTCCTCGCCACGTGCCCTGTCCCCTCCAATGGGCAGCCCCTGTGCCTGTGGTTGGGGATGTGGGGGCACCACCATGTCCACCGGTACGCCCTGCCGTGTTGCAACATTGTGCAGGACACATGCTGCCACAATGATCCTGCACACTACTGGGGGTGCATAGAGCAGCTACCCGCCGGAGCGGAAACGTGACTTGAGCACTCCGAATGTGCGCTCCACTATGGCCCTGGTTGCAATATGGGCGGCGTTGTATCTTACCTGGGGTGGTGTGGTGGGGTTCCGGTTTGGCAACATCATGTGATTGCTCAGAGGGTAGGCACTGTCCCCTGGGGAGGTGTAAATGGTTGTGATTATTGGGGTTTTTGTATTTGTGTGTGTGTGTGTGTGACAAGCATGCATGTGCAAGGGCATTTGTACTCACCTAGGAGCCAGGTGTCGCCATGCTGCCCAGCTTCCAGGGCCCGGCTCAGGGCAGACATTCTGTATATGAAACTGTCATGGGTGGAGCCAGGGTAGTTTGCATAGACAGAGGTGATGATTCCCTTTGCATCGCATACCACCTGTACATTGATGGAATGCCAGTGCTTGCGGTTTCGGCAGATGTGCTCAGTGGCCCTAGGTGGACGTAGGGCCACATGGGTGCAATCTATGGCACCGAGCACTTTGGGGAAGTGTGCCACCCTGAAAAAATCCAGGACAACGGCCTGCCTTTCTGCGGTTTTTAGAGGCATTTATATGTGCCTGCGGACTGAGGGGCGCGCTGTCATGATTGCCAGTAGCTGGTGTAGGCAGCGTGACTGCGTGGCCTGTGAGACCCCCCCACTATGGCAGTAGTCCGCTGTAATGACCCAGTGGCCAAAAAATGCAGGACATTGAGCACCTTCTCCAAGGGGCTCAATGCTTGGGAGCAAAGGGTGGGGGATGTAAGGTCATCTTCCCACTCCCTGACCAGGTCTAGGATGATATGGGGTGGAAACCTATACCTGCTGTAGACCTGGTCGTCAGGCATCCCAAAAAGGCTTGTCCGTGGTGCCAAAATGCGTGCCCTGGGTATTCTCCTCCTCCTGCGGTGTCCCACGATCAGTGCTGCGACAAATGGGGCATTAATTGTAGCTGGATATACGTGTTTGTTGTTTACGCGCACTTTTATACTGTGCGCAGGGACGCTTCCGTCTGCCTTCGTGTGGCGGACGCGTTGACGCCTGTGTGCGGGTTTCCCGTATTCGAATCCATGAATACGGGTTGTTGGCGTGCGTGTGTGCGTTCTGTGTAGTTCCCTGCAGTACTTCCCCAGTTACGCCTTCTTTTTCACGCATTATTCTCCATTCCGCATGTTACGCCCACTGTTCCGCCCACTTTGGTTGTGTGCGCCGCGCTATGTGCGCTTTTGCTGTGTGCGTACCGCACGCCGTGTGTGCCCGCGTGTGCCATGGCAGGATTGGGTGCACATATAGCGGGAAACACGCGCAGCGTCTTCCTTGAATCGCACACATACGCGTGCGCTGCGTTTCTCACGCTTGCGCTACCTTGTGCCTGCTCGCGCTGGGATTTTTGGCGCACGTTTGCTCCATGAATCGACCCCTTAATGTATATACCACTATAATACAAAACCCAATCTGAATACAAGGAGTGATTGTTGCTAGATTATTTTGTTTTCGGCGGTAAGAAAATACCAGCAGGCCCCAAATCTACACAAAATACCCAACAGTTTCAAAACACATCTGCTGAAATACCAGACCAAATATGTGTCTGTTACTGCAAAACATTTTATAAATAGAACACAAAAATAGGAGGTCTAGCCTACGAAATAGAAGACAATAAAGGATCCCAATTGTTCCAATTAGCTTTATAACTAACAGCAGAATTTAAATACAAAATAACTAACCCCTCAAGAGTGTGCACATACTGCAACACAAAGCTTGACAATAACCAAATGCCATCACATGCTATTACTTACAACTTAGAAATATTCCCACTTCCAAAATCTCTCCAACATCTTAACTTGTATGAGAGCATTATAATACAAACAGTGCAAAATCAGCCAAATTACCTTGATCTGAGCTACTAAAGAGCATCTGTGGCAAAGTAGTATATTTACCATTGGAAAATGTTCAAACTTTCGGACTAAAACTGCCAATAGACCAATCTTTGATTGTACTAGTTAAAGGTGTGCCAACAAAAGACAAAATAATTTGGCAACAACTAGTCGATTTAAACAAAGTTAGACAAGCCCTACAATATCTAAAAGAAAACAATGAGTACTGCAAAGATATAAACATTGAGGAAACCTTAGAGAAACCACCAACATTATTCAAGAGTCACCTGAAACTGGTCAATTGCAACCTGTAGATCCTGTTACAGCAGCCTTAATCTAAGACCAATATACCATTCAACCACTGCACTCCAAAGCCAAAGACACAATTGATGATGCATTAGAAACACATCAAATGCATCAAACCAAAGGATCCCCAATGAGCATATGGGAAAAAAAGTGTAGAAGCACATTCTTTTCCTGTACACTTTCCTACAGGAAAAGGAGGACAATATGATGAAAGGTCCACACAAATTAGGGCATCAGAGTAACGATCTTCATGAATGTATTCTGAAGACCCCAGATGTTGAATACATGTTCCACCTCCTCTTCGAAAGTGAATTAACAACTCTTTGTTATGGAGTTTCACACACACTAAAACAGGCTCTAACTTTTAAACATATCTGCTACCCAACTGCTTAAAAAAATAAAGGCAGAGATGAAGTTTTGCAGTCAAGTATCACAAATCTCTTGGCAAACATGTGTGGTACAAAAGAATACTGGTTCACGCGGCATGCTGATGTACGTTGTATGCTAAGAAACCTAGGCCCACCCACATGGTTTGTTACTTTAAGTTGTGCAGAGAACGCATGGGATGACTTGCACAATTTATTACACCCTGCAAACAAAAATAAGGATGTAAAAGACATAAAAAGACCAGAAGAAATCTGTTCTCCTGACCCTGTAAATGTATCATGGTACATTCACCATCACTTCATAACCATGCTGCATTGTATCTGTAAATCAAATTACTGATACACTCGGAGAAGTCCACACTTCTTTTTGAGAAAAGAATATCAATCCAGAGGAGCAACACACATCCACTTGTTTTTGTGGATAAAAAACATGCTCCAATATTTGTCCATGATTCTGATGCCACTGTTTTACAGTTTTTTGGTTAAACAATACATTATCTGTGACATTCCTTCATAAGTCACAGATCGTGACCAACATACACAAGTGTTACACTTCCGAAAACATAAATGTGGCAAATACTTCTGAAGTAGATATAAAAACAAAGGGAACAACTATTTTATTTTATTTTTTTTAAAATAATTTTATTGGTTTACTTACAAACCTTTAAAATACAGCCATTCCTTCTTACTCATTACATCTATTTACAACATGTTCATTTCTCAACTCACAGCTTTGTCGTCTAGATTAAAGTCACAGTAGACATTACTCTGAAGTGCAAATCAGAGTGTCATTGACAGTCAAAATTACCTTAACACAGAAGCCACTTTTCGATAGTCGCCAGAAAATAAGTCAGTGGCAATATCAGTTTCATGTCTATACCATTGAACATTTGTTGCCACCAATCTTCCGCATTATAAAACGGATGAACTTCGCTCCATGAGCCTAGGTGTCGAGTTCTTTCTGTTCGCAAACTGGTGCAAAATAACACTAGATGTTTTAAAGTTTCAGTTTCATGTGTACACCAGCGACACTTCGGATCCAAGTCTGCGTTTACCGACCATGCTCGTAAGCGTGCCTTTGTTTTGTTAAGTCTGAAACACATGAATAATCGTCTGGCATTTGGATCTGGAAATAAATCGATGTATTTTTGCAAAATATTGAAAGAACAGGCTTTGGGTGGAACCTCGCTCAATGATTTAGAGGCGCTCCTATTGGAACAAGTCTGATCCCAATCCATCCGCCAGATTTCTATTTTTGCTGCATCGGGATTGCCATGAAGCAGCTCTGAAGAGATGTCGTATTACATCAAGTTTTTGCATCGTTTCAGCCACATAGCCATTATGCCCGGGGCTGCTGAGGTGGCACTGTGAAAAATTTCAAATTGCGGAATTTGTTTGCATGATTTTGTTTTCCGATATAGCGACAACAAATTCCAACAGACTCGTGCATGGATGGATATTAGTGATAGTTCGTATCGAATCGTGGCTATCGATAATCCTTTCGGTAAACCTTGTACTTTGGACCAGTAAATATACTTGAGCGTGGACCACAGTTCCCATGAACAACCCATGGCGTTTTTGGCCCCGTACGTTAGTACTGGTATTACCTTTTGGTTATAAAATCGTAGCACAGGTTTCAGGGAGAATTTACCAAATCTCTTTTTTAGGACTAAGGCCTGGATCACCAGTTGTTTACATTTGCGTTTTGTCTCCGTAGACCAAAGTTCATCATTAATACACAAGCTGAAGTTCATGCCCAAGTATTTTACACTAGACGCTACCTGTAGCTTTTCCATCCCCATAGACCAAGATAGACGCATTGCCCGGCATATCTTTCTCCCTTTGAGGTTTTTAAGGACAAGGATTTCACACTTCTTTGTATTGATAAGCAGACGATTTTTACCCACATATTGTTGAACTGCGTTGATTTTTCTTTGCAAACCAATGGGTGTTGAGTCCAGCAATATGATGTTGTCAGCGTATAATAGCCAACTCAGATGGGATCTATGCATTTTAGGTGGAAAGGATTTTGCCTCCTTGATGGTAATTCCAATGTCTGATATGAATAGGCTAAATCTCGCTGCTACCAAAGGACAGCCCTGCTTGACTCCCTTAAATGTTTTCACCGGTGCTGACAGGGTGCCTGATTGATCCAGGCGTATCCTGATGGAAGTGTCAGTGTGCAGTTCTTTTATTGCCGCCATGAGATCATCCGGGCAGCCCCACGTATGCATTTTGTTCCATAGTAAGTCCCTGTCAATCGCATCGAACGCGTAGGAGAAATCAATGAAGGCGAGATATATTGTTTTTTCAGCTGTTATCGCCTCCATTTTCGATAGATTCAATAGCAGCAAGTTCAGCGAGCAGCCGACCTGCTGGACGAATCCTGTGTGTCTGACGTCTGTGTGTTTTGAAATGTTGGCCCATTTTACTAGTTTGGTTTGTAACATAGTTGCATATATCTTCCCTAGAACATCTAGTAATGCAACTGGGCGGTAGTTTTTCGGGCAAGTTCTGTCGCCTTTTTTAAACACTGTCACAATCACGGCTGATTTCCAAGACTTCAGTGTTTGACACTGATCGTTTATTCTCTGAAAGAGGGCCCCGCAGATGTTTGCCCATAGTTCAGGTTGTTGCTTGATCGTAAAGTTTGTTAAGCCATCTGGGCCAGGGGCACGTGAATTGTTTGCTTTCCTAATTATTCTTACGATCTCATCATTGGGAAACGTTAAGGCCCATATTTTGATGGTTGGAACATACAAGTTTGAAGGCTTTTCATTGGCTTTATAAAGCTTGTTAAAGTGAGTTATCCATGCTTTTTCTGTAACCATAGATACCTGCAGGGCCGCTTGGGGGGCTTGAGTGTCGTTAATGATTGTCCAGAAAGCTCTGGTGTTCTTGTTTTGGAGACATTATAACATTCGCTCGGAATCTCTTTGCAGCATTAAGCTTTTGTGTGATCGAATCCAATTTTTATATCTTTGTTTTACCACCTTCATCTTTGGTCCACTTGAATCTTGGTCAGTAGACCGAGCATGGCGAATTGCCCGTCTCATCAGACGTTTTTGAACTAGTATGTCCAAATCAAAACAGTGAAGCCGTTTCATATTCGCATGTTTGGATCCGCCATTACTTGTTTTAAAGTCTGCCAATAAATGTGCATATTCAAGCGTAGGTCCTCCGCTGCAGTATTGATTAGCTATCAGAGTGACCTCGTCTTCGGCTAACCTTAGTCTCACTCTGCTTGCTTCTACCTTAATTTTCTGTGACCATTTTGCTTTGGCAGACACCTCAGCGTTCCAAAATTCCATGATTAACATTTCATGGTTACTATTTTCCTTTCGGCACACTTTTAGAGTATTCACCTGTTGATGTAAGTATGACGATACAAAGATATAATCAATTGTGGATCCATGATTCTAGCGATTCCATGTCAGAGCAGGTGGTATGTCTCCTGATGTGCATCCATTTAGCATTTGTAAGTTTCTTGCACTCATTTCTTTCATCCATTTTGTTGATAACTTTATACTCTGCTGTGTTTTCGAGTTTAAATGATCAATATTCAAGTCGCCGCAGAGTTTTATGTTGGTACCCTTTTGTTCGACGAGTAGGCGATCAATAATGGTTGAAACTGCATCGATAAACTCTTGTTGCCCCGCTCTTCCATGGTTCCAATATACATTTATTAGAGAGATTTGTTCTGTTATTTGGGACGAACAGTCCAATTTGCTGATCTTTGACTCTTGGATGTATGGAGAGTAATTTATTGAATTAAGGATGTCAAAACCTGTGGAGCTTCTTACCAAGGTTATCAAACCTGCCATAGGACGGCCCTTTTCTGGGAGTATGGCAGGGTTTACAGCGATTTTGAAGTCCAGTACCATTGGAGTAGTACTTATGCAGGTCTCTTGTAGGCAAGCAATAGATAAGTCACCTAGCCACTCCTTATTAAACAAATGCCCAAAACCCTGCGTGTTCCAAGAACTTAGGGTAAGATGTTGTAAGACCTGATTCTTCTGGCATTATTGTGGTTGATTGATGTTTAACGTTGCAGCTAACCACTGCCAGTTTTTTGTTGGTTCTTGTATATTGTTATTTGACTGGGGTTTGGCATTACATCCATCTGTTGGTGTTTGTCCTTGCATGTTTATACTTATTTTTTCAAGCTTGTCTATTATTTCTGGACTTCGAGCTTTTGCAAATGCAACTTGTCTCTTTTCGGTGGGCTCCATGTTTCGCATCGGCACGTCCTCTCTAGCCTCAGACCGAGTAAAGGCACATTTATCTGGTCCCAGTGAAGGTGATTGCGAAGCAAGTGAGCGCTCGGCTGTGTAATGTGTCTTCTCTCTAACATTTGTTTGGACTGTTGACTGGGCGTCTTGGAGCTTGTAAACTTCAAAACCCAAAGAAAATAGAGAGACATTACCCTCCAAAATCGATGTAGCAATTAGAGGCGAAGCTATATGGATCACCGCTTTGTCATTTCGCCCCTCATCTGGAAATTCAACAATCTGCAAATCTTCAGTGTTAATTGAGCGTAATCCTGGTATAAGATGTAATAGTTTAATGATATTACTTCGGTTTAAGATCAGGTTGTCAAGCGACTTTAGCCTCTCAATCATTAGTTTGATTCGATGTCGGTGGCCGCCACCTCTGGTTTGATTTCTCCTCATCACCGATGGGTCAACTTTATGGTCTTTTAGAGGTTTACTCCTGTCTTGTTTGTCAAGTAATGATTGTGGATGGAATACAGCCCGTTCCTCACAATCTAGAAGTTGCCTCACACTCGGGTCGCTCAAACACTGGTTAATATTCGCCTTTTTTGTGGTTTGCTCATGAGCGTCTCTCTGTATCTTTAGGCGATTTTAATGCATTCTCTGAAAGATGGGGCTCATTGTTTGTAGTTTCGCAGGTGAGGGACCCCTACTTGAGTCAGTGCTGACACCGGGCGTTTCCAATGAGGGTTGTAATACTGCCAGACTAGAGGCTACCGTGTCACGAGTGGACACTTTAGTTTCAAGCACTATGAGTCTGCCTTCAGGCCTTTCATATGCTACTTCCTTGTGTTTGGATATATTACTGTTCAATTGTTGATTTTCTCCAGTAGTCTGAGGGGACTCTTCAACGTCTTCATATTCAATGTGGGCATAAGTTGACATGTTCAGCAATTCAGGGGGAATGTAATGCACCACATTTCCGTTATCCTTCGAGGTGTCTCTCGTTTCAGTAAGTGGCATGGTTGAAGCAGCTTGTTTTTTGGGTGTAGTAGACAGATGATTATTAGTTTCTTTTGCTAACACATGCACCACTTTGATGTTCCTAAGGAATTTCCAAGCTCCGTTTAATTTGTTCCCTTTCCTTGCAGGTAAGTTTTTGGTTTTCCTGCTTTGAGGTACTTTCTGTAATTTTCCCATATTAATGTTTAAGGGAGGTCCCTCATCCTTATTAAAGATAGGGAACAGTGTTGGAGCTGCATTTGCAGTGGCGGTTGCCAGCCTGTTGCTTTTGGCAGCCTCCTGAGGATGCGTCTTTGAAGTGGATTCCACTAGAGTGTTTCCATGAGCTAGATTTATAGAACTTCTTGCTTGTTCAAAAGCAGTGTTAAAAGACATGTCTACGATTTCGATGATTGGTGCAGTAGATTGACATGGCGTGTCAGTACTCTGTGACGTGTTTATGTCCCTACTTGGTTGAATGTTATCACTATTGTTGTTGGAATTCAGCGTCATATTCACTGTGTTCCGTGTTTCAGTGTCTTGTATGACAATAGCGGATTTCCAGTTTGTCTGTGATTCATTGTCTGCTAGGACAGGCTTGCAACCAGTAGGTTTTCCACAAGTGCCATTTTTGGCATTGGCCAGTCCTTCTTCAGCCTTAGATACGCTTTGGGAATCCTTAAGTCTGCTGTTGTGCTCAGCAGATAGTGTTCTTGGCCCGTCTTGTTTAAATAACGCGAGCGCTTCCTTTGCAACTTCAGCAAACAGCCTTTAATCAATCGTGTCATTTGTTCTTTGTTCCGATAATAGCTTATATAGACCCTCTACTTTTTTCGAATCCTCGAGTTGCTTGTTATGAAGTTGGCCACATGTTTGTTCCACGTTTGCAACTTTGGAATTTATTAGGGCCACAACTGTTGTTAGATCTCTTAACGCCTCATGTAAACTTTCATAGAGTTTTGTGAATGGAGATAGCGAAATGGCCAGTGTGGATAGTAGGAGTTCCTGTAATTCCCTTAACAGTAATTTGGTGGTTGGGTCTGAACTACGTTTCAATACTTTGGCACGATGGGGCACTCTGTTGTCATAATCTCTGTTATTCCTAATTTTAGGGAAAGGACGTTCCATGAGGGAAGAGTCAGCAGAATCGTCAGAGTCGGGCACAGAGTCGTCTGACATTGACAGTTGTGGCAATTGTGTTTTTGTTTTTAAGGAACTACAAGGGGTCACACCTTTGCTATTTGAGCCAAGCCTTTTCTGGGACAAGGTCAGTAGGCCAGATACGTCAAGATGAGTCCCGGTGTATTTGTCTTTCTCTTTTTCAGATATTTTTACACGTTTATGAGGGATATTCGATAAAGACTCTTCACAAAGGTTAGTAATCTCTGCATTATGACGTTTCAATGAGCCCTTCAATTGACCCTTGTCACTTATCGGTGTTGTGTCACAAACATTAGATTTACATGCCTTGTTCATTGCAACTAGGTTTTGCAATACGGTATTTGCTATATCCATTGAATCACGTCGCCCTTCCTGATTGTTGTTTGATATGGCCAGCGTTGTAGGGTCTATCATCCTACCTGTTTTAAGCCGGTGTTTTGGGCATCACACCATCCCCCAAGTATGGCATCCACCGGCTTTAGTTCAGGCGCGTGTTCGATTTCACTCACTTTTTCCTCTGCTGCCTTACGGGGAAAGCGAGACATGTCGGTGCTAAGCACCCCGGACGGACTGGCACACAGTGGATGTATGATGCATGATTGTGCATCGATCGAGCTGCACTCGACAGCTTCGGTCTGGCACGTTGTGCACGCCAACGTCCCCCGACTCACGGGCCGTCCATCGGGGCACACAACCGAAACCTCCAAC
The DNA here is from genome assembly GCF_040938575.1 of Ambystoma mexicanum. NCBI lineage: Eukaryota > Metazoa > Chordata > Amphibia > Caudata > Ambystomatidae > Ambystoma > Ambystoma mexicanum. The sequence goes on along the minus strand of NC_090935.1, from coordinate 834,578,593 downwards.
AGTGCATCCGGCATCCCCGCTGGTCCCACACCCCCACAAACCTCGCCGGAATCGGCCGCCACAGGCATCGAACCCCGATCCCCACCTCAGGTATCATTCTGGTTTGAGTTTTGTGAGACGTGTGTATCAAATGTGTCAGAGACCGTGTCTTTACGTATGAGCTGACAGTTCGCATCAGAGTCGCTGGGGTGGTTTTTTGGCATTACATCGTGGAGAGTAGAAGTGTCAGTAGTAAACACCTCTGGAAAAGCATACTCCATAGCATTGACCGCGTTATCAACTAATGTAAATGTCTTATATTAACAGGAAGATCGTTGTGATAATGTTGAACTGCCTCAATCACATCACTATTGGAGGCACATGAATAGCAAAGGCTTAATTTCTTTTGCTTATCATAATAAGATCCGATGGCCCCCTTAGCATCTGCAGTGCACTCACGTTTTGTCTGTGCTCGTGTTTTCAGCGTGGCAGTAGATGTAATTGTTGTTATGGGCATATGACTTGATTTTCTCCCGTTCGTCATTATTATGCCACGCCGTCACACGCCGTCACTCGCCACAGCTTAACAGCAACGTCCTCAGCCCTTTGCACCACAGGACTTAGCACCGCAAGGGCATTGGAGGCAGTTTTTAGTACCAGGTGGCCAGGTGATTAAGTCCAGTAAATTAAAGGTACAGGCACACACACCTCCTCAATTCCAATTCCTCCTCAAAGGCAAAGTTAATTTCCAGCAGTAGGAAATGCAGTCTGTGTATGCTCCTCACTAGCCACAGCCTAACAGCAACGTCCTCTGCCCTTTGCACCGCAGGGCTTAGCGCCGCAAGGGCGTTGGAGGCGGCCTTTAGTACCAGGTGGCCAGGTGATTAAGGCTAGTAAATTAAAGGTACAGGCACACGTACCTCCTCAATTCCAATTCCTCCTCAAAGGCAAAGTTAATTTCCAGCAGTAGGAAATGCAGTCTGTGTATACTCCTCACTCGCCACAGCCTAACAGCAACGTCCTCAGCCCTTTGCACCACAGGGCTTAACAACTATAGTGAATGTAACTTTGGCTTCCCTAGACCAGTGTTCAAAATGGGACAAGTAAATAGCTTGATGTTTTCTGTTAGACACAGCCTAAACGGTAAATCCCCTAAAAATGCATGCAACCTTAAAAGGGATGACACATCCAAAAGCATCAATGATTAGAATGCAATGATTGCCCTCTTGTGGAATGCAAATCTAGACATAAAATACATTGCAGACAATTCCACTGAAGTTGCAAGATATGTCACAGCCTATCTCACCAAAGCTGAGAAAACAGAGCTAAATGACCTCTGGGACGACATATCATCTGACAGCTTCAGTATAAAAATTATTTCCCATTGAGAATGCGGGTCGTATGAAGCAGCAAACCGTTTAACAGGTACAGCCTTATATGGCAAATTTGAGCACATTGTCTGGCTGAACCTTGGATGAGCCTCATCCCGAAAAAGAGTACTAAAATCTTACCAAGAGGTAGAATACATTGCCACAAATGATCCCAAAAGCCAGGACATTTAACAAAAAAATAGTGTACTTGACACATACTACCCAAACAGAAGTACTGCTTTGGAAAACATGTGGCAGTATGACATTGCCCAAAACTACACCTACAAAAACTATGTCATACCAGATGAGACAACTGGCAAATATTCAGTTTCAACTTGTGAAGGAAATCTAGTGAAACTAACCAGACCCAGTCCAATTAATAATGTAATGTTATCATTTTAAACTTCATAACGTACAGAACAGTATTGCATGGCCCAACTCCAACGTTTTAAACCTTGGCAAATAGAAAAAAAAATATTAGATGACTATGACTCATTTGAAGCTACATATAAAGCAAATGAAAGCAATATACCAAATGACAATTTTAAACGAAACAAACAAATGTTGGTCAATGCACACCAACAAGAGGAAGAAATTGAAGTTCAACTAGACAAAGACATTTCTGAGGGCAGTGAAACTTCCCTTACAGGAAGCCAAGACCCACTTGGAGAACTACTCATTCTAATTTAAGCAGAAATAGCCATGACTGAGGTTGAACATGCCATGTATCAATATAAACAATCTGAGGAAGACTTGTCAGTTCTGGAATCTCAGCTAAATGATGAACAACTCACCATTTATTTAGAAGTCACTCAAGAAATTGAGCATGGTTTTAAACATGAAACTAAAATCTGTACCTGTAAACAGTATAAACCTCTGCTCCTTTATGTCGGTGGAGAAGCTGGTTCAGGCAAACATTCTTAATTAAAAATAATCTAGAAAACTTAACAAACAACAACCTTTTGCCTGTAGTAAGAGCCCCACAACCCCCACAGGTTTAGCTTCTTACAACATAGGAGGTGGTGTCACTTTACACTTACTACTATTCCTCCCTGTAGAACACCAAAACAAATCAAAATACTACACATTGTCAGCAGAAGCTCCAGAATGGCTAATTTCCCTTACCTACTGAGTCCCTCAGCAGGTTTGTTGGATTTCTAGGATTTATTTTTTTCACCTGATAAGAGTGTGAGCCTTTTTCCCCACTCATACAAGTGTTTTGCTATGTGTTTAACATTTTTGTGTTCATAGACTGTGGAGCTTCACCTACTCCATAGGCATCACCTTTTTACTGTGTGCCACACAGCACCTTTAGAGCAGTGACACAGGGTTGTCTTTTTCAGACTTCCCACTCTAAAACTCCATATTCTGGGATGGACTACTGTCTCTCAAAACAGGTAAAGTTGCCATTGACTTTATTAGTCTATTTAAATTCACAAACCCAGTACAAGCTATCTTCCATAGAGTACTGGAAAGGGTTAATAGTTATCACCTTTTGTATGTCTCTAATTGAACATTGTTTCATTCCCATTTCTTTAAGATTTGGCTGGTGGCAGTGGTATCTACCATATTTTCCTATCGCGGTCTATGTAAATAGCCTTGGTACTGTTTTAGGCTATCTTGGTAGCCTCAAACTTAAATCTGCTGGACCACATTTACTTTTATTTGGTTCTGGCTGGATTTATTCGCCATTTCTTTTTGTGAAGGTCTTTCTCGTGTTTTACTCTGAGTGCCAAACCAGGTTTGGCTCCTTTGTTCGCAGTCCTTTGGTTGGCTTCTGCACAGAAGCCCTCCTTAGGCGCCTGAGAGTCTGGGTGGACAGGATGAGAGTGAGGGGTTTTAGGCCCCCTTGCACAGGGTTCCCTTGGAAACCCAAGTCACACTCTGGTTTGATTGGCTAGGTGACTGTCCTGCCAGGACAGCCACCCTGCTGTGTGATTGACAGCCAGGCTGTGTCAATGGGGGAAAACTGCATATAAAGCAGGTCTCTGGGACCAGGAAGGCAGAGTCGCCACTTGATCAAGAGAACCAAAGAGAAGCTGAAAGAAGAGGACCACTAACACAACTGAACCTCCTGTTGAAGCCCTGCTGAGGGTCCGAATCTCCAAATATCGACGACAGAGAAGATCTGCATGGAATCTTCTTCCTCTTAGCTGGTGGCACCCACCAGTTCACCAAACACCAAGCAATTCCTCCCTCCCCTGGTCGAATTTGCTGTGAATCATTGCAGTGAACCGGATAGCCAGGAGGCTCGGACCCTGCTTGGATTTTAAGGAGTGCACCTTTTATTCGTTGCTTTGTTCTGATGCTGGTTTCTTCCCTGGGCAGTGCAGGACCCTCCAGTCTTCCTACTTCGTGTCAGTCTGACAGTCGCTTCAGGAACCGTGAGCCTGCAGGACCTGCCAGGAACTTCTGCCTCAGCTAAAGCCTTCTTCTTCATTTAAGTTACTGTTCTAACCCGGTTGTTCGTTCCGTCCGACGGTGGTGAAAGTGTTTGAAATCTTTCACCAATCAGAGGGCTTGTCCTTCTCTACTCTTTTAAATAACTATTCCTTTGACCAACTTCGTTTCGAACTCTTGGCAAAGACTTAACCGCAAACTACTCTGAACTGTGTGATCCTCTGTCTACAGACGCAACCTTTAGATTTCCCTCAACCTTTGCAAAACCGCATAGAAGACTGCCCAGGGTCTAGGGCTTTGATGAATATGAAGTCTCTAACAGACAGGCAGCCGGGGAGTGCAAACAAGAATGGCTTGCCTGAGGTTTTAGAGGACTCTCTTACCAGAAATTGTGACATTGAAGAAAAGGAAGGAGACAAAGGACATTGAATCGCTGCTGGTCCCTGAACACCCCATGAAAGTCCCTACAGTGATTATCCAGCTTTAAACAGATGCTGGAGCCAGCAGAGGAAAAAAGAGAATTCTACTTGCCTAATGACTTTGATGCAGCCCTGTGCAAATTCAGAAGCCTTGTAGAACACCTGCGGAAAAAATTCGAACCAAAGTGCTCTGAGGGGCTGATTTACAGAGGGAGATGACTTCGGAATACCACGAAAAAATGGCGCCATGCCCCAACCCCCTATTCTAGTGCTTCAGAGAAGGGCAGAGCAGCTAACATGGATACAAGAAGAGACCTTGAAGAGGTGGTGGAATGTAGAACTGGGTCGCTCCCAAGGAGACTCTCTATGAGAAACAACAATATAAATAGAGGGGAAAAAAGGTTTATGCCTGAATTAGAAGATGAGTATCGAAGAGGCAACAATACACCAATAACAAAAACAAAAGATCTCATTTGCAAGTCCATCATCGAGGTCACCCATTTTAAGATATAATGGGGAAGATCACGGCACTGGCACAGTGAAAAATCACATGAGGCAAAAAAAACGCTGCCTCAAATAGTGACATCGATAGAAGACTCAGAGGACTCAGAAACAGTCTAAGAGGATGCTCATAGAGATCATGGCCCTCCTCAGAGAGGGTTATAAGTCCCAAAGTCTACGCAAAACTGCCAAGCTAAACAGGCCTACCATATGTCAAGTTTTAAGCAAAGCCGGGAGGACCACTGTACTGAACTTCAAGTATCAAATGGATGCATGGCTACCATTGCCCTCTCCCCTTTCCTAAAGCTATATGAAACTTTGAGCAAAAATTCTAAGGACCAATCAACGCTGCTCACTTTGATGCATTCAAAGCTAATTTTCATAGACACTTATATCGAGGCCTCCAGAGATAAAAGATCTAAGGAAAAGGAATCCAAAGGGGTAATTATCGAAACACTGATCGACCTGATAGAAGACCCCCGAGAAGACAAAACATCTTTCTTGGCATGCTCCAGGGAAATTATTACCCTGATGAAACCTCAAGATGATCCAGGGGCTGTCAAACCTTTAGCTCCTAAATTGATTGCTGCCCAATCTTCTCAACAACAGCCTGACAGTATGGACCAAAGAAGAAACCACTTTGGAGAACACCGCTGGACACAGGTGCAAGCCAGTGTCTGAGAGGGATCCTGTGAGACCTTCTGGCAGTGGACTAAAAATTGACACTTTGATACAGTATCCTCCAATTTACAAAGGATAGCAATGGTCCCATAAAACCAGTAACCAAGACTAATGGGGTGAACCCCCCCTACGGTTAAGAAAACAAAAAATGTTATTTTTGCCAAAGAAGTTTGAGGTGAAGGAGCAAGAATCTTAATTCGTAACCTAAGAACTGTGGACCTGATTACACTACCATATTGGAGGATGGTACTGAGAACTCAGATATAGAAGAAGATGATTTGATGCTGCTTTCCACCTACGACAACATAGAAGAACAGGCAGTAATTCCCATTCCCAGTGCTAAGCAAGCTTTGATGCTAGATAGAATTGTCCTGATCGTAAACTCTGTCACTCTACCACAGAATTACAGAACCCTTAAAACTTTGGAGGAGAGAAAGAAACAACAGCAAGTGGACAAAACAGGCTGGGTCTTAACCTCCTAAGAGAGAATGGACCTAAAAACGAAGAAAACAAGAACCTCAGCAATCAAAAATATCATTGTCATTCGATATAAACTGGAAGGGGGTTAAACAGAATTTGAAAGTCGATGCAACAAGACAGCAAACCGCAGTATAAACTAGTCTTGGAACGGATCTTAAAAGCCAATGATGGCTTTATACTAAATCGCTCTAATGGAATGGCCCTTTTCTACAATGTCCGCAACTGAGAGTAATTACATTGGAGGACAGTTACATTCCCTAATGAGAATGAGCTTGATACAGTTCTACTGCACATGACCTCTTCATCTCTTATTGATCTTCTGCTCAATACAGCAAATGTACTTAGGGCACTTGGTTTCGACACAAGGGAAACAGACAGAGTGGATCTACGGGGCCAAGGTTTGGCCATTGAAGGTTGACAAACTTAATGAAAGTACACAAAAAAGCTAAACCGAAAAGTTCCAAGGACTACCCCTTAGAGCTAACGAGAGACATCCCCTTTGTTCTCCATTGTTCAGAAGCCCTGATAATCACCATCAAATGTGCTACAAGAAGTAACTTATGGGACCTCAAAGATGCTATGAACAATAAAATAGACAGCCAGACACTAATCTCTAAAATCTCAAATCCAGAGTCATGGAACTGGCTAACGGGAGTACTCACTGAACCCATGAGAAATTAGAATGAGAAAGAGGAAATAGGAGAGGAATTCCAAGTAGGCTCCTGGAATACCAGGGGTCACACTCATTTTATGAGAGCAATATACACCAGACTGAACAACTTGGATATCATCTGCTTCCAGGAAACCTGGTTGCGGGAAACCCCCCTTTTGCATGGATATACAAGTTACTTGAATGTTGCCAAAAAGGGTGTAAAGGGTAGACCTACCTCAGGCTTGCTTACAATGATTAAAAATGAATCTATGGGACAGGTACTAAACTATATCCACCCTAATTCCCTCATCCAAATACTGCTAATTAAATTGGCAGACACTATGGCAGAGAAGGAATGAACCATAATCGTAAGTAGAAAAAGAAGGTCAGGCGCGCACTCTGGTTCCAAGTCATTTAATCCTGATGTAAGTAATAACAGGGTTGAATCCCAACACAGTTCAAAAAATAATAACAGGGCTGAATCCCAGATGCAAATAGTCCCAAAAATGTTCAAAAATTACCAGGGTTAAATCCCAACTGCTACAGTTTCAAAGCACAATAGTTAGTTCTACTCCTCCAAGTACTTTCAAGTCTCAAACTCTCATCAGGGAGGCTGTGTTAGCTGTGTTCCTTTTCAGGTGTTGCTAATTACTTTTTTCAATTTCAGTCTCAAAGGATTCTGGTTATTGTAGTGATGGCACAAGTGTTTCATTCAGGAGACCAGGAACCAACTCCCCTCCAAACACAAATCTTACCCACAATTGGGGAAGGGGGAAAAACCATGAATATGGCTCTCCAAAGTGGGGGCATAATAGCCCCGGTGCTGCTGCCTCTGGAGCCCGGGTCTCCTGTAACATTAAGTAGAAAAAGAAGGTCAGGCGCGCACTCTGGTTCCAAGTCATTTAATCCTGATGTAAGTAATAACAGGGTTGAATCCCAACACAGTTCAAAAAATAATAACAGGGCTGAATCCCAGATGCAAATAGTCCCAACAATGTTCAAAAATTTCCAGGGTTAAATCCCAACTGCTACAGTTTCAAAGCACAATAGTTAGTTCTACTCCTCCAAGTACTTTCAAGTCTAAAACTCTCATCAGGGAGGCTGTGTTAGCTGTGTTCCTTTTCAGGTGTTGCTAATTACTTTTTTCAATTTCAGTCTCAAAGGATTCTGGTTATTGTAGTGATGGCACAAGTGTTTCATTCAGGAGACCAGGAACCAACTCCCCTCCAAACACAAATCTTACCCACAATTGGGGAAGGGGGAAAAACCATGAATATGGCTCTCCAAAGTGGGGGCATAATAGCCCCGGTGCTGCTGCCTCTGGAGCCCGGGTCTCCTGTAACATTAAGTAGAAAAAGAAGGTCAGGCGCGCACTCTGGTTCCAAGTCATTTAATCCTGATGTAAGTAATAACAGGGTTGAATCCCAACACAGTTCAAAAAATAATAACAGGGCTGAATCCCAGATGCAAATAGTCCCAACAATGTTCAAAAATGTCCAGGGTTAAATCCCAACTGCTACAGTTTCAAAGCACAATAGTTAGTTCTACTCCTCCAAGAACTTTCAAGTCTCAAACTCTCATCAGGGAGGCTGTGTTAGCTGTGTTCTTTTTCAGGTGTTGCTAATTACTTTTTTCAATTTCAGTCTCAAAGGATTCTGGTTATTGTAGTGATGGCACAAGTGTTTCATTCAGGAGACCAGGAACCAACTCCCCTCCAAACACAAATCTTACCCACAATTGGGGGAGGGGGGAAAACCATGAATTTGGCTCTCCAAAGTGGGGGCATAATAGCCCCGGTGCTGCTGCCTCTGGAGCCTGGGTCTCCTGTAACATTAAGTAGAAAAAGAAGGTCAGGCGCGCACTCTGGTTCCAAGTCATTTAATCCTGATGTAAGTAATAACAGGGTTGAATTCCAACACAGTTAAAAAAATAATAACAGGGCTGAATCCCAGATGCAAATAGTCCCAACAATGTTCAAAAATTACCAGGGTTAAATCCCAACTGCTACAGTTTCAAAGCACAATAGTTAGTTCTACTCCTCCAAGTACTTTCAAGTCTCAAACTCTCATCAGGGAGGCTGTGTTAGCTGTGTTCCTTTTCAGGTGTTGCTAATTACTTTTTTCAATTTCAGTCTCAAAGGATTGTGGTTATTGTAGTGATGGCACAAGTGTTTCATTCAGGAGACCAGGAACCAACTCCGCTCCAAACACAAATCTTACCCACAATTGGGGGAGGGGGGAAAACCTTGAATATGACTCTCCAAAGTGGGGGCATAATAGCCCCGGTGCTGCTGCCTCTGGAGCATAATCGTGTTTAACCTGTATTGGAACCCACTGGCAAAGGATTCCAATTCATTTACTTTGGAAATAACAAAGTGGATTGATAAACTCAGAGAGGAATTCAGAGATCCCTGGATCATTATATGTGGTGATCTAAACATAAACTGTATAGCACTGGCATGCAATAGATCGTTAAAACCTGGAGAGAAACTGCAAAGTAAAAAAATATCAAGGGCAACGCAATGGTGAATTTGCAGTTGAGGTATTTAGGGGCAGAGTTGGCTATGCCCTTGTGTGTCAAGGATAACCTTTTGCAGAGGATTCTGTCTTTTATGGGAAGCCAGTGGACGTTTTGTTGCGTGGCTGAAATGTGGTTCACTTTAGATATGTTCAGGACTTCTCTAAGTACTTTATTTTGTAGTACTTGAAGTTTATTCAAGTTATGCAGACTGTTTCCGTTGCAGAGGGCATTGCAGTAATCCAACTTCGATAAGATAAGTGCTGTAGCAAGGGTGATGCAGCTGTTGGGAGACAGGAACGATCTGCAAACGGTTATTAGCTTAGCTTGTAAGCTACTGAGGTGGCAGAAACTTTGATTTGTTTGGTTAGGCTGAGGTTGGAGTCTAAGTAGACTGCTTTGGAAACTTGATAGATGTTGTTATCAATGGTGAAGGATTGGACCTGGGTGGGCAATTTGTTTAGTCGGTTTGAGCACCAATAAGGAGGAGTTCTGTTTTGTTGTCATTCAAGCAGCGACCGTGAATGACCATCCATGCTTGAATGGCTTGGTAGATTTTTTTCAAGAGTATGGCATCTACATTGTAAGAACCTGAGAGTGGGATAAGCATTTGGATATCATGTGGATATTAGTGTAGGTAATACCCAAACTGCCTAAGTGATCGAATAGGTGGTTTGTAAAGATATTATACAAAGTTGGAGAGACGCATGACCCTTGTGGAACACTGCATAGGACTGGGGCTGGGTCGGCAGTTTCTGTGCTGGAAAAGACTCTCATGGATCTTTTAGAGAGAAAGGATTGAATCCAGGCGGTGGCCTTGGTAAAGAAATGAGCAGCAGTGGTGAGATGCTCACCGACAACCTTGTGGCTGACCAGGTCGAAGGACGCTGGTAGGTCTAGAAGAAGAAGGAGAGCTAAATTCCCTTTATCCCTTAACTCATCCATTTGAATTTTGAGGTTGATGAGCACTGTTTCGGTGACATGACCTGGCCTGAAGCTTGATTGGCGCTGGCTCAGAAGTTTGTTGTTTTTGAGATAATTTGGGATTTGAAGGTAAGCCACCCTGTCCAGGATTTTGAGAAGGAATGGGACCATGGTAATCTAGTGCCGGTTTCCTAAGAAGTGGGAGGATCCAGGCATCTTTAAGGTTGGTTGGTACTGTATTGCTTTCAACTGAGGAGTTAATAAGGCTAGTGATGAAAGGTGTGAGGTTAGCTGCAATATCTTTGATGAAGGTGGGGGGCAGGAGTCTCCCTGTCATCTCGATGGTTTAAGACCTTCAATTATTTGGTGACTTCTGGGTTTGAGACTGGCGTGAAATGGAATGGTATATATTATAAAAGAAGGATAAGATGGTAAACTTTCTCTACTTCCACCCCTCCTTCTCCCCCGACGATTAGACACCTCTGACAGATTCTCCGGCACTACAGGTCTTGACAACATAGACTGCGTGCAACATTCCAAATTTCAAAACACATTTTAGTTTAATACAGAATATTTAAATTAAAACATAAGATACTACCCACACCTAACACAGTGTACAAAACTACCACTAAAACCTACAAAATCTAAAAAGCTAAATTTCAAATAAACCACTTACAAATGGACACAGACGAAATCACATTTCACAGTACATAGAAAAAACCTAAATGTGTCACTAAAACAACATATAATCCCAACATGTTTCTGTTCTTTAAAGCCCCTTTCGGGCAAACATTCTTCAGGGGAACCTTTAAAACATCCACTATTCTTCTCAACACCCTGTTGAATGGGTAGTTTCAGGCAACCAGCCTTAATGTGGTGAATCTTCAACGCACGTCTGTAAATGACAGATAGGCTAATTTTTCTTCATTGAAAAACCAAGATACTTCAAAAGGCGTCTCAATCCGCCGAAAATATCGTCACACCTTCACGCAAGTGAAGCCACCCACAACGTGGGGCAAGGGGAGGAAATCCCTTGTAATGACAACCAAGTCTGCAGATGATTACAAAAGAGGACGCAGAACCAATCTCTAGATTAGGAGAAACAAACTCCTCGCTAATGACTCGCGGGGTTTGAAAGAAGACCGTGCAGCACCAGCATGTGTTTTCACCAAGTGCAGCAAAACGCTCACCACTTCCTAGTAACTTGCAGACTTGGTTGTCATTATAAGGAATTTCCTTCTTTTATAATATAATCTATGTTCCTATTGGTGGAGTAAGATGTGGTACATATAAATAGGATCCTGTGTACCTATTTGATTACACGTGAAATGGAATGGGGCAGCCTGGTTAGGTGCAACGTTGGAATGGGTGAAGTGTAGGTCTTCTTTTTTAGGTCAATTTTAGTTTGAGGAGCATGATTTTGTCCAGAAGTGTTTTTTGGATCTTGGTGAACCATAAGGTGTCTTTAATGCAATGGTCATCTGGAGCATTTTTAGACTAATGGTTTACCAAGATATGAGGTGGGCTACTTTTTTAGCTTTCCGCATTTTTAGGGGGGTTACTTTGTTTAAGGCTGCGGTGAGGGTATGATTGTACAGATCTACCAGCTTTTCAATGTTGAGGTTGGTGTAGTTCTGCAAATTGGTGATGGGAGAGAATAGCGGGAGTATGTTATCTCCAGTAATGTTCTTTTTGTTTCTGGTTAGGGCCGGTGAGGCAAGATTCAGCGTGGGGGGTGTGGAGGATGATGAAATAGATACAGTGGGTGGCCAGATGCTTGTCCAGGACCTTAGCAAGTTAATATTGGATAATCTCAGAGTTACAGATTTGGTGGTCTGACCAGACACATGGTAGATTAGATATGATCTTGATGTTATAGTTGAGATCAGTGATCCAATCTAGGGCCGGGGTTTGGTAGAGGATGTGTGTGGTTAGAGAAGATTTGGAGGAGGTGAGAATTTTGATAGTAAGGAGATCACCAGCATTAAAAGGGTAGTGTGGGAATGTTTTTCTTACTCTTATTTGTTTTTTTTGCTATAAGTGATATGCCCTCTACTCTGGCCTGTTCTCTGTTGGGCCTGTAATTATCTGGGATGGCCAAGGCAAGGGTGGGTTCAGATGCTGCATGTAGCCAGGTCTCTGAGATGGCTAACAAGTCAAGGTTATTGGTCAAGATGAGGTCCACAATGTCAAGGGCATGTGCATTGAGTGACCTTGTGTTTATGAGCACACATTTGGGGGGCTGTAACTAGGGGTGCTGTGTATTAGTTTTACCGGTGACACTAGCTGGTTTGTTGGGCGATGGCCCTGGTAGTTTAAGCGAGTGTGTGTCTCCGCCAAGATTCGTTTTGGGAGATTTGTGTTTACAATGTCATTCATAAAGGGGATGTTGTTGAGGGGACGGTAGGTGAAGAGGATGTTTAGGGTCATGGTACCTCTGGATCTGAGTCTAGCGTTTCTGATGCTAGGTGGACAGGGGACGTTAGGCATGGGCCTGGAGGCATATTTAGTTATCCATTCAACGGGGGAAACAGTGGCTGAGTTTGTGGATGTTGTCTTGGGGTATGTATTGATTTTATTGGCTATTGCGGGGTGGCTGAACCTGATTGGGCAGTGGGCGAGGAGGCATGGTGGGAGGCGAGGAGGGTAACAACCTGAAGTAGTTTGTGAAGGCATGTTACACCAGGCCAGAATGTGCCACTCAGACAGGGGGTATGGCCTGCGGGCATAGAGTATAGCTATGTTGGACATGAGGAGCATGCGGTAACTAGTGCTGTGGTGGCCAGTGGGAGATAACGAGTGCAGTTGAAAGGCACTCTATGCTAGGCCTCCTTCTGCTGTCCGGGTATAGTACTGGAGGTGGATAATCTAAACCAAACCAGAGGGAGGTGGCAATCGTTACCTCAAGGGCAGTAGGGTCAAATGGTCAATTTAGCTATGGGCTAGGTACAAAGCATAGGAAATCATGCAGAAAAAGCATAACGTGTCATATAGTATGTAGGTGAAGGCTGAATATAACAGGCACAATGATTTTCAATGGTGTTCTGAGGGCTTCTTATTGTATCAATTGATTGTCCATGGTATGAAACATGGCTGGAAGTAGGTTCAGCCGGCTCCCAAGGTAGGCATGGTGTAGCAGTTATGGAGGGTGGAAGGTGTAGCAGGTGACGCCATATGGCCCTTCCGGAACTCACAGGCACAGACAGGGGGGCCTTAAGAACGGGACCTTTAGAATAGGGATCGGCTTCCGCCTGCCAGTGGGATGTGAAAGGAAGCGCCCCCAATTTCAGCACGATCCTCCCCGCAATGAGAGACAATAAGGGACTCTCCCGTAGTGGGAATAAGACCAAGACAGAGTGCGGGTGAGCGTAAGTGGGAGTTTATCCAAAGAATAGGGCATGCAAAGAACTCTGCAACCTCCGAGAGCGCTCTGTCTGACAATAGCACAGACAGGCGTATTTCTAATACAAAAAACGTCATCAGAACCTACACACTATAGGGGGCACAAGTTAATTGGGATTGGGTGGCGTCGACTAACTATAGGTGTTGCTGCAGCGTGGTTGGTCTTGGCGTGAGGACGTCACTGGTCAGCCTCGTGGGTTGGGTTGGGCCTGGCAGGCCAGCTTGAGGTCATCCGAGCGGTGTTGGTATGCTGGGGCAGCCTGTGACAAAGATGAATACCTTTCCTGACTCGTTTGCCCTAGGCCATGCACACTGCAGTTATTCAAGAAACGACATCTAAGTTCATCAATAAATCGCTCGGCAGTTTGTCTTATAAAATAAACGCAACACATGAGGAATGCACCTCTTGAGAGGTCCGGTGATTGTCGGTTGGGGTGAGATTTACCTGTGTCCTATTGACCGGTATTTTAGGTCGAGGGGCTGAGTTCTGGGGCCTGAGCCGACTGGTACATGCCTGTCTGCCGCGTTAGAAGTTATTATATAAATGGGTCTCTGTGTCTTGTCCCAGTGATGGGGGTCGTTCTTGGGGTGGTCTAGGGGGAGGGTTGTGGATTTTACGAGAGGGTGCTGGTAGATCAGTGGATTCAAAACGTGGGTTTATTACCGTGCTGTAAATAACACAGGTGGTGGGCTGTGGCCTTGGGTGCGGTACCGGGGCCTCTGACTCTCTGAAGCGGCTCCAGCTTGGTTGGGGGAGGTGAGGGAGCGCGGCACAGGCCTTAGCTTCCTTATCTGGCAGGCTTGGTAGGGTGGGAGGGAGAATGGCCTTGCATATACTCACAAAGGTTTTTTCCTCGTGCGTTGCTAACTTTTGAATGCAGAACTTTTATAATGTTCCGCCTTATTTTGATGTTATTTAAACACACATATATATTTCCATTTCGTTACACATTTCTTTAATACAGTCGGTCCGAGTACCTTTTCGTTACCTAACATTATATTTACTACATGATGTGATTATTTTATGTACATTAAACGTTACACGAGGTCATTCTAGGTTATGGCCTACAGAAATTGATGCTCGCTGCTTTAGGTGATTAAGAAAACATATATGAGTAAATAAAGGCTATACATTTGGTCTACATCTTTCTCTGTGGTTGTAGCAGCACTAGTCCAGACCTGGGGTGGTATCATGTAACGTTACATCTTTATGGTTTATTCACAGTTTACAGGATCTGTTTAAACCGAGGTAGTTCGTTAATACCAATACTTGAATTATTTTCTACTTTCTTCAGATAGTGATGCTTCAGCTTTTTTCCCCGTCACCCCGGCCTCGCGGACCAGGTCATGCAGGGTGCAATATTACATTGTGGATAAAAATGTTACAGTGTTAGCATCTCGGGTTAGCTCATATCCGACTTTCTCATGGGAACGCGCTCGCAGCGGATCTACCAGGGCTACTGCGGCGGCAGAGATGCATGAAAGGCCCTCCAAAGGTGGGGGCCTCGCTACAGTGTGCTGAACTCACGCCATGTTTGCTAAACAAGATGGCTTCTAGGCCTAACTGAATTTTGGTATATGCAGGGAACGGATATGTGTGGGCAATGTCGTCGGCGGGCGACCCCTCCTCCACCTGGGCCCGGGTGGCATGAGGGGACGGCCACCGAGTCATGGTCCTCACCTGGGGAGAAGGCTGCAGGTGAGGAGGGCCTCGCGGCCAGTCCTTCCCTACATTTCCCCCCTTTCGTTACTAAAGTAACGAATTCTTTAGCTCTTCTAATCTTCTACATTCTTGCTCCTCTATCACTGCGTCATCCCATGCAGGTGTTCCTTTTCTAGGCATCCAGGCTCTGCATACCCCCCTCAAGTTCTCACCTCTTCTAGCATACTCATCTGGGGTACATGTTAAATATATACAGTCACCCGTCCCTTCCAAGTCTACCCAGACCTCCTCATACCATTCCAGTTCCACATCTCGGGGTTCTTTGATAGTGGTGTGCCATAGTTTATCTACTATGTACTTATCACGGCACATAGGCACTAACTGGTATCTGGGAGTGTTATCTGGTCCTGTCTGTACATGTACTTCTTGTGTCGCCTTAATTGTACCACCAGAGTTGCCCATTGTCACCATCATCATCGCACCGTTAGGGACTGCGTTAGCACAACATCGAAGGCCCACCTGGCACAGGCAGAACACCACGAGGAGGACCACCGCAACTGGTATCAATAATTTCATCGTCATTCCAAGCCAGGAGGGAACCCAGGAGAAGATATTGTCGAACCATGAGCTGTCTTCAGCCCCACCTTCCAGCTTCATTTTCTCTCCCAGGTTATGGACTGCTTCAATGACGTGGGACAGGGACCCATTTTCTGCGTCTTCAGAAGGTACGAACGTGCAGCACGCACTTCCTATTTTTCGGCAAACACCTCCATCGATTGCTGTTAGCAGGTCCAGAACATACCTGTTCTGCATGGTCATTAGTCGCAGAGCTCGTAGTTCCACCTTTATTATGTTGAACCCTTCTTCAGTGTCATTGGCCAGCTGAATCAGTTCCCACCGTGTGATCTGAAGCCATTTTGCATTTGCTCTTGCTTGGACACTTGAAACCAGTGAGGCAAAAAATGTTTCCACGGAGCTGAACAGGCGATACCTGTCTGGGATCTGTGCCAATAAATCGGATGACGCTTGTGATATGTAGTTTGATGCTCGCTTGTTCCGTGATAGCTCCTCTTCTTTCCCTCCGGAGGACAGGACATAGAGGTGTGCTTCTGCAGTGGGAGACGTCTCGTCCTTGTTCATGTTTCCTTGCGTCTTTTTATTTTTGTCGACGTGGCTTTCTGGAATCACCATTAGGGCCGAATGCAAAGTGGCCATTGAGCAGCTGCCACTCCATGCCTGGGGAAGGTGCAAGTAAGCCTCATTCCCGCATACCCAGTATGTGTCCATTAGTGCTGCTGTTCCTTTTTTCATGTCTGGGATGGTGAGAGTTTTGTTACAGTTTTTGTTCGTTCCCATTGCCACTTTTCCTTCTCCCTTGAAACATAGTTCGTTTTGTATTTCACTTTGTAGCTTGAAGGGTTTCTCCATCGCTGTTACCCAGGTTAGTTTAGAGATGTGTTCTTTCCATATTGGTAAGCACGTTTTTTCCATCCATCGCAGCTTGTCTGGTTGGACACCTCTCAGTGCTTCCGCTTTGCACAGTACTTCTTCATCTTTCCATTTGTTTTCTGAAAACAGCGTCCCTTGTATTGCAAAGAAAGGTTCTTTAGGACAGATCACTCCAGACGCTTTTGAATAGCACGTTTTGTTGTCCTGTATTATTTTGAAAGAGACATCATGTGCTTGAAAGGTGTTCTTTATTCTACACAGTGTGAGATGAAGGAGACATTGGGCATCCACAATGGGCAATTCTCTTGGCAACAACACTTTGGGTGTACCTGATGCATGGGGGATGAGCGAACAGACATAGCAGCTTTCATTAGTTGTCTGTTTAGCTGTTGTACTCATATCTGCATACCATTTATTTGCTTGGTGGGGGTGTCGTGGGTCTTCCATCTTGTCTAATCCTAACCCATAATACTCATCATACCCCCTCCTGCTTGTCTCTCTTCTTCGCCTACTTCTCTCCCCCCTCCTATACCTTATAGTTTCGATAGGTGAAAGAATAGGCCCCCCTTTCTCATTCCCTCCCCCCTTTTCCAATTCTTCATATAGGGACTTGTGTTCTGTCATTGTAATTACTTTTCCATTTTCCTCAATAAACAACAAATCGCTGTTTTGTATCGGGGCGGGAAGGGTAGTGGGGCTGTTATATATTTCAGGTAGGGACATTGTGTCATTTTCCATATCTTTATCTTTTGATCGTGACAGGGCAGCAGTGGGTGGTGCAGTGTAGTAGCCCCATACAAGGCGGGATCCATCCCAGATCAAAAAATCACCTTCTTTAATATTCATATTTGTAATTGAATTGGTGCCAGGGGCAAGGGTGGTGTTACTCCCCCCTCCCCCCTCGTTCATCTCAGTAGAGATGAACGCTATGACCCAATGTGTCATTAGGCAAAATATTGAGATGAAGAACACAATAACACACATTGATAAACCGCATTCGTATGAATATGTCAATCTATCTACTAACATTTCTCTAAATCTAACAAATCTATTAGTTGCAGGCTGCCCATCCGATGCCATAGTAAATCCTGTTTGAGACATAAAAGTGCATTAAGTACAAGCATGTAAACATTTAGAACGTTGTGAAATTTTTTCGGCAAAGTATGGGAGTGGGTGAAGGAGGGGGTATGTCCACAGACAAGGTAACTTTACAAATATTACTATCAGTACATTATTTCATACATAAAGAGAAAAGTCGAGAGAGAGAGAGAGAGAGAGAAAAAAGAAAACTTCTCCAAAACCCAAAAAGGACCACAAAAACCTTCAAAAGTTGTAAAAAATTATATATATATATGTATATACACAGGTTTATTTCAGTACACATGTCGTGCGCCATTCGTGTTCAGTGTTCAACACTTAATGCACACAAAATTCCCATCATCCATTCTGCACAACTTCATTGTCCGCAGTTGTCTGTGCCTCGTCCTGTACCTCACCTTCCGCGGTGCTATAAGCTCTGCGTACGTCTGTCAAATGCACCCAGTACCGTAGGCCCTTTACCTTTACTGCTGTGGGTGTGCAAAACACTACCTCATAAGGGCCATGGAAACGTGGTGCATTCCACCTTCGCACAAAACTTCGGACATATATAAGGTCACCAGGCATTAGTTGTAATGGTTTTTCAGGCATTGTCTCTGTTTCTGTTGTGTTCCCCTCCTCTCTTGTAGAGGGGGGGGCTAGTTGCTTTGCAATTACGCGCGCTGCCCGTGTCAGTTTTCTCAAGTACTCAGTGAACTCCTCTCCTAATATCGCTGCACTTCTGTGTGCATCAGAACGTTCACGGAGAGGTGAATGCGCTGTGTGCATTCTCCTTCCCGTGACGATCTCATGCGGGGACAAGTGGTGGTCTTTACTTGGCTGATTTCGTAACTCGAACAAGGCCAAAGGCAGGCAGTACATCCAGGTCTTTTTAAGGGAAAAACACAGTTTTGACAATCTGCTTTTTAACAGACCGTTCATCTTTTCCACTACGCCATTACTTTGAGGATGATAAATTGAACATAATTTGTGCTTTATTCCCAATAGGGTAGTCACTTCCTTGAATAGTTCATTAACAAAATGCGTGCCGTTATCTGAGCGAATAACTTCGCAAATCCCCCAGCGCGGGAACACTTCCCGCACTAGGAACTTCGCGGCGCCCTTCGCATCAGGGCGCGCACAGGGGCCTGCCTCCACCCATCTCGAAAATGGACATACAACCACAATCATGTAGCGAGCCCCGTTACATCTTTCTCCCATGTCTACATAATCAATGTGGAGCTCTCTGAATGGGCCATTTGGTTTGGGTATCGTTCCTCTCAGTGTGCGCAATGTCATACCTGAGTTGTAAATCTGACATGTCGTGCATTCTAAAGCCAGTCTTGTGACGTGTTCATGGAGGCAAGGTGCAAACCAATCTTCTTGTATCTCTGCCATTATGTGTTGCTTTGCGTTATGTGCGGGAAAGTGTAGTTGTTGAAATGCTATTTCTAACAATGTGACTGGCATTACCGCTTTTCCTGAACTTTTTTGTCGCCATAACAAATCAGTCGGCGATTTGCTGCATCCCCTTTTAGTCCACAGCAATTTTTCTTCTGCACTAGCTCCCTCTTGCAGCTCTATTATTTCCTGTGTGGGCATCATGTTGTATCCTGTGGGGACCTCTTGGCTTGCTGTGTGGTGTAACATGTATTCTCCTACTACACCTTTCTGTAAATACGAAGCTTCTTTGGCAGCGGCGTCTGCTGCCGCGTTCCCCAAAGATATAAAATCTGTATTTGTGGTGTGGGCTTGGCATTTTACAATGGCCACTGCCGTGGGGTCTTGCAGAGCCTCAATCAGTTCTTTCAATAGTTCTGCATGCTGAACTGGTGTTCCATCTGCTCGTCGGAACCCTCTCCGCCCCCACCGTGCCAACCCGCCGTGTACTGTCGTTGTCATGTATGCTGAGTCGGTATATATTGTCACTGCGCACCCCTTGGCGGCATGCAATGCTTCTATTAGCGCAATTAGTTCTGCTGCTTGGGCTGAATAGTGGGATGGGAGGCGGTGTTGCACTAGTGTCTCGTATTCATCTTCCTCTAATCGTACAACTGCCATACCCACATGTTTCTCTCCTGTCTCCATATCTATTGATGCTGACCCGTCCACGAAATACACCTCTCCCTCGTTCAGGGCATTCTCAAAAATCACTTGATCCTGACCTTCGTCACCTGTGAACGTAGCGCAGTTGTGGTTTTGCATGTCTTCTACGGTGCACGCCTCTGTGATGAATGTGGCTGGGTTCACTGTTTTACATCTTACTATGTGGATGTTTGCGCTGGACAGTATTATTTCATATGCTGTGGCGCGTTGTGTTGTCAGTGTGCTCTTTGATCGCTCTAATATTGCAAAGAGTGAGTGTTCCACAAACAGTGTCACAGGACAGCCCATCACTATCGTGGCACTTTTCTCAATCGCGAACGCGGCTGCAGCTAGAGATTGCTCGCACGCGAAATGACCCTGCATTACTGCGTCTAGGGTGCCACTATAGTAAGCCAGTGGTTTGTGCCCTAACGATGTCTTTTGTGTCAATACTGCTGTCATCAGTGTTCCTTTGCAGTGTGAAAATAAGAAGAATTCGCGCCCATAATCTGGATTTGCCAGTACTGGAGCGCTTGATATCAGCTCTTTTAGTGAGTCAAATGCTGTGTTCATCTCTTCTGTCCATTCTATGTGTTTGTTTTCCTGCTGTGCCTCTTTTAGTGCCTGTAACAAGGGCCTCGTGTATGCTGCATAATCCAATATCCATGCTCGGCAATAGTTGCACATACCCAGAAATTTCTGCATCTCTTTTACTGTTTTGGGCTCCCCAACTGCTCTAATCGCCTGTGCCCTGTCTGGTATGATCCGCTTGCCATCCTTTGATATCAGCTGTCCCAAGTATAGGACCTCGGTCAGACAGTATTGTAACTTCCCCTTGTCCACCTTGTACCCTTTATTGGCCAATAATGTCAGGAGTGTTATTGAGTCCTTTCTACACTCTTCCTCAGTTTGTGCACAGATCAATAAATCATCAACGTACTGAATCACTGTGCTTTCTACACACAAATTCCCCAGATCTTCATGTAGTACCCTGTTGAATATGCTTGGGCTCTCGCAATACCCTTGTGGTAGTCTGCAGTGTTCGAACCTCCTCCCCCCTAGTGTAAACGCTGTTAAGTACCTGCTCTCCTCTGCTAAGGGAATCGAGAAAAATGCATTTTTTAAGTCAATAACTGTGAAGTGGGATGCCGTTTTCGGAATGTTGCACAGTATTGTTGATGGGTTCGGGACTAAAGGGAACTCCTTCTGAATCACATCATTGAGTGGGCGTAAATCCTGTATCATCCTCCATGAACCTCCCTTCGCCTTTTTAATCGGGTAAATGCATGTGTTGCATGGGGAGTTTGAGGGCACTATTATTCCTTGTGCTAGCAGTGCATCTAGTGTCTCTCTGATCCCTTCTTCTGCTTCGCGTGACAATGGATATTGTTTTACCCGGGGTATAATTGCTCCCGGTTTCAGTTTTATTACCACAGGCTGAACCTCATGTAATAACCCCACGTCATGGGGGCCATTTGTCCATATGTTAGTGGGTACTAACCTCATGTCGTCATCAAAAAATGCATGTGGTGCTCCTACTACTGCCATTAATTCAACTTGAGTTTTTCTGGCTGTAACTACAATGTCACACGGCATTGCTAGTTCCATCACTATTTCGCCATCTGTCTCAGTGTCTGAAAATAGCTCCTCGTCCGAGAGCTCCCTCAGTGGGATATTTGCATTTGTACACAGTACTGTCCGCCACTCACATCCTTCCATGTCAACGCCAATCACACATATTCTGTTTGCTGACACGTGTACTGCGTGTAAATCCAACGATACCACTGACCCGAGAGCAGTGTCGGGGCTTGCTATGGGGCGGAAGAGGAATTCGGCTGGAATCCTCCAATCCATCCTTTTTAGTTCTGGTACTATGAGAGCCAATGTTCTCATGCCCTCAACAAACATCTCCTCGTTTCTTGGTAACCCTCTGATCTCTTGCATAATTGTGTGGCCGTGTATTACTGCTAATATGCGGAGGGGGCATATGCCTGGCGTCGAACATACGATACCGCTCCCTGTGAATGATATTGTCATATTTAGTTTGCTTAAGAGATCTCTCCCCAGCAAATTAATGGGAGAGTGTTCATAGTACAGTAAGGGTGCTTTCACTGTTTTACCCCCCACTGTCACATCCAATGCTTCTGTGTAAGGAACTTCAATTACAGCCCCAGAGAACCCCTGCGTCTCTAACGTTCTATTAGATAACGGGAACCGGCCCTCTCTAATGCATGATTTCTCCGCTCCAGAATCCACCATGAATATGAACTGCTTGTCTCCTATCTGCGCTCCTATCAATGGTTCCTCTGATGCATTGTGGGTCGTAGATAGTACTGGACACGCAAGTGCTCTCTGTGGGCTGTCCTATGCGGGGTGTCTCATTGCCCCCCCTTGATCAAAAATGTTCCCCGAAACTACTGACACCCCGCTGTAAGGTGCGGGAGCAGGTGCTCCGTTAGCTACTGTGGCGAAAGTGTTACCTGGCGTGTATTGCATATTGTCATTATTCTGTGGGTGGTTTTGTGTCCTGTACTGATGTCCGTGTAGTTGTGCGTTACTTCTTTGTCCTACATTTTCTGGTTGTTGGTATTGTCCCATGGGGAGGCCGTAGGGGCTTCCTGGGTGGGGGTGACCGTACTGTTCTGTCTCCTGGAACCCGTTGTTTTGTCTGCTCCTGCACTCTCTTGAGTAGTGCCCCCATCTCCCACAATTCCAGCAGCTCCCCTGTGGACCTCTGGGACCCTGCCACCCATTACCTCCCATTCCTCCATACCCTTGTCCTCCTCTTCGGCCCCGGTACCCACCTCTTCCCCCTCTTGGGGCCCACTCTTGCCACGTTGGACCTCCGTTCTGCTCCTGCTCAGTCCACTGTCGTTGTCCTTGTCCTGCCCAATTTGCTGCTATTCTTCCTTGTATTGCTATTTGCCCCTCCTCTCCTTCCTCTCCCTCCCTCATGAGTGGGAGCCCTGCTACCGCTGCTGCAACCTTCACTAGTTTTGATTGTACCAACTTTGCCTCGTCTGCCAACCTTTTCTGTGCTACTTCCCTCTCTCTCTCTTTGATCCTTTTGCAATGGTGCACTATTATACTTTGGATCTCTGGCCACCCCTTCGCCTCAACGCCCGCTATCTTATCGAGTGCCTTCTGCACCTCTTTTGGGAGCCCTCTCTTAATGATAAAATAAAATAGAGATGTGGATTGGTGCCAGGGCGTGCCCGTTTCCGCTCTCCACATCTCCTGCACCCGGAGAATGTAATCCATAGCATCCTCCCCGTCATTCATTGTACATTGCATTACTGACTGTAAATCAGGGGTATCTGGGAATGTCTCCCGCAGCGCGTCCCACACCCTTGCTCGTACTGTATTAAAGGAAGCCCCATCATGACGATCACAATCTAACGTCACGGCCGGGAAACCAGCCTTAGCCCATACTCTGTCCGCTTGATCTCCTACTGCGGTTACTAGTAGGCTTTTCACATCGCCTACTGCCAACGGTATGCCGGCGGTATGTTTCTCAAATGCATATATCCACTTGCTCGCCCCTCCTGACAGCTGGGGCAATAATTTCATTAAATTAGCCTTATCCATCTGAGCCCATGGTATATAGTTTGGTCTCCCCCCCCCTCTGTGTATCAATGGAAGTTGTAACTTCCCTTTTGCAGTTGCACCCTCCCTTTCCTTAGTCGCTGCTGACTCCAATGACGCCATCTTCCCCACCCTATTTCTTAGTCGTCCCATCCATTCGTCGTCTATAGTCCCTAGCGAACATGCACCGTCCACTTCCTCGCTTTCCCCTCCCACTGCCATACTCAACCTATCACTGTCATCCAACCCTCCTCTGACATCACATAACAAGTCCTCTCTGATCCCTCTCTCTCGTGATACATCACCAATGCTCCCTTCTACTGCTCCTACCTCTATTATTCGTGTCGGCTCTTCCTCAATCCTGAACAGTATTTCCCCCTTTTTCCATCCTTCCTCAATCTGTCTACCTTCGCTCGACGCTCTAGACGTGCGTCCTGAT
This sequence comes from Ambystoma mexicanum, assembly GCF_040938575.1. Lineage (NCBI taxonomy): Eukaryota > Metazoa > Chordata > Amphibia > Caudata > Ambystomatidae > Ambystoma > Ambystoma mexicanum. Next base: position 834,554,970 of record NC_090935.1, on the reverse strand, counting down.
TGTGTGGGGGCACACGCTGTGCGCTCACATATGTCTTTTATTCTTGAGAGTTCATCCCTTGCCACAGTAAGCCTCGACTCTAAGTCACTCGTTAGCTTCTCTATATCCACCCTCTGTGTGCTTCCCTGGGCGCGCTCTCTGGTGCTTTCGTATGGCGGGGGGGCTGTTGGTCTTTGTGGTGTACCAGTTGTGGGGGGAGGCACATACGTAGGGTCGCTGTATCCTGCTGCGGGGGCTGGTTTAGGTAATATCGGGTACAAACTAATCACCTCCGCAGGTTGTGCTGTACTTAGCTGTTCCTTTTCCTCTCTTGGAATCATCAATGTATTATCTGTGGTGGAAGGTAGATCAATATTTGGTGCCGGAGCTTTGGGTGGGGGTACCTCCTCAAACAATCTCCAGAGGTCTAATATCTCCTTCCTATTTTGCCATTGTTTCCCCTTATACTTGAGGCTAATGCATGTTCGTACCATATCAAGAACGCTTTTGTCAAAAGACCCTCCCTCGGGCCAAATCTGGGGCAGACCCTCCCCCTTCAATTCTGTTACCCATTGATCGTGATATTTATTTATTCGTTCAGCGTATCCCGGTAAGCTCTTACAAATATGTGACAAGGGAGTTTCGGCCCCCATCCTCTAAATCACTCACACAGCCGTGTCCACCTTCTTTACTTTTAGTTAGGTGTAGATCTGTGTATGTATACCTTTATGGCACAGACAAGAGCGGACGTCTCAAATATTATCACCCAAGTTTATTCACTGCGCAAATCCTTTCGCACTCACCATAGCTCATCTCCTTCCCATTCCCATACACTCTCATGTGATTCCGCTTGCAACTGATCAAGTACTAGTTATGGTCAACACTCTCTGGCGCCACCTCGCGGTCAACCGATCGTCTCCAACACTCACACGGTGCGCGCACCCATCACAATGCCTTTCCACTCACACCTCGTCTTATTTCCTCCCTTTCCTCCCTGGCCAGCTGTCCCTGTTTTTCTGCTAAGGTTGCTATGTTCACGTCTGTACGTGCCACTACTTAGTCCCCACTCCTCAAAATGTGCTCCCTATTTTATAGTTCTTCTACAAGTATATTTATCTTATACCCTTTTCGCTTTCTTCCCCTGCCCCGTGGAATAGAAAAAAGAAATAGAGAGAGTAGCAATCACTAAAAAATATTCCCGGTGTCTCCTTTTGCTAGACACCAATAACTTATTTCTTACTTCTTCATATATTCCCAGTACTAGTTTAGATAGCACTATGCGGCGCCGCCTTCCACCCCCTTTCGGAGCTAGGTTTCCGTCACTTCTACCACTTCACTTATTTCTTACTCCTAATGGCCATATGCAAAGAAAAGATAAAGAAAGTTTCAAGACCCGTCTTTAGTAGACCCCCGTTATTCTTCTCCTCTACCTGTCCCCGTTCTCCTGTTCACCGTTTCCCCTCCCTTCCCCTTTACGATCGCTCGCACTCAGTACTCACGTGCCCGTCTTGAACCGATAGTCTCCGAAACTGGGTCCGTCCAGGCGGTGTCACCGGTAACTCAACGGTCAGCCCCTGGCTCCGGCGAGCGGCACTCAAAGGGGATTTTTTTCCAATCGGGATCCCGTACCCTTTCTCATTGAGTGCGCACTTCTTATTGTGCCGGTCGCCGTTGGCGGGCAGCCTCCCGGAGCCGGCTCACCGGCGTATCCCTTCTCGACCGGAGATTCTCGTGCCACAAGGGGGTCGTTAGAAAGGAGTTAGGAAAAATAATTTGGAGATATCACGTCGGGGTCACCACTGAAAGGAAGCGCCCCCAATTTCAGCACGATCCTCCCCGCAATGAGAGACAATAAGGGACTCTCCCGTAGTGGGAATAAGACCAAGACAGAGTGCGGGTGAGCGTAAGTGGGAGTTTATCCAAAGAATAGGGCATGCAAAGAACTCTGCAACCTCCGAGAGCGCTCTGTCTGACAATAGCACAGACAGGCGTATTTCTAATACAAAAAACGTCATCAGAACCTACACACTATAGGGGGCACAAGTTAATTGGGATTGGGTGGCGTCGACTAACTATAGGTGTTGCTGCAGCGTGGTTGGTCTTGGCGTGAGGACGTCACTGGTCAGCCTCGTGGGTTGGGTTGGGCCTGGCAGGCCAGCTTGAGGTCATCCGAGCGGTGTTGGTATGCTGGGGCAGCCTGTGACAAAGATGAATACCTTTCCTGACTCGTTTGCCCTAGGCCATGCACACTGCAGTTATTCAAGAAACGACATCTAAGTTCATCAATAAATCGCTCGGCAGTTTGTCTTATAAAATAAACGCAACACATGAGGAATGCACCTCTTGAGAGGTCCGGTGATTGTCGGTTGGGGTGAGATTTACCTGTGTCCTATTGACCGGTATTTTAGGTCGAGGGGCTGAGTTCTGGGGCCTGAGCCGACTGGTACATGCCTGTCTGCCGCGTTAGAAGTTATTATATAAATGGGTCTCTGTGTCTTGTCCCAGTGATGGGGGTCGTTCTTGGGGTGGTCTAGGGGGAGGGTTGTGGATTTTACGAGAGGGTGCTGGTAGATCAGTGGATTCAAAACGTGGGTTTATTACCGTGCTGTAAATAACACAGGTGGTGGGCTGTGGCCTTGGGTGCGGTACCGGGGCCTCTGACTCTCTGAAGCGGCTCCAGCTTGGTTGGGGGAGGTGAGGGAGCGCGGCACAGGCCTTAGCTTCCTTATCTGGCAGGCTTGGTAGGGTGGGAGGGAGAATGGCCTTGCATATACTCACAAAGGTTTTTTCCTCGTGCGTTGCTAACTTTTGAATGCAGAACTTTTATAATGTTCCGCCTTATTTTGATGTTATTTAAACACACATATATATTTCCATTTCGTTACACATTTCTTTAATACAGTCGGTCCGAGTACCTTTTCGTTACCTAACATTATATTTACTACATGATGTGATTATTTTATGTACATTAAACGTTACACGAGGTCGTTCTAGGTTATGGCCTACAGAAATTGATGCTCGCTGCTTTAGGTGATTAAGAAAACATATATGAGTAAATAAAGGCTATACATTTGGTCTACATCTTTCTCTGTGGTTGTAGCAGCACTAGTCCAGACCTGGGGTGGTATCATGTAACGTTACATCTTTATGGTTTATTCACAGTTTACAGGATCTGTTTAAACCGAGGTAGTTCGTTAATACCAATACTTGAATTATTTTCTACTTTCTTCAGATAGTGATGCTTCAGCTTTTTTCCCCGTCACCCCGGCCTCGCGGACCAGGTCATGCAGGGTGCAATATTACATTGTGGATAAAAATGTTACAGTGTTAGCATCTCGGGTTAGCTCATATCCGACTTTCTCATGGGAACGCGCTCGCAGCGGATCTACCAGGGCTACTGCGGCGGCAGAGATGCATGAAAGGCCCTCCAAAGGTGGGGGCCTCGCTACAGTGTGCTGAACTCACGCCATGTTTGCTAAACAAGATGGCTTCTAGGCCTAACTGAATTTTGGTATATGCAGGGAACGGATATGTGTGGGCAATGTCGTCGGCGGGCGACCCCTCCTCCACCTGGGCCCGGGTGGCATGAGGGGACGGCCACCGAGTCATGGTCCTCACCTGGGGAGAAGGCTGCAGGTGAGGAGGGCCTCGCGGCCAGTCCTTCCCTACAGATGCAAGGGCTTGAAGCGTTGTGTGTTGCTAGATAACGCTGATAAATAATTGATTGCCAGGCCGCGCGTTGCTGATGCGCCAGCCATTTTGGAAATCATGGATGCGGCCAAAAATAGAGGTTAGTCTCGCGAAGTACAGCCTGTTTGGTCCTTGATGTAGTCTGTTGCCACAAAGCTGCCTCGAGTGGCTGTGCAAGATGATTATCTACCTGCCGTTCTTCATTTGCATCTACATGTATAATTTGCATCCTGAACGCCAACAAATTGGCTGAGTGTCAGTGGAGAGGGGGTTGCTCCTGCAGCTCTCTGACTGTGAGCATGGCCTCCTGCCCTTGCAGCATTTCCTGATGGACTGGGGTACAGACTGGTGGGCCTTAAGTGTGGGGCCTTTAGAATAGGAGCCAGCTTCCAGCTTGCTGCAGGACGCAAGGACTTAAAGCATCATGTGTTGCTAAGCAACACTGATAAACAATAGAATTTCTGGGCCTCGCATCGCTGATGTGCTGGCCATTTTGGAAATCACATATGCATACGAAAATGTAGGTGATTCTGGCAAAGTACGGCCTGTTTGGTCATTGATGTAGTCTGGTGGCACAAAACTGCATGGGGTGGCTGTGCAAGATTGTTGTCTCCTTGCCATTCTTCATTTGCATCTGCATGTAGAATTTGCTTCCTGAACGCCAACAAAGCGGGCTGAGTGTCAGTGGAAGGGGGCTGCTGCTGCAGCTGTCTTAGTGTGAGGGTGGCCTCCTGCACTCGCAGCATCTCCTAATGGACTGGCGCACAGTCAGGGGGGCCTTAAGACTGCGGTCTTTAGAATAGGGCTAGCTTTCAACTGCTGGCGGAACGTAAGGGTTTAAAGCACAGTGTGTTGCTAGGCAACACTGATAAACAATTGAATTGCCGGGCCACGCTTCCCTGATGCACCAGCCATAGTGGAACACATGGATGCAGCTGAAAATGGTGGTGAGCCTGGCAAAGTACAGCTTGTTTGGGCCTGGATGTAGTCTTGTGCCACAAAACTGCCTTGGGTGGCTGTGCACGATGGTTGTCTACTTGCCATTCTTCATTTGCATCTGCATGTAGAATTTGCTTCCTGAATGCACATGAAGCAGGCTGAATATCAGTGGACGGGGTCTGCTCCTGCAGCTCTCCGACTATGTGAGGGGCCTCCTGCTGTCACGGCATCTCCTGATGGACTGGGGCACGTAACATGAAGAGGGTTTGTTACAATTGTTGGCTTCCAAACATATCTGCATGACAACATTCAGTTTGTCAATATCCACTTGCCCGAATAATAGGACATTTCCTTCTTTTCAAAGACATGTACGTACGCAGAGAACAATTTTCAATGTCACTTGCATATGCTGTAACTATTCACTAATCACAAGGTCTAACCCTAGAATAAGCATTGATTGACATTGCCAGCACAGTCTTTAAAGAAGGTTTGAGATATGTAGCACGTTCACGTCTGCGGACATTTGATATACTCTTCCTGGTTAACTTTGTTAACTGGTTAACAGTATTGAAAGTCAATACTGACATTCCTTGCATCCTGGAATACAACAGGCAACGGGCACCCCTCATCTAGATATGAACCATGTACCTCAAAAAAAGAAACTTTTAAAAAGACAAATAACAGAAACAGAAGCTATTGCAGATTTGCCAACAAATCCATTAAAAAAACAATGACCAACCACAAAACTGTTTTGTTCATAGTCAACTTCACATCCATCAGAAAGGAAAGACACAAATGTCTCTTCTCCAGAAAGATCTGCAGGCCCATCTAACGACCCACACCAGAACAAACTGGTCCATTTAAATTCAGAAACCCAACTGGAGAAAATGTTTATGCTAATGTGATAATTCATTTTCTCTTTCAATTGCCAATAATTGTTCAAAACATTTACTTAAACGGCTCAGATCAGTTGTGTTTGCAAATTGTCGTCCTTCACATAAATGCCACAAATAATCCTGACAACTCTTATAGTGTCTCAGGTATGAGGCAAGAATTGGACTATTTTGCAGGAATGGTAACATTTACCATAAACACACAAGTAGATACACATGAATTCCTATGTACTTACTACAAATACTGGAAACTAAAAACATCCCTATAAATGAAATATGCCAGATTTCATACACGTGGAAGCATACATGCACTCTCTGCAACCATGTCACACAAGACCACATCCCTAATGAACGATTTGTATATATATCCATACCAAATTGTGAATCTATTCCATTTTACCAGCATCTGAAGAATGCAAATCATGGCGTATTATGTCGTTTTTTGCAATTCAGACAATGGATCCAGCATACAAATAAACTCACATAGCAAATATGTCATACTAATGCTTCTAAGGTACAATTCAAATGGTACCAAAAATAACTGTAAGCTTACAGGCTTCACACACTGCCAAGCATCTCTTGGAAACAAAACCTTCAAAACAGTAGTTATAATTTACCATACTGGTGCTGCAACTAATTCAGGTCACAACACTGCGTATGGGAAAAAAAAGTTGTTGGTTTGAATGTAACAATACCTCTGTTACCCCAAAACATGGGTTACCAGCTAATTTAACAGATGCCAACTTAATGTTCCCTCAACCCAAATTTAGTCACTAAACTATAGCACAATTAATGGTTAGAATATGCCAGCAGGTATCTAACTACATCATAATACTGCAAAAATACTTTTAAAAGTCAATCGAGTGAGAATACTGCAACAGGTATCTAACTACTTCAAAAATACCCTTCATTGCAAATCACTTAAAATACGCCTTCTCAATTCTTATATAACAAAACATCTTCTAACTTCTAATGTAGTTACAATACGCGAACAGGTATCTAACTATTTGAGGCATTTCTTTAATTACAACATACTTCAAACAAACATACTATCACCTTTACACTCACATAACTGTAATTGTTTTATTTATTTTTATCTCTCAATGACCCAATGATTATATAATGGCAAAACAACAGCAGTGTGTCATACACTAAGGTTGTAACAAACACAGTACTTAGAATGTACGATTTATGATTATCTAAAAAATAAAATGCTTACTGAAAACTGTATAACACTACAATGTTTGAAATATCATGCTTAACCAATTGTACTGTTTTCTTCCACACAAAAGAAACCAGAGATTGCAGCTTCATGATGGTACAACACTAAGTAGCCACAGCAATCTTAATCAACTGCATATTTTGTGAGCACTGTCCTCAATTGTACTACAATCGTAAGTACCATACAAAGTTCAATTACATCATTCCGACGTATTACAAACACTTTGCACTCCCACTACTGTGGTTATTGTGAACAGTGCACATATTCTGGGGGGCATGGCCTGCATCCATTCCCCCCAGAATCGGGCAACTTACCACAACACAATTAACTGTATAACAAGTATGAGTCATAAACAGTCAACTCACACCCACACAATCGAATAATGTCCTGTTGACACTGACATTGACGACAGAATTCCAAACCCTTTTATACCCATAAAAACAGCTCCACATTACCTTCATCCCACTCCCTACCATTTCTATTCCCTCTTCCAGCCATCAAATAACCTCAAATGTTTTTTCCAAGCTGTCCGTTCACTGCGCTGTCCGCGAACTATTGCAATGTCCGCGGACAGCTATGACCCCTGCCCATTCTTTTTCAACCTAAAAACAGCCCCATATCATTTTTTTCCACTCCCACATCCTTTCCAGCCCCTCTTTCCACCACCAAATGACCCAAAATGTGTTTTCCGTGGTTCCAACATGGCAAGCGTTTCCAAAAATCAGATGCACCGTATGTTTTGTATTGACCAAACAGCGGCTGTGTCTTATTTCCGCGGACATCACGCCACCCTCTGGACCAATGGGAGGCCCATCCGCAGACCAAACTGGGAAGTGAATCTCTGTTTTGAACCCTGATATCACGCATTTATTTTGGCCTACTTTTTGGTCATTTTAAAACAAACTACTTGATCGGATTTACACCGCTTTTACAAAAGCATACTTTTGGGCCCAAGCCGCCGCTCCGGCAGCAAATTCCATCCAGCAATTTTTGGGATCCCCCTGTAACGTTGCCTCCCCTTGATGAAACCTCACCAAAATTCATAGGATCGATCTGACGGGGGCATTTACTTTTTTTGCACAGTTTTGTGAGAATTAGTCCGGGGGTGTTAGGCAGAATTATATTCAGTACCCTTTGAGAACACCACACACAATTAGGACTACAAGTGACAGTAAAAATTCACCTTTGATACAAGCCTCTACTACACAGTAAAGTGGTAGCGATGGCTGCGGAGCCAGACTTATCTCAAGAGTAAAGTGAGCAGTATCAATAGTTACACAAAGGACAGCAATTACTATGATTCAAACACACACTGACTCAAGGTTTCTGACTAAAAGAATATACATTTATTTACACATCAGTTATTCACTATTATTAAGCAGTTTAGAAATCACAATCGTAATACAACACACACCACCCAATAGATTCTGGACAAGTTAGGCTCAAAATGAAGTGTGAGCAAAATGGCACTCCAGCACTATGGAAGGGAGGGAAAGACAATGTTAGACAAAAGTTGAGCAGCACCAACAGGTAAGTAAGCAGGGCAATCTAGAAAAAGGAACTTCAGTGAGGAGATCAAATCAAGAGGCTAGGGCCAAAGTCAGTGGGCCAAAGTCTTTTGTTCAAGATCACACCGTGCAGAGTAGTTTGCGGTTAAGTCTTTGTCAAGAGTTCAGAACGAAGTTGGTCATGCGAAAAGTTACCTTAACGAATAGAAAAGGACAATTCCTTGATTGGCGAAAGATTTCACACACTTTCACTGCAGCTGGATGAAACGAACAACCGGATTTGGAACAGTACCTTAAATGGGGAAGAGGCTGTAGCTGAGGCGGACGTTCCTGGCAGGTCCTGCAGGCTCACGGTTCCTGAAGCGACGGTCGGACTGACATGAAGTAAGAAGAATGGAGGGTCCTGCACTGCCCGGGGAAGAAACCAGCAGCAGAGCAAAGCAACAAAAAAAAGGTGCGCTCCTTAAAACCCAAGCAGGGTCCGACCTTCCTGGCTATCCGGTTCACTGTAGCTGTGCACAGAAAATTCGACCAGAGAAGGGAGGCCTGGCTTGCCGTTTGGTGAACTGGTTGTTCCCACCAGCTCATGGGGAGAAGATTCCTTGCAGATCTTCCCTGTCGTCGAAGTTTGGAGATTCAGACCCACAGCAGGGCTTCACCGGGAGGTTCAGTCGTGGTAGAGGTCCTCTTCTGTCAGCTTCTGTTCGGCTCTCTTGATCCAGTGGCGACTGTTCCTTTCTAGCCCCAGAGACCTGTTTGTATGCAGTTTTCCCCCATTCACACAGCCTGGCTGTCAATCACACAGCAAGTTGGCTGTCCTGGTGGGACAGCCACCTAGCCAATCAAACAGGAGTGCGACTTGGGTTACCAAGGGAACCCATGGCAGGGGTCCTGAAACCCCTCCCTCACATCCTGCCTACCAAGACTTTCAGGCACCTAAGGAGGGCTTCTGTGCAGAAGCCCAGGAAAGGACGGCGAACAAAGGAACCAAACCTGGTTTGGCACACAGAGAAAAACACGAGAAAGACTTTTTCAGAAAGAAATGGTGAATAAACCCAGTCAGAACCAAATTAAAACAAATATGTCCAGCAAGTTTAAGTTTGAGGCTACCAAGATAGCCTAAAACAATACCAGGGCTATTTAAAATAACTGCGGTAGGAAAAATTGGGTAGTTGCCACTGCCACCAGCCAAGTCTTAATGAAAAGGGAATGAAACAATGTTCCATGAGAGACAGACGAAAAGGGATCACTAGGAACCGTTTCCAGTACTCTATATAAGATAGTTTGTACTGGGTCTGTGGATTAAAAAGGACTAATAAAGTCAATGGAAACTTTATATATTCTGGGAGGCAGTAGTCAGTCCAAGAAAATTAAGTCTGAGTGGGAAGTCTGAAAATGACAACCCTATGTTACTGCACTATGGAGCATCAAATATGATGCCTATGGAGTAGGTGAGGCTCCACAGTCTATGAACACAAAAATGTTAAACACACACAGAACAACACATGTAAGAGTGGGAAAAAAGGCTCACACTCTTACCAGGTTAAAAAAATAAATCCTAGAAATCCAGCAAAGCTGCTGTGGGACTCAGTAGGTAAGGGAAATTAGCCATTTTGGAGAATTATCCCTAACACCGCCCCCCCCCCGCCCCACCCCAGACTAAGGGACAGGAGGATTTAATCCACTCCTGGATGAATCTCTTCACTCTAGTCAGTTAAAAACAACCTACAGAGACCATCAGCATTTTGGTAGTGATATCCTGCTCTGTGCTCAATGGTGAAATCAAACCCTTGCAGGCAGATTAACCATCATAGAAGTTTTGGGTTCTCCCCTTTCATTTGCATTAACCATCTCAAGGGTTGGTGGTCAGTTTGAATCACAAAAGTAGATCCAAACAAGTATGGTCTAAACTTCTCCCAAAGACCACACAATGGCAAAACATTCATGCTCTATGGTTGCCCACCTTGCTTCTGGTTCCTTCAGTTTCCTACTGATGAAGCACATGGGGTGCTCCCTACCTTTTTCATCCACTTGACTAAGGACTGCACCTATACTTGTATTGGATGCATTTGTCTGCACAATGAAGGGTTGGTGATAATCAGCAGCTCTTAGGACTGGAGCTTGACAAAGGGCTTTCTTCAGGTTTTCAAATGGTTGAGTGCACTCCTCATTCCATCAAAGCTTTTTATGGAATTTTGGAGAGGAGATTACATTCAAGGGAGAAGCTATGGTCCCATAGTTCTCTATGGAATTCCTGTAGTACCCAGTGAGACCTAGGAAGGCTCTCACTTGGGTTTGAGTAATAGGGGTGGCCCAGTTGTGCACTGCTTGTACTTTGCTTGACAAAGGCCTTATTTCACCTCCTTCTACCTCATGACCAAGGTAGACTACTTTGCTCTGACTAATTTGGCATTTGCTTGCCTTTATGTCAGGTGGGCCTGCTCAAGATTCTGCAAAACATACCCTAAGTGATCAACATGTTCTTTCCAAGTAGGACTGAACACTGCACTGTCATACAAGTGGTGGTCGGTCAAAATACCGAAAATAAAATCTCGAACTGCAAAAATCTCGAATACAAAATCCCGAAAAAAAAAAAATCGAATTATTTATTTATTTATTTATATGTGTTTTTGGGGTCAGGTAAGTAAAAAAAAAAGGGTTAAAATAAGAAAAAAATAGAAAAAAGGGGGGTTGGGGGGAACCCCCACATTTCGAGAAAAAAACGTCATAAAAAAAATTCGATATTTTTTTTTTCGGCCTTTTGTTTTCGAGATTTTTGTTTTCGAGATTTTTGTTTTCGGTATTATCACTATAAACCCATACAAGTATGCCATGCAGAAGTACTCCATCCCATTCAGAACTTGATTGACCATCCTTTGGAATGTAGCAGATACATTCTTTAATCCAAAAGGCATAACCTTAAACTGGTAGAGGCCTGCTGGGGTTGAGAATGCAGTTTTCTTCTTGGCATGGTCTGTCAGGGCTATTTACCAATAGCCTGACGTTAGATCAAATGTACTGAGGTACTTGGCTGAACCAAGTCTATCCACCAGTTCATCTGTCCTTGGCAAAGGATGGGCATCGGTTTTAGTGACTGCATTTAGAGCTCTATAGTCAACACAGAGGGGCAAACTGATTTAACAGAACTTTGCACTCCTCCTGTTGTTCAGATGTCAGTTGAGAAGAGAGATCGACTCCTTCTATGGTCCCATTTAAAAGTTAGCCTCAGAGGAGCTCAGGTAGGTGTTCACTCTCCCCCTCCTCCTGAGCTGAAGCTAGAAGCAAAGCTCCCACTTCTGGTCACGAGACATATGCCTTCAAACAGTTGATGTGAAAGACTCTGGAGCCTCCTTAGGTCTGCCTAAGTCCACCAAATAGTTCACCTCTCCAGGTTTGCCCACAACCTTGAAGGGTCCTATCCATTTGTCCTGCAAGGCCCTCTGCCTTGTTGGCACCATAACTAATACACGCCGGTCTTGAGTAAACTCAACCATGCTGGCCTTCTGGTCATGCCAATGTTTGACCAGAGCCTGACCTGCTTTTAAGTTATCACTAGCCTCTGCCATCATGTTTGTCATTCTTCTCCGGAGACCTATCAGATAGTCAGTCACTCTGACTGGCTTGGGGGAAGGAGCACTCTCCAACCCCTCCTTAATCAGGGCCAAGGGGCCTCTGACGGGATGGCGATAGAGAAGTTCAAAGGGACTGTAACCAACTCTCTCCTGAGGGACTTCTCTATTAGCAAAGGGATGCCATGGCAGTAGCAGGTCCCACTTTATTTTAAGGGGTTCCTCTAAGCACCTATCATGCTCTTCATAGTATGATTAAACCTTTCTACCAGTCCATTTGTCTCTGATGGTAGGCTGTAGAGAACCTGTAAGTGACACCACAGTTTTTCCACATGGCGTGCATGTAGTGGGACATAAAATTGGATCCCCTGTCAGATATCACTTCCTTAGGAAACCCTACCCTGGTAAAAATAACAAGTAGAGCCTTAGCCACAGCCTGAGCTGTAACAGTCATCATAGGTATTGCTTCAGGATACCTAGTAGCATGATCTTCTACAACCAGGATAAACCTGTTACCTGAAGATCTGGGAGGGTCAAGGGGACAAACAACGTCAATGCCCACCCTCTCAAAAGGAACCCCCACCACTGGGAGAGGCACCAGCGGTGCCACATTCTTGGCTCCACTCTTGCCAGAGGTTTGGCAAGTGTGACAGCTCCTACAGAATTTGTCAACTTCTGCACCCATCTTAGGCCAGAAGAAGTATAAGGAGAGCCTTTCCTTGGTCTTTTTAAAACTTTAATGACCAGCCAAAGGAATCTCATGGGCCAACTGTAGGAACTGGAGTCTGTTGGCTAGGGGCACTATATGTTTCTTGCAGTCTGCAGGGATAGACTCAGTCGGTTTACTGTAGAAGAGACCATCTTCCCAGTGCAACCTATGCTTCCCATGCTTTTGCCCATCGAGCTGAGAAGCTGCCTGTAGGCAAAGACCTTCAAGAGTAGGACACTCTCTTTATCCTCTGCTGAAGTCTGCCCTGTTGTGTCCACCTTCTGCCAGTAAAGACTGCATCTCAAGATGGTCAACAGGGTCCAGATATCCAACCAAAACAATGTCCTCCTCCCGATCTGACTCTTCACAAACTGGATCAACCACACAGGTTCGTACTTCACACTCTGCCTCAGCAGGTGGAGGAGTGACAGGTGTGACTTTGGACTATCTTGGGGATGTCCTTGTTGTTAGCACAGGGGTGCCATCTGTCTTTGTCTTGGAGGTCTTGGGTTTCCCCTTTGTCTCTTTCTTTCCAGAAATAGCAGTGACGAACTCCTGTGGAATGGGAGTGATAGCTTCCTCTATCAACTCCTCTGGAGAGCCTCTCAAGGTCCTCTCCTTTGCAGGCCGTGTGAGCTCCTGTTTCCTTTTACTGGGAGGCTTGGGGGTACTAGACACAACTCCAAGAGTTTTCAGGTCATTACCCAAAAGAATTCTCCCAGGCACTTCACTCTGAACACTAACAGGTATCTTGACAGTCATATCATTACAGTGGATGAGAGCTGGTAACTGGGGAAGCATTTGCACAGGGCTTCTAGCTAATTTGGTGAGGCATTTGGGTGCCTTAGCAACATCCTCCACCTTGAAAAATGATTCATCCACCACAGTTATGCTGGCTCCAGTGTCTCTGATGGCAGGAGTCTCCTGGCCATTCACAAGAACACTGGGGGTCATTACGAGTTTGGAGGTAGCCATGGCGCTATTAGTGCCATGGCTGCCTCCAAACCCGAGTCCGGTCTGGCTGAATGGGGACTTAATTGGACATTCTGACCTATGCGGACCCGGTAAATCCCCATTCAGTTAACCATTCCCCATTCCCATCTGTCTTCATAATACTCTTTAGTATTATCTGGGATGGAATTATAGACATCTAAATTCTGTTTTTCCCACAAGCCCAGGGACACTAAAGAAACACTTGCTGAGACTCTCATGGTTTCATCAGCCAGTGGGTGAAAGTTTCCACTTGCCATAGGTACGTCTCCCTCTGGGGAGAAGGCTAAGGAGACAGTATGAACCCCTGAAGGTTTACCCTTATATCTGAGATCCCCTTTCACATGGTCAGTTGACCCACAAACATAACATTTCCCAAATGTTTTGATGAATGGGGGTTTGTTCTGATCTCCATCTGGTTTGGGTCCAGATGGTGCACTAGCCTGATTAGGTTTCCCTTGTGGTTTACACTTATGTTGCTGTTTGTGGCCCTCTTTTAGATTGAAGGTATTAGAATATCCTTGTTATCTTTCTTTGGATGCTTTCCCTCATCCTTCTTCTGAGTTGCCCCAGAATCCTTGTGAGTAGCCCTGCCGGCAACCCACAAGTCAGCAGCCTTAGCTAATTTCTTGGGATCTATCTCCTTTGAATCAGCCAAGTGCTGTCTGAGCTCAGGAGAGCAGGCATCATAAATTGACTCATACGTCTTTACTCTGTAACCCTTAACCCAACCATCTAGGTTTTTCAAACATTCACATACCCAGGTAGCCCAAAGGGTACCATCATGCTTTTTGAGGGTCCTAAACCTCTTAAGGTACTGGGAAGTGCTCTTCCCAAATCTAGCAATTAAAGCTTGCTTCACACACCTCATACATACCCACAATTTATTTAGGCATACAGGGTCTCTTAGGACTAGAAGACTTTGGGAGAGAAGCATTTTCAATAGACAACTTTTTCATTTCTAAGGCATGGTTCATCTCCATTTCTCTGAGCTTAAATTCTTGATGCCTTTGTTCAGTTTGAGCATTTAAGCGTTTAAATTCCAATTCAAACCTCATCTTTCTAGAGCAATGAATTCAGGACTGAGAGTAGGACCCGCAGGGGTCCCAGTGGACAAAGGGTGAGGTTGCTGAGCAGGTAAGGGAGCAGTGAGGCCTACATTATGGGACACCTCTGCCTCTTCTAACTCATCAATAATAGACACATTATCATCCTCATTATTTTCCACATTTGCTGAGGGGTCAGGTATTTCAGACCCACCCTCCAGACTTTGTTTCTCTAGCAACCTTTCAATCAATTTAGACTTTTTGCCTTTGACAGAATGATTCCTTTCTCTAAACAGATTTTTCAGATAATCCACAGTGTAACCAAGGAGGGTCTCCTGACTGTAGCTTTCCATATCAGACATGATTAATATTGCTTTTTAGTGATGTTTAGCCTTGTGGTTAGTTGATCCAAGGTAATAGTAGCACTCTAAGTGTAATCACTATACTTGATTGTCACCGCTGTACACCAGTGTTAGGCAGAATTATATGCAGTACCCTTTGGGAACACCACACACAATTAGGACTACAAGTGACAGTACAAATTCACCTTTGGTACAAGCCTGTACTACACAGTAAAGTGGTAGCGATGGCTGAGCAGCCGATCTTATCTCAAGAGTAAAGTGAGCAGTATCAATAGTTACACAAAGGACAGCAATTACTATGATTCAAACAAACACTGACTCAAGGTTTCCGAGTAAAAGAATATACATTTATTTACACATCAGTTATTAAACATTTCACTATTATCAAGTAGGTTAGAAATCAAAATTGTAATACACCACACACCACCCAATAGATTCTGGACAAGTTAGGCTCAAAATGAAGTGTGAGCAAAATGGCACTCCAGCAATTTAAAAGGGAGGGAAAGACAAGGTTAGACAAAGGTTGAGCAGCACCAACAGATAGTTAGCAGGGCAATCTAGAAAAAGGAACTTCAGTGAGGAGATCAAATCAAGAGGCTAGGGGCAAAGTCAATAGGTCAAAGTCTTTTGCTCTAGGTCACACAGTTCAGAGTAGTTTGCGGTTAAGTATTTGCCAAAAGTTCAGAACGAAGTTGGTCAAGTGAAAAGTTACTTTAAAAAATAGAGAAGGACAAGCCCTCTGATTGGCGAAAGATTTCACACACTTTCACTGCTACTGGACCAAACGAACAACTGGATTTGGAACAGTACCTTAAATGGAGAAGAGGCTGTAGCTGAGATGGACATTCCTGGCAGGTCCTGCAGGTTCACGGTTCCTGAAGCGCCTCTCGGACTGACATGAAGTAAGAATACTGGAGGGTCCTGCACTGCCCAGGGAAGAAACCAGCAGCAGAGCAAAGCAACAAAAAAAGGTGCGCTGCTTAAAACCCAAGCACGGTCCGAACTTCCTGGCTATCAGGTTCACTGTAGCTTTGAACAGCAAATTCGACCACAGGAGGAAGGCCTGGCTTGCAGTTTGGTGAACTGGTTGTTCCCACCAGCTCAAGGGGAGAAGATTCCTTGCAGATCTTCCCTGTCGGCGAAGTTTGGAGATTCGGATCCGCAGCAGGGCTTCATCGGGAGGTTCAGTCACGGTAGAGGTCCTCTTCTGTCAGCTTCTCTTCGGTTCTCTCCATCTAGTGGCGACTCTGCCTTTCCAGCCCCACAAACCTGCTTTTTATGCAGTTTTCCCCCATTCACACAGCCTGGCTGTCAATCACACAGCAGGGTGGCTGTCCTGACTGACCTAGCCAATCAAACAGGAGTGTGACTTGGGTTACCAAGGGAACCCATAGCAGGGATCCTGAAACCCCTCCCTCAGATCCTGTCTACCCAGACTTTTAAGCGCCTAAGGAGGGCTTCTGTGCAGAAGCCCGCGAAAGGTGTTAGGCAGAATCCTGTGCAGTTCCCTTGGGGAACACTTCAAAAAGATTAAGACTACAGGAGTTAGCAGTAAACCCAATTGGTAGCAGTCTGTATCACCCGGATTTACCTGGTAGCTTTTGCTGAGCAGTCAGACTTCTCTCAAGAAGAGTTAGGCAGTATACAGAGGATACACAATAGGGCTAATAACACAGTAGAGCAAGCAAACACTGACCAGAGCTTGTTATCAAAGTATACAATTATTTATTCAACCCACATTTTAGAAATTACACTAGCACTATAAATCAAAAGCAAGTTCCAACACAATCAGAAAAGTATTCACACCTCCCTTAGCAATTATTAGACAAGTCTACGTCAAAACACCACTTTTTGTCAAAACATAGGCGAGCGCGTAACTTAGATGGCACTCCAATAATTAGGTTCAAGGGAGAGAAAAAGGCAGGTCATGAAAATAAAACAGTTCCCAACACTTTTAAGAGACAAAATCAAGTTACTGAAGGCAGGGTATACTGTAGAGCCAAAGTTCATAGGCCAGGCCCACTTTCAATGCAGCAAGGCGAAATGTGCCTAAGATCACACGGTTTAGCAATGCATTCAAGTCTTTGTAGAAATGTTCAAAAGAGGTTGGGGTGACTCAAAAGACAAAGTTAGAAGGTCTGAGGGCCAACCCAGTTGGAAAGCCAAGGATTTAAGGGTCACCTTTAGCATTCCGAAGAAAGGGAGGCGAAGCAGAACACAGTACTTTAAAGAGTGAGGAAGCTCCAGCGGTGGCAGTTGTTCCTGGCAGCGGGTGCAGTTTATGGTTTCGACCAGGGGAAGAGAGGATTTCATCGAGGAGGAAACTTGGAGTCGTTATACTGCCCAGGGAAGAAACCAGCCGCGGGGTTCGTCGGTTAAAAGGTGCGTTCCTGGTATTCGCGGTCACAGTGGTGAAACTTGGCTATCCGGCCGCCGGGGTGCTTGGCACGGGCGATTCGACCAAGAGACATCCTGGAAGGCAAAATGGCGAACTGGTTGATCCCACCAGCTCAGAGGGAGAAGACTCTTCCAGCAGAAGATCTCCTCTTGTCGTCGGGAAAGTGGTGAGGTTGTTGCAGCAGGGCTCCACCGGTGGTGTCATCATTGCAGATGGCTCAGCTTCTTCCCTCTTCGGATTTCTTAAGTCCTGTGGCGACTTCTGAAATTCCAGTCCCAAAAGCCCTGCTTTTATGCAGAAAACCCCCCATTCAACAGCCTAGCTGTCACTCAAACATGCTAAGTGGTGAGCCGGGCGGCTCACCACTGGGCCAATCAGAACAGAGCGTGACTTGAGTTGCTAAGGCAACGCAGTCCAGGGTGCCAATTCCCCCACCCACACATCCTGTGGAACCCAGACAGAGTGGCACCAGTTGGAGGGCTTCTGTGGAGAAGCCCGCCAAAAAGTGGAACAAAGGGCCCGACCTTGGTTGGAGTTACAGAGACGGACATGAACGCGATTTTAGAAAAGAGTTCTGGCAAAAAGACCCAACCGGTGATTTAATATTAAATAAATAAACCGGCGGTATCTTTAACATTGCACCAAAAAGGGGTGCGTTTAAAATCAATGGGAAAATCCCATAGGAAATATTCCGGTGGAATATTTTGCATGGTAACCACTGCCACCAGCCAGAAACTCGACAAGGGGGGACTGGACAGTGCCCCCTTGGAAACAGACCCAGTGGCAATCTAATTAACCCCTTCCAGTACTTCCACAATATGATGGTTTGTACTGGTTCTGTTCACAATTTTGGACTAGTAAAGCCAATGGTGACTTTATATGCCCTGGGAGACAGTAGTCAGTCCCAGGATATAGAGTCTATGTTTGGGGGTCACTATGACACCCCTGTGTTACTGCATTGAGGGTGCTGTGTAACACACACACACTAAAACAGATGATACCCTATGGAGTAAAAGACCCCATAGCCCATAAGCACACAAAAAGTCAAAGACATACCTCAAATCATGCCTAAGAGTGGGAGAAAAAGAGTCTCACTCTTAGTAGGAGAAAAAACAAACCCCAAAAATCCAGCAAAGCTGCTGGGGGACTCACTAGGTTTGGGAAATTAGCCTTATAAGAGAATTCTCCCTAACAAAAGGACGTGAACAAAGGAACCAAACCTGGTTTGGCGCGCAGAGAAAAACACGAGAACGACTTTTACAAAAAGAAATAGCAAATAAACCCAGCCGGAACCAAATTAAAACAAATATGGTCCTACGGGTTTAGGTTCGAGGCTACCAAGATTGCCTAAAAAAATACTAATGCTATTTAAAAAATAACCACGGTAGGAAACATCGGGTAGTTACCACTGCCACCAGCTAAGACTTAATGAAAAGGGTACAAAACAATGTTCCATGAGAGACAGACAAAAAGGGATCACTAGTAACCCTTTACAGTACTCTATGTAAGATAGTTTGTACTGGGTCTGTGGATTAAAAAGGACTAATACAGTAAATGGCAACTTTACATGTTCTGAAAGACAGTAGTCAGTCCCAGAAAATGGAGTCTGTGTGGGAAGTCTGAAAAAGGCAACCCGGCGTTACTGCACTGAAGGTGCTGTGTAACACACAGTAAAAAGATGATGCCTATGGAGTAGGTGAGGCCCCACAGTCTATGAACGCAAAAATGTTAAACACACACAGCAAAACGCATGTAAGAGTGGGAAAAAAGACTCACACTCTTACCAGGTGAAAAAAATTTATCCTAGAAATCCAGCAAAGCTGCTGAGGGACTCAGTAGGTAAGGGAAATTCACCATTTTTGAGAATTCTCCCTAAAAGGGGTGGGGGGGCTGGAGGGCAAGTTATAAGCTGTTCAAAAAAGTGCTCTTCCTATGGGTTGAGCAACTTAACCATAACTACAGAACCGCTACCGCTGGCCCTGTAATATATTAAGCCTGGATGATCAAGACTTTACCAGGCACCCTTTATTTTTTGTGACATGGATATATCAGTCGCAGAGCCACAGAGCCACAGAGCAGACACACAACACTATTAATGAACACCAGATACTACGCAGAAATTAATCCTGATGTAATGACTGTTAAGCCATGAGACGCATGTTATCTAACCTTTATTCAACATTCGCACCTGGGGCGGGCACAACAACTGATCAGATTGCTCAGAACCTGGGCTGCACCTCACTCTATGAGCCTGCATTCCAAGTGAGCTCACAGCTGTTGGCGCCCTATCTGAACCTTGCTTCCATTTCCATGGTAGCATGTTAGGTTAGCATTAATTAAAACAACAGGTCTCACGCTCAACACAACCTGTTGTTTCAAAATATATGCCTATTAGCCCCCTGTGTGAGGGAGTAGGCCAATCAAGAAGCCAGGAACGTGGGTTGATACTGCCAATCAAGCCCACATTCCAAGCCACCTGATGGTTGGTTCATCTGCCCACCATCTTCCCCTCACCCTCTGCAACCTTTATTTCAAACCCCTCTCCTCACGTACCTCATTACAGCGACCGCACGTGCTGTTACCACAGCTGCTGCTGCTACTTCCGCTGATTGAGGCTGCCATGGAAATGGAAGTGGAGCCCCATATGCAGCCCTGCCTTCCGAAACCATGTTGGCCATTTTGGTATAGTATTTCTCATGAGGCAACCCATTCCCAAAATGAAAATACTTTAAATTAGCTTGATTCCAGCCCATGGAACCGGTGCTAATAGTGTTAAGTCCCCATTCGACAGAATATACCGGTTGGTGTCATCCTGGGGCCCCCTTAAATGCACTCACTATGCTGGAGACTTTCACTGAGGCCCCAGGGCGTTACCACACAGTACATCCCATGGAGTGGGGACTTAATGCTTAATTAGCACCCCAGGAAGTAAAACCGGGGTGCTAATAGCAATTATAACTTGTTCCTCGGGCAGTACTTGTGGTGACGTCCTGAGGCCCTGCCTTCACTCAGGCCTATTAACTGGGGCTACAGGCTGTTACCAACCAGTACAGCCTTTGTAACTCAATATTATATGTATATATTCTTCCTCTCATAGAGGTGCTTTTTCAAAAAGAAATCGTCAATATTTGGATCCTTTGTAAAATGAAGTTGCTTTGAAAATACACATCTGACCGACCTTCTATTTGCGACAATTGGCATCCTTTAGCCTGCTGGATTAACAGTCATTAATAACACTGCATGACTAATGTGTTCTAGCATTTACCTTCTAGTCCCCCTTGCAGCTTGAATAATCATCATGGGCATTGCTGCACACTCACAATGTCAAATTATATGGTAAGAGCCAGCGTTCTTCTTCTGTGCTTTGCACTGCAAGTAACTCCCGAACGAACATTTCAGAATTTAACAGTAAAGTAATTTGAAAAGAGGAAAGTACTGTATCCATTTGTCCAATTGAATGGTAACGTAAGGATGGAAAGGTACACAAGGATCGAAGGGGCTGAGGAACACAGTGACATTGCAAGGGACCAATGGTTGGCGCAGACAGCAACAGCATGGAGGGGCCTCGTTGAAAAGTAGTATTTAAACAACAAACTATACCATGCACTTGGCTTCTGTGTTTATTGAAAAAAGACATGTATTGTTCAGTAAAAAATCTTATCAAGGTGCAATGCGTTCGACACTGACCAGCATCACAGATTTAATGTCACATGCTGCCCTATTAAGTTGGTACACCCCACATGACTACATACGCCTGTATGCACCACAGATAAAACAGCAACTTTTGCATTAGTTCCAGTGCAGTCCTCTGGTTTCTATTCATAATCCCACCCACTGAGACTCCCATTGGGAGGGTGAGCGGGTGGGCTATGGCATGGATAAGATGGTCACAGAAGGCTGTGATCAGACACGGAGGAAGAGAATAGTTGCCTGCATTCCTTGTGCCTTCACACCTTGTCATAAGGACTATTACATAGTAGGAGGCAAAGCGATAAAAAAAAAACCTATACAAAACGAGTGTTGTGTCTGCTTATGACTAGACCCCTTTCCTGATATGTACATCCTTTTTCATCATTTATTTCTATCACAATCGATCAAGCTTACTATATACAAGCTTGGAGATTATGACTGCGCACTTGATTGCTTGTGGCCACATTTTGACCAAAACATGTAGTGTACATGCATTTTCAAACATTGCTCACTCTATTCTGCCTAATGGAAGTCAGACTGCATTTCCTTCATAGCTGAACAAACTTTACAATATGTAAGGTATTAATATTGAAAAACCTAAAGGTGAGGCGAAAGGTTGATGAATTATATATAGCATGAGGTACCTTGAGGTATCCAATAGACTCTTCAAGGCATAACTAGAATAACTGAATACATATATAATTGAGATTGCATGGGCCTTTTAATGTGGGCACGAATGCACGAGATGCGTTCTAATCATTGAGATGTTGATGTGGCTTTGCTCCCAGCAGCACATTTTAATCATACAACACTGCTGGTTTGTAACAGCTGAAATCATTAATTAGCTACTTACTATATTGTGCATGGATTTTCTGCTTTCTTTTTTTTCAAGGATAATGAATTGTTCAATAAAATAAATATGAAAAGCTAACAAAAGGTAACGCATTCCTAGATAGTTGGGGTTCATCTAATTTGGACTAGCTTTTTGTGTGTTGAACAATGATATCATATTTTAATTACTTCATGCTGTTTTTAATTATTCACATTTCTAAGGAATTAATCTTAATTACACAAAGCTTCAGAACTGCAATACAAAGCAGGCATTATGAATAGCCCCATATTTGATTGATTAATACATTGCTGAGGCTGAACATTAAGAAACAATATTTACCGAGGTGGGCCAGATTATAAATGCCTGCTGTTTGCCCGACTTCGGTGAGCCATGCCTTTATGGAAATCTCTCAAATACATGACAATACATTTTAGACAGGTAGATGACAATAAAATAGAAGCAGTCTACAACGACCTTTAATGCCCTGCACATGTAAACACGACTTCATATGTATTATATAGTTTCAAGCTATTGTTTGGAATGTCCACAAAGGCAATAAAGGAACTTTTTGAATGGAGGTGCAAATGTAAGGGGCCCCTCTGTGCGAATTAGGATTCTAATGAAAATGACCAGTATAAATGCGAGTACAGCAGAATGTGGCTGCCACACAAAGCCCGGACTAACCGTTAAGAACACAGAATTCACGACCATCGGAATGTGTCAAATTACGAGACTCCTAAAGAAAGTCTTCATGTGTCCATCAGCTACCCTAAATCATTCTCCCTCTACAAACACATTAGTGTAAGCACTTGTCTGTATCTTTGCACTTGGAAAGATGCATAATTTGCAAGTTGTAGTCATATTCTAAAAATAACAAAAACAGAATCAGGAATTATGTATTTATATCTATATTCAAGGAAAACACTTAGTTGCAGGGAAGTTACGGAGAGAACTTAATGCAACAAAACCCTTGATATTCAGATAAAGCAACCTTACCTTCGGGCCCCAGTTGCGCACCGTTAGAACACAATGATGATGTCACAGATATGCTGTGCTACGGGGGCACCGAGTTAAGGTTGCTTTAGCTGAACTTGAGGGGTTTCGTTGTGTTAAGTTCTCACCTTAACGTCCATGAAGCTAATGTTTTTTTTTCTCCATGATTTTCAAGGGTTTTGTTACAATGTATTGCTGACCTTAAAATCCCTGCAACTAAAGTTTTTTACTTGAATTTCAAGTTATTTTTATGGCATACTGTTAACATTTTGTTTGGAAGTGTAATTCAAAATAACGTACCTAATTTCTTTAATAGGTGCCTCATTGTGTCTGTCCAGTCACCATGACATCTGTGAAAGACCATGCAATATATTTCATAAAAGAAATATAAGGACTGTTACTGAAGTTTTTTTATTATTCAAAATGGTATTGTATGAATACTGAATGTATTCCAAGTGCTCAACCACTTAAGGTTGTGATTAATAATCATTTTGTAGAGGAAAAAAACTCTCTTTCGAGAGGAAAAAAACTCTACTCACTGAACTAAATTGAAACATAATAATAATCTAAAGCAAAACTATTTACAATAATAACTCAACTGTATAATATTTTCTAAAAAAAAACATCTGTTCCATGTACAGCAAGTGTTGCTAAAACTTTCATTTTCTCTACATGATTGTAGCTTTCACGCCTGTGGTGGGGATCTGACATGGCTGGTAACTAACGCCAGCCACACTTAGCCAAGGTACACCCGAGTGCAGCAATGGCCTTCCTGAGCATGCAGACCATTCATGGCCATTTCAGCTTGTGACAAATCCAATTCCCAGGTACCAGTGGTCCTGGGGTGAATATTGGTTTCTAAACCATCATCAGCCCCACACCTCTAATACAGCAGAATGGATCTGAACAGATTGGAATAGACAAGCATACAATTAGAATTATAAACATCCTTCTCCCATTTTGGTAGCATGGACGGAAGAGCAGTCTTATCTCTTCCAAAGCAGTGGATGTTTAGTTAGTTGCAACACAGCGAAAATACAATTATAATGTCATGATAAAAAGGAGTGTCCAGTCAAAGTTGTATGCAAATATCTACTTTTTAAATATCACAACAGTCTACCAACACTACTAAATTACAACCAACCCTGTAAAGGCATACAGAGGACACATGGTTTCTTATAAAGGAAAAGGGATGCACTCTGGCTACTGACAGGAGGTTAGTAGGTATGGATACTTACCACAACAGTTTGTTAAGGTTTCTTGGCTTCAGCACAAATGGAGCAAAGGGTCTTAAAATATATTTAGGGGCCTTCTGGGAAGGAACCGCGGGTCAGAACCATAATGCACCTTTTGATGTTGGTGTTCTTGGTGCTTGAGAGGGTTGAGTCGGCTTCAGGGCGCTTTGCAGGCTTCAGTGACAGAGTTCAAGACAGGAGTTTGCTGAGGGTATCAGGTGGCAAGATGGTTCTGTGAGCAGAGCCAGATGAATGGCTGCAGGCTGGCCTACACAGTGGCTAGATGTCTCAGATGTCATAAAGCGACTGTGCCTTGACATCAGTCACTGTTACAGTCAGTTGCAGATTGAGGAACTCGACTGGCTTGAAAATGTCCTTCATGGTGGGCAGCGGTAGGTGCTCGTTGAGGCACTTATCCCAGCATCTTCAATGCACTTCTGTCGTACTTTAAGGTGAATGTTCCAAAGCACTGGAGTGTGTTGCAGTCAGCTGCCTTACTCTTGGTTGTAGGTACAGATACCTTCTGGCACTCCCTATCCAGGAAGCCTGCTGCAAAGCCTAGCAGGCCACACTGTGTGCTGGCGGGTTACCAGTTCTGGAGCATCTGGTGGGTCCTCTTAGTTTAGGGGAGGTATCCTGCTTCCCTCTTAGGATATCCTGGTATTCCTTAACTGGTGGAAGAGGTAAGGCAGACTGTACCTTCAGCCAGGGCCCAAGGTTGAGTTCTTCTTTCTTACTTCTTGTTAAGTCTTCAGATGATCTGCCAAAAAAGGGGCTCATGCATCTTTTAAAGCCAAGTTGGCCACACTGATTGGTAAAAACCTCCACTTTTTCTATCCGTATGCTCTATATTTCCACCCACTATAACTACATTGTCTCGGCTTCCATCCACTTATCCTCCCAACTGCATTCCTCTGTTCCCCCATCTACCCACTCTACCTCTATTTTCTCTTCTCATGCCCAGTTATTCTACCTGCAACTTCTGTGCTGCTATCTTACCCTGCTATCTTATCCACCCTAGCCCAACACTATGTAGTTCTATCCAGTTACCGTATTTCAATCTTCTGTATACCCACCCACCCTACCTCCACTGTTATTATCCTCAGCCACACATCCTACCTGAATTTGCCTTCTAGCACCATACTCTCACACTTTTCAATACCTCCCACCCTATCATCACCTTTTCTACTTCTACACATACATCCTATCACCACCCTCTTTTCCTCACCCTCACACCCTACCCCATTCTTTTTATGTCTACCCACCGAACCACTAAATTCTTTACAGCCATGCACACACAGTACTTCTGGCGTCCTCATTTCCTCACACCCATGCTTGCTTCACTCTCTCTATTGTTACCTATTAATTTTGAATTGATCTTCCCTTTTATGGATTGTTTCTATTTTAGAAGACTAGGCATGTTTGCAGTTATTATATTTGGTTTTTTACATCATGCTGATTTATGCCTATCAAGAGGCATGAATATTGTGCCAGGAGGAAGGATTGTTTGTTATCTGCCACTAATAAGAGTTTGGGCCTGCATCCTACCTAACCTAATCCATACACCTTGTTTGCCACTTTTTGTCATCGGCCGTCCCTTCTGGAGTTTGTGGAAACAGGGGTTGTATGACGCCATGTATGCACTGCCAAATTTCTAGTTGGAACACTTTCAACGGTCCAGTTCTTTTCAACATGGCCGCTGCACCTTCATCATTTATTCAGAACGTGGCTTCCGCATGGTGCGTTGCAACCCTGCATTTATTCTTTCATTTGGGGTAAGACGCTGTTTTTGGGCTTGCTGCAACTGTCCTTACAGCTGTTTCATTGCGCTACCTTCTGCCATTTACTTGTCTCCCTCAGTCTTCTGCCTTTAGCCTTCCCTCCTGGCTTTCCTTGCTATGTTTCTGCTGCCAGTCTTCTGCTCCTGATGTTTTCATTGTATTTGTGCTCTTCACTTTTCCTTGCTTTGAATTTTGAAACCCTCTTGCCAGTCTATTACAGAACATGCTTACTTGTCATAAGACTGTCATGTAGTTTTGTTTTCTCCTTTGGAGTTTCCATTGTTCCTGTTGACTCTACCCACACAATCCTTGCTATAGCCACCTTTGCTTATCCCCACTGGTTACACCTGGGCTATCTCACCATTGCCTACCTTACTCATCACTCGTCACTTATATTTACCAGAATTACTACTACCACATCATCCAGGAAGAAACACTTTGGATTTAATGGTTTTTTGACACCTTGGGCTTTTTCCCTTCACCTGACATTTTCAGGAAGGAGTCTTGTGCTGTGGCTGGGTGGATGGATGGCATAGTGGCTTCTCCTCGAGAACGACCACACCTCTATGAGGACAGATTTCTTCAAGAAAGAAACAAACACCTTTACCCAGGGAAGTATGGCCTAGTTCCTCCAGCTGCAAATACTCAGGTGAGGAAGACACTTCCGTTGGTGTCAGTTTGCAATGCCAAAAGACAAATACAACCATCGCTACTGCAGACCAAGTTCAACCAAGTCTTGCTGCAGTACAAGGCTTGTCCCTGGATGAACAAGGCCTGAAGTCGGAACAAGCAGTCCTCAGCCAGATGGTTTCTGCTAGGGAAGACCACTTAACCAACCTCCCGCCTTTGGGACTTGCCTCAGGTAAATTTGATGGATTCCCAAAGAAGATCAAGGAATTAATTGATGCCTGCATAGTACACTTCGCCTTCCGACCTTCCACCTACTCAACTGATCAAGTGTGTGTGGGTGCTATGTTCTCCAATATGACCGGCAATGTTCTTGCATGGGCCACACCATTGGTTACATCCTCCAATCTGGTTTTACTGGTCTACGGAGCCTTCATTGCCCCTCTTAAATGGACGTTTCAATGTCCCGAAGTGGTTTTCTCAGCTGGATATCCGCGAAGGTTCCTCTAACTTGATGAGCTACATCACAAATTACAAGCGTGTAGCAGTTGAAGCAGGATGGGCAGAGGAGGTTTATTTTTCCATTTGTAGAAGGGCTTTACAGGAAGACCTGACAGATGACCTTGCTCGCGTCCCTCACCCTTCTTTACTTTCGAATTTGATTTCACTTGTGCTGCAGATTGATTACTGTCTGCAGGAAAGAAGATCACAAAATAAAAGACTACAAGGGAAATATAATACTCCCTCCCATCCAGGCACCATACCTTCTGTTTCCAGTGAAATTTCCAAGGAGGAACCCATGCAGATCGGTTCTGCAAGAGGACCATTATCTCCATCGGAAAGAAAATGAAGAAGAGATCCCAGTCTACGTATGTATTGTGGGGCCGGAAGTCATCTGCTCTGTGACTGTCCAGAAGTCCCTAGAAGGAGCACAGGAAATGACAGATCTCAACCTTAGAATGGATCACCAGTCAGGGATGCAAGCAAGGTCCAGTTATCACCACTTACTCCTACTCTGCCCAGTCCAATTCTCATCTGTTGGTTGTCGGCTTACTTCTTGATGTCACCAGGAAAACAATGGAGGTATTAGCTTTGATTGACAGCAGAGCAGCGGGGAACTTCATGGATGTTATTTGGGCTAAGCATGAAGGTATACCTAAACAAGAACATATAGAAAAACAGCTGCTTGAAGGGGTTGATGGTAATCCTCTTAGTTGTGGCCCCATCACTCATGTTTCGGCACCTTTGCAGGTTTCAGTTTTTGACCATCAGGAGACCCTCTCATTTGATCTCATCAGAGCTGCCCACTTCCCCTTATACTGGGTAGTCCTGGGCTAAGGAGTCATAATCCCCATATTAACTGGAAGGAAAGTACACTTCAGTTTTGTTCTGAATTTTGTTACACACATTGCCTTCCCACTTCTGGGGAAATACTCTCCACCATTTAATGTTTGGTCTATTGGTCCACCATTACTGAGGTGAATTGCATACCAACCCATACCAGCACTTTAGTGAAGTCTTTCAAGACAAAGTACCTAAAGAACGTACCCCCCACCAACTAGAGGACTATGCCATAGAACTCTCTCCCAACAATCTGTTACCGTTTGGCCCAATGTTGACCTTATTCATCCCAGATAATAAAAGCGCTGAAGGTGTGCATTGAAGAACATCTTAAAAACTGACTCGCCCGTCAAAGACTCCTGATAAGGCTTCATCGTTCATCATCCCCAATAGATAATTTCAAGAACACATGCCTTGTATTGAATACAGGGGTCTGAATAAGGTGTCTCTATGGGGCAGGTATCATATGCCCCGTATTGGGGAGAAACTAGAAGCAGTCCAAGGTGCTGTCATCTTCACAAAACCGGACTTGCGGGGTATGATATGATAGGTTATTTATAACACGCTTAATACCCATAGGTTTCTAAGTGCGGACCCGAGGATCAAACCTCTGAGCTATCCTCCGGGGTACTTATCATCTCTTGCGCATACACTCAGGGAATGAGGGAAAGACTCCCTTCATGACTCTGTACGGTCACTTTGAGTACTGTGTTATGCCATTTGGATTAGTTACCGCCCGAACTATATTCCAATGGTTTATGGATCGATTGTTTTCTGACCTATTGTTCAGGACAGCTCTCATTTACCTGGATGACATTCTTGTCTTCTCATGGTCTAGAGAACTACACCAACAACACCTTTCTGAAGTTCTGGAGCGATTAAGAAGAAAGCAGCTTCTGGTCAAACCAGAAACTTGCATTTTTGAGGTTTCCTCGGTTCCCTAGTTGGGATTTGTCATCTTTGTCCAAGGGATAGCCATGGACCAACAGAAGGTATCCACCATACTTAGATGCCCAGCGCCCATATCGGTAAAAAGGGTACAATGTTTCCTTGAACTGGCACATTTTTACCCTTACTCAGGAAAGGAGACCGTTTTGTCTGGAATTCTACTGCTGATGAAGCCTTTTGCATTCTCAAGGATAGGCTCTTTACTGCACCGATCCTTAAACAGCCCGACCAGTCTCTTCCCTTCATCATGGAGACCGATGCCTCCACAGGGGCCCTGGGGCCATGCTCAAACAGGAGTTTGATGGAAAGGAACATCCCATAGCTTACCTTTCGAAGATTATTCTGTTATCGAAAAGGAGCTCATGGCCATTAAGCAGGCTTGCATTGAGTGGCAACGCTTAGTTCAGGGAGCCACAACTCCTTTCTCTATCTGACCTGACCATAAAAGCCTACGAGTAATACAACAGAAAGACTGTGTCAAGGCCAGGCAAGCAAAATGGGCATATTTATTTGCCCAATTTGATTTTCAGATTCCTACATTCTGAGGTCAGAAAATTAGGTGGCAGACAGTTTATCATGAAGCTTCCTTACAAGCCTCTCTACCGAAATCTGTAGAGAACCTCTCTTTACTAGAAACAAGTTCCTGTGGTCAGTGTCATCATTTCTGCAAGAGGTTAAAGAAGCTACCGCCAGGATTGATACCAACTGGAGTGGTACTAAATTTATCCTAAGAGACAGTATGTTTTTTCGGGACAATCTTTTAGTGCTACCGGATTCCTCTCTACAAGACAGGGTCATGTCCTGGTACCATGACAGTAAGATGGCTGGACATCGAGGTTATGATGCCACTCTTGACCTTAATTGTCTTTCTTTCTATTGGCATACTACGTGTAAGGATGTCAGAACGTATGTCAAAGACTGTCCTGTTTGTACCCAAAACAAATATAAGACCAACAGATCCATCGATTTAGTAGAACAAAGACCTACACTAACCAAACCTTGGAGTCACATTTCGACGGATTTTGTTGTTGAACTCCCCATTTCCAAAGGATGCACTGCCATCATGGTGGTGATGGATTTGTTTAGCAAGATGGCACATTTTTTATCCCTTCAGGGATTTCCCACAGCTTCAGAAATGACAACAGTTTTTTGGGAGTAAATCTTCTATTTACATGGAATTCCAGATCTGTGACCTCGGATAGAGGAACCCAATTAAACTCCAGGTTTTGGAAGAAGCTTCTTGAATTGTTAGGTATCGAGCAGGCCCTGTCTTCTGATTATCCCCCCCAGACCAACGGACAGATGGAAAGGCTTAACAGCATAATGGAACAATATCTTCATTATTTTATTAATTCCAGACAGGATAATTGGGTAGATCTTTTACACACAGGTAAATAGGTGTACAAAAATGCCAAACATTCCCGCATTGGTATGAGTCTGTTTTATTCTACTTGAGGTTTTCATGCACAAGCTCTTCCCTATTCAGTACTGCCGAAAACCACCATACCCACACTTGACTCTCTCCTACAAGACATAAATCAAGCTCAAAAGGACACCTATTGTCATCTTAGGGAACGATGAGGAGTTTACAAGGCACAGGACACTTCCCATTGTAATCCTACCCCACAATAGGATGTAGGGTCCGAAGCCTGGCTTTGCATGAAATATCTACCGAGATCGGTACAGCCCACCAAACATCTCCCAGATATATCAGACCATTTGAAGTTCTCACAAACATAAATTCAGTGTCTTTCCGATTGAAATTACCCAAATCTGTACACAGACTCCACTGTGTGTTTCACTCTTCTCTTTTGGCTCCCTTCAATCCACATTCTTTTTCATGCAAGAGAAAAAAGGTTCAGTACATCCCGTCTAAGGAACCTATAAATTATGAAATATCCCATATCAGTGATTTACTGTACCACAAAGGCAGACTTCAATACCTAGTACAATGGAAAGGATACCCCACATCAGAAGATTGTTGGGAACCCGTTTTGCATATCAAAGCCCCATAATTCTTTAAAAGATTCCATAACCTGCCCCCTGGTAAGCCCCATACCACCAGACATAAGAGGGGGCATACTGTCATCAGCCGTCCCTTCTAGAGTTTATGGAAACGAAGGGTTGTAAGACACCATTAATGCATTGCCATGTTTCTAGTTGGAATGCTTTCACCGGTCTAGTTCTTTTCAACATGGTCACCGCAACTTCATCATTTATTCAGACTGCTGCTTCGGCGCGATGCATTGAAACCCTGCATTGATTCTTTCCTGTAGGGTAAGCCCCTGTTTTCTGGCTGGCTTCCTTGTGACCCCCCTCCCAGCTGCTTCATTGCCACTTCCTTGTATCCCTCAGTCTCCTGCCTTCAGCCTTCCCTCCTGGATGTCCTTGCTGTGTTTTTGCTGCCAGTCTACTCCTCCTGATGTTTCATTTTACTTGTGCTATTCCAAGAACCAGCTTACTTGTCATCAGACTGTACTGTATTTTAGTTTTCTCCTTTGGAGTTTCCATTGTTCCTGTTGACTCTTCCTGCACAATCCTCGCTATATCCACCTTTGCTTGTCTGCACTGGTTACACCTGGGCTATCTTACCATTGCCTACCTTACTCATCACTGGTCACTTGTATTTACCGGAATTACTACTACCGCATTATCCAGGAAGAAACATTTTGGATTGAAGGGTTTTTTGACACCATGGGCTTTTTCTCTATAACTAGCATTTTCAGGGCGGACTGCCATGCTGTTTCTGGGTGGACAGCTGGCATAGTGGCTTCTCCTCAATAACCACCCTACCTCTACAAGGACATTTGTTCCTCAAGAAAGAAAGGGACACCTCAACCAATGAAGTATCACCTACTCTCTCCAGCTGCGAAGACTCAGCTGAGTAAGTCACTTCCATTGGTGTCACTTTCCTATTTTAGTATCTGGGAAAGTATTTACAAGGCTTTCCTGTACACATGAAGAAAAAAGAGTGAGCCCTTCTGTTTTGGGCTTATGATGAGATAATATATTTCTCTTTAACACTTCTGGGGCCGTTCCTATGTCCTATATGAGTGCAGGTTTAACTGCTAGGGCCAATGTTATATACATTCTATATAAGGGAAATGTGCACTGCTGAGGCTCATGCTGCAACCATTTTATTTGATGGAAGCTAAAACTGCTGAATCAATCTATTCTATATGATGAATGCTTCCACTTCTGTGGTTTATACTTAAAGAGTCTGTGTTGAGAAAGGTTACCTTACACCACATCAGCCCACGCAGCTCTTTTCTACTTTAGGGAATGTCTTAATGCTGAGAAGAACAGTAACCTCTTCTGTGCAAGGGAATGTTGCAATACTGCATTTCATAATGACATCTTTGAGAGGGGAACGTTCACTTGTAGTGCCCATGTTGATGTACACTATGTGTTAAATTCTGTACCTAATCTGTTTGGAAAAATAGTGTTCTACTGAGGCCTATTGTGACCTGTGCTATTAAGGAAGCTCATCTTAACCTCTTATATGTTTATGTTTGTGAAAAGCTGAGAAGCATAGTTAGTATGCATTTGTAAACTGTTACTGTGCTACATGCTGTGTCTGGTTGTGTTAATGCAGGTTGTAGTGCTGCTACACACGATTTCCCTGTTCTGTGTATGTTAAATAATCATGCTCTGCTACCCCACCAAATTCACAAGATTACAACCTAAAAAGTATTCATCCCCGTCTTCACCTCTTACTGAATGGGCACTTTCAACTCTGTTAAAGGCCATGCTACATCCATCCTATTTAACAGAAGCTTACACTGGTGATTACATCTATTCTATATGATGAATGCTTACATTTCCATTGCTCATGCTTACAAACTCTGTGTTGAGGGAAGGTTACCTTACACCAGTGTACCCCACAAGGCTCTTTTCTATTTGAGGGAATGTCTTAAAGCACTGTGCAAATTCTACAGGAGGAATGCAGGCACAAACCAAGCCCATACTTCAACTGATATATGTGAGCTCAGATTGTACTGTTGAGTCCCATAGTGTACTGTTTGTCTTGTGGCAATTTGCACTTGGAAAGCCATGCTCTGTCTCTTTTACATAATGGGAGCTTGCACTTCAAAGGCCATTTCTATGCTCAATGAGTGCAGGTTTAACTAATAGGGCCAATGTTATAGACATTGTAGATGGGGAAACTGTGCACTGCTGAGGTGCATGCTGCAACCATTCTATTTGATGGAAGCTTATGTTATTTATTTATTTATTTTATTCAGCATTTGTAAGGTTCTTATACAACAAGTACATTGCGTTTCAAAGCGCCCACAGGGCAAAAAGGAGGAAACATGGGGATGAAGTCAAAATAAAACAATGTGGAAAGAGGCAGACCTGCTAGGCCTTGTGAGTATTTAGAGCTTGCAAGTGCAGAGAGAAGATAAGGGAAGGGAGGAGAGGGGAGAAGTGCTATTTATTCCAGAAGTGTGCTAGGGAGTGAGCAGCAGTAAGTGATAAGTGGATAAGTGCTAGGGAGTGGTTAGCTGCCAATAATATGTTCAGGCCTGTGGTGGAATGGGCCAATGGTGCCAAGATAAGTGTTGGAAGTGGGCGGAGGCTGAAGGCGATTGGGTGTGGGAGGCCAGGGCCCAGAAGGACACATAAGAGCCCTGGTCACCATTCTCAGCAACATTAGGATTAGTAGAGAAGGAATGGAATGAAGAGGTAAAAAGGAAAGTCTCAAGGAACATCCAGAATTTGAGGATATTCAGCTCAAGATGAAGAGGAAGGGGGGGGGGGTTGTTCCATAGGAGGAAGCCTGCTGAGAAAAGAGATCAGCCCCCAGTTCTCTGTTTGGTGAAGCACTTGACACAAAGAGAGTTGGTGCCGGTGGAGCGTAAAGTTCTGGAGGGAGAATATATAGTGACAGAAAGATGTAGATTGCATGGTCCCTGGCCCCAGACAGCTTTATTGATGATGCACAGCGATATGAATTTGATCCTTGCAACAACCGGGAGCTAGTGGAGAGTTTTTAGGGCTGGAGAGATGTGGTCCCTGGGCTTGATGCCAACGATACATCTTGCTTCTCTATTCTGGTTTAGCTGTAGGGGTTGTAGGGAAGAAGAGGGTAGATTAAGGAAAAGGATATTGCATTAGTCTAGAGAGAAAACCAGTGCTCTAGAGACATTGAGATTCTGGGGCAAAGTGAGGAAAGGGAGAATTCCTTTGAGGAGGTACGGTTTAAAGTGGGACTTCTTGACAATGTCCTGAATGTGAGGGTGGAAGGAAACAGAGGAGCCGAAGATGACTCCATGGTTTCTGGCTTCAGATGAATTAGATGGGGGGGAGCCCATAAAGGATGGCCATAGTGAGGGGGAAGAAAGAGGGAGTAAGAGTCCCAATAGGAAGGATCACAGTTTTGATAGCATTGAGGCAGGGATCATTGGAGGTGCCCCAGGACTGGATGGCGGATAGACAGTCAGGGATGATGGATGAAGTAAGGAGAGGGTCAGAGGGAAGTTTGAAGAAGAGTTGTGTGTCACCTGTGTAACACTGGAAGTTAGAGGAGAAGGTGGAAATGAGGTGTGCCGCTGGAGCAAGATAAGTGTTAAACAGTCAGGGATAGAGGTTGGAGCCCTGGGGGACACTGCATGTGGGATTAGAGGTGGGGGAGGACAGTAAGCCCGAAATAACCTTGAACGGATGGTCACTGAGGAAGGAGGTCAGCCAGTCCTGTGCTTGCTCCGAGATACCCAGGATATCATGGAGCCGTTTTAATGAGGGTGGAGTGGGTGACTGTATCAAATGCAGTGGAGAGATCAATTAGAATGAGAACAGCTGGAGAGTGTGGGTCAAGAGATGAAAGCAGTTTCACAAGGGTTTTCAGAAGAGCAGTTTCGATGCCTCTGGATGCTTGGAATCCAGAGGCATGGTCGTGGAGGCAACCAAGAAGTTCAGTATGCTGGGTAAGCTGGGGGAAGGCCAGCTTCTGAAGGAGTTTCCAGCGGAAGGGAGTGAAAGATATGGGGCGGTAGTTGGCTGGACACGTGGGGTCTGCTGAAGGTTTTTTCAGGAGGTGGCATGCTTGAGGGAGAAGGGGAACAATCTAGAAGCAAAAGAGTGGTTACAGAGATCAGCAAGTGCAGGTGTAAGAGAGAGAATGTTGTCCTTAATGTCCTGGAGCAGCAAGGGGAAACCTGTTTACAGGAGACCTTCATGGAGCAGACATCTCTGGTGATGTCATCAGGTGCAATAGGAGAGAAGGAGGAGAGAAAGGCAGAGGGAGGATAGGAGACCATAGGAGGTGAACGGGTGGGTGAATGGGGAGGGGCAGAGGGACGCAAGAATACTCAAGATGTCCTGAGTTTTTGCAGTGAAATGTGTGGCCAATGGGTTGCATGGGCTTGGGAGGGGAGGGGTAAGGAGGAGACTGCTGAAGGGTTGGCTAGTTCCCTGCAGATTTTAAAAGAGTTCCGCCATGTTGTTGGATGCACCGTAAATGCACGCCTGGATGTGGGCCC
Source organism: Ambystoma mexicanum (assembly GCF_040938575.1). Classification (NCBI taxonomy): domain Eukaryota; kingdom Metazoa; phylum Chordata; class Amphibia; order Caudata; family Ambystomatidae; genus Ambystoma; species Ambystoma mexicanum. The sequence continues at coordinate 834,519,736 of NC_090935.1, read as the reverse complement.
TGTTCCTGGTGTGGATGAAAAGTCAGTATTGTCTTTGGAGCAGACGACAGTCCAGTTTCTCAGCGGGCGGGTGAGCCAGAGGTCTGTCACTTCCATTCCATAGCTTTGCACTTGCGTTTCAGCGCTGCATGTTCAGAGTTGTACCAGGTGTTATGCTTATAGATAGGTTTCAGGTGGATCCTCATGACTGGGACACGAATAGTGTTAGTAATGGTCAGATGGAGGTTGCTGAGAGCAGAGTCAGAGGCAGAGTCTGCAGTGGGGATGGAGGGGGAGATGAAGGTTGATGCAAAGGCAGCAGCTGCCACTCGTTTCTTCAGACAGATGTTTGTAAACGACGTTGGCAGGGCTGGGAGCGGTGGGGTCAGTGGGCCGAGAGGACCCAGGTGCCTCTCACCAGAGAGTGGTCTGACCAGAAGAGAGGGGTGATAAGTGGGAAGGAAAGTGAAAGATCAGAGTAGATGAGAGAATCAAGAATGTGTCCAGTTGTGTGGGTTGGACCAGAAGGGAGAATGGGGAGGGAGAGAGAGGTGCAAAGGTCACAGAAGAGATTGGATGTTAAGATCACCCATGAGAAGAAGTTCAGCAGTGGTTGTGAGGATAGAGGGGTGATCAGTGGGAAGGAAAGTGAAAGATCAGAGTGGATGAGAGAATCAAGAGTGTGTCCAGTTGAGTGGGTTGGACCAGAAGGGAGAATGGGGAGGGAGAGAGAGGTGCAAAGGTCACAGAAGAGGTTGGATGTTAAGATCGCCCATGAAAAGAAGTTCAGCAGTGGTTGTGAGGATAGAGGGGTGATCAGTGGGAAGGAAAGTGAAAGATCAGAGTGGATGAGAGAATCAAGAGTGTGTCCAGTTGAGTGGGTTGGACCAGAAGGGAGAATGGGGAGGGAGAGAGAGGTGCAAAGGTCACAGAAGAGGTTGGATGTTAAGATCGCCCATGAGAAGAAGTTCAGCAGTGGTTGTGAGGATAGAGGGGTGATCAGTGGGAGGGAAAGTGAAAGATCAGAGTGAATGAGAGAATCAAGAGTGTGTCCAGTTGAGTAGATTGGACCAGAAGGGAGAATGGAGAGGGAGAGAGAGGTGCAAATGTCACAGGACAGATTGGATGTTGAGATCGCCCATGAGAAGAAGTTCAGCAGTGGTTTTGAGGAGAGAGGAGAAATATCGGCAAATTTGGAGAAGAAAAAGGTGGTAGAGCCTGTAGGTGGCCTGTAGATAGTTGCATTGGTCAGTGAGGAGGAGGAAGAGATGACCAGCTTGTAACCCAGGCTCTCAAAGGAACAGTGGGTCTGGGTGGGTATGAATGAGGAATGGACCCACTCAGGGAAAACCAGGGCAACCCTACCGCCAACACGGTTGGGGCAAGGTTTGGAGATGATCTTGTAGCCATCCATGGCTACCCCCTTACCACATTCCAGGTCCGGGTTCTCGAAATAGGGACTTACTGGGTCATTCCAACCTTTGAGGACCCGGTAAGTCCCCATTCTGAGAACCATTCCCCATTCCCATTCTAGCCCCCATAGGGCTCAATGGGAATGGGGATGGAGCTAATAACGGGCCCCCTAATAGCGGGCCCGTTATTAGCTCCCTGGTCCCTTAGCGGCTCCCGCTAAGGGTGCCTGGAAAAGCAGGTGCCCATAGCGGGACCCGTTAAAGGACCTCGGAATAGGGCGGTAAGGGTTTACCAGCACCGGTCTCCTTACCGGTGCCCATTAACCCTTACCTGCCACCTCATAATGAGGCCCAATGTCTTCAAAAAGGAGGCAGAGGTCGGCAGAGTGTTTGATAGCTGAGTGAGTGTTAAGAATGGCTAGATGAAGGAGGTTTCCACCTTTGAAGGTTTTGCGAGGTGGGGCACAGGGCCATTGACACCAGTCAGAGGGGGGCAGAGAGAGAAGAAGAGGGAGTGGCAAATGTGGTAAGGAAGTTAATGAGGTAATGAGGGACGGTAGGCATTGGTGAAAGAGAAGGAGGTTGGGTTGAGGACCCTGAACCAAGATAGTGCCAGTGTGATGGACATTAATGATACACCTGGATGATGAAAAGCCTGCCAAGAGGACTTCCCAGTTGGTGCCACCATTAATGGGAGAGGATGTGAAAGGGGAGAGAGTAGTAATGAGATGAGGAGTCCATAAATCTGGGGAGGCAACAGAGAATTGGATATCAGTGAAGACTTGTCTGGAAGTTGCACTGACATTGGTTTCTGCAATGGGTAGGCCAGTGGTAGTGATCAGGATGAATTATTTGTGATTTTTTTCTTCTGGATTTCTTAAGAGAGGGAGGGTAGGTGATAGTGTAGCAGTTAGAGAAGATAGGAGATATGTTGAGTACCATAGGGGCGACAGAGGAAAGAGGAGTGGCTGCAGAGAACAGTCCTAGCCCAAACTCACCAGGTGGCCTAGTAGTTACAAAAGGGACACACGGGACAGAAAATGCAATGCATAATGGGGTGCAAGGGTGATAAAAAACATAAACCTAGATTTGAATTCTAAAAAGTCACACAAAATGCAGTGCACAATTGGTTGCAAAGATGTTACAAACACACACCTAGATTCAGGTTTCCAAAAAGGGAGACAAAATGCAGTGCAAAATGCGGTTGCAAAGATGTTAAAAAACACACCTAAATTTGAATTTTAAAAAAGGGACACAAAATGCATTGCAAAAAGAAGTAGATAAGGTGAGGCAAGGAAGGAGTGAGATAGGAACAGTTTTGGTTCAGAGTTGTTAGTGGAGGAGGCAGTGGAGAGGTTCAGCCATCACTTACTGGTAGATCTGCAGAGTGCACAGAGGTGCAGGGGGCAAGTGTACATCAGGATGCAGCTTCATAGTTTGTAGAGGAGCAAAAGAAAGTGTGGGGGCTCTCCGTGCCCAGAAAGGCTCAAACAGGGGCCTAGCTGTGCGCCTTTGATGAGGGGGCCAGCTTCCTGATAGGCCACAAGAGTGCTGAGCAGCCCAATCAGGGTGGGGGAGGTGGGAGAAGAGACTCTGATGTACATTCCTAGTGTGGACTGAAAGCGGCAGCCATCTTGGACTTGCCGCAAGGAGCACATGATCCGTAGGCTCACATGTTTCTGCTTCTTATGATCAGCCAGCAGCTGTCCCATGCAATGATATCAGGAAATGGGTCTGCATGCAAAAGTGCTCCACCAGTAATTGCGCAATTACAAATATTATAATTACACTTCTGATTCAATGTATTCTATATGTTGAATGCTTCCACTTAAGTGTCTCATGCTTACAGAGTATGTGTTGAAGAAAGGTTATCTCACACCAGTGCAGCCCGCAGGGTTGTTTTCTACTTGAGGGAATGTCTTAAAGCACTGCTGGCTGCCAAAGAAAAAATGTTGACCCTGGCACATATTATTTTACACATGAAGCACTCAGTTTAGCAAAACAATAATAAAGAACAAATTAATGCAATCTATTTTCTCTCATAGGTAACCATACTGTAATATACACTGCAGCATAAAGGCACTTTTTAAAACACACACCAAACACAACTCTTTTAAAAACACCAAAAGTGGATATAAAACCATTGTTAAAAAATCACATTTCTACTGATCTGTACATATGCAGCAGTACCACTGTATTTTTAACAATTACAGTAAGATACAAAATAAACTTCCCAAAGCCCCATTAACAGCACATTATCAAATGTAACTTTCAGCAAAACAGTGAGAAACAACATATACATGCAAAAAAACTGTCACAGATAACCATAGCTTAGCATGGACTGCTGCTTGATCACTCTCATTAAAACACACAAGTAAACCTGAAAAACCCTGATTTAAAAATCAAAACTATTATCTTTACTCAAAAACATCAACATACTTAATATGTCTTATATAAACCACAGTCCAAATAAAGCATCAAGTATATACAAAATGTACAATTCCTCACCTTGAACTATTCCAAAGAATGCACAGATCTTCACAACAGCCACAGGCTCAGCATCTGCACAGTGCGGGTTCTGCAAACAAAATGACAAAACTCTACAAAATGGTGGCTATCCTACTTTTCAAAAATCAATAGCGCAAAAACACGGCTGTAGAAAACGAACTAATATAATACTCAATAATAACATACACAAAAAAACATATTAACAAGGTTCCAAAGTTCAAATAACACAAGCGTACAGTTGAGGACATCAAAGAACATTTCAATTTTCAATAATAATTCAAAACTTCTATGGGTGGCTCTTAAAAGCACCTTTGTATTTATTTGCCAATATATAACACAAATAATCTTGCAAAATGTCTATGTGCTCTTTCCTTTGATGACTAATTAATTTTCTTTTCCCAAAGAGAAAAAAACATACTGCATCTAAAGTAATATTATAGAGCCAGAATAACTTATTAAGCCAATGCTTTGAAAACACATCACTTATGTCCTCAGCATTACGATTAGTCCCATTCTCAAAATTCTCCATTCCTCCCCAATCCTCTGAACAATGAGATTCCTCATCCAAGAATCCACATAATGTATTGTCACAATCTCCTTCTGAAATTGCCTCAATTTCTGCAATATCCAGCGAAAACAGTATCTATGACATCTTTAACTCTACAATCTCCTAAAACAGTCCTCTCTCTCAGGAATTACCACCTTACTATATAGAAAAACATTTAAGGTTATGAGGTAATGGAAACTCCAGTTTAACTGGTACATAGAAACATCAGTTAACAAATGACATTGGGCCTCATTATAAGTTTGGCGGTATGGTGCCAACGGTTCTGGTACGGCACCATTGGCACCGTACCGCCAAACTAACAGTTTTGCACGCGGCTGCCTGACAGTCCACCAGGTGTGACCTGGCGGGCTTTGCGCCATCCGCAAGCATAACTCGCGGATGCACCGGCACCGCTATCAAAGGTGCCGGTTCATCAATGCTCTCCAGTCCCATTCTGGCCTATGGGGCAGAATGGAGATGGAGAGCGCAGCATTACCGGCACTCACGAATGGGTAATTACCGTGCTGCAATACTCATAATGGCCCGGTAATGACCCGTTCACGTGTGCTGGTACCGGAGGTGAGTTTGGCAGTAGCCGTGCCTGTCAGACAGGCACGGCTACTGCCAAACTCATAATGAGGCCCATTGTTTTAGAGGTTGAAGCTGAGGTTCTTGACATCCTGTTGGCAGCGGCCCACCATAGAAACATTAAAGACACAATCAGAAAGTAAATGCAGAGAGCCCCACCTTTGTTTATCATGTAATGTTCTTCCATTGTTCATTCTAACAGTGAGGTGACAGTGTTTAAAAAAATAATAATAATAATATTGTTTTAGTTGATTAAGATCAACATTTTCAATTAGTTTGATATGATATGATATGAAATTTTATTTATATCGTGCTCGTACACAGGTGTTTCAGAGTGCGACCAGACAAAGGGATGGGGAACAGGGGAGAATACAAAAACAACAATCTTACTAGGCCCAGTGAAATTGAGAACACGCAAGTGCATGGGGAAGGGAAAAGGGGGAAAACGTGCATGGGAAGGGGATATTGGAAAGTGCGGAGCATAGGAGAGAAAAGATAAATAAATAAATAAAAAGGTGATAAAAAACAATGGTAGTGCAGCCTGTGAAGGAAAAGTGCAAGGTTTGTCAGATAGAGTGTATCTGATAAGTGCAGAAGCGAGGTGGGGGGCCTGTATGGGTAACAGATACAGTCACCAGTGCAAGGGGTGGCCAGGAAGCAGTGCAGGAGGATGGCAGGGTGAGCAGGTACCTGGGCCCAAAGGATAGAGGGTGTCCAGGTGCAACAGTGCCAAGAGAGAAAGCAGATCAGCAATGGAGAAGAGGGGCAAAGGCAGAGGCGAAGAGGAAACTCTTGAGGAGCTTCCGAAACCGAAGATGGCTCTCCTCAAGTTTCAAGGTGGCAGGAAGGCAGTTCCAAAGGGAGGCCCCAGCCGAGGACAGGGATCTATCCCCAGCTCATTTCTTTGAAAAACTGACCCTGAGGGAGTAAGAGGTAGAGGAGTGAAAAGCTCGAGAGGGAAGTTATTTACGGAGGGATAGTTGAAGGTATTTTGGACCCAGGCCCCAGAAAGCCTTGTGGATAATGCAAAGGGTTTTAAATGTAATCATTGCATCAACTGGGAGCCAATGAAGGGATTTCAGAGCTGGAGAGATCTGCTCCCGGGTCTTGAGGCCAAGTACAAGTCTCACAGTCCTGTTCTGGATTAGTTGTAAAGGGCGGAGAGTGGAGGCAGGTAGATTTAGAAAGAGGCTGTTACAGTAGTCCAACCTGGAGAGAATCAGAGCTTGGGAGACAGTGAGCTTCTGAGGGAAGGCGAGGAAAGGAAGAGTACCTCTAAGGAGGTACAGTAAGAAGTTTGACTTTTTAGAGACATCAGAGATATGTGCGGATAAGGAAAGTGTGGAGTCAAAGATGACCCTGAGGTTTTTAAGCTTGCAGGTAGGGGCAGGAGGAGGGCCAAGGGAAGCCGGCCAGAGAGTGAGGGGAAAAGATGGAGCGGGTGTACCAATGAGGAGGATCTCAGTCTTGTTGGCATTTAAACAAAGATCATTGATGGCACACCAATTTTGAATGGCGATTAGACAGTCAGAGATGAGGGAAGGAGAGGAGGTGGCTGAAGGAAGCCTGAAAATGAGTTGGGTTTCGTCAGCGTAGCTCTGGAAATTTGAGCAGAAAATGGAAATGCAGTAGGCGAGAGTTGCCAGGTAATGGTTGAAAAGCCAGGGGGAGAGGTTAGAACCCTAGGGAACACCACAGGTAGAGAGGGAGATAGAAGATAGCAAGGACCCAAGTTGTACCTGGGAGGCTCGATCAGTGAGAAAAGAGTTCAGCCAGTCCAGAGCCTGATCAGTGATACCCAGTTGTCACGGAGACGATTGAGCAGCATGGTATGGTTGACCATGTCGAAAGCAGAGGGGAGATCAAGTATGATGAGGACAGAGGGAATGTTAGAGTCAAGGTTGGAGATCAGGTCTTCACTGATTTTCAGGAGAGCAGTTTCCGTACTCTGGCAGCTCTGAAGCCGGATTGGTGGTCATGGAGGGAGCCTACAGAGTCAGAATGAAGGTTTAGCTGAGAGATGGCAAGCTTTTCCAGGACCTTACCCAAAAAGGGAGTAATGGAAATTGGGCGATAGGTAGCTGGACAAGAAGGATCGGCTGTGGGTTTCTTGAGGAGAGGATGCACAAGGGAGTGCTTCAGAGGGGAGTGGAAAGATCCAGAGGTTGCAAAAATCGGCAAGGGACGGGGCGAGGGTATCAATGTGGTCCTTAATGGTTTTAGATGGACCTGTTTTGATGAGGCTTTCATAGATCAGACTTGTCTAGCAACCTCATCAGGGGAGAAAAGAGGAAAGGTGGAGAAAGAGGGAGGGGGCAGCTGAGGGTGGGTCAACACGCAAAGAAGGCAAGAGGGCAGGAGCGGGAGAGGAGGCGAGCGTGGACAAGATGTCCTGAGTTTTAGAGATAAAGTGTGAGGCAAGGTCATTTTAAAGAGCCTGAGAGGCGAGAGGAGGGGTGGATACTGCAGCAGGGTTGGCCAGCACCTTGCAGATTTTAAAGAGTTCGGCCAAGTTATTAGATGCCACAGAGACACATACTTGAATATGGACTTGCTTTGTGGTGTATACAGAGAGTCGGTATTGCCTTTAGAGCAGGCAACATGCCAATTTGTCAGAGCATGAGCAAGATGACCTCCATTTCCTCTCGGCCACCCTATACCTACATTTAAGTGTAGCTAGGTCTGAGTCAGACCAAGAATTACACTTGACTTTGGCTTCAAATGGATCCTCATAACAGGGGCAAGAACAGCAAGAGGAGTAGAGATAGAGGAGTAGAGCAGAGACAGGGCTGTGTTAGGGTGTGAGTCAGCCTGGAGTGAAGGGGGGGGTGAAAAGGTGGCAGCGATGGCCTCGACTGACACATGCTTCATGGGCTGGATGTCCGAGAAGGTGGGTGGCCGTCTTGGGGTAGGTTTGGCTTGAGGGGAGGAGATGGGAAGATGAGAGGAGAGGAGGCAGTGATCACTCCAGGAGAGAGAAGTGGTGACAGGAGTAGATAGGCGGAGGCCAGAGGAGATCAAGACATCAAATGTGTGGCTAGCAGAGTGAGTCGGGCCAGAGGGGAGGATAGAGAGGGAGAGTCAGTCACAGAGGTCACAAAAGAGTGCAGATGAGGAACAGGGAGAATCAAGATGGATGTTTAGGTCACCAAGGAGGAGGAGTTGAGAGGTAGAGGCCAGGAGGGTGGAGGAGAGGTCTGCCCACTCAGAGAGAAAAGAGGCGACTTGACCAGGGAGCCAGTAGAGATTAGCAACAGTAAGGGAGTGGTTAGGAGAGAGACAGAGCCTACAGACAAGGCATTCAAAAGAGCAGTAAGTCTGAGTGGGGATGATAGAGGCAGGAATCCACTCAGGGAAGATCAGGGCTACACCCCCTCTGGTCGGGGTGGATCTAGGGGCAGAGAGGATCTTGTAGCCTTCAGGAAGGAGAGTGTCAAAGCATGCGACAGAGCTGGCCATGAAACATGTCTCGGTATGACCAAGGACATCAAGGTCAAGTTCTTCAAGGAGGTGGCAGATGTCAGCGGAGTGTTTGACAGGGGAGCGAGGATTGAGTGTGGTAAGATGAAGAAGGTTGCCAGCCTTAAAGACCTTCCGGGGAGGGGTACAGAGGAGGGAGAAGAAAGGGGCAGTGTAGCCAAGGGAGGGGAGTAGGGGACAGCTGGGGTTGAGAGGAAGTTGATGAGGCAAGGGAATTGCCTATCAAAGAGACGGAGATTGGCCTGAGGGCCTTGCACCTGAGGGTTTGCATTGTATACAAGTAATATATGGGTATTAATCCAATTTATTTAACAATTTTTGTTAAGATCCTTCATAGAGATACAAATTAGTGGAAAATATGCAGTTATTCATTAAGATTTAGAAGTAAGATTTGATTTCTTAGAACATTAAAACTTCGCATTTGATAAAATAGTACATATACATAAACAAATTCAGCCCTTAATCATATAACATATGCAAATTAGAAGTTATAAAACAACAAATACTGTAAAATAAATGATCTTGATCTTGTCTATATGAGTTTAAAGGCTAGATAAACCATTCTGCTAATCCACTACAGCGCTATGAGGAATAGTATTGTTGTGATGTTCAAATAATTACTTTTAACATTGAATACATAATTCCACATTTATTCCTTTTGATTAACAGATCGTAATTTGACATTTTCGAGCAGTAAAAGTCTACATTTGTTAACCTATAAAATACACATATCACAAAACAATACTTTAAGGTAAATGAAATATTCTTAAAAGTTTAGTTCATAATGATATAAAGTGTGCAAGCAGAGGTTACAAACATCATATCATATAGTCTAATATATAAGGTTATTCTGGGTGTTTCCAATGTGAATATTAGATTAAATAAAATTGACTAAGATCATTTATTCTAATTTTAGAGCTAAAAGGAATTCAACCTTCACAATGTTCAGCGAGATACTTTTAGCATTGAATGCATAATTCCACATTTACTATAATTTATATTCTCCCAAACTTTTTTAAAAAGGCTGATGACCGTTGATCGTTTAAAGATGAACATTCAGTTATAAAGTGTTGGACTGTTTCATTATACTCGGTTATATTACAGAATCGACATATTGTATTAATAGTCAGAATGTTCGAAATGTTCGCAAGTCTCACCTTTGTCGGCCATAAGTTTAGACAAAGGTGAAGAAGGGCATTGGCGTAAATGTGATCTGGAAATTTCAACAAATAAGTCTCTGTTTGGTTCAGAGACTTCATATGGAAAGCTCCGGCTCTGAAGTTGATATACTTTTTGCAAGACTCCCACGTGAGCCTCCAATCATTGTGCCAAAGTTTCTTATTTGCATTGTCCAGGGATTCTATTAGCATTTCAAGAGTAATTTCAGCCTCTGTGAGAATCAGCTGACAGTGTTTATCCCAGAGTTGTATAGCTGATGAATGATGTGAGAGTATGGCTGTTTTTAATGCTGGGAATAAATTAAGTTGTTTCTCGTCAGACATGTGACATTTCCTATAATGTGCTAAAAGTTGCCAAGATACGATAGCAGATAGTGATGTTAGGCCTATTTCATGTCGGATAAGGGCCATCAGAAGGCTGAAAGGTATTGAAAGTACTGGTTTCCAGAAAGCACCTTCAATTACCTCCCAGTGTGGACTTTTATATAGGTATTTTGATTGGGAGCCATAGTTTATTATTGGAATAACTTTCTGCTTGTAATAAATTATTGCTGGTTGCTGGTGTTAGGGAAAATTCACCATATTTGTGTGGTATAGCCTTGCTTTGAGTTGTTAGGTGTTTTATCCTACGTTTAAGTTCAAGTTTATAGGGTTGATCAGGTGGATGGGAGTTCAGATTCACTCCAAAGTATTAATACTGGTTTATTTGCATCAGTGGAATTTACATAACTCCCACTTGTGTTTATATCCATGTCTTGAGAGATGATGATGAAATATCATACTATTCGATTTGGATATGTTTATAGTGAGATTATTAGTTTGGGCATATTGACCTATTCCAGATAATATATGCTGTAATCCAATTGGGATCCTGTCTAAAATAACTAAATCATCTGCCTAGAGGAGCCATGATATTTCCTTACAGCCTATCTTCGGGTGGAATGCTCGTACTGATTCAATACTAGTACCTATATCTCTGATGTAAAAGTTATATAGGATGGAGGCAAATATGCACCTTTGTTTCAGTCCTAAATTGGTTGGAATTGACTTTGATAGAATTCCGTCAGTGGTAAATTTGATTTTGATAGAAGTGTCTTAGTAAAATTGTTGGATTATGTCAAGCAAGTGTGGTGGGCATTTGGCTTCTGATAGGTTAGTCCATAAAATAGTTTGTGAAACCGAGTCAAACACCTTTCTAAAATCTATTAATGCTATAAAAACTGGCTGCTTTTTTCTAATTGCTTGGTTTTTGATTGTGGATAAAATTAATAAAATCAGGGCAGTGCCAACACCTTTAATAAAACCTGATAGATTATAATCTAAAAGTCTATTCTCATTGAGCCATGAAGTTAAGTCCTTTAAAATTAATCTAGCAAAAACCTTACCAGGGGCATGAAGACGCACAATAGATCTGTAATTACTCGGATTGGATCTATTGCCTTTCTTAAAAATGGGTATCACTATGGACTTTTTCCAATACGGCGGTAGGGTGCCTGTTCGTGTAATTTCATTAAAGATTATTTCGAGTACAATTGCCCATTTCTCGGGATGCCTTTTGAGTGTTAGGTTAGTTAAACCATCAGGTCCCGTGGCTCTTGATGTACTAAGTTTTTTAAGTATAAGAATGATGTCTAGTCTATCAAATTCTATTCTTGCTAGAACAGACTTGTTGCATTGAAATGTGGAGGAGCATAGTGAAAAATTGTTCAACATCTTTGCGAAGTACGTTACCCATTCTTGTTGATTGTTGGTGTTTAGAATTAGTGATTCGGAAGCAGAGGTGGTGGATTTGTTTAAGAATTTCCAAATTTCACAAAATGATTTATTTATAATAGCTCCTAACATTAATTCTGAGTTTCTCTGTTTAGAAAGTGCTTAGATTTGTCTGATCATATTTTGATATGTGGTTCTTAACTTCACTCTTTGATCCACCTAAGTGATGGGAAAGAGTGACCTCATTGTATTTCAATATTTCCATTTGAGGTCCATTATCTTTGCTTGATAAATATGTTTGTGTACAAAAGTTGTTTGTTTACAGTTGTTAGGTCTTTGAGTGATTAACTGGTGGTCAGTATAATCAACGCTGACACCAGGCTGAGTGTAATTGAGAGCCTGTTCTATAGAGCGTGTTAATGAAGTTATTTCAGGCATCTCAATGAAGTCGATTTCTGGCACAGTTGAGATTCATTGGATGGTTGTGATACAATGGAGTTATAATAATATGGGGAATCCATCGGATTTCTATAGTGGAATGATCACTTTCGGTATTCGGAAGTACCTTGAAAGAGGCAATTCATTTATTTAGATCTGTTGTAATAAATACATAATCAAGAATTGAGGACTCAGAGCCTCTTCCCGAGATGGAAAGTGGGATGCTGTCATCGCTAGAGGAGCCATTCAATATCGAAAAATTCTGAATTTTCATCAATGACATCCATTTCATTGCTCTCGATTCTTGATGATCAGTATTTAGCTTAAAGCAATTTATGTTAAAGTCACTGTGATTATTATTGTCTTGATTTGAGAATCTAACTGTATTAAATCTAGTATGGATTCGATTTTGATGAAGAATAGTCTTCAACACTAGTGTATAGGTGCGTTATAAATGCCATATCATATCATATCATATCTTGGGCTAGGGGATTCCAGTAAATGTTTATTAGAGCTGAACTATGATGTAAAGAATGAGAAGGATTGGCTGTCGTTACGTTGGTTAATTGAAACACAGGAAGGGGGGTGAGTCAGGGTTGTAGGTGGGCATGTGAACTGATTCTAATCGCTGTAAGGAATCCTGCGGCCTTTAGAGGCTTTAGTGGCTATGATACAAGTAAGAGAGTGATCAGGCCATATTGGTTCTGAGGTCAACCATGTCTCTTATAATAATTCTATATCGTAGTTATTGAGCCATTCTGCTTTAGTAGACAAAAGATGGTTAAAACCTCTCATATTCCGTATGGCTAGTGAACATGTATTTGTTTGGACACATGGGTAAAGGTTGTTTATTCATAGGTGGTGGGGGTCGATTTCATGATTCAATTAGAATACCATTCAGTCCCAAGACATCTCTAGTTTGCCAAACAAGCCTTTTTATAGCCTTTGAATAAAATTCAAGTTCCACAGTATTGGGGTTGAAATATAACTAATAAGGTCCCTGTATTGCGAAAAGGATCAGAATATAACCTATCAAGCATGGTTAAGACTGCAATATCAGTGTCCATAATGGCATTTGTTTGGCTGTGCAATGTTTGTGCATGTATAGATTGCGTTTTGCCATTTGAGTGCACATGATCTGGTACCATAACAAGAGGGGTATCATTTACAGGTTGTCCTTTTAACGCAGCTTGAGAGCAAGCTTTGACCGAATTGATAAGATTCATATTTGTTTGTAGTATTAAGAAGTAACTGAAGACTCAATGATTGATAGGGTGCCTGAGGAAATCGCTCTTCTTTGATCTAAAGTCATGAAAGTCGAGGGATCAATATCTAGGTTCACACAAAAAACTTGTTTAGGTTTGCCTGTTTTATGACGTGGGGCATGTAGGCTTTGGGAAACAATTTCTGCGATTGGAGGTGAGTACACAGTTAGATTTAACAGTTCTCTATCAGTCATACTTGCAGCCATTTCAGGAGAAATAGGATCAGCAGACGACACATGTTTATTTTTGACAATAGAATCAGATACAGTAATGAAACATTCATTCGTCTCACCTTGTCCAGGAGCCACATGACCAGAGGGAGGGAGAGTAAAGGCATTTTGAATAGTTGTGCCACCAATCGTAGAATCTTGGAACACTGGTTGATTTGTGCAGTGGGAAGGATTCATTTTTAGGATTGTTATATTTGCAACACATTTCTTCGGCTTCTGGTTGAAATTTCTTTGATTAGGGGCAGGGAGATTATGTTCATATTTTTGTATTTCTTCTTCTCTTCTTGCCTTGTTGGGGTTCTTGAAACATCTCAAATAAAGGAGTTTTGTTGTTGGATAATTCAATGATTTCAAGCAAGGCTGAGGGCGAGCTAGTATGGTTAGCTCGAGATTTGGGTGGTGGGGAAGTAGTAATGACATGTTGACTTAGGGGCGATATCGGAGTTAAAGTACTCTCAGACCCAGTCACGTGGTCAATCAAGACAGGAGGGGCGAAGGTGGTGTCTGATTCAACAGAAAAGTTAGTGTTCAAGGCCGGTTTGTTCAAGTTGGAGACAAGTTGGCTTGCAATCCAATCTAGTTTTGCTTCTAAGGACTGTAGATGAATGGATTGTAGATTTGAGTTCTCTTGTCGAAGCATTCAAACAATTTTATTAGTGAGAAGTTGCTTGTGTTCACAGATGTTAGGGCTGTGTCAATTGCGAGTGACGAAGTAGAGGGAAAACCAAATGAGTGTCTTGCGAGGGGTTTAGTAAATGAAGCTACCAACGATGATTCTAAAGAAGATATAGAGATGTGCACTGGAAGCTGGCAGCCGAGAGGACGGCTTCTTGGCAGTTTCATTGTCAGAAGCATAGTTTGGGGAAGAACTAGGGATTTGAGTGGCATGATCCTACGGTAGATGAATAACAGAGTGAGCTTCCCCTGTTAGTATCTGCGAGTAAAGTAGAGGGATTAATGATGAGTCTATCACATGGACCTGAGCAGATGTAGGGGGTCCAATGGGATGTTGGGTAACTCAGTTATTGGTTAAGAGTACAATAAGAGGAGCCGCTATTGTACAATTGCGAATGGTAGTATCTGATAGAGGTAGAGATGCAATTGAGCGTTTGCCAGCATCAAGGGCCGATAGGAATCTAATGGCAGGTGGCAAGCTGAATTTGTCAGATACAGAACCAGAATTTGTAGCGCTAGTTGAAGTTCTCTTAAAAGCTAAGAAATCCTTAATGTCAGTGTTCATAACGCGGGAAGAGCCGAATGGTTGTCCAGCATTAAAAGATGTTTTTTTTTTAGGTTTTTGGTGGTCAGCCGTCAGGGTTTTTGTGAACGAGGCTGCAAGGCATTCGGCATACCTGAGGTAAGGAGATAGGCCATGCCGAAGTTTGTTAAAAATCGGAAGTTGACATGTGTAGGGCTCCACAAAAGGATTCTCGCAGAGGTATGAAATGGTGGTAGGCAATTCACACTCGTAGAGATACAAGGGAAGAAAAAGAAGCAATGGGAAAAAGTGCAGATTTTAACATTTTAGAGAGATAAAGGTAAGTTGAATTGAAGAAAGAGGAATTGCTGCTGATGATGCAGCTGGTACAGCAGTTAGAAAGTGAAAAGGAAATTAAGTTGTATTTGCAACGTAAATGAAAGTTGTAAGAGTGCTTAGGTCGGATGATGCGGTATATTACCTAGGAGTTGTCAAGTGAAGAGTGATAGTCCAAGTTCGCTCAATAAGAGTGTGTTCCAATGATTCCAATGAGGTGCAGGAGAGCCAGCCGCAGGAGCAGGTAAGCAGTCAGCACTTGCAGGGGCACGCACATGGGTGCGGGTGTGCGGGTGCATGCGTCCGCTTTGTTTTGTGGGTGGAGCTAGACGTTGTCAGAAGTGAAGAGTGATAGTCCAAGTTGGCTCAATAAAAGTGTGTTCCAATGATTCCAATGAGGTGCAGGTGAGCCAGCCGGAGAAGCAGGTAAGCAGTCAGCACTTGCAAGGGCACTCAGACGTGCACTCACACAGTGTTTTTTACTCTCACCCTAAAATAGACAACTACAAGGGCTGGTTAGAAGAAAATAATCCCAAACAGGAGAAATACTGAGGGAAGATATAGGGAAGATACTGAAGAGAAGTAGCCACAAGAAAGTATATAACATTCTGGATTGTGTGAGTTTATTCTTTATGTTTATGTAAAAGTAAAAAATACAATTACGCATATAGCTGTACCTTAGCTTACTGTTTTTAAATGTCTGTGCTACCTGCAAAAGTATTTTAAAGTCAATTATGTCTTGAATTGTTTAAAAATATTTTGAAACAGGTGGAGAAGTGACTCGCATATCTAGAAGGATTAAGCAATAGCCACCTCAGTAATTCTCTATAAATTCAATCATGGATAGTTTAAAAGAAATGAAAGAAATTGTAATGAATCTTCAAAACTAAATGGAATTGGTGAAAAAGTAGATAAACTACCTGAAACAGATAATAGATAGTACAAATGCAGACAGTTGGGCTCATGAAGAAGATCTATCATGTGTAAAGACTAACATAAAAGAAATCCCACAGCCGTTTTCCCACAAATAAATATTGTTACAAACATCTTTGCACACTTATTTAACTTTTAAAAATGTTTATCTTTATATTTATGGTTGATGAAAAAAAAAGTCCTCAAAGTGTAACAGTAACTTTGCACAAAGCCTACACTCAAAATATCTCAAAATATGTTTTCAATATCACAGCTATAAAAGATGCTTTGGAATAGGTCCAAAGAGCCCAAAGGTATTCATTGTAGCCACAGCTACTATCATTACTGCCATTGTACCTGCAGCTACCACGAAGGATGTGATTGGTTAAACTGCAGGTGTGGTTAATCCCAGCATGACTGGAGGTCGTATCTGTGGCTGCGAAAACCGACAATCTCTGCATGAAACACCTGGTCACAGCTACAGTCCCACTGGCATTGCTGTCAATGTAACCTCAGCTGCCATGAAGGATACCTGCAACTATGCCACATCAGAAAATATATATCCCTAGTGACAGCACTTGACCTGGTGTTCTACAATGGCCCTTCTCCAAACATCTAGGGTGGAATCTCCCCTAACGATGCAGTTATGACATCTCAAACACATTACCTTGCAGTCCTGCAGAATCGGGTGCAGACAGGATGGGATGAGGTTGGGCGGTCCTGGATGGAAGAGAGGAATCAACAGAAGTGGAAGACAGTGACACATAGGTCCTTTTGACCATAGGATACCTGTGCACCGATTCTTGAATATGGGCTTTCACCTTATGATGGAAGTAAGCCTTCCTATAGGGTTCCTCCACATCGTCAAAATGGACCCGGATGAGGTGCTTAATCAAAGTTGAGGTATCCAAACTTTGTTATGGTTTATTGGACGTCCCCTCTGCATAACACCTTCCCACAGAAAACACACTGAACTTCCTCAACCTCTTTCTTATGAGGTTGCACCTTGACTCGAAAATACTGCCAGCTATCAGCAACAGTTTTCTGGGCACACTGCTTCTTTTGTGGAGGTAAGGGAGTGCACACTCACACCACCTCTTCATAACTGCTGGTCCCAGACATACTTAAATGTGGGACCAGCGAGGAAACAAAAAAAAACATAAGAGAAACAACACAAAAAGGACTCTGCAACTTTAAAAAGAAAACAAAATATATATAACAGGCTAAAATATAAAAAAAATACAAATGACTGGACAAAGGACAAAGGTCTAGGAACATGAGTGGTAAAAAAGGAATGGTAAAAATTAGGATACCGCTCTTTAAAAGATCCTGGATGCTCACAAGGGGTCTTTGGGTATGATAAATAGCTGTGTCTACATCAACAAGCCAATGACAGCACAATTTTCAATGATGTATTTGCGCCTCAACCATTGACCAATCAGATTGCGTGCTGCGCTTATGCACCTACACATGACTTGTAGCAGCATCAACGGAAAGGCCCAATCAAGCGGCATAGTTCGTTGACACAGCTACGCTCATTCGCAACTTCTCCACCGACCAAACAAATTCTGTGCACTATATTGCCACGTCAACAAGATGGCCCAACCAAGCTGCAACGTTTGTTGATGCAGCTACACAGTGCCCGTGCGTGCACATTGGTCAATCGGACTGAATGATGCGCTTATATCCATTTAGTGTTTTAGTTAGTTATTTTCATTTTTTACATATATTTTTTATGTTTAGTGGTATAGTCCTTTTTGTCAAGTCTTTTTTGATTTTATTACATTTCAGATATTGTTCAACATGTCTGAATACTGCAGTAGCAGCGATGAGGACATTTGGGTAATCCATCCCCCCTGCATGTAAGTATGCAGCAAGAAAAAAACTGCAGACAGCTGGAGGAATGTTATGGTGGAACAACACCACTCCCTAAAGAGACAGAACAGGTGCAGTACAGGATCTGCAAAAATAAGCTATCCTGTGGACCATCTGCCGTACCATCACAGAGTGTGGGGATATACATCCTCATACAACACTTAATCGAAGTCCACTATGACAACATTGATCATCCTCTCTCCTCATATATCTGACGTCTCTAAGAAGTCACACTACCAGCTGCACCTCCTCAGAGGTATTCTTCCCTTCCTCTCCTTCCCCCAGAAGCTCACTGTCTCCCGAGCCCTGGTTCTCTCAAAGCTGGACTACTGTAACAACCTCCATCTTAATCTGCCTGCCTCCACTCTCCACCCTCTGCAACTCATCCAGAACAGGACTGCGAGACTTGTCCTTGGCCTCAAGCCCAGGGACCGTATCTCTCCAGGACTGAAATATCTACACTGGCTCCCAGTGGCTGCGAGGATTAAGTTCAAAACCCTCTGCATTGTCCTCAAGGCCTTCAGGGGCCTGGGGCCTAAATACCTTCAACTCTCTCTTCCTAAATATCTTCCTTCCCGAGCCCTCCGCTCATCCGTCTCCAACTCCCTCAGGGTCAGTCGCTTCTCGAAGCAACGAGCTGGGGGTAGATCTCTCTCCACGGCAGGGGCCTCCCTCTGAAACAGCCTTCCTGCCTCCCTGAAACTTGAGGAGAACCATCTCCGGTTCCGGAAGCACCTCAAAACCTTCATCTTTGCTTCTGCTTTCTCTCTCCCTCTTCCCTGCTAAATTCCTCACCGTAACTGCACTGAATCTGCAACTGGGCCACTCTCTCCGACCTCGGTCCTTGGCCCAGCCACTCTCCACTTGCACTGCCTCCCTGGCAACCCCTGCACTGCGGGACTGTCTCTGTATCCCTACAGCCTCACCCTCACCAGCACTTGTCTGCACTTACCTTGCACTTGCCACCAGGTGGCCCTATTATTTATTTTTTATTCTACTTACCCTGTACTGCACTTCCCCCCTCCCCTTGCACTTTTCCCTCCCCCCTACCCGTGCACTTGCGCAATCTAAATGACACCTGGGCTAGTAGGATCGTTGTTGTCTTCCCCTTGTTCCCCCTCCCTGCCTCGTCGCGCCTTCAAACACTTGTGTATTGGCGCGTTACAAATGCCATATCATATCATATCATATCATATCACGAGGAGCACTGAAAAGCTCATGAGAAACACAAAATGCAGGCACATGGGCTGAACTCTCTGCATCAAAGAACAGCTGCCATGGCGCCAACCTTTACATCAGCAACAACCACATTAACTTCCTCACTATCCAACTCCACCACCATGCGTACCACGACCTACACCGGGCCCCAACCTCCCTCACTACTGACCACACTGGACCTGAATGACTGCAACGTTTTGTGGTGTCGATGTCACAGTTGGGTCAGGGTGGGAGATGCTACTCTAGATGGTTGGGCCTTGTGCCATTTCAGAAACCTAGGCCCTCTGCCACTGGAAAAATATCATTTTAAGTGGCAATTGTTTCCCCCCTTTTTGTAAAAAAATTGTATCAAAAACAAAAATCAAAAATACAGTTACCTTTGTTTACCCATGGTTTCTTGTGTAAACCCTAATGTTCCTCCCTCCTCCAAGATGGCCCTTTTCACAGCCTCCCTCTAAGTGTTAAAAATAGAGAAAATAAAACACAAACTGCACTAAAAGATCACGTTTTAAGTGATCTATGTTATACAGGTTCTGTTGCTGAAATGTATTTTTCACAATACTTTCTTTGTACTATTGGGTATTGAGTTTATTGTCTTTAACTGATAGCCACCGCTACCAAAGGGGAGCCTTATAACCACTGGTTAAAACATACACTGTCCAATTGGTCTATAGATAGCTGCGCCTAAGCGTGAAGAGTGAGGATAGCCATGACTAGTTGTTTTGGGCTGCAATTTGGGATATCATAGCCACGGATACACCCTGCAGTCATTTCTTTGATTGGCCGTACCTCAAAGCTCATCATCTCGCTGGATACTATGGTAGCCATGGTTATGAATTCATGACTAAACAATTATAATTATTTACATATGTGTGTAGTCAGTGGTCCTGGCAAGTTGTATTTTGAGATATATTCAGAGTAAGAAATGGTGGAAGTAGGGTGCAGTGGCATGAATAGATTCTGTGGCAACAGGGGGTGGGTAGAGGCCAAGAGTGTGGGGGTAGGATAGATAGGGGTAGAGGGATTGTGAGTAGACTGTATGGATGAGTTAGATATGGTAGGGGTACGATTGTGGAAGAAAAACTGTCAATAGGGTGAGTGGGTAGAGGTAGTCAGGGTTAGATAAAGTGAGTGAGGATAAAGAGGGGGAGTATGGCGTGTGGTTGAGGTAGAGAAGGTGGGGTTAGAAAGGGTGGATGTAGGCAAAGTGAGATACACTAGGTGCACCGAGGTGGAGACACTAGCCATCCTATGCACCTTCTTTCACACAATATGTGTGCATAGTACACTGTTGTTGTTTTCACATATAATGATAATTGGGTCAAAAAAGGTAGATTGAAAAAAGCCATACAGTTTGTGCAGCAACTGCTTTACCTTTTCTCATTACTTTTTCTCCTGACTACTGCCAGCAGCTGCCATGGCTGCCATGGCGTCAACTCTACTTCAGCAACCACCACAGCAACCTCTGCAACATCCACCTCCACCACCGTAACTTCCACGACCTCCACCAGGACTCAACCTCTCCTGCTGCTGCTCAAACCGGATCTGATGCAGTGCAAAGTTTTCTGTTGCAAATGTCACAATTGGATCACGGTGGGAGATTACAATCTCTTCCAGAGAAAATGTAGGCCAAGTTCAAGCAAATAAACCTTTGACCTCAGAGGAAGTTGTCAAACCATTATTTTAGCAAATTATTTTCTTTTTTTAAAACATTTTTATTTTCAGTGGCATATTGCTATTTCTCATGTCTTTTTTTATTTTCTTTACATTTTACTCCCAGGTCAAAACTGCAGTCAGCTGAAGGTACTTCATGGTGTAGGTGCCGAGAAAGTTTAGGCAAGTACAAGCAAATAAACCTTTAACCTCAAATCAACCTTAATCTCTCTACAAGACGAACATTCTACATGGCTCAATGTACCAACCAATATATTTGCAGTGGAGCACAAGATAGAACTTTGTCCATATCTCCTTGAAAGGTGCAGTATGAAAACAAAATCTGACAGCTGGAGGTACTTCATGGTAAAGGAGCACCATTCCGAAAAGTGATAGAAAAGATGCAGTGAAAGTTCTGCAAAAAACAGCTACACCATGAACTTTCCAACAAGCCATTACATAGCTTTGGGGCATCCATCCTCATACAACAATTACACCTACTCCACTGAGAGTGTGAACTGTTTTTTAAATTGTTCTATTGTTTTATTAAAAAGTAACCTGTGTAGGAAAATAGAAATAATTGAATTTGAATGCTGTTCTTTTAAAAATGTATTTTCTTTAGAGCACTTTACTGGAAGTTAAAAAAATGCATAGGTGAATTAGGAGCCCCACCATATTTACTTTATTTACAAGTATGGACAAAACAACACTACAGGTAATGTGATATCATAGTGTAGCTTTATTAATAGAGAAACAAGCTACATTTCATGGATAACTATTTGTAATAGAATCAGAACAAACACTGTTAATGCATAGGTGTATGAACAGGGTTGACTATATTTAATAGCATCTCAGTAAAACACTGACAATGCATCGGTGTAAGAGTAGCTCTAATATTTTTCAAATGCTCTAAAGTTAAGAAGAATGTGCTTTCTAAACACATTTATGCTACTATTATGTGCCACTTAATGTGAGCACATGGAAAATAGTGGTAATATTTGCCATCTGATAACAGTGGTTAATATAGCTGGCAAACACAATGCTGCAAATAAACCTTTAAATATGAAAATATTAACTGACACTTACTTTCACATCAGCAACACATTGTAGATGTTCATAGCGTGTGTTCTGCAATCAAAATGAGAAAAGTGTACAAAATGGTGGATTTTATACTTTCCAAAATCAATAGCACAAGAAGAGGACTATAATAAGAAAAGTACCAAAATGGCCTACACATTTTCACTGCAAGCTATAATTGGAAGGCATGCAAAATAAGCTCTGGGAGTCCCGCTACCGGCACAAACACAGCCCATTGACCTGTTCATGGGAGAGTCTCAATCACACTTTAGGTCACTGCTCTTTTCACAGAGGAGAAATTTACATATGCATATCAGTCTTTGTCCCACCCAAAGGCAGTCCAGCACCAAAAGGCTAGGCAAATCTCTTCTGAACAAAAGTACCAACATCAACCCCAGAAACGTGTTTCCACCTAGTCGAACCTCATCAGTGAGGTGGAGCTGAGCAGGAGTTTCACGTCTGGAATACCCAGGCAAGTTAGGGTGAAACCCCAAGTACCTCAAAATATGCAAAAGAAGGAATGGAAGTCCCTCTATAGACATGAACAAAGCCAATTGACCTGTTGTTGGGTGGATTGCTCCGGAAGAGTCGCACCCATGCTTTAGCTCACTGCGCTTTTCCGCTTTTCACAGAGGAGACATTTCCATATGCATATCAGTCTTTGTCCCACCCAAAGGCAGTCCAGCATCGAAAGGCTAGGCAAATCTCCTCTGAACAAGAGTACCAAAAGCAACCCTGTATGGTGGGTAAATGGTATATAGAGGGTCGGTGGAGGTTGGATGAATGATGAGAAGGTGGGAGACAGTAAGTGCGCAGAGGTAGATACACTAGCCATGGCCACAGTAATGTGTGCCTAGTGATCAGTATTAATTAGCAATTTTCATCTATTAAATATATAATTAGAGAACACAATCACGATACAAGACAAGAACTTGTCAGATTTTCCCACATTCAGGGGAAAATAACTGCACCGGTGTACAGGATTGCAAACTCTCTTACCCCATCCTGGGCAAATACTTGTTAGGGAGAATTATCAAAAATGTACTAATTCCTCCCTAGCTCTTTTGCTGGACATTATGACTTTTAATTTCTAACATGGAGAGATGGAGAGAGTGAGACCTTTTTGCCACTCTCTCATGTATTTTTTATGTGTTTCTTTTGACTTTGGAGTCTGACAAACTCCATAGGCCTCATCTTTGCATTGTGACACGCAGCACCTTCAGTGAAGTGGTACAGGGAAGTCTCTTAGATTTCCTGAAGGTTTAAATACCTTCTCTTCGTGAAACTACTGTTTCCAAGAGAAGTGAAGTGAAATTGACTTTCCTTACATTTTGTAACTAAATTTTGGTTCTGGAGGGGTTACTTAGTATTCCCTTTGTCTAGTTTCTCATGTAACATTTTTAATGTTACCCTTTCTACAATTAATGGCTGGTGGCAGTGGTTTACTTTTTACCACCATTGTGTGTCTGTACCGCGGACTGCGTTCACAGCTGCAATAAGCCACCCATGGGTGCCCCTTTTGTCAAAATGGCCATCTTCTTTTTTTATCATTTCTTGTTGGAAAGGTCCTTCTTGAGATTGTCTCTGCATGCCAAACCAGGTTTGGTCCCTTTTGTTCATTTTGTCTTTGGCAGGATTCACAAGTGAAGCCCGCCTCTGGCTCCAGTATGTATGGCAGGGGCAGGAAGTAAGGGAGGTGCCAAAAACTCCCTGTGCTTAATCCCCTTGGATACAGGAATGTGCCCAAAGGTGAGTGGCCAGCTGGCTATCCTTGGCGGACAGCCACCCTGCTGTGTGATTGACAGCTAGGCTGGAATGAGTGGGAGAAACCTGCATAAAAGGCAAGGCTTTTTGGCTTGGAATCCAGAGTCAACCACTGGATGAAGGAATACAAAGAAGAACTTGGAAGGGATGCCTGCTGCAACTTGTGAACCATTGGTTTGCCCGATGAAGCCCTCCTGTGGTGCTGAAGCTCCAAAATAATTTCAACTAGAGAAGCCCTGCAAGGCCGACTTCTCCCCATGGGTTGGTGGATCCAATCAACCCCAAAGTGAACTCCTTTGGACATCCTCTCAGAGCTGGCTGTACTTCCACTGTTGTTGCTTTTGGAACCAAAGTGCCAGGGAGTGGAATACCAAACTGAGTGGATTGCTTTTAAGTCAGACCCGAGCACCAGGAAGATCCTGCTGCCTTCCCTGAAGCAGGACTGGCCAAGCCTGAGCCCCTTCAGCAGAGTGCTGGTCCCCAGATGTGAGGAAAGTCTGAAGTGGTATCTGAGAACCGCAGTGTTGCTATTTGTTGTCAGATGCGAGAAGATAAAACCATGAAATGCCACCGAATTGAAGTTTGCTCATTGCTGCCGCTGGCCTTCCCATTGCAGTGCAGGAGTCCCCAGACGTTCTCCCTCTTGTCCCCACGACTAAGGCCCAGGAACACCAGGATCTGAGGAGCTGTATAGGAACAGAAGCCAGCTGGAACCATTTCTTCTAACCAAAGGTACTGTAAAGTTAAGAGGACTTACCTCTTGTTGTATAGCCTTACTTGCTCTTAGTTGAGACTTGTCTTGGTTGCCCTTGCAGAGTTGCTTAGAGCTTTGCACCTCACACGCCACCCAGCTTGTGACCCTTCAAGTGAATCTTATTTCTACAAACATTTCTAAAAACATTGTGAAAGACTTTTACTTACCTGCAAAGAAGATCTTCAGCTCCCCTAGACCTTGTTCAACTAACATTGGCTGCCCTGGCTCCCTGAGAGACTCTTTTTACCTCTGACTCTGTGCCTTTTGTGGCATTATTCCCGTAGGAGACTACAAAACCATAATGCAATTCAGTAAAAGGCAAAACAAATGGTCTCTCAGAACTCTTAGAGAGCAATGGAGACATAGATGATCTTGAAACCATATTGGGGATTTTTATCTACATATGACAAAAGGTTTTTCTAGTTTACCTTGCATCTGCAAGTTGGATTTGCCATTGTCTATGTATTGTCATATGGGCCGCATGGCAGCTGGACCTTTAGAGTGCAATACATACAATGACTGACAGTAGCACAGATGAAAATAAAATAATGAGGATGTGTGTTCAACTGAGATATTTTAAACATGGCATCCGGGACTGTGGACTGTCTCACATCCGTGAAGATTCAAAGCAAGGAAGGGACTGGCCCCCTCAGTCCATGTTGCTCTAAGTGGTCCTGTAACTTGTGCAAATATTTTAGGCAACATGGCCTGAGGCTGCTGGCCGCTGCCTCGCTTTTAAGCTAAACAGGGTCAGTCCTGGATTTTGCATGGATGGGAGTGATTTTTCACCAACGACGTCACTGTAGTTGCAAAAAATCTATTTTTAAAAAACTTTTTCTATAGCTGTGGGTACATAACTACAGATACCCTTGGCTATGGTGTCATTACAGTCGTGAATGTTGGGAAAATGTCGAAAAGTGTAAATTATTCCCTGCTCCCTCAGGCTCTCACCAAGTGTCCCCATCCTCTTTGCCTTCTCCCCACATACCCATGATGGCCTCCTCAACCCCCCTGCCCTCTCCCATTCCCCACACAACACATGCTATTTCTGTGATGCAGTTTGCTTTGAAATGTTGGCTAATTGCAGATTTTCTTTCCGATATCCGAGGTTACAGAAATGCTTTGTGCTGAAAACCCAGTTCCTAGATCTCCTCCAACTACCAAATTTCACTTAATGTCCTCCTAACACCCACACCCCCACCTTTAGCATGATGGTATGTTTTTGATCTGCAAAAGCTGTTTTTCTGCGTTTCATTTTACGATACCCTAGGATCCAGAAAAACATTTATTTAATTTATACACACCCGGTTTTTGCAGGAATTTACCCTATTTTGGAGAAGGGGGATCCCACTTTCCATCAAATATTTTAAAAAGTACCAGATGGAACAAACCCACAGCACACATCGATCGTGAGTCAATGCTTCGTGCCCAAGCTGTTTCGGACGTGGTCCAAATCCACCCAGAGGTTAGGGATGTTCGGTGGAGTAAAAATTGTCAATCTTTCTATGGGAAAAAGAATGGGGAGTAGGTTGCAACTTTGTTTTATTTAAAGAACCTTTTGATTTTTAATGGATCTTTCCCAAATTTAGCAGTCTTCAGAATTTTGCCCAAATCCGTCACATGATATGAACGCACCTGTACACAAGTGTTTCTAGGCACAACAATGTGAGGAGGGGGAAAAAAAGGAGAACAAAATAATGATCTTACTGGCATAGAGACCACGCAAGTGTGGGGAAGAAGGAAGGGGAGAAGTGCCAGGGGTGTGGGGGAGAGTGAAGTGCAGTTAACTCCCAAGTACAGCCAACGAGTGACTCATAAGTGCAGAGAGAAGGGACTGTTGGGTTGCAGATAGAGAGCCTCAAGTGCTGGGGAGCCCGGAGGCAGTGCAAGTGCAACTGGGCATGCAGGTGCCTGGCCTCAGTTCAGAGGGTGACGAGGTGACCAGTGCACAGAGCAGTCAGGTGCATCAGCAGGGGAGAGGAAGAGAGACAGCGAAAAAGGAAGGTCTTGAATTGCTTTCGGAAATGGAGTTGGTTCTGCTCAAGTTTGGGAGAGGCAGGGAGGCTGTTCCAGAGGGAGGCACCAGCTGAGGAGATAGCTATGCCCCCACCTCTCTGCTTGGGGAAGTGTCTGACCATCAAAGAGTTGCAGGTGGATGAGCGGAGAGCTTGAGAAGGAAGATATTTTGGAAGAGAAAGTTGGAGGTAGAGTGGTACTAGGCCCTAAAAAGCCTTGTGGACAATGCAGAGGGTCTTAACCTTGATCCCAGTCACATGGAGCCACTAAAGAGATTTCAGAGATGGAGAGATACAATCTCTGGGCTTGAGGCCAAGGAAAAGTCTTACAGTCCTGTTCTGCATGAGTAATTTTTTTGTGAGGTGTTTACAAATATCAACTTCTGGTGCCCTGCAACCACATTCACCCTTTGGCGCTAAGTGTCAAGAGCGTGTGAAAGAGATCAGAGGACAAATTCCTCACCTCCGTATGTACATGAAGAAATTGACTTCCAGACAGTAACTGCGCCACAGGTATGGTCAAAGACTTGTCTGTTTATTTTATTCCTGCCAATCAACTCTTGTTGGAGAGCCCTTTTTGATAACATGTGTTTTGGCACGTCATGTGCCTTTTTTCAAATCTGGGCAATTAAGGTTACAAAATCACACATAACTTTCAAATCAAAGACAAAAACAAAAACAAATGTACAAAGCCATACATATTTCAAGTAATGCCAAGATTGAGAAGAAATAAACATATCTGTATCACATAGATGAGGGAGTGGTAAAGGAGAGGATGGTTAGGGTCAAGTGGCAACAGCCACATCAAAAAACAGAAAAATAAGAAAACATAAGGTTAGTAAAATTCCTATGTCTCTTTTTCATTTAGAAATAAAACGTTTGTCATTATTAATAGTATATTAACCATTTCTTCCACTTATAGACGTAATTGTTAAAACCTCCCATATTTATGTGTACACTTGCTCCCATGTTATTCATCCAATGGTGTATTGCTGTCAACTGTAAGACTTTGTACTTTTTTTTTTTGACTTGACATAATTGTATATTATTGTCTTACCATAAGTATTTTCAGTTCTTTTTTTACTCAAGTCTTTAAATGGCAAAAGTTCCTCGGGTTCAATCCCACTTTCAATACATTATTATATCTTATTGGCATAATGCCGAAAGTTCCACATCTCCATCGCAACCGAACATTATTTTGGCCATCTAATTCCTTCATTCACAGTAATGGTGCATGCTACTTAATACAACCTTCCATAAGTGTGTATATTCAATCTTCTCGAGTTTCGAAATGATTGCTATTTACAGCGTGTCAGTTTCCCAAACGCGTGTACACCTCTGGCTCTCATTTCTCATGGCGTATAAGAATTCCTCTATTTGTAATGTCTCGTTCATTCGCTCATCAACCTGTTCCATGTGCATACACGCTGGGTAACAGGCCCGATTTTCCTAGCTAGGGCTTACATCTTTAATTCACATTTCTCATAGCACATTCTAAATTTGCATATATTGTCCCGTTCAATCTCTCGTACAAATGCCATTCTGTACGCACACATAATGGCTAACTCATCCGATTCGCCCACGCTAGGGCTTCCCTCAAAAGTCTGGTGCCCTGCTACCCCATTCACCCTTTGGTGTTAAGTGCTGCGTGCATGTGAAAGAGATCAGATGACAAATTCCCCACCTCCGTATGTACATGAAGAAATTGACTTCCACACAATAAGTGCACCACAGATATGGTCAAAGACTTGTCTGGTTATTTTAATCATGTCATTCAACTCCCTTAGGAGAGCCCTTTTTGATAACACGTTTCGGCACGTTACGTGCCTTTCAAATCTGGGCAATTAGTGTTACAAAAGCACACATAACTTTCAAATCAAAGACAAAACAAAAACAATAACAATTGTACAAAGTCATACATATTTCAAGTAATGCCAGGATTGAGAAGAAATATAAAAAATATCCGTATCACAGAGATGAGGGAGTGGTAAAGGGGAGGAAAGTTAGGGTCAAGTGGAAAAAGCCACATCAAACAACAGAAAAAAGAGAAAAAATAAGGTTAGCAAAATTCCTTTGTGGCTTTTTCATTTAGAAATAAAGGGGGTAATTCACAGAATTCAGCGCACAAGTGGGGCACGCGGCTGGCGCACAGTGTGCGCGTGCGAATCCCTGCGCCAGCCGCGTGCGCTGAAATCCATTTCCGCGCACAGCGTATTCATGGATTCCAGCCACCAAAACCAGCCGTGGCGCACAGTGGCGCAGCGACCCTGCAGCATCGCCAGGTACGTCCCCAAGAACGCCTCCCGCGCAGGGAAAAGCCATCAACATACCCAATCCAGCGCAAAGGGCTGCGCTAACCCTGTACCAGCACAGCAAGCGGGCTACGTGTATCACTGGGGTGCGCGGGAAGTACCTCACGCGATTGGCCCCGTGCGAGCAGGGTACGCGTATTTCAGGGGTGCGCGGGAAGTTCCACACGCGATTCCATCAGGGTACGTGTATTTCGGGGTGCGCGTGAAGTTCCACACGCGAAATCAGCAGGGTACGTGTATTTCAGGGTGCGCGTGAAGTTCCACACGCGAATAGCCTGGGGGCGTGTATTTCAGGGGTGCGCGGGAAGTTCCACACGCGAATAGCCTGGGCGCGTGTATTTCAGGGGTGCGCGGGAAGTTCCACACGCGATTGGCCTGGGCGCGTGTATTTCAGGGGTGCGCGGGAAGTTCCACACGCAAAATCAGCAGGGTACGTGTATTTCAGGGTGCGCATGAAGTTCCACACGCGAATAGCCTGGGCGCGTGTATTTCAGGGGTGCGCGGGAAGTTCCACACGCGAATAGCCTGGGCGCGTGTATTTCAGGGGTGCGCGGGAAGTTCCACACGCGAATAGCCTGGGCGCGTGTATTTCAGGGGGGCGCGGGAAGTTCCACACGCGATTCCATCAGGGTACGTGTATTTCGGGGTGCGCGTGAAGTTCCACACGCGATTCCATCAGGGTACGTGTATTTCGGGGTGCGCGTGAAGTTCCACACGCGATATCAGCAGGGTACGTGTATTTCAGGGGTGCCGGGGAGTCCTACATGTGATTTGACAGTGTGGGTCCTCCCAGGTGTTCCCTGTACACCCTCCACGGCCCCTGCAGGCAGCCCACACCACAGGGGACTACCCTGCATCCCTGGTCATGTCCCGCAGGCAGCCCACCCAACATGGGCATGCCCCCCAGCAAAGGCACATGTCTCCTTGAACTAATGAACACCAACTCATGTCCCCTTGCACCCCCACCCCCCAGCACTGTGGGGCACCTGCCAGCAGGCCCCCACCCATGTCCAACTCATGTCCCCCACCACCCCCACCCCCCCAGTCACCAGGGGCAGCCTCCACCAGGCCCCCACCCATGTCTCCCAGCACCCCCACCCCCCAGTCACCAGGGGCAGCCTCCACCAGGCCCCCACCCATGTCTCCCAGCACCCCCACCCCCCCAGTCACCAGGGGCAGCCTCCACCAGGCCCCCACCCATGTCTCCCACCACCCCCACCCCCCAACACTGTGGGGCACCTGCCAGCAGGCCCCCACCCATGTCCAACTCATGTCACCCACCACCCCCACCCCCCAGCACTGTGGGGCACCTGCCAGCAGGCCCCCACCCATGTCCAACTCATATCTAACACCACCCCCACCCCCCAGCACTGTGGGGCACCTGCCAGCAGGCCCCCACCCATGTCCAACTCATGTTCCCCACCACCCCCACCCCCCAGCACGGTGGGGCACCTGCCAGCAGGCCCCCACCCGTGTCCAACTCATGTCTCCCACCACCCCACCCCCCAGCACTGTGGGGCACCTGCCAGCAGGCCCCCACCCATGTCCAACTCATGTCTCCCACCACCCCCACCCCCCAGCACTGTGGGGCACCTGCCAGCAGGCCCCCACCCATGTCCAACTCATGTTCCCCACCACCCCCACCCCCCAGCACTGTGGGGCACATGCCAGCAGGCCCCCACCCATGTCCAACTCATGTCTCCCACCACCCCCACCCCCCAGAACTGTGGGTCACCTGCCAGCGGGCCCCCAACCATGTCCCCCTGCCCCCAGGTCCTGACGATACACAATCATGGCAGTAATGGGCAGCATACCCAGCACAAACACCCAGCCAAGGATTGCATCCACCCACATAGCAAATGCAATTACATGATACAACCCCAATGGCAAGTATGTAAATGAACACATGTCCGTCACACACACATACACAATGGGTGCAAGTGAATGTCAAAACCCATATCATGACATGCATGAAACCAATGAGAAAATACCACAAAAGAAAGTTATAAAAACATGTATTCTCGAAGAAAAAGAAGTAAACTAATCAAACATACAACAATGGGGATAACAAAATAAATTGTCCATGTCCGATAATTAATGTAAAAATCCAAAAAACAAAGGAATCCAAAAACGAATGTTGTCCAAAGCAAAATCATGGTGAAAAAAAATAAGGAAAAACCATTGCCTCATGGTGAACACAAATATAAATCAAAAAAATGTTTTTTAAAAAATCCAACTATACACAAGAATATTACAGGGTCCATGAGCCCAACACTATAAATGAAACCTACTACTACCTAATAAAAAAACTATATACAGAAAAGTGGCCATTGTCCGAGCGGTCCAAAAAAATCTCAGGAAACCTAACACTAACTAACTAAAGAACTATATACAATGGCAGGGGGCAAGTCCTGCGGCTCACTCTGTGATGTTGCCGGCCAGGGCATCATCGAACTCCATGTCGATGTCCTGGAGGCGGGACTCTGTCCTGGCCCCGAGGTCTCGCAGGGATAACCCCATGTTCACCTCAAACCCCCTTCGAGCTTCCTCGAGGCACTCAGCCCGCCTCAACGCCCGACGCATGGAGAACTCTGCCCTGACCCTGGTGAGCCGCTCCTCTTCCGCCCGCTGCCGCTCCACACCTATCCGCTGGACCAACTGCTCCCACACGGAAGACACTACCATCCCATCAACATACCCAATCCAGCGCAAAGGGCTGCGCTAACCCTGTACCAGCACAGCAAGCGGGCTACGTGTATCACTGGGGTGCGCGGGAAGTACCTCACGCGATTGGCCCCGTGCGAGCAGGGTACGCGTATTTCAGGGGTGCGCGGGAAGTTCCACACGCGATTCCATCAGGGTACGTGTATTTCGGGGTGCGCGTGAAGTTCCACACGCGAAATCAGCAGGGTACGTGTATTTCAGGGTGCGCGTGAAGTTCCACACGCGAATAGCCTGGGGGCGTGTATTTCAGGGGTGCGCGGGAAGTTCCACACGCGAATAGCCTGGGCGCGTGTATTTCAGGGGTGCGCGGGAAGTTCCACACGCGATTGGCCTGGGCGCGTGTATTTCAGGGGTGCGCGGGAAGTTCCACACGCGATTGGCCTGGGCGCGTGTATTTCAGGGGTGCGCATGAAGTTCCACACGCGAATAGCCTGGGCGCGTGTATTTCAGGGGTGCGCGGGAAGTTCCACACGCGAATAGCCTGGGCGCGTGTATTTCAGGGGTGCGCGGGAAGTTCCACACGCGAATAGCCTGGGCGCGTGTATTTCAGGGGGGCACGGGAAGTTCCACACGCGATTCCATCAGGGTACGTGTATTTCGGGGTGCGCGTGAAGTTCCACACGCGATTCCATCAGGGTACGTGTATTTCGGGGTGCGCGTGAAGTTCCACACGCGATATCAGCAGGGTACGTGTATTTCAGGGGTGCCGGGGAGTCCTACATGTGATTTGACAGTGTGGGTCCTCCCAGGTGTTCCCTGTACACCCTCCACGGCCCCTGCAGGCAGCCCACACCACAGGGGACTACCCTGCATCCCTGGTCATGTCCCGCAGGCAGCCCACCCAACATGGGCATGCCCCCCAGCAAAGGCACATGTCTCCTTGAACTAATGAACACCAACTCATGTCCCCTTGCACCCCCACCCCCCAGCACTGTGGGGCACCTGCCAGCAGGCCCCCACCCATGTCCAACTCATGTCCCCCACCACCCCCACCCCCCCAGTCACCAGGGGCAGCCTCCACCAGGCCCCCACCCATGTCTCCCAGCACCCCCACCCCCCAGTCACCAGGGGCAGCCTCCACCAGGCCCCCACCCATGTCTCCCAGCACCCCCACCCCCCCAGTCACCAGGGGCAGCCTCCACCAGGCCCCCACCCATGTCTCCCACCACCCCCACCCCCCAACACTGTGGGGCACCTGCCAGCAGGCCCCCACCCATGTCCAACTCATGTCACCCACCACCCCCACCCCCCAGCACTGTGGGGCACCTGCCAGCAGGCCCCCACCCATGTCCAACTCATATCTAACACCACCCCCACCCCCCAGCACTGTGGGGCACCTGCCAGCAGGCCCCCACCCATGTCCAACTCATGTTCCCCACCACCCCCACCCCCCAGCACGGTGGGGCACCTGCCAGCAGGCCCCCACCCGTGTCCAACTCATGTCTCCCACCACCCCACCCCCCAGCACTGTGGGGCACCTGCCAGCAGGCCCCCACCCATGTCCAACTCATGTCTCCCACCACCCCCACCCCCCAGCACTGTGGGGCACCTGCCAGCAGGCCCCCACCCATGTCCAACTCATGTTCCCCACCACCCCCACCCCCCAGCACTGTGGGGCACATGCCAGCAGGCCCCCACCCATGTCCAACTCATGTCTCCCACCACCCCCACCCCCCAGAACTGTGGGGCACCTGCCAGCGGGCCCCCAACCATGTCCCCCTGCCCCCAGGTCCTGACGATACACAATCATGGCAGTAATGGGCAGCATACCCAGCACAAACACCCAGCCAAGGATTGCATCCACCCACATAGCAAATGCAATTACATGATACAACCCCAATGGCAAGTATGTAAATGAACACATGTCCGTCACACACACATACACAATGGGTGCAAGTGAATGTCAAAACCCATATCATGACATGCATGAAACCAATGAGAAAATACCACAAAAGAAAGTTATAAAAACATGTATTCTCGAAGAAAAAGAAGTAAACTAATCAAACATACAACAATGGGGATAACAAAATAAATTGTCCATGTCCGATAATTAATGTAAAAATCCAAAAAACAAAGGAATCCAAAAACGAATGTTGTCCAAAGCAAAATCATGGTGAAAAAAAATAAGGAAAAATCATTGCCTCATGGTGAACACAAATATAAATCAAAAAAATGTTTTTTAAAAAATCCAACTATACACAAGAATATTACAGGGTCCATGAGCCCAACACTATAAATGAAACCTACTACTACCTAATAAAAAAACTATATACAGAAAAGTGGCCATTGTCCGAGCGGTCCAAAAAAATCTCAGGAAACCTAACACTAACTAACTAAAGAACTATATACAATGGCAGGGGGCAAGTCCTGCGGCTCACTCTGTGATGTTGCCGGCCAGGGCATCATCGAACTCCATGTCGATGTCCTGGAGGCGGGACTCTGTCCTGGCCCCGAGGTCTCGCAGGGATAACCCCATGTTCACCTCAAACCCCCTTCGAGCTTCCTCGAGGCACTCAGCCCGCCTCAACGCCCGATGCATGGAGAACTCTGCCCTGACCCTGGTGAGCCGCTCCTCTTCCGCCCGCTGCCGCTCCACACCTATCCGCTGGACCAACTGCTCCCACACGGAAGACACTACCATCCCAGGGTTCTCCTGCCCTCCGGCCGATGTCTGCCCCTCTGATCTTGATGGCCCCGAGCCATGATGCCTCCCACGTCGAGCCTGCTGCTGCCTCCGATGCCACTGCCTCTGCCAGCACGACGGCATCCAGGATGATGGAAACCACCGACGCCGTCGTGCACGTGCCCTGCCCGATGATGCCGTCACATCCTCCATCTGCTGGGGTCCAGTTGCTGTGTTGTCCACCCCTGCTGGACCTCTGACTCCCGACTGTGGCAGGGATGGGATCCCCACCGAGCTGGCTGCATTGGTCAGGGCAGGTCCACAGGGGGCCCTGGTGGCATCTGGGCCGGAAGACGGCAAGGAGAACGACTGGCGTATAGTCTCCACAGAGGAGGAGAGGGCCGCCAGATTGGCCGACACATGCAGGAAACCCCCGAACATGGACGATCCCAATTGGGCCACGTCGGCACGGTGCTCTTCGTGATGACGTGCGTGCTCCTCCTGGGAAGCACGCACGGCATCACGAATCACAGCCGTGCGCATCGCGACCCCAATCAGGACCTTCTCCACACGGCCAGGGGTCCCCTCGTCCGCAGGTGGGGGGGAGTCAGATGACATGGACATCCCCTCTACCTGCGGACGGGCCTGGGACGGGGCATCCCTGCTGGTGCAAGGTGGTGCACCCACAGGTTCAGGGACAGCGACATGCACAGGCCCCTCCACGGTGACCTGTGCTGCCTCCTGCCCCTGCCCCTGGACTGCACCACTTGCACCAGAAAGGGATGCCCCCACCAGACCCCATGTGCGCCTCAGTGGCGGCCTCCTCCTCCTCTGTGGAAACCACCAACCTGGATGGCTTCTCACCATCTACCGCCGTAGCAGGCCCCTGTGGGGGCTCACCCACCCCTTCCGCTGCAGCCGTGGGGGCATCCCCGCCGCCTTGCTCCACAGCGCCGTCTCCGCCCTCTCCTTCACTAGCCGCTGCGTAGAGGGAGACATAGAACACAAGCATCAGGGTACTGTACAATGGTCCCCTCGACAGGAAGCAATAGCAGATGAGTGCCACTGTCAAAGTACACTTCCATCATGTCACACCACAACACATGTGTCAGTCCAGGCAAAACACACACAGTGACAGTCATGATGCGTGCCATGGACATTTCAATGCATGTCCAATGGACTCTCGAATCATACAATGTAATGGGACTCACATGCATCATGGGTCATGCCTATCACATGCACACACTTCACCTCAGTCACATCCATCTGGCCCCGTACACCCCAATCACAGCGCATACAAGGATGACTAGGCTGCATCAGTGAATCTGTACATTGTCACAGACATGTGTCATGCATCCATGGCACTCACAAGTCACAGACACGCAGGTCAGGCACACAGACATGGATACCACATATGTATCTGGCATCAGCACCCATCCCTCGCCCCCACCCATGTCCAGGAACAGAGACTGCCATGCTCTCATGTGTGCAATCTGCACAGGGCTCCCCATGTCGCATTCAAACACATGCAACAACCGTGCGGTTCACACATAACAGGTCGCACATGCATTCCCATGATGTCCCTGCACACATACATGCGTACATGGCCTATGTCACACATGCAGGCAAGTATCAGACAACCAGCACACTGCAACATGCCCTGTCTCACACAGCAATGCTTGGCCACTTACCGCTCAACTCCAGACGGGTCTCCCTCTCAAGGACCTGGGCGTGGAGCGCTGGGTGTGCGCGTTCCAGGACCCTCAACTGGATGGAACTCATGCGGCCCCGGCCCCCCTCCACGAGGCGCCGGGCCTTCATGAGGGTCGTGGACCTCAAGTCTTCCCAGCGCTTCTTGACCTTCTGGATGGTGCGGGTTGCCACCCCCTCCGCGTTGATGGCAACCACACAGTCGGCCCAGATCCTCTCCCGTCCTTCCTTGTTGGCACGGGACGATCCGAAGAGGGCATCATACTGCCCCAGGACTTGCTCCACCAGGACACCAACTTCGGTGGCAGTGAAGCTGGTGCCCCTCTGCCCCTCTGGCCGGGGGTTGCCACTGGTGCCAGATGTTGATGTGCCCGACATGGCAACCCCAGGGGCAGGAGTGGGTGGGCAACTGGGTCCTGGGGCTGGGCTGTGGAGCGGTGTTATCCGAGTCGGGAGTCTTCTGTTCCAGCAGGGGTGGACACAGCAACTGGACACCTGCAGATGGCTGATGTGCAGGCACCAAATGGCAGGGCACGGTGGCAGCAGGCAGGCAGGCAGGCAGGCATGCAGGCAGCAGCAGATGGCACGTGGGAGGCTGCTCGGGGCACTGGGGGGCAGTAATTCGGCCTTCTGGGCAGGAGCGTGGTCTTCCGTGTGTTTTCGCGTGGCCAGCTTGATACGGAGTGATTTGGCATGTGAAAATCCTGCACATCAGCGTGAATATCGAGGAAAGGCCCTTAGCGCGTAAGCGCGTCAGCACGCGTACGCGATTTCATTGGACCAAAGGCCCTTACAGCGTAAGCGCGTCTGTGACGTTTTGCGCACGGGCGTTGCCCTGGCAGGGCTTGGTGATCCCGCGTGCCTTTATGTTCTGTACGTGCTTTTCGTGCGGTGCGTGTGTTTTCCATCCGTTGGGGTTCACACGCTATTACTTCACAGCGGGTGTTGGCTACGCGTTCTTCTACACGCAAGGCAGACGGTGAGTGGTACCCCGCTCCCCCAGGCCCGATCGCGTGAGAAACTTCACGCGAACCCCTGAAATACACGTAGCCCGCTCCCCCAGGCCCGATCGCGTGGAAAACTTCAAGCGAACCCCTGTAATACACATAGCCCGCTCCCCCAGGCCCGATCGCGTGGAAAACTTCACGCGAACCCCTGTAATACACGTAGCCCGCTCCCCCAGGCCCGATCGCATGAAAAACTTCACGCGAACCCCTGTAATACACGTAGCCCGCTCCCCCAGGCCCGATCGCGTGGAAAACTTCACGCGAACCCCTGTAATACACGTAGCCCGCTCCCCCAGGCCCGATCGCATGAAAAACTTCACGCGAACCCCTGTAATACACGTAGCCCGCTCCCCCAGGCCCGATCGCGTGGAAAACTTCACGCGAACCCCTGAAATACACGTAGCCCGCTCCCCCAGGCCCGATCGCGTGAAAAACTTCACGCGAACCCCTGTAATACACGTAGCCCGCTCCCCCAGGCCTGATTGCGTGGAAAACTTCACGCGAACCCCTGTAATACACGTAGCCCGCTCCCCCAGGCCAGATCGCGTGTGTGACTTCCCGCGAACCCCCGGAATACACGTACCCCGCTCAATCGCGTGTGTAACGTCCCGCGCAACCCCGAAATACACGTGCCTCGCTCGCACAATTGCTGTATGTTGCCACTTTTGTGATGCGCAGGGACGCTACCGCCTGCCTTCGTGTGGCGGACGTGTATCGGCTTGTGCGTGTCTTTCGCTGTGCGTGGCTGTGCCCTATTCGATTCCATGAATACGTGTGGTTCGGGTGCGTGTGGGCGTTCCGTCTGCTTCCCTGCAGTACATCCCCAGTTACGCCCTTGTTTTCGCGAGTTGTTCCCCATTCCGCGCGTTACGCCCCGTGTTCCGCCCACTTTGTGGTGTATGCGCCGAGGTTGTGCGCTTTCACTGTGCGCGTCGCGCACGTCTTTTGGGATGTTGCAGTGACGTGTGCGCCATGCACGGGTTTGGCGCACATCCCGAGGTAAACACGCGCAGGGACTTCCATGAATCGCACGCGTGCGCGTGCGCCTGTTTTTTTCCGCTTGCGCCTGCTTGCGCCTGCTTGCGCGAAGATTTTCGGCGCACGTTTCTTCCATGAATCGGCCCCAAAATGTCTGTCATTATTAATAGTATATTAACCATTTATTCCACTTATAGACATAACTGTTAAACCTTTCCCATATTTATGTCTACACTTGCTCCCATGTTATTCATCCAAGGATTTATTGCTGTCAACTGTAAGCCTTTGTACTTTTAATTTTCTTTTGACTTGACATCATTGTATATTATTGTCTTACCATAAGTTTTTTTCAGTTCTTGTTCACTCAAGTCTTTAAATGGCAAAAGTTCCTCTGGTTCAAACCCACCTGCAATACATTATAATATTTTATTGGAATGCTCCCATAATGCCGTAAGTTCCACATCTCCATCGTATCCATACATTATGTTGGCCATCTAATTCATGCATTCACAGTAATGGTGCATTCTACTTAATATGAGCTTGCGTAAGTGGGCATATTCAATATTCTCGAGTTTCAAGATTATAGCTATTTACAGTGCGTCAGTTTCCCAAATGCGTGTAAACCTCTGGCTCTCATCCCTCATTGCATATTAGAATTTCTCTTTTGATAATGACTTGTTCATTCGCTCATCAAAAAACCAGTTCTGTGCGCATACACGCTGGCTAACATGCCTGATTTTCCCCGCTAGGGCTTACATCTTTAACTCACATTTCTCATAGCATGTTTTAAATTTGCCTATATTGTCCCGTTCAATCTCTCGTACAGATGCCATTCTATACGCACACACAATGGCTAACTGACCCGATTCTCCCCCGCTAGGGCTTACCTCGAAAACTCACATATCTCGTTCATCAGCGTTGGCTCTCTGTTTGGAATGGAGACACCGGCTTCCAAATCTCTTGTGTATTCTGGTTGCCATGTGTCCCTCTTTCATTTCTGTTACTCTGCATTTCTTGTCACCATTTTATGGGATATTAAAGGCTTACCTTGGTTCAATGTGAGCCTATGGGTTTGTTCCCATACTCATTATCAACTACTGTGTATTAAAATAGACGTCTCTCTCGGGATATAACAAATTACCTGTATTTGCTGCACTCAAAATAACTATGTGTTAATAAAATATATGCTCGCTATTACTTACTTCCTTTATTTCTCAAAATCCATCACAAGATCTGTGCTAGATGATCCCACGTCTCCTAATGGCTAATTAGTTTCTCATGTGACACGTCAAATGAGTGGAAATGTTACATATGGTTTGTAAATATGTTTGAGTAATTCCCACAGCAAATATCTGCTGCACAAAAACACTATTTGGAGTACATTAGGCATATCCTGCCCTGTTTGTTCCTCACTGCAACCTTAGCCTTGATTATTGAGATTCAGATTCAAACTCCCATAATTCTATTTCTTACTAAGATGCCACAGGCCCCAATTTCTGACTCGATTCTGAATTTGTTGGATGTGTCACAGAGTATGTTTCCGCCACAGAATATGTACGTCATGTCTGGACATGTTTAGTTTTCATTGCATTTTTAACCTTAATTATTCTGAATTAGATTGGTAACACCATGTTTATGTATTTAATGTTGTTGATGCTGCCGTCCCAATCTGCCGACTCGATTTTAGTTACAAGTACTTAGGTATATCTCCTCCTTTCATGCAGTTAACCACATATCCTGTTAGTTATGAATTTCTTGTACATTCCATATTGTTACTGGGTATGAGACATTTCCAAAACATCACATCAAATAAGTTGTGCCATATTCTTTGCTAAACAACATTCGACATTGGCTCATTAATTCAGAAATGTCCTTCACATTCATAATACACTGTCCCTTATAATTGAAATTATGCAGGGTAGAAAACTAGTTGAAGTCTTAGATTAAGCCTCTACAAAAACAATGCCGTTTCATTTTCAGTGTTTAATCCTACTTCCAATGTTCTGAACTTGCAGATGAGCCGGGCTTCCGCTTGTCTCAGTAAAAGCTCTCCATTCCCACCCCTCTTACCAAGGTTCACTCTCTGTAATCCTATGAACCTAATGTCTCTCTTTCTATCCATTTGATGATTATTTTGCCAATGATGCACAAGTGGTAGTGTGGCATCTTGACTTCCAATTGATTACAGAGGTTTGTGTAGCTGCATTCTCAACTCTCGCATAGTACTTCCTATGTAAGCATGTTTGCACACACAAATTTGGGCATACA
The DNA here is from genome assembly GCF_040938575.1 of Ambystoma mexicanum. Lineage (NCBI taxonomy): Eukaryota > Metazoa > Chordata > Amphibia > Caudata > Ambystomatidae > Ambystoma > Ambystoma mexicanum. The sequence continues at coordinate 834,479,974 of NC_090935.1, read as the reverse complement.
CCACATATTTAGACCTTCAGTTATTGTTCTCCTTAATTTTCATACTAATGCCTCTCGCATTCTGAAACATATCTGTACTGTCCTGTGCCTACTTGCATAAAGTACATGTATCGCATTTTCTGAACCCTGACACCTTAGCCAAGTTACAGTCAGTTTACTTGTTTCATCAGGGAGTAGCGATGGACTCAAGTTCATTTTCAAAGTCTTTGACCTTCTATAAATCAATCTTGAGCATTCTTCCACAAACTTAGATAAATGTAGGTCCAGTTTCAAAAGGTGCCAATTTTTCTTAAGAATTTTCCTTATCTCATAATTGTTTGAGCAGAATGGTGTTATTAATTTCACTTTCTCTGTCTCCTTCATAGTAGATTGTTCTTTTGGAATTAAATGTTTTTGCCCTGTCATTTTTCTTGCCTTGTCATATGCAACTCTGATACAATTATTCAAATAACCTCTCTGTCTAAATCTTGCATCTTTAGCAAACTTAAGCCTTGGAAAACGAAGCCACATCCGAGGAAGAATAAAATGCCATCAGGACTTTGTCTGCATTTTTCAACTTAGACTTCTACTGGGAGCAACAAAGTGACACTCCCAAACCTAATTTGAACATATTGTTGTTTAGCCTAATGATTTGCTCGTAGCACTATGTTAGGACAGGAATGACTCTGTCTCACTTTTGCTGCTATCACGACTTTACGTCTTTTCTTCACTACTTTGGCTTATCATTCAATTTTCATTCAATTTCCTTCTATGCATGCTTCCCCTTCTACCCCACACCACCGCACAGATTTGAAACCTACATGTCGTATGATTAAGGAATATGAATGTATAAGGTGTGTGTTTTCTTCATTTGCATTTTATTAGCTTTTTCTGTTTATGCCTTCAATGATAACAAACAATTTTCTGTTTTATGTTTTATGCTGTTAATACAAAACTATTTGAACTTTTTTACATAGACTGTGTGTCATTTTTCTTACTTCAGATATCTCATCTGTTTAGCCAATAGAACTAGATGTGATATCCACCGCAGCATTTATTGCAACAATTTTGGGATAACAAAGGGTAGGTTACGGAATAATATTTACCCACCCGGTTTCTTAAAATACAACCCATGGCACAGCAACACTCCTCATTCTATGATTTATAAATCTTGCATATAGCAAGTCACATTCTGGAGCAAATTTACATCGGTCTTTACAATTTCGCCTTGCTCGGATAAATTCCCCCATTGATATGTTAGGTTTCACTGGTTTGTAAAGACAACTAGTTCCATATAGCGTTGGGTTGACTTCTGTCTCTTTTCAATAAGTCTGTGTCTGAAGATGATCTCCAGCTGTGTATATTGTTGAATCTAGAAAGGTGATACTGGTCTGACTATTTATCCCAGTGACCTCTATTCCTGCTTCATTTTGATTCATCCTTATCATGAATTTATCCAGTTCCTCTGCGGATCCATTCCACATTATGAGCATGTCGTTGATATACTGTGCCCATAAAATCACCTTTTCACAAATGCCTCATCTGTATACACATTTTAGTCTTTAAACATCCCCATAAAAAATTGACCAGCACAGGGGCATATTTTGTGCCCATTGCCACTCCCCGTCTTTGTCTGTAATACTTGTTGTCAAAAATGAATATATTGTATTCTAAGGTTGCCACCAGCATTTATTTCAACATAGATATGTAGTGATAGTGCGAGGTGGAATCTTCTTTAAATATGTAGTCAATGGTTTCCACTGCTAAGTCATGTCTAATTGATGTCTACAGTGCATGCATATCCCAGGTGGACAGAAGAAAGTTGGGTTGTCAATGTATTTGCTCTATGGTCCTTATTGCATCAGTTGTATCCTTATTATAAGTCTTCAGTTTGAGTACCCTTGGGTGCAATGCATTGTCAGTGTATTCTGAGATTTTTTCCGTAGCCCATCAAATGCCACTAAGTATTGGTCTCCCTTCAGGGATATGGTCAAAGGCTTTGTGAACATTTTGGAGAAAATACATCATCGGCAACACTGGTTGTCTAACATATAGATATGCCTTTTCATTGTCTGTTAGTAATACTTTCCTGTGTCAACCAGTGATCAATTATTTTAACTGCTTAATTATTTAATTACTGGGATTGCTGGGCAGTTCTTCACAACATTGTGGAGTACCAAGATGGTTGTTTGCTAAAGCAGGTGACACATTTAGCCACCACGAGGGGAGACGTGGGGTAATTTAGTACAGATCTTGTGATGGATTTTGGGAAATAAAGGAAGTAAGTAATTACAAGCATATATTTTAATAATTCATAGTTATTTTGAGTACAACAAATACAGGTCATTTGTTAAATCCTGAGAGAGACATCTATTAGAATACACATTAGTTGATAATGAGTATGGGGACAAACCCATAGTCGCACATTGAACCAAGGTGAGCCTTATCCCATAAAATGGCAGCAAGAAATGCTGAGTAACAGAAATGAAAGAGGAACACATGGCAACCATGGCAACCAGAATACACAAGAGATTTGGAAGCCAGAGTCTCAATTCCAACCGGAGAACCGACACTGACGGACAAGATATGAGACTTTTGAGGTAAGCCCTAGCGGGGAGAATCAGGTGAGTTAGCCATTATGTGTGCATACGGAATGGCATCTATATGACAGATTGAAAGGGATAATATAGGCAAATTTAAAATGTGCTATGAGAAATGTGAGTTAAAGATGTAAGCCCTAGCAGGGAAAATCGGATGTGTTAGCCAGCGTGTATGCGCCCACAAGGGGTATTTAATGAGCAAATGAACAAGACATTACACATAGAGGAATTCTAATACACCATTAGAAATGAGAGCCAGAGGTGCACACACATTTGGGAAACTGACACGCTGTAAATAGCAATCATTTTGAAACTCAAGAACATTGAACATGCCCACCTACACATGCTCGTATTAAGTAGAATCCACCATTACTGTGAATGCAAGAATTAGATGGCCAAAATAATATACAGTTGCGATGGAGATGTGGAATTTACGGCATTATGGGAGCAGTCCAATAAAATATTATAATGTATTACAGGTGGTATTGAACCCGAGGAACATTTGCCATTTAAAGACTTGAGTAAACAAGAACTGAAAACACGTATGGTAAAACAATAATATACAATTATGTCAAGTCAAAACAAAATAAAAAGTACAAAGTCTTACAGTTGACAGCAATACATCATTGGCTGAGTAACATGGAAGCAAGTGTAGACATAAATATTGGAAAGCTTTAAGAGTTACGTCTATAAGTGTGGAGGAAATGGTTAATATACTATTAATAATGACAGACATTTTATTTCTAAATTAAAAATCCACATATGATGTTTTCTCATTTTTCTGTTGTTTGATGTGGCTTTTTCCACTTGACCCTAACCATCCTCCCCTTTACCACTAACTCATCTCTGATACGGATATGTTACATTATTTCTTCTCAATCTTGGCATTACTTGAAATATGTATGGCTATGTACAATTGATTTTTTTTTTGTCTTTGCTTTGAAAGTTATGTGTGATTTTGTAACACTAATTGCCCAGATTTGAAAAAGGCACTTCACGTGCTGAAACACGTGTTATCAAAGAGGGCTCTCCTACAGGAGTTGAATGACAGGATTAAAATAACCAGACAAATCTTTGACCATACCTGTGACACAGTTATTGTGTGGAAGTCAATTTCTTCCTGTTCTGGATGAGTTGTAAAGGTTGAAGAGTAGAGGCAGAAAGATTTAGAAAGAGGTGTTTGCAATAGTCCAGCCTAGAGAGGACCAGAGCTCTGGAGACAGTAAGCTTCTGGGGGAAAGTGAGAAAAGGAAGAATACCTCTGGTGCAGCTGATAGTTTGACTTATTAGAGACATCAGACATTTGAGGAGAGAAGGAGAGGTTGGAGTTAAAGATGACACCAAGGGTCTTACCCTCACAGGAAGGAGCAGGAAGAGGGCCCAGAGTGGGCAGCCAGAGAGAGAGAGGAAAGGAGGCAGCTGGTGTCCCAATGAGGAGGTTCTCAGTCTTACTGGCATTAAGGCAGAGTTCCTTGATGGCTCACTATACCTGAATTGCTGCCAGACAGTCTGGTATGTGAGAAGAAGCAGAGGTAGCTGAGGAGAGCCTGAAATAGAGCTGAGTGTCATCTGCATAACATTGAAAATTGGAGCAGAAAGTGGCGATATAGTGGTCAAGAGGTGCCAGGTAGTGGTTGAAGAGCCAGGAAGAGAGGTTAGACCACTGGGGAATACCACAAGTAAAGAGAGAGATAGAAGATAGGAAACCCACCAGTTGGACAGTTTTTGGTATTTACATGGTTGGCTCAGTAATACCAACATTGTCGCAGAGGCAAGTGAGCAGGGTGGCATGGTTGACCATGTCTAAAGCAGAGGATGGACCTAATAGAATGAGGACAAAAGGGGGATTACATTGAAGATTGTAGAGCAAGTCTTCACGCGTGTTCAGGAGAGCAGTTTCTGTGCTTCTGGCAGCTCTGAAACCTGGTGCTCATGGAGGCAACCAACAGATTCAGTATGTAAATTAAGCTGAGAGATGGCCAGCCAAGAGTTTGGCTAGGAAAGGAGTGATGGAGGGCGGGCGATAGTAAGCCGGAGATGAAGGATGGGCCGAGAGGTTCTTTAGAAAGGGCTTCACAAGGGAGTGCATAAGAGGGGAGGGGAAATTTCTACTGGCAAAGGAGTGATTGCAGAAATCAGCCAAGGCTGGAGTAAGCATGTCGATGTGGTACTTGATGGTTCTGAATCAGCAGGGAAGAATCTGCTTTGACAAGATTTTCATCGGACAGACTTGTCTACAAACATCATCTGGGGTGAACAGAGCAAAGGAAGAAAAATGAGTAGGAGAGACTACCTCAGACGGGCCAGAAGTGGTAGAGAAGGAAGAAGGGGAGGTAGAGGAAGAGTGGGTGGACAGGATGTCCTGAGTTATAGTGGTGAAATTAGAGGACAAGGCCGTGCATAGGACCTGAAGGGAACAGGAGAGGTAGAGACGGCAGCAGGATTGGCCAGCTCCTTTCAGATTTTGAAAAGTTCAGCCGAGTTGTTAGATTACATGAGTCAATTTAGTAATTCATTTTTGGGGTTTCCTATGGGAGTCCGACTCACCTAAACTATAGCGAGTCGACTGCTTGGGCTCAGTAGCCATGCCCACTGTAAATTTTCAAACACTACCGGCCCGCTAGCACAATCATTTAGGCATGATCAGTGGACACAGCCTTCTGCTAGTGAGCATGGCCTTTGGCCATACCCACCCTTTGGGCCCACCAGCCATAGCCAAAGGCCCTGGCCAGTGAGCATGGCCTTTTGCTGTGCCCACTACATATTTAAAAATACTGCACACCCTTTGACCGTGTCCACTGTACATGCTGCCTGCCTTGGCCGGTGAGCATGGTCATGGCCATTGGCCATGGCTTTTGGGCATGGCCTTTGGGCATATCCCCTGCATATATTCCACAAATATTTTCCTCTTGGTTCCACTAGGTGGCCACAGCCTTTGGCAGTGGCCACTATACATATCGTTTGGACCCTCTAGACAAGACTTTGGCCCTGGACTGTGAGCACAGCCTTCAGCCATGCCCAATGTATATTTTAAAACAATATCAGGCCATGCTTGTGGCAACGGCCTTTGGCCATGTCCACTTTACACTTCACACCAAAAACATAACTTCCTTATTTTTAATGGATCTTTCCCAAAATGTCAACTCTTTGAAGGGGGGTGGGAGGGTTAGGTGGGATGGGGGAGGGCTTGTGTGTACAATTTTGTTTTCAAACTTTCAGCCAAATCCATCATGTGAATCAAAAGTTATTAGCAATTAATTTTTAAGGTTTCCTATGGAACCTGATACTCAACTTAAGTTTAGTGTGGCAACCGCTGCTCTATATGACATGACCTGTAATGGCGCATGTGTTGTTATGGTTAAGTTGCTCAACTCATAGGAAGAGCAGTTTTTGGGTGGCTTATGACTTAAGAGCCATTCGACGAATCCTCACCAGACTTTGCAAGTAAAGTACATGGCCACCTCAAAATGATTTTGCTAAGTTCGGTGTGGTTTCATTTAGGAGTGGCAAATTTATAGGGGGGTTTTGAAATCCTCACAGACATAATGGAAAACATGTTTTGCTCATGCCCACAGCCCAAACCGCTGAACGGATTTGCTCCAAACCTGTGTGAGGAGCGACAGCTTGGTCACAAATGTGTGCTTTTGAAATTTAATGTAAAGCCGTCCTAAAGTTTGTTTAAAAATGACCAAAAAGTAGGTAAAAAAATTAGTGATATCTGTTTCCGGTCCATGGACCCATTTCCTGGGCCGGTGTCCACAGACACCTCTGGACCAATCAGAGACAGACGATGTCAGCGGACACCTAACACACACTGATTGGCTGTTGAAACGATTGTCATATTAGAGCAGCGGGCAACAGTCATAGTCCACAGACAGTGCAGTGACAAAAGATCCTGGAAAATACATTTGGGGTTATTTTGTGGTTGAAAGAGTGTCTGGGAAGGGAAAGTAAAGTACATGTGTAGCTGTCTTTATAGGTGAAAAAAGCTGTGCATGTGCCGCCAAGTCTGCAGTCAATTTTACTGCTGGCAGCCATTTTCAGTTTTGCGGACACGTGCAGATATGTGTACACAGACACGGACATATGTCCATGGACACTATTGAGATTGCGAGGGGTTCTGGGTGAGTCACGTTGTTTGATGGTTTATTGTGCGTATTTATGATAGGGTTCAATTCTATTTTTGTGGACGTTGCCAGTGGACACATCTTTGGGGCCATGGCCAGAGGCCACGCCTCCCAAGAATCTGGACACTGGCCATGGCTATATTATTATATGTATAGTAATTATAGGCCTCATAATGAGTTTGAAGGTAGCCATGCCCTTAATAAGGGTATGGCTACCCCCAAAACCGGGTCCCGCAAAAGGGGACTTACCAGGCCATTTTGACCTTGGAGGGCCCAGTAAATCTCTTTCGCAGGACCCAGACCCGGTACGTCCCCATTCCCATTGAGCCCCTATAGGGCTCAATGGGAATGGGGAGGAGGCAAACAATGGGCCCGTAAATGACGGGCCCGTTGTCAGCATCCTGGTCTGCTAACGGGTCCCACTAAGAACGCTTGGTCTGACCAGTCATCCTTAGCGGGACTCGCTAGCAGTCCTCGTAATGAGGCGGTAGAGTGATAACGGTGCCGGCAGCTCTGGGTCATAATGAGGCCCTATAAGTAGTCTAGGGGGATAATTGATCTGAATAGTGGCCACGGGCAGAGTAATAAGTGTATAGTAATTACAGATATGCTATGGGGGTATACAATATTTATAATATGCTGGAATGATTTAAGTGTATTATGTATTTATAATCCTATCGCAATTGAGGATACACTTCATAGAATCTGTGGTTGTTTCTTTGTAAAGAAAATAAATATATAATACTGGTGTGGATACTTAGCTGCATACGGTAAGAAGGCTTTGGTTGTTTTTCTGAACAAAAAAATAGTATAATTTGTTAAACAAGATACTTTAAAACCTTTCATTGCATACAATTGTACATATAGATTAACTTTTTTGACCCACATAAAAAATACATTGTATGTACTCTGGTTGGTACAACATTTGTACGTGGTAAACTGTTGTTGTATAAACATATCGTAATCATTGTTTCATTGGGAAAATCCATGGTGGATCCAAAAAAAAAACTACTGTATTTACATACAGTTTTTGGCATTTACATGGTTTTAAAGTTACATTATTCATGTGTGTGGTAGTATGGACATATTATGTAAGTGTGAGTGTCGTAGGACATTTTAATTGTATTGTAATGAAGGGTATTGTTGAAGTAGTTAGATATCTGTAGGCGCATTCTAACTCTATTTGATTTTAAAAGTACTATCATAGTACTATGGATGTATTTTGTAATCTTTTCTCCAATTTGAGCCCTGTTGCAGTGCGCCAACTGTAAATGTTTGCGTTTGTCTTTGACACATGATCACTTTTGATTTGTTCCTTTAATTTTTTCCAACACTTCAATTATTTTTCCTTTCCAAATGCATCTTCTACAAGTCAATTATGTCTTCATGATTGCCTATACATTCATATGATTACATTATTGTATGTGTCTAATACAAATTAGTTATTTCTTCATTGATTGTTTTCACATTCAATAGTTCTCCATATGCTTAAATTGTAAATATTCTCTAGTTAATCTCTTCTCTCAACACGTGTTTCCCCATGGACTAGTTTCTATGGTTCTTCAGGAGAGAATCAAGCTGAGGAATTTTTCTTTTTTCAAAATTACCAATGTGTGCTTGGCCTACTTGTATAGGTCATTCTTGCATATTCTTAGGTTCATTAGTAAGTCATCTGTTGAATTGTAGTACTTACCCTGGGATGTCACTTTTGTTCCCCTCTTCTTGCTTGCTTTAATTCCTATTTGTTTCTTTGTACTTGTGGTGATTCCAATGCCTTGGAATAAATGGATAGAGCATGTACATTCCATTTTTCCTTTTGCACCACTTTAATCAATGTCTCTAATGTCTTTGGGTCATTATATTGTTCTTGAGTTGGATGCTATAGCTTTTAAAAAAAGATTTTTAGGCTAATATAATGTGCTGTACTAGGTTTCTAACATTCAATTGGCTTCAGTTCAACTACTTAGATCTTACCATGACTCTTTAAGTTGAGTGTGCTCTAATAGTCAAACACCCAAATGCAATTCAGATGGAGGCCTCAAAGCTTACAGTGTCTGCAGAATCCAGAACACAAAATCTAATTCTTAAAGGAATTCCCTTCTCCTTACCTGTGTGAGCGTACCCTTGGATTCGATTGTCCAAGCAGCGTCGCTTCTGCGTTGTTTTCTGCTTGCTTAGTGCTTCCTTAAATATGTTTTGTGAGTGACGTGATCGCACTTCTATACACAATGAAATCATCACGCATTTACGTATCACAGACATTTTAAATGCCGCTTTATTTGTTTTGCTCTCGTTCAAGTCATTTTTATCATAATTTGACTTTATTCTTGTTTATGGATAAATACGTTTTAGTGTTTGTACGCTGAAATCTCCAATTTATTAACATTCTATACTTATCCTCTGTATTCTGATTTAATTTAAAAGAATGTATCATTCTTTTGCATTTTAATTCTTTTTGAAAATTGCCTCCCCTGTTCTAACACCAATTATTATTGCACAAGGGAATAAAGATTTGTTTACCAAACGGGAAAACCAGAATATTTATAAATTGCATCACTTCTGTGTTTTTCATTTATAGCAAACAGCCTAGAATTCAGATATGAGAGATTATTTGCACCTCTTGCCTTTCCCCTCTCCATCTGTCAGCCCAAATATATGTTCAAGTGTTGCCTTTGAAGCCAATAGGCCATCTCATGGTCCGAATTCAGTCCTGTTGAGCAGGTGTCCATAAGACAGATCTATTCTGATTCTTTTCTTCTCAATAACAGTTCTCTATCTAAACCTCTTTCAGTTTCAACTCTTTCCAGCCCTAAAAATGTGATCTTGTTCGTATCTGTATCTTTGTGTTTGGAGCTGAAATGGGCGGAGAGTGGGTATCGCAGGTTTCTATTTTTTATTGCTCTCATGTGTTCAAGTAGTCTCATTTTCAGAGTCCTAATTGTGCTCCCCATGTACATTTTTTGGCATGCACATATGATGCCATAAATCACAAATTTGCTGTTGCAAATAATGAATTGTTTAATGGTTTTACTTTTACCATTTGGTAGGAGCTGATTCTTTACTCCATTTAGGATCTGAAGACAGATTTTGAAGTTTCCACATTTTAGCATCCCTATAGGTGATGGTGTATTTAAATAGCTGCTCAAATTACTGGATGACATCTTCCTAAGGTTGCTGGGACTGATCTTTTGTCTTATGGTGGGTGCTTTTTGAAAAATCATTGTTGAATTTCTTTTAGATATTTAAGGGCTTGTTGTCATGGCCACAGGCCCCAGAACACGCAAACCACACCATCTAGTGATGGGGCAATGGGTCACTTGACTCAATTATGTCCCTTTTGTGACTCATAAAACCAGGGGCCCTGGCTGGACTCAGTCCTGGCGCCTTTGGCGCCAGGCTCATATAAAGATGTGAGCAGGAACACTTTATTTCAGTGCAGGAGTGTTTTATTTTACAAGAACTTTCCAGGAGCTGAAAGCCTTTATTCCAGAGAAGATCCTCATGTGCTGACTCATCGGGTGTGGCTCCCTTAGCCTGGTCTTCATGTGCTGACTCATCGGGTGTGGCAGGCAGGCCGAACCTGGTGGGCGTGGCTTCAGAAGCTCATCTATATAAGCTGCTCCATCCTTAAGACCAGTGCTTTGCGTTACTGTGCACTCACGTGCAACGTTACACTCACCGCCGCTTGGACCAGTTTACTTACCTTTGAAACCAGGCGTTCTCCTGCATACTCACGTCCAGGAAACCGGTGCTTTATCGCTTCATCTGCAGACTCATCTCCTGTCATCCAGTGATCTTGATCCCGATGCTGCAGCACTGCATCCACATCCACAAACTCGGACCCTGTGAAGAAAAAGAAAGACAAGGTTAGAACATCCGTCCTATGGCCGCGCCGCATTTGATCCCTGCGTGCCTCCTAGTTAACAATTTACCAGCTATTGTACCATTGCAGCTTCGTTTCTCATTCCCTCCAGCTGCCGCCTCGAGCTCCGCAGCTTCTGCCAGGCCAGCAACATCACCTGCAAGGGAAGAAAGCAAAAGAGCAAACATCAAACTGTGGAACAGAGAGCAATACAAGACAACAAAATGTACAATACAACAAAAACAGATGAGGAAAGACAAAGGCAAACAGGAACACTTACCTGAAGTATAGTGGCTTAGTCACAGCAGGACTGGACTACCACGTGCAAGGGACCAGTGAAGGAACTCAGTCCTGATCATACAAGCACCCCTGCCAGAAGCAGCAGGACGGAGTGCTTGCCAAAACTAATCAACTGGAGCAGTCCCAAGCAGCATCACCTATTACCACCAGTCACCACATAAGCACAGAGGGCGAAGTCGGACCGGGTGCCCTCACCCCCAAGAGGACTGCAACCGTGCCCCATTGCCACCGCAGAGACCAGGTGAGCATAACAGAACGCAAAGCACCTTCGAATCTCTGCCCGGGCGTTATCGAAACTTCTGAAACGGACCAGATGGCCCGATTACTGACAGAGTTACAGGCTGAAGTTCATGCCTCAAGACAGGAAACCAATGCCCTAAGGAGGGATCTAATTGTGAACCAGGAGCAGACAGATGAACTAGCAAGGCAAATGCTTCAGGCACAGGCAGGCCAGTTTCCACTCCCAGGGTATGCCCGTCCTGCCGTGCCTCCACAGTCAACGCCAGTACAGGTAATTCTTCCAGGGGAGTTCCCCTGGCCCGACCAGAATGCTTCACAGGCAATCTGAATAAGTACAACATCTTTATAAATCAATGTCGCCTACATTTCTTCTGCAGACCTGGGGCATTCCCCAATGATCAAGCGAGAGTGGCATTTGTACTCTCATATTTGGGATTTAGTACAGCAACTGGTCAATACCCTTGGTAAACCAGGATGATCCTTTGCTTCGAAACTTCGGAGGTTTCCAGCATGAAATGGCGAAACTATTTGCACGGCATACTCAAGGGCGGGCTCTGGACAATGAACTGTTATCACTACTGTAGGGTAATCAAGACTTACTAATGTATATCACTTCCTTCAATCGTCTAATAGCACAAACTAACTGGCCAGAGGAGAAAAGAACTACGCTCTTTTACTGAGGCTTGCAAGGGGAAATTAAGGAAGTATTAGCCCAAGTAGTAAATCGCCCAGAAAGATGTGCTGAATACATCGACCTGACAGTGCAGCTTGATCACAGATTGCAGGATCGGAAGATGGATCGGGACAAGGCCGAGGGGCGGTCGGTCTACGTTCGGCCCCTGTGAGAATCAAACCAAATCACATGATCAGTCTGAGCCACTGCAAATCCGTGGCTTGCGGAGCCTACTCACCAAGGCAGAAAGGGAGAAAAGGAGACAGCAGCAGCTTTGTTTGTACTGTGATAAGGCAGGTCACTATCTCCGAGAATGCCCGGTGAAACTACCCAGGAAAGTAATTGGAGCAACTGACAAGGATGAAGAAGAAGAACAGGACTCGGGAAACTCCAATGCCTGGCAAGCGTAGGGGTCCACTTATCAAACGGTGATAAGGAACCTATACAGACCTCACATCTAGTCATCCCTGTGCTCCTGGTAAACCACAAGCAACCATCGAAAATACATGTCTTGGAGGCATACATTGACAGCAGGGCTGTGGGAAATTACATGGACCAAGATCTGGCTACCCTGAGAGGCCTTCCTCTCCAACAGAAGCAGGATTCGGAAAACGTCACAGCAGTTGATGGCTCTCAGCCATCATCCGGCCCAGTGACGCATTACACCAAGAAGGTCACGCTTCTGTGTTAGGACGGTCACCAAGAGGACATCACCTTCAATGTAATCAGCGCTGTAATCAGCGCTCCTTAGTTCCATTTGACATTGGGAATGACCTGGCTGGAGATCCACAATCCCAGGATTGACTGACGTAAACAAGTTCTGACCTTTCCTCAAGACTGTGCCGACACTTGTTATAGCAAGAGATTCTCATGAAAAGATCTTACCAACCCACGTTTGTCAAAAAAAAAGAAACCATACTGGGCCTCACCAGTTCACTACCATCTGAATATCTGAATACCTGGATTACCAAGGCGTCTTTCAAAAAGAGCAAGCAAACACCAAACCTCCACACAGACCGTATGACTGCCAAATTGATCTAGTTCCTTGAGCTCAAGTTCTCTGCAGCCAGATTTACGCCCTAACAGAACAGGAAAACCAGCATCTAAAAACCTACCTCGATCAGTATCTGGCAAATGGCTTCATTCATCCGTCAAAGTCCCCTGCATCCTCGTCCCTCTTTTTTGTGCCTAAAAAGGAGGGAGATATGAGAACTTGCATTGACTACAGAGCACTTAAATAGATCACAGTAAAAAAATGGTACCCATTACCGCTTATCCCCGAGCTCTTGGATCAAGTCAAAAATGCTCAGATATATACAAAACTAGACTTAGAAGGGGACTACCATCTAGTTAGAGTCAAAAAAGGAGACAAGTGGAAGACAGTCTTTCCCACGAAATTTGACCTTTGTCCAATTTTTCATGAATGACATGCTCTGCGAACTGTTGGATGCCTGCACTCTTGTCTATATTGATGACATTCTTATCTATTCGACCACCAAGTAGGACCACGTTAACCATGTCCGGGCAGTTTTGGAGAAACTGCGGCAACACCAGCTATATGCCAAATTGGAAAAATGCTTCTTTCATGTAACAGAGGTAGAATTCCTCGACTTTATTCTCACACCAAGTATCACAGGTTTCCCCTTTCTCACCTGTTTTCGTTGCCTGATGACTTCTTTAGGCAGAGTCTTCTTTCGTATGGTTCGGGTCTTATACAAGCCCGCTCGGCCATCCTCGGCTTCCAGATTGCGTTCAGCTTCGATGTCCAGGATCAAAGGGAACTCCAGGAATTCAGAAAAGAGGAAGAGGTGCACACGGTAGCGGTGCAGGGATTCTGGGAAAGGCTGGACAAGAAGGAGGGAAGGTAATTGGAAGAAGGGGATCCGGGAACCAGGAAACAGCAGAATAGTACATGGGAGAGTACAGAGCACACGTCTGGTCACAGCTAGCAGCAGCGTTGAGACACGCGGGGCCGCAGGGGTGTGGTTTCTTCATAGAGCACGCTGCGTAGAACGTGAAAACTGGTGAGCAGCGTTCTTAGCTTCCTGCCATGTTGGTAGTACTATGGAGTGTAAACCCCTACGTGTTAGGGACCAGGAGGCCCAGAAGGGCGAGTTCGATGGTTCATGACACCAAGGGGCGTAAGCATGGATATGCGCAAGGCAGATGCTATCCTTAACTGGACCTCACCGACATCCATAAAGGGAGTACAGAGTGTACTCGGGTTCGCCAACTTTTATCGCTGGTTCAGTCAGGGTTCTCCCAGATCGTCCACCCAATCACCTCTTTACTACAGAAAAATAAACAATTTAATTGGTCCGTAGAGGCAGAGAAAGCTTTCCAGGAGCTAAGCACAGCACCAATTCTACGGCATCCTCGACCAGAACTACCATACGTGGTCGAAACTGATGCTTCCAACATAGCAATGGGAGCTGTCCTGTCACAACGAGCCCTGAAACAGGTAAGTTGCATCCCGTGGCATTCTGGCCTCGAAAGTTTTCAGCCCCTGAATTGAATTATGCAATCACTGATAAAGAACTTCTAGCAATTAAGGCAGCGTACAAAGCCTGGAGACATTGGGCCTCATTACGAGGTGGGCGGTAAGGGATTACCGGCACCGGTAAGGGCACCAGTGCCGGTAATCCCTTACCGCCCTACTATGAGTTCCCTTTGCGGGTCCTTCCTTAACGCCTGGTTTTTTCAGGCGTTACGGACGGGACCCCGCAAAAAGACTAGAGCTAATAACGGTACTGCAATTTGCAGTACCATTATTAGTGCCTTCCCTATTCCCATTGAGCCCTATGAGGGCTCAAATGGGAATGGGGAATGGGCCTGGTGAATGGATAATTACCGGTCCCACCAACCTTGGGATAGACCGGTAATTGCTCCATTCACCAGGGTGGAGTCGGAACGAGTTTCGAGGCAGCCATGGCACTAATAGCTAATAGCGCCATGGCTGCCTCCAACCTCGTAATGAGGCCCATTATCTTCTTGGAGCTAGACATACAGTAACCATCATCACGGATCATCGCAATCTACAATATCTGAAGACCGCTAAAACGCAATCATCACACCAACTCTGCTGGGCTCTCTTCTTTGCAGAATACGACTTCATCATCACCTATACACCCGGAGTACGCAATGGAAAAGTGGATGCCCTGTCTCACATGAGTGAGGGAGAAGAGGCATTCGCTAGACCAGACCCCGTGGCCATCATCCCTGAAGGACGAATCCAAGGCATGATTTCCGTAACCACCACTCTAGACAACTTAAAATCTGAACTGCAACACTTGATGAGTCCACCAGCACAACAGGACTGGCTAGGGAAGGAAGACCGGTATATGATCGTGGACAACCTACCATACTACCAAGGACAATTGTACGTCCTGGATAAGAAATTACAGAATCAAATCATCTCAAACTATCACGATTCATTAGTAGGAGGGCATCCGGGAATAGCCAAAACCCAAGCAAAAATAAAGAAAATTACTGGTGGCCAACTTGGCGAAAGGACCTAGTCCAGTTCATTGCTACCTGTGGCACCTGTGCACAACACAAGTCCCGCAGGTCTGCTACGTCCTTTGGAAGCATCCCCAGCACATTGGCATGCACTATCAATGGATTTTATTACAGATCTTCCCTCCTGTAACGGATACAATACCATCTTAGACGTCATAGATCTGTTTTCCAAAATGGCCCACTTTATTCCTCTGAAAGGTCTCCCAACTGCTTCTTCTTTGGCTACCGTGTTTTTGGAACAGATAGTCCAGCTACACGGGTTCCCATCAATATTGATATCAGACCGAGGAACTCAGTTTGTCTCTGCATTCTGGAAAAGGTGTTGTAAGAATGTTCAAATCGACCTCCGGTTATCTACGAGCCATCACCCCCAAACCGACGGCCAGACTGAACGGACTAACCAGGCCCTCGAGCAATACATAAGGTGTATGCTGCAACAAACCGAGGATACCTGGAAGGACATACTTTGATTAGCAGAATACGCATATAACAACTC
Organism: Ambystoma mexicanum; assembly: GCF_040938575.1. NCBI lineage: Eukaryota > Metazoa > Chordata > Amphibia > Caudata > Ambystomatidae > Ambystoma > Ambystoma mexicanum. The sequence goes on along the minus strand of NC_090935.1, from coordinate 834,464,178 downwards.
CATTCACACCAGTACGGGAAAAAACCCATTCTACATAGTGTACAGTCGACATCCACAGACATCCGTTTTCCACCCACTCGAATCATTAGAAATGCACGCTGTAACGACCTTACACAAAAACATCACCCAGGATTTTAAGGAAGCAGCAGCGCATCTTGCCAGAGCCAAAGAGAAACAGAAGCAGTTTGCAGATCAACAATGAAGGGAAGGTCCCAACTACCAAGTCGGAGACAAGGTTTTGTTAGTATCGAAAAACATCCCCCACAAAGGACCACGGGCGTTCCGTCACATATATCTGGGACCCTACACTATCAAGGCTGTGATCAACCCTGCGGCCATGAAATTAGAATTACCGGCCCACATGCGGATCCAACTGGTGTTTCGTGTCTCCCTCCTAAAATCGTTGAGACCAGGTACGAGGATCGATACTCCACCGGATCCCAAAATTGTTGAAGGAGAACCAGAATACGCAGTTAAAAGGATCCTAGACTCTAAGATGGTCCGGTCCAAGTTATACTACCTTATAGACTGGAAAGGCTATGGACCCCAGGATGGGACCTGGGAACCCAATGAGCAAGTCCACGCTTCACGATTAATCAGGCAATTCCACCACAATAACCCCACTAAACCATGGCCAGGGAGGAAACCACCCATGAGAGGGGCTTTGAGGGGGGGTGCTGTCATGGCCAAAGGTCCCAGAACACAAAAACCACACCATCTAGTGATGGGGAAATGGGTCACTTGACTCACTTATGTCCCTTTGGGACTCATAAACACAGGAGCACTGGCTGCACTCCGTCCGGGTGCCTTTAGCACCAGGCTCACTTAGAGATCTGAGCAGGAATACTTTATTTCAGTGCAGGATTGTGTTTATTTTACAAGACATTTCTAGGAGGAGCTGAAAGCATTTATTCCAGAGAACATCCTCATGTTTTGACTCATCGGGTGTGGCTCCCTAGGCCTGGTCTTCATGTGCTGACTCATCGGGTGTGGCAGGGTGTGGCAGGCAGCCTGAAGCTGGTAGGCGTTACTGTGTACTCGTGTGCAACGTGACGCTCACCGCCGCTTGGACCAGTTTACTAACATTTGAAACCAGGTGTTCTCCTGCATACTCACCTCCAGGAAACCGGTGCTTCATCGCTTCATCTGAAGACTCATCTCCTGACATCCAGTGATCTTGATCCCGACGCCGCAGCAGTGCACTCTGCATACACAAGCTCAGACCCTGTGAAGAAGAAGAAAGACAAGGTTAGAACATTTATCCTAGGGGCGTGCCACATTTGAACCTTGCGGGCCCCCTAGTTAACAATTTACCAGCTACTGTACCACTGCAGCTTTGTTCCTCATTCCCTCCGTCTGCCGCCTCAAGCACCACAGCTTCTGACGGGCCGGCAATATCACCTGCAAGGGAAGAAAGCAAAAGAGCAAACATCAAACTGTGGAACGGACAGCAATACAGGACAACAAACTTTACAACACAACAAAAACAGATGAGGAAAGACAAAGTCAAACAGGAACACTTAACTGAAGTATAGAGGCTTAGTCACAGCAGGACTGGACTACCACGTGCACAGGGACCAGTGAAGCAACTCAGTCAAGATCATACAAGCACCCTGCCATGAGCAACAGGATGGAGTGCTCGTCAAAACTAATCAACAGGAGCCGTCCCGATCAGCATCACCTATTACCACCAGTCACCAAATAAGCACAGAGGGCGAAGTCAGACCCGAGTGACCTCACCCCCGGGAGGGCTGCAATCGCGCCCCAACGCCTCTTCGGAGACCAGGTGAGCATAACACTTGTCTAACTTTGTGTAAGTGGACTAGGTCTTGCCAATTTCTTTTGTCTTTTGTTGGCACACCATAAACTAGTACAATCAAAGATTGATCTATTGGTCATTGTACTCCTAGAGTTTCTACATTTTCATTCAGATCTAATGGCAAATATACTACTTTGCCGTTGATGCCCTTTATAACTTGGATGGAGTTAATTTGGCTGATTTTGGTTGAAGGCGTATTATAGCTTGAAATGTGTGCACTGTTTGATTATACTTGCATCATACAAGTTAAATTGTTGGAGAACTTTCGAAAGTGGGAATATTATTGTTATTAGTCATAGCACGTGATGACATTTGCTTATTGTCAAGCTTTGTGTTGCAGTACATGAAAACTGTTGAGTGGTCAGTTATTTTGAATTTAGTTTCTGCTGTTAGAAATAAAGCTAATGGTCACCATTGAGATTCTTCATTGTCTTCTATTTTGTAGGCTATGTCTACTATTTTTGTTCTCTTTTTACAAAATGTTCTGTGACAACAGACACATATTTGTAATGGAATTTCAGCAGATATGTTTTGAAACGTAGCTATTTCTTTTTTGTATGTCTTTAGTAGGATGTTGATGTTCATGAGGTTTTCTGTCATGTTTCTGAAGGTACATAATTTTCTAAGTCACCTTCAGTTCCAAAGTATTTACGTTGGATATGGTCTATTTTTTTGAAGCAGTTCTTTGGCTGTTCTATCTAGGAGAATGTTATTTAAATGCAGTTCTGGAGCAGGATCTTTTGCATAGAATAGTTGATGCACAAGATTCCATATTGCAGAATGGTGTGTTGCTAACATTTTGATGTGGGTAAGATGCTTTTGCAGGCAGTTCCAAAAATGCAGGTTAATGAATGTGCTGGCAGACCTGCGTGGCTGCACACTGGACAGGGGTCCATGGTTTGTAAAGTTTTAATTCTACTTTTGTCTTTTAGTTTCACATAGTGATTGAGAAATTGTCGTAAAGATTTAAAAGGATTGTTGGCACATTACACGTTGAGCTACATGTCCATTTGTACACTGGACAGTTTGTTTGTGTGAAAGGAACATTTGGTTCAAAGTTTGTTGGGGACTTTTTTTCTATAAGTGTTTCTTTTGCCATAATGGTGTCTTCCACCATTTCATACCCTCAACCATTATTTTCGATGGCCATTGTTTTTTGTTGATCTTGTTTATAAGCTTCTTCATTGAAATATGGTTCTGTGCTGCTTGTGTGAATGCATTCAGCATCAGAGACGTTTGAAAAAGTTTGCATATTGACAGTGTACATGTTTTTGTAATGTATTGATTCATTTAGTTAGTGGTTTAATTCAGTTTATAATCAATTTAAAAATGTTCTCTTTAGTAGAAAAGAGCTGCCAATTAGAGCTTGCAGGATTAGTCTCCTGCAGTAGTTTATAAGGGTATATTGTGACTTTTCAGCTGTTGTTATAAGATTGTGAAGAACTCTAAATTGGTTACTAGCTCTTTTGCGTTAATGTTTTCTATACATTGTTTTAGAGGCAGAAGACTAAATGCTGTAGTTTTATTCTTATCTGCTCTTTTGTGTCTTTATTTTCTACAGAGTTGCTTTTTAGTAGGCATTTTGTTGTGTCTGTTGGGAAAAGAAAAAGTTTGGGTTGGAAAGTTGTGCAATGTATCTGCATGTATGTTTCATGGGTTTGGGGTTGTGACTGTAGAGATTAATAGAGTGCTGTTTGATTGGGAGGTGGTCTATTAGGTGTGGGTGGGTAGGTTGTGAGAGCAAGAGTGGGCAGAGGTGTGATGGTGTTGGGTTAGTGAGTAAGGGAGTGGTGGTGTGTTGGAATCTGTAGGGACATTGTGCTGTTTTGAGGAACAGAGTGGGTGTTGCAATGAGGGTGTTTAGATGATAATAGGAGGAGTGTGAATGGGGGAATGTAATGGCTTATAGTGAAAGAAATGTTGGTTTGAACAGAGTAGTCTGGGGTAATATGTTGTGGAACTGTGCTGCTATAATTACATACACATACATGGTACATTCAAGTACTTACTTTGTTGGATGTGAAGGGTATTCTATTTTCTGTTCTTGTCTTCGATAATGTGCTTCTTTCCTGTAATTGTAAAAACAAATTAGTGTGGAGATGTGGGAACCGTGAAGTACTTTTAGTAAGCAAGGTTGGTATTTATGAATTAAGGAAGGAGGAGTGGTTGGGAAAACATTTAATAGCATTGGTGAACTGTTAAACATGCTTGCTTTTATGAGCATTTTCATGAATGTTAAGAAATGCACATGTGCATTTATATAAACTCTGCAATGTTTTGTAAAAGAGAAGAAACATTAATGGAAAAGCTTTGTACTACACTTTTAAATGGCAGTTGGTGTGTGAAAGTTTACTATGTTGGGAGTATGTGCATACTTGCCAACATGATGCATTCTAGTCTGTAGGTGTTCATGTAGTCCTAGATTTTTCATTTGTGTTTTGGGACTTGTAGTTCCAATGTTCCCATTATAAAAATTGGAGTACAAGTCCCAGATTGTAGAGAAAAAATTGGACTGCATAAGCAGCTAAAGATTGGAATGGGTTATGTTAGGAAGTAACTGACACACACTGAGTACCAATAAAAATGGTGTACACATCAATTTGATCTGCTTGTACTCGCCTTTATGAAAAAGTGACACACTGCCGGTATAAATGCAGATATGCATTTTTTTACTTTCTTTAAAATGCTTCCAAAAATATTTTGAAAAGCACAGCATTTTATATGTTTATTTGAAATACATGGCACAGTTTCGAATCTTGAAGTTTATTCATGTTTTTTCTTGCAGTTTCAGTTTTATAATGGGAGTAGTGGAATTGGAAGTGACATAATGCAAAGGAAAAAATAAAGACTTAATAAGCACCTATAGACTGGAATGGTTGATGTTGGGTGTATGCATGTGCTGCCAACATATTAATCCGGCAGACACTATGTGGCACTTAAAAATGGTCTACAGATCTATTTTCATGGATTTTCCTTTTGTTTATGAAAAAGTGACACAATGCTGCTGTACATGCACATATGCATTTTGTAACTTTCATCACAAGGCTTGTGAAAATAAACATTTTGATACACAGAAAATTATAACCCTTTGCCGCTTAATGTGAGCAGGTGGCAAATGCTGCAATGCATGACATTTAGTAGATTGGTTAAAAAGAAAAGAGAATATGTCTATTGAGAAGCTTATTACAGGGTAAGTAGCAGAAACCCTATATATATATATATATATATATATATATATATATATATATATATATATATATATAAATTAACCGCACTCTCCGCGGCTGATTGAAAGTCCATGGTAATTGAAACACAGCTCGCAGCAAAATGAAGGTCTATAAATTGTTTAATGTGTCATATAAACAAAAAAGCATCAATAAAAAAAATGGGTTGAAAAGCAGTAGAAAAAACAGAGGCAGGACACACGTGAGCGCGACCCACACACAATGCGTTTCACACTCAACTGAGTGCTTGATCACGTGAAGAAACAAGGGACCTGAGTACATTAGTAGTTAGGAAGAAGCAGTCCTTTTTCTATTTCAATAGAACTGAATGGGTGTTTGGGAGGATGGAATGGGTGGCGGCCATCATGGAGTGAACAGGCAAAAATAGGGAACATATAGGACAAAGTGTCCATAGCATAATGACCCAAGCAGCCATTCCATAGCACCCAGACCCAAAGAGTCATAATACACCAATGTAATTTGCAATATAAAACAAAGTTTGCAGATCATAAAATGTACACAGTTGAATGAATAAAATTCACCCCCGCAGTAGAAAAAACACATAAAGATATTCTACAAGGATGGACCAGGCCATAGCGTAGTACGATAGTATAAGAAAAACATATCACGAATATGTAAATCAAGACTGGACATGATCAAGGCTATCTAATACCAACAGAACAATGTAAAGTGCAAGTGCAGAGAATATAGCAGCAAAATAATGTGCAAAAATGCACAACCAAAATGACAAGATCCACATAGGCAAAGATGCAGAATAAAACAATCTGGTAAGTAGAATAAAGTACAAGTGCGGACAATAGTAGCAGCATAATGAAACACTAATGTGCAAAAACAAGGTAGCAATATATAGATATAAAAAATGGCATGATACAACACTCTGGCCGCAATAAAAGGTTAAGTAAAGTGCAGGTGCATAGCAGCATAGTAGTGTGCAAATGTACCAGGCCAGAGTGTAAAATCTATGAAGGCAAAATTGCAGAGTATCACCATTATAAAAACAATATATAGCAGCCTTAAAATGTGCAAACTTGCAAAACCAGAATAGTAGCATTGACATAGATAAAATCACATGGTCCATGGCTTGCCAGCACAAAAAAGAAGAGGGAGAAGTTATGAAAAAAGCAGGTCGTAATTCTAACATAGAAAAAAAATATTTTTCAGATGAGGAATATGCAGGGGAAAATAAAAAATATTATGAGTACAGGTGTACAAATCAGAGTGGGGAGCAACTGTGTGACAGCATAGAAACAAAGGTGGAATGGAAGGAATATAGAAAAGCAGGAAGGACTGCACAAAATGCAATCAAAAGATATCATGAAGAGCTCAGGTCCAATCGAGACGTGCTACAGCAGCTAGAAAATTAGACAAAAGAAAGTCTGAAGCAAAAGGACAAAAACACCAAAATAAGGTATAAAATAATCCAAAGCAGGCCAAGGATACAGCAAATGGAGAAAAATTCCAACGGAAAACATTTAAAACAATACAGGGGAATCAAGATGTGGCTAAGCAAGAGAGAGCATAACAGGAATAGGGCAAATGAGCCAGTCTTAAGTGCCCAGAAACGTATAGAGCTCCTCATCGAGATTTTGTCCATTAGGAAACTTGGTATGAAAGTCCAAAATAAATTGAGTTTCCAATTGTCTTAACTTTAAAACACGGTCTCCGCCCCTAGGATGAATAGGAATGTGTGCCACTGCAAAGAACGTAAGCAAATTGGAATCATTCTCATGTTCTTGTCGGAAGTGTTTGGCCATGGGGTACGCGGGATCCACATTTTTAATCGCCCTGAGATGCTGTAGGATCCTTAATTTGAGCTTGCATGTAGTGCTCCCAACATACCACTTCATGCAGGGACATGAGAGAACATAAACAACAAAAGCAGTGTCACAATTAATAGAAAAATTAATGATTTGATTGCATTTAGTGACAGGATGTAAAAAAGATTTGCAGGGAGTGGCATGGGTACATGCTTTACATTTGGTACATTTAGTGAAGCCAATGGGGGAGACCGCCAACCAATTGGAAAAGGAAGGACTTTTATCAATGGGTGACAAAAAGCTGGAAACAAGCTTATCTCTGAGTGAAGGGACTCTTTTGTAGGTAATGGTAGGACGTTTAGACAATAAGAGGCATAGATCTTTGTCTAAAATCAGGACACACCAATGCCGTTTGATGATCCTGCGGACATTATTATAAGCGTTATCAAAGGAGACAATAAGTCTGGGTTCATCATTAATTATAGTCTTATCAGATTTCGTACCATACAATAATCTGTCCCTGCAGAGTCTACGGGCTTTGGTGTAGGCCATTTCGATGGTTCTTTTAGTGTAGCCTTGTTGCAAAAAGTCGAAAGCTGCCAGGGCGCAATCGTGGTAAACGATGCCAGGTCAGTGCAGTTCCTGCGATAACGGATAAATTCACCGTAAGGAATACTTTTTTTTACATGATACAGGATGGCAACTGGTGGCATGCAAAGGTAAACCAGTATTAGAAGGTTTTTTGTGCAAGGTTGTGTGAAAGCCAGATCTGTCTAGAATAACCACTAAATCAAGATAGATAATCTCGGTGGTGCTGTGGCATTCTGTGAATCGTAGATTGGATACATTGGTATTGATAGTTTTCACAAGCTGCTGCCAATCAATTTCAGTGCCCTTCCAAATTACAAATACATCGTCGATGTAACGCCACCAGGCGACAATGTGGGTGGGAAAATCGGACACAAGAAGGTCATTTAAGAAGGTAGCCTCCCACCACCCCATCATCAGATTTGTGTATGATGGGCAAAAGTACTGCCCATGGCAGTTCCCCTGACTTGTCGATAGAAGGCACCATCAAACAAAAAGATATTGGTAAGGCAGAAGAACAACATCTCCAAGATCATGGAACTATGACCGTGGTAGTTTAGTGAACGTGTCTCCAGGAAATATTTGCAAGCTCCCATACCCACTTGATGGTCAATGGATGTGTATAGAGATACAACATCAAGGGTGGCCAGAAGGAGGCCTTCTTACCAGGGAGTCTCGGTGACATGTTGCAAGAAATACTTCATGTCCCGCAAGTAGGACGGCAAAACTGAAACAAAGGGAAACAAGGTCTCATCGATGAATTGGGCCAAATGCTCAAGGAGGGATCCACATAATGTGACAATGGGTCTCCCAGGTGGATGGGTGAGAGATTTGTGTGTTTTAGGTAAAAAATAGATGGTGGGGACAGTATGCCAAGAGGGAACGAGGAATTTAACTAAATCCTCTTCAATTAGGCCATTGTCAGCCGATTTAGTGCATAGAATGTTAAGTTCTGACTGGATATCCAAAAAAGGATTTTTAGATAGTTTGACCTAGCACAGTCTGTCCCTGAGTTGACGATTGGCCTCAGAGACATAATGGACTCTGTCTTGGATCACTATATTCGACCCCTTATCAGCCTGTTTGATGACAATATTGGGCAGATATATATATATTACATGGACGCGGTAGTTATGGTTAAGTTGGTGTTTCCATAGGAAGAGCATTTTTTGGGTTCCTTATAACTTTGCTCCCTCTGGACGAATCCTCACCAAACTTTGCAAAAAAAGTATATGGCCCAGTCTGAATTTTTACAAGTTTGGAGAGGTTTGGTCCGGGGGGGGCAAAGTAATAGGGGGGGTCCCAAAACTACAGCCCAAACTGCTGGACGGATTTACACCAAATTTGCGGCAGGAGCGGGGGCTTGTTCCCAAAAGCGTGCTTTTGAAAATTTGGTGTAAATCCGTCCAGTAGTTTTTTTTTAAAATGACCAAAATATAAGGCAAAAAAATTAGTGATATCTCCGTTCGCTCCGCGGCCGGACTTCCCTGTTCGCTCCGCAGACATCGCCCCGATTGGCCAAGCGGCTTGCGTGATGTCTGGGGACATGCGATGGGTTCGCTGATTAGACGGCGTGGTGCGTGAAGCGCGTCGGATTTTTTGTGGCGCCCGCCATCTTGCATTCGCCAACGACCGTGGACAGCGCGGTGAAACTTGGATTAAAAATTGTATTTAGTGGAGTGTGTTGGTGTGTAAGAGTGTTTGGGGAGGGTGGGAGAAAAAGTGACACAATCCTGCCTTTGGTACTAGAACAACTGGATTAGACTATGGACTTGTAGAGGGCTCTATAACCCAGAGATCAAGCATCTTGTTTACCTCTCCTTTGATGTGGGATCTCACATGTTCTGACATTCTGTAAGCTCTGCTTTTCACGGGTAGACAGCCACCAGTGAGAATATCATGCTGGCCCCAAGGGGTCAAGCCTGGTGATAGTGAAAACAGGGAGGCAAACTGATTTAAAAGAACTTTGTACTCCTCCTGTCGTTCAGAAGTCAGTTGAGAAGAGAGATTGATTGCTTCTATTTGCTTATCCAAAGGTTGGCATCTGAGGAGGTCAGGCAGAGGGTCACTCTCCTCCTCCTCTTGAACTGAAGCTAGAAGCAAAGCTCCCACTTCTGGTCTTGAGACATATGCCTTCAAACGGTTGGTGTGAAAGACTCTGGGAGCCCCCTTAGGTCTGCCTAAGTCCACCAAATAGTTCACCTCTCCAAGTTTGCCCACAACCTTGAAGGGTCCTATCCATTTGTCCTGCAAGGCCCTCTGCCTTGTTGGCATCATAACTAATAAAAGCTGGACTTGAGTAAACTCAACCATACTGGCCTTCTGTTCATGCCAATGTTTGACCAGAGCCTGACCTGCTTTTAGGTTATCACTAGCTTCGACCTATCACATAGTCAATCACTCTGACTGGCTTGGGGGAAGGAGCACTCTCGAACCCCTCCTTAAACAGGGCCAATGGACCTCTGACTGGATCTCCATAAAGAAGTTCAAAGAGACTGTATCCAACTCCCTCCTGAGGGACTTCTATATACGCAAGAGAAGACATGTCAGTAGACGGTCCCACTTTCTTTTAATGGGTTCCTCTAAAGCTCCTATCATGCTCCTATCATGCTCTTCATAGTACGATTAAACCGCTCTACCAGTCCATTTGTCTGTGGATGGTAGGCTGTAGAGAACTGACAACACAGTTTTTCCACATGGCTTGCATGTAGTGGGACATAAAACTGGATCCCCAGTCGGATATCACTTCCTTAGGAAACTCTACTCTGGTAAAAATACCAAGTAGAATCTTAGCCACAGCCTGAGCGGTAACAGTTCTTATAGGTATGGCTTCTGGGTATCTTGTAACATGGTCTACTACAACCAGGATAAACCTGTTTCCTGAAAATGTGGGAGGGTTAAGGGGACCAGGAATGTCGATGCCCACCCTCTCAAAAGGAACTCCCACTACTGGGAGAGGCACCAAGGGTGCCACATTCTTGGCTCCACTGTTGCCAGAGGTTCGGCAAGTGTGACAGCTGCTACAGACTGTGTCAACTTCTGAACCCATTTTAGGCCAGTAGAAGTATAAGGAGAGCCTATCCTTGGTCTTTTTGAAACTCAAATGACCAGCCAAAGGTATCTCATGGGCCAACTGTTGGAACTGGAGTCTGTTGGCAAGGGGCACTGCAATTCTTTTGCAGTCCCCAGTGATAGACTCTGTGAGTTCACTGTAGAAGAGGCCATCTTCCCAGCTTAACCTGTGCTTTCCAACGTATTGCCCATCAAGTTGGTTAGCAGCCTATTGTCGAAGACCTTTGAGAGTAGGACACTCTCTTTGTCCTCTGCTGAAGTCTGCCCTGTTGGGTCCAACTTCTGCCAGTAAAGACTGCAGCTCAGGATGGTCAACAGGGTCAAGATCTCCAACCAAACAGTGTCTTCTTACAGATCCGATTCTTCAGAAACTGGCTCAACCACACCAGGTTGTACCTCACACTCTGCCTCAGCAGGTGGAGGGATCACAGGGGTGATCTTGGACAATCTTGGGGATGTCCTTGTTGGTAGCACAGGGGTGCTGTCTGTCTTGTTCTTCGAGGTCTTGAGTTCCCCTTTGCCTCTTTCTTCCTAGAAATAGCAGTGAGCAACTCCTGTGGAGGGGGAGTGATAGATTCCTCTATCAACTTCTCTGGAGAGCCTGTCAAGGTCTTCTCCCTTGCAGACCCAGTGAGCTCCTGTCTCCTCTTACTGGGAGGCCTGGGGATGCTGGACACAACTCCAAGAGTTTTCAGATCATTACCCAACAGGGCTCTCCCAGGCACTTCACTCTGCAAACTAACAGGTATTTTGACAGCCATATCATTACACTAGATTATAGCTGGTAACTGGGGAAGCATTTCTAAAGGGCTTCCTGCTAACTTGATGAGGGGTTTGCATGCCTTGGCAACATTCTTCACCTTGAACAATGATTCATCCACTACAGTTATGCTGGCTCCAGTGTCTCTGATGGCAGGGGTCTCCTGGCCATTCACAGGAACACTATCTTCATAATACTCATTAGTATTATCTGGGATGGAATTATAGACATCTAAATTATGTTGTTCCCACAATCCCAGGGACACTAAAGAAACACTATCTGAGACTCTCATGGGTTCATCAGCCAGTAGGTGAAAGTTTCCACTTGCCATAGGTACTTCTTCCTCTGGGGAGAAGGCTAAGGACACTGTGTGGACCCCTGAAGGTGTACCCTTACATCTGGAATCCCCTTTCATATGGTCAGCTGACCCACAAACATAACATTTCCTAAATGTCTTGATGAATGGGGGTTTGTTCTGACCTCCAGCTGGTTTGAGTCCAGATGGTGCACTAGTCTGATTTGGTTTCCCTTGTGGTTTACCCTTATGTTGCTGTTTGTGGCCATCTTTTGGATGGGAGGTATTGGAATTCTCCTTGTCATCTTTCTTTGGCTGCTTTCCCTCATCCTACTTCTGAGTTGCCCCAGAATCCTTGTGAGTAGCCCTGTTGACAACTCACAAGTAAGCAGCCTTAGCTAACCTCTTAGGATCTATCTCCTTAGAATCAGCCAAGTGCTGTCTGAGCTCAGGAGAGCAGGCATCATAAATTGACTCCAACATAACAAGATTGCTCATAACTTCATAAGTGTTCACTCTGTAACCCTCAACCCAACCATCTATGTTTTTCAAACATTCACATACCCTGGTAGCCCAAGGGGTACCATCATGCTTTTTGAGGGTCCTAAACCTCTTAAGGTACTGGGAAGGGGTCTTCCCAAATCTAGCAATTAAAGCTAGCTTCACACACGCATAATCCATCATATCCACCTCCCCCAACTCCATCACAACATCGGATGCAACAGTGGGTAGCCTAGAGTAGAGCAGGGAAGCAATGTATTCCCTGTAAGACCTTGAATCCCATGGTTATATTCAAACATTGCCAACCAATCCAAAATATCAAGCTTAACCTCATACATACCCACAATTTCTTTAGGCATACAGGGTCTCTTAGGATTGGAAGACCTAGAAGACTCGGGGAGAAAAGCATTTTAAAGAGATAACCTTTGCATTTCTAGTTCATGATTCAACTCCATTTCTCCGAGTTTAAGTTCTTGATGTTTTTGTTCGGTTTGAGCATTTAAATGTTTGAATTCAAATTCAAGCCTCATCTTTTCCAGAGCAATGAATTCAGGACTGAGTGTAGGATCTGATGAGGTCCCAGTAGACAAAGGTTTAGGTTGCTGAGCAGACAAGGGAGCAGTGAGACCTATTTTTGGAGACACATCTGGCTTATCTAACTCATCCATAATAACTGATACATTATCATCTTCATCATTTTCCACATTTGCTGGAGAGTCAGTTATTTCAGACCCTCTCCCCAGACTTTTGTTCTTTAACAACTTTTCAATCAATTCAGACTTTTTGCCTTTGGCAGAGAGATTCCTTTCTCTACACAGATTTTTTAAATAATCCGCAGTGTAACTAAGGAGGGTCTCCTGACTGTAGCTTTTCATATCAGACATGATTAATACTGCTTTTTAGTGATGTTAGCCTTGTGGTTAGCTGATCCAAGGTAATAGCAGCACTCTAAGTGTAATTACTATACTTAATCCTCACAGCTGTACACCAGTGTTAGGCAGAATTATATGCAGTACCCTTTGGGAACACCACACACAATTAAGACTACAAGTGACAGTACAAATTCACCTTTGATACAAGCCCGAACTACAAAATAAAAGTGTTAGCGATGGCTGAGCAGCCAGACTTATCTCAAGAGCAAGTGAGCAGTATAAATATTTACACAAAGAACAGCAATTACTATGATTCAAACAAACACTGACTCAAGGTTTCTGAGTAAAAGAATATACATTTGTTTACACATCAGATGTATAACATTTCACTTAAGTAAAGCAGTTCAAAAAATCACCCTCTTAATACACCACACCCGTCCCAATAGTTTCCAGACAAGGTAAACTCACAAAATGAAGTGGGAGCAAAGTGGCACTCTGGTAATTAAAAAAGGAGGGAAAGACAAAGTTTGGCAAAATTTGAGCAGCACCAACAGGCAAGTAAGCAGGGCAATCTAGAAAGAGAAACTAGAGTGATGGAATCAAATCAAATAGGCTTAGGACCAAAGTCAATGGGACAAAAGTCTTTTGCTCAAGATCACACAGTTCAGGGTTGTTCACGGTTAAGTCTTTGCCAAGAGTTCCGGATGAAGTTTGTTGGCAGAAAAGTAAGTTTAAAGAGTAGAGAAGGACAAGCCCCCGGATTGGCGAAAGGTTTCACACACCTTCAGCGTGGCTTGACAAAACAAACAACCGGATTTGCACAGTACCTTTAAATGGAGAAGAAGCTGTAGCTGAGGTGGACGTTCCTGCAGGGTCACGGTTCCTGAAGCAATTGTTGGACTGACATGAAGTAGGAAGAATGGAGGGTCCTGCAGTGCCCATGGAAGAAACCAGCAGCAGAGCAAAGCAACAAATAAAAGGTGCACTCCTTAAAACCCAAGCAGGTTCCGACATTCCTGGCTATCCGGCCCACTGTAGCTCTGTACAGCGAATTCGACCACAGGAGGGAGTCTTGGCTTGCAGTTTGGGTGAACTCGTTGGTCCCACCAGCTCAGGGGAAGAAGATTCCAGGAGGATCTTCTCTGTTGTTGGATTTCGAGAATTCGGACCTGCAGCAGGGCTTCATCGGGCGGTTCAGTTGTGGTAGGGGTCCTCTTCCGTCAGCTCCTCATTGGTTCTTTCGTTCCAGTGGCGACTCTGCCTTTCCAGATCAAGAGACCTGCTTTTTATGCAGTTTTCCCCCCATTCACACAGCCTGGCTGTCAATCACACAGCAGGGTGGCTGACCTGGCCGGACAGTCACCTAGCCAATCAAACAGGAGTGCAACTTAGGTTACCAAGGGAACACATGGCAGGGGCCCTAAAACTCATCCCTCACATCCTGCCTACCCAGACTTTCAGGTGCCTAAGAAGGGCTTCCTTGTAGAAGCCTGCAAAGAGACTTTGAACAAAGGAGGAAAACCTGGTTTGGCGCGCAGAGATAAATACGAGAAATTCATTTTCATAAATAAATGGCGAATAAACCCAACCAGAACCGTATAACAACTTATATGGGTTGGGGGTTTAAGTTTGAGGCTACCAAGATAGCCTAAAACAATACCAAGGTAATTTAAGATAACCACTGTAGGAAAAATAGGGTAGTTACCACTGCCACCAGCCAAGTCTTGATGAAAAGGGAGCAAAACAATGCTCCAAAAGAAACAGACTAAAAGGGATATGTATTAACCCTTTCCAGTACTCCATGTAAAATGGTTTGTACTGGGTCTGAGGATTTAAAAAGACTAATAAAGTCAATGGCAACTTTACATGTTCTGGGAGACAGTAGTCAGTCCCAGAAAATGGAGTCTGAGTTGGGAAGTCTAAAAGACAACCCTGTGTCACTGCACTGAAGGTGCTGTGTAATACACAGTAAAAAGATGATGCCTGTGGAGTAGGTGAGGCTCCACAGTCTATGAATGCAAAAATGTTAAACACACACAGCAAAACACATGTACGAGTGGGAAAAAAAGGCTCACACTCTTACCAGGTGAAATAATAAATCCTAGAAATCCAGCAAAGCTGCTGAAGGACTCAGTATGTAAGGGAAATTAGCCATTCCTGAGAATTCTCCCTAACAATGCATGTACTCATCCTGGCTGCGTGTAATTTTATAACATACTGGACAGTCTTTTTCTTAATTATACTGTTATTTCTCCCATCTTTTAATGTGAAATAACATTTATTTAGATAGCTGTATGAGTAAACAAAAATTTGGAGAGCAGACAGATTTGCAATTGACACTTCATCATAGCAGATGGGATAAATGACATTAAGTTCATTTTACAGTTTATACTTGGTAAGTGGCAGTTACTCTGTTTATATGTATTCCTAGAAGAGCTGCACATGTACTGTGTAGAAAATATTCATACCTGTAGTCTGTGTTCATGCATGTGGATGTGCATGAATCTGCAAGTAGAAATCTTGGGGAGTTTTATAGTAGTTGTTGCTGTAGGTCCGTTGTAGTGACAGCCAAATTGTACTGAGAGTGATCAATAGTACATCTAAAGTGCTGATCTGTGATGATAGCGTTAGATGTAGAGTTCTTGGATGTGATTGTTGGATGACTATGTGATTGCTTAATAGTAGCCAATGAGGAAATGGTGCAGAGAGTGAAGTGGAAAGGATAGAAGGGCTTCCCCAGTATTACATGCTCTGCGGACACCGCGGCTGTCCGCGGACAGGGTGTGCCACATCCAGGGTTTCTCAGCAAATGCAGCACGAAAAGGGGACTGTAGGGATCAGCCAATCAGATGTTGAGGTTGTGGTTTGTGTTGCAAGAGGCTGTGTGTAGTGAAGATGGCATAGGTGGAGAAAGTCAGGGTGTTGGTGGTTGGAGATATGTGTGTGCATGTTTTGGAGCACTACGCTATATGTAGGTATGTGGCAAACAACTTTGATGTTAAAGGAGTGAAGGTGATGTGGAACACTGTGCCTGGTTTCAATGTGCAGGGAATTGTACACATTTGTGGCGATATGGGCAGGGGCAGGGTGATATGGGCATGGTGAACATTCCACATGAAGTTGTTTTGCACTGTGGTGCTTTGCATTTGGGCTATGTCAGTGCCCCTACTTTGTTGGCAGATTTGGAACACTTGGTTCAGGCAGTAATGAAAATACTTCCAAATGCCAAGGTTTAGTACCTAGGGCAATATGGGACAATAGTTTTGTTTTTTGGCCTCAGCAGGTGGAGAGAGGAAGATGTAGGGTGGGCTTTATTGAGGTAGGTTGCAGACCTTCTCGTTCTGTTTTACAGTAATGTTGTTATCATTATATTTGACCCATCCACACTTCTTTTTTATGTATGAAGTGTAGTGACCTGCATTGGTTGTGGCTCCTGCATGGTAGATTATACCTACTGTTGGGAAGGTTTTCTTACCAAGTGATAGTTTGCCATGTATGAATCCAGTTAGCTTGCAGTTGTTTTTGGTACCATCTGCATTATAACATAACAGCATTACTCTTACATATTTAATATGTGTCTGTATTTTTAAGGTGGCAAGACCCCCACACCGTTCATCTCGTAGTGACCGAAAGTGGGATAGTACAAACACACGTGTGCAAATTATAGGCTTCAAATGTATAACTGCGGTCATTGGGGTCAGGGGACCGCGGCCTGGCCGTTGGGGGTTGCAGCAGGGTTTGCTCCGACATTCTCTTATGAGCACATTTTGTCAGGGCTCGAGACTTGCTCCTTTGAAAAATGTTTATGTGATTTGCCGTGTGAAGAGGAGATGGGCTGAGCTGACAGGTGGTGTGGCCTGGCTGTGGGAGTCGCTGGGAGAGTGTGAAGTTCTCCAGAGGAACAAAATAAATCTGTAGAAATGTTGCCTGCATTGGTGAATGGTAGCAAACAATAAATATGTTTTTTCAAAAATATTTGTAATGCCACTATGGTCTGAAGGGCCCATCCTGAGTGAAGGTCGAGCGCATTAAATTTTTTTTTCCGAGCTGAGCAAACCCACACATCGTACACAGTACAAGGTTCAAATGTTTTTCGACCTTGAAACAAAGGGAGGATTCCAAAAGGAATGCATGAAGGGAGGGATGTAACACTTTCAAATATGATAAGGTTCACCGTTCCAAAACTGGACAAAGGAATATGTAATTTGATTTTATGAAAATTCGTTGACCTCAACGGAGTGTCTGCATTACTTTCATCGATTTTATAGACAAACTAGTCAATTTATCACTCTCCGACCATTATTGGTGTCTTACATTGTACTCGGTTGTTGTTTGTGGCATATTGCAACGACACACAATTACAACTTGTGTGTGTACTTGGTTTTGTCCTGGGCACATGGGCAGTCCAGTATCGAGATGTGTGTAGTCCACTAGTGGGTTCCCCCAGGTTCCACAAACGCGTAATTCAAGGATAATATTTAATCAAAATTCCATCTATGTGTTCTTCTTGGCCTTAGCTTGCTTCCTGATTCTAGCGTCAGCCTTCTCATCCCATTTAGAGCTGACCATACTCCATAGCACTAACTTCTGAAGCAAATTGAAAAGTACTTTCCACGTTGTTTTCTCTGTGTTGCCATTGTTTCACGTCCGTGTTTATCAATAGTTGTAACACGTGGCCAGATTAATCGTTAAAAAGATAAACTGTAATAAAGATCGGCTACTGGGACACATTTCTGCTATCTTTTTTAAACAGCTACATCCTGCCTTTCTGCGATTGTCATCGATTTCAGATACCAACTGACCGTTTTTTTAACCGTCAGCTGCAGATACACGTGAATGAGTGGATCACAATGACTCTTTTTGGGATGATCGCCACGAGCCGATGTGCCCTTATGCAGTACCAGCGATAAGGAGCAACCTGATCGTTTACGGTGGCCTAGCGCCAAGCTGATGCCAATGTGCTTCTTATACCCAAAAGGAACACCCCGTGACTCACAATGAACATTTGTGGATCGAGAACGAAGAAAAAAATTACCTACTTGCTTGAAGATGGCAATCGCCGGATATTCTCAGAGCATTTATTGTGAAATAAAAGGACTTTACACATTTTACAGTGTTGCTATTTCCTTTAAAAGTGTTGATTTATATTCAAAATTGGGAGGCACTGTGTTGTGAGAGGATGTGTGTTGATATTCCGGGTTCTGTGTCAAGTAACGTTATCATGTAGGTGATGACTGGGTGCGTTTGCCTATGCTGTCCAGTAAAGTCCTGGAGATAGGTGGAGAATATCACTAGGTTTGGTGATGTCAGCCTCAGGAGCGGGGCATATGAATTAGTGCCACCAGGGAAGTCCAGTAACATCCTGGAGATAGGTGGAGAATATCACTAGGTTTGGTGATGTCAGCCTCAGGGGCGGGGCATATGAATTAGTGCGCCAGGGCAGTCCACCTTGGGTGATGCAGCAAGGGATAAGATAATCACAAGATGGGCGTGCCCTGGTGCCTGATTTCGCATGTGTAAAAAAAAAAGGAAAACTACGATAAAGTGCATAGGAAATGTTTGTACGATCCATCAAATATGTTTAGAAGCACATGCCCAAACACTTGGGACAATAATATTTATGAGCGCACTATTCTATTAACCCTTTAAGTGACAAGGGCGAGGTATCTCGTCCTTGACAGTGCACACGCAGTGCCAAGGACGAGATAGCTCGTCCTTTTCGGCACCTTGTTTTGAGCGATCCCTGCAAAGCAGGGATTGCTCAAAACTGTAATCCAACCCCCGGGCTATGTGAGGGGGAGGTCCCCCCTCACTGCCAGGGGGCTGGATTACCTTCGGTTTCACGTCAGCGTGCGTAACGCACGTCGGCGTGAAACTGAAAGTAAATTTCCCGCAGCAGCCGTTTTCGGCTGCTGCGGGGAAGAGAGAAGGTAAGAGACCTTCTTTGTCCGCCTCGATCTCCGGCTGTATTTCAAGCCGGAGATCGAGGCGGGTATCGTTGGAAAGGGGAGATTCTCCCCTTTCCAACGATACCCATTGTGTGGCATTGCTGCCCGCGGATCGGGCGCAGGGTGCGCGATCCGCGGGCAGCAATGCCACCGGAACAATACAGATCCGTTTGTGACGCAGGGGGAGGAGGTGGCTGCTTACTAGGTAAGCGGCCCCCCTCCCCCGTGGCCCCAAGGCATGGGGCCACAGCGGCAGAGACCCCTGGGGGCAGATGATCACTGCCCCCAGGGGTGAATACGGGTGGGGAGGGAAAAAAAAAAATCAGAGGGAAGGGGGAGGCGGGAGGGGGTTTGGGGCCCTGGGGCCCACTAGACCACCAGGGATTTTGTAAAAAATGGTGTCCTTGGAAAGGGGGGGTTCCCCCCTTTCCAAGGACACCACATATATGAGGCATTGCTGGTCACGGATCGGCGCAGAGCGCTCGATCCGTGACCAGCAACCCACTAGACCACCATGGATCCGTTTGTGAGGGGGGGGCTGCCTCAAGTAAGCAGCCCTCTCCCCCCTCCCGGCCCCAAGGAACATGCATGAGAACCCTGGGGCAGATGGCTGACCATCTGCCCCAGGGGAATGAAAAAAATAAATTGAAATGATGTGGAAAGGGGGTGGGGGAAGGGGTGGGGGTGGGGGGCCACTAGCCACCATGGATTTTTTATTGAATGAAAGGGGGGGGATGCCCCCCCCAACCGAAGTAGAAATGGACACCCCTTGTAACCCTCCCTGGGGGCAGATATCTGCTCCTAGGAAGGGGCATCTGACCCCAGGGAGGGATGCATGAGGTGGGCCCCCCCTATCTGCCCCCAGGGAGGGTTGCATGAGGTGGGGCCTTCCATTTGGGGAGGGGGGGGTTGAGGGCCACCCCCGTTGCGGTACATCATTCGCTGCCAATTTAGGGTGGCCCTCAGCCCCCCCTAAAAAGAAGCCTATGAATTTGTATTTTGTTTTTTGTTTACCCTACTTTGCTTGGTGCAGATGGCCACATTAGTGTGGCTATCTGCCCCCAGGGTGCCCAAACCCTACTGCCCCATCTATTGGGGGTCCTGCCCCACCTTTTGGGGTGGCCCTCTCCCCCCTCACCCCAAATGGAGGTGGGGTGTACCTCACGCAGCCGTTTGGAGGAGGCCCAGGGAGGCCTGCATGAGGTGTGTCCCCCAGCCATTGGGGTGGGGGGGCACCCCAAACGGTGGGGCAGGACCCCCAATAGATGGGGCAGTAGGGTTTGGGCACCCTGGGGGCAGATAGCCACACTAATCTGCCCATCTGCACCAAGCAAAGTTGGGTAAAGAAAAAAAAATATACAAAATCACAGGCTGCTTTTTAGGGGGGGCTGAGGGCCACCCTAAATTGGCAGCGAATGATGTACCGCAACGGGGGGTGGCCCTCAACCCCCCCCACCCCAAATGGAGTGCCCCATCTCATGCAACCCTCCCTGGGGGAAGATATCTGCTCCTAGGAAGGGGCATCTGACCCCAGGGAGGGATGCATGAAGTGGGGCCCCCCTATCTGCCCCCAGGGTGGGTTGCATGAGGTGGGGCACTCCATTTGGGGTGGGGGGGTTGAGGGCCACCCCCCGTTGCGGTACATCATTCGCTGCCAATTTAGGGTGGCCCTCAGCCCCCCCTAAAAAGAAGCCTATGAATTTGTATTTTGTTTTTTGTTTACCCTACTTTGCTTGGTGCAGATGGCCACATTAGTGTGGCTATCTGCCGCCAGGGTGCCCAAACCCTACTGCCCCATCTATTGGGGGTCCTGCCCCACCTTTTGGGGTGGCCCTCTCCCCCCTCACCCCGAATGGAGGTGGGGTGTACCTCACGCAGCCGTTAGGAGGAGGCCCAGGGAGGCCTGCATGAGGTGTGTCCCCCAGCCATTGGGGGTGGGGGGGCACCCCAAAAGGTGGGGCAGGACCCTCAATAGATGGGTCAGTAGGGTTTGGGCACCCTGGGGGCAGATAGCCACACTAATGTGGCCATCTGCACCAAGCGAAGTTGGGTAAACAAAAAAAAATATACAAAATCACAGGCTGCTTTTTAGGGGGGCTGAGGGCCACCCTAAATTGGCAGCGAATGATGTACCGCAATGGGGGTGGCCCTCAACCCCCCCCCCCCCACCCCAAATGGAGGGCCCCACCTCATGAAACCCTCCCTGGGGGCAGATATCTGCTCCTAGGAAGGGGCATCTGACCCCAGGGAGGGATGCATGAGGTGGGGCCCCCCCTATCTGGCCCCAGGGTGGGTTGCATGAGGTGTGTCCCCCAGCCATTGGGGGTGGGGGGGGCACCCCAAAAGGTGGGGCAGGACCCTCAATAGATGGGGCAGTAGGGTTTGGGCAGATATCTGCTCCTAGGAAGGGGCTACTGACCCCAGGGAGGGATGCATGAGGTGGCCCCCCCATCTGCCCCCAGGGTGGGTTGCATGAGGTGGGGCCCTCCATTTGGGGTGGGGGGGTTGAGGGCCACCCCCCGTTGTGGTACATCATTCGCTGCCAATTTAGGGTGGCCCTCAGCCCCCCCTAAAAAGCAGCCTATGAATTTGTATTTTGTTTTTTGTTTACCCTACTTTGCTTGGTGCAGATGGCCACATTAGTGTGGTTATCTGCCCCCAGGGTGCCCAAACTCTACTGCCCCATCTATTGGGGGTCCTGCCCCACCTTTTGGGGTGGCCCTCTCCCCCCACACCCCAAATGGAGGTGGGGTGTACCTCACGCAGCCGTTTGGAGGAGGCCCAGGGAGGCCTGCATGAGGTGTGTCCCCCAGCCATTGGGGGTGGGGGGGGCACTCCAAAAGGTGGGGCAGGACCCCCAATAGATGGGGCAGTAGGGTTTGGGCACCCTAGGGGCAGATAGCCACACTAATGTGGCCATCTGCACCAAGCGAAGTTGGGTAAACAAAAAACAAAATACAAATTCATAGGCTGCTTTTTAGGGGGGCTGAGGGCCATCCTAAATTGGCAGCGAATGTTGTACCGCAACGGGGGTGGCCCTTAACCCTCCCCCACCCCAAATGGAGAGCCCCACCTCATGCAACCCTCCCTGGGGGCAGATGCCCCTTCCTAGGAGCAGATATCTGCCCCCAGGGAGGGTTGCATGAGGTGGGGCCCTCCATTTGGGGTGGGGGGTGTTGAGGGCCACCCCCCGTTGCGGTACATCATTCGCTGCCAATTTAGGGTGGCCCTCAGCCCCCCCTAAAAAGCAGCCTATGAATTTGTATTTTTTTTTTTGTTTACCCAACTTTGCTTGGTGCAGATGGCCACATTAGTGTGGTTATCTGCCCCAGGGTGCCCAAACCCTACTGCCCCATCTATTGGGGGTCCTGCCCCACCTTTTGGGGTGGCCCTCTCCCCCCACACCCCAAATGGAGGTGGGGTGTACCTCACGCAGCCGTTAGGAGGAGGCCCAGGGAGGCCTGCATGAGGTGTGTCCACCAGCCATTGGGGGGGGCCCAAAAATGCTGGGACAGGACCCCCAATAGATGGGGCAGTAAGGTTTGGGCACTCCGGCGCCAGATTGGCACACCAATGTGCCCCTGTGCACAAAGGGGAGTTGGGTTACCAAAGGAAAAAAGTGAAAATGTTGGAACGCTTTTTAGGGGGGGCGGTGGGGCACCCAAAAGGGTTGGGAAAGTTTCTAATGGAATGGGGCGTTAACCCCCCCCCCGCCCACAATGGAGTGAGTGCCATGTCATGCAGCCCTCCCTGGGACCAGATATCTGCTCCTATGAACGGACGCCTGAGCCCAGGGAGGAGTGCAGGACAGCCTCCCCCCTTATCTGCCCCTTGGGAGGGCTAAGTGAGATGGGCCGCCCCTCCAATTGGGGTGGTGGTGGAGAGGTGCAACCCCCTTCACGTTCGAAAATTCCACAGCGGTGTAGGGGGCCCCTCGGCCCCCGCAAAAGGGCAGCGTGCCATTTTGAATTGTGTTCTTCGTTTACTATACCTGCCTTGGCGTAGAGGGGCACATTGGTGTGCCAGTCTGGCGCTGGGGTGCCCAAAACGTACAGGCCAATGCAACAGGGGGGGCCAATATGGGTGGTCTGGTATTTGGGTGGGCTGACACAGATAATATATGTTTTGTTATTCCCTTTACAGGTCTTGAGCAGTTCAAGCTTCTCCCTTGTTATGTACGTATGAAATTTTGCTTATTCCAACATTTTATAGTGGGTTGAGGGCACATTGCTATTGGGATGGGGGTGAACAGGGCCTGTAGTGTTCTGTTGTGAAGGAAGTGGGTGCTCTGGGGAGGTATTGGGGTGGCCAGGAACACACTTGCCCGGGTTGCGGACAAAACGCCCCCCAGTGCAGCTGAACAGTGCTGTTTCCCTGGGAGGGAAGTTTGCCACTTAGCCATCTGTGCAATGTTTTTTTGTGTGCTGGGGGTTGCCATACACCCATTGGTCTTATGCCAGTTTGCTATCACTGTGCAGTCCAGACTTCTGTGGAGGTAGATGACTGAGAAGTTTCATGTATGTGGTGGAAGGAGCTGAAAAATGTACAGATATATGCCAGACAGTTTGGATGTGTTATTGGTAGGCAAAGCACTGAATGTAATTCTTTTATGTTTCCGTTGCAGTTGCGGCTACTGAAAAGCTTTTGCTGATTTATGTAAGTACCACATATATTACTTGGTAATGTGCGGGTGGAGGGTTACTGTGGTGGGAGAAACTGTGGCTGCAGTGTCAGTGATAAGGGTCGGAAAGGGTAGTGGGGAGGGTCGGGGGTAAGTGATGGGTGTGCCTTGCATTGCGTAAGGCAGCTGCTTTGCAGAAGGAAAGGTTTGGCCGACATAAGTAGCAGCAAATTTTCAATTTTTTTTCCCAGTAGTTATATAGATGGTCATTTTGTCTGAGCATGCTATGCACACTTGTTACAGAGATCATTCCTTTCACTGCAAAGTTCATCATTTCTGTGGTCCAATTCCAGCAGTGGTCCCAGTGTGCCCTGTCAGGGTCCCCATCCTTTTGCAGGGGGAAAAACTGTAACGCAGGGTAGCTAGAGAGGGGGGGTTGTCATTGGCCTTGGGCGTCCGTCCCCCAGGTGGATATTTTGTCCTCCAAATTCAGCAGTGGGTGCAGGGTGCCCTGGCAGGGTCCAATCCCTTCCAGGAGAGGAAAGCTGTAGTGCTGACCAGGAAGCGATGTAGGGTAGTGGTGGGTGATGGGTGTGACCTTGGCCACCTCCCTTCCTTGGTAGTGAAGTGCCCCCAAGTTCACCAGTGGTCCTGGAGCTATGGCCGAAACACTCACATTGAAAGTGTCTGAAGGTGCACCCATTTGTGGTAAATGTGGCACATTCTGTCAGGGTACCTATATTCAGAGAGCGTACAAAGCACACTTCCTGTGGACTTCATATCCTCTGTGAGACTAGTCACCCTGCCAAAGTGTAACGATGTAGCATGTGCAAGTCACCTTACCACCGTGCTGGGCAGGCGGTGGGCCACAGGAGCAGACAACTTTTACTGATTACAATTGCGCCAGCACAACTGTGTTATTGGCACAAGGTGACATACTATCTTCTTCACCTCTTTCCCCTGAAAATAATGTGGCAATTATGTGTCGACCTACTGTTATCTCAAATGAGAGGTGGTTTCCGAATGGGTGAAGTGTGTGTCTGGGATTGTTACAAGAGTCATGTATTGCCGCAATTGTTGTGTAATTTGGTAAAATGTATGTGTAGCCATAATCATGGGGGTTTTCCTGTTTCCATTTCCTAGTGAGGATGAGGGTTGTGTGGATTTTCGACCACTCTTATATCCAAAGGGCTGCACGACTTTTCCGAGGGCCACCTACATCTGGGTCTGGAAGGGATGGCCTTGCAGTGCATTGGTTTGGGGTGGGGGGGATTCGCCTTCACCAGCTCCGAGGAGCCATCATCGCTGCCCAAGCAAAAGGACAGCCCCTCCCCCCCTGACCTTATAGTGGTTCACCTGGGAGGAAATGATTTTGCGTCTGTGGAACGGTAGGAGGTACGGGAGCAGCTCATGGCAGACCTTGAATGGATTGCACAGAGGTTTCCAAACACTGTGGTGGCCTGGTCCCAGATGATTCCCAGGATGGATCGGAGAACTCAAGGGAATAGAAGGGCCATCAACCGCTCGGTGTGGAAACTGAATGGCGAGTTCACTAGACTGACAGAGGGCAACACCAGAATACGGACCATTCACCATGGAAATATCAAAGGTGCTGTGATGTTTCACAGAGATGGGGTGCACCTTTCCAAAATAGGCATGGAGCTGTTCATTCGAAAGGATTTTGCCCAGACGCTATTTTAGGGGGGTTTGCCCAGTGACTGATGGACGCACTGGAAGATGTGAAAAGTGAATAAAAATGGTAGTAAGTATGTTGGCAGTGAGACTTCCACTTTCTAGCAATTGTTTGCGTTCATGGCATGTCAAAGCATTCAGTATGTTTGTGCTGCTTATTTCTTAGGTGCCCATCACTACTTGCTTCAGCCTACATCAATTTGCTTGGCCTTGCAATAATTTTGTCCTTGTGAGCTTTCCCCTTACAATAGACACTCCTATGTGAATGAGCAGGTGTTTTTGTCAAAAGTGTGCCAGCAGTTGCCCGGAAGGGCCAGCCGTGTACTTTATTTATCTTCCCTTTCTGCTTCTTCATTGCCTATGGCTTTTCAACTCACCCAATCACTAATACGTTGCATGGTTGCTTCTCACCTCGATTTCCCATCAACAAGCATCCCATGGAGGAGGGCATGGTGCAAAGCATGTTGGCTGTTTCTGAATAGGTAGTGTGGCTGAAATCCTCGTCCCCACGCTTGTATTTCTGTACAGTTTAGCGGAATAGTACATTGTCCATAGATTTTTTGTTCTCTTTCTTTTAGGTGCAGGTGTGTTGTAGCTGTCTACCCACTTGTAGGAAAGCAGTCAGCTGGTCCTTAGCATTTCACGTGAGTGTTTGCAAAGTACTACTCCGTTTATTGTAGCGTGCAGGGAGTACGTCATATTGCAGAAGGCTGCTACAGTTTGTGAGCAAAGTCTGGACCTTTTGGTGTACTTTGGTGTACTGGTGTACTTGTGTGGAGTAGGTTTGTGGCACTGAATACCACTTACTGTGCTACGTTCCATACTTTCAGAAGCACACATACTTATTGTTTCAGTCTTCATCTGGTCTTTGGGCAGTGAAGGGTTCCATAGCGAAGGTACTCATGGCTTCTCGGCGATCAATGTCTGGTGCGGAGGCATTAGCTGCAGTGATGGAGTCTGGCTCAGAGCAAGGCACAGATGTGTACATGCATTCTGAAACAGATAGTGCTTCTGAGGGGCAGGGGGGAAGTGAGATGGCCATTGACGAAAGTCCCTCCTCCCACTCATCATCGTCATCATCTGATGATGAAGAGGAAGGAAGAGTGCGTCCACCTGTTCGCACACTTCCCACACGCAGGGGACCTGTAAGGGGGAGAGGACGTGCAAGACGGCCACGCAATGTGGCAGTTCCTGACATGACTCAAGAGTCGCTCTGGGTGCCTCCAGCAATGGCTCAGCCTGTTGTGCCCCCTTTCACTGGTATATTAGGGTGCACAGTGAATACAGAAGGGTTTCAGCCTATTGATTTTTTCAACCTTTTTGTTGATGATGGGTTCATTGCAGATGTGGTTCAGCAAACCAATTTATACGCTGCACAGTTCATGAGGTCTAGGGGTCCCATTCTGAAACCCCACTCTAGAGCACAAGCATGGGTACCCACAAACGATGTTGAAATGAGACAGTTTTGGGGTCTCATTTTGCTCATGGGAATTGGACACAAGCCGTCTGTCGCAATATACTGGTCTACTGTAGCACCACTTTATTCCCCTTTTTTTTCAGCTACATTGAGCAGAAATCGCTTTCAAGCACTGCACCGTATGTTGCACTTCAATGACAACTCGGCAGCATTACCCAAAACGGACCCAAACTTTGATAGGCTGTTCAAACTGAAGCCATTTCTGGACCACTTCACTCACCGATTTGCAGAGGTGTATGTTCCTAGCCAGAACATATCCATTGATGAATCGTTGGTGTTGTTCAAAGGTCGCCTTGTATTCAGGCAATACATTCCTAGCAAGAGATCACAATATGGGATTAAAATGTACATGTTGTGTGAAAGTACCACTGGGTATGTCAGCAGCATGAGAGTCTACACCAGTAAAGACTCTACCCTAAACCCTGCGGGCTGCCCAGCCCATTTAGGGACAAGTGAGAAGATTGTTTGGGATCTTCTCACACCATGGCTCCACAAGGGACATCATTTGTTTGTAGACAATTTCTACACTGGAATTCCACTGTTCAAGGAATTGTTCAATGTGGGCACACTGGCATGCGGTACAATCCGCAGTAACCGCAAAGGCTTCCCCAGATAACTTGTGTGTAAGAAGTTGGCCAAGGGACAATGTATGGCATTGCGGCAGGATGAATTGTTAGCAGTGAAATTCTGCGACAAAAGGGATGTGTACATGCTAAGTACTATTCATGATGAAAGTACTTCAGCTGTCCCTCTGCGCAGGCAGACTCAGCAAGTGTTGAAGCCCAATTGCATTCTGGATTACAACAAGTACATGGGTGGAGTAGACAAAAATGACCAAGTGCTTGAGTCATACCACGCTGAACGCAAGTCGCGTTTCTGGTACAAAAAGTTAGCCACACACATTGTGCATATGGCAACGTACAATGCTTATGTGGTGTACCGTGCAGCTACTCCAGAAAACAAGCTCTCCTTTTTGGATTTTGAATTAGAAATTGTTCAATCTCTGGCTAATGTTCATGTACAAATTCCCTCCTTTCCAGAGGTCGAAGATGTGGCCAGATTGCAAGAGCGACACTTTGGTGATTATGTTCCTCCCACTGCCACGAAGGCACAACCGTACCGAAAATGTAAGGTGTGTACAAAACAAGGAAAGAGGAAGGATACTCGGGTGTACTGTCCCCAATGCCCTTCCCAGCCTGCCCTCTGCTTTCAGCCTTGTTTCCTTTTGTATCATACAAAGGAAAATTATTGGGAGATCGACTGATTTCCGAAAATGCCCATCATTCCTTGAAAGGGACCCTTAGCCACTGAAATCTTGCATGTCTTGTAAAGGAATGGCACTCTTGCACCCTGCCCTGGAGGTGTACCTTCAATGAAAATGCAACAGGATGTCAACTCACTTCACTTGATTTAGCGTGCATTCACGAGCATTGCTAGTCCTGCTTCCTCCACTTGAGGCCAGCCTTGGAAAGGCAACCACAGCCGTAGCTTTCCCTTGAGGCCTGCCAAGAAAATGTACATCAGTCTAGATCCCTCAGCTCAAAGCGTGACTTGCAAAGGAACGCTAATCAGGCTCCTTCCATTGGAGGCGTGCCTGCGAAATAGTAATCATTATGAGTCCCTGTGCTTGAGTTGTGCCATGCGGGTCTTTCCCCTTTGGCGTGCTTTGGCAAGCAATGCTAGTCCTGCTCCCTCCACTTGAGGCCTGCCTGGGAAAGAGACATCACCCCCCGGTACCTTTCACTTCAGGTCTGCCTCATAAGGAAAAGGCAGTCTAGCTCCCTCTGCGCGTGGTGTGCCTTGCAAAGTAACGCAATGCTTGTTTCTTCCAAAGCAGGCGCATCTTGGAAAGAAATGCCACTCTAGCTCCCTCCACTTGAGGTGTGCCTTGGAGTAGGTGGGGACAGCACTCTGCTTTACTCCCCTTTGGCGTGCTTTGGCAAGCAATGCTAGTCCTGCCCCCTCCACTTGAGGCCTGCCTGGGAAAGAGACATCACCCCCTGTACCTTTCACTTCGGGTCTGCCTCATAAGGAAAAGGCAGTCTAGCTCCCTCTGCGCGTGGTGTGCCTTGCAAAGTAACGCAATGCTTGTTTCTTCCAAAGCAGGCGCATCTTGGAAAGAAATGCCACTCTAGCTCCCTCCACTTGAGGTGTGCCTTGGAGTAGATGGGGACAGCACTCTGCTTTACTCCCCTTTGGCGTGCTTTGGCAAGAAATGCTAGTCCTGCCCCCTCCACTTGAGGCCTGCCTGGGAAAGAGACATCACCCCCGGTACCTTTAACTTCAGGTCTGCCTCATAAGGAAAAGGCAGTCTAGCTCCCTCTGCGCGTGGTGTGCCTTGCAAAGTAACGCAAAGCTTGTTTCTTTGCAGGCGCATCTTGGAAAGGAATGCCACTCCACCGCCTCTAGTTGAGGCGGGCCATGGAGAAGAAGGGTGGAGCACTCTGGGTCACTCCCCTATGGGAGTGCAGCTTGCTCCTGTTCGGGATTGCCTTACAAAAAAAAACGTCTGGAAAACCCCATCCGCTTCCGGCGTACTTTGGACTGGAACCCAAATCTGGCTCCTTCCACCTAAGGTTTGGCAAGCAAAGAAAGGCCAGTCCCGCTCCCTCTACTCAAGCCGTGCGTTGTGGAAGACCAGAACACCATTCAGGTTCCCTCCAATCAAGGGGTGTCTTTTCAAAATAATACACGCCACTTTGGCTCCCTCCCTTGAGGTCTAAGTGTCATGAAAGTGGTACTTGGACACCAACTATATGGCAGCGGTGTCTTGTGTACCTCGTAAGATCCTGCCTTGTTTATTGTTTTACTGCGAGTAATGTTATGTGTGGTTAAGTGACACGTCTTCTGTAGGAATGAATTGGATATGATTGGTGTGTGAATTAGGTAAAGATACAAAGAACATGCAGATGCAATTTCTGTGAATGGACCTTTCCAGCACTGCCGAAATGATTGTCATGTTGCAGGATGGCTGTTTTGTGTGGGTACGGTGGAACATAAGAATGTTTGCCCATAGTTGCTATGGGCATACTCAAAGCTGGTGTGGAAGATAGCGCCTGTAGGGCAGGGTAGCGAAGTGAGCCAGTATGCACTTGCTATCACTGTCCACATGTGATTGCCGGCACATAAAGTTTGCATGCAGACACAGTTGCTATGAAATTGATGCCAAATGATAGTTAAGATATTGCTAGAGACACAGTTGCATTGTACACACATGTCCACGTGGTGTAAGTGTGTAGATATGCTCATATGTAGATACACTTGCTCTGGTGCTAGTGATTTGGTAGAAGTGCAACTGCTGAAATGGATGCCAACTGACTGCAGACACGAAAGGGATACGAATGGCCAGTGATCCGGTGGGTGCCTTATGGTGGCATCACTGCTCACAAGGAGAAACCTTCTTGTGCTACACAAGGAGGTTTGTCCTTGTGCTAAATCCCACCTTGCGTGTCTAACTGCATTGTGTGTGGTATGTATGGGAAGTGTGAGGAAAGGTGCATGTGAAATGGCTTACTACCAGTACTTTACTGTTTCCTAAGCGCACTACAGAGAAGTTACTATACAAAAGATGTACCCATTGTCACTCAGGTACCACACCTGCACACAAGAGGTCTGCCTCTCATTGGGACACGTGTGGCGATGCGGGAAGGTAGGCCACGTGTTGTTGGCGGTGTGTTTCGGAGAGTGGCCAGAGGGAAATATCTGAGAATTGTCTGCATTTCCAGCCAATTTCAGAGACATTTCCCTGTGTCCACTCACCGAAACACGTCGCCAACAGCAGATGTCATACCTTCTTGTGTTCCCACAGGTGTCCCGACGAAAAAGGTACCTCGCATGTGTGGGTGCACCTACCGGGGGCGCAAAAGGAAAAGGGTAACCCGCTGGTAACCCCAAGCCTTTTGCCACAGCACAATTTGTTCATGTGGGCAACCTACAGATTTGGGCCTAGGGTGTCGAAGCCAGCAAGGAAAACAGGGAACCCCATGCATTTCCCAAAAGAGAACACCCGTGGAAATGCACAGAGGTCTGACTTGCGCGAAGCCGCCCAGAATTTATTACCCAGAACCCCAGACAAAGTGAACATTGTGTTTTTTCCCCACCAAATATCACACTTTGTCAGGGATTGCGGCTAATAAAAACTGGGGCAATTTACGCAAGGCAGACCTCTGTGGATTCCCACAGGTGTCCTCTTTTGGGAAATACATGGGGTTCACCGTTTCCCTTGCTGGCTTCGACACCCTAGGCCCAAATCTGTAGGTTGCCCACATGAACAAAATGGGCAGTGGCGAATGGCTTGGGGTTCCCAGTCGGTTACCCTTTTCCTTTTGCGCCCCCGGTAGGTGCACCCACACATGTGAGGTACCGTTTTCATTGGGACATGTGTGGGGACGCGGGAAGGTAGGCCATGTGTTGTTGGCGGTGTGTTTCGGTGGGTGGCCAGAGCGAAATGTCTGAGAATTGTCTTCATTTCCGGCCAATTTCAGAGACATTTCCCTGTTTCCACTCACTGAAACACGTCGCCAACAGCAGATGTCATACCTTCTCGTGTTCCCACAGGTGTCCCGACGAAAAAGGTACCTCGCATGTGTGGGTGCACCTACCGGGGGTGCAAAAGGAAAAGGGTAACCCGCTGGTAACCCCAAGCCTTTCGCCACAGCAAAATTTGTTCGTGGGCAACCTACAGATTTGGGCCTAGGGTGTCGAAGCCAGCAAGGAAAACAGGGAACCCCATGCATTTCCCAAAAGAGGACACCCGTGGGAATGCACAGAGGTCTGGCTTGCGCGAAGCGGCCCAGAAGTTATTACCCAGAACCCCAGACAAAGTGAACATTGTGTTTTTTCCCAACCAAATATCACACTTTGTCGGGGATTGTGGCTAATAAAAACTGGGGCAATTTGCGCAAGGCAGACCTCTGTGGATTCCTACGGGTGTCCTCTTTTGGGAAATGCATGGGGTTCCCCGTTTCCCTTGCTGGCTTCGACACCCTAGGCCCAAATCTGTAGGTTGCCCACATGAACAAAATGGGCAGTGGCTAATGGCTTGGGGTTCCCAGTCGGTTACCCTTTTCCTTTTGCGCCCCCGGTAGGTACACCCACACATATGAGGTACCGTTTTCATCGGGACACGTGTGGGGACGCGGGAAGGTAGGCCACGTGTTGTTGGCGGTGTGTTTTGGTGGGTGGCCAGAGCGAAATGTCTGAGAATTGTCTTCATTTCTGCCCAATTTCAGAGACATTTCCCTGTGGCCACTCACCGAAACACGTCACCAATAGCAGATGTCATACCTTCTCGTGTTCCCACAGGTGTCCCGACGAAAAAGGTACCTCGCATGTGTGGGTGCACCTACCTGGCTGGCAAGGGGCAAGCCGAAAACGCAAGCAACCCCCAGTCTGTTTGCAGAGGGGAATCTCAGCCATTCTGCCGACCGGCACAACATACAGATATGGGCGTAGGGTGTCCAAGCCACCAAGGAAAACAGGGAGCCCCATGCATTTCCGAAAAGAGGACACCCGTGGGAATCCTCAGAGGTATGATTTGCGCACATCGCCCCAGAATTTATTACCCAGACACCCCCGCAAAGTCTGAAATGTGGGGAAAAAAACGCATTTTCTGCACATTTAGCTCGGCGCACCCATCGAAACACTCCCTCAAAAACACATGGCCTACCGTCCCGCGTTCCCACAGGTGTCTCGATGAAAACGGTACCTCACATGCGTGGGTGCACCTACCTGGCTGGCAAGGGGCAAGCCGAAAACGCAAGCAACCCCCAGTCTGTTTGCAGAGGGGAATCTCAGCCATTCTGCCGACCGGCACAACATACAGATATGAGCCTCGGGTGTCCAAGCCACCAAGGAAAACAGGGAGCCCCATGCATTTCCGAAAAGAGGACATATGTGGGAATCCGCAGAGGTATGATTTGCGTACATCGCCCCAGAATTTATTACCCAGACACCCCCGCAAAGTCCGAAATGTGGGGAAAAAAAAGCATTTTCCGCACATTTAGCTCGGCGCACCCATCGAAACACGCCCCCAACAACACATGGCCTACCGTCCCGCGTTCCCACAGGTGTCCCGATGAAAACGGTACCTCACATGCGTGGGTGCACCTACCTGGCTGGCAAGGGGCAAGCCGAAAACGCAAGCAACCCTCAGTCTGTTTGCAGAGGGGAAACTCAGCCATTCTGCCGACCGGCACAACATACAGATATGGGCCTCGGGTGTCCAAGCCACCAAGGAAAACAGGGAACCCCTTGCATTTCCGAAAAGAGGACACCGGTGGGAATCAGCAGAGGTATGATTTGCGCACATCGCCCCAGAATTTATTACCCAGACACGCGCGCAAAGTCCGGGGCACATTTCGGACTTTGCAGGGCTGTCTGGGTAATAAATTCTGGGGCGATGTGCGCAAATCATACCTCTGCCAATTCCCACGGGTGTCCTCTTTTCGGAAATACATGGGGTTCCCTGTTTTCCTTGGTGGCTTGGACACCCGAGGCCCATATCTGTATGTTGTGCCGGTCGGCAGAATGGCTGAGTTTCCCCTCTGCAAACAGACTGGGGGTTGCTTGCGTTTTCGGCTTGCCCCTTGCCAGCCAGGTAGGTGCACCCACGCATGTGAGGTACCGTTTTCATCGGGACACCTGTGGGAACGCGGGACGGTAGGCCATGTGTTGTTGGGCGCGTGTTTCGATGGGTGCGCCGAGCTAAATGTGCGGAAAATGCGTTTTTTTCCCCACATTTCGGACTTTGCGGGGGTGTCTGGGTAATAAATTCTGGGGCGATGTTCGCAAATCATACCTCTGCGGATTCCCACGGGTGTCCTCTTTTCGGAAATGCATGGGGTTCCCTGTTTTCCTTGGAGGCTTGGACACCCGAGGCCCATATCTGTATGTTGTGCCGGTCGGCAGAATGGCTGAGATTCCCCTCTGCAAACAGACTGGGGGTTGCTTGCGTTTTCGGCTTGCCCCTTGCCAGCCAGGTAGGTGCACCCACACATGTGAGGTACCGTTTTCATTGGGACACCTGTGGGAACGCGTGATGGTAGGCCATGTGTTGTTGGGGGTGTGTTTCGATGGGTGCGTCGAGCGAAATGTGCAGAAAAAGCATTTTTTTTCCCACATTTAGGACTTTGCAGGGCTGTCTGAGTAATAAATTCTGGGGCGATGTGCGCAAATCATACCTCTGCGGATTCCCAATGGGTGTCCTCATTTCGGAAATGCATGGGGTTCCCTGTTTTCCTTGGAGGCTTGGATACCCGAGGCCCATATCTGTATGTTGTGCCGGTAGGCAGAATGGCTGAGATTCCCCTCTGCAAACAGACTGGGGGTTGCTTGCGTTTTCGGCTTGCCCCTTGCCAGCCAGGTAGGTGCACCCACACATGTGAGGTACCGTTTTCATCGGGACACCTGTGGGAACGCGTGACAGTAGGCCATGTGTTGTTGGGGGCGTGTTTCGATGGGTGCGTCGAGCGAAATGTGCGGAAAAAGCATTTTTTTCCCCACATTTCGGACTTTGCAGGGCTGTCTGGGTAATAAATTCTGGAGCCATGTGCGCAAATCATACCTCTGCGGATTCCCACGGGTGTCCTCTTTTCAGAAATGCATGGGATTCCCTGTTTTCCTCGGTGGCTTGGACACCCGAGGCCCATATCTGTACGTTGTGCCGGTCGGCAGAATGTCTGAGATTTCGCTCTGAAAACAGACTTGGGGTTACTTGTGTTTTAGGCTTTCCCCTTGACGGCCAGGTAGGTGCACCCACACATGTGAGGTACCGTTTTCATCGGGACACCTGTGGGAACGCGTGACAGTAGGCCATGTGTTGTTGGGGGCGTGTTTCGATGGGCGCGTCGAGCAAAATGTGCGGAAAAAGCATTTTTTCCCCACATTTCAGACTTTGCAGGGCTGTCTGGGTAATAAATTCTGGGGCGATGTGCGCAAATCATACCTCTGCGGATTACCACGGGTGTCCTCTTTTCGGAAATGCATGGGGTTCCCTGTTTTCCTTGGTGGCTTGGACACCCGAGGCCCATATCTGTACGTTGTGCCGGTCGGCAGAATGTCTGAGATTTCCCTCGGAAAACAGACTTGGGGTTACTTGTGTTTTAGGCTTTCCCCTTGGCGGCCAGGTAGGTGCACACACACATGTGAGGTACCGTTTTCATCGGGACACCTGTGGGAACACGTGACGGTAGGCCATGTGTTGTTGGGGGCGTGTTTCGATGGGTGAGTCGAGCGAAATGTGCGGAAAAAGCGTTTTTTTCCCCACATTTCAGACTTTGCGGGGCTGTCTGGGTAATAAAATCTGGGCCGATATGCGCAAATCATACCTCTGTGGATTCCCACGGGTGTCCTCTTTTTGGAAATACATGGGGTTCCCTGTTTTCCTCGATGGCTTGAACACCCGAGGCCCATATCTGTACGTTGTGCCGGTCGGCAGAATGTCTGAGATTTCGCTCTGAAAACAAACTTGGGGTTACTTGTGTTTTAGGCTTTCCCCTTAGCGGCCAGGTAGGTGAACCCACACATGTGAGGTACCGTTTTCATTGGGACACCTGTGGGAACGCGTGACGGTAGGCCATGTGTTGTTGGGGGCGTGTTTCGATGGGTGCGTCGAGCGAAATGTGCGGAAAAAGCATTTTTTTCCCCGCATTTCGGACTTTGCTGGGCTGTCTGGGTAATAAATTCTGGGGCGATGTGCGCAAATCATACCTCTGCGGATTCTCACGGGTGTCCTCTTTTCGGAAATGCATGGGGTTCCCTGTTTTCCTCGGTGGCTTGGACACCCGAGGCCCATATCTGTACGTTGTGCCGGTCGGCAGAATGTCTGAGATTTCGCTCTGAAAACAGACTTGGGGTTACTTGTGTTTTAGGCTTTCCCCTTGGCGGCCAGGTAGGTGCACCCACACATGTGAGGTACCGTTTTCATCGGGACACCTGTGGGAACGCGTGACGGTAGGCCATGTGTTGTTGGGGGCGTGTTTCGATGGGTGCGTCGAGCGAAATGTGCAGAAAAGGTATTTTTTTCAACACATTTCGGACTTTGCGGGGCTGTCTGGGTAATAAATTCTGGGGCGATGTGCGCAAATCGTACCTCTGCGGATTCCCACAGGTGTCCTCTTTTCGGAAATGCATAGGGTTCCCTGTTTTCCTCGGTGGCTTGGACACCCGAGGCCCATATCTGTACGTTGTGCCGGTCGGCAGAATGTCTGAGATTTCGCTCTGAAAACAGACTTGGGGTTACTTGTGTTTTAGGCTTTCCCCTTGGCGGCCAGGTAGGTGCACCCACACATGTGAGGTACCATTTTCATTGGGACACCTGTGGGAATGTGTGACGGTAGGCCATGTGTTGTTGGGGGCGTGTTTTGATGGGTGCGTCGAGCGAAATGTGCAGAAAAAGTGTTTTTTTCCCGACATTTCAGACTTTGCGGGGCTGTCTGGGTAAAAAATTCTGGGGCGATGTGCGCAAAACATACCTCTGCGGATTCCCACGGGTGTCCTCTTTTCGGAAATGCATGGGGTTCCCTGTTTTCCTCGGTGGCTTGGACACCCGAGGGCCATATCTGTACGTTGTGCCGGTCGGCAGAATGTCTGAGATTTCGCTCTGAAAACAGACTTGGGGTTACTTGTGTTTTAGGCTTTCCCCTTGGCGGCCAGGTAGGTGCACTCACACATGTGGGGTACCGTTTTCATTGGAACACCTGTGGGAACGCGGGACGGTAGGCCATGTGTTGTTGGGGGCGTGTTTCGATGGGTGCGTCGCGCGAAATGTGCGGAAAAAGTGTTTTTTTCCCCACATTTCGGACTTTGCAGGGCTGTCTGGGTAATAAATTCTGGGGCGATGTGCGCAAATCATACCTCTGTGGATTCCCACCGGTGTCCTCTTTTCGGAAATGCATGGGGTTCCCTGTTTTCCTCGGTAGCTTGGACACCCGAGGCCCATATCTGTACGTTGTGCCGGTCGGCAGAATATCTGAGATTTCCCTCTGAAAACAGACTTGGTTTTACTTGTGTTTTAGGCTTTCCCCTTGGCGGCCAGGTAGGTGCACCCACACATGTGAGGTACCGTTTTCATCGGGACACCTGTGGAAACGCGTGACGGTAGGCCATGTGTTGTTGGGGGCATGTTTCGATGGGTGCGTCGAGCGAAATGTGCGGAAAAAGCGTTTTTTCCCCACATTTCGGACTTTGCGGGGCTGTCTGGGTAATAAAATCTGGGGCGATGTGCGCAAATCATACCTCTGTGGATTCCCACGGGTGTTCTCTTTTCAAAAATGCATGGGGTTCCCTGTTTTCCTCGGTGGCTTGAACACCCGAGGCCCATATCTGTACGTTGTGCGGGTCGGCAGAATGTCTGAGATTTCGCTCTGAAAACAGACTTGGGGTTACTTGTGTTTTAGGCTTTCCCCTTGGCGGCCAGGTAGGTGCACCCACACATGTGAGGTACTGTTTTCATCGGGACACCTTTGGGGACACGTGACGGTAGGCCATGTGTTGTTGGGGGCGTGTTTTGATGGGTGCGTCGAGCGAAATGTGCAGAAAAAGTGTTTTTTTCCTGACATTTTGGACTTTGTGGGGCTGTCTGGGTAAAAAATTCTAGGGCGATGTGCGCAAATCATACCTCTGCGGATTCCCACGGGTGTCCTCTTTTCGGAAATGCATGGGGTTCCCTGTTTTCCTCGGTGGCTTGGACACCCGAGGGCCAAATCTGTACGTTGTGCCGGTCGGCAGAATGTTTGAGATTTCGCTCTGAAAACAGACTTGGGGTTACTTGTGTTTTAGGCTTTCCCCTTGGCGGCCAGGTAGGTGCACCCACACATGTGAGGTACCATTTTCATTGGGACACCTGTGGGAATGTGTGACGGTAGGCCATGTGTTGTTGGGGGCGTGTTTTGATGGGTGCGTCGAGCGAAATGTGCAGAAAAAGTGTTTTTTTCCCGACATTTCGGACTTTGCGGGGCTGTCTGGGTAAAAAATTCTGGGGCGATGTGCGCAAATCATACCTCTGCGGATTCCCACGGGTGTCCTCTTTTCGGAAATGCATGGGGTTCCCTGTTTTCCTTGGTGGCTTGGACACCCGAGGGCCATATCTGTACGTTGTGCCGGTCGGCAGAATGTCTGAGATTTCGCTCTGAAAACAGACTTGGGGTTACTTGTGTTTTAGGCTTTCCCCTTGGCGGCCAGGTAGGTGCACCCACACATGTGAGGTACCATTTTCATCGGGACACCAGTGGGAACGCGTGACGGTAGGCCATGTGTTGTTGGGGGTGTGTTTCGATGGGTGCGTCGAGTGAAATGTGCGGAAAAAGCGTTTTTTTCCCCACATTTCGGATTTTGCGGGGCTGTCTGGGTAATAAAATCTGGGGCGATGTGCGCAAATCATACCTCTGCGGATTCCCACGGGTGTCCTCTTTTCGGAAATGCATGGGGTTCCCTGTTTTCCTCGGTGGCTTGGACACCCGAGGGCCATATCTGTACGTTGTGCCGGTCGGCAGAATGTCTGAGATTTCGCTATGAAAACAGACTTGGGGTTACTTGTGTTTTAGGCTTTCCCCTTGGCGGCCAGGTAGGTGCACCCACACATGTGGGGTACCGTTTTCATTGGAACACCTGTGGGAACGCGGGACAGTAGGCCATGTGTTGTTGGGGGCGTGTTTCGATGGGTGCGTCGCGCAAAATGTGCGGAAAAAGTGTTTTTTTCCCCACATTTCGGACTTTGCAGGGCTGTCTGGGTAATAAATTCTGGGGCGATGTGCGCAAATCATACCTCTGTGGATTCCCACCGGTGTCCTCTTTTCGGAAATGCATGGGGTTCCCTGTTTTCCTCGGTGGCTTGGACACCCGAGGCCCATATCTGTACGTTGTGCCGGTCGGCAGAATATCTGAGATTTCCCTCTGAAAACAGACTTGGTTTTACTTGTGTTTTAGGCTTTCCCCTTGGCGGCCAGGTAGGTGCACCCACACATGTGAGGTATCGTTTTCATCGGGACACCTGTGGGAAAGCGTAACGGTAGGCCATGTGTTGTTGGGGGTGTGTTTCGATGGGTGCGTCGAGCGAAATGTGCGGAAAAGGTGTTTTTTTCGCCACATTTCGGACTTTGCGGGGCTGTCTGGGTAAAAAATTCTAGGGCGATGTGCGCAAATCATACCTCTGCGGATTCCCACGGGTGTCCTCTTTTCGGAAATGCATGGGGTTCCCTGTTTTCCTCGGTGGCTTGGACACCCGAGGGCCATATCTGTACGTTGTGCCGGTCGGCAGAATGTCTGAGATTTCGCTCTGAAAACAGACTTGGGGTTACTTGTGTTTTAGGCTTTCCCCTTGGCGGCCAGGTAGGTACACCCACACATGTGAGGTACCGTTTTCATCGGGACACCTGTGGGAACGTGTGACGGTAGGCCATGTGTTGTTGGGGGCGTGTTTCGATGGGTGCGTCGAGCGAAATGTGCGGAAAAAGGGTTTTTTTCCCCACATTTCAGACTTTGCGGGACTGTCTGGGTAATAAATTCTGGGGTGATGTGTGCAAATCGTACCTCTGCGGATTCCCACGGGTGTCCTCTTTTTGGAAATGCATGGGGTTCCCTGTTTTCCTCTGTGGCTTGGACACCCGAGGCCCATGTCTGTACGGTGTGCTGGTCGGCAGAATGTCTGAGATTTCGCCATGAAAACAGACTTGGGGTTACTTGTGTTTTAGGCTTTCCCCTTGGCGGCCAGGTAGGTGCACCCACACATGTGAGGTACTGTTTTCATCGGGACACCTGTGGGAAAGCGTAACGGTAGGCCATGTGTTGTTGGGGGTGTGTTTCGATGGGTGCGTCGAGCGAAATGTGCGGAAAAGGTGTTTTTTTCGCCACATTTCGGACTTTGCGGGGCTGTCTGGGTAAAAAATTCTAGGGCGATGTGCGCAAATCATACCTCTGCGGATTCCCACGGGTGTCCTCTTTTCGGAAATGCATGGGGTTCCCTGTTTTCCTCGGTGGCTTGGACACCCGAGGGCCATATCTGTACGTTGTGCCGGTCGGCAGAATGTCTGAGATTTCGCTCTGAAAACAGACTTGGGGTTACTTGTGTTTTAGGCTTTCCCCTTGGCGGCCAGGTAGGTACACCCACACATGTGAGGTACCGTTTTCATCGGGACACCTGTGGGAACGTGTGACGGTAGGCCATGTGTTGTTGGGGGCGTGTTTCGATGGGTGCGTCGAGCGAAATGTGCGGAAAAAGGGTTTTTTTCCCCACATTTCAGACTTTGCGGGACTGTCTGGGTAAAAAATTCTGGGGCGATGTGCGCAAATCATACCTCTGCGGATTCCCACAGGTGTCCTCTTTTTGGAAATGCATGGGGTTCCCTGTTTTCCTCGGTGGCTTGGACACCCGAGGCCCAGATCTGTACGTTGTGCCGGTCGGCAGAATGTCTGAGATTTCGCTCTGAAAACAGACTTGGGGTTACTTGTGTTTTAGGCTTTCCCCTTGGTGGCCAGGTAGGTGCACCCACACATGTGAGGTACCGTTTTCATCGGGACACCTGTGTGAACGCGTGACGGTAGGCCATGTGTTGTTGGGGGCGTGTTTCGAAGGGTGCGTCGAGCGAAATGTGCGGAAAAAGCTTTTTTTCCCCACATTTCGGACTTTGCGGGGCTGCCTGGGTAATAAAATCTGGAGCGATGTGCGCAAATCATACCTCTGTGGATTCCCACGGGTGTCCTCTTTTTGGAAATGCATGGGGTTCCCCGTTTTCCTCAGTGGCTTGGACAACCGAGGCCCATATCTGTACGTTGTGCCTGTCGGCAGATTGTCTGAGATTTCGCTCTGAAAACAGACTTGGGGTTACTTGTGTTTTAGGCTTTCCCCTTGGCGGCCAGGTAGGTGCACCCACACATGTGAGGTATCGTTTTCATCGGGACACCTGTGGGAAAGCGTAACGGTAGGCCATGTGTTGTTGGGGGTGTGTTTCGATGGGTGCGTCGAGCGAAATGTGCGGAAAAGGTGTTTTTTTCGCCACATTTCGCACTTTGCGGGGCTGTCTGGGTAATAAATTCTGGGGCGATGTGTGCAAATCGTACCTCTGCGGATTCCCACGGGTGTCCTCTTTTTGGAAATGCATGGGGTTCCCTGTTTTCCTCTGTGGCTTGGACACCCGAGGCCCATGTCTGTACGGTGTGCTGGTCGGCAGAATGTCTGAGATTTCGCCATGAAAACAGACTTGGGGTTACTTGTGTTTTAGGCTTTCCCCTTGGCGGCCAGGTAGGTGCACCCACACATGTGAGGTACTGTTTTCATCGGGACACCTTTGGGGACACGTGACGGTAGGCCATGTGTTGTTGGGGGCGTGTTTTGATGGGTGCGTCGAGCAAAATGTGCAGAAAAAGTGTTTTTTTCCTGACATTTTGGACTTTGCGGGGCTGTCTGGGTAAAAAATTCTAGGGCGATGTGCGCAAATCATACCTCTGCGGATTCCCACCGGTGTCCTCTTTTCGGAAATGCATGGGGTTCCCTGTTTTCCTCGGTGGCTTGGACACCCGAGGGCCATATCTGTACGTTGTGCCGGTCGGCAGAATGTCTGAGATTTCGCTCTGAAAACAGACTTGGGGTTACTTGTGTTTTAGGCTTTCCCCTTGGCGGCCAGGTAGGTACACCCACACATGTGAGGTACCGTTTTCATCGGGACACCTGTGGGAACGTGTGACGGTAGGCCATGTGTTGTTGGGGGCGTGTTTCGATGGGTGCGTCGAGTGAAATGTGCGGAAAAAGGGTTTTTTTCCCCACATTTCAGACTTTGCGGGACTGTCTGGGTAAAAAATTCTGGGGCGATGTGCGCAAATCATACCTCTGCGGATTCCCACGGGTGTCCTCTTTTCGGAAATGCATGGGGTTCCCTGTTTTCCTCAGTGGCTTGGACACCCGAGGCCCAGATCTGTACGTTGTGCCGGTCAGCAGAATGTCTGAGATTTCGCTCTGAAAACAGACTTGGGGTTACTTGTGTTTTAGGCTTTCCCCTTGGCGGCCAGGTAGGTGCACCCACACATGTGAGGTACCGTTTTCATCGGGACACCTGTGGGAACGCGTGACGGTAGGCCATGTGTTGTTGGGGGCGTGTTTCGAAGGGTGCGTCGAGCGAAATGTGCGGAAAAAGCTTTTTTTCCCCACATTTCGGACTTTGCGGGGCTGCCTGGGTAATAAAATCTGGAGCGATGTGCGCAAATCATACCTCTGTGGATTCCCACGGGTGTCCTCTTTTTGGAAATGCATGGGGTTCCCCGTTTTCCTCAGTGGCTTGGACACCCGAGGCCCATATCTGTACGTTGTGCGGTCGGCAGAATGTCTGAGATTTCGCTCTGAAAACAGACTTGGGGTTACTTGTGTTTTAGGCTTTCCCCTTGGCGGCCAGGTAGGTGCACCCACACATGTGGGGTACCGTTTTCATCGGGACACCTGTGGGAACACGGTACGGTAGGCCATGTGTTGTTGGGGGTGTGTTTCAATGGGTGCGTCGAGCGAAATGTGCGGAAAAGGTGTTTTTTTCGCCACATTTCGGACTTTGCGGGGCTGTCTGGGTAATAAATTCTGGGGCGATGTGTGCAAATCGTACCTCTGCGGATTCCCACGGGTGTCCTCTTTTTGGAAATGCATGGGGTTCCCTGTTTTCCTCGGTGGCTTGGACACCCGAGGCCCATGTCTGTACGTTGTGCTGGTCGGCAGAATGTCTGAGATTTCGCCATGAAAACAGACTTGGGGTTACTTGTGTTTTAGGCTTTCCCCTTGGCGGCCAGGTAGGTGCACCCACACATGTGAGGTACTGTTTTCATCGGGACACCTTTGGGGACACGTGACAGTAGGCCATGTGTTGTTGGGGGCGTGTTTTGATGGGTGCGTCGAGCGAAATGTGCAGAAAAAGTGTTTTTTTCCTGACATTTTGGACTTTGCGGGGCTGTCTGGGTAAAAAATTCTAGGGCGATGTGCGCAAATCATACCTCTGCGGATTCCCACGGGTGTCCTCTTTTCGGAAATGCATGGGGTTCCCTGTTTTCCTCGGTGGCTTGGACACCCGAGGGCCATATCTGTACGTTGTGCCGGTCGGCAGAATGTCTGAGATTTCGCTCTGAAAACAGACTTGGGGTTACTTGTGTTTTAGGTTTTCCCCTTGGCGGCCAGGTAGGTACACCCACACATGTGAGGTACCGTTTTCATCGGGACACCTGTGGGAACGTGTGACGGTACGCCATGTGTTGTTGGGGGCGTGTTTCAATGGGTGCGTCGAGCGAAATGTGCGGAAAAAGGGTTTTTTTCCCCACATTTCAGACTTTGCGGGACTGTCTGGGTAAAAAATTCTGGGGCGATGTGCGCAAATCATACCTCTGCGGATTCCCACGGGTGTCCTCTTTTCGGAAATGCATGGGGTTCCCTGTTTTCCTCGGTGGCTTGGACACCCGAGGCCCAGATCTGTACGTTGTGCCGGTCGGCAGAATGTCTGAGATTTCGCTCTGAAAACAGACTTGGGGTTACTTGTGTTTTAGGCTTTCCCCTTGGCGGCCAGGTAGGTGCACCCACACATGTGAGGTACCGTTTTCATCGGGACACCTGTGGGAACGCATGACGGTAGGCCATGTGTTGTTGGGGGTGTGTTTCGAAGGGTGCGTCGAGCGAAATGTGCGGAAAAAGCTTTTTTTCCCCACATTTCGGACTTTGCGGGGCTGCCTGGGTAATAAAATCTGGAGCGATGTGCGCAAATCATACCTCTGTGGATTCCCACGGGTGTCCTCTTTTTGGAAATGCATGGGGTTCCCCGTTTTCCTCAGTGGCTTGGACAACCGAGGCCCATATCTGTACGTTGTGCCTGTCGGCAGATTGTCTGAGATTTCGCTCTGAAAACAGACTTGGGGTTACTTGTGTTTTAGGCTTTCCCCTTGGCGGCCAGGTAGGTGCACCCACACATGTGAGGTACCGTTTTCATCGGGACACCTGTGGGAACGTGTGACGGTAGGCCATGTGTTGTTGGGGGTGTGTTTCGATGGGTGCGTCGAGCGAAATGTGCGGAAAAAGGGGTTTTTTCCCCACATTTCGGACTTTGCGGGGCTGTCTGGGTAATAAAATCTGGGGCGATGTGCGCAAACCATACCTCTGCGGATTCCCACGGGTGTCCTCTTTTTGGAAATGCATGGGGTTCCCTGTTTTCCTCGGTGGCTTGGACACCCGAGGCCCATATCTGTA
The DNA here is from genome assembly GCF_040938575.1 of Ambystoma mexicanum. Lineage (NCBI taxonomy): Eukaryota > Metazoa > Chordata > Amphibia > Caudata > Ambystomatidae > Ambystoma > Ambystoma mexicanum. The sequence continues at coordinate 834,420,331 of NC_090935.1, read as the reverse complement.
CGTTGTGCGGTCGGCAGAATGTCTGAGATTTCGCTCTGAAAACAGACTTGGGGTTACTTGTGTTTTAGGCTTTCCCCTTGGCGGCCAGGTAGGTGCACCCACACATGTGGGGTACCGTTTTCATCGGGACACCTGTGGGAACACGGGACGGTAGGCCATGTGTTGTGTTTGTGTGGTTTTCATAACGTTTTGACCCATTTGCTGGTGCCCTTTGTCTCACAACCCTTTCTTTTCCCAAATGTGACCTACATTTAGTCGCTGCTTTATCCACCATACACTTTTGTAACCTGCACAAGTCACCTACCCTTGAAAAGGTCTGCCTGAGCTCTTTCAAAAAATGTATGGCTGCCGTTCCTCACCACATTGGGTTTCCCAATTTACACATGCTAAGTGCGTCTGGTCAGGCCTCGAGCATAAAACTCCTGTGTACCATGGCTCAGTGTTTGGCTTGTGGTATTGCTTGTTTTGTAAAAACACTACAAAAATGGTATGCTTTCCTAACTGCAAGAGTCGGGGGAATGTAGCGGAGCATTGCTTTTCTCAAAATTCATAGAAGCCATTGCCGTAACAAGCCAACCATGTCCAACACATACCTTTTTTTTCAGTCATTTTCCCGCTTTTCCCCCATTCGATGGCAGTTTCCCCTACCTAGTTGTTGCCTGAGCTATGCAAATCACCCCTTCCTAAACTTGGAATTTTGTCTACTTTTCAGAAATATATGCCTTTCTGTCCTCCAATTTGGCTTTCCTGCCCTTTTCTTCCATTCCGTCCATGCATGTCCAATTGGCAAAAATGGCAAAAATCGCCTACCACTCACAAAACGGTTGATAACCTCATCAAAATAATTGTTTTCCATTTCCACTCAACCTGTTCCTGAAAGCCACGACATTGGGGAACTCAACACAGCAAACCATTTGTTCCTAGCTCTTACAAGGAAAAAACCACAGGCTTCTTTGTACATCATTTTATTGGCATTTTTTGAAAAAACCCAAAATGTTTGCACTTTTTCCTTATTTTCTCTCACCCCCCTACAGCAATCTGGGATTCCGTTACGACCGCCTACATGTGGGAAAAAAAAGGAGCCAAATTTGGCCGAGATATCTCATGTAACAAAAAAGTTACAAGCCATTGAATGGCCACATACCAAAATCACCAAAAAAGGCCCTGGCACTGGGGAGAAATACCCATGGCACTTAAAGGGTTAATAGATCTATTTTTTGCTGCATTCGCTGCAGACGATTTTCTAAGGTCTCTGTTTCGGTATTATTTTTAATGTCTGTATGGTGTGTTTAAAAAAAATGTGGTAAGTACAAATAAAGTAATGGGTAATAGTTGGTTTATATAGAGAAGTGTAGTGTCTACCATTAGTATCACTGTTTTCATTCCTTTCATCACGAAGAACATTTTCTTCCAGGCATTCCAAAGTACTAGACATTTCTGTGTCTTACATATACAGTTTCCACTTCTTATTTATTATTGAATGTAATGTATTCATGTGCTGCTTTTTGAACATGTTTAGTGTTTTTTTTTTGGATGATATAACATGAGTAGCTTAGTATACTGGAAAAAACCTGATAATATAATGGTATTCGTATCAATGAATTACTTAATGCACTACGTACCTCATGATTTGTATTCCAATATTCCTTTGCACTTTTTTTATGAACATTACTATAAAATTCCTATACGGTCCGCAATTAACCAAAATGAAGGTGTCCTATGGATAATCTACCTGTTTGTTCTGTGCATAATTAAAATGGCAGTATCCTTAGAACACCCAAGATGTCTGCTTGTCCGCAATTAACCCAAATGGGGGTGTCTTAAGGACAATATACCTGTTCATACTGTTCGTAATTAAAATGGAGGTGTCCTTAGAACACACAAGATGTCCGCCTGTCCGCAATCACCCAAAATGGGGGTGTTCTAAGAACACCCATCTGTTCGTAGTGTCTGCAACCAGAATGAATATATCTGTAGAACACATATCCTGTCTGACTGTCCACAAAGTATTGACAAACATTTATTTTATTCGAGGACTTCAACACTGTTCGTAGAACACCCATGCACATACATCGCACCTGACCGTAACTGTACGTCACACTTTTAATTAGTTCGCACAACCATCCCTGTGCAACCATCCCTGTGCATTTGGTGTCCTGTGGACAGCCGTCCCATTTGTGAACGTGTCTGCGACATCATCATGTGACCGCACCCACACTGAGCGTGTGTCCTGATTTGCGGACACTGTCCGGGCCCCCAAACATTTAAAAAGTGCTTTTTTGAGCACACAAAAGTATTTTACAGTAAAAGTTCACCATTGCACATGTCTCAGACAATGTCCCTGCTGATCTGCATACCTTTTTGAACTTTTTGAGCCCTTTCTTGGTTTTTCGAAGTGTTCGGGGCCAGGGCGGATGTCTGCGAAGTGCACCCTAGCACCCCTATAAAAGGCCACACCCCAGAGCCGATCCTCATTCTGCTTTTGGATTTCCAAAATTTACAACAAGACAATTGTGCAGGTTGCTGTTCTTGGTTCCTGGCTCCTAGTTATAAACCTTCCAGATGGCATCCCAAATTACTTCTGCTACTACTGCCTCGGCATCAACACCCCCATCCCCTCCACCACCACCACGTCACCAAGGGCCTGCAGAGGTAAACAGGTATGCGGATGCAGAGGAGAGGGATGAAGAGGATGAAGAGGATGAGGTAGTGGAAGCAAGGTGATCGGTACTAAGTGCTGCATGGTGCTCAGTCGTGGCAAGCCTGGCTCATATAGCTATGGTACTACATCAATGAAGCGACACCTAAAGTCGTTCCACAATGGGGCTATTCATAAGGTTGTACCTTGTGATAAACGTAGTAGGTTGAGTTCCTCTGCAGCATCGTCCGTTTCTGCTCCTGTCACCACAAAAGACACTCTTGTGGGACAGTGCATCCCTCCAGCTGCCTCACAGGCCATCTATGATGCTGTTGACCCTTACCTTTCAAAGGTCACAATATTGTGCATGTACTGTGACACAGTACTCTTCAGGGGCGAGAAACTTCGGAGTGTTTTGGAGACTGCGGTCAAGGAACATCAGAAGGTCTGCAAACTACCTCAATAAGGCCCACACTACATCTTCCTCTCTCCACCTTTCCTTTCTCATCCCCATGGTTGGTGTCCCTTCCTTCCCCTCCTTTCCCCTCCTTTCCTTGTGTATCATGTTTAAAAAAAATATATATATATATAAAACAACAAAAAAAAACAAAGGCTCTCTTTCAGAGCCAGAAGTGGTGGCTCTGAAAAGAGCTTTTTTTGTGGTGTTTTCTTGTGTTTTAAAAACTTTGAATGGTCAACACCTACTGCAAAATGGATTGCTGTAATTCCCAAAAAGATTGCAATGAATTTTGCATATTTAGCAGAAAAATCGGATTGCCTGCATAAGTAAATTGAGTGCAGCTTATAAGGATTGGCATTAAGGACATGCATTTTAGATTTTGTTGAGTACATTTTTCCATTACATCAGCAACAGATGTGTTTCACCTATATAGTTCATGGATTAGTATTTAAAATAATTTTGCATCTTTTCTAAGCAGACCAGTTATAATGCTTGTTAAAATGTTAGCATAGGTGACGTCTGCAGACTGAGTTAGTTCTCTGTACTGAAAATGTTGCCAGAGATTTACATTTCCAATGCTGCCAAGTGTGTTGCTAGGCAGAATCATATGCAGTACCCTTTGGGAACACCACACACAATTAAGACTACAAATGACAGTACAATTTCACCTTTGGTACAAGACTGTACTACACAGTAAAGTGGTAGCGATGGCTGAGCAGTCAGACTTATCTCACGAGTAAAGTGAGTAGTATCAGAAGATATACAAAGGACACAATTGCTATGGTTCAAACAAACACTGACTCAAGGTTTCTGAGTAAAAGAATATACATGTATTTACACCATCAATTATAAAACAGTTCACTAAGTAAAACAGCAGAAAATCACAAAGTTAATACACTACACAACACCCAATGAATTCTGGACAAGTTAAGCTCAAAATGAAGTGTGAGCAAAATGGCACTCCAGTAATTTAAAAAGGGAGGCAACGTTATACAAAAACAAGCAGCACCAATAGGCAGAGCAATCTAGAAAAGGCTTGCTACAATGAGGATTCAAATCATTAGGCCTGGGCCAATGTGAATGGTTCAGAGTCTTTGCAGGGGATCTCACAGTTCAGAGTAGTTCGCGGTTAAGTCTTTGCCAAGAGTTCGAAACGAAGTTGGTCGGAAGAAAAGTTACTTAAAAGAGTAAAGAAGGACAAGCCCTCAGATTGGCGAATGATTTAAAACATGTGTACCACGGTCGGCTGGAACGAACAACCGGGTTTGAACAGTACCTTAGAAGAAGAAGAATGCTGTAGCTGAGGCAGAAGTTCCTGGCAGGTCCTGCAGGCTCATGGTTCCTGAAGTGACTGTCAGACTGACACGAAGGAGGAAGACTGGAGTGTCCTGCACTGCCCAGGGAAGAAACCAGCAGCAGAGCACAGCAATAAATAAAAGGTGCACTCCTTAAAACCCAAACAGGGTCCGGTCCTATTGGCTATCCAGTTCACTGCAGGGATGCACAGCAAATTCGACCAGGGGAGGGAGGTCTTGCTTGGTGTTTGGCGGACTGGTTGGTCCCACCAGCTCAAGGGCAGAAGATTCTTTGAATATCTTCTCTGTTGTCGAAGTTTAGGAGATTTGGACCCACAGCAGGGCTTCACAAGGAGGTTCAGTAGTTGCAGCAGTCCTCTTCCTTCAGCTTCTCTCCGGCTCTCTCGATCCAGTGGCGACTCTGACTTCCAAGTCCCAGAGTCCTGCTTTTTATGCAGTTTTCCCCCATTCACACAGCCTGGCTGTCAATCACATAGCAGTGTGGCTATCCTGGCAGGACAGTCACCTAGCCAATCAAACAAGAGTGTGACTTGGGTCTCCAAGGAGACCCTGTGCATGGGGTCTAAAACCCCTCCCTAACATCCTGTCTACCTAGACTCTCAGGCGCCTAGGGAGGGCTTCTGTGTAGAAGCCCGCCAAAGGATGGTGAACCAAGGAACCAAACCTGGTTTGGCGCTCAGAGTAAAACACGAGAAAGACCTGTACAAAAAGAAATGGCGAATAAACCCAGCCGGAACCTCACAAAATTAAATGGGGTCCAGCGGATTAAAGTTCGAGGCTACTAGCTTAGCCTAAAACAGTACCAAGGCTATTTTCATAGACCACGGTAGGAAAAATATGGTAGATACCACTACCACCAGCCAAATCTTAAAGAAAGGGGAACAAAATAATGTTCTGTGAGAAACAGACAAAAAGGGAAAACTATTAACCCTTTACAGTATTCTATGGAAGATAGTTTGTACTGGGTCTGTGAATTTTAAAAAAGACTAATAAAATCAATGCCAACTTTACATATTCTGGGAGACAGTAGTCAGTCCCAGAAAATGAAGTTTAAAGTGGGAAGTCTGAAAAAGACAACCCTGTGTCACTGCACTAAAGGTGCTGTGTGACACACAGTAAAAAGATGATTACTATGGAGTAGGTGAGGCTTCACAGTCCATGAACACACAAATGTAAAGCACACAGTAAAACACACGTAAGAGTGTGAAAAAAAGGCTCACACTCTTACCAGGTGAAACAAAGAAATCCTAGAAATCCAGCAAATCTGCTGAGGGACTGAGTAGGTAAGGGAAATTAGCCATTCTGGAGAATTCTCTCTTACATGTGTTACTGCATTGTTTGTGTCCTAATGTTTGAAAATAGATTTACCTTTTACTGGTGTTAACTGTAGTACCTCTCCAAAACTAATAACATGTTTTCCTCCAAACACTTCTTTGTAGTTGGTTTTTAGGACTTCTTGCATTCTAAGGTGAATTAAAGTCAACATGAGGTTGGAAACCATGCTCACCTCATCTATTAGGAAGACATCTATTTTTATCAGAATGATGCATCCTTCAGTAGCAGCCTCTGCTGAAAATGTGTAGTATTCTTGTTTATTTTGGTGTTCTACTTATAGTTATAGTCACCTAATAATGATTTTTATTTTCTCCAAGGTTTAAGAAATTGTAGTAGGGCCATATAATATAGTTCTCTATGTTGTGAACATTTGAATTGTAACTTTATAAGATTAAATAGGCTGGGTTTGGAATGTTTTACTAGGCTTACTTCAAAAGTTGAGACTGAATATTGACCAGTTGTCTCATCTGGTGTGATATTGTTTTTGTAGGAGTACTTTTGGGCTATGTCCTACAGTGCATGTTTTCCAAAACAGTCCTTCTGTTTGGATAGTATGTGCCAGTTAAATTGTTTTTTTTTATAAATGTCCTGGCTGTTGTGATCATTTGTAGCTATTTTTTCTATCTCTTGGTAAGATTTCAGTACTCTTTTTCGGGATGAAGCTGGACCAAGATTCAGCCAGACAATTTGTGCAGATTTGTCATGTAAGGCTGTACCTGTTAAGTGATCAGCAGCTTCGTAGCACCCGCATTCTCTATGGGAGAACATTTTTATACAGAAGCTGTACATTTTTTGTGGTAGTGTTTTGTCAGATGATATGTCATTCCAGAGGTCTTTTAACTCTGTTTTCTCAGCTTTGGTGAGATAGGCTGTGACATATCTTCCAACTGCAGTGGAATTGTCTGCAATGTATTGTTTGTCTATGTTTGCATTCCACAAGCGGGCAATGATTGCATGATAATATTTGATGTACTTGGATGCTTCGTCCCTTTCAATGTTTTAGGGGATTTGACTTTTACGCTGTGTCTAACTGAAGATATAAAGCTATTTACTTGTCTTTTTTTGCAAAATGTTCTATGGAAGCCTAAACGACATTTGGTATAGAATTTACCTTTGTTTTTATGTCTCTGTGGCAGTATTTGCCACACTCATGTTTTTAGAAGTGTAAGCTGTGTGTACATAGGTCACTACCTGTGGTTTCAGAAGGGATGTAACAGGTAATGTATTTTTCAATAAATTGTAATACTGTGTTGTCAATACAATATGCCAATTTTGGTGCATCTTTTATCCACAAAAGCATGTGTATGTGTGGCCCTCCTCTGGAATGACATTCTTTTCTCTAAAAAGAAGTGTTGCACTTCTCTGAGCATAGGGGTATTTTTATTGTAGATGCAGTTTAGCATAGTAATGAAGCGATGGTGATAGGATCTTGATACATGGACAGGGTCAAGAAAACATAGATTTCCTGATTTTTTTTTTAATCTATTCCCTCTTTATTTTGGTTTGCAGTGCATACAAAATCGTGCAAGTCATCACATGTGTACTCTGCACAAATTAAAGTAATAAACCATGTGAGAGGGCCTAGGTTCTTTAGCATACAACGTACATCAGTGTGACATAGGAATGAGTATTCTTTTATACCATGCATGTTTTCCAAGAGATTTGTGATGCTTGACTTCAAAACAGGATCTTTGTCTTTCATCTTTTGAAGCAGTTGGGCAGCAGCTATGTTTTGTCTGAATGTGGGGTCTTCAGAATATGTTATTAAAAAGCGATATTTCGATGCACTAATTTGTGTGGACCTTTCATCATATCTTCCTCCTTTTCCTGTAGGAAAGAGATTCGGAAAAGAACGTGTGCCTACAATTTGTTCCCATATGCTCATTTGGGATCCTTTGGCTTGACGCATTTGATATGTTTCTGATGCACCTATAATGGTGTCTTTGGAGTGTAGTGGATGAATTGTATACCAGTCTAAAATGTTGGCTGCAGTAACAGGATCTACACGTTCAAATGTTTCCAGTTGCTGGTGAATCTTGAATTATTTTGGTGGTATATCTCAAGTGTATCTTCTATGTTTATATCTTTGTAGTATTTATTATTTCCGTTTAGATAGTGTAGTCCCTAACTTTGTTTAAGTCAACTAGTTGCTGCCGCATTTTTTTTGTCTTTTGTTGGCACACCATTAACTAGTACAACGATTTATCTATTGGTCATTGTACTCCACGGATGCCCTTTAGTAACTTGGATGTAGGTTATTTGGCTGATTTCCGTTGAAGACGTATTATAGCTTGAAATACTGGTACTGGTTGGAATATAATGCTCTCATACAAGTTAAGTTGTTGGAGAGCTTTTGGAAGTGGTAATATTTCTAAGTTATTAGTGATAGCACATGATGGCATTTGCTTATTGTCAAGCTTTGTGTTGTAGTATGTGCAAACTATTAAGGGGTCAATTATTCTGTATTTAGTTTCTACTGTTAGATATAAAGCTAATAGGGACCATTGGTCTTCCTCATTGTCCTCTATTTTGTAGGCTATGTCTACTATTTTTGGGCTCTTTTAATAAAAAAAGATCTGAAACAACAGACACATACTTGGTCTGGTATTTTAGCAGATATCTTTTGAAATTGAGCTATTTCTTGTTTTGAATGTTTTTCTTAGGAGGATGGTGTTTGTGAGGTTTTTGGTAATGTCTTCAACTTCAGTTCCAAAATATTTAATTTGGATGTGCTCTGTTTCTTGATGCAGTTATTTGCCTGTTCCATGTAGGAAAATGTTATTTGCATAGTTTAGACTGTGCTCAAGATTTCGTATCCAGAAATTGTGTGTTGCTAAAATTTTGATGTGGTGAAAAGTGCTGCGCACACTGGAGTCCATTGTTTGTAAAATGTTCTTATTACTTTTGTTTGTTAGTTTCACATGGTGATTGAGGAGTTGAAGTAAAGATTTAAAGGATTGTTGGTGTACATTACAAATTGTGCTGCACGTCCATTTGTACACTGGATGGTTTGTTTGGGTAAAAGGAGTATTTGGTTTAAAGTTTGTTGGGGACGTATTTTCTATAAGGGTTTCTTTTGCCATGATGGTGTCTCATACCATTTCATACTCTCAACCATTACTGTCTATGTCAATTGTTTTGTTGTTGTTCTTGTTTATGAGCCTCTTTATTGAAATATCGTTCTGTGCTACTTGCGTGAATCCATCCACTTACACAGAAGTTTGAAAAGGTATCTACATTGACATTGTGCATGTTAAGAAGTACTTTCTGTAATGTACTGATTCATTTAGTTAGTGGTTTAATTCTGTTTAAAATTGATATAAGCAATTTTTTCTTTTGTAGAAATGTGCTGCCAATTAGTGCTTCAAGGATAAGTCTCCTCCTGTAGTTTTTAAGGGTAGATCATGTCTTTTCAGCTATTTTTATAAGATTGTGAAGAACTCTATGGTGGAACATTTTTTGTAACATGAATCTTTTGGATTTGGATTACTTTATTGTGACTACGATAACACTGGTAGCTACAGTGTTAGGTTCATTAGTGGGTCTGTTTTTCTTTGCACATTTTTCTTTACTTTTAGTTTTTGCAAGAGGGGCCTTACCTTTTTTAGTTATGGCTGGATTACCTTTATTGAGTAAGGTCATTAGCTCTTTGGTTTTAATGTTTTCTATACATTGTTTGACGGGTAGATGACTATATGGTTTGCTTGTATTCTAATTTACTCTATTATTCTCTTCTTTTCTACAAAGTTGCTTTTTAGTATGCATTTTGTTGTGTTTGTTGCGAAAAGAAAAGTTTGGGTTTGAAAGTTGTGGAATGTATATGTTTGCATTGTGAATGGGTGTGTGGGTGTGATTGGAGAGGTTAATAGAGTGCCGTTTGACTGTGAGGTGGCATAGTAGGTGTGGCTAGGAAGGTTGTGAGTGTAAGAGTCTAGACGTGTGATGGTGTTGGGTAACTGAGTAAGGGAGTGGTGGTGTGATTGACTCAGTAGGGACATTTTGATGTTTTCAGGAAAGCAGTGGGTGTTGAATTGGTGATGTTTAGATGGGAATAGAAAGAGTGTGAATGGTGCACTATAATTAGTTAGAATGAAAGAAATGTTGGCTCAAAATGAGTAGTCTGGGGAAATATATAGTGGAACTCTACTGTTGTGAGTATATACATATACATGTTACATTAATGTACTTACTTTGTAGGATGTGATGGGTATTCTTTTGTCGGTACTTGTCTTCGGCAATATGCTTCTTTCCTGTAATTGTAAACGAAAGTTAGTGGGGATATGTGGATATGGTGAAGTACATTTATTAAGCAAGGTTGTTATTTATGAAGGTAGCATGAGTTTTGGGAATAAGAGTTAATGAAATTGCTGGATGTTTAAAAATGTTTGTTTTTAGGAGCATGTTCGTGAAAGTTAAGAAATGCATATGTGCATTTATAGAAGCTATGTGTGCAATACCACAGAATGCAAAGGAAATAATGAAGCATTGATAAGCACCTACATATTGAAATGGGGGATGTTGGAATTTATGCATTTGCTCCCAATATATTAAACTGGTGCACAAAATGGTCTATGTTCAACAAATCTATTCTATCTCCTTTTCCTTTCTTTTAAGAAAGCAGAAGCAAATACATGTGTTTAACATTCATGAAATTGTTCTTAAACGCAGAGCATTGGAAATATTTGCTGCTTCATGTGAGCAGGTGCTGAATGCTGCAATGTATGGCATTTGCTAGAGTGGTTAAAAAGAGAATATCCATATTGAGAAGCTTATTATAGTGTAAGCAGCTGGGACCCTCTCTATATGTGTATTTTTTCTTTACAATGTTAGGAATGCATTGAACACATTTCAGTATAATGTATAATACTACTGTACACAACAGCAAAAAAAGGAAACAAAAGTGGTTGTTAACAAACCCAAAAAAACAACGGTTATTTTCAGAGCCACTACTAAAGAATAAATAACTGAAATTGAGTTTAAACTCCCCCACCCCATCCCTTTGAGTAGCCGTGATGCACATGCACTTCCAGGTCTTTTAAGGAAGACTGGCATGGAAAGGGAACTTTGGGGATTAACCAATCAGGTTTCCTTGGTGTGGTGTACAGGACGAGAGGGTAGCAGGAGTTGTGTTTGCAGATGTTTTGAGAGCACCGAACATGGCCATGGCTATGTCTTTGAGGAGGTAGAGTGTATGGATTTTGTGGGACACTTGGATCCATAGACTGAAGGTCTATTTTAAGCACTGTGCATTAGGTGAACATCTTTGATTCCATGAATCTGAAATGTCATGGTGTTTTATTATTTATCTTGATTATGGTTGTTCTGCTGATCGTGTATTGGAATATAGAATATTGAATTATAGAAGGATTGAATGTGTGTGAAATTTGTGTATGATGCAGTTGAAGATTGACTTGGAGAGGGAAGCATTGCTTATTCGTCAGGCCTGTTATCTTGTTACATACTTCTTCCTTCTGATACAATAAAGGAATATTTCCAATAACCACTTCAAATGGCGATGAGGATGGGATGGTGAATCGCAGTGGATGTCTTCTTGTGTTTCAATTTGGACCCACTAATGCTGCCAGCACTTGTTTTCTTTTTTCTTTCTCTCTGCTCTCCATAGATTGATTCACGAAAACAAACTACAATCGGACCATCCAACTGATCTGTACATAGTCATTTCGTAGTGCTTACTGATCGCACACTTGGTGCTGTGTGTTCTTCCTATGCCGCGCTACATCAATGTTAGTATTAGAGTAAAGGACCTGGGTGTGGAAATTTATGTGCAGCCAGTTATGCTTCAGACAAGCTTCCAACAATCATGACGAAAAGCCCATATAGCAGCATATGCTTGCAATGCAGTGGTACAAGAGTTGAAACGATAGAAGCTGCAACAGTCTCATTACAGCAGAATTATAACAAGCATCATTTGTGGACAGCAAATTTACATTAAGAAGGCTAATATGCTTCCAGCTATTTTTGTCAATAAAACAATAAAGCCAACACTGTTCCTAGTAGTATTGAAATGTATACTCACATGAGTATACAATTATTAAATGCAATGCAAGGTGTTACCATTCATCCTCCCCAATCATTCTTCGCTGCAGCTGGTGAACCAGCTATTCCATGCAGAGAATTTGAGTATTCGGAAAACTATATGGACACCATAGACAATGAAAATTTCACAACAACCAAGAAGAAAAAGTTATTTCTACAGTCCTTAGGTCCTGAAGGGCACAGGATCTATAGGGAGTGGCCTCCTCTTAGATCAGGGGAGGGAGATGGTGATAGAGTGGATGAATATGAGCTTGTTCTGAGAGCTCTAGAAAGCTACTATAGGCCAAAGAAAAGCTGTGAACCAATACTATTTTTACATGTGAAAACAAGAAGTTAGTGAACTGGTGGATGGGTATGTCACTGTGCTTAAGAAATGGTCTGTAACTTGCAACTTTGGCAGAGGTGTGACAGAAGATGAGTTGATTCGAGATCACATAATTATCCATACTAACAGTAATGTGGTCTAAGAAAGATTGTGGATGTGTGGTGATCCCTTCTTGGATGAAACATTGGCAATTGCTCAAAAGGTTGAACACACAGTAACACGCAGCAATGCTATCAAGGACTGTGAAAAGGATTTGGTGACTACGTCTGTCAAAGTGAATGTGGTGAAGCCGAACAAAGTATGCAAAGTATGCAAGGAAATCTCAATATCAAGGGCAAGGACTGGAAGAACAAGACCTTTTGCAGAAAATGTTGGAGAAGATAATGCAAAGAAAGCCTTGTGGGGAAAGTGTTTTCAATGTGACAAGAAAGGACATTATGCCAATTCTCAATTTTGTCCCATGCTGAACAAAAGATGTTTTGAGTTGTGGAATTTTGGGTCATTTCAGCACAGTGAGCAAAAATAGGAAACCCAACCAAAGGGTTAAATGTGTACAAGGAGATGATGATGATGAGGGAGAGGAACAGGATGTTGAGGTTGTCACGATGGTCAGACATGGTAGCAAAACGTCTCCTCCCAAAAGCATGTTTTACATTGATGATTTCTGAGCTCACAGTTGATTCAGGAAAGAAAGAGGACAAGTTCTATAGAAAGGGATATAACCCTGTTTTGAAGAAGTCTGATATTAGACATCCTGGTGCTTTTGAGGGCTCCGTGATCAAAATGTTGGGCTACAATTTAGCCTTAATTGGGTTCAAAGGCTGATTGGCTGAGGTTAAAATATATGTTGCCAGGAGCCAATTTTCAAAGTCATGGCCAATAATAAGTATGATTAACTTAAATATGAGGGAAAGAGAGGGAATTATTTCCCAATGTGTTTAAGGAGAGTACTGGTAAACCTCATGGGTATACACATAAGATACAAGTGAAAGCTGGTATTCAACCTATGTTGCATGCAGTGAGACACATACCAATAGCATTGAGGGAACATGTGAAGGCAGAACTTAACAGACTGAAGAGTGGAGGAGTGATTGAAGAAGTTGATGCTTCTGAATGGGTGGTCCCTATTTTGGTTGCAGGGAAACCAAATGGTAAATTGAAAATCTGTATAGATTTTGAGATAGTTGAATAAGGCTATAATTGTAGCAAAATGTCCATTACCTGTGATCTCTGCAATGTAGAATTTAATTGCTGGAGAGGATACCTTTTCCACAATCAACCTTTCTGCTGGATATCACCAAACAAAGTTGCACCAAGCTTCGATGAAGTATACCACGTTCATTACGCCATTTGCCATGTATAGGTATATTAGGAAACCGTTTCGGTTGGCTTCGGCTGCCGCTGTATTTCAAATAATTATGTCACATTTGTTGGATGGTATGTCTGGTGTGTATGTTTTCCAGGATGATAATTTAGTGTGTGGCAAAGGAACTGGAGAACATGATGAGAGGAAGCTTTAAGAAAATTGGTGGAAAAGGGATTGACTGTAGAGTAGACTAAGTGCATGTTTGATAGCCATGAACTGCCTGGGACACACACTCTCCAAAGGTGGATATAAATCTAAAATTAAAGTGATGGAAACCATTGAAAAAGAACCCTATCCTCGTAGTAAGGAAGAATTACGTTCCTTTTTAAGGTTAGCTGAGTATTATAATAAAGTTGTTGACCATTTTGCTGAAATTACCCAACCAATGAGAGAATTTATGAAGAAGAACTGAAATGTATTTGGAGTGATGAGCATGAGAGAATTGTGGACACCTTTACTAGGAGGTTTTGTGCCAGGAAGAAAGTTCATCATTACCGTGGATGCTAGTGGTAAAGGTTTGGATGCTGTTTTTTCTCAGGTTGGAAGGGACCAGGAAACAATTATAATGTTTGCCTCGAGAGCCATAAGTGACACTGATGCACGTTATTCTGTGACGGAGAGATAGTTATTGGTATCTGGTTGGGGTGTGGAGCATTTCAGACAGTATGTATGGGGAGAGGAATTCATTATAAAATACGATCACAAAACTTTAGTTGAGGTTTTGACAGTTAAAGGTATGTCCAAAGCCACCCTAAGGATTTCCAGGTTAAGTCTGAAGTTGTTACAATATAATTATGAGATTGAGGCCCTAACTCATGGTTTATTTGCACTGGAAAAAACAGGATTTATGCGCCATTCTGCCCGCAAATCCCTGTTTAACAAATGGGGATTTGCGGGCAGAGTGGCGCACAAATCCTGTTTTTTTGCGCAAATAATCCATGAATCAGGGCCTTAATATTTTCCTGGGAAGAGAAATTGTACTGCAGATTGTTTGTCTAGAATGCTTTGTTATGGATGTGTGGACGAAACAAATACTGATGCAGAGTTTTATGAGCACGTTTGTGGAGTACTTAACATGTAAAATCAGGAAAAGTGGAAAGAAGACTGTGTGGAGGATGACATTTTAATCCAAGTAAAGGAATGGATAGTTAAGGCATGGCCCTAGAAAGATAAAGTGGAAGATACACTCAAAGGTTATTTCATGGTTAGTGATGAATTGACGATTGAAGGAGATTTGATCCTAAGGTGAAATAAGATGATACCTCCTGAAGGGTTGAAGGAGGAAATTATGTTGGCTCATGGCGGTCATCCTGGGGTGTCAATAACTAAAAGGAAAATTAGACAAACATGTTGGTGGCCTGCTATGGGTGAACAAGTAGAGAGAATTGTGTTCAGCATGTAATAATTGTGATAAGAATATGGTCACCAAGGAGTCACTGTTAACTTCAATACCGGTTCCAAAAGCACCATGGATGGAATTGGCCATTGATGTGTTAGGTCCTTATGTAGGTCGTCGTCATGGTAATAGGTTGTTATTGGTATTGATTGACAGGTACATCAATTGGCCGGAGTTTGCTGTTATGGATTGTGCTACAGCCAAAAGAGTTCTTGATTTTTTGGAGAAGATGTTTAGGAGTGAAGGAGTCTTTAGTGTGATTTTGATTGATAATAGTCCACAATTTAGAAGTAAGGAAATGTGTGATTATACTAGTAAGATGGGTTTTCAGTGGAAGCTTTCATCAGTGTACCATCCAGAGACTAACGGCGTGGTGGGAAGGCTGAACAGAGTCATTGACAATTGTGTGCAATTGGCCTTAGCAAAAGGATTGGACTGTGAGGACAATCTTTGTTATTTGCTGTGGAGTGTGAGAGTATCTTGGTTTATGGTTTTTCTGCTGAGTGAGTATTATAATGTAGAATATAGAATTATAAAGGATAGAATGTGTTGGAATTTCTTGCGTGAGGCAGTTGAAGATTGACTTGGAGAGGGAAGCATTGCTTGTTCGTGGGGCCTGCTATCTTGTTACATTCTTCCTTCTGATACAATAAAGGACGATTACCACTAACCACTGCTGCCCTGCTGTGGTTACTTCACATGTTATGGAGTGTGAGGGATGAAGTGGGCGGACTTGCTCCCCTTTTGTGAGAATATGGTTCTCAGGTTTGCTCAGAGACAAATGTGGATGCTTTCGAATTTATTTTGTCCTCAAATGGAAAAAGCAAGGTGATACGTAAATAAAGCTGTGTGTGCTTTTTTGCAAGATGTTGGCATGGCATCTTTTCAGAATGAGAACATTACATTTGATGATGTCAACATTTTTCGGAGAGATGGAGTGCATCTAACTGATGTGGGCAATCAGATTTTTGGGGAAAACATCAAAAATGCACATAAGCAGTTTTTTTTAACACATTATAATTATGTTGTGTAGAACTTTTGTTAGTTTAGTATATAAAACTAAATAATCTAAAAGGTTATTTTAAGAAGCCACTATTGTTGTGTGAAAAACAATTAAAATGATTTTCTTGCCCCCACCCCATGCCTGGATTTGTATAGGTGCTTGTGAACTACTGCGCTGCCTGAGGTCTATGCTGGCTGAAAAAGGGCCTGTGACTTTTTGTATCACTTACATTTTTAACTGGGAAAGCGTTCTTTTGAATTCTTTTGATTTTGTATTTATTTTGGGCTTTTTTGTATTTTTTTCCAGGAGAGGCAAGGTAAGGTGGGGGAGGAAAAAGAAGGGAAGGGAGGGGCACCAACCACAGAGACAAAGGTGCAGGTGGAGAGAGGAAGATGTTGGGCAGGCCTTAATCAAGGTAGGTGGCAGTGTATCTTGTGCTCTGTGACCGCAGCCTCGAAAGCACCCTGAAACTGCTCCCCCTGCAGATCGGTGCTTCACAGTACAAACTTAGCACTGTGACCCTTAAAAGCTAAGGGTCAACAGCATTCTGTATGTTCTATGAGGCTGCCGCTGGGATCCTCTGCCCCAAAGAAGTAGCCTTAGTGGTAACAGGAGCAGTTGAAGATGGGGTATACGGCATCAACCTACTTTTCCCTGAGAAAGATACCACCTTCCTCAGCACACCCGGGTTGTTGGACTTGATGTGGTGCTGCATGGCATCCCAAAGGAATGCAGCTCTGGTTTTCTGTGACTGAATACAACATTGCACTCAGTGCACCAAACCTTTGTTGGTTAAGACTTCAGTACATTTCCAACTGGGGTGAAAACCCTGCCACGCCCAGGACTCACTATGGGTGCTGGAAACAGGGACTTCCTCCACCTCATCTTCATCTTTTTCTTGATTCTCATCATCTGTATTCCGTATCTCCACGCCTGTTCCCCTGTCCAGGGCCTCCAGGTTGTTGAGATGATGGTGATGGGTGGAGGTGGCTGGGAAGGAGCGATGGCCATAGCAGATACCATGATGGTCTCCAAGAAGTTCTGCAAAACAGATCTGCAAATCAACAAAGCAGGTGCTGTCTCCTTGATAGCCAGATTGATAATGAGAAAATGTAATGGTTGGGTCCTTTCTGAGGAATGGTCTGTGGACAGTTGTGCTGTCCGTGGACTACCAGGTCACAAATAGGCCTTGAAAAGTTGTAAAAAGTTGCCAGATCAACCAAGAATGGGTCTGGTATCTGTGGAAGGGTCAGGTTTCAGCTTGAAACACCCTTGATTGGCAGAAAATACACTTTTAAACTGTCCACAGCCATGAACACCGCCCCCGGAAATGCTGTCACGGTGCATGGGGGCTGTCACAGGATGACGTTTGGAGACATCTGCTGCCCTGACGTCTGTCCGCGGACACCCATCGGGTGGGAATCACATCTGATAGTGAAAGGAACCACACCTGGTAGACGTTGCCAAAGGAGGTTTATTCAGTATCATCTTCAAGACAACCCCCAGCCTCAGGTGGCTTCTGGCAGCACCCTCTAGCAGGAGCTTCTCAACCTCCTTCACATTCTCAACCCTGAACCATAACAATAACACGTTTACATGGAGACAGTAACCAGGGGTGGATGTTCAAAGAGCACTGAGCCTGGATGTGTGATGTAACACACAGCTATGTCATCAAGGAGGCAATGGTTACAGATGAATGAACTGAGTATAATCAAAGAGGAATGGAGATATTCTTTCCTAACACCTCCCTTCTTTCTGAATGTAACAATAAATGAAACATTTGATCTCTACTCCAAAGAAATTACATGCATACAAACACTGATGCTTGTTCACAACATTTGTCAGCAAAGCTAGTCCATCAAACTTGACCCTTTCATCAATGATGCTTGTTCAGAAAATTTGTCAGCAAAGCTAGTCCAACAAACTTGACCCTTTCATCACTCCTCCTCCTTATTCCTTGCACCATTTTTGATGAGTGCCACTCTTTCTTTATTCCATACAGCTCTACCCTCCACCAAAACAGATGAGCCCAAATCTTTCACTACTAATTTGGGCTCCGGAAATATCTTAGTTGGCAACTTAATTTTGATCCATTCACCTTCAGTGACAGTTAGATTCCTGCAACAATGTATCCGATCATACCTGCATTTAGCTTTGCCACCACTTCTCTGTATTCTGTCCCTCACTCTATCCACATCTACATTTACTATCCTTGACCTCCCCATCCACCCAGGACACAGATGAGTGTTGGGTTTTCTTCACCATAAAACTTTGAATAGACACACTCCATTGACACTGTGTGGGGCCAGACGATATTGAACCGTTCTATTCATAACAGTTCTGAACCAATCACCCCCCATAGCCACAGCGATTCTTATTGCTTCAACAAGCTTTCTGGTAAATCGCTCAATGCAACCATTCCCTTCAGGGTGATAAAGTGCTGTGTTCACTTGTTCAATCCCATTCTTTTTTAGAAATTCTTTAAATTCTTTGGATACCAACTGTGTGCCATTGTCTAAAATACATCTTTTGGGGAAGCCTTCCCTCCAGAACAGCTGTTCCAAAAACTGAATTATACTGAAACTTGTAATCTCTTTAAGAACACATACTTCAGGCCACTTTGAAAGAAGATCAACAACAACTAGTATATATGTGTCCCTAGTTCCCCTTATATTAAAAGGCCCAAGCAAATCTAGTGCCACCTCATCCCATGGTAACTTGGGACTGTTCCGAACAACCATAGGAACCTTTTGAACTGAGAGACCTTTATCTCCTTCTTTGCAGTCTAAGCAGGCCAACATCTAATCCTCCACTTCTTTGTCTAATCCTGGCCACCAAAAATCCGCTCTCACTAGTCCCTTTGTTCTCGCCACACCCAAATGCCCCACATGGGCTAGTTTAATAACAGCATTTCTCATACCAGTCAGAACTACTAATTGGTGCCCACGATACAAGTAGTTATTTTCTGCCCATAACTCTTCCTTCACTCTGGCAAAACCCTCATCATCAATTCCTTTAATGTTGTTGCCATTTACCATGTTGAGGACTTTCTTATATACCTCATCTTCATTACATACCACATTCCACTCAGTCCTCTGAATGCTGTTCTGTACCTGAAAAATATCCAGTAAGTCATCTTCCATATTTCTTGTTCGTAAATCACCTTTGTTTTGTTCCACACATCTCGACCATGCATCTGCTACTGCTACTACATTGTTTTCACCAGACATATGTACCATACTAAACCTGAGACCCTGCATGGAGCTTACCCATTTTATTATGCAGCGAGATACGCCCTCTAATCCTTTTTAGAAAATATACTCACCAACTGTTTGTGATCGGTACACACCACAAATTCTCTCCCCTCTTGAACTTGTCTACCCCCACACACATGCCACTGCTTCCTTCTCTACTACTGAATACCTGGTTTCTGCATCCTTGAGACTTCTAGAAGCAAACACAATGGTATGTTATCCTAGTCTGTCCTGTTGCATCAATACTGTGCCAAGGTCATGATCACTAGCATCAACAAAAATTATTGTTTCTCTGCTTTCTTCAAATCCTGCCAAAATGGGGGCATTAACTACCGCAAGCTTTATATCTTTAAATTCCACTTCACATTTCTCATCCCACTTAAAATGCACCCCTTTTTGCCTTAACCTCCTCATGTTCCTAGTTTTATCTGCTAATCCTCTAATGATTTTCCCATAGAATTCAATCAATCCTAGAAATGACAATACATCAGATTTATTATTGGGAGCTAACATGTTCTGAATCGCCCCTATAGTATCTTCTTTGGGTCTGACTCCACTTACAGATATCTCATGCCCAAGATAGACTACTTTCTCAGCTCTAAATGTGCTTTTCTCTTTAGAAATTGTTAATCCAGATTCTTCCAGAATTCTCAGAACTCTCTTGAGCCTCACCTCATGTTCTTTCTCATCAGCCAAACATACTAAAACATCATCTTGATAAAACATCACTCCAACTTCATCCCCCAACATCTTATACAATATGTTTTCAAACACACTGGCAGCGGACTCTAGTCCAAATGGCATTCTCACCCATCTGAAGAAACCAATGGGCGTTATAAAAGCTGTGAGATCTCTGGAGTCTTTGTGGAGTTCTACTTGGTGATAGGCAGATTTCAAATCAAGTATTGAAAAAATGTTTGCACCTGACACCCCCGCCAACAAATCATCAATCCTTGGAAGAGGGAATATCTCAGCAACCACCATTCTATTGAGGTCCCTGAGATCGATGCAGAGTCTTATTTGTCCATTTGCCTTATTAACCACCATAATGGGACTCACCCACTCAGAGGTCTGTATCCTCTCTATCACACCCTCGCTCTCCATGCTTAATATCTCATTTTCTACATCCTTGCACAGTGCAAGAGGTACTGTTTGTAACTTGGCAACTTTGGGAACTGCTCCTCTCTTCAACCTAATTTTCTCTTCAAATCCTGTCAGACATCCTAACTTTGATGATTGCTTCACTCCCATCACTTAGACTGCTTTGACTTGTGTCTCAACTTCTCTCACCATTTGCACTTGGTCATGATGACTGGCTTCAAGCTTAATCTTTAAAGCTGCTTGGTCACTCCAAAACAATAGTTCACCACCCTTGGTTGCAACCTGAATGGTGGACATGGCTTTTCTCCCTTTAAACTCAACCTCTCCCTCAAAACAACCTATGATGTCAATGGCTACATCCCCATAAGCGTTTGCCTTGACCTCATTTTCCCACAATGTGCAACATTAAAATTGTCTTCTCCATACCTCAACACTAATTAGGGTACAGTCCGCTCCACTGTCAATTAGCATTTTCACTGGTATACCTGCAATGATCACATCAGCATAAGATTTAGGTATTCTCACTTTCCCTTCCACAGCATTAACTGAGAAAACAACTTCCCTGACTGCATCCTCAGATTCATACATTTCCTCATTATCATACATTTAATTAATTTGACCACTGTTAAAATTCTTGCAACATCGTGCTAAGTGTCCCTTTCTTCCACATTCACGACATATTATGTGGTATGAAAAACATTCCCTGTCCACAGCCAAATGCGTGGTTCTTCCACACCTGAAACATCTTCTACTAGGCATGCCTCTAATGGGCATGTCTCTAACATTTTCTCTGAATGTTCCGCCACCTCTTGCAGATGTCTTTGTGTCTCTTCCCACTATCCATAGGCATCCCCCACCTCTGCTATCTGAATCTCTGTGTTCCCCCACTCTCTTGTCTCTCTCTGGCTTCCTGGAACTTTCACCTTGGGGCGCTTTGTAGGGTGCCTTATTAACTTTATTCACCAAGCCATCTTCCACCATGCACTTCTCTCGAGATTGGTCAGTTCCCTTGTGTGATTGGAGAGCATTGATTAATTTCTCTGTATGCTCCACCATCTTAGCAATTTCAATCGCCCTGTCCAATGAAGGGTTGCATTCTTTCCTAACATTGTCATTAGTGCACTTGATCATAAGTTGATCCCTCAGATGTTCGTCATGACAATGTGTAAAACGGCATTTTACTGCTAGACTCTTCAATAGTTTCACCCTGTTTCTGTTTTCTGGTGCCAAACTTGTAGCGTTCAAATATAATGTTTTCCTCCACCATAAAATGTTTGTCTAACTTTGACAGGGTTCTCTCATATGGGCCACCATCCTCCAACCCTACTGTCTCAGGAAGCTTCCTCAACAGATCCTGACCAGCCGGGCCTAAACAATGAAACAATAATGCTTCCTTCCTCTCATTCGAATATTTTGCCCCAAATGCTGGCTGCCAGTGCATATTTGATAAAACCAATCAACCCACCTCACTCCGGGTTCACCAGGGCTGGAAAGGAAATCATACTGGGGCAGGAATGTTCGCCATGCTAATGCTAATACCTAAAGTACTGGCTGCTGGCACTCCCTGCAGTAACTGGGCCAATTTTACAACGTTCAAATGCTTTCCTTAACAGTTTGACTTACTTGCAATTAGAGAGAACTTGTGAAGGTTTCAAAAACATCAAAGTGACAGTGATGCCTGCCTCTGCTGGGTCCACTGGTGCTGTCCTCACTTAATATGTACCTGGAAAGGATTTTCTTCTGTTTCCTTTTGGCTGGGGCTTCTCAAGAATCCCAGGGGTTCATCCACGATCCTGGGTGCGTCCTGCCTACAATAACTGGCAACCTTGGCGTCGCTGGGGTTTGTCTGCCACTCTTCCTTCTTCCACAACTTATTTATGCCCAAATCCTCGTTGCCAATTTGGTGGGTGGTGGCAGACATCATCTGATAATTAGAAAGGAACCACACCTGGTAGACGCTGCCAAATGAAGTGTATTTAGTATCATCTTCAAGACAACCCCCAGCCTCAGGTGGCTTCCAACAGCCCCCTCTAGCTGGAGCTTCTCAACCTCTTTCACATTCTCAACCCTGGACCATAACAATAACAAGTTTACATGGAGACAGTAACCAGGGGTTGATGTTCTAAGAGCACTGAGCCTGGATGTTGATGTCACACACAGCTACGTCATCATGGAGGCAAAGGTTACAGATGAATCAACTGAGGGTAATCAAAGAGGAAAAGAGATATCCTTTCCTAACAGGGTGTCTGTAGACACCTCCATTTTAGGGGGGACAACCCAGACAGTCGTTTTACAAAACAAAATGACATATCATGTAACATTATACAACACATTTATTGCATAAACAATACATGTATTTAAGAAACTGATGGGGTATGGGAATGGGAAACATACATGGGAGAATTAGTATGTCTGTATAATAATGACCAGGGGAGGAAGAGAGTGAGTTTTCATCAAAGCTTCTTTGAATTAAATGTTGGATATTGCTGAAGACAAGTCGGACAGGTGCAAGTAGGACAATCATAGGATGCATTTTTAATAACATGATTTGTGACATATTGTAAAAGTTCCTTAAAATCATGACTAGTTTATTCAATTTTGCTTACAAGTTCATGATTTGATTATGTACATTTGGGGGTAGGGCTTCTCTTAGTGATTCTTGGGATTGTGTATAATTACATTGGGTGTGGTTTCTTCATGACAACTATGCACTGTAAGAAAAACATATATTAATATTTCAGTGAGGTCTTCACAAATTACATCATTTGTTTATATTTAAAGATGTATTGTATACCATTAGAGATGTTATCGTCTCTCATGTCTTCTTGTGGGAAGTTCTCCTCTACCCTCCTCTACCCACTCAAGTGTGTTTGCTATTTCTGTGAAAATGAAAAAAATAGTGGTTTTTTCCTAATAATACATATTTACCTAATGAATGCTAATAATAAAGAAATAAATACAGCTCACTGTTTGGTGAGAGATTGTATTAGAATAAGTGCTTGGTGTAAGTTAGTCTCTATGAACAGTGATATTGAAGTGATGATGTGAGGTGTACAGTTATGGTTTATGCTTGGTGCATTGCATTATATTGTGTGTCATAAATAAAAATATATGTGTACATTTTCAAGTAATCATTTGTACAAAAAGGTATATTTGGGTGCAGTAAATATAAGTAACATTGTTTTATGTATATGTGTTTGTTGGTTGATGGCTAGAACATTTTCTGTTCTCCCCTCTACTTGTGAATGTTACCTAATGTTTGCGGGCATTCGTATTGTCCAGAGACTCTACAGCTGCTACATTGAGGGTGAGTATGATATATGGAACTAGTATCAGATTAAGGGTACACTGGTAAAAACCTATGACATTCACTGAAAAAACTTTGTTAAAGGGACACTATGGTGAAGTTTCACTAATTAAAACCTATGAAATTCAGTGGAAAATCTTTGCTAAACAGATGTTATGGTTATAAGTAAAACCGAAAAACCATTGAAATTTGCATATACGTTATGGTATAAGCTAAGCTAAGCAACCATAACTCAGGCCACCACCGTGCACTGCTAAAATTAACACCCAGGACATCAAAGATGACATGACAAATTGCATTTATGACATCACTGATGACATCACATATCTAGTCCACTTGTTTTTCAGCCATGAGATAAAGTAAAACATTGTTTTGTTTTCTGTTCTTTGTTATTTGTACTATGAGGACATGTCAATACTGATTAGTGAGAGTCACGGTCGTTTGGGAGAGTAGTATGCCTTCTTAATGCAGTGACATTGTGTTTACATGTGCTGGTGCAAGAGGTTTCAAGGTCATAATTGTTTGTGCCCATTTTTTTGCGGATAAGATGAGGTTTTTGACCATAAACATCCATGGTTCACATTTTTCAGCTATCTGACAAGGCACTAACTCAGGGATTTTAATAACTAATGATTGATACTGAGTCAGTGTTTATTTGATTTGTGTATGTGAACCTTGTACTATCTTGCCTTCTAAATGCACATGCCACTTTAACACACTATGCACTTTTAGATTCTACTCAAGTATAACTGATTGCACTTTAATACTGTGCAATGCACTTTAAAAAAGGCTGTGATCCAAAAGCAAGCACTATTTTTTTTTATGTATACAGTTATAAAAACTTTTACACATATTAGCATTTTTCATAGTAACAACATATCTGAACTCATACATCAAATTCAGATAACATGTTACACACGATTGATCATATTCACATGTCCCTATTACTTTTAAGTAAAGAAAAAAAAAGAAACAGTTAAAAGAATGTCAGAAAATAAACGTAATCGTTAGTCGACTGCAAGATCAAATGACATGACAAACATATATATATAGGGTAAGTAGCTAGTCCGAGAGAGTTTAGAAGCAGAATCAGTACAGAAGAGATGTCTAGGAGTCGTTGTTACATATAAAGGCTAGTTTGAGAGCTCTTCTAACAGTTTTACATATTCCTCAAGCTTTCTCAAGAGCTTTTCAGCACATTTACAAATCTGTGTGATAGCTACAGTTAAAGTCTTACTATGTCCCGACATGCATTTTAACCAGAAGGCCTCTCCTTTAATATGTTCCATATCTTCAACATATTTAGAGAGGCACCAATCATATGCAAATCTCATTCCTGTGCAATTAGAAAGAATATGTCTAGCAGATTCTACTTCGTGTTTATCAGTGCATATTCCGCAAGATCTTTTATTTATTGGAATGCCAGACCATGCCCCTCTGATTTCCGAAACATTCAGATGACTTAATCGAATGCTCATAATATTTGCTGTGTTTTTAATGAGGGTAATAGTTTTAGGTAAGATTGAGGTTCTTCATAACTGAAAGCCATATGAGAGAAGGTGTGCAGAGATTTCAGACTGGCAACCTTTTCATGACTTTGACCCAGTCAAACTGTTTTGCACAGTTCTTTAATGATTTTACCAGAGCACCCTCTCCGTGGTCCCATCTCGGCATCCAACAAAGGCTCTCAAAAACTGTTCAATGATAGCCTTACATCTATTCACTGTTAGCCCCATTCCACCTTCTAGTGCTGTACGAAAACTTGACTAGAGTGTATTAGATCTAGCAAATCTTATCTTTATATACAGCTTTGCTCAATTGATTTTTATCAGAGTAGAGAGTGATATTAAACCTAACTCTAGTCTGATCACCTCAATCGGCATATAATTACTAAGGGCCAAAGTTTTACACCAAATATGTCCTTCAATTTTATCTGCCTAGGCCGACCTATGTATATGATGCTTCCAGAGCATGGAGGAAGGCTGCAGATAATTTCTGCTTATATATGGTGCGAATTCCATAGAGGCTGTAGCAAGTGGTTTGCTTGGAAAAAGCAAGCACTGCACCCATAGTGGCCAGGACCTTAACTCTTTTGTTAGTCTGTAATACCCCATTAACAGGGGGTTTTCCTGCACTTCATATCCAAGATATTTGTGTGCCATCACCCTTTTTATATCACCTATCGGGCAGGGTATAATCTTCTTCTTACACTGCCTCTGTCCAACGGCCATAAATTGTGTCTTTATGAGATTTATTTTCAGACCATTTTTTTGTGCATATTCTCATATAACCCAATTTCTATATTTGTTCTTTATCTTACTTTTCTCCAATCTATATTGAGTGACAGAGGAAACTGTATATTCCAGAGTCTTTACCGCTCTATGCATTTTGTTCTTTTCCAAAGTAATCACCTTACCATAAGGCGATGCATGGCGGGCGGTCTGTTGCAGGGGTGGTAGTTTGTCCCCTGTAGGCATCATACTATACATACATTTAGATATCCAGCCGGCAATTTCATCTGCCGAACACATTATCATTGAGTCATCCCTCAAATTCTTACTCCATATACTAGCCTTGGCCAAATTCTGGTCAGTCCAGCCTAAACAATTTCCCTTATCCAATACTACCACTTCCCCAGTTTTATCATATTCTGATACTATATGTAACTGTAATTCCAAGCTACAAGACAACACTGCATGGTCACTGAAAGTGGTAGGCTGGATGTGGAAATGGGTCAGCCCCTTACAGAGTCTAGCACTGAGGAACAGATAATCGACAACAGGCGAGTAAGACCCATTCGTCAATATTCATAGCATGTTTTCATTCAAACAGATTATTTGCATTAAAATCACCTCCTACTATAACATTAACCTCCCTATCTTCGGCGTATCTATTGGTAATACATTTATACAAATTCAGTTGAATATCAGTGGTGCATCCATCTCCAGGGGGTAAGGGGGAATACAATGGCCAAATCAATTTTCTGCTCTCCTCCAAATATTATCTCAACCCTAAGCTGATCTGTATTACTGATCTATTGGGTACATGCCCAGCATTGTTGGTTTTGATATATATATATATATTACACAGCCACATTAGTGGCTGTGTAGTTATGGTTAAATTGCTAATCCCATAGGAAGAACACTTTCTGGGCGGTTTATAACTTTGCTCCCCCTGGACGAATCCTCACCAAACTTTGAAAATTAATGGGGTAATTAGTGGATTATTTGTGCCAAAAAAAACGGGATTTGAGTGCCATTCTGCCTGGAAATCGCCATTTGTTAAACAGGGATTTGTGGGCAGAATGGCGCACAAATCCCGTTTTTTCCGGCGCAAATAATCCATGAATTACCCCCAAAGTATATGGCCCACTCTGATTTTTCTTTGCAAATTTTAGTGAGGTTTGGTTCGGGGGGGCAAAGTTATAGGGCGGGGGTCCCAAAATGTATTTTTTTCCCATAGACATAATGGGAAAAAACTTTGCGTACGCCTACAGCTGAAACCGCTGGACGGATTTCCACCAAATTTGCGGCAGGAGCGGCGACTTAGTCCAGAAAGTGTGCTTTTGTTAATTTGGTGTAAATCCGTAGAGTAGTTATTTTTTAAATGGCCAAAACGTAAAGCAAAAAAAATAGTGATATCTCTGTCCGCTCCGCAGACACACTTCCCTGTTCGCTCCACGGACAAGACACCGATTGGATAATCGGCTTACATCATGTCCGCGGACATGCAATGTGTTCGCTGATTGGCTGGGTTGAGGCATGAGGCGCGTCACATTGTTTCAATGCGCCCGCCATCTTGGATCCGCCAACAGCGCAGCAGCGAACAGAGGCAAAATGCAATTTTGGGGAGTGTGTTGGTGTGCAGGAGTGATTTGGAAGGGTTGAGGAGAAAGTGATAGGTCAAATACTGTATTTGTTTAGGTGGCAGGTGCCCTTGATGTGTTCGCCATGTCCGCGGTCGTAGTGGCTGTGCGCGGACCTAATGAATGCACTACTAGCTAATTTATTTTAGTATGATGTTGGTTTTGAGTTGTTAGTACAGCATTGATTATTATTAATATGATCTATAAGCAGCCCACATACTACAGTCAAAATGTTTGGTAGTATAGGTGTGTTATGCTGCATTGGTTGTGGCCAGGGCCTAGAGTCTTGGGTGCATGGCTGAAGGCCGTAGGTCATATGCCATGCACCCAAGACTCTAGGCCCTGGCCATAACCACCAAAGCATAACACACCCATAGAATCAAACACCCATCAAATATGCACAACCCAACATTTTGTGTACTGTTTCATTTGAAGAGTTTGTATGTGAAGTTTTGGCTAGGTTATGCAGTTAAGATTGTAGAGTTTGTAACAAGGAGTGCAGTGTTTCTGAGTTTATTTATTGGATACTTACTGTTTGAGTTTTGTGTGGTTGTATGCAG
Source organism: Ambystoma mexicanum (assembly GCF_040938575.1). Lineage (NCBI taxonomy): Eukaryota > Metazoa > Chordata > Amphibia > Caudata > Ambystomatidae > Ambystoma > Ambystoma mexicanum. Next base: position 834,392,348 of record NC_090935.1, on the reverse strand, counting down.
TTTTTTCATGACATAGGTAACTGGACCAGACATACTTTTTTTTCGATCTCTGTGATAAAAGAAAAGATCATATGTTAGAGCAGGTAATTCATAATGAGTTATTGCATTGCATAATAGACATTTGTCTCATACACTCATATATATTACTTTACAAGTACTTTAGTTCAAACCAGTGTACTGCCCAATTTGCTCAGTTTATGTGTTTGTTTTCTAAATCATTGGGTGTGTGGGAAAAAAATCCATGCTGGATTTAAAAAAAAACACCTTCTATTTTGTGGTACACTATATTTCTTTCATTTTTTTTACTGTTTATTTCTTGTTTCTTGCTAATCTTCTATCTGTTGGCTTGTTGCAGATTTGTGGGGCAATTAGATACCTGTTGGTGAATTCGAATTGATTATTTTTACTTTTATGCTATTTATCTATCTGTTGGGTTGTTGCATATTTTTTGGGGCAGTTAGGTACCTGTTGGCGTATTCTAACTGTATATTTCTCGTTTGATTTTAGTAGTATTTGTTTATCTGTTTGCTTGTTGCAGATTTCTGGGGCAGTTAGATACCTGTTGGCGTATTTTAACTGTATATTCCTTGTTTGATCATTTTTGGTATTTATTCATGTGTTTGTTGCAGAATCTTGGGGCAGTTAGATAAATGTTAGTGTCCTCTAACTGTGCACAGTTTTGAAGTTTTGCTTATGTTCATACACAGATTACGTATTAAATTTTGGTTTTAAGAATATTAAGTAAGCATTTACAAGATTTGCTGGCAATCTCTGCTTTAGAGTAATGGTACTATCATTACATTCAAAACATCCACAATTCTTTTTTTATATATGCAGTGTAGTGACCTGCATTGGTTGTGGCTCCTGCCTGGTAGATTATACCTATTGTTGTGAATGTTTTGTTACCAAGTGATACTTGACCATGTGTGAATCCAGTCAGTTTACAGTTGTTTTTGGTACCATCTGCATTGTAACGTAAAAGCATTACTATTACGTATTTACTATGTGTAGTAGTTGTAAAGTGGAGCGATTATCTGAATTGCAGGTAGTACATAATCTGCCATGGTTTGCTTTTTGTACAAGTTGCTGAAATGGAATGGATTCACAGTTAGGTATGGATACATACACAAAGTGTTCATTAGGGACTTCTTCCTGTGCCACATGGTTGCGGAGAGTGCATGTATGTTTCCACATGTATGAAATCTGAAAGATTTCATTTATAGGTATGTTTTTGTTTTCCAGTACTTGTAGTAAGTACATTAGACATTTTTGTGGATCTTCTTGTGAGTTTATAGTGAATTTGACCATTCCAGCACAGTAGTCCAATTTCTGTCGTCTTATTCCATGAACACTGTAAGTGTTGTCAGGATTGTTGGTTGCATTTCTATGAAGGACGAACATTTGCAAACACAATTGGTCTGTACTGTGTAAGTAAATGTTCTCAATAATTGCTGTCAATTGGAATAGAATATGTATTGCTACATTTGCGTAGCATTTTACAGCAGTTACATTTGAAAATTTGAATGGACCTGATAGTTCTGTGTGGAAGTAATATGTTTGCAGTGTGTGTTGCTTCTTTGAAGAAGTAGTTGAGTTACTTTGACCAATAGATTCTTCTTTAATTGTGGTACTTGATGAAGTATTAGTTTCTTTTTTTTTCTTTGGAGGAATTGTAGTGATATCCTGTATCATTTCAGTTTGAAGTAGTGTTCTTTTACAACGTTTTGCTTGTTGTGGAAATGGATAGGTTTTCAGATGGGGGGTATGGAGTGAATGCAGCCTATTGTATTCTAGAATACAAGGAATGTCAGCATTTACTTTACTTGCATCAAAATTGATTAGAAATAGCCGTCGAGTGTACTTAAGAGCTCATGCCTTCTTTAAAGACTGTGCGACCAATATCTATTAATGCTTTATCTAGGGCATGACATTGTGATTTGTGAATGGTCACTGCGTATGGTAGAGTTTGTGAAAATTGTTCTTGGCGTACATACATGTTTTTGAAAAGAAGGAAGCGGGATGTTGAGCGTCCTATCCTTTTAACTTCGGATAGTTTGTCAAAGAGAATATTGACAAATTGAATGTTATTGTCACGTGGGTATGTTTGAAAGCCAACAACTGTACCAAGTGCTCCATTAACTAGTCCTTGCTCCACGTCATGGTTACTTTTAAGCATTACGCTACAGTTTAAAGATATTTTTTTTCATATTTTCTCCAAACCAGTTGTGTTGGAGATAGAGTTTTCTAGGGTATTTAGTCTTGTTGGGGCTTGTTGACACATGGGTAGTGTCATACCATGTACGTCCAGTTTATCTGTGGAACAAATTTCAGTTATTGGTTGCATTTCTCTTTTCAACCTTGTTTCATTGAATTTGGAACAGCTTGGAAGAGTTGGCATCAAGGACATACAATTGACATTTGTGTGTGCTAATTGTTGCATGACATCAGTAGCACATGAGTTATGGCCATAGAGTGCATGGATGTGCCTGGTTTTTAATATTGATTTTGCTTCTTGAGATAATACTGTAATACTTTTTAAAATGTTGGTGTATGTGAGGTCTGCAGACTGGTGCATGTTTTCAGTTAATTCTCTGTATTGGAAATGTTGCCAAAGGTTGACATTCCCTATGCTGCCAAGAGTTTACGGCACCGTTTGTGCCCTAAGGTTTTAAAAATAGGTTCAGCTTTCACTGGTGTCAATTGAAGAAGATCTCTGATAACAATAATGTGTTTTCCTCCATAGAGCTGATCGTAGTCTGTTTTGAGGACCTCTTGTAAACTGAGGTGAATCAAAGCCAACATTAGGTTGGAGACCATGCTCACCTCATCTATTAGCAGCATTTTCATTTGTTTGAAAACTCTGTGTAGTTCCATTGCCGCTTATGTGGAAAGTTTTGGTGTTCTACTGGAAGGAGTAGTAATCGGTGTAAAGGCAGCTAAATATGTGGGGACAGTTACAACAGCTGACAGTTTGCTGTTTGTCAATTGTTGAAAAAACTTGCTGATGATTTTGATTAAGAATGATTTGCCTGAACCAACTTCACCACTCACATATAGAAGTATAGGTTTGTAGTCTTGTTCGATTTGCTTTGTTATTTCTTGGAAAATGCTACGCTGCTCATTGTTCAGTTGTGATTTCACTACAGCAAAGTCTTCTGTAGCTTGTTCATACTGACACATGGGGCCTCATTACGAGAATGGAGGTAGCCATGGAGCTGTTAGCTCCATGGCTGCCTCCATTCCGGGCTGCATTACCGGGTTCCTGCAATGGGGACTTACCGGGTTACTCCGACATAGGAGGATCCGGTAATTCCTCCTTGCAGGAACCCATCCCCATTCCCATTTGAGCCCCCACAGGGCTCAATGGGAATGGGAAGGGAGGTAATAATGGGCAGATTACATCTGGCCCATTATTTCCTCCCTATTCCCCTCGCGGGACCCAGAATGCATGCCTGGTTTTACCAGGCGTGCGATCCGGGTCCCGCGATGGGAAGCTTGTAATTGGTGCTCCCGGAATGAAGGGGGCCGGTGCTGTACCGGCCCCCTTCATTCTGGGAGCACCAGCCTTATAATGAGGCCCATGACGTTTTAAACTTCTGTCATGGCTAATTCCGCCTCATTTGCTCATTTGGTGGCTGTCCAAGTGTTTCTTGGATTCCTGTTACAGAAGGTTGACTACTGTCGGGAGTGTCCACTTATAGTTGGGCCTGCAGTTGTTCTTCATGTTGCTATTCATTGTGCAACATTATTTGGTACTGTGTAAAGTTTATGGGCCTCATTACACGGTAGGCGGAGAACCATGGCGCTATTAGTGCCATGGTTCATGCTGGTAAAATACCGGCACCGCCTTGGTGGAAAGGGGAATTACCGCCCCATTCCAAGGTTGGTGGGGCGGTAATTCCCCCTTCCACCATTGCCCTTCCCCATTCCCATTTTTGCCCCATAGGGCTCAATGGGAATGGGGAAGGCGCTAATTGCGGTACCGCAAATTGTGGTACCGTAATTAGCTCCACTGGTCCCTTTGCGGGTTGGTTTTTAACGCCTGCAAATAGCAGGCCTTAAATTCCCCAACCCACAAAGGGACCTCGTAGTAAGGCGGTAAGGATTTACCGGTACCGGTAAAATACCGGTACCGGTAAACCCTTACCGCCTACCGTGTAATGAGGCCCTATGTCTGTTATAGTGCTTTTGTTTGCTTTGAAAGCGTCTTCATAGGAGTCATATGTATTCAGTAACTTTTCTTCTTTTCTCCATGGTTTAAAAAGTTGTAGCAGGGACATGTAATAGTTTTTTTATGTTGAGGAGTTTTTAATGACAATTTGATATGATTAATTAAGCTGCGTTGGTAAGTTTCACTAGCTGCCTTCACAATTTACCACACTGTATCTATCTTTCTTTTCATCTGTTTTCACATTATTTTTGTATGTGAAATTTTGGGATATATGGTAGAGACACATGGTTTCCAAAGAGGTACCCCTGTTTGGGTAAAATGTCTCTAGTAAATTGTTTTTCAAAATGTCTTGCTGTTGCGATCATTTTTGGCTATTGTTTTTATGTCGTCATATGATTTGAGAACTCTTTTTCTAGATTTAGCAGGATAAAGACTTAGCCATACTATATTGTCAGATTTTCCATACAAGGCAGAAAAGGTTAACCAGTCTGCAGCTTCATAGCAGCCACATTCTCTATGAGAGAGCATTTTTATGCCTAAACTGTACAATTTCTGTGATAGTGTTTTGTCAGATTATATGTTATCCCAGAGGTCCTGAAGCTCTGTTTTCTCTGCTTTGGTTAAGTAGGCTGTGACATATCGTGCAACTGCAGTGGAACTGTCTGCAATGTACTGGAACTCTATGTTTGCATTCCATAGGAGGGCAATGATTGCATTGTAATCATTGATGTATTTTGATTCTTCTGTTCCTTTTATGTAATGTGCGTTCTTAGGTGATTTACCTTTGACACTATGTCTGACTGAAGACATGAAGTTGTTTACTTGACCTGTTGCTGAAACTGGTCTGGGGAAACCAAAGCGGCATTTTGTGTAGTATTTCCCTTTTTTTATATTTGCGACAGAAATATTTCCCACATTTGTGTCTTTGAAATTGTAAAATTTGTGCATGAAGGTCACTGTGTCTTTTTTGTGAAGCGATTTCACAATTGACATATTTTTGGATGAACCGCAAAACAGTGGCATCACTGTCCTGACCAAATGTAGGTTTCTATAATCCATAATAGCATATGGATGTGTGGTGGTATTCTTTTCTCCAAAACAAGTGTTGAACTTCTCGGAGGGGAGGAACAGTCTTATTACAAATAAAGTGTGGCATAGCAATGAATCGATGATGGAAATATCTTGATACATTTACAGGATCTAGAGAGCAGAGTTCTCCTGGTGTTTTTATATCTATATTTGTTTTATTTTTGTTTGCTATGCGTAGGAAATCATGTAAATCTTCCCATGCATATTCTGCACAACTTAATGTTACAAACCAAGTGGGTGGGCCAAGGTTTCTTATCATACAGCGTACCTCTCCTTGACGTTGGAACCAGTATTCTTTTGTACCACACATGTTTGCTAAAATATTTGAAAGACTTCACTGTAAAACCTCATCTTTTTCTTGCACTTTTTGTAATAATTGCATAGCTGACATATTTTGAAAATGGATACCTGATTTTAATGTGTGTGCAACTCCATAGCATAGAGTTGCTAGTTCACTTTCAAAGAGAAAGTGGAATATGTATTCCATGCGTTGTCTGAATCTGGGGTCATCAGAACACATTTGTAGAGAGCAATATTCTGATGCTGTTATCTGTGTGGGTCTATCATCGTACCTTCCTTCTTTTCCAGTAGGAAAGAGTAGCGGAAAGGCCCATGCTTCCATACTTTTTTCCCATATGCTGATTGGAGATCCTTTGGCTTGTCGCATTTGGTATGTTTCAAGTATATCATTTATAGCGTCTTTAGAGTGTAAAGGATGAATTGTATAATGGTCTAAAATATTGGATTCTGTAGTAGGATTTAGAAGTTCAGATTAAGCAGTTTCTGGTGACTCTTGAATTATTTCACTGGTTTCTCTCAGGTTTTCTTCAATATGAATTTCTTTGTAGTATTCATTGTTGTTTTTTAGATATTGCAGGGCTTGCAGGGCTTGTTTAACTTTATGTAAGTACATGAGTTGTTGCCAAATAATTTTGTCTTTTGTAGGTACGCCATCTACGAAGACAATTAAAGATTGATATATTGGACGTTGCACTCCTAGAATGTGAACATTTTCTGTGAGATCTAATGGTAAATAAACTACTTTGCCACAAATGCCTTTGACATATTCAGAGGGAGGTCATTTTGCTGTTTTTGGTTGGAGGCGTATTATTGATTGAAATGGGTGCACTGTTTGAATTATGATGCTCTCATGTAAATTTAGTTGTTGCAGGGGTTTTGGTAGTGGGCAAGTGATAGCACGTGAAGGCGTTTGGTTGTTGTCAAGTTTTGCAATGCAGTAATTGCAAAGTATTAAGGGGTCAGTAATGTCATATTTGTTTTCTGCTGTAAGGTAGAGAGCTAATTGGAACCATTTCGAATCTTCATTATCTTCTAGTTTGTATGTTATGTCTATAGTTTTTGTGGTTCTTTTATAAGAAGTCCTGCGGCAACACACACAGACATGGTTTGGTACTTCAGCGGAGGTAGTTTTAAACTTTAGTATTTCTTTTTTGTATGTGTTTAATAGAAGGTTGCTATTAGTACAGTAGTTGCTACTTCGTTGTACATCTATTTCATTTTTTAAGTGGCTTTCAATTCCAAAATAATTTCTCTGGATATGGTCTATTTCTTCAAGTAGGTCTTTGGCTGTACCATTTAGAAGATTGTTGTTTAAGTTGGCTAGTGCTAAAGCAGGACTTTTAGCATAGTAGAGTTTATGGACTAGATTTCTTATAGTTGATTGTTGTGTTTATATCATTTTGATATGATGGAAGGTGCTTTTGCAAATAGGTCCTGAAATGCTGGCTAATGAATGTCCTTGTAGTTCTGTGTATTTGCGCATTGGACTGGCATCCATATTTTGTAGTAGTTTCATTTTGAATTTGTCTTTGCTCTTTACATACTGATTGAGGAACTGGCATAAAGATTTGAAAGATTTTTTGGCAATGTTACACATTGATGTGCACAGCAATTTGTAGACTGGACATTTTGGTTCAGTAGATTGGGGTGGTGATCCTGGGTTTTCTGGGGATATTTTTGTGAGCAGAGTTTCTTGTTCCATAATGGTGTTATTAAATTTTTCATACCCTCATCCACTGCTATGTATGGCAACTGGGTTTGTTTGCTTTTGTTTATATCCTTCTTCATTAAAATATGGTTCTGTGGTCGTGGTGTGACTCCATTCACCTCCACAGATTTTTAAGAAGCTATTTCTGGTGACATTCCATTTATTGAGAAGTCTTTTTTGTAGCTTAGTAGTTAATTTTGGTAGCGGTATCATCCTGTATAAAAGTAAAATAAATAACTTTCTTTTGAGAAAGATTGCACCGTCTCCGAAAGCTTCTAGGATACATTTTCTACGGTAGGTTTTAAGGGTTGTCCATGATTTCTCTCCTGTTTTTAAAAGGTTCTGAAGGACTCTGTGGTGGAATATGTTTTGTAAAACATTTTTAGAGTATGCTTTCTTGACACTACATCAGTATTTATAGGTCCAGTGTTAGCAGTAGTGGGAGTTGAAGTCTTGTTAATCACTTTCTGTTTGGTTTTACATTTTGATAGAGGAGGGAACGTTGCTGTACTGGAAGATTGTTTTGTTTCGCTTAATGACTGTATTTGCTCTTTTGTTTGAACTTTTTGTACAAAATCTGCTATAGATGGATGCTTATTTTGGACATTTTTATTTTGATTTGCTCTACTTCTGCGTTGCTTTCTACAGAATTGCTTTTTGGTAGGCATTCTTTGGTGTCTGTTGGAGAAAAAAAGAAAGTGTGGGTTGGGCTTTTGAGCAGTGTATGCATGCTTTGTGCATGAGTGTCTGAGTATGATGGTAAGTATGATTGTGGAGGTGTGTGATTATGCAGTGGGCAGGTACATCAAGTTGGGAAGGCTATTCTTGTATTTGTGTGTTACTATACTGGGCTTAAGATGACAATTTAAAGTATGTAGCTGGCAAGGGGAAGCACTAATACTACATCTAATGGTAAATAGTTAATATATTTGTTTCTTCTACAACACTAAAATGCTAGTGTGTTTGAGTAACAGTTAGAACATTATGTTGGTTTTGTACATACTTTGTGTATGGAAAGAGTAGGTTTCTTCAAAGTCCTTGTTTGTACTTCAGACGCTGCTGCTTTTCAGGAGACTGGTGTTCACTGAACGTGTAAAAGAAAGAAGTTAGTGCATATGTGTCTTTATAGCACCTTTATTAATGTAGACATTGTTTTGCACTTTTCTTTGCCTACGTGCATCCTGTATATTTTATTTAGAATCTGTTAGTTGAATATATTTTTTGAATGAGTATAATAGTAAACGTATAGCGTACACTTGTTTTTTTAATGTTATGTGAATGGATGTTACGAGATAGAAGAAATATTCATATTTATTTTGTGCTATTTTTACTGGGTAAATGGCAGAGATTGTACATACAAGCATTCAATGTATGCCTTTGTGAAGGTGTGGGTAATAAAGCAGAAGGATTTGATATAGAGGCAGTGGTGTTGTTTGATCTGGGAGCTTTTCTAATGATATTGTCTGTGTGTGTGCTTGAATGAAGATGTATGTACTCATCTTGGCTGCATGTAATTTTATTACACACTGGAGAGACATTTTCATAATTATATTTTTATTTTTCACATCTCATCATTTGAAACAATATTCTTATAGATAGTGGTGTTTGTAAAGAAAAATATGGAGAGCTGAAAGGTTTGGAAGTGACACTTCATCATTGCAGATGGGAGAAATGACTATACAGGGTCAGTGGCATTCACTCTGTTAATATTTTTATTTATTTTGTTTTACATTTTTAAAGTGCTTACACAGCCTGCGGGCATCGAGGCACTGATACAGGAATTGTTTGTTTTTTAGTTGCGTAATTATTTTGAATTAGTTGTGTATTTATGACGCGCTTAAACACCTAGAGGTTTCAAGCACAGACCCGGAGATCGAATCTGTGTTGCTTCATGTCGTCTTGCTTTCAAGGCACGCACGTTGCCGCTGAGCTATGCTCCTAGGTGTATTGTATTTCTAGAAGATGTGCGCATATACTGTGTAGAAAATATTCATACCTGTATTCAGTGTTCTTGCATGTGGATGTGCTTGAATCTGTAAGTGGATATCTTGGGAAGTTTTATAGTAGTTGTTGCTGTAGGTCCTTTGCAGTGACAGCTGAATTGTACTGAGAGTGATCAATAGTACATTTAAAGTGATCTGTGATGACAGAGTTAGATGTAGAATTCTTGGATGTGATTGGTGGATGGTTGTGTGACTGCTTAACAGTAGCCTGTGAGGAAATGGTGCAGAGAGTGCAGTGGAAAGGGTAGAAGGCCTGCCCTTAGTGTTACTTACGCGCTCCGCAGACAGCACGGCTGCTCGCAGACAGGACATGCTACATCCAGAGTTTCCGAGCATGAAGTGGGAGTTTATTTTGAGGATTAGCCAATCAGGTGTTGAGGTTGTGCTTCGTATTGAGAGAGGCTTTGTGTAGTGTAGATGGCGGAGGTGCAAAAAGTCAGGTTGTTGGTGGTTGGAGATATCTTTTTGAATGTTTTGGAGCAGTATGCAAAATCTATGAATGTGGTTAACCATTTTGACACAAAAGGAGTGGATGTGGTGTGGATCACTGTACCTGATTTGAATTTGCAGGCAATTCTAGTAGTTTGTCAGGATGTGGCTAGGTTTCATAGTCCACATGTAGTTGTCCTACACTGTGCTGCTGTGCATTTGGGCTATGTTAGTGGCCCTACTTTGTTGCATGATCTGCAAAATTTGGTTCAGGAAATCATGAAAGTCCTTCCAAATGCCAAGGATATTTTTTCTGGGTTGACACCTAGGGCAATATGGGACAATACTTCTGTTTTTTGTCCTCAGCAAAATGTTGCTAGGTGCTTAATTTTATGACTAGATTGGGCATGTTGTTTTGCAACAATGACAACATTGAGTTGCCTGGTAATGTGGATTACTTTAAGGAACGTAAAAGTTGCTTTGGAGAAGCTAATTTGAAGATTTTTGGAGGAAAATAAGAAAAAAAAAATAAAAATCGAAAATAAAAGGTGTTTCTGAAGCATCTGCAAAAAAAGGCTCTTTACAGAGCTGACCTCAGAGGGGAAATGGGGCACACTAGTGAAATTTTCATCCCCCACGCTCAGATTTGTCAATTTGCTCAAGGACAGCGAGGCTGTCCGCGGACAGCGCATATTACATACAGGGATTTTGGGGTTGAGTGGCATGCAAATGAAACTGAGCAGAGCAAGGAGTTGGTCAATAAGGTTTATTGGATGTGTTGTGTAAGAAGATAGTTTGTCAGTAGGTCTTTTTCCTGATAGAAGAGCAGATAGCTATGGCTGTGTGTTTCAGAAAGCAGATTGTTTGGATTTTGGGAGATTCGTGGATTAATTGGTTGGAGGTGCATGCAGATCGCTGTGGAGTGGCTGCACATCTTTGATTCCCTCATGTGGAAGTGCACTGGCATGGAATGCATGGAATGAAGTGGGATGGATTATATCTCTCTCTGCTTCTTTGGTGACACAGCGTCATCCAGACATTATTATTATTCTTTGTGGAGGGAACAGTTTAGGATATGTGCCTGGAATCTCGTTGCAATTTGCAATGAAAGAAGGACTTGGGAAAGGCATGGAGATGTATCCAAACTCCAGAGTAATTTTTTCCTGTATTGCACAGAGACAAATGTGGCTGCGTTCTTCATTTGGTCCACAAATGGAGAAAGCAAGGTGCAATGATAATAAGGCTGATTGTGCCTTTTTGAGAGATGTTGGTATGTCCTCTTTTTAGAATGAAAACATTATGTTTTGGAGCACACACATTTTTCGCAGAGATGAAGTACATCTTACTTATGCCGGCAATCAGAATTTTCTGCGAAATATACAAAATTCATTGAGACCTTTTTTGGAATTAGAGCAATCCATTTTGCAGTATGTGTTGACCATTTGAAGTTTTCGTAACACATAAAAACACCACAAAAAGGCTCTTTTCAGAGCCACCACTTCCTCCCAGAAAAAATGGCAATGGTTGTGGCAGGGCAGCACTGCACAGATTTTAGATGTCCGCAGACTTCTAAAAAATGCACAGGGCCCTGCACTATTTATTTGTCACTTCTGTTTTTAAACTGTGAAAGGCAGCTCTGAAAAGAGCCTTTTTTTAAATAAAATTGGGGTTTTTTAAACACTACACACAAGGAAAGGAGGGGAAAGGAGGGTAAGGAAGGGACAAAAAACCATGGGGATAACAAAGGACAGGTGGAGTGAGGAACATGTAGGGTGGGCCTTATTCAGGTAGGTCGCAGACCTTCTCATGCTCCGTGACCACAGTCTCGAAAGCAGTCCAAAGGTTCTCCCCTCTGCAGAGTAATGCATCGCAGTACATGCACAATATTGTGACCGTTGAAAGGCCTGTGAGGCAGCTCGATGGATGCACTGTACCACAGCAGTGCCTTTTGAGGTGACAGGAGTGGAAACGGAGGATGCTGCAGAGGAACTCAACCTACTACATTTATCGCAAGGTACAACCTTACGAATAGCCCCACTGTGGAATGACTTTAGGTGTCGCTTCATTGATATAGTACCAAAGCTATACGAACCAGGCTTGCCACGACTCAGCACCATGTGGCACTGAGTGCAGATCACCTTGTTCGCTTGAGCTTTTGACTTTCCATCAATGGTGGTAAATAACTCATGATGAGTGCTAGTAGTAGGAACTTCCACTACCTCATCCTCTTCATCCTCTTCATCCGTCTCCTCTGCATCCTCACGCCTGTTCCCCTCTGCAGGCCCTTGGGGACTTGGTGGTGGTGGAGGGGGTGGGGGTGCTGATGCCGAGTCAGTAGCAGCAGAAGCAATTTGGGATGCTATCTGGAAGGTTAATAACCAGGAACTATGAACCAAGAACAGCAATGTGCACAATTGTCCTATTGTAAATCTTGGAAATCCAAAAGCAGAATGAGGATCAGCTCTGGGGTTTAGCATGTTATAGGGGTGCTGGGGTGTACTTCGCGGACACCTGTGCCATCTCCGAACACTTTGAACACTAAGCACTGTCTCAAAAAGTTCCAAAAAGTAATTAGATCGGTTGGGACATTGTCTGGGACATGTACAATGTAGAACTTTTACTGTAAAACACCTTGGATTGCTCAAAAAACACTTTTTAAAATGTCCGGAAATAAGGACAGATGCTCAGCGTGGGTGCGGTCACATGATGACATCGCGGACACATTTGCAAATGGGACGGCTGTCCACAGGACACCAAAGGCGCAGGGCTGGTTGTGCACATGTGTGCTGGTGTTCTGCGGACATTGTTCAGGTTCCTGAACTAATTAAAAGTGCGACACACATGCGGCGGACAGTTGCAGAGAGGCCCGATGTTCTTAGGACCCAAGTGTGTGATGCGCATGTGCGCGGGTGTTATACAAACAATGTTGAACTCCCCGAATAAAATAAATGTGCGTCAAAACATTCCAGGCAGGCGGACGGGACATGTGTTCTATGGATATATTCATTCTGGTTGTGGATATTACGGACAGCGGGGGTGTTATTAGGATACCCCTAATTTGGGTGATTGCGGACAGGCGGACAACTTGTGTGTTCTAAGGACACCTCCATTTTAATTACGGACAGTACAAACACGTACTATGTCCTTAGGGCACTCCTGTGTTGGTTGAATGAGAACACCCCGGACAGCCGCGCCCTCCACGGACACCCTGACTTCCTTTTCAAATAAATAATATGACACAGGCATATACCAAGAACACATTTAAAATGTTATTATTGTTTAACAGTAGAAAAATTAGGAAAGAGAGGGGGAAGCAGAAACTGAAACAAATGCAGGGGAATTAGGGGATTGGACATGATGTATGGGAGGGGAGGAAGTGATGGAAGTTTCGTCGTACCATTTTTATTGGTGGGGAGGATTTGGGGATAGTTGACTGGGACATGGAGAGGGGGAACAGGTACATGTGGGACAGTGGTATTTAATGTTTTCTTTAATGTGGTCCACAATACACTCTTTTAGTTGATTGAAGATTTGTAGTTATAAATCCATTTTCAGTTCCATTTGTTTGAGAGGATCTTCTATTATCTCTTTTGGTATATTAGTTTTATTGGTTGTCTGGTCTGTTAAAACAAATGTGTTAAGTACATATAAAGTAATGGTTATTCATTGGCTTATATAGAGAAATGTTGTGTCTACCATTATTATCACTCTCTTCACTCATTTCATCTTGTGGAAAATTCTCTTCCAGCCATTCCAAAGTAGTGGACATTTCTGTGTTAAAAAAATATATATATTAGTTTTAGTGTACATAATACAGAAAACCTATAAGTATATGAAATAAATGTAGCGTACTTACTACTTGTTTACAAATGTTTGCTGTTACTGGTGTGTAAGTATTCTCTTGCTTCTTGCTGTGCAGTTTCTGTGAGGGAATTCAGTTGGAGGCATATTTATTTTATTTTGGTATATTCCATTATATTGGAAATGCGACTTCAGTGGATGGTTGGTGTCTTACATATACAGTTGCACTTCTTATTTATTATTAAATGTAATGCATTTATGTGGTGCTTTTTGAATATGTGTGCGTGTTTTTATTGTGTGATGCAATAATGGAAGATACCCTCTATGGTTTTGGATAGTGCTGATGGCGACCGCGTGCATCTATGGACATGCGCACGCACAGCGGACATAAAAATCACTAGTGGGGCAAGGTTTTTAGTATTTTCTGTTACTTTAATGTAAGGTAAGGGAGTCTTAGTAAGCATTTGTCACATTTTCATTATCTATATTTATATTCAGTGAAAAAAACAAAAAGACACAACGACACATACAAATATGAGTATATACAGGGAAAGTGAAGTAAGCAAAAAAGCAGCAGTAGTTCAAGAAAGTGTTCATAACATAACTGATTATCTTTATGCAGAGAAATGACTGCTCTGTTTCAAAGCTGCTACTTCCCCTATGTATATGTATCACATGATGTGACTAAGCAAAGTAGTGTGAGTACAATTTATACACATATGAGCATATACAGGGAAAGTACAGTAATAAAAAAAAAACTGAACTATCACAAAGTGCTGATAACCCTACTGATTATATTCATGCACAGAAAGGATTGCTGTCTTTCAAGCCTGTATCTTCCCCTATGTATGTGGTTCATATGATGTGACTGGACCCTAAGGGAATTACTGTAAAAACATACTTGAAGGATAAGTCTACAAATATAGTACTTTTTGAATGTTTAGTTCCTGACTGTTACTGAAGAAAACCATGTGGCCTAGATATGTCAGTAAAGGTAAAAAGAGGGAGCCAGACACGTGATGTCATCAGTGATATCATCAATGACATTTGTGATGTCATATTTGATGTACTGGGTGTTAGTCTTAGCAGTGCACGGTGGTGGCACAAGTTATGGTTACTTAGCTTACCATAACTTGCGAATTTCAGGGGTTGAGGGAATCCAAGATCTGCATATACACCAAACGTTCTGTATGCACCTCCAACCAATGTATACATGAGTCTCCTAAAATCCAGATAATCTGTTTTCGAAAACACACAGCCATAGCTATCTTTTCTTCTCTCAGGAAAAAGACGTCCTCACTAAACCTCTCCTTACACAACACACCCACTAAACTGACCAATCCCTAGCTCCGCTCATTCTCATTTGCATGCCTCTCCACCCCAGAATGCCCATATGTAATATGCGCTGTCCACAGACTACCGCCATGTCCGCGGACATGTAGAAGATCTGAGCGTGGTGAATGTACATGTAAATAGTGTTCCCCATTTCCCCTTTAAGGTGGGCTCTGAAAAGAGCGTTTTATTGCAGATGCCTGACAGACACCTGTTATTTTGTATTTTTTTTGGGGGGGGGGTTTCTTCTTACTTTACTCCTAACATCTTCACTTAACCTGTTCCAAAGCAACCCTTACATTCCAAAAGAAAATGGCATTTCCCAAAAAAGATAGAGAAACACCATCTGTTTCAAAATAAGCAGCATTACTCAAAACAATATTCTCGTTGTTACAGAAAAACATAACAGCTGTTAGCATGAAAGAATGCATGCCTCGATTGATTGCACACCTAGCAATGCTTTGATCAGGACAAAAAACAGAACTGTTGTCCCATTTTGCTCTTGGAAGTAATCCAGAAAAAATTACTTTCGCATTTGGAATGATGTTGATTACTGCTTGAACCAACTATTCCAAATCTGCCAACAAAGTAGGGGAACTCACGTAGCCCAAATGAAAAGCACCATAGTGCAAAACTACCACATGGGGACTGTTCATCCTACGCATATCTTTACAAACTTGGAGAATTGCCTCTACATTGCAGTCAGTCACAGTGCTCCACACCACCTCCACTCCTCTAACATCGAAATTGCTTGCTGAATGCCTGCATTGAGAATACTCCTGTAAACCATGGACAAACATATCTCCGAGCACCAACACCCTGACTTTCTCCACCTCTGCCATCTTCACTACACACACTCTCTTTCTAGACAAATCAGCAACGTCAGCATCTGATTGGCTGATCCCTAAAGTCCCCTTTCCATGTTGGATTTTCTGGAAAACCCTGTATGTGGCACGCTCTACCTGTGGACAGCCGCAGTGTCCGCGTGGCACCTAACTCTTAGCCAGCCCTTCTACCCTTTCCAGATCACTCTCGGTTCCATTCCCTCATTGGATACAGCTAAGCAGTCACACAACCATCCACCAATCACATCCTAGAACTCTACATCTAACTTCATCATCAGAGTTCCGCACTTCAAATGTACTGTTGATCACTCTGAATACAAGTCGCATATCATTGGAAAGAACCTACTACAAAAACTACTGTACAAGTCTCGAAGATTTCTACTTACAGCTCCATAATGTCACAATTGTTTACTGATTCACATCTAAATGAATGCTAATCCCAATGCAATCGTATGAGAAAAATAAATGTTCCCGATTGCTGTGGTGAAATCTCCCTCTCAGGTGCTCCCGATTGTTCGCATGTCTAGTTATAATATGAAATTATTCAAATTTTTTCCATCTACTATAATGACCTATCACTTCCAAACCTCTCTGCTATCTAGAACACAGCTGTAAAAAATCAAGTGAATTCCATAAACTCAAAATTCTATTCATTTGCGAAGTATGTTCAACGAACATACTGTAAATAACATATAAAGACTGCACATAGTCAAATGAAATGCATGCATACACTATGTTCAAATATCAAACAAGAATACTACCACAAAAACATAAAAATCAACATGTACATTAACATCAGAGCTAAAAACACACAAACTGACTAACTTCTTCCTTTTACAATTGCAGTGAAGACCACACTCCTGAAAATCAGCAACATCTAAACTACAAACAACAAATCCGAAGAAACCTGCTCATTCCACAAAAAAGGTATGTACAATACTACCATTATATTCTTACTGTTCCTTAAAGACACTGTGTGGTTCATTCAAGTAATTTGCGCACCAAAAAAAACATCGATTTCTGAACCATTATGCCCACAAATCCGCATTTATTAAACAGAGATTAGCAGGCAGAATGGCACACAAATACCAGTTTTTTGGAACACAAATAACATACTCAGCCCTTACAATATTAGTACTACAAAACAAAGAACTGTTTTAATTTTCTACCATTATGTTTACTATTAATGCTTCTCCTCACCACTAGCTCACTTTCTACTCTCATCTGAACCGCAGTGCAGTAACATACAAACAGAAGAATAGCCTTCCCAACTCATTCTAACTACCCAATGCACATTCACACACCACCACATACATCTTTCCCATCAAACTCATACACGCATGCACACAGCACACATACATTGCAAAACAAACCAACCCACATCTTCTTTTTTTTCAACAGACCCCAAAGAATGCCTACCAAAAACGCAAGTCCGTAGAAAGCAACGCAGAAATAGAGCAAATGAAAATAAAAGTGTCCAAAATAAGCATCCATCTCTACCAGAGTTTGCACAAAATGTTCAAACAAAACAGCTAATGCAGTCATTTAACGAAACAAAAGAAGCTTCTAGTACAGAAACTTTTTCTCCTCTATCAAAATGTAAAACAAAACAGAAAGTGATTAACAAGAATTCAGCTACTACTACTGCTAACACTGCTCCTATAAATCTTGATGTAGTGGCAAGTAACCATACCAAAAAAAGTATTTTAGCCAAAATGTTCCGCCACAGAGTCCTTCAGAATCTGATAAAAAACAGGAGCAAAATCATGCACAACCCTTAAAACCTAACGTAGAAAATTAATTCTAGAAGATCTCGTAGACAGTGCAATCCTTCTCAAAAGGAAGTTTTTTATTTTAGTTTTAAACAGGATGAAACCACTAACAAAACTAAGTACTAAACTACAAAAAGAACTTCTCAATAAATGCAATGACAACAAGAATAACTTCTTAAATATCTGTGGAGGTGAATGGAGTCACACCACAAGCAAAGAACCATATTTTAATGAAGAAGCATACAAACAAAACCAAACAAACACAATTGCCATCCATGGCAGTGGACGAGGTTATGAAAACAATGTATAATACCATCATGGAACAAGAAACACTGCTTACAAAAATATCCCCAGAAAACTCAGAATTACCTCTCCATTTGACTGAACCAGAATGTCCAGTATACAAATGGTCGTGCACGTCAATGTGTAATATTCCCAACAAATCTTTAAAATCTTTACGCCAGTTCCTCAATCAGTATGTGAAAGGTAAATACAAAATCAAAATGAAAGTGTTACAAAATATGGATACCTGTAGAGTGCGCAAATACACAGGACTACTAGTACATTCATTAGCCTGCATTTCAGGACCTATTTGCAAAAGCACCTTCCATTATATCAAAGTGATATCAACACATCATTCAACTGTAAGAAATCTAGTCTATAAACTGTACTATGCTAAAAGTCCTGCTTTAGAACTAGCCAATTTAAATACCACTCTTCAACATGCTACACCCAAAGACCTACAAGAAGAAATAGACCGTAACCAGAGAAAACATTTTGGAAGTGAAAGCCACTTACAAAATGCATTAGCTTTAGAACAGACTAGCCACAATTCTGCACATGGCAACCTTCTACTACACACATACAAAAAAGAAATACTAAAATTTAAAAGTACATCCGTTGAAGTATCAAACCATGTATGTGTGTGTTGCCACAGAACTTTTTACAAAAGTAACACAAAAACTATAGACGTAACATATAAAATAGAAGACAAAGAAGATTCCAAATGGTTTGAATTAGCTCTCTACCTTTTAGCAGAAAACAAATACGAAATAAATGACCCCTTAATACTTTGCAGTTACTGCACTACAAAACTTGACAACAACCAAACTCCTTCATGTGCTATCACAAATAACTGTGAATTATTCCCACTACCAAAACACCTACAACAACTCAATTTATATGAGAGCATCATAATTCAAACAGTACACCCATTTCAAGCAACAATACGCCTTCAACCAAAAACAGCAAAATTACCTCCCTCTGAATTGGTAAAAGGCATTTGTGGCAAAGTAGTTTATTTACCATTAGATCTGACAGAGAATGTACACACTCTAGTAGTGCAACGTCCAATAGAGAAATCTTTAATTGTCTTAGTAAATGGTGTACCAATAAAAGACAAAATAATTTGGCAACAACTCATGGACTTACATAAAGTTAGACAAGCCTTGCAATATCTAAAATACAATAATGAGTACTACAAAGAAATAAATATTGAACAAAACTTAAGGGCAACAACTCAAATAATTCAAGAGTCACCAGAAACTGGTCAATTTGAACTTCTGGATCCTGCTGCAGTATCCAGTATTTTAGACCATTATACAATTCATCCGTTGCAATCTAAAGACAGCATAGATGATGCACTAGATACGTACCAAATGCGACAAACCAAAGGATCACCAATGAGCATATGGAAAAAAGTATAGAAGCACATTCTTTTCCTCTACTATTTCCTACTGGCAAAGGAGGAATGTACGATGATAGACCCACTCAGATAACAGCATCAGAATACCGCTCATTACGAATGTATTCTGAAGATCCCAGATTTAGACAAAATGTGGAATACATGTTCCACCTACTCTTTGAAAGTGAACCAGCAACTCTATGTTACAGAGTTGCACACATATTGAAATCGGGAACCCACTTTCAAAATATGTCAGCTACGCAATTAATACAAAAAGTGCAAGAAAAAGATGAGGTTTTACAATCAAGCATTACAAATCTGTTTGCAAACATGCGTGGTACAAAAGAATACTGGTTCCGACATCATGGAGATGTATGTTGCATGATCAGAAACCTTGGACCATCCACTTGGTTTGTTACATTAAGTTGTGCAGAATATGCATGGGAAGATTTACATGATTTCCTACGCATATCAAACAAAAACAAAACAAACATAGATATACTAACACCTGGAGAACTTTGCTCTCTAGATCCTGTTAATGTTTCAAGATATTTCCACCATCGTTTCACTGCTATGCTACACTTTATTTGTAATAAAACTGTTCCTCCCCTCGAAGGAGTGCAACACTTCTTTTGGAGAAAATAATACCAAGCCAGAGGAGCACCACATATCCACATGCTTTTATGGATTAAAGATGCTCCTAAATTTGGTTAGGACAGTGATGCCACTGTTTTACACTTCATCCAAAAATATGTCACTTGTGAAATCCCTTTACAAACAAGACATAGTGACCTTCATGCAGAAATTGTAAAATTTCAAAGACACACATGTGGCAAATATTGTCATCGCAAATGCAAAAACAAAGGGAAATACTACACCAAATGCCGCTTTGGTTTCCCTAGACCAGTTACAGAAACAGGTGAAGTGAACAACTTCATGTCTTCAGTTAGACATAGTGTTAAAGGTAAATCACCTAAGAACACGTATTACATAAAAAGAACAGAAGAATCAAAATATATCAATGATTACAATGCAATCATTGCCCTCTTATGGAATACAAACATAGATGTGCAGTACATTGCAGACAATTTCTCTGCAGTTGCACGATATGTTGCAGCCTACTTAACAAATGCGGAAAAAACAGAGCTTCAAGACCTTTGGAATGACCTATCATCAGACAAAACACTATCTCAGAACTTTTACAGCTTAGGCATAAAAATGCTCTCTCATAGCGAATGTGGTGCCTACGAAGCTGCAGATCGTTTAACCGGTACTGCTTTGTATGGAAAATCTAAAAATATAGTATGGCTAAGTCTTGGTCCTGCTAAATCTAGAAAAAGAGTTCCGAAATCATATGACGACATAGAACAATAGCCAAAAATGATCCCAACAGCCAAGACATTTTGAAAAACAATTTACTAGACACATACTACCCGAACAGGAGTGCCACTTTGGAAAACATGTGTCTATACCACATAGCCCAAAACTTTGCATACAAAAATAATATAAAACCCGATGAAAACAAAGGTAGATATAGAGTGACAGATTGTGAAGGCAGCTTAGTTAAATTTACCAAACAGAACTTAATTAATGCTATCAAATTGTCATTAAAAACTCCTCAACAGAAAGAACTATATTACATGTACCTGCTACAAGTTTTTAAACCATGGAGAAAAGAAGAAGAGATACTAGATAACTATGACTGCTATGAAGACGCTTTCAAAGCAAATGAAAGCACTATCACCGATGTGAACTTTATGCAGTACAAAACAATGTAGGAAAATGAACAGCAACACGAAGAAGAACTCCAGGCCCAACTAGATAAGGACACTTCTGACAGTAGTCAACCTTCTGTAACAGGAAGCCAAGAACCACTGGGACAGATACTAATAGCAAATTAGGCAGAATTAGCTATGACAGAAGTAGAAAATACCATGTGTCACTATGAAGAAGATACAGAAGACTTAACTGTACTACAATCAAAACTTAACAAAGACCAGCACACCATTTTTCAAGAAGTAACAAAAGAAATTGCACATGGTGTACAACACTAAAATAAATAATATACCTGCCAAAATTACAAACCTATACTGCTATACGTCAGTGGTGAAGCTGGTTCAAGCAAAACAATATTAATCAAAATCATCAGGAAGTCCCTTCAACAATCGACAAACAACAAACTGTCAGCTGTTATAACTGCCCCCACAGGTTTAGCTGCCTACAACATAGGCGGTGTCACTTTACACCGATTACTACTCCTTCCAGTAGAACACCAAAACAAATTAGACTATTACAAACTTTCTACAGAAGCTGCAATGGAACTACGCAGAGTATTAAAACAAATGAAAATGCTATTAATAGATGAAGTGAGTATGGTCTTCAACCTAATGTTGGCTTTGATTCACCTCAGATTGCAAGAAGTACTTAAAACAAACTACGAAGAACTCTTTGGAGGAAAACACATTATTGTCTTTAATTAACACCAGTGAAAGGTGAACCTGTTTTTAAAACCTTAGGACACAAACTCTGCCGTAAAACTGTTGGCAGCATAGGAAATGTCAACCTTTGGCAACATTTCCAATACAAAGAATTAACAGAAAACATGTGCCAATCTGCAGACCTCACCTACGCCAACATTTTAAAAAGTATTAGAGTTGGTGTACTATCTCAAGAAGCACAAACAATATTAAAAACCCGGCCCATCCATGCACTTTATGATGATAAGTCATGTGCTACTGATGTTATGGAACAATTTAGCGCACACAAATGTCAATTGTATGGCCTTAATGCCAACTCTTGCAAGCTGTTCCAAATTCAATGAAACATTGTTAAAAAAAGAAATGCAACCAATAATTGAAATTTGCTCCACAGACAAACTGGACGTACATGGTATGACAATACCAATGTGTCAACATGCCACAACAAGACTAACAGGGTAATTCATAGCATTTCGCAGAAAAGTGTCGCAAGCGGCTGGCGCAGAGTGTCCGCGTGCGATTGACTGCGCCAGGCACGTGCGCTAAAACCGATTTCCGCGCACAGCGTATTCATGGATTTTAGGCTTCCAAACCAGCCGTGGCGCAGAGAATCGCAGCGACCCTGCAGCAGCGCCAGTAACGCCCCCAAGAACGCCCTCGCGCAAGGAAAAGCCATCAAAATCGCTAAATCATCGCAAAGGGCTGCGCTAACCCTGGACCAGTTCAGCGGGCTGGCAAACAGCAAACGCCAAGCGGGGAACGTGTATTGCAGGGGTGCGCGGGAAGTTCCACACGCGACTGGCCCCGTGCAAGCAGGGTACGTGTATTTCAGGGGTGCGCGGGAAGTTCCACACGCGATTTCAGCAGGGTACGTGTATTTCAGGGGTGCGCGGGAAGTTCCGCACGCGATTTCAGCAGGGTACGTGTATTTCAGGGGTGCGTGGGAAGTTCCACACGCGATTACAGCAGGGTACGTGCATTTCAGGGGTGCGCGGGAAGTTCCACACGCGAATGGGCCAGTGCGAGCAGGGTACGTGTATTCCATGGGTGCGTGGGAAGTTCCACACGCGATTCCATCAGGGTACGTGTATTTCAGGGGTGCGCGGGAAGTTCCACACGAGATTGTCCCAGTGCGAGCAGGGTACGTGTATTTCAGGGATGCGCGGGAAGTTCCACACGCGATTGGCCCAGTGCGAGCAGGGTACGTGTAGTTCAGGGGTGCGCGGGAAGTTGCACACGTGATTTCAGCAGGGAATGTGTATTTCAGGGGTTCTGGGGAGTACTACACGTGAATTGGCCGTGTGGGTCCTCCCAGGTGTACGCTCCACAACCTCCACGGCCCCTGCAGGCAGCCCACACCACGGGGGACTACCCTGCACCCCTGCCCATGTCCCGCAGGCAGCCCATCCACCATGGGCATGCCCCCCAGCCAACCCACATGTCACCTTGCACTACTGATCAACAATGCATGTCTCCCACCACCCCCACCCCCCAACACTGTGGGGCACCTGCCAGCAGGCCCCCACTCATTTCCAACTCATGTTTCCCACCACCCCCACCCCCCAGCAGTGCAGGGGCAGCCTCCACCAGGCCCCCACTCATGTATCCCACCACCTCCACCCCCCAGCAGTGCAGGGGCACCCTCCACCAGGCCCCCACTCATGTCTCCCACCACCCCCACCCCCCAGCAGTGCAGGGGCAGCCTCCACCAGGCCCCCACTCATGTCTCCCACCACCCCCACCCCCCAGCCACCATGGGCAGCCTCCACCAGGCCCCCACCCATGTCTCCCACCACCCCGACCCCCCAGCAGTGCAGGGGCACCCTCCACCAGGCCCCCACTCATGTCTCCCACCACCCCCACCCCCCAGCCACCATGGGCAGCCCCCACCAGGCCCCCACTCATGTCTCCCACCACCCCCACCCCCCAGCAGTGCAGGGGCAGCCTCCACCAGGCCCCCACCCATGTCTCCCACCACCCCCACCCCCCTGCCACCATGGGCAGCCCCCACCAGGCCCCCACTCATGTCTCCCACCACCCCCACCCCCCAGCAGTGCAGGGGCACCCTCCACCAGGCCCCCACTCATGTCTCCCACCACCCCCACCCCCCTCCCACCAGGGGCACCCTCCACCAGGCCCCCACTCATGTCTCCCACCACCCCCACCCCCAGCCACCAGGGGCAGCCTCCACCAGGCCCCCACTCATGTCTCCCACCACCCCCACTCCCCAGCCACCATGGGCAGCCCCCACCAGGCCCCCACTCATGTCTCCCACCACCCCCACCCCCCAGCAGTGCAGGGGCACCCTCCACCAGGCCCCCACTCATGTCTCCCACCACCCCCACCCCCCTGCCACCATGGGCAGCCTCCACCAGGCCCCCACCCATGTCTCCCACCACCCCCACCCCCCAGCAGTGCAGGGGCACCCTCCACCAGGCACCCACTCATGTCTACCACCACCCCCACCCCCCAGCAGTGCAGGGGCACCCTCCACCAGGCCCCCACTCATGTCTACCACCACCCCCACCCCCCAGCAGTGCAGGGGCACCCTCCACCAGGCCCCCACTCATGTCTCCCACCACCCCCACCCCCCAGCAGTGCAGGGGCACCCTCCACCAGGCCCCCACTCATGTCTCCCACCACCCCCCAGCAGTGCAGGGGCACCCTCCACCAGGCCCCCACTCATGTATCCCACCACCCCCACCCCCCAGCAGTGCAGGGGCACCCTCCACCAGGCCCCCACTCATGTCTCCCACCACACCCACCCCCCAGCAGTGCAGGGGCACCCTCCACCAGGCCCCCACTCATGTCTCCCACCACCCCCACCCCCCAGCAGTGCAGGGGCACCCTCCACCAGGCCCCCACCCATGTCTCCCACCACCCCCACCCCCCAGCAGTGCAGGGGCACCCTCCACCAGGCCCCCACTCATGTCTCCCACCACCCCCACCCCCCTGCCACCATGGGCAGCCCCCACCAGGCCCCCACTCATGTCTCCCACCACCCCCACCCCCAGCCACCAGGGGCACCCTCCACCAGGCCCCCACTCATGTCTCCCACCACCCCCACCCCCCTGCCACCAGGGGCACCCTCCACCAGGCCCCCACTCCTGTCTCCCACCACCCCCACCCCTCTGCCACCATGGGTAGCCCCCACCAGGCCCCCACTCATGTCTCCCACCACCCCCACCCCCCAGCCACCAGGGGCACCCTCCACCAGGCCCCCACTCATGTCTCCCACCACCCCCACCCCCCTGCCACTATGGGCAGCACCCACCAGGCCCCCACTCATGTCTCCCACCACCCCCACCGCCCAGCAGTGCAGGGGCAGCCTCCGCCAGGCCCCCACTCATGTCTCCCACCACCCCCAACCCCCAGCAGTGCAGGGGCACCCTCCACCAGGCCCCCACTCATGTCTCCCACCACCCCCACCCCTCTGCCACCATGGGCAGCCCCCACCAGGCCCCCACTCATGTCTCCCACCACCCCCACCCCCCAGCCACCAGGGGCACCCTCCACCAGGCCCCCACTCATGTCTCCCACCACCCCCACCCCCCTGCCACCATGGGCAGCACCCACCAGGCCCCCACTCATGTCTCCCACCACTCCCACCCCCCAGCAGTGCAGGGGCAGCCTCCACCAGGCCCCCACTCATGTCTCCCACCACCCCCAACCCCCAGCAGTGCAGGGGCACCCTCCACGAGGCCCCCACTCATGTCTCCCACCACCCCCACCCCCCAGCAGTGCAGGGGCACCCTCCACCAGGCCCCCACTCATGTCTCCCAACCCCCCCACCCCCCAGCCACCAGGGGCACCCTCCACCAGGCCCCCACTCATGTCTCCCACCACCCCCACCCCCCTGCCACCATGGGCAGCACCCACCAGGCCCCCACTCATGTCTCCCACCACCCCCACCCCCCAGCCACCATGGGCACCCTCCACCAGGCCCCCTGCTCATGTCTCCAACCACCCCCACCCCCCTGCCACCAGGGGCACCCTCCACCAGGCCCCCACTCATGTCTCCCACCACCCCCACCCCCCAGCCACCAGGGGCAGCCTCCACCAGGCCCCCACTCATGTCTCCCACCACCCCCACCCCCAAGCCACCATGGGCAGCCCCCACCAGGCCCCCACTCATGTCTCCCACCACCCCCACCCCCCAGCCACCAGGGGCACCCTCCACCAGGCCCACACTCATGTCTCCCACCACCCCCACCCCCCTGCCACCATGGGCAGCACCCACCAGGCCCCCACTCATGTCTCCCACCACCCCCACCCCCCAGCAGTGCAGGGGCAGCCTCCACCAGGCCCCCACTCATGTCTCCCACCACCCCACCCCCCAGCAGTGCAGGGGCACCCTCCACCAGGCCCCCACTCATGTCTCCCACCACCCCCACCCCCCTGCCACCATGGGCAGCCCCCACCAGGCCCCCACTCATGTCTCCCACCACCCCCACCCCCCAGCCACCAGGGGCACCCTCCACCAGGCCCCCACTCATGTCTCCCACCACCCCCACCCCCCTTCCACCATGGGCAGCACCCACCAGGCCCCCACTCATGTCTCCCACAACCCCCACCCCCCAGCAGTGCAGGGGCAGCCTCCACCAGGCCCCCACTCATGTCTCCCACCACCCCCACCCCCCAGCAGTGAAGGGGCACCCTCCACCAGGCACCCACTCATGTCTCCCACCACCCCCACCCCCCAGCCACCAGGGGCACCCTCCACCAGGCCCCCACTCATGTCTCCCACCACCCCCACCCCCCTGCCACCATGGGCAGCACCCACCAGGCCCCCACTCATGTCTCCCACCACCCCCACCCCCCAGCAGTGCAGGGGCAGCCTCCACCAGGCCCCCACTCATGTCTCCCACCACCCCCACCCCCCAGCAGTGCAGGGGCACCCTCCACCAGGCCCCCACTCATGTCTCCCACCACCCCCACCCCCCAGCAGTGCAGGGGCACCCTCCACCAGGCCCCCACTCATGTCTCCCACCACCCCCACCCCCCAGCAGTGCAGGGGCACCCTCCACCAGGTCCTCACAATCCCCAATCATGTGTGTAATGGTCAGCCTCCACAGCCAAAAAGCCCTACCAAGTAACCCATTCACCCACATGGAAATGGAAATTACATGTTACACCCCCAATGTTCATGAAGCTAATGAACCCATGTCCATCACACACAATGGTTGCAATTGAATGGGAAAACACCCAACATGACATGCATGAAACCAATGAGATGATACCACACAGTGAAGTATGAAAACAAAATTGTATTGAAAAAATAAAGAATGCTAAAGAATGGAAACAAACTACAATGGGAATGAGAAAAAATAAGGTGCATGTCCGTATTAAAAAAAAAACTGCAAATCAGAATCCAAAAAAATGTCGTCCAAAGTCAAATGTAAAAAAATCTCTATGCGATAAAGAACTATGTAAAAAACTAACAAGGGTCCATGAGCCCAACTGAACAAAGGAAACCTACTAAAAAACCTAACTAAAAATCAACTATATACAAAAAGTGGAGCAGTGTCCGTCGACTCCAAATCATAATAAGAAACAAAGGAAACCTAAAACTAAAGAACTATATACAAAGCCGGCGGGCAAGTCCAGCGGCTCACTCCGTGGTGTCCCGGGCCAGGGCATCATTGAACTCCTGTTCGATGTCCCGGAGGCGGTCCAGTTCCATGGCCCCGAGGGTCCGCAGGGACGACGCCGTGTCCTCCTCCAACCCCCTGCGGATTGCCTCGAGGCACTCGGCCCGCCTCAGGGCCCTCCGCATGGAGTTCTCCGCCCTGACCATTGTGAGCCGCGCCTCTTCGCCCGTCGCCGCTCCGCACCTATGGCGTGGCCCAACCGCTGCCACACGGAAGACACTCTCTGTCCTGGGTCCCCCTGCCCTCCGGCCGATGCCTGCCCCGCCGATGTGGAAAGCCCCGAGCCTTCATGTCTCCCACCATGTTGCTGCTGCTGCACTGCCTCTGCCCGTGCACTGCCTCCTGCTGCCTGCACATCCTCCGCCGGCTGGGGTGCAGTTGTTGATGTGGCCACCCCTGCTGGACCTCCGACTCCCAACTGTGGCAGGGATGCCTCCTCCACCAGCCTGGCCGCACCATCAGAGGCAGCTCCACAGGGCACCCAGGTGACTGATGGGTGGGAAGATGGCACAGAGGACGACTGGCGCGTAGGGGGTCCAGTTGAGGAGGGGGTCGGAGTAAGCCCCATCAGACGGAGGAATCCGGCTTGGGTGACCTGTCCCAGCAGGCTGACGTGGTCAACGAGCCATTCGAGATGACGTGCAGTCTCTCCATGAAAAGACTGCAGGTCACCTCGCATGGCCCGTTAACGCAACTCCACACCAGCCAGGACAGGCTCAACCCGGACCTGGATGGCCACGTCCGCAGGCAGAGGAAGGCCAGTTGACGTCAGCTCATCCCCTGCCTGAAAACGGGTCTGGACGTAGGCATCCCTGCTGGTGCAAGATGATGCAGGGACAGGATCGGGGACAGGATTGCACACAGGCACCTCCGCGGCGGCCTGTGCTGCCTCCTGTCCCTGGTCCTGCACTGCACCACTAGCACCAGTGGGATCCCCACCTCCAGACCCCGTCTCTGGTGCTTGCACGGCCTCCTCCTCCACCAAACCCCCCACCAACCTGGATGACTCCGTGCCATCTTCCCCTGTTGGGCCCTGTGGGGTCCCAGCTGCCCCTTCTGCTGCCGAGGAGTCCAACTGCAACATGCGCCTCTTGGACCTCCCCCCGGCAGCTGCAGCCTGGGACGCGGCACCGGACTCCTCACTCCCCGACGAGATGACAACACGGGAGGGGAGCCGGGCCTTGCGTCTCCGGCTGGCGGTCGGGTCCCCGCCGCTGTGCTCCACAGCACCTTCTCCGCCCTCTTCATCAGTTGACGCTGCAGACAGGGAGAAACAAAACACTGGCATCAGGGCACTGTACAATGGACACATACACACATGACAGTTGCACATGAGTGGCATTGGCAAACCTCAGACATGTCATCACAATCCCCAACACACATGTCATTGCAACTCGCACACATGAGCCATACCACAGCCATATCGCAACTGCCAGCACCATCCATACACATACAACAGCATCAGCAGCCAAAGGGGAGCCAGACATCACATGCAACACAGGAAGTGCACCACACATGTACACACACCACCACACTTGCATGCATGTGTACACCTCTGCCAAGTGTCGCACTGTTCAGACGGCCATCCATGTCACATCTGCCAATCAGGCTTCCACATACCGCTGTCACATGCATCCATGTTGCATCACTGTTGCACCCTTGTCAAATACACACACATGCACATGTACACAGTGCTCATACATGCAGCCGAAAACAACATACATGCGTGACATCACGGACATGTCTACTTACATACACATTCATACAAACATGTGTGCACGCACAACTGCATTTGCCATGCAAGCCTACACACACAAGCACCATCCATGTCTCACACATTACAGCCCTCGCATGTGTCAGCCCCACGGCCCTGTACACCCCCACCCATACTCGACCCCATACAAACAGATGTGCAACCTGCACAATACCAAATAATCACCACACGCACTGCTCACAATCAGGATGCATGTACACTCACCGCTCGACTCCAGACTGGTCTGCTTCTCTAGGACCTGGACGTGGAGCGCTGGGGATATGCGTTCCAGGACCCCCATCTGTTCTTCCGACAAGTGCCCCCGGCGCCCCTTGGCATCCGCTACCTTCAAGAGGCGCCGGGCCTTGTTCAGGGTCCTGGACCTGTAGTCCTCCCAGCGCTTCCTGACATGTTGTAAGTCCCGGACTGCCACCCTCTCCGCGTTGATGGCAGTCACGATGTCAGTCCAGATCCGAGTCCGTCCTTCCTTGTCGGCGCGGGAACTTCCGAAGAGGGCATCATACTGCCCCAGGACTTGCTCCACCAGGACACCAACTTCGGTGGCACTGAAGCTGGTGCCCCTCTGCCTCTCTGGCCGGGGGTTGTCAGTGGTCACAGATGGTGTTTGCCCCGACATGACAACCCCAGAGGCAGGAGTGGGTGGGCAACTGGGTCCTGGGGCTGGGCTGTGGAGCGATGGAATTCCAGGCGGGAGTCTTCGGTTCCAGCAGGGGTGGTCACAGCAACAGCACCCCTGGCTGATGTGCAGGCAGCAAATGGCAGTGCACGTGGGCAGCAGGCAGTCAGGCAGCAGCAGATGGCAGGTGGGAGCGTGCTCGGGGCTCTGGGGGGCAGTAGTTCGGCCTTCTGGGCAGGAGCGTGATCTTCCGTGTGCTTATGCGTGGCCAGCTTGGTACGGAGTGATTTGGCACGTGAAAATCCTGCACGTCAGCGTGAAAATCGAGGAAAGGCCCTTAGCGCGTAAGCGCGTCAGCACGCATATGCGATTCTATTGGACCAAAGGCCCTTAGCGCGTAAACGCGTCAGCACGCATACACGATTCTATTGGACCAAAGGCCCTCAGCGCGTAAACGCGTCAGCACGCATACGCGATTCTATTGGACCAAAGGCCCTCAGCGCGTAAACGCGTCTGTGACGTGACCCGCACGGGTGTTTCCCACACAGCACGTGATGACAGAGCACACGTGGAAAGACTGCACGTCAGAGTGTCATCGCGTGTAATTGGACAGCACGTCAGAGTCTCATTGCGTGTAATTGGACAAAAGTGCGCGTACATGCGATTGGCCTATGTACGTGTATATCAGGGGTGCGCGGACACTTACACACGCAAGTACGTCAGCGCACCTGTATCCCGGGGTGCGCGGGAATTTCCACACGCTATTGGACTGGGTACTGGATTTCAGGGGTGCGCGGGTCACACGCTCGCCTATAACACGCGCAACACATTAATTTGCGCGCTAACAAAATAACAACCTCAGACCCAGGATGAACATACCGTTCCTAGCAGCAGTGGGCGTGGCCTACCAAAGGAGGAGGAGGAGGATAGTCAGGGCCAGAATATTCACACCCAGAACCAGCCTTTTCGGGATGCCTGATGACCAGGTGCATGGGAGGTACAGGTTTCCACCACACATCATACTGGACCTGGTGAGTGAGTGGGAGGATGACCTCACATCACCCACCCTGTGCTCCCAAGCACTCAGCCCCCTGGAGAAGGTCCTCAATGTACTGCACTTCTTAGCCACTGGATCATTTCAGCTGACAAGTGCCATTGTGGGTGGTGTATCACAGGCCACCCAGTCACGCTGCCTACACCAGGTCTTAAACATCATCACTGCACGCCCATCAGTCCGCAGGCACATATACCTGCCCAGAACATCTGCAGAAAGGCATGCTGCCGCCCTGGATTTTTACGCTGTGGCACGATTCCCCAAAGTGCTAGGTGCCATCGACTGCACCCATGTGGCTCTACGTCCCCCCAGGGCATCTGAGCACATCTATAGGAACCGCAAGCACTGGCATTCCATCAACGTGCAGGTAGTATGTAATGCCAAGGGAATCATCACCTCAGTATATGCCAACTATCCCGGGTCAACCCACGACAGCTTCATTTACCGAATGTCCACCCTAAGCCGGGACCTAGAAGCTGGGCGGCATGGCGATACATGGCTGCTTGGTGAGTATGAATGGCACTGCACATGCATGCATGTCAGATACTGAGCAAGGTCACAACCCCACCAATGATACCAATCACCACCTCCACAGGGGACAGTGCCTACCCTCTCAGCCCCCACATGATGACGCCAATTCGGAACCCCACCACGCCACCCCAGGTAAGATATAACACAGCCCACATTACAACCCGGGGCATAGTGGAGCGCACATTCGGAGTGCAAAAGTCACGCTTTCGCTCCCTTGACCGTTCAGGCGGGCAGCTGTTGTATGCTCCCCCAGTAGTGTGCAGGATCATAGTGGCAGCATGTGTCCTGCACAACGTTGCAACACCCTGGGGCCTGGCCGTGGACATGGTGGTGGCCCCACATCCCCAACCACATGCAAAGCCGCTGCACATGGGAGGGGAAAGGGCACGGGGGGAGGCAGCCCATACACAGCTAGTGGCTAGTTACTTGACATAGAAATCACACCCCTGTGGAGTGCACACTGCCCTGGCACATTCCATCTGACAATCATTGATGACTCAACCTGACACTGATCCTGAATGTCTGGAGAATGAACCGTGAAAACCATATCAGCCTGAGATTGTTCACCTGGAAGTGTCACAATGTGTGCATCCCTACCCACACAGACACCACCAATGCAGTTTTGTGAAGTAACACATTCAAGCAGCTAAAATGAATACCCACTTGCAAAATGCAACAAGAGGACAGTGCCATGTCAGCCAACCCATCCCCAGCACCGCCACACCACACACCGTGCCATGTCATGCTATTTGCAGGTAAACAAAGTAATCCCCACAACATGACACTAGTGTCACAATGTAGAGTGTCCCTAATTGAAACTTGCAACACCTGAAATGCTCACAGTAATGCAGGACCAACAACAAACTTGAGCAGGTACTACCATTAACATGACATCACAAATGTTATATATTAGTAGTCTCACCACCTGGAAATGCCTGCACTCCCACCACTACCAAATGTGCAGTGTTGGCGCCATGTAGAGTTGTAGGTGCACTGCTGCCAACATGGACCCCATCTCCAGACTAGAGGGCCTTGTGTAGACATGAGGAAGGGACCTGCAAATTGGGAGGTAGACACAGATGATGAGTTACACATCAATGCAACATGCAGTGTACAACACAACAGCAATATGCACTAGGAATGTATACACAGTATTGACTACAGACTGCCCACACTGCTCATGGGAGTCCAACGTCACTGTGTAATTCACTGTCACTTGGGCACACCCTTTGCAAGCCCATGGAAACGGGAAGCAGGAGGGGTGTGTGTGACTCAAACCCAAGCATCTGAACCAAATACATGAAAAGCCTGCATGTGCCCAGCCACAATGCTGCGTTTGCCCACAGGAACCACGGAAGCAAACAAATTGTCCCAAAAAAATTGGGAAAAATTATTTAGAAATTAAAAATAAAAATAAAAATAAAAATAAAAATCAAAAATAAAAATCAAAAATAAAAATAAAAATAAAAAATGGCCATTGATGGGCCCGGGGGGGTTGGGGAGGCCACCCAGGAGGTCCGAGGACAGGATGCACACCAGAACCCACCTGCGTGGATCCTGGGAAAAAAAAACACCTCCATGGGCTCATGGCCCACACGGCTACCCTATTGTGGGAGTATCACTGCTGTCGCTATTATCACCCTGTGCAGCTGCATCCGGAGGTGGTTGCACTATGGGAGGCAGCCCACGCAAGGCCCTAGTCTGCTCCTCCATGGCTGCAAGCATGCGGGTGTGGTAGGTCTGGTTCTGGAGGATGAGTGTGCGGAGGTCCCCATGCAACAACTCACGGGATGCCCGGACCTCCGCCCTCGTTGCCTGCATCTCAGCTGAGAGCGTACGGGTGAGACGCTCCAGCTGCTGTTCTGTCCTTTGGTGTGTTGAAGCCTCAAGCTCAACAAGAGTCGTCCAGAGGTGAAGGAGCTCCTGCCTCAGGGCTTCCCTGTGGCCCTGGGACTCAATGGAGATGGCCTCCTGCAGAGTCGCCAGTGCCGCCCGCCTGTCCCTGTTGGACCCCAACATGTCCTCCCTGTGTGACTGGCAGATGGAGTCGGTTGCCTGCTCCAGTCGCTCCATCAGCCTTTCAGGGGGGACAATGGAAGTGGCCACCCTATCCATGGCCTGAGCCATCATCTCGGAAGATGCTGCCTGTTGTGTTGCCATACCGTAAATGGATTGCTCCCATGCGGTATTGCCAGGTGGCGTACGGCCACCACGTCGGCGGGCACCACACCTGTCTGGGACAAGGCGAACTGCGCCTTGCTGTGCCGGCACTGCCTGAGGCTGCAGGACTGCATTCCCCCTCTGATCTGCTGGCCCAGGAACAGGATCAGATGTCGCGGAGTGTGACCCTGCATCCGTAACCACCAAAGGCGTAGCTGCCAACACTGACATCCCCATGGAGGGTTCTGACCCTGGTGCAGGTGGGTGGGACAGAACAGAATCCCTCCCTGGAACACTCACCTGCGACGGCACGTAGGTCTCATCCGAATCAACACCTGAGTACAGCTCGGGGGAGGTGCAGCCAGAGACACCCCTTGAGAGCACGACCTGCAGCACTTGTGGGTTCTCACCCACCACCACACCACGTCCCTCACTGGTGGTTGGTCGGCCCTCGGACCCCTCCTGGGTCTGCACCATCTCCACAACCCCAGCAGTATCAGGTGCGTCTTCCCCTGCAAAGACATAAAAAGAGAGAATTGGAAACAGGCATTAGCACCATGGCACACAATGAGGGTTGAGAAGCAAGAGAACCAGTACTTGATTGACACATGTCCCACATGACTAAAACCCTCCCATGCATGCACCCTCACTGCATATGAAGGGCAGGCAAATGGCACACACTGATGACACCAAGATGGAAGATGAACACATTTTCTGCATGCTGCCTGGCAGTGGCATCACACATTGGCCTGTGATTGCCAGGTGAAACACACATGCCATCACACAGATGGCATGTACCATTGCTATTGAGTGAAGATGGAGAGGAGGGCAGCACCTATTCATTCAGTCCAGTTCCCGCATGTAATAGCTTTTCTAATTCTAACAGATCAGATTTTTCCCCTGGAGCTGCCAGTCTGAAATGGTCCAATTGCACAGGGACATGTGTGAACAAATGATATCCAGGTAACAAAGTCACTCCACTTTACCATAGCCATGTCAGACATATGACTAGTGGACTGCGACATGCCTAGTAAAGGTGGTGGAATGCAAACAATCTGACTGAATGAACAGTGAAAAATAAGCAACAATGTTGTGGCAAGGTGACACTTCAAGGGCAACTGGCGTGCAGTTGGGCTAGATGTCTACTGTTGGCAGAAGGGATACTGCTATGGCCAAATGCAGCTGCGCAGGATGTATTGCATGAAGCACATGGCTGACCCATACGACTCAGGCGCACACACTCTCACCTGGCACACAAACAGAAGCCCTCACACACACACCATGCACATGGATGACACACACATGCATGTGCACTCACCGGACAATGCCTCGTAATCAGCCAGATCTCCCACGCCTTGGATCTGTTCCTCCGTGACGTAGGTCCCAGCGACTGACTCATGTGGAGTGAGTTCAATGTCTACTACTGGAGACCCACCTCCAGTCACTAGAGTTGCGGCATGACTTGAGGCCAGCTTACTCTTTGCCCTGCGCTTTAGGTCATTCCAGCGCTTATAGCAATCATTGGCTGTGCGCCTCACGATTCCAAGGGCACTTACGATGTCCGCAACGGTCTGCCAGTGTGCCTGGCGTTGTGCAGGTGTGGTCTTGGATCCTGCAACAATGACCATCTCGTTGTCATGTGCGGACACATACTCGACAAGTGCATTCAGTTCGTCATCCGTGAAGCTGGGCTTCCTGGACGGGCCGGACTGTGTAGCCGTGTCTGGGGCATCAGCCTGTGCCGGACGAGCACTCTTCCTCTTCCGCTTGGAAGGTGGTGGTGATCCTGAGTGTCCTGCACCGCTCTGGACACTAGGGGCAGGAGCCCTGGTGGACTCTGTATCAGGAGTGTGGGATTGCACACTCAGCATGGGAGTTGGTGCAGGCATTGGCTCTAGTGTGATGGTGTCAGGGGGAATGTCAGCAGCATGGACTAGGACCGACACTGTCCTGGCTGGGTGTGTGAGGGCTGGGGTGGATGGAGCCGCAGCTGCCCCTGCAGCCTCTCCGCCCTGCCTACTTGGTGCAGCAGATGACCTTGCTGCCCCAGATGCACGTGGCATGGTGACATCAATGTGCACCAGCGCACGTGTCATAGGCCTGCTGACCTGGAAGTCAGCCATGGAGTCAGCCAGGTCTGGTGCCACAATGGGCTGGTCCAACAAGGGCTGAGCATGGATGGTGTCAGCCACATCAGCCTCAACGGGAGGGGGGGGGATTATGGGTGCCCTTGACTGGTCCTCCACACATGGGGGGACAGGCTCACCCTGCAAGTAACGACCACGTCCCCTACCGGATCCACCACGGCCACCACTTGTGGCTCTTCCACCTTTGCCACTCTTACGGAATCCTCGCCTCCCAGCAATGGCACTGATGTAGATGTGCGTATGGGAGTGGCTGTAAAGTATTGTCCTGGGCAATTGGGGGTCAAAGGAGTTGGGTACCAGATGGTAATTGTACCCTAGTGCTCTTGCAAGGCTGATTGTAACCCCTGGGGAAAGATGACGGGTCACGCTAAGCACAGGAGCCCCAAAAAAGGGAGATGACGTGCACGCAACCCCTCCTAGACCACGTGTGCAGTAAGAAAAACATGCACTACGCTGTGGCACCCAGTAACACAAGAATGAACGTATGCGTGTCACACGCAGCCTAGAATGACCTCTGAAGGGGTAGGCTACACACGGGGCAAGCACAGATGTTAGATACGTGCGTGACTCACCGTCTGCCAGGTAAAAGAGCGTGAAAAAGGAGCGCGTTTGGTTGGCAACACCCCCGCCAAAAGAAGATTTGTACGCTGTCTGAGGAGACAGGACAACAGTAGAAGGGAACACTGTTTGAGGGAACAGGCCCAGGTAAACCAGTAAAAGAGAAAAAAGAGAAAAATCTGTCAGAGGTAACAGGGAATACGAACTTGAAACGCCGTGAAGTAAATCGCGTGTGAAACGACAAGAAGTACAGAATTCACCCACTCGCTCTCCACGAAAAGCACGTACAAGGAAATGGTTTTCTACACGTACCTTTTATACAGGCCCACACGTCCAGCGTCACTTACGCGGCGTGTACGCGCTAGGGCCATTTCCACCAATTACACGCTTTGTCACTTCTGCGTGTAGGGCCATTTCCACCAATTACACGCTTTGTCACTTCTGCGTGTAGGGCCATTTCCACCAATCACACGCGATGACACTCTGACGTGCAGTCTTTCCACGTGTGCTCTGTCATCACGTGCTGTGTGGGAAACACCCGTGCGGGTCACGTCACAGACGCGCTTACGCGCTGAGGGCCTTTGGTCCAATAGAATCGCGTATGCGTGCTGACGCGCTTACGCGCTAAGGGCCTTTCCTCGATTTTCACGCTGACGTGCAGGATTTTCACGTGCCAAATCACTCCGTACCAAGCTGGCCACGCGTAAGCACACGGAAGACCACGATCCTGCCCAGAAGGCCGAACTACTGCCCCCCAGAGCCCCGAGCACGCTCCCACCTGCCATCTGCTGCTGCCCGACTGCCTGCTGCCCACGTGCACTGCCATTTGCTGCCTGCACATCAGCCAGGGGTGCTGTTGCTGTGACCACCCCTGCTGGAACCGAAGACTCCCGACTGGAATTCCATCGCTCCACAGCCCAGCCCCAGGACCCAGTTGCCCACCCACTCCTGCCTCTGGGGTTGTCATGTCGGGGCAAACACCATCTGTGACCACTGACAACCCCCGGCCAGAGAGGCAGAGGGGCTCCAGCTTCAGTGCCACCGAAGTTGGTGTCCTGGTGGAGCAAGTCCTGGGGCAGTATGATGCCCTCTTCGGAAGTTCCCGCGCCGACAAGGAAGGACGGACTCGGATCTGGATTGACATCGTGACTGCCATCAACGCGGAGGGAGTGGCAGTCCGGGACTTACAACATGTCAGGAAGCGCTGGGAGGACTACAGGTCCAGGACCCTGAACAAGGCCCGGCGCCTCTTGAAGGCAGCGGATGCCAAGGGGCGCCGGGGCCACTTGTCGAAAGAACAGATGGGGGTCCTGGAACGCATATCCTCAGCGCTCCACGTCCAGGTCCTAGAGAAGCAGACCCGTCTGGAGTCGAGCGGTGAGTGTACATGCATCCTGATTGTGAGCAGTGCGTGTGGTGATTATTCGGTATTGTGCAGGTTGCACATCTGTTTGTATGGGGTCGAGTATGGGTGGGGGTGTACAGGGCCGTGGGGCTGACACATGCGAGGGCTGTAATGTGTGAGACATGGATGGTGCTTGTGTGTGTAGGCTTGCATGGCAAATGCAGTTGTGCGTGCACACATGTTTGTATGAATGTGTATGTAAGTAGACATGTCCGTGATGTCACGCATGTATGTTGTTTTCGGCTGCATGTATGAGCACTGTGTACATGTGCATGTGTGTGTATTTGACAAGGGTGCAGCAGTGATGCAACATGGATGCATGTGACAGCGGTATGTGGAAGCCTGATTGGCAGATGTGACATGGATGGCCGTCTGAACAGTGCGACACTTGGCAGAGGTGTACACATGCATGCAAGTGTGGTGGTGTGTGTACATGTGTGGTGCACTTCCTGTGTTGCTTGTGATGTCTGGCTCCCCTTTGGCTGCTGATGCTGTTGTATGTGTATGGATGGTGCTGGCAGTTGCGATATGGCTGTGGTATGGCTCATGTGTGCGAGTTGCAATGACATGTGTGTTGGGGATTGTGATGACATGTCTGAGGTTTGCCAATGCCATTCATGTGCAACTGTCATGTGTGTATGTGTCCATTGTACAGTGCCCTGATGCCTGTGTTTTGTTTCTCCCTGTCTGCAGCGTCAACTGATGAAGAGGGCGGAGAAGGTGCTGTGGAGCACAGCGGCGGGGACACGACCGCCAGCCGGAGACGCAAGGCCCGGCTCCCCTCCCGTGTTGTCATCTCGTCGGGGAGTGAGGAGTCCGGTGCCACGTCCCAGGCCGCAGCTGCCGGGGGCGGTCCAAGAGGCGGAGGTTGCAGTTGGACTCCTCGGCAGCAGAAGGGGCAGCTGGGACCCCACAGGGCCCAACAGGGGAAGATGGCACGGAGTCATCCAGGTTGGTGGGGGGTTTGGTGGAGGAGGAGGCCGTGCAAGCACCAGAGACGGGGTCTGGAGGTGGGGATCCCACTGGTGCTAGTGGTGCAGTGCAGGACCAGGGACAGGAGGCAGCACAGGCCGCCGCGGAGGTGCCTGTGTGCAATCCTGTCCCCGATCCTGTCCCTGCATCATCTTGCACCAGCAGGGATGCCTACGTCCAGACCCGTTTTCAGGCAGGGGATGAGCTGACGTCAACTGGCCTTCCTCTGCCTGCGGACGTGGCCATCCAGGTCCGGGTTGAGCCTGTCCTGGCTGGTGTGGCGTTGCGTCAACGGGCCATGCGAGGTGACCTGCAGTCTTTTCATGGAGAGACTGCACGTCATCTCGAATGGCTCGTTGACCACGTCAGCCTGCTGGGACAGGTCACCCAGGCCGGATTCCTCCGTCTGATGGGGCTTGCTCCGACCCCCTCCTCAACTGGACCCCCTACGCGCCAGTCGTCCTCTGTGCCATCTTCCCACCCATCAGTCACCTGGGTGCCCTGTGGAACTGCCTCTGACGGTGCGGCCAGGCTGGTGGAGGAGGCATCCCTGCCACAGTCGGGAGTCGGAGGTCCAGCAGGGGTGGCCACATCAACAACTGCACCCCAGCCGGCGGAGGATGTGCAGGCAGCAGGAGGCAGTGCACGGGCAGAGGCAGTGCAGCAGCAGCAACATGGTGGGAGACATGAAGGCTCAGGGCTTTCCACATCGGAGGGGCAGGCATCGGCCGGAGGGCAGGGGGACCCAGGACAGAGAGTGTCTTCCGTGTGGCAGCGGTTGGGCCACGCCATAGGTGAGGAGCGGCGGCGGGCGGAAGAGGCGCGGCTCACAACGGTCAGGGCGGAGAACTCCATGCGGAGGGCCCTGAGGCGGGCCGAGTGCCTCGAGGCAATCCGCAGGGGGTTGGAGGAGGACACGGAGTCGTCCCTGCGGACCCTCAGGGCCATGGAACTGGACCGCCTCCGGGACATCGAACAGGAGTTCGATGATGCCCTGGCCCGGGACACCACGGAGTGAGCCGCTGGACTTGCCCGCCGCCTTTGTATATAGTTCTTTAGTTTTAGGTTTCCTTTGTTTCTTATTATGATTTGGAGTCGACGGACACTGCTCCACTTTTTGTATATAGTTGATTTTTAGTTAGGTTTTTTAGTAGGTTTCCTTTGTTCAGTTGGGCTCATGGACCCTTGTTAGTTTTTTACATAGTTCTTTATTGCATAGAGATTTTTTTACATTTGACTTTGGACGACATTTTTTTGGATTCTGATTTGCAGTTTTTTTTTAATATGGACATGCACCTTATTTTTTCTCATTCCCATTGTAGTTTGTTTCCTTTCTTTAGCATTCTTTATTTTTTTCAATACAATTTTGTTTTTATACTTCACTGTGTGGTATCATCTCATTGGTTTCATGCATGTCATGTTGGGTGTTTTCCCATTCAATTGCAACCATTGTCTGTGACGGACATGGGTTCATTAGCTTCATGAACATTGGGGGTGTAACATGTAATTTCCATTTCCATGTGGGTGAATGGGTTACTTGGTAGGGCTTTTTGGCTGTGGAGGCTGACCATTACGCACATGATTGGGGATTGTGAGGACCTGGTGGAGGGTGCCCCTGGTGGCTGGGGGGTGGGGGTGGTGGGAGACATGAGTGGGGGCCTGGTGGAGGGTGCCCCTGCACTGCTGGGGGGTGGGGGTGTTGGGAGACATGAGTGGGGGCCTGGTGGAGGGTGCCCCTGCACTGCTCGGGGGTGGGGGTGATGGGAGACATGAGTGGGGGCCTGGTGGGGGCTGCCCATGGTGGCTGGGGGTGGTGGTAGACATGAGTGGGGGCCTGGTGGAGGGTGCAGTTTTTTTTTTAATACGGACATGCACCTTATTTTTTCTCATTCCCATTGTAGTTTGTTTCCTTTCTTTAGCATTCTTTA
Source organism: Ambystoma mexicanum (assembly GCF_040938575.1). NCBI lineage: Eukaryota > Metazoa > Chordata > Amphibia > Caudata > Ambystomatidae > Ambystoma > Ambystoma mexicanum. Next base: position 834,351,941 of record NC_090935.1, on the reverse strand, counting down.
TTTTTTTCAATACAATTTTGTTTTTATACTTCACTGTGTGGTATCATCTCATTGGTTTCATGCATGTCATGTTGGGTGTTTTCCCATTCAATTGCAACCATTGTGTGTGACGGACATGGGTTCATTAGCTTCATGAACATTGGGGGTGTAACATGTAATTTCCATTTCCATGTGGGTGCATGGGTTACTTGGTAGGGCTTTTTGGCTGTGGAGGCTGACCATTACGCACATGATTGGGGATTGTGAGGACCTGGTGGAGGGTGCCCCTGGTGGCTGGGGGGTGGGGGTGGTGGGAGACATGAGTGGGGGCCTGGTGGAGGGTGCCCCTGCACTGCTGAGGGGTGGGGGTGTTGGGAGACATGAGTGGGGGCCTGGTGGAGGGTGCCCCTGCACTGCTCGGGGGTGGGGGTGATGGGAGACATGAGTGGGGGCCTGGTGGGGGCTGCCCATGGTGGCTGGGGGTGGTGGTAGACATGAGTGGGGGCCTGGTGGAGGGTGCAGTTTTTTTTTTAATACGGACATGCACCTTATTTTTTCTCATTCCCATTGTAGTTTGTTTCCTTTCTTTAGCATTCTTTATTTTTTTCAATACAATTTTGTTTTTATACTTCACTGTGTGGTATCATCTCATTGGTTTCATGCATGTCATGTTGGGTGTTTTCCCATTCAATTGCAACCATTGTGTGTGACGGACATGGGTTCATTAGCTTCATGAACATTGGGGGTGTAACATGTAATTTCCATTTCCATGTGGGTGAATGGGTTACTTGGTAGGGCTTTTTGGCTGTGGAGGCTGACCATTACGCACATGATTGGGGATTGTGAGGACCTGGTGGAGGGTGCCCCTGGTGGCTGGGGGGTGGGGGTGGTGGGAGACATGAGTGGGGGCCTGGTGGAGGGTGCCCCTGCACTGCTGGGGGTGGGGGTGGTGGGAGACATGAGTGGGGGCCTGGTGGGGGCTGCCCATGGTGGCAGGGGGGTGGGGGTGGTGGGAGACATGAGTGGGGGCCTGGTGTTGGGTGCCCCTGGTGGCTGGGGTGTGGGGGTGGTGGGAGACATGAGTGGGGGCCTGGTGGAGGCTGCCCCTGGTGGCTGGGGGGTGGGGGTGGTGGGAGACATGAGTGGGGGCCTGGTGGGGGCTGCCCATGGTGGCTGGGGGGTGGGGGTGGTGGTAGACATGAGTGGGGGCCTGGTGGGGGCTGCCCATGGTGACTGGGGGGTGGGGGTGGTGGTAGACATGAGTGGGGGGCTGGTGGAGGGTGCCCCTGCACTGCTGGGGGGTGGGGGTGGTGGGAGACATGAGTGGGGGCCTGGTGGAGGCTGCCCCTGCACTGCTGGGGGGTGGGGGTGGTGGGAGACATGAGTGGGGGCCTGGTGGAGGCTGCCCCTGGTGGCTGGGGGGTGGGGGTGGTGGGAGACATGAGTGGGGGCCTCGTGGAGGCTGCCCCTGGTGTCTGGGGGGTGGGGGTGGTGGGAGACATGAGTGGGGGCCTGGTGGGGGCTGCCCATGGTGGCTGGGGGGTGGGGGTGGTGGTAGACATGAGTGGGGGCCTGGTGGAGGGTGCCCCTGCACTGCTGGGGGGTGGGGGTGGTGGGAGACATGAGTGGGGGCCTGGTGGAGGGTGCCCCTGCACTGCTGGGGGGTGGGGGTGGTGGGAGACATGAGTGGGCCTGGTGGAGGGTGCCCCTGCACTGCTGGGGGGTGGGGGTGGTGGGAGACATGAGTGGGGGCCTGGTGGAGGGTGCCCCTGCACTGCTGGGGGGTGGGGGTGGTGGGAGACATGAGTGGGGGCCTGATGGAGGGTGACCCTGCACTGCTGGGGGGTGGGGGTGGTGGGAGACATGAGTGGGGGCCTGGTGGAGGGTGCCCCTGCACTGCTGGGGGGTGGGGGTGGTGGGAGACATGAGTGGGGGCCTGGTGGAGGCTGCCCCTGGTGGCTGGGGGGTGGGGGTGGTGGGAGACATGAGTGGGGGCCTGGTGGGGGCTGCCCCTGGTGGCTGGGGGGTGGGGGTGGTGGGAGACATGAGTGGGGGCCTGGTGGGGGCTGCCCATGGTGGCTGGGGGGTGGGGGTGGTGGTAGACATGAGTGGGGGCCTGGTGGGGGCTGCCCATGGTGGCTGGGGGGTGGGGGTGGTGGTAGACATGAGTGGGGGCCTGGTGGAGGGTGCCCCTGCACTGCTGGGGGGTGGGGGTGGTGGGAGACATGAGTGGGGGCCTGGTGGAGGCTGCCCCTGCACTGCTGGGTTAGACATGAGTGGGGGCCTGGTGGAGGCTGCCCCTGGTGGCTGGGGGGTGGGGGTGGTGGGAGACATGAGTGGGGGCCTGGTGGAGGCTGCCCCTGGTGGCTGGGGGGTGGGGGTGGGGGGAGACATGAGTGGGGGCCTGGTGGGGGCTGCCCATGGTGGCTGGGGGGTGGGGGTGGTGGTAGACATGAGTGGGGGCCTGGTGGAGGGTGCCCCTGCACTGCTGGGGGGTGGGGGTGGTGGGAGACATGAGTGTGGGCCTGGTGGAGGGTGCCCCTGCACTGCTGGGGGGTGGGGGTGGTGGGAGACTTGAGTGGGGGCCTGGTGGAGGCTGCCCCTGCACTGCTGGGGGGTGGGGGTGGTGGTAGACATGAGTGGGGGCCTGGTGGAGGGTGCCCCTGCACTGCTGGGGGGTGGGGGTGGTGGGAGACATGGGTGGGGGCCTGGTGGAGTCTGCCCATGGTGGCTGGGGGGTGGGGGTGGTGGGAGACATGAGTGGGGGCCTGGTGGAGGCTGCCCCTGCACTGCTGGGGGGTGGGGGTGGTGGGAGACATGAGTGGGGGCCTGGTGGAGGGTGCCCCTGCACTGCTGGGGGGTGGGGGTGGTGGGAGACATGAGTGGGGGCCTGGTGGAGGCTGCCCCTGCACTGCTGGGGGGTGGGGGTGGTGGTAGACATGAGTGGGGGCCTGGTGGAGGGTGCCCCTGCACTGCTGGGGGGTGGGGGTGGTGGGAGACATGGGTGGGGGCCTGGTGGAGGCTGCCCATGGTGGCTGGGGGGTGGGGGTGGTGGGAGACATGAGTGGGGGCCTGGTGGAGGCTGCCCCTGCACTGCTGGGGGGTGGGGGTGGTGGGAGACATGAGTGGGGGCCTGGTGGAGGGTGCCCCTGCACTGCTGGGGGGTGGGGGTGGTGGGAGACATGAGTGGGGGCCTGGTGGAGGCTCCCCTTTCACTGCTGGGGGGTGGGGGTGGTGGGAGACATGGGTGGGGGCCTGGTGGGGGCTGCCCATGGTGGCAGGGGGGTGGGGGTGGTGGGAGACATGAGTGGGGGCCTGGTGTTGGGTGCCCCTGGTGGCTGGGGGGTGGGGGTGGTGGGAGACATGCATTGTTGATCAGTAGTGCAAGGTGACATGTGAGTTGGCTGGGGGGCATGCCCATGGTGGATGGGCTGCCTGCGGTACATGAGCAGGGGTGCAGGGTAGTCCCCCGTGGTGTGGGCTGCCTGCAGGGGCCGTGGAGGTTGTGGTGCATACACCTGGGAGGACCAACACGGCCAATTCACGTGTGGTACTCCCCAGAACCCCTGAAATACACATACCATGCTGAAATCGCGTGTGGAACTTCCCGCGCACCCCTGAAATACACGTACCCTGCTCGCACTGGGCCAATCGCGTGTGGAACTTCCCACGCACCCCTGCAATCCACGTACCCTGATGAAATCGCGTGTGGAACTTCCCGCGCACCCCTGAAATACACATACCCTGCTGAAATCGCGTGTGGAAATTCCCGCGCACCCCTGAAATACACGTACCCTGCTCGCACTGGGCCAATCACGTGTGGAACTTCCCGCGCACCCCTGCAATCCACGTACCCTGCTGAAATCGCGTGTGGAACTTCCCGCGCACCCCTGAAATACACATACCCTGCTGAAATCGCATGTGGAAATTCCCGCGCACCCCTGAAATACACGTACCCTGCTCGCACTGGGCCAATCGCGTGTGGAACTTCCCGCGCACCCCTGAAATACACGTACCCTGCTTGCACGGGGCCATTCGCGTGTGGAACTTCCCGCGCACCCCTGAAATACACGTACCCTGCTCGCACTGGGCCAATCGCGTGTGGAACTTCCCGCGCACCCCTGCAATCCACGTACCCTGATGAAATCGCGTGTGGAACTTCCTGCGCACCCCTGAAATACACATACCCTGCTGAAATCGCGTGTGGAAATTCCCGCGCACCCCTGAAATACACGTACCCTGCTCGCACTGGGCCAATCGCGTGTGGAACTTCCCGCGCACCCCTGCAATCCACATACCCTGCTGAAATCGCGTGTGGAACTTCCCGCGCACCCCTGAAATACACATACCCTGCTGAAATCGCGTGTGGAAATTCCCGCGCACCCCTGAAATACACGTACCCTGCTCGCACTGGGCCAATCGCGTGTGGAACTTCCCGCGCACCCCTGAAATACACGTACCCTGCTTGCACGGGGCCATTCGCGTGTGGAATTTCTCGCGCACCCCTGAAATACACGTACCCTGCTTGCACGGGGCCATTCGCGTGTGGAACTTCTCGCGCACCCCTGTAATCCACGTACCCGGCCAAATCGCGTGTGAGACTTCCTGCGCACCCCGGTATACACGCACACATATTTTTTGTCAGCGGGTGTCCGTGTTTGTGGGTACCCCTTTGCACGTCATTTGTCCTGGAGGGCCACAGTATAGGACATTCATCATGGCAGTATATAGGTGCTATTTGTTGGCGCACCTTTTGGCGCACATTTCTTACAGCCGCAGAGACGCTACCGCCTGCTTTCTTGTGGCGGTCGTGTTTGTGCCTGTGCGCTGGTTTGAGCGTGCGCTTTTTTGCCCTATTCTATTCCATGAATACGTGTTGTAGGCGAGCGTGTGGGCGTTCCGCGCACTTGTGCCCTGTACTTCCCCCGTGACGCCCACGTTTTGGCAAGTTGTTCCCCGTTCCGAGTGTTACGCCCGTGTTCCGCCTACTTTTGTTGCGTGAGCCGCGCTATGTGCGATTTTCGCTGTGGCCTGTGCGATTTTCGCTGTGACCTGGCGCACGCAGTTACATGGCCTGTGCGCCAACGTGCGCCGCGCACTTTTTTATCGCACATCCGCTGGTTTTCTCGCGCACGGCCTTCCATGAATCGGTTTGCGCTGCTTATCGTGCGATTTTCGCACTTGCACTGCGATTTTCGCTATTCCACTGCGATTCGCACGTTTTTGCCCACTTGCGCCGTGCTAATTATTCCATGAATCGGCCTCTGAATACCTTAGAAAATTCTATCTCCAATACAGCTGGGTTGGAGAAAATATTAAAATTATCCTTAAACTGTAGAGTAATGCTTAAACGTAACCTTGACGTGGAGCAAGGACTAGTTAATGGAGCACTGGGTACAGTTGTTGGATTTCAAACATACCCACGTTACAGCAACATTCAGTTTGCCAATATTCTATTTGACAAACTTTCAGAAGTAAAAAGGATAGGGCACTCAAAAGCTCGATTCCTTCTCTTCAAAGACATGTATGTACGCAGAGAACAATTTTCTCTAACGCTTGCATATGCAGTCACCATTCATAAATCCCAAGGTCTTACCCTAGACAAAGCATTGATAGATATTTATAACACAGTCTTTAAAGAAGGCATGATTTACGTAGCATTATCACAATTACGTACACTTGACGGTCTATTTCTAATCAACTTTGATGCAAGTAAAGTCAATGCTGATATTCATTGCATTCTAGAATACAATAGATTATGTTCACTATACACGCCCCACCTAAAAGCGTATACTGTTCCACAAAAAGGAAAACGTTGTAAAAGAAAACTAATTCAAACTGAAATACAAAAGAATCTGACTGCAAATCATCCAAAGAGAGTAAAAGAAGCTAATACTTCATCAATTGCCATAAGCAAAGAAGATCCTATTAGTCAAAGTAACTCAGGTACTTCTTCAAAGAAGCAACACACACTCCGAAAAAAATAACTTGGACACAGAATTATCTGGTCCATTCAAATTTTCAAATGTAACGGGAGTAAGTTGTTACGCAAATGTAGCAATGAATATTCTATTTCAATTGCCACCAATTGTTGACAACATTTTCTTACACAGTACAGACCAATTGTGTTTGCAAATGTTAGTCCTTCATAGAAATGCAACAAACAATCCTGACAACACGTATAGTGTTCACGGAATAAGACAAGAATTGGACTATTGTGCTGGAATGGTGAAATTGACTATAAACTCACAGGAAGATCCACAATAATTTCTAATGCACTTACTACAAGTACTGGAAAACAAAAACATACCTATAAATGAAATCTTCCAAATTTCATACGTGTGGAAACATACATGCACTCTCTGCAACAATGTGACACAAGAACAAATCGCTAATGAGCGCATTGTGTATGTATCCATACCTAATTGTGAATCCATTCCATTTCAGCAATTTGTACAAAATGCAAACCATGGCAGATTATGTTCTACCTGCAATTCAGATAATTGGTCTAATTTAATAAGACAAACACATAGTAACTACATAATACTAATGTTTCTACGTTACAATGCAGATGGTACCAAAACAACTGCAAGCTGACTGGATTCACACACGGTCAAGCATCCCTTGGTAAGAAAACCTTCACAGCAATAGGTATAATCTACCACACAGGAGCCACAACCAATGCAGGTCACTACACTGCATATATTAAAAAGAAATGTGGATGGTCCGAATGTAATGATAGCACCATTACTCTAAAGCAGAGATTAGCAGCAAATCTTACCAACGCTTATTTAATCTTCTTAAAACCAAAATGCAATAACTAATCTGTACTTCAACATTAACAATAATTCTAATAAAAAATTATGAACAGTTAGAATATTGCAAGAGGTATCTAACTGGCCCAAGATTCTATAAAAACCAAACAGATAAATGCATATCACTAAATTGTAACCAAAAAATAGACAGTTAGAATAGGCCAACAGGTATCTAACTGCTTCAGAAATTTGCAACAATCCAACAGATATAACATTAACCAGAAACAACAAGTGAACACTGAAAGGAAACAAACAAATAGACTGTATCATAACAAAAAAAGGTTTTTTTTAATCCGACAAGGATTTTTTTCCCACAGACCCAATGATTTGAAAAACAAACACAGAAACTGAGCAAAATACACAGTACACTGGTTTGTAAACCAAATATGAGGGTCCAAAAAAAGCTGAAATATCCATTATGCAATGTAATAAGTCTTTATAGAATACATACACTAACACGCACTTTTATTTTATCACAGAAATTGAAAAAGAATATTTCCTCCAGGTACCAAACTCATGTAAAAAATATATCGAATCTCAACAAATGAAACAGTAATTATAATTACAAACATTTGATAGATATTCAAATCTATAGGTATGATCTATGGCTGTGATATGGTGCAATGGTTGTGGTCAGGGACTAGAGTCTTGGGTGTATAGCCTACAGCCTACGGCCTGCGGCCATGCACCCAAGACTATAATCCCTCGCTTCAGCATATCACAACCACAACCACTGCACCATATCACACCCATGCTACCTTATAACTTCAGTACTTATAACTTTGGTCTTAAACCTATTGATCACACCCATATAATTGAATATCTATTAGGTGGTTGTGGGCAGGGCCTAGAGTCTTAGGTGCAAATTGAGTATATGCCACAGTTAAAATGTTTCATTCTATGGGTGTGATAATGAGTTATAAGCCACCATGAGTGTGATATGCTGCAGTGGTGGCCTGCGGCCATGCACCCAAGACTCTAGCCCTGCCCACAACTACCTGATGGATATTCGATTCTATGGGTGTGATATGCTGCGGTGGTTGTGGCCAGGGCCTAGAGTCTTGGGTGCATGGCCGCAGGCCACCACTGCAGCATATCACACTCATGGTGGCTTATAACTCATTATCACACCCATAGAATGAAACATTTTAACTGTGGCATATACTCAATTTGCACCTAAGACTCTAGGCCCTGCCAACAACCACCTAATAGATATTCAATTATATGGGTGTGATCAATAGGTGTGATATGCTGTGGTGGTTGTGGCCAGGGCCTAGAGTCTTGGGTGTATGGCCTACAGCATACGGCCTGCAGCCATGCACCCAAGACTCTAGGCCCTGGCCACAACCACCACAGCAAATCACAACCATGGTGACTTATAACTCAGTATGACACCCATAGATTGAAAACTTTAACTGCAGCATATACTCAATTTTAAAGTCCGCTGACACCACGCGTGTCCTTAGAACAGTTTCAACGTGCCTGCGCACAGCACGGACGGGAATACTATCCTTTGAACACCCCTCATTTTCAGTAATTACGAACATCCCGGACAGCGCGGGCATGGCTAATACATCAGTACACCTGCCACCTAAACAAATACAGTATTTCACGCATCTCTTCCTCCCTAAACCTCCCCAACCACTCTTGCACACCAAAACACTCCCCAAAACTGCATTTCGCCTCTGTTCGCCGCCAGATGGTGGGCGCATCAGAACAATCTGACGCACATCACACCTCACTCCAGCCAATCGACGAACATGTCACGTGTCCGCAGACATGACGCATGCCCATTAGCCAATGGGTGACCTGCCCACGGAGTGAACAGGGAAGTGTCTCCGCGGAGCAGACATAGATATCACTATTTTTTTTAGTCCTACTTTTTGATCGTTTTAAAGAAAACTACTGGACGGATTTTCACCAAATTTACAAAAGCTTGCTTTCGGGACCAAACCGCTGCTCCTGCTGCAAATTTGGTGAAAGTCCGTCCAGCAGTTTCCTCTGTAGCTGTGCACAGATGTTTTACCCCATTCAGTCTATGGGAAAAATAAGTTTTGGGACCCCCCTGTAACTTTACTCCCCCTGGACCAAACCTCACCAAAGTTCAGAATGGGCCATATACTTTTTTTGCAAAGTTTGGTGAGGATTCGTCCAGGGGGAGCGGAGTTATAAGCCGTCCAAAATTCAGTTTATGAAGAATCGCTGGTGCGAACGCAGTGAGCGTTACAGTCTGGGTTACGCCAAGAGAATGGAAATGGTGAATATAATGTAAGTTTGATTTTATACGATTGTATACCGGAACTAGCATTAACTTATTATTATCTGAACATTATTTCTGGGTTACATTCTATTTGTTTGTTCTGTGTGGCTTATTTCAATGAAACGCAAGTACAACCCTTTGTGTGCAGTGGTCTTTTTAACGTGCTTATGGGTAGTCCAGCATCGAGGTGCATGTAGACCACCACTCGGTTCCCCCAGGTTCAGTGCTAATATTTCATTAAAATGTCATCTATGACCATCTCGAATTGTGTACCACTTTCCACGTTGTTTTCTCTCTGTTGAGATTGTTTCATGTCTGTGCTAATCGTTAGTTTAAACTCTATGCCGAATTAATAAGTCAATAGATAAATTGTAATAAAGATCGGGTAGTGAGACACATTTCTGTTAGTTTTCGAAACAGTGTCAGAGTGTACCAAAGTATCAACTGAAAAGGATACAATACTCAAAAGGATACAGGAGGTAGGGTCTTCCGGATCCCTGTTCACCCGACTTGATAGTCGTGAAGTCAACAAAGACCTTCCAAATGATACAACCCTCTGGCTGATAAAACAGGCAGAGCGATGGATCACTGGAAAGGGCGTGGGTAAGGTATAGTAATCCAGCCTAGGACAAATTAAAGTATCATGAATAACTGCTCCAACCTGAGTATGATGAATTAGATAATGACAGGAATGATCACACTGACCTGTATCTCTGGGTAGAACAATCCAGAAGTCTCTTGATGGATTTGAAATGAAGAACAAAACGACAGGGAAGGGAAAATTAGTAAGGGAGACTTATCCCGAACGGAACGAGGCTCACGCTAGATACGGGTTGAATTCACCACAGGATAGCGTCCAAAGTTCAGTTCAAAGTCACTTCCAATAATCCTTGAAAGGCTTCCTTCCCACTTTAGGGATCAATCCTTCTGTTAATTCCACAGATGCAGGAGTTAGAAGAAAATAGCGTTTGAAGACAACGTGAGCGTGTGGATTTACACGCGGGCAGGATTCGCGCAGCCTGGGCCAGCCGCGTGTGAAGACAACGTGCGCGTGTGGATTTTACACGCGGGCAGGATTCACGCAGCCTTGGCCAGCTGCGTGTGAAGACAACGTGCGCGTGTGGATTTACACGCGGGCAGGATTTGCGCAGCCTTGGCCAGCCGCACTTGAAGACGAAGAGCGCGTGTGGATTTTACACGCGGGCAGGATTCACGCGGCCTTGGCCAGCCGCGTGTGAAGACAACGTGCGCGTGTGGATTTACACGCGGGCAGGATTCGCGCAGCCTTGGCCAGCCGCACTTGAAGACGAAGAGCGCGTGTGGATTTTACACGCGGGCAGGATTCACGCAGCCTTGGCCAGCCGCGTGTGAAGACAAAGAGCGCGTGTGGATTTTACACGCGGGCCGGATTCACGCAGCCTTGGCCAGCCGCAATTGAAGACAGAGAACGCGTGTGCATTATCACGCGAAGGGATAGCTCCAGGAATCAGCGTGTGGCGGAACACACGCTATCGAAGGCCCAAAAGTAGCTGTAGGATTATGCCAGGATGTAGATCAGAGGTTCAGCTACACAACGCCAATAGAGACGATCAGAAGCAGCGAGTGAAGTTTCTACGCTGCTTAAATACGTAATACCGTAGTTCACGTGACGAAGCAAAAGTCACGTGAAGTTAGCGACGTGAAAAGTGTAAACGTCGTTTTCCCGGTAACGTATCGAATAGCCTCCATTTGGAGTAAACGGTCTAGCTGTCCTACGAGCGTAGCGTCCAGCATGCATGACAGTGCCATCCCCCAAAGGGACAACCTCTCCCCTTCTTGTGTGAAAGCGCTTCAATAAAGCAGGAGCATGAATGTTGGAAAGAGGTTCCCAGGACCTATCTTCGGGACCATAGCCCTTCCAGTCCACCAGATAATATGGTCTACCAGAACGGAGTTTCATATCCAGTATGTCCTGTACCTCGTATTCATCAGACCCCCGCACAGAAATAGCAACAGGCCGTACAGGCAGTCTAGTAGTGTCAGAGAACGGCTTAATGAGCGAGACGTGGAATACAGGATGCACCCGCCATCGTTGTGGCAAAGCCAGACGTACAGCAGCAGGATTAAGAACATGGAGCACTACATACGGACCGATGTATCTAGGCAACAATTTCTTTTTGCCTGGAATTCTTAAGTTCTTAGTGGATAGCCAGACTTTCATCCCAGCCTTATAGACAGGTGCGGATACCCTATGAGCATCGGCATAGAACTTGTCACGTCGTTTAGCCTGCTCCAATTGCTGCTTCACCTTTCTTTGTAATCTCTTCAGATCACGAAGAGTACGGCCTGCGGCAGGCGTGTCCAGGGATAGACCGGAATCCAGAGGTATTGATCGGGGGTGTTGTCCATAGAGAGCATAGAACGGTGAAGTGCCTATGGCACTATGATAAGAGTTGTTATAGGCGAATTCAGCCGCCGGCAGTACCGTGAGCCAATCCGATTGGTATTGCAAACACAGACACCGCAGATATTGTTCCATAGTACAATTGACCCTTTCAGTCTGTCCGTCGGTTTGAGGATGATAAGCGCTGGACATTCTATCATCAATTAATAATGCAGATGTTAAAGCTCTCCAAAAGCGTGACGCAAACTGCGAGCCCCTGTCAGTAATGATTACTGATGGTAGACCAAAGAAACGAAATATATGTTGGATGAATAGTTCAGCCAGAACAGTAGCAGTTGGTAAACCAATACAAGGAATAAATAGGGCCAATTTAGTGAAATAATCCACTACGACCCATAGGGTATCATATCCCTGATTTGGGGGGAGTTCCACCACAAAGTCCATAGATATCATGTCCCATGGTTTGGTAGGGACAGGCAGGGATTGGAGTAAACCCACTGGTTTACCAGGAGTATTTTTACATTGGATACATACAGAACAAGAAGATACGTAGTTTATAACGTCTTTTGCCATGGATGGCCACCAGCACCACCTTTTGAGCAGGTCCAGTGTTTTCTTCCGTCCAGGATGGGCTGCAATCAAGGAATCATGATTCCATTTGAGGGCTTTATTCCGCATTGAAGGAGTTGGTAGATAAAGCACTCCTTGTGTGAATGGTAAACCGTTATGCACGTCCAGATTCATATCCTGGACTACTTGTGGATTATTTTTCACCCACTCTTGTATTTCGGTTTTTAAGGATGGTTGAACCGAACAACTACAAATCACATGATCTGCCAACAGCTGGGTCTGTACTTGTTTTTCTTCCTGCGCCTCTTTACTCATACGGGACAAAGCGTCCGACTTAACATGTTCTCGGGCAGGACGATAGGTGACCTGGAAATCGTATTGGGCAAAAAAGACATGCCATCTGGCCTGACGGGCCGTAAGGCATTTCATGGATTTGAATGCTTGGAGATTTCTATGGTCAGAGTACACCAACACCTGTTGTTTGGCCCCAAGAAGATGATGACGCCATTCTCGGAAGGCATCTTTGATAGCCAGTAGTTCCCGCTCAGTAACGGTGTAGTTCCGTTCATATGAGGTGAGTTTACGAGAGAAGAAAGCCACTGGGTGTTCCTCCTTGGTTTCCGTGCAAACTTGTGAGAGCACTGCGCCAATAGCGACACTGGATGCATCCGCTTCAACGACAAACTGGCGATCAGGATCCGGATGTTGAAGCACGGGTGCAGTGGTAAATGCTTCCTTCAGCTTTTCGAATGCTGCTTGGGCATGTTGGTTCCAACAGAAAGGTACTTTGGAACTAGTTAAAGCCGTCAAAGGAGCTACTGTTTTGGAAAAGGAATGGATAAATCTGCGATAGAAATTCGCAAAGCCCAAGAAAGACTGTAGTGACTTGACGTTATGTGGAATCGGCCAGTTCAAGACGGCCTTTACCTTGGAACGACTCATTCGAGCACCTAGATTGGTAATGTCGTAACCCAGGAATTCCACTTCCTGTGAATGAAAGACACATTTTTCGGCTTTCACATAAAGATGGTTCTCCCTAAGTCTTTGTAGGACTGTAGAAACATGTCTGACGTGTTCCGATAAAGATGATGAGTAGATCAAAATGTCGTCCAGATAGACAACCACAAATCGGTCCATTATGTCTCTGAATATATCATTCATGAAGAATTGAAATGTGGCGGGAGCATTGCACAGACCAAAAGGCATCACCAAATATTCGTAAAGACCATACCGTGTCTTAAAAGCGGTCTTCCATTCGTCGCCTTCACGAATGCGAACCAAATTGTATGCACCTCGCAAGTCCAATTTGGTGAAGTAACTGGAAGTGCCTAACTGATCCAACAGAATGTTTATTAGTGGTAAGGGGTATTGGTTTTTGATGGTGATATCATTAAGTGCCCTGTAATCAATGCATGGTCTGAGGTCTCCCTCTTTCTTAGGAACAAAGAATAGAGGAGATGCAGCAGGAGATTGTGAGGGCCGTATAAAGCCCGTTGCTAGCGCTTTGTCAATGTATTCTTTTAACACGACATCTTCTTTAGGTGTTAAAGAATAAACACGGCCTGTAGGAATTTTGGCACCAGGAATCAATTCGATAGGACAGTCGTACTGTCGATGAGGAGGTAATCGTTCTGCCTGGCCTTTATCAAAGACATCAGCATAATCAGCGTATTCGCATGGTATTATATTGTCGCATCGATGTACAACGCTGATAGTAGAATCCTCCACCATAGAGGCCAATATGTGTTGTTTATTTGACACCTCCTGACTGGTAAAGCAATGTTCATTGCAATGAGTCGAAGGATATTGGAGCGATCCCGAAACCCAGTCAACAGCAGGATTGTGAAGGGTTAACCATGCAAGACCAAGTATGATCTCGTACTGCGGAGCAGCAATAACATCGAAGATGATTTCTTCTGAATGGTTATTTGATAACGTCATCTGAACAGGTACCGTCTCCTGGGTTACCATACCAGAAATTAAAACAGATCCGTCCACGGTGTTCACCGTTTCAGGTCTTTTTTTGTTTACAAGGGGTAAGGAACGGTTCTTGGCATAGGTGATGTCTATATAATTGCTGGTGGCTTCAGAATCAACCATGGCCTTGGAAACCACTTCTCGCTCATCACAATGTAACGTCACCTGAACTATTACAGGTGCATGTTTAGGAATGGTACTGGAGTCCGATGAAACACTCGACATAGGGACTCCTGCTAATGTCGAGTTTTGGCGTTTCCCGCACGCTTGACAGGTTTTTTAGGACATGTTGCCAATAAATGCTCGGAAGAACCACAGTACATACATAAGTGGTTTTTTCTTCGGTTCTCCCGTTCTGCATTGGACAATCGGCCTCTCACGGCGCCTATTTGCATGGGTTCAGGGTCGTTAGAGACGACTGCTGGTGTCTCTGACCACCCCGAGACTGGCATGAAGGGCTTTTTCTCTCCCTTTCGAGCATTCCTTCGGGCGTCGATTTGTAGAACCAAATCGAGCAGCTCTGGGAAACCCGTAGGAACCACAGGAACAGTAGATAAGGCGTCTTTCAGTTCTTCAGAAAGACCCTTGTAAAAAACAGCCGTTTTCTTGCTGTCAGGCCATTGGGTTTCCGCCGTCAGTTGATTGAACCGGGCAACGTAAGACATAAGGGGTTGGCTGCCCTGTTGTAGGTTAAGCAACTCTAAATCTGTGGCTTGAGTAGAGTAACGCATGTCAAAGACTTTACTCATAGCAGTCAAGAGATCGTCACAATCGTACAACAAAGGGCTATTAGTTTCCAACAAAGGGTTAGCCCAAGCAGCAGCTGTGCCCCCTAAATGGGAAAGCACGAAGGCTGCTTTTGTGGTTAGATCAGGAAAAGATGTAGGACGGCAAAGAAAATGGAGTCGGCACTGATTTACAAAGGTTCTGTAGGTTTTGGGATCACCCGTGAACCTTTCCGGAGGGGCCAAGGGAAACTGAGTGGGCATAACCACATTAATAGTTTCCTGTGGGGGTGCCGTAATCCCAGATCCAGATGCAGTAGCCATCGGCGCCTGTGCTCCCTGAGGACTACCATGTAGGGCGTCTTGCATAACGTCCATACGGTGCCGTAACATGTCCTGTGCAGTAACCATTTCGTTTCTCAAATCGTTGATCAACTGTGTCAAAACAGTTAAAGGATCCGTACCCTCCATGGCTTCTGATTCTGTCAGAGTGTACCAAAGTATCAACTGAAAAGGATACAATACTCAAAAGGATACAGGAGGTAGGGTCTTCCGGATCCCTGTTCACCCGACTTGATAGTCGTGAAGTCAACAAAGACCTTCCAAATGATACAACCCTCTGGCTGATAAAACAGGCAGAGCGATGGATCACTGGAAAGGGCGTGGGTAAGGTATAGTAATCCAGCCTAGGACAAATTAAAGTATCATGAATAACTGCTCCAACCTGAGTATGATGAATTAGATAATGACAGGAATGATCACACTGACCTGTATCTCTGGGTAGAACAATCCAGAAGTCTCTTGATGGATTTGAAATGAAGAACAAAACGACAGGGAAGGGAAAATTAGTAAGGGAGACTTATCCCGAACGGAACGAGGCTCACGCTAGATACGGGTTGAATTCACCACAGGATAGCGTCCAAAGTTCAGTTCAAAGTCACTTCCAATAATCCTTGAAAGGCTTCCTTCCCACTTTAGGGATCAATCCTTCTGTTAATTCCACAGAGGCAGGAGTTAGAAGAAAATAGCGTTTGAAGACAACGTGAGCGTGTGGATTTACACGCGGGCAGGATTCGCGCAGCCTGGGCCAGCCGCGTGTGAAGACAACGTGCGCGTGTGGATTTTACACGCGGGCAGGATTCACGCAGCCTTGGCCAGCCGCGTGTGAAGACAACGTGCGTGTGTGGATTTACACGCGGGCAGGATTCGCGCAGCCTTGGCCAGCCGCACTTGAAGACGAAGAGCGCGTGTGGATTTTACACGCGGGCAGGATTCACGCGGCCTTGGCCAGCCGCGTGTGAAGACAACGTGCGCGTGTGGATTTACACGCGGGCGGATTCGCGCAGCCTTGGCCAGCCGCACTTGAAGACGAAGAGCGCGTGTGGATTTTACACGCGGGAAGGATTCACGCAGCCTTGGCCAGCCGCGTGTGAAGACAAAGAGCGCGTGTGGATTTTACACGCGGGCCGGATTCACGCAGCCTTGGCCAGCCGCAATTGAAGACAGAGAACGCGTGTGCATTATCACGCGAAGGGATAGCTCCAGGAATCAGCGTGTGGCGGAACACACGCTATCGAAGGCCCAAAAGTAGCTGTAGGATTATGCCAGGATGTAGATCAGAGGTTCAGCTACACAACGCCAATAGAGACGATCAGAAGCAGCGAGTGAAGTTTCTACGCTGCTTAAATACGTAATACCGTAGTTCACGTGACGAAGCAAAAGTCACGTGAAGTTAGCGACGTGAAAAGTGTAAACGTCGTTTTCCCGGTAACGTATCGAATAGCCTCCATTTGGAGTAGAACCGTCTAGCTGTCCTACGAGCGTAGCGTCCAGCATGCATGACAAACAGATACATTCTGCCATTCTGCGATTGTCATAGATTCCAGATGCCAAGTGACGGGTTTTTCAACTGGCAGCTGAGCATAGTTGTGAACAACTGGATCACAGTGACTCTTTTTTGGGATGATCGCCAAGGGCCTGTATGCCCTTACGCTGTACTAGCGATTAGGAGCAACATAACATCTTTTACGGTGGTCTAGCCCCAGAAGCACTGGAATTCACTGTGCGACCCAAGCGCTTCTTTTACCGAAAATGAACACCTTGTGTACGCAAAAAGAACAACGCGTGCCTCGTGATAAACATTTTGGATCGCAAGCGAATAAACAAATTTGCAATTTGATTGAATATGGCAATAGTTGGATGTTCTCTGAGCATTTATTGTGAAATAAAAGTACTTTACAAATTGTACAGTGTTGTTGTTTTCTTTTAAAGTACGGTTTAATATTCCGAATTGTGACGTGCTGTGTTGTGAGTCGATGTGTGTTGATTTTTGAGTACTGTGTCACGTCACGTAGGTGATTATGGGCACGTTTGGCTACGAAACTTGCATGAGGCGCATTGGCAAGGATCTATAAGCATGGTTTTGCAAATGTGGCAGTGTTTACTTATTTGACAAGTGTCATAATGTAGTTAAAAAAAATTGCAGTATTGCTTTAGTGACTGAGGGGTAGCCTGTGGCCATGGGACGTGGCCAGAATGTCCGGGTCATGGAATAAGGTCATGATCCGGACAATCTGGCTACTGGCTATGACCAGAAGGGACAAAACATAGGATTAAAGTGGCCATGTCCACCTGGGACTGGCTTTGTGGTAAAGTTATTCGAAATTAGGATAGATTTGAAAGGGAAGAAAAATGTGCTCCTGGTAATATGGTCATAGGGTTTTCTTTTCGACTTCTGCAGGCTGCCATGGAAAGTGAAGAGGGGCACTGTATGGAATCCCCACCTTCCCTTTTCATGGTGGCCATCTTGGAAAAGTATTTTCCTTCCTAGAAATCCTCTTTTTTAGTACCACATGTTCCCGCTTTGGGAACCCAGGCTGCTAATGGCCTTAATCCCTCATTTCAGGGGCTGGAATGGGGGGATAATGGTCCAGAGACCTCATTATCCACCCTCGCTTCACTTGGGCTGATAACTTGGGCTGATGGGCCAGTATCCACCATTCCAGTCCCTGGAACAGAGGATGAACGCCCAATATTGCCATTAGTATAAAACAAAATGTAAATGGAAATGTTGGAAAATTGTATTGAGTCTATGTACTTTACTGAGTAATATAAAGTAGATGGAGTCTATGCATTTTTTTTTAGTTCTATTTTTTAACTGTGAAAGGTGGTTCATAAAGGAACATTTATTTGTTTTTGGATGGATTTTTTTGGGCAGGAGAGCTTAGAACGAAAGGTGGGGAGGGAAATGAGCGAAGAGGCACCAAACACGAATATGGAGGGGCAGGTGGACAGGGGAAAAAGTTGCGCGTGTGTTATTTCTAAGGTAGGGGGAAGTGCTTCTCATGCTCCTTGATTAGAGCAGTGGTGGTGTCTCTTGGGGAGGAGGGATGGCCATAGCTGATGCCATTTTAAGATAAATATCAGTTTTGCTAAAAGTATGTACTGTGTACTAGATTGTTAATGGATGAGTAGGAATAGGTGTTGGAGGTGTGCAAGGAAAATTTTGAAGTTGAAAGTTCCTAGATCAGTAGAAAATGCAGTTCCAAACTGTCCCCGAAGCACAGATCTTATTGTGAAGTGCATACGGGTTCTCGGACACGTCATCATGCCGCGCGCCAGCATATGGTCATGTGGCACTCTCCGGAAGGTCTGCAATGAAGACATTATGGTTAAGTTGCACTAATACAAAACCTATGAAATTCAATGAAAAAATGTTGTTACGGGGACGTTATGGTGAAGTTGCGTTACTAAAAACCTATAAAATTCAGTTAAAAAATGTTGTTAAAGGGAAGTTATGGTTCCAAGTAAAACCGAAAACCCCCTGAAATTTGCCAGTTATGGTAAGCCAAGCAACCTTAACTCGCGCCACCACCGTGCACTGCTAAGACTAACACCCAGGGCATCAAAGATGACATCACAAATGTCATTGATGACATCACTGATGACATCTCATGTCTGGCTCCCCCTTTTTTTCCTTTACAGACATATGTAGGCCACATGGTTTTCTTCAGTAAGAGTCGAGAACTAAAAAGTGAAAAGGTACTATATTTGTAGACTTATCCTTCAAGTATATTGGGAATGGGGAACAATATTTGGCATGGGGACTTTTCCGCCTACCCAGACCCGAATTTGGAGCTCAGAGCTGATGCGAAATCCGACGAAATCCTGATTTGGCGGACCCTTAAATCCGGCGGTAATAGCGCTACCGCCAGATTAAAGGGTTACCGCCAAAGTCGTGATCAGGCCCTATGTCTAACTGAAGACATGAAGTTGTTCTCTTCACCTCTTTCTGTAACTGGTCTAGGGAAACCAAAGCAGCATTTGGTGTAGTATTTCCCTTTGTTTTTGTTTTAGCGACGACAATATTTCCCACATTTGTGTCTTTGAAATTGTACAATTGGTGCATGAAGATCACTATTTGCTGCATCTGATGGAGTTTCACAAGTGACATATTTTTTGATGAACTGTAAAACAGTGGCATCACTGTCTTGACCAAATTTAGGAGCAATTTTAATTAATAAAAGCATGTGGATATGTGGTGCTCCTCTGGCTTAGTGTTCTTTTGTCCAAAAGAAGTGTTGCACTTCTCTGAGAGGAGGAACAGTTGTATTGCAAATAAATGTAGCATAGCAAAGAAGCAAAGATGGAAATATCTTGAAACATTAACAGGATCTAAAGAACACAGTTCTGCAGGTGTTAGTATATCTATGTTTGTTTTGTTTTTGTTTGATATGCGTAGGAAATCATGTAACTATTCCCATGCATAATGTAACAAACAAAGTGGATGGGCCAAGGTTTCTTATCATACAACATACATCTCTGTGACGTCGGAACCAGTACTCTTTAGTACCACGCATGTTTGCTGACAGATTTGTAATGCTTGATTGTATGATTGTAAAACCTCATCTTTTTCTTGCACTTTTTGTAGTAATTGCGTAGATGACATTTTTTGAAAGTGGGTACCTGATTTTAATGTGTGTGCAACTCCGTAACATAGAGTTGCTAGTTCATTTTCAAAGAGTAGGTGGAATATGTATTTCACATTTTGTCTAAATCTGGGATCTTCAGAATATATTCGTAACAAGCGGTATTCTGATGTTGTTATCTGAATGGGTCTATCATCGTACCTTCCTCCTTTCCCAGTAGGAAAGAGTAGAGGAAAATTACATGCTTCTATACTTTTTTCCCAAATGCTGATTGGTGATCCTTTGGTTTGTCGCATTTGGTATGTTTCTTGTGCATAATCTATGGTGTCACTAGAGTGTAATGGATGAATTGTATAATGGTCTAAAATATTGGATACTGTAGCAGGATCTAGAAGTTCAAATTGACCAGTTTCAAGTGACTCTTGAATTATTTCAGTTGTTTCCCTTAAGTTTTCTTCAATATTCATTTCTTTGTAGTATTGATTATTGTCTTTTAGATATTGCAAGGCTTGTCTAACTTTATGTAAGTCTACGAGTTGTTGCCAATTATTTTTTTATTTTGTAGGTACACCATTTACTAAGACAATTAAAGATTGCTCTATTGGACGTTGCACTCCCAGAGTGTGCACATTTTCTTTTAGATCTAATGGTAAATAAACTACTTTGACAAATACAAATGCTACAAATAACTACAAATGCCTTTCACTAATTCAGAGGGAGGTAATTTTGCTGTTTTTGGTTGAAGGCGCATTATTGCTTGAAATGGGTGGACTGTTTGAATTATGATGCTCTCATATAAATTGAGTTGTTGCAGGGGTTTTGGTAGTGGGAATAATTCCAAGTTATTTGTGATAGCACATGAAGGAGTTTGGTTGTTTTCAAGTTTTGTAGTGCAGTAACTGTAAATTATTAAGGGGTCAATTATTTCGTATTTGTTTTCTGCTATAAGGTAGAGAGCTAATTCAAACAATTTGGAATCTTCATTGTCTTCTATTTTGTATGTTATTTCTATAGTTTTTGTGTTACTTTTATAACAACATCTGCAGCAACACACACACACACATGGTTTGGTACTTCAGCGGATGTACTTTTAAATATTAATATTTCTTTTTTGTATGTGTGTAGTAGAAGGTTGCCATCTGTTCCATTGTTGCTAGTCTGTATTAAAGCTATTAAATTTTGTAAGTGGCTTTCACTTCCAAAATATTTTCTCTGGATGTGCTCTATTTCTTCGAGTAGGTTTTTGGCTGTACCATGTAGAAGAATGTTATTTAAATTGGCTAGTGCTTAAGCAGGACTTTTAGCATAGTAAAGTTTTTAGACTAGATCTCTTATAGTTGAATGATGTGTTGATATCATTTTGATATGATGGAAGGTGCTTTTGCAAATAGGTCCTGAAATGCAGGCTAATGAATGTCCTTGTAGTCCTGAGTATTTGCGCACTGGACAGGTATCCATATGTTGTAGCAGTTTCGTTTTGATTTTGTCTTTGCCTTTCACATACTGATTGTGGAACTGGCATAAAAAATTGAAAGATTTTTTGGCAATGTTACACATTGACCTGCACAGCCATTTGTATACTGGACGTTCTGGTTCAGTTGAATGGAGAGGTGATACTGAGTTTTCTGGGGATATTTTTGTAAGCAGTATTTCTTGTTGCATTATGGTATTATTAAGTTTTTCATAACCTCATCCGCTGCTATGTATGGCAATTGTGTTTGCTTGCTTTTGTTTGTATGCTTCTTCATTGAAATATGGTTCTGTGCTCGTGGTGTGACTCCATTCACCTCCACAGATATTTAAGACGTTATTTTTGTTCACATTCCGTTTATTGATAAGTCTTATTTGTAGTTTAGTGTTTAGTTTTGTTAGTGGTTTCATTCTGTTTAACACTAAAATAAATAACTTCCTTTTGAGAAGGATTGCACTGTCTATCAAAGCTTCTAAGATTAATTTTCTACAGTAGGTTTTAAGCGTTGTGTATGATTTGTCTCCTGTTTTTATAAGATTCTGAAGGACTCTGTGGCGGAACATTTTTGCTAAAATACTTTTTTTGGTATGGTTACTTGCCACTACATCAAGATTTATAGGGTCAGTTATAGCAGTAGTGGGCTGAATTCTTGTTAATCCCTTTCTGTTTCGTTTAGCATTTTCATAGAGGAGGCAAAGGTTCTGTACTGGAAGCTTCTTTTGTTTCGCTTAATGACTGTATAAGCTGTTTTGTTTGAACTTTTTGCACAAACTCTGGTAGATACGGATGCTTATTTTGGACACTTTTATTGTCATTTGCTCTATTTCTGCATTGCTCTCTACGGATGTGTTTTTTGGTAGGCATTCTTTGGGGTCTGATGAAAAAAAAAGAAGGTATGGGTTGGGCTGTTCTGCAATGTATGTGTGCTGTGTGCATGTGTGTCTGCGTATGATGGTAAGGATGTATGTTGTGGTGTGTGATTGTGCGTTGGGCAGCTACAATTAGTTGGGTAGGCTATTCTTCTATTTGTGTGTTACTATACTGCAGTTCAGATGACAGTAGAAAGTGAGCTAGTGGTGAGGAGAAACACTAATAGTAAATCTAATGGTATACAAATAAAATTAAAACAATTCTTTGTTTTGTAATACTAACATTCTAGGGGCTGAGTTATGTTATTTGTGTTCCGAAAAACGGGGATTTGTGTGCCATTCTGCCCGCTAATCCCTGTTTAAAAGAAGGGGATTTGTGGGCAGAATGGTGCACACATCTCTGTTTCTTTGGTGCACAAATTACATGAATCAACCGCACAGTGTGTTTGAGTAACAGTAAGAATATTATGGTAGTATTGCACTGACTCTTTTTTTGTGGATTGAGCAGGTTTCTCCTGAGTTGTTGTTTGTAGTTCAGATGCTGCTGCTTTCAGGTGAATGGTCTTCACTGCAATTGTAAAAGAAAGAAGTTAGTAATTTTGTCTGTTTGTAGCACTGATGTTAATGAAGACATTGATTTTTATGTTTTTGTAGTAGTATTCTTGTTTGATATCTGAACATAGTGTATGCATGCAGTTTCATTTGACTATGTGCAGACTTTATATTTTATTTACAATATATTAGTTCAACATGCTTTTCAAATGAGTACAATATTAAATGTATAAAACTCACTTGGTTTTTGAAGCTGTGTTATAGAATGTTAGGAGAAAGAAGAAATAATGATGTATTTATTTTGCAATTTTTATGAGGTGAATGGCAGAAACTGTACAGAAAAGCATGAAATGTATGCATTTGTAAAGGTGTGGGTAATAAAGTAGAAGGATGTGATTTACAGGCAGCGGTGTTATTGTGGCTAGGAGCTTTTCAATGATAGTGTTTATCTGTGTGAGTGTATGAAGATGCTCTTTTCCTGGCTGTGTGTAATTTTATAATACACTACTAAGTGTTTTTCCACAATTATACTGTTATTTCTCCCATCTTCTAATATTATAATTTTTAAGATAGGTGTGTGTGTAAAAAAAAAAAAAGATAGCAGACAGGTTTGGAAGTGACAGTTGATTATAGCAGATGTGAAAAACTACAGTAAGTTCATTGTATAGGTTATACAAGTTAAGTGGCATTACTCTGTTTATATGCATTCATAAGAGTTGTACATGTACTCTGAATAAAATATGTATACCTGTAGTTTGTCTTCATGCATGTGGATATGCATGCAGCTGTAAGTAGAAATCTTGGAGACTTGTACAATAGTTTTTATATTAGATGCTTTCCAATGATATGAGACTTGTACTCAGAGTGATCAACAGTACATTTGAAGTGCTGAACTCTGATAATGGAGTTAGATGTAGAGGTCTTGGATGTGATTGGTGGATGGTTGTGTGACTGCTTAGCTGTATCCAATGAGGAAATGGCAGAGAGAGTGAAGTGGAAAGGGTAGAAGGGCTTTCCAAGAGTTATGAGGTCCGTGGACACTGCGGCTGTCCGTGGACAAGGCGTGCCACATCCTGGGATTTCCAGCAAATCCAGCATGGAAAGGGGGCTGTAAGGATCAGCCAATCAGATGTTGAGGTTGTGTATTTGTGTTGAAAGAGACTGAGTGTAGTGGAGATGGCAGAGGTGGAGAAAGTCAGGTTGTTGGTGCTTGGAGATATGTTTGTGCATGGTTTACAGCAGTATGCTCAATGGCTCAATGCAGGCATGTGGCAAACAATGTTCATGTTAAAGGAGTGGAGGTGGTGTGGAGCACTGTGCCTGATTGCAATGTACAGGAAATTGTACAAGCTTGTGAAGATATGGGCAGGATGAACAGTCCCCATGTGGTAGTTTTCCATTATGGTGCTTTCCATTTGGGCTATGTCAGTGCCCCTACTTTGTTGGCAGAATTGGAACACTTGGTTCAAGCAGTAATGAACATCGTTCCAAAAGCCAAAGTATTTTTTTCTGGATTGGTACCTAGGGCAATATGGGACACTAGTTCTGTTTTTTGTCCTCAGAAAAACATTGCTTGGTGTGCAATCAACTGAGGCATGTGTGCTTTCATGCTTAGGCTGGTATGTTCTTCTGTAATAATGAGAATATTGATTCCAGTAATGCTATTTATTTTTAAAAAAGATGATATTTCCTTATCTTTTATGGGAAATGCCATGCTGCTTTGGAATGTAAGGGTTGCTTTGGAGAAGGTTATGTGAAGATTTAAGGACTAAAATAGAAAATAACAGGTGTCTGTCAAGCATCTGCAAAAAAACCCCAAAAAATGGCTCTTTTCAGAGCCAACCTCAAAGGGGAAATGGGGTACACTATTTAAATTAAATTTACATTCACCACGCTAAGATTTTTGATATGTCCACAGACATGGCGGTAGTCCGCGGACATCGCGTAGTACATACAGGGATTTTGGGGTGGAGAGGCATGCAAATGAGAATGGAGATTGGTCAGTAAAGTTTACTGGATGGGTTGTGTAAGAAGAGAGTTTGTCAGAAAGATTTTTTCCTGAGAGAAGAACATATAGCTATGGCTGTGTGTTTCAGACAACAGATTATCTGGATTTTGGGAGACTCATGGATACATTGGTTGGAGGTGCATGCAGAACGCTGTGGTTTAGCTGCAGATATTGGATTCCCTCATGTGGAAGTGCACCGGCATGGAGTGCGTGGAATGAAGTGGCTGGACTTGGTACCTCTCTGTGCTAGTTTGGAGACATAATTATAATTCATTGAGGATGGAACAGTTTAGGACATGTGTCTGTAATTTCTTTGCAATTTACAATAAAAGGAGGACTTGGGAAGTTTATGGACATGTTACCAAATTACCAAGTAAATTTTTCTTGTATTGCGCAAAGACAAATGTTTCTTCATTTTGAGCACAATTGGAGAAAGCGAGGCACAATGTCAATAAGGCTGTTTGTGCCTTTCTAAGAGATGTTGGGCCTCATCACGACCCAGGCGGTAAGTTACCGCCTGGGCCGTGACTTTACCACCATGGCGTAAACAACATTTACGCCATGGTGGTTGGTGGACTTACCGCCCCATTCCGACCTTGGCGGGGTGGTAAGTCCCCAATCCCCATTTACCCTTCCCCATTCCCATTTTTGCCCCATAGGGCATAATGGGAGTGGGGAAGGCGTTAATTACGCCACCGTTAATTACGGTGGCGTAATTAACTCCATGGTCCCTTAGCGCCATGGATTTTAACACCTGCTAAAAGCAGGTGTTAAAGTCGCCATGGCGCTAAGGGACCTCGTACTCAGGCGGTAAGGGTCGGTGCTGTTTACGGCGCCGTAAAGCCCATACCGCCTGGGTCGTAATGACGCCCGTTGTCATGTCCTCTTTTCACAATGAAAATATGTTTCGTAGCACATACATTTTTCGCAGAGATGGAGTCCATCTTACATATGCTGGCAATCAGATTTCTCTGAGAAATGTACAAAATGCATTGCAACTTTTTTTGGAATTACCCCCATCCATTTTGCAGTAGATGTTGACGATTTCAAGTTTTTCAAACACAAAAAAACACCATCAAATGGCTCTTTTCAGAGCCACCACTTCCTCCCAGAGAAAAGTGCAATGGTTTTGTTAGGGCAGCAGCCCAAAATTTTAGATGTCCACGAACTGTCCACGGACTTCTAAATGTCATCAATGACATTTGTGATGTCATCTTTGATGTCCTGGGTGTTAGTCTTAGCAGTGCACGGTGGTGGCGCGAGTTATGGTTGCTTAGCTTACCATAACTGGCGAATTTCAAGGGTTTTCTGGTTTTACTTGGAACCATAACATCACTTTAACAAAGTTTTTTCACTGAATTTCATAGGTTTTTAGTAGCGCAACTTAACCATAACGTCCCTTTAACAACGTTTTTTTCACTGAATTTCATAGGTTTTTAGTAGCACAACTTAACCATAACGTCCCTTTAACAAAGTTTTTTCACTGAATTTCATAGTTTTTTAGTAGCACAACTTAACAATAATGACTTTGACTTTATATACTTGTCATATGGAACTGACTAGATCTCTTCTTATGAACTTGATGTTCGCGAACTTATTTAATGTACCACTACCTAAAAACTGTGGGGGGGGTATGTTTGATTGTTATATCATAATATAAGAACATTTAACAAATTCAAAAAGCAGCACACAAACACATTATCAGGCCGATTCATGGAATAATTAGCGCGGCGCAAGTGGGCAAAAACGTGCGATTCGCAGTGGAATAGCGAAAATCGCAGTGCAAGTGCGAAAATCGCACGAAAAGCAGCGCACATCGATTCATGGAAGTCCGTGCGCGAGAAAACCAGCGTATGTGCAATAAAAAAGTGCGCGGCGCACGTTGGCGCACAGGCCATCAAACAGCGTGCGCCAGGTCACTGCGAAAATCGAACAGGCCAGAGCGAAAATCGCACATAGCGCGGCGCACGCAACAAAAGTAGGCGGAACACAGGGCGTACCACTCGGAATGGGGAACAACTTGCCAAAATGTGGGCGTCACGGGGGAAGCACAGGGTACAAGTGCGCGGAACGCCCACACGCTCGCCTACAACACGTATTCATGGAATCGAATAGGGCAAAAAAGCGCACGATCAAACCAGCGCACAGGCACAAACACGACCGCCACAAGAAAGCAGGCGGTAGCGTCTCTGCGCCTGGAAGAAATGTGCGCCAAAAGGTGCGCCAACAAATAGCACCTATATACAGCCATGATGAATGCCCAATACTGTGGCCCTCCAGGACAAATGACGTGCAAAGGGGTACCCACAAACACAGACACGCGCTGACAGAAAAAAAACGTGTGCGTGTATACCGGGGTGCGCGGGAAGTCTCACACGCGAATTGGCCGGGTACGTGGATTACAGGGGTGCGCGGGAAGTTCCACACGCGATTAGGCAGGGTACGTGGATTGCAGGGGTGCGCGGGAAGTTCCACACGCGATTTGGCTGTGTGCTCCCAGGTATTACCTGTACACCCTCCACGGCCCCTGCAGGTAGCACACACCACAGGGGACTACCCTGCACACCTGCTCATGTCACCCACCACCCCCACCCCCCAGCCACCAGGGGCACCCTCCACCAGGCCCCCACCCATGTCTCCCACCACCCCAACCCCCCAGCCACCAGGGGCACCCTCCACCAGGCCCCCACCCATGTCTCCCACCCCCCCCACCCCCCAGCCACCAGGGGCACCCTCCACCAGGCCCCCACCCATGTCACCCACCACCCCCACCCCCCAGCTCTGTGGGGCACCTGCCAGCAGGCCCCCACCCATGTCCAACCCATGTCTCCCACCACCCCCACCCCCCAGGGGCACCCTCCACCAGGCCCCCATCCATGTCTCCCACCACCCCCACCCCCCAGCAGTGAAGGGGCACCCTCCACCAGGCCCCCACCCATGTCCCCTATCACCCCCACCCCCCTGCCACCAGGGGCACCCTCCACCAGGCCCCCACCCATGTCTCCCACCACCCCCACCCCCCAGCAGTGAAGGGGCACCCTCCACCAGGCCCCCACCCATGTCCCCTATCACCCCCACCCCCCTGCCACCAGGGGCACCCTCCACCAGGCCCCCATCCATGTCTCCCACCACCCCCACCCCCCAGCCACCAGGGGCACCCTCCACCAGGCCCCCACCCATGTCCAACCCATGTCTCCCACCACCCCCAGCCACCAGGGGCACCCTCCACCAGGCCCCCACCCATGTCTCCCACCACCCCCACCCCCCAGCACTGTGGGGCACCTGCCAGCAGGCCCCCACCCATGTCCAACCCATGTCTCCCACCACCCCCACCCCCCAGCCAGCAGGGGCACCCTCCACCAGGCCCCCACCCATGTCTCCCACCACCCCCACCCCCCAGCACTGTGGGGCACCTGCCAGCAGGCCCCCACCCATGTCCAACCCATGTCTCCCACCACCCCCACCCCCCAGCCACCAGGGGCACCCTCCACCAGGCCCCCACCCATGTCTCCCACCACCCCCACCCCCCAGCACTGTGGGGCACCTGCCAGCAGGCCCCCACCCATGTCCAACCCATGTCTCCCACCACCCCCACCCCCCAGCCACCAGGGGCACCCTCCACCAGGCCCCCACCCATGTCTCACACCACCCCCACCCCCCAGCCACCAGGGGCACCCTAGACCAGGCCCCCACCCATGTCTCCCACCACCCCCACCCCCCAGCACTGTGGGGCACCTGCCAGCAGGCCCCCACCCATGTCCAACCCATGTCTCCCACCACCCCCACCCCCCAGCCACCAGGGGCACCCTCCACCAGGCCCCCACCCATGTCCAACCCATGTCTCCCACCACCCCCACCCCCCAGCCACCAGGGGCACCCTCCACCAGGCCCCCACCCATGTCTCCCACCCCCCCCACCCCCCAGCACTGTGGGGCACCTGCCAGCAGGCCCCCACCCATGTCCAACCAATGTCTCCCACCACCCCCACCCCCCAGCCACCAGGGGCACCCTCCACCAGGCCCCCACCCATGTCCAACCCATGTCTCCCACCACCCCCACCCCCCAGCCACCAGGGGCACCCTCCACCAGGCCCCCACCCATGTCCAACCCATGTCTCCCACCACCCCCACCCCCCAGCCACCAGGGGCACCCTCCACCAGGCCCCCACCTATGTCTCCCACCACCCCCACCCCCCAGCACTGTGGGGCACCTGCCAGCAGGCCCCCACCCATGTCCAACCCATGTCTCCCACCACCCCCACCCCCCAGCCACCAGGGGCACCCTCCACCAGGCCCCCACCCATGTCCAACCCATGTCTCCCACCACCCCTACTCCCCAGCCACCAGGGGCACCCTCCACCAGGCCCCCACCCATGTCCAACCCATGTCTCCCACCACCCCCACCCCCCAGCCACCAGGGGCACCCTCCACCAGGCCCCCACCCATGTCCCCCTGCCCCCAGGTCCTGACGATACTCAATCATGGCAGTAATGGGCAGCATACCCAGCACAAACACCCAGGCAAGGATTGCATCCACCCACATAGTGAATGCAATTACATGATACAACCCCAATGGCAAGTCTGTAAATGAACACATGTCCGTCACACACACATACACAATGGGTGCAAGTGAATGTCAAAACCCATATCATGACATGTATGAAACCAATGAGAAAATACCACAAGTGAAAGTTAAAAAAACATGTATTAAAGATGAAAAATAAGTAAACAAATCAAACATACAACAATGGGGATAACAAAATAAATGGTCCATGTCCGAGAACAAATGTAAAAATAAAAAAAACAAAGTAATCCAAAAACAAATGTTGTCCAAAGCAATATCATGTGGAAGGAAAATAATGAAAAACCATTTCCTCATGGTGAACATAATAATTAATAAAAAAAAAGTTTCTTCAAAAAGCAAACTATATACACGAATATTCCAGGGTCCATGAGCCCAACACCATAAATGAAACCTACTACTACCTAATGAAAATAATATATACAAAAAAGTGGCCATTGTCCGAGCGGTCCAAAAAAATAAAAAATAATAAAGGAAACCTAACACTAACTAACTAAATAACTATATACAAAGGCAGCGGGCAAGTCCTGCGGCTCACTCGGTGATGTTGCTGGCCAGGGCATCATCGAACTCCATGTCGATGTCCTGGAGGCGGGACTCTGTCCTGGCCCCGAGGTCTCGCAGGGATAACCCCATGTCCAGCTCAAACTCCCTGCGAGCTTCCTCGAGGCACTCAGCCCGCCTCAACGCCCGACGCATGGAGAACTCCGCCCTGACCATGGTGAGCCGCTCCTCTTCCGCCCGCTGCCGCTCCGCACCTATCCGCTGGACCAACTGCTCCCACACGGAAGACACCACCATCCCAGGGTTGCCCTGCCCTCCGGCCGATGCCTGCCCCTCTGATCTTGATGGCCCCGAGCCATGATGCCTCCCACGTCGAGCCTGCTGCTGCCTCTGACGCCACTGCCTCTGCCAGCACGACGGCATCCAGGCTGATGGAAACCACCGACGCCGTCGTGCACGTGCCCTGCCCGATGATGCTGTCACATCTTCCATCTGCTGGGGTCCAGTTGCTGTGTTGTCCACCCCTGCTGGACCTCCGACTCCCAACTGTGGCAGGGATGGGATCCCCACCGAGCTGGCTGCATTGGTCGGGGCAGGTCCACAGGGGGCCCTGGTGGCATCTGGGCCGGAAGACGGCAAGGAGAACGACTGGTGTATAGCCTGCACAGAGGAGGAGAGGGCCGCCAGATTGGACAACACATGCAGGAAACCCCCGAACATGGCCGATCCCAATTGGGCCATGTCGGCACGGTGCACTTCGTGATGACGTGCGTGCTCCTCCCGGGAAGCACGCACGGCATCACGAATCACAGCCGTGCGCATCGCGACCCCAATCAGGACCTTCTCCACACGGCCAGGGGTTCCCACGTCCGCAGGTGGAGGGGAGTCAGGTGACATGGACATCCCCTCTACCTGCGGACGGGCCTGGGACGGGGCATCCCTGCTGGTGCATGGTGGTGCACTCACAGGGTCAGGGACAGCGACATGCACAGGCCCCTCCACGGTGACCTGTGCTGCCTCCTGCCCCTGGCCCTGGACTGCACCACTTGCACCAGCAGGGATGCCCCCACCAGGCCCCATGTGTGCCCCAGTGGCGGCCTCCTCCTCCTCTGTGTATAACCACCAACCTGGATGGCTCCTCACCGTCTCCCACCATAGCAGGCCCCTGTGGGGGCTCACCCACCCCTTCCGCTGCAGCCGTGGGGGCATCCCCGCCGCCTTGCTCCACAGCGCCGTCTCCGCCCTCTTCTTCACTAGCCGCTGCGTAGAGGGAGACAAAGAACACAAGCATCAGGGCACTGTACAATGGTCCCCTAGACAGGAAGCAATAGCAGATGAGCACCACTGTCAAAGTACACTTCCATCATGTCCCTCCACAACACATGGGTCAGTCCAGGCAAAACACACACAGTAACAGGCATGGTGCATGCCATGGACATTTCCATGCATGTCCAATGGACTCTTGAAACATTCAATGATATGTAACTCACATGCATCATGGCTCATGCCTATCACATGCACACACTTCACCTCAGTCACATCCATCTGGCCCCAAACACACCAAACACAGCGGATACAAGGGTAATTTGGCTGCTTCACTGAATCTGTGCATTGTCACACACATGTGTCATGCATCCATGGCATGCACAAGTCACAGACACGCAGGTCAGGCACACAGACATGGCTACCATATATGTACCTGGCATCAGCACCCATCCCTCACCCCCACCCATGTCCAGGTACAGAGACTGCCATGCTCTCATGTTCAAAATCTGCATAGGGCTCCCCATGCGGCATTTGAACACATGCAACAACCATGTGGGTCACACATCACTGGTCACACATGCATTACCATGATGTCCCTGCACACATACATGCATACATGGCCTATGGCACACATACAGGCAAGTATCATAGAACCAGCACACCGCAACATGCCCTGTCTCACACAGTAATGCTTGGACACTTACCGCTCAACTCCAGACGGGCCTCCCTCTCAAGGATCTGGGCGTGGAGCGCTGGGCGTACGCGTTCCAGGACCCTCATCTGGATGGAACTCATGCGGCCCCGGCCCCCCTCCACGAGGCGCCGGGCCTTCACAAGGGTCCTGGACCTCAAGTCCTCCCAGCGCTTCTTGATCTTCAGGACGTTGCGGGTTGCCACCCCCTCCGCGTTGATGGCAACCACACAGTCGGCCCAGATCCTCTCCCGTCCTTCCTTGCTGGCGCGGTACGATCCAAAGAGGGCATCATACTGCCCCAGGACATGCTCCACCAGGACACCAACTTCGGTGGCAGTGAAGCTGGTGCCCCTCTGCCCCTCTGGCCTGGGGTTGCCACTGGTGCCAGATGTGGAAGTGCCCGACATGGCAACCCCAGAGGCAGGTGTGGGTGGGCAACTGGGTCCTGGGGCTGGGCTGTGGAGCGATGTAATCCCAGTCGGGAGTCTTCAGTTCCAGCAGGGGTGGACACAGCAACTGGACCCCTGCAGATGGCTGATGTGCAGGCACCAAATGGCAGGGCACGGTGGCAGCAGGCAGACAGGCAGGCAGCAGCAGATGGCACGTGGGAGGCTGCTCGGGACACTGGGGGGCAGTAACTCGGCCTTCTGGGCAGGAGCGTGGTCTTCCGTGTGTTTTCGCGTGGCCAGCTTGATACGGAGTGATTTGGCACGTGAAAATCCTGCACGTCAGCGTGAAATCCGAGGAAAGGCCCTTAGCGCGTAAGCGCGTCAGCACGCATTCGCGATTCTATTGGACCATAGTCCCTCAGCGCGTAAGCGCGTCTGTGACGTGACCAGCATGGGTGTTCCCCACTCAGCACGTGATGACGGAGCACACGTGGAAATACTGCACGTCAGAGTGTCATCGCGTGTAATTGGACAAAAGTGCGCGTACACGCGATTGGCCTATGTACGTGTATTTCATGGGTGCGCGGGCACTTACACACGCAAGTACGTCAGCGCACCTGTATCCCGTGGTGCGTGGGAATTTCCACACGCTATTGGACTGGGAACTGGATTCCAGGGGTGTGCGGGTCACACGCTCGCCTAGAACACGCGCAAAGCATAAATTTGCGCACTTTAACAATAACAAGCTCAGACGCCAGGATGAACATACCGTTCCTAGCAGCAGTGGCAGTGGGCTACCAAAGGAGGAGGAGGAGGATAGTCAGGGCCAGAATATTCACACCCAGAACCAGCCTTTTCGGGATGCCTGATGACCAGGTGTATGGGAGGTACAGGTTTCCACCACACATAATACTGGACATGGTGAGTGAGTGGGAGGATGACCTCACATCACCCACCCTGTGCTCCCAAGCACTCAGCCCCCTGGAGAAGGTCCTCAATGTACTGCACTTCTTAGCCACTGGATCATTTCAGCGGACAAGTGCCATAGTGGGTGGGGTGTCACAGGCCACCCAGTCACGCTGCCTACACCAGGTCTTGAACATCATCACTGCACGCCCATCAGTCCGCAGGCACATATACCTGCCCAGAACACCTGCAGAAAGGCATGCTGCCGCCCTGGATTTTTACGGTGTGGCACGATTCCCCAAAGTGCTAGGTGCCATCGACTGCACCCATGTGGCTCTACGTCCCCCCAGGGCATCTGAGCACATCTATAGGAACCGCAAGCACTGGCATTCCATCAACGTGCAGGTAGCATGTAATGCCAAGGGAATCATCACCTCAGTATATGCCAACTATCCCGGGTCCACCCACGACAGCTTCATTTACCGAATGTCCACCCTAAGCCGGGACCTAGAAGCTGGGCGGCATGGCGATACATGGCTGCTTGGTGAGTATGTATGCCACTGCACATGCATGCATGTTGGATACTGAGCAAGGTCACAACCCCACCAATGATTCCAATCACCACCTCCACAGGGGACAGTGCCTACCCTCTCAGCCCCCACATGATGACGCCAATTCGGAACCCCACCACACCACCCGAGGTAAGATATAACACAGCCCACATTACGACCCGGGGCATAGTGGAGCGCACATTCGGAGTGCTAAAGTCACGCTTTCGCTCCCTTGACCGTTCTGGCGGGCAGCTGTTATACGCTCCCCCAGTAGTGTGCAGGATCATAGTGGCAGCATGTGTCCTGCACAACATTGCAACACGCCGGGGCCTGGCCGTGGACATGGTGGTGGCCCCACATCCCCAACCACATGCACAGCCGCTGCGCATGGGAGGGGAAAGGGCACGGGGGGAGGCAGCCCGTACACAGCTAGTGGCTAATTACTTCACATAGAAATCACACCCCTGTGGAGTGCACACTGCCCTGGCACATTCCATCTGACAATCAATGATGACTCAACCTGACACTGATCCTGAATGTCCGGAGAATGAACCGTGAATACCATATCAGCCTGAGATTGTTCACCTGGAAGTGTCACAATGTGTGCATCCCTACCCACACAGACACCACCAATGCAGTTTTGTGAAGTTACACATTCAAGCAGCTAAAATGAATACCCACTTGCAAAATGCAACAAGAGGACAGTGCCATGTCAGCCAACCCAACCCCAGCACCGCCACACGACACACCGTGCCATGTCATGCTATTTGCAGGTAAACAAAGTAATCCCCACAACATGACACTAGTGTCACTATGTACAGTGTCCCTATTAGAAACCTGCAACACCTGAAATGCTCACAGCAATGCCGGACAAACAAAACACTTGAGCACGTACTACCATTAACATGACATCACAAATTTTACATATTCGTAGTCACACCACCTGGAAATGCCTGCACTCCCACCACTACCAACTGTGCAGTGTTGGCGCCATGTAGAGTTGTATGTGCACTGCTGGCAACATGGACCCCATCTCCAGACTAGAGGTCCTTGTGTAGACATGAGGAAGGGACCTGCAAATTGGGAGGTAGACACAGAAGATGAGTTACACATCAATGCAACATGCAGTGTACAACACAACAGCAATATGCACTAGGAATGTATACACAGTATTGACTACAGACTGCCCACACAGCTCATGGGAGTCCAACGTCACTGTGTAATTCACTGTCACTTGGGCACACCCTTTGCAAACCCATGGAAACGGGAAGCAGGAGGGGTGTGTGTGACTCAAACCCAAGCATCTGAACCAAATACATTACAAGCCTGCATGTGCCCAGCCACAATGCAGCGTATGCCCACAGGAACCACAGAAGCCAACAAATCGTCCCAAAAAAATTGGGAATAAAATAAATAAAAATAAAAATAAAAATGAGAAACAATCAAAAATGGCCATTGATGGGCCCGGGGGGGTTGGGGAGGCCACCCAGGAGGTCCGAGGACAGGATGCACACCAGAACCCACCTGCGTGGATCCTGGGAAAATAAAACACCTCCATGGGCTCATGGCCCACACGGCTACCCTATTGTGGGAGTATCACTGCTGTCGCTATTATCACCCTGTGCAGCTGCATCCGGAGGTGGTTGCACTATGGGAGGCAGCCCACGCAAGGCCCTAGTCTGCTCCTCCATGGCTGCAAGCATGCGGGTGTGGTAGGTCTGGTTCTGGAGGATGAGTGTGCGGAGGTCCCCATGCAACAACTCACGGGATGCCCGGACCTCCGCCCTCGTTGCCTGCATCTCAGCTGAGAGCGTACGGGTGAGACGCTCCAGCTGCTGTTCTGTCCTTTAGTGTGTTGAAGCCTCAAGCTCAACAAGAGTCGTCCCGAGGTGAAGGAGCTCCTGCCTCAGGGCTTCCCTGTGGCCCTGGGACTCAATGGAGATGGCCTCCTGCAGAGTCGCCAGTGCCGCCCGCCTGTCCCTGTTGGACCCCAACATGTCCTCCCTGTGTGACTGGCAGATGGAGTCGGTTGCCTGCTCTAGTCGCTCCATCAGCCTTTCTGGGGGGACAATGGAAGTGGCCACCCTATCCATGGCCTGAGCCATCATCTCGGATGATGCAGCCTGTTGGGTTGCCATACCGTAAATGGATTGCTCCCATGCGGTATTGCCAGGTGGCGTACGGCCACCACGTCGGCGGGCACCACACCTGTCTGGGGCAAGGCGAACTGCGCCTTGCTGTGCCGGCACTGCCTGAGGCTGCAGGACTGCATTCCCCTTCTGATCTGCTGGCCCAGGAACAGGATCAGATGTCGCGGAGTGTGACCCTGCATCCGTAACCACCAAAGGCGTAGCTGCCAACACTGACATCCCCATGGAGGGTTCTGACCCTGGTGCAGGTGGGTGAGACAGAACAGAATCCCTCCCTGGAACACTCACCTGCGACGGCACGTAGGTCTCATCCGAATCAACACCTGAGTACAGCTCGGGGGAGGTGCAGCCAGAGACACCCCTTGAGAGCACGACCTGCAGCACTTGTGGGTTCTCCCCCACCACCACACCACGTCCCTCACTGGTGGTTGGTCGGCCCTCGGACCCCTCCTGGGTCTGCACCATCTCCACAACCCCAGCAGTATCAGGTGCGTCTTCCCCTGCAAAGACATGAAAACAAAGAAATGGAAACAGGCATTAGCACCATGGCACACAATGAGGGCTGAGAAGCAAGAGAACCAGTACTTGATTGACACATGTCCCACATGACTAAAACCCTCCCATGCATGCACCCTCACTGCGTATGAAGTGCAGGCAAATGGCACACACTGATGACACCAAGATGGAAGATGAACACATTTTCTGCATGCTGCCTGGCAGTGGCATCACACATTGCCCTGTGATTGCCAGGTGAAACACACATGCCATCACACAGATGGCATGTACCATTGCTATTGAGTGAAGATGGAGAGGAGGGCAGCACCTATTCATTCAGTCCAGTTCCCACATGTAATCGCTTTTCTAATTCTAACAGGTCAGAATTTTCACCTGGAGATGCCAGTCTGAAATGGTCCAATTGCACAGGGACATGTGTGTACAAATGATATCCAGGTAACAAAGTCACTCCACTTTACCATAGCCATGTCAGACATGTGACTAGTGGACAGCGACATGCCTAGTAAAAGTGGGTGAATGCAAACAATCTGACTGAATGAACAGTGAAAAATAAGCAACTATGTTTTGGCAAGGTGACACTTCAAGGGCAACTGGCGTGCAGTTGGGCTAGATGTCTACTGTTGGCAGAAGGGATACTGCTATGGCCAAATGCAGCTGCGCAGGAAGTATTGCATGAAGCACATGGCTGACCCATACGACTCAGGCGCACACACTCTCACCTGGCACACAAACAGAAGCCCTCACACACACACCATGCACATGGATGACACACACATGCATGTGCACTCACCGGACAATGCCTCATTATCAGCCAGATCTCCCACGCCTTGGATCTGTTCCTCCGTGACGTAGGTCCCAGCGACTGACTCATGTGGAGTGAGTTCCATGTCTACTACTGGAGACCCACCTCCAGTCACTAGAGTTGCGGCATGACTTGAGGCCAGCTTACTCTTTGCCCTGCGCTTTAGGTCATTCCAGCGCTTATAGCAATCATTGGCTGTGCGCCTCACGATTCCAAGGGCACTTACGATGTCCGCAACGGTCTGCCAGTGTGCCTGCCGTTGTGCAGGTGTGGTCTTGGATCCTGCAACAATGACCATCTCGTTGTCATGTCCGGACACATACTCGACAAGTGCATTCAGTTCGTCATCCGTGAAGCTGGGCTTCCTGGACGGGCCGGACTGTGTAGCCGTGTCTGGGGCATCAGCCTGTGCCGGACGAGCACTCTTCCTCTTCCGCTTGGAAGGTGGTGGTGATCCTGAGTGTCCTGCGCCGCTCTGGACACTAGGGGCAGGAGCCCTGGTGGACTCTGTATCAGGAATGTGGGATTGCACACTCAGCATGGGAGTTGGTGCAGGCATTGGCTCTAGTGTGATGGTGTCAGGGGGAATGTCAGCAACATGGACTAGGACCGACACTGTCCTGGCTGGGTGTGTGAGGGCTGGGGTGGATGGAGCCACAGCTGCCCCTGCAGCCTCTCCGCCCTGCCTCCTTGGTGCAGCAGATGACCTTGCTGGCCCAGATGCACGTGGCATGGTGACATCAACGTGCACCAGCGCACGTGTCATAGGCCTGCTGACCTGGAAGTCAGCCATGGAGTCAGCCAGATCTGGTGCCACAATGGGCTGGTCCAACAAGGGCTGAGCATGGATGGTGTCAGCCACATCAGCCTCAACGGGAGGGGGGGATTATGGGTGCCCTTGACTGGTCCTCCACACATGGGGGGACAGGCTCACCCTGCAAGTAACGACCACGTCCCCTACCGGATCCACCACGGCCACCACTTGTGGCTCTTCCACCTTTGCCACCCTTACGGAATCCTCGCCTCCCAGCCATGGCACTGATGTAAATGTGCGTATGGGAGTGGCTGTAAACTATTGTCCTGGGCAATTGGGGGTCAAAGGGGTTGGGTACCAGATGGTAATTGTACCCTAGTGCTCTTGCAAGGCTGATTGTAACCCCTGGGGAAAGATGACGGGTCACGCTACGCACAGGAGCCCCAAAAAAGGGAGATGACGTGCACGCAACCCCTCCTAGACCACGTGTGCAGAAAGAAAAACCTGCACTACGCTGTGGCACCCAGTAACACAAGAATGAACGTATGCGTGTCACACGCAGCCTAGAATGACCTCTGAAGGGGTAGGCTACACACGGGGCAAGCACAGATGTTAGATACGTGCGTGACTCACCGTCTGCCTGGTAAACGAGCGTGTAAAAGGAGCACGTTTGGTTGGCAACGACCCCGCCAAAAGAAGATTTGTACGCTGTCTGAGGAGACAGGACAACAGTAGAAGGGAACACTGTTTGAGGGAACAGGCCCAGGTAAACCAGTAAAAGCGAAAAAAGAGAAAAAGCTGTCAGAGGTAACAGGGAATACGAACTTGAAACGCTGTGAAGTAAATCGCGTGTGAAACGACAAGAAGTACAGAATTCACCCACTCGCTCTCCACGAAAAGCACGTACAAGGAAAACGTGTTCTACACGTACCTTTTATACAGGCCCACACGTCCAGCGTCACTTACGCGGCGTGTACGCGCTAGGGCCATTTCCACCAATTACATGCTTTGTCACTTCTGCGTGTAGGGCCATTTCCACCAATTACACGCTTTGTCACTTCTGCGTGTAGGGCCATTTCCACCAATCACACGCGATTACACTCTGACGTGCAGTCTTTCCACGTGTGCTCTGTCATCACGTGCTGTGTGGGAAACACCCGTGCGGGTCACGTCACAGACGCGCTTACGCGCTGAGGGCCTTTCCTCGGTTTTCACGCTGACGTGCAGGATTTTCACGTGCCAAATCACTCCGTACCAAGCTGGCCACGCGTATGCACACGGAATACCACGCTCCTGCCCGGAAGGCCGAACTACTGCCCCCCAGAGCCCCGAGCACGCTCCCACCTGCTGCTGCCTGACTGCCTGCTGCCCCTGCACTGCTGGGGGGTGGGGTGATAGGGGACATGAGTGGGGGCCTGGTGGAGGGTGCCCCTGCACTGCTGGGGGGTGGGGGTGATAGGGGACATGAGTGGGGGCCTGGTGGAGGGTGCCCCTGCACTGCTGGGGGGTGGGGGTGGTGGGAGACATGGATGGGGGCCTGGTGGAGGGTGCCCCTGGTGGCTGGGGGGGTGGGGGTGATAGGGGACATGAGTGGGGGCCTGGTGGAGGGTGCCCCTGCACTGCTGGGGGGTGGGGGTGATAGGGGACATGAGTGGGGGCCTGGTGGAGGGTGCCCCTGCACTGCTGGGGGGTGGGGGTGGTTGGAGACATGGATGGGGGCCTGGTGGAGGGTGCCCCTGGTGGCGGTGGGGTGGGGGTGATAGGGGACATGAGTGGGGGCCTGGTGGAGGGTGCCCCTGCACTGCTGGGGGGTGGGGGTGACAGGGGACATGAGT
Organism: Ambystoma mexicanum; assembly: GCF_040938575.1. Lineage (NCBI taxonomy): Eukaryota > Metazoa > Chordata > Amphibia > Caudata > Ambystomatidae > Ambystoma > Ambystoma mexicanum. Next base: position 834,312,456 of record NC_090935.1, on the reverse strand, counting down.
GGGGGCCTGCAGGAGGGTGCCCCTGCACTGCTGGGGGGTGGGGGTGATAGGGGACATGAGTGGGGGCCTGGTGGAGGCTGCCCCTGCACTGCTGGGGGGTGGGGGTGATAGGGGACATGAGTGGGGGCCTGGTGGAGGGTGCCCCTGCACTGCTGGGGGGTGGGGGTGATAGGGGACATGAGTGGGGGCCTGGTGGAGGCTGCCCCTGCACTGCTGGGGGTGGGGGTGGTGGGAGACATGAGTGGGGGCCTGGTGGAGGGTGCCCCTGGTGGCAGGGGGGTGGGGGTGATAGGGGACATGAGTGGGGGCCTGGTGGAGGGTGCCCCTGCACTGCTGGGGGGTGGGGGTGGTGGGAGACATGGATGGGGGCCTGGTGGAGGGTGCCCCTGGTGGCGGGGGGGTGGGGGTGATAGGGGACATGAGTGGGGGCCTGGTGGAGGGTGCCCCTGCACTGCTGGGGGGTGGGGGTGATAGGGGACATGAGTGGGGGCCTGGTGGAGGCTGCCCCTGCACTGCTGGGGGGTGGGGGTGATAGGGGACATGAGTGGGGGCCTGGTGGAGGGTGCCCCTGCACTGCTGGGGGGTGGGGGTGATAGGGGACATGAGTGGGGGCCTGGTGGAGGCTGCCCCTGCACTGCTGGGGGGTGGGGGTGGTGGGAGACATGAGTGGGGGCCTGGTGGAGGTTGCCCCTGGTGGCTGGAGGGTGGGGGTGGTGAGAGACATGGGTGGGGGCCTTGTGGAGGGTGCCCCTGTTGGCAGGGGGGTGGGGGTGATAGGGGACATGAGTGGGGGCCTGGTGGAGGGTGCCCCTGCACTGCTGGGGGGTGGGGGTGGTGGGAGACATGGGTGGGGGCCTGTTGGAGGGTGCCCCTGGTGGCTGGGGGGTGGTGGTAGACATGAGTGGGGGCCTGGTGGAGGGTGCCCCTGCACTGCTGGGGGGTGGGGGTGATAGGGGATATGAGTGGGGGCCTGGTGGAGGGTGCCCCTGCACTGCTGGGGGGTGGGGGTGGTGGGAGACATGGATGGGGGCCTGGTGGAGGGTGCCCCTGGTGGCAGGGGGGTGGGGGTGATAGGGGACATGAGTGGGGGCCTGGTGGAGGGTGCCCCTGCACTGCTGGGGGGTGGGGGTGGTGGGAGACATGGATGGGGGCCTGGTGGAGGGTGCCCCTGGTGGCTGGGGGGTGGGGGTGGTGGTAGACATGAGTGGGGGCCTGGTGGAGGGTGCCCCTGCACTGCTGGGGGGTGGGGGTGATAGGGGACATGAGTGGGGGCCTGGTGGAGGGTGCCCCTGCACTGCTGGGGGGTGGGGGTGGTGGGAGACATGGATGGGGGCCTGGTGGAGGGTGCCCCTGGTGGCAGGGGGGTGGGGGTGATAGGGGACATGAGTGGGGGCCTGGTGGAGGGTGCCCCTGCACTGCTGGGGGGTGGGGGTGGTGGGAGACATGGATGGGGGCCTGGTGGAGGGTGCCCCTGGTGGCGGGGGGGTGGGGGTGATAGGGGACATGAGTGGGGGCCTGGTGGAGGGTGCCCCTGCACTGCTGGGGGGTGGGGGTGATAGGGGACATGAGTGGGGGCCTGGTGGAGGCTGCCCCTGCACTGCTGGGGGGTGGGGGTGATAGGGGACATGAGTGGGGGCCTGGTGGAGGGTGCCCCTGCACTGCTGGGGGGTGGGGGTGATAGGGGACATGAGTGGGGGCCTGGTGGAGGCTGCCCCTGCACTGCTGGGGGGTGGGGGTGGTGGGAGACATGAGTGGGGGCCTGGTGGAGGTTGCCCCTGGTGGCTGGAGGGTGGGGGTGGTGAGAGACATGGGTGGGGGCCTTGTGGAGGGTGCCCCTGTTGGCAGGGGGGTGGGGGTGATAGGGGACATGAGTGGGGGCCTGGTGGAGGGTGCCCCTGCACTGCTGGGGGGTGGGGGTGGTGGGAGACATGGGTGGGGGCCTGGTGGAGGGTGCCCCTGGTGGCTGGGGGGTGGTGGTAGACATGAGTGGGGGCCTGGTGGAGGGTGCCCCTGCACTGCTGGGTGGTGGGGGTGATAGGGGACATGAGTGGGGGCCTGGTGGAGGGTGCCCCTGCACTGCTGGGGGGTGGGGGTGGTGGGAGACATGGATGGGGGCCTGGTGGAGGGTGCCCCTGGTGGCAGGGGGGTGGGGGTGATAGGGGACATGAGTGGGGGCCTGGTGGAGGGTGTCCCTGCACTGCTGGGGGGTGGGGGTGGTGGGAGACATGAATGGGGGCCTGGTGGAGGGTGCCCCTGGTGGCTGGGGGGTGGGGGTGGTGGTAGACATGAGTGGGGGCCTGGTGGAGGGTGCCCCTGCACTGCTGGGGGGTGGGGGTGATAGGGGACATGAGTGGGGGCCTGGTGGAGGGTGCCCCTGCACTGCTGGGGGGTGGGGGTGGTGGGAGACATGGATGGGGGCCTGGTGGAGGGTGCCCCTGGTGGCAGGGGGGTGGGGGTGATAGGGGACATGAGTGGGGGCCTGGTGGAGGGTGCCCCTGCACTGCTGGGGGGTGGGGGTGGTAGGAGACATGGATGGGGGCCTGGTGGAGGGTGCCCCTGGTGGCTGGGGGGTGGGGGTGGTGGTAGACATGAGTGGGGGCCTGGTGGAGGGTGCCCCTGGATGCTGGGGGGTGGGGGTGGTGGGAGACATGGGTGGGGGCCTGGTGGAGGGTGCCCCTGCACTGCTGGGGGGTGGGGGTGGTGGGAGACATGGATGGGGGCCTGGTGGAGGGTGCCCCTGGTGGCAGGGGGTGGGGGTGATAGGGGACATGAGTGGGGGCCTGGTGGAGGGTGCCCCTGCACTGCTGGGGGGTGGGGGTGGTGGGAGACATGGATGGGGGCCTGGTGGAGGGTGCCCCTGGTGGCAGGGGGGTGGGGGTGATAGGGGACATGGGTGGGGGCCTGGTGGAGGGTGCCCCTTCACTGCTGGGGTGTGGGGGTGGTGGGAGACATGGATGGGGGCCTGGTGGAGGGTGCCCCTGGTGGCGGAGGGGTGGGGGTGATAGGGGACATGAGTGGGGGCCTGGTGGAGGCTGCCCCTGCACTGCTGGGGGGTGGGGGTGGTGGGAGACATGAGTGGGGGCCTGGTGGAGGTTGCCCCTGGTGGCTGGGGGGTGGGGGTGGTGAGAGACATGGGTGGGGGCCTGGTGGAGGGTGCCCCTGTTGGCAGGGGGGTGGGGGTGATAGGGGACATGAGTGGGGGCCTGGTGGAGGGTGCCCCTGCACTGCTGGGGGGTGGGGGTGGTGGGAGACATGGGTGGGGGCCTGGTGGAGGGTACCCCTGGTGGCTGGGGGGTGGTGGTAGACATGAGTGGGGGCCTGGTGGAGGGTGCCCCTGCACTGCTGGGGGGTGGGGGTGATAGGGGACATGAGTGGGGGCCTGGTGGAGGGTGCCCCTGCACTGCTGGGGGGTGGGGGTGGTGGGAGACATGGATGGGGGCCTGGTGGAGGGTGCCCCTGGTGGCAGGGGGGTGGGGGTGATAGGGGACATGAGTGGGGGCCTGGTGGAGGGTGCCCCTGCACTGCTGGGGGGTGGGGTCGGTGGGAGACATGGATGGGGGCCTGGTGGAGGGTGCCCCTGGTGGCTGGGGGGTGGGGGTGGTGGTAGACATGAGTGGGGGCCTGGTGGAGGGTGCCCCTGCACTGCTGGGGGGTGGGGGTGATAGGGGACATGAGTGGGGGCCTGGTGGAGGGTGCCCCTGCACTGCTGGGGGGTGGGGGTGGTGGGAGACATGGATGGGGGCCTGGTGGAGGGTGCCCCTGGTGGCAGGGGGGTGGGGGTGATAGGGGACATGAGTGGGGGCCTGGTGGAGGGTGCCCCTGCACTGCTGGGGGGTGGGGGTGGTGGGAGACATGGATGGGGGCCTGGTGGAGGGTGCCCCTGGTGGCTGGGGGGTGGGGGTGGTGGTAGACATGAGTCGGGGCCTGGTGGAGGGTGCCCCTGGATGCTGGGGGGTGGGGGTGGTGGGAGACATGGGTGGGGGCCTGGTGGAGGGTGCCCCTGCACTGCTGGGGGGTGGGGGTGGTGGGAGACATGGGTGGGGGCCTGGTGGAGTGTGCCCCTGGTGGCAGGGGGGTGGGGGTGATAGGGGACATGAGTGGGGGCCTGGTGGAGGGTGCCCCTGCACTGCTGGGGGGTGGGGGTGGTGGGAGACATGGATGGGGGCCTGGTTGAGGGTGCCCCTGGTGGCAGGGGGGTGGGGGTGATAGGGGACATGGGTGGGGGCCTGTTGGAGGGTGCCCCTTCACTGCTGGGGGGTGGGGGTGGTGGGAGACATGGATGGGGGCCTGGTGGAGGGTGCCCCTGGTGGCGGGGGGGTGGGGGTGATAGGGGACATGAGTGGGGGCCTGGTGGAGGGTGCCCCTGCACTGCTGGGGGGTGGGGGTGATAGGGGACATGAGTGGGGGCCTGGTGGAGGCTGCCCCTGCACTGCTGGGGGGTGGGGGTGGTGGGAGACATAAGTGGGGGCCTGGTGGAGGTTGCCCCTGGTGGCTGGGGGGTGGGGGTGGTGAGAGACATGGGTGGGGGCCTGGTGGAGGGTGCCCCTGGTGGCAGGGGGTGGGGGTGATAGGGGACATGGGTGGGGGCCTGGTGGAGGGTGCCCCTTCACTGCTGGGGGGTGGGGGTGGTGGGAGACATGGATGGGGCCTGGTGGAGGGTGCCCCTGGTGGCTGGGGGGTGGGGGTGGTGGTAGACATGAGTGGGGGCCTGGTGGAGGGTGCCCCTGCACTGCTGGGGGGTGGGGGTGATAGGGGACATGAGTGGGGGCCTGGTGGAGGCTGCCCCTGCACTGCTGGGGGGTGGGGGTGGTGGGAGACATGAGTGGGGGCATGGTGGAGGGTGCCCCTGGTGGCTGGGGGGTGGGGGTGGTGAGAGACATGGGTGGGGGCCTGGTGGAGGGTGCCCCTGGTGGCAGGGGGGTGGGGGTGATAGGGGACATGGGTGGGGGCCTGGTGGAGGGTGCCCCTGCACTGCTGGGGGGTGGGGGTGGTGGGAGACATGGATGGCGGTCTGGTGGAGGGTGCCCCTGGTGGCTGGGGGGTGGGGGTGATAGGGGGCATGAGTGGGGGCCTGGTGGAGGGTGCCCCTGCACTGCTGGGGGGTGGGGGTGATAGGGGACATGGGTGGGGGCCTGGTGGAGGGTGCCCCTGCACTGCTGGGGGGTGGGGGTGCAGGGGGACATGAGCAGGTGTGCAGGGTAGTCCCCTGTTTTGTGGGCTGCCTGCAGGGGCCGTGGAGGGTGTACAGGCAACACCTATGAGGACCCACCCAGCCTAATCGCGTGTGATGATTCCCGCACACCCCTGTAATACACGTACCTGGCCAAATCGCATGTGAGAATTCCCGCGCACCCCTGTAATACACGTACCCAGCCGAATCGCGTGTAGAACTTCCCGTGTACCCCTGTAATACACGTACCCAGCCAAATCGCGTGTGATAATTCCCACGTACCCCTGTAATACACGTACCCTGGCCAATTGCGTGTAGAACTTCCCACGCACCCCTGTAATACACTTACCAAGCCAAATCGCGTGTTATAATGCCCGCGCACCCCTGTAATACACGTACCTGGCCAAATCGCATGTGAGAATTCCCGCGCACCCCTGTAATATACGTACCCAGCCGAATCGCGTGTAGAACTTCCCGTGTACCCCTGTAATACACGTACCCAGCCAAATCGCGTGTGATAATTCCTGCGTACCCCTGTGATACACGTGCCCTGGCTAATCGTGTGTAAAACTTCACGCGTACCCCTGTAATACACGTACCCTGGCCAATCGCGTGTAGAACTTCCCGCGTACCCCTGTAATACACGTACCCTGGCTAATCGCGTGTATAACTTCACGCGTACCCCTGATATGCACGTTACCCGCTTTGCGTTCCTTGTTTGGCAGTCCTGTAGACTGGTCCAGGGTTAGCGCAGCCCTTTGCGATGATTTAGCGATTTTGATGGCTTTTCCTTGCGCGAGGGCGTTCTTGGGGGCGTTACTGGCGCTGCTGCAGGGTCGCTGCGATACTCTGCGCCACGGCTGGTTTGGGAGCCTGAAATCCATGAATACGCTGTGCGCGGAAATCGGTTTTAGCGCACGTGCCTGGCGCAGACAATCGCACGCGGACACTCTGCGCCAGCCGCTTGCGACACTTTTCTGCGAAATTCTATGAATTACCCTGTATATATAGTAATACATATGAAATGTAACCCATATATGTAACACACTAACCATTCATTTAAATACAATATGTTCTGAAATGGAATATACCACAAGAAGATAAATTGGCTTCCAACATAATTACCTCACAGACACAACAGAACTGACAACAAGACCAGACCCACTGAATACATAGGACTTATTTTACCAGAAATAGTAAGTGTACTTCATTTTACTCATATATTTATAAACTTTCTGTATTAGATTAAAAAATATATTATCTTTTTTTTGTTTTTTCTCACAGAAATGTCTAGTACTCTGGAATGGCTAGAGGACAATTTCCCACATGAAGAAATGTCACAAGATAGTGAAACTAATGGTAAACACTTTATAATATAAACCATTTATTCATTATTTTTTTTATATACATTTAACATATATATTATTTTTTTGTACAGAGCATACCAAAATAGAAAAAACTTCAGAAAACCCTGTTATGGATAACAGTCTTCATAATATAGAAGAAAAAATGGATGTATTGTTGGCTAATTTTAATAATTTAAAAACTTTTGTAGAAAATCATTTCAAACCAAAAACCTCGTACCATTGCCCCACATGTACTTGTCCCTCCTCACCATATCCCAGTCAATTACCCCAAACCCTCTCCATAATCCAAAACGTTTTCATGAGACTTCCATCCCTTCTTCACCTAATACCAATCATGTTGAAACCCCAAATTCTCCTGTTTTTGTTTCTGTTTCTGCCTCATCTTCTCTGTGATAAATTATTAATATATGTTAAATAAAGTTTAATTTTTATATTGTATTGTGAATAGTTTCTGTTTTTTTTTAAAAAAAAACAATAAAAGTGTCCGCGGACAGTGCGAGTGTTCTGAAATGTTCGTACATAAACGAAAATGGAGGTGTCCTGAAGAACACCACACCTGTTCGTACTGTTCGCTAGCAAGTTGAAACTGTTCTAAGAGCACAAGTGGTGTCCTGAAATGTTCGTAAAGAAACAAAGATTAAAGTGTTCTAAAGAACACTATATCTGTCCGTAATGTTCGCTATCAACTTAAAACTGTCCTAAGAACACAATTGGTGTCCTAAAATGTTCGTAAATAAACGAAAATAATGTGTCCTGAACAACAGTACAACTGTTCGTAGTGTTCGCTAGCAACATGAAACTGTACTAAGAACACATGCGGTGTCCTGAATTGTTCGTAAACAAACAAAAATTAAAGTGTCCTAAAGAACACTATACCTGTCCGGTACTGTTCGCTAGCAAGTTCAAACTGTTCTAAGAACGCCATTGGTGTCCTGAAATGTTCGTACGTAAACGAAAATGGAGGTGTCCTGAAGAACACTATACCTGTTCGTAGTGTTCGCTACCCAATTGAAACTGTTCTAAGAACACAATTGGTGTCCTGAAATGTTCGTACATAAACGAAATTACACGTGTCCTGAAGAACACTATATCTGTCCTTACTGTTCGCTACCACGTTTAAACTGTTCTAAGAACACACGCAGTGTCCTGAAATGTTCGTTTCACGTGTGACGCACTTTTAATTACTTCAGAACCCGAACAGTGTCCGTAGGACATCAATGCGCATGCGCTAACCAATCTCCGTGCACTTGGTGTCCTGCGGACAGGCGCTTCCTTCGCGGACTAGTTTGCGAACGGATCATATGACCGCGCCCACGCTCATCGTGTGTCCTGAAATGCGGACACTGTTCGTGTCCCCGAACAATTTAAAAGTACATTTTCAGTTAATCCATAATATTTTTCAATAAAATCTCACCATGGCACAAGTCCCACATAGCAATCTTGAGTTTCTATGTACCTTTTGAAACTTTCCGATCCTTTTTTTGTGTTCGATCTGTCCGCGGACAGTGTGCATGTCCGAGAACCGCGCACAAACACCCCTATAAAAGACCACGCCCAAGAGCTTATTCCCATTGTGTTTCTGGCTATTCTTCAGAACACAGTAATTTTTGCTGCCACCTGCAGACTACACCATCATCGAGATGGCATCCTTGGCTGCTGAACTGCCACTTGGTGCTGCACCTGCTTCAGCACCACCTCCACCCCCTCCACCACCACCACCTCCCCACCCCCTCCACCACCACCACCTCCCCACAGGCCTGAAGAGGGGAACAGGAGTGAGGATGCGGAGGTGGAAGAAGAGGATGATGAGAGTGAGGTAGAGGAAAACCCTACTACCCACACTAGGCGTGAGTCTTGGGTGTGGCGGTTATTTACCATTCATGGTAATGTTCCTAAGGCTTGTGCGAACCGTGTTACCTGCAATGAGTGCAAAATGATACTCAGTCGCGGGAAGCAAGGTAAGTACAGCTTTCGGACCACTACTATGAAGCGACACCTGAGGTCATTTCACTCTGGGGCTATTCGCAGGGTTGTACCTTGCGAAGAACGTAGCAGGTTGATTTCCTCTACTTCATCCTCTGTTTCTGATCCTGTCACCACAAGGACCACCTCTGTTGGACAGCGTCTTCCTCAAGCTGCCTCACAGGCCATAGAAAATGCTGATGACCCTTACCTTTCGAGGGTCACAGCTGTATGTATGTACTGTGACACAGTACTCTGCAGGGGGGAGCGACTTCGGAGTGCTTTTGAGACTATCGTCTCAGAGCACGAGAAGACCTGCTCACTAGCCAAATAAAACCCACTCTACATCTTCCTCTCTCAGCTCGCCCTTTCTTATCCCTGTGGTTGGTGTCCCCCCGTTTACCCTCCTCTCCTAGTGTGTTGTGTCTGAAAAACCAAAAAAAATACTAAATTACAAAAATCTCAAAAAAATAAGGCTCTTTTCAGAGCCGCCTTTCCCAGTTAAAAAATAGAATTGAAAATAAATGAAGCAGGGCTCTTTGTATTTTTTAGAAGTCTGCAAACAGTTCGCGAACATTAAAAAAATTGGGTTGCTACTCCATCACAAACATTGTAATTTTCTCTGGAAAGAAGTGGTGGCTCTGAAAAGAGCCTTTGGGTGGTGTTTGTAAGTCAAAAATTGTAAATGCTTAACATCTACTTCAAAATCGTTGTTGTAATTCCAAAAAAGGTCGCAATGCATTTTGTACATTTCTCAGAAAAATCTGATTGCCAGCATAAGTAAGATGGACTCCATCTCTGCGAAAAATGTATGTACTACAAAACATAATATTTTCATTGTGAAAAGAAGACATGCCAAAATCTCTTAGAAAGGCACAAACAGCCTTATTAACATTGCGCCTTGCTTTTTCCATTTGTGGATCAAATGAAGAAGAACGAAGCCACATTTGTCTCTGCGCAATCCATGAAAATATCACTTGAGAATTAGGAAACATGTCCATAACCTTCCTAAGTCCTTCTTTCATAGCAAATTGCAAAAAAATTCCAGTCACATGTCCTAAACTGTTCCCTCCACAATGAATTACAATTATGTCTGGATGTTGCTCTGTCTCCAAAGTAGCACAGAGAGGTAGCAAGTCCAACCACTTCATTCCACGTACTCCATGCCAGTGTACTTCCACATGTGGGAATCCAAGATCTACAGCTACTCCACAGCTTTCTGCATGCACCTTCAACCAATGTATCCACGAATCTCCTAAAATCCAAACAATCTGTTTTCTGAAACACAAAGCCATAGCTATCTTTTGTTCTCTCAGCAAAAAGAGTATCTGAGAAAATCTCTCCTGGCACAACACACCCACCAAACTTTCCTGACCAATCCCTTTCAGTGCTTATTCTCATTTGCATGACTTCTGAACCCAAAAATCCCTGGATGTAACTCCCGATGTCCGCGAACGACCGCCATGTCCGCGGACATATCGTAACATGAACAGCCCTTCTACCATTTCCACTACACTCTCTCTGCCATTCCCTCATTGGATGTACCTCAAAAATCACATGAAAATGCACCAATCACATTCAAGACCTCTACATCTAACTGCATCATCATAGATCAGCACTGCAAATGCACTCTGAATCTCTCTGAGTACAAGTGTCATATCATTGGCAAGCAGCATCTACCAGAAATACTGTACAAGTCTTCAAGATTTCTACTTGCAGCTCCATGCATATCCATATGCATGAACAGAAACTTCAGGTATGCATATTTTCTGTATAGTAGATGAACACATTTTCAAACAGACTTTAACCTTGTAAAATCTGTAAAATGAATTTACTGTACTTTTTTCAATTTCCTAAAATCAACTATCACTTATAAAACATTATACTATTTACTTTCTTTATACACACACACTCAAATCATGTTAAACTAACATTTTTTAAATGAAATATATAGACTACATATATTTAAACAAAATTGCATGCAAACACAATCTATGTTTAAACCTTTACAAAAATACTTATACAATTTCATATTTTTTGCTTTTATTTATTTATTTACTTAATTACTTTAAATTAGACATGACATTGAGGCGCTATTACCTAGAACAGTTTACTTACAGAAATAGTGGTATTCACTAATATATTATAAATTTCACAAGACATAGTAAAGATATTTTTTTTGCTACAGTTAGTCATTCAATACAATTTGTTCATTAAGAACATATCATATGTACTGAACTGATGCAATGTATCTTATGTAAATAAATTAGTTTAATGGTTTTACAGAAGGCACTGAGGATTTCAATTAAAAAAATCAATATCTAAATTAAAAACAGTGCTATATACAAACAAAGTTACTAATTTGAAGCTTTTACAATTGCAGTGAAGACCAGTTTCCTGAGAAGAAGCAGCCGAATTCGAAGAAGAAAGAAAAACTAAGAAGTTACCTGTTAATTTAAAAAAAAAGTAAGTAAAATATCACCATAATATTTGTATTGTTAATCAAATATACTATAACGTTAATACAAGCTATTTCGGTTTCTAAAAATAGAGATTTTGTACCATTTTGTCCAAAAATGTCCATGTCTTAAACAGCGATTTACAGCCAGAATGGCCCACAAATTTCTATTTTTGGACACACAAATTACCCAACTGAACCACTCCAATTTTCATATTATAGAACAAACAACTGTTTTAATTGTATACATTAGATTTACTATTTGTACTTTTCTACACCAGTAGCTTACTTTTTTTTGTCATCTGAACCCCAGTTTAGTAACACATAAATTCAAGAATATCTATCCCTACTAGTTTTAGTTCCCGATGCACAATCACACACCATTACATACATCTTTATCATCTTACTCAAACACTCATGCACGCAGCACACATACATTCCAGAACACCCCAACCCATATCTTCTTTATTTTTTTCAACAGACCCTAAAGAATGCCTACCAAAAGTCAAGTCCGTAGAAAGCAACGCAAAAGTAGAGCAAATGAAAATAAAGGTGTCCAACATAAGCATCCATCTCTAGCAGAATTTGTAAAAAAAGTTAAAGCAAAACAGCTAATACAATCATTTAGTGAAACACAAGAAGTTTCAAGTACAACAACTTCGCTTCCTCTATCAAAATGTAAAACAAACCAAAAAACAATTAACAGAAAATCAGCTATCAGTACAGATAAAACTACTTCTTCAAATTTTAATATAGTGCAAAGTAAGCATACCAAGAAAAGTATTTTAGCCAAAATATACCGTCACAAAGTCCTTCAAAATCTTATAAAAACAGGAGAGAAATCAGGTTCAAAGCTTAAAACCTATCGTAGGAAATTAATCTTAGAAGCATTGATGGACAGTGCAATTCTTCTCAAAAGAAATGTATTTATTTTACTGTTAAACAAAATGAAACCACTAACAAAACTAATAACTAAATTACAAAAAAGACTTCTCAATAAGCGAAATATCAACAGAAAGAGCTTCTTAAGTATCAGCTGAGGTGAATGGAATCACACTACAAGCACAGAACCATATTTTAATGAAGAAGCGTACAAACAAAAGCAAACGAATACAATTGCCATACATAGCAGTGGTTGATGTTATGAAAAAGTGAATAATACCATAATGGAACAAGAAGTACTTCTTACAAAAATATGCCCTGAAAACTTAGAATTACCCCTCCATTCAACTGAATCAGAACGTCTAGTGTACAAATGGCCATGCACGTCAATGTGTAACATTCCCAAACAATGTTTCAAATCTTTACGCCAATTCCTCAATAAATATGTAAAAAGCAAAGACAAAATCAAAATTAAATTACTGGAAAATATAGATACCTGTCCAGTGCGCAAGTACACAGGACTACAAGGACATTCATTGGCCTGCATTACAGGACCTACTTGTAAAACCACTTTCCATGATATCAAAAGGATATCAACACATCATTCAACTATAAGAAATCTAGTCTATAAACTGTACTATGCTAAAAGTCCTGCTTTAGCACTAGCAAAGTTAAATAACATCCTTCTACAGGGTACAGCAAAAGACCTACTTGAAGAAATTCACTATATCCAGAAAAAATATTTTGGAAGTGAAAGCCATTTACAGAATGAAATAGCTTTAAACCAATTAAGCAACAATTCTACACATGGCAACCTTTTGCTAAACACATACAAAAAAGAAATACTAAAATTTAAAAGTACATCAGCTGAAGTACCAAACCATGTATGTGTATGTTGCCATAGAATTTTTTATAAAAGTAACACAAAAACTGTGGACCTATCATACAAAATAGAAGACAATGAAGATTCTAAATGGTTTGAATTAGCTCTCTACCTTGTAGCAGAAAACAAATATGAAATAACTGAGCCCTTAATACTTTGCAGTTATTGCACTACAAAACTTGACAACAACCAAACTCCTTCACGTTCTATCACAAATAATTTGGAATTATACCCAGTACCAAAACCTCTACAACAACTTAATTTATATGAGAGCATCATAATTCAAACAGTACACCCATTTCAAGCAATAATACGCCTTCAAACAAAAACAGCAAAATTACCTCCCTCTGAATTGGTAAAAGGCATTCGTGGAAAGGTAGTTTATTTACCATTAAATCTAAAAGAAAATGTGCATACTCTAGGAGTGCAACATCCAATGCAGCAATCTTTAATTATATTAGTAAATGGAGTACCTACAAAAGACAAAAAAATATGGCAACAGCTGGTAGATTTATATAAAGTTAGACAAGCCTTCCAATATCTTAAAGAGAATAATGAATATTACAAAGAAATTAATATTGAAGAAAACTTGAAAGATACAACTGAAATAATTCAATAAACACAAGAAGCTGGTCAATTTGAGCTACTAGATCCTGCTACAATATCAAATACTTTAGACCATTATACAATTCATTCTTTGCACTGTAATGACACCGTACAAGATGTACTGGAAACTTACCAAATGCGTCAAACAAAAGGATCGCCAATCAGTATATGGGAAAAAAGTATAGAAGCACGTGCTTTTCCTCTACTCTTTCCTACTGGCAAAGGAGGAAGGTATGATGATAGACCTATTCAAATATCAGCTTCAGAATACCGCTCATTACGGATGTATTCTGAAGATCCCAGATTTAGACAAAATGTGGAATACATATTCCACCTACTCTTTGAAAGTGAACTAGCAACTTTATTTTACGGAGTTGCACACATATTAAAATCAGGATCACACTTTCAAAATATGACAGCTACACAATTATTAGAGAAAGTGCAACAAAAGGATGAGGTTTTACAATCAAATATTACAAATCTATTAGCAAATATGCGTGGTACTACAGAGTACTGGTTTCAACGTCACGGAGATGTAAGTTGTATGATCAGAAACCTTGGCCCACCCACTTGGTTTGTTACATTAAGTTGTGCAGAATATGCATGGGAAGATTTACATGATTTCCTACGCATATCAAATAAAAACAAAAGAAATATAGATATTCTAACACCTGGAGAACTTTGTTCTTTGGATCAAGATATTTCAAGATATTTCACCATCGCTTCATTGCTATGCTACATTTTATTTGTAATAAAACTGTTCCTCCCCTTGGAGAAGTGCAACACTTCTTTTGGAGAAAAGAATACCAAGCCAGAGGAGCACCACATATCCACATGCTTTTATGGATTAAAGATGCTCCTAAATTTGCTCAAGACAGTGATGCCACTGTTTTACAGTTTATTGAAAAATATGTCACTTGTGAAATTCCATCAGAAGCCACAAATAGTGATCTTCATGCACAAATTTTACAATTTCAAAGACACAAATGTGGAAAATATTGTCGTCGCAAATACAAAAACAAAGGCAAATACTACACCAAATGCCGATTTGGTTTCCCTAGACCAGTTACAAATACAGGTCAAGTAAACAACCTCATGTCTTCAGTTAGACATAGTGTTAAAGGTAAGTCACCTAAAAATACATATTACATAAAAAGAAAAGAAGAAGAAAAATATATCAATGATTATAATGCAATTATTGCCCACTTATGGAATGCAAACATAGATGTGCAGTACATTGCAGACAATTCTACTGCAGTTGCTCGATATGTCACAGCATACTTAACTAAAGCAGAAAAGACAGAGCTCCAAGACCTCTGGAATAACCTGTCATCAGATAAAACAGTATTTCAGAAATTATACAGCTTGGGCATAAAAATGCTCACCCATAGAGAATGTGGATCTTACGAAGCAGCTGATTGTTTAACTGGTACTTCATTGTATGGTAAATCTGAAAATATAGTATGGCTAAGTCTTGGTCCAGCTAAATCTAGAAAAAGAGTTCTAAAATGATATGAAGATATAGAAACAATAGCCAAACACGATCCCAACAGCCAAGACATTTTAAAAAACAATTTATTGGACACATACTACCCAAACAGAAGTAATACTTTGGAAAACATGTGTCTATACCAAATAGCCCAAAACTACACATACACAAATAATATGAAACCTGATGAAAAAAAAGGTAAATATAGAGTGACAGACTGTGAAGGCAGCTTAGTTAAACTCACTAAACCAAATTTAATGAATCATATCAAATTGTCATTGAAGACTCCTCAACACAAAGAAGTATATTACATGTCCCTGCTACAACTCTTCAAACCATGGAGAAAAGAAGAACAATTACTAGATAACTATGACTCATATGAGGATGCTTTCAAAGCAAATGAAAGCACTATAACTGATGTAAACTTTACACAGTACAAAACAATGTTGCACAATGACCAGCAACATGAAGAAGAACTCCAAGCCCAACTAGATAAGGATACTCCTGACAGTAGTCAACCTTCTGTAACAGGAAGCCAAGAACCACTGGGAGAACCACTAATAACAAATGAGGCAGAATTAGCTATGATAGAAGTAGAAAACACCATGTGTTAGTATGAAGATAAGGAAGACTTAACTATACTACAATCAAAACTAAACAATGAGCAAAGTAGCATTTTTCAAGAAGTAACAAAACAAATTGCACATGGTGTAAAACATGAAGATAAAGAATGTTCCTGCCATAATTATAAACCTATACTACTGTACGTCAGTGGTGAAGCTGGTTCTGGCAAAACATTCCTAATCAAAATCATTAGTAAGTTCCTTCAACAATTGACAAACAACAAACTGTCAGCTGTTGTCACTGCCCCCACAGGTTTAGCTGCCTACAACATAGGTGGTGTTACATTACACCGATTACTACTATTACTAGTAGAACACCAGAACAAATTAGACTATTACAACTCTTTCTCCAGAAGCTGCAATGGAATTACGCAGAGTATTGAAACAAATGAAAATGCTACTAATAGATGAAGTGAGCATGGTCTCCAACCTGATGTTAGCTTTGATTCACCTCAGATTACAAGAAGTACTCAAAACAGATTATGAAGAGCTCTTTGCAGGAAAACACATTATTGTTTTTGGAGATCTGCTTCAATTAACACCAGTAAAAGGTGAACCTAATTTTAAAACATTAGGGCACAAACTCTGCCATAAAACTGTTGGCAGCATTGGAAATGTCAACCTTTGGCAACATTTCCAATACAGAGAATTAACAGAAAACATGCGCCAATCTGCAGATCTAACTTATGCCAACATTTTAAAAAGTTTGAGAGTTGGTATACTTTCTAAAGAAGCAGAAGCAACATTGAAAACCCGGCACATTAATGCACTTTATGGCGATAATGCATGTGCTACAGATGTTATGGAACAATTAGCCCACAAAAATGTCAATTGTATGGCCTTAATGCCAACTCTTGCAAGCTGTCTCAAATTCAATGAAATAATGTTGAGTAAAGAAATGCAACCAATAATGGAAATTAGCGCCACAGACAAACTAGATGTACATGGTATGACACTACCCATGTGTGACCAAGCCACAACAAGACTAAATAATTTAGAAAAATCAATCTCAAACACAGCAGGCTTAGAAAAGATGTTAAAATTATCCTTAAATTGCAGAGTAATGCTTAAACGTAACCTTGACGTGGACCAAGGACTAGTTAATGGAGCACTGGGTACAGTTGTTGGCTTTCAAACATACCCACGTGACAACAAAATTCAGTTTGTCAATATACTCTTTGACAAACTTTCAGAAGTAAAACGGATAGGACGCTCAACAGCTAGATTCCTTCTCTTCAAAGATATGTATGTACGCAGAGAACAATTTTCTCTAACTCTTGCATACGCAGTCACGATTCATAAATCACAAGGTCTTACCCTAGACAAAGCAATGATAGATATTGGTAACACAGTCTTTAAAGAAGGCATGAGCTACGTAGCACTATCACGCTTACGTACACTTGACGGTCTATTTCTAATCAACTTTGATGCAAGTAAAGTAAACGCTGATATTCCTTGCATTTTAGAATATAATAGACTTCGCTCACTATACACTCCCCATCTAAACACATATTCTGTTCCACAAAAACTAAAACGTTGTAAAAGAAAACTAAATCAAACAGAAATGCAACAGGACGTCACTGCAAATCCTCCAAAGAGAGTAAAAGAAACTAATACTTCATCAAGTACCACAAACAAAAAAGAATCAATTAGAGAAAGTAAACCAGGTACTTCTTTAAAGAAGGAAGACAAACTCCAAAAAAAGCAGTTAGATACAGAACTACCTGGACCATTTCAATTCTCAAATATAGTTGGTGTAAGTTGCTATGCAAATGTAGCAATGAATATTCTATTTCAATTACCACCAATTGTTGACAACATTTACTTACACAGTACAGACCCTTTGTGTTTGCAAATGTTAGTACTTCACAGAAATGCAGCAAACAATCCTGACAACACATATAGTGTTTTTGGAATAAGACGACAATTGGACTACTGTGCTGGAATGGTGAAATTCACTATAAACTTCCAGGAAGATCCACAACAATTTCTAATGTACTTACTATTAGTACTGGAAAACAAAAACATACCTATAAATGAAATCTTCCAGATTTCATACATGTGGAAACATACATGCACTCTGTGCAACAATGTGACAGAAGAAGAAATTCCCAATGAACGCTTCATATATGTATATCAATACCAAATTGTGAATCCATTCCATTTCAGCAACTTGTACAAAATGCAAACCATGGTAGATTATGCTCTACCTGCAATTCAGATAATCGCTCCACGTTAGTAATACAAACATATAGTAAATACGTAATACTAATGCTTCTACGTTACAATGCAGATGGTACCAAAAACAACTGCAAGCTGACTGGATTCACACATAGTCAAATATCACTTGGTAAGAAAACCTTCACAACAATAGGTATAATCTACCACGCAGGAGCCACAACCAATTCATGGCACTACACGGCATATATAAAAAAGAAATGTGGATGGATTGAATGTAATGATAGTACCATTACTCTAAAGCAGAGATTACCAGCAAATCTTACAAACGCTTATTTGATGTTCTTAAAACCAAAATTTGATAAATAAACTGTATTTAAACCTTTAAGTAAATTTGTGTTAAAAAAATATAAACTGTTAGAATACTCCAAAAGCTATCTAACTGCTCAAAGATTCTACAACAACTAATCAGATAAATGAATACCACTAAATTAGACCAAAAAATACACAGTTAGAATACCCCAATTGGTATCTAACTGTCCCAAAATTATAAATTTGTGTTAAAATAATATAAACTGTTAGAATACTCCAAAAGCGATCTAACAGCTCAAAGATTCTACAACAATTAATCAGATAAATGAATACCACTAAATTAGGCCAATAAATACACAGTTAGAATACGCCAATTGGTATCTAACTGTCCCAAAATTTAACAATATCCAAATCGATAAATCAAAACCACTAAAATATATTAAAAAAATAGACAGTTAGAATACGCCAATTGGTATCTAACTGCTCCAAAATTTTATAATATCAAAACAAATGAAGAATCTGTTACTGCTCCAAAAAAAATACAACAAAGCAAAGTATAAAGCATTAGCCAGAAACAAGTGAACACTGAAAACAAACAAACAAATAAACTGTAGCATAACAGAAAAAGGTTTTTTTTTTTAATCCAACATGGATTTTTTTTTCTCCCACAGACCCAATGATTTTAGCAACAAATACAGAAACTGAGCAAATTGCACAGTACTCTGATTTGTACTCTACTAAATATGAGGGTTGAAAAAAAATAAAAGTATATTGCTTATACAATGTAATAAGTCATTACAAAATACTAATACTAACATGCTATTTTCTTTTATCACAGAAATGAAAAAGAAAATCATGGACTCCCATTACTAGACCAAACAGTAAGTATACAATAATAAGGACAACCATAGCAGCATATCACATCCATAGTATCTAATACCTTTGTTCCTTATACATTTGTTTTTCACCCAAAGTTATAAGCAAATATGAATGTGATATGCTGTGGTGGTTGTTGCCAGGGCATAGAGTCTTGGGTGCATGGCCACATGGCCATGCACCCAAGACTCTATGCCCTGGCAACAACCACCGCAGCATATCACATCCA
This sequence comes from Ambystoma mexicanum, assembly GCF_040938575.1. Taxonomy (NCBI): domain Eukaryota; kingdom Metazoa; phylum Chordata; class Amphibia; order Caudata; family Ambystomatidae; genus Ambystoma; species Ambystoma mexicanum. Next base: position 834,293,421 of record NC_090935.1, on the reverse strand, counting down.
TAGAGTCAAACATTTCAACTATGATCTATGGGAAACTTTTAATGTCCGCAAACAATGTGAGTGTTCTTAGAACACTTTGAACTTGCCAGCGAACAATACGGACACCGTTTTCAGGACACCCCCTACGAACATTTCAGAACAACGCGATAGTTCTTAGAACACTTTCAACTTAACAACGAACAATACGGACAGCGTCCTAAGGACACCCCCTATGAACATTCCAGGACACCGGGAGTGTTCTCAAAAACGTCTTCAGAACACCCCCATTTTGTTTATTTGCAAACATTTCAGGACACCGCGGGTGTTCTTAGAACACATCCAACTTGACAGAGAACAATACGGACAGCGTCCTCAGGACACCCCCTACGAACACTCCCCGGACACCGCGAGTGTTCTTAGAAGCGTCTTCAGAACACCACCATCTTGTTTATTTGCGAACATTTCAGGACACCGCGAGTGTTCTTAGGACACATTCAACTTGACAGAGAACAATACGGACAGCGTCCTCAGGACACACCCTACGAACATTCCAGGACACCGGGAGTGTTCTTAGAAGCTTCTTCAGAACACCAGCATCTTGTTTATTTGCGAACATCTCAGGACACCGCGAGTGTTCTTAGGACACATTCAACTTGACAGAGAACAATACGGACAGCGTCCTCAGGACACCCCCTACGAACACTCCCCGGACACCGTGAGTGTTCTTAGAAGCGTCTTCAGAACACCCCCATTTTGTTTATTTGCGAACATTTCAGGACACCGCGAGTGTTCTTAGGACACATTCAACTTGACAGAGAACAATACGGACAGCGTCCTCAGGACACCCCCTACGAACACTCCCCGGACACCGCGAGTGTATTTAGAAGCTACTTCAGAACACCCCCATTTTGTTTATTTGCGAACATTTCAGGACACCGCGGGTGTTCTTAGAACACATTCAACTTGACAGAGAACAATATGGACAGCGTCCTCAGGACACCCCCTACGAACATTTCAGGACACCGGGAGTGTTCTCAAAAACGTCTTCAGAACACCCCCATTTTGTTTATTTGCGAACATTTCAGGACACCGCGGGTGTTCTTAGAACACGTTCAACTTGACAGAGAACAATACAGACAGCGTCCTCAGGACACCCCCTACGAACACTCCCCGGACACCGCGAGTGTTCTTAGAACAGTTTCACTTTACTTGCGAACAAAACGGACACATATTGAGTCCTTAGAACACCCCCAGTCAGTTTATTTAGAACATTTCAGAACACCTGTGATGTCCGCAAACAAATTGAACACAAAAAGAACGTCTAACACATAAAAAACACAACTTTCATCCTATCTCATACACTCCCACCCTCCCCAAACACTCCTACACACCAACACATTCTACAAAATACACATTTTGAACAAAGTTTCACCGCGCTGTCCGCGGACGTCCGCGAATCCAAGATGGCGGGCGCTACCAAAAAATCTGACGCGTTTCACACTCCACGCCGTCCAATCAGCGAACACGTTGCATGTCCGCGAACATCACGCAAGACGATTGGCCAATCAGGACACTGTCCGCGGAGCGAACAGGGAAGTGTGTCCGCGAACTGAACACAGATATCACTCATTTTTTTTTACCTACTTTTTGGTCATTTTAAAAAAAACTACTGGACGGATTTTCACCAAATTTGCAAAAGCACGCTTTCGGGACCAAGCCGCTGCTCCTGGTCCAAATTTGGTGTAAATCCGTCCAGCGTTTTGGGCTGCAGGCGCGAGTAAAAATTTTTGCCCATTCAGTCTATGGGAAAAAAAAAAGTTTTGGGACCCCCCTATAACTTTGCCCCCCCTGGACGAATCCTCACCAAACTTTGCAAATAAAATTCAGAGTGACCCAAATACTTTCTTTGCAAAGTTTGGTGAGGATCCGTCCAGGGAGAGCGAAGTTATAAGCCACCCAAAAAGTGCTCTTCCTATAGAAACAGCAACTTAACCATAACTACATGGCCACTAACGTGGCCATGTAATATATATCTACTATAGCTACTGTAATGAAGGAACACCCCATTAAGTCTAAACATGAATTCATATTATTAGATGATTTTGCTCATTATTAAAATAAATATGTTTTATTTTGACAACGATATACCGTTTGCATATAACTACTTTTTAAATATTGAACTACTATGTGGTAAGGTACAACGTGAACTGTACTGTAATGCACATTGTATTGCGAAACATATGTTTCATTAATCGAACTCCTTTCTTTACAGAATTTTAAGCAGGCACACATGTAATTTTCATTGCCTGCTTTGAGCTTACATATATGTTATATATTTTATTATTTAACCACTGCAATAATTCTTTCAGTCAAGGTAATGACAGAAAACTGTTCCATTCTCGAAGGAAAGACATTGTTGAGACTGAATCGGATGTGTCTGGAGCTGGCGCCTTGTCCACTATTTCATATAACTTAATCTTTGATTGCTGTGGAGTGCCAGGACAGTCTTTTGTGAAGCTGCTGTTCTTTATCTTTTGTATGACTCAGTGGTAATGGATTGACTAAGCAGTGTCTTCAAGACAAAGGGCCTCATTACGACCCTGGCGGAAAGTGACTGACCGGACCGCAACAGCGTAAATAGCGTTTCCGCCATTGCACGAAGGAGCAAAGTGCGGCCAATCACGACCCATCGGGCACGAGCATTACGCCATGGCGGAATCCGAAAGGCTGCGATGGCGGAAATGACCCCAAAACGGCCCTTACCGCCGCCGTACGCTGCACCAGGTGCAATACCGCCACCCATCTTAGCGGTCACCGTAATGAGCGGTCACCGTAACGAGCGTGCACCGCAAATTACGGCCACCGTAAATATACGGAAACGGAAGTAAAAGCATGTGGCCGGAACGGGAAACAGCACGCCGCACAACTATAAAATCCGAATCCCAACACAACCATAAAAAATCCGACCCTGACACACATCCCAACCCGTTAGCAACCCCAGTTAAAAAAATAAATATGGGAAAGGTAGCCAAGAAAGCGTGTGACCGCAAGCGGCAGGTACACTTCTCCCGAGAGGAACTGACCGTGCTCACCGAGACCCTCCAGGAAAATTCCGCCGTCGTCTTCTCCAGTCAAATGACCAGGACGGCCCTTGCCAACAAGAAGGCCATATGGGCCCTGGTGGCACAGCGCGTAAGTGCGGTGGGGACAACACCCCGCACGCCACAGCAATGTCGCAAGCGGTGGGACGACCTGCGGATCCGCGTACGCAGCATACTTTCTGCGAACAGGAACATCGCCACAGCTACCGGGGGGGGTTCAGAGTCGCCCATCAAGTTGACCCCCTGGGAGGAAATCTGCGCCTCCACCATAGGAATGGAGAGCATAGAGGGAGTCGGAGGGATGGAGAAAGGAGTGCCGACATCCGGAGAATCAGGTAGGTTGGCCAAGAGAAACAATGCGAAATCCACAAACCACGGACATGTGCAGTACCATGTGACCCCATAGTGCAATACATACTTTGCCCTGACAGCGCCCTCTAAAAGTCAGAATGAACAAACAAATCAATCAAGAAGCCATAAACAACCCCTACAAGTGCAGCATGCACCCCCTAACTGCAGGCAGCCAAATGAATGCATCCTCAATCCACACGAAAATGAGACCACCTCCAAGGCCCAGTCCCAAATCAGCCTCATGTACCACCCCAATGCATTTGATACGTTGCCATTCCAAATCCGACAGACCCATAACTAACGCTCGCCCCTCTTTACTCCACCACAGGGTCCGATACCAACGACGAGCTGCAGGACACCCCTACCAGCACGCCTGCAAAGAGGGCCAGGACCAACGTCCCAGGAGCCTCCACCTCAGGTGCAAGGATCAAGACACGGCAGCAGCAGGAATCAAGTGGCAGCACACTGGAGGGGACTGCAACAGGCACCCCAGCAGCCAGCAAGTCCACAACCCCAGCACCACAGGTCCCCCCAAAGAACGTATCTGATGGCACTGCCTCTGGTGGTAGCAGCACCATAGGTGACACAGCTGTCATGCCAGCATGCTCCGACACGGAAAACAGTGCTGGCGACGTAGGTACCATCCATGACCTTTCCCAATCCCCCTGCATGTTCCATCCCCTACACCATGACGAAACCACGCAGGGGCACCCTGAAGACGACGACTGGCCAACCCCCACAAGTCCTGTGCCAAGGCAACATGTGTTGAGCAGCCCCCCTGTCACACCACCGCAAATGTCCATGGCCCAGCAGAGGCAACAGTCCCTCGACCTGCTGATCGAGCAACAGCAGGAAGCGTCCACGCTACTCAAGGACCATGCAAATGAATGCGGGGGTTCCAGGGCAGCCATGGAAACATCCACCGAGACACTCAGGGCACAAATAGAGAAAAGTAGTGAGAGCCTCAGGGGAGAAATGGAGAGAAGCACCGAGAGCCTGAGAGCACAAATGGAGAAAAGCACCGAGAGCCTGAGGGGGGAACTGCATGCGACGTCCAAAGACGTTTGTGCTGAACTTGCTGCTGTGCGCCGTGTGCTCTCGGAGCTCTCACAAACCCTCAGAGACATGCATGGACGCGAGCAGGCAGAGACATCATCCGTGGCAAGTTCCGTCCAGGGCAGCCCCCAACGCAGATCTGGCAGGAACCTGCGCTCCACGGGCAGGGGTGCCCCTGATACCCGTAGAGGGGGCTTGCAATAGCGTCTACCCACGGACAGCATGCATATTTGGACACTGGTGTTGGGGGGGGAGGTAGTAGGGTGGAGGGGGTGTGTTGGGCTTCACTGGGTGGCGGGTCCATAGGGTGTATGAATCAAATCACATTAACAATACAGCACCTCATTATCATCCAATGACATGTGTGGACATTGATATTTGCGTACGAGGCCTTCATAGGCGTACAGTCCACAATGTGCCTGTACTACACACACACAGTGCCACAGGTCCCCTTTCCGTGTAATAGGCACCATGCGTGGTTGCTAGAAGCATGCATCTATGATGCTCTGTCGGATTGCACGTGCATCCTGTGCCTCATGGACTCCTTGAGGTGCCTCCACATCCCCACCCTCATCATCATCATCATCTTCAGGTGCATGCAGTACAGCGTCAGGGGGCATGGGCACATTCCTACGTATGCACATGTTGTGCAGCATGACACATGCCATGACCATCTTAGAAACCTTCTCATGGCTGTACATGAGTGCCCCGCCAGACCTGCTGAGGCTGCGGAAACGAGCCTTCAGTAGGCCGAATGCCTGTTCAATGACCACACGGGTACGTGAGTGGGCATGGTTGTAGTCCTCCTCATGCTCGTTCTGTGGGTTCCGGATTGGTGTAAGGAGCCATCTCTTCAGTGGATACCCGGCATCACCTGTATGAGACGAATAAAGGGTGTCAGTGGAATGATAGTGCTAAGTAGCCCCCCCCCCCCCAGCAAGGTCATTGACGCATCAAATGGGCCACGATGTCATGCATGGAATGAGACTCACCGAGTAGCCAGGATCTGTGCCCTGCGTGTCGCTCCATGTAGCGTGGTATTCTTGTGTTCCTCAGGACCATAGAATCATGGGTAGATCCTGGAAATCTGGCACAACAATGCGTAAATATCTTGTTGGAGTCACACACCATTTGTACATTGATTGAATGAAATTGTTTCCGGTTGCGGTACTGGACCTCCATGGCATGTGGGACAACCAATTCAACATGGGTGCAGTCGATGGCACCAATGCAACCCGGGATGCCGCCAAGTGCATGGAATCCCACTTTAGCGTTGGTAATCTCCTGGTACGTGCGTGGTAGTGTGATGTGGTCGTCGGCGTGCTTCAGGAGGGCATCGTGCACTTGGAAGAGTGTCCGTGAGAACAGTGGCTGTGAAATGCCATGCAACTGTCCCACTGTGTGCTGGTAGGTGCCTGTGGCCAGGAAGTGGAGTGCAGACACCACCTTCAGTAGGGGTGGGATGGCGGTTGGGCTATCTATCATGCTCACGAGGTCAGCATGTGTCATGTCCACAATGGCGATTATGGTGTCCCGGTCCAAACGGTAGAGGGTGTGGATCTGCTCAGCAGTGAGGTTGAACGGATCGGCTCGGAGGCGTGGGATTGCGGGCCGCCTGCGTGGTGGTAGTGGCAGTGCTTGTGGGCCTTGCTGACCCTGCCTTGCCCTCCTCCTCCTCCTTCTCCTCCGTCTCCCCTGTGCGCCCGGTTGTTGTACCTGTTGTTGTTCGTCGTCTTCTTGTAGTTGTAGCACTTGCAGTGCTATCTGGTACCCCAGGCCCAACATCGCTAGTCCTGCCGGTAGCATTTTGGAGTGGGAGTGGTTGTGGGAGGGGTTTGGGTCTGCAATATATGTGCTGTCGGCCTGTATGGCCTCCACCTGTGCTGATTGAATGAATCTGTGGCAGATGCAATCCCTTCTGGCCGAGCACGTCCCGCACGTAAGGCTGCATTTGGCCGCATGGCATCTTGGGATTGGAATCATGTATCTAATCCCGATGGCAGTGTGATGTACTTTGACTGATCTTCATGCTATGCTCCCATTGTTACACATGCTATGATTGCAGCCGCTTACATACCTGTGAAGAGTCAGTGGTATGTAGGGCTCGATCGATGGCCGACCCTCATGCAGCACAGTAACGTACTTCACCGACGGGCGTGGCGTCCCATTTGTGATTGCAGCCAGTTAGCATCATGACACACAGCCGCACTACATTGATGTAATTGTGAATGCAAGCGTTCACAGAAGCCTTTTCGACGTAATGTTGCAAGTGAGGAATTCGAAGGCCAGCATTTTGGGTTTTGAAGTAGCGGCGAGGATACGCCCACAGGTCTGGCTGGAAATGTAACGTTCTATTGTAGAATGTCCTTGGGACATGGCCCATAACGAGCAGGCAATGAATGATATGAATTGAATGGGATGCGCAATAGCGTAGTGGACGATAAGGCAGGACGTTCCCAAATCCATCTTGCTTCACAACACTACAGATCCGGCCAGGGGCACAGTGGTTTTTGCGGACTGCATTACGCACAGACGCGATGGAAGTTTCACATATTATGTGAGTGAATATTCATGCGTTTTCATTGCGGGATGAGGGAATGATGTGTGGATGCATGGACTGATGATTCCGTTTAGGGTCTGCCATGTACATGGGTTTTTTGATTCACTCCCCTTCCCCTGCGTTATGTGATGCAAGGCTGCCATAGTGGGACATACGTCTATCTGCCCTTGTCGGATCCTCCCTGTCTCGACGCGCCTTCATACACTTGTGTCTAGGCACGTTACTAATCCCATGTCATGGGTTCTATCTTGACGGACGCATGCACAGTAACCGACGTTGCCAATGGTGTATTTAGCTCGATTGGTTTCGTTATGATTCGATACTGATTTAGGGGTGTGTATATTCCTTTGGAGTGGGCTAGCATGCATGTGGGTGTGGATTTGGTGTGTTGAATGAAGATTGTAATGCATCATGAGTCCCGTAATGCAATCGGTTGATTTGTGTTTCTTTTGGGTGACAGGTATCTCCTGCCCTATTGCAGATGCCATCTCTACGCCACTCCTCCAGATGGTTTTTACTCTCGACTCCTGCAGCTTCGGGTGAATCAGTGGAGCACCATTTCGATCATATGGGACGATCGCCAATGGGCCACATGCCCTTACGCTGTACTGGTGGCTAGGTGCAACATTTCGGCCTTTCAGCTCGACTAGTGCCTGCCTCATGGGACGGACCTGCGGTTCTTGCCGCTTCCATGTTGCCTTTTGGAACGTTGATGTAGGCCCTGTGTGCCATGATGGTACAGGGCGTCACACAAGTGGAAGCCGGTCAATTATTGCAGATGCAGCCCTCGGTGATGATGGTTGTTTTGGTGGTATTTTGCAAATTGCTGTGGGGCCTTTGTCATTTGGATGTGCATTTAAATTGTATTCCGATATTTGTCGTGTTGCGTTGTTCTTTGCAGGTGATGTGGCGATTTTCGCTTTGTGGCGGTATGTATTGCGTGATGATCTGCATTGTGTTCCGCCTTCTGAGTTGAGTTGTGTGGTACAGTACTGGCCGCGTTTGCCTACGTAGCACAGTATGGTCACGGATAGAGGCTGCCATTGTGACTGTTTACATGATGTGCTGTTCAGGGGCGGGGGATTGGCTTTTGGCCGACTGGTGCCTGTCAGCCAGGTCGATTGGTGGAATGATGGGTTGTTCAGAATGTGGCTGGTCACAGGTGACTGTGTTTGCGTGCGTTTGTTGGAGGGGGACTGGGGTCATGTCCATTGGAATAGCTTCTGTATTGATGCCATCTGTGCCCTGCAGCTCCCATCGGCCCCTCTTGGGATGAGCCTGGCTGCTCAGTCACTCTGCCGACTTGTGTGGTACATGCTTCTGCTGATGGTTGGTTTGTTTACTGGCATGAGTACAGGGCTGGTGCAATCCCCCTCAGGATGCTGTTTTGGATGTTGCCTTGCGCTGGTGGCAAGCGATGGGGGACTACTGTTGTTTTGTGTCATGTGTTCTTGATTTTCATTTTGATGTATTGTACCTTCACATGCCTGTGCTGCGTCAGTACGGCTATGGTGACATGCCGTACATGGATGCCCACTCACGGGGCGCTTTGAGCCCCTGCATGGTTTTCTACGTTGGCATGCATGGGTGAATTGTGGATTTCACTGGTTGCATAGTGTGAGTACATTGCGCCTGCCAGGAGTTGTGCGATGAGGCCAGGGAGTGGAGTACAGGCACTCAGTGGGCCATTTACGGTTGGTTCGCGTTGCCGTATTTCTCGCCATGGCGGAATGGTACTTTACGACGTGCTTGATGGCGTTCAGTACATGTCCGCTAGGGTCAGAATTCGCGTACCGTTGCGCCATGGCGGTGATTCCGGTTTTGCAAGGCGCGCGTGCGCGTACTTGGTGCAGTTAGCGTTGCCGTTCACTGCGGTGTCGCTAATGGCATCGTACTTTACGGTGACGGGTCATGATCGCAACGAGCGGTGTTCGATGGCGGTATTGCATTTCCGCCATCATTTTTCCATTTCCGCCAGGGTCGTAATGAGGCCCTTTAGTGTTGATGAGCTTGATATTGCTTGAACAGAGCAGCAGTGTCCTCGAGATGCATTCCATCCATGACATGATGAAACAAAGCAGGATTTGATCATGTTCCTCAATATCTGTGTCAATAATCTCGAACTGGATGGCTTGGTTGGCTCAATCACTAGTTGAAAATGCAAAATTGTGCCAGATGGATCAATCAGGAATCCATTGCAAGGATATGCACTGTTTTGAAGGTGAGTTGATGGTGACTTGACAGCCTGATGCTAGTTTGAGTATTGTTTTTAGTCTTCTGGTTAACAGCATACGCCATCAGTTGCTGGCATTTGGATGCTGGGTATTCTTCTCTCAAGAACCTCTGCAGTTGTAGCTTATCTCTGCTCTGCTCTACTCCCTCCGGCAAAAGTAGTCTGTGGCACCTATAGAGAGATGTTCTCTCTATTTGCATCTGGATGTCACTACAGGTCCTCAACAAAAGGAAAAATCCTTGTTTCTCCGAACAAGCATCTCTTTTAGTCCTCAGGGCCTTTAAAGGAAGGGCATGTCTCTCTTCATGATTGTCCTGTCTTCACTCTTATGGAAGCATATTGTAGTTCCTTAAAACTAAAAAAATAACAAACAATGTGAGTCATTCCCGCCCTGTTTACATACAATTCTTTGGCAAGGATTGGTAGTTTCCATTCCCCTATATAGTATCCGTTCAAATAACCCCTTCCTGGCCTTGCTTTTGGATATCTGGGTCGCCAAGGGGGCTGGATGCGGCCATTAGCCAAGTGATGCTAGGCCTGAGAAGGATCCCCTGTTAACCCCCAAAATGCCACCTGTGAACACTATCAATACTACTGCCCATTTGAGGGACGCAGGAGGGACAGATCCTATGGAGCCAGCCATGCCTGATTGCTTGGGCCCCCTTGCATGGCTATAGAAATCATATAGAAACCCACATGAGGAAGTAGCAGGGTCTGAACCAGGAGATATAATGTGGGCTGTCCATCAGTCGCCTCCCAAGGGCTCCAAACTCACACAGTTAAGATGGTTAGCCTATGGGAGTCTACCCCAATGGCAGGGGGGCACAGTATGATAGGCAGAGAGAACATCCCATGAGCCAACCCACATTCCAAAAGCTGGGGCCCATCGGGCAATCCCCTATGAACTAAAACATTCATGAGTTCCTCTACAACACAGAAAGGCTGAAACGTGGGTGGTTCACAAATCAAGGGTTCCAAACCTTACCACAATATATTTCTCTGGGAATATGATGCCTTATAGTTATGAGCACTACATTGTCAGGTGGGAGTGTAAAGCCATATGCTATAAGAGAATATTTACACATGTCAAAGGAGTTTTGACATGGAGTCTCATTATACCTAATGAAAATGTTGTGTCTGCCATCTGCATTAAGGATAAACATTCATTGTCTAATTTGTGCTGATTATGTCAGTGGTACTGCACTGTCTACTATATACTCAACCTCCTAATGCCAGTGGGATTCTAAAGAAAGTTATGTGCAACCTGAAATCCTGTTTTCCATGTGCTCATGTTCCTGCTTCATGTATCCTTATGTCTGTCTGATATATGTGTCCTTATGTCTGAAAAGTAGTCATCTCGCTTGGTATTAGTATGTGCACAGTGAAACATGTGCTTGTGTGAAATGAGAGTGTTTCAGCTACACTTTCTATAGGCCAGAAAACCAACCCAGATAGAAAGAGCCAACACCACTTTCTATGCACAGTTTCCATATGAAATGGGAATGTTTGGTGCAGGTATTCTTTATGCCGAATACATTCAAGTAGAGCACCAAATATTTTAATAAACCCAGCAGGTTTCACATTGCAACTGGACATGCATCAATTCTGTGCTTTACAGTAAATGAAAATATATATTTTCTAACGTGAAATATGAGGTGAAAATCCAGAATTTAGACCTTAAAGTCACCTCAGGGACAACCATAACTGCATAAACATCTGTATGTGTTGGAAAGAGAGAAAAAGGACATCTACAACATGCTAAGGCTTGACGTTCATGACAAACAAGTACACTGCCGCAGCCAAGCACCATTCAGCGGAACAGAACGATTTTTTGCAGGGAGTCCTCTTTACTCCTTATTTTGATTGGCACTACTTTCCAACATTTAAAACATTGAGCTGGTTGGCAGATTGGTGTTGAGCACACCTCTTGAAGTCACCTCTGCGTTTTTGCTTGCTATGATGATCTGTACACCGCAGCATTCATGGAGTATTTAAGTGAAATTCATTTTTGATGGGCAGTAACACTTTCTGGCCTTAACGAAGACAGAAAAGCAAGTTAAAGGAAGAGTTAGCGAGCCCATACAATCATTTCAGTCTCGGAAGGCTGCTTCGCTAATACACATGTCTCCAGAACAAACGCACCTTTGAATGGTATCCAAGTATTGTATGTTGTTCAAATTGGAAGCATTTACCTCTATCATAAACGGTAACTAATGGTGCGAACTGCTGCCTCTGTGCCCCTTAACAAGTTGACAGTACAGCAATATTGTGAAGATATCACATGCCCGGTGAAGGATTGCTAGCGTCATGTCATTAGAGGGAAAATGGCACTCATCAGAGGGCCAGAGGCCCTCTGGCCCAATTACCCTTTTCCAAATGATATTTCCCTTTGACCACGCTTGGCCACCAATGCCGTCTGTAGACTCACAAGAGATGAGGCCCCGCTCCCGGCTGTATGGGCCTCTGGTGGGTCTTACATGCTATCCATCATTTAATTGAAGCTTTATTGACCTGTTTGTTGCAGCAGTGCAATATGAGAAGATTGGTCACTTGTCCTGGAATTCAGCGGAGGGTATTCTTGGCTTTATCCCTCTACAAACCAGTCTGCGTTTTGCAGGCGAAAAGTTAGGCTTTTGAAACTTGCACATTGAAACCAAAAACTTGCACAGTGGCATTTTAAGTGCGAAAACATGGCCATGAACGTGGTTACTAACCAGCGTGGATTGGATTAATAGCATTAGAAAAGTAGCTGTTTACTCCTTATTTTAACACAAACTGTGTGTGGTTTACAGAGTTTAGTGTGCACCTCTTTGTCAGTTTAAAGGTAATAGTAGTGGTAGTAGTGACACTAGTGGTAATAGTAGTAAAAACAGTAGTCACAGTTGTAGTATTAGTTAGTAATACGAGTGGTATACCACTAGTACTAGTGACAGTAGTAGTACATCTTTATTTTCTAATTTGATTCCAATAAAGTGAATGCAGATAAAGCATGTTAATAAAACATTTCCACAACTAAACCTTACGTCTTCCTTATTAATAGCCTACATCTTGACTGTATCAAAGTAGTCAAATGGTTAACCACGTTTTCCTCCTTGATCAAAAGGTCACTTGACAAGTAGTAGTATGCAAAGTGTAGGGTAAGACCCAAACATCAGTATCATAAAATATTCCAATGAGTCCATAAAAGTGCACAGGAGCAAGAAAATAAATAATGTATTACAGGCAACCGTGGTTGGGAACAATCAAAAAGTAATTCAACGAACATTACAAGCAGGTGGTGTTAAAGAGTAGAGAGTGAAGTGACGTTGCAACACATTGTTTCAGATTTCCTTGGAAATAATGTTCACTGATTGTTCAGTAAAGATTAATCTATAGGGAAACATATACAATGCATAGCCCACCTGGCCTACGCTAACCCTCATGACCGTTCTTCTACTACCTCATAATAATGCATAGCCCACCTGGCCTAGGCTAACCCTCATGACCGTTCTTCTACTACCTCATAATAATGCATAGCCCACCTGGCCTAGGCTAACCCTCATGACCGTTCTTCTACTACCTCATAATAATGCATAGCCCACCTGGCCTAGGCTAACCCTCATGACCGTTCTTCTACTACCTCATAATAATGCATAGCCCACCTGGCCTAGGCTAACCCTCATGACCGTTCTTCTACTACCTCATAATAATGATTTTGTGGTGGTACTCTTTTAGTTTATCAGAGTGGTGATTGGACAGTCAACACACTAACGTGTTTCATATATCCTTTGACATTTGATTGGTAGAGCTCCTTTGTCCATCCTGGGTTGGGCTGCTTTGGTCACTGTTGACCAATAGTATTGTGAGGTGTCACCATTGTGGCATCAATAGTATTCTTTGCATCCTGTTCCCATGAGAGCTGAACGTGGGCACCCTCTTACCTATCTCACCCTTCAAACTGCTCAACTGACAGTAATATTGCAACTTCATATTAGAAATATATTACGTCTCTCCTTCCTTTCCCTTGGTTTGTGTGTATGACCTCATGTGGTGTGCTCCTCAGTCTCTTGCTCTGAGACCAAGTTACCATCTAAATAAGGTGGCTTCTGAATGTGTATAAATATATGATTTCATTGTTTTAGACATGTCTTTAATTCATGGATGTGTCATAAATCGATGTATAACTTTTAATACATACTCTGTTATGAGGTAAGCCTCTAGTTTCTGTTATTCCTGCATACCGAGCTCTTACAGAACTGAGAGCTCACATTATTGAGTGTATGTGTCTCCACTCCTAGGTGGACGTTTTTCCTACAGGGGGCAATGTGCATCTTGTGTCTGAATGACTCTGTCCTCTGCATGTCTCGGCACATTGGCTTGCTCCCACCAAAGTTCTGACCTTGTGTTTGTTAATTTCTGATAACATGAGCAGGAACTTTTTTTAATTGTATGTTTTACTTGTTGGATGTGTGGGATCTTGCTGAACCATTTTTATTTGTAACCAATCCCTGCGTGGCATTCTACATCTTCCCCTCATGGGTTCTACTTCTAGTAGCAGCTTCTAATTAAGTCATGTTTCCTTGTCTTGTGCCTGTGAAAGAATTACCCCTCATACGTCTTAACCAATCGTAGCACAACTTTACATCATGTTCAAGGCTGCTAGCCTTGTCAGTGTGTTTCTCATGTGTGAGCTGGTACTGTTACATGTTACTGTGTTGAATAATCCATGAAGGTTTTGAGGCCTACCAAAATCTAACTGGCCTACAAACTACCTTTATTTATTTTGAGGCCTACTCTATGTTTTATATGCCTATGAGGGGTTAATATACATAGGGCCTCATTACGACCATGCTGGTCCGGAAAGAACAGTGGTGGTAAATCCGCCACCACCGTTCTTTCCGGACCGGCTGATTAAGAGTCCTGCCGGCGGGAGGTGTCACTCCCGGCAGGTCTGACCTGGAGGGTTTAACACCACCCGCCTGCAGGCGGACATGGAAACACCAGCTCTGTCATTTGCCGATTTCCGCCTCTGGAATTACCGGGTGACCGGGGTTGTAATGCCCCGGTGATTCCGGGAATCATGAAGGGGGAATGGTAATACGAGTCCAGCGGTAACCTGCCAGAATTTCCAGTACGGTTACCGCCGGACTCGTAATTGGGCCCATAGTATGTGTTACATTTCCTACCCTTTAGTGTTTCTTTTACACCCTCGTATAACTAAATGAAGCAATTCTAGTTTCTTTTGGTCTTGCTAATGAATGTTTGTGTGTTTGTGTGTATCTGGTTATGGCTAACATCTGCCTATAGGTGATTTTGTTGCTGACATCACTTACATGACTTAAAGCCTACTTATAAATGCGTATATTTGTGTGTATGTCTTGCTGCCTGCTGTCTAACGTATGTCAAAGCGAAATGTCGAAAATGCTACTATGTCATGCATGTTGTCTGGATCTATTACTGAATGAGTGCTCACTCTATTGCCTAAAGTGCCCCCTGTCACTTGTGGCCTGCATGTTTCACGTATTTCTTTGTGTTTAATTGACTCTTGACGTGTGCTTGCTCTCTAATTGTGTCTGCCATTTATCTACACAGCTGACCTCTAAGTGCATATGTAATTGTCTTTCCGTGTACTGTTTATCTCATATCAAAAGGAGATGGCGGAAGTGTCCATGTATTGTGCATACTGTCTGGGCCTCTGAGCTTTGGTGTAGAGTCAGACTTGTGTTTTGTGGGTTTTCATTGTTTACATTTTCTCTTGCTGGTGTGACATTGGTTGTTTATCCCAACAAATGTCAATATTTAATATGTCTAAAGTGTGGTAACACTCCTTGTTTAAACCTCTGACATACTTGGGTTTTCAAAGAAAAGAAAATGCATTTCCCACCTGTAAATGAAACATTTTATACAATAAAAAATGTCAATTTCTTTATTTAGAGAAGAGAGTCGGATCTCCATGGTAAATTCACTGTAACTTGCGATCTTAAGAAACGCAATAAAATACCTTGGGGCAACCCCTTCCAATGTGGAATATTGAGATATCATCTCTGACTATTTGGGTATGGTCAAATGGCCTTTTTAAAAGCTAGGTTATTTGTTAGGAAATGATAAACCCTTTTTGCATAGGTCTCCTTATTTAGTGGGTCAATGTGAGATCATGATAAATATACCACCCGGCCATAAAACAGAAGAGGGGAGACAAAGGGACTGCTTCACAGAGCGTTTTCCTATGGGATTGCACCATTATAAAACACATCAGTGAATTAGCCCATAAATTCTGTTGCCCTATTCAAAATATAATCTACCTGCCTAGTTTAGGCTTATTGGCACTTTTTGCTTCATCATCAATGCTGGGTACAGAAATGGCGAATGTCACCAGCAGGATAAACAGCACGAATCTTAATGCAGGACAAAATTGCTTGAAATCCCTAAAGAGATACACAATGTCCAGAAAAGTTCAAAACGTGTTAATTCTGCTTTTGATTTATTTACACATCAGCATTGACTATCTCAAGAAATGTATTATTTCAGTATAGTTGCAAATATGGGACGATTTCCTTTATCCCGAAGTATGTAATTAAATCTCTAACTTTCCTGCTGTGGATTTCACACAGAATAGCAGAGACATTGGCGGGGCTTTTGTCGCTGTGCACATTATTTTAGTGCGGTACGTCGTTCTATGGCATGCATTGTGATTAGTCTCTTGAAGATGGCTGGTAAACATTCTGCAGAAGTGCACCACTGTGGTAATTCTAATTCTGACCATATCATTTAACCAGTTGATTGATGTTTGTATTTGTGGATAGCTTCTTTTTCGTTATTGAGCAAATGATCACCCTCATGAGCACTATTTGATTCTTTCTCTGGATTGAAGACTAGTTGGTGGGGGGGGGCACATGGGCTATACAGCTCTTTAAGGGTACACAGAGTAGATTTGCCTGGGATAAACCGTTGATTGGATGAATGAAGAAGCTTTCTTGCTTCTGAATCAATGTGAATTCAGGGCATCCACATACTACAGTGCCATGGCTGCTGACGGGCATGGATTTTCAGGAAACATATCTAGCATTGCCTGTTGGCATATGAAAGGATTGCCCCGTTCAACTGTGACACCAGAGTTGCTGGACTGGTAACATGTCTGTTACTTTTTGAAAAATAAATCCCTAAATATGGGAATGAAGCAATCTAACAAAATGTATCTCTTCCAAATATATTAGCCTCTCCTTAGTACACCTTGGCGCCACATGCTGTTGCCTCATGTGCATCACCTATCTGCCAAAACAAGTTTGAAAGGTAACATAACTAGAAGGAAAGAGGCTAGGAGGATATCTCAGGGGCCTCACACTTGCCTTGGAAGCAAGACAATGCAAAGTAACACAGGTTTGAATCCCAGGCCCGCACTTAGAAACGGGTCTCCATATTGAGCACGTTATAAAATATGAATTAGTTAGGACTGAACAATTGGCATCCTATGCAACCACCTGCTGTTATTTAGCCAAGTATGAGTACTTTCAATTATAATTGTTCTTTTAAAACACGCGTATTTCCAGCAAGTGGTTTCTAAGCGCAGTATCAGGATTTGGGCCTGTGTTGTTTTGTTTCCAAGACAAGCACGTTGCCCCTGAGATAGCCTTTAAATAGCAACCATGCCCACACAGTGATATTTGAATTTTGAGTTAACATGCCTTTAGCCACATACTAATCCAGTTGTTTTAATAACACTTTGGATTGATTAGCTGTAGTAGCTGAAGCCGCGTGTTCTCTAAAGCCCTCCTCAGATTTAGCCTATATATATATTCAATGAAAAAACTTTGTTAAAGGGACGTTATGGTTAAGTTGCGCTACTAAAAACCTATGAAATTCAGTGAAAAAACTTTGTTAAAGGGACGTTATGGTTAAGTTGCGCTACTAAAAACCTATGAAATTCAGTGAAAAAACTTTGTCAAAGGGACGTTATGGTTCCAAGTAAAACCGAAAAACCCTTGAAATTCGCCAGTTATGGTAAGCTAAGCAACCATAACTCGCGCCACCACCGTGCACTGCTAAGACTAACACCCAGGACATCAAAGATGACATCACAAATGTAATTGATGACATCACTGATGACATCACATGTGTATGTAATTTTCATGAAATATGTCTACAAGGGATTCTTATTATAATGTTGCGAAACAAGTGTCAAAGATCATTGGAATAAATATCATACCCTAATTAGTGCATTGAACGATGCATTGATATAAATAGCATTCTATTATGGGGTTCTATCTAGTATACTAAGCTACACATACAGAAACATAGCATTATGTGCAGTGTACAAGATGAAGGTATAATATTCATAATGTTAATATGTTGAATAATGAAATGATAATTGTTTTCTTAATATATTTTTGTGTACTGTGAAATATGTAATAAGTAGCTAATAAAACACATGTATTACATAATTGCATTACTATAGACAAAACACAAAGACACAAGAACACATACCAATATGGGTATATACAGGGAAAGTGAAGTTAGCAAAAGAGCACAAGTAGTAGCAGAAACAATTCATAATTTAACTGATTATTTTCATGCAAATAAATAATTGCTCTGTTTCAAAGCTGCTATTTACCCTAGGTATATGTATCACTTGATGTGATTGGACCCTAAGGAAAGTAGTGTGAGTACAATGTATACAAATACGACCATATACAGGGAAAGTACAGCCATAAAAAAAAACAACAGAACTGTCAGAAAGTGCTCCTAAGTCTATTGATTATCTTTATGCACAAAAAGGATTGCTGTCTTTCAAGCTTGTGTCTTCCCGTATGTATATGTTTCATATGATGTGACTGGACTCTAAGGGAATTACTGTAAGAACCTACTTGAAGGATACGTCTACAAATAAAATAAAATGTTTAGTTTCTGACTGTTACTGAAGAAAACCATGTGGCCTAGATATGTCAGCAAAAGAAAAAAGAGTGAGCCAGACATGTGATGTCATCAGTGATGTCATCAATGACATTTGTGATGTCATCTTTGATATCCTGGGTGTTAGTCTTAGCAGTGCACGGTGGTGGCGCGAGTTATGGTTGCTTAGCTTACCATAACTGGCGAATTTCAAGGGTTTTTCGGTTTTACTTGGAACCATAACGTCCCTTTGACAACGTTTTTTCACTGAATTTCATAGATTTTTAGTAGCGCAACTTAACCATAACGTCCCTTTAACAAAGTTTGAATTTCATAGGTTTTTTGTAGCGCAACTTAACCATGACGTCCCTTTAACAAAGTTTTTTCATTGAATTTCATAGGTTTTTATTAGTGCAACTTAACCATAACGTCCCTGTAACATTTTTTTTTTACTACATTTTAAAGGTTTTTATTAGTGCAACGTCACCATAACATCCTTTTCAATAGATGAAGACCACTAACCTCTTATGTCCTCAAAGTGGGAACGCCGGGTGGTAAAAAAAACAAAAAGATGGCCACCATGGAAAGGGAAGGCGGGGTGTATAAAGAACACAACAAGGCATGGGCGGGGGGTGGGGGAACACAAGGGAGACACAGGGCATGAGCGGGGGGGTGGGGGGTAACACGAGGGAAACACAGGGCATGAGCGGGGGGTGGGGGGGACAAGAGGAAGACACGGGGCATGAGTGGGGGGGTGGGGGGCAACAGGAGAGAGACACGGGGCATGAGCGCGGAGTGGGGGGTACAGGAGACAGACACGGGGCATGGGTGGGGGCAACAGGAGACAGACACGGGGCATGAGCGGGGGGTGGGGGGAACAGGAGACAGACACGGGGCATGAGCGGGTGGTGGGGGGAACAGAAGACAGACACGGGGCATGAGCGGGGGGCGGGGGGCAACAGGAGAGAGACACGGGGCATGAGCGGGGGGTGGGGAGGTACAGGAGAAAGACACGGGGCATGAGAGGGGGTGTGGGCAACAGGAGAGAGACACGGGGCATGTGCGGAGGGTTGGGGGGTACAGGAGACAGACACGGGGCATGAGCGGGGGTAGGAGGCAACAAGAGAGAGACACGGGGCATGAGCGAGTGGGGGGAACAGGAGACAGACATGGGGCATGAGCGGGGGGGCAACAGGAGAGAGACACGGGGCATGAGTGGTGGGTGGGGGGAACAACAGAGACAGACACGGGGCATGAGCGGGGGGTGGGGGGCAACAGGAGACAGACACGGGGCATGAGCGGGGGTGGGGGGCAACAGGAGACAGACACAGGCATGAGCGGGCGGTGGGGGGCAACAGGAGACAGACACGGGGCATGAGCGGGGGTGGGGGGCAACAGGAGAGACACGGGGCATGAGCGGAGGGTGGGGGGAACAGGAGACGGACACGGGGCATGAGCGAGGGGTGGGGGAACAGGAGACAGACACGGTGCATGAGCGGGGGGTGGGGGGAACAACAGACATGGGGCATGAGCGGGGGGTGGGGAGAACAGACACGGGGCATGAGCGGGGGGGCGGGGGCAACAGGAGACAGACACGGGGCTGTTGGGGAGAATTCTCTGTTTAGGCTGAATTTCCTAACCTAGTGAGTCCCCCAGCAGCTTTGCTGGATTTCGGGAGTTTGTTTTTTTTCATCCTGCCAAGAGTGAGACTCTTTTCCTCCCACTCTTGGACATGTATGTGTGTAATTCCTTTGAATGTCAATGTGTTCTATGGGCTATGGGGTCTTTTACTCCATAGGGTCTCATATGTTTTTCTATGTGTGTTACCCTGCACCCTACGTGTGGTATTTTCTGCCAGAACTCGGTTTGTAAAATGGCGTCTGTGTTCGTCTCTGTGACTCCTAAACCAAAGGTTGAGCCCTTTGTTCCACTTTTGGCAGGCTCTGTACAGAGACCCTCCAAAGTGGTGCCATTCTGTCTGGGTTATCACAGGGGTGTGGGAGGGGGTTTAGGCACCCTGGACCGAGTTGCCTTGCCAACTCCGGTCGCACTCTGGAGTGATTGGCCCAAGTGGTGAGCCTTCCCGCTCACCACTTAGCATGTGTTGATTGACAGCTAGGCTGAATGAATGGGGGTTTTCTGCATAAAAGCAGGGCTTTTGGGACTGGATCTTCAGAAGTCGCCACAGGACCTAAGAAACCGACGAGGGTAACGCTGAGCCGACCTGCAACGACGACACCTCCGGTGGAGCCCTGCTGAGCCGACTCACCACTTCCCGACGACAGAGGAGATCTCCCTGCCGGAGAGTCTCTTCCCCTGACTGGTGGGAACAACCAGTCCCCTTTGCTTTTTATTCACCTCAGGACGCAGTGGCCGAATTGCCTGTGCAGCGCACCTCGGCAACCGGATAGCCACTACCCCTTTACCACAACCAAAAGGTGGTGCCTTGTGACGGAGCACTACGCAGCTGGTCTCTTCCCTGGTGGTGCACCGGACTTCACTTTCTTCAACGACGAGAACCTCTCTACTCTTGGCAAAGACCCAACGTGCATCCACCACCAGGAACAACTGCCCCCGCCGGAGCTGCCCTCCACAACAAGGTACCGTGTCCGCCTGGCTTCCCTTTCGATCGGTTCGAGTGAGGTGTCTTAATCCTCTCCGTTCTGTTGGGTCGCCTCCAAGCTTTTCTCATTTATTGTTCTGAACTGGTTCAATCTGCCGATAACAATTTGCTACAAAGACTTAAATGCATCTCCACTAGAGACTTTTTCAGGACATAGCGCCTTGCCTCTCTCCGAGTGGGCCTGGCCTCTGAACTTTATGATCTATTGCGATTCTTGCCTTCTTGCCGTGCATTTTACCCGCGAAGTATCTAACTGCGTTGATTTCGTAACCTGCCTATCTTTTTCTCTCCCGTTCTAAATAATATTCGAGTGTCATCTAGGTTGAGGTATACACCTCTGTCTGAGAATAAATGGTACCAGTAGAACCTAGAGTTGTCGAGATATTGCTAGGGGGATTGATCGTTTTCTGCTTCGTAGAGTAATTGTGTTTGATTTGTTTGCCGTGAAAGTGCCATAGTGTTTTTCATAGATGTTTTGTTATAAATAAATACCTTAATATCTTTACACTAAGCCTCGTTGCGTGTTTGCTTGTCTTGCTGTGAAGAATTGCCCTATTTTGTATACTCCACATACTGCTCAACTCTTCTTGAGGGAAGTCTGACTGCTCAGCCACAGCTACCGAGTGAATCTTTGTGGTACAGATTGCTACCAAGTGGTTTCACCGCCAAACACCTGTAGTCCTAAATCTTTTGCAGTGGTCCCAGAGGGAACTGCACAGGTTTCCGCCTAACAGGGGCATGAACGGGGGGTGGGAGGAACAGGAGACAGACACGGGGCATGAGCAGGGGGTGGGGAGAACAGCAGACAGACACGGGGCATGAGCGGGGTGGGTAGGGGGCAACAAGAGAGAGACACGGGGCATGAGCGGGTGGGGGGAATAGGAGACAGACACGGGGCATGAGTGGGTGTGGGGAACAGGAGACAGACATGGGGCATGAGCGGGGGTGGGGGAACAGGACACAGACACGGGGCATGAGCAGGGGGTGGGGAGAAAAGGAGACAGACACAGGGCATGAGCAGGGGGTGGGGGGCAACAGGAGACAGACACGGCACATGAGGGGAACAGGAGACAGATACGGGGCATGAGCGGGGGGTGGGGAGAACAGGAGACAGACACGGGGCATGAGCGGGGGAACAGAAGACAGACACAGGGCATGAGCGGAGGGTGGGAGGGAAGGGGAGAGAGACACACGGGGCATGAGCATGGCTGGGGTGAGGGAGAGAGACGCACGGGGCATGAGCGGGCGGTGGGGGAGGGAGAGAGACACACGGGGCATGAGCGGGGGGTGGACGGGAGGGAGAGAGACACACGGGGCATGAGCGGAGGGTGGACGGGAGGGAGAGAGACACACGGGGCATGAGCGGGGGGTGGAGGGGAGGGAGAGAGACACACGGGGCATGAGCGAGGGTGGGGGGAGGGAGAGAGACACACGGGGCATGAGTGGGGGGTGGGCGGGAGGGGGAGAGACACACGGGGCATGAGCAGGGGGTGGGCCGGAGGGGAGAGACACATGGGGCATGAGCGGGGGGTGGACGGGAGGGAGAGAGACACACGGGGCATGAGCGGGGGGTGGAGGGGAGGGAGAGAGACACACGGGGCATGAGCGAGGGTGGGGGGAGGGAGAAAGACACACGGGGCATGAGTGGGGGGTGGGTGGGAGGGGGAGAGACACACGGGGCATGAGCAGGGGGGTGGGCCGGAGGGGAGAGACACATGGGGCATGAGTGGGGGCGGGGGGAGGGAGAGAGACACACGGGGCATGAGCGGGGGTGGGGGAAGGGAGAGAGACACACACGGGGCATGAGCGAGGGTGGGGGAGAGGGAGAGCGACACACGGGGCATGAGCGGGGGTGGGGGGAAGGGGAGAGAGACACGGGGCATGAGCAGGGGTGAGGGAAGGGGAAAGAGACACGGGGCATGAGCGGGGGTGGAGGGGAGGGAGAGAGACACACGGGGCATGAGCGGGGGTGGGGGGAGGCAGAGAGACACACGGGGCATGAGCCAGGGGTGGGGGAAGGGGAGAGAGACACGAGGCATGAGTGGCGGAGGAGGTCGAGAGACACATGGGGCATGAGCGGGGGTGGGGGGGAAGGGGAGAGAGACACACGGGGCATGAGCGGGGGGTAGGGGGAAGGGGAGAGAGACACGGGGCATGAGCGGGGTGGGGGAAGGGGAGAGAGACACGGGGCATGAGCGGGGGTGGAGGTGAGGGAGAGAGACACACGGGGCATGAGCGGGGGTGGGGGGGAGGCAGAGAGACACACAGGGCATGAGCCAGGGGTGGGGGGAAGGGGAGAGAGACACGAGGCATGGGTGGGGGGGAGGTCGAGAGACACACGGGGCATGAGCGGGGGTGGGGGGGAAGGGGAGAGAGACACATGGGGCATGAGCGGGGGGAGGGAGAGAGACACACAGGGCATGAGCGGGGGTGGGCAGGAGGGGGAGAGACACACGGGGCATGAGTAGGGGTGGGGGGAGAGAAACACACGGGGCATGAGCGGGTGTTGGGGGAAGGGATAGAGACACACGGGGCATGAGCGGGGGTGGGGGGGAGGGGGAGAGACACACGGGGCATGAGCGGGGTGTGGGGGGAAGGGGAGAGAGACTCGGGGCATGAGCGGGGGTGGGGGAGGGAGAGAGACACACGGGGCATGAGCGGGGGGGAGGCTCGAGAGACACACGGGGCATGAGCAGGGGGGTGGGCCGGAGGGGAGAGACACATGGGGCATGAGTGGGGGCGGGGGGAGGGAGAGAGACACACGGGGCATGAGCGGGGGTGGGGGAAGGGAGAGAGACACACACGGGGCATGAGCGAGGGTGGGGGAGAGGGAGAGCGACACACGGGGCATGAGCGGGGGTGGGGGGAAGGGGAGAGAGACACGGGGCATGAGCAGGGGTGAGGGAAGGGGAAAGAGACACGGGGCATGAGCGGGGGTGGAGGGGAGGGAGAGAGACACACGGGGCATGAGCGGGGGTGGGGGGAGGCAGAGAGACACACGGGGCATGAGCCAGGGGTGGGGGAAGGGGAGAGAGACACGAGGCATGAGTGGCGGAGGAGGTCGAGAGACACATGGGGCATGAGCGGGGGTGGGGGGGAAGGGGAGAGAGACACACGGGGCATGAGCGGGGGGTAGGGGGAAGGGGAGAGAGACACGGGGCATGAGCGGGGTGGGGGAAGGGGAGAGAGACACGGGGCATGAGCGGGGGTGGAGGTGAGGGAGAGAGACACACGGGGCATGAGCGGGGGTGGGGGGGAGGCAGAGAGACACACAGGGCATGAGCCAGGGGTGGGGGGAAGGGGAGAGAGACACGAGGCATGGGTGGGGGGGAGGTCGAGAGACACACGGGGCATGAGCGGGGGTGGGGGGGAAGGGGAGAGAGACACATGGGGCATGAGCGGGGGGAGGGAGAGAG
Organism: Ambystoma mexicanum; assembly: GCF_040938575.1. Lineage (NCBI taxonomy): Eukaryota > Metazoa > Chordata > Amphibia > Caudata > Ambystomatidae > Ambystoma > Ambystoma mexicanum. The sequence goes on along the minus strand of NC_090935.1, from coordinate 834,269,237 downwards.
ACACACAGGGCATGAGCGGGGGTGGGCAGGAGGGGGAGAGACACACGGGGCATGAGTAGGGGTGGGGGGAGAGAAACACACGGGGCATGAGCGGGTGTTGGGGGAAGGGATAGAGACACACGGGGCATGAGCGGGGGTGGGGGGGAGGGGGAGAGACACACGGGGCATGAGCGGGGTGTGGGGGGAAGGGGAGAGAGACTCGGGGCATGAGCGGGGGTGGGGGAGGGAGAGAGACACACGGGGCATGAGCGGGGGGGAGGCTCGAGAGACACACGGGGCATGAACGGGGGTGGGGGGAAAGCGGAGAGAGACACACGGGGCATGAGCGGGGGGTGGGGGGAGGGAGAGAGACACACGGGGCATGAGCGGGGGTGGGGGGGAGTTAGAGAGGCACACGGGGCATGAGCGGGGGGGTGGGGGGAGTGAGAGAGACACACAGGGCATGAGCGGGGGGTGGGGGGAGGGAGAGAGGCACACGGGGCATGAGCAGGGGTGGGAGGGAGGGAGAGAGACATACGGGGAATGAGCAGGGGTGGGGGAGGGAGAGAGACACACGGGGCATGAGCGGGGGGTGGGGGAAAGGGAGAGAGACACACTGGGCATGAGCGGGGGGTTGGGGGACGTAGAGAGACACACGGGACATGAGCGGGGGGTGGGGGAGAGGTCGAGAGACACACAGCGTTCATGTGCAGGTGGCAGATCCCGCTCCTCGGCCCTCTGCTGGCCACCGTGTGCAGATGGCGTGAGCGGGGAGCTGGAGGAACCGGGGAGACACAGAGCATGAGTGAGGGTGGGGGGGACAAGAAGGACACACGGGGCATGAGCGTGGGTGGGAGGAACAGGAGACAGACACAAGACTTACTGTGCAGGCCGCGAAGAACAAAGATGGCGGGCATCTCTGAAGCCAGACGCACTGCACGCTTTCACCGCATCCAATGAGAGAGCACGTCAGATGTCCGTGGACATCACGCAAGCTGCTTGCCCAATCACCGTCCTGTCGGCGGAGCGAACAGGGAAGTGTGTCCACGAAGCGAACACAGATATCACTAATTTTTTCACTTACATTTTTGTCATTTTTTTTAAAACTACTGGACGGATTTACACCAAATAAAGCAAAGCACGCTTTCGGGACCAAGCCGCCGCTCCTGCTGCAAATTTGGTGTAAATCCATCCAGCGGTTTGGGCTGTAGGCGTGAGCAAAGTTTTTTCCCATTATGTCTATGGAAAAAAAAAAGTTTTGGGACCCCCCCTATAACTTTGCCCCCCCGGATGAATCCTCACCAAACTTTGCAAAAAAAATCAGAGTGACCCAAATACTTTTTTTGCAAAGTTTGGTGAGGATACGTCCAGGGAGAGCGAAGTTATAAGCCGCCCAAAAAGTGCTCTTCCTATGGAAACACCAACTTAACCATAACTACATGGCCACTAGCGTGGCCATGTAATATATATATAGAGAGAGAGAGAGCAATGCACTCATTGGAGAGCATGCTGACAATAATCTCAAGGTTCGATAGTTACTGTATAATGACCTCTGTTGTAGTGTGAAGTTTCTGGTACCAGATTGAAGAATGCAGGGCTTTTGATGTCAAAGAGCATGTGATGTCAGAATGAAATGTTGTCATGGAATGGGTGTTTATTGCTTAATGGAGTGTTGCAAATAACAGATATGGATGCTGCCTGAGGGTGAATGGACCAGTGGTTGTCCCTAGATATCTAAATGTGATCCTATAGATTTACCTAATGCTATTACCTTATGTGTACATGCCATAGCAGTGGATAATAAAGCATATCTATACATAGATTCCTGAAATTTGATCTGTGGAGACAAACACAGTTAAGGTGATGTGATGGGGGCAGCAAGTAAAATGACAACAACTGCCCCCAAGGGCCGATCCACAAGCACAATTACAGAGTGGGTAGACAACTTCAACAAGTTGCTCTAGGGAATGGACATTGCTGGGAGGAATTGTTCAGGGCCTCCCTTTTGGTCAGGGAAGGGCACTTCCGACATGGCTATTACTGGGGATGGGCAGTTATATTTCAGTCTTTTGGCTAGTGGCAAAGTGTGGCCAGCTGGGAACATCAACTAGGGAGTAGAGCAGAAAAGTAGGTGATGTCATCAATGACACTTGTGATGTCATCTTTGATGTCCTGGGTGTTAGTCTTAGCAGTGCACGGTGGTGGCGTGAGTTATGGTTGCTTAGCCTACAATAACTGGCGAATTTCAGGGGGTTTTCGGTTTTACTTGGAACCATAACGTCTCTTTAACAAAGATTGTTTCACTGAATTTCATAGGTTTTTAGTAGCGCAACTTAACCATAACGTTCCTTTAACAAAGTTTTTGTACTGAATTTCATAGGTTTTTAGTAGCCCAACTTATTCATAACATTCCTGTACAAAGTTTTTTCACTGAATTACACAGCCATGTTAGTGGCTGTGTAGTTATGGTTAGGTTGCTAATCCCATAGGAAGAGCACTTTTTGGGCAGCTTATAAATTCGCTCCCCCTGGACGAAGCCTCACAAAACTTTGCAAAAAAAGTATATGGCCCACTCTGAATCGTTTAGTGAGGTTTGGTTCGGGGGGGCAAAGTTATATGGGGGTCCCAAAATTAATTTTTTCCCATAGACATAATGGGAAAAAACTTTGCGCACAGATACAGCTCTAACCGCTGGACGGATTTCCACCAAATTTGCGGCAGGAGAGGTGGCTTAGTCTTGAAAGCGTGCTTTCTTTGATTTGGTGTAAATCCATCCAGTAGTTTTTAATTAAATGGCCAAACGTAAGGCAAAAATGTGTGATATCTATGTCCGCTCCGTGGACACACTTCCCTGTTCGTGCCGCAGACAAGACACTGATTGGTTGATCAGATTGCGTCCTGTCCGCAGACATGAACGTGTTCGTCGATTGGCTGGGGTGAACTGTGAGGCGTTTCACATTGTTTCGATGCGCCCGCCATCTTGGATCCAGGGACAGCGCGGCAGCGAACAGAGGCAAAATGTAATTTTGATGAGTGTGCTGGTTCAGGCAAAACATTCTTAATCAAAATCTTCAGCAAGTTCCTTCAACAATTGACAAACAACAAACTGTCAGCTGTTGTAAATGCCTCCACAGGTTTAGCTGCCTACAACATAGGCGGTGTCACTTTACACCGATTACTACTCCTTCCAGTAGAACACCAAAACAAATTAGACTATTACAAACTTTCCAGAGAAGCTGCAATGGAACTGAATTAATGAATGAACATGCTGCTAATAGATGAGGTTAGCATGGTCTCCAACCTAATGTTGACTTTAATTCACCTCAAATTACAAGAGGTCCTCAAAACAGACTACGACCAGCTCTTTGAAGGGAAACACATTATTGTTTTTGGAGATCTTTCAATTAACATCAGTGAAAGATTAACCTATTTTTAAAACGTTAAGGCACACACTGTGCTATAAAACTCTTGGCAGCATAGGAAATGTCAACCTTTGGCAACATTTCCAATACAGAGAATTAACTGAATACATGCATCAGTCTGCAGACCTCACATACGCCAACATTTTTAAAAGAATTGGAGTTGGTGTACTTTTTTAAAAAGCACAAGGGGCCACATTACGACCATCCCGGAACGGGTTAATGGGCTCCGCTAATGGAGGCGGACCCGTTAAACCCGTTCTGTGAAATTACGAGGTCCCCTCGCGGGACCCGGTAAGGACGCTTGGTAAAACCAGGCATCGTTACCGGGTCCCGCGAGGGGTAGTGGGAGCTAACAACGGGCTGGTTGTAATCGGCCCATGGATAGCTCCCTCTCCCATTCCCATTGAGCCCTATGGGGGCTCAGATGGGAATGGGGAAGGTCCGGGCCCGGGTTCCCAGAGGGAGGAATTACCGGGCCCACCAAACTCAGAATGGCCTGGTAATTCCCCATTCTGGGAACCCGGTAAAGGAGCCCGGTTTGGCAGCAGCCATGGAGCAAATAGCTCCATGGCTGCCGCCAAACTCGTAATGAGGCCCAATCTTTATTAAAAACCAGGCACATCCATGCACTCTATGGCCAAAACTCATGTGGTACTGATGTCATGGAACAATAAGCACACAAAAATGTCAATTGTATGTCCTTGATGCCAACTTTTGCAAGCTGTTCAAAATTTTATTAAACAATGTTAAAAAAAGAAATGCAACCAATAGTTCAAATTGGCTCCACAGAAAAACTGGACATACATGGTAAGACACTACCCATGTGTCAACAAGCCACAACAAAGCTAAACACCTTCGAAAACTCTATATCTAACACAGCTGTTTTGGAGAAAATATTAAAATGATCTTTAAACTGTAGAGTAATGCTTAAATATAACCTTGACGTGGACCAAGGACTAGTTAATAGAGCACTTGGTACAGCTGTTGGCTTTCAAACTTACCCACGTGACCGCAACATTCAATTTGTCAATATTCTCTTTGACAAACTATCTCAAGTTAAAAGGATAGGACGCTCAACAGCCCGCTTCCTTCTTTTCAAAGAAATGTATGTATGCAGAGAACAATTTTCTCTAACTCTAGCATATGCAGCCACCATTCACAAATCATAAGTTCTTACCCTAGATAAAGCATTGATAGATATTGGTAGCACAGTCTTTAAAGATGGCATGAGCAATGTAGCACTATCACGCTTACGTACACTTGACAGACTATTACTAATCAACTTTATTGCAAGTAAAGTAAATGCTGCTATTTCTTGCATTCTAGAATACAATAGATTGCGTTCACTCTACACCCCCATCTAAAAACCTATCCTGTTCCGCAAAAAGCAAAATGTTGTAAAAGAAAACTACTTCAGACTCAAACTATGCAGGATCTCACAGCAATGCCTCCAAAGAAAGTAAAAGAAGCAAATACTTCATCAAAGACCGCAACCAAAGATGAATCTACTGCTCATAGTAAATCAACTACTTCTTCAAAGAGCAACGCAAATTCCGAACAAATGACTTGGACACAGAACTGTCAGGTCCATTCAAATTTTCAAATGCAACTGGTGTAAATTGCTACGCAAATGTAGCAATCAATGTTCTTTTCCAATTGCCACCAATTATTGACAACATTTACATACACGGTACAGACGAATTGTGTTTGCACATGTTAGTCCTTCATAGAAATGCAACCAACAATCCTGACAACGCTTACAGTATTTCTGGAATAAGGCAGGAATTGGACTACTGTGCTGGAATGGTCAAATTCACTATAAACTCACATAAGAATTTCTAATGTACTTACTACAAGTACTAGAAAACAAAAACATGCCTATAAATGAAATCTTCCAGATTTCATACATGTGGAAACATACATGCACTCTTTGCAGGCATGTAGTACAAGAAGAAGTTCCTAATGAACGCTTCCTGTATGTATTCATACATAACTGTGAATCCATTCAATTTCCGCAACTTGTACAAAATCCAAACCATGGCAGATTATGTACTACCTGCAATTCCTGTAATCATTCCAAGTTACAAATACAGACAGATAGTAAATACTTAATAGTAATGTTTTTACATTATAATGCAGATGGTACCAAAAACAACTGCAAGCTGACTGGATTCACACATGGTCAAGTATCGCTTGGTAAGAAAACCTTCACAACAGTAGGTATAATCTACCACGCAGGAGCCACAACCAATGCAGGTGGCTAAACTTCATACATAAAAAAAAATTGTGGATGGTTCGATTGTAATGATACTACCATTACTCTAAAACAGAGATTACCAGCAAATCTTGTAAACGTTTACTTAATATGCTTAAATCCAAAATGTAATAACTGTTCTGTGTACGAACATAAACAAAACTTGAACTGTAAAACTATGATCAGTTAGAATATGCCAACAGGTATTTAACTGCCCCAAGATTCTGCATCAAGCAAACAGATAAATGAATACCATTAAAATGAAACAAGAAATACACAGTTAGAATACGCCAACAGGGATCTAACTGCCCCAAAAATCTGCAACAAGCCAACAGATAGATGAATACCACTAAAATGGAAAAAAAGAAATAAACAAATAGAATACACCAACTGCTATCTAATTCCAAGAATACTACTACCACTTCCAAATCAAAAACCGTACACCTAATCAATTCCTCCTATTGAAATCCATGAAAGAAGTATATTGTACCACAACGTAGAAAAGTTTTTTTTTTAATCCAGCATGGATTTTTTTTCCACAGACACAACGATTTAATCAACAAGCACAGGAACTGAGCAAATTGCACAGTACACTGGTTTGAACTATAGTACTTCTAAAGTAAACTATGAATGTTGACAAAATACAGAAATGTCTACTATGCAATGCAATACTCATTTAAACTACCCACACTAACATGTGATTTTTTCTTTTTTCACAGTGATTGAAAAAAAAATGTTTGCTCCGACTACCCATGTCATGGAAAAACTGCATACAACCACAAAAAGTCAAACAGTAAGTATATAATGATTGGACTCACAAACACTACAGCATAACACACCCGTTCAAGCAAACACCTGACGATAAACCACAATCCAAAATGTTTGCTTCCATGGGTATCTTATGCTGCAGCGCTTGTTGCCAAACACTACAATCTTGACTGCATGGCCTGGCCAAAACTCTTCATACAGACTCAACAAAAGAAACAGTAAGTATATAATAATTAAACTCACAAACACCGCAACATAACACAGCCATGCAAACAAACACCTCACCAATAAATACAACCCAAAATGCCTAGAATCTTCAATACCAACATTCTGAACACAATCCAACAAACAAACTAACGCACATCATCTCACTATCCTATAAACGCTATTACACTACTACCAATCAGTGCACACTTTTTTGAAAACATATCCCCTAAGCAGCCCACATACCACAGTCAACATCTTTGGTAACATGGGTGTGTTATGCTGCTGTGGTTGTAGCCAGGGCCTAGAGTCTTGGGTGCCTGGCCGAAGGCACTTCGGCCATGCACCTAAGACTGTAGGCCCTGGCCACAACCACTGCAGCATAACACACCCATACAAACAGATGCCTACTAAATGACCACAACCCAAAAACATATTATATCCACCTCAAAACCTATCCACTTCAATTAACATTCTAAAAAATAATCACAACCAAAGCACAAACTCTTCAATACATACCCTCTTCACCCAATGCTCTTCTAACAACCCAAAACCAACATCATACTAAACTAAAATAGCCAGTAGTGCGCACAGTGTTTATTATGTCTGTTTACAACGGTGGTGACTGCAGACACCGCAAACACATCAAGGCCTTCTCCCACCTAATCAAATACAGTATTTGACCTATATCTTACTCCCCCACCCTCTCCAAGCACTCATACACACCATCACACTCCCCAAAATTGAGATTTATGCTCACTTCCGCAGATCCAATATGGCGGCGCATTGAAACAATGTGACGCACCTCAAGCCTCATCCCAGCAAATCAGAGAACACGTTGCATGTCTGTGGACATGACGCAAGCTGATAAGCCAATCGGTGTCCTGTCCGCAGAGTGAAAAGAGAAGTGTGTCCGCGGAGCGGACATAGATATCACTAATTGTTTTGCCTTTGGTCGTTTAAAAAAAAACTACTCGACATGTTTACACCAAATTATCAAAAGCATGCTTTCAGGACCAAGCCGCCGCTCCTGCCGCAAATGTGGTGAAAATCTGTCCAGCGGTTTTGGCTGTAGGCGCGACAGACATTTTTTCCCATTATGTCTATGGGAAAAAAAGAAATTTTGCGACCTCCCTATAACTTTGCCCCCCCTTTACGAAACCTCACCAAACTTTGCAAACATATTCAGAGTGGGCCATATACTGTCTTGGCAAAGTTTGGTGGATTCGTCCAGGGAAAGCAAAGTTATAAGCCAGCCAAAATGTGTTCTTCTGATGGGTTTAGCAACTTAACCATAACTACATGGCCGCGAATGCAGGCCATGTAATGTTGGCGCTTACCGTGGTCTAACTATTCAAAAGCATGTGGCTAGCTTCATGATTGCTTTGCTGCTTGTGTTTCATTGCATCTGTACACGTTTCAACTAAGTATCTTCATCAGGTCTGTGGCATAAGTTTCTTCACCTTGATCCCAAGATGTCACTTATCCTTGATACTTTCTTGATGGTTTATAAATTGTCTGCATCCTCTGGTCTGTTTATCTCTTCTATGGGTGTCAATTTGATTTGTATGATCTCACCATTCACCTTTGCCTTCAGGAATTTCGTTGAAATGGCCATCATAGTGTCTTATATGCAGGTGTGGTTTCCTTAATGGGTACTTTACCTCCCATATTGTCTTAGGTATGTTTTCTTATGGTTCCTGCACATAGTCCACACTCTTCTCTTTGTTGGTTTAACTGTTCTGTGTACGTCACAAACTTTGGTGCATACCTTTTTAGGTAATGTAGGCTGGGCAGTTAGACGGGTGTTACTTGGCACCTCCTTTACACTCCCCACTCTGGACGGTTCATTGACCACTCTCACATCATTTTCTACATCTAGACATCCTGGTCTGAAGACATGCTTCCTAGGGATCCATATTTGTATGACTCCCTTCAGGCATACAGCTGATTTGACATGATCATCCAGGTTCCATGTCATGAGCATGCACTGTCTATCCACTTGGACTGCAATAGATCCATCTACACACATACTGCTTATGGTCCTTTGGATACAGGAACGTCATTCTCTCAGGTGTATGGATACTGGCATTCACACACTTTAGGCAGTCTGATATAGGCCTTGGATCCACAAGCCCAATAATGATCCATGATTACTGCTGTCTGGATATTCATTACTGGTGCATCGAAGATTCACCCACAGTTCTGGTTCTCCCCTGTTTTTCTTGTACCATTGTTCCCGAAGCACAGTTTACAACTCTGCAATGGTACTATATGCAGCGGTCCTCCTCTTTCTTCAACCCAAGTCAGTAATTTTGCAAGTTTTGGCCACAATGGTTTACACAACATTTGTGCATTCTCGATTGTTGGTTGGTAGTGACCCATTTTATTACCCAGTCTCTGCAGATCACTGCTCCTTCCTCCCAGCCATCTGGTGATAGGATAGTTCCCCAAATCTGCATCTGGCCTCTGTTTTTCCATCTGAACATTTCTTCTGCAGATTTTCCTGGAACTTTGAGTTTTTTATTTATCTTCTTATTCCAGTTCCTTTTGCTCTTGGTTTCTTGTATCTGATCACAAGATTCTTAGTCTTGGCATTGTTTTTCTTTATATCTTGGATATAATCATCTTCATCTGGATCTGTCCATTCAGTTGCCCATTTCAGAGAGGTAGTCCAAACCAAAAACTGGCCTCTTGTACTACAGAAAGCTAGGTGCACTATGCAGTGTGCAATTAGGACATCTATTTCAATATCTGTGAATATCTTCGACTTCTCCGTGCTATATGGCAGGAGTGCACATACGAAGCATTTTTTATTTGATGTCCTTCTTCCAACTTCTTTCATGTGTTGGTATCATATGTTATTTGCTAAGTGGGCTGTGTTATCCAGATAATCATTCAGTTCATAATTATCTTCTTGGGTGCTTCTATTGGTTTTCAAACTCTTCATGAAGTTTTCTATGACTATGTCTCTAAATGCATCAACATAACTCCTTCTGGTTGGCTTAATTATATGAACGTCCTTCCATGTTCCCTGTGTAGAAGAAAGTTCAGCAGGTCTTTTCCTCTCAACAAGTTTTATTCTCTAAGCGAGTCCTTTATAAACATGTCTAACATAATCTTCATCTGGGATATTCCATTGGGACTTGTTCTTGGGTCACTTCTCACTGGACCAGGTGTATTGGCATGTATTAATTGGGTAGGCCCAACCTCTATTAAGCGCTAACTTTGCCTGATCCACCGACCATGTCTCCGGTGATTACAAGCATTCTCTGAAACAAGTGTTCTGTGTGACTGTTTACTAACAACATCCATTTCAAACTCAGGTATCCTGCCATCTTTTCTTGGGATAGGAATAACTATGTAGGGTCTAGACTGCTTTGTAGTTGCCACACATACATCTTACTTATGCTCAGGAAGATACACAGGAATCTGAGCTCCATTTGCACCTATGTAAAATGCACTTCTCACAGTCAGTGAAAGCAATATGAGTAATATGAGTATAAACACAATGCAGGTGTAGATGAGACAAAGGTATGTCACCTTACAACATTTACTTCTTGGACAATGTCTGGACAATGTCTGGACAATGGGCCTCATTCCGAGATTGGAGGTAGTCATGGCGCTATTTGCACCATGACTGCCTCCAATAATGGTACCGGCACTGGTCTCATTCAATGTGGACTTATCGGTGTAGTCCGAACTTAGTGGGACCGGTACGTCCCCATTGAAAAAACCATTCCCTATTCCCATTTGAGCTCCCATAGGGCTCAATGGGAATGGGGAAGTAGCTAATAACGGTACCGCAATTTGCGGTACCATTATTAACTCTGAAGTCCCTTAACGGGTCCCGTAATTAACACCTGGTCAGACCAGGTGTTAAGGAAGGGACCCGCTAAAGGACCTTGTAGTAGGGCGGTAAGGGATTACCGGCACTGGTCTCCTTACCGTTACCCAGTATCCCTTACCGCCCTACTCGGAATGAGGCCCAATGTCTGTCCTCGTGGGGCAACACAACGTTGCTGTTAAAATTCCCCATTTCGATCATTTGATGCTAAGGAAGGAAAACATATTTTAATGGTTCTGCATTGTAGATTGCTTCTGGAAGTTGCTGTCTTGATCCAGTAACTCCTCCTCGATCAACTGTCTGCTAACTGGATGCTAAGAACGACTTTATCTGTATGTTTGGAACCAATTTTGTTTCACCAATCGCGATTTAAATGTTCCTTTATTGTGAAGAAAAATGACCTCTGCAAGTCTATACAAGCTCTTCTTCATAGATCGCCTACCAATGAATGCCTCGAATATGCGTTAGTCCAGACACCATGTTGCTTCCCTGTCAGCATGAACAAAGTTTGTTCTTTATACACTTTCTCGATCTATCCCTTGAAGGAACATTTCTACACCACTCTGTGATTTCTTTCAGAATAGATGCTCACTTGGATTATAATTCCCTCCAAGATCACATTCAAATTTGTAGTGTTTTATGGAACTCTCCGGAAGGTTTCCACATCAGTGTGTCTCCCAACAAGATGCGGGTATTCCTCAATTAGATGAAAAAACACCACACTGACTAGTCTATGTGCTGTGTCGGCTGATGAGGGCATTTGTATTCTCTTTACTGTACTCAGGAAATTGTTCAGTGATTACTATGAGCAATCTTCTTATAATTTTCTCATTGTCAGGATCTCGAATGAAAGCTGGAATGCTACAAGTTCTCCCCACCAGTGAAGGATAAGAACGCAACACCAACTCAAAATATGTGAGTATGTTCCTAGAAAGGTCATCACTGGGTACCACCATAAATAGATCCAAACAAGAACTCAGTGTGGAACTCAGTGTACCCTCTCCCAATTCCTGTATCCACGATCAGAGTCTGGCATACGCCTCTTCTTATCAAGGCTTTAAATATGCCTCAGTCCAAAATCAATAAACTTTTATCACTTTCCTTTCATCAAGGCTTTTAGCATGCCTGAGTCCAAAGTCAATAAGCTACTGTGGCTTCAAGAATGTAGATCTTCACTTAACTCTGCAACTAAGATGCACAGAGTGTTCAAATATTTTGTTTGACCCATTTATGAATAGCTCAAAAGGGAGTGTCCAAAGCCAAGCCACAGTCCAACTAAATGATTCTTTAATCTTTCCACTTGTCAGGTTATGCGTCCTTCTTTGTCGTCATAGATCTCATCTGCACATGCTGTGGTTCTTCCCCGATGATTGGAGCATTTTCACAAAGGGGTGTAGGCAGAGGAGTTTCTTCAGAGTAGATCTTTACATCCCCCACGAATATCGAATCGTGCCTACACTGCAATTTTACAGCAAGTGGCGTTATGTCGTCAACGACAAAGGGACAGTTGAAACGGGACTCATCCAACATTTACCTGTGTGGTTACGCACTCGGACCACATCTCTGGGGTAAAGTTGGGGAAGACGAAATTCCGGAGGTTGGATTGTTGAAACATCTCCTTCTGTGTTCTCTACTGCCCTACACCCTCGTCTCTGCAACTGTCCCAAAATTACAGAAAAACTGGAAGTCATACAGTTCAAATAGATTTGCAATTCCAATACTAGTACTTCTGATGTCGGCTGAGCATCACTTCTAACTTTGGATGGAGGCATTAGGTTTATTCTCATTTGCATTCCTGTCACAATTTCGTGAGGTGTAAGATAGTGGTCAGAACCTGGTTGGTTCTTCAATGCATATAATGCCAGTGGTAGGCAATGCAACTACCCTTTCTTCAGAGTAAGCTTCAACTTGACCATCCTTCCCTTAAGCAAGCCATTGTTCCTATCACAGATCCTATTTCCTTGCGGATGATACGCTGAAGAAAACCTGTGCTTTATACCAAGTAACAGGATGATCTGTTCCAACAATGTGTTAACAAAATGAGGACCATTATCTGACCTCATGACTTTGCATACTCCACATCTAGGAAATACTTCCCGTACTAGAACTTTGGCTGCACAAGTGGAGTCTGGGTATGTACATTGACCTGCCACTGTCCATCTTGAGAAAGGATACACCACAACAATTAAGGGGCTGATTCATGAAATTTGTCCACCGAAAAATGGGGATTTGTGCGCCATTATGCCCGCAAATCCCCATTTCTTAAACATGGATTTGCGGGCATACTGGAGCACAAATCCCCATTTTTCGGTGCACAATTCCATGAATCAGCCCCCATATATCTGTATCCATTACATACTTGTATCATGTCGACATAGTCGATATGCAAGTGCTGAAAAGGGCTACTAGGTCTCGTAATGACTCCCCTAACTGTGCACAGTGTATGCCCAGCCGTGAACTGTTGACAAACTATACAATTTACCATGTAAAATGCAACATGCTTCATCAAATTGGAACAAACCACTCCTCAGAAATAGATGCAGCTAGATTCTCCCTTGTTGTGTGTGCAGGGTAGCGGAGCTGTTCCAGCACCACCCTTAATACGGCTATAGGTATCACTGCTTTACCATTGCTGTGTTGTCACCATAAGGCTTCAGAGGGGTTTAAAGAACACCCTCTTTGCGTCCATAAATTATTTTCCTCTTGAGGTGCCTCCCCCTGAATCTCCACTATCTGTGGTTTGGACATATGGTTATATCATTCATCCATCGTCATCATTACAGTCATTCTTTCATTCACATTACATGTTTCAACATTCATCATTCCTATATCTGTATTTGTTATGCGCTTGGCTTCATCGTCTGCCGCTTGATTTCCGCGTGAGATAAAATCTGTCCCTTTTTGTGTGAGCTGCACATTTAATGACTGCTATGCCCACTGGGAGTTGTAGTGCCTTAATACGCCTGTCCAATAAGGCTGCGTGCTGCACTGGCGTGCTGTCCACTCAGAGGTAGCCCACCCTTTTCCAATGTGCTAATCCTTCATGCACCGTTGGCGTCATATAGGTGGAATCACTGTACACTGTTACTTCCTGGTCAGCGTGATTCTCGAGCATGAGTATCAACACCAATCATTCTGCAGCTTGTGCTGAATAATGAGATACTAGTCGAGTACTAATGAGTACTCAAAACTCCCCATTTGCCAGGTGCTTTACCACAGCAGCGCCTGTGTATCTGTGTCATTCATTTTGATTGATTTCCGAAGAACTGTCAATGAAATCAATCTCTCCCCCTGCCAATGCATTCTCCTTTATTCTAGGGAATTCATCATAGAACTCTTATTAGTTCGCACAATCATGTATGGGCTCTCCTTCCTTGATTGCTCAGCAATAAACATATCTGGATTCACTATTTTACATTGCTGGATTTGATATAACTACTTCAGAGGCAGAAGCCCTTTGAGAATTCAACGTGCCGTTTGGTTTTTCTAACTAAAATGGCAAATAATGTGTGTTCAACAAACCACCATGGCCCTCGGTCATGCACCGAAGACTCTAGGCCCCGGCCACAACCACTGCAGCATAACACACACATAGAAGCAAACACCTACCAAATGACCAGAACCCAAAAACATAACACATTCACCTCAAAACCTATCCACTTCATTTAACATTCTAAAATAATAATTACAACCAACACACAAACTCTTCAATACATACCCTCTTCACCCAATGCTCTACTAACGACTCAAAACCAACATCATAGTAAAGTGAAATAGCCAGTAGTGCGCCCAGTGTTTAGTATGACCATGGACAATCACAGTGACCGCGGACACCGCAAACACATCACGGCCTTCTCCCACCTAAACAAATACAGCATTTGACGCATCTCTCACTCCCCCACCCTCTCCAACCACTCCTACACACCAACACACTCCCCAAAATTAGATGTATGCCAAATTCCACGCTGCGCTGTCCGCAGATGTCCACAGATCCAATATGGCGGTCGCATCAAAAAAATGTGACACACTTCACGCTTCACCCTAACCAATCAGCGAACACGTCACATGTCCGCGGACATGATGCAAGCAGATTATCCAATTGGTGTCCTGTCCGCAGAGTGAACATGGAAGTGTGTCCGCGGAGATATTTTTCAGATGTACTTTTTGGTCGTTTTAAGAAAATCTACTGGACGGATTTACAAAAGCACACTTTTGGGGCCAAGCCACCACTCCTGCCGCAAATTTGGTGAAAATCCATCCAGTGGTTTGGGCTGTAGGTGTGAGCAAAGTTTTTTCTCCATTCAGTCTATGGGAAAAAAAACATTTTTAGGACCCCCCTATAACTTTGCCCACCGCTTGACCAAACCTCACCAAACTTTGCAAAAAAAAAAATCAGAGTGGGCCATATACATTTTATTACAAAGTTTGGTAAGGATTCGTCCATGGGAAGGGAAGTTATAAACCGCCCAAAAAGTTCTCTTACTATGGGTTTAGCAACTTAACCATAACTACATGGCCGCTACCCTGGTCATGTAATATATGAAAACATATGCAATGTTCTTTTTATAACCATCATCCAATACCCATGGCTATAACATTTCAATGAGCACTATAGCGTGGCTATGAAGAAACATTCTGAAAAATAAATGTCAGTAACTCAAACTGCATGAACTAGATGACATTGACGGTGGTTGGAGGAGTTGCGTTGGCGGATGGAGGTGCTGTTGGAGGAGCTGCAGATACTTGCCGAAGTGACAAACAAGGCCCATGCATCCTCAACATATTGTCCTTATGGTAAGCATTGTCAACACCATTCCAGTGGACTCAAACGAGAAGATTTATGAGCACAGATGAGCCCATGCTCTGTGATGGAACAGATGAAGGGCCAGTCCTAGCAGCTTCGGGGACGAGGTGCATGCCTCCTCCTCAGCCTCTTTTCTGGACAGTGCTCCTTGACATGGAAGCACTTCCAACTAACTGAATAGGTGTTCATTCCAGTAGGCCTCTTCTGCGGCAGGGAGAAATTCGGAACCCCAACCTCATCGCTCTTGCTGCTGCCACTTCTGTTGCACATCATGTTAAAAGTCTGACAGCAGAGGAAAATTTAAATCAACAAAAATGACAACATTAAAAAAAGACAATGGCACAAAAAATAATAGATGTTTTAAAAAATATAAAAAATAAACTAAAACAAAGAATAGTCAAACAGAATGAATAACAAGAAAGGGAAAAGAGGATTAGGAACAAAGTGGGGAAAATGATGGAAAAATAAGGTATAAAGTGCCAAAGTTCATGCAGTAATTTAGAACACCTGTTCACTTGCAAGGACTGAAAGAAGTGTTAAATATTAAGTGATTTGCTACAGGTGTGGTGAATATCCACGGCTTTTCAGGTTGTGCTGTCATTGGTTGAGGATGTTGACGCGGATATATGTCATGGGTACCTGCGCAGCCACATCATGTGTTCTTATTGGGAAAGTGTGAATTCCGTCATAACGTTGGCTTCGCAAAGGGAACAGTGATTGGTTAGTGAGCGTAGCCACAGATACCCTCCACATTTTCAGGAATCCCCTTTACTTTTCCTCATTGCTTTTTGGATCTTGATACTGACAGATGTGTGTAATCCTCCAAGAACTTTCCAAATTTGCAAAGTTTATTTTTCCAATCCCTTTTTGACCTGCCTTATCCACAAACCACTTTCTTTTGTCTTGACATGTTGTCCCAACACAGCGGTAAGGAGGAGGTGGTTTGGTTCTCTACTGCTTTACCTCCTCACAATAAGCAGTACAGGATGAAGACAACAGCAGGCAGCTGGAAATATTTTATGGTCATACAACACCATAGCCGGAAGGAGGTAGAGGACTTTGTGTGAACAAACACTGTGGAGGGTTCCAGCGTTGGCACATCACAGAATCTGGGGACTTTGGTGCTAATTCAGCACCTAATGAGAGTCCACTGGAATGAAGTCAATGAGGGCCTATCCTTAAATGGGATTTACCATACGGCCAAAGAACAAGCGAAAAACGTCATTGCAGAGCCACCTTTAACAGCCACCTGTGGCAAACGCGTACGTGCATGAGTTAAATAAAAACAGCAAAACATTTTTACTGTTGCCACCATCCTGTCTTAGGCACAAATAAGAAAGTAACCAAAACCCCAACAAAAGTTAAGTTGAAACAAAGGATCCCATTTGTTTTTATTTATTTTATTGTGCTTATTGTACAAATTATACCTTACACAAACCATTTTTATAACATTAATATTTCAATAATGGACATAAAAAACAAAACAAGGGAGGAACAAAGGAGGATCCCCATTGCACTGCAGTGCCGTGTGCAATGTACAAAATAAATCCAAATAATCCCAGGGATCAGCGAGCTTCTCCATATCAATGAGCAGGGGGAGTGAAGCTGAAGGCATTTAGTTCCCTTCAAAAAGTCAGGACAGTCTAAAAAATAAGCAAAAAGAACGGTGCCCCTCTGAAATCAATGGAAGCAAAGGTGCAAAAGGGAACATCTTTCATAAAAGATACAGACCAGAGTGCCCCAGCCCCGGCAACTGAACACAGATGCGCCTAGCAAGGACAGTATAGTAAAAAAAAAATAATAATAAAAAGCGTTAACTGGTTTTAGGAGAGCTTTTCTTTTTACACCTTTCCCTCCACAGATTTCTATGGGTGTCCTGATCCTTGGAGGTCAGTCAAGGCTCTGTGTCACTTCCAGTCCCCAAGGTTGCAGTTCCGAGAGATTGTTTTCTTTGGAATTCCTGCATTTTCACAACTGCACAAATCACCCCACAGTACAGCATAGCTGGGACACCCTGTATCCCTATAACTTTTTTAAAGTAATCGCTTTTGGGTTACTTTGGCAGTGTGCCCAAGACTGGTGGCAGCTCAGTGATTTTTACTGTTTATTGTGATATTTATCTCATGCTTTGTCACATCTGCTACGAATGACCAACACATGTTGCCAGCCCCCCAAAATGGCTGCACCACAAGACCCCACCAGCACCTTGGCCACCCTATCAGTGAGTTGTTTTCCAAACTTAGTCAAAATGTATTCTGGAACATAAAGAGGCTGATTCAAGTATTTGCGCCGAAAAACGGCGATTTGTGTGCCATTCTGCCCGCAAATGCCCATTTGTTAAACAGGGATTTGCGGGCAGAATGGCACACAAATTGCCATTTTTCGGCCAAATAATTCCATGAATCAGCCTCTTAGTGTGAGCTAAGATCTTCTTATGTGTGTTGCAGAGAGGGTGTAGCTTTTGCGCTCTATTAGGGTATCCAGCCAAAGGGAGGTAGACTGTGTAGTCATATGTGTAGTCTGACAGGAAGGTATGTTTGGAGCAAGACGAGAGTATGTTATTGGTCATTTATCCCTGTTTGGGAGGGCTCTGAACCTAGGTACACTCTGTCCTTTTGGTCAGATTGTTTTAGGGGGCATTAGTACTTAGTGATTCAAATAGTTTTCTGGGGCTTTAGTCGTAAGCAGCCATATGTGTTTTGTGAAAAAACAGAAATTCACTTAAGTGTAGTTTGTTCGAAGTGTGCCTACCATAAATAGAGCAATATGCAGGGTTGCACTGGGACAAGAAATAGGCCCGGTCACCTAAAAAAAAGTGGCCCACCCATCGCCTCAAAAAAGTGTCCCACCCCTCGGCTCATGAATCTCGACTTCTGATGACATCACTAGAAGTGATGTCATTTGACCCCCACCCCAAAGTGACATCCTGGGAAGCGATGAAACACGACCTTTCACCCTTGACAAAACAGGAAGTGGCATCAAATAGCAATGTTCCTAAGTACACTAAATTACTGTGAACCCAAGCAGACGTCCAGGGCCAAATGTTAATATGTTATTGTATAGCACTTACTTTTAAGCTCTTTTTTATAGAACAAATATGCATATAACATCACCCAACCTGTGTTGGTACTGATTTATCGACCTAAGAAGGATGAAAGGCTTTTTGAAAAAAAAAAAAGAATTTGAAAAAAAATATATATTTTTTTCATTTATTTTTCTTCCAAACCGGCCAAGGCATGGCCAGAAACTGGCCCCCCACTCCTCAGGGTCGATTTCGGTCCAGCCACGGGCCGAAAGGCCAAGGATCCAATCCGACCCTGGGAATGTGGATTTCTAGACATGGAGATCTGTGTATGTGTTTGTGTGAGCTGGGGAGGCGCATGTGGTCCTGTTGAGGCATTTGTGATGAGCGAGGCGAGCTGGTTTTTGAAACCCATGGGGGGGTCATTACGAGGTAGGGGGTAACCATAACGATATTAGCAGCATGGCTACCCCCTTACCGGGTACCAGGTCCGGGTTCCTTGAATGAGGAATTACCGGTCCATTCAGACCTTGGAGGGCCCGGTAATTCCCAAATTCAAGGAGCCCATACCCTAAACATCCCCATTCCACTTCGAGTCCCCATAGGGCTCAATGGGAATGGGGAGGGCGCTAACAATGGGCCTGTTAATAACAGGTCCATTGTTAGCACCCTGGTCTACTCGCCGGACCCACTAAAGGAAACAGGTAAAACCAGACATCCTTAGCGGGTTCCGGCGAGCAGACTTGTAATGAGGCGGTAAGGGGTTGATGGCTCGGCACCTTTACAGGGCCCGTTAACCTCGTACCGCCTCACTTGTAATGACCCTGAGGGTCTTGTCGGGACATTTTTATTAAGTGAGCCACAATGCATTCTCGAATAAATGTTACAATGTGCTGATCTGCACTGAGGAAACCAGTCTGCCTTTCAGGACCAGTAGTTCAGAATGCACTAGCAGAATATATTGTTCTAAAGGATGTCCTGTTGGGACTTTGCACTGTGGTAGTCAGAGTGCAATGTGGGGCATAGATTTGTGATGGGGAATGCTACACAATGTGGCAGATTGTATTCTAGAACATGTGTGTTCTCTGCTAAATGAGCAGAGTGTATTCTGGTAAATGTATTCCTGTGGTCCCTATGTAGTTTGTGAAGTAGCACACATTTTGGGAACCAAGGGACATGATGGCAAGCATTTCCATCTTATGGAGTGCCTTGTAATACGATTGTGTACCTAACATACAATTACATATTTGGGACACGTGCTGCACCGGGATATATGATGGTGGAGCAGGGCATAGGTTGACAGCAGATGGATATATCTGGCTGCATCAGGGCATTGGATGCTGACCTTTTCACATAATAGCAACACCTCACAATTGGAGATTGCACCTAGCATATGATAGCAGAACGTGTGCATGTGAAGACGACTCTTGGAATTGTATGGCCTGGATATAAACACGAAGCTGAAGTGGATTACATAAATGTGGACCTGCCTGCTTTGCCACTGCTTGTTACATTTGCACATGTGCAAGTGCACATGTAATTGAAAACATTTGTTTGTGAATCTTACCTTGCCTTGTTATGGCCCTTATCAAAGGCCATAAAAAGGCCTACTTCCCTGTTTGCCCCTGTTTGCCGCTGATTGAAGCAAGGCGCAATTCGAACGCTATTCCACGGACATTCATCTATGAAAACTCATAGCTGATGTAAGTACTATAGCAACCTGTAAGTCAAGCTACTAGTACTCTTATGATCGTATCACACCTTATGTTTTGCCTATACACCATGCCTATGCTTGCTGATCCATTGCACATGCAATCTACACTAACTGCTCATTGATAAAACTGAACCCGTGTACTAACTACTTATGACACATCCCTAGGTGGCCCCATCTGTTTGCCGCACTCTGCCTTCAGGCTAGCCACTTTCTGATTGTTGCACCGATGTGCCTGATATTTGAACCTAGCTGCGCTGTATTTTACACTGCATCCCTGATGTGCCTGATATTTCCTTGCCTGTCACATCATTGGCTATCTGTCTCTAATGGCTCATGCCCTTGCCCAGATTATTTGGAACTGCTTAGAGTGTACCAGCCTATCAGTATATACTGAACCTGCCTTGCATTTGCTGATCTGCTGCCAATGCAATATTTCATATCTAGATGATACTACAACCACACTGTGCCTAACTGACTAGATTTGGTGATCTGCAGCTCAATTGCCTTAGATCTGCTGTTATGTTGCCAAATGCTATATTTCGTATTTAGATGATGCTACAACCGCACTGTGCCTAACTGACTAGATTTGGTGATCTGCAGCCCAATTGCCTTAGATCTGCTGTTTTGTTGCCAAATGCAATATTTCGTATCTAGATGATACCTGTATGGCCTTTTGCCCCTCGCTGCCATATTGAACTTAGGTGACTCCTGTTTATGTACTTGATTGTTGTGCCTCCTAGCTCTTCACTCTTACTCAGGTAACCAGGACTACCATCATGCACGTCAGTGCACTCCTTCCACTGCTCTACACTCTAGCCCTACGACTTGACCAAGTTACCCAGTTACCTATGGTAACAATCTCCCCACTCCGGGTTAAACTTGATCAGCCTTTTACCAGCCTGGCATCCCCACGACCTATTGTGTCTCCTAGAATGAGCCCGGCAGCACCCACTGTAGGCCAGATCAACCAATACCTCAATGACCCAGCTTTATGGCTGGAACATTTCGCTAGGAAACCTACACCTAACCAACCTTGCCCCTCTCTCTTAGAAATAAGAGACTAGGCACCAGATTCCGCCTACGTCACTCCCGCAACAATGTCATGAAGCAAACTTCACCCTCTCCTCCTGGATCTCCGTCAATCACTACCTCATGCAAATCCACTACCACAGGGGTTAAACTGCCCATTTTTAAGGGTGCCCTTATTAATGCCAGATCTCTCACTGCACACACACTAGACATAGCTGACCTATCACTACGTCCAACCTTGACTTCATAGCTATATCCCAAACTTGGCTTCATGCCACTTCTGGCCCTTTACTAGCGTTAGCCCTACCACCTGACTATGGCATCACACGATGTGACCGTTCTACTGCCCACTCTAGAGGCGGTGGTGTGGCTTTCATCCATAAAAATGCTCTCGACCTAAGAGTGATACCTGACTCCAAACTCACATCAGCAGAGTCTCTGTCAGTCAAACTAGCACTCGCACCTTACCAAACAGCCACCTTGCACCTAATCTATAGGCCTCCGGGACCTGCACTGACCTTTGTCAGTGAAATCTCCATGCTCCTCCTCGACAATACCAAAAACAACTCACAAACAATCATCCTAGGCGACTTTAACTTAGGTCTTGGTGACCTAAAAGATCCTGTAGCAACTGACCTAGAGAACGTACTAACTGACCTCGGCCTTACCTTGTACATTAAAGAACCTACCTATACCAAAGGTAGAGCACTTGACTGGTTAGCTGGCTCCAATTGCAATATTAAGGTTATTAACAATACCCCCTGTTTATGGTCTGACCATCACATCATAACCTTCAACATTGAAGCAACCCCACAAATTCCGTCACCATTAGCCCCAGCACTCCCGACTAGAAGCAAAAAAAACATAACTAAGGAGAAACTCCTCCCATTGTTACTCCCGACCCTTAATGCAGCCACCAACACATGCTCTGATCCGACTTCCTTAGCAGACACCTACAACCAAACAATGCTAACGGCCATTGACTCCACAGCATCTATCAAACTCAGGAAGGCTAAACCCTAAATCTTAATTCATGGTTCACCCCACAGTTAAGAATGCTCCGCAAAGCTAAACGTTGTGCCGAAAATCGATGGAAAAGCCACCCTTTGGACGAGCATAAAGATGGTTACCTTCTAGCCTCACTCTCTTATAAAGATGCTATCATCACTGCAAAAAAGGAATCTCTTAACAACCGTATTATGCAAGCTGACTCGAACTCAAAGGAACTCTTCAAAATCCTAAAAGAGCTTGAAACTCCAGTTGCCCCCCTGACACGTGCTTGAAAGATAGTAAATGGTGTGCCAACATCCAAGCAGCCTTACTAAATAAAATCTCCACACTACAAGCAAAAATTAAAGATAAGAAGGATAGCCTGAAGCGTGACAACCGCGCTCATTCCCCTGCCAAGGCCCCCCTTCTAGACACTGCCAATACCATGCCATTCGCATTCTCTCTGCTTACCGTTGCAGAGGTAGAAAATATAATTCTGAGAATTAAGCCATCCAACTGCCAAGGTGACCTGTGCCCAGCCCCTATTATAAAGGACTCAGCGCATGAGTTGGCCTCATTCATCGCGGCCTTCATCAACTCTTCCTTTAAAATAGGTATTGTCCCGGACAATCTGAAGGACACTTGGGTGATCCCATGGCTTAAAAGAACCATCCCTAGACCCAAGCATACCCACTAACTTCCGACCTATCACCACTGTCCCATTTCTGCTTAAGATCTTAGACCGTGCTGCATACCTTCAGATCCAAAACTATTTGGAAACCAACAATTTGCTAGGTCTACGACAATCCGGATTCCGCCCCAGACACAGGACGGAGACTGCTTTAATTGACCTTAAAACCCAAATTGAGGTATTAAAGGATCAGGGTAAACTAGCAATGCTACTACTTCTCGACCTTTCAGCCGCATTTGATTTGGTCAACCACCAGATCCTTTGCAAGCACCTCCACTCCGCTGCCAACTTCTCATCCTCGGCTGCAGCCTGGATCATATCTTTTTTGAGCAATAGATCGATGAGAGTCTTTGCCCCATCTGTAGCCGCTGGCCCTTCCCCAATTCACTGTGGCGTACCTCAGGGATCCTGTGTGTCACCTACACTCTATAACATTTTCATGAAACCACTCTTTGATGTGCTTGACTATCTGGGTGTCTCCTACACTAACTATGCGGATGACACCCAGATACTCATTCCCATCACTGGTGATTATCTAGCTGACACCAAGGCCCTTAATGACGTCTACCTGGTTATCCAAGCTTGGATGGCCCAACACCAGTTGTGTCTAAATGACGACAAGACGGAGCTCCTGATCTTGGGCACTGCACAACGCCTGAGCAGACTAGAACTGTCCTATCAGTCATTCACTATAGACGGTAATAACATTTGAGTCTCAAAAGATACTAAAACGTTAGGTTTGTACCTTGACGCCACCCTATCACTAACCTGTCAAACAAATGCTGTCAGATCTGTGTCTGCGTACATGTGCAAACTCATTGCAGCTTGCAGACCATTCCTCACCACGGCTAACAGTGTCACTCTAGCGAGAACCCTTATCATGGCACAAATTGATTACTGTAGTGCTCTTTACCTAGGCACTAGCCAAGAGAACCTGAATAAACTCCAAACCACCCAAAACAATGCTATTCGTGCCGCCCTAAACATTCCCCGCAACCACCATATCACAGAAACCAGAACTAAGTTAAAGTGGCTACCTGTTAAGCAGAGAATTTCACTCAAAACACTCGCCATTACGCATAAATGCCTGGCCAATAAAGCCCCGATCTACCTCGGTAGTCGACTGTCGCGCCACTCATCCTCCCGACCTCTTAGAACTGCCCAGTCCCACTGTCTAGCGATCCCTAGATTTAAACTGCAAAAAGCAAGGGGTTCAAGTTTCCCTGTCCTAGCCTCCAAGTTATGGAACTCCCTCCCTGCTACAATCAGAGCTGAAGACTCATTTAACACTTTCAAAGCCAATACTAGATCTTGGCTCTTCGACCAGCTTTAAGGCCGCCTCTGTCTGACATACTCTGACCTGCTGACCTATGCTATTACTTAGCGGCACCGAAACCACTGTAATTTATGTATATAGATCCTCTGTGTACATTTATGTAATGTTTTCTGTATATTTGCATTTCTGTAACCTTGTACAAATTGCGCCCTGATGCCTCCGGGCCTGATGGATTGCGCGTTATAAATAAAATAAATACAAATAAATACAAATACTCTACGTATGTATTAGGGTCTGTAACAGGCTTACTTCAACAACACATGGGGCTCATCTTTTTTTAGCAATAATGCCGATCACATGCATATGAGTATAAGATAAGACATTTATGCATGGAATATAGATTATGGCTCCTTTTCATTTACTTGCCTGGTGGAGAGGAGTTACACATTGTAAGTTATGAGTCCCCCTCACCCTTCCTCTCTGCCATGCATATGGATGCTTATGGAATCTGCCTGCTTTTTACACCAGCAAAAACTAGGTGGACTCCACAGGAATCCATTTTAAACACTGCCTGCCATGTACAAACGTCATGGTGCGTTCACTCATTTTGCACAGCAGACGGCAAAGGAGTGGCATACACTCCGCTTGTGCACTCCATCATGCAAAAGTGGAATATAACAGGCAGGCGACCTGCTTTCTCAGAAGTGTAAATGTAACAATTCTGCTCCATGTAATTCACAGGGAACGCAAACATGTACTCCATATTTTTTTTACCTAGGTACAGTGATTCTGATCAAAATCCTGAAAGCAATACATTAATAGGAAACATAATATTCTCATTAATTCATTTCACACTTTTGCATTGAGATTATGGGAATGAGTTGCGCATTATTTAAAATGACAAGCAGTTGTTTGAAAATATTATGTGGTTTGTGATTACAATCGCACCTATGTGCATTTGACTCAATTTAATCTTAATGCATTATTTAGCGTGGCATGTACAACTGGCGAAATACAATCAGTGAGGTATTTTCCCGAAAATACATTATTTCACATTTCATTGATAATTGATGCATGCATAATGGGTACATGGAAGCTCCGGCTCCTTAAAACCATACAATTACATCTGCAGAAAAGGGTGAAGGAAATGATGGGAGATTGGTTGGTTATCCTTGGTGGTCACCGGTACAGATAATAAAATGCACACGCTCTCTGACAGTGAAGACAATCTTTTACACTTCAGTTTCCACTTCTGTCATTGCCTCTTTCAATCAGAAAAATATTCAACTGGCGGAGAGTAGTAAAACAAATCTCGTTCTCTTATTTCCCTCATGACTTGTAAAATAATAAAAACTCAATGCAAGAAGAAGCATTGTCT
This sequence comes from Ambystoma mexicanum, assembly GCF_040938575.1. Lineage (NCBI taxonomy): Eukaryota > Metazoa > Chordata > Amphibia > Caudata > Ambystomatidae > Ambystoma > Ambystoma mexicanum. Next base: position 834,243,859 of record NC_090935.1, on the reverse strand, counting down.
TTCTAAGCACTGCACTCTCTTGTGACAATGGAATGTCTGCCTCTGTAATGGTTCAAATGAAAATTGGAAAACTGATGTGAATTTGTTGCGAGAAAACTATTTATCTTGAGAAAAGCAATTATTTGTGTTTTCTTTTTTCTCTGGTCAATTCAAATTGTTCAAGTGTTTCGTGTCATAAAATGAATTTCATCTTATATTTTAGCAAAACCCCTTTTCAGATAATGTCTTATTTTGATGAAATTGATTTAACAGCTTCATCTCATTCTTCGATACAACCACGAGATTGTCTTATTTTGGGATCCGCATGGGCAATTAGTTGCTATATGGACAGCTAAGCCATTATTATCCATCACCGAGTGTGCTGTATTTGATTTTCTATTTCTAGATGGACTTGTAATTGCTTGTCAGATGCCGCAATTGACTCCCAGAATCTGTGCCTGAACCTGAAGTACTTATTTTAAGCCCCTTTCTTGGCTCGCCATTATTGCGTTGCACTTTATCTGTAGCAAGAACACGATGATTGGGTCCCATCTTGGTTTACATTTTCCATTTACCTGGAATCGTATGGAGAGTGTAGACTGCTTAGATTTGTTCTAAAGACTGCTGACTACGTCAGAGACAGTCACAAGATAGACAGGCTCAAAAATTACTGCACTCTTTTGGGTGAGAAGAAAGTCAAAATAATGGGCCATACTACAGAAAATATGTGCAGTTAGCACTTGAGTAAAAATTGCCCGAGTACGAAAAACACATTATTTCAATACATGTTTCCACTTCATCTGTATGAGAACTAAGGCACATGTTATTGTGGTGCAAAAATACATTGTAAAAATATTTGTTTTGCTCAGGGCATTATTTGCTCAAGTGCTAACTGCCCTTCGCCGGTGCACATTCTATAATACCCCCCATTAAAATCTCAAAGTCCCAGAAGTTAGGAACAAGTGGCGCGGTTTTGATACCACTTTGCCACTTAACGGGAGGATAGCTCAGGGGCAATCTGCTCACCTTGGAAGCAAGACGATATGGCGCAACAAGGGTTTGATCCCTGGGTCCGCTCTTAGAAACCTTTGGGTATTAAGCGTGTTATAAATAACCAATTATTATGAGTCACTGTTTGGTATTGGTTTTAGAAAGGTGTCCAGATGATATGCTGCTTATGTGTGCCATGGCTCTTGGCTCTTGTGATAGCTGATTCGTATGCTGATGGACTACCCCACTGACTGGAGAACAGGCACTACTGAATAATGGGGAGCTGTACATGTTTTTTGCCATTCCTTTGTAGTCCTTGTCTGCTAGAAATGCTAGCATGTGTAACTTGCAACATGAATAGAGGTGTTCTGTTTTATATACATGTGTGCATGCTGTATTTGTTTTACATTGCATAGAAGTCCTAGATTTGTAATATGTGCTATTTATAACATAAATAGCATATGTGTCCGCAATAACAACTTTTGATCATCAGATGTGGTTTAAAACAAAATACTAATAATTAACTACGCTGTATGTTTCGATTATTTAAGGCACCAATAAGCCCCATGTCTTTTTAGCCACATTTAATATATTCCTGAGTTTGGGCGCTTCAACTGGTCTGCCCTAGGAGATATTGCAGTTTGGAACCATTGCTATGTCTTCCATTCCTTCAAATAGTGTCACACGTATTCATTATTTCAGCAATTAAAACACAAACTTGTATGTTGACATGTTTGCTATTGTGTGGGTAAATTAAAACACAGACTTGTATTTTGACATATTTGCTATTGTGTGGGTATTTTTTTTTTATGCCTGTCCTTCATGTTCATCATTCTATCATTTCAGTTATACAGGATACCAAAACCAATAATTCAGTAATATTGCTTTCCATTTACTTTACTTTGACATGCCTGTGTGAGATCAGCAGATTACAGATGGAGGAGGTTGAATATAGCAGAGCATGCTAGGTACAGGTGAAGGGGGAGCCAACACGTGTTTCCACCGTAGTCTTTATCAAGGCAGTACAATGGTGGGTGTTCCTGTGTAGGATTGAGCGCCTGGTGAGTACTCCACAAGTCATCTGAGCAGTGGGCTGGTTAGCCAAGCTGTGTAGGTACAAATGGCGTTGCTGTGGTTGGCTCTCCGTTTACCTGTACCTAGCATGCTCTGCTAGGCCCATGTTTTTTATGTGTAAACAAAATTAAAAACCTTCACTGATGATAACAAATCAGGAGTTCTGCTCCTTCTTTTTAGTATCCAAGGACTAAGTGTTTCACAGCTACAACCATCGGTTAAGAACCACCCACCAGCGCCATTGCTTAACAAGGTAGTCAAACCACCGAGTAAAAAATGACACCTAGATTACACTGAGAGGATGCTAGTCCAAAGTCATATTGTGGAAATGAAATGTAAGCCTAGGTGAATGGACAGGAACAATGGAAGCAGGAAAGAAGAGAATCACAGTTTTGAGGCACTGAGATGAAGGAAATGAGGGTGCATTTAGGATGGGATGGCGAGGAGACAGGAAATAACCGTAGCACACAGGTAGCTAGAGAAGGAAGAAAAGGAAATAAAGATATCAGAATCATCGCTCTAGAAGTGGGAATATATATCTAAGGAAGAAAAAATAGAGGAAAGTGGAGATGTATACAGTAAAAAGCAAAGGGGGCCAAGAACTGCACTCTATGGAACATGTATATTAAGTGAAATTAAGAGGATCATTTGCCAGTGAAAGAGATGGAAACATAATGATCAGATAGATAAGAACGTAGCTATTCCATTACAGAACCAGAAGAACCGAACAATTAAATAGCGGAAAGACAAGTAGTATGGCCAGTGATGAATTTAGGCTTTCTGCTGCCCTATGCCCGAATAAATGCATGCACCCCCACAACTTTTATCCAGCTGTGCCAGACTCTGCAACTTCTCAAGATTCCACCCCTTCAACAATCTCTGTCTGCGTTGTCCAAACTATGCCCCTGCACCCCCATTTTGTCCCATATGTTGGCTCCATAACATTATAAGGACTTTTTTAATGTTGCAGGGATTAGAACGTTATTACTTCCTCTCTATTAATTCACTCCTGCCACCTTCTACGTCATGTTAGTTGAAAGAGTGTTTTCAGATCTCTGCTGCCCAAGATTTGGAGAAGGCAGTGTTTCCTACCGTTGAGTGGACAAGAGGTAATTGTTACAGCTAATTGTCTACTTTTGGTTAAGTCCGAAAACAATCCTTTAGAGGAAATGATAAGAATATAAGATGTCTGCCAACTGGACACAAGTGAGAGAACTTTGGAATGACACTTTGTGGTTTTACTAATATCTGTTTTTTCTCAAAAATTGCCTTCTGTCATTCTATGAGAAACACCTAGACCGGTCTGTAATATTAAGGCAACATAACTAACTTCTACATCTACAAATATATGCAAGTGGTACAGGTATATCTTATAACAATGTTAAATACAAAGAACTTCCTTCTCATGATTATATGTATGGTGTTAGCAGTGGGCAAAATGGAAATTAGGCAGGTCATCTGCTTTAGCAGATGTACCACTGTTAGGAAAGATTCTCTTAACTGCACCTTTCCTTCCATCTTTATGGAACCCTTAAACTGTTTGCTTTTATTTTTGAATCTGACCTGTACTTTTTCAGAACAGTGAAGCCTTAAGCTTCATTGCACTGGCCTTTGCTCGCATATTATGGGGAAACTGATATATCCTTAAGACTATCAGTACTGGGAAACGTGTGGTTACTTTTGTATCACTTGTGGTAACTTTTCATCATTACACAAAACAGCTCACACTGCAGTGCAATGGGGTGCATTTTTGTTTTGCCCTATCCTAACACTCAGAGGATTTTTGTGTTACTCTAGATGTGTTTAAAAGCTGAACTGGTGGCAGCAGTGACTTTTCCACACTTTTTGGGGAACTTCTTTTTAGCTTTACTGCGTTTACTGCATTTGACTACTGACTGTGGCTACTGGTCAAACATGGATGTGCCACAAGATTTTCGCCTGTTCTTGTTGCCATCTTGTTGTTTAGCCTTCTTCCTAGCCTCAGAGTCAAGGAAGATCCTTATAAGGACTTCCGATTCCTGGGAAAGCAGCAGATTTTGGCGGGCTACTGGAGGGGTTTGTGTGTTTGCAGGCCGGAGGATACACAACCCTAATCCACACCCTGGTTTCTTTGTGTCTGAGTGGTTTACCTGAGTGTTCCCACCAGTGGTACTGATTGGACCACTGTGGGGTGTGTGTGTGGGCTAGTTCTGTAATTGGCTATTGGCTAGTGGGAGTTTCAGATCCTGGAGAAACCTGAAGGAGCCAAGTATCCTGTCCAGCTTAGAGACCTGCGAAGAAACCTAAAACCTGACAGAAAGAGGCCTCTCATCCAAATTCTGCTGCAGCCCTGGTGGAGCCCTGTCCGTCTCGAGATCTTTACTAGCCCTGCAAAGGTGCTACTACCCCTGGAGTGGAGGGACCATCCATTCCCAACGTCTGCTCGGTGTCCAGCACAAGAACCACCTTCGGAAGTGCCCTGGAACCATCCTTTGGCTGACCAGCTTTGTTTTTGGGCTACCGTGCTAACTTCGTCACCGTTCTGAGTTATTGCCTGAAACTGGGCACACCCTCAGATGCCACTGCAACAACACCCTCTGGGAAAATCCGGCATCCTAGGACAAAGAGTACCGGAGAAAGACCAGAAAGTCCAACCGTGGATACTGAATCATGTTGCATCGCTGTGCACGGCGTGCACCATCCGAAACCTGCTTACCTGACATGAGTCCAGTCCCAAGAGATTGCTGCATTGTTTGTTTTTGCATTCCTTGACCGAGAGTCTTTGCACCAGCAAAAGATCCCAACTGCAGTGAAGCTTGAACCTGCAAACCCTGAAAATCGAGGACTGCAGATTTTGGCGTGGAAAGCAAACTAGGACACCCTTCCTTTGTTCTACCAAGTCTGTGGAGGATTCGGAGTAAGGGGGGTAAGTTACAGAGCTTTTAAACTACTCCTATATTCCCATTATAAATCAATGGGTTTATAATAATCCCATGTCTTACACTATTGGCTTTGCCAATGTTTGCCTTTGCAAGACTCCTAACTGTTGTCGATAATTTTGTGCATTAGTCTACATTGAACCCTAATTCTAAGAACCCTTCACTGGACCCCAGAGACCCTACCTGCATTTTTTTTCATGCATCCTAATTTCTGTGGAACTGTATTCTGAACAATAGGACAATTTTAGCTGGGGATCATCTCTGTGGACCTTTTGGTATATAATACTTACCTATTCATTTCTTTGCAGGAGTATTTGATTTATATTGTGCATTTAAACCTGTGAATGTATATATGCATTTAGTTTGATATTGTTGTGTGATAAGGCTACCTGCTTGTATTCATTTTCTTATAGTGTGTTTTGGCCATAAATAAATAACTGTATGTTTAGACATCCTAAGTGCAATTTGTGACTCCCATTGTGTGACCTCATTGTGGACCCTTTACAAGCTCACCCCCTGTGAAGAAGTTAGCCTAGACCCCTGTCACTGCTACCTACACTAGTTTGGCTACAGTTTTCCCTGTCACAATATTGGTTGGACTTCTATACATCTGTCCACCAGGCCAGAGTACAGAAAATCAGTCCTAACAACCATCAATCCTGTGTGCTAGAACGCCATTGACATATGGCAAAATCACACGTGAAATGTGTAAACTCTGCCTGGGCATAAACACCTCTGCAGAGTAAAGACAGCTGGAGAAGGTTCATGGAATCTTCGGCTGTGCAATCTCATGGATGAGTAATGGATAACTGCGACACTGAACATTCATGTGTGGAAGCAACAGCAAATCTCGTAACTGCGCAATGTAGGCACCTTTTACAATAAATGAAGTGTTACATACTCTTTACATCATTAATTAAAGTGAGCAATGGATCAGGCATCTCAGACATTATAGTTACTTTGCACTAATAACAACCTATCCATATTATGGTCATTACAACTAAAAAACCCTAGAAATTCACTAGTTATGGTAAGTTTAGCAACCATAACTCGTGCCACCACTGTGCATTGCTAAGACTAACACCCCCGCATTTCAGAGGTCTGTGGCTGCCCAAAAGGTGCAAGCATGAATTACATCTTAGAGAGGTTAAAATGGTGAAGAGTAAATCTGAATGTGCAAGTGCATCTAGAAACCTGCGATGAAAGGATACCCAAAGCCATAGAAGGGTGAGAACAAAAAGTGTGGTACACACTGTTTCACAGCTGTAAAGAAGGTGTTCCCCGTAAAGATATCCATTCTGCCATCTTTACAGAAACTGCTCAGTGCTAAGCAGGCATATGGCATCCCTGCTGGGTTTATTATTTTTCTTTCATGGCATTCTGATGCATGCCCAGTGCTACCAGGAGAACGCACTACACAGTATGTCACAGAATGCATAACTGTGATGCATATAAGTAATCTTTACATTATATTTTAAATGCAAGGTAGGACTTTTACTGTGAAACAGTTCTTCAAACGACAGCAGGACATCTATATCTATCCCACACATCTCAAAGTGTTCCTATATACTGTACAGTCCAACCAACTCTACGGGGTTAACAACATTTGAAATTACCTTAAACGCAAGCTGACAAGCCTAAACCAACCAAGGTGATAAACCAAAACAAAAGGGCCTTCCACGAACAATGGTGCTGATGCAAGTAAACAGGTCTGCAGCTCAGAACAGGGATTAACCTGTGATTCATCCAAACTCAATTTGAGCATGAATATGATTTAACTTGCCCTAAAAAAAAAATGTTTTGACAAAGGCCCTTGAGAGGCTGAAACATGTGTAAACAACCAAAGGGGCAATGAAAAATTAAAATCTTTGCTGACTGCAATCATAGTGTCTAAGGGAAATTATTTCTGGAGACAACTAGATTTCAGTGGTGCAGCTATGGTGTGTTTCACAGACTTTGCATAGACACCAAGGAGGAAGGGGACTGGTGCTTCCTTGAAACACCACACCAACGCGACACCATACCAATAGGTGGTACATTGGGGTCGCCGGCATAAAAATCTGTACCCAGAACAAATCGCCAAAATAAACTAAGTTACACAAAGAGGCTGGTTTTGATGGCTTTGCAAAAGGAAGTATGGGAGTCAATTTGCCTGAGGTGGGGTGGAAGGGTGTTCCAGGTGGTGGCAGCCGCGGCAGGGAAGCTAGAACCACCAGCGTGTTCTGGGTACGATTAAAGTGTTGGAGTATGCGGATCGGGAAGGTCTGGAAGCAGCAGGTTTGGAGAACCTATTGGCAAGGTAAGGGGGGGCTAAGTCGTGGAGGCACTTGTGGGTCAGGGCAAGAGTTTTAAAGATAATTATTTCTTTAACAGGTAGCCAGTGGACCTGTCTTCTGAGCCCAGATATGTGGTCCCTGCAAGATACGCCCGTGGCTGCCCTGAGGGCGTTGTTTTGAACCAGCTGGAGTTTAGCAAGATTTTAGCTGGAAGTACCTATGAGAAGGGAGGGCATTGCAGTAGTCCAATCCTGAGCATATTATTGCTCTGGCGATGGTGAGGCAATTCTGTTGGGACAGGAAAGGTCTTGCTGCGTTAAGGAGTTCAGAATGATAGGCTGAGGTTGATGCAATGGCATTGACCTGCCTGGTCATGGTAAGGTTCGGATCAAGGTAGATACCAAGGGTCTTGACTGCTGGAGAGACAGTGATGGGGATGTTGTCTGCGATAAATGAGCTGTATTGCTTGTCCAGCTTGCCCAGGGTGGAGGGTGATCCGATCAGCAGAAGTTCAGTTTTCTCGCTGTTGAGACATAACCAGTTTTCCGCCATCTATGATTGGATCGTTGAGTTAATGGTGTCGAGGTTGTTCAGGTCAGCCATGTAATTGCCCGAGAGGGGGAAAAGCATTTGGGTGCCATCCGCATAATTTTTGTATGAGATGCCCAGTGCTTCCAGTATATATCGCGCACTGCACTCCTTATATCAGCCTCACAACAGCATCCCTCAAATTTCAGAAAAAAATGAGAATTAACCAAAAAGGACAGCAAAACTCCATCAGCACTAAAATACTGCACACTAAGGGTGTCATTATTGTCATTGGAGAAAAGAAGCATATTAGCATGCCACAGAACTACACCCATGCCTTCATTCACAAGGCACCTCCCAACATTTTGCTGGGGATTGAACACATTTGGTTGGTTCCATTGTGCTCTTGGTAACATTTGAGAAAATAAAACACCTTTGCACATGGGAAAATTACCATTAGTCTCTCCAGAAAAGGACTTCAACACATGAATTCAACTTGGGGCACTGATGTACCCCAAATACTCTGCTCCACAGTGCAACAACAAGATATCTGGACTACCAAAAGTAGATATGTTTCTTAAAAGTGAAACCAGTGCCTCCAAATTGCATTCAGGCTAACTCCATCACAAAACCCCCATGCCTAGAAACCCAAAATCTCTAGAAACACCTCTTAACTTTTTATATGTCTCCAGAGCAGAAACACAACTATCTAAAACTACCCAGACACAAACACCTGCCATATTCACCATACAACCAACACAGCAATGAAAAAAAGTATTACCCGGCCTTACTGTAAAGCAACCCTTAACACCTGATTAGATAATCCCCATACTACACTCCCATTTCCATGCAAAGCATACTGAAAAGCCCCAGATGCAGCACGTGTGATCCGCGGACTACAGCGGTGTTCGCGGATCCCGTAACACAGGGGCAGCCCTTCTTCCCTTTCCACTTCACACTTTACAGCTCTCCCTCATTGGCTACTGGGAAGTAGTCCCACAACTATCCACCAATCACATCTAAGATATCTACATCTAACTCTAGCAACTCAGTACAACACTGTATATGTATTGTTCAGAACAGCTCCTATGATTCCCAGGCAGCTGTATTCAAAAGTACAGTAAAACTTTCCAAGATTTCTACTTCCAGAATCATCCAGCAACAGAAACTAAAGGTATGTATATGTTTGTAATGCACACAGAAAATTAACTGCATGTATGTTACCAAAGAATAGCAAGTACATATATTGCATGCATTTGAACAGGGTGCCTGCCAATTGCCCTTTATAACCTACCAACTAATCATACCATCATTTGCACCATCTCCTCAAATCAAATGACAATTACTTACAATGTTCTTCGCTTTCACAGTTTTCTTGTACTGCCCAATAGCATAACAGCTGCAAACCACATATTTCAATGTCAGCACCACTGCCTGTGATTTCCTTTAATAAAAAAACACACTAGGAACATTTCCACAGCACATGCAAGTGCTGAATCCTATGTGAAATGCCCACGATGCACACAACAAAGGGAAACTGCATGAATATTCGGAAAGCATGCCAAACACCGGCATTGCATAATCCACAAAATGCACCATTGGAACGAAAGCAAAAAAAATACATATATACATTAGAAAGAGTGCTATCTGCACATTTGAATGCATACCTTCAACACTGAAAAGAATGTCTGCATTTATGTAGGAAGCATCTATGTGTGAGAAAGTTAACAAACTTCCATACACAATAATATTCTCCTTTCCAATCTTTACATCTTTCTGCCCTTTTTCTCACTCTACTATAACTTCCACTAATCCATTTCCAAAACAAATAGTGAAAACTAGTTCACACATTTCAAAATGACAGCCCCATAGGGCACAGTTATCCAAAACAATGTGTTATCCTACTGCTTTTACTGTGCCATTAACAAACATACCCACTAACTTCCTTCTTTTGCAACTGCAGTTAAGACCCGCCTGCTAAAAGCCAGTGATGTCTCTGCTGGAATAGAAAACTACTCTTCACATCCAAACAAATAAGTACAGTACTGTTGTAGTGTTCTGCTTGTTCCTCAGACAGTGCAGTGTTCTTCTATTTTAACCTAGACAATGTTATCCAAACCTATAGCAATCATTTCACCCTTACTCATTCCACTTTGCGAGGTCCACTATTTCTATTGTCATCAGAACACCAGATCTTACCAGCCACTAGTTTCATAAAAACATTGCAACATCCTTACTTCTTCAAACACGTTACAATGCCATGTACACTAAAGAACACCTTTCCCACAGGAACACACACATGTAACAGTACAACCTTCCCATCCAAACGTAACAGTCCTTCCCACTCCTCTATGTATACATACCCTCATAATCAGACACTCTTGCACAGTACATACAAATACATTCCACAACTTCCAAACCCCCACTTTCCTTTTTTCTCTAACAGACACAAGACAATGCCTACCAAAAAGCAACTCCATAGAAAGGAACACAGAAACAGGGCTGATAAAACCCAAGCCATGCAAAATGGCCATCCACCTCTAGCAGGTTTTGTACAAAAAGTTCAAATAAAACAGCTAATACAGTCACAAAGCAAAACGGAGCCAGGTACCACGAAAAAAATTGTGACTTTTGTAAATTTCTTTTTTCTTTTCAAATACTTATTTTTTTAAATGTACAACTAAAACGAAATGCATTAAGAAGAATGCAACTACCATAGGTCTAGCACTACATCTATCAACTGTAACACAGCGATAAGTAGGCATCCCAAACAATTTATTTTACAAAAATGTTTCCACCATAGGATCCTTCAGAACCTTATAAAAACAGGGGAGATATCACGTTCCACCCTTAAAACCTAACACAGAAAACTGATCCAGAAAGCTCTTATAGACAGTGCAATGCTCCTCAAAAGGAAATTATTTATATTAGTTTTAAACAAAATAAAACCATTAGCAAAATAATTAGTAAACTACCAACAGCACTTCGTAACATACGCAATATCATTATAGATACCTTTCCAAACCTCTGTGCAGCTAAGTGGATTTACACCACCAGCACAGAGCCATATTTCACTGAAGAGCATACAAACAAGAGAAAACAAACCCAATTGCTATACATAGTAGTGGGCAAGGGTATGAAAGCACCATTATGGAAGAAGAAACACTGCTTGCAAGAATATCCCCAACAAACTTACAATCAACCCTCCATTCCACCTAACCACTACGTCACGTCTACAAATGGCCATGCACATCAATGTGTAATGTGCACAAACAATCTTTAAAATCTTTGCAGCAGTTCCTAAATCAGTATGTAAAAGCCAGAGACAAATTAAAAATGTAAATATTACAAACTATGGACAATGCGCAAATACACAGGAATACAAGGACATTCATTAGCCTGCATTTCTGGACATGCTTGCAGAAGCACCTTCCACCACATCAAAATGTTAGCAACACACCGTTCAACTGTACGAAATCTCGTTCACAGACTGTACTATGCAAAATGTCCTGCTTTAGTACTGGAGAATTTAAATGACATGTGCCTATATGGTACAGCCAAGGAATTGCTCAAAGAAATAGACCACATCCAACAGATATATTTTGAGACTTAAGAGCACTTACAAAATCCAGTAACTTTAGAAAAGAGTACTGACAAACTCGCAGATGTCAACCTTCTATTACACACGTACAAAAAAAAAATAGCCAAGTTTAAAAGCACATCTGCTGAAGTACCAGACCAAGTATGTGTGTGTTGCCGCAGAACTTTTTATACAAAGAGCACCAAAACTATACATATAACGTACAAAATAGAAGACAAAAAGCAATCCCAATGGTTCCAATTGGCTCTCTAACTTATAGCAGAAACACAATTACTGAACCCTCGATTCTTTGCACATACTGCACTGCAAAACTTGACAGTATCCAAATGCCTTCATGGGCTACGACTAATAACTTGGAAATATTTCCACTGCCAAAACCACTCCAACAGCTTCATTTGTGTGAGCGGATTATAATCCAAACAGTGCACCCATTTCAAGCGATAATACACCTTCAGCTAAAAACAGAGAAATTGCCTCCTTCAGAATTACTGAAAGGCATTCATGGCAAAGTAGTTTATTTGCCATTAGATCTCAAAGAAAATGTAGACACTCTAGGAGTGCAATGGCCAATAGATCAATCTATGATTATCCAAGTGTATAGTGTACCTACAAAAGACAAAACATATTGGCAGCAAATAGGAGACTTAAACAAAGTTAGATAAGCCCTGCAATATCTTAAAGACAACAAAGAATACTACAAAGAAATAAATATTGAAGAAACCACCAAAATAATTCAGGATTCCGCATCAGCTGGCGAATTTACACTTCTTGATCTTACTGCAGTCTCCAATATTTTAGACCAGTATACAATTCACCCACTACACTGCAAAGACACCATAGACGATGCACTAGAAACATATCAAATGCGGCAAGCCAAAGGATCTCCAATCAGCATATGGGAGAAAAGTGTATAAGCACGTGACTTTTGTCTACTGTTTCCTACTGGAAATGGTGGAAGATACACACAAATAACGACACCAGAATACTGCTCTTTACGAATGTATTCTGAAGATCCTAGATTCAGACAAAACATGGAATACATATTCCACCTCCTCTTTGAAAGTGAACTAGCAACTCTATGTTATGGAGTTGCACACACATTAAAAACAGGTTCCACTTTCCTAAACATTTCTGCTACACAGCTACATCAAACGGTACAAAGAAAGATGACGTTTTACAGTCAAGTATTACAAATCTCTTGGCAAACATGCATGGTACCGATGAATACTGGTTCCAACGTCACGCAGACGTACTTTGTATGCTATGGAACCTTGGCCCACCCACATGGTTTGTCACTTTAAGTTGGGCAGACTATACATGGGAAGACTTGCACGATTTCCAAGTGTTGGCATAAAAATGCTCTCCCATAGAGAATGTGGCTGCTACGAAGCTACAGACCATTTAACCGGCACCACCTTGTCCGGGAAATCTGAAAACATAGTCTGGCTAAGCCTTGGTCCGGCTGCATCCAGAAAAAGAGTTCTCAAATCGTACAAAGACATAGGACAATAGCCAAAAACAATCCCAACAGCCAGGATATTTTGAAAAAAAAAAACTTTTTTGGACGCATACTACCCAAACAGGAGTACTGCTTTGGAAACCATGTTAAATACATAGTAAAAAAATGTGAAACTCCTCAACATAGAGTACTGTACTACATGTCCCTACTGCAACTTTTTAAACCATGGAGAAAAGAAGAAGATGTATTCGACACCCGTGCCTCCCATGAAGATGTTTTCAATCCAACTGAAAGCACTATATTAGCCAAAAACATGTTGGACAATGAACGCCAACAAGAAGAAGAACTTCAAGCACAACTAAATGTAGACACTCCTGAGAGCAGTCAAACTTTTCTTACAGGAAGCCAAGAACCACTTGGGCAGCCACTCTTAACAAATGAGGCAGAATTAGCCATGACTGAAGTAGAAAACACCATGTGTCTGTATGAGCAATCTGCAGAACATTTTGCTCTACTGAAATCACAACTAAACAATGAGTAGCATAACATTTTCCTAGCAGTAACTAAAGAAAATGAACATGGTGTGCAGCACGTAGCGAAAACGTTTACCTGTCAAAACTATACACCTGTACTCCTTTATGTAAGTGGTCAAGCTGGTTCAGGCAAAACATTCTTAATAAAAATGAACAGCAAGTTCCTCCAACAATTAGCAAACAACAGGCTTTCAGCTGTTGTAACTGCCCCCTAGGTTTAGCTGCCTACAACATCGGTGGTGTTACTTTAACCTGATTGCTACTCCTTCCAGTAGAACACCAAAACAAATTAGACTAGAACAAACTTTCAGCAGAATCTGCGATGGAGCTACGAAGAGTTTTGAAACAAATGAAAATGCTCCTAATAGATGAGGTGAGCATTGCCTCCAACCTAATGTTGGCTTTAATTCATCTCAGATTGCAAAGGGTCCTTAAAACAGACTATGAAGAAATCTTTGTGGGAAAACACATTATAGTTTTCAGAGATCTTCTTCAACTAACACCACTCAAAGGTGAACCTATTTTTAAAAACCTAGGACACAAACTGTGTTGTAAGCCACTTGGTAGCATAGGAAATGTAAATCTCTGGCAACATTTCCAATACAGAGAACTAACTGAAAACATGCGTCAGTCTGCAGACCTCAACTATGCCAACATTTTGATAAGCATTCTCATTGTTGTGCTTTTTAACTAAGCATAGTCTATCTTAAATAGCAGACACATCCATGAGCTATACTGGCATAACACATGTGCTACTGATGTAATGGAACAATTAGCACACACAAATGTAACCTGTATGTCCTTAATATCAGGCCTAGCAAGCTGTGCATAATTCAATGAAACAATGTTGAAAAAAGAAATGCAACCAGTAGTGCAAATTTACTCCACAGACAAACTGGGCGTGCATGGTATGACAGTACCTATGTGTCAACAAGCCACAACATGACTACTTACCTTAGAGAACTCTATCTCTAACACAGCTGGTTTGGAGAAAATGTTAACATTGGCATCCATCCACACACCCAAGAGTCTAGGCCCTGGCCACAATCACTGCAGCATAATACAGCCATGCATGCAAACATCTGCCCACTTACCACAAACCACACACATAACACAGCCGCCTGAGGCCCTATCCACCTCAGTTGACATACTATTACAGTACTTCCAGCCAATGGCGAGACTCTTGGATGCATGGCCTCTGCACCCAAGACTCTACTAACTGCCCGCAACCAATATAGCATAATACAGTAAAGTACCCAAGAATCTGCCCAGTGGCCACAACCCAAACACATAAGGCATCCAACGGAGGCCCAGTCCACTTCTGTACACATAGTATTCCAGTATGTGCATCCAGTCAGCACACTCTTGACTCAAATAAGCCAGCGGCCTGAGGCCCTGTCCACTTTCCTACACATACCATTACAGTACTTCAACCAGTGGGCACACTCTTGGACTCTTGAGTACATCGCCTCTGGCCATGCACCCAAGACTCTAGTAACTGGTCACAATCACCACAACATAATACAGCCATGCACCCAACAATCTGTACACTGGCCACAACCCACACACATAAACCAGCCACCTGAGGCCCTGTAAACTTCTATACACATTGTATTCCAGTATGTGCAACAAGTCAGCACACTCTTCACTCAAATAAGTCAGCCACCTGAGGCTCTTCCCACTTTCCTACACATACCATTACAGTACTTCAACCAGTGGGAACACTCTTGGACTCTTGAGAGCATCACCTCCGGCCATGCACCCAAGACTGTAGTAGCTGGACACAATTACCTCCCACTGTATACAGCATCATACACCAAAGAATCTCGAGACAGTCCAACAAACCACCTGACACACACCCTGTCCACGTTTGTACTCATACTATTACACTACTTACAGCCAGTGGGCAGACTCTTTGGTGCATGGCCTCCAGGCATAGACCCAAGAGTCTAGTAACTGATCACAATCACTGCAGCATAATACCCAACCGTCTATACACTGCCACAACCTACACACATAAGGTCCTGTCCACCTCCATACCCATAGTATTCAAGTACGTACAACCAGTCAGCACACTCTTGGATCCAATATGCCAGCAGCCTGCAGCCCTGTACACTTCTCTATGCATACTATTACAGTATGTCAACCAGTGGGCAGACTCTTGGGTGCATGGCTTAGCCATGCACCCAAGAGTCTACTAGCTGGCCACAAATACCACAGCAAAATACAGCCTATACAAACATCCTCATATCATCTACATTCCAATCCCCTACCCTAATGAAGCCAGCCTAAAGTCACCACATATGCTACACACCTGAGAACCTACCCAGGAACTGCTGTGGTGTACTTGCAACCCTTCACATTCCACTCCACTACCCTAAACTGCCTAGAGCCCTGTACACTTATCTACACATATGTTTACCATACTTCAACCAGTGGGCAGACTCCGGCCTTGCATCCAAGAGTCTAGTAGCTGGCCCCAAACACCACAGCATAATATACACCAGATGCACTAAAACATGTTTATCAGCCCTGTTTGCAGCAACGCTATCCGCAACTATTCAAGAAAATTTGACGCTCATCACGCTTCCATCCAACCAATCAGCGGGCATGTTGTATGTCTGCGGACACCAAATCGCCCTCTAAGCCAATCAGAGTCCGGTCCACGCAGCATCCAGGAAAATGGGTCAGCAGAGCGGATGCAGATGTCACTAAGTTTTTGCCACCTACATTTTGCCTGTTTTAAAAAAAATGACTGGACAGATTTTCTCCAAATTTACAAAAGTACGCTTTCGAGTCCAACCCGCAGCTCCTGCCACAAATTTGGTGTAAATCTGTCCAGCGGTTTCACCTGTAGGCGTGAGCAAAGGTTTTTTCGATTCTTTGGAAGAAAAACATTGGACCCCCCTATAACTTTGCCCCCCCTTGACACAACCTCAACAAACTTGTCGGGCCATATACTTTTTTGCAAAGTTTGTTGAGGATTCATTCAGGGGGAGCGAAGTTATAAGCCTCCCCAAAAGTGCTATTACTATGAGATGAGCAACTTAACCATAACTACACAGCCGCTACCGCAGGCCGATTAATATAAATAAATATTATATACATATAATGTAAATATATATAGAGAGAGAGATTTAAATACATTTTGGATTAATTTCTTTAGGTTTTTAAGGCTGCAGGTGAATGAAGCATGTTAATGTATCCATCAAGAAGACTGAGCTAAACAATGGAATCAGAAAGCCTTGGTTTCAGGTACTTTCATGAGACATTTTCCTTAGGAAAATGTCCAATGTTAAACATATCCCACCAGAGGATGTTGAAATGAAGGGGTTAGATATGAATATGTAATCCTGTATCAGACCATGTCAGTCTCGCATTTGATGTGCAAACTGCCATTTTGGAAGAGGAGACATATGTATATATTTTACTACATTTTCTTTAGTTTTTCAGCCTGCACGTCATATTGATTAAATACATCTTTTATATGCACAGTCACTTCATCACACGCCAGTGTTTTTGAATTAATGGACATTACACATATATTGAGAACACCAGTTGAAATATGCCTAGGTTCCTTTGAGGAAGACCTCATGAACCTACTATCCAATAACTTAAAAGATCCAATAAATGCCTCATCCTAGGAGACTTCAACCTCGGATTTAATGACACACAAGACGTCAATGCCCTACAGATTAACAACGCCCTTGAGGAACTAGGTTTCTCCCAAAAGATTACGGAACCTACGCACACTAAAGGCAGGGCCCTTGATTGGATTATGGAACATAATTGCCCAACCACTATCACATCCATACTACCTCAACACTGGTCCGACCACCACTTGATATCGTTCTCCCTAGAAGCCACACCACCTCTAAATAAAAAGTATCGTAGCTCCCACTGCTCCCACCAGAAATAAAAGAAACATAACTTCTGAAAACCATCCCCCTCATCCTACCTACCTTGAACTCCATCTCAGATCAGGCTTACCCAGCCACCATGGTAGATATCTACAACGAAGCGATGTTGGCCTCTCTAGACGCCATTGCACCGCTGAAAATCAGAAAAAGCAAATGCTGCCAACACCTAAATACGTGGTTCACGCCCCTCCTGAAAGACATTAGACAAAAGAAACGTCTGAGTGAAAAAATCTGGAGATCAAACCCTTCAGACACCAACAAAAACAACTTGAACACACTAGCCACCCTCCAAAAAAGAGATTATCCTAGCTAAACAAATGTCTTATAACTCCCGAATCTCTCAAGCTAAATCTAACACCAAAGAATTGTTTGCGATCCTGAAAGAAGTAGAATCCCCTATCCAAACACCTGATTCATGCCTCAAAGATAAAATCTGGTGCACTAGTATTCAAGTAGCCCTGGCCAATAAGATCACAATGCTCCAGGCAAAGATTAACAACAACAAAAAGTACTATCACAGCTCCCAAAATCAATATCAATGATATCACCCCTAAGACCGCCACAAACCTCCCATCTACCCTGCAACCTACCCCAATGCCTCATAGACCAGACACCCCCAACTTCCACTTCCGCAAAGTCTCTATTAAAGAAGTTGAGAAAGTCATCCTCACCCTTAAACCGTCCAATTGTCAGGGTGACCTGTGCCCAGCCCAACTTATAAAAGACGCAGCCCGTGAACTCTCACCCTTCATCTCTAAACTCATAAATGCCTCATTCTCAACTGGCAACATACCTAGCAACTTAAAACACTTGTGGGTCCTTCCCCTCCTCAAAAAACAAACCTTGGACTCAGCCATCCCAACCAACTATCGACCCATAACTACTGTGCCCTTCTTCCTAAAAATGTGGATAAAGTAGCATACTCACAAATTCAGCATCAACTGGAACTTAACCAACTCCTTGGAGTTCGCCAGTCCGGCTTCAGACCGCACCATGGTACTGAGACTGCACTCCTAGACCTCAAGGCACAAATTTACACACTTAGGGACAAAGGCAAGACGTCACTCCTGTTACTCCTCGACCTTTCTGCCGCATTCGATCTGGTAGACCACTCAATACTCTGTGACCATCTGGTCACCGCAGCCCACTTCTCCCAAGAGGGAGTCGCTTGGATCCAGTCCTTCCTCAATAACAGGACTATGACGGTTTTCTCTCCCCTAGCAGCTGCAGACCCTATTTCCATCACATGTGGCATACCCCAGGGTTTGTGTGTATCTCCCACTCTGTACAATATATTCACAAAGCCCCTTTTCGATGGTCTAGATGGTCTAGGTATCACCTACACTAATTACACAGATGATACACAGATCCTCATCCCGTTGACGGGCGATTATGACAAGGATTTGGCCTTTGTGAACAGAGTTTACCTCATCATCCAGGCATGGATGGCCTCCGATGGTCTATGCCTGAATGATGACAAAACAGAACTCCTTATCCTGGGCTCACCCTCCAATATTAAAAAACTCGGTCCCAAATATGCCTCCTTCATAATTGACACCAATAACTGTGACCAAAGTAGTCAAAACCCTCAGCTTTTACTTGGATTCCACGCTTACATTTGGCAAACAAGTAAACGCTATGGCCTCAGCCACATCCTATACCTGCAAGTTAATCAGAGCAGCCAAACCCTTCCTTTCCCCCAATAATTGTGTCACCCTCGCTAGAGCACTAGTGCTGTCTAAATTAGACTACTGTAATGCTCTATATATAGGCAGCAACAACTATGTCACTTTCAAAATTCAGACCCTTCAAAACAATGCACTAAGAGCTGCCCTTAGTCTTCCTAAAAATGCCCATATATCAGACCTAAGGAGATCCGTCAACTGGCTCTCCACTAAAGACAAAATACTCCTTAAAACGGCATCTCTGACATACAAACGCCTTAACCACGCAGCACCCCAATACCTAGTAGACAGATTTACCAGACAAACAGCTGCACGCCCCCTAATAAAAGCTAACTCCAACCTCTTGCTGGTACCCAGATTAAGGCTCACTAAATCTGGTGGGCGTAGCTTCCCTGTCAAAGCGGCTCAACACTGGAACTCCCTTCCCCCTGCCTTGAGGGAAGATTTCCCCTACTTACAATTCATATCCAACCTCATTCATTGGTTAAAGGAACATGACGTCTAACCACACCGTACCAGCCTCTCAGGTATCCACTGTATATATGCTCTGCCTTTTTAGACATTCCTCCCACTAATTGTATATACCTTGTTTTTGTTTGCTTTTTCCACGTTTGTGCCTGTATACAGCATTGTAACCATGGCTGTACTGTACATATTATGCTGATTCTGTAACTCAAGTTGAACAACCCTCTTCATGCCTTCGCACCTGAATACCCCTGGATCTGGGGCGCTATATAAATAATAAAACAAACAAACAAACAAAGCAACATCCCAGCTCCAAACATAGTTATCACAGAACAATGTTGCACATGTATTTTAAGAAAAAAGTAAGCACACTTTTCATAATTCACTTAATACAGTCCTAATGTTATTGTTCTGAAAATTGCAATACCAGAAATAATTGCTTCTTCACTCTCTATAATGCAATTTAACCATTTACAAAATCATAAAAACATTCTCTGCAATACTTCAAAGACAAATACATGGCACCTATTGCTCTAGTTAAATGACCTTGTGAGCACTTTGATTGGGTGGGTCAATACTGACAAGTGTAGTATCTCATTGTACTTGCACAGTATTGCACATTCCATGTATCATCCTCCTCCATCCAAGGGGGGTGGAACATGGAATGCATTTTGAATTGTCACCTTCAATCCCAACAAGAGAATTTTCTTACCACTGATGCCAATAATCACAGTTTAGGGGCTGTATTATCCCAAGCAGAGGGTGCTGTAGAATATCCCATAATGATTACCTCAAGAGTGTTGAGAGAGTCAGAATATAATTACTCAACCATTGAGAAGGAATTGTTGGCTGTCAAATGGGCCATTGAAAAATGTCACTCATTTAACTGGGGAACCAAGTTTGTCATGCGATCAGATCACAAACCACTCAAAAAGATTTTGACCACTAAGGCATTAGGTAAAATATCCTCAAGAATTTGTAAATGGGTAGCAGGTTTACAAGAATATAATTGGGATGTTGAATTTGTGCCTGATGTCAAAAATAAATCTACAGACTGTTTGTCCAGGCTAACCAATGTGGTCGATGATATTGATGAGGATGGAAGTGATGAGGAACAAATTCTAAATGTGAATCAGGAAGTGGTGTCAGAAGGGGAATGGATACAAGCTCTTGCATTAGATGATGTATTAAAGGGTATGAAAGAGTGCCTGATGGAAGGCGTGAAAGCCAATGAGATTAAGAAAGGTGAGTGGGCGGAAGCTGTGAGGCATATTTTTGATGAATTACACATAAGTAGGAATCTTGTTTTGAGAGGTGATAAATTATATCCACCCACAGGGGTGAGGAAGAGAATCTTGCAACTTGCACATGAGGGACATCTGGGTATGGCAAAGACTAAACAACTTGTTAGAGAAGATTATTGGTGCCCGGGCATGGATTTGGAAGTGGAGAGACTTATCAGAGAATGATGTGAATGTGAGGAGTCTGCCAAGGGTACATTGCTAGACAAGAACCAATGACCGTCATGTCCATACCCACCATACCCTGGGAACGTGTAGGTCTAGATATTATGGGTCCTGTCAGAAGTCAAGGGGCTTTGAGACTCTGTATTGTACTCATCGACAGATGGGTGGAGATTGAATAGGTACAAAACATTTGTTCCAAGGACATCATTTCATTTTTAGAGGTTGTTTTCAAAAGGGAAGCTACCCCACAACCATTGTTATGGATAATGGTGTACAGCTGATTTCTGAGGAAATGAAAACATTTCTTAAGGACAATGTGGTTGAACATAAAACGAGTTCAATTTATCATCCCCAAACAAATGGAATTGTTGAAAGACTTAACAAAGTAATAAAGAATAGTATCAGAGGTGCTTTGGCGAGGAATGGTGAATGGAAAAGGGTGGTTTAAGAGACTGTGGTGGCACATAGGTTTACACCACACACCAACACAGGTTTTTCTCCATTTGAAATGCTGAGAGGTAGAACACCCAATACCACAGTCTGTCTATCATGGTTAGGCAGTGTTTGCAGGAGGGACATTGATTTTAAGGATGTTCAAAAAGATATCACAAAGGCAAATAAGTAATAAAATGTACTTTGACGCCAGGAAAGCCGTAAAGGGGTGTGATTGGGTAAGAATTAAGCTTCCACAATTAACCACAAGTAGATTTGTCAAGTGGTCAGATACTGTGCAGGTACGTGAGAAATTTCATGGAGCTCTGAAAGTATCAGATGGTAGAGTGTGGACTGTGAACAGGGTGTGTAAAACGTCCAGGCGTTCCATCATGAATACAGATGAAGTCAAAGGTAATAATGATTATGAGAAAAATGATAAGGTTGAGAAGGATAAAAGTCTGGAAGGAAAGGTTGTCTCTCGCACAAAAAGGGTGTGTATGAAACCTTTATTTTTGAAAGACTATGTGAGTTGAAGCCTCATTTATGTTTTTTGGAAAATCAAAATGTAATTTTGTTATATTCCCTGTAGATTGTTTTGCAGTAGTATATGTTATGCATTTTCATGTAAGATAAGGTTATGTAACTTTTGTTGTAATTGTATAAAGAAGGGAGGTGTTTAGTATCTCATTGTAATTGCACAGTATTGCACATTCCATGTATCATCCTCCTCCATCCAAGGTGGGTATAACTTGGAATTATGAATGCAGAAAGAAAGATGTGGCAAGGAATGCTGTGAGGGTATTCAGTTGTTGTGCTTTGAGAGAGCCAGTGGGCTTATCCCTTAACTTAATAAATCCATTTATATTTAACTATATGGCATTGGGAAGCTTTTATTACACAGAGTTTCTAAATGATGGTTGTGTGTATTGCTTATTTCCCTGGCACTATAGAAACAACCGCATAGACTAATGTACATGTAATCATAGCCCTGGTTTACTCACGGTGCACTTTCATCTGAAGCACTGAATCATTCAATCCCCTTGCACACCCCTGCCCATAAAGTATGTGTTTGGATACAATGTTCATGTGTCAAGTCAAATGCCCTGGCATAATCAATTCTGGCAACATCTCCATAATGGGCGAGGGTGTGCTGACCCACCAGTACTGTCACCTATTATGGAGGAGCTCAGCTAGCACTGTCTGAGCACTGATCCCCACCCAGCTGCTTCTGCAGCTCAGGGAGCACACTTGGACTGGCTTAAACTGTCAAGGGGAAATGTGGGTTCCCTGTGACAGTTTCTGTTCACCCGTGTGCATGTCCACTGCACCATGCAAGGCCAAGAGGATTTGGCTTCCACAGCCTTCCATGGCCCATTGGGGATGCAGCTTAGGGAATGCAGATTTGAATGTGCATCTGGTGCTCCTGCATTTCTCCACACTTTCAAAATGTCTGGGGCAGTGACAAGGTAGTGCTCCAGCTCTTGCATGAATATGCAGGAACCATGAAGTGTTCTTTTCTTCCAGGTTCCTGTTCATCTGTTACAGAAGCCAAAGGGCTTCATTGTTTCCAAGGATGATGGTGCGGTGCACTGAGAGGAGGAGAGTCCAGCCTGGGGCTGACCGTAGGAATAATTTATTAAATGCATACATGTGTGTGTGTGAATGAAGGAGTGAGTGTATGATGCATGGGCGGGGTTTGGGTGCACATATGAATGAGCAAGTGTATGGTGTTTATGTTTGCACAAGTGAATGAGTGAGTGAATGATTCATGGATTGGTATGGTGGTGTGTGCTTGTGTGTTTGTGCTGGCCCACTGATTTGGGGGGAGAGGTGGCAACATCAATGATTCCCAGTACAAAAGAATGCTGTAACAACAGCATTGTTCTCCTGGGCATCTTTGCTGAAGAAAACATAACAAGTGTTGTTATGGGGCAAGAGTTCCATTTTGGAGCAGAACAGCCCTTTCTTACTTTGCCATGACATTTGTTTACTGGACATCTTTGTTAAAGCAAGCATGATAAGTGTTATTACATGGATAGAATGGCATTGTGGTGAAGCCAGTCTAGCCATTTATTACTGTGGCATGACATTTTTTTACTGTGCATCTATGCTTAAAAGAGCATTATAACTGTTATTATTATTATTATCATCATTATTATTATTATTATTATTATTATTATTATAATAATAATGATGATGATGATAATAATAATAATAATAATAATGATTATTATTATTATTATTATTATTATTATTATTATTAATATTGTATTTATTGAGCTTGGACCTAGCTTCAAGAAGCAACATAACACTTTGCAGAGGTACACAACAATACAGATACATAACACAGTGCTTTTCAGAGTTAACAACAAAAGATATATACAGCCAGTTGTAGGATACAGAGGAGCACAGAGGAGGGGTACAGCTGTACCGGCTGGCAGGGAGGAGAAGGGCGGGCATCGTCTAGCAAGTCAGGCAGCACGAGGCTAGACCCAGCTAGACTGGCATTTTGGTGCCTCCAGTCTAGGTATTTTCTTGGCATGGCATTTTTTAATTAGCATATATGATAAAGCAAGCATGATGTTTTATTACGTGTCACGACTGCTATTTTGTTGAAGCAAGTCTAGATATTTGTTATTGTGATATGGCATTATGTTTCTGGGCATCTATGATAAAGAACACATTTTGGTGCAGCCAGTCCCAACATGTTTTCATATTATAGCATGGCATTTTTAATGGCAATGTCAACTGTAGAATGTTCTTGCATGGGTGCAACGCATATATTGGCAGAACCAGCTTGGACATGTTTTCTAATTGTATCATGAGTGGCATTAAGCACAAAGCAAACATGAGTATGTTCGTATATAAGGATACTCAATATTGGTGCATCCAGCATGGAAATGAATGGGCACAGCCAGCCTGATAATGTTCTTCATACTGGCATATATTTTGCACAAAGGCATCATGAAAATCCATTGGGAAATGTTCCTGCACACTGCTGGTGACTTGCATCTATAGCATCTTTTCATACGTTACGCTACACAAGTAAATGCTTTCTATCTGACTGTTTACCTATTTTTTTATTAAATTGTGCTTTAAAATGCACCGTGTTAACCTATTATTCAAGCATGTTCTTAGACTGCGTCGAGCTATTTTGCCATGCTCAGTCGCTCTGGCGTATTTTTGATAAATCTTGTATGCCCTTCCAAATAAAGAAATCACCAGCCACAACTGATAATCAGCTTTTGTGAATTGAGCTGACTGCAACATGTGCATGTTTTCCTGTCTTGAATGCACAGTTTGTTGACACAAGTTAAATACAAACAAACAAAAAAAAATATGATGTTTCGTTCGTTTAAGGGAAAGGTGTCTGATAAAGGTATTTACTTGACAGGCCATTTAGATAGTGGGCACCTTGAGACCTACACGTTTTATGCTGACAAATGCATAATGTAGACATGTATTGAACGTTTCTAAACATTGGTTAAAATAAGGCCTGTCATTCTTTTTCAATAATTGTCAGGGGATCACCACTGTACAATACTTAAATTAACAAAATGATGCTGCTTGTTCAGATAACAGCATTATTTAATGGTGCCCTCAGCAGCAGGTTCATGCACTGGTAAGTTGCCCTATGACTGCGGCTCTATCTGAACCTCCCTGTCCTTCTCTAGGGTAGAATGTTTTTTGTTACTTTACAACGGTCTCTTAAATTCCACTTTGGAACACTCTGACAATTGTGTTGCCTCCCTTTCTTTTACAATTGTGGAAAGAGGCTATGGGTGAGGTGGCAGATGATGGCGTCAAGTCAGCATGAGGTCCAAAGAAGAGACAGATCATGTTTCGTTTCCAGCCATGCTCGGTACTGTCCGCCTATAATAGATTAAAGGCCAGATTTGACGGCCACAACCAACACTACACACTTCATGTTACACAGCAGCTCCAGAAAGAAACTCGATAACCAACATGCGTTGGCTCGTATTCTGGCTTCTGCAAATACCCATGCTTAAAAAAGCAGCTAAAATGTGTGTGTGGGGACGGGGGTGCTGACAGCTTCCTGGTCTTCTGCCAGCTCCTGCGCTTGGTCTGGTTGTATGCTGCTGCAGAGGACCTGCCCTTCTCCCTTCATCTCTGCTGGTGCCGTTGCCACTGCCTCCACCCACATTCAGTGAAGCGTGTTCAAACCATGTTCACAGGTTGCTCCCATTGTCCACCTTTACCTCTTTGACCTATGTGTTAGTTGTTGCTATTGCTGTCTTTGTATCTGTCGCTACAAAGCTGGGAGACATGTTACCTGCCTAATGCCCGGTTGCAATCTGAAAAGTAAAGTGGAAAGGGCAACAGTTGCATATCGCCTCTGTCTAGTCTTCCGGTCGCATTCCCTGTGCTGCCCACAAAAGAGGCTGCACCGAAAATGCCAACCACAGAAGACAGCACACCTGCAGGAGGTACTGAGAAGAGGATGGCATGGCGCTGTGCACTGGTAAGCAGGTGGTGTCTGAGAGCGAGAGATGCCCGGCAACATAAGAAGTGTACAAAGGTGGAGGCTTCCGGCAGTGAGGGGTGGGAAAGCTAGAACCAGGTGTAGAGGCATGGAATGGGTGCCACGGGGATGGGTGGGTACCCCCCAATGAGAGAGAACAGATACCTGGGTTTCCGCCCAATAGAGGCTGCACTGAACTAAGGGACAACATAACAATGCACTCTTATTTCAGAACAAGCAATATGGTGAATGGCAAGACAGTGGGAAAGGCTGGCTATGGCTGCACCCATTGCTTCAGTCAATGTTTACTTTTCTGTAGTACAGGGCTGACACGATCTGGGCATGATAACAGCACAGATCTCTCTGTCATCAGAGCCCACCACCAACAATGCAGCCCTCCAAAAACGCCCTGAATCGGCATATTTGCAAGCAGTGGACATCACCGAAATGATTGGTTGTAGCTAGCTCTGTCCCAAGTGAGAAGTACCTTGTAAATCATCTCAATTGGTGTTTGGTACTCATCTTTAACTTTCATTGGGTTCTTTAATAAATGATTTGCTCGTGGAGTGTGTGATGCTGGTAAAGTTACAGGGTTTGAGCAACTTAAACATGGTTATCCATAACAGCCTAAACACTGTCATCTGTAGACAGGGACAACTAAAGAGCGGATCATTTGGGTATGTTTTTGGACATGATAAATTAGAGGAAGTGCAACTGTTGCACCAAATTTCATTACATGTATGTTTCACTCTTTTTATTTTGGGTAGTTTTAAATTTCGATCACAATAGAGACTCACATGCCTCATATTACCCTACAATTACATCATGGGTAGCAGAGTAGCTTCAGATGCCTCAAAGCAGACAGAGTCCCTTGCCCAGAGCCTGGGCTTCCCCACCACCTTACACTGACACCGATGTAAACATGTGGAACAAAAAGGTACTTGAAGTGCACATTCTTAATGTTACCGAATGGTTCAAATCCATGCCAAATCTATGTCCTTAACAGGATTGTTCTGGTGCAGCTTGAGTGGTCTGCCACCAGACCTTTTGACCCCCATGCAGTCATAATAATTTCTGGCTTGATTTAATGCGTGAGGGACACAAAACACCGACAACAGAAATCTTGAGCGTCTAAGTTCTTATGGGTGACACCCATTAGTGAGCACAGGGCAGACTGCGATAGCAGTAGACACTGCACCGTGCAAAAATGGGCAACGTATTCCGCATTTGGCAACTGTATGCAAGTGAGGAATCCATTGTAGAGCTTGAGGCACACTCATGTAACATTGGAAATTGCACCAGTGAATCCTCAAGAGCAAATGTTGTAGTGCCACATTGTGTAGTAGCCAGAACATGTTGAGACTCTTAGGGCCTGATTCATGGAACGTTTAGTGCAGTGCAAAGTGCTTTTGCACTGCCAACAAACACCTAAAACCGGCAGTTATTCACAGGGTGTTGCAAAGTGTTTTTTTGCGTAGCAAAATCACTTATCGATGCAAAAGGACTGTTTGCACTGCGCCAGGGTACTTTTGCACTGCAATGTGACTTTGCTCTGCAAAAATACACTTTCCACCACTCAGTGAATTAGGCCTGGGTCTAAGAGTTTGTTTGCAGTGCAAAGTCACTTTGCATCACGCTAAAAGTTCCATGAATTGGGCCCTTAGTGAGGAAAATTTAATATTCACTCTGTTTCTCAACTATGTGCTTTGTGAAAACATCAGCACAAAAATAATGGTATTAACTTTATCTGTGACTGAATGGGAGCTCAAGAAACATGAAGAGAATGCAGGAACTTGAAACACTGTGGACCCATTGAAGAAGGCAAATTGGCAGTTGATACTAAAACAGTGATTTCCCATGTTTTTTTTAGCTGCCCCCCTCCACGATTTCAGCAGAACTGCAGTTGTGACTCCCCCAACATGTCAGAACTGATTATATTGAAACTTGTCCCATCCTTGCACATCCAACAGACCCCATAGGGCTGATCACTGGTCTACAAAAACAAGAAGCAACACCTGGAAGGTTCAGAATTAATCTTAACATCTGACACAGTTTTGGACAGCCCTCCAGATCCTGTTCTTTAGCCTGCCAAGTGATTACAGAAAAGGGGAAAACCATCTGAAAATCAGGCTTGGTCTCAGCCCAAATGGGGCGGTTCCACCCAATCTGCTTGGTCACTGTGCTGCTGCATGAGACCACAAGCAACCCCAGTCATGTGCCAATACAATTTAAAATAGCATATTAATAATCAATGTACAACTCCAGAAACAAAGGTGTGGGCTGAACAGGAACCAAAACTAAAGTGGAGCCCTACTGTAGAAATTGTGATTTTTGCTTTCTTTTTTGGCTTCATATTGGATATCAGATGATGGAGGCTCACTTTTACTTTTACTTTTACATTACTGATTTTGTTGTTGAGGATCAATTAGTGTCACAGATGGTTAACGAAAACTCTCATGCTCTGCAATGGCTCAAGGATTTTTCTTAAATTCACGAGGGGACATGCCATCCCTCTCTCTCTTATTTAAAAATAAGCATCCACCTTCCTAACCCAGGCACCCCTACACCCCAGGTTAGTATAAACAACATATTCCACCTTGCTGTATCGATTCATACTTGTGCTATGTATGGAGGCCTAATTGAAATGTGCCTTCTGTAGCTGAACTCCCTCACGGACTTCCTAATTCTTCCTACACTCTCCAGTAGTTAGCGTTCAAAAGGGACCTGGGATGTGTTTTACAAACCATTGCCCAATGCTGTCTCTGCACTTTCATGCCCACGTATTCCTCTCACAACCTCTTTCCCGATGGTCATTCCTCACTATTCTTCTCCTCCTTTATCTACACCCATATTATTATGTCTACTCCATTTGTCTGTTTCTGCTATCACTGATACTCTCACTCCTTCTATGCCTTGCTTACACACTTTGAAGTTAATACTCCCTCCTTCAGACTACAACTCTCTCCTCCAAACTACAACACACACCTCCACACTACAATGTCTACCTCAAGCTTAAAACTCCCTCTTCTGCACTTAAACACTCTCATTACAACTGCCACTCCACCCTTCTTCTACTCAGTCGCCCTTTCTTTCATTCACACCATCACTTTACCTTCACTCTCTACTCTTCTTCTCCTTACAACACCTACCACACTTTCATGCAAACTCATAATGCAGTACCACGTACACTAAATAACCAATAGCTCAACTTCTAAAGAAATCACCTCCCCACTCTGCTGATCCATCCTTCCTCCTGATGGGCTCTTACTCTGCCATCTCTTTTTCTTCTGGCCTCACCCAAACATCCCACAGCTTCCTGTTACATGCTGCTATTTATTCTGCCCCTCCTCCCTCCGTTGGATCAATGGTGGTCAGAGAAACTCAATGTCTGAGTTTGTGTTAGGGAACCTCGGTCATGGATTCCACAGGGTAAATTCATTTTGTACAAGGGGTTGTGTGCCCCTGTACATTTTTTAATGGTGTAGGGACTTTGTCTGAGGTTACACAGTATTGCTGATGCTGCTGCAGAGTGCACCCTGCTTTCGCTCCTGCCAATCCAGTCCTCTGGTGCCTGGCCTCCCTCGCCCTTGGTATCCAGAAGTGTTTTTCTTGTCAGGTCTGGTCCATATGGTGTCACGGATAGCATCTGGTGCTGTAAGGATGCTGGTTT
This sequence comes from Ambystoma mexicanum, assembly GCF_040938575.1. Classification (NCBI taxonomy): domain Eukaryota; kingdom Metazoa; phylum Chordata; class Amphibia; order Caudata; family Ambystomatidae; genus Ambystoma; species Ambystoma mexicanum. The sequence continues at coordinate 834,214,377 of NC_090935.1, read as the reverse complement.
CTTCCTGTTGGTCCCACTTTGTTCATCTCTGGCACTCCAACTGTACAACCTGTTAAACCCTCAATTAATGTCACTCCCCATTTTCAATACTTTCTATGGCAGAAAGGAGGGAAGGAACGCAACTTGCATTTTCGCCAACTTCTTTCCTCCCCGCCATACAAATGCTCCAGTATTAATGCTGACATGCTTTTTTATGATGCTGCATATGCTGAAGATTCCTATGTGTCCATCGGCTTTATGCACACGCATAAAGCAGGCAGACCCCATGGGGGTCCATTGTATATGCTGCCTGCCATGCCTGCACGGCAGACAGCATTTAGCAAACCTGACAGTAAGGAATAGCTCTGGGCCCTGATTACCAAATTGAACTGCTTATGAGCTAGACCAATATGGACTTCACATAGCTGTTCCAAGCTTCTTTGTGCCACAGAACATTGCAGATTGGACTGCACAGTGTGTTGTACACAGTCAACCAGCTGACCAACCCAACACTGAATCACCACCTCAGAAAGCTCCTAAAAGCATAGCTCAATGCTCTTCAGCTCCCAAACACAAAAATAAAAGGTTGTGTGCAGAGGGCATTGTTAGGAAATATTATCTTTACTGCACCTTTCCTTCCATCTTTATGGAACCCCTAAACATTTTGCTTTTATTTTTGAATCTGACCTGTACATTTTGCAGTACAGTGAAGCCTTAAGCTTCACTGTACTGGCCTTTGCTCACATGTTATGGGGAAACTGATATGTCCTTAAGGCTATCAGTACTGGGAAACAGTTTCCTTTAGTCTTGTGACTATGTTGCTACTTGTGGTTACTTTTGTATCACATGCGGTAACTTTTTATCATTGCACACAGCAGCTTACACTGCAGGGCAATGGGGTTTATTTTTGTTTTGCCCTAGACTAACACTCAAAGGATTGTTTGGTTATTCTGTGGTGCTTAAAAGATGGGCTGGTAGCAGCAGTGACTTTTCCCCACTTTTTGGGGAATTTCGTGTTAGCTTAACCGCGTTTACCGTGTTTGGCTACTTACTGTGGCTACTGGCCAAACATGGCCGTGCCACGAGGTTTTTCGCCCATTCTTTTTGCATCTTGTTGTTTAGCCTTCTTCCTGGCCTCAGAGGTCAGAAAGATCCTTATAAGGACTTCCAATGCCCAGGAAAGCAGGAGCTTTTGGCAGGCTACTGGAGTACTTTGTGTGTTTGCAGGCAGGATGTGGACTGGGTCAGTCTGACCCCAATCCACATCCTGGTTTTTGTGTGTCTGAGTGGTATGCATGAGTGTTCCCGCCAGTGGACCTGATTGGACTACTGTGGGGTATGTGTGTGGGCTAGTTCTGCCATTGGCTAGTGGGAGTTTCGACTCCTACTTGGCTTTTAGGATAAGAAGAGGGCCCCTGCATGCAATTCTCAGAGATCCTGGAAGAACCTGAAGGAGCCAAGAATCCGTCCAGCTGAGAAGACCCACAAAGAAACCTGTAACCTGTCTGAAGGAGGCCTGGCAACCAACTTCTGCTGCAGTCCTGGTGGAGCCCTGTCTGTATCTTGGTCTCCAGTAAGCCTGCGAAGGTGCTACGACCCCTGGATTGGAGAAACCATCTATTCCCGAAGCCTACTCAGTGCCCAATGCAAAAACCGCCTTTGGAAGAGCCCGGGACTCGTCCTGTGGCTAACCAGCTTCGTTTTTGGGCTACCAAGTTATCTTCGTTGCCGTTCTGAGTTTCTGCCTGAAAGTTGGTATACCCTCAGCTGCCACCGCAACGACACCATCTGCAAAATGTCGATGTCCTAGCACCAAGGGGACCCGAGAAAGACCGGAAAATCCGAGCGCGGCTACTGAGTCCTGCTGCATCGCTGTGCGTGGCATGAACAGTTCGAAACCTGCTTTTCTGACCCACCTCCAGTCCCGAGAAGGGCGCTGCATCGTCTTCTTCATCAAGAGTCCTTGCACCAGCAAAAGATCCTAACTGGAGAATCACTCAAACCTGTAACCCATGAAAATCGTGGACCGCGGAATTCAGTGGGGAAAGCAAGCCAGGACACCCTTCCTTTGTTCTGGAAAGTCTTGGGAAGATTCGGAGTGAGGGGGGTAAGTTATTGAGTATTAACATACCCCTACACTCCCATTGTAAGTCAATGGACTTACAATACTCTTTATTTTAAAACTATTGGCTTTGCCAACACTTGCCTTGGCAAGACTTCTAACTGTTGGGGGGAATTTTGGACTCGGTCTATCTTGAATCCTGGCCCTAAGAATCCATCACTGGACCCCAGAGACCCTACCCACATTTTCTCCTGCCTCCTGAGTGCTATATCTTTGTATCCTGAACAACAGGGCACAAGGCGTGTGTAATACTTGCCTATTCATTCCCTTGCAGGAGTATTCTGATTTGTATTATGTACTTGAACCTGTGATTGTATATATGTATTTTAGTTTGATGATATTGGTTGATAGGTCTACATGCTTGTGTTCATTTTTCTTATAGTGTATTTGGCCATAATTAAATAACTGTATTTTTATACATCCTGTCTAAGGGTAATTTGTGACTCCCATTGTGCAACCTCATTGTGGACCCTTTAGAATCTCACCCCTCTGAAGATCTTAGCCTATACCGCCTGTCACTGCTACCTTAAACTGGTTTGGCTACAGCTTCCCAGAGTTTCCCCTGTCACAATATAGGTTGGCCTTCTATACATCTGTCCACCAGGCCAGAGTATAGGAAATCAGTCTTAACAAATTGGTGTACAGCGGTGGGATGACCCTCTCCACATAACATCCTGGTGTTTTGTGAACAGGATCAGTATTGGGTGCCACAGTGTAGATCACTGGTGGTGTGTCCAGATTATACTTACACAAGACACTATAACATTTGATTGCCTTGTGGATATAAGTCACATACTAAGCTAAGTATCACGGAAACAATCACTTTCACCACTTTGAGTGCCTTAAAAGTGGAGCAATTGAGAAAGTTATGTGTTGACAGAGGCTTGACAGTCTCTGGTTTAAAAGTTGAGTTAATTGTGAAAATTGTGGATTTTGAAAGAAACAAAGTTGTGCCTATCTTAAGTAATGGTCCTGATAGTGGAACTGGGGCTAGACCCAGCAACAGTAATGTCATTACTGTCACTCCAGTGACTGGTGTTGTAGATGAGGGGGGAGAAAGTGCATCCTCTGAACTTCTGGTTGAGGCCTACTCTAATGTTGAGGCATTGTTCAATTTGAAGAAAGACACCCTCAGGTTCATGGAAAAAGAATTTGAGTTTGCCATGGCCAAATTGGAACTGGAGAGGGTTGAGAAGCAGAAAGATAGGGATCACCAGCTGGAGCTTTCCAAGATTCAGGCTTCACAAGGTTCTTCCAGAGGATCTGGAAATGGCTCTGGGTCCTCTTCACATCCTAAGTTTCCTAAAGATCTCCTGAGTGTGTATGAGGAAAAGAATTATATAATTGACTGGCTTGTAACTTTTGAATATGCTTGTGAGGTACAAGGAGTGAGTGATGCTGACAGAATTGCATGGTTGATCAGCAGACTGCCCCATTCTGGCTGTAGTGCCCTTATGGAATTGTCAAAGGCTGATAGGTTAGACTTTGTAAAACTTAAGCAATCTCTTATCCTCAAGTTTGGGAAGACTCCTGTCCAATATTTGAGGAGGTTAAGATAATATAGAAAGAAAGAATGTATGACCTATGTAAGTTTTGTTGCAGATTCTCAGAACAACTTGAGTGTCTGGATAGAAGTCTATCAGGTAACCTCCTTTGAAGGCATGATTCATTTGGTCATGCTTGAACATATTTTTGCCTCTTGTTCCCCAGAGCTTAAGCAGCATTTGGCTGACTCAAAGGAGTTATATCCAAAGAGGCTAGCCATTGCTGCTGACTTATGGGTTTCACATTGAGTGTCCCATAAGGACAAGCCTGCTTCAGGTAAGCAGGAGGAGGGAAAGAAGCAGAAAGAGAAAGAGGGTGGGGATACTGATAAAACTATGTCCAAGAAGGCCCACAAAAAGTTTAATAAGGGGAAGTCATCAGAATCAGGTCAGGATAGTGGGACTAACCCTTCCAAGCAAGTAAGTGGCTACTCTAAGCCTCCCTGTGTCAAGTGCCAGTGGCGCTTGTTACACTTGTGGAACAAGTGGGCACAGGAAGGGGGACCCCAAATGTAAGGGTAAGACCTTGGGGTTCCACTCTGCTAGCCTGGCCTTCTCTCAGTACGAGGAAGAAGGGATAGCAGGGGTGTCCTTCCCTTTAGACTCTATTCGCTCGGAGGAGGAGTCTGAAGTTTGTCTAGATTCCTTGGAAACTAGCAGTGCTAGAGCCTTGGATCCCATTCTTGTCCTACTGCATCGTAATAATTCTGTTGAGGATAGTGTTCAGGTAGTAGGTGTAAGTACCTCTACTGTTAGGAACACTGGGCCAGTCCTACTGAAGTAGCTTTCTTCCTGGTAAACCCACAGGTTCTTGCCAGAGTTCCTGTGGGGGATACTCAGTTGGCTGGTAGGCCCTCTCTTAATGTTCCAGTAGCACCTGTCATTCAAGCTGTGAATAGAGAAATGGTCAGGGCATCTGTCAATGTCAGGGGAGTGGTTCCTAGAAGAGTGCTGGGTGAGTTTAGTCTTCAAGACTTACATCCTGATAGGCCCTCACCAGACCCTTCAAGCACTATGTCTCAAAATCAGGCTGTTTTAGCCAAGCCTAAGAGAAAGCCTAGGCCTAAGGGGAAACCCATGGCCAGTGGAGTCAGGAAAACAGGCAGAGGAAAGGAGAATATTCTTCCTGCTTTACCTACAACTCATGTTGAGGTAGTTGGAAGTGTCCCCACTCCTAGTTTGGAAAAGGGAACCCCAGAAAACCTTGAATCCTATTGTCGAAATAGAAAGTATATTGTGCCTCCTATTGTAATAAATATATTAATATTGGCCTACGCCAAGCTGCTCGAAAGTCGCTTGCGAAAGAAATCTGTGTTGCAAGGTCCTGACCTTAAATCCATGTAAGCCGCCATTTTAGGTCAAACCGTCATTTTAGGATTCGTTGTGTAAAAGTCACCCTGTGAGCTGAAATGGTGGACCATGTCATTCCAGAATACAACATGGCCGTCTTGACCTCTGTCCGTAGCTAATATGTAATTTGCCTGCAGGCCACTTATTGAGGTCATGAACTGAGACCTTGTCCTTCATTGATCTATGTGTAGAAGGATTACTTGCGCAATGAAACTAATCCACAAGCATATGTTGAGACAATGTATTCAAATACTGAATGACAAACATCTGTTTAACTACATTGTATTAATGTTTAAGAAGGCCTGCATGGGAAACTTTAGAATACACAGTTATTGCATACGCTTGTTGATACATGTATTAAAAGCAAACCAGTTACATGCGGTTATTTGAGACTTGGCACAAACCCTAGATCGGTGATGTATTAAAATGAATAGTAATCCGAAGTGGGGCTGGAAAACGCGCCCACTAAATGTATAAAAAGTGAATGCATTCTAATGTACAGCGTCTCTCACTGAACACACTGAACCACGCTGGAGTTTGTTGTGTTGTACTGAGGGCCGATAGCTATCTGATTTTTGCTCTGTTTTTGTAACTGGGTTCAGTATTAAATAAAGTACTTTGTATGTTCCTTTGTAACCCGTGTTCGGTGTATTTCCTTTTGGGGTACTCAGCCTCGATATTCTTTTTCTGTTTTCACAGTTGGCACCCGAATAGGGACCCTCAAGATTGATGCCGGATTGTTGAAGGTTGGCGCATGCTATCGGACCGGGATCGGACAGTGTGACATAAAGGGCCCCCTGAACGAGACGCGACACCTCAACAGCGCTCCACGACCCGATCCTTGGACGATAAGCGTGTGGTACGAGATGGCATCTTGACGAGGGTCCACTTATCGAGGTGGGCAGATTTGCTGAATCACCATACACAAGGTAAGATTAGTTAGGTAAGATTCTTAGAAGTACCGATCGGTCCTCCTTAGGTTTGGTCAGGTGAGTCGTGACCCGATTCTTAATTTATCCCTGACAATTTGAATTTTGGTGCATTGTATCTGCAGACACAATTATTGACCAGGTAACACCAAGAATTTGAGATATGCCTGGGAAATTGTCTACCTGCTTTAGGGCATTATTCCGCAGTGATAGACAATCTTTGGAATTTAGCCGTCCCGCACCACAGGAGGGGTCGCCGACATGTACTATGTACTGTAAGTATGGCATTGGAAGTATAGTATTTAATGATATTTGGCATAGACAAACCAGACATGCCTCCGAACTTCAGTGGCCAATCAATGGTAGTTTTGAGATCCCTCATATTGAATATTTGGAATCAGTCCTGTTAAAGAAAAAGGCTAGACCTGCAGCATGTTATATTTTGCAGAATTGGAAAAAAGAAGCGTTGCAACAACTTAAAGGTAGAGAGAAACATGCATGTCGTCATAAAACGAATGCTGAAAAAGCACTGTTATATAACCGAAACAAACAGTCTGAGGCGTCTAAAAATATGGATAGGGCTTTCTCACTTGGAATTCTGAAAATCTATCCTTCTAAAGATCTTCATATTTCTGATGAGTTTATTGACAAAATAAATATTAAATGAACGAAGGCCTGGTGCATCTGCACCACCTCCATATTTTCCTCTTCCCACTGCTGTACCTCTTCCTGCTGTTATTCCTGCTCTTCCTGCTCAACCTGTTGTTCCTATTCCTCCGGTTTTTGTCCCTCCACCTGCTCCTCCGCCTCTTTTTATCACACCAGTTATAGTACCTCCATCGAATTTGCCTGCTCCCTTTCTTCCACGTGGTCCTGAGCCAATTGTAATCGATCGAGGTACAGGAACGAAAGTTGTCACTCGCAATACTGTACCGCTGGAGAAGAAACGTGAGTTAATTGCATAGGCTAAGCATTGTATGGAGAAGGATGATTAAGCTAGCGTTTTTGCCACACTTTGTAATACGGATAATTTTACTGAGAAAAATGTTTTTATTGAAGGTTTAGGGATTCAGTTATGTATAATGTGAGGAAGATTAAATAATGCGGATGTTCCGCCAGGGTTAAGGGATCTAAATACCCTAGCGCTTTCTAGAGACACTGTGGAGAAGGTAAATGAGCATGTCGAGAGGTTATTTGGGTATAGAAAGGAGTTAGAAAAGTTACAGAATGAGGATGACGAAGAGGAGAATATGTATGTACAGAAACGGTTCCTTCCGTGTCGTAAACCGATATCGGAGGAAATGCAAATTTGTAAGAAAGACGCGATTAGATGGATTTCAGAAATATCGATAACTCCAGTTGAGGTATATCACACATATAGTCATTATACATTAGAAATGCAGAGGAACGTGATACAGGTAATGGTAGAATACCTGCAGGATGAATGTGTAAAAAGGAAGATTAGTTGTCCCACAGAGTTATTGAGCATTTATAAGAGAGCTTTTTCACTTGACACTTCTTCAACTGCTTTAGCACTCGACTTGGCTCTGTTGCTTAGTAAGCGTTCAGAGTCACCTATTTCTCAGTTGCCTATGAGAGAGGTTCCTCCGACATTTGTCCCGAAGGTTGACGTTGTGGCCGATGCTGTAAATAATATAGTCGCTGTGAACATTCCTGCACATTATGTATCACAGTTTGTTCACGTCCCGTTCTCAAGACAGGAAGTGAATACTATTAGGCAATCTATCTAATCCGACAGGGTTCTATAAAGAGATAGAATCCGTTTTGCAGTCCTCAGTGTTCACCTTAGGTGACATTGATTTGCTGTTTCCTTTACTCCTGCCTGTAAATTTATGGAAACAAGTTAGAACTATTGACGATGTACCCGGGTTGGGAGATACATGGGCGAATATAACCAGACTCGATGGGGAAAGGCCAGCTGGCGAAGGTGATATTAACTCTGCCTGATAGAATCATTGCTAAATTAAAAACCATAATTCCGGAAAAGAGATTTATTTGGGACAAGCTTACGGCCTGTGTCCAAGGAAAGTCTGAAGGTGCTACCGAGTTCTTTATTTAGTTCGAACAGGTATTCTTGAATTTCAGTGGACAAGACTTAGGCACAGAGTCTAGGAAAATATTATTTGTGGACAAATTTGTACGTGGACTGCTGCCTAACATCCAGTCACAGATTATGTCTTCTGAGAGTGCTTGGCAGGCGAAATCACAATCAGAAATACTGCACATGGCTCAGTACTATGAGAACCGTGTCAATAATGAAAAAGATAGGATTGAAAAACAGAAAGGCGATTTTAAAACTAAAGTGCTATTGCAACAAATTTTTAGGGGCCCCAGAGTGGGTAGTTCTCAGGTTAGAGGTCAGTATGTCCCGCAGGGGAATGTGCATTGGGTCCTGTGAATATTAACCAGTGTGCCTATTGTCGTCGAGAGGGTCATTGGCGAGCACAATGCCCCGTCCTTCAACAAAGGTCGAATAATACATTTGGTAATATGGGTAGGCGATCCAGACGTCGCCCGGGCGTAGGGGGCCCTGGTAGAGGTCAGTTTACACAGGACCCTCAGCAACCTTTTTCACAGGACACTAAGACTCTGAGTGTGGACACCAGGAATATATTTGATCATCCTTCCGCTGCATATTTATCTGAAGAGCTTCCTTTTGATGATATTGTGTTTCATTAGAATTGCCCGAAGCAGGGTTTGGAACCTACACCTATTCCCGTCAATCAGAAAGGTCCCTACGTTGAAATGGTGGTGGGAAATAGGAAACATCAGTTTTTGATAGACACTGGAGCACAGAAGTGTTCCATTGATCATTTGCGGGTTCCAAACATTCCACTGTCAGGGCAAACCAATGTTTCTGTAGGGTTTTCCGGTACACCAGTTGTTTGTCCGGTTTCTATGCCGGTACCTATTTTTTTGGGTCCCTTTATGGACCAGTGTCCATTTCTGTTGACTTCGGATTGCGGAGAGAACTTGCTGGGGTTGAATTTGTTAAAAGAATTAAATGCAGTGATGTATTGTTCTTCTGATGGAGTGTGCTTGACGATTTCATCACAGCAATTTTCTGCCTTGCAATTTTTGACTAGACCTTTGCCTCCAGAATTCATTTATGTACCAGAGAGCTTGTGGGCTGTCGACAACAATGATGTCGGTGTTTTACAGATTGAACCTGTTAAGATAGTTTTGAAACATGGAATTCAGCTGCCACGCATTCTCCAGTATAAGATTTCGGTTGAGGGCGAGCGAGCTTTGAAATGTATTGTTTCCAATTTTGTGCATCGCGGTGTGATTGAAGAAATTTCAGGAAGTTTGTGTAATAGTCCGATTTTACCCGTGTACAAGAAAGGCGATAATGTAATTCCATTCCGTTTTATAATTGATTTATGTGCCATTAATAAAGTTGTGGCACCACAATTTCCAATTGTGCCTGATGTAACGACAATCCTAACTATGATTCCAGCTACAGCTACTTACTTTAGTGTTGTGGACTTAAAGGAATCTTTGGTATTCCTATACACAAGGATAGTAGATATTTGTTCACGTTCACCTTGGGGGACGCTCGTTTACATTTACTCGTGCACCTCAAGGGTACACAGAGAGTCCTCGTATTTATAGTAGGGCTTTGAAAGAACAACTTGATACCCTTGAATTGCCCTCTACCTGTACTTTGCTTCAGTACGTTGATGATTTGCTTCTAGCTGCTGACTCTGAGAGTGCCTGTAAGGAGGGCACTGTGTTATTACTTATTCATCTAGCTAAGCATGGTCACAAAGCTTTGCTTAAAAAAATGTCAATATTGTTGTCAGGAGGTCGCCTATTTAGGCTATCTCCTGTCAAAGGAGGGAAGAAGATTGACACCTGAAAGAATAAAACACATTTCTGGCATGTCTGTCCCAAATAAACAGGAGGAAGTTAGGGCCTTGATAGGTATGGCTTTTTACTTTAGGTTGTGGATCCCAAATTCCTCACTAGTGATCAAGCCGATGGTGGCTTTGACAAAGAAGGGCATTTGTTCGCCATTGCCATGGAATGCGGTACACCAGCAGTCGTTCGACTTGCTTAAGACTGCATTATGCTCTGCACCAGTTTTGGGCACACCAAACTATGAAAAGGCCTTTGTGCTGTTTGTGCATGAATGTGATGGATGTGCTTTGGCTGTATTAACGCAGGAACATGGAGGGCAGAATAGGCTGTGAGGTTACTATTCTTCCGCCCTTGATCCTGTAGCATGTGCTTTGCCAAGATGGTGGCACGCTGTCGCCACCGCTGCCGCGTCTGTAAAACAGAGTGAGGGAATGGTCCTAGGCCATGATCTAACCCTAATGGTGCCTCACTCTGTAGATGTTCTATTGAACCGAACTGAAACGCAACACCTCACTTCTGCACGGTTGACAAGATATGAATTGATCTTGTTTGCTCCTCACATTCAAATTAAGAGGTGTTGTGTCTTTAATCTGGCTGAACTCCTACCTTTTCCGCAAGATACTACTTGCGGCGATGAAGAGTCACATGATTGTTTGTATACGACCGAACAAGAAACAAAGGGTAGAATTGATTTGAAAGATACTCCTTTGGATAATCCGCAAGTAGAGCTGTTTTGTCACGGCTCCTGCTTTTAACTTCCAGATGATACATCCACAGCCGCTTATGCAATCACTACATTGAGCACGGTTGTGGAAACTAAGAGAATTACGCATAATTCTGCGCAGGCCGCAGAGATGATAGCATTGACTCGAGCTTGTGAACTTTCCGATGGGCATGCAGTAAATATATATACTGATAGTCAGTATGCCTTTGGGGTGGTTCACAACTTTGGGAGACTTTGGTCAGAAAGAGGGTTTCTAACTTCGCATGGCACCAAGATTCAACATGGCTCCCTAATAGTACAACTACTCTCAGCACTTGCGCTCCCTACTCAGTTAGCAGTTATGAAATGTGCAGCACATCGAAAGATTGTAGATGATATTGGAAAAGGGAATGCTTTCACTGATCAGATAGCTAGACAAACTGCCACAGATCTCTTCACGGAGATGTATGTTTCAAGGGAGACCGTAGATGCCTATGTAATGGATGAGGGTGTTGGGTCTGTACGGGATATCCAAGCTGATGCTTGGTATCCAGAAGTGTTTTTCTTGTCAGGTCTGGTCCATATGGTGTCACGGATAGCATCTGGTGCTGTAAGGATGCTGGTTTCTTCCTGTTGGTCCCACTTTGTTCATCTCTGGCACTCCAACTGTACAACCTGTTAAACCCTCAATTAATTTCACTCCCCATTTTCAATACTTTCTATGGCAGAAAGGAGGGAAGGAACGCAACTTGCATTTTCGCCAACTTCTTTCCTCTCCGCCATACAAATGCTCCAGTATTAATGCTGACATGCTTTTTTATGATGCTGCATATGCTGAAGATTCCTATGTGTCCATCGGCTTTATGCACACGCATAAAGCAGGCAGACCCCATGGGGGTCCATTGTATATGCTGCCTGCCATGCCTGCACGGCAGACAGCATTTAGCAAACCTGACAGTAAGGAATAGCTCTGGGCCCTGATTACCAAATTGAACTGCTTATGAGCTAGACCAATATGGACTTCACATAGCTGTTCCAAGCTTCTTTGTGCCACAGAACATTGCAGATTGGACTGCACAGTGTGTTGTACACAGTCAACCAGCTGACCAACCCAACACTGAATCACCACCTCAGAAAGCTCCTAAAAGCATAGCTCAATGCTCTTCAGCTAGCAAACACAAAAATAAAAGGTCGTGTGCAGAGGGCATTGTTAGGAAATATTATCTTTACTGCACCTTTCCTTCCATCTTTATGGAACCCCTAAACATTTTGCTTTTATTTTTGAATCTGACCTGTACATTTTGCAGTACAGTGAAGCCTTAAGCTTCACTGTACTGGCCTTTGCTCACATGTTATGGGGAAACTGATATGTCCTTAAGGCTATCAGTACTGGGAAACAGTGTTTCCTTTAGTCTTGTGACTATGTTGCTACTTGTGGTTACTTTTGTATCACATGCGGTAACTTTTTATCATTGCACACAGCAGCTTACACTGCAGGGCAATGGGGTTTATTTTTGTTTTGCCCGAGACTAACACTCAAAGGATTGTTTGGTTATTCTGAGGTGCTTAAAAGATGGGCTGGTAGCAGCAGTGACTTTTCCCCACTTTTTGGGGAATTTCGTGTTAGCTTAACCGCGTTTACCGTGTTTGGCTACTTACTGTGGATATTGGTCAAACATGGCCGTGCCACAAGGTTTTTCGCCCATTCTTTTTGCATCTTGTTGTTTAGCCTTCTTCCTGGCCTCAGAGGTCAGAAAGATCCTTATAAGGACTTCCAGTGCCCAGGAAAGCAGGAGCTTTTGGCAGGCTACTGGAGTGCTTTGTGTGTTTGCAGGCAGGATGTGGACTGGGTCAGTCTGACCCCAATCCACATCCTGGTTTTTGTGTGTCTGAGTGGTATGCATGAGTGTTCCCGCCAGTGGACCTGATTGGACCACTGTGGGGTATGTGTGTGGGCTAGTTCTGCCATTGGCTAGTGGGTGTTTCGACTCCTACTTGGCTTTTAGGATAAGAAGAGGGCCCCTGCATGCAATTCTCAGAGATCCTGGAAGAACCTGAAGGAGCCAAGAATCCGTCCAGCTGAGAAGACCGACAAAGAAACCTGTAACCTGTCTGAAGGAGGCCTGGCAACCAACTTCTGCTGCAGTCCTGGTGGAGCCCTGTCTGTATCTTGGTCTCTAGTAAGCCTGCGAAGGTGCTACGACCCCTGGATTGGAGAAACCATCTATTCCCGAAGCCTACTCAGTGCCCAATGCAAAAACTGCCTTTGGAAGAGCCCGGGACTCGTCCTGTGGCTAACCAGCTTCGTTTTTGGGCTACCAAGTTATCTTCGTTGCCGTTCTGAGTTTCTGCCTGAAAGTTGGTATACCCTCAGCTGCCACCGCAACGACACCATCTGCAAAATGTCGACATCCTAGCACCAAGGGGACCCGAGAAAGACCGGAAAATCTGAGCGCGGCTACTGAGTCCTGCTGCATCGCTGTGCGTGGCATGAACAGTTCGAAACCTGCTTTTCTGACCCGCCTCCAGTCCCGAGAAGGGCGCTGCATCGTCTTCTTCATCAAGAGTCCTTGCACCAGCAAAAGATCCTAACTGGAGAATCACTCAAACCTGTAACCCATGAAAATCGTGGACCGCGGAATTCAGTGGGAAAAGCAAGCCAGGACACCCTTCCTTTGTTCTGGAAAGTCTTGGGAAGATTCGGAGTGAGGGGGGTAAGTTATTGAGTATTAACATACCCCTACACTCCCATTGTAAGTCAATGGACTTACAATACTCTTTATTTTAAAACTATTGGCTTTGCCAACACTTGCCTTGGCAAGACTTCTAACTGTTGGGGGGAATTTTGGACTCGGTCTATCTTGAATCCTGGCCCTAAGAATCCATCACTGGACCCCAGAGACCCTACCCACATTTTCTCCTGCCTCCTGAGTGCTATATCTTTATATCCTGAACAACAGGGCACAAGGTGTGTGTAATACTTGCCTATTCATTCCCTTGCAGGAGTAATCTGATTTGTATTATGTACTTGAACCTGTGATTGTATATATGTATTTTAGTTTGATGATATTGGTTGATAAGTCTACATGCTTGTGTTCATTTTTCTTATAGTGTATTTGGCCATAATTAAATAACTGTATTTGTATACATCCTGTCTAAGGGTAATTTGTGACTCCCATTGTGCAACCTCATTGTGGACCCTTTAGAATCTCACCCCTCTGAAGATCTTAGCCTATACCGCCTGTCACTGCTACCTTAAACTGGTTTGGCTACAGCTTCCCAGAGTTTCCCCTGTCACAATATAGGTTGGGCTTCTATACATCTGTCCACCAGGCCAGAGTATAGGAAATCAGTCTTAACAAATTGGTGTACAGCAGTGGGATGACCCTCTCCACATAACATCCTGGTGTTTTGTGAACAGGATCAGTATTGGGTGCCACAGTGTAGATCACTGGTGGTGTGTCCAGATTATACTTACACAAGACACTATAACATTTGATTGCCTTGTGGATATAAGTCACATACTAAACTAAGTATCATGGAAACAATCACTTTCACCACTTTGAGTGCCTTAAAAGTGGAGCAATTGAGAAAGTTATGTGTTGACAGAGGCTTGACTGTCTCTGGTTTAAAAGTTGAGTTAATTGTGAAAATTGTGGATTTTGAAAGAAACAAAGTTTTGCCTATCTTAAGTTATGGTCCTGATAGTGGAACTGGGGGTAGACCCAGCAACAGTAATGTCATTACTGTCACTCCAGTGACTGGTGTTGTAGATGAGGGGGGAGAAAGTGCATCCTCTGAACCTCTGGTTGAGGCCTACTCTAATGTTGAGGCATTGTTCAATTCGAAGAAAGACACCCTCAGGTTCAAGGAAAAAGAATTTGAGTTTGCCATGGCCAAATTGGAACTGGAGAGGGTTGAGAAGCAGAAAGATAGGGATCACCAGCTGGAGCTTGCCAAGATTCAGGCTTCACAAGGTTCTTCCAGAGGATCTGGAAATGGCTCTGGGTCCTCTTCAGATCCTAAGTTTCCTAAAGATCTCCTGAGTGTGTATGAGGAAAAGAATTATATAATTGACTGGCTTGTAACTTTTGAATATGCTTGTGAGGTACAAGGAGTGAGTGATGCTGACAGAATTGCATGGTTGATCAGCAGACTGCCCCATCCTGGCTGTAGTGCCCTTATGGAATTGTCAAAGGCTGATAGGTTAGACTTTGTAAAACTTAAGCAATCTCTTATCCTCAAGTTTGGGAAGACTCCTGTCCAATATTTGAGGAGGTTAAGATAATATAGAAAGAAAGAATGTATGACCTATGTAAGTTTTGTTGCAGATTCTCAGAACAACTTGAGTGGCTGGATAGAAGGCTATCAGGTAACCTCCTTTGAAGGCATGATTCATTTGGTCATGCTTGAACATATTTTTGCCTCTTGTTCCCCAGAGCTTAAGCAGCATTTGGCTGACTCAAAGGAGTTATATCCAAAGAGGCTAGCCATTGCTGCTGACTTATGGGTTTCACATTGAGTGTCCCATAAGGACAAGCCTGCTTCAGGTAAGCAGGAGGAGGGAAAGAAGCAGAAAGAGAAAGAGGGTGGGGATACTGATAAAACTATGTCCAAGAAGGCCCACAAAAAGTTTAATAAGGGGAAGTCATCAGAATCAGGTCAGGATAGTGGGACTAACCCTTCCAAGCAAGTAAGTGGCTGCTCTAAGCCTCCCTGTGTCAAGTCCCAGTGGCGCTTGTTACACTTGTGGAACAAGTGGGCACAGGAAGGGGGACCCCAAATGTAAGGGTAAGACCTTGGGGTTCCACTCTGCTAGCCTGGCCATCTCTCAGTACGAGGAAGAAGGGATAGCAGGGGTGTCCTTCCCTTTAGACTCCATTCCCTCAGAGGAGGAGTCTGAAGTTTGTCTAGATTCCTTGGAAACAAACAGTGCTGGAGCCTTGGATCCCATTCTTGTCCTACTGCATCGTAATAATTCTGTTGAGGATAGTATTCAGGTAGTAGGTGTAAGTACCTCTACTGTTAGGAACACTGGGCCAGTCCTACTGAAGTAGCTTTCTTCCCGGTAAACCCACAGGTTCTTGCCAGAGTTCCTGTGGGGGTTACTCAGTTGGCTGGTAGGCCCTCTCTTAATGTTCCAGTAGCACCTGTCATTCAAGCTGTGAATAGAGAAATGGTCAGGGCATCTGTCAATGTCAGGAGAGTAGTTCCTAGAAGAGTGCTGGGTGAGTTTAGTCTTCAAGACTTACATCCTGATAGGCCCTCACCAGACCCTTCAAGCACTATGTCTCAAAATCAGGCTGTTTTAGCCAAGCCTAAGAGAAAGCCTAGGCCTAAGGGGAAACCCATGGCCAGTGGAGTCAGAAAAACAGGCAGAGTAAAGGAGAATATTCTTCCTGCTTTACCTACAACTCATCTTGAGGTAGTTGGAAGTGTCCCCACTCCTAGTTTGGAAAAAGGAACCCCAGAAAACCTTGAATCCTATTGTCGAAATAGAAAGTATATTGTGCCTCCTATTGTAATAAATATATTAATATTGGCCTACGCCAAGCTGCTCGAAAGTCGCTTGCGAAAGAAATCTGTGTTGCAAGGTCCTGACCTTAAATCCATGTAAGCCGCCATTTTAGGTCAAACCGTCATTTTAGGATTCGTTGTGTAAAAGTCACCCTGTGAGCTGAAATGGTGGACCATGTCATTCCAGAATACAACATGGCCGTCTTGACCTCTGTACATAGCTAATATGTAATTTGCCTGCAGGCCACTTATTGAGGTCATGAACTGAGACCTTGTCCTTCATTGATCTATGTGTAGAAGGATTACTTGCGCAATGAAACTAATCCACAAGCATATGTTGAGACAATGTATTTAAATACTGAATGAAGAACATCTGTTTAACTACATTGTATTAATGCTTAAGAAGGCCTGCATGGAAAACTTTAGAATACACAGTTATTGCATACGCTTGTTGATACATGTATTAAACGCAAACCAGTTACATGCGGTTATTTGAGACTTGGCACAAACCCTAGATCGGTGATGTATTAAAATGAATAGTAACCCGAAGTGGTGCTGGAAAACGCGCCCACTAAATGTATAAAAAGTAAATGCATTCTAATGTACAGCGTCTCTCACTGAACACACTGAACCACGCTGGAGTTTGTTGTGTTGTACTGAGGGCCGATAGCTATCTGATTTTTGCTCTGTTTTTGTAACTGGGTTCAGTATTAAATAAAGTACTTTGTATGTTACTTTGTAACCCTTGTTCGGTGTATTTCCTTTTGGGGTACTCAGCCTCGATATTCTTTTTCTGTTTTCACAGTTGGCATCCGAATAGGGACCCTCAAGATTGATGCCGGGTTGTTGAAGGTTGACGCATGCTATCGGACCGGGATCGGACGGTGTGACATAAAGGGCCCCCTGAACGAGACGCGACACCTCAACAGCACTCCACGACCCGATCCTTGGACGATAAGCGTGTGGTACGAGATGGCATCTTGACGAGGGTCCACTTATCGAGGTGGGCAGATTTGCTGAATCACCATACACGAGGTAAGATTAGTTAGGTAAGATTCTTAGAAGTACCGATCGGTCCTCCTTAGGTTTGGTCAGGTGAGTCGTGACCCGATTCTTAATTTATCCCTGACAATTTGAATTTTGGTGCATTGTATCTGCAGACACAATTATTGACCAGGTAACACCAAGAATTTGAGATATGCCTGGGAAATTGTCTACCTGCTTTAGGGCATTATTCCGCAGTGATAGACAACCTTTGGAATTTAGTCGTCCCGCACCACAGGAGGGGTCGCCGACATGTACTATGTACTGTAAGTATGGCATTGGAAGTATAGTATTTAATGATATTTGGCACAGACAAACCAGACATGCCTCCGAACTTCAGTGACCAATCAATGGTAGTTTTGAGATCCCTCGTATTGAATATTTGGAATCAGTCCTGTTAAAGAAAAAGGCTAGACCTGCAGCATGTTATGTTTTGCAGAATTGGAAAAAAGAAGCGTTGCAACAACTTAAAGGTAGAGAGAAACATGCATGACGTCATAAAACGAATGCTGAAAAAGCACTGTTATATAACCGAAACAAACAGTCTGAGGCGTCTAAAAATATGGATAGGGCTTTCTCACTTGGAATTCTGAAAATCTATCCTTCTAAAGATCTTCATATTTCTGATGAGTTTATTGACAAAATAAATATTAAATGAACGAAGGCCTGGTGCATCTGCACCACCTCCATATGTTCCTCTTCCCACTGCTGTACCTCTTCCTGCTGTTATTCCTGCTCTTCCTGCTCAACCTGTTGTTCCTATTCCTCCGGTTTTTGTCCCTCCACCTGCTCCTCTGCCGCTTTTTATCACACCAGTTATAGTACCTCCATCGAATTTGCCTGCTCCCTTTCTTCCACGTGGTCCTGAGCCAATTGTAATCGATCGAGGTGCAGGAACGAAAGTTGTCACTCGCAATACTGTACCGCTGGAGAAGAAACGTGAGTTAATTGCATAGGCTAAGCATTGTATGGAGAAGGATGATCAAGCTAGCGTTTTTGCCACACTTTGTAATATGGATAATTTTACTGAGAAAAATGTTTTTATTGAAGGTTTAGGGATTCAGTTATGTATAATGTGGGGAAGATTAAATAATGCGGATGTTCCGCCAGGGTTAAGGGATCTAAATACCCTAGCGCTTTCTAGAGACACTGTGGAGAAGGTAAATGAGCATGTCGAGAGGTTATTTGGGTATAGAAAGGAGTTAGAAAAGTTACAGAATGAGGATGATGAAGAGGAGAATATGTATGTACAGAAACGGTTCCTTCCGTGTCGTAAACCGATATCGGAGGAAATGCAAATTTGTAAGAAAGACGCGATTAGATGGATTTCAGAAATATCGATAACTCCAGTTGAGGTATATGACACATATAGTCAATATACATTAGAAATGCAGAGGAAAGTGATACAGGTAATGGTAGAATACCTGCAGGATGAATGTGTAAAAAGGAAGATTAGTTGTCCCACAGAGTTATTGAGCATTTATAAGAGAGCTTTTTCACTTGACACTTCTTCAACTGCTTTAGCACTCGACTTGGCTCTGTTGCTTAGTAAGCGTTCAGAGTCACCTATTTCTCAGTTGCCTATGAGAGAGGTTCCTCCGACATTTGTCCCGAAGGTTGACGTTGCGGCCGATGCTGTAAATAATATAGTCGCTGTGAACATTCCTGCACATTATGTATCACAGTTTGTTCACGTCCCGTTCTCAGGACAGGAAGTGAATACTATTAGGCAATCTATCTAATCCGACAGGGTTCTATAAAGAGATAGAATCCGTTTTGCAGTCCTCAGTGTTCACCTTAGGTGACATTGATTTGTTGTTTCCTTTACTCCTGCCTGTAAATTTATGGAAACAAGTTAGAACTATTGACGATGTACCCGGGTTGGGAGATACATGGGCGAATATAACCAGACTCGATGGGGAAAGGCCAGCTGGCGAAGGTGATATTAACTCTGCCTGATAGAATCATTGCTAAATTAAAAACCATAATTCCGGAAAAGAGATTTATTTGGGACAAGCTTACGGCCTGTGTCCAAGGAAAGTCTGAAGGTGCTACCAAGTTCTTTAATTGGTTCGAACAGGTATTCTCGGATTTCAGTGAACAAGACTTAGGCACAGAGTCTGGGAAAAGATTATTTGTGGACAAATTTGTATGTGGATTGCTGCCTGACATCCAGTCACAGATTATGTCTTCTGAGAGTGCTTGGCAGGCGAAATCACAATCAGAAGTACTGCACATGGCTCAGTACTATGAGAACCGTGTCAATAATGAAAAATATAGGATTGAAAAACGGAAAGGCGATTTAAAAACTAAAGTGCTATTGCAACAAATTGTTAGGGGCCCCAGAGTGGGTAGTTCTCAGGTTAGAGGACAGTATGTCCCGCAGGGGAATGTGCATTGGGTCCTGTGAATATTAACCAGTGTGCCTATTGTCGTCAAGAGGGTCATTGGCAAGCACATGTACAGAAACGCTTCCTTCCGTGTTGTAAACCGATATCGGAGGAAATGTGAATTTGTAAGAAAGACGCGATTAGATGGATTTCAGAAATATCGATAACTCCAGTTGAGGTATATGACACATATAGTCAATATACATTAGAAATGCAGAGAAAAGTGATACAGGTAATGGTAGAATACCTGCAGGATGAATGTGTAAAAAGGAAGATTAGTTGTCCCACAGAGTTATTGAGCATTTATAAGAGAGCTTTTTCACTTGACACTTCTTCAACTGCTTTAGCGCTCGACTTGGCTCTGTTGCTTAGTAAGCGTTCAGAGTCACCTATTTCTCAGTTGCCTATGAGAGATGTTCCTCCGACATTTGTCCCGAAGGTTGAGGTTGCGGCCGATGCTGTAAATAATATAGTCGCTGTGAACATTCCTGCACATTATGTATCACAGTTTGTTCACGTCCCGTTCTCAAGACAGGAAGTGAATACTATTAGGCAATCTATCTAATCCGACAGGGTTCTATAAAGATATAGAATCCGTTTTGCAGTCCTCAGTGTTCACCTTAGGTGACATTGATTTGTTGTTTCCTTTACTCCTGCCTGTAGATTTATGGAAACAAGTTAGAACTATTGACAATGTACCCGGGTTGGGAGATACATGGGCGAATATAACCAGACTCGATGGGGAAAGGCCAGCTGGCGAAGGTGATATTAACTCTGTCTGATAGAATCATTGCTAAATTAAAAACCATAATTCCGGAAAAGAGATTTATTTGGGACAAGCTTACGGCCTGTGTCCAAGGAAAGTCTGAAGGTGCTACCGAGTTCTTTAATTGGTTCGAACAGGTATTCTTGAATTTCAGTGGACAAGACTTAGGCACAGAGTCTAGGAAAATATTATTTGTGGACAAATTTGTACGTGGACTGCTGCCTAACATCCAGTCACAGATTATGTCTTCTGAGAGTGCTTGGCAGGCGAAATCACAATCAGAAATACTGCACATGGCTCAGTACTATGAGAACCGTGTCAATAATGAAAAAGATAGGATTGAAAAACAGAAAGGCGATTTTAAAACTAAAGTGCTATTGCAACAAATTTTTAGGGGCCCCAGAGTGGGTAGTTCTCAGGTTAGAGGTCAGTATGTCCCGCAGGGGAATGTGCATTGGGTCCTGTGAATATTAACCAGTGTGCCTATTGTCGTCGAGAGGGTCATTGGCGAGCACAATGCCCCGTCCTTCAACAAAGGTCGAATAATACATTTGGTAATATGGGTAGGCGATCCAGACGTCGCCCTGGCGTAGAGGGCCCTGGTAGAGGTCAGTTTACACAGGACCCTCAGCAACCTTTTTCGCAGGACAATAAGACTCTGAGTGTGGAAAACAGGAATATATTTGATCATCCTTCCGCTGCATATTTATCTGAAGATTTTCCTTTTGATGATATTGTGTTTCATTAGGATTGCCCGAAGCAGGGTTTGGAACCTACACCTATTCCCGTCAATCAGAAAGGTCCCTACGTTGAAATGGTGGTGGGAAATAGGAAACATCAGTTTTTGATAGACACTGGAGCACAGAAGTGTTCCATTGATCATTTGCGGGTTCCAAACATTCCACTGTCAGGGCAAACCAATGTTTCTGTAGGGTTTTCCGGTACATCAGTTGTTTGTCCGGTTTCTATGCCGGTACCTATTTTTTTGGGTCCCTTTATGGACTAGTGTCCATTTCTGTTGACTTCGGATTGCGGAGAGAACTTGCTGGGGTTGAATTTGTTAAAAGAATTAAATGCAGTGATGTATTGTTCTTCTGATGGAGTGTGCTTGATGATTTCATCACAGCAATTTTCTGCCTTGCAATTTTTGACTAGACCTTTGCCTCCAGAATTCATTTATGTACCAGAGAGCTTGTGGGCTGTCGACAACAATGATGTCGGTGTTTTACAGATTGAACCTGTTAAGATAGTTTTGAAACATGGAATTCAGCTGCCACGCATTCCCCAGTATAAGATTTCGGTTGAGGGCGAGCGAGCTTTGAAATGTATTGTTTCCAATTTTGTGCATCGCGGTGTGATTGAAGAAATTTCAGGAAGTTTGTGTAATAGTCCGATTTTACCCGTGTACAAGAAAGGCGATAATGTAATTCCATTCCGTTTTATAATTGATTTACGTGCCATTAATAAAGTTGTGGCACCACAATTTCCAATTGTGCCTGATGTAACGACAATCCTAACTATGATTCCAGCTACAGCTACTTACTTTAGTGTTGTGGACTTAAAGAATGCGTTCTTTGGTATTCCTATACACAAGGATAGTAGATATTTGTTCACGTTCACCTTGGGGGACGCTCGTTTACATTTACTCGTGCACCTCAAGGGTACACAGAGAGTCCTCGTATTTATAGTAGCGCTTTGAAAGAACAACTTGATACCCTTGAATTGCCCTCTACCTGTACTTTGCTTCAGTACGTTGATGATTTGCTTCTAGCTGCTGACTCTGAGAGTGCCTGTAAGGAGGGCACTGTGTTATTACTTATTCATCTAGCTAAGCATGGTCACAAAGCTTTGCTTAAAAAAATGTCAATATTGTTGTCAGGAGGTCGCCTATTTAGGCTATCTCCTGTCAAAGGAGGGAAGAAGATTGACACCTGAAAGAATAAAACACATTTCTGGCATGTATGTCCCAAATAAACAGGAGGAAGTTAGGGCCTTGATAGGTATGGCTTTTTACTTTAGGTTGTGGATCCCGAATTCCTCACTCCAAGGCCACTCTAAGGCCTGTTGGGTGCCTGCTCACCCCCTCACTCCACTCCTCCTCATCGTGGGGCGAGGGCAGGAGCCCCCCCAGCACCCCAGCCCAGCAGAGGAACCACGCGACAAGCGGGGAGGAACACGGACAGGGCCTGCCTGACCCTGTCCCCACACGCCGCCTGACTCGCCCATGCCGGGCGCAGCGCGGCCTGAAACCGAGGCTGAGCCTCATTAACATCAGCTGTAACCGCCGGCAGGCGGATCACGCCGGCGGCCAGCTCCAAGGCCACTCTAAGGCCTGTTGGGTGCCTGCTCACCCCCTCACTCCACTCCTCCTCATCGTGGGGCGAGGGCAGGAGCCCCCCCTGCACCCCAGCCCAGCAGAGGAACCACGCGACAAGCGGGGAGGAACACGGACAGGGCCTGCCTGACCCTGTCCCCACACGCCGCCTGACTCGCCCATGCCGGGCGCAGCGCGGCCTGAAACCGAGGCTGAGCCTCATTAACATCAGCTGTAACCGCCGGCAGGCGGATCACGCCGGCGGCCAGCTCCAAGGCCACTCTAAGGCCTGTTGGGTGCCTGCTCACCCCCTCACTCCACTCCTCCTCATCGTGGGGCGAGGGCAGGAGCCCCCCCAGCACCCCAGCCCAGCAGAGGAACGACGCGACAAGCGGGGAGGAACACGGACAGGGCCTGCCTGACCCTGTCCCCACACGCCGCCTGACTCGCCCATGCCGGGCGCAGCGCGGCCTGAAACCGAGGCTGAGCCTCATTAACATCAGCTATAACCGCCGGCAGGCGGATCACGCCGGCGGCCAGCTCCAAGGCCACTCTAAGGCCTGTTGGGTGCCTGTTCGGAGCCGTAGGAGCCAGGGGCCAGGATCTCTGCCCTTTCAACTCCAGGATCTCTCACTATCAGAAGCTGGAGACGCCCTCAGCCGCACTATACTGATTCTAAACATGCATGGTACATTGGCCACGCACAGCACCATGGTACCTGTCAGCTTAACTGAACTGTCTTGGTGAGTAATGCTTAACTACATAAGATGGCTAAGCTCTTATAAAAAAAATAATAGAAGCGCTACACCTACATTTGTAATTGTTGATTTTCTAACGACAGAAGCGGTAACAATCACCAGCTGCGGAAACTCTGACATGCTCTAACGCCAAACAAATTGTACGCATTTCTTAATGTGTGATTGGAGCGATCTCATTTACTGAACAGCTATCATTCTATAGTACTCAAGAAGCAAGTACAGTAGACACGTATACATGTTTACTCATACACCACAGATCCTTCTTGGTATTATTCGAAACCCACAATACAGTGGTGCGCCCCCCCGCCCATGTGGTAGTCTTTTTTCTACTAACTGGTCCAACTTGCATAGTTATTTATATGTCTGCAGCCACTTCCAGCCCAAATATGATTACCAAATTCAGGTGAACCCCTTGCGTACTTGCATCTACCTGCACATGTCATTTTTAGCCTAAATGTGATTACTGTTCATAGGTGAACCCCTTGCGTACTTGCATCTACTTGCACATGCCTAAATGTGATTACTGTTCTTAGGTGAACCCCTTGCCTACTTGCATCTACTTGCACATGCCTAAATGTGATTACTGTTCTTAGGTGAACCCCTTGCCTACTTGCATCTACTTGCACATGCCTAAATGTGATTACTGTTCTTAGGTGAACCCCTTGCCTACTTGATTACTGTTCTTAGGTGAACCCCTTACCTACTTGCATCTACCTGCACATGTCATTTTTAGCCTAAATGTGATTACTGTTCATAGGTGAACCCCTTGCGTACTTGCATCTACTTGCACATGCCTAAATGTGATTACTGTTCTTAGGTGAACCCCTTGCCTACTTGCATCTACCTGCACATGTCATTTTCAGCCTAAATGTGATTACTGTTCTTAGGTGAACCCCTTGCCTACTTGCATCTACTTGCACATGCCATTTTTAGCCTAAATGTGATTACTGTTCTTAGGTGAACCCCTTGCCTACTTGCATCTACTTGCACATGCCTAAATGTGATTACTGTTCTTAGGTGAACCCCTTACCTACTTGCATCTACTTGCATATGCCATTCTTAGCCTGAGTTGTGAATTCAGGTAAACCCCCTGTCTATCTACATATGCCAAACCGCACAATGTACCTCAGCAAGAGCCAAACAGCCACCCTACTGTATCTCCTCATACATATATTACACCTTACCATCGTCATTGCCACCACAACCATGTACCCTGCAGATAATGCACCCTGTCCAACCCTAGAAAGAAACACTAGACTACGAGCCAGACTACCCTGCCTCTACGAGCCCATCTACCACAACAAGAGACCCACCCTGCAACACACCAAA
Organism: Ambystoma mexicanum; assembly: GCF_040938575.1. Classification (NCBI taxonomy): domain Eukaryota; kingdom Metazoa; phylum Chordata; class Amphibia; order Caudata; family Ambystomatidae; genus Ambystoma; species Ambystoma mexicanum. The sequence goes on along the minus strand of NC_090935.1, from coordinate 834,189,747 downwards.
ATCCACCCGAGCCACATCACACCCTGCTACAACCCCACCCAACCCAAACTCATCCCTATAACAATCCAGGATACACCCAACACTACCACTATATCCGGAGCTTTGATCAACGCCAGATCGATAATGGCCCACGCCACAGAAATAGCAGACACCTTATCCTCAAACAACCTCGACCTCCTAGCTATCACTGAATCATGGCTGCACGAAGCAGCAGGCCCAGCACTCTCAATAGCCATTCCAGAAAATTACCAAATAATCAGAATGGACAGGCCCAACAACAGAGGAGGCGGCCTAGCCATCATAGCTAAAACAAACCTCGAGCTAAGACCACTGCCCCAAACACCTCTCAAATCCTGCGAACTCCTAGTAGCCAAACTACCCATTTCCAACTGTCGCACCTTAACCATCCTTCTAATATATAGGCCACCCGGCCCCATTGGCTCATTCGAAGCAGACCTATCCAGCCTCCTAGCCAACAACACAAAAGACACCACCCAAATATTACTACTAGGCGACTTGAATCTAGGACTAAACGACCCTGACGACAAATCAGCACAAGCCATAGCTAACATGCTAGATGAACACGGCCTAATCCAAAGAGTGCTCACCCCCACCCATAATAAAGGTAGGACCTTGGACTGGATCGCCACTCTAAACTGCGACACCATCATTACCAAAACCACTCCCCAGCACTGGACAGACCATTACCTCATTGACTTCACCTTATCTCTTAATAGAGAAGTCAACAAAGGAAAAATCATGGCACCACCACTACCCACTAGAGCAAAAAAAAACATAACCCCAGACAACCTCCTACCACTACTACTGCCAACCCTCAATGCTCTCCCCGACAATCTAAAACCAGAACTCCTAGTAGAAAACTATAACAATACCATAAAAAAAGGACTAGACATCATTGCCCCTCTAAAACTGCAAAAAAGCAAACAACAAGCCCACCTGAACACCTGGTTCACCCCACATCTGAAAGAACTTAGACTGCACAAAAGGAAACTTGAAAGCCAATGGCACAACTCCCCTACTGAAGAGAACAAATCACAACTCAAACTTTGTGCAAACAACTACAAAAAAGAAATTCTACTCACAAAAAAGAAACTATTCAATGAAAGAATCGAAAAATCGAGCTCCAACACCAGAGAACTATTTGCTATACTAAGGGAATTAGAATCCCCTATACCCCCACCAGACAATATAATTAAGGATAAAGCATGGTGCACCAGCGTCCAAAACGCCCTAACTAATAAAATTAAAAGTCTCCAAACCAAAATCGCTCTGAAAAAAGACTCTCTCACCACCAATGAAGCATCTCCCGACAACCACGACAAAACAGCCAACCGTCCAGGCCATAATTTCTTCAGATTTACCAAAATATCTATCCCAGAAACAGAAAAAATTATAGCCTCACTTAAACCATCTAACTGCAAAGGCGACAACTGCCCTCCCCAAATAATCAAGGATGCTGCTAGGGATCTAGCCCCCTTCATAACCAAGCTGATCAACGCATCCTTCTCCTCCAACACCATACCAAGCAACCTCAAAGAATCTTGGGTCCTGCCTCTCCTCAAGAAGCAAACCCTAGACCCCGCCATTCCCACCAATTACAGGCCCATCACCACGGTGCCATTCCTGTTAAAGATAATAGATAGAGTAGCATACCTGCAGATTCAGCAATATCTTGAAACTCACAAACTACTAGGCACCCACCAATCAGGCTTCAGACCGAAGCACGGCACCGAGACAGCCTTAATCGATCTTAAAACCCAGATCAATGAGATTAACGACAAAGGGAACACTGCCATGTTACTACTCCTCGACCTGTCGGCAGCATTTGACCTGGTGGATCACGCAGTCCTGTGCGAACACCTGGCCTCAGCAGCCCACTTCTCGAAAGAGGCCATAGCCTGGATCCAATCATTCCTGGACAACCGAACTATGAGGGTCTTCTCCACCCTAGCCTCAGCAGACCCCATTAAAATAACCTGTGGGGTGCCCCAAGGCTCCTGCGTCTCTCCCACCCTCTACAACATCTTTACCAAGCCCCTATTTGACAAGTTGGACAGACTGGGTGTCTCATATACCAATTATGCAGATGACACCCAGATCCTCATACCCCTCTCAGGCAACTACGCTTCAGATACGGCCTTGGTAAACAAAATATATCTCATCATTCAGGCATGGATGGCCACACACGGTCTATGTCTAAATGATGAGAAAACCGAAATCCTGCTCCTCGGATCCAATACCAATCTCAAAAAACTCAGCTCCAACTATAAGGCCTTCAACATTGATGGCAATACCATCACAGTGGCCAAAACAGTGAAAACACTAGGCTTTCACCTTGATGCAACCATGTCACTAAAAAAACAAGTCAACTCACTAGCATCCTCCACCGCCTACACATGCAAGCTAATTAGGGCATGTAGAGCCTTCCTCACCCAAACTAGCTGCATCATCATAGCCAACGCCCTAATACTATCCAGACTGGACTATTGCAACGCCATGTACCTAGGAGCCAACAAATGCATAACCAACAAACTACAGACACTACAAAACAACGCTCTCAGAACAGCCCTCAACCTACCCTCTAAGCAACACATCTCCAACAAAAGAAGAGAACACAAATGGCTTAAAATCCATGACCGCATCTCCCTCAAAACGGCATCACTCACCCACAAATGCTTAAACAACGCAGCCCCCCCCTATCTCGCATCCAGAATAAAGAAAAAAACGTCCACCCGCCCCACCAGATCGATCAATTCCTACTGCCTGCAGGTACCCAATTTCAGACAAAAGAAAACCGGCGGCAGCAGCTTCCCTGTCCTGGCAGCCCAACACTGGAACGCCCTCCCACTCCACATTAGGACAGACCAATCCTACTATAGCTTCAGGCGAAACACCCTCACTTGGCTGCGGGCCAATGATCCTCACGACTAACCCTGCCATCTAATCTGATCATGCCAATGCTATAACCTGACTACCACGCACAGCCTTAAATTTGTAAATATGTAAATGCAACCGAACTGCTCCTACGCACAGTATTAATATGTAAATTTGTAAACCTTCGCTCAATTATATGTATATATGCACATCCCACACAATGTAACTGTAAATGCAATGCACTTTTTCTCATGCCTATCTTATTCTGTAACCAAGTTTTTAAGTAATCCTATCTTCCTGACCTCTGTTGCGCCCTGTTACCTCTGGGTTTTGCGCGCTATACTAAATAAATAAACAAACAAACAAACTAGTGATCAAGCCGATGGTGGCTTTCACAAAGAAGGGCATTTGTTCGCCATTGCCATGGAATGCGGTACACCAGCAGTCGTTCGACTTGCTTAAGACTGCATTATGCTCTGCACCAGTTTTGGGCACACCAAACTATGAAAAGGCCTTTGTGTTGTTTGTGCATGAATGTGATGGATGTGCTTTGGCTGTATTAACGCAGGAACATGGAGGGAAGAATAGGCTGTGAGGTTACTATTCTTCCGCCCTTGATCCTGTAGCATGCGCTTTGCCAAGATGGTGGCACGCTGTCGCCACCGCTGCCGCGTCTGTAAAACAGAGTGAGGAAATGGTCCTAGGCCATGATCTAACCCTGATGGTGCCTCACTCTGTAGATGTTCTATTGAACCGAACTCAAACGCAACACCTCACTTCTGCACGATTGACAAGATATGAATTGATCTTGTTTGCTCCTCACATTCAAATTAAGAGGTGTTGTGTCTTTAATCTGGCTGAACTCCTACCTTTTCCGCAAGATACTACTTGCGGCGATGAAGAGTCACATTATTGTTTGTATACGACCGAACAAGAAACAAAGGGTAGAATTGATTTGAAAGATACTCCTTTGGATAATCCGCAAGTAGAGCTGTTTTGTCACGGCTCCTGCTTTAAACTTCCAGATGATACATCCACAGCCGCTTATGCAATCACTACATTGAGCACGGTTGTGGAAACTAAGAGAATTACGCATAATTCTGCGCAGGCCGCAGAGATGATAGCATTGAGTTGAGCTTGTGAACTTTCCGATGGGCATGCAGTAAATATATATACTGATAGTCAGTATGCCTTTGGGGTGGTTCACAACTTTGGGAGACTTTGGTCAGAAAGAGGGTTTCTAACTTCGCATGGCACCAAGATTCAACATGGCTCCCTAATAGTACAACTACTCTCAGCACTTGCACTCCCTACTCAGTTAGCAGTTATGAAATGTGCAGCACATCGAAAGATTGTAGATGATATTGGAAAAGGGAATGCTTTCACTGATCAGATAGCTAGACAAACTGCCACAGATCTCTTCACGGAGATGTATGTTTCAAGGGAGACCGTAGATGCCTATGTAATGGATGAGGGTGTTGGGTCTGTACGGGATATCCAAGCTGATGCCACAATGAAAGAGTCTAAGAGGTGGGCTTAAGGCTTGGGTAAACTTGATGATGATGGTTGTTGGGTGGACATGGTCAAAGGAAAATGGCTGTTACCTGACGCCTATGTCATGATGATGGTTGTCATGGCACACGGCCCTACACATGTTTGTGCCCAGCAGGTTACAAAAATGTTAGAAAAAGTTTGGGCAAATGACAAGATTTCGAAAATCACCCAGCGCTATGTCCAGAACTGCATGATTTTCCTACAACACAATGTGGGAAAGGGGACATCAACTCCAAGAGGATGTTTTGGCCCACCTTCTGTCCCCTTTGAAGTTATTCACTTTGATTTCATTGAAATGGAACGATGCAACAATCTAAAGTATGTCCTTGTGGTCATTTGTGCCTTTAGTAAATGGGTTGAGGCTTTCACTGTTAAAGATGCTACAGTCATGACCACTGCGAAAACCATGTTAAAGGAATATTTCCACCGGTTCGGTTTGGCGAGAGTTATCTGGTCGGACAATGGTCCACATTTTGTTGCCGCTGTAATTCTACAGATATGTACAGCGTTACGAATTGACAAACAGTTCCATTCGGCCAGACATCCTCAGAGCGCCGGACTAGTAGAAAGACACAACAGTAGCATCAAGAACAAGCTCACTAAGATGTGTGCCGGCACCAAACTAAAATGGCTGGACGCCTTACCGATTTTGTTACTAGCCATGCGTACAACCCCTCAAACTAAGACTGGGCTCTCTCCATTTGAGGTGGTAATGGGGAGACCTGCCAATATCTGGAACCTTCTAAAATGTCAAAATTTAAAGAATGTTGAAAATGTACTACTTTCAGATTATTGTAGCCAATTGACTAAAAACCTGTATTTGATTTATCACCAGGTACGAGAAGCTTTACCTGTGCGATACGAGGTCCCGGGCCACGGCAAACGGCCTGGGAGTTGGGTGCTCGTCAAATCATTTGAGTGCACCTCCTGCCTCGCGCCTCGCTGGCGTGGGCCATTGCAAGTCCTGTTGGTCACCCAGACAGCGGTGCGGGTAGCTGGACGAAAGAACTGGATCCATGTGTCGCACATCAAGAAACGCCCTGTGCCACACGATACAGAAGAAACAGAACCCCTGGCTGATACTGTAACTAATGATCCCAAAGCAGTAAGCAGCACTGAGAGTGGGTCGGAGAATATCTCTGAGCCCGGGAAGCTTGGGGAAGCTGCCATTTTGTCTCCACAGATTTTGCACTCGGAAACGGCTGTTTCAAATACAGCCCCTTCATTTGCCTCCGACACGTTGCTTCCAGCAGGAAGTGACGACATATTGTTTCCGGATCAATCAGTACCAGGAAAAGTACGACATAACCTGCGACCACGAAGATAGATTTACGGCACGGTTCGGCTGTGCATTCGGAGAAGGAAATGAGTCATCGAGGGCTTGCTTTTTGCCCAAATTTGAGAAAGGGGATTCTGTTGGCTGGGGTGGTGGAAGGACTAAGAAGTCGCTCGACCGGGAGGTCGCCAGCAACAAACTTTGGAGTTTTCGTTTGAAGATTACGATGCCCGCCACCGCTACTGCTCATATGGGACTTGGAAATAAGGGGGTGACCAACCGGGACAATGGACAAAATGCCTGGGCCCCGAAAACGTATTGCTGTATTCTTATAATGATGTTTGGTTTTTTAATAGTCGCTGCCTTAGGATTATGGTACCTCGAGGAAACTCACTCTTTAGAACTTTTGTTCCTACTTCCTTTGTACATTTGCACACTTTATCCCCTCAGGATTCCCAGCACAGACAAAGGTACCACAATAACACTATACTACTTATCATGAATGCTACACATGCCATTTTTATTAAATCCAACTGCTGGGTCTGCTCACATTTACCACAAAACGGGGATAAGGGGCTAGGTTGGCATATTCATCCTTTACCGTTGACAACTGCCTACTATGCTTCTCTTAGAGCACTGTTCTTTGGCCGATGGAATGATAGCATCTCAGGGACCTTTGATGGCACCAATTTGAATTTGAATAATTTTGAGAAACGTGTTTTGACTCCCCTGGGATGCTCACTTTTTGCAAATAGGAGTAACCCCGATTGTTGCTTCTATTAGGCCTTCTGACAAACTGTCTCGTCCTTTCCAATCTTTGATTTCCTTTAAAATGGCTCCGATAGGCAATAAGGATGCCATGCCTCCTTCTTACACTGTTAACCATAGCCCTGATTCAGTTTTTTTTTTGCATACAGAGGAATGGAACTCAGTCAATGGGAAATTTTTTAGGTTGTGCCAACGTTGCAAATTTGACTGGGGAGAACAGACCTTTGTATTTAGGCGAACCTTGTCTGCGGTAATGTAGTATTCCCGTGGTTGCCCAGGGTTTGCCAGGGAACCTGTTATTTAGGGATCCTGTTACATGGGGTGTTTATAGCTTGTACAAAAGAAGTTTCGAAGGCTCGTCCACGGCGGGATGGGAATGGTGACACCCCAGCACAAGTCTTGGGAGATATAGCTAAATCAGTTGTACCATTTTGGGGGCAGATAGCGAATTCAGAAGATATCAGAAAACTAGCGAGAGTACTGGAGAGAACCATCAACCGGACCACGCACATACTCTATAATATGACGTTAGAACAAAAGGTGATAAGATTAGTAGCACTTCAAAATCGAATGGCATTAGATGTCATTCTAGCTGAGCGTGGTGGAGTATGCAAATTAGTGGGGTCCGCTCGCTGTGTTTTTGTACCAGATTCCTCCCCAACTATCTTCAAGGCAATACAGAATCTGCACTTCCTTAGTTCCGAAGTGCATGTTGCCCAGGGAAAATGGGATCTGAGCGCTTGGTTCTTCTTGCGATCTTGGGTTTGGAAGGTGCTTTCGGTCTTATCGATTGTTTTGGGAATACTGTTGTTTCTTTGTTGCTGTATTCAGTGTCTGCCTGGTATGTGCTCGATACTAGGGGGATGTTGCGCACAAGCGATAGGTTCGATAGGACATAAAGTGTATGCTCCAGATAAGACTTCCAAAGAATACGTATTGAAGGATATTTTAGCAAAAGACCTAATGGCAATAGATATTTCTGATAGTGATTCAGGGTGCATGGACAATGATGCATGTAGTTATTTGCAAGGAGATCCAAAGTAGTTTTTAGCACTTCGCATAGGCCAAAAGGAGGGTTTGTCGAAATAGAAAGTATATTGTGCCTCCTATTGTAATAAATATATTAATATTGGCCTACGCCAGGCTGCTCGAATGTCGCTTGCGGAAGAAATCTGTGTTGCAAGGTCCTGACCTTAAATCCATGTAAGCTGCCATTTTAGGTCAAACCGCCATTTTAGGATTTGTTGTGTAAAAGTCACCCTGTGTCATTCCAGAAAACAACATGGCCGTCTTGACCTCTGTACATAGCTAATATGTAATTTGCCTGCAGGCCACTTGTTGAGGACATTAACTGAGACCTTGTCCTTCATTGACCTATGTGTAGAGGGATTACTCGCGCAATGAATCTAATCCACAAGCATATGTTGAGACAATTTATTCAAATACTGAACGAAGAACATCTGCTTAACTACATTGTATTAATGTTTAAGAAGGCCTGCATGGAAAACTTTAGAATACACAGTTATTACACAGTTATTGCAATCGTCAGCGATTGCTCTGACCTTGAAAGAGCTGGGATTCTCACAAAAAGTTGAACTACCCACCCACAACAAAGGTCGCATCCTTGATTGGATAGCAGAACATAATTGCGAAGTAAATATTACGGATTCTGTACCGCAGATCTGGACTGACCACCACCTGCTATTATTCTCAGTGACAACCCATCGGGTCATTGCCCCGTCCTCACCTGCCCCACCTCTGTCAACGAGAAATAAAAAACTAATGACAGTAGAAAATCTGATGCCCGTTATAATACCAAAATTAAACGCACTACCTGACTGCATGGACCCTAATCTGTTAGTCGAGCATTATAATGCAGCCATGTCCTCAGCCCTGGATCATATAGCCCCGTTCAAACTAAGAAATAGCAAACCTAAAAAACACCTCAATTCTTGGTTCACGCCCCACCTAAAAAATCTTAGGCTGGCCAAAAGAAAACTTGAAACTATTTGGAGACTTTCCCCATCAGTCAAAAATAAACTCAACCTCTCCAAAGCCTCCTCCCAATACAAGAAAGAAATATTATTAGCCAAACAAGAAACCTACAATACTAGAATATCCAACTCAAAATCTAGTGTCAAAGAACTGTTCAGCATTCTGAAAGAATTGGAAACACCCGTTGTACCCCAAGAAAACTGTACCAAGGATAAAAAATGGTGCTCTAGCATACAACTTGCTTTAACAAACAAAGTAGCAAACCTACAAACCAAAATTGCCATCAAGAAGGCATCACTAACACCACACATCCCTCAGAGATCAGCGCCACCGCCACAGTCCAAGTTGAGAGCCCGATTCTGCTTCTCTAAGGTATCGACCATAGAGGTAGAAAAGGTCATCCGGGGACTCAAACCGTCCAACTGTAAAGGTGACCAATGCCCAGCACAACTCATCAAGGATGCTGCGAGAGAACTGTCGCCATTTATAACCAAACTAATCAAATCTTCCTTTACTTCAGGTTCAGTACCGATCAACCTAAAAGAGTCCTGGGTACTGCCACTACTAAAGAAGCAAACCCTTGACCCCGCCATTCCGACTAACTTCAGGCCCATCACGACTGTGCCCTTTCTTCTAAAAATTTTAGATAAAGTGGCTTACTTGCAAATTCAAAGCTTCCTAGAGTGTAACCACTTACTTGGAACCCGTCAATCAGGATTCCGCCCGCAACATGGGACCTAGACAGCGTTAATAGACCTTAAGGCCCAAATAGACTATTGCAGAGACAATGGCCAAGCGGCCCTACTTCTCCTCCTGGACCTATCAGCGGCATTCAACTTAGTGGATCACACAGTCCTCTGTAGTCACCTCGACTCGGCAGCCCACTTCTCAAAAGAGGCCATAATTTGGATCAAGTCATTCCTTAGTAATTGAACCATGAGAGTCTTCGCTCCATCAGCCTCAGCAGATCCAATCCCCATAACATGCGGTGTTCCACAAGGGTCTTGTGTGTCACCCACCCTCTATAACGTCTTCACGAAGCCTCTCTTTGATGAAATGGATCATCTGGGTATCGCCTACACTAACTACGCAGACGATACCCAGATCCTCCTCCCGCTCTCAGGAGACTACGCCAAGGACCTAGCCCTAGTGAACAGGATCTATAGCATCGTTCAGGCATGGATGGCCACACACGGCCTATGTCTGAACGATGATAAAACTGAGCTTATCATCCTGGGCACCACTACCTATATATCCAAACTCAGCCCTGATTACGACAACTTCATTATTGATGGGAACAACATAAAAGTAGCTCATGAAGTAAAAACCTTAGGATTTTACCTAGACGCCACCATGAACTTTACCAAACAAGGTAACTCTCTAGCTTCTGCCACAGCATATACATGCAAACTTATCAGAGCGAGCAAACAATTCCTCTCCACAGATAGTTGCATTACACTTGCCAGAGCCTTGATACTTTCCAAATTAGACTACTGTAATGGACTTTACATTGGAGCTAATAAACAGACCATCCACAAAATTCAAGTGCTCCAGAACAATGCTTTGAGAGCAGCACTCAAGATGAATAGAAACGAGCATATATCGTCTACAAGAAGAGAATACAAATGGCTCAACACCGTAGACAAAATTCATCTCAAAATCGCTTCCCTCACCCACAAATGTATAAACAACAAAGCTCCACCTTACCTCATGGATAGATTACGTAAAAGGACTTCTTCCAGACCTACCAGAATAGCCAACGCAAACTGCCTCCAAGTCCCTCGCTTCAAACTTGCCACTATAGGAGGAAATAGCTTCCTGGTTAAGGCTGCGCAGTTATGGAACTCCCTCCCCCATGACGTCAGAGAACCTCAGCCTTTTGCAAAATTTAGACATAACCTCACTAGGTGGCTGAGAGCGAATGACAGCTAACTAGTCCACTTGTCACATTGTACATTACTGTATATAACTATATATTACGTGAACAGGAGCATGCTCCTTGCTCCATTGTCCTTGATCTCTCCCTGTTCATATCTGATTGCTGTAATATTGTTTATGTCTACACTTCCTGCCTTTTCCTGTACTTGCAATTAGCCGAGCATATCTGTAACCATGCTCAGCGCATCTCTGTACCTCCATCTGATTTCTATGTACCTGTAACTAAGTTGAGCATATCCTTGTCTGTTTGCGCCCTGATACTCCAGGGTATGGCGCGGTATACAAATAATAAACTAAACTAAACTAAACTATATGCTTGTTGATACATGTATTAAAAGCAAACCAGTTATATGCGGTTATTTGAGACTTGGCACGAGCCCTAGATCGGTGATGTATTAAAAGGAATATTAACCCGAAGTGGGGCTGGACAACGCGCACACAAATGTATAAATATTAGCCCCTTGACTCTGGAGACCTCAGGTGATAAGTTGCAATCAGGGACTACTGATCATAGTCCCATATGCCTGTATGCCAATCCACAGGGAATGACTGCCAAGTCAGTCATTGACACCATGCTGAATGACAGCTACAGAGGTAGCTCCTCTGCTGTCATCAGTAGCGGTCAGACCCAGTGGAGGGATGGTGAAGTGACCTGTCAAGTGTCACTGAGCTGTCATCCACAGGATGGTCTGAGAGAGGGATCTCTAAGATCTCTCAGAAGTTTGGATGGAGCTCTCTGTGAGGTGGGAACTTCTCCTGTCAAATCTGTTCTACAAATCCCTGACTACCTGTCAGTGGTCTGGGCCTTGTCATATTTCACAGCTTGGCAAGGTAAACTATTCTCAAGACTTTGGTGAACCTGGACAGGTTGCCACACAGTTTCCTGTGAATAGTATTGTGGATTTTATCTTGAGAGATAAAATTGGAGCCCTGCTCATGGCTATGAAGTGGGAGCCAGAGAATTTTGTGTGTTTCCCTACCCTGTGTCAAAGCAGCCTTTCAAATGGCTTCAGTGAGGATGGCCTAGTGTCTCCTCACCTGACCCCACATCAGCAAGGTGAGCTGGAGAGTTTGCTGAGGCAGTCTCCCCTCTTGTTGTCACTGACACCCTTTATAACAGGATTGTGGAAACCAGACTGTATACTGGGAATAAGTGAACCCACCAAGATTGGGTATTGTGGTGGTTCGGAACCAAGACAAAGTTCTGACAATTGGTGTGAGATCCACCCTGTGTTTGAACAAAGAGTGTCTGAGGATTCTAGCTGTCAAGAGTTCAGTTCTGAGGAACTGGAGGGATATACATGTGAAGCCAGTTTTGGATTATGTATGGACACTAGAGCTCTGGGTTCTGTCCCTGAGACGGAAGCACACTCTTCACTAAAGGGTAACACCTTAGTGGGTCAGCTCTGTATTGAAAAGTACAGAGGCTGTTATGATCTCTCTGCAGGGTATAGCAACATATCCCTGTCAGTCTGTGCTGAGGAGGAGACAGCAGTTTCGGCCTTTTCAGAGCCCTACTTCATTGTAAGGTCTTCTGGGTTGGTGGCTGCAACTGACACCTGTCAACTGAGCTTAGCCCCTAATCTGAATGGGAAAATGGGTCTCAACAATATATGTCTAGATGACATGGCAGATTCAACCCCCACTTGGGAGGAACTGGGTCTGACTCAAGAGACTGTGTGTCAGGACCTTCATCAGGCCAACTTGTTCAGAAAGACAGCCAAGTGTCAAAATGAACAGGAGCCATTGACCTTCCTCATGCATGAAGTTGGTGTAGGTGGGGACAAGATGCAACCTCTTGTTAGTCAAGTACTTCATGTACAGAACTGGGCAACCCCCACTACCCAAGCCCAAGAGAGGACTTTCCTATGCCTCACTGGGAAATACAGGAGTAAAGTGGCAGCCTATAGAAATATAGCTGTCCCTCTGACTGCCCTCACTACGCATAGGGGACCTAAAGAGTTCTTATGGACACCTGAGTGTGAGAAGGCCTTCACTGACCTGAAAGAATCCCTAGGTCAGGCCCCTGGTCTAAGGGCACCTGATTTAAAGAGTCCTTTCATAGTGCAGACAGATGCCTATGACACTGGGATAGTTGGAAGACTTTCACAGCTAAATGACCAAGGTAAGGAACACCTTATTTGTCTAGTCAGCTACAATTTTAGGAATAGAGAACTCAGTTGGCTCCAGGTGGGAAAGAGTTGCTTTTCCATTGTATGGTGCCTTAGGAAGTTGAGGTCCTACCTCTATGGGACTCACTTCACTGTGTATGCTCCCCCTCAAACCTTGAAGTGGTTGCTAGATGTTAAGGGAGAGAATCCAAAGTGGCTCACGTGGTTCATGAATCTTGTTAGGCGGAAACCTGAGCAGTTCCCTCTGGGACCACTGCAAAAGATTTAGGACTACAGGTGTTTGGCAGTAAACCCACTTGGTAGCAGTCTGTACCACACAGATTCACTTGGATGCTGTGGCTGAGCAGTTAGACTTCCCTCAAGAAGAGTTAGGCAGTATATGGAGTATACAAAATAGGGCAATCTACACAGTAGAACAAGCAAACACGGAACAAGGCTTCGGTGTAAAGATATATAGTTATTTATTTATAAAAACACATCTATGAAAAACACTGTGGCACTAATACGGCAAACAACTTCAATCACAATTACTATAAGAAAAAGATCAATCCCCCTAACAATAGTTCGACAAGTCTAGGTTCAACGGCATCACTTATTTGCAGACAGAGGTGTATGCTTTAACCTAGATGGCACTCTAGTATTCGTTAGGATGGGAGAGAAAAAGGCAGGTTATGAAATCACTCGGCACCAACACTTTTACGAACAAATGCAAGGCAAGTAAGGCAGGGACTACTGCAGATATGCAAAGTTCAGAGGCCAGGCCCACTCTGAGAGAGGCAAGGCGATATGTCCCAAAAAAAGTGTCTCCGTGGAAATGCGCTTTGAGTCTTTATCGCAAATTGTTATGGAAAGGTTGGACCAGTTCAGAACAGAAAGTTAAGAAAGCTTGGAGGTGACCCAATGGAGAGGCAAGGATTCAGACACCTCACGCTAACCGACACAAGGGAAGCCAGGCAGACACGGTACCTTGTTTGGGGAGAGACAGATCCGGCGGGGGCAGTTGTTCCTGGTGGTGGATGCACGTCGGGTCTTTGCCAAGAGAAGAGATGATCTCGTCGTCGAAGGAAAGTTGAAGATCGTTGCACCACCAGGGAAGAGACCAGCCGCGGAGTGCTCCGTCAAAAGGCAACACCTTTTGGTCGCGATACACGGGTAGTGGCTATCCGGTTGCCGAGGTGCTCTGCACGGGCAATTCGACCACTGCGTCCTGGAGCAAAGAAAAAGCAAAGGGGACTGGTTGTTCCCACCAGTCAGGGGAAGAGACTCTCCGGCAGGGAGATCTCCTCTGTCGTCGGGAAGTGGTGAGTCAGTTCAGCAGGGCTCCAATGGAGGTGTCGTCGTTGCAGGTCGGCTCAGCTTTACCCTCGTCGGATTCTTAGGTCCTGTGGTGACTTCTGAAGATCCAGTCCCAAAAGCCCTGCTTTTATGCAGAAAACCCCCATTCATTCAGCCGAGCTGTCAATCAAAACACGCTAAGTTGTGAGCGGGGTGGCTCACCACTTGGGCCAATCACACCAGAGTGCAACTTGAGTTGGCAAGGCAACTCAGTCCAGGGTGCCTAAACCCCCTCCCACACCCCCTGTAGTACCCAGACAGAATGGCACCACTTTGGAGGGCCTCTGTGTAGAGGCCCGCCAAAAGTGGAACAAAGGGCTCAACCTTTGGTTTAGGAGTCACAAAGACGAACACAGACGCCATTTTAAAAACCGAGTTCTGGCAGAAAATACCAACCGATAGATTTATTGAAGATAAATAAACTGGTGGTATGTTAGAGATTGACGAGAAAAAGTATTAACCTCCAACAATGGGAAGAATCACATAGGGTTATATTCGGGGTCGAATATAACAAGTAGTTTCCACTGCCACCAGCCAAAACTCGATGAGGGGGGACGGGACAGTGCCCCCTCGAATAACAGACCCAGGAGTAATCGAATTACCCCTACTAGTACGTCCACAATAGGATGGTTTGTACTAGTTCTGTTAGTAAATTTAGGTCTAGTAAAGCCAATGGTGACTTTACATGCCCGGGGAGACAGTAGTCAGTCCCCGGGTATGGAGTCTATGGTGGAGGTCCGCTAGGACGCCCCACTGTTACGGCACGGAGGGTGCGTTGTAACACACATAGCAAAACATATGAGACCCTATGGAGTAAAAGACCCCATAGCCCATAGAACACATTGACATTCAAAGGAATTAACCACATTGATGTCCAAGGTTGGGAGAAAAAGAGTCTCACTCTTGGCAGGATGGAAAAAACAAACTCCAGAAATCCAGCAAAGCTGCTGGGGGACTCACTAGGTTAGGAAATTCAGCCTAAACAGAGAATTCTCCCTAACAAGTCTTAGGGCCTTGAACTTCACTATTGGGTATAGGCCAGATCCCAAATATAGCAATGTTAATGGGCTGTCCAACAGGGTTAACTGACTGGAACAGAGGACCCATCCAGGGATGGATTAGTTCCCCCTGTCCCTTAGTCTGGTGGGGGGCGTGTGTTAGGAAAGATTCTCTTTACTGCACCTCCCTTCCATCTTTATGGAACCCCTAAACTTTTTGCTTTTATTTTTCAATCTGACCTGTACTTTTTGCAGTACAGTGAAACCTTAAGCCTTAAGCTTCACTGTACTGGCCTTTGCTCACATGTTATGGGGAAACTGATATGTCCTTAAGGCTATCAGTACTGGGAAACAGAGTTTCCCTTAGTCTTGTGACTATGTTGCTACTTGTGGTTACATTTGTATCACATGTGGTAACTTTGCACACAGCAGCTTACACTGCAGTGAAATGGTGTTCATTTTTGTTTTGCCCTAGACTAACACTCAAAGAATTGTTTGGTTATTCTGAGGTGCTTAAAAGATGGGCTGTTGGCAGCAGTGACTTTTCCCCACTTTTTGTGGAATTTCGTGTTAGCTTAACCGCGTTTACCGCGTTTGGCTACTTACTGTGGCTACTGGTCAAACATGGCCGTACCACAAGGTTTTTCGCCCATTCTTTTTGCATCTTGTTGTTTAGCCTTCTTCTTGGCCCCAGAGGTCAGAAAGATCCTTATAAGGACTTCCATTGCCCGGGAAAGCAGAAGCTTTTGGCGGGCTACTGGAGTGCTTTGTGTGTTTGCAGGCAGGATATGGGCTGGGTCAGTCTGACCCCAATCCACATCCTGGTTTCTGTGTGTCTGAGTGGTATGCATGAGTGTTCCCGCCAGTGGGTGGGCTAGTTCTGCCATTGGCTAGTGGGAGTTTCGACTCCTACCTGGCTTTTAGGATAAGAAGAGGGCCCCAATATGCAATTCTCAGAGATCCTGGAAGAACCTGAAGGAGCCAAGAATCCATTCAGCTAAGAAGACCCACAAAGAAACCTGTAACCTGTCTGAAGGAGGCCTGGCAACCAACTTCTGCTGAGGTTCTGGTGGAGCCCTGTATGTCTCTTGATCTCCAGTAGGCCTGCAAAGGTGCTACGATCCCTGGATTGGAGGGACCATCCATTCCTGAAGCCTACACGGTGCCCAATGCAAAAACCGCCTTCGGAAGTGCCCGGGAATCATCCTGTGGCTGACCAGCTTCATTTTTGGGCCACCGAGTGATCTTTGTTGCCGTTCTGAGTTTCCACCTGAAACTTGGTACACCCTCAGCTGCCACTGCAATGACACCCTCTGCAAAATTTCGACATCCTAGCACCAAGGGGACATGAGAAAGACCGGAAAGTTTGAGCACAGCTACTGAGTCCTGCTGCATCGCTGTGCGTGGCGTGCACGGTCCGAAACCTACTTTTCTTACCCGCCTCCAGTCCCAAGAAGGGCGCTGCATCCTTTGTTCCTGCATTTCTTCATCAAGAGTCCTTGCACCAGCAAAAGATTCTAACCGCAGAATCACTCGATCCTGCAACCCGTGAAAATCGTTGGCCACGGAATTCGGTTGGAAAAGCAAGCCAGGACACCCTTCCTTTGTTCTGGAAAGTCTTGGGAAGATTCGGAGTGAGGGGGGTAAGTTATTGAGTTTTTAACATACCCCTACACTCCCATTGTAAGTCAATTGATTTACAATACTCTTTATTTTAAACCTATTGGCTTTGCCACACTTGCCTTGGCACGACTTCTAACTGTTGGGGGGAATTTTGGACCCTGGCCCTAAGAATCCATCACTGGCCCCCAGAGACCCTACCTACATTTTCTCCTGCCTCCTGAGTGCTGTATCTCGTATCCTGAACAACAGGGCACAAGGCCCCAGGCAACTTAGGATTGGACAATATTAGTTAGGGGTTATTTCACCTTAAACCCACGGATGAGCAGAGGGTGCCGTCACTCTCATGGCAAGTGATATGGAAAGTGTTTTTCACAGTGAAACAACAGTATATACATGTTCTAACAACAATAGTAACAGTTATATAGCCCGACATTTTGCACAGAAGGGCCACTCCTCCAATGTCTAAATTCTGAACTCGAGTTGTGCCCCCAGGATAACAGTTTCTGGCTTTGCTGACAATGTACACTTTAGTTCATCAAAGCTGGTAGGACATAGAATACAGACGAATTCCGCTAAACCAGGCTTTCAGTTCAAAGTTATTGGGATGCATTAAAATGCATCCAAGTCTGTACCATTGTTCCAAAGTTCCACCTCCTTTCAGGCAATGGACAACAAAACCCAAGGCTCACAGTTTGTGATCAGAAGTTCCATATAAGAATGCAATCTACAAAATGTGAGCCAGATGAACATAATGGTCATAGTGACAAAAAAGATGACCAACAAATAAATAGCAGAATGGGCCATAACTTGCAGAACCCGCTGAATCTACAACAGGGTCATATACTCTTTGCCAGCGCACCACCACCTCTGGAGGATTCATTGGGTCTCATTACGATTATGGTGGTCTGAAACTAGGGTGAAGGGTAGTAATGTACCGGCACAATTTCTGGACCTCCATACTCCGACAATGCAGGTCTGACCTGCCAGGGATTCTGTCCTCTACCAGCATTCATTGTCTTCACTGAAGCACCGGCACCATTAGCAATGGTGCTGGTGATCCAGTGTCCCCATTCCCATGGCGTCAATGGGGCTCCACGGGAATGGCGACTTGCTGTTTCCGCCAACACAAGGCGTCAACACAATGGTAGCACTAGCGGGTTACCTTGAAGCTCGTAATGAGGCCCTTTGAGGAGCTAAATCCAGAGGCAAGTGACTGGGCCAGTCACTACTTTGTTCACAACTACTGACTCTCTGGTATCTTTCTGGTATCTGAGATGTCACTGGTGGTGGTTTTGGTGGTTGCAGTGGAACGGGAGACATTACGAGGAAGATCGGTGGGTGCAGAGATGATGTCGTCAAGTGGGGTGACAAGTTTGAAGCAATGCGCTGTATGGATCTGGGATGGGGTGGTGGGCAAGACCTGGAAGCGACCACACCACCTCAGCTGAAGTGCAGTCTTCCGCTGATGAACCTGCACCAGGACCCAGTGTTGTCTCATTAAAACCTGGCGGTATGGGGGTTAACAGCACTGGTAGAGCTGCCGGCACTGTTAATCACATACCGCCTCATTACGAGATCCGCTCGCGGGGCCCGCTCAGGACGCCTGGTTTTACTAGACGTCCTTAGCGGGTCCCGCGAGCGGCCCAGCATGTTAACAATGGGCCCGTCATTAACGGGCCCGTTGTTAGCATGCTCCCCATTCCCATTGAGCCCTATGGGTGTTCAAATGGGAATGGGGATGTGCTGGGTCCGGGTTCCTTGAATGGGGAAATACCGGGCCCTCCTAGGTCGGAATGGAACGGTATTTCTCCATTCAGGGAACCCGGACCTGAGTTTGGGGGTAGCCATGCCCTGTCTCAGGAGGATAGCACGTCTGCAATGTGCTCGCCTTGGAAGCAAGGCAACATGGAGCAACAGAGGTTCGATCCCGAGTCCATGCTTTGAAACCTCTGGGTATTAAGAGCATTATAAATAACCTACCATATCATATCATATCATATCATATCATATCATATCATATCATATCATATCACCAAAGTCGTAATGATGCCCTTTGTGTTTATATAGGGGGTTATTATGTATTGCAAACAGCACCAGAGGCAAGGTTTGGGGACAATTCAACCCTGTCTCCTTACACACTTTAGATAGCTTTAACTTGAGGTCATCAAGCGGTGTTCCACATGTGTGCTTGAGTGTGGGTGTTAAGAACTGTTGAAATATTCCTAGACCTTTGCACACTTCCCTAATAACCTGACCAGTAAACTGGATACTTCGGTCACTGTCTATACTGAGGGACAATCCAAACTGAGCTATACATTCAACTAACACCTTCTTGGCCACATTAACAGCATTTGCTTTCTACAAGGATATGCCTCCACCCACTCAGAAAACACATCTAAACAGAACTAAGAAGTACATGTACGTCATACACGCAGGGTGCTGTATGAAATCTGTGTACATGTGTAAAAATTGACCTTCTCGTATAGGACATGCAGACAGCTTTGTGGGCACTGCTCTCCCAATGTTAGAAGTTAAACATAATAGACCATTTTCAAAATAACTCTGACCCATAAAGGCCAAACCAGGAGCCATCCAATCCCAATGTAACAACGCAATCAAGGCATTTTTACCTGATTTTTTACCTGATTGAGCCATGTCGTGAGCTTCATGGACCAGATAGGGGAGGAGTAGTTTGGTTGCCACGAGGATGGTATGACTCAGCTCACACGCTCTCCTGTGTCTATCCTAAGGCTCAGGTATCAGCACCCAGAATCAGTTCCTCTCCCTTTACAGAAATTTCAGGAACACGCACAGGTGTTGTTCAGATTCAGATTACTGCTTGTTCTCAGCCTATTTTCCCCATCCCCATTATGCTACTCATAATGCAGAGCGGTATTCAGCTTTTTAGATACATGAGTAGGTTAGGGTCAAAGACAAAACACATAATTAGTAGAAACAAAGCCTGCTGCAGCTCATTTTCCAGGATAGAGAAGAGTATGAAATATAAAGCAGTGTCTCAACTGATTTGCACATTTAGGGTTTCAAGTGACATGGTACGGGTTAAGATAAAACAATCATAGAGGTCTCATTCAATATGTTTTCTTCACACTCATATAGAACTCATTCATCCTGGTACCTTGTCGATACTGCACTACCTTGACCGGCACTTCATTCTCATGTACTCTTAAATCAGTAGGGAGCATGGATGCACTGATTTAAACTGTGGTGGCCAATCACTTTTTCACTTTTTCATTATTCAGAGAAGCAGTTCTTTAGGCAGGGTACTTTAAGATTAAGGTTTCAATTTTGGTTTACAGCTTTCAAAGACAAACATTTATCCCAACCCGTTTCAGACAACACAATACATGAACACAATTACTGTTTTTCACCAACCCACGCTTTTTCGATCAACACTTTCTTCCATGCCTGCTCTGCTCGCCCTCAATGAATCTCCAGGCACTCCGGCCCGCTCTCACAACTGACAAAATTGTCTGTCCTGGGACCACAAGGATCCCCGGGAAGTGTGCCTGGCAACCCTTGGGCCTGGTCACACTTTATTTGGAATCCGGCATCTTACGACATCAAACTTGCGGTGGACAAAAATGACCACTCATGATTCTGGTGGATTTGTGAATAATATATCAGTAAAAGGTAACAACAAAACAGAACCAATGGCAGCACAAGACTTTGGCACAAGTGAGCTCCTTCCCTCTGTGACCCGTTCTTAACGGAACACGTGTTTCAATGGAAGGGGTGGTCCCAACAGGGCAAGGTCTCACCTTCAAACAATGTTGCTGGCAGAGACCAAAGCCTCATTATACAAGCCTTTGATGTCATATGTATTTGTTCATGCTACTTAACATCATCAGGGATGAGAGCATACCATAATACAGTTAGTCAAGGCATATCAACTCCTTAAAGATTCAAACATGTTCTGAGGTCAGCAATAGCACTTGCAATGTGATGACTTCTAGCTAGTAATGCCACTTTTCCTAATAAAGTGGGAGCCTAAAACACGCTTACATATGCCAAAGGGAAACACGTCAGAAGCGAGAAGTGTGAAGGTGAGCATTCCTACACACTAAGCGAGACGCCTTCATTGCAAAAAATGAGCAACACAATCTACAGTCTCACCTTGCACAAGCAACAGTGGTTTAAACATGGCAGTCTGCAGCACCTACTCTCAAAAGTATAATGCAGTAATATTCAATGGGAGTGTATACATTTTTCAATTCCCAAACTTTCCCCCACAGCCTCTAAGAAAGGAGGGCGGGTGTGTTAATCGGATAGTGAGAAGGCATGCAGAAACCTGTGTTGTTGGATGCAGGTCAGAAGTACCCATTACCTGTGTGCCGACATGAAAGTCACTCTGTTGTTTGTGATTGATATGGACTGGGTAGGGTAGCTGTATCAGCAACCACCAGATTGTGAAGTGAAAACATTGACAGAATGGTTGTTGATTGAACATAGATAGGGTCTGAGTATGTCTAGTACACTAGATCTGTTTGGTCATCTGAAATACTGTGGGTAATGTAGTTGAGCAAGATTTGAGTAGAGATGAGTTAGTTTGGGCATGATTGCAGATGGAGGGGAAAGTTAGGGTGTTGCTTCTTAGCTTTTTTGTTTTCACTCTAAATTAGGGGTGGATCTGTGAAGCACAGCAGCATATCCATCAATTAAATTGGATTGCCACTGGTGATAGTGCGAAGAGTTTCACAATTGCTCATCTTAAAGTAGTCGTGGTTTCTGGTATACATCATTAATCGGCTGCTATTATCTTTCATTTATTTCAAAGTGGTTGGTCGAAAAGCATAGTCTTGAACTGTTTCATGAAAGTCAGATAGTTGACTTCCAGGTGGAGATGTTTTAGCAGGGTCATCCACAGTTGTGTGGCCAAAAATTAAAAAGAGAACCCTCCTTGCCATTTTCTGTTTTAGTTGGGGACTAATGTAAGGGCAGCATTGTTAGACCAACGTGTTCCAGATGGAGTGTATTGGCGAATCGTAGTTCTGAAGCAGAAAGGGCCAGCCCTGTGGGTGAATATTGAGGTATCATTTGGCGTAGCATGCGCAGCTGAAAGTACAGCTTCAGATGATGGCTCTAATCTGCCCATAAAGAGTGTAGGTGTTTTCCATTGTGGTACAGAGATTCCCTACTGAGATCGACCAGATCCGGCAAGGGCACATCTCGTCACACCAAGGGAATGTGGTGGAGTTAGAACCTTTAGGAATACAGCGCATCAGTTCTGATTTGCTAGGTTGAGTTTTCCACATGCCCACCTGTGCAAGGCAGTTTTTAATGTCTGGTGCATTTGGTGATGGGTGGTTCACAAATGTGTAGATGTGTGTGTCGTCCATTTAGTTGCAGCAGGAGATACCAGATCTATTGATGATGTCTTGTAGGGGTGTCATGTAGATATTGGAAAGTAGATGTGAGAGTGTGGATCATTGGGGTACTCTGTGGGTAAGTGGGTGATGCAAGGAATTACAGGGGCCCAAGATAGTGGTTTATCTTCTATCCATTAAGAAGGAGGTGATGCAGTGTACATATGTTTCTTTAATTAGAGATATCTTCCATTCTTTTTGGGAGGATTTTGCGACTGATGGTGTCAAAATAAGCTGAGATGTCTAGCAGGATGGGTGCACTCTCAGGTTTATCATTTGCATTGTTTTAAGTGACTCCAAGATGGTACACATAGTCGATTACGAATCTGTGCTGTGCCTCATTCAGGTGGTTTGTTTTGAAGAAATCACACACATTTTTCCAGATGTTTACTATTGAAAGGTATGTTTGAGATAATGCAATAGCTGGCTGCATCATATGGTTCAGCTCTGGGCTTTTTAAGCGGGGGTCAGATGTAAACAGATTTCAACTGAGCTGGGACTGATCTGGTGCTAATGAAGGAGTCGTTGAGGGAGATAGGAATATGGGAGTTAAATCCGGAGATTTCATGAATCCTTTTTAAAGAATGGGGGCAAATGAAACCTCAGGAAATCCTGATGCATTGCATGAGGCAATGTTAGCTTTCAGGTCTTATGCAGACAGCAGGCGGAAAGACAACAGATAGGAGGTCATGGAGATGTTGGTGGAATTTCACTTATGGCATGTACAAGTGTCCTCTATTGTCAGTGTGAGCCTAGATTGTCGAATTTCTGGGTTGAAGTGTGCAGCAATCTGGTCACAGAGTTCTTGTGTAGGGGTAGTGTTTTTTTTGCAGGCTGTTAGGCTCTTGAATTCTCTGATGATCTTAAACATGTTCATGTCACTGTGATGCACTAAACAAATGTGATTGGAGTAGTGTGCTTCCATTGCTTTGACTAATTCAGCACTGTAAAGGAGTAACTGTTGATGTTTGGCAAATTTGCTTGAGTGTTGATTTTCTCCAGTTTCCAATTTTCTTTTTTTTTAAGTAGTTTAGTCTGAGGTGAATCATTTAGTTTTTTTTTTAGGGGTGGATTTTTCTAAAGGTTTCTTAGGGGCAATACAGTACAATTTGGAAATAATCCTATTGAGAATGTTGTTGAGTTTTGTATCCAGTGTGGTTGTTGGTCCACCTGTTGGGTAGATGGATTTGGTTGCTTTTAGTGTTTCTAGTAGGCAGTAAATGTGTATTTTGTTGAATGGTCTGGTCATGGTAGATGGTTCTATTGATGGTACTGAGACATACGGGTGTATGTGAATATTGTTAATGGGAAAGATTAGTGATCTGGTGAGCAGAAGGTGGTTATGTTTTCATCACAGAAAATGTAATCCAGAGTTTGTCTGGCTATGTGGGTGTGACGCTTAACCAGCTGTTTGAAGAGTAGTGTGGCAAAGTGTGCTCCAAGTTACTTTGTAATAATGTCTTATTTCTCAAGCAAGATGTTGGAATTTTCCAATTATAGCTACGATGGCAGCACATGAGCACGTTTTTCAGCAAAGTGTGGGCTTTATGAGCGAGGTCTGTAGATTAAGAGGAAATACTGTGGGGGAAATGGAGAAGGTTAGAGCGAATCATAGTCTTGGATGATGTCAACAAGACTATGAAGGAGTCTCAGTGCACCATAGCTATGTCAGCTTCTCTGCTATTCTTGCAATTTGCAAATATTATCTTGAAGCCTGATTCGATACTCTAGTGGCAAACCGGCAACTGATCAACAGAGAGTCATGTTTTCTGTGATGACGAGTACATCTAACTGGTCTTCAGAGATAGGGACAAAAATGTCTGAGGATAGACTGGAGACAGAACTCATTTTGATCAGGAGGCATTTTGTGTCTGTCATTTGTGGGGGTTTGGCTGCTTGGAGGAGAGCCACTGGGTTTTTCAAGGGCTCTATTCTAAGCATTTTAACTTTCAAAGAGAGGCTTAGCAGACTCTTTTTTGAGTCTGGCACATCTATAAGTTGGTTGTAGTGTATTGTGTGGGGGTTCTAGTGATGAAGTGAGTAAAAGGCATTTACTCTTGTGGGTCCCGATGTATGTTGGTTTGGATGACTGTCGGGGTAGTTGTAGCTAAGGGTGTGGGGCTGTTGGTATGTCCTGTTTCTCAGACCAATGTTTGGCCAAAGTAACACATTTCAGCTGGGTGTTTCAGGAGGTATCTGGAGATAAAAGCAGTTCATGGCCTCTTGGGGTGAGGTGGTGGGAAGCATGCACAGTCATGGGATGGCGGATTGTAAGAGATAGTGAGGGCTGTATTCAAATTAAAAGAAAGGTCAGCACTGCCATCTAGTGGACCTTTTCAGACATTCTCAAACTGAATTTGATCTAAACTGAAATGAGTCATATGATATGTCACCCTTAATAATTGACTATTGCATAGGCCATGTTTTTTTAAAGTAGCAATTTGCACTTCATAAAAGGATTCCTGAAGCTAAAAGGTTGAAAAAAGTCAATTAGCAACTTGTCAGAGAAGATCCAAATAGACTACTTGATCAAATTGTCTCCTGTTTTCCGAAGATCCTCTATCAAACACTAGTCCAAGCAAGTTATTTTGTTGAAATGGCCCAAGGAAAGGTCATTTCTATTCCCTGTGGGATGTATTGACCCATTCTACTATACTATGTGGCATCACTCTGCTATCTATGGTGCAGGAAACAGCAAAATGGCGACAAAACCCTTAACCATGCCAAAAGCCTCCAACACTGCATTTTCAACACACAAAAAGATAGCTCCACAACCTGCCACCCATGCTGCATGTATGAGGGAGTAGAGCACACTCTGCAGAAAAGTGCCAGTGGGCTCCATGACAAGCTAACATAAAGTGCACAGGGAGAAGCAGCGCTTTGCAAGGGAAACTCCAAAATTTGCCTGTAAATGACATTTACTTTGGTGGTGAGACTCAAAAAATGACTGTACATACCACTTCCCAACACTCAAAATCTTGCTTGGCGCTAAAATTCATTTAACCTAATGAAGCACTGTGAATGTACAAAGTCCTGACATTTTAAGAGCAATACACCTTCTCAGCAAAACTGGATTGCCTGTGAATGACAGTTCCTGTCAAATATCTGTGTGCAGCCACACTGGGCTACCTGTGAATGACAGCCTGTCAATTGGGCTCTCCTGATTAAACTTTAAAGTTATCTAAACTAAAAGTCTGCCGGATTAGCAAATATAAAAGGACGGTTGCTGAAAGGAACACAGGTGTCAGTTGTTTTTGACTCCACAGGTTTAAATCTAAGAATGTAATTTACCTATGTCATCTGATGCAAAAAGTTTGTTTTATGTTGGATTTCAAGTTAAAAAAATTAAGAATAAACTAACCTGGCTGGGCCTGCCAGAAGTTGAAAAACAGGTTTCCACCCAAGGGGAGGGCACTGACATATGATAATTGTGGGGTAGGACAGACTTTTGTCTGCAGCCAGAGACTGAACAATGGCAGATCCTCCAGGCCAGGAAATGGACGTGTGAAGAGGTGGTAAACTTGGCTTGCTGGCGGAAATCCCAAAGGAGGGGGCTACTCCTTGCGCTCCAGAGACAGACAAAAGGCGGACCATTTGCTGCTAAGAATCTGTAATGAACAATTTTTAGAGACTTATAACTCGCTATCGGAAATGGTGAAAAATATAAAACGGGCAGATTTGTTCCTCTAATTTTTTCTCCTACATTCCAAAACGTAGTGGAACTATGTAGAATGTTCTGAACAGGAATGGCAATATATGTGGTTTGATGAGAACAGTATTTATGCTAGAATTGTTAAACTTTGCACACACATTCCTATGGTAAACACTCATATTTGTGTACATTTGGAGAACATTTGGTAAATGTTTTCATGGAGAAATTGACAAAATTCTGCAAAAAGGTGAAACAAGGTCTCACAGCTGCGGGATTTTGAGGAACAGATACTCCATAGTATATGTAATCCTTGGATGTGATTTTTGTAGAGGTTACAAATGTATAAATATGTATTTAGGGCAACATTCAATTTTGATACTAGTGGCTAGGGGAGGTTTCGAAGGATTGTAAAAACCAAACCATAAATTTGACATCATCTGTCCTTGAGCCAATCACTCATATGCAAGGCGGAGCTGAGGCTCTGATCCAATCCCAGTTCACAGGGGCAGGCTTAGTTAAGCTGGCCCATACACCCATTTTTGTGATGTCATTTGAAAGGATACATAGAAACAGCTGACAACACATAGAAACTCTCTCTTCTGATTCCAGCGAAGCACTTTGATCCAGCATTCAACATCCAGCATTCGACATCTTTCCAGATCCAGATGCCAAGGACCGGGCCAAGCAATAGCTGAACCATTTTCAGCAAGGCCTCAATCTCCAACTTATCCTCACAACCCAGTGTCGCGCTGTGGTGTGGGAAAGCATCCTGAAACTAGCCTCCTGAAACTATCTGGCTTGCTACCATAAATGCTTGTCTGATGAACTCGCAATCCTACTAAATTGAAATATCCAGAAACAAGAAGGGCAGATCCTGTGCAGTTCCGTTAACCGGCCTAGCCGATCCAGTCCTGTGCCTGATGTGCTGTCTTTTCCTGTTAGACCTGATCCATTGACCAGAATCTTGATGGGCCTAAAATCTTAAATCCCAGTGGATTGTGAGTATTAATAGGATGCTAGAGAACTATTTTATACCTTGCATTATCTTGTTCCACTCCAATCTCTGAACTATCCTTACTTCTATAACCAGTAACAGCGTCAAAATCTTAGTGCTATCTTATTCTGTCTCTTTGCTAAAAGCGTCATTTTCATAGTCCTTTTTATTGGTGCAACTCTGATCCAAAAAACCCACTTCGAGTGTTTGGACTGGTTCGTTCCGCCGGGGATCTGTTACTGAAGTCATGAATCAGTCTCAGAGCTTACTTTGTCCCAACTTGGTGGCCAAGTCTGAATGCTCTAGTCTTGAGTAAAAGCATAAGCCATATTTTCTGATTTTGAACTGAAGTCCTTGTCCAAATTCATGTCTTTATTTTCGAAAAAAAACTCTCACTAAAACCTCCATAACTCCCTCAGTTTTAAATATAGGAATGAAATTTCAATACCCCCTGATACCTAACATCCTTAGCTACACCCACAACCCAAAAGACACAGTGTTATTGACCTGTTGTATCAAAGATCGCATAAGTAAAAGTTTGCCGCAAATTTAAGTTTTGCAAAGGTTTTACACATGTGAATCGCCTTTAAATCATTTCCCACTTTGCCTTTGAGATTCCAAATGTTTTCTTTTGATTAAATCATTGCTTATGAATGTTTACATCTGTTCAAAGCAGCTCCCGTAGAAATGTATAATAATTTAAGCATCTTTGACCAAATTTAGTGTTTTTGCTCAGCCAGTTTTAAAGCCATCCTGCCAGTTGAAAAGTCAAATCCGTTTTTCTCTTGTGTTTGAGGTGGAAAGGTGGGAGTTATATTCTGTTTGTTCTGTATTATTCCAGAGTACCTGCTCTCTCCTCACATCTATTTAAATTGCCTATTAGTGATTAGTGGGTTAAGGTGTGTTGCAGGGGGAACTTCTAACCACAGTGCTATCTGTGCCGAACCAACCCAAAAGTATTATCTTCTGTGCTGCATTCTTATTGTGTTCCTTACCTGATTCCCAAAGCATTAAAGATTTTATTCATTTTTCTTGTCACCCATTGGTGATTGTTGTTACCTATTAAAAAATATATATATTTTTATTTTTTATTGTAACAATTAGTTGTTTACACAACTTTAATTACAAAAATACAACAATGTCAAAATCCTCACCATCTTCTTTAGAGGTAATCATTTCATTTCTGTTCAGTTTCTCCAATTCTTTACAACAACAAAAAAGGCTATCTCATAGGGATGGGTCCACTTGAAGAATATTTTCCAAAAAGTCCACCAAAGCACATGTCAGTCTGACATTGTTTCCAGCTATAGATGTGTTCCACCAGTCTTCAGTATTTTGATGCATTGATGTAAGATGCTGAAGAATAAATGAACGCTGGATACACACATGACTGCATGCAGTGATTAAATGCTTTAAGGATTCTGGTTCAATCTTGCAGAACCTGCATTTGTTATCTGATACTTCTTTGAAATATCTCTGCCACATCATCTCCTTTGTTTTATAAATGTTCAGCCGCAATTTCAGAAATTTATTGTGATGGGGCCTAGATGGAAATCTTTCTAGATACTTAGGTAGTTGATCTAGTTTGTTGCATGTTAGGTCCAGATTAAGTGCAGAAGGCATAGAGTCACGTGTTTCAGTGTTTTTTATCCAGTGCCCTCGTCTGAGCTTTTTTTTTAGCAATTTGAGGCATGTCTCTTACAGTTTCCCAGGAAATGTCAGTGGTTGTTAAGATCTTACGTGTTTTCACAGCCCAGATGCCTGGAACTCCGATGTATGTGTTTTTAGCCGACTCTTTTAGTATTTCATAGGCAGGTGCAACAATAATGAGGTTCATTTTTATATAATAAAGCAATTGATTTCCATTGAATTAAGCCATTTAGAGGTTCCAGACCCAATTCATGTTGTATTACTACAATGGAAACATAGGATGGTAATCCCAACACTTCCTTCCAGAACTGACCTTCTAGAATTGGCCAGATCTGATTATCGATGTCTAATCCAGCTTCCGCCCCATATTTTAGTGCCGGGATGACTTTCTGCTGATAAAATGTCATTATTGGAATGAAGGTGAATTTACCATATTCATTACCCTGCAGTGTAAAAGCTGCCATACGATGCTCCAAATCAATTATCCAGTCTTGTTCTCTTATGGATTTATTGATTTGGATCCCAAGATATCGTATCTTCGAGACAGAGTCAATTGTTTCACCATCCGCTGGCCAACCAAATCTTTTCAAGGCTCTTTTTTGTGTTGTGCCAAAAGCCATGATCTTTGATTTTGCAGCATTGATCTCAAGGTCGTTTTCTTGCAGGTAGACGACCAATGCATTCAGGAGACGTTGAAGACCAATCTCAGTTTGGTCAAATAGCACAATATCATCGGCACATAAAGCCCAACCTATCGTCTGGTGGTTAAATTTTGGCAGAAAGCAATGGATGTTCTGGAAGGCTACTGTCAGGTCAGCAATATAAAGCTTGAACATCAACGCTGCCAATGGACCTCCTTATTTGACTCCATGGGTTGTAGGCACTTCTCTTGTCAATTGACCGCTGTTGTTAATGCGCACTTTTATTGAAGTTTCTTCATGTAGGGCCATAAGCGGCTCAAGTAAGGTTGGGGGACAAGCCCATAATGTAAGTTTGTTCCACAATTTTGTGCGGTTTATTTGATCAAAAGCTTGACACATGTCTATGAATGCTACAAAGAGTTTTTTCTTGGTCTTTAAAGTTTCCAGCTTTAAAAGATTCACAATTAGCAGATTGACTTCTGTACCAACATCTTCAGTAAAGCCAGTTTGTCGGACATCTAGTAAATTCTTATTTGCCACCCAAGCTACAATTTTCTTTTGCAAGCAAGTAGCAAAACATTTTCCTATTATGTCCAAGAGGGCAATAGGGCGATAGTTGGCAGGATTGTCCCTATTGCCCTTCTTGAAAATAGGCATAATGAGCGCAGACTTCCATGAGTTAGGTATAAACTTGGACACTGATATTACTTGAAATAGATCCACAATAAGTTGGCCCATAGCTCCTTTTTTTCTTTTATCATGACATTCGTTAACCCATCGGGTCCTGCAGCACGAGAGTAGTTTTTTAGCTGTTTTATCAGTGTGAGGAGTCTGTCTCTGGATTCAAACACATCCCAGGGCTCACCGGACTGGGTAGACTTTATGATGTCATGTGTTGATGTACCAGCAAAGACTTTCCTAAAATGGTCTTCCCATGTTACCATGGAAATGCTATTGGCCAAACTTGACTCTTGGGAATTATTCATATTTAAAATTTTCCAGATGTCTCTAGATTTACGTTGGGTTATCAGTCCAAGCATTAATTCCGCACGTTCTTGGTCTCTAAGTATTTTGAACGATTTTAGCCAATTTCGATATTTCATTTTACAACTTCTGATAGCTCTTTCTGTTTCAGACATAGTGCTATCTTTCTTTTTTAATTGTCTGATGGTCTTATGCAGTTGTTTTTTTTCTTCTGATTAACCTTTATACTGAAGATATATTTGTGTTGTTGTTGATGAGACTTCGATATTATTTTTTAAGTACAGAATTGCATCAGTAATGGAGCATAATTTATCTTTTCAGCGGCAGTTGTTAACTCATCCTTTAATCGATTGCTCAGCTGACAAATATGATGGTCTTTTATTCGCAGGCGAATCCTGCCTACATTTACTTTTACTGGACATTTATATTGATGCAGAGTTTGAACCCGCTCCAATACGCAGGTTAATTCCAGTAGACTATGGTCGCTGTTATCGGTCTTATGTATTGCCATTGTGTTTAGTTTTGGCCAGAATGACGAGGATATCCACATGTAGTCTAATGTTTTTTGACTTTTGCCTCGGTGCCAAGTAGGTCGTGGAGGAATGTCTCCATAGATGTTTCCATTAACCAACTTGCAATGTCTCGCTTTCATCGCTTCCATCCATTTGGCTCCCCTTGTATATGTCGTGCATGTATCCAACAAAGTTCTTGAGGGTACTTCGAACCAGGAGAAATTGAAATCCCTGCAGATTAATATTAGTAAATTTCTGTATTGCGTTAAGCATGGATCAATTATAGTTGTAACTGCTTTGATGAAACTTGCCAACAAAATCATTGCTGGATTCCAGTATAGATTAATCACCAAAAACTGTGGAGTCTGATTCATATTAGCCGACGTCAGATGTAACAGGGATCCTTGTACAAAAATGTTTGGCATAAAGGTTTTGACAATCTCCCAGCCAAAAGCGTTATTTACCATTGTGATTAGACCGGAAAAAGGTCTTCCACAATGATTTTTCTTTGCTTTGTTTAGCACAATCGTGTACGCATCTTTTATTGGGGTTTCCCTCAGCCAAGTATCTTGTAAACAGATTATAACATTATTTACCTGAGGGATAGGAAAGTCTTGAAACAAGTGGATAAATCCTCTCGTGTTCCATGATAATATTCCACATGTTTCCTTTCCTGTTGTTAATGGTGGTTACGCTCGATGGGCTTTATTGGAATTATCTCTTCTTGCAATTTCAACTGAATCTTTCAGAGTATAAATCGTTGGAGTTCGAGAGGCTCTTACAGAAAAATGCTTCCTCAGTTCGTCGCGTCTGTGTTCATTTGATGTATTTAAATCTGTTGATTTCGAAACTTGTTTCAAGCTTCTCTCAGACTTTACTTCGAAACCATACGATAAAAGCTCATCTCTTGCTGCTAAAAGGGTTATTTTCACAGCAGTTGATCTAATGTGTAAAAAGACTGTCAGCCGACTTTTCAGAAATATATTCTTCAATCAGTATATCTTCTGTGGTTATTGTGCGTAAAGAAGGAATGTTATGAAGTAATCTTCACATTTCATCTGTTTAAATTCACGTCACTGTCTTCAGGGAACAGATTTTCCACCCTGATTTTCCACGATTTCTGATTTATCTCTGTCTGATGTCTTTCGTAATCTTTAATTTTCATTGTTTGATGTTTATTTAATTGAGCAGAAGTCATTCTGGGATTCAGATTGGAGGATGTTTTTTGGAGACATCTTAGGCCTTCCGGTAGGTTGTTTCATTGTAGTGATTTTTTCATCATGAACAGGAGACAACGTAGAGTCTCTACCTGCATTCAGATGCTTTGTTTTTGTTTGTTCAGTCAATCTAGCCTGAAAGATAAATTCTCCACTTGTTTGTGTCCTATTTCCAGCACTTGTTTCCTCTTTAGAAGTTGCTGAGACTGCTGAATCGATTGAGTAGGTAGATAAGTCACATAAGTCCACAGACACTTCCTCTTCTTCTGGTTGTTGAGTATCAGAGTCTAGTCTTACCCGCTTTTTTGGATTTTGCCTTTTATTTAAAAAAGGCTTTGTACTCTTAGGCTGACTTTTCAACTCCAACAATTGTGCCTTTAGAGGGTTCACCTTGTGGTGCACGCTCAAACAGGCTAAGCTTATGTGGGGTTGTCAGGTTTCTCACAAATTGTTTGACATTTGCGGAAGACTTTTTTTTGGACGTATTTTTTGCTATATTTAAACGGGTCGATGTTTTGTTGTGATTATCTTTGCTGTCGTGAACGTGCATGTAGGAAGATTCTTTGCCGTACCTGTGAATATGTCAAAGGTCATCTTCTTCACAGTCACAGATATTTCATCTGGTGCGGCACTAGAGTTTTCAGGTCCTTGTATATGTTCATTTTCAGCATTTGTGTTTGTTGTAATATCTACGCCATTACATTCAACTGAGGGCACCAAAGGTACTACCAAAACACTTCCTTGCTCATCAGACAGGGCCGGAACTCTTGATTGTGTTGGACTTACAGGTAGTGTTGTAAGCTTTATTGGCTGAGCGGCCTTTCCTGAAGATTGCACTTGTTCTCGAAGATGGCGGTTCGAAGGTAGGTGGGTTCGGTTTTCCATTCCATCGACTTCGCCGCTGCATTGTCTGTCGATCACATCACACTTTGAATGCAAGTTGTGTCTCAATCATTTCATGCATTCTAAAGTTTCAGACATAAGGGTAGAATTATCAACCTCGGCACTTGTCGCCAGATCACCAAGGCGATATTGCCATTGTGAAGAGATCTCCGATTCTCTTTCTAGTCTTTGCTGTAAGACACTGTTTAATTGTGTCATCGCATCTCCTTTTGTAACTAGGTTGTTAATTTGAACTCCTTGGTCTTTTATGGACTCTTTTAAACTTTCGTATAACTTCACAAAAGGAATGAGGGCCAAGGAAGTTGCAGCTAGGACGTTGTTGTGGATTTGAATGCCAGCGGCCACCGACAGGTTTGGTTTATTCAAATGTTCCTGCGCTATTTTTTCACAGACTGATTGTGATAGCACTTCTTGTAATTGATCATCCGGTATAGCCTGCTTCCCAGCATATTGTGGTATATTCTCTGCTTCCATTGCATCCTTATTTGTTTGTTTTGGCCACACTAACCGTGTACCTGTATCAGATTATCACCCATAGAAGAAGAGCCTGGCTTAGTTGGAATGAACTGCATTCCATTCTGTGGATAATTTGAATGCAGCCTCATTGGCTCTGAAGTGGACCGTCGTGTCATTTCAACTTTGTCACGTCCACTTTGGGCTGAGTTTGACAATTTGTGACATGGTGAGTAAACAAAGCTTTGTACTAGCTTTTCTTTGATGGATTGGAAATCAGCCGTCAGCATCTCAGTGAGACGTGCCTCTCGACCTGCTAGGTCGAGTATTCTTGGTGACTGGCTAGATGGAATTTGCGACTTTGTTCCTTTTTGTGTCTGTGGGAACAATGGCGCTGCAGTCATAGTCTGAAAATCAGGCATTTGCGCACTATATGGTGTGCCATGACTGTTTAAATGTGTAGTAGGCAAAGTACATGGCAGGGTGGACCTTTCACCACTCCCTCTTGGGGCTTCACATCCATCATTTCTTTTCTCCACACCTGCCTTTGTCTTTGTAGTTGATTTGTGTCATGCTTCCAGTTGAAAAGCGGCAGAAGAAACACTGCCATCTTGAAGGCAATCCTGGAGGCATTCGTTTCTACGGGGTTCGCATTCAAACTCTCGTGTTTTGCTAAGATTGTTTGAGATTAGCACAATCTCATCTTGAACAATTGAAGACACGAATACAAGATTTGAAGTGTTCGAATTATCAGCAGACACTTGAATTTGCAGCAGCTCTGTGTCAGTTACGTCGAAGGGGGATTGAAATGATGCAGTATTCACCTCAATCAAGTTCATCTTCAAAGATGTTGCGGACAGGGCGCATGCAGGGATTAACGTCTGTGATGTTAAGTAATTGCCATTTGTAGTGTTTATATTAAGCCCTGTGGTATCATTTGCGATGGTGCTTTCATAAACAAGTGCATTTTTACTAAACGCTGAACAATGAGGTGCAGCGTCTATCTGAGGAGCCAAACATTCCAATCGATACAATACTGTTAATGAACTCAGATGTGCACCAACTGTCGGCTTAAGTCCAAGGCGTGCAAGTAGTTTCCCTTCCTCAATGGAAGCCATAGTCAGTTTAAGTAACGTAGACACTGTGTGTGTCACTGTAGGCTCATTCCGTAGATTATTTGACAATAAAGACATAAGTGTGGGTCCAGCGCTTACCTCCATAATTCCTCCACTCGCCACCGATGAAGCGAAGTTAGCGAGGTCAGGAGTGTCAGACATCGCTTGAGATGGGGAAGGAGAGGGGGAGAGAGGCATAATGGGAGTGGGGAAGGCGCTAATTACGGCACCGTAAATTACGGTGCCGTAATTAGCACCAAGGCGGTTTAGCGCCATGGATTTTAACGCCTGCTAAAAGCAGCCGTTAAAATTGGAATCAGGCGTTAAGGGTTAACGACGGCGTTAACCCTTAACGCCTGAGTTGTAATGAGGCCCTATGTATTGTAATGCATAGTTCCCATCAAAATAAATAAGCAGCTCTTTTTATGGTTTCAGAATCAATTTAGCCATTCACTTAGTAAACACGCAAACTTCATGTTTTTAACAAGTTTTCATTTGTAATCTGTGTGATCAGAATATTAGTTGCTCACAAGTGTTTTTTCCGAAATAAGTTTGTCCAGGTCTTTGTCCTGACCTGCATCTTTAATAAACCTGTTTCTATCCCTCATGCACCTTTCCTCTCCTCTCATGAACACCATGTTTTATAGTATATTTGGGTACTGCATCAAAATTAATTCAGGCTTCTTCTACCTTGCCCCCCATGTCACACAACTGGAGCCCATCAAGTTCTTATTTTGATTGTTTGCATTTTTGTATGTGTAGTTTTCCTATTCCATTATAAATTCAGGCCTACAAGTCAAAGAATGCAATGGGATAGCAAGGAGTGCATCACCACCATATATGTTGTTTTTCTTCAAAATAGATATGCAATATGTATAAATGGAAAATAAAAATGTATTTTTGTCTACACTGGAAAACATAGTTGCCTATGATTTGTTTGAAGGAAACAATGGGTAAACACTGATAAACATCAATTTTGCAAAGTTTTGAAAACCCTGAAAAACACCACCAGAATGGGAAAAACAAAAACACCGAATGTAAACCAGAGAGCAAGTCAATCCATCGATATGATTGCTATGCTGGGCTAATTCTGTTATGTTCCAAAAATGCAGGCTGTAGTAAAAAAGCCCTAATGTATGGCCAATACACTGATTCAATCTACTTATTTCTTTTGTATGTGCACACCAAGAGAGCCCCTGTGGTCATGTGTTTGGTATGCAGGCACATACAATTAGTTAAATGCAGCTATTCAGTTATGTGTTAGGTATGCAGTGAGCTGTATGGCGAGAAGTGCAGTTAATGTGATTATAGATAGTGCAAAAGTGGAAACTAGTTTCAATTGATGTTTAGCATACTATGTGTTAGGTGAGAAAACAGCAACATTGTTAGCTGTAAAAATGTAGAGGAGGCTTATCACAAAGCCTCATACTAGCTACCTCAAGCGGCCAAAGTAGCTATTTGTTTGTATAAAGGTGGCGATACAGTTAGCCATACAGATGAAATGGAAAGTAAACACAACGATTCACTCTAGATAATTGTAGTCAGGCAGTCTAACACAGTGAGTCAATCACGATTTTCAGCTGGAATGTCAAGCAAGACAAAGTCATTCTAGCCATGTGCTATGGGGTTAGCAATATAATTAATGAACTATTCAGATCTTATGGATGAGTCAATCAATATGTTTAGCTGGAATGTCAGGCACAACTGAGTATATCTAGTTATGTTGTATTTGGTCAGCAGTATAATGAGCTACACAGATGTAGTGCATGTTAACGAAAAATATTTGTCAAACAAGATTTTTAGCTGAAATTTCAAGCAAAACAATAAATCAATCTAGGTAAGTCATGTGTAGGCTGATACAAAGATCCAATATCCCACGTGACAGGTGTCCAGAGAAAAAATATAATTATCTGGACAGTTGTGTTGTGTATTTACAAAGAAATTAGTCTATATAGCTACGCGTTACGTATGTTATGTTATTTTACTTGGCATTCATATAGCGCCTTATATATCAATGGTATGACCTCAAAGCGCTGGTAGGTTGAACGCCCTTGGGAACCGTAGTTTAGGCCAGTAGAGAGAGAGATAGTGTTGTATGGTGCATGGGTGCATCGGATATGTTTGCAGCTGGTGTAGTTGTCGGATCATAGCTGCTTCCTAGAGATAAGTCTGGTGCTGAAGGTATCAGTTGGATGTGTGAAGTTTGGTGGCTGGACACCCAGACTGAGTTCTGGCTGCGTAGGTCTGAGGAACACTTATGTGAGCAGCTGGCCAGAATGTGCTCAGCTAGCTGCATTTTATTAGGCTGATGAGGTGTTCATGGGGTCATATTTGTATGTGAACTCTGAGCCTGGGGGCATATTTTGAACATAATATGGGCCAGGATGGGGTCGCGGGACCCAGAGAGACTCACCTGCTGCCTGGATTGAAAGAGTCAGCAGCTTTGGGCAACGAGTCGCTAGACTCGAATCGGAGGTTGGACTAGCCAGTCAGAGCAGGGAGAGCGGGAACACAGACCAGGAAGGGGAGCAGGGATTCGGACACTGCACACAGGGCCTGGGGCATAATTTGAACATAATATGGGCCAGGATGGGGTTGCGGGACCCGGAGAAACTCACTGCTGCCTAGATTGAAAGAGCCGTATGCAGGAAGACAACAGTGAGTCAGGCCAGGTTATGTGCCAGAAATGTGGGCTGCAGTGTAATTGAGTATACGGATGTGTATTTGTGGCTAGCCTAAAGATTCAATCCAGCTGTGTGCTACTGAGTTCAGGCATAGATCGCATGAACCAAATAGATTTCATGGTACAGATTCACACATAGCATAGATTCCCCGTACCTGTATGTTGTGTTTTCTCTGTCTGAATTGTGGTGGCATCAGGGACTGGGAAACAGGCGAACAGGAGGCACCCCTAGCATTGCAGGTGCAAGGCTTCCTGAGAGTTACTGTAGAAATAGGTGTATGGGTCGCTCAGGTGACTTCCTAAAACCTATTTACTGCCTGAGTTTCTTAAAGGGATTGTGTGGAGGGGACAGAAATGGATCCATGCATAGTTATCTCTTTTTTTCAAAGACTAAAAATCACAGAGAAGATATACCAATTCGGCTAAAAGCAAAACAATGGCTTTTCTAAAGGCTTAGAACAAGGGAAGGAACATTGTGATTCAAGCTACAATCAAGTCAAAAATACCTCAAGCACAACAAAAAGTGATTTCTAAAGGCTTACAAAAGGGATGGAAAACCGTGACTCAACCTAAAAAGAATTCAACAATGCCTTAAACGGGGCAGGTGGACAGCTCGCTCAAACACTAATGCAACTCTCCACACAAATGTCAGTGCTTACAGCATTGATCTATTGGCATTGTTGCTAGGGCTCTTGCGTGAACACCCCATTTGATTAAACCATAGTCACTTTTCACATCAAGTATATAATGTGTTGTGTTTCTTTTACATGTGTAGATTTTAGTCCCTTTAGTTTGTTTGTTTCATTGATGGTTTCATTAAAGTTCCTATATTTCTATATAACTTTGGCATTCTTGTATTTTGGAACCATCTAAATAATCTGTTTGGGGTGCTACTGGTATCACCCTTCACCGCTGCTGAAGAGTATAGCCTACCCTTAACACTCGATGCCTAAAAAGGGGGTCATCTATCGGAAGTGCCAGTTTGACTTTAATTATTGTGATCACTACTGGTTCAGTAGTATTGTGGGGCTGAGTTGGCGGTTTAGCCATGAGTGTTCCTCCTAAAACTCCTATGACTGGTCCAACACCACGACATCCGAGGATATTAATGTCTCATTTTGATATAATGTACTGTAAGTGTACTACCAATGCAAGCTTTCAACATTTTGGGGCTGATTCATGGAATTCTTGTGCCAAGAAATGGGGATTTGTGCGCCATTCTGCCCCTTTATATTAAGTTTATTGCTCTAAATAACTGGAGTACAATATGTCCAGTCCCCTTTGAAACTGGGCCGCACATGTATTCGAGGAATTATGTTCAAATTAAAAGGATAATTGCCCATTTAAGGGTGCCATATAGGGGACTATGGATCGTGCATGCTGGTGGTTGAATAAAGGGATATCTATGAAGGATGAAGTGATTAAATGAGCTGATGACTTTATAGAACGTAACTGGACAGAAGCCATATCCAATTCAAACATTTGGCAAGCCTGACCATAACCACTACAGAAAAGGGGAAAAAAGAAAGTGGATGATCTGACCCAAGATGCCAAAGATATGAACAACAATATACAGTTGGGGCTCCCGACCTGCGTGTCGGGAATAGCAACGCACAGAGATTTGGGTGTGGAGTTCTGGAAGGACCAGTGGGCGTTGGCGCCACTCTTATTTTGGGTTCAGCTGTGGGCAAATGAACATGCCTCTCTCTGCCATTCTATTATTCGGACTGTGTTGGGAAGAGTTGGATGGCAAAAAAATCCCCTGGCTTGCTTACATCTCCAAGGTTCTTGGGGAGGTTAATTTAAGTGTCCTTTTTCCGCCTGCCTCATTAATAACTAAGAAGGCGGGGGCACGTCACAAAATTGTTTTGGGCGAGATTGCAGTGAGGAAAAGAATACTTATGGAGTATGGCCATAAATCTGGTCAATTCCATAGCAGTATTAGCAGGCCTACTGGAATACAACCATATCTAACATGGAGCCCGTACAAAAAAGATAGGTGGTTGATAACAAGGGCACGGTTCGATGGTCTTCGGCTGCAGGGAAATACTTACAAGTGGAAAGGTTTTCCTGATTCCTCGGGTTGTCCGGTTTGTGGCCATAACCGTGAAGACTTGGCCCACCTACTGTTTTTTTGCATAGGTTATGTAGATATTCGTAGACCAACCTTGATTCCTGCCGTCAAGAAGACAGAGATCCGTTCTTATAAAGAAGCACTCGTGTTTCTTTAGAGTGCTGATATGGTCTATACAGCCTGGGCTCTACTTATGTTTTTGAAAAGAGTGATGTA
Organism: Ambystoma mexicanum; assembly: GCF_040938575.1. NCBI lineage: Eukaryota > Metazoa > Chordata > Amphibia > Caudata > Ambystomatidae > Ambystoma > Ambystoma mexicanum. The sequence goes on along the minus strand of NC_090935.1, from coordinate 834,150,755 downwards.
TTTTAGAAACAGTGTTTGCAAAGGTAGCGGGCGCCCCTCTCTCGATAGAACAAGGCTTGATAACTTTTTCAGTGGTTATTAACCACTTGAGAGTTCGCAGCCACTGCTTTTTCTCACTGTGCCTTTCACAGATGGGAAATATCCATTTGCATATCAGTCTTTGTCCTGCCCAGGGGCAGTCCAGCACCGAAATGCAATGGCAATTCCCTAACCCTAATGTATGCTGCTTTCTCATGAATGTTTATTGATCCTGTTACGGAAGTTTAGACACTTTTTATGAATTTGTATTTTTTTGAAAGTGTATAATACTGTTTTTTTTTTTGTTGTTGTTTGATGGATTTTTTTATACATTCGCTTTTACTGGGCCACTATTTATGAACGTTTGTGTAATTTAACCCTAATGTATACTGCTTTCTCATGAATGTTTATTGATCCTGTTACGGAAGTTTAGACACTTTTTATGAATTTGTATTTTTTTGAAAGTGTATAATACTGTTTTTTTTTTGTTGTTGTTTGATGGATTTTTTTATACATCCAAATAAACTTGTTTGACTGACTGAATATATAACAACTAAGCATCCAGCTTTTCATACTGAGCTCAGAAAAAAAGAAACACGAGTTGAGCAATATTATTTCAGAAATGGTGGAATATGCCATGTTTAGAAAGCAGGTCATCTTCAGCTTCCCTGCTAGAGATTGGATTTCTTTTAGTGTTGCTTTGTCTCTGCTTGCTAGCTTCCTGATTTCTTCTTATAGGCCTGTCACTTTTTTCTGGGGCAACCTACAGATCCCATTGACTGAATCAATCTCTATCCCCAGGAACTCCAACACTTGGATTGGTTCCACGGTTTTGTCGCCGGCTGTGGGATCCCTAACTCTACCATGATTTGCTTGAATATCCCCAGAGCTGTGGCACACTGCTGTGGTCCCTCGGGCCTGTAAACATGAAATTGTCTAAGTGGTGTACAACTTGTATACCTGGCATTTCCCTCTGGATTCTGTTTGATGACAGCCCTTCGAACATTTATGTGAGGGGAATGGCACAGCATTTAGGTAGCAGGTGGAATACTTCTCCAAAAGCCTTGCTTATGTAATAGAGCCAATTTACCATCCTTGGCAGATGTGTTTAGCTGTTTAACAGCTCGTTATGTTTATCCCACCTCTCTCTCATGTTTGGCGTCTGGTTGTGGTAGTGTCTAGGCATGCATAGTGGTCTTGCAGTACACAATTTAAACTTCCACTTTAAGGTTTTGCAAACATCTCTATTACTGTGCACCACTCGATCTGCCCTGTTGCACAATATTAACATTTGAGCCAGGCTGTGGAATATTTTTTGTAATCAGTCCCCTACCTATACTGCTAAATGCATGTTTCCCTTTACAAACAGAGTACAAGACAGACCTTGACCTTAATACGGAGAGAACTTTTTTGAATGATGCAATTATAATGCTGCATCTGTACGCATCTAGAAAGGCACATTTTTCAGTGTCCTTCTTTAATTAACTTGTCCTACAGACAGGCTACCAGATGAAGACAATTTGATCCCAGCGTGTATTTTCAGCTAGGAGGCTGATCATTTTTAGTCACTACAGAAATTACTTTCTTCCAGTGGCTGATGCGAAATAAACTTGCAATGTTATTTTCCTGCAGAAAAGTGGCACAGCGCAGTGCCATCTTAAACTGCGGCAATTATGCAGAGAAAGTTTTCATTAACCTGAAGGTCAGAGGTAAGCCATGTTCGTCATCTCCCACTAACACAATACCGAATTGGTTTATGCTAAACTTAATGATCTAATAATCATGAAAATTAGTCTGTTGCCGAAACCGCATAGTTATTATTGTGATTTGTTCCCGGATAGCCTTATACACCTATCCACATTTTCTCAAATGAATACGACTTCTGCATTGTATTGCCACATAGTAAAATGTGTGTGTTTCTTTCAATGAAAAACAATAATCTATATAAATGCGTATATATTCATATAAATTGAAAACAAAGACTTGGCTCATAATTATTATGCAACATATCTTTCATCTGGTGGAGGATTCGATCTAAACATGGAATTAGAATTCTTTCCGATCTATGCTTTAAATTGTTCTTAGTTGGATGTTACACTTGTAATGTAGTGTTTCGTTATTCATGTTTTTTAAATGTCTAAATGATATGTACCTACACAATTAAAAAAACAAAAAAGAATATATCACAACACAGATGAATGTTTTGCAAACAAATTACACAGAACGTGTTTTATATCACATACAAATCTAGAAATGCTTATCACCAGTGTTGTTCCAATAATGAGACCGATATCACCACTAAATACCGCTTCCACATGTCTCCGCTTAGCCAGGGTCCAGCAACCTACGACTCATCAGATGTTTAGGACTTTTAATTTCTTGATACCTTACCATTAACTATTCTGTCTAAGACTGATGGGACTTGGAGTTAAATATATACATATATATATATATATATATATATATATATATATATATATATATATATATTCAGTGAAAACATTTTGTTAAAGGGACGTTATGGTTAAGTTGCGCTACTAAAAACCTATGAAATTCAGTGAAAAAACTTTGTTAAAGGGACGTTATAGTTAAGTTGCGCTACTAAAAACTTATGAAATTCAGTGAAAAAACTTTGTTAAAGGGACGTTATGGCTCAAAGTAAAACCGAAAAACCCCTGAAATTCCGCAGTTATTGTAAGATAAGCAACCATAACTCATGCCACAGTGCACTGCTAACACTAACACCCACTAAGCACTAAGCAACTTCATGACCCTCACCATTTTATGGGACAATCGCCAAGGACCAATATGCTCTTACGCAGTACTAGCGGCTAGAAGCAACATACCAACCATTATGGTGGTCTAATGCCTCGTTGTTGGACCAAGCTTTCGATTATCAGTGCGACCATTTACTGCTTTTATCATAAACCAACAGCCTATCTACCGCAAAGGAACAGCGCGTGGCTCAAAATAAACTTTTGCTGATCGACAGCAGAGACAATTGCAAATCGCTGAATATTCACTAAACATTTCATGTGAAATAAATGTACTTTACCAAATGTACAATCCTGCTGTTTACTTTTAAACCACAGTTTCATATTCCGAATTGTGGAGCACTGTGTTCTAAGCTGATCTAACACCCTCTGTACCGCAAAAGAACATCGCGTGGCTCAACATAAACTTTTGCGGATCGACAACAAATACAAATGCAAATCGCTGAATATTCTCTGAACATTTGATGTCAAATAAATGTACTTTACAAAATGTACAATCTTGTTGTTTGCTTTTAAATCACAGTTTCATATTCCGACTTATGGCGCGCTGTGTTGTGACATAATGTGTGTTGTCTTCCGGGTTCTGTGTAAAGTCACGTAGGACTGGAGACGACTGGGCGCGTTTGATGACGCACCCTGTAACGTCACGGAGAGAGGCGGGGAATATGAATGCTTTCATAATGTCAGGCTTAGGGGCGGGAGATGTGATTTAGTGTTGCAAAAGCAAGTCAGCCAGGTCAATAGCGCCAGTTATAGGATTATCACATAATGTCGGCGCACACCAGCCTGATTTATCGTTTCTTTAGTGGACAAAAAGTCGGGTGAGGCCCATAGGAAATTGTACTATCAGCGGACAAAAGGAGGGTTCGTAGAACACTTTCAACCTGACAATAAACAATACAAACAACATTCTCAGAACACCCCCATTTTGTGTAATTACAACCATTCCGGGACACCGCAAGTGTTCTTAGAACACATTCAACTTGACAGATTACAATACGGACAGCGTCCTCAGGACACCCCCAGTTTGTGTATTTACTGACATGTAATTACACCGCAAGTGTTTTTAGCTCAATTTTACCTTCCTTGCGAACAAAAAGGACACATACTCCGTCCTCTGAACACCCCACCATTTAGATTATTTACAAAATGTCAGAACAGCCATGTTCTCCGCGGACAAATCAAACACAACAAAAGTGTATAGCACATAAAAAAACAAAACATTGAACCTATCTCATACTCCCCCACCCTCCCCAAACACTCTTACGCACCAACACACTCCACTAAATACAATTTTTAATCCAAGTTTCACCGCGCTGTACGCGGTCGACGGCGAATACAAGATGGCATGTGCCACATAAAATCTGTCGCGCTCCATGCCCCACACCGTCCAATCAGCGAACACGTCGCATGTCAACGGACATGACGCAAGCCCATGGGCCAATCGGGGTGCTGTCTGCGGAGTGAACAGGGAAGTCCGTCTACGAAGCGAACACAGATATCACTAATTTTTTTGCCTTACATTTTGGTCATTTTTAAAAAAAACTACTGGACGGATTTACACCAAATTTCCAAAAGCACGCTTTTGGGACCAAGCCGCCGCTCCTGCCGCAAATTTGGTGTAAATCCGTCCAGTGGTTCGGGCTGTAGCCGTGCGCAAAGTTTTTTACCATTATGTCTATAGGAAAAAACAAAAGTTTTGGGACCCCTATAACTTTCCCCCCCCTGGACCAAACCTCTCCAAACTTTGCAAGAAGATTCAGACTGGGCCATATACTGTTTTAGCAAAGTTTGGTGAGGATTCGTCCAGAGGGAGCGAAGTTATAAGCCACCCAAAAAGTGCTCTTCCTACCATAACTACATGGACGCTACCGGGTCCATGTAATATATATATATATATAAAGCTTTTGCAGCCCTCTGCAGGAACAGACACGTACACGCATGCGAACTACACTTATTCATGGAATAGAATAGGGAAAACCTGCGCACGTCAAAACACACGCACACGCACAATTAGTCTGCCACACGAAAGCAGGCGGAAGCGCCCCCGCGCATCATAAAAGTGCACGCAAATATCAAACAAGCATATACAGCTACGATGAATGTCCCGTTCCTCGCAGTAGTGATTGTGGAACACCGCAGGAGGATGAGAATAGCCTGGACCTGCATTTTATTGCCCAGGACCAGCCTTTTTGGGATGCCTGATGACCAGGTCTATGGTAGGTATAGGTTTCCACCTCATATCATCCTAGACCTCGTCAGGGAGTGGGAGGATGAACTCACATCACCCACCCTGTGCTCCCAAGCATCTAGCCCCTTGGAGAAGGTGCTCAATGTACTGCATTTTTTTGCCACTGGGTCATTTCAGTGGACAAGTGCATTAGTGGGGGGTGTCTCACAGACCACACAGTCGTGCGGCCTACACCAGGTGCTGGCTATCATCACTGGGCATCCCTCAGTCCGCAGGCACATATACATGCCCAGAACACCTGCAGAAAAGCAGGCCATGGTTCTGGACTTCTACAGGGTGGCACACTTCCCCAAAGTGCTTGGTGCCATAGATTGCACCCATGTGGCCCTACGTCCACCTAGGGCCACTGAGCACATCTAACGAAACCGCAAGCACTGGCATTCCATCAATGTGCAGGTGATATGCGATGCCAAGGGAATCATCACCTCTGTCTATGCAAACTATCCCGAGTCCACCCATGATAGTTTTATATCCAGAATGTCCACCCTGAGCCGGGCATTGGAAGCTGGACAGCATGGTGACATATGGTGCCTAGGTGAGTACAAATGCCTGTGCACATGCATACATGTCACACACAGACAAATACACAAGCCCAACTAATGACAACTATTATCACCTTACCCTACCCACTGAGCACCTACATGATGACTCCCATACGGAACCCCACCACACCACCCCATGTAAGATACAACGCAGCCCATATTGCAACCAGGGCCATAGTGGAGCACACATTTGGAGTGCTCAAGTCACGTTTCCGCTCCCTTGACCGCTCTGGTGGACAACTACTGTATGCACCCCCAGTAGTGTGCAGGATCATAGTGGCAGCATGTGTCCTGCTCAACGTTGCAATATGGCATGGTGTACCGGTGGACATGGTGGTGCCCCCACATCCCCAACCACACGCACGGCCACTGCACATGGGAGGGGAAGGGCATGTGGCGAGGCAGCCCGTACCCAGCTTGTGGCCACATTTTTCACCTAAACTCCAACCCATGTGGAGTGCACACAGGCCTGTGACATGCCAGGTCACAATCGATGATGACAAAGGGACACTCAACTGTCACTACCTTACCACGCTGAGAATTTGTCCACGGAAGTGCCACATTGTGTGCATGCCTAGCTACTTAAACACAACTAATCCCATGTGACCAAAGGGAACACATGCAAAGCATTCTCCCCCTCCCCCTTGCTAAACAGGGCATTAAAAGGACTGGTATGCCACCCAAACCCTCCCAACACTCCTGAACCCTGACTGCCACACCATACCATGGCATGTAACGGCAAAATATTCAACCATGCGCACAACACATGACACAATAGTCATGAAGTGCCACGTGATAAATGTAAATAGGCACCAAACAATTATACCTCACATGGAATCAGAAGAAAAGAGTGACCAAAATCTCACACCTGAAAACGGTGCCACAAATGCATGCCACCAGTGGTGCAACCAACAAAAGTCAGAAAATCTGTTGCCATGCACATTGGACAATTGCAAATTGCCATATCAAAGACTGCACACTGCACAGTGAGTGTGCATTGAATTGGTGAAAACCCCTCTGCATCATTTCAAAAAATGGCATTCAACCAAATATTACCCTGTCATGCATGTACACGATCAATGACTCAGAGGTGAACATGGATTGTCGTGACACAGCATGCATTAGAAGGCAATCTGGGTGCATGCATTTGCATGGTGTCATGTAGTTGGGGGAGGTGTTGCCAAAGTGTATTTGTCCATATGGACATGCCTAGAATACATACATGTGAAATAAAGTGAATGCCAGGGTCCCGTACACAGCACACATGAACATAGCGCCAAGGACCCCCCTCTGTCTCAGACCACACCCATTCCCATGACACATCCAAAGAAATCAGTACATTGAATCAGCCATTGACCAGCAGAACATATCATGTACAGAGTACACCACATCGGCAATGGCAGACAGTGACCCATTACTGATTCATAGATATCCATAATATGACCAACACACACACGTCATTAAAGCGCATCAATGAGGGAGTGAATAAGGGAGAACAGTACATTCCTACATGTCCTTCAAACAGTCCACTGTGTGATAATGAACTGGAAAAGCAAAGTACATATTACTATTGCCTGGACCAATAAGGGAGAGTCTAGGGAGGGAATGTAGGATGACATAACTAGCATCAGCTATTCCTATGACTGACAGGAATAGTCGCAGCGCAGGAATCACATAAGGAGGGGAGTGATGAAAGAGGAGGGAAGAGGTGAGGAGAGTAACAAAACAACTGACAAACTGTGGTAGGTCTACAAAGAATCAATATCGTGTTGGGGAGGCGGAGAAGAAAGACAGAAAGGGTGAAGAGGTGACCTGTAATCAGTGGTGGAGGGACTCATGATCAAATTAACTGTCAAAATAATACTTAAACTGGTGAAGGTGGGGTGTGGAAGGACGGAGGCAGAAGGACAAATATCTGCAAAGAACAAGTGCCTACGTATCACCATGGCCAATGGCAATTGGGGTAGTGGTTGAAAATGACAGCCAGAGTACAAGGAGGAGGCCAAAGGGTGGTGGAGAGGGAGAGGGAGGAGAGTAGGGAGGAGGGGACCAAGCTCAAAATGACTAATGGGGAAGATGGTGAAAGAAAGCACACACAGGGGCAGAGGGACACATGACGGTGCAGGAGAGTAGGGGTAGTGATGATGAAGGGGGGAGACAGAGGGACACTGACAGGGGCAGGGGAGACAAGGGGGTATTCAAGTGACTGATAAGGCATGTGGACAGGTCGAGACAGGGCCACCTTAGTGGGCTTTTGATAGTGGTGGCAGGCTCAAGCATCCTGGTTGTCCGGATTGTCACAAGGGCCAAGTGCAAACAGTGGGAGGGGTGGTTCAGGTCCAGGACACAAACTGAACATTTAAATGACGAACAATGTAGTCATAACTCAGATGTCACATCCAAACGCCAGCCAGGGCTGAGAAATGTCCAAAGTGGTGCTAGCAAGTAATGGGTGGTTGTTGAAATGTGTGGTGACAGGGGTAACTCAGCATGCAGCCTTCATGTGGCATATCAAAATCACTGTGGGAAAACTGTCCCAATTCAACATTCTCAGCGCATGGACCCCTCCGCCATCAGTGTGTTGTATGCACCCAAAGGGTGCATGGTACCAGCTACAGCAGGAAATGCTTCAACATAGACACTCAATACATAACAAACATTTCCATCAACATGATGAAATGCACAGTCATCTTAATGCTCACCAAAGTGAAGTGCAGACATGCATTGGAGAACCCATCTGGAATACCCACTAGGGGTGTACACACAAGTAGAACTGTAGGCTGGCCACAGATATGACGGAAGCCCAATGCCCATGTGTGATATGCTGTTACACCGAGCCATCCTTGCGAGCCCTTGGAAAAGGGAAGCAGGAGTAGCATATGTGTCAGGACCCCGAGCAAAACACATACACAAGACAAGCCTGAATGGGCCCAGCAGGAACACACAATGGATGCCTTCCGATGCCACAAAGCACCACACTGTCACATGTATGCACAATAGACAAAACAAATAATTAATTGAAGTAAAAAAATTAAAAGAGTAATGAAAGAAACAAAAGGTAAATCAATAAAATAGAAGAAAACCAGAAAAAAAACATAACAAATAAAAAGCAAAGTGAAATCATTGAAAAAGAACAACAAAAAAAACATAAACTGATAACATGCTTACCAAAAACCATACAATTAGGATGAAAAATCAAAAATATTTTCAAAATAAAAACTGCAGAAAAAAATAACTTGCAGGGAAATAAAAATCAAAAATGGCCATATATGACCCAGGGTGTGGGGGGGCACTCAAGAGGGGGGAGGTACAGGCTGCACCTCAACATCCACATGTGTATATGTTGAGGTAAAAAAAATAAAAACTTAATTGGGCTCAGCGCCTGCACGGCCTGACCTATGTGGGAGATAGGTTGTCATTGTCACCCTCTGGATCTGAAACAGAAGGTTCACGTGGTGCAGTTGACTCACCACACCTAGCCACGCCTTGCCCCTCAATGGCAGCAAGTATGCAGGTCTGGTAAGCCAGGTCCTGGCAGGCAATGAGACCATGGTCAGCATGCATTACCTCACATGTCACACATGCTTCGTCCTGCAGAGACTGACGTGTGAGACAAAGTTCTACTTGCATGGCCTCACATGACAAACGGAGTGACTCCCGGATTGCATGGAGTTCATGAGAGATGGTTCTTTCAAGCTCTTCCAACCTGTCTTCTGTCCGCCTACTCTGATCCATCATGAGGTCAGCTAGATTAGATTGGAGGGCTTGTTGTTCCACCCTCAGGGCCTCACAGTGTGTCTCTGCTTGAGCATTAAGTGTTTCACGCAGAGCCACCATTTCAGCCCGGCACGCCCTGTCATACGCCATCATGCCCAGCCTGAGTGAGCGGCATGTGGACTGCGTAGCCCGCTGCTGGAGCACCATTTGCCTTACAGAGGGGAGGATGGAATGGGCCACACTTTCCATACCATGAGAAATCATCTCAACTGCTCCCCCATGTTGCTGTGCTATGGCAATCATGGACGCTCCCACTCAGTTGACCCCGGTGGCACATGGCCACCGCATTGCCAGACACCACACCTGCTGGGCCTAAGGAGCTCTGGTCCTTGCTGGGTTGGTGCCACCTGCGGCTGCAGAACAGCATCCCTTCGTCGACCTGATGCCCCAGGAACATGATCAACTGGTGTCGAGTGTGACTGTGCGCCCGTAACCACCACAGGTGGACATTCCAACCCTGCCTGGCCCCCTAATGCTGGTGTTGCAGACAGAAGACTATCCGACATAGGATCACCTGCCGGCGACGACACATCATGATGCAGATCCGGCTCAACATAGTGGTCAGAGGATACACCAGAGCCTGACTCAGAGTCAGCTCTGGACACAATGGCGTGGAGCATATGTGGGTTCACGTAGGCTGCCACCCCACGACCACCACTGGTGCCTGGTTGATCATGTGGACTGACCACCGTGTCTGGGATGACATATTCATCCTCTGCCGTCAGTGCGTCATCACCTGCAACATAAAAAATAGAAACAAGAACACGCATGTCAGTAGCACATACCACAAACATACAATTCACAACATTGACAGACAAATAATAAAACAGCCATGTCACAGGCAACTCAAACCCCAACATGCATCCAGTGGCATTGCAATGCAGGGCCATCCCAAAAGCAGTGAAGGATGTGTGCAAAATGTGAATGCAACACATGTATTGCATGTTGCACATTACCTGCATCACACACAATCTCTACAGGGCATACATCCAATGCCAAAATGAGAGATGGTTACAAATAGTCAGCCCCTAGCATAAGCATGTGTTAACACACAAATAGACCCAGCTAGAAATGTAACCAAACACACCATGATACATGGTACATGCATGTTCATGTGCAGAACTCAACTACAATCAACTATGCACAGTACATGTGTCATAGGAGGCACATACGGTAATGCATTTCCATACTGTGATAGTAGGGACATGGGTACATACATGTCAGGTCAGCATCACACAGCACCATCATGATTGCATGTTGAAGGGCTTAACTTGGCAGAGGAGTGGGTGTGTGCATTGTAGTGCATGTGTAACCCATCAACTTACAACATCAAGATGCACGTAGTGATGACAATATTCAAACATTATGGCAGTGTAATGGCAATTGCAGCCATCATGTGCAAATTGCATGCACCAGGAAGCATGGTTTCCAGGAAACACCTGCCCTCTGGCCAATAGCAGGTAGACACTGCATGGCAATGACATGTTCCACGCCGAACTGTGCATTGCCAGACAGTGTAGGCGTGCGTTTATTGGATTTCATCAGTCAAATGTCACTACAGCCGATGAGAAGTGGACATGATGGAGGAGAGGTGAGGAACCATCAATAGTACATCCATGTATGTAGAAGACAACACCAGTTGAAAAGTGGTCATGGGCCTGTAACTGGGGGAGCCATGGCCAGGATACAGATGTGTTCAGCCTAAAGTCGTGTGCGATGACACACAGACCTACAGTGAGCCTGACATGGCTGTCCAAATGAGATGAGACTTGGATCATCCTGGACAAATACCACAATGAGCAGGTTGTCAAGGAAACCTAGGGGCAAACATGGAATGCACGTGTAACATGATCCTGCACATATATGCATGGGGAGCCACTGCCATGAGCACACTCAGAGTGAGCCACACTGCACCAAGGACAAAGGATGCATATGACATGTTGTGACATCTCATCAAGATTGCACTCGTACACAAGTGGCTCAGAGCACAAAAAAACAAAGGGAGGGGAACAAGGGAGAAAAGGAATCCAAAACAACTATCAAACTGGGCAGAGAAACATATAGGACACACTACTGCATGGAGAATGGATAAATGGTTGAAGACCCAGGAAGGGGGAGAAGGGGAATGTGCCAAACAGAGGATATCAAAGGAGGAAAATGATAGAATGTCCATTCAAAAAGTGGGCGTACAGCCAGCAAGTGGCAAGTGCAAGATGTTTTGGACAGGGCAAATCTGATGAGTGCAGACAAAGAGAGCTGGACTGTATGGGGACACACAGCGGACCCATTAATGTGGGAGGCCTGTAGGCAGTGCAGCAAGGAGGCAGGGTGAGCAAGTACCTGATTCAATGGACAGAGTGTGTGCAGGGGCACAGTGCCAACATAGGAAACTGTTCAGCTGGGTAGAAGAGGGGCTAATGCAGGAGCAAGTAGGGAGGTGTTGAGGTGCTTCCAGAAGCAGATATTTCTCTCCTCAAGATTCAACGTGGCCAGTTGGCTGTTCAAAAGTGAGCTCCCCGCTGTACACACAGATCTGCCCCTACCTTATTCAATTAACGACTGACCTTGAGGGAGTGTGGGGTAGAGGATAAAAGGACTCAAGAGGGGTGGGATTGGTAGACGATTGTTGAAGGTACTTTCTACCCAGTCCCAAAAAAACCTTGTGCACAATGCAGAGGGTCTGAAGTAACATCCTTGCATCCACTGGTAGCCAATGAAGGGGTCACAGAGCTGGAAAGATAGGATCCCAGGGCTTGAGGCCAAGGACAAGTCTTGCATTCCTGTAGTGGATTAGTGGTAGAGGGTGGAGGCAGGTTGAATATTGTGCTGGGAACACTTCAGGTCCAGGACCCTCAGCAAGGCCCGGCGCCTCTTGGAGGCAGTGCATGCAGAGGGGTGCCGGGTCCGCCTTACCAACAACCAGATGAGGGTCCTGGAACGTATACGCCCAGCGCTCCACCTCCAGGTCCTTCAGAGGCAGACCTGTCTGGAGTCGAGCGGTAAGTGTCCATGGGTACTGATTGGACGAAGTGCATGTTGAGGTGTGCCAGGAGTGTGCAGCTTGGACATATGTCTGGAAAGCCCGATGTATGGATGTGTATGTGCAGGGACATGAGCCTGCTGCATGTGAGTCCAGTAATGTGTGAGTCACATCAATGGTGTATGTGTTCAAATGCATGATGCACGGATGCATGTGGGGATGCACACATGTTTGCATTTCTGTGTATGTACTGTGGCATGGTTGTGGTGTGACACATGGATGCTGGTTCCACCTTCATGTAGGTGCATGGCATACATGTGCATTTGTGTGTTTGACATGTGTACAAATGTGATACGCCATGGATGCATGTGACACAGACATGTAGGAGGCTGATTGGCAGATGTGACACAGTTGCAGATTATTTCACTGTGACAGGTGGTGGAGATGTACAGATGCATGTATCTCTGGTGGCGGGTGTGCATGTGTTTGGCACTCCCCGTGTTGCATGTGATGTCAGGCTAACCTTCGGATGCTCATGCTGTTGTATGTGTATGATGTTGCTGCCTGCTGCAACATTCCTGTTAATCTGCGCATGTGTGTGGGTTCAAATGATATGTGTGTTGGGGAGTGTGATGCTATCAGTGAAGTTTGACACTGCCACTCATGGGCAACTGTCATGTGTGTATCAGACCATTCTACAGTGCCCTGATGCCTGTGTTCTGTCTCTCCATGTCTGCAGCGTCAACTGATGAAGAGGGCAGAGATGGTGCTGTGGAGCACTGCGGCAGGGATCCCACCGCCAGCCGGAGACGCAAGGCCCAGCAACCCTCCCAGGTTGTCATCTCTTCGGGGAGTGAGGAGTCTGGTGCCGCGTCTGCGGCCGCAGCTGCCGAGGGTAGGTCCAAGAGGCGGAGGTCAGAGCTGGACTCCTTGGCAGCAGAAGGGGCAGCTGAGCCCCCATAGTGGCCTATGGAGGAAGATGGCATAGAGTCATCCAAATTAGTGGTAGGTTTGGTTTAGGAGGAGGCCATGGAAGGTCCACACACGGGGCCTGGAGGGGGGCATTCCATTGGTGCCAGTGGTGCAGTCCAGGGGCAGGGACAGGAGGCAGGACAGGCCACCGCGGAGGTGCCTTTGTTTAATACTGTGCATGATCCTGTGACTGCATCATCCCGCACGAGCAGGGATGCCTTCATCCAGACCCGTTTTCAGGGAGGGGATGCGCGGACAATAACTGGCCTTCCTCTCCCTGTGGACATGGCTATCCGAGACCGGGTTGAGCCTGTCCGAACTGCGGTGGCGTTGCATCAACATGGTATTTGGGATGACGTGCAGGGTTCTTGTGAGGACAATGCATGTCATTTCAAATACCTCATTGACCGTGTCAGCCTACTAGGACAGGTCACCCAGGATAGGTTCCTCCGTGCGCTGGGTCTTCTAGCGACCCCCTCCTCAACTGAACCCCCTATGCGCCAGTCATCCTCCGTGCCATCTTCCTGCCCAACTATCACCTGGGCACCCTGTGGAGCTGCCCCTCAACCAGTGGCCAGGCTGGTGGAGGAAACATCCCTGCCACAGTCGGGAGTCGGAGGTCCAGCAGGGGTGGTCACCCCCACAACTGGACCCCAGCAAGAGGAGGATGTGCAGGCATCAGCCAGCAGGGCACATGCACGCCTGCAGCAAGCTCAGGGCAGAAGGCATCATGGCTCGGGGTCATCTACATCAGAGGGGCAAGCATTCGCCAGAGGGCAGGAGGACCCTGGATTGGGAGTGTCTTCATGTGGCAGCGGTTGGGCCAGCAAATAGATGCGGAGCGGCAGCGGGCGGAGGAGGCACGGCTAACTAAGGTCAGGGTGTGGAACTCCATGCGTAGGGCATTGAGGCAGGCTGAGTGCCTTGAGGCAACTCGCAGGGAGTTGGAGGCCGCCATGACTGCATTCCTGCGAGACCTTGAGGCCAGGGAAGAGGCCCGCCTCCAGGATGTTGAAAAGGAGTTCGATGATGCCCTGGCCCAGAACATCAACGAGTGAGCCGTTGGACTTGCCCGCCGCCTTTGTACATAGTTCTTTAGTGTTAGGGTTCCTTTGTTTTTATTATTTTGGAGTTCATGGACTTTGCTCCACTTTATGTACATAGTTATTTTGTAGGATTTCTGGTAGGTTTCCTTTGGTTTGGGCATCATGGACCCTTTGCACTTGCAGTGTATATAGTTACCAACTTGTACATACTTTAGTTATTTTAACATCCCATGGATCAATATTTTTTTGGGGATTTTTTCATGTACTTTATTTGGACATTGGAAATGGGCCACTTGCCTTTTTTCCTCTTGTGGATTTTTGTTTAACATTGGACTTTTCTTTTTTGCTGATTTCATTATCTCTTAATTTACAGGTTTGATTTTTTTTTCAATGTGCTTTTTTATTACGTTTTTTAATACATATCATATATCTTCATTATTGGTGTGGTCTACTCTCATTGGTTTTGTGCATGTCTCTATGAGCTTTGCCTCAGTAATGTGTTGTCACTGTGTGGCTATGTTGTACATTTATGCTTGGCCATGGTGGTTCTTTTGAGACTCTCATGGCATGGGTAATTTGGGAGTGGGTGCAGTGGATGGTTGCGTGCTTGTACTGGGGGGCAACGGCAAATAGGGTTGGCATTAGGGACATGGGTCTGTTTTGTTAGGACATGTTGTTTGGTGTGCCATGAGTCGGGGCCTGCTGGCAGGTGGCCATCACTGCTGGTTGAGTGGGTCGAATGTTTGTATGCACTTGGCGTACGCCCTTTTTTGATGGACCGTACGAGGTGGAAGAAGTCACACTCAAGACAGCCAAGTTAAAAGCAAGAGGAGCCTGGCTGAATTTGCATGATATCAAACCACATAAAGGAGAAACCCTGACCCCTCCTGTAGCTACCAACGGTGAAGCAAGGGAAAAAGATCTACTCATGTAGACTTGTTTGATGGCTAAGACCAAAGATAAGGAAAACGAAAAGCATAAAAACACTGAAATAGAAGAGGCATTTCTGAATACTGCAGAGGGGAGGATTCCTGCATTTTATGCACTCCCCAAAATACATAAAGACAGCAACATACCCCCGGGAAGACCGATAGTCTCAGGGTGTGGATCCATTCTGGAACCAGTATGCAAACTTATTGACTTCTTCCTCAAATCCTTATGCCAAAACACCTCTTCATACCTAAGGGACATCATGGCCACCATCTCCATATTCGAACATCAGCCATTTGATACAGCAGACAATCAGCTAGTATCCATGGACATTAGAAGCCTATATACTAGCATACCTCAGGACAAAGCAGCAGAGTGCATTAAACACCACCTCACCTATTTATGACCCAGAGGAGGGGGCCAGTCAACTTCATAGTTGAACTACTCGAGCTAGCCCTGACAAACAACTACTTCTCCTTCAATGATACTTTTTACTTGCAGACTTGTGGAACAGCCATGGGGGCTGCCTTTGCCCCTAGTATGGCCATAATTATTATGGCCGAGTATGAACAAAGTTATGTACTCAACATGGACAATCCATTCAGGGAGAACATCAGGCTATGGCACAGATACATTGATGACATCATTTGTATCTGGAAGGGCCTTGCGCAAGATCTTCAAAGCTTCTTTGACTGGATCAATAGCCGTACCAAGTAAATTATATTCACTATGAATAACAGCAATGTGAGCATCAATTTCCTGGATCTCAACATCAATGTCAAGAACAACCAGTTTCCTTCCCACTCTCCTCCACCCTTCCTTATCTATGTCTTAGCTCTTGCACTATCTGAAATGTCGTCAGGCCGAGTACGATAGTTAATTTCACATCCTTACTGTTCATGGCCTGTAAGAATGTCATTGTATTTTCCCTTGTTCCAACCCTTGCCTTGAAGCGCTTTGAAACACATTGTGTATAGGCGCTATATAAATAAACTATCATATCATATCATATCATATCAGAATGCTCCATATTCAAAAAGGAAACTGATAGGAACACGATCCTGCACTATAAGAGTCATCACCTCAAAAATGTTAGAGATAATCTTCCCAACGGACAGTTCCTAAGAATCCAGAGGAACTGCTCAGAAACAGGAGAATTCAAGATACACGCCACTGATCTGCAACGTGAATTGGAAAACAGGGGATATCCCCAAAAATTATTGAAAAACACCAAAAAGAGAGCCCTTCATATGCCGAGAGAAACACTACTGACACCCAAACAACATGATCCCGCTACTGAAAACATTATGGGCTGCGTGTCAACCTTCGGTGCCAACACATCCAAACTGAAGGGCATGATCAAAAAATTCTTGCCTATAGTGCAACTTAGCCTGCCGGCAGAACCTCTACCTAGGATGGCACTTAGGAGAGCCAAAAACCTTAAAGACCTCCTTACCCATGCAAGATCCAGATGTATAAAATGCTAGATCCACTCTCTGGAACATGCGCAAAATTCGGGGACACCACCCATGTGGCAGTTGTGCTGCTTGCAGCCAAACCCACAAATTTAAATCATTCCCCATAGAGGGCAAAGAATGGCTACTGAGACAGTTCACCAACTGCAAAACACCAAATGTCATTTATCTCATTGAATGTCCCTGTGGACTCTGCCATGTCGGGCAAACATCCAGACCTGTGCATAAAAGAATAGAACACAAATCCAGGATAAGGTGTAAAGCTCATGCAGCACCACTTGTATCCCATTTTATGGATTTCCAACATGGCCAAGACTCATTCACATTTTTGGTGATTGACAAAATACTGGAGACATCCAATATCAACAATGCACAATATCAAAGAGGCCTGGTAGATTTCTAAACTACAAACAACAACAGGGGCCTCAATGAAGCATCGCCTCAGGGGCGCCACTAGTAAGCCCCACTTGCCCAACCTAACCCAGACCTACCCAAGTACTTTTTTCACAGACCTTTGAGAGATCAGCAAGGGTAGCTCCTTTTCTCATTTATCTCTTTGTACCCCACGTACATTCCAGATAGCAGCATGGCTAGCCGGTTATAGTACATACCACGCTTAGGCGACCAAGGCATCTGTTAGGGCTGCCCTCGTTTCCACTGACATTCGTAGAAGCCCACTACTAACATGACTGGCCCTGTCCAGCGCCTGCCACGCCTTTACACCTTGTCACCATACAGCCCGGGCCATTAAGAGCTACACCCACTGGACCAGATGGCCACCCTGTTTACACCTTTATTTGTTACACATACAGCATCTTTGTCCACCATGTGGTACTAGCTAGACACCTAATTGCCAGTTTGTCACTAGGGCCCCAGTACAGCGGCCTGTCACCCCGAGCGATGACTATCTAGAAAAGAGTGTCCATCCTCTTCTGTTTGCTGCCGTACTTGACACAGGCCTCCTGTACACTTGGAGCCAAGCCAACTGCTTGTCTCCATGGCTGCCATGGTCACAAGACGCTTATGTCACCATATCCTTTGGGGCACGGATTGCCACATCGGTTTAATATGCCTTACCTTCTAAACAGGCAGCCTCCACTATTCACTGCCCCCTTAATCGCTCAACTTCTTTATTTATTGATTCTCTGTAGAAGTGTGAATCATTATATCACACTACAGTGCAGGTACCATGGCAACATTATGCCATCTCCAGCACGCATGTGCCCAATCCCAGCGTTCTTACTCATCCACTTATCACCTACGCATGCGCACTTCGAGTGCGAATATAGCCCCTTCCCTTCCCTACACGGGACGAACAAAGACACCACTACAGCGCCTATAGGTGCCGACTAAGACATGTTAGTTCAGCTCTTACACTCACTAGGCACCATCAACGACTCCATGCCTAGGGTGCCACTCCTGACATGGGGTCTTTATTTTACATTTCCTGTCCACAGCCACGCAGCCTCCGAAATCTATTTTTACAGACATACTCTTCATAGGATTTACGAACCACGCTCACAGCTCCTTGATGGCGAGTTAACCACTGTGTCCACTTGCTGCAAACAGTCTCTGATTATCTGTGTATCCATACAGTCCCAGGCCATAGCTGCTCCAAACTCTCTGCCTTCATCGGGCTCTTCTCTTTAGGCTGCACCTGTTTGTCTGATCCCCCTTTTGTGAGAGAGGGGCCCGCTCCAGACATGAATACCCAACACTTTTCTGCCACTTTTTCAAGAAATGACCCTGAGCCTTGCTAAACACAGCTTACTCCAAGGTCAGTCTTTTAGATACGGGGCCAAATTGCCTTTCACTTGTTTTTATCCTTATCGCAGGTTTTTTAACCTCTTTTTAGTCCTACCCAGGCACGCTTCATTTACATGCCTAACACTGTGTATGTATATGTTTCCACCCCCAGGGAGAGCTACTAACATTTGGCCCTAGAAAAAGGCTTATATCCAGCCAAGCCGAAACATCAGTAGTTACTGCATCCCCCGCTGGGGTGGCCGTGAAAATGGACCATATGAACTTTTTATCTTAACACCTAGATGTCGACCAGTTTCTTGGTCATCCCTCATTGCCAGGCTTCGGTAGACCTCACTGAGAGGTCAGAATTCCACTCTCAGTGGTTCCACACACCAGATTCCTGCTACCCGGTACCCAGTCACAAGGACAGTAACTCAAACCCATCCTTCTTGGTTTCTGTGACACGTGTGGTACCTCCATTTATAGTACACAAGGTTATCTAATGTGTATTAGCTTGTAATTAATGCACTCTCTACGCACATTGTTTTACCAATTATGCACAAAAATATTGTACTCAAAACACACGTTGAAATGTGTATATTTTGCAGACAGTACCCAGCAAATTCTTAATTATTTCATCTGTTTGACTACTATGAAGCAATACTAGTCAGGCTATATATCGATGGGTACGAGATTGTGTAGATGACAAAAAAAATGTGTGTCCCTTTTTTGACTGTAAGCACTACTTTGTTCTCACATACTGTCTGAGCACTTTTTTCTTCCGTTTCAAAAATACATGAACCCACATTTATAGCCAAATTAAAAAAAAGACAGATGTAGCAAAACTTTTGTGTATGGATGGTTTCTCCCAGTGACAAAAACTTGAATCATGTTCCACTGTGTTCTCGTCAAAGGCTTGAATAATTATTGCAAGAATTGACTGTAATTACATTTTTGAGGTTGGGACAAACCCCTTGTGCACACTGTTTCTCCAGCCCATTCAGTCCTGCCCGCCATAGGGCTTTCCCTCCTGTTACCACTGCGTCACATCTAAACAGAATTGTTAATGTTAGATATTGCCACATTTAGATAGAACTGTGAATATTGGCTCACATCAACCCTCATGACAGAAACCTAGAGGGTGCCCACTGTGATAATTCTGTGAATTGGCTAGTCTGCGTCGCACACTTTGAAATGTGTTAGCATTGCATAGAATCAAACCTGGAGGGTGCCCACAGTGATACTACTGTAAATGTGCTAGTCTGCGTCGCACAATTAGAAAATTGCTAGAAAATATTAGCACTGCATTGACTCCCACTTAGGAAATTGCTAGAAAATCATTATCATTGCATTGACTCGCTCTTAGAAAATTGTTAGCATTGCACCGACCCGCACTTAGAAAATTGTTAGCATTGCATTAACTCAAACTTAGAAAGTGCCCATTATGATAGTACTGTGAATTTACTAGTCTGCATTACACAGTTAGAAACTTGCTAGCATTGCATTGACTCAAACCTAGAAAGTGCCCACTGTGCTCGGACTGAGAATTTACTAGTCGGCGTCGCACAGCTAGAAATTGCTAGAAAACTATTAGCATTGCTTTGACTTGCACCTAGAAAATTGTTAGCATTGCATTCACCCAAACCTAGAAAGGACCCACCTTGATAGTACTGTAATGTGCTACACTGTGCCGCACACTTTGAAAATTGTTAGCATTGTATTGACTCACACTTAGAAAATTGTTAGCATTGCATTAACTCAAACATGAACATTGCTAGCATTCCTTAACTCACACTAAGTAAACTGTTAGCATTCCTTTAACTCACATTTAGTAAATTGCAAGCATTGTATTGACTCACACTTAGAACATTGTTTGCATTGGATTAACTCAAACATGAACCTTGTTAGCATTCTTTTACTCACACTAAGTAAATTGTTAGCATTCCTTTAACTCACATTTAGTAAATTGCAAGCATTGTATTGACTCACACATAGAACATTGTTTGCATTGCATTGACTCACACTTAAAACATTGTTAGGATTGCTTTGACTCACACTTAGTAAACTGTTAGCATTGCATTAACTCAAACCTAGAAAGTGTCCACTGTGATAGTACTGTGAATTTACTAGCCTGCGCCATACACTTAAAACGATGTTAGCATTGTATTGACTCACAGTTATTAAATTCTGTTCTCCTTATGCCAGGCCTTTCTCCCTTCATCCTAGTATCTCAAATCGAGGGCTGCAGTTTCAGCTTGGGATATATTAGATCACACGCCACTGCATTTATTGTTTTCCGTGTGTTAGGATTTCCCACGCTATCCAAGTGCTCCTAGTCTAAACACCACTGTTACTTCCAGGGTTTTTCCCGCACTTGTTCGATCCCCTTTTATCCAGGCATCTCAAGTCTAGGCACTGCTATTATACCCCAAATTCCTGCAGTTTATGTTGCTCCTTTGGCCATTTCTCTCTGTCTTTGAGCCCAGGTCTAGACGCTGGTATCACATCCAGGGCAATTGTGTTCGCTGTCACAGGTACCTCATACTCTGGGTGCTGCCCCTGACATTCCCCATGATGGAGACCCCACATCAACAAACCCTCCTCGCCAACCCTCTTACTCCTGGCTTCTCAAGACCTTGTCCTCTCCTCATAATTCATCCCCCTTGCGCATGACCTGTGTCCTGCACCCAACTTCATGAACCAACTCTTGTCAGCTCACAACACTGTTCAGAAACCCTGAGTATCAACGCCACTGAAGACAGCTAAGAAATTATGATATATCTTACTCTGAATGCAACAATCGCAAAGGTGGACCTTAATTCTGGAGCAGCGAGCCTGCCAGATCAAAACCCTCCTCCCATCTACTCAGCTCTTATATCTCTACGCTCACTATCTTCTCTACACCAACACACAATTAGACTGCAGCTAAATCCCTCGATCAGTTTCGGCTTAGCTGCTCATGTACGAACATTGCCTCATGAACACCACAACACTCTGATAAAATGCAGCTATACCCCGCAAATCCGGCTTAGCTGCACACATAAAACTCCTAAACAGGCCTAACACAGCCAGAACCCAGTCTTGGTAAACATTGCCCTGACTGCACACATTCTACTGATATCAAATACCACCACACCTAATAGTAGGATGCAGCTACCATCGTGCAGATGCTTCAGCTGCACACATAATCGGTGCACCCATGCACCCTATGCAACCTTACTCTCTCAACTGATCTGGACCACGGTCCCCAAGGGCGTTCAACCTACCAGCGCTTTGAGTTCATACCAATGATATATAGAGCGCTATATAAATGCCAAATAACATAAATAACATATAACTATAGTCTTAGATACTCTTTCACCCTTCTTCATCTTCCAGGCTTTACCCAGATATGATTGTTTTAATCAAAATATTAAAAAGGGTCCATATCAATCCTCAGTGTGTCAGAATACTGCCAACTGAAATGCCTCCAAATGTGTGCTTCTCCAATGTCATCACCGACAACTCCACTGCACCAAGTATAAACCCATTATTTGCCCCAGACGTTTTACAGCAGGCACACTTCTTTGGGTATCAACTACAGTAAAATGTGCCCATTGGGAGGTTTACCAAGCCACTTTGCATATATCTCCATCCACTAAACCCATAAACCTCCCATGACCCAAGCAGTATTCTTATTGAGTGCCATGTTTTCAGCAAGACGCACAATAAAATGAAGCACTTGCGTTCTTTTCCTATCAATTTTAACTACCCCTCCAGAAACAAAATGCCTCATTGACTGTGTCTCCTGATGTACACAGCCAGATGCAAGAAGTGGATCCCATCTTTTCTTTTTAACCACACTCTGATTGGCTGCATTCAAGAAGCCACCAAACCCCCACCAATCAAATCCACACACCCTCGTCTAATCTTTCCTCTGCTCTACAGTTGTATCTTTAACTCTGAGAGTGCCCTTGTGCTGTGATTCGGAGCCTGCTCTACCACAAGATAACTTCCAAAACATTTACAGAACTTCCCTGATGTACAGTGACCAATATCTAAGAAGACATCTGCATGTATGTTTTAATAAACCTGCTGAAGTCAAAAGAAAACTGATAAAGTCAAAGTCATATTTTGCAAACCTCACTTCATCTAATCGCATAATGGCTAAAACGTAAATGTATTTTTGGTACATGACAAATTGCATCTAATTTGTACTTTCAAAATGTGCATTTCCATGTGCAGAAATGACTCCTAAAATAGATAAAATGAAATCCAGTCACATAAAACATGCATTTTCTATATGTATCACCAATTTCTGAAAAGAAATAACATCTTCTCTTTTAAATGTCCACATAAAGCAGAATTACATGCACAGCTTTCTACTAAAACATTATGGGGGTAATTCATAGAATTCAGCGCACAAGTGGCGCACGCAGCTGGCGCACAGTGTGCTCGTGCGAATCCCTGCACCAGCCGCATGCGCTAAAATCCATTTCCGCGCACAGCGTATTCATGGATTCCAGCCACCAAAACCAGCCGTGGCGCACAGTGGCGCAGCGACCCTGCAACAGCGCCAGTTACGCCCCCAAGAACTCCTCTCGCGCAGGGAAAAGCCATCAATATACCCAATCCAGCGCAAAGGGCTGCGCTAACCCTGTACCAGCACAGCAAGCGGGCTACGTGTATCGCTGGGGTGCGCGGGAAGTTCCACACGCGATTCCATCAGGGTATGTATATTTTGGGGTGCGGGGGAAGTTTCACACGCGGAATCAGCAGGGTACGTGTATTCCAGGGGTGCGCGGGAAGTTCCACACGCGATTCCATCAGGGTACGTGTATTTCGGGGTGCGCGTGAAGTTCCACACGCGATATCAGTAGGGTACGTGTATTTCGGGGTGCGCGGGAAGTTCCACACGCAATTCCATCAGGGTACGTGTATTCCAGGGGTGCGCGGTAAGTTCCACACGCGATTCCATCAGGGTATGTGTATTACAGGGGTGCGCTGGAATTTCCACATGCGATTCCATCAGGGTACGTGTATTTCAGGGGTGCGCGGGGAGCACCACACGTGAATTGCACGTGTGGGTCCTCCCAGGTGTTCCCTCTACACCCTCCACGGCCCCTGCAGGTGGCTCACACCACAGGGGCCTACCCTGCACATGTCCTGCACCCCATCCACCATGGCCATGCCCCCCAGCCAACCCACATGTCAACTTGCACTACTGCCCACCAACGCATGTCCCCCTGCACCCCCAGCCACCAGGGGCACCCTCCACAGGCCCCCACCCATGTCTCCCACCACCCCCACCCCCCAGCCACCAGGGGCAGCCTCCACCAGGCCCACACCCATGTCTCCCAGCACCCCCACACCCCAGCAGTGCAGGGGCACCCACCAGCAGGCCCCCACCCATGTCTCCCAGCACCCCCACCCCCCAGCACTGTGGGGCACCTGCCAGCAGGCCCCCACCCATGTCTCCCAGCACCCCCACCCCCCAGCAGTGCAGGGGCACCCACCACCAGGCCCCCACCCATGTCTCCCAGCACCCCCGCCCCCCAGCACTGTGGGGCACCCACCACCAGGCCCCCATCCATGCCCCCCTGCACCTGGGTCCCACCAATACCCAATCATGTCCGTAATGGCCATCCTCCCCTCCCAAAAGGCCCAACCAACTATCACATCCACCCACATATCAAAGGCAATGACATGTTACACACCCAATGTAAATAATGCAAATGAACACATGTCTGTCACACACAATGGCTGCAAGTGAATGTTAAAACACCCAACATGACATACATGAAAGCAATGAGATGACACGACACACTGAAGGATGAAAATAAAAATGTATTTAAAATCAACTTGAATGGAAATGAAATGAGAAAAACCACAAAACAAAACAACCAAAAGAAGAAGAATGTCCAGGGAAAAAAATCAAAAACACACAGCACAATCCAAAAAAATGGTGTCCAAAGTCACAGTCAGAAAAGTAATCTAAGTGTAAATGATAAACAAAAACCATTGCTCCATGGCGATGAAAAAATCCAAAAAATAGAAAAATCCATTGAAGAACTATTTATTTATTTTAAGATAATCCCGGGTCCATGAGCCCAACCAAATGAAACCTAACTATGACAACTAACTAAAAACTGAACTACATACAAAAATGTGGCGCATTGTCCAATCGCAACCAAATAAAGAATATAAATAAAGGGAACCTAACACTAACTATATAACTATATACAAAAGCGGCAGGCAAGTCCAGCGGCTCACTCCGTGGTGTTCCGGGCCAGGGCATCATCGAACTCCTGTTCGATGTCCCGGAGGCGGTCCTGTTCCATGGCCCCGAGGGTCCGCAGGGACGACGCCGTCTCCTCCTCCACCCCCCTGCGGATTGCCTCGAGGCACTCGGCCCGCCTCAGGGCCCTCCACATGGAGTTCTCCGCCCTGACCATTGTGAGCCGTGCCTCTTCCGCCCGCCGCCGCTCCGCACCTATCTGCTGGCCCAACCACTGCCACACGGAAGACACTTCCCGTCCTGGGTCCTCCTGCCCTCCGGCCGATGCCTGCCCCTCCGATGTTGATGGCCCCGAGCCATGATGCCTCCCACGTTGACTCCACTGCTGCCTCCGACGCCACTGCCTCTGCCAGCACGACGGCATCCAGGCTGATGGAATCCACCGACGCCGTCGTGCACGTGCCCTGTCTGATGATGCCGGCACATCCTCCATCTGCTGGGGTACAGTTGCTGTGGTGTCCACCCCTGCTGGACCTCTGACTCCCGACTGTGGCAGGGATGGGATCCCCACCGAGCTGGCTGCATTGGTCAGGGCAGGTCCACAGGGGGCCCTGGTGGCATCTGGGCCGGAAGACGGCAAGGAGAACGACTGCCGTATAGTCTCCACAGAGGAGGAGAGGGCCGCCAGATTGGCCGACACATGCAGGAAACCCCCGAACATGGACGATCCCAATTGGGCCACGTCGGCACGGTGCTCTTCGTGATGACGTGCGTGCTCCTCCTGGGAAGCACGCACGGCATCACGAATCACAGCCGTGCGCATCGCGACCCCAATCAGGACCTTCTCCATGCGGCCAGGGGTCCCCTCATCCGCAGGTGGAGGGGAGTCAGATGACATGGACATCCCCTCTACCTGTGGACGGGCCTGGGACGGGGCATCCCTGCTGGTGTATGGTGGTGCACCCACAGGGTCAGGGACAGCGACATGCACAGGCCCCTCCACGGTGACCTGTGCTGCCTCCTGCCCCTGCCCCTGGACTGCACCACTTGCACCAGCAGGGATGCCCCCACCAGGCCCCATGTGCGCCTCAGTGGCGGCCTCCTCCTCCTCTGTGGAAACCACTACCTGGATGGCTCCTCACCGTCTTCCGCCGTAGCAGGCCCCTGTGGGGGCTCACCCACCCCTTCCACTGCAGCAGTGGGGGCATCCCTGCCGCCTTGCTCCAGAGCGCCGTCTCCACCCTCTTCTTCACTAGCCGCTGCGTAGAGGGAGACATAGAACACAAGCATCAGGGTACTGTACAATGGTCCCCTAGACAGGAAGCAATAGCAGGTGAGTGCCACTGTCAAAGTACACTTCCATCATGTCCCTCCACAACACATGTGTCAGTCCAGGCAAAACACACACAGTGACAGTCATGGTTCATGCCATGGACATTTCCATACATGTCCAATGGACTCCCGAAACATACAATGTAATGGAACTCACATGCATCATGGGTCATGCCTATCACATGCACACACTTCACCTCAGTCACATCCATCTGGCCCCGTACACCCCAATCACAGTGGATACAAGGATGACTAGGCTGCATCAGTGAATCTGTACATTGTCACAGACATATGTCATGCATCCATGGCATTCACAAGTCACAGACACGCAGGTCAGGCACACAGAGATGGATACCATATATGTACCTGGCATCAGCACCCATCCCTCACCCCCACCCATGTCCAGGAACAGAGACTGCCATGCTCTCATGTGTACAATCTGCATAGGGCTCCCTATGTCGCATTTAAACACATGCAACAACCGTGCGGTTCACACATTACTGGTCGCACATGCATTATCATGATGTCCCTGCACACATACATGCGTACATGGCCTATGTCACACATACAGGCAAGTATCAGACAACCAGCACACTGCAACATGCCCTGTCTCACACAGCAATGCTTGGCCACTACCGCTCAACTCCAGACGGGTCTCCCTCTCAAGGACCTGGGCGTGGAGCGCTGGGTGTACGTGTTCCAGGACCCTCATCTGGATGGAACTCATGTGGCCACGGCCCCCCTCCACGAGGCGCCGGGCCTTTATGAGGGTCCTGGACATTAAGTCTTCCCAGCGCTTCTTGACCTTCTGGATGGTGCGGGTTGCCATCCCCTCCGCGTTGATGGCAACCACACAGTCGGCCCAGATCCTCTCCCATCCTTCCTTGTTGGCGCGGGACGATCCGAAGAGGGCATCATACTGCCCCAGGACTTGCTCCACCAGGACACCAACTTCGGTGGCAGTGAAGCTGGTGCCCCTCTGCCCCTCTGCCCGGGGGTTGCCACTGGTGCCAGATGTGGATGTGCCCGACATGGCAACCCCAGGGGCAGGAGTGGGTGGGCAACTGGGTCCTGGGGCTGGGCTGTGGAGCGATGTTATCTGAGAAGGGAGTCTTCTGTTCCAGCAGGGGTGGACACAGCAACTGGACCCCTGCAGATGGCTGATGTGCAGGCACCAAATGGCAGGGCACAGTGGCAGCAGGCAGGCAGGCAGGCAGCAGCAGATGGCACGTGGGAGGCTGCTCGGGGCACTGGGGGGCAGTAATTTGGCCTTCTGGGCAAGAGCGTGGTCTTCCATGTGTTTTCGCGTGGCCAGCTTGATACGGAGTGATTTGGCAGGTGAAAATCCTGCACGTCAGCGTGAAAATCGAGGAAAGGCCCTTAGCGCGTAAGCGCGTCAGCACGCGTACGCGATTTCATTGGACCAAAGGCCCTTACAGCGTAAGCGCGTCTGTGACGTTTTGCGCACGGGCGTTGCCCTGGCAGGGCTTGGAGATCCTGCGTGCCTTTACACTGTTCTGTACGTGCTTTTCGTGCGGTGCGTGTGTTTTCCATCCGTTGGGGTTCACACGTTATTACTTCACAACGGGTGTTGGCTATGCGTTCTTCTACACGCAAGGCAGACGGTGAGTGGTACCCCGCTCCCCCCCAGGCCCGATCGCGTGAAAAACTTCACGCGAACCCCTGAAATACACGTAGCCCACTCCCCCAGGCCCGATCGCGTGAGAAACTTCACGCGAACCCCTGATATACACGTAGCCCGCTCCCCCAGGCCCGATCGCGTGAGAAACTTCACGCGAACCCCTGAAATACACGTAACCCGCTCCCCCAGGCCCGATCACGTGAAAAACTTCACGCGAACCCCTGAAATACACGTAACCCGCTCCCCCAGGCCCGATCGCGTGAGAGACTTCACGCGAACCCCTGAAATACACGTAATCCGCTCCCCCAGGCCCGATCGTGTGAAAAACTTCACGCGAACCCCTGAAATACACGTAACCCGCTCCCCGAGGCCCGATCGCGTGAGAAACTTCACGCGAACCCCTGAAATACACATAGCCCGCTCGCACAGGCCCAATTGCTGTATGTTGCCACTTTTGTAATGCGCAGGGACGCTACCGCCTGCCTTCGTGTGGCGGACGTGTTTCGGCTTGTGCGTGTCTTTGGCTGTGCGTGGCTTTGCCCTATTCGATTCCATGAATACGTGTGGTTCGAGTGTGTGTGGGCATTCCGTCTGCTTCCCTGCAGTACATCCCCAGTTACGACCTTATTTTTGCGCGTTGTTCCCCATTCCGCGTGTTACGCCCTGTGTCCCGCCCACTTTCTGGTGTATGCGCCGAGGTTGTGCGCTTTCACTGTGCGCGTCGCACACGCCTTTCGGGATGTTGCAGTGACTTGTGCGCCATGCACAGGTTTGGCGCACATCCCGGGGTGTACACGCGCAGGGACTTCCATGAATCGCACGCGTGCACGTGCGCCTGTTTTTTTCCGCTTGCGCCTGCTTGCTCCTGCTTGCGCGTAGATTTTCGGCGCACGTTTGTTCCATGAATCGGCCCCTATATTTCCCGCATTTCGAAAAAAGTAAGCATATCTCTATAATGTGTATTCCGGTACAATCTTCATAACATATATCCACTATTTCCTATGAAGCCACCACTCAACTAACAACTCTCCTATTTCGCACACTCTTGACTTCCGATACAAATGATCTCAATATGCAACTCCCTCACTATCCACTATCCAGTGTCATTTTACGTATAATGTCTCCTGGATAACATATGTAAAGAACCCATTACAGTCTTTAGTACTATCAATCAAAATCCCCCCTCAACCTACCATCAACCCTACATTTAAAAGCAAGCATGGAGCTGCTTATATCCAGCACCGTTCAACCCCAGTGCTGTCTTCACCCAAAGTCACCACCCACCATTCCACTCTTCATCTCTCAACACACACACACAGCAACCTTCCTCGTCAACTAAGCTTTTGGAGAATAACAATACTCTGGAAACTACTCTCAACCACGACACCATGAAATACACCATAACCTCCACTTGAAAACCCACCTGTCTACTGCTTTAAAAACCCTTCTACAGCAAGCCAGTACTATGGCCCATTTTTACAGAGTATGTTTAGAGCACAAGGATCATTTTACATGCTGTTTATTAATTTGCATACTAATGACTCTATGTGCTAATAGCTGCAACAGCTGTTACATTAATCAAAAAATCATATAATAGAGTATTAATTACTTACCCCAAGAGTTTCATGAGGCACAAGGGCCGGAGCAAAGACAAAGGTTTAGCGCTGGGTGTCAGCAACATTACCAGCCAGTGAAGCCTGCGGGCCAGATGATTATTGCTAATAGTGCCCAGGTTTACGTCACAGAGTACTGACAGCTATTTATTTTATTAAATAACAGGGTGCACACTCACAGTGGCCCTTTCTTTCAAACAAATACTCACCCATGGTACTCCACGAACAAGTCATCTTCCAATTTAATGGCAACTTGAAGGCCTTGTGAGTAGGAGTGCAGCAGCACTGTCACAACTGACAAGGAACTAAGGGGGAGAGGAATTTCAGAGGGCAGTGCACATTTGGGAAACAAGAGGAAAGACAAAAAGAAGATACTAGTTGTGTGCAAGCAGCTTGATTGGCTGATGTTCAGCCAGTGATCCAAATAACCTGTTTGTCTGCCAAACCTATTTCAGGTATACAAAACTGTCTATTTATTTGTATGTTTACAAACTTAATAAAATGATGCACCATTACAAGCACAAGCCCTAGAAGCTAGGAGGGATGGGTTATTATTCTGATTAGCACTTTGGGTTTAAAATCCAGGATGATAATAGCAGATAAGTGAGAGAGGGAAGCAGGTGGGGCATGTATGAGAGCAGGGCAACAGGCCAAGGGGTGGTGGGGAGAGAAAAGTACAATTTTCGAAGTGGGTGCAAACAACTTTCAGCTTGCCTGGATCAGAGGGTTGGATTGTGAGATTCAACCGAAATGCAAACAACTTGATTGGCTGATGCAGCCGCCCCCCAGGTGACAATATAACACACCACTCAACTAACAACTCTCCAACTTATTCTAATGCTGATTTCTCACACAAATCCTCTAATTAGTCAACTACCTCACTCATGCTACAGGTCCTCCATTACTTCAATTCCCTCATTATTCACACAACTACAGCTTCTGCACTCCGCCACACTTAACTAACAGATAGCATTTAATTTGAAATGTCCCCTTGAAAGCATACATCACAAAACCATTGTATTCTGTAGCATCCTTATTGGATACAACAGACAATCAGCTTAGTCAAAAGGTGGGGTCAATCTAATAATTGAACTACAGATTGGAAACCAATCTGTAGCTGCTTATAGCCAGCCTCCTAACAACCAAAGTACTATCCTCCTCCACTGCCCCACAACATTCCTCAATCCACCTCAAACCATCAATACCACCCTCTTTCTCCAATCCTAGCGTTTACATAAGATAACAGCTATCCTCAAACTATCAACGAAAGCCACTATCGAACTATAACTTTAAACTCCACTCAAAACCCCACCTCCCATCTCCTTAATAAACTCTCCAAATGCAATCCTGTAACAGCCACCACATTCTACATAGCCCAACTTCACATGCTTTTTTGTACACTCCTGACACTCAATAAATGAGCACAAGAAACTATGTGCAATCAATGTTTTTTATATGCACTTTCTTAAACTTTGTATCAATTGAAAGCACACTTTTATATCTAATATATTAGCTGTTACACTATATCTACTATATTACCTGTTACATTAGATTATGGGAAATCAGGTATTACATATTTACTTACTGTAAGCATTGGAATACCACCTACAATACATAAAACAAATATTATAAGTCACCATTAGTTAAATGGCCTTAAATTAAAAAGTGAACCTTAAGCTTCACTACTGTCTTTATTAACAGAACTTCTTAGTAGTTTGCAATAGCCTCATACCACATGCTAAGGGGTGCATTATCCCATACATAATTTTATAAATATTACTTAATACTTTTAAATGTAAAATAATCCCATACATAATACATCTCCCTTTATAAGGTTATATTTCTGCACCTTTTGTTGTTTAACCAATACCCGCAAAATGAGGTGCATTGCTAGTAAGATAATGGCCCACAACCCAAGATACAGGACCAAGTGTAGCAACTACCTTGACAGATGCACCAGGCCCATCACCTGAACTTTCTTACCATCGCAACAGCAAACATATATAAATATGTAGAAGTACCCCATTAAGATTTAAAGGGTGTTCATAGTTTTTTGAGTTTAACTAATGATTAGTGATCATTTGTAAAATAATATAAAAAGGACAACAATAAATGACCATCAAAAACATTAACACATCAACTACTTATCAATTTTAGGGAAACAGAACAAAAGAAATAGAGAACAAGGTAGAACATAATAACAAACATACAGATTCAAGCACAAACAATGTTCCACTATGCAATAATCCAATGCACTGAACTGTGGTAGAATAGTCAATGTTCAGTTTAGTTATTAGTAAGTAGTATTGGCACAGGGGTTGTGCATCTATATGCATTGCTGGATTATTGGATAGGGTGGTGAATCCTGTCACAGAGTTTGGGCTCTCCCCACAACCTACCTGTAGGATTTCAAAGGTGATGTGTGATTGTTTGTATGACTTCTGATCAGTGCTGCCAGCAAGCATTGCCAGGTAGCTGAAACCCAACTGTCCAAGGTGCTCAAAACGTAAACAATATGTTAAAAATGACAGGCCTCATTTCAAAGATCCTAATCAGACATTAATTGCCATAATATCTCATCCCAGTTACCAATTACCAATAAAACATGTCAACACACACACACTTCACAGTAATCAATTGTAAATATGTTTTTTCTTCTATAGATACAAAAAATGCCAACAAAAACCCAAATCCGTGGAAAAGAAAGAAATCATTAGGTAAAAACAAGTGAGTGTCATCCAATGACACCCACTAAAACAATTAATTAACAGTAACTCTCATTCTGCAAAGAACAAGCACAACAAGGACCAAAATCCTCCACCTCCATCAACAAAAGAAATGAAAAACATGTAGCTTCCAAAACTATTTCAACAGACTGCAAGCAATAAAAACACGCAAACAATATCTTCTAATGTCAATGTGGCCTCCCAAATGTTTTTGAAAGGGCAACTTTTAATTAAAAAAACTGTTCAATCATAGGACTCTGGGATTCTGGTTTGATTTCTACCGGATGTAATTCTGCCAGCAGTGATTCTGACGATTTGTCCATTGTCTGGAGTTAAGGTGGTGGAATTACCTATGGCATTTTGCTGGACGTTTTTCTTCTGCCACACCACAAAGGTTCTAGTATAGCTGTACATTAATGTGGCAATAATACTGTGATAACAGAGTTAACATTACATTGCTGCCATTTTTACCACTCTGCCGTACTTGTAATGAGGCAAAGGTATTATATTTTTGAAATAAATGAAACAATTAGCCAAATGACATGAAAAATTGAATCTAATAAACGTGTGCAATGTCAATGTAGAATATAACAGCAACCTTTGTGTGGGAACTGGTTTCACACCGCCTGCAGAGAACTGTACTATTATCAAGACACCTTAAATCAAGAACAGAAAAATCCTATTGCAATAGATATACACACAAGATAGTCAAAGGAATTATTCATAAAAGGTTTATTTCAGAGAAGAAAGCTTTCCATAAAAACATCAAACCAGTATAACTCAATGGGCCTCATTATGACCCGGGCGGTAAGGGATTACAGGTACCGGTAAGGGCACCGGTACTGGTAATCCCTTACTGCCCTATTATGAGGTCCCTTTGTGGTTCCATTATTACCGCAGATTTGTGTGCCATTCTGCCTGAGTTTCGATGACACTCCGGGTTTTAAACGGCTCACCATATTTTAGAGCAGGAATGCAAAACAAGAGAATTTACCATGTTTATGGTGAATCTCTTTTGCTTGTGAGTACAATGATTGCATTTTGCACTTTATTTCAGCTTTGTAGGGTGTTTCAGATTTATTATCATAAATGCCCAAATATTTATATTAATGTATGATAGTGAGTATTTTTGTACCAATTGACCAGGTAAAGCCAGAGCTTTTATTTTCGCTTTAAAAATATGGATTATTAAGATGGTAATTTTACTAGCATTAATACTTAGACTATTGTCCACAGCAAATCTCTCAAGAGCAGCAAGTTGTCTCTGAAGACCAATTGAAGTTTGATCAATCAGGATAACATCATCAGCAGAAAGTAGCCAAGTTATTGGATGCACACCCAGTTTGGGGGGAAAGGCTCTGGCAGAAGCTATGTACGTGTGAATATCTTTGATATAAAAGTTAAAAAGGGTGGCTGCAAGAATGCATCCTTATTTTAACCCACAAAATGTGTTTATCGGGCGAGATAGTAAGCCTTGTTGGTTTAGCTTCACACAAACAGATGTGTTAGTGTAGAGTTGTTGTAACAATTTTACAATACATGGAGGACAGCCAGCTAGTTTCAATTTCTGCCATGGAAGTGTGCGTGACACAGCATCAAATGCTTGTTTGAAGTCTATCATGACCGTGTATAATGGCTGGTGGTTATTATGGCTTTCTTTTTAAGGACAGCTACTTTGAGTAGTTTTGTAGCTGTACCCACACCACTGAGGAATCCTGATTGGAAAATGTCTAACATGCTTGATACTTTTAGCCATTAAGTCAGATCTCTTAAGACTAATCTTGCATATATTTTCCCCGGGATATCCAGAAGCGCAAGGGGTCTTTAATTTGTTGGTAAGCTGTGATCACCTTTTATAAAGATCGGTATTAATATAGATTGCTTCCATGAGAGAGGGAGACACCTGTGTGCAACCATTTCAAATATAGTTAGTAGGATTTGGGACCATTGATCATTGATCAGGATGGGCTTTTATACTGCTATTAGATATCCCGTCAGGGCCTGGGGCTCTGGACGAGCTTACATTTTTAATTTGCAGGAGGATGGCAGTTATATCAAAATGCAATTGGATCTATGTGATCACAGCGCCGCCCATTACTGCGACGGCCGCAATGCCGATGCCAGTTACGGCACGTAGCATATAGATCACTGTGCCCGCTTCCCCAGCCTGCTTTTCCCTTCCCACCCCCACCTTACCTTTTACGGCGGTACGGCAGCACACTTTTGTGTGTGCCGCCTGCACCCTGCTATCCCTGCGGCGGCAGCTCCTCCCACTGGGTGGGTTAGAGCTGATGCCACAGGGTGCTTTTCTTTTTTTTTTCTTTCATGTCCCCCACTTACCAAAATGGTAAGCGGGGGACACCCCTACAAACCCCGACTCCCGTTACGGCGCCCAACCAGAGCAGGGGACACCCCCGTGACCCCCGCAACCCCCGTTCTGCTTGGGCGCAATAAATGTCACCCTCATTTTGTACGCCCCCAAGGTCGCAGTAACTTCGGGGCCGCACAAATGAGGGCGACATTTTTGTACGATTCCATTGCAATTCAGTTGCAAAATTGATATGCACTTCCCAATCAGTGGTAGAAGCTATAGGGTCCGCAAAGAGGTTGGAGAAATAGTTTATCCATTTCAACTCACTCACTGCGTTCAATATTAATGAAGATGTACCTGTATTTGCTCCATCGTTAAGTATGTTCCATATTTGTGCACATGATTTAGATGTAAGTGCTGCAAGCATTTTTCATTGGCCCTCATTACGACCCTGGCGGAAAGTGACTGACCCGAGCGCCACAGCGTAAATAGCGTTTCCGCCATTGCACGAAGGAGCAAAGTGCGGCCCATTCCGACCCATCGGGCACGAGCACCACGCCACGGCGGAAGTGCAAAGTCCGCGATGGCGGAAATGACCCCAAAACGGCCCACACCGCCGCCGTACGGCGCCCTAGGTGCAATACCGCCACCCCTCTTAGCGGTCACCGCAGTGTGCGCCTACCGGAAAGTACGGTGACCGGAAATATACGGAAGCGGAAGTAAAAACATGGGCCCGGAACGGGAAACATCCCGCCGTACACCTATAAAACCACTAAAACCACACAACCACTAAAATCACTACCCTGAAACACACCCCAACCCGTCATCCACCCTAGCGAAACCAAGACAAATGGGAAAAGTAGCGAAGAAAGCGTGCGACCGCAAGCGGCAGGTCCACTTCTCCCGTGAGGAACTCACCGTGCTAACAGAGACCCTCCAGGAGAATGCTGCCGTCGTCTTCTCCACGCAAATGACCAGAACGGCACTTGCAAACAAGAAGACCATATGGGCTCTGGTGGCACAGCGGGTAAGTGCGGTGGGGACCGCACCCCGCACCCCACAGCAATGCCGCAAGCGATGGGACGACCTGCGGATACGCGTCCGCAGCATACTCTCTGCCAACCGCAACATTGCCACAGCCACCGGGGGAGGTCCTGAATCACCCATCAAGTTGACCCCCTGGGAAGAAATCTGTGCCTCCACCATCGGAATGGAGAACATAGGGGGAGTCGGAGGGATGGAGAAAGGAGTGCAGACATCCGAAGATTCAGGTAGGTGGGCCAGATAAAACAATGCCAAATCCACACAGTCCATCCATGTGAAGTACCATGCGTCCACATAGTGCAACAGAAACACATGTCCAGGAGAACGTCCACACACATCGGCCTGATAGCGCACGTTAAAACCCACAATAAATACATAAATAATTAAAAACCCCTAATACACGCACTACACGTGCAGCAGGCACACCCTAACTGCAGGCTGCCAAACAACTGCACCCTCACTCCACACACAAATTAAAGCACCTCCAAGGCCCCGACCCAAATCACCCTCAGGTACCACCCCAATGCATGTGATACAATGCCTTTCCAATTCCCACAGACCCATCAATAACCCTCGCCCTCCTTTACTCCACCACAGGGTCCGATCCAAACGACGAGCTACAGGACACCCCTAGCAGCACACCTGCAAAGAGGGCCAAGACCAACGGCCAGAGACCCTCCACCTCAGCTGCACGCATCAAGACACGGCAGCAGCACAAATCAGGTGGCAGCACAGAGGAGGGAACATCAACAGGCACCCCAGCAGCCAGCATGCCCACAACACCACCACCACAGGTCCCCCCAATGGATGCCACAGAAGGCACTGCCTCTGGTGGCAGCAGCACCATAGGTGACACCCCATTGATGGCAGCATGCTCGGACACAGAAAACGGGGATGTCGAAGTCAGATCCATCCATGACCTGTCCCAATCCCCCTGTCTGTCCCATCCCGTACAACATGAGGATACCACGCAGGGGCAGCCACAAGACGACGACTGGCCATCCCCCACAAGCCCTGTGGCAAGGCAACATGAGGACAACAGCCCCTCTGTGACACCCCCGCAAATGGCCATGGCCCAGCAGAGGCAACAGTCCCTCGACCAGTTAATCGTACAACAGCAGCAACTGGCCACACTCCTCAAGGACCATGCCGATGAATGTGGGGGCACTAAGGCAGACATAGAAACATCAACTGAGACACTTAAGACAGAAATGGAGAGAGGTACAGAGACGCTAAGGGCACAAATGGAGAGTAGCACCGAGAGCCTGAGAGTCCAAATGGAGAGTAGCACCGAGAGCCTGAGAGTCCAAATGGAGAGAAGCACCGAGAGCCTGAGAGTCCAAATGGAGAGAAGCACCGAGAGCCTGAGGGGGGAACTGCATGCGACGTCCAAAGACGTATGTGCCGAACTTGCCGCAGTGCGCCGTGTGCTCACTGAGCTCTCGCAAACCCTTAGGGACATGCATGGACGTGAGCAGGCAGAGACATCATCCGTTGCAAGTTCCGTCCAGGGCAGCCCCCAACGTAGATCTGGAAGGAACCTGCGCTCCACAGGCAGGGGTGCCCCTGATACCCGCAGAGGGGGCTTGCAATAGCGACAGCCCACTGACAATGAGCATCTTTGGACACTGGTGTTCGGGGGGAGGTAGGAGGGTGGAGGGGGTGTGTTGGGCTCACTTGGGTGGCGGGTCGATAGGGTGTTCAACATGACATCACATATGCCATAAAAAGTGCACGATCAACCAATGAGATGTGTGGACATTGATCTTTGTGTACTAGGCCATCATAGGCGTACAGTCCATATTGTGCATGTCCCAGACACACGCAGTGCCACGAGTCCCGTGTCCATGTATCAGCCACCAGGCGTGAGTACTAGAAGCATGCATCAATGAGATGCTGACGAATGTCACGGGCCTCCGGTGCCTCGCAGACTCCATGAGGTGCTGCCACATCCCCACCCTCATCATGACCATCATCAGGTGCTTGCAGTTCTGCGTCAGGGGGCATGGGCACATTTCTACGTACGCACATGTTGTGGAGCATGACACATGCCATGACCATCTTTGCAACCTTCTCATGGCGGTACAGGAGTGCCCCGCCAGACCTGCTGAGGCAGCGGAAACGAGTCTCCAGTAGGCCGAATGCCTGTTCAATGACTACACGGGTACGTGAGTGGGCATGGTTGTAGTCCTCCTCATGCTGGTCCCGTGGGTTCCGGACTGGTGTGAGGAGCCATCTCTTCAGTGGATATCCAGCATCACCTGTATGTGGACGAGAAACGTATGATGTGGAATGCCATTGCTACGTACGCACACCCCCCCCTTCCTGCCAGGTCATTGCCGAATCACATACCCCACATCATCATGCATGAAATGAGACTCACCGAGTAGCCAGGATCTGTTCCCTGCGTGTCGCTCCATGTAGCGTGGTATTGTAGAGTTCCTCAAGACCATAGAATCATGGGTTGATCCAGGGAATCGGGCACAACAATGTGTAATGATCCTGTTGGAGTCACACACCATTTGTACATTCAGGGAATGAAATTGTTTTCGGTTGCGGTACTGGGCCTCCATGGCATGTGGGACGACCAATTCCACATGGGTGCAGTCGATGGCACCAATGCAACCCGGTATTCCGGCAAGTGCATGGAATCCCACTTTTGTGTTGGTAATTTCCTGCTCCGAGCGTGGTAGAGAGATGTAGTCGTCTGCGTGCTGCAGGAGGGCATCGAGCACTTGAAATAGTGTCCGTGAGAACAGTGGCTGAGAAATGCCATGCAACTGTCCGACTGTGTGCTGGTAGGTGCCTGTGGCCAGGAAGTGGAGTACAGACACCACCTTCAGTAGGGGTGGGATGGCGGTTGGGCTATCTATCATGCTGCCAAGGTCAGCCTGTGTCATGTCCACAATGGCGGCTATGGTGTCCCGGTCCAGACGGTAGAGGGTGTGGATCTGCTCATCAGTGAGGTTGAACGGATGTGCTCGGAGGCGTGGGATTGCCGGCTGCCTGCGTGGTGGTAGTGGCTGTGCTGGTGGGCCTTGCTGGCCCTGCCTTGGCCTCCTCCTCCTCCTGCGTCTCCTCCATGCGGCTGGTTGTAGTTGGTGTTCGTCTTCTTCTTGGAGTTGGAGTACTTGCAGTGCTATCAGGTCCCCCAGGGCCAACATCGCGAGTCCTGCCGGTAGCATTTCGGTGTGGTTGTGGGAGGAGACTGGGTGTGCAATTTATGTGTTTTCAGGCTGTATGGCCTCCACCTGTGGTGATTCATTCCACCTGTGCAAACTGCTCTCCCCTTTGGCCGAGCACGTCCCGCGCACAACGCTGCAATTCGGGGAATGGCATATTGCTATTGCAATCATGTATTTGTACCCGATGGCCGTGTAAGATTGGTTGATATGTTCATTCTGCTGTGGTCCCATTGTTTCACATACTATCTGTGCAGTCGCGAACAGACTTGTGAAGGGTCAGTGGAACGTAGTACTCGAGTAACGGTGGGCCCTCATGCATCACTGTACCGAGTTGCAACGACGGGCGGGGCGTCCCATTTGTGGGTGAAGGCAGTTGCCATTTTCACACACAGCCGCACTCGATGGAATAATTAGTGATTTCAAACGGCCACAGATGCCTTTTCGACGTGATGTTGCAAATGAGGAATTCGAAGGGCGGCGCTTTCGGTTTCCAGCTAGCGGCGAGGAGATGCCCACAGGTCTGACTGCAAATATAACGTTCTATTGTTCAATGTCCTTGAGACAGGGCCCATGGCGAGGAGGCAATGATTGATATGAATAGTTTGGGATGCGCAATAGCTACGTGGGCGATGAGGCCGGCCGTTCCCAAATACATGTTACTTCACAACACTGGAATTACGGGCTGGGGCACTGTGGATTTTGCAGGCTGCATAACGCACAGACTCAATGGATGTTTCTAATGTTATGTGAGTAATTATTCAGGCGTTTTGATCCCGGGATGAGGGAATGATGAATGGATGCATGGGCAGGTGATTTGATACAGAGTTTGCCATGTACAGGGCTTCTTGGGATCTATCCGCCTCCCCTACGCTATGTGATGCAGGGCGGCCATAGTGGGACCATCGTCTATCTGGCCTTGTTGAGCCCTCCCTGTCTCGACGCGCCCTCAGACACTTGTGTCCATGCACGTTAACATTCCCATCTGATGGATTCTGTTTTGACAGACGCATGCACAGGTACACTCGTTTGTGATGGTGTTTGCACCTCCATATAGATGGTTATGAGTCGCAAGTGGTTTTGGGGTGGTGATGATCCTTTGGAGTGGGCTAGCATGCATATGGCTGTGGATTTCGTGTGATCATTGAAGTGAGTTGTTGGAATGTAGTTCTGATGGCCATTCTGTTCTTTTTCTTTTCTTTTGGTTGACAGGTATCTCCTCCCCTTTTGCCACTGCCATCTGTATGCCACTCCTGCAGATGGGTTTTACTCCCGACACCTGCTGCTTCGTGTTAATCAGTGGAGCAGCATTACGATCTTATGGGACGATCGCCAATGGCCCACATGCCCTTACGCAGTACTGGTGGCTCGGAGCAACATTTCGGCCTTTCAGCTGGACTAGTGCCTCCCCATTAGGACGGCCCTGCGGTTCTGTGCGCTTCCATGTTGCCTTTTCGTACGTGAATGTGGCTCTGTGTACCATGAGGGAACAGGGCGACACACAAGTAGTGGCTGGTCATTTCTTGCGGATGCAGCCCACAATGGTGATTAGTGTTTTGGAGTTCATGGCCTGATGGCTGTATGGGCTTGGTGACTTTGATGTGCATTAAATTTCTATTCTGATTTGGCCCGTGTAGCGTTTTTCTTTGCAAGTGATGTGGCATATGCCTATTTGGGGGGCGATGTATTGTGAGGAGATCTGCATTGGGTTCCAGCTTCGGAGTTTAGTTGCGTGGTACTGTACTGGGCGCGTTTGCCTACTAAGCCCGTGAGGTCAGGGATGGGGGCTGCCAATATGACAGTTTGAATGTTGTCATGCTCAGGGGCGGGGGATTGGGTTTTGTGTAACAGATGCCGGTCAGCCAGGTGGACTGGTGGAATGATGTGATTCTCGGAATATTGCTGGTCACAGGTGCCTGTGTTTGCGTGCGTTTCTTGGTGGGGGACTGTGGTCATGTCCATTGGGATGGCTTCTGTATTCGTGCCATCTGTGCCCTGCAGCTCCCATTGGCCCCTCTTGTGTTTCTTTTGTTCGTTGCCATGCATGGGTGACTTGTACATTTCAATGGTTGCATTGTGACTTCATTGCACCTACGGGGAGTTGTACTTTGTGGGCAGGGAGCGGTGTACAGGCACTCAGTGGGGCCGTTTACAGTTGATTCGCGATGCCGTACTTCTCACCATGGCGGAATGGTACATTACGCCATGCCTGATGGCGTTAGGTACATGTCCGCTAGGGTCGGAATTGGCGTACCCTTGCGCCATGGTGGTGTTTGCGGTTTGGCATGGCGCGCGCGCGCGTGCTTGGTGCAGTTAGCGTTGGCGTTCACTACGGTGTCGCTAATGGCTTCGTACTTTGCGGTGACGGGTCATAGTCGCACCGAGCGCTATTCGATGGCGGTATTGCATTTCCGCCATCGTTTTCCGATTTCCGCAAGGGTCGTAATGAGGCCCATTGTCTTTTTGTGTCTTCATTGATTTGTGTTGTGTTAGAAAATTCTTATAAAAAGTTAAAATACTTGTAAACTTTTTCTTATAGCCTTGGAATTAGGAAGCTTTAATATTTCTTATCTTGAGTCTCATCTTTCTTTTTCTCTCAATAATTTCAAGGTCATTTATACGTATATTCCACTGGATTGGATGGGAAATAGAGCCTGCTTTTTGATGGAAAAGGGTTAGAGTGTTAATATACGTTTTCTGAGGATTATGGGAGGTATTAGTTTCCTTAGCAGCATGGGCATCATGTAATTTATCTAGTGAAGTGTTTAATTTCAGTATTGTCCATTTAATACGGTTTCTGCCCTCTGTCAGTTGCATATTAGATACATAATATTGTTATGGAGGACACATACTAGGACACCAAATGTGTTCCGATATGTTATTTTCACTGTCTACGGTAGGGATGACAGTGAACATTGCAACTCGGTTTATGGTTTGGATGGAAATAAAAACATAGTCTAAAATAGCAGTTGATCCATTTCTTTTCAACCTTGGGCAAGGAGGAGTATCACCCACGATCGTACCATTAAGTATGGTCACATTTCTTTCAGTCATCAGATTCATCCATCAGGATGCTTTTGGTGTAAGAGGAGCATCATTGCAAGGGAAACATTGTATCTTTAAGTCCTCCACAAGTAGCATGGCATGAATATGTGTCTCACTTGCAATGATGTCAAGCATTGCTATTATATGATTCCTACATGCATCATCAGTAATAATAGCA
Source organism: Ambystoma mexicanum (assembly GCF_040938575.1). Classification (NCBI taxonomy): domain Eukaryota; kingdom Metazoa; phylum Chordata; class Amphibia; order Caudata; family Ambystomatidae; genus Ambystoma; species Ambystoma mexicanum. Next base: position 834,108,954 of record NC_090935.1, on the reverse strand, counting down.
GGGTTCCAGTAGACATTGAGAATGGCTGAGAGTGGGGCCAGAGGATGAATGGGATTTTCAAATTCTAGTTTTAATAACTGGATGCAAGGGTGTGGTGATTTCCAAGTTGATATTTTGCCCTGAGCATAAATTCTCAATGCAGCAAGTAAGCCAGCCATAGGTCTGCCTTTGGATTGTTTAATTGCTGGTATCCAGCAAACCTCATAGTTAGGCCTGTAAGGATATTTGGCGTGTTACAGTACAGAGTACAGTAATAGTGCACAAGTAGCACATTTTTTTTTTTGCAGCACCACCACAAGGGTGCAGTGCATTGCTATATGGGTTACCAGATTAACAAGGAAAGACAGGCTATTCAGTCAAAAACGATTTTAACATATAAGATGCAAATCTATTTTTACAGTTAAAAGCACACGTGCTCATTTAAAAATGCACACTATTTTTCACCTGAAATGCCTATATTGCTAGAGACACATTTGAAAATTAACAGCTAACCTATTAACAATTAACCTGACCAATAAAACCTTATTTAACATAACCCACTAATAAAATGTGTTCTCCACTGCAGAATTAGGCATACTCTGAAAACCATTTAAATGCGTGTGCAGATTTTTTTCTTCTCTTCTCTGCCTGATTCTCCGTGTTTTTGTGCACAGTAACTGCAGGGAGAAGGAAGTCAGATTTGCAACAATTGCAAATGTATAAGCAAAGCTATTGTTGAAGAGTAGGAGGATGAGATATGATGGATTTCATTGGGACACGTCATACAGAGGGCTGAGAGGAGAGTTTTAGTGGGCAGTATCAGGGAAAAAGACAGGCAGACATCTTTCTGCACTATTGGGGAGAAGACCTGGCTGTGGGGCTCCTGACTGAATGCAGATTCCTGTGTCCTGCTGCAGTCGAGATTGGGGAGAGCTGAAAGAAGGACCTTTCCACTGGCTGAGGCATTCCTATCTGCAAAAGCTGAGAATTCCAGGCAATGACCCCGGTTTGAGAAGGCAAGCGTTCCTTTTTGCTGGAGTTAATCCAAGAGAGCCACATTCACAAAGAGAACAACTAAAAAGATAAGGTAATGAGAAGTGTGGGAGCTGAGTGTGTACGGTAATATGCAGTCAGTGTAGGATTCCTGTGCGTGTCTTAATCAAGTGCTAATGTTGCAATTTGAGTTCTGTTCTCCGCCACTCTCTTTGCAGAGTGTCACAGACAATGCTTTGACTGTACCATTTTATTTCTGTAAAGAATGAGATCGTTTTTAAATACAACTTTTATAATACAGAAAAATATTTGAAAACAGACGGGTGATGTTTATTGTTTACCATTACAATGCTGATGATGTGGGGAGATTTTTAAACAGTGCAATGGTCATTTTAAGACAGATGTGTGCATGTCAAAATCAGTATGAATAATTGTGAGTGACTGTAGCATAGCTTGTTGGAGGTACATGAGCCAACGGGAAGAGAGACTCTCTGAACATAGCTCCCTACCGTATATAAGGTAGTGGAAATTACCACAAGACTACCACATATAGCTCTCTGTCGTAAATAAGTCAGTGAGTTCGCCCATGGTGGCACACCAACACTATCACTGGAAAATGTGGTATTCCTAGAATGCAGGTCTGAGGTCTTTCTAGTGATCACACGAAAAATCTAAGCAAAGATAAGGGATTCTGGACATTGGGGCCACAAATAAAACAAGGGAATTATGCTCACCAAAATACCACCAACCACGTATACCAAATATGCAGGTCTGGGTGCTGAAATAATGCATGTCCATTGTATTATTGTTGCACATGGCCAAATCTGAATACAAAGAGTGATTATTGCTAAGTTATTTTTCGGCGGTAATAAAATACCGTCAGGCCCCAAATCTCCACAAAATACCCTACATATTTATGGTGCGTTGCAGGCCGGGAAAGTGATCATAGAGTACCTACTGGGCGTGGCAAGCGTGTCTCACACTGCCATTTGCACATTAAAGGGAACCCATTTTATAATAGCAGTGTGCCACTAAAAACGAATTTCAGAATGTCACAAAGGGAAACCACATTCTCAGATCTAGTGCAATATTTAGAGGCAAAGTTATTTGCACATGGGAATTGGTCTTCGAATAGCACGTTAGAATGGAGTAACCGCATTCAGGGTGAGGTGCAGAAAGAAAAACTAGACAATATTTTTGCAGAAGGCAGCATAATTCAGGTCTGCCTTACAAGATTATTGAATGCAGCCGATAAAAGTGCAGAGAAAGACTGTTTAATACGGCTATGCGGCAAAATATGGTTTATTTTAAACAAGTCCCTGCGAATGCAAGAGAATGATACTCAGCTAATTAACAGGTTAAAGACTGAATTAGATGGGGCAAGTAAAAATCAGGAAATGTTGAGAGCAGAATTGGATGTATGCCAAAAAGACATGCAATTAAAATGCAGAGACTTTGATACTCAGTTATCCAAAAGCAAGAAACAATTTGAAGATAGTGAGCAAGAATTGACACACTTAAAAGCCTTAGTGGATCACATTAGGCAGGATAAAGATGAGGTTGTTTCAGAAATGCAGATTTTACAAAAAGAACATTGTGAAAAAGAAGGTGATCTCCAGAGTGCAGAACAAGAAATGATTAAAATGATTCAAGAAAGAGACAAAAGAAATAAAGAGTTCAATGAATGCCAAATGCAAATGTGCGACATGCAGGAGGCGATTAATAAAATGAGCGATGAAAATAATTATTTGCAGAATGAAGCAACTAGACTCCTTAAAAAGTGTAAGGACTTAGAACAGCAAATGTGCATTCCCAGGTCCCAGGAGAGGCGGCAGGGTACCACATTCAATGGAGTGGAGGTGAATTCTAGCTCTGCCCAAAGAGCTAGTGCCCCAGTGACTGGGCCGGTGACTGAACTTGGTTGCAGCGCCCTTGGGGGATTTGATACTCCCATTGGGGGCAGTCACCAATCTCATACACCTGAAAACAGGATTGACTCACAAAATAGTGCAATTCCATGTATTGCAACAAGTAGCCCCATAAAAATAATGAAATCCATTAAAGCCCTGATCAAACCATTTAAAAAGGGAGGTGAATGCTGCATTGAGGATCACTTAGAAGCGGTGCATGACATTTTTAAAGCGCTCCAGATACCTAAGGAACAGTACAGACAATATTTTCATTTAACTTTAGATGCCCCGACGGCCAGCATCATAAGGGGATTAAATGAACAGCAGAATATGACATGGCTGGAGTTTGAAAAAGAAATTAGGCATCATTTTTCTCCTTTTCAGTCATTGCAGGAGGCAAAGAAAGTCGCGTACACAATTACTGCTGGACCTAATACATCCCCTCGCCAATTTTTACAAGACTTAAGAAGAGCATTCTCTCGTTTTGATGTATCTTTTGACTCAAATTCCAATGAGTTTAAAACTGCATACTTCTATGGGCTACAGAAAGACATCATATCCCAATTGGTCCGTGAATTTGACCGTGACAAGTCCCTTGAATGGATTGTACATCAAAGCACAAAGCTATATGAGGTACTCTATTGTCAGGGTAGAGAAAGTGATAAAATGAAAGATACCAGGCATAAATCTAAAGAACCCTCAGCCACAGTAATGGAAATCAGGTCAGCCAAAATGTCCCTTGAGTCTGCTCAAAGTCAAGGTAAAAATAATGTGACACCTGAACAAAGGGGTAATCAACAAAGATCGCCATTGCCTGTACCAATGTTCCAAACACATGATCCTAGTAATAGAGAGAGCTACATCAGCCCTAGGTACTTAGGGGATAGACCCCGGGTAAGATACCGGTCTGATATGGCAGGTATGAACAATAACCAGAGACAAAATCAAGATCAAAGAAATGATGGTCCCTACCAGTCATTGGGGACACAGAGTAGGTTTGATCCCAACACCATGATATATGGTAATCAGGATAGGCCCCGATATGTGGATCGATTTACTGATAATGGAAATCAACATAGGGGCCAGTACCCACAATCTGAGAGACAGGACATGAGGCAAAACGTGAACTACAGTCCACGCCAGTACGATGATTCCCCACCAAGGGACTATAATCAAAGGATGGGTGCAACCCGCTCCCCTCCACAAATGAATCAAGAGTTCAGAAACCATCCCAACCGGTATCAATCACCTGAGAGGTATCAGAATAGATCCAATCAGGGGGAAAACAACCAATATCGACCTAGGCCACAGAAAGAGGATCCTAGAGAGATGGAAAGGTTCCAGTACCTTGAGGCCCAAGTGAAAATGTTAGCTGAGCAAATAGGAAAGCTCTATACAGCGCAAAAACAACCTTCCAAAGAGGGGGCTGATGGCCATAGCAATGACCGGGGGGCTTCCGAAAAGTGACTAAGTACTCATGATAACTGGAGTGCCAAAATGACAGATTGCTCTGATATAATTTTGCATAACGACTCTGAGATGCCTAATGGATTAAAAATGAAAGTACCAGTAAATGAAATTGTGACAGAAAGTGCAAATACTTCTAAAAAAGAGGTACGGTTTAACTTAGAGCTAAATAAAACAATAAAGATTTGCACAAATGAAAAGAAACATTAGGAATTCCAAAAGAACAAAGGAACAGATTTAAGAAAAATGACTCATGCATGGGGAATACCAGTGAACAGGGAGTAAGTGGGGATGCCATAGCTCCTTCCCTGGGCAAGCAAAACAATGACCAAACACAGACAGAAAAAGGAAATACTCACAAGGAGGGTACAAGTCAATCACCTGAAGAATTCTTTCAGCCACATATTCTTGACGAGGCTGCAAGGGCTGGTATTACACTAAATGATCACAAATGCACAGAATTAAAAAATGACAAATTGCTGAATGATGTTGTTACACATGTTCAGTTGGAAGGTTGTAATGGGGTCTCTGATGTTACCCAGATGGATGGGCGAACAGTGGCCACACTCCAAAAAACCTCTGAACATGGAGAAATGAATAAAATATCTCGCACAGAAATGGGTAAAAAGGAGGGAAAAATGTCTTTTCATTTACCAATGTGCTTAGCCAAAAGTGAAAAAGACCTGAGAAAGGTGAGCCCTGAAATCAGTAAGAATTCACATTTCTTATGTGTATTAGAGGAAGTTGAGGACAGATATTATGCACCCATCACTGTAGAAGAAAAATGCCACACCTTCGCTATGATTGACACTGGCGCACAGGCCACAATTATGTCCAAGGAGCTGGTAAAGAGTATCAATGAAGGGAGGCCTCCACAGAGTCAGATCACAGTGAAGGCAAATCAAGGCCCAGTGCATAACTTTAATGGGGAGGAGGTGCCCATCATAGGTGTAACTGAGGTTGACATAAAAATAGGAAAGCACAGAATGAAACAAGAGGTATTGATCACATCTATTTGTGAAATTCCATTTCTGATGGGGACAGATTGCCTGAAAAGATTGTCTCCTCTCATAGATGGGGTGAATGGAGTGCTGTGGTCCTTAACCAAAAAACCATTGAGGCCTAAGAAACTAAAATCACAAAACAGCAATATAAATGAATGTCACACCGTTGCCAAAACAAATGATGCTGTGGAGGTATATCTCCAGAATAGCTGCATACCTAGTGTCACTGTTATATTAATGTGTCAAGACAAAGATCAGAGCGACAATGAAAAACTACCTGTACAAATATACTTGGACCCAAGGAAAGATTGGCAGACTGCTATAGATGAGCACACATTACGTTTCTATTTAAAAGAGAATACATGCAAACAGAATATTGTTCCTAAAACAGATTCAGAAAAACACATTACCACTCTGGCAGAAATACACATGGAAGATGAGCAACCATGGGTTCACGTTGGTATAAATGATTATCTTAAAACAATAAAAGCCACTTTAGCGCTTGAACATGAAAGGAGTTTCATTAATGAGAAATTGTTGCAAAAAATTATGGAGAGGGAAGAAATCCCGAAATTTAGGATTAAAAACCAATATGTTTCTGGGTTGGACAGTCCAGACTTTGAAAACCGAATTACAGGCAGATGCATGCTTAAAATTAGCATTGGGCAGAAAACAATTTACCATAATGTATGGATAGTGAATGGAGCACAAAATGAATTTTACATGGGCGATGACATCATGCACAGAATGTGTATGGTGTTAGATTTCCTTAATCAAAAAATATGGTCACGCCTAGGTGGGCCGGCACCTGAATTTGAAGACAAAAGAAGGGCTTATCATTGTGCACAACTGGTTCCTTATGCCATCAAATTACAAATAAGGAAAGATACTATTATTCCTGCATTTACAAAACAGTTTGCAATAACACTGAAATGCAAAAATGGGCAGCAGATGAAAGGCTCTGATGCATTTGTATGCCTGAATGAATCCATAAAACAGCAAGGCCTGGATTATGAATACATTCCATTGGTAGACATTGGTGAGGGATCTGTAAAAATCATGGTAAATAATAAAGGTTGTCAGGATATTCATTTAGAGGAAAACTCCCCATTAGGAATGGCCATACAAAAATCACATTATACGGCAGATTTAAATAACATGGTGATTGGGAATATTCCTGAAAAATATGTAGATGCCAAGGGCGAGTTGCCAGAACACCTGGACTCTCAGCCCAAAGGAATATTTAAAATTCATTCTGTGTATCCTTATGATTCAAATGAGACAGTGTGCTGTCATCAAGAGGATTGCATAATATTTAATTTAAATGAAAATGAAACAGGAAATCAGCCCATTGAAGTGGAAGCTGATATGCCAAAATATTTAAAAGTGGCAGCTCTACAAAAAGACACAGCCACACAGTTAGAGGAAAGCGCTGAGATTCCTTTACCAGAAGAGTTTCCAGAATTTTCCAGAATGGTAGAAGAGCAGATCTCCTTAGCGGATGCATGTGACAGCGATGGGGATCGAAACGACCTGAGGGAAATATTTATGGAGTTTAAGGATGTATTTGCAAAAGATGCTTATGATTGTGGTTTAACTGATTTACATGTGGCCACACTACCAGAAGGTTGTAGCAGAAATCCAGTGTTTGTACGCCAGTATAGACTACCGCTGGCATGTTTAGAATCATTGGCAGAGATTATTAAAAATTTGGAATCACGGGGAATAATTAGGCCCATTCATAGCACATCCAATACGCCTATTTTAGGTGTGTTAAAGCCAAATGGTCAATGGCGGCTGTGTGCAGACTTAAGAGAGTTAAATAAAAGAGTACCAGTATCTAGATGGCCACTACCATTCATTGATCAGGGCCTAGCTCAGATACATGGTTCAAATGTATTTACCACGTTAGATCTCACCTCTGGATATTGGTGTGTGCCATTGGCAGAGGAGATACAACACTTATTTTCCTTTACATTTGACAGGACTCAATATGCCTGGCTTAGAGCTCCGTTCGGGTACATCAATAGTGGGAGTGAATTTGGCATATTTTTGAGAAAGGCCATGCCGGATGCAGCGGAAAGAGGAACAATAGTTTATGTGGATGATGTCCTGATAAAAAATGAAAACCTTAAAAGCCATTTTGATGAAATAAGACATGTGCTTGGCCAATTGCAGAAAGCAGGCGCCAAAGTATCTTTGCAAAAAGCACAATGGTGCAAGAAAAAAGTGAACTTTCTAGGGCATGAAGTGACTGAACATGGGCTAAATCCACAAAGGAAGAAAATAGAGGCCATACAAAGATTAAAAGATCCTAAAAATGTGAAAGGAGTAAAAAGTTTATTAGGGATGACAGGCTATAACAGAAAGTTCATTGAGAATTATGCAGAAATCACTCAACCATTGACTAAACTGCTTAAACTAAATACTCCCTGGAGATGGGAAAGAGAGCAGTCTGATGCAGTGGCTAGATTGAAGGAATGTCTTGTAAAGGCACCATGTTTAGCATACCCCATAAAGGACAGGGATTTCTTTATAGAAATAGGCTTTTCTGAACATTGTATGTCAGCAGTGTTATCACAAAAACACGATTTGAATCACAAAACCATTGCATATGCAAGTAAGGCATTTTCCCAAGTTGAAATGAAATTTAATGAATGTGAGAAGGCCCTATTAACCACTGTGTGGGCGCTACAACATTTTCGCCCCATTGTTCAGGGAGAAAAGGTGATTATTGAAACAAATCATCAACCTTTGCAATTTTTAGAGAGTAAAAGAATTAGATCAGGCAATCTAGCGCAATCCAGAATCACTTCATGGACGCTGGCATTACAAGGTTTTCCCGTAGAAGTAAGATATGGACAAAATAAAAAGAGCCCAATTGCTCAAGGGTTAGCTGACTTACATGACTGTGCAGCTGAACAAATACCAAATGAAATGGAAGTGGAAGCTAGTTTACAGGAATTTGAACAATCACCACACAAAGCTTTTGATGAAAAAACATGCAAGGATTTGCCAACTGTATATGTGGATGGTTGTGCTTTTCACATTGAAAATGACAGTAATAAACAATTAGTGGCAGGAATAGGAAATGTCTGGTTGAAATGTGAAGGCGTTCCTAGTATAGGGATGAGGATTGGAGATAGGAGCAGTCAGGTGGCGGAATTGGCAGCCATCTATAAAGCAATTGCTACTGCAGTTGATAAAAAGTTCAGTGAAATTGTCCTGGTGACTGATTCTGACTATGCACGGAATAGCTTTGTGGAGTATTTGCCTGGTTGGAAAGCAAGAGGCATGGTTAAATACAACAAAAAGCCACTTAAACATGGAAAAATGATACAAGCCATAGACAAATTGGTGTCAGAAAATAATTTAACAATATACTGGAGAAAAATTCGTGGGCATTTAAAAACACCAGGAGAGGATAAGGAGGGAAATGATAAGGCAGACCATCTGGCTAAGATTGGGGCTGTGATGGGAGAATTGCTACATATTGATTATTTAATGGGTGAAATACAAATTGATGCAGTGACACGTTCTAAAGCACCAAAGGAGATAGATCAACCGGTGGTGCAGTGGAGTCATGACACGCCAGACCAAGATTTGATTGAGGCACAAAAGAATGATCAAATTTTGGGAATCTATTATAATCATTTGATAGATCCTGAACAAAATCCTTTAACAGAAAAAGATTGCATGGGAAAAGAAGAGTTGAGGGTGTTATTAAAGAACAAAACACGAATCAGATTACAGGATGGACTCATGATTAGAGAGTCCATAACAGGACAAATACAGTGGGTAGTAACCCTTTCATTCAGAGGACTAATGCTACACCATGCACATGATGCCATAACTGCAGGCCATAGAGGTTCACAAAAAACATTAGAAATACTAAAAGATTATGCTTACTGGCCTCATATGTCCCAAGATGTGGAATTATATACTAGAGGATGTCTAGTATGCGCCCAATTTAAACCTGCTTCACCAATGCATAGAGCACCATTGATGAAAAGAGGCCTAACTCTCCCATGGTCAGATTTGCAAATAGACTATGTAGGTCCTTTAAAAAGGTCGAGCAGGGGACACCGTTATATTTTGAGTGTGGTATGTTTGATGTCGAAGTGGATTGAGTGCATTCCTGCACCAGATTGTAGTGCGCAAACAGCAGCCACATTACTGGTGAACCATGTGTTCTCAAGGTTTGGGTTGCCACAAAGAATTGAGTCAGACAGAGGAAGTCATTTCACAAGTACTCTAATGAGTAAGGTATGGCAAATACTAGGTGTGAAAAGGAAACTACATATCGCATATCGGGCGGCGTCTTCAGGTACAGTTGAAAGAAGCAATAGGTCTGTTGTGGATATTTTAAAGAAATTTGTGGCAGAAGCAGGTTCCATCTGGGATTTACGTTTACCGTTGGTTCTGATGGCAATCAGGTCGACTCCTGCCAAAGCAACAGGTGTTAGCCCCCATGAGGTCTTGACAGGTAGGAAAATGGTGTTACCACAACACCTACTATACAGAACACATGAGCAAACTCTAGTGAGTGCATCCACGGTTCATGAATATATTGATGAACTGAGGAGGCATTTGCAACATGCATTTGCTTTTGTGCAGAGAAATCTGGAAAGGGCTGCTGACAGTGCTAAGTCATATTATGACAAAAAGACATCAGTAAAGGAATACAATGTAGGGGATCAGGTGTACAAGTTTCATTTTGGAAAAAGTAAACAGAAAAATTCTAAATTTCTAGCAGCCTGGCAGGGGCCATTTCGAATTATAGATAAGGTTTCTCCTGTAGTGTATAAAATTTTGAAAAATGAAGGTGAAACAGCAATAGAGCAGTTTGTCCATGTAAATCAAATCAAACCATGCCATCCCAGACATGAGATCAGGCGGCTTGAGCATGTAGAAACAGATAAAATCACTTGAACACAAAAAGAGAAAATAAATGGGTACAATCAGGAGGCAGTGACAAAGAAGTTAAAAAGTTGATTGTTATGATGGCACATAAACACTGTAGTATATGTAAAATATAATATAAAATTAATATAAATAAATAAATAAATAAATAAATGCACATATAATGGAAGCTCATGGTTGGTGTGCAGAGAGAAAGTGTATTAAATATTGAATGCTGTTTTATATGTGTTTGTTTTCTTTTAACTTGTGTTTAATTTCAGAAGAAAGAAAAAAAAAACGAAATATTTTTACCAAGCATGTTTTATTTTTGGCAAAAGGATGAAGTTAGTATTGTGCTATGTACTTAATCTGTTTATTTTCTATTTTGATTTAGACAATTAACATTATTTGGTCGGAGGTTCCGGGATCAGAGGCCACGGGAGACGATGGAGTCCTGGAGTCCCCTGGATGAAGACCAAAAGATGCCTGCCTCCAGGTGGAGGTGAAGACAAAATAACCGGAATGCCAAAAGAGATGACTACTGTGGATTCAAGATTGCCAAGATGAAAGAGTACTCGAATGAACCGAATAACATCGCTGGTCGGGACATACCAAAAGAGACAAAACAAAAGTTCTGGCATATGAAGTTCCACATATTTATTATTTTAATTATTTATTTTAACTTGTTATATTACTTATTTGTTTTAGTTAGTTGTTTTATTTCATTGTTTTTAATTGACTTGGAAAATTTAAACTTAAAGTAATGCCACTTCCACTGAGAAGGCAAATGTGGAACATTTTATGAACTGATGGACTCAGATGAAATGTTGATTGCAAATTTTCATTGATGCACATGAATATTCATTTTGTTGGATTGCTATATTGTAAAAAAAATAGAACAAGTTGTTTTTAGGAATTGGCTTGGATTATAGCCAAGTTCTAAAAACAAAAGGAGGGTATATGTAAGGATATTTGGCGTGTTACAGAACAGAGTACAGTAATACTGCACAAGTAGCAAATTTTTTTTTTTTGCAGCACCACCACAAGGGTGCGGTGCATTGCTATATGGGTTACCAGATTAACAAGGAAAGACAGGCTATTCAGTCAAAAACGATTTTAACATATAAGATGCAAATCTATTTTTACAGTTAAAAGCACACGTGCTCATTTAAAAATGCACACTATTTTTCACCTGAAATGCCTATATTGCTAGAGACACATTTGAAAATTAACAGCTAACCTATTAACAATTAACCTGACTAATAAAACCTTATTTAACATAACCCACTAATAAAATGTGTTCTCCACTGCAGAATTAGGCATACTCTGAAAACCATTTAAATGCGTGTGCAGATTTTTTTCTTCTCTTCTCTGCCTGATTCTCAGTGTTTTTGTGCACAGTAACTGCAGGAAGAAGGAAGTCAGATTTGCAACAATTGCAAATGTATAAGCGAAGCTATTGTTGAAGAGTAGGAGGATGAGAGATGATGGATTTCATTGGGACACGTCATACAGAGGGCTGAGAGGATTGGAGATAGGAGCAGTCAGGTGGCGGAATTGGCAGCCATCTATAAAGCAATTGCTACTGCAGTTGATAAAAAGTTCAGTGAAATTGTCCTGGTGACTGATTCTGACTATGCACGGAATAGCTTTGTGGAGTATTTGCCTGGTTGGAAAGCAAGAGGCATGGTTAAATACAACAAAAAGCCACTTAAACATGGAAAAATGATACAAGCCATAGACAAATTGGTGTCAGAAAATAATTTAACAATATACTGGAGAAAAATTCGTGGGCATTTAAAAACACCAGGAGAGGATAAGGAGGGAAATGATAAGGCAGACCATCTGGCTAAGATTGGGGCTGTGATGGGAGAATTGCTACATATTGATTATTTAATGGGTGAAATACAAATTGATGCAGTGACACGTTCTAAAGCACCAAAGGAGATAGATCAACCGGTGGTGCAGTGGAGTCATGACACGCCAGACCAAGATTTGATTGAGGCACAAAAGAATGATCAAATTTTGGGAATCTATTATAATCATTTGATAGATCCTGAACAAAATCCTTTAACAGAAAAAGATTGCATGGGAAAAGAAGAGTTGAGGGTGTTATTAAAGAACAAAACACGAATCAGATTACAGGATGGACTCATGATTATAGAGTCCATAACAGGACAAATACAGTGGGTAGTAACCCTTTCATTCAGAGGACTAATGCTACACCATGCACATGATGCCATAACTGCAGGCCATAGAGGTTCACAAAAAACATTAGAAATACTAAAAGATTATGCTTACTGGCCTCATATGTCCCAAGATGTGGAATTATATACTAGAGGATGTCTAGTATGCGCCCAATTTAAACCTGCTTCACCAATGCATAGAGCACCATTGATGAAAAGAGGCCTAACTCTCCCATGGTCAGATTTGCAAATAGACTATGTAGGTCCTTTAAAAAGGTCGAGCAGGGGACACCGTTATATTTTGAGTGTGGTATGTTTGATGTCGAAGTGGATTGAGTGCATTCCTGCACCAGATTGTAGTGCGCAAACAGCAGCCACATTACTGGTGAACCATGTGTTCTCAAGGTTTGGGTTGCCACAAAGAATTGAGTCAGACAGAGGAAGTCATTTCACAAGTACTCTAATGAGTAAGGTATGGCAAATACTAGGTGTGAAAAGGAAACTACATATCGCATATCGGGCGGCGTCTTCAGGTACAGTTGAAAGAAGCAATAGGTCTGTTGTGGATATTTTAAAGAAATTTGTGGCAGAAGCAGGTTCCATCTGGGATTTACGTTTACCGTTGGTTCTGATGGCAATCAGGTCGACTCCTGCCAAAGCAACAGGTGTTAGCCCCCATGAGGTCTTGACAGGTAGGAAAATGGTGTTACCACAACACCTACTATACAGAACACATGAGCAAACTCTAGTGAGTGCATCCACGGTTCATGAATATATTGATGAACTGAGGAGGCATTTGCAACATGCATTTGCTTTTGTGCAGAGAAATCTGGAAAGGGCTGCTGACAGTGCTAAGTCATATTATGACAAAAAGACATCAGTAAAGGAATACAATGTAGGGGATCAGGTGTACAAGTTTCATTTTGGAAAAAGTAAACAGAAAAATTCTAAATTTCTAGCAGCCTGGCAGGGGCCATTTCGAATTATAGATAAGGTTTCTCCTGTAGTGTATAAAATTTTGAAAAATGAAGGTGAAACAGCAATAGAGCAGTTTGTCCATGTAAATCAAATCAAACCATGCCATCCCAGACATGAGATCAGGCGGCTTGAGCATGTAGAAACAGATAAAATCACTTGAACACAAAAAGAGAAAATAAATGGGTACAATCAGGAGGCAGTGACAAAGAAGTTAAAAAGTTGATTGTTATGATGGCACATAAACACTGTAGTATATGTAAAATATAATATAAAATTAATATAAATAAATAAATAAATAAATAAATGCACATATAATGGAAGCTCATGGTTGGTGTGCAGAGAGAAAGTGTATTAAATATTGAATGCTGTTTTATATGTGTTTGTTTTCTTTTAACTTGTGTTTAATTTCAGAAGAAAGAAAAAAAAAACGAAATATTTTTACCAAGCATGTTTTATTTTTGGCAAAAGGATGAAGTTAGTATTGTGCTATGTACTTAATCTGTTTATTTTCTATTTTGATTTAGACAATTAACATTATTTGGTCGGAGGTTCCGGGATCAGAGGCCACGGGAGACGATGGAGTCCTGGAGTCCCCTGGATGAAGACCAAAAGATGCCTGCCTCCAGGTGGAGGTGAAGACAAAATAACCGGAATGCCAAAAGAGATGACTACTGTGGATTCAAGATTGCCAAGATGAAAGAGTACTCGAATGAACCGAATAACATCGCTGGTCGGGACATACCAAAAGAGACAAAACAAAAGTTCTGGCATATGAAGTTCCACATATTTATTATTTTAATTATTTATTTTAACTTGTTATATTACTTATTTGTTTTAGTTAGTTGTTTTATTTCATTGTTTTTAATTGACTTGGAAAATTTAAACTTAAAGTAATGCCACTTCCACTGAGAAGGCAAATGTGGAACATTTTATGAACTGATGGACTCAGATGAAATGTTGATTGCAAATTTTCATTGATGCACATGAATATTCATTTTGTTGGATTGCTATATTGTAAAAAAAATAGAACAAGTTGTTTTTAGGAATTGGCTTGGATTATAGCCAAGTTCTAAAAACAAAAGGAGGGTATATGTAAGGATATTTGGCGTGTTACAGAACAGAGTACAGTAATACTGCACAAGTAGCAAATTTTTTTTTTTTGCAGCACCACCACAAGGGTGCGGTGCATTGCTATATGGGTTACCAGATTAACAAGGAAAGACAGGCTATTCAGTCAAAAACGATTTTAACATATAAGATGCAAATCTATTTTTACAGTTAAAAGCACACGTGCTCATTTAAAAATGCACACTATTTTTCACCTGAAATGCCTATATTGCTAGAGACACATTTGAAAATTAACAGCTAACCTATTAACAATTAACCTGACTAATAAAACCTTATTTAACATAACCCACTAATAAAATGTGTTCTCCACTGCAGAATTAGGCATACTCTGAAAACCATTTAAATGCGTGTGCAGATTTTTTTCTTCTCTTCTCTGCCTGATTCTCAGTGTTTTTGTGCACAGTAACTGCAGGAAGAAGGAAGTCAGATTTGCAACAATTGCAAATGTATAAGCGAAGCTATTGTTGAAGAGTAGGAGGATGAGAGATGATGGATTTCATTGGGACACGTCATACAGAGGGCTGAGAGGAGAGTTTTAGTGGGCAGTATCAGGGAAAAAGACAGGCAGACATCTTTCTGCACTATTGGGGAGAAGACCTGGCTGTGGGGCTCCTGACTGAATGCAGATTCCTGTGTCCTGCTGCAGTCGAGATTGGGGAGAGCTGAAAGAAGGACCTTTCCACTGGCTGAGGCATTCCTATCTGCAAAAGCTGAGAATTCCAGGCAATGACCCCGGTTTGAGAAGGCAAGCGTTCCTTTTTGCTGGAGTTAATCCAAGAGAGCCACATTCACAAAGAGAACAACTAAAAAGATAAGGTAATGAGAAGTGTGGGAGCTGAGTGTGTACGGTAATATGCAGTCAGTGTAGGATTCCTGTGCGTGTCTTAATCAAGTGCTAATGTTGCAATTTGAGTTCTGTTCTCCGCCACTCTCTTTGCAGAGTGTCACAGACAATGCTTTGACTGTACCATTTTATTTCTGTAAAGAATGAGATCGTTTTTAAATACAACTTTTATAATACAGAAAAATATTTGAAAACAGACGGGTGATGTTTATTGTTTACCATTACAATGCTGATGATGTGGGGAGATTTTTAAACAGTGCAATGGTCATTTTAAGACAGATGTGTGCATGTCAAAATCAGTATGAATAATTGTGAGTGACTGTAGCATAGCTTTTTGGAGGTACATGAGCCAACGGGAAGAGAGACTCTCTGAACATAGCTCCCTACCGTATATAAGGTAGTGGAACTTACCACAAGACTACCACATATAGCTCTCTGTCGTAAATAAGTCAGTGAGTTCGCCCATGGTGGCACACCAACACTATCACTGGAAAATGTGGTATTCCTAGAATGCAGGTCTGAGGTCTTTCTAGTGATCACACGAAAAATCTAAGCAAAGATAAGGGATTCTGGACATTGGGGCCACAAATAAAACAAGGGAATTATGCTCACCAAAATACCACCAACCAAGTATACCAAATATGCAGGTCTGGGTGCTGAAATAATGCATGTCCATTGTATTATTGTTGCACATGGCCAAATCTGAATACAAAGAGTGATTATTGCTAAGTTATTTTTCGGCGGTAATAAAATACCGTCAGGCCCCAAATCTCCAAAAAAATACCCTACAGGCCACAAGCGGTCAATAGTTATCAATGTTTCTTGAAGAAGAATAAGATCTCAAATAATGGATGATTTTTGTGTATATTCATATGATGTGAGAAACATCTGGTGTTCCACACCGCCATTCTTGTTGCCTGTGGGAGGTGGTAGTTTAAACATTAATAATTGTTCCCGTGATTAGTTTCTTTGATTGCTTTGGTTTCCTGAGGGGGTTGTGGGTTACATTAAAATACATTTTCTCATTTGAGATGGCCTTTCACACCCTTGCAGCTAAAGTTGTTTAGGGTTTTCAGAAGTTGGTGAATACGCTGATTCATGGCTTGTTCCATATGTGTTCTTTCTTAAATGTGCAACCTGTGCTTTTTTAACACTCAAGGTGAAACCTTGCTGATGTATTCTGTCTCTTTCACTCCATATCATCTGTTTCGCAGAGACGGAACCGTTAAGGGCAGAGTATCCATCTTTCGAGTGTTATTGAAGTACAAGGATTCATTTTTATAGGTTTCAATGGTCTTTTATTTTGGAATCATTTTGAAAAGGGCTAGATTTGTAGGGATCTTTATGGCGTCTATCCCTCATTGTTAGCATGAGTATGCCAGTTCGCCTTAGGTTGGTATCTCTTAATTTCGAATTTCCTCCAATAGGGGATGCTAATGGATTTAATTCCACAAGGTTTAGATTTTTCTGATCTGTCCCTAAGGTACCTCTGGTGAATGTTACTTGTGGACTTGCGGGGTCACTCGCAAGTTTATGATTTCTATTAGCGCAAGTTTTCCTTTGCTCCAAAGTTAAGAAATGTTCATTTTCACACTCGGTTTATACATGAGTGGCCTTGTTATATCAATCGATATTTGTTGATGAGCTAAATTAGAGTCACTGTCAATTGGTAGCAAGGAAATAGAGTAAGTTGAAAAATTTAGCATGTCAAGTTCCTCTTCATCTTGAGCTATATTTGTCTCTGCAGCTACATTAGCTCTGATTGAAATATTTGCGTCAGGATTTTGAAGTCCTAGGTTAGATACATGTATATTAGAAGAAATCAGATGAGTTTCAGGTCCTGAGTGACACGTGATGTCATCCTGTGTGTCATGTTTTACAGATATTTCAATGTGGAGAGGGATTCTTATATTGTTTTCCACCATAGGTAGCATACAAATGGGCATTTCAGATTCGCTCTCATTTAGGGTATTTCTGAGTATTTGTGAATATAGTACAGGTATACAAGAGTCATCTATTTTATTAATGATGGTGTGAATCATAGTTGGGGAAGTAAGTGTTTCAGACACCAATGGATTTGGAGCTTTTGGTTCAGCAATCATCTTATTTACTGGACAGATATGAGTCTGACAAGCCAGTAATTCTTCATCTGATACTTTTAGGTAGGATATGGCATTGTCAATTGGAGGGACTGTACGCGACCTAGTGGTCATTACTGATGCCGTCAAATTGGTTTGTTTGTTAATAGTAGAATTACTATGTTCCTTGAATGTTAGCTGGTTTCATCTGCAGCTCTGTCGTGCACATCAGCCAGAACAGTTTAATCTTTGCAACAATGTATTTTGAGTGTGGGACTTCAACTAATTCACTTTTGGCAAAACTCTGCCCTTCATCTGTTATCGTCCTCTTCGCTGGAAGAAGGCGGGCATCTTGTAAGAATGTTTCCGGGTCAGAGGGAGCTGTCTTTAGAGTATATGCAGCCACAGTTAAGTTGAAGTAAGGTTGACTAAAACAGGGCACCAAAACAAAACAATGGCAGGGAAGAGCGAGTGCTGTTAGCTGAGCAGCTGAACAGCTAAACAGCACTTGCCAAAGCATGCACACAATGCGCACAGGCAAAGGTGCGCGGGTCCTGATTTTTATGGGCCAGCTGGGAGCTGAAGGTCGGAGCCTAGGCAAGATCTAAAAAATAAACAGTCTAAAATTAAGTTTATGAGGGGTTTATGAGAAATGTTCAAGAGCGCTCTTTAGAATAGTATATGCAGCATACTGAAGTCAATTGAAAGAATGTCCCAGCTTGAATCTCTCATCAGTCTTTAAGGATCCAAATGTTCATCAAGGTAGCGAGGCAAATGAAACAGAGCAGTCTCTGCAGCTAAACAGCACTCGCCAAAGCACTCACACAATGCGTGTGTGCAAATGCACACAGGTCCCGATTTTTCTTGGGCAGCTCGGAGATGAAGGTAGAGCCTAGACAAGATCAAATTCAATTGAAAGAATGTCCCAGCTTGATTCTCTCAGCAGTCTTTAAGGATCCAAATGTTCATTAGTGTAGCTAGGCAAATGAAATGGAGAATTCACTGCAGCTAAACAGCACTTGTCAAGCACCTAAACAATGCGCGCAATTTCAATAATACAATTTCATTATTTCCCAACAATCAACATACAAACACACATATTCCCCTGTCGTCACACAAATCGCAGAATAAGACATTTCATAAAATACATTCAAGTAATAAAATGATCAAGCATAGAAAAATACACAAATAAATACAATGGTCACCTAAAATCCCCTTCTTACCAAAAGATTAGGTTGAAAGAATCACATCACCTCTAATCTTAACTCCAGTACTAAATACAACAATACATATATTTATATACAAAGCCCCCGTAGTGGAAATTCAGGGACCGTCTTCTTGCAAGTGCTTGTTTTAAAAAATGTTAACAGAGACCAGCAAATAATATCAGTGTGCACCAATAACTGATCAATTTGAATGGGCTGATGCTACCAGTAAGAATAACATTCTTGCCCACTTCAGAATCTGCCCACTACATTAAAGGGACATCATAGAAGATATTTTCGAAACTTACCAAATGAATCAAGCTAAAGTCTATCCATTGTGAATATGGGAATACAAGTTTGGAAGCACATTGGGCCTCATTACGACCCGGGCGGTAAGGGATTACCGGTACCGGTAAGGGCACTGGTGCCGGTAATCCCTTACCGCCCAATTCCGAGGTCCCTTTGTGGGTCTCCCTTAATGGCTGGTTTTACCAGCCGTTAAGGACGGGACCCACAAAGGGACCTTGGAGGTAATTATGGTACCGCAATTTGTGGTACCGTAATAACCACCTTCCCCATTTCCATTGAGCCCTATGGGGCCAGAATTGGGAATGGGGAAGGGCCAATGGTGAATGGGGAATTACCGCCCTGCCAACCTTGGAATGGGGCGGTAATTCTGCCATTCACCATGGCAGAATCGGTAAGGTACCAGCGTCAACCATGGCGCTAATAGCGCCTAGGTCGTAATGAGGCCCAATTATTCTTTCCTACAGAAAAAATACATGATGGCAGACCTTTCAAAATCATTGAATAAGAGTATTGTTCGCCTAGAATGTACTTTGAAGATTCGAGATACTGTTAAAATATAGACTTATATTTGACAGTGAACTAAAAATGCTATGCTACACTAAAAACTGGAACCCACTTTATCATCATCATCATCATATAGATTTTATTCAACAATTTAGTAATTTTCCAAAAACTTAGTTACAGAAAAAAGGAACAGTTCAATACTTAAGTGCATGATAAGAGCTCAATGCTAATAATGTATCCTTGTAAACTCTGTCTGGGTCCGATGCGTTTCTAAAGATTGATTAAAGGAGAAATTACCAAATGCACTTTTGTATATATATATATATATACACAGTTGACGACAGAGAATACAAAGATACACATTATTTAAATCCTCTGCTTTAAAATATAGGGTTGTACTATGCTTATATATTGCGACAAGTGCTTTCATTTGACAACTAGTGACATTCCAGTGTGCAAAAGGCAATAAAGTGCATATTTGATTATATGAAACTGATAGTGATTTCAACATCTAAGATCACATTCATTATATACTGTCTATTTATTTGTATGTTTACAAACTTAATAAAATGATGCACCATTACAAGCACAAGCACTAGAAGCTAGGAGGGATGGGTTATTATTCTGATTAGCACTTTGGGTTTAAAATCCAGGATGATAATAGCAGATAAGTGAGAGAGGGAAGCAGGTGGGGCATGTATGAGAGTAGGGCAACAGGCCAAGGGGTGGTGGGGAGAGAAAAGTACAATTTGCGAAGTGGGTGCAAACAACTTTCAGCTTGCCTGATCAGAGGGTTGGATTGTGAGATTCAACCGAAATGCAAACAACTTGATTGGCTGATGCAGCCGCCCCCCAGGTGACAATATAACACACCACTCAACTAACAACTCTCCAATTTATTCTAATGCTGATTTCTCATACAAATCCTCTAATTAGTCAACTACCTCACTCATGCTACAGGTCCTCCATTACTTCCATTCCCTCATTATTCACACAACTACAGCTTCTGCACTCCGCCACACTTAACTAACAGATAGCATTTCATTTGAAATGTCCCCTTGAAAGCATACAACACAAAACCATTGTATTCTGTAGCATCCTTATTGGATACAACAGACAATCAGCTTAGTCAAAAGATGGGGTCAATCTAATAATTGAACTACAGATTGGAAACCAATCTGTAGCTGCTTATAGCCAGCCTCCTAACAACCAAAGTACTATCCTCCTCCACTGCCCCACAACATTCCTCAATCCACCTCAAACCATCAATACCACCCTCTTTCTCCAATCCTAGAGTTTACATAAGATAACAGTTATCCTCAAACTATCAACGAAAGCCACTATCGAACTATAACTTTAAACTCCACTCAAAACCCCACCTTCCATCTCCTTAATAAACTCTCCAAATGCAATCCTGTAACAGCCACCACATTTTCATTAGCCCAACTTCACATGCTTTTTTGTACACTCCTGACACTCAATAAATGAGCACAAGAAACTATGTGCAATCAATGTTTTTTATATGCACTTTCTTAAACTTTGTATCAATTGAAAGCACACTTTTATATCTAATATATTAGCTGTTACACTATATCTACTATATTACCTGTTACATTAGATTATGGGAAATCAGGTATTACATATTTACTTACTGTAAGCATTGGAATACCACCTACAATACATAAAACAAATATTATAAGTCACCATTAGTTAAATGGCCTTAAATTAAAAAGTGAACCTTAAGCTTCACTACTGTCTTTATTAACAGAACTTCTTAGTAGTTTGCAATAGCCTCATACCACATGCTAAGGGGTGCATTATCCCATACATTATTTTATAAATATTACTGACTACTTTTAAGTGTAAAATAATCCCATACATAATACATCTCCCTTTATAAGGTTATATTTCTGCACCTTTTGTTGTTTAACCAATACCCGCAAAATGAGGTGCATTGCTACTAAGATAATGGCCCACAACCCAAGATACAGGACCAAGTGTAGCAACTACCTTGACAGATGCACCAGGCCCATCACCTGAACTTTCTTACCATTGCAACAGCAAACATATATAAATATGTAGAAGTACCCCATTAAGATTTAAAGGGTGTTCATAGTTTTTTGAGTTTAACTTATGATTATTGATCATTTGTAAAATAATATAAAAAGGACAACAATAAATGACCATCATAAACATTAACACATCAACTACTTATCAATTTTAGGGAAACAGAACAAAAGAAATAGAGAATAAAGTAGAACATAATAACAAACATACAGATTCAAGCACAAACAATGTTCCACTATGCAATAATCCAATGCACTGAACTGTGGTAGAATAGTCAATGTTCAGTTTAGTTATTAGTAAGTAGTATTGGCACAAGGGTTGTGCATCTATATGCATTGCTGGATCATTGGATAGGGTGGTGAATCCTGTCACAGAGTTTGGGCTCTCCCCACAACCTACCTGTAGGATTTCAAAGGTGATGTGTGATTGTTTGTATGACTTCTGATCAGTGCTGCCAGCAAGCATTGCCAGGTAGCTGAAACCCAACTGTCCAAGGGGCTCAAAACGTAAACAATATGTTAAAAATGACAGGCCTCATTTCAAAGATCCTAATCAGACATTACTCGCCATAATATCTCATCCCAGTTACCAATTACCAATAAAACATGTCAACACACACACACTTCACAGTAATCAATTTTAAATATGTTTTTTCTTCTATAGATACAAAAATGCCAACAAAAACCCAAATCCGTGGAAAAGAAAGAAATCATTAGGTAAAAACAAGTGAGTGTCATCCAATGACACCCACTAAAACAATTCATTAACAGTAACTCTCATTCTGCAAAGAACAGGCACAACAAGGACCAAAATCCTCCACCTCCATCAACAAAAGAAATGAAAAACATGTAGCTTCCAAAAGTATTGCAACAGACTGCAAGCAATAAAAACATGCAAACAATATCTTCTAATGTCAATGTGGCCTCCCAAATGTTTTTGAAAGGGCAACTTTTAATAAAAAAAACTGTTCAATCATAGGACTCTGGGATTCTGGTTTGATTTCTACCGGATGTAATTCTGCCAGCAGTGATTCTGACGATTTGTCCATTGTCTGGAGTTAAGGTGGTGGAATTACCTATGGCATAATGCTGGACGTTTTTCTTCTGCCACACCACAAAGGTTCTAGTATAGCTGTACATTAATGTGGCAATAATACTGTGATAACAGAGTTAACATTACATTGCTGCCATTTTTACCACTCTGCCGTACTTGTAATGAGGCAAAGGTATTATATTTTTGAAATAAATGAAACAATTAGCCAAATGACATGAAAAATTGAATCTAATAAACGTGTGCAATGTCAATGTAGAATATAACAGCAACCTTTGTGTGGGAACTGGTTTCACACCGCCTGCAGAGAACTGTACTATTATCAAGACACCTTAAATCAAGAACAGAAAAATCCTATTGCAATAGATATACACACAAGATAGTCAAAGGAATTATTCATAAAAGGTTTATTTCAGAGAAGAAAGCTTTCCATAAAAACATCAAACCAGTATAACTCAATGGGCCTCATTACGACCCGGGCGGTAAGGGATTACAGGTACCGGTAAGGGCACCGGTACTGGTAATCCCATACTGCCCTATTATGAGGTCCCTTTGCGGTTCCATTATTACCGCAGATTTGTGTGCCATTCTGCCTGAGTTTGTATGACACTCCGGGTTTTAAACGGCTCACCATATATTAGAGCAGGAATGCAAAACAAGAGAATTTGCCATGTTTATGGTGAATCTCTTTTGCTTGTGAGTACAATGATTGCATTTTGCACTTTATTTCAGCTTTGTAGGGTGTTTCAGATTTATTATCATAAATGCCCAAATATTTATATTAATGTATGATAGTGAGTATTTTTGTACTAATTGACCAGGTAAAGCCAGAGCTTTTATTTTCGCTTTAAAAATATGGATTATTAAGATGGTAGTTTTACTAGCATTAATACTTAGACTATTGTCCACAGCAAATCTCTCAAGAGCAGCAAGTTGTCTCTGAAGACCAATTGAAGTTTGATCAATCAGGATAACATCATCAGCAGAAAGTAGCCAAGTTATTGGATGCACACCCAGTTTGGGGGGAAAGGCTCTGGCAGAAGCTATGTACGTGTGAATATCTTTGATATAAAAGTTAAAAAGGGTGGCTGCAAGAATGCATCCTTATTTTAACCCACAAAATGTGTTTATCGGGCGAGATAGTAAGCCTTGTTGGTTTAGCTTCACACAAACAGATGTGTTAGTGTAGAGTTGTTGTAACAATTTTACAATACATGGAGGACAGCCAGCTAGTTTCAATTTCTGCCATGGAAGTGTGCGTGACACAGCATCAAATGCTTGTTTGAAGTCTATCATGACCGTGTATAATGGCTGGTGGGTATTATGGCTTTCTTTTTAAGGACAGCTACTTTGAGTAGTTTTGTAGCTGTACCCACACCACTGAGGAATCCTGATTGGAAAATGTGTAACATGCTTGATACTTTTAGCCATTAAGTCAGATCTCTTAAGACTAATCTTGCATATATTTTCCCCGGGATATCCAGAAGCGCAAGGGGTCTTTAATTTGTTGGTAAGCTGTGATCACCTTTTATAAAGATCGGTATTAATATAGATTGCTTCCATGAGAGTGGGAGACACCTGTGTGCAACCATTTCAAATATAGTTAGTAGGATTTGGGACCATTGATCATTGATCAGGATGGGCTTTTATACTGCTATTAGATATCCCGTCAGGGCCTGGGGCTCTGGACGAGCTTACATTTTTAATTTGCAGGAGGATGGCAGTTATATCAAAATGCAATTGGATCTATGTGATCACAGCGCCGCCCATTACTGCGACGGCCGCAATGCCGACGCCAGTTACGGCACGTAGCATATAGATCACTGTGCCCGCTTCCCCAGCCTGCTTTTCCCTTCCCACCCCCACCTTACCTTTTACGGCGGACGGCAGCACACTTTTGTGTGTGCCGCCTGCACCCTGCTATCCCTGCGGCGGCAGCTCCTCCCACTGGGTGGGTTAGAGCTGACGCCACAGGGTGCTTTTCTTTTTTTTTCTTTCATGTCCCCCACTTACCAAAATGGTAAGCGGGGGACACCCCTGCAAACCCCGACTCCCGTTACGGCGCCCAACCAGAGCAGGGGACACCCCCGTGACCCCCATAACCCCTGTTCTGCTTGGGCGCAATAAATGTCACCCTCATTTTGTGCGCCCCCAAGGTCGCAGTAACTTCGGGGCCGCACAAATGAGGGCGACATTTTTGTACGATTCCATTGCAATTCAGTTGCAAAATTGATATGCACTTCCCAATCAGTGGTAGAAGCTATAGGGTCCGCAAAGAGGTTGGAGAAATAGTTTATCCATTTCAACTCACTCACTGCGTTCAATATTAATGAAGATGTACCTGTATTTGCTCCATCGTTAAGTATGTTCCATATTTGTGCACATGATTTAGATGTAAGTGCTGCAAGCATTTTTCATTGTCTTTTTGTGTCTTCATTGATTTGTGTTGTGTTAGAAAATTCTTATAAAAAGTTAAAATACTTGTAAACTTTTTCTTATACCCTTGGAATTAGGAAGCTTTAATATTTCTTATCTTGAGTCTCATCTTTCTTTTTCTCTCAATAATTTCAAGGTCATTTATACGTATATTCCACTGGATTGGATGGGAAATAGAGCCTGCTTTTTGATGGAAAAGGGTTAGAGTGTTAATATACGTTTTCTGAGGATTATGGGGGGTATTAGTTTCCTTAGCAGCATGGGCATCATGTAATTTATCTAGTGAAGTGTTTAATTTCAGTATTGTCCATTTAATACGGTTTCTGCCCTCTGTCAGGTGCATATTAGATACATAATATTGTCATGGAGGACACATACTAGGACACCAAATGTGTTCCGATATGTTATTTTCACTGTCTACGGTAGGGATGACAGTGAACATTGCAACTCGGTTTATGGTTTGGATCGAAATAAAAACATAGTCTAAAATAGCAGTTGATCCATTTCTTTTCAACCTTGGGCAAGGAGGAGTATCACCCACGATCGTACCATTAAGTATGGTCACATTTCTTTCAGTCATCAGATTCATCCATCAGGATGCTTTTGGTGTAAGAGGAGCATCATTGCAAGGGAAACATTGTATGTTTAATTCCTCCACAAGTAGCATGGCATGAATATGTGTCTCACTTGCAATGATGTCAAGCATTGCTATTATATGATTCCTACATGCATCATCAGTAATAATAGCAGGGTTCCAGTAGACATTGAGAATGGCTGAGTGGGGCCAGAGGATGAATAGGATTTTCAAATTCTAGTTTTAATAACTGGATGCAAGGGTGTGGTGATTTCCAACTTGATATTTTGCCCTGAGCATAAATTCTCAATGCAGCAAGTAAGCCAGCCATATGTCTGCCTTTGGATTGTTTAATTGCTGGTATCCAGCAAACCTCATAGTTAGGCCACAAGCGGTCAATAGTTATCAATGTTTCTTGAAGAAGAATAAGATCTCAAATAATGGATGATTTTTGTGTATATTCATAAGATGTGAGAAACATCTGGTGTTCCACACCGCCATTCTTGTTGCCTGTGAGAGGTGGTAGTTTAAACATTAATAATTATTCCCGTGATTAGTTTCTTTGATTGCTTTGGTTTCCTGAGGAGGTTGTGGGTTACATTAAAATACATTTTCTCATTTGAGATGGCCTTTCACACCCTTGCAGCTAAAGTTGTTTAGGGTTTTCAGAAGTTGGTGAATATGCTGATTCATGGCTTGTTCCATATGTGTTCTTTCTTAAATGTGCAACCTGTGCTTTTTTAACACTCAAGGTGAAACCTTGCTGATGTATTCTGTCTCTTTCACTCCATATCATCTGTTTCACAGAGACGGAACCGTTAAGGGCAGAGTATCCATCTTTCGAGTGTTATTGAAGTACAAGGATTCATTTTTATAGGTTTCAATGGTCTTTTATTTTGGAATCATTTTGAAAAGGGCTAGATTTGTAGGGATCTTGATGGCGTCCATCCCTCATTGTTAGCATGAGTATGCCAGTTCGCCTTAGGTTGGTATCTCTTAATTTCGAATTTCCTCCAATAGGGGATGCTAATGGATTTAATTCCACAAGGTTTACATTTTTCTGATCTGTCCCTACGGTACCTCTGGTGAATGTTACTTGTGGACTTGCAGGGTCACTTGCAAGTTTATTATTTCTAAAAGCGCAAGTTTTTCTTTGCTCCAAAGTTAAGAAACGTTCATTTTCACACTCGGTTTATACATGAGGGGCCTTGTTATATCAATCGATATTTGTTGATGAGCTAAATTAGAGTCACTGTCAATTGGTAGCAAGGAAATAGAGTAAGTTGAACAATTTAGCATGTCAAGTTCCTCTTCATCTTGAGCTATTTTTGTCTCTGCAGCTACATTAGCTCTGATTGAAATATTTGCGTCAGGATTTTGAAGTCCTAGGTTAGATACATGTATATTAGAAGAAATCAGATGAGTTTCAGGTCCTGAGCGACACGTGATGTCATCCTGTGTGTCATGTTTTACAGATATTTCAATGTGGAGAGGGATTCTTATATTGTTTTCCACCATAGGTAGCATACAAATGGGCATTTCAGATTCGCTCTCATTTAGGGTATTTCTGAGTATTTGTGAATATAGTACAGGTATACAAGAGTCATCTATTTTATGAATGATGGTGTGAATCATAGTTGGGGAAGTAAGTGTTTCAGACACCAATGGATTTGGAGCTTTTGGTTCAGCAATCATCTTATTTACTGGACGGATATGAGTCTGACAAGCCAGTAATTCTTCATCTGATACTTTTAGGTAGGATATGGCATTGTCAATTGGAGGGACTGTACGCGACCTAGTGGTCATTACTGATGCCGTCAAATTGGTTTGTTTGTTAATAGTAGAATTACTATGTTCCTTGAATGTTAGCTGGTTTCATCTGCAGCTCTGTCGTGCACATCAGCCAGAACAGTTTAATCTTTGCAACAATGTATTTTGAGTGTGGGACTTCAACTAATTTACTTTTGGCAAAACTCTGCCCTTCATCTGTTATCGTCCTCTTCGCTGGAAGAAGGCGGGCATCTTCTAAGAATGTTTCCGGGTCAGAGGGAGCTGTCTTTAGAGTATATGCAGCCACAGTTAAGTTGAAGTAAGGTTGACTAAAACAGGGCACCAAAACAAAACAATGGCAGGGAAGAGCGAGTGCTGTTAGCTGAGCAGCTGAACAGCTAAACAGCACTTGCCAAAGCATGTACACAATGCGCACAGGCAAAGGTGCGCGGGTCCTGATTTTTATGGGCCAGCTGGGAGCTGAAGGTCGGAGCCTAGGCAAGATCTAAAAAATAAACAGTCTAAAATTAAGTTTATGAGGGGTTTATGAGAAATGTTCAAGAGCGCTCTTTAGAATAGTATATGCAGCATACTGAAGTCAATTGAAAGATTGTCCCAGCTTGAATCTCTCATCAGTCTTTAAGGATCCAAATGTTCATCAAGGTAGCGAGGCAAATGAAACAGAGCAGTCTCTGCAGCTAAACAGCACTCGCCAAAGCACTCACACAACGCGTGTGTGCAAATGCACACAGGTCCCGATTTTCCTGGGCAGCTCGGAGATGAAGGTAGAGCCTAGACAAGATCAAATTCAATTGAAAGAATGTCCCAGCTTGATTCTCTCAGCAGTCTTTAAGGATCCAAATGTTCATTAGTGTAGCTAGGCAAATGAAATGGAGAATTCACTGCAGCTAAACAGCACTTGTCAAGCACCTAAACAATGCGCGCAATTTCAACAATACAATTTCATTATTTCCCAACAATCAACATACAAACACACATATTCCCCTGTCGTCACACAAATCACAGAATAAGACATTTCATAAAATACATTCAAGTAATAAAATGATCAAGCATAGAAAAATACACAAATAAATACAATGGTCACCTAAAATCCCCTTCTTACCAAAAGATTAGGTTGAAAGAATCACATCACCTCTAATCTTAACTCCAGTACTAAATACAACAATGCATATATTTATATACAAAGCCCCCGTAGTGGAAATTCAGGGACCGTCTTCTTGCAAGTGCTTGTTTTAAAAAATGTTAACAGAGACCAGCAAATAATATCAGTGCGCACCAATAACTGATCAATTTGAATGGGTTGATGCTACCAGTAAGAATAACATTCTTGCCCACTTCACAATCTGCCCACTACATTAAAGGGACATCATAGAAGATATTTTCGAAACTTACCAAATGAATCAAGCTAAAGTCTATCCATTGTGAATATGGGAGGACAAGTTTAGAAGCACATTGGGCCTCATTACGACCCGGGCGGTAAGGCATTACCGGTACCGGTAAGGGCACTGGTGCCGGTAATCCCTTACCGCCCAATTCCGAGGTCCCTTTGTGGGTTCTCCCTTAATGGCTGGTTTTACCAGCTGTTAAGGATGGGAACCGCAAAGGGACCTTGGAGGTAATTATGGTACCGCAATTTGTGGTACCGTAATAACCACCTTCCCCATTTCCATTGAGCCCCATGGGGCCAAAATCGGGAATGGGGAAGGGCCAATGGTGAATGGGGAATTACCGCCCTGCCAACCTTGGAATGGGGCGGTAATTCTGCCATTCACCATGGCGGAATCGGTAAGGTACCAGCGTCAACCATGGCGCTAATAGCGCCATGGTTAACGCCTAGGTCGTAATGAGGCCCAATTATTCTTTCCTGCAGAAAAAATACATGATGGCAGACCTTTCAAAATCATTGAATAAGAGTATTGTTCGCCTAGAATGTACTTTGAAGATTCGAGATACTGTTAAAATATAGACTGCATTTTCCACCTTATATTTGATAGTGAACTAAAAATGCTATGCTACACTAAAACCTGGAACCCACTTTATCATCATCATCATCATATAGATTTTATTCAACAATTTAGTAATTTTCCAAAAACTTAGTTACAGAAAAAAGGAACAGTTCAATACTTAAGTGCATGATAAGAGCTCAATGATAATAATGTATCCTTGTAAACTCTGTCTGGGTCCGATGCGTTTCCAAAGATTGATTAAAGGAGAAATTACCAAATGCACTTTTGTATATATATATATATATATATATATATATATATATATACACACAGTTGACGACAGAGAATACAAAGATACACATTATTTAAATCCTCTGCTTTAAAATATAGGGTTGTACTATGCTTATATATTGCGACAAGTGCTTTCATTTGACAACTAGTGACATTCCAGTGTGCAAAAGGCAATAAAGTACATATTTGATTATATAAAACTGATAGTGATTTCAACATCTAAGATCACATTCATTATATAGTGTCATCCTTATTTGTTCATAAAAGTTTCAAGTTAATTCCCATCATCTACAATTTTCAGTGATTTGACTGTGTTCCACCAACCTAATAGATATGTCATTCTGCATGTGTGTTATAATAATTAAGAACAATATATATATCAGCTTCTAATAACATTGCAAGTTCTGCGTGGTGAAAAGATGCACACTTATCAATTGTGAGATTAGCACTGTAAAAGGGGAGGGGGTTCCTTTCAAACATTATGCAAGTCAAGCCCAAAATAAAAGTAACTTACATATAAAATACATAGAGGGGCACAGGTAAGTATAGCCAAACTAAGAGGTAGGCTGAAATTCAGTAAATAGGCCTAACACCATGCTTTTGCAGAAAACGTGTGTTCGCTTTTTTATTAATTTGCAACAGAGCCGCAGTGGCTGGAAACACATTGCAGGTCCCATGATCCCAGGCTGGTATGGCAAGAAGCAAGCAAGCGTTGTTATTCTTTCGAGGTGACAGATTAGATCCTGTGGGTCCTGCGACAGGCAAGAAGGGCATCACCATTTTATAATTCAAAATGATTTGCAAAACGCACATTTTTAGATGGAGTCAAAGGAACCATTGTGGTTTAAAATGCCGCTTAGTGTATTTGGCCTGGGAAGAAGGTTGAAAAGTTCTTAATATGCACCATTTGTATAACAGTATGTCTGTGGTTCACGGCTCTCACAGTGCCATGGTAGAGAGCATTTCTCATGAGAACTTAGACAGGATGACCTGGACAGATGATACAAGTTTCGCTGGTCATCTCAAATGTTTCAATGAATTGTCATTATGAGTTGGGAAGTGGGGGTTAGATTATGACATCACATATTATAATTAATGGCGGTGCAGGGAGGTTTGTGTACCCAATTACATAACATAATGTATGATTTTCTATAACGGTATACTGTGCGACCAACAATCAGCTTGGTGTGGGGAGATTTTTTAATGTTGCAAAGTTACTAATGTTAATTAGCTTGAGTGCTATAAACGTTTTAGATTTAGGGGTGTTTCTTTCACATTGCCTTTTCACACAGGTCTGTTCAACAATCTGTTTGAATATAGCAGTACCAGCTGCGTCTGGGCTATTAGCACCATGGCTGCCTCCAAACCCGGGTCCAGGTCCGGTCTGGCTGAATTCGGATTTACCGGGTCATTCTGACCTTGGAGGACCCGGTAAATCCCCATTCAGTAAACCATTCCACATTCCCATTTGAGCCCCCATAGGGCTTAATGGGAATGGTGAAGGCGCTAATTACGGGCCCGCAAATAGCGGGCCCATTATTAGCGCCCTGGTCCCTTAGCGGGACCCACAAAGGACATGTGGTCAGACCACACATCCTTTGAGCGTCCCGTTAAGGGACCTCAGAATAGGGTGGCAAGGGTTTACTGGCACCGACATCCTTACCGGTGCCGGTAAACCCTTACCGCCCAACTCGGAATGAGGCCCATGGTCATAGGGAAGTCTCTCAAAAACAAATCTAACATTAAAAGAAATTAAGCCTCCAGCTAAATATATAATTACAATCACATCAATGCATGTACGTGGAATGCTAATATGGAGATTCAATTCACTAGAGACAATTCAACTAGACAAGATATGTCACAGCCTATCTAACCAAAGCTGGGAAGACTGAGCAAAAAAATATCTGCATTTACAGTTCATCTGAAAAAAACCTTTCTCAAAAACTGTCCTCATTCGGCATTGAAATGTTCTCACAGAGGGAATGCGGATCATGAAAAGCTTCAGACAATGTCCTTCCGCAAATTGATGAAAACTTAGCTTTTCCACTAAAACCCACCCAAACTCAATCTAACTCAAACTGGATAACACCATCTCAAAGATGCCCCCAAAACACTAGATAAATATCAATGCAGTATCAAGATCCAAGCTCGAAATCACAAATCATAAACTAATAACCTCTACTGATTAGCTAAAAGGACAAACAAAATAGATAGAAAAAATGATCAAACCTGTGAAGTAAATAAAAAGAATAGTCGAAGTAAATCGAAAGACACAAAATGAACAAAAAGAATAAAATGAAGAGGATTTAATGATGAATTCAGGAGTGGGATCAGTGCACGGACAGATGGCATGGATTGTATGAGTGCATGTTATGAAGGGAAAGTAGAAAATAGACGATTCGAATAGATGCAACGGGTGTAATGCATAGGACTGATCAAGAGCAGGAAACAAATTTGAATGCGTACGACAAGTGACATGGGCTGTACCGATAATATAGGATTTATGAACTAACAGATCATATAGGTGGAGCGGATGAGTGCACTGAACAGATGAATGCGTTGTGCAGATGAGTGCGTAGAGCGGATAAGAGTGTAGAGCGGATGAGTGAGTAGAGGCAATGAGTGTGTAGAGCCGATGAGTGTGCAGAGGCGATGAATGTGTAAAATGGATGAATGTGTAAAACGGATGAATGTGTAGAGCGGATGAGTGTGTAGAGCGGATGACAGAATAGAGCGGGTGAGTTGTGTAGAATGGATAAGTTGTGTAAAGAGGAGGTGTTGTGTAGAACGGAAGAGTTGTGTAGAATGAATGAGTGTGTAAAGCGGATGAGTGTGTAGATCGGATGGGTGTGTAAAGCGGATGGGTGTGTAGAGCAGATGGGTGTGTAGAGTGGTTGAGAGCGTAGAGTGGATGAATGTCTAGAGCGGTTGGGTGCGTAGAGCAGATAAGTGCGTAGAGCAAATGAGTGCGTAGAGTGGATGAGTGCGTAGAGCGGATGATTGCGTAGAACGGATGAGTGCAATGCGCAGGTGAGTGCGTATGGCAGATGAGTGCGTGGAGGGGATGAGTGCATAGAGCAGGTGAGTGCGTAGAGCTGATGAGTGCGTAGAGCGGGTAAATGCATAGAGCGGGTGAATGCGTGGAACGGATGAGTGCCTAGAACGGATGAATACTAGAGCGGAAGAGTGCCTATAACGGATGAGTGCCTAGAACGGATGAGTGCCTAGAACGGATGAGTGCCTAGAGTGGATGAGTCTGTAGAGCAGATGAGTGCGTAGAGCGGACAAGTGTGTAAAGCAAACGAGTGCGCAGAGCAGTTGAGTGCCTAGAGCAGAGAAGTTTGTTTAGCGGATGAATGCGTAGAGCGCATGATTACATAGAACAGATGAGTGCGTAGAGCAGCTGATAGCATAGAGCAGATTAATGTGTAGAGCGGATGAGTCCCTAGAACGGATGAGTGCGCAGAGCGGATGAATGCACAGAGCAGATAAGTGCGGTGAACGGATGACTGTGTAGATCGGATGATTGCGTAGAGCGGATGAGTGCGCAGAGCATATGAGTGTGTAGAGAGGGTGAGTGCCTAGAGTGGGTGAGTGCCTAGAGTGGATGAGTGCCTAGAGCGGATGAGTACCTAGAGTGGATGAGTACCTATAGCGGATGATTACCTATAGCGGATGATTACGTAGAGCAGATTTTTGCATAGAGAGGTAAATGCCTAGAGCGAGCGGATGAGTCCCTAAGCAGATGAGTGCCCAGAGCGGATGAGTGCCTAGAGCAGATGAATGCCTAGAGTGGATGAGTGCATAGAGCAGATGAGTGCGTGAGCGGATGAGTGCATATAGCAGATGAGTGCGTAGAGCCGATGAATGTGTAGTCCGGATGAGCGTGTAGTGCGGATTAATAAAGGGCTCGATGTAGAGTGCATGGAACAAATTGGAGTGCATAGAAATATGCAACATACATGGAATGGTCTAGAGAGCATAGAACGTTTGAAGAGCATGTAAACCATCATATCACATCACCACGCTTACTCTCTACTTTACACCACCATCCAACTAGAACACAGAGATACTATGACACAATTCGGTATAGCTGTTCTCATACCAACATCAGCCTCATTCTCCACATCACTCTAACTAAAACACTGCTGGTTACACCCTTCCAGCCAGGCGTTCTCCTCAGGCCTAACGCAGCAAGAATCGGTCTGGATAAAACCTGCCAGAATGAACACATACTCCTGATCTCTCAACCACCACACCTATGCAGCTACTTCACAAATGCCACAAAAGCTGCACACATATACGGTGCTCACACATACCTTAGACTCTCTCTACTTTCTCTACTGACTTGAACTTCGGTTCCCGAGGGCGTTCAACCTAGCAGCGCCTTGAGACCATACCAATGGTACAAAAGGTGCTGTATAAATGCAAAGTAACATAACATAACATTTAAAATGCACTGCTTTGCATCGAAGATCTACACATATTCTCGAGCTAACCCATGGGCCAGCTTCAGATAACAAATCAGTACTTAATTACAACAAGGAAAAATATCTAGATGAAGAATTTTTCAACAGCTAAGACATCTTAATAATGAAACACCTTGACACATAATATCTAAACAAAGGTCTATATGAAATAGAACAATGCTACAAAAAGAAAACAAAATGTGAAACCAAATGAAACAGCTTGCAGATATGCAATTTTACATTTTGAAGGACATCTAGTAAGTCTTTTCAAACCCAGTCTAATTAAATAGGGAACATTATCACAAGAATTGTATTAGATATCTCTCCTACAGTTGTTCGGATAAGAGAAAATAAGAATTATTTGGTGACCATGATAACTTTGAAATAGCTTAGAAGCAGATGAAAGAAGCCTCACAGATGTGAAATCTTAACAATAAAAAGCAAAGTTAGAACATGTCAGTCATCAAAAAGAACAGATATAAACAGAAATTTTGAATGAAACTACAGGAGGGAGTCATCCATCTTTAGGTAGCCAAGAACCTCTCTGAGACCAACATATTCAAAATGAAGCAGAAATAGTAATAATGCAGTAGAACACCCCATGGTACCATCTAAAAACAGATTATCAGTGCTTATATCACAGTTGTATGATGACAAAATCAGCATGTGCATGAAATAAACTGAAGAAACTGAACATGTATTACACCATGACAACAAAACATGCAATTGTAAGAATTGCAAACCTACGCTCTTGTATATTTGTGGTGAAGTTGGTTCTGGCAAAATATTTCAAACTTAAAAAATATAATCATTTTTCAAAGAAAATAAGACAACAATCTTTCATGTGTTGTTGCAGCCCCCACAGATCTAGCTGCTTATTATATAGATGGTGTAGCTTTACACTGACTACTACTGCTACAGGTTGAATACAGGAACAGTCTAGAGTATCAAACATGTACTGCATTTCAATGAGGCAGATGTTTGCAACAAATGAAGGTTCTCCCAATAAACGAAATAAGCATGGTTTTGAATGTAATGCTAGCCTTAATTCACTGTAGAATCCAAGGAGGCCTTAAGGCTGGATATGAAGAATGGTTTGGAGTAAACAATATTCAAACTTCAAACTTCAAGCTTCAAAATGAAAGGCAACTCATAGTCCATATTAACTGCCTAAACAAATTAGAATTTCAGAACATGGCACTCCCTATCTGTAAACAAGTCACTGCACACCTAAACACAGATGGTTTAGATTGACTCTATTTCAACTGCAAAGTAATTGTATGACACAACCTTTACGTAGATAAAGGTTTAGTTAATGGAGCAATGGGACCGTGTATAATCATATACAAATGAAAATAATATCACATTTGTCATCATCAAATTTGACAAATCTGAAGTAACTCAAGATATTCTTAGCAAAACACAGATTCATCATTTTAAATATAGATGTGCAAGAAGAGAATAATTCTGCCTGTCTCCTGCATACTGTGATGAATCCAGGGAATATGTCCCTTTACCTCTAGGGGGAACCACCCCCTTTGGGATTAGGGAAATGAATCCACTATGCAATATATTCCCTAGGGGACAGTGAAAGCAGGATCTCAATATGGGGGGCCCAGTCCTTAGGGGAGAAGGAAGTCCCAAGTAAGGTTTTGACACACAAGTGGCTGAACTACAAGTGACCAAACCACAGGAACAAATATCATTTAGGCAGGTTAGTCTACTTCGGGACAACTGAGAAATTAGAAAGATTAAAAAACCATAGAGAGGTAGACATGTAGCCAAGACATTAAGAGGATGGAAGAGACCCAAGAGAACCAGAAGGTCTGAAGGACTAGAGAACCTAGCCGGGGGCTGAGAAACTGAGCGACCCACGGAGGGTTAAGAATCACAATCATTTGCATTTAGTGATAAAATCATAATGTCGGGCTGGTCTGAGAAAGCTAATCAGATAACAATGTGACATATTTGAGATTTATTCTCACTTGGGTTACACAAAGATCCCAAATTAAGGAAACTAAATTAAGGGAGACTGGATCGCAGTTGGGAACCCAGATGTTGTAATATATGTAAACAATATTTTCGGTTCACCTTGCCTATGCTTACAACTTATTATAATCGGAAGGTTCTTCCAGCTAATCTATACAGGATTGAAATAAACTTGTTTTCTGAGAATTTCTGAATTTGGAAGTTTAGTGGGGAAAATATGGTGGAAAGCTTTGAATCTACTGAACTGTGTCCAAGTTGAGATAATAAAATATTTGATGCATTGTTACATGGAAAGCTCTAACATTATATAGGAAATTAATATTGGCAAATTCTGACTTGAGAAGCTCATATAAATTGTTTACTAATGTATGCATGGGGAATGAAATAGAGGTACAATTCCTGGCTATTGCACCAAATGTCCAGATGGTAACCTTTTTAGAACTTTTTAAAGGATGAGACTCAATTTCATACATACACATGAAAATGTACATGTTAGAGGATTTAGCATGAACAATCTCTGCAAGTTTTGTCAACAATCTGTAGAATCCCTTACATATTCATACATTGTCCCTTTCTTCAGGAGAAAAGAGATTTTTGTTTTAAAGACTACATCCATGATGTTATTTATTTGAACACAAACTCCTTCTGGTGCAGAATGTTATTTGTTCAATGAGTTTTAAATTGCAATTGCTTCTATGAGGAACTTAGACATGCATATTTATTGATGTATTCACACTTTAAAAACTGGAAAATATTTTATTTTTACTTTTTTACATGATGAAATGTACAGTTGGAATATTACCAGTTTTAAGAATTGTGTTATCATTTCAGTGATTGGATTTTATAAGTTATTTGGTTACATGTAAAAGGTTTGTAATAAACAATGCACAAATAAAACAAAATACAATAATTGCCATGGAGGGGATGAGCAAGAGAGACTACGGAACCTGAGGTTTAACTCCTTTTGTGACACACGAGTGACTGAACTAAATGTGACTGTGCTACAAAAACAGATATTGCCACTAAAGACTGACCTTTTTGAGCTAGAACCTTGGTGAGGGGGTCAGAAGTGCCCTTCTAAAGAGAGTAGCACAGAAACTGTTTTGAACTGTACCTGCAGACTGAGACCTGAACCACAAGGAAAGAACTGGAAATACAAATGGGTGGGTGTCATGCACAAGCCAAGAGGGGAGAAGGATATTTCTATAGGGTGATTTATGTTTTTTTGTTATTAGTGGTAGGGTCAAGCAATAGGACAGAGTAGGCACATTTTAGTTTGCAAGACAACCTGGTGAGCACTATTTTTGTAATTTTGTAGGATAGGGAAACACCATCATAGAGGTAGGGACAGCCATTTATTGACTTTATTAAACCTGAACCAATTGAGCACAAGTCTTTGGGTCTATCTCCACAATACACTGTAACAAGTCACGAGTCACAAGGCCTAACCCTCCACCATGCACATTAAGACATTGGCAATACAGTTTTTAACAAATGTATGCATTATTTGTCACTCTGCATAGCACTCTCAAATATTTGTTCACTCACAGGTCTATTTTTACAAATTTCTGCTGCAAACAAATGAAAAGCAATCATCATTTGCATTTAACAGACTAAATACTTGTATACTCCACACTTGGGGAATTACCATGTACCTCAACAAAAAGAAAACCTCCAAAAAGAGAACTACTACATAATGAATCTCCATTAGACCTCCCTGCAATCCCAATGAACACAGTAAAACAATCACGTGGTCATCAATCTCATCAAATTCCACATCCATTGGTGGTATCTCAGGGGGCTGTCTCAGAGCTATTAGGGTCAGGCACATCTTTGTGTTCAAAACTGGTCTGACTGTGTATGGTTTCCCATCCCTGTCCACATGGATCTCCCGTGAGGCTGCCTACCTCTCTTTTTGTGCCTTTGTATGTTCTGAATTTATTTTTATTTTTTTCTCATAGTGAAAACCCTCTGGTATTGGTGAAATGCTAGAACAATGGTATATGCATTTTAATTTCTGGTGGAAGACACATATTTGTTTTCTTTCTCCCGGCAGAGGGAGCGACTGATACATTATGAGGTTGCACAGGCTTTCCTATTGATTTACCTTGTGCTAGGAAAAGAAAGTCACTAACCCATTGGCTGGGTTGTTCCAATATTGTCCCCGCTTGAAGTGACCCTCTCTCTTTCACATGACAGGAGATGTGTTTTGGCTACAGGAAGCTGTATGTAAATGGTGTTTTCTAACTCCTGGGTCTCTTAGTGTGCTATTTTACTGGTCAACTGAGACTGGCATACTCACTCAGAAGGACTAACACATCACACAAGGTTAATTTCAATGGAACATTCTAGACAACAATTGACATATTTGGGATATTCTACACCTCGTTGGGAGCAGGTATGCCCCTTTTCTTGGGATGGAGCATAAGCATTTGGCAGGGAGCAGAAACTGGCCTGTAATGAGCAGTGGGAATGGGCCTTGGGTGAGTAGCAGGGGTAGTCCTGGGGTATGAAAGAGGGAATGCACACTGGCGGAAAAAAAGCAATGGGCCTCAGGTGTGAAGTTGGAGTGGGTCTTCAAGGGTGAGTGGGAATGGGATTGAAGTGTGCAGCAGGGATTGGCTTCATGTCCGGTGTGAACACTTTGTCTCTGGTGAGAAGTGGGGGAAAGTCTTCCAGTGAAGAGCAGGGACAGGCCAAAGAAGAACGGTGGGTATGAATTCCTTTGGTTTAGGCATAACAGTGAAACAGTGTATCTCTTGTAGAATGTAATGATTTCAGATCTAGATCATTATTAAAGTATAACTCTGGCAATGTGCTTTAATGAGTCTCACTTGTTAAAGTTCGATGTTCGCCGGCGGTTTTCTCTCGCCTTTTTTTTCCGGCGGTCACTGAAGATCACGTATATGGAATTTGCCTGTTCAGGCTTTGGCTACATTATGGTTATGACGTATCCATGCTAGTTTCAGCATAGCCTGAATTCAGCATGGTGTAAAAGGATTGCCCCACCTCCAGATTAACAAAGAACACAGACAAGGATAAGCTTTCTCTGTCAGCTGATTGATGATTTGTATTTGTATTTTATTGAATTCATATAGCCCTTTAATCCAAACTGCTTTACATAAGAACAAGAAGAAATACAACAAGCATAAGATGGTAATTGAATTACAACTTGAAAACAATATAAGGAACAATTTACATTATTGTTGAGGTGAGGAGGGAGTGGAGAGGGACAGAGGAATAAGGGGGAGGGGCGATACAATAAACATAAGATGTTACTTGGAACACAACTCGAAAACAGTATAAGGCACAATTTACATTATTGGTGAGGAGGGAGTGATAAGGGACAAATGAATAAATCAGCGACGGTCCGGGTTGTTATGATAGTTTATTTATATAGCGCCTACACCCAATGTGTTTCAAAGTGCTTCAAGGCAAGAGAGGGAACAGGGAACATACAATGACATTCTTACAGGCCATTAACAGTAATGATGTGAAATTAAGGATTGTATTCGGCCTGACAACATTTCAGATAGTGCAAGAGCTAAGACATAGATAAGGAAGGGAGGTGGAGAGTTGGAAGGAAATGGAAACAGACAGTTGACTACTGTACTAGGCCTGATGACATTTCTGGTAGAGCCGCATAAAACAAAACATGAGGGAGTGGGATGCAGAAAGGGAGGGGAGGAACAAAAAAAGCGACTATCGTACTAGGCATGACAACTTTTCAGATAGTGCTGGAGTGGGGGGACAAGTAAGGGTGGGAGGGAGGAGACAAACGCGGTTGCTATCATACTAGGTCCAAGGTCAATTCTTATAGAGTAAGTCTATAGAAGAAAGTAAGGGGAAGAGGGGAGGAGATAGGAAAAGGAAGAACGGGAGAGGAGGAGAGAACAGAGAGTAAGCAGTCAAAAAGAGTTGAGTAGCAAGAGGGGAGAGCAAATACAATTGCAGAAGTCAGTAGTAACAGATAATGGTGCAAGCCTGGATACAAGATGAATATTAGAACAGCATGATTCAGGGCCACCATGAGAAAGGGTGACACACTGTGAATCAATGAAGTCCATAAAAGTCAAATCCAGCATTGGCCACAAGATGGTGATGGTGAAACCAGAATGTATCAGGATAGACTCCTGCAGAAGTAAGCTGGAGAGGGGAGATTAGTGATAATATACCTGTGTTGAATGAAATATATCCGGGATAATTCCCTCGTATGGTCATGTCCTGGAAGACTGACATCAATTCTAGTGATGATCTAGATGAGTACTTCGTTGAAACTAGAAATAAGGTCACGTCCATATAATGCTAAGGCGAACAATTATGAAGCAATTGTTGTTCCTCGAAACACCCTCTAGTAGACCACTGTTCAGAGTGATCGACTTTTAGCCTTAGATGTATATTTGCACAGGGAATTGTTTTGCACATGGTGATTTTGACAACACTGCTTATTTGTGTAATGTTGAATATTCTGCCTTTTGA
The DNA here is from genome assembly GCF_040938575.1 of Ambystoma mexicanum. Taxonomy (NCBI): domain Eukaryota; kingdom Metazoa; phylum Chordata; class Amphibia; order Caudata; family Ambystomatidae; genus Ambystoma; species Ambystoma mexicanum. Next base: position 834,068,375 of record NC_090935.1, on the reverse strand, counting down.
GTTAATGATAATGATGTGTTATAATGAGTTGCAGGCAGATAAATAACACCTGCATTTATTTGCACAATGATGAGAATTTTCACATATTTGATGTTTGCACATTGCTTAATCTATGCAGTGTTATGCAATTTATCATCTGTATGTCATATTTAATGAAGTTGTTTTACAGTATTTGTCTATGTATTTCTATAATTTTTGTCTAGGTGTTGTTTTTCTAGATCGTATTAATACATGTATTGCTCATTGATTGACCCGCCTGGAATAATACATTGTTCCTTTTTAAGCCCCAGTGGATATTGAACTAGTTTTAGAGAATAATTATAACGTTACTCGTGAGGTACCACAAACACACATCCTTTTTTGTCGTTTAGAAAGACGGATTCAGCGATTGGGGGCTAGATTGGAAATGAGTTATTTCTTTAAATGATGTTAGATGTAGTTTTCCACTGAACATTAATAGTTTGCGTTGATTCTGTTAGAACAAAAGCCATTGATGTAGCATTTTCCTTCGTTCAAACGTTTTACCAGGTGGATTGCCAGACGATCCAGTATCGCTAAGAAGACACATTTATCACCAGCTATGCAAATACAAATTATAAATGCAATGTATTCCACGCATGCCACTGCTGATCTCAGTATTCATGTCTTAGAATGTGCATGCTTCCCACCTCTCACTTCATGCACTCAGAGAATCTAATTTGATGTATAATGATCATATTTATATGTAAAGAATCAACATGAATTTTCTGGCCAGCTCTGTAATGCAAAATGGTTTGTGGTGATTAAATGAGAGGTTGATGAATTGGAAAAGGTGGACATAATATGAATCTCATTATCAAAGATGAGGAATATTTTTAACAACATGTATTCTGTTGTGTGGACAACCAACGTGATTTGAAAATTAATATGCAAAATGAATATTGCTTTTTATTCTTACTTCCAGGGCTCCACTAATGTCACTGCTACAACTATGCTATGGAATGCACAATCGCCACACATTATTAAGTTTTGCATAATCCTCAAAGAATGTATGTTAATGTGTATTAGAACACATGAGTGAAAACCTGCAGGCTAACAGTCATTGATGATGTTCCGCAATGCTAGACCCAGTAGCAAAAAGATCCCTCAGATTAGCATTTAGTTCTGGCTCGATCATTTAAAGCATTGTGCAATGCCAGCAACCAGGGCTCAAGTCGGGGGTACAGGGGGCGGGGGGGGGACGGAGTCCACCCACTTTTTTCAGAGGGTGGACTCAGTCCCCCCTGAGCTAAAATGAGAAACATTGAAGTCTTCCTTGAATATATGAATTAAAGCCAACGTCAGGGATCGAACTGCAGTTCTCACGTTTGCATGTTGGACACTTCACCACTACACTATATAACCTGATAAAAGCTAACAAACTAAAGGTGAAATATCCCATGCCCGTACTGCAAGTCCCAGGGAAACATCAGTATTGGTTCTTGGAGTTTAAAACATGCACATCTTTTAAAGTTTTCAAAAACACTATTAGAAGAAAATATCCTGTCTTGGTTTTGTGTGTATGTTGATTTATGAAAAGGCAAATGTCATTCGTCCTGTTCAATTTGGGTGGTTATGCAAAGCCAATTTAATGAAATGTGTATATTTCACCTTGATATGCTCATTTCTGGCGACGTCACATTTGAACAGGGTTAAGTAGCTAGCGAGCTGCAATCCACAAATAAAGAACGCTGGCATCAAAAGGTTTACTTTTATTTCCAGATGGAGCAGAAAGATCGAGTCACTGTAAATCCTGTGCTCCTTAATTCAGCCAGGGCTGAGCACAACAGTCAAGACCTGGTGCCACAATGCGATGGATTAATTGCCATTTGCATCCTCGATTTACATTAATCACATAACTGAAAGCCACACACCCCATGCACTTTGCGCGAGGTGAACACATGATTTCATATTGGTGGGGCAGATGGGTCAAAATTGGAATAGCATGAAAGAAAATCTTCACTGCATTACCGGCAGCACCTGCAAGAATATATCAGACCCACTGATCGTGCCTAACATGGGGCATGTTTTTATGACTAAAACACACAGCTGAGGTTTCAACTAAGATGTCCTTAATGCACTCCTTGAGTGTTTGAAACCTTATTTTATATTATTTCTATTAAATTAAGGAAAAAGCATTTGGCATTGAAATAATACAACATAGAGTGTTTAGCTGCTATATAAATAAGACCCCTGTTCAAATTAATCTCCACATTCGCTTGCATTATTCATGGTTAAGAGTTAACAATACAGTTGTATAAAATGCTCACATTAGTATTATTTGTTACAATTGTAGGTCATTTGTAAGGCATTTTAGGTGATAACAGTTTGCATTTAAAAACACTGGTGGGGAGATTTGAATCTAGCTCTCAAGAATGTTTTTTTTTAAACAATTTCTATTGCTCTACACTCACAATGCTGTGATTAGGAGGCCTATATATTCAAATGCATACATTTACATTACTATGTTCAAGACACCATCTTGGGGAATGCAAGGTGTGTCTAAGTAGCAGCACACTTATTAGGGCAGCCTGTTGAGTAAGCTGAATACCTTATGCATTTGATTTTAAAGACAAAAGTGGCAGCCAATGGGGCTGTTTTGAACCCCGTCACCACAACTCTTGAGTGAAAATTTACCATCTTCAGAGATATCTATTTTATCAATGTAAAGATTAGTAGATAATCTTAGGGCCATTTACAATCAATTTGGGGCACACACATTGGAGGAAATATTTTTCAAACAATGCGATGAGGCTTTTTCAGATGTTTCTTTCCTTGACATACCACGTGTTATCCACTGCTGTTCTGAGAATGGAAGCTACAGTATAGAAATAGAAGCAGCATAACTGAGAACACTGGATTGCTTGGGAATACAAGTAAGGCAATTGACTCTGTGGGTGCATACCCACTTTGCAACAACAGTAAGGAGGATTCATTGTGATGAATAAGAGACTGGAATGCACATATGGTGGGAGGGATTCGAAAAAAGTCTCTTAGTAAATGTTTTCCTTTTTAATGACGAGTCAAGTGAATAACCGTCAGCCCTAAGAAAGACCTGTAAGAGGTCTAAACACGTGTTGGCTATTTGTATCTAACCTAGCTATGTGTATCTTACCTATATTAAACTAAACAGTTCACGAAATAATGAACAGTGATTTGTGTACAGTGTTTTATTAAAACTAGAATTGTCCTAAGACATTTCTAGATCTACTGGGAGTATAGACAATCAGAACAGAGAATGACCAGGAATTAAAGAGTGCATGTAGTATTGCTAAATTCCTTTCTTTAGTTTTCTTTGTTGGCCTTGGGTGTAGGTCCATTGCTTACAACCATGCATGCACCCTCCAACTAGATTAATCCCATATTGTATCAACAACTCAGTAGCTAGCGCAACCAGATTGCAGCCCCTTATAATTATCATGTCTGTAACATATCCACACAATCTATATCAGTCAAACAACTTTATTCGGCCAAAAAAGACCATCAAAGTGCATCCTACAGAGTTGCAAAGAATCAGCAACAAAGGCAGTACGAACAATCCACCCCCTCCAATGGAAACCCTAAACAGATGTTTGGGCCCAAAATCAGGTGCCACCATCCCCTTGCCTCCTCCAACACCCATGGCGCCTCGAGCCTAAGGCAGTGAAATTAGCACCTGAAAGGAGGCTGTTGCTAGGAAAGACCCCAGTCTTTACTATGGCAGATCTAACAGGGGCGACAGAGCTGAGAAAAGGGGCATACTGATTGAAATCCCACTCTTCGATAACTGGCCTGCCCGTCCACAACCTCCCAAAACCGTGTGCGCTGTACTATGGTCCCAAAAAGTCAATTTGATGCTGTCCAGGGAGTTTTTGCCCGTACTGGTAATTCTGCTGCACCCCGCCAAAGCCTCTCTACGTACAAACGGGCAGCCTCCAGTGGTTTTCAGCCAAAATAGGCATTTGTTGAGTAAAGCGTCCCTTGGCTCCGGCTTGTCTACTGTCAGTTTGGGCACCCCCTGAAGAAAGACTATTGAACAATTGGGTTTTCCTGGTTCCGGCAGCTTGAGCTGAACCTCCCACTTCCATAGACCCTGGGCTGTGGCTTCGGTGCAGTCGGAGTTCATGGGGGCAGAGGCCAGTGCCTGATTTTGGTCAACGGCAGTCCCTTTGGGGGTGGTCAAAACCAGGGGGACCTCTACAGGTAGACAATCCAAGGGACTTTCGAGGAGTGGGCACGTGTGCCCTTCATCTGCTGGGGTGGTGATCATGGGCTCCTCCTCTTGAACAATTCCATCTCCCTTCCTTTGGGCCTCTAGCAAAGTGTATAACAGATCCTTAATAATGGCCAGTTCCGCCAGAACTTGGATACACCCACACCCCCTATGCAAGGGCGCTTCCTCGATGTGTCGGTCAGAGGTCCAGTTCGGCTCATGGTTACTAACAGCAGGTGTTTGGTTTTGGTTAATGACCTCGACAGACCGAAGTGGGGACACACCAAAGGGGGTCTACCCCCTGAACTTGTAAATGAAGGTATATCGCTCCACGAACTATTATGGGAGCTTGAGGAGGAGTTGCCCCTTTGGGAGGTTTGGGCATTTAGTATCAATCTGTCCCCTGCAGCCAAAACAGATGAAATGGGATTGTCCAGCCGGGGCCCGGAGGGTAAAACAACCATACTCTGTGCGGGTAAGGGGGAGGGCTCTACCCTTGGACTATCCAGAAAATGACAGATCTCATTGAGCAGAAGGTGGGTATCCCCAAAATCAATGGGTGCTGTGGCCTCATGGGTGGTTCCTGGTGCGCAATGTGTTGTCAAGGCAGCTAAGGGACCCGCTATCAGATTCCTCTTTAGCTGTCTGACTTTCCTCATGGCACCGGGAGGGGGGCCCGGCCGAGCTCAGGTCCAAAAAACACAAGGGGTACAGGGGCTGGGGTCCCCCCAGTGTCTTGAGCATGGTGGTCCGGCATAAAGGCCCCAGAAAATGGACTCAAAAATAGGGCAGAAAAGGCGCCAGGAAGGAATAGTCACCTAGGTTACCTCCTTTACACACAGCATACGGCAGCAACTTCCATACGGTGAGCAGCGGCTTCAAACTCCAACCTCCAACCTCTCACTGTTCAATGTTGGTGTGTCATCTCTGCAGGCATACATGGAGTGCAACGCTTCCCCTCTGCGGCCCGCGAACACCCCTGCGGGACGCAAAAACCCCGCGCCCTTTCCCCGTGGGCTTCACCCGGCGGGCTTCGAGGTCCAGGAGATGTAGTGGAGGGGCGAGGCCAAAGTACGGAGGCCCTCCTGGGCTGAAACAAAGTCCCCCTGCGGGATGCAAACACCCCGCGCCCTTTCCCCGCTCCAATCTTTATGTAGAAGCTGAAATGGGCCGTTGGGTCTAGGAATTGCTCCTCTTATTGTTTGCATAGTGTGCCCTGCAGTACATTTCCGGCACATGATGCAATTTACAATGAACAGTGCCACATGTTCTAAAAGATTGGGCGATAACCATTCTTCTGCAATTGTAGCAGCAAGACTCTTTTCAGTCGGGTGTGCTGGGTAGTGAAGCTGCTCCGGTGCTACTCTCAATATTGCTAGAGGTATACCTGGTTTTCCAGTGCTATCAAGTCTCCAAATTACCTCAGTGGGGGATAAAGAACACCCCCACTTTCTCCATTAAACCTGTTCTTCTTGTGGGGTCTCAAATTTGTATCTCAATTAACTAGACAATAGACAGCATGTTAAAGCCCTCCTTTAACAACATGCATCATCCTGTCATTTGTTTACCATCTTCTATTTCAAGACTAGATATGCGTGTATAATAGGCTGCTTTTTTAGCCTCTACTTCTGCGGCTTCATTTCTGCAGAAAATTAACAGGCCGATTCATGGAATAAATGTGCGCTGAAAATTTCTATGCAAGCGTGCGAAAGCATGCGAATCGCAGCACAAGTGCGAAAATCGCAGCGAAACCCGCGCACAGCGATTCATGGAACTCTCAGCGCATGTAAATCCGTGGATGTGCGTTAAAATCCTGCGTGGCGCACGCTGGCACACACGTCTTCAAACAGCATGCGCTACGCGCACAGCGAAAGCACACATAGCGCAGCACACACAACAAAAGTAGGTGTAACACGGGGTGTAACACGCAGAATGGGGAACAATGCGTGAAAATGTGGGCATCACGGGGGAAGTACAGGAGGCAAATGCGCGGAACGCCCACACGCGCGCCTACAACACGTATTCATGGAATCGAACGGGGCTAATGCGTGTGCCAAAAAAGACGCGCTAATCCGGAAACACGTACGCCAGCAGGAAGCAGGCGTACGTGGACCCACGCAGCATAAAAGTGCACGCAAATAACAAACAAGCTCCGACGCTAAGATGAATATACCGTTCCTTGCAGCAGTGGTCGTGGGCCCAGAATGTTTAGACCCAGAACCAGCCTTTTTGGGATGCCTGATGACCAGGTGTATGGGAGGTACAGGTTTCCACCTCACATAATACTCGACGTGGTGAGTGAGTGGGAGGATGACCTCACATCACCCACCCTGTGCTCCCAAGCACTGAGCCCCCTGGAAAAGGTGCTTAATGTAATGCACTTCTTGGCCACTGGATCATTTCAGCGGACAAGTGCTATAGTGGGGGGGTGTCACAGGCCACGCAGTCACACTGCCTACACCAGGTGTTGGCCATCATGACTGCATGCCCATCAGTCCGCAGGCACATATACCTGCCCAGAACACCCGCAGAAAGGCAGGCTTCCGTCCAGGATTTCTACAGGGTGGCACAATTCCCTGAAGTGCTGGGTGCCATTGATTGCACCCATGTGGCTCTACATCTCCCCAGAGCAACGGAGCACATCTATAGAAAGCGCAAGCACTGGCATTTCATCAACGTGCAGGTAGTATGTGATGCCAAGAGAATCATCACCTCAGTATATGCCAACTATCCAGGATCCACCATGACAGTTTCATTTACAGAATGTCAACCCTAAACCGGGACCTAGAAGCTGCGCGGCATGGCGATACATGGCTTCTTGGTGAGTATAAATGCCACTGCACATGCATGCATGTCAGATACTGAGTAATGTCACAACCCCACTAATGATACCCATCACCACCTCCCCAGGGGACAGTACCTACCCCCTGAGCACCCACATGATGACGCCAATTCGGAACCCCACCACACCACCCGAGGTAAGATACAACACAGCCCATATTGCAACCGGGGCATAGTGGAGCGCACATTTGGAGTGCTCAAGTCACGCTTTCGCTCCCTTGACCGCTCTGGTGGGCAGCTGCTATACACTCCCCCAGTAGTGTGCAGGATCATAGTGGCAGCATGTGTCCTGCACACTGTTGCAACACGCCGGGGCCTGCCCGTGGACATGGTGGTGCCCCCACATCCCCAACCACATGCACGGCCGCTGTGCATGGGAGGGAAAAGGGCATGTGGTGAGGCAGCCCGTACGCAGCTGGTGGCTAATTACTTCACCTAAAATCACACCCTTGTGGAGTGCACACAGCCCTGGCACATACCAGCTGACAATCAATGATGATGACATAAGGGACAGTCAATTGTCACAACCATACCAGCCTGAGATTGGTCACCTGGAAGTGTTACATTGTGTGCATCCCTACCTACCGAAACACGATTAATGCTGTGTCATTATAAGACATACATCTATGCTGCTAAATTGATTACCCCCTTGCAAAATACAACATGAAAATAGCGCCAGGTCACCCAACCCCTCCCCAGCTCCGCCCCCAACACACCATGGCATGTCATGCAATGTGAAAGCAAACAAAGCAATGCACAAGACCTGACACAAGTGTTACAAAGTGCACTGTTCCAAATGGAAACTGCCCACAGACAATATGCTCCCAGTAATCAATAACAAACTGCACACATGAACAAATACTTAGCACCAACACAATACAGCAACACACCATGAAACATTACAAAAACATGACAGTACTAAGTCAAAGTAGTGGTAGTCTTACAACAATAAGCTAGCACATCGACCCCTTCCAACTGTAGAGTGTTGCTGCCACGCAAATGTGTCAGTGTTCTGCATACAACATGAACTCCATCTGCAAAGGAGATGGCCTTGTGAAGACATGAGGAAGGAACATGCAAATAAGGAGGAAGACATGGATGCACAAGCACATATCAATACACCATGCAGTGTACAATACAACAATACCCACTAGGGATGTCCACACAGTATTGACTACAGACTGCCCACACAGCTCATGGAAGCCCAATGTCACTGTGTAAGTCACTGTCACCTGGTCACTCCCTTTGCAAGCACATGGAAACGGGAAGCAGGAGGGGTGTGTGTGTCACGAACCCTAGCATCTAACCCAAACTCTGGACAAGCCTGCATGTGCCCAGCCGGAATACAATGGATGCCCACAGGAGCCACACAAGGCAACACATTGCAAAAAATAAATTGGACATGTGGAGGTGAGGGGGGGCACCCAGGAGGTTCGAGGACAGGGTGCACACCAACACCCACCTGAATGGATGTTGTGAAAAAAAAAATATCTCCATGGTCTCATGGCCTGCCCGACTATGCCATTGTGGGAGAACTGCTGTTGCTCTCTTTACCCTCTGCTGCTGCATCAGGAGGTGGTGGCACTATGGGAGGCAGCCCACGCAAAGCCCTGGTATGGTCCTCCATGGCAGCAAACATGCAGGTCTGGGAGGTCTGATTCTGGAGGATTAAAGTGCAGAGATCACACGGGGCAAGCACAGTTGGTAATCCTCCTGGGTCTGCACCATCTCCTGAACCTCACCAGCATCAAGTGCGTCGTCACCTGCAAAAACATGAAATACAAGAAATGGAAACAGGCATGAGCACCATAGCACACACATAGGCCTGACAAGACAGAGATCCTGTACATGGTTCACACATGTCCCACATGACTATAACCCTGGCATGCATGCACTGTCAATCAGTTTGAAGGGGAGTCAAAAAGGCAGACAACGAGGACACCAAGATGGAAAAGCAACACATTTGCAGTATGTTGTGTAGCACTGGCATCACACATCACCCCTTGAGTGGCATGTCCAATACACATACATGACACATGCCAGCACACAGATGTCATGTAGCATAGCCATGGTAAATTAGACAACTACAGCAATATGTCAGTGAATGAGCACTGTCACACATCCATGTCACATGGAAATGATGAGAAGATTAATGCAGAATAGTGTTGCAAAATATGCATGTGCCACACACTTCAACACATCCAGTGTACAATAATACAATGATTGTAGACAGACGTACACATCAATGGTTGGTCACTTCAACATGACAGGAAACAACTATCATGTTCCACATGCAAATAGGCCCTACTCTCTCGCCTGGAATGGTCTAATCATTCACATAACCAGGTAACTAGTGTGCCACAATGTGGGGTGTAAACAATGACAGAAGCATGTCACATATGTGGCATTATGGATGAAAACAGCATATGAAAAATGGGATGATCTAAACAATCAGCCTGAATGAACACAGAAAAAATCAGAACAATGTTGTTGCAAGATGATAGTTTAAGGGCAACAGCAGTAATGTGGGGCTAATTGGCTACTGTGGGCAGAAGGGATACTGTCATACCCAAATCAAAGGCACGTGAATGTATTGGAGGAAGCACATGGGTGACCCATAACACTCAGGAGTACAAACCCTCACCTGGCACTCAATCAGAACCCGTTACCCAAAAACATATGGATTACACACACATGCATGGGCACTCACCGGACAATGCGTCGTAATCAGGTAGGTCTCCCACGTTTTGGATCTGTTCCTCTGTGATGAAGGTCCCAGCAACAGACTCATGTTCAGTGAGTTTGTTGTCCTCTGGTGGAGACGATGGTTCGGCGTCATTAATGCTAGGCTTCCTTGACGTGCCGGAGTGTGTAGCCGTGTCTGGGGTCTCAGCCTGTAGTGCCAGAGCACCCTTCTTCCTCTTTTTCAAAGGTGGAGTGGAGCCTGAGTGGCTTACGACGCTCTGGTCAGTAGGGGCAGAAGCGCCGGTGGACTGGGTACTAGGAGTGTGCGAATGCAAAATGGTCTTGGTGCAGGCATTGGCTGAAGTGTGATGTTGGCAGGGGCAAAGTCGGTTTGATGGACCTGGACCGGCACTGTCCCGACTGGGAGACTCAGAGCTGAGGTGGATAGAGCTACAGCTGCCCCTGCAGCCTCCCCCACCCTGCCTACTTGGGGCAGCAGATGACATTGCTGCCCAAGATCCACGTGGCCTGGTAACACCAACTTGCACCACCACACTTGGCTTAGACTTGCTGACCTGGAAGTCAGCCTGGGAGTCATCCTGTACCGGTTCAGGTGCCACAATGGGCTGGTCCAACAAGGGCTGAGCTGGGATGGTGTCAGCTACGTTTCCCACAACCATGGGGGGGCATGGGTGTCCCTGATTGGTCCTCCACACATGCGGGTCTAGGGGCACTCTGCAAATCCTGGCCACTTCCCTATTGCGCCCACCACGCCCACCTTTTGGAGGTCAGCCACCTTTGCCTCCCTTACCGCTTGGTCAGCTCCCAACCATGGCACTGATGTTGTTGTGCGTATGGGAGTAGCAGGGAACGATTGTCCTGAGCAATTGGGGGTGAAAGGGGTAGGGTACTAGATGGAAATCGTACCCTAGTGCTCTAGCAAGGCTGTCTGTGACACCTGGGGGAAGATGATGGGTCGCGCAATGCACAGGCACCCCGAAAACAAAAAATAACATGCACGCAACCCCTCGTAGACCACGTGCATGGAAAAATGAACCCGCACTACGCTGTGGCACCCAGGAAGACAAAAATAAGCGTAAGCGTGTTACACGCAGCCTACAATGACCTCTGAAGGGGTAAGCGACACACGGGGCAAGCACAGTTGGTAAAAACGTGCGCGACTCACCGTCTGCCTGGAAAAGGAACATGAAAAAGACGCAGAATTCTTCACAAAAGAACAATTGTACGCTGTCTGAGGAGACAGGACAAAAGAAAAGGTGAACGCTGTTTGAGGAAACAGGCCCAACAAAAAAAATGAACGCTGTCAGAGGTAGCAGGGAGTACGAACTTGAAACGCTGTGAAGTAATCGCGTGTGAACCGACAAGAAGTACAGAATTCACCCATTCGCTCTCTAAGAAAAACACGTACAAGGAAATGGGGTCCTACACGTACCTTTTAAAGCGGCCCACACGTACAAGGTCACTTACGCGTGTACGCGCTAAGGCCCTTTCCTCCAATTACACGAGCTGACACTCGGATGTGTAGTTTTTGGACGTGTACGATGAACATGCACCCGTGTTGAGGAAAACGCCCGCGGGCATCACGTCACATACGCGTAGGCCCTTTCCTCGGTTTACATGCATTCACACGCAGACGTGCAGTTTTTTCACGCGGCATGAGCCACTATGCCCATGTCACGAGGGAAATGCCCGCGCGTGTAATGTCACAGACGCGCTTACGCGCTAAGGGCCTTTCCTCGAATTACATGTCAGGTTGACATGTTGGGGGGACATGAGTGGGGGCCTGCTGGCAGGTGCCCCTCACTGCTGGGGGGTGGGGGTGCTGGGGGACATGAGTGGGATATGAGTGGGGTCCTGCTGGCAGGTGCCCCTCACTGCCGGGGGGTGGGGGTGCAGGGGGACATGAGTGGGGGCATGCTGGCAAGTGCCCCTCACTGCTGGGGGGTGGGGGTGCAGGAGGAAATGAGTGGGGTCCTGCTGGCAGGTGCTCCTCACTGCTGGGGGTTGGGGGTGCTGGGGGACATGAGTGGGGGCTTGCTGGCAGGTGCCCTTCACTGCTGGGGGCTGGGGGTGCAGGGGGACATGAGTGGGGGCCTGCTGGCAGGTGCCCCTCACTGCTGGGGGGTGGGGGTGCAGGAGGACATGAGTGGGACATGAGTGGGGGTATGCTGGCAGGTGCCCCTCACTGCTGGGGGGTGGGGTGCAGGGGGACATGAGTGGGGGCCTGCTGGCAGGTGCCCCTCACTGCTGGGGGTTGGGGGTGCAGGGGGACATAAGTGGGGGCCTACTGGCAGGTGCCACTCACTGCTGGGGGGTGGGGGTGCAGGGGGACATGAGTGGGACATGAGTGGGGGCCTGCTGGCAGGTGCCCGTCACTGCTGGGGGGTGGGGGTTCAGGGGGACATGAGTGGGACATGAGTGGGGGCCTGCTGGCAGGTGCCCCTCACTGCTGGGGGGTGGGGGTGCAGGGGGATATGAGTGGGACATGAGTGGGGGCTTGCTGGCAGGTGCCCCTCACTGCTGGGGGTGGCGGTGCTGGGGGACATCAGTGGGGGCCTGCTGGCAGGTGCCCCTCACTGCTGGGGGGTGGGGGTGCAGGGGGACATGAGTGGGGGCCTGCTGGCAGGTGCCCCTCACTGCTGGGGGGTGGGGGTGCAGGGGGACATGAGTTAGTGATCATATTGCAAGGTGACATGTGGCTTGGCTAGGGGGCATGTCCATGGTGGATGGACTGCCTGCAGGGGCCTTGGGACATGAGTGGGGGCCTGCTGGCAGGTGCCACTCACTGCTGGGGTGTGGGGGTGCAGGGGGACATGAGTGGGACATGACTGGGGGCCTGCTGGCAGGTGCCCCTCACTGCTGGGGTGTGGGGGTGCTGGGGGCATGAGTGGGGGCCTGCTGGCAGGTGCCCTTCACTGCTAGGGGGTGGGGGTGCAGGGGACATGAGTGGGGGCCTGCTGGCAGGTGCCCCTCACTGCTGGGGTGTGGGGGTGCTGGGGGCATGAGTGGGGGCCTGCTGGCAGGTGCCCTTCACTGCTAGGGGGTGGGGTTGCAGGGGACATGAGTGGGGGCCTGCTGGCAGGTGCCCCTCACTGCTGGGGGGTGGGGGTGCAGGGGGACATGAGTTGGTGATCATATTGCAAGGTGACATGTGGCTTGGCTAGGGGGCATGCCCATGGTGGATGGGCTGCCTGCAGGGGCCTTGGAGGCGGTAGAGGGGACACCTGGGAGGACCCACACTGCCAATTCACAAGTAGGACTCCCCGTGCACCACACTGGATACACGTACCCCGCTCTGACAGCAAAATCGCATGTGAAACTTCACGCGCACCCCCGAAATACACGTACCCCGCTCGCACACGGCCAACTAGGTGTGAAGAGGGCCAACTAGGTGTGAAACTTCCCGCGAACCCCAGAAATACACGTACCCTGCTCGCACAGGGCCAATCGCGTGTGACACTTCCCACGAACCCCAGTAATATACGTACCCCGCTCACACAGGGCCAATCACGTGTGACACTTCCTGTGAACCCCAGTAATACACGTACCCCGCTCGCACAGGGCCAATAGCGTGTGACACTTCCTGTGAACCCCAGTTATACACGTACCCCGCTCGCACAGGGCCAATCGCGTGTGACACTTCCCGCAAACCCCAGTAATACACATACCCCGCTCCCACAGGGACAATCACGTGTGAAACTTTCCGCGAACCCCAGTAATACACATACCCCGCTCGCACAGGGCCAATTGCGTGTGACACTTCTTGCGAACCCCAGTAATACACATACCCCGCTCGCACAGGGCCAATCACGTGTGACACTTCCCGCGAACCCCAGTAATACACGTACCTTGCTCCCACAGGGCCAATCGCGTGTGAAACTTCCCGCGAACCCCAGTAATACACATACCCGCTCCCACAGGGACAATCACGTGTGAAACTTTCCGCGAACCCCAGTAATACACGTACCCCGCTCGCACAGGGACAATCGCGTGTGACACTTCCCGCGAACCCCAGTAATACACATACCCCGCTCGCACAGGGCCAATTGCGTGTGACACTTCTTGTGAACCCCAGTAATACACATACCCCGCTCGCACAGGGCCAATCACGTGTGACACTTCCCGCGAACCCCAGTAATACACATACCCCGCTCGCACAGGGCCAATTGCGTGTGACACTTCTTGCGAACGCCAGTAATACACATACCCCGCTCGCACAGGGCCAATCACGTGTGACACTTCCCGCGAACCCCAGTAATACACGTACCTTGCTCACACAGGGCCAGTCACGTGTGAAACTTTCCGCGAACCCCAGTAATACACGTACCCCGCTCGCACAAGGACAATCGCGTGTGACACTTCCCGCGAACCCCAGTAATACACGTACCCCACTCTCACAGTGCGCAGGGAGTTTTACTAGCGTTTTCGAGGTTGTGAGCCTGTGCGCCATGTACAGGATTTGTGCGCTGTACATGGCGCACGGGGAGGGGTTGGGGGCCTAACTGGCGCTGCTGCAGGGTTGATGCACCACTCTGCGCCACGGCTGGTTTTGGATGTTAAAATCCATGATACACTGTGCACGGAAATGGATTTTAGCACACGCAGCTGGTGCAGAAAGTCGCATGCGTACACTGTGCGCCAGCCGCGTGCAGCACTTGTGCACTGAATTCTATGAATTACCCTGTGAATCTCTTCTTTTGGAATGTGCTGCACATTTTATGACTCCTAGTGTCAATGGGAGACTTAATGCTTCTATCAGCCTATACAATAGGTCTGCATGTTGCATTGGAGTGCCATCTGTGCGGAGGAAGCCCCTCCTTTTCCTGCGTGACAAACCTGCGTATACAGTTGATGTCACATAGTTGTAGTCAGAGTGCACCGTCACTTCCTAATCCTCAAATATCCTCAGTATTTCAATGAGTGCAACTAATTCTGCAGCCTGTGCTGAACAATGCTCATACTGGTGTCCAGTCATAATATCGAATGCAATATTTTCGAAAGTCAAAATGTCGAAAAAAAAAATTCGAAAATAAAAATGTCGAATTACAAAAATGTCGAATTTTTTTTCGATATTTTTTCGAATGAATGTTTAAATAAATAATTAATTAATTATAGTTTATAAAACATAATTTTTTTAAATGGTTAAAGGTAAATCCATGGAGGGTGGGGTGGATGGGGAGGAGTGGGGGTTGGGGTAGGGGTTTGGGATGTTTTTTTTTAATAATTAATTATTTAATTAATGTTTTATTAAATACTTTTTTAAAAAAAATAAAGGTTTATCCATGGGGGGTGTTGGGGGGGATGGGGAGGAGTGGAGGGTTGGGGTAGGGGTTTGGGATTGGGGGTTTGGGTGGGGACCCCCCAATAAAAAACGTTAGTATGTGTGACATTTTACAGTTATTTTAACATTGGTTTTTCGATTTTTTTTTCGACATTTTATTTTCGATTTAATGACTTTTTACAGTTATTTTAACATTGGTTTTTAGATTTTGAATTCGACATTTTTTTTCGACATTTTTGTAATTCGACATTATTTTTTCGATATTATGACTATAAACCGCTCATACTTGTTGCTACCTCTAATTCACCAACTCGATTCAGCTGTATTACCGCTGATCCAGTATTCCTTTCCCCAGTTGTTTGGTCAATTTTTTTAGGAGCCTTCAATAAAAACAACCCCCCCCCCAAGGGCATGTTCTCTAGCCTGGGGAATATCATTACAATATTCAGTATACGTTGGGCAATCATGTACATAACCATCCTCTCCTACTCGTTCTGCTATAAACATTGCTGTATATACTGTCTTAGATCTAACAATTTTGATTGCAGGGTTGGAAATAATCACCTCCTACCCAGTTGCTCTTTGTGCAGTCAATGTACTTTTGGGTTTCTCTAAAATAATGCATGCTCTACAAATGCTGTTTTTGGTTACCACATTGATATGCTTGAAGCCTTTTCAATTGCAAATGCAGCAGCGGGCAAATATTGCTCACAGTGATAGTGTCCCTTCATAACTGGATCTAAAATCCCAATGTAATAGCCCAATGGTTTGTGTCTATCTCCTAATGTCAACTTCTGTGTGAGGACTGCAGCCATAACTTCTCCACTTGAATGGGAAAATAAATACACTATTATCTGGGACTGTATTGATTGCCCTTTTTAATTCTTCAAATCCTTCAGTCATCTTATCTGTCCATGTAACTGGGCTATTGTCCATCTGTGTTTCTTTAAGTCCTGTCAAAAGTGGTTGAATATATGTATTGTGATCGAAAACCCAGCCCTGCAGAAAACCCAGCCCTAGAAACGGTTGAATTTCCCTCACTGTTTTAGGTGCTACAGTGCTCCTGATTATTTCTGCTCTGGCATGTGGCACTTTTCTCCCTTCATGAGAAATCAACTGTCCTATGTACAAGACCTCTTCCAGACAGTATTCTAACTTATCTGTGTCTACCTTTTATCCTTTCTCTGAGAGTATAGTCATGGGTTTAACTACGTCTTCTCTACATCTTCTCACTTCACACCAAAATGTCATCCACATACTGGATTGTTGCATTAAACAGGTCCATCTGGAAGACTCTTTTAAAAATGGAATGGGGATCACAGTACACCTGGAGGCAAACAAGTATCTTTCAGATTGGTATTTCTATAGACAAAGGAAGTCAAATATTGTGAGTCTTCATGAAAGGGAACCGAAAAAAAATATTTTTTAAAAATCTATAACTGTTAAATGTTTAGCCTGGGATATTCTATTGTATTGTCGCAGGATTTGGAACTAAAGGAGCTCAGCTCAGACTGTATTGTTTAGGGGGCAAAGGTGCTGTATAAATCTCCACAACCCCACCTTTTATTTTCTCTAAGGGTACACAGTCATGTTACATGATGAATCCAATGTCATTAATATGTCTTCCTTCATTAAAGTGGAAATGGTCTTAACTATACCTTCATCCGCCTCTCTGGACATGGGATGTTGCTTTGCTTGTGGTAAAATTGCTCCTGGTGTTAGTTTAATTGTAAATGAACATATCCCTTTTAATAGACTCACATCATATGGGCTTGTGGTCTATAAAAATCTCTGGCACATTCCTGGAAGAATGACAGTCTTCTTTTTACTAACACCATTCTCTGCGCTCTTTCTATATTCTGTACTTTATTCCAATAAGTAACGCTTATAAAAAAACCCTAGTCAGAGTAGTCATCGCGAAACAACTCTTCGTCTGTCAAATCTGCCAGCCTATATCCTTCACTGAGGGCTGTCACTGTTTTCAATCCTCTTCTTTCATACTCTGTGTCATGAAGCATCACTTTTTCGTCTATGATGACTGCTGCTTCTAACTCTAAGATAATCTTCCCTTCCTCATCGTCCATGGGAATCTCTCATCTAAACGAGAATTCATCAGGTATTCTCAATATTGAATCTACCAATCTGGGTAACCATGATAATAAGATAGTCACTCCATACAAAAATACTTCTGGGTCTAAAGGAACTCCTCATAATGCCTTCTGGCCTGTAAAGGCTAATATAAACTCTCCTACATTCATATAGTTTATCCCTGGAGTAGAACACACTATTCCTTTGTCATTAAAATATATTATCATGTTAATTGGAGTGTGGCAGGGGTGTGTTACCTGTGAGATTCCAGTGTTTTTTTCAGCTCCATTGAGAAGGCAGAGCAAATTTACCAAACCTCCTTGCCGGACGCGGAGCATCGCAGAGTGTGGCGGGAGTGTGTTACCTGTGTTTCCTGGGAGCCGTGGGCAGCGTGAGTATGTCTGGAAGAACGGGCATCCCGCTGACTTGCGCACAGGTCAGACGGGTGGAATGCAGCGAGGTACTGGCTGGGAAAAAAACTCTGCCTGCGATGTATAGAGACAAGCTCTTCCTCATCCACCACGTCCCCTGGGAAGGGAGCCATCCGTGGCCGAGTGAAATCACCAAAGGCAATGGAAGTAAGGGAGAGTTTGGAGGGGGTGGCTTAGGGTGGAAATATAGCAGTGGTGGAGGCGGAGGGGGCTGAGGACCGCTGCCCCGAACCCGAACCTGAACAATATGAAGCAAATGCTTCCCAGCATATCCCGCCCCGCCCCTCTCTCACTACGGATCTCAGCGTTTGACAGGCATATCAGTGACAATCTTCGTAGGCTGAGTGCAAACAGACTGTCTCCTGTACAGTTTGATTCACAGAAATGGAGATCACGTGAGGCAAGCGAGTCAACTTTTGCACAAACAGAGCTCACAAAAATCCCCTCAGCAGAGGCAGAGACAGAGTCAGTGGCAAGTTTGGACGCACTGGCAGAGGTTGGCGGTAATGACGGCAAAGCTGACGCTGGGTGTGTGACAGTTTCAAACCAGTGGAAGTCGCCAGCAATCGGGCTGAGTGAATCCAGGGAAGAAAGATGTACCCAAATGCCGTCAGTGCCCCCCATAGCCGAGTTGACAGCAAAGAGCATGCGCGCTGCAGTAGAAGAACGCCTTAACTCACAACACATGCTAACGTGTAATATGCTGCTCCACCCTGCAGCACAGTGCACTTCGGACATAAACTCTCTGAATTTACTCGCATGGAAGGCTGTCGAAAGGTCTGATAAAAATGTACGCCAGCAAGGCTAACCTGACGACCCAAAGTTATAAAAAGACAGATGATGGGAGCCCGGTACTCACAGAGGCCACTGGAATTCAGCAGACCCATGCCAATCCATCGCTGTATTCCGGCTGGGAGATAAGAACAAAAACTCCAGCCACCTGGCTAAGTAATGATAAAGCGAAAAGTGCCCGGGAAGAGAGGAACTTAACCCGCCCTAGATAAGCCTCTACAAAACAAGCCAGTGACAAATACTTAGAGGACATAATAAGCCATACCATTTGGCTGACCACGCAAGGTGCAACAGCACATGAAGTTGGTGTCCCGGTTGGAGATACTAGATGTCTAGACATGGACCATGGCACCATCTTAATTCCAGCATATAGAAAGGATAAAGCTGAGGAAGAACTCTGGGTGCTGGCCTCCAATTTGCAGCTGAGAACTGCGGACCTAGTCATACCCAACCATGGCGCAATTCGATTGTGATAGCTGATCAAGTGATCAGAGATCTCATGCAGCTAAACGCAAAGATGGCGTCGTCCACGTTGATGGACAGATCAACATCAGTGACCCACGAAGGGAAAACTAGAGATGACAAATGGAGGGTGAAGATCCCAGGCTCAGCCAGCAAGAGCCAGCGAGCCACGATGCCGAACGACGAACGAGTCCACCTGTATTTAAAAAGGATACAAAATGAAGCAAGTTCCGAGAGCGAGTTCTTTCACTCGCAGAAACGCTTCAAAAGATCAGGTCTGGAGGACAAACCAGCCCAAAAAGACAGCAATAAGTGTCTTGAGCGTGAAATACGATCTCTCCATTAAGATATAGAAACTCCAGTGTCCTACTTTGAGTCCGAATAAGACAGCTCAACCTGCTGCAATTTGAAAGACAAAGTTACAAATCTTCCATCATGGAAGGAACGCAACGGGATGCCAGCAATCGCCGCAATTATTGAAAAAGTAGTGAATGAGTTAAGACCTAACTTAATGTCAGCAACCACAATCGCAGTAGCGCCCCTTACAAAAATATATGAACAGTTGAATATAAGGACCAAAACACCCTGATTACCTTACTCAACTCAAAAATGATAGTGAAGTGATCTGTTAGAAATGTCAGCACAAAACAAAATGATGCGTTGTGGAAATGATCTCTCGACGTCTGTCCTGAAAGAAGCCCTCAAAAATAACGCTGAAGATAAACGCCTATTAGCGGAAGTAACAAGACAAGCCTTGACAATACAAGTAGCCTCCGGTGGAATACAAGGACACAGAGGATTGAGGCAGTCTACTTACCAGCTAACTCTGACAGACCTTACAAGCTCTCAACAGAGTGAAAGTGTGACGGAAGGAGCCTGTGATCAGGCCCCCATAAAGTGCAAAAAAGGTGAAATAGGAGAGCAAAACCTAGAGGTCCAAGACTCCGAACTGGGACATGGTAACAACCCGAATAATGCGAAGGAGAGAACGCAGAGTGGATCACACAGCCCTGCACCGAGATCAAACACAGGTGAACAGGCGCCTGAAGTGAGCTGTATCCCACACAATGACTTGGCCCAGCCGGCCGCGACACCCTCTACTTCAGGAGATGGCGGGGCCATCATCATTTTGCACAATGTTTCTATCACGTCCACAAATCAAAAGATATTCCATAAGCCTGTAATGTCAAAGGATGTGGAGTGTGAAAAGGCTGAAAAATCACTCCCAAGGCCTTTACAACACAAGGACAAATTCAATGATCCAGATTGGTACGAGATATTTGAAAAACCCCAGCTCTCAAGTCAAATAACTAAGAATAAAAAGGAGAATGGAGCTGTTGCCAAACAAGGTAAATGCTAAAAAAAAAACATGATCGCTCCAAAGAACAAAAATGCAAAAAGTGCGTCAAATTTTTTCAGAAATATCAAAGCTTTGAATGTTACAATTAACAACTCGGAAACGAGTAGGGATGCGATCGCAAGAAGAAATGCAGATGAGCAAAAGAAAAACAGTTCACCGAACAAGATCGAGCCTCAAACCAAGACCGGAATGAAAAATGTGACTGTGGAAATTAGCGATGATGAATGCGGCATCGACGACATAATGAACATGTCGACATACAGCAATTCGGAGGAAACTAATAATGACCCTACAAAATGTGAGGAGGTTTCGAACCAAAAAGATGCTGAGAAAGACCCCCCAAAAGAGAATAAGAGCAACATGATGGGTAATTCCCAGACTGGAATTGTCCAAAAACGAGTAATAAGTTTAATAGCATTGCCGGAAAAATGTATTAAGGCCCATACAAATGAATTCACAAGTAATAGGCCTGAAGACAAACCCTTTTATATAATTGAAGAGAAACTAAAGCAAAGCCTTTGGAAAACTCAGTCGGCGACTCACAAGAACCCTAAAAATTCAGCCGAGTGCACCAAGCTAGCAGTGGCAAAGACTCTAAATGAAGAATGCGAACAAGATAGAACGGCTGTCTCTGCAGTACCTCTAAGTACAACAATCAAGAACCTGAGTTTCAATGATCGAACTGTTCTGGCCCAAATTACAGATTATTGATTGAAAAAATTGAGCTACAAAAAATGAACTCACCAATAAATAGAAATCTTGTGCTGCAGCTCTTTTATTTCATTCCAGCTCTAGGGGCGGTGAAAAGCACCAAAATCCAATGGGTAGAAATCTCAGATGAGTCTGGTCGAGCGAGAGCACTACTACTCATTGATTCTCTAAAAGTAACGCAGCTAGTGATGATGTGTGAAAGACAGCTACTAGAGGCAGGCTTCCAGATCTACGAGGTGGACAACGCCCTGTCAAATCCTACGGTAACAATGTCTACCTCTCAAGCCACAATACCAAATGCAATGTCGGCTAATGCACAACCAACTAACATGCAAATTGGTGAAGTAGAGAAGGAAAAAATGCAGATAGGAGGGGTAACCTTGTGTAAAGAACTCAAAATAAAAAAAAACGAAATTACAGTAGTGAATTCAAAGGCTACTACCATTGGAAACAGCCTGACAATAAACCTTAAGCACAAAGATGCAGAAGAAGGAAATTGGACCTGGCTAGCGAAGTCTCTAAATGATACACCATAAAGCTAACACCACGATGAAACTAACCAAGTGATATTTGTAACCTGGAACACCAGAGGATTCGCACATCTAGTAGATCGGCCGGCGGATGTCCTCACCACATGTGATATAATATGTTTTCAAGATACCTAGCTAACCAAATGCCCTTTTATAGAAGGATTTGAAGTTGCAATGAATACCACAGTTTCACAAATGAAAGGTCGACCAATGTCAGGACAACTAGTAAATTGAAAAAGTGGGTTCTGCATAAAAACAAGTCAAACCATTCACCTTACATCCAATATGCAAAATAAGAGGCACTTACTAGGATAAATCACATGAAAAAAGAGGTTCATATAATCAACGTTTATTGGAATCATCAAGACTTCAACCAAGGAAATCTCATGGCATAATTACTAGACCTCGTTGATAGGGTGTTGGTGGACAAAGCTGACCCACATATAGTGATATGCGGAGATCTAAACATGAAAATAATTTAAATACATTCACATAAAGGAGATATGTTGAAAGTAATGAAGAAAGACCAAAAACAGAAAAGTACTTGTTTAGAAGAAATGAACGATCGAACAATGAATATGATGAATGGAAACATTAGTGGAGACATTCCCCCTATTGAGACTTGAGAGAGAGGTAGCCAAAAGTCAATATTGGACTACTTTTTTATATCCAAAGCAATGGCATTAGAGATTATGAACCTAAGGGTCTTAAAGACACCTCAAAGCGGTCAAAACATGGTGACCCTGACTTGGAAACAATCAAATCTACAAAACAACCAATGGAAACAAGAGCTAGCCCTCAAGCCTGGCCGGAACCGCCTTCGAATGAATAATAACGACATAATGACTTTAGCTGAAGACATTAGACCAAACCCAGGGTCTGACAAAGAAAAGCTGATTGAATACCAAGAGTTCATGGAAATGTATAGGGTAAATATAACAGGACCAGGGAAACCCCTATATCAGAAACATAAATTTGATGAATTAGTTGTCCAAAAGAAAAGAGACCTAAGGAAAGATATTAGGAAACTAAGAAGAGAAAATGAAGGAAATCAGAACCAAAGATTAAGGTCTCTAAAGAATATATATTACAATTGGTTAAAAGCACATAGAATGATTCTGGAGCAAAAATGATGCAGACACTATTCTTAACGCTTTATCACAAAATAACCCCAGAGGATTCTGGTCATTAGTTAACAAATTCAAAAACCCTCAGAAGGCGCTGATGAAGAATATGGTCAATGAAGACCAATGGATAGGCCACTATACCCAAATGTTTGTGAAAAATTGGCTATCGGGTGTCCGCAATTACCAACAGTACAACCGTGGCAAATAACAACAGAACCAGAAGAAATCAAGAAATGCATCCAAAAGTGTAGCTCTTCACGGGCGGTTGGGCCAGACGGCCTATCCAACCAAATTCTGAAAAATAATGCCGAAGAGTGGGCGGAGTTTTGCGACATCATATTCAAAAACATAATACAGGAAGCAAGAATACCATCTATCTGGAAAGAAGGAATAATAGTACCTATCTTCAAAAAAGGGTGCCAAATGGATCCAG
Source organism: Ambystoma mexicanum (assembly GCF_040938575.1). Lineage (NCBI taxonomy): Eukaryota > Metazoa > Chordata > Amphibia > Caudata > Ambystomatidae > Ambystoma > Ambystoma mexicanum. The sequence goes on along the minus strand of NC_090935.1, from coordinate 834,045,403 downwards.
TAAACTATCGGCCGATAGCCCTGTTAGATGTGGTGGAGAAAATATTTGCAAGCCTGTTATTAGTGCAATTATCAGACTGGATAAGAACAAAAAAAGCATTGGATGTCAGATAAACAGGGTTTGTGAAAGGAGTAGGTTGCAACATGAATCTCCTCCTACTTAACCTCCTAAAAATGGATGCCATTCAAGCAGGCCAAAAAGTCTACCTGGCATTTATCGACCTAGACCACGCCTTTCATGGCGTGGATAGAGAAATCTTATGGTCGAAACTAAGAAAACAAGGATGTCCAGTTAGTCTTATACTGGCCATAAAAGAACTATACTCGGTAACTCATGTAAAGATCTGCTTAAATAATGAAGGACACCTCTCCAAGGCAATACCAACAGCCCGTGGAGTGAAACAAGGGTGCCCATTGGGTGCGACTTTATGTCATTTCTACATCTCAGAAGTTGGAGGAGCATTGGATGGAGTAATATCATCACCACCAAAGCTGAATGGAATGCAAATCAGTTGGATCCTTTATGCGGATGATATAGTTATACTAGATCTGACCCCGATGGGATTGCAATGGAAACTAAATGCGCTGAAGAACTATATCGAGGATAATGGGTTAGAAATAAACACTGCTAAATCCGAGATCCTTGTGCTTGAAAACTTAAAAGGAAGGACTGTGAAAAAGGAAAAATTCCGATGGACTCTAGGAGCAGAAAAGCTCAAAACCAGTCGATTGCTGCCGGCACTTGGGAACATATATCAACTCAAGCATAAGCGACGAACCCATGGTAAAGAAAACACTGAGAAAATGTAAACAATTGACAGCACAAGCCGCCACAATCCAAAGAAGGTATGGGAAATGTTCACACAAGCCTGTCATACATTTTTACAAGAGTAAGGTGGTGCCAGCATTTATTTTCGGTGCAGAAAGTATGTTTGGATGCTCAAACCAGATATGGTCCTGGTGCAAAGGCATGTTCTGGAAGCAAATACTGCAAATTTCTCAGGGATGCCCAACTGCCTGTGTCCTATATGAAGTGAGTATGGCGACCCTGAACGCTAGAATAACGTGGAACATGCTAACGTTATTTAGCAAAACTATTGAAATTTCGGCTCCACAATTTGAATTAATGGCTGAGCATGAAACAAGGACCCAACCGATACTACAAAAATGGAGACAAACATGTATAGAGATCTTAGATCATATAGGGACAGACAAAAAGACTCTAACGTCCAATCCGAACGCAGTAAAAAAGAAATTATTACAACTTGACTGGATTGAAACATCTGAGAAGAGACGGAACCACAAATGCATGGAAAATGCACCATTTCAATCAAAGAGCCTCAACAGCTTACCACAATACATGGAAGTGTTTCCATGCAAGTACTTAAGGAAAAACTACCTGAACTTTAGATTGAATCTCTATGAAACAAGGGAAATACAAAGACAAAGGAGGAACCCACGAGTGGATGATGGCAAATGCCGTTTTTGCCAAAAAGAGGACGAAACACTAAAACACCTAGTACTGTTTTGCCCGGAACTAAAAGCACTAAGAACTAAATACCTGGGCCCTGAGTTGAGTACCAGCGTGACGTATAGCGCCGACGAATGGTGGTCACAAATTCATAGCGGCAACTGTAAAAAGCTGACACTTGCTCTTACACTATTTCTGAAACATCTCGAAAGTAAAATGAAGGAAGCCGCTTGATGAACTGTCCGAAGGAATCAGCAAAAACATAACTAGTAACTCTGGTGAAATAGAAAACGATGATGAAACCCTTTCAAGTACAAAGTGATAGGAACTAAAGGGTTCTGTAAACTAAGTGTATTTTAAATGTGATTATAGTTTTTTCAGAATTTTCTTTCTTTTGTTCTTTTTTCAAAAGTTTGTAATAAGCTAAATGAAAATAATAAAAAAAAAATAAAAAAAATATCATGTTAAGCTCTGTCATCAGGTTACGTCCTAACATGTTAACTGGTGTCTGCCTAGAATATAGTAATGGCATTGACATATTGTGTTCTCCTATAGAGATTGACAATTTGTCTGTGAAAGGAACTAAACTCATTGCCCCAGAGAATCCCTGAGCATTTTTTTTCCCTCATGGTCACAGGAACCAGTGGCTCCAGTACCCACGAGAACTGAAAATGTCGTGCCTCCTATTCCTACACTGAACCTTGGTTCCTCTTGGTGGTCAGGTCGCTCTGTGGGCTGTCCTATTGTGGATATAAATTCATCCCCATACCTGTGAAAGGATTTCCTAGTATCATAGTCACACTCCCCAATTCAGGTGGCGGTGCTTGTTGGGCTCCTGGAGACATGTTCCATTGTGGTACTATCATCTGCTGCATTTGTTGAGGTTGCAGCGCATATGTCTGAGCCTACGTGTGATCTTGGGCTTAATATTCCTGTGGTTCTCTATTATATTGTAGAGCATTACTCATTCCCCCTCTTGGAGCTTGCCAATTATGTTACAAGCCTCCTCTGCTTATGCATGTCCTAGCTATGTGTATTATTCTTTAGCAATTACAGCATTGTTGCGGCTGTCCAACATTAAATCTGCCTCTTCCCTAAGGGTTCTGAAATCCACCTCATCCTACTCCCCTGGGCCCATTCCCTCTTCCCCTTGGCCAGATGTTGTATCCGCTCTCCTCCGTGGGTTACCCTGCATTATTTTGCTGCCTGATTGCATCTCCTGTGTCACCCCTCCTTAATTACTTGTCAATACCACTCTGTCTATGGCTATTCTTGACAACTTCTTCTCGACTAACTTTGCTTCTGCCAGCTTTCTCTTCTCAGCTTTCTTTTTTTTCTTCTCCTGCATTAATTGGCAGCGATGCATGATTGTCAATTGTATTTTTGCCCATAGCTTTGCTTCCATTCCCACCTGTTTCTTCAATTGCTGTTACACTGGCATGGGCAGCCCCTGATACACAATGTGATAAAATAAGGCTACCATTTTATCCCATGGTTCACAAGTCTCCTGATGCCATCTATCTTGAAAATCTTGAATATAAGCAACAGAGTCTTCATCCTCCCTTATTGTTCTAGTAATAATAGTATCCATGTCTGATGTGTGAGGGTATTGCACTATGTGCATCTGCGATATGCCTGTGCTGCAATTATTAAATGCACTCGATCGTGTGTTGTGTTTTGTGCAGTCACATATGCCTATCCTGCTCATTTCCAAAAGTCATCAGCTCTCTCTCTTTGATAGTTGCTAGCAAGCCTTTTACGTCACCTATAGCTAGCATCATTCAATTTTTTTACTCTTCAATTTACATCTTAAATATACACTTATGGCCACAGTATATAATGTGGATTGTCTCCCCCTTCTCCAATAATGGCAATTGTGAGGAGCCCCAGGCCATAATCATACTTGCCTACACTCTTCATCTTCCAGGTGGGGTTATATCCCCTGTACTGCGCGATCGTGCTTGTGGTCGCTCAGAATAAGGTGTCGGTTCTGGTGTTTTTTCTTTAGGGTCCTCCAGGTCTGACCATTTTACCCCTTTTTCTACACTTGATTCTTTTAAAAACCTGCATGTGCCCTCTCTTTACGTCCTCTCATTCTCCTGCCTTTCTTCGTCTAACATCATTATGTCCCAATTCACTTGGCTGTTATCCCTCTCCGCATTATCGAGATCTAATCTTTTTGAAGACAACTTTCCATACTTGTCTGTCATGAAGTCATCTAACCTACCTTCAGTTCCCCTAATAGTGATCTCTTGGGTTTTATGCCTGTCTTTATCCCTTATTTTCCTGTATACATTCCCAAGTGTTTGTGCTATATCTTCTGTGTCCTGCTCATCATCCCATGCTAATCTCAGCATTCTTTGCAGCTCCCTATATGCTGTTGTAACCCTATATCTTCCTCCACTCGCTCTTGTGCCCGGATCAGAACTATGCACCTATAACATAAATAATCTCATTATCTATTACTCCCCTACTCCTTTTCATTTCTTCTTCTCTTCTCCTCAACTCCCTTAATTTATCTTCATCTCGCCTTCTTTGCAAACTACATACTTTCATTCTTTGGCCTTCTATCTCTTCTTGTTTCTTCTCCTCTAATTTCTCCTTTTCTTTCCTTGCCTCATATCTTCTTCACTCTTCCCTTCACTTGCATTCGTTATCCCTCTCTCCTTTGTATGTCCTTTCCTCTTCATTTTCTTTCTTTTCTCAGTCTTCTCGTTCCTCTCTTTCTCAAACCCCATCAATGCCCTTATCATTTAGATTAAGTAATATGTGCCTTCCCATCCAATCATTCTGTGCTATCATTATTTCCTTAGCTTTATCCTTTATTTATTTCTGTTTCTTTGTTTATTCCTCTATTTCCATTTTTCTGTCTTGCCTGTCCTTTCTCTCATCACGTTGTTTACTTTCATCACGTGGTGATATATCTTTGTGTTCTCTGCTCTCTTCCAAATTATTCTCACTGCTATAAGTGGGGGGGGGCAAATATGTTGGATTAACATACCTCACTGCTGCTTTTAATTCCTTTAACCGGTAAAATCCCTTCTCCTCTGTATCTATGCTCTTATCTTCAGGAGGGGTAAGAGGAGACAAAGGCGTTTTATCCTCCCCTTAACGCTGATTGATCATTCACTCATTCTTGGCTGGATGATCTTTCTCACTCTGGTTCATCTTCCATAATTCTAAAATGGCCAGCCTTTTCTGTAACTTGTTTTCCTTATATGTGCCATGCAAATAAACTGTCATATGCTGCAATATGGTTTTCGACAGTGAACCCTCCTAAGGCCACGGCATGAATGTCTTATTTGCCGTGCCTCAGACCCATTCGGAATATTTCCTTATCTTGGCTGTGTATCTCAGCAATGTCCCACACATATGTAAAAGAGGAGTGTCTCCCATGATGAAGAGTCAGTTTTGACTGTCAATACTTACCCATCCTTTTATTCGATTTTTTATTTCATCAAATATACCACACTGATCAATTGGCACAGGCACCATCAATCTTAAAAAAATATATTGTAACTACTTACTTTTTTATTAAAAAATCTGTGCAATTATATTCTATTTGCTCTTTGTTTTACACTGTCTAACAAGTTTTGTTATCTTGTTCTATTATTATTAGGATTTTAAGAGTCTCTTCGTTATTTAAATATTAATTTCTTTTAATGTTTACCCTGCTGATTGACACCAATCTCCATAGCTTTTTTTTACTATTGTTTAATATGTATCAGTTTAAACACAACACAATCTTTATATTGACATATGTATAACCCCAAACGTGCACTTTTTCATTTTACTGCCTACGCCTTCCTTTACTATTTTAGTAAATGTATCCCTTCTCCATTTCACTCCATTTCGGAATTGATAAACACTTTTCTGCATTTGTTGCCTCAGGAACCCTTAACACCCCTATCTTTACTTTAGTGCATACCGTTCTGCCCCTTGGAACCAGGAATCAAGGTTTCTACTTTTCTTTATAATCTCTTAAAAAAAATCCAGTTATTTTTTATACGTATAATACCTATTTTCGCCACCGTTGTTGTTCTACTTACATCCATGACTCAGTTTGAGTCCTTTTGCATTGACTCTCCCTCCACCGACCAGTTTGCCTTCCATCCACTGGTCACCTGCGGGGACCGGACAGGAATTTCATCAAAGGGGCACCAGCTATCCAAATCTTCTTGCATGTGACTCTGCACGCTAAGATCCACAGGAAGCTCTGCAGTTTTTCGGCTAATGGTGGGTGCAGCCAAGCGTCCGGGGTCTCGATCAGGCCTAGGTTGATTAGAGCACAAACATCTGCACCACTACCAAAATGTGCTCTATCACCTTTTAGTGTCTTTCATGCTAGAGGTAATAAAAAATAAAGATCTCAGACCAAAAAATTGAACAGACTCAAGGAATATGGCAAAGTACGTGACAGACATCAAACTGATGCATGCACACTCACACCTCACCTTGATTATATAGAGGTCTTGTTCCCCAAAATGGGTAATCTATGACGTCATTCTATGTGGCAAATTATAAAACCTATTGAGGGTAAGGATTGGTTAAGAGAATATATTTATGCATAGAACATACACAAATTAATATAACATTGGCTGCCCCTTTTCTGTAGGACAAGCCTTTAATTACCTCTAAATATGTATAGTGCTGATTATAGTGGACAAAATATCAGTAGATTGTCTATGCAATATTGTATGCTTGGGTGCCCCTTAAACCCACTGATTGGTTGGCATGGTATCCCAACATTTGACATTCGGTTCTATAGCAGCACGTACATGAAATGAAACTAGTGTTAGATTTCTCTCCATTCTCCCAATTAATCCATCATTCTTCATCGGTCGGCCATAAACCAATGTCTTCTGTTAGGGAGAATTCTCTGTAAAGGCTAATTTCCCAAACTTAGTGCGTCCCCCAGCAGCTTTGCTGGATTTTTTGGGGTTTATTTTTTTCTCCTGCTGAGACTGAAACTCTTTTCCTCCCACTCTTAGACATGATTTGAGGTATACCTTTGACTTTGTATGCGTTTTATGGGCTATGGGGTCCTTCATGTGTTTTTGGTATATGGGTTACACAGCACCCTCTGTGCTGTAACCCAGGGGTGTTGTAGCGACCCCCAAACATAGACTCCATACGCTGGGACTGACTATTGTCTCCCAGGGCATGTAAAGTCACCATTGGCTTTACTAGTCTCAAATTGTGAACAGAACCAGTACAAACCATACTATTGTGGATGTGCTGGTCGGGGCAATTCGATTGCCCCGGGGTCTGTTGTTCGAGGGGACACTGTCCAGTCCCCCCCGACCGAGTTTTGGCTGGTGGCAGTGGATACTACTTTTTATATTCGACCACGAATATATTCCTATGGGAATTTCCCATTGTTCGAGGCTACCACTTTTTAAAATAGCCTCGAACATACCGCCAGTTTATTAAATTAATATAAATTCACCGGTTGGTATTTCTTGCCGAAACTTGGTTCCAAAATGGCATTTGTGTTCGTTTCGGTGACTCCAACCCAAGTCGAGCCCTTTGTTCCACTTTTTGGCGGGCTTCTCCAGAGAAGCCTCCAAAAGTGGTGCCACTCTGTCTGGGTACCACAGGGGGCGTGGGAGGAGGTTTAGGCACCCTGGACTGAGTTGCCTCAGCAACTCAAGTCGCACTCTTGTGTGATTGGCCCAAGTGGTGAGGTGCTCGGCTCACCACTTAGCATGTTTGATTGACAGCTAGGCTGAATGAATGGGGGTTTGCTGCATAAAAGCGGGGCTTTGGGGACTGGAACTTCAGAAGTCGCCACAGGACCTAAATAATCCGAGGAGGGAGAAGCCGAGCCGACCTGCAACGAAGACACCACCGGTGGAGCCCTGTTGAACTGTCTCACCACTTTTCCCCAACGACAGAGGAGATCTCCAGTCCGGAGAGTCTTCTTCCTTTGACTGGTGGGGATAACCAGTTTGCCTGTTTTTTCGCCTTCCTGGACCATCTCGTGGCTGCCTTGCCCGTGCCAAGAACCCCGGCAACTGGAATACCACGGTTTACCACTACCGCGAAGAAAAGGGTGGTACCTTGTAACCGGGAAACTCTGCGGCTGGTTTCTTCCCCGGCAGTGCAACGACCTTCAGCTTTCCTCCACGTCGAGACCTCCTCTCCCTCTGGATGAAACACCGACTTGCACCCGCTGCCAGGAACAACTGTCCCCGGTGGAGCGTTCTTCCCACTTTCAGGTACTGTGTCCCGCCTGGCTTCCCTTGCGACATATCGTTCGGGTGACAGTAAATCCTTGACTTTCTAACCTGGGTTAGGCTGGGACCTGTTAACTAACTTTTCCTGACTTGATCTCAATCTTTTGTGAACTTTCTACAAAGACTCTTTGGGCATAACCCCACTGTGTGATCCTGGACACATCTCGCTTGCTCTCTCTAAGAGTGGGCCTGGCATTTGAACTTCCTTGCTCTCCAGTAGACTTTGCCTAAACTGCCTCACTGTGGTTCTTTGAAAAGTATTGAAAGTTGTGTGCTTTCATAACTCTGCCTTTTTCCCTCCCTTTTTAATAACTTATTAGAGTGCCATCTTATGTTAAGCACTCACCTCTGTCTGAAAATAAGTGGTGTTTCTCATTAAGACTTGTCTAATAAGTAATTAGGGTTGTATATATATAATAGTGACTGTGTGTTGAATTTACTTACCTCTTTGTGCTAGTGTAATTTACAAGTGTGTCTTTCAATAAATAATTATATATTTTTACACCAAAGCTCTGGTCAGTGTTTGCTTGTACTACTGTATATCTGTACCTATTGTGTATACTCTATATACTGCCTAACTCATCTTGAGAGAAGTCTGACTGCTCAGCCACAGCTACCAGGAAAATCTGGGTGGTACAGACTGCTACCAATTGGGTGTACTGCCAACCACCTGTAGTCCTAAATCTTTTGCAGTGGTCCCTAAGGGAACTGCACATGTTTCTGCCTAAAACTGGTGTACAGCGGTGGGATTTGTATTGCGTATACATTTTAGTGTGCTTATAGATACCTTAGTGCAACTAACCACAAAGCTGAGCACTAAAGAAGTATTTTCTAAAACAGGTCAACTATGGAAAGCTATAGTCAAGAGTCCCTTGCTACAAAAACTGCTGATTGTTTAAGAGTTCTCTGTAAGCATAAGAACCTCCTGACTAAGGGCAAGAAAAAGGAGCTAATAGAAAGGTTGTTAGCAAACCAAAGTCTGGAAGGTGGTTCAGAGGAACCTACCACTCCAGCAACTGTAGATAACAGCAATGATATTGATATGAATGTTAGTATTGATAACTTTGAGTCAGAAGCAGAAGATGAGGTGGAAGATGTTAGAGTTGTCTCCCCTGGGCCTCTACCTGCCCTGCCAGCTGTACCTACTGGACCTTTACCAGGTCCCACACTTAATCCTCAATATATGGAACTAGGAAAAATGAAGCTTGAATTAGAATTCAAAAGAATTAGTGCTCAAACAGAACAACGGCACCAAGAACTAAGGCTCAGAGAAATGGAGCTCAACCATGAGTTAGAAATGAAAAAATTGTCTGTGGAAAGTGCTTCTCTCTCCGAATCCTCTAGGAGTTCCAGTCCCAAAAGACCCTGGATGCCTAAGGAGTTGGTGGGTATGTATGAGCCTAAGTTGGATGTGTTGGATTGGTTGAGTTTGTTTGAGTATAATCATGGGCTCCAGAACATTACAGGAAATAAGGTACTTTCCTGGTTGTTCTCTAGGCTCCCCCCTGTTGCAACTGATGTGGTAATGGAGTTGGGGGAGGAGGATAAGAAGGATTATGAATGTGTGAAGCTAGCTTTGATAGCTAGATTTGGGAAGACCATTTCCCAGTACCTTAAGAGGTTTCGGACCCTCAAAAAGAATGATGGTACCCCTTGGGCTACCTGGGTGAGTGAGTGTTTGAAAAACTTAGAGGGATGGATTAAGGGTTACAAGGTGAACACTTATGAGGGAATGAGAAATCTTGTAATGTTTGAGTCAATTTATGATGCCTGCTCTCCTGAGCTCAGACAGCACTTGGCTGATTCAAAGGAATTGGATCCTAAAGACTAGCTAAGGCTGCTGACTTTGGGTTGCCAACAGGGCTACTCACAAGGATTCAGGGGTCACTCAGAAAAAGGATGAGGGAAAGCAGCCACCAAAATGGAACCAAGAGATTTCTAATGCCTCCCAACCCAAAGATGGCCCCAAACAACAAAATAACCAGGGTAAGCCCCAGGGTAAACCACAACAGGCGAGTATACCTTCTGGTCACAAACCAGAAGGAGGTCAGTCCAAGCCACCCTTTCAGAGAGCATTTGGAACATGCTATCTCTGTGGGGCCACTGACCACATCAAAGGAGATCCCAGATGTAAGGGTAAACCTACAGGGATCAGCACAGTCTCCTTAGCCTTCACTCCTGAGGAGGAAGTCCAAATGGCTAGTGCTCACTTTGAAGTCTTTGCTGAAGAACCTTTGGGACTTCAAGCAAGTGTAACCGTAGAGTCCATGGGTCTGGTTGGTGATCAGAATAGAAGTGTGTACAACTCCATACCAGAAAATTCTAAAGTTTATTATATGGACAGTGTTCTTGTCAATGGCCAGGATACTCCTGCCAGGCGAGACTCTGGGGCCAGCAGAACAGTAGTGGATGAAAGCTTTTTCAGTCCTGAGGATGTTGCTTAGGCACCCAAAGGTCCCACTAAGATGTCTGGAGGCCCTGTCCAAATGGTTCCAATTCTACCAGCCCTCATTCAGTGTAATGACATGTCAGTGTTGATTCCTGTCAGTGTTCAGACTGAGGTGCCTGGGAGAGTCCTTTTGGGGAATGATCTAAGAACTCTAGGAGTAGTATCCTGTACCCCCAGGCCTCCCAGTATGGAGACCTAGAACCAAACCAAATTGGCTAGAGAGGCCACCTTAAGGAACCCCTCTAAGCCTGTGGGAACCTCTACTGAGAACCCCACTACAAGCCCTGGTGTTGTTAAGTTGACCTCTGACCCAGGCCAATTTCAGGCTAAAATGTTAGGGAAATGGGAGCCCCAACCAAGCTCCATCATTGTTCCACCAGTTTTAGAGTCTGTGACTCCCTCTGCTTATGAGGAAGAGGTAGATAGACCTACTGGAACCCTAGCTAGGCCTAAGAGAACTGGTAATTCTCAATGCTGGTGGAAAACCAGAAAAGAAAAGTCTAAGGCCAAAAACCTTCAGACTATTGGACCTTCCACAGAAGACTCCAACCCAATTCCTAGTCTTAAGGGGGAAACTCCTAAAGTAGTTGAAGGTAGATCTAAGAGGAAGTAGAAGCATGTACCTTGCTTATCTCCATCCCCTCCAACCAAGAGGCCTAAAACCCAACCTTCTCCCAACAGAGAGGTGGTGAGGACCTCTGGAGGCCCCACTAGATCTAAGGGAATCCTTTATAAGGACCCCTTGAAAAAGCCTATTACAGGTTCAGAAGTTGTACCAACTTCTGAGGGACTGGTCAACCAGATCCCCTATAACTTTAAAAAGACTGATGTTCCTCAAAGGGTTTGTAGGTCATATAGCTTACAAAAAAACCTTTGACTCTACCACTGAACATAAGTTAGGGTGTCACCACCAAAATGCTGATGGTCTCTCTAGGGTGTTTGTAACCGACTAGAGGTATGAGATTCATCCAGGAGTGGATTACATCCTCCTGTCCCTTAGTCTGGGGGCAGGGGAGGCGAGTGTTAGGGAGAATTCTCTGTAAAGGCCAATTTCCCAAACCTAGTGAGTCCCCCAGCAGCTTTGCTGGATTTTTTTAGGTTTATTTTTTTCTCCTGCTAAGAGTGAGACTCTTTTCCTCCCACTCTTAGAAATGATTTGAGGTGCAGCTTTGACTTTGTATGTGTTTTATGGGCTATGGGGTCCTTTACCCCATAGGGCTTCATGTGTTTTTGGTATATGGGTTACACAGCACCCTCTGTGCCATAACCCAGGGGTGTCGTAGCGACCCCCAAACATAGACTCCATACCCTGGGACTGACTACTGTCTCCCAGGGCATGTAAAGTCACCATTGGCTTTACTAGTCTCAAATTGTGAACAGAACCAGTACAATTGTCCTATTGTGGATGTACTGGTCGGGGCAATTCGATTGCCCTGGGGTCTGTTGTTCGAGGGGGCACTGTCCAGTCCCCCACGACCGAGTTTTGGCTGGTGGCAGTGGATACTACTTTTTATATTCGACCGCAAATATATTCCTATGGGATATATTTAAATAAATAAATAAAAAAAAATTTTTTCCCATTGTTCGAGGCTACCACTTTTTAAAATAGCCTCGAATATACCACTGGTTTATTAAATTAATATAAATTCACCGGTTGGTATTTTCTGCCGAAACTTGGTTCCAAAATGGCGTTTGTGTTCGCTTCTGTGACTCCAACCCAAGTCGAGCCCTTTTTTCCACTTTTTGGCGGGCTTCTCCACAGAAGCCTCCAAAAGTGGTGCCACTCTGTCTGGGTACCACAGGGGGTGTGGGAGGGGGTTTAGGCACACTGGACTGAGTTGCCTCAGCAACTCAAGTCACACTCTTGTGTGATTGGCCCAAGTGGTGAGTCGCCCGGCTCACCACTTAGCATGTTTGAGTGACAGCTAGGCTGAATGAATGGGGATTTGCTGCATAAAAGCAGGTCTTTGGGGACTGGCACTTCAGAGGTCGCCACAGAACCTAAAGAATCCGAGGAGGGAGAAGCCGAGCCGACCTGCAACAACGACACCACCGGTGGAGCCCTGCTGAACCGTCTCACCACTTTTCCCAACGACAGAGGAGATCTCCAGTCCGGAGAGTATTCTTCCTTTGACTGGTGGGGATAAACAGTTTGCCCGTCTTTTCGCCTTCCTGGACCATCTCGTGGCCGCCTTGCCCGCGCCAAGCACCCCGGCAACCGGAATACCATGGTTTACCACTATCGCGAAGAAAAGGGTGGTACCTTGTAACCGGGAAACTCTGCGGCTGGTTTCTTCCCTGGCAGCGCAACAACCTTCAGCTTTCCTCCACGTCGAGACCTCCTCTTCCTCTGGATGAAACACCAACTTGCACCCGCTGCCAGGAACAACTGCCCCCGCTGGAGCGTTCTTCCCACTTTCAGGTACTGTGTCCCGCCCTGGCTTCCCTTGCGACAGATTGTTCGGGGTGACAGTAAATCCTCGACTTTCTAACCTGGGTTAGCCTGGGACTTGTTAACTAACTTTTCCTGACTTGATCTCAATCTTTTGTGAACTTTCTACAAAGACTCTTTGGGCATAACCCCACTGTGTGATGCTGGACACATCTCGCTTGCTCTCTCTAAGAGTGGGCCTGGCATTTGAAGTTCCTTGCTCTCCAGTAGACTTTGCCTAACCTGCCTCACTGTGGTTCTTTGAAAAGTATTGAAATTTGTATGCTTTCATAACTCCCTGCCTTTTTAATAACTTATTATAGTGCCATCTTATTAAGCGCTCACCTCTGTCTGAAAATAAGAGTGTTTCTCATTAAGACTTGTCTAATAAGTAATTAGGGTTGTATATATATAATAGTGACTGTGTGTTGAATTTACTTACCTCTTTGTGCTAGTGTAATTTACAAGTGTGTCTTTAAATAAATAATTATATACGTTTACACCAAAGCTCTGGTCAGTGTTTGCCTGTACTACTGTGTCTCTGTACCTATTGTGTATACTTTATATACTGCCTAACTCATTTTGAGAGAGGTCTGACTGCTCAGCCACAGCTACCAGGTAAATCTGGGTGGTACAGATTGCTACCAATTGGGTTTACTGCCAACCACCTGTAGTCCTAAATCTTTTCTAGTGGTCCCTAAGGGAACTGCACAGGTTTCTGCCTAACATCTTCCATCTGTAGTTGACCTTGCCGCCTGCTCACTGTCCTGGAACATTTGAGGCAGTGTGAAAACACCACTAATCTTCATCTGAGGCTCTAATGAACAGCCCTTGTCTCTGACTTCGGAGTCACATATGAAGAGACCACAAATGCATCAATTTCAGCCTTCCTTACTGTTATTTGATTTAATTATGCAGAGTGTTGTTGCTCCTCTTGGCCTCTAGAGGCTTGCTCACTCTGCCTTACATAGACTTCATACACGTTCAATTGTCCAATAATTTGGCTGTTGCAGATGTGTTCTTCTTCTTTAATCAAAGAGAAATGTGCCTTTCGTTCATAGCGTATCCTAGTTAACTTCTTGTGTGCCTTGCAATTATTCCTTAAAATAGCCCCCTTGATCCTAGGCCAATATAGCCTTCCTGTTGTTCTTCACTCAGAGCTTTCCAGCCTTTCCTGATTCTGCCACCTTGGTCTGCCTCTGAGGTAGCTTTATTGAATTTGACTTGAGCCAGCATCCATTTTCCTATCTTGGCCATCCTTGTCACTTTATATATTACTCTATAGCAAGCCTCTATATGTTTATTTTCTACCTTGTGTTACTTTGTATTTACAGTTATTGACTAGTAAGTTACTTCATCTTCTTTGTATTCACGATTACTTTAACTTTACATACATATTTCTCTTGGTGCTTCAGTTACATCGTCACTCTTAAGTTCATATTGTCTCAGCATAGGTTCATATATCCTCTTTAGCACATCACTCTGCCCTCATCAGATTTCACTTTAACGTTCCATGATGTCCATAGGTGCGTGCTGACATCCTTCCATGAGGGATCCTTCCACACTTTCAGTGTAAGGGTACATTCAGTATGGCTGTCTGACTGTATAACACAAATAGCCCTTCTTCTGCTTTTCCAGAATGGCGGCGGTGAGGGGGCAGGAGCTAGGGTAAATGCATTCACCTGCTCCTCTACACCATTCTCACCCAACAGCCCATTTCACCACTCATTGCCACCCATGCCGCTCACCAGCAACGTCATGGACCCTGCATCACAGCAACCTCACCCATGTCACCATACAGCCCATCACCACTTCATCATCCACCATAACACAAAAATCGATGTGCACCAATGTCCGCCCAGCAATCAACCATGCAGCTGACACCACCAACCTCATCACCACACATGACTCGATGCCATTTTTAATACTCAGGCCTGGATGACATTCACCTAGACCCACATCCTAGAAGTCCTCACCCTCAACACCGCCAGAATTCTACAACAAGATCATCCAAACAAGATCAGGGGAGGCCTCACCCTCATTCAAAAGGCATTATGGCCATGCACCCAACTGGATGTCGCCACCATTGGCTCTTTCAAAAACCCATCCTGTCACTTTCCAATCTCCCCAATGGAAACAGTCACTTTTTAATTTTTGTTTCTTTTATTTAAACTTGGTTTAACTGTATTTTACCTGTTTTTACAAGTTGTTACTGTGTTCTTATTTATTTTACATTCATCTAATCATGATCCAATTAGCTTGATCAGGATACCTTCTTCTTATCAAAAATATGCAAATTAGACTCAGGTATTGGCCTACTCTGATTACTGATTTCTTGCTTGGCCCACTCATCAGATGGTTCCACCAGTGTTTTTCTTCCAGGCACTATGAGTCGCTGAACAGATGACCCATATGGATCCTTCTTTTTGTATACAGTCCCAGACAAGTAAGGAGCCAGTGCCTGATTGTTTCCACTATGTTAGCCTGATCACAAAACTGACAGGTGTTTTTACCAGAGCTGCCTCTTGTTGCCAATATTTAATTGGTTTTTAATAGGTTAAGCCGTGCCCTCAAGAAGGTCGATCTCAGTTTATTTGGAAATTTGATCAAGTAGTCCATTGGTTTGTTTATTTGTTGAGTGTTGATTGGTAGATGGGCGGTAAGTTTGTTTTTCGCTGCTATGTCAAGAGTTTTGGACCAGTCTGATTCTTTCAATCTTCTTGCAGTTTTCAGTGGATTATTTTTGAGTTCCTCCACTGAGCTTCCTATTTCTGTTAGAATAGGATAAGCTCATGTATATATATATATATATATATATATATATATATATATATATATATATATATATATATATATATATATATATATATTTGTTTTTAACTCAAATCTTTCTGAAAAGCATCAGGCCATTCAGGTCTAAGGTACCTTTCAAAGACGTCAAGCTGAGTTCTGTAGGGTATTTTGTGGAGATTTGGGGCCTGACGGTATTTTCTTACCGCCGAAATATAACTTAGCAATAATCACTCCTTGTATTCAGATTGGGCCATGTACAACAATAATACAGTGAACATGCATTATTTCAGCACCCAGGCATGCATATTTGGTATGCGTGGGTGGTAGGCGCGGTTGGTGGTATTTTGGTGAGCATAATTCCCTTGTTTTATTTGTGGCCCCAATGTCCAGAATCCCTTATCTTTGCTTAGATTTTTCGTGTGATCACTAGAGAGACCTCAGACCTACATTTCAGGAATACCACATTTTTCAGTGTTAGTGTGCCACCATGGGCGATCTCACTGACTTATTTACGACAGAGAGCTATATATGGTAATCTTGTGGTAATTTCCACTACCTTATATACGGTAGGGAGCTATATTCAGAGAGTCTCTCTTCCCGTTGGCTCATGTAGCTCCAACGAGCTATGCTACAATCACTCACAACTGTTCATACTGAATCTGACATGCACACATCTGTCTTAAAATGACCATTGCACTGTTTAAAAATCTCCCCACACCATCGGCATTGTAATGGTAAATAGTAAATACACCACCCGTCTGTTTTCAAATATTTTTATGTATTATAAAAGTTGCATTTAAACACGATCTCACTCTTTACAGAAATAAATAAAATGGTATAAAAGCATTGTCTATGACACACTGCAAAGAGAGTGGCGGAGAACAGAACACAAATTGCAACATTAGCATTTGATTAAGGCATGCACAGGAATCCTACACTGACTGCATATTACCGTACACACTCAGCTCCCACACTTCTCATTACCTTATCTTTTTAGTTGTTCTCTTTGGCTGTTCTCTTTGTGAATGTGGCTCCCTTGGATTAACTCCAGCAAAAAGGAACGCTTGCCTTCTCAAACCGGGGTCATTGCCTGGAATTCTTAGCTTTTGCCGATAGGAATGCCTCAGCCAGTGGAAAGGTCCTTCTTTCAGCTCTCCCCAATCTCGACTGCAGCAGGACGCAGGAATCTGCATTCAGTCAGGAGTCCCACAGCCAGGTCTTCTCCCCAGTAGTGCAGAAAAATGTCTGCCTGTCTTTTTCCCCGATACTGCCCACTAAAACTTTCATCTCAGCCCTCTGTATGACGTGTCCCAATGAAATCCATCATCTCTCATCCTCCTACTCTCAACAATAGCTTCGCTTATACATTTGCAATTGTTGCAAATCTGACTTCCTTCTTCCTGCAGTTACTGTGCACAAAAACACAGAGAATCAGGCAGAGAAGAGAAGAAAAAAAAATCTGCACACACATTTAAATGGCTTTCAGAGTATGCCTAATTCTGCAGTGGAGAACACATTTTATTAGTGGGTTATGTTAAAAAAGGTTTTATTAGTCAGGTTAATGGTTAATAGGTTAGCTGTTAATTTTCAAATGTGTCTCTCGCACCATAGGCATTTCAGGTGAAAAATAGTGTGCATTTTTAAATGAGCACGTGTGCTTTTAACTGTAAAAATAGATTTGCATCTTATATGTTAAAATCGTTTTTGACTGAATAGCCTGTCTTTCCTTGTTAATCTGGTAACCCATATAGCAATGCACCGCACCCTTGTGGTGGTGCTGCAAAAAAATTGTGCTACCTGTGTAGTAGTGCTGTACTCTGTGCTGTTTGCTACCTGTGTAGTAGTGCCGTACTCTGTGCTGTTTGCTACCTGTGCAGTAGTGCTGTACTCTGTACTGTAACACGCCAAATATCCTTACAGTTCTCTCCAGATTGAAGCCACTGGCATCGACGAGGGCAGTGTTAATATTTTCCTCCAGAGGTATCCCTTGAGTTTGTCCCAGATATCTGTTGGAATTGCCTGCATAGCTTTGGCCCCATATACAATTGCTGATACTACCTTGGCCTTGAAAAAGTTAAGTGACACACTCAAAGAGAAACAGACACATTTTTTATCAAGGGCCCTCGTCTGTGTTGTTAGACTTTTGATTTTGGTAAAGAGAGATTCTTGCATCAATGATTCTTGTTGGTTTACGTTGTTACCCCTAAGTACCTGAAATACTTTACTTTTTCAAGTGGTTCGCCCGCTAAATGGCAGGATGATGTTTCCTTTCTGTTAGGATTTTTCGCTATAATCATAGCTTTGGTTTTACTTGTGTTGATTTCTAGGTCATTTGATTGCAAGTAGGCATGAAGACCATCCAATTTTCGTTGAAGGCCTACTGCAGTTTGGTCGATCAAGATAATATTGTCTGCATACAACATTCTGCTTATTTTTTCTTTTCCCACACTTGGCGGGAAGGCTCTGGTTGTTTTTTCTGAGAACTGATAGTCTCTGATGTATGCATTGTACAAGGCTGGTGCCATTGGTCAGCCTTGTTTGACTCCTCTTAATGTGGCTATATTTTCAGACAGTTGGCCCGCACCACTGGGGCACACTCTCATGGATATGCCAGTATATAACTCTTTGATCTGACCAAGAATTGCAGAGGGGCATTTCCAGTTTTTTAGCTTCGCCCATAATTTCTCCTGATTGACCTTGTCAAAAGCTTGGTAAAGATCGACGAAAGCCCGAAATATATTAGGGCTTCCTGCCATAACTTCGGCTTTTAGTATGCTCAAGAGCATTATATTAGCCGATGTGCCCATGTTCTTAGTGAATCCAGTTTGAAATGGATCGTGTCCTTCTGAAAAGGTCACTCAGGTTTTGAATTTGTCTAGAAGAAAAGACCCAAAGATTTTTCCAATGGTGTCCAAAAGGGCTATTGGGCGGTAGTTGTTTGGATCCCCTATGTTCCCCTTTTGGTGGATTTGGATCATGTTGGCTGTTTTCCAAGAGTTGGGGATCGAGTAGGAGGTGGCACAAGTCTTGAATATTTCTGCAATCAGGATGGCCCAGGCGTCAAAGTTTTTCTTTAGGTCTGAGTTCGAGATCCCATCAGGGCCCAGAGCTCGGGAGTTTTTTTAATTTGGCGATTTTTAGGCAGATCAACATTTTGTCCTGCTCAACATCCAAATATTCTGGAGGTGTTGAAGGGCTAAAAGTTGTAGGTGTTAGTGGTCCGAAAAAGTTGGAGAAATAAGTCACCCATTTTTTCTCCCCAATGCTGTTTAACAATGCATCTTTTGTGGCGCTCCCATCCGGGGCTATTAGCATTTTTTCCGAGTCTCTTGGTAAAGAATGATTTTGTTTGATTTTAGCCAGTTTTTGTAATTCTTTGAGGCTTTTTTGCCCGCCTCTATGTTTTCCACTGTGGGCAATTTGTTGGCTCTCATTTCCTTTTGCATTTCTTTCCTTTTTACAATCAAGAGCTGTTCTTTTTTATGGAAATGAGTCTTGTTAAAATTGCTGTTATTCCATAATTTCTGGTAAGGACCCAGCAGAGGACAGTAATCTGTCTTGGACATTCCTACAGTATCCAGATTGTTTGCTTTTGTTTTTAAGTATTGTTTTGTGATTTCTCTAATAGAAGTGGAATTGAGTCTCAGACGTGTGCCTCTGTTGTTTGTTTCCAGCTTTGATTACATGCTTTTTATTCTGGAAAGATCCTCGTTTGGTTGAATTTCCCAGACAGCCCTCAGGAGAATGTGGTCACTATGTATTGTTCTAGTCACCTCAAAAGATGTTACCTTAGCCAAAAGGTCTCTGGAAATGTATAAATGATCCATGGTAGCTTTATGGCCTTCTTGTTCTCAAGTAGGGTGGTCAGGCAGATTGGAGGATTTTAAGCAGTGCAGGTTGTGCAAGTGTCTGGCATCCATACATGATGACCACATTTTCCCTCTACGGGTTCAATTGGGAGGGGTCAACCCTTTGCCTCCAGACTTGCTCTTGAGTAATCGCTGGCTTACGTGCTTCCTCTGATCTAAGTTTGCTACAGTGGCATTCAGATCGCAACATATGATAATGTAGTACATTTTGTTTTCTTGCATGGCGTCGTCTATAAGTGTTTCATTCTTGGTCACGAAGAGTTCATCCGTTAGAGCCCTGGGGTTCCAATATGCATTGATCACTAAATACAACTTACATTTCGTTGATTCCTTGCAGGAAGGATTTGGTTTCCATGAGATTAGAGTAGCTAGTATGAAGGCATCGTTCAATAGGGCTTTTTCCGTATGAAGGCCACTACCTGCACAAATAGCTGAATGCAGGCCTGCGCAAGGTGCCCCTAATAAACCTTGTAGAGCGGTGAAAGGCGATGTCAAAGCCATCTATTGAAGGTTTTTTTGTAAGCCAGGTCTCCTGAAGGTACAGCAGGTCAAATGATCCAAGATTGACTTTGGCTATGGTTGTTAAATGAGTAAAGCCTTGCGTGTTCCACGATCCCATAATCACTTGATTTGGTGCTAGACTGTTAGGACTTGGCAGCAATTTCGAATGCTAGGATATGTTGTGGCTTGCCAGTTATTCCGTAGCCAAGCCTATCTCCTTTGCTCTTTTTCTTTTAGACTTAGAAGCAGAGCATTATTTGCCTCCAGATGTCTTGCTCTTGGTTTATCTTGGACTATTGTGATTGTCCAATTCAGCAGAGGGCCATGTAGCACTCGTTCAACATCAAAAGAGGTATCAAGATCCTAATGTGCAAAGCATGTGGGTAAGGTGTCCCCTTTGTCTTATCTTTTAGGAGGGGACAGTTCTTGCCTGCTCAATGTTTTCTGTTTATTCTTCCCTTGTCTGGAACTGTTGATCACTTTTAATCTCATCTACAGACCACCCAAGCCCAACACGTCCTTCATCGAAGACTTCACAGACGTGGTCACCACCATGCCTCTCACACATGCCAACATCTTCCTTGGTGACTTCAACATACCTGCCAAGCCAGAAACCAAGTCAATGAAGGAAGTACTCCACTGCCTACTCAACACACCGAACCTCACACAGAAAACAAAAGAACCAACTGAGACAAAAAGGAATATGCTCATCTTCATCATAACTGCACTGCCCACCCTCCATCACAGCTCTCCTATTTCGCTCGACAGGTCAGACCATCTGGCAATCCCCTTTGAGATCAGTCACACCATACCTCTCAAGCAAACTCATTGCAAACCAAGCAATCAAGCCTTCAGATCCTTCAAGAACTTCCGACTAGATGCTCTCACAGATGACCTCACCAAACTCCACCTCATATGGGCTAAAGTATCTCTGATTAACTAGGACACCAACTCACTTCTTCAACTCAACACCACCCTCACAAACAACATCAACCACCATGCCCCAGTGAAACATCGCACCTTTGAGCCCTCAACCTTCAGCTCCCTAATACACTCAAGAACTCAACCTCAACAAATGAACCATCAGAAAACAGGAAAAGAACTGAAGAAAATCCTGCAGAGCATCAGACCTCGCCCTGCTTAAGGAATTCTGTGCTACATGCAAGCGATTGATCAACACTTCCAACGCCACCTACTACCAAAACAAAATAGCCAAGGCCAACAATGAAATCAGAGCCACTTCAAAGCCATCAATCTCGGCACCAACCCTCTTCACAACCCACCGGTAGCACACTCCATATAAAAATCCACTGCCATCAACACTTTTTTCGTCAACAAGATCAACATGATCCGCCAACCCATGGACACCAACGCCACAACTGATAGCACACTACACATCCCATCTCATAAAACCACAACTACCTGGACAACTTTCAAGACACTAACTAGGGAAGATCTCACTGTCACCTTAGCATCCTTCAAGGCCACATCGTATCAGACAACATCTTTCTGGTCTCCGTACTCAAGACACATCCAACTGAAGCACTCCTCCTTTATCTGACAATTGTCAACAGCTTGCTAACTTGAGGTACCTTCCCCTCAAACCTCAAGACCGGTCAAATCCTCCCATTCTTAAGAAACCATCACTGTACCCTGAGGATCTCAGCAACATCCACCCTAGCACCCATCTTCTCGTCCTAGATAAGATCCTTATGAAAACAGTAGTCATACAACCCCTCCAACACATTGAATCCAATAACCTCCTTCAGTTCTGGATTCAGACACAGATGAAGCACAGAAATGGCTACCATCAAGGTGATCTATGATGCCCTTAAAATCCTTGATGCTGGCCATCCTTGCCTTCTTGTTCTTATTGACCTCTCAGCAATATTTGACAAAGTACACCACCAGACACTTATTGACAATATACTTTGTCTCTTTTAGATCAGCAAGATCGTCTTCAGCTGGTTCAAATGCTACCTTGCAAATCACCAACAGTTCATACTCATGGAATCTTTCTGATCACCAACTCTCAAAATCACCTGTGGAGTCCCACAAGGATCCATCCTGTCCCACGTGATCTTCAGTTTTTACATGGAACCGCTCTGAACCCTCCTCGCTCCACACAACATTCAAATTCACCAATACACAGGTGACATGCAGATTTACATAACAATTTCCTCAATAGTAGACATCCACAGGGTCTCCCGTTATTTATACAAAGTGAATTACTTTGTGATGATTTACTGTGTGGCAATTACTTCAAAAATACACTTGTAAATGTATATATGTTTGTGGGTTAGTGAGTAAAAGTAGATGGGGAGGGGTTTGAGGTAGGGGGTTTAATAAAGGGAGAAGGGGAGTTTAGGGGGACTCCCATAAAAAACTATTCCAAAGTAACATTTCAACGTAATATCCATGAAGTAAATGATCACAAAGTATTGTACCTCTTGGAAATAACATGGAACCATCCACAAGCTCAAGGCCTGCCTCACATTGATTCAGTCCTGGATGTCCAGTGCTTACCTGATGCTCAAGCACTCCAAGACTGAATTCCTACTGCTGACCAACAACACTAAACACCCTGATATCCAAACCTGGCTCTCTGTTGTGAACCTTGAGGGATTCACACCGCAGATGGCCAACTGTGAAGCATGCCTTAGGTTCAACATTGTCAGACACCTCAAGTTCAAACAGCACATAGCAAGGATGACTCAAACAGACTGGTACTCACTTTCTGTCCTTCATAAAATCAAGCCCTTCATCCCCGAAAACAAATTCAGATCTGCTGCCCTAGCCGTGATCGCCACCCCCACATGGATGGTGCCAATGCCCTTACAGTGACTACCCTAGCACCCCTGAAATGTGTCCTGCATGCTGCAGCAAGACTCATTAAAGGACTACGCAAATTCAACCACATCACCCCGACAATCATCAAACTGCACTGGCTCCCACTGCAAGCCCATATCATCTTCAAATCCTGTTGCATCATCTACAAGGAAGTCCCCAAGCTACCGCACTGAGAAACTCAGCCTCTCCAGAGGCCTGTGATCCACCAGAAATAAGGAAATGTGCAGACTTGAATTATGATGGTGGACGAAGGAAAGAACAACAAGACAGGCCTTCTCTGGCTGTTCTCCAAGACTCTGGATTCTCCTCCCTATCAACATCAGACTTGCCCTATCACTTCTTCAGTTCAGGAAAGAGCTCACCTCCTTAACAACTAGGTCCACACACCTTGCACACCCCAACCTACCTGACACTTGGTTATCTTCTCCCCTTCTGCCGCAGTTGCTTGTAGACCCCTTGCTGCCAATTGCCCACCCTCGCCCTCCCCTGTTAGCTCTCTGCGTCCCTCACTTTGTTCTTAACCCTATGATTGTAAAGCTCTCTCTGTTGTTTCCCGAAGGTAGGCCCCTGCTCAATAAATAACCTATTAATAATAATGACAAAGGATCTTTCATAAAAGGACTCAGGGTATTGATGGAGCCCAGCAGATGCTCATGTACTTTACTGTGTGGGATACACTAAACTGTAGCACATATATTTGAGAGAGGGACCATCCCTAGCCTGCCTCCTGGTGTGGATCACTGTCCTATGTCTCACTCGTGTTAGGGTCACTGCCGCCCTCATTCTGAACTTCAATGCAAATAGACCTTCACTGCTGGCAAGGTCTGACTTATTGAGGCCACACAGCCTGTTGTTCAACATGTGCCCCCATCTTAATTTCACATTGGGGAGGTAGATCTGTGCATCAGCTAGCCACACATTTAGGGAGCGTGTGAATTATCAAGAGAACTGCAGAATTGGGGTGAATTATGATAAAATTAAAGGAACTGCTGGAATGTGTGACATAGTATTTTTTTTTCAAATCTCTTTATTAGCATGTCGTTAAAGTAAATCACAGAATAGTCAAATACAGAAAGGAATAGTTAACCAGAGAACACAAATCAAAACCTCATAATGAAATAACATATCAATAAGCAAACAACATAATCAAATAATCCCCCGACATACCAAGAAACTTTTCATTTATGTAAACAATAAAAGAGCAAAATACAACAGTTAATTAAAGTCATCCAACATAGAACACATACACACACACAAACACCAACAACACATAAACATCAAACAAAACTCCCAAAAGGAAAAAAAAGACCCCCCTTTTATTAGTTATTTGTCTTCCTTTTTTCACTTCATACCCCATTTTCTTTTTCCTTCCATACCCCCTACCTCTGTATCATCTCTACCCACAACTCATACAAATCTATAACCTACATAGTTAATCATACACGGCATTGAATGTACCCCAAATGAGACTGTATACCTCTTGTTTGTCTTTCGCTCTAAAGGAAAGCTTTTCAAAATGTGATAAGGTGTGCAAATCAACTAACCAATCCTCCACTGTAGGCTTCTTCCTAGTTTTCCAAACCCAAAGGATCAGTCTCATGGCCACCAATAAAGCCTTATTTATCCAACCACCAAATTTCAAAGAACGCCTACACCTACCTCGACATAAAAATAAGATTAGGTTCCCACCCGATCTCTGTAAAACTACATCTAAAATTAAATCAATCCTATCAATAACATCAACCCAGAAATCTCGAACTGTAGAGCAATCCCAGAGAAGGTGTATCAGGGTACCAACTTCCTTTCCACATCCCCAACATAGATTATCAGCTTGTAGCCCTAGTTTAAACATTTTAACTGGTGTCCAGTATACCTTACCCACCACTTTCTGCCTAATCAGACGCAAGTTCAAACCCATAATCACATTGGCACTTACCCTAAGAATATCCTTCCATTCCCTGTCTGAAAAAAATATATATTTAGATCATCCGACCACACCAATCTCAACTTATCCCATGCCTCAACATGTTTATTTTCCAATTGCATTAAATTCATATATGTACGTACTGAATACTCTTGGCCTGTAAGCAATTGACACAGTGCAGGTTTGGTTTCTAATGAAA
The DNA here is from genome assembly GCF_040938575.1 of Ambystoma mexicanum. Taxonomy (NCBI): domain Eukaryota; kingdom Metazoa; phylum Chordata; class Amphibia; order Caudata; family Ambystomatidae; genus Ambystoma; species Ambystoma mexicanum. The sequence goes on along the minus strand of NC_090935.1, from coordinate 834,020,678 downwards.
CACCAATCATTCTTTGCCTAAGACAAATCAGGGAGCTCAGGTCGTCATATTTTTGAATCTCTCGTTCATGCAACCCATATTTCCTCTGTATGTCTTCAAATGTCAAAAGATGCTCACCATCTAACATATCACCTACTGTTAAAATCCCTTCCAAAACCAAGTCTGCCAAATCAAACATCTGTCGTTCAATTGCAAGACCTCATTATGCCAAAGACACAGTATTTAAGGTACAACATACGTGATTAACAGCAGTTTTTTGGGAAAGGAAATTTAAAATATCCTCATGTTAACATGTGTTGTTAATCAGAAAGAGAATAAAACATGATTTTATTAATATTATTACGGGCATTGTTGGTGCTGAAATAATTTGCTGTGTCAATTAAAAGTGATACAAGATTACCATTACAATAATGTGTTTGGTGGAGAATGGAAAGATGGAGATCTCTGTTCAAAACAATGTGCACAGTTTGTATCTAGATTCTCAGGTACCCACTGTTAAGTTCTCTTTTCAGTTGTTTTCCCAATGATTGACCAAAGGTTACCAAATTTAGGACATATTTACACAATCCCCTCCTACAGTGCAACACCCCTGTAAATATTGGTCAGTAGAAGTGTTTAAACCGTGGACACTTTTGAATGTGTCAAAAATTACTGAGTACAGTACACACATTCTTGTCTTAGTATGTTTTTAAAGGGCTGAAATTAAAAACTTATGAAATTCAGTGAAAAAACTTTGTCAAAGGGATGTTATGGTTCCAAGTAAAACCGAAAAACCCTTGAAATTCGCCAGTTATGGTAAGCTAAGCAACCATAACTCGCGCCACCACCGTGCACTGCTAAGACTAACACCCAGGACATCAAAGATGACATCACAAATGTCATTGATGACATCACTGATGACATCACATGTCTGGCTCACTCGTTTTTCTTTTGCTGACATATCTAGGCCACATGGTTTTCTTCAGTAACAGTCAGAAACTAAACATTTTATTTTATTTGTAGACGTATCCTTCAAGTAGGTTCTTAGAGTCCAGTCACATCATATGAAACATATACATACGGGAAGACACAAGCTTGAAAGACAGCAATCCTTTTTGTGCATAAAGATAATCAATAGACTTATCAGCACTTTCTGATAGTTCTGTTGTTATTTTTTTATGGCTGTACTTTCCCTGTATATGGTCAGATTTGTATACATTGTACTCACACTACTTTCCTTATGGTCCAATCACATCAAGTGATACATATGCCTAGGGTAAATAGCAGCTTTGAAACAGAGCAATCATTTATTTGCATGAAAATAATCAGTTAAATTATGAATTGTTTCTGCTACTAATTGTGTTTTTTTGCTAACTTCACTTTCCCTGTATATACCCATATTGGTATGTGTTCTTGTGTCTTTGTGTTTTGTCTATAGTAATGCAATTATGTAATACATGTGTTTTATTTGCTACTTATTACATATTTCACAGTACACAAAAATCTATTAAGAAAACAATTATTTCATTATTCAACATATTAACATTACGAATATTATACCTTCATCTTGTACACTGCACACAATGTTATGTTTCTGTATGAGTAGCTTAGTATACTAGATAGAACCCCATAATAGAATGCTATTTATATCAATGCATCGTTCAATGCACTAATTAGGGTATGATATTTATTGCAATGATCCTTGACACTTGTTTCGCAACATTATAATAAGAATCCCTTGTACACATATTCATGAAAAATACATACAAATGTGATGTCATCAATGACATTTGTGATGTCATCTTTGATGTCCTGGGTGTTAGTCTTAGCAGTGCACAGTGGTGGCGTGAGTTATGGTTGCTTAGCTTACCATAACTGGCGAATTTCAAGGTTTTTTCGGTTTTACTTGGAACCATAACATCCCTTTGACAAAGTTTTTTCACTGAATTTTATAGGTTTTTATCAGCGTAACTTAACCATAATGTCTCTTTAACAAAGTTTTTTCACTGAATTTGAAAGGTTTTTAGCAGCGCAACTTAACCATAACGTCCCTTTAACAAATTTTTGTCAATGAATTTCATTGGTTTTTAGCAGCGCAACTTAACCATAACGTTCCTTTAACAAAGTTTTTTCACTGAATTTCATAGGTTTTTAGTAGTGCAACTTAACAATAATGACTTTGACTTTATATACATATCATATGGAACTGACTGAATCTCTTCTACTGTACTTGATGTCCGCGGACTCATTTAATGTTCGCGGACATGTTCGAAGAACAGTACCACTACCTAAAAACGCTGGTGGGGTATGTTTGATTGTTATATCATAACATAGGAACATTTAACAAATTCAAAAAGAAGCGCACACACACACATTATATGTCCTAATACATAAGACATGTAACTCATATATACAACACACTAACCATTCATTTAAATGCACCATGTTCTAAAATGGAATATACCACAAGAAAATAAATTGGCTTCCAACATAATTACCTCACAAACACGACAGAACTGAGAACATGAGCAGACCCACTGAGTACATAGGACATATCTTACCTGAAATAGTAAGTGTATTTAATTTTATTCATATATTTATAAACTTTCTGTATTAGATAAAAAAAAAACATATATCTTTTTTTTTCTCTCACAGAAATGTCTAGTACTCTGGAATGGCTAGAGGAGCATTTCCCACATGAAGAAATGTCACAAGATAGTGAAACTAATGGTAAACACTTTATAATATAAACCATTTAATTATTATTATTTTGTATACATTTAACATATATATATTTTATTTTGTACAGAGCATACCAAAATAGAAAATACTTCAGAAAAACCTGTTATGGATAACACTTTTCACAGTATAGAAGAAAAAATGGATTTATTGTTGACTAATTTTAATAATTTGAAAACTTTTGTGGAAGATCATTTTAAACCAAAAACCTCGTACCATTGCCCCACATGTACTTGTCCCTCCTCACCATATCCCAGTCAATCATCCCCAAACCCTCTCCATAACCCAAAATGTTTTGATGAGACTTCCATCGCTTCTTCACCTAATAACAATCATGTTGAAACCCCTAATTCTCCTGTTTTTGTTTCTGTTTCTGCCTCACCTTCTCTGTCATAAATTATTAATATATGTTAAATAAAGTTTAATTTTTATATTGTGTTGTAAATAGTTTTTTTAATTTTTTTTTAAAACAATGTAGGTATCCATGGACAGTGCAGGTGTTCTGAAATGTTCATAAATAAACGAAAATGGAGGTGTCCTGAAGAACAGTATACCTGTCCGTACTGTTCGCTAGCAAGATTAAACTATTCTAAGAACACACGCTGTGTCCTGAAATGTTCATTAAAAAAAAATTAAAGTGTCCTAAAGAACACTATATCTGTCCGTAGTGTTCGCTATCAAGTTTAAACTGTTCTAAGAACACAATTGGTGTCCTGAAATGTTCGTACGTAAACGAAAATGGAGGTGTCCTGAAGAACACTATACCTGTTCGTAGTGTTTGCTAGCAAGTTCAAACTGTTCTAAGAACACACGCGGTGTCCTGAATTGTTCGTAATTAAACTAAAATGGAGGTGTCTTAAAGAACACTATACCTGTCCGTACTGTTCGCTAGCAAGTTGAAAATGTTCTAAGAACGCAATTGGTGTCCTGAAATGTTCGTACATAAACGAAATTGGACGTGTCCTGAAGAACACTATATCTATCCTTACTGTTCGCTAGCAAGTTTAAATTGTTCTAAGAACACATGCAGTGTCCTGAAATGTTCGTTTCACGTGTGACGCAATTTTAATTAGTTCAGGACCCGAACAGTGTCCGTAGAACATCAATGCACATGCGCTAGCCAATCTCCATGCATTTGGTGTCCTGGGGACATGCGCTTCCTTTGCGGACTTGTTCGCGAACGGATCATATGACCGCGCCCACGCTGATCGCGTGTGCTGAATGCAGACACTGTTCGTGTCCCCGAACAAATTAAAAGTACATTTTCAATTAATCCATAATATTTTTCAATAAAATCTCACCATGGCACAAGTCCCACATAGTAATCCTGAGTTTCTACATACCTTTTGAAACTTTTCAAACTTTTTTTTGTGTTCGATCTGTCCCCGGACAGCGCGCATGTCCGCGGACCGCGCACAAGCACCCCTATAAAAGACCACGCCCTAGAGCTTAGTCTCATTGTGTTTCTGGCTATTCTTCAGAACACAGCAATTTTTGCTGCCACCTGCAGATTACACCATCATCGAGATGGCATCCCTGGCTGCGGAACTACCACCTGGTGCTGCACCTGCTTCAGCACCACCCCCACCCCCTCCACCACCGCCACCTCCCCAAGGCCCTGAAGAGGGGAACAGGAGTGAGGATGCAGAGGAGGAAGAAGAGGATGATGAGAATGAGGTAGAGGAAAACCCTACTACCCGCACTAGGCGTGAGTCTTGGGTGTGGCATTTATTTACCATTCATGGGAATGTTCCTAAGGCTCGTGCGAACCGTTTTACCTGCAATGAGTGCAAAATGATACTCAGTCACGGGAAGCACGGTAAGTACAGCTTTGGGACCACTACTATGAAGCGACACCTGAGGTCATTTCACTCTGGGGCTATTCGCAGGGTTGTACCTTGCGAAGAACATAGCAGGTTGATTTCCTCTACTTCATCCTCTGTTTCTGATCCTGTCACCACAAGGACCACCTCTGTGGGACAGTGTCTTCCTCAAGCTGCCTCACAGGCCATACAGAATGCTGATGACCCTTACCTTTCAAAGGTCACAGTTGTATGTATGTACTGTGACACAGTACTCTGCAGGGGGAGCGACTTTGTAGTGCTTTTGAGACTATCGTCTCAGAGCACGAGAAGATCTGCTCACTATGCAAATAAAACCCACTCTACATCTTCCTCTCTCAGCTCGCCCTTTCTTATCCCTATGGTTGGTGTCCCCCCCTTTACCTTCCTTTCACCTCCTCTTCTAGTGTGTTGTGTATAAAAAAACCAAAAAAAATACAAAATATCAAAAATAAAAAAAAATAAGACTCTTTTCAGAGCCGCCTTTCACAGTTAAAAAATAGAAGTGAAAATAAATGAAGCAGGGCCCTTTGTATTTTTTAGAAGTCCGCGGACAGTTCGCGAACATTTAAAAAATTGGGTTGCTACCCTATTACAAACATTGCAATTTTCTCTGGGAGGAATTGGTGGCTCTGAAAAGAGCCTTTGGGAGGTGTGTGTAAGTAAAAAATGATAAATGCTTAACACCTACTTCAAAATGGATGTTGTAATTCCAAAAAAGGTTGCAATGCATTTTGTACATTTCTCTGAAAAATCTGATTGCCACCATAAGTAAGTTGGACTCCATCTTTGCAAAAAAATGTTTGTACTACGAAACAGAATATTTTCATTGTGAAAAGAAGACATGCCAAAATCTTTTAGAAAGGCACAAACACCTTTATTAACATTGCGCCTTGCTTTTTCCATTTGTGGACCAAATGAAGAAGAAGCCATATTTGTCTCTGCGCAATCCGTGAAAATATCACTTGAGAATTAGGAAACATGTCCATAACCTTCCCAAGTCCTTCTTTTATAGCAAATTGCAAAAAAATTCCAGTCACATGTCCTAAACTGTTCCCTCCACAATGAATTACAATTATGTCTGGATGTTGCTCTGTCTCCAAAGTAGCACAGAGAGGTAGCAAGTCCAACCACTTCATTCCACGTACTCCATGCCAGTGTACTTCCACATGTGGGAATCCAAGATCTACAGCTACTCCACAGCTTTCTGCATGCACCTTCAACCAATATATCCATGAATCTCCCAAAATCCATACAATCTTTTTCCTAAAATACACAGACATAGCTATCTGTTGTTCTCTCAGCAAAAACAGTATATGAGAAACTCTCTTCTGGCACAACACACCCACTAAACTTTTCTGACCAATCCCTTTTAGTACTCATTCTCATTTGCATGACATCTGAACCCAAAAATCCCCGGATGTAACTCCCGATGTCCGCGAACTACCGCCATGTCCGCGGACATATCGTAACATGAACAGCCTTTCTACCATTTCCACTTCACTCTCTCTGCCATTCCCTCATTGGATGTAGCTAAGAAATCACATGATCATGCACCAGTCACATTCAAGACCTCTACATCTAACTGCATCATCATAGATCAGCACTGCAAATGTACTGTGAATCTCTCTGAGTACAAGTGTCATATCATTGGTAAGCATCATCTACCAGAAATACTGTACAAGTCTCCAAGATTTCTACTTGCAGCTCCATGCATATCCATATGCATGAACACAAACTTCAGGTCTGCATATTTTCTGTACAGTAGATGAACACATTTTCAAACAGACTTTTAGCTTGTGTAATCTGTAAAATGAATTTACTGTATTTTTTTCAATTTAAAATGAACTATCACTTATAAACCTTTATATTATTTACTTTCTTTATACACACACACTCAAATCATGTTAAACTAACATTTTTAAATGAAATATATAGACTACATATATTCAAACAAAATTACATGCAAGCACAATCTATGTTTAAATCTTTAAAAAAATACTTATACAATTTCATATTTTTTTGTTTTTATTTATTTATTTACTTAATTTACTTTAATTTAGACATGACATTGAGGCACTATTACCTAGAACAGCTTAGTTACAGAAATAGTGGTATTCACTGGCATATTATAAATTTCACAAGACATAGTATAGATATTCTTTTTGCTACAGTTAGTCATTCAATACAATTTGTTCATTAAGAACATATCATATGTACTGAACTGATGCAATGTATCTTATGTAAATAAATTAGTTTAATGGTTTTAAAGAAGGCACTGAGGATTTCAATTAATAAAATCAATATCTAAATTAAAACCAGTGCAATATACAAACAAAGTTACTAATTTGAAGCTTTTACAATTGCAGTGAAGACTAGTCTCCTGAAAAGAAGCAGCCAAATTCGAAGAACAAAGAACTAAGAAGTTACCTGTTAATTTAAGAAAAAAAGTAAGTAGAATATCACCATAATATTTGTATTATTACTCAAACATAGTATCACGTTAATACAAGCTATTTCTGTGCCTAAAAATAGAGATTGTGTACCATTTTGTCGAAAAATCTCCATGTCTTAAACAGCGATTTACAGACAGAATGGCCCACAAATTCCTTTTTTTGGACACACAAATTACCCAACTGAACCGCTACAATTTTCATATTATAGAACAAACAACTGTTTAAATTGTATACATTAGATTTACTATTTGTACTTTTCCACACCACTAGCTTCCTTTTTTTTGTCATCTGAACCCCAGTTTAGGTACACATAAATTCAAGAATACCTATCCCTACTAGTTGTAGTTCCCAATGCAGAATCACACACCATTACATACATCTTTATCATCTTACTCAAACACTCATGCACACAGCACACATACATTCCAAAACACCCCAACCCATACCTTCTTTATTTGTTTCAACAGACCCTAAAGAATGCCTACCAAAAGTCAAGTCCGTAGAAAGCAACACAAAAGTAGAGCAAATGAAAATAAAAGTGTCCAACATAAGCATCCATCTCTAGCAGAATTTGTAAAAAAAAGTTGAAACAAACAGCTAATACAGTCATTTATTGAAGCACAAGAAGTTTCAAGTACAAAAACTTTGCCTCCTCTATCAAAATGTAAAACAAACCAAAAAACAATTAACAGAAAATCAGCTATCACTACTTCTTCAAATTTTAATATAGTGCAAAGTAAGCATACCAAGAAAAGTATTTTAGCCAAAATGTACCGTCACAAAGTACTTCAAAATCTTATAAAAACAGGAGAGAAATCAGGTTCAATGCTTAAAAGCTATCGTAGGAAATTAATCTTAGAAGCGTTGATGGACAGTGCAATTCCTCTCAAAAGAAAGTTATTTATTTTACTGTTAAACAAAATGAAACCATTAACAAAACTAATAACTAAATTACAAAAAAGATTTCTCAATAAGCGAAATGTCAACAGAAAGAACTTCTTAAGTATCTGCAGAGGTGAATGGAATCACACTACGAGCACAGAACCATATTTCATTTTAATGAAGAAGAGTACAAACAAAAGCAAACAAATACAATTGCCATACATAGCAGTGGTCGAGGTTATGAAAAATTGAATAATACCATAATGGAACAAAAAGTACTCCTTACAAAAATATGCCCTGAAAACTTAGAATTACTCCTCCATTCAACTGAATCAGAACATCTAGTGTACACATGGCCATGCACGTCAATGTGTAACATTCCCAAACAATGTTTCAAATCTTCACGCCAATTCCTCAATAAATATGTAAAAAGCAAAGACTAAATCAATATTAAATTACTGCAAAATATGGATACCTGTCCAGTGCGCAAGTACACAGGACTACAAGGACATTCATTGGCCTGCATTACAGGACCGACTTGTAAAACCACTTTCCATGATATCAAAAGGATATCAACACATCATTCAACTATAAGAAATCTAGTCTATAAACTGTACTATGCTAAAAGTCCTGCTTTAGCACTAGCAAAGTTAAATAACATCCTTCTACATGGTACAGCAAAAGACCTACTTGAAGAAATTCACTATATCCAGAAAAAATATTTTGGAAGTGAAAGCCATTTACAGAATGAAATAGCTTTAAACCAATTAAGCAACAATTCTACACATGGCAACCTTTTGCTAAACACATACAAAAAAGAAATACTAAGATTTAAAAGTACATCAGCTGAAGTACCAAACCATGTATGTGTATGTTGCCGTAGAACTTTTTATAAAAGTAACACAAAAACTGTAGACCTATCATACAAAATAGAAGACAATGAAGATTCTAAATGGTTTGAATTAGCTCTCTACCTTGTAGCAGAAAACAAATACGAAATAACTGAGCCCTTAATACTTTGCAGTTACTGCACTACAAAACTTGACAACAACCAAACTCCTTCACGTGCTATCACAAATAATTTGGAATTATACCCAGTACCAAAACCCCTACAACAACTTAATTTATATGAGAGCATCATAATTCAAACAGTACACCCATTTCAAGTAATAATACGCCTTCAACCAAAAACAGCAAAATTACCTCCCTCTGAATTGGTAAAAGGCATTCGTAGAAAAGTAATTTATTTACCATTAGATCTAAAAAAAAAAAATGTGCATACTCTAGGAGTGCAACATCCAATGGAGCAATCTTTAATTATCTTAGTAAATGGCGTACCTACAAAAGACAAAAAAATATGGCAACTGCTGGTAGATTTATAAAAAGTTAGACAAGCCTTACAATATCTTAAAGGGAATAATGAATATTACAAAGAAATTAATATTGAAGAAAACTTGAAAGATACAACTGATTTAATTCAAGAAATACAAGAAGCTAGTCAATTTGAGCTACTAGATCCTGCTACAATATCAAATACTTTACACCATTATACAATTCATCCTTTGCACTGTAATGACACCGTAGAAGATGTACTGGAAACGTACCAAATGCGTCAAACAAAAGGATCGCCAATCAACATATGGCAAAAAAGTATAGAAGCACGTGCTTTTCCTCTACTCTTTCCTACTGGCAAAGGAGGAAGGTATGATGATAGACCTATTAAAATATCAGCTTCAGAATACCGCTCATTACGGATGTATTCTGAAGATCCCAGATTTAGACAAAATGTGGAATACATATTCCACCTACTCTTTGAAAGTGAACTAGCAACTTTATGTTACGGAGTTGCATACATATTAAAATCAGGATCACACTTTCAAAATATGACAGCTACACAATTATTAGGAAAAGTGCAACAAAAGGATGAGGTTTTACAATCAAATATTACAAATCTATTAGCAAATATGCGTGGTACTAAAGAGTACTGGTTTCGACGTCATGGAGATGTACGTTGTATGATCAGAAACCTTGGCCCACCCACTTCATTGTTACATTAAGTTGTACAGAATATGCATGGGAAGATTTACATGATTTCCTACGCATATCAAATAAAAACAAAACAACCATAGATATACTAACACCTGAAGAACTTTGTTCTTTGGATCCTGTTAATGTTTCAATATATTTTCACCATCGCTTCATTGCTGTGCTACATTTTATTTGTAATAAAACTGTTCCTCCCCCTTGGAGAAGTGCAACACTTCTTTTGGAGAAAAGAATACAAAGCCAGAGGAGCACCACATATCCACATGCTTTTATGGATTAAAGATGCTCCTATATTTGGTCAAGACAGTGATGCCACTGTTTTACAGTTTATTGAAAAATATGTCACTTGTGAAATTCCATCAGAAGCCACAAATAGTGATCTTCATGCACAAATTTTACAATTTCAAAGACACAAATGTGGAAAATATTGTCGTCGCAAATAAAAAAACAAAGGAAAATACTACACCAAATGCCGATTTGGTTTCCCTAGACCAGTTACAAATGAAGGTAAAGTGAACAACCTCATGTCTTCAGTTAGACATAGTGTTAAAGGTAAGTCACCTAAAAATACATATTACATAAAAAGAAAAGAAGAAGAAAAATATATCAATGATTATAATGCAATCATTGCCCACTTATGGAATGCAAACATAGATGTGCTGTACATTGCAGACAATTCTACTGCAGTTGCACGATATGTCACAGCATACTTAACTAAAGCAGAAAAGACAGAGCTCCATGACCTCTGGAATGACCTGTCATCAGATAAAACAGTGTCTCAGAAATTATACAGCTTGGGTAAAAAAATGCTCACCCATAGAAAATGTGGATCATGTGAAGCAGCTGATCGTTTAACTGGTACTGCATTGTATGGTAAATCTGAAAATATAGTATGGCTAAGTCTTGGTCCAGCTAAATCTAGAGTTCTAAAATCATATGAAGATATAGAAACAAAAGCCAAACATGATCCCAACAGCCAAGACATTTTACAAAACAATGTATTGGACACATACTACCCAAACAGAAGTAATACTTTGGAAAACATGTGTCTATACCACATAGCCCAAAACTACACATACAAAAATAATATGAAACCTGATGAAAAAAAGGTAAATATAGAGTGACAAACTGTGAAGGCAGCTTAGTTAAACTCACTAAACCAAATTTAATTAATCATATCAAATTGTCATTAAAGACTCCTCAACATAAAGAAGTATATTACATGTCCCTGCTACAACTCTTCAAACCAGGGAGAAAAGAAGAACAATTACTAGATAGCTATGACTCATATGAGGATGCTTTCAAAGCAAATGAAAGCACTATATCTGATGTAAACTTTACACAGTACAAAACAATGTTGCACAATGAACAGCAACACGAAGAAGAACTACAAGCCCAACTAGATAAGGACACTCCTGATAGTAGTCAACCTTCTGTAACAGGAATCCAAGAACCACTGGGAGAACAACTAATAATAAATGAGGCAGAATTAGCTATGATAGTAGAAAACACCATGTGTCAGTATGAAGATAAAGAAGACTTAACTATACTACAATCAAAACTAAACAATGAGCAAAGTAGCATTTTTCAATAAACAACAAAACAAATTGCACATGGTGTAAAACATGAAAATAAAGAATGTTCCTGCCATAATTATAAACCTATACTACTGTACGTCAGTGGTGAAGCTGGTTCTGGCAAAACATTCCTAATCAAAATCATTAGTAAGTTCCTTCAACAATTGACAAACAACAAACTGACAGCTGTTGTCACTGCCCCCACAGGTTTAGCTGCCTACAACATAGGTGGTGTTACATTACACCGATTACTACTATTACTAGTAGAACACCAGAACAAATTAGACTATTACAAACTTTCTGCAGAAGCTGCAATGGAATTACGCAGAGTATTGAAACAAATGAAAATGCTACTAATAGATGAAGTGAGCATGGTCTCCAACCTGATGTTAGCTTTGATTCACCTCAGATTACAAGAAGTACTCAAAACAGACTATGAAGAGCTCTTTGCAGGAAAACACATTATTGTTTTTGGACATCTGCTTCAATTAACAGCAGTAAAATGTGAGCCTATATTTAAAATATTAGGACACAAACTCTGCCATAAAACTGTTGGCAGCATTGGAAATGTCAACCTTTGGCAACATTTCCAATACAGAGAATTAACAGAAAACATGCAGCAATCTGCAGATCTCACTTATGCCAACATTTTAAAAAGTATCAGAGTTGGTATACTTTCTAAAGAAGCAGAAGCAATATTGAAAACCCAGAACATTAATGCACTTTATGGCGATAATGCATGTGCTACAGATGTTATGGAACAATTAGCCCACAAAAATGTCAATTGTATGGCCTTAATGCCAACTCTTGCAAGCTGTTTCAAATTCAATGAAATCATGCCAAGTAAAGAAATGCAACCAATCATGGAAATTAGCGCCAGAGACAAACTAGATGTACATGGTATGACACTACCCATGTGTGACCAAGCCACAACAAGACTAACTAGTTTAGAAAAATCAATCTCAAACACAGCAGGCTTAGAAAATATATTAAAATTATCCTTAAATTGCAGAGTAATGCTTAAACGTAACCTTGACGTGGACCAAGGACTAGTTAATGGAGCACTGGGTACAGTTGTTGGCTTTCAAACATACCCACGCGACAACAAAATTCAGTTTGTCAATATACTCTTTGACAAACTTTCAGAAGTAAAAAGGATAGGACGCTCAACAGCTAGATTCCTTCTCTTCAAAGATATGTATGTACGCAGAGAACAATTTTCTCTAACTCTTGCATACACAGTCACGATTCATAAATCACAAGGTCTTACCCTAGACAAAGCAATGATAGATATTGGTAAAATAGTCTTTAAAGAAGGCATGAGCTACATAGCACTATCACACTTATGTACACTTGACGGTCTATTTCTAATCAACTTTGATGCAAGTAAAATAAACGCTGATATTCCTTGCATTTTAGAATACAATAGACTTCGCTCACTATACACCCCCACCTAAACACATATTCTGTTCCACAAAAAGTAAAACGTTATAAAAGAAAAATAAATCAAACAGAAATGCAACAGGATGGCACTGCAAATCCTCCAAAGAGAGTAATAGAAACTAATACTTCATCAAGTACCACAAGCAAAAAAGAATCAATTAGGGAAAGTAAACCAGGTACTTCTTTAAAGAAGGAAGACAAACTCCAAAAAAAGCAGTTAGATACAGAACTACCTGGACCATTTAAATTCTCAAATATAGTTGGTGTAAATTGCTACGCAAATGTAGCAATGAATATTCTATTTCAATTACCACCAATTGTTGACAACATTTACTTACACAGTACAGACCCATTGTGTTTGCAAATGTTAGTACTTCACAGAAATGCAGCAAACAATCCTGACAACACGTATAGTGTTTATGGAATAAGACAACAATTGGACTACTGTGCTGGAATGGTGAAATTCACCATAAACTCACAGGAAGATCCACAAGAATGTCTAATGTACGTACTACAAGTACTGGAAAACAAAAACATACCTATAAATGAAATCTTTCAGATTTCATACATGTGGAAACATACATGCACTCTCTGCAACAATGTGACACAAGAAGAAATCCCCAATGAACGCTTCATATATATATCAATACCAAATTGTGAATCCATTCCATTTCAGCGACTTGTACAAAATGCAAACCATGGTAGATTATGCTCCACCTGCAATTCAGATAATTGCTCCACGTTAGTAATACAAACACATAGTAAATACATAATACTAATGCTTCTACGTTACAATGCAGATGGTACCAAAAACAACTGCAAGCTGACTAGATTCACACATGGTCAAATATCACTTGGTAAGAAAACCTTCACAACAATAGGTATAATCTACCACGCAGGAACCACAACCAATTCAGGGCACTACACTGCATATATAAAAAAGAAATGTGGATGGTTTGAATGTAATGATAGTACCATTACTAAAGCAGAGATTACCAGGAAATCTTACAAACGCTTATTTGATGTTCTTAAAACCAAAATTTGATAACTAAACTATATTTAAACCCTAAGGAAACTTGTATTAAAAAAATATATACTTTTAGAATACTCCAAAAGCTATCTAACTGCTCAAAGATTCTACAACAACTAATCAGATAAATGGATACCACTAAATTAGACCAAAATATACACAGTTAGAATACGCCAATTGGTATCTAACTGTCCCAAAATTTAACAATATCCAAATAGATAAATCAATACCACTAAAATATATCAAAAAAATAGACAGTTAGAATACGCCAATTGGTATCTAACTGCTCCAAAATTTTATAATATCCAAACAAATAAATAACATGTTACTACTAAAATGCAACAACCCAAAGTATAAAGCATTAGCCAGAAACAACAAGTGAACACTGAAAACAAACAAACAAATAAACTGCAGCATAACAGAAAAAGTTTTTTTTTAATCCAACATGGATTTTTTTTTCTCCCACAGACGCAATGATTTTAGAAACAAATACAGAAACGGAGCAAATTGCACAGTACTCTGATTTGTAATCTACTAAATATGAGGGTCCAAAAAAAATAAATACGTATGTTGATTATGCAATGTAATAAGTCATTACAAAATACTAATACTAACATGCTATTTTCTTTTATCGCGGAAATTAACAAGAAATACATTTACTCCGGTTACTAGACCAAACAGTAAGTATACAATAATAAGGAGAACCATAGCAGCATATCACATCCATAGTATCTAATACCTTTGTTCCTTATACATTTATTTTTCACCCAAAGTTATAAGCAAATATGAATGTGATATGCTGCGGTGGTTGTTGCCAGGGCATAGAGTCTTGGGTGCATGGCCAAATGGCCATGCACCCAAGACTCTATGCCCTGGCAACAAACACCGCAGCATTTCACATACATAGAGTCAAACATTTCAACTATGGTCTATGGAAACTTTTAATGTCCGTGGACATTATGAGTGTTCTTAGAACACTTTCAACTTGCCAGCGAACAATACGGACAGCGTTTTCAGGACACCCCCTATGAACATTTCAGAACAACGAGATAGTTCTTAGAACACTTTCAACTTGACAACGAACAGTACGGACAGTGTCCTCAGAACACCCCCATTTAATTTATTTGCGAACATTTCAGGACACCGCGAGAGTTCTTAGAACACATTCAACTTGCCAGCCACAACCCCCATTCATATTTGCGAACATTTCAGGACACAGCGATTGTTCGACAACGTCTTCAGAACACCCCCATTTTGTGTATTTGCAAAAATTTCAGGACACCACGAGTGTTCTTAGAACACATTCAACTTGACAGAGAACAATACGGACAGCGTCCTCAGGACACCCCCTACGAACATTCCCCGGACACCGCAAGTGTTCTTAGAAACGTCTTCAGAACACCCCCATTTTGTTTATTTGCAAACATTTCAGGACACCGCGAGTGTTCTTAGAACACATTCAACTTGCCAGCCACAACCCCCATTCATATTGCGAACATTTCAGGACACAGCAAGTGTTCGACAACGTCTTCAGAACACCCCCATTTTGTGTATTTGCGAACATTTCAGGACACCACGAGTGTTCTTAGAACACATTCAACTTGCCAGAGAACAATACGGACAGCGTCCTCAGGACACCCCCTATGAACATTCCCCGGACACCGCAAGTGTTCTTAGAAGCGTCTTCAGAACACCACCATCTTGTTTATTTGCGAACATTTCAGGACACCGCGAGTGTTCTTAGAACACATTCAACTTGACAGAGAACAATACGGATTGCGTCCTCAGGACACCCCATTTTGTTTATTGGCGAAAATTTCAGAACAACCCCATTTTGTGTATTTGCGAACATTTCAGGACACCGCGAGTGTTCTTAGAACACATTCAACTTGACAACGAACAATACGGACAGTGTCCTCAGGATACCCCCATTTTGTTTATTTGCGAACATTTCAGGACACCGCGAGTGTTCTTAGAACAGTTTCAGTTTGCTTGCGAACAAAACGGACACATATTGTGTACTCAGAACACCCCCCATTCAGTTTATTTAGAACATTTCAGAACACCCGTGATGTCCGCAGACAAATCGAACACAAAAAGAACATCTAACACATAAAATAATATCTCATACACTCCCACCCTCCCCAAACGCTCCTACACACCAACACACTCTACTAAATACAAATTTTGAACAAAGTTTCACCGCGCTGTCCGCGGACGACCGCAAATCCAAGATGGCGGGCGCTAATGAAAATCTGACGCGCTTCACGCTCCACGCCGTCCAATCAGCGAATGCGTTGCATGTCCGCGGACATCACGCAAGCCAATTGGCCAATCAGGACACTGTCCGCGGAGCGAACAGGGAAGTGTGTCCGCGGACCGAACACAGATATCACAACTTTTTTTTTACCTACTTTTTAGTCATTTAAAAAAAAACTACTGGACGGATTTTCACCAAATTTGCAAAAGCACGCTTTCGGGACCAAGCTGCTGCTCCTGGTCCAAATTTGGTGAAAATCCGTCCAGCGGTTTGGGCTGTAGAGGCGAGCAACATTTTTTTCCCATTCAGTCTATGGGGAAAAAAAAAAGTTTTGGGACCCCCCCTATAACTTTGCCCCCCCTGGACGAATCCTCACCAAACTTTGCAAATAAATTCAGAGTGACCCAAATACGAAGTTATAAGCCACCCAAAAAGTGCTCTTCCTATGGAATCACCAACTTAACCATAACTACATGGCCACTACCATATATATTCAGTAAAAAAAACTTTGTTGAAGGGACGTTATAGTTAAGTTGTGCTACTAACAACCTATGAAATTCAGTAAAAAAACATTGTTAAAGGGACGTTATGGTTCGAAATAAAACTGAAAAACCCCTGAAATTCGCCAGTTATGGTAAGCTAAGCAACTATAACTCGTGCCACCACCGTGCATTGCTAAGACTAACACACAGGACATCAAAGACGACTTCACAAATGTCATTGAGCCCACTCATCCCTTTCCACATCACTCTCGGTGCCATTCACTCATTGGATACAGCTAAGCAGTCACACAACCATCCACCAATCACATCCAAGACCTCTACATCTAACTCCATCATCAGAGTTCCGCACTTCAAATGTACTGTTAATCACTCTGAGTACAAGTCTCATACCATTGGAAAGCACCTACTACAAAAACTACTGTACAAGTCTCCAAGATTTCTACTTACAGCTCCATGCATATCCACATACACGAATACATACTACAGGTGTGCATATTTTATTCAGAGTACGTGTACAACTCTTATGAATGCATATAAACAGAGTAATGCCACTAAACCTGTATAGCCTATACATACATGCCAACCCTCCCGATTTAGGCGCAAGACTCCTGATTTTTCATTGAAAAATTGCACTATTTTTTACTGTCTCCCGCCTAAACTAATGCTAATCCCAGTGCAATACTATGGGAAAAATAAATGTTCCCGATTGCTGTGGTGAAATCTCCCTCTCAGGGGCTCCCGATTGGTGGCATTTCTACCTATAAAATGAACTTATTGAAATATTTCCCATCTACTATAATCAACTGTTACTTACAAACCTGTCTGCTATCTACAACACACATTTAAAAAACAAGTGAATTTCATGCACTTAAAATTCTACTCCTTTGAAAAGCATGTTGAACTAACATATTGTAAATAAAATATAAAGGCTGCACATAGTCAAATGAAATGCATGCATACATTATGTTCAGATATCAAACAAGAATACTATCACAAAAACATAAAAATCAATGTCTACATTAACATCAGTGCTAAAAACACACAAAATTACTAACTTCTTTCTTTTACAATTGCAGTGAAGATCACTCTCCTGAAAATCAGTAGCATCTGAACCGCAAACAACATATCCGAAGAAACCTGCTCATTCCACAAAAAAAGCGTAAGTATTCTTACTGTTCCTCAAACACACTGGGCCTGATCACGACTTTGGCGGTAACCCTTAAATCCAGCGCTAGCGCTAATACCGCCGGATTTAAGGGTCCGCCAAATCAGGGCTTCGACGGATTTCACCACTGCTATTAGCTGGGGGGAAATCTGCTGAAAATTTGCGCTATTACTGCCGGCGGGAAATCCGCCGGCAGTGAGAGCGCAAACTTTCCCCATTGAGCCCAATGGGGAATGGGGCATTCCTGAATGGGCTCAATGGGGAATGGGGAATTACTTTACCGCCAAACTCGTGATCCGGCGCTATTAGCGCCGGCGATAATAGCCCTACGGTAATACCGCAGGCGGTAACGCCCAAGTAGTGATCAGGCCCACTGTGTGGTTCATTCATGTAATTTGCGCACCAAAAAAAACAGTGATTTCTGAACTATTCTGCCCACAAATCTCGATTTATTAAACAGAGATTAGCAGGCAGAATGGCACACAAATCCCTGTTTTTTTGGAACACAAATAACATACGCAACCCTTAGAATGTTAGTACTACAAAACAAAGAACTGTTTTAATTTTATACCATTACATTTACTATTAATGCTTCTCCTCGCCACTAGCTCACTTTCTACTCTCATCTGAACCGCAGTTTAGTAACACACAAATAGAAGAATAGCCTTCCCAACTAATTGTAACTGCCCAATGAACAATCACACACCACCACATACATCTTTCCCATCATACTAAGACACTCATGCACACAGCACACATACATTGCAGATCGGCCCAACCCATACCTTCTTTTTTTTCCAACAGACCCCAAAGAATGCCTACCAAAAAGCAAGTCCGTAGAAAGCAACACAGAAATAGAGCAAATGAAAATAAAAGTGTCCAAAATAAGCATCCATCTCTACCAGAGTTTGAACAAAACGTTCAAACAAAACAGCTAATACAGTCATTTAGCGCAATAAAACAAGCTTCTAGTACAGAATCTTTTCCTCATCTGTCAAAATGTAAAACGAAACAAAAAATGCTTAACAAGTATTCAGCTACCACTACTGCTAAAACTGCTCCTATAAATCTTGATATACTAGCAAGTAACCATACCAAAAAAAATGTTTTAGCTAAAATGTTCCGCCACAAAGTCCTTCAGAATCTTATGAAAACGGGAGACAAATCATGCACAACCCTTCAAACCTAGCTTATCTTAGAAGCTTTAATAGACAATACAGTCCTTCTCAAAAGAAAGTTATTCATGTTTGTGTTAAACAGAAAGAAAGCACTAACAAAACTCACTACTAAATTACAAAAAAAACTTCTCAATAAATGGAATGTCAACAAAAATAACTTCTTAAATATCTGTGGAGGTGAAAGTCACACCACAAGCACAGAACCATATTCTAATGAAGAAGAATACAAACAAAACCAAACAAACACAATTGCCATCCATAGCAGTGGAAGAGGTTATGAAAAAATTAATAAAACCATAATGGAACAAGAAATACTGCTTATATAATATCCCCAGAAAACTCAGTATTACCTCTCCATTCGACTGAACCAGAACGTCCAGTATACAAATGGCCATGCACGTCAATGTGTAACATTACCAAAAAATCTTTCAAATCTTTACGCCAATTCCTCAATCAGTATGTGAAAGGCAAAGACAAAATCAAAATGAAAGTGCTGCAAAATATGGATACCTGTCCAGTGCGCAAATACACAGGACTACAAGGACATTCATTAGCCTGCATTTCAGGACCTATTTGCAAAATCACCTTCCATCATATCAAAAATGATATCAACACATCATTCAACTATAAGAAATCTAGTCTATAAACTGTACTATGCCAAAAGTCCTGCTTTAGCAGTAGCCAATTTAAATAACACTTGTATACATGGTACACCTAAAGACCTACTCGAAGAAATCGACCATATCCAGAGAAAATATTTTGGAAGTGAAAGCCACTTACAAAATGCAATAGTTTTACAACAGACTAGCAACAATTCTGCACATGGCAACCTTCTACTACACACATACAAAAAAGAAATTCTAAAATTTAAAAGTACATCCGCTGAAATACCAAACCATGTGTGTGTGTGTTTTGCCGCAGAACTTTTTATAAAAGTAACACAAAAACTATAGACATAACATCCAAAATAGAAGACAATGAAGATTCCAAATGGTTTGAATTAGTTCTCTACCTTGTAGCAGACTGACCCCTTAATACTTTGCAGTTACTGCACTACTAAAATTGACAACAACCAAACTCCTTCACATGCTATCACAAATAACTTGGAATTATTCCCACTACCAAAACCCCTACAACAACTCAATTTATATTAGAGCATCATAATTCAAACAGTGCACCCATTTCAAGCAATAATACGCCTTCAACCAAAAACAGCAAAATGACCTCCCTCTGAATAGGTCAAAGGGATTTGTGGCAAAGTAGTTTATTTACCATTAAATCTGAAAGAAAATATGCACACTCTGGGAGTGCAACGTCCAAAACAGCAATCTTTAATTGTCTTAGTAAATGGTGTACCAACAAAAGACAAAAATAATTGGCAACAACTCGTGGACTTACATAAAGTTAGACAAGCCTTGCAATATCTAAAAGACAATAATGAATACTACAAAGAAATAAATATTGAAGAAAACTTAAGGGAAACAACTGAAATAATTCAAGAGTCACCAGATACTGGTCAATTTGAACTTCTAGATCCTGCTACAGTATCCAATATTTTAGACCATTACACAATTCATCCATTACACTGTAATGACACCATAGATGATGCACTAGAAACGTACCAAATGCGACAAACCAAAGGATCTCCAATCAGCATATGGGAAAAGAGTATAGAAGCATGTGCCTTTCCTCTACTCTTTCCTACTGGCAAAGGTGGAAGGTACGATGATAGACCCACTCAGATAACAGCATCAGAATACCGCTCATTACGAATGTTTTCTGAAGATCCCAAATTTAGACAAAATGTGAAATAGATATTCCACCTACTCTTTGAAAGTGAACTAGCAACTCTATGTTACGGAGTTGCACACATATTGAAATCAGGGACCCACTATCAAAATATGTCAGATACGCAATTAATACAAAAAGTGCAAGAAAAAGATGAGGTTTTAAAATCAAGCATTACAAATCTGTTAGAAAACAGGTGTGGTACGAAAGAGTACTGGTTCCGACGTCACAGAGATGTACGTTGTATGATAAGAAACCTTGGCCCACCCACTTGGTTTGTTACATTAAGTTGTGCAGAATATG
The DNA here is from genome assembly GCF_040938575.1 of Ambystoma mexicanum. Taxonomy (NCBI): domain Eukaryota; kingdom Metazoa; phylum Chordata; class Amphibia; order Caudata; family Ambystomatidae; genus Ambystoma; species Ambystoma mexicanum. The sequence goes on along the minus strand of NC_090935.1, from coordinate 833,999,488 downwards.
CATGGGAAGATTTACATGATTTCCTACGCATATCAAACAAAAACAAAACAAACATAGATATACTAACACCTGGAGAACTTTGCTCTCTAGATCCTGTTAATGTTTCAAGATATTTAAATCATCGTTTCATTGCTATGCTACACTTTATTTGTAATAAAACTGTTCCTCCCCTTGGAGAAGTGCAACACTTCTTTTGGATAAAAGAATACCAAGCTAGAGGAGCACCACATATCCACATGCTTTTATGGATTAAAGATGCTCCTAAATTTGGTCAAGACAGTGATTCTACTATTTTTCTGTTTATCGAAAAATATGTCACTTGTGAAATTCCATCGAAAGCAACAGATAGTGATCTTCATGCACAAAATGAACAATTTCAAAGACACAAATGTGGCAAATATTGTTGTTGCAAATACAAAAACAAAGGGAAATACTACACCAAATGCTGCTTTGGTTTCCCTAGACCAGTTACAGAAACAGGTGAAGTGAACAACTTCATGTCTTCAGTAAGACATAGGGCCTCACTACGACCCGGTGGTGGAAAGTGAACTAGCAACTCTATGTTACGGAGTTGCACACATATTGAAATCAGGGACCTACTATCAAAATATGTCAGATACGCAATTAATACAAAAAGTGCAAGAAAAAGATGAGGTTTTAAAATCAAGCATTACAAATCTGTTAGAAAACAGGCGTGGTACGAAAGAGTACTGGTTCCGACGTCACAGAGATGTACGTTGTATGATAAGAAACCTTGGCCCACCCACTTGGTTTGTTACATTAAGTTGTGCAGAATATGCATGGGAAGATTTACATGATTTCCTACGCATATCAAACAAAAACAAAACAAACATAGATATACTAACACCTGGAGAACTTTGCTCTCTAGATCCTGTTAATGTTTCAAGATATTTAAATCATCGTTTCATTGCTATGCTACACTTTATTTGTAATAAAACTGTTCCTCCCCTTGGAGAAGTGCAACACTTCTTTTGGATAAAAGAATACCAAGCTAGAGGAGCACCACATATCCACATGTTTTTATGGATTAAAGATGCTCCTAAATTTGGTCAAGATAGTGATTCTACTATTTTTCTGTTTATCGAAAAATATGTCACTTGTGAAATTCCATCGAAAGCAACAGATAGTGATCTTCATGCACAAAATGAACAATTTCAAAGACACAAATGTGGCAAATATTGTTGTTGCAAATACAAAAACAAAGGGAAATACTACACCAAATGCTGCTTTGGTTTCCCTAGACCAGTTACAGAAACAGGTGAAGTGAACAACTTCCTGTCTTCAGTAAGACATAGGGCCTCACTACGACCCGGGTGGTAAGGGATTACCGGTACCGGTAAGGGTACCAGTACCGGTAATCCCTTACCGCCCTATTACAAGTTCTCTTTCCGGGTTTTACCAGGCGTTAAGGACGGTACCCGCAAAGGGACTTTGGTGCTAATAACGGTACCGAAATTTGCGGCACCGTTATTAGTGCCTTTCCCATTCCCATTGAGCCCTATGGGGCTGAAATGGGAATGGGGAAGGGCCCTGGTGAATGGGGAATTACCTCCCCCGCCAACCTTGGAATGGGGCGGTAATAGCTCCATTCACCAGGGCGGAGTCTGTAAGGATTTAGAGGCAGCCATGGCGCTAACAGCGCCATGGTTACCTCCAAACTCCTATTGAGGCCCATAGTGTTAAAGGTAAATCACCTAAGAACACATATTACATAAAACGAACAGAAGAATCAAAATATATCAATGAATACAATACAAACATTGCCACCTTATGGAATGCAAACATAGATGTGCATTACATTGCAGACAATTCCACTGCAGTTCCACGATATGTTACAGCCTACTTAACAGAAGCAGAAAAAACAGAGCTTCAAGACCTCTGGAATGACTTATCATCAGACAAAACACTATCTCAGAAATTGTACAGCTTAGGCATAAAAATGCTCTCTCATAGAGAATGTTGCTCCTATGATGCTGCAGATCGTACTGCTTTGTATGGAAAATCTGAAAATATAGTATGACTAAGTCTTGGTTCTGCTAAATCTAGAAAGAAGAGTTCTCAAATCATATGAGGACATAGAAACAATAGCCAAAAATGATCCCAACAGCCAAGACATTTTGAAAAACAATTTACTAGACACATACTACCCGAACAGGAGTACCACTTTGGAAACCATGTGTCTATACCACATAGCCCAAAACTTCACATACAAAAATAATATAAAACCCGATGAAAAAAAAAGGTAGATACAGAGTGACAAATTGTGAAGGCAGCTTAGTAAAACTTACCAAACCAAGTATAATTAATCATATCAAATTGTCATTAAAAACTCCTCAACATAAAGAACTGTATTACATGTCCCTGCTACAACTCTTTAAACCATGGGGAAAAGAAGAAGAAATACTAGATAACTATGATTCCTATGAAGACGATTTCAAAGCAAATTAAAGCACTATCACCGATGTAAATGTTGCACAGTACAAAACAATGTTGCACAATGAACAGCAACACGAAGAAGAACTCAAGGCTCAACTAGATAAGGACACTCCTGACAGTAGTCAACCTTCTGTAACAGGAAGCCAAGAACCACTGGGACAGCCACTAATAGCAATTGACGCAGAATTAGCTATGACAGAAGTAGAAAATGCCATGTGTCAGTAAGAAGATTCAGAAGACTTAAGTACACTACAATCAAAACTAAACAATGAGCAGTGTAGCATTTTTCAAGAAGTAACAAAAGAAATTGCACATGGTGTACAACATGAAAATAAATAATGTACCTGCCAAAATTACAATGCATGGCCGAAGGACAAGACTCACCCAAGACCCTAGGCCCTGGCCACCACCACTGCAGCATATCATATCCATAGATCACACCCATAGAATCAAGCATTTTAACCATAGCCTTTTTAATGTCCGTGGACACCATGCATGTTCTTAGAACAGTTTCAACTTGCCTGCGAACAGTACGGACAGGTACAATGTCCTTAGGACACCTCCATATTTCTTTTTTTTTATGGACATCCCGGACACCATGTTTGTTCTTAGAACAGTTTCAACTTGCCTGCAAACAGTACGGACAGGTATAGTGTCCTTAGGACATCTCCATTTTTGTTAATTTATGGACTCCACGGACTCCATGTGTGTTCTTAGAACAGTTTCACGTTGCCTGCGAACAGTAAGGACAGGTATAGTGTCCTTAGGACACCTCCATTTTCATTTAATTACGGACATCCCGGACACCGTGTGTGTTCATAGAACAGTATCACCTTATCTGCGAACAGTATGGACAGGTATAGTGTCCTTAGGACATCCCCATCTGGGTTGATTGCGGACATCAAGGACAGCGTGGCTGTCCATGGACACAATGAACACAACAGCGGTTCCTACCACCTAAATAGATACAATATTTGAACCATCTCTTAGCCCCCCCACCATCCCCAAACAGTCTTACAGACCAACACACTTGCCAAAATTGTATTTCCCCACCATTTGTCACTGCGCTGTCCGCAGATGTCCGCGGATACAAGATGGAGGGCGTTTCCAAAATTCTGACGCATGCCACGCTCTCCACCATCCAATTGGCGAACACGCTGCATGTCCGCAGACATGACGCAAGTCGATTAGCCAATCATGAAATGTATGGCCATACACCTACAATGTTAGGCCCTGCGAACAAACAGTGCTGCATTTCAGAGCTACAGAGTCGCCCCTAGTATTGAACATCAGTCAGGTGGCTGTGGAGAGAGTCTGCAGTCATGAGTGCATGGGTGCAGGCCATGCACCCAACAGCACAGTTATATGTAGTGTACTTACAAGGCACAATGGGTACGATATGGTGTGGTAGTGCATCACTCTGGCGGCTGTGGGGAGGGGCCGCAATCATGGGTGCATGGCTGAAGGCCATGCCCCCAAAAGTACATTTGTTCGTAGTATACTTATATGCCACAATGGATGTCATATGGTCTGGTAGTAGTGGCCAGGATGCAGAGTATTTGAACAAAGTAATAAGCACTTCAGTTGTAAGAAACTATGCATTTTAAATACTGTCTACCCATACATTCATAATGCTATGGCCTCAAACTCACCTCTGTAGCCTGTGGCTACAAACTATCATATCACAGCTCTTGGCACACTTGTACTATGCAACATCATTAAGATGGTTGTGGGGAGGGTGTAGCATTTTGGGAGCATGGTCAAAGGCCATGCTCCCAAAACCAAGTTTGTACATAGTACAATGACAAGGGGCAATGGTTCCGATATGCTGTGGTGTTTCTAGACAGGACCCAGACTCTTTATTCCTTGCCCAAAGGCCATGCACCCAAGACTGAAGTCATAAGCACTGGAGTTACAAGTGAATATGGGTGGTGTAAAGCGCTTGTTGTGTGGACGCCCTAGTGTCTTGCCTGCATGGCTACAGACGATGGTCCGAAAAGTAAATTTATAAGTAGCTAATTTACAAGGACCATGGTTTTGATATGCAGCCATGGTTGTAGATAGGACGTATACTCCTTCGAAGATGCAAGGGCCAGCCTACAGGCACTGCAGCATATTAGTACCAGAGATTAGACGTGTAGATTTGCATGTGTAGAAAATGATTGCCAATATACTTACTCCTTACTTTGTTCAGAATCCACATACAATTTTTAAATGGTTATCGTACTTGGCGGAAGTATCCCTTTTTCCATTTCTGTGATAAAAGAAACATGTATGTTAGTCTTTGCATTTTTTGAAAATGTACTACATTGCTTAATAGAGAGTTTACCTTTTTTTTTTACCCACATATTTAGTTTACAAACCAGTGTACTGTGCATTGCACTCGGTTTCTGTTTTTGCTTTTCTAATCCTTGGGTCTGGGGGAAAAAAATCCTTGTCGGATTAAAAAAACCCTTCATTTACTATGGTACTAACTACTTCCTTGTTTCCTTTGAGTGTTTCGTTCATCTTTCCGAATAATGTTATTTTTGTTGACTTCCTTGGGCAAAAATCTTGAAGTACACATTATTTCGTACATTTTGGCTTTAAGAACATTAAATACGCTTTTGTAAGATTAGCTGGCAATCTCTGCTTTAGAGTAATGGTGCTATCATTACATTCGAACCATCCACAATTCGTTTTACTGTATGCAATGTAGTGACCTGCATTGGTTGTCGCTCCTGCATGGTAGATTATACCTACTGTTGTAAAGGTTTTCTTTCCAAGTGACCCTTGATCATGTGTGAATCCAGTCAGTTTGCAGTAGTTTTTGGTGCCATCTGCCTTATAACGTAGAAGCATAAGTATTATGTAGGCACTATGTGATTGCATCAGTAAGGTGGAGCGATTGTCTGAATTGCAAATAGCACATAATCTGCCATGGTTTGCATTGTGTACAAGTTTCTGAAATGCAATGCTCTCACAATTTGCTATGGAAACATACACAAATCGCTCATTTGGGATTTCTTCCTGTATCACTTTGCTACAGAGAGTGCATGTATGTTTCCACATGTATGAAATCTGGAAGATTTCATTTACAGGTATGCTTTTGTTTTCCAATACTAATAGTATGTACATTAGAAATTATTATGGATCTTCTTGTGAGTTCATAGTGAATCTCACCATTCCAGCACAGTCGTCCAATTGTTGCCTTACTCCATGAACACTGTATGTTTTGTCAGGATTGCTTGTTGCATTTCTATGCAGCACTAACATTTGCAAACACAATTGTTCTGTACCGTGGAGGTAAATATTGTTAATAATTGGCGGCAATTGAAATAGAATATTCATTGCTACATTTGCATAGCAATTTACCCCATGTTCATTTGCAAATTTGAATGGTGCCGCAAGTTCTGTATCTGAGTGCATTTTTCAGAATTTATGTTGCTTCTTTGCCGACGTCCCTGATTTACATTCCCTAGTAGGTTCTTCTATGTTTGCGGTAATTGATGAAACTTTAGCTTCTTTTCTTTTCTTTCCGGAATTTGCTGTTGGATTCTGTTGCATTTCTGTTTCATTTAGTTTTCTTTTACCACGTTTTACTTTATCTGGAACAGGGTATTGTTTCAGATGAGGGGTGTAAAGTGAACGCAATCTATTGTATTCTAGAATGCAAGGAATATCAGCTTTGACTTTACTTGCAACAAAGTTCATTTGCAATAGACAGTCAAGTTTACGTAAGCGTGATAATACTACGTAGCTCATGCCTTCCTTAAAGACTGTGTTTCCTATATCTATCAATGTTTTGTCTAGGGTAAGACCTTGGGATTTATGAATGGTAACTGCATATGCAAGACTTAGAGAAAATTGCTCTCTACGTACATACATGTCGTTGAAGAGAAGGAATCGAGCAATTGAGCATCCTATCCTTTTCACTTCTGAAAGTTTATCAAAGCGAAATATTGACAAACTGAATGTTGCTATCATGTGGGTATGATTGAAAGCCAACAACTGTGCCCAGTGCTCCATTAACTAGCTCTTGCTCTACGTCAAGGTTATGTTTAAGCATTACTCTACAATTTAAGGATAATTTCAATATTTATTCCAACCCAGCTGTGTTGGAGATTGAATTTTCTAAACTATTTAGTCTTGTTGTGGCTTGCTCACACATGGGTACTGTCATACCATGTACGTCTAGTTTCTCTGTGGCGCTTATTTCCAGTATTAGTTGCATTTCTTTACTTAACATTGTTTCATGGAATTTGAAATAGCTTGCAAGAGTTGGCATTAAGCCCATACAATTGACATTTTTGTGCGCTATTTGTTCCATAACATCAGTTGCACATGCATTGTCGCCAAAAAAAGTGTATGTATGTGCCGGTTTTCCAATACAACTTGTGCTTCTTGCGATAATAAACCAACTCTAATACTTTTTAAGAATTTGGCATAAGTGAGATCTGCAGATTGCCGCATGTTCTCCGTTAATTCTCTATATTGGAAATATTGCCAAAGGTTAACATTACCTATGCTACCAACAGTTTTCGGGCAGAGTTTGTGGCCTAAGGTTATAAAAATCGGTTCACCTTTCACTGGTGTCAATTGTAGAAGATCTCCGAAAACAATAATGTGTTTCCCTGCGAAGAATTCTTTGTTGTTACTTTTAAGTACTTCTTGCAATCTGGGCTGAATCAAAGCCAACATTAGGTTGGAGACCATGCTCACGTCATCTATTAGTAGCATTTTCATTTGTTTCAATACTCTGCGTAATTCCATTGCAGCTTCTGCAGAAAGTTTGCAGTAGTCTAATTCATTTTGATGCTCTACTGCGAGCAGTAGTAATCAGTGTAAAGTGACACCGCCTATGTTGTAGGCAGCTAGACCTGTGGGGGCTGTAACAACAGCTGACAGTTTGTTGTTTGTCAATTGTTGAAGGAACTTGCTGATGATTTTGATTAAGAATGTTTTCCCTGGTACAGCTTCACCACTGACGTACAGCAGTATAGGTTTGTAATTTTGGCAGGTACATTCTTTATTTTCGTGTAGTACACCATGTACAATTTGTTTTGTTATGTCTTCAAAAATGCTGCGCTGATCGTTGTTAAGATTTGCTTATTGTACAGTTAAGTCTTCTGTATCTTCTTGATACTGATACATGGTGTTTTCTACTTCTGCCATAGCTACTTCAGCCTTAGTTGCTATTAGTGGTTGTCCTAGTGATTCTTGACTTCCTGTTACAGAAGGTTTACTACTGTCGGAAGAGTCCTTATCTAGTTGGACCTGAAGTTCTTCTTCCTGTTGGTGCTCATTGTGTAACATTGTTTTGTACTGCGTAAAGTTCACATCGGTAATAGCGCTTTCATTTGTTTTGAAAGCATCTTCATAGCAGTCTTAGTTATCTAGTATGCGTTCCTCTTTTCTCCATGGTTTGAAAAGTTGTGACAGAGACATGTAATATAGTTCTTTCTGTTGAGGACTTTTTAATGACAGTTTTACATGATTAATTAAGCTTCGTTTGGTTAGTTTCACTAAGCTCCCTTCACAATCGGTCACTCTATATCTACATTTACTTTCATCGGGTTTTACATTATTTTTGTATGCAAAGTTTTGAGCTATGTGGTATAGACACATGCTTTCCAGAGTGCTACTCCTGTTTGGATAGTATGTGTCCAGTAAATTGTTTTTCAGAATGTCTTGGCTGTTGGATCATTTCTGGCAATTGTTTCTATGTCCTCATATGATTTTAGCACTGTTTTTCTAGATTTTGCAGGACCAAGACTGAGCCATACTATGTTGTATGATTTCCATACAAAGCAGTACCGGGTGAACGATCTGCTGCTTCATAGGCACCACATTCTCTATGAGAGAGCATTTTTATGCCTAGGCTGTACAATCTCTGTGATAATGTTTTGTCTGATGCTAGGTCATCTCAGATGTCTTGAAGCTCTGTTTTTTCTGCTCTTGTTAAGTAGACTGTAACATATTGTGCAACAGCAGTGGAATTGTCTGCAATGTACTGTCCATCTATGTTTGCATTCCATAAGAGGGCAATGATTGCATTGTAATCATTGATATATTTTGATTCTTCCCTTCTTTTTATGTAATACGTGTTCTTAGGTGATTTACCTTTAACACTATGTCGAACTGAAGACATGAAGTTGTTTACTTCACCTGTTTCTGTAACTGGTCTAGGGAAACCAAAGCGGCATTTGGTGTATTATTCACCTTTGTTTTTATATTTGTGGCGACAATATTTGCCACATTTGTGTCTTTGAAATTGTACAATCTCCCCATGCAGCTCACTATGTGTCTGTTCAGAAGATATTTCACAAGTGACATATTTTTGGATAAACTGCAAAACATTGCTGTCACTGCCGTGACCAAATATCGGTGCACCTTTGATCCATAACAACATGTGAATATGTGGTGCTCTTCTCGCTTGATATTCTTTTCTCTAAAAGAATTGCTGCACTTCTCCAAGGGAAGGAACAATTTTATTGCAAATAAAGTGTAGCATGGCAATGAAACAATGATGGAAATATCTTGACACATTAACTGGATCTAGAGAGCAAAGTTTGCCAGGTGTTAATATATCTGTGTTGTTTTTGTTGCTGTTTGCTATGCGTAGGACCTCATGTAAATCTTCCCATGCATATTCGGCACAACTTAGCGTTACAAACCAAGTCAGTGGTCCTAGGTTTCTTATCGTACAACGCACGTCTCCGTGCCATCGGAACCAGTATTCCTTTGTACCACGCATGTTTGCAAACAAATTTGTTATACTTGATTGTAAAACCTCATCTTTTTCCTGTACTTATTGTATTAACTGCGTACCTGACATATTTTGAAAGTGGGTACCAGATTTAAGAATGTGTGCAACTCCGTAACATAGTGTTGCTAATTCACTTTCATAGAGTAGATGGAATATGTATTCCACATTTTGTCTAAATCTGGGATCTTGCAAATACATTTGTAATGAACAGAATTCTGATGCCCCAATCTGAGTGGTTCTATCATAGTATCTTCCACCTTTGCCAGTAATTTATAGCAGTGGAAAAGCACGTGCTTCTATACTTTTTTCCAATATACTCATTGGTGACCCTTTGGTTTGTCGCATTTGGTAAGTTTCTAGTGCATCATCTATGCTTTCATTGGAATGCAATCGATGAATTGTGTAATGGTCCAAAAGAGTGGATACTGTAGCAGGATCCAGAAGTTCGAATTGTCCAGTTTCTGATGGCTCTTGAAGTATTTCAGTTGTTTTCCCTAAGCTTTCATCAATATTTATTTCCTCGTAGTACTGATTATTGTCTTTTAGATATTGCAATGCTTGTCTAACTTTGTGTAAGTCCACTAATTGTTGCCAAATTTTTTTGTCCTTTGTTGGTACTCCATTTACCAAGACTATTAAAGAATGCTCTATTGAACGTTCCACTCCTAGAGTGTGTACATTTTCCATTAGATCTAATGGCAAATAAACTACTTTGCCACAAATGCCTTTCACCAATTCAGAGGAAAGTAACTTTGCTGTTTTTGGATGAAGACGTATAATTGCTTGAAATGGGTGAACTGTTTGAATTATTATGCTCTCATACAAATTGAGCTGCTGCTGGATTTTTGGTAATGGAAACAATTCCAAATTATTTGTAATAGCACGTGAGTGTGGTTGTTGTCTAATTTTGTAGTACAGTCACTGCGACATATTAGGTGTTCAGTTAGTTCATATTTGTTTTCTGCTAAAAGGTAGAGAGCTAATTCAAACCATTTAGAATCTTCATTGTCTTCTATTTTGTATGCTATGTCCACATTTTTTGTGTTCCTTTTGTAAAATGTTCTGCGGCAACACACACACACATGGTTTGGTACTTCAGCCGATGACCTTTTAAATTTTACTATTTCTTTTCTGTATGTGTGTAGTAGAAGGCTGCTATATGCAGAATTGTTGCTACTATGTTTGTACTACTGTTGCATTTTGTAAGTGGCTCTCACTTCCAAAATACTTTCTCTGAATATGGTCAATTTCTTCTTGTAAGTATTTGGGTGTACCATGCAGAAGAGTGGTATTTAAGTTGCCTAATTCTGAAGCTGGACTTTTTGCATGGTATGTTTTATACACTAGATTTCTTACATTGGAATGATGTATTGATATACTTTTGATAACATGGAAAGTGCTTTTGCAAATAGGCCCAGAAATGCAGGCTAATGAATGTCCTTCTAGTCGTGTGTATTTCCGCACTGGACAAACCATATTTTGCAGCACTTTCATTTTACTTTTCTCTTTACCTTTTACATATTGATTAAGGAACTGACGTAAAGTTTGAATGCTTTGTTTGGAATGGTACACATTGATGTGCACTGCCATTTGTATACTGCACGGTGTGGTTCTGCTGAATCGAGAGATAATTCTGAGTTTTCAGGGAATACATTTGTAAGCAGTGTTTCTTGCTCCATGATGGTAGTATTGATTTTCTCATACCCTCGTCCACTGCTATGGATGGCAATTGTGTTTGTTTGATTTTGTTTGTATGCTTCTTCATTAAAATATGGTTCTGTGGTTGTTGTGTGACTCCATTCACCTCCACAAACATGTAAGAAATTATTTTTGTTCACATTCCGTTTATTGCTCAGTTTCTTTTGTAGTTTAGTACTTAGTTTTTGTTAGTGCTTTCATCCTATTTAACGCTAATATAAACAACTTCCTTTTGAGAAGGATTGCACTGTCCACGAAACCTTGTAGAATTAACTTTCTACTGTAGGTTTTAAGTGGTGAGGATGATTTCGGTCCTCTTCTTAGTAGATTCTGAAGGACTCTGTGACGAAACATTTTTGATAAAATACTTTTTTTACTATGCGTTCTTGTTACACTTTCAGGATTATTAGGAGCATTGTTAGCTGTACTGGTAGTCGTTTGTTTGACAACATTTTTGTGTTTTCTGACACATTTTGTTGGAGGAGGTAAAGTTTTGGTAGTTGAGACTTCCTTTGTTTTGCTAACCAACTGCATTAGCTGGTTTGTTCTAACATTCTCTGCAAACTCTTCAACAGGTGGATGCTTACATTGGGCACTTTTATTTTTATTTGCTCTACTTTTGCGTTCCTTTCTACAGAGTTGCTTTTGGTAGGCATTCTTTGGTATCTGTTGAAAAAAAGGTATACATTGGTCTGTTGTCCATTGTCTGTGTGCTGTGTGCATGTGTGCATGAGTCTGATGGGAAGGTCTTTGTCATGGTGTGTCGATGTGCAATGATTTGGTAAGGCTACTTTATTGTTTCTATACTACTACAATGTGCTTCAGATGAGAGTGCAAAGTGGCCTACTTGTGACGAAAACCATTATTAATGAACGAAATGCCATAAACTTGCCACAGCAACTTCTTTTCTAAATCTAACCTTCTAAGGATAAAGTATGTTATTTGAGTTCCAAACACACAGGGATTTGTGAGCCATTCTGCCTGTTATTCCTTTTTCAATAAATGGATATTTGTAGGTAGAATGGTTTAGAAATCAATGTTTGCTTTGGTACCCAAAATAAACAAATAACCCACACAGCCACTTTGAGGAGAAGTTACAATATAAAGGTAGTACTGTACTTACTTTTTTTCGCAAAATAACCAGGTTTCTTCGGGTATGTCGTTTGCAGTGTAGATGCTGTTGATTGTCAGGAGAGTAGCTTCACTGTGGTGCAAAAAAACTAAATCAATGACTTAGTGTGTTTACAGCAGTGATGATACTGCACACATTAATTGTGCTTCTTTCGTCACAGCATTCTACTTTCATATTTCAACCCAGTGCATGTGTGCATTTCACTTCACTCAGTGCAGTCTTTCCATGGCATTTGCAATATGGTACTTGAAAGTCCTTCAAAATTGCTAACAATTTTAAGTTTATCGAAAAACCTTGTTTTTTATACGGTGTACTATGTATAGACGAGAGGTTTGTAAGCGATAGGGCACAGTAGTAGATGGGGAAAAATGTTCTACTTACAAATTAAAAGCATGATGCAGAAAAATCTGGAAACCCTCACAGGGAGATGTCACCACAGCAATCGGGAGCGCTTACTTTTCTCATACGATTACATTGCAAGTTGCATTACTGTAGCCCGTACACAGTACACAACTCCAACATTTTCACATGCAAAATTGAGTTCCTCCCTAAATATGCATGCTTGCAACGTATGTATAGGTTATGCGGAAGACAGTAAGCAGTTGTGCGGTTTGTCAATCATAAATCGGACATCTTGCACTTAAAAGGGGGGACGTTGGTATGTATTGCCTGTGCAGATTTAGCGCCATTAATTTGTATAAATTAAATCATGAGGGTTGCACATGTTCTGTGATTACAATATACATACCTGTATGATATACTCATGCATGTGCGCATGCATGGAGCTGTACGTAGAAATTCATAATACTTGCACAGTAGCTTATGCAGTAGGTGCTTTGCAATGATATGCGACTTCCATTCACAATCAACAACAGTAATTTTGAAGTGCGCAATGTTGATGACGGAGTTAGAATTAGCGATGTTCAATGTGATTGGTGGATGGTTGTGTGACTGCTTAGTTGCGTGCAATGAGGGACTTGACTTGCTACCGCTGTGGAAAGGGTGGAAGGACTGGGTAAGAGTTATGTGCCGCACGTAAGCAACGCTTGTCCGCAGGTAGGGCATGTCACATACGGGTTTCTACAGCAAATCCTGCATGGAAAGGGGACTGTAGGCATCAGCCAATCTGATGTTGACATTACTCTTTTGTGTGGAAAGACAGTGCATACAGTGAAGATGGCAGAGGTGCAGAGGGTCAGGGTTTTGGTGATTGGAGACAAGTTTGTGCATGGATTACAAACAATACATCATGTTTAAAGGGTCACTTGCTTCCCCACTATCCCTTCTTGGTTATTCCTCTCTTATATGTTTTATGATCATTATATTGTCATATATCACACCAGCTTTTTATCAAAAATAGCAATTTATTTATTTTTCTTAAAACACATCATGTAAAACATTTTTCAACACTCTTCTTTTTTTCTTTTTGTTCAATTGTGAGAAAAATCAATACAATTGGTTACAAACAAACATATATGTCAATACTTTTCAATTTCATTGTGCACATCCAACAATTTGTAGTAATGCATTTTTTGACAATTTTTTCAAGATAAAAATATCATAAGGATCTGTTGTTTGCTCCCCTCTGTCATAGAGAGGTGCCTCCCTGTCCCAAAACCACTTTACTCCGTATTACTATCACCCATGCTTACTTTCATACTGTATTCAAACCATACCCGACATGTTTCATTCCTTACACACTTTCATACCACTAACAAGGAAATTCTTCAGGGGTAAAAACATCTTTCTACCACATTTCATTCAGATGTGCAATTTTGTTTGTCTTCTTTTTTAGAGTTCTTTCTATGGATCCACTATGAAGGTTCCATTTGCCATTCACTGAGGTCCAACCATCAAACGGATAGCTTGATCCTGTTAGATGTTACTTTGTCTATCTTCTTTGTGTATCACCTTCAACTCCAGGATACTTTGCTATATCCACCTGGATAGCTAGTTCCCGAATACCATCTGGGACATTCCTCCCCGTTCTTCCACTACTTTATTGGTGTATTAATCCGATTCTCAATGCTGTGTTGGGCTCAAGACTTCTGGGCTCTTACTGCCTACTGTTCGACCAGCACTGTGTTAGCCAATCCTTCTTTTGTCACGTATGCTTCAGCTTCTATTTGTCTGTAGCTATTCTCCTCTGTCTTACTCCATTCGGGGTCCTTGATTTCGGTTTCACCTTCGTTTGTCCGGGGCTTTCCCTCGTTCACAGATGCTGCTCTCATCTCTTCCCATGTCCTGCCGTTTGTGTTCTCCTCTGTGTGCATGGATTACAACACTATGCCGAGCACACCATTTCGATGTTAGAGGAGTAGAGGTGGTGTGGAGCGCTGACACTGATGGCAATGCTGCGGCAATTCTGTAAGTTTGCAGAGACATGCGTACAATGACCACTCCTCATGTGGTAATTTTGCACTACGGTGCTTCCCATTTGGGATATGTGAGTCATGTACTTTGTTGGCACATTTGGTTGAAGCACTCATGACCATCTTCCCAACAACGAAAGTCATTTTTTCTGCTTTGCTGCCTAGAATAAAATGGGACAACAATTCTGTTTTCTGTCCAGATCAAAGTATTAGGAGGTGTATCATCAATTGCAGCATGCGTGCATTCATGATACGAGCTGGTATGTTTTTCTGCAGCCACGATAACATTACTTCAAGCAATGCAGATTATTTTGAAGCAGATGGTGTTTTTGGGAAATGTGATGTTCTTTTGGAACGTACGGCTTGCTTTAGAGAAGGTTCTGTAATGGTTGTAGGAGTAAAGCAAGGATAAAAAATACATAAAAATAAATAAAATAACAGATGTCTGTACGGTATCTGGCCAAAAATAAAAATAAAATGGCTCTTTTCAGAGCCCATCTTAAAGGGGAAAAAGGGGAATGACACTTTAATGTACCTTCATCACGTTCTGATCCTATACATGTCTGCGAACATGGCGGTACTTCGCAGCCAGCACGTATCACCAACGGGGATTTAGGGGTGGAGACGCATGCAAATAAGAATGAGCTAGAGATTGGTCCATAAAGTTCAGTAGGTGTGTTCTGAACTCGCACTTTAGTAAGATCATCTTCTCCCTGACAGGACACCACACAGCGATGGCTTTCCATGCTCGAAAACAGATGATCTGGATTTTGGGAGACTCATGCATACATTGGTTGAAGGTGCATGCAGAAAGCTGCAGTTTATCTGCAGATCTCAGATTTCCTCATGTGGAGGTGCACTAGCATGGCGTGGGTGGCATGAGGTGGCTGGACTTGGTACCTCTCTGTGTTACTTTACTGACAGAGCGTCCTCCAGATATACTTATCATTCACTGTGGAGGAAACAGTTTGGGCCATGTCTCTGGAATTTCTTTGAAATTTGCAATGAAGGAAGGACTTGCGAAGCTCATGGACATGTTTCCAAATTGTCACATACTTTTTCCCGTATTGCACAAAGACAAATATGACTGCGCTCTTCTGCTTTTGGTCCACAAATGGAGAAAGCAGGACACAATGTGAATAAGGCAGTTTGTGCCTTTTTAAGAGATGTTGGCATGTCCTCCTTCCACAATGAAAATATTTTGTTTCGCAGCTCTTTCATTTTCCGCAGAGATGGAGTCCACCTCACATATCCTGGCAATCAGATTTTTCTTCGCAATGTACAAAATGCATTGAGACCTCTTCTGAATTCACACTAACCTATCTGACAATCCGTTTTCTCCAATCCAGCGTTTTTGACCCACATAACACACCGCCGAAAGGCTCTTTTCAGAGCCACCACTTACTCTCAGCGTCCACTTCATTGTGTTTGCTCCGCTTGCACCCTCCCTTTTTCCCCTACGACTGTCCGCAAACTTTTCCACCACTCTGCGGGGGTTTACGACCGTCACTTCATAGTTCTATCTTTAAACTGAGAAAGGCGGCTCTGAAAAGAGCCTTTGCGGTAATTTTTGTTGTTTTCACGTTTATTGCTTCACAGCACATGACACACTAGGAGAAGAGGCCAAAGGAGGGTAAGGAAGGGACACCAGCCATGGGGATAAGAAAGGGCAAGTGAACAGAGAAAGATATAGTGTGAGCTTTATTTAGGTAAGGAGCAGATATTCTGGTGCTCTGTGACCGTAGCCTCAAAAACACTTTGAAAACTCTCCTCCCTGCAGAGTACTGCATCACAATAATTACACACTATTGTCACCTTTGAAAGGTAAGGGTCAACAACATTGTGAATGGCTTGTGAGGCAGATGAAGGGAGGCACTCCCCCACAGGAGTTTCTCTTGTGGTGGGAGGATCAGACACGGAGGATGCTGTGGAGGAACTCAAGCGACTACGCTCTTCACATGGCACCACCTTGCGAATGTCTGCAGTGTGGAACGAAGTGAGGTGTCGCTTCATGGTTGTCATACCAAAGCTGTACGAACCAACTCTCCCGCGACTCAGCACCACCTCGCACAGGTTACACTTCACCAGGTTTGCACGTGCTTTTGGTACGTTCCCATAAACGGAAAACAACCACCACACCCACAACTCCCGGCAAGTGCTCCTATTGCTGAGTTCCTCCACTTCATTCTGTTCCTCTTCTTCATCCTCGCTCTCTACATCCTCACCCATATATCTCTCTGCAGGCTCTTGGGGAGGTGGTGGTGGTGGCGGATTTGGGGTTGGTGCAGAGGCTAATGAACCAACAGCAGCCACGGAAGCCATACTGATTAGTTTCTTTTTGGTAACTACAGCAGTAAAGGCACTACACCTCAATCTGCTATAGCTAGAAGGAGAATGAAGATGCACTCGGGGGTGTGGCCATTTGTAGGGGTGGAAGGGTGTGCCTCGTGACCATCTTCATCACTGCAAAGAGGTACAAACATTTTACACATTAAGTCCTCAGGTCAACTATTGTCTGGGATATGTGAAATTATATTTTTACACTCTACAATACTTTGCCTTGTGTCTACAATTTATTTTGGACTGTTGCGGAAGCACACAAACTGCGCAAATTAGTCCACACGCTCAGCGTGGGTGCAATCACAAGATTACGTCCTGAACACATCCGCGCCAGCAATGATAGTCCGCTGTATAGCAAATGCAGAGTACCAAACGTGCACATGCGCGCAAATATCCTATGGACAGTGTTCTGGTTCTCAAACAATTTCAAAGTGCGACACAAGTGAGACGGTCAGCTAGGGACAGGCTCGATGTTCGCTATACTTACGGTTGTACTGTGCATGTGCATACATGATATGTTCACTGTACAGACAGTTCCAGTGTCCTTAGGACAACTCCATTTTGTTTGCCTATGAACTTGCCGGCCACCGCGCTTGTTCTACGGACGGCACCATTTTGGCTGCGCCCGATAAGTACAGGTATACTGTCCTTCACACACTCCCATTTTGCTTATTTACAGCCATCCTGGACATCTGGTGTGTTCTACGAACATGTTTCATCTCATTTACAAGCGGTACAGCGAGGTATAATGTTCTTAGTTAATGTTTCTGCTTATGTACGCACAACTTCGACAGATGGTGCGGTCAAACTTCAAGTCGATCTTGACATTAGTAAGGGTGGGTGTACTGCCTTTACAGCACCCACATTCCATTCCTTACGGATAGGTCGAACAGGCATGCTGTTCGCGAACATTTTACCTCTTTTAAAAAAAAATTAAAATCCTCACTCTCTTTCTCTACAACTACTGCACAAAAACATTCCAAACACACACACACACACACTTCAGTCCAAAGAAATAGTGGGGGAAGCCGACACTGATACAAATATGGGGGAATCAGGATTCAACACGGGCTGGTTATGAGGAGATTTGTGAGGGGAAGAAGGGATGGATATTTCGTCAAAACGTCTATTTTCATCTTCAAGGTTTGGGGATGGTTCACTAGGGAATGGAGAAGCGGGCAGGTGCAGGTGGGGCAATGGTAACAAACTTTTCCTCTCACACAGTCCTCCACAAACTCCCGTAAACTTTTAAAATTCTCGTTCAATATGTCAATTTTCTGCTCAGTCCATTTTATCCTATCTTCTTCTATTTCGTTTGTTGCCCTTTCTTCTTTTCTTTCCTGGTCTGGTAAAAAAAAATATACATATGTTAAATGCTTATAAAATACTGGTCATTATTTTGTATATGCAGAGCAATGTGTACCATTATTGTCGCTGTCTTCAGACATTTCCCCATCCGGAAAATACTCCTCCAGCCACTCCAAAGTACTAGCCATTTCTGAGTTAAAAGAACAGAAAGAAATTATTATTTCTGCACCACATACCAAAAAAAACACACACATACAAAAAATGGCCTCCACTCACTCTTTTGATGTAATGTGCCTTCTTCCTACTGCGTCCGTCCACTGTCGTTCCAGGCTGCCGACTTTCTGTGAAGTGATTACGATGGAGGCATCCTTTTTTTTATGGTACCATCCATTTCATTCTACATGCTTATTAAATGTGTCCTTTTCTTTTCACATCTTCAGGTTTCCATATTTACTTATTACTACTTACAATATATTTATGTCCTTTTTCTAGGTTGTACACTTTTTGTGTAAGACAATAGTATATTTTCAGATACCCCCCGCCTCTTTGGGTAATGTTGATCCTGTCCGTCCGCAAACAGGCGCTCAGTCCGTCCCTTTCTAGTATCAATACGGAGGGGGTTCTGTATACTCTAAGTTAAATGTATATCAAGTACGTACATTATGCTGCATATCTCCCAAAATCACATCATCACAGTGTACATTCCACACAACACCTTCTTTGACACACTGTCATGATTAAGTTCCCATTCCAAAATCCTGTACAATTCACTACAAAAAAAATTTTGTTGAGGGGACGTTATGGTTAAGTTGCCCTCCCAAAAACCTGTAAAATTCACTACAAAAAAACTTTGTTGAGGGGACATTATGGTTAAGTTACCCTACCAAAAACCTGTGCAGTTCACAAAAAAAATAATTTCAACCTCCTCTTTCTGGTTCAAATTAAAACTGAAAAACCCCTGAAATCCGACAGTTATGGTAAACCAAGGTCCCCAAGCCTGCCACCGCCCCTGTGTACTGCTACCACTAACACCCAGACCATGAAAGATGTCATCTAAAATGTCACTGATGACATCACTGACAACGTCACATGTTTAGTCCCTTTGTTTTCTTTCCCTGCCATATATATATATGTACATTCAGTAAAAAAACTTTGTTAAAGGAATGTTATACTTCACAGCGAAACCAAAAAACACTGCTCATTCCCCCATTATGTTAAGCTAAGCAATCATAACTCGCACCATCTACTCGCATTGCTAAGACTAACTCCCAGGACATCAAAGATGACATCACAAACATCATTGATGACATCACTCATGACATCACATGTCTGCCTCACTTATTTTTGTGCATTGAAAAATGTAGCCCTGATGTTTTTATTCACTGAATTGAAAGGGTGCTCTATATTGTTTGTTTGTTTGTTTGTTTGTTTGTTTGTTTGTTTATTTATTTATAATGTGCTCCAGACCCTTAGGTTACCGGGCGCAGCAACAAGTATATGCGAGACTTACAATGTTACAATGTTATATGAATGCATTTACAATATTACAAAATTACTTGAATGTACAAATTAACAGTTGCCGTATTTACATGAATGTACAGTTAATAATATACAGAGTTAGCAGTTATAAACATAAGGGTTACTGTTGCATCAGGGTGCATTGAGTAGGGCTACACTTGTGAAGGTTCAGGTGTCTAATCGTTGTTAGCGTTAATATGTTTGATGAAGTTCCTTCTGAAGTGAGGGAAGGGTTGGTGAACTCTTAGGTTGGGTGGCAAGGTGTTCCACAAGTTAGCAGCTCTCACAGGGAAGCTTGCACCACCAATTTTGGCAAGTCTAAATCTGGGTACTACCAAGAAATTGGAGTTGGCGAGTCTCATGGGTCTATTAGAAGTTTTTCTTTTTATTTTGTCCGTCAAGTAACTAGGAGCAGCATTGTTTAAGGCCTTATGGGTCAATGAGATCATTTTTAGGTGGATTTTATTATCCGTGCAGAGCCATTTATGTTGCAGCCCAATCGAGGAGATATGCTCCCTCTTCTTTATGCCTAATGCGGCTCTAAGAGCATTATTTTGTAGAGTTTGGAGTCTTTGGGTAGTGGCTTTATTGGTACCACTGTATAGGGCATTACAATAGTCGAGTCAGGATAGAATTAAGGCTCTAGCCAAGATTAGACAACTGGTATTGTACAGGAAGGGCTTGCCTGCTCTTATCAATTTACAGGTGTAGGCAGTAGTGGAAGCTAGGGAGATGACCTGTTTAGTGAAAGAGAGGGTAGAGTCGAGGTAAAAACTGAGTGTTTTTACTTCCCTCGAGACTTTGATGACATTTTCCATCTATGCTGAAAGCTGAGTAGTCCGGGCCCAATTTGTTAATATTGGCTTGTGTGCCCAGAATGATCAACTCTGTCTTATCATCATTCAGGCAGAGACCGTGAGTAGCCATCCATGCCTGAATGATGAGATACACTCTGTTCACCAACTCCCTGTCCTTGCTATGATCCCCAGAAAGTGGGAAGAGAATCTGTGTATCATCTGCATAGTTGGTGTAGGTGATACCGAGATTGTCCAAATCATCGAACAGAGGTTTGGTGAATATATTGTAAAGAGTCGGGGAGACGCAGGATCCCTGAGGGACTCCACAAGTGATGGGTATGGGGTCTGCTGCTGCCTCAAACAAATCTGGCCAATGCTGACTGCACCCGATTGTGCTTCTATTGCCAGGGCCATCATAGGCACCAAGCTGGACTAATGACAACAGAATCTATTCAGGTATAAATAAACATCATATTAACCACCTTAAAGGCTACAACATATGGTTCTGCCTATTGTTTGAAACAGTAGCCAGTCCGATAACATAACTCCTTTATGCCAAAGGTGACACTGGCTCCCAATCCAGGCCAGAATACATTCGAAGATTCTAACATTGATGATCAAAATGTGATGGCGTGGCCCCCTCACATCTAAAAAAAATGCGTGCCTGGTACAATGCAGAGAGATTGCTTATAGCAGCACTGCTGCTGTCAATCAAGATCTCCAGGTTCCGTAAAACCAGAATGTTTAGGAGATCTGGTATAGTGATGGGATGTAAACTTTGGAACTGCCTGCCTAGAAATATTAAAGAAATCTCAAACCTGCAACAATTTAGAAAGATGCAGACAACTCACCTGTTTGAGCGCTTTTAGTAACTCTGGGTCCCTAAAATTCTTTTTCTATTGAGGTCTCCCTTCCTGATTCCTCCCTCCTCTTCTTTTGAGGCTTCCCATGAGCACATTGAAACCAGTTTGGTAATAGTGCCTAATGGTTCTATTAAATACGAAATAAGAATAAGCATTGGTTTGGATAAAATGGTTTGCCAGCACATGTGGAACAGGTGTGATGATACTCCTCACTTGACTGGTTCTGATGACCTAGACAACGACAGGGCAGGGGGAAGATGTTATGAAATATTGAAAGGCAAGTGGGGAAGATGGAGAGAAGGAAAGAAATGGCAACCAGGGAAAGGGATGTAAAGCACAATGCTGTAATCATTTATGATTGATGAAAAATGTAGTACTAACGTTTACATTGTGAAGAGATGTGGTAATCAATGCAAGCACATTATTAATAGTTTGGGAAACCATATGAAGCAACAACGAATTTAGTTTACCTTCAAGACACACACACACCGTGGTCAAAATGAGGATTAAAGAGATTAAATCAAATATCTTTTTTTGAAATACAAAAGGCTGAGGATGGGGCCTGGCCTTTCAATGAGTCCTATGAATACCCATTGCCAGAACAAAACCAGATAGTCAAAATGGTCCAAAAAACAATATGACCATAAATGTGGGACACCAATGGCTAATAAAGGGAAAATAATGTGGCAGCTGTGCCCTTCTTGTGGCAAAATGTGACTGACATGAGTGTATTCACGCTAGGTTCTGTGCTCTAAAAACACTCACTATTGTTGTTTTCTTATCTGTGGTTGAATAGATTATTTATTTTTTTGCTTTATGACTCCCAAAAATGTAAAACTGAAATTGCCTTGTGTTGCCTAAAGCTTTCTCTTCTTTGGGAGTGTTCTTGCCATCGGACTACACTTCCCAGCAGCCCTTGGGTATTTATCCCCTGATCCAGGTGTATCTGTGCTTGTTCGTCCAAACCGATTTGTGCCGTTCGCATCAGGATCACTGGGGTGTTAAGCAAAATTATATGCAGTACCCTTTGGGAACACCACACACAATTAGGACTACAAGTGACAGTACAAATTCACCTTTGGTACAAACCCGTACTACACAGTAAAAGTGGTAGCGATGGCTGAGCAGCCAGACTCATCTCAAGGGCAAGTGAGCAGTATCAATAGTTACATAAAGGGCAGCAATTACTATGATTCAAAGAAACACTAACTCAAGATGTCTGAGTAAAAGAATATACATTTATTTACACATCAGTTGTATAACATTTCACTAAAGTAAAGCAGTTTAAAAATCACACTCTTAATACACCACAACACCCCCAATAGGTTCCAGACAAGTTAAGCTCACAAATGAAGTGGGAGCAAAATGGCAGTCCAGAAATTTAAAAGGGATGGAAAGACAAAGTTAGGCAGAAATTGACCAGCACCAACAGGTAAGTAAGCAGGGCAATCTCGAAAGAGTAACTACAGTGATGGAATCAAATCAAAAAGGCTTAGGGCCAAAGTCAATAGGACAAAAGTCTTTTGCTCAATATCACACAGTTCATGGTAGTTCGCGGTTAAGTCTTTGCCAAGAGTTCCGGATGAAGTTGGTCAGCAGAAACGTTAGTTTAAAGAGTGGAGAAGGAAAAGCCCTTGGATTGGAGAATGATTACACACATTTTCACCACGGTTGAACGAAACGAACAACTGGATTTGCACAGTACCTTTAAATGGAGAAGAAGCTATAGCTGAGGTGGACGTTCCTGGCAGGTCCTGCAGGCTCACAGTTCCTGAAGCAACTGTCGGACTGACATGAAGTAGGAAGACTGGAGGGTCCTGCACTGCCCAAGGAAGAAACCAGCAGCAGAGCAAAGCAACAAATAAAAGGTGTGCTCCTTAAAACCCAAGCAGGGTCCGACCTTCCTGGCTATCCGGCCAACTGTAGTGAATTTGACCAGAGGAGGGAGTACTGGCTTGCAGTTTGGATGGACTGTTTGGTCCCACCAGCTCAGGGGAAGAAGATTCCTGGAGGATATTCTTTGTCGTTGGAGTTCGAGGATTCAGACCTGCAGCAGGGCTTCACCGGGCAGTTCAGTCATGGTAGGGGTCCTGTTCCGTCAGCTCCTCATCGGTTCTTTCGTTCCAGTGGTGCCTTTCCAGACCCAGAGACCTGCTTTTATGCAGTTTTCCCCCATTCACACAGCCTGGCGGTGAATCACACAGCAGGGTAAGGTTATTTAAGATAACCGCGGTAGGAAAAATAGGGTAGTTACCACTGCCACCAGCCATTTCTTGATGAAAAGGGAGCTAAACAATGCTCCAAGAGAAACAGACAAAAAGGGATAATTATTAACCCTTTCCAGTACTCCATGTAGGATGATTTGTATTGGGTCTGTGGTTTTACAGAGGCTAATAAAGTTAATGGTAACTTTATATGTTCTGGGAGACATTAATCAGTCCCAAATAATTGAGTCTGAGTAGTAGGTCTAAAAGACAACCGTGTGTCACTGCACTAAAGGTGCTGTGTAACACACAGTAAAAAGATGATGCCTGTGGAGTAGGTGAGGCTCCACAGTATATGAACACAAAAATGTTAAACACACACAGCAAAACACATGTAAGAGTGGGAAAAAGGGCTCACACTCTTACCAGGTGAAAAAAATAAATCCTAGAAATCCAGCAAAGCTGCTGAAGGACTCAGCAGGTAACGGAAACTAGCAATTCTGGAGAATTCTCCCTAAAATGGGGTCGCAGGCATCCATCATCTTATCCAAGGTTTGTCCTACTTTTGTTCACTTGCTCTACCTTTCGACTCTAATTTGGTTGGATAACCGATATGACATGTGCTCTCCATTTCCCATTCCCACGTGGGTTCTGTGAACGTGTTGCACGCCCTGTTATACAGTCTGCGTAAGAGATTGGCCTGTGTGTTGTGCTACAGATTCCTCTCAAAAGAGCAGAGATTCTTGCAAGATACTTAGCCATGAATTAGGTGATTGTTGAAATCCCAACATCTTCTTGGAAAATACATTACCCTGGTAGGTCACCGACTCTCCCAATGCAACATAGCGTAATTCCGGGCTAGGATCAGACGGTCAACCAGTGATATTTCAACCAGTCCAAAATGTTTGTACTAATTCAATGCCTCTGCATAATGGGATGACTGGCCCCTCTCCTGCAGAAGTAGATTCCATCCCCTACTACAATGATGAGCCTTCTATTAAGGGGTATGTGTCCATACACCCTTTCAATGCAGGGGATGATGATATCTGTTAGGGAGATTATTTGTATGCTTCCTCCCCTCTCCTAGTGAGAACCCCAGCACTTTTCGCTGGACCTCTGGACCTTTTTCTCCATATCCTGAATAAGTGGAGCCTTTTTCCACTCATTCATTCTTATGTGCTGTGTCTGTTGGAACTCTGTTCTCTGTGTTTTACCTTGACTATGGAGTCTACTTTCCTCCATGTCTCTTTTAAGTCATCTGTGTTTTACTTATGCAGCACACAGCTCCTTATGGACAGTGTTGCTAGCTACCCTTTGGGTTCTCCTTTGACGTCCTTTATCCTTACTACTGTTCTTAAGGGTAGAGGGATACTTTGTGCTATTCTTTTTTACCGCAAACTGTATTCATAGTCTCGGTTGTGCACAATGGTGTCACTATGTACTAAAATGGTGAATCCTTTCTTTTTTTACCAATTCTACCATGTTTTTTCTTTGTTATCCCTTCATCCTAGGAGGGGGAGGTCTGTGTGTGTGTGTTTTGCCTTTAGTGGGATCCTTTGGGTATCCCCGCCTAGGTTCCAGTGTGTCTGGGCAGTAAGAAAGTGGGGTAGAAGTTTTTAACTCCCTTGCTCTTTTTCTGCCTGAGTGCCTCAATGGAACCAGCTCCCCCTGGGGGTCTGGCTGTCCTGATTGAACAGCCCCCCTCCCCTTTCTGTAAACTGCTGAGAGAGATTGCAGAGGAGTGTGATCTGAAACTGAATAAAAGGTTGGGTTCCTGAGGAGAAATGGAAGTCGACCACTGAAACCTGAAGTAACCAAAGAAGAAGATGACCAGAGGCACCTGCAGACCCGTTGCAACACTGTAAAGCGGCAGTGCTGGCAAGACCCCCCTTTTCTACACAACTTCAACTCCTCACTTTTCTACGACACCTGTGCAACTTCTCTTCCATCTCTCACACACTTCTCTACTCTCTCAGCGGACAAACCAACGTCCACTCTCCCTTCATCTCACGCTTCCAGTCTTGATCAACGTTATCCTCTTTCTTCCTTCCAGTCCACTCACAAACCAACCTTGGCTCTCTTCCCATCTCTCTTTTATGCACCGTTTTCTTTGCTGCCTTGAAAGGCGCTGCCGCAAACTCTGTTCTCCCACTAATCATGCTATCTATTTTTCCTACCATGCTCTCTATGACAACCGTATTAAATCTGCCAAGTGTACATATTTCTCTGATTTTCTCCATAGTCAATCTCCTCACCCTCATCGTATCTTTCAAACTTGAACTCACCTTCTTTCTCCTCCTACACCTGATCCTTCAGTTACATCATCCATATCTGCATCTGGTCTCGCTAATTTCTTCTCCCCTACAGTACCCTCTTTACGCCAGGACATCCTATCACCACCTTCATATAATTCCTCTCCTCTATCCTTTCCTTCACTATCTAATACTGTGTCTAATTTTGCTCCTGTTTCAGACTCAGAAATGGCCCTTCTTTTGGACAAAGCTCACCCCACAGCTGCCCCCACTGATCCAGTCCCTTCTTTACTTATTCCTAAAATGTACCCACTCTTGGTACCTATTTTTGCCTCCTTTTTTAACATCTGTATTACCACCTCGACTTTTCCCTCTGCTTTCAAATATGCAATTATTATTCCTATCTTAAAGAAACCCACGGCTAAACCCCTTCTTGTCTGAATCTTTTGTCCTATATCTCTCGAACGTCTTTTATCTAAGCTTCTTGTTTATTCACAAATTTCAACATTCGTGTCTCATCTATCTCTTCTTCCCCCCACTCAGTCTGGTTTTTGTCCCCGCCACTCTACCGAAACAGCCTTGACTTGCGTACTTAACTCTCTCCTCTCAGCTTGTTATTCAAAACACTCCTCTGTTCTCATTCTTCTTGACCTATTGGCTGCCTTTGACCCGGTGGATAGTTCTTTACTTATGGACTCTCTCTCTTCTTTTGGTTTTCATGGGTCTGTCTTATCCTGGTTTTCATCCTACCTATCTAATCGTGCTTTTACTGTCTCCTGGGGTGACAACACCTCTTCTTCCTTTTCCCTTGATCATGGTGTTCCTCAAGGGTCAGTCCTTTGTCCCTTCCTTTTTTCTTTATACACTTCCTTCCTTGCCCCTATTGTTTCATCCTTTGGAGTATCAAACCACTTTTATGCAGATGATACTCAGCTTTTTCTTTCCTTCTCATCTTTCACACCGGATGTCCAGCACACTCTTTCTTCTTGCCTCTCTGCTATTAAATCTTGGATAACCTCCCACTTTCTTACTTTAAATGCGGAAAGACGTATGCCATATGCCTTCTTGCCAACACTCACTCTTCTCTGTCTCTTCCTTCTTCTATCTCTGTTCCTCCCTCTGGTCTTTCCATTTCACTCACTGGCCATAATCTTGGTCTTTACTTCTACTCTAATCTTGTCTTCGCTCATCACCTCTCTCTAGCATCGCGTGCCTATCAATTTCATCTTTACAACATATGCAAAATGTGCCCATTTCTCACCTTTCATGCTACAAAGCTTCTTGTTTCCTCGCTAGTCTTCTCTCAACTCTTTTACTGCTCTGTACTATTTTCTGGTCTTTTCTGCTCACCTTGTGCTCCTCTTAAATCAATCCATTATTCTTCAATTAGCTCACTTTGTCTTGTCTCTAGTCAGAATTCAATCTCTTCTTCTCTTATCTCACTTGAATGGCTGTTCTTCTACTCTCAGCTCAAATATAATTTTCTTTGCCTAGTTTTCAAATCTCTCTATGGTCTTGCCCCTGACTATCTCGCATCTCTCCTCTCATTCTATTCTCCTTCTCATCCTCTCCGCTCTGCTGGTCTTTTATACTTAATGTTCCCCATCGCCCTTGTGCTCAATCTCGCTTTCGCTCCTTCCAGTTTCTTGCTCCACTCCATTGGAACCTCCTTCCTCTTTCTCTTTGTTCTATTATTTCCTACTCTCTCTTCTGTTCCTCTTTAAAAACCCATTTGCTTCACTCATCTGGTTGATGGATACAGGCTGATCCTGAACACTGTTTTACATTGCTGATTTTAATGTACCGTTGACTGTTATATGTAAAGCGCTTTGGTTAAAGGCTCTATATAAAGTATAATAAAAGTACAAAAATACTAATACAAATTCTATGCGATAGAGGAGCTCTGAAGAGAATGACTCCTTTCCTTTGGCTGGTAGGACCAACCAGCCTTGAGACAAACTACAATATGAGCCAACTCCTGAGGTGCAGACTGCAAATACAAGGAGGTCTCTGGCACAATCATAGTGGATCATCTTGAGGAACCTCCATAGACACAATCCAACTCATCCAAGTCCCCTTACAAGAGTGCAGGACTCCAGGAATCAAAGAAGATTGACCGGATGAATCGTGTCCATTGTTGGTGCTGCAGAAAAGGTTCCAAAACTGTAGGCTGACCAGAGAACCTGAAGAGATCTGTGCCAGAGGTCCACTCTTGAGCCTGCTGCTTACCTTAAGCCAAGAAGTCAGTCCAGAATGTTGGAGTGCACATAGAGGTGTCCAGGGTGTCCACTCTTACCTCTGACCAAAGCTTTTGGCTTGTGACCTTTGAAAAGTTGGTTGAGTGATATGAGTATTATATGACAATTCTTGGGTAAATAATAAATAGATATTTTAATTTACATTTACAAGTGTAAATGTTTCTTTGGACTACTGTACTAAGTGGGTTTAGCGTACTTACTTTATTTTATGTATATGAATGTGTTCACTAGTTCCAATGAACTTTTCACATTTACATACAAAAGCCAATACAATACACAAAAAGAGAGATAGAAAATGATCAACACTTCCCATCACAATTAATAAACTCAAGGAGTCAATAAAACATAGAAAAACATTTAAAAGTAATACATCCAATGGTTTATATAAGTCTTTCAATGTTTTCACCCAACCTTCCCATATATCAAATAAGGCAATCATTAAACTTCCATTGCATGAATGCATGCAATATTGCCAAAAACCTTCCTCTGTCAATGAACAAAGCATGCTCAAAATGTAATCGGTAACTCCTTCATTCCCAAGCAAACATTGAGAACATGCCTGGCCGTTTCGATCTCAATGGGTATTCAATCTTCTCTAGGGATTCCTTGACGAGAGCCCAAAACAGAGAGCGTGGGTAACAATTTGCATCTAAGCCATATGTAAAATCTACAAACAGAGATTGAACAGCATTTCAATAAATATGGTTGTGGCAACATGAACCTATACATGACTTGATAATGGGCATCAATTATGACCATGCCAGTCCAGTAACAATGGTGCTGGTAAGCCTACTGGCACCATTGTTACTGGACCGGCATATTACGCCTCTGCGGGTGGGTGCCATCCCGCCCGGCAGAGTCAGACCTTGCAGGCGGAACAGCACCCACCCGAAGAGTTACACAGATACACCTGCACAAATATTAACGGTGCCGGTGCTTCCATGTTCCCCACTCCCATAGATTCCTATGGGAATGTGGATTAACATTTTACTGGCGCCTGACTTCCCGGACCACTGGAGATGTAAGCACCCTGGCTTGCCGGTAAAAATTGCAAGTCCGGCGGCAACCTGATGGTTTTACTGGCACGGTTGCCGCCGGACTTGTAATGAGGCCCAATGACTCTGTAAGCTATGCAGCCCTTCCAAATATGAAAAATGTGTGATCCAATCACAGTATTCAACCTTACTGACTAGCTCATCCTTAAATTTCAACAAGTCGAGTGACCATTCAGGTTTCCACTCAACCAAATCAAAGAAAGCCAAGGACATGTTTTTACCATTTGTAACAAACCTTACCCAATACGTCCTTGCGCATTGCCTGCCCTAACAAATTAAGCAATGGGTATCGCGGCTCCTTCCAGAATTTAAGGAGAAGAATACCTCTTCTCATCTTAACCTCTGACTCCAATGAAAGCAACCCCATTTCCAAATGTATTCTTTCATTCGGGATTGAATTGGATAAAACTCAAAGAACAAGTCAAAATGTAGCTTCAATTCTCTTGAGCCATTTATAATCACTCATGTGGGTTGCCTCCAAGCCATAAAGAACAGCCGGACAGAAACTCTGTTTTTGTATATCTTGGCAATACCTGCATAGATAAAAGCTGCTGTATTTGTCGCATATTTTTTTAGGAGCAATGTTTGCACCCAATCCTTAAGCCTCTTTTCTATCTTCAGAGCTACATATTGTGCCTTATCAATTTCTAGCCCCCAATATCTACAGGTCAATAATCGATCTACAGTGCTAAGGAGATGTCACAAGGGGATCTAGTCTACCTTTCTCAAAGCACATAAACTGGGTCTTATCAAAGTTAATCACCAGATTGTTTGTTTCCATGTAGTTTATTAACCCAGTGTCTGCCCTACGCAGACCAACCTAAGTGTGATCAAAGATCTCGATGCCATCCGCGAAGGACAGCCAATTCACATGCTCACCTTCAATTATGGGAGGATGTCTATTAATATTAGCCAATAAGCCTGGGAGGACTGCCAAATATAAGTTGAAAAGAAGGGGTGCAAGCACACATCCTTGCTTTACCCCACAATTAGTCGGGACAGCTTCTGTGCTCAATCCAACTGTACATGCACATTGTTGTATTCATGTAACTGCTGAATTGCAGCAAGAAGCCAAAGAGGAGACCACATGCCCTCCAACTTCACCCATAACCTACTCCTATCCACTGTGTCGAAGGTGGCACATAGATCAACAAACAGCTGATAAAGCAGCAAGGCATACTTTGTTGTAGCATTTTGGATCAAAAGATCAACCAGATAAATATTATGCATGGTTGCCAACCCTGGCCTAAAGCCCGTTTGAAACATACCAAGGATTCTAGCACGATCAACCCATTCCTGTAGGGCCTTAAGAAGTAGTAAGACAAAAATGTTCCCGGTGACATCGACCATGGACAGAAGGCGGTATAAAATAGTATCAGTCGTACCACCTTTTTTATAAATCGGATCAATCAAGCAACAATGCCACGAACTGGGAATTATGCCTAGATCACATATCATATTAAACATTTCAAAAAGTATAGGAGCTCAGTGCTTGAGCATATCTTTAAGTGCAATGTTTGCTAGGCCATTATGGCCAAGCACCCGAGAACGATATGATAATGTCATCCATATCGAAATTGAACTCAAATGGGATAATACGATAGGCCAGGTGGGTTACAGAAGACTTTGTCTTACCTTTAAAGGTATTTTGGATTCAGGTTACCCAGTTATTAGCCACCTCTTGGTGTCACTCTTGTATGCCCCCAGTGCCTCGTATATCAGTTTCACTTTACCTCGCGCAAGAGTTTTAATCATATTTTGCCAATGCACATTTTTAAAAAAGTGCTGATGGCATCTCAACCAATTTCAATAATTATTCTTTACCGTCCAGATTTTATTTTGCTGATCTTTTACCATGTCAGTTTATCTGGGTTTGCCTCTAATCATCAGTTTAACCTCTCATTTTTTATTGCGGATTTGGATGTCAAAGGACACTTGGATGCCACAGTCCACATTTTTAGAAGGGAAAGCAATCTTCAGATTAACTGGATAGTTTAGAGGTTACCCAGACCTCAATTTCATCGGAAGTCTTATCAAACAGTGTCTCGCTCATTAATTCCCCATTTTCCTCCATAAAGCGACTCATTTTAATGAGGTTACAGTCTGACCAGCATAGGTGATTTTTGCCATTAATAACACACACACCTGCTTTAAAGGTAGTTTTCGCTGGTTCAAAAGGCATTTCCAAATATAGAACAAGGAGTGCATGATCACTATTTTTACTGGCTGTTACATTAAGGGGTCTTACATGTGCCACACTGTTAGGGAGAATTCTCTGTTTAGGCTGAATTTCCTAACCTAGTGAGTCCCCCAGCAGCTTTGCTGGATTTTTAGGGTTTATTTTTTTCTCCTGCCAAGAGTGAGACTCTTTTACCCTCACTCTTGGACATGATTTGAGTGTGTTTCTTTGAATCTAGATGTGTTTAATGGGCTATGGGGTCTTTTACTCCATAGGGTTTCATGTGTTTTTGTGATGTGTGTTACACAGCACCCTCCGTGCAGTAACACAGGGGTGTCATAGTGACCCCCCAGCATAGACTCCATACCCTGGGACTGACTACTGTCTCCCAGGGCATGTAAAGTCACCATTGACTTTACTAGTCTTAAATTCTGAAGCAGTACAAACCATCATATTGTGGACGTACTGGTTGGGGCAATTCGATTGCCCCAGGGTCTGTTAGTCGGGCAGTTTCCCCGTCTTTTCTCTTTCCCGACGTATCTCGTGGCTGCCTTGCCCGTGGTAAGCATCCCGGCATCCGGGATACCACGTTTTACCACGACCGTGAGATAAAGGTACCAAATTTTACCGGAAAACTCTGCAGCTGGTTTCTGCCCTGGTAGTGCAATGACCTGCATCTTTCCTCCACGTCGAGATCTTCTCTTCCCCTGGACGATGCCGCAACTTGCAACCACTGCCAGGAACAACTGCCACCGCTGGAGGATCCCTCCCACTTAAGGTACCATGTCCCGCCTGGCTTCCCTTGCAACCGACTGTTCGGGGTAGATTTAGCCCCCGGCTTTCGAA
Organism: Ambystoma mexicanum; assembly: GCF_040938575.1. NCBI lineage: Eukaryota > Metazoa > Chordata > Amphibia > Caudata > Ambystomatidae > Ambystoma > Ambystoma mexicanum. The sequence goes on along the minus strand of NC_090935.1, from coordinate 833,967,461 downwards.
CCTGGGTTAGCCTAGGAAACCCTGGCTAAACTTTTCTAAGCCTCTCTAAACTCTTTCCTGAACCCTCTGCAAGACTTTCTAAGCCTAGTGTAACTGTGTGATCTTGGGCGCATTTGTGCTCTGCTCTCTCTAAGAGTGGGCCCAGCCTTTGGACTTTGGCTCACCAGTGACTTTTGCTCTCTGCCTTGCTAATAGTGTTCCTGAATCGTAGAGTGGTGTAATCCTGCATATTCTGTCTTTTTCCCTCCTTTTCCACAACCTTAGTAGAGTGCAATCTAGTTAAGCGCTCACCTCTGTATGAAAATAAAAGGTGTCTTACTGTGATTTTCTAATAAGGGAAAAAGGGGTGTATATATCACAATAGTAACTGTGTTTAGAATATTTTACAATAAGAGTGCTGGAGTGTTTCACTGTGTGTTTATAAATAAATAATTATATACTTTGATACCAAAGCTCTCGTCAGTGTTTGCTTGTATTATTGTATCTGAGTGCCTATTGAGTATACTTTGCATACTGCCTAACTCTTCTTGAGGGAAGTCTGACTGCTCAGCCACAGCTACCAGGTAAATCTGGGTGGTACAGACTGCTACCAAGTGGGTTTACTGCTAACACCTGTAGTCTTAAATCTTTTGCAGTGGTCCCTAAGGGAACTGCACAGGTTTCTGCCTAACACACACCTTCAGCAGAGCAATATATATAGTCAATTATAGCCTTTTATTTTCCATTCATCCATCCACGTATATCCTCCAGGGAAATCACCCAGGGAAAGGCCGTTGACCATAATCATATTGCATTCCATCAGAAATGCGGACCAGAGTCTCCCTGCCTGATTAATTTTGGATTGCTGTAGTGTTGAGTTCATTTTTACCCACTCAGAAGCTACAAGCTTGGTTAAATCCTTACAGCACTCATTAAAATCGCCTGCAAGGATGATACCTTCTGTGTCAACCCTCCACCAGGGAATAATAACTTTGGTGATGGTACTAAAGATCTAAAGATATCTTCAGTAGATCCACCACTGGGGGGATCATAAATATTTAACCGCAAAGCTCTTTTACCCTTGATGTTTTTACTCGTTCTTATTGCCACCACCAATGCATTCCTTTGAATCATGGGTATGTCCATTTTGTTAGAGTACAAACAGTTTTTAATTCCTGTCACAAGACCACCATATGGTGTATCCACTGGGCCTTTCAATGCATAGTTCTGGAATACAGCGAAACCTTCAGCCACAACATCATCTGTGACCCAGGTTTCTTACAGCATAAACATATCAACCGACTGCAATAAAGCAAGGGATCCCTTAAAATGCAATAAAACTGCAATTGTCAAGTTGCACCACTATCTGCACTATACACTGCAGTACATGGTCAGTGCATTAGACGGCCACTTGCGACACCATCTTTTGCTATTGCTGGCAATCACCCAATTGATGCAAACATATGAATGGGACTCAATTAATGAGTGGAACATATTCACCTACAGCTCACATCTTCCTCTTATGATAAGCCTGACTGCTCTGCCTCTCTACAATATTCCATGGATAGTACTGACTTGTACTAAGAGGTGGGTACCTGTAGGCCATTGGGATAGTTTTATGAAGTCTTACCTCAAGTGGCCATTAGGAAAACTCCCCTAACAATATACTCCGACTGATTCCTGAAATATCTAACCTTTCAGCTAATGTTAGTGGCAACTCCTCATCCCTTGAAATAAAGAATGTTGGCAGGGTAGCAAGAGAAACTGGTGAGAACAAGGCAGAAAGTTATAAGTAATAAATCATTATTTTTATTTTATTCTGATTTAAATATAAAGGTTTATCAAAATCATTGAACATGTTTAATTAATTCTTATTAAAATACATCCTAACATCATGCATTCATTCAATCATTCAAACTAATATAATTCCCAAAACATTTCATTATTTTAAGACAAAGTTGCAATTCATTTCCACATATATTTCTAACAGTAGTTCACTCCAAGCAAAATAGATATTTTGTAACTTTATCTATACATTTTTATATTTGAATCAGAATAAAATAAAACTAATGATTTATTACTTACAACTTTCTGCCTTGTTTTCAGCAGTTTTTCTTGCTACCCTGGCACCATTCTTTGTTTCATTATATGGTCTTACCTCAAGGTGCTAGTGGTCAATAAGGTTCCCACCTTGGGTTTGTTAATTCCCCATCCCTTTACACAAAGCCTAATCCTGGTGAAGCAGATTTTTCCCTCCACCATAATGATGAGTCCTCCACAGAAAAAACAGAACCCCTATACTGCCACAATGCAGAGCATGAGAGGGTCCCTCCACTGTTTCCTAAAATCTCCAATCTCCCGGCTAATGTTAGTGACAGCTCCCGACTCCTTAACCCAAAGCCTGATTCCGCTCACAATGTTACACAGAAGAATTCGGAATTAGCTACCCTGTGGGTTGCACTATTGAGCACTCGATCTCTCAACAAGCATGTGGTGGAACTTCATGATTATATCACTGACTACAGATTAGATCTCCTCGCAGTAAGCAAAACATGGCTTTACGAGGAGTCGGCTCATGCTGCCACTCTAACTACCCCAGAGGGCTGCAACCTACCCATGGCTAACCAGGTTGGTACTAAGGGAGTGGGGAGTAGCACTTTCTTTAAAAATACACTTAATATTCATATCTCTAAGACCTTGTCTATTGATAACTGTGAGGTATTTCTTGCTAAACTTAACCTAGACTGTCATACATCCATTTGTCTCCTGGTCCTGTATAGACATCCATGTAAAATGCCACACTTTGAGGAGCAACTAGCCTTCTACAATGAATTACTGAAGCCCTCAGGCCATTTCTTACTCATGGGCGACTTGAACCTCTGGGCTACAAATTGCCAAGATTCTGACACCTTATCCCTTACTCACTCACTCGAAGCTTTAGATCTCAGACAACATGTGAAGACTGCCACTCATAAGGGCGCTAATATCCTAGACTGGATCCTGACGTTCAACACCAACATGTCCTCTCTGATGATCAGTACATGCCTGTGGTCTGACCATCGTGCAACCTATTTTGACCGGTATGTTTGTCACATGCCTAAAGAACAGAGCTAGACAGAAATCTCAGGGATATTACTTATGATATTTTTGCAGATACTGTCACCCCCTACTTTAATAAGGTTTCACACCTTGGGGGGTGTTGACTATCTGGTATCTTCTTTCCAAAAGGTAATTGGGAAGGCAGTAGACACGCTAGCCCTGTTACGCGAAAAAACTGTGACAGATAAAAATAGAAGAAACATCTGGTTTCATACAGGGATCAGTAAAGCCAGAAGACACAAACAAGACAGTGAAAGGCTATGGTGAAAAAAAACCTTGTTCAAATGCACTTTGTAAATATAAGGAATCGGTTCACCTATATAAGAAAGCTATTTTGACCGCCAAAAGGACCAGCTGTAACAATCTTTCAAGCTAAGTCCAGCTCAAGGAAGCTCTTTTCTATCTACAGGAGCTGGAAGGAAAAGGTAAGAGACCCATAATTGCCAAAGGTGACTCCTGGTGGCAAGCAATCCAGGATGAACTATTAAAAAGGGTTTCAGAACAGTAGCCGTCTATAAAAGCATGTATATTGACCCCGGAGTGCCTTTGTTCCCCAACAGCTAAACTACCCACCCAACATCTGGAAGTCCAGTTTTTGTTTTCTTTCTCTCAGGTTTCCGAGAGTGAGGTTCAGATTATCTTATCTAACATGAAAACAACCACTTTGCATCTTTGATCAGGGAGTCTGTCACCCTAATACCATGGATCAGCAGGATAATGAGTACCTCCTTTGCGGAATCCCATGTTCCACACTGAAGGAATCGTAGATCACTCCTCTGTTAAAAAAAGGATGAGCTCGACACTGCAACTGGCAGTAATGATAGGACTATTAGCGATGCACTCTTCCTTCTTATTATTCTGGACAAAATCGCCTATATACATTTGCAGGAGTTATTAGAAACAGACAACTTGTTGGGTACTAGTCAATCAGATTTTTGGGCCCGGCACGGAACAGATACCTCACTGCTCAATCGTAAGTCCAATATATCGATGGCAGACGGGTCACACTTCTAATGCTTCTCAACTTGTCTGTCGCGTTTGATATCATAGATCACTATCTGCTCATCAAAAGGTGAATCGAGTTCACCCATTTTTCTGAAAGTGCTGCCTCGGAGATGGAGTTATTTCTGTCCTCTGTGTGACCAGGGTTGCTGTTGACAGTTTCCAAGCATCCCCCGTCCATCAGACCTGCGGTCTCCTAAAGGGAGCATGCCTCCCCCCTACTTTATTTAATCTTTATCTTTACACCAGGCCCTTTTCAGACCTATTGGATAACATAGGTTTCTGCTATATGAACTATGCAGACAACATTCATGTATTGATGGAACACTCAGGGGACCACGCCAAGGATACCCAGATGGTAAATTAAATCTTTAACTCAATCCAATCCTGGATGATAACAAATTCATTGGCACAACAAGACAGAGCTGGTGATCTTTGGCTCAGGACCAAGGTTAAAGAAGCTGAATGCCTCTTACAACTGTTTCTTTTTGTATTGCTGGTTGTTCAATTCCAGTAGTCTCCCATGTTAAAACCATGGGTATATTTTTCGATTCTTAGCTCACTTTTGACAAACACACTGCATGCATATTTATTATCTTCATCTGCCTAACTGAACTCTCTACTTAGACCAATTTGCCCTATCCTTTTGTGGAGAATCGAGCTGTGATTGCCTCAGCACTGGTCGACTCCAAATTAGACTATTGTAGAAGTCTCATTTCTGGCATGTCTGCCGCCAACATCAACAAACTGCAAATTTCCCAGAATGGTGTTGTTTGGGCATTTTGTGGGCTAGGCAAGTATCATCACATCTCCGATGCGAGACAAGACCAACAGTGGCTTCCAGTGAAAAACAGGATAGTCTATAAATCACTAACCATAATCCACAAATGCCTTAATGGAGCTGCACCCAAATACCTAGCCCCCACCCACTGCATTCTGCACTTGCACGTTCTGAACACTCTCAAGGCATAGTAGGTTTGCCCCCCCCCCCGTTCACATCCCCTTGTCCCGTCCCTGTTGCCCTGTGGGCACTTTGAAACTGTATTTACTTCCTGTATAAGTGCCTAACAAGAAAACAATAATTCAAATTCAATCAAATAAAATCTCCAGTCAAGAGAGTGTTAGAAACTCCAGAAATGGGGGGGTCGCCAGCTTTGACTGCTGAGCCCCTCGTTCATGGAACATACACTAAGATCTATTCCTCGGTTGGCAAATTTAAACAAAAAAAAACATTACAAATGCACCTTTTTGACAAAGGTGTAGACTAATCCTCTTCAATTAGCACGACTAGAGGCATCCTACTCTGATGGCTTGGACTCCCTTCTCCCCCCTTGACTCATGTGTGTTGTTGTTTTGTCCTGACTTTTTTATTTTGTATGCACTCTGAGGCCTGCAGCGCTTTATTAAAAAAAGAAGTAAAAAAAAACGAAATGAAATGAGGGCTAGTGCCTGCGAATGCTCCAAAGAGATTTTTTTGAGAAAATATTCATTTTTCTCCTCAATTTCAAAGACTATAGGTGTTTTTACTTTGAACTCTGCATAGTCCAAGTGGGGAGCAGGGGGTTGCATCCCTCATCATTTTTGATCTATTATGTGGCTGAAGTAGCGACTGGATTTGACATGTTCTTCCCTTGAAACCATGGCTCCTCCATGTCCTCTACGTAATTCCCTCGCCGAACACCCCACAATGTCAGCTGGAAATGCAGTAGCCTCCATAGAGCACGTGGATACTTTATTCTCTCTGTGTGAGTACGTATTTGAAAATGTTCTTATAAAGGAGTACTGTACAAACCTACGAAGAGACACTAATGGGTGAAACAAAAGTAATCTGCGACTTATGCAGTCAGTAGTTCACTTGTAACCAATTAGAATAAATATTGCTCACAGGAAAAGGAATACTTACACATTTGGTGCAGTGAGTGCTATGGTGCCTTGCTACAGTTCGTGTTCTGCTCTGGAATCTGAGCAATGCAAAACCAACCCGTGCACTGCTCAGGGACTCAACATCTCATGCTCTCCAAACACAACAACCGCATCCGTGCAGTTAAGGCTTCAGCACCTGCATTGGGGAACTCTCTTCCTACCTCCATGAGGTTTGAACCTTCCTTCCATACTTCAGCAAAAGAATAAAAAACGTTCCTATTCGCTGAATTGTTTAGATAAAAGCAATCCTCTGATTGAGAAACTTATTTATATTATCCACCTTGATGTTTACGCTGTGCTCTTCAATCTTTTTTTGTTGTTGCTTTTTTGCTTCTCCCTTGTCGGTTTTGGCACCCTGGTACTGCACTGTGATGCGCATGGGTTTAAGAACATAATAAATAAATAATAAAAACAAAGAGTGGAGCACTAAAGTAAGCTTCTTCTGAAAGAATGTAATTGGTATCCCACATTCCGTGCATGCAAGAGTTTTCTGATGGAGGACCCATACCTTTGGAGCATGAATTGTTTCCCAATCATAGCAGGGTAGGAAGTGAACATATTTGCATGCAATATAGTTCTCCCGGTGACGCTTCTGAGGGATATGCAGCATGTGTCCGTGGAATGTAACACTCTTCTGCATGTGCTTCCTAACAACTCAGTCTTCTAGAAAAGACTAGAGACGATGGCATGAATGGGGCTTCACAGTGTACCTGTGACTGTTTGCCATTGGTTTGTCAGCCACACTGGGCTTCAATTATTGGCTTGAACATCGATTTTATGGACTTGTGCAGGGTCTGCCAGTGGAGTGTTATTTCAGAAAGTAAACAATGGATGTTCAAGAAACAATATGTGCATATTAACTCATAACGTGGTTTATTCCACCCACTTACTTAACCTGACTCAAAGAGTAACATGTTCTCCTATTATTTATCATATTGTATTTTTTCAGCATTTCTGTTTTTTTTCTTCATTTTTTTATGTTAGCTTGTATTGCAGTGTATTGCTGCAGCGTGGTGATTCATTAATATACCGCTGCTGACAGTATGCCCAATGCAATCCACTTTTCTTGCAGGGTAGACATGCGCCCAATGGAATAGGGAAACCCAGTCTTTAAAGCATGACCGGAGGCGATCAGGAGAGAGAACTGTTTCACAAACGAGTGGTATTGGTTCATTGCCTGGGTTTGGAAGGTGCGAGTATTAGAGATTCCTGAGATTTGCTGGAGTGATGGTAAGGTGCACAACATGTGGAATGGAACAAAATGGAAGTCTCTACTTGTTTTGTTGTTGCTCCAGAACCAATGATGCCATCGAAGGGCGCACATTTGTTTGATGTACTGAAGCACCGCACACACGTGTCATCAGTTATGTTGTGGCACTTTGAGGTTCACGGTTGCCAATTCCTGTCAATCTGACAAGTGCATGCCATGAACTGTGAGCAAGGCACTAGAATAATGCAGTAGCTGCAAGCAAGACAGTTATTGATGAAACTCACTCCTGATGAAGCAGATTGTTTTCCCTAAATGGCTGCATCATGCAAATGAGAATTAGCCATCAATTCTGTGCAGAGGTAAGTGAATGTGTTGGTAATATTATGAACCCATTAACCAGTGGACCCATATGCAGGCAGAGTGGTAACATAACCTGGGTGTGAACAACCCCCATACCTTTTCCCCTCAGGTAGTACGCGTGAGCATTGGGGTTAGTGTTAGCAATAAAAGGCTGTGAGATTTTATTGCACACTTATGGTCATAACAAAACATAATCAAAATTAAAATAACCATAAAATGCTGTACTTTTGGGCATCGGGTCCCGAGGTTACCCCCTCTGGCCCGTGCCACCACGACCTGGATGGGTTACCGGCTGTCCAGGTTCCCCAAACGTTGTTGCTCGTCTCTTCCCCCAGGTGAATTGTCTGCTCCTACTAGTTGGGGCATGCCCCTTGACCGTACCTGCTACTTAACCCTGTGAGGGGTTTGTCATTACCTGATCTTATCCTTAAACGGGGTGCGTTAATGCTGTAAACATCCCCCCCGCTTGTAATTATGTCTGGCCCAACTTAAAGTGTTGGATTCTTATTTCCCCTTGCACGGCTGCCTAAGCTTGTTTCTTTTTAGTTAACCAATAACTCAAGTTTGTTTAAGAAAAATTAAACCTTGCCTACCATTTGGGGAGGTGGCTCCTGCTCTGACCGCTCCCGGTCTTACTGGTTCTGAGCCCCCTTCAATTTCATCTACTTGCTGCAGTACTTACATATAGCCCCGCTCAGAGGGGCCTTCTGGCCCATCCGCTGTGCTTGTAGGTTTTTTAACACTGTATTCGCTGCGGGGCTGGCTTAGCTTTATTAATTTGCTTCCTGCATTATGCTAGTGTTTGCACCTGTTCATGGGGATCCCCCCTGTGCCACCCCTGTTTTACAGTATTACTCATATTTCAACCCGATTTTCGTTTATCATGCTATTAGCTTCTTTCTGGACCCGGCCCTTGCGGTGTTGGACTGTTATCTGTGATGCATGGTGTTTTACCACCAGGAGTGGACTGGGTACAAAAAAGGGGCCCTGAAGCAATAATTGTTCAAAATGGCCCATGGTACATGTTTTTAGCAAGCACAACCCTTTTCCAATGAAAAAATGAGTTACCTCCCCCAAGGGACCCAAGGTGCGGAAACCTGTTGAGCAATCTCCCGGGTTTCCTATGGGACAGTCCACCCCTGTTTTCTACTGCTTATTATATTTTTAGAACCCATATTCAGGTGCAGTGCTACTTGCAGCTCTCAGACCCCAGCCCTCGGGCGTTGGCCTGTTATATTGTGCTGTGTGGTGTTTTCCCCCACTGCTTATTATTTAGTAGAACCTGTTTTCAGGTTCAGTGCTACTTGCAGCTTTCTGCCCCGGCCCCAGGCATTGGCCTCTTGTTTGCTTATTTCATATGTATTTTCTCTGAGTATTTTTGCTGCCTTGTGGGCTGTGTCACCCTATTGTCTAGCATCCTATAAGGTGTAAACGTACACCTTATTCTTTATATTGTTCTTTCACCCCTTTTGTTTTACCCCCTCTTTTCTGTCCTGTACAGTTTGGGAGGGTGGTGACTATGTTTAGAGATATCTTGCCCTTTCTGTTACTTTGGCTGCCCATTGTGGCAAGCCTGTGCTTTTATTCTGGCCCCAGTGTATGCTCCTTTGCCTTCTTTTTTACCCCGTCTCGATTGGATACGCTCGTATCTGGGACTCTGTTTTAATCAACTACCAGGAAACCTCCTTGAGTGGCTCAAACCTGTTATGCCTTTGCTGTGGTCTGTCGCACTCTGAAAGCTGGAACACATTGTCACCATCCTGTGTACTACCTGCTGCGGGAAATCCCACTGTCTGGAGCGCTTCTCATTTGGTGACACCCTTGCTTCGAGATTGTTCTAATCTATCCGCTCTCACTTCAGTATGTGTGCTGTTGGTGCGAGTACCTTGGGAAAATACTGGGTCCTGGCCCTACTAAACCTTTATTTACATTATGTCCAAGGGGAGGCTGCCCATACATGCTCTATGTTTATAAATTATTGTTTGCATTTATATAGCGTTGTGAACCCTCAGGTATCTGAGCGCTTCTTATTATTACCCATGGTGTGTGGCGCTGATTTATTGACCTCGGAAAGATGAATGGCTGAGTTCGGCCCTATCGGGGTTCGAACCTGTGTCAGCAGGCTCTGTGCCGATGTCAAAAAGAGTGCTCGGCTCACTTTGCTAAAAGGACCGCCTCTGTATTTTTATGCAGGTTTACAATATGCAACAGATAAGTACCCTGATCCTGTAAGGCTGGTGGGCTGTGTTTGGTACTGCCCGGACTAGAACCTGGATCCACAGTCTCTGAGCGGATGTTAAAACAAAATGCTTTGATTGCTGTGCTACCTGATTGTTTGGTTGTCTGTCCTTTCTTAGCTGTTTGTTTCAGATCTCATAGAGTTTTTGGGACTGGCTTTGTTTTTTTTTCTGCCTGAGTGTGTGCTTCTTTTGGTCCCTGGCTGGCTGTGGGATCGTCAGTAATTTGGGAAATCGTGTGTCCTCTGGTGTCCCCCCATGGGTGCTCTCTAACCTACCTTGTCTTTGGTGTTCTTTGGCGCCGGCTCCCCTTCTTCACATGGCTCCTTACCGCTAGCACCCAAAATCACGATTGCTTCTGTGGTCCTTTGCTGTATTGGTGTCACCCCATTCCGGGCCCGTGGTACAATTCTGTTGCACTCCTTGAGTAGTGTTGGTGCAACTGGGTCCCCCAAGTACGGGTTCTCCTTAGTTGTGAAATAGTGTTTCAAAACCCTGTTTTCAGGGTTCTGTTGTTTATTCTGGGTACACAGAAATGTTTGGCAAGCTCTGTTCGGATAGCTGCTTGGAGTTGGAGATCCCTTTTTACGGGTTCACCGTTTATTAGCCTTCTGTTTCTGGCTGATATAAATGTGCACATCTACCCCCCTTAATTACAACGTGGAAGCATTTAAATGTGTACATTGTGGTGGTGCTGATTCGCATTGGCTTGTGTGTTTACTCTGCTGAGCTTAAAAAATTGCATCTGCAGGTTCTGTCCGGCTGTACACATGAGCGCTTATGCCAACTGAGATGACTGTTTGGTGTTTTTTAAAGTGCCATGTGACTGCTGGAACCTTCTCTTTTGTTCTTGGGTTCTCCTTTGTTCATCTGTCTTTGTATGAATGGTTTTCTAACTTTGCTCATGAGATCCAAAGTATGGCCTTGTACCTCAATCTGTCATCGATTTTCTATGCCTCAGAGGAAGCTTGAAAACTGCATGTCGTTAATGGTAGACTCATGCCCTACTTGTTACACTAAATGGCATCGGTTAATTGAAATTCGACTGTTAGCTTGTCCATGTCTGCTTTGTGTTGGTCTGACTGTCACTCGCATCTGAGCGTCTATCTGCTCCTTTTCCTTGTTCCACCAAACGACAATCATAGATTCAGTGTGCCAGACTTTGCCTAGTCTGATCCATCTCCCTAGTGTGCCCAGTGCAGGGTACTGATTTTTAGGTAAAGCAAATGACTCACCTTGTGTTTTTTAGAATTGAGTTGCAGCTTGTGGTGTTTATACTGGTACTTGAGTGCTGTTTGTTGGGTGGCATGTTCTATGTTTTGCCGTGCCCCATGACAGGGTACTGGTTTGTAGATATAAACCTGGCTCATCCTGGGTTTGCAATTAGTTTGCAAGTTGTGAAAGTAAACGGATCATTGGAGAGTAAGTGCAATGTTTCGCCTTTATTGGAGCCTTGCGCTGAAAAATCCATGCTGCTGACTGCTTAGCAGAATCCTCGGGCTCTGTCCGGAAATTCCTTTTCAGATGAGTGACCATTCTCTGGGTGTGCACTGCATGCTTGTGTCTTCCTGACTGCAGCTTGATCATGCTGTGTCCCCATTTCTCATGAGCCCTGCTGCTGACCTGCGTTGTCTTAATCTGAGTTTGTTGCTGGTCCTGTTCGCATCCAAAGCGTGCAAGCTTAAAGGATGTGAGATTGGCACTGCCCAGCAATGTTCTGTTTCTGAACACACAGGCCGTTTTCCGTGATTGATCCGTAAAGTTGAATTAAATCATCCGTCTTTTCATGCCCTGTATTGAGGGTACTGATTATGTAGCTGCCAGGCCAAGGGGTGATTACTGGTTTCTTCCCTCCAAATCCTATACCTGAAATTAATTCTACGATTATAGAGGAACCAGCATACACTGGAGGGGGAGGGGGGGACTGTTTGAGTACTACTAATTTCGATGATATCGACAACAACTCTCTACTTGATTTATGTCTGAGTATTCAACGAGGGATGACCACCCTGATACCTAGGATGCAGGATGATAAAGATCTGACACAGGGAACGAATCCTGCGGCCTCTCCTGTCATTACCTCGGGCCACTCAGAGCAGGTGGGCAGATTATCTGCCTCCCCTAATTTGGTAATGGTGTCGATGGAGGACGTCCCGGACAATGAGGAAATGGACTTATCTGTCCCGTTTCCTGGAGCAAATGAATTAGCAGAGATACAATCTTCTGTAACTTCTCTTCAGTTTGCCCTAAAAATTCTGCTCCAAATGACCAGGCGTATTTTAGCCAATACCACCGCACTGACTACTCCTCGGACTTATGAAAATCCTGTGGAAGCTGAGGCAGAAATCAACTTAGCCGAGGCCATTGACATAGCTGAGGAGATAAATGCTATGTCAACTAAAGAAGCCTCTGTAATCATGGATCATAGTGAGATGGTCTTTTTCTCTCGCAAACAGCGCAAATTGGCTAAGAAGGCTCAACAAAATAGGAAAAAACTGTTAGTGTGTTCCTCAGTAGAAGAATTTGTGAACATCGGTGGCCGCTCAAAAAAAGCAAAGAAAAGGGCTGCCCGAGCTAAGAAAAAGAACAGCACTGGAGGTGGCTGTCTGACTAGCTGGCTGATTACGGACCAAGATCAGAACAAGGAACAGTCGAAGGAGCTGCTAATGCCAGCAAGGGAGGCAGAGTGTGCTGAGGCCAAAGGCACATTGACCTTGGATGAACTGGAGGAGCAGGACGTAGAGTGGGAACAACTTGAAATCGATGCCCAGTTGATGGAGGAAAGGTTACGTGGGACCCCGGAGAAATCGTCCCAGCCTCTGCTGCCTCAGGCTAAAATCATCCATCCTCCTACCAAATTAACGGAGGTTGGATCAGGCAAGTCATTCAGTAGGATATGCCGGATCAAGAACCTTTATAACAACGGCGATCGCAGATGGTTGTCTCGGTCGGAGCTCCTAATTCGACTATACTCCGTCCCAGAATTGCGCGTGTTGCAATCTGATGACTTCCAGTTTGTGGAGCCATTGAAGGAGCGGAATCCGTGTGTATCTGCCCTGCATTGTAAGTTTTTATCTACCGCACAGCTGATCAGGAAATACCGAGACGAGTTATGGGCAGTTGACGTGGAGATAGATGCAGACTTGGATGAACTTGATCCCTGTGTCGATAACAGTGAAACAAGTGGGCCAGCTGATCTTGATGTTTGTCCGATTGTACCTAAGGGAAAGAAAGTGGATGTGGCTGACATACAACACATGTTAAAATGGTTGGCCGAATCGCTTCCCGAAGTTCTATCTAATCATTGAACCTGGTCATTATTATCATGGAATTGCAGAGGTTTTGCACATCTGCTGTCCTCTGAGGGATCAGTAAACTTTGTCGCCAAACATGAGCTAATATGTTTACAAGAGTCCTGGGCGATGGACCCATTATTACTGGATGGATATGTGACTTATCAATCTTTCGCGAAAAGGGGAGAGAAGGGTAGACCATTTGGTGGGCTGCTCACTGGGGTGGCCAGCTTTCTGCCCTCGAAACAGATACCCTGTAGCCAAGATAATAATCTGTTGGCAGTGGAAGTTGAATATGGGCCCAAGGGCAAAGGAGAAAATGTATTGCTGATAAATTTATATAATCCTCCTCATGCCCGGATAAGTGAGCCACTCCAAGCAGCCCTTCACGAGCTGTTGGCATCCTGGTCAGCCACTCTGGGAAACGGAGCGGTAATGGTAGTAGGTGACTTCAATTGCCGAATACCGGGGGGGGAGGGCAACAGCCACAAAATCCGAGGTTAAGAAACAAGCGGTTACTTACGCATATTAAAAAGGATACTGAAGGCCCGCAGTGGCGTCACTTGTTCGATGACTGGGATTTGGAGATGTTGAATGGTTACACTGCTAGTGACCATCCAGGGAAACAAACGTGGGCTAATGGGTCTTCTTCCAGTCTAATTGACTACATATTTGTGTGCCTTAATATGTTGCTGTGTGTTGTTGACCTGACGGTTTCTTTAAATGAATGGAGTGACCACGCTGCACTCCAGTGTGTATTAAATATTTCCCATACTACTCCAGATAAGAGCAATATGGGTACAATTCGGGTAAACAAAGCGGGCACTAGTATTAGGTGGACTGCTAAGAATAAACACTTGGCATCAGAAGCACTAAATATTGAAAACTGGCCCCAAATACCCAATTTCAACGATATGTCTATTGAAGCCATAGAAACTTGGATCAGTGTTTTCTCTAATACTCATGCCTCAGCTCCCAACTGGAGTATGACTAGATCAGAGGGTGGGATACTCTCGTTTAATAAAAAGATCAGAGACACTAAGAGGGAATTTAGAAGGGAGCTACGCACGATCAAGCAAAGGTGCGAACCTATAGAAAATCTCAGGGTGGCTGTTAGGAAAAGCAAAAATAAATATAGAGCCAATATCAAAAAGCTACGGCTCGCTGAAAGATCTCTGGCATATCAGAAATTGATACACACCATTTGTTCGAAAAACACACGTAGCATTTGGGCACTTCTGGGTGAAGCTAGGGAAACAGTCAAGGGGCAATTGGTAAATCCCATCGGTGCAAAGGAATGGGAGGACTTCCTGCAGAATCGTAATGCCATCTTGCAGACAGAGGAGAGGTCTTCACCGCTACCTCCAAGATCCAGTGTATCATTTGATATGTCATACACTGCGATATTCTGTAAGATAAAAACTCTAAAATCCTCTAGAGCCCCCGTCCCTAATGGCCTAGCCAATATAGTTATCAAAGCCCAGCCCGAGTTTTGGGCAGGATTGTTGGCAATTATGTTTGAGAAAATTTTGAACCAGGAGGCGATACCTAAGTCGTGGCAAACAGCCGTGTTGATTCCGGTATTTAAAAAGGGGAATCGGCTAGATCCGAATAATTATAGACTCCTTTCTATGCTGGATACGACAGGCAAATTGTTTGCCGCCCTGTTGCTCAAGGATCTTCAGACATGGGTAGACGAGGCCCATATACTATCTAAATTCCAATGTGGCTTTAGAAAAGGCTACTCCACTGGGTATAATCAGATGGTGAACCTATTGAGAGCTAGAGCCCGTAAAAGAAATGAGCCACCGCTGTATGCACTTTACATCGATTTTAAAGCAGCTTTTGACCTGGTACCTAGAGAACGCCTATGGTCTAAACTTGCTGCCCTAGGCTGCCCTGCTGGCATACTGCATTTTCTTAGATTGTTACATCACAATACCTCGGTCAGGTTAAAATTAGACCAGGAGGGACATCTGACTAGTAAGGTACATCAAAACAGGGGGGTCAAACAGGGCTGTGTGACTGCCCCCCTAGTTTATAATCTTTATGTGCATGATGTTCCGCATGCTCTAACTTCTGCCCGCAATTGCCCCCCTAAAATCGGGGACTCTGTTTGCACCGTTATGGCATATGCAGATGATTTGGTCATCTTTGATCATACTATTGGTGGCTTACGTAGATCAGCCACAGTATTATGGGAGTATGCCGAATCCAATGGTCTCATTATTAACCTAGATAAAACTAAGGTATTGAGATTTTCCAGCAAAAGAGTGTCCCGTGTGAACCTCACGGTGAATAATAACTTGATCCCATACGCCCCACTCTATCGCTATCTAGGTATTGATTTTGAGCCCAATGGGGAATATGTGGCACTTAAGCTCTCACGTACAATGCGAGCGGCGCAAGTAACATCTCTTATAGCCAACTTTACCAATAAGCAAGGAGGATTTACACTTTGGGGTACGCGCCAATTGTATAGGCAGGTATTTATCCCTATGATGACTTATGGCCTAGAATCACTTCTAGACTTAGATCTTAGTTGGCTTCAAGTCATCGAGGGGAAATTCTGGCGTCGTATACTTGGCCTGGGTCCGGGAGTTCCGATGGCAATTATTCGATTGGAATTGGGACTACCCTCTATGAAGGCTATCGTCATGAAAAGGAGATTGGGGCACTTCTTGAAAATGCGTAGTGTAACATCTAACCCTCTCCTGACCACTATCTACCAAGAACTGTGCAAGAAACAAAATCTTCAGTCTCCATCTGCGATGATGATAAAACATCTTGCTATTATTGGTTGGACCTGGCGAGAAGGGCCATATTCTAAGCAAGTTCAAAATGCACTTGACAAGCGGGTAGAAATGTGGGATTGGTTAGAGAATTTCGCTCACCTTAGCTCATTGAAAAGCTACGCATTTGTACAATACAGGTTGTACTCATTCATGCAACCACAAGGGTATCTCAATCTCTGCCCTTCTAAAAAACTGCGACGATTTATTCTTCTATTAAGGCTGGACCAACTCCCTATCCTGTTGGTCACGGGCAGAAGACTGCAGTTGCCAGTGGAACAACGCACTTGTCGGTTGTGTAAAGGAAGCAATGTATTAGAGTCAGCAAGACATGTTTTGACAGAATGTGGTACTATGATCAATGTAATCCAATGTCACATTGGGAAGTTCTCCCATAATCTGGCATCAATCGGAACGTCATTATTCTGGCATCACTGCATGAATTCTGAGAGTATGCGAGTGATGTTAGCTCTTTTCAACATCTGGACTAGGATAGAAGAAATATTGGATATTCAGATCTGAAATTAGTACTCGTATCCTAAAATAGTCACTGCTCCTGCCTTGGGACGAGGTAATCGGCTGTGCTGTGAGTTCCCTTGGTACTGTAGTTGTGAGAAATGGACTAAGTCCAGTTTACCTCCTTGAATTGCTGTCCGTATATCATAGTGGGCATTGTGGGTGTCATTGTGTAAATTTGTACTGTCTCTTTTTCTTTCTTTTTACATGCTACTTGAGCTTTTAGATTGATTTTATATTTGTAAATGGCCTATTCTTTATCATATTGCTATATAGCTACTATTTTGTTTGTTTGAAGCTTATTTTATATATGTGCTTAGTTATCAATATGTGTAAAGTTTATTAAATAGACTGTATCACATTAATTAAATAAATAAAATAAGTAGCTGCCATTCTGTTTTTGCAAAGTTATTTTGGTGTTTGCTGGATAAATTAGATTTTTATAGCGCTACAAAACCTCAGGCCACTTTGATCCGTAAAGGTCGCACAAAACTCTGTCTGCTTTCTGTTTTTGCTCTACATATACGGGTGGGTTGCCTGTTTCAGTATGCGTTACCCCTGCAACATTAGTTCAAGCTCTTATTTTGAGCCAAAACAGCTTGTTCTGTTTTAATGCTCTGCCTTGTGGCTAACGGTAAACTCTGTTAGACTGTTTGTAACCAGCCCCTTATTCAAGAAATTAGCTGAGTAAACATAAACCGAACTCCCTTTGCACCGCGTCATCCTGCTTCTAAAGGCGTTACCGGCTGTGGAAGAAAACGTTGCAGTGAAATGTTTCCAACCTTCTGTCCGCGTGTCTTATGTGAAAGTTCTTTACCTTCCCCGAATGCTGGTTTCGTCCCGTTCGTCCGCTTGGAAATTCTTTTAGAAAACGAGAATCTTTTTGGAAATGTTCCATGTCATCCTGCTTTCCAAAATGTTCCCTCCACATGTGTAGTAAACAGTATTTTATTTTAAAAAAGGGAAATCTCTGCGGGCGAGCTTTGTGCAGTTTTGTTTTCAAAATTGCCCTTCACTGTGCATGAAAGAAGTATTTTCTATAATCGTTAAGCAAGATCGGCCCAGTTTTTTGGAAAATGATAACTTCTGGGGCCGCTCTGTGACACCTTGCTTCCAACTATTTGCTTTTTGCAAGAGCCGATTGCTCGTTGCTATGCAACCCTTGCTGGGAGAGCTCAAATTGCTACAAACTGTGCCCACGGCTCCTGAAGCTGCGCTCTCTCACGTATCCTCTCACCACGTTTATGCTGGTTCGTCTGGGTCTGACTGTGCTCGCGCTGCCCTGCGTCCTCTGGATAATTGCTTCCTGAAGTCTTCTTCTGCAGGTCACCAGCGTGGTCTCTCCGAGTTCGTTTGCGGCGTTCGCCAGCAGGTCTGGATTCTTCAGTTGTTCCGCTAGCTGGAGTTTCCACAGACGTCAACTGGCATGTAGTTCTTGTTTTCCGGTTCATCCACTTCCCTGGTCCTGCAGTTGAGCATCACAAGATGTCAAAACCCTCCATTAAGCATTAAAAGGTGCAAGGACAAATAAGGGCAGCAATCATCAAAAAAACCACTGTACCATATCATTGACCACTAAAGAAATCAACTAAACTTCCAGTAGATGTACTACTGCTGCCCTCAATACCCTACTCAAGTTCAATTCAGGGGGGCTACCCACCAATGAAAGCCACTCTTCCATACACATATTAGAGTCCCATCCATTTAAAAGGACTTGAACGATGCGAAACACAGAGTGTAGTGCACTTGCCAAGTGCCACAGTCTGACACTGACAAAGTAAGTTCTTGTCACAACGTTTTGGTTTGCAATCTGCAGATCAACCACGTGACCCAGTCTAGCATCCCATTAAAATGGCTTGGATTGCGCAAAACACCTTATGAAGTGTACCTGTTAAGTGCAACAGTCCAGTAATAACAGAAGGACGCTCTTGTTTTTAACTTGTGGGCTTATAGTTTTCTGATCAAAAGCACCTTATCCAATACAGGGTCGATTTTAAGAGCATGGATCGTGTGAAGCACCAAGCAAACTGCTCTTGCTAAGGGAAACAGTTGGGCAGTGACAAAGGGATGTTCTTGACATTATGCTGTGGTCTTGGAGTTTGCTGATCAGACTCATGTGACACACAGTGGCTCCCCTTTAAAACTGTTTGTACGTCGCAAAGTGCCAAATGAGTTTGTTTCATTACAATGTGTGCTCGGAGTTTGTTGTTCGAGAGCCAGTGCTCCAATGTACTGTTCCTTTAACAGGGCTTCAATGGCACGAAGCACTCAGCAAAGTGTTCTTACTAAGTGCAGCAATTCAGCTTTCGATAAGTGCAACAGGTAAGCAGTGATAAGAGGAAACTCTTGTCGTTATGCTGTGGTGTTGGAATTTGCTTATCCTGTGTACTGTCCCTTTAATATGGCTTCAACAGCACGAAAGACTCAGCAAAGTGTTCTTGCTAACGTCATGTGTCAAATTGGATTCTGCTCTGCAGGAGTACAAGGGTGAGTAGGGGCAAACATGCCGACTCATCCCTCACACTTCTAAAAACCAGGAGCCAAAACAATCATAAAGGTAAAATAGGAACTTTTAAGAGATATACCTCCTTCGCCTTTTGTTGTAACGTATGCCGTGGGAAGTCCATACTACTAAGAGGAGTGCGAATGTGATTCAGCAGCAAACCAAACAGCTAACAGTCAAAAATGAAGGGAATGTCCAAACCAGGTTTTATGAAAACCGATATACTGTAATAAAACACATCATCTGCAAAACAACTAAATAGAAAAACACTACACAAAATGCACGTCTGAGGATAAAGCTGAGAATAAGCAAAGATAGCACAGTGCAGCACTTTGGGTAATGAAAAAGGGTGTAAGATACTTAAAAAACCTTTTCTTAAAAGGATATGCTTCTTGGGTGAAAAAGTGACCTAACCAGTCTGTACGGCCCAAATAGACCAAGGTGGCAGTTATTGGTTAATAGTACCTTGTTTCAGTTCTTAGGCCGAACAAAGGCATTGAATCTCATGTCAGGCGTGATGGATTGTGTGTTTTCAACCGGTAAGTGGCCGTAGAGTAGGTATAAATGTGATAGCTCTATGTGGCACAGAGTTGGCTCTCGGCGATGCAGATCAGGGTGCTCACCAGGATCTCGCCGAGGTTGGTGCTTGGTCGAGTCGGGCCGTAACCACCATTAAGGGTCGATTAGTGACGTTCCAGCAGTTCGAGTCAGCATGCAGTGGTTATCAAAATGCTGATCCTGTTGCTCTCAGTTCGAGGGTGAGTCATCGTGTATTTCCTGGCTAGCGTGGGTAAATGACTCACCAGCAACTTGAGTGAGGTCCTGGTGTCAAGCAGTTGATTTGAGCCAAGCAGGTAACAGGCTAAGTGAGGGCACAATGCAGCATCAAGTGTACGAGTAAACAAATGTTTGAAGGTATGTAGGTGTGCCAGAAGTTAGCACTGGTGGGATCCCTTGGCATCGATGGTGTCAAGTTTGCTTTGATGGTCGTCTAACCAGCTTTGAGGCAGCGGAACGGGGAGCCTTAGCAGATCTGGTCTTCCAGGTGTGGTGAGACCCAGTTCAGGGCCTCGAGGACTGGGTGAGTCCTTTAAGTGTCTGCTCACCCAGCCCTGGGAGATTCTGGTGCAGAAGGGCAGGTCCCTGCACACACCCAGTGTCACCTCCAATGTGACCTGGGATTGTGTAGGGGGTAGATCTCTCCTCTGACTTGGACTGCTCATTCTTCAACTCAGTGGTTGAGGGCTTTGGAAAGTACAACACTCATAAAAGGGTTCCAGCCAATCCTTCTCAGGTGCTCTTCCCAAGTGAATCAAAGAAGTGGTTGAAAGTTAAAATGCACAGGTGATTGGACTAAAGCTAGCCTGCCTTTGTGGTGCAATCCCTGCTCTTGGAATGAGTGGACATGCCTTTCTGACATCATACCCAAAGTGTTTTGTGATACAGGATGTGGGGGAGACAGGAATGAGCGAGAGAGCCCGAGAGAAACAAGATAGCAGAATCTCCCCCACACTGTTCAGGTCTCTCCCTGACTTCACTAACCCCACCCCATCCCTTCCCAATATAATTAAAGGCCTTTATAATTGCAGCACCATGGTGTGAGTCTAACTCCCTTTGAATGGGTGTGCTCCTTTGAAGGCTGGATCCAGTGGAGGCTGGCAGTGGTGTTGGAGGGCATTACCCACCCTCAAAAAGGGATCAAAGAAGAGGCATCGCCATTCAGGTTGCTATCCCATCATTTGGAGGTCTCAGCCTTTCTGGCCCGAATACACATCAACTTTCATAGCTTGAACTGGCTCAAGCCACATGTGTTATATCAAATTGAATGTGGGTAAAATTATTTTCGGTAGTGCCATTCACCTTGCCGTAAATCAGGCAAAGCTTTATTTTAGAGTTTAACCTGCCACGATCATGGGCTACTTATGGTCATCATAGGGGCATATCTTAAATGCAGCCCCTCCACTACAGAGATTGGTTGTCACTGCATACGTCAAACTGGCAACTGTAACCCCTCAACCTGTTCTGTACCATTGGTAGGGTTAGTTCAGGGTTGCACTGGCCTATAGGGTAGACTGGTGATTGCAGGTTAGGCCTCTGCACCCTGGACCTGAACTGGGGAATTCACCTGATGAGGATCAAAGAATTCAAAGGGAAAAGCAACTTCATACCACCTATCAGTGTACCATCGATCGACATATTCCAAAAACAAGTCACAAGAGATTTGGAGAAAATCAAGTTTGGGTATTCGAAGAACAGCAACATGAAACCTCATGAATTTAAAATAATCAGAGACCTGTACGGAGATGAATCATTAACAATAAGAGCTGCGGATAAAGGAGGCAGTATAGTTCTCTTGAACAGTCAAGATTATGACCATGAATATGCACGGCAACTGAATGATACAAACACATATACACCTTTGGACACAGATCCTACAGAAGAAATAAAAAAGAACCTGGAGACTTTATTGACAAAAGCTGAGGAATTAGAATGGATTTCACGCAACACAAAAAGGTTCCTCACTAACCCACATCCTCGTATACCATATTTTTATTCACTACCGAAAGTCCACAAGGATCTACCACCAGGGAGGCCCATATTCGCAGGTATGAACAGTATTCTGGAACCGTTGGGACAATATATTGACTATTTCTTACAACCCTTAATACAAAAAACAAGCACATACATCAAGGACTCTACTCATTTTTTGCAACAACTGGGAACAATTCCATTTAATTCCAACCACATCTGTTTCACCATAGATGTCAAGAGTCTTTATACCTCCATCCCGCAAGACCTGGGTAGGGAAGCAGTGGAATGGTTATTACTACAAGAGGGTGAGATTCAGGCACAGAAAGAATTCATAATGGCACTCTTAGAATTTATCAGCAATAACTCCTACTTCCAATACAAAAACTCATATTTTTTACAAGTGGCAGGCACATCGATGGGGGCCACCATGGCACCTACTTATGCCAACGCATTTATGTACAAATTTGAACTGGAACATGTACTCAAAAATCCTCAATGGCAAAACAATCTGTCGATATGGATCAGATACATAGACAATATTTTTGGCATTTGGACAAACACAGAATCTGAACTTCTAACTTTTTTTGACTATCTGAATAATACAGACCACCGCACCCAGTTTACACACGAGCACTCGAATAAAACCATACATTTTTTGGATGTGGAGATAAAAGTTACCAATTGCGAATACCGCACCACGATCTATCACAAGAATACTGATTGCAATAATCTCTTACAAAGATTACGTTTTCACCAACCCAGCCTTATTAAGAATCTCCCTTATAGCCAAATGCTAAGGGTAAAAAGAATAGTCAGTGACCCTATGGACTGCCAGGAATCATTGAAGGAGATGGGGAACACATTTTTGGAAAGAGGGTATACCCAAGAAGAGATAGACATAGCTTCTGCTCGCACAGCCACACAAAACAGAGAAGAACTATTGAAACCCAAAACAAAAACAGAACAATTGCCCCCACTGGTCTTTGTATCAAAATATTCAAGGCAAAGCAGCCGGATGAAATCCATAATCAAGAAAAATTGGAATACCATAACCTGTGATCAGAGAATAGAACATCTCTTTAAAGAACTCCCTATTTTCGCATATCAACGGAGCCAGAACCTGAAAGATAAGCTGGTTTACACCAAACCAATGTGCAAGAAAAGGGTAACAGAGCGGATAGGCACATTTCCGTGCCTTAACTGCAGTAACTGCAATTACATCATCAAAGGATCAAGCATTAACCACCCACACTCTGGAACTAAGATCAAGTTGAAAGACTATGCCACGTGTGACACACAGAATATTGTGTATGGAATCAAATGCCCTTGTGGGCTATTCTACGTTGGTCAGACACAACGGACTGCTAAAATTCAATGGAATGAACATTGTTCATGCATAAGGAATCACACAGTAACTTCGGCGGTGGCCAGGCATTGGCAAGAGAAACACCACAATCTGGCACAGATCAGATTTGTAATCTTAGAAGTGGTCCGTAAGTACAACAAACATGAGAATCTGCAAAAAAGACTCGACCAACGAGAAACATTTGGATTGATCGACTGAGTTCTCTGACACCCAAGAGACTAAATGAAGAAATAAACTATATTTGCTACCTATGAATATCCATTTAGTGGATTAGTATAGTTGTCTTCTTCTAATCCAGTTCCACTATCCCGTCATAATTTGACATTGGCTTAAATGTATCAATAGCCCCCTTTTTTTGAGTTGACCTGTAACATTCCTATCTTGCTTACTGATCATTGACTCCCTCCCACCCTTCCAGACAAGGTATTCATGCCATAACTTTCCCATTTTGTTAGTATATTATTGACACCCTCCCACCCCCCTAGACGTTGAATCTGGCCCCTTATTTGGTTTCGACCTCTGCCCGCATTAATACCTTTGACAAAGTGTCTCAACAACGGGTCCTCCTCTAGGACCATTTTTTGACACCTGCGTGTAGTAGACACCCCGCTATTAAGATGTGTATTACTTTAACTATCAAGGACCTGTTTTCACTACATTCACGCATTGCGTTATCAAGTTGTGTACCACTTTAACAATACGGTACTTGTTTTAATTGCATCTATGCAATGCACAACGAGATTTCTCTACATACACAGGCGTTAGTCTGCCGAAGTACAACATCCAGTTCTACTCCAATAAGGACAGCGTGGTCATGGCGACAGTCCCGCCTGTTGTGCTCGCACGGAGGTGGGAACCAGGGCTTACGTGTTCCCACGCGACGCCTTTGGATCCCCATGGCAACGCACAAATTCTGCTCCCGTCACTACATCCAGTTCTACTCTAATTAGCACAGCGTGGTCATGGCGACAGTCCCGCCTACTGTGCTTGCACAGGGGTGGGACCCAAGGCGTAGGTATTCCCACGCGACACCTTTGGATCCCTATGGCAACGCATAAATTCTGCTCCCATCATTCGCGCTTACGCCCCTGCAGACGCGTTTGACCAGCACGGAGCGATTTTGCTGAGTAACGGTAAGAGTGTATCTCACGCTCCAGATTAGAATGTGCTTAGTGATATACCTCAGTCTGATAACTTTTCACATAACATTAACAGGTATACTCAGACTGGACACTTCTTCTACGGGACCCAGAGCCCTAAGAACCATAAGGTACTTTTAACTAATTACCTAATTGCCACACAGTTTCATTTAAGATCGCAAGGCGAGTCACTTTACCGATCTCTAATACAGAATTCTCTTTTCTGTTTTTCCTATTCACCACTTCACTGTTGGAACATTTAAAAACATACCTTGGAACGGGTATGTGTGATTACAAGCGTTTGTCTTTGGAATTGCTGTTAAATGAATATTTTAATATTATGTTGATTCATTGTTTTGAAATAGAGAACAATTAGGCATAACGAAATATTTGTACGGCCCTGACAAAGGTTATAATAACCGAAATGCATTGGCAAACGTCCCTACTATGGAAGCTGCCACAACTTTGTCTCGAGATTCTGATGGAAGAAAAGGTAGGGTTTTTAAAGTTTTTAACTTAATAAAAACCTGAATTGCATGACGCCAAAATGTGAAGCTCCCGGGAACCAGAGAGTAAGATTTTAGCCATCACACTTTTAATTGATTTACTAGGTTTGGGGATGGTCCGAGAGATTCAGGTCAGAAATCATTGATCCAAGCTACCTATGTTGTAGCATAGCCTGTGACCATGATCTCTGTTTTCTCTCCATTAAGTTTTAGCCAATTTCTGGCCATCTGCTCCCTTACTGCCATCCGGCAGTTTTGAAGCTTGGGGGGGAATCAGATTCTAGGGACTCCAAGCGTAAAATAAGCTTGATATAATCAGCATCTATATAGAACCGCACCCCATGCTCATGGATAAGATCTGCTAATGGACGGAGGTAAAGGTTGAGAGAAGAGGGGACAGTGATGACCGCTGGGGACCCCACAAGTGAGAGCCATAGGGGGAGATTTAAAAGGAAACAAAACAGTTTGTGCGCATTCAGACAGAAAAGAAGTAAGCCAAGCTAGGAGATTCCCACCTTTTCCCGGTGTTGAAGCTTGTTATTATTGATCGTATTAAAATGCAGAAGAGAAGTCAAGGAGAATTAAAACCCTGGCCTCTCTGCGGCCCTGGAGTAGTGTGAGATCATCTAGAACAGAAATCATCACTGCCTCAGTAACCCTAGCTGGGCAGAAGCCTGATTGAAATAAATGTTGAGAGCCTGGGATTCAAGATAATGGGACAGTTGAGGGGTAACAATAGTTTTTCATGAGGTTCATTATGCAGGGCATCAATGAGATGGGCTGATAGTTAGCTGCTAGAGCAGCGTCAAGCTTTGGTTTCTTCAATAGAGGAGAAAGAAGTGCATGCTTCAAGGCAGCAGGAACGAACCTCATAGAAAAAGATGCATGAACTGCAGCTGTAAAAAGCAGAATAACCTACACTGGCAGAGACTGGATAAGCCAGGAGAGGAATCGAATCAGCTCCGGAGGATTATTTCGGCTTTCTGAGAAACGCCATAATAATGTCATTGGGAAGGTGTAGGTGGACAACTGTTGATTTTCCCCATGGCAGGAGAACGTACATGACAGTGGTGAGTGGAAGTGTGTAGGGCCAGCTGCGATCGCGCAGAGATACCCAGCTTCAAGTTGTCAATCAGGTGAGACATCTTCTATGCAAGGGACTCAAGAGACTAATTGTGATGGAGCCATCCTGCCAAGGTAATGGCTTTGCAATGTCATGTATTTTGGTCATGTGACATGGACATGAGTGTGGACATGTTTTGAGCACTTTATGACAAAAATATCAATACGGTTGCAGTATACATGTATTATTATGTGTCACATACAGTTTGAGGCACATTCTCAGGATATTGTTAAGGCTGTGCAAGCCCAATTGCATCATTGAAGGGCATCATGGATATGATTATACTGTGTGTGTTCCCCAGGGGTTGTTATTCATGTGAAGTGGGTTTGTACTAACTTGTTTTGTGTGTCCTGTCACTGTGCCCTTTGGCCTGCTAAGGGAATGTGTGCTGCCTGTGGATGAGAGCAGAAGCCCTCCTGCATCTCTACTGCTATGCCACCACATGAGGCAATATTATGCAGGACATAACATGTGTGAGAAAACCTGAGGGTATTCTCACTTCTATTCTCCCTGAATCCTCTTCTCATGTGGCCAGGGAAAGACTGTCACTCTTAGATCCTGCCCTGGGGGTGGAGAAGCGAGGGTGGATCACCTGGGTGGTGGGTCCTTGGGAATTGCTAGTAGGATGCCCGCAGGTGAGACATGGTATCCCCCTTTCCCTATTGAAGACCAACCTAACCCTCCCTGGCATGTATAGGCTACTGTAAGACCTCTTCCCTCTTTTCCCCATCTTTTACCTCTGACAGTACTGGTATGAGGAAGAGGCATCTAAGAGTGTTGGACTTTAACACCTAATTTCACTACTCTAATATTGGGACGAACAATGTGCCTGGAGACTGCCTTAAAGGTCAGGCATGTCCTTTTAATTATGGTCAGACAAGCCCAATTGAAAATCCACATCTGCAACCTTTCAAAGGATTGCAGGTGTATAAAGGGAGACCAAAAGTGCAGCAGAGAGAACAACAGGGAGACCTGTGTGGAAGTGACCAGCAGGGGACCTGTGTCGTGAGGAGGCAGACGTGGTGGAACTAGAGAGGAAGCCACAACACCAGCCGAGATCGAAGAGGACCTGTGGCCCATGATCATCTGGCCTGGCAGCTAACCCATGGGTGGGAGCCTCCATATGGGAGAGAAAGCAGCTGGAGCTGGGAACGAGACAGGAGGAAGAGAGCAAGCCGAGGCAGCAGAGCCGCCAGCGTGTGGAGGACGACATCTGGAATGCAAACAGTGCTCGCAAAATTCAGCCCATCGGTCTACAAGATAGAGGAGGAGAAGCAGAGTCACTGGAGGGGAATGCCAGGACTGGTGACTCTCGGGGAAGTGATCCAGCACCCGGGCTCTCCTAGTAGGCCAAGCTTGGGCAATTAAGGGCCACACATGTTTAATGAATACCAAACTGAATGCTCTTTGAAACAAGGTTGAATTACATTCATTGAATACCAAACTTTGAATACAAATCTGAAATACGTTAATTGAACGACAAAGTAAATGAAACTTTGAAACATAACTGAAACATATATATCAAATATCTAATTCAATGAAAACCTTGAAACTGAGCTGGAGTAAGCTTATTGCATATCGAACTGAATAAAAATAACACTTTATGGGCAAAGTTAACAACGGTTGACAACTAAAAGGGAAAGCGCCCATTTGCAAGTAACTTACTGGAAAGATCACAAGTGTGAAATAATACCACAGAAAGTTGGGGCAGGGAAAAGACCACCAAAAATTAAACTTTATAAATGCATACAATACAGCAAGGCCAAAGTCTGGCCATACATGGTGACAAAGCCAAGAGGCAAACCAGAAGAAATCAAGAAAGTATAAAACGGCACACAGAGAAAAACATGATGATAAAGAGAAATCACGTGAATGTGAATCTGTACACAGGAACAAGTGCAGAAGAACCTGTGTGGGCTGGAGAGCTGAGGCTTTTTGGTTGAGCGACTATGATGGGTGGACTGTGTGATCTGACGAATACACCTAGACCAGTGAGCCCTAAGTGCATTCCAGTCAAAAGACATTGGGAAATAAACCAAGGAGCACTGTGAGTGAACTGGTAAAGTGAACCAGAAGGAGGGTCAAGTGGACCTACTTTGTGTTGAACATTGGAAGGTTGAAACCAGTACGAGTGCTACATTGAAATCTTAGGGAAGGGAACCCTGAGATTTGAGGAATTGAAAATACTGTCTTGAGGACCCCTCTTTTCTGTGAAGTGTATTACATTGTACTTGGGGAAGGGAGCCCCAAGGATTGTGTGTAACTGTATTGCCTTGAACTGGGCAAGGGTAATATTGGGACTTTTTGGGGAACTTTCTTCAACTTAGGGAATGGGAGCTGAAAAGGAAGCTAAGAGCTGGAAGAAGCTCAGAACTTTATGTTGATCACTATTTCTTTAATTATTTACATCCCTACACATTTTTTAGCTTTAGTTGTGAGGGCAAGGATAGGTTTTGGACACAGGCAAACCTTTAAGTTGAACTCTTTGGGCCTCATTACGAGGTTGTAGGTAGCCATGGCGCCATTAGAGCCATGGCTGCCTCCAAACTCGTTCCGACTCCGCCCTGGTGAATGGAGCAATTACCGGTCCATTCCAAGGTTGGCTGGACCGGTAATTCCCCATTCACCAGGGCCCTTCCTCATTCCCATTTGATCCCCCATAAAAGCAGGCGTTAAGGAAGGTCCCGCAAAGGGAACTCGTAGTAGGGCGGTAAGGGTTTAACGGCACCGGTCTCGTTACCGGTGACCGTTAACTCTTACCGCCCTACTTGTAATGAGGCCCTTTCACTCAGACATTCCTTAGTTTCATTCAGGTAGGGAAATCTCACCTTAGAATAGAGCAAGTTAGGCCTTCTAACATCCTGACATGTAAGATAATATATCATTTTATTTTGATTTTTGAATCTGTTGTTTGGCCTTGCTTCATGATGCCTTCAAACATGCCACTATGATTCTGCATACTACAGGGGACAAAGAGCAATATGCCATATGAGTGGCCAAGGGAACAGAAGCGGGACTTAAGCGCTCTGAAATTGCTCTCCACCATGCCCATAGTGGATATGTGTTCTGCATTGTAGCGTGCCTCAAATGGGGTGGCTGGATTCCGGATCAGTTTCAACAGAAACTTAAGGTCACTTACAATTCAGGAAGGCTTTGAAAACTTCACTTTTTTAGTTCTTTTCCCTCTTGATTCCTATGTTCTCAGTCTTAGCTCCAGGTTGCCTTTGATTGTTGGTTGTGCTGTACTTTGTATGAAAAACTAAAACATAACATAACATAACAGAAATGGTGAGAGTGGGTAGGCACTGTCGACTGCAAAGCAATGTATGGTTATTGTGTGCATGTATTGTCATCTCTTTTCTTTCAGTGTGTCATGTAACTGTGTGTGTGTGCATGATGGTTGATACTCACCCACAAGCCAGCTGTTGCCAAATGTTCCTGATTCCGGGGCCTGATATATGGCTGAATGGCACAAAATGTAGCTGTCATGCCTGCATCCTGGGAAACTGTCCTTGACACATTCATGATGTGTCCCTTGGCACCACAAATCACCTGCATATTTGTAGAATGTCAATGTTTCCTGTTGCAATAGATGTGCGCCATCTATTCTTGCAGCACTACATGGGTCTTTTCAATGGCTCCCAGGACCCGGGGAATGTGTACAAATAGAACCTTGAATTTGTGGGATGTGATATGCCCCCAATAATGGCTATTGTATGCTGGAATGATCCTGTGGCCAGGAAGAGTAGGGCTGATAGCACTTTGGCAAGAGGTGTCACAGCCTGTGAGCATATGGTGGGTGATGCTAGGTCATTTTCCCAATCCCTGACCAGGTCAAGGGTGACATGGCGAGGGAAGCAGGATCTTATATACACCTCTCCTTCTGGGATTCCAAACAGTGTACTTCATAGATGGAAGATTTTAGTCCTCCTCCTCCTTCCATGTATTAGTGTGATGCTAGAAATGCTATAGTGGGATACGTCCTTCCCATCCTTATCTTACTACTTCCCTGGTGTGTGTTTTCAGTATGTTTTCTGTAAGGGACTCCTGTTTGGACCCCTGGCAATTCAGCTCTTCATCTTTAATTTTGGTGAACAGGACCTATGGGATACCCCTAAGGCACCCATGGGTAGGGTACCCCTTGGTAACACTAATGTGTGTTGTGGGCACTTGTGTGTTGCCCCACAGAGCAGGGTATGGGCTGGTGGCAGTTGCATGCTGATGTTGTATTGGCTTTGGGTCTCCTCCATTTCTGGGACACCCAGGCCTTGCCATAGGAAGCAATATATTCCTGAACAAAGGCAAGATGGCTACTGTAAACCTCATGACGTTCTTTCTTCCCATCTTGTTTCACAACAGTCCTGAGAAACCCTGACTCTGTCCCCCTGCAACCTGATTGGATTTTGAGTGGAAGGACCATCTATGTCGCTGGGGCTGCCCTCTGCTTAATTGGTAGGAGCACTCCACAGTGACTCCTTGTTTTGTATAAACCCTATGGGTGGGACCTAATTGAATGGAAAGAGGAGCCAACTCACATTCTGTGTTGTAGGTGTCTCGTTTTGGATGTGTGGCACAATGCCATTGGTCCTGCCTGAGACAGCCCTGTCTGAAACTGAGTGGATGCATTTTTTTCTCTGAACAGCTGGGCGTTGTCTCCGATACAAATCTACTGTTTTGGGTGTCTGGTTTGGGAGAATGGACAGAATGCCTGTGAGCCTGATTGAGTGCTGCATGAATGTACTAGGGTGTGATTAGCAGTCTAAGCCTAGCTCATCCTGATTGAAGGGGGGTATGTGTGTATGTCAGAACACCCCTCACCTACATCTGTGTCAGAAGCATGGAGCCTGTATACTGAAACTGACTGGAGGAAGATGTTATGCTTCTGCAACACTTCATCAAATCCATAAATTGCTGTGCTGATTGAAGGATTGGTCAGAGAGGGAAGGTGACCTCTTTCCATAGCTACATGGGGACATTGTGCAACTGATGTTATTCACCCAAAGTGTTCTGAAAGCCAGTCCTGAGTACTGGCCATCCTGCAGAGGTACCTTCATGGGTCCTGAGTGACTGGACATCTTGTGCCCAAGAAGTCCACCAGCATCGTCCAGGGTCAGGAGGCTGTCTTTGACCTGACTGAAGGAAGAGGTTATGCTTCTGCAACACTTCATCAAATCCATAAATTGCTGTGCTGATTGAAGGATTGGTCAGAGAGGGCAGGTGACCTCTTTCCATAGCTACGAGGTAACATTGCGCAACTGATGTTATTCACCCAAAGTGTTCTGGAAGCCAGCCCTGAGTACCGGCCATCCTGCAGAGATACCTTCATGGGTCCTGAGTGACTGGACATCTTGTGCCCAAAAAGTCCATCAACATCGTCCAGGGTCAGGAGGCTGTCTTTGACCATTGGAAAGCCAGACAGAGGAGCATCACCCAGAAGAGGGGCTCCACTGGCTTAGTGCTTCTAAATGTCTAGAGTTTGCCAATCTCCAATCAACTGATGAACTCTTTAAGTGACACTGCAACCTCAAAATCTGTCAATTTCGTTCACAGCTGAAGAAGTCCGGTTTCACTGCCTACTGAAAGGTGGCCGCCGGTGGGTTTACCTCAACTACAGACTACCCTGCAGACCTCATTGAAGAAGGAGTGCTGAGGGTCCAGACTTTGTGGAGGTCTGCAGGATAGTCTGTGTTTGAGTGCAACTCTCCAGAAGCCATCCTGTTGTCGGTGCCGTGGCTGCAGCACCAAAGGCATGAACAGGGGAAACGGCAAAATGACAAAACCCCCACCTACTTCTGTGACAGCACACACACCAATGAAGGTCATCAAAGGAACCCAAAAGACTTACCCTCACCTCCCAAGCCTTCTCAAGGTCCACTTTGAGTTTCATCTTCATGGGAGATCCACAGGTTACATAGTAACCTGACCAAAAAGACCACTGCAACACTGCTGCCTTTCCAACAATGCTAGGTTCTCTTGTCCTGCTCAATAGCAACAACTTCTTCCTCTTCCTCTTCTTCCTCTAATGTTAGTCGTTCCTCAAGGGGCATCATTAAGTAGAGCCGAGAGACTCCACCACTTCGCCTTCCAAGGTACCCTGGATACTGTTATGATGAAGAGGAGCTCAAGTACTGCAGGTTCATCTTAAGCCTGGCTCCCTTATTGATTCCAAGGTATTTGGTTGGTGGAGCGATCTGTAGAAGCAAGAACAAACAGTTAATTATCGCATGGGCATTAATATACAAGCAACATATAACTTTCCCTTTATTGCAGCTTACTCAGGTGGAGGGATCTCCATACAGTGTTGCCTTTCAACTCTAAAAAGCATTCTTCCAATGTTATGAGGTAATTGCCTGCATTTCTACAGTGGTGCTTTGAGATTCAAACAGTGCTTAGCTGACATTTACTAGTTGGTGCATCATTGCTGAATCTAAAAATAACTGTGGTACCACATAATGCTGTATAAATTGTGCTAATTGTCAGAGTAGTGTTCCCATGAGTACAACGTCAGCCTTATTTATTTCTATATATATTCACCTAAACCTAATCTTTATTTAATAAAATAACTATATTAGCACATAACATAGTGTGTATATATTCCTTTGTGAGGTCTTCCCTCTACCTAAGAACGAGGCTGCTTCGCCTCTCGGTGAGTCTAAGCCTTGGCTGCTAGTCCATTGCTACCATGCTTGCCATGATGCTCGATCCAGCATCATGGCAATCGTATTTCGATTGAGGTTGCCTAGCACTGGTAATGTGTTGGCTTTCATTGTGCTTTGTGCTTTGCGATGGGTGAAGGTAGCAGTACGTTTGTTCACCTTTGGAGTCAGGGAGATAGCGCGATTGCCTCTGCGAATTGGGTTTACTTAGTGATCATTGGGGCGTGTTCGTTTTTGGTATGGTGTCTCCCTACCCACGCCCATGTTCTTACTCATTTTCCTCCTTGAATGCAGGTTTTACATGTTCCGCCCCATGTTTCGTTTTTTTATCATGCCCGTCCTACGCGTTGTGATCTGAGTCGCGCAATACATTCCTTCATTGCACAGAGTGAGATGTGCCAACACAAAGTCTGGTTTGTGAAATGACATTTAGCATGGCACAAGTGTACTTTTGCTGCTCAAAGTCACTTTACGCCATGCTAAACCTTTTGTAAATGAGGCCCATACTCTCCTTGCAGTTTTTGAACAATGATTTCATGTGACTGCATGGAGTCTCTGCTACTGAAAATGACAAGGTAATACTCAAGCATATATCACCTGAGAATACATCCCTCTTATCTTCTGCAACTCCTTCAATTGCAGGTCCTACATACCCCATGTACGACTAGCTGTCACTGAAATAACAGTCAAGCGCATTTTCACTATCAATGTGAACACAAATCGTTCCAGCTTTAGAACACAGACGGTCGAAGGAATCTTTTTTGACATATTCGCAATACCTCATCTGGTGACATATTATGTCACTCGTAAGTATTTCTCACATGTATACCAGCTAAGTGAAAACGTTAATTTGCAATGTATTCTCGGGTGTCTTTACACAGCTGAGTGAGATGATGATGTAGGACCGTGAATACTGCTAATTGTGTTGCTCAGGTTGAACTGTTTTTTGTCCTGGCAAAGGCCCATGTTATATCATGGTATACAGGCTAACATATACAGACACTCCTTGTTGTGGAATCTAAAACGAACAGCTCACGACTCATGACAGTTAAATTCAGTCTTCCTAGTCGTGGATTCAGATTATTTCTGTTGCCCAATATCACACCATTAATATGGTCAATGTCATTGTAATAATTTTGTAAATGTAATATTGGTATAAAACTTTGTTAATTATGCTATTATAATATGTCTGCAATATCTGTATTAAACCTGGAACTAATGTTCTGTTTACAGGCTGACATCACAACTGACACGTAACATGAAAATCAGTTGTGCTTCTGTTGTGAGATTACAATGCATCTGCTTGAGCTAGGAGAGAGAATATCAGCTGTCACGGCAACATTTAATTAAAACCGTGAAAAGCTTTTCAAATTCCTTGCTTGCTAAATAGTTTTCTGTGACACATTGTAGTCAGTAATTTACAAGATATTGTTTATGGTAGAATATCTAATGTTTGCACTGCTGTAGTTTAACTCAAGTAAGCCAGAATCTGTGTATTATTACTTATTTTAAAGCACAAAATGAATGTTTTATTTTTCAATACATTTTATTAAACTGCTTGAACTCTTAAATTACATTAAGCAAGAGACAAGGGGCCTCATCACGACTTGGGCGGTAACGGTAACGCTATTAGTGCGGGCGGTATTAGCCCTACCGCCAAACTCCCCAGCGCTAATAGCGCCGGATCACGAGTAATAGCGCACATTTTCGGCAGATTTCCCCCCCCAGCTCAGAGCTGGGGCGAAATCCGTCGAAGCCCTGATTCGGCGGACCCTTAAATCCGGCGGTAATAGCTCTACCGCCGGATTAGGTATTAAAGGGCATAACAGTGTTTGGCGTGTACTATAATATACCCTCTACCATACATGAAAAGGACACTGCAAGTCATCCTTGAATTCCATGACCTTATAAAGATACTCGACCCCCGTCCTCGATCCTCTATTTGGTCACGAAAAACATCAGTGACTTGCAATGTCCTTATAACGTACCGTAGGTTGTACATTATCTCATTTGCAACAAGCACGCGCTGATGTCAGAACACGTTGTAAAATAGTATTACAGTTGTATAGTGACATCAGGAATAGCCCTTCTGCATGAAAGCAGATGCACGACTTGTATCCCTACCCTTTGCTCCTTGAAGATGGCTGTTTTCAATGGACACTGTGGCTTCAGTGACGCCTGCAGGAAAAGGAAAATAGTTTTCAGAGAGCCACACAGCTGAGAGCAGCACAGCAAACATCTGCTGTGAGGAAGGACTCCAGATCAGGAATAAAACAACGCATTTCTCTTCAAATTAACAGGTAACTGCAGCGTCTGCAATAAATCAGTAACCTTTCAAGTAAAACGTCAAGACTGCGCTTTCAACAACACGCTCCGTTTAGCGAATACAAAATACTGCCAGGAGAGCTGTCGCAAACAAAAGCTAGAAAAATAAGAAAGTCCACATTTCAAAACATGTTTGCCATACGAAGAAGAGACTATTAGGTAAATACAAGCAGCTTATGGTTATATGTGCTGGTGGTCATTATGTGAAGTGGAACAAAATATAGAAAATACAATCTATGTTCTGTTCTACCAACAACTGCAATTCAATGATACGAGCTCATGTAACTGTGTTTGCCTTGGAACTAACAGATTTGGATTGGAAGATGGCCTGCCAATATCATTTTGTATAATTTGTAACACATGGGGCCTCATTACGGGTCTGGCGGTAACCATGTCGGTAAAACCGGCAGGTTGCCGCCGGACCCGTAATGAATTACTGGCACTTTTCTTCCCGGTGCCACCAGGCTATTCCGAGTCCGCCGACCGGGAAGTCAGATGCCGGTAATTTTGTAATTCCCCATTCCTATTGAGGACTCAATTGGAATGGGGAACATGGAAGCACCAGCACCGTTAATAATGGTGCCGGTGCTTCCGTCACGGCTTGCTTACCATGGCAGCTGTGCCCGCAAGTGTCTGCCCTATCGGGCACATCGGCTCCGGCAAGCAAACCTGTAGTATGCCAGTGTGTCAACAAGACCAGCCCACTCGATGCTCAATGTGTCTGAAGAAACAATATCTGATGAACTGTCTTGTCTTGGTCTCTTTGACATGTTCTGGTCTGTGTGGTCTCCAAATCTAATTTCAAATGTGTGTCATCCTGGATCTTTTGAATCTGTTCTTGAGATAACAGCCTAGTCAGATTGGTTTTTATCTCCTCATCTAGACTAGTAACACTTTTGGCTAACTCCTCAACTCCTCAATGGTTGATAATATCAAATCCAGTGAACATTTGTTAAATATCTGTTTCTACATCTTCATCAATGCGGGATTGTCCTTACATGGTGTAGGATCCAATGAGACCCTCAAGCCCCCTGGGATAGACTGGTCCCGATGATACTGGGCTAACATTGATGCATGTGACTTTAAATTAATCTCCCTTCTGATGAATCTCTCTAGTTTCCTGGTAAGCACCTCTGGTGTGACAGAGGGAGATAGTTCCTCCTGAGTAGATTTAATTAGGTTCAAACTCCTATGTGCATTTTCCTCTGAAAACCCCAATACCTCTGCTTGATCTGCAGTGAAATAATACATTTTTGAAAAAAGATCTACTAAGTAAATAAATCAGAAGTGTGCCACCCCAAAGAGAAA
The DNA here is from genome assembly GCF_040938575.1 of Ambystoma mexicanum. Taxonomy (NCBI): domain Eukaryota; kingdom Metazoa; phylum Chordata; class Amphibia; order Caudata; family Ambystomatidae; genus Ambystoma; species Ambystoma mexicanum. Next base: position 833,931,592 of record NC_090935.1, on the reverse strand, counting down.
GCCTGGTATACAAACAAAAACAAGAAAAGGCAAGGGGTACACAGCCAGTTCCTAAAAAAGTTGACCGTCCAGTAAGTATGTGTATGAATACTTCAGGTGCAAATGGGTGGTGTACTAGGCTTCTTTGTTTTCTCAAAAGTTTGTATTCAGAAAAAGTTGGTATTACAAAAAAATAAACATTTGTATTAAGAAAACAAAAACCATGGAGTTTCACATCAACTCAATGTTTTTGACACCTTATGCTCCAATGCATCCACCATATAAGTCACTACATTCAGTCCTCTTATGAAAATGTACATAGTGAAGAACCGGAATTCAAACCTGCAATCTGCAGATCACAGAGATCACAGCCGTGTACGCTCAACCCACTGAGCTATCTTACAGCTTTGCTTTTAAAAATGCAATGCCACAATACGAAAACATGTCAAAACTGCCTGCACAATGTGGGCCAGACACGTAATGGACTTATGCTTGCTGTATCCTTGAGGATGTACAGTAGAACCTGCTATGTCACAGTGACATACCTAGACTGGCTGAACTAAAATGTCAATCTAGTCAAGTAATAGCACTTACCATGCTTACTTTATCATACATGCCCACAAAATTATTCCATGGTGCAGAAAGAAAAGGCTAGACTGGTTGCATTCAAAAATCAGTCTAGACAGGTAATAACATTCATTATGCTTAATTTATTGTTGATGCCCAGTAAAAATGTGATGCGCCAGTAATAAATGACTAGTCTGTATCTAGATATCAGTCTTGTCACTAGTAACACACATCATGTCGGCTTTATAATAAATGCCCATTCTGTTATAGCGAACCCCAGGGTTTTTAGTGCATAGCCCGGCAATCTACAAAAAGGACTGAACTGGAGCCCTGCTGCCCCATGACTAGCCCCAGATATGCTGCAGGCAGCCCTTTAACCATGCACAGTTCTTTGGCTAAATGGGCTGCTTGCTGGGGCTTGTCTCCTCTTATTAAGGAATAAAAGGAGAGGTTGGGTGCCCCAGTTCACCTTCTGTTCCTTACTGATGGGAGTATTCACTCAAGGAGCTGCATTGTTAAACGGCTGCCTCTTGGGTTTGTTGATCCCCGCAGCCAGCCCTTTAACAAACTGGCTCCTTGAATGAAGGGCTGTGTGGGTGCACCAAAGGTATAATACCAGTGTGCCCCAGTTCCGTGGGGAGACAAGCATTTGACAGGCCCCCACATCCCATAGGTGGTGGGGGCTCTAGTTAGGGGTCATGGCCAAAGTACAGATGGGTGGGATCCAATCACCCCTATCTAGGCCACATATTACAATTGGGCCAGATCATGTCACCCGTCAGATACACAAGGCGGTATCTGATCAGGTTAGGTTATCCTGGCGTACCCAGGGAAAATGCCATGAACTTCCTCACCCAAAGCACTATGCCAACCATGCATGGCTGGACGTTATCCTATGTCCTGAGAATATGCACTACGTCCTACAACCAGTCATTTCTCTAGCACTCCTGCTCTTCGATGGGACAATATTTATGTGATATAATTCCACAAATCAAAACATAAACATATCAGAAATACACATCCACTCATTATAAATAATTACCAGGGGCCCAGAAAATGGGCCCTCTGGCACTTACAACTGAGCTTCAGCAACAAGAACCCTCTGACTGGGCAATCTCAACATACTTTGCTCTAATCAGGGTATTTCTCTTGTACATCCATTACCCGAACCACCAGGACAGATACGGTCGGCTCAGCGGGCTCTGGAAAGTAATCAGAAATAGGGTTCTCTCACCATTAAGCACAGACACTCAATCATGCCATTATGTTCATTCTCCCCTTTTACACCAACAAACAACAGATCACAGCGATACCCATTGATAATTCAGTCTAGCTGCTCACATACCTACACTACTCCATGAACACCTCAACAGTCTTTAGAATGCAGTTATAATCCACAAACAAAATTGCCTTAGCTGCACACATAATCCGATACACAGGCTCCACCGCCACCAGAATGCAGATTCGGAGGCCAACTGCCTTGCTGCACACATTCCACTGATCTCTCACAACCATTGCACAGCACCTAGAATTAGAATGCAGCTACTCACTGCGCAAACAGCACTGGCTGTCTCTCTCCACTGTCCTGGACTAGGGTACCCAAGGGAGTTAACCCACAGCACTTTACTATCATATCAATGGAACTTAAGGCACTATACAAATGCACAATAGCATAACATAACATCACACAACATCTCGGCCACACCTCCTAATTAGAACCCCCATCGATTCTGAGACCCACTTAAAGCACTGACGTACCCCCTTCCTTCCCCACCCTTCCCACACATCCACTCTTCCTCCTTCTCTCCTCCTCCAAACCCCAAAATGAGCTCCTCATCCTAGAATTCCCTCTACATCCTTCTTCCTCATTCTATTACTTATGTATGAGGCAAAGTGATTCATCGGTAAGTACTGCGATGATGAAGATTATGACTAGGATTAATGAAGATTACAGGTAAGTAATCCAGACATTGAACACAAGCACTCACTGACACAAAATACACATATATATATATATATATATATATATATATATATATATATATATATATATATATATATATATATATATATATATACAAACACACTTAAAAAAAAACTTACTTGCACAGGCATGCGCAGAGCACAGGAGTCCGATGTATCCATATCCTCGTCTGGTGGTGGGGCTCACATTTAAAAAATAAATAATTACTTTTTGAAGTCAGTCAGAATGACTTCAGAAATACATTATTTATTTTTTAAATGCGAGCTCCACCCTGCCCTCCACAGGACATGTTCTGGCGGGTGCAGCTGAACCGATAGAGGGCTCTCATCTTAGATCGTTTTACTTTTGTTTTCCCTGCCTCTACAAGCCCAAACCAGGGGTCGCAGCGCCAGTGGCAGGGGTCACATAGGAGTTTCCAGTGGTCACAGTTCTGACCACTAGAGACCCCCAAATGACGTCCTACCTCTGAGGCGAAAGAAAATATTTATGTAAGGTATTATGGAACATGTGATTCAGTCTACATCATCTGTGGCATTCAAAGCAATTGTTGCATCTATGGTGGTGGATAATCATCCTGCAATGTCAAAATGAGATTGAAAGAAGTGTGTTCAAATTTAAGGAACAAATACATGAATTATTTGAAAGTTTAATATTTTACATGAACAAAACATCAAAATAATTAGGTATTCTTGAACATACCAGAAGTTCTGAAATCTGTTTAAGATACAGACAAAGAGAAGAAATATTGGATAATATGTTCCAAAATAAGGATTCTAGATAGTTTGCACACTAATCCCAGGAGTGATGAATGAAGAATGACATGCATTGTGCTTTCTGCAAATACAAAGGGCCGTATTAGCAAAAAGTAACACAAAAGAAAAAGTGGAAAGGTTACATTCATTTCATTTGGGGTACCTTTAGAAATGTGCAGGTCTCCTTATTCTCAAAGGTGATGGGTGTTTTTCTACGGGGCTGGACAGCAGTGCAAAGGTGCACTGGCCATCCTTCGATGCATACATTCGTTTTGGGAATTTGTTCCAGACAGTAATGTACGACCTGCACTCATCACATATGGGTGCTTGGAGTGCATTAAAGTGACGGGCGATTTTTTACATAACAAAAACACTGTTTTGTTTCACGTTGGTGGATAGAAATGCATATAGTACAATTGCGGTATAAACTCTGGATGGCATTTAAAAAAAGAAGACGACAAGATGAGAAATTACCCTGTTATGATGAGGACATCCTCATGCCCCGGTGTTGGGAACAGGTGTAGGGAAATGGGCCTCATTTCAGTGCTTTTTCTTTGGTGCAAGCAATGCGATGCATTTATGCATCTAACCCCTTGAGCCTAAAACCTTTTGCGGCTATGGTCCAGAATGTTTATATGATCCATATAAGAGACGTCTCAGAGGACATATGGCTAACCTTTAACTAATGTACCAAAAAAAAACTTTGAATGCATATTTATTTAAGTGGTTGTAAAATGTTAAAACTGTGTTAATGTTCGATGTGCTCATATTTATTTTGTATACAATATTATTGAATGTTTTTATTAATAAGAACACGAGTGAATTTAAAGTATTGTATAATATTTTATTGTTTTTAACTTGATTTTTTACTTCATAATCATTTTGTATTTGTGTTTGATTTATTAAGAAGTAGGAATGTCAGTTCGGAATCATATGTTTCACATAGTATACATTCCCTGGGTGGGGTGATGAAGGGGTAAAATAATAAAATACAAACTAGTGTTCAAGATTAGGGTCCACTGATACATAAGATATACATAGGGGGATAGTGTGACAATCTGCATATTAGCGAGTTTACATCATATAAACGGTTTTACGTGTTTTCTTGAAGTGATATATCTTTCTATTTTTTAATTTATATGGCTGAACAATCAACCTTTCAATCAAAGTTTTTCATACAAAATATCCTCTTACATTTACATCATTCTTAAGTTATTAACAGTTTTAAAATAGTTTGTACATTTAAACATGCTTGAGAGACAATACATAAAATACCAATCAACACATAAATGGCAATTCGTTGATCCATTGTTAAAATTAATGTTTAGTTTGGCTGCATCTAGTACTCGTTATATTGATTTCAGTCAAATAAGTATCTAAATGTATACTCGCTTTAAATTCTTATTGAATTACAGTTCTCACATTGTCTCTTGTTATAATACAACCCGAGTTTTGTATCTCCATGAATCCTTAGATTGATTAAAACAAACAGGTGCTTCATCTTCACATGTTCAACATGCACCAGTACTCACTCTTTCTCTCATGTCTTTTTTCTTATTTAAAGTTGGCTTGCAGATGTATAATTATCTAGTTTAATCATTCAATTTTAATGTTTCTAAAAAGCTTATCGTAGCCAATCTAACTGATATCATCGGTGTACAAAAGATTCTTAGCCATAATTCTTCTGGATTTAAGATAGTACAGTCATTAAACAATCTTTGCAAAGAGTGATTTCTATAGTCCTTAAGCCCTGGGCATTCTATCACTAAATGTCTCAATGTTTCTTTGTGTTTCTCTATTTGACAAACGCGACAGACATTCTCATGCTTGTCAATGTTCTTCCTTCTTGCCCCATTCTCTCGTGTAGGCCATACATTTAGAGGGTAATTCATAGAAATTCGCACAAAAGTGGCACACGCGGCTGGCGCACAGCGTGCCCGTGCGAATGTCTACGCCAGCCGCGTGCGCTAAAATCGATTTCCGCGCACAGCGTATTCATGGATTTTCTCATCCAAAACCAGCCGTGGCGCAGCGTGGCGCAGCGACCCTGCAGCAGCGCCAGTTACGCCCCCAAGAACGCCCTCGCGCAATGAAAAGCCTTCAAAATCCCCAAATAATCGCAAAGGGCTGTGCTAACCCTGGACCAGTTCACAGGGCTAGCAAACAGCAAACGCCAAGCGGGGAACGTGTATTTCAGTGGTTCGAGGGAAGTTCCACACGCGGTTGTCCTGTGTACGTTTGCATCAGGGGTGCGTGGGAAGTAACACACGCAAAAGCAGCAGGGTACGTGTATCTCAGGGGTGCGCGGGAAGTATCACACGCGATTCCATCAGGGTACGTGTATTCCAGGGGTGCGCGGGAAGTATAACACGCAAAAGCAGCAGGGTACGTGTATCTTAGGGGTGCACGGGAAGTATCACACGCGATTCCATCAGGGTACGTGTATTCCAGGGGTGCGTGGGAAGTATCACATGCAAAAACAGCAGGGTACGTGTATTCCAGGGGTGCACGGGAAGTATCACACGCAAAAGCAGCAGGGTACGTGTATTTCAGGGGTGCGCGGGAAGTATCACACGCAAAATCAGCAGGGTACGTGTATTTCAGGGGTGCGCGGGAAGTATCACACGTGATTCCATCAGGGTACGTGTATTACAGGGGTGCGCGGGGAGCACCACACGTGAATTGCACGTGTGGGTCCTCCCAGGTGTTCCCTCTACACCCTCCATGGCCCCTGCAGGTGGCCCACACCACAGCGGCCTACCCTGAACATGTCCTGCAGGCACCCCATCCACCATGGCCATGCCCCCCAGCCAATCCACATGTCACCTTGCACTACTGCCCACCAACGCATGTCCCCCTTCACCCGCAGCGACCAGGGGCAGCCTCCACCAGGCCCCCACCCATGTATCCCATCACCCCCACCCCCAGCCACCAGGGGCAGCCTCCACCAGGCCCCCACTCATGTCTCCCATCACCCTCACCCCCCAGCCACCAGGGGCAGCCTCCACCAGGCCCCCACTCATGTCCAACTCATGTCTCCCTGCACCCCACCCCCTAGCCACCAGGGGCAGCCTCCACCAGGCCCCCACCCATGTCTACCACCACCCCAACCCCCCAGCAGTGCAGGGGCAGCCTCCACCAGGCCCCCACTCATGTCTCCTACCACCCCCACCCCCAGCAGTGCAGGGGGGCCTCCACCAGGCCCCCACTCATGTCTCCCTGCACCCCCACCCCCCAGCCACCAGGGGCAGCCTCCACCAGGCCCCCACCCATGTCTACCACCACCCCCACCCCCCAGCAGTGCAGGGGCAGCCTCCACCAGGCCCCCACTCATGTCTCACACCACCCCCACCCCCCAGCAGTGCAGGGGCAGCCTCCACCAGGCCCCCACTCCTGTCTCCCTGCACCCACACCCCCCAGCCACCAGGGGCAGCCTCCACCAGGCCCCCGCCCATGTCTACCACCACCCCCACCCCCCAGCAGTGCAGAGGCAGCCTCCACCAGGCCCCAACTCATGTCTCCCACCGCCCCCACCCCCCAGCAGTGCAGGTGCAGCCTCCACCAGGCCCCCACTCATGTCTCCCACCGCCCCCACTCCCCAGCCACCAGGGGCAGCCTCCACCAGGCCCCCATTCATGTCCCCTATCACCCCAACCCCCCAGCCACCAGGGGCAGCCTCCACCAGGCCCCCACTCATGTCTCCCTGCACCCCCACCCCCCAGCAGTGCAGGGGCAGCCTCCACCAGGCCCCCACTGTTAGGGAGAATTCTCTGTTTAGGCTGAATTTCCTAACCTAGTGAGTCCTCCAGCAGCTTTGCTGGATTTCTGGAGTTTGTTTTTTCCATCCTGCCAAGAGTGAGACTCTTTTTCTCCCACTCTTGGACATGAATGTGTGTAATTCCTTTGAATATCAATGTGTTCTATGGGCTATGGGGTCCTTTACTCCATAGGGTCTCATATGTTTTTCTATGTGTGTTACACCGCACCCTACGTGCCGTAACACTGGGGCGTCCTAGCGGACCTCCATCATAGACTCCATACCCGGGGAAAGACTACTGTCTCCCCGGGCATGTAAAGTCACCATTGGCTTTACTAGACCTAAATTTACTAACAGAACTAGTACAAACCATCTTAGTGTGGACGTACTAGTAGGGGTAATTCGATTACTCCTGGGTCTGTTATTGGAGGGGGCACTGTCCCATCCCCCCTCGTCGAGTTTTGGCTGGTGGCAGTGGAAACTACTTGTTATATTCGACCCCGAATATAACCCAATGGGATTCTTCCCATTGTTAGAGATTGATATTGTTTCTCGTTAATCTCTAACATACCACCAGTCTACTTATCTTAAATAAGTCTATCGGACGGTATTTTCTGCCAGAACTCGGTTTTTAAAATGGCGTCTGTGTTCGTCTCTGTGACTCCTAAACCAAAGGTCGAGCCCTTTGTTCCACTTTTGGCGGGCTTCTGTACAGAGACCCTCCAAAGTGGTACCATTCTGTCTGGGTTACCACAGGGGTGTGGGAGGGGGTTAAGGCACCCTGGACCGAGTTGCCTTGCCAACTCCGGTCGCACTCTGGTGTGATTGGCCCAAGTGGTGAGCCTCCCCGCTCACCACTTAGCATGTGTTGATTGACAGCTAGGCTGAATGACTGGGGGTTTTCTGCATAAAAGCAGGGCTTTTGGTACTGGATCTTCAGAAGTCGCCACAGGACCTAAGAATCCGACGAGGTGCGTGAACATGAGCCGACCTGCAACGACAACACCTCCAGTGGAGCCCTGCTGAACCGACTTATCACTTGTTAGGCGGAAACCTGTGCATTTCCCTCTGGGACCACTGCAAAAGATTTGGGACTACAGGCGTTGGCGGTGAACCCACTTGGTATCAGTCTGCACCACACAGATTCACGTGGTAGCTGTGGCTGAGCAGTCAGACTTCTCTCAAGAAAAGTTGAGCAGTATGTGGAGTATACAAAATAGGGCAATTCTTCACAGCAAGGCAAGCAAACACGCAACAAGGCTTAGTGTAAAGATATTAAGGTATTTATTTTATAACAGAACATCTATGAAAAACACTAAAGCAAATCACGGCAAACAAATCAAACACAATTACTCTACGAAATAGAAAACGATCAATCCCCCTAGCGGAATATCGACAACTCTAGGTTCTACTGGCACCACTTATTTTCAGACAGACGTGTATACCTCAACCTAGATGACACTCGAATATTAGTTAGGACGGGAGAGAAAAAGATAGGTAGGTTATGCAGTCAACACAGTTCAATCCTACGCGGATAAAATGCAAGGTATGAAGGCAAGAATCGCAATAGATCATAAAGTTCAGAGGCCAGGCTCACTCGGAGAGAGGCAAGGCGCGATGTCCCAAAAAGTGTCACGCTCACCTGATTCCCACGGAGGCGCAGGTCTGGCTTCGAGTGCTGATGCTTCTTCAGTGGTGAAGCGCAGGACTCTGAAGATGGACTGGAAGGGCCCCTCTACTCTGGTCTTTTCTGGCTCGCAGGAATATTTCCCTGTGCGTGAAAAGGGAGTATTACCTACTGATGGAATAATGCTCAAGCCTCCCACTCCCTTCCAGCCCTCCACGATACCCTTCCACGATTCCCCATGAAGTCTCACCTTAGGGTCTGGAAGGATGAGTTCTCCATCCTGCTTCTGATGCAGGGGCGCGTTGAAACCCAGTTACTTCACTGGATTGAGGTTTGATGGGAGTTCAAAATAAGCTTGACTATTCAGGTGAGGCGCTGTAAGAGTTCTGTTGCAAGTTCAAAAGTTCAAGCTTAATAATAATGTTCATTGTCTTATTGCAGCAAGCGCTAATGCTCATGTCTTTTTTCCCCTTAGGGGCCGGATTTCGGAATGCCGGAGATATGGCGCCGACCCGAAGTGAAACGTGCAGTTCCAGTAAATGACAGGTAAGTTCTGGATGAGCGTTCAGGTAATGTCTTTGCATTCGCTCATTCAATGTCCTTGTCTTTATTCCCCTTAGGGGCCGGGGTCCGGAATGCCAGGAAGCGGCAGGACCCGAAATGAAATGGGAATAACCCAAGAGGTAAGTCTTAGAAGGAAACTGAGCCTTTCCTATTCCCTTCCTTCTCTCACCTTGTTTTCTTGTCTTTTTCTCTCTAGGCTCTGAAAAGTGGGTGCGGATCCGGATGATCGCTGCTGAAGATGGAGGCACCCAGGAAAGGTGAGTGAAATGCAGCGCTGCAGCGATCGAAGCGAAATGCTTTTAAAATGATGTCTTCCCTTTCAGGATCGTCGGTGATGTCTCCGTGATGCAGCTTTAGCTGGTAAGGTCTTCTTTCTCTCCAATTCTCTCTTATCTCCCTTTGCAGGCGACCCAGGATGCTGACAGGCGTGGCTGAAGTCCAGATGCAGGAGCTGACACGGTGAGCGTCCAGCTGCGAGGAGCAGAACAACGCGAAGCGTGAGTTGCTGATCTGGCATGGTTTAAATAGCTTTGGAAGAAGTTCCAGGTATGTATCCTTCCACCGATCAGGTATGTATCCTTCCCCGACCACACCCAGGTGGAAAGTAGTCCCACAGGTAAAGTAGTTCCATTCAGGCCTCAAGAGGGCCTGGAAGTAGCAGCATGGTCTGCATCAGGTAAGTGCACATTAAAACACTTGAACACATGCCTAGCTTTATGAGCCTGCGCCTAAGGTGCCAGGACAGGGGTCTAACATGAGCCTGGCGCCTAAGGCGCCAGGACTGTGTCCAAAGGGCCCCAGCTTGGGCCCACTGGCACTTCCCTGGGGGGAATGATGCCTGCCTCTGGGGTTGCTGGGTCGGACCTGGCTCCTTGGAGGTAGGCATCATGACAGTACCCCCCCTCAAGGCCCCTCCCAAGGTTGTTCCCTCCGGGGGTTTTGGCTTGTTCGGAAATCTCCGGTGGAACCTTTGTATTAATCGAGGTGCATGAACATGGTTACTAGGCTCCCACGATCTCTCCTGAGGTCCATATCCCTTCCAGTCAACAAGATAGAAGAGTTTTGACTTTAACACCTTGGAGTCTAAAATGCCTTTAACTTCGAATTCTAATTCCCCTTCAATTTGAACTGGGTCTGGAGGCTTGGACAGTCGGGTCCCTGGTTGTACTGGCTTCAAAAGTGATGCATGAAAAACTGGATGAATATGCATGTTAGACGGTAAATCCAGTTTAAAGGCCACGGGATTGATTATAGCCTTGATGGGATAAGGTCCTATGAATCTGGGACTGCGGGCATTTCCAGGGTCAGAGGTGGGTCTAGGTCAGAGGTCCGAGGATGGTGACCATACAAAGTATAAAAAGGAGTTTGTCCGGTTCCAGAATGCACTGAATTGTTGTATGCATATTCTGCGATCCAAAGGATGTCTTTCCAATTTGACTCGGATTGGTGTAACATGCACCGAAGATATTGCTCGAGAGTCTGATTGGTTCTCTCTGTTTGTCCGTCGGTCTGGGGGTGGTGGCTGGTGGATAACCGCACATCTATTTGTGCTAGTTGGCAACACTTCTTCCAAAAATGGGAGATAAATTGACTTCCACGATCCGAGACTAATATGGAAGGGAAACCATGTATGCGAACTATATTCTCCAGAAATTTCTTGGCCAAGGTGGAAGCTGAAGGCAAGCCTTTTAAAGGGATAAAGTGGGCCATTTTGGAGAATAGATTCACAATTACAAAGATACTGTTGTAACCAGCACAAGGAGGCAGGTCACTTATAAAGTCCATTGACAAGGTGTGCCATGGTGCCGGTGGAATATCCAAGGGTTGAAGTAGGCCGGCTGGCCTTTTCTTTTGACCCTTGTTTTGGGTGCAAATTCCGCAAGACAATACAAAAGACTTTATGTCTTTTCTCCAAGAAGGCCACCAGAAGTGGCGTTTGATTTTTTCCTCCGTTTTAGCGATACCAGGGTGTCCTTCCATTAATGATTCATGATGATGGGCAATAACAAGTTCTTGCAATTCTTTACTTGGCAGAAACAACCGCTCCTGGAAGTAGGGTAAATCACCCTTAACGGTGTAATGAGGAACCTTTTGACTCCATTCCAGTAAGGCTGAAGAGTCTAGAAGTTGTTTTACTTGCGTTTGGATGTCCTCAATAGTTTGCAATGAAGTTAGGCCTAAGATTCTTTGTTCAGGTATGATTGGCACAGGTTCTAAACTCGAATTGGGTTCTTCCATGCCAATCTGGGATAAGGCGTCCACTTTACCATTCTTGCAGCCAGGGCGATAGGTAATTACAAAATCAAATTCCGCAAAGAATAGAGCCCATCGGAGTTGTCGTGAAGATTGAGCTTTGGCCGTGTTTAAATACTGTAAATTTCTGTGGTCCGTAATTACGGTGATGGTGTGTCTTGCCCCGAGAAGGTAGTGATGCCAAGCCTTGAAAGCAGATTTAATAGCCAGTAACTCTTTGTCGGTAATTGCATAGTTGATTTCAGGAGGATAACATTTCCTGGACCAAAAGGCCACAGGGTGTAGTTGGTTAGTTTCTGGGTCTCTTTGCGACAGGACAGCTCCCATGGCCAAACTGGATGCGTCTGTTTCCACAATGTAAGGGAGATCTGGGTGCGGGTGCTTCAATACAGGTGCAGAGGTGAATTTGGTTTTCAGGTCCTGAAAGGCTTGTTCGGCCTCAAGAGTCCATTCAAAGCGTTTGTTTTTCTTTAGGAGAGCTGTGATGGGTTGGACTGTTCGGGAAAATTCCGGGATGAATCTTCGATAGAAATTGGCGAAGACCAGCATGCTCTGAACTCCCTTCACCGAGCTAGGAGATGGCCATTTAAGGATGGCGTCCACCTTTCGCGAGTCCATTCGGACTCCTTGAGGTGTCAGGATGAATCCGAGAAACTCAACTTCTGTGGTATGAAAAACACATTTTTCGAGCTTTGCAAAAAGTCTGTGCTGGCGCAATTTATCAAGAACTGCCCTAACATGTTTTCTGTGATTGGATTCTGAAGAAGAGTACACCAGGATGTCGTCAATATAAACAATGACACAGACATCGATAAGTTCCCGAAGAACATCATTCATAAAGTACTGAAAGGCGGCAGGTGCATTGCACAAACCGAAGGGCATCACCTGATATTCGAAGAGCCCAAATTTGGGGCGGAATGCAGTCTTCCATTCGTCGCCTTCTTTTATACGCACCAGGTGATAAGCTCCTCGGAGATCTAACTTGGTGTACACACAAGCGACTTTCACCTGGTCGATAAGCTCAGGGATCAGGGGCAGAAGATAACGATTCTTAATCGTTATTTGATTTAGGGCGCGATAGTCTATACATGTTCTACGGTCGCCCTCTTTTTTCGGCACGAAGAACAGAGCTGAGGAGACAGGAGACTTGGACGGGCGAATAAAACCATTGGCTAGGTACTGATCTAAATACTGACGCAGATGCAGGTTCTCAGGTTCCGTAAGAGCATAAATCCTACTACAAGGTAGTTGAGCATTGGGTACCAGATCGATTTGGCAATCATAAGACCGATGGGGAGGTAACGTGTTAGCCTGTTCCTTCTGAAAAACGTCTTGGAATTCTTGGTATTCTGACGGTAGCTGTACAGGGGTGGAAGTTGCTGAGGCTAGACCCATAACTGGATTTCTTGGATAACAAGTTGGTTCACAATCAGGAAAACTTATCTTCTTTGCTCGCCAGTCAATTCTGGGATTATGTGTTTCTAACCAAGGAATTCCAAGGATTACTTGAAATTGTGGGGCCTTGATCACATCAAACACAATTGCTTCCCGATGTCCATCCTGACCCACCAGTGTCACTTCAACAGTGCAATGCGTTACAGGCCCTGAGGCTATTTCGGTTCCATCTACTGTAGTAATGACATCTTGGGTTACTTTCGGGCGGAGAGGGAGCTTAATCCTAGAAGCCAATTCACGGTCTATGTAATTTCCAATAGCTCCACTGTCGATGTACGCTTTTATAGCATGCAACTGCTGAGGCTGTTTTGGGTCCACGAGCACCATTGGCATGACAAAATGCGAGGTCAAAGAGTTTGTTTTCAAGCTCGGCAAGCGGACCCCTACGCTTGTCGGGCTAGGTCGTTTCCCGAATCAGGTGTCAATAAATCGTTATCAGTGGCTCCAACCAAATTATTAGGTGGTTTAACCGGACAATTTCGAAGAAAGTGACCGGAAGTCCTGCAATACAGACAAAGTTGCATTTGCCGCCTTCTCTCTCGTTCCTTCTGCGTTAATGGTCCTTTAACACCGCCGATTTGCATAGGTTCGGATACGTCGGAACTCTTGGAGTTAGCGTGGGTTTTGATCGGTACTCGGGTTTTGTACTTGAACCGATCTGCTTTTCTATTTTGAAATCTGTGATCAAGTTGAACCACCAAGTCTATGTAGTCTGCGCAGACCTGGGGTAGATTTACAATCTCAGCTAGAACATCCTTAAGCTCTCCGCGCAGGCCTCGATGAAACAATGTGATCCTTTTCTTTTCTGGCCATCCAGTTTCCACAACCAGTCTATTAAAGGTGGCAACATAGGACAGGAGATCCTGATTACCTTGTCGTAAGGATAGCAGTTCGTTATCAAGGGCCTGTCCTTGAGAGTGTCGAGCAAACAATCTTTCCATGCTGGCCTGGAAGCCCTGAAAATCCTGGAGAATGGGATCATCCTGATTTACCAATGGAATAGACCAATCGGCAGCACTGCCACTGAGGTAAGATAGTATAAAGGCTACCTTGGTCTGGTCATTAGGAAAGGCCCCGGGTCTGCACAGAAAGTGTAAACGACATTGGTTCATAAAGACGGCATATTTCTTGGGATCCCCCGCAAAACGTTCAGGCGGGGCCAAAGGCATGTGTCCAGATAGATTGATTTGAACCGGGTTATTCAAACCCATTGATGTGGAAGTCCCTCCGGAATTAGGTAAAGGAGTGTGCCCTGCCTGGTCCTGCAATAACCTTTTGGCCAGGTCATCTGTTCTTTCCTTTGATAGGATCAGTTCTCTTTTGAGAGCGTTAGTCTCCTGGCGGGCTGAGTGCACTTCTGCCCGTAATTCCCCCAAAAGCTGGGCCAGCTGATCTGTCTAGGAAGTCTCCATAGCGCCCGGGTGGGAAATTGTGGGTAGGCTTCGCGTTCTGTCACGCTCACCTGATTCCCACGGAGGCGCAGGTCTCGCTTCGAGTGCTGATGCTTCTTCAGTGGTGAAGCGCAGGACTCTGAAGATGGACTGGAAGGGCTCCTCTACTCTGGTCTTTTCTGGCTCGCAGGAATATTCCCCTGTGCGTGAAAAGGGAGTATTACCTACTGATGGAATAATGCTCAAGCCTCCCACTCCCTTCCAGCCCTCCATGATACCCTTCCACGATTCCCCGTGAAGTCTCACCTTAGGGTCTGGAAGTATGAGTTCTCCATCCTGCTTCTGATGCAGGGGCGCGTTGAAACCCAGTTACTTCACTGGATTGAGGTTTGATGGGAGTTCAAAATAAGCTTGACTATTCAGGTGAGGCGCTGTAAGAGTTCTGTTGCAAGTTCAAAAGTTCAAGCTTAATAATAATGTTCATTGTCTTATTGCAGCAAGCGCTAATGCTTATGTCTTTTTTCCCCTTAGGGGCCGGGGTTCGGAATGCCGGAGATATGGCGCCGACCCGAAGTGAAACGTGCAGTTCCAGTAAATGACAGGTAAGTTCTGGATGAGCGTTCAGGTAATGTCTTTGCATTCGCTCATTCAATGTCCTTGTCTTTTTTTCCCATAGGGGCCGGGGTCCGGAATGCCAGGAAGCGGCAGGACCCGAAATGAAATGGGAATAACCCAAGAGGTAAGTCTTAGAAGGAAACTGAGCCTTTCCTATTCCCTTCCTTCTCTCACCTTGTTTTCTTGTCTTTTTCTCTCTAGGCTCTGAGAAGTGGGTGCGGATCCGGATGATCGCTGCTGAAGATGGAGGCGCCCAGGAAAGGTGAGTGAAATGCAGCGCTGCAGCGATCGAAGCGAAATGCTTTTGAAATGATGTCTTCCCTTTCAGGATCGTCGGTGTGATGTCTCCGTGATGCAGCTTTAGCTGGTAAGGTCTTCTTTCTCTCCAATTCTCTCTTATCTCCCTCTGCAGGCGACCCAGGATGCTGACAGGCGTGGCTGAAGTCCAGATGCAGGAGCTGACACGGTGAGCGTCCAGCTGCGAGGAGCAGAACAACGCAAAGCGTGAGTTGCTGATCGGGCATGGTTTAAATAGCTTTGGAAGAAATGTATCCTTCCACCGATCAGGTATGTATCCTTCCCCGACCACACCCAGGTGGAAAGTAGTCCCACAGGTAAAGTAGTTCCATTCAGGCCTCAATAGGGCCTGGATGTAGCAGCATGGTCTGCATCAGGTAAGTGCACATCAAAACACTTGAACACATGTCTAGCTTTATGAGCCTGGCGCCTAAGGCGCCAGGACAGGGGTCTAACATGAGCCTAAGGCGCCAGGACTGTGTCCAAATGGCCCCAGCTTGGGCCCGCTGGCACTTCCGTGGGGGGAATGATGCCTGCCTCTGGGGTTGCTGGGTCGGACCTGGCTCCTTGGAGGTAGACATCATGACAAAAAGCCTCTAGTGGAGATGCATTCAAGTCTTATAGCAAATTGTTATCGGCAGGTTGAACCAGTTCAGAACAAAGAATGAGAAAACCTTGGAGGCGACCCAACGGAACGGAGAGGATTAAGACACCTTGCTCGAACCGATCGAAAGGGAAGCTAGGCGGACACGGTACCTTGTTGTGGAGGGCAGCTGCGGCGGGGGCAGTTGTTCCTGGAGGTGGATGCACGTCGGGTCTTTGCCAAGAGTAGAGATGATCTCGTCGTCGAAGAAAAGTGAGGTCCGGTGCACCACCAGGGAAGAGACCAGCCGCGGAGTGCTCCGTCACAAGGCACCACCTTTTGGTCGCTGTACAGGGGTAGTGGCTATCTGGTTGCCGAGGTGCTCTGCACGGGCAATTCGACCACTGCGTCCTGAGGCGGATAATTAGCAAAGGAGACTGGTTGTTCCCACCAGTCAGGGGAAGAGACTCTCCGGCAGGGAGATCTCCTCTGTCGTCGGGAAGTGGTGAGTCCGCTCAGCAGGGCTCCACCGGAGGTGTCGTCGTTGCAGGTCGGCTCAGCGTTACCCTCGTTGGATTCTTAGGTCCTGTGGCGACTTCTGAAGATCCAGTCCCAAAAAACCCTGTTTTATGCAGAAAACCCCCATTCATTCAGCCTAGCTGTCAATCAACACATGCTAAGTGGTGAGCGGGAACGCAAATAAGTGATGCTGGTAGAACCTAGACTTGTCGAACTATTGTTAGGGGGATTGATCTGTTCTCTTCGTAGAGTAATTGTAATTGAAGTATTTGCCGTGATAGTGCCAAAGTGTTTTCTATAGATGTGCCGTTATAAATAAATACCTTTATATCTTTACACTGAAGCCTTGTTCGGTGTTTGCTTGTCTTACTGTAAAGAATTGCCCTATTTTGTATACTCCACATACTGCTTAACTCTTCTTGAGAGAAGTCTGACTGCTCAGCCACAGCTACCAAGTGAATCTGTGTGGTACAGACTGCTACCAAGTGGGATTGCTGCCAAACACATGTAGTCCTAAATCTTTTGCAGTGGTCCCAGAGGGAACTGCACAGGTTTCCGCCTAACACCCACCCATGTCTCCCAACACCCCCATCCCCCAGCAGTGCAGGGGCAGCCTCCACCAGGCCCCCACTCATGTCTCCCATCACTCTCACCCCCCAGTCACCAGGGGCAGCCTCCACCAGGCCCCCAGTCATGTCCAACTCATGTCTCCCTGCACCCCCACCCCCCAGCCACCAGGGGCAGCCTCCACCAGGCCCCCACCCATGTCTACCACCACCCTCACCCCCCAGCCACCAGGGGCAGACTCCACCAGGCCCCCACTCATGTCTCCCATCACCCCCATCCCCCAGCCACCAGGGGCAGCCTCCACCAGGCCCCCACTCATGTCCAACTCATGTCTCCCTGCACCCCACCCCCCAGCCACCAGGGGCAGCCTCCACCAGGCCCCCACCCATGTCTCCCACCACCCCCACCCCCCAGCAGTGCAGGGGCAGCCTCCACCAGGCCCCCACTCATGTCCCCTATCACCCCCACCCCCCAGCAGTGCAGGGCCAGCCTCCACCAGGACCCCACCCATGTCTACCACCACCCCCACCCCCCAGCCACCAGGGGCAGCCTCCATCAGGCCCCCACTCATGTCTCCCATCACCCCCACCCCTCAGCCACCAGGGGCAGCCTCCACCAGGCCCCCACTCATGTCCAACTCATGTCTCCCTGCACCCCCAGGCCCCAGCCACCAGGGGCAGCCTCCACCAGGCCCCCACTCATGTCCCCTATCACCTTCACCCCCCAGCCACCAGGGGCAGCCTCCACCAGGCCCCCACTCATGTCTCCCTGCACCCCAACGCCCCAGCAGTGCAGGGGCAGCCTCCACCAGGCCCCCACTCATGTCTACCACCACCCCCACCCCCAGCAGCGCAGGGGCAGCCTCCACCAGGCCCCCACTCATGTCCCCTATCATCCCCACCCCCCAGCAGTGCAGGGGCAGCCTCCACCAGGACCCCACCCATGTCTACCACCACCCCCACCCCCCAGCAGTGCAGGGGCATCCTCCACCAGGCCCCCACTCATGTCTACCACCACCCCCACCCCCCAGCAGTGCAGAGACAGCCTCCACCAGGCCCCCACTCATGTCTCCCAGCCAACATGTCACCACAATGTAGATCCCTGGCCCTTATGGTCAGCCTCCAAATGGCATACACCCACCCGAGTATTGCATCCACCCACTTAGAAATGGCAAAAACATGATAGAAGCCCAATTGCAAGTTTGGAAATGAACACATGTCCCTCACATACACCCAATGGGTGTCAGTGAATGTCAAAACCCATATCATGATATGCATGAAACCAATGAGATGATACTACACATTGAACTTTGAAGAAAAAATATGTATTAAAAGCAACATAAATTGAATCAAAAATAAACAAACAATAATAGAAATTAAAAAAGAAAAAAACAGCAGGTCCGTGAAATAATGCAAAACCACAAATCATAATGCAAAGGAAAGGTGTCCAAAGTCACAGTCCACAAAAGTAAATCCAATGGAAAATTAAAATCGAAAACCATTGCTGCATGGCGAAATCATAATAAAAATTGAAAATCCAAAAGTCAACTCTGTGCAGATAAACAACCCAGGGTCCATGATCCCAACCGAAGAAATGAAACCTATCTAATAACACTACCTAAAAAAAATAACTATATACAAAAATGTGGCCCATTTTCCAAAAGGTCCAAAAAACATGCTAAACCAAAGGAAACCTAACACTAACTATATAACTATTTACAAGGGCAGCGGGCTAGTCCGACAGCTCACTTCGGGATGTTCCGGGCCAGGGCATCATCGAACTCCTGCTCAATGTCCCGGAGGCGCTCCTCCCCCATGGCCCCGAGGGTCCGCAGGGCCGTCCACATGTTCCCCCCAAACTCCCTGCGGATTGCCTCGAGGCACTCGGCACGACTCAGGGCCCTCTGCATGGAGATCTCCGCCCTGACCATCGTGAGCCGTGCCTCTTCCGCCCGCTGCCGCTCCACATCTATGGCGTGGCCCAACCACTGCCACACGGAAGACACTTCCCGTCCTGGGTCCTCCTGCCCTCCGGCCGATTCCTGCCCCTCCGATGTGGAAGGCCCCGAGCCATCATGGCTCCCACCACGTTGCTGCTGCTGCGCCTCTGCCCGTGCACTGCCTCCTGCTGCCTGCACATCCTCCGCTGGCTTGGGTGCAGTCGTTGATATGGCCACCCCTGCTGGACGTCCGACTCCCAACTGTGGCAGGGATGCCTCCTCCACCAGCCTGGCCGCACCGTCAGAGGCAGCTCCACAGGGCTCCCAGGTGACTGATGGGTGGGAAGATGGCACGGAGGACGACTGGCGCATAGGGGGTTCAGTTGAGGAGGGGGTCGTAGCAAGCCCCATCAAACGGATGAATCCGGCCTGGGTGACCTGTCCCAGTAGGCCGACGCGGTCAACAAGCCATTCAAGATGACGTGCAGTCTCCTCATGAAAAGACTGCAGGTCACCTCGCATGGCCCGTTGATGCAACGCCACACCAGTCAGGACAGGCTCAACCCGGACCCGTATAGCCACGTCCGCAGGCAGAGGAAGGCCAGTTGTCGTGAGCTCATCCCCTGCCCGAAAACGGGTCTGGACGTAGGCATCCCTGCTGGTGCAAGATGATGCAGTGACAGGATCAGGGACAGAATTGCACACAGTCACCTCCGCGGCAACCTATGCTGCCTCCTGTCCCTGGTCCTGCACTGCACCACTAGCACCAGTGTAATCCCCACCTCCAGACCCCGTCTCTGTTGCTTGCACGGCCTCCTCCTCCACCAAACCCCCCACCAACCTGGATGACTCTGTGCCATCTTCCCCCGTTGGGCCCTGTGGGGTTCCAGCTGCCCCTTCTGCTGCCGAGGAGTCCAACTCCGACCTCCGCCTGTTGGACCTTCCCCCGGCAGCTGCGGCCTGGGACGCGGCACCGGACTCCTCACTCCCTGACGAGATCACAACCTTGGAGGGGAGCCAGGCCTTGCGTCTCCGGCTGGCGGTGCGATCCCCTCCGCTGTGCTCCACAGCACCTTCTCCGCCCTCTTCATCAGTTGACGCTGCAGACAGGGAGAAATAAAACACAGGCATCAGGGCACTGTACAATGGACACATACACACATGACAGTTGCACATGAGTGGCATTGGCAAACCTCAGACTTGGCATCACAAATCCCCAACACACATGTCATTACAACTTGCACACATGAGCCATACCACAGCCACATCGCAACTGCCAGCACCATCCATACACATAAAACAGCATGAGCAGGCAAAGGTGTGCCAGACATCACATGCAACACAGGGAGTGCACTACACATGCACGCACACCACCACACTTGCATGCATGTGTACACCTCAGCCAACTGTCGCAGTGTTCCGATGGCCATCCATGTCACATCTGCCAATCAGGCTTCCACATCCCACTGTCACATGCATCCATGTTGCCTCACTGTTGCACCCTTTTCAAATACACACACATGCACATGTACACAGTGCTGATACATGCAGCTGAAAACAACATACATGCGTGACATCACGAACATGCCCACTTACATACACATTCATCCAAACATGTGTGCCCACACAACTGCATTTGGCATGCAAGCCTACACACACAAGCACCATCCATGTCTCACACATGACAGCCCTTGCATGTGTTAGCCTCACGGTCCTGTACACCCCCACCCATACTCGGCCCCATACAAACAGATGTGCAACAGGCACACTACTGGCACATCACCACACGCACAGCTTACAATCATGATGCATGTACACTTACCGCTCGACTCCAGACGGGTCTGCCTCTCAAGGACCTGGAAGTGGAGCGCTGGGGATATGCGTTCCAGGTCCCTCATCTGATCTTCCGACAAGTGGCCCCGGCTCCCCTTAGCATCCGCTGCCTTCAATAGGTGCCGGGCCTTGTTCATGGTCTTGGACCTGAAGTCCTCCCAGCGCTTCTCGACATGTTGGAAGTCGCGGACTGCCACCCCTCCGCGTTGATGGCAGTCACGATGTCCATCCAGATCCGAGTCCGTCCTTCCTTGTCGGCGCGCACACTTCCATAGATGGCATCAAACTGCCCCAGGACTTGCTCCACCAGGACACCAACTTCCCTGGCACTGAAGCTTTTGCCCCTCTGCCTCTCTGGCCGGGGGTTGTCAGTGGTGCCAGATGTTGCAGTGCCCGACATGACAACCCCAGAGGCAGGAGTGGGTGGGCAACTGGGTCCTGGGGCTGGGCTGTGGAGCGATGGAATCCCAGTCGGGAGTCTTCGGTTCCAGCAGGGGTGGTCACAGCAACAGCACCCATGGCTGATGTGCAGGCAGCAAATGGCAGGGCACGTGGGCAGCAGGCAGTCAGGCAGCAGCAGATGGCAGGTGGGAGCGTGCTCGGGGCTCTGGCGGGCAGTAATTCGGCCTTGTGGGCAGAAGCGTGGCCTTCTGTGTGCTTACGCGTGGCCAGCTTGATACGGAGTGATTTGGCACGTGAAAATCCTGCACGTCTGCGTGTAAATCGAGTAAAGGCCCTTGGCGCGCACGCACGTCGGCACGCATATGCGATTTCATTGGACCAAAGGCCCTTAGCGTGTAAGCGCATCTGTGATGTGACGCGCGCAGGTGTTTCCCTCATTACACGTGATGACAGAGCACAGGTGGATTTCCACCAATCGCGTGTGAAACGTCCTGCGCACCCCAGAAATACACGTACCCAGGCCAATCGCGTGTACGCTCACTTCCCTCCGATTACACGCGTTGACACTCTGACGTGCAGTTTTACCACGTGTGCTCGCATATGCGATTTCATTGGCCCAAAGGCCACCATGCGCAGCTGTGACGTCACGCGCATGGCCGTAGAGAATGGCGCGTGTAAAAAAAAAGAGATACACGTCCGAGTGTCAAAGCGCGTAATTGGTGGAAATGGCCTCATCGCGTATGCGCGTCTGTGACGCGTGTATAAAAGGTACGTGTAGAACGCCATTTCCTTGTACGTGCTTTTCGTGGAGAGCGAGTGGGTGAAATCTGTACTTCTTGTCGGTTCACACTCGATTTACTTCACAGCGTTTCCAGTTCGTACTCCCTGTTACCTCTGACAGCTTTTTCTCTTTTCCTCTTTTTCCTGGGCCTGTTTCCTCAAACAGCGTTCCCTTCTACTGTTGTCCTGTCTCCTCAGACAGCGTACAATTCTTCTTTTGGCGGGGGTGTTGCCAAAGCGCACAGGCGCATATTTTTCACGCTTTTGTTCCTGGCAGATGGTGAGTCGCGCACGTATTTAACATCTGTGCTTGCCCCGTGTGTCGCGTACCCCTTCAGAGGTCATTCTAGGCTGCGTGTGACACGCATACGTTCATTCTTGTGTTTTTGGGTGCCACAGCGTAGTGCAGGTTTATTTCTCCACGCACGTGTTCTAGGAGGGGTTGCGTGCACCTTACTTCCCTTTTTTGGGGTGCCTGTGCGTTGCGTGACCCGTCAGTTTTCCCCAGGGGTGACATACAGCCTTGCTAGAGCACTAAGGTACGATTACCATCTGGTACCCAACCCCTTTGACCCCCAATTGCCCAGGACAATAGTTCACATCGACTCCCATACGCACAATAACATCAGTGCCATGGCTGGGAGGCGACCAAGCCGTAAGGGTGCAAAGGTGGCCGAGCCCCAAGTGGTGGCCCTGGTGGATCCGGGAGGGGACGTGGCCGTGACTTGCAGGGTGCCCCTAGCCCCCCATGTGTGGAGGAGCAGTCAGGGACACCCATGCCCCCCCGGTTGAGGTTAACGTGGCTGACACCATCCATGCTCAGCCCTTGTTGGACCAGCCCACTGTGGAACCAGACCTGGCACAGGGTGACTCCATGGCTGACTTCCAGGTCAGCAGGTCTAGGCCACGTGCGCCGGTGAACGTTGGTGTCATCAGGCCACGTGGATCAGGGGCAGCTAGGTCATCTGCTGCCCCGCGTAGGCAGGCTGGGGAGGCTGCAGGGGCAGCTGCGGCTCCATCCACCCCACCTCTCACACACCCAGCCAGGACAGTGTCGGTCCACGTCCATCATGCTGACATTCCCCCTGACACCATCACACTTGAGCTAATGCCTGCACCAACTCCCATGCTGAGTGTGCAATCCCAGGCTCCTGCCCCTAGTGTCCAGAGCGGCGTAGGACACTCAGGATCCCCACCACCTTCCAAGAGGAAGAGTGCTCATCCAGTAGAGGCTGATGCCCCAGACACGGCTACACAGTCCGGCCCGTCAAGGAAGCCCAGCTTCAATGAGGCCGAACTGAATGCACTTAGAGTATAGAGTATGTGTCCGCACATGACCGCGAAATGGTGATTGTTGCAGGATCCAAGACCACACCTGCACAACGTCAGGCACACTGGAAGACCATTGCGGACATCATAAGTGCCCTTGGAATCGTGAGGCGCACAGCTAATGAATGCTACAAGCGCTGGAATGACCTGAAACGCAGGGCAAAGAATAAGCTGGCCTCAAGTCATGCCGCAACTCTAGTGACTGGAGGTGGGTCTCCAGCAGACGACATATAACTCATTCCACATGAGCAGGTTGCTGGGACCTACGTCACGGAGGAACAGATCCAAGGTGTGGGAGAACTGGCAGATTACGAGGCATTGTCCGGTGAGTGCACATGCATGTGTGTGTCATCCATGTGCATGGTGTGTGTGGGAGGGCTTCTGTTTGGGTGCCAGGTGAGGGTGTGTGTGCCTGAGTGGTTCGGGTCACCCATGTGCCTCTTCCTATATATTCTTGGCACCAGCATTTGGGTATAGCAGCATCCCTTCTGCCAACATTAAACATCCAGCCCAACACCACGCAAGTTGCCCTTGGAGTGTCATCTTGCCACAACATTGTTGCTTATTTACCTCTGTTTATTCAGGCAGATTGTTTGCATACCACCACTTTTACTCAGAATTTCTCAGTCCTATTGTCACATGTCTGACATGGCTATGGTACAGTGGACTGGCTTAGTTTCCTGGACATGATTAGTTTAGACATTTCCCTGTGCTATAGGACCATTTTGAACTGGCAGCTGCAGGTTAAACATTTGAACCATTTCAATGAAAAAATCAATTATATGAGCAAACTGGACTGAATGAACAATTGGTGACCTCCTCTTCCTCTTCACTTCATGGCTAGGGTACATGCCATCTGTGTGATGGCATGTGTATTTGACCTGACAATCAATGGCCAATGTGTGATGCGATTGCTAGGCAGCATGCAGCAAATGTGTTCATCTTCCATCTTGGTGTCATCAATGTGTGCCATCTGCCTCCCCATCACACGCAGTGACGGTGCATGCATGGGAGGGTTTTAGTCATGTGGGACATGTGTCAATCAAGTACTGTTTCTGTAGCCTCTCAGACCTAATTGTGTGCCATGGTGCTAATGCCTGTTTCCATTTGTTTTCTTTTATGTCTTTGCAGGGGATGACGCACTTGATACTGCTGGGGTTGTGGAGATGGTGCAGACCCAGGAGGGGTCTGAGGGCCGACCGACCACCAGTGAGGGACGTGGTGTGGTGGTGGGTGAGAACCCACAACTGCTACAGGTCGTGCTCTCAAGCGGTGTCTCTGGCTGCACCTCCCCCGAGCTGTATTCAGGTGTCGATTCGGATGATGAGACCTATGTGCCATCGCAGGTGAGTGTTCCTGGGAGGGATTCTGTCCTGTCCAACCCACCTGCACCAGGGTTAGAATCCTCAATGGGGATGTCAGTGTTGGCAGGTACGCCTCTGGTGGTTACGGATGCAGGGTCACACTCCGCAACATCTGATCCTGTTCCTGGGCCAGCAGATCAGAGGGGGAATGAAGTCCTGCAGCCTCAGGCAGTGCCCGCACAGCAAGGCGCAGTTCACCTTGCCCCAGACAGGTGTGGTACCCGCCGACGTGGTTGCCGTCAGCCACCTGGCAATACCGCATGGGAGCAATCCATATACGGTATGGCAACCCAACAGGCAGCATCATCAGAGATGATGGCTCAGGCCATAGATAGGGTGGCCACTCCCATTGTCCCCCCCGAAAGGCTGATGGAGCGACTACAGCAGGCAACCGACTCCATCTGCCAGTCACACAGGGAGGACATGTTGGCGTCCGACAGGGACAGGCGGGCGGCACTGGCGACTCTGCAGGAAGCCATGTCCATAGAGTCCCAGGGCCACAGGGAAGCCCTGAGGGTGGAACTCCTTCACCTCAGGACGACTCTTGTTGAGCTTGAGGCTTCAACAAACAGAGGACAGAACAGCAGCTGGAGCGTCTCACATGTACGCTCTCAGCTGAGATGCAGGCAACTAGGGCGGAGGTCCGGGCATCCCGTGAGTTGTTGCATGGGGACCTCCACAGACTTATCCTCCAGAACGCGACCTTCCACACCCGCATGCTTGCAGCCATGGAGGAACAGACTAGGGCTTTGCGTGGGCTGCCTCCCATAGTGCCACCACCTCCTGATGCAGCTGCAGAGGGTGAGGAGAGCGACAGCAGTGATACTCTAACAATAGGGTAGCCGTGTAGGCCATGAGCCCATGGAGGTGTTTTTTTTTTCCGCAAGATCCACACAGGTGGGTTTTGGTGTGCACCCTGTCCTCGGACCTCCTGGGTTGCCTCCCCCACCCCCTGGGCCCATTAATGGCCATTTTTGATTTTTTTTTTTATTATTTTTTTTTTTTTTTGGGACAGTGTGTTGCCTTGTGTGGCTCCCGTGGGCTTACGCTGCATTGTGGCTGGGAACATGCAGGCTTGTCATGAATTTGGTTCAGATGCTTGGGTTTTTGTGACCCATTAAAGATTTGGCCCACAAGTCCCCAATGTTATACACAGATGCAATTTGTCCCCAGGGATGTATGTACAAAAGTCGACATTTGCAACATGGATGTTTTCTGGTAATACAACATATATCACTGTTTCTGTCCAGAGTGTGTGATGACAGTCTACCAAGTTTTCAAATACAGCCCACAATTCCACTTTAAAGCTTTGAAAATTCCACATTTTTACCAATTTTGACTGCTGAGATATAAGTCTTTTTAAAGTTCTTAAGACAAATGGGAGTCATTGACTGTCATTTTTCTTTTCTCACCAGTTAACACCAATTGGCAGTTTCAAGCAGGATGGGGGCATATCTCATAATTGAAGGTTTTATTGCCCTTCACACTTGACAGGGGAGAGTCCCAGGACTGCTATTGTCCTAGCCTGGAGCAACGACGAATGTCTGATGAACATGGGAAATCTCTTTGTCCTGGACCATTCAAAGTCTTTCAAGCTGGCAATTAGTGCTTTCCTGTGCCAGTAGTTTATAGTGTGCCTCTCTTCCTGAAGGAAGTTACAGGGCTGTAACTTGAAGAACAGATTTATTTTTTAAATAGCTGCCAAATTAGCCTTCATTCTCTCATTTTAAATCTTGACTTAAATCATGTGGAATCGAAACAGCTCATAGGTGTACTTTTACCAGCAACAAGTCCTTTACATTGCTAAGTAATCAGGCCTTCACCCAACAATTTACTTTTAAATAGGCAATTTTTTCTTCAATCAGCTGAAGCACATTTTACCACATGTGTTAACAACTTTGCAAACACTGCTTTTGCAACCAAGGTCATTTTCCTGGAAGTATGAGTTTTATCTGCACAATGATACATGGCACTAACCAAACACAGATAGTTAGAAGTTCTTTGAAGACAGCTGATGTTTGATACATTGTAGAAAAATACACACGCTTTTCTGTGCAAGTGACAGCAGAGTCCTTGGTTGATTTTTCAAAGTTGCTTTTTGACTGGAGCTGTCATTCAAATGAGGCCCGGTTCCTCTGAGACATAATGAAGGATCCTGGACATGGCATGGCATTTTCAATCACAGTAGTTTCATTAGAAATTGATGAATTTAGCACCAAGCAGAGCTTTTAAGGTTGAATGAGGTTAAGGTGTGATTTTTAAATGGGAATTTTGAGATTTCCAGCAAGGCAATGCTGCCTCCTTCACTTAATTTGTAGAAAAATATTGCAGAGCACATTGGCACACTCCTGCAGTGTATACTCTGTTCCTCCCCACCTGAAATGTGTGTGGCAGGGTGAGGCAGCCATTATTTTGGTGGTTGTAAAAACGCAATTTTGAGATCCTGGCGTGCACAGGAGTTAGCACAGCCATTTTGCTGTTTCTTGCACCAATGCAGCAAGTGATGTGGTAATGCACATCTGAGTGGGTCAATATATCCCACAAGATCTAAAATCAAATTGTATGAAAATTATTGGATTAAAACACAAGAGACATAACAGAAATACAAGGATTTCAGAAATAACCATTTGAGAGTAATTAATTGAACCAAGTGGCTAGTTACTTGGCAAAAAGTCCTTGTCCAGCTCACAGGAATGATTTCCTACGTTTCATACTAAGGGGTCGATTCATGGAAATAATGTGCTCTGAAAATTCCCGCGCAGAGGTGCCAAAATGTGCGAATCGCAGTAAAAGTGTAAAAATCGCAGTGCAAGTGCGAAAATCGCACATCGATTCATGGAAGTCCGTGCGCGAGAAAAACATTGGATGTGCGCTCAAAATGTGCGCGGCGCACAGGTCTTCCAACAGCGTGCGCCACGGCCACTGCGAAATCACACATAGCGCGGCGCACATCACAAAAGTAGGCGTAACACGGGGCATAACACTCGGAATGGGGAACAACGCGTGAAAATATGGGCGTCACGGCGGAAGTACAGGAGGCAAGTGCGCGGAACGCCTACACGCACGCCTACAACCAGTATTCATGGAATCGAATAGGGCAAACCAGCGCACGGTCAAAGACGCGCACAGGGCCAAACAAGTACGCCACAAGAAAGCAGGCGGTAGCACCCCTGCGACTGAAAAAAATGTGCGCCAAAATGTGCGCTAACAAAAAGCACCCATATACAGCTATGATGAATGGGCCATACAGTGGCCCTCTAGGACAAATGAGGTGCAAAGGGGCACCGACAAACACGGACACCCGCTGTGTGAAAAATAGCGTGTGCGCGTGTTCCTGGGTGTGTGGGAAGTTCCACACGCAATTGGCCTGGGTACGTGTACTTTGGGGTGCGCGGGAAGTTCCACACGCGATTAGCCTGGGTACGTGTACTACGGGGTGCGCGGGAAGTTCCACACGCAATTGGCCTGGGTAGGTGTACTTCGGGGTGCGCGGGAAGTTCCACACGCGATTGGCCTGGGTAAGTGTACTTCGGGGTGCGCGGTAAGTTCCACACGCGATTGGCCTGGGTACGTGTATTCCGAGGTGCGCGGGAAGATTCACACGCGATTTCAGCAGGGTACGTGTATTTCGGTGGTGCCGGGGAATGCTACACGTGATTTGGCCATGTGGGTCCTCCCAGGTGTTCCCTCTACACCCTCCACAGCCCCTGCAGGCAGCCCACACCACAGGGTACTACCCTGCACCCCTGCTCATGTCCCACAGGCAACCCATCCACAATGGCCATGCCCACCAGCCAACCCACATGTCACCTTGCACAACTGATCACCAACACATGTCTCCCATCACCCCCACCCCCCAGCCACCAGGGGCAGCCTCCACCAGGCCCCCACTCATGTCTCCCACCACCCCCACCCCCGGCAGTGCAGGGGCAGCCTCCACCAGGCCCCCACTCATGTCCCCTATCACCCCCACCCCCCAGCCACCAGGGTCAGCCTCCACCAGGCCCCCACCCATGTCTACCACCACCCCCACCCCCTGGCAGTGCAGGGGCAGCCTCCACCAGGCCACCACTCATGTCTCCCATCACCCCCACCCCCCAGCAGTGCAGGGGCAGCCTCCACCAGGCTCCCACACATGTCCCCCTGCACCCCCACCGCCCAGCAGTGTAGGGGCAGCCTCCACCAGGCCCCCACCCATGTCTACCACCACCCCCACCCCCCAGCCACCAGGGGCAGCCTCCACCAGGCCCCCACTCATGTCCAACTCATGTCTCCCTGCACCCCCACCCCCCAGCCACCAGGGGCAGCCTCCACCAGGCCACCACTCATGTCCCCCTGCACCCCACCTCCCCAGCCACCAGGGGCAGCCTCCACCAGGCCCCCACCCATGTCTACCACCACCCCCACCCCCCAGCAGTGCAGGGGCAGCCTCCACCAGGCCCCAACTCATGTCTCCCACCACCCCCACCCCCCAGCAGTGCAGGGGCAGCCTCCAACAGGCCCCCACTCATGTCTCCCTGCACCCCCACCCCCCAGCCACCAGGCCCCCACTCATGTCCCCCTGTACCCTCACCCCCCAGCCACCAGGGGCAGCCTCCACCAGGCCCCCACTCATGTCTCCCACCACCCCACCCCCCAGCAGTGCAGGGGCAGCCTCCACCAGGCCCCCACTCATGTCCCCTATCACCCCCACCCCCCAGCCACCAGAGGCAGCCTCCACCAGGCCCCCACCCATGTCTACCACCACTCCCACCCCCCAGCAGTGCAGGGGCATCCTCCACCAGGCCCCCACTCATGTCTCCCATCACCCCCACCCCCCAGCAGTGCAGGGGCAGCCTCCACCAGGCACCCACACATGTCCAACTCATGTCTCCCTGGACCCCCACCCCACAGCCACCAGGGGCAGCCTCCACCAGGCCCCCACCCATGTCTACCACCACCCCCAACGCCCAGCCACCAGGGGCAGCCTCCACCAGGCCCCCACTCATGTCCAACTCATATCTCCCTGCACCCCCACCCCCCAGCCACCAGGGGCAGCCCCCACCAGGCCCCCACTCATGTCCCCCTGCACCCCCCAGCCACCAGGGGCAGCCTCAACTAGGCCCCCACCCATGTCTAACACCACCCCCACCCCCCAGCCACCAGGGGCAGCCTCCACCAGGCTCCCACACATGTCCCCCTGCACCCCCATCCCCCAGCCACCAGGGGCAGGCTCCACCAGGCCCCCACTCATGTCTCCCATCACCCCCACCCCCCAGCAGTGCAGGGACAGCCTCCACCAGGCTCCCACACATGTCCCCCTGCACCCCCACCCCCCAGCAATACAGGGGTAGCCTCCACCAGGCCCCCACCCATGTCTACCACCACCCCCACCCCCCAGCCACCAGGGGCAGCCTCCACCAGGCCCCCACTCATGTCTCCCATCACCCCCACCCCCCAGCCACCAGGGGCAGCATCCACCAGGCTCCCACACATATCCCCCTGCACCCCCACCCCCCAGCAGTGCAGGGGCAGCCTCCACCAGGCCCCCACCCATGTCTACCACCACCCCCACCCCCCAGCTACCAGGGGCAGCCTCCACCAGGCTCCCACACATGTCCCCCTGCACCCCCACCCCCCAGCCACCAGGGGCAGCCTCCACCAGGCCTCCACTCATGTCTCCAATCACCCCCACCCCCCAGCAGTGCAGGGGCAGCCTCCACCAGGCCCCCACTCATGTCCCCCTGCACCCCCACCCCCAGCCACCAGGGGCAGCCTCCACCAGGCCCCCACCCATGTCTACCACCACCCCCACCCCCCAGCAGTGCAGGGGCTGCCTCCACCAGGCCCCAGTCATGTCTCCCACCACCCCCACCCCACAGCAGTGCAGGGGCAGCCCCCACCAGGCCCCCACTCATGTCTCCCACCACCCCCACCCCCCAGCAGTGCAGGGGCAGCCTCCACCAGGCCCCCACTCATGTCTCCCACCACCCCCACCACCCAGCAGTGCAGGGGCAGCCTCCACCAGGCCTCCACTCATGTCTCCCTGCACCCCCACCCCCCAGCCACCAGGGGCAGCCTCCACCAGGCCCCCACCCATGTCTACCACCGCCCCCACCCCCCAGCAGTGCATTGCAGCCTCCACCAGGCCCCCACTCATGTCTCCCACCACCCCCACCCCCCAGCCACCAGGGGCAGCCTTCACCAGGCCCCCAATCATGTCTCCCTGCATCCCCACCCCCCGGCCACCAGGGGCAGCCTCCACCAGGCCCCCACCCATGTCTACCAGCACTCCCACCCCCAGCAGTGCAGGGGCAGCCTCCACCAGGCCCCCACTCATGTCTCCCACCACCCCCACCCCCCAGCCACCAGGGGCAGCCTCCACCAGGCCCCGACTCATGTCCAACTCATGTCTCCCTGCACCCCCACCCCCCAGCCACCAGGGGCAGCCTCCACCAGGCCCCCACTCATGTCCCCCTGTACCCTCACACCCCAGCAACCAGGGGCAGCCTCCACCAGGCCCCCACCCATGTCTACCACCACCCCCACCCCCCAGCAGTGCAGGGGCAGTCTCCACCAGGACCCCACTCATGTCTCCCTGCACCCCCTCCCCCCAGCCACCAGGGGCAGCCTCCACCAGGCCCCCACCCATGTCTACCACCACCCCCACCCACCAGCAGTGCAGGGGCAGCCTCCACCAGGCCCCCACTCATGTCTCCCACCACCCCCACCCCCCAGCCACCAGGGGCAGCCTCCACCAGGCCCCCACTCATGTCTCCCTGCACCCCCACCCCCACCCACCAGGGGCAGCCTCCACCAGGCCCCCACCCATGACTACCACCACCCCCACCCCCCACCAGTGCAGGGGCAGCCTCCACCAGGCCCCCACTCATGTCTACCACCACCCCCACCCCCCAGCCACCAGGGGCAGCCTCCACCAGGCCCCCACTCATGTCCAACTCATGTCTCCCTGCACCCCCACCCCCCAGCCACCAGGGGCAGCCTCCACCAGGCCCCCACTCATGTCCCCCTGCACCCCCACCCCCCAGCCACCAGGGCAGCCTCCACCAGGCCCCCACCCATGTCTACCACCACCCCCACCCCCCAGCCACCAGGGGCAGCCTCCACCAGGCCCCCACTCATGTCTCCCACCACTCCCACCCCCCATCAGTGCAGGGGCAGCCTCCACCAGGCCCCCACTCATGTCTCCCACCACACCCACCCCCCAGCAGTGCAGGGGCAGCCTCCACCAGGCCCCCATTCATGTCTCCCTCTCACCCCCACCCCCCAGCCACCAGGGGCAGCCTCCACCAGGCCCCCACCCATGTCTACCACCACCCCCCAGCAGTGCAGGGGCAGCCTCCACCAGGCCCCCACCCATGTCCCCCTGCACCCCCACCCTCCAGCAGTGCACGGGCAGCCTCCACCAGGCCCCCACCCATGTCTACCACCACCCCCACCCCCCAGCCACCAGGGGCAGCCTCCACCAGGCCCCCACTCATTTCTCCCATCACCCCCAGCCCCCAGCCGTGCGATTTGCCTGGGTACCTGTACTTCGGGGTGCGCGGGATGTTCCACACGCGATTGGCCTGGGTACGTGTACTACGGGGTGCGCGGGAAGTTCCACACGCGATTGGCCTGGGTATGTGTACTTCGGGGTGCGCGGGAAGTTCCACACGCGATTGGCCTGGGTACGTGTACTTCGGGGTGCGCGTGAACTTCCACACGCGACTGGGCCTGTGAGAGTGGGGTACGTGTATTCCAGGGGTGACCGGGAATATTTACTCGCGACTGGGCCTGGGAGAGCGTGCTACGTGTATTCCTGGGGAGGGCGGGAAGATTCACACGTTCGCCTATGACGTGCCGAAAAATAAATGGTCCAATCCTTAAACACGTACGCCAGCATGAAGCAGGCGTACGTCGACCCGCGCAGCATAAAAGTGTGCGCAAACAACAAACAAGCTCATACGCCAGGATGAATATACCGTTCCTAGCAGCAGTGGCCGTGGGTTACCAAAGGAGGAGGAGGAAGATAGTGAGGGCCAGAATTTTCACTCCCAGAACCAGCCTTTTTGGGATGCCTGATGACCAGGTGTATGGGAGGTACAGGTTTCCCCCACACATAATACTGGACCTGGTCAGTGAGTGGGAAGATGACCTCACATCACCCACCCTGTGCTCCCAAGCACTCAGCCCCCTGGAGAAGGTCCTCAATGTACTGCACTTCTTGGCCACAGGATCATTTCAGCGGACAAGTGCCATAGTGGATGGGGTGTCACAGGCCACGCAGTCACGCTGCCTACACCAGGACTTGAACATCATCATTGCACGCCCATCAGTCCGTAGGCACATATACCTGCCCAGGACACCTGCAGAAAGGCAGGCTGCCACCCTCGATTTCTACGGTGTGGCACAATTCCCAAAAGTGCTAGGTGCCATTGACTGCACCCATGTGGCACTACGTCCCCCCAGGGCATCTGAGCATATCTATAGGAACCGCAAGCACTGGCATTCCATCAACATGCAGGTAGTATGTAATGCTAAGGGAATCATCACCTCAGTATATGCCAACTATCCAGGGTCCACCCACGACAGCTTCATTTTAATTTTACATGGTGGTGCCCCCACATCCCCAACCACATGCACGCCCGCTGCGCATGGGAGGGGAGAGGGCACGGGGTGAGGCAGCCCGTACGCAGCTGGTGGCTAATTACTTCACATAGAAATCACACCCCAGTGGAGTGCACACAGGCCTGGAACATACCATCTGATAAGCAATGATGACTCGACCTGACAATTAAGATGAACAAAGGGACAGTCAACTGTCAGAACCATAGCAGCCTGAGATTGTTCATGTGGAAGTGTCACAATGTGTGCATCCCCACCTACACAAACACCACCAATGCAGTGTCATCAAAAGACACTTCCATGCTGCAGAAATGAATACCCACTCGCAAAATACTACATGAAAACAGTGCCATGTCACCCAACCTCTCCCCGGCATGGCCACACAACACACCATGGCATGTCATGCAATGTGAGAGGAAAGAAATTAATCCCCACAACATGCCCCAAGTGTCACCAGCTACAGTGTCCGAAATGTGTCAGAAAGGCGAAGCAAGGTCGCACAGACTGGAGGTTTGGACTAATCTGTGCTGCACAAAATATGTAACCTGTGTATCTGAATTACTAAGAGGTGGCCACTGCATAAATATCTATTTTTGGCAAAAATCAGATTTGCAGTATAGAAAATGTGGGAGTTTCTAGATACAGTAAAAGTCACCTCATAAACATGACAACACTTTTCTGATATCCAACCAATTGTGAGCAAGGCAGAGACTATGCCCTTCCCCAATCCTATTGTTAGGGGTGTGGGTAGTGAATCCTGCCCCTGTCATATACTGTATTGATGTCATCTGGCATTATAAATAAGGACCCCTGACTAGCACTCAAAGCACACACACACACACACACTGATTCCTGATTCCTATGTTGGTGTCTGTTCCTGTCTGTTCCTGTTTTCGTCTTGTATCTATCCATCTAAACTACAGCCCTTAATCCTCCCACGGGTAATCGGACTGGGTCTGCCAGGGTGGGCGCAGAGGTGCTAGGGTTGATTCCACAGATCAACTCTAGAGCTGACTGTGTCTCAAGCTGGTAGCCTAGCCTGAATGCCCTGGCGTAAAGTAAAACTGTCCTTGGAAAGAATTTCTGTTCCTTTTTTGCACCTTTATTTTCCAAAAAATTACCTCACCAGATCTTGCTTAACTTACTCAATTTAACAGCTAAAGACCTCATTTTACTTTCATATGGTACCTAGGATGCACAGCTACCCCCCACAACCCAGAAACTGTTTGGTTAATTTTATGCAGGAATGAACATTTTTGCAAAGTTTTACACGTGTTATTTTTACTATCAATTGTTTCAAACCTTCCATTCATTTTTCAATTGTATGCTTTTGCTCAATCTATTGCTTATGATTGCTTGTAACTTTCCAGTGTTGCTCCCATAGAGAATTGTACTTATTTAAGGATTTTTGCACACATTCAGTGTTTTATTCAGCCATTTCTGAGTGTCATTTTAACATTGCAAGGGTTCAAATCCGTTTTGCTCTCTTTTTTGGGGAGTGAAGGTTGGATTCGAATTCTGTTTCTTATTGCTCATTCCTGATAACCTGCTACTTCCTTATATCTATTTAAAATTGATTATTTGTGGGTTGAGGAATATTAGAGGGGGAAATCCTAACTTGAGTGCTGTCTTTCCCAAAATTCAAAAGTGTCTCTATTCCCTGGTGTTTTGTAGTTGGGTTTATAGAAGGTTAAACTAAGCGCATCGCTTACATTCATTTTGTTCTTATCACCCCATTGGTGATTGCTGCCCCATATATTAAGAAGTGTGTGATTTTCTTGAATTTCTAAATAAATAAATAAAAATTACCTTTACTTACCAGCCTGGTTCCTGGCCCATTGTGACCCGGGGTATTTGAAAAGGGGGTGTGATATGAGTGGTGTATCTCTCAAATATTGAACCTATATTTAACAAAATAAGCATTTCAGTTGTGCGCTGCTTACTAGGCTGAGACCAGGGTGTTTCGCCTGATTTAAATCCTTAACAATCTAGTTGGACTACGCAACACAAAATCTAAGCTTATATCAGCATCTTAAAGAAATTTCAGGGTGGAATTCTTCCAGACTTTATCAAATGTGTTATTGTCATTGATGAGATATGCTGTCATAACAGATAGATAACAGATTACATAACAGATAGATGTTTTGTAATATGGTTCAGAAGACCGCGGACTATGTAAAGCTCCCTTCAGTTGGCAGAAGCCCACCAAACCCACTGCTTTTCTTGCTATATTTTCTGTTTTGAATTTAAAAATAAAGTGATATTTAGGCGTGCATTATAATGGAAGGTGGATAAAATGTCCACAATATCACTATATTCATTAACAAAAAGTGTTCTTTGAACCAGCTACATACCAACATAAAAAACATGTGACATACCAGTTTTGGGCTCATGTAATTTGCAAGCAAATTATTATCATTATTATTATTATTATTATTATTATTATTATTATTATTATTATTATTATTACAAATGTGTGCTAATCTAGTTACGAAATTGTGACATCTTTTCTATAGCTGATTCATGTGAGCACTTTGTAGTTTAGGACTGAAGGTTAACTACTATAGAAAAACAACACAGACTAAGAATCACTCTAGCAATGGTTCAATATGTGCTTTGCTGTTTAAATAATAAATGAATAATAGAAATAATTGACACACTATGGAATTGTGCTATTACACATGTGGCACAATGAATGCTGAATCTAGTCTGAATACTAAATTAAATCATTTGTGTAATGAAGGCTGTGGTTCCAAAATTGCACCTGGATGTGTACTCATGTCCCCTCCCCCTCCAGTTGCACAACTGCACTGCCTCCCTGGCAACCGCTGCACTTGGGGACTGTTTTCTCTATCCCTATAGTCCCCCATCAGCACTTGACACCTCCTGATGTCTGCACTTACCCTTGCACTTGCCACCAGCTG
The DNA here is from genome assembly GCF_040938575.1 of Ambystoma mexicanum. Classification (NCBI taxonomy): domain Eukaryota; kingdom Metazoa; phylum Chordata; class Amphibia; order Caudata; family Ambystomatidae; genus Ambystoma; species Ambystoma mexicanum. The sequence goes on along the minus strand of NC_090935.1, from coordinate 833,895,504 downwards.
GCCCTACTTCTCTTATTGCTATTAATTATATTACCCCGTGTACTGCGCTGTCCCCTTCCCAACTCCCACTCTGCACTTTTCCTCTTCCCCCTTCTTCTGCACGTGCGCGATCTGAATGACAGTCGGCCTAGTAGGATCGCTGTCTCTGTCTTTCCTCTATTCCCCCTCCCTTGCCGCGTCCTGCCTTGAAACACTTGTGTATAGGCGCGTTATAAATGCCATATCATATAATTCTCCCAGATGTGTGTTTTTAAGTAAGAACACAGCAACTTGCTAAACGTTTTGCTTGTATGGGTGCATGTATTCTTAAGCACACAATATAACTTTGTGTATCATATGTGCGCAGTGCTGCACCAACCACTTAGAGCACCTTCCCAATGGAACACGTTTAAACCCACGCAAGTGATGTGATTGTGAGCGATATGACCAATTCCCGGTGTTACAGAGATGAGCGCATATGTTTTAGAAATATGGTGGTCACACCATATCATTACTACCTCTGCCATTTGAGTTCAGCATGGCAGTGGCCAAACCTGTATTCCGTTAGTAGGGCATGTGGCTCTTACCTCTTTGTTATGCTATTATTTGCATGACTTGGATATCTCCAGAGCCCTTCCTGCTCACCCAAATCCTAACTCCCACTCCCAACTACCTCCAAACATCTCTGGACACCAGAGCTGATCCTTTATAAGGTGGAAGGGTCACGTTACCCTCTACTCCACTATAACAGAGAATCCATCCGGGCACTCCGTTCCAGGCAGCCAATGAAGGCTAAGCGAAAATGGTGACTCATGTGTGCCATGTTTGCCATGTCACCGGCACCCCACTGTGTCAACCTGCTCTGCCCTGGAACTGGACTCATCCTGCTCTAAAATTAGAAAACATATGTAAACCATAAATGTTGCACTCCTACACTTCAGCTCATAGGTTAGCCAATGATTTTTGTGCATAGGTACAACTCCATTGCATATCATTTTTCCTCACCGAATTTGGCATATAGAGACTTCGCCAAGCTTGCTCTACTTTCTTTGAAAGTAATTTTTCCCACTATAATTGTGCTCCAGAAAGTCCCCCCACCCCTGCTGCATTATGCCTTGATATCCCTCTGAGTATTGCCCCATTGTTTGTATGTGTCTCCCAACTGTATTCTGCTCCAGGGTGTCCCCATTGATATCGATGCTAGGGTGTTTTCCCCACTGCATACATGCTCCCCATTTTGATTTTGCTTCTGGGTTCCCCATTGCATGTATGTTCCCAAATGTCATTTTACTCCTACGTCGTGCCCCACTATATCTCTATCTCCATTGTGATTTTGCATCTATGATGTGCACCAATGCATGCACGGCCACCACTGTGATTGTCCTCCTTGTCTAAGCCCCACTGCATGTGTACCCCTCCTGTCATTTTCTTCCTAGGCGGTCTCCCTCTGCATGAATTGTCCCTATTATCATTGTGTTTCTAGATTGTGCCCCAATTAATGTATGTTCCTCTGGTGATTTTTCTAATAGAGTGGGCCCCACTGCATGTATGCTACCTCCCCTTTGACAGTGTGTGTTTGCACCTCCTGTGATTTTACTACTCCGTGGTGTCGGAATGGACATATGGTCCAGACTGCGACTTTTCTCCTTGACTGTTTACCGCCGTTTCACCCTAACTTACAGACAAACCTCTAATACTCAATGAATGTACAGTACGCAAACAGGTTACCTCCCACAGAGTTAGTTCATGGCCCACAATAACCTGATAGATCCATGCCAAAGCTCACATCTTTGCCTCCGTCACACACATTCCAAACGGCTGACCCATGTTCACAGCGCTGTGATTAATCAGACATTGTGCTTTGCCCTCCAGATAAAACGCACACCCAGGTGTTATTGCCAAGCCACATAGAACCACAGTAGCTGGCGTTCACTCATCAGCACCTCAAGTTTCTCAATTGCCTCTCCCTTTCTCGCATTAACAACCCTCAGCCTCTAGCCCCTCATTCTTGGAGGCCCAAACATACAGTGAGGATGCCAACATGGCAGAAGTGCTCCATGAAAGATCACTGTAAATTACAGTTCTGTACATTAGATGTGCACATATAAAATGTCTCTACTATATGAAAGAATGTCCCTAGTGTGAACTGGAGGCTTGAGTGCTGCAGACTAAGGATATACGACTTTATCTGACTCATGGCACATACGAACACTTAAAAACTTTGATCACATTGAACTTTTTAAAATAAACATATTTTCATAAATAACATTTTCATTTTCTGATTTATATTTCTTTCGAATATGACCCCGTAGTGCGGTTGTGTTTTAATAATTTATCGGCATCTTCGAGTCATACTCTAAACATAAAAAAATAAAAAAAATGGTCTTCCAAACGCTATTGTTTTTATATAAAAGATACGATTAACATTAAACACTTGTTCCCGAGAAACGGAAGTTACTAGGCTCATCATGCCTGTGTAATTCACTGTAGCTTTCAAACCATTTTTAAACTGCATTACCTCCACGTCCACTCTTCCTCGTCCCAGTACTTACCTCATGTGGCACCCGCCTCCGACACAGGACCTTCTTCTATTTCTTCTTATTTCTATAACTCCTCCCCCACACCCACGTCACTTAGTTTAATTTTTCCTGCCTCTGGCAGGTTGGGCTTGTTTTTTTCTTCCCGGCGCGGGGCGCTGGGGAGCACCGATTGCTGGCCCCCTGGTGGGGCTGTGTGGCGGGGCCTTCGGCTCCTTCAGGTGTGGCAAGACTCCTGGGTTCCCTGCGGGGCTTGGGACCCGGTTGAGTCAGGCTGCCTTGCCTGGTTTCTGCTGGGCTTTGGCCAGCGCAGGGCATCGTGGCCCGGGTTCTGGGAGAACGGACCCGGGTTAAGGTAAGGAGAGCGGGGGGCATGTTTTTCCTGTTGCATGGCCATGCAGCATGGGTGGCTGTGCACGGATTGGCAGCTCCTTTTTGTTGTTTGAACCACGTGCTCCGGAGGAGGGTGGGCTCCTCCTCTGGTGCTGCAGGCATGTTGCCATGGGAATTAATTGATGTTGTTCCTATTGGTTGTTGTTCTTTCTGGCCTCTATTTGAATGTGGGAGAGGCACGTTAGCAATTGTTTGTATGTGGAGCCTTGATTCGGTGTACAGGGGTCTTTGGTGAAGCAGGCTTCCTTGGTCACTGTTTTTGAGCTTACTCAACATGGGAAAACATTCTGCAAAGAGCAGGCATCTGGTCCTGTCTTCTTCTTCTTCGTCTTCCTCTTCTCCTGATTTACACAGAAAGAGAAAGAAGGCGGCTAAGCGTTTTTCCCTGACCAGAAAGGAGTTGAAGAAGCTGCTTAAGCATCGTAGAGGGAGTCGCACACGTGCTCATGGACACAAGCGCAGGCGTCTGTCTTCCTCATCCTCCTCTTCTTCTGGCGCTGAGTCATCGGCCTCTTCGGCTGATGCTGAAAGGAAGTATCTGGACAGAGAGGGAGTGGAGGAGATGCTGGCTCAGGTTGGGGATTGCATGGGATTTTCAGAGTCCCTGGTGCCAGTGGAGGGGGCCGACCCTTCTATTCGCCAGTATAGGCATACACCTAGGAAGGGGTTGCCATTGGTTTCCAATATCCGGGAAAAAATCCTCCGGGAATGTCATGGCCCGGAGAAGATTGCAATGCCCCGCTTCATGTCTAAACTTTACCCTTTGAAGGGCGAGACTTTGCTGTCTGATCCAGTTGAGGTCGACGATATCCTCGCCAGCCTGGTGGATCGCTCCTCTATGTCGGCCGAGGAGGCGGCCGTCTGGGATCCAGTGGTTCGCCGAGTTAATTCCGGCCTTAAGAAGGTTCATGCAGGGGCGCATCTGGCCCTTCGAGCAAATATCTATGGTTCCTACACAGCTGAAACAGTGTTGAATGGTTTCAGGGAGTTGAAAAAGGCTGTCAATGAAGGCTCTGATTGTGCCCCTTTGCTTACAGACATGCAGAGACAGGTTGAGTTTTTGGCCTATCTGGCTTTTGATGGGGTGCGTGGTTCAGCCATGGCCTGGGGGCTGGTATATCTGCCCGGAGGCATTTGCACCTAAGGGACTGGAAGACTGATGGGTCTCAGAAGGCGGCTGCCCTGAAACTTCCTTTCACTGGGTCCAGGCTTTTTGGTGATTGCCTTGAGGATAAGGTGCAAAAAGTTTTTAGGGCGGACAAACATGCTGACAAACTTCGACGCAAGCCTCCTTCAACGGCCAAGAAATCTTCCTCTGGGGCTGGTCCGGTGACCAGCAGGTCTTTTCCTGGCTCCTCATCACATTCTTTTCGGAGAGCTAGGGGGGGTCGGGGTCCTCCACGCTCTTCACGTCCTGGGCCGGCACCTAAGTCCTGACGGTTTGGAATTGCCGGTGGGCGGGCGGCTCTGGCAGTTTTTTCCAGTATGGGAAAGGTGGTGTTCCGACTCATGGGTTCTGGAAACAGTACAATGGGGGTATCGAGTGCATTTCCTGTCTCCTCCTGTCCAGCATTGCATGGTTCGGACTGTGGTTCCCAGGTCTCGGCTCAAGAGGTTGGCCATGGACGCCGCGCTCTCCGAATTAGTGTTGAAGGCGGCCATCATGCCCGTTCCTCTCCCTGTGCAGGGTCAGGGGTTCTACTCACGGGTGTTCCTGGTCCCCAAACCTTCCCCGAAGGTTTGGGGAAGTACCGTCTAATTCTGGACCTCAAAGCCCTGAACTGCTTCGTCCAAAAGGAACACTTCAAGATGGAGACTTTACAGAACATTCTTTCGATGTTATTAAAGGGGGATTGGATGACATCTCTGGATCTCCAGGACGCTTATTACCATGTGGTTCTCCGTCCCTGGCACATGCAGTTCTTCCGTTTTGCAGTGGGATCCCGACATTTTCAGTTCAGGGTGCTCCCGTTCGGACTGCGATCTGCCCCCAGAGTTTTCACCAAGCTGGTGGCTCCCCTGGTGGCGCACTTACATCTGCGGGGCATTCAGATATTTCCCTACCTGGACGATTGGTTGATCAAAGCGTCCTGCCGGCAGACTGTCATTTCTCATCTCCGATTGGTCTGCCAGGCATTGCAGGACTGGGGTTTCCTGGTGAACTGGCAGAAGTCCCAACTGGAGGCTTCTCAGTATCTAGTTTTCATTGGTGCACAGGTTTGCACCAGGATGGGGAAGGTGTTCCTGTCCCTGGAGAGGGTCCGTCGCTTGCTGACTGTTTTGGGCAGGGTTCTCGGGAGGCAGTATGTCCCAGCCAGCCTATTGCTGAAATTGCAGGGGCACATGGCTTCTTGCATGTTTCTAGTTCCCTGGGCCCGTCTTCATCTACGCCCCCTGGTGTCCTACCTTCTCTCCCACTGGCTCCCTTCATTTCAAGCTTTCGAGGCTTTGATTCCGGTGTCTCTGGCGCTGCGGGTCTCCCTGCAGTGGTGGTTGAGGGTTCCGAAACTACGGGCTGGGGTGTCCCTGATCATTCATCCTGTGACCACACTTACTACCGACGCCAGTGGAAGGGGCTGGGGAGCTACGTTGGGAGTCCTCTCTGCTCAGGGGTTGTGGGATCCGGAAGAGAGCCATCGGACATCCAATTGGCGAGAGTTGTGTGCCATTCTCCGGGCTCTGCTGTACTTCAGGAGGTTGCTGATGGGCCAGGCAGTTTTGGTCCGGACGGAGAATACGACAGCTTTGGCTTACGTCAACCGCCAAGGGGGTTCCGGCCGCTCCTTGAATGCCCTGGCAGCTCAGATAGGTGCTTGGGGGGAATCACATCTGGTGTCCCTGGTGGCTTCACATATCAGGGGGGTGGACAATGTTCGGGCGGATCTACTCAGCCGCTGGTTTCCCTCCTCGGTGGAACTGGTTCTCTCGACCCAGGTTTTTGCAGAGATCTGTGTCAGGTTCGGGACCCCTATTCTGGACCTGTTTGCGTCTCCAGCCTCAGCAAAAGTTCCCCTCTTCTGCTCTCGTTTTCAGACAGAGGGTGCGTGGGGGGTGGACGCCCTCTCTGTGCAGTGGCCTCAGGGTCTCCTTTATGCTTTTCCACCTATTCCTCTTCTGCCTCGGGTGGTTCAGCACATCAGAATATCCAGGGTGACTGTATTGTTGTTCGCTCCGTACTGGCCCCGCCAGAGTTGGTTCCCCTTTCTGTTGGAGCTTCGGTGCCAGGAGCCTTGGCTGGTTCCGAAGTGGCCTTGTCCCCTTCTGGGGGAGCTACGGTTGGGGGTCCGCCAGATACAATGGGCAGTGAGGATATTGCACGGGCTAGGCTGATAAGGGGTTTTCTGGTCCTGTGGTGGATTCCATAATGAATGCTCTTAGACCCTCCACTCTGAAGGCTTACGGCAGACATTGGAGCCATTTCCGGGACTGGTGTGGGCGGTCTGGGATTCCCCCCCTGCGTTCTGGCCTCCCCGCTATCCTTCAATTCCTCCGGGATGGGTTTGACAAGGGCCTGGCTGTTTCCACGCTTCGCTCTCAGTGGGCCTCCATAAAATTCCTTTTGGGGGACTCTGATGGGCACTTGGATGGGGAGGTGTTGGTGGGGAAGTTGCTCAGGGGTTTTTCTTCTTCCCGTCCTTGTACTTATAAGGGGCTTCCTCCTTGGGATCTCCCTCTTGTCTTAAAGTTTCTTCAAGGGCCTCCCTTTGAGCCCATTTCCAAAATTGATATGAAACATCTGACGCTGAAGACTGCTTTTCTGATTGCCATAACTTCTGCCCATAGGCTTGGGGAGATTGGAGCTCTGTTATGTCACCCCCCTTTCCTGAGGGTTCTGCCGGACTCGGTGGTGCTGAGGTGTGATCCAAAGTTTCTCCCTAAAGTTGTTTCTCGTTTTCACGCCTCTCAGGATCTGGTTCTCCCTGCCTTTTTTCAAAATCCGCAAACGCCAGAGGAAGTGGCTTGGCATAACATTGATGTGCGGCGGGCGGTGTTGGAGTACTTGGCTAGAACTGCCCCTTTCCGCCGCTCTGACAGTCTTCTGATTACTTTTTGCCCGGCTGGGGCTGGGCGTAAGGCATCTGTAGTGTCCATTAGCCGATGGATCCGTCTTGTGGTCTCCATGGCCTATGTGGCTTCGGGCCTGCCTGTGCCTGCGCACGTTCAGGGGCGGTCCACCAGAGGTTTGGCGGCCTCATGGGCCGATGCTAGGGGGGATTTCTCTACAGGAGATATGTAGAGCTGCCACTTGGGCTGATCAGAGCACCTTCATCAACCACTATAGGTTGAATGTCTCCCACTCGGGGGTTGGTTCCTTCGGGGTTGGAGTTTTGTCTGTGGGGATGTAAAATTCGAGTTATTAAAGGTGTGTGTTTCTGCACTGTTTTGACTCTGTGTCTCATTGGGACCTTTTTCCCCGTTTGTTGCTTTGGTATACCTCATGAGGTAAGTACTGGGACGAGGAAGAGTGGACGTGGAGGTAATGTTCTGATTACTTACCGGTAATCTTCATTACTCCTAGTCCTACCCTTCCTCGTCACAGTACTGACGACCCTCCTCACCCTCCCTGCGGGGAAGGTCCCATGCTACGGCTTGGTAATATGAAACTAAGTGACGTGGGTGTGGGGGACGAGTTATAGAAATAAGAAGAAATAGAAGAAGGTCCTGTGTCGGAGGCGGGTGCCTCATGAGGTAAGTACTGGGACGAGGAAGAGTAGGACTAGGAGTAATGAAGATTACCAGTAAGTAATCAGAACATTTCCTCTCCAGGTCCTGTGTTAAAAAATACCGAAAGTTTGCTCTTCTAAGCTACTAGCATGCTGTCCTGCTAGACGGAGCACCCTTTGGCGGGTGGCTGCACTTACCCAACATGGCGCAGTCTTGGAGCTCCTGAGGAAAATAGAGCGGGATGATTGAAATTGGACAGGATGAAACACACTCACACACAATGCCTATGTGTGTTCAGTCGTTCTTGATTATTTGTGGCAAATATTTACGCTCATCCAATAAAAAAATGATATCACCATTTTCATAATGAATGTGATTATGTGTGCGTGTAAGTTGCAAGGGGGCCCAGGCATGACATTTTTTCCGGGCATCTATTACGGTCCAGTAAAAAATACCATGTCAGGTCTACTTGCCGCCAGGGCCCCCAGCTCTTCCCATGCTCACATAATTACATTCTACATTCATAGGGCCTCATTACGACCCAGGCGGTAAGTTACCGCCTGGGTCGTACTCTTACCAGCATGGTGTAAACTACGTTTACACCATGGTGGATGGTGGATTTACTGCCCCATTCCAAGGTGAGTGGGGCGGTAAATCCCCATTTCCCATTTTACCCTTCCCCATTCCCATTTTTGCCCCATAGGGCATAATGGGAGTGGGGAAGGCGCTAATTACGCCACCGTAAATTACGGTGGCGTAATTAGCACCATGGTCCCTTAGCGCCATGGATTTTAACGCCTGCAAAAAGCAGGCGTTAATATCACCATGGCGCTAAGGGACCTTGTAATCAGGCGTTAAGGGTCGGCGCCGTTTATGGCGCCGTTAACCCCTTAACGCCTGATTCGTAATGAGGCCCATAGTGTATATGCTTATGTTTGCATGCAAGGTGCTGGGAGATAAGGGAGAGGCAGGCATGGCATATTGTATTGCCCATCTATCGTATCTCAGTAAAAAAAAAAAATGTAATAAATGTGTGCACACAAAGTGGGGTGAGGGGCAGACAGACGTGCCATTTTAATGAGCTATGACAAATGCCCAGTTGAAAATGTCATGCTTCCCTCTGGGCTCCCCAGTGCCTCACACACAGACATAATCACAGTTATTATGAACATATTGTTTTTTATTGAATATTTTTCACAAATAATCAAGAGCCAAAGAGCACACATAATAAATGTGCTTTTGTGTGTGTGAGATGCTGGCTGTGGGGCAGTGGGCAGACATGGCATTTTCTACTGGGCATATATCATAGCCCAGTAAAAAATGCCATGCTTGTGTCATGATGCCTACCCGCGGGGAACCAGACCAGGTCTAGTAACCCCGGAAGCAGGCATCACGTTATTTTGAGCAAGCCCAAAAACCCCTGCTAGTAGCTGTTTGGGTGCGGCTCATATGGAGAGTCAGTCCTGGCACCATAGGTGCCAGGCTCATAGAGTGGAACTTACCTGATGCAGACCATGCTGCAAGCTTACCTGATGCAGACCATGCTGCAGAGCTCCAAGCCAAATGAGGCTTGGAAGGGACTATTTTACCTAGGGACTATTTTTTTACTCGGGTGGGGCTGGGGAGGAATACTTACCTGGGACTACTTTTGAGGCTATTTAAACCACGCTCGAAGAGCAGCACACGCTTCGCGTTATTCTGCATCCAGCAGTGTAACGCTCACCGTGTCTGCAAGCCTGCATCCAGTCTTCTGTCACGCCCGCCTCGAGTCTGCAGCTCCTAGAAAAAGGAAGGAACAGAAGGAGAAAAGGTTAGAATAAGAGCAAAACCTTCGATCCTTACCTGAATTCCGGATCCACCGCACCTTCGAGCTGGAAGAAAGAAGCATTTTACGCGCGCCGCCTCGCCTGCTGCAGCGCCACTCTGAACTCACCAGCCTTTGCAGCATCCTCACGATCCAACGCATCCTTCTGCACGTTCGCGCTGCACTCTGGCACCTAAGGAGAACACAAGAACAGCAAAGGTGAGCCAAGGGAATAAACAAAGGCAATAGTAACTACCCCCATAAACTTACCTGATTACTGCCGGGGGTACTATTCCTCTTCACGGGCCGGCGTAGTTTCCATTGCATCCTCGCCGTACCCCGGCCCCTAAGGGGAAAAAAAGGACAACAAGGTGAGACAAAGGGACAAACAAGGGGAACTCTTCTCACCCCAACAGACTTACCTAGTTTTACTGCCGGAGGCATTATTCCCCGAACTTCATATTTTCTCTCCACGCCTGAATAAGGGAGCTAGCAACAGGTTACATTCTGGCCTTATTTTATTGAACTGTGTAGGATAAGCCAAATCCTTACCTGAACTTCGTCAGCTACCACAAGGAACTCTTCGCTGGGGTCAAGCTGCAAACTGCAAGGAATCGGACAAGAGTGAAAGTCAGACATGTGAACTCTTACGAACTACATACTTTTCGGAGTCAATACTGTTCTGGAACTCACCAATTCCTTCGAGCCGGTGAAGCAACTGGTTATCAATGCGCCCCTGCACTCAATGCAGGATGGAGAGCTCATCTTTTGAAACCATCAGGTGAGGGGACATCAAAGGTGATCTGTGGGAAGAACAGCGGGGGAGGGGGGATTTACGCTCAACTCCACGGGTGGTTAATTCCCTTTCTCCATTTGCAGAAGAATATTCCTAAGGGCCAAGCAAACGAAGCTAGGTGGGCCAGTCCAGTCCGTCATCTCGGCCCTATGCGTCACATTGGTGGAGACCGCAGCTGTCCAGTTCAGATCAACGCCTCTGTGGGAGCCAGGTGAGCATAACAGCTTGCTTGTCCCTGGGCCTCCCAGTGCCACGCACGAACACAGAAACATATTCATAATGAATGTCATTGCCAGTGTGGCTGGAAGAGAGGCCGGTTCTGCTCCAGCACATGTCACCCCTAGGCTCACCCTAGGGGTGGTTACGAGACAGAGCATGCCTCTGCTTTGGGATGCCTGTCTTCACCTCACAGTTTGATTACTTTGGAAAGGACTGCTCTCCCAATAGTACCCAAATGAAATCTTCTTCGAGGTTTGAAGTCCAAAGCTGATACAAAGAGGCAATGGGATGCCCATTCTTTTGAAGGCAAACGTCTACAAAAAATCTACAGGAGATTGGACAAAAGCAGGCCTGCTTTAATAGTTCAACCCCTGTTCTTGGAAGAAGTGGACTGTGGACTTTTCATCACACCCAAAGTGCCTTGTGTTAGAGGAAGTGGAGGGGACAGGAAGGATGAGAGGCAAGGAGAGAAAACACGATTGCCTAAACTTCTGCCAGGTGTTAGCTGTTTGAGATGGCAATTCCTCACAAATGTATCAAAAAACCAAAGGTCTGTTACTATGAATGTTCTCTGATGAACATCAAAACGCTGCATGAAAAAGTAACATCAGTTCTCAACATAGCATTTAGCTTGTCACGATGTCAGGCCTACTGTGGGCCATTGCCCTGGAGCAGGACACCTAGCCTGCTCTACTTTATAGAACTGCAAGGAGACTGAGGGGAGATGGACACGATGGGGCTCATTGTGACTTTACTGGTATACAGTAAAAGTGCCAGTAATTCCGGTTACAAGCACTTTTACCCTTCTGGACAATTATGAGTCCGCGGTAACACTGTTGCTGGCATTACCGGCACCGGTACACTCACTACCAAAAATACTGGCATCTGTAAAGCAGCAACAGAATTACGGATAACCCAGCCACCAGCACCGGTATTTCTAGCACAACGGTTTTACCAGCCAATTACGAGTAAGTAAATGCTGATAATACAGTACTTTTATGGATGGAAATCAGGCCACAGGTGCACCCAATCCACTCAGGTGCACCCAAATGCACACAGGAAAGTACACCAGGACCAGACTGTCCCCAAAAATGCTTCCCTAAACAACCATGCTGCATTGGAGTGGAGGAGGAAGAGGAATACGAGGAGGAGGAGAAGCAAGAAGAGGAGGAGGAGGAAGCAAAGGCTGGTTCTAAGGAGATGCCATGCAAGGTCTGCAAAAGGACAACACCATGGACCCTCACAGACACATACATCCTCACCCTGTACCGCCTGAACAGGGAGCCAATAACATAACTCACCTAGATCTAGGAGGATATAGAAAGCAAGATTGGCATCAGGCTAGCCATACCACTGTTGGTCAAGATGTTGTCGGTCCTGCACTTCTTGGCTACTGGCACATTCTAGCACTCAGTGAGCCAACTGCATGCCCTTTCACAGGTTGCCTTCGCCAGAGGTCTGGGTCAGGTGATGGATGCCCTCCTGCATCATGTGGGCCAGAACATTGCCCTCCCCACCGCCCACGCACAGGTGAATAGCACCAAGGCATGGTTCTATGCAATTGCAGGCATGCCCAATGTGGTGGCAGCCCTGGATTGTACACATGTTGAGATGGTGGTCTCCCAGGCTTTAGAGGAGGTCTACAGGAACCAGAAGCAATCACATTCACTGAATGTCCAGGTCACCTGTGATGCCAACCTCACCATCACTCACTGCTGTGCCTGGTTCCCAGGATCAACACATGATGCAATGATTCTGTGAAACATGAAAACTGCCAGCATACGTGGATGGGCACAGAGAGCAATGGACCTGGATGTTGGGTGAGTACCCTGTCCAATTTCACTTGCATTGCTGTGTGAGTGGCATGCAAAAGGTGGGGCAGGCAAATGTTGTGATTGCATGACTTCACACAGTCCTGTACAAGCAGGTCATGGCTTGAGATAAAGCAGTCACTGGCCAGTCCATGCAACCCAAACAGGCCAGCAACACAAAATGCAATGAAGGTACCTTTGTTTCCCATATGCAGGTATGGGAAGCAAAGTAGTAGGCTAGCCCACCCAGGGATGTACGAAGTATGTGTAGGGGCACCCACAAGAGCCACAGAATAGGGGTGAAGATGACATAGGACAAGAACAATGACCAGGTTCAATGTCAATGCCCAGTAAACTCCACAATGTACAATGCCGCACAAATACCTCAGTTGACCCAAACACACTCAGGTGTCCTGAATAGCCTGCCCATGCCTAGACACCTTTTCCATGAGGTAAGGGGGAGGGGAACGACTAGGTGCAGGGCGCGCAAACACCAATTGAGCCCATGGGATGCCCGTAAAATGAAGCTCCCAATGGCATACTGCAAAACTGCAACTGAGGGACATGTCCCTTGCATTTTACATGGTATGCACTCTGTTCCCCATACAATCCACACCATCAAGGATTCAACACAGGGGACCTACACATGTCACCCAGTCTCCCATCAGGGACATTACATGGGAGCAATGCACAGGCCAAAACCACCTACTGTGGCATGCTGCCCTGTCTGTCGTAGACCCTGAAAGCAATAAGTGTTGGCCGTGGGCTGTGTACCTACTGTGGCATGCTGCCCTGTCTGTCGTAGACCCTGAAAGCAATAAGTGTTGGCCGTGGGCTGTGTGCAAGTAGCACCATGTCAGACAGGACACCCCCCCTGAGCAATGCAATCCACATGCAATGACTGGAATGTGAAAAAGTGTGGTGCAATGAAAAATGGGAGATGCATGCACAGACGATGTATAGAGATGCTGATGTAACAGGCAACACATCCACAGATCATCATAAGTCACACATGTGTCTTTCCCCCTTGTAGGTGATTCTGGATACCTGCAGACACCACGGCTAAAGACCCATCTGAGGAATACCCAGACACCACAGGAAGTGGCATACAGCAGGGCCCATATGCGGACTAGGGTGACCACTGAGCACACCTATGGCCTGTGGAAGACCCGCTTCAGATGTCTACACCATTCTGGGGGTTTGCGAATGCACATGCTCGATTAGGTGGGACAGATTGTCCTGGCCTGTGCAATGTTACATAACATATGTGTTAGGGCCTGCATTCCACTGTCCCCAGATCTCGACATACCTCCACCTGAGGATAATGCAGCAGTGCCTGCGGGACCTATGCATGTGTACAGCAAGCATATGGAGTCCAGGGATGGGTGCATGGCCCGGCAGGAACTGCTTGAGAATTATTTCTGATTGTCACATCCACATTGCATGACCCTTGCACCCAGGTATATGGTTTGCACTTTCATTTTGAACACTTGTACACAATAAAAAAAATGCCCTGCCATTGTTTCACGTAGAAATGTGATTCATGTGTCAATGTGATATATAAAATGCAGTACACAAAACAGTCCCCAACTCACCACTCTACATACCTTACACAAACACCCGCCCTTTATACAGCCTCCCCAATAACCCACCCTTTATCCACCCTCCACAAACACCCACCTTCTACACACCCTCCCCAACACCCACTCTCTAAACGGCCTCCCCAAACACCCACCCTCTACACACCCTCCCCAAACACGCACCCTCAACACACCCTCCCCAAACACATACAGTGTACACACCCTGTCATTTAGGAGGCGATGAGTGTGGCACCTTGGGGTTCTAGGCAGGGATCCCTGTGTGGGGGTCACAAAGGTGGAATGCTCGGACCCTTGTGTCTGCATGTGTTGCTGGGTCAGCTGTATTGCTTGGTTGATCACCTCAGCACTGACCGAGGAGGAGTCAATGTGTTCCGCTTTCTCTGGGCGAGAGTGACCATGGCAGCGGTAGCATGACCTATTGATCAGGCCATGCTACGGATGCACCCCTACATGCACTCACACATTGCGTACATTTCCTGGAGCTACTGACCTGCAACTCTGCTATGGCAGGCTGGCGCACCTCAATCAGGGCTGTCACAAGATGTGGTGAGGCCCGGGGAAAAACATTTTGTGAGGCCCCCTTTTGATGTTACACACTGGGCCAGGGGCATCACCTTCTCAAACAGGGGACTCGAGAAATCTCCCCTTGAGTTTGTGTGGAGGAATCCAAATATGGTTTATTACTACAACTGCAAATCAACTACAGCAAAGTTAGATTTCTCTACTGAAGAAAGGTTTTATGCTAGACTAACCTTTGTATCATAGGCATAAACATATATAGGATGGCATGAAAGCATGTGGTGCCTGACGCCAGCATTAAGTAGCACCCTGCCCCTGTGTGTGCATTAAAACACACATCATACACAGTTACAGATGGATGATGTACAGTGGAGGCTGGTGAATTTCTGAACTGATGAGGCTTAAATGTTTGTGCCAATTATGCAGGATCGGCAGAGCACAGTGAGGGTTCACAAACCAAACAGGGGTTATTTGAGGGGGTGTCTCACTCCCAAGAAAATGTTTGAAAGATTGGGTTACAATTATGCATTTTACAGCACTTTCTTTGTAACATTGGGTAGAAATCCATACAGTTTGCAATCAGTTTTGTATGGAAGCACATGGAAAAACCCAATAGTTGCAAGTCACCAACTGTGCACAGGAACATTTTCCAATACATTTCATGCTGCCGTTGCATACAACATATGCTAGTATAAAGATATATTCATGCTAGTTGTTCCCATGTGGTCCATGCAGTCTGCACCAATATATGCCATTATTACCATGTACGCCCTCCCAGCCAGTTAACATGCCATGCCACAGAAATTATGTCCAGGCTGACTGTGCACCATAAGTGTTCTTACTGGCTCGATTGGCCTAAATTCAATATGGGCCAATTTAGCCAAGTAGTATGTTTACTTTAAACTTGATGCACAGTCCTGTGCAACATGGGTAAAGCAAAACAAGCATTGGCAATCCTAACAGTTTGGGCTTTTATGTAGGCATGGTATAGGCACTGCTGTATTGGAATTAACTGGCCGTTGATGGTATCAGGTGCAAACTGGTTTGAGTACCTGAGCATCTAATAGCAGTGCCTGGCAAATGCATAATACTTATGCAGAAGCCAAAACTGTTGGTTTTGCCAATGTTTGTTTTTAACAGGACTTCAGTGAAAGACACGTAGGGTGCAACACCATTGAGTGGATCGGACTCTAGCCCCCTCCCAAAATTTTGGGTTTTGTTGACTCGACCTGGCTGCATGGGCGGAGCCATCCCCTGGCTAGGGAGGGCTGAAGCCCTCCAAATTTGAGGCAGAAGGCCTCTCTCGTAGTGTGGCCAGCCTGTAGCTCTCGTTATGGAGTGGCAGCAGCATCAAACATGCAGAGTACAAATGCCTATCCATGCGATATCAACAGACTAACTTTGATAAAGCCAAAGTCTTAACTTCTGGTCTCAGCTTTTAGATTGCGCACCTCTCCAGAGATTAGCATAGCATTATGAAAGTAAAGAGCCTCTGAACTGGGGTGAAAGGTACGACTAGTGGCAAAAGGGAAGGCGAAATTGCTATTCAGCTTCCTAGTTGGGCTCAGGGTGTTGGGAGGGAAGTGGGAGCAGGGCTGGTTGAAGATGTGTCAGGGCTGGTGGGGGCCCATTTCTATGTGATGTGTGTGGGCCACCCCAGGCCTTACAGATTGGAAAAATAGGCCAAGGCACCTGTGGAGTGATTAAATCAATAATTAAGTCAAAATAATACAGTGAGGTGGTTAAAAGATGCATATTATCAGTAGGTGTCTGTGTCATAAGAATGCCAACATGGGGGCAGCTGCTTGCGGGCCCATTTCAACTGCAAAAGCTGAAAGACCCAGACGCCATCCCTCAGTGGCGAGACACAATGGGTTTATTGGCCCCACATTGGCCTCACTCACTATCTACTTTAAAAACTGTCATACAGCCCCTGCCGGTCTGACCAACAGAGCTGTGGCCAGATAAAACAAGGCACAGACATTAAACGGAGCATGGGCTTCACTGTAAAAAAGCTCTGAAATTACTAGCATAAACATTTCACTGTTAGCACCTGCATTCACAAACATACATTTTTAGGTAATTGAAGTTGTGATGTGGGGTTAGCACTTGCATGTCAGGGGAGTGATTGGAAGGGAAGTGGTTACATGAGATATCTCATTCTCATAGCAGTCCTTAAGTCTAACGGTTCAGAAATGAGGGCGAGAGTTAGCTGCTTGTAACATTGAAGCTTCATCAGAATAGTCTCATTCGAATGTGAAAAGATATTAGATGTGCCCACACAAGTAAGTTTGCCCCTTCCCCACAGGCTCTGAATTTAGGGTCCCAGCCAACATTTGAAATGTTAGTCCCACTCCGCCGCCCCCGAACATTTTGCCTAGGTGCACCGCTGATGCCATGACCCCACCCCTTAATTAAGTGGCCCGCAGGTCTGCTAAATTTAGGGGTGGGAGCTGGCGCACACACTCACATACAACACTTTCACCCATGCATTCATCCACCAGTCACACAACTCCTTCCATGCATGCATACATAACACCAAACACAGCATTGACACACACATAAACACCGACATACAAGCACACATTCATGCACATATACATACACATTTCATTTAAATACACATATATACTACACATATATACACATTTAAATTAAAATAAAAAACACTTACCTTACCTCCATGCACCCCTGAAAAGCCCCAGCTCATTACGACACGTAGACATGGTGCCTGACAGGAGAGAACTCCTCCCCCATCAGTCAGCGTGGTCATGCTGAGCAACGTGAACACACTGACTGACAGGAGAGGAGTCCTCTCTTGTCATTCAGCTTGTCCACGTTGTCATCTGAATGACGGGAGACAGCAGAGCTCACTTCTGAGCCCTGCTGTCTCCCATTATTTTGATGTTTGTTGCGGAGCCAAATGGCTTCGCAGCAAACAGCAAAATCAATTCAGGGGCGGAGAGGGGACAGCACAGTTCCCCGTGTGAATAATGGACACGGGAGACTGTGCTGCCTTCTATTTAGGAGAGGGGGCCACGAGGCCCCCTGCAAGCGAGAGGCCCGGGGTAGTTTGCCCTTCCTGCCTCCCCCTCGTGACGGCCCTGACCTCAATGGCATGCATGTGCGCATCCATGGATGACAAAGCGGGCACAGGCAGAGGTGGATGGCTGTGCAGTGACCCAGGGCTGTAGCAGGCTGATGGAAATCATAATCATCCTCCTCCTCATTAGTCGTTGGCACATGGGTCCCACCAAGATGGCCTGGTGGCTGCACTTCCCATTATGGTGATGTGGGAGTGTCTGGGCCCCGGCCACTACCGGACATGGGAGGGACGGCAGCACTGTGTCCATTGACAGGGGCTTGACCAAGCCTCACAGTGGGAGCTTTGGCAACTGGTGTGTCTCCCCGCTAGCTGGTGGAGGGGCCATTGAGCACTGCATTGGGGATAGCGAAAGCCAAAGGTACTGCTTGGGGATCCATTGCATTTAGACTCAACATTTGCTTGTACATGGTGGCTTTTGCACTTCCCACCATCGCCTTGGGTCCTTCTTGCTCCAGCCTCTGCACTCCCAACTCCCTCAATGCCCTTAATGTGGAATATGGAGCTGGTCTTGTCCTTCCAGGGTATGAGGCAGAGGAGTTCCACCACCCCCCATCCTCTGGCGGCACTGTCCCTCCTGTGCTTTGCAATGAGGCTGAGTAACCTTGCTTTGAGTTCGTCTCACTGTTTGCGGCAATCCTTTCCTGCGGGGGACAGTCCTCAGAGCCGTCAACCTTGTCATCACCTCTGCGCATATGAAAGACTTTCTCTGCACACTGGTTCTCCTGTGCATGGTGTCAAACAGAGCATCAGCGTGTTCGACCACAGCATCGTCCAATGAAATCAGTTCTGCATCTGTGAATGTGGGCCTGCTGAGCCGGAGATGAGGACCTGGGACTTTTTTTTGCTGGGACATTCTTTTGGCACCTCCTCTGGAATTGTATGGCAAGAGGAAATGGGATATTTGCACGGGATTGAGTTTTAAAGATAGCCACCGGCGAACTTCCAGTTCTGCTGATGATGCTATTCCAGGCACCGGTAGTTCTGGCTCCGGTAATTCTGGCATTTTAGGGCCGTTATCAGTATTATTGACACAAATCGGCCAGTAGTACCGACTGATGGCTGTTGACGCCAGTAATGCTGGAATGCCAGTATTTACATTTCCGTAAGGGGGTACATGCACCCGAGGCTCATAATACAGCAGTATTTTTCCAGTTTTACTGGAAAATTCATAATGAGCCCCAGTGTCTGTTTGCTTCCGCGTTGTTAGCCTGTGGAATATGGTTCTATTTTCTAGTAGCAGTGGAAAACAGATCACTGAAATGTGTCTTTTCTTTGATAGATTATAATGAAAGCCCTGAACAACAATATAATAATCATGAACCCGATTTCAAACAGAAGCAAGTGCAGTAATTTTCCAGAAATGTCACTCAGACTCAGATATTCCTGCTTTAAGGTCATGGTGAACCTTAAATTGTGAATCTTGTCCTAAGTTTGAGAATGCAGAATTCGCAGTAGTTGCCATCCCCATTAAGAATCTCGAAAGTTTGAATTCATGTGGTTTTGTCCAATAGAATTGAGATCAACTTAGCAATACAGGCATCGATAAATATGTATTATTTATATGCTTATTAGTGATCTGCCAGAGACAATAAAATGTATGCAACCAGTTGCATGTCAGCAAACCTCCACTGTTCGAGACGAAAATGTCACTGTCCAAATAAATACCATATTGCCAATGGAATATGCCAACCTCCACTTCAAGCACTGCACATGTAACAGCCACAGTAAGCAAAAGAGTTGACATCTTTTACAGATGAATCTGGTTGCAAACAAAGGTGAATTTGAACTGCTCATGTCACAGAAGAAGTGACGCTTAAACGTACCCAAATGCGTATAAATATCTTATAACACTGATCACATCATCCATTCAATGGAGTATATTCTGTGCAACCTATTTCTGCCTCACTCCAATGCCCATTGGCATCAACTAGTTACTATATCCAGATATACTTGGATCCCTTGCCTAAGATGCTTTGGTTGCCCTGTGTATAGTAAGTGTCAGGATGGCCTATGTTATTATGACCTCCAATCAACCCAGAAATAAAACTGTGTACAGGAAAATGCAAAACCTCAGCACAGCTGCATTATCCATCCATCTTTCTAAATTGTTCAATGACATCTTTATTGTTATTGATTCTATGGGCCAGACCAGCACATCCAGTTATGCGCAACTATCCCTTGATGAGCTAGCATCTCTTAAAGCTGTGGGAAGGAAATGAGCCTTCCCCCCCGCAGGCGCTTTAGAGTGAGATGAATCCCATAGATAGGCGTGTGAGGTACCGGGGGAGAGGGCTGTGCCAAGAAACTCAGCACAAACAAAATATTGCAGGAAATATACATGCATAGATTTAGTGCGCGCATATAAAGAAACACCATTTTATAGTTATGGTAGACACATCCAGTCTTGCATGGCTACGTGGTAAAATGTAGGCCCGATGGAAAAACCCGAACAGGCCCAAACGCTGAGGACAGATGAACCTGCCCTGCTAATTTCCATAGAAACATCCCATCGTTCCTTAACTGTTGTAATTACTTGTTATCCCAGAGAGGAATGCACCCTTCATGGCCATGAGATAGCACCAGGCTCCTCATTGCTCGGATTCATCACAGCCAGGCCAACAGCAGACCTCCAACCCCCACCCAGCCCACCATGGGTAATGGCACCCACCATTGACCCAGTCCAAGAACCCCACATTCCACGATAGTGGGTGACCTCAAACCACCACCCATAAAACCAATGGTCATAAAAGATCTAAACGAACACAACCATTTGACCTTATTCAATAAATACACCCTTTGGTGTACAGGAAGGAACAAGGGTGTTAGCTTTGATGCGGAGAGTGCGATATTAATCGAGCAAAGAATGTGTGGGTCAGCATCAGGGGCGTAGGAGACACATAAAATCTGGGGGGGACAGGGGACATCTTGGAGACTTTGCTTCATTTATTTATTGTGTTTTAGTCAAAGAACTCGACTTCATACAAATAGCAGTACGTATTAAATTACAAATATCACTGTATAAAACAAGAGAAAAGAAGAAAAGAAAACAGAAGAAAATTAAAGGATGCAGCAGCAAAGAACATGTCTTTGTATGTTGCATTTCTGGATTTTTCATCTGACTATGAGCTCATGGTAAGAGAAAGGAAATAACAATTACTTCCAATGGGCCACAGCTAGGACGCCAGCTCGTTAAGAGGCAGATCACCTTTAAGTGGACTCTTGCCAAATAAAGGAGTTGAAGCCTTTTCTACCAACTGCAAGTTGCTACTTTTTTGTGTGGGGCAAGGAGGCGTGTGTGTCTCTTGGAATGGAAGGATGGGGGTTTCAAAGAAAGCGGAAATCTTGTTTGTACCTCTGAGTAAGCTCTGTTATGGGAGTAGAGGGACCAGGTGTGTGATGTTGCTGCTTTGACTGTCCTCTGGGGAGGCATGGGGGGGTAGAGCAAACAAAGAGGATGAGCGATCGCAAGCCCACCCCCATATAAGCACTCCCCAGGTCCACGGCCGGATGTGTTGGACCCGGGGGATGCCTAGTAGGTGGGGTGTAAGTGGACCCAGGGGGGTGGCCAGAGGGGAAGCCTGCTATGTGGGCTGCCCCTCTAGTCCCCCTGCGAGGGCCAGACCAGCCTCTCATGATAAGCCTGGTCCCTCTTATTCCATCTCATGCTGGCTTCAGAACCTAGCCTTTCTTTGCCTTTGTTATTCTGAATGCAGAGCTGGACTCTCTGCCTTTCTCGTTTAACATTTGCTGCAAAGCCTGATCTATTTGATTCTTTCATATGTTACTAGGATGGCAGAGCATGGGTCCTCTGCCCTGTTACATTATTCAAAGAGCCCTTCTGGTCTTTCTTTTCCTCTACCTTGTCTCACTGCTTGCTTGCTTAATACATACCTCCTTGCTTGAACACTCAACATATTCTCCCTAACACAGCAATGGCAGCTGCAGTCTGTCTTAACTTCTATTTGTTCCGTGTCTTGAATTGGCACATTATTTCCGCTTTTCTGTCTGCAGGGGAAAGGCATTTGCCAGTCACTGCCATGATGGTTCTACCTGGCCATGAGAGGGCAACAGCTAGCCAATATTGGAAGGACATGGGCATATTATGCCAGAGGCTGGCAACTGCCTTCCTAATGCCTACACAAGAGACACAGCTCTTGCCTTTGTTACTAACAGTAATTCAGTGGATGAAGAAACGCAAGAACACACATATTGCTTATAAATGAAGGGGATGATGTCACACTTGGTTAAGACATTTTGATCACGCCAGGGGCTAATTTCCAGCTGCAATTAAGCGATTACCTTTTAGACTTCTGGCTTTAAATAACATTAGTATCACCTGGAAAGCACAGAGGTTGCTCAACAGGGTTCTTGGAGCACGAGGGGTACTCTTCTCGTGGGCATGGATGATTGGAGGGCATTCTTGCCCTGGTTTGGAGCCTGGCCCCTACAGCCATGATGGGGGCATGGGCTTATTACTTTTGGTTGTACGTACCCTTTGAGGGTGGGCAGACATTGCCTCCTGCTTTAGCCCACTAACAGCTCTGCTTTGCAACTTTATCACACCTACCTGTCAGGTGGCATGTAACTTAATGCTACTAATGTTATCAGCCTCAGAAGTCTGGAATCCTTTGGCACATCAACTAGGGTACAGGCTTGCCACCTGAGACTTACCCATGTCTGAGTCGGCACCTGTCGCCCTGTGGGGAAGACACACACAGAAAGAGCAGGGCACAGTGCCCTTGTGAGATTTTCACACTTCTTCCTCGGGGTGGGCACAATTCACTCTGCAGAGAAAGTGGCACATGCTGGGCAACATTCTCCCACTTTGACAATGTCACCCAAAGAGCGAAATTGGCCATTTGAAATACCTCTGTTGACTTATTACTGCGCAATCCACACTGATGGGTTTAAGCACCTGCTTAACGCGAGATGGCAATTAAGGGCATTTGCCAACGCACTCAAGAAGCACAGGACACCCTCTTACCAGCGACATGCCATGCTCACTCTTTGTGATCACGAATTGGCATTTATCTGGGGTCATGTTAAATGTATTTATTTATTTATTACATGTGTAGCATTACGCAAAACCCCCAAGCATCAAGGCGCAAAGTAAACTGCATGGAGTGAACCACTTCCATTGGCGCAGGTTTTTAGTTTTTCGCCACAAAATGGAAGATTTTAGCGTAAAAGGTAGTTGAAATCACATTGCTTTTCCACTTTGGAAGAGTGTAAATACCTTGCGCAATTAGCGATTGCTGGCCGAATTGACAATGGCTTCCTCTGGACTCTGCCTGCTTTTACCAGGTTTCATTTCCAAGCAGATCCCAGAGGAATCCCTTTCCTTATTTCCAGCATGAGAATCAATGCTGGCAGT
The DNA here is from genome assembly GCF_040938575.1 of Ambystoma mexicanum. NCBI lineage: Eukaryota > Metazoa > Chordata > Amphibia > Caudata > Ambystomatidae > Ambystoma > Ambystoma mexicanum. Next base: position 833,872,700 of record NC_090935.1, on the reverse strand, counting down.
AAGGTCGCATTTGTCTGGTGGAGAGGGAAATACAGGGGGTCCTGGTGTGTCCACTTGGTTCCCGAACTCCACCCAGAAAATGCACGAAAATCTGGCCAATTAGAAAAAGCAACAGTAATAGTGTTTTCCACCACTTTTTCTGAACCAATTGACCTGGAAAATGCTGTGTTGCATCGGAAGCTGAATGCATTCACTGGTGCTGAAACACAGGTGTTACATATTCCTGTGCACAATCTGCATTTAGAGAATTAACTAACTGAGCTACCTTACAAATTATATCTCCTCTGGGGCATTACCATCTTAACCCCTTAACTGCCATGGGAATTTCCCCCCCCCCCGGGCCAAGGCCTTTTCTAGTGATTTCGGTATGTCGCCATTCAATCCCTTGTAACTTCTTTGTTACATGAGATATCTCGGCCAAAGTTGGCCCCTTGTTTCCCACATGTAGGCAGTTGTAACGCCACCCAGGAATCCTAGTTTGATCTAGGTGGGTGAGAGAAAATAACCAAAAAGTAGAACATTGTTTTTTTTCCAGAAAAGGCCAATAAAATGTTGTACAAAGAAGCCTGTGGTGTTTTCCTTGTAAGAGCTAGGAACAAGTGGTTTGCTGTGTTGGATTCGCCATTTTCCAGGCTTTTAAGAACAGATTGAGTGGAAACCAAAATAACATATTTTGATATGCTAATCAGTCGTTTTGTGAGAGGTAGGCGATTTTGGAGTTTTTTATCCAATTGGAATGTGTGAACGGAATGGAAGAAAAGGGTAGGAAAGCTGAATGGGAAGCCAGAAAGGCATACATTTCTGAAAAGTAGACAATAATCCAAGTTTAGGAAGGGGTGCTTTGAGCAGGTCAGGCAACAACTATGTAGGGAAAGATTCCATAGTTTGGGGGGGAAATCGGGAAATGACAGAAAAAAAAACACAATTTCCGCACATTTCAATCTGGTCACCCACCGAAACACGCAGCCAACAACACATGGCCTACCTTTCCGCATTTCCACAGGTTTCCCGACGAAACCGGTACCTGACATGTGTGAGTGCACCTATCTGGGTGCAAAGGGAAAAGCCTAAAACACTGGTAACCCCAAGTCTTTTCGCACAGCAGATTTGCAGGAATTTTGCTCATGTGGACAACCTACTGATTTGGGCCTAGGGTGTCAAAGCCACGAAGGAAAACAGGGAACCCCATGCATTTCCGAAAGGAAGACACCTGTGGGAATCCACAGAGGTCTGACTTGCGCGAATCGCCCCATAATTTTTGACCCACAATCCCTGACAAAGTCTGAAATTTAGTGGAAAAAACACAATTTTCACTTTGTCTGTGATTGTGGGTAATACATTCTGAGGCAATTCGCACAAGTCAGACCTCTGTGCATTCCCACAGGAGTCTTCTTTTCAGAAATGCATGGGGTACCCTGTTTTCCTTCGTGGCTTCGACACCCTAGACCCAAATCTGTAGGTTGTCTCCCCAAACCCTTTGGGGGTTACCAGTGGTTTAGTCTTTTCCCTTAGCGCCCAGGTAGGTGAACCCACACATGTGAGGTACTGATTACATCGGGGCACCTGTGGGAACTGGGAAAGGAAGGACATGTGGTGTTGGCGGTGTGTTTCGGTGGATGGCAAGAGGGAAATGTCTGAAAATTGTAGTTTTTTTCACCACATTTCAGACTTTGCTGGGGATTGTGGGCAATACATTCTGGGGCGATTCGCGTAAGTTAGACCTCTGTGGATTCCCACGGGTGTCCTCTTTTTGGAAATGCATGGGGTTCCCTGTTTTCCTTGATGGCTTCGACCCCCTAGGACCATATCTGTATGTTGTCCACATGAGCAAAATCTGCTCTGCCGAAAGGCTTGGGGTTACCAGTGGGTTAGCCTTTTCCCTTTGAGCCCAGGTAGGTGCACCCACACATGTGAGGTACCGTTTTCGTCGGGACATCTGTGGGAACGCAGGACGGTAGGACATGTGTTGTTGACGGTGTGTTTCAGTGGGTGGCCAGAGTGAAAATTGTGTTTTTTTCCACCAAATTTCAGAGACATTTCCCTCTGCCCACCCACCGGAACACGCCGCCAACAACAGATCTCCTACCTTCCCGCGTTCCCACAGGTGTCCCAACAAAAATGGTACCTCACATGTGTGGATGCACCTACCTCGGCGCAAAGGGAAAAGGCTAACCCACTGATAACCCCAAGCCTTTCGGCAAAGCAGATTTTGCTCATGTGGAGTACCTACAGATTTGGGGGTAGGGTGTCAAAGCTACCAAGGAAAACAGAGAACCCCATGCATTTCTGAAAAGAAGGCACCCGTGGGCACCCCCTTTCCACTAAAAACATCCATGGTGGTTTAGTGACCCCCACACCCACCCTAAACAATTATCATTTTTATATTTTTGTTTTGCCTCTTTCCTAGGGGCGCCCCCAGGGAGGGCTACATGAGATGCCTCCATCCATTTGCGGTTGGGGGAGAGGGCCACCCCCCTTTCCACTAAAAACATCCATGGTAGTTCAGTGGCCCCCCAAACCCACCCAAAACAAGTTATAATTTGTTTTTATTTTTGTTTTGCCTCTTTCCTAGGGGCAGGTGGGCACATGTGTGTGGCCATCTGCCCCCAGGGGGGTCAAAATGTACTTCCCCAGGCTTGGGAGGGGTGGCTCTGCCAATATTTACAGTGGCCTCTTCCCCCACCCCAAATGGATGGAGGGCATCTCATGTACCTCTTCCTAGGGGCAGAAACCTGCCCCCAGGGAGGGCTACATAAGGTGCCGCCCATCCACTTAGGGTGGGGGGGAGAGGGCCACCCCCCCTTGCAAAAATCCCTGTTGGCTAGTGGTCCCACCCGCACCCACCCAACCCAAAACTACGTTTAAAAAAAATATATTCTTTTTTTTCTTTGCCCCCTTCCCTGGGGGCAGATGATCACCCATCTGCCCCCAGGGTATTGCCCCCATGCTTTGGGGTCCAGGGGGGAGAGGGCATCTTACATAGTAAGCAGCCCCTCCCCCCACTGCAAAAACAGATCCCTGCACGACACACCAAACACATATTCTGGGGGGGATAAATGACATTACATCCCCCCACTTAAAATTGTGGGGGGGATTTGTCCCCCCCTGTACCCCCCATGTCCTACGCCCATGGTCAGCATGATCGTGTTTTTCCCCCTGTGCAGTCCCCAGGTTTCCCAGAAGCATGCCATAATGATGTAGTAGTATTATCTTGCAATAGTAACTCTGTAAAAGCAACATGTGAAGAGCCTGACCTTCGGTCCCTGGAGAGACAAGCCCAGATGACCCCACGTGAGAGAAGACAGATGGGCGAGACTGGAACCAATCGCAACATGGCATCCCCTATGGAGCGGGAGCATGTGCATGGTCTCTGGAACCAATCGCAACATGGCATCCCCTGTGGAGCGGGAGCATGTGCATGGTATCACCAACCAGCCACGTGGATTTTTATCATATAGTGATGATGCCGTGATATTTGTATCACTGGACGCCAAAACATTCTCGAACAGCAGAGTTATTTGCTTGCACCCTTACTTTCTATACGAGTAAAACTTATCCTTGCAAGAAATCTCTTGGCCTCTTTTCCCTAGTGGGTTGTATTTTTTCCGGCACAAGCGTACAGGGGCGTGCCTTCAAAGCCAAAGGCATTACATCTGCACCACACAAGAAGGATTTGTTTTCCTTAATGATATGAGCTCTAAACGTCAAAATATGAAAGTAGGATAGGCAATGGAGGAAGGTCTCAGCCCTTCCATGATCTGCAAGCTTCTTAAAACAGTATGAAAATCTTATAAGTGGACATTATCACTGAAGAAAGGGTCATTTTTGGAGAGGGAATAGCTAAGGATGATGATCTAGGCAGGCATAATTTCTGGGCATAAATCAACAACAGAAACCAAACATTAACTTGAATCCCATCTCTGCATCAGAGGCACGTGGGCTACAACGAATTACAAACTTTCTTTCATAGATTGGATCGATGAAGTTCAGAGAAACACATTTTGCCAACTCTAAATCCCATTAACACATTTATTTCTATACTACTGGCCAGTCCCCTATGTACACCGACGATACCTTCTTTCCATATCGTATCCTTCCAATCACTTACATTTAAGAACATGGTGAAATTGTTAGTATGGTGAACACCACGATATACATGGGGTTCTGTGCCCATAATCAGTGATCATGGAATGCACAGGAGAGATTGTGCCCTTGATTAATGAAATCATAAATGGCTATTTTATGAATGGATATAATCCTAGCCTGTGGACAGCTGTCTGGATTACCCAAACGATATAAAACCCTGTTTAGGTCAACCTAAATGTGCCATATACAGGCTAACCAGCCATCTACATTTTCACCAAAGAATCATAGAGAAGGCAGTGACTGTCCAACTCATTTTCTTTGTCTAAAATCATACATTAATAGTGGATTGTTAGTTAGGCATCAGGCCCGTCAGAATGATGGGAAGTACTCTTGTGGTCATCAAGTGTAATTAACTGGAGCTCATGCAACATGATGGGATGGCGAGGTTCATGATCTTGGACATAGAGCCTAGGAAAGGCAGGATTCCCCTGTAGAACAGGAACGGAGGTAGTGACACATTAAATAGCATGAGAATTGTTTCTGTTCATAAAACTATAATTAATGATTTGAAATCAACAGTTTAAAACACAGTTAATGAGACTAATTAACGGAAGCATCATCAACCACATTATATATTCTGAATCAATGTAAATTTAAATAAAGGGTTTGTAAATTGAAGAAATGACAGAAAGTAACATTGCAAACAATTGTGTTACAAGTATTTTGACAAGGTGCAAGAGCCAGGAGCAAGTATTAATAAACATACATGCATAAATCATCAAGAATAACATTGAGACAAACGATTTATATATTTACAAAAGCATTGAAAGAAGCAATATATATTCAAAGAAATATGTGTCTAATTCATGAACAGAAAGACACAGAGCAGGTTTGTATATCCAATTCATTAAAATGGAGAAGTATTTCATAGGAGACAGGAATGTAGTTGTAAGCACCAGTGCTCGACCGTGTCTAACACTAAAAGGAGTCTCCTCTGAAACGGAATTTAGAGGGGGACAGCCAGGATAAAGTCTTACAGTGTGCTTAGAAGTCAGGGTCGGCTAAAGTATGCCGGTATGATTAGAGGTCAGTGTTGCATTGGTCATGATGACTATAAGTGAACAGTGAACAGTGAGGTTGAGTCAAAGATACAGTAATGTGGAAAAAGGGGTGACTGAAGAATAGGAAAATAAGTAAAGATTCAAGGGGGCTCATTGAAGGCATGTCCCTGAGTGGTCACACCAGAGAAAATGCAACCCTCTAGGGAAGAAAAGCCCAAGTTGATCTTGTAAGGATAACAGGTTTTAATCTCACACAGAGATGAGAGCAGCAGTAAAGAACTCTTCTGCTAAGAACGTTCAGCCGACAAGTAGTACAAGCAGAATCTTATAAAGGAAAACATTGTCATTCATGACGCAAAATATATAATAAATTCCCTCACGACTGGTTGGTGTGCTCCTATACATAATACACCTGCTCCATAAGAAATGCCAGGTCATTTGTTCCTGCCCAATCTGCCCGTCTTCGGTCATGTGGGTGCTGCATTGATCATCTTCTCATGTCGAAGGTCAAAGAACACATTAATTATACTCCTAACATACAACGTACTTTATCACTCATACTTTGCACCTGCCAGGCTTTAAGACAGGCATGCATGCGGTTCTGGGGAACTCTAACCTCCACACACATATTTAACTCACTCCCTTCCACACCATCTGGCTCCAAGGTCTCCACCCTTGTTTTGAACTACAATGTATCCCTCCCATCACCTCGCAATATAAATTGCACGATTGTTGCTTCAACAATGTGCCCTGTCCATCCGCTTTGAACATTTCCGGACTTGTTACTTTGGGGTTGGTGGTCAAAGGGCACCTGATGCAATGGATTTGAGGGATCTTAAGTTTTAGTCAGTTATATGGGCTATAACCCATGGTCGCCTGGGGGCATGGCCTGGAGCTCATGGCGAGTAGAGGCTGAGGCGCCGTGCTCTGGCCGAGACGCTGCATCTTGATCCTTTTTGCCTGACCCAAATCGCACCTGCGACGAAGAAAAGCGGGCCGAGTGAAGCGAAACCTTCTCCCGACATGACCCCACAACTTTCGTTGGGATCGAAGCCTCCGAACCAGCAGGATCGCTATTGTAACGATTCCCCCCTACCTTTGGCGGGATCCAAGATGGTGGCCACCCACTGAAAACGGCGCCGACAGAAACAGCGGTCGCCCTCACAGCGGCCCCAATCCACAACTGGTGAACGCTTCTGAGGCGGATCGCGATTAAAGACGACCCTGTCCCCCCGCCCAGGCTCATTCCAGCATGATTCCACGGTTGTCACCGGCGGACCGCAACATGCTGCTGTAGCCCTGCCTTGCGGGGGGACACAAACAACCAGCACGGGGAGGCAAGAAGTAGAAGCTGGATCCAGATCCCCGACTCCGACGCCTGAAATAACCGGGTAGCCCCCTCGCCCGTGGCTTGCAGGAGAGAGACGCCGACGACAAAGGGGCTCCGGCCCTGCCGCACGGAGAACTACAACCAGCCGAGGGGACAAAAAGTAACTGGCCCATGGCCTACAGGAGAGCAGCACAGCCGGAACACCAGGGAGCGACGCTGTGAGGAGACGCATGGACCCCATCCCTTAGACAACCCCGACGCCCGCCCGCCTCCACGGCAGAGAGCCCAAAGAACTCGAGGTGAGGAGAACCGCGGGAGGGGGCTCGTAATTAACAAGGCCGCCGAACACTTCCACTATAGGGGACCATAGATACGCACCACTGGCATAATTACGAACGCTCCCCTAAGAACAGACTGGAAAACTTATTTCACCAGGCCGAACCTGGAAACAACCCGTTCAACGCACAGTGTATAGGACCAAGCCAAGTCCACCCACCCAACCATACGGCTGCCCCTCCAGGTTGTTTCAGCCTGCGGGCGCTCCTACCCCTGGAACAGACAGGGCAGAGTACTTGCACACCCCTCATCATGTCCGCCAGAAATAAGGGGAAAATAGCCACCATGGACACATACATATCCACCAAAATGAAGTCCCCCCCGCAACCACGTCCCTCCACCCCCGAACAGGTACAAGCAAAAATAGCTGTATCCTCCGAAAACCAAACCCAGATGTTGGAAGCCATTGCATCCTTACGGAAATTCATAGACTCCAGAATTGGCGAGTTCAAATCCAAAAAACAACTCATGCACCAGGATGCCCGCAACCTAACCGAGAGAGTGATGAGGGCTGAGACAACCAGAAAAGAAACGTCTGTCGACGCAACGGAACTGAAAGCTAAGGTTGTCGACCTGGAAAGGAAGGTGGCCGGGCTTGAGGCCAAAGCTGAGGAGGCCGAGGGCCGGACTAGGCGCAGTAATGTCAGAATGCTTGGGGTCCCAGAAGGAAGCGAAGGCTCGAACCCGACGGCCTACATAGAGTCCCTGATACAACAAGAGATAGGCGCTGAAAACGAACACAAGGTTTCTCGGTCGAAAGGGCGCATAGATCCCTACAAAAAAGACCTCCACCGGGCTCACATCCTCGCCCCATAATCGCCATAATACTAAATTTTCAAGACAGAGAAATCATCCTACGGCACTCCAGAGAAGAGGGACCCTTCAAACGTCGAGACTCTAAAATATCCATCTACCCCGACTACACCCAGAAAGTCCAGAGGGAGAGAAACTCATTCCTCCCGATCAAAGCGTGGCTCAGACACCTGAATTTGAAATACATGCTGTTATATCCCTCAAGACTGAAGGTGATTCACAAGGGCCGTGCAATTTTATTAGAGACCCCCCGCAGCTGCCAACATGTGGCTGGAAGACAACAACCTGGCAGAAGGTAAAGACACTCAGCCTTCGGATGAGTAACGAGCCCCCGTTGCAATTGACCGAAGCTTGGAATGGCTCATGGCTCACAAGGCCAACGCATGAACAAGGCAAACTAAAACCAAGGAGGTAAAACCACACAAGAGTCAGCTATATAGATGTGGCCTTCGCTCGGCCCCACGCCAGACAAAGGCCCCCCCCCATGAGCAGTTCAAGGCAGGCCAGTTGCCTGATCGACCTTACTCGTGCCCGACACCCGGATGGGTCCAGACGGCACGGGGGTGCCTGAGCACCGAAAGGAACTTGTAGTTGCTGGGTGCACAAGTTCAAGTTATGTTAATTGTTCTGTTAATTATGCAGTCTTCAAAACACCGTCGACCTCGGACACCAGAGACGAGGGAACACCGAAACCTGGGCAAGGAACCTCACAGCCAGGGGCAACAACCCCCCCGGGAAATCTGGGGTGACCGGATTGTAGAGACCAAATTACCATTGCAATGGCATCTCAACTCAGGGTGATGACGTGGAATGTTAGGGGAATGGGCACATATTTGAGAAGGAACTGGATCCATTCCTACCTGCGAAGGAAAAATATCTCGATTGCAATGCTTCAAGAGACCCATCTTACCGATGAAGCCACATCCAAACTGTCCGAACGATGGGGAGGGACCGGTAGAGGGGCACCCTATTCCAAGTTCACCAGAGGAGTATTCACGTGGATAAACTCAACAGTGCCATTCCAACTACTGGACTACGAAGCCGGTAAAGAGGGCAGATACCTAATAATGTGGGGAACTATCTAATGCATGACCTTATGCCTGGTAAACTCATACCTACCACAACACGGAATACCCTCACACCTCAAAATGTTAAGCGCGAAAATGATACTCCACAGAGAGGGAGCTTTCATATGGGGAGGGGATTTCAATTGCATCAGGAACGGAACTATGGACAGATCGGACCCCCCACGCCACCTAAGCAACACCGCAGCCAACGCACTAAACAGTACAATAGAACACCTCGACCTAGTGGACATCTGGAGGAAACAACACCGCACTGAGAGGAGCTACTCCTACTACTCGGCCCCACACAAGATCTACACAAGAATAGATTACCTGCTAATAGACCGAGAGCTGGCACAACAGGTGGAATCCACAACGTACCTAGGCAGATCCATCTCGGATCACTCCCCGCTGGTCATGCAATGAACACTTAGAGGACCCAGACCACCAATCCCACTATGGAGAATGCCAGCTGCAGCACTCACAGATCAGTCATTCAAGGAGGAACTTGGTACCAAACTAGAAGACTACTTAGACATTAATAAAGGCTCAGTGACTAGTTGGGGCACACTATGGGAAGCCATGAAAGTAGTAACAAGGGGAGAGGTGATATCCGGAGCGGGAGGCATCCGCAAACACTTGCAAATTGAACTAGAAGACCTGGAAACCAAGATCACGCATCTGGAATCCGAAATCGATACCTCACCGGATACTGAGACAAAACTAAGAGAAACTCGGGAGGAAAACTTTTCTGCCTGGAACAGATTGTCTAAATTCGACTACACAACTTACACAGCCAAGGCACACAAAGAGGCGGACAAGCCTGGCAGAATGTTGGCCTGGCTTTGCAAACGCAAGTTCCCAAGACACCTCTCAACCGAGATTGCAGATGAAAAGGGGGTAACCCATAGAACCCAGCAAGTTATCAACTGTGCATTTGCTGATTTCTACTCTAAACTGCACGCACATGACACAATAATACCAGTGGAGGACATAAGAGCCACCCTAGAGGAAATAGAGCTCCCAAGATTTTCGGAAGACCAAAGAGAACTATTAGATGCGGAGATCACAGTGGAGGACATGACGGATGCGATTAGATCGCTAGCTACATGCAAGGCCCCAGGGAGTGACGGACTTCCGTCAGAATTCTACAAAGCGTATGAAGCTACCCTAACCCCCGTCCTGCACGAGGTATATATGGAGGCATACGAAAATGGAATCTTACCCAAGTCCATGAAAGAAACAATAATTATTCCCATACTTAAACCCAACAAACCTACCAAAAAGTGCGATTCATACCGCCCAATTGCAATGCTAAACTATGATAGTAAGATCCTGACTACAATCCTGGCCAAGAGGCTTGTGAGGGTGGTGGGAACCCTGATCCATGAAGACCAGAATGGCTTCGTTCCAGGACGCAACTCCACAGCAAACCTGAGGAGACTTCAGCACATTGTGGCGGAGACCTACGACAGAGACGAAGACCTAGCGGTGCTATCACTCGATGCCATAAAAGCCTTCGATTTCATCTACTGGGAATGGCTAATTGAGGTGTTCAGAGAGTTTGGCTTCGGCGAAGGCTTTGTGCGATGGGTCGAGGTGCTATACAACTCACCGGTAGCGAGAGTAAAGACTGGAGGAACGGCCTCTGAATCCTGGGTGATACAGCGGGGCACTAGACAAGGATGCCCGCTATCTCCGATGTTATACATCCTAGGCCTGGAACCAGTGGCCATTTACTTCAGAAAACAGCACTTTGATGCGGGTATCAGGCTGGGCAATGATCACTCCATAATATCCTTGTATGTGGATGACGTTCTCCTATACTTGAGGGACCCAGAGCTCAATGCACAAGTCGCGCTAGACATCCTGGACAATTATGCACGATACTCCGGGATTGAATTTAGCAGGCCAAAATTCTGTGCGTTCCCACTAGCAAGGCTCAGGAGCTTGGACAATTCCGACTTACCAGACGTCAGGGTGAAATGACAACCGGAGGTATTTAGGTACCTAGGTGTCGACGTGAGCCACACCCCCGAGCTCACACACGAACATAACATGGAAAAAGCGATAAAAGGCCTCCGCAAATCCATGAGGTGTTGTCGAAGCTTCTGCTCGCACTGATGGGCAGAGCAGCAATTGTCAAAATGATAATCCTCCCCCGACTCTTATACTACTTCGTGAATGTTTGCCACTACATCAGACCTCCTTTCTTCAAAAAACTGAAATCCTTAATCAAGGGCTTCATATGGGGGCCATCCAGACATAAACTCTCCTTAGCCATACTCACGCTCCTGTACAAAGAGGGAGGGATACAACTACCAGACCTCCAAAGATACTATCTAGCTGCACAACTCAGTCACGTCACTAAATGGCTCTCAGATGGTCTGTCTGCCGAATCGGGGATGCTGCGGCAATCATCTTCCAGGCTATTCCCCAAGGAGATACTTTGGAACCCGATGAAACAACCATCTGACGTCCCCATGATAGTAACCCTGGGCAGGCAGGCATGGGCTAGAACCTGCTTCCTCCGACAACTGAAACACCCCTTCACTCCCAACAACCACATCCTGGCCGATGCCTGCAAAACACAGACGGATCTCGCGACGGCCAGTAACTTGGAAAGAGCCGGAATCTACACATGGGGCGATATGTATGAAGAGGGCACATTCAAAGAACTAATATCGCTACAAGCAAACGAAGGAATCACGAGTGGCCAATTTCTGTGGTACCATCGCCTTAAGACAACTGCCAAAAAACAATGGACAATGTGACCAGAGGAACCCGCCCCAGATCCCCTCCTCCAGGAAATGTATGACCTAGCTGACGGCTGGAAACTGGTGTCCCGCCTATACAATAAACTGATCGACAGACCCAACCCAAAAAGCACACCGCTGAGACAAAAATGGGAAACCGAGCTGGAAACCACACTATCAGATAACGAATGGGAGCGAATATTACTATACCCCAAAGAAGTGTCAAGAAACACCAGATTCAAACAGATCCAGCTGAACGTCTTAGATAGAACGTACATGACCCCATCGAGAGTGGCTACCTTCAACAAACAGGTATCCCCACAATGCCCCTGGTGCGGAAACGACAAAGCTGACATGATCCACATGTTCTGGACTTGCACCAAAACGGCAAAATTCTGGACCATGGTGAAAAACACCTGCACGAACGCTGGCCTAACCAGATACGAGTGGAACCCAAAAGAATGCTTATTAGGGGCCCATCCCAGACTGAGCAAGTACAAACACCTATTCAAACTAATGGACTTAGCCTGCATGCTCGCAAAGAGATCCATAGCAATGGCTTGGAAGTTACCGGGGGTCCGAGGCATGAACGATGGCTTAAAGATCTAGAAAGATGGACGGAAGCTGAGACCAGAGCCTGGCAGGAGGGAATCAACACAGGCGGCGACAATGCCAATGACACCCTAGAATCATGGAAAGCTCTGCTGCGTGACATACTGTACGCCGCAGACCATAAACCCCCCTGAAAATGCACCCCTAACAGCAAGTTGACGAAGAACCACCCGAGAGATGGAAACCCCTTAAAACCATCCCCTTCTGGCGTCGGATTCGCTGGACACCTGCCCCCTCCCCACTCAAATCGACAAGAACTTCACACTGCAACATGAAGACTGCATTGGTTATGTGTTTGTTTGCTTGTTACGTTGATATCTGTTAATTATTAAAGCATATGTATTTGCACAAATGCTAATAAAATACTTTACAAAAATAAAAGAACCTCAGGTCGCCTGTGAATGGGAGGGGTCATTATTTGGCCAGTGTGATATAACATGCACACGAGGCGCCGGTCTGTAATCACGGCCTTGTAGGGCACATTCCTCTCGAACATCTTTGCAACTCTGTTAGAACAATGAATGTGATTTGTGGCAGTTGAAGGTGTGGGCTGTCCTCATGGGAGTCTGGGATGTCTGGAAATTTCCCTTGTCTCACAATTTGGGCCTAGTACATACAATGCCGCATTCGCCATGCAGGCCATACATTCTACTTATGGTTACTAATATCTATGAAAAATAGCAATGCTGCTCACTCCCTACGCTATGTTATGTGGGTTGATTATATTTGATTATATTGGAGTGGGGTCCTTTTGTTATGGGAAGTGGTCCTCTCACCATTCCTCCTCTCCCTGGCCCATCATAGTGCTTTGAATGCATCTCACCTCACTCTAAAGCGCCTAGTGGGGTGGGTGGGGTTGCCCCCTTCCAAAAATCATCTAGAATAGGCTGGTTGTAATCATCTCATAGTGCTCAGTGGAACATCCTCGAGCCTAGTGGGTGCAGGAGCCCCCCTCTTTCTCAGCACCCACTGCAGGAGCAGTGTGATCACCATCTACTTGGGGATCACTCACCCGGAATAGCGGGACATAATTAATGAATTCAGCTTTTACCTGGATGCAACGCACGCGCTTCCCTGGCAACTGAGGAGCAGCATCCCGGAATTGTGCAGTTCCCTGGCCTGTTTTGGAGCACTCACCTGCTGCCACTGTCCCACACGACGGCGCTCATACTAAGATTCCGGATGCATTAAGGAAACTTTCAAAATGGCTGACACGGCTGCAGGCTAGCAACCAAAGTAGCATGGATCTACTGAAGCCATCTGATTGTCTGCCGCTGCATACAAACACCAACCAGGGCAAAACGGCAGGCTGAAAACTGGCCCCTCACACCCAAGGCCCTGATACCAAGGCTCAGGTCTGAGCCTGTTGCAGAACATGCTTTAGTCTAGTGGGTGCAGAAGCCCCACCTCTTCATTGGCACCCACTGCAGGAGCAGCATGATCACCAACTAATTGACAATCGCTCACCCGGAAAAGCAAGAACTAATTAATTAATTCAGCTTTTACCTGGATGCAACCCAGAACTTCCCTGTGAACTGAGGAGCAGCATTCCGGCATTGTGCATCTCCCTTGCCTATATTGGAGCCTCCACCTGCTGTCACTGTCCCATAAAACGGCCCTCATACTAAGATTCTGGCTGTGTTCAGAAAACTTTCAAAATTGCCAACACGGCTGCAGCCTAGCAACCAAAGTAGCATCAATCTATTGAAGCCATCTGATTGGCTGCCGCTGCATGAAAACACCAACCAGGGCAACCGGCCGGCTGAAATCCAGCCCTTCACACTCAAGGCCCCAAAACAAAGGCTCCTGTCTGAGCCTGTCCGAGACAGTACAAACACAGCCCACTGATAGTCAGCATTGCATACCGCCCGCACATAGTGCATCACCCAACCTGTCGACAAGACTCTGACGACTCCAAGTGACCATGGACTGATAATCTCAGATGGATCCAAAGACTCCAGGACTGACTGCCAGTATTATCCCGCAACCTAGTGAGTCTAAGCCTGCAAGGTTAACCACCTGTTATGAAGCACGGTAAGGCCTCTCCATGTCCGCTATCTTATAGTATGCTTGTCTAGCTAGTATTACGTGCATGTTACATTTACGCTAACCTAGCCTCTGCCAATTGCCAAGGTGACATCCTCGCATCTGCGCAGCTACCACCCACTCTACAGCTTTTATCTTTTATGCCAACTCTCCCCAACATCACTAACATTCAGTGCATCTCTGTTACTCGCCCCCCTCCAGCACACTGTCACACGGCACAGCAACCTGAATACACCCTCACCTTCCCCCCCAGGCCACAACATTATACTATGCATGTCCGCCTTGCAGAATCCATCACCCCACGCCCGGACACTGCCAACACCCACACTCAGTAATGCTCTGCCCAGGTACTTTGCCCTTGCAGTAATTCCTGACCCACAGGCTAGTCATGCTGCAGTATTGCACAGAACCCCTGCACTGCTCATTGCACCCTAGGCCCATCGCCTACAGAATCCACCATCTCGGCTTGCATTCCTTCCATGCCGCTGCCCCAATCAATACCAAGGGAAAAATTACAGAACACACCACAACCAATTCCTCTCACAAGGTCGTCCCTCTTTGCCCCTGCTTAGACTGCAACATCAGGCATCCAGCAAATAACCCAAACACCACCCTAGCAAGGAAGCATACCATGCCCTCCCTGCCAAACAAAACAACCGTACAAAATCACCTCAGCACCATATGTTTCACCACAGCTCTCTAGTTCATGCATCCACCAAGCAGTGTGCTATGCTCTCCCACTTGTGCCGCAGCCCCACATTAGCCACACCCAAGCACATGTGTACTAGTAAAGTGGTCTCTCTTCCAAAACTACCAACAGGCTTCAAAACATCTCTTCACCTGCACCCAGGCACTCCCACCTTCTCCTTTGCTGTACCATTAATGATCCCCCAACCAATAACCCCACCATAACTTCTGCCTCTCATTCCCACAACTCAACCCCAGCACCTCGCTTACACTTACCCTGCAACTTGTCCCCCCCTTACCCAGACAGAAGCACCCCAATACAGTGCACGGCTGCACCTGCTTTTCAAAAGACCTGTTAGCCACACCAGACTCCAGCCAGGCACACCATTTCAGACACTAGCGCCCCTCACACATGTGTCTACCCACCCCTCACGTATGCCACTCCCACCAACATCATACTACCCATAGCGGCAAGTCCCTCACCAACTACTCAGCCTATTTAGGTCTGCGTCAACAGCACGGGTGCGGTCATGAAGGCACGCTCTTCCCTCTCTTCCAGCCTCACTGTCACAATGACTCCAGGTAGCGCCAACGTTGCCAAAACCACACCACCCCACAGCCTATTCGCCACCAACACCAGCCAATGCCCCATCCCACTCCTATGCATCCTCATCAATGCATGCTCCCTCCCAGCTCATGCCACAGAGATCCGGGACCTACTCAAAACTCACATCTTAGTGATCAACAAAACATGGTTCCACGAGGCATCTGGCCCCACCATTTCCTAATCCATCCCCCAAGGATACACGATCTATCGGCAGGACTGCCAGCACATGAAAGCGGGTAGTAGCCCTTTTAGCCAAAGAATCTTTGCCGCTCGGACAAATAAAAATGCCTCTAGAAGGGAACATAGACACCATCTCACTCAAACTCTCTTTATCGCTCAACGGCACCATCTCAATTCACATAATTTACCGACCCCCTGGTCCATCATCGACTTCCACGAGAAGCTACTCCACCTCTTTGGAGACAACTTAAAAGCTTCCACTAAATCCATCCTACTTGCGACCTCAACCTGCGATATAACGATCCAAAAGACCCACATGCCAACTCTCTTGATAAACCCTTAAATACCAAGGGGTTTCTACAACTAATCACAAACCACACTCACACAAAAGGCTGTATCCTAGACTGGATTTCGGACCACAATTGTCCTGCCTCAGTTGGCTCTAACATCCCTTGCCCTTGGACAGACCACCATGTTATCCTCTTCTCCATTCCCAAACCCACAAAAATTTAAATTCACACCACGCCTTTCCTGTTGGCAGTTGCACGGAGCTCCCGAAAATTAACTAAAGTGAACCTCATACCCTATCTAGACTCTCCTGTCTTCAGACCTCCTTTCCCAAACGGCCCTATAGTGCAAGTCGTAATCTATCATGCTACACTCAAGAATGCTGTGGAAAGCATAGCCCCACTATCACTAAAAAAAGCAAAATCTGTAAGACATGCCAACTCATGGTTCACCTAGGAACTTCTGGAACTACGCACCCTGAAGCGCACTGCGCCCACCAAATGGCAAGTGAACCTCCAAGAATCCACCAAAAAAGAATTCAGCAAGATAGCTACCCAATATAAAAAAGCCATCATCCTAGCCAAATCCACCTCTCTTAACACCAGAATTACAAATGTGAAATCGGAATCTAAGGGGATGTTTACCATCTTCAGGGAACTAGTTACACCGGCACCAATCTCACAGGTCATCTCCAAAGATGAACAGTGGTGCTCATGCATACAAACGACCATGCTCAACAAAATAAACCTTTTGCAGAGAAAATTCAGAACCAGCCAGTACACCCTTAATTCTCTACACCACCTCATCACTCCTACCTCTAACACTCCCACCCAGGACAAGCTACCCTTCTCGCTCAAAGACGTCACAGACCTAGAAGTTCTCACACTCCTCAAAGACATAAAACCCTCTGACTGTAAAGTTGATATTTGCCCTGCTAATATCATCAAAGACTGCGCAACCACCCTAGCCCCAATCCTCACTGCATTCATAAATGCCTCCTTTGACGCAGATATGGTCCCCATGCCTTCAAGAATCTTGGGTACGACCGCGTTTTGAAAAAACATCTCTGGACCCATACTCCCCCAACAACTACCAGCCCACTACTACAGTCCCTTTCCTGTAAAAAAATTCTTGACAAAGCAGCCTACCATCAGGTCCAACACTTCTTAGAAACAAGCTGCATTCTAGGTATGCGCTAATCAAGTTTCCTCCCTGGTAGTGGCACTGAATCAGTGCTACTTGACTTAAAAAATCAACTATGTGAGATCATCGATGAAGGGAAACCAGCACTACTCCTCCTCCTTGACCTCTCTGTGGCGTTTGACATAGTGGACCATAAGACCCTATACAGACACCTCACTGCCTCAGCTCAGTTCTCACATAAAGCCACCTCATTGATCACCTCCTTCTTCGAAGGGAAAGCCATGAGAGTGTTCTCAGACAAGGCCAGCGCAGCTCCTACCACCATCCACTGCGGAGTCCCTTAGGGCTCTTGTATCTCTCCAACCCTCTATAATATTTTTACTAAACCACTCTTTAACATACTGGACGCTATCGGCATAGTTTATACCAAGTATGCCGACGACACTCAAGTCCTCCTCCTTCTCTGCGGCACCTACGAAATGGACGCTAAAGCACTAGACACCGTTTACGCTACCATCCTGGCCTGGATGGCGTCCAATGGGCTTTGCATAAACGGAGGCAAAAAAAATGAAATCCTCTTTGTCAGCCTCAAGCAAAACCTCAATAAACTCAACAGTCAATACACCTCCTTCACTATTGACAACACACAGTTTCCAGTCTCACCCTCCGTTAAGACACTAGGGGATTACCTTGATGTTACACTCTCCATGTTACTCCAAGCAAACGCGATCGCCACTTCAGCCACATATTCAAATAAGCTGATCAGGTCAAAGACTTCCTATCTACCCAGAACTGTCTCTCCATTGCTAGAGCCCGTATAGGTGCAACACTAGACTATTGCAACGTCGTCCTAGCTGGTACTACAGTGAAAAACATGAACAGGCATAAACTAATTCAAAGAAATGCTATCTGTGCGGCCCTCAACATACCTAAGAGGGAACACATCCCAGTTGCTAGACGCTCTGCACACTGGCTTCCCATCAAAGAAAGTATCCTTTTCAAGGCCCTTGCGATCACTCATAAGTGCCTCACTCACACAGCCCCATCATATCTTTGAGCAAAACTAGTCAAAGCTGGCTCTTCCAGGCCCACTAGATCACACTACTTTAACCAACTCAACATCCCCGTTGTCAAACGATCCAAAGCGGGCGGCGCCAGATTCCCTGTCATCGCTGCAAGATAATGGACTGCCTTGCCGCCCACCCTCAGGAACGAACCCTCTCATACTGCCTTCCTTAAAATGAAGCTGTTCATCTAACCCACTCACCCATTCCTAGCATCATACCTACAATTACCTGAGTGTGCAATATTGTATTGATTGTAGCCAGTTCGCCTGTAACGCTTCAAACCACTTACACCACTATATGTTTTCTCTCCTCTTTAACCAGTAACTTATGTACTTGTACTTGTTCGGTACTAGGTTCTCCTGTAACCTCATGACCTCAGACATGATATTTATTATTTCATTGCAATTAAGTAAGCCTCCTTATAACAGTGCCACAAATCCTAAGGGCTGCTTTGGGTGCTTTATAAACGTAAAATATAAATACAAAAATAAAATAAATGTTGGAAACATTATATGACAATAAGGCTCAGCAATGGAACCCTTAAGGAGATAAAGTGTGAATGATAGGGTTAGGGCTAAAAATTAGATAACTAGCAAACAGTTTAACAAGGGCAGGATGCCAAAAAGCATGTGCATGTACCTTTTTGAAGTATGGATGTCGTGCAGAGACACTGAATGTCTAAAGGTGACCTTGATATTAGTCAAAAGAAACATGTGCAGATTTATCTGAGGCTTGAAAGCTAGGAGGGGAGAAAGTGTGGAGCAACACATATTAGAGGCCCCAGCTCTAGAGGGGGAACCACTCTTACCTCAGGGATCAAAGGAGTTGCCACAAATTAAAGTGTTCGGGTAGATAGGACTCTTACCTAGCTCCAGGTAGAAGATATGTCTTAATTATAGGCAAACTCAATAAGCTCAGTAATCAGAGATGTGATGATGTGGTCCAAATACTGCGTGCTAGACAAGTAGAAAGAGAAAACAATGTACTATATCAGCGCTAGGGCTGTGGAAAGCTCAACACCATTTGAAAGATTCAATAAATACTGTGAGGGGTTAGATATGTGAGTCAGACAACTTTGTAAAGGTTTTCAAGATAGATTCACCATTTTATTAAAACAAAAGGGTTGGATGAACGCCTCATTAGCCCTATCCCAAAGAGGATTTCCCATCCTAAAGTAACTAAAGGAAAAACTCTATCAAAGGATATCTGTCCCTCACACTTATAAATTTAACACATCAATGAGGTAGTGCATGGCGGGTCAATACAACTAAATAATATCACAATCAACTCCGTAATATGACCACATCCTGGTTTACAATCTGGGTGATTTCCCCTTGCCCAGATTCAACCAGGATTATTGCTTCACATTTCAAAGAAAATAAGAAAGTCTGGTTGGTAAAAAAAAAAGAGTTCTAACACAGTTCTTTGTAATTCCACTGGACAACAAAAAGTTCCAATACTTCAAGGCTATACCAAAGTAGAATGTTCTTTCTCTTGTCTGCGTAAGAGTAAACCTCAAAATGATCTTCTCCAATAGATAATGAAAATTGTTTTTGTCAGGATGATTTTTGCGACAATTGAATGATTTCAAGAAATGTAGTTCCTACACAGCAAGATTGTACAATTATCCTTCAGCACCATACATATTATAAGAACAAGTATCAGGACCACAGTTCAGCACTTTATCAACTGCTACCTGTTCTATTCCCATGCCAGGCTCACTGAATCAAAGGTTTGCCATTCGGGCATACTCCCCTGCCTGAACAGCTCTTCAAAACAAAAGAATGTGCTTTTGTGGTGACGTTCAACATGGACAACTTTGCAACAACTTCACAATGTTATTGATTTTAGCAGCATTACACCTTCATCATCCTTTCAGGGAAACAAGATTCACTTTTGGGGCTTTTTAAGACTCCTCTGTAAATTATGCTTCTCACCCCTGAATATGCTTCTTCAGAAGGACAGCCCCTTTGCCACATTTGTTTCCCCACTGTACCAGTAACCAAATATTGCCAATGATATAGGTTGTTCTGCTTATTTCTTGGTTTTGGCAAAGTGTGTGTTTATATTAGCTGCTGGGTTACAGTTAATCATGAATAACAAACTTCACATCAGACATTGGCCCTCATTAGGACCCTAGCGTTAAGGGGTTAACAGCGCCGTAAAAGGTGTCGGCGCCGTTAACCCCTTAACGCCTGATTACGAGGTCCCTTTGCGGGACCCGAACTGAACGGCTGGTCTAGACCAGCCGTTAAAGTAGAGGCCCGCAAAGGGACTCTTACTGCCTTCCCCATTCCCATTATGCCCTATGGGGGAAAAAAGGGGAATGGGGAAGGGCCATGGTGGCATGGGGAATTACCGCCCCGCCAACCTTGGAATGGGGTGGTAATTCCCCATTCCGCCATTGCGGACTCCGGCATCGACCATGGTGCTAATAGCACCATGGTTTTCCGCCAGTGTCCTAATGAGGCCCATTGTATCAAATGCTACACCTTTGTATTCATTATACCTGTTTTCTTCATCTAAATCTCTTCAACCCACATCTTAAAGTCCCATATTTCCGTATCTGGTATCTGCATCCTTTTAAGATTCACTACTGTGGTTATATACACATCACTTGGTGTGGTGGCTTCAAAAAATGTATTATGAAATGTACTGTTTGTACGTCTCTTTACTACACCCCAACCCCGTTTTTATATGTCCACCATATAACCTTACTAGAAGCATATAGAAATAAACCAAAAGAAAACTCACACAAGAGCGCAACCAATATCCTACTACAAATATTCTTGATACGCATATAATTAATACAACCGAAAAATACATTGCAAACATGGGTCAAGAAAATCACACACCTTAAAAAATGCAAAAATCTGTAAAATTACAGAGGCAGAAAATACAGCAATGACTGCTATTTATCAACCAGTACATCACCTTCTAAAATCACTACATATAAACACTCTGATAAAATACGTGTTGCTGGAAGCAAAGTTTGGTGCCTTCCTGACATCAGACAAATGCACCAATATTGCAGCTCTTTTACTTTAACATCAAGGGGAGTAGCATACACCACACTATAGGGACCATTATAATGGGGCTGACTACAGCTACAAGCAAAATGTTTATATACATCTTCTCACCAGGAAACAATTGCAATGATGGTGAGCCTGCAGATTCTGGTGCAGCGATGTTGTTGCATTCTTCTGACCGACGTGGAGCAATCTTTTGCTACATGTATTTAATACACTTTGTTAACTGTGTCAAATACGAATGAAACTCATCCCCTAAAATTGACTCAGCATCGGAAGCACTATGCACTAGGGATAAAGCCAGGTGCATATGTCTCCCCATCACTATTTCAAAAGGGCTGAGGGGTGATCTTTACATGTCTGGGTTCTCATGCTGAACAAAGCCAAAGGGAGGCAATGCACCAAGTTCCTTTTTTAGTATGGCACAATATTTAGATAGCTTTTTTATTAGCAACCCATTCATCTTTTCTTCAAATCTGATAGCCTGAGGGTGATAAATCGAGGACAACTTGTGCTTTATTCCCAAAAGAGCTGCAATTTCCTTAAACAGTTCATTAAAGAAGTGGGTGCCATGGTCACTATTAACCGTCTCGCACACTTCCCATTGGGGAAACACTTTTCTCACCAGAAACTTAGTGGCTGAATTGGCATTAGGATGTGCACACGGACCAGCTTCAATCTAACTG
The DNA here is from genome assembly GCF_040938575.1 of Ambystoma mexicanum. Classification (NCBI taxonomy): domain Eukaryota; kingdom Metazoa; phylum Chordata; class Amphibia; order Caudata; family Ambystomatidae; genus Ambystoma; species Ambystoma mexicanum. The sequence continues at coordinate 833,850,909 of NC_090935.1, read as the reverse complement.
GAGAAAGGACATATCACAACTATGAGATAGCGGAAAGAATTACATAGCTCACCTATATCCTCAAAATCAATGTGGACTTCACGGAACTGGCCAATTGGATGCAGCAAAGTATCCCTCAACATTTTCTGTGTTTTGCCCTGTGCTGCACATCTGGAAAACTGTACAATTTGATGTAAACAAATACAATAATTCCTGAATATTGGGTACATACCAATCCTCTTGGATGTCAGCTGCAATATGCTGTTTGGATACTTAGGTGGAGTAATAGAGTTGGTCAAATGCCACTAAAGCCAAACCTGGAAGCATCAAACCTTTCCAATACTTGTCTGTCACCATACTAAATTAGTTGTAGATTGTGCACACCCTCTTTTCACTTTTTGGTTCCTGGCCTTGTATCTCAGTAATCTCAGTGACAGGAAGTGCAGTATACAGAACCTGAAACTGTAACTGCATGTTTACAGATGCTGAATGCTTGGAAAAATCTGCTACTGGCAAATAAGCAGCCTGTTTCACCACAGTTTCGCCAGGTGTGTTGCCAAGGGAAATGAAGTTCACACCACTTATGTGAGCAGAGCACTTCAATTTTGCGGCAAGCGTAGGCTGCTAAATAGCGTGGATCAGTCGGTCCAACAAAGTTGCATGCTGCACCGGACCCATCTGCTCTACTGAATCCTCGTCTCATCTTTCTCGCCAACCCTGAATGAACAGTCATTGTAACATAAACTGATTCAGAATATATTGTTACTTAATACCCCTGTGCTGCCTCAAGCTCTTCAATAAGAGTGATTAAATCCACTGCCTATATCGAATAATGACCTGATAGCCTCGGATGCAAAAACAACCTCATATTCACCATAAACTAGGTACACCACTGCTGCCCAATGTGTCACAAGCCTACCGCTGATCGATAATTCAGGAACTGTCAATGAAAAACACTTCTCCATCAACTAAAGCATAGTCACTTGCCTTTGGAATGTCATATGACCTTCTTATTGACACAATCATGCACCTAATCTTCGTCAGTAATGGGCTCTTTCAAAACTGTGGCTTTTACAACAAACAATGTGAATGGGTGGGCTTGAGAGAATCACTTCATATGCAGAGGCCCTTTGCGTAGTCTATGTAGATTGGTACCTCTCTAATATCACGAAAACAGTTTGCCCACATACAATGGGGGTCATTCCGAGGTGGGCGTTAAGGGGTTACAGGCACCGGTAAGGATGCGGTACCGGTAACCCCTTGCCGCCCTATTCGAAGGTTCCCTAGCAGGACCCGCTGAAAACTTCTGGTCAGATCAGACATCCTTAGCGGGTCCCGTTAGGGGACCAGGGAGCAAATAACAGGCCTGCTATTTGCAGGCCCATTCTTAGCGCCTTCCCAATTCCCATTGAGCCCTATGGGGGCTGGAATGGGAATGGGGAATGGTATTCGGCATGGGGACTTACCCGTCCGCATAAGTCGAAATGTCCCGGTAAGTCCCCATTCCGCCTACCCGGACCCGAGTTTGGAGGCAGCCATGGTGCGAAGGTCTTGATGCTGGCGTGCTGGATGGAGAGGCACGTTTATTGTCTTTTAAAGCTAACCTGTGTTTTCTTCTTCTCCTCACAGGCCGCTGTGGTGCTGCGAGTGGATGAGAGCGCGATGAAAAACGGGCCCCCGGAATCCGTTAAGGTAAGTACAGCGCTGTGCAGTTGTTTAATATTGAAAGCGAACCAGGATATGTCTCTTTTCCTTTGCAGATGTTGCTGTGGTGCTCTGGATGGAAGCGTGGCATAGCGCGATGGAATTCAGGTAAGACTGATGGAATTCGATGTTTTGGAACCAAGCGTTCTAATATTGTTTTTCCCTTTCTCGTTAGTGCAGGTCGCAATGTTCAACAGCAGCTATGGTAGTGGTTTGCAGGAAGTCCTTAAGCTAGTACTCACAGGTGAGTGATATTTCTTCTTCTCTCGGTTTCCACAGATTGCAGCCCAGTCGAGATGCTGAGTGCTGGATGGTGATTTCTCAGGTAATAGAGAATAATCTTGTTCTTGTTCTTGCAGGATTACAGGAAGATGCTGAAGACCCGGAGCTGGACAGGGTGAGCGTCACGCTGCTGGTTGCAGAATAACATGAAGCGTGTTCTGCAGTCAGGGTGTGGTTTATGTAGCCCAGGTAAAGTAGTACCAGGGAAATTAGTTCCAGGCCTGCCACACCCAAAACACTAGACCGCATGGCTTGGTTCTTAGAACTAGAGTGTGTGGGTGCTTCCATGTTGGATTTAAAGGCCCATGTCCATAAATGGGACCTGGTTTGAACAGCCCTTCCTTCCTACATATGAGCCTGGTGCCAAAGGCACCAGAACTGGCTCCAGGAGCCCTTTTGCAGTGCTTTTAAGGCCCTCAGGGTTCTGGTGGGAGCCTGCTTGTGGCACAACTTGTGCCCCCTCACAGGGGTCATGTCAATAACCCATACTTCTGGCTTCCTGTTTCTTTCTATTATCCCCCTCTCTCTGCTAGGATTGTATAGCTCTCCTTGGAAAATATGGCCCTGTCTTCCTCACCCTGTGGGGTGTAGGGGTGTAACAACAAGTCTTAATACGGGGCTAAGCCCTACCCATTTTCTATGCAAATGAATGCTGCATAAATTGGAGCATGGCTTGGGATCGCAAGAGTTCCTGTTCGTGTTCCAGGTTTTGGTTTCACCTTGTCTCCCAGTAAGGATATGCTTGGCTCCTCATTATATATCTAGTGGCCAAGGTAGTAAGAGTTATGTTAGGCTGTCTTGGTCTGATTGTTTGGCTGGCATGTGAGGGCATTGAATCTGCAACGTATACCAACAACTTCTGTATGTAGCTTTCTCCTTCATGACTGCAGTTAATTACCATGTCTGACAGCAGCTTCCCTACATTGTTCTCTTTCTCCTGACATTGGTATGCCAAAGTCTCAGATATCAAGCTGGTGGTGTGACTCTCTCTCCTTTGGTGTTTGGCCTCAGTGTGTTGTTCCATTCAGTCTCTTCTCTCCTTCAGTTTTTGATGATCTGAAAGCAACAAAGAAATACTGGAACCTTTCAGTTCTAGAGTACATGCCTTGCCACATGTTTCATGGTCATACCCAGCATCCATGCCCTGTGTTAAAATAATCCCTTTAAGATGTTTGTCAGGTTGGTTTGGGACAGTATCACTGAGCCATGGGTGGAGCTGCTAAATCTGTCAAATACGTGTGTGAAAAGCATTTTGCATCAGAGACTTTCTGCACATTGATGGAATGTTGAAAATGTCTGCATCTGGTCCGGTCCATTTTGGGGAAAAGCCCTTTGTAGCATATAACTGTGCCAATTTCAGGTGATCCGGTGCACCATGAAATACCACCACAGATTCATGAATAACATTTAGCAGAGCTCTAGAAGTGGCATTTTCACACTGCGGCTGCTGCTACCTAATGTCTGGTCTGCACTATGACCTTTTGAGGAGGCCACAAAATGGGTTAGTCGTTACAAAACATCCCTGAGTGAGAATCTTCCTCTGATATGCCTGCTTGACAATATTTTAACCAAAATGGCACAGGTCTGTGCTTTGTTAGGTGATGCAGATGTGACACCAGTGTTTTGGAACCTGCTTATAAGCTTTCTTGATAATGCATGAGTAGGTGAATAGAAAAAAATAAAAAAACATTGAGTACTGTCTGTATTCATTTATGGACCTACGTGTGATAGTAAAAGTAGTCCCGTTCCATCCGTTTATCTCTGGATCAGGCATCAGAATGAGGAGACACTTTGCAAATGTGCAAATATGCTTTGCTACACTGATTAGATAATCAAAAGAATGCAGGCAGCAGGAACAACAGCACTAAGCCAATTTATGTCAATTACACTGGGAATCTCGAGTTCATGAAAGATGGCAGAATCGATGGGCAATACATCAATGACAGCTATTGAAAAGCTTTGTGAGCCGTGCCGACACATCCTATTTGAGGGAAAATATATGAGACGCATCCTCTGTAATTGTGACATCTTGAATACAGATGGGCCATTAACAGGAACACCCAGCAGACCATAAGCCTCACAGATGCTTCATGCCTATCTAGTAGACACTATCTTTGTGAAGGAATTATAATGTGTTACAGTATTGGTACAGAAAGCAGTCTACCTGGCCAGTGGCACTTATAAAAGTTGCTGCAGAATTGCTAAGCTGTCCCCCATGATTGTGCAGTAGGAGAGTGAGCTTTTAATGTGCTTGGGCTATTACCTATACCAGGAAAAGACTTTTGTCTTGTATGTTGAACAACTGAAATTCATTTTGAAAGGCTATGGAATGACATCTAAACATAGCCAGCAAAGTATAATGATTACAATTATTTGTTACCCAGTAAATGTCATACACTGAAAAGTGGAGTGGAGTTGTTTTTTCTGTCTGTGGTTGTGAAACCAAAAGCAGTATTAGTGACTATGGGCCTCATTACGAGGTTGGTGGTAGTCATGGCGCTATTAGCGCCATGACTAGCACCAATAACGGGACCGTGTCCGCCCTCATTCAATGGGGACTTACCGGTCCAGTCCGACCTTGGCGGGACCGGTAAGTCCCCATTGAAAAAGCCATTCCCCATTCCCATTAGAGCACCCATAGGGCTCAATGGGAAGGGGGAAGGCATCAATAACGGTACCGCAAGTTATTGACCCCGGTATCCCTTAACGGGTCCCATCCATAACGCCTGGTAAAACCAGGCATTAAGGGAGGGACCCGCTAGACATTGGAATAGGGCGCAAAGGGATTACTGGCACTGGTGTCATTACCGGTGCCCGGTATCCCTTTGCGCATGCCGTTGTTCTGCCTACAGTGCAAGTCATGTTTCCAAATCCTGATCTCAAACTTCTGAAAGGTTTTTCAAGCTCTCCCACAGGACGAAACATCCAACTAAGGTTTGCTATTTCGCTGTGCCCGGATACATCTTCCTTTGCCACTGGCATCCATGGTTCCGCATGGATGTCATCCCTTGCTCTTTGACTTCTGCCCCAAGTAAACCTTTGTCAACATCCTTCCACCATGCATATTTTCTCAGCCTCCCCCCGATGGCCTTCCCTTGTGCAAGGAAAACAACATTACAGGCCCAGGACTCTCTGTGCTGCATGTGATGGTTTGAGGTTCCTGCTCCATGTGGCTCTTTCTGGGCTTGGCTTTCCCCTCTATCAAGGTATGAGTAGGAAGAGGCTCATACTCCACCACTTCTGCCTCTACCTGCCCCTTCATCTCCTGCACATAGGTAGGTCCGCTAACTGCTGTGGCACCCCTAAATCTGCCCCCCCATTCTTCTTCATGATGGAGCAGCATCCTGGCCCTGCTCCTTGGAGATTGCTTCCTCCTATAATTTTCAAACCGCCACTCCCTCCTCCCACATGTGAAATGTGCCCACCTGCTCCTCCAATTTCACTGTGGGCATGTCCAAATGTTGTTTCACTTTTGGAGACTACTTCCATGTCTTCCCTTCAACTACAGTTTCTTGAATGTCTCATACGTGTTTCTTTGAAGAATTTTTCATTAGTTTTCATAATGCTCAAGAAAAATGTGTGTGTGTCACTCAGTACCTTGCATGTTAATTATTTTCATACAAAATCATGAAACTGGTGATTACATTGTGTGTTTTTGTAAGGTTCTTTCATGCCCCATCACCTTTCTACCAGCAAATACAAATGGCGAATACTATTTGTGCAATCACATATTGGGCGCTCTCCAAACTGGCCGGGTGAAAACGCACTGGAAAGAATATATGTTATATGGGTAATATGTTGGGGGCAAAACGTGCTGGTGATGTATCTCAATGGGAAACAACCTAGTGTGGTACCCAAGATAGAAAGACTTCTTGTAGTCGGTTGTTGGCACAGTATGATTGGGGCTGCTGCTCGGGAGGGCTGCAAAGGTGGTTTAATAAAGGGGGCATAGGGCAAGCCAACCAAAATGAGCATATTAACCATGGGCATAGTAAATGGGGGAGACAAGGAAGATATATTTTAAGCAGGGAGGGCTACAATATGATGTATCCCCCAGAATCTGGAGCAAGTTAAAAGAATGTCTGTTTGTTTTTTCAATTAGGAAGCATGACCTTCTGTTCAGAAACCTGCCTTATATTTTCCCAAGTGCTAGAAATGTAAACAAACCATGCTTTCCTTCTTTGAATTGCTCATTAAGGTCACAGTTCTTTGAAGTAGGAGGTGAGTGGGCACATAGCTGGATGCTGTCGCACCCTCCTCCACCTTCCAGTCAGAGCCTGGAGGGCATCCAAGAAATCAAAGGAATTCTTCCGGGCATCTTTTCAAGGATGGTGAAACATTTTTAATGTTAAGTCCACAAAGTCAAATTTTTTGTATGATTCAGAGTTTAAAATATATTCATATTCAAATGACTGTAACGTTGTAATGTATTAAATGTCACTAACACATCCACTGGTCTGTGACAAAAGCACAGGTGGGGGTAATTTTGCAGTGCCAAATGATTTCAGATTGGCCTAACCCCCATTTACTGTCAAATTGCTTTATTTAGGTTAACAGTAGGATACAAAAACGTCACACTTTAAGAAAGAGGGTGCTTTATTAGAAGTTCATGCTAAGGGTCTGACCAGAAATCTGTTGCAGAACTGATATTTCACAGTTTGCCACAGAGAGAAGATGTGACAATTGTTACTGGAAAACACATTTTTTACAAGAGGGGCCACTTTTCCTAACCATTTTGGTTGGGAGGGCACAATTCCCTCTGGAAATCACAACCCAGGTACAGAGTGAATGAACAAATAAAAGACGGATTAATGAGTAAAACATCATTCACCAACTGAACAAGAAGAGTCTCAGCTGAGCTGCAGTTTCCCAACCTGGACCTGAAGGAGCTTTTCAGACTCAGACCCCAGCCCTGGAAATGCTTCTTCTTGTTTAATTTCCTAATGGACCTAATTGCTTGCCCTTAGAGGAGAGCTGCTGCCAGCTGACTTCGCCACTCACCCCCGAGGAGGGATGGTGTCAGAACATTTACATTTTTTCAGTTGAAATTTGCCATGGAGCTTTGGGGGCAGGGAGCAGGTGCCCCGGGTTGGAAGTCTTAAAAAACTGAAATAAAACCAATTAATTGGGAAAATTAAATGTATACAGCGTGCCCATTGCAGACCATCACCTCCTGCCCCAGAGCCATCTGCCAGACTGACCCAAATTCTACAGAATCCAGCTTTGCAACTTTGCTCATAAACACACATAAATACATTAAGTAAACTTGTGCTTGTGCAATTTTGCTGGTCATTTACTATATTGACATGATGTAGGTGGTAAAATAGGTTAGTGGGTTGATGCACCAGCTCCATCCCATCGCATCAGAGCCAACTCAGACTTTTGATCCAACTGAAAGTGATCAAATGAGTGCCATTGAAAGGGTCTTAGAAACATTTGTTGATTACAAGAGTGCTAATTAACTGCATGATTGTGTCAGGAAGTGATACAAGCAATGGCATGTTTTAATAATAAATACTTTTATTTTAAATTTTGGCTCAAAGTTGGCAAAGCAAAACTTCTTTAAACAGTGTGAGAAAGGCTTTTCTTTTCAATTTATCAGGTAAATTGAAAGGAATTGTGTTCTGAGATGTGTTCCCCATTAAGGACCTCTTTTAAATATAAAGTATGAAGCAGGTATAGCATTTGCCCAAATGTGTTTTGGCTATAAACATGCCAGAAACAACCAGGGAGATCATAGCACTGCAAATTTGCAAACACCAAAACCAACAGCAGCTAGCACAAGACCCTAAACACGTACACACACAAACCTCCCCAGCATTGTGTATGCACCAACCCACTGCACTGCACACCTACATTGCACTGCCCTGCACAAATCAGCGTCCCCACCACACACATTGGGGTTCATTATGAGTTGGGCGGTAAGGGATTACCGGAACCGGTAAGGAGACCGGTGCCGGTAATCCCTTACCACCCAATTCCGAGGTCCCTTAGCGGGAACCGTAAGGAACGTGTGGTCTGACCACACGTCCCTTACGGGTCCCGCTAAGGGTCCAGGGGAATAATAACGGGCTTGCTAGTCGCGAGCCCTTTATTAGCACCCTCCCCATTGAGCCCTATAGGGGCTGAAATGGGAATGGGGAATGGTTTGTTCAATGGGGATTTACCGGTCCCTCCAGGGTCGGAATGCACCGGTAAGTCCCCATTGAACAAGACCGGTGCCGGACCCGGTATTGGAGGCCGCCATGGCACAAATAGTGCCATGGCTACCTCCAATCTCGGAATGAGGCCTATTGTCCCCAGCACTACACACACACATATGGCCCCATCACTGCACACACAAACTGCCCCTACATTGATTGCACACACAGAACTTCTTCAACATGTCACCAGCACTAACCAACATGCACACACCACCAGCCCAGCCCTGCATACCCACACACACTGCACGAGTGCAACACTAACACCACACACCCCCATTGCCCTGTGCACACGCCAGTGCCAGAACTGCACTGCGCACACACCCACAACTTTCCAGCAGTGCATTCCACACATATCTGCATGCCCCAGCACAACACACATTCATCCCACTGCACCACACACACACACACACACACCTACAGGATATGCCTTTGAGGGCTAACTGTCATACTGAGGTATGGGCTTGCTGCACTGGTGGTCATAATGGTATCTTGCTTTATTGTGCTAAATGCAAATAATGGAATTTGGCCTCACTTGGTACATTTAAATCCACAATGGCTTTTGTTAACTTGTTAAGTTGGTTTCTGGCCTTTCTGTGCAAAGTGGGCATAATGGAAGCTGCCATTGATGTCCAAGTTGGGTGTAATGTAATCTTTCATTGCTTTGCTATCTAGACATCAGGGAACCTGGCACTGCCTCTTTATTGGAATCATGGAGATTGGCACGGTTATACTAATTGTGCAGAGCCCTGACAATGGTGTGGGTACCTGGGTTTTAAATTGCAATGGCGCAAGAACCTGGTTTATTGAAGGCAGTACCTGGTATTAGTATGCATACCTTGATTTTAGATAAGAAAACACTGAAATGGTGAGTGAGTGCCAGGGCTTTTGATGTCATTACCTGGTATAGGGTAGAAAGATATGGCACATGGTGTGAGTACCAGAGCACATCATGACAATACCTGATAAATTGTTGCACTATCTGGGCTCATGATGGAAACAGCTGGCAATTAGCATTGGTGCCTAGAATTATGATGACAATGCCTATAAAATGCTTAAAGATGAGCCCAAACTTTTGGGTTCATCAATACATTTTCTAAGTGGTGTCTAAAGTGTTACAGCAGGCATGGTAATAGGCAAATGAGTCATTAGACCTGACAATCTTTAGGTGTGTATTATAAAAAATGGGGTTCTTATATCACGCTTCATGTCTGAGTCCATCCATGACCGGGTTTTGTACCTGTGCTGCTCTGCATTGTCTCCCTTCCAAAAAAGCGTGTTGCCTCTGAACTATCTTCCAGGCCCTAGTGTGTGCAACTCATCTCCCTCGCTCAAATGCTCCTTCCGACAGATCCTCTTCTTTTACCACCACTGCCATTCTAATGGTTAACAACTCTCCTCCTATCTACTCCCTTCTTTTACTCTCCACCACCCCCCAACCTTCCAGTCTCTTCCTTTCTACTCTTCCACCAACCAGTGAGAGGCTGTGAAATGATTGTTAAAAACCCAGAAATCAAATATTTCCTTCTCTCTGGACAATTAACAACCTTATCCAGCACCAACACGTATTCTTCAGTCTCAGAACTAATAGGCATTTTTTGGAAGGATTCTTCCCATTGTAAGTTTGTTCTTTTGCACAGATGAAGCCACTTGCAGATCTTCTTAACTGTCCAGTTTTTTCTTGTGAGGCTGATGGAAGCTTCAGTGCTTTGTAATGTCTGAAACCCTTGCTACATTCAACAGTGGGTCTCATTACGGGTCTGGCGATAACCATGCCAGTATTAGCGGCAGGTTAACGCTGGACCAGTAATATTTACTATCGCCTGACTTGCCGGCAGCACTGGGGTATTACAACCCCGGTGGTCCAGAAAGTCAAGTGCCAGTAAATGGTAATTCCCCATTCCCACAGAATCCCATAGAACTCTCTCGGAATGGGGAACACAGAAGCACCGTTATTTCTGTGACAGTCTGCCTACTGTGGGTGCTGTGTCCGATAGGGTCAGACTGGCCAGATATGGCGGCTGTAGCAGGCAGACCTGTAGTATGCCGGTCCAGAAACAACAGTGCCAGTAAGCTTACCGGCACTGTTGTTTCCGGACCTACATGCTTGTAATGAGGTCCAATGTCTCAGAAATCACTGACTCATGTTATGGTGTGCAATATACATAACAATAACATGGACCTGGAAGAAATACAAGCAACAGCAAAATAATTTGTCATGCATACTGAATTCCACAAAAACATAACACATGTTCATGATCCCCACTGATAAGGGAAGAATAGCCACATGGTAAAAAGGGCTAATTAGAAATGGTGAAGGAGAAGGCAAACATTAGTCAAGGAGATGGGGCTATTCAGCCTAGATGGAATGTCATGCTTATCCTATTTGTCATATTAAATGTTTTTTATATAATTGTATTTCTGACTTATGTTTGTTTATACCCTTCTAAATGAACCAGTGTGTTTTATGTAGTACATATGTACGAAAACAAAATATATATTGTGAAACCCAAACTATTTTGTGGTTCCGGTTATTGTGTATGGATAGGTGAGATGTTTTATCAATAAGCAGATCAGCACACACCACACTCTTAATGCTGCCTGTGAATGTTGCTGATAACATCAATGGTGTATGCATGCAAATGGTGTGAGGTTGGGTCTCACTATGAGTTATCACCAGAATTCTGAGTGAGCTTCTATCAGTAGTGTCATGTAAGTTCTCCTGGGCACTAGGACTCTTAATTTTCCCCCTGAATTGGCACCCCATGCAACAGCAATCACACTATGTGGGTTACTTCCAACTATGCCACCTTAGTGCTACAGGCGACCGGCAGTGTGGCTTTCTCCGCCAATGTATTGTCAGTGATATAAGGCTCCAAAGTAGTTTGTTTAGCATTAGCTCCAAAGGTACATTTAAAAAAAGAAAACACATATGGATTATTTGATTGTTGAATCTAAAATTAATTTTTGGAGACAGCTGCATGCTTCTACCTCCTGTGCCCAATATTACAGGAGGAAATGTGTATTTTCCACACACCTTCTTGCTGCGCCACAATAATGTATGAACAAAGTTCCACAATCAAGTGTTGGTGATCAAATTAGTTTTGTTTATTGGCCATTTCCGATTAAACTTGTTTCGGCATTAACTATGCCTTTTTCGAATCAGGGCATATCCTTCAGCTTTATTCATATATGTATGTTTGTAGAGATGTTGAGATAGTACTGGGGTAAATCCCATCTGCTGAAAATGTTTGCTTCTTGCAGCTCGCGTCGTGTGTAACGCTGAAGGATATTCCCTGATTTAAAAAAGGCATAGTCAATGCCGAAACACGTGTAATCGGAAAGGGCCAATAAACAAAACTAATTGGATCAACAACACATGTGATTGTGGAACTTTGTTCATACATAATTGTGGCGCAGCAAGAAGGTGTGTGGAAAATACACATTTCCTTACAAACAAATGGAGTGGGGGATCTCTTAGTCTCCGTCTTTCACGCACCAATGCGACACCTACAAATCTAAATGAAAATACTGGTCGCGTGGGTTTCACAGTGATATCACAAAAAGCTCCTCAAACCAATATTACAGGAGTCCAGCAGTGCAGAAACATATCTGTGAACTGTATTTCCTCATTTGGAGGAACCTCATCCAAATATTGATGTTTACCTTTTTCTTGCATAGCAAGACAACCAATGAATGTGATTCTCTATAAAAACCTTATTCAAGTCCAACAAATTAGTTGAAAAATATAACAATATAAAATACACCTCACTACAACAATACTGAAATCGTCAAAGAGATTTAGAGAACTGTGTTGCCATAAAATCCCTGTTGTTAGATTTCAAATGTTTGAACATTTGTTTTAGCAGTGCACACATACTTTATTTCTGTTTTGATAACAATTACAATCATCTGTACTTGTTCAGCCATAGATTTGTAAATTGAACAACACATATGTTTATATGGGTTTTAACGCTTCAGCACTTAGTCGCATGACATTTTGTACCTTGCCCACAACCCCCAGATTTTGAGTGTCTCCCACTCCCCTGATATTAACTAAATGTTGATGGCAGACAAATCTATTGGTGACCAGAGCCTGGGATGCTAGAGGCGAGAGCAGCAAAGTGGCAATGGCAGCTCCACACCCAAGCCTCATTGCCCCCTATATAATCGCTTGTAAAATGTGCGTTCAGATTTGTTTTGATTGGAACTGTAAATGTACACAAATATTGATGAGGGTTGGTCTATAGGTCAATAGTGCAGAATACAGGGCTCAAAATGGAACACTGTACCATGCTGCAGGCCTGCATACTACATACACATGTTTGTAAACCCTGTTGAGAGTCGCACCCCTAGTAGAAACAGGAAAGATAGCTGATCTTTTGCAGCAGCACTTTTGACGGCAAACTGGTCACTCTCTGTATACCCTTGAACATAACATTTATTGCTATCAGAATTGCAGTACCATCTGACAAGAATGTCCATAAGGACCATTGACAAATGAAAATATCTGTAAAACCTAAACTGCATGAAGGATCGGAAAATCAGTACTGTGTTGACATCGTTTTGCCCATTCCCAAATTGATAGACAGTGTCCGCATAATTATACCAATATTAGTATTGCTCCAGTTGTGGCGCCATAACAGTGGCAGAGAATGGCAGAAAACAAAGAAACAAGAATAATGCCTGCATAACGCTATGCTTATTCAGTTAAAGGAAATCATATAAAGACTGCAATAAAGGCCTGTCAAGATGATGGAGTAATGCACCTAATTCATTCATACAATAGACCTCTGGTTATGAGAAAGCCTGTGCCAAACAGCATGGCCTCCACATGTTTACTCCTGAACGGATCTACTTAGTCCTTATTTAGTGGGATACTTTCTTGTAATGATTCGTAATTTGATTGATTTATCTGTACCGTTTCCTGCAAAGCGAAGTACGTTGTAAATCTGAGTGAAATATAAATCAATTAAATAAAATGAATACAGTAAAACATATCCTCTCGATGCAGATGATATCCTGATCAATTTAATCATCACATCGATTCTGGCTCAGCACAGACAGGGCAAACGCAGGTTCAGCGGGAGTTCAGCAAGACCCTTGGTGAAGAAAAACTGAAATAAATAGCAATAGAAATAGGAACACTCATCCATTGTGAACTGCAGTGGACAAATATCGCTCTCCTTTATTTTTGGTGCAGTGCCCCTTTACCTGAGCACATCACCAAGTGCCAAAGGGCAAAGGTTTTGGGAGCCCACAAAGTGGGCGGGCTATTGCCATTCCTATTGATAAATGTACATCTGTTAGATCTCTTTTATTCTAAATCGATGCACAGAATAATGCCAGCATTTGAATGTTATTTTAAACACGACTTCGTCAAAGATAAATAGACTGCTCTGTAAAAGGTTAAAAAATAACAGACATGTACTTCCCTATTTTAACGTCTTAGTTTCATGGATTTAACATGTTTTGGGATTAAAATAGATAGGAAGCTCAGTAATCATAAATGTGATCCTACTATGAGATTCGAAAAATATCGAAACTTGCCCCATCGATACGTGCAGCAGAATTCAGTCTCTTACGGACATGTAGTTCTGTTATTTTATTGTGTGTTTTTATTTTTGTTTGTTTTGGTTACTTATTGATCGAGAATCCGGCTTTTGTGAGGAATGGAGAATTATAGGGTACAAGGCAGGACTAGTGGGTACCCGAAAGAACATTTAACATTAGTGTGGAAAAGGTAACAGTGCTGAAAGTCACAGTGGGGTGAGGTAGCCGGCGGGTGTCATGGACTTATGGAGGAGAAAGTGATTGCCAGGGGCGAGGGGTGCATCTCTTTACTGTTTGTTTGTGTGTTTATTTATTTATATAGCGCTCCATACCCTGAGGTATCGGGGCGCGTTACATGCTTTCAAGCTTACAAGTTGCATAAAGTACATGGCTGAAAGGTTATTATACATTTTTACATTATTAGCATGGTGAAGAAGACAGTAATAATACATAAGACATATACAGATATTTTACAAGAAATCAACATCACATTGTAAAAGTTGGCTAGTACTAACTGTGAGGTGCCAACAGTACACCAACCAGTATACCAGCTGGTCATAGATCGATATCACAGAGCCAGTTCTTAATGTTTTTTCTGAAACTAATGAATGACTGGTCAGCTCTTAGGGTTGAAGACTAGGAATTCCAGAGCTGTGCGGCCATGACAGGAAAGCTCCTACCCCCTATTTAATTCAGCTTATATCTAGGGACCTTCAGGCAGAATAAGTGCATGGTTCTAGTAGGGCGTGAAGATGAATTTTTGACAAATGTTTCCATTAGGTAGACTGGGGCTGAATTAGTTAAACATTTATGTGTAAGGCAAGTAACTTTGAACTGAATTCTATCCTTGGCTGACAGCCAATTGTTCTTCCGTCTAGCCTCTGAAATGTGTTGTCTTCTAGGGATATTTAGTGCAGGTCATTGTTCTGTAATATTTGGTTCTAAAAATTTCACACCGTGACTACGCCACACATATTCAGAGATATTAGGGAATTTGATCCCCTGAAATGATGAGTCCAAATCAGTTGTATGTCACAAGTCTCCCGTGGGAGAGCCCTTTTTATTGACACGTGTTTCGGCTCACACTGAGCCTTTCTCAAAACAGGGCATATCTCATAGTCATACTGTCACTGTTCATTGCACATTGATTATACAATACTTGTGTTAACAGAGATTAGTGAGGGGTGAAGTGTAGGATTACATGGAAATAAGAAAGGTACAAGGAAAAGATAAAGCAAAAACCTTGGATTAGTTGAATGTTAATTCTCACATGCTGGTGTTATAACATTGAATATAAAGTATTTATTAGATAGTATGTTGTTACTCATCAATGGCCTACTGATCAAATATATTTAGTTAATAAGCTATCTTCAATTTTAAGAAAAATCAGGTTTGTTTTCTTTTACCAAGTGCATTTCACCTTAGAAAATGTTGATTGAGATTCTTACCGTTACTGTAGTAATTCAAGTAAGGGGAATACATATTGGTCTCTTGTTCAAGTCCTTGGGTTTCAATCCCACCTTAAAAAGTATGTTGTGTATGTAAAACAATTAGCATATAGAAGTCCCAGAGGTCATTATCATATAACGTTTCCTAAATTGATGCGTCTCTATTTCTCCCAATTTGGTTTATAGGTTACGCATGCGCTGAGTAATGTTGGCAAACAAGATAAGCCATACGATTTGTCTTTTATCGCTGGCAGGCGCTAGATTTGGGAGTATCGCACATTTTCTGGTAGCATACTGGTGTTAGTACATCTGATAAGCCTTTTAGTTGGCAGTACGTGCACCCGTGGTATGAATTCTAAACGTATGCCTTTTAGTTTTAGAATTCCTCCATTTTAATAGCCTAAAGTTAACTGAAACAAACTTAACAGCGCACATTTGTTACGCGCTGCCATTTGCCTCTGTTCGCGCATTACTGATTTCTCCATACGCTATTTTAGTCAATCTGGGCAAGATATCTAATAGGGGATGGCACCGAAGATGGTGCTGTCCGGGCTCCTAAGGGCTTACCTGCAAAGTGCAGTGACCACTTCACACGCATCGGCTTATCTGTTCAGAGAACGCTGAGTCAATGGCTGAGCTGATGTTTATGGGTGTAACCATGACACTGGAGCAGAGTCCCTATTTAGTGTCAATGTCTGACTAAAAAAATGCCGCCATATTTTGGGTTTAAAATGCGGATATGTATGCTTTCTAATGGTGTATGTCCCAAAACATCTGAATATGTTCAAGATTTGTCAAAGACCTTGTCATACTCGAAATTCTTTTCCATTAGGATTGTTAATTGAAGAGTCTCTAATAACTCATATGCCAAGTGGGCGAGTACTCTACATATAGATACATTTAGAATATTGCTATAAAATGTTTATATTACACCCACAAAGGATGGATGCAGTGAAAATGTGGACTAGATAGGCAAAATGCCTGTTGAACATGTGATTAGGAGTTGGGCTGAACTCGTCCAGTGATAGGACGGTATACCTGTTGTAGTCATTGGTGTTTGGTGCGAGAACTGAGTGATAAAATGAAAATAAGTGCGAACAATGAGAAATAAATTTGGAAAGATGGAAAATCGTCACAAGTTTTGTATACACATTGCTGAGTGTGTGTGTTATTAGGATGGGGCTAAATAAATGTGGACACAAAGCTCGTTGTCATCCCATGATTGGCAAATGATAGCTCCAGGTTCCAGTGGATGACTAAATAAGTGGTAAATAAGTGCTAGGAAAACTACTCCCATGGAATGTGTTGGGTCATAACCAATACGAATAACTGTGTCATGAAAAGAACAATGTCCATGCATGTATGTTTGTCCATCCGTTGGTGCTTGCTCGTAGGGTCAGATTTAACATAATTAAGGATGAGTGGTCCTCTGTTTCATAAACACCAGTTAGCGGTAAAATGTTGTACATGGTAGGTGATACACAATTGCCTTGTGGGACTCCACATGTAATAGGTGTAGGTTCGGCTAAGGCAGAAGGTGAGAAGACTCTCATAGACCTATTGTTAAAAAAATGATTGAATCCAGGCCATTGCTTCCAGGGAGAAGTTAGCAGCTGTGAACAAGTGCTTGCAAAGTACTTCATGATCTACCAAATCAAAAGCAGCCCAGAGGTCTAGTAAGAGTAGGAGGGCTCGTTTCCCATTGTCCATTAATTTGTCAATTTGTTTCTTCAAGTCAATCACAGAAGTTTCTGTACCATGCTTAGATCTGAAGCCAGACTGCCTAAGTCCTAGAAGGTTATTGCTCTCTAGGTAAGACTTAATTTGGAAGTAAGCAGCTTTATCAATTATTTTTAATAGAAAGGGGACTGTAGTTATAGGTCTATATATTAGGAAGGATATTTGGGTCCGTTGCATGTTTCTTTAACAGAGGTAAGACACAGGCTATCCTTCAAGTTACTGGGGACAGTTCATGATTTAAATGAGGAGTTATTTTTTTTTATTTTTTTATTTTTTTGGATTTGTAGAGCGCGCTGCAGCCCACATGTATCGAGGCGCTATAAGGATACTTAAGAAGGCTTGCTTGCGGGTTACAATAAGTGGCCCAAGAATAACGCTTACAGACAGTTGCTTACAGGGTTAAATTACAAAGTACAGTATTCTACATTGCATAGTGTATCCAGTTCAGTGAGGTAGCATATGTAAAATATTGCACATGGGGGATAAGCCCTTTAGACAAAGAGCCTAGTTTTTAAGGCCTTGCAGAAGGCAACATGAGACTCGATCTAATCTGGTCTGGGAGTTTGTTCCAAAGAGTAGCAGCCATTGTTGGGAAACTCGAGCCCTCAGCACGCACTCTACGCGTCTGAGGAACCATGATGCAGTTGGCATAGGTGGACCTGGAAGGTCTAGACGCGGTTTGTTTGGAGATCCTTTGCACTAGATACCTAGGTGCGAGACCGTGAAGACATTTGTGGGTTAGGGCTAGAGTTTTGAAGACAACCCTTTCCTTGATAGGTAGCCAATGTACCTGCCTTCTGAGCACTGAGATGTGTTCCCTGCCTGATATGCCCGTTGCAGCCCATAAGGCATTATTCTGTGCTATCTGGAGTTTAGCCAGGTTCCTTTGGGAGGTACCAATGAAGAGGGCATTGCAGTAATCCAATCTGGAGCCAATGGCTCTAGCTATGGTAATACAATTGTGTTGGGTCAAGAATGGTCTGACAGTGTTGATCAATTTGGAATGATACGCTGCAGAGGAAGCGATGGCATTGACTTGTCTGTCCATGGTCAGGCCTGGTTCGAGGTACATGCCCAGTGTCTTAATCGCTTGTGATACTGTGATGGAGATGTTGTCAATACTGAAGGTGTGATACTCCTTGTCGAGTTTGCTCAGTGTGAATGGAGACCCAATCAGTAGGAGTTCCGTTTTTTCACTGTTTAGACAAAGCCAATTGTCTGCCATCCAGGATTGAATGGTAGAGTAAATGAAGTTGAGGGTTTTCATGTCAGCTAGATAATCCCCCGAGAGAGGTATGAGCACCTGGGTGTCATCTGCATAGTTAGTATATGAGATGCCCAGTGAATGCAGGATTCTGAACAAGTGTCTGGTGAAGAGGTTATACAGGGTGGGGGCTATGCAAGAGCCCTGTGGGACTCTACATTTAATGGGACTCGGGTGGCATTAGAGGATTCCAAAAAGACCTTCATTACACTCTCCTGAAGGAACGAGTTGATCCATTCTCATGCCTTTGGGAGAAGTTTCCAGTGGAAGAGAGATGGTGACATAAGGTTTGGTGCTCTACAAAGTCAAAGGCCGCAGAGAGTTCTAGGAGCAAAAGGAGTGCAGGTTTGCCTGCATCTCTCACGTCATCTTTTTGATTTTTCAGATCAAGTATTGCCGTTTCAATGTCATGACGAGGACGAAAGCCGTACTGGTGAAGTCCAAGAAGGTGGTTGTCTTCAATACATTTTTGAACTTGTAGGTAAGCTGCTTTGTCCAATATATTTAAGAGGAAAGGGACAATGGTAATGGGTCTGTAGTTCCCAGGTAACAGTGGGTCGAGAGATGTTTTTTTTAGGAGTGGTCTGACCCAGGCTTCTTTAAGGGAAGTGGGTACATGAGCCGATTGGAAGGACGAGTTGATGAAAGCAGTAACAAATGGGGCGAGGGCTGGTGCACAGTCTTTTATGATGTGAGCCGGGCTGGTGTCCCCCTTATAGTTGGATGGCTTAATGGACTTTATGAACGTCGTGACTTCTGATTCGCTCATGGCAGAGAATTCAATTCAAATCGTGGTGCCTGGTTGGCTGTATTGCATGTGGGGGGTGCCGTGTGGGAGCCTAATAAGGAAGAGAGAGCTTCTTGATGGGCTAGAATTTTGGTGTGCAAGGAGTCAAGTTTGTCAAGAATGTGGATGCACCAAGTCTCATCTTTGACAATGGAGGATGGTGGAGCTGAGGGTGATTCCAGTTCCCTGAAAATTTCAAAGATTTCCTTTGTCCCCGCATTTGCATTATTAATCCTTGTGTTGTAGGATTCAGGTTTGGCATGTGTGATAGCTGTTTTGTATTCTCTCGCAATGGTCTTGAAGACAGTTTTGTTGGGTTCGGTAGGGTTTCTTTTCCATGTGGCAAGTGATACCCTTTTTTTGGAGCGAAGATCCAGGAGTGTTTGGGAGAACCATGCATTGGAATGCTTAGTTTTCTTAGCTTTTTTGGCCGTAAGAGGGCCGATGATATCTACTGCTGTGGTTATCACCTGGTTGAAGGTGTTACCTAGGAGTACAGGATCATTGGGAAATGGAGGTTGCAGTGCTGGAACACGAAGGTGAGGTAGGAGAGTATCTTTCGAAAGCTTCTTGGAGCTCTTTGAGAGTGTGGCGGGGAGAAAGATGGTGGGTTTAGATGATACCGAGGAGATGTCAATGTGAAAGTTAATACAGAAATGGTCTGACCACGGTATGGGGGAGATGGAGGAAAGGAGAATGGGGCAATTGTGTTGTGCAACCCAGTCAAGGGTACGTCTTTTGATGTGAGTAGGCTCTGTGATGGTTTGGACAAACCCTAAGGTGGCTAGTCCTTTTTGTAGGGTGGCAGCATTAGAATCGTGGGGGTCGTCTAGGCCAAGATTAAGGTCACCCAGTACTATTACTTTGGTTGTTTTTTTCAGGTTGTGTGAAAGAGAGTGAATAAGGGCTTCTTGGAAGTCGGTTGGTGGGCCTGGGGTGGAAGGCGATGGTGGAGTTGGGTGAAGTTTTGAGTTTGATGAGGAGGTATTTAGTGTTATGTCCCAAATCCCCCTGAATTCTTCTGATGTCAAGAGTGCCCTTGGCTAAGATGGCCACACCTCCCCCCCTTTGTTCTAGCCGATCTTGCCTTTATATGGTGTATCCTGGTGGGAAAGCCAGCGAGAGGACAGGTCCAGAGGTGTCTTGTAGCCAGGTCTCACACACAAAGAGAAGGTCGAGCTTATCACTGGTGATAAGATCATGCACATCGAGCGTGTGCGCTGGGATAGAACAGGCGTTAACCAGGGCGCAAGTAAGGAATGTGGAGGCGGGGCTACAGGGTTTGGCTGGAATGGTTAATGCAGGCTTTTGGTTGGTGGTCTTGGCAGGTGGGACGACGGGCGTCGGCCTGGAGTGTTCAGAGCCAGAATTGGTTGTCGTGGTAGTATGTGCATCATTGACCAGCATAACAACATTAGCAGCATTGACCAAAATGGCCCTGGAGCCAGCATTGACTAGGCTCACATCATTGGCAGCATTGACTGACATGGCACTGGGGGCAGCATTGACTAGGCTCACATCATTGGCGGAATTGACTAACACGGCATTGGGGGTAATATTGACCAACATGGCACTGGGGGCAGCATTGACTAGGCTAACATCATTGGCAGCATTGACTAACATGGCATCATTAGCAGTGTTGACCAATATGGCACTGGGGGCAGCATTGACTAACATGGCACTGGGGGCAGCATTGACTAGGCTAACATCATTATCAGCATTGACTAACATGGCATCATTAGCAGTGTTGACCAATATGGCACTGGTGGCAGCATTGACTAACATGGCACTGGGGGCAGCATTGACTAGGCCAACATCATTATCAGCATTGACTAACATGGCATCATTAGTAGTGTTGGCATATAGGGCATTCGACATAATGATTAAATTTGCGCGATTAGCACTTACATGTTGTGCTGAGGACAATGCATCGGCATGTGCATCCAGAGGGTTTTCGTGACATGTCTTGATGGCTGAGGACATGAGCATCTGGGGCTGGTGTGTGTAAGAGTCAAGTGTGATCCTTCTCAATGTCTGGTGGTGGTTGGCAGAGCAGCTTATGGGTTTGGTAGCGGCAGAGCTGGAGGATCATGGGGCATAATGTGGGCATTGCGGGAGTGCTCCGCTGTTGTCAGAGGGGAGCTAAGTCAAAAAGGCTCATCGCAGCTGTGTGCGCTGGGTGAAAGTGGTTGTTGCGGATCCTTTGAGTGGTGTCAGAGTTGCCTCCGGCAACAGAAAGGATCCAGGTAATGCCGCAGCAGATGGACAGTCTGGCGGCGTGATGCAGGAGGCTTCGGTCGGCATACCTAGTAGCAAGGCAACCGTTCTGCTTCGCAAAGCTGGGCTGGTAGGTGCAGGGCTGCTGCATGGCAGTGCGCAGCCGTAGGACCACATTCCTACATGTGAGGTCGGGTGTGAGAACGGTAGTGGCATTGTGATCATTACCTTTGATGCGGGCGTGGGGTCCTGCATCCAGCAGCTCCGAGCAGCGGAACACTGCAGAGAGGGGTGACAGCCTTCCCTGTTGGCCTTCCCTCGGTGGTTTCGCCTCGCAGCGCGTCTCCCCTCCATTTAAAGCAGGAGGGGAGGTCGGTGTGAGGTGTTGGACCCAATTGGGTCGGCTTGAATGATGTGTTGTTACTGTCTCCATGATGATGATCCCGGCGGCAGCCATTTTATGAGGAACATGCTCCTTGTGGCATGTTATGGGTGCAGAAAGTGCTAGCCCAGGCATCTGCAGCCTCTGGAGTGACGCTGATGCTGCAGGCATGGCGACTGTGCCTCTTTGTGATTGCCCTCTCAGTGGAGCTGCAGAGAGGAGCAACGCCCTTTCCTGTTGGCCTTCCCTGGCGGCTTTCCCTCGTGGCGCGCCTCCCCTCCATTTAAAGCAGATGGGGAGGTCGGCGCAAGGTGTTGGACCCAATCGGGTCGGCTTGAATGATCTGTTGTTATGGACTCCATGACGATGATCCCGGCGGTGGCCATCTTATGAGGAACACGCTCCTCGTGGGATGTTATGGATGCAGAAAGTGCTAGCCCAGGCATGATTAGGGTAGTAATGAAAGGGGGTAAGTCCCTTACAGCTTCTTTGATAAAAGATGCCGGGCAGATGTCATCCTGGCACCTAGAGGGGTTAAGCAAGGCTATAATGTCTTCTACTTCTTTAGTGGACACTTGGGTGAATTTGAATTGCTGAGGCTGTTTAATGTTCTTAGGTTTAGGTTTCGGGCCGGTACCAGAGTTGAGCATGTTAAGTTTCTCGGCTGTTATTTTAGATTGAAGGATAGACATTTTATTTGATAGTGCATTTTGAATATTGGTGCACCAGATTGTATCCTTAGTGCTATTATCTGTGGGCTGTATTGTGGATTCCATTTCTCTTAGGATGACAAAGAGTTCTCTAGTGCTAGAACTGGCTTTGTTTATCCAATCATTGTAAGTATCTTGTTTAGTTTTCAAGATCTCGAGTTTGTGTTTGGCTGTGATTTTCCGTAGGTTGTCTTTGTTCGTGGCTGTTTTTCCATATGGTTTCTAATTTCCTTGTTTTCTTCCCGTAAGTCTTTGATATTAGGGGTCAACCATGAATTAAGGTGGGCTTTAGGTTTGTTCTTGCACATTTTTAGTGGTGCGATGCTATCTATCGCTTGGGTGACAGTAGAATTGTTTACGTCTACTAACATTTTCAGGGCTGAATTAACTGGCAGAGAGTTAGGATAGGGAGGAGGTGAGGAAGTAGCTTGTCCACAGTAATATTGTGTTTTCGATAGTGAAGGCCAGTAGATGGTGGTCTGTCCAAGTATAAGGTTCAATAGACGTTATTAGCACTTCACAACACAATTGAAGTTGGCTACCTAGTCTAAGGTCTACCTTTGACATGTGTAGGTTTGTTAATCCTTTGAGTGAAACCTAATTCAGTTAATGAGTTGGCAAGTTCCAAGGCATATTGATCGTTTAGATCATTCAGACATAGATTAAAGTCTCCTAAGATTAAGATTTGTGAAGTGGGTTTTGTATTAGTTGAGAATAATGTTGTGATGTATTCCGCAAATGAACCTATAGGGCTGGAAGGTCTATATAAGAGGTGCATAGTTAATGTGTGAGTCCCAAATTAGATTTAGCAATAAAGGCAATACCGCCGCCTCTGGAAGTTTCACTATCTAATCTCAAGATTGTGTAGTTGTCAGGGATAGAAAGAAGGAGGGATAGTCCAGCAGCTGCATGGAGGCAAGGCTCCATTATTGCTAAAAAATCTAGTTGTTTGGTGATAATTAGGTCAGCTATGTCTACCGCGTGGGCTACCAAAGATCTTGCATTTATGAGAGCCCCTTTGATATGTAGAGATTGGTTATTTGCAAGGTTCAAGTTGTAAGGTGAGTTACTGTGACCAGGCAAGTTTTTATTAGAAGGGTTGGTCTTAATTCTGAGTTCGTTCAAAGATAGATATTTTTGCTTCATGTTGTCGAGGGGTCTAGTGGCAGTTAACGACTGGTGCTGCACAAATATATCTGGAAATTTAACATGAATTACTTTGGAACGATACACAAAATTCATTGGACAGGTCATGCAGAGGCACGGTGGAGTGGGCATATGACTAGTTGCAGCATGTCTATAGAAGATACTGCTAACCTCTGTTAGAGCAGATAAATCGGGACAATCACAGGTGTCAAATGAATGTGCACTTAGTGACGCAGCGTTGAAAGACTAGGCAAGGCTAAAACAGGCATGGAAGAGGTGGCGAGTTAACGCAGAGTCATACAAATACATTGGCAGATTAGATATATGCACAGAATTCCTGTAAGTGAAAATCTAGGTCGCAAACGGTTCAGCAGCAGCACAGACCACGATATTAAAGTCTTAATAAACAAGTTACAGATAGCATGTATCTAGTTTTTCACTGTGTGATAAAGTTCTATAAATGCATATGTTACAGAATGTCTAATAGACTGGCATCAGTCGGAATGGGCTGACAGTCAGTAACAACGTGTGCATATAGGACGCGGGTAGGGAATGCAGGCACTTGTATCTTACCTACAGCGATGGTAAGTCAGTTGAGCCTAAGCAGGGACACAGTGACTGTAAATGCAGAGTTTGTGCTTAATGCAGTTGCACTGCCATAGCGCTAACAGAGCACAGACAGGGCCTTCTTCTGTGGCCTTCTTCGCCTGGCTGGCTTCTGCCTGCCGGCATTGCCGATTGGTCGGTTTAAGGGCCCTAGTTGCTCGACAATGCAGAAAACAGCCTTGTTATGAGGCAAAAGGGACGCCAGCCATTTTAGGATCAGGCTTTTTCAAGTATGCACAGGAAACATGCACTTTACAAAACAAGATTTCGGGTTTATTCTTGTGGAATGAGTATTTGGATGCCTTTGCTCACGATATGCGTTCACCGTAGCCTTAACAGGAAAAGGTCATTAATGCTTTGGGAGGCAAGTGCAGGGTGATCGGCACGAAGGTGATGCTGGTCGTTGTGCTTTCAGACACAGTAGTGTGACGGTCAT
Source organism: Ambystoma mexicanum (assembly GCF_040938575.1). NCBI lineage: Eukaryota > Metazoa > Chordata > Amphibia > Caudata > Ambystomatidae > Ambystoma > Ambystoma mexicanum. The sequence goes on along the minus strand of NC_090935.1, from coordinate 833,826,455 downwards.
CAGTCTGTTTGAGAAGGAAGTTCTTGCATTGGTGTAGTAGGGGAAAAGGGCTACTGCCCTCTCCCCTTCAAGGAAGATTTTGTCCACCACAGAGCGCAGACAGGACCTTTTTCTGTGGCCTTCTTTGCCTGGCCAGCTTCCACGTGCCGGCGTTGTCCATTGGTCGGTTTAATGGCCCTAGTTGCTCGGCAATGCAGAAAACAGCCTTGTTATGAGGGAAAAGGGACGCTGGCCATTTTAAGATCAGGCTCTTTCAAGTATGCATGGGAAACGTGCACTTTACAAAAAGAGTTTCCGGGTTTATTCTTGCGGAATGAGTATATGGATACCTTTGCTCACATATGCGTTCATCATAGCCTTAAAAGGAGAAGGTCATTAATGCTTTGGGAGGCAAGCGCAGGGCGATCGGCACATAGGTGATGCTGGTCGGTGTGCTTTCAGACACAGGAGTGCAACAGTCGTCGGTTTGTTAGAGCAGGAATCTCCTGCATTAGCGTAGTAGGGGAGAAGGGCTCCTGCCCTCTCCACTTCAAGGAAGGCTCTGTCCGCCACAGAGCGCAGATAGGGCCTTTTTCTGTGGCCTTCTTCGCCTGGCTGTTTTCCTCCTGCTGGCGTTGTTGATCGGTCGGTTTAAGGGCCCTAGTTGCTCGGCAACCCAGAAAACAGCCACTTCCAGTTTACTATGCACTGTAGCACATTATTGTTTATTTCAACATGAGTCGGGATAATGGGTGGGGATTAATAGTTTGGAATCCATCTTGATGTTTCTAATCGTACCCTTATTATAAGGTTCATATATTAGGTGCATCTGCCTAAGTACCTTCTGCTATTGGACAGTAAGAGAAAGGGGCAATGTGGTAATATTATGAAGTGGTGAAGCAGTAATTCTATGGTGGCAAGAGTACTTTATTGCAAAGCCAAAAGATGTATTACCATTTGTTTCTCTGCTAACAAGAGAGTCAACGAATTTAATGTGACTGCCAGTAGTGGGCAGCATTAGTCCTGCTATATATAGTTCTCTAAGTTAAGATACACATATACAAGGAGCGCCAGGGACGGGAACCTTCTCCGGCCTACTCCCTTCACTTCAGTATCCTCCCCGTTCTCCCCTGCGCATGCACCACTCACATGCACATCCTTGCACTGAGTCTTGCGATACCTCTGGGGTCACTGCATTTGTAACACTCACTCGACACATACCTCCTTTTGTTGAGCAGGAATGTCCCAGGTCTGTGCTTCTTCTGATGTGGCTGACCTCAGGACTCTTTCTTGCGGGTGACTTTGTGGCTGATGTTCTCCCACAACTAATGTCTCTGTTTTTCTTGGCTCACACTTTCACTTCCTATACTGGACCTGTGCTCTTTCCTCTTCACAGTGCTCTCCCTCACTGGTTCCATGTCACTGGCATCATTAATCAGTGTATTGTTTCTTTCTTGCCTACTTGAATCTGTCACTCAAGGTTCTTTTGCTCCCTCCGATGTTTTTTGGTACACAGCAACTCATCCCAGGTTCCATGGTTTGCCATCTTGAGTACATACATGATTTTCTCCTCTCCTCAATACCTGAACCGTGCTACTGAACCTTGATCCGGCGATCTGATCCTTTTAAAGAAGGCACATTTTAACCATGTCGCCCACTAGGGGTGTCACGGTATTAGTTTTATGACGGTACAATAACCTTATTGCCAAATTATGGTATATCATGGGTATCGCGGTATAGCAGGTGGCGTTAACTAATCTTAACAAATATTCTCTAAAAGGTCATAAATGTCCGATTTATCATCGCAAACAAAACCAGGCACCCAAGGCCAGAATTGGGCTTTTCAACATACTTTCCACTGAAATGCCACCCCTTGCTTCCACCAAACACAAACACACGTGTGGAGAGGAGGAGGAGGGGGTGGAGGGGGAGCCCTGCTGCGACTGGCAAATCAAACTGAATAGCTTTTCTTAAGTGGTCATTTAGGCTTTTAGCTCCCCCACAGGCTACTGGTGAAGGTGAACATGTTGCCATCTTGATAACCTGCATTCCACAGATCAATGGAGTCTGATGGTATTTTACGCTTGTGCGCATACACACAAACACACACACTCTCTCTTTACGTTACAGCCTTTAGTTTACTTGCGGGTCAAAAGGTGTTCAGTAATCACGGACATGTTACCCTTTGGTATGGTAGCAGGGAATACCCACAGAGATGAGTACATTTCGCAGTGTGACTTATTATATGTAAATTCAATGATAGAACTAGGGAAATCCCCCATTGTCATATGTTTAGAAAACATTATCCATCATAAATATATAAACCCCAAAGCCGCCAACCCAAAGAAACCCTTTTCCTTCTTGGTACTGTATTTATTCTTCCTATTGCTAACATATTGATTTTGTGTCAGGCATGTGTGGTTTATGGAATGGCATTAAAAACTGCTCCAACTGAAACTAATTGGCAGACGGCACATCCAACAGTGAAAAACCAAGACTGTGCAGCACTTGCTTACTGCAGCCTTTTCAAATCAGATTGAAAAGCACGCTTAACGGTATGAACGGTATACCGGTATAAACAATGTGACGGTTATTATTGTTCAATTAAGTGGTTTACGGTATCTTTAACGGTATACCGTAATACCGTTACATCCCTATCGCCCACCTGCTCTTCGTTTCTCTAGGCAGCAATTCTCTCCTCCCTTCTGCTCTTCATGGTTACCCTACTCTTCTTGATTCTCCACACAATCTCTTCCATGTCCACCAGCTCATATGCTCTGCCTTTTGTTAACCATGGAGGAACAAGTCAGGATGCCGCTCTTCTTCTATGCAGCATGTGGAATATCAACCCATTCATCTCCCGTTAGGAGTGAGATGATGGGCCACAATGCCTTCTTTGACGGTCTTGTGCCTGTCCATGTCTGAGGCTCTGGCCAGCTGCAATGCTCCTTTAAAGAATCTGTTCATCCTCCTGACCAATACATTGGCTGGGGGATGGTGCAGAGCAGCTTTGCATTGTTTGATATTATTTCCCATGAGGAATCTCTCAATTTCTCTGGATACCAGCTGGACCCCATTGTCTGTAACTATCTGGGCAATCCTTCCCTTTGAAAAACCTTAGTCAATACTTCGATGACCATGGCAGTGGTGATGTCTGCCACAAATTCTGGTTTAAGCCATTTGGATAGGTAATCGACCATCACTATTCAATACCTGTACTCCGACCACATGGCTTCAAGCGGGACTATGAGCTATGAAGACCCAGCATTTCGGTTGCTGTCATGCTGTATTATGCAACCCTGAACAGCTTGGTTGAGGGAAGCACTGACACAGAGATTCCATCTTTCCTGCTACTGAACTCAAATATGCCGCTGCTAGCGCACCATTAGTCAGTACAGCCTTGACTTTGGAATCAGCTTGGTATTATTTTAATAAAATCTAGCGCTTCTTTTTGCTTGCTTATAGGTCTGGTGCTTATAGTACAACATGCCCACTACAAGAAAATGTGCATCCAAAAAGCCCTCTATTCCCATGATAAGCAGTGTTTCTGTGCTGGCACCTGCAGAATGTAGTACTATGGCTGGGTCCCCAATCCCTAATAGGTCCGAGGTCCTTGCACTCAGCTCACAGAGGAGACAGAGACTGCGGGCCAGGAGTATAGATGTGTTTCTTGACACTGATGATATTCATGTTGCTGACATTCATCATATCCATGTTGCTGTTACTGATTCTCAGTGTAAAAGAAAGGACTTTGGTTGCCAGGTGATTAATCTGGAAACTACAGGAGATTCTACTCCTGATACTCAACTAGAGGGCAATCATGACCCCATGATGCTCTCTCCTACAGCCACATGTTTACTTGAAGGAAAAGATCAAATTGATAACTTGGAGCCACCAACACACACTACGACTTAGCCTCTTTTGGGGCCTGTGACATCATCTGAGGAACATATTACCCCTGCACAGTGGACTCAAATGAAGGCTAACATAACAAAAGAGATTGATTGTGTAATAGTTTTTCTGACTTTTGCATTTGGGTAGAACTGTTGGTCAATTGTGTTGCTAAATTCCATCTCCCTAAAACAGAGAACTCATGTCAAACAGACTTGCAACCTGTATCAATTGTACATAACCATCCAGTCAAAACTGACAATCCTGGCCAATTAGTCATACAACCTAAAAGGGTGGATCAGTCTTCGCAAATCACATAGAATGTGATTGACTGTGGGATATCTGAAGTCACTTTACATCTTTTTTACTGTAATAAATAGGCCACTACAGGATTCTACTCCTACATTTTCTGATGCTTAATGTAAACCACTACCAGTACCGTTTCGTCTTACTCGAGCAGCAAATATTTAAATCACCCGAGCTCCATATCGAGGTCTGTGTATGGGAAAACCTCATATGCCAATAATAAAGGAAAGAACCATAGGAGCCTTCCTCATGGATTAAAGGAATTTTGTTATTATGAATGTCCAGAAGACAGGAGGGAAAGAACCTAGAGAAGCCTTAGACAATAAAGTACTGCATGGCTTTGCCAGAGAACTGGGCTGGGAGTTGTCAGATTCTCTTACCTGAAGATTCTACGCAGGATTGAGCTGGACGACTGGTGTACCCAGACAAACGGGTGGGATGTCTGTCTAGTAATTTGCCCCTTTATTTGAATATGTATTAATACTTTCAAAGGGGTTCCTCAAACTTCAGCTTGGTATTCAACTTGAATTAGTTTTGCCTTATGATTAGTGATGTTATTAAGCCATCTGTACCCTGGCCTGTTTGACTTTTTTTGCTGCATTACATTTGTATTGTTTTTTGAGTTTGTGTCTTGTTTAAGTGTTTTTCTGTTGTCTTTCTGTTGTATATCTGTGTTTGTTTGGCATCCTGGTGCCTGTGGGTGCCTTGTAAATATACAAATAAATGAATAAATAAATATGAAGTCCAATCCCAACTTTTAACAAATTCCGTCTGGTATTCCCGTAGGTATCAGTGGTGCGTGTCTCAACTTGAGGTGCTTGTCACGATTCAGACATTTATGACACTGATCCATCATTGTTCGGATAAAGTGGTCCACGCAGGGCCACCAATCTGCCTCTCTGACCGGGCGTCTCATCCTGCTGCTCCCTAAATGTCCTGAATGGGCTCTGCACAGAATACTTTCCTCTTACTCGCTGGTGGTAAAACTTGATCTCCCCTCAGGAGTAGGCCATCTACTTCAAATATTTGATCTGCAACTTTCCAGAATGGTCTCAGTCTTGTGGGACAGCATCCTCATTGAGCCATCCGTCCCGGACCAAACCTGAGAATAAAGAGCATCACAGGGTCCTTAGCCGACTGTTATCTCCTGTGGTTCTCTCCCATCTCCATGTAGGTCATGCTGTTCAGATCACCGATGGAGGCTTGATCCCATTCATCTTGCAAGAATGTTAAAGTGTTGCATTAGTGTATTTGTTGCACCTTTCCTTGATTTTGAATCTAGGTGCCCCATTGTACTCTTATTTAAAGTGTTGCATTAGTGTATTTTTTGCACCTTTCCTTGATTTCGAATCTAGGTGCCTGATTGTACTCTTATTTAAAGTGTTGCATTAGTGCATCTGTGCTACATTCTGTGACCTCGAACCTAAGAGCCCCCCACTGTTCACTATCTGCGATTAATTGCTAGGGCCATCCCCACGGTGAACTATCTTGCCAGCCTGCCAGCCATTGTGCCTAGTCTGCTAACCACTGTGCCTAACCTGATTGTGCCTACTTGCTAGCCATTGTACTGACCAATGTGCCTCACTTTGATTGTGTCTACTTGCTAGCTTCTGCGCCCTAATCTATTGACCGCTGTGCCTATTGTACCTTATTCTGTTCTCGACTACTTGCCCTCCTGCCTATCCTGACCCAGTCAGCTTCCGCTCCACCCCAAAATACTCAACTGCAATCTAGCCTACCTCACCCACTATATCCAGGTCTCTCACTGACCACCCATGGCAAACCTCCACGTAGTCATTCTCACCTTAACGGCCACACTCGCCTTGCTCCACCTCAATAACTCCACTTGCCACAAACCCCGTCCACAATTACCCCCAACCCAACATCCCTCATACACCTCAACCATGGGTTTTCTCGAGACCCAACATATGGACCAGCCCAACGGCACCCTCAGCCCCATAGAATGGATCCGTCGATTTGCTGCTCCGCCCACTCCCTGGAACCCATGCACATTGAAAGATAGAAACCTGAGACTCGGCTATCGGTTCATAACCCCCAAGACTCTCGCCAAAAGACACTCCCCTCATCACATGCTCAATCAAACCAACACCGCTCAAACTTAAAAAAACACCCAAACAGCCCCCTTGAACACCGCTGAACAGCCATTGATCAAGGGCGCCCTGATCAATGCTCGCTCCCTGGTCCCCCATGCGCTAGATATCGCAGACCTCATCTCTACCAACAACTTGCACTTTCTGGCTATCACTGAAACCTGGCTGCACCAAGCAGCAGGTCCAGCCTTATCCCTCACCATCCCAGAAGGTTGTTCAAAACTTAGGAAAGACCGGGACACAAGTAAAGGAGGAGGAGTAGCCTTCATTGCCAAAACATCCCTTGGCCTTAGATTAACCCCATCGCTCAGTTTCCGCTCTGCAGAACTTCTGTCAGCCAAGCTCCAACTCTCTGCTACACAAACCATACTAGTACACCTCCTTTACAGGCCCCCTGGCCCCATCACCACATTTGAGGAAGAGATATCTGACCTTTTGACCACCAACACCAAAACAGGATCTCAAATTATCCTACTTGGCGACCTCAACCTCGGTCTCGGTGACCCAAACGATGCCAATGCGCTCTCTCTGGAAAGCACCATCTCCCATCTAGGGTTCAAGCTCAGAATCACAGACCCTACCCACAACAAAGGCAGGACCCTGGACTGGCTAGCGGATCTCAACTGCTCTACGACCATCACAAAAAATGAGCAAACTGCATGGTCTGACCACCACGCCATCTCCTTTTCCATCCAAGGGAAATCACAACCAAACATGCCAACTACCATCCCCCAAACCTTCACTAGAAACAACCGCAACATCACCTTACAAAACCTCCGCCCACTTATAGACATCCTTATCCCCACAAACTACGTTAACCTAGATGCGGAGAAACTTGCTGACCTCTACAACAAAACGTTACATTCAGCAGTAGACACCATCGCTCCACTCAAACTCTCCAAAGCCAAACTGGCAGCCCACATGAAAAAATGGTTCACTCCAGAGCTAAAAATCCTCCGAAGCTCCAAACGAGCTCACTCCAGAGCTAAAAATCCTCCGAAACTCCAAACGAGCTGCAGAAGCCACCTGGAGAAAAACACCCAACCTATCCAACAAAACACAACTCTCGATAGCAGCCTCCACCTACAAAACCGCCATCCTCAAGGCAAAAAAAAAGAGACATATGACAACAGTATTGAGAGCGCCAAATCCAAAACAAAAGAGCTCTTTAATTTAATATCCTCAGGGAATTCGAAACCCCCCCTACACTGGCAGACACCTGTGTGAAAGATGCAGACTGGTGTGAGAGGATTCAAAAAGCCCTAGCAGAAAAAATCACCATGTTACAATCCAAAATCGAACAGAAAAAGCTCAGCCTATCTAAAAAAACAAACCGTCCACTGTCCACCACTCCCAAAACTCCCACTTGCCCCCCATTCTCCTTCTCACCAGTATCCACTAAAGAAGTAGAAATCATTAAGGCCTCAAACCCTCCAGATGCCAAGGGGACTCATGCCCAGCTCCCATCATCCAGGAAGGCGCCAACATTCTGGCCCCCTTCATAACAGCCCTTATCAATGCATCCTTCAAATCAAGCTCAGTGCCTAGCAGCCTCAAGGAGGCCTGGGTCATGCCACTACTAAAGAAAACTAATCTAGACCCCAACAACCCAACCAACTACAGGCCTATCACCACCGTTCCTTACATCCTAAAAATCTTAGACAGAGTGGCCTACCTGCAAATACAGAAGCACCTGGAAGACAACAACCTCCTAGGTCTTATACAATCCGGCTTCAGGCCAAGGTATGGAACAGAGTCAGCCTTACTGGACCTAAAAATCCAGATGGATGAGGCAAAGGACAAGGGTAATCTAGCCTTTCTCCTACTACTAGATCTATCAGCAGCCTTCGACCTCGTTGACTATCAGATCCTCACGGAACATCTGACGACCTCAGCGGCCTTCTCCAACCAGGCTACTACCTGGATCCAGTCCTTCTTAGCCAACCAAACTACCCGGGTATTCTCCCCGGGGGCCTCAGCACTCCCTGCCCCTATCACCTGCGGCGTCCCTCAAGGCTTGTGCGTCTCGCCGACCCTATACAATATCTTCACTAAGCTATTGTTTGACCGCTTAAATAACCTGGGTGTCACATACACAAACTATGCTGACGATACCCAGGTTCTCATCACCCTATCAGGATGCTACGATGAGGACTCCACCAAAATCAGCAACCTATATTTGGAAATCCAAGCCTGGATGGCAGAGCCCGGTCTATGCCTCAACGACGAGAAAACTGAGCTCCTTCTTGTCGGCTCCCAACCACGGCTAAACAAACTAGACCCCCATTACGCGTCCATCAACATAGACGGTAACCTAATCACAGTAGCCAAAGAAATTAAAACCCTTGGGCTTTATCTAGACTCTACTCTCTCGCTCAAAAAACAGGTGAATGCCACAGCCTCATCCACAGTTTATGCAAATAAGCTTATCAACGCCTGCAAACCCTTCCTATCTCCCTCCATCTGCATTACACTAGCCAGAGCGGTAGTGCTCTCAAAAATTGACTACTGTAACACACTCTTTCTCGGCACATCAGAACGCAACCTGAATAAACTACAGGTGCTTCAAAATAATGCCCTCAGAGCCGCCCTTAGTATCCCTCGACACACTCACATCTCCAGCTTCAGGCAAGATGCTCACTGGCTCCCGGTACGAGACAGAATCACGCTCAGATCCCTCGTCATCGTCCATAAATGCCGCTCCAATGACGCACCCAAATACCTGGCAGACAAGTTCCACAACCACACATCTACTAGACCAACGAGAACGCCATACTCTCATTGCCTCTCCATTCCCAAATTCTCCCTAAAAAAAGCAGGTGGTGCCAGCTTCCCTGTCCTAGCTGCCAAACTATGGAACGCTATGCCTCTAACTCTTAGAGCAGAACCCTCTTTCTGGACTTTTAGAGCCAATACTAAAACATGGCTTGCCAACAAAAATTCTGCTTAATGCACTTCATCTCCGCATGTCCTTGTCAACCATCTTGTAACCTGGTCCTACACACTCTAATGTTGTTAATGCACAGTCTGTATTATATACTTTGCCATGTTGTAACTGTCTCTAAGTCTCCGGCGCCCGGTTACCCCAGGGTTCGGCGCACGGTACAAATAAAGAAACTAAACTAAACTAAACTAATGTCGACTTTGATATGCTTGACTCAGACAGTATTGACATGCAATTGGCTTGCACATTCCTCCACCCTGCTATGTGCCCAATGTTGTATGTGTACTCATGTAGCTTTTCCGTTATGCGTGCCAACCTGGGAGGGATGTTTTGGCGCAACCTGGGCCCAACAAGTGTATGAGTGGTTTGTGGTCAGTCAGGAGCATGAACTTGGTACCCCACAAATAAGTCTGGAAGTATTCAACCACCCAGGTACACGTTAGCATCTCCTTTTGAATGGTAGAGTAATTAATTTCGGCATCTGACAATGCTTTCGATGTGAATGCTACCACATGCTCACTGTCTCCTTGATTCTGTGTGAGTGTCGCACCCAAACTATATGCACTGGCTTCAGTTGTGATGAAGGTCTTGCAGTGGGGATTGAAGGGACAAAGACTTAGTGCACTAATTACTTTGTCTTTCACTTCTTTGAATGCACCATCTTGGATCTACAACCAGACATATTATACATATTCTGTCCCTTTCCTTAACAGTTCTCTCAGGGGTGCTGTCACTTCGGAGAAGTTGGGCACGGATTTTGCATTATATTCTGCTAAGCCAATGAATGCCCCCAATTCCTCCTTGTTAGCTGGTGCCGGAGCCTTTACTATGTTTTTCTTTGGACTGATGCCCTTTTCTGTTATGGTATACCCTAGGTCCTCCACTTCCAGGGCCTTGATAACACACTTCTCAGAACGCAACCATACGCCAGCATCTTGTAGTGTATGCAACACCTTCTTGAATACCCTGCCATGAGTTTTTATGTCTTCTGCATAGATAGGGATATTGTCTTGGAAATAGGATACCTTACCGTTGGAAAGCTGACACTGCAGATGATAGCCCAAATGGGATTCTACTGTACTGACAGGTGCTGAATGGAATGATGATCACAGTCAGTGGTATGAACTCCTTGTGTAATGTGATCTGATGGTACGCATCTTGCATGTATCAGGAGGATAGGGGCAAGGCGCTCGTCTTGGAAGCAAGACGATGTGGAGCAACACAGGTTTGATCCCCGGGTCTGCGCTTAGAAACCTCTGGGTATTAAGCACGTTATAAATGAGCAATTATAATAATCATAATTTGGAGAAGATCTTTGCCTCCTTCATCATTAAGATAAGTACATTTATGCTTGGAACCGGGTAGCTTCTAGGTTCAAGCTACGTAGGTCTATCCAAACTCTCAGCTAAGTCAAGCCTTGCCTTTTTATTAACACCACAGGGCTCAGCCATTCTGATGATTTGACGGTCTCTATGGTGCCTTATTCCACCATTCGTTCCAGCTGTGTCTTTAAAGCTTGCCACACAGTGGCTGGCACTGGTCGAAAAATGTGTTTGATTGAGCCCGCATTGTGACATCATTTAATTTTGTGTGCACCGTTTTTGGGAAGTCCTCTTTCGCTAACAACGCTCCTTCTACTATTATCAAGAGAACTTGATCATCTGTGCCCAAGTCGAGTTTTATTTCTAACTTACCCTGGTCCTCCCACCCTAGCACTACAGGACCTTCATCACCGAAGTACACTTTGGTGTGTGTTTTCCTCCTTTTGAATGCGATGGTGCTTCTGATGTATCCCAGTAAGCTAACTGATGCACCGGCAAACACAATGGGCCTGTGTTTTGTTTTGAACACCTCAACCATGTCCTTGCCCACCATCTCCTAGAAGGTGCGAGTGGGCAAAATGGTTAGATCAGAACCAGAGTCTGCCATGACCCTGTTCTCAATACCGTCAACTCTGATTGTACAGTGTGGCATCTCTCTCCTCTGGGTAGAGCTGTTAACCATGACGATGGGCGGCCTGTCCTTCTCTGATGACTTGCCACTCTTTGCATCACCACTAGCCTCTACCACTGTGATTTTCTTATTTCTCAATCTGCATGCAATCGCCATGTGAACTATCCCCTTACAGTTTGAACACTGCTTGCCTCGAGTGTGGCAGTCTCCATCATTGGCTAGATGCCGGGTGCTGGCACACCTGTGGCACTTCAGTGGTTCTTTTCTCCTGAACCTCTTGTCCTGGCCATTCCACCTTTGTTTTTCCTTATGCCCCCATAAATGCATGGCATGTACTTCAGGGCCAAGCACACTATTGGACATTTCCTTGTGCCTGCTTGAGGTTTTCCTCGATGGCTCTGGCATTTCTTTGTTTTTTTAAACTTTATTTATTGTTGCACATAGATGACTCATACACACATTTGCTGAAAATACTAAACATTATAACATATGTAAGACATTTACTGTGAGTCCGAGTTCTCGAGTTCTGAATTGCTTTGTCAAGTACCAGCTCGTTTTCCACTATGAACTTGTCCTGTACTTTCCTCCAATTTGTGTGGACCACCACCATGTCACATATCATGCTCTTGGTATGATTCCCAAAGTCACAGAAAGTTGCAAGCTCTCTCATCATGGTGATGTAATCGTCTGCTGGCTCTATAGCTTCTTGCTTCCTGGTGCAATATTTTATACAGTGCATCACAGTGTTATCCTTGTTCGAGATTCTCCCCGCTATGCACCAAATCACCACTTTAAACATGTCATCATCTTCATCTTCGGTCACTTTGTGGGTTTAAACTTGCAAAAATTCTCTAGTTGTCCACTCAAATGGCATTCAACAGCATGGCCTTTTTCCTGGCTAGCTGGTAGTCAGTGCCCACAACAGAATTCAGGAAAGTGGTGAACAGCTACTCCCATTGAGGCCATGAAATTGCAAACCTACATGGAGACTCGAAAAGGGCCAGAGGTGGTGTTGCACCCTGCCTAATGGGTCCATGGGTGTGCTCCTGGTCCTCGTCGACATTTATGTGGTAAGATGATGATGCAGTGAAGTATTTATATGGTGGAAGGAGTACTTTATTGCAAAGCCAAACGATGTATGAGCAGTTGCTTCACTGCGAACAAGAAAGTCTATGAAATAAATGTGACGGCCAGTAGAGGGCAGCAAATTAATATATATATATATATATATATATATATATATATTTAGTAAAAAAACTTTGTTAAAGGGACGGTATGGTTCAAAGTAAAACCGAAAAACCCCTGAAATTCGGCAGTTATGGTAAGATAAGCAACCATAACTTGCACCACCGTGTACTGCTAACACGGGCTTGGTCCCGAAACCGTGCTTTTGCAAATTTGGTGTAAATCCGTCCCAGTAGTTTTTTTTAAAATGACCAAAATGTAAGGCAAAAAATGTGTGATATCTCTGTTCGCTTCGCGGACGGACTTCCCTGTTCGCTCCGCAGACAGTGCCCTGATTGGCCGAGTGGCTTGCGCGATGTCCGCGGACACCCGACATGTTCACTGATTGGACGGCGTGGTGCGTGAAGCGCGTCAGATTTTCTGTGGTGCCCGCCATCTTGCATTCGCGGACGACCGCGGACAGCGCGGTCAAACTTGGATTAAAAATTGTATTTAGTGGAGTGTGTTGGTGTGTAAGAGTAATTGGGGAGGGTGGGGGAGTATGAGATAGGTTCAATGTTCTGTTTTTTTTTATATGCTAGATGCTTTTGTTGTGTTCGATTTGTCTGCGGACAACATGGCTGTTCTGAAATGTTCTATATAAACTAAATGGTGGGGTGTTCTGAGTACGGAATATGTGTCCATTTTGTTCGCAAGCAAGCTAAAATTGAGCTAAGAACACTCGCGGTGTCCTTAAATGTTCGTACATAAACAAAATGTGAGTGTCCTGAGGACGCTGTCCGTATTGTACTCTGGCAAGTTGAATGTGTTCTAAGAACACTCGCGGTGTCCTGAAATGCTCTGATTACTTACCGGTAATCTTCATTACTCCTAGTCCTACTCTTCTTCGTCACAGTACTGACGACCCTCCTCACCCTCCCTGCGGGGAAGGTCCCATGCTCCGGCTTGGTAATATGAAACTGAGTGATGTGGATGTGGGGGAGGAGTTATAGGAATTCAAAGAAATAGAAGAAGGTCCTGTGTCGGAGGCAGGGGCCTCATGAAGTACGTACTGGGACGAGGAAGAGTGGACGTGGAGGTAACGTTTGCAATTAAACAAAATGGGGGTGTTCTGAGAACGCTGTTCGTATTGTTCATTGTCAGGTTAAAAGTGTTATAAGAACCCTCCTTATGTCTGTTGACATTACAATTTAGTATGGCTCTTACCCAATTTTTTGTCCACTAAACAAACCATAAATCAGGCTGCTGTGCGTCGACATTATGTGATAATCCTATCACTTGCCCCATCGACCTGGCTGACCTGCTCTTGCGACACTAAATCATATCTCCCACCCCTAAACCTGACATTATCAAAGCATTCATATTCCCCGTCTCTCTCCGTGACGGTACAGGGTGCGTAGCCAAACGCGCTCAGTCATCTCCAGTCCTACGCGACTTTACACAGACCCCGGAAAACAACACAGATCATCTCACAACACAGCGCGCAACAATTCGGAATATGAAACTGTGATTTAAAAGCAAACAGCGAGATTGTACATTTCGTAAAGTACTTTTATTTGACATCAAATGTTTAGAGAATATTCAGCGATTTGCATTTGTCTTTGCTGTCGATCCGTAAAAGTTCATCTTGAGTCACGCGCTGTTCCTTTGCGGTACACAGGGTGTTGGCTTATGATAAAATAAGCACTATGGTGGCACTGATAATCGGAAGGCTGTTCCAGCAACGAGACATTAGACCACCATAATGGTTGGTATGTTGCTTCTAGCCTCTAGTACTGCGTAAGGGCATATTGGTCCTTGGCGATTGTCCCATAAAATGGTGAGGGTCATGAAGTTGTTTAGAAGTAGCTGCACCTGGCAGTTAAAAAATCCGTCGGCCGGGGTATGAAAATCGTGGCATTCACAGTGCAGGAGGACATACCTGTTTTAAAAAACATAAATTAGTCTCAACAACTGATCTTCATTAAAAATATTCATTTTATTTATTAGGGCGTGAAACTATTTGCTAGCGAGGATAGTCCAACGGAGTATGTTAACTTATTCCCATTAACCCACCCTCTGTCCTCTGCCTTTTTCAGAGCCCTCTAAGCGACAGGGGACCAATTCGGCGGTGATAGTGCGCCGCAGAAAACACTATGCCACATCGAAGGAACATGTACAACTTAACCGGACTTTAACGCCACGCTATTGTTATTATATTCCGGTATAAAATAATCTAAAGGGTTACTTACATTATATTGGCATTTTCCATTGTCTAAGCGTAGTGCAGTCCCAAAATACGACTGCGTCTGTGCCACAGATCTTTCTCATAGTGATATAATATATAAAAGTGGTTTTGTTTCAGAAATGTCATTCTTATCATGTCTTACGTTTTTGCAACACTCCTTCAAAAGAAGTCTTTTAGCACGATCCCTGTCTGTCAAGGTAAAAAAACAATAGAACCTTATAGTGCGAGTCGTGGGCCTCTCCGGCACGCGAGCAAAAAATGGAAGCAGCTGACATTCACTGTAAACGACCATAAATTCTTAGTTTACAACATTCTGTGTACAGCCATCTCTGAGAAATTGCTTTTTACACTCCATCTTTGTATATTGTTTGCGTGCTAATAAAAAAAACTTTGTTAAAGGGGCGTTATGGTTCCAAGTAAAACCGAAAAACCCCTGAAATTCCCAAGTTATGGTAAGCTAAGCAACCATAACTCACGCCACCACCGTGCACTGCTAAGACTAACACCCAGGACATCAAAGATGACATAACAAATATCATTGATGACATCACTGATGACATCACATGTGTATGTACTTTTCATGAAATATGTGTACAAGGGATTCAATCGGATGAGTGTATAGAGTGGATAAATGTATATAACGGATGAGTGTGTAGAGTGGATGAGTCTGTATAGCGAATGAGTGTGTATAGCGGATGAGTGTGTGGAGCGGACAAGTGTGGACGAGTGTAGAGGATTAATGCGGTGGGCGGATGAATGTGTAGGGCCGATGAATGTGGAGGGCCGATGAGTGTGGAGAACGGATGAGTATAGAGAGTGAATGTGTATGGAGAGCGGACAAGTGCAAAGAGCGGATGAGTGCGAAGAGCAGATGAGTGTGAAGATCGGATGAGTGTGAAGATCGGATGAGTGTGGAGAGCGTAGGAGTGTGGAGAGCGGATGAGTGTGGAGAGCGGATGAGTGTGGAGAGCGGATGAGTGTGGAGAGCGGTCGAATTGCAGAATTGCATGACATCCGTATTATGCCTTGGAATGCATGGATCCTTTGAAAGAGCATACCTCATATCACACCCCACGCTTACTCTCTCCTTACACCACCACTCAACTAGAACACAGAGATACTATGACACCATTCGGTATAACTGTTCTCATATCAACATCTACCGCTCACTCCCCATCACTCTAAGTAATCATTGCTGGTCTCGCACCCCCAGCCAGGCGTTCTCCTCAGGCCTAACGCTGCCACTCTCGGTCTGGATAATTCCGGCCAGATCGAACACATACTCCTGACCTCTCAGCCACCACACCTACCGCTAGGAAGCAGCTACCACAGGAATTCCGCAGCAGCTGCACACATACCGGTTGCGCACACACACCATTGGACTCTCTCTACTCCCTCTACTGACCAGAACTTCGGTTCCCAAGGGCGTTCAACCTACCAGCGCCTTCAGACCATACCAATGATATATAAGGCGCTATATAAGTGCAAAATAACATAACATATAATGTTGCGAAAAAAGTGTCAAGGATCCTTGCAATAAATATCATACCCTAATTAGTGCTTTGAACGATGCATTGATATAAATAGCATTCTATTATGGGGTTCTATCTAGTATACTAAGCTACTAATGCAGAAACATAGCATTGTGTGCAGCGTACAAGATGAAGGTATAATATTCGTAATGTTAATATGTTGAATAATGAAATGATAATTGTTTTCTTAATAGATTTTTGTGTACTGTGAAATATGTAATAAGTAGCTAATAAAACCCATGTATTACATAATTGCATTACTATAGAGAAAACAGAAAGAGACAAGAACACATACCAATATGTGCAAAGTTTTTTCCCATTATGTCTATGGGAAAAAACAAAAGTTTTGGGACCCCTCCTATAACTTTGCCCCACCCCTGGACCAAACATCTCCAAACTTTGCAAAAAAAATTCAGAGTGGGCCATATACTTTCTTTGCAAAGTTTGGTGAGGATTCGTCCAGAGGGAGCGAAGTTATAAGCCACCCAAAAAATGCTCTTCCTATGGAAACACCAACTTAACCATAACTACATGGACGCTACGGGTCCATGTAATTACACAACCACAGTAGTGGCTGTGTAGTTATGGTTAAGTTGCTGTTTCCATAGGAAGATCCCTTTTTGGGTGGCTTATAACTTTGCTCTCCCTGGACGAATCCTCACCAAACTTTGCAAAGTTTGGTGAGGTTTGGTCCAGGGGGGGCAAAGTTATAAAGGGGTCCCAAAACATATTTCTTTCCCAATAGATTGAATGGGGAAAAAAACTTTGCTCACGCCTACAGCCCAAACCGCTGGATGGATGTTCACCAAATTTGGACCAGGAGCAGCGGCTTAGTCCCGAAAGCGTGCTTTTGCAAATTTGGTGAAAATCCGTCCAGTATTATTTTATAAAATGACCAAAAAGTAGGTCACAAAAAATTAGTGATATCTATGTTCGGTCCTGTTAGGCGGAAACCTGTGCAGTTCCCTCTGGGACCACTGCAAAAGATTTAGGACTACAGGTGTTTGGCAGTAAACCCACTTGGTAGCAGTCTGTACCACACAGATTCACTTGGTAGCTGTGGCTGAGCAGTCAGACTTCCCTCAAGAAGAGTTAAGCAGTATGTGGAGTATACAAAATAGGGCAATTCTTCACAGTGAGACAAGCAAACACGCAACGAGGCTTCAGTGTAAAGATATTAAGGTATTTATTTATAACGGAACATCTATAGAAAACACTATGGCACTATCACGGCAAACACTTCAATTACAAATACTCTACGAAGAAGAAACGATCAATCCCCCTAACAATATTTCGACAAGTCTAGGTTCTACCAGCATCACTTATTTGCAGACAGAGGTGTATGCCTCAACCTAGATGGCACTCTAATATTAGTTAGGACAGGAGAGAAAAATAAGCAGGTTACGAAATCAACACAGTTCAATACTTCACGGGAAAAATGCAAGGCAAGAAGGCAAGAACCACAATAGATCATAAAGGTCAGAGGCCAGGCCCACTCGGAGAGAGGTAAGGCGATATGTCCCAAAAAGTCTCTTAGTGGAAATGCGTTTGAGTCTTTGTAGCATATTGTTATCGGCAGATTGAACCAGTTCAGAACAACACGCTAGAGAAAGCTTGGAGGCGACCCTATGGAGAGGCGAGGATTAAGACACCTCACTCTATCCGGCAACAAGGGAAGCCAGACGGACACAGTACCTTGATTGTGGAGAGACAGCTCCGGCGGGGGCAGTTGTTCCTGGTGGTGGGTGCATGTCCGGTCTTTGCCAAGAGACGAGAGGATCTCGTCGTCGAAGGAAAGTTGAAGATCGTTGCACCACCAGGGAAGAGATCAGCCGCGGAGTGCTCCGTCACAAGGCACCACCTTTTGGTCGCAGTACAGGGGTAGTGGCTATCCGGTTGCCGAGGTGCTCTGCACAGGCAATTC
Organism: Ambystoma mexicanum; assembly: GCF_040938575.1. Taxonomy (NCBI): domain Eukaryota; kingdom Metazoa; phylum Chordata; class Amphibia; order Caudata; family Ambystomatidae; genus Ambystoma; species Ambystoma mexicanum. Next base: position 833,808,403 of record NC_090935.1, on the reverse strand, counting down.
GACCACTGCGTCCTGAGGCGAAGAAAAAGCAAAGGGGACTGGTTGTTCCCACCAGTCAGGGGAAGAGACTCTCTGGCAGAGAGATCTCCTCTGTCGTCGGGAAGTGGTGAGTCGGTTCAGCAGGGCTCCACCGGAGGTGTCGTCGTTGCAGGTCGGCTCAGCTTTACCCTCGTCAGATTCTTAGGTCCTGTGGCGACTTCTGAAGATCCAGTCCCAAAAGCCCTGCTTTTATGCAGAAAACCCCCATTCATTCAGCCTAGCTGTCAATCAACACATGCTAAGTGGTGAGCGGGAAGGCTCACCACTTGGGCCAATCACTCCAGAGTGCGACCGGAGTTGGCAAGGCAACTCGGTCCAGGGTGCCTAAACCCCCTCCCACACCCCTGTGGTAACCCAGACAGAATGGCACCACTTTGGAGGGTCTCTGTATAGAGGCCCGCCAAAAGTGGAACAAAGGGCTCAACCTTTGGTTTAGGAGTCACAGAGATGAACTCAGACGCCATTTTAAAAAGCTGAGTTCTGGCAGAAAATACCATCCAATAGACTTATTTAAGATAAGTAGACCGGAGGTATGTTAGAGATTAACGAGAAACAGTATCAATCTCTAACAATGGGAAGAATCCCATAGGGTTATATTCAGGGTCGAATATAACAAATTCAGGGTCGAATATAACAAGTAGTTTCCACTGCCACCAGCCAAAACTCGACGAGGGGGGATGGGACAGTGCCCCCTCGAACAACAGACCCAGGAGTAATCGAATTACTCCAACTAGTACGTCCACAATAGGATGGTTTGTACTATTTCTGTTAGTAAATTTAGGTCTAGGAAAGCCAATGGTGACTTTACATGCCCGGGGAGACAGTAGTCAGTCCCCGGGTATGTCGTCTATGATGGAGGTCCGCTAGGATGCCCCAGTGTTACGGCAAGTACGGTGCAGTGTAACACACATAGAAAAACATATGAGACCCTATGGAGTAAAAGACCCCATAGCCCATAGAACACATTGACATTCAAAGGAATTACACACATTCATGTCCAAGAGTGGGAGAAAAAGAGTCTCACTCTTGGCAGGATGGAAAAAAACAAACTCCAGAAATCCGGCAAAGCTGCTGGGGGACTCACTAGGCTAGGAAATTCAGCCTAAACAGAGAATTCTCCCTAACAGGTCTTCCACTTCCCTGTTCACTCCGCGGATAGAGTCCGCTTGGCTGGGCGATGCGCGTCGTGCCCACGATCATTGGACCTGTTCGCTGATTGGGTGGTTGAGAGCGTGTGTCATGATGCCCGCTCCTGGGGAGCCGGTTCAAGCCCTGCGTCCCCGAAAGCGGACATCCAGTCCCCAAGGAAGGACCCAGCAACCCCATAGAGGGGCCCTTTGGACAGTGTCCTGGCGCCTATGGAGCCAGGCTCATAAAAGACATCAGTCCTGGCGCCATAGCCGCCAGGCTCATTATGGAAGTGCTTGGGTGCACTTACCTGATGCAGACCATGCTGCAGGATCCCAGCCTCCTTGAGGCCTGAAAGGAACTACTTTACCTGTGGGGCTAATTTACCATCCGGGCGTGGCCGGGGAAGGATACATACCTGATTGGAGGAAGGATACATACCTGGAACTTCTTCCAAGGCTATTTAAACCCCACCCGAACATCCACACGTGCTTCGCGTTGTTCTGCATCTAGCAGCGGGACGCTCACCGTGTCTGCTCCTGCATCCTGACTTCTGCCACGCCTGCCAGCATCCTGGATCACCTGCAAAGGAAGAGAAGAAGAGAAAAGGAAAACTTTTATTTAAAAGCTCATCGCGTCGATCGCTGCAGCGCCGCATTCCACTCACCTTTACAGGGCGCCTCCATGTTCAGCAGCGATCATCCGGATTCGCAGTCACGCCCCAGCGCCTAGGGAGAAAAAGACCAGAACAAAAGGTGAGAGAGAGAAGGGAATAAGGAAAGCTAAATCTCCATGTTAAGACTTACCTGTTGATTCATTCCCTCTTCATTTCGGGTCCGCGCCGCATCCTGGCATTTCTGGACCCCGGCCCCTAAGGGGAAAAAAGACATCAGCGTTAATGAGCGAATGAAAAGACATTACCAAAAAACGCTCATTAAAGACTTACCTGATTTCTACAAGGATTTCACCTCTCATCTTGGGTCGGTGCCTGTTCCCCGGCATTCCGTACCCCGGCCCCTATGGGGAAAAAGGCACTAGCATTAGTACATTAATGCATGGACACAAGGTGAACCTCTTATCAAAAAACTTACCTGGAAGCCAAGCAAGTTTGGTTCTCACCAATCCGAAAATCCAGTGAAGTAACTGGATACCAACGCGCCCCTGCATCAGAAGCAGGATGGAGAGCTCGTCCTTCTAGACCTTAAGGTGAGATGCTACGAGGAATCACAGAAGGGTTTCGAGGAGGGTGAGAGGGGAAAGTGGGAGGCTGGTTGCATTACCCCGCAGACAGTTAATCCCCTATTTTTGCCTACAGAAGGATACCTCTGCGAGCCAGACAAGCCAGATTTGGGGGCCCGGTCCAGTCCGTCATCCGAACCCTGCGCGTCACCTTAGAAGAGGTCACAGCAGCGCGAACCAGGCCAGCGCCTCCGTGGGAGTCAGGTGAGCGTTACAGCGTGTGGTGCATCAGATTTTCTGGGCACGCCCGCCATCTTGTATTTGCGGACATCCGTGGACAGCGCAGTGAAACTTGGTGGAAAAATACTATTTAGTCAAGTGTTTTGGCGTGTAAGATTGTTTGGGGGTGTTGGGGGAGTAAGAGATGGGATAAATGTTGTATTTATTTAGGTGGCAGGCACCCCTGTTGTGTTCGTTCTGACCGCAGACAATACCGGTGTCCTGAAATGTTCGTAAATAAATGAAATGGGGGTGTCCTGAGGACAGTACGCCTGTCCGCATGGTTTGTAGGCAAGTTGAAACTGTTCTAAGAACACATCAAGTGTCCCGGGATGTTTGTCAATAAACAAAATGGGGGTGTCCTGAGGACGCTATGCCTGTCCGTATTGTCTGTAGACAAGTTGAAATTGTTCTAAGAACACATCAAGTTTCCTGGGATGTTCGTAAATAAACAAAATGGGGGTGTTCTGAGGACGCTATGCCTGTCCGTATTGTTCGCAAGCAAGTTCAAACTGTCCTAAGAACACACGCGGTGTCCTGAAATGTTCGTAAATAAACAAAATGGGGGTGTCCTGAGGACGCTGCCCATATTGTCCGTGGGCAAGTTGAAATTGTTCTAAGAACCCATCAAGTGTCCTGGGATGTTCGTAAATAAACAAAATGGGGGTGTTCTGAGGTTCTAAGAACACACGCGGTGTCCTGAAATGTTCATAAATAAACGAAATGGGGGTGTCCTGAGGACGCTGTCCGTATTGTTTGTGGGCAAGTTGAAATTGTTCTAATAACTCATCAAGTGTCCTGGGATGTTCGTAAATAAACAAAATGGGGTGTCCTGAGGACGCTATACCTGTCCGTATTGTCCGTAGGGAAGTTGAAACTGTTCTTAGAACACACGCGGTGCCCTGTAATGTTTGTAAATAAACGAAATGGGGGTGTCCTGACGACGCTGTCCGTACTGTTCGTAGGCAAGTTGAAATTGTTCTAAGAACACTCATATTGTTCGCGGGCATTAAAAGTGCCCATATGGCATAGTTAAAATGTTTGATTCTATGCTTATAAATTTGGTCTTGGCCATGCACCCAAGACTCTAGGCCCTGGCCACAACCACCGCAGCATACCACACCCATAGTGGCTTATAAATGTGGCACCCAAGAACAAATTTATAAGCAACGAAGTTATAAGCTAGTATGGGTGTGATATGCTGTGGTGGTTGTGGGCAGGGCCTATAGTCTTGGGTGCATGGCCAAGACCAAATTTATAAGCGCTGAAGTTATAAGCCACTATGGGTGTGATTTGCTGTGGTGATTGTGGCCAGGGCCTAGAGTCTTGGGTGCATGGCCAAGACCAAATTTATAAGCACCGAAGTTATAAGACACTATGGGTGTGATTTGCTGCGGTGGTTGTACTTATTATAATATACTTACTGTTTGGTTTGGTAACTGGAGTACATATATTACTTGTTAATGTTTGTGATAAAAGAGAAGATCATGTTAGTATTGGTAGTTTGTAACGACTTATAACTTTGCATAATCAACATTTTTTTTATTTTTTTGACCTTCATATTTAGTAGATTACAAACCAGTGTACTGTGCAATTTGCTCAGTTTCTGTGTTTTTTTGCTAAAATGATTGGGTCTGTGGGAAAAAAAATCCACGTGTTGGATTAAATAAAAACCTTTTTTTGGTATACTGCAGTCTATTTGTTTGTTTGTTTTCAGTGTTCACTTGTTGTTTCTGCCTAATGTTCTATATGTTGGCTTGTTGCAGATCTTTTGAGCACTTAGATACCTGTTGGCATATTCTAACTGTGTATGTTTTGTTATAATGAAGTGGTATTGATTTATCTGTTTGGTTATTGAACATCTTGGGGCAGTTAGATACCAGTTGGCGTATTCTAACTGTCTATTTTATGTTATAATAAAGTGGCATTGATTTATCTGATTGGTTATTGAAAATCTTGGGCCAGTTAGATACCAGTTGGCTTATTCTAACTGTTTATTTTTTTATATAATTTAGTTGTATTCATTTATCTGTTTAGAAAATAAATAAATAACTTTCTTTTGAGAAGAATTGCACTGTCTATCAACGCTTCTAAGATTACTTTCCTACGATAGGTTTAAAGTGTTGAACCTGGTTTCTCTCCTGTTTTTATAAGATTTTGAAGGACTTTGTGACGGAACATTTTGGCTAAAATACTTTTCTTGGTATGCTTACTTTGTACTATATCAAGATTTATAGAAGAAGTTTTATTTGTAGTGATAGTTGATTTTCTATTAATTGTTTTTTGGGTTGTTTTACTTTTTGATAGAGGAGGCAAAAAATGTGTACTAGAAACTTCTTCTGTTTCACTACATGACTGTATTAGCTGTTGTGTTTCAACTTTTGTTTACAAATTCTGCTATAGATGGATGTTTATGTTGGAGAATTTTCTTTTCATTTGCTCTACTTCTGCGTACCTTTCTACGAAGTTGCTTTTTGGTAGGCATTATTTAGGGTCTGTTGAAAAAAATACAGAAGGTAAGGGTTGGGGTGTTCTGCAATGCATGTGTGTTGTGTGCATGAGTGTTTGAGTAAGATGATAAAGATGTATGTAATGGAGTGTGATTGTGCATTGAGAAGTACAACTACTAGGTATGGGTATTCTTGAATTAATGTGTTACTAAACTGGGGTTCAGATGACAGAAAAAAGTAAGCCAGTGGTGTGGAGAAGTATAAATAGTATATCTAAAGCTATATAATTAAAACAGTTGTTTGTTCTACAACATCTAAATTCTAGCGGCTGATTTGGGTAATTTGTGTGTCGAAAAATAGGAATTTGTGGGCCATTCTGCCAGTAAATCACTGTTTAAGACGGGGGATTTTTGGTCAGAATGGTGCAGAATCTCTATTTTTAGGCACAGAAATAGCATGAATTAACCTTAAAGTGTGTTTGAGTAATAATTCAAATATTATGGTAACATTCTACTTACTTTGTTTTCTAAAATGAGCAGTTTACTTCTTAGTTGTTCTTTGTACTTCAAATTCGGCTGCTTCTTTTCAGGAGAATGGTCTTCACTGCAATTGTAAAAGAAAGAAATTAGTAATTTGGTTTGTATATAGCACTGTTTTTAATTTAGACATGACTAACTGTAGGAAAGAAAATATCTTTACTATGGCTTGTGAAATTCATAATGTACCACTGTATACCACTATTCCTGTAACTAAGATTTTCCACGTAATAGTGAGTCAATGTCATAACCTGCTTTTCCACGTAATAGTGAGTCAATGTCATAGCCTGCTTGTCCTATATAAATGTAAGTAATTATATAAATTAAAAAATTAAAACCACTTATGTGTTTGTACAAATATTATTGTTTGAGATTTGATCATAGAGTGTGCATGTAATTTTGTTTTATTATATGTAGTCTATATATTTTATTTCAAAAATGTTAGTTTAACATTATTTGCATGTGTGTGTGTGTGTGTGTGTGTGTGTGTGTGTGTGTGTGTGTGTGTGTGTGCGTGTGTGTGTGTGTGTGTGTGTGTGAATAAATGAAATGGTATAAAGGTGTGTAAGTCACAGTTCATTTTAGGACAATGAAAAAATGATCGTAGATTCATTTTACAGATTATACAAGGTAAAGGTCGGTTAGAAAATGTGATCATGTACTGTATAGAAAATATGCATACCTGTAGTTTGTGTTCATGCAAATGGATATGGACGAAGCTGCAAGTAGAAATCTTGGAGACTTGTATAGTATTTCTCGTAGATCGTGCTTGCCAATGGTATGAGACTTGTACTCTGTACATTTGCAGTGCTGATCTATGATGTTGTAGTTACATGTAGAGGTCTTGGATTTGATTGGTGGATGGTCATGTGATTTCTTAGCTACATCCAATGAGGGAATGGCACAGAGAGTGAAGTGGAAATGGTAGAAGGGCTGTCCATGTTACGATATGTTCGCGGACATGGCTGTAGTTCTAGGACACCACGTATTACATCCAGGGAATTTGGAGTAGGGAGGCATGCAAATGAGATTGAATGTAGCAAGGGATTGGTCAGTAAAGTTTAGTGAGTGCGTTGTGCTAGGAGAGGTTTTCTCAGATATTCTTTTTGCTGAGCGAAGAACAGATAGCTATGGCTGAGTGTTTAAAAAAACAGATTGTGCGATTTTGGGAGACTCGTGGATACATTGGTTGAAGGTGCATGCAGAAATCTGTGGAGTATCTATAGATCTTGGATTCACACATGTGGAAGTGCACTGGCATGGAGTGCATGGAATGAAGTGATTGGACTTGCTACCTCTCTGTGCAACTTTGAAGATAGAGGAACATCCAGACATAATTGTAATTCATTGTGGAGGGAACAGTTTAGGACATGTGTCTGGAATTTCTTTGCAATTTGCAATGAAAGAAGGACTTCAGAAGATCATGGACATGTTACCAAACTCCAAAGTAATTTTTTCATGGATTGCGCAGAGACAAATGTAGCTTCGTTCTTTCTCATGTGGTCCACAAATGGAGAAAGCAAGGTGTAATGTTAATAAGGCTGTTTGTGCCTTCCTAAGAGATTTTGGCATTTCCTCTTTTCACAATTAAAATATTATGTTTCGTAGTACATACATTTTTCACAGAGATGGAGTCCATCTTACTTATGCTGGCAATCAGATTTATCTGAGAAATGTACAAAATGCATTGCAACCTTTTTTAGAAATACAGCATCCATTTTGAAGTAGGTGTTAAGTATTTATAATTTTTGACATACAAACACCTCCCAAAGGCTCTTTTCAGAGCCACCACTTCCTCCCAGAGAAAAATGCAATGGTTACAATAGGGTAGTACCCCAATTTTTTTTATGTTCGCGAACTGTCCGCAGACTTTCAAGAAATACAAAGGGCCCTGCTTTATTTATCTTCACGTCTATTTTTTAACTGTGAAAGGTGGCTCTGAAAAGAGCCTTAATTTTTGGGATTTTTGTTATTTTGTATTTTTTTTGGTTTTTTATACATGACACACTAGGAGAGGAGAGAAAAGGAGGGTAAAGGGGGGGACACCAACCACAAGGATAAGAAGGGGCGAGCTGATAGAGGAAGATGTAGAGTGGGTTTTATTTGGGTAGTGAGCAGGTCTCACTGAATTTCATAGGATTTTAGTAGCGCAACTTAACCATAACATCCCTTTAAATACGTTTTTTTACTTAAATCCAAAGAGAAATTGCCCACCCTCTAACAGAGGAACACAGCGGGATGACTTCTCTCACACATACCCGGATGCTACATCACCAAAGGTAGTATTGCAACGCCTTTTACCAGCCCGAGACGGTCTGATTCTGAGTTGAGCAAATGTAATGTGTCTTTTGCCTAATGTTTCTTTGTTAAGATTCCTCAAAACTGAGCATATCCTAATTATTGATTTCCCCAATGAACACTCTACGGACAGTGTTATATTGCATCTACTCCCACAAGTAGTGAAAGCTTTGCTTCTCGAGATGGTACATATAATTCTCCCGATGGGGTTTGATTAGCGAGAGTACTTCCCACAGGCAATCTTGAGTCCGCAATCGAGATAAGTATGGTCTGGTGTCCATCTTCCAACCAAACTAAGTGGAAATTTACCAAAATGCTTCTTGCCCAGAGATTAAAGACTTGTTGGTTGGTCCATCTGGGCTTTCATCTTCAGGAGCAAGAGATCCCTTGACAATTACATTTGCTACTTCAGATTCCGAAGAGTAATCCATCCAGTAAAGCTGTGGCTTAGAAAACAGGTCCCATGAGGCCTATCAGTCCAGCGACTCAATTTAAAGACTAGCCACACAGTTCTTTGTAAAAGGTTGCCTTCTGGAATACAAGAGGCTCATCCCATCTTTCCAGAGACAAGGATATAACTGAAGAGGACTGGATATACTATGCCTAGCGGAAACATGGCTCTGAGAGCCTCCTTTTCTTGATGGATTTACTATTCTATTCACCCGAGCATATGGAGCCGAGAGAGGACGACACTCGGCGGGCTTAGTCCCTTTTGTGAGAAACGGGTCTGGCTTAAAAACAGTCTCTTTTGAAAGCCCCTGCCCCTTTCTGAAAATAATTTGCCTGCCAGACACTCTCCATGAAGGAGCTTCCAAAGGCTTACTGATCAACATCTATTGGAACCTGGCCGTCTTATCTACAGACCATTTCCTTGACCTTGTAGCGTCTTCCATTGACCACTGGACTTCTCAATTTGAGCATCATTTTACCATTGTTGGTGGTGATCTAAACTGTCAATGCATTAAGAAACAAGGTCCCATTTTTCCTCGACGGGATCACTGAAGCCAAAGTGGGGCAAGAGTTACAGAATGGCCTTTCATCTGCACATCCTGAACGATGAAAGAGCGGGAGACGGTCTGGCTAAACCAACATGGACTCATGGCTCCCAATCAAGTATACTAGATTATATCTTTGTTTCCAGTCAACTAATCCAGAATATAGTTTCTCTGGAAGTAATCATGAAAACCACCAGTGACCATGCTTTATTGATATGTACATGGAATGGAGGGACTAGGCTAAAGTCAGACGTTTACACCTTGGACTTGGAGCTGGCTTTAGGATCAAACCGCCTCCATATGTGTGAGCACAATATGCTTTGGTTTTCAAACAAGGCTATAGAGATCTGTAGGGTGACGAGGGAACAGACTATGTTCCACTGTTACAGGAATTTCAACAGTCCTTAAAACTAAATCTCTCTTTGAAATTCCTCATATACATGTGTCAAACCCAATAATAGCTTTTGAGAACAACCTTTTAAATAGAGATCTTAAACAACTGGTGAAGAAACGCAAATACGAATATTTAAGTCATATAAGGAAAAGGAAGCAACTTTTTAAGAACTGGACCCTGCTGTATAAAGCGGAGTTGTCTCAAACAGATGCCAAACAGATGCTCCAGGTCCTCATCAACAAAGATGCCAGATCCACTGGTGCTTACTAAATGGTCATCAGTTAGGAGGAGGTGATCATCTACTGAAGACAGTGCCTAAAAAAGTCTGCCTTGACTTTTATGAGCAGCTACTCAAGCCAAAAGTCAGCATTCCTCAAACTTCAACAGTGCAGCCAGGTCGAGGCTGAATACTTCCAATCAACGGGCTTGATGTTGAACTTTTAATCAAAAAAGCCAACCCCTCAAGAGCCCCAGGACCGGATGGGATTTCGAATTCAATGATCAAAGCAACTCCAGAATTCTGAATCTCTTTTATACACGCCTTGTTTACTAAAATCGTGCAGTCAGGTACCATTCCAAATTCATGGCGCTCTGCGATAGTGGTGCCTATCTATAAACAGGGTCCCAAAGCAGACCCCTCTAACTATCGGCCAATAACATTGCAGGATTCAATGGATAAGCTATTGCCTGCATTCCTTTTAAAACATCTCCAATGTTGGGCTAAATAATCTAATATAGATTATCCTCGACAAACTGGAAGGGGTTGGTACCGAACTAAGAGGGTAATTCATAGAATTACGCAGAAAAGTGTCGCAAGCGGCTGGCGCAGAGTGTCCGCGTGCGATTGACTGCGCCAGGCACGTGCGATAAAACCGATTTCCGCGCACAGCGTATTCATGGATTTCATGCTCCCAAACCAGCCGTGGCGCAGAGTATCGCAGCGACCCTGCAGCAGCGCCAGTAACGCCCCCAAGAACGCCCTCGCGCAAGGAAAAGCCAGCAAAATCGCTAAATCATCGCAAAGGGCTGCGCTAACTCTGGACCAGTTTACAGGGCAGCCAAACAAGGAACGCAAAGCGGGTAACGTGCATATCAGGGGTACACGTGAAGTCATACACGCGATTAGCCAGGGTACGTGTATTACAGGGGTACGCGGGAAGTTTAACACGCGATTGGCCAGGGTACGTGTATTACAGGGGTACGCGGGAAGTTTAACACGCGATTAGCCAGGGTAAGTGTATTACAGGGGTACACGTGAAGTCATACACGCGATTAGCCAGGGTACGTGTATTACATGGGTACGCGGGAAGTTTAACACGCGATTGGCCAGGGTACGTGTATTACAGGGGTACGCGGGAAGTTTAACACGCGATTAGCCAGGGTAAGTGTATTACAGGGGTACGCGGGAAGTTCAACACGCAATTAGCCAGGGTACGTGTATTACAGGGGTACGCGGGAAGTTTAACACGCGATTAGCCAGGGTAAGTGTATTACAGGGGTACGCGGGAAGTTCAACACGCAATTAGCCAGGGTACGTGTATTACAGGGGTACGCGGGAAGTTTAACACGCGATTGGCCAGGGTACGTGTATTACAGGGGTACGCGGGAAGTTTAACACGCGATTGGCCAGGGTACGTGTATTACAGGGGTACGCGGGAAGTTATACACGCGATTAGCCAGGGTACGTGTATTACAGGGGTACGCGGGAAGTTTAACACGCGATTGGCCAGGGTACGTGTATTACAGGGGTACGCGGGAAGTTATACACGCGATTAGCCAGGGTACGTGTATTACAGGGGTACGCGGGAAGTTTAACACGCGATTAGGCTGGGTGGGTCCTCACAGGTGTTCCCTGTACACCCTCCACGGCCCCTGCAGGCAGCCTACAAAACAGGGGACTACCCTGCACACCTGCTCATGTCCCCCTGCACCCCCACCCCCCCAGCAGTGCAGGGGCAGCCTCCACCAGGCCCCCACTCATGTCTCCCACCACCCCCACCCTCCCGCCACCAGGGGCAGCCTCCACCAGGCCCCCACCCATGTCTCCCACCACCCCCCGCCACCAGGGGCACTCTCCACCAAGCCCCCACCCATGTCTCCCACCACCCCCACCAGTGCAGGGGCACCCTCCAACAGGCCCCCACCCATGTCTCCCAACACCCCCACCCACCAGCACTGTGGGGCACGTGGCCAGCAGGCAGTCAGGCAGCAGCAGATGGCAGGTGGGAGCGTGCTCAGGGCTCTGGGGGGGCAGTAATTTCGCCTCCTGGCCAGGAGCGTGGTCTCTCGTGTGTGAACGCGTGGACAGCCTGATAGGTAGTGAAATCCCACACGTCAGCAAAGGCCCTTAGCGCGTAAACCCGTCAACAGCATATGCGCGCCTATAGTCACCTGCACGTGCAGGAAATTGTTGCGTGACACGTCCCAGTGTCAAAGCGTGTGATTGGTGAAAATGGATGTACACGTAGAAGTGACAAAGCGTGTGATTGGTGAAAATGGATCTACACGCAGGAGTGACAAAGCGTGTGATTGGTGAACGTACACGCCGCGTAAGTGACGCTGTACGTGTGGGCCTGTATATAAGGTACATGTAGAACACCATTTCCTTGTACGTGCTTTTCGTGGAGAGCGAGTGGGTGAAATCTGTACTTCTTGTCGTTTCACACGCGATTTACTTCACAGCGTTTCCAGTTCGTATTCCCTGTTACCTCTGACAGCTTTTTCTCTTTTTTCTCTTTTACTGGTTTACCTGGGCCTGTTCCCTCAAACAGTGTCCCCTTCTACTGTTGTCCTGTCTTCTCAGACAGCGTACACATCTTCTTTTGGCGGGGGTTTAGCCAGCCAAACGCGCTCATTCTTCACGCTCTTTTACCTGGCAGACGGTGAGTCACGCACGTATCCAACTTCTGTGCTTGCCCCGTGTGTTGCCTACCCCTTCAGAGGTCATTCTAGGCTGCGTGTGACACGCATACGTTCATTCTTGTGTTACTGGGTGCCACAGCGTAGTGCAGGTTTTTCTTTCTGCACACGTGGTCTAGGAGGGGTTGCGTGCACGTCATCTCCCTTTTTTGGGCCTCCTGTGCGTTGCGTGACCCGTCATCTTCCCCCAGGGGTTACAATCAGCCGTGCTAGAGCACTAGGGTACAATTACCATCTGGTACCCAACCCCTTTGACCCCCAATTGCCCAGGACAATTGTCTACAGCCACTCCCATACGCACATTAATATCAGTGCCATGGCTGGGAGGCGAGGATTCCGTAAGGGTGGCAAAGGTGGAAGAGCCACAAGTGGTGGCCGTGGTGGATCCGGTAGGGGACGTGGTCGTAACTTGCAGGGTGAGCCTGTCCCCCCATGTGTGGAGGACCAGTCAAGGGCACCCATCATCCCCCCCCCTCCCCCCCCTCCCCCCCTCCCGTTGAGGCTGAAGTGGCTGACACCATCCATGCTCAGCCCTTGTTGGACCAGCCCATTGTGGCACCAGACCTGGCTGACTCCATGGCTGACTTCCAGGTCAGCAGGGCTACGACACGTGCGCTGGTGCACGTTGATGCCATCATGCCACGTGGATCTGGGGCAGCAAGGTCATCTGCTGCACCAAGGAGGCAGGGCGGAGTGGCTGCAGGGGCAGCTGCGGCTCCATCCACCCCAGCCCTCACACACCCAGCCAGGACAGTGTCGGTCCTAGTCCATGCTGCTGACATTCCCCCTGACACCATCACACTCGAGCCAATGCCTGCACCAACTCCCATGCTGAGTGTGCAATCCCACACTCCTGATACAGAGTCCACCAGGGCTCCTGCCCCTAGTGTCCAGAGCGGCGCAGGACACTCAGGATCACCACCACCTTCCAAGCGGAAGAGGAAGAGTGCTCGTCCGGCACAGGCTGATGCCCCAGACACGGCTACACAGTCCGGCCCGTCCAGGAAGCCCAGCTTCACGGATGACGAACTGAATGCACTTGTCGAGTATGTGTCCGGACATGACAACGAGATGGTCATTGTTGCAGGATCCAAGACCACACCTGCACAACGCCAGGCACACTGGCAGACCGTTGCGGACATCGTAAGTGCCCTTGGAATCGTGAGGCGCACAGCCAATGATTGCTATAAGCGCTGGAATGACCTAAAGCGCAGGGCAAAGAGTAAGCTGGCCTCAAGTCATGCCGCAACTCTAGTGACTGGAGGTGGGTCTCCAGTAGTAGACATGGAACTCACTCCACATGAGTCAGTCGCTGGGACCTACGTCACGGAGGAACAGATCCAAGGCGTGGGAGATCTGGCTGATTACGAGGCATTGTCCGGTGAGTGCACATGCATGTGTGTGTCATACATGTGCATGGTGTGTGTGTGAGGGCTTCTGTTTGGGTGGCAGGAGAGAGTGTGTGCGCCTCAGTCGTATGGGTCAGCCATGTGCTTCATGCAATACTTCCTGCGCAGCTGCATTTGGCCATAGCAGTATCCCTTCTGCCAACAGTAGACATCTAGCACAACTGCACGCCAGTTGCCCTTGAAGTGTCACCTTGACACAACAGATTTGCTTATTTTTCACTGTTCATTCAGTCAGTTTGTTTGCATTCCACCACTTTCACTAGGCATGTCGCTGTCCACTAGTCACATGTCTGACATGGGTATGGTAAAGGGGAGTGACTTTGTTACCTGGATATCATTTGTACACACATGTCCCTGTGCAATTTGACCATTACAGACTGGCAGCTCCAGGTGAAAAATCTGACCTGTTAGAATCAGAAAAGCTATTACATGCGGGAACTGGACTGAATGAATAGGTGCTGCCCTCCTCTCCATCTTCACTCAATAGCAATGGTACATGCCATCTGTGTGATGGCATGTGTGTTTCACCTGCCAATCACAGGCCAATGTGTGATGCCACTGCCAGGCAGCATGCAGAAAATTTGTTCATCTTCCATCTTGGTGTCATCAGTGTGTGCCGTTTGCCTGCACTTCATACGCAGTGTGGGTGCATGCATGGGAGGGTTTTAGTCATGTGGGACATGTCAATCAAGTACTGGTTCTCTTGCTTCTCAGCCCTCAATGTGTGCCATGGTGCTAATGCCTGTTTCCATTACTTTGTTTTCATGTCTTTGCAGGGGAAGACGCACCTGATACTGCTGGGGTTGTGGAGATGGTGCAGACCCAGGAGGTGTCCCAGGGCCGACCAACCACCAGTGAGGGACGTGGTGTGGTGGTGGGGGAGAACCCACAAGTGCTGCAGGTCGTGCTCTCAAGGGGTGTCTCTGGCTGCACCTCCCCCGAGCTGTACTCAGGTGTTGATTCGGATGAGACCTACGTGCCGTCGCTGGTGAGTGTTCCAGGGAGTGATTCTGTTCTGTCTCACCCACCTGCACCAGGGTCAGTACCCTCCATGGGGATGTCAGTGTTGGCAGCTACGCCTTCCGTGGTTACGGATTCAGGGTCACACTCCGCGACATCTGATCCTGTTCCTGGGCCAGCAGATCAGAGGGGGAATGCAGTCCTGCAGCCTCAGGCAGTGCCGGCACAGCAAGGCGCAGTTCGCCTTGCCCCAGACAGGTGTGGTGCCCGCCGACGTGGTGGCCGTACGCCACCTGGCAATACCGCATGGGAGCAATCCATTTACGGTATGGCTACCCAACAGGCTGCATCATCCGAGATGATGGCTCAGGCCATGGATAGGGTGGCCACTTCCATCGTCCCCCCAGAAAGGCTGATGGAGCGACTAGAGCAGGCAACTGACTCCATCTGCCAGTCACACAGGGAGGACATGTTGGGGTCCAACAGGGACAGGCGGGCGGCACTGGCGACTCTGCAGGAGGCCATCTCCATTGAGTCCCAGGGCCACAGGGAAGCCCTGAGGCAGGAGCTCCTACACCTCAGGACGACTCTTGTTGAGCTTGAGGCTTCAACACACCAAAGGACAGAACAGCAGCTGGAGCGTCTCACCCGTACGCTCTCAGCTGAGATGCAGGCAACGAGGGCGGAGGTCCGGGCATCGCGTGAGTTGTTGCATGGGGACCTCCGCACACTCATCCTCCAGAACCAGACCTACCACACCCGCATGCTTGCAGCCATGGAGGAGCAGACTAGGGCCTTGCGTGGGCTGCCTCCCATAGTGCAACCACCTCCGGATGCAGCTGCACAGGGTGATAATAGCGACAGCAGTGACACTCCCACAATAGGGTAGCCGTGTGGGCCATGAGCCCATGGAGGTGTTTGATTTTCCCAGGATCCACGCAGGTGGGTTCTGGTGTGCATCCTGTCCTCGGACCTCCTGGGTGGCCTCCCCAACCCCCCCGGGCCCATCAATGGCCATTTTTGATTGTTTCTTATTTTTATTTTTATTTTGATTTCTTTTATTCCCAATTTTTTTGGGAGGATCTGTTGGCTCCGATCTGTTGGCTCCGATCTGTTGGCTCCGATCTGTTGGCTCCGATCTGTTGGCTCCGATCTGTTGGCTCCGATCTGTTGGCTCCGATCTGTTGGCTTCCGTGGTTCCTGTGGGCATACGCTGCATTGTGGCTGGGCACATGCAGGCTTGTAATGTATTTGGTTCAGATGCTTGGGTTTGAGTCACACACACCCCTCCTGCTTCCCGTTTCCATGGGCTTGCAAAGGGTGTGCCCAAGTGACAGTGAATTACACAGTGACGTTGGACTCCCATGAGCTGTGTGGCCAGTCTGTAGTCAATACTGTGTATACATTCCTAGTGCATATTGCTGTTGTGTTGTACACTGCATGTTGCATTGATGTGTAACTCTTCTTCTGTGTCTACCTCCCAATTTGCAGGTCCCTTCCTCAAGTCCACACAAGGACCTCTAGTCTGGCGATGGGGACCATGTTGGCAGCAGTGCACCTACAACTCTACATGGCGCCAACACTGCACAGTTGGTAGTGGTGGGAGTGCAGGCATTTCCAGGTGGTGAGACTACTAATATGTTACATTTTTGATGTCATGTTAATGGTACTACGTGCTCAAGTATGTTGTTGGTCCGGCATTGCTGTGAGCATTTCAGGTGTTGCAGGTTTCTAATAGTGCCACTGTACATAGTGAGAGTGATGTCATGTTGTGGGGATTACTTTGTTTACCTGCAATTAGCATGACATGGCACGGTGTGTCGTGTGGCAGTGCTGGGGTTGGGTTGGCTGACATGGCACTGTCCTCTTGTTGCATTTTGCAAGTGGGTATTCATTTTAGCTGCTTCAATGTGTAACTTCACAAAACTGCATTGGTGGTGTCTGTGTGGGTAGGGATGCACACATTGTGACACTTCCAGGTGAACAATCTCAGGCTGACATGGAATTCCCGGTTCATTCTCCACACATTCAGGATCAGTGTCAGGTTGAGTCATCATTGATTGTCAGATGGAATGTGCCAGGGCAGTGTGCACTCCACAGGGGTGTGATTTCTATGTGAAGTAATTAGCCACTAGCTGTGTACGGGCTGCCTCCCCCCGTGCCCTTTCCCCTCCCATGCGCAGCGGCTGTGCATGTGGTTGGGGATGTGGGGCCACCACCATGTCCACGGCCAGGCCCCGGCGTGTTGCAACGTTGTGCAGGACACATGATGCCACTATGATCCTGCACACTACTGGGGGAGCGTATAACAGCTGCCCGCCAGAACGGTCAAGGGAGCGAAAGCGTGACTTCAGCACTCCGAATGTGCGCTCCACTATGCCCCTGGTTGTAATGTGGGCTGTGTTAAATCTTACCTGGGGTGGCGTGGTGGGGTTCCGAATTGGCGTCATCATGTGGGGGCTGAGAGGGTAGGCACTGTCCCCTGTGGAGGTGGGGATTGGTATCATTGGTGAGGTTGTGACCTTGCTCAGTATCCAACATGCATGCATGTGCAGTGGCATACATACTCACCAAGCAGCCATGTATCGCCATGCCGCCCAGCTTCTAGGTCCCGGCTTAGGGTGGACATTCGGTAAATGAAGCTGTCGTGGGTGGAGCCGGGATAGTTGGCATATACTGAGGTGATGATTCCCTTGGCATTACATGCTACCTGCACGTTGATGGAATGCCAGTGCTTGCGGTTCCTATAGATGTGCTCAGATGCCCTGGGGGGACGTAGAGCCACATGGGTGCAGTCGATGGCACCTAGCACTTTGGGGAATCGTGCCACTGCGTAAAAATCCAGGGCGGCAGCATGCCTTTCTGCAGGTGTTCTGGGCAGGTATATGTGCCTGCGGACTGATGGGCGTGCAGTCATGATGTTCAAGACCTGGTGTAGGCAGCGTGACTGGGTGGCCTGTGACACCCCACCCACTATGGCACTTGTCCGCTGAAATGATCCAGTGGCTAAGAAGTGCAGTACATTGAGGACCTTCTCCAGGGGGCTGAGTGCTTGGGAGCACAGGGTGGGTGATGTGAGGTCATCCTCCCACTCAGTCACCAGGTCCAGTATGATGTGTGGTGGAAACCTGTACCTCCCATACACCTGGTCATCAGGCATCCCGAAAAGGCTGGTTCTGGGTGTGAATATTCTGGCCCTGACTATCCTCCTCCTCCTCCTTTGGTAGCCCACTGCCACTGCTGCTAGGAACGGTATGTTCATCCTGGCGTCTGAGCTTGTTATTGTTAAAGTCCGCAATTTATGCTTAGCGCGTGTTCTAGGCGAGCGTGTGACCCGCGCAGCCCTGGAATCCTGTTCCCAGTCCAATAGCGTGTGGAAATTCACACGCACCACGGGATACAGCGTGTGACCCGCGCAGCCCTGGAATCCTGTTCCCAGTCCAATAGCGTGTGGAAATTCACACGCACCACGGGATACAGCGTGTGACCCGCGCAGCCCTGGAATCCTGTTCCCAGTCCAATAGCGTGTGGAAATTCACACGCACCACGGGATACAGCGTGTGACCCGCGCAGCCCTGGAATCCTGTTCCCAGTCCAATAGCGTGTGGAAATTCACACGCACCACGGGATACAGCGTGTGACCCGCGCAGCCCTGGAATCCTGTTCCCAGTCCAATAGCGTGTGGAAATTCACACGCACCACGGGATACAGCGTGTGACCCGCGCAGCCCTGGAATCCTGTTCCCAGTCCAATAGCGTGTGGAAATTCACACGCACCACGGGATACAGGTTCGCTGACGTACTTGCATGTGTAAGTGGCCGCGCACCCATTAAATACACGTACATAGGCCAATCGCGTGTACGCGCACTTTTGTCCAATTACACGCGATGACACTCTGACGTGCAGTATCTCCACGTGTGCCCCGTCATCACGTCCTGAGTGGGGAACACCCGTGCGGGTCACGTCACAGACGCGCTTACGCGCTGAGGGACTCTGGTCCAATAGAATCGCGTATGCGTGCTGACGCGCTTACGCGCTAAGGGCCTTTCCTCGGATTTCACGCTGACGTGCAGGATTTTCACGTGCCAAATCACTCCGTATCAAGCTGGCCACGCGAAAACACACGGAAGCCCACGCTCCTGCCCAGAAGGCCGAGTTACTGCCCCCCAGTGCCCCGAGCAGCCTCCCACGTGCCATCTGCTGCTGCCTGCCTGCCTGCCTGCTGCCACCGTGCCCTGCCATTTGGTGCCTGCACATCAGCCATCTGCAGGGGTCCAGTTGCTGTGTCCACCCCTGCTGGAACTGAAGACTCCCGACTGGTATTACATCGCTCCACAGCCCAGCCCCAGGACCCAGTTGCCCACCCACACCTGCCTCTGGGGTTGCCATGTCGGGCACTTCCACATCTGGCACCAGTGGCAACCCCAGGCCAGAGGGGCAGAGGGGCACCAACTTCACTGTCACCGAAGATGGTGTCCTGGTGGAGCATGTCCTGGGGCAGTATGATGCCCTCTTTGGATCGTCCCGCGCCAGCAAGGAAGGACGGCAGAGGATCTGGGCCGACTGTGTGGTTGCCATCAACGCGGAGGGGGTGGCAACCTGCGACGTCCTGAAGATCAAGAAGCGCTGGGAGGACTTGAGGTCCAGGACCCTTGTGAAGGCCCGGCGCCTCGTGGAGGGGGGCCGGGGCCGCATGAGTACCATCCAGATGAGGGTCCTGGAACGCGTACGCCCAGCGCTCCACGCCCAGATCCTTGAGAGGGAGGCCCGTCTGGAGTTGAGCGGTAAGTGTCCATGCATTACTGTGTGAGACAGGGCATGTTGCGGTGTGCTGGTTCTATGATACTTGCCTGTATGTGTGCCATAGCCCATGTATGCATGTATGTGTGCAGGGACATCATGGTAATGCATGTGCGACCAGTGATGTGTGATGCACATGGTTGTTGCATGTGTTGATATGCCGCATGGGGAGCCCTAATCAGATTATGAACATGAGAGCATGCCAGTCTCTGTACCTGAACATGGGTGGGGGTGAGGGATGGGTGCTGATGCCAGGTACATATATGGTAGCCATGTCTGTGTGCCTGACCTGCGTGTCTGTGACTTGTGCATGCCATGGATGCATGACACATGTGTGTGACAATGCAGAGATTCAGTAAAGCAGCAAAATTACCCTTGTATCCGCTGTGTTTGGTGTGTTTGGGGCCAGATGGATGTGACTGAGGTGATGTGTGTGCATGTGATGGGCATGAGGCATGATGCATGTGAGTTACATATCATTGAATGTTTCAAGAGTCCATTGGACATGCATGGAAATGTCCATGGCATGCACCATGCCTGTTACTGTGTGTGTTTTGCCTGGACTGGCCCATGTGTTGTGGAGGGACATGATGGAAGTGTACTTTGACAGTGGTGCTCATCTGCTATTGCTTCCTGTCTAGGGGACCATTGTACAGTGCCCTGATGCTTGTGTTCTTTGTCTCCCTCTACGCAGCGGCTAGTGAAGAAGAGGGCGGAGACGGCGCTGTGGAGCAAGGCGGCGGGGATGCCCCCACGGCTGCAGCGGAAGGGGTGGGTGAGCCCCCACAGGGGCCTGCTACGGTGGGAGACGGTGAGGAGCCATCCAGGTTGGTGGTTTGCACAGAGGAGGAGGAGGCCGCCACTGGGGCACACATGGGGCCTGGTGGGGGCATCCCTGCTGGTGCAAGTGGTGCAGTCCAGGGCCAGGGGCAGGAGGCAGCACAGGTCACCGTGGAGGGGCCTGTGCATGTCGCTGTCCCTGACCCTGTGAGTGCACCACCATGCACCAGCAGGGATGCCCCGTCCCAGGCCTGTCCGCAGGTAGAGGGGATGTCCATGTCACCTGACTCCCCTCCACCTGCAGACGTGGGAACCCCTGGCCGTGCGGAGAAGGTCCTGATTGGGGTCGCGTTGCGCACGGCTGCGATTCGTGATGCCGTGCGTGCTTCCCGGGAGGAGCACGCACGTCATCACGAAGTGCACCGTGCCGACGTGGCCCAATTGGGATCGGCCATGTTCGGGGGTTTCCTGCATGTGTTGGCCAATGTGGCGGCCCTCTCCTCCTCTGTGCAGGCTATCCACCAGTCGTTCTCCTTGCCGTCTTCCAGCCCAGATGCCACCAGGGCCCCCTGTGGACCTGCCCCGACCAATGCAGCCAGCTCGGTGGGGATCCCATCCCTGCCACAGTCGGGAGTCAGAGATCCAGCAGGGGTGGACACCAGAGCAACTGGACCCCAGCAGATGGAGGATGTGACGGCATCATCGGGCAGGGCACGTGCACGACGGCGTCGGTGGTTTCCATCAGCCTGGATGCCGTCGTGCTGGCACAGGCAGTTGCGTCGGAGGCAGCAGCAGGCTCAACGTGGGAGGCATCATGGCTCGGGGCCATCAACATCAGGGGTGCAGGCATCGGCCGGAGGGCAGGAGAACCCTGGAATGGGAGTGGCTTCCGTGTGGGAGAGGTTGTGCCAGCGGATAGGTGCGGAGCGGCAGCGGGCAGAGGAGGAACGGCTCACGATGGTCAGGGCGGAGGACTCCATGCGGAGGGCGCTGAGGCGGGCTGAGTGCCTCGAGGGTCTTCGCAGGGAGTTTGAGCTTGACACTGCGTTATCCCTGCGGGACCTCGGGGCCAGGGAACATGCCCGCCTCCAAGCCATTGACCAGGAGTTCGAGGATGCCCTGGCCCATGACGACAACCAGTGAGCCGTCCGAATAGCCCGCTGCCTTTGTATATAGTTGTATAGTTAGGGTTAGGTTTCCTTTGTTTTTTTGAATTTTTTTTTGGGTTGCGATTGGACAATGCACCACTTTTTTGTATATAGTTCCCTTTTTAGTTAGTAGTCAGTTAGGTTTAATTTGGTAGGGCTCATGGACCCAGGATTATCTTCTTGATTGGCTTATTTTAATTTTTCATAATTTTTTCTTGGACATTCATCTTGTTTTGTTTGATTTGCTTTGTGTTTTTTCTTATTTGCTGTTCAATACATATTATTTTTTTAATCTTCAATGTGTCGTATCATCTCATTGCTTTCAGGCATGTCATGTTGGGTGTTTTGTCATTCACTTGCAGCCATTGTGTGTGACAGACATGTGTTAAATTGCATTATTTACATTGGGGGTGTAACATGTAATTGGCTTTGATATGTGGGTGGGTGTGATAGTTGGTTGGGCCTTTTGGCAGGGGAGGATGGGCATTACGGACATGATTGGGGAATGTTGGGACCCAGGTGCAGGGGGGCATGGATTGGACATGGGTGGGGGCCTGCTGGCAGGTGCCCCACAGTGCTGGGGGGTGGGGGTGGTGAGAGACATGAGTTGGACATGGGTGGGGGCCTGCTGGCAGGTGCCCCACAGTGCTGGGGGGGTGGGGGTGGTGGGAGACATGAGTGGGGCCCTGGTGGAGGGTGACCCTGGTGGCTGGGGTTTGGGGGTGGTGGGAGACATGAGTTGTACATGGGTGGGGGCCTGCTGGCAGGTGCCCCACAGTGCTGGGGGGTGGGGGTGGTGGGAGACATGAGTGGGGCCCTGGTGGAGGGTGACCCTGGTGGCTGGGGTTTGGGGGTGGTGGGAGACATGAGTTGGACATGGGTGGGGGCCTGCAGGCAGGTGCCCCACAGTGCTGGGGGGTGGGGGTGGTGGGAGACATGAGTGGGGCCCTGGTGGAGGGTGACCCTGGTGGCTGGGGTTTGGGGGTGGTGGGAGACATGAGTTGGACATGGGTGGGGGCCTGCTGGCAGGAGCCCCACAGTGCTGGGGGGTGGGGGTGCAAGGGGACATGTGTTGGTGTTCATTAGTTCAAGGAGACATGTGCCTTTGCTGGGGGGCATGCCCATGTTGGGTGGGCTGCCTGCGGGACATGACCAGGGATGCAGGGTAGTCCCCTGTGGTGTGGGCTGCCTGCAGGGGCCGTGGAGGGTGTACAGGGTACACCTGGGAGGAGCCACACTGTCAAATCACATGTGGAACTTCCCGCGCACCCCTGAAATACACGCGCCCAGGCTATTCGCGTGTGGAACTTCCCGCGCACCCCTCAAATTCACGCGCCCAGGCTATTCGCGTGTGGAACTTCCCGCGCACCCCTGAAATACACGCGCCCAGGCTATTCGCGTGTGGAACTTCCCGCGCACCCCTGAAATACACGCGCCCAGGCTATTCGCGTGTGGAACTTCCCACGCACCCCTGAAATACACGCGCCCAGGCTATTCGCGTGTGGAACTTCCCGCGAACCCCTGAAATACACACGCCCAGGCTATTCGCGTGTGGAACTTCCCGCGCACCCCTGAAATACACGCGCCCAGGCTATTCGCGTGTGGAACTTCCCGCGCACCCCTCAAATTCACGCGCCCAGGCTATTCGCGTGTGGAACTTCCCGCGCACCCCTGAAATACACGCGCCCAGGCTATTCGCGTGTGGAACTTCCCGCGCACCCCTGAAATACACGCGCCCAGGCTATTCGCGTGTGGAACTTCCCACGCACCCCTGAAATACACGCGCCCAGGCTATTCGCGTGTGGAACTTCCCGCGAACCCCTGAAATACACGCGGCCAGGCTATTCGCGTGTGGAACTTCCCGCGAACCCCTGAAATACACGCGCCCAGGCTATTTGCGTGTGGAACTTCCCGCGCACCCCTCAAATTCACGCGCCCAGGCTGTTCGCGTGTGGAACTTCCCGCGCACCCCTGAAATACACGCGCCCAGGCTATTCGCGTGTGGAACTTCCCGCAAACCCCTGTAATACACGTAGCCCGCTCCCCCAGGCCCGATCGCGTGAGGAACTTCCCGCGCACCCCTCAAATTCACGCGCCCAGGCTATTCGCGTGTGAAACTTCACGCAAACCCCTGAAATATACATAGCACGCTCCCCCAGGCCCGATCGCGTGTGGAACTTCACGCGAACCCCTGTAATACACGAAGCCCGCTCCCCCAGGCCCGATCGCGTGAGGAACTTCACGCGAACCCCTGTAATACACGTAGCCCGCTCCCCCAGGCCCGATCGCGTGAGGAACTTCACGCGAACCCCTGTAATACACGTAGCCCGCTCCCCCAGGCCCGATCGCGTGAGGAACTTCACGCGAACCCCTGTTATACACGTAGCCCGCTCCCCCAGGCCCGATCGCGTGAGGAACTTCACGCGAACCCCTGTAATACACGTAGCCCGCTCCCCCAGGCCCGATCGCGTGAAAAACTTCACGCGAACCCCTGTGATGCACGTACCCTGCAAATCGCGTGTGACACTTCCCGCGCACCCCGGTATACATGCACACGTATTTTTTGTCAGCGGGTGTCCGTGTTTGTGGGTACCCCTTTGCACGTCATTTTTCCTGGAGGGCCACAGTATGGGACATTCATCATGGCAGTATATAGGTGCTATTTGTTGGCGCACCTTTTGGCGCACATTTCTTACAGCCGCAGAGACGCTACCGCCTCCTTTCTTGTGGCGGTCGTGTTTGTGCCTGTGCGCTGGTTTGAGCGTGCGCTTTTTTCCCCTATTCTATTCCATGAATACGTGTTGTAGGCGAGCGTGTGGGCGTTCCGCGCACTTGTGCCCTGTACTTCCCCCGTGACGCCCACGTTTTGGCAAGTTGTTCCCCATTCCGAGTGTTACGCCCGTGTTCCGCCTACTTTTATTGCGTGCGCCGCGCTATGTGCGATTTTCGCTGTGGCCTGTGCGATTTTCGCTGTGACCTGGCGCACGCTGTTAGATGGCCTGTGCGCTAACGTGCGCCGCGCACTTTTTATCGCACATCCGCTGGTTTTCTCGCGCACGGCCTTCCATGAATCGACGTGCGCTGCTTTTCGTGCGATTTTCGCACGTTCACTGCGATTTTCTCTATTCCACTGCGATTCGCACGTTTATGCCCACTTGCGCCGCGCTAATTATTCCATGAATCGGCCTGTAAACCTCTTTGTGATCAATTTACTTAAAGCAAAAGCCTTTAATGGGCAGAAATTCATAGACACAAAACAGGCTTTCGACAGTGTCAACCGACACCTACTTTGGAAAAAAATGAAGTTATGGTAATATCCGGCTGATTTACAAGAGGCTATCAAATCCCTTTACGACCATACTAACATCAGGATTCATCTCGGGGCTCAAGGCATACTATCCCAGCAATTTGTACTTCAGGGGCCTGAAACAGGGCTGTCCATTAGCTATGACATTATTTGGCCTGTTCCTGTCTGATCTCAAGAAGCTCTGCACAAAGGTTCAACTTAAGGTGCCTAAGGAGGCTAATGAACCAGTGATAAATGTACTATATATGGATGACATCGTTTTGTTTGACCTCACCCCTATTGGGCTGCAATGGTGTATTAATGAAACACCTGAATGAAACATCCTCAAACACCGGTGTATGAGCGCGATAGAAATAAAATATCAACATCAGTATCAATGCCTTGGATAAATGGTGCAAAATCAACTATTATGACCGTGGGAGATCGTTGTCCTGGCCCGAGAAGAAGATCAAAATGGGTCATTAAGCAAAGCCCTTTAATAGAGGCTGATCAAGTGACTTACTTGGGCGCGTTAATTTACAACAGTATAGCTGATCTGCCAAGCTAAAAGGGTTTACGAGCTAAATTAAACCCTTTGATCACCCAAGGGAGATTGCTAAATAGAAAATTGGGGACATTTTCCTTGAAGCCCATTATGACCTTCTTCAAGGGGAAAGTCACGCCTGTTCTTACCCCTGAAAGTAAGGGTTTCCCGTTAACCCCTTGATGTCTATGGTCTACCAGGAAGGAGTCTTGTGGCGGAAGATTGTTAACCTTTCGAATTTGATCCCAACGTCAGTGATTCAGTTTGAACTGCGTTTGACATCAATAAATGCAAAGGTGACCTGGAAGACTCTTTCCTTCAATAGTAAATGCAAAGTCCCGGACCCTGCAAAACCTTACCAAATATTGGAAAGAGCATTGAGTTCTAAGAAAGCTACTTTCCTATCAGAATGTGAAAACAGCTGTCTTGCCCTGCTAGCCCATATGGAAGTCCGACCAGAAGATTTGTTTTCCAATCCGGCCAGGGTAAAATGGAAATTATGGCAGGATGATTGGGTAAAGACTATTAAGGAAAAACATCTATACAGACTTGAAATTACAAAGAAAATGGAACACAAGATGTAGGGCTCCCTCCCCAAATACCTGACCAAATTTCCTAATTCCTAGTATAGGAGGCAATATATGCGATTTAGGATGGATCTACTTTCGACTCGCCAAGTTTTGGCACTGTACCATCTGCAAGGAATAACAGACGTCTGTCGATTCTGTCACCTACAGGGGACACAAGAAACTCTTAAACATCTCACTGTGTTTTGTACGGGTTTGACAGAGAAAAAAACTTTATATCTTAGCCATGTACTAATAGGAAGACAGTCAAAGGTGGCAGGAGATCTGTGGAACATTTTCCAGTCTGGACATTCTTTTCGGGCGATATTTGCCCTTGTAAAGTTTCTAAAGCTGATTATCTCTGATGTTGTAACTTAGGACTAACATGAAAGTATCAGATCCTATGAGCTAGAATATGCAACAATGTGCATGGATCTAGTTTTCTAGACTTTGGATACAATGATCTGTAAGGAGCTGGCCAATTGTGCTGCAGTCTCCCCCTCTCCTGTCCCCTCCCAGGCCCTCTGAATGGCCCTGGCTTCTCATTTCATCTCTAAAACTCATGATCTCCTGTCCTCTCTCTCTTCCTCTCCTCCTCCCCCTCTACTCCCCTCTCTTCCTCTGGCCCTTCTGTGGCCACCCCTCTCCCGCCTTCTTTGCCTTCCCCCTGTTTTCCCCTGGTGAGGTATCTAGACAAGTCTGATCTATGAAAGTCTCATCAAAACAGGTTCACCGCTGTTCCTCCAAAACCATCAAGGACCACATTGCCACGCTGGCTCCAGCTTTGGCCAACTTCTGCAATCACTCCTTTGCCACCAGAGTTTTCCCTTCCCATCTGAAGCACTCCCTCGTGCACCAATTTCTTAAGAAACCCACTGCCAGCCATCCTACCCAGCTAACTATCGCCAAATCTCCATCACTCTTTTCCTGGGCAAACTCCTGGAAAAGCAGGCCATCTCCCAGCGTAATCTCCACAAGGAATCTATCTTTTGGTTGTCTCCATGATCATCAGTCTGGTTCAGAGCTGCCAGAAGCAACGGAAACTGCTCTCCTGAACATCTGTGAAGACCTGCTCCCAAACCTCAATTCCAACACCCCTGTGTTCTCATCTTACTTGATCTCTCTTCTGCCTTTTGACACCGTCAACCATGCCATCCTGCTCAACCATCTCCGTGATAACATTGGTATCACTGATCAGGCCCTGGCCTGGCGAACTTCTTTTCTCTCCGATCGACCCTCCCAGGTCCAACTTGGGTACTTCCTCTCCTCTATCTCTATCTCTACCTGTGATGTTCCCCAGGGGGTCTAACCTCTCTTCCTGGCTGATCAACCAATGCCTGGCCCCAACTTTCAGTGCTATGCGGATGACACTCAACTCATTTTCAGGCTCCCTTCAGCCACCTCTTCTGCTTCTCTCATCTCTGACTGTCTGTCTGCTATCCAGGAGTGGTGTGCTGCCAATGATCTCTGCCTTAATGCCAGTAAAACCGAGATTCTGCTTATTGGTACAACTGCTCCCTCCTTTCCTATCACTCTCTGTCTGGCCTCTCTTGGCCCTCTCCCCGCTCCCACCTGTGGGGCTAAAATCCTTGCGGTCATCTTCAACTCCATACTCTCTTTCTTTCCTCACATCTCTGACTTCTCTAAGAAGTCACACTACCAGCTGCACATCCTCAGAGGTATTCTTCCTTTCCTCTCCTTCCCGCAGAAGCTCACTGTCTCCAGAGCTCTGGTTCTCTCTATGCTGAACTACTGCAACAGCATCTTTCTAAATCTGCCTGCATCTACACTCTGCCTTCTGCAACTCATCCAAAACAGGACTGTGAGACTTGTCCTTGGCCTCAAGCCCAGTGATCACATCTTTCCAGGACTAAAACCTCTGCACTGGCTCTCAGTGACTGTGAGAATTAAGTTCGAAACCCTCTGCATTGTCCACAAGGCTTTCTGGGGTTTGGGGCCTCAAAAGCTTCAACTATCTCTTCCGAAATATCTTGCTTCTCAAGTCCTTCGCTTATCCACCTCCAACTCCCACAGGGTCAGTCGCTTCCCCAAGCAACAGGTTGGTGGTAAATCTCTTTCTTCGGCTGGGGTCTCAATCGGGAACAGCCTCCCTGCCTCAATGAAACTTGAGGAGAACCATCTCCAGTTCCGGAAGCACCTCAAGACCTTCCTCTGTGCTTCTGCTTTCTCTCCTCCTCTCCCCTGCTGATCTCCTGGCTGGAACTGAATTTGCACTGGTCACCTGGCTACCCTCTGTTCTTGTGCACAGGTCCCCACCCCACCAGTTGCACACCTGCAACCCTCTTACAGCCCCCTACCAGCACCTGATACTGGATGCTGGGTCTGCACTTACCCCTGCACTTGCCACCACTTGGCTGCACTTCTTGTTTATTGTATTCATTGTTTTTTATTTATTTTACTGTTATCCTATGTACTGCACTGCCCCCTCCCCTTTCCCCTCGCACTTTTCCCATTCCCCCCTCCCCTGTACTTGCCTGATCTCACTGTCACTTGGCCTAATAGGATTGTTGTCTTTGTCTTCCCTTTGTTCCCCCTCCTTTGCCTAGTCACGCCTTGAAACACTTAACGTATCATATCACGTGAATTTGAAAGTCTAAAATCCACAATGTTAATAATGTCATAGGACAAAAATCATCCGGACAAGAAGGCAGCAGGCCCTTCTATTTAGAGGAGGTTTCTGCTAAGCAATATACGGGTACAACCTATGTATATCTAGAAAGAGGGAAAAGGTGAAAAAATCACACATTTCTGATATAAATTGCCCATTAGTAGATGAGAAGCCCTCTTAAAAGATCAGGTCATGATAAGATCAGGTCATGCTTTTCAACCCCTGAACTTAAGTATACTAGACGGAATCATATTCTAGACCTAAAGATGATACATAATCCTGCCACTTCTTTGAACTCCTATAGATTGTAACAACTGGTTGTCTGGGGCACAAACCCAAAACATAGATAGGGAATCCATTATAGAATGTAACATCCCAGACCACGATTGGGTTAGTCATTTTACCAAGATATTTAGAGCAGGTATCATTATAACTCCCCATGATGCCTCTCAAAATGACGAATGGAACTTTAAGTATTTAGGGAATATTGCCAGTGAAACATTGTTCATATTGAAAGGCATTGGACATTGGCAAACGGTCTAATATGAAAAGCCAGGCATTTTAAGGATGGATACTTTTTTGTAAACTAGACTGGTTTTGATGCAGCAATTCAGCTGGTATCGTGAAGTTCATATTTTGAATGCCATCATTTTGTTGGACATTGGCCAGTCTTTCTGGTATTTTATCCAGCAAAGGTACATTAGTCATGGATCTGTAACCAACATCTGAGGGTTGTCTGAATTATTATTTTTATAGAAGTCGAACATTAGTTCTTACAGATTGTTCCACATTGGTGGATCAAGTTGCAACGCTATGTTATGCATGGTTATATTGTGTCCATTTGATTTTTGACATTTTTAAAAATGATAGTATTTCATGTTGGGGCAGGTGGAAAATTGAATGGAAATTAGTTGAGGGAGAGATATTGCATTAAAGTCAGAGTTAATTGAGGGAGAGGTAAACAATTAAAGTAGGACTGTTCAAGGAACACAGAAAAGTCATATAAGATAGACCATTTTCAGACCATTGTCAATACGTTAGAGAAATTTCAGAGGCAGTGGCAGGCTAGAAATTGCATCTGGTGTCTGTAACTCAGTGTGCCATTTTTCGTGGCCAGTCCAAATATGTGTTTCTTGTGAAGTTGAAAATCAAAAGTCTTACCATTCTTTTTCGGCAGGACCATGCACTGTAAATGAGTGAGTGTCTGATTGTGGCTAGATGCATGGACATCAGTTTAGGGTGGACAAGGGTGTTTTTCCACCATTGTTTGTGGCACACCATTTTGTCCCCCTTGTTTGATAGTGCCCCTTTCCTTTAGATGTCATGCATCCCCCAACATTTTCAACCACGTTACTCCACTGTCTAGATGAAGTACAAGTTGCTTGTATAGAAAAGTCATATAATTCTTTAGAAGCAGAAGTGGATTATATTTTTGTTTTTAACTTGGGGTACAACCCTTTTAAGGCCAGACCAAGTATTTGTTGATTGAAAAGCTGTGAATAATAAAACGTATTAGTATTATGTTTAGACAAGAATTTGAATGCAGTCACTGCTACTGAGTATGTCATCTTTGTGTGACCAGCAACAAAGGTTTCCTTCAGATTCTTCAAACATAAGTATTAGGTTTCTTTTTAAGTAAGAGGGCGCCTTTTGTGTCTGGAAATTAGTTTGTCCACTTTTTGTGTTCAGATCAAATACTGGTTCCTAAAGGAGCTACACGTCCTATGATATTTTGGAGCAAGGGGAAATGTTTATTTAGTGCCTGCAAATCAGTGCATTATCATTTTCTGTCCATGCCAAATAGTTGTTGCTTGTGAAGTTGCAAAACACATCATAGAAGTATTTTGTGAATGTGGTGGATTACGTGTGTCATCTATTAATGGCCGGACCAAATCAGTGATTTTTGTGTATAGAAACTGTCTTAAAATATGAATTGGAGGCAGGGTGACATTATATCAGTGGCTCTGACTAAATGTCCCTTGGATGAGATAAAGGCATGCACCATCACTTGTCAGTCTGAGGAGAACAGCGTCCCAGAAGTGTTTGTAGTCTGATGAAGGTAGAACACTACATATACTGACTCTAAATTAGTGTTTTTTTTCTTTATTTTACCAGACCTAATACTTGCTCCTCACAACATTGCAAATTAAATTGCATTTAGTGACTATACAAGGGTCTGTTGCTTTTGCATGACCAGACCAAATACATGTTGTTTGCATCAGAAAGTCATAACAGTCTTGAGAAGAGGTTGGAGATCGTATACAGTATCTGTAACTCAGTGCGCCATCCTTCAATGGCCATCCTAAATGTGGATTGAAAGTTGAGAATAACAACAATCCTCAAATTCTTTCAGGCTTGTGGTACATTAAGTGGCTGAAACTGAGTGGTTCATCTTTTTGTTGATAAACCAAATATGTGTTGCTTGCATAAATAATCTTTTAGAATATATTTTGGAAGTATGAGGCTATAATATTCTGTGACTCTAAGGGAGTGTGCCATTACAGTACTGTGTCGGAGAGAATTCCGATGCGAACATTTTATGAAATAAATAGACTAGCCATTACATATTAGATTGAGTGCACAAACATCACATACTTGTGTGAAGCCAGTTAAAGGCAGAAGATTACATCTACTGCCTGTACCTCCAAGAATCATATTTTGTGGCCAGTACAATTACTCATTACAGGAGTAGTTATGAATAAAATGTTGTGGAATTCTTATTAGACAACGTTGCTTATTAGAGAGCTGTTGCTTCTGAAGTTGCAAATACTATGTCTTAGAATGTGTTTTAGGCAGCAGAGCTCATTCAGTGGCTTAAACTGTGAGTCTTACATGTTTTCAGCCAGAGAAAATATGTATTACTTGTATAGAAAATGTAAAATCCTTTAGGTTAATTTCAATGACTGGAAGTGAGATCAGCATCTCAGTAATATGGTAAAGAGAAAAGTCCATGACTTAGCTGGTGTCACATAAACAAATGTGCCATTGCTAGCCACATTGAGTAGAAACTCATCACTTAATTGTTTGGATGCAAATGTAGGCACCATATTACATGTATTGGCAGTAGTTCAGTGAAACATTTCAATGGCAAGCCACAAATGTGTAGCTTGTAAAGTTGCAAATCAAATATCATTTAATTGTATTTAGGCAAGATGGGGATTTCACTGTCTGCAATTGAGTGTGTTACCTTTTTTATATCCAATTCAAATACAGTTTCTTGCATCAACAAAGGTGCATACTGCATTGAAAGCAGGGATAGACTGTATCTAGGGTCTGTATCTCAGCCTGACATATTTTTCTGAGCAGCCCAAATCCCATCTGTAACAAAACTGTGAAAATCATGTCTTAAAATGTATTTTAGGTAACATAATGCATTCTCTTGTGGACAGACACAATTGGTGCTTGTGGAGTCGTGAATATACGTTATTGCAATTATTTTTAGATAGGAGATATTGAATGCATTATCTTTTCTTGAGCAGATAACACTTGTTGTTAGTGAATTAGGGAGAAAAAAGTCTTGGACTTATTTTAACAGATGAAAATGCATTTAGTGGCTGTAACTGCGTTTCCTTTTTGTCACCAGTTGCAAAGTTTTTTTTTTTTTTCAAAGACAGGGAATCATTTTTTAGCACACATGTGCATGCAATGTTTCTAAAATCGTGCCTTATTTTATTGTGGCAAGACCACATATTGTTGATTGCAAGCAATGACGACAGAACATGGACCAGTAACTGTTTTCAGAGGTGTAACTGGTTGTGTCATAATTTTGAGGCCAGACAAATATTTTCCTTCCTTGCATAGAAACGTTTTTATGATTCTATGTCGTTTTGGAGATTATATTAAGCTGCTGTAAGTCAGTGTGTGAGGAGTACTTACGCTATTGAGCAGAAGCATGTCTGGAGCAGCTAACCATGCAATGAGAACGCCTCAAGCTGGAGGGCATTTTGCATCAGCCACAGTACAATCTTTATGCAGCTAGGAGGCACATTTTTTTCAGATAAACGGAAGGCATCAGTGTTGTTTGGTATCACCTGCTACACAAGAGATAACAGTGCATTGCTAGATATTTTGTTCACAGAAGAAGGAGGAAGTGCAATTCAATTTCTTGGATACGACTGTGAGAGATGCAGATTGCATCCAATGATGATGCCAGACAGCCAATACATAGAGTAGAGGAGTAGAAGAGGATGGTGAACCAGGGTAAAACAAATGCAATCAAGATGAGCATAATGAGCCCGGAGAAACAGCACACATTGTAGAGAAGTGTAGTGAGCTTGGATAAATAAAACACAGTCTAGTAGGGCAAGTCGAGATCAGCGGAGACAGTACATTGTGTAAAGGAACAGTAAAGAAAAACATCATGTTCCCCTCCATTGCTAACATCAAGTGAGAATAAGTCCCATCGCAACACAGACAGGCACAACATGTGGTGCTGTAAACTACAGACTCGAGGAGATGGAAGACAGTTCCAAAGTTACAGGAATGAGAGGGGAAATCAAAGCTACTTCCCTACCTTTGAAGTGCTTCTTTCAAACACAATATGGGTGATTACCCAGAAGTGCAAGATGTCATTAATGATAACCACATAACCAAAACCACCATTACTACCACTAACTCCACCATTACCTGTGCAGTCATAATTGTGAAGTTGGCCACTCCCTCAGCATGAACAAGTAAAATGTTGAATGTTATTCAGCCATATTAACAGTGTCTCAAAATCTGCACTCTGTGAAAGATATCTGTTTTCCAGGGTAAGCCTGCGACCAACCAGATGCAAACTATTTTTAGGGCTCACTTGTTTCAGCACCACACACAAGAAGAAAAATAAAAAAAGACATCACCTGTAACCTTCCCAGAATAGTTACTCATCATACCCTCTAGTATAGTGGCACCCCAGAAATCATTTTTGTGCTATGCAAACCTTTGTCCAGATGACAAGTCCCATCTTATCTTCCTGCAGTGATAATAGTGCATTTAAGTGCAGGGTCATTTTGAGGGAGAAACATGTTTTTTAAGCATCCCCTGCCTGCCATTGCTTTAAATTAATCCCATTGAAAGTCAGAAAACGTGGCTTTCATTTGATCGTTTTTGTAAGCATAGAAGAATGCTTATACTTGATGCACTGATTGTAGGAGACTGGGTGTTATGAGGGACGAGGAAAAGACACAAAAAGGGACATGAGGATAAGAGGCGAAAGGAGGAAGAGGAGAAGCCACGGGGAAGGAAGGGGAGTCAGAGAATAAACGCTAAAAGAACACGACGTGCATGCACAATGTCCTGCTAACACTGGCGAGGCCTATCTGCACTACAACATGTAGATCCTCTGCTCCTGATGACCAGAAATGTTTACTATTAGTCAACAAGTTGTCATTGCAGTCTTCAGACCGTTTGCCCTGAAGCCTGATAAAGAAAAGAATGCATCACATTGTGCAATGCACATTAAGTCATTTTTCCGGAGAGTGGCCTGAGACTGGATGAAAGAGGCAGTAGGGGCCAGTACATTTCAGAACTGAGGACAGGGAGTGAGTGAGGTGGTGGGTACATGCATTGGAAGAGGTTTGGGACCGCTAAGGAGGAGAGGAGAAGCAGGGGAACATGGGCCCAACCTTGCAGACGGCCTTCCTGGGTGGCCCTTCACAGCATTGATTTTATGTTTGTGGCATTTAGACATAGAGCCCAAAATTCTCATGGGCCTATCAGCGAACTCAGGGTTACCTATGACTGTGTGTATTATGCAAACTACCATGTGCCTACACAGCCTTCATTGGAACTCGATAATGTGTACACTCTAAAAAGTCTCTAGGACTCATTGAAGTTATGCACATAGAATACTCTCTTACATTTTGAAAACGTAACAGGTAAGCATGTGAAACGGTAATGAAAAAACAAAGAGCAATTATCATTATTAGTAAGAGCATACCTAAATGCACTTCTAGAATGTAAACTCTTTTTCTACCTAGCTAGATAAACAAAACGGCAGTGTATAAAGTCATCTGAGACATTTCATAGGAAAATGGTGCTCACAATACTCAGGGAAGTCATTTCACCAAAATGCCAGGGGTAGCGGAATTGCCATCACATGACCCTTGACTTCTGGTAGCATCACAGGAAGTGGTGGCATTTGAGAATTCCATAGAGAAACCAAGACATAGTCTTACTCATTCATCCACCAGTCACTCACTCATACACCATCTCTTACATCCACTCTCACAGCATTCTCCACACAGGTACACACCCACCCAGAACATTCAAACACATTCAAACTATCACATGTCTACTAATACGCCCACCGCGCCCTAGCACATACATACATCTCACAGGCACTTCACAAATGCAAAATACGAAACACATTTCTTTTTTAAAAGCCTTCGTAGCTGTTTTTCCAGCTGTGGTCCATCACTCCGGCCGCCCATGGCTCCTCTGTTCTGCAGAAAAACAGGAAGCAGGAAGCTGGGAGAGATTCCTGTTTCCTGTACACGAGCTGTGAGGAAAACAGAGGAGAAGGGGTTGGAGGTGAATGTGTACACAAAGTAGTAGTGGAACTATGTTCCCTGCTGGCCAGCCCCCACTCCCTACCAACTCCTCACCACGCACCCTCACATGCGCAATCCAAAACCCCCAAACATACACACCTGCTGTTTAAGGGGATCTTCAGCGCAGTGCAGTGAACTGCACATTTCAACTTCTTCCTACACGTATATTTTAAAACAAAACCATTCCAGAATGGTTTATTTTTAAACTAAAAGTATGGGAACAGTAACACTTAAACAATAGAGTGGAGGAGCACCGCTCCCAACCACCCACTTCAATCACTGCATGTGACTCGTGGCACATGTCATGGTCAGCTCTAAACCCTAGTGCTACTTCCTTCTTGCGCTGCAAGACCCAGTCCAGCCTTCACCCTGATGGGTGAGGACTGGGCAGGCCCCTCCCAGACCTGGTATGGCAGTGCCCCACACACCTCAGGGGCTGTGGGGACCCCTACTACTCCAGTGGCTAGGTAAACCCATTTGAAAAAAAAAGAAAATACAGATAATGGCAACAAGAAATCATACAGCATCAAAATTGCCACAGGGTTTGGAAAAGCTCAGGCTTCTGAAATGAAAAACTATGAAACATTCAAGCCAGGTATGTTCGTTCACCCTCTGTTGAAAGGACAGTCCCATGTCCGTCTTGTCAGTCTGCCAGCCATGGTCCCAAAAAAGTGCTGCCTTCATCCCTCCATATGCCAAGAAAATGGCAGTTCTTATGAAGGGGGAAACAGTTCTTAATGTCTGTTTCCGTATTATGATCCACTGTATTTTGAATGGACCTTGGAGGAGTTTGACATGGGCATATCGTGCTGTATTAATGTGTTTGCTGTTTGCTTGTTCCCTCATGTCTTTCAGTTGGATAACTTTACAAGCAAACCTTCACTCACTACCAAAGAAATGTTCATTACTACTCATTAACATGGGATCCTGGTAGTTCAGATCTAAATCCCTAGGATTATTCAACTTCACCTTCTTCCCTTACTCTCTATAGTGTGCGACTTTATTGCCAGTTCCATGACATCACCATGATAAATATCTGCTTTAATTAGAGATATCAACTCATGTACCCATACCAGTACTAGACCTACTTCCAGAAAACCTCTTTGAGTGTGCATTTGTACACTGAGACACTGACACCAACAAGTGTGAGTAATAATGTGTTCAGAATAGCCTGACCATGAAGCTGAGGCCTAAAAAGAAGTGTCAAAGGAATGGAGCTTGTACATCCCCCACAAAGGTAATAAAATAGGTCCTGTTGGGTCTCTGCAAAAGACCCAGTCAACTGTATGGGAGCTGTCTGCATAAAGCTGTGTGAAATACATGGCACTGCCCATGCTCGTCTATTTTTGTTTTGTTCAACAAAACATTATTTGATGGGTTATGTGGACAGAACAAATATGAGGAAGATAATGTTTCCTCTTTTAAATCAACACTTTAATAC
The DNA here is from genome assembly GCF_040938575.1 of Ambystoma mexicanum. Taxonomy (NCBI): domain Eukaryota; kingdom Metazoa; phylum Chordata; class Amphibia; order Caudata; family Ambystomatidae; genus Ambystoma; species Ambystoma mexicanum. Next base: position 833,772,090 of record NC_090935.1, on the reverse strand, counting down.
CTTTAACTTCCTTCCATAACATATAACAATTCAGTCAGTGGGCCTCATTAAACGGATGGCGGTGGACCAAGGTGCTCTTAGCACCTTGGTCCATGCCGGTAAAATACCGGCACCGCCTTGGTGGAAAGGGGAATTACCGCCCTATTCCAAGGTTGGCGGGGCGGTAATTCCCCTTTCTCCCATTGCCCTTCCCCATTCCCATTTTTGCCCCATAGGGCTCTATGGGAATGGGGAAGGCACTAATTACTGTGCCGCAAATTGCGGTGCCGTAATTAGCTCCGAGGTCCCTTTGCGGGTTGGTTTCTGAGCCTGCAAAAGCAGGCGTTAAATTCTCCAACCCGCAAAGGGACCTCGTAGTAAGGCGCTAAGGGTTTACCGGTACCGGTAAAAAACTGGTACCGGTAAACCCTTACCGCCTACCGTGTAATGAGGCCCAGTGTCTTTGTATGTCTAGATATGTGGTGGATAGAGTATCGTTCATAAAGTATTTAGGCCAAAGCATCCTTTAATTTCCTGGAATGCAACAACCATGCAATAGGTCTTCTTTATGACAGCTATTACAAGGTGTTATTAATGTAATATATTAATATGTGTTATGTATTTTTAAAATGTTATGTTGCTATGTATTATAAGCCATGTTTTTCCGTTATAGTTATAGTGCCTAGAAACTGATTTACTGTTAATGTGTTGGTCGCATGCATTACATGTGTATACTACTACTACTACTGCTCCTACTACTATGCATGTCCAGTCAATAGCAGTACATTCCAAAAAGGGAGTCCAAAAAGTATGGAAGTGTGGTCCAGTTTTGCTAGTACTTTTTCCAGGACCAAAAATTCCCATAGTCTGGTGAGCCACTTCTAATTCATCAGTGTGTTACTTTTACTCCAACACCCCAGTATGCTCTCTCTATGGATGCCACCAATAGTTTATGAACCAGCCAGCATTTATATACCCAGCTATGTGTCTCCGAAAGATAAAGGCAGAAATGTCTGGAAAGGGATAGTTTAGGATTGCATGATGCAGTATCTGACCTGCAACCAGAAGTTACACGATGCTAGACATTTTATTTTATTTAATGGATATTTGTACAACAAGTGGAGTTTCAAGGTGCATGACATTCCCACCAGATATGACAAAAGGAACCTTTGCTCCCACGTCTCCTCCAGCACTGGTAAGATATATTAGTCTATGCAATAGCATTGAGGAACAGTACCATTTGGGATGGTAGTATTACTGTGGTGGTTATGCAACCTCCAACTGGTGTAACATTTGTGAAAAATTGGGACAACATCTGACATAGTTTGATTTTGAGGAATTGATTACGTGTACCAGACTGAGTAAACGTAGAGTAAATGGTTCTGAATAGCTAATTATACACAATTGATGCAGCCCAGCACTTTCGAGAACATGAAAGACGTCTTCTTAAAGTAATCAGTCAGGTTGAAATGCATGTATTTAGCTAAGATCGCATGGCTGAAAATAACTCTAACACTGCTGTGAAGAAGATCTGGGTACACAGTATGGATACAGCATGCCATTCCAAAGCAGCATAATGTCACACCTCAGTCATCCGAGGCAACCTTGTGATGTGGATCTAGTAACCCACGCAACTGCTACGTGATGTTGTTCATTCTGTGGTTTGAATTCTTTACTAACTTGGGGAAACTTGTTTAGATATACCATGCAGTTTAATAAAGGGCATAGAGAATAGTGAGAGGAGCATATGGACCTGTTGCTCTTTTTGCTCACCTGAAACATCCATTTCATCGACACATTATGCCACTACTTTATCACAAACTATCCACAAGATCTGGATCTGCATAATGAAGGAGATCATTATTAGGGGGTGGGGTGAGGGGTGAGAAACTGAGGCAACATCACCTTTTTATTATTACATTCTGGGAACAATGATATTGGCATGTCTTTGACTGTAGGTTGTACATTGGAGAATGATGTGAGGTCAAGTCTACAGAACCCAATTATATCATGTGTCCCAATCTTCATTATGTTTAATGTTAAATCATTTTCTGAAACATGTACAATATTTAAATGTCCACTGTTTCAATACATTCCAGTAGTGTGGATTCATTACAGCGAAGGGAATCATGGCTCACATGATTGTCCCAGCCCCATTCAGTGTATTGCCCACTGGAAGGACATAGGGCCTCATTACGACCCTGCCGGTAGAGTGATAACGGCGCCGGTAGTGCTGCCGGCACCGTCATCACTCTACTGCCACATTAAGAGTTCTGCTCGCGGGGCTGCTCTTAACGCCTGGTCAGACCAGACGGTCAGAGCGGCACCTGCTAGCAGAACAGGATGGTAGCAACGGGCCCGTTACGAACAGGTCCATTGTTACCATCCTCCCCATTCCCATTGAGCCCTATGGGGGCTCAAATGGGAATGGGGACGTACCGGGTCCGGGTGCCGCGAATGGGAATTTCCAGGCCCTCAAAGGTCGGAATGGCTCGGTTATTCCCATTTTGCGGGACTCGGACCCGAGTTTGGCGGTAGCCATGCCGGTAAAAACAGCATGGCTACCTCCAAACTCATAATGAGGCCCATTGTTTGAATAGTCAACTGCAGTAAATGTTATTGTAAGTACCTCTGACACAAACTGATTGATTCATCCAACATCTTGGCTGAAAAAACATAACTTTTTGCACAAGCTCCAATTAACGGTTCAACTTGGACCAGGCCATTTAGAGTGGGTTACGTTCTTGTGATCTAATGGAATTCCTGACCCAATGAAGGGCCTCATTACACGGATGGCGGAGAACCATGGCGCTATTAGCGCCATGGTTCATGCCGGTAAAATACCGGCACCGCCTTGGCGGAAAGGGGAATTACCGCCCCATTCCAAGGTTGGCGGGGCGGTAATTCCCCCTTCCACCATTGCCCTTCCCCATTCCCATTTTTGCCCCATAGGGCATAATGGGAATGGGGAAGGCGCTAATTACGGTACCGCAAATTGCGGTACCGTAATTAGCTCCCTGGGTCCCTTTGCGGGTTGGTGTTTAACGCCTCAAAAAGCAGGCGTTAAATCCCGCAACCCGCAAAGGGACCTCGTAGTAAGGCGGTAAGGATTTACCGGTACCGGTATTTTACAGGTACCGGTAAATCCTTACCGCCATCCGTGTAATGAGGCCCCTTTGTCACCTACAGGAGAGGCATCTCTATTGGTTGTTTTTCACCCTGAAGAAGGTATATATTGTAATTTTCCAATCGGTTGGAGAAGAAACAAGAGATATTAAAACCAGCCATAAAGCCATCGCCCTGTTATACATCATTTCTTTCGCTCGGTGGGATTTTGTACATGTTGGCAGGCAGAATTAGGGCTTGCACCAAAATGCAAGTGTCCACCCTCCCCATGCACTCCATCTTCAAAAAGCTATTTTTTTCTATGAGTATTCCTTTTTTGTTCTCATGGAAAAGAAATGGATTCCTATGGAGTATATTTGCTTCTAGAACCTGTTAAACGAGGCAGATTCCATAGGAATCAATTTTAAGGGTTAATTGTGAAATCTTTTACATATTTTGCCCAATGAAGTGCAAACACAGTGTTATCTTTTATTCTCTGTGTTCACCTCTTTCACCCTGTGTAGTGAAATGTCCAAAATGGCACAGAGGGGACCAAAGTGCATGAAAGTGCAAACATAAATGGTCCCCTTGTTTTAGACTCAGCCTCGGCATCCATGCAGTTTGGACCATTCTTGGACATGCCCATCCCAGTCATACATGTGCAAGCATATTTTTCAGTTCTGGTTTACTAGATAAGTGTCCCATGAGAAGAAAGCCAACCTTTAGAAACATTCTAGTGTGATGGGTGTTTTGTCAGTAACGAGGATGTTTGTAAAGTCATCAACTGTCTTGATACATGACATGTGAGATCGTAAGACACCTCAATGTACAATACGTAATCCCAAAATAAAGAACCGACACACACTATAGTTGTTGTTTCCTCACACGTTGAGGCCCTATACCTCTCAATGCACAGGACAGTTTGTAATCACTGGCATCACAGGTTTTCAGGAAATGATTCACAGCCATAATGAAAACAAATGACTGCCTGGTAATGTACACATTCCATGCAACATTTGATAAAACCTTGGAGGCTTATTTTATTGCCAGAAAGAAAGAGGTTTGTGTGCATGACACAGCACAGTTAATTCAGACTTTCAGTGCAATGCCCCATTTCCCTCACAGATAATACAGCGACATGTATTTTATAACATTGGGGATGCCAACATTATGAATTTTAGCTGTGGCACAATAGTTTCATCATCCATCCTCTTGTAGAAGGGAGTCAATGATTTCACATATATTCCCACAAATACAATGAAATAGCTTGAAATGAAATGTTAGAGATCAGAACCATGCAGTACAATTATTTCTCATATACAGTATGTTAAAGCATCTTATTCCAAAGACCAGCCACAACACGTATTCATCCTAATTTTCCCCTGGTGTGGTAGCAGAAGATATGAGGGTAATATTGCGAGCTAGGAGTTACTGCTAGGTTTTGTAAATTGATATGCCAAGCAGCAAAACGCTCGTTCTGCTGGGTTCTCATATCTAGCCACATTAGTTTAGGAATGTATGTAGTACAACAACCTGGAGAGAAAACCAGAGATAAGGAGATCATAAATTGCAATCACACTGAAGAAAAGTGATCCTTAGATGTAGTGCACGAGATTCTTTAGATGACATGAGGAGAGGGCAGAAGGTGTACTAAAGTATGGAGATGTACTCTTTGTTTCAGTACATGATTGGATATACCGGCACCCCAGGAAGAGGGGCGTGTAGCCTTTGCATCCTGAGTGTACTGACATGTCCCATCTTATACATGTGAATCCACACTTTGTAAGAATCAGGCGGGCCACACAACCTGAATACAGCACTTTGAACGTTGTGGGAGGTTAACACATGATTCCATATCAGTGGAGCATCTTAGTCAGTAACACATAACAACAATGTTTACAGGGACTTAAAAAACGCACAACACCAACTGATCCTACAAGTCATAGTTAAAAAAAAAAAAAGGGAAATGGGGAACAGTTCGGGATAGATCACATGGCTGAGTAGATTTAGCGCTACCCTATAATAGAAACACAACATTATATTTTTTGTTTTAATGTTAGGTCATAAGAGAGTATTTAAGAAAAAAAAACATAATAAATAAATAATCTTGCACCAGTGAAGACAGTCAAACCCATTTCACAAGGATGACACATTTGTTTGGAAAGCCCCAGTTTTTTTACGCAACTTAACTCATGAGTGGATTCAGAAGGGTCTGCTCGATTGCACAACAATTCAATAAAAGCAACATGTACAGACTTCTTAGGTAGAAAAGTGTATTTTGATAAAAAAAAAGAAATATAAAATACAAAAGTGAATTCCTCGTCTTTAGATCAGATCAGATCACAGCATAACCGACTGTCCAATCCTCTATTTTTATCAATGCTTTGTTTGGGATGGTCCAGAGCAGCGATTCGTGTTGTGTATGGTTAAAACCGTGTGCATGTGCACGGGCAGTGCAGTTTAATGTATCAACACATCATGTACACAGTGTAACGATGCCAATATGTAACTTTAGGGTGTATCAGTGATGGGGCAAAATGAGGTGACTTGTCTACAGAGGGACACGTGTGTTATGATATGATATGATGTGGCATTTGTAACTCGCCTGTACACAAGTGTTTATATGCGCGAAGATTAGTAGATTTCAAGCCGAATTATTCTAAACATGTCCTAGTCATTGGGTAGTGTATTGCATAGGTGGTGTGTACCCTTATGGAAACCTCCAACCATGAGTTCCAGTGTGCTTATTTATTTATTTACATATGTATTGTTGATTTATATGACACCAACCACAATAAGCAGAATGTTTCATGTGGCCCAAAGCGAGAAGTGTAACGAAAAGGAGGAGGGCGGTGTATGAGTGCATGAAAAGGATTGCTCTCAGTTCTTGGGCATTTCAGGATTAAGAGAGAAGAAAGGAGAAGAATATCAAAAGAAAAATGTTAAAGTCCAGGAAAGTGAAGTGCCACACAATGGCAATAGAGGGGCCTCAAACAATAGGCTGAGTAAGTGCAGTTATGGAGGCATTGCATCGTGCATAACGAGAACTAAATTCAATACACCTCAGCAGATGCGGTGGAGACGATCAACAAGACGCTGCTACCGTCCACATCGAAATATAATTAATCAGACATCGATTTAAGGATTTTTGAATAAATGGGCATTGAGCATCTATCTGATTTTGGGCAGGATGTATTCAGATAACAGGTACATAGAAATAAGCTGTACCACAGAGCTGGGCCACCAAAGTTGATGGCCCTCACATCCCAATTATACTTCCTAACGGTGGTGTAAGAGAGAAAGTGAATGGAGAACATTCAAGGGGACATTGGAGTTATTTCATAATCTTGAAGAATGCTGCTGATATATATATATATATATATATATATATATATATATATATTCAGTAAAAAAACTTTGTTAAAGAGACGTTATGGTTAAGTTGCGCTACTAAAAACCTATGAAATTCAGTGAAAAAACTTTGTTAAAGGGACGTTATGGTTCAAAGTAAAACAAAAAAAACCCTGAAATTCGGCAGTTATGGTAACATAAGCAACATAATCAATGACATTTGTGATGTCATCGTTGATGTCCTGGGTGTTAGTGTTAGCAGTGCACGGTGGCGTGAGTTATGGTTGCTTATGTTACCATAACTACCGAATTTCAGGAGTTTTTCGGTTTTACTTTGAACCATAACGTCCCTTTAACAAAGTGTTTTCACTGAATTTCATAGGTTTTTAGTAGCGCAACTTAACCATAATGTCACTTTAACAACGTTTTTTTACTGAATTTCGTAGGTTTTTAGTAGCGCAACTTAACCATAACGTCCCTTTAACAAAGTTTTTTCACTGAATTTCATAGGTTTTTAGTAGCACAACTTAACCATAATATCCCTGACTTCATATACATGTAACATAGAACATACTAACCCCCTCATAGTGATTTTCATGTCCGCGGACTAGCGCCATGTTCGCGGACATATCGAAAATCTGAGCGTGGTGAATGTAAATTTAAATAGTGTGCCCCATTTCCCCTTTGAAGTTGGCTCTGAAAAGAGCCGTTTTTTGTTTTTTTTACAGATGCTTGACAGACACCTGTTATTTTGTTTTTTTTTCTTGTTTTTTTTTTCTTACTTTACTCCTAAAATCTTCACATAACCTTCTCCAAAGCAACCCTTACATTCCAAAATAGAAAGGCATTTCCCGTAAACGATAAAGAAATGCCATCTTCTTTAAAATTAACAGCATTACTGGCATCAATATTCTCATTATTACAGAAGAACATACCAGCTCTAAGCATGAAGGCACACATGCCTCGGTTGATGACACACCTAGCAATGTTTTGCTGAGGACAAAAAACTGAACTATTGTCCCATATTGCCCTAGTTAGTAATCCAGAAAAAATTACTTTCGCATTTGGAAGGATCTTCATTACGGCTTGAACCAAGCGTTCCAAATCAGCCAACAAAGTAGGGGCACTGACGTTGCCCAAATGGAAAGCACCATAGTGCAAAACTACCACATGCGGACTGTTCATCATGGCCATATCCTCACAAACTTGTACAATTCCCAGTACATTTGAATCAGGCACAGTGCTCCACACCACCTCCACTCCTTTCACATCAAAGTTCTTTGCAACATGCCTGCATTGAGCATACTGTTGTAAACCATACACAAACATATCTCCAAGCACCAACACAATGACTTTCTCTACTTCTGCCATCTTCACCACACACAGTCTCTTTCAACACAAATCCACAACCTCGACATCTGATTGGCTGATCCGTACAGTCTTCTTTCCATGTTGGATTTCCTGGAAAAACCCGGATGTAGCACGCCCTGTCCACGAACAGCCGCGGTGTCCGCGGACGGCGTCCACTTTACTCTCTGTGCCATTCCCTCATTGCATACAGCTAAGCAATCACACAATACGAATGACGTCCTCAGAACACCCCCATTTTGTGAATTTTCGAACATTTCAGGACAATTGTCATTTCATTATTCAACATATTAACATTACAAATATTATACTTTCATCTTGTACTCTGCACACAATGCTATATTTCTCCATTAGTAACTCAGTATACTAGATAGAATCTTATAATACAATGCTATTTATATCAATGCATCGTTCAAAGCACTAATAACGGTATGATATTTATTGCAATATCCTTGACACTTTTTTCGCATCATTATAATAAAAATCCCTAGCACACAAATTCCATGAAAAGTACTTACACATGTGATGTCATCAGTGATTTCATCAATGACATTTGCAATGTCATCTTTGATGTCCTGGGTGTTAGTCTTAGCAGTGCACGGTGGTGGCGCGAGTTATTTTTCATAGCTTACCATAACTTGCGATTTTCAGGGGTCTTTCGGCTGTACTTAGAACCATAACGTCCCTTAAACAAACTTTTTTTAATATCACGCAAACAATATACAAACATGGCGTGCAAAAACCAACTTCTCACAGATGGCTTTACACAGAATGTTGCAAAGTAAGAATTTATGCTCGTTCACAGTGAAGGTCAGCTGCTTCCATTTTTTTCTCGGGCCCCGGAGAGGCTCACGAAGCGGACTATAAGGTTGTATTGTGTTTTGACCTTGACAGACAGAGATTGTGATGAAAGACTTCTCTTGAAGGAGTGTTGCTAAAACGTAAGAGAAGATAAAGATGAAATTTCTGAAACAAAACCACTTTTATATATTATATCACTATGCGAAAGATCGTTCGCACACGCGGAATTGTATTTTGGGACTGCACTACTCGTAGACAATGGAAATTGCAATTGTACTGTAAGTAACCCTTTAGATTATTTTATACCTAATATAATTACAATAGCGTAGCATTAAAGTCCGCTCTAGTTGAACTTGTTCGTTGAAAGTGGCATAATGTTTTCTACCGCGCACTATCACCGCCGAATTGATCCCCTGTCGTTTAGAGGGCTCTGAAAAAGGCAGACGACACAGGGTGGGTTAATAGAAATAATGTAACCAGTCTATAGGCGGTCAAGCGCTCTACTCGCTGTGCCACTTCACTATAGCCTGTCAAGTGGCGCAGCGAGTACAATGCTCGCTTTGACATCCGTGCACAGCTTGCTAACTCAAGTTCGAAACCCGGCAAGGCCAAACTCAGCCTTTCATCCTTCCGTGGTCGATAAATGAGCACCACACACCGTGGTTAATAATAAGCACCGCTTAGATACCTCACGGTTCTTAGCGCTATATGAATGGGAAAATATTATTATTTTATTATTAACATACTCCGTTGCACTATCTTCGATAGCAAATAGTTTCACGCCCTAATAAATAAACTGATGATTTTTAATGAAGATCGGCTGGTGATACTAATTTATGTTTTTTAAAACAGGTATGTGGCCCCATTTTGCCTATGTCACGATTTACAGACTCCAGCGGATGGGGTCTTCAACTGCCAGGTGCAGGTCCAAATATGCAACTTCATGACCCTCACCATTTTATGGGACATCGCCAAGGACCAATATGCCCTTACACAGTACTAGCGGCTACAAACAACATACCAATCAATAGGGTGGTCTAATGGCTCGTTGTTGGAGCAACCTTCCGATTATCAGAGCGACCATTTACTGCTTTTATCATAAACCAACAGCCTATCTACCGCAAAGGAACAACGCGTGGCTCAAAATAAACTTTTGCTGATCGACAGCAGAGACAATAGCAAATCGCTGAATATTCACTAAACATTTCATGTGAAATAAATGTACTTTACCAAATGTACAATCCTGCTGTTTACTTTTAAACCACAGTTTCATATTCCGAATTGTGGCGCACTGAGTTGTAAGCTGATCTAACACCCTCTGTACCGCAAAGGAACATCGCGTGCCTCAACATGAACTTTTGTGGATCGACAACAAAGACAAATGCAAATTGCTGAATATTCTCTAAACATTTGATGTCAAATAAATGTATTTTACAAAATTTACAATCTTGCTGTTTGCTTTTAAATCACTGTTTCATATTCCGAATTGTGACGCGCTGTGTAGTGACATAATATGTGTTGTCTTCCGGGTTCTGTGTAAAGTCACTTAGGACTGCAGAGGACTGGGCGCGTTTGAAGACGCACCCTGTAACGTCACGGAGAGAGGCGGGGAATATGAATGCTTTGATAATATCAGGCTTAGGGGCGGGAGATATGATTTAGTGTCGCAAAAAGCAAGTCAGCCAGGTCAATAGCGCCAGTCATAGGATTATCACATAATGTCGGTGCACACCAGCCGGATTTATCGTTTCTTTAGTGGACAAAAAGTTGGTTGACGCCCATAGGAAATTGTACTATTAGCGGACAAAAGGAGTGGTCTTAAAACACTTTCACCCTGACAACGAACAATACAAACAACATTCTCAGAACACCCTCATTTTGTGTAATTGCAACCATTTCGGGACACCGCGAGTGTTCTTAGAACACATTCAACTAGACAGATTACAATACGGACAGCGTCCTGAGGACACCCCCAGTTTATGTATTTACGAACAATTAAGTACACCGCAAGTGTTCATAGCTCATTTTTGCCCTCCTTGCGAACAAAAATGACAAATACTCCATCCTCTAAACACCCCACCATTTAGTTTATTTACAAAATGTCAGAACAGCTGTGTTTTCCGCGGACAAACCGAACGCAACAAAAACGTCTAGCACATAAAAAAACAAAACATTGAACCTATCTCATACTCCCCCACCCTCCCCAAACACTCTTACACACCAACAGACGGCACTAAATGCAATTTTTTATCCACATTTCACCGCGCTGTACGCGGTCGACGGCGAATACAAGATGGCGGGCACCACAGAAAATCTGACGTGCTCCACGCCCCTCGCCGTCCAATCAGCGAACACGGTGCATGTCCGTGGACATCACGCAAGGCCATGGGCCAATCGGGGTGCTGTCCGCGGAGCGAACAGGGAAGGCCGTCCGCGAAGCGAACACAGATATCACTAATTTTTTTGCCTTACGTTTTGGTCATTTTATAAAAAACTACTGGATGGATTTACACCAAATTTGCAAAAGAACGCTTTCGGGAGCAAGCCCCCGCTCCTGCCGCTAATTTGGTGTAAATCCGTCCAGCGGTTTGGCCTGTGGCCGTGCGCAAATTTTTTTCCCATTATGTCTATAGGAAAAAACACAAGTTTTGGCACCCCCCCTATAACTTTTCCCCCCGGACGAATCCTCACCAAACTTTGCAAAAAAATGGGCCATATACTTTTTTTGCAAAGTTTGGTGAGGTTTCGTTCAGAGGGAGCAAAGTTATAAGCCACCCAAAAAATGCTCTTCCTATGGAAACACCAACTTAACCATAACTACCATGTATATATATATATATTACATGGCCACGTTAGTGGCCATGTAGTTATGGTTAAGTTGCTGTTTCCATAGGAAGAACACTTTTTGGGTGGCTTATAACTTCGCTCTTCCTGGACGGATCCTCACCAAAGTATTTGGGTCACTCTGAATTTTTTTGCAAAGTTTGGTGAGGATTCGTCCGGGGGGAAAAGTTATAGGGGGGGTGCCAAAACTTGTGTTTTTTCCTATAGACATAATGGGAAAAAAATTTTGCTTGCGCCTGCAGCCCAAACCGCTGGACGGATTTCCACCAAATTTGGACCACGAGCAGCGGCTTGGTCCCAAAAGCGTGCTTTTGCAAATGTGGTGAAAATCCGTCCAGTAGTTTTTTTTAAAATGACCAAAAAGTAGGTAAAAAAAAATTAGTGATATCTGTGTTCGGTTCGCGGACACACTTCCCTGTTCGCTCAGCGGGACAGTGTCCTGATTGGCCAATCGTCTTGCGTGATGTTCGCAGACATGCAACGTGTTCGTTGATTGGACGGCGTGGAGCGTGAAGCGCGTCAGATTTTTCGGTAGCGCCCGCCATCTTGGATTCGCGGACGTCCGCGGACAGCGCGGTGAAACTTTGTTCAAAATGTGTATTTTGTAGAGTGTGGTGGTGTGTAGGAGTGTTTGGGGAGGGTGGGAGTGTATGAGATAGGATGAAAGTTGTGCTTTTTATGTGTTAGACGTTCTTTTTGTGTTCGATTTGTTTGCGGACATCACAGGTGTTCTGAAATGTTTTAAATAAACTGACTGGGGGGTGTTCTAAGGACTCAATATGTGTCTGTTTTGTTCGCAAGCAAAGTGAAACTGTTCTAAGAATACTCGCAGTGTCCGGGGAGTGTTCGTAGGGGGTGTCCTGAGGACGCTGTCCGTATTGTTCTCTGTCAAGTTGAATGTGTTCTAAGAACACCCGCGGTGTCCTGAAATGTTCGCAAATAAACAAAATGGGGGTGTTCTGAAGACGCTTCTAAGAACACTCGCGGTGTCCTGAAATGTTCGTAGGGGGTGTCCTGAGGACGCTGTCCGTATTGTTCTCTGTCAAGTTGAATGTGTTCTAAGAACACCCGCGGTGTCCTGAAATGTTCGCAAATAAACAAAATGGGGGTGTTCTGAAGACGCTTCTAAGAACACTCGCGGTGTCCGGGGAGTGTTCGTAGGAGGTGTCCTGAGGACGCTGTCCGTATTGTTCTCTGTCAAGTTGAATGTGTCCTAAGAACACTCGCGGTGTCCTGAAATGTTCGCAAATAAACAAAATGGGGGTGTTCTGAAGACGCTTCTAAGAACACTTTCGGTGTCCGGGGAGTGTTCGTAGGGGGTGTCCTGAGGACGCTGTCCGTATTGTTCTCTGTCAAGTTGAATGTGCCCCAAGAACACTCGCAGTGTCCTGAAATGTTCGCAAATAAACAAGATGGTGGTGTTCTGAAGACGCTTCTAAGAACACTCGCGGTGTCCGGGGAGTGTTCGTAGGGGGTGTCCTGAGGACACTGTCCGTATTGTTCTCTGTCAAGTTGAATGTGTCCTAAGAACACTCGCGGTGTCCTGAAATGTTCGCAAATAAACAAGATGGTGGTGTTCTGAAGACGCTTCTAAGAACACTCGCGGTGTCCGGGGAGTGTTCGTAGGGGGTGTCCTGAGGACGCTGTCCGTATTGTTCTCTGTCAAGTTGAATGTGTTCTAAGAACACCCGCGGTGTCCTGAAATGTTCGCAAATAAACAAAATGGGGGTGTTCTGAAGACGTTTTTGAGAACACTCCCGGTGTCCTGGAATGTTCGTAGGGGGTGTCCTTAGGACACTGTCCGTATTGTTCGTTGTTAAGTTGAAAGTGTTCTAAGAACTATCGCGTTGTTCTGAAATGTTCGTAGGGGGTGTCCTGAAAACGGTGTCCGTATTGTTCGCTGGCAAGTTCAAAGTGTTCTAAGAACACTGACATTGTTCGCGGACATTAAAAGTTTCCCATAGATCATAGTTGAAATGTTTGACTCTATGGATGTGATATGCTGCGGTGGTTGTTGCCAGGGCATAGAGTCTTGGGTATTGATATTATAAAATTTTGGAGCACTTAGATACCAATTGCCGTATTCTAACTGTGTATTTTTTGGCCTAATTTAGTGGTATTCATTTATCTGATTAGTTGTTGTAGAATCTTTGAGCTGTTAGATAGCTTTTGGAGTATTCTAACAGTTTATATTATTTTAACACAAATTTATAATTTTGGGACAGTTGGATACCAATTGGCGTATTCTAACTGTGTATTTTTTGGTCTAATTTAGTGGTATTCATTTATCTGATTAGTTGTAGAATCTTTGAGCAGTTAGATAGCTTTTGGAGTATTGTAACAGTTTATATTTTTTTAACACAAATTTACTTAAAGGTTTAAATACAGTTTATCAAATTTTAGTTTTAAGAACATCAAATACGCGTTTGTAAGATTTGCTGGTAATCTCTGCTTTAGAGTAATGGTACTATCATTACATTCAAACCATCCACATTTCTTTTTTATATATGCCGTGTAGTGCCCTGAATTGGTTGTGGCTCCTGCGTGGTAGATTATACCTATTGTTGTGAAGGTTTTCTTACCAAGTGATATTTGACCATGTGTGAATCTAGTCAGCTTGCAGTTGTTTTTGGTACCATCTGCATTGTAACGTAGAAGCATTAGTATTATGTATTTACTATGTGTTTGTATTACTAACGTGGAGCAATTATCTGAATTGCAGGTAGAGCATAATCTACCATGGTTTGCATTTTGTACAAGTCGCTGAAATGGAATGGATTCACAATTTGGTATTGATATATATATGAAGCGTTCATTGGGGATTTCTTCTTGTGTCACATTGTTGCAGAGAGTGCATGTATGTTTCGACATGTATGAAAGACATACCGGCATGATGATCTACCTGCAACACCGAAGAGACTATCACTAGGTGAGTATAAGAAAAACAGATCTTATAATATATATATATATATATATATTCAGTGAAAAAACTTTGTTAAAGGGACGTTATGGTTAAGTTGCGCTACTAAAAACCTATGAAATTCAGTGAAAAAAACTTTGTTAAAGGGATGTTATTGTTAGGTTGCGCTACTAAAAACCTATGAAATTCATTGAAAAAACTTTGTTAAAGGCACGTTATGGTTCCAAGTAAAACCGAAAAACCCTTGAAATTCGCCAGTTATGGTAAGCTAAGCAACCATAACTCGCGCCACCACCGTGCACTGCTAAGACTAACACCCAGGACATCAAAGATGACATCACAAATGTCATTGATGACATCACTGATGACATCACATGTCTGGCTCACTATTTTTTCTTTTGCTGACATATCTAGGCCACATGGTTTTCTTCAGTAACAGTCAGAAACTAAGAATTTTATTTTATTTGTAGACGTATCCTTCTAGTAGGTTCTTACAGTAATTCCCTTAGAGTACAGTCATATCATATGAAACATATACATATGGGAAAACACAAGCTTGAAAGACAGCAATCCTCTTTGTGCATAAAGATAATCACTAGACTTATGAGCACTTTCTGATAGTTCTGTTGTTTTTTTTTATGGCTGTACTTTCCCTGTATATGGTCATATTTGTATAAATTGTACTCACACTACTTTCCTTAGGGTCCAATCACATCAAGTGATACATATACATAGGGTAAATAGCAACTTTGAAACAGAGCAATCATTTATTTGCATGAAACTAATCAGTTAAGTTATGAATTGTTTCTGCTACTACTTGTGCTTATTTGCTAACTTCACTTTCCCTGTACATACCCATATTGGTATGTGTTCTTGTGTCTTTGTGTTTTGTCTATAGTAATGCAATTATGTAATACATGGGTTTTATTAGCTACTTATTACATATTTCACAGTACACAAAAATCTATTAAGAAAACAATTATCATTTCATTATTCAACATATTAACATTACGAATATCATACCTTCATCTTGTATGCTGCACACAATGTTATGTTTCTGTATGAGTAGCTTAGTATACTAGATAGAACCCCATAATAGGATGCTATTTATATCAATGCATCGTTCAATGCACTTATTAGGGTATATTTCTTGCAATGATTCTTGACACTTTTTTCGCAACATAATAAGAATCCCTTCTACACATATTTCATGAGAAGTACATACACATGTGATGTCATCAGTGATGTCATCAATGACATTTGTGATGTCATCTTTGATGTCCTGGGTGTTAGTCTTAGCAGTGCATGGTGGTGGCGCGAGTTATGGTTGCTTAGCTTACTATAACTGGCGAATTTCAAGGGTTTTTCGGTTTTACTTCGAACCATAACGTCCCTTTAACAAAGTTTTTTCACTGAATTTCATAGGTTTTTAGTAGCGCAACTTAACCATAACGTCCCTTTAACAACGTTTTTTTCACTGAATTTCATAGGTTTTTAGTAGCGCAACTTAACCATAACGTCCCTTTAACAAAGTTTTTTCACTGAATATATATATATATATATATATTATAAGATCTGTTTTTCTTATACTCACCTAGTGATAGTCTCTTCGGTGTTGCAGGTAGATCATCATGCCGGTATGTCTTTGATTTTGCAACATTTTCCGTCCAGTTTTCAGCCAGCCCTTTTGAGCTGGTCAAGCATTCCATCAATCCATTCTTGAGTTTAATGGAGCCCAGATTGATATGGCCTCATAATTGGATGTAGAATTTGATGTAGAAATAGGATAACACCTGGATGCAATGATAAAGAGAACATTTGGGAACGTTATCAAAGATGTTAAGGTTAGGTTGATGTTGTGGTTGTACATGGAGACATTACTGTTTGATCAGATACACCAGTTTACTGGTAAGGAAAGTAGAGGGGCCAATAAGTCAATAGGAAGTGGGCAATTGATCTGAGGTAAACTGTGCTTCTATTTCAGAGCACCACCTTGGACTAAGTCTGAGGTAGCAAAGTGGCAAGATAATATTGGCAGAATTCAATGAAGCATTTCTATAGTATTTTCCTGTGGTTTTCACTGTGGAAATAGACCACGTATTTTCAAATTGTAGTTTTTGCACCTATTTGAGGCCCTTCCAATAATGTATTCCTTTGTGGGTTTTGCCAGACTGAGTGAAAAGGCATGACACAGGGCTACTCACATTAGGTGGGTGTTTGGAGGCTTTTGGAGTATTCTTGAGGGTTTTGAAGAGTTTATGGAGAAACTTTGAGGAATGTGTTTTATTTGTTGTTGGATCATTTTGTAGTATTTTGTTATTTAGTGTGTCTTGAATCACTTTTTTTGTTCCCCTTGGTGTAAATGTTTGTACGTGTGAGCATGATTCTTAAATATGATAACCCCAGGTATCCCCGGGTTTCCCTGTTCCTCCTGCCAGGAGTTAACCAATGGCACCTGTCTTGGCCCCTTACATCAAGAGACAGCCACTGACTGGCAAGTTTACTGACTTCTCTAAATCTGGAGATGACACTTGGGTGGTTCACCCACCCCAGTTCCATGAAAGTGTCACACAATTCTGTGTATGCAAAACCAACACTAATTCATACTCTCTCACTTTGTCTGAGCCACCCCCTACCACTCCCTTCAACTACTCTAACAGGGTAATTCATAGAATTTCGCACAAAAGTGGCACACGTGGCTGGCGCACAGTTTGCGCGTGTGAATGTCTGCGCCAGCCGCGTGCGCTAAAATCGATTTCCGCGCACAGCGTATTCATGGATTTTAACATCCAAAACCAGCCATGGTGCAGAGTGGCGCAGCGACCCTGCAGCAGCGCCAGTTACGCCCCCAAGAACGCCCTCGCGCAAGGAAAAGCCATCAAAATTCCCAATTCAGCGCAAAGGGCTGCGCTAACCTTGGACCAGTTTACAGGGCTGCCAAACAGCAAACGCCAAGCGGGGAACGTATATTACTGGGGTGCGCGTGAAGTTTCACATGCGAAAGGGCCTTTGCGAGTGGGGTATGTGTATTACTGGGGTTCGCAGGAAGTTTCACACGCAATTTCAGCAGGGTACGTGTATTACGGGCTTCGCGGGAAGTTTCAAACGCAAATGGCCTGGGTACGTGTATTTCAGGGGTGCGCGGGAAGTTTCACACGCGATTGGGCTTGTTACGTGTATTTCAGGGGTGCGCGGGAAGTTTCACACGCGATTGGCCTGGGTATGTGTATTTCAGGGGTGCGTGGGAAGTTTCACACGTGATTGGCCTGGGTACGTGTATTTCAGGGGTGCGTGGGAAGTTTCACATGCGATTGGGCTGGTTACGTGTATTTCAGGGGTGCGCGGGAAGTTTCACACGCGATTGGCCTGGGTATGTGTATTTCAGGGGTGTGCGGGAAGTTTCACACGCGATTGGCCTGGGTACGTGTATTTCAGGGGTGCGCGGGAAGTTTCACACGCGATTGGGCTGGTTACGTGTATTTCAGGGGTGCGCGGGAAGTTTCACAGGCAATTGGCCTGGGTACGTGTATTTCAGGGGTGTGCGGGAAGTTTCACACGCGATTGGCCTGGGTACGTGTATTTCAGGGGTGCGCGGGAAGTTTCACACGCGATTGGGCTGGTTACATGTATTTCAGGGGTGCATGTGAAGTTTCACACGCGATTGGCCTGGGTATGTGTATTTCAGGGGTGCGCGGGAAGTTTCACATGCGATTGGCCTGGGTAAGTGTATTTCAGGGGTGCGCGGGAAGTTTCACATGCGATTGGGCTGGATATGTGTATTTCAGCGGTGCGCGGGCAGTTTCACACGCGATTGGCTTGGGTATGTGTATTTCAGGGGTGCGCGGGAAGTTTCACACGCGATTGGCCTGGGTACGTGTATTTCAGGGGTGCGCGTGAGGTTTCACACGTGATTGGCCTGGGTACGTGTATTTCAGGGGTACGCGGGAAGTTTCACACGCGATTGGCCTGGGTACGTGTATTTCAGGGGTGTGCGGGAAGTTTCACACGCGATTGGCATGGGTACGTGTATTTCAGGGGTACGCGGGAAGTTTCACACGCGATTGGCCTGGGTACGTGTATTTCAGGGGTGCGCGGGGAGTCCTATAATTGAATTGGCAGTCTGGGTCCTCCCAGGTGTTCCCTCTACCCCCTCCACGGTCCCTGCAGGCAGCCCACAACACAGGGGACTACCCTGCACCCCTGGTCATGTCCCGCAGGCAGCCCATCCACCATGGGCATGCCCCCCAGCCAAGCCACATGTCACGTTGCAATATGATCACCAACTCATGTCTCCTTGCACCCCCACCCCCCAACAGTGTGCGGCATCTGCCAGCAGGCCCCGACTCATGTCCCATTCATGTCCCCTTGAACCCCCACCTCCCAGCAGTGTGGGGCACCTGCCAGCAGGATCCCACTCATGTCCCACACATGTCCCCTAGCACCCCCACCCCCCAGCAGTCAGGGGCACCTGCCAGCAGGCCCCCACTCATGTCCCCTTGCACCCCCACCCCCCAGTAGTGCGGGGCACCTTCCAGCAGGCCCCCACACATGTCCCCCAGCACCCCCACCCCCCAGCAGTCAGGGGCACCTGCCAGCAGGCCCCCACACATGTCCCACTCATGTCCCCTTGCACCCTCACCCCCCAGCAGTGTGGGGCACTTGCCAGCAGGCCCCCACACATGTCCCCCAGCACCCCCACTCCCCAGCAGTCAGGGGCACCTGCCAGCAGACCCCCACACATGCCCCACTCATGTCCCCTTGCACCCCCACCCCCCAGCAGTGCGGGGCACCTGCCAGTAGGCCCCCAAACATGTCCCCCAGCACCCCCAACCCCCAGCAGTCAGGGGCACCTGCCAGCAGGCCCCCACTCATGTCCCCTTGCACCCCCACCCCCCAGCAGTGCAGGGCACCTGCCAGCAGGCCCCCACTCATGTCCCACTCATGTCCCCTTGCAACCCCACCCCCAGCAGTGCGGGGCACCTGTCAGCAGGCCCCCTCTCATGTCCCACACATGTCCCCCAGCACCCCCACCCCTCAGCAGTCAGGGGCAAATGCCAGCAGGCCCCCACACATGTCCCACTCATGTCCCCTTGCACCCCCACCCCCCAGCAGTGTGGGGAACCTGCCAGCAGGCCCCCACTCATGTCCCACTCATGTCCCCTTGCACCCCCACCCCCCAGCAGTGTGGGGCACCTGCCAGCAGGCCCCCACTCATGTCCCACACATGTCCCCCAGGACCCCCACCCCCCAGCAGTCAGGGGCACCTGCCAGGAGGCCCCCACTCATGTCCCCTTGCACCCCCACCCCCCAGCAGTGCGGGGAACCTGCCAGCAGGCCCCCACACATGTCCCCCAGCATCCCCACCCCCCAGCAGTCAGGGGCACCGGCCAGCAGGCCCCCACACATGTCCCACTCATGTCCCCTTGCACCTCCACCCCCCAGCAGTGCGGATCTCCTGAGAGGCTTACCTTTAGACAAAAAAATTGAAGGAGTAAATCTCTGTTCAAGTCTGACACCTGAGCAACAAGAAGAGTGCAAATCTATGTTGAATCAGTTTCCTCTCTGTTCTCACTTTCACCAGGCTTGACCCCTTGGGGCCAGCATGACATACTCACTGGTGACTGTCTGCCAGTCAAAAGCAGAGGATACCGAATGTCAGAAAATGTCAGAACCCAAATCAAAGGTGAGGTCAGCAAGATGCTTGATCTCGGGGTAATAGAGCCCTCTACTAGTCCATGGTCTAGCCCAGTTGTGTTAGTACCAAAGGCCGGATCTAAAGAACTTAGATTCTGCGTGGATTATAGAGCTCTTAACGCAGTCACCAAGACTGATGCCCACCCTTTGCCAAGAACAGATGAGTTGGTGGATAAACTTGGCGCAGCCAAGTTCCTCAGCACATTTGACTTGACGTCAGGCTATTGGAAAATAACCCTGACAGACCATGCCAAGGAGAAAACTGCATTTTCTACCCCCGTTGGCTTATACCAGTTTAAGGTAATGCCTTTCGGATTGAAAAATACACCTGCTACATTTCAACGGATGGTAAACCAGGTTCTGAATGGGATGGAGGACTTCTGCATGGCATACTTGGATGACATAGCAGTGTTCAGCAATTCCTGGGAAGAACATGTAACCCACCTACGAGATGTTTTGCAGGCTCTTGGACGAGCCAATCTGACCATAAAGGCGAGTAAATGCCAAATTGGACAGAGTAAGGTAGTCTATCTTGGACACGAGGTAGGAGGTGGAGAAATAAAGCCTTTGCTCAGTAAGATTGAAGCTGTGAAAAATTGGACAACACCTACTACTCAGACCCAGGTGAGAGTCTTCTTAGGCCTCACTGGGTATTACAGGAATTTCATTGAGAACTATGGGACCATAGCTTCGCCACTGAATGTCATCTCCTTGCCCAAATTTCCTAAAAAGGTTAGATGGAACGAGGAGTGCAATCAGGCTTTTGAAAACCTGAAAAAGGCTCTTTGCCAAGCCCCAGTACTCAGAGCTCCTGATTATCGCCAAACTTTCATTGTGCAGACAGATGCTTCAAATGTAGGAATAGGGGCCATACTCAGTCAACTGGATGGGAAAGGTAGGGAGCACCCCGTTTGCTTCATCAGCCGCAAGCTGAAGGATCCAGAAACAAGGTGGGCAACAATCGAAAGAGAGTGCTTTGCTATCGTGTGGGCTCTGAAGAAGTTTAGGCCATACTTGTATGGTTCTACTTTTGTCATTCAGACTGACCACCAACCCTTGAGATGGTTAATGCAGATGAAAGGGGAAAACCCAAAACTACTGAGATGGTCGATCTGCCTGCAAGGGTTTGATTTTACCATTGAACACAGGTCAGGGTGTCACCACCAAAATGCTGATGGTGTCTCTAGGATGTATGTCATCGACTAGAGGTATGAGATTCATCCAGGAGTGGATTAAATTCTCCTGTCCCTTAGTCTGTGGGGGCGAGTGTTAGGGAGAATTCTCTGTTTAGGCTGAATTTCCTAACCTAGTGAGTCCCCCAGCAGCTTTGCTGGATTTCTGGAGTTTTTTTTTTTCCATCCTGCCAAGAGTGAGAGTCTTTTCTCCCACTCTTGGACATGAATGTGGGTAATTCCTTTGAATGTCAATGTGTTCTATGGGCTATGGGGTCTTTTACTCCATAGGGTCTCATATGTTTTGCTATGTGTGTTACACCGCACCCTCCGTGCCGTAACGCCGGGGCATCCTAGAGGACCCCCACCACAGACTCCATACCCTGGGACTGACTACTGTCTCCCAGGGCATGTAAAGTCACCATTGGCTTTACTAGACCTACAATAACTAACAGAACTAGTACAAACCATCATATTGTGGACGTACTGGTAGGGGTAATTCAATTACCCCTGGGTCTGTTGTTCGAGGGGGCACTGTCCCATCCCCCCTCGTCGAGTTTTGGCTGGTGGCAGTGGAAACTACTTGTTATATTCGACCCCGAATATAACTCTATGGGATTCTTCCCATTGTTGGAGGTTAATACTTGTTCTCGTTAGTCTCTAACGTACCACCGGTTTATTTGTCTTAAACAAATCTATCAGTTGGTATTTTCTGCCAGAACTCGGTTTTTAAAATGGCGTATGTGTTCGCCTCTGTAACTCCTAAACCAAAGATTGAGCCCTTTGTTCCACTTTTGGCGGGCTTCTGCACAGAAGCCCTCCAAAGTGGTGCCATTCTGTTTGGGTACCACAGGGGGTGAGGGAGGGGGTTTAGGCACCCTGGACTGAGTTGTCTTGCCAACTCAAGTCGCACTCTGGTGTGATTGGCCCAAGTGGTGAGCCACCCCGCTCACCACTTAGCGTGTTTTGATTGACAGCTAGGCTGAATGAATGGGGGTTTTCTGCATAAAAGCAGGGCTTTTGGGACTGGATCTTCAGAAGTCGCCACAGGACCTAAGAATCCGACGAGGGTAAAGCTGAGCCGACCTGCAACGACGACACCTCCGGTGGAGCCCTGCTGAACCGTCTCACCACTTCTCGACGACAGAGGAGATCTCCCCGCCGGAGAGTCTTCTTCCCCTGACTGGTGGGCACAACCAGTCCCCTTTGCTTTTTCTTCGCTTCCAGGGCGTAGTGGTCGAATTGCCCGTGGTGCCTTGTGACGGAGCACTCCACGGCTGGTCTCTTCCCTGGTGGTGCAACGATTTTCAACTTTCCTTCGACGGCGAGATCATCTCTTCTCTTGGCAAAGCCCCGACTTGCATCCACCACCAGGAACAATTGCCCCCGCCGGAGCTGTCTCTCCACATACAAGGTACCGTGTCCGCCTGGCTTCCCTTGTGGCGGTTAGTGTGAGGTGTCTTAATCCTCGCCTCTCCATTGGGTCGCCTCCAAGCTTCCTTAACTTTCTGTTCTGAACTGGTCCATTCTTTCGATAACAATATGCGACAAAGACTCGAAGTGCATTTCCACTGTGATACTTTTTGGGACATATTGCCTTGCCTCTCTCTGAGTGGGCCTAGCCTCTGAACTTTGCGATCTACAGTAGACCCTGCCTTACTTGCCTTGCATTTGTTCGTAAAAGTGTTGGTTTCATACCCTGCCTTTTCTCTCCCATCCTAACGAATACTAGAGTGCCGTCTAGGTTAAAGCATTCACCTCTGTCTGCAAATAAGTGGTGCCGTTGAACCTAGACTTGTCGAACTATTGTCAGGGGGATTGATGTACTTATAATAATTGTAATTGAAGTTGTTCGCCGTATTAGTGCCAGAGTGTTTTTCATAGATGTGTTGTTATAAATAAATACCTATATATCTTTACACCCAAACTCTGTTCCGTGTTTGCTCGTTCTACGGTGTAAATTGCCCTATTTTGTATGATATGATATGATATGATATGATATGGCATTTGTAACGCGCCTATACACGAGTGTTTCAAGGCGCGACGAGGCAGGGAGGGGGGAACATGGGGAGACAGACAAATGATCCTACTAGGCCATGTGTCATTCAGATCGCGCAAGTGCATGGGTAGGGGCGACGGGAAAAGTGCAGGGGGAAAGGGAGAGGGGAAAGTGCAGTACAAAGTGATTCGTAAAATACAAGATAAATAATAAGGGCCAGCTGGTGGCAAGTGCAGGATAAGTGCAGACAAGTGCTGGGAAGGGGGGCTGTAGGATACAGAGACAGTCCCGTAGTGCAGGGGTTGCCAGGGAGGCAGTGCAGGGGAGAGTGGCTGGGCCAAGGGCCGAGATTGGCGAGTGGCCCAGTTGCTGATTCAGTACAGTTTCAGTGATTTAGCAGGGGATAAGGGGAGAGAAAGCAGAAGCAACGAGGAAGGTTTTGAGGTGCTTCCGGAACCGGAAATGGTTCTCGTCAAGTTTCAGGGAGGCAGGAAGGCTGTTCCAGAGGGAGGCCCCTGCTGCGGAGAGAGATCTCCCCCCAACTCATTGCTTGGAGAAGCGACTGACCCTGAGGGAGTTGGAGGCGGATGAGCGAAGAGCTCGAGAAGGAAGATATTTAGGAAGAGAGAGTTGAAGGTATTTTGGCCCAAGGCCCCAGAAGGCCTTGTGGACAATGCAGAGGGTTTTGAACTTAATCCCCGCAGCCACAGGGAGCCAGTGTAGCGATTTCAGTCCTGGAGAGATACGTTCCCTGGCTTGAGGCCAAGGACAAGTCTCGCAGTCCTGTTCTGGATGAGTTGGAGCGGGCGGAGAGTAGAGGCAGGCAGATTTAGATAGAGGCTATTGCAGTAGTCCAGCTTCGAGAGAACCAGGGCTCTGGAGACAGTGAGCTTCTGTATACTCCACATACTGCCTAACTTTTCTTGAGAGAAGTCTGACTGCTCAGCCACAGCTACCAGGTGAATCTGTGTGGTACAGACAGCTACCAAGTGGGTTTACTGCCAATACCTGTAAGCCTAAATCTTTTGCAGTTTTCCCAGAGGGAGCTTCACAGGTTTTCCGCTTAACAACAACCCCAATGGCAAGTATGTAAATGAACACAATTCCGTCACACACACACAATGGTTGCAAGTGAATGTGAAAACCCATATCATGACATGCATGAAACCAATGAGATAATACCACACATCGAAGTATGAAGAAAAAAATGTATTTAATGCAACATGAATGGAATTAAAATCAAACAAACAACAATGGGAATAAAAAAAGAAAAGCTGCATGTCTGTAAAATAATGAAAAACAAGAAAGGTGTCCAAAGTCACAGTCCAACAAAGCAAATCCAAGGGAAAAACAAAAGTGAAAACCATTGCTCCATGGGGAAATCCAAAAAAAAGAGATGAATCCAATAGTGAAATATATACATATGAACAATCCCGGGTCCATGATCCCAACTGAGGAAATGAAACCTATCAAAAATACTACCTAATGAAAAACTATATACAGAAACGTGGTGCATTGTCCAAGCGCAACCAAAATAAAGAAAAAACCAAAGGAAACCTAACACTATCTAACTATTTACACGGGCAGCGGGCTAGTCCGACGGCTCACTTTTGGATGTCCCTGGCCAAGGGATCATCGAACTCCTGCTCAATGTCCCGGAGGCGGTCCTCTTCCATGGCCCCGAGGGTTCGCAGGGACGACGACATGTTCTCCTCCAACTCCCTGCGAATTGCCTCGAGGCACTCGGCCCGCCTCAGGGCCCTCCGCATGGAGTTCTCCGCCCTGACCATCGTGAGCCGTGCCTCTTCTGCCCGCTGCCGCTCCGCATCTATGGCATGGCCTAACCGCTGCCACATGGAAGACACTTCCCATCCTGGGTCCTCCTGCCCTCTGGCCGATGCCTGCTCCTCCGATGATGAAGGCTCCGAACCATCATGGCTCCCACCTTGTTGCTGCTGCTGCTGTGCCTCTGCCCGTACCCTGGCTCTTGCTGCCTGCACATCCTCCTCCGGCTGGGGTGCAGTTGTTGAGGTGGCCACCCCTGCTGGACGTCCGACTCCCGACTGTGGCAGGGATGTGTCCTCCACCAGCCTGGCCGCAGGGTCAGAGGCAGCTTCACAGGGCACCCAGGTGACACATGGGTGGGAAGATGGCACAGAGTACGACTGGCACATAGGGGGTTCAGTTGAGCAGGGGGTCGGAACAAGGCCCAGCACACGGAGGAATCTGGCCCTGGTGACCTGTCCCAGTAGGTCGACGTGGTCAATGATCATTTGAGACGGCATGCAGTCTCCCCATGAAAAGACTGCATTTCGCCTCGCATGGCCCGTTGACGCAACGCCACACCACCCAGGACAGGCTCAACCCGGTCCCGGATAGCCACGTCCGCAGGCAGAGGAAGGCCAGTTGTCGTAAGATCATCCCCTGCCTGAAAACGGGTCTGGACGTAGGTATCCCTGCTGGTGCAGGATGATGCAGTCACAGGATCGTGGACAGGATTACACACAGGCACCTCCGCGGCGGCCTGTGCTGCCTCCTGTCCCTGCCCCTACACTGCACAACTAGCACCAGTGGAATCCCGACCTCCAGACCCCATCTCTGTCCCTTGCACAGCCTCCTCCTCCACCAAACCCCCCACCAACCTGGATGACTCCGTGCCATCTTCCTCCGTCGGGCCCTGTGGGGTCTCAGCTGCCCCTTCTGCTGCCGAGGAGTCCAACTCCAACCTCCGCCTCTTGGACCTCCCCTCGGCAGCTGTGACCTGGGACGCGGCACCGGACTCCTCACTCCCCGATGAGATGACAACCTGGGAGGGGAGCCGGGCCTTGCGTCTCCGGCTGCCGGTGCGATCCCTGCCGCTGTGCTCCACAGCACCCTCTCCGCCCTCTTCATCAGTCGACGCTGCAGACAGGGAGAGATAGGACACAGGCATCAGGGCACTGTACAATGGACTCATACACACATGACAGTTGCACACGAGTGTCATTGTCAAACTTCAGACATGGCATCACAATCCCCAACACACATGTCATTTCAAATCACACACATGAGCTATTCCACAGCCATATCGCAACAGCCAGCACCATCCATACACATACAACAGCATGAACAGGCATAGGTGAGCCAGACATCACATGAGACACAGGGAGTGCACTAGACATGCACACACGCCACCACACTTACATGCATGTGTACACCTCCACCAAGTGTCGCAGTGATTAGATCGGCATCCATGTCACATCTGGCAATCAGTCTTCTACATATCAGTCTCACATGCATCCATGTTGCATGACAGTTGCACACTTGTCAGATACATATACATGCACATGTACACAGTGCAGATACATGCAGCTGGAACCAACTTCCTTGTGTGACACCACAACCTTGACAACTGACATACACAGTCATTCAAACATGTGTGAATTTGGCCTGCATGCTTACCCACAAATACACCATCCATGTGTCTCACACATGAAAAGACTCGCATGTGTCAACCTCACGGCCCTGTACATACACATCCATACATGGACCTACAAAAACACATGTGCAACCTGCACACTACTGGCACACGCACAGCTTCCAATCAGAATGCATGTACACTTACCGCTCGACTCCAGACGGGTGTGGCTCTCAAGGACCTGGACGTGGAGCGCTGGGAATACGCGTTCCAGGATCCTCATTTGGTCTTCCGACAGGTGGCCCAGCGCCCCTTAGCATCCGCTGCATTTAAGAGGCGCCGGGCCTTGTTGAGGGTCCTGGACCTGAAGTCCTCCCAGCGCTTCTTGACATGATGGAATTCGCAGACTGCCACCCCCTCCGCGTTGATGGCAGTCACGATGTCCGTCCAGATCCTGGTCCGTCCTTCCTTGTCGGCGCGCGACCTTCCGAAGAGGGCATCATACTGCCCCAGGACTTGCTCCACCAGGACACCAACTTTGGTGGCAGTGAAGCTGGTGGCCCTCTGCCTCTCTGGCTGGGGGTTGCCAGTGCCGCCAGATGGTTTAGTGCTGGACATGGCAACCCCAGAGGCAGGAGTGGGTGGGCAACTGGGTCCTGGGGCTGGGCTGTGGAGTGATGGAATCCCAGTCGGGAGTCTTCGGTTCCAGCAGGGGTGGTCACAGCAACAGCACCCCTGGCTGACGTGCAGGCAGCAAATGGCAGGGCACGTGCGCAGCAGGCAATCAGGCAGCAGCAGATGGCAGGTGGGAGCGTGCTTGGGGCTCTGAGGGCAATAATTCGGCCTTCTGGGCAGGAGCATGGTTTTCCGTGTGTGAACGCGTGGCCAGCTTGATACGGAGTGATTTGGCACGTGAAAATCTTGCACGTCGGCGTGTAATTCGAGGAAAGGCCCTTAGCGCGTAAGCGCGTCAGCGCACGTACGCGATTTCATTGGACCAAAGGCCCTTAGCGCGTCAGCACATCTGTGACGTGACGCGCGCGGGTGTTTCCCTCATAGCACGTGATGACAGAGCACACGTGGAAAGCTGCACGTCCGAGTGTCAGCGGGTATAATTGGAGGAAAGGGTGCATACACGCGTAAGTGACGTGTACGTGTGGGCCGGTTTAAAAAGTACGTGTAGGACGCCATTTCCTTGTACGTGCTTTTTGTGGAGAGCGAGTGGGTGGATTCTGTACTTCTTGTCGGTTCACACCCGATTACTTCACAGCATTTCAAGTTTGTACTCCCTGTTACCTCTGACAGCTTTCATTTTTCTACTTTTTTTGGGCCTGTTTTCTCAAACACTGTTCACTTCTCCTTTTTTCCTGTCTCCTCAGACAGCGTACAATTCTTCTTTTGGCGGGGGTGTTGCCAACGCGCACACGCGCATATTTTTCATGTTCTTTTTCCAGGCAGACGGTGAGTTCTGCACATACTTAGCAACTGTGCTTGCCCCGTGTGTCGCGTACCACTCCAGAGGCCATTGTAGGCTGCGTGTATCATGCGTACGCTTATTTTTGTGTTTCAGGGTGCCACAGCGTAGTGCGGGTTCATTTTTAAACGCACGTGGTCTACGAGGGGTTTCGTGCACTTTTATTTTTGTTTTTGGGCTGCCTGCGGGTTGCTTGACCCGTCATCTTCCCCCAGGGGTCACAGACAGCCTAGTTAGAGCACAAGGGTACAAATTCCATCTAGTACCCTACCCCTTTCACCCCCAAATGCCCAGGACAATAGTTTACTGCTCCTCCCATACGCACAACAACATCAGTG
The DNA here is from genome assembly GCF_040938575.1 of Ambystoma mexicanum. Classification (NCBI taxonomy): domain Eukaryota; kingdom Metazoa; phylum Chordata; class Amphibia; order Caudata; family Ambystomatidae; genus Ambystoma; species Ambystoma mexicanum. Next base: position 833,743,648 of record NC_090935.1, on the reverse strand, counting down.
CCATGGTTGGGAGGCGACCAAGCGGTAAGGGAGGCAAAGGTGGCCGACCTTCAAACGGTGGACGTGGTGGGCGCGGTAGGGTACGTGGCTGGGATTTGCAGGGTGCCCCTATACCCCCATGTGTGGAGGACCAATCAGGGACACCCATGTCCCCCCATCCATGGTTGAGGGAAAAGTGGCTGAGACCTTCCCAGCTCAGCCCTTGTTGGAACAGCCCATTGTTGCACCTGACCTGGCACAAGCTGACTCCGTGGCTGACTTCAAGGTGAGCAAGTCTAAGCTACGTGTGGCGGTGCAAGTTGTCACCAAGCCACGTGGATCTGGGGCAGCTATGTCATCTGCTGCCCCAAGTATGCAGGGTGGTGAGGCTGCAGGGGCAGCTGCAGCTCCATCTGCCCCAGCTCTGACTCTCCCAGCCAGGACAGTGTCGGTCCTGGTCCATCATACTGATGTTCCCCCTGCCAACATCACACTTAGGACAATGCCTGCACCAAATCCTATGGTCAATGTGCATTCGCACACTCCAACAACCCAGTCCACCGGTGATTCTGCCCCTACTGACCAGAGCGGCGTTAGCCACTCTGGCTCTGCTCCACCTTCTAAAAAGAAGAAGAAGGCTGCTCTGGCACGACAGGCTGAGACCCCAGGCACGGCTACACACTCTGGTACCTCAAGGAAGCCTTGCTTCAATGATTCGGAACTTGATGCACTTGTGAGCTATATGTTGGCACATAGCCACAAAATTGTGGTGACTGCAGGGTCCAAGACCACACCTGGTCAACGTAAGGCACACTGGTAGACCATCGTCGACCACATAAGTGCCCTTGGATTTGTGAGGCACTCAGCTTATGATTGCTACAAGCGGTGGAACGACCTGAAACGCAGAGCAAAGAACAAGCTGGCCTCAAGTCATGCCGCTACTCTGGTGACTGGCGGTGGGTCTCCACAAGAGGACAACAAACTCACTGAAAATGAGTCTGTTGCTGGGACCTTCATCACAGAGGAACAGATCAGAGGTGTGGGAGAACTACCCGATTATGACACATTGTCCGGTGAGTGCCTATGCGTGTGTGTGTAATGCATATGTATGTTGTTTGGGTGACGGGTTCTGATTGAGTGGCAGGTGAGGGTGTGTGTGACTGAGTAGTATGGGTCACCCATGTGCTTCATCCAAAACATTCTGCGGCCTTGAATTTGGGTGTGACACTATCCCTTCTGCCCACATTAGTAATTTAGCACAACATTACGGCAGTTGCCCTTGAGGTGGCATCATGCAACAACACTGTTTGTATTTTTCAGTGTTCTTTCAGGCAGATTGTTTCAATTCTCCCACTTTTGCAACACATTTCTCAGTCCTATTGTGACATATGTGACATGCTTCTGTCATTGAAGAACCCAACATTGGCCCACATGTGTCACCTTGGTAGTTGAATGATTTGACCATTCAGGCTGAATGAGTATTGTCCTGATCACATGATGTTTTTGGGCCTGTTTGAATGTGGAAAATGCTAATTGTTTCCTGTCATGTTGAAGTGCACAACCATTGATGTGTACATGGCCCTACAATCACTTTATTTTTGTACACTGCATGTGTTGCAGTGTGTGGCACAGGGCGTATCTTTTCACACTATGTGGCATTTTTCATCTCTTCATGTCCATCTCACATGGATGGGTGACAGTACCCATTCACTGACATATGGATGTACTTGTGGAATGTACCATGGCTATGGCACATGCCATCTGTGTGATGGCATGTGTCATTTATGTGTATAGGACATGCCACTCACAGGCCAATGTGTGATGGGAGTGCTACCCAGCATGCAGAAAATGTGTTGCTCTTCCATCTTGGTGTCATCAGTGTCTGACTTTTGCCTCCCCTTCCAACTCTGTGACAGTGCATGCATGGGAGGGTTATAGTCATGTGGGACATGTGTAAATCATGTACTGGTTCTGTAGCTTGTCAGGCCTATTTGTGTGCTATGGTGCTAATGCCTTTTTCCATTGTTTGTCTTTCATGTTTTTGCAGGGGATGACACACTTGATGCTGTTGAGGTTGAGGAGATGGTGCAGACCCAGGAGGAACCTGAGGCACAACCGGCCTCCAGTGGGGGACGTGGTGTGGTGTTGGGTGAGAGCCCACTCTTGCTGGAGACGATTCTGTCAAGGGGTGTCTCTGGGTGCACCTCCCCAGACCTCTATTCAGGTGCTGATTCGGATGATGAGACCTATGTGGCTTTGCAGGTAAGTGTTTCTGGAAGGGGTTCTGTTCTTTCCAACCCACCTGCACCAGGGGTAGAACCCTCTATGGGGATGTCAGTGTTGGTTAGTCAGCCTTTGGCGGTTACGGGTGCAGGGTCACACTACAACATCTGATCCTGTTCCTGGGCCAGCAGATCAGAGGGGAATGCAGTCTTGCAGCCTCAGGCAGTGCCGGCACAGCAAGGCGCAGATCACCTTGCCCCAAACAGGTGTGGTGCCCGCCGACGTGGTGGCCGTACGCCACCAGGCAATACTGCATGGGAACAATCCATGTACTGTATGGCAACTCAACAGGCAGCATCAGTTGAGATGATGGCTCAAGCAATGGAGAGGGTGGCCACTTCCATTGTCCCCCCTGAAAGGCATATGGAGCAACTACAGCAGGCAACAGACTCCATTTGCCAATCACACAGGGAGGACATGTTGGCGTCTAACAGGGACAGACGGGCGGCACTGGAGACTCTACGCCAATCGATATCAATAGAGTCCCAGGGCCACAGCGAAGCCCTGAGGGTAGAACTCCATCAGCTCAGGGAGACTCTTGTTGACCTTGAGACTTCCACTAACTTGAGGACAGAACAGCAGCTGGAGCGGCTCACATGTTCGCTCTCAGCTGAGATGCAGGCAACTCAGGAGGAGATCCGAGCATCACGTCAGGTGGTGCATGGGGATCACAGCACTATAATCTTCCAGAATGAGACCTTCCACACCCGCATGCTTGCTGCCATTTAGGACCATACCAGGGCTTTGCGTGGGCTGCCTCCCATAGCACCACCACCTCCTGTGGCAGCAGAAGAGGGTGTTCAGAGCGACAGCAGCAGTTCTCCCACATTGGCATAGCCGTGCAGGCCATGAGCCCATGGACGTGTTTTTTTTCCCAACATCCACACAGGCGGCTGTTGGTGCGCACCCTGTCCTCGGACCTCCTGGGTGGCTTCTCCCTCCCCCCCGGACCCCACATGGCCATTTTTGATTTTTGATTTTTTATTATTTTTTTTTGACAGTATGTTGCCTTGTGTGGCGCCCGTGGGCATCCACTGTATTCCGGCTGGGCACATGCAGGCTTGTCCTGAGTTTGGGTTTGATGTTTGGGTTTGTGAGACACACACCCCTCCTGCTTCCCGTTTCCATGGGCTTGCAAAGGGTGTGATCAAGTGACAGTGATGTACACAGTGATGTTGGGCTCCCATGAGCTGTGTGGGCAGTCTGTAGTCAATACTGTGTAGACATTCCTTGTGTATATTGTTGTTGTATTGTACACTGCATGTTGTAATTATGTATGCTTCTGCTTTCATGTCTCCCTCTAAATTTGCAGGTTCATTCCTCATGTCTTCACAAGGCAGTCTACTTTGGAGATGGAGTTCATGTTGTATGCAGTACACAGACAAGTTTTGAAACCTGCAAGTCTACAGTTGGAACGGGGCGATGTGGTGGCATATTCAGGTTGTAAGATTATGACTACTTTAACTTAGTACTGTCATGTTTTAGTTATGTTTGAGCTTGTGTAGCTGCATTGTATTGTTGGTAAGTATTTGGTCATGTGTGTTGTTAGTTCAACATTACTGGGAGCATATTGTGTGTGGCCAGTTTCCATTAGGGACACTGTACTTTGTGACACTTGTGTCAGGTTTTCGGGATTGCTTTGTTTGCTCTCACATAGCATGACATGCCATGGTGTGTTGGGTGGCGGTGCTGGGGATGGGTTGGGTGACATGGCACTGTTCTCATATTGTATTTTGCAAGGGGGTAATCAACTTAGCAGCATTTGTGTCTTTTGATGACACAGCATTGGTGGTGTTTCTGTAGGTAGGGATGCACACATTGTGACACTTCCAGGTGACCAATCTCAGGCTGGTATGGTTGTGACAGTTGACTGTCCCTTATGTCATCATCGATTGTCAGCTGGTATGTGGCAGGGCTGTGTGCACTCCACAGAGGTGTGATTCTAAGTGAAGTAATTAGCCACCAGCTGCGTTCGGGCTGCCTCACCCCGTCCCCTTTCCCCTCCCATGCGCAGCAGGCGTGCATGTGGTTGGGGATGTGGGGGCACCACCATGTCCACCGGCAGGCCCCGGCGTGTTGCAATGTTGTGCAGGACACATGCTGCCACTATGATCCTGCACACTACTGGGGGAGCGTATAACAGCTGCCCGCCAGAACGGTCAAGGGAGCGAAAGTGTGACTTGAGCACTCCGAATGTGCGCTCTACTATGCCCCGGGTTGCAATATGGGCTGTGTTGTATCTTACCTCGGGTGGCGTGGTGGGGTTCCGAATTGGCGTCATCATGTGGGTGCTCAGAGTGTAGGCACTGTCCCCTGGGGAGGTGGTGATGGGTATCATTAGTAGGGTTGTGACATTACTTAGTATCTGGCATGCATGCATGTGCTGTGGCATTTATACTCACCAAGCAGCCATGTATCGCAATGCCGCCCAGCTTCTAGATCCCGGTTTAGGGTTGACATTCTGTAAAGGAAACTGTCGTGGGTGGACCCTGGATAGTTGGCATATACTGAGGTGATGATTCCCTTAGCATCACATTCTACCTGCACGTTGATGGAATGCCAGTGCTTGCGGTTTCTATAGATGTGCTCTGATGCCCTGGGGGGACGTGTAGCCACATGGGTGCAATCAATGGCACCTAGGACTTTGGGGAATTGTGCCACCCCATAGAAATCCTGGACGGCAGCCTGCCTTTCTGCAGGTGTTCTGGGCAGGTATATGTGCCTGCGGACTGATGGGCGTGCAGTCATGATGGCCAAGACCTGGTGTAGGCAGCGTGACTGCGTGGCCTGTGACACCCCCCCACTATGGCACTTGTCCGCTGAAATGATCCGGTGGCCAAAAAGTGCAGTACATTGAGGACCTTCTCCAGGGGGCTGAGTGCTTGGAGTAGAGGGTGGGTGATGTGAGGTCATCCTCCCACTCACTGACCAGGTCGAGTATTATGTGAGGTGGAAACCTGTACCTCCCATACATCTGGTCATCAGGCATCCCAAAAAGGCTGTTTCTGGGTGTGAAAATTCTGGGCCTGACTATCCTCCTCCTCCTCCTGCGGTATCCCACGACCACTGCTGCTAGGAACGGTATGTTCTTCCTGGCGTCTGAGCTTGCTTGTTGTTTGCGCGCACTATTATGCTGTGCGGGTCCACGTATGCCTGCTTCCTGCTGGCATACGTGTTTCCGGATTAGCGTGTCTTTTTTGGCGCGTGCGTGTGGGCATTCCGTGCATTTGCCTCCTGTACTTCCCCGCCCATCCCAGTAATACACGTACCCCGCTCGTCCAGGCCCAATCGCGTGTAAAACTTCCTGCGAGCCCCTGAAATACACGTACCCCGCTCGCCCAGGCCCAATCGCATGTAAAACTTCCCGCGAGCCCCTGAAATACACGTACCCGACTCGCCCAGGCCCAATCGCATGTAAAACTTCCTGCGAGCCCCTGAAATACACGTACCCAGCTCACCCAGGCCCAATCGCGTGTGAAACTTCCCGCGCACCCCCGGCATACATGCTATTTTTGACACAGCGGGTGTCCGTGATTGTCGCGTACCCCTTTGCACGTCATTTGTCCTAGAGGGCCACAGTATGGGACATTCATCAGAGCTGTATATATGTGCTTTTTGTTAGCGCACATTTTTTTAATGTGCAGGGACGCTACCGCCTGCCTTCGTGTGGCGGACATGTGTTGATGTACATAGTTGACTTTTGGTTTGTGTCATGAGATCGTCATTTCACTGCTGGGGGGTGGGGGTGCAAGGGGACATGAGTGGGACATGAGTGGGGGCCTGCTGGCAGGTGCCCCTGACTGCTGGGGTGTGGGGGTCCAAGGGGACATGAGTGGGGCCTGCTGGCAGGTGCCCCTCAGTGCTTGGGGGTGGGGGTGGAGGGGGACATGCGTTGGTGATCAGTAGTGCAAGCTGACATGTGGCTTGCCTGGGGGGCATGCCCATGGTGGATGGGCTGCCTGCGGGACATGACCAGGGGTGCAGGGCAGTCCCCTGTGGTGTGGGCTGCCTGCAGGGGCCGTAGAGGGTGTAGAGGGAACACCTGGGAGGACCCACACTGCCAATTCACGTGTAGGACTCCCCTGCACCCCAGATATATACGTACCCCACTCGCACAGGGCCTGTCGCGTGTGAAACTTCCTGCGCACCCCCGAAATACACGTACCCCACTCGCACAGGGCCTATCGCGTGTGAAACTTCCCGCGAACCCCAGAAATACACGTACCCTGCAGGAATCGCGTGTGAAACTTCTCGCGAACCCCAGAAATACACGTACCCTGCTGAAATCGCGTGTGAAACTTCCCACGCACCCCAGAAATATACGTACCCCGCTCGCCCAAGGCCAATCGCATGTGAAACTTCCCACGAACCCCAGATTTAAATGTACCCAGGCCAATCGTGTGTGAAACTTCACGCGAACCCCAGGAATACATGCACCCCACTCGCACAGGGTCTGTCGCGTGTGAGACTTCCTGCGAACCCCAGATTTACACATACCCAGGCCAATCGCGTGTGCAACTTCACGCGAACCCCAAGAATACGCGCACCCCTCTCGCACAGGGCCTATCGCGTGTGAAACTTCACGCAAACCCCAGATTTACACGCACCCCGCTCGCCCAAGGCCAATCGCGTGTGAAACTTCCTGCGCACCCCCGTAATACATACACACGCTATTTTTGACACAGCGGGTGTCCGTGTTTCTCGTGTACCCCTTTGCACGTCATTTGTCCTAGAGGGCCACAGTATGAGACAATCATCAGAGCTGTATATACGTGCTTTTTGTTAGCACACATTTTGGCGCACATTTTTTTCATGCGCAGGGACGCTACCGCCAGCCTTTGTGTGGCGGACATGTTTAGGCCTGTGCGCGTCTTCGCCCATGCGCTGGTTTGCCCTATTCGATTCCATGAATACGTGTTGTAGGCGAGCGTGTGGGCGTTCCGCGCACTTGCCTCCTGTACTTCCCCCGTGACGCCCACATTTTCACGCGTTGTTCACCATTCCGCGTGTCACGCCCCCTGTTACGCCTACTTTTGTTATGTGTGCCACGCTATGTGCGCTTTCGCTGTGGCCGTAGCGCATGCCGTTAGATGACCTGTGCGCCGGCATGCGCCACGCAGATTTTCAGCACACATCCCAGATTTTACTCACGTACGGACTTCCATGAATCGATGTGCGCGGGTTTTGCTGCGATTTTCGCACTTGCACTGCGATTTTCGCACTTGCACTGCGATTCGCACGGTTTCACACGCTTGCGCAGGAATTTTCAGCGCACATTAATTCCATGAATCGGGCTGTAAATATCTCCAAATTGCCCAGACTATCCTAAAACTTTCCCCAGCGCTGCCCTCAGGCCTCTCTGAAAACCTATGGAGACTGCAAGGGAAATGTAGCTTTTAAAACACATAGATAGACTTCAGAAACACTTTCCCAAAGGTTTGTGAGATGGTTGCTCTTGATGAATCAACCACATATTTTGGATTCATTGTATTAGTTTTCAACACAGTCCAGTGGTGCCATTTTGTGATTAGTAGACTAGTTTACCTAATTTGAAGGAAGTTTGGAACAGCTGAATATTTGTTTTTTCAGGGTCCCAGGAACTTAGAAAACCTTTCAGAAATGTGTCAGATAATGTTAACCTTTTATGCATGAGGGCCCTGTGAGGAAGTGCAGGCAGCTGCCATCTCTTTCAAAGCAATATAACATGCAAATCCCCCACATGATGCATGGACATTTAAACATTGATGGAGTATACCTATCAGGAATCAATGTCAGAATGCAGTGGGCCAATCATTGAGCAGAGAAAACTCGATTGTTCACTCTAAATGCATTCATAAAGATGGAGTTGTGTTCTTGTAAATATTTTTAAACCTCTTTACAGATAGAGACAAATGGCTTCATATTAAACAGAGATGAATATTCCCCAAGCATAGCACAATGGAGGGAATGAATGGATCACTGTTGTGTATTAGAAGAGAGGGTGTACAATTCTACAGATTGTCCTATGAAACATCAAAAAATATGGGGCAAGTGGCTAGTCATGGACTAAAATATTTAATAAGATATGTTGCATGAAGTGTAGACTCAGGAATTTGGAGACAAGCCTTTAAATGATGGGGATATGTGGTAAGATTCACAAGGATTACATAGGGCAATGGGTGATGTCATCATTGAGGTCATCAATGACATTTGTGATGTCATATTTGATGTCCTGGGTGTTAGTCTTAGCAGTGCACAGTGGTGGCGTAAGTATCGTTTCTTAGTTTACCATAACTGGTGAATTTTCGATTTTACTTGTAACCATAAAGTTCCTTTAACAAAGTGTGTTCACTGAATTTCATGGGTGTTTGTAGTGCAACTTAACCATAGCGTCCCTTTAACAATGATTTTTTAGTGAATTTTATAGGTTTTTGCTAGTGGACCTTTAATCTTCTACACGTCCCTTATTTGGTATCCCCCCCAATGTGGCAGCTATGGAGTCCGTGAACAGCGCGGAATCTGCAATCTGCAGACATCAGTCTCAGAATCATAGTGGAGACCCAAAAAAGATGTACCCATCAACCAACAAACAGATGTACCTAAAATCACAACTAATGTTTACAACATGCAAACATACCTTTTTGTACAAACACTCACGTTAAAAAATCCGAATTTTTGTTTATCTAACACACATTGCAATGGAATGCACCAATCACAAACCATAACTGTACACTTCATATAATCTGCTCAGTACAACCCTGGATACAGATTAAGAAACACCATGTGCTTACTGGACAAGACATTATCACTAAATAGTAAGTGGATTGTATTTATTTCTCTTTTATTAATGTTCATGACATAAACATGTGCTATAGGACATATGCCCTTTTTTTCATACAGAAATGGCAGGCACACTTGAATGGTTATAGGAAAACTTCCCAAAAGAAGAAATGACTGAGAATAACATCTCCAATGGTATACAATAGATTTTTTAATGTCAACAAGTAAAGTATGTTGTACACACCATACTAAAATAATATTTTTTATTTTTCTTACAGTACATAGTTTTCATGAAGAAACCACGCCCCAGTTCAATTACAATCCCAAGAATCAGAAAAGAAGTCCTATCCCCAACTGTAAATACTCAAATCATGAACTTGTCTAAACAATTCAAAGAACTAAGTAATGATGTTATGGAACTTTTACAGTACGTCAAAAATCATGTAATTACACATTTTCCCCATGACTGTCTTCCTTGCACCTGTCCCCCGTATCCCCAGCAATCATCCTCATCGCATTCTGAACATTTGAATCAAAGATGATTTGATGAAACCTCACTCCCTTTCTCCCCTCATGATTATTGTACACAAATTCCTAATTCTCCCATTTATGTTTCCCATTCTGATACCACATCCCTTTTTTGAATAAATATATGCTTGTACTTCTAATGTTTCATTGTTGTGTGATATTACCTTGTTGATATGGCAACTTTGTACAACTTTTCAAGACCTTTTTGCGACATGGTAGTCTGCGGACAGTATGACTGTCTGTGGACGGTTCCTCTAAATGTACCCGCCCATTACTTTTCCTCCTTCACAATCTGGCTGTCCAGGAGAGAGCATCTGGAGAACTCCTGATTGGCAGATTTCTGAAAACCTGCTGCAATGGCATCTACTTTGGCCATCCCTGCTTCCCAACCACCACCTCCATCATTACATCATTATCTGGAGGGCCTGGAGAGGGTAACAGGCGGAGTGATACAGAAGAGTAGGATCAGGAGGAAGAAGAGTATGTAGTGCAGGAAGTCTCTGTCACCAGTACTCAGAGTGAGTCCAGGGTGTGACAATTTTTCATGATTATTGGAAATGTCCCAAAGGCTTGTGAAAGCAAGGTTTGATGCATTGAGTGAAAAGTTGTACTCAGTCGCACAAAACCTTGCTTGCTTGCTTGTATTCGTACTTCCATGAGGTGCCATACCAAATCAGCCCACTAGAGTGCTCTGAGAAAGGCAATACCTTTCTCAGGTAAGAGCAGGTTGACTTCCTCCACCCCATCATCTTCATCTGCTCCTGTCACCACAATTGATACTCCTTTGGGGCAGAATATCCCAGTGGCGGCTTCACAGGCCATACAGAATGCTGTTGACCCTTACCTTTTGTGGGTCACAGTGCTATGCATGTATTGTGAAGCACCAATATGCACAGGGGAGCAGTTTTGGAGTGCTTTCGAGGCTGTGGTCAAGAAACATGAGAAACACTGCCACCTACCTGATTAAGGCCCACCCAACATCTTTCTCTCTCCACCTGCCCCTTTGCCCCTATGTTTGGTGCCCCTTCCCTCCCGTCCCTTCCCTACCTCGCCTCTCCTGAGAACAAATTCCCATAAAAACTAAATTGAACACATTGAAAAAAAAGTTCCTTTAGGAGCCACCTTTCACAGTTACAAAATAGAATTGAGAAAAAAAATCACAGGCCCCTGTGCAGCCCGCATAGTCAGCAGACAGCTCGGTAGTCTGCGGACATCCCAAACATTCTAGGAATGGGACAGTTGAAATCTTTTTTTGCGTTCAAAAAGAGTGGCTCTTAAAATAACCTTTTTTTGTGTTTCTGGCTTCTGTAATGTATTTTGAATTTTTGGTTTTACAAACGGAACTAAGAAAATATTTCACTGAATTTAATAGTTTCTTCTCACTTTCACAAAAACTGCTTCAAAGCGTTTTGAATGTTTTCCAGAAACATTGCATTACCCACATCAGTTAGATGGACTCCACCTCGTCGAAACATGTGGCCCAAAACATAGGTTACCAGCAAATCTAACAAATGCCTACTTAATATTCCATCAAGCCAAATTTACTCACTAAACTGTAGCACAATTAACAGTTAGAATACGCCAGCAGGTACATAACTACATCCATAATACACTTTTGGAAATCAATTTAGTTAGAATACGTCAACAGGTATCTAACTACTTAAAAAACACTGTTCATTGCAAAGCACTTCACATACGCAATCTCAATTCTTATATGACAAAACATCTTATAACCTCTAATGTACTTAAAATATGCCAACATGTATCTAACTATTTCAAGCATTCCCCTAACTACAACATACTTCAAACAAACACACTATCACCCTTGCACTCACGTAACTGTAATCATTTCTTTTCTTATCCAGTACAGATTTTGGCCCAACGACTCAATGATTATATAATGTGGAAACAACAGCAGTGTCATACACTATTGTTGTACCAAACTTAGTCTTTAAAATGTACTCTTTATGAGGGTCTAAACAAGAACATGTATATTTAAAACTGTATACCACTACAGCTTTTGAACTATCATGCTGAACCAATTGTACTGTTTTTGTTCCACAGAAAAGAAACCAGAGATTGCAGCTTCATTACACTACAACCCTAAGTGACCACAGCAATTTTAATCAACTACATATTCTGTGAGTACTATCCTCAGTTGTACTACAATCATTAGTACCATATACAGTTCAATTACATCATTCCTCCATATTACAAACACTTTGATCTCCCACTACATTACTTACAATTACTGTACACATATTGCTACTATAGTGATTCTGGCCATACTCATACTATATTACCTTTAATTAGTATACACATATTGCTACTGTGGTGGTTGGGCCCAGCACACATATTCTTGGGGCCATGTCCTGTGGCCATGTCCCCCACAATCTGGCCGCTGACCACAACACATTTAACAATATAACAAGTATGCACCATACACCATCAACTGATAAAACTCACCCTGACCCCCTTGCAATTGAAGGGATGTCCGTGGACACCAAAATTTACCACAAACTAGGTGGCATTTCCAAACCCTTTTTTCACCTTTAAAACCAGCTCCACATTACCTTCATTCCTCTTCCCTACCATTTCTGTGCCCTCTTCCAGCCATCAAATAACCCCAAATGTCTTTTCCAAACCGCCCATTCACAGCGATGTCCGCCAACTATAACGTTGTCCTCGGACAGCTACGGCACCTGCCCGGTCTTTTCCAACCTACAAAAACAGCCTCATATCATCTTTGTTCCACTCCCCAACCCTTCTCAGCCCCTCTTTCCACCACAAAATGACCCAAAAGGTGTTTTCCAGACTTTTTCCCCACTGCGCTGGCCGCGGTCACCTGCGGCTGTCCGCAGATCCAACATGGTGGGCGACTCGAAAAATATGATGTACCTCACAGTTTTAACCATCCAATCAGCACACACACCCGATGTCCGTGGACCTCACGCTCCTCTCTCGGCCAATCAAAGGCCCGTTCAAGGAACCAAACAGGGAACTGAGTCCGCAGACTGAACCAGTTATCACACAATTTTAATTTTACCTGCTTTTTGGTTATTTTAAAAATAACTACTTGACAGATTTGCAATGTGTTTATGTCTATTCCTTCTTTATTTTGGTTTGCGCTGTGTAAGAAGTCGTGCAAGTCATCCCATGCATATTCTGCACATCTTAAAGAAACAAACCATGTGGTATTAGGTTCCTTAGCATAGAACGTACATGAGCATGACGTCAGAACCAGTATTCTTTTCCACCACGCATGTTTGCCAAGAGATTTGTCATACTTGGCTGCAAAACGTTATCTTTGTCTTTTTTTTAAGCAGTTGAGTAACATACATGTTTAAACAATTAGAGGCTGTTTTGAATGTGTGTGCAAAGCCACAACATAGAGTTGCTAGTTCACTTTCGAACAGGAGCTGGAAAATGTAGTCTACAATTTGTCTGAATCTGGGGTCTTCAGAATACATTTGTAAAGAGCAATATGCTGATGCTGTTATTTGTGTGGACCTTTCATCATATTTTTCTCCTTTTCCAGTAGCAGAGTAGAGGAAAGGAATGTGCTTCTATACTTTTCCCTCCCATATGCTCATTTTAGATCCTTTGGCTTGACGCATTTGATATGTTTCTAACGCATCTTCTGTGGTGTCTTTGGAGTGCAGTGGGTGAATTGTATGCTGGTCCAAAATGTTGGCTGCAGTAATAGGATCTACATGTTGATATCGGCCAGTTGGTGGTGTTACCTGAATTTCTGGGGTGGTTTTCACTTAAGTTCTCCTCTATGTTTTTATCTTTGTAGTATTCATTGTTTTTTTTAAAGATATTGTAGGGCTTGTCTATCCTTGTTCAAGTCGACTAGATGTTGCCAAATGTTTGTGTCTTTTCTTGGCACAACATTAACTAGTACAATCAAAAATGGATCTATTGGCCATAGTACTCCTAGAGTTTCTACATTTTCTTTAAGATCTAATGGCAACTATACTACTTTCCCACTAATACCTTTTAGTAACTCATAATGAGGCAATTTGGCTGTTTTGTGTTGAAGGCATATTATAACTTGAAATGGATGTACTGTTTGGATTATAATGCTCTCATACAAGTTATGTTATTGGAGAGCCTTTGGAAGTGGAAATATTTCTAAGTTATTAGTGACAGCACTTGTTGGCATTTGGTTATTGTCAAACTTTGTATTGCAGTATGTACAAACTATTGAGGGGTCAGTTATTTTGTATTTATTTTTGTGGTTAGATAAAAAGCTAATATAAAGCTAATTGAAACCATTGGGATTCCTCATTATCCTCTATTTTGTAGGCCATTTCTACAGTTTTCTGCTCTTTTTATAAAATGTTCTGTGACAACAGACACATACTTGGTCTGGTATTTCAGCAGATGTGGTTTTGTATGTGTTTGTTAGGAAGTTGGTGTTTATATGGTTTTCACTGACGGTTTCTGAAGGTACTGGGTTTTCTAAGTGAACTTCAGTTCCAAAATATTTATTTTAGGTGTGTTCTATTTCTTGAAGGAGTTGTTTGGCTGTTACGTGTAGGAGAATGTTATTAACATTTTGAAGTTGTTTAGCGTCTATGCACAAGATTCCATATAGTGGAATGGTGTGTTGCTAACATTTTGATGTGGTGGAAGGTGCTTTTGCAAGCAGTTCCCGAAATGCAGGCTTATGAATCTCCTTGCAGTGCTGTGTGGTTGTGCACTGGACATGGGTGCATGGTTTGTAAAGTTTTCATTCTACTTGTGTCTTTTAGTTTCACATAGTGATTGATGAATTGTCGTAAAAATGTGAAGGATTATTGACATACGTTACACATTAACATTAACAGTTGCAGATTTGTTGGGGATGTTTTTTTGTAATGGTTTCTTGGGCCATAATGGTGTCTCCTGCCATTTCATATGCTTAGCCATTACTGTCTATTGCAATTGTTTTTTTTGTTTGTTCTACTTTGTAAGCCTATTCATTGAAATATGGGTCTGTGCTGCTTGTGTGAATCCATTCACCTTCACAGACTTTTGGAAATATCTCTATATTGTGTGTTCAGAAGTACTTTTTGTGATTTAGTGATTAATTTAGTTAGTGGTTACATTCTGTTTAAAATTCATATAATCAACTTTCTTTTTAGTAGAAATGTGCTGTCAATTACAACTTTGATGGTTATTCTTCTGCACTAGTTTTAAATGATAGATCGTTACTTTTCAGCTGTCTTCATAAGATTGTGAAGTACTCTACGGTGGAATTTCTTTGGTAAAATATATTTTTTGGAATGCTTTACTCTGGCTACATTAACATTTGTAGGTTCAACAGTAGGTTTGCTTTTGTTTATACTTTTTTAACTTTTAGTTTTTGGGCCTTTCTTTTTTTAGTGGTCACTGGTTTAGTTTTATTGAGTGACGTTTATACCAGTTTTGCTTTAATGTTTTCTATACATTGTTTTAGGGGCGGATGACTATATGGCTTTCTTTTACTTGTATCTGCTCTATTTATTCTTTATTGTCTATGGAGTTGCTTTTTAGTAGGCTTTAGTTTGGGTTTGAATATTGTGGAATGTATATGGATCTATTGTGAATAGGTGTGTGAATGTGATGGTAGAGATGAATACAGTGCTGTATGACTGTGCAGTGGGTTGATAGTTGTGGGTGGAAAGGTTGTAAGAGTAAGAGTATGTAGAGGCCTGAAGGATTTGGGTTAGTGAGTAAGAGAGTAGTGGTGTGAATGAATACGTAGGAACATGATAATGTTTTGAGATCAGTGTGTGTTATTATGAAATTGTTTAGATGAGAATCGAAAGACTGTGCATGTTGAAATATAATGAGGAAGAGTGAAATAAAGGTTATTGATTTGAAAGGAATACTGCAGACTAATATAGAGCAAAACTACATTGCTACAATAATAGATAAATTAATGCTATAGTAATGTACTTACTTTGTAGGATGTGAAGAGTAGTCTTCTTCTTGTTAGTGTCTTCGGGAATGTTCTTCTTTCCTGCAATTGAAAAATAAATTTAGAGGGTAAATATGGTGATGGTGAAGTACTTTTAGTAAAAGAGGTTATCTATGAGGGTAGGAGGAGTTGTTGGAAAAAAGAGTTAATAAAGTTGTGTTATGGATAGTCTACTAAAGTATGTTAACTATGTTGTTAGAACAATTGGAGTATGAGTAGTGCTGTTTGCGAGCGTAGAAGGAACAGGGAAAAAATGTGTGTAAGAAAAAGGTGCATTTGCAGGTTACTTTAGTGGTGCTGATTGTAATGAAAGCAGTGCTGTGTTTCTGGTGCAATGTATTTGTAATGTGTTGCACGGTTTTGAAACAATAGGGAAACTGGTATAATAGTAATGCAATGGAGGATTGTTGTTGCAGCAGTTTGTGGTGTCATATAGTAGAGGCTTGGAAAGAAGAACACTGTATATGTAAGGGCAAGTGTTGAATATAGATACTTTTGTGGTATAAATGTATGTGTGAGCAGGTGGAGAATGGTGGCAGTGTAAGGGATGTAATGAGTGAAGTTGGAATGTGTGACATTTATATGGAATGAAACATGGAAAATGCAGGGCGTTTAAAAAGGATTCTTTTTATTGGCATTTGAATGGAAGTAAAACAAAAGATATGTGAATTGATAGCAGCATTGTTTGTAACTCTTTTGTAAAAGAAAAATAAAGCGTACTGAAAAGGTTTGTAGAACATTTTTAAGTGGTTGTGTGGAAGTTTAATATGTTGGCAGTACATATATACACACAGTGCTGTTGTAAATGTATGCATGCATGTGTTAGCTTTAATGAAAATGCTGCCAAAAATATGTTTAAATGGAAAGCATTTTCCATTTTTCATTCAATGTACATGCCATACTTTGCAAGCTTACATGCAGTCCTGGTTTTGACACTGCATTCTGGGAGTTGCAGTCTGAGTATTGTAATGGGAGAAGTGGCATTAGAAGTGACAGAATGCAAAGAAAAAAATAACACTTTATAAGCACTTATAGATTGGAATGGTGATGTTGGCAAGTATGCATGCAGTGTTGACATATTGAACTTGCACACAGCAATTGCCATTAAAACATTGTTGTACACATCTTTTCAATGTGCTTTTCCTTTTTTCTTTTTAAAGTTACACACAGTGCTGCTATAAACACACATATGTACTGATTAACTTTCATGAAAATGATACTAAAAAGATTAATTTTTAAATGACAGCATTGGAAGAATTTTCTGTTTGATGTGAGCGGGTGCTGAATGCTGCAATGCATGGATTTTGCTCGAGGGGTTAAAAAAGAGAATATGCTTATTGAGAGGTTTATTACAGGGTAAGTAGCAGGAACCCTGTATATATATTTGTAAAAGAGTTTCAGAAAATACTTTAAACAATATAAACATACTTGTTCTATGTATTGCTAGATGCAGATGTTGAATCTGGACATAAAAATGTTGGAGAGTTGCACACTAGTTTTTGATGCAAATGGCTGTGAATAACAGGATATATGTACTCTCGGAGTTCAAGTGTACATCTGATGTGTTGAACTGAGATAACAGGGTTAAGTGTAGAGTTGTTGGATGTGATTGGACACCACAGTAGTATCTTGATGGCACATGCCACATCCTGGTCTTTCAAGGATGCCTGTCATGGAAAGGGAATTGTGGGGATTAGCCACTGAGGTGTTCTGCTTGTGATGTACAGGAAGAGAGAGTAGTAGGTGTTTTGATTGTTGTGTGTAGTGAAGATGGCTATGGCTATGGCTTTGAGGAAGCTGAGTGTGTGGATTTTGGGGGATTCTTCAATACAGTCATTGAACGTGTATCCTGAAATCATGGCATCTTTGGAAGTATTGCATTGGCATAAGTGGAGGTATTGTGACATACTGTTTGTACCTTAAACTGGGCAAGCCTGTTCTAATTCTATCAGAGTATGACTCACTTTAAATACCCAGACATTGTAATTGTGCATTGTGGAGGGGGCGTTTGGGGTAAGTGTCTCCAATGTATTTTCAGTTTGCCCTGAAGGATTTCTTGAAAAGCCTATTGGAACTGTTTGCTACTGCAAAGATACTTTTTTTCGGAATTGACTCAAAGCAAATATGGAGATGTCCAAACTTTTTCAGTACACAAAGGGAAGAATTAAGGCATCTTGTCAATAAAGCTGTATCTGTTTTTTTATATAGGAATGTCATCTTTTGAGAATGACAATATAAGGTCTGATGGTGTGAATTTATTTTTCGTGAAGATGGAGTTCATTTTACAGATGTCAGAAACGCAATTTTTCTTTACAATGTTAGGAATGCATTGAAAACGTTCCTGTAAGAAAATTGTAAGGGAAGATGTACAGATGTACAGATGTACAGATGTAAAGTTCTTTTCGGAGCCACTACTACAGTAAATAACTGAAATTGTGTTTAATTTCCCCCCACCCCTTTGAGCGGCCCGATTCCTTCATACACTGCGGTAGCGCGTG
This sequence comes from Ambystoma mexicanum, assembly GCF_040938575.1. Taxonomy (NCBI): domain Eukaryota; kingdom Metazoa; phylum Chordata; class Amphibia; order Caudata; family Ambystomatidae; genus Ambystoma; species Ambystoma mexicanum. Next base: position 833,725,651 of record NC_090935.1, on the reverse strand, counting down.
GACGGTACGTGTCACATTAAAGGTATTTTGTGGGTGCCAGGAATGGAGAGGGGACTGCAGAGACAGAGGACAGTTGTGGTGTCAGCAGACATTGGGGGTCCACAGATTAGGTGTCCTGGGTTTGGTGTACAGGAAAAGAGGATAGCAGGAGTTTTGTTTGCAGGAATTTTGAGAGCAGTGAAAATGGCTATGGCTATGTCTTTGAGGAGGCAGAGTGTTTGGTTTTGGGGGACTCTAGGATCCGTTGGCTGAAGGTGTATGCTGAGTACTGTGGATTGGGTGAACATTTTGGTTTCCATGAATTTGAAATTTCATGGTATTGAGTGCGAAACATGTAGTGGGCACACATGTTCCCATTTTGTGAGGATATGGTTCACTTAAAACATCCGGACATCATTGTTGTTCATTGTGGATGGAACAGTTTGGGGTATATTACTGGATCTTCATTGCAGTTTGCAATGAAGGAGACATATGGAAAATTGATGGAAATGTTTACAAATTCCAAAATTATTTTTTCTAGGATTGCTCAGGAACAAATGTGGATGCTTTCCAATTTATTTTGTCCAAAAATTTAAAAAGAAAGATGCAACATGAATAAAGCTGTGTGTGCTTTTTTGCAAGGTGTTGGTATCACATCTTTTCTGAATGAGAACTTTTCATATTGTCAAAAACGTTCGGACAGATGGAGTGCATCGAACTTTCTTTTCTGGAAAATGTTCAAAATGCATTGAAGCAATTTTTCAGAACATATAATAATTAGGTTGAGTACAATCTTTGTTAGTTTGGTATATAAAACAAAATAATCAAAACAATCAAACACATTTTTAAAAGTCAAAAAAGACAAAAAAAGGTTCTTTAAAGAGTCACCATTTTTGCGTGAAAAACAAATAAAATGATTTTGATGTGCCCATCCCTTGCCTGGAATTTTGCAGGTACCCACGGACTACCGCACACTCTGCAGACTATGCAGACTGCAAATGGGGCTGTGACTTTTTTTCTCACTTCTATTTTTAACTGTGAAATGTGGCTTCTAAAGGAACTATTTTTTGTGGGTTTTTTGTATGAATTTTTGTCTTTTTATCCAGGAGAGGTTAGTTAAGGTGGGGGAGGGAATGGAGGTAAGGGAGAGGTAAGGGAGGGAAGGGGCACCAAACACAGAGACAAAGGGGCAGGTGGACAGAGGAAGATGTTGGGTGGGCCTTAATCAGGGTAAGTGGCAGTGTTTCTCATGCTCCTTGACCGGGACTTCAAAAGCACTCAGAAACTGCTCCCCCCTACAGATTGGTGCTTCAAAGTACAACCATAGGACTGTGACCCTCAAAAGGTTAGTGTCAACAGCATTTTGTATGTCCTGTGAAGCCACTGCAGGGAGGCTCTACTCCAAAGAAGTGCCATTTATGGTAACAGGAGAAATTGAAGATTATCGGGTGGAGGATGTCAAACTACTCTTACCTGTGAAAGGTATCACCTTTCTCAGAGCATTCAGGAGATTAGATTTGGTGTGGCACATAATGGAAGTTGTCCCATAGGAATACAAGACAGGTTTCCTGCAACTGAGTACAACTTTGATCTCAGTGCATTTCACCTTGCTTGCACAAGCTTTCCGGACATTTCCAACAGTGGTCGAAAATTGTCACACTCATAACTCAACCAGAGTACTGGAGAAAGGGACTTCTTCCACCTCATCCTCTTCTTCCTCTTGATTCTCATCTGTATCTCCACAACTATTCACCTGTTCAGGCCCTCTGGGTTGTTAAGGGGGTGGTAGTGGTGGTGGGGGTGTTTGGGAATCAGAGATGGCTCTAGGAGATGCCATTGCAGAAGGCTTTCAAAAATCTGCAGATAAGGTATTTCCCAAAAGCTTTCTCCTGCACAGCTAGATTGAAAATAAGGAAAACAAATGGGTGGGCATCTCCGGACAAGCTCTCCACTGACTGGGCGACTGTCTGGAGACTACCAAGTCAAAAGTAGACCTTGAAAGTTGTAAAGAGTTTGCAGATCCTTGAAAAATGGGTCTGAGAGCTGTGAAAGGGTAAGGTTCTGCTTGAAATACACTAGATTGGCTGAAAATGCAATTTTAAATTGTCTCTAACTATGGACACTGTTCACAAACAGGCCATCATCCTGCATGGGTGCGGTCACATGATGACATCCGCGGCCATCGGGGGCAAGACGGCCATCCAATGACAACCATTGGGCGGGATTTGCAGTGCGCATGCGCTGGGTGACCGTACAACAGGCACAATATCCGCAGACCAATTAAAAGTGTGTCATGCAAAACCAGACATGTCCAGAGGCCGCCCCTGTCCAGGGACACCCCCATTTTGAGTGAGGACACACCGGACAGTCGTGGTGTCCACGAACTCACAATGGGGCTTAATTAATGGTAGAATTAGGAATTCTGTACAATAATGATCGGAGGAGGAAGAGAGTGAGGTTTGATCAAAGTGTCTTTGATTTAAATGATCAGAATTTGATGGCGATGATTGCTGTGATGTCATCTTTGATGTCCTGGGTGTTAGTCTTAGCAGTGGTGGCGTGAGTTATGGTTGCTTAGCCTACCATAACTGGCGAATTTCTGGGGTTTTTCAGTTTTAGTTTGAACCATAATGTCACATGTGTAAAGTTTTTTTTTGTGAATTTTACAGGTTTTTAGTAGGGCAACTTAACCATAACGTCCCTTTGACAAAGTTTTTATTTTACTGAATTTCACAGGTTTTTTGAAGAGGAACTTAATCATAACATCTCGTTAATAAAGTTTTTTTGCTAAATATACACTTTCCTCATGTGATTATGGGAGATATGTAGTATAATTTCCTTACTTTATATACATGTAACATAGAACACACTCAACCCCCTCGCTAATGATATTTGAAAGGCACGGACTGAGCGCCTGTCTGCGGACGGGTGCGGACGAGTTCAACAGTACCCAAACAGTCAGGGGTTACCAGAAATTGTACTATTGTGTTATATAAAAAATGTACAACTTTGAAAAAGGACACATAAAAACATTATAAGTACTAATGAGTAAATAGATAAACGTAAACGTCTGAAACAATAACCATGCATTTTATGACCGTGTAGAATGAAATGGATTATACCATAACAAAAAAAGGTATGCCTCCAACGTAATTATCTCACAGAAACTGTGCAGCCAGGAGTGACAGTAGACGCACACAGTACAACGAACACAAATACAAAATAGTAAGTGAACTTCATGTTTCTTATATGTGTGTGTACTGTTTTTGTATGAGGGGCAGAAAAAATAATATATTTCTGTTGTTTTGATATGTGCAGTACTTTGGAGTGGCTAGAGGGGAATTTTCCGCATGGGGAAATGTCCGAAGATAGCGATAATAATGGTACAAAGTATTCTGCATAAGCAAATGAATGGTCAGTATGTTATGGGCATTTAACATATATATATTTATTTTTAACAGACCAGGTAAAAGAGGAAGAAATGCCAACAAAGGACACAGAGGAAGACAGGCTGAAAAGGATAGAATTGAAAATGGACATCTAAATGACAATTTTAACAGTTTAAGGGAATTTGTGGAGGAATTTGTGAGAGGAAAAATACGATATCACTGTCCCACCTGTACCTGCCCCCCTTCTCCATGTCCCAGTGAACCATCCCCAAGCATTCAAGAAGAAAATAAAGGTTTTGATGAAACATCCATCCCTTCATCCCCTCACAAATCATCCCCTCACAACAAGCCCATGTTGAACCCTAATTCCCCTACATTTGTTTCAGTATCTGCTTCCCCCTGTATTTATGTTGATTGATGTGTGTATTGAAAGTTTTTTTATGTTAGTTGTAGTGGAAGGGTTTGAGGCAAACATTTTTTTAAAAAAAGAGTTAAAATGTCAGCGGACAGCACGCCTGTTCGACCTAGCTGTAAGCAATAGAATATGGATGTTCTAACGGCAATATACCTACCCGTACCAATGGCAACCAAGATGGAACTGATCTTAGAACGCACCATCTGTTCAAGTTGTGCGTAAATGAACAGAATGGGGCATCCTAAGGACATTATACCTCTCTGTACCGCTCACAAACGAGATAAAACATGTTCTTAGAATACACCAGGTGTCCGAGATGTTTGCAAATGAGCAAAATGGGAGTGTCCTAAAGACACTATACCTGTCCGTACCATCCTCAGCCAAGATGGAACTGTCCATAGAACAGGCGCGGTGGCTGGCATGTCCGTAGTCAAACAAAATTGAGGTGTCCTAAGGACACTGTACCTGGCCGTACAGTCAGCAGATCATGTATGCACATGCTCACTACACCTATAAGTACTGCAAACATTGTGCCTGTCCCTAACTGTCTTTCTCACTTGTGTCGCACTTTTAATTAGTTTCAGGACCCGGACACTGTCCATAGAACACATGCACACATGCGCACGTCCGTTACTCTGCATTTGCTGTCCTTTGTACCCATTTCCCTCGCGGATGTGTTCAGGATGTCATCATGTGACCGCACCCACACTGAGCATGTGGACTAATTTGCGCACTTTTTCTGCTTCCGCAACATTGCAAAAGAACTTATACAAACATGGGAAATTATTTTACAGTAGAAAATCACCATTTCACATGTCCCATAGAATGGCTCTACCTTTGAATGTATTGTTTAGAATTTTTGCAACGCTTTTGAGGGATCAATATGGGCATGAGCCCCACCCCTCCACCCCTATAAATGGCCACACCCCCGAGCTCATATTCATTGTGCTTCTGGCTATAGCAGATTGAGTTGTGCTGCCTTTACTGCTGTAGCGACCGTTAGCCAACGAATCCTTATAGCACCCATGGCTACTGTTGCTTCATTAGCTCAGCACCATCCCCAAACCCTCCACTGCCACCACCTCACCAAGGGCCTTCAGAGGGAAATACAGGTGAGGATGTAGAGATCGAGGAAGAATAGGAAGAAGAGAATGAGGTGGAGGAATTCCGCACTACAAGCACTAGCCGGGAGTCGTGGGTGTGGCGGTTGTTTTCTGTTTTTGGGAACATACCAAAAGCATGTGCGAACCTAGTCAGGTGTAACCAGTTGCTTCACAAGCCATTCGCGATGCTGTTGACCTTACTCTGCAGGGGGGAGAGTCTTCGAAATGCTTTTGAGGCTACGGTCACGGAGCACCAGAAGAACTGCTCCCTACCTAAGTAAAGCCCACCCTACATCTTTCTCTCTCCACCTGTCCTTTCTTATCCCCGTGGTTGGTGTCCCTTCCTTACCCTCTTTTGCCCTCCTCTCCTAGTGTGTCATGTGCTCAAAAGCAGTAAACTGGAAAACAACAAAAATTACAAAAAAGGATCTTTTCAGAGCTGCCTTTCTCATTTAACAATAGAACTATCAAGTGACCGCTGTAGGCCCCCGCGCATTTTTCAAAAAGTCTGCGGACAGTTGTAGGATGCACCAAAATGGAGGGTGCAAGTGGAGCAAGATCAATGCACTTTTCGCTTGGAGTAAGTGGTGGCTCTGAAAAGAGCCTTATGGTGGTGTTTTGTGTGTTTCAAAAACAGTACATTGGAAAAAACTGATTGTCAAATAGGTGACTATGAATTCAAAAAAGGTTGCAATGCATTTTGTACATTGCAAAGAAAAGTCTGATTGCCAGCTTATGTGAGATGGACTCCATCTCTGTGAAAAATAAAAGTGCTGCGAAACAAAATGTTTTCATTGTGGAATGAGGACATGCCAACATCTCATTTTTGGCAGAAACAGCCTTATTGACATTGCGCCTTGCTTTCTCCATTTGTGGACCAAATGCAGAAGAACGCAACCATATTTGTCTTTGTACAATTCGGGAAAAAACTATTTGGCAATTTGGAAACATGTCCATGACCTTCGCAAGTCCTTCCTTCATTGCACATTGCAAAGAAATTCCAGAGACATGGCCTAAAAGGTTTCCTCAGCAAAGAATGATAAGTATTTCAAGATGACGCTCTGTCTGTAAAGTAGCACAGAGAGGTACCAAGTCCAGCCACCTCATTCCACACATGCCATGCCAGTGCACTTCCACAAAAGGAAATCCAAGATCTGCAGATATACTACAACGTTCTGCATGCACCTTCAGCCAATGTATCCATGAGTCTCCCAAAATCCAGATAATCTGTTTTCGAGCACACAGAGCTATAGCTGTCTGTTCTCCTCTCTGGAAAAAGATGTTCTCACAAAATTTCTCAGTTCAGAACATACCCACTGAACTTTACTGACCAATCCCTACCTTCGCACATTCTCATTTGCATGCGTCTCCACCCCAGAATCCTCGTTGGTAATACGTGCTGCCTGCAAAATACTGCCATGTTCGCAGACACATAGAGGATCAGAGCGTGACGACTGTACATTTAAATATTATTCCCCTTATCCCCTTTAAGGTGGGCTCTGAAAAGAGCCTTTTTTTGGGGGCAGAAGCCTGACAGACACCTGTTATTGTGTATTTTTTTATATTTCTTCTTCTTACTTTACTCCTACAACCATTACAGAACCTTCTCCAAAGCAAGCCTTACATTCCAAGAGAACATGGCATTTCCCAAAGAAGATAACGCAACACCATCTGCTTCAAAATAAGCCGCATTACTGGGAACAATGTTCTCGTGGCTGCAGAAAAACATACCAGCTCGTAACATGAAAGCACGCATGCCGCGATTGATGTTACACCTCCCAATACTTTGATCAGGACAGAAAACAGAACTGTTGTCCCATTTTCCTCTAGCAAGTAACCCAGAAACAATGACTTTCTCAGTTGGAAAGATGATCATGACTGCTTGAACCAACTGTTCCAAATCTTCCAACAAAGTACGTGAACTCACGTAGCCCAAATGGCATGCACCGTAGTACAAAAGTACCACATGGGGAGTGGTCATCCTACGCATTTCTCTTGGAGAATTGCTGCAACATTGCGATCAGTCTTAGCGCTCCACACCACCTCCACTCCTCTCACATCAAAATTGTGTGCCACATGTCTACTTTCGGCATAGTGCTGTAAACCATGGACAAAAATATCTCCAAGCAGAAAAACCCTGACCCTCTCCACCTCTGCCATCTTCAGTATACGCACCGTCTTTTGACAAAAAAGTATAATGTGAACATCTGATTGGCTGATGCCTACAGTCCCCTTTCCATGCTGGATTTGCTGTAGAACCCTGTATGTGACACGCCCTACCCGCGGACAAGCTTTGACAACGTGTGGCACGTAACTCTTAGCCAGTCCTTCTACCCTTTCCACATCACTTGCAAATCCATTCCTCCATTGGACACAGCTAAGCAGTCACACAACCATCCACCAATCACATTCAACATCTCTACATCTAACTCTGTCATCAACATTTCACACTTCAAATGCACTATTGATCACTCTGAATGCAAGTCACATATTGCAAAGCACCTACTTTGAAAACTACTGTGCAAGTGTTGGGGATTTCTAGGTACAGCTCCATGCATGCGCACATGCATGAGTATAAAGTACAGGTATGCATATTTTATCAGAGAACATGTGCAACCCTTATGATTTCATTTAAACAAATTAATGCCACTAAATCTGCATAGCCAATACATACCAACACTCCCCCTTTAAGTGCAAGATGTCCAATTTTTCATTGACAAACCACACTACTTCTTACTGTCTCCCGCATAACCTATAAATACGTTACAAGCCTCCCTATTTTGCGCGAAACTCGATTTTTCATTAGAAAATGTCACAATGTTTTACTGTGTATCGCCTACATTAATGCTTCTTCCAATGCGATTGTATGAGAAAAATAAATGCTCCCGATTGCTGTGGTGACATGTCCCTCTGATTGTCGCCCGATTTTTTTCGGATTCGTACTTATAATATGAAAGTAGTGACATTTTTCCCATCTACTATAATGACCTATCACTTACAAATCTCTCTGCTATGGATAACACAGCTTAAAAAAACAAGGCATTTTCATAACTTAAACATTTTACTCATTTCTGATTCACGTGCAACTAACAACTGTGTTGAAATATCAAAGGAGAATACTCCGACGAGAGATGCAAAATTAACTGGTACAGTAAAATCACTGCTTTCAACACACAAAGTTACTAACTTCTTCTTTTTACAATCACAGTGAAGACTACACTCCTGAAAATCAACAGCATCTACACTGCAAACGACATAACCAAAGAAACCTGGTCATTCCGCAAAAAAAAAAAAGTAAGTACAGTACTACTTATATATTCTAACTTATCCTCAAAGAGCCTGTGTGGGTTATTTATTTAATTTGCGCACCAAAACAAACATTGATTTCTGAACCATTTTACCCACAAATCCCCATTTATTAAACAAAGAATAACAGGCAGAATGGCTCACAAATCCCTATGTTTTTGGAACTCAAATAACATACAGAAGCCTTAGAATGTTAGTACTAGAAAACAAACAGTGGTTTCAATTTTATACTATTACGTCCACTATTAGTGCTTCTCCTCACCACTAGCTCACTTTGTACTCTCATCTGAAGCACATTGTAGTAGTATACAAACAGAAAAATAGCCTTCCCAAATCATTGTAAGAGAGCAATGCACATTCACACACCACCACAAAGAGCTTACCCATCAAACTCATGCACGCATGCACACAGCACACATACATTGTACAACAGACCAAACCATGCCTTCTTTTTTTTCAACAGACCCCAAAGAATGTCTACCAAAAAGCAAGTCCGTAGAAAGGAATGCAGAAATAGAGCAAATAAAAATAAAAGTGTCCAAACTAAGCATCCATCTGTAGCAGAGTTTGTAGAGAATGTTGGAACAAAACAGCTAATACAGTCATTTAGCGAAACAAAGGAAGCTTCAACTACCGAAACTTTACCTCTTCCATCAAAATGTGGCACAAAACACAAAACTCTTCACCAAAAATCGGCTACCAATACTGCTAACGATGCTCCTATTAATCCTGATATAGTAACAAGAACCCATGGTAATAAAAGTATTTTAGCAAAAATGTTTCGCCACAGAGTCCTTCAGAATCTAATAAGAAGAGGACCGAAATCATCCTCAACCCTTAAAACCTACCGTAGAAAATTAATCCTGCAAGCTCTAGTGGACAGTGCAATCCTTCTCATAAGGAAGTTGTTTATATTAGTGTTAAATAGAATGAAACCACTAACACAACTAAGTGCCAAACTACAAAAGAAACATCAATAAACGGAATGTTAACAAAAATAACTTCTTACATATGTGTGGAGGTGAATGGTGTCACACAACAACCACAGAACCATATTTCAATGAAGATGCATACAAACAAAATCAAACAAACACAATTGCCATCCATAGCAGTGGACGAGGGTATGAAAAAATCAATAATACCATCATGGAACAAGAAATACTGCTTAGAAAAGTATCCACTGAAAACTCAGAATTACCTCTCGATTCGACTGAACCAGACCGTCCAGTATACAAATGGCCTTGCACGTCAATGTGCCATTCCTAACAAATCTTTCAAATCTTTACGTCAGTTCCTCAATCAGTATGTGAAAGGTAAAGACGAAATAAAAATGAAAGTGCTGCAAAATATGGATATCTGTCCAGTGCGCAAATACACAGGACTACAAGAACATTCATTAGCCTGCATTTCAGGACCTATTTGCAAAAGCACCTTTCATGATATCAAAAGGATATCAATTCATCATTCAAATGTAAGAATTCTAGTGTATAAAATATACTATGCTAAAAGTCCAGATTCAGATTTAGCCAATTTAAATAACACTTTTCTGCATGGTACACCCAAATACCTACAAGAAGAAATCAACCGTATCCAGAGAAAATATTTTGGAAGTGAAAGCCACTTACAAAATTCAATCGTTTTTGAACAGACTAGCAACAATTCTACACACAGCAACCTTCTATTACACACATACAAAAAAGAAATACTCAAATTTAAAAGTGCATAGGCTGAAGTACCAAACCATGTGTGTGTGTGTTGCCGCAGAACGTTTTACAAAAGATACACAACAAATATAGACATAGCATACAAAATAGAAGACAATAAAGATTCCAAATGGTTTGAATTAGCTCTCTACCTTTTAGCAGAAAACAAATACCAAATAAGTGAATCCCTAATTTGTTGCAGTTACTGCAGTACAAAACTGGACAACAACCAAACTCCTTCACGTGCTATCACAAATAATTTGGAATTGTTCCCACTACCAAAAACTCTGCAACAACTCAATTTGTATGAGAGCATCATAATTCAAAGAGTTGACCCATTTCAAGCAATTATACGCCTTCAATCAAAAACAGCAAAATTACCTCCCTCTGAATTGGTGAAAGGCATTCGTGGCAAAGTAGTTTATTTGGCATTAGATCTAACAGAAAATGTACACACTCTAGGAGTGCAACGTTCAATAGAGCATTCTTTAATTGTCTTGGTAAATGGTGTACCAACAAAAGACAAAAATATGTGGCAACAACTGGTGGACTTACATAACGTTAGAGAAGCCTTGCAATATCTAAAAGACAATAACAAATACTACAAGGAAATAAATATTGAAGAAAGCTTAAGGGAATCAACTGAAATAATTCTACAGTCATCAGAAACTGGACGATTTGAACTTCTGGATCCTGCTGCAGTATCCACTCTTTTGGACCATTACACAATTCATCCATTGCATTCCAATGAAAGCATAGATGATGCACTAGAAACTTACCAAATGCGACAATCAAGTATAACAAATCTGTTTGCAAACATGCGTGGTACAAAAGAATACTGGTTCCGGCGGCATGGACACGTTCGTTTTATGATTAGAAACCTTGGACCACCGACTTGGTTTATTACACTAAGCTGCGCAGAATATGCATGGGAAGATCTACATGAGTTCCTACGCATATCAAACAACAACAAAACCAACATAGATATATTAACACATGGAGAACTTTGCTCTCTGTATCAAGATATTTTCATCATCGTTTCATTGCTATGCTACACATTATTTGCAATAAAACTGTTCCTCCCTCGGAGAAGTGCAACACTTCTTTTGGAGAAAAGAATACCAAGTGAGAAGAGCACCACATATTCACATGCTTTTATGGATCAAAGGTGCAGCTAAATTTGGTCAAGACAGTGATGCCACTGTTTTGCAGTTCATCCAAAAATATGTCACTGGTGAAATCCCTTCACAGCGGACACATAGTGACCTGCTTGGGCAGATTTTACAATTTCAAAGACACAAATGTGGCAAATATTGTCATCGCAAATACAAAAACAAAGGGAAATACTACACCAAATGCCACTTTGGTTTCCCTAGACCAGTTACAGAAATAGGTGAAGTGAACAACTTCATGTCTTCAGTTCGACATAGTGTTAAAGGTACATCACCTAAGAACATGTATTACATAAAAAGAACAGAAGAATCAAAATATATCAATGATTACAATGCAATCATTGCCCTCTTATGGAATGCAAACATAGATGTGCAGTACAATGCAGACAATTCCACTGCTGTTGCACAATATGTTACAGCCTACTTAACAAAAGCAGAAAAAAACAGAGCTTCAAGACCTCTGGGATGACCTATCATCAGAAAAAACTCTATCTCAGAAATTGTACAGCCTAGGCATAAAAATGCTCTCTCATAGAGAATGTGGCACCTATGAAGCGGCAGATCCTTTAACCGGTACTGCTTTGTATGGAAAATCAGGCAACATAGTATGGCTAAGTCTTGGTCCTGCAAAATCTAGAAAAAGAGTTCTGAAATCATATGAGGATATAAAAACAATTGCCAGAAATGGTCCCAACAGCCAAGACATTTTAAAAAACAATTTACTGGACACATACTATCCGAACAGGAGTATCACTTTGGAAAGCATGTGTCTATACCGCATAGCTCAAAACTTTGCATACAAAAATAATATAAAACCCAATGAAAGCAATTGTAGATATAGAGTGACAGATCGTGAAGGCATCTTAGTGAAACTTACCAAACGAAGCTTAATTAATCATGTCAAATTGTCATTAAAAACTCCTCAACAGAAAGAACTATATTAAATGTCTCTGCTACAACCTTTTAAACCATGGAGAAAAGAGGATGATATACTAGATAACTATGACTGCTATGAAGATGCTTTCAAAGCAAATGAAAGGGCTATCACCAGTGTGAACTTTACGCAGTACAAAACAATGTTGCACAATGAACAGCAACAGGAAGAAGAACTTCAGGCCCAACTAGATAATGACTCTTCCGACAGTAGTCAACCTTCTGTAACAGGAAGCCAAGGACCACTAGGACAGCCACTAATAGCAAATGAGGCAGAATTAGCTATGACAGAAGTGGAAAACACCATGTGTCACTATCAAGAAGATATAGAAGACTTAACTGTACAACAAGCAAAACGTAACAAAGATCAGCGCACCATTTTTGAAGACGTAACAAAACAAATTGCATATGGTGTACAACAAGAAAATAAAGAATGCACCTGCCAAAATTAAAAACCTATACTGCTATACATCAGTGGTGAAGCTGGGTCAGGAAAAACATTCTTAATCAAAATCATCAGCAAGTTCCTTCAACAATTGACAAACAACATACTGTCAGCTGTGCCACTTTACACCGATTACTACTCCTTCCAGTAGAACACCAAAACAAATTAGACTATTACAAACTTTCTGCAGAAGCTGCAATGGAACTACGCAGGGTATTAAAACAAATGAAAATGCTACTAATAGATGAGGTGAGCATGGTCGCCAACCTAATGTTGGCTTTGATTCACCTCAGATTGCAAGAAGTACTTAAAACAAACGAAGAACTCTTTGCAGGGAAACACATTATCGTTTTTGGAGATCTTCTACAATTGACACCAGTGAAAGTTGAACCTATTTTTAAAACCTTAAGACACAAACTCTTCCATAAAACTGTTGGCAGCATAGGAAATGTCAACCTTTGCCAACATTTCCAATACAGATACTTAACAGAAAACATGCGGAAAATCGAGAGATCTCACTTATGCCAACATGTTAAAAAGTATTAGAGTTGGTGTACTATCTCAAGAAGCACAACCAATATTGAAAAACCGGCACATTCATGCACTTTATGGTGTTAATGCATGTGCTACTGATGTTATGGAACAATTAGCGCACAAAAATGTCAATTGTATGGCCTTAATGCCAACTCTTGCAAGTTGTTTCAAATTCAATGACACAATGTTAAATAAAGAAATGCAACCAATAATGGAAATTTGCGCCACAGACAAACTAGACGTACATGTGGTATGACACCACCCATGTGTGAGCAAGCCACAACAAGACAAAATAGCTTATAAAATTCAATCGCCAACACAGATTGGTTGGAAAAAATATTAAAATTATCCTTAAATTGTAGAGTAATGCTTAAACGTAATCTTGGCATGGAACACGGGCTAGTTAATGGGGCACTGGGTACAGTTGTTGGCTTTCAAACATACCCATGTGACAACAACATTCAGTTTGTCAATATTCGCTTTGACAAACTTTCAGAAGTGAAAAGGATAGGGCGCTCAACTGCTCAATTCCTTCTCTTCAAAGACATGTATGTACGTAGAGAACCATTTTCTGTAACTCCTGCATATGCAGTCACCATTCATAAATCCCAAGGTCTAGACCAATCATTGATGTATATAAGAAACACACAGGGTAATTCATAGAATTTCGCAGAAAAGTGTCGCAAGCGGCTGGCGCAGAGCGTCCGCGTGCGATTGTCGGCGCCAGGCACGTGCGCTAAAACCGATTTCCGCGCAGAGCGTATTCATGGATTTTAGGCTCCCAAACCAGCCGTGGTGCAGAGTATCGCAGCGACCCTGCAGCAGAGCCAGTAACGCCCCCAAGAACGCCCTCGCGCTAGGAAAAGCCATCAAAATCGCAAAAAATCATCGCAAAGGGCTGCGCTAACCCTGGACCAGTTTACAGGGCTGCCAAACAAGGAACGCAAAGCTGGTAACGTGCATATCAGTGGCACGCGGGAAGTTTTACACGCGATTAGCCAGGGCACGTGTATCACAGGGGTACGCGGGAATTATCACACGCGATTTGGCTGGGTACGTGTATTACAGGGGTACACGGGAATTCTCACATGCGATTTGGCCAGGTACGTGTATTACAGGGGTGCGCGGGAATTATCACACGCGATTTGGCTTGGTACGTGTATTACAGGGGTGCGTGTGAAGTTACACACGCGATTAGGCTGGGTGGGTCCTCACAGGTGTTCCCTGTACACCCTCCACGGCCCCTGCAGGCAGCCCACAAAACAGGGGACTACCCTGCACACCTGCTCATGTCCCCCTGCACCCCCAGCAGTGCAGGGGCAGCCTCCACCAGGCCCCCACCCATGTCTCCCACCACCCCCACCCCCCAGCAGTGCAGGGGCACACTCCACCAGGCCCCAACTCATGTCTCCCACCACTCCCACCCCCCAGCATCCAGGGGCACCCTCCACCAGGCCCCCACTCATGTCTCCCACCACCCCCACCCCCCAGCCACCAGGGGCACCCTCCACCAGGCCCCCACTCATGTCTCCCACCACCCCCACCACCCAGCCACCAGGAGCACCCTCCACCAGGCCCCCACTCATGTCTCCCACCACCCCCACCCCCCAGCAGTGCAGGGGCAGCCTCCACCAGGCCCCTACTCATGTCTACCACCACCCCCACCCCTCAGCTACCAGGGGCACCCTCCACCAGGCCCCCACTCATGTCTCCCACCACCCCCACCCCCCAGCCACCAGGGGCACCCTCCACCAGGCCCCCACCCATGTATCCCTCCACCCCCACCCCCCAGCCACCAGGGGCACCCTCCACCAGGCCCCCACTCATGTCTCCCACCACCCCCACCCTCCAGCCACCAGGGGCACTCTCCACCAGGCCCCCACCCATGTATCCCTCCACCCCCACCCCCCAGCCACCAGGGGCACCCTCCACCAGGCCCCCACTCATGTCTCCCACCACCCCCACCCCCCTTCAGTGCAGGGGCACCCTCCACCAGGCCCCCACTCATGTCTCCCACCACCCCCACCCCCCAGCAGTGCAGGGGCAGCCTCCACCAGGCCCCCACTCATGTCTACCACCACCCCCACCCCCCAGCCACCAGGGGCACCCTCCACCAGGCCCCCACTCATGTCTCCCACCACCCCCACCCCCCAGCAGTGCAGGGGCACCCTCCCCCAGGCCCCCACTCATGTCTCCCACCACCCCCACCCCCCAGCAGTGCAGGGGCACCCTCCACCAGGCCCCCACTCATGTCTCCCACCACCCCCACCCCCCAGCCACCAGGGGCACCCTCCACCAGGCCCCCACTCATGTCTACCACCACCCCCACCCCCCAGCCACCAGGGGCACCCTCCACCAGGCCCCCACCCATGTATCCCACCACCCCCACCCCCCAGCCACCAGGGGCACCCTCCACCAGGCCCCCACTCATGTCTCCCACCACCCCCACCCCCAGCAGTGTAGGGGCACCCTCCACCAGGCCCCCACTCATGTCAACCACCACCCCCACCCCCCAGCCACCAGAGGCACCCTCCACCAGGCCTCCACTCATGTCTCCCACCACCCCCCAGCAGTGCAGGGGCACCCTCCACCAGGCCCCTACTCATGTCTCCCACCACCCCCACCCCCCAGCCACCAGGGGCACCCTCCACCAGGCCCCCACTCATGTCTCCCACCACCCCCACCCCCCAGCAGTGCAGAGGCAGCCTCCACCAGGCCCCCACTCATGTCTACCACCACCCCCACCCCGCAGCCACCAGGGGCACCCTCCACCAGGCCCCCACTCATGTCTCCCACCACCCCCACCCCCCAGCCACCAGGGGCACCCTCCACCAGGCCCCCACTCATGTCTCCCACTACCCCCACCCCCCAGCAGTGCAGGGGCAGCCTCCACCAGGCCCCCACTCATGTCTCCCACCACCCCCACCCCCCAGCCACCAGGGGCACCCTCCACCAGGCCCCCACTCATGTCTACCACCACCCCCAGCCACCAGGGGCACCCACCACCAGGCCCCCACTCATGTCTCCCACCACCCCCACCCCCCAGCAGTGCAGGGGCACCCTCCACCAGGCCCCCACTCATGTCTCCCACCACCCCCACCCGCCAGCAGTGCAGGGGCAGCCTCCACCAGGCCCCCACTCATGTCTACCACCACCCCCACCCCCCAGCCACCAGGGGCACCCTCCACCAGGCCCCCACTCATGTCTCCCACCACCCCCACCCCCCAGCCACCAGGGGCACCCTCCACCAGGGCCCCACTCATGTCTCCCACCACCCCCACCCCCCAGCCACCAGAGGCACCCTCCACCAGGCCCCCACTCATGTCTCCCACCACCCCCACCCCCCAGCAGTGCAGGGGCAGCCTCCACCAGGCCCCCACTCATGTCTCCCACCACCCCCACCCCCCAGCCACCAGGGGCACCCTCCACCAGGCCCCCACTCATGTCTACCACCACCCCCACCCCCCAGCCACCAGGGGCACCCTCCACCAGGCCCCCACTCATGTCTCCCACCACCCCCACCCCCCAGCAGTGCAGGGCACCCTCCACCAGGCCCCCACTCATGTCTCCCACCATCCCCACCCCCCAGCAGTGCAGGGGCAGCCTCCACCAGGCCCCCACTCATGTCTACCACCACCCCCACCCCCCAGCCACCAGGGGCACCCTCCACCAGGCCCCCACTCATGTCTCCCACCACCCCCACCCCCCAGCAGTGCAGGGGCACCCTCCACCAGGCCCCCACTCATGTCTCCCACCACCCCCACCCCCCAGCCACCAGGGGCACCCTCCACCAGGCCCCCACTCATGTCCCCCACGACCCCCACCCCCCAGCAGTGCAGCGGCACCCTCCACCAGGCGCCCACTCATGTCTCCCACCACCCCCACCCCCCAGCCACCAGGGGCACCCTCCACCAGGCCCCCACCCATGTATCCCACCACCCCCACCCCCCAGCCACCAGGGGCACCCTCCACCAGGCCCCCACTCATGTCTCCCACCACCCCCACCCCCCAGCAGTGCAGGGGCACCCTCCACCAGGCCCCCACTCATGTCTCCCTGCCCACAGGCCCTGACAATCCTCAAGCATGTGCCTCATGGCCAGCCACCACAGCCCAAAGACACAACCAAGTATTACATGTGCCCATGATACTACTCCAATGGAAACAATGTAAATCAACACATGTGTCTCACACACACACAATGTTTGCAAGGGAACCTGAAAACCCATATCTTGACATGCATGAAAACAATGAGATGAAACCACACATTGAAGAATGAAAAAATCAAAATAATGTATTAAAAACAACAGCAATGGCTATCAAAATCAACCAAAATACACAAGTAAAATAATTAAAAAATTAAGCAGGCTGTCTCTTTTCAAAATGAAATCAATAAATGACAATACGAAAAAATATCTTCCAAAGTTCAAGTCCATGAAAAGTAAATGAAGGTAAAAAAGAAATAGAAAACCATTGCTCCATGGCAAACAATATTCATAGTTAAAAAAATATCCAAATCCAAAGTCCAACTATGTACAAAGTATTCAGGGTCCATCATCCCAAGAGAAGAAATGAAACCTACCAAAAAACCTATCTAAAATGGAACTATATACAAAAGGTGGAGCAGTGTCCGTCGACTCCAAAGAAAAGTCAAGTGGCACAGCGAGTAGAGCGCCCGCTTTGACACCCGTGCAGAGCCTGTTAACGCAGGTTCGAATCCCGGCGGGGCCAAACTCAGCCTTTCATCCTTCCGAGGTCGATAAATGAGCACCACACACCGTGGGTAATAATAAGCAGCGCTCAGATACCTGAGGGTTTGTAGCGCTATATAAAAGCCTAATTATTATTATTAAAAATAAACTGCAAAGGAAACCTATCACTAAATAACTATATACAATGGCGGCGGGCCAGTCCAGCGGCTTACTTAGTGGTGTTCCGGGCCAGGGCATCATCGAACTCCTCGTCTATGTCCCGGAGGCGGTCCTGTTCCATGGCCCCGAGGGTCCGCAGGGACGCCGACATGTTCACCTCCAACTCCCTGCGGATTGCCTCAAGGCACTCGGCCCGCCTCAGGGCCCTCCGCATGGAGTTCTCCGCCCTGACCATCGTGAGCCGCGCCTCTTCTGCCTGCCGCCGCTCCGCATCTATGGTGTGGCCCAACCGCTGCCACACGGAAGACCCTTCCCGTCCAGGGTCCTCCTGCCCTCCGGCCGATGCCTGCCCCTCCGATGTTGAAGGCCCCGAGCTATCGTGGCTCCCACCTACAGCCTCCTGCTGCTGCAGCTGCTGCTGTCCATGTGCCCTGTCCTACGGTGCCTGCTCATCCTCCTCCAGCTGTGGTGCAGTCGTTGACGTGGCCACCCCTGCTGGACGTCCGACTCCCGACTGTGGCAGGGATCTGTTGTCCACCAGCCTGGCCGCACGGTCGGAGGCAGCTCCACAGGGCACCCAGGTGACACATGGGTGGGAAGATGGCATGGAGGACGACTGGGGCATAGGGGGTTCTGTGGAGAAGGGGGTCGGAACAAGGTCCAGGAAACGGAGGAATCCAGCCCTGGTGAGCTGTCCCAGTGGGTCAACGCGGTCAACGAGCCATGCGAAAAGACGTGCAGACTCATCATGAAAAGACTGCAGGTCAGCTCGCATGGCCCGTTGACGCAACGCCACCCCACCCTGGACAGGCACAACCTGGTGCAGGATAGCCACATCCGCAGGGAGTGGAAGGCCAGGTGTCGTAAGCCAATCCTCTCCCTGAGAACGGGTCTGGAGGTAGGCATCCCCGCTGGTGCAAGATGATGCAGTGACAGGAGCAGGGACAGGATTGCACACAGGCACCTCCGCGGCGGCCTGTGCTGCCTCCTGTCCCTGATCCTGCACTGCACCACTAGCACCAGTGGAATCCCCACCTCCAGACCCCGCCACTGTCGCTTGCACGGCCTCCTCCTCCACCAAACCCCCCACCAACCTGGATGACTCTGTGCCATCTTCCCCCGTTGGGCCCTGTGGGGTCCCAGCTGCCCCTTCTGCTGCCGAGGAGTCCAACTCCAACCTCTGCCTCTTGGACCTCCCCTCGGCAGCTGCGGCCTGGGACGCGGCACCGGACTCCTCACTCCCTGACGAGATCAAAACCTGGGAGGGGATCCGGGCCTTGCGTCTCCGGCTGGTGGTGCGACCCCTGCCGCTGTGCTCCACAGCACCTTCTCCGCCCTCTTCATCAGTTGACGCTGCAGACAGGGAGAAAGAAAACACAGGCATCAGGGCACTGTAAAATGGACTCATACACACATGACAGTTATACATGAGTGGCATTGGTAAACCTCAGACATGGCATCACAATCCCCAACACACATGTCATTTCAACTTGCACACATGAGCCATACCACAGCCATAATGCAACAGCCAGCACCATCCATTCACATACAACAGCATGAGCAGCCAAAGGTCATCCACACATCACATGCAACATAGGGAGTACACTACACATGCACACACAACACCAAACTTGCATGCATGTGTACACCTCCGCCAACTGTCGCAGTGTTTTGATCGACATCCATGTCACACCTGACAATCATTCCTCCACATCCTGTGCCATGCAAGCCCACACACACAAGCACCATCCATGTGTCACACATGAGACCCTTCGCATGTGTCACCCTCACGGCCCTGTACACCCCCCTACTTGGCCACATAAAAATACATGTTCAACCTGCACACTCCTGGCACACCACCACACGGACAGCTTACAATCAGTATGCATGTACACTTACCGCTCGACTCCAGACGGGTCTGCTTCTCAAGGACCTGGATGTGGAGCGCTGGGGATATGCATTCCAGGACCCTCATCTGATCTTCCGACAAGTGGCCCCGGCGCCCCTTAGCATCCGCTGCCTTCAGGAGGCGCCGGGCCTTGTTGAGGGTACTGGACCTGAAGTCCTCCCAGCGCTTCCTGACACGTTCGTAGTCGCGGACTGCCACCTCCTCCGCGTTGATGGCAGTCACGATGTCCATCCAGATCTGAGTCCGTCCTTCCTTGTTGGCGCGCAACCTTCCGAAGAGGGCATCATACTGCCCCAGTACATGCTCCACCTGGACACCAACTTTGGTGGCAGTGAAGCTGGTGCCCCTCTGCCTCCTTGGCCGGGGGTTGCCACTGGTGCCAGATGTTGCAGTGCCCGACATGGCAACCCCAGAGGCAGGAGTGGGTGGGCAACTGGGTCCTGGGGCTGGGCTGTGGGGCGATGGAAAATCAGTCGGGAGTCTTTGGTTCCAGCAGGGGTGGTCACAGCAACAGCACCCCTGGCTGATGTGCAGGCAGCAAATGGCAGGGCACGTGGACAGCAGGCAGTCAGGCAGCAGCAGATGGCAGGTGGGAGCGTGCTCAGGGCTCTGGGGGGCAGTAATTTGGCCTTCTGGGCAGGAGCGTGGTCTTCCGTGTGTGAACGCCTGGCCAGCTTGATACGGAGTGATTTGGCACGTGAAAATCCAACACGTCTGCGTGTAATTCGATGAAAGGCCCTTAGCGCATAAACGCGTCGCCAGCGTATGCGCGTCTATGAAGTCATGTGCACGTTGAATTGGGCACACGTTGGAAAATGTTGCGTGTGAAAAAAATGAAAGACACGTCCCAGTGTCAAAGCGTGTAATTGGTGGGAATGGGCCTAGCGCGTACACGTGGCAGTGACAAAGCGTGTAATTGTTGAAAATGGACCTACACGCAGAAGTGACAAAGCGTGTAATTGGTGAAAATGGACCTACACGCAGAAGTGACAAAGCGTGTAATTGGTGAAAATGGCCCTACACGCAGAAGTGACAAAGCGTGTAATTGGTGGAAATGGCCCTACACGCAGAAGTGACAAAGCGTGTAATTGGTGGAAATGGCCCTAGCGCGTACACGCCGCGTAAATGACGCTGGACGTGTGGGCCTGCATAAAAGGTACGTGTAGAACACCATTTCCTTGTACGTGCTTTTCGTGGAGAGCGAGTGGGTGAATTCTGTACTTATTGTCGTTTCACACGCGATTTACTTCACAGCGTTTCAAGTTCGTACTCCCTGTTACCTCTGACAGCTTTTTCTCTTTTTTCTCTTTTACTGGTTTACCTGGCCCTGTTCCCTCAAACAGTGTTCCCTTCTACTGTTGTCCTGTCTCCTCAGACAGCGTACAAATCTTCTTTTGGCGGGGGTGTTGCCAACCAAACGCGCTCCTTTTTCACGCTCTTTTACCTGGCAGACGGTGAGTCACGCACGTATCTAACATCTGTGCTTGCCCCGTGTGTAGCCTACCCCTTCAGAGGTCAATCTAGGCTGCGTGTGACACGCATACGTTCATTCTTGTGTTACTGGGTGCCACAGCGTAGTGCAGGTTTTTCTTTCTGCACACGTGGTCTAGGAGGGGTTGCATGCACGTCATCTCCCTTTTTTGGGCCTCCTGTGCGTAGCGTGACCCGTCATCTTTCCCCAGGGGTTACATTCAGCCTTGCTAGAGCACTAGGGTACAATTACCATCTGGTACCCAACCCCTTTGACCCCCAATTGCCCAGGACAATAGTTTACAGCCACTCCCATACGCACATTAACATCAGTGCCATGCCTGGGAGGCGAGGATTCCGTAAGGGTGGCAAAGGTGGAAGAGCCACAAGTGGTGGCCGTGGTGGATCCGGTAGGGGACGTGGTCGTTACTTGCAGGGTGAGCCTGTCCCCCCATGTGTGGAGGATCAGTCAAGGGCACCCATAATCCCCCCCCTCCCGTTGAGGCTGATGTGGCTGACACCATCCATGCTCAGCCCTTGTTGGACCAGCCCATTGTGGCACCAGACCTGGCTGACTCCATGGCTGACTTCCAGGTCAGCAGGCCTATGACACGTGCGCTGGTGCACGTTGATGTCATCATGCCACGTGGATCTGGGGCAGCAAGGTCATCTGCTGCCCCAAGTAGGCAGGGCGGAGAGGCTGCAGGGGCAGCTGCGGCTCCATCCACCCCAGCTCTCACACACCCAGCCAGGACAGTGTCGGTCCTAGCCCATCCTGCTGACATTCCCCCTGACACCATTACACTTGAGCCAATGCCTGCACCAACTCCCATGCTGAGTGTGCAATCCCACACTCCGGATACAGAGTCCACCAGGGCTCCTGCCCCTAGTGCCAGAGCGGCGCAGGACACTCAGGATCACCACCACCTTCCAAGCGGAAGAGGAAGAGTGCTCGTCCGGCACAGGCTGATGCCCCAGACACGGCTACACAGTCCGGCCCGTCGAGGAAGCCCAGCTTCACGGATGACGAACTGAATGCACTTGTCGAGCATGTGTCCGGACATGATAACGAGATGGTCATTGTTGCAGGATCCAAGACCACACCTGCACAACGCCAGGCACACTGGCAGACCGTTGCGGACATCGTAAGTGCCCTTGGAATCGTGAGGCGCACAGCCAATGATTGCTATAAGCGCTGGAATGACCTAAAGCGCAGGGCAAAGAATAAGCTGGCCTCAAGTCATGCCGCAACTCTACTGACTGGAGGTGGGTCTCCAGTAGTGGACATGGAACTCACTCCACATGAGTCAGTCGCTGGGACCTATGTCACGGAGGAACAGATCCAAGGCGTGGGAGATCTGCCTGATTACGAGGCATTGTCCGGTGAGTGCACATGCATGTGTGTGTCATCCATGTGCATGGTGTGTGTGTGAGGGCTTCTGTTTGTGTGCCAGGTGAGAGTGTGTGCGCCTGAGTCGTATGGGTCAGCCATGTGCTTCATGCAATACATCCTGCGCAGCTGCATTTGGCCATAGCAGTATCCCTTCTGCCAACAGTAGACATCTAGCCCAACAGCACGCCAGTCGCCCTTGAAGTGTCACCTTGCCACAACATTGTTGCTTATTCTTCTCTGTTCATTCAGGCAGATTGTTTGCATTCCACCACGTTTACTAGGCATTTCTCAGTCCTCTAGTCACAAGGCTGACATCGCTTTGGTAAAGTGGAGTGACTTTGTTACCTGGATATCATTTGTTCACACATGTCCCTGTGCAATTGCACCATTTTGGACTGGCAGCTCCAGGTGAAAAATCTGACCTGTTTGAATTAGAATAGCTATTACATGCGGGAACTGGACTGAATGAATAGGTGCTGCCCTCCTCTCCATCTTCACTCAATAGCAATGGTACATTCCATCTGTGTGATGGCATGTGTGTTTCACCTGGCAATCACAGGCCAATGTGTGATGCCACTGCCAGGCAGCATGCAGAAAATGTGTTCATCTTCCATCTTGGTGTCATCAGTGTGTGCCATTTGCCTGCCCTTCATATGCAGTGAGGGTGCATGCATGGGAGGGTTTTAGTCATGTGGGACATGTGTCAATCAAGTACTGGTTCTCTTGCTTCTCAGCCCTCATTGTGTGCCATGGTGCTAATGCCTGTTTCCATTTCTTTGTTTTTATGTCTTTGCAGGGGAAGACGCACCTGATACTGCTGGGGTTGTGGAGATGGTGCAGACCCAGGAGGGGTTCGAGGGCCGACCAACCACCAGTGAGGGACGTGGTGTGGTGGTGGGTGAGAACCCACAAGTGCTGCAGGTCGTGCTCTCAAGGGGTGTCTCTGGCTGCACCTCCCCCGAGCTGTACTCAGGTGTTGATTCGGATGATGAGACCTACGTGCCGTCGCAGGTGAGTGTTCCAGGGAGGGATTCTGTTCTGTCCCACCCACCTGCACCAGGGTCAGAACCCTCAATGGGGATGTCAGTGTTGGCAGCTACACCTTTGGTGGTTACGGATGCAGGGTCACACTCCGCGACATCTGATCCTGTTCCTGGGCCAGCAGATCAGAGGGGGAATGCAGTCCTGCAGCCTCAGGCAGTGCCGGCACAGCAAGGCGCAGTTCGCCTTGCCCCAGACAGGTGTGGTGCCCGCCGACGTGGTGGCCGTACGCCACCTGGCAATACCGCATGGGAGCAATCCATTTACGGTATGGCAACCCAACAGGCAGCATCATCCGAGATGATGGCTCAGGCCATGGATAGGGTGGCCACTTCCATTGTCCCCCCTGAAAGGCTGATGGAGCGACTACAGCAGGCAACCGACTCCATCTGCCAGTCACACAGGGAGGACATGTTGGCGTCCAACAGGGACAGGCGGGCTGCACTGGCGACTCTGCAGGAGGCCATCTCCATAGAGTCCCAGGGCCACAGGGAAGCCCTGAGGCAGGAGCTCCTTCACCTCAGGACGACTCTTGTTGAGCTTGAGGCTTCAACACACCAAAGGACAGAACAGCAGCTGGAGCGTCTCACCCGTACGCTCTCAGCTGAGATGCAGGCAACGAGGGCGGAGGTCCGGGCATCCCGTGAGTTGTTGCATGGGGACCTCCGCACACTCATCCTCCAGAACGAGACCTACCACACCCGCATGCTTGCAGCCATGGAGGAGCAGACCAGGGCCTTGCGTGGGCTGCCTCCCATGCAGCTGCACAGGGTGATAATAGCGACAGCAGTGATACTCCCACAATAGGGTAGCCGTGTGGGCCATGAGCCGATGGAGGTGTTTTTTTTTCCCAGGATCCACACATGTGGGTTTTGGTGTGCACCCTGTCCTCGGACCTCCTGGGTGGCCTCCCCAACCCCCCCGGGCCCATCAATTGCCATTTTTTATTATTTTTTATTTTTATTTTTATTTTTCCCAATTTTTTTGGGATAATTTGTTGCCTTCCGTGGTTCCTGTGGGCATACGGTGCATTGTGGCTGGGCACATGCAGGCTTGTCATGTATTTGGTTCAGATGCTTGGGTTTGAGTCACACACACCCCTCCTGCTTCCCGTTTCCATGGGCTTGCAAAGGGTGTGCCCAAGTGACAGTGAATTACACAGTGACGTTGGACTCCCATGAGCTGTGTGGGCAGTCTGTAGTCAATACTGTGTATACATTCCTAGTGCATATTGCTGTTGTGTTGTACACTGCATGTTGCATTGATGTGTAACTCATCATCTGTGTCTACCTCCCAATTTGCAGGTCCCTTCCTCATGTCTACACAAGGCCCTCTAGTTTGGAGATGGGGTCCATGTTGGCAGCAGTGCACCTACAACTCTACATGGCGCCAACACTGTACAGTTGGAAGTGGTGGGAGTGCAGGCATTTCCAGGTGGTGAGACTACTAATTTATTACATTTGTGATGTCATGTTAATGGTAGTACCTGCTCAAGTTTGTTGTTGGTCCTGCATTACTGTGAGCATTTCAGGTATTGCAAGTTTCAATTAGGGACACTGTACATTGTGACACTTGTGTCATGTTGTGGGGATTACTTTGTTTACCTGCAAATAGCATGACATGGCACGGTGTGTCGTGTGGCGGTGCTGGGGATGGGTTGGCTGACATGGCACTGTCCTCTTGTTGCATTTTGCAAGTGGGTATTCATTTTAGCTGCTTGAATGTGTTTCTTCACAAAACTGCCTTGGTGGTGTCTGTGTGGGTAGGGATGCACACATTGTAACACTTCCAGGTGAACAATCTCAGGCTGATATGGTTTTCAGGGTTGATTCTCCAGACATTCAGGATCAGTGTCAGGTTGAGTCATCATTGATTGTCAGATGGAATGTGCCAGGGCAGTGTGCACTCCACAGGGGTGTGATTTCTATGTGAAGTAATTAGCCACTAGCTGTGTACGGGCTGCCTCCCCCCGTGCCCTTTCCCCTCCCATGCGCAGCGGCTGTGCATGTGGTTTGGGATGTGGGGCCACCACCATGTCCACGGCCAGGCCCCGGCGTGTTGCAACGTTGTGCAGGACACATGCTGCCACTATGATCCTGCACACTACTGGGGGAGCGTATAACAGCTGCCCGCCAGAACGGTCAAGGGAGCGAAAGCATGACTTTAGCACTCCGAATGTGCGCTCCACTATGCCCCGGGTTGTAATGTGGGCTGTGTTATATCTTACCTCGGGTGGCGTGGTGGGGTTCCGAATTGGCGTCATCATGTGGGGGCTGAGAGGGTAGGCACTGTCCCCTGTGGAGGTGGTGATGGGTATCATTGGTGGGGTTGTGACCTTGCTCAGTATCTGACATGTATGCATGTGAAGTGGCATTCATACTCACCAAGCAGCCATGTATCGCCATGCCGCCCAGCTTCTAGGTCCCGGCTTAGGGTGGACATTCGGTAAATGAAGCTGTCGTGGGTGGACCCGGGATAGTTGGCATATACTGAGGTGATGATTCCCTTGGCATTACATACTACCTGCACGTTGATGGAATGCCAGTGCTTGCGGTTCCTATAGATGTGCTCTGATGCCCTGGGGGGACGTAGAGCCACATGGGTGCAGTCGATGGCACCTAGCACTTTGGGGAATCGTGCCACACCGTAAAAATCCAGGACGGCAGCATGCCTTTCTGCAGGTGTTCTGGGCAGGTATATGTGCCTGCGGACTGATGGGCGTGCAGTGATGATGTTCAAGATCTGGTGTAGGCAGCGTGACTGGGTGGCCTCTGATACCCCACCCACTATGGCACTTGTCCGCTGAAATGATCCAGTGGCTAAGAAGTGCAGTACATTGAGGACCTTCTCCAGGGGGCTGAGTGCTTGGGAGCACAGGGTGGGTGATGTGAGGTCATCCTCCCACTCACTCACCAGGTCCAGTATTATGTGTGGTGGAAACCTGTACCTCCCATACACCTGGTCATCAGGCATCCCGAAAAGGCTGGTTCTGGGTGTAAATATTCTGGCCCTGACTATCCTCCTCCTCCTCATTTGGTAGCCCACGGCCACTGCTGCTAGGAACGGTATGTTCATCCTGGGTCTGAGCTTGTTATTTTGTTAGCGCGCAAATTTATGCGTTGCGCGTGTTGTAGGCGAGCGTGTGACCCGCGCACCCCTGAAATCCAGTACCCAGTCCAATAGCGTGTGGAAATTCCCGCGCACCCCGGGATACAGGTGCGCTGACGTACTTGCGTGTGTAAGTGCCCGCGCACCCCTGAAATACACGTACATAGGCCAATCGCGTGTACGCGCACTTTTGTCCAATAACACGCAATGACACTCTGACGTGCTGTCCAATTACACGCGATGACACTCTGACGTGCTGTCCAATTACACGCGATGACACTCTGACGTGCAGTCTTTCCACGTGTGCTCTGTCATCACGTGCTGTGTGGGAAACACCCGTGCGGGTCACGTCACAGACGCGCTTACGCGCTGAGGGCCTTTGGTCCAATAGAATCGCGTATGCATGCTGACGCGCTTACGCGCTTAGGCCTTTCCTCGAATTTCACGCTGACGTGCAGGATTTTCACGAGCCAAATCACTCCATATCAAGCTGGCCACGCGAAAACACATGGAAGACCACGCTCCTGCCCAGAAGGCCGAGTTACTGCCCCCCAGTGCCCCGAGCAGCCTCCCACGTGCCATCTGCTGCTGCCTGCCTGCCTGCCTGCTGCCACCGTGCCCTGCCATTTGGTGCCTGCACATCAGCCCTCTGCAGGGGTCCAGTTGCTGTGTCCACCCCTGCTGGAACTAAAGACTCCCGACTGGGATTACATCGCTCCACAGCCCAGCCCCAGGACCCAGTTGCCCACCCACACCTGCCTCTGGGGTTGCCATGTCGGGCACTTCCACATCTGGCACCAGTGGCAACCCCAGGCCAGAGGGGCAGAGGGGCACCAGCTTCACTGCCACCGAAGTTGGTGTCCTGGTGGAGCATGTCCTGGGGCAGTATGATGCCCTCTTTGGATCGTCCCGCGCCAGCAAGGAAGGACGGGAGAGGATCTGGGCCGACTGTGTGGTTGCCATCAACGCGGAGGGGGTGGCAACCCGCGACGTCCAGAAGATCAAGAAGCGCTGGGAGGACTTGAGGTCCAGGACCCTCGTGAAGGCCCGGCGCCTCGTGGAGGGGGGCCGGTGCCGCATGAGTTCCGGCCGCATTAGTTCCATCCAGATGAGGGTCCTGGTCCTGGAACGCGTACGCCCAGCGCTCAACGCCCAGATCCTTGAGAGGGAGACCCGTCTGGAGTTGAGCGGTAAGTGTCCAAGCATTGCTGTGTGAGACAGGGCATGTTGCGGTGTGCTGGTTCTCTGATACTTGCCTGTATGTGTGACATAGGCCATGTATGCATGTATGTGTGCAGGGACATCATGGTAATGCATGTGCGACCAGTGATGTGTGAACCACATGGTTGTTGCATGTGTTTAAATGCCACATGGGGAGCCCTATGCAGATTTTAAACATGAGAGCATGCCAGTCTCTGTTCCTGGACATGGGTGGGGGTGAGGGATGGGTGCTGATGCCAGGTACATATATGGTAGCCATGTCTGTGTGCCTGACCTGCGTGTCTGTGACTTGTGCATGCCATGGATGCATGACACATGTGTGTGACAATGTACAGATTCACTGATGCAGCCCAGTTACCCTTGTATCCGCTGTGTTTGGGGTGTATGGGGCCAGATGGATGTGACTGAGGTGAAGTGTGTGCATGTGATAGGCATGAACCATGATGCATGTGAGTTCCATATCATTGTATGTTTCAAGAGTCCATTGGACATGTATGGAAATGTCCATGGCATGCACCATGCCTGTTACTGTGTGTGTTTTGCCTGGACTGACCCATGTGTTGTGGAGAGACATGATGGAAGTGTACTTTGACAGTGGTACTCATCTGCTATTGCTTCCTGTCTAGGGGACCATTGTACAATACCCTGATGCTTGTGTTCTTTGTCTCCCTCTACGCAGCGGCTAGTGAAGAAGAGGGCGGAGACGGCGCTGTGGAGCAAGGCGGCGGGGATGCCCCCACGGCTGCAGCGGAAGGGGTGGGTGAGCCCCCACAGGGGCCTGCTACGGTGGAAGACGGTGAGGAGCCATCCAGGTTGGTGGTTTCCACAGAGGAGGAGGAGGCCGCCACAGGGGCACACATGGGGCCTGGTGGGGGCATCCCTGCTGGTGCAAGTGGTGCAGTCCAGGGCCAGGGGCAGGAGGCAGCACAGGTCACCGTGGAGGGGTCTGTGCATGTCGCTGTCCCTGACCCTGTGAGTGCACCACCATGCACCAGCAGGGATGCCCCGTCCCAGGCCCGTCCGCAGGTAGAGGGGATGTCCATGTCACCTGACTCCCCTCCACCTGCGGACGAGGGGACCCGTGTCTTTATGGAGAAGGTCCTGATTGGGGTTGCGATGCGCGCGGGTGCAATTCGTGATGACGTGCGTGCTTCCCGGGAGGAGCACGCACATCATCACGAAGAGCACCATGCCGACGTGGCCCAATTGGGATCTTCCATGTTCGGGGGTTTCCTG
This sequence comes from Ambystoma mexicanum, assembly GCF_040938575.1. Lineage (NCBI taxonomy): Eukaryota > Metazoa > Chordata > Amphibia > Caudata > Ambystomatidae > Ambystoma > Ambystoma mexicanum. The sequence goes on along the minus strand of NC_090935.1, from coordinate 833,696,426 downwards.
CATGTGTCGGCCAATCTGGCGGCCCTCTCCTCCTCTGTGGAGGCTATACGCCGGTCGTTCTCCTTGCCGTCTTCCGGCCCAGATGCCACCAGGGCCCCCTGTGGACCTGCCCTGACCTATGCAGCCAGCTCAGTGGGGATCCCATCCCTGCCACAGTCGGGAGTCGGAGGTCAAGCAGGGGTGGACAGCACAGCAACTGTACCCCAGCAGATGGAGGATGTGCCGGCATCATCAGGCAGGGCACGTGCACGACGGTGTCGGTGGATTCCATCAGCCTGGATGCCGTCGTGCTGGCAGAGGCAGTTGCGTCGGAGGCAGCAGCAGAGTCAACGTGGGAGGCATCATGGCTCGGGGCCATCAACATCAGAGGGGCAGGCATCGGCCGGGGGGCAGGAGGACCCAGGACAGGAAGTGTCTTCCGTGTGGCTGCGGTTGGGCCAGCAGATAGGTGCGGAGCGGCGGCGGGCGGAAGAGGAGCGGCTCACGATGGTCAGGGCGGAGAACTCCATGCGGAGGGCCCTGAGGCGGGCCGAGTGCCTCGAGGCAATCCGCAGGGGGTTGGAGGAGCAGATGGCGTCGTCCCTGCGGACCCTAGGGGCCATGGAACAGGACCGCCTCCGGGACATAGACGAGGAGTTTGATGATGCTCTGGCCCGGAACACTACAGAGTGAGCCGCTGGACTTGCCCGCCGCCTTTGTATATAGTTCTTTAGTTTTAGGTTTCATTTGTTTATTCTTATGATTTGGAGTCGACGGACACAGCTCCACTTTTTGTATATAGTTGCATTTTTGTTAGGGTTTTTTGTAGGTTTCCTTTGTTCAGTTGGGCTCATGGACCCTTGGATATTTTGTACATAGTACTTCAATGGATTGTTTCATTTTTTAATTTTTTATTTCTTCTCCATGATGCAATGGTGTTTGGATTTAATTTTTTTCTGTCGGATTGATTTCATTTTTAATGTGACTTTGAAGTACATTTTTTTTGGATTTGGTGTTTTTAATTTTTTGGACGGACATGCACCTTTTCTTTTTTTCATTGGCATTGTAGTTTGTTTCATTTCATTTGCATTCATATTTTTTTAATACAATTTTGTTTTCATACTTCACTGTGTGGTATCATCTCATTGGTTTCATGCATGTCATGTTGGGTGTTTTCCAATTCATTTGCAACCATTGTGTGTGACAGACATGGGTTCATTTGCTTTATGTACGTTGGGGGTGTAACATGTAATTTCCATTTCCATGTGGGTGAATGGGTTACTTGGTAGGGCCTTTTGGCTGTGGAGGCTGACCATTACGCACATGATTGGTGATTGTGAGGACCTCGGTGCAGGGAGACATGAGTGGGGGCCTGGTGGAGGCTGCCCCTGGTGGCTGGGGGGTGGGGGTGGTGGGAGACATGGGTGGGGGCCTGGTGGAGGGTGCCCCTGCACTGCTGGGGGGTGGGGGTGGTGGGAGACATGGGTGGGGGCCTGGTGGAGGCTGCCCCTGGTGGCTGGGGGGTGGGGGTGGTGGGAGAAAGGGGTGGGGGCCTGGTGGAGGGTGCCCCTGCACTGCTGGGGGGTGGGGGTGGTGGGAGACATGGGTGGGGGCCTGGTGGAGGCTGCCCCTGGTGGCTGGGGGGTGGGGGTGGTGGGAGACATGAGTGGGGGCCTGGTGGAGGGTGCCCCTGGATGCTGGGGGGTGGGGGTGGTGGGAGACATGAGTGGGGGCCCGTGGAGGGTGCCCCTGCACTGCTGGGGGGTGGGGGTGTTGGGAGACATGAGTGGGGGCCTGGTGGAGGCTGCCCCTGGTGGCTGGGGGGTGGGGGTGGTGGGAGACATGAGTGGGGGCCTGGTGGAGGCTGCCCCTGCACTGCTGGGGGGTGGGGGTGATAGGGGACATGGGTGGGGGCCTGGTGGAGGGTGCCCCTGCACTGCTGGGGGGGTGGGGGTGGTGGGAGACATGAGTGGGGGCCTGGTGGAGGCTGCCCCTGGTGGCTGGGGGATGGGGGTGGTGTGAGACATGGGTGGGGGCCTGGTGGAGGGTGCCCCTGGATGCTGGGGGGTGGGGGTGGTGGGAGACATGGGTGGGGGCCTGGTGGAGGCTGCCCCTGCACTGCTGGGGGGTGGTGGGAGACATGAGTGGGGGCCTGGTGTAGGCTGCCCCTGGTGGCTGGGGGTGGGGGTGGTGGGAGACATGGGTGGGGGCCTGGTGGAGGATGCCCCTGCACTGCTGGGGGGTGGGGGTGATAGGGGGCATGAGTGGGGGCCTGGTGGAGGCTGCCCCTGCACTGCTGGGGGGTGGGGGTGGTGGGAGACATGAGTGGGGGCCTGGTGGAGGGTGACCCTGGATGCTGGGGGGTGGGGGTGATAGGGGACATGGGTGGGGGCCTGGTGGAGGGTGCCCCTGCACTGCTGGGGGGGTGAGGGTGGTGGGAGACATGGGTGGGGGCCTGGTGGAGGGTGCCCCTGGTGGCTGGGGGGGTGGGGGTGGTGGGAGACATGAGTGGGGGCCTGGTGGAGGCTGCCCCTGGTGGCTGGGGGGTGGGGGTGGTGGGAGACATGAGTGGGGGCCTGGTGTAGGCTGCCCCTGGAGGCTGGGGGGTGGGGGTGGTGGGAGACATGGATGGGGGCCTGGTGGAGGGTGCCCCTGCACTGCTGGGGGGTGGGGGTGATAGGGGACATGAGTGGGGGCCTGGTGGAGGCTGCCCCTGCACTGCTGGGGGGTGGTGGTGGTGGGAGACATGAGTGGGGGCCTGGTGGAGGGTGCCCCTGGATGCTGGGGGGTGGGGGTGGTGGGAGACATGGGTGGGGGCCTGGTGGAGGCTGCCCCTGCACTGCTGGGGGGTGGGGGTGGTAGGAGACATGAGTGGGGGCCTGGTGGAGGGTGCCCCTGGATGCTGGGGGGTGGGGGTGATAGGGGGCATGAGTGGGGGCCTGGTGGAGGCTGCCCCTGCACTGCTGGGGGGTGGGGGTGGTGGGAGACATGAGTGGGGGCCTGGTGGAGGGTGACCCTGGATGCTGGGGGGTGGGGGTGATAGGGGACATGGGTGGGGGCCTGGTGGAGGGTGCCCCTGCACTGCTGGGGGGGTGAGGGTGGTGGGAGACATGGGTGGGGGCCTGGTGGAGGGTGCCCCTGGTGGCTGGGGGGGTGGGGGTGGTGGGAGACATGAGTGGGGGCCTGGTGGAGGCTGCCCCTGGTGGCTGGGGGGTGGGGGTGGTGGGAGACATGAGTGGGGGCCTGGTGTAGGCTGCCCCTGGAGGCTGGGGGGTGGGGGTGGTGGGAGACATGGGTGGGGGCCTGGTGGAGGGTGCCCCTGCACTGCTGGGGGGTGGGGGTGATAGGGGACATGAGTGGGGGCCTGGTGGAGGCTGCCCCTGCACTGCTGGGGGGTGGGGGTGGTGGGAGACATGAGTGGGGGCCTGGTGGAGGGTGCCCCTGGATGCTGGGGGGTGGGGGTGGTGGGAGACATGGGTGGGGGCCTGGTGGAGGCTGCCCCTGCACTGCTGGGGGGTGGGGGTGGTAGGAGACATGAGTGGGGGCCTGGTGGAGGGTGCCCCTGGATGCTGGGGGGTGGGGGTGATAGGGGACATGGGTGGGGGCCTGGTGGAGGGTGCCCCTGCACTGCTGGGGGGTGGGGGTGGTGGGATACATGGGTGGGGGCCTGGTGGAGGGTGCCCCTGGTGGCTGGGGGGTGGGGGTGGTGGGAGACATGAGTGGGGGCCTGGTGGAGGCTGCCCCTGGTGGCTGGGGGGTGGGGGTGGTGGGAGACATGAGTGGGGGCCTGGTGGAGGGTGCCCCTGGATGCTGGGGGGTGGGGGTAGTGGGAGACATGAGTGGGGGCCTGGTGGAGGGTGCCCCTGGATGCTGGGGGGGTGGGGGTGCTGGGTGACATGAGCAGGTGTGCAGGGTAGTCCCCTGTGGTGTGTGCTGCCTGCAGGGGCCGTGGAGGGTGTACAGGGAATACCTGGGAGCACACAGCCAAATCGCGTGTAGAATTTCCTGCGTACCCCTGTCATACACGTGCCCAGCCAAATCGCGTGTGGAACTTCCCGCGCACCCCTGAAATCCACGTACCCGGCCAAATCGCGTTTGGAACTTCCCGGGCACCCCTGAAATTCACGTACCCTGACAAATCGCGTGTGGAACTTCCCGCGCACCCCTGAAATCCACGTACCCGGCCAAATCGCATGTGGAACTTCCCGCGCACCCCTGAAATCCACGTACCCGGCCAAATCGCGTGTGGAACTTCCCACGCACCCCTGAAATCCACGTACCCGGCCAAATCACGTGTGGAACTTCCCACGCACCCCTGAAATCCACGTACACGGCCAAATCACGTGTGGAACTTCCCGTGCACCCCTGAAATCCACGTACCCTGACAAATCGCGTGTGGAACTTCCCGCGCACCCCTGAAATCCACGTACCCGGCCAAAACGCGTGTGGAACTTCCTGCGCACCCCTGAAATCCACGTACCCGGCAAAATCGCGTGTGGAACTTCCCGCGCACCCCTGAAATCCACGTACCCTGACAAATCGCGTGTGGAACTTCCCGTGCACCCCTGCAATCCACGTACCCTGACAAATCACGTGTGGAACTTCCCGCGCACCCCTGAAATCCACGTACCCTGACAAATCGCGTGTGGAACTTCCCGCGCACCCCTGAAATCCACGTACCCTGACAAATCGCGTGTGAGACTTCCCGCGCACCCCGGTATACACGCACACGTATTTTTTGTCAGCGGGTGTCCGTGTTTATGGGTACCCCTTTGCACGTCATTTGTCCTGGAGGGCCACAGTATAGGACATTCATCATGGCTGTATATAGGTGCTATTTGTTGGCGCACCTTTTGGCGCACATTTCTTACAGGCGCAGAGACGCTACCGCCTGCTTTCTTGTGGCGGTCGTGTTTGTGCCTGTGCGCTGGTTTGAGCGTGCGCTTTTTTGCCCTATTCTATTCCATGAATACGTGTTGTAGGCGAGCGTGTGGGCGTTCTGCGCACTTGTACCCTGTACTTCCCCCGTGACGCCCACATTTTGGCAAGTTGTTCCCCATTCCGAGTGTTACGCCCCGTGTTCCGCCTACTTTTGTTGCGTGCGCCGCGCTATGTGCGATTTTCGCTGTGGCCTGTGCGATTTTCGCTGTGACCTGGCGCACGCAGTTAGATGGCCTGTGCGCCAACGTGCGCCGCGCACTTTTTTATCGCACATCCGATGGTTTTCTCGCGCACGGCCTTCCATGAATCGATGTGAGCTGCTTTTCGTGCGATTTTCGCACTTGCACTGCGATTTTCGCTATTCCACTGCGATTCGCACGTTTTTGGCCACTTGCGCCGCTCTAATTATTCCATGAATCGGCCTGACAGTCTTTAAAGAAGGCATGAGCTACATAGCACTATCACGCTTACGTACACTTCACAGTCTATTTCTAATCAACTTTGATGCCAGTAAACTGAACTCTTATATTCCTTGCATTGTAGAATACAATAGACTGCATTCACTGTACACCCCCTAACTGAAACAATATCCTGTTCCAGAAAAAGTAAAACATGGTAAAAGAAAACCAGGTACATCTTCAAAGAAGGAACAGAAATTCCAAAAAAAGCACTCAGATACAGAACTATCTGGTCCATTCAAATTTTCAAATGAAACTTGTGTAAATTGCTATGCAAATGTAGCAATGAATATTCTATTTCAATTGCCACCAATTGTTAACAATATTTACTTACACAGTACAGACCAATTGTGTTTGCAAATGTTAGTCCTTCATTGAAACGCAACAAACAATCCTGACAACACGTACAGTGTTCACGAAATAAGACAAGAATGGACTACTGTGCTGGAATGGTGAAATTCACTATAAATTCACAAGAAGATCCACAAGAATTTCTAATGTAATTACTACAAGTACTGGAAAACAAAAGCATACCTATAAATGAAATCTTCCAGATGCGGACAGCACCCCGATTGGCCCATGGGCTTGCGTCATGTCCGCGGACATGCGACGTGTTTGCTGATTGGACGGCGAGGGGCGTGGAGCGCATCAGATTTTCTGTGGTGCCCGCCATCTTGCATTCGCAGTCGACCGCGTACAGCGCAGTGAAACGTGGATAAAAAATTGTATTTAGGGCCGTGTGTTGGTGTGTAAGAGTGTTTGGGGAGGGTGGGGGGGTATGAGATAGGTTCAATGTTTTTTTTTTTATGTGCTAGACCTTTTTGTTGCGTTCGATTTGTCCGCAGAGAACACGGCTGTTCTGACATTTTGTAAATAAACTAAATGGTGGGGTGTTTAGAGGACGGAGTATGTGTCATTTTTGTTCGCAAGGAAGGTAAAAATGAGATATGAACACTTGCGGTGTACTTAATTGTTCGTAAATACACAAACTGGGGGTGTCCTCAGGACGCTGTCCGTATTGTAATCTGTCTAGTTGAATGTGTTCTAAGAACACTCGCAGTGTCCCGAAATGGTTGCAATTACACAAAATGGGGATGTTCTGAGAACGTTGTTTGTATTGTTCGTTGTCAGGGTGAAAGTGTTTTAAGAGCACTCCTTTTGTTCGCTAATAGTACAATTTCCTAGGGGCGTCAACCGACTTTTTGTCCACTAAAGAAACGATAAATCCGGCTGGTGTGCGCCGACATTATGTGATAATCCTATGACTGGCGCTATTGACCTGGCTGACTTGCTTTTGCGACACTAAATCATATCTCCCGCCCCTAAGCCTGATATTATCAAAGCATTCATATTCCCCGCCTTTCTCCGTGACGTTACAGGGTGCGTAATGAAACGCGCCCAGTCGTCTCCAGTACTACGCGACTTTACACAGAACCCGGAAGACAACACACATTATGTCACAACACAGCGCGCCCTAATTCGGAATATGAAACTGTGATTTAAAAGCAAAGAGCAAGATTGTAAATGTTGTAAAGTACATTTATTTGACATCAAATGTTTAGAGAATATTCAGCAATTTGCATTTGTCTTTGTTGTCGATCCGCAAAAGTTCATGTTGAGAAACGTGATGTTCCTTTGCGGTACAGAGAGTGTTAGATCAGCTTACAACTCAGTGCGCCGCAATTCGGAATATGAAACTGTGGTTTAAAAGTAAACAGCAGGATTGTACATTTGGTAAAGTACATTTATTTCACATGAAATGTTTAGTGAATATTCAGCGATTTGCTATTGTCTCTGCTGTCGATCAGCAAAAGTTTATTTGGAGCCACGCGTTGTTCCTTTGCGGTAGATAGGCTGTTGGTTTATGATAAAAGCAGTAAATGGTCGCTCTGATAATCGGAAAGTTGCTCCAACAACGAGCCATTAGACCACCCTATTGGTTGGTATGTTGTTTGTAGCCGCTAGTACTGCATAAGGGAATATTGGTCCTTGGCAATTGTCCCATAAAATGGTGAGGGTCATGAAGTTGCATATTTGGACTTGCACCTGGCAGTTGAAGACCCCATCCGCTGGAGTCTGTAAATCGTGACATAGACAAAATGGGGCCACGTACCTGTTTTAAAAAACATAAATTAGTCTCACCAGCCGATCTTCATTAAAAATCATCATTTTATTTATTAGGGCGTGAAACTATTTGCTATCGAAGATAGTGCAACAGAGTATGTTAATAATAAAATAATAATATTTTCCCATTCATATAGCGCTAAGAACCGTGAGGTATGTAAGCTGTGCTTATTATTAACCACGTTGTGTGGTGCTCATTTATCGACCATGGAAGGATGAAAGGCTGAGTTTCGCCTTGCCGGGATTCAAACTTGCGTTAGCAAGCTGTGCACGGATGTCAAAGCGAGCGCTGTACTCGCTGTGCCACTTGACAGGCTACAGTGAAGTGGCACAGCGAGTAGAGCGCTTGGCCGCCTATAGACCGGTTAAATTATTTCTATTAACCCACCCTGTGTCGTCTGCCTTTTTCAGAGCCCTCTAAACGACAGGGGATCAATTTGGCGGTGATAGTGCGCGGTAGAAAACATTATGCCACTTTCAACGAACAAGTTGAACTTGAGCGGTCTTTAATGCTACGCTATTGTAATTATATTTGGTATAAAGTAATCTAAAGGGTTACTTACAGTACAATTGCAATTTCCATTGTCTACGAGTGGTGCAGTCCCAAAATACGACTCAGCGTGTGCCAACGATCTTTCGTATAGTGATATAATATGTAAAAGTGGTTTCGTTTCAGAAATGTCATCTTTATCTTCTCTTACGTTTTAGCAACACTCCTTCAAGAGCAGTCTTTCATCACAATCTCTGTCTGTCAAGGTCAAAACACAATACAACCTTATAGTCCGCTTCGTGAGCCTCTCCGGGGCCCGAGAAAAAAATGGAAGCAGCTGACCTTCACTGTGAACAAGCATAAATTCTTACTTTGCAACATTCTGTGTAAAGCCATCTGTAGAAGTTGTGGAAGCAGCTGACCTTCACTGTGAACGAGCATACATTCTTACTTTGCAACATTCTGTGTAAGCCATCTGTAGAAGTTGGTTTTTGCACGCCATGTTTGTATATTGTTTGCGTGATATTAAAAAAAACTTTGTTAAAGGGACGTTATGGTTAAGTTGCGCTATTAAAAACCTATGAAATTCAGTGAAAAAACTTTGTTAAAGGGACGTTATGGCTCAACGTAAAACCGAAAAACTCCTGAAATTCGCCAGTTATGGTAACATAAGCAACCATAACTCGCACCACCGTGCACTGCTAACACTAACACCCAGGACATCAAAGATGACATCACAAATGTCATTGATGACATAACTGATGACATCACATGACTGGCTCTCCCTTTTTATCCTTTACTGACATATCGAAGCCACATAGTTTTCTTCAGTAACAGTCAGGAAGTAAAAATTGAAAAGGTACTATATTTGTAGACTTAGGGTCCTGTCAAATCATATGAAACATGTACATAGTGGAAGATACAGGCTTGAAAGAGAGCAATCCTTTCTGTGCATGAAGATAATCATTTTGGTTATCAGCACTTTCTCATAGTTTTATTTTTATTACTCTACCTTCCCTCTATATGCTCATATTTGTATACATTATACTCACTCTCCATAGAGTGAATGGGATAAAAAAAATTTGCTCGCGCATACAGCCCAAACCGCTGGACGGATTTCCACCAAATTTGGACCAGGAGCAGCGGCTTGGTCCCGAAAGCGTGCTTTTGCAAATTTGGTGAAAATCCGTCCAGTAGTTTTTTTTAAAATGACCAAAAAGTAGGTAAAAAAAAATTAGTGCTATCTGTGTTCGGTTTGCGGATACACTTCCCTGTTCGCTCCACGGAAAGTGTCCTGATTGGCCAATCGTCTTGCGTGATGCTCGCAGACATGCAAAGTGTTCGCTGATTGGACGGCGTGGAGCGTGAAGTGCGTCAGATATTTCGGTAGCGCCCGCCATATTGGATTCGCGACGTCCCCGGACAGCGCGGTGAAATTTTGTTCAAAATGTGTATTTTGTAGAGTGTGTTGGTGTGTAGGAGTGTTTGGGGAGGTTGGGAGTGTATGAGATAGGATGAAAGTTGTGTTTTTTATGTGTTAGATATTCTTTTTGTGTTCGATTTGTTTGGGGCCATCACGGGTGTTCTGAAATGTTCTAAATAAACTGATTAGGGGGTGTTCTAAGGACTCAATATGTGTCCGTTTTGTTTGCAAGCAAAGTGAAACTGTTCTAAGAACACTCGCGGTGTCCGGGGAGTGTTCGTAGGTGGTGTCCTGAGGACGCTGTCCGCATTGTTCTCTGTCAAGTTGAATGTGTTCTAAGAACACGCGCAGTGTCCTGAAATGTTCACAAATAAACAAAATGGGGGTGTTCTGAAGACGTTTTTGAGAACACTCCCGGTGTCCTGAAATGTTTGTAGGGGTTGTTCTGAGGACGCTGTCCGTATTGTTCTCTGTCAAGTTGAATGTGTTCTAAGAACACTCGCGGTGTCCTGAAATGTTCGCAAATAAACAAAATGGGGGTGTTCTGAAGACGCTTCTAAGAACACTCACGGTGTCCGGGGAGTGTTCGTAGGGGGTGTCCTGAGGACGCTGTCCGTATTGTTCTCTGTCAAGTTGAATGTGTCCTAAGAACACTCGCAGTGTCCTGAAATGTTCGCAAATAAACAAAATGGGGGTGTTCTGAAGACGCTTCTAAGAACACTCGCGGTGTCGGGGGAGTGTCCGTAGGGGGTGTCCTGAGGACGCTGTCCATATTGTTCTCTGTCAAGTTGAATGTGTCCTAAGAACACTTGTGGTGTACTGAAATGTTCGCAAATAAACAAGATGGTGGTGTTCTGAAGAGGCTTCTAAGAACACTCGCGGTGTCCGGGGAGTGTTCGTAGGGGGTGTCCTGAGGACGCTGTTCGTATTGTTCTCTGTCAAGTTGAATGTGTCCTAAGAACACTTGCGGTGTCCTGAAATGTTCGCAAATAAACAAAATGGGGGTGTTCTGAAGACGCTTCTAAGAACACTCGCGGTGTCCGGGGAGTGTTCGTAGGGGGTGTCCTGAGGACGCTGTCCGTATTGTTCTTTGTCAAGTTGAATGTGTCCTAAGAACACTCGCGGTGTCCTGAAATGTTCACAAATAAACCAGATGGTGGTGTTCTGAAGAGGCTTCTAAGAACACTCGCGGTGTCCGGGGAGTGTTCGTAGGGGGTGTCCTGAGGACGCTGTTCGTATTGTTCTCTGTCAAGTTGATTGTGTCCTAAGAACACTCGCTGTGTCCTGAAATGTTCACAAATAAACAAAATGGGGGTGTTCTGAAGACGCTTCTAAGAACACTCGCGGTGTCCGGGGAGTGTTCGTAGGGGGTGTCCGGAGGACGCTGTCCGTATTGTTCTCTGTCAAGTTGAATGTGTCCTAAGAACACTTGCGGTGTCCTGAAATGTTCGCAAATAAACAAAATGGGGGTGTTCTGAAGACGCTTCTAAGAACACTTGCGGTGTCCGGGGAGTGTTCGTAGGGGGTGTCCTGAGGACGCTGTCCGTATTGTTCTCTGTCAAGTTGAATGTGTCCTAAGAACACTCGCGGTGTACTGAAATGTTCGCAAATAAACAAGATGGTGGTGTTCTGAAGAGGCTTCTAAGAACACTTGCGGTGTCCGGGGAGTGTTCGTAGGGGGTGTCCTGAGGACGCTGTTCGTATTGTTCTCTGTCAAGTTGAATGTGTCCTAAGAACACTCGCGGTGTCCTGAAATGTTCGCAAATAAACCAGATGGTGGTGTTCTGAAGACGCTTCTAAGAACACTCCCGGTGTCCGGGGAGTGTTCGTAGGGGGTGTCCCGAGGACGCTGTCTGTATTGTTCTTTGTCAAGTTGAATGTGTCCTAAGAACACCCGCAGTGTCCTGAAATGTTTGCAAATAAACAAGATGGTGGTGTTCTGAAGACGCTTCTAAGAACACTCCCGGTGTCCTGGAATGTTCGTAGGCGGTGTCCTTAGGACGCTGTCCGTATTGTTCGTTGTTAAATTGAAAGTGTTGTAAGAACTATCGCGTTGTTCTGAAATGTTCGTAGGGGGGGTCCTGAAAACGGTGTCCGTATTGTTCGCTGGCAAGTTCAAAGTGTTCTAAGAACACTCACATTGTTCGCGGACATTAAAAGTTTCCCATAGATCATAGGTGAAATGTTTGACTCTATGGATGTGATATGCTGCGGTGGTTGTTGCCAGGGCATAGAGTCTTGGGTGCATGGCCATTTGGCCATTTGGCCATGCACCCAAGACTCTATGCCCTGGCAACAACCACCGCAGCATATCACATTCATATTTGCTTATTACTTTGGGTGAAAAACAAATGTATAAGGAACAAAGGTATTATATACTATGGATGTGATATGCTGCTATGGTTGTCCTTATTATTGTATACTTACTGTTTGGTCTAGTAATGGGAGTCCATGTTTTTCTTCTTCATTTCTGTGATAAAAGAAAATAGCATGTTAGTATTAGTATTTTGTAATGACTTATTACATTTTATAAGCAATATACTTTTATTTTTTTCGACCCTCATATTTAGTAGAGTACAAATCAGAGTACTGTGCAATTTGCTCAGTTTCTGTATTTGTTGCTAAAATCATCGGGTCTGTGGGAGAAAAAAAAAATCCATGTTGGATTAAAAAAAAAACCTTTTTCTGTTATGCTACAGTTTATTTGTTTGTTTGTTTTCAGTGTTCACTTGTTGTTTCTGGCTAATGCTTTATACTTTGCTTTGTTGTATTTTATTTTGGAGCAGTAACAGATTCTTCATTTGTTTTGATATTATAAAATTTTGGAGCAGTTAGATACCAATTGGCATATTCTAACTGTCTATTTTTTTAATATATTTTAGTGGTTTTGATTTACCTATTTGGATATTGTTAAATTTTGGGACAGTTAGATACCAATTGGCGTATACTAACTGTGTATTTTCTGGCCTAATTTAGTGGTATTCATTTATCTCATTAGTTGTTGTAGAATCTTTGAGCTGTAAGATAGCTTTGGGAGTATTCTAAAAGTTTATATTATTTTAACACAAATTTATAATTTTGGGACAGTTAGATACCAATTGGCGTATTCTAACTGTGTATTTTTTGGTCTAATTTAGTGGTATTCATTTATCTGATTAGTTGTTTGTAGAATCTTTGAGCAGTTAGATAGCTTTTGGAGTATTCTAACAGTTTATATTTTTGTAACACAAATTTACTTAAAGGTTTAAATGCAGTTTATTTATCAAATTTTGGTTTTAAGAACATCAAATAAGCGTTTGTAAGATTTGCTGGTAATCTCTGCTTTAGAGTAATGGTACTATCTTTACATTCAAACCATCCACATTTCTTTTTTATGTATGCAGTGTAGTGCCCTGAATTGGTTGTGGCTCCTGCGTGGTAGATTATACCTATTGTTGTGAAGGTTTTCTTACCAAGTGATATTTGACCATGTGTGAATCCAGTCAGCTTGCAGTTGTTTTTGGTACCATCTGCATTGTAACGTAGAAGCATTACGTAACGTATTTACTATGTGTTTGTATTACTAACGTGGAGCGATTATCTGAATTGCAGGTAGAACATAATCTACCATGGTTTGCATTTTGTACAAGTTGCTGAAATGGAATGGATTCACAATTTGGTATTGATATATATATGAAGCGTTCATTGGGGATTTCTTCTTGTGTCACATTGTTGCAGAGAGTGCATGTATGTTTCCACATGTATGAAATCTGAAAGATTTCATTTATAGGTATGTTTTTGTTTTCCAGTACTTGTAGTAAGTACATTAGAAATTCTGGTGAATCTTCCTGTGAGTTTATAGTGATTTTCACCATTCCAGCACAGTAGTCCAATTGTCGTCTTATTCCAAAAACACTATATGTGTTGTCAGGATTGTTTGCTGCATTTCTGTGAAGTACTAACATTTGCAAACACAATGGGTCTGTAGTGTGTGAGTAAATGTTGTCAACAATTGGTGGTGATTGAAATAGAATATTCATTGCTACATTTGCATAGCAACTTACACCAACTATATTTGAGAATTTAAATGGTCCAGGTAGTTCTGTATCTAACTGCTTTTTTTGGAGTTTGTCTTCCTTCTTTAAAGAAGTACCTGGTTTACTTTCTCTAATTGATTCTTTTTTGTTTGTGGTACTTGATGAAGTATTAGTTTCTTTTACTCTCTTTGGAGGATTTGCAGTGACGTCCTGTTGCATTTCTGTTTGATTTAGTTTTCTTTTACAACGTTTTAGTTTTTGTGGAACAGAATATGTGTTTAGATGGGGAGTGTATAGTGAGCGAAGTCTATTATATTCTAAAATGCAAGGAATATCAGCGTTTACTTTACTTGCATCAAAGTTGATTAGAAATAGACCGTCAAGTGTACGTAAGCGTGATAGTGCTACGTAGCTCATGCCTTCTTTAAAGACTGTGTTACCAATATCTATCATTGCTTTGTCTAGGGTAAGACCTTCTGATTTATGAATTGTGACTGCGTATGCAAGAGTTAGAGAGAATTGTTCTCTGTGTGCATACATATCTTTGAAGAGAAGGAATCTAGCTGTTGAGCGTCCTATCCGTTTCACTTCTGAAAGTTTGTCAAAGAGTATATTGACAAACTGAATTTTGTTGTCACGTGGGTATGTTTCAAAGCCAACAACTGTACCCAGTGCTCCATTAATTAGTCCTTGGTCCACGTCAAGGTTACGTTTAAGCATTACTCTGCAATTTAAGGATAATTGTAACATCTTTTCTAAGCCTGCTGTGTTTGAGATTGATTTTTCTAAATTATTTAGTCTTGTTGTGGCTTGGTCACACATGGGTAGTGTCATACCATGTACATCTAGTTTGTCTGTGGCGCTAATTTCCATTATTGGTTGCATTTCTTTACTTAGCATGATTTCATTGAATTTGAAACAGCTTGCAAGAGTTGGCATTAAGGCCATACAATTGACATTTTTGTGGGCTAATTGTTCCATAACATCTGTAGCACATGCATTATCGCCATAAAGTGCATTAATGTGCCGGGTTTTCAATGTTGCTTCTGCTTCTTTAGAAAGTATACCAACTCTCAAACTTTTTAAAATGTTGGCATAAGTTAGATTTGCAGATTGGCGCATGTTTTCTGTTAATTCTCTGTATTGGAAATGTTGCCAAAGGTTGACATTTCCAATGCTGCCAACAGTTTTACGGCAGAGTTTGTGCCCTAATGTTTTAAAAATAGGTTCACCTTTTACTGGTGTTAATTGAAGCAGATCTCCAAAAACAATAATGTGTTTTCCTGCAAAGAGCTCTTATTAGTCTGTTTTGAGTACTTCTTGTAATCTGAGGTGAATCAAAGCTAACATCAGGTTGGAGACCATGCTCACTTCATCTATTAGTAGCATTTTCATTTGTTTCAATACTCTGCGTAATTCCATTGCAGCTTCTGCAGAAAGTTTGTAATAGTCTAATTTGTTCTGGTGTTCTACTGGTAATAGTAGTAATCGGTGTAATGTAACACCACCTATGTTGTAGGCAGCTAAACCTGTGGGGGCAGTGACAACAGCTGACAGTTTGTTGTTTGTCAATTGTTGAAGGAACTTACTAATGATTTTGAGTAGGAATGTTTTGCCAGAACCAGCTTCGCCACTGACGTACAGTGGTATAGGTTTATAATTATGGCAGGAACATTCTTTATTTTCATGTTTTACACCATGTGCAATTTGTTTTGTTACTTCTTGAAAAATGCTACTTTGCTCATTTTTTAGTTTTGATTGTAGTATAGTTAAGTCTTCCTTATCTTCATACTGACACATGGTGTTTTCTACTTCTATCATAGCTAATTCTGCCTCATTTGTTATTAGTGGTTCTCCCAGTGGTTCTTGGCTTCCTGTTACAGAAGGTTGACTACTGTCAGAAATATCCTTATCTAGTTGGGCTTGGAGTTCTTCTTCATGTTGCTGTTCATTGTGCAACATTGTTTTGTACTGTGTAAAGTTTACCTCAGTTATAGTGCTTTCATTTGCTTTGAAAGCATCCTCATATGAGTCATAGTTATCTAGTAATTGTTCTTCTTTTCTCCATGGTTTGAAGAGTTGTAGCAGGGACATGTAATATACTTCTTTATGTTGAGGAGTCTCCAATGACAATTTGATATGATTAATTAAATTTGGTTTAGTGAGTTTAACTAAGCTGCCTTCACAGTCTGTCACTCTATATTTACCTTTTTTTTCATCGGGTTTCATATTATTTTTGTATGTGTAGTTTTGGGCTATTTGGTATAGACACATGTTTTCCAAAGTATTACTTCTGTTTGGGTAGTATGTGTCCAATAAATTGTTTTTTAAAATGTCTTGGCTGTTGGGATCATGTTTGGCTATTGTTTCTATATCTTCATATGATTTTAGAACTCTTTTTCTAGATTTAGCTGGACCAAGACTTAGCTTTACTATATTTTCAGATTTACCAAACAATGAAGTACCAGTTAAACGATCAGCTGCTTCATAAGATCCACATTCTCTATGGGTGAGCATTTTTATGCCCAAGCTGTATAATTTCTGAGATACTGTTTTATCTGATGACAGGTCATTCCAGAGGTCTTGGAGCTCTGTCTTTTCTGCTTTAGTTAAGTATGCTGTGACATATCGTGCAACTGCAGTAGAATTGTCTGCAATGTACTGTACATCTATGTTTGCATTCCATAAGTGGGCAATGATTGCATTATAATCATTGATATATTTTTCTTCTTCTTTTCTTTTTATGTAATATGTATTTTTAGGTGACTTTCCTTTAACAGTATGTCTAACTGAAGACATGAGGTTGTTTACTTGACCTGTATCTGTAACTGGTCTAGGGAAACCAAATCGGCATTTGGTGTAGTATTTGCCTTTGTTTTTGTATTTGCGACGACAATATTTTCCACATTTGTGTCTTTGAAATTGTAAAATTTGTGCACGAAGATCACTATTTGTTGTGGCCTCTGATGGAATTTCACAAGTGACATATTTTTCAATTAACTGTAAAACAGTGGCATCACTGTCTTGACCAAATTTAGGAGCATCTTTAATCCATAAAAGCATGTGGATATGTGGTGCTCTTCTGGCTTGGTATTCTTTTCTCCAAAAGAAGTGTTGCACTTCTCCAAGGGGAGGAACAGTTTTATTACAAATAAAATGTAGCATAGCAATGAAGCGATGGTGAAAATATCTTGAAACATTAACAGGATCCAAAGAACAATGTTCTCCAGGTGTTAGAATATCTATGTTTGTTTTGTTTTTATTTGATATGCGTAGGAAATCATGTAAATCTTCCCATGCATATTCTGCACAACTTAATGTAACAAACCAAGTGGGTGGGCCAAGGTTTCTGATCATGCAACGTACATCTCCATGACGTCGAAACTAGTACTCTTTAGTACCACGCATATTTGCTAATAGATTTGTAATATTTGATTGTAAAACCTCATCCTTTTGTTGCACTTTCTCTAATAATTGTGTAGCTGTTATATTTTGAAAGTGTGATCCTGATTTTAATATGTGTGCAACTCCGTAACATAAAGTTGCTAGTTCACTTTCAAAGAGTAGGTGGAATATGTATTCCACATTTTGTCTAAATCTGGGATCTTCAGAATACATCCGTAATGAGCGGTATTCTGAAGCTGATATTTGAATAGGTCTATCATCATACCTTCCTCCTTTGCCAGTAGGAAAGAGTAGAGGAAAAGCATGTGCTTCTATACTTTTTTCCCATATACTGATTGGCGATCCTTTTGTTTGACGCATTTGGTAAGTTTCTAGTACATCTTGTACGGTGTCATTACAGTGCAAAGGATGAATTGTATAATGGTCTAAAGTATTTGATATTGTAGCAGGATGTAGTAGCTCAAATTGACCAGCTTCTTGTGTTTCTTGAATTATTTCAGTTGTATCTTTCAAGTTTTCTTCAATATTAATTTCTTTGTAATATTAATTATTCTCTTTAAGATATTGGAAGGCTTGTCTAACTTAATATAAATCTACCAGCTGTTGCCATATTTTTTTGTCTTTTGTAGGTACTCCATTTACTAATATAATTAAAGATTGCTGCATTGGACGTTGCACTCCTAGAGTATGCACATTTTCTTTTAGATTTAATGGTAAATAAACTACTTTTCCACGAATGCCTTTTACCAATTCAGAGGGAGGTAATTTTGCTGTTTTTGGTTGAAGGCGTATTATTGCTTGAAATGGGTGTACTGTTTGAATTATGATGCTCTCATATAAATTAAGTTGTTGTAGAGGTTTTGGTACTGGGTATAATTCCAAATTATGTGTGATAGAACGTGAAGGAGTTTGGTTGTTGTCAAGTTTTGTAGTGTAATAACTGCAAAGTATTAAGGGCTCAGTTATTTCATATTTGTTTTCTGCTAGAAGGTAGAGAGCTAATTCAAACCATAGACTCTTCATTGTCTTCTATTTTGTATGATAGGTCCACAGTTTTTGTGTTACTTTTATAAAAAATTCTACGCAACATACACATACATGGTTTGGTACTTCAGCTGATGTACTTTTAACTTTTAGTATTTCTTTTTTGTATGTGTTTAGCAAAAGGTTGCCATGTGTAGAATTGTTGCTTAATTGGTTTAAAGCTATTTCATTCTGTAAATGGCTTACACTTCCAAAATATTTTTTCTGGATATAGTGAATTTCTTCAAGTAGGTCTTTTGCTGTACGTTGTAGAAGGATGTTATTTAACTTTGCTAGTGCTAAAGCAGGACTTTTAGCATAGTACAGTTTATAGACTAGATTTCTTATAGTTGAATGATGTGTTGATATCCTTTTGATATCGTGGAAAGTGGTTTTACAAGTAGGTCCTGTAATGCAGGCCAACGAATGTCCTTGTAGTCCTGTGTACTTGCGCACTGGACAGGTATCTATATTTTGCAGTAATTTAATTTTGATTTTGTCTTTGCTTTTTACATATTTATTGAGGAATTGGTGTAAAGATTTGAAACATTGTTTGGGAATGTTACACATTGACGTGCATGGCCATTTGTACACTAGACGTTCTGATTCAGTTGAATGGAAGTTTTCAGGGCATATTTTTGTAAGGAGTACTTCTTGTTCCATTATGGTATTATTCACTTTTTCATAACCTCGACCACTGCTATTTATGGCAATTGTATTTGTTTGCTTTTGTTTGTACGCTTCTTCATTAAAATATGGTTCTGTGCTCGTAGTGTGATTCCATTCACCTCCGCAGATACTTAAGACGTTCTTTCTGATGACATTTCGCTTATTGAGAAGTCTTTTTTGTAATTTAGTTATTAGTTTTGTTAGTGGTTTCATTTTGTTTAACAGTAAAATAAATACATTTCTTTTGAGAAGAATTGCACTGTCCATCAATGCTTCTAAGATTAATTTCCTACGATAGGTTTTAAGCTTTGAACCTGATTTCTCTCCTGTTTTTATAAGATTTTGAAGGACTTTGTGACGGTATATTTTGGCTAAAATACTTTTCTTGGTATGCTTACCTTGCACTATATTAAATATTGAAGAAGTATTTTTATCTGTACTGATAGCTGATTTTCTGTTAATTGTTTTTTGGTTTGTTTTACATTTTGATAGAGGAAGCAAAGTTGTTGTACTTGAAACTTCTTGTGTTTCACTAAATGATTGTATTAGCTGTTTTGTTTCAACTTTTTTTACAAATTCTGCTAGAGATGGATGCTTATGTTGGACACCTTTATTTTCATTTGCTCTAATTTTGCGTTGCTTTCTACGGAGTTGTCTTTTGGTAGGCATTCTTTAGGGTCTGTTGAAAAAAATAAAGAAGATATGGGTTTGGGTGTTCTGGAATGTATGTGTGCTGTGTGCATGAGTGTTTGAGTAAGATGATAAAGATGTATGTAATGGTGTGTGATTGTGCATTGGGAACTAAAACTAGTAGGGATAGGTATTCTTGAATGTATGTGTCACTAAACTGGGGTTCAGATGACAAAAAAAAAGTAAGCTAGTGGTGTGGAAAAGTACAAATAGTAAATCTAATGTATACAATTAAAACAGTTGTTTGTTCTATAATATGAAAATTGAAGTGGTTCAGTTGGCTAATTTGTGTGTCCAAAAATAGAAATTTGTGGGCCATTCTGGTTGTAAATCGCGGTTTACTACATGGACATTTTTGGACAAAATGGTACAAAATCTCTATTTTAAGAAACCAAAATAGCTGGTATTAATGTTATGGTATATTTGATTAATAATATAAATATTATGGTGATATTTTACTTACTTTTTTTTTTAAATTAACAGGTAACTTCTTAGTTTTTCTTTCTTCTTCGAATTCGGCTGCTTCTTTTCAGGAAACTGGTCTTCACTGCAACTGTAAAAGCTTCAAATTAGTAACTTTGTTTGTATATAGCACTGTTTTTAATTTAAATATTGATTTTTTTAATTGAAATCCTCAGTGCCTTCTGTAAAACCATTAAACTAATTTATTTACATAAGAAGTGTGTGTTCATGCATATGGATATTCATGGAGCTGCAAGTAGAAATCTTGAAGACTTGTACAGTATTTGTGGTAGATGCTGCTTGCCAATGATATGACACTTGTAGATTCAGAGTACATTTGCAGTGCTGATCTATGATGATGCAGTTAGATGTAGAGGTCTTGAATGTGATTGGTGCATGGTCATGTGATTTTTGAGGTACATCCAATGAGGGAATGGCAGAGAGAGTGTAGTGGAAATGGTAGAAGGGCTGTTCATGTTACGATATGTCCGCGGACATGGCGGTAGTTCCCGGACATCGGGAGTTACATCCGGGGATTCTTGGGTTCAGAAGTCATGCAAATGAGAATAAGCACTGAAAGGGATTGGTCAGGAAAGTTTGGTGGGTGTGTTGTGCCAGGAGAGATTTTCTCAGATACTCTTTTTGCTGAGAGAACAAAAGATAGCTATGGCTGTGTGTTTCAGAAAACAGATTGTTTGGATTTTAGGAGATTTGTGGATACATTGGTTGAAGGTGCATGCAGAAAGCTGTGGAGTAGCTGTAGATCTTGGGATTCCCACATGTGGAAGTACACTGGCATGGAGTACGTGGAATGAAGTGGTTGGATTTGCTACCTCTCTGTGCTACTTTGGAGACAGAGCAACATCCAGACATAATTGTAATTCATTGTGGAGGGAACAGTTTCGGGCATGTGACTGGAATTTCTTTGCAATTTGCTATGAAAGAAGGACTGAGGAAGGTTATGGACATGTTTCCTAATTCTCAAGTGATATTTTCACGGATTGCGCAGAGACAAATGGAAAAAGCAAGGCGCAATGTTAATAAGGCTGTTTGTGGCTTTCTAAGAGATTTTGGCATGTCTTCTTTTCACAATGAAAATATTATGTTTTGTAGTACATACATTTTTCGCAGAGATGGAGTCCATCTTACTTATGCTGGCAATCAGATTTTTCTGAGAAATGTACAAAATGCATTGCGACCTTCTTTGGAATTACAACAACGATTTTGAAGTAGATGTTAAGCATTTACAATTCTTGACTTACAAACACCACCCAAAGGCTCTTTTCAGAGCCACCACTTCTTTCCAGAGAAAATTACAATGTTTGTGATGGAGTAGTAACCCAATTTTTTTAATGTTCGCGAACTGTCCGCGGACTTCTAAAAAATACAAAGAGCCCTGCTTCATTTATTTTCACTTCTATTTTTTAACTGGGAAAGGCGGCTCTGAAAAGAGCCTTATTTTTTTTGGATTTTTGTAATTTTGTATTTTTTTGGGTTTTTCAGACACGACACACTAGGAGAGGAGGGTAAAGGGGGGGACACCAACCACAGGGATAAGAAAGGGCGAGCTGAGAGAGGAAGATGTAGAGTGGGTTTTATTTGGGTAGTGAGCAGGTCTTCTCGTGCTCTGAGACGATAGTCTCAAAAGCACTCCGAAGTCGCTCCCCCCTGCAGAGTACTGTGTCACAGTACATACATACAACTGTGACCCTCGAAAGGTAAGGGTCATCAGCATTCTGTTTGGCCTGTGAGGCAGCTTGAGAAAGCCGCTGTCCCACAGAGGTGGTCCTTGTGGTGACAGGATCAGAAACAGAGGATGAAGTAGAGGAAATCAACCTGCTACGTTCTTCGCAAGGTACAAACCTGCGAATAGCCCCAGAGTGAAATGACCTCAGGTGTCGCTTCATAGTAGTGGTCCCAAAGCTGTAGTTACCGTGCTTCCCGCGACTGAGTATCATTTTGAACTCATTGCAGGTAACATGGTTCGCACGAGTCTTAGGAACATTCCCATGAATGGTAAATAACCGCCACACCCAAGACTCACGCCTAGTGCGGGTAGTAGGGATTTCCTCTACCTCATTCTCATCATCCTCTTGTTCCTCCTCCGCATCCTCAGTCCTGTTCCCCTCTTCAGGCCCTTGGGGAGGTGGTGGTGGTGGAGGGGGTGGTGGTGGTGCTGAAGCAGGTGCAGCACCAAGTGGCAGTTCAGCAGCCAAGGATGCCATCTCGATGATGGTGTAGTCTGCAGGTGGCAGCAAAAATCACTGTGTTCTGAAGAATAGCCAGAAACACAATGGGAATAAGCTCTTGGGCGTGGTCTTTTTTAGGGGTGCTTGTGCGCGGTTCTCGGACATGCGCACTGTCCGCGGACAGATCGAACACAAAAAAAGGATCGGAAAGTTTCAAAAGGTATATAGAAACTCAAGATTGCTATGTGGGACTTGTGGCATGGTGAGATTTTATTGAAAAATATTATGGATTAACTGAAAATGTACTTTTAAATTGTTCGGGGACACGAACAGTGTCCGCATTTCAGGACACACGATGAGCGTGGGCGCGGTCATATGATCTGTTTGCGAACTAGTCTGCGAAGGAAGCGCCTGTCCGCAGGACACCAAGTGCACAGAGATTGGTTAGTGCATGCGCATTGATGTCCTACGGACACTGTTCGGGTTCTGAAGTAATTAAAAGTGCGTCAAACGTGAAACGAATATTTCAGGACACTGCGTGTGTTCTTAGAACAGTTTAAACTTTGTAGCGAACAGTAAGGACAGATATAGTGTTCTTCAGGACACGTGTAATTTAGTTTATGTACGAACATTTCAGGACAACAATTGTGTTCTTAGAACACTTTCAATTGGGTAGCGAACACTACGAACAGTTGTACTGTTGTTCAGGACACATCATTTTGTTTATTTACAAACATTTCAGGACACCAATTGTGTTCTTAGGACAGTTTTAAGTTGATAGCGAACATTACGGACAGATATATTGTTCTTTAGAACACTTTAATTTTTGTTTCTTTACAAACATTTCAGGACACTACGAGTGTTCTTAGAACATTTTGAACTTGCATGAGAACATTACGGACAGATGTAGTGTCATCAGGACAGTTACATTTTCGTTTCTTTATGAACATTTCCGAACAACCGCGGTGTCCGTGGACACCTCAATTGGTTTTATTACAAGGAACTGAAAGTAATTACAACACAATATAAAAAAGTAACTTTATTTAACATATATAAACAATTTATGACTGAGAAGGTGGGGCAGAAACGGAAACAAAAACAGGAGAATTAGGGTTTTCAATATTAGTGGGATCAGGTGAAGAAGGGATGGAAATCTCATCAAAACGTTGTGGTCCATGGAGAGAGTTTGGGGATAAATGAATGGGATATGGTGAGGGGGGACAAGTACAGGTGGGACAATGGTATGTTGGTGGTGGTTTTAGGTGATCTTCCACAAAGTTCTTTAAATCCATAAAATTAGCCATAAATTGGTCCATTTTGTAGGTAATGTGTTCAAGAGTGTTATACACCACTTCTTTTTCTTTGGAAGTTGCAATTTTTGTAGGGTCTGTAAAAAAAAATGTATATGTTGAATGTATACAAAATAATATTTATCAATTGGTTTATACAGTAAAGTGTGTACCATTAGGTGGACTATCTTCTAACATTTCGTCTCGTGGGAAATGGTCCTCTAGCCAGTCCAGAGTACTACACATTTCTGTGAGAAAACAAAGAAGTAATATGTTTTTTTTTTCTAATATAGAAAGTTTATAAATATATGAGTAAAAAGAAGTGCACTTACTATGTCTGGTGAGATATGTAATCAGTAGTGTATACGTCTGGTCTTGCTGTTGGTTGTGGAGCGTCTGTGAGGTAATTATGGTGGAAGCCACTTTATCATCTTTTGGTATATTCCATTTTAAAACATATTGTATTTACATGAATGGTTAGTGTGTTACATATATGGGTAACATTTTTTAAGTATTACTACATATACTTTGTATGTGTGCTGCTTTGTGAATTTGTTAAATGTTCCTATGTTATGATATAACTATTACACATCATACCTCCCCAGAGTTTTTAGGTGGTGGTACTGTTCTCCGAACATGTCCGTGAACATTAAATAAGTTCGCGGACATCAAGTTCATAAGAAGAGATCTAGTCAGTTCCATATGACATGTATATAAAGTCAAAGTCATTATTGTTAAGTTGTGCTACTAAAAAACTATCAAATTCAGTGAAAAAATGTTGTTAAAGGGACGTTACGGTTCCAAGTAAAACCGAAAAACCCTTGAAATTCGCCAGTTATGGTAAGCTAAGCAACCATAACTCGCGCCACCACCGTGCACTGCTAAGATTAACACCCAGGACATCAAAGATGACATCACAAATGAAGAAGACCTTACAAACATCCTATCAAACAATCTCAAGAACTCCTCCCAAAGCATTCTGCTAGGAGACTTCAACCTTGGTCTCAACAACCCCTCAGATGCTAATGCTACTCTAATCAATAACACTTTAGAGGAACTAGGTTTTACCCAGAAGATCTCTGATCCCACCCACATTAAAGGCAGAACCCTCCACTGGTTAGCTGTGCATAATTGCCCAATCATGGTCTCATCTATAATGCCACAGCCCTGGACTGACCACTACTTAATCACGTTCTCCTTAGAGGCCATAACATTGCAACCTAACAGTATAGCTCCAGCTGTCCAGACTAGAAACAAAAGAAACATTACGCCCGAAAACCTTATCCCCTTGATCTTACCTACCCTTAACGCCATTCCGGACCACACAGATCCCTTCACCATGGTAGACCTGTATAATAAAGTAATGCTATCATCTCTTGATGACATAGCACCCCTGGAGCTGAGAAAGAGTAAACCTCGCAAACACGTGAATACTTTGTTCTCTCCCCATCTCAAGGCTATCAGACAGGAGAAATGATGCTGTGAAAAATCCTGGTGATCAGATCCTTCAGAAAATAACAAGAAAAACCTGAGCAAACTAGCCTCCCAGGACAAAAAAGAAATCATCTTGGCCAAACAAACGTCCTATAATCTCTGAATCTCTCAAGCCAAATCTAACACTAAAGAGTTATTTGTAATTCTGAAAGAGGTAGAATCCCCTGTACAGACACCTGACTCCTGCCTCAAGGATAAAAATTGGTGCACGGGTATACAAAATGCCCTAGCGAATAAAATGACTTCCTTGCAAAAGAAGATCAGCATTAAAAAAGGCTCTCTTCTTTCCACCACCAAACCTAGCATCACTAGCTCTTTAATGACACAATCCACTCGGATGCCACTTCCTGCACTGATTTCCCTCTTCAACTTCTGTAAAGGATCCACCAAAGAGGTTGAAAAGGTCATTCTCACTCTCAAACCCTCGAATTGCCATGGGGACCTATGCCCTGCACAATTGATAAAAGATGCAGCTCGTGAACTTTTATTACCAAACTAATAAATGAATCTTTCACATCAGGTACCATACCTAACAATCTGAAACAATCTTGGGTCCTCCCACTCCTTAAAAAACCTAACCTAGACCCCTCAACTCCAACTAATCACCGTCCCATCACCACAGTGCTGTTCCTACTCAAAATCCTTGATGAAATAGCGTACTAACAAATCCAACAGTACCTTGAATATTACCACCTTCTAGGAGTCCGACAGTTGCGCTTCAGACCCCAGCATGGAACTGAGACAGCACTCATAGATCTCAAGGCACAGATAGATGAGCTGAGAGACGAGGGCAAGGCTGCATTACTGCTACTTCTCGATCTCTCAGCTGCATTTGATCGGTTGACCATGTGATTCTCTGCAATCACTTACAATCAGCAGCCCACTTCTAACAGGAGGCAACCGACTGGATCCAATCCTTTCTCAACAACCGTACTATGCGAGTCTTTTCCCCATTAGCAGCCGCTGACCCATTGCCCATCACCTGTGGCGGGCCTAAGGGTTCCTGTGTCTCCCTACCCTGTACAACATTTTCACAAAGCCCCTTTTCGATGATCTAGATGGTCTGAGTATCACCTACTCTAATTATGCTGATGACACCCAGATCCTCATCTTGCTGACGGGGGACTATGACAAGGATTTGGCCTTTGTAAATAGAGTGTACCTCATCATCCAGGCATGGATGGCCTCACACGGTCTATGCCTGAACGATGACAAAACAGAACTCTTCATCCTAGGCACCACACCTAACCTCAACAAACTAGGCCAAAACTACTCTTCCTTTGTCATTGACAATAACGATGTCACCGTAGCCATGGAGGTTAAAACCCTCGGCTTCTACCTAGATTCCACGCTCACCTTAAAAAACAAGTCAACACTATGGCATCCGCTACATCCTATACATGCAAACTTATTAGAGAGATAAACCCTTCCTTTCATCCATCAACTGTATCACCTTAGCCAGAGCTTTGATCCTGTCTAAGTCAGACTATTGTAATGCTCCATACGTAGGCAGTAACAAATACATCACTAACAAAAATCCAAATTTTACAAAACAATGCCTTAAGAGCTGCTCTAAGCCTCCCGAAGAAAGCCCATATCTCAGAGACTAGAAGATCTGTTAACTGGCTTTCAACGAAAGACAAAATCTTCCTTAAATCCATCTCCCTGACTTACAAATGCCTACACCAAGCTGCCCCTCAATACTTGATAATGAGATTCACTAGACCAACTTCCTGTCGCCCCTCCAGAAAGGTTAACTCTAACCTCATTCTAGTGCCAAAATTCAAGCTCACTATCTCGGGAGGGAATAGCTTTCCTGTTAAAGCGGTACAATCTTGGAACTCCCTACCACCGGCCATTAGGGAAGACTGTCCCTACCTACAATTCAGATCTAATACTATCCACTGGATCAAGGAACATGATACCTAACGTCTCTCCTTGTTGCGCTATATTATATGTACTGTAAATTGCGTATAACTAGGTTTTTCTACTGATCTTCTATGTTTCGACATTTTATATAACATGTACATCTTGTATATCTTTGTACCTATAATTTGATGTATCAGCTCTCACTATCTTGGGTTAGGTGCGCGTTACAGATAATAAACAAATAAACAAAAAAAATAGACAAACTCCCATTCAAAGTCCATTGATGGGAGTGATTAAAATACTTACAAAAATGTAAGCAATAGAAAGGGAAAAGGCATACAGAAGGTTTAACAAGCAAATAATATCCTGACATTCCACATAGTTGACACAGGCATTAAGGTGACTCCATATCTCATTCACCCAGGAATGTATAAAGTTCCTCGTCAATGTTATGTCCTAACAGGAAATTGCTCTCAAAATCAATAATACATCTAGTCTCCCGTTGTCTCAACAGCTTTTCTCTATCTCCTCCCCTTGGTCCAATGTTGACTTGTTGTAACCCAATAAATGCAAAGTCACATAGCTTCCCTTCATGTCTCTCCCAAAAATGGTTTGCTATCGGGTATACATAGTCATGATTTTTGATGGCTCTGTTATGTTGTTTGTTTGTTTGTTTATTTTATTTGTATGGCGCTCCAAACCCAGAGGTAGAAGGGCGCTTAAGAATTTGGTTACAGCGTTGTGAAGTATCTTAGTTTTGCATACTTCGTACAAGATTATAATATAAGCATAGTACAGTGAACAGTAAACAAGAGCAAATGCGTACAATATGCAGTTTTCAATATAAATACAGATACCACACGGGTCTGGTGTTAATGGCGTTATTCTTTGTTTAGAAGCCAGCTGATGACCTGCTTCCTAAAGATCTGGAAGGATTTGATCATTTTGATGTTAAGCGGTAGGGAGTTCCAGAGTTGGGGGGCAAGCACTGTGAAGCTTACCCCTCCAGCTCTTTTTAGGTGGAACCTGGGCACTGATAAGCAGAGAGTGTTGGAGGATCTGGTGGATCTGGTGGCTGGTTTCGGGGTGAATTTATTAGCTAGGTAAGGTGGTGCTAGATGATTGAGGGATTTGTACGTGAGGCAAATGGTTTTTAGATCAATTGTTTGGCGTATGGATAGCCATTTGCAGGCTTTCCTAGTAGCGGTGATGTGCTCATGTCTGGGAATGTTGAGGGCTGCGCGCAAGGCTTTGTTTTGTATTACCTGCAACTTGTTGAGTACGGATTGATTAGCACCTAGGTACAGGCTGTTACAGTAATCGAGTTTTGATTGTATTAGGGCCCTGGCAAGGGTGAGGCAGGTATTGGGTGATAGGAAAGGTCTGCTGGCCCTAATAAGCTTGCCAGTATAGGCAGCAGCTGAGGCAGTCATATTGGTGTGTTTGCTAAGGTTGGTGTTGGCATCTAGATAGAAACCAAGGGTTTTTACGCTTTTGGCTATGGGAATGGCGTGGCCGTCTATAGTGATGTTGTTATAGCTAGGGTTGAGTTGTTGTATATGTATTTTCAACTTGCACTTGGTACTCCATATGTACCATGTGTTACATATGCATTTTAGTGCATATACAATGTACTCTGAGTCACAAGTGATTCTGTCCATGATGGTAATGGCTTTTTTGAGTATTGGGTGTAAATATGTGGTGCACTCCTCTGCAAGCTTGCATATCTTGCATTTTCTGCATTTGTAAAAACCCTTCTTCCTGCAATTCAGCCATATTGGCTCGTGGAAAGTCATTTCAGGTGGCATGAAGCTGCTAACTAACTTGTCTTTAATGGAATAGCACTTCCGAAATGAAAAATTTGGGTAGTCACCCAATGTTTGTCTCAGATCTGTATCCACAACCAATGAGTTCCATTGTTTCCGTATAATGCTTTTGATGGTCTTGGCCAATTGTCCATACGTCAGTATCAGACGAGTTGCATCCTCTTTGTCTGTACTTAGTGTCCTATTAGTGTGATCCAATAATAACGTTGACCTCTCACATTGACGTGCCTTGAGATATGCTCTCTGAATGATTTGTTTAGCGTAACATTGTTTTTTTAACCCCCATGCTGTGATTTTGCTTTCTTCGTCACAGGAACTGATTTCGGAGCAATTCCTCCGTAGGCGTATAAACTCGCCCTATGGAATACTCCAGATTAAATTTTGGCAATGTGCCCTATTGGCATGTAGCGGAGCATTCACTCCTGTTGGTTTCCGAAACAATTTTGTTTTGATCTTCCCATCTTCTATTAGAACTGTGACATCCAGGAAAACTACTTCTTTGGGACTGTGGGACTCAATGAATTTGAGGTTAAATTCATTGATATTTAGCTGTTCCACAAAGTCCATCCATTCCTCGGAGGTGCCCTTCCAAATGCTGAATAAATCATCAATATATAAAACTTTGTTAAAGAGACGTTATGGTTACAAGTAAAAAAATTCGCCATCTGTAGATGGTCTTTTTTGCCTCCTTACTAGAGCTCCTATGTGTGCCTCCTATTTCTATGCATTGAGGCTTTTCATATGTATTGTTTGTACTAACAGATGTGTGCAGTATGTCCTGTATTGTTAGCTGTTGATTTCAAGTTAACATAGAAGATTCTGATAGGCTTGCATTTATTATTTTACTGGCCAAAAGTTAGCAGTTTAAAAATACTGTAATTCTATGGTGCATACTGCAGTTATTGCCTATGTCTATGTAATATTAGGTTAATGTATTAATTCTGTTTTGTTGTTTAAATGAGTACATTTTTTTAATGCAATCTCTTGATCACCCTGACATGTTACTACCAACATTGTAAACACAACCCTTTGTGACTTTTCATCAGAATTAATTTGATATATGATGTCATCAGTCATGTCATCAATTATGATATTTGTTAGGTCCACTTTGATGTCCTGGGTGTTAGTCTCAGCAGTTCACAATGGTGGCTTGAGTTATGGCTGTTTAGGTTACCATAACTGGTGAATTTCTCAGGGATTTTAGATTTTACTTGTTACCATATCGTCCCTTTAACAATTGTTTTAACTGAATTTCATATGTTTTTACCAGTGCACCCTATTTTGCTACAATTTCGTCATATTATACTCACCCACAAAGTAGCAGCTCTAGAAAACCCAGAAGCACAGGGCACAACAGAACATGTTGTACCCTTCTAATAACAAAAACATATACATAAACCAACATTACTAATATTTACCACACCCAAATATACATGTGTACACAATTCAACATTTAGCAATAGACAAATACATTCTTAATTTAGTACATAATGTTATATAATGTATCAAAAACAAAGCATAATCACCAGCAGCACGTTGGAAAATAGCCAGTTACCAAACAGTAAGCACAGTTTATTTATGTTTCTATTATTGCCATTCACTATATAAACATTTCTCATAAGCAAATATTAAAAAATGTTTATTTTGACAGAAATGGTAAACACACTTGAGTGGCTAGTAGAAAACATTCCCAAAGAAGAAATGAGTGAAGACAATATCTTTAATGGTAATACATCTTTGAATGCAAACACATATTATAACTTATACAGAACTTATTGAACTAATGTTTGTTATAGTACAAACCACACCACACAGTAACCATGCAGAACCTGAAGAACCAGAAACACATACCCAATAGCCAATTGAATGAAATCAGGAACATGTATTTGAAAATGGATAAATTCAGTAATACCTTTAAAGAACTTGTAATTTATGTGAAATATCATGTCATTAGAAATGTTAATTATCACTGCCCTACTTGTTTCTGCCCCACTTTCCCCAGCTATCACTCCAATCAAATCCAGAAAACATAAATCAAAGATGGCTTGATGAAATGAGTGTCCCTGCCTTCCCTGATGATGACTTTATAGAAACTCCAAATTCTCCCATGTATGTTTCCCATTCTGATACCCCATCCCTTTCATAAATTAAGTTAGTGTTTATAAAATAATTATCTTTTATATAGTTAAATCAATGTTTTTTATTAACTCCAATTGATAGCCAGCCGTGTATATGAATTTTTGGGTCCGTTTACGCAATGTCTGCAATTCGCGGATGTCACACCTAGTCTGGACATGTTATGTCTGGTCCCCCACGTCTTTTTAGTTAACCCCAAGTTTATGGGGAACTTCATTGGCATTGCCAATAAATGTTCCCGCGACTGGGTCATTTTAGTGATAGAGACGGCAGAAGAACAGGCCAATAAACAGAAAGAAGATCTGTTGACATTAGAAAAAAAGATCCAGGAGGAATCTACCATCCCTGAGACTAAAATCCTACTTGAAAAAATAGAGGAAGAAATGAAAAAGTTTAAGACCTTCACCTTAGAAAAGAAAGTCTGGAAATTAAAAAAAGACATCTTTAATTACGAAGAAGAAGTGACAAATCCCTATTTAGTACAAGGGTTCTTGCAGTAACAGAATGTCAACCCCAACTACTTTAGAGGCTCTCAGAACGACAGACCCCACAACAACAAATATGTCACATTCTCCAACTCCTCGAACAGCAGTGATTCAGACTCCATGACAGGACAACCAGCCACCAGTGGGGGAGCAATTGCCCAAAGGGGTCAACCACCACAACCATTTTTTCGAGGGCAGAGGAGATGAGGCAGGACCAAACAACGGGGCAACCACAATATGCGAACCTGCCAGTGGCAACCTCCACAGACGAGTTGGTATTCCCGATTTTCAATCTGAGTTCATATGCACTAAGTCCCACAGAAATTAGTGTTTTGAGCAAGGGTCTCTCATTTGTCCCCACTAAGATTTCAACACTGAAATCGAATTAAAGAATTTCTTCAGAACATTAAGACTGCAATACTTCTTTCGAAATGCAAAAAGTGGGAACCCACTCAATGAAAACATTTCCAGACTTAAATTGCCCTCATATTTTATATTTTATACCCTCCATCATGATGGTCTCACCAGAAATATTAACATTTGAAAATAAGATTCAGTGAGAAATCCAAAATGTATTAAAAACAAAAAAACAACAGAGAGATAATCTCACTAGAATAGAACAAACAGCTCTTAAATAACTTGAAGATATCCCCTCCCTTAAGATCAAACCCGCTGATAAAGGTGCATGTATTGTGCTATGGGACTCGGTAGCATATAATCAAGAAGTCTATAAACAATTGGGAGATACTAAATCCTATATAAAAACTCCCAGGGAATCCCACTCTAGCATTGAAGGAGTAAATAGCCAGTCTAATGAGACATGCGGTATATCATGAATGGATTTACAAAGACGAGCTAGCATTTCTGACCAAACCAAACCTCATGACTCCTGTCTTTTATGTACTTGCTAAAGTACATAAAGATGCTCTAACCCCTCAAGGAATACCAATATGTCAGCAATAGGTTCACTATAACAACGATGTATGTTGACTCCTTTGTAAGACCTTTCATAGCCACCATGCAATCTTACATCCAAGACACTACTGCCATGATACACATTATTGACCAAACAACAATGGAGGCGACTGACATTTTAGCCACATTAGATGTTGAAGTGCTATACACTAATATTCCACAGATCAAAAGTTTAGAAGTCAAGCACCTATAACTTGAAAAAAGAGAAGATCGTAAGGTACCCTCTGACTTTATCACCGAATGTATCAGATTGGCCCTGACCACGAATTTCTTTCTATATGAAAAAACATATTACCAGCGAACCCAGGGAACCAGCATGGGGGCGACTTTCGCCCCTGACCTGGCCAATCTGTTCATGGACCACTATGAGGAATCCATCGTCTATGCTGCCACTAATCCCTTCCGGGATAAGATTGCTTCATGGCATTACTAAATATACAATATTTTCATGGTATGAAAGGGGCGGAAAATGAATTGATGAACTTCCTTACATGGCTGAATCAACAAGCCCCCACTATCAAATTCACAATGTCTTCTAACAAAGAAAAATACCTTTCCTTGACCTAGTCATATTTAAAAAAACAAATAATACCTTGGGAACTACACTTTACAAAAAACCTACAGACAAGAATACACTCTTACTATTTAGCAGCTTCCATCCCTTAAGCATGCGAGAAAACTTACCATACGGGCAGTTTCTTAGGATTCAGCGCAATTGCAGTGACATTGATGACTTTAAAACTTATAGCAATGAACTCAGCAAAAACTCAAAAGTCGTCAATATCCCTCAAGAACTATTAAACAGTCAATGAAGCGAGCACACAATACCAACAGAAACACTTGCTTGACAAAACAAATTAAGTCTTCAGACAATAGAATGACATGCACCTCAACCTTTTCTCCTTTGAGCAATGACCTTAGAAAGCTCATACTCAAACATTGGAAAATCATACAATCGGATGATTTTAAACCCATCACACCAAGATTCACATTCAAACGAATGCCCAACTTGCATGATAAATTGGTACATACATACCCGGTGGGAATAAATCCCACTCTGGACCAGAACCAACTTTGGCATTTGCCTCCAGTATGCGGCCATTCCATGTTCCATGGTCATTGCTCTGTATGCCATTTGACAAGCAATATTAAACAGATCGATTTGAATGGATGCAACTGGAGGCTTAACATCTTTTCAAACTGCCTAACAAAGTGGGTGATTTGTGGCATCAAATGCTGTTGTGGCCTTTTGTATATTGGCAAGACAAAAAGAACAGTCAAGACACGTATATGCGAGCATCAATCGGCTATAAGAAACCATACTGCAGACAAACCATTGGTGGCGCATTTTGAGACAGCAAAACATTCACACGATGACATGCACTGGTTTGTGATCCAAACAGTAAGAGCCCATCCAGGTGGGGGTGATAGAGACCTGGCCCTTAGAAAAGTAGAATAAAAGTGGATTTACAATCTGGACACGGCTAAAACTGGTTTTAACCTAGCCGTGGAATGGAATCTATTCTATCACTAAGCTGTCACGTTTCTTATACACCATCCCTCTGTGACTCTGAACCCATATACAATATTTATATTAAGAAAATCATCCTATGGGAGCGCTATTTTAGTATCACCCATGCGATGCCCAAGATATGGATGTGCAGATACATATGTGCAGGAGTAGAGAAACACTGAGATAACACCTACATCAACAGGCCTTTG
Source organism: Ambystoma mexicanum (assembly GCF_040938575.1). Lineage (NCBI taxonomy): Eukaryota > Metazoa > Chordata > Amphibia > Caudata > Ambystomatidae > Ambystoma > Ambystoma mexicanum. Next base: position 833,662,761 of record NC_090935.1, on the reverse strand, counting down.
AGATTTATAATCTAAATACATAGCCATTGTGTGTTGATTATCATCAGGTATGAACCGACACACATTTTCCGTTAGAAGATGCCCCAATAGATCCGATCTCTTCCACCAGAGAGTGGTATATTTTCAGAGATGGTCTTATATTAAGCCTCATTCACACAATAAGTCATTGATTGTACGTGGCAGCTTATGCCACTTTGAAATTAACAGTGCTATAGCCAAGACATGGACGTGTAGACACATATGCCCAGGAGTGGGCAGTACTTATGCTAACATACTACTGAAAGATGCAATTCAAATGTAAGACTGTGGAGTGCTGATTACCACTAGTTGCCAATCGGCATGCACTCTTTCTTTGGAAGTTTCCCCTGTATTTTCGATGTGGTTATTATTACAGCGAAAGGCTAGAAATATCAAACATTAGGCTGATAATCACCAAGTTAACACATTTGCGGAAATTTACACATAAATAGCTTTTAACACAATCAACACTAACATACTCTCTTAGAACTGCCCCTATCCAAAATGGCGGTCACACGCTCATTTACGAACGTGCATGCGTGCTAAAGAGCATACTCACCCAAGATGATGGCCGGACAAACAAAGCCATAGTTGGATAGCCGCCACGACACAAGCTCGCATAGTCACTGTAATCCACAACAAACTAGTAAGTGCACGGGGTATTAATGGACACTCGGGGCACATTGACTAGATGCTCCTCTTTTCAGGGTGATTCAGATTTACTTTCTGCCCCTAGGACGTGCTGTGGTGCTGGGAGGATTAACCCACAGACAGTTTTTGGCTTGAATCTGCAGCGGACATAGAAATTGAGAAATTTCAAGCCGCGACTGTCCAGCCAGAATAAATCTAAATGCAGTGTTACATCCATGTACTACGTTCCCATCCAGTAAGTGATAAGATAGGGGGACATTATACTCATACTATGCATACACCCCAACCGAGTCTCTGATCGAGTTCCCTTCCACTCCTTCTCCCCTTCCCCACCTCTATGTCTCGGTAGGATTACAGATCAGGAGGGGGATTGAGAGAATACAGTGTCGATTTTGCCCTGTCAACATACTACACAGAGTCATTGCACCAGGAAGCATTTTACGCTTCAACCTAATAAAAGGTATACCTAAAAATATATTCACAGATATGATACATAATAAAGAAGAGATGTGAGATGAAAACAAGGAGACAGTCAAAACAGTTCTCTCCCCTTTGTTGTCTTTCAGTTAGGAATGATCCCAGAGGCAGAAATATGATGCCAAATAATGTGATTTGACTCCCACATGTGAGCTACGAAAGTAGCAGGTTAGTGGGTGCTGACCCCTTGTGCTGTTTGTTAAAACATTTATGGTCACAATCATTACAGGTATCTTTGTTTCTAAATGTAGCTTTTATTTGTTTCATTTGCAGGCAGAACATGCAGAGTACATGATTCACTTCCTAACTGTTTGTATATCCAAAAATGTATAAGGTCCCGAAGGAGGGGGCAGATTACACACCTAATATCAAGATTTGTCAGTTGTGTTGTTTTTCTAACTCTAGAAACACAAATCGGTGTAAACGTGTCATGACAAAAAGTTATGATGTCATGCTAACCAAATGTCACCTTGGTACTGAAGTACCTCAAAACAACGCTGATTTTTTTTGTGTGTTTTAGCCAGACCGTTGAAATGCCTGGCTTACAGATGGTCATTTTAAACATGTGTATATTAATTAGAAACATGTTTCTTCTGATACCGATGTGAATGTGATCAATACAGCTACGCTAAATGAATTACCACTTATAGGACTACCCATCCCATTACCACTGTGTAGGAAAGTTGGGTAGCTAGTGGTGTTCTTGTGCTCTTTAATATGGTCTTGCATGACGCACTTTTAATTTGTCAGCAAACGTGCGTACCCGGTCACAGACATCATTGCACATGCGCCTGGTGGCTTTCGGCACCGTGCTCCACGGATGTCACTGCAGCATCCCGGACGCCCCGGGACATCATCATGTGACCGTGCAGAATAATGACGTGTCCTCGAGCAGTGTCCGGGCCTCTTGGACATTTAAAACTGCATTTTTGCTGATCTACAAAGTTTCAAGTGAAAACGTTGCCATTCCCCACCTCCTAGCAACATTCTTAACACTTCTATCTAATTTAAACAACTTTTTATACAATTTTTTGGTTGCTGACATTCGTCAACGTCTGACGGCACTGACGGTCCCCAGCCAATGTCTTGTGCACATGCCTGTGCTGTATGTTGACGTGTCCGTGATCTTGGTTTATGCTACACAGACATTTTGAAACTGCATTTTTGGCCGATCTAGGAAGTTTGAAATTGAACGTGTACCCTTCCAGAACTCCTATAGCCATTCTTAGTTGAACTCTCAACTTTGTACAACTTTCCAAGGACTATGTTAGAATCTGTAGTCCACAGACATTATAGAAGACCGCGGACGGTTCCTCTGAAGGGACCCACCCATTACTTTTAGTTATCCTCGATTTGCCAGTCCAGGAGAGAGCACCTGCTTTGCAGAACTACTTGCACGCCCTTGTAAAACCAACTATTTGACTGGAAATGGCATTCGTCATGGCCATCCCTCCTACCCAGGGGCCACCACCACCAGCTGGAGGGCCTGGACAGGGGAACAGGCATGCTGATGCAGAGGAGGATCAAGAGGAAGAGGAAGATGAGGCAGAGGAAGTACCTACCTGAAGCACCCATAAAGAATCATGGGTGTGGTATTTTTTAGAACCATTAGAGGGGAACCAAAGGCTCGGGCTCCCCGTGTTAAATGGAGTCACACTTAGTCACAGACAACACAGGCAGTAGTCCTTCAGTACCACCTACATGCACCACCACACCTGCACATTCCACCTGGGTGCTCTGAGAAAGGCTGTTCCTTTCTCAGGGAGTAGGCTGTCCTCCTCTACCCCATCTTCCTCAAACACTCCTGCCACCACACAGTGTACTCCTGTGGAGCAGAGGATTCCACAAGCTGACTCGCAAGCCATACAAGAGGCTGTGGATCCTTACCTTTTCAGGACAACAGTACTCTGTGAGTAGTGCGACACAACACTCTGCAGGGCGGAGCGGTTTCGATGTGCTTTCAGGCTGCGGTCAAGAAGCATGAGAAACACTGCCACCTAATTAAGATTTAAGGCCTTCCCAACATCATCCCATGTCTAGCTGCCCCTCCGTATCTGTGGTTGGCAACCCTTCTCTCCTTTGCCTCCTCCACCTTACCTCCTCACCTCAGAAATAAATCCCCCAAAAAATACCAAATAAAAAAATACCAAAAAAAAGGTTCCATTTGGAGCCACTTTTCACAGTTGAAAAATAGAACTACAAACATATTTAATAGACTCCATCTGCTTTACATTTAGAAGTAGTTAGACTCAATAAGATTCTCCAACATTTCCATTAGCATTTTGTTGTATGCTAAAGGAAATAATGGACAATTGTATACTAGAGATAAAGAAAAAAGGACAGAAACAATAGTCTGTCCCAAATACTTTTCTCTAGCATATAATAAGGACCATAACTTCATAAGCACCATTTGTACGTGTGTATAGTCCACAAACAGTATAATACTCTCCAGACCCCTGGAAAATAACAGGGGTTTGTATGTTTGTTGTTTGTGCTTTTATATAGCGCTACGAACCCTCAGGTATCTGAGTGCTGCTTATTTCCCACAGTGTGTGGTGCTCATTTAGCGACCTCAGAACGATGAAAGGCTGAGTTTGGCGCTGCCGAGATGCAAACCTGCGTCAGCAGGCTCTGCATGGATGTCAAAGCGAGCGCTCTACTCGCAGTGCTATCTGACCGGGTGAGGGGGAGTTAAAATCAATATTTTTTTATGGTTTAAAAATGGTAGCACTTTAAAGAACCATTTTTTTCAATTTTGGGGGTTTTTATATGCTGAACTAACAAATGTTCTACTGTACTTAATTGGTTTTTGTAACTTTCACAAAAAAAATGCTTACGTTCTTTTACTGTTTTTGCTTTTTATTTACTACAACTACTAACAAATTATGCACTATATATTTTACATGTTGATATACACTGTTTCAATGCATTCTGAACATTGAAAAGAAAAATCGAATTTACATCATCCACCAAATGAACTCCATCTCTTCGAAAAATCTTCACTCCACCAAACTTTATATTTTTTCATTGCGGAAAGATGTAAGTCCAATACCCTGTAAAAAAAACATATACAGCTGTATTTACGTTCTACCTGGCTTTTTCAATTTGTGGACAAAATAAGTTTAAACATTTCCACATTTGCCTTTGAGCTATCTGAGAAAAAAAAATCTTTAAACGTGGAAACAGTCGCATTAACTTTGTAAATGTATCCTTCATGGCAAACTGTAAGGATATTTCAGTTTCACAGCCCAAACTGTTGCCTCCACAGTGAACTATAATAATGTCTGGGTGTTTCAAAGTAACCATATTCTCACAAAACGGTAGCAGTTTCCGCCAACTTCAATCCTTGAACTTCAAACCTAGAAGTTTCAAATTCTTCTAATCCAAGATTCACTTATAATTCCCACTGTTCCGAGTACACCTATAACCAATGGTTCCAAGAATTTCCCACCATCTAGACACTCTGCTTCTTCATAGCCATAGCCATAGCCATCTTCCCTGCACACAACAAGGAAAACACTTGCTACCCTGCCTTCCTGTACACCACAACTGCGAAACCTGATTGGCTAATCCCTGATGTCCATGGATGTTCGTGACTGTACACGGTCACAGGAGTTCTATTTCCATGGCAGGCATCCTTAAAAGACCCCAATGGCTTATGCAAGCCCACAGACTCCCAGAACACACATCGGGTGTTGCCAACCGATAGCCCTATGCTGCACTCCTAATGGGATTCAATCCCCAATATGTTTTAGTAGCCAGTTGTGAAATGGAGTCTCCAAACAAATGGAAGACACCTTTTGCAGTGGTGTGTGTGAGACTCTTAGAGAAAAGGGGTAATACAATATTAATTTGTGTTCATTATGTACACTAGCTGTGTCCTTGAATAAAGGGATGACCACCTGGTACAGTATAAGCCCCACAAACTCCCACCTTACCTGTGACTGCATAGACAATTAAAGGGAGTGTGGAGGTTTTAACTCAATAGTCATCATCTTTTCTAGAATTGTGGCTCTTACAAAGTCTTTTTTAATTTTTTGGGGGTTTTGTTTTATGTACTAGAGTAACACATGCTGTACTGTACTGTTTTTTATAACTTCTACAAAAACTGCTTCAAACTGTTTTGTGGTTTGTGTTTTAATTTGTATGTCCCACACCTACCAACAAATGCTATAGTATACACTCCACATCTTTTTTTTTTTTAACTAAGGTCTTACAAAGAAGAATACAAATTCATAAAACACACATATATCACTTACAATTAGCACAATATGAAATATAAAATGTCTCTTAAATTGATCTAATCATACTAGTTCTTAAAATGCATCTACTAATTCAGAAAACTCACCCAGACACCATACCCATATATTTCATCATTTAGGCATATATTATAACTTTCAGTCACACAATGATTCCATCCAATGACTCCCAGAAATTGCTTCCATATAAAATATAAAGCGACAGAGATGACCAGGGAATTCCCCATATAAACAGTAGACCAGATTGGTCTGTAAAATAACCTTCTTGAGTGTTATGAAAACTACCATATCCCGTCCTTCACTGGAGAAGCAAATGTTCACAGCCAGTAAGGACATGTCTAGATGTTTCTATATGGATGGCACATACCCTGAATTTACATTTTCCTCTGGGTGTCCCATTGCACGCACCAAGGTACTCCAATACTGATAAGATATTCATACGTAAATACAGTATGAATCTTTGCAAGTTTAAACTGCTCCACTTCAAGAAACAATTGAAAGGTGTATTCAATGAGAAGCTATGTCTTATGTCTTTTTTCCGGTTAGTTGTTCAATATTTTCCACCATACAACTGTCTGCTGACTTCCATTTGAACTTTATTTTAAAATGTTCTGTGTCCTCTACCTCAGTCATAGGACTGCATAGATTGATAAAGTTCTGTAGTGCTCTAGAACAAAGATCACTGTACTCCAAATGTATATGAGTTCTCCCTGCACCAGGTACAGACTGCTTCACATATTCCGCCAACACATTCCAAGTGTATTGGCCTCACCCATTTTATAATGTACTCTTATATATAGCAGACAACTTGCAATCTTCCAATACGCCTTCAGCAATGTCAAGCCCAATTGAAGATGCAGGGCCTCTACCAGTACCGCCTGATCTACTCCCAATAACAAGCATAATAATTAAGCAATATGACCCGAGCGGCGGGGGCATTACCGACTCAGGTAATTCCTTGGGGCCCTTGACGAAGGCCCCGGGGCATTACCTGAGTCGGTAATGCCCCCGCCGTGGCCTGAAACGTTTCGAGACATAAAAAAATAAATAATAAAACGACCAAGAAAATGGCCACCGGGAAAGGGAAAACAGAGTCCATTTTCCCATTCCATGGTGGCAATCGGGAGCGGACGCGCTGGAAACAGAAGTGTTCCCAACGCGTCCGCTCCCAAAAAAAAGGAGAAGAAGGTAAGTGCTGTTGGGATGGAGGAAGGGAGGGAGGGAGGTAAAAAAAGAAGAAAAAAAACACGTACCTGCGTCCCTGGCGGGGGACGATGGAAGCCTCCAGCTGTGTGGAGGCACGGAGCGGGGATGACCCCGCTCCAAGCCTCCACACAGCCTGAGGCTGCCATTGTCCCCCGCCGGGGACAAAAGAGCAAGAAGGTAAGTGGAGTGGGGAGGGCAGGGAGGAGGGAGGAAAGAAAAAAAAAACCCTACCTGAGTCCCGCCTCTCAACCGTGGGGAGGCTTGGAGCGGGGATGGGCCTGCTTCAAACCTCCTCATTGGCTGTGAGGGTGCCACACCCTCCGCTGGGTACAATGGCCGTGGAATCCTGGCCGAGGGATTCCTGTCCAGGTAATGCCTCGGCGAGGGCCAATCAGAATGGTTGTTTCATTCTGATTGCGCACTCGCTGGGTACTAATCACCCTTCTAACTGCCCCAGCCATACTCAGGGAGACTTTCCAAGGCAAACAGTATTGCTGGCACCATATTTTTCACGTAAACCTCATGCAATACCTCAATACTACTAACCCCCAACCCCCCGATTTGTGGTTCACAGCATTTCTAATAACCTGCCACCTGCCCAGAATCTTTGTCCTTGCTAGTCCCATGTATAGTTGGCTATAAGGCATAGAAAAAATAGGGTTCCCAAATATATTTAGGAATTCACAATTTGCAATTGAACTTCACCAAGGTGATAGCTACGTTTAAGCTTGGTACATTGTTTTCCTCCCATAACTTCTGTCTTATTTTGATTTATCACAAATCCAATTTCTTTTGCAAAATTTTCCAGATAACCTATAGATCTCTGTAGCCCAAGAGGCGTTTGGTCTATATGGACTGCATTATCTTCATAACACACATGACTCACTGGTCACGGGACTAGTTAGGGAAGTCAGTTCCACCAATTTTCAAACGCCTCGCACAGGTTGCTCACATATACATTGTACCACATTGGAGCAAGTATGCATCTTTGTTTGAAACCCATGTTTGTGTCTATTAATTGGGTTTGCGTAGCTGCTTGTGTGTTTCTAACAGCAACCTGTGTGCCAGTGTATAATTCTCTTATAAAATACAAGAGTGTTCGGTCAATGCACCAGGAAGTAATTTTTTCCATAATCGTGTTCTACTTACACTATCAAACACACATATAGTCCACATAGCAGACATACAATCGACTGTTATGCATTTTCCTAATCTATTCAAGTAGTAACTGCATAACCCAAATATTGTGTCTGGCACCACAACCACTACGGAAACCATTTGTGTCCGATCAGGTAATCCTCTGTTCGCACCATTTACTCAGTTGTATTAGAAGGATTTTCACAAACATTTTGCTACTAGAGTTTACTTTGGGTAAACTCTGGAACCCTTTTTATGTACTGGCATGAGTATAGAGGATCACCAACTCTCAGGAAGCACACCACGCTTTATAATAACCTTGAAACCCTGGCATACACATTTCACCCATAAAAGCAGGTTCTTTTTAATTATGATACTTGGGATATTATCCGGCCCTGGTGAGCTAGAGATCTTTAATTTTATGATGATGTGATATAATCATCCTCATCAAATCTTTACCGTCTAGATCACTTCCATCTTGTACTTTATGGGCCTTTTCTGTTCTTTCCTGTTTTTTCCAATCATTAATTTTGATAAATTGTACCCAGGAGGCCTCTGATATATGTGTCATCTCCCGTGGTTCACCCAGCACAATATATGTGCAATATAATTGCCAAAAAGTCTTTGCATCTTGAGCACTAATTATCTTATAGGCCATCTTCCAATGAATGGACTACTGTTTAACTTGTGCTGTTTCAGGTGTGTTTTAAATTTGGCAGTCAGTTTCTTCCAAGCTATTTTCTACTACTCATATGTTAGCCCCTTTGTGTTCTTAATTAGCTGCAAGGAGTTACGTTATATTTTCTTTTGCATCTCAACATCATTCAAACGATCCTTACGATCTACAAGGTAATGTATTCTTCTATCGTGCTTCAAAGTCTCCACTATACTGTGTGCTCACTCAGCCATGCAAACAATACTGCTAGGTTGATAAACATCTCCCTGTAGGACCAGTCGTTCCAAGTATTTCCTTAGCCTGATCAATATCCATAGCAGTCCACCTTATGCGATTACCCCTCACAATTAATGTAGCCAAAGCAGCGAGAGACTTTTTAGGTAATCTAACAATGTGCAAATATGGCAATTAGAGTTGCAGGGTCACTTTGCTCATTAACCTTTGCCTCAAACTTTGTGCTCCTAACTCTTAGGCTTTCTAAAAACTGCATCTAAACATAACAATCTCCCTTTGCCTCACAAAGTCTTACAATTTATGAGACCACTGCTGTCAAATGGCATCAGTGGTTGCGTTTTAAGATCATTCAAGGCTTCAAAACCATTTTTTCTTTTTACTAATTAAGATTACTGTTTTTTACTCTGTGTGGTATCTCCTACTTGTCTACTGTCAGAGCCATATACATTGATCTCCATTTCTTCCATTGAGAGATGTCCCATTCCACGCACCAAGGTATTCTAATACTGATAAGATATTCATATGTAAATACAGTATGAATCTTTGCAAGTTTAAACTGCTCCACTTCACCAAACAATTTAAAGGTGTATTCAATGAGAAGCTATGTCTCATGTCTTTTTATTGCAGGTTAAATTCTCTTGCCAAAATGGTGGCTTTCTCTCTCAAATACCTCTCACGAGAACCAATACATCAGTATCCAGTGTCTTTTGCTTAGGCAAAGGGAAGTCACTAATGATGGCACCTAATAAATTGCTAGTAGTACCACACTTGTAACTACCTCATAGTGTGTGTTTACTCATATGCATAGTCCACCATACAGGCGTCTTTCTTTCCATTTACCTGCAGGGTCTATGATCGTTGTATAACAATCTATAAGTAGCTTCCCTGTAGCACATGTTTCTTGTAATGCAAAGATATCCACAAACTCACGCAACCTCCGACCCTCTGTATTCGTCATAAATGAGTGATAGCCCCTTGTATTGCAGGACACTAAAGTAATTTCTAAAGTTCTTGGGTCAGTAATTTGTATACTGTACATGTCTCGCTTGTGTACCAGGGGCAGCTTCCACATAATTATCTTGTAACTCATATTAAGTACGGCCTATTCCTGTGGATATCATGTGTGGCACATGTGTTTGTATATTGACCTGTATCTCAAAGCCCAACTGCATGAACTGCCCAGAATAAGGATTAACATGATGTACAATCACTGGGGAAACGAAAGTTGAAATAAAAAAAATTGCAATAACTTCCCATTACAGGTAAAACCACTTTATTGATGTCATCTGTGGTGATTACTTGCCATTATGGTATCAAAGGAATCAATTGCAACACATTTGATTTATACAGGGGCTGCTACCAGATGTTTCTAATTCTGAAAATAGTATAGCATTCAATGGTAGCCAGTTGTTTTGTTGTTGGTATGCCTCCACCTTCTTTGTTCTAAAACACAATTTCCTGTACCAACAGTAAGTAAAAGGGACATGACTACATAGGAAAACACTCAGTTATTGTTCCCTGTTGTGCTCTGCTGTTCATAAGCATTATCCTTGGGAGTCTCTTCTACTGGAGCTGTTGACAACGTCTGTGTCACCTTTGTCCATTCAGATTTGCAGAGGGGATATGAGGGATGTTTCCAATGGCCACTATGCACTCTGCAAGTCAGGCTCTACCTCTTGCGGTCTGATCTATTTATCCAAAGTCTGTTTATGCTGTGATACCGGTTTTCTCACTTTGTTTCCGTTTATTTGTGAAAGTATATAACAATGATTTCCTTCAGTGCATATAAGGCCAGAGTTTTTATTACCAGCCAAGGCCTGTATAGTTAACCTTTTTTTTTAACCAATGACTGCTGGCTCTCCACACTGCTTCCTTAAATGCTGTTGCATCTTTTCCTTTTGTCTCTTCCTCCGTTTAGATTTGATTTTAGTATTCACATCATTTGTCATCTGTTTGTTCTCATGCATATCCTCATTTGAGTAAGTATTTCTTTTAGGTGAAATCGAGGGAAGTGTGCCATAATGAGACAATAACGATAGATCACAACCCGACTCCCCTCTATTAAGTTGGGGGGGGCAAGCATCCCTTGGCTCTTTACTAAGATGATGTCCACAGCCCTTGCCAACATAAACTTCATGTGCCGCTCTTCCTGCATGAGTGTGGTACACATGGCAAAGGTAGTGTCCAGCATAGCAGTCAATGCAGACCAGTTAGGGATATTTGGACCATCAGCCTCACGTAAGCAATTATTTCCCTTTGAGGATTTTGTACAGTCACTAGAAAATTAAACATCGGAAGTAGAAGATGGCAAATCCGGTGTTACAGAGAGGTTGGTATTTGCGGTCCGAGTAGGCACCACAGAGGCTCGATTTGATGGATAACACATATCACCATGTAAGTTCAGACATGTAGTCAACAGCAAACTGTTATTATTTATATTTATAGATGCCGTTGGAGATACTGAAACCACAAAGGGGGCACCTGGTGGCAGAAGAACAGGCCTCGGACTCACTGTTTGCTTTCTAGTTACAGGTGAAAAGGAGCCTGTTATTGTATCCATTCTTGTGTCTTTTTTTAAAATCCAAAGTTTTCACCTAAATTGTTATATTTGTATTCAGCATCGACCGTGTAGCTTTGTTTGCAGGATCTTCCCTTACTTGCAGCATCCCAATAACATTATCTTTATTGATTGCATCAACACTCCTCATAGAGCAAGGAATCTGTGCCACAGAGGCTTTCCTTGCTTTTGTCTGACCAGCAGTCAGAGATTTCCCAGATTGATGGTCAGACCGAAAAACAGTTGTTGAACGAGCCACTCTGTTAAGTGTTGCAGGCAAGTGCGGCAAAGGAGGAGTACTATAATTTTTCCTCTTGCCCCTTGCTAATCTTAATGCACCCACTTTCTTTATCATCTTTTGTGTTGAAAGTATTTGTGTGATACTGGACAGTACTAAGAGAAGAAGGGTTTATATTTTAACTTATATCATGCGGTAAGCATGGTCAGCAATGACAGTGACTCACCTGATGCCGCTCATTATGTGTGCCTCATTTTTCTTAAACTGGCCAATTGCCTGCAACCAGCTCACGGTCTTGCAGGACAGTGAGACAGTTAGACAACACTCGCCCACAGCACTCTTACAACTGTGGCCCACCATTTAAATAGGCTTCCAGTTCCACAGGGCGGGACTTACTGTCTAAGCCAATGGGTTGAATGAGTATTGCAGTGTAGAACCAATCCACAGCTGTCCAGTACTTACAGCAGTATTGAAGCGGCAACGATGCAGAGAAAGCAATAAATCCAACATTTCAAGCCACTACTTATCCCACCAGGAAGACAGCGAGACAGCATCTGCCCACAGAACTCTTCAAACTGCATACACAGTTTATGTCCTACACCTGCTACACCTAACTTTAGTATACACTCCACAACTTCCCTTTTTAATTTTTCACAGAAACTCTTGCAATGCATTCTGGACATTCAAAAGAAAAATGTAATTTCCAACATCTGAACTCCATTCCGAGCAAAAATATTCACGCTATCAAACTTTATGTTCTCATTGTCAAAAGATACCATTCCTACACCATGCAAAAAAGCAGATACAGCTTCATTTGACATGCTGCCTAGCTTTTTCCGTTTGTGGACAAAACACGTTTGGATGTTTCCAATTTGCCTTTCCTTAATTTCTGAAACAATAATCTTTGCAGCTGGAAACAGTTCATTAGGCTTTTTAACATATCCTTCATGGCCAACTGCAAGGATTCTGAAGCCACATATCCCAAACTGTTGCCTCCACAATGCACAATAATGATGTCTGGATGGATAAAGAAAGCCATATTCTCATAGAATGGAAATAGGTCACACAGTTTAACCCACAAACTGGAAACCACAAAACGTCCACTTCATCCTATCCAACAGTATCAGAGATGCCACAGTATTCAGTATTAACCTTAAATGAATGGATCCAAGAATCTCCCACCATACACACACTCTGCTTCTTCATAGCTGTAGATATAGCCATCTTCACTCCACACAACAAAGAAAACACTTGCTACCCTCTGTTCCTGTACACAACATCCAGGAAACCTTATTGGCGTATCCCCCAATGTTGGTGGATGTTCATGACTGTCCGCGGTCTCTGCAGTCTTATTTCCATGCCAGATATCCTTAAAAGACAAAAGACCTGGGTGGCATGTGCGGGTCTGCAGACTATTGCATTTGTCTACGTACACTGTAGCGTAGTGCAGATCTTCTACCCTTTTTACTTTTATGTTTGTAACACTCCCACATTGGCTACTTTCAAACAGTCTCAAATCCATCCACGAATCAGATCCAACAACTCACCATGTAACGCTGTCACCTCACGTCAACACTTCAGATGTGCATTTAAACTCTGAGAGTACATGTCTCCCGTTGGTCACAGCCACCACCACCAAAAAATACTCCAAGATTTCTGTTTGCAGATTCAACAATATCTACATCTAACAAAATATAGTACAGGTATCCATTTATTTTTTAAAGTAATTTTTGTGAACACCTCTATTAATATATTTACAGGGTTTCTGCCACTAACCCTGTAATAAGCATCTCAATACACATATTCTCTTTTTTAGCCACTGCTATCAAATGTCATGTATAGCATAATTCTTCACCTGCTCATATCGAGTGGCAGTTGCATGTACTGCCCACATATAAAAACTTCCATACACCTACTGCCACTTAACAGTATTCTACAAATCTTTTGCAACTGCATGTCCTTTACTAGTAGACATATACTTTCATCAAAATGCTCCTAAAAAGAAACATTTTTAAACAAACAGCGTTTTGCATTTTTCCTTATGTGTGCATGTCATACTTTCAAACCTTTCTCATCACATCCCTTATAATGCCACCACTCGCCACCTGCTCACACATATGTGTATACTGCAGAGGTATCTATTTGCAACACTTCTCCTTACATACAAAATACTGCTCTTTTTGAACCATTACTATAAGACACCATACATTGCTCCAACTACAAACTGCCACCTGATCACCACAATGCATCAGTGTTCTTATTCTTTAAAAACACTTCAACACATTACAAATACATTGCATCACAAAAACAACACTGTTCTTGTTAAAAACACCAGCACGAAAATGGCCCTAATGCAAAACCATACATCATTCATGCATTGTTACACGAAGCCATACTTTGCTGTGCAGCTAATACCATTACATATTAGTCGTAGAGGAAACTTTGCAGCACTGCAAAAGTAACCTAGATATGCATCTTTTTTTAAACACAAATGTTTACCCTGTTCCTTACAATATGCCACACAAGACTATTCATAATCCAATTGTTCTAACAACATAGTTAACATACTTTACTACTCCACCCATAACACAACATTATTAACTCTTTTTCCCAAGAAATATTCCTACTATAATAAATATCCTCTCTTAGTGAAACTACTTTACGACTACCACATATGCCAACTAGCTTTCTTTTACAATTACAGGAAAAAAGAAGATTGAAGATTGACAAAGACAGCTACCAAAGAAAGAACAATCTTTACATCCTACGAAGTAAGTAGATTAATAAGCATGTATATCTCTCTAATTGTAACAAGGTATTTTCACTGTTTATTAGCCAAGAATATTCTTTTCTCACTCTCACTCATTTTATTGCAGCATTCACACTCTTTCTATTCCTATATAAACATTGCTGTTTATTCAATACACCACCAATTCCTTACTGTCTAACAACATATCCATCACTCATCAACTTCTATACCACAATTTCATGCCCTTACTATTCTATAGCCCTATCTATGTGAGGTCCTTAATTTGGACCCAACAACAACTTTCCAAATTACCAACACAAATTAGCACACATATACAAACTTCCTCACCCCTTTTCAATTACACCCACACAAAGCTCATACGTATGCACTAAATCACACCATTACAGCAACCACTGTTTTCTCAACACATCATAATATTTCTACTAATTCAATCACACCACCAATCCCTTACTCACTAACACCAGTAATGAAACACATTATACTATCAATAGTTTGTTACCCATATATATATATATATATATATATATATATATATATATATATATATATATATATATATATTTCAAACGTGTTATACATATCTTATACATATTTTTTCAAACAAATAAACAAACATATTTTTCAAACAGAAAAAAGAAAATTATTACAATAATTACCATTATAGTTATTGCATAAAGTTAAAACAATAATAATCCGTCTATTAGGAATCTAGCAACTTAACAAACAGAACAGAATAAGCACATATACCCAATCGCTAAACATTATGGAAAAAAGAAGGAAAGATTATCGTCTGCTTTTACATAAATGTTCAAGTGTCGGTAAAACCACTTCAAGATAGTGCACTATGGCTATTTTCACTGTTTGTCTCGAACTTGAGAAAATCTGTTGCCATATGCGATCATGATGTAAGTTGTTATGCAGGTCAAATATAGTGATGAGTAAGTCCAAGGTGACAGAAGCTTCAGCTAGCGCAATCATTGTGAAATTGCGCCAAGCTATAGGGAATTCATTTTCAGATGTTAGCAAATAGTGGGCAATACTCTTAGAATGTTGGATGTTTCTAGGCCTAAGAGACATTTTCGAAGTAGTACACATCTCTTCCATATCACCTGAGAATATAAGGACAGGCCTCCAAGTTCATGTCGTATCATGGATACAGGAGTGCAACTAGGCAAATGCTGAATTCGCTTCCAAAATTTGGACTTCCACACGTCCCAATATTTTCATTTTTTGGGAGATGTAGCTTCCAACCCATAGAGTAAGATAGGAACAACTTTCATTTGATAGAATGTCATTATGTGCTTAAGGGAGTATTTTCCAAACCTCTTTGCTAGAATTTTGGCTTGTGAGATACATTTTTGTGATTTACTTCTGAGATCTAGGGTGTACAGACTAGTATTATTTCTGTCTTGTATGATCACACCTAAGTATTTATATTGCTGGACATTGAGCAATTCACTTCCCTGTAAATTCCATTTATGCTTGTACTTTTTTGACTTCAAGTTATTATTGCAAACTCCTATTTGCGTCTTGCTAGTGATTATCACCAAGTTGTTATCTTTGGCATACATACCTAGTTGGTGCAACATTTTTTGAAGACCCACTGGTGTTTTTGACAGGAGCACCAGGTCATCCGCATACAATAAATATGGAACTTTTTGGGTGCCTGGTCTAGGGTGATCGCCCGCGCAGTTCGTAAAGATTTCCCCTGTGTCCAGTATGAAAAAGTTCAACAGGAAAGAAGCAAGCGTGCAACCCTGTTTTAATCCACTTTGTGTGGGAATTGGGGGAGATAATTTAAAATCAAAGGTTACTCGCACTTTCATTAATGTTTCTGTATGAAATAGCATGATCAAGGATATTAAGGTGGTCAGGCAATCATGTTTTCTTAGTTTTGCATATAGGAGTACTCGATCTATGCAGTCAAACGACGCCTGAAAATCAATAAAATCCAAATAGAGTGACTGACCCTGGGCAGCATATTGGGACTTAATCATATTTAAGGTGAGGATGTTCAGAATTGTGCCTAAGCCTGTGACAAAACCCGATTGAAATGGATCTTTAAGACAATAAATGTTACCTGGCACATCTAAAAGCGAGATGGGTCGGTAGCTATTTGGGGATTGCCGATCTCCCGTTTTATAGATGGGCACTGTGATCGCTTGTGTCCTAGTTTTGGGTAGGCACTGGGTGTGATTTATAGCAGCGGTAGATTGCATGGCTGTTTGAGGCCCTATGTTAGATTGATTTATAATGGCCCACATTTTGGATGTATTTTTATTTGCCAAGATCTTTATCATATTGGCACCATCCCTCTGATATAACTGTGCTCTATGTGCTTTAATCCAGTTTTTATAGTCAGATCTGATTTTTTTGGAGAGCTTGTCTCTGATGGTCGGAGGACAATTGGAGAGCTTTCTCAATTCAACTTGGTATAGCGATTTTCTTGTTCTTACAACGTTATCATATATGTGCAAGTGATGTTGTTGCCTAGAGATGTTTAATTTCGTCTGCTGAAATAGATGCATCACATCGCTATATACTATACCCACACTTTCCAATTGCGTGGCTCCACCACTCAAAGAATGAGTTAAATACTGAATGAGTTAAATACTGATTGAAATACTGATTGAAATGAAAGCGAGAATCTTCCGACCATCAGAGGCAATTCTTTCCAGAGTTAACCACTAAACATCGGGCCTCATTCCGAGGTCGGTGGTAAGTATCGGAATTTACCGGCATGGCGGAAAGAGCGAGTCCGATCTGGCACCACGCCGCTATTTACAGGCTATTCCGACCTCGCGGGCACGAGTTTTCCGTCATGCCGGTAAATACCCTAGCGGCATACTGCTTAAGGCCCCGTTAAACCCCTTACCGGCATGAAGCGAGACGTATTTACCAACACCGCCATCGAAGCCTTGCAGACCGTAATTAGCGGTGACCGTAATTTATGATAACCGTAAATTATGGTCACTGCTAATTTACGGATACGGAAATTACGTCATCGCACAGGAACGGGAAGGAGCGCGGTGGCCATCTTTAAAAACACAATCCATTGCCATCCTCTCCAGGCAGCAACCTTGGGACGAACCTGAACCTTGGAAAAGGCCCACACTACCTCCAGCCATGCTCAAAGCACCTAAGAAGTCAGAGGACCGCCTCCGCAAGCAGCGCTTCAGCCCCGAGGAGCTGCAGGCCATGATGGGCCACCTGGAGGAACACGCAGATGTCGTGTTCAGTAGCGACAATCGCCGAGAGGCAGTGGCCCGGAAAAAACAAATATGGGCAGAACTTGCCCAAAGGGTGAGCGCGGTAGGCACCACCCCACGCACCCCCAGGGACTGCCGCAAAAGGTGGGACGATTTGCGTTTGAGGGTGCAGAGCCTCCTCTCAGCCAATCGCAGCCAGGCACTGCAAACTGGAGGTGGACCAAGCTCACCATTGAAACTAGCGCCATGGGAGGAGACATGCGCTGCATTGATCGGCACAGAAGCAACCGAGGACATCGGAGAAATGGAGTGTGGGGCTCCGTCGTCCGCTGATGCAGGTGATTGTCCAAAGTCAACACCGCCAATGGCAAATGCATGCTGAATACACCTTTAAGCCCCGTCCAATGCACCCTGTCATACTGCGCTCCACCCATTCTAATAATGGCAAGACAACTGCCACCAAGGGACAAGTGCCACCACATAATGCCCACCAACCATAGTGCAGTAACTGGCACATCCCAATAAGCACACTGTGCAGCAGGCTTGGCAGTGTGCGAGTCAGACTGCACATGACCAGGCCAGGATTAGTGACTCCCACACCTGCGTACATATCCGACACATGCGTACAATCCAATGATGGAGTAACGGCCAAAATGCCACCAACCCAAAATGACTGATATGTAAATGCTGCCATCAATGACTTTAGCGTCCCACACAACCACTCATGTTGTACCTTTGTTCTACACCCACAGGCAGTGAGCATGAGGGCGATGAGCCAGAGAGAAGCCGTCCCACCACATCCAGTGCCAAAGGCAGGGACCAACGCGTACTGGCCAGAAAGGGCCAAACCACCACAGCACCTCAGAGGCACATTGAGGTTGCACCACCCCAATCCCTCACTGCACCTGCGCCTGCAAATATCGCCACACCACGGTCTGAGGATTCCAGCATCTCTGGGGAGGTGGCAGCAACGGCCCCTCTGCAAATCGTGGACAGCCCCTTGTCAATTTTTGGGGCGTCAGAGGAGGAAGACTACCCCACTGTACACACCCCCGAGCCCTGCAATGTACCCCAGGTGTCATGCAGTGACACAGAGGAGGGTGACACACCAGTGCGAAGTGCACGTGGAGATGCACCGGGAGACACAGATCCCGCACCCAGTACCCCATTTGAGGCCCTGTCAGGGCATGCTGCCCCAATCCCCTGCAGGGATGATACGCCATCCCAGGATGCACTACATGCAGGACAGCTCACTGCCCTCATTACCGAGTTCAATGAGAAATATCGCGAGGGCAGGTTGGAGTTGATGGATGAGCTCAGGCAAATGCGTCAGGTGTTCACGGAAGGCACCAACCGTGTGTGTGAGGCACTTGGACACATTGCAGACGCCCTTGTGGCAGCACATCCCATCCATGTGACTCAGCAGGAGGACACCCCCTCAACCAGTCGCCCCACCCCAGCAAGCCCGGTGCGCCGCTCGCTGCGTTCCCAGCGGAGCAGGAGCATGGATGAATAGGCAATGCTGGCACCTGTGGACTCATTGTGCTACACAGGACTAGTGTTGCGGAGTTGGGGGAAGGGGGGAGGGTGTGTATGGGAGTTGGGGGGAGGGGGGTGAGGGTGTGTATGGGAGTTGGGGGGAGGGGGCGAGGGTGTGTATGGGAGTTGTGGGGGGTGAGAGTGTGTATGGGAGTTGGGGGGGTGAGGGTGTGTATGGGAGTTGGGGGGTGAGGGTGTGTATGGGAGTTGGGGGGAGTTGGGGGAGGGGGGTGAGGGTGTGTATGGGAGTTGGGGGAGGGGGGTGAGGGTGGTGGTGGTGCTGTTCACGTTAGAACCTATTAATACAATACACTGGTTGTGCATACAAATATCAGAGTGGACATTGTTCAATGTGCATGTGTCTTCTAATGACTCACAGTACATGGTGTACATGTATCCCCACAACCAGTGCCCGATGCCCTGTCATCCTGACACCCTCAGCTGGCTTGAGTGTCAGTAATATTGTCCAATCAATGATTGCCACACGGCACATCCCGACTGTGCATCTGCACCGTGATGCTGTCCTGACAAATCTTACTCCACCCCCTCATCATCATCTGGTGGTAGCAGTTCCAGGTCAGGGGGCAGTGGCACGTTCTGACGGATGCACGTATTGTGCAGCTTTACACATGCCATGGTGATCCTGACAACCTTCACGTGGCTGTTGATGAGTGCTCCACCCGAACGGCTGTGGCAACAAAATGTTGCCTTCAACAGGCCAAATGTCTGCTCTATGGCCACCCGTGTACGGGTATGGGCTCGTTTGTAGTCCTCCTCATGCCTGTTCTGTGGGTTGCGGATAGCGGTCATGAGCCACGGCTTCCAAGGGTAGCCACCATCACCTGCATTGAAGGGGGATGAAGGTAAGTGTTAGTACATTGATGGTGGGGAACTGTAGCGGTCTTGCATGGCAGCTGGTGATACCTGGCCATACACACATGTCCCTGGTTGCATCAACCCCATCCATGGCCCGGCTATGTGTCCTGTGCCATGGAATGATGGAGGGGGTAGCTTATTCCAGATGGCTCATGGCGTGCACCCACATCTTGTTGCACGTGCACCGTATATGCGTGCAGCAGTGTTGGCCTGAAATCATTGATGTGTTGGGTTCTGCGTGAATTTGTGGCAGGGGGTGTTTACTGTAGTCAGTAGCATACTTGTCTTGCTGCACTGATCAGTACCATGGTGACTTGCACCACTGCTATGGGTGTGTGGAACCGGGGACACGCTGCGGTATCCCTGTTGGGCTCACTTCTATGCACTCCCGGGGATGTCTGTCTTGTGTGGTGGGATGCAGGAGGCTGCAAGATAGTGGTGCTGGATTCCCTTACGGTGTGTGTGGTCTGCAGATGAGTGTTGCTTGTGTTGTGGTATTGGGCCAGGTTACCTGTCGGACGAGTAATGTTGTGTTTTCTACATTCTGGCATCGCTGTGAGGTTAGGCAGTCATGTGCCATGTTGATTGCCTTGGGGCACTGTGTTCTGTGGGGTGCACATCGTGCACTGGCGTCGACATTCCCTCGCAGGTGTAGTGTGCACCCCCCCCTTTTCCCACCAAGTTGGGGTATGCATCCACCCCAATCATGGCACCAATGCGCTGCCATGGCCCAATCAGGTGACTCACCAGGCAGCCAGACACGTTGTCCAGCATGTTGCTCCATCTAGCGTGGTAGGACCCCACAGAGTTTTGCCATGCATGCATTAGTTTCCTATCCAAGGATTCAAATAGTTTACCCAATGATTGTATTGTGAGGTTCATTGCCTGTAATGTGACCTCTAATAATTTGTCGGTATGTGTTATTTGTGTAGATATGTTTACACTATGAGTTGTTGCTTCAAGTCTCTGTGGGGCGGGGTGAATATAAGAAATGACGGAGTCTGTAATGCTATGACTAACATCAGGGAACATGACAGGTGAGCCAGAAAGATTTTCGGGCAACGCTTTAGCTGAAAAGACTGAATCATTAGGATCTAAGTTAATCACTGCCTCATCAGCTGCAATTGACTTTGCTGGCGAATCAGGCTCAGCTGTTTTCACTGTTGATGGAACCATGTTTAAGATCACGGTGTCAGACAACGACATGTTGTCCTTGTTGGTTTCCAGTTGAGCATTTAGGTTTAGAGCCTCTAAGGGGGGGGGGGGGGTGCTTGTTTCCCAGAGAATCTATGGTTAAATTGACTTTACTAGTCTTTTTAAATTCCTAGATCGAGCACACACTATATTCCTATAGAGTGATGGAGGGGTTACCTAGTATCCCCTTTTACTAGAAACTCATGTAGCAGTCAAATGCTACCCTTTTCTATCAAAATGGCTGGTGGCAGTGGTTTTACAACAAACTACCATGATTTTTCCCAAGCGCGAACACTGGTAGCTAAAAATCGCGGGAGCCATGTTTTACAATATGACACCTAAAGCCCCTTTGCTTAAACAGGTGCCGGTCTTTTTTGCCATTTCTTTTTGGAAAGGTCCTTCGAGAGTTTGTCTCTGTGTGCCAAACCAGGTTTGGTCCATTTGTTTTGTATGCCTTTGGTGGGCTTCAGGACTGAAGCGTCTGAGTGTCTGGGGTGGGCAGGGAGTGAGGGAGGTGCCAGAAACTCCCTGTGCTTAGTCTCCTCAGAGACCCAAATGAACTCTGGTATGATTGGCTGGCTAACTCTGCAGCAAGGACAGCCACCCTGCTGGGTGAATGACAGCTAGGCTGGAATGAAAGGGAGAAAACTGTTTAAAAGGCGAGTCTCTTGGACTGGTAAGCAGAGTCGACTACTGGAAGGAAAGCTCCAAAGACGAGCTGGAAGAGGACAGCTTCTGCAACTCCTGGACCATTGTTTTTTCCCGGTGAAGCACTGCTGTAGGTCTGAAATGCCACGTTCACCTCGACAGAGAGGCCCCTTCAAGGGCGACTTCTTCCTTTGAGTTGGTAGCACCAATCAACTTATAAGCCACCTGGAAACCATTCTCGGAGCTGGTTAGGATTTACCAGGGGAGGGGGACACAAGTTTGTGTGCTTGACAACAGCTACTCGAACTGAAGATCTTCCATTTGCCAGCTTGTTTGACTCATCCCCGTGCAGTGCAGGAGTCCCCCGATGTCCTCCCTCTTGTCCCCACGACTGAGGCTCAGGAACAAAGAGATCTGCAGGAACTGCCACGAACCAACGTCTTCAGCTGCATCTTTCTTCATATTAAGGTACTGCGCCAAACCGATTGAGGGAACTTACCTCTCGCAGTGAAAGATTGTTAAACTTTCCCAATTTACAGGCCTAATCAGCTTGTGACCCAATATATGATCCTTTTTCGTACAAACTATTTCTGAGAATTTAGGCACAGACTTTACCGTTTACTACAAGAACTGCTCTTTGCTATCCAAGACACTAGCCCATTGACTTTGGCCTAGGCCTATTGAACTGAATCAAGTCCACAAGTGAACTGAAACTACTTGCACTGCCTAAGAAAGTATCTGTGATCTATTCTATTAACTTGTGCCTTTGTACTCCTATTTTAAGTGACTGAAATGCCATTTTGCTCCTATTTCAGGGGAGTCTAATTTACTCAGAAACGTATTGGTTTGGTATTGAAGTATATTTGTGTATGATATTGATTTGCCTCCTCCTAGTGAACATTTTCTAAATGACTGTGTAATAAATTAATAAGTTGTGGAACACTTCTTTTGGAGAAAAGAATATCAATCCAGAAGAACACCACACATCCACATGCTTTTGTGAATAAAAGGTGCTCCCATATTTGGCCATGACAGTAATGCCACGGATTTACAATGTATTGAAAAATACATTACCTGTGACATCCAGAAACCACACTTAGTGACCTACGTATTCACATGTTACAGTTCCAAAAACATAAGTTTGGCAAATACCACCAATGTCGATATTAAGTCAATGATTTACCAAATATCGCTTTGGCTTCCCTAGACCATTTTTCACAAAAGGACAAGTAAAAAAGACAGTGTAAAAGGGAAATTCCCTAAAACACATACAACATTAAAAGGGATGAAGCATTCATGCACATCAATGATTTCAATGCAATCATTGCCCTCTTGCGAAATGTAAATATAGACATTCAATACACTGCAGACAATTCCACTACAGTTGCAAGTGATGGCATGGCCTATTTCACCAAAGCTGAGAGGAAAGAGATAGAAGACCTCTGGGATGACATATTATCTGACAAAACACTGTCACGAAAATTGTCCAGCTTTGGTATAAACATGATCTCCCATAGATAATGTGGGTGCTAGGAAGCTGCAGACCATTAAGCTGGTACACCCTTATATGGGAAATCTAATAACATTGTATGGCTAAACCTTGGTCCAGCTTCATAACAGAAAAGGGTACTAAAATCAAAGCAAGAGATAGAAACAATAGCCACAAAAGTTCCCAACAACCAAGACATTTAAAAGACATAAAAAAAAACATTTCTTTGACACATAGCACCCAAACTAAAGTCTTGCTTTGGAAAACATATGCCTGTATGACATAGCCCAAAACTACTCCTACAACAACATTGTCACGACAGATGAAACAACTGGCAAATATTCAGTCTAAACTTGTGACGGAAGCCTCGTAAAACCTATGCAACTAAGCCTAATTAATCATATAAAGTTATTGTTTAAATCACTTCAACATAGAGGACTGTATTATATGGCCCTACTACAACTATTCTAACCTTGGAGAACAGAAGAAGACTTAGTAAGTGGTCATTACTCATTTGAAGCTGCGTTCAATGCAAATGAAAGCAGTATAACAAATGTAAATTTCAAACAATTGAAAGTGAGAGACCCCCAATACTGCTGGCAAATCACCCAACAGAGTAAATAATAACACATCCCAGGAGGGAATGAGACCAAGACCAAGTGAGAGTGATATTAAAGTTTTTTATCTACAATTAGGGCAAGCAGAATCTACTCTGCTCACGCCGAGAGCGCTCTGCAGAAAATATGTTACACATTGATTATATTCACCAAAAGCGGCATCACTGTGGGAAGGCATAGGGGGCACAGGAGGGATTGGTATTGGACACTAAGGGTTGGCACCTATAGGTGCTACAGGGTCAGAGGCGACGGATGGGTCCGAGGGCATGTGATGAGATGACGTGGTGTCCGGGGTCAATCGGTCAGCTGGGCTCATCAGCCTGGTATTCCATGTTGACTTTTATGTATCCTTCAACATCCTAACCACATAACATTTGCCCTTGTGGCCATGCACTCTCATTCAATCAGAATTCTGACCTGCTTGTCTAATGGAAGGCCTGTATCTTAACACTTGTGAAAACAGGGTTCAAAGGCAGGTTATTTATTACTAGTCATGAATTAACTGTCCCCCATCAAATGTAGTGCTCCCCTTGTTCAAACAATTCTGAATATACTGGCTAAGGGGTAGAGCTCATGGGGTCAGTGCATGGTCGGAGGTGTCCACTCAATAACAACAAGGGGGATTTAGAATAGATGGATGAGATGACTAGGTCACAAAAGGTACATATCATTACATGCATACCCACTGTGGGGGTTCAGTGATCGAATGTCCAACCATCACTAACTCTCTGTTAATTTCTGTTGACCTTCAGGCAAACTGGAACGACTTGAGGCCCCTTTGCAGTCTGGTTATCATACAATAGCTCAGGACCTTTCAGAATACAATTGCTACATGTGGCTTTTAACATGTGGCTGGCTGTTTTACACTTAAGTCATATTGGTTTAGGACATGCTTCATCTTCTGTTTAACTAGGCACTCTCAACATAATACAAAGGGAAAGCAAAGAATTCATCAAGAAGTGAACAAGAAATAAAACATATATTTGACTCGAGATTCACTTATTCAAAAATGCGCAGGTCACAGCTTGGGTCTATGGGTGGATCTTTAACCTGGGGTGAGGCTAATTAGGAGTCATCAACTTCTGCATTACGCTTATATGACACTATACATGTATTTACATTCAACCTTAAAAAGTGAGGTAGCATGGTGCTGGTGTATACAGATTTGCATTTGGTTAAGTATTGTATTATTACAAACTATTGCTATGAGCATTTCAAAACCCTCAAAACCATAGGTTAACATGCATTGTGCTTTCATCATAGCGGGGTAGCATAGGAACTTCTAATTACACAGGTGTATGTGTTTATATTGTTTACTCATAGGCCCCTCGGTCTATCATCAGGTTTGTACAATCGTGCATAGGAAGAAAAGTGTGCTTACTTTATCCACATCAAAGGGAAAATAGGCTCACAGGCTTAAGGGCCCCTCTAACGGATGGCTCTGACCTAGAGGGCACTGGGATTATGTTTTTATGGTCAGGGTCTGTGGGGTGTGGGGCAGGTTTAGAGAGAAGGATAGCTCTTGTTCTGGCCCTTGCTCTGGGCTACATCTAGCTCAGGGAAGGGAGACAGAAGGCAGAAGATACAGTGTGAATTTTGTGGCATTCTCGCAGCCAGCCTTCTCATGGAAACTGAGCAGTCGTGGAGACCGCACAGGGGAAGAGGTGGGGGGAGGAACTCGCTCGCTGTGCATGCCTGACAGGGAGATCTGTAGCTTGAGTGAAGCCTCCACAGCTTTTTAACTTTGCAAAATGGAGTCGGTAATTTGCAAAATGGAGTCTTATCCATCTCTGGTTTGACGCTACTATAAGAGGTGTATGCAAGGGTGTCACAGCTCTTAAAAATATTCCCCCACGAAAGGGTTCACAGTTTCTAAAGATATTCCCGCACGAGTGCTCCGGGGCTGTGCCCCTGGACCCAAAGCAGCCGCGACTGGGCCTACCTAGAAAGTGTAAGAATAGGGAAGGGTGGTCCAAAATGCCTCCTCCTTTCACTTACAATACAAAACAAAAGTGGACAATGAACACCAAAATGAGGAAGCAATTGCACTTCGACTAGATAAAGACACTCCTGAAGGCAGTCAACCTTCTCTTACAGGAAGCCATGGACCACTTGGAGAATCACTCATTCTAAATGAAGTACATATAGCCATTACTGAGGTAGAAAATACCATGTATCAATCTAAACAATCTGAAGACATGTCAGTGCTCAAATCACAGCAAATGATGAGCAGCTCACCATTTACCTAGAAGTCACTGAAGAAATATGGTTTTAAACATGAAACTAAAACTTGTAGCCTTAACAATTATAAACCTCTGCTCCTGTTTGTAAGTGGGTAAGCTGGTTCTAGCAAAATGTTCTTAATTAAAATAATTAGCACATTTCTACAAGACTTAACAACCTTTCTGCCGTTGTAGCAGCTCCCACTGGTCTATCTGCCCACAACATACAATGTTTAACTTTATATCGACTATTGCTCCTCCCAGTGGAACACCAATACAAATTAGAATACTGGAAATTATCAGCAGAAGCTGCTACTGAAGTACACAGAATTCTGAAACAAATTAAAGTCCTCCTGATCGATGAATTAAGCATAGCTTCAAACCTCATGATGGCTTTCCTTCATCTCAGAATGCAAGAAGTCCTAAAAACTGACTACGAAGAACGGTTTGGTGGAAAACACGTTATTGTTTTTGGAGACCTCCTGTAGTTAACACCAGTATAGGGTCAACCTATTTTCAAAACTTTAGGACACAAAGAATGCCATAATAGTCTCGGCAGCATTGGAAATGGAAATCTCTGGCAACATTTTCTCTACAGAGAACTAACTCAAAACATGTGTCCGTCTGCAGATTTCCCCTATGCTAACATTTTTAAAAGCATTAGAACTGGTCTGCTCATGAAATATGCAAAATCCATCTGAAAATCTAGACTAATCCATCAGCTATATGGGCAAAAGACATCTGCCACGGGTGTCATAGAACAACTACCTCAACAAAAAATCAAATGCATGTCCTTACTGCCAACTCTTGCAAGCTGTAGTCAATTCAATGATACAATGTTGAAAAAACAAACTCAACCCAAGTGCATGGCATGACACTGCCAACGTGTCAACAAGCAACAGAATGACTAAATAAATAGCATAGAAAAATGTATCTTCAACACAGCTGGATTACCAACTCTGTGTTTAACCCAACTGCAGAGAACTGCAGAGAACTTCTAAAATGTAATCTTGACGTGAGGTTTAGTCAATGGAGAAATTGGTACAGTTGTTGGATTCCAAACGTATCCACATGACAACAACATTCAGTTTTTCAACATCCACTTTAACAAACTTGCAGAAGTTAAAAGATTATGCTGCACAATTGCACATTTCCTTCTTTTCAAAGACATGAATGTACACAGAGTACAATTCTCTCTATCTTGCATATGCTGTCACTATTCACAGATCGCAAGGTCTAACTCTATATCATGCATTGATTGACATTGGCAGCACAGTCCTCAAAGAAGGTATGAATTGCATAGCACTTTCACGTCTCCATACACTCAATGGTCTATTCCTACTTAACTTCGATGCAAAGTCAACAGAGACATTCCTTGCATTTTGAAAGATAACAGGCCACATGAAATGTATACCCCCATCTAGATATGTACTGTGTACCTCAAAAAAGAAAGAAAACCTTTAAAAGGAAAACAAATACAAACAGTAATATAACAGATCTCCCTGCAATGGCACTAAACAAACAAAGAACAACTGCTGCTCCATCAAATAATACAACCACACAACCCACTAGTTCAAAAACAACTGTGCGCCCAACAGAAGACAAAGAGACAAATGCCTCTTCTCAAAAAGCAACTGCAGCACATCAAATGATACAGAGACACAACTCTCTGGTTCATTTAAATTCAGTAACACAACTGGACTAATTTGCTATGCAAATATAGCAATAAATCTTCTCTTCCAATTGCCACCAACATTTACTTGAACAGCAAAGACCAGATGTGTTTGCAAATGCGTGTCCTTCATAGAAATGCCACAAATAATCCTGATACCACTTACAGTGTCTCAGGTGTAAGGCAAGCATTGCACTGCTGTACAAGAATGGTAAAAGTCACCATATAAACACAGGAAGATCTGCTAGAAGTCCTAATGTACTTACTACAAGTACTAGAAACCAAAAACATCCCTATAAATGAATTTGTCCAGATTTCATACACGTGTAAACATACATGCTCTCTCTGCAACCATGTTTCACAAGAGCCCATCCCTAATGAATGATGTGTGTATGTATCCATACCACATTATGAATCCATTCCATTTCACCAGCTTCTGCAGAATGCAAATAATGGAATATTATACACTTTTTGCTATTCAGACAATCGTTCCATCATACAAATAAACTCACATGGCTAGTATGTCAAACTAATGCTTCTAAGGTACAATGCAGATGGTACAAAAGATAAATGTAAGCTTACTAGCTCTACACACAGCCAAGTATCTCTTGGCAAGAAAACCTTCATAACTTTAGGCATAATCAACCACACTGGTGCTACAACTACTTCAGGCCACTATACTGCATATGTCAAAAAAGGAAGTGATAAGGGGGCACTGTTGAGCAGCCTGTAAAATGGCTGCCTAGCTTAATAGCTCCGTGCACCATCAACGTTCATCTGACTGCATCAGCGGATTCTCTGTCATTCTTCAGCTGCAACTGCCACTACGGGAAATCAAATATATATATTTTTGAATCAAAAGGTAAGTAATAGGATTAAATATGAGAAATCAGTAATCAAGTATATATAATTATGAACATTCATAGCAAAAGAAGGGCACCAAGTCACCAGACAAAATTACTAATGTATATAGACAAAATAATTAGAAATGTAAACATTTAGCAAAACGAACAAGGAAAATGCATTTTCCCAAACGAAAATGGTGCACAGACGAGATCATGTTTTATACCAAACTACGTGATCACATACTTTTACAGACGTAAACATTGAGAGAAATAAGTAAAATAGGGAACAACAATACCATTAATAATCATTGCGATAGATTATCAGATATTCGAAAACAAATATTAGTAGAGAAAAAAGCAGTGCCGCATTGGTCCCAATTCAAAATGGAGAACTAGCGATCACGTGATCAACTTGACCGCGTGACCCCAACTTAATCCAACTAGAAAAACGGAAGCAAAACAGGTAAGCGCATCAGTTATCAGTCCGAGCGAAGGACCGAACAATGATACGAGGAAACGCCGGACACAAGAACTAAAGGTAAACAAAATAACAGGCCATATTTAGCGAATAGGTATACTTTCTGACTCCAGTCCAAAAATGATTAAAAAAAATACGGGTTCATGCCACAACATATCTGCTAACTCTGGGGTCCCTCTCTCTTTAGCTCTATATTCAAATGCAAAATTGGGACAGCGCTAAAAAGGGAACACGTTGCCCAAAGCAATTACCAAACAAATCTAGCGGCTTTCTGTGCAAGAAAATTACAAGTGAGTGCATTTAAATATTTACATCACAAACCTCTCGTGCTAAACACATTAAATGTCAAATTACTTAGTAAAAAGGCAACCTAATGAGGAAATTACTCACATTTCAAGTGTTTTGCAACACACTACGAAAGATTTTGTTTTTCTTTTTATTTAAACAAATTATGTTTCTTTTCGTATTTTAGATAAATAATTGAACTGTTACCAAACACGTTAAGAATGGTTATATGAATGACAATGAACATTTGGCTATACGAATGATAATGAACATTTTTGTTACTCCCTCCTGAAGATCTGTCTATCAAGCTGAGACAGTGAAATACGTGTCGAGGGCACTAAACTGAAACTACTGATCTATCAACTTGATAAATAAATTTTGCTGAGGGCGCAAGATATTTGGTTTCTATCTTTTTTTGTAAAAAGACAAATTTGCTATATTCAGTTAAAGCCTGATCAGCTTCCAGTTCAAGGTAAACCAAGAGTGTTGCCCAGCAACAAACTAAACAACAATCAAAACTATTAAATATTGGGAAAATAAGGCTCGCCAAGGAATTACGCAAAGCTGAAAACAGGGGACTAACTGGACCCTAACCCCATACAACTGCCACTACGGGTAGCTGTTGAACGGAGGCACGTCTGCCTCTAATCCTGTGGAAAATCAGAGCTACGTGTCCCAGATGCTGCTCGTCGAACTTTGGTGGTGTGGGGGACCAGCCTGTCAGCTGGGATGACCCATGCTGCGTGGAGACGCTGTGCAGCCACCCTGGAACTGTGGCTCAACTTGGGCCAACATCCATGATGACTATGCACCATCTGGAGTCGCTGGCGCCTGTGCCTGCCCCCCACTGCCTTGCTACTACTGTTGTGGTTGATACCCCCTGCGGCTCCCCATTGTCTTATGGGACTGTGTGGTGGGGGCCTGTCTGCTGCGCGCCTTGTGTGAAAGGGCGACACCTCATTCCGATCATTGCCTCAGAGTGGGAGGGATGTCTGCAGCTGCAAGCCTTACTCTACCCGGTGCTCCCTGTTTGGTCGTGCTCTGTGCTCGCAACGGAACCTTACAGGGTGCTGCTGCCAGTTTATGGGGCATCAGTGGCCCTACATCTTGACCTGAGGTGCCTCAGCGGACCGTCATGACCTCTGCACCAACCTGACTGGTGCCTCTATCCAGGTGGGCGACATCTAGATTGGCACACGCAGCGGGGACGAGGCCCCCCTGGTAATATAATTTAGTGAACCGGGCACAAGTGCCCCGACATCCGGGAGGACATGCTGGAGTTCCTCCTCTTGTCCCACATTGAACCCCGAGCTCCCATCAATGCCGCCTCCACTGTACTATGCAGCCACACCCATCAGGCCTTAGTGTTGCTGCATGGTCCGTGACTGCCTGGAGTGGCCACAGTCGCGGACATGTTCTCCTGCTGCGACAATCACCCCCCTCAGTCCGTCTGCGATCGGGGGCCATGCACGTATCCTCCTTTGCCCGGTGGCCTCCTGGTCTGCAGGTGCAATGCTGTAGAGATGTGCCTGATTGTATTTGCTACATGTGCCTCCTGTGGTCCTCCTGAACTCCCATACATATATTATCATCTACCTGTACTCTTCTTTACTGCATTTCAACCAACCGGCTCTAAGAATGGGATAGTATATTCACATACATTATTCATATCCTGGCTGTGCTGTGGATACGGAGAGATTTATCACTGTCTCATATCACCCATACTCCCATATTATTCTTGCTATCACCTCTTGTTTCACTCGTATCAGAACAACCTGCTTAACTTTTACCTTTACTTACCTGGTAACTGATTGCTAACCCGACCTTTCTGCTACACTAAAGCTCCTGCCTGCGCATTGACTGGCCTGTTCCAGCAGCTGTGTCACCCTTGCCCTGCTGGGCCTCCACCCTGGTCTCTCATAACCCCCTGTTGCAGCTGATGTGTGCCGATTGCCCCGGCCTGGACTGCCGTATCTCATACCGTTACCAGACACCCCCTATCTGGGCATTACCACACTCTCAGTTGCATTGAAATGTCTAACAGATCTCGCAGTGCCAACAAAGTGGGAACCATGGATAAGTTTGCCAAAGTAGCATCTAGGCCAGAGTCGGGTCATACGTCCTCTAACCAGGAAGAACCTGATTCACGCCCAGGTACGCCGACTCCTGACCTCGCTGTGATGATGGAATCCATGGCTAAAAACTTTGCCTCTTTCCATGAAAAGTAGGATGACATAAATGCCAATGTCGCATCGCTTAAGTCTCAGATTGACCAGGCCGGGATTAGAATCACTGAGGCGGAATCTAGAATTGGAGCCATTGAGGATGGACTGCACACACTTCAGGACACAGTTGCTTCCCTTACCCATGACATGAAGACCGT
The DNA here is from genome assembly GCF_040938575.1 of Ambystoma mexicanum. Taxonomy (NCBI): domain Eukaryota; kingdom Metazoa; phylum Chordata; class Amphibia; order Caudata; family Ambystomatidae; genus Ambystoma; species Ambystoma mexicanum. The sequence goes on along the minus strand of NC_090935.1, from coordinate 833,631,081 downwards.
AAAGGCAAAATGCGATGATTTGGAGTCCAGATCACGCAGGAATAACATACGCATCATCCGGGTCCCCGGAAAATGCTCTCAAGGGCCGCATGGAGTAAGCAGTTGAAAACCTCCTTAAAGAGTTGCTGCACAACCCCAACTTGTCCCCCTTTTTCACTGTCGAAGGTGCCCATTGCGCCTTTTCACCACAACCTAAACCTCGAGACTTCCCAGGCCTGTCATGGCAAGGATTCTCATTTATAGGGACAGGGACCTTATCCTCCGTCTGTCACGTGAAAAGGGTGAACTGCGTCTCAGCTCCCAAACAATCAGGATCTTCCCCGACTTCTCTGTGGGAGTGCAGCAGGAGAGGCATCAATTTCTTGGTGTGAAAAAAACTTTTTTTCACACCAGCAGAATATTTCCTATGCAATATTGTTTCTGGCGCGACTCAATTTTATTTTTAGGGAAAACTGCACTTTTTTACTGTTCCCGATGAAGCAATGACATTTATAGATGCACAGATACCACTCCACAATCTGGCTGAGGACCTTATTGATAATGACTGAGTCATGGTATGTCTGTCTTCGCACTACTCACGTTTTGATCATTGGTATCCATTGGCTATTGGGTTGATAGTAGTATCTATTATACTGGCTTTCCACAGCATGTGTGTATAGTTTGTTGAGTTGTGGTACACCTCACCATTCAGGTTAAGCTATGCCACTTCCCGAATCATGTTCTACTTGGTTTGATGCAACACTAGTTGATACTTTCACCTGTGGCTAAACCACTTGTTATTTCTGTTCTCTGGAACTGATGGACCACGTCTAATTATGCTTTAATGTTGCTCTCTTCTACAGCATATACTGGTGAGATGAAACTGTGTGATAATGCTATATACCGCCGACCAACGTACCACCTCGGGTGCTTCACTGCTCCTGTTTAGTTGACTGCATAGCAACAGCCCACCCCACTGGAGTTGTAACGGCTATTCTAGAAGGTTCTTTGGATGCTGGCCCTGTTGGGCCTACAGAGCGGCTGGGCCATGTAGGGGTAGGTCCGCTGACATTTGGTTAGGGGGAGTTGTTGCTAATTGTGGGAGTGGGGTGGGTAGGGACACTGCTGGTTGTTGTTGGGTGGTAGGGGGATGTGTTTGGGGAGATCATATTAAAAAAAATGGCAGGGGTGGAACAGCATTTCACGACATGAAAGGGCGCCATAATCAAAACAATCCCAGTTGGATATACACACTGAGTCACACTTGCTGGGATGTACCCTAAACCTATGAAATGCCCACAAAGGTAATGTCCTGGAATGTCCTGGGCCTGGGCAATTACACCAAGGCTCACAAGATTACTGCTTACGCCCAAATACATGGTGTTAAGATACTAATGCTGCAAGAAACACACACTCAGGCTCATCTGGCAACCACTATTGTACCATCATGGGGGCCTAATAGATTTTATACAACTTACTCTACACAGGCCAGGGGTGTGCTAACGTTGGTCCATAAATCTGTTAAATTTACTCTCTTGAAAAGCTATATAGATCCTGAAGGCAAGTATGTCATACTATATTGCACACTTACAGCCCCAATGTTGACTCCCCTGATTTCTTCAACATCTTTGCCTCAATCCTACTGGGCTATGTGGGTGTCCAGATCATCTGGGGGGGTGATATGAACTTTATACTTGACACTGATAGATAGAACGGGATCGGCACCCAGGGCATTGTCGCAGGTGGCACGTAAAGTGCACATGCATAGTGCTGTGCTTGGTGTCCGCGACGTCTGGAGGGCTTTCCATCCCCAACTGCGTGAATACACTTATTTCTCAACCGTACATGACAGTTCATCCAGAATTGATTTCTTCTTGGTGTCCAGTGACTTGATTGGAAAGATCATTGAGGCCCTGATGCTAACTCGTACATTATCTGACAATACACCAATTACCCTGTCGGTGGAGTTTGGATCGCCTGTGCCTACATGTAGCACATGGCGTTTCAAATCCGCCACCCTCTTAGACATAGTATTCAAAGCTGACATACTGGCAGATATTGTGACCTTCTTCGAATGTAACTCCCTACAGGCCACTACTGCTGGAGTCCGTTGGGACGCCTTTAAAGTGTACATTAGAGGGATGTCCATCTTGAGGGAGGCGGGATTGTTGAAGACTATAAGGAATGACCTCACCTGTTCCGAATCTAGGCTAGGGTAATTGGAATTGGGCTGCGCTACTGCGACTGACCCCGCTAAACTTGCGCAAATCAGCGAGGAACTTGAGGTCTTTGAGATGCATGCCACTAGGGAGGTCCGCTACTTCAGTCACCCACAGGTTCCACAGAAATATGGGGAGGGTGACAGACCTGGGAAGACACTTGTCAAGCCCAGATTGTGTCTGTCAAGGACAGGCGGGGTGCGCCGCAGTGGTCGGACCAACAAATATTGGGGATCTTCACTGAGTTTTATACTAACCTCTATACATTACCCTCAGAGCCCAATGAGCAACACATGAGAGATCTCCTTGCTCAGATCCCCATGACATATATCTCTGACTCAACTAGGGAGCAATTGGATTCCCCGATCTTGTTAGAGTAGATAGTCAAGGCAATCTCTCCCTGGCCCTGACAGGCTTACTCCTGAGTTTTACCAGGAACATGCCACCATTTTAGCTCCAAAACTGATGAAGGTCTGGGATGAATCCCTCCACCTGGCTGTCCTCCTTCCCTCTCTGCATGAGACTGTCATAACGGAGCTGCTTAAACCTGGCAAGCAAAGTGATGAATGCGGCTCTTACAGACCTCTCTCGCTTATGAACATTGACACCAAGATCTTTGCAAAGGAGATAGCTAATCGCTTCCTTCCGATAATGACACACTTAGTACACAAAGACCAAGGGGGTTTTGTCCCTGGGAGGTCCACTTCCCACAATATCTGGCGGCTTTTCAATGTTATGGCCGGAATTGACCAGGACTCGAATGCCATTGCTGTTCCTCTTAATGCTCAAAAGACATTTGATATGGTCTTGTGGAAATATATGTGGCTGGTCCTGGAGACTATGGGAATTAGTGCCAGCATGATTGGATATATTAAATTGTTTTACACTGCTCCAGTGGCCAGGGTCCGGATCATATCCCTGACATCTGCAATATTTACACTCTTCAGCGGCATCCGCCAAGGTTGCCCATTCTCCCTGATTCTCTTTGCACTCATAATAGAAGCCTATGGCAGATCATGTTAGGGAATGACATGCCCACAGAGGTGTGTGATAAAGGAGACCCTCGAAATAATATCTCTGTATGCTGACGATGTGTTTCTTTATACCAGAAACCGCCACCAATCTTGACCCCATTCTGCGGGATATCACACGCGATGGCACCTGCTCAGGCTTTACAGTCAATTACTCCAAGTCGGAAATGTTTCCACTCACTAGTAATACCCAACAACCTGTTTCAGAATATCCACTTTGCTGGTCACCCGGCGGTATCAGGTACTTAGGTGTCCATATGTCCCTGACCAAGTCCACCCTGCTGGCGGATAACTATGTGGCTGTTGCACAGCTCGCTCAGTTGAAAATTGCCAGATGGCGCTCTCTTCCATTGTCACTTGCTGGGAAACTCTCCCTTATCAAAACGATTCTGGTTCCCAAAATGTCTTTAGCAACATTCCAATCTGGCCTGGGGAACAATAGTTCATGAAGCTACATGAAGCATGTGGACAGTTCCTGTGGTATTCGGGCGCGGTCCGCAAGAAATGGCTGGACATGTTGCTCCTATGCGAGAGGGGAGGGTTCACAGCACTGGATCTGATGTTGTATTGGACAGCTGCACAAGCCCAATATGCCACGTACTGGTACCAGATTTGCTTGCATGTCAAATTGGAGACGCTGGCTGTGGATAAGACTAATATCATGACCCTGATACTCCATCGAGATTATGTCCCTGACTCTTCATTTGATCCAGTAGCAGCTACCTTACTTGCCTGGGGCTGCCTCCTGAACATGACAGCTGAATCATATCCCTACTATAAATGGCTTCCCGATTGGGGGTTCCCTGGGCTGGAACCCATGCATGACGCAGCTCTAACTCGCCGCTGGTGGGCTCTGGGTTACCAGGCACTTACTGATTTCTTTCCCGACGGGAAGTTCATTGACCCACAGTCATGTAGGCTGGGGCAGTCTGTGCCTGAGATGCTACAGTATTACAGGCTCCGTGCTGCCTTCAGTGCTAGGTGGCCCACCTTCCCTGACAAACCTCCTGACACCCCTGAGGTTGCCTACATAGCCAACTCGAGCGGCACCCGCTGTATCATCTACTCTGTACAAAATGCTGCTGGCTGAGACTCCAGCCCAACCCTCCAAAGCATGCACTGAGTGGGCAGACAAACTGGGACTTGAAATCTCTCACCATCTGTGGAAGAGGATGTGCTCACACACGAACAGAGTATCCCTTAATTTCTGCTATCGTGTCATGCAGTTTAAACTGCTTAATAGGCTTTATTATAACCCCCGTAAAATCTCAATGTTCACTATAAAGCGGGAGGTGCAGACCACCTACACATGTTTTGGGCATGTTTTTATACTGGGATATTTTTGGGATGGGATTTTGAAAGCCCTTACTGACATCACCGGTGCAGTGATTGACCCTAGCCCGTTGGGAATCTTGTTTGGAGTGTGGGGATCTGATGACACCAGACGGATAGCTACATTTCTAAACAGAAGCTACATGGTAGCCAAGAAATATGTTCTTCAGTGCTGGAAAAGCCCTTCCCCCCTACCTTTCAGAAATGGCTCAGCGGACTCACCTGGTCCCGGACCTGTGAGGAAGAATACCTGACAATACTCTCAGTGCATTCTCGCCCCAGGAATGTGTGGTCGGCCTTTAACAGTTATCTTATTAATCAAACTGAGAGTGTATCCAGCATTAACTCACCCAGGGTCACGAAGGGGTGTTCTTGAATGTCATGGTGCCTTACAAATTAATGTTGTTTCCCCTTGTTGATGTATTACCTGTTCTCCATGTGTATTGTGTACCGGTAGTGTATTGATCCTACATTGTGCTCTGACGTGTGTTTGCTGTGACCTCTGCCTATAAATTAAAAAACAAAAAAAAAGAAAGAAAAAAAGAAAGTGGTTGGTTTGAATGTAACAACACTTCCATTACTCCGAAACATAGGTTACCAGCAAATCTAACATATGCCTACTTATTATTCATTCAACCCAAATGTACTCACTAAATGTACTCACTAAAGTATATTACAGCACACAGTTACACTACGCCAATGGGTATCTAACTAATTTAAACATACCCTTCATGATAATACACTTCACATATGTCATTACAGTTATACTTGCATAACACATCCATAGTACTACAGCAGTACTTGTAAAATCCAATACAGTTAGAAAATGCCAACTGGTTCCATAATAGTATAATAGTACTTTTAAAATACAAGACAGTTAGAATACACCAACGGTTTTCTCAAACTACTTTAAACATACCTTTAATTAAAACACAATTCAAACAAATGTCTCATCACACGTCCGCTCACATAATATATCCATGCTACCACACACATGTATGTTATAACATGAATATTCTTTAAAACAATGGAAATACCAAAAAATGTATGGAAATACAGTAGGGTTTCTTTAATCCAATATGTATTTTTTTTCCAATGTCCCAATAATTATTTCATGTTAATACAACAACAGTTGTACCAAACATAGTACATACAATGCACTATTTATGAGGGTCAAAAAAGTAAATCTATATATAGAAGTATATGCAATTAAAGGTTTTAAAATATCTTGTTTAACAAATTAGACCTTTTTTCAGAAAAAGAACCAGAGATTCCAGCCATATTACCATAATCAACTAAGCATCCATACTCAATATTATACTTTTTTCTTTCTTCACAAAAAAGCAACTACAGCTTCCATTAGCACTATCCTCAATTTTACTACAATCATAAATACCATATATACTTCAATTATATCATTCCACCATATTACAAATACACCACCTAAGTACCTATAATTACTGTACACGGATTACTATGAACGTGGTCAGTGGCCAGATTATTGGGGGCAATCTGGACACTGACCACAATCACAATCATAGAATTAAAACGTTATAATAAGTATGTACAATACACCTTTGAAGAACAAGACTAACACAGAACCCTCCCCAATTCCATTGACATCCTCAGACATATGTTTGTGTAGGTGAACAGGAAAATTGACGGTGGACTCGGCAGCACCTGCAAACCTTTTTTTCAAAAAAACAGCTCTATCTTAACTTTTGTCCCACTCCCTGACCCTTGCCAGACACTCTTTCAAGCACAAATTAACCCCAAATGCTTTTTTCAGAGTTTTTTCTAACTGATGTTCACAGACAAAGGCTCTGGTCCACGGATCCAATATGGTGACCATTCAAAACATTATGACTCACCTCATGTTTTTCAACAATCAATCAGCGCATGTGTTTGATGTCTGCACACACCAAGCCAACCCCTGATTGTTCCAGAGGCGTCTGCGGACTCTGAATCAGGAAATTAGTCCACAGACCAAACACAGATATCACACATTTATTTTTACCTACTTTTGGGCCATTTTTAAACAACTTCTGGACAGATTTATACCAAATTTACAATTGCATTCTTTGAGGAACTAGATGTTGCTTCTCGTGCAAGTTTAGTGGGGATCCGTCCAGCAGTTTCAGCTGTAGATGTAAGCCACCCAAAAGGCTACTGCTATATGGCCGTGTAGTTATGGTTAAGTTGCTCATCTCAAAGAAAGAGCACATTTTGGGTGCCTTATAACTTTGCTCCCCCTGGATGAATTTGCCTGAAACTTTGCAAAAAAAAGTATGTTGCACGCTCTGAATTTTCTTGGGAAGTTTGGTGAGCTTTCATACAGGGGGGCCGAAGTTATAGGTGGGTCCTAATTTTTTTTTTTCCATAGACTGCACACTGTACAGACCAAGCCATTGGACGGAATTTCAGGAACATTTGTGGGAGGAGTGGTGGCTTGGACCCGAAAGCAATTTTGTGATAATCAGTCCTGTACTTTTTTTAAAAGCACGTAAAATGTACATCTCAAAAAACTACTGATATCTGGCTCTGCTCTGTGGTCCCATTTCCCTGTTCGCTCCTTGGTGAAAAGTCTGATTGGCCTGGAGAGTGGCGTGATGTTGGCAGAGATTGGACTCAGCCAGCGGAGGGCTGTAGGGAAGTGTGATGTGCAACACTGCCATGTTGTAGCCGAGGATAGTGCGGCACCGCAAGGGGCTGGAAAACATGCGTTCCAGCATATGGCAGTGGGAAGAGGGGATAGAAAGGGTGGGTGAGTGTCTAGGCCTTGGCCACACCCACTGCAACATTATGCAGGCGTGTATGCCAAAACTGTGATACTAGCACCTTTACATTTGGCACCATTCCTTGTGTTGCACTGAAGCCTATATCACAATGAGCTTTTCCCTGTTGATAGAGAGTTATGGGAGGTTTCCATTTCCTGCCACCATGAAACTATAAAAACAAAATCGGGCGGCAAAGTGTTGCCATGTCATCGTGCATTTCCAATGCTAAGTACTCCAGTTATGTACAACTTTCTTGTCCACTAGTTGGAATTAGGCTTCACATTGCTGCCTTGTGTGTGTGGTGTGTCAGCATTGTACATTTTGTTGATTGAATGGGTGTGGTGATTGTTGTTGCATCCTACAGTTTTGGGCTGGACATGATGGAGTCAACAGTCCTGCAGTGTGTACACTGCGTGATGTGTTTGAATACTGTGTGTATAGAAGTGCATAGGGTTCCAGTGGATGTTTCATGTGGTTGGGTTGTGGGCATTGCGCAGATTACAGGGTACTGCTCTGTACTATGATGTAGTGGGTCTGTATACTTAATAGACTGCTGGAAACATGGGCAATGTTCTGAAGAATGTTGCCATTGCGCAGATTATGGAGTACTGTTCTGAAGAAGGTGTGGTTTGGTTGGCAATAGACAAATACTATGTGAGTGGAAGTGGGTAGAGGTGCCGGAGGGGCCAGAGGCTGTGTTATGTTTGTGGATTTGCTACCTACCTACATGTTTGCATGCATGGTTATATTATGGTGCAGGGGTTGGGCAGGAGTGCCAGTGACTGTATTATGTTTTTGGGTTCTGGTACCTGGTCACATGTTCGCATGCATGGCTGCATAACATTGCAGTGGGTGTGGCCAAGGCCTAGGCTCTTGGGTGCATGGCCAAAGGAAGGAAAGAAGAGCATTCCAGTTTGGATATTACAATGGCTGATATGGGTAAATGAAACCTGTCAAAGCACATACCATTGAAGTGGTACTTGATGGTAGTTTATTGGCGAAATGACAGTATGGTTTTTGAGTATGTTACGGAGGTTCAGTGGCAGATACCCTGCTCAGAGACACTTATAACAGAGGTGTAAAAATACTGTAGAAAAAATATTTATACCTGTACGTACTATGTGGTGATGGGTGCCGATATGGATGAATCCGGATGCAGGAATCTTGGATATTTTCACAGAACTTTCTACTGGAGGTGCTTTCGAATCACATAAGACTTGTACTGTGAATGTTTAATGGTACATATTGGGCCTCATTATGAGGTTGGAGGTATCCATGGTGCTATTAGCACCATGGCTACCCCCTTACCGCATTCTGGGTCCGGGTTCTTGGAATAGGGACTTACCGTGTCATTCCAACCTTGGAGGATCCGGTAAGTCCCCATTCTGAGAACCATTCCCCATTCCCATTCCAATGGGAATGGGGATTGAGCTAATAGCGGGCCGGCTAATAGCGGTCCCGTTATTAGCTCCCTGGTTCCTTAGCGGCTCCCGCTAAGGGCGCCTGGTAAAACCAGGCGCCCTTAGCGGGAGCCGCTAAGGCACCTAGTAATACAGCGGTAAGGGGTTAACCACAATGGAACCCTTACCGTTGCCATTAACCCCTTACCGCTGACCTCGTAATGAGGCCCATGGAGTGTTGCACAGAACTGATAGTGTTACATGGAGAGATCTTGGAAGTGATTGGTGGATGCGTGTGTGATTATTTAAAAGTACCCAATGAAGGAGTGCCAGAAAAAAATAGTGGAAAGGGAAGAAAAACTGCTCCTGCTTTACTGGGGCATGGCCCTAGTGGTAGTTGGGGTAGCGCATATGCCACATCCTGCCTTTCTCACCATGCTGGGCATGGGAGTTGGACTGTGGGGTTTATCCAATCAGGTGCTGAGGGTGTGCTTCACAGGAAGGGGCGGCAATACTTTTTTTCAGTAATCTGTGCAGTGAGGCTGGCAGAGATGAAGACATGCACAGTGTTGATCGTGGGTGATGCCTTTATGCTAGATCTGCACAGGTATACCCTGGAAATAGACTTTGATTGCAATTTCAATTTGGAAGGAGTGGAGGCTTTGTGGTGCAGTGTCGATGTGTGCAGTTTCGCCATTGTGCATGATCTTTGCAGAGACGTGGCCACTTTCGCTACTGTCCATTTTGTCATGGTGCACTATGGAGGCCTGCATTTAGGTTACATGGCTTGTTCTTGTTTGTTCCATCAGCTAAAGAAGTTCATGAATGCATGCAGTGAAGTGTATTTTTCCCACTGCCAAGGTGGTTTTCTCATCCATACCACCAAGAAAAATATGGGACTATCCAAAGTACTTTATCCCCAGTCAGAGGTCGGAAAGAGTCTTATCAACAGAAATATGTGTGATTTTTTTTGTGCTGCTGGGATGTTCTCCTGTGACAATGACATCTTTATTTCTCGAAATGTGTACCCTTTCAATGCAAATGGCATTTCTTTGTCCACCATTGAAAGTGGTATTTTGTTTTACAATATACAGGATGTGTTGAAGAGGTTATTTTAAGGATGTGAGAAGGATAAGAAAATAAAAACCTCTATAAAAACCGAAAAAAGGTGTTTATTTACAAGTACCTACAAAAAAAGGCTCTTTTAAGAGCCACCACTAAAAACGAAATCCCCTCACCTGATTGAAATGTATTCCCCCACTCACGCACACAGCACGATACGTTTGCAGACACCGCAGTAGTTCCAGGATTACACGTGCCACATCGGGGGCTTTTCTGAGGATGGCAGGTATGGAACGGTACTGTGGAGGCAAAAGGTTTGCTCAATAAGGTTTGTGAGTGTCGTGTGTACACAGAGAATGTGGTAGAAGGTGTATTTGTAGAGAGGGATGGAGAACCCTATGGTTATGGCTTGTGTTTCAGGAGGCAGAGTGTATGGATTTTGGGGGAGTCGTTGATAGATTGGTTGAAAGTGAATGCAAAACACTGTGCAGTGGCTGCACTTTTTGGATTCTATCGTGTGGATGTGCACTGGTATGGAGTACGTGCAATAAAGTGGCTGATTTTGGTTCCTCTTTGTGCCATTTTGGTGACACGTGACTATCTAGACATTATTATTATTCATTATGGAGGGAAAAGTTTAGGGCATGTTACTGGAATTTGCCGCAGTTTGCGATGAAGGAGGCAGTTGGCCAGGTCATGCGTATGTTGCCGAACTTCTGCATAATTTGTTGTCGCATAACACAGACACTGAGGTGGCTGCGTTCCTTTTGATTTGGTCCACAAATGGAGAAAGCAAGGCACATTGTCAAGAAGGCTATTTGTGCATTTTTTTGACATGTGGCCATGTCCTACTTCCACAATGGAAAATTACTTTAAATAGCACAAAGCTTTTTCCCACAGATGGCATTCATCGCACTGATCCTGGCAATCAGGTTTTTCTGCTAACTCTTCAAAGTGCATTGGTGGCCTTTTTGGAAGTACAGCAAGCATTTTTCTAGTAGGGTTTGCGCACTTTAACCCTTTCGAAAACGCAAACAAACACGAAAAAAGGCTCTTTTTTCAGCCAGCCCTTTTGAACCCAAAACAACTGCAATGTTTTTCATAGAGCCAAGCCTCCCATTAGTTACCATGCAATCTGTGGAGCATATAGGCTGCACGGGGGGCCTGCATCCTTTCATTGGCAATTCCATTTTTGACCTCTGAAACAAGCCTGTTTTAAACTGTTTTACTTTTTCCATTGTTTTGTATCTTTCTTGGTCTTTTAACACACGACACAGAAGGAAAGGAAGGGAAGGGAGGGTAAAGAAGGGGCACCACCCACAGGGATTATATTGGGCAAGTGCAGAGAGAGGAAGATGTTGCATGGCCCTCACTTAAGTAGGCGGCAGTCATTGTCATGCTCCTGGACCGACCCTTCGAATGCACTTCAAAGTTGCTTCCCCCTGCAGAGTACCACCTTGCAGTACATGCATAATACAATGACTATGCACTTACACTTGCTGGAATGTCCCTGTGTTGGGAGGTGCAGATGCAGAGTATGCTGTAGACGAAAGTAAGTTACTGCATTGTTGAATGTGTTTCGATTTGAGGTGTCGTTGCATGTAGGTGGTGCCGTAGCTGTACAAGCCAGGCTTTCTGTGCCTGAGTAAGTGCATCTCAGATTGTTAGCATGATATTTTGGCACATCTCCTATGCTGGTAAACAGTATCCACACCCAGCAGTCACGCTGGCTTCAGACATATGGGATTTGCTGAACTTCATCCTCGCTCTCCTGTTGATCCCTATCTACATGAGCATGCCTGTTCCCTTGTGCAGGCCCTTCTGAAGGAGGTGGTGTTGGTGAGGGTGAGGGTGTGGGTGCTGCTGGCATAGAGGCAGCAGCCATTGTTGCCATTATTTGCAATGGTAATATAGCACATCATAATTGCTCTGAAAGCAATTCCAGCACAAAGCAATGTGGCCCGCTGCTCTTCTCTGCAAAGCCAAAACAGAATGCGGAGAAGCTCTGGGGTGTGGCCTTTTGTAGGGCTGGTGTGGCGCCCTTGGAACCAGAAAAGAGGCCTAAATTGTTCAAACAAATAGTTACATGTGCAATGGCACATTCTGGGATGTTTGTAAGCGTGTACTTTCACAATAACACTCCATACATTGCAGAACACAGTACTTTTCTTGATGTCCGAGGGCCCGCATCGTGTCCGGGAAATAAGGGCCCATGCGCAACGTGGATGCAGTGACATACTGACGTTGTGAATCCTCTCAAATGGGACGGCTGTCCGCAGGATGCGTATTGGATGGAATACTTTGTCCTCTTGTGCATAGGTGTGCTACAAACGGGGTTGGCCTCCCCGGACTCATTAAAAGTGTGACACATGTCCGGCAAACATTTTCGCACAAGCTGGGTGTTTGTAGGCTACACCAAGTGCAATGCTCATGTGCACAGCTATCCGTAGGATGTGGGTGGACACCTCGACCTACTGAAAGTATGTTACAACTTTTTCCCACCATGCTGGACACATACATGCCAACATTCTGTGACCAAAAATGTGTAGGAATCTTAACGTTTCAAAAATAGTACTTAGCTTAATGATGAGATTGCAGGAAATTAAGTCACATCAGCTTGACCCGATGAAATGACAGGAGATGACATCACAGGAAATTATGTCATGAAAACTTTAAACTTACAACATCACAGGAAATGGCTTCACTTGACATATGGACTTGAAGAGATCGCAGGAAAGGACTGCCTGTCCTCTGACCCTACATGACAAAGAAATGTACAAAATGTATGAGCTGTGAGCACTGGGACCAGCTCTGTCCTCATTAAGACATATTTTCCTCTTCAAACATACAATGAGGTGATAACAAATCTGTATACCCCAAGTTAAGTGACAGCCACACGGGCAAATGCAGATTGTAAAATGAGCGCTGCAAAGCGTACATTTAAAGCCCCAGACCAAAAGTAATATAGAGAGAAATATATTTTTGTTTTATTAGATTGCTGACTTGCAACATGAGGTAGTTGCTGAAGCCCTCCCTGCGCCTCATGGCCACTTTCCACTGCAAGAGGGGAAAGGCCCTGATGCCATCCCTACTTTTGACACATCAATTGCCAAATACCTTTTTGAAAGTATGGCAGTGTGAAAAGGGAATGAGGTAATAACACTTCTGTATACCGAAAGGGAAGTGACAGCCACAAAAGCTCCAGCAAATGCAGTGTGTAAGAAGAGCACTGCAAAGTGCACATTTAAAGCCCCACAACGAAAGTAATATAGACAGAAATATATTGCTGTGTTAGCAGACTGCTGGCTGAGAACATGGGACTGTTGCTGCCCCCCACTCCCCTTGGTCTCAGGGCTCCTTTCGACTGAAAGAGTGGAAAGGCCCTGATGCTGTAGTGAGACAGAGCACTGGCTCGGAGCTCTGAACAAACAGTATGCATGGAAGAGCTCAGACAGGCAGCTCTGAGATGCACAGGATGTTTGTGGCCGGAGCTGCTACAGGAGATTTCAACTTTTGGATCTCCAGATGTTTTGGACTATAAATCCCAATATCGCTCTGCAGTGACAGTTAAGCTAGGGCATATTGAGCTGTAGTCAAAAACATCTGGAGCGCCAAAGGTTGCAGACTTCTACGCTATTTTATTTTATATGAAACAATATTAAGAAATTGGTTTAAAAGACATAATCTTTGTTACTGTGCCCTGGAGCTGGGAGCCATTGCATTAGAAAATGGTTTAAAAACAAGCAGTAAAGCATACTTTTCTGGTTTGTCGTTGTCATTTTACATTTTTTCACGTCTATGTTTTTTAAAGGGAAAAAACGCATGTGCACTATCATGTCCACCTCATGTACAAACCCTTACTTGAGAGAGCATGGTAAAAATGTCAGAGAAAGCTTCACAATAGTGAGTGTGACATTTAACAAACACTGCAACACACGAAGGGTCTGATTCATGGAATATTTGCACAGTTTAAAGTCAATGCACAAGGTTATTTTTGCAGTACTAAATGACTTTGCACTGACTTTACACTGCAAAAATACACTTTGCACAGTTCCATGAATCAGGGTTTGTGTCTGCATACAAAGCCATTTTTAAGCAGTGCAACGTCACTTTGAACCATGCAAAATGTCAATGAATTGGGCTCCAAGGTCTGATGAAAAAGTAACAGGAGTTGGAAGAAAAATACTGTCTGACATTACGTAACCAGGTATCTGGAATATTTTTAGTTTAGGTGGTACTAGCGTTCTATCGCTTTCCACGTCTCGAGCCAAATCTACTTTTGAAATGCATATTAGACCGCTCTGTCATGTAAAGAAATCTGTCCCAAAACATAAGCATTGATACTTCACTTTTCAATTTTTTGAGGGCCCTGTAGCCGTGAATGTAAACTTTGTCAAAAATGCAATTTTATAGCAGTGAATATATTCTTGCTAGATGGTACTTACAATAGCTATTAGAAAGCATGGGCAGGGATTTGGACATGCATTGGAATTAAATCCCAAGAGTTTAACTCGCCCCCATTGCTCTCTCTGTTGCCTCCTTTTTGCTTGTCAACAAAGCGACCAACAACAGGTTGCTATTAACAGTACAATACTAAATTGAATGTATATATCCAACGTCTGATGTACTAATCACAAAAAGCTGTGCAGTGGTGCTGCCATATCTTTGAATCTGTCAACACGGGCAACGGGATCTCACAGATATTGAACTGCAGCATAATTTATTACATCTGTCACGCCAAAAAACGGGTAAATTGTAATCTTCAAATATAGCAATATGTGGATCGAAGGCAAAGTATGGTCACTTGATGGCACAGCATTAGCCGTAGCACCAGTATTCACGGAGATGATTACATTCTGAAATACAACAATTCTTTCAACAAGGAGAAACACAAGGAGAAACACAGCTTCATTACGTGGAGCAAGAATATCAATTTTCAGGCAGCCCCACGCGGCCACAGTACCTATAAAACCACAAATGATCCGGAGATTCTGCTGTTTACTTAGTTGTCCTTAGATTTAGTTGTATGGGAGTAACCACAGAGCAACAGCAATGCCATTTTCAAGACTGACTACAGACTGTCACACTTGCAGTGAAATCCTTTCTGCAACTCTACAAACCGCAGGCAAGAACTTGATACTTTATCTCACGGTGCTCAGTGCAGGGACGGTGTGTCTGTTTCTCGGGTCATGCAAAGGCAAGCAGCATATCAATAAAAGTAATGGGCCATTTAACACACCCACCGTACACTGGAGGATGCTGTTCCTTGCTCTCACTAGGCCTCAGGCAGCCAGGCCTGCTGCAGCCATATATATGTAGGTTTGGACAGCAAAATCCATAGGCGGTACGACTGCTTGAAATGCGGTAGTCTACTGCATCAATCAGTAGGGTTGATGACAGGGGCGGTGTTACCAGGACACAGGGGATGACCTACGCATGCTCATAGCTGTGGAATGGACACACGTGCACTCCCACAACTAATTGAAAGTGCATTAGAAGATGCAGACATGCAGCCACTACTGGAGTCCTACAGATACCTGCATTGTGATTGCACATACGTCGGGCAGGTGCAGTCTCCCTAGGAAACCTCCATTTTGCTTACCTGAAGCCATCTCGGACAGTACTGTGTGCCACAGACTCACCATGCAATTTTAACTTTTAACACAAATGGAAAAGCCACTCACACACTCACCAACACTTTACATGTACACCTTTCATTTGTAAGATACGTGGACACTATTAGGAAAGGGAAGGTGGAGCACAAAGGATACATACACGGGGGAATTTGGGATTTCAACAAGTTCATCATGAGGGGAGCAAAGGATTGAGGTCTCATCGTAACGTCTCTGCTCACAGGGATTCTGTTGGGGATGGTGGGCTGGGAAATGGGGAAGGGGTACACGTGAAGGTGGGGCAGTGGTATTTCATGTTTACAATAATATGTCCTTGGACAACAAGTTTTAAGGCAGCTACATTGTTTAGCAATTGTTCCATTTTGACATCCAGGATGTCTAGGTTGCTGTTTACAGCGTTTCCTTCATTTCCTGTGGCCATATGCTGCTGTGGAAGAGGTGTTGCTTGTGATGCATTCCTTTCATTTGCAGTATGTCCTGTTAAAGATAAAAAATATCTGTTATATGTATATGAAGCAATACATATTAACTGTCTTACTTTTTAGACTGCTCTGCGTACCAATGGCGTTACTATCGTTACTCATTTCTTCAAGAGGGAAATTCCAGCCATTCTACAGTGCTTCTCATTGCTGCGTACTGTTGTACACTGCACAAGCTTTGCAATTATAGGAGAAACTTCAGTGCACTTACCACATTGTAGTGACGTTCTGCTCTCAATGTATTGCAGTCCTTACTCTGCCATTTCCATCTTATTTTCTATGTAAAGCAGCAGTATAGTAATATTGTTGGATGCAGATGTTACTTCGCCTTTTGGTGCATTCCGTTATGCTATATATTCTAGAGTTTCCACAACTATATACGAGAAACCCTGACTTTTTGAGCAGTTTGGATGCTACCCGATTTCCGCGAACAGGCGCACAATCTGCGGCCACTGTGCCCATCAGCATGGAGCCAGTGGGTTCAGTATGTTTTATGGTACATCTATACAAACTAAGGGTATCCAGGTAAACACCTATGAAATTCAGTGAAACAACATTGTAAAAGGGACTTTATGGTTAAGTTGCACTAGTAAAAACTACCAAAAAAACCATCAAATTCAGTGAAAAAACGTTGTTAAAGGGATGTCATGGTTCAGTTGCTCTAAGAAAAACCTATCAAATTCATTGCGAAAACTTTTTAAAAGGGATATTATACTTACTTTGCACTAATAACAACCTATCCATATTAAGGTTACAAGTAAAACCACAAAAACATTTTTTTTTGCCAGTTATGGTAAACTAAGCAACCATAACTCGCACAACCATTGTGCACTTCGAGGACTGACACCCATGACATGAAAGATGACATCACAAATGTCATTGATGACATCACATATCTGGGCCCCTTTAACAAAGTTTTTCATTGAAATTAAAAAATAAAGAAAATATTTATAGCATAATGCCAAATGGATTTACATCTGTTTCTGCCATCATGAGAGAATAAACAGACATTGCTATAATTGCCTGATTATTTGTGCATGCTGAAAAGTGACTTTGCACACTTTTCAGCACGTAAAACATCCTTTACAGTTTCACGGATATGATATGATAAGTCATTTATAATGCGCTGTACTCAAGTGTATGTAGGCACCACCACAAGGCACGGATCATACTTTGCCTGTCTTTCTGTGACTTTGCAAGTCTTTCCGAGAATTTATGCCGGTCCATCACGTATTTGAATGCAGTCGAGCACTTTGAGCAAGACTCCACGCAAAGTGTGGCACTGGCCTACGCAAAAAAATAAATAGGAGGCAGAACATGCACCTTCCTCATTCTCCCCGCAATATGAGGAAGAACAAGGGGCGTATAGGGGGATGGGACACACAAGGAAATTGCACACACTGCCAAAAGCAAACCTACCTAACTGAATTCATGGATTCCAACGCACAACTTCACTTCGGGAAAATCGCATGCAAACCGTGTGATCTTAACGCAACACATGATAGGAAGTGCAAAGTACCAAGTGCATAGGAACCAAAGCACAAAGATAAAGTCTATATAGAAATTTAGGGGTGACGGCACATAGTTGAGGTGCCGCTTGGCGTTAGGAGTGATCGTATGCAGATTAGCAGGATCTTGCCTGTAATTACGAGGGTCCGTATGCAGATCAGTCGGGTGCTGCTTTGAGTTACAGGGAATGGAGGACAGATAAGCAGGTTGCTTGCTTGGGTTATAGGGGTTGTATGCAGTTTCACCAGGGTGCTGCCTTGGGCTGCAGGGGAATTGCCTGCAGTATTGCCGGCGTGCTGGATGATGGGGATAAGGTAAGTGCAAAGGTTGGTATTTTTCACTGGTTTTGGTTTCTTCGGGGGCATGTTGTGAGAGTTCCGGTGGCAACTTGATATTCTTTAAGTGGTAGTGGTTAGAAATCCATGAATACACGGACCGTACAAAAAACGTTTTCATGCAAGTAGGCTCAATGTTGTTTTACGCTCTAAGGGCCTGATTCATGGAATATTTTTGCCCGGTTTAAAGTGAATTTGCACTGCTGAAAAGTGGCTTTGCACTGCTGACACAAACCCTGATTCATGGAACTGTGCAAAGTGTATTTTTGGAATGCAAAGTCCGGGCAAAGTCAGCGCATAGTCATTTTTGCACAGCCAGAGCATAGTCATCTTTGCAGTTCAAAATGACTTTGCTCGGACTTTGCACGGCATAAATATACTTTGCAAAATTCCATGAATAGGGGTTTGTGTTGGCAGTGCAAAGTCACTTTTCAGAAGTGCAAATTCACTTTGAACTTGGGAAATATTGCATGAATCGGGCCCTAAGTCCTAGGGACTTTGCACTTTTTGTAGGAATCAGCCCATCAGAATATTACATGAAGTTTTATTTAAATATCCCCCCGTTGCAACCTAACTGGAAGTATGCGATCCTCTGAGAAGCAAAGAT
Organism: Ambystoma mexicanum; assembly: GCF_040938575.1. Classification (NCBI taxonomy): domain Eukaryota; kingdom Metazoa; phylum Chordata; class Amphibia; order Caudata; family Ambystomatidae; genus Ambystoma; species Ambystoma mexicanum. The sequence continues at coordinate 833,612,718 of NC_090935.1, read as the reverse complement.
AACTGGGGATGAATACTGAGATGCTTAAAGTAAGGTCGTGTTCACGATTTCCAAGACACAGAAAGTCACGCCAGATTAGAAGAAATTGTGTTGCTGTATATCAGCCTTTTTTCTTCATTCTTGTAACGCATGCAAATGAATGTTTTATCTAGTTAAAAAAGGAAGGAATATATTAAAACAAGTAAAACGAAGAAACATATGACAACCTGAAGATACATTATTAATAATCACACAAAAGGTAAATGCATAAGTGTTTATTTTGATTTTTTTTCAATCAGGCGTTATTTCTTTTTGCAATGTGTACGTGCGTTCAGGTTTTCAATTGCATTTTTAATATTAGAGAGGTTGAACATTGGATATTGTTTTGTACACAATGGATATGCAATGAATGTCATTAATGCACCTTACTATAGTGGTTTAGGTTAAGAGAAAACTACGATACAGATCCACAAGCATGAAGTTGTATTCATGGAGTGATGGATATAGGTAATTGATACATATCTGAAGTATACACTTGTCGACATTTAAATGTGGGGCCAGGACTGTAACTTTCCTTCGGTACCGTGGTGGCGGTTTGATATATACACATGCACGCAGGTACACAATACTGCTATTCACATTGGAAGCATTCCCTTCACATTTAGGACCGGGACACAGCTGGTTGTTGTAGCTTTCCTGATTGATTCATAAATCATTATTTTTTCTTAAACTACCAATTACAGCGCCGACACGCAGTACAGCAGGCCGATTTGGAAAGATGACATCTGGAATCGTTTCCTCCTATTATTGTTTTTGGAACGGTTATGACACATTTGTATTGCTTTTCTTTGCATGTGAGTGTGACTTTTTAAAATGTTTGTTCTTAGAAAGATTTGCCGCATTAGAGAATGTTTTTTTTATCTTGTCAATAATGATCGTGTGCAAATAATTGCAAATAGATCTTGACAAACATAACCAACAATTATACAAACAAAACTCTTAATACAAACTAAACAAATTCCACTTAACAATCTGTGGTGTGCTCAATCAAAATGAATTAGTATTTTTGTGGTATAACGTGTACATTTAGGACATCATTACAGGAATCGTGATACTAATTAAAAACAACAACAATCCATTTATTTTAAAATACCACCTGCAGATTGCAATCATATGCAATGTTTTCTGGTGTAGGTACACAGGAACTACTCTATGGTACAAATAAGACATGTTTAAATTATCTATATTAACCATGAAGTAATTTCAAAGTAACGCATGCTCTTCATGCACCATGAGATCGCAAACTGCAGTTAAATGGTATTTTAAAAGTATTTCAAATGTATTTATCATTGCCACCGTATCTGGAACGACTCCCTTTATCTGTACCAAATACTTAAGAAATAAGATGTTCTCAATGTATTGGTTCTCATAATGCAACTTTACCTACTGCATCTAAACACTCTCTTGGCAGGTACGAGAGGTTTTGTCTAATATGAGTGCTGTGGTCTCCGCAAATAATAAAGGGCTGACACATAGAGATTTGCTCTCTCAATGTCCTTGAGCTCAGAACACGTACATCCCCTCTGTGGTGGCTCTGTGAATGCTCTATTGCTCACTGTCCATGCCCGTGATCCCTCTGGATTGGGTCCTGCCCACTCTAGCTAAATCATGCATATCCACAAAACTCCTTATTTTGAGAGAGTTGGCTATCTTCACTCCATCACAAAGGATTTATACCTTCCAGGTTGTGTCCTTTCTCTGCTGAAGTGGGTGCCTTCACATGTAACTGGCTCTCTGGTGTGTTCAACTTCCCCACCTTGCTCCTCATTTCTGTTTTTTCATTCTCTACTCAGCCGTGCCTCTCATAACACATTTCTTAAAGATCCGAGACCTCGTCTGAGTCTTCTATCTGGCTCGGCTGCCAACCGTCCAGACCATTTATAAGTGTGCTTGGTATAACAGGGATCAAAAGTGTCATGGCCTTTTTCACTGAAAAGACTAACACTCTTTCCAAATTCAATTTATTCCCATTTGGGTGCAAGACATGATCAGTCCGTGTCCTCATAACTTTCATTGGCTGTCTGTGCTTGGACACCAATAATTGGTCCTTGTGTGGCATATTTATCTTCACTATGTCCTCTTAAACCACATTTATCATTTGCACTGCTTCATGTTGTTTGCACCAGGTCTTTATGCTGTCTTTATTTGGTTTACTCTCCACACTGTTTTTTTCATAACAATAGCCTCATCATCTATCACCTTTGACAACGATGGGGGAACTAGAACGGATGCTGTTTTTCTCCCTCTAATCATGTGAAAGGGGGATATGTCCGACATTCCATTTGGTGATAGTCTATGTGCTGCAATTGCTTCCTTGTACGGGTCCATGCCTGAAACAGCTGCAAGTTATATGGCTCCTTTTATGGAGTGATTGGCCCTTTCAACTAAGCCATTTGCTTGATGGTGGTATGATGCCTTTTTTGGTTTGCTTAATGTTGTGCATTTAAAAACCATTTAATCTCATGTGAGGTGATATGTACTATATCATTGCATTCAAGTTTATTGAGTTTATTGGAATGTAACCCATACGAATGGGGACAGTAAAACATGTCCAGATTCAGGTGGTACATTTCCAATCAGTATTACCCCACTGTCCCAACCCACCCTTCCCAAAAATCACCCCCCTAAAGTAACTATATGCAGCAAGCATATGGTCCATCATCAATTATTGTCTGTGCATTACAGTTAGTTATGATTATATTCGTTCTTATCTTTAAAACAAAAAACGTTGTGATCATATTTATCATTTCTCACCGAGCGCTGCATAAAACCGGACCTCAATATCTTCAAGATAAGTTAAAACCCTATCACCCACCACGCACTCTAAGATCTAGCTCGGCCGCCCTCCTGGTCGTACCTAAAACAAACTCAGTCAAGTTAGGTGGGTCATCATTCTCAGCCTTGGCCCCCAAGCTGTGGAACACGCTGCCACCCCACATCTGCCTAACAGAGGATCTAATATCCTTCCGCAAACTATTGAAAACTTGGCTCTTCCCCTAAAACCAACCTTGTGCTAAAACTAACTCAAACTGAATAACACCACTGCAATATTACCAGCCCAACAAACTACTAGATCTCGAACTGCAATATGACAAATAATAGTATAACATCAAGATCCAAGCGAGAAATCGACAACCAATAACCACCAATGTAAACTAAAGAACAACGTGAATAGGTCATAACAGCGAAATATCAACAAGATGAGTAAAGCAAATGTATAAAACCAATGAATGTTTAGAGCGGACAAACGCATAAACGGGAACGTTGCGTGGAGGCGATGAAGGCATAAACCAGATGATTGAATAGGACAGAGAAACGTCTAGACCAAATGACTGAACTGATGTACCAAACGAATGATTGTATAGAGCGAATGAATGTATAAGCACTGAGGGAGGTATAAACCCGCATGAGCACAAGGGACTGATAAATATGTAGAGCAGATGAAAATATTGAATGGATGAGTGTATTGAGCAGGCGAGCGTATAGAGCGTACGAATATATTGAGCGAATGAGTGTATAAGAACGGATGAACCTATAAGGGCGAACAAGCGCATAGAGCGAACCAACGTATTGAGCAAATGAGTGCGCTGAGCGCATGTGCGCACAGAGCAAATGAGTGCGCTGAGCGACTGAGTGCGCAAAGCGGTTAAGCGCATGGAGCGGATGGATGCGCGGAACAGATGGGTGCCCTGAGGGAATGTGTGCGTGGAGCCGACGGGTGTGTCGTGCGGACGGGTATATGGAGCGGACGGATATGTGGAGCAGACGAGTGCGTAGAGAGAGTGTGTGGAGCGCACGAATGCGTCGAGATGACGTATGTACGTATAGCTGTCGTATGAGTGTGGAGCGGACGTACATTGTAAAACGAAATTATGTGTGTAGAGCGGACGTGGGTGTGTGCAGTGCGGACGTGAGTATGTATAGAGCGGACATAGGTATGCGAGCAGAACAGATGTATGTGTGTCTGTAAAGCGGACGTGTGTTGTGTGTTGTGTAGAGCGGACGTGTGTGTGTGTAGAGCGGACGTGTGTGTGTGTAGAGCGGATGTGTGTGTGTGTAGAGCAGATGTTTGTGTGCGTTGAGCAGACTTATGTGTGTGGGTGTAGAGCGGACGTGGATGTGTGTAAAGCGGACATAGATGTCTGTAGAGCGTAACGTATGTGTATGTAGAACGGACATGGATGTGTATGTAGCACGGACGTGTGTGCGAGTGTAGAGCAGACGTGTGTGCATGTGTGGAGCAGACGTCGATGTATAGAGCGGACGTGTATGCACGTGTAGAACGAACGTGTGTACATGTGTAGAGCGAACTTACGTGTGTACAGAACGGACGTGTGTGTGTTTAGAATGGATGTGTGCGTGTGTATAGAGCGGACGTGTGCGTGTAGAGCGGACATGCAGGCGTAGAGCGCACATGGATGTATGTCTGTAGATCGGACGTGTGTGTATGTATGTGTCTGGAGCAGACGTATGTATGTGTAGTACAGACGTGTGCATGTGTGGAGCAGACGTATGTGTGTATATAGAGCAGATGTATAGATGTAGGTGTAGAGCGGACATGGGTGTGTGTAAAGCGAACCGGAGTGTGTGTAAAGTGAACAGGAGTGTGTAGTGCGGACGTATGTATATGTAGAACGGACGTGTATGTGTAAGTAGCACGGACGGGTGTGCGTGTGTAGAGCACACATGTCTGTATGTGTAGAGCAAACATGTGTATGTATAGAGCGGACATCTGTGTGTATAGAGCGGACGTGTGAGTGTGTATAGAGCGGACGTGTATGTGTAGAACAGACGTATGTGTGTGTAGAGCGGACGCGCGTATATGTGTTTGTGTATAGAGCTGACGTGGAACAGACATGCACGCGTGTGTGTGTAGAGCAGACGTGTGTGTGTGTATGTAGAGCAGGCACCTGTGTATAGATCAGAAGTATGTGTGCGCAGACCAGACGAAGTACCAGCTAGTAGAGCCGGTGATTCCTTAGTGCAGTTGAATGCATGATCGAACGAACGCATGAGCGACGAATTAGGAAGTATGTAGATATAATCCGATCTCATACGCATCATATCACATCACCACGCTTACTCTCTTCTTTTACACCATCACCCAACTAGAACACAGCGATACTATGACACCATTCGGTATAGCTGTTCTCATACCAACATCTTCCTCATACTATACATCACTCTAACTAAACACTGCTGGTTACACCCTCCAGCCGGCGTTCTCCTCAGGCCTAACGCAGCCTCAATCGATCTGGATAATCCGGCCAGAACGAACACATACTCCTCAACCCTCAACCACCACACCTAATGCTAAGAAGCTGCCTCCACATGAATGCTACACCTGCAGCACACATATACGGTGCGCACACGCATCTTTGACGCCTTTATACTCTCTCTACTGACTTGAACTTCGGTTCCCGAGGGCGTTCAACCTACCAGCGCCTTGAGACTATACCAATGGTACATAAGGCGCTATATAAATGCAAAGTAACATAACATAAAGTAACATAACATTTGTGCACTCAGCTAAGGGTAAAACTAGTATATTGAGAGTGATATCATGTCTAAATATATTCCATATGTAGAGCATAGGAGAGTACATATATGCATACATTTCATAACAGTCACACATCATATGTCTTGCTAGAGCACCCCACATGTGTCATTCACACGCCTACATGCTGTATATAATATGGGTTTGCATTGGGTATCATATGTACAGACAATATAAGTCCCATAGTTTGTCTGACCGGAAAGCAATGTGTCTCTTTCTATATGCACGTCAATCAAACGTGCATGTCTTAGACAATGGGGATGTTCACATGTCACGGTCAGGGGTGGAACTCAGACTTCCACCTAAAGAGAATAGGCTTGTGGGCCACAAACAACATAGTGCACATGATTTTTTATTAGAGCATCTTCATGCCATTTCAGTACACCAAGACCAAATAGCACCTGTGTAGGTGAGTTTGTAGTGGTGGAGCCCTGAATGTGAGCTATTGCTGACAAAACAACTATCCAAAATACTTTGATCTTGGGGAAAGTCCAGAGTATGTATCTCACTGTACCCAGTTGTCCACAGTGTCTGCAGCAAGAAGGTAACTGTGATAAAGCCTAGTAGGGGTGAAATAGGCAGTTGGTATTATTTTGATTTGTTTTTCTCTGTTTTTCATGTTGCGTGAAGCCTCTTTGATCAGAGTAAAGGAAGAGTAAATATCTTTGATATCCATTGTTGTAGGTGAGGACCATGTTCCTGTTGAAGTTGTTTGGTATACATTGCACATAAAATGCTTTAATTCTGGGGAAATCAGTAACATCTCTAGCAAGTTCAGATTTGCAGGCAGAGGGGTACCTGTTATATGTGCCATCAGAAGTATGTGAGTTGACTATTGAAACAAATGCTCTGTGTTGTAACCATTCATTTTTCTCTAATCCTAATATGTCCCAAACCTCATGGAACGGTGAAGGAGTGGCTCCATTGTACAGATTCATGATCTGAACAGTGTGCTAGTGTGCTTCCTGTTTAAAATGTACCTTTCAAGAAGTAGGAAAGTAGTGTTCTGAATCGAAGCCATGGTGGGGTATGATTAGTGCCTTTAGAAACTGATCTAAGTCTGTTAGCTCAAGCATGTACAGCAGGGTCTCCCATTCTCGTATGTGTGAGCTTGGCTGTCGGTAACACGGATGTGTAAGGAACTCATGGTGGTAACAGTAAAGACAGACACACGTGATCACAATTCAAGGGTGTTTATTAAACTGTATTTGCAGGTTGACAAAATGTCTAATCTAAACCTAAATCTAAGATGGGAGTGAGCTACGACCATCAACTAATAATAAGGCCGTCCTAGTGGCACCTTGTCAAATAAAATGGCCTATACTAAAAAATAAAAATCAATTACCAATCCTTACAACTAAATACAAAAAGAGTGTGGGATGAGATTCTCAAGAAAAAAAGAAGTGTTCACAAATAATAAGTCAGGATGTGGTAGCCGGTGGTCTCCCTTCCTGACGTTTAGAGCACCGGACAAGGCGGGACTGCTGAGCACCGCACACTCTCGAGCTTTCCCAGCATGAGATGACAGTTCTGTTTTCAGCTATCAGGACCTTCGGTGGTTAAGTCTCTTTTCTACAAAAAGACTCTTGCCTTCGAGGACCTGGTGTGTTCAAAATAACAAACAAAATGTTCCTTTCGAAATGTACGTTGGGTAATGACTTTTCACCCCTGTATCCCCCTCTTCCAGGCTCAGACCCCTATCAAATGTTCAGCCTCCCTCCTTCAGGTTCACTACGGCTTTTTCTCAAAACAGTTTCACCTGTGGCATTCACAAGTCTTAATGTATTTTTAAACAGTTCACTGTAGACATCCCTCTGTTGGGTTCACTCTTGTCAATGCACTGTTCATTGGGACTTCAAGCTTTTCCCTGTTCTATCGGCATCCCTCCATCGGGTTCACTCTTGCAAACTCTTGCCAAACACACAGTTCTTTCTCTTTTCTGACTATGCGGGATTCATCTCCCATACCTTTCCAAGTATGTGCAGGTCAAAGACTTTTGACTGTACAGAGTGTTTTGCTAGAACCCTGTCTGACCACTTTGATCTTTTCCTTGTGTCTCACCTAGGGCCTTCTGGTATCAGTAGTTTTAACAAATGTTGGATCAACCAGGGTCTCTCGAATGAGCACCCAAGTGGGGCCAGACCCCTCTGCAGCTGGTTTTCCCTTAATGTCAACAGTTCTTTGAACTTCCCTTAATTTGCTGTCTGCAACTCTTGTTCAACATAGTTCAGTTTCTTATCGGTTCTCCGTTCGACTCACCGGCTGTGATGAACCGCTTGGCTTTTCTTGTCTTTGGAGTCAAGGATGGTACCATGGTAGCAAGTGTCTCTCCCTTTTCTGATTATCAGTGTAGGCGCGCTCCGAGTACCGTTGACATCTGCTGCAACACATGCTGTCTATTGTTCGCGTTCTTATGATTCCTTCCACAGAGGTCCTCGCCGCCTTTCTCCTCCTCTTAAATTGCCACCCTGGGATAGCTGTCTCATCATGCGATCTGCCTTGCTCGTAGTGTGCTCTTGTTCTCTACCTTTTATCCCTGTGGGGAAGGGAAAGGACCGTCAGGTGTGTGTCACTCTCGTCAATTGCCTGACTGTGCCTGACCCTTGTGTTGGGACATGTAAGGTAAACGGCTCTAGAGGTAGTTTGTTGTCTTTTGTGGTGTAAGAAAATGTTTGTGTCAGAAAAGGGGTGTGGGATAGAGTGTCTGAGTATCCTATGCGGTAGGGTGTGGAAAAGGTATTATAAGAAGGGGGATCCTCCCTCACTAGTCCACCCCCATGAACTGGATCCAATAGTGATGACCGTTTCCTGGCCACCTGGATGACAGATCCCCGGGACTAGTCAGGGAGACACCTTCAGGTTTCTCACAGCGGTAAGGCACAATTCATGAGCTGTGCATTCTTTGAGTTTATTGGCCCAGGGGAGATGCAGTTCTCCCTGTGGAAGGCTTTCTATACATCCGTGCATCTAAGGGAGTCATATTAATTATCCAGGTTATCCAACTAAAAGCTTTCTGTGGACTGTGCATTGTAGTGTCACCAGGTTCAGTCTCCAAGTTGGGGGTCATATAGTCTCATTTGGGAAAGTCATCTTCATGAGTACCGTGGCATGATAGAATAGAGTCAGAGGACGTATGTGGCATTGGTCAACCATGTGTGTGATAAGCCAGTTATATAAACTGGCATAGCTGTGGTCCTGGTGCCAATAGAATGTAAAATCTCTCTGAGTTGGGTGCAGATTTCACCAACTATCAGTTATGCAGAGTTCATCGATCCGAGCGAGGAGTATCTTATTCTTGTGGGGTGTGTGGTGCGGAGTCAGAGCAGCTGTTGGCCTATCTAGTGATTGTGACAGAGCGATGTTATTGTCCCCTCCCATAAGCATAAATGTGCCCATAAAGGATGCGTATGTCACATAGGCATTTGTAAAAAAAGCCAAGGGTGTCATCCGTCGGGCCACATATATTGATGAGAGTGATGCACCATTGATAGATCATGCCATGTACCACCATATATCATACCTCCTTGTCAGCTAGGATATTGAGAATCTTGAACGGGCATTTGTGTGTTTCAGAATGGAAACCCAATACATTATCTGATAAGGTGCATAGAACGCTTGTCTCACCCATCCTCTAAGGAGCTTTGCAGACTCAGTTTATCCAAGTATTCTTCATGCATAAAAAGTATATCTCTCATGTAGTTTAGAAGCCTACTCCTCTTGATAAGATCCTCCAGACAATGTATACTAACTGTGATACATGTAAAATAGGTAATTTGGGATCTAATAGGTGTATCATATAGACAATACATTGCAGAATCAGCCAAACCCGGTAATCTGATCAGCACCATCTGGTCTGATACGGTGTGCACCTGTTTTAGATGCAATGGGTCCCCAATGGTGTATATTCTCAGTCCTGAAACAATTATCCAGGTATGACAGTCAAACCAAGAACCATGCATGCCTAGACTATATGTCTTAAATCTACATTCACTATGTGTGAATTTTACAAAACCGGGACCCCACACACATTAAAAACTTTGGGGACTAATAATAGGACCTCAAAAAGAGGGCAAAGCAACAATGCAAGAGTCATAGGGCAGGCAACGAAAGCCCCGCCTTTAGCCCTGTACATCGTAGAAAACTCAAAAACAAGCAGAAGAAGAAGAAAACTAAATATAATTGTTGTTTTAAGGGGGACAACAGATGAACCACCTTTAGTAACGCAGCAATGTAGTGATCCCTCGTGCATAGAAATATGTCATTGGAGGGCGAGCTAACTTTGTCCACCTGCCATAGTCAATGGCAATCAGAGGGGATGTCACAGTGACCTGAGCAATGGGGGACCCTTTAGATAACAGTCGGATGGATTGCATCTATAGTCCACAATAACAAGTGTGTCCAGTACGGACACTATGTATTCCAAAATCTTACTTCACAGATGACAGTCTCACCCTGTGCTGTCATCCTTTAGGTCTTTTGTCCAGTGGTTGACTAAGTCCACTGGGTTTTCTTCCAGACTTGTTCCATTGTTTGTGGGAGTATGTAACCTCGTTGTGATTGTTGCTTGACATCCCAAGGGCTGTCACGATACGCCATCTCCAGTACTCGATCCGCGGCAATGATGTTGTGGTGTTTCAGAAATGTTCAAGCCCCATCCGGGGACTCAAACGTGTCTCGCTGTTCTAAATGTTGAAAACACCATATTGCTGGAAATTCGACATAATAATGATGATCCAATCGCTTTAAAGCACTAAAGAACGGGTTGAAATCTATGCAGCGTCTGGAGACCTCGACAGAAAAGTCATTGAAGAGACGTATCGTTGACCCATCTCTTTGTATGGCCCCTTTGGCTCAGTATGCCTTCAGTATGGTGAGTTGGTGCTGGAAATAAAGGAGTGTGAAAGTAATTATCCTTGGGCATTTGCCCTTATTGGGTTTAGGTATAGGTGCCCTATGCACTCTCTCAATGTCATATTCAGGTGGCTTAGTTATCTGGAGACTGTCCTGGAACAATGTATATAAAAATCCCTCCATATCCACCTCTTCTAGATTTTCTGGGATGCCCACCAGGCGTAGGTTATTACATTTCAATCAGATTTCCTGATCCTCCATCTTTGCGCCTAGCCTTTGCACCTCCTTGATAGTAGTGTCCATGTTTGAGGACAGGGATTCCTGGTTGTCTTCCCACACTCTTATTCTACGCTTGTTCTAAGTAGTGCATTTGGCTTGCACATTGGTATGGCTATTAATGTCCTTCATTTCTTTTATTATGTGCTGCACAGTGCTGTTACTTCCCTGGGTGTATTGGATTATGGATTTCATCTAGGTAAGAATAGCTTGTCGGTGCCTCTGCACATCCATCTTGCTGGGGCATTTGGAGGGCCTGTGCGGGTTCAGAGTTTTTGCACTGTTCCTGTTGATGTGGGCTGCCCAAACATATCCACAGTGCCAACGAGCGAGTAAGAAGAGCACTCCAGTGCACAACTCGTTCGACATTCGACTATTCTCAGTGAAGCATGAACGCAAGCAGTGTCCGATTGGAGTCTGTGTCACATGATGAAGGTCACTCCTCGGGTGAGCAGATATGTTGTGTGGCCTAATTAGCAACCATTTTGGGGTGTAGTGCCTTCCCATACATTGGAGAACGGTCTTGCGTGCCTTTATCCGCTGAGTCCCCAGGTATGGCACAGACAGTCAGACAGTCCTGCACAGCTGTGTAACAGTGTCAGCAGGTGTTCCTATCTTCCCCACATGGGAGGTTCAGATATCCAGTCCTCAAAATGTGGCGTATTAGATCTGGCCTGCACCCTCAATATTGGAAACGAATCAAGAATGATTTAGCTGTGCCCTGTCTCATGGAACGGCCCATCTGGCAGACAGAATGTTGATCCCGAGGTGAGAACTAGTCTCGTTATTTATGACTGGCCATATGAAAGGGCTGACATGGGACTGAATGGCGTACCTTAATTGGGCCGTAACCAGGACATCCCCAGTATCGCTCTGCCTGGAGCTCTCATTGTCCGGCCAGCAGCATTGATCCAGTCCAGTTTGCATTGCATTTCCACAGGCCATGAAACCATTTCATTTCAATGGGCTGTGTGGTAACTGCTGGAGTTTAAACATGGCACAGTCCTCATCAGTGCATGTATAACTGTGAGAAAGTTCCTCCATTCTGCAGCTGATATCCTGTCACCAGCGAGGTGGATCACGATCGGAACAGCACCCCTGGTTCACGGGGCTCCAAGTCCCATATAGTGGGTACAAATCATGTCAGACTCAGTCGATGGCCGACATAGATTAGTGCAACCTTATCTAACCCGAAAGAGCTCACAAACAGGTGCCATCTTACTTGAGCTCCTGAGCGCCCTCATTAGTTAACATTTCTCATTGTAATCCTTCTAATTGGAATCCTTTTTTGTAAAGCTCTGTTACCTGTTTTTGTGGTGATATCTGGCACAAATATTGCTTCTGTCCACATGGATAGCTAATCAATACCTACTATGTCGTATTTATGCTGCCAACTCATTGAATAAAAATCGACATTAATGCCCAAGCTTATTGTTGCACTCTGTGCTGAGGGTGTTGCAGTTGTTGTTATTGGAGCCTGTCTAACTTGAAGATGTTTGTAACTGTTGAGACATTGTTGACAGTGTTTAAGTGCTGAATGTATTTCTATGTAATATATGGACACCATATATGACATAGAAATGTTTCTTGTTTTGGTCATTTTGCCCACATTCTAAATAAGCAAGGGAATAACATAAAACAAAAGAATATAATACAGAAAGATAAATAAATAACGGACTCTACCAAATGTCAGGAATCTGAATAAAAGCGATGGCAATACCTACTCCGGCATGTATTTCTGAATAAATGTGTTGTAATGCTAATGGTTGGCACTGTGATTATTGACCTTCCCCTCATTTTTAACACGCAGAAAGAGCAACAATGTCGAGGAACAAGGGGTAGTCGTAACGTCTCGTTCAACATGGTAAGAGTGAAGAGGGTAATTTTAGAGATCTATCGCCATTCCATTAATAAACATGATGCATAACCCGCACGCGAGAATAATAACTAACAATGCAAATCCAAGAAGTGTGCCTGCAGAATCCCACTCTTCAACCGAAGAGTTTGTTCAGAAAAGTCTGGCAAAAGTCCTTAAATTACCTCTATCTAATCAATATATGTACTTTTCAAGTGATCAGAGAAAAATCCATTATCTAATAACTCCCACCATAACAATTCCACTGCAAAATCTTGGATTAGATGGAAACTGCTATGTAATTTGTATATACTGTTTTATTGGATTAAGGCATTTAAGGGAAGTCACCGACAATTTAACATAGATTTTGGGCACACTGTCTATGGAAAAAAGGACAACACATTCCTTATATTGTCTCACTAATGTTTTCTTACCGGATTCATACTGAAAAAACACACATTAAAGACAATTCTGAGCAACAGAGTTATGTGCTCTACATTTTAACCATACCAATTCACATTGGTTGTTTGATGCAAAAGATACTACAGTCCTCATGTTAAAGTTTGAAACTAATCAATTCAATTGAAACCATTGACATGTGTTGGCATCAGAGACAAATATTGATTCTACAAATGCTCTCTTGTTCTACGTTTGAAAGTATCTGTGAAAAATAATTGATTCCTAGCTTGGGCACAGATGCAAGACTATTTTGTGGATTGACTTGTTTATAATCATCTTAATGGTTATGGGTCAGGATTTCAGTTGATATTGGAATGCAGGCACATTAGCGCCTAAATCTCTCCCTTTTCAGTGGGTTTCCATTTGGAAACGAGAACAATTACATCATTGCCTATGCATGAAACCAATTATAATGTCATGTCATTCCACATTTCAATTCAGGATACCTAAGACCTTCAGAGATCTTTAATTGATGGAGAAAAGCCTTATTATGGAGAAACTACACAGGGGTTCAATTTTAGTCATCGCTCACAAGGCAAATGGGCGGTGTTCTGTATTACTCCTTTCAGTGGCATAGCTTGTAAACAGGGTTAACCCAAAACACTTTTAATTGCTACCTGTTTTAAATAATTCCTGGGACATTTGTCTAAATGATCACCTTTGCTTTGTCTTTCAAAGGCCTAGGGCAGGCAGGAACATCAACTGACTTCAGGAAATACAGCTAATCATACTCTACCTTTCAAACCTCTTGTAAGACCTCTTGTAAGATCCTTGCCATGCAATCTAGTTTTCTCTTGGAAAAAGTCTCTGCAGTCAATCCATCTTGAAATACCTTCTTAATAATGAATGAACAAAGAATTTACATCACCCACTTCAGGTTGGAGTCCCAATCCACATTTCTCATGCAACACAGGCTCTTTTCCTTTCCCAAAATGATCTACTCTTGCTTGCACTTCAACACCAAGCTACCATGTTCATATCGGACAAAGTCTGTGATAGGTTCACGTCACTGGCTCATACTCACTAGCATCCTCCTCCATGCTTCCATTGGCCCAATGTTCTCCCTGTGTCTAAGATTGTTGATGTGTTGGCTATGAGGAAGCCCTCCAGATAGGAATGTGAAATCAAAAAAATGGGCCAGAATGTTTCTTTTGTTATTTTTCCCAGTGTGCACATGTGATGTTAACCACTTATGTGCGGCAGAGGACAGAGCCTACAATGATTCCTTATGTAAATTCTGGATGAACCTACTTGCCCTTAGCAGGGGTTAATAAGAATCCTATATTTAAAGTTGCTAGAATATTCTGCACCTGGAGCAATCTTTTATGGGTTTTTGCTGCATGAATGACAAAGATATTAGAATATGCAACTTTACACATTATTCTACATTTTAACAATGCATTCCCCTTGCATTCAGATCTATCTTTGTTTTTATCAAACCAGACGAATGGCTCTAATGTTAAACCTGAATATCTAGTTCTTATGGTCATATTTGTTTTGCATATTTAAAACGAACTTAGTGTTATCCATTAGAGCTGACTTGTGTTGTATTTGTTGGTGTGCTGCTCATTGGACCATCTGCTACCTGGTTCAATATGGTTCTTTAATGAAATAGATGCATTCTTCATGAGGCACTGACAAGGTCAGAGGTAAGGGTATGTTCAAGGCACCAGCTTTTTTTAAAATACACTTGCTGTTCCATCACACACTTACATTCTTGACCTTTGATGATCTTCAAATACAAACCCATACATTTAGGCTAAATCCCCAATTTCAATCATCAATTTTTTGTACTTTGAAAACAAAGGCTTTGCCTTCAAGCAAACACAGATGTGTTCTTAGCCTGTTTAATGCCTTGATCAAAAATAATGTGTAAGGTTGTGGAAATGCCTGTTTTCAAAAAGGCTGACAATTGCACAAACTCTTTTCAGCCCTGCAAATACAGTGCAGGTCTTTACTGTGCCGCCCTTGCTGCCTTGGAAAGCACTGCAACACGTGGAGAGGCATCTTAGTGTGTGTTTGGAGGGGGGCAGAAGCAGGGAGCTAGAGGAAAGGGAGTGGGCATATTTGGGCAGGGTGATAAATCACTTGGGAAATGGGGAAGTGGAGGAAATGGACTGGTGGGATTAGAATGGAGGTGATCGGGTGGTGGAGCCCCACCCCCTCTCCCTTCATGGGTATCAATATCAGGGGTTTGGGGTGATAGAAGTCCCTCTATTAAGAGGCCGGTTAGGATGGGACAGAGTGAAGGAAGGAGTTCTGTTGTTTGTACTGTTTATGAATATCCTGTGCAGTAAATACAAGGCAGTCAAGACACAGAAACGCACACACACAGAGTTCTAAGTAAAACTCATTTCAGAGCATAGGTTAACAGAATTTAAAAGCTAAATGAGATATATTTTGCCCTACATAACAGAGATGTGCTATCACTTTTGCTCATTTTGCTCATAATGGCCAGGTGAACAGCTCAGGGGCAACACATTTCTCTTGGACTCAAGACAGCACAGAGCAACAAAGATTTTGAAACCCTGTCTTGTGCTTAGAGACTGCTCTCCAACATTAAGCACGTTATAAAAGAGTACCGGTTTCAAGTTTTGGAATGCTTAAATTAGGTCTAAGTGCCCTACTTCAAATTACCTACTTTAAGGGCATCATCCCTGAATCTGAGGACCCTTTTTGGGTGCCAGAGTGCAGTGGATCGAAATGGATTATTGTCTAGCGAAGCATGAGGTTGGGAAAATATAGTTTTCACCAGGATGTGTTGAGGAGGCCAATATTTGCATGGATTATTCAGGCCAAGTGCGGTTCCCTAGAGGCCGGTCAGTGGCATATTTGAATGTGCCATGCCTCTTCCTAACGGATTGCTGTATGAGGTTAGTTAAGGAAAAGACATCAGATTTGCCTCCTTTTTCACAGATTTTGTTGGACAGAACACAAAACATAGTATTGAGGAGCTGTATTTTAAAGTATGCACATTTATTAGCTTTCATTTCAATTGTTCTTTTATCCGTCTAATATCTTAGTGTAATACATGTCTTCCTTTCAATATGTTGTTTAAAGGAACTTTAAAACATGAATGTTTCTATAAATGTTTTTCTCATTGCTCTATTCCTTAGCCTCCCCGTGATCTACATAACATGTATTCTTGTCTACTGCAAGACATTCCATTACTCCAAATCGCAGCTCTACTTGCAGCCTTTGACATCCCAACTAATATGCACGAAGTCCGACAAGATTATTGAATATGAATGCAGCTCCAATTAATTTTATTTTTCTTTACTTTAAGTTCAAAATCCTTTAACTGCAACTGTAATACACAAACCTATCTATGAAAGCATCTCATATTAAATTGATTTGGTGCGTTTACGATTACCCGTTTAGTTGCTTTGATTTCTTTAAAAATTTCTTTAATTGAAAAATGTGCTGAAAAGATTGCGAGAGATTGTTGTATCAATTGAAAATACATTTGCATGGCATATATATTTCAAAAATTAGTTATTTTATGATGCATGGAAATTAATGTGTGGGATAGGTTATAATAAGGGTAAGAATTCTTCTGAGAAATCAATGTATGCCAGCAAAATAGCAAAGGAAACACGATTTTAATTATATTTTGAATTTACATAAATTGTACATTTTAAAATGAAACTGACTATAAAAACTAACAATGCAGAACTCAATGCTGTATTTGGAATGGTGATATTTATTTATCTATCACGTGTAATGATTCTGTTGGTTAATTCAAGCCACAGTAAACAAATAAAGCATCAACTCCGGTTAAATAGGTGCTGCATTGCTAAAACGAATAAATATACTGGTTGACAATCAGTAGAACAAACAGTTACACATTGGAAGAAATGATAACTAATCTGCACATGTATATTTTAAGGCTTTATGTAGTTTTATTCTTTTTATATACATGGGATATACATGGCCTTCTATGAGAAATATATATTATAGTGCGTCAAAAGTTCAAAAGTAATTAAAAACCCACTGGCCCTGCCCCCAGACTGAAAAGTTTCATTAAGATTTGTTAAGAAATAAAAAAGTTATTAAGTGTCAAAACCATTTCTTTTTGCAAAAGTGTGGCCTACTTCCCATTCATTTTTCTGTTGACAAATAAGGTCAATTGTTGCCAAAGCGCACAGCTCAAACTGCTGGAAGTATATGGACCTGGTCTGAAACAACTTGGACACGAAGCGTTGGCTCGCGATCTATGCTTGGTTTGGGCTTATTCTGTTGGGCCATTTTTTAAATATTTGACCGAGAAGGAGTACCCCCTTCCCAAAAATAGAGTGAATTATCTCAGGGATTTACCCAAAACCCAGGGGTTTTAGAAATGAATGGGTACTTGGTGACGGCTTGGTGGGGGGGGGGAGCAGGAAAACATTTTTGAGGCTATACAGGACTAAGGATAGTTGAGGGTATGTGCAGTCAAGTACCAGTGGTTACAGGTTTTTTTTTTTTTTTTACAAAATATATATTTACAGTGAGGTCAGGGGTGATAAATCATGAGCCAAAGTTACAAGGCCACTCAGCAAACTGTACCAGCCCTTTCCTTGCTTTAAAGCTAAGTAGGGTCAGTCCCACTTTGAAGCTAAGCAGGGTCAGTTTCAGTTACTGGATGGATGGCCATCCAAATTATTTTATTTTTTTAAATTGTGCTTCTGTCAGTCCTTGAACGTTTTGCACTCAGAGACAATGTTTTGCCTTTTGCTGAATTGCATTCTGGTGGTTGAAGTTTCCCATTCAAAATAAAAAAAATATATTTGTACAGCAAAAGTAACATCTTGGCAGTAACTGAGAAAAACCATGCTTAACTCAAAGCGAGAAAGGGGTCAGCCCCTTATAGCCATGTTGCCTAATAAATTAGCCCACTTTACACCACAACTTAGAGAAACATTGCCCAAGGGTCCTGGATCCTTCCTCACTTTGAAACTAAGCAGGGTTGGTCCCAGTTACTGCATGGACGGGAGAAAGTCCACATTCCCAAATTCCATGTGGTTTCTTAGTTTTTAGAATCTCATAACAAACAGCCACCACATTATTTTTTTGTAACTGTGCTACTGTCATACCTTGAATGTTTTGCACTCATATACCATGTTTTGGCTTTTGCTGAATTGCATTCTGGTAGTTGTAGCCTCAGAGTCAAGATGGGGGAATAATGTCACAATTGTACACGTTTTGCCTAACATAGTTTTATAAGGATTTCTATATTTGAGTGACACTATGGTATGTGTAATGTTCAAGTTATCTTCATAAAGCAGATTATTGTTGAAAACCAGACATGGGGGCGAGGAGGGGATATGATGAGAGGGCAAGTAAATCATGAGTATTTCCCCACAATGTGGCTTGAGAGTTTGCAATCCTGGACACTGGTGCAGTTATTTCCCCTGATTGTGGCTGCTTTTCATGGCACCAGTAAAGGACACATGTGGGTGGACAGCATAATCTTCTTTCAGAGGGCAGACTGGATGCAGTCTGTTGGTTTTTTTCAGGTTGGCAAGTTTGCTCAAGTATTTGGCTACCAGGATTTTACTCAGGTTGTCATATTCCCAGTTCAGACGCTTACTCACAAGACCACAAACACTGGGTTTAAAATGTGAGAACCTTTTACACTTTGCCAGCATATTTATTGGAACACTCAGGTTACTTTTTCTGGTATTCATTACTTTTTTTTTTAAATTCCAATGCGATTTTGTCTTGGGCACTTTCATCTAAGGCGATGGTCTATTGAACTAGATTTGTATATTTCACTTTAAGATATATGTTTGCTTACTGCGCATGTGTGCCAGCTTTTCATTTTCGCTATGGGGCAAAAGCACTTGGGCATATGTTATTTTTGCAGGTGGTAATTTCTTTCCCTTTTATGTGTTTCTTAAATGTGGTTAGTTGGGGTTGTACTATGTATGACAACAGTCACCAAGATACCGGCCATAAAACAAGGGGCTTGTAGCACACTGCTTAACCAAAGTATGTGATCTTCTGCAAATAATGTAATTGCACAGGGCATTAACTAAAAACATTGGAAGCTCTCAAAGCCTGCAATATTTTAAATGTAATAAAAATAAATAGATATTTTGACGGCTATAGTGACACTGAGGGTCTCCCCTACAATGGGTGCAGGATGTATCTGGGCATATGTTATTCTTGCAACCGGTCATTATTTTGCCATTTCCGGGATGCTTAAATGTGGTTAGTTGTGGTTGTGAGATGTATCGCAACAGTCACCAGAGACCAGCCAGAAAGGAAAGGGGCTTGGAGCATGGGACATGACATTTTGGCACACCCTCTTAGGCACACGCAGTCATGGCATGACAGTTTCGATGGAGGTCCTGTTTGGGCACACCCATTTAGACACAGCTAGTTGGGTGCAGCGACCTCTCGGTGCAAGGATGTTTTGGCGTGAGAGGTTGCGTTTGTCACGGGATTAACCTGCTGGTACTTTGCATTTTGTACCTCTCAGCGCAAGGATGTTTTGGCGTGAGAGGTCACAATTGCCATGAACCTATGGGCACTTTGCATTTTGTAATGTGGATTAAAGGTGAAAAACATGTATTCATTGGAACGCTTAAAACAGGATGGGACATGTTTTAAACCTTTGTTTCAAAATGTAACACGTATTAAACAGGAAACACATTTATTTACAGCAACATTATAAAACAGAATGGAACATGTATTACACCGTCCCTGCGCAACATTATAAAATTGAAAAAACTAAATAAAAACATATGTGTGCTGAACGCTGCCTTTGAGAACCCTGACCTTCAAGAGTTCAAGATGCAGCACTTACCCATTATGCTACAATGATATTATTGTTTGCATTTTCACAAGTTTCATACTTAGCCTTTTATAATTGAAGGCTAAGTATGAAATGGCTGCACCATGA
The DNA here is from genome assembly GCF_040938575.1 of Ambystoma mexicanum. Classification (NCBI taxonomy): domain Eukaryota; kingdom Metazoa; phylum Chordata; class Amphibia; order Caudata; family Ambystomatidae; genus Ambystoma; species Ambystoma mexicanum. The sequence goes on along the minus strand of NC_090935.1, from coordinate 833,592,792 downwards.
AGCACTAAACAATTGTGGCAAAGTGGTTGAATACTGTTGGACATCTTCTGAATTACATGGAGACATACGTGTACACGTACACACACACACACACACACACACACACACACACACACACGGGTGCTGATACGTGTACACGCACTAACAATCGCCATCACGGATCAAATGCACACTGCACGCACAATCTCTCACACACACGCTCACCTCAAACACACTCACATTGCATGCCCACCCTTTTGGATGACATGCACACCCTCACACCACACATTCCCCCTTACAATGCACATTTATTGAAAAAGAGGAACATTATAAAACAGAAAAAATGAAATTAACACAAAATTGCATTCATGTTGAACACTGCCATTGGAGAGCCCTGGCCTGCAGGAGTTTGAGATGCAGCACTTAACTGTCATGCTACAACAATGTTATTGTTTGGATTCTCACAAGTTTCATACATAGCCTTTTATCATTGCACGTATTCAATTATAGGCTAACTATGAAATGTATGCCTTGGGAAGAAGCAGGCCATTGTGAACTGTATATCCTAACATATTAATGGGCACTATCTATGGCCTTTAGCCATGGCCACTGACTACAGCTTTCAATGTTTCCCACTGTATATTTTAAAGCAATGATGGGCTACAAGGCATGGCTTTGCATGGATTGACAGACTGGAGTCCCTGATACCAAATGGCATAAACGAAGAGTTGGATTTGCAATGCTACTTATGAATATAAATGGAATATGCGATATATCAGATGGTCTTACTGTATCTGGTATTGATTTACTGTTCAATATGTAATTATTGATATTTGACAATATAATGGATAATCCTAAACTAGTTTCCCCATGCAATTAACAATCAGGACATGTTGGTGATTGCTTAATCTCATGCCTATGAACCATTCTAAACGGCCGTACTTGAGTTCTGTTTCATTTACCCAGAAGATGAATACTAGGCTATGGCTTTTATCCATACACATTGGTATTTCTGAACACTAACCATCCAATAGATATGGACTTTGGTACTGGCCAGTGACCCCAGCTGTTGTCATGGCCAAGTCCATGGCCTACATTGTTATTAAGGTAATCAAACATTTCATAGGCTAACTTATTAATGATGTTATGTCTAATTCCATTATTGATGTAATTATATTCAATGTCATTAGTGTTGTCACCAGTGATGGCATCAGTGAAGTGATTTGTAATGTCATCAGTGTTCTCATGTAACATGTGATTAGTAATGTCATCAGTGAGGTGATCTGTGATGTCATCATGTGATCATAGGCTGTGCAACAGGGGGCACCAAGTTAAGGGGGCTTAAGCTGAATTTCAGGGCTTTTGTTGCGTTAAGTTCTCACCTTAACGTCTCTGAAACTAATGTTTTTTTCCTTGATTTTCAGAAGTGTTGTTACAATGTATTGCTCACCTTAACGTCCCTGCAACTAAAGTCTTTTCCTTGAATTTCAAAGGTTGTGTTATATATCTAGACCTTAACCTTGTTGTATGTTCTTAAAGTACTTTCCTTATGGTTTAGTCTCTCCCCATGGTGCACATGCACAGGGCAATACGCAGGCCTCAAACACACAATTCATTTGTATACATGAAGATCGACTTTTATGTTATTGACATTTTCTGATGACGTTGTTTCTTTCTTCCTTACTTTAGTGGGTCTTCATATGTATTGTTTAAACTACCACAAGTGTGTAGTTAGTCTTGAATTGTTATCTATTTATTCCGTGTTTAACATTACTCAAAACTCTGATAAGGAGCAATCATTATTTTACTAGCCAAAATGACCAGATTAAAAACATTGTACTTCTATGGTGCATGCTGCAGCCATTCCATATGTGTATGTATGATTAGGTTCTGTATTAACAAAAGCACTCCAATATAATGTGTTGTTCAGATGAGTAATTATTTATTTAATACATAAGTAGGTCATAATTGGTCTTCCGATCATCCCTGATATTCTGTTACTAACATTATAAACACAAAATGAATTTCACATGTGATGTCATCAGTGATATCATCAATGACATTTGTGATGTCATCATTGATGTCCTGGGTGTTGGTCTTAGCAGTGCACAGTGTTGGCGCAAGTTATGGTTGCTTAGCTTACCATAACTGGTGAATGTCTGGGGGTTTTTGGTTTTACTTGTAACCATAAAGTCACTTTAACATTTTATCATTTAATTTCATAGGTTTTTATTGGTGCAACTTAACGATAATGTCCCATTTACAATGTTTTTTTTCAGTGAATTTCATGGGTTTTTATGAGTGAAAATGTTTTATAATTTTACATCACTGAATATACGTTATTAGTAATTCCTCTTATTAACATGTATGAAAAAACCGTAAACCTCCTTTAACAAACATACTCTTTGCAACGCATACTGATGTGTGTCATTATCAGCAGTGCATGCTGGGGATGAAAGTTCTGTATATATTATTCTGTGGATGTAAAAACACACATTTTTCTATGTATTTCTGTTTCCATGTCCTCACCTCTACCCTTATGTCATTTGAACTTTTAAATTTTGGCAATGTCTGTTTTTGAGTTGATAGAAAATGTAATTATATCTGCGTCTACAAGAGGGTGTTTATAGCAACAGGCTGAATCGGCACAGCAATAAAAATATGGTTTCAACAAAAAAGAAATTGTATGTGTTTCGGTGTTTGCAATTGGTTAGTGTTCCTGATGTAATTGTGTACTTGCCTGTGATAGGTTGCAGTGAAAATGTGTTGCCCATTTTAGTACTTTGCTGACTATAGTCTTCTTTTTCTACTATTGATTTTGGAAAGTATAAAAGTCACCATTTTGTACACTTTTCTCATTCGGATTGCAGAACTCACACTCTGCACATGCTGAGTGTGTGGTGGATGAAAGTAAGTAAGTAAAGTAAAGAAAGTATCAGTAAATATTTATATATTTAAAGGTTTACTTGCAGTGTTGTGTTTGACAGCTGTATCAACCACTGCTATCAGAATGCATATATTGTCACTATTTTCAACCTGCTCAAATCAAGTGACATTTACAGCCTGATTCATGGAATTATCTGCGTGTAAAACGCAGATTTGCACGCTATTGTGCCTGGAAATCCCTGTTTGAGGTATGGGGATTTTCGGGCAGAATGGCACACAAATCTGCATTTTATACGCAAATAATTCCATGAATCAGGGGCTTAATTGTACCATAAAATAAAGTGAATACCTATGCACTGTCAGTGTTTTACTAAAATGCTGACAAACATCCCTGTTCAAAAACCTATGCATTAGCAGTATTTTATTCTGATGTTATTAAAAATAGCTATCCCTAAAATGTAGCACATTTCTCTCTATATAAAGCTACACCGTTTTATAAGCACTGCTATCAGATCACATGAAGTGCCAACATAGTACACCTATATGGGATATATGCAGGGATCATAAACAGCCACTTGCCTACTCCTATACGCTTGCGTGAAATGGACCATCTTCCCACATAATCAACTTGGTCCTTGTTCACCAAATCTTGTCCAGATTCCTCCATATCCTCCTTCTCTACCTCCTCTGAATCCCCCTCACCCTCTTGGTTAACCTCACTGGTGCCCTCTCTCATCAGGATAGCTATCAGACCCTTCTGTCCATTCTGGTGCCATTCTCATTCCCGCTGGCGCCATCCGTGGTTCTACCTGCCCTATAGGCATGCCCTTATTCACCTCTCCTCCAATGCTCAAATTTGCCAATTTCTTCTCTACTATCTTCGCTTCCACCTTCTCTTCATTTTCAATCTCTTCCTTCTCTTTCCTTTCCTTATCTTTCTCTTGCCGTTGCCTGCAATGATGTACTAATATCGTCTGAATTTCTGCCTCTCCCTTAGCATCAATCTCCACTACCTTATACCTTATCCAGATATTTGTGTATCTCCTTTTGGAGTCCTTTCTTTAACATATGACAAACTATAGTCATATCCCATGGTTTTCCTGTCCCAGCAATCCACATCTCTTGAATTTGTAATATTTATTGTGTCGGGTCTTTATCCTCTCTCATGGTCCTTATTACAGAATGTGTGTCTGTCATATTGGGATATGATGCCCTAAGGCAGCCCTTACCTGACATCACGCATTTAACCATCCATATCTGTGGATACCCTGTTCTTTTCCAAATGTCTTGGTTGCCTAATAATGCAGCAAACAAACTTTTCATGTGCCCTACTGCTAATGTGATGCCTGTTGCTGTCTGTTGTTCAAGTGCATATATCCATGTGCCTGTTCCTGCTGCGAGTGATGGCAGTGCCTTCATCAAGTTATCCATTGGTGGCCAGGGCATGTACTGTGCTCTGCCCAGACCAACACGAAGAACTGTGTCCCCACCTGTTTAGCCAATCCCTTTCCCCCCTTGCTTTCCCTTCGCCACCGCCATGCAACTTGGCTGCGCTCTCAATTTTGGACACAACAAGGTCTCTCCTCTCGGTGTCAGTCTAGTCAGCATTTCTCCTCCCATCTCCTCATATGTGTTCCACTCCTCCTGTGCTGCTCTTCCATATGCATCCGATCTGATTGATCTACACTCTCCACCCTGGCAAATCCCTCTTCGCCATGCTAGTCCCTTTGACCCGTTTCCTTTCTTTCTACATGTATGTTCTGAATCGTGGCGATATCAATTATAAATGAAATATCTCTCGCTCTCCATTTCTAAGTGCCTATTGATGCATTGCCTCTTCTCCCCTTTCCCTCTTTACTAATGCAAGCTCTGCCTCTGTCCTAGACAGGGCCATTTCTAAATCTCTTTGTGCACTGTTTTCTTTTTCCAATACTAAAAGGGGTATGCATGATATCTGCTACTGGGGATTGTGGGACATTCGGCCTCATTATGAATGTGGCGGAAAGGCAACAACGGCGTCGGTAGTGCTGCCAGCGCTGTTGTTACCTCTCTGCCACATTACGAGTTCTGATTGCCGGTGCCGTTATTAACGGTGCCGGTGCAACCATGTTCCCGACTCCCATTCTACCCTATGGCTGGTAATGGCCCTTTCGTGGGTGCTGGGGACGGTAGCGAGTTTGGACCCGTAATGAGACCCATTTTCTTAGGTGGTGGGTGCTCTTTAATGTTCATCCCATGTTGGTGTCTCGGCTTGTACATTCCTCCTCTTGTATCAGTGACCCCCTATTTGTGATATTTCATAATTTTCTCCCTATACATCGGGAGCCATGTCGGGGTAAGGTTACTAAAGATTATGTTTAATTTGTGCTAATAACAATCTTTTTCTTCTTAAATACTGATCCAGAAGCGCTGACCGCCCCCTGCCAACACTACCCACACTCCCTATTTTTCCCCTCCCTCTTTCTCTTCGCTCCACCCACCACACACTTGACACAACACTCCTCTCCCCACACACCACAAACACCACCAATCCACACCACAAAAACAAACAAAAAACTGAAATCAATAATTACTACCACCACAATTATATAAAGCTGGTTTAGCCCCTTGCTCATTCTCTTGTTCAAAATGACAAAATGTACCTTTTTATACCTCCTTATGCTGGGAGAAAAGATCCCAGCACCACCATACTATGCGCCTGCACATGGTAAGCACATTTATTTACAAATGGCTTGCCTCTGAATGAGGGTATTTACCTCCTCACACTTCTTTTTGCTGAGTGGAGGGATTCCAGGTCCTCCATACACTAGACCATACTTCTTATTTTATTCTGCAGCACTACCTTTCCTTCAAAATTCCTGTTTCCTCTCTTTTCATCTTTTTCCACCTGATATATATACTGTGACCTTTTATAAAACCACTATATAAGTCCACTTGGTTTTCCATACCCCATCCCCTCACCAATAACTCACTCCACACATACACACTGTCCCCAAATTGTTTCTCCAACAAAGGTGCACTTACATCTGTGCGTTCTCTTAAGCTCTTCTGATACGGGGCCCCGTCAACGGCCTGTACAATCTGGGAGCATTGCCCTGCTGCAATGAACAGGCAGGCATTCAGGCAACACAGTGCCTGCAAACCTCTCCAAGTCATGCATGGGGACTGGTCACTGCAGATGAGTGCCACAGGAAGCCAAATAAGCAAAGCACCTTTTTGCAAGCGAAACAAGCTTTATTACATGCAAAAAATCAAACTGACTCAGATCTCCATGATTTTTCAATATCTTACATCTTTTATAGGCTGATAAACCATAATTAACAATACCTACATAATAATGAGTTATAACATAATCCCTCCACCCTCATTGACTACCACCTATATAACATGATAATGTCCATCTATAGTCCCTGGACTGATTGGCCTCATCAAATCTAAGCCCACTTTCCTATAACATAGTTTACTACATCATCACTATTAATTCCAGGACCAGAATGGATGTGTTTTCCATTATTGACAGATTATAATCGTTAATGTCAAGTGATGTTCACCTCTCTGACCCGGACGTGATCAAAGTTAACTGTTGAGACCAACTCGGCATTAAAAGACAGTAGGCCTTCTCATTATACAAGACATTGTGGTGCACACAAGTTGCCTTGCTGACATTGTACTTAATGTATTGTCATCACCTGTGCTCCTCGAATCCCAAATCATAGAACATTCCAGACATGGCTCCCTACTTATCCCCTTCAGACCCGAGGTGCCCAATAATCACATGACTGGGCGCTGCTCTGGAGTCTGAATTTCAAGGATTCATTTTCATTTGGTTTTGTGTCTACTTGTAATTCATATGGAATTAACCCTCTTTGGGGAGGGCAGTAGTGCTCCAAATCTTTACCTTGCCTATTGGTACAACAAAACCTTCTTTTTCTACTATTGATTTTGGAAAGTATAAAAGTCACCATTTTGTACACTTTTCTCATTCGGATTGCAGAACTCACACTCTGCACATGCTGAGTGTGTGGTGGATGAAAGTAAGTAAGTAAAGTAAAGAAAGTATCAGTAAATATTTATATATTTAAAGGTTTACTTGCAGTGTTGTGTTTGACAGCTGTATCAACCACTGCTATCAGAATGCATATATTGTCACTATTTTCAACCTGCTCAAATCAAGTGACATTTACAGCCTGATTCATGGAATTATCTGCGTGTAAAACGCAGATTTGCACGCTATTGTGCCTGGAAATCCCTGTTTGAGGTATGGGGATTTTCGGGCAGAATGGCACACAAATCTGCATTTTACACGCAAATAATTCCATGAATCAGGGGCTTAATTGTACCATAAAATAAAGTGAATACCTATGCACTGTCAGTGTTTTACTAAAATGCTGACAAACATCCCTGTTCAAAAACCTATGCATTAGCAGTATTTTATTCTGATGTTATTAAAAATAGCTATCCCTAAAATGTAGCACATTTCTCTCTATATAAAGCTACACCGTTTTATAAGCACTGCTATCAGATCACATGAAGTGCCAACATAGTACACCTATATGGGATATATGCAGGGATCATAAACAGCCACTTGCCTACTCCTATACGCTTGCGTGAAATGGACCATCTTCCCACATAATCAACTTGGTCCTTGTTCACCAAATCTTGTCCAGATTCCTCCATATCCTCCTTCTCTACCTCCTCGGAATCCCCCTCACCCTCTTGGTTAACCTCACTGGTGCCCTCTCTCATCAGGATAGCTATCAGACCCTTCTGTCCATTCTGGTGCCATTCTCATTCCCGCTGGCGCCATCCGTGGTTCTACCTGCCCTATAGGCATGCCCTTATTCACCTCTCCTCCAATGCTCAAATTTGCCAATTTCTTCTCTACTATCTTCGCTTCCACCTTCTCTTCATTTTCAATCTCTTCCTTCTCTTTCCTTTCCTTATCTTTCTCTTGCCGTTGCCTGCAATGATGTACTAATATCGTCTGAATTTCTGCCTCTCCCTTAGCATCAATCTCCACTACCTTATACCTTATCCAGATATTTGTATATCTCCTTTTGGAGTCCTTTCTTTAACATATGACAAACTATAGTCATATCCCATGGTTTTCCTGTCCCAGCAATCCACATCTCTTGAATTTGTAATATTTATTGTGTCGGGTCTTTATCCTCTCTCATGGTCCTTATTACAGAATGTGTGTCTGTCATATTGGGATATGATGCCCTAAGGCAGCCCTTACCTGACATCAGGCATTTAACCATCCATATCTGTGGATACCCTGTTCTTTTCCAAATGTCTTGGTTGCCTAATAATGCAGCAAACAAACTTTTCATGTGCCCTACTGCTAATGTGATGCCTGTTGCTGTCTGTTGTTCAAGTGCATATATCCATGTGCCTGTTCCTGCTGCGAGTGATGGCAGTGCCTTCATCAAGTTATCCATTGGTGGCCAGGGCATGTACTGTGCTCTGCCCAGACCAACACGAAGAACTGTGTCCCCACCTGTTTAGCCAATCCCTTTCCCCCCCTTGCTTTCCCTTCGCCACCGCCATGCAACTTGGCTGCGCTCTCAATTTTGGACACAACAAGGTCTCTCCTCTCGGTGTCAGTCTAGTCAGTATTTCTCCTCCCATCTCCTCATATGTGTTCCACTCCTCCTGTGCTGCTCTTCCATATGCATCCGATCTGATTGATCTACACTCTCCACCCTGGCAAATCCCTCTTCGCCATGCTAGTCCCTTTGACCCGTTTCCTTTCTTTCTACATGTATGTTCTGAATCGTGGCGATATCAATTATAAATGAAATATCTCTTGCTCTCCATTTATAAGTGCCTATTGATGCATTGCCTCTTCTCCCCTTTCCCTCTTTACTAATGCAAGCTCTGCCTCTGTCCTAGACAGGGCCATTTCTAAATCTCTTTGTGCACTGTTTTCTTTTTCCAATACTAAAGGGGGTATGCATGATATCTGCTACTGGGGATTGTGGGACATTCGGCCTCATTATGAATGTGGCGGAAAGGCAACAACGGCGTCGTTAGTGCTGCCAGCGCTGTTGTTACCTCTCTGCCACATTACGAGTTCTGATTGCCGGTGCCGTTATTAACGGTGCCGGTGCAACCATGTTCCCGACTCCCATTCTACCCTATGGCTGGTAATGGCCCTTTCGTGGGTGCTGGGGACGGTAGCGAGTTTGGACCCGTAATGAGACCCATTTTCTTAGGTGGTGGGTGCTCTTTAATGTTCATCCCATGTTGGTGTCTCGGCTTGTACATTCCTCCTCTTGTATCAGTGACCCCCTATTTGTGATATTTCATAATTTTCTCCCTATACATCGGGAGCCATGTCGGGGTAAGGTTACTAAAGATTATGTTTAATTTGTGCTAATAACAATCTTTTTCTTCTTAAATACTGATCCAGAAGCGCTGACCGCCCCCTGCCAACACTACCCACACTCCCTATTTTTCCCCTCCCTCTTTCTCTTCGCTCCACCCACCACACACTTGACACAACACTCCTCTCCCCACACACCACAAACACCACCAATCCACACCACAAAAACAAACAAAAAACTGAAATCACTAATTACTACCACCACAATTATATAAAGCTGGTTTAGCCCCTTGCTCATTCTCTTGTTCAAAATGACAAAATGTACCTTTTTATACCTCCTTATGCTGGGAGAAAAGATCCCAGCACCACCATACTATGCGCCTGCACATGGTAAGCACATTTATTTACAAATGGCTTGCCTCTGAATGAGGGTATTTACCTCCTCACACTTCTTTTTGCTGAGTGGAGGGATTCCAGGTCCTCCATACACTAGACCATACTTCTTATTTTATTCTGCAGCACTACCTTTCCTTCAAAATTCCTGTTTCCTCTCTTTTCATCTTTTTCCACCTGATATATATACTGTGACCTTTTATAAAACCACTATATAAGTCCACTTGGTTTTCCATACCCCATCCCCTCACCAATAACTCACTCCACACATACACACTGTCCCCAAATTGTTTCTCCAACAAAGGTGCACTTACATCTGTGCGTTCTCTTAAGCTCTTCTGATACGGGGCCCCGTCAACGGCCTGTACAATCTGGGAGCATTGCCCTGCTGCAATGAACAGGCAGGCATTCAGGCAACACAGTGCCTGCAAACCTCTCCAAGTCATGCATGGGGACTGGTCACTGCAGATGAGTGCCACAGGAAGCCAAATAAGCAAAGCACCTTTTTGCAAGCGAAACAAGCTTTATTACATGCAAAAAATCAAACTGACTCAGATCTCCATGATTTTTCAATATCTTACATCTTTTATAGGCTGATAAACCATAATTAACAATACCTACATAATAATGAGTTATAACATAATCCCTCCACCCTCATTGACTACCACCTATATAACATGATAATGTCCATCTATAGTCCCTGGACTGATTGGCCTCATCAAATCTAAGCCCACTTTCCTATAACATAGTTTACTACATCATCACTATTAATTCCAGGACCAGAATGGATGTGTTTTCCATTATTGACAGATTATAATCGTTAATGTCAAGTGATGTTCACCTCTCTGACCCGGACGTGATCAAAGTTAACTGTTGAGACCAACTCGGCATTAAAAGACAGTAGGCCTTCTCATTATACAAGACATTGTGGTGCACACAAGTTGCCTTGCTGACATTGTACTTAATGTATTGTCATCACCTGTGCTCCTCGAATCCCAAATCATAGAACATTCCAGACATGGCTCCCTACTTATCCCCTTCAGACCCGAGGTGCCCAATAATCACATGACTGGGGCGCTGCTCTTGAGTCTGAATTTCAAGGATTCATTTTCATTTGGTTTTGTGTCTACTTGTAATTCATATGGAATTAACCCTCTTTGGGGAGGGCAGTAGTGCTCCAAATCTTTACCTTGCCTATTGGTACAACAAAACCTTATGCCCTGCTCCCATGAATTTGTCCTTCAAAGTGTGCAGCCCTACCAGATATCCTCAAAGATCACATTCTGTTCCCACCCCATTCGTGCCCTGCACCTAGATACAATTAGTGTTTGCCTGTGCACTGTGGGTGCCTCTGACCTTGGCTTCTCTCCTGTGAAAGGAAAAGGGGATTTGTTTTTGGAGCTAAACTACACAGAGCTGCAGCTTCACATCAAGGCATGAATAGTGTTCTATTCTGATCAGGCTCTAACTTCCAATATGGTGATACTTCTGCCATATTAGCACAGTGACCTTGCTCCTACCACAGTATCTCTCTGGCTCAATATTTCAACTGTGTTGACTCTTCCTGCACCTCACTACAGTCCATAATTTCAAAATAAATCAACGAAACACTGGCCCTTTAATACTGCCTTATCTATAACCTCTGCAACTGCAACAGTAATAATTGTGTTTCTCTTTCTTTGTTTCTATGTGTGAGCATCTAATATTTGTCAAACCTAACAAAAACAATATGTGCTCCTTTTGCTGTGCAAACCTCAGTCTAGTATCACAATATTTTGTGCTTGTAGGTTTTTCTCAGCCTGTACCCTTCTGTCTTGCTGGGACGCTGTATGTACAACCCAAAAGGCGGCATGGTGTTTTCTGGGGCATTTCTACCCCACAGAAAGTAGCCTCCCCAATAATTACTTCAGGTGTCAGAAAAGGTTTGTAAGGATTGTGGTAAACCACAGACCCACAATGGAAACATTGTAAACCAAATGAAGGTGAAAGGCTAAGCAACAGTCAAAGGGACCAGTGGTATGGCTGTTAGTCTTGCCAAGTAGCCACTTTGGATGACTCATTCTCTCAGACTAGTAGTATTCTGCACCACTGCCATCACAACTGGGGGTGCTGAGACAAAGTGGCAATGGGGATAGATTACGAGTCAGGACCCACGGTCTCAACTTCGGATGACTTGCAGAGCCTTGAGTAAAGCCTAATGCTCTTTCTTTGGCTAAATGGCACTGGGCAGGTATTCAGGCTGCAAGACTTGTCCAATGGCCATTGGAGGTTGGATAATTGTGCAAGGGGCATAGCCATGGAAAATGGCTGTTGGTCATGTGCGGACATGAACAGGTTTGTGGCACTACTGCTGGCAGCTGGAGGACCAAAAATGGCTACTGTGAGTGATCTCGAAATTGCTGATTGCAATGTCCTGTGCATAGTGGCAACAGGACATGGATATAGGCTATGCTAAATGGTCACTATAGGTGGTGTCGGGATTACTGGATACAGAGTGTAAAACCACCAGTCAAAGAGAACACAGACCTTACTTTTATTGGAAAACACATACAACCTCTATATAAGTAAGGTCCAGATAACTGCTTCAGTGTAGAAAAAAAAATAATGTTTTTCTAAATGCGAGCATTTCCATGTTAGAATGATTTGATAGAGGGGTTTCCTCTGCAAACAAATTAAACGTTTTTGAACACTCGGTTAATTTGAAGCGTTTCCACACCTGTAACCCATTTTTCCTGCGTTTACAATGCACAAAACAATGTACTTGGAAAATGTGTTTGTCTGGTGTTCCAGTATGCTGTAAATTTGAAGCTGTTTGCAGGAAAATTTTGTTATCAACTGTGAAACTGTTTTTTTTCATTTAACATCTGGCCATCAGGTGGTTTCCCCTACAGAATCTCTACAACTATTAATATTAGTTCCACAACCACTGAGAAGGTAATAGTTTCTAAACAGCTCCCCAAGCCCAGTCCACAGATGTGACTGTGGGTTATGTGAAAAGGCTCTGAATTGGTTGGGATTTGTCTCCCCATGTGTTGATCAGACAATGATGACTGTATGAAACGGGAGAACACTTTGGCTTCAAAGAATATTAATTATTTTTATGTGTGTTCATCTACGTCTGTTTTTGCAACATTCTAGGTCTCTGAGCAATGCCTGTAACCAAAGTGCCACACATAATCATGTTGTACATATAATACGACAACGTTAGGGTCATATTTAGAAATGTTGCACATTTATTGTTGTTTATTTTTGATACCACTGTGGGTTTTTGAAATGTGGTGAAGGTGTTTCAATTCTTTCCTTTGCTGATATTACAAAGCTAATTTGTATATTACAAATGTGTATAATTTGTATATTAAAAGCTTACATTAGAAACGCCAATTGGGATATGATCTTTAAGACACTGAGAACCAATGATGCCCAGCGGTTCTAGTATCTTTACAGACAGTAATTAGCAGAGGATAATCATATTAAAATTAGTGGATTTAGCATAGAAGAATGGTCAGACATGTCCATGGGTACTACTTTGACGTAAAACGTGAACTCAGTCCCATTTCTGCTATGCCCTTTTATATTGATGGCATTCTTACGTTATCAAGAGGCTTATGGCATCCAGAGCACCAGGTCCTGATGGGTTAGCCAATGCAGTAATTAAACAAAACCCCACATCCCAGAAAGTTGGAGGGAATCCATCTTGGTCCATATATTTAAAAAGGGATCCAGATCGATGTCTTCCGACTATAGACTCCTGACCATGTCAGACATGTGTTGCAACATTTTTAGCACACTTTTATTGAAGATCACAGCCCTTGGATAGTGGAGCAAAACATTATTCCCAACAGCAATCTGGCTTTCGATCAGGGTATTAAATAATATGTTCACACTATACTATCTCATCTCTGACACCCTAAGTGATCCAGAAAATAGGTTCTACTTATGCTTCATCGACTATAGTGGAGCATGTGATTGCATGAATAGGGGAACACTTTGGTTGAAGTTGTATAAATGGGGCATTTGTCCGGTGGTGCTGCATTTCATTAGAGCAATGTATTCTGCAGCTTCTGTTATAATGTGTGTTGATGGAAGTAGAACTCTCACTCCCCCTGTCCACAAAAATAGAGGGCTAAAACGGATGAGTTATCACCCCTGTATTGTATAATTTGTACTTAGCAGACATGAATACTAGTCTGTCCTCGGTTGTTTTCCTCCTAAAATAGGTGAAGTGGGAATAAAGTGGTTATCCTATGCAGATGACACTGTTGTTTTGCAAAACACCCCTATTTGCCTACAAAGAGTATTGGACACAATATGTGTATATGCCTCTAATAATGATCTTGTTATTAACATACAAAAGACTAAAGTTACGATGGTAGGTGCGCAATCCAGGAAAAAAAAGAAAATCCTTTCTATGGAAGATAATTAATAAACGTCTGGAATTTGTGGATACTTACCCATATTTGGGCATTCCTGTCATTAGCCATCCGACTTTGTTAATGTATGACAGCATTTTCTCCTGTAGAATGGTTAACCATTGGAATTATATTAATAGATATCTCGCAGCAAGGGGTGGTTATTATTCCTGGAGTACTGTATGTGTTGGAGGTTCTAAATGACAAATATGTTGAATGCCTCTGTACACTTGAGGGGAAATTCTGGAAACCAGTTCAGTTCTATTCATGCTGGTCATACAAATACCTCTGTGAGCAATTTGCAGAAGACGGTGAATCCCTTTTTATTGAATATTAACTTAAACAATATTGATTTTAATAATGAGGACCTGCATTTTAATGATATATTGAAAAGAAAAGTTATCGAATGGGATATAAATAATTGCCTGGAGTACTTTTATATTAAACAAGGATTTGGGCTTGGTAAGCCATGTGATTATCTGTTAAGACATGGAAATGCTGATTATAAGAGATTCATGATGTAATCCGGGCCCTATAATGAAATTACTGCCTTTTTTACTGCACAACAAAAATTGTAATTAGGTCCTGATCTTATTTCAATTATTCTGTATGTGTGGCCTAGTGAGCTGGTTGGGATTGTGTATTCAAATAAGAGCTGCATGTTTCTTTCTGTGTACCTGCTCTTCTGAGTACTTCTCATGTCTGCTATTTTCACATACTTTTTCTTTGCGCTTATGAAAAACTTCCTTGTAAAGAGTATACTGAGGGTTGGAGGTGGGTTTCGTATGAATTGAGGAAATGTCGATAGTGTGGTGTCAAGGTAGAAAAGGAGAGACAACTACTCACCAGGTGCTATAAACTCGGTGGGCTACATATCAAGGGATATTCTCACCTTGCATGCAATTTGGAAATGGTAACTACGGACCATTTCTGGGCTGTTACTTATGCTGCAAAATCTCAGGTGTATATTGGTGGAGCATATTACATTTGGAAGAGTCATTCTATGAAATTAGTTTTATGCAACCTATGTAATGTTAGGTAATGTTTTTATATGCTGTGTATGATTGATATGGATTTAATGAAATTGTTAAACTGTGTGTATAAGGTTTTAATTAACCAATTTGCACAATAAAGTTTTTTAAACTAATCTTTCCTTTCCATTTTATGTTGTGCCATCCTCACTGTTATATTGTTTATGTGATTTATATTTTAACTCTATTTTTGAAGGAGATGTAAGACACATTATAAATGAAATTTAATTCTAATCTTGAAACAATGTTAGTTTGTTTTCTAATTGGAAATAATAAATGTTCATATTTGTTAACATTTTATTTTTGCTTTTCTACTTAGAAGCAGTTTTCTGGGCCTTACTTATGTAGAAGTGTTATTTGGTTATATTTTTTAACATTGGCAATTGTAATGGGTTGATAGGCAATGATAAGTGTTCTCTTCATAAAAAGTATCTGTTACATATTTCTCACGGCTGCAATAGTTAAAGGGCTACCACACATTTCACTGGCGAAGGTGTTGCAACTTGAGACTGCATTTTCATCTGCATTCATGATAATGCGTTGATCTGAGTAAGAGTTGATTGCATATCCTGGAATGTTGCATGCGTGGATGTTTAAATAGGTGTTCCACCTTGGTAAGTTAATCATGGGGTGGGGGTGCCAGTAGTATCTATATCTATATGCTTTGTATGTGTGCCATGAATTAAACATATTTATTCCTTGCTCTTGCAATAAACCTTACATAAAACCGACTAGGTGTTCCAGAGTGTTACCTGATGAATTCTGCTTTTAAAATTCTAACAGTGGAAATGAGGATAGGGTGATGATGATTAAGGGGCCCAATTCATAGAATCCAGGGCAGAAGCAGTGCAAGCGCCGTGTGCAGAGAAGGCGCATACACCACGCGTGCCCCAGTCGTAGCACAAAGCAGCAATTGTGTGCAGCGTGTATTCATGGATTTCCCGAGCCATTACTAGCTGTGGCGCATTGAACATCCAGCAGCACCAGTTACGCCCCCGATGTGCCCCCGTGCGCAGCCAAAAGACCATTATAATGCCCAATACAGCGCGAGGCCCCGCACCATCCGTGGCCCAGCACACGCCCCCTCCATCTTAATTGCGTGAAATATCGGAGCGTACCTCGCTCGCGCCAGCCAAATCACATGGAAAGGCCCTCACGTACACCCATGAAATCACGTACACACTCGCCCCAGCAAGATCGTGTGGAAAGGCCCACGCATACGCCCGCGGAATCGCGTACCCTGCTCGTGCCAGCCAAATCGCTTGGAAAGGCCCTTGTGTACCCCCACGAAATCGCATAACCCGCTCGCGCCAGCCAAATCGCGTGGAACGGCCATCGCGTACACCTGCAAAATCGTGTACCCTGTTCGTACCAGCCAAATCGTGTGAAAAGACCCTCTCATACCCCCGTGAAATCCCGTAACCCATTCGCGCAAGCAAAATTGTGTGAAAAGGCCCTTGCGTACCCCCGCGAAATCGCATACCCCGCTCACACCAGCCAAAGGACCACGCATGCTGCCATCAGCCGAGAACACACCCTGCAGGCAGCCCACACCACAAGGGACCCCCCATCACCCTTGACCATATCCGCAGGCAGCCCACACCACAAGGGACCCCCAGTCACCTGTGACCATACCCACAGGCAGCCCACACCACAAGAGACCCCCATCACCCCTGACCATACCCGCAGGCAGCCCCCACCACAAGGGACCCCCCATTACCTGTGACCATACCTCGCAGGCAGCCCACACCACAAGGGATCCCCCCCATCACCTGTGACCATATCCGCAGGCAGCCCACACCACATGGGACCCCATCACCCATGACCATACCTGCAGGCAGCCCACACCACAAGGGACCCCCCATCACCTGTTACCAACCCCAGAGGCAGCCTACACTACAAGCAACCCCCAACACCTCTGACCATACCTGCAGGCAGCCCACACCACAAGGGACCCCCATCACCCATGACCATACCCAGCAGGCAGCCCACACCACATGGGACCCCCCATCACCTGTGACCATAGCCCGCAGGAAGTCCACACCACATGTGACCCGCATCACCCATGACCATACTCGCAGGCAACCCACACCACAAGGGAACCCCCATCACCCGTGACCATACCCCACAGGCAGCCCACCTGCGACCATACCCCGCAGGCAGCCCACACCACAAGGCACCCCTCATCTCCCGTGACCATACCCACAGGCAGCCCACACCACAAGGGACCCCCCATCACCCGAGATCATACCCCGCAGGCAGCCCACACCATAAGGGACCCCCCATCACCTGTGACCATACCCGCAGGCAACCCACATCACAACGGACCCCCATCACCCGGGACCATACCCTGCAGGCAGCCTACACCACATGGGATCCCACCATCACACCTGCCTATACCCTCAGGCAGCCCACACCACATGAGAGAGACCCCCCCAACACATGTGACCATACCCTGCAGGCGGCCCACACCACCAGGGATCCCCCCATCACTTGTGAACATACCCCAAAGGCATCACACACCACATGGGACCCCCCATCACCCATGACCATACCTGCAGGCAGCCCACACCACAAGGGACACCCAATCACCCATGACAATACCCCGCAGGCAGCCCACAACACCTGTGACCCCCCCAACACCTGTGACCATACCCGCAGGCAGCCCACACCACAAGGGACCCCCATCACCCATGACCATACCCCGCAGGCAGGCCACACCACATGGGAACCCCATCACCCCTGACCATACCTGCAGGCAGCCGACACCACAGGGGACCCGCCATTACCCGTGACCATACCCCGCAGGCATCCCACCATTGACCATACCTGCAGGCAGGCCCCGACTCATGCCCCCCCACCAGTGACGACAACCTGCAGGCAGACCCCGACTCATGACCCCCCACATTTGCACACCATGCAATCATGTAGCATATGTCCACCAAAATCCCAACACACGCTGCACCCACGCGGTGCAATCCATTGTTCCTGCGCCCCATTACATGCCCCATGGCATGGGAATCACACACTCACACATACATGCATGTTTGCACACACATGAACAACATTGCTCAACATCAGGGACACATAATACAGACAAGGAACATTGAAACATGCACCAAAACATTGAGAGCAGACACCACTTGCACTTATACTCCAACATAGTAAAATGTATTAAATACCCAGAATCCAAATGAAACAAATAAAAATGAAACCAGAGAAATAATGATCATACAAAATGAAAAGGAAATGGAAATCCAGAAAAAAAATGTGATGAAAAAATGAAAGAACCCAAATTGTGGTTCATGTCCATTGTACCATATGTAAACAGAAATAGAAATCAGAATAAAACCATTGCTCCATGGTTAAAAAAAAAATCCAGAAAAACAACAAGATTCAAACTATATACAAAGTTCACGGGTCCATGATCACTGAAAAGTACAAGAACATCCTAAAACTACTATAAAAAACAAACTATGTACAAGATGCGGAGCAAAGTCCATGAACTCCAAAAAACAAAAAAAACAACAAGGAAACCTAACCCTAATGAACTATTTACAAAGGCAGTGGGCTAGTTCTATGACTCACCATTTCCCCCCAGAGGCTCGGCCAGGGCATCAACGAACTCTGTGTCTATTCCCTGAGGTGGGCTTGTGCTCTCCCTTCGAGGGCCCACAGGGACTCCAAAGTGCTGCTCTGGAACTCCCTGCATGTCTCCTCAAGGAACTCGGCCCGCCTCTCCGCCCTGGCGATGGTGAGTCGTGGCCCTGTGCCCGCTGCTGCTCTGCTTTGATTTGCTGGTCCATTTGCTCCAACAAGGAAGACATCCTCGTGTTGAGGTCCAGGTTTCCCTCCTGCCCGATGGCCGATACCTGCCCCTGTGATGTTGAGGGCCCAAATCCTGTTGCCTCCTACAATGAGCCTGCTGCCTCCACTGAAAAGCTTGGTGCCTGCACCTCCGGTACAGCCTCCGGGATGATGACAACCCCCGGGGCTGTCGTGCACGTGCCCTGCTGCTTGGTGCCTGCAATTCCTCCATTGCCATTGGTCCTGTTGCTGCAGTGACCATCTCTGATGATCCTCATTCGACTCCCGACTGTGGCAGGGATGCGGTCTTCACCAGACTGGCCGCTGTGGTTGGGCAGGTCCACAGGGGGCCCTCGTGGTATCTGGGCCAGAAGACGGCAGGGAGGACGACTGGTGCACAGTGGTTTAAGAGGAGGAGGCGGTCACAGCAGTGGCCAACACACAAAGCAAATTTGTGACCATGAACTGTGCTAGCCAGTTGATGAGGTGACAGACCTCATCATGATGATATGCAAGCCCCCAATTGGAAGCCTGCACATCATCACAAATGCTGGCTGTACGCCTCTCAATACCGGCTAGCACAGGTTCAATCCTGTCACAAATTGTCTCATCCGCAGGTAGTACGAGATCCGTGCCGTTGATACACCCACCACTTGCGGACGGGTCCAGCCTGAGGCATGCCCGCAGGTGCACACTGGTGCAGTCACAGTTCCAGGGACAGGAGCAGTCACAGGCCCCTCCACGGTGACCTGCGCTGGCTCCAGCCCCTGACCCTGGACTGCACCAGGAACACCTACCTCATCACCCCTGCCGGGCCCCATCTGCCGGGCTGATGTGGCCTCCTCCTCCTCCTCCACCACCACCAACCTGGATGACTCATCACTGTCTTCCACATCGGATTGCCCCTGTGTGGTCTCACCTGCCCCTCCCACTGTCAAGGAACCCACAGCCAACTTCACCCTCTTGGTTCTCCTCTCAGGAGCTGTGGCCGATGACTCTGATGCGGCACCAGCATCCTCACTCTCGGAAGATGACATAATGTGGGAGGACGACTGGGCCTTGCGTCGGTGCCTGGTGGAGGTATGCCTGCAGCGTTGTTCCACAGTGCCACCTACGCCCTCTTCCTCTGCCGTTGCTGTGGATAGGGAGACATTGAATACAAGCATCAGTGTACTGAACAAATATCTGCTTGGGAAAAAGCAAATGCACATGAGTGGCACTGTCAAATGTCACAACCGTCATCACCACCAACACACAGGTCAA
Source organism: Ambystoma mexicanum (assembly GCF_040938575.1). Lineage (NCBI taxonomy): Eukaryota > Metazoa > Chordata > Amphibia > Caudata > Ambystomatidae > Ambystoma > Ambystoma mexicanum. The sequence goes on along the minus strand of NC_090935.1, from coordinate 833,572,696 downwards.
TGCAAGCAACACACATGCACAATCATGCATACCATGTGCAACAAACATTCACATCCATGTACAAGTCACAGCAAGCACATCAGAGGAGGGGCTGAACCTCACATGCATCATGGTACATGCACATCACACACACACACATCACCTGACAGTCATGCATCAGGCCATGTAGACCTCCCATCACAGTTCACTTGGGGACAACTGGGATGCATGAGTCAATCACAAATTGAGATGCTCATGTGTCATGCATCCATGGGGTTGGCAAGTCACACACTCACTACTCAGACACATGCACATGTACACCATGCATGTCCATGATGGTGACATAAGCACCCATGTTGTCACACCTCTTGCATGACCAAGTCCAGACGCAGGTATGCAAACATGTACACCTTGTTACATGCCGGTGCACATCACACATTACAACACAGACACCATTGAAGTGAGTCAGGCTTGAATTGACTCACATGCAGCAGTGTGAGGGACATGTACACATATACCTCTACAGAAGGCATGCCAGACATGAGGCCAAGGTGCACACTCCAGCCACACATCAACATACACATGCACCATGGCAGACAAGAACACATGAACACTAACTAGTCGACTCCAGACGGAGCACCAAATCCAAGGACTGTGCATGCAGCACTGGGTCGATGCACTACAGGACCCACATTTCATTGGTGGTCAACCAGCCCAGGTGCCTCGCTCCATCATCAGAAACCTTGAGGAGGCGCCAGGCCTTGTTGAGGGTCCTAGAGCTGAAGTCTTCCCAGTGCTTATGGACATGTCGGTAGTCGCGGGGTGCTACCCCCTCCGCGTTTATGGCACCCATGATGTCTGCCCAGATCTTACTCTGTCCTTCCTTGTCGACGTGAGATGGGCCAGGGAAGAGGGCATCATAATGCCCCAGGACTTGCTCTACCAGGATGCCAACTTCTGCGTAGGAGAAGCTGACAGCCCTCTGCCTCTCTGCCGGGGGGTTGCCACTTGCCTCAGATGGAGATGGGTCAGACATGGCAACCCCTGAGGGTGGGCAGGTGGTCCTGAGGCTGGGCTGTGGAGCAATGAAATGGCAGTCGGGAGTCTTGAGGATCAGCAGAGGTGGTCACAGCAACAGGATAACTGGCAATGGCTTTAGAGCAGGCAACAACATTCAGAGCATGTGGGCAGCAGGCACACAGAGTGGGCTGGCAGCAGCAGATGTCTCTAGGAGGCAACTCGGGGCAGTTGGAGGCAGGTAAATGGACTTGTGGGCAGGAGCTTCCGTGTGCTTTCACGTGGCCAGCCGGATGCAGATTGACTCCACATGTGTGGAAACAGCGCATTAGCGTGTAATCAGAGGAAAGGCCCTAAGCGCGTGAATTACATGGCACGCGCTGGACGTTGGGCATTGCCATTCAGTACAGGTTAAAGGTGCACGTAGGACAACAGTGCAATGCATCTGCTTTTCGTGGAGATCGACACGTGAGATTCATATTTTTCTGGGGTCACACGTGAATTGATCACTACTGTGGCAGTGCATACTTTTTGTTTTGGCAGGGCTGTTCGATATGCGCAAACGTGCAAGTGTTTTTCTTCATTTTTCCAGGCAGACGTTGAGTCGCGAATGCATTTTTCCCACTATGGTTGCCCCTGTGTATCGTGTTCCCAGTGTATGCATTTTTTGTGTTCCTGGGTGCCACAGCATACTGTGGGATGTTTTTTCATCGCACATGGGCTACTGAGGGGTCATGTGCGTGTTCGTTTTTGTTTTTGGGGTGCCTCAGCATTGCGTGACCCATTATTTTTCCCCTGGGTCACATACAGCCTTGCAGGAGCACAGGGGTACGTTTTCCGTCACGTAACCTGCCCCCTTCACCCCAATTGCCCAGGACAATTGTTGTCTGCACCTCCCATTGTACTAGTACATCAGTGCCATGACTGGGAGGGCAACAAGTGGAAAGGGAGGAAAAGCTGGGCGACCTCCCATAGGTGGCCATGGTGGGGGACATGGCCAGGGTGGCCAAGGTGGACATGGTGGGCGATGTGGCCAGGGTAGTCAAGGTGGACAAGGTGGGCAACATGGCCAGAGTGGTCCATGAGGGCAGGGTGTCCAGGCACATGCATGGACAGCTATGCCCCCCCAAGCGTGTCAGGGAGATGCAGCTGCTGCTGCCATCCCCAGCACCCGTCAGACCCGACAAGCAGTGCCATCTGCTGTCACGAGCAGACAGGTTGTGGAAGCTGCAGGGGCAGCTGCAGCTGACACCACCCCATCTCAGGGTCAGCCAGCTTGGACTGGATTTGTCCCGAAACTGGCACAGGATGACTCACAGGCTGATTTCCGGGTCGGGAAGGCCAAGGCACGTGTGGTGAAATTTGCTGTCAACAGGTCACGTGGATCTGGGGCAGCAGTGTCATCTGCTGTCCCGAGCAGCCAGGGTGTAGAAGCTGCAGGGGCAGCTGCAGCTGAGACCACCCCGGCTCTGAGTCACCCAGCCAGGACTGTGTTGGTCCCGGCCCTTGGCACCAAGGCAGGTGTGGTGCAGGATCCTGGCAACAGTACCCAGCTGCCAATACCTGTAGTACGACCTTCGGTCATCATGCCATTGCATGCTTCCATTGGCCAGTCCATCTGCGCTTCAGCCCCACTGACCAGAGCGGCACAAGCCACTCAGGGTCCAGACCACCTCCTAAGAGTAAGAAGCGTGCTCCAGCATAACAGGCTTGGACCCCAGACACAGCTCAGCCCTCAAATACATCAAGAAAGCAGAGTGTCTGTAATGAGGAACTGGACGCGCTTGGCTTGTGGACTACGTGTATGAGCATGGCCGTGACATGCTGGTGATGGCAGGGAGTAAACATACGCATGCTCAGCGTAGGGCCCACTGGCAGTGCATCACAGATGATATTAGCACCTAGGGACATGAGAGGCGCACAGCAGATGATGTGATGAAGTGTTGGAATGACCTCTGATGCTGAGCAAAAGACAAACTAGCTGGAAATGTCACCTCTACTCTGGTGACTGGCAGTGGGACACCATCAGAGGACAAATAACTCACTCCACATGAGGAGATTGCTTGTGATTTCATCATAGTCGAGCAGGTCCAAGGCGTGGGAGGGCTGCCCAATTATGAGACAATGTCTGGTGAGTGGTGATGTGTGTGTGTCCCGGCCATGTGTGTTTGCGTGATGTGTTATGATTGTCAGCCAGTTCAGGCTACATTGACATGACTGCCATGTGTGACCCATGTGATGTTGGACTGATACATGCTTGTTGTCATGCAGACTGCATACAAACCATGTCTTGCACACCGAGGCAATCCTCATCACCACACCTGCTCCCTCCTTCCATCACAATCTCTGTGCAGCCTCTCTCGGCCCTATTCTTGCTCCAACCTATGGTGGCGGATAGCCTGGGATGATCTTCCACTCAACACTCACCTTCTATTGTCACATGACTGACGTCTCTGTGTGGTCACCCTGTGAGCTGTTCGTGCTCAGAGGCATTCTTCCTTACCTCTCCATCCCCAAGCAGCTCACTGTCTCCATGGGACTGGTGATTCCGATGGAGGACTACTAAAACAGGCAGTACTGATTTTCTGTGAATTGGCACTCTTCCCTCTGCAACTCTGCCAGTCCTGGACTATGTGGAACATCCTTTGGCCTTGGTGTGGGGTATCACACTCGAATTGTGCGGATGGAACAGGCTCACAGTGGCTATGATTGTTCATTCCAGGACCCTGTGCATTCCCAGCAAGTCCATATGGGTCCTGGGCAAGCAATTAATTCTAGTACATCTCCAGTATTTGCTTCCATCTCATGGTATTTGGTCATCTCTTTCCTGCTCACTCCGGGTCAGTCGCTCCTCATGGCCATTAGTTTGGGGTTCTCATCCGTGTCAGAAGCCTCCCTCTGGTACAGCCTCCCTGCCTCAATGCAACTGCTGCTGGTGCTTCTCCGGGTCTGGGGCACTTCTGATGCTTCCTCATGCTGTGGATAGGGAGACATTGAATACAAGCATGGTGTAGTCCCAGATGACTGAGAGAATGTAATTTACACCTGCCCACACTGTCTGCTGCAACACGGTACACTGAGCAACCATTTTGATCCATGCATGGCCTCCAAGTCGTCCCCTGCCCTTGGGGGTGGAGTTTACTGTATCTCGACAGCCCAATACCAACACTTTACACAGAATGACTGCACTTGCCATTACACTGCCATCAGTCCACGACATTCACAATAATGTCTCTGTGTTGTCAATGATAGTTGAGTCTGTACACATGTACTGCACTGCACGCACACGCTTCTGAACCCTGTTCTCCCCTTACACATGCCTATTCACTTGCGTGATGTCAAGGTAACCTGCCATTGATGAATCCATGTGCATGTGCCTTCCTTCACTGTGACACGTGTGTTTTATCATAGCGATTTCAATGAAATGTCAAATGACATGCATTGCACATGGCTCATGGACAGTAGTATTGACCTTCCATCTGGGTCTGGTTGACAGTTTGGGCATGACTATGATATGATATGATATGATATGATATGATATGATATGGCATTTGTAACGCGCCTATACACAAGTGTTTCAAGGCGCGACGAGGCAGGGAGGGGGGAACAAGGGGAAGACAGACAACGGTCCTACTAGGCCAGGTGTCATTCAGACCGCGCAAGTGCAGGGGGGGAAGGGAAAAGTGCAAGGGGAAGCGGAGGGGGAAGTGCAGTACAAGTAAGTAGAATAAAGTAAATAAATAGGGCCAGCTGGTGGCAAGTGCAAGATAAGTGCAGACAAGTGCTGGGAAAGGGGGGGGGCTGTAGGGATACAGAGACAGTCCCTCAGTGCAGGGGTTGCCAGGGAGGCAGTGCAAGAGGAGAGTGGCTGGGCCCAGGGCCGAGGTCGGTGAGAGTGGCCCAGTTGCAGATTAGGTGCAGATTCAGTCGTGAATTTAGCAGGGGAGAGGGAGAGAGAAAGCAGAAGCAAAGAGGAAGGTTTTGAGGTGCTTCCTGAACCGGAGATGGTTCTCCTCAAGTTTCAGGGAGGCAGGAAGGCTGTTCCAGAGGGAGGCCCCTGCCGCGGCGAGAGATCTACCCCCAGCTCATTGCTTCGAGAAGCGGCTGACCATGAGGGAGTTGGAGATGGATGAGCGAAGGGCTCGGGAGGGAAGATATTTAGGAAGAAAGAGTTGAAGGTATTTAGGCCCCAGGCCCTAGAAGGCCTTGTGGACAATGCAGAGGGTTTTGAACTTAATCCTCGCAGGCACTGGGAGCCAGTGTAGAGATTTCAGTCCTGGAGAGATACGGTCCCTGGGCTTGAGGCCAAGGACAAGTCTCGCAGTTCTGTTCTGGATGAGTTGTAGGGGGCGGAGAGTGAAGGCAGGCAGATTAAGATAGAGGCTGTTACAGTAGTCCAGCTTCGGGAGAACCAGGGCATGGGAGACAGTGAGCTTCTGGGGGAAGGAGAGGAAGGGAAGAATACCTCTGAGGAGGTGCAGCTGGTAGTGTGACTTCTTAGAGACGTCAGATATATGAGGAGAGAAGGAGAGTGTGGAGTCGAAGATGACCCCGAGGTTTTTTGCCTTGCAGGTAGGAGCAGGAGGAGGGCCAAGCGAAGCTGGCCAGAGAGCTACAGGGAAGGAGGGAGTGGGTGTGCCGATGAGTAGAATCTCAGTTTTACTAGCATTAAGGCAGAGGTCATTGGCGGCACACCATTCCTGGATGGCAGACAGACAGTCAGAGATGAGGGAAGGAGAGGAGGAGGCCGAGGGTAGCCTGAAAATGAGTTGGGTGTCGTCCGCATAGCACTGAAAGTAGGGACAGAGAGCGATTCGGTGGGCAAGGAGTGCCAGATACTGGTTGAAAAGCCAGGGAAAGAGATTAGATCCCTGGGGAACACCACATGTGGAGAAAAAGATGTCAGAGAGGAAGGACCCAAGTTGGACCTGGGAGGGTCGATTGGAAAGGAAAGAGGTCAGCCACGCCAGAGCCTGACCAGTGATACCCATGTTATCACGGAGACGGTTGAGCAGGATGGCATGGTTGACAGTGTCAAAGGCAGAAGAGAGATCGAGCAGAATGAGAACACACATGCTACATGCCATCTGTGTGTTGGCATCTGTCATGTTTGTTGATGGACTATGCCAGTCGCAAGCTTGTGTGTGATGCATGTGCTATGCACCATGCAGTACAAGTAATATTTTGCCATTTCACATGCATCCATACTTACTTTCATGCTCCCCTTCCATCCCATTTACACTGCGTGCCTGAATTTGTGTCATGTGTGACATGGCTGGTTCATGTGTTGGCTGTCAACATTGTGATACCTATCTGTGTGGCCTATGCTGTTAACATGTGTGTGTATGTTTTGTTTTGATTTTCTGCAGGTGATGAGGCACTGGATGCAGTGGAGGAGGACGTGGAGGAGGAGGAGATGGTGGATGGGGTGATGGATTCAAAGCCCCAACCAGGCACCAGTGGAGACCATGGTGTGGTAGCCGATGAAAATCCATTGGTGCTCCAGACCATCCTGACCAGGGGTGTCTCTGAGTACACCTCTGAGGATGCCTATGCCTCTGGTGCGGAATCAGACATTGAACCCTCATTGCTGTCACAGGTGAGTGATTCTACTCTGGATGCTGTTCTGTCTGACACACTTGCAGGAGGGTTACACCCCTCACAGGGCCAGTCAGTGTTGATATGTCCGTCTGTGGTGGTTACGGATGCAGGGTCATGCTCTGCACTGTTTGCTCCTGTTCCTGGGGCAAGGTAGGAATGCAGTCCTGCAGCCACAGGTAGTGCCAGCACAGCAAGGGCCAGGTATGCTTGGGCCCAACAGGTGTGGTGTCCGGCAACACGGTTGCTGTGTGCCACCCGGGAACACTGTGTGGGAGAATTCCATGTATGCCATTGCACAGCAACATGGGACATCATGTGAGATGATGGTTCAGGGCATGGAAAGGGTGGCCAATTCCATTCTCCCCCCTGAAAGGCAGATGGAGCTCCAGCAGCAGACAGTGCGGTCCACATGCTGCTCGCACAGGCTGGACAAGTTGGCCGCCAACAGGGACTGACGGGCTGAAATGCGGGCTCTGCGCACAGAGCCATGGCTGAAGAGGCAGAGGCCCACAGGGATGCCCTGAGGGAAGAGAACACCTCCCTCAGAACTACTCTGGCTGCACTTGAGGTGGCCAGCAGTAGATGGGCAGAACAGCAGATGGAGCAGCTGACACACAGCATTTCTGCTGAACTCCATGCAACCCGGGCAGAGATATGTGCGTCACATGGGGCCTTGCAGGTGAAACTCCATTCAACGCGTGAGGTACTGCATGGGGACTTCCGTACAGTAATCATGCAGAATCAGACCTATCAGGCATGCATGATTGCTGCCATTGAGGAGCATACCAGGGCTATGCGTGGCCAGCCTCCCTTGCCACACTCACCTTGTAATGTTACACCAGAGGGTGCCAACAGCGGCAAGAGCTCTCCCACTATACCACTATAGGCTAGCCGTGCAGGCCATGAACCCATGGAAGTTTTTTTTTTTATTCTCAACATCCACGCATGTGGGTGTTGAGGTGCACCCTGCACCTCCTCCCTCATGGGTGGTGTTAGGCAGAATCCCGTAAAGTGCCCTTAGGGACCACTACACACGATTAAGACTACAGGTGGCAATACAAGTTTTAACTTTGGTACAAGCCCGTACTACTATGTCAGAGTGGTAGCAGTGGTGGAGCAGCCAGGCCTATCTCAAGAGTTTATGAGCAGTAGCAGAGATTACACAAAGGGACCACAATTTCTGTGGCTCAAGCAAACACTGACTCAAGGTTTCAGGTAGAAGAACACAAGTACATTTATTTTTAAACCATTAGTTATAAACACAACACTTCTATTAAACTTCAATAAAAACCACACGTTAAATATACTACAACTAACCAATTCACTTTGTACAGTAAGTCTCAAGGTAAGTACCCTGTTTTTGAATGAACCAGTGTTATGAACAAAACACGTTATCGCAAATACGATTGCGATCACTTTTTGACAGTTCGGTCTAATAAACAAACGCGTATACGTGACATGAAATGCTACCGGGGCAAAAACACACTTAGCACCTGAGATACCCAGAGGGAGTCGGAGGCAAAAATCACAGCCAATATTTTGGTTAGGCAGGCAGAATCAAGAAACACTCAGAGACAGGAGTTCAAAAGTCAAAGGGCCGGAGCCAGGGTCAAAAGACACCGGGGCCAGTTGTCGAAGATCACACGGTCAGACAGTTCACGATTCAACGTAGCCAAAAGTACTTCGATACTGTCAATGTTCGGAAGCAAAAGTTATAAGAAGGAGGGAAGACAAGGGAAAGCCATGGAAATGAAGAAAAAGGGATTCACCCAGTTTCCTCAACAGAACACATTACCTTGTTCCAGTGATGCAGCTGGTGCCCTGGCAGTTGTTCCTGTTGGTTTCCCGCAGACCCATGATTCCTGGAGCTTCGTTGTGAAGGAGGACGTCTGAAGGGGGTCTGCACCACACAGGGATGAAGCCGTCAGCAGCGACAAGGAATAAAAGGTGCGCTCCTTAAAAACAGGAGAGGCTCTTCAGGTGGCTATCCGGACCACTACAGCAGTGTGCAGCGATTTCGACCACGGAAGAGGCTCCTCTGGCTGTAGAAGATGAGCTGGTTATCCCCACCAAGCTCAAGGGAAGAAGACTCCGGACTGGATCTTCTCTGAGTCGTTGAAGGACAGATAGCTCAGCGCTGCAGCAGGGCTTCACCAGGACTGGGTAGTTGCAGCAGCCGTCATTCTCTTCGCTTCTCTTCGGTTCCTTGTAGTTCCAGTGGCGACTCTCTGACTTCTAGCCCAAGAGACCTGCCTTTTATGCGAAAAACCCCCATTCACACAGCCTGGCTGTCAATCACACAGCAGGGGGGTTGTCCAGCCCGGACAACTACCCTGGCCAATCATGACAAAGTGTGACTTGGGTTTCCTAGGATACCCTGTGCAGGGGGTGACTACACCCCTCCCTCACATTCAGCCCACCTAGACACCCAGGCACCTTGAGGAGGGCTTCTGGGCTGAAGCCCGCCAAAAGACAGTGAACAAAGAAGGTAAAGTAAAACACAAGAAGGACTTTAACAAAAAGAAATTGTGAATAAACCCAACCGGAGCCAAAATAAAGACGATTTCGTCAAGTGGGTTTATGTTTGAGGCTAATATAATAACCAAGAACAGTACCACGTTTATCTAATATAATCTTGGTAGAAAGGTTAGGGTAGATACCACTGCCACCAGCCAAGTCTAAATGTTAAAAGAGCAAAACAATGCTCTACGAGGTACAGATAAAAAGGGATAGGAGTTAACCCTTTCCAGTACTCCATGGAAGATGGGGTGTACTGGATCTGTGGTAGATTGACTAAGTAAAGTTAATATTAACTTTAACCTTTTCAGCGGGACAGTAGTCACCTAAGAAATGGGGTCGAGGGAAGTCTCAAAGACAACCCTGTGCCACGGCACTGAAGGTGCTGTGTGACATACAAAAAGAAGGGGGCTACTGAAGTGGTGTACTTTCAGAGTCCACAATCACAAAAACAGATATAAACACATAGCAAAACGCAGGTAAGAGTGGGGGGAATAGCTCTCACTCTTACCAAGTGGAAAAAAAACTCCAGAAGTCCAGCAAAGCTGCTGGGGGACTCACTAGGTGAGGGAAATCAGCCATAGATGAGCATTCTCCCTAACACGTGGCCCCCCCACCCCCCGGTCCACCATGGCCATTTTTTTTAAAAATCTTTTTGTTATTTTTTTGTCTATTGTGCATTCATGTAACAGTGTTTTGCTTTGGGTGCTATCTGTAGGCATCTACTGTGTGTTCCAGCTAGGCCCATTAATGCTTGTCTCATGTTTGTGTTTGTGGCTTGGGGTCTAGACACAAATGCCAATCCTACTTCCCCTTTCCATGAGCTTGCAAGGAGGGTAGCTTGTGACAGTAACTTACACAGAGGCATTGGGCTTCCATCATTTCTGTGGCCAGTCTGAAGTCCAACCTGTGTATACACCCCTTTGGGGTTCATGAATTTTTGCCCAGTGCATGTTTAGCATGAATGTTGCTTTGCATATTGGTAAATGTGTATTTTTTAATGTTACATCTTCATGTATTAACTTGCCTGTCACCATCATTTATACCCTTCATGCTGTATGCGTTACCCTACCCCCTTTAGCCAGCAGAGACCCACTCAAGATAGAAGGGGTACATGTGGTGGCTTTCTCACATTGAGGCACTTGTGCTATTGTGATTGGTCACTGTCTGACATTTTCACTGTTGGATCTTGTGTTCATGATATGTTATGCTGGTAAATGGATTTTCCTGTGTATGGTTTTATTTTTATGTGTCAGGAGGAATTTTTTGTGACCAATTTACATTTGTCAGAGAGCACTTTGCAACAGTTGTGTCATGTGTTGTGCATTTATTTGTGACTTTTCATATTTCATGGCGTGGTGTGTCGGCTATCCGACATGGGTTTTGGGAGGCTTTAGATAACATACCAGTATTTGGTTGTGCTGTTTTGCATGGGGCTAGTGGCATACTGCATCTTGAATGAATACCTTTTGGTCACACAGGAATGTGTTGGTTTAAGTAGCTAGGGATGCACACAATGTAGCACTTCCAAGGAAACATTCTCAGGGTGGTAAGGTTGTGACAGTTGATTGTCCCTTTGTCATCATCGATTGTCAACTGGAATGTGCCAGGCCTGTGTGCACTCCGCAGGGGTGGGATTTTAGGTGAAGAATTATGCCACAAGCTGGGTAAGGGCAGCCTCGCCACGTGCCCTTTCCCCTCCCATGCGCAGTGGGCGTGCATGTGGTTGGGGATGTGGGGCACCACCATTTCCACTGGTACAACCCTTTGTGTTGCAACATTGTGCAGGGCACTTGCTGCCACAATGATTCTGCCCACTATTGGTGGTGCATATAGTAGCTGTCCACCGAGCGGTCCAGGGAGCGGAAGTGTGACTTTAGCACTCCGAATGTGTGCTCCACTATGGCCCTCGTTTCAATATGGGCTGCGTTGTATTTTACCTGGAGTTGCATGGTGGGGTTCCGTATTGGCGTCATCATGTAGGTACTGTCCCCTGGGGAGGTGATAATGGTTGTCATTAGTTGGGTTTGTCTATTTGTCTGTGTGTGACAGGCATGCATGTGCACAGGTATTTGTACTCACCAATGAGCCATGTATTGCCTTGCCTCCCAGTTTCCAGGTCCTGGTTTAGGGGTGACATTCTGAATATGAAACTATCATGGATGGACCCTGGATAGATGGCATAGACATAGGTAATGATTCCCTTTGCATTGCATACCACCTGCATATTGATGGAATGCCAGTGCTTGTGATTGCAATAGATCTGCTCAGTGGCCTGAGGTGGAAGTAGTGCCACATGGGTGCAATCAATGGCACCAAGCACTTTGGGGAAGTGTGGCTCCCTGTAAAAGTCCTGGACCACGGCCTGCCTTTCTGCAGGTGATCTCGGCATGTATATATGCCTGCAAACTGAGGGGCGTGCAGTCATGATTGCCAACACCTGGTGTAGGCAGCGTGACTGCGTGGACTGTGAGACGCCCCCAACTATGGCAGTTGTCTGCTGAAATGACCCAGTGGCCAAGAAATGTGGTACATTGAGCACCTTTTCCAAGGGGCTAAGTGCTTGGGAGCACAGGGTGGGTGATGTGAGGTCATCCTCCCACTCAGTGACCAGGTCTAGGATGATATGAGGTGGAAACCCATACCTGCCATAGACCTGGTCATCAGGCATCCCAAAAAGGTTGGTACTGGGTAAAAAAAATGCAGGCCCTGGTGATCCTCCTCCTCCTGCGGTGTCCCACGATCACTGCTGCGAGGAATGGTACATTCATTGTAGCTGTATACATGCGTTTTTTGTTTGTGTGCACTTTTATGCATTGACTTTGGTGCACAGGGGCACTTCCACCTGCTTTCGCGTGGTGTACGTGTTTCTGGGTTTGCGCATCTTTGCCACACGCCGGTGAGCCCTGTTCGGTTCCATGAATATGTGTTGTTAGCGCCCGTGTGGACGTTGTGAGGATTTTACTGCTGTGCTTTGCCTGTGACGCCCACATTTTCTCATGCTGTTCCCCATTTTACGTGTTTTCCGCCCCCTTTTTAGGTGTGTGCGATGGACGGGCTGCACCTTCGCTGGCATTATCGTGCAAGGCGTTCGTGGTGTTGCAGTGACGTGTTGGACCCGCACAGATTCAACACATGTCTCAGGTACCCCACGCGCAATGTGATGCATGAATATAGAAACGGTTGCTTGCGTGCAAAAACGCATGTTTTCGGCACACGTTTTTTCCATGAATTACCCTGAAGATCATCTATGGGATGACAGTTTCCCTTTTTGAGGGTGGCCAGTGGTCCTATGTCTCTTAGACTTTACCTGCATTCATTCAATTAGCATTAATCACAGACGGTGTGCTTTTTATGTGTACCCTCTGTAGTGACTGTATATGTGGTTGGGCGTTAGACAGGTTACACATAGTACACATAGCACATCCACCTCTGTATACCTGCCTGTGTCTTCAAGCTGTTTGCATGTTGATGGTGTTGGTTTGATTTGAATATGATGCTTGCATGCTTCGGTATTCTTATTGGAGACTACTGTATTGCTTGCAAGTGTCACAGTGTGTTTGGTACTTGCCCTCTTATCCTTTCCCTCTACTTCACACTGTCATTTACAGTTGATGATTGCAAGGCCATTTTGACCTTATTGGCATATTGGTGTACTGGGCAGTGGTTCTCGGTATGCTTTTTTCTTGCTTTTTGGTTCTGTTCTAATGGGACAAGTGGGTCAGGATGTTTGATATGACTCAAAGTTTAGTAAATGTGAACGTGTGTCTCTTCCTGTGCAGCCAGAGCTGTGGATGATGCTTCACAAATGGTGACTTCTGTAAGGGTGCAGGAGTGTGTGATGGTGAGAGGCCAGTGTTGTGGCTGCTGGATCACTGTGTATGTCATGATCTGCTGCCAGTTGATGGTCTGCTAATCTGTGCTCTATGTTCCTATGTTCTGGATGCTGGAGTTAGAGTGGGTGATTGTGTCTTGATGTGTTGTGTTGTGAGCACCTTGTTTTGCTATCTGACCAGTATGTCTAAAGTGTTGGGCCTCATTACAAGTTTGGCAGTAATTTGACAGTAAGTATGTCACATTACAGCAAAACTAATTTACTGTTACTGCCACTTTGCACCGTGGGCTTATCACAGGATTACAAGTGGTGGAAGAGTGCTGTAAATACTAATTTGTGGAGTCCATAGGAATCAATTAGGATTTAGGCGTTAGCGGTAATTCTGCTGTGGTACTTCCACCGATTTTTGGTTGAGTCACCTTCAGCTTTTTGCTGGCGGTTTATATTCCACTTTTCAACCAAACGCAGAGTTTGGTGGTGTGGTAAAAGTGTCAGTAATTCTGCTACAATAAAAAAAAGTAATGGCCATTAATTATTATGAGGTTGCCGGTAGGCTGCCTGTAGTGCCAGCACCTCGGCTTACCGTTTCTGCCACCCGATATTAGGGTAACACTGTGATATTTTCAGGCAGGTGGGAAGGTACGTTCTCATTTCTATTTCATGGAGGACTCCATGGAAATGGGAACACTGAAGCACCGCCACGGTTATTAACGGTGCCGGTGCTTCAGTGATTTATCTGCTAGTAGGGGCTTGAACTACTGGCAGATCAGACCTGCCAGTATTTCACTGCCCCTACCGGCAGACTCAGAGTATGCCGGTCCAGAAAAGGTGCTGGTAGCCATTTTTACCAGCATTTCTTCTGCACCGACGTGCTCGTAATCTGGGCCCTATAATGACATTTTTTGACTGCACAACCAAAATTGTAATTAGGCCCTAATCTTATTTCACTTATTCTGCGTGTGTGGCCTAGTGAGTTGGTTTGAGATTGTGTATTCAGATAAGAGCTGCATGTTTCTTTCTGTGTACCTGCTCTTCTGAGTACTTCTCATGTCTGCTATTTTCACATAATTTTTCTTTGCGCTTATGAAAAACTTTACCTGAAACTTACAAGGGGCTTCATAGTTCTACCTGATGTATGCTTTTTTCCAAATTAAGAATGTAGTCCAAATCTGGACATTAAAAGACTTATCACTAGTGTATCTAATGTCTTTGGCAAGAAGGAGCCAATGTATATGTCAGACCAAGGAAATATCAGACTTCTGTTCAATAGTGTTGCTGAGCTTATTTGGAATTAGGCACCCACCAAGGGTGCCCTGGTATCAAAGGACACGTTTGGCAGAATGTATGGCCAATATGAGCATTCTCTCAAAAGCCTTTAGACCCCTCTGTTTTGTACTGTTAAAGCAGAATTCGAAAGCATCATGAGCATTGTGCATTTTACGTCCAAAGAAAGAGGTTGAGCACACCCAATGTTTGTATCCTGAAACACTACTGTCATAAAAAATAAATCTTGTAAGTGGAACAGCATTTTGGTTTTGAGCAGGACTCTCAACCCCTCCTTCTCCCTCAAAGTCATTTGGTTCTCTTCTGGATAAAAAAATACAGTTGGAAAACACGTGATATATTTTACACAGCCTGTGGTAGCGGGCGTGCTAGTTATGGTTAAGTTGTTCAACTCATAGGAAGAGCACTTTTTGGGCACTTATAACTTCGCTCCTCCTGGACGAATCATTACCAAACTTTCCAAAAAAAGTACATGGCCGCTCTGAATGTTTTGATGAAGTTTAGTCTGGGGGGGACAAAGTTATAGGTGGGGTCTCAAAAATATCTTATTTTCCATAGATGCAGCCTACAGCCCAAACCGCTGGACAGATTTTCACCAAATCTGCGGCAGCAGCAGTGGTTTGGTCCCGAAATCCGTCCAGTAGTTTTTTTTTTAAAACAACCAAAAAAGTAGGTCAAAACAATTAGTGATATCTGGGTCCATTCCACGAACCCACTAACCTGTTTGGTAGCGGGTGGGCATTTGATTGTCCTAGAGGGTGACGTGATGTCCGGGGACATCGGACGCGCCCCCTGATTGGATGGTGAAAAGCATGAAGTGAGTCAGATTTTTGGAAACGCCCACCATGTTGGATTCGCGGACATCTGCCGGTGTCTGTGGACATCGCGGTAAAACATAAAAAAACACAACATTGCACATGTCAAACTTATAAAACAATCTCTGGGCAGGTGAGGGGTGATGAGGATGGGATGGGATATGGCCATAAGAAGCCATAACATGTGTGTTTTTCACCCCCAAAGTCTGCGAACGGTCTGGATGGTTGGGTACTGTCCTGAGATGTTTGCAGACATTTCAGATGTTCAGCGACATCTATGCCTATTTCTGCTTTACAGGGTTGGTGAAAAACAGTTCTTGGATGGTTTATTACTTTGGCACCACTCAATGAAACCTCGTGACATTTTCTAATCTTATTCTAGACTCGATTCTGAATGGTTTTGGAAAGTGTGGAGCTGTTATGTCAAGAGGGAACACATTTAGAGGAGGTGTCCCAAAATATTGTAAAGTTTTATAAATGTGGTGCCATTTGACGAATCTGCGCAAATGTTTGCAAACCAATGTTTTGTTTATGCAAAGTTTGGTGGGATGTTCTCAAGAGGGGGCTAAATTAGAGGGGGGTCTCAACATTTTTAGATGGCTTATAACTTTGGTGCCGTTTGATGAATGTGGACAAAGGTTTACAGAAAGATTATAGACCCAACCTTCAATGTTTGTGTAAAGACGCTATGGATTTTGTCAAGTGGGGGCTAAGTTATATGACTATTGTATGGACACACATTTTGACACTTTTGAAAAAATAAAACATGGGCACATCTCAAGCAAACTTGTGTAAGGAGCATCGGCAAGGACCTTAAAGCATGGTTTTGCAAATATGCCTGTGTTTTATTTTTTGACAAGTGTCATAATATAGCACCAAAAAATTGTGATATAACTTTGGTGATGAGGTGTAGCCTGTGACCATGGGCAGTCGCCAGATTGTCCGGGTCATGGTATAAGGTCAAAACCCGGACAATCTAACTCCTGGCCATGACCGTGAGAGACGGAAAATTGTATTAAAGTGGCCATGTCCATGTGGGACCATCTCTGTGGTAAAGTTATTCAAAAGTGGGATAGGTTTGAAAGGGAAGAAAAATGTGCTTGTGGTAATATGTACATAGGGTTCTGTCTTCGCCTTCTGCAGGCTGCCATGAAAAGGGAAGAGGGGCTCTGTACAGAGCCTTGCCTTCCCTTTCCATGGTGGCCATGTTGGAAAAGGATTCTCCTTCCTACAGCGGGATGCCGGAGGCATCCCGCTGTAGGAAGAAAAATCTATTTTTTAGCACCCCGGGTTCCCGCTTTGGGAACCAGGGCTGATAATGGCCTTTGTCCCCCATTGCAGGGGCTTCAATGGAGGTTAATGGTCCGGAGCCCTCCTCATTTATTTATTTATTTATTCATTTATTAATAATGCGCTGAAGCCTGCAGGCATCAGGGCGCATACAGACACACTTTTCTTGTGACGATAACTTGGGCTGCCAACCGTTATCCCCCATTCCAGTCCATGGAACAGGGGATGAAGGCCATATTATTCCCATTAGCATAACACAAAATGCTAATGGAAATGATGAAAAACGTATTGAGTCTATGTATTTTTATTTCTATGGTTAAGTTGCACTAATAAAAACCTAGGAATTTCAATGAAAGAACTTTGTTGAAGGGACGTTATGGTTAAGTTGCACTAATAAAAACCTATGAAATTCAATGAAAAAACATTATGGTTAAGTTGCACCCAAAAAAAAAAACCTATACAATTCACTGAAAAAACTTTGTTAAAGGGATGTTATGGTCAAGTTGCACTAATAAAACCTTTGAAATTCAATGAAAAAACGTTGTTAAAGGGACATTATGGTTAAGTTGCACTAATAACAACCTATGAAATTCAATGAAATAACATTAAAGCAACATTATGGTGATGTTGCACTAATAAAAACCTATGAAATTCAATGAAAAAAAAATTGTTAAATGGATGTTATGGTTACAGGTAAAACCGAAAAACCTCAGAAATTGGCCAATTATGGTAAGTTAAGCAACCATAAGTCGTGCCACCACCGTGCACTTCTAAGACTAACACCCAGGACATCAAAGATGACATCACAAATGTCATTGATGACATCACTGATGACATCACATATCTTGCCCAATTGTTTTTGTTCACTGAAATATCTAGGCCAGGGGGTTTTGTTCACGGACAGTCAGAATATTAAAATTCAAAAGGTGCTGTATATCTGGATGTTAACCTTGTCATATATTCTTAAAGTACTTTCCTTAGGGGTTGGTCTCAGGAAAACCGACGCATTTCACGTTTTCTCACCACCCAATCAGCATCCTCATTCCTATGTCCGCGGACCACGCAAAAGTCAGCAAATTTATCTAGTCAATCGGAGGCCAGTCCGCGGAATTTACAGGGAAGTTAGTCCGCAGAGCGGACATAGATAGCACTATTTTTTTCCCTTATGTTTTGGTAATTTCATATAAAACTACTGGACGGATTTACACCAAATTAACAAAAGCACACTTTCAGTACCGAGCCCCCGTTCCTGCCACAAATTTGGTGAAAATCCGTCCAGCGGTTTGGGCTGTAGGCGTGACGGAAATTTTTTCCCATTATGACTATGGGAAAACAATAACTTTAGTGACCCTCCCTGTAATGTTTCCATCCCTTGACCAAATGTCACCAATCTTTGCAAAAAAAAAAAATCAGAGTTGGCCATATACTGTATTTGCAAAGTTTGGTGAGGATTCATCCAGGGGGACCAAAGTTATAAGCCACCATAAAAGTGCTCCTCCTATCAGGGTAATTCATGGAATTTCGCACAAAAGTGGCGCACGCGGCTGGCGCACAGTGTTCCCGTGCGATAGACTGTGCCAGCCGCGTGCGCTAAAATCCATTTCCGCGCACAGCGTATTCATGGATTCCAGCTACCAAAACCAGCCGTGGCGCACAGTGGCGCAGCAACCCTGCAGCAGTGCCAGTTACGCCCCCAAGAACGCCCTTCGCGCAGGGAAAAGCCATCAAAATCCCCAATCCAGCACAAAGGGCTGTGCTAACCCTGTACCAGCACGGCAAGCGGGGAACGTGTATCACTGGGGATCGCGGGAAGTTTCACACGCGACTGGCCCTGTGCGAGCGGGTTACGTGTATTACTGGGGTGCGCGGGAAGTTTCACACGCGATTCCAGCAGGGTACATGTATTACTGGGGTGCGCGGGAAGTTTCACATGCGATTTCAGCAGGGTACATGTATTTCAGGGGTGCGCGGGAAGTTTCAAACGCGATTTCAGCAGGGTACGTGTATTACTGGGGTGCGCGGGAAGTTTCACACGCAATTTCAGCAGGGTACATGTATTACTGGGGTGCGCGGGAAGTTTCACACACGATTGGCCCTGTGCAAGCGGGGTACGTGTATTACTGGGGTGCGCGGGAAGTTTCACACGCGATTTCAGCAGGGTACGTGTATTACTGGGGTGAGCGGGAAGTTTCACACGCGATTGGCCCTGTGCGAGCGGGGTACGAGTATTACTGGGGAGCGCGGGAAGTTTCACACGCGATTTCAGCTGGGTACGTGTATTACTGGGGTGCGCGGGAAGTTTCACATGCGATTTCAGCAGGGTATGTGTATTACTGGGGTGCGCGGGAAGTTTCACATGCGATTTCAGCAGGGTACGTGTATTTCGGGGTGCGCGGGAAGTTACACACGCGATTTTAGCAGGGTACGTGTATTTCGGGGGTGCCGGGGAGTCCTACACGTGATTTGGCAGTGTGGGTCCTCCCAGGTGTTCCCTGTACACCCTCCACGGCCCCTGCAGGCAGCCCACACCACAGGGGACTACCCTGCACCCCTGGTCATGTCCCGCAGGCAGCCCACCCAACATGGGCATGCCCCCCAGCAAAGGCACATGTCTCCTTGCACTACAGATCACCAACTCATGTCCCCTTGCACCCCCACCCCCCAGCAGTGCGGGGCACCTGCCAGCAGGCCCCCACTCATGTCCCACTCATGTCCCCCTGCACCCCCACCCCCCAGCATTGCGGGGCACCTGCCAGCAGGCCCCCACTCATGTCCCACTCATTTCCCCTGCACCCCCACCCCCAGCAGTGCGGGGCACCTGCCCGCAGGCCCTGACACATGTCTCCCAGCCAACACGTCATCACAATCTAGATCCCTGGCCCTTATGGGCAGCCTCCACATGCCAAAGTATTGCATCCACCCACTTAGTAATGCCAATTACATGATACAACCCCAATGGCAAGTATGTAAATGAACACATGTCCCTCACATACACACAATGGGTGTCAGTGAATGTCAAAACCCATATCATGATATGCATGAAACCAATGAGATGATACTACACATTGAAGTTTGATGAAAAAAATGTATTAAAAGCAACATAAATGTAATTAAAAATAAACAAACGACAATGGGAATTAGCAGCATGTCTGTAAAATAATGAAAAACCACAAATCATAATCCAAAGGAAAGGCGTCCAAAAAAGAAAATCCAAGGGAAAAACAAAACTGAAAGCCATTGCTCCATGGGTAAATCCAAAAAAAAAACTATAATCATAATCACAGTCATATATACAGATAAACAATCCAGGGTCCATGATCCTAACTGAAGAAATGAAACCTATCAAAAAATACTACCTAATAAAAAAACTATATACAAAAATGTGGTCCATTGTCCAAAAGGTCCAAAATAAATAAAAAAGCAAAGGAACCTAACACTAACTACATAACTATTTACAAGGGCAGCGGGCTGGTCCAACGGCTCACTGGTTGATGTCATGGGCCAGGGCATCATCGAACTCCTGTTCAATGGCTTGGAGGTGGGCATGTTCCCTGGCCCGAGGTCTCGCAGGGATAATGCAGTGTCCAGCTCCAACTCCCTGCGAATACCCTCGAGGCACTCAGCCCGCCTCAGCGCCCTCCGCATGGAGTTCTCTGCCCTGACCACTGTGAGCCGTTCCTCCTCTGCCCGCTGCCGCTCCGCACCTATCTGCTGGCCCAACCTCTCCCACACGGAAGACACTCCCATTCCAGGGTTCTCCTGCCCTCCGGCCGATGCCTGCCCCCCTGATGTTGATGGCCCTGAGCCATGATGCCTCCCACGTCAAGCCTGCCACTGCCTCCGATGCAACTGCCTGTGCCAGCACGACGGCATACAGGCTGATGGAATCCACCGACGCCGTCGTGCACGTGCCCTGCCCGATGATGCCGTCACATCCTCCATCTGCTGGGGTCCAGTTGCTGGTGTGTCCACCCCTGCTGGACCTCTGACTCCCGACTGTGGCAGGGATGCCCCCACCAGGCCCCATGTGCGGCTTAGTAGCGGCATCCTCCTCCTCTGTGGAAACCACCAACCTGGATGGCTCCACCCCGTCTTCCGCTGTTGCAAGCCCCTGTGGGGGCTTACCCACCCCTTCCGCTGCAGCCGTGGGGGCATCCCCGCCGCTTTGCTCCACAGCGCCGTCTCTGCCCTCTTCTTCACTTTGCACTGTGTAGAGGGAGACATAGAACACAAGCATCAGGGTACTGTACAATGGTCCCCTAGACAGGAAGCAATAGCAGATGAGTGGCACTGTCAAAGATCACTTCCATCATGTCCCTCCACAACAGATGGGTCCGTGCAGGCAAAACACATGCAGTAACAGGCATGGCGCATGCTATGGACATTAGCAAACATGTCCTAGGGACTCTTGAAACATACAACGTTGTTTTGGAACTCACATGCATCATGGGTCATGCCTATCACATGCACACACTTCACCATACTTTTATCCATCTGGACTCGTACACCGCAGACACAGTGGATGCAAGGATAACTAGGCTGCATCAGTGATTCTGAACATTGTCACAGAAATGTGTCATGCATCCATGGCATTCACAAGTCACAGACACGCAGGTCAGACATGGACACCATACATGTACAAGGCATCAGCACCCATCCCTCACCCCCACCCATGTCCAGGAACAGAGGCTGGCATGCTCTCATGTGTCCATTCCGCATAGGGCTCCCCATGTTGCATTTAAAACACATACACCAACCGTGTGCTTCACACATTACTGGTCTCACATGCATGACCATGATGTCCCTGCACACACACATGCGTACATGGCCTATGTCACACATACAGGAAAGTATCAGACAACCAGCACACTGCAACATGCCCTGTCTCACACAGCAATGCTTGGCCACTTACCGCTCGACTCCAGACGGGTCTGCCTCTCAAGGATCTGGGCATGGAGCACTGGGCGTACGCGTTCCAGGACCCTCATCTGGATGGTACTCATGCTGCCCCAGCCCCCCTCCACGAGGCGCCGGGCCTTCATGAGGGTCCTGGACCTCAAGGCCTCCCAGCGCTTCTTGACTTGCTTGATATTGCGGGTTGCCACCCCCTCCACGTTGATGGCAAACACAAAGTCGTCCCAGATCCTGTCCCGTCCTTCCTTGTCGGCGCGTGATGATCCGAAGAGGGCATCATAATGCCCCAGGACAAGCGCCACCAGGACACCAACTTCCTTCTGACTGAAGCTGGTGGCCCTCTGCCCCTCTGGCTGGGGGTCGTCAGTGGTCTCGGATGGTGTTTGCCTCGACATGGCGACCCCCGAGGCAGGCGTGGGTGGGCAACTGGGTCCTGGGGCTGGGCTGTGGAGCGATGGTATCCCAGTCGGGAGTCTTCTGTTCCAGCAGGGGTGGACACAGCAACTGGACCACTGCAGATGGCTGATGTGCAGGCACCAAATGGCAGGGCACAGTGACAGCAGGCAGGCAGGCAGGCAGCAGCAGATGGCTCATGGGAGGCTGCTCGGGGCTCTGGGGGGCAGTAATTCGGCCTTTTGGGCAGGAGCGTGGTCTTCTGTGTGCTTACGCGGGGCCAGCTTGATACGGAGTGATTTGGCACGTGAAAATTCTGCACGTCAGCGTGTAATTCGAGAAAAGGCCCTTAGCGCATAAGCGCGTCAGCACGCATACGCGATTCCATTGGACCAAAGGCCCTTAGCGCGTAAGCGCATTTGTGACGTATCTGTGACGTATCACGCACGGGCGTTGCCCTGGCAGGGTTTGAAGATCCCACATTGATTTCCATTGCTCTGTACGTGCTTTTCGTGGGGTGCGGTGCGTGTGTTTTGCAGGCGTTGGGGTTCACACGCTATTACTTCACAGCGGGTGGGTTTTGGCTACGAGTTCTTTTACACGCAAGGCAGACGGTGAGTGGTACCCTGCTCCCCCAGGCACGATCGCGTGTAAAACCACCTGCGAGCCCCTGAAATACACGTACCCCGCTCCCCCAGGCCCGATCGCGTGTGAAAACACCCGCGAGCCCCTGAAATACACGTACCCCGCTCCCACAGGCCCAATCGCAAGTGAAAACACCTGCGCACCCCTGAAATACACATACCCGCTCCCCCACACCCGATCGCGTGTGAAAACACCCGCGAGCCCCTGAAATACACGTACCCCGCTCCCCCAGGCCTGATCGCGTGTGAAAACACCTGTGCACCCCTGAAATACATGTACCCTGCTCCCCGAGGGCCGATCGCGTGTAAAACCACCCACGAGCCCCTGAAATACATGTACCCCACTCCCCCAGGCCCGATCGCGTGTGAAAACACCTGCGCACCCCTGAAATACACGTACCCCACTCCCCCAGGCCCGATCGCGTGTGAAAACACCTGCGCACCCCTGAAATACATGTACCCCGCTCCCCCAAGCCCAATCGCGTGTGAAAACACCTGTGCACCCCTGAAATACACATACCCCACTCCCCCAGGCCCGATCACGTGTAAAACCACCCGTGAGCCCCTGAAATACACTTACCCGCACCCCCAGGCCAATTGCGTGTAAAACTTCTTGCGCACCCCTGAAATACACGTACCCAGGCCAATCGCGTGTAAAACTTCTTGCGCACCCCTGAAATACACGTACCCAGGACAATCGCGTGTGAAACTTCTCACGCACCCCTGAAATACACGTACCCAGGCCAATCGCGTGTAAAACTTCTCGCGCACCCCTGAAATACACGTACCCAGGACAATCGCGTGTAAAACTTCTCGCGCACCCCTGAAATACACGTACCCAGGACAATCGCGTGTAAAACTTCTTGCGCACTCCTGAAATACACATACCCAGGCCAATCGTGTGTGAAACGTCTCGCGCACCCCTGAAATACACGTACCACGTTCCCCCAGGCCCGCTCGCGTGTTAAACTTCCTGCAAGCCCCTGAAATACACGTACCCCGCTCCCCCAGGCCCGATCGCGTGTAAAACTTCCTGCACACCCACGAAATACACGCACACGCTATTATTCACACAGCGGGTGTCCGTGTTTGTCGCTTACCCCTTTGCACGTCATTTGTCCTAGAGGGCCACAGTATGGGACTTTCATCAGAGCTGTGTATACATGGTTTTTGTTAGCGCACATTTTGGCGCACATTTTTTTCATGCGCAAGGACGCTACCGCCTACTTTCGTGTGGCGGACGTGTATGGGCCTGTGCGCGTCTTTGCCCGTGCGCTGGTTTGCCCTATTCAATTCCATGAATACATGTTGTAGGCGAGCGTGTGGGTGTTCTGCGCACTTGCCTCCTGTACTTCCCCCGTGACGCCCATATTTTCACGAGTTGTTCCCCATTCCACGTGCCACGCCCCGTGTTCCGCCAACTTTTGTTATGTGCGCCGCGCTATGTGCGATTTCGCTGTGGCCGTGGCGCACGCCGTTAGATGACCTGTGCGCCGGCGTGCGCCGCACACTTTTTCAGCGCACATCCAATATTTTTCTCACGCACTGACTTCCATGAATCGATGTGCGCTGGTTTCCCTGCGATTTTCGCACTTGCACTGCGATTTTCGCTCTTTCACTGCGAATCGCACGTTTTCGCACGCTTGCGCACATTAATTCCATGAATCGGCCTGACATGGCCGCTACCGCAGGCCATGCAATATATATTTGTACAGTGAACTTATTAGTCAATGATCCTGTCTTCTTCCAGAGTTTCAAACTCCACTGGCTAACAGTAAAATAGAATTTCTTCTTCGACTGGCATTGTAAGCTCTGATGGTTGTATTTTCCCATTTATATGATCTATCGGAAGTACTTTTCCATGCCCCCAACCATGAATTACTGATCCATTCTATCATATCTGTTATGACATTGCCTGGATTTATAAAATGTCCTTTAATTTGAATCCAATAAATAATTTTGATTGCTAAAATATCTGTCATTATGATTAATTTTTTATGTTTTAGGGATTATTGTTAAAAGTTAGCATTCCTTTGCAATCTGGTAAATACTCTAGTAAAATATTCCTAACATAATCAGGTTGAGTGATCATCATCAGTTTATTGTCTAATGCTATATGAATTTCTTCATTATTTCGAACCAGTTTAGCCAACTGACGGCTTCTGAGTGACATGTGACTCTCTGAATAGATCTAGACATTCATTACCACTACATTTCCTATTCCAGCAAACAACTCTGTCATTCATCATTCACATCACCAGTTGAACATTGTTGCATCTTTGCTAATCAAAAGGTAGGTGAGGGGACTTACTGTAATCTTTTAAATTGTCCTCAACCAATACATCTAAATTATGAGTGAATGCCCAATGTTGAAGGTTTTCTACATTTTCACTGTTATAGAGTGAGAAAGAAACACTTGTTTGAGTATGCTTGATCTGTAGATACTGTTGAGGGTGGTGCATTATTTTTAACAATCACATATTTGCTTTGAATTATTTGACAATATTTTGCAACGCCCAAACAGTTATCAGCATTGCCTTCACACGTTCAGTTAGTCTCATCTCTATCTGTGGCATTGTCTTGATAGCCAAAGGTATCAATTTATTTTTATGCCAAGTTCTCTTTTTTGGTACATCAATATATCTGAGATCGCTGTCTGAAGGAGGTACTCCTGACTTTTATGGGGGAGGCCGAAAACAGATCTTGAGACAAACACCACTTAACTTGTGCTTTTGTCTCATGTTGTTCTTTCTACATTAACTCGCAAAGCTAGTATGATGGGACTTGGGCAGTATGAGGAGGATACCCTGTTTGCCATCCCTAGGCTCCAATCCTACATCAAGGGATGAGGGCAGAAAAATTAATTATAGACCTCCTCCATTATTGAGAGAGGCTGCAGCTCAGGGCAGATCCAAAATCTCAATGAAGAATAAAACATGCTTCCCTTTATCAAACTGAATTTTACACACTCAATACCACCACAGAGTAGAGGGGATGGAGGAGTGAAGCCAGGCAGACAGGCCAGATGATGGTTTTTCCAGCATCCTATAGCCACACTGATGCCAATTGTAACCAGAAGCAACACGCAATTCCAATCATACTTTAATTACAGGACACAGATGCGAACAGTCATGCAAAGCCCATCCCGGAGAGAGGAGGAAGAACACTATAATAGCCCACACTATAATGACCCTCAGGCGGTCAGTATGGGTGTTTGGAGAATGCTGGAACTCAGAGTTTGGAGAGAGAACATTTCAGATGTGACAAAGAGTTGGAGCCGGAGAGATAAGAGCCAGAAATGTGCAAAGAGAAGTTTAAATCATACATTTAGGAGACTGGGTGAGGCCACACAAGGGAGAAAATGGAGGAGGAGAGAGACTCCAGCGTCTGTTTGAGATTAAATCATTTAGGGTCCCTGGAGGAGGGATGATAACAGGTTTTTAAGAACCTGGAGTTCATAGAGTATACCAGGGTCAACTGCAGCCAGGACAGGAGGGACTTGCCCCAAAGAGAAAGCTGGGTGTCAGAGAATCAGATCTAGAGGCTGTTGACAACCATGAAGTGATTGTGGACAAGCAGGAAACTTGCGATTGTTTTGAGTATGATGAGGTCATGACTGGTGCTTTGTAGAGGGTGTTGAAATCCTGTAGGATGCTGATAGAGGGCCCTCAGATGATAGTGACTGTGAGGAATAGGTTGTTGAAGATATCTAGGAGATTGGGAGGGCCTCAAGGAGACTAGTGAGGAGGTTGGAGATATTGAGAAGGAGGTTGTAAAAGGTAAGGAGGAGGTTGAGAATGATCTGAGTGAGGTTGGTGGCAGTGAGAAATCTGAGATTTTGAGAAGGGGGCTGGTGAGGATAATTATGGAGTAAATGGTGGCGAATTTGGAGAGGTTTCTAGACACAGTAAGCAGGAGTGTGGAAGATAGCAAGAAGTTGACATAAGGAGCCCGAATGTTGAACTATATATGAAGGAGGTTGAATGAGAGCATCAGGAGCTCAGTGGTTGTCAGGATATTTAAGGCGGAAGATTCTAGGTTCCCAGTCAAAGAAGATTTGAGAAGAAGGTGGGGTGGGAGCAAGTAAGAGAGAAAGAGAGAGAGAGGCAGAGAAAGAAGGAGAGAGAGAGGAAGGGAGATAGAGAGAGAGAGAAAGAGAGAGAGTGAGTGAGAGAGAAAGAAAAGTGAAGGTGGTAATAGAAGAACATATTGAGCCAGGGAATAGCAGAAGTAGGAAGATAGTTAGATCAAGAAGGTTTGGGGTTCAGGCAGCCTGGTCAGTCCTAGGTAAGTAATGGAGCCTGGCTGGGGAGCATGCAGCCTAGAGGGGATATATATCTCATTGTCATGGAGGCAGAGCAGAGCAAGGAATGTGAAATCTGAGAAGACAAGGAAAGATAGGTGCAGGAGATTCAGCCATTAGGGAAACCAGGGCTCCCTCCTCCTTAACTTTACTATACCCACATAAAAAATGCAAGACCTGCAGGATGTGAACGAACCATCATGAAGACATTGAAAATGATGTGAGAAACCTCGAACTCGGACTTTGAGTTTGTATATATTTTACTTAGAGTTCAGCAGAGCTTCATCATTGGGGTCATGAAGACCTAGATTAAAGTCACCCAGTGAAATGATTTGTGAGCCTGGTTTGGTATTTAAGGTTCGTAGGTGGGTGATGTCTGCCTCAAAGAAGGAAATGGTACCTGGTGGTCGATAGATGAGGTGAAGTAGGATAGTGTGGGTGTCATAGAGTGAACGTTTGAATGATAGAAGTTCTGCAGGGGGTAGTCCAGGATTCAGGAATTCTTTGAGTTTCAGGTGGCATTTGGCTATGAGAACCACTCTGCCACCTTTCCCAGTATCTTTGTCTGATCGAATGATTGTGTAGTTCACAGTAATGGCAAAAGATAAGGTGGGGCTTGCTGCAGGGTGTAACCAAGTTTCTGTGACAGCGAGAAAGTCCACATGGTTGGAGGTGATCAGGTCAGCAATGTCAGGAGCGTGCGCTACTAGTGAACGTGCATTAAATAAATTGGAGCTCCCTTGATGGTTGGGCTAACAGTGACTGGGATTCCTTGTGGAGGTTTGTGGTGCATGGTATAGCTGGTGTCACTATGTTGGCCAGTTGGCACGGTAGGAGGAGTAGGGGTTAGAGGTATAAGGGGCTTGATGGGATTGTGTGGGGCAAGTGCCCTGTGGGTCGTGGTCCTGTAGCGGAGGCGTGAATCTAGTCTTGCATTTCTCATATAGAGAGGGCATGGAATCAGGGGTGTTGGTCGGGTGGCTGAGTGGGTGATACATTCTGCAGGGGAGAGAGGAAATGCAGTGGTGGAGATGACTGGGTGCAGCATATCTGGTGGAGCATCGGAGTGCAAGGCAGGTACGAAATTAATGGGAGTTATGGCATGAAATAAGGGTAGGATAGCTGCCATAGTAAGCATTACTCTCCTTAAGGCAGTCATGGCGAGTGGACCAGAAGGCTAGACAAGGGTCAGGGGGAGATAATGTGGGTGTGAGGTACAGTACTAGGCAATGTAGATACTCGTTGTTCCCAATATGCAAGGACAGGTGCAATGGGTGCAAGCAGTGCGGTGATAAGTACGGTGCACCAGGCTAGATGCTGCGTAACGCTGACCAGTACTAAATTTGGCTGGGAAAAAGGTGCAGTTCCAGTAGCTGGGAATGATGAAGTATTTTCACGGTTCCGCTAATGAGTTATCAATGGTATTATGGTACTACTGGACAGTTAAGTTAAGTTTGCTTATTGAGCTGAATAGTCAGCCATGGAGCTAGAGGCACTCAGAAACAAATAATTGTATACACACACATCATATACTCCTAAACTCACTCACTAGGAAAAACTAAAAAACTATTTCAGATTTTAACACATGTGGTAAAATGAATTACCACCTATGGTAAAATGTTTTGTTTTTAAATCTCTAATTTTATGAAATAATAAAATTGAAAGCTGTCCAGATAATAACATCATGTGATACAAACTATGGGTACATAAGAATGTGAAATGCTTTTCAGTAAATTGTTCGCATCCATTAATAGAATCAGCTGAGCACAATTTTACCAACTGATCTTGGCCCCGAGAAAATTACCAGAAGGTGCGATTTGAGAAAAAAAAGAAATAACAGTGCCAGTGATTTCATGAACATTAGAGAATGCGTATGCATAAAATATTGAGAAACATTGGACATGAAACTGCGTGCTTTCCTATGTAATTGCTTATCATGCATGCAGCAATTTCCTCACGTGTGACTTATCTAACCAAAAGGCTGTGATTTTCTTTGCTTGGCTGGAACTGGAAAAATTCCCCTCTGTCAATCCGCACACAAATAAATACTGCCACGACCTCAAGAAGCATGCTTGCAATGGGCTCTGCCTTCCCTTCTCAGTTCGGTATTCGGAAATTCACTGCTCGCATTTGTTTATATTTTCCTGTCTCTCTATAAACCCACTAACATAATATGTGCATGCTAAGCTAATAAACCCTTGTAACTCATAGCACCCAGCGATTCAGAGCCCCCCAGTTATTCAGAGCCCCCCAGTTATTCAGAGCCCCCTGGTTATTCCTACACACAGCACTGTTAACTGGATTTATGTTGCACTTTTGGTTGTTGTAATCTGTTCATATATGTCAGGTTCTGTGAGTAGCCATGTCCTGATATCACTGGGCTAGATCATTACCTGGTTCTAGCACAGGTTTCCCTGAATCCCCCAGGAAGCACTAGGTGCATTGCATTTCTGTAATCAGTTGGGAAGTAGGCATAGCAAATCTCAGTGATAGGCCTGCTAACCGTTTCATTTGAACTAATGTACAAATGGACTGGAGTTGGACCTACACTCTGGCACTTACATGATGCATGTGATGTAAAACTAAGGACCCAATCGAAGGAGCCTACTGTCCCCTGCACTCCATTAAGCCAGAAAAACAAACTGGTTTTACGTATTCAAACAAGGCCAATGTTACAGTTTTAAAGAATTACTGTGAAAAAACAAGAGTTAAACACTAATGCCTTCAATGTATCCTTTATTTCTTATTCTTTTTGCTCTGTGAATGTCAGCGATACTTCCTTCTTCAGGAGCTAAACCAATGCAAAACAATAATCTAATTTTCTTATTATTCAATTATTTAATTACTGACTTTCCACACCGTCACCGCACTCCGTAATTGACAATACTGTTGTGTCGCAATTAATAAGAGTTCAATCGTGCCTTATATAGTTCTCTAGACATGACTGAAACCTCCACCTAGATAAATCTTAATGGTGATGTGCACCGACAACCTTACAAGTGATTACTCAATGGGTAATACACAGAGCGGTCCCTCATGCAGGGCTCTCAACATTTCTACCAAAAATGCATCTACATATTATTTGTCTAAAGAACTACACTGTCTGTTGCACGCTGTTATTGTTCCTGTCAACTCATAATACGAGTGTCATCCAGTCGAACTGCTGAGAAGAGACAGTACAATTCTGTCACCAGTGTGTCTCTTTTGTAGAGTACCCAGTTAACAAAAAAATGTAGCGGAAAACAAACTAAAGCTTACCTGAGGTAAGCCGCCTAACTCGACACCTGTAGCTGCACTGCGTTATAATCGCCATATGCAGATATTTCTTGTACCACAATGCAGGATCTGCTTAAAAAGATTTGTGTTCACTAAGAATCCTCACACAAATCATAATTCTGTTATCTCTGTCAATTTTCGTGAACTACATGCCAAAAGGGGGTTCCTTCACCTTTCAAGTGTCGAAAATGCTCAGTACATGGTGCCCTGTGAGCTAGATTTCCCTACAAAGAAACGTCGAAATCAGCGTAAACCTAACTGCGGGACTATGTCACCTGATTATATGGATGGTGTCTCTTAGTGTGGAACGCCAACTGCCATCTTTTTGCTATGTAATCCTAAGGTGCTATCCCTGGTATGTGTTCACTAGGTCATGGAATACTCCGACAGTGTGTTCTCAATGAAATAATTTTATTTATCGAGTATGAAGTGAATGTCCAGCCCACACAGCTGATTCATGTGATGGCCTAGCATTGCCTTGGGTCACCTTAACTCCGGGTCAGTTATCTTTCTGACTTTGGGGACTGCTATTCGTTATTGGTCCTGCCTGCAACGTCAGACTTGCATTAGTCTAATCTGAGAAACCTTAATGCCACAGCCAGAAGCCTTATTGTTATCTTTTGAATTTCTCTTTTGCATCTCTGCTTCATGGAACGACCTATAACCTTGCAGCTTGTTCTAATATCCATAAACTTGGTTCTGTGCCTGTGTAATCTCTTGATATCTTTGTTACAAACTTTAGATGTGTTAAAATGATCTTCTTCCTTCACCCTTGAGTAACTGAATGCTATTTTGACTGGTTCAATATGTTTCGCTAGTCACATATTATCCTGCTTGCAAAATGTGCTTATTGTTTCCTGGACTGACTTTATCATCAGGGAAGTTCCTTTTGTCTGTGTATAGTTTTTGGAATAAATGTCCAAACCCCTTTTCAGAGGCTGATTTGACTGTACCCTCGATATACTGCTCAACTACCCGGATGTGTTTGTTTTCAAAAAGTATCTCCCTCTCTCACATTCAAGCACAAACCTGCCTGGCCTGTCTCCTGCCAATGTGAATTTATCGATGGGGGCCATCCCCATCGCTGGTATCATGTTTGGCTTGGTCATTGCTCACACATTTTCTTAAATATCGCAGCCAGACAGATGTTCTCTCCTTTACGCATGCTTCATTTATCTGAAATGCATTGCTACATGTAATCATTTCTGTACAGGTAACTGAACCTTCCTTAACATGCGCATTGGCCCCATTCCTTGGAATACCACAGTCAATCACGCTTTCATCGCTTGTTACCCCTGTTTTTAATTCCCTATTCTCACATGTATGTATGGTTTGTTTTCTAAAACAATTTTGCCAATAATAGCTGCACATTCAATGGTAAATTCTTCAGTTTTATTTCGCTAAGCTTTGTAAGTAATTCATCAAGATCTGCCTGCAATATATTATATTTCTTAAATAGATTAGTCATCTCTCAAATGTACACATTTCACTCTGTGACTCGTCTTATGCTGCCAACAATTCCTTCATGTCCTCTCATATTTAAGTTTGAAATCTGCCAACTATTTCTGGCCTTTTTCAAGTTGGCTTGCATTCTAAAAGTGTTTAATCCCTGAATTGTCTTCCCTCATTGCTTTCAGTTCTATCTAGGCATGGAGTAACTTTCCTCTTGTAAGGATTATATGGGGTTTTATTGCCAGCATACAACATGCAGCGTGGAAAATAATGGGGTTTTATTGCCAGCATACAACATGCAGCATGGCGGTGTGTGGAGCAGTGTGTCCGGTGTGTGTCGTGGGGACGGACTGCTGCTGCCTTTCTGCTCTGTGGACTGTATCGAGTTTGTCCACTTTCTACTTCCATTGATCCAAAGAAAGACTTTCTACTTAATCACCGCGCAGGCATGGAGCGCGGCGTGGTGTGTGGAGCAGTGTGTCCGGTGTGTGTCGTGGGGACGGACTGCTGCTGCCTTTCTGCTCTGTGGACTGTATCCAGTTTGTCCACTTTCTACTTCCATTGCTCCAAAGAAAGACTTTCTACTTAATCACCGCGCAGGTGCGGTGTGTGGAGCAGTGTGTCCGGTGTCAGGTGCCGGGAGACGGCAGCGGTAAGCCATCTCTCCTATCGAAGATAAGTTGCCCCCTCTCCTCGTGCACAACCTCATCAGTTACTCAGTTACTTAACTGTCACCAGTCTCCGCCTACCCACCAATACTGAACTTAAAGGGAACTTAAAGGGACTCAGCCCTATCCGAACCAACACCTCGGGAAACTTGGTAGAGGTCCCCCGCTCGAGCCAGCGGAAAAGCTGACGGCGGAGAACGCAGACTTAGTCAGCCCTCGACCTCAAAGCTCAACTCCCCCACGAAGCAACCCCTCCCTGACAAAAAATCTGTGTGGGCGGGTCCACAGCGGAACCCTGAGCCCACCGACGCCAGAAGGGTCGCCAGTCAGAAATGGAGAAGAAAAGAAAAAATCACCAGCCACGGAGATCATTCCCTTGCCTGAAAACTCCTCGACGCCCAAAGTGTCCGGCCATTCCACCATTATGACGAGTGACCCCGAGCCGGAGACTGTCGGAGGACGGTCGCGGCGGGAGCCTCAACGGCTGGAACCAGCGTCCTTGACGCGTGCCACAGACGACACTGCACAAAACCGAGAGAGTTCGGTTCTCCTTCTAAACACCAAACGTAATGAAAAAGAAAGCCATCACGCTGAAATTGACAAGATACGCTAGACAAATGAATCCACACCAGAGTCACCGTGTGAAGGAGTGACTATACACCCGCCAGGAGGACCAGAAACACACCGAGAAAGACGAGACCAGAACATAACTTACCCAAATGATCAGTACGAGTGGATGCGCCCTTACATTCAAGGCAACCTTAGTATGCTGTCTGGAGATATCCCTCCAACCAGCAATGAAAAGCTGACTCCAGCTAAGACAAGGCTATCCGAAAAGACCGCACAGTTCCCAACTGAAAAAGACCTTGGAACACCCTTAAGATCCAGGCGGCTCAGTGAAATCCCGAGCACAGCAGATAAGGACACCCCTTCCAAAAAAAAGCAGACTTACTATCGATAATGTTGGCCTTGACAATAGCCCTAAACCCATTCGGCAAGCTCTATGAGTCCATCCACGAAGCCCTAAAAGACAACACGTCGAAGATAAACTCGATGCGAGAAAAACTGACTTTCATAGAAGGCTACCTAACCGCTGTCGAGTTAAACTCAAACAGGATAGCCACGAACCTGGAGGCAAAAATTGATAAACTGATAGCTGACCCGTCAGGTACCAAAGCAAAATTAAACCATAACGCAACCACAGTCTCAACAAAAGCAACCCAGACATCAGACAATGGAAAACGCACAGAACCCGCCTCAATCTTCATAAAACCACCAAAAAAACTATCAGTACAGGCACAAACTCAGGACATACAAGGCCGGCTTAATGAAAATCCCAAACAGACTTAAGGGAAAAAACCACCAAAACCCGGCCCACAAGATAAGCATGTAGACGTCGATCAAGGGGATGTTCGGAGCCAAACAGTGGACTCGCGGCCAAAACCATCGACAAACACCAACCTGCAACTGGCAGAAACCCAAAACATAGAGAGGCCGGTTTTAGTACTAGAAGCGAGTAGCGAACAAGAAATCGACCAGGACCTGCTAAACATCTCCCAACACCTAGATTCAAACGCCACCTTACCATCAACCTCGAAAAACTCAGGAGCCACATCCAGACCACGTCAAAGAATCACACGTGACCACGTGACACCAGTCCCGAGGAAGGAAACTAACCAAAAAGATGGCGACTCACGGACACGTTCCCACAGATCACGTTCAAACTCACTGAGTGCTGGCTTGGAAGCACTAAAAGCCCTGAAGGCTCAAGAAAAACCAGAAATCCGCAAACCTGAAAGGTATGCAAACTCAAGACTTGACCTGCACATCAGAAAGGTAGACCCCAAGTGCAATCCCACAAGAGGGCGGAAAAACAAAATGAGACAAAAACTAAGCTAAACATCAAATTGCACGATACAGCACTTTACAAAGTGGAACAGACCTCAGCTAAGGATAGCTGCCTAGTACTAAACCGCAGGACGGTACTTAATCTTCTGGGCAAGTCCAACAAATTACGCTATCTAACATCAAACGACCTGGCACTTGTGGAACCTTACCACCGGGAACACTGAGCCAAAGCACATCTTCACATAAGAAAAAAGGCGTTAATTGACCTCTCCCCGGATCTTACAAAGGAGCTACATCGCTTGGGACTAAAAATACGAAAACTCCATAATCCTACATCGCCGTCCAGGACCGTCGAAAGTGAGAAGAGAGGCTCAAACTCCACTCTAGAAGAGACTCACCCGGAACAAACTTGGCTTGTAGGAAAGCCATCACTCGACGGTTTTGAAATCGAAGTCTCTCCAGCAACAAAGTCTACCCTGGGATGACCTTCCACGGGCCTGCTGACTGCCACCCGCGTGGGCTCAGGAATTGTCCTAAAAAAGAACATAGCAGGAGGTTATGGCCTGTTAGCGAAACTCACGTCATGGCATCACTATAGCCCTGACTCAAAAGCTGTGGCAAATTCGGAACTGGCAATAATCAATTTATATTGGAACCCGGAAAGAACTACAGCCAAAGGGTTCTGCAACGCCATAGCCAACACCATCGACGTAATCACAATTGACTTGAACGTCCCTAACATGATAATTTGCGGTGACCTAAACGCAAAATGTGGGGCACTCACGCAAGGTGACCAAGACCCGATACCAACACCGATGGATGAGAGAGGGAGAGCTTGAGTTGAGCTAATGAAATTGCGAAAGCTTTACAACGTGGCAGACCTTGGGGAGCCCAGAAGACAAATCCCAACCTGGGAAAGGTCGGGTACTGGTGCAACCCTAGACTATATTTACATCACAGAAGGCCTGATCCCATTCCTCGACAACTTCATAGTACATAGACCTAACAAAAGCGACCACAACCTGCTCCAGATGTCATGGGGAGGCCTAACAAAAGAAATATTGCTCTACCTACCCATGGTAGATTCCAACAAACAGCAAAACCGACTCAGACTAACATCAGAAAACGTGAGATCCTTTGAAAACAATATGAGGAAGAATTGGGGCGCCAGCTGAACAAGGGCAACTGAGAACAGACCCGAGTACGTGTCTCTACTAGTGGCCCACAAGAGGAGCTTCGGTGGCAAGATGCAAAACCCACCTAACCACACACACAAGTTCAACCACAAGGTGGTGACTAAGAGACGGGAGCTGAGAAAGGCAAAAAAGCGAGCAATCAAAATAGGGGACTTGGAATCGTGGATGGCATAGCGCACAGGGGAGAGGATATACAAAGCATGGCTCAACCACCAACGACAACATCTTTATCAAAAGGACGCTGAAGTCATGCTCGGCATTGGGACAACAAGAAAGACCAAAGACTTTTGGTCGCTGATCAGAAACGTCAAAGGCCAAAAAGCCCCCCTGCTCTCTAATGCAGTGTCGGAGCAAAGCTGGATCGACCACTTCACAGACCTTTACCGCTCTCCCTCAGACACAGGCACACAGTACCAAAAATCGTCTACGGTGCCATGGGTCAACTTAGCGAACGTGGAGGACATACAGAGAGCCATCGCCAACCTGAAAACCTCAATGGCCCCGGGTCCTGATGGGCTGACCAATGTGGACCTTAAAAAGCATGCGGCAGCATGGGCAAATGCAATTTGCGAGCTTTTCATCCAATGCCAAAGCCTGAGACAATTCCCAAAAACCTGGACTGAAGCAGTCCTAGTCCCGGTCTTCCAAAAAGGGGACAGACGTGACCCGGAAAACTATAGACCTATTGTCCTCTTAGACATAATTGGCAAAATCTTCGTGTCACTGTTGTTACCCCACTTCAAAGAATGGGCCTCAAATTCCCCAGCAGCAGATCACTTTCAAACTGGGTTCCAAAAAGGCACAGGGACAGCAATAAACCTACTAATCCTGAACATTGTCAAAGCGAAAGTAAAGAGTGGCTCGACAAAAGTATACATGGCAATGGTAGACCTGTCCCAAGCTTTTGACACAGTAGATCGGTCAAAATTATGGTCTAAACTATCTGAGTGGAACTGTCCAGAACCAGTCCTTGAACCCATCTTGGCGTTGCATACTTCAACATCTTTGTGGGTCCATCTAAATCGCCAAGGGATTCTCTGTGAACAGATCTGCACTGAGCGAGGAGTCAAACAAGGATGTCCGTTGGCCCTGGCCTTGTTCATCGCGTACATCGGAGACTTTCAGGAATCCGAAAAAACAGTGAGATCCTTCCCGGCGAAAGTGGGTGCGACTAATGTGTCAAGGCTCTGGTAGGCTGACGACCTTATCCTGCTAGACCAGACGGCAGTAGGTCTACAACAGCAACTAACCAATCTATCAATCTACATGAAAAGTAACAACCTTCAAATGAACAAAACAAAAAAAAAATTCTGATACTGTCAAAGTCAACAAAGAAAGGCAAGACAAATATTCCTTGGTCCCTCGATCAGACAAAGATCGAAGTTATCACTGAATACAAATACCTGGGAGTCATGCTCGACAATACCTTCTAAGAAAGCTCCCTCCAAAATTCCCTGTGGGTAAAAATGCGAAACCTAACCGCGCAAACTCGCGCAGTGGACAAGAAATTTGGGAAATTCTCATGGTACCCAGCGATACAGTTCTACAAAGCGAAAGTGGTCCCGGCCATAACCTATGGAATGGCGGCAAATCGAAGCTTGCTGGAGGAACTTTGGACTCGCCTGGAAGGATTTCTGTGGAAATCAGTGCTGGGTCTGCCCAAGTCAGCCCCGCTCCCAGCTATCCGACGTGATCTGGGCCTGACATCCCTAGCGTCGGTGGTGACGTTAAGTGCTGCCCAACTCTACAGAATAATACTGCTTCCAACCCCCCTTCCAATCTTCCAAATGGTAGCATCCGAACTACAAAAAGTGTCCTGTAAAGCCCTAACAGTCTGGACAAAAAAAATCCAGGGCAAACTAGAAGAAGTTGCCTGCGACGAGGAAACACTCATTGCAAACCCTAGTCGGGTAAAAACCAAACTGGAACAGCAAGACTGGATTTGCACAAATGACAAAATCCAGCTGTACAAATCTCTAAAGCATCTTCCTCCATCTCACAACCGACTCAAGGAACCCCTTAAGTACTGTGAAAAATTCCCTGGAAAGGAACTAAGGAAAACCTTTATGCGTGCCCGCATGAACCTACTCCTCACTAGGGAAATTCTGACTGCCGCTTGTGCAGAGCTCCAGAACAAGTGGAATCACTGCGACACCTACTCATGTCATGCCCAGCGCTATCATTGGAAAGACAAACTTACCTAACACCACTCATCGTCCAACCCTCGACACTGGAAGAGGAAACTTGGTCGCGGCTGATAGCCGGCGACTCAGCCAAATGGTCCAGGACTGCTGCCAAATTCCTGATGGTGGCATTGCAAAAAGCAAACACGCCAGCAGAGAAGCCACCACCAGTGGCCCGCAAGGCAGAGCCCTTATAAAACTGGCAATATGCCAAAGCCATCAAATTGAACCATCTCGAGTGGTGTTGCCACATAGAACATAAACAGCATAAGGTCGTCTAAAATACAAATTCATTTTGTAAAAACCTACATGGTTACAAACAAAGAAAAAAAAATGCAGCCAGGTCCCGT
This sequence comes from Ambystoma mexicanum, assembly GCF_040938575.1. Classification (NCBI taxonomy): domain Eukaryota; kingdom Metazoa; phylum Chordata; class Amphibia; order Caudata; family Ambystomatidae; genus Ambystoma; species Ambystoma mexicanum. The sequence goes on along the minus strand of NC_090935.1, from coordinate 833,535,131 downwards.
TTTTTCAAATTGCAGACATTATTTTAGTAACAGCCAGCAGGAAGAGTAGTCAGAACACAAAAAAATAAAAAAGTTTTAGCACAGTGTGCTGCCATTTCAAAATAAAGAGGTGCACAGTTTTATAAATTGGATGTTTACATATGTGCAGACTGCATTGGAAATACATAACTGATTAACCTTGTACTAACTCCATTACTAATATACTAATTTCAACTCATAACATTATAATGCAGTTTTTGTTCTATGTGCACAGTTTGAAATTCATGTTTCCATGAAGAGATGCACACTCAGTTTATGTGAGCATTTTTTTTCCTCTTGGGGAGAGCAGAAATATGCACCAGCAGGAAGAAAAAAAAAAAATTGTCTTGAAAAACGAAGGGTGGTACAGGGCACATTTTTGTTGTTCTGATTGGTAGGGGTAGTAGGTGGATAAGCCATGTCAACAGAGGGCTGACTGAGAGATTTCTTAATGAATGAACAGGAGGGAGGATTCAGTTGGTGCTGGGCAGAGAGAGAGACAGTGCTACATCTGATGAACTCCATGTGAGTGTGAGCGCTAGCTACGGACCTAGGCAGCTAGCAGCTCCCCACACATATGAAGGACTTTGGCACTGGGTCTGCAACAACAGCGAGGTCGTAGGGGACTTCAGATTTCACCAACCTTGGTGAGTTAGTGCCAAGTGAGGAGAACTGAACGAATATGTGTTGATACAATTTATTGGCAGTGCAGGGAGTTAGAAGAGAAATAAAATACTGCATGTTTATTTCTCCATGTAAAGTGATAAAAAACTAAATTCGTTTTTGCAATATGCCTGTTTGTTTCTGTTCTCTTTTATATTTTTCAGGTGATGCCATGATATTATGTGGTAAGATGCATTGCTGTTTATAATTATCATTTAATACAGAGTGTACCAAAAACAAAGGCTGGGTTTTGGTGTCATTCATGCATCTGTGAATCATTTCTATATCGGGAAATCACATGGGTGGTGCTTATACCAGAGCGGTAATGCATTTTTCAATTTACCACTGTATGTAAAATAGGAAGCAAGGGAAAATTAATAGATACTTGTAAGGTAGGAGAGTGTGTGTCAGTGTTGCGAATGATCCCTTCTTTGCATGCTAAAAAAGAAGGCAGTGTCAAATAAGACACATAGATTACTGGATGTACATAAACCAGCAATATCAGCCACAAACTAGAGGTGGCATTATGAATACACTCATTGGGTTCTCTGAAGTGTCATAAGTCTGGGGGCTCTCTACAGGCGACTAAAATACATTCTAACAGAAAGGAAAGGTTTGTTTTATGATGGGGTTGTACCACTATACCACAAAAATAAGGTAATTCTGAAAATACCACAAAGTAAGATACCACTAAAATTACCACTAACCCAAGCTAATAATAAATAATCACCAAAATAGAGTAATACCAAACTATCTCTAAATGTAAGGCCAGTTTACCGCCAAAATATTATGGTAATAAAAATACTGCCAAATCCTGAATTTACCTCAATAAGACAAATCTTCTTACACTCCACATAGATTAAAGAAAAACACAAAGCTCGATCTCCCATGGAGTATCAGGCATTTTACAGAGAGGCAGGAGTTTGTAGCATGGGAAGGCTTAGGATATTTAGAGATGTATAGGGATATTTAGAGTAGATGTAGGGCAATTGTGTGATACTATCACTAAATTGGAGGTGAACCATGCAAGAGCTATCTCTAGGGGCTTTGGGATACGGGTGGCACACAAGTCAAGTCGGTGCCCATCTGTTACAATCCAGTGTTGCCCCAAGACAATAATAGGAGCCATGGCACGGTATAGGGAACATGGCCAGGTTATCAACTCCCTCAAGCATGGAAAAGGGCTCACCTGGACCCAGTCCTGGTGCCTTTGGTGCCAGGCTCATGAGAAATGCTCATGTGCTTCAGTGCAGCTCTCTAGGTGATTCAACATGGCGGGGAGCAGTCAGGATCAGAACATCTGCATGCGGCCCAGTGTTTAGGGTGTGGTTGTATCCTTGGATGGAGCCGGCTATATAAGCCACACCTTTCCATCAACCCCTGCTTTGGGTTGTTCAACTCCAAGCAGCAGCATGTGCTCACCGGCATTCATCATCCTAGGCCCATCTGCATAACTCTGGACTAGTTCACACTTACCTGCAATACCTGCTCCACCACTGCTTACCTGGACCAGCTCATCCTTGTCAGCAACGCCCACTGCAACGCTTGCTACATCTCCGCTTACCTGGATCAGCTCATCCTTGTCAGTCACACCCGCTGCAACGACTGCTACATCTCCGCTTACCTGGACCAGCTTACACTTACCTGCTAGGTAGGTCCTCGTCTTACGCTCGCGGCAGGAATCTGACCACATCCATCCATACATGTGGTCCGGCCCAGAACAGTGGCTCTGCATCCGGCATCTGAAAATACAGAAAGAACAGGGTCAGTTAACCTATGAGCAATGCCACCTTAAATTACCTGATAACGCTCGTGTTAGGAACTAATTACGTACTTACCTGACATTGAAGCCTCAACCCCCTCAGCGGTGTGTGCTGATACCGCAATTAAACAACTGTCAAAGGAAAGGAAAGAAGACATTAGTAAAATAAGTACAACAAAGGACTTTCAGAGAAAGACTTGCAACTTATAATACGAGGAAGGAACATAAGAGCTTTCAAGAGCAAGAGAAAGACAATACAGGAAAGACTTTATATGAGAGGAGTCACAGCAGGTCTGGGCACCTCACACTGCACAAAGGACCAGTGAAGTAACTGGACATATAGCACCCCTGCGGAGTAAAGCAGGATGGAGTGCTTGCCAATGCTATATAGAAGGCATATCTTCCTCTGCTAAGGAAGCATAAGCAGCAGAAGATTCCCAGACTGCCCAGCAGAACCCACCCTTCTGATGGAACCAGCACCCCTGCAGAGACAAGGTGAGCGTAACACCATCTCTCTCTTAAACTGAGAGGATAAGTCCCGGATATGTGGGTGACATGTGGCACGAGCAGCAGAAGGAGCTGGTAATCCCTGAGGGCAGTTTATGGTAGAGTAACACACACCAGATTTTGATAGAAAGGAGCAGCAGCAAGACAGGGAGGTGGATGACACACCAGTCAGTATATTTGTTTCTATGCAAGTGGATGAGATATGTGCCTATGGGTGTCACCTTGAATCAGGTGTTGGAGGAGCCAGGAATACCTGGGGAAGTTTATGGAAGAGTCACACATGCCTGATTGTGCTGGGAGTGAGCAGTCAAGATTCAGGAAAACAAACACCCGGAAAGCTAGCATATGGCTCTTGTGAGTGGATGAGGTACAGCCATCATGTTGCACCTGGGAGGAGGAGTGGGAGAAGCTGGGAATCTTTGGTTGCAACTTGTGGATGAATCATACTCACCTGAATGTTCTGTGAGGGAGCAGATGAAATCCAGGGAGGCATATGACACACTCATCATTGTCTGTTTCTTAATGTTGTTTATTACGGTGGCAAACATGGGCACAGTCTTTTTCTGGCACCCCAAATGGAACAGACAAGAGGAAAATATGGACAGAAGACGAAGTGTTATAACCATTAGAAAGCTTGAAACATTCAGGGACAGATAAGTACAAAGAGGAAGAAATGGGAAAGGTGCAATATAATCGAAGTAAACAACATTACAACAGAACATAAGTGTGAAAGTACATCACATTCTGAGGTGCAGGACACCATAAATGTGAAGGGCATTAGTGCCTTCCCATTTTCAATGTGCCTAAGGTCAACCTCTTCAAGGATTAGCAAAAGCAAGCATGAACAAGTGTGTTTTAACTAATTTCCTTGATATGACCTGGTTAACGATGGACTTTAAGGAAATTTGGAGATTGTTCCATGAGGAGACTCCTGCAGTATTCAACAATATGCCACCACATTTCTCTTTCCTGGCCTGAGCCACAGAAGGAAAAAGGATTTTGTTTTTTTTAAAGACCATGTGGGCCATATCCTAGCCATTTTCTGTCTGATGTAGCTCGGACCACCACTACAAAAGGTTGAGTGAAAGAAGCAACAGGATTTTCAGGATATCGGCCAAACCACAAGGTTCCAATGCTAGGATTTCAGAGGAGGCATTATCTGGTATATGGAATCAGAACCAGGTTTATTTGCAACTGGTGAGTCACACGTATTGGGAGACCTAAATACAGACTACTACCGTCATCAGGAGATGGCCAAGGCCTTTGTGAACTCTACTTTATGGGTGGAGATGATGACAAGAGTTCTTTAGAACATCCTGTATTTGAGCAGGAAAAGAGAACAGTTAATTGATGATCCCTGGATATTTTCTCCAGAAATAAGATAAAGAGCACCACTGGTCAAAGCAATTAGGGTGGAAGCCAGTAAATGAGGGATGTCTTTGTATACAAACAACTTTATTTAGCTAAAAGCCTTCAAAGTATGAATGCAATAAATACAGGTTCATTTATCCAGAAGACCCATCCATTATATGAAAATATAAACAACAGATTCAATGCATCCAATTACATCTATTACACAAATATTGGAAAACATGAAAAAACTTGCCTTTTATACATGTTATCATAACTGCCATGTGCAATTCTGACAACATGCTTACAATACAAATTCTGTAAAACAGTAACACCATTACTTAGTTAAAACCATTGTTCTTATTAAAAAAGCAGTAAACAGATAATTAGCTAAAGGTATACATGTTTGTTTTGTATTGCTAGTTTTTAGTTAAGTCAATGCTTCCTCCATCCTCTTTCCGCCTATATCCACGTTCTGACCAAATGGAATTTTACCTTGTAGTTAGATATAAAAGGCAAAGGAACATGAAGTGAACAACTGTTTCAGCAACATTTGGGCAGTGATTCCAACTCCCTTGTCCCCATTTGCAGGTATATTTCGGGAGAATTTCAAGTCAGAATTTTGTCAAAAGCAACATATGGGTGGAATTTTCCAACCAGAACAGATATTGCTCAAAACTCTATTGATGTTTTGCTAACACACAAAGGGCCTCATCACGAGTTGAGCGGTAACGCCAGCGCTATTAGCGCTGGCGCTAAGAGCCCTACTGCCAAACCTCCGTTAATATTAGCGCCGGATCACGGGTTTGGCTGAACAGTTATTGCCCATTACCAATTGGGCCCATTCGGGAATTCCTCATTCCCCATTGGGCCCAATGGGGAACATTTGCGCTATTACTGCCGGCGGATTTCCCGCTGGTGGTAAACGTGCCGAAAATTGGCAAATTTGCCACGGGTTTCCCCCCACCTCCTAGCTGGGGGGAAACCCGCCAAGGTCATGATCTGGAAGGCCCTTAAATGCGGCGGGAATAGCGCTACTGCCACATTTAAGGGTTACCGCCAGACTCCTGATGAGGCCCATAGTCTGGCTTAGGTCCTTTATCACCAGTATTTTAACACAATGTGGCAGTGCCCAAGCATTAAGAGCTGTTTTCATAATGCCTTAAGTTTTACCATCCATAATGTCAGGTTCAGTACATAAATAAACAGGATTCAGCTATGACAACATATTGTTGATGAATTTCAGCCATTTCCAAAGGCTCCCCTCTAGGTACGACCTAGGCAAATCACCAAAATATAATTTGCGTGGAGAAAACTCCTCGTTAGTATTCAAATTAACTCAAAAAAGCATATGCTTTAGTATTGCCTCATGAAAAGTGTGGATGCATAGCTAATTCCAGATATGCAGGGATAGATGGAGCTGCTGTCAGAATTGCTATCAATTGCTTCACAAACGTTCGCTCTGCCAAACCCACCCTATATAGTGAAGTATGGCCCCACAAATTCAAACCATAGACCACAGCTGTGCAGGCTGTAGCTTTATGGACATCCACATTGGGGAGAATGACATTTTTTTCACAATCATCCCTCTAGCTCAAATACACAGACCATTATTAGATATGTGGATACCTAAATAATAAAATGTTGTGTCTAGGAGAATCATTTTATCAACTTAACATCACTGCTAAACTTATTTGATCTGCTTGTTTATGCCAACAGTACATTCAGAAATAGGAGCAAAGTCATCCACATGTAGTAAGATACTGACTTATATTCCATCTACATTTGGGGCATCACAATTTAAATTTTGAATGAAGGGAGTTAATTTATTTGTGTATATTGAAAATTAAAATTCAGACAAGATGCATTATTCCTCATCCCCTATTTATCAGAAACAAGTGAGTACTTTCACCTCTTTGCCCATATCTTACTTTAGTTTTGATCTTACAGTAAAGTGACTCAAGTGCATTTAATAAACCAGTTGGTAACCGTAGGTCCTTTAAAAGCTGTCATAGTTTCTTCCTATCAAAAGTATCGAAGACAAACATTAAATGAGTGCCGTCAATAAAAATTGCCTGATCAACTGTACCTCCCCATCAAGCAATGAAATAGGGCATTAATCGGGAGAGAAGGAACTCTCAGACTTCTTGAAAATTGGAATAATTATGACAGTTTCCCATAAAAAGGCACTGCACATTCTAAATGTATTGCATTGAAAAAAGGCCCCTGATTTGTGGGTCACTCCTGAAGAGTTCCACTAGTAAAGATATCAGGACCTATGTGTTTATTACATTCACAACATCAGAAAGATCAAATTCAAGAACATTATTACTTGTACATCTCGTTCACATTCTCTTCCTAATGTTTCCTCACTATTGAGAATCTTGCCATGAACATAGGCTAGAAAAATTACTCATCTCTTCTTCCTCCAAAAAAGCTGCTGATGATTGAAAGGTGTTATTTTAACTACTAAGACGAAACACTATTGGCCAAGACTTCATTGAGTCTTTATCAAACACTGTCTTCATAAGTGCATTCCAATTTTCCTTCAATAGAGCAATTTGAGTAAGTGTGTATGGTCATAGCCTTCAACAAGTCAGTATTAATCTCTTTGACCTTTTTAATTCTGAAAGTAACCAAATTTTCATTGCTCTACGTTCTGAATCAAACCATTCATTAATAACACTATGTTTCCGTCTCCACTTGGAGGCCGAGACAGGGTTCCTTACACAGGGAGACATTGAGATACCTATTTTACTGTAAATTGGCTATTTGGATAGACATGTGTTAACATTGAGTGTAGGTCTCAAATATTGGAATGAGCCCTGTTAGGGAGAATTCTCTAAAATGGCTAATTTTCCTTACCTACTGAGTCCCTCAAAAGATTTGCTGGATTTCTAGGATTATATTTTCACCTGTTAAGAGTGTGAGCCTTTTTTCCCACTCTTACATGTGTTTTGCTGTGTGTGTTTAACACCTACTACATATGCATCATCTTTTTACTTTGTGTTACACAGCACCTTTAGTGCAGTGACACAGGGTTGTCTTTTTCAGACTTCCCACTCAGACTCCATTTTCTGGGCCTGACTACTGTCTCCCAGAACATGTAAAGTTACCATTGACTTTATTAGTCTCTTTAAATTCATAGACCCAGTACAAAATATCTTATTTAGAGTTCTGGAAAGGGTTAATAGTTATCCCTTTTTGTCTGTCTCTCATGGAACATTGCTTCATTCCATTTTCATTAAAACTTGGCTGGTGGCAGTGCTATCTACCTGATTTTTCCTACCGCGGTAATTTTAAATAGCCTTGGTATTGTTTTAGCCTATCTCATAGCCTCAAACTTAAATCCGCTGGACCATATTTGTTTTAATTTGGTTCCGGCTGGGTTTATTCGCCATTTCTTTTTGTAAAGGTCTTTCTTGTGTTTTACTCTGCGTGCCAAACCAGGTTTGGTCCCTTTGTTTGCCGACTTTTGACAGGCTTCTTCACAGAAGCCCTCCTTAGGCGCCTGAAAGTCTGGGTAGGCAGGATGTTAGGGAGGGGCTTTAGGACCCCTGCCATGAGTTCCCTTGGTAACCCAAGTTGCACTCCTGTTTGATTTGCTAGGTGACTGTCCCACCAGGACAGCCACCCTGCTGTGTGATTGACAGCCAGGCTGTGTGAATGGGGGAAAACTGCATATAAAAGCAAGTCTCTGGGACTGAGAAGGCAGAGTCGCCACTGGATTGGGAGAACCGAAGAGAAGCTGACAGAAGAGGATCTCTGCCACGACTGAACCTCCTGGTGAAGCCCTGCTGTGGGTCCGAATCTTCAAACTTCGACGACAGGGAAGATCTACAAGGAATCTTCTCCCCCTGAGCTGGTGGGACCAAGTCAGGCCTCCCTCCTCTGGTCGAATTTGCTGTGCACAGCTACAGTGAACAGGGTATCTAGGAGGAACGGACAATGCTTGGGTTTAAGAAGCGCATCTTTTATTTGTTACTTTGCTCTGCTACTGTTTTTTTCCGGGGGCAGTGCAGGACCCTCCAGTCTTCCTACTTCATGTTAGTCTGATGGTCGCTTCAGGAACCGTGATCCTGCAGGACCTGCTAGGAAAGTTTGCCTCAGCTACAGCCTTCTTCTTCATTTAAGGTACTGTTCAAATCTGGTCGCTCGTTTTGTCCGACCACGGAAAAAGTGTTTCAAACCTTTTGCCAATCCGAGGGCTTGTCCTTCTCTATTCTTTAAAGCAACTTTTTGCCTGACCAACTGCGTTCTGAACTCTTGGCAAAGACTTAACCGCGAACTACCCTGAACTGTGTAATCCTCTACATAGACTTTGGTCCATTGACTTTGGCCCAGTGCCCTTGATTTGATTTCCTCACTGTAGTTCATTTTTCTAGATTTCGCTGCTTACTTACTTGTTGGTGCTGCTGAACTTGTGCCTAACGTTGTCTTTCCCTCCCTTTTAAATTGCTGGGGTGCCATTTTGCTCACACTTCATTTTGAGCTTAACGTGTCCAGAATCGATTGGGTGGTGTGTAGTGTATTAAGATTGTGATTTTTCAAATGCTTGATAGTAGTGAAGTGTTTTATCACTGATATGTACATAAATGTATATTCTTTTACTCAAAAACCTGGAGTCAGTGTTTTTTTGAATCATAGTAATTGCTGTCCTTTGTGTAACTATTGATACTGCTCACGTTATTCTTGAGATAAGTCTGGCTGCTCAGCCATCACTACCACTTTACTGTGAAATACAGGCTTCTACCAAAGGTGAATTTGCACTGTCACTTGTAGTCTTAATTGTGTGTGGTGCTCCCAGAGGGTACTGCATATAATTCTGCCTAACAAGCCCTGAATCAATGTATGGGACTAACTTCTGACTTAAGTCCTGCCGTTTCATTTGTATCAAATGGTCTTCATAAATTGGTCGCTTATGACTGCAACCACTTCCCATACCTAAACCATTGTCTGATAAGTACAGAGTCAGATGGGCAGGGTGGTGATCGCTTTTTGATCTAACAAACGTTTCCAAATTATCTGCCCTATACCAACTCTCTACATTGAATGTAATTCAAATGTGATATCATCAGATATTTTCTAAAAGTAGGTATTGCTAGTTGGTCTCCTAGGAGCCTCACATTTGTTGCTGTCAGTCCTAGTTAATGAATAGCTTGAATCATTTTATTGCATTATATCCCATCCCACATCTTCCACCCTAGTCCTGTCTACACATTCAATTAGGGGATCAAATTGAACATTTAAATTACCTGCCACTATTATCGTTGCACATTTGTTCCAATAAGTAGAAGATCAATAGTCAAGGAGAAATTACTAGCTATTGGCCTCACTCAAAAACAAACATTTCATAACATGTCCCTCAAAGAGTTTTACGCACAACAAACAACAATTATTTTTCACTCCTTCATATCAAAAACCAAACACTGTCAGGACCCAGATTGCCAAACCCCCGCTTGCACGGCCCCTTAAGCCCTTCAAAGCATTGCCTGAAAAGCCCTGAATGAAAAATCTGTGAACTGTATCGGGTGACCATGTTTCCTGAAAACAAATGATGGCTTGCTGAGGAATATAATTGAGCCAATCCATGTGTTCCATTTTTGACACCAAACCTGCTATGTTACACAATAATATGGACGGCAAGGAGATATTAGCAGGGCGTGAACCTTGATTGAGTTCAACGCGGCCCGAGTCAAGTGAAGGTGGAAATCATCTATCTCTACTGCCAAGTGCCACATGTTATTTACAATTAAGTCCTGCTAACCTGGCAGGCTGAAGATCTGATCCTCGTTGGGTGCCACTTCCACTAGTTTGTTTGCAATTTACAGAGCATGTCTTTGGACCCAAGCCAAATATTGGATCAGCCTGGACCGGACATTCAAGCTGTACCAATTTCCCAAGTCACAGCAAGGCATAGAAACACAAACAGCGTCTGCCCATGGCTCTGCAGCTTAAGCACCTCAACGACCTGAAAACACATTTTGTTTATCAGTGTCAGAGCCTTCCATAGGCATGATGGAACATTCCCAACAGAAAAACGTTGCAGAGCATGGTACCTTGCAAATCTATAAAGTGAGCAACACAAAGCATCCATGCTTGACATTACAAAATATAAAGATGCTTTATGTCACTAATCAAATGTTTTCAACTTCATGAATAACAACAATATGGAGGTGTGTTGCAAAGAATCGCCATATCTGTCTGAGTTTATTACACAGCGTTTTTTATTGTGTGTCTTAAATCACTGAAGTACAATGGGGTTAACTAGATTATGTTGCATTCTGGGACTTATAGTTTACCCTTCAGGATGTGAAAACTAAAGGCACAATGATATTCTTTTAGCTTATGATATTTTTATGAGGATTTACATGTTGTTATGTGGTGTTACAATGAAATGTGTGTGTTTTGAAAGTAAACTCTATAAGACAGTCTTATTGCAGGCCTTGAAATCCCACATTTACATATTTGAACCAAGTAAAGCTTGGAAGCTATGTGGTCAAATTTCCAGAGTGGTTTAGAATCCCTGGTTCACTGCTTAATGAAAGTGTGTGACACTGGACAATTATTTAGTCCCACTCTGACTTAACTGCAAACATTGGAGTCCTTATTTGAAGAAAAAAAAAACAACACCCTTGCAATGGGACAGATTTAATGTTTAGGAAGAAAATAGTGTCAAATCGTGCTCCTCTGTTAGTGGAACCCAAGACAGTCACCTAGACTTACAATATTGATGCACAGGCCTCTTTTAGTGCTATACCACTTGATTTGACAGGCAAATATGTAGTCTCAACAGTCAGTCAGTACGCTACACTAGAAACTTTGGTATACTGTGGCAGTCCCAACATTAATGTTCTCCCTGTTGGGTTTTTTGTATAGATCTGGGGCCTAGCGGTATTTTCTTACCGCCAAAATGAAAATAATTCAGTAATAATCACTCTTTGCATTCAGATTAGATTTGGTATATAGTACTATAGTATACATACATTATTTCAGCACACTGATTATAGTGGTATACATTATGTTGGTATGAGTTATTGGTGGTATTTATGGGTGAGCATAAATCCTTTGTTTTATATATGTGACCACAATATCCAGAACACCTTATTTTTGTTTAGTTTGTTCGTGTGATCACTAGAGAGACCTCAGCCTTGCATTTCAGAAACACCACATTTCCAATAGGTGTGCCACGATGGGCTGTTCTCACTGACTTATCTACGACAGCAAGCTATATGTGGTATGTATCACCAACTTATTTACGTTTGGTGAGTTATGTCCAGGGCCTCTCTTTCTGCCGACTCATAGACCTTCGGCAGCAGGCTATTTCATTTTGTTATTATTATGTTCCATTCAGAAAACACACACACTCATACACTGAATGGATTCATGCACACAGCTACCGCCATGTCTTATCTTTTAGCAACTTTTAAAAATGACAATTGCACTGTGCAAAGATTTTCCCATATTACCAGTGTTATAATGATAGATGCACAAAGGACAAGATAAAAATGAAACACACTTCCCGCCTGCTTTCAGATATTTTTTTTTTGTATTATAAAACTTGCATTTCAACACAAGCTTACTCTTTTTTTTACAGAAATAAATGGAAAACTCACAGTAACAACATTATCTGTAAAAAAATGAAAAGAGAGTGGTGAGGAACAAGAATTCAATTTGCAACATTAAAATGTGGTTAAAACACAGGAATCTCCTCTCCTACTCTGACTGAATATTTTCGCACACAGACAAACAGCCCCCACACTTCAGCGAGATAATTACCAGGCTTGTTCAGCATGTAACCTCTTTGGCTGGTCGCCTTCAGGAGGGGTTCACCCAGCAAGGACAAGCATTTGCTGTCGCTCAAACTGGGACTTGTTGACTGGAAATCCCAGTCTCTGTAGCAGTATTGAATCTGCTTTAGCAATCAGGCATCCCCAGCTATCAACCCAGTCCTTCTCCGAGCTGTGTCAAGATGTCCTCTCCCTAGATTCTTCCCCGAGATTATACAGGAAAACTCTGGTTACCTCCTACCAAAGGATCCTAACCAATAAAATTCTATCATGTCCTATCCTCCCTCTGCACACAATAGAAATCTTTTACAGTAAGCAACTGTAACAAAACTGATTTCCTGCTATTTGAATCCTTGCTTCCTGCAAATATTGTGGACAAAGCAGCACGGAAAAAAAAATCTGGATTCGCGTTTATAATGACTTTCAGAGTCTGCCTCATTTTGCAGTGGAGAACACATTATTTTATTAATGAGTTAGCATGTTAGTTTTTTGTTAATGAGGTTAGTTCATTAATCCTCAAATGTGTCTCCTGCAACAGAGGAATTTCAGGTAAAAAAAATATGCTTTTAACTGTGAAAAAAAAAATTATTTGCATTTTATATGTAGAAATCGTTTTTGACTGCATAGCCTGTTTTCATTTACATGTCCATAGGTTGCACTTGCAACACATGCCTCGCTGTACCACCTTATATCAATGCACCAAACCCATGCAGTGGCGCTGCACTTCAAAAAACATGCTATACATTGATCCTGTGCAGTGGTGATGTGCTCTGTGCTCCCAAAACACGGTAAACAATCCTACATCCCCCACTGCTGCCAGTCACAGACGTTGCTCGGACCATGCAGAGTACAATCCCACTGGAAGATTAGTGAAACCTTTGCTATGTCCTGTTATACTATTTTATTGCATCTTTCACAGCACACCGGCTGCAATTTTCTCACTTTCTATGAGCTTTAGTATCTGTAAGCTGTGGGGTAGAAAACTAATTCATTAGCGGAAGATCAGGGAAAGATTGTTTTGTTACAATGTTGATGTGTGCAGATTCAAAAATGCAGCTTTATGCGATTGTAGTTTTAGATAATTTATGAGCCGTCTTGTGTAATAGTTCATGTGTGTACTCAGGTTGCTAATATACATGTTTGTGTGGTTGTATGTGGGTCTGTCAGGTTGGTGCTTAAGAAGTGCTGGGAGTTGTGTTGGTGTATCTGTGGTGGGTAGTTTGTTTTTTAGGGAAATGTGGTGCATATAGGTATGTCCAGATGATGTAAGATCTCTTTTGTAAGCCATGTTTTCTTTTCGTTTCAAAGGTATGTGCCGTAATATATTTTCACTTCTGGCGGGCGGACCGGCACCCGCGAGCATACCATGCCAGAAGCACCGACAACATTCTGAATGGTTGCCAGTGCATCCAGCCTATCCATTTCCATTTAGCCCTTTCAGCCTTTTGGGGCTCAATAGGAATGGGAGCATTGTATACCGGCGCCCGGGAATGGGCAATTACCAAGTCCGGCAAGGCCGTAATGACCCGGTAATTGCCGAATCCTGGGCTCCGGTAAAATTTGAAAGTTCAGTGGCAGCGTGCTGGTTTTACCGGCAAGGCTATCACCAAACTTGCAATGAGGCCCAATGTCTAGTATGGCCACAATACCAAAATATCCATTGAACTTTGCAAACCAAAGGTCAAGCCCTGAGCTGCCCTGCCATCCCACTCCCTCCTTTTTGGATACAGCCAGAGTACCACTTTCTTCCACTTACACCTCACAGATGTCTAAAATGCCCTGAAAATTACCACTGGTATATTTAGGAATTGAGATGGTAGCTCCCTTTGATGGTTATTACCATATAGTCAACTGGGAGGAGACTGTTGATCATATAGAAATAGATTTACCTAAGAAACCTTTATTATGTCATGCAATTAAGTCCCCAAATCTGGTGACTCTAAAACTAATCTTATTTCTTCTCTAATAATTGACTGGCACACCTTTTAAAACCTGAAACAATGAATAAATGAATCATGAGATATACATTCTGGGATATCAAATATGGGCTTCAGTATTTGAGGGACTACTTTTGTTAGCAGGATTCATATGTCACTAAAGAAATTCTCCTTCCCCATTACTAGTGCTTGTTTTCGTATCATTGGAGCTTGTTTCGGGGACACCACTACAGCCAGGGAATACTTCTTATTGGGCACCGATTATGCCATGTTAATCCACCTGATCTTATTATAGCATTGCTGAGGAGCAGGTGGAAAAGTAGTAACTTCATGGTTGCGTAATTGATTTGCATCGTACCTTAGAATTCTGTTTTCCGCATTATCAGCTACAGCAGAATCCATTGTGATCTTCCAAGTTATACAATCTTTGAAATGTTTAATTTATATGAAAATGGTCTTCATTATTAAAATAATTAAATTAAGTTTTATAAACATAGTGACACATAGATGACAGTCTTTATGCAATGGAGTATCAGAACATTCCTTTATAATTTTTTCAAAGAACAATTGATCCTGGACAGCTGAAGTGTCTCCAAGATGTTTCAAAAAAGGGACTTTATCATCTGTGTTGCTATTTGTAGTAGGTTTCTTCAGAGAGTTAAGGCACAAATATTGGTTTGTCAGCATGATGTCCTCTGCTACTTTATAAGTTAGTTCCTTAGAGTAGAGGCATCTAATTTCCAGAGGTGGAAGCTAAAGTGGAGAGAGAAACTTTGGATACTGGCAGAACAGAAAATGCAGAGTGTTGTACATTTGCTGGGTATTTATACACCTGGACACCTATGAGGTTTGATTGTTGGGAAATCTCACCTTCGTTCACAAATGCTGTGATTTTTGATGACTGTTTACTGGTGCTCGCACAAATACCTACGATCCCAGTTTTTAGGATTGAAGCATTTGTCTATGATATTGATGGCACAGATGATAATACTGGAGATTTTGGATGCTCAGATTGATTGAGCTTCTGGGTTTTAGTTTTCTTTTTACCCATTGTGTAAGGTATTCTCAATGTAACTTAATATAGTAGAAACAAAAGGCTTTTCCAGCTTTACCAGCTAAATAGACCTATTCTTTGATTTGTCGTAGAGAGTGCTGTTTTAAAGTCAGTAACTTAAGATCACAGGGGGTGATTCATGGAATATCCTTCGGAGAAAAAAAAGAGAATTGCATGCACAATCGGGTGCAAATCCTTGTTCGGCGATTCATGGAAAGCAATGCGCAGGGCTTACCTGGGCTTGTGAGGAATCCACGCCGGTCCGCCATGTCACTGCGAATCAAGGAACGCCTTGTGTGTGACTCCAAGAAGAGCGTGGGCTGGGAATGCGCAGCCACCTAAAAAGGGGGCGGAATACGTGGAATGAGGTAGAACAAGCAAAAATGTAGGCATTAGGACGGACGTTCCACCGTCAAGCAATCACACCACCCATACACACGCAAAATTAATGAATTCATAGATTTGAACTGGGAATGTCGGGTTGCAAAAAAGCACAGGCAAATCCTGGCACACCTACACCAAATGATAGCAGGCGTAAACTTCAATGTGCACCCTAACAAATGCCTATAAAGCGAGCAAGACACACCAAACAAACAGATACAGCCACGATAAATGCACCATTTGTTGCAGCAATCATCCTGGGAAACTGAAGCAGGAGGAGGAGGGCGAGGGCCCAGTTCTTCCACACACAGACTAGCCTTTTTGGGATGCCTGATGACCCGGTCTATGGCAGGTATAGGAACCCCCCCCACATCATCCTAGACCTGGTCAGGGAGTGGGCAGATAACCTCACATCACCCACCATGTACTCCCAAGAACTTAGCCATCTTGCAATTGGTGCTCACAGCTTTGCATTTTTTGCCACTGGATCATTCCAGCAGACCACCGTCATAATAGCTGTTATCTCCCAGGCAACGCAGTCTCGCTGCCCACACCAGATGTTGGCATGCATAACTACACAACCTTCTGTTCGCCGGCATATCTATAGGCCCAGAACACCAGGCAAGCAATGGTCCAGGATTTGTATGCGATGGCACACTTTCCCAGAGTGCTAGGTGCATGTGTCCTGCACAATTTCGCAACACGGCATGGCATCCCGGTGGACCACAGGTACCCTCGTGGCCTAAGGCTGGGCAAAGGGCACATGTATAGGCTGCATGTACCCAGCTTGTGCAATCTTTATTCACCTAAAATCCTTCCCCTGTGGAGTGCACACAATCCAACCAAATCCCAGGTGCCATTTAATGATGACAATGGCCCAATCCACTGTGCCCACACAACGACCCTGCAAATGTGCCCTTGGAAGTGCAAATGTGTGTGCATCCATTAGAAATAAAAATACATGCATTTGGTGTTTCAAAACGAAACACATTGAAGAGGGAGTACACCACTACCACCATGGCAATCATTGAACTAAATCACCCCTTAGACAAAAAAAATCCCATATGATTAATTAACATACCCGTCAAATATGTAACCACTGATAATTCCATAAACTCAACAACCATCACATGTGAGCTGCGAGCCATACATGACCTCCAAAAGTAACATGTCCCCAAAATCTCAAAAGCACAATGCATATTGTTGCACACCTGTTCGACAATGTGCACAAACATGTCCCTATTGTGGTGTGTGGAAAACAGTGCAGTAAAATTCCACATGTGACATAATTCTGGCAACATGACCACAATGCACCCCATCCCAAATGAACCACTGAACAAGAGGTAATAGACCATTTTGACAAAGGTGATGACACATCAGAATGTCCACATCCACACAGGCAGCAACCAATGTAGCAATTCCATATGGTTCAAGATAAATGCACATTTTACCTGTCCCCTGTGCATGCAGTCAACAGTCATAATTCATCCCATGAAATAGCCATCATACCTGATGGAAGGATCTGCATACAATGAAACATTTCAAACGGAGTGCGGCCAACACATCAATGCACCTAAAAAGTACAGACACACGTGCCGCCCCAGTGACATGCAACACATGCAAACAACAACTCACAAGACAACCATCAACATGTGTCCCAGCACACATGAAGCAATACCTGCAAACTACGTACAATTCAAACACACAAAACACACACACTGACAAACAACCACAATTCACAAACAGACTTACCCCCTTAATGCCATGCAGTGAATGTGCATGTCAGAGATCCCCATTTCCAAGCTGATGGCACATACACAACACACGCATCAGTCAACATCCTGCGTGAAAATGAGAATATATCAGAAATGCAGATAATTGAGACCCCCAAAAAAGCAGGGACCCTGATGGAAGACAAGCAATGACATGACAAGACATGCCATCACCAGCGTAGTAGTGGGACAGTGTAGAGAACACCGTAATTGGTAGCCCATGATGCAAAACATAAGAAGGCCAGAACACAAATACTCACCTATTGCACTCCAGGCAGGATCATCAGGGTGACAGGACATAGACTGTGATCTACCCATGAGAGCAGCGTAGCAGAACAGAGAGAGAGACTGACAGTGAGAAGGAAGGCCAAGTGAAAAACACATCAAGGAGTAAACTGTCTCGAGGTGAGAGGGCCAAGGACATGCACTACACCACAGTATGTGCAGGCACAGTTGAGTTGACTGATGGAGGAAGACAGTCACATGAATACCGTTTGAAAATCCATCCTGGTGTGGTAGCATGCAAAGCACATATAAGGAAACTGCCACATGCAGCAAACCTGGGGAACAATGGTACAAGTTCACCATACAAGACATGGCTCATGCTTACCTGTTGCCTGAGCCGACATGATGTGAATCCTGCATCACCTCCACCAGGAACTGTGCCTCCAAAAGAATGAGAGGAGGGCCAGTGCCTGGTGGAGGGCATGGGAGCATGGAGGTCAAAAGATGCAGGGTGTCTCCCCCGGGACTGCAGTCACCGCCTCATTATGGATTACTGAAACAACATAACATAAGACATTACAACAGGCATAGTACAGTACCATTCACACAGCCACATGTGTCAGGCTACACTGAACCCATAGTTACCTGCAAATGCCATCCTGAGCACCACCATGTAAATATGCAAGTTGACCTCACTCTGAATGACTGCATGTCCACCACTGCATATGGCATGGCCTTGAAAGGGCAAATGCACAACTCAAGTTAAAAAGTTAAATAGAAAAAAAAATATATAAGAAAAAAAGAAACCTTGAAAAGGCTACTCAAAAACAACATGGCAACATCTGGGCCTGTGGTCTACAAAGGAGACAAAACATTTTTTTTAAAGAAATGTCCTTTGTGGACAGGGGGGTTATCCTCCCAGTATGGGGAGGGGTAGGGTGCATGTCTGGGCACGGGTGGACGTTAAATAAAAAATAAAAATAAAAATTTGAAAACATTTAGAATCCCTTTCATGGGCTCATGGACGTCATGGCAACGGTGGACCAGGAGGTATGTCTGTGCTGGCACCACCATCATGCGTTGAATCTGCAGTTGCATCTGATGAAGAGGGCAGAAGCAGTGCTGTGGAGCATGGATACAGGGATGACTCCACCAGATAAAGGTGCAGGCCCGAGCCACACCCCCGTGACAGCTCATCTTTGGTGAGCGATGTGGCACTGGTAGAAGCTAAAGGTGGGAGGGGCTCCTCAGCAGCGGTGGGGCAAGTTGATGCCACACAGGGGCCATCCATGGTGGACGATGCCCTGGAGTCATTTATGTTGATGGAGGGGGAGGTAGAGGAGGTGGCCGTTGGAGTGCAGCCCATAGGGTCAGGTGGGGGTGTTGAGGTGTGCATGCTTGCTGCAGTCCTGTCCCAGTGGCATGAAGTTGTGCAGGTCACTGTGGAGGTGCCTTTGCAAAATCCTGTCCAAGGGCCATCGAAAGCAGCAGTGTGCGCATGCCAGAATTCCTCCACCCAGACCAATATCCCCTTGTCGGCTATTGTGTCCACCCAGACCGACGACCCCTTGCCAGCTGGTTTGTCCATCCTGGATCATGTGCTGCCCCTGCTGGCTGGGTTGACGAGGCAGACAGGTGTCATTCGTGATTATGGTCAGGCTACTCGTAGTCTGCTTGCCCATCATCACAGTGAGCTATACCACGTTCCCTGATGGACTCCATGGGCTGTTCACTGCTGCGACCACTGACTCGTCTTCCTCCTCCATGTACCTGTCACCCTCCAGGGTGCCTTCTGGCCAACATACCAGCACGGCCCACTGTGTATCAGTCCCACCCACAATGCCCCATCTGGTGGAGCTCACACCCATGCCAGAGGTGGGAGTCTCATGCAAAGCAGCTGAGGTGGTCACTGTGCCTACCCAGGCACCAACAGGGTCGCAGGCAATGGAGGGGCAGCAGGGACCTAGGAGCAGTGCAGGTGCAGTATCCCCCCCCACAATCACCATCAGGTCAGAGGGCGTACCAATGCAGCATGCACCGTGGACAGCAGCAGCAGGTGTCAACAAGGAGGAGGCATTCAGTCACAAGGCATTCAACACTAGGGAGGCAGGTCACTCTCTGACTGCCCTCCCGTCACCCATGCATGGGCCTGCCATGTTATTGGTCGCTGACAGGGATTTTGCCACCCCTTCCACACTGGTCACTGATGCTCAGGCTGTTACGCGCCTGGCCATTGTTTGTGGATCTGGCAAATTCTTTAGTTGGTTTACTTCTGTTGTGGGCACACATTCAGTTGGTGTGCTTTGATGCCTTGGCAATGTGCCACTTGGTATTGCTTTCACTTGTGACATTTGTATGGGATGGGCATATTAAGGTCTGTCAGGATGCGTCAGCAGGTGCTCCAGTCCTGGATGGGTCTCCGGTGCTTCCTCTTAATCATGTTTGAGCTGGACATGTTGGTGGTCCACTTCATTGTGCTGGCAGACCACAGAGGTTCAGGTGAGCTGCAGACATGCATTGCACTGGTATTGTAGGAGACTGTTAGGGGGCTGCTTGAGGTGATGTTGGAGGTGAGGGGGGCTGTTGGGAGGTGTCCGCCCTGGAGGGGGCTTTTGGGAGGTTTCCAGACTAGGGGGGCTGCCTGGGGTGGTGTCACAGGTGAGGGAGTTGTGGGGAGGGGAGTGTACTGTCAGGGGCTTCTGGGGTGATGTCAAAGATGGGGGGCTGGTGGGTGGTGTCATAATAGAGGGTGCTGCCTGAGGTGATGTCAGAGGTGAGGAGGGCTGCTAGGTAGTGTCCACACTGGAGGGGGCTGCCTGGGGTGATGTCAGAGGTGAGGGGGCTGCCTGGGTGGTGTCATAGTAGAGGGTGCTGCCTGAGGTGATGTCAGAGTTGAGGGGGGCTGGTGGGTGGTGTCCAGACTGTAGAGGGCTGCCTCGTGTGATGTTGGAGGTGAGGGGGGCTTGTGGGTGGTGTTGAGGCTGGAGGGGGCTGCCTGTGGTGGTGTTGGAGGTGAGGGGGGCTGGTGGGTGGTGTCCAGACTGGAGAGGGCTGCCTGGTGTGATGTGGGAGGTGTGGGGGGCTGGTGGGGGGTGTCGAGGCTGGAGGGGGCTGCCTGGGGTGATGTTTGAGGTGAGGGGGCCATGTGGGTGGTGTCGAGGCTGGAGGGGGATGCCTGGGGTGATGTTGGAGTTGAGGAGGGCTGATGGGTGGTGTCCAGACTGGAGATGGCTGCCTGGTGTGATGTTGGAGGTGAGGGGGCTTGTGGGTGGTGTTGAGGATGGAGGGGGCTGCCTGGGGTGATTTCTGAGATGAGGGGGGTTGGTGGGCGGTGTCCATGCTGGTGTGGGCTGCCTGTGGTGGTGTTGGAGGTGAGGGGGGCTGGTGGGTGGTATCGAGACTGGAGAGGGCTGCCTGGTGTGATGTTGGAGGTGAGAGGTTCTGGGGGGTGGTGTCGAGGCTGGAGGGGGCTGCCTGGGGTGATGTTTGAGGTGAGGGGGGCTGGTGGGTGGTGTGCAGACTGGAGGGGGCTGGTGGGTGGTGTCCACACTGGAGGGGACTGCCTGGGGATTGTGTCACAGGTGAGGGAGGTGTGGGGAGGGGAGTGTACTGTCAGGGGGCAGCCTTGGGTGATGTCAGAGATGAAGGGGGCTGGTGGGTGGTATTGAGACTGAAGGGGGCTGCCTGAGATGGTGTTGGAGGTGAGGGAGGCTATTGTGTGGTGTCTGGCCTAGAGCGATTGATGTTCAGCAGGAGTGTATGCTGGCAAATGGGTGCCTAGGGTGTAGGAGGTTGAACTCACATTTTTGTAAGGGGTGTAGCCTTCACTTATGAGTGAAGGCTGCATTTTTGCAAGGGTGCAGCCTGGGCTTGTGAGGGAGGGCCTGCATTTTCGCAGGGGTGCAACTTGGGCTTGCGAGGGAAGGCATGCATTTTTTGCAGGGGTGTAGCCAGGGCTAACGAGGTGATGCGTGCATTTTTTCTGGGGTGCTGCCTCCACTTACGAGGGAGGCCCGCATTTACACAGGGGTGCAGCCTGGGCTTGCAAGGTAAGGAGTGCAATTTCACTGGGGTGCTGCCTCTACTTACGAGGGAGGGTGCGTGTTCTCGCAGGAGTGCAGCCTGGACTTGCGAGGTGAGGTGCACAATTTCGCTGGGGTTCTGCCTCCACTTACAAGGGAGGGTGCGCGTTCTTGCAGTGGTGTAGCCTGGGCTTGCAAGGTGAGACATGCGAGTTCGCTAGGGTGCGGCCTGGGATTGTGAGGGAGGGTGCAACTTCTTGCAGGGGTACTGGATGGTGGGTCACGGTGGACGCAGAGAATGGCGTCTGGTTTGGATTTTGCTTGATTTTGGTGTGCATGGGGCGTGTTGTGGGCGTTCCTCATGCTTGTTATTTTTACTTGCCTGATGGCTAGACATGCACCTTGGGATCCATGAATACGCAGGGCACACATTTTTTTCTGCACCACGGGTCGCACATGCCCATTCTCGGCGTGCAGGACTTGAGGGAAAAATGCACTGATTTCCATGAATCGGGCCCACAGTGTCTGGTTGCCTCAGGACTGGAGGAGCAGAGCGCATCCTGAACGATACGCCACTGGCCTTGAACCCCTGGCCTTCACCTTGGACTTTTGAGGCTAGTTTTGACACTTTCCCATACCTTATCAATGACATTTAAAAGAAACAGTGATTTTTCCTTTGTATTCATGTTTGCCTATATTTTCCCTCCATTATTATAATTTCCAGAGGCGAACAGTGTAAATAAATGTAGTCTGCATTTCTGTGTCCTTTGGTTACAGGGCTGGGCTTTTTACTATCTGTGTTTGAGTAAAGTCTTCCTTTATGTAAACTCGTTGGTCATTCTCTTTAGTTTTGC
The DNA here is from genome assembly GCF_040938575.1 of Ambystoma mexicanum. Classification (NCBI taxonomy): domain Eukaryota; kingdom Metazoa; phylum Chordata; class Amphibia; order Caudata; family Ambystomatidae; genus Ambystoma; species Ambystoma mexicanum. The sequence goes on along the minus strand of NC_090935.1, from coordinate 833,512,796 downwards.
ATTGTCCATACTATTGTTGTCAGAAGGCTTTGTTGCTGACTTACATTTCTCAAGAGTATGGCCTGCCCTTGGTCCCTGATTCTAATACAGAGGTATACTATTGATGTTCTCACTTATTTTACCTTCAATGTGGAAACGCGCTGAGCTGCTCTGTGGTATTAATTGGGACATAGCACATAGTAGCCTTAGCTGTCCAGAATCGGATTTTGCCAGTCACAGGCTGTATGTTTGTGATTACATTATAAAAAATAAATAAATCATAATTTGACTCCCAGATTCAAACTAACATAGATCAATTTCTCGCAAATTGTGTGTAATCTTAATAATGTAACTGCCCTTTAACAGGGACTCATAAAAGTGTTAGACTCTCTCCCAAAGTATATATGTACAAACAATATAAATAGCTGGGCGTATTTTATGCCGTTCATCTGGTAATGTTACAAGGGAAATTGGATGCACTCCATTATATTAAGTGCATGAAGTTCAGCAATAAAACTGCAGTTTATAAGTGAGATTTTATTTGCTGCCATTGGCAGCAGCCTCCGTATTACTTCTGATTATAAATGTCCTCCTTCCCCTCACCCTACAGAGATGCTAATTAAACAGGATATTGCATTTTTGGTCTATACTTCATTCTGAAGTATTGCAGCATTCGTGTTTTTTTTTTCTTTTCTTTTTGCTTTCGTGGTGATGCTCTTTATTACCTGTCCCTTTTTTTACAAAAACATCCCTGTTGTTTTTTTTTAAAGTTTTTTAAATATGACTATAAGATGCAAAACAACCATGTACAAGTGCACCTTTAAACATAATGAGTAATAATGCATGTGTCCTGGTCAGACTGTTCAGTGAGGGAAGAAAAATGAAGGAAAAAAAACGATGATCCCAGCCGCAAGCGCTGAACAAATGAAACTCTACGCATGGAGCACAGCTGAGACATAGGGTGTATTAGTCCTCTGTGCTTAAAGCCCTTCGGTGACCATGTAAGGAACCTTTCTGCAACAAAAAAAATATATTCACATTGTCTGCTGCAGATATAAAATTGCCACTGCCATCTCGCCATCATTTTGGGAAATGACTTTAAGCATCTACACATTAATGTTTATGACCTAATAAAAGAAAGGTTTTACTTTGCATCAATATTCCTTTCATTTTATTTGATTGAATTACATCAGCATCTCCTCATGAGTTCACGGGTGAGCAGACTTCACAATAAAATATGACACTTTCACATACTTGTATGAGCTGAAGCAACTTTTGTCAATTGATATATATGAAGGTGTGCTTGGTGTTTGACGCCATATATATTATTAAATCAATATGCTGCCATATAACACAATTTTCCCGAAAAGTTATTTATCACACATATTTTTAATAGTGCTCACAGAGAAGTGTATGTCTGATGTATGCCCTATAAGGGGGTAATGCCCGGAATTATATGTGGATTTAGTAAGAACATAATATAATAATGAACATGGATTGCTGAGTTAGAAGTTGTGGTATAGTTGGTTTTCTTGGTGGGGAGGCTTTTGTGACTTGTCTCTCTGTGTCCCTTCTGAAAACGCATGAAAATGCCTGAAGCGATTCATTGAAATGGTCCTGATCTTGTGATAGGCTATGGGTTGCATACTTATACCACCCTGGATGAGGATGCCAGTGGTTGCTGTCTATGTGTCTCTGTAACCTTGTGGATACCTGTGTTCCTACACGAGTAACTGGTTCTCTACTTAATGAAAATAATGCCTTGCTGCCTAATTACGAGTTTGGCAGAAATTCAGTGATACATCTGTGGAATTGCCACCAAACTCTTTTCCTGTTGCCTCAACTTGGTCCCGCAGATTCACCACAACATTATGAGTCGTGGCAAGGTGGTGTAAGTCACAATGGTGGTAGCGGTTGCGATTTGACAAAAACATTGCCTAGAACTTTGCCTTCCAAATAAACGTTTGTGCAATTAACAGAACCACTGACAGGCATGTTGGCTTCGATATTATGCAATATGAGGGTTGTGCCGACCTTGAAAGCAAGCATTCTGCTCCATCTACGTCAAAAGAGGGAACTCCCTCATGGCAGTCAGTTTAATAAGGGTGAACTTCCAAATATCCTCTAATCTTTTGAATAAGCTAGGGGGTAGGAGGAATCCCAGGTGAACAATAGTGATGTGGAGCCTCCAAGCCACCTACACATTTCTCCTGGGGGCATGGAAGTTGATGGGGAGTGTGATAAAGATAGTGCTTACCAACATTCCTTCCGGTAGGTGGGTAGTGTTGTGTCCCAAACTTCCCAGGTGTCCTGGCGGTTGCAGTGATCTGTTAGGTCCCATGCTTCTGCATGGTTCAAAGCTTCCATTAGGTACAGCGCGAGTCTCACTGAGGATGGTCTAGCTGACAGGAGGTTCCACTTGTAGGAAAGTATGGCGGTGCTGAAAGGAAATAGAAGAACGCTACATAAGGAGAAGTCTAAAGAACCTCTAGCAGAGCAGAAGCAGAGGAAGGGACTATGTGATGCTGTGAAAGATGACACTTGTAACCCAGAGGAAAGTTTCTCCTCAGCAGTGACTCCCAAGGAAAGTCTAGGCACCACATCACCAAGAATTAAGTCCAACTGCATGAGGTGTGAAATTGCATACTTGACTTGTTCGAAAGTGGTGGAGTTAGCTTTCCACCTCCAAGAGGTGGATGATGAGTTGTAGGGAATAGATGTTATGAGCCACCTAATGACAGCTGGTACTGATGTAATCATTCATTTGTCTCACAAGGAGAGGCCCTCTTTATGCCAAAATAAAGGCTGTCATCCTCAGGAGGCCAAAATGAAGGCTGCCATCCACAGGAAATTCTGTAAAACTACATAGCAGTACCTTCTGAGCTTTAGAGAGCTCTGTAAGAAGGGGAATCAACTCTATGAGGTTTTAGGTTACAGTTAACAAAGGTGATACTTTTGAGGGCATATATAATTTGGTTGCATGTGAGAATATCCTTAAAAAATATTCGATGAATTTAAAGCAACAGTTACAGGGCAAGAAAATCCCAGACCCTAGGGAGCTTGCAACATTTTCCGACAGGTATGTGAGAACTCAAGTCCAGAAAGAGGTTCAGGCATCCATATCTAAACCTGATCATGATAATTCAATTCATAAAAGTAAACCAAAGAGGGCAGCAAGCACAAACATCTTCACCCTCCTGCTAAGAAAGGTCCCCAAAAATGGGAAGGGAAATCTCAACCACATATTTCATCTGCTCCCATGAAAAGGAGAAGGGCACTCCTAGCTTTGGGGCACCCTCATTCTCAACCACATGGGGCTGCCTTGTGTGTGGAAACTGGACTTGTAGGAAGTGAGATCATGCCTGTATAGTTCACCCCAAACAGGATGTAGTTGTGCTGGTCTCATGGAAGTAGAGGCCATATTCAGTGTGGGCATTGTAGATGATAAATCCCCACTAGGCCTGGGGCAGGCTGAATGTTCCTATGTCTCTCTGAGTGGGAAAAGTAGTGTGACTCCAGCAGAGGATCACAGTGGGTAAAAGAGTATCAGATCATTCCTAATCCATATAAGAAAATCAAGGGGTTTGGCTGCCTTTTTGGATGCCCTCTGGCCACCGTGGAGTTTAGCTGGAGAAGTTTGAACTCTCAGCAGTGTGTTGCTGAAAAGGACACAATTCCAATGGATTCTCTGCTAGGGAATGAATTGCTTGACGAAGAACTGATTGACACTGTCATTAGATCTATGGCAAATTAAGCATTAATTGAGGCCATGGGCTTAGGGTCCCTTCCAGTTGGTGATCAAGAGAGACTGGAAATCCTGATACTGCCCAGTACAGCTACGGAGTCCACAGAAGTGTCTGCTCATCCCTGGGTGGGCCTAGTGGCCACTGAGTTGCTGTTATGTCAGCAGCCACACATAAACAGCTGACACTTTCTGGTTACAACATGAAACCTTTATTGGGATAAAAGGTTACGCTGTACACATATGATGACCCCCAGCAGGAGGCTTGCAACTGTCCTCCTTCAGCCAGCCTTCTCTTCTCCACCAGCACACTAGAACCCTTAGCAATAATAACAGTTCTATTGTAACCAAGGTGAGGAAGGTAATGTTCTGTATGTTAAACACTGAATCTCCTAACACCTCTCCTCCTTAAACATGAACAAGAAACAGTGTGGATAAAACCCATGAGTTAAAACCTGTGAAAAATGGAAACATAGAGAAGCATAAAAAAAAAATAATAATAAAACTCCATGACAACAACCCACAATGAATAAATCAGAAATAACTGCATGCAACTGGGAGGGAGGTGCTGCAATGAGAAGTAAATCTGGTAAACTCCTCCTTATCCCTTGAACATCCTCTCACCTCCTCTAGGTTGACTGACTAGAGCCACCCTTTCTTTGTTCCAGATGCCTCCTGCCTTGACTAACACTGACGAGCCCAAGTCTTTCACGACTTGTTTGGGTTCAGAAAACAAGGAAGCTCTCTTGCGAACTTTGGTAGGAAGCTTAATTTTAATCCATTCACCCTCTCCAACCTCGAGTGTTCTGCAACAATTTTTCTGATCGTACCTCTCCTTGGATTTGGCACCAGACTCAAGTATTTTTCTTTTCACACTCTCCATATTCACACCAACCATTTTCGATTTCCCCATCCATCCCGGACACAAGTGGGTATTTGGCTTTCTGCCTCTCAACATTTCAAACGGAGTCACACCTGTGACACTGTGAGGAGATAGCCTATACTGGAAAGTTCGTTCCATTACCGTTCTTACCCAATCTCCTCCAGTAGCTACCGCAATCCTGATAGCTTCCATTAAAGTCCTGTTGAACCTTTCAACACATCCATTAGTCTGGGGGTGATACAGAGAGGTATTTACACGTTCTATTCCATGCTTATCCAAAAATTCTCTGAATTCTTTAGAAACGAGTTGGGACCCATTGTCAGACAAACACTTCCTAGGGAACCCTTCTCTCCAGAACAATTGTTCCATAAATTTCCGTATGCCACTGCTAGAAATGTCCTTAAGTACACAAACTTCTGGCCATTTCGACAACAAGTCCATAACCACTAACAGGTAGCTATCACTTCCACCACCAATGTTAAATGGGCCAAGAAGATCCAACGCAATTTCATCCCAAGGGACCCGAGGACACTCTCTCACTATAATGGGGAGTTTCTGCACCGTGAGCCCCTTGTTTCCCTCAACACACTCCACGCAATCTTTGACTCTTTCCTCAGTGTCCTTGTCAATTCCAGGCCACCAAAATTCGGATCTTACCAACCCCTTCATTCTGGCAAGCCCTAAATGTCCAACATGAGCCAAATCTAGAACTAGTCTCCTCATGCCAACTGGAACAACCATCTGGTGTCCTTTGTACAAATAGCCATCCTGAGCCCATAGCTCTTCTTTTACCTTGGCAAAACCACTCATCTCCCCTTTGTAAGTCCTTATTTTGCCTTCCACAACCAGTGTAAGTAACTCTTGATAGGCAAAGTCTTCACCACAGGCAGTGTCCCAATCATCTTTCCTTAGTGTTTCATGTACCTGGAATATTTCTGCACTCTCCCTTGACTTTAAGTGCTCATCACAATCACCACTCAACACTTCTCTCTGAACAGATCTAGACAAAGCATCTGCAACCACATTAATTTCCCCTTTTATGTGGAGCATGGTATACTGTAGACCCTGTAACGCCGTGACCCATTTCATAATGAGTCTCGACACTCCCTCCAAACCACCTTTTGTGAAAATCCCCACCAGGGGTTTATGGTCAGTGCAGATGCTGAATTTCCTCCCCCACAAAAACCTTTTAAACTTCTCAACTCCCCACACACATGCTAGGGCCTCCTACTCAACAACAGAATATCTAGATTCAGGTCCCTTCAAAGTTCTGGATGCAAATGCCACGGTATGTAAACCTGCATGATCCTCTTGCATGAGCACTGCACCAACACCATAATCGCTGGCATCAACAAATAGCAAAGTAGGCTTGCCCTCTTCAAATATCTTCAAAATGGGGGCCTTGACAACGGCCTCCTTAATCATCTTGAATTCCTTCTTACAATGCTCATCCCACTTAAAGGCTACTCCCTTGCGGGTAAGTAATCTCATGTTTCTTGACATTTCTTATAATCCTCTAACAAATTTACCGTAGAACTCAACCAGACCCAAAAATGACAGTATGTCCCCTTTAGATTTGGGCTCCTCCATTCTCTTTATAGCCTCAATGGCTTCCTCTTTGGGCTTAACCCCTTCACCTGTGATCTCGTGGCCCAGGTAAACCACTTTGTTGGCCTTGAAAGTACATTTCTCCATGGCAATCGTGAGTCCTTCCTCCTTCAATATGTCTAGCACTCTCCTCAAGCGATAATCGTGTTCCTTCTCATCACTCCCACACACCAACACATCATCCTGATAACACATCACTCCTTTCTCTCCTCCAAGTAATCTGTGCATAATATCTTGAAACACACTTGCCGCTGAGTCTAGCCCAACCGCATACGCACACACCTAAATAAGCCAATTGGCGTGATAAAAGTCGTAAGATCCCTGGAATTAGGGTGCAACTCAACCTGATGGTAGGCTGACTTCAAATCTAGTATGGAAAATACTCTAGACCCAGCTACCCCCACCATCAAATCATCAATTCTGGGCAATGGAAACCTGTCTGCTACCACCATGCTGTTCAAATGCCTAAGGTCTATGCAAAGTCTCAGAGATCCATTATTCTTCCTGACCACCACTATGGGACTGACCCACTCTGATGCGTCTATTCTCTCAATGACTCCATCACTTTCCATTTTCTTGAGTTCTGCCTCTACATCTTGTTTAAGAGCAAGAGGTATGGGTCTCAGTTTTGCAATTTTTGGCACCGCCCCCTTCTTTAGGCGAATCACATGAACAAAACCTCTCAAACACCCCAATTTCCCAGGTGAATCGGTTCGCACCTCTGTGGCATATCCACCCCCCACAGATAGCACTTGCTCTGGATGACTTGCCTCAAGCCTTATCTTCAATTCAGCCTGATCACTCCATGATAGCAACTCTCCCCCTTTTTTCATAACATATACATAGCCTGTGGACTTCCTATCCTTAAATTGTAACTCAGCCTCAAAGCACCCTATAATGTCTATGGGAACATCACCGTAAGCATTTGCTCTAACAGTATTCTCCCACAAGGTGCAACAATTGAACTTATCTTTCCATTCTTCCACACTTATCAACGTGTAGTCAGCCCCACTATCCATCAGCATGCGTACAGGCACTCCACGAATTGCAACCTCAGCATATGGCTTCTGCTTCTTCACCCTACCATCGATGGCATTCACTGTGAACACCACCTCTCTCCCATCATCACCAAGTGAATCGTCTTCGTAACTCGCACTTATTTCATGCACTTGGTTCGACCCAGCATAGAAGTTCTTACAGCATCGGGCAATGTGACCTCTCACTCCACACTCGTTGCATATGATATGTATGGCAAAACATTCCTTATCAGACGCTATATGTGATAGGCTTCCACATCTAAAACAACGTCTCCCTGGAAAACCCCTTGGAGTCCCAGAATCCTTAGCTGTCTTAAAGGAACTTAGTTCTCTGGACATTCCTCTGCTATCTTTTATGGCAACCCCTTGTCGCCATCCTCTGCCAGCTGCTGGCCTGTTTTCCTCCATTCTCTTCCCGGACTGCATGGAACGCCTTGGGTGTCCTGTGTTCTGTCGCTGAACTACTTTTGACACCTTGTGTATTGCCCCTTCACTCTCCTCCTACTTGGGCCACCCAATGTTACTGGTATCCGTCTGAAGCACTTTAATACACTTGTCTTCGCTATCTTAATTGCTCGATCTAAAGTGGGGTTCCTCTCCTTCCACAGTCCCTTCCTAATACTGTCATTGATTGGAACACTTTATCATTAATTGGTCTCTAAGATGCTCATCTTGACAGTGGGTAAATTTGCATTTCACCGCCAAACCCCTCAGAGCCGTCACAAAATCCTCAATGCTTTCACCACTCTCCTGTTCCCTCGTGGCAAATTTATATCTCTCCAGTATGCTGTTCTCCTCCACTCTATAGTGTCTATCTAACTTTGCTAAAGTTTTCTCAAAGGGACCCGCTTCCAACAAGTCAGAAGGTTCTGGCAATCTCTTCAATACTTCCTGCCCTGCAGTTCCCAAACAATGAAACAGCAATGCCTCCTTGCGCTCATTAGAGTAATTAGCACCAAACACTGCCAAGGCATACTTGTTGAATCCCTCTTTCCAATCTACCCACCGCACCCTGGGCTCTCCTGGTGTGGGAAGGAAAAATACAGGCGCAGGAACGTTCGCCATGATATTCCCACAATGTGTGATGCAGAGGGTGTATGTGAAAACTGTACTCAGCAACCCCAATAGCTCGTGCTCAGCGGTGTCCACTCATTCACCAAAAACTTCCAAAGTCTCACCAAAAGTCTCTCCGTCGAATGGGATTGCCAACGGGCCACTATATGCCCTGTGGGAGCCGCTGCCACCTCCAATCAGCCTGTTGTCCGATGGCGGCTACTTACTCCCTCCAGAACAGGGAACCGGACCGCTCCCGACTCCCAACTGTGGGCAGAATCACCATGGAAACAGTGAAGCTAAACAAGATGGCCGCCACGTCCTTGGGTCCTCTTGTCCGGGATGTGATGGCGTTGCACCGTGGATGCCAGGCCCGACTCCCGACTACGGGTCGAATTACCATGGAAATGGTGAAGCCAAACAAGATGGCCGCCACGTCCTTAGGTCCCCTTTTCCGGGACGTGATAGCGTCGCTCCGTGGATGCCAGGCCACGCAGAGGCGACTGCTTGGTTTGCTCACAGTGGCGGCCCGGGGAAACAACAGTGCTGAGCGCGGTAGCTTATTCAAAGGTAAACATCACAGCTGTGCGATGGCGCGAGCCGCCGCCCTTGTGTGTGGTACCCAGTTTCCCAATAAAAAGTGCACCGTCCAAACAGACTTCAATCACGGGTAAACGCCACTCGTAAATCCAAAGTACACTATCCACGTAAAGTGCCACCCGTAAACACTCCCAGACTGATCTGCTCACCTCGCATATATTCCTGACAAGCGCTCGCTGGCTCCTTCAGTCCTGGGCACCGCCGACAGCCTCCTAGACCGCTCTGCTCACCTTACACGTAATCCCAGCTGATCTGCTGGTTCCCTCGGTCCCGGGCGCCTCCGACAATCGCTCGCTGGCTCCTTCGGTCCTGAGCACCGCCAACAGTCTCTCTCTGGCTCCCTCAGGGATGCGAGCACACACTGTGGCACTGGTGGGCACCACTGACAATGAGCGCTGGTGGTACTGCTCCACAGCTGCAGAGGGTCTCAGTCGCGCCGGGGGTCGTCAGCAGGAGTCCGCTCCTCTTAATCCTCCTCGCCAAATGTATTGTCAGCAGCCACACATAAACAGCTGACACTTGCTGGTTACAAAATGAAACCTTTATTGGGATAAAAGGTTACGCTGTACACGTATGACGACCCCTAGCAGGAGGCTTGCAACTGTCCTCCTTCAGCCAGCCTTCTCTTCTCCACCAGCACACTAGAACCCTTAGCAATAATAACAGTTCTATTGTAACCAAGGTGAGGAAGGTAATGTTCTGTATGTTAAACACTGAATCTCCTAACAGTTGCCCACTGTAATATCACCAGATTCAGGGATCTCGAAGTTGCCTACAGTTGTAGAAACCAACCTGAGGTAGAGTACACAATGGCTGCAGACCTGAAGAGCCTGGCAGAACTGAGTGAACTGTCCCCAGCTGTAGGTCCAAGACAGGCTGCCTTTTTTTTATTGTATATGGTAAAAAAACGTTTACAAATTAGATACAAAATTTGTATCATAAAAAATACATATTAGATTTCGTTGTATACACAAAATTAATTAAGACGGGCTGCCTTTTGCAGGTGCAGAGAGATTGCCCCACACTGGCTGATCGACGTGAGCAGGCAGAGTAACTGTCTCATGGGGAATCACTTGGGATGTTAAGGTTGTATTGGGAGAATGGTCTCCTGTACAGTGAGCCCAGGAATTCTGAGGCAGGACGGAACCAGAGTTTGGTGGTACCCAGATGCCAGAGGAGGGCCTCACTACATTTGGCTGAAAACATTCCTTGGCGGGTCACTTTCGAGTGACCAAGACAAGTGACAGGTTGTCTGCCCATTTTTACTAGCCACAGATGGGAGGACAAATAAAATAGTTTGTCAGATCCATTCATATTTTCCTGCATGCAGTCAGTCTGGCAGGTCCACAAAGGACACCTTAATTACACTACCAGTGGTTGGGAGTCTCTTAAAAAATAGATAACGACATAGTGGGTCCTTTGGAGCCTCAAACAATCTGAGAAAATTGTACATCTTGGTTGTGATAGACCGTGTCATTCAGTACCCATAGGCAGTAACCTTTAGAAACATCAACAACCCCTATAGTGACAAAGGTGTAGATAGGGATATTCTCACATGCAGGGTTTCCTAAAAAAGTTATTTCTGACAGGGGTCCAACTTCATATCTGCATATTTGAAGGCCATGTGGGATGAATCATGCCCTCTGTCTTGATATAGTCCTAATGGTAAAACTCCCCATCCTTGGTAATCTTCTTCTTTAAAAAGCCTTAGGATTCGATTTCAGAAAGCTGAATGTAGTGGCTGAAAACAATTCTACCTTTAACTATCAACTGTTTTCTACACTGCTTAATGCCTGTTGTTCTGCTCTAGAACAAGCTAAAGCTAACAATTGTCAACCTCTGATTAAGTCCCAAGCTCACTCCATAAAATTGCTTTTCTCTACCCTCAATTACATTCTTTCTCCTCCTCCTTCTACTATGTCTAAATCGCATGTCTACTGGCTTTGCTAAATTGTTATTGTCAAAAACAGACATCTTTCTGATCAGAATATTCCTACTGTCAGTTTTTTTTTCCCTGGTTCCTTTTCCTCTTCTGGCCGCATTTCTGAGGCCAAAGTCCTTTTTTTGATTTCTCTGACCGGCCCTACTGTTGCCCTTTCAGAGTCATTACCAGCTACATTGGTTAAATCTACACCACTACATCAAATCTAAATGCACTGGCTCCTGCTCTTAGTATATGTTTTATTCTTTGTTTATGCTTGGTTTCTTTCCCTTCTGTGTTTAAAATTGCAACTGTAATTGCTTTGCTAAAAAAAAACAATCGAGGCTGCCAATTTTCACACAATCTTCATCCTGGCTTGTTTTATGTAACCTGTTGCAGAATTCCGGGTTTCATTTTTCGACATATTTTTTTTTTTTTTTTTTTTATTGTATTTGGTTAAAAACCTTTACAAAGAAAATTTTTTTTCATACAAAACAGAATTTTCACCAGTTCATTTTCCCATTTTGACATGAATCACATACATTATATATGCTACCTAGTTAAAAGAATTTGTGCATAGCTAAACAACATTCCTACATGTATCACATACCATATAAGTATTTATAGCTCATCTTATATCATTTATATCCTTTAGCTCAGATTCAATAATTATTAAAACAGATAACAATCTTAAAATGAGTTTAGTACTTTCACCAAGCATGCATCGCTGCCATAGTACTTCACGCGATAGGTTTGAGTTAGAGATTATATAGTTCCCAAACTTCGATAGTCTCAACATTTCAAAATGTTCACAGTAGATAACTAGATGTTTAAGAGACTCAAGAGAAAACATATCCTTACAAAAACGGCAAAAACCATTAGCAAGATAGCAGTCAGCCATATGCCAGTCAGCGTAGGACCTGCACAAATGTTTGCTCATGAGCTTTTACCTTGCTGAAGCACTACAGTAAGAGGTATGAGAAAGAGAACCTGAGAGAGGATTTCTGTGTAGAGCAGTCCTCTTGTGTCTCAAACTGAAGCCAGCTCATGTGCTATAAAGCCTCAATGCCCGATGGATAGCAGTAAAAACGACAGCACCCGTTCAAGAGTAAACAAAGTGAACTCTGTCGGCCTCATGTGGAGGGAATTGTGAAGCAGGGAAGTGTAAAGGCAAAATAAAATAGGGTAAATACATACAGGGAAAGAATTATGCCTGGGTACCTTCAGTCAAGTATTGTTCTTTGGGATTTGGGTTTGCACATAGTTGGGCCTGCAGCTACCCCCCCGCTCAGAGCTGCCTGACGCCTGTAGGAGCTGATCTTCCCCTGCCGGGAATATGGATAAGTGCTCTGCCCCCCTCCAAGCCCCCCATCCACAGTTTTCCCTTCCCTCACACCAAACATTTTTTTCCAGTTTTTTGCTCCTCTTTGGGAGCAGACACAGTGAAAAACACTACATGTCCTTCTCCTGTCCATAGCGTCTATTTTTAAAAAAAATATTTTTTCCTATTTATTTAATTGGCCGCCGTGGAAATAGAGAACAGACTACATATAGTCCATTCTCACTTTCCATGGTGGCCATTTTGTTTGTTTACGTATGTATCTATTTCCAATGGGTGCCATGGAAAGGGTGAACGGACTACATTCTCCCATCCTTGGCGGACTTGTTTTTGTTCTTCATTGCGAAACTCACAAAAAATAAAACATTAGTTTCCTGGTCTTTCAGGACAGGGTTCTAATAGGAATAATCCCATCACCAGGAGGGGTATTACCAAGTCAGGTAATGCCTGAGGCCTTCGTTCAGGCCTTCGCCATGTTTGGGACTGTAACTTTGGACCCCGGGGAATTATATGGCCTGATAATGCCCCCCGGCTCAGGGATTATTGCTTAACTGGCACACTGAGAAAGGCAAAACTACAGGGTTAGTGACAATTATACTGTTCTATCGCAGTATTCATACTATCTGTTTTAGGGCCTATATTGGATGACAGCTTTAACAGACGGAAGCAAACTAGGGGTGCGTCCTGTCTGTGATAATTTACTAATTGCAGTATATTTCAATGCAAATTCGGTCAATAAGAAACATTCATGCAAGGTACTACTTTTTGCCATGTAATGTGTTAATGTGTAAGGTACAAACGAACACTCAGTTTTGGAGGTATACGTCAGCTTTTCATTTTGCCGAAAATATTTTTATTATTTTTATAGATTTTTTTTTAAAGCAGAAGTCTGTCTGTGGTCAGGAATCAACCATAATCCATTGGGCAATAGGTTGGCTTAGCTCATTCCCTCTGTACAAGTGTACACATTAATTTATAGAACATAAAACTGTGAACAACATAAGCAAAGACAGAAGTTCACAGGTAACATTACTAACTGCAGAGCAGCCAAAATAGTGCAGAGGAGTACAGTGTTAGAACAACAATGTGGACTACCTAGACAAGAGAAAAAGTCCACAATAAGCATTACTATATGCAGATAGACATTTAGGTAAATACGTGCAAAGAAATGTAAATACGTACAAAGCAGTTTGACATGTATCAAAAAGGTGCGCACATTTCTAAACTGACATGGAGCAACAGATACTGTATGTTAATGTTTTAGGCAGACACTAAAGCTTTGTGTTGTTTTGGCATCCTAAAAGGAACACAACTAATGTAGTTTGTCTAGGAGACAAGACCTTGGAGAGGTCTACCAGAGCCAGGCTAAAGGGGGACCTTGTTGTGGGTCGACGTCAGGAGGGTGAATCATAGTCCCAAGTTCAAAATGGAATGGAACTTGGGGGCACAAAATGGTGCCGGAGTTCTCAGACGTTTCGGCATACCGGGTTTAACAGCCTTCTTCTGGAGCCAAGGCAGGGTTCCCCCACAAGAAGTGGAGGGGGAGGTGAGTTAAAACAAAAGGGAGGTTATACTATGTTCCCCTAAAAAGTGCATACAACAACCTCAGAGTTATGAGAGTATATTCACAGGATAAAAAAGATTCAAAAAGACTCAAAGTGATGTCTAGAAAAGACAATTCCGGTCCTTCACTGACCTTAACAATAGTGGCACTGCACGTAGGTGCCGTCTGGCTTAGAAAATGGAGTTTTTTAAGTGGTGAGATGGCCACTGTAAGTGTGCTGCCTTGGGTCCTCCTAATCAAATGCTGGAGGTGGGGAACTAAAAAGATGAAGAAAGAGGCTAGAGAAACAAATGGAGGATAACGGCCACATGTGCAAAAATGATAGTAAAAGGGGAAGCAAAATGGTGGCTGTATACCTTGATGCCCGTAGTTGGGGGTGCACCGGGCACCACCTGGCAATTGTAGGTGGATAGCATAGACTGCAGGATTGGTAATCCATCGTTATCAAAAACGGCAGTGTGCTGCTGAAAAACAAGCAGATAAGTGCGTGCGTTTAAGGATTGAAGTAATTGAAGGTCTTAGAAAAGGCAAGGCGGCCACTAAACTAATGCGGCTGAATTTCCATGTAAAGCTCACCTAAGTAACGTGGCTTTATGGTGCACCTTTGTTGGAGCTTGCGAGTGCGGCTGAAGAGGCGGCAGCTGCCTGCCTCCCAGCGCAGACAGGCACAAATGGAACTGTGTCTGGCCGGGGACTACGCATGTGTAGGAGAGAGCAGAGACTCTCTTAGGAACATGCGCATTCTGGAGCTGGCTCGCGCTGTCATGGAAACGCTCGAACTCGATGCAAGAGAAGTTTGATGCAAGTGTGCGAGCACGGGTGAATGTAAGATGATCAGATAAGATCTAAAATAGGGGGGGAAGGTAGAATGGGGGAAAAGAGAGGAGGATTACAGTTGTAAATAAACCCCAGACCTGGTGTGCATAAGTCACAGGGGCTGCACGAGGAGGATGAAGAACGCTCCTGAAAAGTGAAGACGGGGAGGTGTGCAAATAAATGCAGGGGGCACAATGTTACCCTCTACCCTGTCTGAACTGGCAAAGTGCCCGGCCAGAGATGGCAATGCTGGGAGAAGTGTGGGCATGGCTCACATACAGAGTCACTGAGTACCCTGTAGGGACTGCATGTGTCATGCGAGCTGCAGGGGAATTAGAGATTCAAATGGATGTGCCTCGTTAAGTCCGGTGGCTATAGATTTCAGTTTAAACATCCACCAGGCTTCTTTGAAATTCAGAGAGTTGACAGAGTTGTTTGTGTTGGGTACTTTGTGCACTACCCACCATAGTAGATTATCTGGTTCATGATGTAATTCTAAAAAGTGGGTCAATATATCCTTGAGATTCTTAGATCTCTTCAGGGCCATTCTGGGCATAGGTTCATTCAGTAGTCTCAGTTGTACAAGTGGCCAAAACTTTGTTTTATCATGCCCTTGAGTTTGGCTGTGCTGGGTCCAAAGGTGGTGACACAAGTGATGATGTCTTCTCCTGAAGGGTCACAGTTTTTTGCAGTAAGTAATGATTCTCTGTGAGTAAATCTTGCTCTCTTTTGGGTATTTTGAAGCAATTTTTTGGGACAGCCTCTTGCTGTCAATTTGTTGTGCAATATGGAAGCATGTGTTTTGAATTCCCTGATGTCAGTGCAATTCCTGCGGATTCTCAGGAATTGCCCGTATGGTAGGTTATCCCGAAGGTTTTTTGGGTGATGGCTTTGGTAGTGCAAAATAGTAATGTGCTGCACCCATAGCGGTGCCGCAAGTTTGCAGGTAGAAGATATCGTCAAATTCAAAGAAGTTGTGTGTGAGTGCCAGTTCCAATAACTCTTAGTTAGTAGGGACTTTTTTTTGAGTCATGTGGTGGTTGAGTTGCAGTCTAATACATTCAACCACTGTGTCTTGTGGAATACGTGTGTACAGACTGTTGATGTCCATGGTGACAAGTAGGTCTTCTGTTGTGCTAAATGAAGTTTTCAAACTTCAAAATGGTCACCATCATGTCTCTTAGGTACATAGGTGTTTTCTGACTTAGAGGTATAAGGAAGAAATCGATACATTGCAAATAGGTTCCAGGACGGACCCACATCCTGAAACGATCGGCCTCCCAGGAGGGGATGTCCGGTTCTTATGTAGTTTGGGCAGAGGGTAAAAAGCGGGAGTTCTGCATTCAGAGGTATTGAGGTAGACTTCTTCTTTATCAGAGATCCAGTTATTCCCAGCTACAAACTGCGTTATCTCCTGTACTTTCCTTTTGATGTCCTCTGTTGGACCTTTCCTTAATTTTTTATAGTTACTTCATCATTAAGAAGTGTCATAACCATTTCTTTGTACTGTTTATTGATTTGGACAAGAATCCCACCCCCCTTGTCGGCTGATTTTATGACAAGGGATTTGTTTTCTGCTAATGTTTTGAGAGCTTTACACTCGCTCAGAGTCAAATTCTGCCTTTTTGTTACTGAGCTCTCTTGTTCTTTTCTCATTCCTTCTTTAATGCATCAGGATGGATGGGGGCATTTCATTATCTCTTGAGTTGAAGTCTGATTTAATCCTGAGACTGGAATCTTCTTGCTCAATAGGATTGATTTTGTCGTTTAAATACATTTTTCTGCGGATGGTCCTGTAAAAGTTGGCCATTTCTTGGTCTAGTCTGAACCAATCTGTATGATTGGTTGGGACGAAGGAGAGGCCTTTTGCCAAAAGAGAATTCACGTCTTGGGTAAGGGTGATCCATGACAAATTAAAAATTGGGATTTCTTCTAAAATCTCCTCTGTCTCCTGCTGCGATTCGGTGCCCTCCACTGAGGGAAGTTGTAGTAAGGCATTGGTTGGAATTGAGGTGGACCCCAGTAGCCTCCTCTGGGGCCCCTTGTACTAAAAAAGGCATCATTAGTGGTGGTTGAAAATGTCCACGAGTGGCTTGTCTCCCTCTGGCTGCAGCTTGGTAATCTCCTGAGGAGTCAGAACTAGATGTGTCCCAAAAAGACACCATTTTCCATCTACTTCTGGTAGGTCCTGATTGGTTCTGTAGTCTTCCTTTTTCTTTGTTTTCTTTGTATTCCGCCAATAAATACGGGTATACTAGTTCAAGTTTGAAGTTTTTAATGTCCTTGGCTAGTTTTGTGTGCTTCATTTCCAGTGTACTTGACATAAACGTTTCAAGGGTTTTGTCTATTTCCTTGGGGGGCTCAAATGGGAAAGGGGCATGTTTTTTTCAATGGGGACCTACCGGTCCTGCAAAGGTTGGACTACACCGGTAAATCCCCATTGAACGAGAACGGTGCCGGTACCGTTATTGAAATCAGTCATGGCGCAAATAGCGCCATGACTACCACCAACCTCTGGCCCACTGTATGTTAGTGTTTTAGGCAGACACTAAAGCTTTGTGTAGTTTTGGCATCCTAGAAAGAACACAACTAATGTAGTTTGTCTAGGAGACAAGACCTTGGAGAGGTCTACCAGAGCCAGGCTAAAGGGTGACCTTGTTTTGGGTCGACGTTAGAGGGTGAATCATAGTCCCAAGTTCAAAATGGGACGGAACATGGTGGCGGAGTTCTCAGACATTTCGGCATACCAGGTTTAACAGCCTTCTTCAGGAGCCAAGGTGGGGTTCCCCTTAACAGAATGGAAAGCTGGCCTTGCGAGTTTATGACGAGACACACTGTGCTGTGGTAGCCTAGTTAATGTGGCGCTTGTTACAGAAAATTGAGCTTTGAAGATCTGTGCTACGTGCATCCAATGGGGCAGGTATTTTTGGTTATTGGCTGACAGTGAGCGTCAGTCCTTTTTTGTTTTCCAGTCCTTCTTTGTTATTTTGGCTACATGTGATTATATTTCGTCTGTGTGGCAGACTGCAGCTCGTATTAGGTTAGTGTTTACGTCCAATTGTAAACTCAGAGAAAACATAAATCCAGGGAATAAAGCTTTGAACTTGGGTTTTATTCATGGCACTGTTTAATCAGCTTTTGATGTTAAGCCAAGGTATTTAATGCTGAGAACTGGTGTTTATGAATTACACTGTTTAGGTAGCTTCTAAGGTGAAGCCAATGTATTTACTGCTGTGGACTCACTTTATTGATTGCTCTGTTTCGCCAGTTTTGAGGTAACACCATTATTTATGTATTTATCCAATGAGAATGTTAGTCCACTCATGTTTCTGGGTCAGACCTTTTATATTTATATATGTGTATATATATATATATATATATATATATATATATATATATATATATATATATATATATATATATATATATATACATTACATGGACACGGTAGTGGTCATGTAGTTATGGTTAAGTTGGTGTTTCCATAGGAAGAGCACTTTTTGGGTAGCCTATAACTTCGCTCTCCCTGGACGAATCCTCACCAAACTTTGCAAAAAAAATATTTGGGTCACTCTGAATATTTTGGCAAAGTTTGGTGAGGATTCGTCCAAGGGGGGAAAAGTTATAGGGGGTCCCAAAACTTTTTTTTCCCCATAGACATAATGGGAAAAAACTTTGCTCACGTCTACAGCCCAAACCGCTGGATGGATTTACACCAAATTTGCGGCAGGAGCGGCGGATTTGTCCTGAAAGCATGCTTTGCTTTATTTGGTGTAAATCCGTCCAGTAGTTTTTTAAAAAATGACAAAAATGTAAGTGAAAAAAATTAGTGCTATCTGTGTTCGCTTCGCGGACACACTTCCCTGTTCGCTCCGTGGACAGGACGGTGATTGGGCAAGCAGCTTGTGTGATGTCTGCAGACATCTGACGTGCTCTCTCATTGGATGCGGTGAAAGCGTGCAGTGCGACTGGCTTCAGAGACGCCCGCCATCTTTGTTCCTCGCCACCTGCACAGTAAGTCTTGTGTCTGTCTCCTGTTCCTCCCACCCCCGCTCATGCCCCGTGTGTCCTTCTTGTCCCCCCACCTCCACTCATGCTCGTGTCTCCCCTGTTTCTCCGGTCCCCCGCTCACGCCATCGGCACATGGTGGCCAGCGGAGGGCCGAGAAGCGGGATCTGCCGCCTGCACACGAACGCCGTGTGTCTCTCTCCGTCCCCCCACCCCCGCTCATGCCCCATGTGTCTCTCTCCATCCGCCCACCCCCCGCTCATGCCCCGTGTGTCTCGCTCCCTCCCCTTCACCCCCGCTAATGCCCGTGTGTCTCTCTCCCTCCCCCCGACCCCCGCTCATGCCCCGTGTCCCTCTAACTCCCACCCACCCCTGCTCATGCCCCGTGTGTGTCTCTCCCTCCCCCCACCCCCGCTCATGCCCCGTGTGTCTCTCCCCCTCCCGCCCACTCCCCGCTCATGCTCTGTGTGTCTCTCGCCCCTTCCCCCCACTCCCCGCTCATGCCCCGTGTGTCTCTCCCCTTCCCCCCACCTCCTGCTCATGTCCTGTGTGTCTCTCTGTCTCCCCCCCACCCCCGCTCATGCCCCGTGTGTCTCTCTCCCTCCCCCCCACCCCCGCTCATGCCCCGTGTGTCTCCCCCCATCCCGCCCACTCCCCGCTCATGCCCTGTGCGTCTCTCGCCCCTTCCCCCCACTCTCCGCTCATGCCCCGTGTGTCTCTCTCCCTCCCCCCACCCCCGCTCATGCCCCGTGTGTCTCTCGTGCCTCCCCCCACCCCCACTCATGCCCCATGTGTCTCTCCCCCTCCTGCCCACCCCCTGCTCATGCCTCATGTGTCTCTCCCCCTCCCGGCCAACCCCCGCTAATGCCCGTGTGTCTCTGTAACCTCCCGCCCACCCCCCGCTCATGCCCGTATGTCTCTCCCCCTCCCGCCCACCCCCCGCTCATGCCCCGTGTGTCTCTCCCCCTCCCGCCCACCCCCCGCTCATGCCCCGTTTGTCTCTCCCGCCCTGCCCACGCCCGCTCCTGCCCCATGTGTCGCTCAACCTCCCGCCCACCCCCGCTCATGCCCCGTGTGTCTCTCCCCCTCTCACCCACCCACCGCTCATGCTCCGTGTGTCTCTCTCCCCTTCCCCCCACTCCCCGCTCATGCCCCATGTGTCTCTCTCCCCTTCCCCGCACCCCCTGCTCATGCACCGTGTTTCTCTCTCCCTCCTGCCCACCCCCCGCTCATGCCCCGTGTGTCTCTCTCCCTCCCCCCACCCCCCGCTCATACCCCGTGTCTCTCTCCTGTTGCCCCCACCCCCCGCTCATGCCCCGTGTCTCTCTCCTGTTGCCCCCCCGCTCATGCTCCGTGTCTGTCTTCTGTTCCCCCACCCCCCACTCATGCCCCGTGTCTGTCTCCTGTTCCCCCCACCCCCCGCTCATGCCCCGTGTCTGTCTCCTGTTGCCCCCACACATGCCCCAGTTCCCACACCCCGCTCATGCCCCGTGTCTGTCTCCTGTACCCCCCCACCCCCGCTCATGCCCCGTGTCTCTCTCCCCTTCCCACCACCCCCCGCTCATTCCCCGTGTGTCTCTCTCTCTCCCCTCCACCCCCCGCTCATGCCCCGTGTCTCTCCCTCTCCCGCCCACCCCTTGCTCATGCCCCGTGCCTCTTCCCCTCCAGCCCACCCCCTGCTCATGGCATGTGTCTCTCCCCCTCCAACCCACCCCCCGCTCATGCCCCGTGTGTCTCTCTCCCTCCCCCACCCCCCGCTCATGCCCCGTGTGTCTCTCTTCCCTTCCCCCCACCCCCCACTCATGCCCCGTGTGTCTCTCTCCCTCCCCCCACCCCCGCTCATGCCCCGTGTTTCTCTCCCCCTCCCGCCCGCTCATGCCCCGTGTGTCTCTCCCCCTCCCGCCCACCCCGCGCTCATGCCCCGTGTGTCTCTCCCCCTCCCGCCCACCCCCCACTCATGCCCCGTGTGTCTCTCCCCCTCCCGCCCACCCCCCGCTCATACCCCGTGTTTCTCTCCCCCTCCCGCCCGCTCATGCCCCGTGTGTCTCTCCACCTCCCGCCCACCCCCCGCTCATGCCCCGTGTGTCTCTCCCCCTCCCGCCCACCCCCCACTCATGCCCCAATTTGTGTCTCTCTCCCTCCCGCCCACCCCCCGCTCATGCCCTGTGTGTCTCTCTCCCTCCCGCCCACCCCCCGCTCATGCCCCGTGTGTCTCTCTCCCTACCGCCCACCCCCCGCTCATGCCCCGTGTGTCTCTCTCCCTCCTGCCCACCCCCTGCTCATGCCCCGTGTGTCTCTCTCCCTCCCGCCCACCCCCCGCTCATGCCACGTGTGTCTCTCTTCCGTTCCCCCCCCCCCGCTCATGCCCCGTGTCTGTCTTCTGTTCCCCCCGCTTATGCCCCGTGTCTGTCTCCTGTTCTCCCCACCACCCGCTCATGCCCCGTGTCTGTGTCCTGTTCCCCCCACCCAACCCCCACTCATGCTCGTCTGTCTCCTGTTCCTCCCACCCGCTCATGCCCCATGTCTGTCTCCTGTTCCCCCACCCGCTCATCCCCCGTGTCTCTCTCTTGTTGACCCCCACCCCCCACTCATGTCCCGTGTCTGTCTCCTGTTGCCCCCCACCCGCACTCATGCCCTGTGTCTGTCTCCTCTTCTCCCCACCCCCGCTCATGCTCCATGTCTGTCTCCTGTTCCCCCCACCCCCGCTCATGCCCCGTGTCTGTCTCCTGTTGCCCTCCACCCCCTGCTCATGCCCCATGTCTGTCTCCTGTACCCCCTCACCCCCCGCTCATGCCCCGTGTCTGTCTTCTGTTCCCTCCACCCCCCCACTCATGCCCCGTGTATGTCTCCTGTTGGCCCCCACCCCCCGCTCATGCCCCGTGTCTGTCTCCTGTACCCCCTCACCCCCCGCTCATGCCCCGTGTCTCTCTCCTGTTGCCCCCCACCCACCCGTTCATGCCCCATGTCTGTCTTCTGTTCCCTCCACCCCCTGCTCATGCCCCGTGTCTGTCTCCTGTTCCCCTCACCCCCCGCTCATGCCCCGTGTCTGTCTCCTATTGCTCCCCACCCCCCGCTCATGCCCCGTGTCTGTCTTCTGGTCCCTCCACCCCCCGCTCATGCCCCGTGTCTCTCTCCTGTTGCCCCCCACCCCCCGCTCATGCCCCGTGTCTGTCTCATGTACACCCTCCACCCCCCCGCTCATGCCCTGTGTCTCTCTCCTGTTGCCTCCCACCCCCTGCTCATGCCCCATGTCTGTCTCCTGTACCCCCTCACCCCCGCTCATGCCCTGTGTCTCTCTCCTGTTGCCCCCCACCCCCCCGCTCATGCCCCATGTCTGTCTTCTGTTCCCTCCACCCCCGCTCATGCCCCGTGTCTCTCTCCTATTGCTCCCCACCCCCCCGCTCATGCCCCGTGTCTGTCTCCTGTTCCCTCCACCCCCCGCTCATGCCCCGTGTCTGTCTCCTGTTTCCCCCACCCATGCCCTGGTTCCCCCACCCCGGCTCATGCCCCTTGTGTCTCTCCCCCTCCTGCCCACCCCCTGCTCATGCCCCATGTGTCTCTCCCCCTCCAGCCCACCCCCCGCTCATGCCCTGTGTGTCTCTCCCCATCCCGCCCACCCACCGCTCATGCCCCGTGTGTCTCTCCTCCTCCCGTCCACCCCCCGCTCAGGCCCCGTGTGTCTCTCTCCCTCTCCCCCACCCCGCTCATGCCCCGTGTGTCTCTCTCCCTCCCCCTCACCCCCGCTCATGCCCTGTGTGTCTCTCTCCCTTCCCCCACCCCCGTTCATGCCTCGTGTGTCTCTCTCCGTCCCCCCACCCCTGCTCATGCCTCGTCTGTCTCTCTCCCTCCCCCCACCCCCGCTCATGCCCCGTATGTCTCTCCCCCTCCCGCCCACCCCCGCTCTTGCCCTGTGTGTCTTTCCCCCTCCCACCCTCCCACCCCCGCTAATGCCCGTGTGTCTCTCTCCCCCCCACCCCCGCTCATGCCCCATGTGTCTCTCCCCCTCCTGCCCACCCCCCGCTCATGCCCGTGTGTCTCTCCCCCTCCCGCCCACCCCCCGCTCATGCCCCATGTGTCTCTCCCCCTCCCGCCCACCCCCTGCTCATGCCCCGTGTGTCTCGCCCCCTCCTGCCCACCCCCGCTCATGCTCCGTGTGTCTCTCTCCCCTTCCCCCCTTTCCCCGCTCATGCCCCGTGTGTCTCTCTCCCCTTCCCCCACCCCCGCTCAAGTCCCGTGTGTCTCTCTCTCCCTCCAGCCCACCCCCGCTCATGCCCCGTGTGTTTCTCTCCCTCCCGCCCACCCCCCGCTCACGCCCGTGTGTCTCTCTCCCTCCCCCGACCCCCCGCTCATGCCCCGTGTGTCTCTCTTCCTCCCCCCACCCCCACTCATGCCCCGTGTCTCTCTCCTGTTGCCCCCCATCCCCTGCTCATGCCCCGTGTCTCTCTCCTGTTGCCCCCCGCTCATGCTCCGTTTCTGTCTTCTGCTCCCCCACCCCCGCTCATGCCCCGTGTCTGTCTCCTGTTCCCCCCACCCCCCGCTCATGCCCCGTGTCTGTCTTCTGTTTCCCCCACCCATGCCCCGTATGTCTCTCTCCCTCCCGCCCACCCCCCGCTCACGCCCCGTGTGTCTCTCTCCCTCCCCCGACCCCCCGCTCATGCCCCGTGTGTCTCTCTTCCTCCCCCCACCCCCGCTCATGCCCCGTGTCTCTATCCTGTTGCCCCACATCCCCTGCTTATGCCCCGTGTCTCTCTCCTGTTGCCCCCCGCTCATGCTCCGTTTCTGTCTTCTGCTCCCCCACCCCCGCTCATGCCCCGTGTCTGTCTCCTGTTCCCCCCACCCCCCGCTCATGCCCCGTGTCTGTCTTCTGTTGCCCCCACCCATGCCCCAGTTCCCCCCACCCCCCGCTCATGCCCCGTGTCTGTCTCCTGTTGCCCCCACCCATGCCCTGTGTCTGTCTCCTGTACCCCCACACCCCCGCTCATGCCCCGTGTCTCTCTGCCCTTCCCCCCAGCCCCCGCTCATGCCCCGTGAGTGTCTCTCTCTCCCCCCTGCCCCTGCTCATGCCCCCTGTGTCTCTCTCCCTCCCCTCCACCCCCGCTCATGCCCCGTGTCTCTCTCCCCTTCCCCCCACCCCCGCTCATGCCCCGTGTCTCTCCCCCTCCCGCCCACCCCTTGCTCATGCCCCGTGTCTTTCCCCCTCCCGCCCACCCCCGCTCATGCCCCGTATCTCTACCCCTCCCGCCCACCCCCCGCTCATGCCCCGTGTGTCTCTCTCCCTCCCCCCCAATCCCCTCTCATGCCCTGTGTGTGTCTTTCCCTCCCCCCAACCCCCGGCTCATGCCCCGTGTGTCTCTCTCCCTCCCCCCACCCCCGCTCATGCCCCGTGTGTCTCTCTCCCCTTCCCCCACCCCCCGCTCATTCCCCGTGTGTCTCTCTCCCTCCCCCCACACCCGCTCATGCCCCGTGTCTGTCTCCTGTTCCCCCCACCCCCCGCTCATGCCCCGTGTCTGTCTTCTGTTTCCCCCACCCATGCCCCAGTTCCCCCCACCCCCCGCTCACGCCCCGTGTCTGTCTCCTGTTGCCCCCACCCATGCCCCGTATGTCTCTCCCCTCCCGCCCACCCCCGCTCTTGCCCTGTGTCTTTCCCCCTCCCACCCTCCCACCCCCGCTAATGCCCGTGTGTCTCTCTCCCCCCCACCCCCGCTCATGCCCCATGTGTCTTTCCCCCTCCCGACCAACTCCCGCTAAAGCCTGTGTGTCTCTCCCCATACCGCCCACCCCCCGCTCATGCCCGTGTGTCTCTCCCCCTCCCGTCCACCCCCCGCTCATGCCCCGTGTGTCTCTCCCCCTCCCGCCCACCCCCTGCTCATGCCCCATGTGTCTCGCCCACTCCCGCCCACCCCCGCTCATGCTCCGTGTGTCTCTCTCCCCTTCCCCCCACTCCCCGCTCATGCCCTGTGTGTCTCTCTCCCCTTCCCCCACCCCCACTCAAGCCCCGTGTGTCTCTCTCTCCCTCCCGCCCACGCCCCGCTCATGCGCTGTGTGTCTCTCTCCCTCCCGCCCACCCCCCGCTCACGCCCCGTGTGTCTCTCTCCCTAACCCGACCCCCCGCTCATGCCCCGTGTGTCTCTCTTCCTCCCCCCACCCCTCGCTCATGCCCTGTGTCTCTCTCCTGTTGCCCCCATCCCCTGCTCATGCCCCGTGTCTCTCTCCTGTTGCCCCCGCTCATGCTCCGTTTCTGTCTTCTGCTCCCCCACCCCCGCTCATGCCCCGTGTCTGTCTCCTGTTCCCCCCACCCCCGCTCATGCCCCGTGTCTGTCTTCTGTTGCCCCCACCCATGCCCCAGTTCCCTCCACCCCCCGCTCATGCCCCGTGTCTGTCTCCTGTTGCCCCCACCCATGCCCCGTGTCTGTCTCCTGTACCCACACACCCCCGCTCATGCCCCGTGTCTCTCTCCCCTTCCCCCCAGCCCCCGCTCATGCCCCGTGTGTCTCTCTTTCCCCCCCACCCCTGCTCATGCCCCCTGTGTCTCTCTCCCTCCCCTCCACCCCTGCTCATGCCCCGTGTCTCTCTCCCCTTCCCCCCACCCCCGCTCACGCCCCGTGTCTCTCCCCCTCCCCCCAACCCCCCGCTCATGCCCCGTGTGTCTCTCTCCCTCCCCCCACCCCCCGCTCATGCCCCGTGTGTCTCTCTCCACTTCCCCCACCCCCCGCTCATGCCCCGTGTGTCTCTCTCCCTCCCCCCACCCCTGCTCATGCCCCGTGTGTCTCTCCCCCCCGCCCACCCCCCGCTCATGCCCCGTGTGTCTCTCCCCCTCCCGCCCGCTCACGCCCCGTGTGTCTCTCCCCCTAAAACCCACCCCCCGCTCATGCCCCATGTGTCTCTCCCCCTCCCAACCACCCCTCGCTCATGCACCGTGTGTCTTTCTCCCGCCCGCCCACCCCCCGCTCATGCCCCGTGTGTCTCTCTCCCTACTGCCCACCCCCTGCTCATGCCCCTTGTGTCTCTCTCCCTTCCCCCACCCCCCGCTCATGCCTCGTGTCTCTCTCTGCCTCCCCCCACCCCCGCTCATGCCTCGTCTGTCTCTCTCCCTCCCCCCACCCCCGCTCATGCCCCGTGTGTCTCTCCCCCTCCCGCCCACCCCCGCTCTTGCCCTGTGTGTCTTTCCCCCTCCCACCCCCGCTAATGCCCGTGTGTCTCTCCCCCTCCCGCCCACCCCCCGCTCATGCCCGTGTGTCTCTCCCCCTCCCGCCCACCCCCCGTTCATGCCCGTGTGTCTCTCCCCCTCCCGCCCACCCCCCGCTCATGCCCCGTGTGTCTCTCCCCCTCCCGCCCACCCCCCGCTCATGCCCCGTGTGTCTCTACCCCTCCCGCCCACCCCCCGCTCATGCTCCGTGTGTCTCTCTCCCCTTCCCCCCACTCCCAGCTCATGCCCCGTGTGTCTCTCTCCCCTTCCCCCCACCCCCGCTCAAGACCCGTGTGTCTCTCTCTCCCTCCCGCCCACCCCCCGCTCATGCCCCGTGTGTCTCTCTCCCTCCCCCCACCCCCCGCTCATGCCCCGTGTCTCTCTCCTGTTTCCCCCATCCCCTGCTCATGCCCCGTGTCTCTCTACTGTTGCCCCCCGCTCATGCTCCGTTTCTGTCATCTTCTCCCCCAACCGCGCTCATGCCCTGTGTCTGTCTCCTGTTCCCCCCACCCCCCGCTCATGCCCCGTGTCTGTCTCCTGTGCCCCCACCCATGCCCCAGTTCCCCCCACCCCCCGCTCATGCCCCGTGTCTGTCTCCTGTTGCCCCCACCCATGCCCCGTGTCTGTCTCCTGTACCCCCCCATACCTCCCCACCCCCGCTCATGCCCCGTGTCTCTCTCCCCTTCCCCCCAGCCCCCGCTCATGCCCCGTGTGTGTCTTTCTCTACCCCCCACCCCTGCTCATGCCCCGTGTGTCTCTCAGTCTCCCCTCCACCCCCGCTCATGCCCCGTGTGTCTCTCTCCCCTTCCCCCCACCCCCACTCAAGCCCCGTGTGTCTCTCTCTCCCTCCCGCCCACCCCCCGCTCACGCCCCGTGTGTCTCTCTCCCTCCCCCGACCCCCCGCTCATGCCCCGTGTGTCTCTCTTCCTCCCCCGACCCCCCGCTCATGCCCCGTGTCTCTCTCCTGTTGCCCCCCGCTCATGCTCCGTTTTTGTCTTCTGCTCCCCCACCCCCGCTCAAGCCCTGTGTCTGTACCCTGTTCCCCCCACCCCCCGCTCATGCCCCGTGTCTGTCTCCTGTTGCCCCCACCCATGCCCCAGTTCCCCCCAC
The DNA here is from genome assembly GCF_040938575.1 of Ambystoma mexicanum. Lineage (NCBI taxonomy): Eukaryota > Metazoa > Chordata > Amphibia > Caudata > Ambystomatidae > Ambystoma > Ambystoma mexicanum. The sequence goes on along the minus strand of NC_090935.1, from coordinate 833,485,950 downwards.
CCCCCGCTCATGCCCCGTGTCTGTCTCCTGTACCCCCACACCCCTGCTCATGCCCCGTGTCTCTCTCCCCTTCCCCCCAGCTCCCGCTCATGCCCCGTGAGTGTCTCTCTCTCCCCCCTACCCCTGCTCATGCCCCCTGTGTCTCTCTCCCTCCCCTCCACCCCCGCTCATGCCCCATGTCTCTCTCCCCTTCCCCCCACCCCCGCTCATGCCCCGTGTCTCTCCCCCTCCCGCCCACCCCTTGCTCATGCCCCGTGTCTTTCCCCCTCCCGCCCACCCCCCGCTCATGCCCCGTGTCTCTCCCCCTCCCGCCCACCCCCCGCTCATGCCCCGTGTGTCTCTCTCCCTCCCCCCAATCCCCGCTCATGCCCCGTGTGTGTCTCTCCCTCCCCCCAACCCCCAGCTCATGCCCCGTGTGTCTCTCCCCCTCCCGCCCACCCCCCGCTCAAGCCCCGTGTGTCTCTCCCCCTCCCGCCCGCTCACGCCCTGTGTGTCTCTCCCCCTCCCGCCCACCCCCCGCTCATGCCCCCTGTGTCTCTCTCCCTCCCCTCCACCCCTGCTCATGCCCCGTGTCTCTCTCCCCTTCCCCCCACCCCCGCTCACGCCCCGTGTCTCTCCCCCTCCCCCCAACCCCCCGCTCATGCCCCCGTGTGTCTCTCTCCCTCCCCCCACCCCCTGCTCATGCCCCGTGTGTCTCTCTCCACTTCCCCCACCCCCCGCTCATGCCCCGTGTGTCTCTCTCCCTCCCCCCACCCCCGCTCATGCCCCGTGTGTCTCCCCCCCCCGCCCACCCCCCGCTCATGCCCCGTGTGTCTCTCCCCCTCCCGCCCGCTCACGCCCCGTGTGTCTCTCCCCCTAAAACCCACCCCCCGCTCATGCCCCATGTGTCTCTCCCCCTCCCAACCACCCCTCGCTCATGCACCGTGTGTCTTTCTCCCTCCCGCCCACCCCCCGCTCATGCCCCGTGTGTCTCTCTCCCTACCGCCCACCCCCTGCTCATGCCCCTTGTGTCTCTCTCCCTTCCCCCACCCCCCGCTCATGCCTCGTGTCTCTCTCTGCCTCCCCCCACCCCCGCTCATGCCTCGTCTGTCTCTCTCCCTCCCCCCACCCCCGCTCATGCCCTGTGTGTCTCTCCCCCTCCCGCCCACCCCCGCTCTTGCCCTGTGTGTCTTTCCCCCTCCCACCCCCGCTAATGCCCGTGTGTCTCTCCCCCTCCCGCCCACCCCCCGCTCATGCCCGTGTGTCTCTCCCCCTCCCGCCCACCCCCCGCTCATGCCCGTGTGTCTCTCCCCCTCCCGCCCACCCCCCGCTCATGCCCCGTGTGTCTCTCCCCCGACCGCCCACCCCCCGCTCATGCCCCGTGTGTCTCTACCCCTCCCGCCCACCCCCCGCTCATGCTCCGTGTGTCTCTCTCCCCTTCCCCCCACTCCCAGCTCATGCCCCGTGTGTCTCTCTCCCCTTCCCCCCACCCCCGCTCAAGACCCGTGTGTCTCTCTCTCCCTCCCGCCCACCCCCCGCTCATGCCCCGTGTGTCTCTCTCCCTCCCCCCACCCCCCGCTCATGCCCCGTGTCTCTCTCCTGTTTCCCCCATCCCCTGCTCATGCCCCGTGTCTCTCTACTGTTGCCCCCCGCTCATGCTCCGTTTCTGTCTTCTGCTCCCCCAACCGCGCTCATGCCCTGTGTCTGTCTCCTGTTCCCCCCACCCCCCGCTCATGCCCCGTGTCTGTCTCCTGTGCCCCCACCCATGCCCCAGTTCCCCCCACCCCCCGCTCATGCCCCGTGTCTGTCTCCTGTTGCCCCCCTCCCATGCCCCGTGTCTGTCTCCTGTACCCCCCCATACCTCCCCACCCCCGCTCATGCCCCGTGTCTCTCTCCCCTTCCCCCCAGCCCCCGCTCATGCCCCGTGTGTGTCTTTCTCTACCCCCCACCCCTGCTCATGCCCCGTGTGTCTCTCAGTCTCCCCTCCACCCCCGCTCATGCCCCGTGTGTCTCTCTCCCCTTCCCCCCACCCCTGCTCAAGCCCCGTGTGTCTCTCTCTCCCTCCCGCCCACCCCCCGCTCACGCCCCGTGTGTCTCTCTCCCTCCCCCGACCCCCCGCTCATGCCCCGTGTGTCTCTCTTCCTCCCCCGACCCCCCGCTCATGCCCCGTGTCTCTCTCCTGTTGCCCCCCGCTCATGCTCCGTTTCTGTCTTCTGCTCCCCCACCCCCGCTCAAGCCCCGTGTCTGTACCCTGTTCCCCCCACCCCCCGCTCATGCCCCGTGTCTGTCTCCTGTTGCCCCCACCCATGCCCCAGTTCCCCCCACCCCCCGCTCATGCCCCGTGTCTGTCTCCTGTACCCCCACACCCCTGCTCATGCCCCGTGTCTCTCTCCCCTTCCCCCCAGCTCCCGCTCATGCCCCGTGAGTGTCTCTCTCTCCCCCCTACCCCTGCTCATGCCCCCTGTGTCTCTCTCCCTCCCCTCCACCCCCGCTCATGCCCCATGTCTCTCTCCCCTTCCCCCCACCCCCGCTCATGCCCCGTGTCTCTCCCCCTCCCGCCCACCCCTTGCTCATGCCCCGTGTCTTTCCCCCTCCCGCCCACCCCCCGCTCATGCCCCGTGTCTCTCCCCCTCCCGCCCACCCCCCGCTCATGCCCCATGTGTCTCTCTCCCTCCCCCCAATCCCCGCTCATGCCCCGTGTGTGTCTCTCCCTCCCCCCAACCCCCAGGTCATGCCCCGTGTGTCTCTCCCCCTCCCGCCCACCCCCCGCTCAAGCCCCGTGTGTCTCTCCCCCTCCCGCCCGCTCACGCCCTGTGTGTCTCTCCCCCTCCCGCCCACCCCCCGCTCATGCCCCATGTGTCTCTCCCCCTCCCAACCACCCCCCGCTCATGCCCCGTGTGTCTCTCTCCCTCCCCCCCACCCCCCGCTCATGCCCCGTGTGTCTCTCTCCCTCCAGCCCAATCCCTGCTCATGCCCCGTGTGTCTCTCTCCCTCCCGCCCACCCCCGCTCATGCCCCGTGTGTCTCTCTCCCTACCGCCCACCCCCTGCTCATGCCCCTTGTGTCTCTCTCCCTCCTGCCCACCACCCGCTCATGCCACGTGTGTCTCTCTCCCTCCCGCCCAACCCCGCTCATGCCCCGTGTGTCTCTCTCCCTCCCCCCACCCTCGCTCATGCCCCGTGTGTCTCTCTCCCTTCCCCCACCCCCCGCTCATGCCTTGTGAGTCTCTCTCCCTCCCCCCCACCCCCGCTCATGCCTTGTTCTATCTCTCTCCCTCCCCCCACCCCCGCTCATGCCCCGTGTGTCTCTCCCCCTCCCGCCCACCCCCGCTCTTGCCCTGTGTGTCTTTCCCCCTCCCACCCCCGCTAATCCCCGTGTGTCTCTCTCCCTCCAGCCCAATCCCTGCTCATGCCCCGTGTGTCTCTCTCCCTCCCGCCCACCCCCGCTCATGCCCCGTGTGTCTCTCTCCCTACCGCCCACCCCCTGCTCATGCCCCTTGTGTCTCTCTCCCTCCTGCCCACCACCCGCTCATGCCACGTGTGTCTCTCTCCCTCCCGCCCAACCCCGCTCATGCCCCGTGTGTCTCTCTCCCTCCCCCCACCCTCGCTCATGCCCCGTGTGTCTCTCTCCCTTCCCCCACCCCCCGCTTATGCCTTGTGAGTCTCTCTCCCTCCCCCCCACCCCCGCTCATGCCTCGTCTGTCTCTCTCCCTCCCCCCACCCCCGCTCATGCCCCGTGTGTCTCTCCCCCTCCCGCCCACCCCCGCTCTTGCCCTGTGTGTCTTTCCCCCTCCCACCCCCGCTAATGCCCGTGTGTCTCTATCCCCCCCACCCACCGTCCGCTCATGCCCGTGTGTCTCTCCCCCTCCCGCCCACCCCCCTCTCATGCCCCGTGTGTCTCTCCCCCTCCCGCCCACCCCCCGCTCATGCCCCGTGTGTCTCTCCCCCTCCCGCCCACCACCCGCTTATGCTCCAAGTGTCTCTCTCCCCTTCCCCCCACTCCCCGCTCATGCCCCGTGTGTCTCTCTCCCCTTCCCCCCACCCCCGCTCAAGCCCCGTGTGTCTCTCTCTCTCTCCCGCCGACACCCCGCTGATACACCGTGTGTCTCTCTCCCTCCCGCCCACCCCCCGCTCCTGCCCCGTGTGTCTCTCTCTCTCTCCCCCGACCCCCCGCTCATGCCCCGTGTGTCTCTCTCCCTCCCCCCACCCCCCGCTCATGCCCTGTGTCTGTCTCCTGTTACCCCCCATCCCCTGCTCATGCCCCGTGTCTCTCTCCTGTTGCCCCCCGCTCATGCTCCGTTTCTGTCTTATGCTCCCCCAACCCTGCTCATGCCCCGTGTCTGTCTCCTGTTCCCCCCGCCCCCCGCTCATGCCCCGTGTCTGTCTCCTGTTGCCCCCACCCATGCCCCATGTCTGTCTCCTGTACCCCCCCACCCCCGCTCATGCCCCGTGTCTCTCTCCCCTTCCCCCTAGCCCCCGCTCATGCCCCGTGTCTCTCCCCCTCCCCTCCACCCCCGCTCATGCCCCGTGTCTCTCTCCCATTCCCCCCACCCCCTGCTCATGCCCCGTGTCTCTCCCCCTCCCGCCCACCCCCCGCTCATGCCCCGTGTGTCTCTCTCCCTCCCGCCCACCCCCCGCTCATGCCCCGTGTGTCTCTCTCCCTCCCGCCCACCCCCCGCTCATGCCCCGTGTGTCTCTCTCCCTACCGCCCACCCCCTGCTCATGCCCCTTGTGTCTCTCTCCCTCCTGCCCACCACCCGCTCATGCCCTGTGTGTCTCTCTCCCTCCCGCCCACCCCCGCTCATGCCCCGTGTGTCTCTCTCCCTCCCGCCCACACCCCGCTCATTCCCCGTGTGTCTCTCTCCCTCCCGCCCACCCCCCGCTCATGCCCCGTGTGTCTCTCTCACCTCCCCCCACCCCCGCTCATGCCCCATGTGTCTCTCTCCCCTTCCCCCCACACCCCTCTCATGGCCCGTGTCTGTCTTTTGTTCCCCCCACCCATGCCCCGTGTCTGTCTCCTGTTCTCCCCACCCCCGCTCATGCCCCGTATCTGTCTCCTGTTCCCCTCATGTGCCGTGTCTGTCTCCTGTTGCCCCCCATGCCCCCCGCTCATGCCCCGTGTCTGTCTCCTGTTCTCCCCACCCCCGCTCATGCCCCGTTTCTGTGTCCTGTTGCCCCTACCTCCCGCTCATGCCCTGTGTCTGTCTCCTGTTGCCCCCCACCCCCCGCTCATGCCCCGTGTCTGTCTCTGTTGTTCCCCCACCCCCCGCTCATGCCCCGTGTCTGTCTCCTGTTGCCCCCCACCCCCCGCTCATGCCCTGTGTCGGTCTCTGTTGTTCCCCCACCCCCCGCTCATGCCCCGTGTCTTTCTCCTGTTCCCCCACCCCCCGCTCATGCCCCGTGTCTCTCTCCTGTTGCCCCCCCACCCCCCGCTCATGCGCCTTTTTCTTACTCCTGTACCCCCCACCCCCCGCTCATGCCCATGTCTATCTCCTGTTCCCCCCACCCGGTCATGCCCCATGTCTCTCTCCTGTTGCCCCCCACCCACCGCTCATGCCCCGTGTCTGTCTCCTGTACCCCTCCACCCCCCCGCTCATGCCCTGTGTCTCTCTCCTGTTGCCCCCCAACCTCTGCTCATGCCTTGTGTCTGTCTCCTGAACCCCCTCGCCCCCTGCTCATGCCCCGTGTCTCTCTCCTGTTGCCCTCCACCCCCCGCTCATGCCCCGTGTCTGTCTTCTGTTCCCTCCACCCCCGCTCATGCTACGTATCTGTCTCCTGTTCCCCCCACCCCCCGCTCTTGCCCCGTGTCTGTCTCCTGTTGCCCCCACCCATGCCCCGGTTCCCCCCACCCACCGCTCATGCCCCGTGTCTGTCTCCTGTTGCCCCCACCCATGCCCCGTGTCTGTCTCCTGCACCCCCTCCACCCCCCGCTAAAGCCCCGTGTCTCTCTCCTGTTGCCCCCCACCCCCTGCTCATGCCCCATGTCTGTCTCCTGTACCCCCTCACCACCCGCTCATGCCCCGTGTCTCTCTCCTGTTGTCCCCCACCCCCCCGCTCATGCCCCGTGTCTGTCTTCTGTTCCCTCCACCCCCGCTCATGCCCCGTGTCTCTCTCCTGTTGCCCCCCACCCCCCGCTCATGCCCCGTGTCTGTCTCCTGTACCACCTCCACCCCCCCACTCATGCCCTGTGTCTCTCTCCTGTTGCCCCCCACCCCCTGCTCATGCCTCGTGTCTGTCTCCTGTACCCCCTCACCACCCGCTCATGCCCCATGTCTCTCTTCTGTTGCCCTCCACCCCCCCGCTCATGCCCCGTGTCTGTCTTCTGTTCCCTCCACCCCCCGCTCTTGCCCCGTGTCTGTCTCCTGTCGCCCCCACCCATGCCCTGGTTCCCCTCACCCACCGCTCATGCCCCGTGTCTGTCTCCTGTTGCCCCCACCCATGCCCCGTGTCTGTCTCCTGTACCCCCTCCACCCCCGCTCATGCCCTGTGTCTCTCTCCTGTTGCCCCCCACCCCCTGCTCACGCCCCATGTCTGTCTCCTGTACCCCCTCACCCCCCGCTCATGCCCCGTGTCTCTCTCCTGTTGCCCCCCACCCCTCTGCTCATGCCCCGTGTCTGTCTTCTGTTCCCTCCACACCCGCTCATGCCCCGTGTCTCTCTCCTGTTGCCCCCCACCCCCCGCTCATGCCCCGTGTCTGTCTCCTGTACCCCTCCACCCCCCACTCATGCCCTGTGTCTCTCTCCTGTTGCCCCCATCCCCTGCTCATGCCTCGTGTCTGTCTCCTGTTCCCTCCACCCCCCGCTCATGCCCCGTGTCTGTCTCCTGTTCCCCCCACCCCCCGCTCATGCCCCGTGTCTGTCTCCTGTTGCCCCCACCCATGCCCCGTGTCTGTCTCCTGTACCCCCCCACCCCCGCTCATGCCCCGTGTCTCTCTCCCCTCCCCTTTCTTACAGTAATTCCCTTAGAGTCCAGTCACATCATATGAAACATATACATACGGGAAGACACAAGCTTGAAAGACAGCAATCCTTTTTGTGCATAAAGATAATCAATAGACTTATGAGCACGTTCTGCTAGTTCTGTTTGTTTTTTTATGGCTGTACTTTCCCTGTATATGGTCATATTTGTATACATTGTACTCACACTACTTTCCTTAAGGTCCAATCACATCAAGTGATACTTATACCTAGGGTAAATAGCAGCTTTGAAACAGAGCAATCATTTAATTGCATGAAAATAATCAGTTACATTATGAATTGTTTCTGCTACTACTTGTGCTTTTTTGCTAACTTCACTTTCCCTGTATATACCCATATTGGTATGTGTTCTTGTGTCTTTGGCCCTCATTACGACCCTGGCGGAAAGCAACTGACCTAACCGCCATAGCGTAAATAGCGTTTCCGCCATGGCACGACAGAGTAAAGTGCGGCTAATTCTGACCCATCGGGCACGAGCACAACGCCTTGGCGGAAGTGCAAAGTCCGCGATGGCGGAAATGTCCCCAAAACGCCCCTCACCGCCGTCGTACGGCGACCTAGGTGCAATTCCGCCACCGGACATAGCGGTCACCGTAATGAGCGGCAATCGGAAAATACGGTGACCGTAAATATACGGAAACGGAAGCAAAAACATGGTCCCGGAACGGGAAACAGCACGCTGTACACCTATAAAATCAGAATATTCACACAACCATTAAAAATACTACCCTGAGAGACATCCCAACCCGTCATCCACCCTAGTGAAACCAAAACAATGGGAAAAGTAGCGAAAAAAGCGTGTGACCGCAAGCGGCAGGTCCACTTCTCACGTGAGGAACTCACGGTGCTCACAGAGACCCTCCAGGAGAATGCTGCCGTCGTCTTCTCGACGCAAATGACCAGGACGGCACTTGCGAACAAGAAGGCCATATGGGCCCTGGTGGCACAGCGGGTAAGTGCGGTGGGGACCGCACCCCGCAACCCACAGCAATGCAGGAAGCGATGGGACGACTTGCGGATATGCGTACGGAGCATACTATCCGCCAACCGTAACATTGCCACAGCTACCGGGGGAGGATCGGAATCACCCATCAAGTTGACCCCCTGGGAAGAAATCTGTGCCTCCACCATTGGAATGGAGACCATAGAGGGAGTCGGAGGGATGGAGAAAGGAGTGCAGAAATCCGAAGAATCAGGTAGGTGGGCCAAATAAAACTATGCTAAAACCACAATGTCCAATCATGTGAAGTACCATGTGTCCACATAGTGCAACAGAAACACATGTCCAGGAGAACGTCCACTTACATTGGCCTGATAGCGGACATTAAAAGTCAAATTAAATAAATAAATAATTAAAATTCCTAAAAACACCCTCTACACGTGCAGCAGGCACCCCCTAACTGCAGGCTGCAATACAACTGCACCCTCAATCCACACAAAAATGAAACCACCTCCAAGGCCCTGACCCAACTCACCCTCAGGTACCACCCCAATGCATGTGATACATTGCCATTCCAATTTCCACAGATCCATTAATAACGCTCGCCCTCCTTTACTCCACCACAGGGTCCGATTCAAACGACGAGCTCCAGGACACCCCTACCAGCACACCTGCAAAGAGGGCCAAGACCAACGGCCAAAGACCCTCCACCTCAGCTGCACGGATCAAGACACGGCAGCAGCACAAATCAAGTGGCAGCACACAGGAGGGGACTTCAACAGGCACCCCAGCAGCCAGCATGGCCACAACACCACCACCACCACAGGCCCCCCCAATGGATGCCACAGAAGGCACTGCTTCTGGTGGCAGCAGCACCATAGGTGACACTGCATTAATGGCAGCATGCTCTGACACAGAAAACGGTGATGTCGATGTACGATCCATCCATGACCTGTCTCAATCCCCCTGTTTGTTTCATCCCATACAACATGAGGATACCACGCAGGGGCACTCACAAGACGACGACTGGCCATCCCCCACAAGCCCTGTGTCAAGGCAACATGAGGTGATCAGCCCCTCTGTGACACCACCGCAAATGGCCATGGCCCAGCAGAGGCAACAGTCCCTCGACCAGGTGATCGTGCAACAGCAGCAACTGGCCACGCTCCTCAAGGACCATGCTGATGAATGTGGGGGTACCAAGGCAGCCATAGAAACATGTACAGAGACACTAAGGGCAGAAATGGAGAGAAGCACCGAGAGCCTGAGAGTACAAATGGAGAGAAGCACCGAGAGCCTGAGAGTACAAATGGAGAGAAGCACCGAGAGCCTGAGGAGGGGACTGCATGCGACGTCCAAAGACGTATGTGCTGAACTTTCCGCTGTGCGCCGTGTGCTCACTGAGCTCTCACAAACCCTTAGGGACATGCATGGACGTGAGCAGGCAGAGACATCATCCGTTGCAAGTTCCGTCCAGGGCAGCCCCCAACGTAGATCTGGGAGGAACCTGCGTTCCACAGGCAGGGGTGCCCCCGATACCCGGAGAGGGGGCTTGCAATAGCGTCTGCCCACTGACAATGAGCATCTTTGGACACTGGTGTTCGGGGGGGAGGTAGGAGGGTGGAGGGGGTGTGTTGGGCTTACTTGGGTGGCGGGTCGATGGGGTGTGTAACACAATTTCACATATGCTATAAACATTTCACAATCATCCAATGAGATGTGTGGACATTGATCTTTGTGTACGAGGCCATCATAGACGTACAGTCCATATTGTGCATGTTCCAGACACACACAGTGCCACAAGTCCCGTGTCCATGTATCAGCCACCAGGCGTGAGTGCTAGAAGCATGAATCTATGATAATCTGACGAATTTCACGGCCCTCCTGTGCCTCGCGGACTCCTTGAGGTTCTGCCACATCCCCACCCACATCATGACCATATTCTGGTGCTTGCAGTTCTGCGTCAGGGGGCATGGGCACATTTCTACTTATGCACATGTTGTGTAGCATGACACATGCCATGACCATCTTTGCAACCTTCTCATGGTGGTACAGGAGTGCCCCGCCAGACCTGCTGAGGCAGCGGAAACGACCCTTCAGTAGGCCGAATGCCTGTTCTATGACTACACGGGTACGTGAGTGGGCATGGTTGTAGTCCTCCTCATGCTGGTTCTGTGGGTTCCGGAGTGGTGTAAGGAGCCATCTCTTCAGTGGATACCCGGCATCACCTGTATGTGGACAATAAAGGATGTTTGAGGAATGACATTGCTACGTAAGCACCCCCCCCTTCCTGGCAGGTCATTGCCGCATCACATACCCCACATTATCATGCATGAAATGAGACTCACCGAGTAGCCAGGATCTGTTCCCTGCATGTCGCTCCATGTAGCGTGGTATTGTAGAGTTCCGTAAGACCATGGAATCATGGGTTGATCCAGGAAATCGGGCACAACAATGTGTAATGATCCTGTTTGAGTCACACACCATTTGTACATTAAGAGAATGATATTGTTTTCGGTTGCGGTACTGGGCCTCCATGGCATGTGGGACAACCAATTCCACATGGGTGCAGTCGATGGCACCAATGCAACCCGGTATGCCGGCAAGTGCATGGAATCCCACTTTTGTGTTCGTAATTTCCTGCTCCGAGCGTGGTAGAGAGATGTAGTCGTCTGCGTGCTTCAGGAGGGCATCAAGCACTTGCAATAGTGTCCGTGACAACAGTGGCTGTGAAATGCCATGCAACTGTCCGACTGTGTGCTGGTAGGTGCCTGTGGCCAGGAAGTGGAGTACAGACACCACCTTCAGTAGGGGTGGGATGGCGGTTGGGCTATCTATCATGCTGACAAGGTCAGCGTGTGTCATGTCCACAATGGCGGTTATGGTGTCCCGGTCCAAACGGTAGAGGGTGTGGATCTGCTCATCAGTGAGGTTGAACGAATGTGCTCGGAGGCGTGGGATTGCGGGCTGCCTGCGTGGTGGTAGTGGCTGTGCTGGTGGGCCTTGCTGGCCCTGCCTTGCCCTCCTCCTCCTCCTGCGTCTCCTCTGTGCGGCCGGTTGTTGTAGTAGTTGGTGTTCGTCTTCTTCTTGAAGTTGGAGTACTTGCAGTGCTATCAGGTCCCCCAGGGCCAACATCGCAAGTCCTGCCGGTAGCATTTTGGAGTGGGTGTGGTTGTGGGAGGGGGTTGGGTGTGCAATTTATGTGTTTTTAAGCTGTATAGCCTCCACCTGTGGTGATTCATTCCACCTGTGCAAGCTGCAATCCCCTTTGGGCGAGCACGTCCCGCACACAACGCGGCAAATCGACGCATGGCATCTTGCTATTACAATCATGTATTTCATCCCGATGGCAGTGAGATATTGCTTCATATGTTAATTCTGCTATGGTCCCATTGTTTCACATACTATCTTTGCAGTCGGGAACAAACTTGTGAAGGGTCAGTGGAATGTAGTACTCGATTAACGGTGGACCCTCATGCTGCGCTGTACCGCGGTTCACCGACGGGCGGGGCGTCCCATTTGTGAGTGAAGCCAGTTGCCATTTTCACACACTGCCGCACTAAATGGATGGATTTGTGATTTCAAGCGGTCACAGATGCCTTTTCGACGTGATGTTGCAAATGAGGAATTCGAAGGACAGCGCTTTCGGTTTCCAGCTAGCGGCGAGGAGACGCCCACAGGTCTGACTGCAGATAGAAAGTTCTATTGTTTAATGTCCTTGGGACAGGGACCATGCCGAGAATGCAATGATTGATATGAATAGTATGGGATGCGCAATAGCGTAGTGGAGGATAAGGCAGGACGTTCCCAAATACATGTTACTTCACAACACTAGAATTCCGTCCTGGAGCACAGTGGATTTTGCAGACTGCATTAAGCACAGATTCAATGGAAATTTCAAATGTTATGTGAGTAAATAATCAGGCGTTTTTATACCGGGATGAGGGAATGATGTATGGATGCATGGACAGATGATTTAATAGAGAGTCTGCCATGTACATGGCTTTTTGGAATCTATCAACTTCCTCTGCGCTATGTGATGCAGGGCTGCCATAGTGGGACCATCGTCTATCTGCCCTTGTTGAACCCTCCCTGTCTCGACGCGCCTTCAAACACTTGTGTCTATGCACGTTACTAATCCCATCTAATGGATTCTGTTTTAACAGACGCATGCACACAAACACTCGTTTGTAATAGTGTTTTCACCTCGATTTATATAGTTATGATTCGCAAGTGATTTTTGGGTGCGAATAATCCTTTTGAGTGGGCTAGCATGCATATGGCTGTGGATTTAGTGTGATCTTTGAAGTGAGTAATTCAAACGGAGTTCAGATGCCCATACTATTCTTTTTCGTTTCATTTGGGTGACAGGTATCTCCTCCCCTTTTGCCGCTGCCATCTGTATGCCACTCCTGCAGATGGCTTTTACTCCCGACACCTGCTGCTTCGTGTTTATCAGTGGAGCACCATTACGATCTTATGGGACGATCGCCAATGGCCCACATGCCCTTACGCAGTACTAGTGGCTAGGAGCAACATTTCGAGCTTTCAGCTGGGCTAGTGCCTACCTAATGGGACGGCCCTGCGGTTCTAGGCGCTTCCATGTTGCCTTTTTGAACGTGAATGTAGCCCCTGTGTACCATGGAGGAACAGGGCGTCACACAAGAAGAAGCTAGTCATTTATTGCGGATGCAGCCCACAATTATGAGATATGATTTGGAGTTCATGACCTAATAGCTGTATGGCCCGGGTGATTTTGTTGTGCATTAAATTTTGATTATGATATTGACCGTGTAGCGTTATTCTTTGCAAGTAATGTAGCATATTCCTATTTGTGGAGCGATGTATTGTGAGGAGATCTGCTTTGGGTTCGGCCTTCTGAGTATAGTTGCGTGGTACTGTACTGGGCGCGTTTGCCTACGAAGCCCAGTAAGGTCAGGGATAGGGGCTGCAATTATGTCTGTTTTGATGATGTCATGCTCATGGGAGGGGGATTAGCTTTTGTGTAACAGATGCCGGTCAGCCAGGTGGATTGGTGGAATGATGTGATTTTCAGAATATGGCTGGTCACAGGTGCCTGTGTTTGCGTGCGTTTCTTGGAGGGAGACCGAGGTCATGTCCATTGGAATAGCTTCTGTATTCGTGCCATCTGTGCCCTGCTGCTCCCATTGGCCCCTCTTGAGATGTGCCTGGCTGCTCAGTCACTCTGCCAACTTGTGTGGTACATGCTTATGCTGATGGTTGGTTTGTTTACTGGCAGGAGTACAGGGCTGGTGCAGTCTCACTCAGGATACTGCTTTGTATGTTGCCTTACACTGGTGTCAAGCGATGGCGGGCCTGTTTTTGTTTGTCTCAGTTTTCAGTTCATGTTGCTGTACTTGAAGCTTCACATGCCTGTGCTGCATCAGTACGGCAATGGTGCCATGGCTAATATGGATGGCCACTCACAAGGCACTTGGAGCCCCTACATTCATTTGTTCGTTGGCATGCATGGGTGACTTGTACATTTCACTGGTTGCATTGTGTGACTTCATTGCACCTACGAGGAGTTGTGCAATGTGGCCAGGGAGTGGTGTACAGGCACTCAGTAGGGCCTTTTACGGTTGGTTTGCGATGCCGTACTTCTCACCATGGCGGAATGGTACTTTCCGCCATGCTTGATGGCGTTAGGTACATGTCCGCTAGGGTCAGAATTCCCGTACCGTTGCGCCATGGTGGTAATTACGGTTTCGCAGTGCGCGCGTGCGCGTACTTGGTGCAGTTAGCGTTGGCGTTCACTACGGTGTCGCTAATGGCATCGTACTTTACGGTGACGGGTCATAATCGCACCGAGCGGTATTCGATGGCGGTATTGCATTTTCGCCATCGTTTTTCGATTTCCGCCAGGGTCGTAATGAGGGCCTTTGTGTTTTGTCTATAGTAATGCAATTATGTAATACATGTGTTTTATTAGCTACTTATTACATATTTCACAGTATACAAAAATCGATTAAGAAAACAATTATCATTTCAATATTCAACATATTAACATTACGAATATTATACCTTCATCTTGTACACTGCACACAATGTTATGTTTCTGTATGAGTAGTTTAGTATACTAGATAGAACCCCATAATAGAATGCTATTTATATCAATGCATCGTTCAATGCACTAATTAGGGTATGATATTTATTGCAATGATCCTTGACACTTGTTTCGCAACATTATAATAAGAATCCCTTGTACACATATTTCATGAAAAGTACATACACATGTGATGTCATCAGTGATGTCATCAATGACATTAGTCTTAGCAGTGCACGATGGTGGCGCGAGTTATGGTTGCTTAGCTTACCATAACTGGCAAATTTCAAGGGTTTTTCCGTTTTACTTGGAAACATAACGTCCCTTTGACAAAGTTTTTTCACTGAATTTCATAGGTTTTTAGTAGCGCAACTTAACCATAACGTCCCTTTAACAAAGTTTTTTCACTGAATATATATATATATATATATATATATATATATATATATATATATATATATATATATATATGTATATGAACTCTGAGGCTTCGTATGCCATTGATGCAAGGTTTAACCACAGTCAGCGTATATTGTTATTTTTATGCTGCATCATTATTTCATTATTTAATATTTATCATATGAAGATTGTCCTGATCCCGGGTTAAAACCATCATTTGCGTACATTGCATGTATTCACTGCCTAGAATGTCCCTAAACAAGATTGTGCCATTTTTTCCTTTCACAGGTAGGGGTTCTAGAAGCTAGCACTATATTTTGAACCTGTTAGAGGTACTTATTCTCAAGCAAGACAACCCAGGGTTATTTTCTAATTCCCGCACCAGATTTCCGAATAAGCACATTTGTGGGGTAAGTTGTATGGCAATCTCTCCTTCTTACGCACAGGTAGCTTACTAATAGACATATGTATGCAAATTCAGATTAGAGTCGCCTTACACTTAACTTCTAGATAGGCTTCTTCACTCTTAACTTTCTTCTCATCTATATACTTATAAGTTGCTTTCTCACCAACTTTTTGGATTTCATTCTCCTTCTTCACTGAAACTGCCCTCTTGCCGGTCTCAAGCTCTGTTCCCCATGCTTTTCATCTCAAACTGTCCTCTGTCATATTTTTGTTTGATCTGAAGGCAGTATTCAACACAGTCGATCAACCTACTTTGCTTTCTATTATTTTCTCTACAGGTCTTTCTGATTCTGTGTTTAAGTGGTTCTCTTCCTATCTTTCTAATCCTTCATTCACTACTCTCTCTTGGAAGGGTACTTCTTCTTGCTCCGTGTCTTCCCCTTATGATGTTCCTAATGCTTCTGGCCTGGGCCCACTATTTTTTACTCTTTACAGTTCACCCTCATCTTCTTTGATAGCAGACGTTGGTTTCCAGGTTCATCTTCATGCTGATGATACACAGATTTCAGTGTTGTTCCCCACTGTTAATGATTCCATCAATCAGCATCTTTCTACTTGCTTATCTGCTCTTAAAAACTGTATGTCTTTACGTTTTCTTTGTCTCAATCCCCCCAAAAAATCAGAAATCCTTGTTTTTTCTGCTTCTTCTAGGATTTCCCTGCATTCATTTGAATCACTTTCACTGCTTAAGCTTTCTATCTCTCACTAGGACCTTTTCCTATTCCTCTTTTTCACTACCGGCTCAGATGTTAGCTGTGGTTGAATCTTGTCATTTTCACCTTTTCAATATTAGGAAAATATGTAATCTACTAACTTCTTCTTTCCCTAAAAATGTACTTCAATCTATAGTTTTATCTCATCTTCACTACTGCTGTTCTCATTACACTTTATTTGCACATCTCCCCTGGATGCCGATTTGAATATCACTAGCTTTGTTTAACATTTGTACTGTATCTTTGTTCTCTGATCTGTTTGTGTCATACTTCTAGACATCTTCGTTCTGCATCACAATTACTGTTATCTGGCCATTGTTCTACTTGTGTCTCGTCTCTATTTCATTATTTTCCAATTCAAGCTCTGGAACTCTTTATCTTTTGATATTCGTTCCTGCTCTCCTTTGACTCAGTTAAAGAACGGTTTGAAAAATTATTTACTACAATCTGTCTTTCTTGGAAGCCACATGTGAATTAATGCCGTGTTCTTTCTGCCTTTTTTATACAATCTTTTCACTTTAAAGTCCTGTGGATAAAAGTGCTAAATAGGCACAATTAAATAAAAATATAAATACATGACTTTGTTGTAATTTACACATTCTCAAAAGCCTTTTATTCACAAACCAATGGGCTTGTTTGAGCCATTCAACAAGATCCTGAGGCATGATAGGTGACTTGGAAGAGCCCCTTCGGAGGAAGTAGAATATTCTGCTGCCATGCCTTCTGTTCGCCTACAGGGAGTGCGCAGAGCACTGCAGGGTTCAGTACTCTTGAGCTCCTGTTTTGTCATCCTGTTAGGTGTCCCCTGCGTCTGATGCAGGAAGGAAGGGAGGGCAATCTCCAAACTCCTTCCCACAACATAGTGGGTTATTTGCTTGGTCACAGAGCCCAGATGACCGTTTACAGAGAACACAGTCAAGTGCGTGTGTTTTAATTCTGTTATTCTTCACTAGTATCCGGTAAGCGATGATATGTTAACTCATTATTTATTATGTCGTTTGGAAGATATGCTATGATATGTTATTAATAATGCCCCTGTACACAAGTGTTATATACCTCAGAAGGATTCATTACTGCATGTGATAATAACCCTTGGCCCAACGTATGGCCCTCAGCTTTGCCTCTGGTCATAGGTTGGTGGCAGGTTATTATTCCACAATAATGACTCCTTTGTCTATCTGTAATTCTATAGTGGCACGTTTGTATCTGTTTGGATGTGATTGTTTGTTTCTAATAATTTTAATAACTTTCTGCTTTTTTCGCTGTTTGATTTTATTTCTGGCTGAAATGGATATATGCCCTCAACCATATTTTGTAAGGATACTGCAAGTCACTGAGGAGTTCCTTGACCAAATACAGGATCAAGGCTGAAGGCTGAGTTCCTTTTTATGGTCATACAACACCAACATAACTTGCAATATTGTAAGTACAGTAGGGGGTATTTAATACATGCTCACATAGTGTCTCCCTTTAATCCTTGGCCCCTTGCTCAATGTAATGTTTGAGATATTCCATTTGCTCAGTCATATAATCAATATAGAGTGTCTTTTCCAAGTTAAGGTTCAATATTAGTAATTTAGTACATTGTAATATCTGTTTTACGTATGGTAGGCATATTGCAATGCTTACAGTACATGTTTGCAAAGTGGTATAAGCTTTTATGCGTGATGGTTTAGTTAGTGCAATGTACTGCTGATACAGCTGTTGGTAGATGTAGTGTGCATAGAATGGTATGACTATTAATACATTTTTTTAGAAACACTATTTTGCCGATAGTCTACCTGTTCTGCTATGTTTGCTCCCAAATCTCCTGCTCACGTGTCCCAGGCCGCATCACTCTTTAAACTCTCCCGGGGACACTATGGAAATGAAACAGGGGCTTTGCATGGAGTCTTGTATTGAATTACCAAAGTGGTTACGTTGGATCAATATTTGTTATGAAAAATGGGTTGAGGCAAATATGTATATTGCTATTAGAACCTTATATTTTGAACGTGGATGCTAATATTAGTAACAACCTTCTGTGAGGACTTCATGTGCCAGTAATGGTGTTGGGGTCCTGTGTTAAGGCCCTTGGTTAGTTTGGTATTATAAATTGGTTTGTGGATTGTTACGAAGCCCATGGCTAGTGGGCCTCAAAGAAACCTATGGATGCAACATGTATAGTGGCCATGGCCAAAGACGATGGCTAGTGTGACTCAAAGAAACTATAATATAACAAAACCCTTTAGATTATGTGATTTCCTACAGGCAAAATGCCTTAGTATTCAAAAGCGCACAGCACAAACCACTGGATGGATCTGCGCCAAATACAAAACAGCTCAGGAAAAAAGCTCTCTAAGGAAATCCTTTGTTGGTTTATCGTAAATCCGTCCAGTAGTTTGTTTTTAATTTGGCATAGAGTGGGGTGTCCCTTTACCCAAAAAGTACATTATTTCTCCTGCAATGCATTGCTGGTGCCAATGTTTTTAAATTTCTCATAATCTGCCATTACATGATTCGAGAATCAAGTTCTCAAACCGATTTGGGAAAGTGTCTTAAAATGAGTGGTGTAAGTATCGCTGTGTTGAGATCAGAAAGGATGTGGCCATGGTAAGAAACAATGGTTTATGTAAAGGTTTGGAGCTTGGGGATAGTGTCGATTTAAAATATATTTTTTCTGAGTTCCAGAATCAGCACAAATGGCAAAAAAGTATATGCTTCAAAACAGCAACATATTGATATGTGGCAATCTCTGTGATTGCGTGTAAGGGGATGAGCAGTATTTTAAGCTAATTGAGGAAACAATTTGTTTTTTTCCCTAAATTAATTTATCATCTGTGGGAGGGGAGTATTAGGGGCTAGTAGTGTTTTGGGGGTGTTAGATGTGCTCAAAAGCTGAGCATTGCTTAAGTTCTTCAATATAATGTGCGCAATGAAGTACCACTTTGGCAAAGCCAGTTCTTTTTTACTACAGCCTTTGTTTTGGTGGGACAAGCTTGTCAAATGATTTAAAGGTGAATATCTCGATTCACTTCTAAAGTCAGCAGGGAATATATCTACATTATCGCACCTCCCTTTTCTTCATCACAGTACCTCGTTAGTAATTGTAAATGAACCCCTACATCTCTCTTCCTCACCTCAGTACTGAATAGTATCTTGCCTATATACCCCCACATCCATCTTACTCATCGCAGTCCCCCACTACCCCAACTCATTCTACCTCATCACCATCTCCCGTCTACCACCATAACACTGTTCCTCATTACAGTACCCCACTACCACCACCTTACTCTTCTTTGTCCCCAACTGCCACCAAAACACTCTATTTCATCACAGTACCCCATTACAACCACATCACTATTCTTCATCATAGTATCCCACTCCCAACAACTCACTATTCACCATCAGTCCTCCACTACCACCAGCCCAATCTTCTGTGTCACAGTACAACACTACCATCACATCACTTTTATTCATCACTGTACTCTACTACCAGAATGTCACTCTTCCTCATCAGTCCCCCACTGCCCCACCTCATTCTACCTTGTCACAGTTCCCCAGTACCACCGCCTGACTCTTCCTCATCATAATCCCACACTACCACCATGTCACACTTCTTTATCACAGTACTCCACTACCACCACATCACTCTTCCTTGTCAATACCCCGCTATCCCACCTCATTCTACCTTGTCACAGTCCCCCACTACCACATGTCACTCTTCCTCATAACAGTACCACACTAGCAACATGACGTTCTTCCTTGTCACAATACCCCACTACAATCAGGTCACTCTTCTTCATCAGTCCCCGACTACCACCTCATCCCTCTTCTTAATAACCATACCCCACTACAACCACATCACTCTTCTTCATCACAGTATCCCACTACCACCAACTCACTGTCCCACATCACAGTAAGCCACCACCACCTCACTCTTCTTCGTCACAGTTTCTCACTGCCTCCAACTCAGTCTACCTCTTCACAGTATACCACTAACATACTATTACTCTTCCGTGTCACAGTATCACACTACCACTAAGTCACTCTTCCTCATCACAGTAACCCACTACCTCATTACAGTACCCCACTTCAACCACCTTGATCTTCTTTGTCACAGTCCCCCACTACCATCACATCAACTCTTCCTCATCACAGCACCCCACTATATCTAACTCACTCTTCCTCTTCAAACTCCCCCACTACCACCACAGTCCCCCGCTACTACCAAACCACTCTTCCACTTGAGTCTCTCACTACCACCACCTCACCATTCGTCATCACAGTACCCCACTAAGACATGTCTATTTTCCACAGCACAGTCCCTCACTAATACCATCTCACTCTTGCTCCTCACAGTACCCCACTACCACTAACTCACTCTTCTGCATCACAGTACCACACTACCAATACCTAATCCTTCCTAGTCACAATCCCTACCTGCCACTGCATCACTCTTTCTCATCACAGTACCCCACAACCACCAACTCATTATTCTTCTTTACAGTCCCCACTACCACAATGTCAATCTTCATCTTCACAATACCCCATTACTCCACATCACTGTTCCTCTTTAAAATCAGTCACTACCCCACCTCACTATTCAACATCACAGTCTACCCTCATCATAGTTCCCCACTCTCCCCCACCTTGCTTTTTCTCATCACAGTAGATCATTAGTAATCTTTATTAATTCTTATCTAATGGATGTAAAAAAGATTAAATACTTTATAAAACTGATGTTGCATAGCTGAAGAACAGATGTTGATAGTTAATCTTATAACGTTTGTTATTTTATCCGAAAAAGGCAGAATTGCAGGTGGTGGAAGGCATAATATAACACAACCCTTGAACTTCAGGGGAAAAAAAAAACACTAGTTGAAGAACTGTTAAGGTGAAACAATATGATGCAATGAAATTGTTGAAATTCAGTGAAATGAACTTTAGTTAGAGTTAATTTAAGGGACCAATTTAATACCACAAACACCCTACATTTGGAAGCCACGCCACCTTAACTATACATCTTTTCCAAATTATAAAATGTGATTCCAATACAACACTGTCTTTAAATTACCAATATATGTCCATTAGGAAATGAGTAATGTATAATAGTGCATTTAGAATGTTTTCTGATAAGTCATTTACACATACTTGTACAAGTAGACTACAATTCTCATTGTTGAAAATAATCTTTCTGTAAATAAAACTACTTCCTTCATTCCCCAAAAGGTAAGTATATCCATGTAAAACATTGCCATGTCCAATTATCCTAACATATTTGTACTTTGAACTATTTGAATAATAACCTGCAGTGCATTCTTCACAAGTATTTGGATCAATAGGATCCTTTGGGGCCATTAGCCATGGCCTTCTTCAGTGATGTCATTAGTGATATCATCTGTGGTGCTATCATTGTCGTCATACGCTATGCAACCGGGGGCTTAAAGTTAAGGTCATGTGCTTCAAATGGAAGTACTGAATTGCAAGAGTTTTGTTGTGTTAAATCTGATCATCTTAACTCTCTCTTAACAAAGGTTTTTTTTACTGAATTTGATAGGATTTGTTGCTATGTATTTTCATGTTAAATCTCATCACCTTAACTCTCTCTTAGCTGAAGTTTCTTCACTGAATTTCAAGAGTTTTGTTATATTTTGTTATACTGTAGTTTCTTTAGGGGCCAGTAGCCATGGCCTTTGGCCATGGCCAATGTACTTGTTGCACCAATAGGTTTCTTTGGGTCCTACTAGCCATGGCCTTCACTCGTGACCAGTGGCCTGTGACCACTGTTCATCTTGCACCAATATGTTTCTTTGGGGCCCATTAGCCATGGACTTCTATCAGGTCAGTGTACATGTTGAACCAATAGGTTTCTTTGGGGCCTTCTAGACCTGACCTTTGGCCATGACCAGTGGCCTATGGCTGTGGTCACTGTATATGTTGCACTAATAGGTTTCTTTGGGGCCCACTAGCCATGGCCTTTGGCCAAGCCTCTGTACATGTTGCAATAATAAGTTCCTTTGTGGTCCACTAACCCTGGCCTTTGGCCATGGCCACTGTACATGTTTCACAAATAGGTTTCTTTGGGACCCACTATACTTTGCCTTCGCACTGGCCATGGCCTTCAGTCATGCCTACTATGCATGTTGCACCAATAGGTTTCCTTGGGGTGCACTATCCATGGCCTTTAGCCATGGCCAGTGGCCTATGGACTTGGCCACAGAACATGTTGCACCAATAGGTTTCTTTGGGTCCCACTAGCCATGGCCTTTGGCCATGGCCAATGGCACAAAGACCCATTACCCCCTGCTTAGTAGATATGATCACTCTAGATGTAGATTTTCCTTTTTCTCACTCTCTCCCAAGTACCGCGGGATTCTCTTAATATTACCCGAATTATGGCAATGAACTACACATACAGCGTCAATGAACTATCCATGCCCGCGGTATTCCCCGGGTGTTCCCCCGAAAATCCCAAAACATGTAAAAATCTAAATCTTTTCTCAGTCCTCTCAGGCACTCGTCAAGTGCCCCCTCCTCTTTCCATGGTCCCCCAATCCCATTATCTGCTTTTTCCCTTGATGGCACTCTCCCATTACCTACCTTCACGCTTTTGTTTGTGTGACACATTTTCTTTTCCGAGCTCAATAGATGCCCCATAGTTTAGGTGAAACCTATCATCCATAGGAAAAGCAAAGTTCTATGGTTAATAACTTTTGAGCCATAGGACAGATCGGCCTGGTGTTTGACATTCCTTACTTTGGGCGCAGACACCGCAGGATTGAAAAATTTCATGCAAATGAGTGTAGTGGTTCAAAAGATATAAAGCGTCAAATAATGGCATATGTTTTACTTTTCCATCCGTTTTCTAATATGCAAAATTTCTAATCATTGCTTATGTGCACACCCCAAAACACTGGACGGATTTGCGCAACATAAGAACCATGTTGGGCATTAAGGGCTAAAAGGAAACCCTTTTTTGTTTTGGAGCACCTCCGTCCAGTGTGTTTTTTTTTTTATTTGGCAAAGACTGGGGGGCCGCTGTACCCAAAATGTTTGTCATATCGCCCATGATGCTTTGCTATTGCCAAGCTTTTTCAGTTCTAAAGGTTGGCCATTATGTGAGAATCAAATTCCAAAACAAGATTGAAAGGTGCCCTTAAATGATATAGATTGTGTACATTAGTGGGTTTTGAGGGCAGGGTAAGGAAGGATGATTGGTGAAGGTTTGGTGCTTGAGGATAGCATAGTTTTGTCTTGTTTTTTTTAGCATTTTGTTAAGAGCGAGAGACAGTGCAAACGGCAAAAAGAGAGCAAATGCTCAAAAATGATAACACATTGAGATGTGTTATTTAGTTTTGTTGGTAGTATAGGGGAAGATGAGTATTTCAAGTTAATTTAGAATTTTGTTTTTTAACTACATATTTAAAAAATGCTTTATAAATTAACTTAAATTGTGTAGGGGTTTTTATTAAGGTGATATACGTTCTGTGTTTGTGTATCGAGATCGAGAACTGTTTAATTTAACATTGTTTAGTGAATATAAAGCACACCACATTGTGTTTTGTTTTGATGGGATGAGGTTTTCACATCTGAAAGATTGCTTCTCGATTCAGTTTTCTCTACAGAGTGACTCTTGAAGTCAGAATGTATACATAAATTGTAAAAGTTGATTGTAGGATCATTAAATTTTTGATTTGTTTGAACAGTGATTATGAGGGTAATAATGAGGTAGATTAGTGTTATTGGTTTTGGGTAAGAGGCAATTAGTATAGAGATATATTTGCATTTATTTTGGATGATTTCTCGATTCACAAGACATGACTAACAAAGAGTATACAATGTAAAAAAGGAGAACTTTATTTTACAAAAGAAAAAGACTTATGAGTATTGGTTTGAGAACTGTTATTCTCGATTCAGATTGTATTTTTGTATACTAGAAGTCAATGGTGTCACACCCTACTTCCTCAAATCCATTTTCTATGTTGATGACCACAACATCATCCACAGGGAGAGAAACTTCAAAAGGTATGTCACAGCACTGTTTCAGACCACAAGATCATACATGCATTTTGTTTGTTTGAACACTCTTAGCACCAGCAGCCTGAGTCAGATGGCCGGTGCCCCCTGCGCATCTTTCCTATCCCTGCTGCTCCCTCAACACTTAGCTCCCTAAAGATTATTATGCCAGTGCTAAGGGTGTTTAATGAAAAACAAAATATGATCTTTTGATGTAGAACTGTGCCATGCCATACATACCGAGAATAGAAGTTATTTACCCTGTTGTTAATGTCATGGTCATTAATAGAGAAAATGGATTTCAGGAACTAGGCTGTGGCACACAGGTGCGCTGTAAGGCAAGTGTGTTTTATTTTTTCAATGGAACTCCCTTAGCACCTGCATGGTGTTAGGGGTGTTCAATTGAAAAAAATATATATGAACTTGCGGTGTGGTGTTGTGATGTGTCGTAATCTGTTTTTGTGTTGATGATGTCATGGTCATCAACATAGAAAATGGATTTCAGGAATTAGGGTGTGGTGCCGAAATGTGCCGCAAGGCAATTGTGTTTTGTTCTCCAATGAACACCCTCAGTACCTGCATGTTGCTCAGGATGTTTAATTAATTAAATGAATGCATAAATAAATGATCGCCTTTCGATGTGTCACCAGGCCATGACATACTTTACAAAGTCAATTTCTTTGTTGACAATATCACCTTACTCAACAGCGAAAATGGATTTCAGGAACTAGGGTGTGGTGCAGAACTGCGCTGCAAGGTAAGTGTTAATTTTTTCCAATTAAACACCCTTAAATACCTTGCAATGTGGCACTGTGCCGGGCCATACTTTACAAAGTCTTTTTCTTTGTTGGTGATTTAATTCAACAGAGAAAGTGGATTTCGGCACTTTCAACATGGCACTGAAGTGCACGACAAGGTAAGTGTTTGTGTTTTATTTTCTCATTTAAACACCCTTAGCAGCTGCATAGTATTAGAGCTGTTTAATAATAAAAAAACATATATATTTATATAGCCTTGCAGTGTGGCATTGTACATTTCTCTGATGATGATGTCATGGTCATCAACATGGAAAATGGAATTCAGGAACTAGGGCATGGTGCCGAATTGCACTGCATTTTAAATGTCTTTTTTTAAAGACCCTTAGCACCTGCTTAGGAAAGTACATGGTTGTTAATGGTGATATAATCTGTGGTGGCGTGCAGGGACTGCCGCAAATGGTACAACTTCCTGCAATATTGAACCCTTGTTTAATTTGGGCATTGAACTTGCATGGCGGTTGGTTACCGGTAGGGTTATCCTGTTGCTGCGTTGCTTAATATTAAACCCACCCCCTTCATTTTGATCTTTTTTCACTTTTATGGTGGTTTGGAAAATAACCCCTGCGGGTTAAAGAGGGGATGGGAAGGGAAGGGAGTGGAAGTAGGAAATATAGATGGGAAGTAGTCAATTTCTTTTTACAAGTTAGATAATTAACAGTCAGGTAAAAACAAATCTGAAAAAGGGAGTAAAAAAACCTCTCAAAAAACAAAATAAACTCAAAAAGATGTAACAAGGCGCAAGCCACAGCAAATACTTGAAATTGTCTCTCTCGTAAAATAAGCAACTAGTTGTGATATTCTGCTCATTTGCATTATTAACAGCAAAATACAAAAACAAGAGGTTAAAAACTAATTTGAAAAACTAACTCCATGAACAGAAGAATCCAACCAAGATATGCCTGCACACATTAACCAAATAATGTCCCCTCCTCAACCATGACTCCTAAGATTGATTCTACCACACTTTTACCTTCTGACTCGAACTTCTGCTCCAGAACACGTTAAGATAGTATCTGACAACCTTGACTTTTCCTCTATTGGCTCAGCGAAAGGTTAGCAGACGTGTACCTACATCCACTTGTTTTATGTTTGTTGTAACATAAATAACATGAAATACATGAACATTGACGTGCCAGAATTTCTGTTACTCATTGTGCCTTACCAAAAGCTTAACCAACATGATAAACTCGAAGTACCAGCTCAAATATCGGATACTGACTGTAATTAAGCAGGCTTCCAGGATTTTTAACCCTATCCCATACTTTCTCTTTTTTGTACATATGTCACATAAGTGCTTTGAAGTGCCCCCCTTGCAAGTAAACATTATAAAATAAATATTAATTTTCCCTGTAAGGATTTTGAGAAGACCAACATGATACTCTTTGTCTCCTACTGTTGCTTTACTAACCTTACCCTATAAGTGGAGAGCAACATTGCAATATCATTTACTTTGCCTACAAGGGATAATGGGTATGGACTATGCCTGGGATTACTCATCCATAGTATCAAGGCACCGGATATTCAGACAGAAGAATGCTTTTCACACAAACCGCCTCGTTTCCAAGTGTTCAGAGTTCCTTTGGGCATAGACCTCCACACATTATATGCTAATTCGCTGCTATACAAAAATGATTTCACTGAGCACTGTGTAATCCTGCAAAATGATATACGGGTGGGGTATGTTACAAACAATCTTGTATGCACTGCAAAAAAATTGCATACATGCAGAGTCATGACATTCTCAAAATGCACATATGTTGAAGCATTAAATATGGCTTGCTTGCAAAGTTTTATGGTTTTGCAAATATCCCAGTGAGTGTTTACTGATACAATCTCTTACTTTTTACAGTGCTCTATCAACTAGTATTGGAGGCTAGCTCAGGGGCTGGGGAAGGGTATGGGTGGAAGAGCACAGGTCACCACTCCTTGCTGGAGATTAACAAAGCAGCAAATTTGAAAAACCAAGTCAGACATTTCGGCAGTACACTGAAGGAAATGTGTTGCTCGTTTGCTAAAGGATAGGAAATTCTAGTACCCGCCTAGACAATGCACCTTCTTTTTCTTTCTATGCTCAGCTGCAGAAGACTTTTCAATATAACCATGTGTTCTGTGTGTATCGCCTCTAGCATCCCTCTGCATCTTATTTAACAGATAACAAAGAATTACAGAAGAGGGATCCATAGTTACAGAAGAAGGAACTTAATCAGTTGTTTCTCTGATGAATTAATGCTATTAACTTAAAACACATATATATGTGATTTTCTTCAGCACGGCTCCATAATAAACATCAGTAAAGCACTTATTTAATTTTATCTAGGCTGCAGTGCGGAAGGGTGGACAAACTTTAGACTTTATTATGTGACCTGTCATTTAACTTTGCATGTCAGGGATATCAGCAACACTCTAATCAGATTTTGCTCCCTACTTTGAGTCAAATGCATTTTTAGGGAGTAAAAAAGTGATTAGCTTTGCCAAAAGGGATACTTTCTGCTTATTAAAAGATGTTCTTCCCCTTTGTCGTTTTTGTTGGGCACATTTTCATTTTTTTAGGGAGTAAAAATGGATGGTGTATATGTCTTAGCTGTAAGGCTGGTTTATCACTACCCACAGGACAACATAATGTGGATAGTAAGCAGAGGCACAGGAATTTTTGATCATCATATTCTGAGGTGCAGTTATTCTGATATCATCCTTACACAAATTATTAGAAGTATGGTATCCTGGCCCTGAATTACTTCATTAAAGTGGCACTTGATTTTCTATCAGCATGTTTTTTTACACATTGATTTTAATTGCCATTAATTCATTGCAAATGTTGAATTCTGTCTGAATTTCTTGACAGCCACATCAGTTGATGACAAAAGATATTTGTGTGTTGCAGTACATATTGGTGATTTTCCAGTAGCATAAAACGTTTGCAAGGTACTGTGGCAGACGTGGAGTCTTGGACTGGTTGATGAGTTTTCTGTTTAATCACATATCAGATTTTATTTTAGCCTTTGTGTTTAGAAAAGGTGTTGTAGGATTTGTCAAGAACTGCAGTTGCTCGGAATAGGACATTCCTTTCCAAACTCTCTTCTGCACTAAATACGCATGCTCACAAAGTGGCTTACCTCATTAGTCAGTTGCACACATCGAAAATAATGTGCGCACAGCAGCAAACCGGTTCCGCACATGGAGAAAAATATTTAGAGGGAACATTGCCCATGACAGTTTCACATACAGAATGTCCACCCTGAGCCGGGCCCTCGAAGCTGGGCAGGATGGCGACACATGGCTCTTAGGTGAGTACAAATGCATGTGCACATGCATTCAAGTCACACACAGACAAATACCCAAACCCTAATAATCTCAACTATTACCACCTCCCCAGGGGACAGTGCCTATCCTCTGAGCAACCACATGATGACGCCAATCCAGAACCCCACAACGCCACCCAAGGTAAGATACAATGATGCCCATATTGCAACCAGGGGCATAGTGGAGCGCACATTCGGAGTGCTCAAGTCACGCTTCCGCTCCCTTGACCGCTCTGGTGGGCAGCTACTATATGCACCCCCAGTAGTATGCAGGATCATTGTGGGAGCATGTGTCCTGCACAATGTTGCAACACGGCGGGAGGTACCAGTGGACATGGTGGTGCCCCCACATCCCCAACCACAGGCACAGGCGCTGCCCATGGGAGGGGACAGGGCATGTGGCGAGGCAGCCCGGACCCAGTATGCGGCCACATTCTTCACCTAAACTCCCTCCCCGGTGGAGTGAACACAGTCCTGGCATATACCAGGTGACAATCGATGATGACAAAGAGACAGTCAACTGTCGCAACCTTACCACCCTGAGAATGTTGCCACGGAAGTGCTACATTGTGTGCATCCCTAGCAACTTAAACATAACCAATCCTGTAAAAGGAACACATGCAAGGTGTGTCTCACACACCCCTGCAAAACAGTCCATCACAATCCCTGGTATGTCACCCAAATCCTCCCAAACCACATCAACCTTGTCTGCCACGCCATGACATGGCATGCAATAGCAAAAGGCGAACACATGACCAATAATATACAAAGTGACATGTCATAAATGAAAACTGGCATGAGACAATGATGCCTGACATGGAATCAGATGAAATGACTGACCAACAAACTCCCACACATACAAAGTCAGACACAAATGCTTTCCAACAGTCGTAGCATGAACACAACACTGAATGCCAGTTCACATGCACATTGGGCATGGCAAAATCCCTACTCCCAAACCCGTGTGCTGTGTGTGTCTCCTGCAACACACTGCACAGCACACAGCACTTTGAGCAGACATTGTGTTGCAGATACACCTTGAGCATCACATGAAAAAGACTAATGAAATCTACAACCAAATGACGCATGTACAGGGTCCCCAAGTGGCAATAGATCATGTGCTGCATGGACACCGCGGGCCTGAGAATGCAATCTGTGTGCACCTGTGGCCATGGAAGGTTGGATGTACATGTGGTGGATCATCGTGCAACTGTGTGTGTCATTAGGGACATGCACTCAATATATGCATGTGAAATCAATTGACTCTCAGTGCCCTGTACACATCACATGGGAACATTGGCCATGTGAACACCCCAGCATGTCAAACCACACCAATCCCCTGAAACCCGAAAAGTAAAGACAACACAGGAACAGGCATTGAGCAGCACAACACATCATGTACATAGTACCCCACAATTAAAATGTCAGAGTGCCTAAAACACTGTAGGCCAAGCCAACTGTCCAACAACAAAAGGCCCTTCCTTACACATCACTGTGACCTTCTGAACAACTGTCTCTGGGGTATGTAGCCTTCTCCCATCAAGTGTACCTGGCTACAGGATCACCCTACCCCTTGGTCTCCATGTTCCAGCTTGCGTGTAAATAGGGTCCAGCCCCCTCAGAGGCCACCTTGACTGGTAAAAATGCCAAATCTCAGAGAACTCCAAGTAGGCAAACCCACAAACCAGGGAAAATGGCTGTAGGCACCAAAAAACCCTGGAAGAGTCTCCAATAGATGACTTGAAGTAGCAGGAAATGTCAAAGCACATGTACAAGCACAATGATAGAACAACCAAGGTAGCACAGTTGAACAATGGTCCAACAGGATGGGTACCATTTATGGTACATAACATACAATGATGATGCAACAACTGATGGGTACTGCCACAGCTCCGGTGTCCAGGCGCAAGAGTGGCACGAACCAACCACCCCCTCTGTCCTCTGGGCGCCTGCAAGGTCAAACTAACACAGGCCCCTGAGACCCCAGCGGGGAAGGAGGGTCAGGGATATGTTGCATGGACAGGCATTGGTATTCAGGATAACCGGAAAGAGGGGCAGGAGAGTGGATGTGGATTTGCAAGGTAAAGTAGGCAAAATACAACTATTCACAAAAACACATACTCAATTAGAGAAACATGTTCATCATGCACATTGTACCCAATTAGTGAAATGCAAGCCAAAGAGAGACTTATCTCTGGGGTGAGTGCTGGCCTCCTGAATGCGCACTCTCAGGTCCGGTAACAGGAGCACTTCAATGCTGCAAAGAGAGCATGAGTTACTAATCTGAATGTGTTTTTACAACACACACACAACTCCATCCATACCCCAAAGTAAGTGACTTCTCCACAAACAAACACCCCTGCCTGCTGCTATGTACTCATACATTAGCTTGGCCCAACGATGGCTTATACACTGTCAATGCAGTGAGGCCGGCGCATGTGGCAGCGCGGGAAATGGAAGACCAATGGGTCAAGAATCACACATGATACAATGGTCCCTGGGTGAGCTGCTAGATGCGTATAGCAAGGTGCAACTTCAGTACAAGTTGTGGCCTGGCTGCCGCAGATTTAAATAGTGCACATGGCGATTTGCACATGCAAATGGCATGCGCTCACCACGAGTCTGAGCCTCGCTGGTTGTCCCTGTGTGCTGTATCAGTTTCTGGCTAGGAACGCTACTACCCTAATTACTATGCTTCAATGGAGCAGGTGTACTCGAGAATATGTTTGATGGCCCCTGTGTGTGCCACTGACAACATGTAAAGCCACTTGGCATTTGGCCCTCAAT
The DNA here is from genome assembly GCF_040938575.1 of Ambystoma mexicanum. Taxonomy (NCBI): domain Eukaryota; kingdom Metazoa; phylum Chordata; class Amphibia; order Caudata; family Ambystomatidae; genus Ambystoma; species Ambystoma mexicanum. The sequence continues at coordinate 833,455,510 of NC_090935.1, read as the reverse complement.
TCATGTCAGCTGTACTGTGTGCTTCTCCAACAATGGCTGGCAAAGCTCCCCAGCACTGGTGCTACTTAGCATCCATGTGCAAGTGGCCTGGTGGAAGGTAGTCTGCGGTGGGGGCCATTGTGTTGCTCACCTTGCCAGGAGCTCCTGGAAACACATCTGCTTCTGTCGGACGTCTGAGCACAAGCCCTGTGCTTCTGCATGCGCACACATCCACACGTCTGCACCACCGAACGTGGCCAGTTTTCTGGATTAGTCATCCCTGTGTCTGCTGGCAAAGGTAGTCTGGAGGCTCATCGTCCTGCAGAAAGGGCATCAAATAAATCAATAAGTCTGGAAAGTTCCCTGTGTGTGTGTCTACATGCTGGTTGTCACTGGGCCAGGTTACAGACCTACATCCATACTCCTCCCACCATCAGTGTCACTTTGACAGGCCAAGGGTGCAGGCTACTGTCTACAGCATGAAGTGCAGCAAGCACATATACAGGCAAGAAAATAACATACATCACAATCCACATCAATCAATGGAGACATCAATCACATACTCACCCAAATTGATTACAGACATGGGATGGATAAAACACAACCTATCACCACTAGGGTGTTAACACAAGTAGTAAAGCAGCAGACAGACCACAGTTATTAAGAAAGTCCAAAGCCCTTGTGTACAATTTTGTAACACTGAACCATCCTAGCGAGCCCATGGATAAGGGAAGCAGGAGTGGCCTATGTGGGTCAGGACCCCAAGCTGCAAACGCATACACAAGACAAGCTTGAAGGGCCCAGCTGGAACAGACAGTGGATGCTTTCATAAGCCACAAAGCACCACACTGTCACATGAATGCACAATAGACAAACAATATTAAACTATATTAACTAACTAAACTAACAATGAACAACCTACATAACCTAATTAAAATATCTATCAAATAGTTAATATTAACTAACTAAACTAAAAGCAGAAATAAAAAATGGCCACATACGACCCGGGGGGGAGGAACCCAGGAGGAGGAGGTAAAGGATGCACCTCAACACCCACATGTGATGATGTTGAGACAAAAAAAAAACCTCCATGAGCTCAACGCCTGCACAGCGTGATCTGTGTGGGAGATATCTCATTGTCCGAGTCTGCCTCATCCTGATAAGGAGGACATGGGCCAGGAGCCTGACCATGCCTAGGCGCAGCTTGCCCCTTATTGGCAGCAAGTCTGCCGGATGGGTGAGCCTGGATCTGTGTGGCAATGACACGCAGGTCCGCATGCAGAACCTCCGGTGATACACGTGCTTCCTCTTGCAAGGTAACACGTGTAACACGGAGTTCTTCCTGCGTGGTATGGCTGGACAACTGATGCACCTCCCGGCAAGCACGTAGCTCAGCCAAGATGGTACGCTCAAGCTGCTCAAACCTCTCCTCTGACCGCACCCTCTGCAACATCAAAAGGACAACCAAAGTGGAACTGAGGGACTCACACTCAGCCCTCAGGGCCTCCATGTGTGCCTCTGCATGAGCAGTAATTGCTTGACACAGAGACAACATTTCAGCCTGGCGTGCCCTGTCAGAGGCCGCCATGCCTAGCCTGAGCGAGCGGGTGTTATGGAGAATTCTCTGTTTAGGCTGAATTTCCTAACCTAGTGAGTCCCCCAGCAGCTTTGCTGGATTATTGGGGTTTATTTTTTTCTCCTGCCAAGAGTGAGATTCTTTTACCCTCACTCTTGGACATGATTTGAGTGTGTTTCTTTGAATCTAGATGTGTTTAATGGGCTATGGGGTCTTTTACTCCATAGGGCTTCATGTGTTTTTGTGATGTGTGTTACACAGCACCCTCCGTGCAGTAACACAGGGGTGTCATAGTGACCCCCCAGTATAGACTCCATACCCTGGGACTGACTACTGTCTCCCAGGGCATGTAAAGTCACCATTGACTTTACTAGTCTTAAATTCTGAACAGAACCAGTACAAACCATCATATTGTGGACGTACTGGCTGGGGCAATTCGATTGCCCCAGGGTCTGTTAGTCGAGGGGGCACGTCTCCGTCCCCCCTGATCGAGTTTTGGCTGGTGGCAGTGGATACTACTTTTAATATTCAACCGCAAATGTTTTCCTATGGGATTTCCCATTGTTTTAGGCTACTATCTTTATTTAATTATTTACGGTAGCCTCGAACATACCGCCGGTTTATTTAATTAATATTAATTCCCTGGTTGGTATTTTTTGCCAAAACTTGATTCTAAAATGGCGTTTGTGTTCTCTTCTGTGACTCCAACCCAAGTCGAGCCCTTTGTTCCACTTTTTTGGCGGGCTTCTCCACAGAAGCCCTCCAAAGTGGTGCCACTCTGTCTGGGGTACTTAGGAGGGGTGGAGGGGAATTTAGGCACCCTGGACTGAGTTGCCTATGCAACTCAAGTCGCACTCCATCCTGATTGGCCCAAGTGGTGAGCCGGCCGGCTCACCACTTAGCATGTTTGAGTGACAGCTAGGCTGAGTGAATGGGGGTTTGCTGCATAAAAGCAGGGCTTTGGGGACTGGAACTTCAGAAGTCGCCACAGGACCTAAGAATCCGACGAGGGAGAAGCTGAGCCAACCTGCCACGACACCACCACCGGTGGAGCCCTGCTGGACTGCCTCACCACTTTTCACAACGACAGAGGAGATCTCCCGCCGGAGAGTCTTCTTCCTTTGACTGGTGGGGATAACCAGTTTCACCGTCTTTTTGCTTTCCCGACGTACCTCGTGGTCACCTTGCCCGTGCCAAGCACCCCGGCAACCGGGATACCACGTTTTATCACGACCGCGAAACAAAGGTACCACCTTTAACCGGAAAACTCTGCGGCTGGTTTCTTCCCTGGTAGTGCAACGACCTTCATCTTTCCTCCAAGTCGAGATCCTCTCTTCCCCTGGACGACGACGCAACTTGCACCCACTACCAGGAACAACTGCCACCGCTGGAGGCTCCTTCCCACTTAAGGTACCGTGTCCCGCCTGGCTTCCCTTGCTACCGACTGTACGGGGTAGCTTTAGCCCCCGGCTTTCGAACCTGGGATAGTGTGGGACACCCTGGCTAAACTTTCTAAAGCCTCTCTAAACTCTTTTTGAACCTTCTGCAAGACATTCTAAGCCTAGTGTAACTGTGTGATCTAGGGCGCATTTGTGCTCTGCTCTCTCTAAGAGTGGGCCCAGCCTTTGGACTTTGGCTCACCAGTGACTTTTGCTCTTCTGCCTTGCTAACAGTGTTCCTGAATCTTAGAGTGATGTACCTTTCCATATTCTGTCTTTTTCCCTCCCTTTCTCACAAACTTATTAGAGTGCAATCTAGTTAAGCGCTCACCTCTGTATGAAAATAAGTGGTGTTTTACTGTGATTTATCTGATAGGGAAAAAGGGGTGTATCTATTACAATAGTAACTGTGTTTAGAATATTTTACAATAAGAGTGCTGGAGTGTTTCAACTGTGTGTTTTTAAATAAATAATTATATACTTTGATACCAAAGCTCTGGTCAGTGTTTGCTTGTATTATTGTATCTGAGTGCCTATTGTGTATACTTTGCATACTGCCTAACTCTTCTTGAGGGAAGTCTGACTGCTCAGCCACAGCTACCAGGTACATCTGGGTGGTACAGACTGCTACCAAGTGGGTTTACTGCCAACACCTGCAGTCTTAAATCTTTTGCAGTGGTCCCTAAGGGAACTGCACAGGTTTCTGCCTAACACTGGTGTACAGCGGTGGGATTTGTATTGAGAATACACTTTAGAGTGCTTGAGGATACCTTAGTACAACTAACCACAAAGCTTAGCAGTGAAAAAGTAATCTTTCTAACATGTCAACTATGGAAACTTATAGTCAAGAGTCCCTTGCTACAAAAACTGCTGATTGTTTAAGGGTATTATGTAAGCATAAGAACCTCCTGACTAAAGGCAAGAAAATGGAATTAATAGAAAGGTTGTTAGCTAACCAAAGTCTGGATGATGGGTCTGAGGAACCTACCATGCCAGAAAATGTATATAACAGTATAGAAATTGATATTGATCAAAATGTTGATAATCTTGAGGAAGAGTCAGAAGAGGAGGGTGAGGCTGCTGTGAATGTCCCCCCTAGGCCTCTGTCTGCTCTGCCTGCTGTACCTACTGGGCCTTTGCCAAGTCCCACACTTAGCCCTCAATATCTCGAATTAGAGAAAATGAAACTTGAACTAGAGTTCAAAAGACTGAATACTCTGGCTGAACAGAGACATCAGGAAATGAATCAAGAACTAAGGCTACGGGAAATGGAGCTCAAGCATAAGCTAGAAATGAAGAAATGATCTGTCGAAAATGCTTCTCTCTCTAGCTCCTCTAGAAGTTCCAGTCCTAAAAGACCCCAGATGCCTAAAGAATTGGTTGGTATGTATGAGCCTAAGTTGGATGTGTTGGATTGGTTGTCTCTGTTTGAATATAATCATGGGCTCCAGAACATCACAGGAAATGACTTACTCACCTGGTTGTTCTCTAGGCTTCCCCCTGTTGCAACTGATGTGGTAATGGAGTTGGGGGAGGAGGATAGGAAAGAGTATGAATGTGTAAAACTACCTCTGATAGCTAGGTTTGGGAAGACCCCTTCCCAGTATCTTAAGAGGTTTAGAACCCTCAAAAAGCATGATGGTACCCTTTGGGCTACCTGGGTGAGTGAAGGGTTGAAAACCTTAGAGGGATGTATTAAGGGTTACAAAGTGAACACTTATGAAGGTATGAAGAATCTTTTTATGTTGGAGTCAATTTATGATGCCTGCTCTCCTGAGCTCAGACAGCACTTGGCTGATTCAAAGGAATTAGATTCCCGAAAGCTAGCTAAGGCTGCTGACTTGTGGGTTGCCAACAGGGCCACTCACAAGGATTCTGGGGTAACTCAGAAAAAGGATGAGGGGAAACAGCCTAAAAAGGACTCCAAAGAGAATTCTAATACTGCAAATTCCAAAGAGGGCCCCAAACAAAACCAGAAGGGTAAGCCACCAGGGAAACCACAGCAGAATAGTGTTTCCTCTGGTGCCAAACCAGAGGGAGGTCAGAACAAGCCTCCATTCCAGAAGGAATTTGGTAAATGCTTTGTTTGTGGCTCTACTGACCATGTGAAAGAAGATCCCAGATGCAAGGGTAAAACTTCAGGGATCCAACTTGCCTCCTTAGCCTTCGCTCCAGAAGAGGAAGTCCCAATGGCAAGTGGGAACTTTCTACTGCTGGCTGATGAACCCATTGGAGTCTCAGCCAGTGTTTCTTTATTCTCTCTGGGGTTGTGGGAACAACAGAATTTAGATGTGTATAATTCTATCCCAGATAATACTAAAGAGTATTATAAAGACAGTGTCCAGGTAAATGGTCAGGAGACTCCTGCCATTAGAGACACTGGGGCCAGCATAACTGTGGTGGATGAATCATTTTTCAAGGCAGAGGATGTTGCTAAGGGACCCAAATGCCTCACCAAGTTAGCTGGAGGGCCTGTGCAGATGTGTCCCCAGTTACCAATTCTCATCCAGTGTAATGACATGGCTGTAAAAATACCTTTCAGTGTACAATGTGAAGTGCCAGGTAGGGTTCTGTTGGGTAATGACCTAAAAGCTCTTGGAGTTGTGTCACATACCCCCAGACCACCTAGTAAAAGGTTACAGGAGCTCACAAAACCTGCAAGAGAGAAAACCCTGAGAGGGTTATCTCAAGAGATGATGACAGAGATCACTCCTTTACCACTGGAGCAACTCACTGCAGTAACTACCAGATCCGGAGCAAAGGGGCAACCCAAGACTCCTAGCAAAAAGTCAGCAGCAAGCACTCCAGTGCTTCCAACAGTTACACCTGTAACTCCACCTCCAGCTGACGCTGAGAGGGAGGTACAACCCTGTATGGTTGAACTAGACTCTGAAGAAGAGCTAGTGGGAGGCCAAGAACTTATTGGAGATCTAGACCCTGCGGACCATCCTGAGCTGCAGTCTTTACTGGCAGAAGGTGGGCCTAGCAGGGCAGCTTTCCGTAAGGGACAAAGAGAATGTCCAACTCTGTAGGGTCTCCGCCAACAGGCAGCTGCTCAGGCTGATGGGCAAGAGCCTGGGAAGTATAGGTTGCACTGGGAAGATGGCCTCTTCTACAGTGAACCAACAGAGTCTGAACCTGGAGACTACAAAAGCCTTGTAGTGCCTCAAGAAAACAGACAACAGTTCTTGCACTTAGCCCACGAGATTCCTTTGGCTGGTCACTTGAGTTTCAAGAAGACCAAGGAAAGGCTCTCACTCTACTTCTATTGGCTAAAAATCGGGGCCGAAGTAGATAAGTTTTGCAAGAGCTGCCATACCTGCCAAACTTCTGGTAAGGTTGGCGCCAAGAAGTGGGACCATTAGTGCCTCTCCCAGTTGTGGGAGTCCCATTTGAGAGGGTAGGGATTGACATTGTTGGTCCCCTTGATCCCCCTACCTCCTCAGGCAACAGGTTTATCCTTGTTGTAGTAGACCAAGCTACTAGATACCCTGAGGCAATTCCTATGAGGACTGTTACAGCTCCGGCTGTGGCTAAGGCCCTCCTTGGTATTTTTACCAGGGTGGGGTTTCCTAAGGAAGTAATATCCGACAGGGGGTCAAACTTTATGTCCCACTACATGAAAGCCATGTGGAAAACCTGTGGAGTTACTTACAGGTTCTCAACCTCCTACCACCCAAACCAATGGGTTGGTAGAAAGGTTTAACAGAACCATGAAGAGCATGATAGGTGCTTTAGAGGAACCTCTGAAAAGAAAGTGGGACCTTCTATGCCATGCCTTCTCTTTGCTTATAGAGAAGTCCCTCAGGAGGGAGTAGGTTATTCTCCCTTTGAACTTCTCTATGGCAATCCGGTCAGGGGTCCATTGGCCCTGATTAAGCAGGGGTTGGAAGGCGCTCCTCCCCTCAAGCCAGTCAGAGTGACTGACTATGTGATAGGTCTCTGAAGGAGAATGTCACACATGATGCAGAAGCTAGTGATAACATGAAAGCTGGACAAGCTTTGGTCAAGCATTGGCATGATCAAAAGGCTAACATGGTTGAGTTCACTCAAGACCAGCTAGTTCTCGTTATGCTCCCAACAAGGCAGAGGGCCTTGCCAGACAAATGGATGGGACCCTTCAAAGTTGTGGGAAAACTTGGAGAGGTCAACTATCTGGTGGATCTGGGCAGACCAAGGGAAGCTCCTAGAGTCTTCCACACCAACCGGCTGAAAGCGTACATCTCCAGACCTGAAGTAGGAGCCTTGCTTCTAGCTTCAGCAGCAGAGAAAGAAGAGAGTGAGTCTCTCCCTGATCTCCTCAGAGGTGTACCTTTAGATGAAAAAATTGAAGGAGTCAATCTCTCTTCAGATCTGACACCTGAGCAACAAGAGGAGTGCAAATCTATGTTAAATCAGTTTGCCTCCCGCCGGCGGGGAATAACTCCTAGAGGTGAGCACAGCGGCAAAGGGTACCAGGTCCTGGAACCCCCCCGACATAAAGAACAGCCTCACAGAGGAAGGGGTGCAGAACTGGTAACCTGCAGAGGGGCACGGGGAAATGTCAACCCCACAGACCCATAGAAGACATCAGGTACCGGACACACGAAGAGCAGCCCCTATAGCACATTACGAGGATGCTCATGGGATAAGGACCCCAAGGAGTGCGGGCAGCAGTGGCATACGCATTCACCGGGGGTGGCGCGCACTCGGCGCTGAAGGAAGGCAAAGGCCTCCCTCGTGGTCTGGCCACCACGGAGGCAGCGAGAGGCCCAAAAAGTGAACGCCGGCTGGCAACGATCCCCGGAGGGGAGTGCACCGCGGCGGCTGGAGGGAGGAGGACCCTGAGGCACGGGATCTCCCCCGGAGCCCCTCAGCCCACAACCGGAGCACTAAACGCCTCATAAAGTAGGGGTACAGAGAAGGTAAACCCGCAGAGGGGAGCAGAGGAACGACTCCCCCCGGCAGTAAAGAAAGGCACCAAATAGAACACGGCCTGGAGATAGGGGAGGATACTGCAACAGGGAGTAGGGAGTCCCAACCAAAGCAGTGAGACCTGTGCGGGGTCCCCCTGGATGTCCGGACTGAACCGAAGGGATTTACACACAGGGGGGTAAGGGACCATCTAAGCAGGCCCCATCCCCTACTATTTCCATAGACGGGAGAGTCCCGTGAAGCTCCTGTAGCACACTGTGAGTGCCTCAGAGGGGACTACCTTCAGTTCACAGGGGCAATAACAGAACATGTCTAGGGCAAAAAACAAGAACATCGCTTCCCAACAGACCCCTCAAACCACAAGGCAAGAAGCAAATATTTTACAATTGTGGTCAACGGACTCTACGCTACCAGCTAAAGGGAAACCGCAGGACAACCAAATAAGCGAAGGCATGTCGCAAACAAATCCTCACCACCCGCCTTCAAGGGATGACATGCAAGCTTGGTTCCAGGATCTGCAAGAAAAATTCATGGCTTCGGTGCAAGAACAATTCACGACGATGAAAAACGATATGAAACAGGTGGTTCAGGACCTCAGAGCAGACATGGCTAAACTGGAGGAGAGAACAGACATCTTGGAGAGAACGGTCCAGGGAATGGAGGAGGAAACGCAGCAGGCTAGCAAAACTCAGGAACATCTGGTGGGACTCACCCATAATCTGGAGATTCAATGCGAGGATTTGGAGAACCGGTCCAGGCACTCTAACATCCGCATCAATAACATGGCAGAATCTGTACTGGACAAGGATCTAAAGTCTGCGGTTACGGAGCTGTTTAGAGACATTTTGGATGCATCGGATACAGATACAATGGTGTGGACAGGGTACACAGGGTCGGACCAAAAAGATCCGTAGCACCAAGGGAAATACCATGAGATGTTCTTGTGGCACTATCCTCTTACCCACAGAAAGAGCAGATACTGAGGAAGGCCAGAGAAATGGACCATATCAGGATGAACGACAAGAGATTCTATTATACCAGGACTTGGCCCTGATCACACTGCAAAAAAGAAGAGTGATGGCCCCACTTGTCAAGGCTCTGGTGGCAAAAGAAATCCAGTATAAGTGGACCTTCCCATTTGGGCTGACCTTCAATTGGGAGGGAAAACAGTGAAGAGCAACCACCTGGGAAGAGGGTTTCAACATCATGGGGCTCCAGGGTGAAGGGGAGGAAGCGGATCAACCAATGTCTAGTGGGGAGCAAAGGAGAAGACCAAAAGGATGGGAAACGATCAAACAAAAAAGGCCAAACACGGGGAGAGAAGATCGAAGGAAAATGCCAGGATCGGAGTCAGAGAAAAGGAATGTCGTGGACATCCAAGCGGCACCTACATAAGGAACAGCGAGGGGGGAAGGCGAGAATATGAATCGCTACATGAGACACAGAGTCGGCGGCCAGGGAGGGATCATCCGGCTTGGAATCCGGTAAGGACAGTCAGCAATGTGGGGTTTAGGATCCCCCACAAAAATTTCCCCCGAGAGGATGAAGGGCAGGGAGCTGTGGACGCAACGCCCTAGCCACACTAGGAACCCTTGCCCTACTCGGGGGCAACTTGTTTGGTTGATGGTTAATTGTTGGGGGGTGTTCAGGGGAAAGGGACATGGGGATGGGGGACACAAAATTAGCGCAGTGGCAACTAAAGGGATACCAAGCTCAAGGATCATGTGCCTCACTAAATGGGGAAGATCCGCATAGTAACCTATAACATTAGGGGGATGAATCATCCCACAAAAAGGGTGAAATTGGAGAAACTTCTCAAAAGGGAAGGGGCGGACCTCCTACTCCTCCAGGAAACCCACATTAGAACAAAGGACAGACAGAACATCCGTATAAGGGGATATAACATCTGGGCCCAGGCGAACACAACCGAAAAAAGATTGGGGGCCTTATAGCAGTAAGTGTTGGAATGGATGCTAAACTGGAGGACACCATGATAGATAAGGAGGGAAGGTTTGTGTTCGCTAACGTGATATTGGATGGGCAGCGGCTCTCACTCGCGTCAATATACGTGCCCAATGTGGGACAGGATGGCTTTTTGAGAGGCACGCTGGGAAAACTAGAAACCTTCGCAAGGGGGGAGGTGATCCTGGGGGGAGACCTGAATATGGCATGGGATCCACAATTGGACAGAAGCACGGGTAGTGTACTCGGCCGCGGGGCACCGTCGAAATGCCTCAAACAACAAATGGACCATCTTGCCCTGAATGATGTGTGAAGGGAATTGAAGGGGGAGCAAAGAGGGTATACATTCTTTTCACATGTGCATAACACCCTATCAAGAATTGACTACTTTTGCGTTTCAGTTGGGCTTATGGGCAAGATCCAGGGGCTGGAAAAGGGGGTAATTGCACTATCGGATCATGCACCCCTGTGGCTTGATGTGAAACTCCCGGGGAATCCTAATGGGCTGTGGAAGTGGAGGTTACCTGAGGACATTATCCGTGACCCGGTTGCGGGGGAATCAATAAGGGAAATAATAGAGGAATATTTCACTCAGAATGACACTGAAGAAGTATCTATGAGCACGTTCTGGGAGGCATTTAAAGCGGTGAAGATTATGGCACTGAAAATCACAAAGGAGAAACAGAGGGCTATATGGGAAAAGGAACTGGAAAGATCAATTACAGAACTGCAAGGGAAAATCGTGGCACAGCCCTCTAGAGACCTTAAGAAGACGCTTAGACATACCCAAGGTCAACTTGAGATGCTGCGCACAAAAGGTGCGGAAAGGAGCCTCCTTTACCTTAGACAAAGGCACTACATAAAAGCAAACAAAGCAGATAGGTTACTGGCAAGACAACTCCGCGCAAAACAGAAAGACACCACGATTAAATGCATCACAGACACGACAGGGCAACATCACACGCGCACACAAGACATAGGGGAGGTGTTCCGAAAATACTATAAGGAACTTTACTCCACTGACAACCCTGAGGCAGACGCACAGGACACATATCTGAAATCCCTTACCTTCCCACAAATCTCAGAAACAGACAGCAATGCCTTAGAGGACCCAATTTAAGAAGAGGAAGTCAAAAAAGCAATAAATAACCTTCCAATAAATAAAGCCCCCGGCCCAGATTGCTACACGGCCCCTTTTTATAAAAAATATGCAGATCTTCTGATCCCAGTCCTGACCAAACTCCTAAATACATTTAAAGATACTGGCACTGTGACCCCCACAATGAACGAAGCGAAGGTCCTAGTATTTCACAAACCAGGGAAGGACCCATCATACCCGGCTTCATATAGACCAATCTCCCTTATTAACCTCGATGCAAAAATGTACACGAAAATATTAGCCGATAGGCTCTCCCCTCTACTCCCGAAGCTAATTCACCTAGACCAGTCGGGCTTTATCCCAGGAAGACAAACTCACAACAACCTTAGGAGGATCATTCATCTGGTTGAAAAAATCGGCTTAAAGCAAACCCCGGCTATTCTACTCGCAGTAGATGCAGAGAAAGCTTTTGACAGGGTGGAGTGGTCCATGCTCTTTAAGACTCTGCACTCCATGGGTTTTGGGGAGAACTTCATTGCAAGAATAAGAGCAAACTATATCGCACCAACTTGCAGAGTGGCCATTAATGGGGAGGTTACGGAAAAGGTACGCATATCCCGTGGAACAAAGCAGGGCTGTCCGCTCTCCCCTTTATTGTACGCCATCTTCTTAGAGCCCCTACTTCTGAAACTAAGAGAAGCTACACATATAAAGGGGATAGACATGGCAGGCATACAACACAAGGTAACCGCATACGCGGACGATATGCTGCTAGCATTAGAAGAGCCGGGCAAAACATTGGCAGCTGCGGTGGGGGAGCTAGAATAATTTGGGGTCATCTCAGGCTTAAAAATTAACAGGAACAAATCGGAAATTCTAATTTTGGCGGGAGACAGGGGGGAGATAGCGAGAGAAGCTAAAGCACTAAACCTCAAGATAGCAGAGGATGACATCAAACACCTGGGAATAACACTAACACACAGGGTGGAAAAACTCTATGGGAAAAATTATCTGCACCTTCTCACGAGGCTTCGTAGAGATCTGGAGAGATGGAACCCTCTGCTGATCTCGTGGTGGGGCAGGATCCAAGCGGTAAAGATGACCATCCTACCAAACCTTCTGTATTATTTCCAGGCCCTCCCAGTAGGGGTACCCAGATTATTCTTTAAAACACTGGCCGGGGTGAACTCAACCTTTGTGTGGAAGGGGAAAACGCCAATACTGGCTAGGGCTGTCATGTCTGCACCAACCAGGGAGGGGGGGCTGGCGCTCCCTCATTTTCAGAAATACTACCAAGCGGCACAGCTAAAGGTACTACGGGAGTGGCTGGGAGATGATCCTCAACCGGTCTGGGCAGCACAGGACAGAGCAGTGGCAAGAACCCCATTGGTGGAACTACTCTGGAAACAGAAACAGCACAGACACCCCAACATAGGGATAAGCGAAATAATGAAAACAACGATGGAGGCGTGGCACATGCAACCTTGAAGGGGCTTAATGTCCACCACGGTAGGCCCATTCACCCCCACTTATAGAAACCCGCAGTTCCCACCGGGGATGGAGCAGGGGGCATATCAATGCTGGGAGGAGGAAGGAATTACGAAAATTGGGGAAATGTTCATCAATAATGAGATTAGAACATTAGAATCATGCCTCCCACCTGCAGCACGCGCCACACGGGAGACATTTAGACACGAACAACTCAAACACTGGTTGAGATCCCCGGACATAGCGAAGGCAGCAACGAGAACTCTTACCCCATTTGAAAAATACGTCACAACGAACTCAGGGGCAAATAAGTGGGTATCTACTTTATACTCCTTTATAAATACACAGGATGAAGAAATTAAGTGGTCATATATGATTAAATGGAACAGAACTTTGGGGGTGGAGCCAACAAAAAGACAATGGGAGGATCTCTGGACTATGATCCCAAAAATTAACGGATCCACACAAACAAGAGAAATGTGGATAAAAATGTTTATACAGTGGCACTACACCCCCGAGAGACTTCACACTATGTTCCCAAAAATGTCAAGCCTATGTTGGAGGGAATGCGGAGAGGTGGGGACCTGGAAACACATATGGTGGACATGCAAAGGAATAGTGCCTTTCTGGGAAGAAGTTAAGGGAGAAATGGGCAAAATATTTCCAGATGTGGGTCAACTAGGGGAGGGGGTCTGGTTATGTGGAATAAAAAATGACATGGCAAGAAGATATGATAAAGCGCAATGGAGAAGCTTTATGGGGCTCCTCATAGCGGCATGGACAACAATAGCCCATAGCTGGAAAAAGAAAGACACCCCACTGATTTTTGCATGGCTTCAAAGAGTCTGGGCCCAGTTGGCGATGGAAAAAGTCACTCACACAATCCAGGGAACGAGAGACAGGTTTGCGAAGGAATGGGGCGGAGTCCTGGAGTACCTCCAGCCAGACTAAATGGAACAATGGTGCCCACACAACATCAAGATCTCAGATATTTTTAATGCATAATGTAATCCCTGAACTAAGCTTCTGTGTCTGTGTTCTGGGGGGGATGTTGTTGTAATGTTACTTGACTGTTGTTACAATGAAAACAATAAAGACAATTTGAAAAAAAAAAATCAGTTTGCCTCCCTGTTCTCACTCTCACCAGGCTTGACCCCTTGGGGACAGCACGAGATACTCACTGGTGACTGTCTGCCTGTCAAAAGCAGAGGATACCGAATGTCAGAAAATGTGAGAACCCATATCAAGGGGGAGGTCAAGAAGATGCTTGATCTCGGGGTAATAGAACCCTCTACTAGTCCATGGTCTAGCCCAGTTGTGTTAGTACCAAAGGGAGGGTCCAAAGACTTGAGATTCTGTGTGGACTATAGAGCTCTTAATGCAGTCACCAAGACTGATGCCCACCCTTTACCAAGGACAGATGAGTTGGTGGATAAACTTGGTGCAGCCAAGTACCTCACCACATTTGACCTTACGTCAGGCTATTGGCAAATAGCCTTGACAGACCATGCCAAGGAGAAAACTGCATTTTCCACCCCAGTTGGCTTGTACCAGTTTAAGGTCATGCCTTTTGGATTAAAAAATGCACCTGCTACATTCCAAAGGATGGTGAACCAAGTTCTAGCTGGGATGGAGGACTTCTGCCTGGCATACTTGGATGACATTGCCGTCTTCAGCCACTCCTGGGAGGATCATGTGAACCACCTACGACATGTTTTGCAGGCTCTTGGACAGGCCAATTTGACTATCTAGGCAAGTAAATGCCAGATAGGTCAAAGTAAGGTGGTCTACCTTGGACATGAGGTAGGAGGTGGAGAAATAAGGCCTTTGCTCAGCAAGATTGAAGCTGTGCAAAATTGGACAACACCTACTACTCAAACCCAAGTGAGAGCCTTCCTAGGCCTCACTGGGTACTACAGGAATTTCATTGAGAACTATGGGACCATAGCTTCTCCACTGAATGTAATCTCCTCCCCAAAATTCCCTAAAAAGGTCAAATGGAATGAGGAGTGCAAACAGGCCTTTGAAAAACTGAAGAAAGCACTTTGCCAAGCTCCAGTATTGAGAGCTCCTGACTACCACCAAACTTTCATTGTACAAACTGATGCCTCGAATGTAGGTATAGGTGCAGTTCTAAGCCAACTGGATGAGAAGGGTAGGGAGCACCCCATTTGTTTCATCAGCCGTAAACTAAAGGATCCTGAGACAGGGTGGGCAACAATAGAAAGAGAATGCTTTGCTATTGTGTGGGCACTGAAGAAGTTTAGGCCATACTTGTATGGTTCTCCTTTTGTCATTCAGACTGACCACAAACCCTTGAGATGGTTAATGCAAATGAAGGGAGAAAATCCAAAACCTTTGAGATGGTCAATCTGCCTGCAAGGGTTTGATTTCACCATTGAGCACAGGTCAGGGTGTCACCATCAAAATGCTGATGGACTCTCTAGGATGTATGCCATCGACTAGAGGTATGAGGTTCATCCAGGAGTGGAGTCCCCCAGCAGCTTTGCTGGATTTTTGGGGGTTATTTCTTTCTACTGCCAAGAGTGAGACTCTTTTACCCTCACTCTTGGACATGATTTGAGTGTGTTTCTTTGAATCTAGATGTGTTTAATGGGCTATGGGGTCTTTTACTCCATAGGGCTTCATGTGTTTTTGTGATGTGTGTTACACAGCACCCTCCGTGCAGTAACACAGGGGTGTCATAGTGACCCCCCAGTATAGACTCCATTCCCTGGGACTGACTACCGTCTCCCAGGGCATGTAAAGTCACCATTTACTTTACTAGTCTTAAATTCTGAACAGAACCAGTACAAACCATCATATTGTGGACGTACTGGCTGGGGCAATTCGATTGCCCCAGGGTCTGTTAGTCGAGGGGGCACGTCTCCGTCCCCCCTGATCGAGTTTTGGCTGGTGGCAGTGGATACTACTTTTTATATTCAACCCCGAATATTTTCCTATGGGATTTCCCATTGTTTTAGGCTACTATCTTTATTTAATTATTTACGGTAGCCTCGAACATACCGCCGGTTTATTTAATTAATATTAATTCCCTGGTTGGTATTTTTTGCCAAAACTTGATTCTAAAATGGCGTTTGTGTTCTCTTCTGTGACTCCAACCCAAGTCGAGCCCTTTGTTCCACTTTTTTGGCGGGCTTCTCCACAGAAGCCCTCCAAAGTAGTGCCACTCTGTCTGGGGTACTTAGGAGGGGTGGAGGGGAATTTAGGCACCCTGGACTGAGTTGCCTAGGCAACTCAAGTCGCACTCCATCCTGATTGGCCCAAGTGGTGAGCCGGCCGGCTCACCACTTAGCATGTTTGAGTGACAGCGAGGCTGAGTGAATGGGGGTTTGCTGCATAAAAGCAGGGCTTTGGGGACTGGAACTTCAGAAGTCGCCACAGGACCTAAGAATCTGACGAGGGAGAAGCTGAGCCGACCTGCCACGACACCACCACCGGTGGAGCCCTGCTGGACTGCCTCACCACTTTTCCCAACGACAGAGGAGATCTCCCGCCGGAGAGTCTTCTTCCTTTGACTGGTGGGGATAACCAGTTTCACCGTCTTTTTGCTTTCCCGACGTACCTCGTGGTCACCTTGCCCGTGCCAAGCACCCCGGCAACCGGGATACCACGTTTTACCACGACCGCGAAACAAAGGTACCACCTTTAACCGGAAAACTCTGCGGCTGGTTTCTTCCCTGGTAATGCAACGACCTTCATCTTTCCTCCAATTCGAGATCTTCTCTTCCCCTGGACGACGACGCAACTTGCACCCACTACCAGGAATAACTGCCACCGCTGGAGGCTCCTTCCCACTTAAGTTACCGTGTCCCGCCTGGCTTCCCTTGCTACCGACTGTACGGGGTAGCTTTAGCCCCCGGCTTTCGAACCTGGGATAGTGTGGGACACCCTGGCTAAACTTTCTAAAGCCTCTCTAAACTCTTTTTGAACCCTCTGCAAGACATTCTAAGCCTAGTGTAACTGTGTGATCTTGGGCGCATTTGTGCTCTGCTCTCTCTAAGAGTGGGCCCAGCGTTTGGACTTTGGCTCACCGGTGACTTTTGCTCTTCTGCCTTGCTAACAGTGTTCCTGAATCTTAGAGTGATGTACCTTTCCATATTCTGTCTTTTTCCCTCCCTTTCTCACAAACTTATTAGAGTGCAATCTAGTTAAGCGTTCACCTCTGTATGAAAATAAGTGGTGTTTTACTGTGATTTATCTGATAGGGAAAAAGGGGTGTATCTATTACAATAGTAACTGTGTTTAGAATATTTTACAATAAGAGTGCTGGAGTGTTTCAACTTTGTGTTTTTAAATAAATAATTATATACTTTGATACCAAAGCTCTGGTCAGTGTGTGCTTGTATTATTGTATCTGAGTGCCTATTGTGTATACTTTGCATACTGCCTAACTCTTCTTGAGGGAAGTCTGACTGCTCAGCCACAGCTACCAGGTACATCTGGGTGGTACAGACTGCTACCAAGTGGGTTTACTGCCAACACCTGCAGTCTTAAATCTTTTGCAGTGGTCCCTAAGGGAACCGCACAGGTTTCTGCCTAACACTGGTGTACAGTGGTGGGATTTGTATTGGGTATACACTTTAGAGTGCTTGAGGATACCTTAGTACAACTAACCACAAAGCTTAGCAGTGAAAAGGTAATCTTTCTAACATGTCAACTATGGAAACTTATAGTCAAGAGTCCCTTGCTACAAAAACTGCTCATTGTTTAAGGGTATTATGTAAGCATAAGAACCTCCTGACTAAAGGCAAGAAAATGGAATTAATAGAAAGGTTGTTAGCTAACCAAAGTCTGGATGATGGGTCTGAGGAACCTACCATGCCAGAAAATGTATATAACAGTATAGAAATTGATATTGATCAAAATGTTGATAATCTTGAGGAAGAGTCAGAAGAGGAGGGTGAGGCTGCTGTGAATGTCCCCCCTAGGCCTCTCTCTGCTCTGCCTGCTGTACCTACTGGGCCTTTGCCAAGTCCCACACTTAGTCCTCAATATCTCGAATTAGAGAAAATGAAACTTGAACTAGAGTTCAAAAGACTGAATACTCTGGCTGAACAGAGACATCAGGAAATGAATCAAGAACTAAGGCTAAGGGAAATGGAGCTCAAGCATAAGCTAGAAATGAATAAATGATCTGTCGAAAATGCTTCTCTCTCTGGCTCCTCTAGAAGTTCCAGTCCTAAAAGACCCCAGATGCCTAAAGAATTGGTTGGTATGTATGAGCCTAAGTTGGATGTGTTGGATTGGTTGTCTCTGTTTGAATATAATCATGGGCTCCAGAACATCACAGGAAATGACTTACTCACCTGGTTGTTCTCTAGGCTTCCCCCTGTTGCAACTGATGTGGTAATGGAGTTGGGGGAGGAGGATAGGAAAGAGTATGAATGTGTAAAACTACCTCTGATAGCTAGGTTTGGGAAGACCCCTTCCCAGTATCTTAAGAGGTTTAGAACCCTCAAAAAGCATGATGGTACCCTTTGGGCTACCTGGGTGAGTGAAGGGTTGAAAAACTTAGAGGGATGTATTAAGGGTTACAAAGTGAACACTTATGAAGGTATGAAGAATCTTTTTATGTTGGAGTCAATTTATGATGCCTGCTCTCCTGAGCTCAGACAGCACTTGGCTGATTCAAAGGAATTAGATTCCCGAAAGCTAGCGAAGGCTGCTGACTTGTGGGTTGCCAACAGGGCCACTCACAAGGATTCTGGGGTAACTCAGAAAAAGGATGAGGGGAAACAGCCTAAAAAGGACTCCAAAGAGAATTCTAATACTGCAAATTCCAAAGAGGGCCCCAAACAAAACCAGAAGGGTAAGCCACCAGGGAAACCACAGCAGAATAGTGTTTCCACTGGTGCCAAACCAGAGGGAGGTCAGAACAAGCCCCCATTCCAGAAGGCATTTGGTAAATGCTTTGTTTGTGGCTCTACTGACCATGTGAAAGAAGATCCCAGATGCAAGGGTAAAACTTCAGGGATCCAACTTGCCTCCTTAGCCTTCGCTCCAGAAGAGGAAGTCCCAATGGCAAGTGCGAACTTTCTACTGCTGGCTGATGAACCCATTGGAGTCTCAGCCAGTGTTTCTTTATTCCCTCTGGGGTTGTGGGAACAACAGAATTTAGATGTGTATAATTCTATCCCAGATAATACTAAAGAGTATTATAAAGACAGTGTCCAGGTAAATGGTCAGGAGACTCCTGCCATTAGAGACACTGGGGCCAGCATAACTGTGGTGGATGAATCATTTTTCAAGGCAGAGGATGTTGCTAAGGGACCCAAATGCCTCACCAAGTTAGCTGGAGGGCCTGTGCAGATGTGTCCCGTTACCAATTCTCATCCAGTGTAATGACATGGCTGTAAAAATACCTGTCAGTGTACAATGTGAAGTGCCAGGTAGGGTTCTGTTGGGTAATGACCTAAAAGCTCTTGGAGTTGTGTCACATACCCCCAGACCACCTAGTAAAAGGTTACAGGAGCTCACAAAACCTGCAAGAGAGAAAACCCTGAGAGGGTTATCTCAAGAGATGATGACAGAGATCACTCCTTTACCACTGGAGCAACTCACTGCAGTAACTACCAGATCCGGAGCAAAGGGGCAACCCAAGACTCCTAGCAAAAAGTCAGCAGCAAGCACTCCAGTGCTTCCAACAGTTACACCTGTAACTCTACCTCCAGCTGACGCTGAGAGGGAGATACAACCGTGTATGGTTGAACTAAACTCTGAAGAAGAGCTAGTGGGAGGCCAAGAACTTATTGGAGATCTAGACCCTGAGGACCATCCTGAGCTGAAGTCTTTACTGGCAGAAGGTGGGCCCAGCAGGGCAGCTTTCCGTAAGGGACAAAGAGAATGTCCAACTCTGTAGGGTCTCCGCCAACAGGCAGCTGCTCAGGCTGATGGGCAAGAGCCTGGGAAGTATAGGTTGCACTGGGAAGATGGCCTCTTCTACAGTGAACCAACAGAGTCTGAACTTGGAGACTACAAAAGCCTTGTAGTGCCTCAAGAAAACAGACAACAGTTCTTGCACTTAGCCCACGAGATTCCTTTGGCTGGTCACTTGAGTTTCAAGAAGACCAAGGAAAGGCTCTCACTCTACTTCTATTGGCTAAAAATCGGGGCCGAAGTAGATAAGTTTTGCAAGAGCTGCCATACCTGCCAAACTTCTGGTAAGGTTGGCGCCAAGAAGTGGGACCATTAGTGCCTCTCCCAGTTGTGGGAGTCCCATTTGAGAGGGTAGGGATTGACATTGTTGGCCCCCTTGATCCCCTACCTCCTCAGGCAACAGGTTTATCCTTGTTGTTGTAGACCAAGCTACTAGATACCCTGAGGCAATTCCTATGAGAACTGTTACAGCTCCGGCTGTGGCTAAGGCCCTCCTTGGTATTTTTACCAGGGTGGGGTTTCCTAAGGAAGTAATATCCGACAGGGGGTCAAACTTTATGTCCCACTACATGAAAGCCATGTGGAAAACCTGTGGAGTTACTTACAGGTTCTCAACCTCTTACCACCCCAAACCAATGGGTTGGTAGAAAGGTTTAACAGAACCATGAAGAGCATGATAGGTGCTTTAGAGGAACCTCTGAAAAGAAAGTGGGACCTTCTACTGCCATGCCTTCTCTTTGCTTATAGAGAAGTCCCTCAGGAGGGAGTAGGTTATTCTCCCTTTGAACTTCTCTATGGCAATCCGGTCAGGGGTCCATTGGCCCTGATTAAGCAGGGGTTGGAAGGCGCTCCTCCCCTCAAGCCAGTCAGAGTGACTGACTATGTGATAGGTCTCCGAAGGAGAATGTCACACATGATGGCAGAAGCTAGTGATAACCTGAAAGCTGGACAAGCTTTGGTCAAGCATTGGCATGATCAAAAGGCTAACATGGTTGAGTTCACTCAAGACCAGCTAGTTCTCGTTATGCTCCCAACAAGGCAGAGGGCTGAAAGCAAGCGTCCCCAAACAGCACGATCCTCCCCGCAATGAGAGACAATGAAGGACTCTCCCAAAATGGGAATAAGGCCAAGACAGAGTGCGGGTGAGCGTAAATGGGAGTTTATCAATCAGAATTGGGCATGCAAAGAACTCTGCAAACTCCGAGAGCGCTCTGTCTGACAATCGCAAAGACAGGCGTATATATTTACAAAAAACGTCATCAAAAACCTACATACTATAGGGGGCACAAGTTCATTGGGATTGGGTGGCGACGACTAACTATAGGTGCTGCTGCGGCGTGGTTGGTCTTGGCTGAAGGACGTCATTGGTCACCCTCGTGGGTTGGGCTGGGCCTGGCAGGTCGGCTTGAGTTCATCCGGGTGGTGTTGGTGTGCCAATGCTGCCTGTGGCAGAGATGAATGCCTTTTCTGACTTACTTGCCCTCGGCCATGCACACCGCAGTCATTCAGTCATTTACAGTGTTATTCTCTTTAGTAAATCTTCCAATAGGTTATTTTATAGGTTAATGCAACACAGGAGGAATGCACCTTGTGAGGGGTCTGGAGGTAATATATCGAGGCCTGGTTACCCGTGTCCTGTTGACCGGGGCCATAGGTCGAGGGGCTACGCTTTGGGGCCTGGGGCGGGTGGTACAGGTCTTTCTGTCTTGTTAGAAGTGGTTATGGATGTTTTGCTGTGTGTTGTCAAAGTGTTGGGTGTCCTGATTGCACAGGGCCATAAGTCTGAGACAGTCCGGTGGGTTGTGGGGTTTACGAGGGGGCGCTTGAGTTTAGACAAAGGTTTACTGCTGTGCTGTAAATAATGCAGGTGGCTGGCCGCGGCCTTGGGTGCTGCAGTGGGGCTACAACTCTTTGAAGCGGCTCCAGTCGGGTCGGGGGAGGCGTGATAGCGCAGAGCGGGCCTCTGTTCTCATGTCTTGGCAGCCTTCGCTGGGTGGGAGGGGGATACATCGAGACCTTGTACGCATTCACAAAGGTATCTCCCTCGTGTGTTGCTGAATATAGGTAAAGACATCGCAAAAATTTGAATACTTTCTATAATACTTATTTAAAATCACTTCAAAACATGCATTTAACCTTTGCTGGATGCATCTCGATTATACCCAGTCCGAGCACCATATTTGTACATTATATTCTAGCAGCTACAGTGTTTTAGTTACATGCATATACATTCGCAGTAAATGAGGTAGTAGTTAGATCAGTGGAGTACATAGAAAACGACCCGCCACTGTACGTGACGGTGGTGGCACATAAGGGGCTTAGACATACACACATGATAAGTGCATTCTCGCGCATCCTTTACATGAGTTCATAGTATAGTTGCATTCGCTTTCTCGTGTACTCTAGCAGCATTAGCTTTAGTTATGGCGCAAAACCATGGGAGGTAGGCTGCCCAGTGATACACTCAACAAACAGATCCCTGGAGCGTTCCTTTATTATTAGCATCCACCTGCAATGGTGTGAGCTCGCCATTGCTTATATCATGGGAGCATGCTCTCTCATTTTAATACATTCTACAGGAGTTTGTAATATAGGAGATTTTGTGGAAGAAAGCATACTTCGCAAGAGGTCTTGACATTTATATATATACATATATATAAAGACTGTCTGCCATCAGATGACCATTTTGCCGTTCTTCTCATTGTTCAGGCCTGCTGGCCGGGTCATGCTGATAGTGATAGTACACTGCTGGAGGTGAACTGTTACAATGTTAGTGTATTGCGCTAGCTCATGTCCGTCTTGTTCGTGGGAACGTGCTCGCAGCAGATCTGCCAGGGTGCTGCGGCAACAGGGATGTTCTCCAAGGGTGGGGGCCGCGCTACAGTGCGCTGAGCTCACACCATCGTTACCGGGCAAAGAATGGTTTCTGGGCCTAGCTAAATTTGTGTGGCAATCAATACATGTGGGCACTCGATACGTGTGGGCAATGTCTCCAGTGGGTGAGCCCTCCACCACCTGGGCCCGGGTGGCATGAGGGAACGCCCAATGGGCCATAGCCCTCACCTGGGGAAGAAACGCAGGCGAGAGGGGTCTCCTGGACCAGTCCTCCCCTACATTTCCCCCCTTTCGTTACTTAAGTAACGAATTCTTTAAATCCTCTTTCCTCCTACATTCTGCTTCGTCCATCACTGCCTCATCCCATGCAGGAGTTCCTTTGATAGGCATCCATGCTCTGCACACCCCCCTTAAGCTCTCACCTCTCCTGGCGTATTCATCTGGAGTACACGTGAGATATATACACCCACCATCTCCCTCCAAATCTACCCAAACTTCCTCGTACCATTCTAGTATGCGGGGCTCTTTGATGGTGGTGTGCCACAGCTTATCTACAATATCCTTGTCGTGGTACATGGGCACCAGTTGGTACCTGGGTGTGTTGTCTACCCCTGTTTGTACTTGTGCTTCTTGCATCGTTTTTATTGTACCGTGTGAGTTGCCCTTTGTCACCATCATCATTGCACCATTTGGTACTGCGTTAGCACAGACTCGAAGACCCACCTGGCACAGGCAGAAAATCAAAAGGAGGAACACCACTGAAGTGGGAGAATGGAAGACCAGGCTCCCGTCCTTCACCTCTCGCGCTTGGCCTAGAGGGTCACGGCCCAGACACCCGCCGCGAGAAGAGTTTGTCCATTTACCAGACGACCAGGTACCCTGGTACAGGAACATACGGATGTGTCCACCTGCTTGCCCAACAGCCCGCACTGGCCATGCCGACACCTGCGGCTCGGATCAGCTAGATTAAAAACCACACGTCGTTAGAGATGCCATGACGACCTAGACAACGGGAAGCACATCTGTACAAGTATACACACTTAACATTTCCACACCAATCTACACGAAGAACATACTCAGTGCTCTGAC
Organism: Ambystoma mexicanum; assembly: GCF_040938575.1. Taxonomy (NCBI): domain Eukaryota; kingdom Metazoa; phylum Chordata; class Amphibia; order Caudata; family Ambystomatidae; genus Ambystoma; species Ambystoma mexicanum. The sequence continues at coordinate 833,432,229 of NC_090935.1, read as the reverse complement.
GTAGGCGACAGGCATATTCACGGACGTGCATCTTTATTATTTTTACATAGGCTTTCAGAATGCAGAAACGCAAGATGCATCATGAACTCATCTATAACGCTTGCTCACGCTTCCCTTGAAACCCGTTACCGCCATGAGAGGTATAATGGAAACACGATACTGGTCATGGAAATGTATGCTACTATAATCTAAAGCACCTATGCACCAAACAGACTACTTAAGCACCAGCCCCGAGTAGGCCTCAAACAAGAGCTCCCGTGGGCATTAACAAGCAAGAGTCAGGTTGCTGATCCTGCAGAAAGAACCCGATGGAGCAACCAGCCAAGGTCGCAATGTTGCAAGCCCACATCCAAGAACAAATCATCAAAGGCACGATGTTGCAACCTCGCACTCCGCGTACCAACGTTAAAGTCATATCTAAAAATTAAACCAGACACACAGTGGAAAAGCAATATTAATTGTGCAGAATTCTGCCTCAAACACGGTCCCGCCTCACGTGACCAAGCCGAATCTGACGAGATGCCAAAACCCAGGAGAGAAAAGGCGTCTGGGTCCCTCACTACGAGACACAGGCCGAGACACTTGAAAGGCTCAATGGACACCTGCTACAGTGGGAGCGGTCAGCCTTCCACCTATGAATAAATCCTCACATTGTCTGCACGTACCCATATTGAAACATTGTTGCAAACACAGGTACACCGAGAGCTGGGAACAACGGTGGTCCCAGGCTGGGGAGCTCACGGATGCACCGATCAGAACATGGGGCTCTTATCTCAGACGTCAGTAACATTAGCCAATCCTCAGGAGCCTTCATGTAACAATTCTTATGTATCCAATTATAGGGACAACCCAGATATACCACCTGACTACACCTTGTCCACTAATATCATTCTCTATATGTGTACTATACTAACCCTACCACTCAAGTAACCAATTAAGAGTGGCGATAGGTTTTTTGTTAACTTTCTGAAGTGACGCAAGTAGCGCGTCATAATGCAGTAAAAAGGGCCTGCGAGCCCCACGATTATGTGTGTGTCAGGACGAACGCGTACGCTCCTCGACCCATCCCTGCCGTTTGCATAATAAACAGCAGAGTCGCCTTGCTCCTTGTGTGTGTCTCATACTCTATCTCATCTGGGATATACGGGAGGAGTTGGGGCCTCCCTGCCCGGAGGTCTGCGGACGGCCCGGCCGACCCCGGCAGAATTTCCCCCCGACAAGTTGGAGGCACTGCTGAGATCTGTTTAAGATCAACTTTTATTTTTAGTTTTTCCAGGCACTCCCGTTGCGAGGAGGCCCGGCGGCGCGGCCCCCTCTGCCGTTGCCCCCTTCTGAGGACTACAGGACCATCGCGGAGCCGCGAGAAGACCGGACAGCGCAATCCGGATATTGGCCCTCGGGAGCCGGTTGAGAAGTATCCCGCCCGCGGTCGGCGAGTGTCCAGACGTGGTCCAGACGAGGGGAGGTGGCGAGCCGCTTGGAGGGTGCATGCAGTCGAGCGGCCCTGCATCGAGAGAACTTGGTGAGCATGACACGCGCAACAAGCAATGCGAAATTGTGAGGGAGGGGGAGGAAGTAAATAAAGGAGGAGGGAGGTATTGTCCAGATGTGCGGTGAAGGTTTAACTGAGCGTTGCTAATGGAATGAATGGTAGTGAGACGAGTGCGAGAACAGTCGGCTAACGTTACGCGAAAGAGGAGGCGGGGCACGAAAACATCACGTGCAGCCGCTCGTAACAGTCAGCTAACGTTACGCGAGAGAGGGGGCGGGGCACGAAAACATCACGTGCAGCCGCTCGTAAGAAACTGATGGCTTAAAGTGCGACTAAATGTGAGGGTGGGTGTGTGTGGTTTCCTACGACTTGACATTTATTGATCAATGAATAGATGAGGTTCCCTATTGTTCGAGCAAGAAACTCGATAGGTAGATGACGTTTCCCTGTGGCCGGTAGCTAGCTACATAGTTGCCCAAAACGGAAGATAATTGGCTGGTTAAGCCCTCCTGTTGAGGGGCGTATCACACGCGAGGCGACGCAGCGTGCGCAGTCCGGTTATATTATTGATGAGATTACCTTGTTCCAGGAGAGACAGGAAGACAGCTGTAGGGTTAGCGGGGTAGATTGCAAGTGTATTTTGAACTTAAAGAACATAACAAGAATATACCAGTAGCTTGAAGAAATAGGTGACGTCACCAGTAGGGATTTAATAGGATATCGCGAGCACAAGGGATTTTGGGTTTGAGAATGGTGGGGAAGAGAAGCATGATAAAGGAGCTGATACGGAGATAAACTATAAACCAGTGGATCGAAAGAAGAAGGGGAAAGGGGCGTGGCTGCGCACGGAGAACGCCGGCCACGGCGAGTGTAAAAGGGGGAGGAGAACGGAGAAACAGGACGACTGTATAAGATCGTCGTAAGGGGTACGCAGCCGCAGGGGGCTGCGTGCGCTTCGGCCGCAGGGGGCTGTAGGGGAAGGAATATAATATAACATCATATTTATTATTATTGCATAATTTGTCAAAGGATTGTCGTAAGTCCCCACACTTGCGGGGCGAGGTAAGAAATACAAGGTTGTACATTATAAACTGCTAGTAAGGGGAAGGGTAAAAAGGGGAGTGCAACTATGTCATACGGGAGAGGGTCGGGAGGGTGGGGGAACACCCTCACTACCCCACTACAGCACATATGCACCACACTGCCACCACATAGGGAGAAGTTAATTAAGTACAGCATAGAGTGGACCCAGGGGACAGACAACAAAATGTTAACACCATGGCCGCCTAATGGTAGTTTCGACCCATATGCCCAACATTCACTACTGAACCATCTGCACAATACATACAAGGGGAAGAAGTTGGCAAACCATGTGGAGGTGTTTAACTTATGGAGGATGTTCCAGGGGTCTCGACCAGGACCAAATGGAATGTTCACTATGGGGGAAACACCGGAAGAAAAGGAGATTAAGAAAGAAGGAACGGGTGGGGAAAAGGAGTGCGAAAGTACAAAGAATACGGGGAAAGAAAGACAGGGAGGAGAAAAGGTTGATAAATCAGACGACATAAAAAAGGAACTGAGCAATGAGATACCCATAACACCGGGAGTGAAAACAGAGGGAGGAGGGTTGTACCCTTTAAGAGAATTAGGAGAAATAGAAGGACAGTTAAGGGCGGCTGAAGGATACTCAAACCCGGCATACAGCCCTCCACCATATGTGGCTCATGGGAAGATACCAATGGGGGAAGGGAGGATTAGAGAAGAGCAGACTGTAGAGATAGGAAACGATGAGTGGGTAGCTGCACAGATATTGTTGAAATTACGAGGCTCACTAACTGGAGAAGAAAGGGAGGCGGTGAAGAGAACAAACGAGGATAGTGCCAGAGAGAGTGAAATGAGGGGAGAGGAGCTACTACGGCAGAAGGAAGAGATTTTGGAGGAAAGATTAGCAGAACTAAGGGATGAGCAGAATGAACTGATCAAACAACTTGAGCGGGAGGAAAGAGAGAGAGTGAGGAAAAGGAAAGAAGGTAAGGACGAATTGGAAAAATTAAGGGAACGAAGTGAGGAACAAAAGAGAGAAGCTGAAAGGGTAAAAGGAGCAGTAGATAGGGTATCAAGAGTAGTGCTGAGAGAGAAGAAGAAGGAAGAAGAAGAAAAGGAAAAGGAAATGGAATTATGGAGGAGGAGGATAATATCGGAGACAGCTAAGAAATATGAAGAGGGGAAGGTAATAGAGAGTATAGTAGAAAGAGAAAGGGTGAAATGGGAAAGGAAGAAAGAGGATGAAAGGATATTGGAACAGATGAGCAACGAAGTAATGGAGGAGTTGAAAAGGAAAAGGGAGGAAAATAGTAGGGAAATGGAGGAGAGGAGTGAAGGAGGAAGAGAAGAGAGGGGTTGGGAGAGTGAAAGATGGGGAGATGTATATAAAAGTAGGGAGGTAGCAACGACATCAGCACTAGGGGGGACAGTTGTTAACAACGAAAGGGGAGAAAGAGACCTAATAGATTTGAAAACGGTAACAATAAAAGGAAAAAAGGCAGAGTGGGGGGTGCCATTTATGAATGATTTTTGCAGTGAGGAGGAAGGAGGAGTGGAGAAGGATGGAAGAAAGAGTGAAAGGGAAAGCTTAGATAAACTGTACCTCACTAGAACAAACATAGATTCGCCCTGGATAAGTAGAAGATGGGAGGAGCTGGAGAGAAGTAAGGAGGAAGTGAAAAGAATAGGGGAAACACAAACCAATGAAACCACGCCACCCACATCCCCATCACGCCGCCCTCCCACGTCACTACCTACATGTTCAACCACCGCACGCTCTCTGCAAAGAATAAAGCTCGCACCCTTCATGAACGAACTTACACCCTATGCATGTCGGCTTAGGGACCTCCCTAGTCGCAGGCAAGACAGACAAATAAACATACCCATATTGAACACAGGAAATGATGAAAGAAGGGGGAAGGAAGAAGAGGGAGGTAGGGGAAGAGGTAGTAAGGAAGAATTTGAAGTAGTAAAAGAAATGGGGGAAGAGGAGGGGTGTGAAGACTCAATATCATGGAGCGTAAAGGGTGACACAAGACAGAATTTAATGCCACTGCTGGAGAGAGGAGGGGTTAGACCACAGTATTTACCTTGGAAACATACGGATAAGGAAAATATAAAATGTAGGCTCCCATCACTAAGTGGAGGTGCGGGTAAGTGGATATATGAAATGGAAAAACACACCGCAGGACAGAAACTGGCAGTAGGAGATGTGAAGGGCCTGTTAATATCAATATTAGGGGATAGAGCGGATGACATTTGGAAAAGAGCGGGATTCCATGGGGTAACAATAACAAACACATCGCATGATGGGGCACCATTTGCAAACTGCAGACATGCGCTATGGCAGGCACTGAGAGTGCAGTACCCAGACACATCAGACATAGGAGCCATTACTTCCCGTAAGATGGGTGAAAATGAGGATCCTGTTGATTATATCCAGGATATTCAAGAGAAGTGGCGCATGGAAACTAGAGAACAATGGGACAAAACACCAGCCATATTTTATCATATACTAGTACAAGGGCTCCCAGAAGGAGTTCAGAAACAACTAAAGAAAGTAGTGGGAATGGAAGCAAAACCATGGCCAGAAATACAACTGACTATAGTACATCACTGCAGGACATGGCAAGGAAAAATGAAACAAAAGGAGGAGGACAGGAAAACAGAAGAGGCCAAATTAGTACAGAAAAAACTTACTAAATATACAATGGAAGGGGCACTAATAACTACGCCCACACCAATGGCCCAAAGCCCAACGCAAGTAGTGGCTGCACAAGATCCAGCTCAAATAACGCCTCCACAAGGTGTAATACAGCAAGTGCCGCCTCTGCAATTACACGCACCAAACATGGGAGGAGGGTACCCAATGCAAGGAACTGGGTATTATAGTTATAACAGAGGGAGAGGAGGGTTTATGAGGGGGAGAGGATATGGATATAATACCCAGCAACAGGCTGGGGGACTTAGAAATTACTACCCCACAGGGCAACCCGTATACCAGGACAACACAGGGAGCTTCCCATGGCAAAACAGGGAACCACCCGTGTGTTGGAGCTGCGGACTATTAGGACACATGTCACGTACATGTAGGGTCAGGCCAGGAACACCAGCATGGAATGAACAAGCACAACCTAGGACATCACAAGAACAGCAGGGCATACAACAACAGCAGATGTCACAACAAGGGAGTGACCAACAACAACAAACACGACAGCCACAAACCTATTCACTGCCACAACAACAAGTGGCGTTAATACAACCACCACCCCAAACTGAACGAACACAATTGGGTGGGGTGACGGTGTTGGGACACAACCCTTACACAGGGAATGGCCAATCATTGTACCCCCAATAGGCCAGCCCACAGACGGCCTTGGTGTGTCCCATCCTGTCAGTAACACCTAATAGTGCGGAGGAACCACGCATAGAGGTAACGATAGGTGACAAAAAATTATCATTTCTTGTTGACACCGGGGCAACTCGGTCTTGCATAAGGGAAGGTAAATTTAAGATGTCAGGCGAAGCCATGAACACCCAAGGATTTTCTGGGGCTAAAGGGTTGGTTCCATTTACTGATAACATTCCCTTATCTATTGGAGATTATGATCTGTCAGTTCCACTTTTGTATTATAGTGCCTCACCAGTAAATATACTGGGGAGGGACATAATGAACAGGTTGAACATGACGATCTCCTTTACAGAGGATGGCATAATTTGCTCTACTCCAGGGATTAACATGCTCGCAGCACGACAGATTTTGCAAGCATACTGTGGACAGACAGCGATTAGGGCGGAGCCAGTAGATGGCGAAATATTCCAATATGGCACAGACATGGCATTTGCATGGATGCCAGGGATAGAAGGGAAAATATGGAGGAGACCAGCAGCCTATCTATTCCGACCAGAAACACCAGGTAATGAACTAGAAGGGAAGGTGTTTGTAGTGGACATTGAGAGCATTATTGCAACAGCTGATTATGTTGCTGTGCACGCCCAAGATAAAGAAGGGAGAGCATGGAGGGCGGTGATAGCACTAGCAGAAGGATGTAGGCTGACCCAGGTGTCAGATGAAGAGCTGTTCTCAGAAGAAAAGGAAGAAAATGAAATGGTGTTCATGATGAGTGTAGAAATATGGCTAAGAGTGGCTCACAAACAAGTAGCACAGAAAATTGCAATGGCACTTGAGGCACCCGCAGGCACCCCAGTCCCATTTTTTAAGGAGGATATGTCAAAGGTGCCCAAATCATTATGGACTATTAGCCCTTATGACGTGGGATGCATAAAAAGCATAGGGGGTGTAGGGATAAAATTGAAAAAAGGTGCCATACTGCCAAGAGTGAAACAGTACCCATTGTCAAAAGAGGCAGATGAGGGCATATATGAAACCATAACGGCCCTTATAAACAATGGCATATTGGTCCCCTCAGAATCACCATGTAACACAGCTGTGTACCCGGTGCGCAAAGCTAAAGGGGGGTCTTGGCGCTTCATACAGGACCTCAGACCCTTGAACAACATAGTAGAAGCAGAGTATCCAGTAACAGCAAACCCGGCCACAATATTGTGTGGCATTCCAGCAGAAGCATCACGATTTACAGTGATTGACCTTAAAAATGCTTTCTTCTCAATACCATTACACCCAGACTCACAAGATTTGACAAGCTTCACTTACCGAAATACAAAGTGGAAACATACCAGATTACCACAGGGGTATTGTGAATCACCCTCAATTTTCAATAGAGTAATACAGATGGATTTGGGTAACGTTGAGGTGGAAAGCACAGTGTTACAGTATGTGGATGACATAATAATTTGCAGTACAAACGAAAGTAAATGTAGAGAGGACTCCTTAAAAATGTTGACGATACTGGCAGAAAAGGGGTACAAGGTAGACATGGAAAAGATACAATACTGTCAGGAACAGGTACTTTACATTGGTCAACTGATACCCCAACATGGAAGAAGGATTGCACCACAAAGAGCACAGGCCATCTCAAGCACTCCCGTGCCACAGACTGTGAGAGAACTGCAGCAATTTCTGGGGCTGTGCAACTACTGTAGAGCATGGGTATTTGATTACAGCTCATACATAGGACCCCTGCTTGAGGGTTTGAAGGAAGCAAATAAGGGGGAGAAAAAGTTGGGATGGACTATGGAAATGAGGGAGGCATTTGACGAATTAAAAGACGCGATATCAACTGCTCCAGTACTTGCATCCCCAGACTACGAGCGGCGCTTCTTTATATTTTCACATTGCGACTCAGCAGTGATGAAAGCAGTATTGGCCCAAAAAACTAGCATGGGCTATAAACCAGTAGCATTTTAATGCGGTCACTTAGACCCTATAATGTTAGGACACTTCTCTTGTGAACAAGGTCTTGCTGCAGCTGCTTTTGCAGTAGAAAAAGCATCAGCAATAACTATGGGGTGTCCAACTACACTATTTGTGGAACATGCATTATTTGCGATATTGAATAAACCTAAGTCCACACTAACGACACAGAGGGCATCAGGTTATGAGATTATTTTGTCTAAAGCTGAACTAGCAATTGTTAGATGTAGCACGGTTAACCCTGCAAGGTTCCTAGCAGAAGTAATTGAAGAGGGAGATTACGCCCACGACTGCACCCAAGTAACTGAAATGTACTCATGTGCTAGGAAAGTTGAAGAAAACGCACTAGAGGGAGGTGAGCTTTTGTTTATTGATGGGTCATCAACTATTGATCAAGGAGATGGGATACGAAGGACTGGGGCAGCAGTAGTAAAAATGATGGAGGCGCCGGTGTGTGTGGCTATGAAGTGTGTACAATTACCACAGCATTACTCTGCTCAAGCCGCGGAACTCGTTGCACTAATATTGGCATTAAAGGAAAGTTTTAATAAAAGAGTAACTATATATTCTGACAGTGCATATGTTACATCCACTGTCCACTCAGGGCTATCAAAATGGAGAAGAAGAGGGTTTAGGAGAGCTGATGGCACTCCAGTACAACATGCCCTCTTGTTGGCTGAACTAATTGAAGTAATAAACGACCCCCAAGAATTAGCCCTAGTAAAATGCACCGCACACACCAATGGAGAAGACTACGTCTCAAAAGGAAATGCAGCAGCAGACGCACATGCGAAATATGCTGCATATTTTGGTGAGATATGGAACCCCACAGACTCACAGAGAGGGAGAGGGAGGGGAATAGCTAGGGAGATGTTAATAAGAGAAGGGTACACCCATCTCCCAGCCACACAGATTATGGAACTACAAGCGGCTGCACCAATGGCCGAAAAAGAAGTATGGGTGAAAAGAGGATGCACAATGTCACCAACCGACGCACTATGGTGCCAGGGTGGCACTGGGAAAGTTGTAATACCGTTGACACTGTTAAATACCGCCTTGAGCCAATTACACCACCCTGCCCATACAGGCAAGGAAATAATTGCAGCACGAATTCGAGAAGATTGGTTTTGTCCCGAGTTAACCTCCCATGTGTCAAATTTTATCAGCAATTGCCTAACATGTCAACAGTTTACGGCCGGTCATACTCTAAAAGTGATAAGAGGTACCATACCCCGGCCAGAAGGACCTTTTCGGCACCTTCACATTGACTATGTTGATATGATCAACATCTGTCAAGGCAATAGGTATATGATTGTAGTAGTATGCCCATTTTCTAGATGGATTGAAGCAGGGCCCTGTTCACACCCTGATGCGTTTAGAGCAGCCAAATTCATAGTAAGGGAGGTCTTCCCCAGATGGGGAGTGTGCGAGGTGCTAAGATCAGACAATGGCCCCCATTTCGCAAACGAAATGTTCCAGCATATCACATCCCTGCTGAACATTAAACACAAATTTGCATGTGCATACCACCCACAGGCTAATGGTGTATGTGAACGCCTGAATGGCTTATTGAAGGAGGCAATTGCTAAAATACAACAAACAACAAAGAAAAGTTGGTTGTATTGCCTTCCGTTAGCATTATTTGAGCTTAGAAACAGGCCAGGGTCCGACCACCACCTCACCCCTCACGAAGTGGTAACTGGATGTCAAATGCGCCTTCCCCTAACACCAACATCAAGGGCATTCACCGACCACGAAAGTTCAGCGAATGTGTTAGGTGATGAAATGTATCAATATGTGTCTTCTTTGATTACTAGTGTCGTGTTTGTGTCTCAACAGCTCGAGCGCACACGGGGCGGGTCTACTAGCAATCAAGAAAAAGACGAAAGTACGGAATTGGGAAAGGAGAACTCGTGCAAACTTGCCAAAGGTGACCACGTACAACTTCGCAATTTCAATAGAAAGTGGAACCAGAAGAGGTTCACTGGCCCCCATCTGGTAGAGGACGTATCAACAAGAGCAGTAAAACTAAAGGATAAGCGTGCCTGGAACCACCTACATGACGTAAAGATTTACAAACTGCAGACCCGCCCCAGCGCCAACGACAGGTCCGTTGGAAGAACAGCAACAACATCGCCGACAGCGGAAGAAAGTTCCACCACAGACAACGACCCAATTGTTCCCTCGGAGACAATAACTGACGAAGAAGGGGGTGACCCCCATACTGCCCACCCCATGATCACTCGCTCAAAGAGTAAAAATACTTCCGCCATCTGAGCGCAAACCCCCCCATTGACTGCTAAGTACAGTTGTAACTAAAATTGAAGGACATTGCTTGCACCAATACACATGTAAACACGTGAATGTTCTCTTTTTCTCTCGCACATACAGGAACTGCGTAATATTGTATTGTTAAGAAAAGCTAATTAACAAGTTCAGTGTGCAGGTGTAGATGGTGCTGCCAGACGATAACTACCCAGAAGAATTGTCACACCAATTTGTATACGAAATAAAGAGGCCAACATACTTAAAAAGGAGAAGGGTACGTGTATACTACACAGCCTTCCTCCTGGCCATAGAATATTACATGCCCCACCTCCGCCCATACTTGCCGGTCCTAAGAGACCCATCACTTAGAGTAGCGTGGGAACAGCTCTTCGCCTGGGCACTGAATGACCACTTGATAGGGAGAGCTTAAAGGAAACAAAACTAACATTTAATAACGAGCACTTTTGAGAATTTTTAGGCGGGCAACTGTAACGTCGCAAGAATAAGCTGCCAGGACCGCAGCAAGGTAAGAGCAAAATGCCGGTGAAATTAGCATATGTAATAAAAATAATAGGGATTTTTATGATCACCGGATTCTTGGCTGCCTCTGTCTGGCAGTACAGCTATGCTATTGATTTTATTGCTGCACCCAAACTTAATATACCCCCGTCCCCTGCTGCAACAGGTGTTACGTCAGGTGGTAATAGTAACATTGCACCCAAGCAAAATAGAGTTAAACGCAGCACATACTCAGACAATAAAGGTATTGATAATTATGTACAAGATTCAGCACACGTCACAAACAACATATGGTACCAGCACATGACCCGCATTGGTAAGCAGACAACTGAGGATAGCTGTTACGTTTGCTCATTAATACCATACGCCATGAGCGCTTCACGAACATTTGTTGCCACAGAAATAGATGAAAAAACAGCACAGTGCATAATATATTTGGCCCTGTTCCAAACGAAAGGAAGGTTTCAAGGAACAGTAGTGCACATGACATGGAAGACACGAGACTCATACCCATATGAAAACAACTTCCTCAAGACCTATCTGAGTTATCACAAGACCAGTTTACATGCTGAAGCATTCAGGTACATAACAAGTGGCCCTGCAAAAGGAGAAACAAAGAAGGTAACACTGCAGTATCTACCATGTGATTGGTACGCAACTGAAGTTCCGGGTAAACAAGGATGCTGGGAGAGGCCGCTACTGACGATAACAGGAAAAGTGTACCTGGGCAACAACTGGGAGATAGGAGTGATTGGCAGCAACATGGTAACAAAAGAAACTATCTCAACTATCGAGACACACAATCATCGATGTTGGACGACGTGGATCAAGTATGTACCAATGCTCACGTGGGTAGAAGAAGATGAAGACCCGATAACTATACTACCATTGACTGCGCCTAAAGTATGCTACCAGCATAAAGGAGAGGTGGACGTAGGATATAACACCAATTGTGCAAGCGTGATGGAGTTGCCTGAGGGGGGAGCGGGAACAGCAGTAATAATGGACCATTATTGGGCCTGCGGAGAAAAGGCATATCATACACTGCCTCCCCTGTGGAATGGTGTGTGCACAATGGTACACGTCAATGTACCATCACTAGTGGTACCTAAGAAGCATGTCGATGTGGCGAAATTTCCTAAAATGGATGAAGGGGATAAGAGAAGAAAGAGATCTGCACCACTTCAGAAGGAGCAAGGAAACAGGACCAACAGCAATGATACTGTCCTAAATAGGAGAAAAAGACAAGGAGAGCCATTGACAGGAAATTACCTGTGGGGAAGGTCGGAAACGGAACTAACATCAATACCGCCAGAGCACAGACTATTCAGCAGAGCAGCAATGTTCTTCTCCTCAATAATACATCCGGGACTGCAGGCATACGCAAACGCAAAATGGCTCCAAATAACCAGGTGGGAACTAATGATGACCATCAATTCAACAGTAAATGGGTTCAACGCAATTAAAGAGGAGCTGCGAGCTGTCAGGATGGTAGCACTCCAGAACAGATATGTATTGGACCTTCTCACAGCAATGGAAGGAGGAGTTTGTGCAAAAATAGGACAATCTTGCTGCACGTTCATACCTGCCAACGATGCTGACAATGGTACACTGACAGAAGCAGTTTCACAATTGGCCCAGATGCACTCCAAAATGATGGACGAAAGTAACGGTGTAAACAAGGATAAGAGCTGGTTTTCACTATTATGGTCATGGATGCCATCTTGGCTGTCAGATGGACTGAAAATAATTGTGGGATGTGCTATTTTGGCTGGAGCCACCCTGATCATAATTAGATTTTGGAAGGCCCGGAAGGCACGCACGACTGACGAGTTGCTGGAAATGGTGGGAATGCACCCCTTAATGCCAGCAGATGACGGCCAGCATACAGGTGTGATAATACAAGAAAGGGAGAAGTTGCGCACCCAAATCATCACCAATCATCTAGACCCACCATCAGTGAAGATCGAGAACCCAAGGAACCCCAGGAGCTACATAGGAAGATGGGTATACTGTACTCCTGGAGGAACATGTGAATACATGTACTGGTCATTTGAAGATCATGTGAACCATTATGGACATCTCGGAGGGATAACTAAGATATGGAGAGTAAGAGGAGATAACGAGAAGGATATGTTTGTGGTCGACAAGTCGACCAGAGGGGGGACTGAAGTGGGAGAATGGAAGACCAGGCTCCCGTCCTTCACCTCTCGCGCTTGGCCTAGAGGGTCACGGCCCAGACACCCGCCGCGAGAAGAGTTTGTCCATTTACCAGACGACCAGGTACCCTGGTACAGGAACATACGGATGTGTCCACCTGCTTGCCCAACAGCCCGCACTGGCCATGCCGACACCTGCGGCTCGGATCAGCTAGATTAAAAACCACACGTCGTTAGAGATGCCATGACGACCTAGACAACGGGAAGCACATCTGTACAAGTATACACACTTAACATTTCCACACCAATCTACACGAAGAACATACTCAGTGCTCTGACGTAGGCGACAGGCATATTCACGGACGTGCATCTTTATTATTTTTACATAGGCTTTCAGAATGCAGAAACGCAAGATGCATCATGAACTCATCTATAACGCTTGCTCACGCTTCCCTTGAAACCCGTTACCGCCATGAGAGGTATAATGGAAACACGATACTGGTCATGGAAATGTATGCTACTATAATCTAAAGCACCTATGCACCAAACAGACTACTTAAGCACCAGGCCCGAGTAGGCCTCAAACAAGAGCTCCCGTGGGCATTAACAAGCAAGAGTCAGGTTGCTGATCCTGCAGAAAGAACCCGATGGAGCAACCAGCCAAGGTCGCAATGTTGCAAGCCCACATCCAAGAACAAATCATCAAAGGCACGATGTTGCAACCTCGCACTCCGCGTACCAACGTTAAAGTCATATCTACAAATTAAACCAGACACACAGTGGAAAAGCAATATTAATTGTGCAGAATTCTGCCTCAAACACGGTCCCGCCTCACGTGACCAAGCCGAATCTGACGAGATGCCAAAACCCAGGAGAGAAAAGGCGTCTGGGTCCCTCACTACGAGACACAGGCCGAGACACTTGAAAGGCTCAATGGACACCTGCTACAGTGGGAGCGGTCAGCCTTCCACCTATGAATAAATCCTCACATTGTCTGCACGTACCCATATTGAAACATTGTTGCAAACACAGGTACACCGAGAGCTGGGAACAACGGTGGTCCCAGGCTGGGGAGCTCACGGATGCACCAATCAGAACATGGGGCTCTTATCTCAGACGTCAGTAACATTAGCCAATCCTCAGGAGCCTTCATGTAACAATTCTTATGTATCCAATTATAGGGACAACCCAGATATACCACCTGACTACACCTTGTCCACTAATATCATTCTCTATATGTGTACTATACTAACCCTACCACTCAAGTAACCAATTAAGAGTGGCGATAGGTTTTTTGTTAACTTTCTGAAGTGACGCAAGTAGCGCGTCATAATGCAGTAAAAAGGGCCTGCGAGCCCCACGATTATGTGTGTGTCAGGACGAACGCGTACGCTCCTCGACCCATCCCTGCCGTTTGCATAATAAACAGCAGAGTCGCCTTGCTCCTTGTGTGTGTCTCATACTCTATCTCATCTGGGATATACGGGAGGAGTTGGGGCCTCCCTGCCCGGAGGTCTGCGGACGGCCCGGCTGACCCCGGCAGAATTTCCCCCCGACACCACAGCTGGCATCAAAAATTTCACCGTTGTTCCAAGCCATTAGGGGACCCAGGAGAAGATGTTATCGAACCATGTACTATCTTCTGCTCCGCCTTCCATCTTCTTTTTTTCTCCTAGGTTGTGGACTGCTTCGATCACATGGGACAGGGAGCCGTTCTCTGCGTCTTCAGAAGGTACGAAAGTGCCGCAGGCACTTCCTATTTTTCGGCAAACACCGCCGTCCATCGCCGTCAACAGGTCCAGGACATACCTGTTTTGCATGGTCATCAGTCGCAAGGCTCTTAGTTCGACCTTTATTATGTTAAAACCTTCTTCAGTGTCGTTTGCCAGCTGAATTAATTCCCAACGGGTTATCTGGAGCCATTTTGCGTTAGCCCTTGCTTGGACACTTGATACGAGCGAGGCAAAAAATGTTTCTGCTGAGCTGAATAATCGATATTTGTCTGGGATCTGAGCCAATAGTTCTGATGATGCCTGTGAGATGTAATTTGATGCTCGTCTGTGACGGGTTAACACCTCTCCCTTGCTTCCGGAAGACAGGACATAGATTTGTGACTCTGAAGTTGGTTGGGCCACACTCTGCTGCATGCGCTCCTGTGTCCTTTTGTTCCCATCGATGTGGCTTTCTGGTATTACCATTAGAGCTGAGTGCAGAGTGGCCATTGAGCAGCTGCCACTCCATGACGGGGGGAGGTGTAGGTATGCCTGGTTGCCACATACCCAGTACGTGTCCATAAGGGCCGCAGTCCCTTTTCTTAGGTCTGGGATAGTGAGGGTTTTGTTGCACTTCTTGTTCGTCCCCATGGACGTTCTCCCCTCTCCTTTGAAACATAGTTCATAGTCTATTTCACTCTGCAGCTTGAAAGGCTTTTCGATGGGCGTAACCCAGGTTAGTTTTGAAATGTGTTCCTTCCATACGGGTGTGCACGTTTCTTCTATCCATTGCAATTTCTCCGGTGCCACACCCCTCAGTGCTTCAGCTTTACACATTACTTCTTCGTTCTTCCACTTGTTATCAGAAAAAAGTGTCCCTTCGATTGCAAAAAATGGTTCTTTCAGACATACAACCCCTGACGGTTTTGGGTAGCACGTTTTCTCGTTCTGCAGCATTTGAAAAGTCACTTCATGTGCCTGGAAGGTGTTCTTAATTCTGCACAACGTGAGATGAAGGAGACATTGGGCATCTATAATCGGCAACTCTTTGGGTAACAGTACTTTGGGTGTACCTGATGCGTGAGGGATGAGGGAGCAAACATAACAGCTCTCGTTTGTTGTTTGTTTAGCTGTGGCACTCATGTCTGCATACCACTTATTTGTTTGGTGGGGGTGTCGTGGGTCTTCCATCTTATCTAGACCTAGCCCATAGTACTCATCATACTTCCTCCTCCCTGCTTCCCTCTTCTGTCTGTTATTATTGTTCCTTTGGCGTTTCCCAACCTCCTGAACGAAGGGCAAAACAGACCCCCCTTTCCCCTTCCCGCCCCCCTTCACCCAGTCATCATATAGTATTTCATGTGTTGCTTTCATTCTTTGATTGTCTATGGCCATGGGGGCAGGTTGGCTGGTGGGGGTATTATACAACCAGGATATAGCAGAGGGGTTTCGGTCGTTTAAGCTGTGAGCATTGTAATTAGGCATCTCAGGTGGGGACAGTGTGTTATTTTGCCTTTTACCCTTTGTCCCTCCATCTTGTGAGATGACAACATTGGATGACGTAGTATAGTAGCCCCACACAAGTTTAGTTCCGTCCCATATCAAAAAATCACCTTCCCTTGTAGTTGCATTGACACTTGCAGTTGTATTGGTCCCAGTAGTTGTGTTGCTCCCTCCCCCCTCGTTCATCTCGATAGAGATGAACGCTATGAACCAGTATGTAACCAGACCAAACATTAATGTAAAAAACAATATAATGCACGCAGATAGTCCACATTCATACGAATATATGCATTTCACAGTTAACCACTCTCTAATTCTAGTAAATCTATCCGTTGCAGGCCGCCCGTTAGATGCCATGGAAGCTCCTGTTTTAAGATATAAAAGTGCATTGAGTGCATACATGTAAACATTTTGTTAGCACCATCAGTGCCAATATACATGTGACGGGGAATGGAAAGGGGTGGGGAGACGGGGAGGGGTATTCACAGACAAGGGTGTATACAAGCTATAATTTGGCATTCCATTAACTATACATATATATATATATATTCATATATACACTCAACCAGGTAAAAGTTAATATCTTTATCAGTTGTGCATTTATTCAAGTTTAGTACCAACACATACACATAAGTTCATATTCAGTCAGTCTGCTCGGTTGCATCGTTTGCTGTTGTCTGTGCCTCCCCATCTACCTCCTCTTGTACGTTGCTATATGCTTTCCGTACGTCGGTCAAGTGCACCCAGTACCTCAATCCCTTGACCTTCACTGCCGTGGGCGTACAAAATATTACTTCGTATGGGCCATGGAATCGTGGTGCATTCCACCGACGCACAAAGCTTCTGACATAAATCCAGTCGCCTGGCAGTAGCTGTAGCTGTTGCCCTGGCTCCGTGACAGCGCCTGTTACATTTCCCTCTTCTCTAGTGAAGGGTGGGGAGAGTTGCTTTGATATCACGCGCGCTGCCCTTGTCAATTTCTTTAAATAATCTGTGAACTCATCTCCCAATATCGCGGCGCTTCTGTGAGCGTCTGAGTGTTCGCGCAGTGGCGAGTGTGCTGTGTTCATCCGTCTCCCAGTCACGATCTCGTGCGGGGACAAATGGTGGTCTTTGCTTGGCTGATTTCGTAACTCAAATAGCGCAAGCGGTAGGCAGTAAATCCAATTCTTCTTTAATGAGAAGCATAGTTTTGATAGCCTGCCCTTCAACAGTCCGTTCATCTTTTCCACTATGCCATTACTTTGAGGATGATAAATTGAACATAATTTGTGTTTTATTCCCAATAGTGTAGTGACTTCCTTAAAAAGCTCATTCACAAAATGAGTGCCGTTGTCTGAGCGAATCACGTCACAAATTCCCCAGCGTGGGAATACTTCTCTTACTAGGAACTTTGCGGCGCTCTTGGCATCCGGTCGTGCGCAAGGTCCTGCTTCCACCCACCTTGAAAATGGGCACACAACCACGATCATGTACCGTGCGCCATTACACCTTTCCCCCATGTCTGCGTAATCTATATGCAGTTCCTTGAATGGGCCAATGGGTTTAGGAATTGTTCCCCGTAGAGTGCGTAATGTCATCCCTGAATTGTATATTTGGCATGTTGTACATTCCATTGCCAATCGAGACACATGCTCCTGGAGACAGGGCACAAACCATTCTTCCTGTATTTCTGCTGCGATGTGTTGTTTGGTGTTATGTGCAGGGAAGTGTAGCTGTTGAAATGCAATTTCTAATAGCTGTATTGGCATTACCACTTTCCCCGAGTTATTTTGCCGCCACAGCAGGTCTGTTCCTGACTTGCTGCACCCTCGCTTTGTCCACAATAGTTTTTCCTCTGCACTGGCTCCTTCCTGCAATTCTATTATTTGTGGTATGGGCATCATATTATATCCCTCTGGGGGCTCTTCGTTTGTCTTGTCCTTAAGCATGTATTCACCTGTGTCATTTTTCTGAAAATAGGAAGCCTCCTTGGCGGCAGCGTCCGCTGCCGCGTTCCCTAAAGACACAACATCTGTGTTGGATGTATGTGCTTGGCACTTTACTATTGCTACTGCTGTAGGGTTTTGCAGGGCCTCAATTAACTCTTTCAACAATTCTGCATGCTGTACTGGTGTTCCGTCTGCCCGCCTAAATCCCCTACGCCCCCATCTTGCCAGTCCTCCATGTACTGTCGTTGTCATGTAAGCTGAGTCTGTGTATATCGTCACTGCACAACCCTTTGCTGCATGTAGTGCTTCTATGAGCGCAATCAGTTCTGCTGCCTGTGCGGAGTAATGTGATGGGAGGCGGTATTGTACCAGTGTTTCATACTCACCGTCTTCTAACCTCACCACTGCCATGCCAACGTGTTTTTCTCCCGTGTCCACGTCAATTGATGCGGACCCATCCACAAAGTACACTTCCCCCTCGCTTAGAGCGTTCTCACACACCACTGTCTCCTCCCCTCTTTCTCCTGTGTAGGTTGCGCAATCGTGGTTCTGCATGTCTTCGAGCGTGCACGCTTCTGTAATGAATGTGGCGGGGTTCACTGTCTTGCATCTCACTATATGGATGTTGGCACTGGATAGTATAATCTCGTAGGCGGTCGCCCGCTGTGTGGTCAGTGTGCTTTTTGATCTCTCGAGTATTGCAAATAATGAATGTTCCACAAACAATGTCACAGGGCAGCCCATTACTATTGTGGCACTTTTTTCAATCGCGAATGCGGCTGCAGCGAGTGATTGCTCGCACGCGAAATGGCCCTGCATCACGGCATCTAAAGTGCCACTATAGTAAGCCAATGGCTTGTGTCCTAAGGACGTTTTTTGTGTCAGGACTGCTGTCATCAGTGTTTCTTTGCAGTGTGAGAATAGGTAAAACTCGCGTCCATAATCAGGGTTTGCGAGTACTGGGGCGCTTGAAATCAAATCTTTTAATGTCTGGAAAGAGGAACTCATCTCTTCCGTCCATTCCATCTTCCTGTTCTCCTGTTGGGCCACCTTTAATGCTTGTAATAGGGGCCTGGTGTATGCCGCATAATCTAATATCCATGCTCGGCAGTAATTGCACATTCCCAAAAATGTCTGCATGTCTTTTACTGTTGTGGGTTCTCTTACTGATCTTATGGCTTCTACCCTGTCTGGTATTATTCTTTTCCCATCTCTTGAAATCAGCTGTCCTAGGTACAGGACCTCTGTCAGACAGTATTGTAGCTTTCCCTTGTCCACTTTGTACCCCTTGTTGGCCAGCAAAGTCAGTAATGTTATGGAATCTGTTCTGCATGTCTCTTCGTTTCGTGCGCAGACTAGTAAATCGTCTACGTACTGAATAATGGTGCTCTCAACTGATAGGTTTCCTAGGTCTTCATGTAATACGCGGTTGAAGATGCTTGGGCTCTCGCAGTAACCTTGTGGTAATCTGCAATGTTCATATCTTTTACCCCCCAGTGTGAAAGCGGTAAGGTATCTACTCTCTTCAGCTAGGGGTATAGAGAAAAATGCGTTTTTCAAATCTACTACTGTGAAATGTGATGCCTCTTTCGGGATGCTGCATAGTATTGATGCAGGGTTCGGGACTAGAGGGAACTCCTTCTGAATTACATCATTGAGGGGGCGTAAGTCCTGTATCATCCTCCAAGACCCCCCTTTTGCTTTTTGATTGGATAAATACAAGTGTTACATGGGGAGTTTGAAGGCACTATTATCCCTTGTGCTAGTAGGGCATTTATTGTCTCTTTTATCCCTTCTTCAGCTTCACGAGACAAAGGATACTGTTTAACTCGTGGTAAAATTGCTCCTTGCTTTAGCTTTATTACCACAGGCTGTACTCCATGCAACAGTCCCACATCATGGGGGCCTGTTGTCCATAAGTTGTTTGGTACGAGCCTCATGTCATCATCAGAAAAGGACGGTGGTGCTCCTACCACTGTCATCAATTGAACGGGGGTCTCCCTTGCTTGTATTAAAATGTCACAGGGCATCGCTATTTCCATTACTATCTCACCATCCCCTTCCGTGTCTGAAAAGAGATCCTCATCTGTTACCTCTCATAGGGCGATGTTGGCGTTTGTGCACAGCACTGTGCGCCACTCACACCCTTCCTCGTCCACTCCAATCACAGCGATTCTCTTTGCTGACACTTGCACAGCGTGCAAGTCTAATGATACCACTGATCCTGGTGCTGTGTTGGGGCATACTATGGGGCGGAAGAGGAACTCCGCCGGAATCCTCCAGTCCATGCTTCTCAGCTCGGGAATTATGAGGGCCAGAGTCTTCAGCCCTTTGATAAACATTTCCTCATTTTGTGGCAGCCCTCGTATTTCCTGCGTGGTTGTGTAGGCTTGCACTACCAACATCGCACGCAAGGGGCATATCCCGGGTGTGGAACACACTATCCCTCTCTCGGTAAATGATATGGTCATGTTGAGTTTACTCAGGAGATCCCTCCCTAGCAAGTTAATTGGGGAATGTTCGTAATACAATAAGGGTGCCTTCACAGTCTTACCCCCCACTGTTACATCCAAAGCTTCTGTGTAAGGAACTTCAACTACAGCCCCAGAGAACCCCTGCGTCTCTAACTTCCTGTTAGATAACGGGAATCGGCCCTCCCTGATACATGATTTCTCCGCTCCCGAATCAACCATGAATATAAACTGCTTGTCTCCTATCTGCGCCCCTACCAATGGTTCCTCAGCTGCATTGTAGGTGGTGGATAGAACTGGACACGCAAGTGTTCTCTGTGGGCTGTCCTATGCGGGGTATCTCGTCGCCCCTCCCTCACTAAAGACATTCCCTGAAACTACTGACATGCCGCTGTAAGGTGCTGGCGCGGGGGCCCCGTTTGCTGTTGTCGCGAAAGGGTTACCTGGCGTGTATTGCATACTGTCATTGTTTTGGGGGTGGTTCTGTGTCCTATACTGGTGTCCCTGTTGCTGGCCCGTGGTACCCTGGCCGGGGTTTCTTAGTTGCTGCTGTCCCATTGGGAGACCATATGGGCTTCCCGGGTGTGGATGACCATAATTCTCCTCCTCTTGGAACCCACTGTTTTGTCTACTTCTGCACTCCCTGTAGTAATGTCCCCATCGTCCACAGTTCCAGCAACTCCCCTGGGGGCCTCTGGGACCCTGCCATCCATTTCCTCCCATTCCCCCATACCCTTGTCCGCCTCCTCTCCGGCCCCTGTACCCACCTCGTCCCCCTCGAGGGGTCCACTCTTGCCACTGCGGACTTCCACCTTGCTCGTGCTCAGTCCACTGCCGCTGTGCTGTTCCTGCCCAATTGGTTGCCACCCTTCCTTGGAGTGCTATCAGCCCCTCCTCCTCATCATCTCCCTCTCTACTGTGTGGGAGCGCGGCTACTGCTGCTGCAACCTTCACTAGCTTTGACTGTACTAACTTCGCCTCGTCTGCCAATCTTTTCTGCGCCACCTCCTTCTCCCTCTCCTTTATTCGTTTACAATGGTGTACTATTATGCTCTGAATTTCTGGCCATCCCTTTGCTTCAATACCTGCTATCTTGTCAAGCGCCTTCTGCACTTCCTTTGGGAGCCCTCTCTTTATAATAAAATAAAATAAAGATGTCGATTGATACCAGGGCGTGCCCGTTTCTGCTCTCCACATCTCTTGGACCCGAAAATGTAATCCATAGCCTCCTCCCCGTCATTCATTGTACACTGCATCACTGACTGTAAGTCCGGTGTGTCTGGGAATGTTTCGCGTAAGGCATCCCACACCCTGGCACGCACTGTGTTAAAGGATGCCCCATCATGGCGGTCACAGTCTAGCGTTACTCCCGGGAAACCGGCCTTAACCCATACCCTTTCAGCCTGATCGCCCACTGCTGATACGAGTAGACTTTTTACATCTCCTATGGCTAGGGGTACCCCGGCAGTATGTTTCTCAAAGGCATATATCCACTTACTTGCCCCCCCTGACAACGGGGGCAATAGCTTTAATAAATTGGCTTTATCCATCTGCGCCCATGGGATATAGTTAGGCCTCCCTCCTCCCCTGTGTATCAACGGGAGCTGTAGCCTTCCCTTTGTCGTCCCGTCCGGACCCGTTTTGGCTGCTGATGTTCCCAGTGAAGCCATTTTTCCCACTCTGTTCCTTAGTCGCCCCGTCCACTCATCATCCAGGGTTCTCAGTGAACACGTACCTTCCTCCCCCTCGCTTCCCCCTCCCATCGCCATACTCAACCTGTCGCTTTCTTCTACTTCGTCCCTTATATCACACAGCAATTCCTCTCTAATTCCCCCAAGCCTTTCTTCGCTTACAACATCTCCCTCTCTGGGCCCTACTTCTATTATTCGAGCTGGTTCTTCCTCAATTCTGAACAGAATCTCGCCCTTTTTCCACCCCTCTTCGGGCTTTCTATTTTCACCTGGCGCTCCAGACGTACGCCCTGATCCAGTTGCATCTAGTGCTGTTCGGTCGCATATGTCTTTTATCCTCGAGAGCTCATTCTTTGCTATCGTCAGTCTTGATTCTAAATCATCTGTGAGCTTCTCTATATCTACCCTTTGTGCGCCTGCCTGGGCTCGCTCCCTCGTGCTTTCATATGGCAGAGGTGCCGTGGGACGGTGGGGTGTAGCATCTTTAGGGGGAGGTATGTAAGTGGGGTCACTGTACCCCTCTGCGGGCACAGGCTTCTTTATTATCGGGTACAAACTTATTACCTCTACTGGTGGTGTTACACTTGAGCCTTCTTTGACATCTCTTTGTATTAGTAATGGATTGTCTGTGGTGGACGGGAGATCAGCATTTAGTGCTGGTGTCTTAGGCGGTGGTATCTCTTCAAATAACCTCCAAAGATCCAATATTTCCCTCCTATTTTGCAGCTGCTTTCCTTTGTATTTTAGAAAAATGCATGTGGCCACCGTATCCAGGACACTTTTATCAAATGACCCTCCCTCGGGCCAAATCTGAGGTAACTCCTCCCCCTTTAGCTCGGTCACCCATTGGTCGTGATATTTTTTAATCCGCTCCACGTATCCCGGGAGATTCTTACAAATATGTGATAAGGGTGTTTCAGCCCCCATTTCTGTGCCCTCCTAATGCTGGTGTGTCTCAGTGTGTTTGCAACTACAATGTAAATGTAGTATCAATATTATTCTTTATATTTTACTTCACATTCATTGTTGGGTCCCTTTGGGCTCTTCCCCTCCCTGACTGCACAACACAAAAATGGCCGTACACAATGTCTATTCTGTTCTCTTTGAGGGGCACATACAAGAGCAACCCATCCTTTATTGTGACAATGTCAACCTGGAAATCAAAAAGGTACTCACTCACTTCACTATATCGACGTTGTCTGAAGAGGGACAAAAAAAAAAAAAAAAATTTTCCGACCACACTTATCATAACCATTTAACTATTATGCATTTATAACCGCTCACACATTCACAACATCAAAATCTCTTCTATCACATACGAGGTGCACACACCTCTTGGCACCATTCACCATTCAAGCTGCCCTCCCTTTCCTCCCTAGCCGGCTGTCCCTGTTCGTCTTATTTGAATATCTAGATGCGTATATATATATGTAGATATTAACCTGTTTTCCCCCCTTCTAATAGGAGTCTTTTTCTCTTACTGTCTCCCTAAGTTTGTGCTAATCACAGTTCTTTATTCTCCCCCCCCTACCCTTAAGAAAGGAAAAAAGTAATAGCGGTCACTAATGTACTCTCAGTGTCCCCTTTTGCTGAACACTTTTATTTTATACTCCACTTCTTCATATATTCCCAGTACTAGTCAAGATAGCACTATGCGGCGCCGCCTTCCACCCCCTTTCGGAGCTAGGTTCCCGTCACTTTTATCTCTTATTCACCTCTTAATCCTAATGGCCATATGCAAAGAAAAAGCAAGGAAAATTTAAGATGATCCTTAGTAGATCTGCGTACCCCCTCTTCGTTTCCTGTCCTACACTTCACTCCCCGCTCCCTTTAAGATTGCTCGCACTCAGTACTCACGTGCCCGTCTTGAACCGATAGTCTCCGAAACTGGGTCCGTCCAGGCAGTGTCGCCGTCAGCTCAACAGTCAGCCCCGGCTCCGGCGAGCGGTACTCAAAGGGGATTTTTCAACCGGGATCCCGTACCCCCTCTCTATTGAGTGCGCACTTCTTAGTGTACCGGTCGCCGTTGGCGGGCAGCCTCCCGGAGCCGGCTCACCATGCGTATCCCTTTTCGACCGGAGATTCTCGTGCCACAAGGGGACGGTTATAAGGAGTTAGGAAGAAATAAAAATCACGCTATCGGGGTCACCACTGAAAGCAAGCGTCCCCAAACAGCACGATCCTCCCCGCAATGAGAGACAATGAAGGACTCTCCCAAAATGGGAATAAGGCCAAGACAGAGTGCGGGTGAGCGTAAATGGGAGTTTATCAATCAGAATTGGGCATGCAAAGAACTCTGCAAACTCCGAGAGCGCTCTGTCTGACAATCGCAAAGACAGGCGTATATATTTACAAAAAACGTCATCAAAAACCTACATACTATAGGGGGCACAAGTTCATTGGGATTGGGTGGCGACGACTAACTATAGGTGCTGCTGCGGCGTGGTTGGTCTTGGCTGAAGGACGTCATTGGTCACCCTCGTGGGTTGGGCTGGGCCTGGCAGGTCGGCTTGAGTTCATCCGGGCGGTGTTGGTCTGCCAATGCTGCCGGTGGCAGAGATGAATGCCTTTTCTGACTTACTTACCCTCGGCCATGCACACCGCAGTCATTCAGTCATTTACAGTGTTATTCTCTTTAGTAAATCTTCCAATAGGTTATTTTATAGGTTAATGCAACACAGGAGGAATGCACCTTGTGAGGGGTCTGGAGGTAATATATCGAGGCCTGGTTACCCGTGTCCTGTTGACCGGGGCCATAGGTCGAGGGGCTAAGCTTCGGGGCCTGGGGCGGGTGGTACAGGTCTTTCTGTCTTGTTAGAAGTGGTTATGGATGTTTCGCTGTGTGTTGTCAAAGTGTTGGGTGTCCTGATTGCACATGGCCATAAGTCTGAGACAGTCCGGTGGGTTGTGGGGTTTACGAGGGGGCGCTTGAGTTTAGACAAAGGTTTACTGCTGTGCTGTAAATAATGCAGGTGGCTGGCCGCGGCCTTGGGTGCTGCAGTGGGGCTACAACTCTTTGAAGCGGCTCCAGTCGGGTCGGGGGAGGCGTGATAGCGCAGAGCGGGCCTCTGTTCTCATGTCTTGGCAGCCTTCGCAGGGTGGGAGGGGGATACATCGAGACCTTGTACGCATTCACAAAGGTATCTCCCTCGTGTGTTGCTGAATATAGGTAAAGACATCGCAAACATTTGAATACTTTCTATAATACTTATTTAAAATCACTTCAAAACATGCATTTAACCTTTGCTGGATGCGTCTCGATTATACCCAGTCCGAGCACCATATTTGTACATTATATTCTAGCAGCTACAGTGTTTTAGTTACATGCATATACATTTGCAGTAAATGAGGTAGAAGTTAGATCAGTGGAGTACATAGAAAACGACCCGCCACTGTACGTGACGGTGGTGGCACATAAGGGGCTTAGACATACACACATGATAAGTGCATTCTCGCGCATCCTTTACATGAGTTCATAGTATAGTTGCATTCGCTTTCTCGTGTACTCTAGCAGCATTAGCTTTAGTTATGGCGCAAAACCATGGGAGGTAGGCTGCCCAGTGATACACGCAACAAACAGATCCCTGGAGCGTTCCTTTATTATTAGCATCCACCTGCAATGGTGTGAGCTCGCCATTGCTTATATCATGGGAGCATGCTCTCTCATTTTAATACATTCTACAGGCGTTTGTAATATAGGAGATTTTGTGGAAGAAAGCATACTTCGCAAGAGGTCTTGACATTTATATATATACATATATATAAAGACTGTCTGCCATCAGATGACCATTTTGCCGTTCTTCTCATTGTTCAGGCCTGCTGGCCGGGTCATGCTGATAGTGATAGTACACTGCGGGAGGTGAACTGTTACAATGTTAGCGTATTGCGCTAGCTCATGTCCGTCTTGTTCGTGGGAACGTGCTCGCAGCGGATCTGCCATGGTGCTGCGGCAACAGGGATGTTCTCCAAGGGTGGGGGCCGCGCTACAGTGCGCTGAGCTCACACCATCGTTACCGGGCAAAGAATGGTTTCTGGGCCTAGCTAAATTTGTGTGGCAATCAATACATGTGGGCACTCGATACGTGTGGGCAATGTCTCCAGTGGGTGAGCCCTCCACCACCTGGGCCCGGGTGGCATGAGGGAACGCCCAATGGGCCATAGCCCTCACCTGGGGAAGAAACGCAGGCGAGAGGGGTCTCCTGGACCAGTCCTCCCCTACAGGGCCTTGCCAGACAAATGGATGGGACCCTTCAAAGTTGTGGGAAAACTTGGAGAGGTCAACTATCTGGTGGATCTGGGCAGACCAAGGGAAGCTCCTAGAGTCTTCCACACCAACCGGCTGAAAGCGTACATCTCCAGACCTGAGGTAGGAGCCTTGCTTCTAGCTTCAGCAGCAGAGAAAGAAGAGAGTGAGTCTCTCCCTGATCTCCTCAGAGGTGTACTTTTAGATGAAAAAATTGAAGGAGTCAATCTCTCTTCAGATCTGACACCTGAGCAACAAGAGGAGTGCAAATCTATGTTAAATCAGTTTGCCTCCCGCCGGCGGGGAATAACTCCTAGAGGTGAGCACAGCGGCAAAGGGTACCAGGTCCTGGGACCCCCCCGACATAAAGAACAGCCTCACAGAGGAAGGGGTGCAGAACTGGTAACCTGCAGAGGGGCACGGGGAAATGTCAACCCCACAGACCCTTAGAAGACATCAGGTACCTGACACACGAAGAGCAGCCCCTATAGCACATTACGAGGATGCTCATGGGATAAGGACCCCAAGGAGTGCGGGCAGCAGTGGCATACGCATTCACCGGGGGTGGCGCGCACTCGGCACTGAAGGAAGGCAAAGGCCTCCCTCGTGGTCTGGCCACCACGGAGGCAGCGAGAGGCCTGAAAAGTGAACGCCGGCTGGCAACGATCCCCGGAGGGGAGTGCACCGCGGCGGCTGGAGGGAGGAGGACCCTGAGGCACGGGATCTCCCCCGGAGCCCCTCAGTCCACAACCGGAGCACTAAACGCCTCATACAGTAGGGGTACAGAGAAGGTAAACCCGCAGAGGGGAGCAGAGGAACGACTCCCCCAGGCAGTAAAGAAAGGCACCAAAGCGAACACGGCCTGGAGATAGGGGAGGATACTGCAACAGGGAGTAGGGAGTCCCAACCAAAGCAGTGAGACATGCGCGGGGTCCCCCTGGATGTCCGGACTGAACCGAAGGGATTTACAAACAGGGGGGTAAGGGACCATCTAAGCAGGCCCCATCCCCTGCTATTTCCATAGAGGGGAGAGTCCCGTGAAGCTCCTGCAGCACACCGTGAGTGCCTCAGAGGGGACTACCTTCAGTTCACAGGGGCAATAACAGAACATGTCTAGGGCAAAAAACAAGAACATCGCTTCCCAACAGACCCCTCAAACCACAAGGCAAGAAGCAAATATTTTACAATTGTGGTCAACGGACTCTACGCTACCAGCTAAAGGGAAACCGCAGGACAACCAAATAAGCGAAGGCATGTCGCAAACAAATCCTCACCACCCGCCTTCAAGGGATGACATGCAAGCTTGGTTCCAGGATCTGCAAGAAAAATTCATGGCTTCGGTGCAAGAACAATTCACGAAGATGAAAAACGATATGAAACAGGTGGTTCAGGACCTCAGAACAGACATGGCTAAACTGGAGGAGAGAACAGACATCTTGGAGAGAACGGTCCAGGGAATGGAGGAGGAAACGCAGCAGGCTAGCAAAACTCAGGAACATCTGGTGGGACTCACCCATAATCTGGAGATTCAATGCGAGGATTTGGAGAACCGGTCCAGGCACTCTAACATCCGCATCAAAAACATGGCAGAATCTGTACTGGACAAGGATCTAAAGTCTGCGGTTACGGAGCTGTTTAGAGACATTTTGGATGCATCGGATACAGATACAATGGTGTGGACAGGGTACACAGGGTCGGACCAAAAAGATCCGTAGCACCAAGGGAAATACCACGAGATGTTCTCGTGGCACTATCCTCTTACCCACAGAAAGAGCAGATACTGAGGAAGGCCAGAGAAATGGACCATATCAGGATGAACGACAAGAGATTCTATTATACCAGGACTTGGCCCTGATCACACTGCAAAAAAGAAGAGTGATGGCCCCACTTGTCAAGGCTCTGGTGGCAAAAGAAATCCAGTATAAGTGGACCTTCCCCTTTGGGCTGACCTTCAATTGGGAGGGAAAACAGCGAAGAGCAACCACCTGGGAAGAGGGCTTCAACATCATGGGGCTCCAGGGTGAAGGGGAGGAAGCGGATCAAGCAATGTCTAGTGGGGAGCAAAGGAGAAGACCAAAAGGATGGGAAACGATCAAACAAAAAAGGCCAAACACGGGGAGAGAAGGTCGAAGGAAAATGCCAGGATCGGAGTCAGAGAAAAGGAATGTCGTGGACATCCAAGCGGCACCTACATAAGGAACAGCGAGGGGGGAAGGCGAGAATATGAATCGCTACATGAGACACAGAGTCGGCGGCCAGGGAGGGATCATCCGGCTTGGAATCCGGTAAGGACAGTCAGCAATGTGGGGTTTAGGATCCCCCACAAAAATTTCCCCCGAGAGGATGAAGGGCAGGGAGCTGTGGACGCAACGCCCTAGCCACACTAGGAACCCTTGCCCTACTCGGGGGCAACTTGTTTGGTTGATGGTTAATTGTTGGGGGGGTGTTCAGGGGAAAGGGACATGGGGATGGGGGACACAAAATTAGCGCAATGGCAACTAAAGGGATACCAAGCTCAAGGATCATGTGCCTCACTAAATGGGGAAGATCCGCATAGTAACCTATAACATTAGGGGGATGAATCATCCCACGAAAAGGGTGAAATTGGAGACACTTCTCAAAAGGGAAGGGGCGGACCTCCTACTCCTCCAGGAAACCCACATTAGAACAAAGGACAGACAGAACATCCGTATAAGGGGATATAACATCTGGGCCCAGGCGAACACAACCGAAAAAAGATTGGGGGGCCTTATAGCAGTAAGTGTTGGAAGGGACGCTAAACTGGAGGACACCATGATAGATAAGGAGGGAAGGTTTGTGTTCGCTAACGTGATATTAGAGGGGCAGCGGCTCTCACTCGCGTCAATATACGTGCCCAATGTGGGACAGGATGGCTTTTTGAGAGGCACGCTGGGAAAACTAGAAACCTTCGCAAGGGGGGAGGTGATCCTGGGGGGAGACCTGAATATGGCATGGGATCCACAATTGGACAGAAGCACGGGTAGTGTACTCGGCCGCGGGGCACCGTCGAAATGCCTCAAACAACAAATGGACCATCTTGCCCTGAATGATGTGTGAAGGGAATTGAAGGGGGAGCAAAGAGGGTATACATTCTTTTCACATGTGCATAACACCTTATCAAGAATTGACTACTTTTGGGTTTCAGTTGGGCTTATGGGCAAGATCCAGGGGCTGGAAAAGGGGGCAATTGCACTATCGGATCATGCACCCCTGTGGCTTGATGTGAAACTCCCGGGGAATCCTAATGGGCTGTGGAAGTGGAGGTTACCTGAGGACATTATCCGTGACCCGGTTGCGGGGGAATCAATAAGGGAAATGATAGAGGAATATTTCACTCAGAATGACACTGAAGAAGTATCTATGAGCACGTTCTGGGAGGCATTTAAAGCAGTGAAGATTATGGCACTGAAAATCACAAAGGAGAAACAGAGGGCTATATGGGAAAAGGAACTGGAAAGATCAATTACAGAACTGCAAGGGAAAATCGTGGCACAGCCCTCTAAAGACCTTAAGAAGACGCTTAGACATACCCAAGGTCAACTTGAGATGCTGCTCACAAAAGGTGCGGAAAGGAGCCTCCTTTACCTTAGACAAAGGCACTACATAAAAGCAAACAAAGCGGATAGGTTACTGGCAAGACAACTCCGCGCAAAACAGAAAGACACCACGATTAAATGCACCACAGACATGATAGGGCAACATCACACGCGCACACAAGACATAGGGGAGGTGTTCCGAAAATACTATAAGGAACTTTACTCCACTGACAACCCTGAGGCAGACGCACAGGACCCATATCTGAAATCCCTTACCTTCCCACAAATCTCAGAAACAGACAGCAATGCCTTAGAGGACCCAATTAAAGAAGAGGAAGTCAAAAAAGCAATAAATAACCTTCCAATAAATAAAGCCCCCGGCCCAGATGGCTACATGGCCCCTTTTTATAAAAAATATGCAGATCTTCTGATCCCAGTCCTGACCAAACTCCTAAATTCATTTAAAGATACTGGCACTGTGACCCCCACAATGAACGAAGCGAAGGTCCTAGTATTTCACAAACCAGGGAAGGACCCATCATACCCGGCTTCATATAGACCAATCTCCCTTATTAACCTCGATGCAAAAATGTACACGAAAATATTAGCCGATAGGCTCTCCCCTCTACTCCCGAAGCTAATTCACCTAGACCAGTCGGGCTTTATCCCAGGAAGACAAACTCACAACAACCTTAGGAGGATCATTCATCTGGTTGAAAAAATCGGCTTAAAGCAAACCCCGGCTATTCTACTCGCAGTAGATGCAGAGAAAGCTTTTGACAGGGTAGAATGGTCCATGCTCTTTAAGACTCTGCACTCCATGGGTTTTGGGGAGAACTTCATTGCAAGAATAAGAGCAAACTATATCGCACCAACTTGCAGAGTGGCCATTGATGGGGAGGTTACGGAAAAGGTACGCATATCCCGTGGAACAAAGCAGGGCTGTCCGCTCTCCCCTTTATTGTACGCCATCTTCTTAGAGCCCCTACTTCTGAAACTAAGAGAAGCTACACATATAAAGGGGATAGACATGGCAGGCATACAACACAAGGTAACTGCATACGCGGACGATATGCTGCTAGCATTAGAAGAGCCGGGCAAAACATTGGCAGCTGCGGTGGGGGAGCTAGAAGAATTTGGGGTCATCTCAGGCTTAAAAATTAACAGGAACAAATCGGAAATTCTAATTTTGGCGGGAGACAGGGGGGAGATAACGAGAGAAGCTAAAGCACTAAACCTCAAGATAGCAGAGGATGACATCAAACACCTGGGAATAACACTAACACACAGGGTGGAAAAACTCTATGGGAAAAATTATCTGCAACTTCTCACGAGGCTTCGTAGAGATCTGGAGAGATGGAACCCTCTGCTGATCTCGTGGTGGGGCAGGATCCAAGCGGTAAAGATGACCATCCTACCAAAACTTCTATATTATTTCCAGGCCCTCCCAGTAGGGGTACCCAGATTATTCTTTAAAACACTGGCCCGGGTGAACTCAACCTTTGTGTGGAAGGGGAAAACGCCAATACTGGCTAGGGCTGTCATGTCTGCACCAACCAGGGAGGGGGGCTGGCGCTCCCTCATTTTCAGAAATACTACCAAGCGGCACAGCTAAAGGTACTACGGGAGTGGCTGGGAGATGATCCTCAACCGGTCTGGGCAGCACAGGACAGAGCAGTGGCAAGAACCCCATTGGTGGAACTACTCTGGAAACAGAAACAGCACAGACACCCCAACATAGGGATAAGCGAAATAATGAAAACAACGATGGAGGCGTGGCACATGCAACCTTGAAGGGGCTTAATGTCCACCACGCTAGGCCCATTCACCCCCATTTATAGAAGCCCGCAGTTCCCACCGGGGATGGAGCAGGGGGCATATCAATGCTGGGAGGAGGAAGGAATTACGAAAATTGGGGAAATGTTCATCAATAATGAGATTAGAACATTAGAATCATGCCTCCCACCTGCAGCACGCGCCACACGGGAGAAATTTAGACACGAACAACTCAAACACTGGTTGAGATCCCCGGACATAGCGAAGGCAGCAACGAGAACTCTTACCCCATTTGAAAAATACGTCACAACGAACTCAGGGGCAAATAAGTGGGTATCTACTTTATACTCCTTTATAAATACACAGGATGAAGAAATTAAGTGGTCATATATGATTAAATGGAACAGAACTTTGGGGGTGGAGCCAACAAAAAGACAATGGGAGGATCTCTGGACTATGATCCCAAAAATGACCAGATCCACACAAACAAGAGAAATGTGGATAAAAATTGTTATACAGTGGCACTACACCCCCGAGAGACTTCACACTATGTTCCCAAAAATGTCAAGCCTATGTTGGAGGGAATGCGGAGAGGTGGGGACCTGGAAACACATATGGTGGACATGCAAAGGAATAGTGCCTTTCTGGGAAGAAGTTAAGGGAGAAATGGGCAAAATATTTCCAGATGTGGGTCAACTAGGGGAGGGGGTCTGGTTATGTGGAATAAAAAATGACATGGCAAGAAGATATGATAAAGCGCAATGGAGAAGCTTTATGGGGCTCCTCATAGCGGCATGGACAACAATAGCCCATAGCTGGAAAAAGAAAGACACCCCACTGATTTTTGCATGGCTTCAAAGAGTCTGGGCCCAGTTGGCGATGGAAAAAGTCACTCACACAATCCAGGGAACGAGAGACAGGTTTGCGAAGGAATGGGGCGGAGTCCTGGAGTACCTCCAGCCAGACTATATGGAACAATGGTGCCCACACAACATCAAGATCTCAGATATTTTTAATGCATAATGTAATCCCTGAACTAAGCTTCTGTGTCTGTGTTCGGGGGGGGGGGGGTGTTGTTGTAATGTTACTTGACTGTTGTTACAATGAAAACAATAAAGACAATTTGAAGAAAAAAAAATCAGTTTGCCTCACTGTTCTCACTCTCACCAGGCTTGACCCCTTGGGGACAGCACGAGATACTCACTGGTGACTGTCTGCCAGTCAAAAGCAGAGGATACCGAATGTCAGAAAATGTGAGAACCCATATCAAGGGGGAGGTCAAGAAGATGCTTGATCTCGGGGTAATAGAACCCTCTACTAGTCCATGGTCTAGCCCAGTTGTGTTAGTACCAAAGGGAGGATCCAAAGACTTGAGATTCTGTGTGGACTATAGAGCTCTTAATGCAGTCACCAAGACTGATGCCCACCCTTTACCAAGGACAGATGAGTTGGTGGATAAACTTGGTGCAGCCAAGTACCTCACCACATTTGACCTTACGTCAGGCTATTGGCAAATAGCCTTGACAGACCATGCCAAGGAGAAAACTGCATTTTCCACCCCAGTTGGCTTGTACCAGTTTAAGGTCATGCCTTTTGGATTAAAAAATGCACCTGCTACATTCCAAAGGATGGTGAACCAAGTTCTAGCTGAGATGGAGGACTTCTGCATGGCATACTTGGATGACATTGCAGTCTTCAGCCACTCCTGGGAGGATCATGTGAACCACCTAGGACATGTTTTGCAGGCTCTTGGACAGGCCAATTTGACTATCTAGGCAAGTAAATGCCAGATAGGTCAAAGTAAGGTGGTCTACCTTGGACATGAGGTAGGAGGTGGAGAAATAAGGCCTTTGCTCAGCAAGATTGAAGCTGTGCAAAATTGGACAACACCTACTACTCAAACCCAAGTGAGAGCCTTCCTAGGCCTCACTGGGTACTACAGGAATTTCATTGAGAACTATGGGACCATAGCTTCTCCACTGAATGTAATCTCCTCCCCAAAATTCCCTAAAAAGGTCAAATGGAATGAGGACGGCAAACAGGCCTTTGAAAAACTGAAGAAAGCACTTTGCCAAGCTCCAGTATTGAGAGCTCCTGACTACCACCAAACTTTCATTGTACAAACTGATGCCTCGAATGTAGGTATAGGTGCAGTTCTAAGCAAACTGGATGAGAAGGGTAGGGAGCATCCCATTTGTTTCATCAGCCGTAAACTAAAGGATCCTGAGACAAGGTGGGCAACAATACAAAGAGAATGCTTTGCTATTGTGTGGGCACTGAAGAAGTTTAGGCCATACTTGTATGGTTCTACTTTTGTCATTCAGACTGACCACAAACCCTTGAGATGGTTAATGCAAATGAAGGGAGAAAATCCAAAACCTTTGAGATGGTCAATCTGCCTGCAAGGGTTTGATTTCACCATTGAGCACAGGTCAGGGTGTCACCATCAAAATGCTGATGGACTCTCTAGGATGTATGCCATCAACTAGAGGTATGAGGTTCATCCAGGAGTGGAGTCCCCCAGCAGCTTTGCTGGATTTTTGGGGGTTATTTCTTTCTACTGCCAAGAGTGAGACTCTTTTACCCTCACTCTTGGACATGATTTGAGTGTGTTTCTTTGAATCTAGATGTGTTTAATGGGCTATGGGGTCTTTTACTCCATAGGGCTTCATGTGTTTTTGTGATGTGTGTTACACAGCACCCTCCGTGCAGTAACACAGGGGTGGCATAGTGACCCCCGAGTATAGACTCCATACCCTGGGACTGCCTACTGTCTCCCAGGGCATGTAAAGTCACCATTGACTTTACTAGTCTTAAATTCTGAACAGAACCAGTACAAACCATCATATTGTGGACGTACTGGCTGGGGCAATTCGATTGCCCCAGGGTCTGTTAGTCGAGGGGGCACGTCTCCGTCCACCCTGATCGAGTTTTGGCTGGTGGCAGTGGATACTACTTTTGATATTCAACCGCAAATATTTTCCTATGGGATTTCCCATTGTTTTAGGCTACTATCTTTATTTAATTATTTACGGTAGCCTCAAAACTTGATTCTAAAATGGCGTTTGTGTTCACTTCTGTGACTCCAACCCAAGTCGAGCCCTTTGTTCCACTTTTTGGCGGGTTTCTCCACAGAAGCCCTCCAAAGTGGTGCCACTCTGTCTGGGGTACTTAGGAGGGGTGGAGGGGAATTTAGGCACCCTGGACTGAGTTGCCTAGGCAACTCAAGTCGCACTCCATCCTGATTGGCCCAAGTGGTGAGCCGGCCGGCTCACCACTTAGCATGTTTGAGTGACAGCTAAGCTGAGTGAATGGTGGTTTGCTGCATAAAAGCAGGGCTTTGGGGACTGGCACTTCAGAAATCGCCACAGGACCTAAGAATCCGACGAGGGAGAAGCTGAGCCGACCTGCCATGACACCACCACCGGTGGATCCCTGCTGGACTGCCTCACCACTTTTCCCAACGACAGAGGAGAGCTCCCGCCGGAGAGTCTTCTTCCTTTGACTGGTGGGGATAACCAGTTTCACCGTCTTTTCACTTTCCCAACGTACCTCATCGCCTTGCCCGTGCCAAGCACCCCGGCAACCGGGATACCACGTTTTACCACAACCACGAAACAAAGGTACCACCTTTAACCGGAAAACTCTGCGGCTGGTTTCTTCCCTGGTAGTGCAACGACCTTCATCTTTCCTCCAAGTCGAGATCTTCTCTTCCCCTGGACGATGACGCAACTTGCACCCACTACCAGGAACAACTGCCACCACTGGAGGCTCCTTCCCACTTAAGGTACCGTGTCCCGCCTGGCTTTCCTTGCTACCGACTGTACGGGGTAGATTTAGCCCCCGGCTTTCGAACCTAGGATAGTCTGGGACACCCTGGCTAAACTTTCTAAAGCCTCTTTAAACTCTTTTTGAACCCTCTGCAAGACTTTCTAAGCCTAGTGTAACTGTGTGATCTTGGGTGCATTTGTGCTCTGCTCTCTCTAAGAGTGGGCACAGCCTTTGGACTTTGGCTCACCAGTGACTTTTGCTCTTCTGCCTTGCTAACAGTGTTCCTTTCCATATTCTGTCTTTTTCCCTCCCTTTCTCACAAACTTATTAGAGTGCAATTTAGTTAAGCGCTCACCTCTGTATGAAAATAAGTGGTGCTTTACTGTGATTTATCTGATAGGGAAAAAGGGGTGTATCTATTACAATAGTAACTGTGTTTTGAATATTTTACAATAAGAGTGCTGGATTGTTTCAACTGTGTGTTTTTAAATAAATAATTATATACTTTGATACCAAAGCTCTGGTCAGTGTTTGCTTGTATTATTGTATCTGAGTGCCTATTGTGTATACTTTGCATACTGCCTAACTCTTCTTGAGGGAAGTCTGACTGCTCAGCCACAGCTACCAGGTAAATCTGGGTGGTACAGACTGCTACCAAGTGGGTTTACTGCCAACACATGTAGTCTTAAATCTTTTGCAGTGGTCCCTAAGGGAACTGAATAGTTTTCTGCCTAACAGTGGGCCGTGGACTGCACCGCCTGCCGCTGGAGAAGCACCTGCCTAGCAGGGGGAGCACAGATTGGGCCACATATTCCATGCTCACAGCGATGTTATCAAGTGCTGCAGCATGATGTTCTGAATTGGCAGTCATGTCTTGCTCCCACTCAATATACCTTGGTGGCGCGCGGCCACCACGTTGCTGGGCTTGACACCTGTGGGACCCAAGGACCGAGCGTCCTTGTTGGGTGTGCACCGCCCGCGGCTGCATGACTACATGCCCTGTCTACGTAATGCCCCAGGCACATCAGTGACTGGTGTGGAGGGTGACCATGCATCCCGATCCACCACAGGTGAAGGTCCCACCACTGTCTGGCCCCTCAGTGCAGGTGTCACGGACAGAGGAGTGTCCACATCAGAATCACTCACCCCAGATGTTTGGACCTGATGCACATGCAACTCAACATGGGCGTCAGAGTGGTCATCTGGACTGGACTCATTGCCAGCCAAAGACAAGATGTTCTGTAGCACACGTGGGTTCTTGTGGTCTACCACCCCACGACCCCCACTTGTGCCGGGTTGCAGTTGTTATAACAACCCTGTGCCTGGCATGACAACACCATCCTCTGGCTCCATTGCATCATCATCTGAAAAGTGGGGAGAAAAAACATTAGTACACATGTTAGAAGCACATAACACACTCACACATGGACATGACACAGACAGCCAACACATGAATCAGACATGTCACACACAAAAGAGAACCTGCCATGCATGCCTGGTCAATTTGACATTGCATCAGTGAGTACGCATGTAGAACGGTGTTACATGGCTCAGAAGTGGGCTGATGCAGTGCAGAACATGTGTACGTTAATCACTATCTACATGAACAAGTACTTCATGATGTGTATCAAAAAACGTGAAGGCCGTGCATGAGCAAGTTCAGGCATCACGTGCAATGTGCATGCAATGGGTTGCATGGCTACAAGCAAACCCCCCCTCCCGAGTGAAAATGTAGGGATGCCTTGCATGGTAGCAAAAGGGTGACCAGAGACCTGTGTATTGGCAAACAGTGTTGACTAGCATCAATGTCATCAACTGAGTCAACTAACAACACAGCAGATGATGATGGGACAGTAAGCAGGACACATGACAAACCCTCAGTAGTACACCCATGTGTGCAAAACCCACTACACCAGTTGGACAGAGTCAGTGGGCCTGAAACTGGGGGAGGACTGTTCCCCACACAGACTGTGACACCCTAAACATGTGTGTGATGCAGGACTAGGCCAGAGTGCTGCGTTTGAGGTCATTCCAACGCTTCTTGCACTCGGCAGCTGGGCGCACCTCATGGCTGAATGCACTCACATTATCTGTGACATGCTTCCAGTGGTTATTCTGATGGGCAGCCGTAGTTTTACAATCGGGCCCCGCTAGCATGTCACGGCTGTGGGCCTGCACGTAGTCCACAAGGGAGTCCAGTTCCTGCGCACAGAAAGGCTTCTACTTGACATGCAGGAGGCCGTGGCTGTTGTTATAAAAGATGTTATAAGCACCCCTGCACCTGCAAGGCTGTATGTGACGCCGGTGATGAAGTGACGAGTCAGGCAATGCTCAGGCACCCCAAAACTGCAGTAAAACCGTGCACGCACCCCGGTGGCCCACGTGTATGGAATTAACCTCGCGCAGTACACAGTGGCACCCAGGGACACAAAAAACATGTACGTGTGGGACACGCAGGCTACTATGACCTCGAAAATGGGTACGCGATACACAGGGGCACCCGCAGTGGGAAGAATTGCGTGCGTGACTCACCGTCAGACTAGCGTGATAATGAAAAACACACGTAGCCATTTCCCCCGCCAAAAGAAAAGATACGCCCTTGATCCGCTGTGAAGTAGTGATGGTGCGCGAAACAACAAGAAGTAGCAACACACACGTCGGTCTCCACGAAAGGCACGTACAGCGAACTGCCGGTAGCCGCTCACCTTTAACCTGTGCTGAGGGAAACCCTTGCGCGCATCACGTCCCTTACGCGCGTAGGCCCTTTCCTTGGATTACACGCATTGACACGCTGACGTGCTGTTTTTTCACGTGCTGAATCACTATGCACACGTCATGAGGGAAACGCCCATGCGCATAATTTCACAGACGTGCTTACGGACTAAGGTCCTTTCCTCGATTTACACTCTAACGTGCACTTTTTTCACGTGCCAAATCACTCCATATCAAGCTGGCCACGCGAAAACACATGGAAGACCACGTTTCCACCCAAAAGGCCATTTTCCTGCCCCCCAGAACCCCAAGCACGCTCCCACCTGCCATCTGCTGCTGCCTGCCTGCCTGCTGCCCACGTGCCCTGCTATTTGGTGCCTGCACGTCAGCCATCTGCAGGGGTCCAGTTCATGTGTCCACTCCTGCTGGAACAGAAAACTCCCGACTGGTATTCCATCACTCCACAGTCCAGCCCCAGGACCCAATTGCCCACCCACACCTGCCTCGGGGGTCACCATGTCGGGGCAATCTCCATCCGAGACCACTGGCGACCCCCATCCAGATAGGCAGAGGGCCACCAGCTTCAGTGAGAAGGAAGTTGGTGTCCTGGTGGTGCAAGTTCTGGGGAATTATGATGCCCTCTTCACACCATCATGCGCTGACAAGGAAGGATGGGAGAGGATCTGGGAGGACGTAGTGGTTGCCATCAACGCGGAGGGGGTGGCAACCCACGACATCAAGCACGTTCGGAAGCGATGGGAGGACTTCAGGTCCAGGACCCTCAACATGGCCTGGCGCCTCATGAAGGCAGAGGATGCAGAGGGGTGCTGGGTCAGCCTGACCAACATCCAGATGAGGGTCCTGGAACACATAAGCCCAGCGCTCCACGCCCAGATGCTTCGGAGGAAGACCCGTCTGGAGTCGAGTGGTAAGTGGCCATGCATTGCTGTGTGAAACAGGGCAGTTTGCAGTGTGCTGGTAGTCAGCTACTTGCTTGTATGTATAACATAGGCCATGTATGGATGTGTGTGTGCAGGGACATCATGGTAATGCATGTGAGACCAGTAATGCGTGAACCACATGGAAGGTGCATGTGTTCCAATGCAACATGGGGAGCAGCCTGCGGAATGCACACATGAATGCATGCCTGTCCCTGTTCTTGGACATGGATGGGGGTGAGAGATGGGTGCTGCTCTCATGTACATGTATGGTGTACATGTCTGTGTGTCTGAGAAGCGTGTGTGTGACTTTGAAACGCCATGGATGCATGACACATGTCCGTGACGATGTATAGATTTACTTATGCAGTCTAGTCACCCTTGTATCCAGTGTGTCTGTGGTGTAGGAGCTATGATGCATGACCCTCCGGTGATGTGTGTGCATGGGATCAATATGAGCCATGGTGCATGTGAGTTTTAAAGCAACATTTATGTCAATAGAGGCTCTTGTACATGGATGCTGATGTTGATTGCATGCGCCGTGCCTGTTTCTGCATGTGTGTTGCCTGCATTAACCCATGTGTTGTGGAGGGACAGGATGGAAGTGACGTTTGACAGTGCCACTCATGTGTTATTGCTTCCTGTCTAAGGGATTATTGTACAGTACCCTGATGCTTATGTTCTATGTCTCTCTCTACGCAGCGTCGAGTGAAGAAGAGTGCGGAGACGGTGTTGTGGAGCAAAGCGGCAGGGATGCTTCCACCGGGCGGAGACACAAGGCCCAGCCACCCTCCCAGAAATTGCCATCATCCAGGAGCGAGGGGACTGGTGCCGCATCTGCCAGTATGGCTGTAGCGGAAGGGCTGGGTGAGCCCCCACAGGGGCTTGCAATGGCGGAAGACGGTGCAGAGACATCCAGACTGGTGGTCTCCACAGAGGAGGAGGAGCCCACTACTGAGTCGCACATTGGACCTGGTGGGGGTAGTACCACTGGTGCAAGTGGTGCAGTCCAGGGCCAGGGTCAGGAGGCAGCACAGGTCACCGTGGAGGGGCCTGGCATGTCGCTATCCCTGACCCTGTGACTGCACCACCATGTACCAGCAGGGGTGCCCCATCCCAGGCCCGTCTTCAGGTACGGGGGAGGCCTACATCACCTGGCTCTCCACTACCTGCGGACGAGGAGTCTCTTGACCGTATGGGCTCCGTCCTGATAGGTGTCACGTTGCGCACGCGTGTCATTCGTGATGACGTGCGTGCTTCCTGGGGGGACCACGCACACCATCATGAAGAGCTACGTGGCACGTGGCAATGTGGCACAGTTGAGAGGTGCCATGGCCGGAGGGTTCCTACATGTGTCACGCACTCTGGCGGACCTCTCCTCCTCTGTGGAGACTATGCACCAGTCGTTCTCCCTGCAGTCTTCCGGCCCAGATTCCACCAGGGCCCCCTGTGGACCTGGCCTGACCAACACAGCCAGCTTGGTGGAGATCCCATCCCTGCCACAGTCAGGAGTCGGTGGTCCAGCAGGGGTGGACACCCCACCAACTGGAGACCAGCAGATGGAGGATGTGCAGGCATCATCGGACAGGGCACATGGACAGCAGCAGCAGCAGGCTCAAGGTGGGAGCGATGATGGCTCGGGGCCATCAACATCAGAGGGGCAGGCATCGACCAGAGGGCAGGAGGACCCTGGAATGGGAGTGTCTTCCGTGTGGCTGCGGTTGAGCCAGCGGATAGATGCGGAGCAGCAGCAGGCGGAAGAGGCACGGCTCACCAAGGTCAGGGTGGAGTTCTCCATGCGCCGGGTGTTGAGGCAGGCTGAGTGCCATGAGGCAACTCGCAGGGAGTTGGAACAGGCCATGACTGCATCCCTGCGAGACCTCGGGGCCAGGGCAGAGGCCCGCCTCCAGGAGATTGACATGAAGTTCGATGATGCCCTGGCCCACAACATCACAGAGTGAGCCGTAGGACTTGCCCGCCGCCATTGTATATAGTTAGTTAGTGTTAGGTTTCCTTTCTCTTTTTTTTTTCTTTTGGGACGCTTGGACAATGTCACACGTTTTTGTATGTAGTTCTTCATTAGGTAGTTTTTTTTTTTTATAGGTTTCATTTCATTTGTTGGGATCATGGACCGTGGTTTCAATGTTTGTACATAGTTGAACTGTGGATTTCTGAGAAATATTATTTTGAATCACCATGGATCAATGGATTTTAAAATGTACGTTTCCTTTAGATTTGCTTTTGTGGACAGAGAGTTTGGACTAACTTTATTTTGGATTACTTTGGATTGTGAGTTCTTTTTTTTCATTTTTGGACAATTATTTTCATGCTTTGATTCCATTTGCTTCATTTTGTGCACAATACATTTTGATTTATTACTTCCATATGTGGCATTCGCTCATTGGTTTACTGCATGTCACAATGTGGGTTTACACAATCACTGGCACCCAATGTGTGTGTGTGACGGACATGTGTTGATGTGCATAGTTGACTTTTGGTTTGTGTCATGAAAATGGCCTTTTAGTGTGGGGTGGATGGGAAACTTGATTGTGTCTCAAGACTGGGGTGGCGTGCAGTGGGATTTTGGTGGACATGAGGCCCATGAATTTGCATCTTTATGACATGTTGGGTGGGGACATGAGTCTGGGCATGCTGGCAGGTGCCCGTCAATGCTGGATGGGTGGGGGTGCAGGGGGACATGGGTTGGGTCCTGCTGGCAGGTGCCTGTCAATGATGGATGGGTGGGGGTGCAGGGCGACATGAGTCGGGGCCTACTGGCAGGTGCCTGTCAATGCTGGGTGGGTGGGGGTTCAGGGGGACAAGAGTCGGGGCTCGCTGGTGCATGGTGACATCTGGGCTTGCACACTGTGCGCCAGCCGCGTGCACCACTTGTGCGACGGATTCTATGAATTACCCCCTTGGTCCCTTCCAAACTGTCACCAAGTCTTTTTGGGCCTTTTAAGATTCTACAACGGATCAATCAGGTGGTATTAAAATTAAAATTACAGC
Source organism: Ambystoma mexicanum (assembly GCF_040938575.1). Lineage (NCBI taxonomy): Eukaryota > Metazoa > Chordata > Amphibia > Caudata > Ambystomatidae > Ambystoma > Ambystoma mexicanum. Next base: position 833,390,098 of record NC_090935.1, on the reverse strand, counting down.
TGCCCCTCCCCCCCCCCCATCCTGGTCCAGGATGCCTCCTGTCTTCCACTCCTCACTTTTATGGACTTTCCTATCAGACCAATTTTTCTGATGTGCCCCGCAAAGTCCGACACCCAGTATGAAGGCAGGTATTCCTGAATTTGGAGTCTTTGGCATATGTGATTCCAGGTACTGACATGGATCCCTGCAGTATTTGATGTCTATGCGCCTCTTTTGGTCCATAGATTTCAATGATTGCACCTGGGCAAGCAAAGTGGCCAACTCCTTGCAAGAGGGCATGAGGTAATGATCCCCCAGTATCGGGAACCATTTAGATCATGTAAAGCCGTTCTTCTCAAGCGCAGTTGACAGTCTAGCTGTTTTGACGCTCAACTATGCTGTCTGTAAACATCATGTTGCAACCCTTCGTTAGTGGACACTCAGTTGCTTTGGTAGTACTTCCCAGTCCGTGCTACTCCCTGTCTCCTGTCCTACCCTGCTTTGTCTTCATTCCTCTGTCCCTCCTCGTATGTGCCTTTGTCATGCAACACACACTATTCTGCCTCTTTACCTCTTCACAGCTTTCAGTCCATTCAGCCCATATGCCTGCAACCAGATCACGTCATCTGGAGTGCAGGATTTTCAATTCCACCTGAAGAGTCCTCACTGCAAGACGTTTTCCCCCTATACTGAATGTTCCCATCTGGGGGCCCTTTCCAACAGCTAGTTCACTTTAGCAGTGAGAATACAGGAACAGATCCCATCTCTATGATTCCAGAAATTGCTCCCAATCACAAGTGAAAAGTAAGACAGCCTTTGATCCACAACGACTGTGACAGATATCTACTTGTAATAATGTTTTTAAAGACGCTTTCTGTATTAATAAATAATCTGAACATGAATGTTAGTATATTAAAGAGAGTACCAATTCTAAAAATGTTGTGAAGGTAGTGCCTGCAGATTTTTGTGTGTGTTTTATTACCTGTGAGGTGTTAAAATGAATTAATTAAAAATGGCTTACATCAGATGAAAGCTGTGATATCATCAGTGTGGTCACAGGCCGCGCAAAAAGGGGTGTACGGTTTAGTTTGACCTTGCTTCCAACACCTGCTAAATTTCTGAGTCAAGGGTTGTTTCACTGAATTTCAATGGTTTTATCTATATGTATGCATACTCGGCCGATTCATGGAATTAATGTGCGCCGAAAATCTCTGCGCAAGTGTGTGAAAGTGTGCGAATCGCAGTGCAAGTGCGAAAATCGCAGCGAAAGCCGCGCACATCGATTCATGGAAGTCCGTGCGCATGTAACTCCATGGATGTGCGCTAAAATCCTGCGTGGCGCACACGGGCGCACACGGCATCAAACAGCGGGCGCTACGTGCACAGCGAAAGCGCACATAGCGCGGCGCACACAACAAAAATAGGCGTAACACGGGCCGTAACACGCGGAATGGGGAACAACACGTGAAAATGTGGGCGTTACGGGGGAAGTACAGGAGGCAAATGCGCGGAACGCCCACACGCGTGCCTACAACATGTATTCATGGAATCGAACAGGGCTAACGCGTGCGCCAAAAAAGACCTGCTAATCCAGAAACACGTATGCCAGCAGGAAGCAGGCGTACGCGGACCCGCGCAGCATAAAAGTGCACGCAAACAACAAACAAGCTCAGGCGCTACAATGAATATACCGTTCCTCACAGCAGTGGTCGTGGGATAGCGCAGGAGGAGGAGGATAGTCAGGGCCATAATTTTTACACCCAGGACCAGCCTTTTTGGGATGCATGATGACCAGGTGTATGGGAGGTACAGGTTTCCACCTCACATAATACTCGGCCTGGTGAGTGAGTGGGAGGATGACCTCACATCACCCACCCCTTGGAAAAGGTGCTCAATGTGCTGCACTTCTTGGCCACTGGTTCATTTCAGCGGACAAGTGCCATAGTGGGTGGGATTTCACAGGCCACGCAATCACGCTGCCTACACCAGGTGTTGGCCATCATGACTGCACGCCCATCAGTCCGCAGGCACATATACCTGGCCAGAACACCTACAGAAAGGCAGGCTGCCATTCAGGATTTTTACAGGGTGGCACACTTCCCCAAAGTGCTAGGTGCCATTGATTGCACCCATGTGGCTGTACGTCCTCCCAGGGCAATTGAGCACATCTATAGAAACCGCAAGCACTGGCATTCCATCAACATGCAGGTAGTATGTGATGTCAAGGGAATCATCACCTCAGTATATGCCAACTATCCAGGGTCCACCCATGACATTTTCATTTACAGAATGTCAACCCTAAACCGGGACCTAGAAGCTGGGTGGCATGGAGATACATGGCTGCTTGGTGAGTATAAATGCCACTGCACATGCATGCACGTCAGATACTGAGTAATGTCACAACCCCACTAATGATACCCATCATCACCTCCCCAGGGGACAGTGCCTACCCTCTGAGCACCCACATGATGACGCCAATTTGGAACCCCACCACACCACCCGAGGTAAGATAGAACACAGCCCATTTTGCAACCCGGGGCATAGTGGAGCGCACATTCGGAGTGCTCAAGTCACGCTTTCGCTCCCTTGACCGCTCTGGTGGGCAACTGCTATACGCTCCCCCAGTAGTGTGCAGGATCATAGTGGCAGCATGTGTCCTGCACAATGTTGCAACACGCCGGGGCCTGCCGGTGGACATGGTGGTGCCCCCACATCCCCAACCACATGCACGGCTGCTGCACATGGGAGTGGAAAGGGCACATGGTGAGGCAGCCCGTACACAACTGGTGGCTAATTACTTCACCTAAAATCACACCGCTGTGGAGTGCACACATCCCTGGCACATACCAGCTGACAATCATAAGGGACAGTCAACTGTCACAACCATACCAGCCTGAGATCGGTCACCTGGAAATGACACATTGTGTGCATCCCTACCTACCGAAAGAAAACCAATGCTGTGTCACAAAAAGAGACACATTTATGCAGCATGAATGACAACCCCCTTGCAAAATACAACATGAAAATAGTGCCATGTCACCCAACCCCTCCCCATCTCCGCCACCCAACACACCATGGCATGTCATGCAATGTGAAAGCAAACAAAGGAATGCACAACACCTGACACAAGTGTCACAAACTGCACTGTCCCAAATGGAAACAGGCCACAGACAATATGCTCCCAGTAATCAATAACAAACAGCACACATGACCAAATACTTACCAGCAACACAATACAGCAACACAGCATGAAACATTGCCAAAATATGACCGTACAAACTCAAAGTAGTGCAAGTCTTACAACCTGAATAAGCCAGCACATCGACCCCTTCCAACTGCAAAGTGTTGCTGTCAGGCAAATGTGTCATTGTACTGCATACAACATGAACTGCATCTGCAAAGGAGACAGCCTTGTGAATATATGAAGAAGGTACCTGCGAATAAGGAGGAAGACATGGATGCACAAGCACATATCAATACACCATTCAGTGTTCAATACAACAACAATACCCACTAGGGATGTCCACACAGCATTGACTACAGGCTGCCCACAAATCTCATGGGAGCCCAATGTCACTGTGTAAGTCACTGTCACTTGGTCACACCCTTAGCAATCCCATGGAAACGGGAAGCAGGAGGGGTGTGTGTGTCAGGAACCCAAGCATCTAATCCAAACACCGGACAAGCCTGCATGTGCCCAGCTGGAATACACAGTGGATGCCCACGGGAGCCACACAAGGCAACACACTGTGTAAAAAAAAAAAAAAAAAAAAAAATGGCCATGTGGGGGCCATGGTAGGGGGGGCACCCAGGAGGTTCGAGGACAGGGTGCACACCAACACCCACCTGCGTGGATGTTGCAGAAAAAAAATACTTCCATGGGCTCATGGCCTGCAAAGCTATGCCATTGTGGGAGAACTGCTGTCGCTCTCTTTACCCTCTGCTGCTGCATCAGGAGGTGGTGGTGCTATGGGAGGCAGCCCACGCAAAGCCCTGGTATGGTCCTCTATGGCAGCAAGCATGCGGGTGTGGAATTTCTGATTCTGGAGGATGATAGATCCCCATGCAGCACCTCACGGGTTGCCTGCATTTCTGCAAGCATGGCCTCGCGTGATGCCCGGATCTCCTCACGGGTAGCCTGCAGCTCAGCTGAGAGCGAACGTGTGAGCTGCTCCAGCTGCTGTTCTGCCCTAAAATTTCGGGAAGCCTCAAGTTCAACCAGAGTCTCCCTGAGGTTATGGAGTTCTACCCTCAGGGCTTCCCTGTGGCCATGTGACTCTATTGATATGGCTTCGCGCAAAGTCTCCAGTGCCGCCCGTTGGTCCCTGTCGGATGCCAACATGTCTTCCCTGTGTGATTGGCAAATGGAGTCTGTTGCCTGCTGTTGTTGTTCCATCTGCCTTTCAGGGAGGAGAATGGAAGTGGCCACCCTCTCCATTGCCTGAGCCATAATTTCAACCGATGCCCCCTGTTGTGCTGCTATAATGTAAATGGAGTTTTCCCATACAGTATTGCCTAGTGGCGTACGGCCACCGTGTCAGCGGGCACCACACCGGTTTGGGGCAAGGCGATCTGCACCTTGCTATGCCGGCACTGCCTGAGGCTGCAGGACTGCATTCCCCCTCTGATCTGCTGGCCCAGGAACAGGATCAGATGTTGTGGAGTGGGACCCTGCATCCGTAACCGCCAAAGGCGGACCTACCAACACTGACTTCCCCATAGAGGGTTCTATCCCTGGTGCAGGTGGGTTGGACAGAACAGAATCCCTGCCAGAAAAACTCACCTGCGACAGCACACAAGTCTCATCATCCGATTCAGCACCTGAATAGAGGTCTGGGAAGGTGCACCCAGAGACACCCCGGGAAAGTATGGTCTGCAGTAAGAAAGGGTTTTCACCCACCACCACACCACGTCCTCCACTGGTGCCGGTCATGCCTGAGATTCCTCCTGGGTCTGAACCATCTCCTCAAGCTCAACAGCATCACGTGCGTCATCACCTGCAAAAACATGAAAGACAACAAATGGAAACAGGCATGAGCACCATAGCACACACATAGGCCTGACAAGCCAGAGATCCAGTACATGATTTACACATGTCCCACATGACAATAACCCTGGCATGCATGCACTGTCAATGAGTTGGAAGGGGAGGCAAAAAGCAGACACTGAGGACATCTAGATGGAAAAGCAACACATTTGCTGCATGCTGGGTAGCACTGGCATCACACATTAGCCTGTGAGTGGCATTTCTAATACACATACATGACACATGCCAGCACACAGATGACATGTAGCATAGCCATGGTACATTTGACAAGAACAGCTATATGTCAGTGAATGAGTACTGTCACCCATCCATGTGAGATGGACATGATGAGATGAAAAATGCCAAATAGTGTGACAAAATATGCATGTGCCACACACTGCAACACATCCAGTGTACAATGATACAGTTATTGCATGCAGATGTACACATCAATGGTTGGTCACTTCAACATGACATGAAACAACTATCATGTTCCACGTTCCAACAGGCCCCAAATATTAATGTGAGCAGGCCAATACTCAATCAATCTGAATGGTCTAATAATTTACATAACAAGGTAACAAATGTGGGCCAATGTGGGGTGTAATCAATGACAGAAGCATGTCACATATGTGGCATTACGGCTGAAAAATGCATTGCAAAAATGGGAGAATTGAAACAATCAGCCTGAATGAACACTGAAAAATTTAGAACGATGGCGTTGCAAGATGACAGTTGAAGGGCAACTGCAGTAATGTGGCGCTAATTGGCTACTGTGGTCAGAAGGGATACTGTCATTCCCAAATCCAGGGCCGGTTAATGTTTTGGAGGAAGCACATGGGTGACCCATACCACTCAGGAGTACACACCCTCCCCTGGCACTCATTCAGAACCTGTCACCCAAGCAACATACAAATAGATTACAGGCACATGCATGGGTACTCACCGGACAATGCGTCGTAATCTGGTAGGTCTCCCAAGCCTTGGATCTGTTCCTCTGTGACGAAGGTTCCAGCAACAGACTCATGTTCAGTGAGTTGGTTGTCCTCTGGTGGAGACCCGCTGCCAGTTACCAGAGTAGAGGCTTGATTTGAGGCCAGCTTGTTCTTTGCTCTGCGTTTCAGGTCATTCCACCGCTTGTAGCAATCATCAGCTGTGCCCCTCACAAATCCAAGAGCACTAATGATGTCTGCGATGGTCTGTCAGTGTGCCCTATGTTGACCAGGTGTGGTCTTGCACCCTGCAGTCACCACCATTTCGCGGCTATTTGCTGACACATAGGCCACAAGTGCATCAAGTTCGGTGTCATTAAAGCTAGGGTTCCTTGATGTGCCGGAGGGTGTAGCCGTGTCTGGGTTCTCAGCCTGTAGTGCCAGAGCACCCTTCTTCTTCTTTTTCAAAGGTGGTGCGGATCCTGAGTGGCTTATGACGCTCTGGTCAGTAGGGGCAGAAGCGCAGCTGGACTGGTTACTAGAAGTGTGCAAAGGCACAATGACCATAGGTCTTGGAGCAGGCATTGGCTGCAAGGTGATGTTGGCAGGGCCAACGTCGGTTTGATGGACCTGGACCGACACTGTCCCGGCTGGGAGACTCAGAGCTGGTGTGGATAGAGCTGCAGCTGCCCCTGCAGCCTCCCACACTGCCTACTTGGGGCAGCAGATGACATTGCTGCCCCAGATCCACGTGGCCTGGTGACAGCAACCTTCCCCGCCACACGTGGCTTAGACTTGCTGACCTGGAAGTCAGCCTGGGAGTCATCCTGTGCCGGTTTAGGTGCCAAAATGGGCCGGTCCAACAAGGGCTGAGCTGGGATGGTGTCAGCAACGTTTCCCACAACCATTGGGGGGGGCATGGGTGTCCCTGATTGGTCCTCCATACACGGGGGCCTAAGGGCACCCTGAAAATCCTGGCCACGTCCCCTACCGCACCCACCACGCCCACCTTTTGGAGGTCGGCCACCTTTGCCTCCCTTACTGCTTGGTCACCTCCCAACCATGGCACTGATGTTGTTGTGCATATGGGAGTAGCAGTAAACAATTGTCCTGGGCAATTTGGGTGAAAGGGGTAGAGTACTAGATGGAATGTGTACCCGAGTGCTCTGGCAATGCTGTATGTGACCCCTGGGGGAAGATGACTGGTCACGCAACGCACAGGCACCCCAAAAACAAAAGCACACGTGCACGCAACCCCTGGTAGACCACGTGCATGGAAAAATAAACCCGCACTACGCTGTGGCACCCAGAAACACAAAAATAAGCGTACGCGTGTTACACACAGCCTACAATGACCTCTGAAGGGGTACGCGACACACGGGGGCAACCACAGTTGGAAAATACATGCGCGACTCACAGTCTGCCTTGAAAAATAACAGGAACAAGACGCGCGTGTGCGTGTAGCCAAACCCCCGCCAAAAGAAGAAAAGAACACAGTCTGAGGAAACAGGGAGTACGAACTGGAAACGAAGTAATCGCATGTGAACCGACAAGAAGTACAAGAAACACCTGCTCGCTCTCCCCAAAAAGCACGTACAAGGAAATAGCGTGATACTCGTACCTTTTAAGCCAGCCCACACGTGAAACGTCACTTACACGCTTACGCGCTAAGGCCCTTTCCTCCATTAGCACGGTGATGTGCAGTTTTCTCACTTGCTGATTCACGATGCACCCCTGTTGTGGGCAATGCCCACGCGCATAACGTCACTGACTGCTAATTTCTATATGTTTTGCATACTCCTTCCAAAATAGAACATGCTGTTTAAAACATGTTTTTAGGAATTCAGAACAGCAATTAGATTTGCAGCATCTTGGGCCTCATTACGAATTTGGTGGTAAGTGGTAAAGGTGTTGGTAATGGGCACTTTTACCACTCTGCGAAATAAGGAACTGGACCTTCATTCCTTCTGTAAAATTAATGTCAGGGGAATTAATGCCAGCTGAATTACCACTGTAAATCAGCAGAATTCTTCCTGTCGTAATTCAGACACTGGAATTATCACCATAACCGATAGCTCTGCTGTATTACAAATTCAAATACTGCCGTAAACTGGCAAAAATGGGTACTAATTCCGCTCAAGACAAGTGCAGTTACTACCTGCACCTAAAAAGAGTAGTTAAAAACAGATTAGTCTAATGAAGACATAGGTGCACCCAATGGACTCAGAAAAGATATTTAAGGCCTACACCTTCCCCATATACACTTTCCAGCACCATGCTGTCTTGCCACAAGTACCTACCGGCACCCTCGCCACGCTATAGCATCCATATGGCATCAAGTGAACGCTGTGGCAAAACCTCAGGGCTATGTACAGGCCTGGGGTTGAAGCAAGGGGACCTGTTCCTCCTTCCACCTGCATCGATTGGTACAACGGCATCATCGTCACTCCCTATGTCAGAGTCATGATGCTCGTGAAATTGAATAAAAGACTCAGTTGAGGAAGGGGTGCCAATGGGTGAATGCTTGGATGTGCGCATCACCTTCAGTGTGGCTGTGATGGCATGTGGCTTTTCAAGTGTCTCTTCAGGGCTTTCATGTGGAGTGCCCTCTGCAGCTGTTGGAGTGCAGCTACTGCAGCTGTGCCAGATGTAGTGGCATGAGCAATGCTGGCAGAGGTGTCTGTTGCCACACTTGTTGCAATATTTACAGTTTGGCTGCTTCCTGCAGCTGACATGCTGCTGCTTGTGGCTGGTGGTTCACTCCTTGGTTTCTTCCTGCTCTTCCCATGGCTGCAGGACCGAAGTGTGGAGGTAGAGCTGGTTGGGTCAGTGGATGTGCCCTGGGAAATGGTTGGGCTGGGTGGACCGTGAACCTGTTGGGTGATGAATGATATGCAGCCAGTTAGTCATGCATACTTGCATATGGTATTGCAAGACACTAATGCACTATGATGGATGCTGAACCTAGACACATGGTTTGTATGTGTATTTTATGTCAATGTATATAGCACTTTCACCAAAGCACTGCACATCGAAAAGAACAAAAACGGTACAAAAAGTAATCTGAATTGCTGGATGCAATTACAAGATCAGAATGTTTTAGGAAGATGAATTGCTTGCACAAATGGCATTTACATGTTTTGGGGCAGTCATTGGTGTTGGTGTTTCCTAAGTGTGTTGATTGCCTTTTTGGATGTTTCAGTGAAGAATGTGGGCACAGGGGGTCCCTGTTGGCACTTGGCCATCTGCTGGCCTCGTAGTTGCATCTCATGATGGCATGGGAGCACGTGTGCAGTTACACAAGGGGAGATATCTATTTTCCAAACTTTCCTTGCCCAAACATGTTGCTACAGTGTCACTGTTCACGTTAGGACATTCCCCTGTACATTGTAACCATCTATGCTGGGAGACACATGCATCGGATAAGGATTTTGGTTGTGCATTGTCATAGGAGATGTGACATTCACCAACCTCATGTTGACTGCTTGCTTCAACTTCAATCCCTCTACACCCTCGATGCATTCCATGTGGAGGATGCTGTTAGCATTTTCCTCCCATGGCGTGAGGGCAAGTGGCTTAACAATGCCGCCTGCTGTGGCAGCTGTCTCCCACTGGCAGTTTGGCAAGAGGCTGTGCACCCTGGCCTTGTGGTCATTCCACCTCTTCCATTAGTCCTTGCTCTCACAAGGTACTACGCCCACTGCCACCACCTTGCCAGGTATTGAGCCCCATGTGTCATACTTCCTCTGGGCTGTTGTCTTCCTCTACCTTCCCCTGAAAAGCTCCTATGCATGGGTGTCGACCTCATCAGTGAGGTCCTGCAGCTCTGCCTCACTGAATTACTTTTCCGCAGCTGCATTTTGGGTACTTTAAGCTTCCTTTGTATGTTCGGATGGGAGATTCAGGATGGATTGTATTTTGAAAGATGGCCGCTGCTAGAGTTCCCATTTGCCACACAACGCTATAACTGCCAGGAGCTAATGATGCCGGCGGAATTACCATTTGGCAATTCCGCAAGAAGAATTTCAGATGATTTCCCCAGCGGTAACGGTAATTCTGCCGAAGTTTGGAGGAAACACGCCCCGGACTTACTTTTTGGCAGTAATTCTGCCAGGTGGATTTACCGTTCAAAGCTTTTTGTGCGCTATTCCTTCAACTTGTAATGCAGTGGTTAATCTGCTGGATACCACAGTGGTAACTGTGATTCACTGCCATACCTACTGTCCAACTGAGGCCGGTTGCATAAAAGAAGAGGGTGATTCTTACAATACCCATAAAGCTCACCTTTTCTCTTTAACAAAGAACAATAAAAGAAAACATTTTCTGATGAATGTTTCTTGTCTTAAAGTTTACCAGCTTCAGAGCACATGTTCAAACCCACATTTGTAAGTTCAGTATAGTCTGTTAAAGTGGTGAGAGACTGCCAATGATGCAAAATATGATCAAAGCAAATTCTCCTCCTAAATATTGACAAACCTGCAATAAAACCCCATCAATACCTTCGGCTCCTCATAAGGGAGATTCTGTTGCATTATATGCTGACATTGTTACAACTAATGTCCTTTCATTGAATGTATGCGCAGGCTTCTTATTATATCATTATTTTGTTTGCAAATATATTGGATTTGTATTACCAATTTACATCCATATGTCTATTTGGTGTTTTTTTTTTATTTTTTATTCTGTGTGTTTGACCTTGGGCTTGTTTGATGCTGTATTTGGTGAAGGTAATCAAATGTAATCCTTTCATCAGAGGCGCACATCTGCTCAATGAAGGGTATCCATCTTCATCAACTCTCCGCTGACAAAAAGGGAAGTTCATTAAATCGGGCATGTGTGCTATTTTTACTTAATTTAGGATTAGCAAGAATGCAACCGATCTTCAATACTGAATATTCGATGTGACGGTAATTTCAATTTGTTTTCCTTATTAGGCTCTGCACAGTCTCATCATGCTCCCTTTTCAATTCAATTGCACTTTTAGTTGATGGCGGATATATATTCTTCCCAGGTATATGCTATGATAGGTCATGCATGTAAACAATTCTTTCTAGGCGTTACAAGAGAGGTAGGTATTCATGATGAATTACATGGGCCTGATTTACACAGCCTTTTTCAATGGGGGTTTCCCATTGAAAAGTGCTTTTGTAAATCAGGCCTTTTGAATTGTATTTTATTTTTGCCTGAAGCAGATTTCGTTTTTTTAGATTTCATATGTTAATATGTCATTGTGAACGGTTTTGAAGATGAAATGTAATGCGAATGGCAAGCATAAGAAACAGCATTCATTTACCTCGAACTGCGCTTGAAATAGTGGTGTGTAGAGTTTTAATTCAGTGGGCAGAATCCTGCTATGTTCCTGAAATGCAACTAAGTAAAGTTGCAAAGTTGAGCATTTTGTTCTGCCTCTGTTGGCAGCAAGGTGCTTTGCCTTCACCATTTATTTAGTGGATGAAGTTTCTCAATGAATCTCTTTGCAGCTAAAACCCATCACCTATATGAATGTCTGTGAATACAGGTGTGCTGAAAAGTTGAGAAGCATTACTCCATTTGCAAAGTGTATTACTTGTGAAAGTACATATAGCGAAAATTAACAAACATGAATATCCACATTTGCAAACATTAGTTAGTGGAAAAAAAAGCTACATTTACATGAATCTATTTGCACATAGTGCGGATGAGGTAGACTGAAAATGAAGTCCATTTATGTACACAACATACGCTACTTCGTCATCAGCTTGCATACTGCATTCTTTTGGAAACTGACACTGACCGTTTTGCTCAAATATCAGGGACCTACAAGCTTCTTCTTTGTGTTGCATGTACACCTATTCTAAGGAACTCATGGTGACAAGAGTAAAGACAGACACAAGCGATCACAGTTCAAGGATGATTATTAAACTGTATGCAGGTTTGGAAAATTACTAATCTAACCCTAAATCTAAGATGGGTGCAAGCATCCACCATCAAATGAAAATAAGGCAGTCCTTGTGGTGTTGTGTCAAATAAAAAGGGCCTATACTAAGAAACCTACTGCCAAACCTTACAACTAATAAAAAAAGGGTGTGAGATAGTTTTCAAGACAAGAAAGAAGTGTTCACAAATAATATGTCAGGATGCAGTGGCTTGAATCACCCTGCCCCACGTTTTGAGCATGGGGTAAGGTGCATGAGTTCACAGTTCCAGTTGCAACTATCAGGATTGTTGATGGCCAAGCCTTCTTTCGCTTAAAAGTCTCTTGCCTCTGCAGGCCTGAAGCATTCAACAACAAAACAAAAGTTCCTTCAATAAAATTAAAGTTTGATTCCTGGTTTTAGTTAGGGTGAGGATTCTTCACCCCTGGTTCCCCTTCTTCAGGGTGCGGACTATTGTTCCTTGTTGGTCTTCGGTGATTGCTTTTCACACCTTGGATCTCCGTCTTCTGGGTTTGGTTCCTAAAACAGTTCTTATTAATATCAAGGCTTAGGGGGTTATGGTTTCCTGGTCCTGCGGGCTTGATAGGTTTACCAAGAAAAAGAGCAAACAAATGCAAAGTTCTGTTCTATGTATTACTTGGGTGATCGATTCACCCCTGAGTCCCCCTCTTCCGGGTGTTGACCCTTTACAAATTGTACTCCACAAATCAAATAACAGTTCCTTATCGTAATGGACTTTGGGTGATGGCTTCACCCATGGATCTCCCACATTCTGGCTCGGCCCCCTCTCGACTGTTAGCCTTCCTCCACTGGGGTCAGTATGGCTTGTCCTTCCTTCACAACTCTTAATATCTTTTTAAACAGTTCTAGTGGACAGCCCTCTGTTGGGTTCCCTCTTGTCAACACACTATTTCTTGGGACTTTAGACTTTGCCCCCTTCTAGACAGGATCCCTCTTCCAGATTCACACTTGCCAACTTGATCTTCATATTCACTTTCAATGTTTACGGGATTCACTTCCCTTGCTTTCTCCTGTGGCGGGATTCACTTCCCTTGCATTCTTTATGGTTCATAGATCAAAGGCTTTCAACTGTATGGGGATTTTGCTTAATATCCTGTATGACCACTTTGACCTATCTTGGCGGCTCTTTTTTACGGCCTTCTGGTTTCTGTAGTTTTACTCGGATGGAGATCGACCAGAGTTTCTCAGAGCAGCTCCCATGTGGCGCCGGTCCCCTTCTGCAGCTGGTCTCCCCTTTACAATTTTACAGATCTTTGAACTTGCCATACTTTGTCTCTTTGCAACTTTCATTCTCCAAAGCCCGGTTCGTATCTGCTCTCCCCTCGACTCACCGGCTGTGATAAACTGCTTTGATTTCCTCTTTACTAGAGTCAAGGCCGGTACCACCAAAGCAGGAGTCTCCTTCGGTCCGGCTTATCGGCATCGATACACTCTGTGTACCGCTGACATATGTTGCAGCACACTGGGGCTATATTCCTCAGTCTTACGTTTCTTTCAGTGGAGCGTTCACAGGGTTTTGTCGAAAAGGGCAAGGTTGTGCCTCTCCTCATCAGCCTCTCGATATTTGCCACCTTGCTGCTCCTCTTAAACTGCTCAGTTTGAATAGCTGTCTCATCATGCAGTCTGCCTTGCTCGTACTGTTCTCTTTTGCTCCACCTTTTATTCCTGTGGGGAAAGGAAAGGGCCGTTAGGTGTGTGTGACTTTGAGTAATCGCCTGCTTTGCCTGACGCTTATGTTGGGACATGTCAGGTCAACAGCGTTATGAGTCTGGTGTCTTTCGTGGAGTAAAAATGTGTTGGTGTCGAAAAAAGGGGAGGGGTGGATTGTTAGATTGTCCTTCAGACTAGGATGGGAAAACAGTGCTATATGGAATTAGAACCCTCATATTAGAGGGGTTTTTGGTGCTCTCAGAAGGGTGGGTTTTGGAAGGGTTTTGACATGAGTAGGAGGGTTTTGATGTCCACAGGAATGACCAGAATTATTAGTATGGAGTGAACAAGGGAATTGTGGCATTGGTATTGTTTTATATGAGCAGATTGGGAGTGCAGTAAATAGTGACTAGCGGAGTATGGAAAAGAATGACCGGGAGTATGTGGGAAGGGAACAGAAAAACAGGGATTCTGGGAGGTACGGTTTTGAAGTGCAAAAGGCTTTGGGCTCCTAGGGTATTTTCGGATATAGAGGGGACGTCAGGTCGGGCTAGAAGAGATCAAATTGGAGGAAGGGAGGCAGATGTGATGCAGCCTAGGAATGTTTTAAGCATCTCACCCTCCTCTCCTTCTCTGATACAATACTGCATCTTTCTTGGGTGATTCCCTTGAGAACAACCCCGGGCTTCCACATCTCTGTGAGCCTTTCTCTCTCTTTCACCCCAAGAGTTGGAATATGAGCGGATCGGCCCTACGTTGACCACCTGAATAAGGGTTTCTTGAGGTTCACTATGTGAGATACTGTCAGGTATTTAACACTATACACCAGGCAGAATACACTAAAGAAGTTGTTAGAGGCAGCAGTCTACTACCCTAAACCAATTTTACAGAGAAGCCCATGCATTCAAAAAATGGATGATCCTATTCAAACAGATGCCATTTTGCTCCATTTGTTGGGACCTGCAAGCTTTTTCTTTGTGTTGCACATTCAATATATACATGCTTCTGTTGGTTTGGGATGAGGTGTGGGAAATGTAACATTGCTTCTGTGGTCAAACAAGGCACACACAGCAGCTGCCCAGTTTATGAGTGAGTGTGGGGTACTTCTGCTGCCTTCTCTGACATTTTTCTCAGACTTCTTAGGATACACAATTTTTTTTTTTTTTTTTTTTTTTTTTCTCTTAGGATACACCTCTGCCTTTTGCCTAAACTCAAACTGCGGGGATTAGCTGGCTATGTATGCCAGGCACTACAAACATTAGATTTTTTTCCACAACATCACAACATTCTACTCTGTCACACTGTTGTTATCCAATATAAAACATTTGTACTGCAATAACCAAATCGTCCAGACAAGAGGACATGTGTTGAATGCATCTGACAATTCTGCATGTACCTTCCCTGTGACTGCATGTTATTCAGTGTGTGTGTGTTCTGTATGTGAAGTATTGCAGAGCCCTCAACTGTAGACAGTTGCCATCGGGGCTGATAGAGTACTCATGTAATACCCATGCCCCCTTTTTTTGCTGCAACCTAAAAAGCTGAGTCCCATGAGAATGTCAGTCCAGTTGTCACAGTCACTTACATAACAGTAATATCTGTGCCTGAACAATATGCATTGCATGGTTTTTGTAATACTATAAAGTAGTTATTTCTGCTAGTAATTGAATATTTACATCCTTTCTCATTATAATTTCCATGTAATGGAAGCTCTTGTAATTTTATGTTTGAACAGATTAGGGTCTTCTGAAGAGCTTTCCACCCCACAGTGCTTTGAGGCCAGCAGTGGCATTAGGTGGTATACAAAAACCATATAGCATGATAAAAGTGAGAGAACGTTAATTGTGAAAAATCCCTGTATCCCTCCACGGAAGACCTTCAAAGGTGGCAACCAGCTTCACTTAGCTACCCTCAACTGTTGCTCTGCCGTTAAACAGCCCTCTGGAATTTGTCACCTCCTTGAAGACTTTGACCGTGATGTTATTGCGCTCACTGAGACTTGGTTCACTGCCAGCTCTGTCACTGTTTTTTTATACACTCCTCCCAATGAACTACAAGATCCTCTCTAAGCCCAGGTCTAACCGGTCTGGAAGCGGAGTGACCCTGATCTTCCCAGAATGGGTCCCTGCTACTATCATACCCACTCAGTCCTACTCCTTCCAATGCATCGTCTGCAGGTGTGGTGTCTGTCAGATCCTCTCACTGACTCTTTTAGCACCATGGCACCCCCTACCGCATTCCGGGTCCGGGTTCCCGAAATAGGGACTTACCAGGTCATTCCAACGTTGGAGGACTCGGTAAGTCCCCATTCCGGGAACAATTCCCCATTCCTATTCGAGCCCCCATAGGGCTCAATGGGAATGGGGATGGGGCTAATAACGGTATCACAATTTGCGATACCGTATTAGCTCTGAAGTCCCTTAACGGGTCCCTTCCATAACGCCTGGTAAAAACAGGCGTTAAGGAAGGGACCCGCTAAGGGACCTCAGAATAGGGTGGTAAGGGATTATCGGCACCAGTGTCCTTACCGATGCCGGTAATCCCTTACCACCTTCCTTGTAATGAGGCCCATTGTCTAGTAGCCTGGGTAGGACTGCTGCTCCATTTCTAAGTGTTTGAGACATTGTGTGTGTGTGTGTCACTGTATGTGCGTGTGTGACTGTGAGTGGCTGACCAAAACTAAACAGTAAAGTGACTGTTCACATGGAAGAATGTCCACTGCTGTTCTTTCTTGGTTCAGCTGGTGTTATATGCAACCTTTTTGCTTGTGTGTTTATTACATTGTGTTCGCAAAACAGTCTCTATGCATTTTTGGGGCCAAAGTGGTTGAGCTGATGTGTTTGACTCATTTTGTCCATTCCCTATCCATTTTTTTCCTTTATATATATATATATATTTATCTAAATGCTTTTTTCCGATCATGTAACCAGAAAATGTGTTTCTCATCTTTGGTTTCCCACACGACCAATTGTGTGATCCTCAGCAAATCTCGTTATATTCCAGCCTATCAAATATCTTTTAGAGGGCACCTTTAGAAGCTGGGTGTTGTAATATTTGGTGCCTGTTTGGGGAGATGTCTAGATATTTTCCACAATACACCCAGACGGGTGTTTGTGAAACTCACTAAATTTACAAAATGAAAGCACATTCACACCAATATAATAGTGACCATTAAGGTGTGGGGCATGAAGTAGACTAAAAACCAAGACCCTAGAAGAGAGTGGAGTGGGGGCGTGTAAGATTGTGAAGGGTTTTTCTAGAGGTTTAAAAGTTGCGTATTTAGGACCCGATTCATGGAAATATCTACTCAGAAAATAGGGACTTTGCGTACCTAACCGCACCCAAAATCCCGTTTGTCGATTCATGGAATCGACTGCGCTGTTCTTTTTCGCGGGGACTTAATACATGCTCGGCACGTCTCGGTGAGAGGCAGAGGGCCTTGTGTGAGACACCACGCAGAGCGTTGGCGTGGCTTGCGCTGACGACTGGGTAGGGGGCGGAACTCGGAAAAAGAGGAAGAACAGGGAAAATGTTGACGTTACGAGTATTCATGGATCCAAGTGTGCAACCTCTCGGCGGGGAAATGGCAATGCAAAGCCCTCATGCTATCCTCCACCCAAATACAGGCATACAGACACTTGCACATAGGATTCACCACACAGAGGTAAGATCGGGTGTCAGACTTAGGGATGCGTTTACGCAGCCCGGGTTCCGATCTGACGTAGGGGTGTGCGAACGCACTGTAGCTGGGTGCAGGAAAGGTTTACGCACACAGATTGCCTGAGTTTTATCCGAACTACAATAAAGACAGGACTAACCTTAATTGTGGTATATATTCACCTCTGACCTGTCCTGTAGTGGGAGCTGGTGCCAGGGTGCGTGACATCAATTGACTTGGGCATGTTTACTACAAAGCCTGTGTAGTTAATAACTTAATTGGAGCTGGGAACATACTACTGGTGTAATACAAATTTCTTATCCAGGGCTGCCTTCAGCTACTCTATTAGCACTTTGCATTTCCTTCACTGAAGTCCTGCTAAAAAACAAGCAATGGCAAGTGTTTGCTTGTGTATACGTTTTGGGAATTTGCTAGCACTGCTATTATATGTCCAGGTACTTGCACCATTTTGCAGCTGCTACCATCGGTGGGTACCTAATACCACTATGGCGATGCCTGGCAAGAGCCTTTTCCATGCTTTTCTTTGTCTTCATTTTCTTCTGTTTTCTTTTGTCCTTTTCTCTTGTTTTATACAATGTTGATATATGTAATTTAATACGTACTGCTATTTTAACTTTGTGAAAAGTCGAGTTCTTTGACTAAAACACAATAAATAAATAAAAAAAAGCAAAGCCCCCAAGGTGTCCCCTGTCTCCCCCAGATTTTATGGGTCTCCTACGCCCCTGGGACAAATCACAATAGTGTAATGATACGAAAATAAAATAATATCCGACTATGGTTCTATAAAAAATAGGAACTTTAATAAAAACGAGCACTGTACACAACTAATAAAAAAACAATAAAAACACACCCCTGTAAAGGAAAGACATTTACAGGCCGATTCATGGAATAATTTGCGCGGCGCAAGTGGGCAAAAACGTGCGAATCGCAGTGGAATAGCGAAAAGCAGCGCACATCGATTCATGGAAGTCCGTGCGCGAGAAAACCAGCGGATGTGCGATAAAAAAGTGCGCGGCGCACGTTGGCGCACAGGCCATCTAACAGCGTGCGCCAGGTCTAAGCGAAAATCGCACAGGCCAGAGTGAAAATCGCACATAGCGCGGCGCACGCAACAAAAGTAGGCGGAACACGGGCGGAACACTCGGAATGGGGAACAACTTGCCAAAACGTGGGCGTCACGGGGGAAGTACAGGGCACAAGTGCGCGGAACGCCCACACGCTAGCCTACAACACGTATTCATGGAATAGAATAGGGCAAAAAAGCGCACGCTCAAACCAGCGCACAGGCACAAACACGACCGCCACAAGAAAGCAGGCGGTAGCGTTTCTGCGGCTGTAAGAAATGTGCGCCAAAAGGTGCGCCAACAAATAGCACCTATATACTGCCATGATGAATGTCCTATACTGTGGCCCTCCAGGACAAATGACGTGCAAAGGGGTACCCACAAACACGGACCCGCTGACAAAAAATACGTGTGCGTGTATACCGGGGTGCGCGGGAAGTCTCACACGCGAATGGGCCAGTGCGAGCAGGGTACGTGTATTACATGGGTGCGCGGGAAGTTCCACACGCGATTCCATCAGGGTACGTGGATTCCAGGGGTGCGCGGGAAGTTACACACGCGAATGGGGCAGTGCGAGCAGGGTACGTGTATTACATGGGTGCGCGGGAAGTTCCACACGCGATTCCATCAGGGTACGTGGATTTCAGGGGTGCGCGGGAAGGTACACACGCGAATGGGGCAGTGCGAGCAGGGTACGTGTATTACATGGGTGCGCGGGAAGTTCCACACGCGATTCCATCAGGGTACGTGTATTTCAGGGGTGCGCGGGAAGTTCCACACGCGAATGGGCCAGTGCGAGCAGGGTACGTGTATTACATGGGTGCGCGGGAAGTTCCACACGCGATTCCATCAGGGTACGTGGATTTCAGGGGTGCGCGGGAAGTCACACACGCGAATGGGCCAGTGCGAGCAGGGTACATGTATCACATGGGTGCGCGGGAAGTTCCACACGCGATTCCATCAGGGTACGAGGATTTCAGGGGTGCGCGGGAAGTTCCACACGCGAATGGGCCAGTGCGAGCAGGGTACGTGTATCACATGGGTGCGCGGGAAGTTCCACATGCGATTCCATCAGGGTACGTGGATTTCAGGGGTGCGCGGGAAGTTCCACACGCGAATGGGCCAGTGCGAGCAGGGTACGTGTATTACATGGGTGCGCGGGAAGTTCCACACGCGATTACATCAGGGTACGTGGATTTCAGGGGTGCGCGGGAAGTTCCACACGCGAATGGGCCAGTGCGAGCAGGGTACGTGTATTACATGGGTGCGCGGGAAGTTCCACACGCGATTCCATCAGGGTACGTGGATTTCAGGGGTGCGCGGGAAGTTACACACGCGAATGGGCCAGTGCGAGCAGGGTACGTGTATTACATGTGTGCGCGGGAAGTTACACACGCGATAGTCCCAGTGCGAGCAGGGTACGTGTCTTTCAGGGGTGCGCGGGAAGTTCCACACGCGAATTCTGCAGGGTACGTGCATTTCAGGGGTGCGCGGGAAGTTCCACACGCGAATGGGCCAGTGCGAGCAGGGTACGTGTATTACATGGGTGCGCGGGAAGTTCCACACGCGATTACATCAGGGTACGTGGATTTCAGGGGTGCGCGGGAAGTTACACACGCGAATGGGCCAGTGCGAGCAGGGTACGTGTATTACATGGGTGCGCGGGAAGTTCCACACGAGATTCCATCAGGGTACGTGGATTTCAGGGGTGCGCAGGAAGTTACACACGCGAATGGGCCAGTGCGAGCAGGGTACGTGTATTACATGTGTGCGCGGGAAGTTACACACACGATAGTCCCAGTGCGAGCAGGGTACGTGTCTTTCAGGGGTGCGCGGGAAGTTCCACACGCGAATTCTGCAGGGTACGTGCATTTCAGGGGTGCGCGGGAAGTTCCACACGCGAATGGGCCCGTGCGAGCAGGGTACGTGTATTACATGAGTGCGCGGGAAGTTGCACACGCTATTCCATCAGGGTACGTGGATTTCAGGGGTTCTGGGGAGTACTACACGTGAATTGGCCTTGTGGGTCCTCCCAGGTGTACGCTCCACAACCTCCACGGCCCCTGCAGGCAGCCCACACCACGGGGGACTACCCTGCACCCCTGCTCATGTCCCGCAGGCAGCCCATCCACCATGGGCATGCCCCCAGCCAATCCACATGTCACCTTGCACTACTGATCAACAATGCATGTCTCCCACCACCCCACCACCCTGCCACCATGGCCAGCCTCCACCAGGCCCCCACTCATGTCTCCCACCACCCCCACCCCCCAGCATCCAGGGTCACCCTCCACCAGGCCCCCACTCATGTCTCCCACCACCCCCACCCCCCAGCATCCAGGGTCACCCTCCACCAGGCCCCCACTCATGTCCCCCTGCACCCCCATCCCCCAGCATCCAGGGTCACCCTCCACCAGGCCCCCACTCATGTCCCCCTGCACCCCCACCCCCCAGCATCCAGGGTCACCCTCCACCAGGCCCCCACTCATGTCTCCCACCACCCCCACCCCCCAGCATCCAGGGTCACCCTCCACCAGGCCCCCACTCATGTCCCCCTGCACCCCCACCCCCCAGCATCCAGGGTCACCCTCCACCAGGCCCCCACTCATGTCCCCCTGCACCCCCACCCCCCAGCATCCAGGGTCACCCTCCACCAGGCCCCCACTCATGTCTCCCACCACCCCCACCCCCCGGCAGTGCAGGGTCACCCTCCACCAGGCCCCCACTCATGTCTCCCACCACCCCCACCCCCCTGCCACCATGGGCAGCCCCCACCAGGCCCCCACTCATGTCCCCCTGCACCCCCACCCCCCAGCATCCAGGATCACCCTCCACCAGGCCCCCACTCATGTCCCCCTGCACCCCCACCCCCCAGCATCCAGGGTCACCCTCCACCAGGCCCCCACTCATGTCTCCCACCACCCCCACCCCCCGGCAGTGCAGGGTCACCCTCCACCAGGCCCCCACTCATGTCTCCCACCACCCCCACCCCCCTGCCACCATGGGCAGCCCCCACCAGGCCCCCATTCATGTCTCCCACCACCCCCACCCCCCAGCATCCAGGGTCACCCTCCACCAGGCCCCCACTCATGTCCCCCTGCACCCCCACCCCCCAGCATACAGGGTCACCCTCCACCAGGCCCCCACTCATGTCTCCCACCACCCCCACCCCCCGGCAGTGCAGGGACACCCTCCACCAGGCCCCCACTCATGTCTCCCACCACCCCCACCCCCCTGCCACCATGGGCAGCCCCCACCAGGCCCCCACTCATGTCTCCCACCACCCCCACCCCCCGGCAGTGCAGGGTCACCCTCCACCAGGCCCCCACTCATGTCCCCCTGCACCCCCACCCCCCAGCATCCAGGGTCAGCCTCCACCAGGCCCCCACTCATGTCTCCCTGCACCCTCACCCCCCAGCATCCAGGGTCACCCTCCACCAGGCCCCCACTCATGTCTCCCACCACCCCCACCCCCCGGCAGTGCAGGGTCACCCTCCACCAGGCCCCCACTCATGTCCCCCTGCACCCCCACCCCCCAGCATCCAGAGTCACCCTCCACCAGGCCCCACTCATGTCTCCCACCACCCCCACCCCCCAGCAGTGCAGGGGCAGCCTCCACCAGGTGCTCACAATCCCCAATCATGTGCGTAATGGACAGCCTCCACATCCTCAAAGCCCTACCAAGTAACCCATTCACCCACATGGAAATGGAAATCACATGTTACACCCCCAATGTTCAAGAAGCTAATGAACCCATGTCCGTCACACACAATGGTTGCAATATAATGGGAAAACACACAACATGACATGCATGAAACCAATGAGATGACACCACACAGTGAAGTATGCTAACTAAATTGTATTAAAAAAAAATTAAGAATGCAAAAGAAAGAAAACTAACTACCATGTGAATGAGAACAAAAAACATGCATGTCCGTATAAAAAACTACCAAGTGTCCATGAGCCCAACTGAACAAAGGAAACCTACTAAAAAAACCTACCTAAAAATCAACTATATACAAAAAGTGGAGCAGTGTCCGTCGACTCCAAATCATAATTCGAAAGAAAGGAAACCTAAAACTAAATAACTATATACAAAGGCGGCGGGCTAGTCCAGCGGCTCACTCCGTGGTGTCCCGGGCCAGGGCATCATCGAACTCCTGTTCGATGTCCCGGAGGCGGTCCAGTTCCATGGCCCCGAGGGTCCGCAGGAACGACGCTGTGTCCTCCTCCAACCCCCTGCGGATTTCCTCGAGGCACTCGGCCCGCCTCAGGGCCCTTCGCATGGAGTTCTCCGCCCTGACCATTGTGAGCCGTGCCTCTTCCGCCCGCCGCCGCTCCGCACCTATGGCGTGGCCCAACCGCTGCCACACGGAAGACACTCTCTGTCCTGGGTCCCCCTGCCCTCCGGCCGATGGCCGCCCCTCCGATGTCGAAAGCCCCGAGCCTTCATGGCTCCCAACATGTTGCTGCTGCTGCTGCTTTGCCTCTGGCCGTGCACTGCCTCCTGCTGCCTGCACATCCTCCACCGGCTGGGGTGCACTTGTTGATGTGGCCACCCCTGCTGGACCTCCGACTCCCGACTGTGGTAGGGATGCCTCCTCCACCAGCCTGGCCGCACCGTCAGAGGCAGCTCCACAGAGCACCCAGGTGACTGATGGGTGGGAAGATGGCACAGAGGACGACTGGCGCGTAGGGGGTCCAGTTGAGGAGGGGGTCGGAGCAAGCCCCATCAGACGGAGGAATCCGGCCTGGGTGACCTGTCCCAGCAGGCTGATGTGGTCAACGAGCCATTCGAGATGATGTGCAGTCTCTCCATGAAAAGACTGCAGGTCACCTCGCATGGCCCGTTGACGCAACGCCACACCAGCCAGGACAGGCTCAACCCGGACCTGGATGGCCACGTCCGCAGGCAGAGGAAGGCCAGTTGACGTTAGCTCATCCCCTGCCTGAAAACGGGTCTGGACGTAGG
Source organism: Ambystoma mexicanum (assembly GCF_040938575.1). Taxonomy (NCBI): domain Eukaryota; kingdom Metazoa; phylum Chordata; class Amphibia; order Caudata; family Ambystomatidae; genus Ambystoma; species Ambystoma mexicanum. The sequence goes on along the minus strand of NC_090935.1, from coordinate 833,366,860 downwards.
CATCCCTGCTGGTGCAAGATGATGCAGGGACAGGATCGGGGACAGGATTGCACACAGGCACCTCCGCGGCCGCCTGTGCTGCCTCCTGTCCCTGGTCCTGCACTGCACCACTAGCACCAGTGGGATCCCCACCTCCAGACCCCGTCTCTGGTGCTTGCGCGGCCCCCTCCTCCACCAAACCCCCCACCAACCTGGATGACTCCGTGCCATCTTCCCCTGTTGGGCCCTGTGGGGTCCCAGCTGCCCCTTCTGCTGCCGAGGAGTCCAACTGCAACCTCCGCCTCTTGGACCTCCCCCCGGCAGCTGCGGCCAGGGACGCGGCACCGGACTCCTCACTCCCCGACGAGATGACAACACGGGAGGGGAGCCGGGCCTTGCGTCTCCGGCTGGCGGTCGGATACCGCCGCTCTGCTCCACAGCACCTTCTCCGCCCTCTTCATCAGTTGACGCTGCAGACAGGGAGAAACAAAACACAGGCATCAGGGCACTGTACAATGGACACATACACACATGACAGTTGCACATGAGTGGCATTGGCAAACCTCAGACATGTCATCACAATCCCCAACACACATGTCATTGCAACTGGCACACATGAGCCATACCACAGCCATTTAGCAACTGCCACCCCCATCCCTACACATACAACAGCATCAGCAGCCAAAGGGGAGCCAGACATCACATGCAACACAGGAAGTGCACCACACATGTACACACACCACCACACTTGCATGCATGTCTACACCTCTGCCAAGTGTCGCACTGTTCAGACGGGCATCCATGTCACATCTGCCAATCAGGCTTCCACATACCGCTGTCACATGCATCCATGTAGCATCACTGTTGCACCCTTGTCAAATACACACACATGCACATGTACACAGTGCTCATACATGCAGCCGAAAAAAACATACATGCCTGACATCACGGACATGTCTACTTACATACACATTCATCCAAACATGTGTGCACGCACAACTGCATTTGCCATGCAAGCCCACACACACAAGCACCATCCATGTCTCACACATTACAACCCTCGCATGTGTCAGCCCCACGGCCCTGTACACCCCCACCCATACTCCACCCCATACAAACAAATGTGCAACCGGCACAATGGCGAATGATCACCACACGCCCTGCTCACAACCAGGATGCATGTACACTCACCGCTCGACTCCAGACGGCTCTGCTTCTCTAGGACCTGGACGTGGAGCGCTGGGGATATGCGTTCCAGGACCCCCATCTGTTCTTCCGACAAGTGGCCCCGGCGCCCCTTGGCATCCGCTGCCTTCAAGAGGCGCCGGGCCTTGGTCAGGGTCCTGGACCTGAAGTCCTCCCAGCGCTTCCTGACATGTTGTAAGTCCCGGACTGCCACCCCCTCCGCGTTGATGGCAGTCACGATGTCAGTCCAGATCCGAGTCCGTCCTTCCTTGTCGGCGCGGGAACTTCCAAAGAGGGCATCATACTGCCCCAGGACTTGCTCCACCAGGACACCAACTTCGGTGGCACTGAAGCTGGTGCCCCTCTGCCTCTCTGGCCGGGGGTTGTCAGTGGTCACAGAAGTTGTATGCCCCGACATGACAACCCCAGAGGCAGGAGTGTGTGGGCAACTGGGTCCTGGGGCTGGGCTGTGGAGCGATGGAATTCCAGTCGGGAGTCTTCTGTTCCAGCAGGGGTGGTCACAGCAACAGCACCCCTGGCTGATGTGCAGGCAGCAAATGGCAGTGCACGTGGGCAGCAGGCAGTCAGGCAGCAGCAGATGGCAGGTGGGAGCGTGCTCGGGGCTCTGGGGGGCAGTAGTTCGGCCTTCTGGGCAGGAGCGTGGTCTTCCGTGTGCTTACGCGTGGCCAGCTTGGTACGGAGTGATTTGGCACGTGAAAATCCTGCACGTCAGCGTGAAAAACGAGGAAAGGCCCTCAGCGCGTAAGCGCGTCAGCACGCATACGCGAATCCATTGGACCAAAGGCCCTCAGCGCGTAAGTGCATCTGTGACGTGACCCGCACGGGTGTTTCCCACACACCACGTGGTGACAGAGCACACTTGGAAAGACTGCACGTCAGAGTCTCATCGCGTGTAATTGGACAGCACGTCAGAGTCTCATCGCGTGTAATTGGACAAAAGTGCGTGTACACGCGATTGGGCTATGTACGTGTATATGAGGTGTGCGCGGACACTTACACACGCAAGTACGTCAGCGCACCTGTATCCCGGCGTGCGCGCCAATTTCCACACGCTATTGTACTGGGCACTGGATTGGAGGGGTGCGCGGGTCACACGCTCGTCTACAACACGCGCAACGCATTAATTTGCGCGCTAACAAAATAACTAGCTCAGACCCAGGATGAACATACCGTTCCTAGCAGCAGTGGGCGTGGCCTACCAAAGGAGGAGGAGGAGGATAGTCAGGGCCAGAATATTCACACCCAGAACCAGCCTTTTCGGGATGCCTGATGAACAGGTGCATGGGAGGTACAGGTTTCCACCACACATCATACTGGACCTGGTGAGTGAGTGGGAGGACGACCTCACATCACCCACCCTGTGCTCCCAAGCACTCAGCCCCTTGGAGAAGGTCCTCAATGTACTGCACTTCTTAGCCACTGGATCATTTCAGCGGACAAGTGCCATTGTGGGTGGTGTATCACAGGCCACCCAGTCACGGTGCCTACACCAGGTCTTGAACATCATCACTGCACGCCCATCAGTCCGCAGGCACATATACCTGCCCAGAACACCTGCAGAAAGGCATGCTGCCGCCCTGGATTTCTACGCTGTGGCACGATTCCCCAAAGTGCTAGGTGCCATTGACTGCACCCATGTGGCTCTACGTCCCCCCAGGGCATCTGAGCACATCTATAGGAACCGCAAGCACTGGTATTCCATCAACGTGCAGGTAGTATGTAATGCCAAGGGAATCATCACCTCACTATATGCCAACTATCCTGGGTCAACCCACGACAGCTTCATTTACCGAATGTCCACCCTAAGCCGGGACCTAGATGCTGGCCGGCATGGCGATACATGGCTGCTTGGTGAGTATGAACGCCACTGCACATGCATGCATGTCAGATACTGAGCAAGGTCACAACCCCACCAATGATACCAATCACCACCTCCACAGGGGACAGTGCCTACCCTCTCAGCCCCCACATGATGACGCCAATTCGGAACCCCACCACGCCACCCCAGGTAAGATATAACGCAGCCCACATTACAACCCGGGGCATAGTGGAGCGCACATTTGGAGTGCTGAAGTCACGCTTTCGCTCCCTTGACCGTTCTGGCGGTCAGCTGTTGTACGCTCCCCCAGTAGTGTGCAGGATCATAGTGGCAGCATGTGTCCTGCACAACGTTGCAACACGCCGGGGCCTGGCCGTGGACATGCTGGTGCCCCCCCATCCCCAACCACATGCACAACCGCTGCGCATGGGAGGGGAAAGGGCACGGGGGGAGGCAGCCCGTACACAGCTAGTGGCTAATTACTTCACATAGAAATCACACCCCTGTGGAGTGCACACTGCCCTGGCACATTCCATCTGACAATCAATGATGACTCAACCTGACACTGATCCTGAATGTCTGGAGAAAGAACCGTGAAAACCATATCAGCCTGAGATTGTTCACCTGGAAGTGTCACAATGTGTGCATCCCTACCCACACTGACACCACCAATGCAGTTTTGTGAAGTTAAAAATTCAAGCAGCTGAAATGAATACCCACTTGCAAAATGCAACAAGAGGACTGTGCCATGTCAGCCAACCCAACCCCAGCACCGCCACACGACACACCGTGCCATGTCATGCTATTTGCACGTACACAAATTAATCCCCACAACATGACACTAGTGTCACAATACACGGTGTCCCTATTAGAAACTTGCAACACCTAAAATGCTCACAGTAATGCTGGACCAACAACAAACTTGAGCACGTACTACCATTAACATGACATCACTAATGTATAATATTATGAGTCTCACCACCTGGAAATGCCTGCACTCCCACCACTACCAACTGTGCAGTGTTGGCGCCTGTAGAGTTGTAGGTGCACTGCTGCCAACATGGACCACATCTCCAGACTAGAGGTCCTTGTGTAGACATGAAGAAGGGACCTGCACATTTGGAGGTAGACACAGAAGATGAGTTACACATCAATGCAACATGCAGTGTACAACACAACAGCAGTATGCACTAGGAATGTATACACAGTATTGACTACAGACTGCCCACACAGCTCATGGGAGTCCAACGTCACTGTGTAATTCACTGTCACTTGGGCACACCCTTTGCAAGCCCATGGAAACGGGAAGCAGGAGGGGTTTGTGTGACTCAAACCCAAGCATCTGAACCAAATACATTACAAGCCTGCATGTGCCCAGCCACAATGCAGCGTATGCCCACAGGAACCACGGAAGCCAACAAATTGTCCCAAAAAAATTGGGAATAAAAGAAATAAAATAAAAAAAAAATAAAAAAAAATAAAAAATCAAAAATGGCCAATGAAGGGCCCGGGGGGGTTGGGGAGGCCACCCAGGAGGTCCGAGGACAGGATGCACACCAGAACCCACCTGCGTGGATCCTGGGAAAAAAAAACACCTCCATGGGCTCATGGCCCACACGGCTACCCTATTGTGGGAGTATCACTGCTGTCGCTATTATCACCCTGTGCAGCTGCATCCAGAGGTGGTTGCACTATGGGAGGCAGCCCACGCAAGGCCCTAGTCTGCTCCTCCATGGCTGCAAGCATGCGGGTGTGGTAGGTCTGGTTCTGGAGGATGAGTGTGCGGAGGTCCCCATGCAACAACTCACGGGATGCCCGGACCTCCGCCCTCGTTGCCTGCATCTCAGCTGAGAGCGTACGGGTGAGACGCTCCAGCTGCTGTTCTGTCCTTTGGTGTGTAGAAGCCTCAAGCTCAACAAGAGTCGTCCTGAGGTGAAGGAGCTCCTGCCTCAGGGCTTCCCTGTGGCCCTGGGACTCAATGGAGATGGCCTCCTGCAGAGTCGCCAGTGCCGCCCGCCTGTCCCTGTTGGACCCCAACATGTCCTCCCTGTGTGACTGGCAGATGGAGTCGGTTGCCTGCTCTAGTCGCTCCATCAGCCTTTCAGGGGGGACAATGGAAGTGGCCACCCTATCCATGGCCTGAGCCATCATCTCGGATGATGCTGCCTGTTGGGTTGCCATACCGTAAATGGATTGCTCCCATGCGGTATTGCCAGGTGGCGTACGGCCACCATGTCGGCGGGCACCACACCTGTCTGGGGCAAGGCGAACTGCGCCTTGCTGTGCCGGCACTGCCTGAGGCTGCAGGACTGCATTCCCCCTCTGATCTGCTGGCCCAGGAACAGGATCAGATGTCACGGATTGTGACCCTGCATCCGTAACCACCAAAGGCGTAGCTGCCAACACTGACATCCCCATTGAGGGTTCTGACCCTGGTGCAGGTGGGTGAGACAGAACAGAATCCCTCCCTGGAACACTCACCTGCGACGGCACGTAGGTCTCATCCGAATCAACACCTTAGTACAGCTCGGGGGAGGTGCAGCCAGAGACACCCCTTGAGAGCAGGACCTGCAGCACTTGTGGGTTCTCACCCACCACCACACCACATCCCTCACTGGTGGTTGGTCGGCCCTCGGGCCCCTCCTGGGTCAGCACCATCTCCACAACCCCAGCAGTATCAGGTGCGTCTTCCCCTGCAAAGACATAAAAACAAAGAAATGGAAACAGGCATTAGCACCATGGCACACAATGAGGGCTGAGAAGCAAGAGAAACAGTACTTGTTTGACACATGTCCCACATGACTAAAACCCACCCATGCATGCAGCCTCACTGCGTATGAAGGGCAGGCAAATGGCACACACTGATGACACCAAGATTGGAGATGAACACATTTTCTGCATGCTGCCTGGCAGTGGCATCACACATTGGCCTGTGATTGGCAGGTGAAACACACATGCCATCAGACAGATGGCATGTACCATTGCTATTGAGTGAAGATGGAGAGGAGGGCAGCACCTATGCATACTGTCCAGTTCCCGCATGTAATAGCTTTTCTAATTCTAACCGGTCAGATTCTTCACCTGGAGCTGCCAGTCCGAAATGGTGCAATTGCACAGGGACATGTTTGAACAAATGATATCCAGGTAACTAAGTCACTCAACTTTACCATAGCCATGTCAGACATGTGACTAGAGGACTGCGACATGCCTAGTAAAAGTGGTGGAATGGTAAATATCTGACTAAATGAACAGTGCTAAATTTGGCAACAATGTTGTGGCAAGGTGACCCTTCAAGGGCAACTGGTGTGCAGTTGGACTACATGTCTACTGTTGGCAGAAGGGATACAGCTATGGCCAAATGCAGCTGCGCTGGATGTATTGCATGAAGCACATGGATGACCCATACGACTCAGGCGCACACACTCTCACCTGGCACACAAGCAGAAGCCCTCACACACACCATGCACATGGATGACACACACATGCATGTGCACTCACCGGACAATGCCTCGTAATCAGGAGGATCTCCCACGCCTTGGATCTGTTCCTCCGTGACGTAGGTCCCAGCGACTGACTCATGTGGAGTGAGTTCCATGTCTACAACTGGAGACCCACCTCCAGTCACTATAGTTGCGGCATGACTTGAGGCCAGCTTACTCTTTGCCCTGCGCTTTAGGTCATTCCAGCGCTTATAGCAATCATTGGCTGTGCGCCTCACGATTCCAAGGGCACTTACGATGTCCGCAGCGGTCTGCCAGTGTGCCTGGCGTTGTGCAGGTGTGGTCTTGGATCCTGCAACAATGACCATCTCGTTATCATGTCCGGACACATACTCGACAAGTGCATTCAGTTCGTCATCCGTGAAGCTGGGCTTCCTGGACGGGCCGGACTGTGTAGCCGTGTCTGGGGCATCAGCCTGTGCCGGACGAGCACTCTTCCTCTTCCGCTTGGAAGGTGGTGGTGATCCTGAGTGTCCTGCGCCACTCTGGACACTAGGGGCAGGAGCCCTGGTGGACTCTGTATCAGGAGTGTGGGATTGCACACTCAGCATGGGAGTTGGTGCAGGCATTGGCTCTAGTGTGATGGTGTCAGGGGGAATATCAGCAGCATGGACTAGGACCGACACTGTCCTGGCTGGGTGTGTGAGGGCTGGGGTGGATGGAGCCGCAGCTGCCCCTGCAGCCTCTCCGCCCTGCCTACTTGGTGCAGCAGATGACCTTGCTGCCCCAGATGCACGTGGCATGGTGACATCAACGTGCACCAGCGCACATGTCATAGGCCTGCTGACCTGGAAGTCAGCCATGGAGTCAGCCAGGTCTGGTGCCACAATGGGCTGGTCCAACAAGGGCTGAGCATGGATGGTGTCAGCCACATCAGCCTCAACGGGAGGGGGGGGGGGGGGGATTATGGGTGCCCTTGACTGGTCCTCCACACATGGGGGGACAGGCTCACCCTGCAAGTAACGACCACGTCCCCTACCGGATCCACCACGGCCACCACTTGTGGCTCTTCCACCTTTGCCACCCTTACGGAATCCTCGCCTCCCAACCATGGCACTGATGTTGATGTGCGTATGGGAGTGGCTGTCAAATATTGTCCTGGGCAATTGGGGGTCAAAGGGGTTGGGTACCAGATGGTAATTGTACCCTAGTGCTCTTGCAAGGCTAATTGTAACCCCTGGGGAAAGATGACGGGTCACGCTACGCACAGGAGCCCCAAAAAAGGGAGATGACGTGCACGCAACCCCTCCTAGACCACGTGTGCAGAAAGAAAAACCTGCACTACGCTGTGGCACCCAGTAACACAAGAATGAACGTATGCGTGTCACACGCAGCCTAGAATGACCTCTGAAGGGGTAGGCTACACACGGGGCAAGCACAGATGTTAGATACGTGCGTGACTCACCGTCTGCCAGGTAAAAGAGCGTGAAAAAGGAGCGCGTTTGGTTGGCAACACCCCCGCCAAAAGAAGATTTGTACGCTGTCTGAGGAGACAGGACAACAGTAGAAGGGAACACTGTTTGAGGGAACAGGCCCAGGTAAACCAGTAAAAGAGAAAAAAGAGAAAAATCTGTCAGAGGTAACAGGGAATACGAACTTGAAACGGCGTGAAGTAAATCGCGTGTGAAACGACAAGAAGTACAGAATTCACCCACTCGCTCTCCACGAAAAGCACGTACAAGGAAATGGTGTTCTACGCCTACCTTTTATACAGGCCCACACGTTCAACGTCACTTACGCAGCGTGTACGTGCTAGGGCCATTTGCACCAATTACACGCTTTGTGACTTATGCGTGTATGGCCATTTGCACCAATTACACGCTTTGTGACTTATGCGTGTACGGCCATTTCCACCAATTATACGCTTTGTGACTTATGCGTGTACGGCCATTTCCACCAATTACACGCTTTGTGACTTATGCGTGTACGGCCATTTCCACCAATCACACGCGATGAGACTCTGACGTGCAGACTTTCCACGTGTGCTCTGTCATCACGTGCTGTGTGGGAAACACCCGTGCCGGTCACGTCACAGACGCGCTTACGCGCTGAGGGCCTTTGGTCCAATAGAATCGCGTATGCGTGCTGACGCGCTTACGCGCTAAGGCCCTTTCCTCGTTTTTCACGCTGACGTGCAGGATTTTCATGTGCCAAATCACTCCGTACCAAGCTGGCCAGGCGTAAGCACAAGGAAGACCACGCTCCTGCCCAGAAGGCCGAACTACTGCCCCCCAGAGCCCCGAGCACGCTCCCACCTGCTATCTGCTGCTGCCTGACTGCCTGCTGCCCACGTGCACTGCCATTTGCTGCCTGCACATCAGCCAGGGGTGCTGTTGCTGTGACCACCCCTGCTGGAACAGAAGACTCCCGACTGGAATTCCATCGCTCCACAGCCCAGCCCCAGGACCCAGTTGCCCACCCACTCCTGCCTCTGGGGTTGTCATGTCGGGGCAAACACCATCTGTCACCACTGACAACCCCCGGCCAGAGAGGCAGAGGGGCACCAGCTTCAGTGCCACCGAAGTTGGTGTCCTGGTGGAGCAAGTTCTGGGGCAGTATGATGCCCTCTTTGGAAGTTCCCGCGCCGACAAGGAAGGACGGACTCGGATCTGGACTGACATCGTGACTGCCATCAACGCGGAGGGGGTGGCAGTCCGGGACTTACAACATATCAGGAAGCGCTGGGAGGACGTCAGGTCCAGGACCCTGAACAAGGCCCGGCGCCTCTTGAAGGCAGCGGATGCCAATGGGCGCCGGGGCCACTTGTCGGAATAACAGATGGGGGTCCTGGAACGCATATCCCCAGCGCTCCACGTCCAGGTCCTAGAGAAGCAGAGCCGTCTGGAGTCGAGCGGTGAGTGTACATGCATCCTGGTTGAGAGCAGGGCGTGTGGTGATCATTCGCAATTGTGCCGGTTGCACATCTGTTTGTATGGAGTGGAGTATGGGTGGGGGTGTACAGGGCCCTGGGGCTGACACATGCGAGGGCTGTAATGTGTGAGACATGGATGGTGCTTGTGTGTGTGGGCTTGCATGGCAAATGCAGTTGTGCGTGCACACATGTTTGGATGAATGTGTATGTAAGTAGACATGTCCGTGATGTCAGGCATGTATGTTGTTTTCGACTGCATGTATGAGCACTGTGTACATGTGCATGTGTGTGTATTTGACAAGGGTGCAACAGTGATGCTACATGGATGCATGTGACAGCGGTATGTGGAAGCCTTATTGGCAGATGTGACATGGATGCCCATCTGAACAGTGCAACACTTGGCAGAGGTGTAGACATGCATGCAAGTGTGGTGGTGTGTGTACATGTGTGGTGCACTTCCTGTGTTGCATGTGATGTCTGGCTCCCCTTTGGCTGCTGATGCTGTTGTATGTGTAGGGATGGTGCTGGCAGTTGCGATATGGCTGTGGTATGGCTCATGTGTGCCAGTTGCAATGACATGTGTTTTGGGGATTGTGATGACATGTCTGAGGTTTGCCAATGCCACTCATGTGCAAGTGTCATGCGTGTATGTGTCCATTGTACAGTGCCCTGATGCCTGTGTTTTGTTTCTCCCTGTCTGCAGCGTCAACTGATGAAGAGGGCGGAGAAGGTGCTGTGGAGCACAGCGGCGGGGATCCGACCGCCAGCCGGAGACGCAAGGCCCGGCTCCCCTCCCGTGTTGTCATCTCGTCGTGGAGTGAGGAGTCCGGTGCCGCGTCCCAGGCCGCAGCTGCCGGGGGGAGGTCCAAGAGGCGGAGGTTGCAGTTGGACTCCTCAGCAGCAGAAGGGGCAGCTGGGACCCCACAGGGCCCAACAGCGGAAGATGGCACAGAGTCATCCAGGTTGGTGGGGGGTTTGGTGGAGGAGGGGGCCGCGCAAGCACCAGAGACAAGGTCTGGAGGTGGGGATCCCACTGGTGCTAGTGGTGCAGTGCAGGACCAGGGACAGGAGGCAGCACAGGCGGCCGCGGAGGTGCCTGTGTGCAATCCTGTCCCCGATCCTGTCCCTGCATCATCTTGCACCAGCAGGGATGCCTACGTCCAGACCCGTTTTCAGGCAGCGGATGAGCTGACATCAACTGGCCTTCCTCTGCCTGCGGACGTGGCCATCCAGGTCCGGGTTGAGCCTGTCCTGGCTGGTGTGGCGTTGCGTCAACGGGCCATGCGAGGTGACCTGCAGTCTTGTCATGGAGAGACTGCACGTCATCTCGAATGGCTCGTTGACCACGTCAGCCTGCTGGGACAGGTCACCCAGGCCGGATTCCGCTGTCTGATGGGGCTTGCTCCGACCCCCTCCTCAACTGGACCCCCTACGCGCCAGTCGTCCTCTGTGCCATCTTCCCACCCATCAGTCACCTGGGTGCCCTGTGGAGCTGCCTCTGACAGTTCGGCCAGGCTGGTGGAGGAGGCATCCCTGCCACAGTCGGGAGTCGGAGGTCCAGCAGGGGTGGCCACATCAACAAGTGCACCCCAGCCAGCGGAGGATGTGCAGGCAGCAGGAGGCAGTGCACGGGCAGAGGCAGAGCAGCAGCAGCAGCAAGATGGTGGGAGACATGAAGGCTCGGGGCTTTCAACATCGGAGGGGCAGGCATCGGCCGGAGGGCAGGGGGACCCAGGACAGAGAGTGTCTTCCGTGTGGCAGCGGTTGGGCCACGCCATAGGTGCGGAGCGGCGGCGGGCGGAAGAGGCGCGACTCACAATGGTCAGGGCGGAGAACTCCATGCGGAGGGCCCTGAGGCGGGCCGCGTGCCTCGAGGCAATCCGCAGGGGGTTGGAGGAGGACACAGCGTCGTCCCTCCGGACCCTCGGGGCCATGGAACTGGACCGCCTCCGGGACATCGAACAGGAGTTCGATGATGCCCTGGCCCGGGACACCACAGAATGAGCCGCTGGACTTGTCCGCCGCCTTTGTATATAGTTCTTTAGTTTTAGGTTTCCTTTCGTTCTTATTATGATTTGGAGTCGACGGACACTGCTCCACTTTTTGTATATAGTTGATATTTAGGTAGGTTTTTTAGGAGGTTTCCTTAGTTCAGTTGGGATGATGGACCCTTGTTATTTTTGTACATAGTTCTTTGGTGCATGGAGAGTTTTTACATTTCACTTTGGACAAAATTTTTTTGATTTGGATTTCCAGTTTTGTGTTTTTATGCGGACATGCAGCTTATTTTTTCACATTTACATTGTAGTTAGTTTTCTTTCTTTAGCATTCGTAATTTTTTTCAATACATTTTTGTTGCCATTGTTCACTGTGTGGTTTCATCTCATTGGTTTCATGCATGTCATTTTGTGTGTTTTCCCATTCAATTGCAAAAAATGTGTGTGACGGACATGGGTTCATTAGCTTCATGAACATTGGGGGTGTAACATGTGATTTCCATTTCCATGTGGGTGAATGGGTTACTTGGTAGGGCTTTTTGGCTGTGGAGGCTGACCATTACGCACATGATTGGGGATTGTGAGGACCTGGTGGGGGCTGCACATGGTGGCAGGGGGGTGGGGGTGGTGGGACACATGAGTGGGGGCCTGGTGGAGGCTGCCCCTGCACTGCCGGGGGGTGGGGGTGGTGGGAGACATGAGTGGGGGCCTTGTGGGGGCTGGCCATGGTGGCAGGGGGGTGGGGGTGGTGGGAGACATGAGTGGGGGCCTGGTGGAGGGTGACCCTGCACTGCCGGGGGGTGGGGGTGGTGGGAGACATGAGTGGAGGCCTGGTGGAGGGTGACCCTGCACTGCCGGGGGGTGGGGGTGGTGGGAGACATGAGTGGGGGCCTGGTGGAGGGTGACCCTGCACTGCCGGGGGGTGGGGGTGGTGGGAGACATGAGTGGGGGCCTGGTGGAGGGTGACCCTGCACTGCCGGGGGGTGGGGGTGGTGGGAGACATGAGTGGGGGCCTGGTGGAGGCTGCCCCTGCACTGCCGGGGGGTGGGGGTGGTGGGAGACATGAGTGGGGGCCTGGTGGAGGGTGACCCTGCACTGCCGGGGGGTGGGGGTGGTGGGAGACATGAGTGGGGGCCTGGTGGAGGGTGACCCTGCACTGCCGGGGGGTGGGGGTGGTGGGAGACATGAGTGGGGGCCTGGTGGAGGGTGACCCTGCACTGCCGGGGGGTGGGGGTGGTGGGAGACATGAGAGGGGGCCTGGTGGAGGGTGACCCTGCACTGCCGGGGGTGGGGGTGGTGGGAGACATGAGTGGGGGCCTGGTGGAGGGTGACTCTGCACTGCCGGGGGGTGGGGGTGGTGGGAGACATGAGTGGGGGCCTGGTGGAGGCTGCCCCTGCACTGCCGGGGGGTGGGGGTGGTGGGAGACATGAGTGGGGGCCTGGTGGGGGCTGCCCATGGTGGCAGGGGGGTGGGGGTGGTGGGAGACATGAGTGGGGGCCTGGTGGAGGGTGACCCTGCACTGCTGGGGGGTGGGGGTGGTGGGAGACATGAGTGGGGGCCTGGTGGGGGCTGGCCATGGTGGCAGGGGGGTGGGGGTGGTGGGACACATGAGTGGGGGCCTGGTGGGGGCTGGCCATGGTGGCAGGGGGGTGGGGGTGGTGGGAGACATGAGTGGGGGCCTGGTGGAGGGTGACCCTGCACTGCTGGGGGGTGGGGGTGGTGGGAGACATGAGTGGGGGCCTGGTGGAGGGTGACCCTGCACTGTCGGGGGTGGGGGTGGTGGGAGACATGAGTGGGGGCCTGGTGGAGGGTGACCCTGCACTGCCGGGGGGTGGGGGTGGTGGGAGACATGAGTGGGGGCCTGGTGGAGGTTGACCCTGCACTGCCGGGGGGTGGGGGTGCAGGGGGACATGAGTGGGGGCCTGGTGAAGGTTGACCCTGCACTGCTGGGGGGTGGGGGTGGTGGGAGACATGAGTGGGGGCCTGGTGGGGGCTGCCCATGGTGGCAGGGGGGTGGGGGTGGTGGGAGACATGAATGGGGGCCTGGTGGGGGCTGCCCATGGTGGCAGGGGGGTGGGGGTGGTGGGAGACATGAGTGGGGGCCTGGTGGAGGTTGACCCTGCACTGCCGGGGGGTGGGGGTGGTGGGAGACATGAGTGGGGGCCTGGTGGGGGCTGCCCATGGTGGCAGGGGGGGTGGGGGTGGTGGGAGACATGAGTGGGGGCCTGGTGGAGGGTGACCCTGCACTGTCGGGGGGTGGGGGTGGTGGGAGACATGAGTGGGGGCCTGGTGGAGGTTGACCCTGCACTGCCGAGGGGTGGGGGTGGTGGGAGACATGAGTGGGGGCCTGGTGGAGGGTGACCCTGCACTTCCGGGGGGTGGGGGTGGTGGGAGACATGAGTGGGGGCCTGGTGGAGGGTGACCCTGGATGCTGGGGGGTGGGGGTGCAGGGGGACATGAGTGGGGGCCTGGTGGAGGGTGACCCTGCACTGCCGGGGGGTGGGGGTGGTGGGAGACATGAGTGGGGGCCTTGTGGGGGCTGGCCATGGTGGCAGGGGGGTGGGGGTGGTGGGAGACATGAGTGGGGGCCTGGTGGAGGGTGACCCTGCACTGCCGGGGGGTGGGGGTGGTGGGAGACATGAGTGGGGGCCTGGTGGAGGGGGACCCTGCACTGCCGGGGGGTGGGGGTGGTGGGAGACATGAGTGGGGGCCTGGTGGAGGGTGACCCTGCACTGCCGGGTGGTGGGGGTGGTGGGAGACATGAGTGGGGGCCTGGTGGAGGGTGACCTTGCACTGCCGGGGGCTGGGGGTGGTGGGAGACATGAGTGGGGGCCTGGTGGAGGGTGACCCTGCACTTCCGGGGGGTGGGGGTGGTGGGAGACATGAGTGGGGGCCTGGTGGAGGGTGACCCTGCACTGCCGGGGGGTGGGGGTGGTGGGAGACATGAGTGGGGGCCTGGTGGAGGGTGACCCTGCACTGCCGGGGGGTGGGGGTGGTGGGAGACATGAGTGGGGGCCTGGTGGAGGGTGACCCTGCACTGCCGGGGGTGGGGGTGCAGGGGGACATGAGTGGGGGCCTGGTGGAGGCTGCCCCTGCACTGCCGGGGGGTGGGGGTGGTGGGAGACATGAGTGGGGGCCTGGTGGAGGCTGCCCCTGCACTGCTGGGGGGTGGGGGTGGTGGGAGACATGAGTGGGGGCCTGGTGGAGGGTGACCCTGCACTGCTGGGGGGTGGGGGTGGTGGGAGACATGAGTGGGGGCCTGGTGGAGGCTGCCCCTGCACTGCTGGGGGGTGGGAGTGGTGGGAGACATGCATTGTTGATCAGTAGTGCAAGGTGACATGTGGGTTGGCTGGGGGGCATGGCCATGGTGATTGGGCTGCCTGCGGGACATGTGCAGGGGTGCAGGGTAGTCCCCCGTGGTGTGGGCTGCCTGCAGGGGCCGTGGAGGTTGTGGAGCGTACACCTGGGAGGACCCACACGGCCAATTCACGTGTAGTACTCCCCAGAACCCCTGAAATACACATTCCCTGCTGGTATCGCGTGTGTAACTTCCCGCGCACCCCTGAAAGACACGTACCCTGCTCGCACTGGGACTATTGCGTGTGGAACTTCCCGCGCACCCCTGATATACACGTACCCTGCTCGCACTGGGACAATCGCGTGTGCAACTTCACGCGAACCCGTGTAATACACGTAGCACGCTCCCCCAGGCCCGATCGCGTGAGAAAGTTCACGCTAACCCCGGAAATACACGTAGCCCGCTCCCCCAGGCCCGATCGCGTGAGAAAGTTCACGCGAACCCCTGAAATACACGTAGCCCGCTCCCCCAGGCCCGATCGCGTGAGGAATTTCACGCGAACCCCTGTAATACACATAGCCCGCTCCCCCAGGCCCGATCGCGTGAAATAATTCACGCGAACCCCTGAAATACACGTAGCCTGCTCCCCCAGGCCCGATCGCGTGAGTAAGTTCATGCGAACCCCTGTAATACACGTAGCACGCTCCCCCAGGCCCGATCGCGTGAGAAACTTCACGCGAACCCCTGAAATACACGTACCCTGCTGTAATCGCGTGTGGAACTTCCCGCGCACCCCTGAAATTCACATACCTTGCTCGCACTGGCCCAATCGCGTGTGGAACTTCCCGCGCACCCCTGAAATACACGTACCCTGCTCGCCCTGGGACTATCGCGTGTGGAACTTCCCGCACACCCCTGAAATACACGTACCCTGCTCGCACTGGGACTATCGCGTGTGGAACTTCCCGCGCACCCCTGAAATACACGTTCCCCGCTTGGCGTTTGCTGTTTGCCAGCCCGGTGAACTGGTCCAGGGTTAGCGCAGCCCTTTGCGATGATTTAGCGATTTTGATGGCTTTTCCTTGCGCGAGGGCGTTCTTTGGGGCGTTACTGGCGCTGCTGCAGGGTCGCTGCGATTCTCTGCGCCACGGCTGGTTTGGGAGCCGTGTATCCATGAATACGCTGTTCGCGGAAATCGGTTTTAGCGCACGTGC
Organism: Ambystoma mexicanum; assembly: GCF_040938575.1. NCBI lineage: Eukaryota > Metazoa > Chordata > Amphibia > Caudata > Ambystomatidae > Ambystoma > Ambystoma mexicanum. Next base: position 833,350,974 of record NC_090935.1, on the reverse strand, counting down.
CTGGCGCAGACAATCGCACGCGGACACTCTGCGCCAGCCGCTTGCGACACTTTTCTGCGAAATTCTATGAATTACCCTGTTAATTCTGACTTTGAATATAAAGGTAAACTTTGGATGAAGATAGGGGTGATGGCAAATACATTGAGCAGCAAATGCCAAAATGTTAAAGGATATGTCTTTTAAAAGGCAAGGGTGGGAAGTTTAAACGTCACTAATTTCCTCCGAGTGGAACAGGTAGATAGGGCCACTACACATATGTTTGCCTCTTGTCTTTGGTGGTAACAAAGTTTAGCTGGGCTTCTTGGTGGTTTTACTGAGTCAAGTCTGCATCAAGGCCTTCTGAATCAGTGGTCCCAGTAGATTGCGGGCATCATGACAGGTTGAGGTACAAAGCAGTTCAACAGTGTGGTGTGGTCTCTCCAGAAATTATCGGCTTGATGTGGCAAAGGACTGGCAAGTGTAGTCCGCTCACCTGCTCTGCAGCGCTCCACTCCTGCTATGGCCCATGATGGTCCTTGGGCTATGCCCCATCTCCTAGAAGATTTCCCATCCTCCACCTAACCAGCCGGAGACTGCCACACCCCATTGATTGGACCACTCACTGACCAGAAATGTACTTGCATCAAGTCAGGGGTGAAGCCATGGGTGATGTCCAGGAAAAGTCTAATGCTGTCTGCAGCTGTCCACAGTTGGCATCAGTCCACTCCATCTGTCTTCAGAATGCTATCCTTTCACATTTGTCTTTGCTCCCTTGTTTCCCTGTTCCATCTGCAGCTGACCTGTTTCTCCTTCCATTTGGACTTCGTCACACATATACGTCTACCTCCCTTGTTCTGTGTAGACTTCCCACGGCTTTTGAGAACTCTGTGTTTTAACATTCATCCTCGTGCCTATACTTCCTCTTTTATTACTTCTAACGTATCTCTTCTAGTAACATTCAAGCCCTGTTACAGCTCCTTTCCCCTTTCCATTTACAGTATTGCTAACTAATAATTATAATCCTATATATCTCCTCCTTATGCATCTCCCCAAATCTATCAATGTTGCCCCCGGGAACACATAGTTGGCTTAACACCAAGTCCCAATCTGTTCTGGATATATTCTTGCATTGCCACCTTCATTTTCTCTGTCTAACAGAAACTTGGATCTCACCTTCTAACACTGCCATTCCTGCTGCTCTATCCTCTTTTTCTTTTTGCTTGGACACCCCCTCCCGATGTGGACATGGTACCAATGGAGTCCCTAGTTATATTAATTTCCCAGTATTCTCTTGTTTTGAATACCACCACTCTTTGTATTCTTATCTATCCCTCTTCCCATTCTGGTTATATATTGTCCTCTGGCTCTAGTCTCTTCATTTTGTGATCATCTTGATGCAATTTTTTCTTTCATACTGCTCTCTGCCTCTCTGCTCCTTCTGTTGGGAGACCTGTACCTCTCTATGTTTTATTTTGTAGTGCCTTTACTATCTATTCGTGATTCATATAGTTTATTACAAACCCGCATTCCCCCTTCTTATATCTTTGGGTTTCTCTTAGATATAATCTTTTCTACCTTTCCCATTTCCTCCCCAATCACGACTTTACATCTTTGAGCATCGCACCATTATCTTCTTGCTTTCTCCATTCTTCTCACTTCTATTCCTATTTCCCCTCCTTCCTCTACTATCCTTTTTTGCTGTGACCTTCAGTCATTCCAATTTTCCACCATTTCTTTGGCACTTCACTTTCTTCTTCTTTCTAATTATACTTTTGTCTCTATCTCTGCTGACACTGCTTCAGTACTTCTCTCCGCCAGTCTTCTTTATACTCTTGATCTTCTTTACCCTTCTTCCCCTTTTCACCCTTCTCATAAACCTTCACAGCCATAAATGACCCTCACTCTCCACTCCACCCACTGCAATCTGTGTAGAGGTGAAAGACGCTGGCAGAAATCAAGAGCTTTTTTCTGATTTGGATCTACTCTCCATTCTTTGTTTGATTCTCTACTCCTCACTGTTAAACAACAATACTTGAACACCCTTGTTGCCTCCCACTCTCATATGCACTGTCTATTTCAGAATTGAAATCACCTCCTCTCTCCTTCTCCCCCAATCCTACCTCTTTCTCTCTCCCCTCCTTTAGCTTCTGACTTTGCTAACTATTTCTCTACTAAAATGTTATTTTATGTTAAAGGTTCTTGTACCGCGCACTGTTGTCACCAGCTTGATCTCTTGGCGGATCTACAATGCAAGAGGGTGGCAGAGTTTGTTAGTCTGGTTGATTGGGAGAAGAGCAAGAGAGGTGTGATGTGCTGTTGGCAGGTTCAGTTCAGAGAAACTGGTCACTGAGCATAGGTTCATTTTCTGTTTGTAGCCATTGTGTGGTGTTGAGGTGAGATTGTAAATGCTTTGTTTCCTCTCTCTTCTTCACTCCACCATCTCCTCTTCATCCTCCTTACCCTCCCCTGCTCATTCCTTTTAGCCTACATCCCTAATGTCTTCCTTTTGTCCCTTGTCTGAGAATGCTTTAAGGCCCATACCACTGCTGCACCCAGTGACTCTCTCCCATTAGCTTTAATTCCATCTGTTTATCATACCTTTCTCCCTATCTTGCTGCTCTGTTTAATTCCTCTCTTCTAACACTGCCTTTCCCTTTTCCTTTACATATGCCTCTACTCTTCCTATTCTTGAAAAGTCCATGCTTGATCTTCCCTCCTCTCCAATTTCCACATTTTTTCACTTCTTCATTTTCTTTCTAAGCTGCTCGAGTGGATTTTCTATTCTCAGGTCTGTAGCTTTGTGACTCAGAACATGTTTCCCCCTCCATTCTAATAGGGACGTTGTGCTTGCCTGGTCTGGGCAGCTGGTTAAAAGAAATATGTGCACTTGGGATGGGGAAGAACCAGAGCTTGCATCTGCTTGAGAGAATTATGTGTCCATCTCTTGGCAGAGAACTAATAAATAGACAATATACCCATGGGGTTTCAGTGAATCCTTCTCAAGCCCTTCCCTCAGCTACCTCCAACTCTCTAAGGGTTAGACCCTTCTCCGGGCAGAGAGCGGGGGTAAATCTCTCTCCTCTGCAGGTGCCTCCCTCTGGAATAGCCTCAATGTCCCTTTCAAACTTCAGCCTGACCACCTGAAGTTCCGAAGCAGCTCAAGTATTTCCTCTTCTCCTCTGCTTTCTCTCTCTCCCTCCCCTGCTGATCTACCTGCCCTACCTCTCTGTTGTACTGAATGGTTGCTTGGCTACTCTCAGAGGTTCACTGGGTACCAGGCTCTTTCTTGATCAGTCACCCTTGCACTACCTCCGGGCCTAGTACACACTTAAGGGCTGTAACTGTAACCCTGCAGTCCTTTGTACTCCTTGTACTACCAAGAGCTGTGCTGCCCTGAGTTCACTTACTCAGAGCATTGCTGTCCTGTTCCCCCCCCTCTCCCTTGCACTTTCCCTCCTTTTCCCCTTGCACTTCTCATTCTCGCACTTGCACAATCTGACACAAGGCCGCGTAAGATTGTCTGTCTGGTCCTCTCTCTGTTTTCCCTCCCTTGTCTTGTCGCGGCTAGAAACACTTGTGTACAGTCACGTTTTTCTGAAAGTTCAAAGATGAATCTGATAAGGTCAGGGTCCCCCACTTACAAAGTCAAAATGCAACAATGAATTGGTCCAAAGCAAGCGTGTTGTCAAGGGTCCACTGCTGGCTGCTGTAACAATTGTCCTTGCCTTCTGATGAGAAAGCCAGAGTGCATTGTCCGCAGAAAATGAGGCGGTGGCTGGAAGTGACGGGTGCCCAAGCAGAACCCAACATGGTGGAACTCCTTTCTAAACCTAACCCTTTCCTCTGGCTATTGTAACTCCACCCCTTCCCATACTTGCCTACTTCAAAAGGACTCCTTTGATCAGCACCCAAGTGTGAGAGTGACTTTGTTAGGTCCACATTTTCTTTGAAAAACTGGTCCTCGGTGGACCTCTCTTAGTGGATTCCTGTGCCGTGAGAAGGTGTGCGTCTTCCTCAGGGAGTTCAAAAGGGCAGTTTCCTATGCATTGTTCCATATAGCTGTTCTGCAGGCACACCTATCACACCTACCAGTTAGCACACCAACCCTTTCCTGACTGGAACACTGCTCACAAAGCTGACAACAATATAACATCCAAATGATGCAGCAGCATAACTTTGTGCCCCCGGTAGCCTCCATGCCATAACCAGGCACGGCTTAAATGTATAGTTTAACATGCCACCAGGATAACCAGGGTGCATAGTTATTATACTTTGAATTAGAGGTACACACATTAAAAACCCACCTCTGCCTTTAGGAACCTTGACTTACAGCAGATGGCAGTAATGCACATCTGACCTATGACACATTATAAAAGGGTGATTAGCAGGCCTTAGCTTTTAAAAGCTGAATTACCTGCATCATTTTAGTACATAAAAATCAAAAAGGCCGGGTATTATGCCCTCACCAGATGAAAATCTGTCACAGGCCGCCCCATGAGATGACCGTTGACATCATTTTGCGGTCTCCAATGGTCGCAGGTGCGACCCCTGAGCTCTCCCTTGCTACCCCTAACAAAAAGGATTTTATTTTTATTTTTATTTTTTTTAATTGAAGCGCCTGGACTGTGGCCAGTCCCATGTGGCTCTTAGTTTCTGGAAAGGGTGGCTTTCTTGTTTAGGCCTCAGCACTTTTCACCAGGCCTGCAGATGAACTGGCCTGCTGCCTAATCTCAGTTACCAGTTTAATGGTGTCCACTACAGAGTGTAATTTGCTTTCTGACCTTGAGAACATTCAGACATGTAATTGCTCATTTTACTATAGCCAGTAAGACAGCTATAGCTGGTAAAATAGTTCAGTGGGTTGAGTGCTCGCTGCTGTGATGTGTGTGTGATCTGCAGGTTCAAATCCCGGCAAGGCCAACTCAGTCTTTCATCCTTCTGAGGTTGATAAATTATCAACACAAGTTGGGTGATATTCTATCTATATTTGTTCTATATAAAGTGCTTAAGCATAAATTCAATATAATAGCACTTCATTATCATTTGGTCTTGGACGTCTGCTTGCATTCACAGTAATTTGGTAATATGGGCCTATTCACACTGATATTAACGATACATATGGTGATCCATTCTTGTATGAAATGTATATCACATTATAGTGATATCGTAAGCATATTTTTCGTAGTGTACATAGGAACAATGCTGATTTCGCCTCCTGTTTTATCTTGGTGTAAAAGGTTGTGTTCCATCGCTTCCCGTTAAGTCACTTCTGATTGGGGTCAAATGACATAATTTCCTTTGATGTCATCAGAGGCTAAGGGTCATATGATGTCACTTCCACTACCCCTGGCATTTTGGTGTAAGGACGTCCCTGGAGAGGACAGTGAGTTTATCTCACCTACAAGGTGAAGCTTTAAATGTCAACATTGTTCATATGCTACTGCCACCCAAAACATTTGTCGAAGTTTAGGGTCCCGTTGTTAAAGTCTTATCCTCTCCTACAGTGAGATTCTAATTACCATACAAGATTCACGAGCAGGTACAGCCACAGGGCCTGATGACCTCCAGTCACAAGTATTTCTTATGTTTCCGTAGGCCACATTTCTTCAGTAGGTGTTTAGTTCAAAAACAATTACATATTATGTCCCAGAATGGTGGCAGCTTAGTCTGTAAGACCTTGTTTATGAATAGCAATATGCTTCCTGATTGTCAGGGAGGTCCCGTGTCCCCCCCACCACAGTCCCTTAGTTGGGGGGCTAATTCTCAACATTGGTCCATAATGCTAGCCTTGCAGCGTTCAATCCGTTTACCAACAAAATGAGGCTTCTCATAAGTGAAAAATTGGCATAGCAGCGATGTCTAGACTGCATTTCATTAGGAGATGTGAGACAAATCCACATTTCTTGACAGAAGAAAAAAGGTACCTCATACAAAGAAGAAGGTGCTATGTAACTTGGCTTTGGCTGAAATGATGATATTTGCTTTGTAGGTGTGGGTCAATGAATTAAGCAGAATTGGGGGAAAGTATGAATCACTATTTTGAAATGCATCCCAATGTGAAGCAGTTTGAGCAATAATAATTGAAACATGAATATTCACCAATTTGGCTTTTAACTCAGCCTGAATTAAGTGAATTTGGTCAACAAAGAAAGTTAATAGTGTTGGAGTGAGAAGATTGAAAGGATCTAGAAGGAGAGTATTTAGTAAGAGAGAGCTGCAGGTAGTGTGGTTCCAGGATGATGCAGAGGGTCTTGAATTTGATCCTTGCAGCAACCAAGAGCCAGTGGAGAGATTTTAGATCTAAAGTGATATGGTCCCTGGGCTTGAGGCCAAGGATAAGTCTTGCAGCACTATTCTGGATTAGTTGAAGAGGACGGAGTGAGGAAAGAGGCAGGTTGGGGAAGAGGATGTTACAGTAATCCAGCCTGGAAAGGTCCAGAGCTCTAGAGATATTCAGCTTCTGGGGGAAGGTGAGGAAAGGGAGAATGCCTCTAAGGAGGTAAAGTTGAAAGTGGACCTTCTTGGCAAGGTCCAAGATGTGAGGAATAAAGGAGAGAGAGAGAGTAGTTAAGATGACATCACAGTTTCTGGCTTCAGTGGAAGGAGGGAGGTCAGCCCATGGAGGGCGGCCAAAGTGCAGGAGGGAAACGGAGAACAGATGTCCCGATAGGAAGAATCTCGGTCTTATTGGTATTAAGACAGAGATCAGTGGAGGCGAACCAATACTGAATAGCAGGCAGGCAGTCAGGGATTATAGAGGAGGAAGAAGAGGAGGAGGGGAGCTTGAAGAGGAGTTGTGTGTCATCTACGTAACACTGAAAATGAGGAGAGAAGGTAGAGATCAGGTGTCCAAGAGCGGAAAGGTAGATGTAGAAATGCCAAGGTGAGAGGATGGAGCCCTGCGCAACACCACATGTAGAGGGTGTTGTTGTGGAGGAAAAGGAGCCCAGGAGCACTTGGGAAGGGGCGATCATTGAGGAACAACGTCAACCAATCAAGTTCCCGGTCTGAGATGCCAAGGGTGTCATGAAGCCACTTTGTGAGAATAGAATGGTTGACTGTGTCAAAGGCGGGAGAGTGGACAAGGAGAATGAGAACAGCAGGAGAGTTAGAGTCAAGATTTGCGAGCAGTTCTTCACTGGTGCTCAGGAGAGCAGGTGCTGTGCCTCTGAATGCTCAGAATCCAGATTTATTGTCATATAAACAACCAGTGAGTTCAGTGTGTTGGATCAGTTGGCGGAGGACCAAGGAGTTTCCCAAGGAAGGGTGTTGTAGGAGATAGGATGATAGTTGGCCAGACAGGATAGTGTAACTGATCTAATTTGTTTAGAATACAACTCAAATTTACAGCTTTTCACAATCAAAGTTATCATTTGTTACAGCCTGATTCTCTATAAAAATTCTCAAGTTCATGAATCATTCTTTTATTTATATTAAAATCCCTGGATTATCAATGGTGAAAAGGTATCAGGAGCAAGATGGTGTTTCCATCCATCATTTCTCACTATGAATTAGATTCTTTGAGAAAAACATCCCCACATTGCTGGTCTGTAAACTGCAGAAAGTTCAGTTGTTTGGTACCAATACCAATGTTTGTTGACTTACATGGCAACATGTATACACGAAGTGATCAAAGATTTGTAAATATTGAAAAGTACATTCAGCCTAAATGAATCTTCTAGTCAAGTTGCAGAGAATTTGACATCATAAAACACAGAATATTGATTAGACTAACAGATTAAACAAGTTCATTAAAAGAATAAGCGCAACAGAGATCAACATTCTATGCATCTAGTGTCACACAATTAACATAGTCTTGCAGATTAAAATCCCCCTGAAAGAAATTGGATGCATAAGAACTAGTAAGAAGGCGTAATAGACAACCATATCAAGGAGGGCACTATATTAGACTAAAAGTATAGGAACAGTTTGCAGATACTTGTCCAGAAACTCACAGTTCAAAGGATGAATAAACAGCAACATGATAACAAGAGGTGTGTATAAAATAACTGCATGGAAAATTAATGGAAATCTCTCCCCCAGTCTTAATGGGGGAATTTATCCTGACTGCGCAACTAGGAGGTGGAATGACGTTACTCCGCATTCCCATGGAGTCCCAAAGGCCAAACCAGCCGAAGTACCCTGTTCAGCCACCTGAAACCAGTTTCCCCATGTTCACTGCACCTGAAACAAGAGAGAAGACACCAGCACTGGCACCTGCGCCCCTCCACCTACAAACGTGCTTGCTCTTCAAACGTCGCTGCATTGTGCCCTAGCTTTGCCTGCCACAGCTATGCCCGAAGTGACTGCTCGATGTTGGGACGGCACTGAATCAATGGCGACTATGACCATGGGTTGTGAAAACAAAATCAAAATATCGAGGCTGAGTACCCCAAAAGGAAATACACCGAACACGGGTTACAAAGGAACATACAAAGTACTTTATTTTATACTGAATCCAGTTACTAAGAACAGAGCAAAAATCAGATAGCTATCGGGCCTCAGTGCAACACAACGAACTCCAGCGTGGTTCAGTGTGTTCAGGGAGAGACACTGTACATTAGAATGCATTGGTTTTTTATACTCTTTGTGAGCACGATGTACAGCCCCACTTTGGATTAATATTCCACTAATACATCACCGATCTAGGGTTCATGCCAAGTCTTGCACATCCGCATATAACTGGTTTGCTTTTAATACATATATCAACAAGCCTATACGGCAACTGTGTTTTCCAGGGATTTTCCATGTAGGTCTTCTCAAACATTAATACAATGCAGTTAAACAAGTGTTCTACGTTCAGTATTTGAATACATTGTTCTTAACGTATGCTTGTGGATTAGTTTCATTGCACGAGTAATCCTTTACACACAGGTCAACGAAGGACAAGGTCTCAGTTCACGACCTCAAAAAGTGGCCTGGAGGCAAGTTACATATTACCTACATACAGAGGTCAAGACGGCCATGTTGTATTTTGGAATGACATCCGTCCACCATTTTAACTCACAGGGTGACTTTACAAAGCGAGCCAAAAATGGCGGATTGACCTAAAATGGCAGCTTACATTGTTTCTAAGGTCAGGACCTTGCAACATGGATTTCTTCCAAGCGACTTGTGAGCAGCTTGGCGTAGGCCAATATACATATATTTATTGCAATAGGAGGCCCGATATAATTTCTCATTTGACAAACCCTCCCTTTGGCCTATGCCAAGTGCTAAATTTACTTTGGATCTCCTTGCAAATAACTCCAAGCATCATCGTCCATGCACCCTGAATCGCTGTCGGAAATATCTATTGCCATAAGGTAATTCGCTAAAATTTCTTACAACTCATATTCTTTGGAAGTTTTATCTGGGGCATACACTTTATGTGCTATTATACCTATCGCTTGTGAGCAACATCCCCCTAGCATCAAACATATACTAGGTAGACACTGAATACAGCAACAAAGAAACAACAGGATTCCCAAAATAATCAGCAAGACCGAAATTACCTTCCAACCCCAAGATCGCAAGAAGTTCCAGAACCAAGCGCTAAGAAACCAGTTTCCCTCAGGAACATGCACTTCTGAACTAAGTACGTGCAGATTCTGTATTGCCTTGAAGATGGTTGGGGAGGAATCTGGTATGAAAACACAGCAAGCGGACCCCACGAATTTACACACTCCAACATGTTCAGCCAGATTGACATCTAATGCCATCCAGTTTTGAAGTGCTACTAGTCTTATCGCCTTTTGTTCCAATGTCATATTATAGAGTATGTCCGTGGTCCGGTTGATGGTTCTCTCCAGTACTCTCGCTAGTCTTCTGATATCTTCTGAATTCGCTATCTGCCCCCAAAATGGCACAATTGATTTTGCTATATCCCCCAAGATTTGTGCGGGGATGTCACCATTCTCGTCCCGCCGTGGACAAGCCTTTGAAACTTCTTTTGTACTAGCTATAAACACCCCAGCTAACAGGATCCCTAAATAACAGGTTCCCTGCCAATCCCTGGGCAACCATGGGAATGCTACATTACCGCAGACAAAGTAGACAGGTTCGCCTACATACAAAGGTCTGTTTTTCCCAGTCAAATTTGCAACGTTGGCACAACCTCGAAAATCTCCCATTGACTGAGTTCCATTCCTCTGTATGCAAAAAGAAACTGAATCGGGGCTATGATTAACAGTGTAAGAAGGAGGCATGGCATCCTTATTGCCTATCGCAGCCATCTTAAAGGAAATCAAAGATTGGAAAGGACGAGACAGTCTATTAGAAGGCCTAATAGAAGCGACATTAGGTTTACTCCTGTTTGGGAAAAGCGAGCATCCCAGGGGAGTCAAAACACGTTTCTCAAAACTATTCAAATTGGTGCCATCAAAGTTCCCTGAGATGCTATCATTCCAACGGCCAAAGAACAGTGCTCTAAGAGAAGCATAGCAAGCAGTTGTCAAAGGTAAAGGATGAATATACCAACCTAGCCCCTTATCCCCATGTTGCGGCAAATGTGAGCAGACCCAACAGTTAGACTTATTAGAAATGGCATGCGTAGCATTCATGATAAGTAGTAGAGTATTATTGTGGTACCTTTGTCTATGCTGAGAGTCCCTAGGGGACAGAGTACGCAAATGTACAAAGGGAGTAGGAACAGCAGGTACATTTTCAGTGGGCAACAAGGATTCTAAAGGATGCATTTCCTCAAGGTACCACAATCCTAAAACAGTGACTATTATGAACCCAAATATCATTATAAAAACACAGCAATACGTTTTCGGGGCCCAGGTATATTGTCCATTGTCCTGGTTGGTCACCCCATCATTTACAAGTCCCATACGAGCGGTAGCGGTAGCAGGCATTGTAGTCTTCAAACGGATACTCCCAATGTTTCTTGCTGGCGACCTCCCGGCTACGCGACTTCTTAGTCCTTTCACAACCCTAGTCAACAGAATCCCCTTTCTCAAATTTGGGCAAACACAAGCCCTCAATGATCCTTTTCTTCTTCGAATGCACAGCCAAACCATGCCGTAAGTCTATCAGATGCACAGCAAAACTGTGCCGTAAGTCTATTTTCTGGCACGCAGATTGTACCTTACTTTTCCCGGTACTGATTGATCCGGAAACAATGTGTCGTCACTTCCCGTTGGAAGCAACATATCAAAGTGAAGATGCCGAATTTGAAACAGCAGTTTCCGGATGCAACATTTTTGGAGAGTGGCGAGACAAAATGGCGGCTTCCCCAAGCCTCATGGGCTCAGAGAGATTCTCCGACACACTCTCGGTGCTATTTGCTGTTTTGGGATCGTTGGTTGCAGCATTAGCGAGGGGTTCTGTTTCTTCTGTAACGTGTGGCACTGGGTGAGGATGTTTCATGATGTGGGACGCATGGATCCAGTTCTTTCTTCCAGAGACCCGCACTGCTGTTTGGGTGACCAACAGGACCTGGAATGGGCCACGCCAGCGAGGCGCAAGGAAGGAAGAGCGTTCAAATGCCTTGATGAGCACCCAACTTCCAGGCCATATACTGTGGCCCGGGCCCTAGTATCGCACATGTAAAGCTTCTCGTACCTGGTGATAAATCAAATACAGGATTTTAGTCAACTGGCTGCAATAATCTGAAAGTTATACATTTTCAACATTTCTCAATGAATTGCATTTAGGAAGGTTCCAAATATTGGCAGGTCTCCCCATTACCACCTCAAATGGAGAGAGCCCAGTCTTAGTTTGAGGGGTTGTGCGCATGGATAATAACACGATCGGTAAGGCGTCTGGCCATTTTAATTTAGTGCCGGCACACGTCTTAGCGAGCTTGTTCTTGATGATACCGTTGTGTCTTCCTACTAGTCCGGCGCTCTGAACATGTCTGGCTGAATGGAACCATTTTTCAATCTGTAATGCCGCTCATATCTGCAGAATTACTGCAGCGACAAAATGTGGACCATTGTCTGACCAGATAACTCTTGGTAGCCCGAACCGAGGGAAGTACTCCTTTAACATGGTTTTCGCAGTAGTCATGGCTGTAGCATCTTTAACGGGGAAAACCTCAACTCATTTACTAAAAGCACAGATGACCACCAGCACATATTTCCATTTCAATAAAGTCAAAGGATAACTTCAAAGGGGACAGAGGGTGGCCCAAAACTTCCCCTTGGAGTTACTGTCCCCTTTCCCACATTGTGTTGTAGGCAGATCAAGCAATCCTGGACGTAGCGCTGGGCGATTTTCGAAATCTTGTCATTTGCCCAAACCTTCTCTAACATTTTTGTCATTTTCTGGGCACATAAATGCGTAGGACCATGGGCCATGATGACCATCATCACTTTATATGCGTCAGGGAGTATCCATTTCCCTTCCGCTATGTCCACCCAACACCCGTCATCATCAAGTTTCCCCAAGCCTTCAGCCCACCTCTTGGATTCTTCAAACGTGGCATCGACTTGGATATCCCGTACAGACCCAACACCCTCATCCATTGCATAAGCATTTACAGTCTCCCATGAAACATACATCTCCGTAAGGGGATCGGTAGCAGTTTGTCTAGCTATCTGATCATCGAAAGCATTCCCTTTCCCTATGTCATCTGTAATCTTTCAATGTGCTGCACATTTTATAACTGCTAACTGAGTAGGGAGTGCAAGCGCTGAGAGTAGTTGTACTATTAGGGAGCCATGTTGGATTTTAGTGCCGTGTGAAGTTAGGAACCCTCTCTCCAACCAGAGTCTCCCAAAGTTGTGAACCACCCCAAAGGCATACTTACTGTCAGTATATATATTTACTGCAAGCCCTTTTGGAAAGTTCACAAGCTCGGGTCAATGCTATAATCTCTGCGGCCTGCGCAGAATTATGTGTGATTCTCTTAGTTTCCACAACCGTGCTTAATGTGGTGATTGCATAAGCAGCTGTGGATGTACCATCCGGAAGTTTGAAGCAAGAGCCATCACAGATCAGCTCTCCTTGTGGATTATCCAAAGGAGTGTCTTTCAAATCAATTCTACCCTTTGTCTCTTGTTCGGTAGTATACAGACAGTCATGTGACTCTTCATCGCCGCAAGTAGTATCTTGCGGGAAAGGTAGGAGTTCAGCCGGATTAAGAACACAACACCTCTTAATTTGAATGTGAGGAGCAAATAAATCAATTCATATCTTGTCAACCGTGCAGAAGTGAGGTGTTGCGTTTGGGTTCGGTTCAGTAGAACATCTACAGAATGAGGCACTATCAGGGTTAGATCATGGCCTAGGACCATTCCCTCACTCTGTTTTACAGACGCAGCAGCAGCAGCGACAGCTCGCAAACATCTTGGAAAAGCGCATGCTACAGGATCAAGGGCGGAAGAAAAGTAACCGCACAGCCTATTCTTCCCTCCATGTTCCTGGGTTAATACAGCCAAAGCACATCCATCACATTCATGCACAAACAACACAAAGGCCTTTTCATAGTTTGGTGTGCCCAAAACTGGTGCAGAGCATAATGCAGTCTTAAGCAAGTCAAGCGATTGCTGGTGTTCCGCGTTCCACGGCAATGACGAAGAAATGCCCTTCTTTGACAAAGCCAACATCGGTTTGATCACTAGTGAAAAATTTGGGATCTACAACCTACAGTAAGAAGCCATACCTATCAAGGCTCTAACTTCTTTCTGTGTATTTGGGACAGACATGCCAGACATGTGTTTTATTCTTTCAGGTGTCAATCTTCTTCCCTCCTTTGACAGGAGATAGCCTAAATAGGTGACCTCCTGGCAACAATATTGAAATTTTTTAAGCAAAGCTTTGTGACCATTCTTAGCTAGATGGATAAGCAATAACACACTGCCCTCCTTACAGGCGCTCTCAGAGTCAGCAGCTAAATGCAAATCATCAACATACTGAAGCAATGTACAAAAAGAGGGCAATTCGAGGGTATCAATCTGTTCTTTCAAAGCCCTACTATAGATGCTAGGACTCTCTGTGTACCCTTGAGGTGCACAAGTAAATGTGAACGAGCGTCCCTCTAAGGTGAACGCAAACAAGTATCTACTATCCTTGTGTATAGGAATACTAAAGAAAGCATTCTTTAGATCCACAACACTAAAATGAGTAGCTGAAGCCGGGATCATGGTTAATATTGTTGTCACTTCAGGCACAATTGGAAATTGCGGAGCAACGACTTTATTAATGGCACGTAAATCAATTATGAAACGGAATGGAATTGCATTATCGCCTTTCTTGTACACGGGTAAAATCGGTCTATAGCACAAACTTCCTGAAATTTCTTCAATCACCCCGCGATGCACAAAATCGTAAACAATGCATTTCAAAGCTTGCTCGCTCGCCCTCAACTGAAATCTTATACTGGGGAATGTGCGGCAGCTCGATTCCGTGTTTCAAAACAGGTTCAATCTGTAAAACACCGACATCATTGTCGTCAACAGCCAGTACGCTCTCTGGTACATTGATGAATTCTGGCGGCAAAGGTCTAGTCAAGAATTGCGAGACAGAAAATTGCTGTGGTGAAATCGTCAAGCGCACTCCATCAGAAGAACAATAAAACACTGCATTTAATTCTTTTAACAGATTCAACCCCAGCAAGTTCTCTCCACAAATCAAAGTCAACAGAAATGGACAGTGGTCTGTAAAGGGACCCAAAGAAATGGGTACCGGCAAAGAAACCGGACACACGACTGGTGTGCCAGAAAACCCTACAGCAACATTGGTTTGCCCTGACAGTGGAATGTTTGGAACCCGTGAATGATCAATGGAACACTTCTGTGCTCCAGTGTCTATCAAAAACTGATGTTTCATATTTCCCACCACCATTTCAACGTAGGGACCTTTCTGATTGACGGGAATAGGTGTAGGTTCCAAACCCTGCTTCGGGCAATCCTAGCGAAACAGAATGTCATCAAAAGGAAGCTCTTCAGATAAATATGCAGCGGAAGGATGATCAAATATGTTCCTGGTGTCCACACTTGAAATCTGATTACCCTGTGAAAAAGGTTGCTGAGGATCCTGTGTAAACTGACCTCTACCAGGGCCCCCTACACCCAGGCGACCTCTGGATCGCCTACCAATATTCCCAAACGTGTTGTTCGACCTTTGTCAAAGGATGGGGCATTGTGCATGCCAATGACCCTCTTGACGACAATAGGCGCACTGGTTAATGTTCACAGGACCCAAGGGCACATTCCCTTGCGAGACATACTGACCTCTAATCTGAGAACTACCCCCTCTGGGGCCTCTACCAGGGCCCCCTACCCCGGCCTACCTCTGGATCACCTACCCATATTCCCAAACGTGTTGTCCGACCTTTGTCAAAGGACGGGGCATTGTGCATGCCAATTACCCTCTTGACGACAATAGGCACACTGGTTAATGTTCACAGGACCCAAGGGCACATTCCCTTGCAGGACATACTGACCTCTAATCTGAGAACTACCCCCCTGGGCCCCTAACAATTTGCTATAATAGCACTTTAGTCTTCAAATCACCTTTTCATTTTTCAACTCTATCTTTTTCATTATTGACACGGTTCTCGTAGTACTGAGCCATGTGCAGTACTTCTGATTGCGATTTCGCCTGCCAAGCGTTCTCAGAAGACATCATTTGTGACTTAATGTCAGGCAGTAATCCACGCACAAATTTGTCCATAAATAACCTTTTCCGAGTCTCTGTGCCTAGGTCTTGTCCACTGAAACACGAGAATACCTGTTCGAACCGATTAAAGAACTCGATATAGCACCCTCAGACTTTCCTTGGACACAGGCCGTAAATTTGTCCCAAATAATTCTTTTCTCTGGAATTATAGTTTTCAATTTTGCAATAATTCTATCAGGCAATATCACCTGAGGTGGTCTTTCACCAGCTGGTCTTTCTCCATCGAGTCTAGTTATATTCACCCATGTATCTCCCAACCCTAGTACGTTGTCTATAGTTCTAAAAAATCTACGGGCAGGAGTACAGGGAATAACAAATCAATATCGCCTAAGGTGAACACTGAGGATTGCAAGACGTACTCTATTTCTTTATAGAATCCTTACGGATTTTTCCTAATATCAGGAATAGATTGTCTAATAGTATTCACTTCCTGTCTTGAGAACGGGACGCGAACGAACTGCGATACATAACGTGCAGGAATGTCCACAGCGACTATACCCCGTGCAGCATCGGCCACAATCTCAACCTTTGGGACAAATGTCGGAGGAACCTCTCTCATAGGCAACTGAGAAGTAGGTGGCTCTGAAGGCTTACTAAGCAACAGAGCTAAGTTGAGCGCTAAAGCATTCGAAGAAGTGTCAAGTGAAAAAGCTCTCTTATAAATACTCAATAACTCTGTGGGACAACTAATCTTTCTTTTTACACACTCATCCTGTTGGCTCTATCATTACCTGTATCACTTTCCTCTGTGTTTCTGGTGTATACTGACTATATGTGTCATATACTTCAACTGGAGTTATCGATATATCCGAAATCCATCTAAGTGCATCCTTCGTACAAATTCGTGCTTCCTCAGATATCGATTTACGACAAGGAAGGAACCGTTTCTGCACATACATACTTTCCCCTTCGTCATCCTCATTCTGCAACTTTTCTAACTCCTTTCTATACCCAAATAACCTCTCGACATGCTCATTTACTTTCTCCACAGTGTCTCTAGAAAACGCTAAAGTGTTTAGATCCCTCAACCCTTGCGGGAGATCTGTATTATTTAATTTTCCCCACATTACACATAAATGAATCCCTAAACCTTCAATAAAAACATTTTTCTCAGGAAAATTATCCATATTACAAAGTGTGGCAAAAACATTAGCTTGATCATCCCTCTCCATACAATGCTTAGCCCATGCAATCAAATCACGTTTCTTCTCTGGTGGTATAGTATTACGAGTGACAACCTTGGACCCTGCACCTCGATCGACTACAAGCGGCTCAGGACCACTTGGAAGAGAGGGAGCAGGCAAATTCAGTGGAGGTACTGTAACTGGTGCGATAAGAAGCGGTGGAGGAGCCGGAGGAAGGGGAACATTAGGAGGAGCAGGAACAATGGAAACAACAGCAGGTTGAGCAGGAATAGCAGGAGGAAGAGGCAAAGCAGCAGGAAGAGGAACATACTGAGGTGGCTCAGAGGCACCAGGCCTTTGTTCATTTAACAATTTGTCTATGAATTCATCGGAAGCATGGAGGTCTTTGGAAGGATAGATTTTCTGAATTCCAAGTGAGAAAGCCCTATCCATATTCCTAGTCGATTCAGAATTTTATCTTGGTCATACAATAATGCCTTTTCGGTGTTTGTCTTATGACGGCGCGCATTTTTTTTCTCTACTTTTAAGTTGTTGCAACGCTTCTTTTTTTCAATTCTGCAAAACATCAAATGCTGCAGGTCTAGCCTTTTTCTTTAATAGAATTGACTCTACATACTCAATACGAGGGATTTCAAAACTACCATTGATTGGCCACTGAAGTTCGGAGGCATGTCTGGTTTGTCTGTGCCAAATGTCATTAAATACTATACTTCCAATGCCATGCTTACAGTACATAGTTCATGCCGGCGACCCTTCCTGTGGTGCAGGACAGCTAAATTCCAAAGATTGTCTATTGCTGAGGAACAATGCCCTGAAGCAAGTAGACAATTTCCCAGGCATATCAAATTATTGGTGTTACCTGGTCAATAATTGTGTCTGCATATACAATGCGCCAAATTCAAATTATCAGGGTTGAATTAAGAGTCGGGTCACGACTCACCTGAACAAACCTAAGGAGGTCCGATCGGATTTAAAAGAATCTTACCTAACTAATCTTACCTCGTGTATGGTGATTTCGACAAATCTGCCCGCCTCGATAAGTGGACCCTGGTCAAGATGCCGTCTCGGACCACAAGCTAATCGTCCAGGGATCGGGTTGTGCAGCGCTGCTGAGGTGTCGCGTCTCGTTCAGTGGGGCCCCTTTTTCTCACACCGTCCGACCACGGTCCGATAGCCTGCGTCAACCTTCAACAATCTGGCATCAATCTTGAGGGTCCCTATTCGGGCACCAACTGTGAAAACAAAATCAAAATATTGAGGCTGAGTACCCCAAAAGGAAATACACCAACCATGGGTTACAAAGGAACATACAAAGAACTTTATTTTATACTGAATCCAGTTACTAAGAACAGAGCAAAAATCAGATTGCTATCGGCCCTCAGTGCAACACAACGAACTCCAGCGTGGTTCAGTGTGTTCAGTGAGAGACGCTGTACATTAGAATGCATTGGTTTTTTATAATCTTTGTGAGCACAATGTCCAGCCCCACTTCGGGTTAATATTCCACTAATACATCACCGATCTAGGGTTCATGCCAAGTCTCGCACATCCGCATATAACTGGTTTGCTTTTAATACATATATCAACAAGCCTATACGGCAACTGTGTATTCTGGGATTTTCCATGTAGGTCTTCTCAAACATTAATACAATGTAGTTAAACAAGTGTTCTACGTTCAGTATTTGAATACATTGTTCTTAACGTATGCTTGTGGATTAGTTTCATTGCACGAGTAATCCTTTACACACAGGTCAACGAAGGACAAGGTCTCAGTTCACAACCTCAACACGTGGCCTGGAGGCAAGTTACATATTAGCTACATACAGAGGTCAAGACGGCCATGTTGTATTTTGGAATGACATCGTCCACCATTTTAACTCACAGGGTGACTTTACAAAGCGAACCTAAAATGGCGGATTGACCTAAAATGGCAGCTTACATTGATTCTAAGGTCAGGACCTTGCAACACTGATTTCTTTGCAAGCGACTTGTGAGCAGCTTGGCGTAGGCCAATATACATATATTTATTGCAATAGGAGGCACGATATAATTTCTCATTTGACAGGGTTACAAGCATAGCTTGACCCAGGTTGCTCTTGAACAGCAACCTCATATACCTGCACATAGACACACCACAGATCACCACTTTGATGGCGCATCACTCATCAACCCTTCCCAACAGCTAGAGCCCGACTTGGCCTGGCCAACTGCAAAACGTGCTTGGGACTTCCACTAACTGCATTTGTCCCTACTCAATGCCTGCTTGCTCCTTTGGGCATACATGATCCATTTGCGGATGATGTGTTTGTGAGTGTTGGGCCGATTAGTGTTGGCCACAACTCCATTCTGGAGTGAGAACAAAGCAGAATTCACCATGTATGGTCAACAGATACAGCATGTGTATTTCCTCTGTGTTTATTCTCATTACAGACAATTGTTCTATTGGCTATGTCCTAAATTCAAATTTGGATAAATCAATATGGTTTTCTCGCTTCGACTGAACTTGAGAATCTCCTGTAGAAGGCAGATGAGACTCATGCCGATACTCTCACTGGAAACATATGGAGGAGACATGGTACTGGCTGGGCATTTCCACTGTCCTGAGAATGTGATGGCATGGCTGGGGGCTGTGGTGGTACCACTTTGACTGCTCAGCATGGAAACATGGAAATAGAAGAAGAGGGCATTTCTTTAGTTCTTGTCCTGAGAAGTTGCAAGTGATTGCTCTTCCTGCAACATGCCACAATTCATTTCAGGACCCTGTTGTGAGTCTTGCTATGTCACAATCTAAAAAAAAAGTCAACATTTGTGTCACGGGTTCTAGACAACTCTGCCTCTGTAGTTCCTGCACTTGTTTCTAATTCCTGTTGTATGCCACTGGCCAGAACCATAGTGTCACTGGCTTCCCTGATTTCCTGCCTCAGCATCTTGATCTGTACATTTAGCATATGAACAAGAGAGATCACAGCACTGATGGCAGTGTTATCAATGATGACTTCCTTTTGAGCATATTCAAAAGGCAGTAGAAGCTAGAAGAGTGATTAAATGGCAACTATTTTCCTAGGACTCAGTTTAGTCTGTGTGTTGAATCGCAAACGCTATTATAGAGCAGAGATCTTGAAAGAGGTGTTAGCATACATAGTGTTCATTTTCCATTGGGTGAAACATTTCACTGTTTTTGGTTTAAGCAATTCCAAAACCTTTGTCTTTGAATACTGTCAGGATTGTTTCTGCTGCATGCCCTTTTCCTGTGGCAAACATGAAAGAGTTATGAATTCCTAATCGCTAGCAAATACTTTAATGCCAGCAAGGAGGTTAATACTGAAAATGGGGAACAAGGCCCGGGCTATGGCTGTTCCATGGGAATCTGGTATAGGTGGTAGGGACGATTCATTTAAATATGGGCAGTAGAACCCGAGGAGGGGGGCATTACTGGTCTGGTAATGCCCCAGGACATCAGTACAGGGCACAAGTGCAGTGAGGCCCCTAAAGATTGCTCTGAGGTATTACTAGACCGATAATGCATCCCCTCTGAGGGTTCTATTACTATTAGTGCCCCAGAATGTTGTACCAGAATAGTTTATTTTTTCCCATTTAAGAAACGGCATGTTAACCATTTCTCGATCCAAGAAAAAACAATCAAAAATGATTGCCCCTATGGATCAGGGAGAAGGGTAGTCCCATCTCCCTTTCCATGGTGGCCATTTGCGCATGACTGTTCCTAGTGCTGAAGAGGGACAAGGCAGGAAAGGGTAAGTGGGGCATGGGTTGAGGGGTTGATGATGTTGAAAAGCGGGTGGGAGTGGAGAGGAAGGGGCAGAGGTTGCAGGGGGCTCATTTACCTGCTCCCCATGATAGCGTCCTACGGCTCTGCCCTGCATGCCTGTACAGAGCATTGATTGATTAACGATTCAACATGTGGACAAATCAGTGAATACCTACTATATGGCCTTTTCTCAATCTCTGTAGCTTCCCTTCAACAGATAAAGTCTATGGGCCTGTTCTTCCTGCTGGACAACCTGGAGAACTATCCACTCCCTTACGCATCTATCCTTCCTCTGCAAAGATATTGGGCTTCATTACGACCCTGGCAGAATGGGTTTAACGGCGCCGGTAGAGCTGCTGGTGCCGTTAAACCCATTCCGCCCTATTACGAGGTCCCCTTGGAGGACTCGCTCTGGACGTCTGGTCAGACCAGAGACCTCCAAAGTTGGAATGGCCCAGTATTTCCCCATTCAGGGAGCAATGACCCGGACCCAAGTTTAGAGGCAGCCATGCCCTTATTAAGGGCATGGCTGCCTCCAAACTTGTAATGAAGACCATTGAGTAGTAGTTAGTTGGCATCCAGATGTGCAAAAAGATTGTAGCACAGAGTCCACCACCATCCCAGTTATTGACGACACTCTGCACATCCTGTACACATGCAAACCATGTCTACTCATACTATTTGACTTCTCTGGGTCCTTTGCTACTCGTAACCATGAACCCTATCTTCAACATTCTCACCACCAGAATGGTCTTCAACAGATTAATCCTACAATGGTTCACCTCCTACATCTCCTACAGAGACGCTTCATGCTGATGGGCCTCAACAGATCCCAGTGACTCCCAGTTATCTGTGGAGTTTTCCAAGGGCACTGTCATCTCCTTCCTCTACATGGAACATCTGGTGCAACTCCTCGCCAAACCTGACATGAAAAAACACCAATAAGCAAATGGAGCACATGGTCTCTATATGTCAATTGCATCACTGATATCCATTGTCAAAAGCATAGTAAATCCACCAGAAATAATTAATTCTCCTAGAAAAGCCACCAAATCATGTCAAAGTCCAAAAATGGCTGACAGAAATTAAACTACTCGCATGCATATCTCAACTCCCACACAGTGCAAAATATCAACTCTGCTATTGACTTTGCACTCTCATTCAAAACACAGAATTCTAAGAATGTCAAAAGAGCATGGAACATGGCGGGTCATGAGCCCAATCCACACCTCAATGATAATGCCCAATCAAGCAGAAGCATGGGATTGTTTGTGATCTTGTGCAGAAGGAATGTGACCAAGCAGTCTGGACTGGACTTCCGCTTTTGGGGTAAAAGCCAGCCTGACTTTCAGATGGTCTTTCCTCTTTTTTAATGGCTTTACAAATTGAAGAAACATGGTCTGGAGGGTTGCCCAGAGAAATGCCAGAGGCTCAGATTGATTGTAAAACTTCCAGCCATCAACTATTTTATTTTGTGTGTCTAAGTCACCAGAAGTGGTATGGGTAAGCTGAGACATGCTTCCCGAGACTGCTCGGATTAGAGTCCCAAACTATACCTCACTGATGATGCCCAATGAGGCCAAAACATGTCTGAGGTTGCTTGTGGTCTTGTGCAGAAGGGATGTAATCAAACAGTTTGAGCCGTGCTACCCCTTTTGGGGTGGGCCAACCTTTATTTGCATATGATCTTTCCCCTTTCTAAAATGACTTTCCAGGATCAACAACGATGGTCTGGAGGATTGCCAGAGAATGATTCCAGAGTTTCAGATTGTGACAAATTGGCTTCTTCTCCACAGGAGCACAAAGATGAGTGGGGGTAAATAAGAATAAAAACACAGTCCAAAATAAAACGTACAAACTTTCTTTCCTAGTTTTAGGTTTCAGCAATTATTGTGTTCTTCCATGGAGTTATCTCCAATTAATTAAACAAAGCCTGATCCAAATTTAAACTCTTTATAAAACCCACAAAAGCGATAGCTACCGAAGTGGAGTGACCCCTCAACAATCTCACCCATGCATTCTCCAGGTTGATCCCCACCGATTTACAGATAAGGTTACCAAGAAATATTTGTCGTCGGACAGTCAAGAACTTTCACTTTGTTAATAAATGCTGCATCATTTCTTGCACATCAGGATCTTGACAAAATCTACAAAAGTCATTTTTCTTCATAATAATGTCTCTGCAAGCCTGCATTTTCCTTGAAGGACATATATCTAATCTGAATCTAAGAAAGTCACTACATACGTGCTTAAATGGATTATTATTAAGGTATGGTACAACGGTCCCCATTCACTCGTTATCTCTAACAAGATGACTTAATGATCAAATCAATGTTCTATTAAATATATATAGAAAACAGAAACTGGGGAGTGACTGTTCGGGGTGTGCTCAATTTCTCCAAGATATAAATAGTCAATTGTGGCAGAAACTGCACAGGAGGATCCCCCAGGTTCCTCCAACTGCTAATAGTGCAAAGTCAAATTTGTGCTGTTGGACTGTGCAGAGGACTCAATTATTGAAAGGTTAATTGCTTGAATGTCGAGTGAAAGTTCAAGTAATCCTGAATAAGCAAAAATTCCAAAGGTGTGCAAAGTGATTTATTGCGGTCACAGCCGGGGTTGATCCCTTTACATCTTTCAGGTATCCTTACCATATATACAGACTACTACACATGTTGATAGGATTTCAATCTGTAACTCCACTTTGCCTAATTTCGGCGTGCGCATCCATTTGTCTTTGAACCTTGCCCATGCATGGTCAATTATATGACCTATTGAAACGCAAAAACACTGCATCAGGGACTTATCCCTTTACTCAATTGCCTTGAGGACGTGTCGGCTGTGACCGCAATAAATCACTTTGCACACCTTTGCTATTAAATATGTATACTTTAATTAAACACACTATCCACAAATGGATCATGTATGCCCAAACCAGTAAGCAGGCATTGAGTAGGGACAAATGCAGTTAGGGGAAGTCCCAAGAACATTTTGCAGTTGGCCTGGCCAAGTCAGGCTTTAGCTGTTTAGAAAGGTCGATGAGTGATGCTCCATCAAAGTGGTGATCTTTGATGTGTCGATGTGCAGGTAGATGAGGTGGCTGTTCAAGAGCAACCTGGGTTAAGGTATGCTTTTAACCCCTGGTCATAGTCGCCATTGATTCAGTGAGGTCCCAATATCGAGCAGTCACTTCGGGCATAGCTGTGGCAGGCAAAGCTAGGGCACAATGCAGCAAGGTTTGAAGAGCAAGCAAGTTTGTAGGTGGAGGGGTGAAGGAGCCAGTGCTGGTGTCTTCTCTCTTGTTTCAGGTGCAGTGAACATGGGGAAAATGGTTTCAGGTGGCTGAACAGGGGGCTTCGGCTGGTTTGGCCTTTGGGACTCCATGGGAATGGTAAGTACCATCAATCCACCTCCGGTAAATCGAACAAGTCTTGAGGCGATAATTAATTCCCGGTCCAAAGTACACTGTCCTCTTTATATTAATCATTTGGAATCCATCAATCTCAGTGTTTTCTATGATTATTTATTTGGTTAAGGCATTTACAGTTTATATTAGAGTAAATGGTGGGGCGACAGGGACATTTTTGATTCTAAGTCATCCGACCATGGCTGATTTTGCCGCGGCTGGAATGTTCGCATGAGAAAGGTGCGACCTACCAAAACTACCAAAACTTTGCACCTTTCTCATGCGAACACACTGACATACTACAAACACATGCGAACACACTGACATACTACGGGGGCTGCAGGGGCTTCCCCCGCAACACAACCCGCTCACTAGTGAGCAGGGTGTTGTGGGGGACACCCCTGCAGCCCATTTTCTTTTTCGGGTGTGCTGCAGGGGTTTCCCCCGCAACACCCTGCTCACTATGCCACACAGTATAGTCAGCGGGGTGTTTTTTTGTGAGGTTTTGTGAACTTTTGGTCTTCAAACCTTTGGTGGTAGCATTTTTCGGTCGTTTGGTAGAGCCAGGCCTTTTTTTTCGGTCCAATCGTACAAAACCACATTTTTCACATTATTTTGATTCTCAATGACATCTTCCCTGTTCTCAAACGGTTTTTATTTGTATTTGTATTTTGTATTTTATTGATTTATAAAGTGCCTTGCGACAAAGCGCTGTACAAAGAACAACATGATACATAAAACATGAATGATAAACTGTTGAAGCATAACAATATGAATCAATCAAACAATAAAACAATGGAAAGAGCAATTAACTGAAAGGGGGGGGAGAAGGGACAGGTTGGGGGTGGAGTGAAGGAGGAGGAGGGCAAGAGGGGGAAAGGGAGGGAGGAAAAGGGGGGTAGAGGAGGGGAGGGAGAGAGTCAGGGAAAGAGAGAAGAAGGAGGAGGTAGAAGGGGGTAGGGGATTCAAGGAGGAGGATGGAGAAGAAGAGATTTCAGGGAAGTGCGGAATGAAGGGAAGGTGGGGGAAGAACGGATGGCAAGAGGAAGGGAGTTCCAGTGTAAAGGAGCTAAGAGCTGGAAGGAGCGAAAACAGGAGGAGGCACAGGAAGGAGGAGGTGAAGTGAGAAGGAAATGGTCATCTGATCGGAGGGAACAGGAGGGAGAGTAGAAGGAGAGAAGGGAGGAGAGATAGGGGGGGCAAGACCATGAAGAGATTTGAAGACAAGACAGAGAAATTGAAATTTAAGTTGTGAGTGAAAAGGAAGCCAGCCAAGGTAGGAGAGAGAGGAAGAGATGGAATCACGGGAGGTAAGGAGACAAAGGGTGCGTACAGCAGAGTGGTAGATAGATTTAAGAGGGCAAGGTGAGAATTAGGGAGTCCAAAGAGTAAGGAAGAGCAGTAGAAGAGGCGGGAGATGATAAGGGAGGAGATTAAGAGTTTAGTAGCGTGGAAAGTGAGAGAGGGGCGGATTTTGCGTATATTGAACAGGTGGAAGCGGCAGGAGCGAGAAGTGAGGGAGATGTGTTGGGAGAAGGAGAGAGAGGAGTCGAAGATAACGCCTAGGTTGCGAGCCTGAAAAGAGATAGGGAGATTGGAGGGAGGGAAGTGAATGAAAGGGGGAGGAGAGGGAGGAGGAAGAGAGTTAGAGGGAAAAAATAAGACTTCTGTTTTGTCGGTGTTAAGAGAGAGAAATCGGGAAGAGATCCAATTCTTGATGGCAGAGGGGCAGGAAGAGAGCTGTAGGTGGAGGTCAGTTGAGAAGGAGGAGAAGGAGAGGAAGAGTCGAGTGTCGTCGGCATAGAAGTGGTGAGAGATGCCAAACAAGGAGTTAACAGGGGCAATGAGGGAGGTGTATAGAGAGAAGAGAAAAGGGCCAAGAACAGAGCCCTGGGGTACGCCATAATCAAGAGGATAGTTAGGAGAGGACCAACCACCCCAGGAGACTGTAAAGGAGTGGGAGGAGAGGTAAGAGGATAACCAGTTGAGCACTGAGCCTTTGAAGCCAAAGGAGGAGAGAGTGCGAAGTAGGAGGGGGTGATCAACAGTGTCAAAGGCTGCAGAGAGATCAAGGAGAATAAGGATAGAGGATTGTTTAGCATGACAGGCAGTAAGAAGGGAGTTCAGAATAGAGGTGAGAGCAGTTTCAGTGGAGTGTTTAGGACGAAAGCCTGATTGCGAGGGTGGTAGGATAGAGAAATTAGTGGTGAAGGATGAAAGTTGAGAGTATGCAAGGCGTTCGAGAAGCTTGGAAAGGAAAGGGAGAAGAGAGATAGGTCTGAAATTCGAGGTGAGGCATGGGTCAGCAGAAGGTTTCTATAGTATGGGCATGGCCGTGGCATGTTTAAAGGCAGAGGGAAAGGTAGCGGAGGAGAGACAAATGTTGAAGAAGGAAGTGAGGTAGGGGATAAGAAGAGGGTAAATCTTAGGGATGAGAAGGGAAGGGAGAGGGTCAGTAGGGGCAGACGTGGGATGGGCTTTGGATAGGAGGGTGGAGACTTCAGAGGGGGAGACAGGTGAGAAGGAGGACATACAGGAAGGGGGAGGGGTGGCGAAGAAGAAGGGAAGTCCGAGGTGGAGGTGAGAATTTTTTGCCGAAGGGAGACAATCTTAGAAGAGAAGAAGTTAGCAAAGTCAGAAGGAGAGAGTGAGGAATTAGAGGAGGGATCAGGAGTGGGGGGAGAGAGGAGTCGAGAGAGAGTTTGGAAGATGCGGCGAGGGTGAGTCGCTTGAGATTGGAGTAGGTTAGAGAAATAAGAGGATTTAGCAGAGGCCAGACAAGTGTCGTAGATGGAGTGATAAGAGAAGTAAGAGGTTTGGTTAGATAGCAAGGGGTTTTTGAGCCAGAGTCTCTCGAGATGTCTGAGAAGGCGTCTCATAGAGAGGAGGTGAGGGGTGAGCCAAGGTTGAGAGGGTTTCCGGGTTGGGCGGATGGACGAAAGAGGATAGAGATAATCAAGGGAGGATGAAATAGCAGATGAAAGGGAGGAAAGAGCATAATTCGCTGATAATAAGGAGTAGTTATGGATAGATGGGAGAAGAGAAGTGCAGGTGTCGGCGAAGAGAGAGGGGTCAAAGTTGCAGAAGTTGCATCATGAGTAGACTGGAGCAGAAGGGTAAGGTGAGGAGGAGTGAGGGAGAGGAGAAAGGGAAAATGAGAGTAGTGCATGGTCAGAGAGATAGACAGGAAGGGTAGAGACAGGTGAAGAAGGATAGGAAGAATTAAAGATGAGGTCAAGGGTGGAGCCGAAGGAGTGTGTGGGGGAGGAGGGGAGAGGGGAAAGGAGGTAGGAATCAAGGATAGAGAGGAGGGGAGAGGATTGAGGGGGGTAGGGAGATGAAGATTAAAGTCGCCAAGTACTGACAGAGGAGAGGGGGAGGGAGAAATTAGCGAGAGGAGGTGATCCAGGTCTTCATAGAAGGAAGAAAGTGGGCCTGGGGGTCGATAGATGATCAGGAGAGAAATAGGGTGGGGAGAGGAAAAGGATTTGTAAAGGAATTCAAAGGAAGGGAAGGAATGGAGGGCTGGAGAGGTGGGGGAGGAGATAAACTTAGGGTGGTAGAGGAGGCCAACACCTCCACCACGGCCGGTAGCACGAGGGGTATGAGAGAAGGAGGAGGAGGAGGTGGTTAAGGAAGCTGGGACAGAAGTGTTATGGGGGGATCCAGGTTTCAGTTAAGCATAGAAAGTGGAGGTTGAGGCAAAAGAATAAGTCAAGAGTTGCTGCGGTTTTATTGCAGATGGATCTGGCGTTCCAGAGTGCTAGGTTCATGTGACGGGAATGGTGGGCAGGAGGGGGGTAAAGAAGATTAGGGCGGTGAGTGAGAGAAGGTGAGGTTCGGGAGGGGTAATGGGGGGATAGGGGAGAGGACGGGGCATAAGGAGGAGGGAAAAGGAGAAAAGGAGGGAGAAGCGAAAGCGACAGTGGAGGAAGGAGGGGGAGGGGAGAAAGGAGGGCGAGGAGAAGATTTGGAGTATTGCATAACAGGGGCTCAAAAATAAGGCAAGTCAGGAGGGCCGTAGCAGTAGGTACTAGTGAAGGCGATGATAGGAAGCAGTGTGGAAATATCGAGATGGGCCAGAACCGGGGACTGGGTAGTGGAATCAGGGGCAGTGTAGGGGCCACAGAGGAGGGACTAGGGTAGTAAATGGGGGGGAGTGGACAGGTACTGAGATCTTGACCAGTTGCTCTTTCTACTGAGAGGGAAAGATGTAAGGAGGTGAAGGCAGAAGTGGTGTGGAGGCACCAGTAGTAAACACACAGTACAGGTTGTAGTTGGGACCTTGACCCCTATGTAGGCGCAGCCCTACGGCAAGACAGAGGAGGAGACAGGTAGACTCAGGCAGGCGATGTCAGCTGGGGGTGACTGAAGGTGGCCTGATTCCAGGGTGGTAGATCCTCACGTAGGTGCGGCACACGGCAAAATAGGCGCCAAGGTGATGTTCAGGTGCTAATAGGTCAAAGGGGCACAAGAGGGATTAGGCAGGTGCCAGCGGGTGGAAGCAGCACAGTCCCCCACTGGTTCTCAGGGTGTCGGAGGGACCAGACAGGTATCGATGGGTGGAAGCAGGACAGACAACAGAGGTCCAAAGAGTGCTGGAGGGACAAGGCAAGTGCTGGCGGGGGCAGCAGCACAATCACTTACAAGTCTGGTGAGCGCTGGATGAAAATAGAAAGTTGCCAGCGGGAGGGAACAGCACGAATCCCACAGGACCACAGAGTGCCATAGGGACCAGACAGGCGTCGGCGGGCGGAGACAGGACAGTCCACCAAAGGTCCAAAAAGCGCTGAAGGAACCAGCCAAGTGCCGGTGGGGGAAGCAGCACAACCACCCACAGGTCCGTAGAGCGCCGGACGAGACAGGCAACCGCCGGCGGAAGGGAGCAGCACAAATCTCCACAGGACCACAGAGCGCCGGAGGGACCAGTCGACGCCGGCGGGAGGAAGCAGAATAGTCCACCGAAGGTCCACAGAGTGCCAGAGGGACCAGTTAAGCACCAGCGGGGGAAGCAGCACAACCACCCAACGGTCCACAGAGCGCTGGATGAAACAGAATGCAGCCGGCGGGAGTGAGCAAATCAAATCCCCACAGGACCAGAGAGTGCCGGAGGGACCATCGAGGAGCCATTATAAATGCATATATCTTTTTTCTTTTTTTTAAATGATCAACCAACATGTGTGATCGGACAGATTACTTTACTTTATTTTGTGGCCCCTATTATCAGGATTGGTACACTTTGGAAAAAGTGGGCAGATTTTTGTGAGAATGCAAATATTTGTAGGTCCGTTCCAATTTTATATTTTCGTTCACTGCAATTTTATTTCTATATCATCCTTCTTTTCTGCAACTGTTGTCTATCTACTATTTTATTTTTTCTTGCATCTATCATCATTGCTTTCGGTACTGGCTGGGACCCCAGGACTTTCCCCGGCAGGCCTCGGGCATAGGGCCTCTTTTCTTGCTTCGGTTCTTGGGCAGAAGGATACTTATATCATTAATGTTGAATGAACACCCAGGCCAGCCTGCGTGGTTCACTATCACCCTGGCTGCTGCATTTCTCTTTTTTGCCTGGGGACGATGGGCCAGGCTTGTGCCTGTGCATTTGTGAGGGGCACAGCCCGGGAAACCGCATGCAGCCCTACTGTCTGCTGGGCTCGCATCACATGATGCACGCAATTTCACAGGTTCACCGCAACCTCAATTCTATTGACTCTGCTGCTGCTGTGATCTCCGAGGATGAGAGGCGTAGGAGACACATAAAATCTGGGGGGGACACCTTGGGGACTTTGCTACAGACACAAACCACAGAGTAAAATGATCTGTCAATTTATTTGTAGTGAGTGATGATCACGCACATTTGTTCAAAAAAACAATTTTTTTCTGCACGCTCTGTCTGCATAACAAATTCTGTTGCTATTGTTTGTATGTCAACCAGATCCATTATATCTTTGTGTATAGTGCACACACAAACATGATGGAGTCTAATGTGTAATGTGAATTTTGGTGAAGTGGCTCAAGACAGACACCCTGCTCATCTTTGCAATTTCGGATGCAAGCGATACAAAAGACAGACAAATGAGAGTTTTAACAGAATACTCACAGCAGAAACACAGGTGTTTTGAGTGCCAAAGGTTAATCACGTTTGCAACAGCGGTGTGTTCTTAATCAGAGCACATGCAAATTGCGCATGGGATAAAGTATACTGCAGTCACCGATCGAGGAGAGCCATGACCGCATATAGGAACGAAGCTGAAGCTCGAATCAAGGTCAAGAAACATACACTATACTATACTTTTGTGTGTCGAAGCAGAGTATCGAACGCTTAAAATGCAAGGTCACCCCACTGTCTGCTTTAATATTTGCAAGCAAATTCGAATGGAGGCAGAGAATCTGGCAGCGAGAGTCAGAGCACTTGAGGGGATGGGGAGGGGCTGCAGATCTGTCCTGCCTTGTAAAGTCCAGTCTGCATGAACACCCAAAACTGTGAGAGGTAATATAGGAAGACAAAGGGAGAGCCTCAACAGGAATGCAGGGTAATCCACAGATTGTGAATGTCACACAGCATGAGCACCTATCTATGTAGCCCCAAGAGGAGACCTCCCCACATCAATGCACTCAGGTGAAAGAGTCTACAATGAGAGCACCCGAAGCTGCTTCATGTCATTACAGGAAATAGGAGCATGTAATTAATGAAATACTGCATTCAAGCAAACACATGTTCTTTCAGCAGAGGTGACAAACCCAGCACATCCGGAACCCCAAAAGCAGAGGAATGCCAGCATTATAAGGATTGGCTCATGTTGGGCTGGATGTGGGTAGCATTGCGAGGGCACTCCTAGAATCTTCCATTCAGGCAAGGAATGGTTTAGTGCCACTGTCAGGGATTATTCCACAGAGGAATTCCTTACTACAGTCGAGAAAGTGTGGCATAGCCTGGGAAAGCTTACATGCTACAGTGAAACATTGCCAGCGTAGCCCAGTATTCTTCGGATTAAGTGTGGCAGTTCTGCCAGGTTGCAGATCACACGTGCCTCTGTTCTCTGTCCCCATTTAAGATACTTAAAAAAGTTTCTAGTCCTAAAAGGTATTCTTTTCAATATTCCTCCAGCTAGAAGTTCCCTTCTACCAATGTACCTTGATTACAAAGGTGGGTAACATCCAATTCTGTCCCAAATTTTCACCATTGGCCGAATCCCATTGCTGACCATTAATGGTTAGAACAAAAAACATGGGCGGTTCTGAGCCTTCGGAGCGTGGACATTTTCAAAGCCCCCTTTATGCATGCACATCAGTTAGGGGCTGGTGGCAGCCTTTTGACAGGTGGTGCACGTGCTCAACAAAGAATGCAAGGGGTGCACACC
Organism: Ambystoma mexicanum; assembly: GCF_040938575.1. NCBI lineage: Eukaryota > Metazoa > Chordata > Amphibia > Caudata > Ambystomatidae > Ambystoma > Ambystoma mexicanum. The sequence goes on along the minus strand of NC_090935.1, from coordinate 833,319,705 downwards.
ACTGGGCCGCTGTGAGATTACTGGCTGGCCTCTTTGCCTTGGCAGTTTCATGGGTGTTGAAAAGACACACAGAGCACATCTTAAGCCAGTTGCCAGTGCTAAGCTTTTCAATAATCATCCGAATACCACACCCCCCTAATGCCCGCACTGTGCTGGAGTTCCCCTATTGCGTTTCAGGTTAGCTGCAGGCTGACCGGGTCACCGTGGCCCGGTCCCTGATGTGGCATGGGGCCAGAGTGGGTTACGGTACGAGTTTGACTGTTCTCCTTTCAGGCAGCCGACCTGACCCGTTACCCCACCCATAAGCAGAGAGGCGTGAGAACAAGAGGCAGTATAGAAGAAAACTGGGACAGAGAAGGCCGGGAGACACATAGGCAAATGTGGAAGAAATCGAAAATCAGTTTCTACATTTTTAAAGGTGGATACAAATTAAATACCTATCCAATGAACAACCACTGGCCTCTGCCAACACCCGAATCCCTGCTACAGACATACCCCTGCCCACACTACAACCATTGCTGCAGGGATACCTCTGTCTACACCAGAATGCCAGCTGCAGGCTACCTGTGCCCAGACCAGTTTCCCTGCTGCAGGCCTACCCCTGTCCACACCAGATTCTCTGCTGCAGGCATACGCCTGTCCACACCAGAATCCCTGCTGCAGGCATACCTATGTCCACACCACAATCCATGCTGCGGGCCTACATGTGCCCAAATCAGAATCTCTAATGCAGGCCTGCCTACTGCCCACATCAGAATCTCTGCTGAAGGCCCTCCTCTGCCCACACCAGACTCTATGCTGCAGGGCTACCTCTACCTATATTGACCAGCATAGAACTGCCAGGCCTAACTCTTCCCATATCTGTTCAGCCTACAACCTACAGAGCCTAGCTTCAACTGAATGGCATATTTCCAGTCCATCCAGAGCAGCTTGCTCCCCACCTACCCATTTCTGAGTATCCCTTGTGCACTTTTTGTCCACCTTGCACAATACTTGCCATCCCATGCCTGAGGGCCCTTCCTTCCTGTCTCTTTTCGCATACTACCTGCCCATTCCTGAAAGACACCCATGGCAACATCCATGCGCCTGTCTCCGTGGGCCCATCTGTTCCTGACAACAGTTCAAGCTCACCTCGGAAACATTCTGGCCAACATCTGCAAACACCCCACCTTGCGCAGTCAATTCACACACTACGAGTCCATACCTGGGACCCGTCCCTTCACCCTCTCAACTAAAACATTATTGGCCAATACAAGGAGCTGCCTTAACACACCTAGCACATTGAGGAAGACCTCTGCAATCTCACAGCATTAAAGTTCTATGTCCAGACACACTGTGTAACTGTGTATCTATCATCTTACACTGCCAGCTATTGCAGAAAATCAATGCCTCTGCCTCCAGCCTGGTTATGTATGACCAGTCCACCCTCAATAGTACCCTTGTGTCCTTTGCATGTATTCTTCTCTCCTTGCCCTTGACTTTGTCAGCATTTTTTTTTTAAATGCAGTTGAGCATGTTGGAAGGAACATGGATTTGAAGACTCCACAATGAAGAGGAAACACTTGATAAATACAGCAAAAGACCTCACATAGAAAGGGCTGTCTCAATACAGCAAAAGACCTCACATAGAAAGGGCTGTCTCGCTGTACAAAATAAATAATAATCAGCAAAGACTTAATTCTTACACAACACCATCAGGCATCCCACCGCACCCGTCCAAGCAGGCACGAGGCGAGGCCCATCGGCTTTAAATCTAATGATGTACTGTTAGATGATAGGAGGATGAGTATACAGATGTGCAGGTTGGTGATGGGTGCATGTGTGTTTGGATGCCTATTCAATGCTTTCATGGCCCCAGTTGCAACCAGCATGCATACTCACCCTGTGCCCCTTAAACATATTTCTTCATTATTTCTAGGCTATCAAGCATCAACCCATGCCACCAGCAGGTAGCAGCCAGCATTCAATAATCCTGTAAATAAATTAAGGAGGTAGTTAATTTAAGACGCAACAACAATAATCCTGACACGCAACGGAACCCCACTGAGGTGAAAACAGGCAAGTTATGAAAATTACGGAACCATTTCATTCAAGGCGTGATGATGGCATAGAAGGTTTGTGGCTACGTTGGTGGCCCACACACACTGACACACAGACACACTACCTTAAGGTTTGCAGCAAACTCGTGGTCTCAGACAGTCAGAGTAATCGATTCTCAAACGCACAATCAGATTGATCAGGCTCAGGCAGGCTGGCAGACAGACCAGCAAGCAGCAAGTGAGACTACAACCACTTTAATTTCGCTGGTCACTGCTGCAGAAGCAAATAGGATGTGACTGTCCCTGCCCAGCCTGAGACTCAGCACGCAAAATCGCTGCCTCAGTCAGCCTGCTCACTCATGCTCCATGCTCGCTTTGATGTCAGTAGTCAGCAGCACCGTGACTGGACTCCAGAGGCTGTGCAGCAGTGCACTGCACAGGGGCACATGCAGTGTGTTTCTCGCCCGGGCAGTGCCTGGAGTTGTATGTGCAGGCACGTGTCTCGGGCCATGGCACGACACGTGCAGAACTTTCATCTTTGCATGCAAGTGAAGTTGCAAGCAACTGCACAGCTAGGGCTTTCACAAGGTGTGGTGTGGCCCGGGGCAAAAAATTGCATAAGGCCCCCTTACAATTTTTTGCACTGGGCCAGCGCAAATGCAGCGCATTTTTTGCACTGCACTGCCGCAAACAAGAGACAAGGGAAATCTCCCCTTGAGTTTATGCGGAGGAACCCAAATATGGGTAATTATTACAACTGCAAATCAACTACAGCAAACTTAGATTTCTGAACTGAAGAAAGGTTTATGACAGACTAACGTTTATATCATATGCATAAAGATATATAGGAGGTATGACGGCGTGTAGTGCATCATACCAGCTTTAAGGAGCATCCTGCCCTGTGTGCAGATTAAAACATACATCATAAACGGTGACAGATAGATGATGTAAAGTGGGGGCTGGTGAATGTCTGAACTGAAGAGGCTTATATGTTTGGATCACATATGTGGGATCAACAAAACACAGTGAGGGAGACCAAACAAGCAGAGTTTGAGCGGTGTCTCACTCCCAAGAAACTGTTTGAAACATTGGTTTAAAATTATGCATTTTATGGCACTTTCTTTGCAAAATTGGGTAGAATTCCATACAGTTTGCAATTGGTTTTGTACGGAAGCACATGAAAAAACCCAATAGTTGCAAGTCACCAACCATGCACAGGAACATTTTCCAATACATGTCATGCCGTTTTGCACACAACATATGCTAATATAAAAAAAATATATTTGTGCTGGTTCTTCCCATGTATGTCCTTTCAGGCTGCACCAATATATGCCATTATTACTATATAAGGACTCCCAGCCAGTAAAAGAAAGTATGTCCAGGCTGACTTTGCACCATAAATGTTATTACTGACTAGACCAGCCTATATTCAATGTGGCTCAGTTTAGCCAAGTAGTATATTTGCTTTACCCTTGATGCATGGTCCTGTAAATCAAGGGCAAAGCAAAACAAGCATTGGCAATGCTAACAGATGGGGCATTTGTGTAGGCATGGGAAAGGCACTGCTGTATTGTATTAACTGGCCGTTGATGGTAGCAGGTGCAACATTGTTTGAGTAGTGAGCATCTAATAGCAGTTCCTGGCAAATGCCTAATACTTATGCACAAGCCAAAACGATTGGCTTTGCCACTGCTTCTGTGAAAGACCTGTGATGCTTTAAAATCAAGTGGCTGCAGGCAGACCTGGTGAAGACATTTTTATTACAGCAGTAGCGTGTTTACAACTTAATTTAGTCATTAACTCCGAGAAGACTTGAGAAACCACTCACAGACACTTTGAGGGCAAGGTTTGATGGTAAGGCTTGTTTGAAGTTAGCTCAAGGAGGAGGTGTTTTGAGTGGGGCTAGGCAGGAACTGGGTGGGAATTGCTGTAGGGATTAACATGGCCATGGGAAGTTGTCTGCACTGTGGAGCCCAGTGTGGGGGCAAGCTGGCTCCCCCACCGCTGGACACATTAAGGAATTTCTCAAAGGGTCTGTGCCTCTGAGAGGTCAGCAGGGTTGGGATAGACTCTGCTAGTCTCACATCAGGCTCTGATTAACCACTGACAGACTCTGCAACAGCCATATAAGTCTTTCAGAGGTATTGGGCTCTCAATATATCTATTCTTAGGCCAGTACATGTTTGATTGTTCTCAGAGTGGATCACAGGGTGAGATGCCTGGGAGGTTTGAAAGTAGGCACATTTTACATTTTCAGATTTGATGCAAAGGTGGAATGCTATAGGCTAATTTCAGTATCAGTGTCCTTGATGCAATATGTGGACTCTTCCCTCTGTTTCAGTGTAGTAGGAGGCACCCCTTATTAGTTTTGGTTATTAGGTGGCGCCTAAGCGCCACCTATGAACCAAAACTTTTACACTGGATTACATATAGGAGAGATATAGGATATCAGGAGAGGCATACAGCTTGTGGGTGTTGTTTGGTTATTGACTCACTAGATGACTACCCCATTCTAATAATCCCTATCACCATACCAACCCACTACCTGCATCTTCCCAACCAAAACATATCCTCATGAGAACTCTTTGAGCAATCTCTATCAAACGGTAACACCAAACTGTGTGCAATAGAGGGCCTTACAGCGTTATTTCTGAGCTGTCATTTGAGAGTTTTTGGTTCAACTCCCCACCTATCCTGAGACTGGGGGATCTGCTCCCTCCTCTTTCCTCACCTATTTGCTTGCATATCCATTGCTGCCTTACTGCCAAATCTCCCCCCACCCCCTTTCTTTGCTCCCCGATCCGATGAATCTCTAATTTCCTCAGTGTGTACTTTCTCCTAAGACTTGTAAAGCACTTTGTTGCTTGCGAGGCACGGTTTGGCCGCAATAAAAACCCTAATAATAATAATAGAAATACAATTAATAACTGCAGCTGTAATTGTACTACTGGTGTAATAGAATGTGTCTTAACCAAGTGTGCCTTCAACCATTTGATTTACAAGCAGTTTTGTGTGTCCTTGCATCTCTTCCTTGCACTGAAGTCATATGAAAAACAAGCATTCTCAAAGACAACAGTTTTGGATTCTGTATAGGTATCATAGGCGTTTGCCAAGCACTGGTTTCAATTGCCCAGGTGTTCACACCATTTTGCAGCCATTGTCGTATCATGGTCAAGTATCACCATTCAGGCAGTGCATGCCAAATGCCTACACAACAGCCAAATCTGTTGGCATTATCAATGCTCGTGTGCAGTGGTTTCATGCAGTACATATTACTCTTCCGTGTTATTGCGGGTTCATGCAGAACATATCATTGTTCCATGTTATAGTGCATTCGAAGATGGAAAGCTTATATTTTATCCATTTCAAGTGTGCTTTATAAGAGGAGAAATGTGCCTTAATCCTGAGTGTAGTTTGAAAGGTTGGCAAGAGTACATCAGTTTTGGAAAGTCAGCAACACCCATTCTGAGTATGGTGTGGAAGGCCAGCTATAATCTATATTCAGAGGCTCATCGGCCTATGAAGTGAATGTTTGCTGCTGCCTCTGACGTCTCGAGCAACTCAAAGAAAGTCTCATTTTAGAGCCATATTTGAACATGTCCTCTGTGTTAACCGCAGCACTACCTAACCAGCAATGATAATGTTGCGGGCTTTAGGTGGTACATTTGCAGCCATTGTACTGGGCCCCGAAGGATAGGGGCCCCGGGGAAGCTACTGTGCCAGGAATGTTCCAGAGAATCATGTGAATTACACACGGGGAATAAAATGCAAATACAGTTTTGCAAAAACAAGCAAGAGCGCCGTAATTAAAAAGCAAACCTTTATTCGCAGTAACGAGGCAACGCATAATTAGGAACTTTGGCTGCATTCTTTACTTCGAAAGTCCATACATTGAATACACCTCCCTCCTTTCCGCATGAGAGCCAGAACACTGGGTCTGCAAATAGAGGGATTATGGGGAAAAAGAAAATTGCTCTACGTGCAGATGGACAACGCCTAGAATGGGAAGTGTAATCTTCAGTGCCGTAAAACCCACAAAATAAGTGCCTCTGAGCAAACACTACCAGGGCAGCTGTTTCTTTCCTGTAATTGGGCAGAGGTAACTTTGCATTTTTCTTGTTCATTTTTTTTTGTGTTTATCATAGCACACACTGCGGTAAAGTACTGACTTAAGTCGCCACAGTGCATGTGGGACAAGGAAAAACCGGGTGTAAAATAAGGTAACCATTCCCAGTGATTTAATGTCTTAAAAGCCCTTGCATGAGTTGGGGGGCGTTTTTACAATGACAGGTTGATTAGCAGCCAGCGCCATCATCACCACACATAACTGTATTTACTGAACTCCCCTTCTACGTCCCTCTGCATATACACTGAGCACCCGCTGGCCGTACTCATTTCTGTCCCCCTGTCTGTCTTATCATCTCTTGCCTCTTGGAGACACAACCTGAGCATGGGGTTTCTAATGGATCGGGTCAGGACTTCTGAGGGGCTCGGAGAAGAACAGTTAACAGTTAGGGTTCTGATTGCCTGAGAGACAGGTGTCAAGACCCCGGTTCAGCGTGAGACCTATTAGCTTATGGATCCCGTCCTTTCTGGCAAGGCGATAATTAGGCAGGTCAAAGCAGAATGTCACACTGCAGTGGTAGTTCCCTCCATATACAGTATCAATGTTCAACAAAAGGTACCGTGCCATGCAGGACGATATGCATTCTATAGAGCAGTCACCATTGTACAGTGGCTTCCTCTCTTACCATCAGTAAATCTGTGCATGCCCAAATGGAGCCATTTATTCCTAAATCTGCCATGCAGTAAATACTCCAAATACCCTTACTACATTTTCAATAGTTTCATCAAGCCCGCTGGCTTAACGGCCAAGTATTGACGGCGTTGCACTGTTGAGCTCCAGCAAGGCCCCTATTCTCCTGCACTGCCTGCTCGCATATCCAACAGGCCTGGGAAGTCAAAGCAGATGCCTCACTTCTTCGGCGTGGAAATGCTTCCTCTACCTAGCCGATCCTCCACCAGCTCTTTCCACTGCAGTGGTAGCCTGTCCATTTGGGGCTCTCATCACTGTGCACAGGCCTGTGCCTTACTGACAAATCCAGCCAGTTCACCCAAAAGGGTGTACCGGTGGAGGATGGACTGGAGAGGCTGCGGTGGAGGAGTGGGATAGATTGCTTGGTGGGCGGGGCTGTTAGGGCCTGGACATCACCACTGTTACCTAGAACTAGATCTGTACTAGGAACTCCTTCCAGTCTGTGAAGTGATTGGGCACAATTGTCACCACTAGTAGTACGTTCATGTGGGCGTATATATACTCTTCCCAAGTGGATCTTTTCTTTGTGGTCATTCAGACCGTGGTACATTGCGTTAGTCACCTGGATAAAGTGTATCTAGAGTTGGGGGGGCCATGGATTTCATAGATAGGGCTGAGCCAGGGTGGAACCTGGGGGTCAGGCCTGGCTCTAGGAGTACACCACGGGCATAGCCCATTAAATCCCTCTCAATCCCCCAGAAAAATGTTAAAACATTAACCATGGCCCTGGTACCTTGTCGGCTCCCGAGCTGCCATCAGGGCCAGATTTATTTTTCTTCATATCTGGGCATTTCTTTCCATCTTCCCTGCGCAGAGCAGGCAAAATTGAAACAACATGCCCAAATATATTTAAGAAAAGCTAAGTTGGCCCTGATGGCGGCTTGGGTTCTTACAAGGCAACAGGGCTTTGTTTCTTTTCTTTTTATATTTGGACATTTCTTTCCGTGTTGTCCGCATGGCACGGTCAAAATGGAAAGAAATGCCCACATATGAAAACAAATAAATGCTGTCCTGGTGCCCCCTCGCCACTTGAGCCGGCATCAGGGCCAGATTTTTTTGTCTTCATATTTTGGCATTTTATTTCAATTTTGCAAGCGCAGCGCCGGCAAAAGGAAATAAATTCCCCAAAAAGGAAGATAGGGCGGGGAGTGAAGCCTACCTTGCTGCGTTGCTGTTGGCCTGCTGCAGGCCTGCCTCCTGCACCGATTGATTCCCTGTTCTACCCCCAGCCAATCATGTTGTTTGGGGGCAGGACAGGAAGTCACGGATTTGAGGGTGGTGTGTGGGCCGGCCTGCAGCACACAGAGTAGACTCAGCTGCTTTTTATTTTTTGGTTCATTCTCGCTGATCGTGTCGGCAGCCATGGTGGGACCCTTAGCAGGCCCATGGCATCCAGGGGTACGGGCCCGAAACGAGAGTCGTGCTGGAGCCCCGTTTGAGCCCGGGCCTTGCCAGGCTCGCCCACCTCTAAGTGTATCTCCTGTTCTTTGTTAATGTCAGCATATTATGCCTGGTGAGATTCATCCTTCCTATGACTGTCCATCTCAAATCGACGTCTTTATGTTTGTTGAGTTTGAAATGCACCAATTTGATTCTATCTGATCCATTTCGAATTTGGGATCTAGGTTCCACAATTCAGAGTTCTAAATGTATCAGATGTGGGACCCACAGTCAGAAATCAAATTACGTGGGCAGCACATGAAATAGATATTGTTTTCCGGATAAAAATGTTAAAACAAGTTTCTCAACTATCGTTCCTTTCCACGTGCACCTGCCAGTTTGTTGCCTGTCTTTTTCTTCGGCAAATTGCCTTACACGGTACCATCACTCCAGTGTGTCTCTCACTTACCTCAACCTAGCAATCCAGTTATAGAACCAGGAGAAAGTCAACCTCTTTGCCTTTCCTTCTGTTCCCCTTGGTACCAGCAGGACCCACAACTCCCCTATCAAATGCACAAACTTCTGCAAAATGTTCAACTCCCACAACCTACAAACAAGAAATTATCAAAATAATGCTATACCGACTACCCCTAAATTGGAAAAAAAACACTGTATGAAAGGCCTAAAACACTTAAAAAGCATGCACAGCACTGAGCAGCCTTTGAGCCGCAGCTTGCCCACAAATGTCATTCTACTGAAACTGCATTTCCAGAAACCAGAAATCCTCGGATCTCTAAGAAATGTGCCTCTTACCTTCTTTTGCCTTCTGCACGTATGAAGCCCCAATGGTGCAGATGAGTTTAGCGCATCACAGGGGTCTGGTGTACTCAGTCCTTCTTTCTAGGGTAAGATGTAGTGTGTAACACATCATATTTTGGAAACAGGGTTAACTTGTGTGTGGGGTGGTGCGGGGCAATTTGTGTGGGGGCATTTAACTTCTTTACACAATCCAATGAGGCTGTTCTGGTGCAGCTTCAAAGTTGTGGTCCGAAACCAGACTCTTAAGGACTGCTTTAAGAATGAGCTGTCCCCTCCTCACCCATCCCTTCAATCATTCCCCTGTCAATGTTACATCGGCTTAAAAGGTAGTTAGATGTGGTTGAATTTTGGGAAGGCGAGGGATTGGCAGGCAGTCTGATTTTGTAATCACTGCATGTCTTACTTTCATTCATTCATTGGTAAATTTATCTTAGGAAGCAGGCGTTGAAAATTAACCGATGTTGCCCCCAATTTCGAATGATTATTTCAAGAATGTATTTATCGTGCCTTTATAACAGTACATGCACATGCAGTGAATGAATGTGCTTTAGGGCCTGAGGAATGGGTTGCAGGCCAGATGCATGGGATGACAGAGGGAGGCAGGGGAGGACGTAAAGGCAGGAGGGAAGCAAAGAGGTGCAAGAATTGGAGGGCAATTGAATTGAAACTGGGCAAGATTGAAGTTATTCAGACTATATTGCACTCGTGGTTTTTCCCTCTATCATTGAAGATCTTCTTTGTGAGATCATTAACTTATATAAAACATAGCTTTCTAACCCATATATTATTAAAATATGCTTTAAATGCACATGACAAAACTTTGGCGGCGGGGAGCCGCTTACGTTACGTCAAATTACTTTAATGAGTAAAGTGAACTCCTAAACCATCAGCCCTCTTTCTGGTATGTCTTTATTATGTTGGTAGTTCATAATCTAGCTAGTCTCTGACTGAAATGGGCATAACCAATTACAATATGCACTGTGGAGTCTTTAGTTAAGGAGATTTCACACATGGTGTTGTTATTTCTAGTCAATATGATTGTTATCACCTTGAGGTTGACTTTGTCCCATCTAACAGCTCATCTCTTAATAGGTGGTAATCCTTCCACTATGGAGAATTGTCAAAACATATATAGGAGTTATTTTTCCATGTTAGAAACATACTCCATTTTAGAAGAGCAGTATGTACTGCATGTGAAGTGACACATGAAAGTAGTGTGGGCAACTGTGGGAGCTAGCAGAATAAAAATCCAATGCCACTTGAAAGTAAAGCTGCCATCAGAGAGCAAATTTAATGAAGAGAAATAAGGAAACTCAATGCTGTTACATGCCAATATTACCCTCACAAGCGAGAAAATAATGTGACGGTTGGGATCAATATTGATGTATTTTAATGGCTCACATACACTTAACTGTTTCATTGAATGCATCTTGACTTTATAGGGCACAACTAAGCTTTCCCACAGTAGTTTCATGACAAGCAGCAATTTTCAATGGCAGCAAGTTCACTTAAGACCGAAGTAAATAGCGTGACGTTGGCACCACCGTGGACAAAATCTAACTCTCATTATGTTGGTAAGTGATGGGACCATGTAAAAATAGTCGGGAACATGTAGGGTGTATGTTCCTTGGATTTGCACATGTTTTTGATGCCCTACAGAACTGAAGCACACAATGAATTGACTATCTTTTTTTTACTCTCGATTACTTCCCAATATGACTTGCGCCAATGCGACTGTCGGCGCCTGGCTTCCTGTTCAGACACGCTGCTTTGAGGTCTGTTTTCACTGTTCACTCCCCCTCAGTGGGAGGGTTTTCGCTAGTGCAATATGTGCATTTATAATGGATGGCTGGGCCAGAAGCACAGCGGACCGGTGCAAAGGGAGAGAGCCTTGCACCCCAAAGTCACCGCAAAGTCAAGCCTGTCTGTACTCGTCCGTGCGCAGACCAGGCCTTTGCCCTCCCCACTTCTATCTCTTGCAATATATCCCATTCAGCCCTACCCAATGTAGCTCCTAACACTACGATCTTTCCACTAGGGTTTAGTATGGCTTCACCGAGTATATCACATAGGTATCACATAAGTGTGGAGCGGGGAACTCCCCCCCCGACTTGTTTTTTACTTAAAGCACTATCCCTGGTAGCTCATGCCCAGGACTGTTATGATATCACAGATGATCATAAACTGGATTTGCTCTGTAGCTCCGAAACCTGGCACTGTGAACACTCAGTCATGCAAGCTTTGTCTTCAGGCTATGACATTCTATGCTGTGACTGCTTATCCACCCATCCAGGGTGGGTTTTGTGGTGATTTTTAAAACTTCTTTTAAAGTCACTCTTATAGTGACTGAATGTAAAATTAAAATGGAATTTCTATTGGTCCGCATTCAAATATCTGCATCTACTACTTTGCTGATCTACTGCCCCCCCTGGGCTTGACCAGGCATTCTGCTTGACATTCCAGTCTTTGTGTCTGAAGTCCAGCAGAAATATTCTAATTTACCCATTGCCAGCGACTATAATCTTTCAGATCACAAGCCTAGCGACCACATGCTATCTCAGTTGGATTTATGTCTATCCCAACATGTTACCTATCTGACCCATCACATGGATTTAGGTCTATCCCAACATGTTACCTATCTGACCCATCACAGGCAGAAAGGAAATGGAGAATTAGTTATAGGCCAGCTGACAAAGTTCTCCTCCGCCAATCCACAGGTGAATACCAGAATACCATCCTCTCTGCTAAGCAATTCTTCTTTAGTAGTAAGGTAGAAGCTGCTTTTAATCAACCTAAGACTCTATTAAGTTTAGTTCACTCTCTGTCCTCACTTGCTCTCTCACATCCCAATATTATCCTGTCACAGGATCTCTGTGATTATTTTTCGATATCTTTTGATGAAAAGATCGGCACCATTCAGAGTAAGATCACCAATTCTTGTTCTCATCTTCCCATAATGACAGCGCCCTCTATAAACATCACTTTGAACTCGGTTTGTTACACTTTTCTGACCTTCTCCTCCTCAGATGTTCTGTCTGCTATTAATGAACTCAAATCTGCTTCTCTTTTGCATCCTATTCCTCTCTCTATTCTTAAAAATATTTCGGCTGATATTATTTTTTGGGTCACAGTAGCAGTGAACCGCTACTTTTTCTAAGGTCATATTCCCAATCACCTGAAGCATTTGTTAAAAACCTTCCATGAATCCTGCACTTCTGTCCAATTTTCGACCTATTTCACTTCTCTCTTTCTCTATGAAGCTACTTGAATCTCTGGTCTCTCCTTTATTGAGTTATTTTCTTTAATCCTCTCTTTTTTTATCCCTTTCATTCTGGTTTTCACCCTGGTCGGAGCACTGAAAATGTTCTTGTTTTGGTGGTGGAAGATCTTGCCCCCCTGGTGGACCAGAGTGGCATGGGAGCGCTCATTTTATTAGATCTTTCAGCAACATTTGACACTGTGGTCCACCCCACCCTGGTTGCCCGATTGTCTTCTGCAGGTCTCTCTGGCCAGATGCTTACCTGGTTCTCCTCTTTTCGCTTTGGTCATACTCAATACATTTTTCTTTCTCCTATTTCCTTCAAACCAGTGCCTCTGTTGTGCATAGTCCTTCAAGGCTCCACTCTGCCCCCTATGCTGTTCAACATGTGCATCCAGCCAGTTCTGGATCTCATGTACTAACATGACTTACTCTGCTATGCTGATGATATGCATATTATTCTACATCTTGATCTGTATCAGCCTGATATGGCTATTTGACTTAGGGATTGCTGGGAATCCATGGGTGGATGGATGACAAGGAACTAGCTGAAACTGAATGGTGAAAAGACAGAGATGCTGGTTTTAGGGTCTGTTTCCCCTCTTCTGTTCTGGACCACTGACTTTTGGCCTGCTAGATTTGGACCCTGTCCAATACCGGCTACTTTAGAGAAAGATCTGGGTGTTAACATTTCGGCATCTCTGTGAATGTCTGATCAGGTGGCAGCTCTTTGTCAAGTAGGCCACATTAAGTTAATGACCCTTCATAAGGTTCTGCCATACACTCCTTCCCAATTCCATGCTCCCATTGTCTCTGCTTTGGTTATGAGCAGTATCGACTATTGCAACACCCACTATTTGGCTGAACCTGTACACTTAATTCGTTGACTTCAGCTTTTGCAGAATTTGGCTACAAGGGCTGTGCTTCACCCTCCATTTGACCCTCACAAGACCCCCTTTCTGTGTCAGCGTCATTGGCTCCCTGTTGGAAAGCTTGTGGTGTTCAAATCTCTGTGTATTGTCCATAGAGATTTGTACAAACTGGGGGCTGAATATCTCCAGGAAATATTCTGTCCCTACGTTCCCTTCAGAGCACTTCGCTCTCAATCATTGTTAACGACCAAGTCCCCAGAAAAAATACTTCCATAGAGGCGGACATGCTTTTTTCGCTCCTGCAGCAAAGGCTTGGAACTCTCTTCCATTTGCACTCTGGGCTACGGATAATAATTTCTCCTTTTTCCACTCCTTGAAGACTCTTCTTTTCTAATTCAGATCTGACCCTGTCCTTACTGGTTACTTATGGTCCCTTTAGCGCCAAGATGCCCTTGGGCAGCCGTTGCGCTTAACATCTTCGGTTAACATAACATAGCACAACATGCCAAAGGGCATACATCCTCAATTTTGTGTTGATTAAAATAAACATGCATATCAAATTGATAATCTCTGCTTTGTTTGCCACTGTATTGTCAGTTTGTCTGCAGTTCAACCTTAAGCGTAGCATGCAAAGATGCCTGCCTCTGACCTTCAATGACAGTTTCCTTCAGCGAATGTTGCAATGGAAAATATTTAAATCATGCACCGACCTGTCCTTTTCCAACGATGAGGAATGGACCTTAGCACCCTTGTACAATTCTGCGACCAATGAGTGTGTGGGAACTTGAGCATTATTTTGGGGGAAGAATCCACGATCTCTGCGTTCTAATTAGCCACCATGTTCGTGACCCTTGGCTCCTACGTCTCCACCTCCATTTGCGCCCCCACCACAGTCTCTGTCATGCCCATCTCTCTTTGCTTTCCCCCAGCTCTCTATTAAAGCATCACCCTCTCTGCTGCAGTCTTCACATGTTCTCTCGAATCCCTTTGACTTGACAGTTGCCTCATCACATAGAATGTGCTTTGTCCATTTTTCCTTTCAAGGCTTCCTTTCCTCGCATGTGTGAACAGGCACATTTTTTTTTGTGGGTGGATGTCCAGCGATTCCTCACCGGCACAGTGGTTGCTAATGGCAATAATGGCACCAAGGAAAGGTGGTACTTTGTTTTAGCAGCCACGTTTCACTCTTCCCATTACTTTAGGAGAGCGGGATATTAGATCATGGCACAGCCTTCCCCAGATGCAATTATGTCCACAGTAAACAGGGACCGTTGAGAAGAATAATGAAATCAAACCATCTATGGTAATCTGGGGGAACAGAGCGGATGAAGCATGCACCACTGCAACGGTATGTAACCTTGGAATTGCTCAAACAAATGTGAGCAGCTATTTATGGTTGCCTATATATATGAAATCTGCCGCTGCAAAAAGGAAAGGATCAGAGAACAAGCCTTCTCTGTCTATGCCCCAACTCCATGGAACCTCCACCCCATCAGCATTAGACTCGCACCCATGCTCCTACAAGTCAGAAAGGAACTCAAGACCCACCTCTTCAAGGAGTCTCTCCTCCTCAACACCTAGGTCAGCAGGTCGCCCCGTGCCACCTGACTTGCTAGACACCGCCTGCCCCTCTACACCCTGCAACCCGGTAATGCTCTATCCCGGCTGTGTGCCTCTCTGTACCCTACCATCGGTATACATCTGCACTGTTGTATAACCCTGTAAAACACTCCATTGTGGATATGTAATGTTGTATACCTCTGCAAAGCACTATGTTGCTTCTTGTAGTTAGGACCATGCTCAATAAATACTAAATTAATAATAAATAATATATTTTACAATTTCACAAAAATCCTGGTCCTGAATTCTAGTTGTTTAAAAAAAAGTGTCCAATAAAACCATAATAGAGAGACACTGAGACAATCCCTATATAGTCTCACATTTGTATAACAAGTACGGAGTGATTTCAGCACTTGAACATTTTTGTTGGAAATATGGACCCGGCTTGAAAAACTTTAAAGTGCTTGGAAAAAGAGAATTGTGGCATAGACCGTTGGCTGATAAAATGAAGTCCATGGAGCAGATGGCATTATATGAGACAGTGGGAGCACATTCCCCTGGCGGCAATCTTCCACGTACATGCTTTCTCATGGGCTCTAAATCACAATTATTACAAGCTCTCTCCTTAAGACCACCAGGGCACAGTAATCAAACCAATTATAACATAATTAATCACCATTAAATGATTCAATTAACATATACATGTGTTATTCGTTGCCAGCAGGTGCAGGAGATAAACACCATGAATTAATCACTGTCAAGAAACTTAAAAGTCCAATGAAAATCACATCAACAAGCATCCGGTTTGTAAATAAGAACACAGCCATCACACACCAATGAAGTCACATATAGACAGCATATAAGAGAATATACTAATTCCTCCATTATATAATAGGAGAAGGATTAGAAATGCCGCCTTCCTTATAGTCATTCACGTTCATATATCTGCCTGCTGTGTGAGGTGAAAGTGCATGACGTGGTTTTAGCGAAGTAAGTTACTCTGTGGTCATTTACTTTCGCAGAATTACTTTGTGGGGAAGTGAAAGTATCTATGTTTTTTTTAAGGGTTCAGCAGCAATAGGGCGGGGGTTCAGGGATAGGGTCAGTATTGAGGGACCCTTCGGGAGCCGCATTAAATTACAAAGGAAAAAAATCAGAGTATATCTGATGAAGTAAATTTGTTAAAACCGTGTAGAACCTGGGAATGGATTTACACATGGTTGTGATACTGTCAATTATTATTAATAATATTCCAATTCCTATCATTTGTTTTATTCGTATTTATATAGCACACATCAGCCCGAGGACATCGTGGCACTTGTTACAGTACAAAGCTTAGTTACTTAGTTACATGGTCATTAGCAATATATATACAGGTTGCAATATAGTTACATGGTCATTAACAGTATATATACAGGTTACAATATAGTTATATTACATTTGTGTTATATTACAACATACATGGCAGAAGTGGAGGAGGCAGTCCTCCACTTGCTAGTTGAGGAGAGTGGCCTTGAGGTTGTTGCGGAAGACAGAGATGGAAGTTTCAGCTCTAAGGGTGGCAGGGAGTGAGTTCCAGAGTTTCAGTGCAATATAGGAGAAGCCTAGACCTCCCGCTGTGGCTCTCTTTATGCATGGTATGTGTAGCTGGTTGGTGTACTGAGCTCTGGTGGGGTCAGTGGATGTGGTCCTTGATATTGCTTCAGATATGTATGCTGGAGCGGTTTTGTTTATGCACCTGTGAGTGATGGTGAGGATTTTCAGAGTAATACGGTCTTTGACCTGGAGCCACCGGGCTTCACGTCTGGCATGGGATATATGGTCTCTTCTAGGGATGCTCATGGCGGCTCTGAGGGCATTGTTTTGTGTGGTTTGCAGTCTGTGAATGTTTTTGGTGGAGGTGCTAGCTAGAAGGGCGTTGCAATAATCGAGTTTGGCTCCTATAGTTGCTCTAGCTATGGCCAAGCATTTGGGGGTGGATAAGTAGGGTTTAATGGCATTGATGAGTTTGGTGCTGAACGCTGATGCAGAGGCTATGGCGCTGACTTGTTTGTTCATCAATGTGAACACCTAGAGTCTTGACAGAGGATGATATGGAGATGGTTGATCTGTGTTTGTCTGGCCCAGTTAAGACAGAGGCCATTGATTGCCATCCAAGCTTGGATAGTGGCATAGATGTTGTGAAGGGCCATGCCGTCTTGGTGATAGAGTCCAGATAGTGGTAAAAGTACTTGAGTGTCGTCTGCATAGTTTGTATATGCAACACCCATGGAGTCAAGTAGGTCAAAGAGGGGTTTTGTGAAGAGGTTATAAAGGGGGGGGGGCTGTACAAGATCCTTGGGGGACACTGCAGTTTATAGTGGTAGGATCTGCGTTAGCTGTGTCCGAGTAGACCTTCATGGCTCTTCCTTCAAGGAAGGAAGTAATCCAGGATGCTGCTTGATTAGAGAAATGGGCTGCATGGGTGAGGTGGGTGGTGCATGTTTGGTGATCTACCAGGTCAAAAGCAGCTGATAGATCGAGGAGGAGGAGCAAGGCAGGTTTGCCTTTGTCCATAATCTGTGAGATTTGATTTTTTAGGTCTAATAAGGTGGATTCTGTTCCATGCCCGACAAGGAAGCCAGATTGTCTTTTGCCTAGTATGGAGTTAGCTTCTATGTATGATTGGATCTGGATGTGAGCTGCTTTGTCCAGGATATTTAGGAGGAACGGGACTGTCGTTATTGGTCTGTAGTTGTTGGGTTGCGCTAGGTCAAGTTGGCCTTTTTTAGAAGTGGCCGCACCCAGGCTTCCTTGAGATTGTTTGGGACAGTTCCTGTTTGGAAAGATGCGTTAATGAAGGCAGTAATCAGGGGTGCTAGGTCATTGGCGCGTTCCTTGATGATTTTGCGAGGGCAAATGTCTGCTTTGCAGAGGGATGGTTTGAGGTTTTTGATGAGATTAAGGACCTCAGGTTCAGTGACGTTTCTGAAGGAGAATTGAGCGTGATTGAGATTACTACGCTTGTCTTGTGTAGGGCGGTTGGTTGTTTGGTTTGGGAGGGCTTTAGAGTTTTATTTTATTGAGCATGGCGGACTGAATGCTAGCACACCAGGCTTTGTCTTTAGTTATCTCGTCAGCGGTAGCCGGAGGAGTGATTAATTCATTAAAGATTGCGAATAATTCTTTAGCTTGGGAGTTGGCCTTTGAGATCCTATCATTGAAGGAGTTGGATTTTGCTGCTAAAATGGCTTTTTTATATTGGAGGGCTATTTGTTTGAAGAGGCTCTTATTTAGATCACTCAGATCCGTTTGCCAGTTTTTAAGCGACTGGTGCTTTTGAGCTCAGAGGGTTTGGGGTTCTTCCGAGAATCAAGAGTTGCAGTGAAATTATTTTTTTTCCTTCTTGGGCTATAGAGTGTATGGCATTGGTGAGAGTATCATTGAAGATAGCTGATTGTATATTTTGGTCCTGAGAGAAAGGTGGTGCTAGGCAGGGGCTTTTAAGGTGGGGATGCAAGTTGTCTGCGTTGAGTTTTTTAGAACTTCTTATTGTGGCAGGTGGTGCGTGGGTGAGAGTCTTAGCTTTAGGGTTGGTGGGGATGAGGAATTTGATGCATGTGTGGTCCGTCCAAGGAAGGGCGGTGTTTCGAGATAATGTTGGATGCACAGTTGTGATCCATGACCCAGTCAAGGGTGCGGCCTTTGGAGTGAGTAGGGGTGAGGACTCTTTGGGAGAAACCTAAGTCTGCGAGTTCTTTAGCTAGGGTTGCGGCGGATTTATCCTTAGGATCATTGCATCCTAAATTTAAGTCTCCTAATAGAAGGATTTCGGAGGAATTTTTAACGTTGTTGCTGAGTCGATGGGAGAGGTGCTCTTGGAAGTCAGCTGGGAGTCCGGAAGGTCTGTATAGATGTGGATGTTGATTAGATTATTGGGGGAGAGCGTAAACCTGGCTGATAGGATATCAGCATTACACCCCATGTACTATGGTCTGCTTATCTGATGGATAGTGAGTCTTTGTGGATAAGGGCGACTCCCCATCCAATCTTATCACATCTATCTTGCCTGAGGACGGTGTAGCCTGTGGGTAGGGCTAGTGCAATGGCTGGGCAGGAGGCATCATTGAGCCAGGATTCGGTGATGCAAAGTAAGTCCAGATTAAGTGTGGATAGTAGATCATTTATCTCGAGGGCATGTGCAGGTAGGGAGCGTACGTTCAGTAGTGCACATTTAAGAGGTGGGTGTTGTGTGCCTTTGATGTTTTTGTTTGTACTAGTATGGGGTGAAGTGTGGCTTATGTGGTGTGTGGTAGTGAGGGGCTTAGTTCAAAGTAGTGTAGAGGCATGTTGGTGTGGTGGGGGGGTGAGGGGCAGTGCCTATGCTCATCTTAGTATGGGGTAGTGGTGCAGTGCGGGTCCCTAATCTGGTGTTTCTAGTCGTGATGGGTGTGGGTGAGCAGAGTAAATACCTAGGAAGTGATCAATTTCTGAGATTGCAGAGTCTGGTGGCTAGGCTAGGTGGCCGAGACTGTGTGATGTTGTAGTCTGGTGCTACGGCATGTGAATTTAGTGCCGGGCACTGTGAGGTGTGCTGGGAATATGTGGGGAAGCGTAGAGGCCATTATAGTGAGGGCTATAAGGATGGCTGTTAGGCTGGCTGAGCAGAGTGTGGCAGGGAGAGTTCGGGAGAGTGAAACTATGCTATGATTGGGAGGTGCATTCTTGGGCATCATGATTGTGGAGAGTGGCTGTGTGTGTGTGCAGCTGGTGTGTGCCGCTGTTATTTGACAGAAATGACAGGGGGATCGTGCGACTAGTGCTAGGTAGTTCAAAGGCAGGGCATAATAGGTAGCAGTTCATCAAAATACAATGCCTAAATTCGGTTTCCTAAATTCAATGTTCTAGGTGGGGCAGGCAGAGGCTAAATGGTGGCAGGGCATAATAGGTAGCAGTTCAACAAAATACAATGCCTAAATTCGATGTTCTAAGTGGGGCAGGCAGAGGCTAAATGGTGGCAGGGCATAGGTCGGCGGCCATGTTGAAGCAGGAACACCTCATGTGTTCCAATGGAGGCACAGAAAAAATGCTCGGAATTTGCTTTTTAGGTCGTTTTTTCAATAAAAATATAATTTACACTGCTCATGTGTAATTATGGGGCTAGGAGGAGCACTTTTCAGTGGGTTGGATTTTCGAGCCCAGGGGGCTAAAAATAGGCAGGGAGCCTACCTTAGGGTGGATGCACACTGGTGGACGGCTAGCCCACTGCTCCTGCAGTGTTGAGGGCTCCTGCACCTCGGTGGTCCTCTGAAATAATGCTGGTACAGTCTCCAGACAGGAAAAGTTCCTTGTGATGAGGATCATTATTATAATCGTTGCAATGTATATTTTTTGAATGCAGTGTACTTACTTTTGTCCATTTCGCCTGGCATCACTCTGGCACAAGGGTGTTTGATTAGTTTCTATCAAATGAAATGTTGATAAGTGATTGCTTTTGCATGATTTACATTAGTGTATGGCTTTCAAGCTACATTAAATTGCCATCAGTTTCCTCATATTCTTATTCCTGTCTTCGACAACTGATCAGCGGTTGGAGAAATGCTCTTTCACGTGACTGTATAACTTGGAAGTGCAAGAAGCTAATTTAAAAGATATAGGGAAGAATTGGCAAAGGTCAAAATTGTTCAAAAGACCATTATGAAATGAAAAGTGGAATTTTCACCAAACACATCAATTTGTTTTTATTGTATAATCATTTTTTTAAATACTTTCCTTGTATATCTTGTCATCTATTTCCAACCTGAGCCCAGTATTCTTATCGTACATAAGGTATTGCCATCAAATGGTATCCAAATAGCACTTACTCCAGCCCTAAACTCACACCTGCTAGCTGTACCATTCACTTGTCATGTCCCGCCATCCAATTCCAGATACTTAGATCAATTGCAAGCTTTTGCCATTAAATGCTGTGTACTGTCACCAAATTACAATGAAACCCATCACAATGCAGCGTTTCCAATAACAATCCCTATATAGTTCAGCTTGGATCTATTAGAAATTACTTGGGTACTCACACAAATGACATGGATGGCCTTTAAATGGCCCAGACTATGTCCAGGGGCTAACACCAAATACGGACGTGCACAAGCCCACCCAGGAAGTGCCATGAAATAAATAGGTAATTGCAGCATTTCAAAGAATTGCAGTCAAATGTACTCTTAGGTCTGTAGTTTTCCTCACCTATCACGTTAAGGGTGTGTGTGTGTGTAGTCATTTCACGTTTGTGAGGACTGGAGTCGTTATTCCTCCGTTAGGTGAGATTAGAGAGGTTGTCTTTCCCTTGCATGAGGAATGAATCGCCACATCTTTCCTATGTGTGGCCTCGACTGGTTGTGTCTATACACATTACGATTAAAGTGATTGAACCCATTTAATGTGTAACAGCTACAGTGACTGCTTCCTTCTACATGTGAGGGATGGATGTGTTAGTGTTCCTTCATGTGAGGATTGATGTGGAAATGTAACTCGTGTGTGAAGTTTAGAGCCATTGGGCCTCATTATGAGTTTGCCGGTCCGTACGGCACCGGTAAGCTTGCCGGTACCATAGTTCCTGGACCGACAAACTACGAGTTGTGCTCGCGGGTGCCTTTCTGTCCCCCAGGTCGGACCTGGCGGGCAGAAAGGCACCCGCGAGCATAGCATGTCGGATGCACAGGCACTGTTATAAACGGTGCTTGTGCATCGGACCTCCCCATTCGCATTCGGCCCTATGGGGCTGAATGGGGAGCATCTTTTTTCCGGCGCCTGCGAACAGGAAATTACCAGCTCTGGTGGGGCCGGAATGCCCCAGTAATTGCCCATTTGCGGGCGCTGGAAAATATTACAAATTTGGAGGCAGCCTGCCAGTTTTATTGTCTCTCCCGCATGTTAGGTGTTGAATGGTTTTCCTCTTTTATGGGGGAAAGATAACGTATGAGGTACTTCCATAAGTAAAGTCTGGAGCTGTTAATGCTCTCATATATGGGTATTCAAGCCACTTATGTGAGGTCCGGAGTGATTTTGTATGACATTTATTAGTCCTGGATTGAAGTCGTTTTCTCTTCCTTGTGTATGGTAGAGTGTGGTTGCATCCTTTCCTGTACAATGGGTGATGCGGTTTTTACCATCCATTTTGCAAGAGTCCATTGCTCCCTTTCATGACGACTAAAGTTGTTGCCTCCCTCTTTTGTGAGGTCTGGAAAGATTGTCTCCTTTCATGTATGATGGCTAAAGTGGCTGTCCATCCCGAGGCAGGCAGTACTGCATTGAGGTGGTCAGCCATTGCCTCTCTGTTATCTGCATTCTGTGGTGGTTGTCTATTTCTGTGTTTGAGGCCTAACTAGGTTGTCTCCTTCGATGTGAGGGTTCAAGTTGTTGTTGCTAAATTATGTAAGTATTGAAGTGGTGTTCATACTCTCCCTTGTGCAATGAATTGAGTGGATGTAGTTGCTGAATGTGAGCTCTAGATTGCTTTTCCCTCCTGCATGTGACACCTGGAATGATTGTAAACATTCTGGGGCCAATTCATGGAATTATCGTCACAGTAAATAGGGTACTTGCGCTTAAGAATGCATGCAAATCACCCTCTGTTGATTCATGGAATCAAATGCGTAGTACATTTCCTGGACTTGCATGGAGTTTGCGCTGGCTCGCCATGTCTTTGCGAGCCGTCAAGAGCCTTGCTCGAGACTAAAAGCAGAGTGTCGGCGTGGCTTGCGCAGAGGGCTGGAAAGGAGGCTGAACACTAAAAATGTGGAAGAACTTGGGAACAAGTGGGTGTTCTGAGGGACAGCTTGCAGGCAGTCCCTTGCATGCTCACAATTGCGCGGCATGAGACGTATTCATGGATTTGTTTGTGCAACATCTCAGCTGTGAAATGGCCACGCAAGTCATTCATACAATGCACCATCCAAAGGCAGGCATAAGTACACTTGCGCATAGGATTTTCAGTGCGCAGATGGGCTTCCATGTCAGATTTCACGGTGTGTGTACTCAATCGGGGTTCTGACATCACTTAGGGGTGCGCGTAAGCAGTATTACATGGTGCAGGCAGGTTTTACATCGGTTTGCATGCAGATTGTCTGAGTTAATGCTGAGTTATGATTTTATACACCCATGTTGTCGGGGTGCCGGATACAGTTACGGGGGACCCTGCACAAGGTCCCTGAGTCGCAGTCCTTCTTACGGGGGACCCCAAGCATTGTTTGAAAGATGCATGTATTTGCCATGGGGGGAGCGTGCAAAGGTAGCTGTACCTGCTGTTCATGCTTTGCGTGTGGGCGTGTCAGGGGCGTTTCAGTCACGATTTGCGAATACAGTTGCTTTGCACTGTCAATTGCATGAATACACGTGGCGCACATTTTTATTTCTGCGTGCAGGCTCGTGCAGTGTCCTTCTCGGTGTGTGGTCCTTGCGGTATTTCTCTGTGAAATTCCATGAATCCGTCCCTCTCTGTGTGAGGGCTGCAAATGTTGCCTGTTTTTTTGCGTGAGGATTATTATGTGCCGCTCCAATATGGACCGTAGCTCTATATTTGATTTTTCAACTTGCGATTTACATACCTTTCATTGAATAAAACCCACACATGAAATGGTACCTGCTTACAAGATCGCCGCATTTTATGCAGGACCAGCAGCTTCTTATTACACAGACAGATGCCAATGTTTATTCAGCCTGCTGCATCCTCCTCACCAGTTGTACATGAGCAAATTGTGCTTTCACATGAGCAGTTGCATGAGTTACAGAGCAAATCATTTTGCAGTGTAGTTGCCCTAGTGACTATACAATTGCCCACAAGAAAATTTACGTCCAGCTTGTGTAATAGTACCTCCACATAGACCGAGAAATGTCGTCAATTAGGTCTTCTTTCCTGGGTGAGGAACTATTTTGCAGTTACTGGTGATTCAAACTGAGGAAAAAGGATAATCATTCAAAAAATTACTGTTCTCAGAGTTAAGGACTGCCAGTTATTGTAACAAAACATAACTATTAAGGATTAGGTTTTAGAAAGAATACTGTGTGGACTTGGAGTAGTGCATGCGTGTGTGTCTATGTGTGTGTATGTGTGTGTGTGTGTGTGTGTGTGTGAGAGAGAGAGAGAGAGAGAGAGAGTGTTCGTAAGAGAGAGAGATCTGTTAAAATAATTGCATTACAATAGCTCCTTACATTAGTGCTATTTCACAGAAGATGTTGTAAACAGCTTTGTTATATCACACGCGAAGGCCACAATGATGTTATCAATCAGGCCAGTTCTAATGAAATAAGTGCTCTTTTCTATATTGTTAACAATGATGGCAAGGCTAATCGCATACACAATATGTCATGGAAAACTCTGGTAATGCATTTATTTTTATCGACATAATAGCTTTAATTCGACAATAAATGCCATTCAAGAACATAAAAACAGATTAAAAAACATGCAACAATGTCGGTAAAACAATGAATAGAACCTTGAAATCCAAAACAGCTACTTAACCACTGTTTGCATGATATTAGAACTGCCATTCCACCTAAACAATTGCCATAGTTATTCAAGCACGATTGTGTTGACGGGCATTGGAATAAATAGGGCCAAGACCAATCTGCTGATATTTCCAGTGTTGCAAGATCGGAGCTAGAAGTAACATATCAATGGCCCGATTAATTTGTTGCTTTGCTCTGCTGCTGGTTTCTTCCCTGGGTAGTGCAGGACCCTCCAGTCTTCCTTCTTCGTGTCAGTCCGACAGCCGCTTCAGGAACCGTAAGCCTGCAGGATCTGCCAGAAACTTCTGCCTCAGCTACAGCATCCTTTTTCTTCTAAAACCATGTTGTTCGTTCCGTCCGACCGCGATGAAAGTGTTTTAATTCTTTCGCCAATCCGAGGATTTGTCCTTCCCTATTCTTTTAAGTAACTTTTCTTCCGACCAACTTCCTTTTGAACTCTTGGCAAAGACTTAACCGCTAACTACTCTGAACTTTGTGATCCTCTGCAAAGACTCTGAACCATTAACATTGGCCCAGGCCTATTGATTTGAATCCTCATTGTAGCAAGCCTTTTCTAGATTGCCCTGCCTACTTACTTGTTGGTGCTGCTTAATTTTGTATAACCTTGTCTTTTCCGTCCCTTTTTTTAAATTGCTGGAGTGCCATTTTGCTCATTCTTCATTTTGAGCTTAACTTGTCCAGAATTGATAGGGTGTGGTGTTGTATATAAAGATTGCGATTTTTCTGCTGCTTTACTTAGTGAACTGTTTTACAAATGAATGTGTAAATAAATGTATATTATTTCACTCAGAACCCTTGAGTCAGTGTGTGTTTGAACCATAGCAATTGCTATCCATTGTGTAACTTCTGACACTGCTCACTTTACTCTTGAGAAAGGTCTGGCTGCTTATCCATCGCTACCACTTTACTGTGTAGTACAAGCTTGTACCAAAGGTAAATTTGTACTTGCACGTGTAGCCTTAATTGTGTGTGGTGTCCCCAAAGGGTACTGCATATGATTCTGCCTAACAGAAGGAAAGGTCTAGCCTTTGCGATTTTAAAAAGATGAAACCAACAGGAGCTATAGGAGAGGAGAAGGAATGGAAAGGGTCGAGAACAACACCAAGATTACAAGCAGAGTGAGAAATAGGAAGAGAAGGAAGAAGATGAATAGGAAGGAGAGAGGCAGCATTGACATGAGAATAAACCTGAGAATACACAATATTCTCCAGCAGTTTGGATAAAACCGGTAAAAACGGAAAAAGGTCTGTAATAATGATGGAGCAAAGGATCCAAGGAAGATTTTTTAAGACTAGAAAAAATAGAGACATGTTTGAATAAGGTAGGGAACGTAGAAGACTCAGGGTAAAGATGAAAGAGTAAGACCAAGTATGCTGAGAGACAGGGATACACTTTGGGGATAAGGGAAGAAGGAAGGGGCTCAGGGGGAGAAGCTGTTGGCTGGCTATAGAGAGAAAACAGGAGATGTTGGCAGCAGAGAGAGCAGAAACAGAAGATAAGAGAGGGAGGGGGATTTAGGAATGAGAGAGGGAGGGGAGAGAAGAGAGGAAAACATGACAATAGATGAACAAAAAAGAGTGACTTTGGAACAAAAGGAAGAGGCAAGGTCGGAGGCTGAGAGAGAAGAAGAGAAAGATGGATCAAGAGTGGGGGGGTGGGAGGAAACAGTTAAGAACCTGGAATAAAGAATGGGGATAAGATGAAAGAGAGCCAAGAAGATTGTTGTAAAAGTGTTATTTAGCAAGCAAAAGAGCAGCGTCATAGCCAGAATGGAAAGAAGAGAGATTGAGAAAGTTGGAAGGGGATAGAGTTTCCTCCAGTGGCATTCAAAATGATGCAAAGAGTGACACAGGGAACAAATAGCTGGATTAAGCCAGGATCAAGGAGGATTGCATGATGGAAAGGAAGATGGACAAGGATAGAAAGAATCAAGGTTCTCAAGAATAGTTGATAGTAATGAGGAAAAGGAGTCAACCGAGAAGGATTGAAGAATGCTGATTGAAACTGGCTTCATGAATCAAGGTGTCTGACTAGCGTGACTATACGATAGACAGGCTGAGACCTAATATGTCTTTGGAACCCAGAAACATCTCAAAGCCCAGCTAGGTCAGGGTTTTTTCTAGCCTTCAGAGAATAAGTGATTCATGTTTATTATGCAAGCGAGCCCCAGACATGCTTCTATCCATCAGAAAATAGTAATCAAAAAAATTAAGTTCTTAGAAGTGGAAGGAATCCAGCATAAAGTGCTGCGTAAACTGTGTAGACCCTTAGTGATTTTTAGGAAACAATAAAGAGACGTACGAATTGCACAAAATTGCAGTTTCAATGCAGATGCAAAATATCGACCAGGAGGTCAGCCAGTCCCATGAGACTGGAAACTGAAAACTTGACATGCCCATATCAGACAGTAGACTTTAAAGGTGAAAAACACAAAATTATAACACAGTACTATACACTATAGACATCAGGTGTATGTAATATTCCACCATTCCAATTGGATCCTTCCTATACAAATCTAAGTCAGCATAAATTGCCCAATTGTAAGCAGTTAGTACAGCATCGGGTACATTTTGATGTGCATCCCACTACATATTAGCTAATCCTACACAGTTAGTAAGGAGAGTGAATTCCGCCCCCATGGCAATGAACTAGACACAGTGCTATTCTCTCCCAAACAACCAGAAATCCTGGCATCCCATTCTACTCCCAAAAGCCTGCTGCTCTCCCATGTTAAAAGCTTGTCCTTGCAGCTACCATGTACCCGTCTGTGAATGCCAAGGACACAGACCATTATTTATTCAGTGCTCAAATCTCTTGTGAAAAGTTTCCATGAAAAAGTACAACAGAGGCCTACATCATGGGACAATGACACATATTTTGTGGCAGTGTCACTCAAATAAAATGGCTGAAACACTCTAATTCTTGAACCAATGATGAATAGTTGTACTGCCAACTCACCCCGCTGTGTACTTGGCCATCCAGGGACTCTCTAGAGTGAGGTAGAAACAAGGTCCACTTAATAAAATGGCAATAAGACTCATATTATTAGCAGTCCTGCAGCATTCATGTTCTCTTATGTTTAAGACGTTGCACCTCTGTGATAACACATGTAATAACAAATGTAATTGTATTCGATTTTCTTTTGGATTTTTTTTTACATTTTCTATTGTTTTCTTTTGTTTTTGCATGAGAAGGGTAACACTAGCAAATGAAAACCTGGACAAAGAAATTGCATTTTTTTCACCGAAACTGCCTCCGGTGGGTCTTCCAAGTGGCAGCATAAAAGCAATTCTGGAGGCAACCTTGCATAGACTCCACCTCACACTGTGCCTATGACACAGCTGCTGCACACGTGGGAAAAGAATCCCAGAACAGATGGTAGTTCCATTGTCCTTCTGGAGGAGAAGTCTTTCCTGTGTGCTGCTGTGGGTTCATTTTGTGAATGAGAAGAGTAGAAGGCATGGCAACTACTGTGTCAACCGTGGTGACATGGACATCATTTCTACCACTCAGGTGCCTCAGTATACTTGAGATGGTAAAAATCGATGTTTCCCGTTTATCACCTACCCTATAAGGTTGCATACACCATTAGAGCCCTATTTCTTTTGGGTTCCCCTTGCCTGGCCTGGAACGGAATGTTCACTATGCCCCTGAACCTCTAATTTGATCCATCACCCCCAATGTTTGCGCTCTTCACGTATCCCCCTGCTACAGCACCTTTGTTCATGGTACTGCTGGTGCAGTTTGGGAGCATGAGGCAGTGGCTGTTGCTCCTGAACTGGGGTCTACAGGGTTGGGGCAGTGGAATACGGTGCCCTCATCTGCAGCTTACATTTTCTCTTCCCCTTTTCCAGCTGCTCTTCAAGTGTTTTGTCCTGTCTCCATTTTGGAAATAAAACCCAGAAATCCCTAACACACACAGCCTAGATTATTATTATTATTATTATTATTATTATTATTATTATTATTATTAGTATTATTATTATTATTATTATTATTATTATTATTATTATTATTATTATGGTATTTATTGAACACGGACCTTGCTTTGAGATGCAATGGAATGCTTAACAGAGGTGTACAACAATATATATACATACCGGAGCACTTTACAGAGGTATACAACAGTACATATGCACACCGAGCGCTTTTCCGAGGTAACAACAGAACTAATATACAGCGGGGGAAGGGTAGAGAGGGGCACAGAGGAGGGGTACAGCTCTACAGGCTGGCAGGGAGAACGGGGTGGCCAGCATCTAGAGGGTCAGGTGTCAGAGGGAGCAAACTTCTGCCCTAGGTGTTGAGGAGAGACTCCTCGAAGAGGTGGGTCTAGAGATTGTTCCCTCTCTGTATGTCTGCCACTCTCCATCTCTCTCAGTCTCCAACCAATAGCAACAACAAGAAACAGAAGGTATGTTATTTGTTTTCACATTCTCTTAATAGGATGAACTGATATGACCCAGTTTAAATTATTAGTTTCCTATGGTTAAAAAGAGATTATGTTGATTCCAATCAATATAGCTTTATCCTTCAAAAAATCTTTAATCCAATTCGAAGTATAGTGAGCTATTGACTTGCAGTGGATCTAGCTAATTTAGGCCTAGTCCATGTCGATGGTGACAAGTACTAATGTGGCTCGATTCCACTCATGAGGCATTGCTCTAAAACATGTTTTGCATTGTTCGATCCACCATTCAAGTCGAGTACTTTAAGGCTTGCCTATTCCTAGTGTAAGCCCTACATTTACTAATAAAGGGGTATTTACCGATAAGATACGTTGCTAATAACACTGCAACCTGTGTCGTCCTTATTAAACTCTACTTCTCTTTATTTGTCACATCATCGCTTGACTGTAAAATTAAAAATGGCAATACCATAACTGGAATCACTTATTACATTTACTATTCTTGCTGTTTTATCCAGCACAGATGAGAAATTCAGTTGCCACTCTAGCACTTAATTAGAGTTGCAACTAGATTTCCACATTCTTTTTGTTTTGATAAAATATCTTTCTGTGACACTTTCCAGCAATGAAGTCTTCAGGAACTGCTTATGGAATGATTTGTGTGTGTGCAATGCTGGAGTTTAACATGGAAGAACAAGAATCGATCTGAATGTTATGAAATATTTAAAACATTGACCTGTTTTTAAATACATGTTATAACATTGCTAAGAATATTTGTGCGATGCATTACAAGCTGCATCTCACTATTTGTTGTCAGTTGATTATATGTAAGAGTAAGAAAGACACCAAATATTAAAAGCGGTGGATTCGCAACCAAACATAATTAGGATTAAAGACCCTGTACTGTACATAAAAAATAAATTGCAAGTCACCTCAGAGATCGGTGACCTTATAAAGGAACTCAGACTTAAGCGTCGCTCCTCTGCTTGGTCACAGAACGCCTCAATGACTTGTAAAATCCATATGCAATTTCGATAACACACTAAAGGGGGTATTTTATCCCATGTCATGCCTACAGGGAAATTATTTACCATGGGCCTATTGAGACTAGAGAAAAAGAGAGGAAGTTAGGGTGTGTATTACACTGTCCAAAACATTGCATCACACAATCTCTGATTTACCCTATCAGTAAAATTTGCTGTGCAGATCTGCACGCTTGCCAGCATAGCTTGCTCTGCTTGCAGTTTTCTGGTTTTGCACAAATCATCTTAACACAAGTCTATATTTGAATGGGATGGTTGTCCCAATTCAAAGTAAAACACATTTTAAATTCAAATATATTTATGAAAGTATGGACATCTACCACAGGTTATCAGGAAATGCAAGAACCATGGAGAGATTTGTAAGTGCTTATTGATTGTTCCAACATCCACCAAAGAAATGTTGAAACCGCAATAATAGATTTAATGTTGATTTTGAATGCAAGTATTAATCTGCCAGGAAGACAATTCATATTTTTGCATGCTTTTTGTTCAATTAAATACATGCAATGTAATACATTCTACACATTGTTACTCAATGTATATTTCTAGGATGTCTGAATGGCTGGAGGCACATCAGAGGGCAGGAAGAGGAAGGAAGAAGAATGGAAGGCAGACAGCACCCCAGCCCAGTGAATATGTCATTCCATTCGATGGGAGTGGATAGGAGGGTGCGAGGTGAGCTTGGTGAAACCGGCTCGGCGAGTTGAAGCGTTAACCGTCATCTGCAAGAGGGGATGCTCCCAGTCGAGAAGGGTCTTGATTTATGATATTAGTTGCCTTCTTGGGAGGAAGAGGCTGCTGATTTGGTTTGGTCCAGTGAACATGAGAAGGTGTCAAAGGGACCACACAAGGCACAGAGGAATATAAAAACATCATAGTAGAGTGACCCATCCCAGACAATGCCCATCAATTGCAGGGTAACACAAGAAGCACCACAGTTCCCCACACTGCATGGAATTACCCAAGACATTATAATGGATCAGGAAAATGACCAAACCGTGGGACCCAGGCTTTGTTACAGAGAGTGTGGATTTTAAGGGAATCCATGGACAAATAGAATGTGTTTAATGTGCTCACAGACAAATGAGGGGCAGACAATGTCCTGCAAGTATTTCAGACAACCCTACATTTGATTAATTTACCTAGAGAATTGAAAATCCAAGCAACTTTGAATTTGCTTGGTGGAAGCACATCCGATAAATCGAGGAGTGTGGTTAGTTTTGCCATGCATTTACCTTAGCATATCATAGAAAAGGAATGCACAAGAGACTAAAACTCAAAAGCAGAGACATGTAAAACATGTTTTACTAAGCTGAGATGATCTGTGTTGGAACCCTGCACTGCCAGGAATGAAGGACAATATCCCAGTCTGCCTACAAAATAGCAGAACAGATAACATATGTTTTCTAAGAGGATTGGCCTTACAAGACTTCACAGTGCTTGCTGAAACCTAATTTTGAACTTCACTGTCACTCCTACAAACATAACACAACCTATGGCTGAAAAGCAGAAGCATCAGCAAAAATTTGGTAGCGCACAGGTCTCCATCAGCTCCATGAGCAACTTTCCGTTATTGGCCATGGAATGCAACCCACGGACCATTGGGTCACCAGTAGCATCAAGGTAGATACAGGTTCTGGCCCCCTGCCAGGCCCAGACACCTTTTTTGGAGGCTTAAAATGACTCGGGGCTTAGACAAAAGCCATGCCCCAGTACTGGTTTTTGGTGGCCATAGCCACTGGCCATTGTATTTGGCACATTGGCCACTGGTCCCTTTAGGGGGAGTGGGTATTCCAAGCCATTGGAGAAGGTCAAACATAAGCTATGGGGGACACTGCCCATGACCACTTGTGGGGGGAACCATTGTATTTGTATGCAGGCCACATGTAGTGGCCACGTTGGGCGATGTGGGAGAGCCAATGACATGGCTTGTTGCCATATATTAATTAAAGGGACTGCTGACACAGGTCACACGTTGGGGTTTCCAAGAGCAGGGTCACAGGTTTAGGCCATACTCAGAAGGAAGTATACATACTAAACAATGCAACTTTAATAACTATTGCAATTTAGTTATACATCCGTGTTTGATGGACGTTATGATTAACACTTAAAAGAAGAACATTCATTTAATTTCATCAAACTTTAATTGGCAGTTATAAAGCCATAAAGTTCAGCACACATTTACATCATTTATAAAAATGAAAAGTTAAAACAGAGTAAAAGAAAACAACAATACGGAGAGTCTACTCAGAGCCCTACAATGATTACAAACTACACATTAAAATGTGCATGTTCCTCCTTAAACTATACATATATTGTGTTCAGTATTTGAGCACATTTTCCATCTGTGCGGCCTAGCCCAGGGCATATATTGGGCTACACAGTTCACAGGTTTGTAATTAACAGTTATTTTGGAAAGTTGTAAAGCTTCCAGAGTTGAGTGGATACCCTCACTGAGCAAAGGTATCAAATGATGGACTCTCAGATTTTAACATATGACAAACAACAGTAAAGAAAGAAGTAAAAAAACTGAATGTGGGGGAAATAACCTTGGACCCTCCAAACTTTGCCATCAAGAGGAGGCGGAACATTAGAGACATTTTGGTACACACATATAAGGAAGAAAATGAAAACCAACAAACGATATGGAACACTATAAAACCGACAGGACACACACTATGCGGAACCTGCGCGGCCTGCCCTTTCACAGATCGATCCACAACAGTGGATATCGGCTGGAATACACCTTGGCAACAAAGGACAGTGACAAACTGCAATACCGCCAATGTGGTGTACCTCATCAAAGGCCCCTGCAACAAGATCTACTTCGGAATGACAACCCGAAAAATCAATACAAGAATAGGGGAACATCGATCTAACATCAGAACAAAAAGAACTAATGCGCCACTAGTGGAACATTATTTATTGCATAATCACTCTGAAAATGACATACATTGGACTATCCTTGAGAAAGTCAAAACCCCCCCCGGAGGGGTGGAGATCTAGCAGGCATGCTATTAAAACGAGAACAACTTTGAATTTTCAGATTAAAAAGCCACATCACTGGCCTTAATAAAGGCATATGCTGGCAAACACTAGCAGTACAGAAATGAGCCCTTTAGGAAATCGGTTCACAAGAATGAATGAACAAAGTACATATGTCCTCTATCTATACAAGCAGCAACCCTGGAATTTGTGACCAACTCCAAGAGGCTCACAACACTCAAATGGTCCTCCACATAGAGCCAAATGATGTGCACTCTGTTCTAATAAATATGGCCTGTAATTCCTGTAAATATTCAACTCCGCGACCAAATAGTGAAGTAACTGCCAATAAGAAGAGGCACCTGATACACCTGACATCGTTAAATCAAATAGGGATATGTACTTCACCTACATACCAGGGAATAGATGGGGCAAACTGTGGCCACTACTAATTACTAACCACAGTTAGGGATCAATATCCCTCCCAAGATGGAATTATATGTGTCCCTCACTCACTTGTCTTAACATATTGTGACCATCCCATTATGCTTGAAATATACGTAGATCCCCGCAGGTGGAACTAGATGACCCATGCTTTGTTATAATCATTATAAATAATCAAATATTGTGACCAAACATCGATTTGTAATAAGAATAGGCAAGTGGCTAGGTATCACTATGTCATTTAGGTACATACATTTGAATTTTACACCAGGGAATATGATGCCAATACTTTGCTATCTTCGTTACAAAAATAAATTAATAAAGCGAGTTAACACCAAAACAAAGAAAGGACTAGCAGCCATGATTAAGGGGATAAATAACCCTTCCCAATACGGCGGCTGTGTTTAGAATTGCTGAACGGAATCGGCCCGGAGTGAAGCATGAAATTTGAGGTAAGAGAGTAATTACCTCTATCAAAGAAAAGCCGGGCACACTGCACATTTTACTGCTATAACACACGGTATACACAGAAGGGCGACATCAGCACATACATTGGGTATCGTGCAACACACGCGGCGTGTTTCCCAGCTTGGGGAAACGCCGCGAGACACACATTCCCATATGCAGCCTAAATTACTGACAAGAGCGAAATGACATCCGCTCTTTGTGCGCTACCTGCTGTATTGTAAACTGTTCAGAATAGATGTAAACAATGGGCGCCTAGTTCGGGAAACGCCGCGGGACACAGATTGAACTAAAAAAGAGCGAGATGACATCCTCTCAATGTTCCTTACCCTATGCATTAAGAATGATAATAGGGGGCATTCACGTGACGCCATGCTATGTCACAACATGCAGCGCTCCATATGCTGATAGAGAACAATGCCTCGACCATCTGTAGCATTGTATTAATTACCAAGGGACACTATAATGCATGTGGCATGGGACTGTAAGTGATAATGCAGACTCCGTTTTCCATTACAACTGGCAGCACACAATCTTGAGAGTTGCCTTAGCAATCTTTTTCTATAAACTATAATTAACCTAATATTAGGCAAGCAGAGTATTCGCTTCATTGAGATGTAACATTGGAGCAGCACCTAAAATACCTACCCTCAACATCATCTTTTTATGTTTCGTAGGAATGACAGCTCAACTACATATAAGAAGAATGAATGAATAGACAAGATCTGAAGGGATTACCATACACTGACAAAACTATGCGACGGTAAGTGAGACAATGATAAAAAAACTCAGTAGACACTGTGCTCAGATAGATAGAACTGACCAGGAGTCTTTTACTTACCCAATAGAGACCACAAAACTCCTGAGAGGAATAGAACAATTCGAACTGATGGCTTACTACCCCAGATGACAGACAGTGGTAAGAAACCATACGTTTTAGAAAAACTCAGAAAATAGAATAGTCATATACTTCAAGGCCCCTGATGTGTATATTTCCCTTGCAGGGAGCTGATAGATACTCAGATGAGATGTCCCATCTAAAAGTGGAATACGCCGGATCCAGAGAAAGAAATTTCAAGACAGAAAATTGCTATTACTGTCCATTTGTGAATGTATAGAGTTTGACAATTATCACTATAGTCCTGAAGAAAGCGGCAAACCAATTGTCCCCGCTGAAACCGGTTGACGATTTTAGGCTCAGGGTGATATCCTGATCCACCTGACTCATAAAGAAGCAATATATGAGCTTGGCAAAAAAATTATCCATTGTGTTTTTAACACACAGCAAGAATTGGACCAAGTATATCTTTTTGGACCAACGAGTGCTGTGATTTTTATGTATAAGTCACACCGAGGGTTAGCAACATAATTAAAGAAATTGGTTGACTCCCAAGGGCATGCACCTCTTTTTAGTTTTTTTGCAGGAAAGTAGTGAGCCAGGATAGGGCGAGTGCCCCCTTGGCTGTTTCCTGGGTAAAACCAGGAACAAATTCCTTTGCTGTTTAGGGACATTTATCTAAGTGAGCACACCACAAACCATTGTCATGGAATCTAATTCCGAGATAATCATATAGGGGAACTTGTCCTATGGTTTACACAGCCACAGCTATGTAACGTTTACACTGCTTAGTGAGCCAGAGACTAAATACCAGGCCCTTACTTTTCAATGTTCAATTTGAGATCAAGTTCTCCACATTTTCTTACAAAAATGTCCAAATTAATTTCAATCCCCATGGGTAGTGGATAAATGTACTACATCGGCTGCATAAAATATATGCTGGGTACTTGTCCAAATCTATTCTATGGAAATGCAAACACTTCTGCAATAAGGAAACAATAATCTCTTCCATATGAACACAAAACAATGGAGTAGCCAAAACACATGCTTGTTTTAGGTCCTTGAGTACATCAAAGGGGTCAGTAACTTCACCAGCCAGGCCATATCACACCACTGCTTTGTTATTGCTATACAGCGCCTGGATTACAGAGATCAAATGCGTGTGTGCATTATTTTTCCTCAGGACATGCCCAAGAGTTTCACGAGAAACCCCATAAGACAGTCTCAAGGTCCATGAAAACTGCATGAAGTTTCATCCTGTTAAGCACAGTGTACTTCGGGACCAACAAGAACAATTGATAAATGTTGGTCCACTGTACGTTTATGTTCTGAAAACCAGCCTGGATGTCGCTAACAATACTGTTCTCCTTGACCCACTCTTGCAGGTGGGACAGTATTCCTTTAGCAAAAGATGTTCCTGCACTCTTCAGGAGCGAAATAGGCCTGTAATTTGCTGGAGAGTCCCTAGCTCCTGCTCATGACTCCATGCATGCCAATACAAATGATATGCACTTACAGACACTTTGTACATGCCTTGAACTACAGAAAGAGTTATACATCTTGTCTGCTTCTACCATCATACAGAAATATTCAAACATTAGTGGCAATCTTCATAGTCTAATATCTCTATGCAACAGACATAATTGTCTCATTAAGTGAACAGTGGTCTATGTTATTTCTCTGAATATATATCTTTCTTAAATCCTTTAAAGAAAGACACATGATAATATGTCACAGCCCTGTCCTCTACTCAACAGCATCCATCACAAACACTAATTATAAAACAGCGTATTGCACATGATACATTCAATACTGATAATGAAAATACATCATTAAGTTAAAAACAGTTTAAAACCTACCATTGCAGAGCTACATGAAATCAATAGTTTGAAAATGCAAGGAAAACTGAAGAGAACATGAATTAAAAAAATATGTCTTGGAGACAATTTTTAAACAAAAAGGAAAGGACACCAAAGTAAGCAAGTGTGGTCTGGAAATCAAATGTTGCTCTGTAAAATGTTGTCAAAGGGTGCACATATCACACCATACATGCAGGCCGATATCCTCTAAGCAGGGCTTGAGGGGCTTCCCGAAAAAGAAAATATGGATGCAAATGGGTGGAATAATGAATTTGTAGGCAATCCTTTTCCTACATCAATAAGCCTATATCGTAGCTATATAGACAACATTCTAATTATCTAACGAGATGTTCTATACCATCAAGTTGCATTCGTTACAGGGATTAGATCTCTCAACACTAGCTTAAAATCTGCAGCTATATATAGTCTATCTAAAATTCCGGTCTTGGACTTGCTTGTTCCAGCAAATAAAGGCAAGCTAGAAGCATAATTGTTTTGCAAATGAACTGATAGAACATGATTCCACATTTTAACAGTCAACATCCAGTGAGTTTGCACAGGAATGCACCATTTAATCAGTTTCTACAGGCTTGAAGGAACTGTACCACAAATGTTTTTAACAAGCACAAATAATGACAGACCGACTACTTAAGAGAGACCACCATAACCAATTTTTTAAACACACACTAAAAGAGCACGTTTTTGTCCAAGAGAATACCTTTTGCAACATAAAGACCATATAACAAATAATCATGTTGTCCTATGAGCAACCATTTGGAATTTAGTATCAAGGAAATGGCACATTTTATAGGTTTATGACCCCAATAGTGCTACTTCTCTCTTTGCTTTAAACACGGGCATTCATCTTAGAGATTCTTTAGTACATGCCCTGAGCAAAAAAGATGAGCTGACGTCCGACACTCATAGTTTGTTAGGGCTTGCACCCACTATTGGACATTATGCATATGGGCATTGCACTTTTTGTCAATTTATCACCACAACTACTGAGTTTATCTTCATAGGAAAGACTTGACCATTACAACAGTTCACTAACTGTAGGACATCCAACGTCATCTATGTCATCTTGTGCCCATGTGCAAAATTACATGCAGGCAAAACTAAGAGGTCTACACATGCTCAAATACATGAGCATCAATCTCGTATTCATTACACCATACTAACAGCACCGCTTGTAGCACATTTTTGTGAATCACAACACAGCAAGGATGAATAAAAATGGCTACTTGTTAAAAAATAAACTGGAGACATTAGAGGTGTTCGATAGGTGAAAAGGTCGGGAGATGAGGGCAATTTTGGATTTTCAATTGGAGATCCCATTGTAATGGTCGTAACGATCAAATGGAGTGGTCAGTGTTGGTGTGATGATTTGATGCATTGACAACATCATTTGTACAACAATGAAGGACTTCCCTCTAGTTTGAGATGGCGTTTATGTGTCCACTTTGACCATTGTTATGAGTTTTATAATATCTTATACCTAATGATCATTGCCACATTACTAACATAGGGAGCATCACTGTTAGAGCTCAATAGCACTGGGATGAAGGATTTAGTTATGTATAGATGCCATAACCTTCAACATTGACCTGCATATAACATTCTAGTCATTACTTGCTAGGTCATCACGTTATGGTATGAGTACAGATTTGCCAACACATCAATAAAGTAAGATGTACAAAGGTCGCTATACTTTTACTACAGACTCGGACTCAGTACTGCAGTGTTATCACATTACAGAGCATGCTGAGACTTGCCAATACGCCAATGGAGTATGGTGTCCAAAGGTGCCTACACATCATTTATGGCCCCAACGCTGCCTCTTGTATATACAGCTAAGTGAAGCCCAGCAGAGGGACATATCCACTTCCATGCAGGGTAAGTTAATATTTATGAGTAGTAAGTATACGTGAAGGATCCATTAAATGATTACTATAGCATATTTGTCCCACTTTTTCAGGTATCTGACCCTTAGAATGGTACTAACACTTATTATTATTATTTTCTAAGTAATTATTTTCATTTATTTAGAATACACAAAAGAAACTTCAAAATATTACAAAACACATCATCAAAGATACAGCAGTAGATATATCAAAAATACAACTATATACATTAAAGCACATTCTATACATTTCCCCCAACCCTTTGCTCACCCCCACCCGCCTCCTTGTCCATAATCCAACCAAGTCTAGTACAAAAGCATAAACTTCCTCCACATGTTTTCAAACAAGGTGCATTTCCTTTCTCTCCTATAGAACGTTTTCTCCATTTCAGCCAGCTTGTGCATCTCCTCAATCCAGACATCAATTTTCTGCCAGTAAGAATCAATTTCCTCTTTCCCATCATTGCACCTCAGAATAGCCCTTTTTTGACAAGTGGTGATGTCATCAAGTAATTCATCATTCCCCAATATCAGCATTTTAAAATCAAAATCTATCTTCTCCTTCTTTACCTTCTCGCAAATCACACCACACTACTGGCAAAAACCACACACCCTTACACAATCCCACATCATATGATCCAGTGTCCCCACTTTATGCACACAACCCCAGCAATTACTGATATCGGACAGTCCCCTCATACACAATCGCTCCACGGTCCAATATACCCTATTTAAGGTTTTAATTTGATGGGATCTTTCACCCAGACTTAAAGAGCAAAGTTTGACATTTTGACACATCCTCGCACAGATCGCTGACAAAATGTCACATTCAATTCTCCGGCTTCATTCGTCACACAGTTGAACATTCTCCTTGTACTCTGTAACAATCTTTCTATAAATCCTTTTGGCCAAACCTCCTTTACCCTTTTTCGATGTAGTAGAGAACATTTCCAGAATCAATCCATTGTCCACCTCCACTTCACCAATGGTTCTCCTGAGCCTCCTATAATCCATCTTCGTAAATCCAATAATATTCAATGTTTCATTAACTTCCATGGCCATCAACCATTTCCCATCTTTGAACAGGTTAGCAATCCACTTGACCCTTCCCAAAAACCATTCAGGCCAGAATTAAGTCTTCCCATCCACCTTCATGCCTGCATTCATCCAGACCGAAGCCCCTGGTTCTTTGATTGCATCAACCTTCAGAAGTTCACATAGTTTTCTCCAGGCACTTTATAAAAATCGAGTGGTGGGATTCTTCACACAACCTGGTCTCGTCAGAGTAGAAAATATGGCCTTTGGAGACAGAGGCCCAGAAATACCAGCCTCAGCAATTGCCCACCCATCAGGGTTATTGTTAAGAAAAGGATAAAAAAAATGTCCCATGAAGGCCAGGTGATAAGATCGGAAATTAGGGAACCCCAAGTCCACGTTTTTCTAAAGGCAACTGTAATTTCCAAAGCTTCAATCTGGGCAGTTTATGATCACATATACATTCTTGCACGAGCCTATCCAGTTCCTTGCAATAGTTTGAAGTGATATTTAAAGGTATCTTCCCAAGTACGTAATTAATCTTTGGAGTCGAGGCCATTAATTTTAAATAAAGTACACTTAAAGGCCTCCCATACTAACTGAGGTTGCAGTTCACCAGTGTGATTTTCTTCCATAAAAGAATCCACTTCTTCAACAATTTTCTCAGATATGTTCTCATCATTCAATATTGATGTATTCATTTTTCATGTCAACGACCTATGGAGTGCAAAATCCAATCCCAAATACATGGTAACAATCACATAGTCTGTCAAAATGATATTCTCAATTTTAC
This sequence comes from Ambystoma mexicanum, assembly GCF_040938575.1. Lineage (NCBI taxonomy): Eukaryota > Metazoa > Chordata > Amphibia > Caudata > Ambystomatidae > Ambystoma > Ambystoma mexicanum. The sequence continues at coordinate 833,279,689 of NC_090935.1, read as the reverse complement.
CAGTGCTGTAGTTTTCTGCCATCTTTCCTGCTGTTAACAACATGTCTAATCTAGAGTAGTCAGAGTGAGCCCCCAAATAAAAGCTGTATTCCATAGCAGAAGGGTGTTCCAGTCTCTAGTTGTCCTTTAGATTATGTTCTTGTAACAAAGCTTGCAGAGAAAGGTAGTGATGATTTTTTTTCCAGTGAAGTCTACAATGGCTGTTATCCTTTTCTGGATCCATTACCACATTTAAATCACCTCCCAAGATTATATCAGATGAGCCCAAATCCTGAATTATTTGAGCAACTTGTCTAAAAAAGGATCCATCGTCAACTGACGGTGCATATATATATCATAGGATCACATTTGTCCCCTGAATGTTCACCAAAAATGATATTATCCATCTCTCACAATCCAACACTTCTTTTCGAATTGTTAGAGGGGCATTTTGTGTATTAGAATTACAACACCACTCGATGTTGAATTGGACGAAGAACCAAAAGCCTTTTCAACCCATCCTTTCTCCTAACTCACAATTTCCCCCCGCAAGAGATGCATTTCTTGTAGAAAGCAAACATCGCTTTTTATATCATTCAAATAACTGAACATGTTTTTTTTCCTTTTGACACTGTTATTCAAACCATTCAGATTCCAGGTTGTTATAAACATTTTCTCACCAATCTTATCCATCCTTATTACTTCACTCGAGCCATAGTCATGAGAAGGTACTAGACTCAATAAAAAACTGAAACTAAAAAACACTAACCCCAAACCCCTAAAGCAAAAGTTAGACACCAGCAACAACCTCAACGTATAATAGAAACAATGTATTTCAATGGGTCCTATACTCTAGGCCCCTCTCCTAATTTCACCTGAGCTCTATCACTACATAATACATTTAAATTCTTCAGCTCCCCACTCCCTTCTCCTCTAACTGGTAAAACTAGTATAATTATATATCACTATTAACAAATCTAAGCAAACATTATAAATGGCATTACAAATGACACTAAAAACACATTATAAAAGCACACAAGGCACAAACCCCCGTTCAGTGCATCCAGGAATTAACCCAAGGCCCAGTGAAACCCTATATCAACTGAATCTACCAGGAAACCCCATATTGGAATCTATTCCTCATAATGACATGAAAACCAACCGACAGCACTAAAGGAGCAAGTATATTCATGGTATGTCTAATCAAGTATGTAACATACAATATACATCAAAAACAATAGAACTCCACTTATATCGTATTCATCTTCCAAACAACCCCTCTATATTATAAAGTCACCAAACAACAAACCTATCTTGGCCAGAATCGAATCTAATCCATGTCATTATTCTAGGCAGTTGATGGATCCATAGAACCACACCATCAAACCTAAGCCCCTCTATCAAAGGATTAGTACATTTGCACAAAAGCACCTTCCATAGAACCTTACTATGCATCAACTAGCGATTCCCTCGCTCTGCCCCATAGACTTACTGGCCCCTAGTGGATGCACACCTATATTTCAACCTAGAGCATGCAAGCTTGCTCTGGAGCCTCAGACTTACTATTAATTAAAGTTGTATTAAATGTTATCATATCAAACATGCACAATCCCGGTTTGCGATGTCCCGCCACGTGTCAAGATCAATAGTTTGAAATACCCAAAGCCAAAAGTAGTAAATATATCAATCAACTAATATGCAGTTTATGTATATGTCAAACTGATAAACATACAGCCTTTCCCAATGTAAACAATAATTGCTACAGACATTCAACATGAATATGTACATGGTCAGAGCAGTATAGGTCAAAACACAGTTCCCAAGATAAAAAAGGGAATAGTTAACTTGTCATATAATTTATAGTCCAAAAAAGTTTCCAAAATAAATAAATAAATAAAGAATACGTACTGGGCCAATGTCCCATAGAGCCTAATATATCACCTTTGAAACTGAGAAGTTAAATGATGTATCATTCAATCATGTTTTCCTGGTTAATCCAATGTCATAGTCTTCAGGGTAATATAATTAATATGCAAGAACATGGACCCATTACCACATACATAAGAAAAAGAGTATGAAGACAATGCCAAACTCAAACCTGTCAGAAATCAGCATATTGAGTAAATTCTATATAGCCAACCCCCCACGGGGACGTCATTTAGGGGTCAAAAGAGGTCGCAACTGCACCCTCTGGGGTTTCCCTTGTGACCTCTGTGGTCTCCCTTGCGACCTTTATAAAAAAAGACAAAAAAATATTTTCTTTTTTTTTAATGTAAGCTCCTGGGCTGTGGCCAGCACCATGTGGCCCTTTACTTCTGGAGTTGCTGGCTTTCTTGTTCAGGCCCCTTGTATTCAAAAATAAGAAAAATAAGAACAGGAGTGCCACAAGTATAACACTTTTCAGCACTGATCCTAAATAAGAAAGAATAGGAATACCAAATAATGTGTCTTTATGGAATTCTATACAATAATTTTTAGACTCAATAATGGTTTATTTCAGGCACACTTCAGGGGGTGAGTGACTGATTTAGTCTGGTCTTAAATGCCTCAACTCAGCCTTTCATCCTTCTGAGGTCGATAAATGAGAACCAACACAGGTTGGGTGATATTGGGTGTATATTTTTTCTATATAAAGCGCTTAAGCGAGAGTGCTATATAATAACACATCATTATCATTTGGTCATGGACGTCTGCTTGCATTCATAGTAATTTGGTAATATGGGCCTATACACGCTGATCTTAACAATAGATATGGAGATCCATTCTTGTATGAAATGTACATCACATTATAGTGATATCGTAACCATATTTTTCATAGTGTAAAATGCTATGTGATTTGAACACAAAAAGATGCACAAACTTCCTCCTACTCCTGCATTTTATACTATCAATGATCAGAACCAAGTGCACACTTTGAAGTCATAACATATATCGACTCCTAATACAGCAAACCATACTTTTTTGCTAACAGAGCATCATATTTTATTATTGACTCATCTTGAGCAGGGACATGATGATTAAATTAACGTCATTCACAGACTTTCATGACCGGGGGCTCTGATCTTTGGCTGAGTGAGTGTGTTAAATTGCAGGCAACCAGAAAAATCAGGGCAGTATCAAACGGCTGTTGTTACACTGAGGAGAGCCCAACAGTCGGGGTGTCCCGAATCTATCTTCTCTTCACAAAACGTGCAGGGTTGGCAAATGTCACCCAGCGTGTCTCACATTTGTCGCAGTCTAAATCCTGTCTTCTGTACGGCATCAGGTATCAGTCAAAGATCAGGGCCCTCGGTCATGAAAGTCTGTGATTGACGTTAATTTAATCATCCTGTCCCTGCTCTGTCCATCACAAGAAGAAAAAGAAGCACCACTGGGTTTGGAGTTTTTAATTCCTCAGTATATCATTGACACCATGTCCTGACGAAGGCCTGGTTCGATTAAAGAGGAGACCAAGGCTTGGATGCGGTCTGCCTCTACCATTTGGGCCAAAACACACCTTGTCGACACCATTTCCTCCAAATTCATCCATTGCTTTTAAGACACCCTTTCAGGTGATAGGTAGCAAGCACCTTATAATCAATAAGAAACTGATCTATTTTCTATATATATTTTTCATTTGATGTATTGTATGTGACAGTACTGTTTTTCTTGTCTAAACCAAGACTAGATTGTGTCTATATGAAAAGATGCCTAATGGAAAAAACTGTTGGTGACACATATTTCTTATGTTTTTTTTATGTGCTTTCCCTCAAGGTGTGCACTTAGTTCTGATCATTGATAGTCAGTACAAAATGCAGGAGTAGTAGGAGGACGTTTGTGGTTCTTTTTGTGTTCAAGGAACTAGTACCCTAATATACCACAAACCCCTTAAAAAATAAAATATAGGGTAGAACCTGTTGTATAGACAATGCTATGTGACACCACTTCCTGTTTTGTCAACGGGTGAAAGGTGTGTTCCATCGCATCCCGCAATATCACTTCAGGGTAGGGTCAAATGACATCACTTCCTATGATGTCATCAGAGGTCAAGGGTCGTGTGATGGCACTTCTGTGACCACTGGCATTTTGGTGTAATGACGTCCCTGCCCCCACTACACCATCTCCAGTATTTAAAGTGATTGTGAAAGAACCAGTCGGCATTCAAGTATTCATATTATCCTTATTATCTACCATGATACAATTTAAATGTATACATGTTTGAAAAAACTCATACATAGGTCTTGCCGGACATAAACCCATCTCATCACTCCACACAGGTAAGCTCTCTTCCCATAGAAGTTAGTTGCACTCTTGATCAACCTGCCGCTCCCACCCCCAATGAAGAAGAGCTATTCCAAGAAACAGTGTCACATATAGTATACATAAGATCATCCACCAAATATGTAAATACACCATCAGGGCCAAATATGAGTCGGGTAGCTGTTAATCAGTGTAATGAAAGTACGATCTTTAAACAGAACTAATTGTGAAAATACTACTAGACTAACAATGCATCCCATTAATATGCCAAGGTATAAGATTAATACAGTCAGAAAGGCCGATGCAGACCAGACCTAGCCCAGCATTAACCATTGCCAAGAAAACACACCATGAAATCTTCATCATCAGATGTCTAAAATGTAATTGAATAGAATTAACATGTGTAGATACAGTACAAAGCACCTAGATTTCTGACATTGCAGAACAAAAAAAAACGTATAGCTAGCCTAACTCTAAATATCAAGCCAAAATCATTCCCATCGTACCTTCCATTATAAATGATCATAAAAGAGCGGATTGTATCTGAAACCAACATTTTAAATCAGACCGCCCATCCTATTTTTGGAGTGGATAGGTTAATCCTGCAAAGCTGAAACACAAAGATTAATCATCAGTTCATATTAACTCCTGAAAAGCACTCATAAAGACTGAGCATCACCTATAATTAACATTGCATTGTATACATGTATTCGCAATATTAGGGTCTGACATAGGTCTGGGTAGATGTAATTAATCAGCCCCTCGACCATCTGAGCCCTAGCTAGTCTGAGCCATGCCTAATACGAGTGATCAAGCTCATATTTCCAGTACTTAGCTTAATTGTTGAAATGTAGCATGAGCTATTTTGAGGACTGTGTAACCTTTGTTTGTATCTGCATAGTGCCATTGTTGCAATTTCTGTGGTTGTCTAGGGGTGCACCACTTGTCGACCAATGTATAGGTTAATGTGGCCCTATAGGATTGAAGCATCTTGTGGCCTGATAAAACGGCCTATTCAAGAAACTTCCCTCATTTTTTGCATATATAACACTGCTTCGCCTGTAGAAACGGCGGGAGGTGCTCCACTGAACCCGCTGTCCCAACACTCTTCTTCACCAATGAGCCGTTGAATCATCTGAGCAGGTTCAAAAGATATGTACCTAAAACCTTACTGTTTTAGTTGTTTGTTGATAGGAGGCATCGCGTAGGTCTCACCGTGACGTGATGGACAAAGAAAACTGATCTGCAAGTGGTAGGGAACTATGTTGAATCTCGAATTCCCAGTATCTGATCTTGAAATATAAACAGCTGATAGAAATTTCACCACCACACATATACCGTACCATTCATTTATACGTGCATACCTTGTACAACTTCCTGTGTGTTCAAAGGACAAGACGGTCCCTCTGTATTCACCCCCCATACGACACAATGAAAAACTGCTTCTGTGAGAAAGTTCCAATCACTGCCCATTTCCGTGTTTACATTGTTGCCAACGTTCCATGGAAAAAATACACGCCGGCCCCCTTTGCTGATGGTGGTTACCATGCATTGATGGCTGACGCTTGCGGGACAAGACAGCAAGCAGTGGATCCTTTTGTCCCAGGCTCCAATCCCTCAGCTGACCATGGTTACGTTGCATTGACATCTGATGCATTACGAGAATACCAGGCACGTATCGAGTCCTTTTTCCCAAGCCTCCATCTGCTCGAGGGAATCCAAAAGAAAACACATAACCCAGTAAACGTTGTTATCTTTTAAATTCATAACGCTCAACCGTCAGAAAAAATGCGGCGCCATCTTGTTAATGCCAATCAGCATATTCAAACCAAACTAAACATTGAAAGTAAAAAAAAAAAAAGACATCAAAATATTGAAAATTAATAGATATTAGCTTAGAGGAGGGAGCACAATTCCATTAAGAGACCATTGTTGAGATGCCTTTCAGGATTTCCAGCCAATTCAATGCTTCTTTGTGGTCAGACGTTGTCTTCTCACCAACAGGCAGACAAAAAGTCAAGATGTTGGCTTTATTCAAATACATCTTAATGCCCAGAAGCTTGGCCATATCCTTATCACTCATAAAAGATATTTTCATCAAGGTTTCTTTGGGTTAATCTGGATATAGGAAAATAGGGCTCCCTTTATAGCTGCCACTTCCTTTATTTCTATAAGCATATAATACATTTTCTTTTGACCTGATGTTCAAGAAGGTAATCAAAATCTCTCTGGCTCTTGGACCCATTTTTCTTCCAACTCCGTAAGCTTGATCAATGTCAACCACAGTAATTGGGTCGCATCTTTTAAACAAAAGGGGATCAAGTTGTCATTGTTTTTCTCCACCATTTCTTCTATCCCCACCAGTCTTAGATTTTTACCTCTCATTTTTCGATCCATCTCCAGATTCTTCTCCTTTTCCTTCTGTAGCTCTTCCTTCAGGTTGTTATATGCCCTGAAGCTGCCAGCTCTCTCAGTGCCCATGGTTGTAGAGCTTTTTTCCAACACTGAGAATTGGCTGTCCAGTCCAGATAATTTCAAGTTGAGATCTGCCATGAATGATTTCACTTCTCCAACATCCAGGGGAACTTTCCGCAAAAGGGTCTAAATGTCCTGAGGGCTGGGAGTCTCATTCATCTGTAAGGCTTGTTTAGATTTCTTTGGAATCGTGTTCTCAGCAATATCAATCTTTTTCTTTGAGTTCATTATCTTCAATTATATGATTTGAAGGAGAGGGCCAGGAGCTGCAGATTAAGCTGCTGCCTCTGCTACCAGCATTCCGTAATCTTCGCTACTTATGAGAGCAACGTGACTACTAAATAAACAGCAAACATCCTCACTCTAAAAACTATCAGGCAAATGATCCTACATTTTCCTTTTGATTATGACAATACCCTTGAGTTGCTTTGGTAATAGGATAATATGAATTGTACCTATCACCTTGTAGATAATTAAACCAGCAGGAGACTTAATATCCCAAATAACCTATTTATGGAGTTTTCAGATACTGCCTAAAGCATAGAGTTGCTACGCTTTTCTTCCATATGGAGCTAGTTCTGAACACTAGTTAAATATATAAATACTTCTAGACTCTGGGTGGTATTATTGGCCCTGAAGAAGACGCTCTTCATCGAAACTAGTACTCCAACACTGAAGTGATTTGTGTCCTTCGAATATATTTAACTATATATCAATGTAATGGGGCAATATTGATTTTAGTTGAGAAATGTTGTGGTACTAGTTGGCTGTATTTTGCACGCAAACATTGGGTGTTGGTGAGTGTATGTATGTATTAGATAGCACTTTTAAAGAAGGTTGAGTATCTCTTACAGCACTTTATTAATGAAATGATGTTTATGGTGTGAATTTTGTATAATGACGATTTGCTAATTGTAGCAATGTAAGATGAACTCTATGTATTTATGACTTCACAATGCATTTTTAGACCCGTTTAATAATTATTTATGTATTTCATATGTGTTGTTAGTCTGCATCGTTTTACTTAAATCTTTTTGAATTTTCATTAAATATATGTGCACATACATGTTATAACACTTAATTTAATTATTAACATTAACACAATATACAGCCCATTGGCATGATCTGAACTCCTCTGAGTGTAAGAAGGTGAACACTGGGTATGGATTTCAGCCATCCCTAATGGCCTATTTACCAGAGCACAGTGTTTGTCTATGGAAGGGGTGACATCCATTTACTCCACTGGGTATGGCCTGAGTTTATTCCCAGAGTGTGGCTTGTGGTCATGTCTCGAGCATCTACAAGAAACAAATGTGTCTAGCTGGCATGGATTACAGACATTGTCAATGGTAACTGTCATCATTTACATAATACACTGCATGGCAAAGCCTAACATCCACCCTAAAAGCATTATACATACCCACCTGGAGCTGTGGCATATTCTGTGGCTGAGAATAGCACTGTGCCCAAAGCAAGCCTCTGGAGAAAGTTAGGTCTCTGCATGTTGATGTAAGATAAACTAGTATCACTGAGCACTTGACATGCTTACTATGGAACAGCAATATTCCTGTGGGTCTCCCTCTAGTTGAATCTATGTATTGATGTTTATTACATGTGCATGTATGAGTAATATAGATGTTATGAACATGTCCCCAACACAGTTTAATCACTATACCCACAAGTGTTTGCACTTGAAATATAGTACACACTAATTGAGCCATGTTGGTAATTGTATCAATGTCATGTTTAATATTCATGTATATTTATTCTCTTCCAGAGATAATATATGAGCACCAAAAATAGCATAGTCAAACAACATACAAGTCCTAATATTAGCACTAATGTAACTGAGTAGGTACCTAGCATTTAAAGTCTCTCATTCCCTTATCTGTTGATGTGTACCCTGATCTACCCATTCTCTCTTCAGCAGACTTATACATGTTGTGTGCTTTCTATCCTTCCTTCTCCCTCAGTCTCGGCATGGGAATTTTCCAGACCCATATGCCACCATCACCACCCTTGGATCTGATACACAAAGATATCTGCCTTACATTCCCTTTTCAATGTCTGTAATCGGGGGTGCAATACAATAACGAGAATCAGCTTCATTTCAGTACTTTTCAAAAATGCAATCCATACTGGCAAAGCCTTACTACAGCGCTGCCACCTGGCAGATGCAAACATTTACTGTATCCTCAGAGTGGGCGGGTACACGGATCTAATGGGCCTCATATATGTACCACTAATTTATGAAGGATTTGGATAATTCTAAAAATAAATACATTTGAGGATGTGGCATATATTTAGTAAAGTGTTCCTTAATTCTCTTGTATCCATTCCTCGTTTGCCTAGGAATGGGACATGTCTTATGTGAGCATGTTTAAAGAGGGGAGTGGGATATATGATAAAGTTTGTGAAAGAATGCATGCCAAGTGTTAGAGCCGTGCAATTTTCAGAACACTCTTTTCGGGGGTTTCAATGAGATGCAGGGGGATCTACACCCATTTTTTTAGGTAAACCAAAGTGACAAAATCAGCAAATACAACATTGGCAAAATGTCATTCCGAAAAGAAAATCGGTAAACCTTCATAGACCCTACATTCCCACTAAACCAAACATGGCAACATCATGGGGGACTCAAGCTCGGCTACGGAACCTTGGCTCTTTGTGTCAATTCAATCATATTGCACTGGTAAATGTGCTATATCCAAAGGATAGCTGACACACACATACACCCGCCCCATCTATGAGAAACCATTGCTTCTAGATGCATGTATATGAAGCCTACAACTCTTATCAAATGAGCTGGACTTAATCTATGGCTCGGTGGAGGCCTCTTCCAGCAGCTACTACTTAGAGCTCCTGCAAATCGCCACAGAGAATACATGGAAGGCGGTTTGTTCGGTTTGAGGAATGCATATATAGAGAACCTTAAACATCTTTCAATATCTACATACCCTACACAATATTTGAGCATAATTTACGCATGCTATTTTTTAAGTCCCACATTATGATGATAAAACAATGTTCTTTCTCCAATACAAGCAAAGGAAACCACATCTGTGAAAATGCACCTATTACTTAACTGGACGGTCTCTATTGGTCTTTTTTAGGGCATGTCTCATTACCATTGATCTCACTGCTGCCTGCGCTCTCCCTTAATTTTATAACCCTCACCCATGTGCACCTTCTCATTATACCTTGCTAACTGATGGCGTCTCTTCTCTGCTCTTTGTAGTTGTCCTGTTTATCTTTCCCCACTCAATGGACAGTGACGCCACACCTGTCATCCCCTGAGCAGCAATGATTCAACTAAATAGAAGAGTAATGTAGAAGAGGTAACTCTGACTTATAAAGAAAAAAATATGTGTGTCAATAACGACCGATCTGAACAACAGAAATATCTGTGTTTTGTAGCGTAGCCACCTGAATATTCAGGGCTGGCAGACTGCAACAGTTCCCAGGTAAAGGGTTATAGTTGTGCATTCACAAGTCAGGCTTACAGCTTCTTTAATTGAAGTGTAGATGTTCAAGAGCTGCTTTTGTTTGGACTGGAACTTGAAATGGTGTCCACAATTATCTGCTGGTCATTACCGGTGGGGAACCATTCTAAGATGGAAGGTAATGTTTTTCCTGATTGTGGCTCCATTGAGATGAAAGGGAGTGTTCACTAGCAGACTTCCTTAATGTCAGGTGCAATGGTAAAGCTAATGGAAGCTATCGAGGGAGGTCATTATACTGCTGTCAGGAATAAGGGAGCCCATCTCTGAGTCATGTGGAGGAGAGGGAAACTGTGGCTCTGATGAGGGACTACATTAGCCAGCAGGCCATGCGCTGCGTCATAGGGCACGCTTGCAATGAAAAGGGGCCGCCCACCCTTCACTGGTACTTGTGAAAAATGCTTTGGCAGGAGTTGCTAGCACGCTGTGAAAAGTGTGTGTTCCAAGCTACTCTGAGGTGTGAGCAGCTGGTCAGGGTCACAGCAGTAAAAGCAAGGCATGAAGGGGTGCCTATGCAGACTCCAATTCGGTGTGGAGGTGACAGATGGGGCTACTGGGTTTTGAAGCCGCGTCTACCTTCTGTCTGTACACTACAGGCTCTGGGCTCGCGTGAGGGTGGTCCAGAGCCATCAGATAAGTGCAGTGTGAAGCAGGGAATAGTGTCATTTATCACTGGTGGAGGACGGACTGTCTACCGTGTTTTTTGTTTGTTTCCGTTTCAACAGATCAATTATGTTATGTTATGTCATGAACTGGTGCATAGGAGAACAAAGTCTGGCAAATATGTTGCGGCAGCGTCCTGAGTATTAGAGTGGACTATTACATTTAGCACACGATTCATGCATGTACCCTGATGTTATGCAGAACATGAGTTGTGTCAGATTATTAATAGAGTGTAATAGAGTGTAATAGAGTGTAATAAATTACACAAGGTCCCAGATTTACATTAGTGTTCAGTCAGTCAATAGGTTTATTTGGATGCATAATCCATTAAACACAAATAAGCATTGACACAATACATTACAATCAATTGAATAAGAACCCCATAGTAAAACATTGCTCCTAATACAATTCCAATCCGTTTATTTGCCACAGGGCTTGCAGCATATATACAATACAAACATACCTACAACCAATAGCGTACCAAAAATGACTAAGTCTTGGGGGCAAAGATTCCCTTCCCTGAGAGGGTAAAGAATCAATAATGCCAAAAGAGTGGAGCTTATTAGCCTATAACCCGCTTCCTAAAGTGCCTCGCTCTCTTCAAAGAAACAATAGCAGTGCCCATGTAGTTAAAACAGAATCTGCAACAAGGATAAACAAAACAGCAGATCTACGGAGGCGAATATTAGCCTCCCTGAGGATGGGCAACAGAGTTACTCGACGTATCCCTGTATAACCCTGACAAAACAAAAGCAGGTGAGCCAAATCTTCCTTGAAATGGCCAAACACTGGACAGGCTCCCGAATCACTATAGCCGTTCCAGTTGGCTGTGTTACTCCTCAAAAGGAGGCAATGAAACCTTGCCCGAGAGGCCAATGGTCCTTCCCTGTTGCATCCCACAATAAGTAGGGTTGTATTTAATTGACCTGGCTAATTATTGCGTGCTCTCTATCAGACGTAAACACATGCTCCTGAAGGGACCTCTTTGCATTAAATATTTCCCCCAATACAGATTTATAGTTACTGAGCTGTGGCTTGGTCTACAAAACATCTGGGGGTGGTGGGGGTTGAACAGATCTTATATTCCCCTCCGTTAGAATGTTATCTATGTATTAGAGCCACAGAATTATTTCTCAGCCAATCCTGGCCATAACAGCCCTGATTAAAAAATTACAGAGCTTGGCTCTTTCATTCGCCTAAATCCTATCCCAAAAAATAATAGGGGCTGAGGCCCACTGGTCCTCCCAAAACTGCATACCCATCTCTCTGTGAATTGAGATACAGGCAGAGGAGTTCGGAAACCCCAATAATTTCCTACAGAACAAGTTCTCCTTTACTTGGATGTCATGTGCCTTTTGGAAGCCCCATAGCGGGTTACCATACAGGGTGATAGCTTTTGATTGGGCCAAATATATTTTCAACACAACATCCAGTTGTTTTTGCACGTGTGCCTTCCCCGTTAGAGATTCAGAGAACCTAATCCTTAAATAGTCAAAGGCCTTCACCCTATGGATTGTTTCTCCATTGCATTGCATGGGCCTCATCTTTACCGATCTCTTACTGCCTATACAGGCCATTACGGCCGACTTCTTGGTATTAATTCTTAGCCCCAAATTGACCATAAAAGTTTCAAACGAGGATATAAGGATGTGCAAGTCTCTTGGGGTCCTGGCTAGCAATGCAGTATCATCTGCGTACGCCAGCACAGGAAATGCATCAACCCCCAAGACCAAGATGTCCGCCATTGTCTCCATCAGATCTTTACAGAGCTCACTGATGTAGAGACAAAAGCAAATTGGTGCAAGGAAGCAGTCTTGCCATAAAACCGGGCCACTGCAAACACAGGCCTCATTATTTCTATGAATCTCTATCAAGACCTTCAAATGTTCCCCTGGGCAACCCAAAGACCCAAGCACGGGCCACAGTTTCAATCTATCCAACTTATCAAAGGCCGTGCTCAGGTTAATAAATGCAAGGTATACCACCTCCCCTTTACAGAACACTGAGTTAGTCACTAGCAGGTACAACTTAAGGCTCTTTTCCAAAGTCTCAACCCTGGGGCAGAAACCTAACTGTACATCAGACAAAACTGCCTCCTCCATGAGCCAGGATTCAATTAGCACCAACAGAACTCTTCCAAAATTCTTGAAGGACGTATCCAAGAGGGGAATTGGTCTATATGAGGTTGGGCAAGCCACTTCCCCCTTCTTGTAAATGGGGTAAATAATGGATTTTTTCAAAGACAGAGTCTAGCCCCGCGACTCCATACAAGCCTTAAACACTAAAGTGAGGAGTGGGGCCCACAGGTTCAGGGGGTCCTGAAATAAGTCAGAGGGGATCACATCCAGGCCCGGCGCACAATTATGAGCTTGTTGACTAATTGATCTGGTCACATCTTCCAACCTGAACTTTAGAGATGATTGGTACCCAGCTGATCTCACCCCTTCATTACTATCTTTGAACAAATTCCCAAATTGCTTTAGCCACGCTTCCTCTTCCACAGGGGTGTCACTAGACCTTTCCTCTAAGGACCCCAAGTTACCCCCTTCACATATTCCCAAAACGCCTTCTGATCTTTGTGTTTGGATGCCTCCAAAAAGCCCTCCCAGACATTACTTTCAAACTCCCTTTTTCTTCTTTTCAATTCCCCCTGATATTTGGCTCTAGCAATAGCAACCACAGTTCTGGAGCACAACGGTGCCTTGAGAACCTTCAACAGATCACTCTTGGCGGTTTTGCAGGCCTTATCAAGCCACCATCTAGATGACACCATCCCCTTCCTCCCACAGGAAACCATAAAAGACTTGGAGAAGGCCCTCATAATAATCACAAATCACTCCGGAATCTCCCTCAGAGGCAAGGACTCATCCAGGACATCAGAAAATATAGCAGCATTCTCAGGTATTGTTAGATGGTGCAAGTTATCCTCTTTAATCCTTGCCCACTTAATTCTTCTCATACCAGGGGCCAGAACCGTAACCAGACAGACTAGCATTTCCATCTCACGCCCTGCCCCCCGTCCCCTTTCAGTGTAAGGCAGATGGGATGGTGATCACTATTTGGATCTGCCAATACTTCAAAGCTCAAAGTCCTGCACCAGAGATCCAGGGAAATACAGAAGTAATCTATAGTTGATGAGCCAAGATGGTTATTAAAGGTTAAATGGCCGGGAAAATCTGGAGCTAAACGGCCATTGAACGAACAAAGCTCCCATTCTGTGATCCACATGGACAATTGAAGGCCCTTGGCACAACCTGTGGCATCCCTCATCTGTGGCTTTGGGATGCTCCACACCAGATCCTCAACTGGGTCTAGCAGGTCTTTCGGCAAACCCAGAACCAGTTTCACATTATAATCCCCTCCCCAGATATCATGCTCGTACCTATTTCTTCTTTTGGTTGTAAGATCATCCATAAATATCTTTACTCTAGACAGCCTATCAGCCTCAGCTTTATGTGGACTATTATATAGGTTGAAAATGCAGAGTGAATCACCCTTTACAGGAAGTATACAAATCGCCTGAAAAAAAATCCATGTTGGTATCCAACACCCTTCCTTACATTCTACGGGTGTCCTAACCAATGTAGAAACCTCCCCCCATAACATCTATCTTTCGTTTTTTTTCTTGGCTGGGATTCAGGGCTTCTTTTTTACATTCTGAGATTACCCAATATTGCTGAATTACTGTTTTGCCGATTATTTTTTTGTCGCATTTATTGCATTTTTTGCAGCACAATTTTAGATGGCAACATTGGGTAAGGTATATAACTGGAGCGTGAATCGGGGTTTCAATGAGGTGAAGGGGGATCTACTCCCATTTTCTTAGGTAAACCAAAGTGACAAAATAAGTAAATACAACTTTGGCAAAATGTCATTCCGCAAAGAAAGTCAGTTAACCTTCATAGATCCTACATTCCCACTAAACCAAACATGGCAACATCATGGGGGACTCAGGTTCGGCTACGGAACCTGGGCTCTTTGTGTCAATTCAATCATATTGCACTGGTAAATGTGCTATATCCAAAGGATAGCTGACACACACACTCACACCCCATCTATGAGAAACCATTGCTTCTAGATGCATGTATATGAAGCCTACAACTCTTATCAAATGAGCTGGACTTAATCTCTGGCTCGGTGGAGACATCTTCCACAGGGACGTCATTTCACCAAAATGCCAGGGGTAGCGGAAGTGACATCACACGACCCTTGACCCCTGATGACATCACATGAAGTGATGTCATTTGACTCCAGCCCAAAGTGATATTGTGGGAAGCGCTGGAATACGACCTTTCACCCGTTGACAAAACAGCAAGTGGCATCACATAGCATTGTACACTACGAAAAATATGGTTACGATATCACTATAATGTGATGTACATTTCGTACCTGAATGGATCGCCATATGTATCGTTAAGATCAGTGTGTATAGGCCCATATTAGCAAATTACTTTGATTGCAAGCAGACGTCCATGACCAAATGATAATGATGTGTTATCATATAGCACTTAAGCTTGAGCGCTTTACATAGAAGAAATATACACCCAATATCACCCAACCTGTGTTGGTACCCATTTATCAATCTCAGAAGGATGAAAGGCTGAGTTGAGGCGTTTGAGAACAGACTAAATCAGTGACTCACCCCCTGAAGTGTGCCTGAAATAAACCTTTAATGAGTCTAGCAATTATTTTATAGAATTCCAGAAAGACACATTTTTTTGGCATTCCTATTCTTTCTTATTTAGGTTCAGTACTGAAAGTGTTAGACTTGTGGCCCTCAGTTCTTATTTTTCTTCTTTTTTTAAGGGGCCTGAACAAGAAAGCTAGCCACCACAGAATTAAAGAGCCACATGGTGCTGGATACAGCCCAGGAAATTGCATTGCAAAAAAGAAAATAATAAAAAACAAATAAAATGTTTTTTTTTTGTAGAGGTCGCAGGGGAGAAAACAGAGGTCGCAAGGGAGATCTCAGAGGTCGCACTTGTGACCTCTGACGACCCCCAAATGTCATCCCTGATCTTCCAGCAGCTACTAGTTAGAGCTCCTGCAAATCGCCACAGAGAATACATGGAAGGCGGTTTGTTCAATATATTAAAGGGTTGTACACATTTGGGGAATGCATATATAGAGAACCTTCAACATCTTTCAATATCTGCATACCCTACACATTATTTGAGCATAATTCCAATGGCGTACACAAGCTATTTTTTAAATCCCACACGATGATGATACACCAGTGTTCTTTCTCCACGCCAAGCAAATGAAACCACATCTGTGAAAATGCACCTATTACTTAACTGGACTGTCTCTATTAGTCTTTGTTAGGGCATGTCGCATTACCATTGATTTCACTGCTGCCTGCGCTCTCCCTTAATTTTATAACCCTCACCCATGTGCACCTTCTCATTATACCTTGCTAACTGATGGCGTCTCTTCTCTGCTCTTTGTAGTTGTCCTGTTTATCTTTCCCCACTCAATGGACAATGACGCCACACCTGTCATCCCCGGAGCATCAATAATTCCACTAAAAGAGTAATGTAGAAGAGGTAACTCTTTGACTTATAAAGAAAAATATGTGTGCCAATCACGACTGTTCTGAGCAATAGAAATGTCTGTGTTTTGTAGCGTTGCCACTGGAACATTCAGGGCTGGCAGACTGAAACAATGCTCAGGTAAAGGGTTATAGTTGGGCATGCACCTGTTGTCAAAAGAGAAATTATATAGTGCCTCCTATTGCAATAAATATATGTATATTGGCCTACGCCAAGCTGCTCGAAAGTCGCTTGCGAGAGAATCCGTGTTGCGAGGTCCTGACCTTAAATCAATGTAAGCCGCCATTTTAGGCCAATCCGCCATTTTAGGATTTGCTTTGTAAAAGTCACCCTGTGAGTTAAAATGGTGGACAATGTCATTCCAAAATATAACATGGCCATCTTGACCTCTGTACATAGCTAATATGTAACTTGCCTGCAGGCCACTTGTTGAGGTTGTGAACTGAGACCTTGTCCTTCGTTGACCTGTGTGTAAAAGGATTACTCGTGCAACAAAACTAATCCAGGAGCATATGTTGAAACAATGTATTCAAATACTGAACGTAGAACACTTGTTTTACTACATTGTATTAATGTTTGAGAAGGCCTGCATGGAAAAATCTTAGAATACACAGTTATTGCATAGGCTTGTTGATACATGTATTAAAGGCAAACCAGTTATATGCGGTTGTTCGAGACTTGGCACGAACCCTAGATCAGTGATGTATTACATGGAATATTAACCCAAAGTGGGGCTGGACATCGTGCCCACCAAGTGTATAAAAAGTGAATGCATTCTAATGTACAACGTCTCTCACTGAACACTCTGAACCACGCTGGAGTTCGTTTTGTTGTACTGAGGGCCGATAGCTATCTGATTTTGCTCTGTTTTTGTAACTAGATTCAGTATAAAATAAAGTACTTTGTATGTTCCTTTGTAACCTGTGTTCGGTGTATTTCCTTTTGGGGTACTCTGCCTCGATATTTTGATTCTGTTTTCACAGTTGGCGCCCGAATAGGGACCCTCAAGATTGATGCCGGATTGTTGAAGGTTGACACACGCTATCGGACCGGGATCGGATGGTGTGACAAAAAGGGGCCCCACTGAAAGAGACGTGACACCTCAGCAGCGCTGCACGACCCGATCCCTGGACGATTAGCTTGTGGTCTGAGATGGCATCTTGACGAGGGTCCACTTGTCGAGGTGGGCAGATTTGCCGAAATCATACACGAGCTAAGAATAGTTAGGTAAGATTCTTTGAAATCCGATCGGACCTCCTTAGGTTTGTTCAGGTGATTTGTGACCCGACTCTTAATTCAACCCTGAAAATTTGAATTTGGCACATTGTATCTGCAGACATAATTATTGACCAGGTAACACCAATAATTTGATATTCCTGGGAAATTGTCTACCTGCTTCAGGGCATTGTTCCGCAGCGATAGACAATCTTTGGAATTTAGCCATCCATCACCACAGGAGGGGTCGCCGGCATGTACTATGTACTGTAAGCATGGCATTGGAAGTATAGTATTTAATGACATTTGGCACAGACAAACCAGACATGCCTCCGAACTTCAGTGGCCAATCAATGGTAGTTTCGAAATCCCTCGAATTGAGTATTTAGAGTCAATTCTATTAAAGATAAAGGCTAGACCTGCAGCATTTGATGTTTTGCAGAATTGGAAAAAAGAAGCCTTGCAACAACTTAAAAGTAGAGAGAAGCATGCGCGCCGTCATAAGACGAACGCCGAAAAAGTATTATTGTATGACCAAGATAAACATTCTGAATCGACTAGAAATATGGACAGGGCTTTCTCACTTGGAATTCAAAAAATGTATCCGTCCAAAGATCTCCATGCTTCCGATGAATTTATAGATAAATTATTAAATGAACGAAGGCCTGGTGCTTCTGCGCCACCTTCGTATGTTCCTCTTCCTGCTGCTTTGTCTCTTCCTCCTGTTATTCCTGCTCCACCTGCTGTTGTTCCTGCTCCACCTGCTGTTGTTCCTGTTGTTCTTGCTCCTCCTAATGTTCCCTTTCCTCCAGCTCCTCCACCTCTTCTTATTGCACCAGTTACAGTACCTCCATTGAATTTGCCTACTCCCTCTCTTCCAAGTGGTCCTGAGCCACTTGTAATCAATCGAGGTGCAGGGTCTAAGGTTGTTACTCGCAATACTGTACCACTTGAGAAGAAACGTGAGTTAATTGCATGGGCTAAGCATTGTATGGAGAAGGATGATCAAGCTAGTGTTTTTGCCACACTTTGTAATAGGGATAATTTTCCTGAGAAAAATGTTTTTATTGAAAGTTTAGGGATTCAGTTACGTATAATGTGGGGAAAATTAAATAATGCGGATCTCCCGCAAGGTTTAAGGGATCTAAATACTCTAGTGTTTTCTAGAGACACTGTGGAGAAGGTAAATGAGCATGTCGAGAGGTTATTTGGGTATAGAAAGGAGTTAGAAAAGTTACAGAATGAGGATGACGAGGAGGAAAATATGTATGTACAGAAATGGTTCCTTCCTTGTCGTAAATCGATATCTGAGGAAACACGAATTTGTACGAAAGATGCACTTAGATAGATTTTGGATATGTCGATAACTCCAGTTGAAGTATATGACACGTATAGTCAGTATATGCCAGAAATGCAGAAGAAAGAGATACAGGTAATGATAGAGTACCTACAGGATGATTGTGTAAAACGAAAGATTAGTTGTCCCACAGAGTTATTGAGTATTTACAAGAGAGCTTTTTCACTTGACACTTCTTCAACTGCTTTAGCGCTCGATTTAGCTCTGTTTCTTGGTAAGCGTTCGGAGTCACCTACTTCCTCAGTTGCCTATGAGAGAGGTTCCTCCGACATTTGTCCCGAAGGTTGAGATTGCGGCCGATGCTGCACAGGGTATAGTCGCTGTGGACATTCCTGCACATTATGTATCACAGTTCGTTCACGTCCCGTTCTCAAGACAGGAAGTGAATACTATTAGGCAATCCATTCCTGATATTAGGAAAAATCCGACAGGATTCTATAAAGTAATAGAGTCCGTCTTGCAATCCTCAGTGTTCACCTTAGGTGATAACGATTTGTTATTCCCTGTACTCCTGCCTGTAGATTTGTGGAAGCAAGTTAGAACTATAGACGACGTACCAGGGTTGGGAGATACATGGGTGAATATAACTAGACTCAATGGAGAAAGGCCAGCTGGTCAAAGACTGCCTCAGGTGATACTAACTTTGCCTGATAATTTATTGCAAAATTAAAAACTATAATTCCAGAAAAAAGAATTATTTGGGACAAGCTTACGGCCTGTGTCCAAGGAAAGTCTGAGGAGGAAAATATGTATGTACAGAAACGGTTCCTTCCTAGTCGTAAATCGATATCTGAGGAAACACGAATTTGTACAAAAGATGCACTTAGATGGATTTCGGATAGGTCGATAACTCCAGTTGAAGTATGAGACACGTATAGTCAGTATATGCCAGAAATGCAGAAGAAAGTGATACAGGTAATGATAGAGTACCTACAGGATGATTGTGTAAAAAGAAAGATTAGTTGTCCCACAGAGTTATGGAGTATTTACAAGAGAGCTTTTTCACTTGACACTTCTTCGACTGCTTTAGCGCTCGATTTAGCTCTGTTGCTTAGTAAGCCTTCGGAGTCACCTACTTCCCAGTTGCCTATGAGAGAGGTTCCTCCGACATTTGATCCGAAGGTTGAGATTGCGGCCGATGCTGCGCAGGATATAGTCGCTGTGGACATTCCTGCACATTATGTATCACAGTTCGTTCACGTCCCGTTCTCAAGACAGGAAGTGAATACTATTAGGCAATCCATTCCTGATATTAGGAAAAATCCGACAGGATTCTATAAAGAAATAGAGTCCGTCTTGCAATCCTCAGTGTTCACCTTAGGTGATATCGATTTGTTATTCCCTGTACTCCTTCCCGTAGATTTGTGGAAGCAAGTTAGAACTATAGACGACGAACCAGGGTTGGGAGATACATGGGTGAATATAACTAGACTCAATGGAGAAAGGCCAGCTAGTGAAAGACCGCCTCAGGTGATACTAACTTTGCCTGATAGAATTATTGCAAAACTAAAAACTATAATTCCAGAAAAAAGAATTATATGGGACAAACTTACGGCCTGTGTCCAAGGAAAGTCTGAGGGTGCTACCGAGTTCTTTAATCGGTTCGAACAGGTATTCTCGGATTTCAGTGGACAAGACCTAGGCACAGAGTCTGGGAAAAGGTTGTTCGTGGACAAATTTGTGCGTGGATTGCTGCCTGACATCCAGTCACAAATGATGTCTTCTGAGAGCGCTTGGCAGGCGAAATCACAATCAGAAGTACTGCACATGGCTCAGTACTACGAGAACCGTGTCAATAATGAAAAAGATAGGGTTGAAAAACAAAAAGGCGTTTTGAAAACTAAAGTGCTATTGCAGCAAATTGTTAGAGGCCCCAGAGGGGGTAGTTCTCAGGTTAGAGGTCAGTATTTACCACATGGGAATGTGCCCTTGGGTCCTGTGAAAATTAACTAGTGCGCTCATTGTCGTCGAGAGGGTCATTGGCGAGCACAATGCCCCGTCCTGCAACAAAGGGCAAATAATACATTTGGAAATATGGGTAGGAGATCCAGAGGTTGCCCGGGTGTAGGGGGCCCTGGTAGAGGTCAGTTTGCACAGGACCCTCAGCAACCTTTCTCGCAGGACAATCAGACATCGAGTGTGGACATCAGGAACATATTTGATCATCCTTCCGCTGCCTATTTATCTGAAGAGCTTCCTTTTGATGACATTCTGTTTCGTTAGGATTGCCCGAAGCAGGGTTTGGAACCTACACCTATTCCCGTCAATCAGAAAGGTCCCTACGTTGAAATGGTGGTGGGAAATAGGAAATATCAGTTTTTGATAGACACTGGAGCACAGAAGTATTCCATTGATCATTCACGGGTTCCAAACATTCCACTGTCAGGGCAAACCAATGTTTCTGTAGGGTTTTCTGGTACACCAGTTGTTTGTCTGGTTTCTATGCCGGTACCTATTTCTTTGGGTCCCTTTACGGACTATTGTCCATTTCTGTTGACTTCGGATTGCGGAGAGAACTTGCTGGGGTTGAATCTGTTAAAAGAATTAAATGCAGTGATTTATTGTTCTTCTGATGGAGTACGCTTGACGATTTCACCACAGCAATTTTCTGTCCCGCAATTCTTGACTAGACCTTTGCCTCCAGAATTCATTAATGTACCAGAGAGCTTGTGTGCTGTTGACGACAATGATGTCGGTGTTTTACAGATTGAACCTGTCAAGATAGTTTTGAAACAAGGAATTGAGCTGCCACACATTCCCCAGTATAAGATTTCAGTTGAGGGCAAGCAAGCTTTGAAATGCATTGTTTCCGATTTTGTGCATCGCGGGGTGATTGAAGAAATTTCAGGAAGTTTGTGTGATAGTCCGATCTTACCCGTGTACAAGAAAGGCGATAATGCAATTCCATTCCGTTTCATAATTGATTTACGTGCCATTAAAAAAGTCGTGGCTCCACAATTTCCAATTGTGCCTGATGTAACAACAATCCTAACCATGATTCCAGCTACAGCTAAAGATACAGCTACAATACTAAAGAATGCTTTCTTTAGTATTCCTATACAGAAGGATAGTAGATACTTGTTCGCGTTCACCTTAGGGGGACGCTCATTCACATTTACTCGTGCACCTCAAGGGTACACAGAGAGTCCTATCATTTATAGTAGGGTTTTGAAAGAACAACTTGATACCCTTGAATTGCCCTCTACCTGTACTTTGCTTCAGTACGTTGATGATTTGCTTTTAGCTGCTGACTCTGAGAGTGCCTGTAAGGAGGGCACTGTGTTATTGCTTATCCATCTAGCCAAGCATGGTCACAAAGCTTAAAAAATGTCAACATTGTTGTCAGGAGGTCGCCTATTTAGGCTATCTCCTATCAAAGGAGGGAAGAAGATTGACACCTGAAAGAATAAAACACATTTCTAGCATGTCTGTCCCAAATACACAGAAGGAAGTTAGAGCCTTGATAGGTATGGCTTCTTACTGTAGGTTGTGGATCCCACATTTTTCACTAGTGATCAAACCGATGTTGGCTTTGACGAAGAAGGGCATTTCTTCGCCATTGCCATGGAGCGCAGAACACCAGCAGTTGTTTGACTTGCTTAAGACTGCATTATGCTCTGCACCAGTTTTGGGCACACCAAACTATGAAAAGGCCTTTGTGTTGTTTGTGCATGAATGTGATGGATGTGCTTTGGCTGTATTAACGCAGGAACATGGAGGGAAGAATAGGCCGTGCGATTACTTTTCGTCCGCCCTTGATCCTGTAGCATGCGCTTTGCCAAGATGTTTGCGAGCTGTCGCTGCTGCTGCTGCTGCATCTGTAAAACAGAGTGAGGGAATGGTCCTAGGCCATGATCTAACCCTGATGGTGCCTCAGTAGATGTTCTACTGAACCGAACTCAAACGCAACACCTCACTTCTGCACGGTTGACAAGATATGAATTGATCTTGTTTGCTCCTCACATTCAAATTAAGAGGTGTTGTGTTCTTAATCCGGCTGAACTCCTACCTTTCCCACAAGATACTACTTGCGGCGATGAAGAGTCACATGACTGTCTGTATACTACCAAACAAGAGACAAAGGGTAGAATTGATTTGAAAGCTACTCCTTTGGATAATCCGCAAGTAGAGCTGTTTTGTGATGGCTCCTGCTTCAAACTTCCGGATTGGTACATCCACAGCTGCTTATGCGATCACTACATTAAGCACGGTTGTGGAAAATAAGAGAATCACGCATAATTCTGCGCAGGCCGCAGAGATCATAGCACTGAGCCGAGCTTGTGAACTTTCCGAAGGGCTTGCAGTAAATATATATACTGATAGTCAGCATGCCTTTGGGGTGGTTCACAACTTTGGGAGACTTTGGTCAGAGAGAGGGTTCCTAACTTCACATGGCACCAAAATTCAACATGGCTCCCTAATAGTACAACTACTCTCAGCGCTCGCGCTCCCTACTCAGTTAGCAGTTATGAAATGTGCAGCAAATCGAAAGATTACAGATGATATAGGGAAAGGGAATGCTTTCGCTGATCAGATAGCTAGACAACCTGCTACCGATCCCCATACGGATATGTATGTTTCAAGGGAGACTGTAAATGCTTATGCGATGGATGAGGGTGTTGAGTCTGTATGGGATATCCAAGCTGATGCCATGATAGAAGAATCCAAAAGGTGGGCTGAAGGCTTGGGGAAACTTGATGATGACGGGTGTTGGGTGGATATAGTAGAAGGGAAATGGCTACTCCCTGACGCGTATGTAATGATGTTGGTCATCATGGCCCATGGTCCTACGCATGCATGTGCCCAGAACATGACAAAAATGTTAGAGAAAGTTTGGGTAAATTACAAGATTTCGAAAATTGCCCAGCCCTACGTCCAGGATTGCATGATTTGCCTACAACACAATGTGGGAAAGGGGACAGTAACTCCAAGGGGAAGTTTTGGGCCACCCTCTGTCCCCTTCGAAGTGATCCACTTTCACTTTATTGAAATGGAACGATGTGATAATAAGAAATATGTGCTGGTGGTTATCTGCACCTTTAGTAAATGGGTTGAGGCTTTCCCTGTTAAAGATGCTACAGCTATGACTACTGCAAAAATCATGTTAAGGGAATACTTCCCGCGGTTCGGGCTACCAAGAGTTATCTGGTCGGACAATGGTCCAAATTTTGTCGCTGCTGTAATTCTGCAGATATGTACGGCATTACGAATTGACAAACGGTTCCATTTGGCCAGACATGCTCAGAGCGCCGGACTAGTAGAAAGGCACAACGGTATAATTAAGAACAAGCTCGCTAAGACGTGTGCCGGCACTAAACTAAAATGGTCGGACGCCTTACCGATCATGTTGTTATCCATGCGTACAACCCCTCAAACTAAGACTGGCTCTCTCCATTTGAGGTGGTAATGAGGAAACCTGCCAATATTTGGAACCTTCCTAAATACAAGTCATTTAGAAATGTTGAAAATGTATTACTTTCAGATTATTGTAGTCAATTGACTAAAAACCTGTATTTGATTTATCACCAGGTACGAGAGGCTTTACCTGTGCGATTCGCCGGCCTGGGCCACAGCATACGGCCTGGAAGCTGGGTGCTCGTCAAATCATTTGAGTGCTCCTCTTGCCTCGCGCCTCGCAGGCGTGGGCCATCCCAAGTCCTGTTGGTCACCCAAACAGCTGTGCGGATCGCTGGGAGAAAGAACTGGATACACGCATCCCACATCAAGAAACTTCCTCACCCTGTGCCACACGTTACAGAAGAAACAGAACCCCTCGCTGATAATGCAACCAACGATCCCAAAGCAGTAAGTAGCACTGAGAGTGTGTCGGAGAATCTCTCTGAGCCCGTGAGGCTTGGGGAAGCTGCCATTTTGTCTCCACACTCTCCAAATGTTTTGCATCCGGAAACTGCCATTTCAAATTCGGCACCTTCACTTGCTTCCGACACGTTGCTTCCAGCAGGAAGTGACGACATATTGTTTCCGGATCAATCAGTACCAGGAAAAGTAAGGTACAATCTACGTCCAATAAATAGACTTATGGCGCGGTTTTGCTGTGCATCTGATAGACTTACGGCAAGGTTTTGCTGTTCATCTGATAGACTTACGGCACGGTTCGGCTGTGCATTTGAAGACGAAAAGGATCATCGAGGGCTTGTTTTTGCCCAAAATTTGAGAAAGGGGATTCTGTTGGCTAGGGTTGTGGAAGGACTAAGAAGTCGCTCGACCGGGAGCCCGCCAGCAATGAATTTTGGAGTATCCGTT
The DNA here is from genome assembly GCF_040938575.1 of Ambystoma mexicanum. Lineage (NCBI taxonomy): Eukaryota > Metazoa > Chordata > Amphibia > Caudata > Ambystomatidae > Ambystoma > Ambystoma mexicanum. Next base: position 833,254,445 of record NC_090935.1, on the reverse strand, counting down.
TGAAGACTACAATGCCTGCTACCGCTACCGCTCTTATGGGACTTGTAAATAAGGGGGTGACCAACCGGGACAATGGACAAAATGCCTGGGCCCCGAAAATGTATTGCTGTATCTTTATAATGATATTTGGTTTTTTAATAGTCACTGCCTTAGGATTGTGGTACCTTGAGGAAACTCATTCTTTAGAACTTTTGTTGCCTACTGAAAGTACACCTATTGTTCCTACTCCCTTTGTACATTTGCATACTCTATCCCCTAGGGATTCTCAGCACAGACAAAGGTACCCAATAACACTCTACTGCTTATCATGAATGCTACGCATGCCATTTTTAATAAATCTAACTGTTGGGTCTGCTCACATTTACCACAACACGGGGATAAGGGGCTAGGTTGGTATATTCATCCTTTATCTTTGACAACTGCTTATTATGCTTCTCTTAGAGCACTGTTCTTTAGCCGGTGGAATGATAGCATCTCAGGGAACTTTGATGGAACCAATTTGAATAGTTTTGAGAAACGTTTTAACTCCCCTGAGATGCTCGCTTTTCGCAAACAGGAGTAAACCGAATGTTGCTTCTATTAGGCCTTCTGATAAATTGTCTCATCCTTTCCAATCTTTGATTTCCTTTAAAATGGCTCCAATAGGCAATAAGGATGCCACGCCTCCTTCCTACACTGTTAATCATAGCCCCGATTCCGTTTCTTTTTGCATACAAAGGAATGGAACTCAGTCAATGGGAAATTTTCTCGGTTGTGCCAACGTTGCAAATTTCACTCGGGAAAACAGACCTTTGTATGTAGGCGAACCTGTCTACTTTGTCTGTGGTAATGTAGCGTTCCCATGGTTGCCCAGGGATTGGCAGGGAACCTGTTATTTAGGGATCCTGTTACCTGGGGTGTTCATAGCTAGTACAAGAGAAGTTTCAAAGGCTCGTCCACGGCGGGACGAGAATGGTGACACCCCAGCACAAATCTTGGGAGATATAGCTAAATCAGTTGTGCCATTTTGAGGGCAGATAGCGAATTCAGAAGATATCAGAAAATTAGCGAGAGTACTGGAGAGAACCATCAACTGGACCACAGACATAATCTATAATATGACGTTAGAACAAAAGGCGATAAGATAAGTAGCACTTCAAAACCGAATGGCATTAGATGTCATTCTGGCTGAGCTTGGTGGAGTGTGTAAATTAGTGGGGTCCGCTTGCTGTGATTTCGTGCCAGATTCCTCCCCAACTATGTTCAAGGCAATACAGAATCTGCACGTCCTTAGTTTCGAAGTGCATGTTCCCGAGGGAAACTGGGATCTAAGCGCTTGGTTCTGGGACTTCATGCGATCTTGGGGTTGGAAGGAACTTTCGGTCTTGCTAATTATTTTGGGAATCCTGTTGTTTCTTTGTTGCTGTATTCAGTGTCTACCTGGTATGTGTTTGATGCTAGGGGGATGTTGCGCACAAGCGATAGGTTCGATAGGACATAAAGTGTATGCCCCGGATAAAACTTCCAAAGAATATGTGTTGAAAGATATTTTAGCAAATTACCTAATGGCAATAGGTAGTTCTGATAGTGATTCAGGGTGCATAGAGGATAATGCATGGAGTTATTTGCAAGGAGATCCAAAGTAGTTTTTAGCACTTGGCAAGGCCAAAAGGAGGGTTTGTCAAAAGAGAAATTATATTGTGCCTCCTATTGCAATAAATATATGTATATTGGCCTATGCCAAGCTGCTCGAAAGTCGCTTGCGAGAGAATCCGTGTTGCAAGGTCCTGACCTTAAATCAATGTAAGCCGCCATTTTAGGCCAATCCGCCATTTTAGGATTCGCTTTGTAAAATTCACCCTGTGAGTTAAAATGGTGGACGATGTCATTCCAAAATACAACATGGCCGTCTTGACCTCTGTACATAGCTAATATGTAACTTGCCTGCAGGCCACTTGGTGAGGTTGTGAACTGAGACCTTGTCCTTCGTTGACCTGTGTGTAAAAGGATTACTCCTGCAACAAAACTAATCCACGAGCATATGTTGAAACAATGTATTCAAATACTGAACGTAGAACACTTGTTTTACTACATTGTATTAATGTTTGAGAAGGCCTGCATGGAAACATACACAGTTATTGCATAGGCTTGTTGATACATGTATTAAAGGCAATCCAGTTATATGCGGTTGTTCGAGACTTGGCACGAACCCTAGATCGGTGATGTATTACATGGAATATTAACCCAAAGTGGGGCTGGACATCGTTCCCACCAAGTGTATAAAAAGCGAATGCATTCTAATGTACAACGTCTCTCTCTGAACCACGCTGGAGTTCGTTGTGTTGTACTGAGGGCCGATAGCTATCTGATTTTGCTCTGTTTTTGTAACTGGATTCAGTATAAAATAAAGTACTTTGTATGTTCCTTTGTAACCCGTGTTCGGTGTATTTCCTTTTGGGGTACTCAGCCTCGATATTTTGATTCTGTTTTCACACTGTCAGGTTTACAGCTTCTTTAAATGAAGTGTAGATGTTCAAGAGCTGCTTTTGTTTGGACTGGTACTTGAAACTGTGTCTACAATTTTCTGCTGGTTATTACCGGTGGGGAACCATTCTAAGATGAAAGCTAATGTTTTTCCTGATTGTGGCTCCATTGAGATGAAAGGGAATGTTCCTATTCCATTAAGGCACTAGCAGATCTCCTTAATGTCAGGTGCAATGGTAAAGCTAATGGAAGCTATCGAGGGAGGTCATCATACTGCTGTCAGGCATAAGGGAGCCCATCTCTGAGTCATGTGGAGGAGAAGGAAACTGTGGCTCTTATGAGGGACTGCATTAGCCAGCAGGCCATGCGCTGGGTCATAGGGCACGCTTGCAATGAAAAGGGCCGCCCATCCTTCACTGGTACTTGTGAAAAACGCTTTGCCAGGAGTTGCTAGCACGCTGTGGAAAGTGTGTGTTCCAAGCTACTTTGAGGTGTGAGCAGCTGGTCAGGGTCACAGCAGTAAAAGCAAGGCATGAAGGGGTGCCTTTGCAGACTCCAATTCTGAGCCAGGGTGTGGAGGTGACTTCAGATGGGGCTACTGGGTTTTGAAGCAGCGTCTACCTTCTGTCTGTAAACTACAGCCTCTGGGCTCGCGTAAGGGTCCAGAGGCATCATATAAGTGCACTGTGAAGCAGGGAATAGCGTGATTTATCACTGGTGGAGGACGGACTGACTACAGTATTTTTTTTGTTTCCGTTTCAACAGATGAATGATGTCATGTCATGAACTGGTGCATAGGAGAACAAAAGGTGTACATTAGTAGTCAGTCAGTCAGTCAGTCAGTCAGTTAGTCAATAGGTTTATTCAGATACATAATCCATTAAACACAAATAAACATTGACACAATACATTACAATCAATTGAATAATAACCCCATAGTAAAACATTGCTCCTAATACAATTCCAATCCGTTTATTTGCCACAGGATTTGCAACATATATACAATACAAAAATACCTACAACCAATAGCGTACCAAAAATAACTAAGTCTTGGGGGCAAAGATTCCCTTCCCTGAGAGGGCAAAGTATCAATAATACCAACAGAGTGGAGCTTATTGGCCTATAACCTGCTTCCTAAGTGCCTCGCTCTCTTCAAAAACGATAGCAGTGCCCATGCAGTTAAAACAGAATCTGCAGCAAGTATAAACAAAATAGCAGATCTATAGGGGTGAATATTAGCCTCCCTGAGGATGGGCAACAGAGTTACTCGACGTATCCCTGTATAACCCTGACAAAACAAAAGCAGGTGAGCCAAATCTTCCTTGAAATGGCCAAACACTGGACAGGCTCCCGAATCACTATAGCCGTTCCAGTTGGCTGCGTTACTCCTCAAAAGGAGGCAATCAAACCTTGCACGAGAGGCCAATGGTCCTTCCCTGTTGTACCCCTCAATAAGTAGGGTTGTATTTAATTGACCTGGCTAATTATTGCGTGCTCTCTATCAGACGTCAACACATGCTCCTGAAGGGAGCTCTTTGCATTAAATATTTCCCCCAATACAGATTCATAGTTTCTGAGCTGTGGCTTGCTCTACAAAACATCTGGGGGGAGGGGGGAAATAGATCTTATATTCCCTTCCGTTAGAATTTTATCTATGTATTAGAGCCACAGAATTATTTTCCAGCCAACCCTGGCCATAACAGCCCTGATAAAAAAATTACAGAGCGTGGCTCTTTCATTAGCCCAAATCCTAACCCAAAAAATAATAGGGGCCGAGGCCCACTGGTCCTCCCAAAACTGCATACCCAACTCTCAGTGAATTGAGATACAGGCAGAGGAGTTCGGAAGCCCCAATAATTTCCTAAAGAAGACATTCTCCTTTACTTAGATGTCATGTGCCTTTTGGAAGCCCCATAGCGGGTTAGCATAGGGGTGACAGCTTTTGATTGGGCCAAATAGATTTTCAACACAACATCCAGTTGTTTTTACACGTGTGCCTTCCCTGTTAGAGATTCAGAGAACCTAATCCTTAAATAGTCAAAGACCTTCACCCTATGGATTGTTTCTCCATTGCATTGCATGGGCCTCATCTTTACCGACCTCTTACTGCCTATACAGGCTATTACGGCCGACTTCTTGGTATTAATTCTTAGCCCCAAATTGCCCATAAAAGTTTCATACGAGGATATAAGAATGTGCAAGTCTCTTGGGGTCCTGGCTAGCAACACAGTATCATCTGCGTACGCCAGCACAGGAAATGCATCAACCCCCAAGACCAAGATGTCCGCCATTGTCTCCATTGGATCTTTACAGTGCCCATTGATGTAGAGACAAAAGCAAATGGGTGCAAGGAAGCAGTCTTGCCATAAAACCGGGCCACTGCAAACACAGGCCTCATTATTTCTATGAATCTCTATTAAAACCTTCAAAAGGTCCCCTGGGCAACCCAAAGACCCAAGCACGGCCCACCGTTTCGATCTATCCAACTTATCAAAGGCCGTGTTCAGGTTAATAAATGCAAGGTATACCACCTCCCCTTTACAGAACACTGAGTTAGCCACTAGCAGGTACAAATTAAGGCTCTGCTCCAAAGTCTCAACCCTGGGGCAGAAACCCAACTGTACATCAGACAAAACTGCCTCCTCCATGAGCCAGGATTCAATTAGCCCCAACAGAACTCTTCCAAAATTCTTGAAGAACGTATCCAAGAGGGAAATTGGTCTATATGAGGTTGGGCAAGCCACTGCCCCCTTATTGTAAATGGGGTAAATAATGGCCTTTTTCCAAGACAGAGTCTAGCTCCCCAACTCCATACAAGCGTTAAACACTAAAGTGAGGAGTGGGGCCCACAGGTCCAGGGGGTCCTGAAATAAGTCAGAGGGGATCACATCCAGGCCCAGCGCACAATTATGAGCTTGTTCACTAATTGCTCTGGTCACATCTTCCAACCTGAACTTCAGAGATGATTGGCACCCAGCTGATCTCACCCCTTCATTACTATCCTTGAACAAATTCCCAAATTGCTTTAGCCACACTTTCTCTTCCACAGAGGTGCCACTAGACCTTTCCTCTAAGGACCCCAAGTTACCCCCCTTCACATATTCCCAAAAATCCTTCTGATCTTTGTGTTTGGATGCCTCCAAAAAGCCCTCCCAGACATTACTTTCAATCTCCCTTTTCTTCTTTTCGATTCCCCCTGATATTTGACTCTAGCAATAGCAACCGCAGTTCTGGAGCACAACGGTGCCTTGAGAAACTTCAAGAGATCACTTTTGGCGGTTTTACAGGCCTTACCAAACCACCCTCTAGATGACACCATCCCTTCCTCCCACAGGGAACCATAAAAGACTTGGAGAAGGCCCCCATACGTATCACAAATCACTCCACAATCTCCCCCAGAGGCAAGGACTCATCCAGGACATCGGAAAATATAGCAGCATTCTCAGCTATTGTTAGATGATGCAGGTTAGCCTCTTTAATCCTTGCCCACTTAATTCTTCTCATACCAGGGGCCATAACCATAACCGGACAGACTAGCATTTCCATCCCACGCCCTGCCCCCTGTCCCCTTTCAGTTTAAGGCAGATGGATGGTGACCACTATTTGGATCTGCCAATACTTCAAAGCTCATAGCCCTGTACCAGAGATTCAGTGAAATACAGAAGTAATCTATAGTTGATGAGCCAAGATGGTTATTAAAGGTTAAATGGCCGGGAATATCTGGAGCTAAACAGCCATTGACCGAACAAAGCTCCCATTCTGTGATCCACATGGACAATTGAAGGCCCTTGGCACAACCCATGGCATCCCTCATCTGTGGCTGTGGGATGCTCCACACCAGATCCTCAACTGGGTCTAGTAGGTCTAGACCCAGAACCAGTTTCACATTAAAATACCCTCTCCAGATATAATGCTTGTACCTATTTCTTCTTTTGGTTGTAAGATCATCCATAAATATCTTTACTCTAGACAGCCTATCAGCCTCAGCTTTATGTGGACTATTATATAGGTTGAAAATGCAGAGTGAATCACCCTTTACGTGAAGTATACAAATCGCCTGAATAAAATCCATGTTGGTATCCAACACCCTTCCTTACATTCTACAGGTGTCCTAACCAATGTAGAAACCCCCCCATAACATCTATCTTTTGGGATTTTCTTGGCTGGGATTCCAAAGTTAAGATAGTCATTCAAAGCCCATGTTTCCTGCAGAAGGATGACTTTGTGTTTAAATAGGAGTTCCCTGCTATCTGCTCTATCTATTTTTCCCCAAGACCACACTATGTTCCAAGATAGCAGGCAGAGCTCTACGGGAACCCCATTACAGAGACTACCACCCAAAAGGTTCTTGTCCCCCAACTCTGCCCCGCCTACATCTGGTGCCACCAACACAGCCTGCCGGACTACATTTCCCGGCTGTCAGTCCAGATCTTCACAGGAGGTTAGGACCTCGTACCGGTTGGCTACTGCCAAACCATTCAGAGAGTCCCTCTCCCTCCTTGTCTTTGGGCGACCTTGTTGTGAAACGATCCTCCATCATCCAGCATTGGTACAATCAAAAGGGGGATACCATTGACCTTGTCCCCTCCCAACTTTCACTCCTTCTTGATCTACCTTATTCCCTTATTCTCTTGGCCCACATAAAAATAATCCAGACGGAGTAGACAGCTAGAGAGTCTACTCCCATTTGGTGTGAGCACTCTAGAGAGGTTAGAACTGAGCAAGTAATTAACTGGGTCTGAGAAAGACACCACCATGCAGTCCCCTTCCAAATGTTTTGTCTTTGTGATGACCCATCCCACCCTTCTAGCCATAAGGATGATACCTGGGTCGACTTTTGGGCCCATCAGGTTACTATTAATCCAATGTCTGGCTTTATTTTATTAGGGAGGCCGTAGACTCAAAGCCCCACTTCTGGAGCCCTGGTAAACCTGTTATTACCCCTACAAAGGGGACTGCAGCAGGGGCAGATTTTAAATAGTTTGGTACCACACCCCCGAAGAAGTGTTAGTCTCTGCCAACCCTTACCCCCTCTTGCACCTGGCATAATCCCCCTTGCCCCCTCCCTTCCACTCCCTCCAAGGGGATGGATTGGGAAGTGTCCCTATTGGGGTCCGGGCAGACTCTCTCCTATCAGCTACTGGAGGTGGCTGCAGGACCACACTCCCTGCCCATCACCCCCTCCCCCTTCCCTATTTACGTGTGCAACAAACACTACCTCTGCAGCCTTAACAGATGATAGAGCTGCTACCTTGATTGACAGTGCTCTAAAATAGCCAATGGTTTCAAACCCCCGCCTTTACAGTCTGTAGATAATTGAGAACCAGCTGAAGAGGCTTGAGTTTGGAATCGAGCAAAGTTTCTAACCAGAGCTTATCTTCAACGCCATCATAAGAAGCATCCAAGCATCCAAGTCATAATCACAATCACTCACTCTACTCAGGGGACTGTCCAATGAACCTCCCTCCCCCCAAAGTGTTTCCTTCCACCCCTTTGGAATCAACCCCTATGGCTCCAACCCTGTTTTTGACCCCTACCACATTCTGCCCTATAATTAAGGATAGACTTGCAAGATGCCCTCCCCACTCGCCAATTCACCACTGTTATAACATCCTCCTAAGTCCGGGACTGCCTCCTTATCAGCCTTATCTGCGGCATTAATGCAGCTCACGATTTTAGAGGCCATCACCTCCATGTATGAGTCGAGGGATCTTTGGGAGGGGCTGGGTTTGGGTTTCTGGTTCACTCTGCTTGCCTTTCGATTTTTACCCAGTTTAGACTTCTTAGCACCATTTCCTGCTCCCACTCCACCCTTACTCCCCTCCTCCCCTGCTTTCCTTTTCCCCATTCAGACCAATAAAGCCAAGGAATATATAAGTAGGTATTCAAAAAATAAAAATTATGACACTGCAAAGCAAACCCAATAATACTAATAAAAGTCGGAACAAAGTTTAAAAGAGTGGGAATCCTCAATAATGAAAACAAAAGTCTAAAAACAAACACAGTGATACATCAAGGTACTAAAAACTAGAATAAAGACTAAAATGTATCACGTGAAATTCACACGAAATTCATAAAACGCAAAAAGCCAATTGCAAGATGGCTAAAAAAAGGATCCAATAAAACCCAATATCAACAGTGGGCTATTTACAAGTATTGCTGAACAAAAAAAAACAAGACACTCAGTGAGATTAGCCCCCTCAGAAGTGCCAGAAGTGCCAGCAAGGAGGGAGGAGTGGGAAAAAAAGCTCCTTGTAGTCACCTCGCAGCCTCACAACCTCCTGTTGGCAAGAAGGTGGGGAGAGACAGCGCTCGCAGCCCCCAGACACCCACCGAATCATAGAGTCACTGAGGTAATAACGAAGCAACTCCAACTGCAAAAGAAAATACTAAAGCCTCTGTATCCTAAGCAGTACCTTAAGTGGCACTACAAAATGAGCTGGGGCTCATCAAGCGTGTGTGGCCTAACGGCGGGGGCTCGCCTGCTTGCCCATTAGGCCACACCCCCTTGAGGAGCCCCGGCTAAATGGGCTACTGGCACCTCTGCCAGGCAGTCTTTTGTAGAGATCAGCACCAGAGGGTGCTGATCTCGGCATTTATTTTCTATAGGCTTGCCTGGCAGGGGACAGCGCCTCGCCTATTCAGCCTTAATGGTGGCGCTGCCCCTCTCCAGCTTGGGAGGAGCAGAGTCACCATTAAGGCTGAAATGGTGAGACTGCTGGAAGCGGAAGCCTTTTTCCTAAAGACTGAAACTCCCGCGAATGCGCGGGAGCTTCAGGATTGAGAAAGCAAGGCCTCTGCTTCCATCGGCCTTACGTTTTCTCCATAATGGTGGCGCCGGCCCACGGGCATCTCTTGTTTAAAAGGATGCCTCGCAGGTGTCGCGCCACCATTATTGCTGAAAGATATTTTTTCTTAAGCCTGAAGCTCTTGCACACGAGCGAGAGCTTCAGGCTTTAGAAAAAAGCCTTTTCGTGTAGTGGCCGGGGCTGCCAGGGGAGATTAGTGGGCCCCGGCAGGGCCCTGCCTCAAAACGTGATTTTGGAGCCTGCCGGGGCTGAGGCCCAGCCCACTTAAAGCCCTGATTCTGAGTCAACTGCTCCAAAGTAGACAGATGGAGCCTTACCCACCATCAATGACAAAACTTAAAACAAGGACGTTTTCCAGATGGCCCTGAAGGTCCAATGTAAACAAATTGAACAAACTGAAGACAATATAAGCAGGCCCCCCCTGGAATCCAATTTTCAGCATAGTCCAGCGATGTCCAGCGTTCCTCACATGTCTCTCGCACAATCACACTAGCCTGAAGGCATACAGATTTTGCCAGCTGTGGTTTCTGAGTGGGGACCCCACGAGGGTGGGGGACGTCCGACAGCTAAGGGAGCTGCCTTAGTCCGACTCTCCCTCCCCGCCCTCAGGAACCCGCTCAATTCGAAATGCACAGGATGCACACACACAGCCCCTCGTACCTGAATACTGCGCCCAGTTGGCTCAATCTCACAGCGCAAACCTTCTTTTCACAACTTTAACAATAAAGGCAGCAGGACTGCAATGCCGTTAGGGAAGACAGGAAAGCCCACGGAGCCACGGAACGCCAAAGGACACGGCAGGATTAGTGGTATGTAACATGGGTTTGGCAAAGAATGAGCAGATTCAAGAGTAATAGAGTGTATATGCTGGAGTGAGAGTCACGTCTAGTGGTACATGGCATAGATAGGTGAGCAGGTTTCAGGGCTGAAGTGTTATATTGTTTCTTCCACTACTACCCCTATTCCTATCCATTATGTTTCTCTAACCCTTTTTATGGTGTTCCTACTTCACTATGCCTAGCCACAACCTCTTGGTAACCCTCTTCGCCCTGTTGCTTGCCTCGTGTGGTCTGTGCATATAAAGTAGGCATCTTGTGCCAATCAAGGTGGGAGCGTCGTGTACATGTTGATACTGTGGTTAGGTTGAGAGTGTGGATCACACTTACGACAACCAACCCCCAGGGGATTCTTTCAGTTCCTGCTGTGCACTCCCTCAAAAGTAATTACATTATATTGTCTGATGCCCCATGAAATAGCATTTCACCAGTGTCACTAAATGTTGCTTCCTCTTCAGCCATGGCCATTGCACCCCCAAACCAAAAGCTAAGGCAGGTAACCATGGACCGGTAACCCCTTTTACCAGGGGCTGACTTTTGAACACTTCCCTTCCCACTTATTTACACCAACTGTAGACAGTGATAATAGTCTTTGTCACAGCAGTGTCAATATTACGTATGGGATGGCCTTTGGCCATAGCCCTTGGTCCTCTAGTCCACTTGAATTGACAACTCCATGTGGCATTTGGCCAAAGACCAGACTGCACCAAATCACCCAAACTAGTGATAGTGTGAAGCATACAGCCAGGATCAGTGGATAATGTACCTCATTGCAGATTGGTGAGGAACTGGCCATGGCTTCTAGCCATGCCTGGTGGCCACTTTGTCCAGATTGCATGCCCCCTGGCCATCTCTTCATGGAAAACAGAACTGGGCAGTGTTCACTCTGCCAAACACATGGCAGTTTGCTGTGCATTGTGTACTGCCAAAATACCTGCTCTTGAACGGCAAAACAGATAAGTAGGCACTATGCTCCCGTTGCAGGTCTCCAGGCAAATTACACTTTTCATTTTGCATGGAACATAACATTTGCCCATGCATCTGGCCCCTCCAAACCAAATGAAGTGGCCACTGGCTGGGCCTGGGAATACATTTTAGGTGGGGAGCAGCTGTTCATTAGCTAGGTCATGGCCATATTTCACTTTGTGTGTCCTTGGCTACAATCAATAATCTTCTGCCACAATCAGTGATCAATTCTCCTGAATGATTGTCCTGCCCTTGTTAAAATGGTGTCTCTAGGATAGGGTCCCAGGCTCTTTTCCAGTTCCAAAATGCACTGGACATGGCTGCACGCCATATCCATTTGGTCTACCAGCTTGTCGTTGGGTTCCTTGGGTCTGGCCTTCGGGCTTGGTCTTCAGCCTAGTGCTGACCAAAGTGGCCATGGTTCACAGTTCAAAGGCCATACCCCAATTAAAGTAGCCACTGAGAATGGTCCCAATCCATACCAATTGTCTTAATCATTGGTTCAGGTCTTTTGTTTAGTTCAAGGTGGGTGAATGGGGTAGGCTCAAAGGCCATATGCTACTTAAATTAGGCACTTGGACCAATCAGTTGATAGAGGGGTTTCTAGGGCAGGGCCAAAGCCCCAGCTTGTTAAAAGTTGGGGCACTGGGGCAGAGCCTAACCCTGTTCCCAATAAGAGTATACGCAGGACAAGGGATGGAGAACACAGTTTTCTACTTGATATTTTGAATGAAGGCAATTTGCTAATGTCCCAAGGCTAACAAAAAAGGCAGAGTTTTAAAGAAGACACTTCATTATTCAAAGGACCGTCACCCTTTGTCTTAATGCCAACATTTAGATCCCATTTATTTGTACAATAATGCAGGAAAGTCATTCTTAATTTTGGTATCATTATGACAGGATCTGGGCTATGGACTAGATGATGGTTTAACTGCCAATAGATCAGGTCTGTTAGTGACCCTAGCCTTAATTGAAGACCCTGATCTTGTTTTACATCATTTACATCTTGCTTTTGTCACACAAAGAGTGTATAATAATATAGAGGGGTCATTATCATGGGATAATTCACTGAGGGCCATACTTTAGGGAAGGGTATGATGACACTTGAAGTAAAACATGTCAGTTTGATAATGAGAAAGTGAATAGGCTAAGTGAGTTAGTAAATTAGTGCGGTTGCATTTTATAGTATTTAAATAACACGTTTGTCTTCATACATTAAGCATTTCAATTGCAAACTTGTTTAAACTGTAGAATGTTTAACATGCACATGCATTAGTGGTCCTTTAAAAGTAAGCAGTTTCTCCACGAAAAAGTGAAAGCCGATCCCAGTGTTTCATCGTTCTCGTTGGTGTGCTGAATAGAATGTTGCAGTGAAGAAAGTGTTCTCTTAGAGAGACAGGGCCTTCGTGAAAGACATCTTGCCTGGACCCTGCATTATTGTTCCCATGTCTGCTTTTGAGGTCAGAGTGCAGCAGTTATGGACTGCACTCTCAACATTTTGATTGGCTGAGAGGACAGTAACGATTTTCCTGTGCTAATTAAGCTTTATAGACCTAGCCTGATGGCCGTGCGGCAGTTTTGGGCCCTGAAGACCAAGTTAAAGGGCCAAGCACAGCAAGGGCATTTAACAAGGTCTTCAGGGTCCGCTAACCCCCAGTACAGCCAAAGGGCTTGTTCTATAAAGCTATTTTTGCCCCCCAGAAATAAGAAATACGACTGGAGTGATTGCTGGGATCTGGCTAGTTCCTAGCAACCACATCCAAACGTAATGCAGGGGGAAGGGACATGGCTTAATTAGCAGCCAGGCTGCGTCAGCCAGGTGGGGCCTGGTGAAGACTGCAGGCAACGGAGGGTGCGCTGCCCCAACACCAATTGAAAAAGTATTGTGGGGAGGGGATGGTGGATTTCACATGCACAGGCCATGTCTTTGAGGGGCGGCCTGAGCAGGAGGAGAGCAGTGTAGGGAGGAGGGCCTTCCACCCCCACCCTAAGAAGGTAAGGAGTGGGGGCTGGGAGCACGTCATTTTTCATGCCCATGCCACGTCTTTGAGGTGCGGCCCGAGTATCGTGAAGAGCAGCGCTGACAACCATAGACACGTGATCTCATGATGAGTGGCAGCGCCACTGTGAGCTCTGGCAGCATAGCTGTCAGATCAGTGTTCCCTCTCATCACAGGAACGGTGCGCTGGGAGCCATGCGCCATTGGCAACATGGTTGTCAGTTTGGCGTTCCTGTGATGAGGGAGCCCCGTGCTGAGAGCCATGCTGTCAGAGTAGCAAGCCTGGGGAAGTGGCGATGCCTTCTCCCATTGGCTAATCTGCGGGCTATACAGATTTTAGAGCCATACTGGCTCGTATACCCTGGATATTGGCCAATGGGGGAGTATCATGTCACCCCACTTGGACCTGATAGCAAATATTGGGAAGAGATAACAGAGCAATCATCCTCCAACTGACTAGATAGAAGAGGGTGCATCCATCCAAAGAGCCGTTATTGGGCCCCCTTGAAGCCAGTTCAGGGATGAAGTCACTGTCTTCCACATTTGAAGAAATAGGGAATGTTGCTATTTGCTCTCAACTGCAGCATTTTTTTTAAAACGTATTGATGTAGAACGTGATGTGGGGTTCACTAAGAGTGAAAGTGTCAACACAGTTGTTGATCTCATTGGTGAATGAAGTGTACATTTACTTCCACATTTCCTTAAAATCTTTCTCAACTTTGTTAGAACATTTTCGTGTTAACTTGTCAGGGACCATTTCTAACTGAACCATTCTTTGATAAATTCATGGAAAGCTGTATATGTGCGTGTGTCCTTAGCTGGGGAATGTTTGTACTGAGGTCTTCCACAAACTCTAATACACCACATCACCAGGGTATTTCATAGCATTGTGCACTATTGATTTTACTGTAAAGTGGCCCTGTACATGGTGACCAACAGAAGGCTCAAAGCGACTAAAACCTACACACTTGCGTTGCAACTCACTTCAATAGGCAACATTTAGGTCAGCATTGCAAATTATATGTTCTTTACTGCAAGTCACTAAACTCTTTTCCAGCCATCATTTTCCACTATAAAATGTTTAGCCTCCTGACTTGCTACCAATATTTCACACCAACTGGTCTGCAGATTCAATTCTTCAGCAGATTACAAAGGCATGACTTTCTCCTTTCCAACTCGTCTATTCATCATAACCAGTCAGCCATTCACACTTTGAGGTTTAGCCAATTACCTGTTAGGCTCTTGAGTATGACATCTGGGATAAACCATTCTACAAAAGTCTTTCAGACTTAACTTTTCAGCATTTACACATGAGTGAATTATCCCATATCACACCACCCTATGCATCCACCATAAGTGAGACTCTGCACCCCAGGAGTGCCGAGGTAACAGATTGGATCAAGTGATAGGGATCCCTTTGGACCCTCCAGTCTAGCTGAGTGTCCAGCTTAGTCCGCACCCATTATTATTCTTATCTTAGTCCTAACACGCAGACACCATTGGGGAACTGTGTAGCTGCAGCTAACATCGTGGCTACCACTGATCTCAAGTGCTACACCACAGGCACGGTCGTTGAAACCCAGACCACAATTCCTGGCTAGTAACAAGCTAGAGACTGAAGCACAGCCATGTTGACTTTTTTATGTATTGTCCGACACACACCGGACACCAAGTATTTGATGTTTGATTCAACACTGATACCAATTCCCTCGCAAAGTGTCAGGGGCTGTATGTCATGTGCTATTGGACATTCAAATAATGCACCTATTGTTATTGTGACTAGATACGTTGTATATGTTTTATGTTGGGAATGTTTCGGGTACACTTACCTGTGGTAATCAACCTTTCTGTATGTAACACACAATATGAGTTTTATGCTATACATACTACCCAATTGTGTGCAACTGGGATCACCCTGATTAACTGCTTCATACACCATCCTATGCAGGCATCCATCCGTTCTCACACAGTCACTGATCCTTTGCCTCAGTCATTCTATCCCAATAAGTCAGTCATGATTACCCACAGAGCTAGTTTTCCTATGCCACCCAGTCTTTGATCCTACACCTTTCAAACATTCTTTGTTCATGCCATACCATAGCTATCCACATGTTCTTGCACATCGATTTTTACTTTCCCCCCTAGACATTCAACTATCAACTCTAGGTCTTTAATCCTGGCTCATTCACGTTGTCTATTTCCCAAAGTCATGGACCTTTTCCCATTCAGCCACTCATCCTTTCTACAAGGGCTTTAATTATGCAATATGCCCCGAGCGGCAGGAGCATTACCGACTCAGGTAATGGTCTGGGGCCCATAGTTATTATTATTATTAACAAAGCCCCGGGGCATTACCAGAGTCATTAATGCCCCTGCTGCGAGGGGCATATAGCTATTAGTACCCCGGCCTGCAAGATCTGCGTGACCGGGGCACTAAAAGCATTTTTTTCTGTCCCGAAACGCTGCATAAAAAAAATACAAGAAAATGGCCGCCGGGAAAGGGAAAACTGAGTCCGTTTTTCCTTTCCATGGCGGCCATCGGGAGTGGACGCACTGGGAACAGTTCCCACCATGTCTGTTCCTGAAAGACGACATAGAAGAAGGTAAGTGGGGTTGGGAGGGCGGAAGGACCACTCTGGTGGTGAGCTAATATATGCACCACCAGTAGTGTGTAGGATCATTGTCGCGTGTGTCCTGTACAACGTTGCAACACGGTGTGGCATACCGGTGGACATGGTGATGCCCCCACATCCCCAACCACATTAATGGCAGCTGCGCATGGGAGGGGAAAGGGCATGTGGCAAGGCTGCCCGTACTTAGAGTGTGGGACAATTTTTCACCTAAAACCCAACCCCTGTGGAGTACACACAGCCCTGGCATATTCCAGGTGACAATCAAGGATGACAAAGGGACAATCATCTGTCCCAACCTTACCACCTTAAGAATCTGTCCTTGGAAGGGCTACATTGTGTGCATCCCTTAGAACTTAAACTAACTAAATCTGGTGTGCACAAAAGGAACACATGGAAGATGGAGTATGCCACTAACACCATGCCAAAGTACACATCCAAATGCCGGTATGTCACCTAAACCCTTCCACACTTCATTTCACCTGGTTGACACATCATGCCATGGCATGCAATGTCAAAAGAGACCAAGAAATGGCCAACACATAACAATACTGTCACAAAGCACTCAGCGATCAACGGAACAAGTTCACAAGTTCACAAATAACTCACTCTCACACAACAAAATAATAATGTTCACAGGAAAATCAATTGGCCAGTACAACATACCAGAAACACAGGACCCAAGAGTGAATCTGTCTGACAGTGACCAATCATAATTGAACATCTGCCTCAATGTGCTGTAACTTGCACATGGCACCCTTGTATTTATGTGTGGCACTGCTAACTAAAGGGGGCAGGGAAGCGCATACAGCAGGAAGGCTGACAATAATGGAGAACTAACACATGAAGATGGAACATGAACAAAGGATGGATCTCAATGTCCAAACAAAAAGGGATGCTAACCATGCACTGGACAAACAATTATGAATCCCACTAGGGCTGTATACACAGGTCGGACTTGAGACTGCCCACAGATATAATGGAAGCCCAATGCCTCTGTGTAAGTTACTTTTACACACTGCACTCCTTCCATGGAAAGGCGAAGCAGGAGTGGCATATGTGTTTGGATGCTAAGGCACAAACTAGGAGTGTACCAACAACTGACACAAAACTAGCCTGCATGGTTCCAGCTGGAACCTACAGTGGATTCCCTCGGATGCCACACAGAGCAACACACTGTCACATAAATGCACAATAGACAAAAAACAAGTTTTAAAAAAATCAGAAATGCCCATGGGGGATCAGGTAGGGGAGGAGGCCCACCCAGGAGGGAGGAGGTGCAGGGTGCACACCAACACCCACATGTTTGGATGTTGAGAAGAAAAAAAAAGAAATTCCATTGGTAAATGGGCCGCACGGCTAGCATGGATAGGGAGATGTTTTGCTGCTGTTACCGCCCTCTCTGGTGTATCATCAGAATGTAGAAGTGGTAAGGGAGGTTCACCACGCATAGCCCTGGCCCGGTCTTCCATGGCAGTGACCATTCGGGACTGAGATGATTGCATCTGCAACATGATGGCTCGGAGGTCCCCATGCAACACCTCATGGAATGCACAGAGTTCCTCCGTGATGGTATGAGTCAACTGTTGCTTCCGCTGTTCTGACCGTCTACTGTGGGCTGCCTCAAGTGCAGCCAGTGTAGTTCTGAGGGACCTATACTCTAACCTCAGGTCATCCCTGTGGGCCCGACCCTCTGCAACCAGGGAAGCATGCAGAGCCCTCAGATCCGCCCGTCGGCTCCTGTTGCTGGCCTCCATGTGCAGCCCATGTGAGTGGCATGTGGACCGCAATGCCTGCAGCTGGTGCTCCACCTGTCTTTCTGAGGGGATCATGGAATTGGCCACCCTATACATGCCCTGAGCCAACATCTCATATGAAGGACCCTGTTGTTGTGCAACAGTATACATGGACTGCTCCCACACAGTATCCCCAGCTGCTACACAGCCACCACACTGGTGGACCCCACGCCTGCCTGGGCCAGGGGAACCTGGCCCTTGACGTGATGCCACTGTCTCTGGCTGCAGGACTGCATCCCTCCCTTGATCAGCTGGCCCAGGACCAGGAGTCAATAATGTGGAGCATGACCCTGCAGCCTTAGCCACCATCAACGGATGTACCAACACTTACTGTTCCTGTGAGGGTCCCCCCTCCAGACGTTTGGCATACAACAGCACCCACACTCGATGCACTTACCTGTGACAACACAGAGGAATCAAATTCTGGTTTACCACCAGAGCCATAGGTATCATCAGAGGTGGATTCATACTGAGTCAGGCCCAGGATGGACTGTAGCACCAGTGGTTCATCATGGGCTGCCACACCACATCCTCCACTGCTGCCTGTTTGCGGATCAGTATCCTGTTCCTCCTCCACCACTTCCTCTGCATTCAGTGCCACATCACCTGCACATGGACAGAAAAATACATCAAAACCCATGTAAATAGCATAGCCCACAGACATAGGCATCACAAATTTGTCATGCAACACATTAACCTGCCATGTCACAAACTCCAGCACATACGCAGTGTCAATGGAAGGGAAGGATAGGATGAAAGCAGCCATGGACGTGTGTGGAAGGGCTCAATACCACATGTAGTGCATGGTGAATCGCACCTGCTTCAAACACAAGCACCTGACTGGCATAGTTCAGTCACCAACATCACTGATGCAAATACACAGATGCCACATATAGCCATGCCTGAACTGCCAAACTGGATATTGTTGACTACTGTCCCAGAGCCATGTACAATGGATTTGACATGACATGGCATGTAATTCACAAACTCAAAATGCACAAATGTCACAAGGTTCAATGATGCAAGGGTGGTGGAATAGAGTGAAGCCAGGCACACACATCCCATGAGGCCAGGTCACATTGACATCACGCAAGTGAATAGGTACGGTGAAGGGGAGACCTGGGGTTGGGAGTGGCAAGTGCAGTACATGAGAATGGCATCCAAATAAAATACAACTACATAATCAGTAATGAAAATGTGGCGGGCTGGTGGCAGTGGAAGTGGAAGTGCAGTCATCAGGTGTCATTTGCTGGTAGTGGGATGAAGGGATACAGGAAACAGTCACTGAGTGTGGCTGATGGCAGGGAGGCAGTGCATGGGTTCAACTGGTGGCTCAGAGGCCCGTGTCAGAGATCGGGGTGTGGGCAGGTGACTGCTGTATTCTCTCAGTCATCCAGTACTGCAGCAGGGAGAGGAGGAGAGAAAGCAGAACACATGAGGAAGCATCAGAAGTGCCTCCAGACCTGGAGAAGGTTCACCTCCAGTTCCATTGAGGCAGGGAGGCTGTAGGAGAGGGAGGCCACAGCCGAAGATAGACATTAACAACCAACTAATTGCTATGAGAAGTAACTGACCCTGAGGGAGTAGGAAAGGGATGATTAAAGACCATGGGAAGGAACCAGATTTGCTTGGAAGATGGAGTTAAAGCAATTGCGGCCCCAGGACCCATAAGGCCTTGTGGACAATGCACAGGGATTGGAAATGAACAGTTGTAGCCACTGGGAGCCAGTGTCATCATCACAGTCCTAGGGAGATATAATACTTGGCCCCAAGGCAAAGGGCAATTCCCACAGTCCAGTTCTGGATGAGTTGCATAGGGAAGAGAGTAGAAGCACAGGAATCGTGGTAGAGGCCATTGAAGTAGCCCACCATAGGAATGACCACTCCTCTGGAGACAGTGAGCTGCTGGGGGAAGGAGAGGAATGGAAGAATACCTCTGAGGAAGTGCAGCTGGCAGGGTGACCTCTCACAGATGTCAGAGAACTTCGGAGAAAAGGCAAGTGTGAGTGAAAGATTATCACATCACAGGCTATCCACCATCACAGGTTGGAGCAGGAAGAGGGCCAAGAGAGGCTGGACAGAGAGTGACATGGAAGGAGTGAGCAGGTGTGGTGATGAGGATTGTCATGGTGTGCAGCACATCGTTCGTAAGCAGTCTGCAGGACAACATGCACATGTCAGTCCACCATGACATGGTTCACCCATGTCATGGTTGGCACTTTTTAAAGGTGTAACCACATGTATTTCGTTTTAACAGATCATGTGTAGATTAACACCATACCTTCCCTCATTCTGTCATACTAGATTAAAAAGATTAGATGTGCCAATACGCATCTTTATAATATGAAGGTGGTTCCTTACTCTGCTAACCAACAAACTAATAATGTCTAATAACAAGACAAACTATGTGAAAAATCATTAAGTGTACCAATTAGAACACTCATGGTATATCCCAAATATACACAATTTCCACAATAAGTGCCCTGACAGATGCAACTAGAATTGGCTTTGCCTTTTACAGTTTATAGCATGATTCGTCAACTTGTAAAAGAAATTTGACATACCAATACCAGATGTACTATAACTACATTTACGTTTCTCATTATGTCAGATTATGACATATATGTATATGACATATACAAACAATACGGTGCCTCTACTCTGTTTAATGTTTGAACATAATAAATATCACCTTTGGATCTTTTTATTGTTTATTTTTTGGTTTAATGAATATCTATGATTGAATGTATTGCTATAACTGCTCATTTGTTTTTTGTGGGTTCTCTATGTAATCACTATTATTGCCACCTGTGTTCATATAAACATAGTATCCACTGATGCTTACATATATGTTGGAGGGATGTGTGAAGAGGCATAGTACATGTGGAATCCTGTAAAGACAGGAGGGGCGTAACTGTACTCCTGCTCTGTAGATGGCAGAGTAGAGGAACAGAACACTGCAGCCAAGATTCTCTATTTGGTAAACGTGGACGAGCAATCAAGATTTAAGCTCTCGGGAGGTGATGCAGGCTGGTTCTTAAGTACAGTGTAGTCCCCAAGCACCCACAAAGGAATGTCCACACACTATGTTAGTGAAAACAAAGTTATTTATATAAATAAGGCTCACGTTATGTACAATCTAAAATGGTAAATATATACTTTTATTTTTATTAATAATGTGATACAGTTTATAAATAAACGTTACACATAATTTTAAAAGAAAACCAAAAAGAAAATTACATAATTATACTATATCCAATTCATTTTCACATCTTACAAATATCAAAATAGCAGAGAAAAAATAATAGGACATTGGGATAAGGAAAAAGAAAAAGAAAAAAATAGGAAAGATAAAACACACTTTGTTAATATAACATAATTTCTTACTTCTCATTACGAGTAAATCATTAAAAAAAACTGATACTACAGAGTTTACCTCCTAAAATTACGTCATACATCAACATTAACACTCATTCTATTGCTGTATTTACTTCTAGATTTTTAGATGACACCTGGCGAACTTTACAATCTATGAGCGACCTATAGTCAGACTCTGTACAATATCTTCTGCCTCAGAACCTCTCAGTAGCTCTGTTATTAATGAACCTAAATTGATGTTAACCTAAATTGATATGCCCAAAAGCCTTTCAAATTATAACCAGACATTAAACATCGCAAAGAGTATGTTGATGTTTTGTGAATTAATACAATGGAACCAAAAAATTGGCTCCCTTATGGATTCTAGATCATGAACAAACCTTTCATAACAAAGATAATAAGTTTCCCTCATAGCAGCGCATTCGATCAAAACATGCTTTGCCGTTTCTCTTACAGCTACATTTTTGCATATTCGACAGTATCTTTCCAAGGGGGACTGGTGCCTATTAACACCTGTATTGTCCAACACAGATCGATGGTCTAAACTCAGTAACAGAATAAAACGCCTTAGTTTACTTGCAGGACAGAGATTCATGTCATTATGTGCATATTTAAATGTATATAGCATATTGTGTATATACTGATATTTCCGTAATTTACTCAAATGCTCATAGTTCTCTAACCAATCCCAGAGAGCTATCTTTTTTGAAAAACCAACTTTCATTAGGTTGCTGTAGCCCCTACCCCTAGCTGACCAGCATATATCCCCAAGGAATGTGTCCATCTTTGCTTTAAGACAATAGTTGGTAGATTCCTTTGAGATTTCCTGATAGATTGATCTCATAAGGAGATTCTCAGGATTATTGCTCATCATTAAGTACATTTCAGCTCTTCTTTTCAGAAGGTCTAACTTGGACCACAGTTTTTCTCTCTGAACTAGGTCAAAAGCAGCCTGAAAATCTACAAAAAGGGTTTATAGCGCAGGGTTGCCAATCTTCGTGGCTCTAGTGTGCAGGACATCCAGGATAGTAATGTTTTGAACAGTAGAATACCCTTTCCTAAAACCAACATGGAATCTGTTAAGTATTTCTGCTTTGGCAACCCATTCCTCCAACTTCACTAATAATAATGATGCTAACACTTTACCCATGCAATCGAGCGTAGATAATAGCCTGAAGTTGCCACGTTCCGACTTATTGCCTTTCTTAAATATTGGTAGTGGATAAGCTGTTTGCCACGTAGCAGGAATTTGACCTTTGATCAAAATCTTATCTAATAAGATTTTCATTAAACTGGCTGAAATTCTGGTTTGCTTTTCAAGACCACGTTTGCCAGGCCATTAGGCTGTGCACCAATGGGAATAATCATGGGAGTTTTCCCACAACCCCCAGCCTCCCCAAGCATTGCGCATATGCTTCTAGTCTTTTTCGAGCACATAATCTGCACCATATTCTGCCAGCATCTTATCTTCTCAGAATTTCTCCTGGATTTAGTCCATGCGCTATATTTATTTTTTAAAGCCCTGCAGGTGCGATGGTAAGATCCAGATGATTGACAAGTTATTTTGGCTCTGCGAATAGAGACTGTAAGTTCCCATTTTGCATCCCTAATACTTCTATCATAGGGTTAGCTCAACTTGCCTTCCTTAACAAACAGACCGATCAAAGCGGTGGCGTGGGTGGTTGCAAATGAGGCAATCCACTTTTCAATGTAATTTATTTACATTGTGTGGGATTGTGTAAAGTCACATGTATTTAAGGTTTGCACCTGGAAAGCAGCTTTATTGATTTTTTTCAGACCATCGCATACAGGACCCAGAGTGGTTAACTGTCATATTACCCAGCGGCTTGGCTTTCAAGTCCTCACCTCTAACCTTATACGTAAGAGAGAGAGACAAGTGCTCACTCCACTCATTCGAATTGATCTTTATGTCTGTGACTTTCACGGCCATTTGTGGGCTCACAAATGTATAGTCTATCATACTTTTAGACCTTGTACTGTGCCATGTGTGATTCCCCGGACAATCACTTATTGTTCTCCCATTGATAATCTCCAGATCCCAATTGCTAAAAAAGTTCTGCCTGTAAAATCCCTCAGGGTCTTCAATATCATGGATCATTATGCTTTTGGATTTTAATAGGGGATTGGTAGAAGAGCTCTCAGCTCCTTTGATATGACAATTAAAATCCCTGGGGGCAATAACCACTTTATTCCCCACAATCGAAATCCATTGGGCAAGGATATCATGCATAGCGCCCTGAATATTCTCTCTTACTTTAGCTCAGGTGGATTGTACAAACTGATCAACAATGTTTTTTCTGCATCAGCACCATTTCTATCTTCTAATTCGACAGCAATGATATTATCTTCGAATTGAATTAACTTACATCTTGATTTCACTGTATGTTTTACACCTATAATGAGACCCCCGTAGGGTTTTCCCATTTCTCCCTTTTTAACAAATGACTGGTAGATTGAAGAGCCGTTCATCATAATGGGCTCAGTCAGCTACATTTCCTGTAAACAAATGCATGAATATTTAATAAGATAGGGAAGAGAGCCTAAGGGGGACAGCAGGTGCTTAAAACCCCTGCAATGCAGATACTGGTGTAATCTCACTGGGGGTTCACAGCCTTAGGTAGTCACGCTCCCAACCAAATTAACACTTTCTGCAGTAGAGGTACGTAGACTATTTCATAGGCTCCTTAATGTCTTGCTTAGGCCAGTTCAGATCTTCCAATTCAGGGTCAACATCAATTTCAATGTCCACCACAAGTAGGCTCTCTTTGTAACTTTGCATCATTTGGGCTGATGAAAGGATTTTGCAGTGGATGGCTGATACATTTGCATTCGTCACATGCAAGAGTTCTATAAACTCAAAGTCTTCCGATCTGAGTACACGTAGTCGTGGTACTGAGTGCACTCTTGTCATTAACTCAGTTTTTGTTAACCATCTGCGTCCACTTTGTTGATAAAGGTTTTTAATGAGACATATACGGTTACCAGATTGTGCGACCATGTTCTCTTTATTCAATCCAATTGATTAAGCTTTGCACTCTTCGTCTGTAGAAGCATCCTTAAGATTTTTACGAGGTGTTGAAAAGTTCTTATGTTGTTCAATAATTGAGTGAGGTGAGCCCTGGTCTGGTAGATCTCCATCTTCTCTATCACTCTCAACTTCGTTCTCAGGGGCAAGCCAGCTAGTCAGATGGCCTGCTTTTTTATTATTATGTTTTTTTAGCTAACGCAACTTTTTCCCTTGAGTTTTTAGAGCGTTTCCCTGTGGGAGCTGTGTCTGGTAGCGCCAATGCCATCACAAATGATTTCTTACTCATAGCAGCTCTTCTGACCAGCCTATGTTGCTTG
This sequence comes from Ambystoma mexicanum, assembly GCF_040938575.1. NCBI lineage: Eukaryota > Metazoa > Chordata > Amphibia > Caudata > Ambystomatidae > Ambystoma > Ambystoma mexicanum. Next base: position 833,230,202 of record NC_090935.1, on the reverse strand, counting down.
CGAGAGAAGAAGATTTCTAAGTTGTCGGCTGCATTTGCTTCAGTTACCATCGTCCCAGAGGGTTTAGCTAAGCTATTTTATGCAGATGGAGGGTTAGAGATTTCTTTCCCAGTGGCTAATTCTTTAGCATAACCCTCAGATGACAGGTTGAGGGTATTCAGCCACGCATCTTAAGCAGTATCTTTAAGGCAAACTGGAGAGAGGCCATCAAAGACTGTAATTCAGCCATATCTGAGGGGCTTATAGATGAAGCACCACTCACTTCGTTGTCATATGCTGCTGCCGATATTTCTGCATGTAAGTTTAAATTAGGCGAAGCTGACAATCTCGCTGATTGCTCCCTCATAGTCAGAGACTCTTCTGGTTGAACATCGCCAGTACTTTGTGAGTGCCGGAGCCAGCTCGAGGAGTGAGTTATTGTCTATCTCCCCATAGTTGGATAAATCTTGTAGGTTAGTATTATTAACTACATTAGGTTCTGCTTCTTCCAAAATGGTGGAGTTTGTTTCTGGCTGAACATTTGTGGGGAGAAATTCTGTAATTGCACCTTTTGCTAAGGGTTCTTGCTTTTTCTGATTACCCTTATTCACCATCTTGCCGTCGGAATTCGTATTATTTTTATAACTGCGCTCACGCAAATTATAATTTGATTGCTGAGCTTTTTCATTTGATGGCATAGAGCAAACTTGGTGTATTATTCTTGGTATACTCAGTCAGGATGTATCTTGAACGAAGTTCAAGGAGTCAGGGCAAGAATCAGTATCATAAATCAAAGAGATCTAGAGAAGGTGCAAAATCTCCAGAATTAATCAAATAATGTTTGGCTCTGTCAGGTTTTTCACCTATATAGAACAGCAAACTGTAACAACAGCTCAATGATTTCAAGCTCGTAGAGGCTATCTCTTTTAGTTTACATACATCTCCAAAGGCGCTTAATAAGAATTCAGCACTGCTTTCTTTTCAAACTGTTAGGCAGCAACCTGTGCAGTTCCCTTTGGGAACACTGCAAAAGATTTAGGACTACAGGTGTTAGCAGTAAACCCACTTGGTATCAGTCTGTACCATCCAGATTTACCTGGGAGCTGTGCCTGAGCAGTCAGACTTCCCTCAAGGAGAGTTAGGCAGTATGCAACGTATACACAATAGGCACTCAGACACAATAATACAAGCAAACACTGACCAGAGCTTTGGTATCAAAGTATATCATTATTTATTTAAAAACACACTGTTTGAAACACTCCAGCACTCTTATTGTAAAACACTCTAAACACAGTTACTATTATAATATATACAACCCTTATTCCTTATCAGATAAGTCTTAGTTAACACCACTTATTTCCATACAGAGGTGAGCGCTTAACTATAGATGGCACTCCAATAAGTTCATGAAGAAGGGAGGGAAAAAAGACAGAATATGGAAAGATACACCACTCTAAGATTTAGGAACACTATTAGCAAGGCAGAAGAGCAAAAGTCACTTGTGAACCAAAGTCCATAGGCTGGGCCAACTCTTAGGGAGAGCAGAGCACAAATGCGCCCTAGATCACACAGTTACACTATGCTTAGAAAGTCTTGCAGAGAGTTCGAAAAGAGAGGCTCAGAAAAGTTTAGCCAGGGTGTCCCAGGCTAACCCAGGTTCGAAAGCCGCGGGCTAAATCTATCCCGTACAGTCAGTGGCAAGGGAAGCCAGGCGGGACACGGTACCTTAAGTGGGAAGGATCCTCCAGCGGTGGCAGTTGTTGCTGACAGCGGATGCAAGTCTCGTCGTCGTCCAGGGGAAGAGAAGATCTCGACTTGGAGGAAAGATGAAGGTCGTTGCACTTTTCCGGTTAAAGGTATTACCCTTTATTTCGCGGTCGTGGTAAAACGTGGTATTCCGGTTGCCGGGGTGCTTGGCACAGGCAAGGCGGCCACGAGATGCATCGGGAAGGTGAAAAGACGGTGAAACTGGTTATCCCCACCAGTCAAAGGAAGAAGACTCTCCGGCGGGAGATCTCCTCTGTCGTTGGGAAAAGTGGTGAGATGGTCCAGCAGGGCTCCACTGGTGGTGTCGACGTGGCAGGATGGCTCAGCTTCTCCCTCGTTGGATTCTTAGGTCCTGTGGCGACTTCTGAAGTTCCAGTCCCCAAAGCCCTGCTTTTATGCAGAAAACCCCCATTCACTCAGCCTAGCTGTCACTCAAACATGATAAGTGGTGAGCCGGCCGGCTTACCACTTGGGCCAATCAGGACAGAGTGTGACTTGAGTTGCCTAGGCAACTCAGTCCAGGGTGCCTAAATCCCCCTCCACCCCTCCTAAGTACCCCAGACAGAGTGGCACCACTTTGGAGGGCTTCTGTGGAGAAGCCCGCCAAAAAGTGGAACAAAGGGCTCGACTTGGGTTGGAGTCACAGAAGAGAACACAAACGCCATTTTAGAACCGAGTTCTGGCAAAAAATACCAACCAGAGAATTAATAATAATTAAATAAACCGGCGGTATGTTCGAGGCTATCGTAATTAAATAAATAAAGATAGTAGCCTCGAACAATGGGAAAATCCCATAGAGAAATATTTGCGGTTGAATATAAAAAATAGTGTCCACTGCCACCAGCCAAAACTCGATCAGGGGGGACGGAGACGTGCCCCCTCGACTAACAGACCCCGGGGCAATCGAATTCCCCCAGCCAGTACGTCCACAATATGATGGTTTGTACTGGTTCTGTTCAGAATTCAAGACTAGTAAAGTCAATGGTGACTTTACATGCCCTGGGAGACAGTAGTCAGTCCCAGGGTATGGAGTCTATACTGGGGGGGTCACTATGACACCCCTGTGTTACTGCACTAAGGGTGCTATGTAACACACATCACAAAAACACATGAAGCCATATGAGTAAAAGACCCCATAGCCCATTAAACACATCTAGAGTCAAAGAAACACACTCAAATCATGCCCAAGAGTGAGGGTAAAAGAGTCTCACTCTTGGCAGGAGAAAAAAATAAACCCCAAAAATACAGCAAAGCTGCTGGGGGACTCACTAGGTTAGGAAATTCAGCCTACACAGAGAATTCTCCCTAACACAAACGTTGCAGTAAATTCAAAGGGAGGGTGTATTTTCCTCATATAAAGCAGCAGGATCAAAGGATCTACCCGCAGACACACGTTCCTGCTACAATAGAGTGAAATGCAGTCCCATATATTTAAAGCAGCCAAAGAGAGTAATGTCAAAACAGACAGACTCTTTACCTGCATGATTGCAAACAGCTACAGTCGATAGTACAATAGTAAATAGTAAGTAGCACAAAAGTACGATAGCAAATAACAACAGGTAGCAGTAGGTGGCAGTTGAACGGGATTATGCTAGCCCAGCGTCAGCCCCAAAACATCTGGGACTTGCTGAAAATCAATACTGCAAACTCTCACCAGCCCGCCATGGCTCGCATATCAGGTTATTTGATGCAATATGGCATGTCGCCAGCCATTCATAGCCGTCACCCGTTCCCTTAGGGGTGACAAAGGGGTCCGGCAAAGGGGTCCGTAATCCGTCTGAGCATCAGACGGAGTGGAGCTTCCACAGCGTTCCACAGCGTTTCGAAGACAGTTTCTATGTGGTACCACAATTACTTCTGAGATTCCATTAAAATGCATCAACTGTACTCAGTTCAAATGTCATACAAATCAGTTAATAATGTGAACCAGCAATAGGCATAGGAGGAAAGCAGGTTGGTTAAAGCAATAGGCAGAATACTGGCCCCTACCGATACACACAGTTCTGTGTGAGGCTCCCCCCACTTGGGCAACCAGTAAATAAAGATATAACACAAGCCCAGTCCATATATTGGGCCTCATTACGAGTCCGGCGGTAACCGAGGCGTTAAAACTGCCTGGTTACTGCCGGACTCGTATTACCATTCCGCCTCCGTGACTCCCGGAATTACCCGGGGGCATTACAACCCCAGTGTCCTGGGAATTCCAGAGGCAGAATGGTGTTAATCCCCATTCCCATAGGACTCAATGGGGATTGGGATCATGGAAACACCAGCACCATCTTGTGATGCTGCCGGTGTTTCCTCGTCCGCCTGCAGGCAGGCGGTGTTAAACCCACCAGGTCAGACCTGGCGGGTTTGACGCCTCCGCCTGCAGGAGTTGTGATCGCCAGGCATGGAAACAATGGTGGCGGTGGGTTTACCGCCGGCATTGTTTCCATATCGGGCGAGTTATAATGAGGCCCATTGTCTATTAGAGTCTTATTTCCCTTTGGAAAGGTTCTACCACCCCAATGTACCTGTAATAGCAGAGTTTGACGTCGGGTCATCAACAGATCCTTCTTGAGTGGCTCCCTTTAAGGCAGGAGCCATGGATCATCGAGATACCACGAGGAAATGGTGAACAAAGGTGTTGAGGCAGCAGCTTCGATCCTAGTGGTGCTTGTCGACAATCGGTCGTAGACGACCTCCGAAGATGAAGTGTGCGGGGCACCTCGACGACGATAGTTTTGTTGCTGCAAAGAGTTACTGAAGAACTTTGGCCCAGCAAGGGCGTCGGGTCGTCTGCCTCTTTGTGGTCTTCGGGTGGCTGGAAATCCAATGGCAGATTCTCCTTAACGTGTCGGTGGCCTTGACTTTCTTCGGCGGGAGAAATTGGTCATCGATGATGAGCGAGGGAGTCCTTCGTTCAAATTTTTTTAATCAATGGAGTGTTGCGGCTCCGGTCGACGATGATTGTCGTCGACGGTGATGGACTTCAATTTCCTGGCACTTCACATCGTGATTCTGCAGCGGTCTCTGTCTCCGGTCGGTAGCCCTTCAAGGACTGACTTCCAGGGCGCTTCAGCAAAGGTTAGCGATGGTCCCTTGTAGCTCGGGGAGAGGTCTCCTAGCCAGGTCCTCCATTGGATCAGTTCCTTGAAGGCACACCAGCTTTCAGATTGGCGAACGACAGCAGCAGCAATTCTTCTTCTTCCAGTGGGCTTCAAGGTTAAGCATCAAGTATCAACTTCAGCTTCTGAACAATTTCCATCAGTGAGAGGTCCCCATATGTACTGTTTGGTCTCTCATTCACTCGGCTGGGTCACACTCAGGCAACCAATCATTCAGAAGGGCATTCATGCAGGCAGGCAGCCAATCGGGCGCACAGTGCATGCAGGCCATTCTCCTCCCTCCAGACACTCACAACACTGAAGGTGCATTGGGACAAGCACTCTGCCGTTCAGCACTCCACACTGCATTAATCCTAGTTTCGGGCAGGGCTGTCTCATTGATTGTGTTACATACCAGAAACCAGACACCAATAACAAGAAGTGCATATTGGTCACACACTTCATTCACCCAGGTCCCACCCCAAGGGTGTACCCACAACATACTGTCACTGGGAAGGTGTCACGGTTCATGCCCCCAAACATCAGGTGCAGACCAACCTGCCCAGGGTATTGACATCCAGGGGAGCCTTTAAGGCCCCAAAGGATCACTTGGGGGCTTCCTGGAATCAGTCCTGGCGCTGTTGGCGCCAGGCTCATGCTGCCATCACCAATATTTAACCACGTGTAGACCAGTCTGAGGCAGGCTGAAGGGACTACTTGCTTGGGGAACTATTTGCTAGGGTGTGGTTGCTGGGATTACTTTACCTGGGGACTACTTTCTGAAGGCTATATAAATCACGCCCTTAGTACAGAACACACTTTGCGTTATTTTGCACTCCTGCAGTGTAACGCTCACCGTGTCTGTTACCTTCAGGCCAGTCTTCAGCTGCTCCCGTCCAGTTTTTCTTGAGCTACCTGCAAAGGAAGGAAGAGAAAGGTGAAGAAACAGAATGAGACTCTTACCTGAACCTCTTTGTCTTCATCTGCTGGGCTGAAAAGGAAAAGACATCAGGTTAGCCACGCAGACCAAGAAATCCATATCGCTATATTGCGCACTGTTAATATTTACCTGAGAGCTGCTCATTCCGGCGATCCAGCGAAGTACCATCACTCGACTAGCCGCCATCATTCGCCCGCTGCTCCGGAGTCGCCGCACCTGTTTAACATTAGAAAAAACACCAGGTTAGCTGTGCATTGGGAAAAGCCCGCATTGGACATTTAATTCTTGTGCAGCGCCATTACTCGCCGGAAGGCTGCTTTTCCTAGCAGTCCCGCAAGGCTTCACCACACGATCAATCCCGGAGATAAAGCGCCTGCAAAATACAAAGAACAGCAGGTCAGTCGCGTAGAAGGACAATAGCGCATATAGAGACTTATCACAGAACGCCGGTGTGAAGTTACCTTGGAAAACAACTCCACATTTTTCATATTTTCGCACCAAAGGGAAACCTATAGGAAAAAGGCACAGAAGTGAACTTGGGCAATTTGAACTCTACGCCGAACCATATCATTGGTAAGACTTACCCATTTGAGTCAATGTTGTCTGGAACTCTACATGATCAGTGAAGTAACTAGATCCTTGAACCCTACGCACCCCTGCATACTGTTGCAAGATGGAGAGCCTGCCATTCAGGTGAGGCATAGCAGCAGGGTGTATTAGAGGGCCACAGGAGGTGAGAGTAGGCCTTCCACCTTACAGTTGGGTAACATTTCATTTAACCTTTAAGGTGCACCTTGGTGACGGAAGTGGAATTCAGAGGGGGCACATGAAACCACTTAAGATCGGACCAGCTAGTCCCGTTCGGCGACCCTGTGGAGACCAGGTGAGCGTAACAGAACAGGAAGCCTTACACAAACCTCTACCTGGGCACCATGGAAACCTCAGAGACGGATCAACTAGCCCAGCTTTTGGGGGAACTCAGAGCAGCAGTGCATTTGGCTTGACAAGAGACTAACGCTCTAAGAAGAGAACTAATTGTGGCAAAAGAGCGCACCGATGAGCTCGCCAGCCAATTACTCCAAGCCCAGGCTGGCAACACGCCGCTACCCGCGATGGGGGCATCAATCCCAACTCAGTAAAGTAATCCAGTGCAGGTGGTCCTTCCGGGAGCCATACCTTTAGCTCCACCAGAACTCTTTGCGGGCGACCCAAAGCGGTTTGCGGTTTTTATGACCCAGTGCCGCCTACATTTCCTATGCCGGCCATGGGCCTTTCCCAACGATCAAGCAAAGGTGACCTTTGTACTTTCATACCTCAGTGGCAGTGCTGCAGACTGGTCTATACCACTAGTTAATCAGGACGATCCTCTTCTCCGAGACTTCCAGGGGTTTTAGCAGAATATGGAAAAGCTGTTTGCCTGACACTCCCAAGGCCAGGTTTTAGATAATACACTGCTTCTCTTCGCCAAGGGAACCAGGATCTGCTAACTTATGTTGCAATCTTCAACAGATTAGTGGTAGAAACCGGTTGGCCAGAAGACAAAAAGACTACGGTATTTTATTGTTGGCTGAGAGGCGAACTGAAGGACGTCTTGGCTCAAGTTGTGAATCCTCCCCGAGACTGTTCGGAATACATCAACCTTGTGGTACAATTAGACCACAGACTGCAGAACCGGAAAGCTGATCGAGCTAGATTGTAAAACCAAATTTTTGTGCGTCCGAAAGACAACACCCCCAAGATTACAGACAATTCAGAACCCATGCAAATCGGAGGGGTTCGAGGGCCATTGTCTAAATCCGAGAGAGATAAGAGGAGACAACAACAATTGTGCTTATATTGCAGAACAGCCGGTCATTTCCTCCGAGACTGTCCTGTGAAACCTCCCAAGAAGGCAGTCAGGGTTGCCGACAAAGCCAGTGCCGAACCCGATCCGGAAAACTACCCCGCCCGGCAAGCGTAGAGGTCTGCTTGTCGAGCGAGTAGAAGGATTCCCAGACCTCGCATCTAGCCTTACCAATAATCCTTATTAGTCACCAGCACCCATCTCGTATGCACGCAGTCAGGGCTTACATCGATCGACAGTAGAGCTATAGGTAACTATATGGATCAAGAATTGGCTTCAAGGATGTGTCTTTCTCTGTGCCAAAAAGCAAAAACCAATTTGGTCACCACCGTTGACGGAACTGAGATCTCTTCTGGTCCTGTAACGCACTCGACGAAGGAGATGACCCTATTGTGCCAAGATGGGCAACGAGATACCATTGTGTGTGACTTAATCAAGGCCCCGCAATTTCAAGTAATTCTGGGAATGCTGTGGCTAGAAACGCATAATCCTTGCATACACTGGCGTGACAAGAGGTTAAGCTTCTCAGAATGTGCTCATACCTGCTATGCAGACGAATCCCTGCCCAAGGCAATCGCAACAGTCATGAGTCCAGTAAACCAGCTACTCCAGGAATACCAGGATTTTCAGGATGTTTTTCAAAAAGACCAAGCCAATACCTTACCACCCATAGACCATATGATTGCCAGATCGACCTAATACCTGGATCTCAGATCCCATGCAGCAGAATTTACGCCCTCACGGAACCCGAAAATCTTCATTTAAGACAATACTTAGATCAGTACCTGGCTAACGGCTTTATTCATCGGTCCAAGTCTATGGCGGCCTCCCCCTTATTCTTTGTCCCTAAAAAGGAAGGAGACCTAAGAACTTGTATCGACTACCGCGCATTAAACCAAGTGACAGTTAAAAATCGGTACCCCATGCCTCTGATCCCAGAACTGCTGGACCAAGTAAAGGAAGCTCGAATTTACACTAAGCTGGACCTCAGAGGGGCGTACCATCTTGTACGAGTTAAAAAGGGGGAGGAATGGAAGACCGCCTTCTGCTCTAAGTATGGGATTTTCGAATATCAAGTGATGCCCTTTGGCCTTTGTAACGCCCCGGCAGCGTCTCAATATTTCATGAACAATGTCCTTCGAGAGCTAATCGATGTTTGTGTTGTCATATATATTGACGTAGTGTACTAGGCTTCTAAAATGGGTTCACGTGATACAAGTTTGAGCAGTACTGGAAAAACTTTGGCAACACAAGTGTAATGGAGGACCCGAATTAAATATATATTGAATCAACAGCTGAATGAAGTGGAGCCCCCCCACCTTAACCTAAGCAGAGAAAGTCGTACAGACTAATATGATGTTGTAATTATGTGAAATTGGTATTCATAATGTTAGTATATACAAGTATTCAAAAAAGCATCGGATTTTGTAAGGTAGAAACATGTCATTACCATGATGTAGTAGGGTGAAAAGGCACAGAATGGACAATAACATTTTCTGTACATAGACAGAAAATTGTCTGGGCTAAATGCCTTAAATGAAAATGCATGTACTGAAAATGTGGCTAAAATGAGCAGAAAGTGTAGAATGAGATCATTTTAAAGTTGAAACATTCAAGGGTGGTAAACTGTCAGAAACCTGACGAATGGGCAGAACCTAGACTTTTAATTAGGCTGTGTCTGAAAACCTTATCTGAAGAATCCAGCTGCACAAATTATAAATTGAACAAAGCACCGAATAAGAGTCAGGAATGCATGCTAGAGCGTATTACATTCTGAAGGGTTAGACCATTTAAAAATAATTGCCCAATGAGCTAATGTTTAACAATGAAGTTGTCTAAGACTGTGCAGGAAAAGTGGGGGCAGATTGCTCCCTCACATTTTGCTATAAACTGTGGATAGGTGTGCACTGTGTCAGCTGTGGCATGAAATAAACCCTTTTGAACTTAACAGTCTCTGTGCTGATCCATTGAGTTGTCCTTATTGAATTGTGTTGGAGTATGTGAATCCTGCACCCCAACCTCCTCCAGGTGCAGCTATCTTGTTTTACAGTTACTAGAGGGTGTGCTCTGACCTATGGGCCCGTCAGAGGACTCTGCGCCCTCCAGTACATAAGCTGTATGCCAAATTAGAAAATGTTTACTTCCATGGTACAGAGGTCGAGTTTCTAGGGTTCGTTCTAACGCCAGGTGGAATGCGAATGGATTTGCGGAAGGTGGATGCTATCCTTAAATGGCCCTCTCCAACTTCAATCAAAGCAGTGCAAAGTATGCTTGGATTTGCAAACTTCTATCGCAGGTTCATCCCAGGCTTTTTGCATTTAGTGCATCCCATCACATCCTTGTTACGAAAGAACACACGCTTCCAGTGGTCTGATGAAGCAGAAAAGGCCTTCGAAGACTTAAAAAGGAAATTCACCTCAGCTCCAGTTTTAAAACATCCTCGCCCAGATCTCCCTTATGTGGTAGAGACTGATGCCTCCAGTTTGGCAATGGGGGTGGTTCATTCTCAGAAAGAGCCCGAGACAGGTCAACTTCAACGGTGGCCTTTTGGTCATGAAAATTCACGGCACCAGAACTGAACTATGCTATAACCGACAAAGAGCTTCTGGGTATCAAGGCAGCATTCAAAGCTTGGTGACATAACCTCCTTTGGGCCGGACACACCATTACTGTGATTACCGATCACCAAAATGTACAGTACCTAAAGTCAGCCAAGACCCAGTCCTCTCGCCAGCTCCGATGGGCATTATTTTTCACAGAATACGATTTTGTGATTATGTACCGAGAAGGTTGCCGAAACGGCAAGGCAGATGCACTGTCCCGTGTAGGGATGGAAGAGGCATATTCAAATCCGGATCCCGTACCCATCATCCGCAAGGAAATCTCGCACCTCTTCAATTCCGAGGCTTTACAAGACTGGTCAACCAAAAGCAGTCATCATTCTGTTATTGAACACTTACCTTATTTCCAAGGACGCCTCTACTAGCCTAGTAAGGAACTTCAAAAACAGGTTATCTCAAATTATCATGAACCATTTGTGGAAGGCCACCCTGGAATTGCAAAAACTGAAGCCAAGATCAAGAGACATTTTTGGTGGCCAACACGGCGTAAGGATATCAAACAATTTGTACTATCATGTGGCATTTGTGCACAGAACAAAGCCCAGAAAAAAGAAACCACCAGGTCTACTACAGCCTCTGGATATACCATCTACACCTTGACATACACTATCCCTTGATTTTATCACGGATATTCTTCCCTGTAATGGCTTCAACACCAAAGTAGTGGTAGTAGACTTATTTTCAAAAATGGCCCACTTCATCCCATTAAAAGGTTTACCCTCAGCTTCAATTTTGGCGAAGGAATTCCTAGAACAGATTGTCTGAATACATGGATTCCCCTCTGTCTTAGCCTCAGATCGGGCAGTCAGTTTATCTCACAATTCTGGCAAAAATGGTGTCAGTTAGCCCAAATTGATGTAAGACTTTCAACCAGCCACCATCCTCAAACGGATGTTCAAACCGAGAGAACCAACCAGGCTTTGGAGCAATACCTAAGATGCATGTTACATCAAACCAAAAGCAATTGGAAAGACATTTCATGGATAACTAAATATGCCTACAATAACTAAGTGCATTCCAGCACAGGGTAAAGCGCCTTCTATACAATATATGGAATACATCCACGAACCTCAGAACTCGACCCACCTCAGCAGTTGGAAATGCCTGCCATAAGCAGTCTGCACAAAACCATCACCCAAGCCTTCAAGAGGGCAACAGAACATTTAAGACAAGCTAAAGAAAGATACAAGAAATCTGCAGATCAACATAGGAGTGAAGCTCCAAAATACCAGATTAGAGATGAGGTTTGGTTAGCCTCAAGACATATTCCACTAAAAGGAACCCACACATTTAATCCCAGATATTTGGGACGATTCTCCATCAAGGCCATCATCAACCCAGTAGCAGTAAAATTTGAGCTACCCCCGAGCATGCGAGTCCACCCCGTATTCCACATCTCCCTTCAGAAACCAGTACAACCAGGAACTCGGATCACGAAACAGCCAAGACCCCTTTTGGTAGATGGTGACCCACAATTCGAGGTGAAAGACATTCTGGACTCAGAGTGGGTTAAAACAAAACTCTTTTATCTAGTTGACTGGAAAGGCTATGGTCCCCAAGAAAGGTCATGGTAGCCAAGTGACTACGTTCATGCACCCCGCCTAATAAACCGGTTCCATCGAAACTACCCAACGAAACCCGGACCAGCGAGACAAACCACCTTGGGAGGGGCCTTGGTGGGAGTGCTGTCATGGTTCATGCCCCCAAACATCAGGTGCAGACCAACCTGCCCAGGGCATCGGCATCCATGGGGGCCTTTAAGGCCCCAAAGGATCCCTTGGGGGTTTCCTGCACTCAGTCCTGGCGCTGTTGGTGCCAGACTCATTCTGCCATCACCAATATTGAACCACGTGTAGACCAGTCTGAGGCAGGCTGAAGGGACTACTTGCTTGGGGAACTATTTGCTAGGGTGTGGTTGCTGGGACTACTTTACCTGGGGACTACTTTCTGAAGGCTATATAATCCACGCCCTCAGTACAGAACATGCTTTGCTTTATTCTGCACTCCTGCAGTGTAACACTCACCGTGTCTGTTACCATCAGGCCAGTCTTCAGCTACGCCCGTCCAGTTTTTCTTGAGCTACCTGCAAAGGAAGGAAGTGAAAGGTGAAGAAACAGAACTAGACTCTTACCTGAACCTCCGTGTCTTCATCTGCTGAGCTGAAAAGGAAAAGACATCAGGTTAGCCGTGCAGACTAGAAATCCATATCGCTATCCTGAGCACTGTTAATATTTACCTGAGAGCTACTCATTCCGGCAATCCAGCGAAGTACGATCACTCGACCGCCGACATCATTCGCCCGCTGCTCCGGAGTCGCCGCACCTGTTGAACATGAGAAAAAACACCAGGTTAGCTGCGCATTGGGAAAAGCCAGCATTGGACATTAATTCTTGCGCAGCGCCATTACTCATCTGAAGGCTGCTTTTCCTAGCGGTCCCGCAAGACTTCACCACACGATCCATCCAGGAGATAAAGCGCCTGCAAAATACAAAGAACAGCAGGTCAGTCGCGCAGAAGGACAATAGTGCATATAGAGACTTATCATAGAATGCCGGTGTGAACTTACATTGGAAAACAACTATGCGTTCTTCATAATTTCGCACCAAAGGGAAACCTATTGCAAAAAGGCACAGAAGTGAACTTCGGCAATTTGAACTCTACGGCGAATCATATCATTGGTATAAGACTTACCCATTTGAGTCAATGTTGTCCGGAACTCTACAGGATCAGTGAAGTAACTAGATCCTTGTTACTCTATGCACCCCTGCATACTGTTGCAGGATGGAGAGCCTGCCATTCCTAAAAAAGGTGAGGCATAGCAGCAGGTTGTATTGGAAGGCCACGGTAGGCGGGAGTAGGCCTTCCACCTTACAGTTGGGTAACATTTCATTTAACCTTTTAGGTGCACCATGGTGACAGAAGCGGAATTCAGAGGGGGCACGTGAAACCACTTAAGATCGGACCAGCCAGTCCCGTTCGTCGCCCCTGTGGAGACCAGGTGATTGTAACAGAAGGCCCCAGCCAGTCTGGCCTGGACTTGCCCACAATGCCATATATGGAAATGCTACCCAACAGCCAGTCAAGGGGAAGGGACAGAGTCAGGGCTTCTCAGGACTTTGGGAAAAACAAGGTAACATGCAATAGAAAGCAAGAGGCCACAGGGGCCATCTTGTCTCCTATGAGGGATCAACTGATTCCAATGGCAAGGCCTGGGTATCCAAAAATGGAGGATACTCAGAGCATGTGTCAAATTCAGCATGGAGCTGGAGCTGCAACTAGCCCATACTCTGCTCTGTGGGCCACACACAGGTTCCCAAAAATATACACTAGGAGTACAGGGTCGGACTCCCACCCATGGGTGCCATAAGGGTATCCCAAGGGTATGTTCCCCAAACCAAAAAGAGGAAGAGCCGCACTGCCAGGAGTCCCACATGAGCTCCTGCACAGAAAACAAGACAGAACACACATGATAAAGCAATAAAGGACAAGGATATGGAGGCCCGTCCCTCCAATGCATTTCCAGGCTCACAAATCCCTCTAAGTATCTGGGGAATCAGGTAGTAACTAAAATTGCAGTGTTCCACTGTGTCTAGATGAAATACATAATGCAGTCTAGTAGAGCAGCAGCACTGTGGCTGGTTTGTACTAGTAACCTTTGGGTGTGCAGTGTGACCTCAGTGAGGTTGCATTGTTTGGTGGGACAGAGTGGGGTTGTCCACTCTGCATTTGTATTTTTATGTATATTTATTTGAAGAACAGTGTTCATTTTGATCAGAATAAGTAACCTACGCAAATTTACTTGTGGCAGATACATTTCCTGGAAGGAGTTAATATGCACAAAGATGAGCACAAGTGTTATGCCAGTCCAAGGGGGTGGGAACAAAAAAGGGACATATAGAACAGGGGCACTAAAACAAATAAACAATAATAAACAAGTGCTTTATAAAGCTAACTGGGGGCATGTGCTTCAGACCAAAGATCCAGCATTGGAGGACATTTTGGGGCCAGGTAGGGAAGATGGTGAATAGGATGGAGGGAATATTACAGTAGAGTGGATGGAGGGACTATTACAGTAGAGTGGAAACACTTTTGGGACTAGTCCCCACTTTGGTACAAGGGTTTTTTCTCACCTCAGAGCCATTGGGGAGTATTCTATCCTGCATACGGATGCCACCCTTATCCCATCACCCCATACCTAGAACCATGACTAGTACTCCCAGTGTGGGCCCCCTTTTTAACAACCGCACACCATACGTTGGTTTCCTGCCAACTATTGGTTGGTTTTGTTTTCACAAAATGTATAGAAAAAACGCAATGTTTTGTTCACACAGCAAGAATCTGTGTTTATTCTACTGTTGCTGCAAAATATGGACGTGAATACACTTGTGTAAGAAACAGACACGTGCATGTTCAGTTGGCTTCGGTATTTCTCCCAGATTATGGTATTAGTGTCCCCCTCCTATCTCACATGACCACACTGTCATGATGATTCACTCGAGCCCCTGACAAACAGGCTTGCTCGCCTCTCTTACTTTTTACCTGTGCTTTTTTTCAGGGACTACCTTTCCCACAATACATCCCAGTGTAGTTTCTTTGTTCTATTCCACACTGGATGCATACACCCCAAACACGGGATGGCTCCCATTGAGTGACAGCACCTAGAAGACTATAATAGGATGCATACGACACCTTTACGAATCCCCCACACACCCCCACTGGGATTGGCCCAGCACATAGGGGGTGTGTCCACTTTCTCAGTCATATCTGCTGATTCACGGCAGGTAGCCATTTCCAGCACCACCGTGAACTCAGTAAGAACTCAAAGAATGTGAATCAGGTAAGCCATGTCCCGGCTGGCCCCAGAGCCTTATGACTCCTGCATATTACAAGACTGTTGCACTCCTGACACGTCTTGGTTCATGAACTGTGCCTCTCGTCACCATTTTGCTCTGATAGGGGTATATATTTGTGTTACCCCCTCTGTAGATCAATGGCTAATCATAAGCCCAGCGCCGTTTGAATCTGGTCTTCCCGGCACGGCCAATCCACACCCACTGGTGAATCTTTTCACACCACCAGGCCTAGGATTACATCTAGGTCAGCTGACAGCATACCGCCTCTCTCCGGTTGGACGGAAAGCTGCGCTTTCCCATACACCACCGGTGCATTTTCCCTAGCACCAATTAGCTGTTATTTAGTAACCCCTAAGTGAATATGTACCTTTTGAGATCCTCATAGTTCTCTTCCCTCGCACAGATCTTACCCACGGACCGACTCTCCCAACTAGTCTCTCCTGATGAAGGCCACCACAACTACAAGCTTCTACCAAGCCATTGTGGACGAAACACAACTGTGTTGATCACTTGTGGCACAACTGTGAAAATACCCTTTGTTGTATGTTTCTAATTTCGTGTTGTGTACACTCTTTTTGTTTAAACCACACCTGGGTTGAAGAACAACCTCGGGCAGCACTTATCTGAGTTACCTGTGTCACCAACTGCCTAAACTCTCATGTGCTTGTCACTAGGGTACTCATTCTCGACATCCAGATGAGGGTGCACAACTGCACTTCCCTATGTTTTTATATTGAAATCTGTCCGTTATCGCTTTCCTGCTTAGCGAAAGTTTGTAATAATTTAAGACACTGGTTTTTGAGATTGAAATAAATATGTCCAAAAACTGTGGATTGTTGTGAAGATCTCACATCCTTATTATTTTTGTTATCAATATATGCACCCTCCTGGGCATATCAGGTCTCCGGCAGGCACCCTTTATTTTTTCCTGGTTGTGGAGTGAGTAATGCCCATGGCCTGACCGGAGGAAAGTTAAGTTCATGGTGAGTGCGGGTGTAAGGCTTGGTAAAGTAAAAGTGCCCCAGCATGACGATTGAGGTGCTAGTAGAAAGTGACCCAAGGAGATGATTTGTGTCAGCGAAGAATGAATTGAATTGAGCAGAAAGTTTGATAGAAAGCCAGAGCAGTGAGAGGAGCAGTATGGAGGAGTGGAATAGTTGCATAATTGAAGGAGGAGTAGGTGATGTGAGATGGGGACATAGTGGTAGTGGTGAGGTTCTTATTGGTAAGCAGCCCCACTCCAGTGTCCGTCCAACTGGTCGGGCAGATTGGGACAAGGTAGTCAGAGCCAGTGTGGATAGCCACTAGTATCGAAGTAACAGGAAGGGACATCCAGGGATTTGTGATAACATGAAGTGAATGTTGAGATGGTAAGATTTGAAGTGGTTAGTAATGTAGGAGGACTTGTTACAGAGGGATTGTTGATTCCAAGGGCCAGGTGAAATAGTGAAATGAAGTGGAGGAAAGGTGCAGGTGTTATGTGGTAGAAGACAGGGGTAGATGGGGTTGACGATCCTGGGAGAACAGGACTGTCAGGTTTGGGGGTGCACGTTCTGGGGCTAGGGAGATGGGAAGATTGAGGTGCAAGTTAAGATTTAGTTGTGTTTGTGGGCTGTGAGAGAAGGTGAGGAAAGGAATAAGTGCAAGGAGCAAATGTGCAAATGCAAAATACATGATGGAGGGTAAAACAGATAGGCAAGCGAAGAACATGGAGGAGTTGTGCGGCCCAAAAGTGAGAGGTCACGTGGGTGAGTATCAAGGGAAAGGTTCTGAGCTGTGGTAATATGAGGCTACAGGAAACCAAAAGATACTAAGCAGGCATAAACAGGGATGTCCCTTGGATATTTGAGCAGTCCTGCACCAAATGGAGAGTTAATGGGTTGATGGATCCTTTTGTGTGGAAACAGGAGTCATTAAAAAAATGAGTGATATGCAATATCATTGTTTTCTAATTTGTTTAATCAGCTTAGCAAGTCATAGTTGTGGGGCGGAAAATAATAGAGTCTTCAAAACTAAACTCTATTACCACTTTTCAGTGTAGCCTTGCGTGAGGAAAATGCAAAAAATAACAATCAAGGTGTGGCCCAGCTGTGTAAGCTGGGGAAGTAAGCAGGGTGTGCAATTCTAGAATGCACCAATACTTTCACGTAAGAGTGGCTTGGTACCGCTTTATTACTACTGTTTTTTTCAAAGCTGTGGCCTGGAAAGGGAATGGAATTAAACAGAATTAAACAGAAATATTACAGAAAGCGACTAAGGGGGATTCTGTTTTAGCTCGCCGTGAATTATTCCAGTTCGAGCACAGTATAAACGTTCAACAACTACATGATGTAAAAATAGCAACGGTGTTTCTGATGGGGGACCTTAATGAAATGATCATAAGAAAGGCAGCTTCATCTTGCAAAGACCTTTGGAAGCTAGGCTCCAGCTGGAGCATGATAAATATGGACTTTTAGCCATATAAACTCGGTTGGAATAAGTCTTGGGTTTGTATCGATAATTACGCATCAGACAGATGTGTAGTCTGCAATGGGCGGGAGAATTGCAACAATCTACACTTTATAACGAACACCAACTATACCTGAGTGGTGATGGATTGTGAGCAACCAGAGTGGAAAGGCGGACATGGAGAAAAAGGCCTGTCAGCGATTACCCTCCCCATTAGGTTTGTTTTATTTTTATGTGTTCACCTCTTCACATATATGTATTCTAACATAAACCTTTATGAAGCATCACATTACTTTGGTATATAGCCTTTATTTTAAACCTCAACTATGCACTCTAGTCAAGTTCCAAATAGACTTGTTTCTTATTTTATGTTTAACTGGTTTGCTCTTTGTATAGACAATCCACGCTGTTTAATGAGCTCCCTCTATGCCAACAGTGAAACTGTGAAATCTGGAGTGTAAATTGCCTCAGAACTTCTTTAACGGCCCGCAATTGTTCGTCCATATCCTGGGATAGTTTGGTGGAAAGCCGCGTCCTGCCGAGATTGAGTTTATAAAGGCAGAGTTACTGCAAAAGGTAAAGCTGTTGTGGTGTATTGACTGCAGAACAATACAGACACGCTGGAGCGCGTGTATGCCATTCTCAACAATGAACTATTGGGGTGTACAAAGTAATTCAGTACATTACATTTCAATGTTTGAATGTGGCTGTGGCTAATATGAGTTCTGTACATCAACCAGCATTTGATACAATATATATTTCGCTCGTTTTCTATTTGCCTCCAGGTGTACTTTCTTGACACATATTACAAATCAATGTTGGATCCATTTCTAGTAGTTCTTTTAAATTCTAATGCAGTTTCACATGTAAGGACACTATCCCCGGGTTAATAGGAAATGCAAGGACCATGGAAAGCACTGTAACAGCTTATTGATTGTAGCCACATTTACTCAGTAAGACAGGGGCATGTTGAAGAAAAGAAGATTTTCTGACTGCAAGTACGAATTTCATGTGGCTTTTAAATCTATGTGCTAATTTTGGTAGACAAAACCTCTTTACTGGCATAATACTAAGTACGCTACCTTTCTCCCAGGGTGGGGCAATCACCTGTCCACGTACCTTAGAATGTGGGATGAATCTGCGGTATGATCCTACGTTTCCAGGATGCATCTGGCTGCTCTGACTCACTCCTCTGCTCCACACCTTCATCCTCCTGCAGATGCATCTAATTTGTAACAGATAAGGCCCTTATTCACAAAGCATTTTCCAATGGGGTTTTGCCATTATAAATTCCATGAATTAGCCCCTCAGTGTCATACTTACGTGCACTCCCTCTCGCCCTAAACCATGTGACCAGCTCTGCAAACAGGCCCATTGCAAATGGAGAACAGCCTCTTCCTAGAGCACCATATATCACTACATTGGCAGTCAACATGCTTTTTATTTGTGAAAAAGTGATCTGTGCTCCCCGTGCAAACCCTTGCTCTCATGAAATGCGTGCACAATTCCCACACCAGGCTCTCTTTTGGACTGGTAATGGTAATGATGACAAGAATGGCAAACTGTATGGGAGATGCAAGGTGATAACGTCCACCTTTGTGTCACATATCAACATCGCCAACAGGCAAATGCAACCCTGAATGGGCCACACCTCATGTTATTATTGTCTAATTGTGTAGTGCTGCTGTAAGATGTATTTTCCTCTGCGTCAGGTGGACACGTTGATCTAATGTCCCCTAACCATACTTCCCACCCTACAATTCTGCCAGAGAAACTATACTTCCCACTCTACAATTCTGCCGAAGAAACAGGCCGTTTTATCAAAGCTCGAATTTATACGAATAAAGAAAATGAAGGTGGTCCCCAGATTTATGCAGGGGAGTCACCACAATGTTACACGCTCACAGACAGCTGGTTTATAAAACAGGAAAATGATCTGCCTGCATTTATCTCATTATTTCTCATACACAAACACCATTTTACATAATGAATGATGTATCTAGTTTAAATAATACATTACAACAGGTCTTCTGATTTAACTTCTGCCACATATTGTCCATTATTACAACACTTGGTTTACATCAAAACATTTCCAAATTACACATGACCTCACATTGGAAATGATGAAAAAACATTGCTGTCCCCAATGAACCATACATAGTAGAATGACAGAACTGTTTCAGGTCTCTTGCTTCCCTTGTAGATATGGTGATGTGGGCTGCTAATGATTGCACAGTTTATAATATGCTTATATTGACCTGCATTAGAATTCTACCGGTGTTGGGTCACAGGAGTAATATTTCCAATTTAGAATGCACAGACTATTTTGACTCACCCACCAAACCTGAGTAAATGTTTTTGGGATTATAATGAACACATATAAATACCCCCCCAATTTTAAATCACATAAGAATCACACGTTGCAACTTCAGAATGAGGGGTTGAAAAGGATTTAAACTATATTTTTTGGAGAATAAAAATGTCTCCTTTCAGTTCCCTTCCTTCCCTTAAAAATATCTATGTTTTCCACGGGCTTCAATTTATTAACTGATTCTATGTCAGGCTATGAAGTGTGGGCCTTCACTTCACAGTCTTAGCTGACATCTATACCTGTTGAAGCACACATGGTTCAATATTATTGTGCTATAAATACACAAAGAAACTGTGCTAAGGTTGAACAGAAGTGCTACCAGTTTGGCACTTTACTAACAGCAAAATGCAATTGTTTTTCTTGAAAGGAAATATCACTTGGCACCCATGAAAACCCACACCACCCACTCCTAGAACGTAGCCCCCTCTGGCACAGGTGCAGTCTGGCACTACCAGCTTCAGTCTTTCTCCTGGATAAGGCTCCTTATTTCCACATATGTCCAGTTCCCTTCCAGCTGGGCAGACAACCTGTTGTTAATAATAAAAAGGAGGTTATTTCCAGCAGCTTTTTCCAATGTCAGAAATATACGCCCTCTGTGTGAACAGTTTTTAAAGTGTCCATAATTCCCATGTTTTTGTCATAATTATTTCACACTATTTGATTGGAGTGATGCTTCCATTGGCTTACCCAACGGTCAGACACTTCCATTGAATGCACACCCAGCAAACTTCATTGCACGATTACAATTTCTACATGTGTCACATGAGCAAGGGGGGGGGGGCTATTTCAGTCCTGCATTGCCATTTCATGTTTCTTCCATAATTCATGGCAGCAATATGCAAATGAAACGAAATCAAGATTTCCATCTACCATCTGTTTCCAAAGCAAGTGAAGATGGCAGCATATCCTGCCCAGATCACATTTTAACAATGAGACTGCTGCACACTTAATATATGTGCCTTCCATTCATATTGTGCATGCAACAAATGTAATTGTGCATTCACAAATTGAATTGAATTAACCCACTCTCTTTGTTGCTTTAATCAACATCAAGAGCATATAATCCAGGTGAGTATTTAAAGCTGCCGCCTCTGGACTCTGAAGAAACCATTCTATAAACTGACCTTAATGAATATTAAACTTTGAAGTCCATTCTGAGCGAGGCATAGGATAACTTGGACAGGCTCAAAGTTTAGAAATAGGTTACATGAATTAAAATGTCTTCACTTGATTTAGAGAAGATGGTTGTGTAGCATTGTGTTGCATGAGGCTTATGGCTCACCCATATCCAGTTCTCTAGTGCAGATTGGTACGGGCCATAGAAGCAGCAACTGCAGTGCTATTGACAGCAGCAACAGAAGTGGTGATGTATGATTCTTAACAGCTCTCCAACACCATAAAAGTACGTTTGAAATTGGATACTAACTCAGATGCCATTCCATTTTATCAGCAGTAATACATGTTGCTGTAAACAGATTATCTGAGATTCAGGGGTCTGTGGGGGACGAGTCCACATTTGTAGTAATATTTGTGGCCAAAGTATGGGCCTCATTATGAGTTGGGTGCAAAGGGATACCGGGCACAGGTAAGGACACTGGTGCCGGTAATCCCTTTGTGCCCTATTCCGAGTTCCCTTAGTGGGTCCCTTCCTTAACGCCTGGTTTTACCAGGGGTTAAAGACGGGACCCGTTACGGGACTTTATAGCTAATAACAGTACCGCAACAGTACCGCAATTTGCGGTACCGTTATTAGCGCCTTCCCATTGAGCCCTATGGGGGCTCAAATGGGAATCGGGAATGGCTTTTTCAACGGGGACTTACAAGTTCTGCAAAGGTTGGAATAGACCGGTAAGTCCCAATTGAACGAGGGCGGACTCGGTACCAGTATTGGAGGTAGTCATGGCGCTTATAGCGCCATGACTACCTCCAATATCGAAATGAGGCCCTATGTCTTGAAAGCTAGTCACTTCTTTTATTCTCCATCATTTGGCGCCATCTGCAACCAGTGTTTGCAAGAAGAGCAGGAGACCAGAGGCCTAACGAGAGAGAGGCTTAAGCAGACAGGTGGCAGTCGATGACGGACAATATAAAGCAGTTTGTTTTCTGAAAGTCCTGCTCTGTGAATCCAGATGGGCAGCAGCTGAGTTGCACCCCTACCCCTAACTTATGAAGAGGCATGTGGTGAGAGGGTGTGGGGGTGGAAACATCTCTCTGTAGCTTATAGGTCTATAATTGGGACATTTCCCACTTAAAGGTTTTCTGTCGGACATGGTGCTCTGGGGTCACCTTTCGTGGTGGATTGCAGTCCAGGATTTGAACATTTGGGCTGACTCTGCAGTTGAATCAGGTTGCCAGAGGGGTATGTGTTATGTGCCGTGGGATCCCAAACACATTGAATTGCACAATGTGCACCCTATATGTTGCACACACCTGGATGTTGAGACCAAATACTTGGCAATCGCTATTGTTATCTCTCCATTATGTTCCTTATTTAAATCTCTTCAGCCATTAAATCGTTCTGCTTCTTATTCATTCAGCATATAGGCCTAATAAGCCTAATAAAACTAATAAAACATAATCACTGCTATTAACAGCTATAGGGTCAAAAACATGCTATGTGAAAATAGTGCACTGAAATTAGTGCCCCTCATGTACCAGTAGAAAATGCTATATTAAAATTAGGAAAGACTGGAGCAGGTGAGGAATATTTCCACATTAACTGTTCCAATGTTTAATTTTACATATGAAAAAAGTCTAGAGATGTTTAGTCGTTTTTAGACCTATCTATAAAATGATGGCTAAATACTTTTTCTTTATTTTATATTTTACAGACAGATGAAACAGTGTCAGTTTAAATTTGGATTTTTCAATCCAGATGTCTGGCCCTTAAAAACAGCATATTGATACTAAGTAGCGAACAACACACAATATTTACCTTTCAACAAAAAATAGACACGAGTATTAAACAGTATAAAAGACATTCCATGCTATTAGAAAGCTATTAGGGGGTCATCACATGAAATATGTGGCTTTAGATAAGACCTCTCCCTCACTGTAAAGCATCTGGGAATGGATTGTAAGTGTGCTGCTTAGCCCGATTCATTGAACACATCTCAATTCAAATATAGAAAAACATTAGAAAATAAAATCCAGTTGGAGGTTACATAATTGACAAGGATCTCAGGCTTTTTTTTAGTTCATAATTATTCTAAAGTTCGACATTTTCACAGCCTCCCAGGGCTTGGCAAGAAAACAAAGTGTCCATTATCTCATTTTAAAAGGCAGAGAAGAGCAGATGCTATTATTCAACCCTTTCTTCGCATGCTCACATTGTAAATATGTGTAAGGCTTTAACATTCGTTTTTATTACTGAGGTGTTGTCAAGGAGGGATGGAACAGAGCATATCATCTTTTCGCCAGTTAAGGAGAGCTAGCGTGTGGATTATAACTCTTGAATCCAAAAAGGTTCTCATGCTTTTACTATATCAGGTGCAGGGGGAATAATTAGTTGAACTGATAGACAATCAGAGCATCCAATCAAAATAGGGAACACATAGAAATAATGCAATCCAAGTGTTTCATAATGGGTGTGGAGATGCCGTTTGTAAGGAATCGTACCAAAATGTCGCCCTTAAAATTAAATCACCACATATATATAGGAGGGTATAGAATATAATATTAATATGCAGGGGTTTGTGGGGGTCTCCCCTGCATGTATATGTGGTGTAAAGGGGTTTAAAAAAAAAAATTGTCATTTTCGGCCGTCACAATAATCACATAGATCCGTGCGTACTCTATGAACAAAAGGGAACGATTTAGGAAACATCCAGAAAAGAAAGAGTATCCAGGATCAATACCAAGCATACTATATGGAAACAGAATTTTTTTTTTTCACAAATTAAGAAAGGCCCATTCCAGACTGAAGCAGAAGTGAGTTTAGGGCTTACGAGATAGAATTGATTGTGTTCACCTGGAGTGAGTTGGCTCCTGTGAGTAGCTGAAGGCCAGCTTATTTTCAGGGAGTCAGGCGATATTGGCCAGACAGAACCATTAGAGTGAACAGCAAGTGCAGAGTCCTGCTCCCTTATGTCCACAAAATAAATCTTGAAAGTACGTGCATTTACAGCCTGAAAGTATACGTACATGTATGTGTCCATACAAGTGTAATGTAGTAGGGTGTACTGGATTCAGCTTGATAACCAATAAAATATATGCCCCCTGGTAAGCACAGAAGCAAAATACATCTGAATCTGTGAGGTATGGTGCACAAAACATTTTACAGATTAACTGCAACAAAACAACATTTTCCCAGATATGCCTATAGTCTGTATGAATGTCCTGAATTAGCTTGTTTGCTTGTCCTAAAGGGACTAGAACGGATAAGGGTAGACGTGGGCAACTCGATACCAATAGATACCTGTGACTGTGTTGATTTCCCCCTTTAATTTTTCCATAGATTTTAGAATCACTTTTAACATGACACAGCAAAAGTGCATTTTATTTTAAGCCTCAAATAAATAAGGGTGTTTTGCCATAAAAGAACTCCTGAGACGTATGCGTGTGCCATCTGTTGATTCTTTCACTATTTTATTTTCCTATATTCATGATTGAATGGCATTTCAAAAGTGATGTACCTTGTGTTTTCCAAAACATTTGTAAATGCAACTAATGGCCAAATGAAGCGGTGACTTTGTCTGTTTACATCTGTAAATAGTCTCATTCTGAATCCCAGTCCAATCCTTGGTTGAGGTGTGTGTGGTTGTGCTGAATAATGATCACGAATGGAATTACATTGCAAATTGTTTATAGAAGGATAGAAACAGGCACACTGTATTGCTTAGGCATTGCGATGTATCCTGCTTGCCATGGTTCGAATGCATCTCCCTTGGATTGCGAGTGAGGAGCCACCTGTCACTCAGTTGGGGGTCTAATACAAATGAAATACATCTATTCTTACAGCACAGCTTGATTCTCGAACCAGAAAGTGGGAGTGAGGTTCTGCTAGGCCAGAGCATTGGACTCGGGTTGCCCGTGTCCATGAAAAGCATCTGACATAATGTATTATGCAAGTGGTGTTTGGGGTAGGTCGTTCAATATCCCTGAATGGGGTCTTGTGCTTTTAATTTGGACCAAAGAGGGATTCTGTGTCTTAACTGTATCCTTAAAGAAAGAAAAATCAATACATATATCAAAGGTGCTTTTCAAACATGGAAACCCAACTAATATGCAATGCAAATCTGGAGCCAACAACTATGCACATTAAACGCTGATCCAGTGGAGGGCTTCATGACAAACTTGTGAATGAAAGGCTGTAAAACGGGCACATACACTGGTCTATAACAATCTGAGCCCCAAACGCAATACAACTTAATTACATGGCATCAGGAGCTAACCAGGTACATTCAGATCCTTTTCTGCCACCTTCTGAAGACAAGACTCTTCAAGTTTGTTGTTTGGCATCAGGACTCCCTTCCACCAGGTAAATCTCTTCTGCCACCTTCTGAAGACAAGACTCTTCAAGTTTGTTATTTGGCATCAGGACTCCCTTCCACCAGGTAAATCTCTTCTGCCACCTTCTGAAGACAAGACTCTTCAAGTTTGTTATTTGGGATCGGGACTCCCTTCCAAACATTTTAAGATTACTGATTATTTTGGAAAAGTGCTAACGGATGGTCATGCTGGCGATCTAGATGGCTTATTGTTGACTCTAGTAGTAAAGATGACAGAGGGCACACAATCTCACGTTGCTGTAAATCAATTTCATCTTAATTGAGAAATGTTATGATTATTCTGACATCCTTTTTCAAGCAATAGAGAAGGATTTGAAATGGTTTAATTATCTGGTGAGACTGAGTAACAGAGCTTCAGTAGATCTGCTAGGCCTTACTAGTTATTCTACCACCCACAGACAATAAGCAGGGACCCCTCACCATCTCACATTTCTTTGATTGAGTCTGAGGAATTATGTTAAAATATTTTAGGCTCATTGGAATACTTTTCCCCTCTGACATTGCTCATCTGAGTCCTGGTTATAATTTCTCCCTTCTTCCGACTCGAATAATTGTCAAGTCTGAGTGCTGTCCCTCCCTGTGGTCTGACCTAAGATGTCATCTCTCCAAAATACTTCTTCTCCCACAAAAACGATCCCTGTTTTGATGCAGCGAGGACCCCAGCAAAAGAATCTCGGCACTTGATCTTAAGGTTTCTAAGCATATTGCATAATAAACCAAAACTGATCTTTACTATTCAATCCTGTTACACTATGTTCTAATTATATGTGACATGTTATGTAGTTGTGCATCTGAGTGGAGAAAAACAAAAAATATGGGGCCATAGCCGGGGAAGCCTAAGGTCACTGTCCTTGGCAGTAGTGCCCTCATGAAGTCCAGCTTTGGTTCATCTTGGCAGAAAATGAAACAGCTCCACCTCACCTTTAATCCTGACGCATCAGAAGCAATGAAGGCAACAATGTGGCTAATACATCTGCGGATATGTTACTAATGGACATTTCATAGACTGCCTCCCTATAGGTCTACTGCTGAAGCACAAGATCAGGACAGCAAAACAAAAGAGAATCAGGATACAGTTTTAAACAATAGAAGCACATGACCAAGTTGGCCTTTCCCTGCCTCTGTGTTTAGAATCTATACCACCACAAATGCCTACTGCTCTACGACACCTTCTGATACTTAGTTGGAATGCTGTGTATAGTTATTGCCAGTGGAACTTGGGGGATACCTCCAGAATGTAGAAAATGCTCCCTATGTGCAAATCAATATAGCAAAGGGGTTGTTTGGGTTTCTAATTCCTAATTCTATTTTTGCCTGTCTTTAACAAGAACCTTGATGAAGCTTTGTTACAAGTAGACAAACATCTTCTATCTCCTACATGTACAGGTATATACATGACTGCCTGGCCCAGTCTGCTCACTTCCTCTGTGCTGCAAAAGATTTTAAATCTTATACTGCACCTTAGACAATTGGCATCTTAAAACTTGGAATTATTTTCCTTCGAAAGGTTTGAACATTTGGGTATGCATGAGACTGTGTAAGGGGTATTCAAGTAATGCTTGGTTTTGACTATCATTTTAAGTGTCTGATGAATCTGTCATCTTGGGAGTGGGTTTACATTGTTTTCAAAATGTCATCAAAAAAGGCCTGCCATTTTGAAAAAAAATATTTTGAGAGACCACTTGTAACAAAAGTAGGTTACAAAACCCACAGACAAAAAATTCATATTCTATACTGTCTAAATATGTGAGTTACCAAAGGGAACAGTATGAAAATCTGCTCTTATAAAGGTAGTTCTAGGACTGTGAGATCTACAGGCACAGGCTCGACATGTCTGTGAAGTGAGGGTGTACCCTGCTCCGGAGACCCATAGCTCTGCAGCCCTGATTGATGTAATCCATGAACGCCCTCCCTCCTTAATGGGCTTTATTGGAATGATTGATCGATTGATTGAAAGACTTGCAAGCTCACATAACAGAAGCACCCTTAATTTCCAACAGGTAAACACATTAAGACCACCTATGGAAACAGACAGTGTTACTGGCTTTTCAGAAAGCTTGAAAACTAGAAAAGAGACAAATATTGAAAGTGAGGGAGTAACCAAGCTTTGGACATGGTAAGGACAGCTTTGTTTCACTCCCAATTTGAATCGAACTCTAAGGAACTCCAGGAGAAATTGGTCAGCAGAGTACAGTTCCATAAATATTTGGTAGGGGAGCAGTCTGTCTGTCAGATATGATATAATCGAGCTAACTCATGTTAACGTTTGTAGATAATGCAGCTGATTTTGAAAATCTGTACACATGGAACAGGAAGCCAATGCTGTTCACAGTAAAGCAGCAAGATATAGTACGTTTTTTCTAAGGCCAACATCCTGTCACAGAGTTTAATACTGCACCCTCTGGAGCCTATTGATCTAATAAGCTGTTCGACAGGAGTAAAGAGAGCTGACCAAGTCAAGTCTTTAATTGTTGAGAGACCCAACAACTAAGCAGATAAACTCTTTGGGAATAAAATGAAAAATATTTAAAAAATTGACTAAAGCCATAACAAATATTGACCACCACCATTTGAGCATCGAGAGTTTGATCAGCCTTACAGAGGATGACCAGTTTTCTGATACATTGTCAGATAAGGGAAGACATCATTTCCAATAACCTTGCTCAATTCCTGAGGAAATTTGGAATAGTTCTATGAAGAATGGATTCTCGAGTTTTCTTTATTGTTTTTGCACTCTTGCTTCGAAAACACAAGGTAAACCAAAGGGTTATTAAGCCAATGCAATATTTCCTATTGAAAATAAAGTCCCCAAATTCATACAGAGTGGGTGTCCTCCGGAATATAAAGAGTGGAGCTCACCCATCTGGATGACTCATTTCTGTGACAACATGGCTGAGGATTGAAGAGTGCAAAGGGAAAGTAGGAAGTGGGTTTTGGCTGTGTTGAGTTGAGGGTGAAAAGCTGGAGGAGAAAGGGATGCAAGGGGAGTACAGAGGAAGCTTGAGAACAAGGTTGAAGGTGATGAGGATAATAGATGAGAATAATAGATGAGCAGAAGGTATTCTGGGAATGGATTGAGGTTTTGTTGATTGGAGGGAGCAAACTCAGTGATGAAGCACTCACCTAGGACATGCATCCAGGATGCAATTTCCAAATTCAAATTATGTTAGGACCGACTCAGCCTTTCATATTTCTGAGTTTGGAAAATTGAGAAACTGTGAGGACTTATCTGGCTATGGTATAGATGCCCTGATGTATTTTCCATTTTTATTAAAGAAATACAATTAAGTGGGTAATTCCATCACTGAAAGGGAAATGTGTTGATCATGTTCCACTTTCATAAGCTCTATGCAAAAAGCATAGTGTGCACCTGTACCCTTCTTCATCAGTATCCCAATGTGAAGTGCCTGCTGTAACAGTGGCACAGGGCAGGTTCAGAGGTCACTTGTGCCAATTTGACTGCTGTAGTGACAGCCAATTCTGCAGCTCAGGGACTGCATTCAAATCTTGCAACCCTGCACCTAAAACCTAAAATGATGGGTGTATTGTCCTGGTGGTAGATACATCTTTAAATTTAAGCCATCCCTGAGTTATTGTATGGTGGATGGTATTAGTCAGAATTACTACAGCCACAGCAATTTGATATCACACATGTGTCAGCACTCTGAGCCCAGCTCATCCTTGAAAGGATTATGTGTATTCTCCCCAGACAGCCTGGCCTTTCGACTGCTAGCATGATATGATATGATATGATAGTTTATTTATATACTGCCTATACACAATGTGCTTCAAAGCACTTCAAGGCAAGGGAGGGAACAAGGGAAAATCCAATGACATTCTTACAGACCATGAACAGTAAGGATGTGAAATTAACTATCATACTCGGACTGACGACATTTCAGATAGCGCAAGAGCAAAGACATAGAACAGGAAGGGTGTGGGAGAATAGGAAGGAAATGGAAATAGACAGGCGACAACCGTACTAGGCCTGATGACATTTCTGGTAGAGCTGGAGAAAAATAAAAGGTGAGGGAGAGGGGTGCAGAAAGGCAGGGGAGGAACAAAACAAGCGACTATCGTACTAGGCCAGATGAAATTTCAGATAGTGCTGGAGGGGATCGGGAGGGAAACAAGGAAGTGGAGGGGGTAGGAGACAGATGTGGTTGCTATCATACTAGGTCCAGGGACAATTGTGGTAGAGTAAGTGCATAGATGAAAGTAAGGGGAGGAGGCGAGCAGATAGGAAAAGTGAGAAAGGGAGAGGAGGAGAGAACAGAGAGTATGCAGTCAAAGAGTGGAGAAGCAAGACTGTTTCCTTGGGGATTCCCTCTCTTTGTGCTTTTGTGAGGGCAGCTAATACCCTCCCCAGAGAGACAGCCACTAGATAGTAAGCTGTCGTGGGAACAGGAATTAAAGGATACACCCATTCACAACAGGAGTAGCCGCAAACCTAGGTGCTTCATACCAAAATGGCCTTTTATTCTATTGAAAAGGGAAGGGGGTGAGGTTAGCGTAGACAGAGGGAGCTATTTACAGCTGGAGGAAGGTTAAACCAGCTTGTTTCTCTCTGCCTGTACCTTTCCTTCCTCTCTTCTCCACTGCCTTTAGTACAAAGCACTTTGGCTGTGATATCAGACGGCAAAGTCCACCTCTTCCAATAACAGGGTTTGGACCCCTAAAGGAGGCTAGCTTTAGTTCAATCACCTCTGAGTTTATGCCTCTAAATGAAGTGTCCCACAATCCTTTTTTATTCACTTTTGGGCAAACACTTAACAAAGAACTCATTGACCTGTGTTGGGAGAGTTGATCTTTCCTAAGTCCTTGCCAATGAGGTGCAGAATGAGTGTCCAAGGCAGAGGTAAGCGCTGTTCCCTATTCATACCCAAGGACCAGTGCGGGTGAACTGCTGTCGGAACAAGACCTGCCTCTCTGCCAGCCACAATCGTACCCAGAACCTCATTGTGTTGAAGGAGCCCTGTAGTTGTGTGCCAGACACACCCATGTCCAGGTGCCCGAGAACAAGGACTAATCCGCTCCTTGAATCCCTGGATTGCAATTTAAAGCATCCTGAGAGCCAAAACAGCCTGGACCCCTCTTTCCATTGAATGAAACTTGTCGAACTGCTTCTCGAAACACAGGACCTGCTGCTGCTGCGTTTTGCACTCAGCCAAACTCTTTGAATTAGTGTTGTTGATTCTTGTACCAGCTCAATGCTGCATCTTTCCTCAGGAAGCCTGTCACCTGCTGGAATGAAGCGTTTATTGTTTGGTCTCAACTGGAACTAGGGGAGAGTCGCTAGCTGACCCTACCCAGAGGTAGAAAATTACTGAAATCGGCTCAACCGCAAACAGCTCAACCTCGAACTGCCTCTTCATTAAACTGCACACCCGAGCATCAAGATCACCACTTCCCACCATTACAGACTATCAACTCGAGCCACGTGAGTGTCACTCCTGGACTCTATCCAGAGGTTACAACCTTAGAATTTAGTCAAGTGCTCTAGTTATCTCCTCCAACTTATCTCCAGACTTGAAACACAATGGTGCAATAAGAAATCCTTTAGCTGCAAATAAGTATTTAATTTGCTGTGCTAGACCTTCTCAAAAGCTGTACTAATAGGTTCATGTATCATATTTGATGCTGTTCTATTTTGACTGGCAATGTGGTTTCTCTTACATTTGTACGTGGTGGTAGATTTGGACTAGCACCTAAATGCTACCTTTGTGGCAAGGAGTCCCCCCTCACCTAGTACCAATCCTGGCTTTCCTACCTGGACCCATTTTGTGATCTTGAGAAAAAAGGCCCTTAATTGCTATGGTGCGTCAGTTGAAAGATTTGCCAAAGCTCGAGATAGGGAATACGCAAATATGCAGGGGCCTCAAAATCATGCTGAATGAAGGACTCTAGAAGTTGCCGGCCTGGTGAAACAGCTGATATATGGTTATAGATCAAAGGTTCGAATCAAAAGGTTCGAAATACAATAGGTTCGAATCAAAAGGACCGAAAACAAAAGGTTCGAAATGTTTATTTTTGAATGTTTTAATGTCCCCCTCCCAACCCCTGTTTTGTGGTAAAAAACACTTTTTTTACCTATACGGAAAACCCCCAAACATAAATAATTTTTTAAAAAAGTTAACATTTTGTTTTCGATCCTATTGACTCTCACCTTTTGCATTCAAACCTTTTGTATTCGATCCTTTAACTGGACACCCTGATATATAGCTGCCAACGGGACCTATGTCTTCAGGATTGACTTCAACCAGTCCTATTTAGCCAAGAACATGTTGTATGCTGGGGTTTACAGATCTGCTTGTTCCAAGTATGGCTCAATGTCAAAAATGTTTGTGGCTCTTAAAAACAGGACTGGCTAAAGATGAACTCAGGACATAGGACCAGTTTGCAGCTATGAAAGTAGTTTGGGCAATCACGGCAGTGAAGTGTTTAATCTGCAGGTTCTGCATTTCATTCTTTCAAGTTTATAAGAATTGAGAAAAATTATGTAACGCTGGCAACTGAATACTGGCATACTTTAGAGGCAAACGCATAATTGAAGAAAATGGCTTCTATTGGAATTGTTTATGTTTCTAGCTATAGAACTAGTTGTACATTGTATGGCTATTTACACAACTGTTCACAAAACACGTGCTGTAAGCATCCCATGGCATGAACACCCTCACATGCACTTGGTTAATTTGCAGCTCCCTTTCTGCGCTGCCTTGCACATGCTTGTTAGTGGGAACTATTTATGGCACTCCAATGATGAAGTCCACCAAGTCTTACTCGCCCTAATCAGCAAGTATGATGTTCAAGCAATCCTACCTAGATTTCTGCTGTTGTTTTATCACCTCCCAGCTTCTTCAAGTTTTTACAAGGTTGAGATTATTCTTTATTCAACCCAGTTAATGTTGACATTGTATCCTTTGCCCATGTATGTGACCAGAGAAATGTATAGTTCAATGGCCATTGGTTTTCATCAGCACAATATAAATAATGAAGTCACATTGAAACAAAAATGATTCCTCCACTATTTCAAACATGCATTGGGCTTTCTTACATCCATGACAAAAAATGCAACAATGAAAGGGGTTCAATCCTACTTGGCAGTATTTTGCATGCTGCAGATGAAAACCGCAAATATGGAGGAACAGGTAGAACATAATGGATTTCTGTCTTTAGGTAATATTATAACGGTATTGCAAGTCAGTAGTACACATCATGTGCTAGAACGGATCAACATATGGTCCATTAAATTGATTCTAGATGTACGTCTTTTACTTCGAATAACTTCTTAAAACGTTCCCATTGCACTTCTACCTTTTTACTGACTTTTCAACTCTGCAAACAGTGGCACAACTCCTAGTGTTGAGAATGATTGTATTTTCCATGCCTCTTGCACAATTGGATAGCCTCTCCCACAGTATTTATTAGGCTCACCTGGTATCCACGGGGGCGCCACACGATACTGGAGGGAGGTCTAAGCCCTATCCCGGACCCCTCTCTGCTTGCTTATGTGCCAGATGTTGGGTAGCGCCTGTAACAGGAGAATGGGGGGTTAAGATACTGGTTCTGTGATGGATGGACTCCCACCGCCCTCTGGTCCAAATCCCCTCCAGTGGGGTTATTGCTCACCTTAGGTTTTTGTGCATTGGACTCTCCGTCCTGCGTCTCTGTGCAGGGGCGTGTGGTTGCTGCAGGCATTCCGTGGACCTAGTTGCTTCATTGGTCCATGTGCCCTTATGTCGGGTCCAGACTGGCTGTGACTCCGACTCTGCTTGCGGTCTTCCAGGTGAGTTATAATGTCTTTTCTGTCTTTATTCTGTCTTTTTCTTTCCCTCCGTTTCATCTGTCTTCTCGGTGTCTTGCTCCACTACGCCGTTCCCTAACAATGTCTCTTTTGTTTTCACAGAGACGGTTGCGATCTCGGAGTTGCCGCACCGATGGCGAAGACCACAGTGAGTTATTGATGCGTGGAGCGCTGCACTGTTTATTGGTGTTAATTGCTAACCTATGTTCTCTTCTCTTCTTTGTACAGGTTGCAGTGATGTTCTGGAGTGATGAGCGATTGAAGCTCTGCTTTCCCAGGTAAGTGCTTTGTTAATGCTGACCTTGTTCCTTCTCCCTTGCAGGTTGCGGAGAAACCCGGAGATGGGTGAGGTAAGCGAAGTGCAGGGTGCTGCCAGGACTCACTGCTTGCCCAGGTAAGAATTGTTATTAATGCTGTTCTTGTTACTTTACCATTGCAGGTTGCGGCAAACTCCGGAGATGGGCAAGGTAAGCAAAGCGCAGGATGGATTCAGGCCGGTTACTTCACAGGTAAGTGTTCTTGCTCGCTAATGCTGTTTTTGTTCTTCCAGGTTATTAATGAATTCCGGATCTAGTGCTTCAGGATCAGGCCACCGGAGAAGCAGGTGAGCAAGAGCTGGACACAGTGAGCGTTACGCTGCAGGAGTGCAGAATAACGCTAAGCATGTTCTGCTGTTTGTGTGTGGTTTAAGTAGCCCGTGTAAGGTAATTCCAGGTCAAGTAGTTCCAGGCCCAGCCACACCCAAAACACTAGACCGCATGGCTTGCTTCTAAAGAACTGAGCTGTGTAATAGGCCTCTATGTTGGATTAAGGTCCAAAACTGGTATTGCTTTATTCCTGATAATGAGCCTGGCACCAAAGGCACCAGGACTGACTCCATGTATGTTTCTGATGGAGTTTTAAGGCCCTTGGGGCCAGTGTGAAGGGCTTTAGCCCCACTGCTGCCAGGGGGCTGTTATACCAGAGGGGGTCGGGGCACGAATCGTGACAGCACTCCCCCCTAAGGCCCCTCTAAAGGTATTTCCTCTGTCTGGCCCTGGATTAATTGGATGGTTCCGATGAAATCATCTTACCAGGCGTGGCACATGGACGTGCTCGCTAGGCTCCCAAGTCCTGTCCTGAGGGTTGTATCCCTTCCAGTCCACACTAAGTAATATTACTTGGACCTGGTAAGTGTGCAATCTAGGATGTCCTTGACTTCAAATTCAGGTTCTCCGTTAACCAGTACCGGATATGGTGGTGTTTTAACCCAAGTTCCAGGCTGAATAGGTTTTAAGAGTGACGCATGGAAAATGGGATGGATCTGCATATTTGGTAGTAAAGCTAGTTTTACTGCCACACCTTGATGGTATAGGGCCCTATATATCTGGGACAAAATGTTTGAGTTCCTCAAATGGGCACGTGCCGAGACGCCAACCAGACTTCATCTACGAATTGGTAGTCTGGGGCTTTTCTTTGGTGTTGATCAGAGAATCTTTTCCATCTTTCTTTGGCTTGGATCAAGTGTTCTGCTGCCTTATTGAAGGCTTTAGTGATGGTTGTATGTAAAGTCTTCACCGCGGGGCATTTCCAAGGCCATGGAGGTATCTAATTCAGAAGTATGTGGGTGCTTTCCGTATACGGTATAGAATGGACTCTGTTCGGTACTGGTGTGTAGCGAGTTGTTGTAGGCATATTCGGCTATCCACAGCACCTCCTTCCAGCTTTCTTCCACTTGATGTAACATGCACCATAGGTATTGCTCTAGTGTCTGATTCGTCCGTTCCGTTTGGCCATCAGTTTGGGGATGGTGATTAGTGGACAGACGAATATCGATTTGGGCAATTGCACAACTCTTCCTCCAGAAGTTGGACACAAACTGACTCCCTCGGTCAGAAATCAGGACAGAGGGGAAACCATGTAATCGTACGATTTGCTCTAAAAACACCTTTACCAGACTGGATGCCTTTGGTAGACCCTTAAGCGGAATGAAATGGGCCATTTTAGAGAATAGGTCAACAACCACAAGGATACTGTTGAACCCTTGACAGGGAGGCAGATTTGTGATGAAATCGAGGGAGAGTGTGTGCCAAGGTGCAGGTGGAATTTCCAGGGGTTGAAGAAGGCCAGCAGGTCTTTGTTTCTGGGATTTATTCTGTGCACAAATGCCACATGACAGAACAAACTGCGTAATGTCCTTTAACCAGGTCAGCCACCAATAACTTCTTTTCACCTTGGCTAGGGTCTTGGCAATTCCTGGATGTCCTTCTATCAGGGGGTCGTGATAACAAGAAATGACTCGTTCTTGTAGTGCCTTATTTGCTAGAAATAAACGCCCTATGAAATACGGAGTTGGTTCTTTGTTGTGTAATGTTCGCCTTGAGTGGTCCAGTCTTGTAGAGCCTTGGTGTTCATTAGGAGCTGAATTTCCTTTTGGAGTTCGTCCAGAGATAACGTTGTTGTAAATCCTAGTAGTTTGTTACCTGGAATAATGGCCACCGGGTCTGGGGTTGAATTTGTGTACTCATCAATATCCATGCAGGATAGGGCGTCGGCTTTTCCATTCTGGACTCCAGGTCGGTACGTGATTATGCAATCATATTCTGCGAAGAATAAAGCCCATCGGAGTTGACGATATGATTAAGCCTTTGCTGTCTTGAGGTATTGTAGGGTGCGATGGTCGGTGATTACTGTGATGGTATGTCTGGCGCCTAAGAGGTAATGCCGCCAAGCCTTAAAGGCTGCATTGATCGCTAGGAGTTCATTATCTGTTTCTGCCTAGTTAAGTTCAGGTGTAGTAGATTTTCGCGACCAAAAAGCCACGGGATGTAAGTGGTCTTATTCGGGATCCCTTTGGGAAAGAACATCCCCCATTGCCATGCTGAAGGCATCTGTTTGTACTACATATGGGAGATCTGGGCAGGGGTGTCCTAGCACCGGGGCTGAGGTAAATCTATTCTTGAGTTACTGGAAGGCCTTCTCCGCCTCTTCTGTCCATTGGAACAGTTTGTTGTTTTTTTTGTAATAAGGAAGTGATCGGGTGCACAATCTGGGAGAAACCCGGGATGAATCGGCGATAAAAGTTCGCAAAGCCAAGCATACTTTGGACACCTTCGACTGAAGACAGTGATGGACAGCTAAGGATGGCGTCTACTTTGTGCTTATCCATCCGGACTCCTCTGGGAGTGAGAACAAAACCAAGGAACTCGACTTCGGTGACATGGAAGGAGCATTTTTCAAGTTTGGCGTATAGCTGGTGCTGTCAGAGTTTGGCAAGGTGGAGCGAACGTGCCTGACATGGTCCTTTTTAGAAGAGGAGTACACCAAGGTGTCAATGTAAACTATGGCACATACATCGATTAATTCCCGTAGTACATCATTCATGAAGTACTGGAATCCGGCCGGAGCGTTGCAAAGCCCAAAGGGCATCACCTGATATTCGTACAGCCCATACTTAGTAAGAAAGGCGGTCTTCCATTCGTCTCCTTTCTTTACACACAAGAGATGGTAGGCCCCCTGAGGTTCAATTTGGTGTAAATCTGGCCATCCTTGACTTGGTCCAGCAGTTCTCGGATAAGGGGTAGAGGATAACTTTTTTTAACTGTTACCTGGTGTTATGCTTGAGCTAAAACATGGCGCTGATGCGCAGTGCATTCTGGGGTCACTCAGAGCTATAATGGATATTTATTCCATGCCTCAGTGAAAACTGCACATGCTTTACTAAAAGACATGCTTTCAATGTTATTCGTTGCTGAGCCTGGTATGCAGGCCTCAGTCAAGGACATTGTGCTGGGAAAGCTGGTTTTGTTATGTCTTGCTCAGGATGAGTTATGGAATTGTTTTCTGTGGTGCTTTAGAAGAGGGAAGCTTTGCTCCTTGAGGTTTACTGTCGGTTGACCCTGCCGGCAACCAACGGTCAAGAGCTAATGCCAGAAGGTTTGAGAAATTGCCACCCCTTTTTGAGGCTGGCATATATGCGAAGCTCTGGAAAGGTCAAGTGGAATAAAAAAAAAGTCCTCAGTCGGAGGGGGGACTCCTTGTTCTGACCTTCCTGTGGGCTGTTGTGCTCTCTTCCTGGCTGTTACAGGGGTCTTCCAGACACTTCTGTCGAGATGAGGGATTCAGTTACGCCCATGGTGCTGTATCTTCTCTTGAATTCTCTATCTTTTCTGTGATGTACTTCTGTTTTATCACTTTTTGCTTCTTAGTTATGAATAAATAGCTATATAAGTGCTCATTATTTTGCTAACTGCCTATCTGGCTGTGAGTTATTGCTCAATGTATCTGCATTCAAAGTATTTGCTTTGCTCTGCAAATGTACTGGTGATAAATAACTCTCCGTGCACTTTTGACGAGCAGTACATTTTGGTGCTGTGAGCAGGGTATTTGTGATGAATTGTTTCCAAATATGAAAAAATCTGTTTGAACGCAGATAGGCTTTGCTTTCGTTGCAAGCGAAAGTTTGTTTTCATTTGGCAGTGAGTGTTGGACTATGTTAATATTTTTTTTGGTTTGCGTGGCTGCGCGAGTGATTGCAGTGTGGAAAGAAAAAAAATTAAAGCGGTTTTGCAAATTTCTGTAATGATGAATAGTTTGTTCAGGAAAAAGGGTGTTCCCGAGGTTATATGATTCCAGGTTGGGCTAAAAGCCCATATGATAAATTAGCCCAGGTGTGGGCGTGCGGAGCGGGTCTGAGAGAAACATCGGACTCTAGTTTGGGAGAAGCTGCTCCATCAGAAGTAATGCTTTGTTTACAGCAGATTTCACTAGAAAGGGGGCGAGAATGCATTGCATTGGGTAGGCGGGGGTGGGTCCTCCTGCATGCCTATAGGAAAATGCATTAAAAAACTGTAGAAATGAAAGAGCATATTTTACAATTGGAAAAAGAGTTAGCTGCCAAGCAGCAAATAGCTTTGATGCAGGAAATTCAAATGAAGCTTTTTAAAGACAAAGCTGATAAGTATCAAGCTGTGGCAGAGCGGGCCGTGGTTAGGGTAGCTTGCTATAAGTATAAAAAGAAGGGGGGGGTCAACCAATGGAAAGTGGCAACTGTAATCGCTACTGCCGGTGAGGATTGGGACCCTGATAAGTGGGATGGAAACATTTTAGACTCAACAAGCCCAGAGAGTAGCTTGGCAAATGAGTCTGATTGTAAGGCAGAACTGAAGCAAAAGACAGTGGCAGTGAAGCCGGTTAGGAGACGGGTGCTGGCCCCCACCCGCGGAATCCTGCGTTCGGGGTTGTGGATTTAACCACGATGGAAGATTACACCCCGCAGGAGGTTGGTGAAATCATTCATCGTTTGAGGCAAAAGTCAGGGGAACCTTAACTGACATGAATGGTGAGATTGCTAGATGGGGGCGCCGCAGGGTTGTTGGTAGATTCCACAGACTCACCGCACTTTTTGCCTTTGTCAACTGACACCAATGTACAGGAGGTTTTAAGGGCGGGGCCACCCCCTGATGACAATGGGCAAGATTCACAGGTGTCTCTATTGCACCTAGCAGCCCAGGCATGTAACCGTAAGTACCCCATTACCACAGATTGACCTAGCGAGGAAAAGAAGTGGTACACTTTGAAAGAGGCAATTCAAAAGGTCAGAGAGCATGCTATGAAGGAGGCAATTCATGTAGATGCTCCAGGACATATGGGGGCCGTGCCGCTCTCAGTTTCAACCAGGAATATGGTGATCAGAACTGCACCACCCACATACAAAAGTGTCATTATGACTTTGCTCGTAGGTATGAAGGGCAAACCCACTGATGAAGTAATGGATGCCATCCGGCAATTGGCCGACTTAGGGGAGTGGGACAAGAGTGATGACAAGCCCCGAGAGAGAGAGGGGCATAGTGAGAGAAGAAATGAAGGCAGAAGGCAAGATAGTAGAGACTCCCGTGTGTCCAGAAAGGACATGTTGTTGGCTTTGTGAAAAGATGGTGTGCCACAAGAAGAAATTGATGGCATTGAAACCAGGGTAATGTATGAACTATACAAAAAGAGAGGGGTTGCAGACAAAGAGTGTTTTAAACAGGTTAAGAAACAGGTGGTGACTAAGCCACAGAGGGACACCTCACCTTCCGCCCCTCTTGAGGAAGAACAGGAAGAAGGGCCAATGGGGACACCTTCCCCGTACCAGCCAACATATGCTGATTTGAGAAAGGTGGTGAGTGCAATGTTAAAGGCAGAGTCAGGTTATAATCATTCAAAATTTGACTAGGGTTATGGCCAAGCCCCGGCAGCGTCCACTTGCATAAAAGTTGATAGGCGGCCCCATGTTAATGTTAAGATTTTTTGTGGGCCGGGAAATACATTAGGGGTGCGAGCATTGATAGACAACGGGGCTGGGCCTCTCTGATTCATGGAAATCCAACACGATTCAAAGGCAGACACTTTACCATTACCGGGCTAGGGAGGAAGGAGACCCCCGCAGTACAAACAGAAGTGGATATGAAAATACGCAATTTGACTAGGCAGAAATACCAAGTGTTGATTGTCCCGATACCCAAGTACCTAATTGGCTTTGACATTCTAGAAGGATTGACCTTGGGACTAGGAGGTAAAACATATCAGTTTGGGGTGAGTGCATTGACCTGCACACCCATTACCGTAGGAAAATTGAAGATGCCCCCAGTGCAGGTGCCTCTGGCGAGTAAGCGGGTAGCGATGAGGCAATACCGCATTCCCGGGGGGCACAAGGACATTTCAGACACCATCAAAGAGTACGTAGAGGCGGGTGTGTTACGCCGTATTACTACCGCGTGGAACAACCCACTCTGGCCCTTCAAAAAAGGGGACGGGTCTTGGAGGATGATGTTGGATTACCACAAATTAAACAAACACACTCCTCCCTTGGTGTCCGCAGTCCCAGATGCCATTACCTTGATTGAGAATGTGCAAAAGTTTGAGGGGACCTGGTATGCAGTGGTAGATTTAGCCAATGCATTTTTCTCTGTGCCAATTGCTGAAGAGTGGCAAGAGCAGTTTGCATTTTCTTGGAGTGGGCATCAGTACACCTTCACAAGGTTACCTATGGGGTGCATACATAGCCCGACTATCTGTCACCGGCTGGTGGCAGAGCACTTAGACAAGATACCGTGTAAACCTGACATACAAATATCTCATTATATTGATGATATTTTGATTCAGGGTAAGGATGAGTGCAGTGTGCAAAACCACTTAGAAGTCATTATGGAAGGATTGAAGAAGGAAGGGTGGGAGATTAACCCCAACAAAATTCAAGGGCCAGCTGAGACAGTGATATTCCTAGGGATTCAGTGGCATAATGGGCATTGCGAGATGGTGCCGAAGGCCCCACAAAAAATTCTTGAGTTCACCACTCCATTGAACAAAAAGCAAGCTCAGCAGTTCACAGGGCTGTTTGGGTTTTGCAGACAGCTCATTCCCCATTTAGGGCAGATACTGGCTCCCCTCTACAAAGTAACCTGAAAGAAATATAAGTTTCAGTGGGGGGAGGAGCAGCAAAAAGCATTTGATTTGGCGAAAGACACTGTGCAGCAGGTGATTGATCTATGACCATTGAAGGAAGGCGAAGTGGAATTGAATATGTCTGGGCAAGACAATTACGCCAACTGGAGTGTGTGGCAGAAACAGGATAGGAAACGTGTGCCATTGGGGTTTTGGAGTCGTAAATTGCCCGATGCTGGTAACTCATACACTCCGTTTGAGAAGCAATTGCTGGCATGTCATTGGGCCCTGGTCGATACTGAGCAAATGACAGTGGGGCATGATGCGTTGATGAGGCCTTAAATCCTGATTATGCAATGGGTGCTGAGCTCTCCTAAAACACACAGAATAGGACACGCTCAAGAAGTCAGCATAATCAAATGGGAATGGTACATTCAGACAGAGCTAAATCAGGGAAGGGTGGGGTTGCCAAATTACATGAGCAAGTGCCAACATACCACCCTCAGATTGCATACCACCGGAAGTGTCTGAAGAACGCGAGTCTCCCGTAAAATGGGGAGTACCTTATGGAAATCTGACCGTAGAGCAGACAGAACATGCTTGGTTTACAGATGGCTCGGCCCGATATGTGGGAACCGAGCGATACTGGAAAGCAGTGTCTTACAAGCCCAAGACAAAAAAGATTTTGACAACGTCAGGGAAAGGAAAGATCAGTCAGTTTGCAGAACTGTACACAGTTTACCAAGCATTGAAACAAGAGACCCCTGGTCGATGTCATTTGTACACAGATTCATGGTCAGTGGCGAATGGATTGGCTGTGTGGCTGCCAACCTGGCAAAATAATGGGTGGATGATTCATTCAAAAGAGTTGTGGGGAAAAGAAATTTGGCAGGATATTGCTGAGATGTTATCACAAAGTGAAGTCACTGTGTATCATGTGGATGCGCATTGTGCTGCAGATTCATTAGAACGCTGCTTTAATTCTGTTGCAGATGAACACACCAAGATTTCATCTGTGGATGCAGAGGCTCAGGAAGATGATTTGGAGGGTTTGGCCAAGTGGGCTCACCAGAAATGTGGGCGCCTTGGAGAAAAGGCTACTACCAGGTGGGCACAAGCTCGAGGAATCAGTATTCCTTTAGAGGTAGTGAAAACAATAATTTTGCAATGTCCTGTGTGCCAACACCAACAGCACAGGCCTATCCCTCAGATTGTCCAGGGTACGTTGCGAAGAGGAAAATTACCAGGTCAAATTTGGCAGATTGATTACATCGGTCCCCTGCCAATCAGTAAAGGCTGTCCGTATGCATGCACTATTATGGATACATACTCGGGATACATGATGGTTTTACTGTGCAAGCGTCCCACACAACTGAACACCATTAAGTTGTTGGATCAGATCACGTTGCATTACGGGGTGCCTTTGCAGATTCAAAGTGACAATGGGTCACACTTCAAAGGCAAATTAATTCAAGAATACTGTCAGGAAAAGAGTATTGAATGGCTCTACCACGTGCCCTATTACCCTGCAGCTTCAGGATTAATTGAACGGATGCATGGTTTGTTGAAAGAACAGCTGTGAAAATCTGGAGATGGCAGTTTAGCAGGCTAATTGCACCATGGTTCACCGCCTACCGTGTAATGAGGCTCTATGTCTTGTAATCATACAGTGATAGCTGCCAGTCATATGAGTCACGTCAAGCTTCCAACAGGATGAATCTTCTCATGTGGCAACATCACATACACTTACATTCCAGATCACATTTCCGGAGGTCCATGTGCCTTAACTCGAGTAGGACTAATGCTGTTCCCTTTACACCCAGCAATGTCTTGAAGCAAAAGGTCAACTCTTGAATCTGTGGGCTTATCCCCAGATTGTGATTCACACGTGCATTTGTTATCAGAGGCTGAGATTATAGCATTAGCCCTTTCATTAGTGGGATTTGGGGTTTAGCCGTTGGGAGTTACAAATCTTTGATTAAACTAGCATGTTTAGTGGCAAAAGGACTGAATCATACTTCTCAAGCATTGAAGAGTTGCTCCTTGATAGCAAAGTTATTAGAAAAGCAACATTGCAAAACAGGGCTGCCGTTGATTATCTCTTGCTGAAACATAATTTGGTCTCTAACGCAGTTGAAGGTATGTGTTGTTTCAATCTAAGTGACCATTCACAATCCATTGAAAGTCATATTAGAGGTTTAAGGGACCTCATTTCCCAAGTGTCTCAAAATCATACTGGGAATTGGTGGGATTGGTTATTTTCATGGATTTCTGACATTGGGGGTACACTGCGTTACGCCTTTGCCTGCATTTGCATTATTTTGGCTATTATAATAATTGGTTGTTGTTGTATTCAATGTATTCCTAACTTGGTTGTAATGTTTCGTCGGTTTCAGAGACCGGCTTCTCTGCCACTGGGCTATGGAAGATAAATATCCAAGGGTGGAATTGTTATGCTTGAGCTAAAACATGGCGCTGATGCGCAGTGCATTCTGGGGGCACTCAGGCTTTTATGTGACCTGATTGGCAAAATTACGGATCAGAGATATCCTCGATTCAGGGCACACTGTAATCCCAACTCCAAAAGGGATTGTGTATTTGAAAACCCTAGGAACGGAGCTTACACGAAGGAATATATCTCCAAACCACACAAACAATAGGAGTAGTCTTTGACTATCTTTGGTCCAACACTCCAAATAACATTTTTTCACAAATACTACTTGTGAAATAAACTCATGAGTTCTGCCTCTCGATTTATATAATCCTATTTTCAGCTGAGAGACATTAGATCAACACCTCTATTTTTAAAGGGTTGCATTCCAAAAAACGAAATAAATATTAATGTTTATATGGGAAACAACATACAATGTGTGAAATCTTGAAGGATAAAACAAATCAGGAATTCAACGGTGTGGATTTAATCCTCAAAATAAGAAGTAATACCTGAATGGAATTGACTCAAATCAAACTGTGATACAATACGAGGGAAGATTTGAGTTCCAGATCCCCAAACTAGGTTTTTATATTGTGGATACCTATGCTTGAGCTAAAACATGGCGCTGATGCGCAGTACATTCTGGGGGCACTCAGAACTATAATGGATATTTATTCCATGCCTCATTGAAAACTGCACTTGCTAAAAGACATGCTTTCAATGTTATTCGCTGCTGAGCCTGGTATGCAGGCCTTAGTCAAGGACATTGTGCTGGTAAAGCTGGTTTTGTTATGTCTTGCTCAGGATGAGTTATGGAATTGTTTTCCGTGGTTTCTTAGAAAAGGGAAGCTTTGCTCCTTGGGGGTTACGGTCACTCA
The DNA here is from genome assembly GCF_040938575.1 of Ambystoma mexicanum. Classification (NCBI taxonomy): domain Eukaryota; kingdom Metazoa; phylum Chordata; class Amphibia; order Caudata; family Ambystomatidae; genus Ambystoma; species Ambystoma mexicanum. Next base: position 833,186,261 of record NC_090935.1, on the reverse strand, counting down.
GCAATGCGCAAGCGCTAATGCCAGAAGGTTTGAGAAATTGCCACCCCTTTTTGAGGAGGGCATATATGTGAAACTCTGGAAAGGTCAGGTGGAAAAAACACAAAGACTGTGCTATCTGCCTGGTTGTTACCGGGGTCTTCCAGCCGCTTCTGGCGAGATGAGGAATTCAGTTACGCCCATGGTGATGTATGTTCTCTTGAATTCTCTATCTTTTCTGTGATTTACTTCTGTTTTATCACTTGTTGCTTCTTAGCTATGAATAAATAGCTGTATAAGTGCTCATTATTTTGCTAACTGCGTATCTGGTTGTGAGTTATTGCTCCATCTACCTGCGTTCAAAGTCTTTGCTCTGCAAATGTACTGGTGATAAACAACTGTCTGTGCACTCTTGGCGAGCAATACACCTGGTTTAGTGCGTGGTAGTCGATGCACGTTCTCAAGTCCCCCTCCTTCTTGGGTACGAAGAATAGGGGCGAGGCTGCCAGGGATTTGGATGGGCGGATAAAACTGTTTGCCAGGTATTGGTCCACATATGATTTCAAGTGGAGATTTTCAGGTTTGGTGAGTGCATACATTCGACTACATGGGATTTGAACACCAGGTACTAGGTCGATCTGACAGTGACATGGCCTGTGAGAGGGTAAGGTATTAGCCTGTTCTTTTTGGAAAACATCTTGGAAATCGTGGTATTCGCTTGGTAGTGTACTTGTTACATCTAGTACCAACGCCTCTTCATCTTGGACAGGTGTCTCTGGGTCAGACAATGGCATTTCCACTTGCTAACACGCATGAGCACACTCATTGGAGAAGGTTAATTTCTTGGCTTGCCAGTCGATGTTAGGATTATGAGCCACCAACCACGGCATCCCTAGAATATCCCGGAACTGAGGGGCCTTGATAAGGTCGAAGGCAATGGCTTCCTGATGTCCGTCTTGGCACAGAAGGGTCAATTCTGCTATGCGTTGAGTTACAGGACCAGAAGCTATCTCTGTGCCGGCGACAGTGGTGACCTTCTCAGTTGTCGTTTTCTGACAGAGGGGAAGCGCCATCCTTGTTGCCAGGCCTTGGTCTATGTATTTACCAACGGCTCCGCTGTCTATGAATGCCTCCACAGCATGCATCCGAGATGGTTGTTGGTGACTGATCAAAATCACAGGCGTGGCAAGGTGTGAGGTCTGTGGGTCTTTTCCTTCGCTCGACAAATGGACCTCTGCGCTTGCCTGGCCTGGAAGTTTTCCGACTCTTGTTCTCCTCCTTCTTTCTCTGTAGCTCCAACTGATCTCCTAGGGGTTTTTACGGGACATTCACTGAGGAAGTGACCGGATTTCCCACAATACAGGCATAATTGCTGTTGTCTCATTTTGTCTCTTTCGGCCTTGGTTAATGGGCTCTGTACCCCCTAATTTGCATGGGTTCTGAAGTGTTTTCTGATGAACGCGGACCGTTCTCCTTTGAACGTACATACACAGTCTGATTCTCCATTCTGGCTCGATCTGTTCTTCGATCTTGCAGCCTGTGGTCTAGCTGCTCCATTAGGCTGATGAACTCTGCACAGTCTTTTGGCGGGTTTACCACCTGAGCTAGGACGGCTTTCAATTCCCCCCATAATCCTCGATTGAATAACGTTGTTCATTTCTCCTCAGGCCACCCAGTTTCAATGATAAGTCTGTTAATAGTGGCGATATATGTTAACAAATCTTGGCTGCCTTGGCGGAGGGACAGAAGTTCGTTATCCAGAGCTTGGCCCTGGGTATGTCGGGCGAACAGCTTTTCCATATCCTGTTGAAACCCCCTGAAATCCAGCAGGATTGGGTCATCCTGGCTTACTAACGGTATGGACCAATCCACAGCACTGCCACTCAGATATGACAGAATGAAGGCAACCCGCGACTGATCGTTAGGAAAGGCTCCGGGTCTACAAAGAAAATTAAGACGGCACTGGTTCATGAATACTGCATATTTTCTTGGGTCCCCTGTAAAACGTTCCAGTGGGGCCAAAGGAACTGCCCCAGCGAGGACCACCTGCACTGGATTGACGGATGTGGCTGGAACCAACGGAATACTTCCTGGCAATGGAGCCTGCCCAGCCTGTGTTTGGAGCAATTGTCTGGCTAATTCATCGGTGTGGTCCTTGGTGACAATTAACTCCCTCCTAAGGGCATTGGTTTCTTGCCTGGCGGAGTGCACCTCGGCCCATAATTCTCCCAGTAACTGGGCTAGTTGGTCAGTCTGTGATGTTTCCATGATGCCCAGGTGGATGTTTTAATTTAGCTTTGTGTTCTGTTACGCTCACCTGGTATCCACCGGGGCGCCACACGTTACTGGATGGAGGTTTAAGCGCTATTCCGGACCCCTCTCTGCTTGGTTATGTGCCAGATGTTGGGTATCACCTATAACAGGAGAATGGAGGGTTAAGATACTGGTCTGTGATGGGTAGACTCCCACCTCCCTCTGGTCCAAATCCCCTCGCTTGGGGTTATTGCTCACCTTAGGGTTTTGTGCATTGAACTGTCCGTCCTGCGTCTCTGTGCAGGGGTGTGTGTGTCACGTCTCCCAGTGTGCCCATTACTAGGCAACCCACGATCAGCCCACATTTACCTGGCGCATTTCTCACTGCACATCGGGGCACAAGAAAACAACCTTCTGCTCAACACTGAAGAAGGATGACTGGTTTTCCAGGTGTTTTCCGACCTTCATTGTCCTGGCAACTCCCGTGGAAACTCTCGTATGCCTTACAGCACCGCCGAGGAACACGGCGATTCACGCGTCAAGTGAGGTGAACTGCTGTCAATCACTTTCATCCTCTGCCATCACGTGATTTTCCACGCTGCCGTGTTTTTGCATCATGTGACTACAACTAACAGTCAAAAGCGCCGGAAACCAAGTTGGCAGCGCTTCTCAGCTGCTTCTCGTAAAGACTGTTTGGCGTTATTGTTTTCATCAAGGATTAATTGGCTCTACGACGACGGACTGTTTTTTGGATACTCTACTTCTTCCTGGCTTCATCTGTTACCTTTGGCTTGGAACTTTTCTTGCTTGCTTCTAAAGATATTCGACCCTGCACCTTCTTCACGGATTGCTCAAACGAACTATCCCTTGCTTGGACCTTGTGCTTTGAACTGGTTTCAACCCCATTATGTGTTTTGGACTCCTCTTTTTGGACTCTTGTTGTCAACCTGCCCAGGTGTGGAATTACCAGCCTAGCCTCTCTGAAACCCGACCCACTGTCTCTGCTGATTGCCCCTATTGCATTACAACCTGGCCCACAGTTCATCTAGGTAAGCCTTGCTTCAATCAATTCCTTATTGCTGTGTCCATATTGCATTAGTTTGATAACCGTCTATTGCCTTACAGCGGTCAAAGGGGTTCTTCCGGCGTTTCCTGGTTCAGTTGACGGCTCACTACACCTGTGGCCTCAAAGATTGCACATACAGTATTTGGTCATTCTGTCTGTGTGGTACTTCGGGGACGGAGGTATTCAATAATCGGCACGACCATCAAGATCAGAACAGTGTGGTTGGTGCGGGAATTCCGTGGACCTAGTTGATTCACTGGTCCATGTGCCCTAATGTCAGGTCCAGACCGGCTGTGACTCCGACTCTGCTTGCTGTCTTCCAGGTGAGTTATAATACCTTTTCCGTCTTTATTCTGTCTCTTTCGTTCACTCCGTTTCATCTGTCTTCTCAGTGTCTTGCTCCACTACGCTGTTCCCTAACAATGTCTCTTTTGTTTTCACAGGGATGGTTGCGATCTCGGAGTTGCCGCACCGATGGTGAAGACAACGGTGAGTTATTGATGCGTGTAACGCTGCACTGTTTATTGGTGTTAATTGCTAACCTGTGTTCTCTTCTCTTCTTTGTACAGGTTGCAGTGATGTTCTGGAGTGATGAGCGATCGAAGCGCTGCTTTCCCAGGTAAGTGCTTTGTTAATGCTGACCTTGTTCCTTCTCCCTTGCAGGTTGCGGTGAAACCCGGGGATGGGTGAGGTAAGAGAAGCGCAGGGTGCTGCCAGGACTCACTGCTTGCCCAGGTAAGAATTGTTATTCATGCTGTCCTTGTTTCTTTACCTTTGCAGGTTGAGGCAAACTCCGGAGATGGGCAATGTAAGCAAAGCGCAGGATGGATTCAAGGCCGGTTACTTCACAGGTAAGTCTTCTTGCTCGCTAATGCTGTTTTTGTTATTCGAGGTTATTAATGGAATCCGGATCTAGGGCTTCAGGATCGGGCCACCGGAGAAGCAGATGAGCAGGAGCTGGACACAGTGAGCTTTACGCTGCAGGAGTGAAGAATAAAGCTAAGCATGTTCTGCTGTTTGGGTGTGGTTTAAATAGCCTGGGTAAAGTAGTTCCAGGTCAAGTAGTTCCAGGCCCAGCCACACCCAAAACACTAGACCGCATGACTTGGTTCTAAAGAACTGAGCTGTGTAATAGGTCTCCATGTTGGATTAAGGTCCAAAACTGGTATTGCTTTATTCCTGATAATGAGCCTGGCACCAAATGCGCCAGGACTGACTCCGTGTATGTTTCTGATGTAGTTTTAAGGCCTTTGGGGGCAGTGTGAAGGGCTTTAGCCCCACTGCTGCCAGGGGGCTGTTATACCTGAGGGGGTCTGGGGCATGGATATTGACAGTAGTATGGAACTATTCCTCCAGCTCTGAGTCCCAAGGCAGTCCCTCTACCTACCATTGTCCTTCCCCAAAGCACAGTCTTCAGAAGAGGATAGGATGGTCCTGGTGCATTTTCTGCCCTCCACTTGGGTTGCAGCACAAACTGTATGAGGGTCATCTGGCAATACAGACAGTACAAGCTGGCATGATGCATATGTTAGTCATTCTGTGCCTGCCAAATTATACCATATGCATTTGGCTACCACCACAGTGCTGTTGGTGGCTATAACATGACCCTGCTGATGGATTTTCAAACTGGCACAGTATACAAAGAGGGGGTGAGTTGCTTGGGTAGATTAGTAGGGTAGGGTGGTGAGGATGCCCTGTGGCACTGTGTATGGCCATGTTCATGTGTTTCTCCTATGATGAGCCAGCAGGGGCAGCCTTGATGCCATTCCCACAGCTGGGTATTGCTATGCAAGATGGGTCACTTTAAGCTTAAAAGAATGTAGTGGGACAAGTTGGACCATGCCTTACCTGCACATGTCTTGAACAAACCTTGTGCACGCCGCTTGTTTAATTTCTTGAGAAAGGTTGCAAATCATTGTGCCTTCCTTCCCCTTGACAGTGTTCCCCTCTGGCAAACTCAAGTAATCACTGTGAATCACTCTTCTTGCATTATGCCAACAGGACTGCCCATTCCCCCACCTCCTCAGCCGCTCCTTCCACCCTCTCAGGCATGCCCCAAACATCTTACTTAACCTGCCACTCACTCTGCCACCCAACCTCCTTTGTCACCCCTGCCCAGGGGTGTTGCTAGGTCTGGAAAAGTTCCGGGGCTACGCTAATTTTGGGACTTGTCCCATTCCTTTCCTTTCAGCAGTGGCAATCCCTCCTTTCAACAATTCCCCAAAGACTATCCCACCTCAAGCAACACATGCAATGGCAGTGAGTGTCTCGTACCTAACACCACATGCGAATAGACATCTGATTGTGCTACAAGAACTGGCATTTTACATATTCATCCACTGAGAAATTAACCTCCTCTGCCACTTCCAACAAATGACAAATCACTGTCCCACTTCATGATATCAATTCCATGCTAAGCAATCATTGACAAAAGACAAAAACAACAAATGGATTCACAAGGCTCACTTAGACAATGAAGGATTCTCATTCACATGAGTGAAAGTGCCTAAAGCATAGGTAGATGTCTGCCTTAAAGATACAAATGGGAAGTTTATGAAGGTTTCATAGACAGGATACAAGACAAGTGAACAGTTTTTTTAAAATTTATTTTATTTGGAAAAGTCATGGAATGTAAAGAAAAGTATGAAGTCATACAAAGCCTAGCAAGGTGAACACACAGCCAAAATGGGTTTGGAATTGGAAGGAGAAATGAAAAATGGACAAGCGTAGGGGAAACCTTGATGGTTCTAAACAATACGGTTGGTGGTAAAGAAAGGGTACAGCAATAAAAACATTAAATGGGTTGCAATAAACACAAAGATTGACAACAGGGGAAAAGTAGGGATCAAATAACACTAAAAAGTAACAAACTGGCAGCATGAACTCCAAACCCGTCAAAAGCCTACTAAAATGCTGCAAACAATGCACATTATGGGCCTGCTCAGTGCTCTTCTCCTCGCTCAGCCTAAACAAAAAAAAAAAACACTTAGGAAAGTGAAGGTTAGTTGTTCCTTTTATAAGGCCCTCATAATGTCCACAAAATTGTCTTGGGAAGTTGTGTGACTCTGAGTGGCTGAATGAAGTAAAACACTCACACTTGTGTTGCTGGTTTTGACTACCAGTAAATCCTGCATGATCTCACAGGTGCACCAAATCTCACCCCAGGATTTGTTTTGACCCTAGAGTAGGTTCGGGCTGGGACTTCGACCCAGCCTTAGTCGAGGACTACTAGCCAATGAAGTGCCATCAAAGAGACCTCCAGAGTCCACTCTTTGTAAAACATTGAAAATTGTCTTCTCCACCAAGCTGCCCTCCTTGAATTGTAGACTCCGTTTTTGCATATTGTCCTCTAAATGTACCTGTGTTTGCCAGATGTCTTTATTTGTTACATACTTGACTTTAGAGATTTGGAAATGGTTACATTTGTACGATATGGGTTTATCATATTTTCTGTCTGACTGGGATTTCCTTTACACTTTGTAACCTGCAAGGGCGCAGTAAAGGGAAATAGTCAATAGCTCCTTTGCTGAGGTCCTCCTGCTTGCTTCTGGCTACCTTGTCTAGTCATCCTTTGCTAAAGTCCTCCTGCTTGCTTCTGGCTATCTTGTTTAGGCATCCTTTGCTGACGTCTTACTGCTTTCTTCTGGCTATCTTGTCTAGGCATCCTTTGCTGAAGTCCTCCTGCTTGCTTCTGGCTATCTTTTCTAGGTATCCTTTGCTGAAGTCCTCCTGCTTGCTTCTGGCTATCTTGTCTAGACATCCTTTGCTGAAGTCCTCCTGCTTGCTTCTGGCTATCTTATCTAGGCATCCTTTGCTGGAGTCCTCCTGCTTGCTTCTGGCTATCTTGTCTATACATCCTTTGCTGAAGTCTTACTGCTTTCTTCTGGCTATCTTGTCTAGGCATCCTTTGCTGAAGTCCTCCTGCTTGCTTCTGGCTATCTTTTCTAGGTATCCTTTGCTGAAGTCCTCCTGCTTGCTTCTGGCTATCTTGTCTAGACATCCTTTGCTGAAGTCCTCCTGCTTGCTTCTGGCTATCTTATCTAGGCATCCTTTGCTGGAGTCCTCCTGCTTGCTTCTGGCTATCTTGTCTAGACATCCTTTGCTGAAGTCCTCCTGCTTGCTTCTGGCTATCTTATCTAGGCATCCTTTGCTGAAGTCCTCCTGCTTGCTTCTGGCTATCTTATCTAGGCATCCTTTGCTGGAGTCCTCCTGCTTGCTTCTGGCTATCTTGTCTAGACATCCTTTGCTGAAGTCCTCCTGCTTGCTTCTGGCTATCTTATCTAGGCATCCTTTGCTGGAGTCCTCCTGCTTGCTTCTGGCTATCTTTTCTAGGTATCCTTTGCTGAAGTCCTCCTGCTTGCTTCTGGCTATCTTGTCTAGACATCCTTTGCTGAAGTCCTCCTGCTTGCTTCTGGCTATCTTATCTAGGCATCCTTTGCTGGAGTCCTCCTGCTTGCTTCTGGCTATCTTTTCTAGGTATCCTTTGCTGAAGTCCTCCTGCTTGCTTCTGGCTATCTTGTCTAGACATCCTTTGCTGAAGTCCTCCTGCTTGCTTCTGGCTATCTTGTCTATACATCCTTTGCTGAAGTCTTACTGCTTGCTTCTGGCTATCTTGTCTAGACATCCATTTTATGGAAGAGTTCAAGGACACTGAGAAGGAAGAGGATAACCTTAGCGTAAGTGCAACGTTGATGGCTGTGGATAATGGTTCAACAAGTGTTGCACACATTTACATTTAACAACTTGCGTTCAGATATTACAACAACTCTTAGCCGTTCGAGTTTATAGCCAGTGTGAACAATGTTCATATATGCGTATTTTATGTGAGCACAACTTCAAACCAACATTTTCATAGCAGACATATGCTTTCGCCACAGGAAACCGATGAAGTGTATCCACTTAGGAGCATCATTAACATGCATTCATAATTCATGAAGATTGCCTGGCAGCCTTTAATAAAGATTGCCATTGTGAAATTCACATATTTGCAAACGTGTTTTTCCGTCTATAATTTGAACTCAATAGTATTAGTACTGTTCTCTGTAAACGGTTGTCACAAACTGCAAACACCAATGTTTTAGCATATGGAAATCATTACGTCCTGGAATATAGATATTTTAACAACATCCTCTAATATAGAAGGCATATTTTATATACAAATACATTTTGAGACATTCATTTATGATTACACTTTCGTTTTTATAAGTAATACGATGGAAATAATAGGCATCAGCACATGGGGGGTAGGCTCGGGTGAAACTGCTGCACGTTAACAGAAAAGCGAGAATGTTTTGAATGTTTTGCTAAATTGCTAAAAAGATATGTATGGAACATTATCAGTGCTTTAAGTGTTTTGGGGTACTTGTCTAAAATAGTATATAAAAGGCACGCATGGTATGATTTTGGGATCAGTCTTGTTCTTCTGAGGCTGGAGGTTGCTAGGTAATTTGTGGCTGCAGGTTTTAGATGAGGGAGGGGGAGAACATGTATATGAATGAGTTGAGTGAGAAGTAGAAAAATGAAAGAGGCTTCCATTGGAGGACCGGTCGACTATTGAAACAGGATTTGGTTGAGCAACAGTGATATGTTTTAAATAGGATTCACCAGAAGGAGAGGCATGCGTCTGAACTAGAATTGGCCATCTTGTTGTCACTATAATTGGCTTAGCTACATCCCTATTACCAATTTACATGACATTAGAGCATGTCATATATCCTTAGAATTTGTTTCAGGCCAGAGTTCAATAAGTATCTTTAACTGAGGGGGACTCATGTTCTCAATCCCAAGAGTGTACACGATGTGTATACCTCGCTTCTACGCACCCCTGTATATTCGATCAATACAACCTCTGCCCCACACCTGTATGCATTATGCAACACAACAGAGGTGTATAGACCTTCCCCATAAGGCAATAAAACGACATTGATTTTAAGTGTGTGTTTCATGAATTAAATGCACAATTCTCATTTACACCTAGGAATAAGACTGGGCCCCTGTTCCTTCTTTTTACTCAAAACATTATAACATGCTCAGAGCAGGTGCAATATGTATGTGTAAACGTGGTGATTGGCGCACGAAGGCCAAATCAGACAAACAAAACAGGCGAGCAATTACAAAAAGCCTATCTGAACTGTTAGGAGGTGGGGACAGCCTATACGCCAGGGATCCATAGAGTCTCACTTGTGTTGCACATGTTAAGGAGCACCCTCCATCTCTCACTGACGGAGGCTAGAACAGAACCTTTTCCATGCACAATTGGGCAACCAACAGACCGCAAGGATACATGTTAGCCAGTACCTCTCCCCAAAACATGCAGTCAATCTGCCTTGTCCCTGGACCTTCGACACACAGCCCATCAGCCTGCCCCCAGTCCCCCACTCAAGGCATCCCATTGACCTTCAAAGCTGGTCCCATTCCATGCATCCCATCAGACTGCTCCCCAGTACCTATCCCATAAAAGCAAATCAGCTTGCACTGCAGCCTAGACAGCAGGCAACTCATCACTCTGTTCCACAGACCCTCTCCCAGGAAGCCATACTCATCCACCATCGGCAGCCTATTTTACAGAAATCTCATCCACGACCCCAGAAACCTATCTTCCTTCCTCCAAACCCCACGTCAGAAAGCTAATAAGCCTGCATCCAGCACCAACCACAGTAGCAGCAACAGGAAAGGCGGTGTCCCACCTCACCCTAATTGACTGAAGATCACTTCCATGTACCACCCGGACATGCCCCAGCAGCCTCAGTCTCCTACTAGCAACTGAGTGCTACATTGTGCCTAAAAAGGAGACAGTGACAACAGACCAACCCATGTTAAAGCTCCTTGCAGTACTCAGTTTCTGCACTACAGGCCCATTTCATCTCACGTAGGCCTGGAACCTGGCATGCTTCTCCTGCATACCCTCAGAGGTGTTGTCCTCATGATAACATTGCTGCACCATTACAATGAAATTCCAATTGACCCTAAACCAGAAGATGCTCATGTTTTATGCAATAGTGGCTCCCCCAACTCAGGGCAAGAAAGTTGTACATCACCAATAGAAACATGCAGCACGCCATCACCATGCAGTTGGTCTCTGATTTGGACCTGCTCTTCCAACACGTTTGTGCAAGATTTCCAGGCTCCAATCATGACTCCCTAATCATGGCCCAGAGAAACCTGCCACACATCATGGAGGTATTTATAATATGCTGGGCATGTCTCCTTGTTATGTACATGAAACTGCACAATCACATACATTCACACCAAACACTTCGATTGTGGTGACAGCATGGAAAGGTGAGGGGACAGACATAGCTTTCATGATGGGTATACAAGTGGGACAGATCACAGTGTGCATCAGGATCTCGGTGCCCTATATTTAACATGTCACATGTTTCACAACAATCCTTGATTGCACTGTGATCATACTCTTCTAGAGACCTCTTCACCAACTCGTCATACACTTTTACAGCAAGCTTAAGAACTAGTAGAGCAATCCTTATCTGCACTATCTTTGCACCACAGACCTTCCTGCACCAGGGCTTGGGGGGGGGGGCTCACTCTGTGGCATGGAATAACTGCCTCCAGTCGTCTCATGTGTTCCCCCATTTCTGGCAGTTACACAGAACAGGTAATGCCATACCTAATACATCACAATGGTTCCCCACATTTAGGACAAAAGCTGGCATACTATGGCATTACTTACATATAGCTACCAACACTTTCCATGCCACGAGAGCACTTGAGAAAGTGTTGCCTCTAATAGAACAAGCAAAACTGTAGATTACTCTCAAAACAGATACATTCTGGGAAAACTGAACAAGATGCCTGTGTCCTGCCCTATCATTCTTTTCCTGGGTGTGACTATGTCATCAAGAGGTGGCAACACGTTCACAATGCCCATTTGCTTAAATGCGGTATGCCAATCCAGATAATTCCCAGAGAATTCCCACTAGCAAACATGCAAACATGCACTGCAGGTCTAAGGCTTGTCAGAAGCCTGATTTGGGAGTTTCTCTCCTGAAGACATGGGATGTCAGAGCCATCAGTGAAAAGCCCAGAAAATGTACAGAAAGGTGCATGTTACTCGATAATCACCATGTATTGATGCAAAGTGAGTGTACACATATAACAATATGATTTAGTTTAGACAGTGCTGCAGGTCAAAGCAGTGTGAACAAATCCTTTGTGCATCATTTGGCCCACCCAGACTAATTCCACCTCATGTGTGAGAGCTCTCATCTCCCAATGCCATGTGTGAGTAGATGACTGAGTTCAGCCTCCATGTCTAGGGTCCTGGGGCTTGCAGCGTATGCAGTCACAATTTCAATCTTACAGGTAACTGGTCACATGGCAGAAGACCTAATGTCTCATTCAGACATGTCCCAGGGAGACGGTGGAGCCATGCATGGACACATCATGAGCTACAGGCAATCATTTAAATCATGAATTCAACTGTGGAAATTGGGATCCCACAACCTATCCACAAATGAATCCATGCATGTACCATGCAACTATCACATAAGTGGCTTGCCCCAGTCTCAGGTGCATGCTTGTGTTTTACCAATCATCCTTGGACTGCTGGGTTGAATGGCCACCACTATGTTGCATAAGCACCACATAGGCATGGAGGACATATGAAAATAGCAGCCAAAACAGGTGTGCCCAAGACACCCTTTGATGTACACAAGTGGGCATAACAATCATCCTTTATGTTCCCCGCGTGATGCTGGAAACCCCATTTGCCTTTGTATGATAACACCACTGTCACTGTGCAACCATAAATAGAAGGGCGCTGAGCATGCCAAAACCTGCACCCAGCGCACCATCAATGCAACATTTGGGATTCTTTGCAGGACTCGTAAAGCATTCATCTATCAGCCAAAGAGGATCTGCCTCACCATGGCCATGTGCTGCATTTTGCAGGATGTAGCCATCCAAAATAATGTGATCATGCCTGAGGAGGTGATCCAAGTCTGATAATGACCACTGGAGCATAATAAGCAGCATAACAAAATGTAAGGTTTATATTAGAATACAATTATTGCGTAATCTTTTGCAATTGTAGAACACCAAGATGTATGCAGAAAAAGATTGAGGCATTCCTTTTTTTCAGCCTGTAACAAAGAGATTAAACAAAACTGCCCCCAGTCTGCTATCTTGCATGATGTATGTTTCAAAGAGGTGGCTGACTGCATGTGGGTATTTAAGAGGGGGGCACCTTGTTAACAGTTGCATAACAACTCCAGACAGAAACAGGGCACAAAACAACCCGGTCAGCAGGAATACAATTCCTAACCAGAATGAGGAGGGGTTTCCTTAAGCGGTACATGAGAGGGTAGGTCTCTTTTCCCGCAGTGGCCGCTACACCTGATGGTCATGTTTTGTTGATGTCAGTGAGCAGAAAAAAGGTAATGGCATGACCATATTGACTGGGAATATCTGATAGGTGTCTGAGTTACCTACAGGGGGCCCAGAAGTAGCGATAGATGCAGAAGCATGGTAATGGATTTCCTCCCCACACACGTGTCCATGAGGGTTTGAGATTGCTCCTGGTGGGTCTGCATTCCAGTATGTGCAACCTAACACTGGAGAGAAGAATGTTGCTGCTGGCCAGTTGATGTGCCACGGCAATGGACATACTGGCATCAAAGCCGGTATCCTGCCTGTGCCTCCAAGCCAACTCTCAAGACAATCAACCACCCTCCCTAAGACCAGCATAAGCCTCCCAAGCAGCAGAAAAGGCTGACTCTTGGGTAAATCAAACATCATCCCTAGTCCTACCGTGGGCTGCAGCAGCAGCACCAGAAGCCATTTATTTGGACAATCAGGTTTCTTCCCTGCCAGTAGTGTGGGTTGCCAATGCCAGTGCTGCCACCTGCTCCCTGGCAGTCCAAGAATGTTGCCTTTAAGGAACATAGGCCTTGACAGCTGCAGGAGCAGTAACAACAGCAGCAATAGCAAAGGCCTGCTCTAGGGCAAGCTGAGAATCCCCATGGCATATTGCTTTGTTGCCCATTTGTCCTTAAAAAATCATCCCTCAACTAGTTGGCAGCCTCCAGCTCTGTCCACACATCCTCCTGGGGCTGTTGGTCTCTGCCACAACATTGGCCCAAAAGAGAAATAGTCAGCCAGTAAATGCTTTCCACTACCCTCTATCCATATCTGGGCTGCCTACAAAGCTGAATCTCTCTCAGCTATGTCAGCTAAGCCACTGCTAGCCACAGCAGCAGGTGCAATGGGGACATACTGTGGGTGGAGGGCAGGGGAGGCCAGCTCTTCAGTGGAGATAACTCCAAGAGTATTTGTAGACATTTCAACTGCCCCCCCATCAGGCCTAGGCATAGATGGTTCCACCAGCACCAGATTTTCCGCAGTCATGGAAGAGTCCTGGTCACTGTGGCTTCATCTGGAGAAGGTCTGGGGCGTTTCACGTGTCTGGCAAAGCTGCACATTTTAAAATATGTTCTATTCAGTTAATTTTCAGTCTTTTTGTAAAATGTCAAACATGTGTAATAAGCTACCTCACAACTCAAGTTAAGATGTTGCTATTGCAGGAAGGAAAACCACAAATTAATTTGGCACACTATAACTAGTACAGAGAGCAGTCAAACATTTCAAAGTGCCAAACCTCGTATGCGTATTAATATTGAATGCACAGCAATTAACCACTTGTTGAACATATCTACAAATAAAAAAATACCAATGTTTGTAAATTCAAAAGACATCAAGATCACCAAGAACAAGCGAAACGAAAGGAAGTGCACATAAATGCTGCTCATGAAGACCAACCTGTCATTTTCCTAGAAGCTAAAGAAATGAACAGCAGATAAAACTAACCCATTTCCACTGCACACAATAGAACGAAAATACTTACAATTAGCAAACTGCATATTCATACATGCCTTAACAAAGCTGTGTATTTTGTACAAGTCTAGCTAAACAGAATCCTTTAAAAATCAGTTATTACATATTCGATGTGTTACAAAGCACCAAACATGTATAGCATACAAGAGGGTGTGATACGCCTGGAAAGACAGTTGAGTTAGAGCAAGTACCTTACACATACTATATAGGACAGTCAATAAATGCACAGTGCTGTGCAACAGCAAAGTCTCTGATTAAATTCAGCCAGCCAAAACCACTTTATTCGGCAATGACCCTTAAACGTTTACAACACAAAAACTAAGTGCCAAAACAGTAAGAAATTCGAGAGCAAATTATGAAAACATAACGCAATACAAAATGCAGATAATAGGCGTGTAGGAATGCACAAAGTGCACATTTTATAAGTTACACATCCTCCACCCAATCATTGTGCCTAAAATATATTCCATTGTGAAGATGATTTCATCAGCAACCGTATAAATTACAACACAGATACGGGAAAAATGAAATCCTAAAATCCATTCAATTCTAGATTAATCTGCTTGATAAATGCATGTAATATGCATTTGTTCGATTATGGCACCCGGAGTGGGGGATGGAAGAGCAAACTCTCACCCCCTGTTATGGCCAGCAGTCTACCTCATAACTTGGCGGTACCTAAAACAACACAGGGGCCGTCAAGATTGTCTGAAATAGAAATATGCATACTGGCGACATACAGTCTTAGGTATAACCCACCATGAACGAAGTCAAAATAAATTAACGTTAGTAGCCCATAATTTGACCTTCTTTGGTTTTTATCATCTTAGTCCTGTGCAGCCATGCCGGGTGCATATATCTGGCCACTCAGAAGAAAACATTCAAAGCCAAAAATTCCTACACGATAGACCATAGCTTCCAAAATGGATTAGATGCCCGCTGCACTTAGAATCGGCTTCAGGTGGTATATATTCAGGACACTTAGCTCATCAGGAATTAACATGAAGTGGGCTACTGTTTCCTCGCCCCTGCCACACAGGGGCAAATGCGTATGCTAGTATTTCCCCATGACTTACTGGATGAAGCTATCCTAAGTGTGCCCATGCTAAACCCTATAAACAATGCGTGTGCGTATGGGGGAATCACTAGGTCGAGATACCTTTCATGAAGTCCAATTTCTTCGAGAGGTAGCCTGGTCACAGGCTCAATCTGCAACTAACCTCCTCCAAATGTTTCCTAGTAAGGATTGTTACAGCGTTCTTGATACTTTCAGATGTTGCTTTATGAGCACTGAAAGGTGTGAACCATAATACCGTCTGATTCAGAGCAGGTAAAGTTCTCTTCACATGCATTACCCAGGGGAGGCTCTTCCCCCCTTCCAGTTCCATTGAAAGGGTCAATGCTTCTGGATATTTCTCGAGGCACACAGTACACCATAACCTGGTCCAGTACATCACTGGTCTTATGGAGGCCTCTTCCTCAAAGGGGCGTAGGCCTGTCTCCATGCAGGACCCATGGTGAGGGGAGGTGTTTCACCTTGGGCTGGAAGTGATCCATGAAGCTATTAAGTCACAAAAAGCGTGAAAGTCTCCAGGACCCGACAAGGTCCGTGTTGACCGTTTTACAGACAGACAAACCCTGCAGCAATTTACTTAAATATTTTGTACAACTCTGGTAAAATCTCTGGGTTAAGTCAGTGTTTCCCTCTGTGCATATATTCTCAATGTGTCAGAGGATAGCCCTATGTATCCCTGGATTACGATTAAGCTCTGTTGGGTTTGGCCATTTAACTGATCTGCGGGAATGTCCAGCCACAGATATACCCATGGCATCATTATTGTCCATATGGGCCAGTGCCCATTTCTGGATGAAGGAGAAGGTGATCGCCAGTGGTTTATGGGCACTTTCATATTTATTGAGTACCTCAAAATTGGTGAACACTTCCCAATCCCTAGCTAGAACCAAGATGTCTTCAATATGAGAGTCACTGTTTGGTCCAATAAAAGTCGTGCTAGCTGGTTGGTCGTTGGTGTGTCACCCATCGCATGCTTTCAGCTCCAGGCCATAGAGGACACATGCTGTGTGAATAACTTGACAATGCATCTTTTCTGTAGCGGGGGGCATCTACAAGGGGGGCCTTTACCAAGCCCCATCCTGATCTTGCCACATCCCTTATAGTTCCTTAAGGGGCTTAAATGGGTGATTAAAGTCTCCACCGACTACAATGTGGGTTTGTACGGAGTCAAACTCCTCCCAAGAATAGAGCAACTTTTGAATTGTATTTACATTTAATAAGGTGGTGATGTTTGGCCTGTTGTAAATATTATACAAAAACATATGATGGCCATCATGTGTATACATTACTGGATCTTGTAGATCCAAGGAAAGTGTCAGCTGCAACATCATATTATAGGGGAGAAAGGATAGCTCATGGACAAAGCGTTTCTCTTGGAAGCAAGACAATGCAGTGCAACACAGGTTTGAATCCCAATCCTGCTCTTAGTATCCTCTCGCTGGGCTTTATAATAGAACAATTATAATTATATATCAGATCAGAACAGGATCCAAAGAAATGAGCAGACCACCACTCGGCCGGTCCATGTGTCCCTTCTGGCCAAAGGATTTGAAAAGACTTATCGCCCTAAATATCTACCATCTCCATAGCACAAGTTTCCCGGAGGAAGATTCAGTTAAGGCCCCTGTATGGGAGGAAAGGTCTTTAGGACCCCCCTCCCCCACATCTCACCCCTACGTGAGGCTCATGACTTGTCTGCAGCCCCCATGCACTTGGGCCCGGGAGGCAGGGTGGCTGCGGATCGACACGTGGGGCTGCACGGTTCACCTTGTAGCATAACATAGACTCCATTTTGTAATACATTCAGACTCCATTTTGAGCATACTGAACCCAGGCCTCTGTGGAACAGGCTGCCTGCAGAAGCCACAGCTCACCCCCCACTTGTCCATGCACAGCGAGCCCTGCACTTCCCCCCAGCCTCCTCACCATGGTAGATCTGTTGAAGGCCCGTTCTCACGAACAACTAGATGCAAACAAGTAACAGAACAAACACTGTATCATTTACCTTCCGCAGTACATCATTGCCCTGGCGGTGACCTGACTTTTAGTTGGGGTCTGGGAAAGAAAAAAGTCATCCCTATCAAGTGTACCTGGACCCTGTGCAGACCTCCCACACCCATGATATATGGTGTTCATGACCCCCAAATGCTGCTAAGTCTTCTGCTAAAAGGCTCAAAACCAATAGTGCCAGTTGCCCACGTTAATATGGTATGACCCCCATATTAGGGTATTATCTCCCATATTAGATTGGGTGAGGAGCGGGGGTATACTTTTTAAGTAAAGTCTTTTGAATTGAAGAGGAAGCCATTTTAAGAATTCGTATTTTATAGTGTGTGAATAGAAGTTTTTAGAAAGTATATTTTAGCCTGCTATTTAATTGTCTTTTAGAACTTTTAAATACACATTGGAGGCTGTGCTGAAAATAACTGCCACGATTCGACTTGTAACTCAGCGGCATTTTTATACTTGAAGAGCACGAACGCTTATAGAAGCCATAGCCTCTAGGTTGACCAAGATCTGTAGGAGCCGCGAACTACAATTCCCAAGATAGTTGTAGTTTGCGACCGTACATAATTTCACGTCAGGCGCATAAGCGCCGGCACGTAGGGGCCGGTTTACTCCAGTTTCACTCCGGGTGTGCTCTGCTCTGCCCCCTCCTTTTCGTTTTTGCCTTCTGTATTTGTTTCGGCTGCGTGCAATCAGGATGCCTGGAGTAAATGACAATTTGCCGAAGACTATGCAGGTAAAGGGGATTGCAGAAAATCAGGCAGCTAACGAGTTGGAAAGGGGTACAGGGGCAGATATCACACCAGGGCAGGGCCAGAGGTTGAAAGTTGGCCTGCTGAATACAAGGTCAATGGTGAAACATGCAGACAAATTACATGACTTGATCCTAGAGAAAGATTTTGATATTCTCTGTATCACAGAAACATGGTTGAAAGATCCCATAGGACCCACCTGCATGCTAGCGGTGCCAGAGGGATACACTATCTATAATGTGAACAGAGAAGTAGGTCAGGGGGGGGTGGCTATCATCGCCCAAGAAGAAATGAAGTTGTTCAAAGCCAGATTTAGTTTTAGCGGTTGTGAATCAATCCAGCTGAAGCTAATCTTCACCCCTAATAACAGTCTAAGGGCCTCATTACACGGTAGGCGGTAAGGGTTTACCGGTAAACCCTTACCGCCTTACTAAGAGGTCCCTTTGCGGTTGGAGAATTTAACGCCTGCTTTTGCAGGTGTTAAAAACCAACCCGCAAAGGGTCCAGGGAGCTCATTAGGGTACCGCAATTTGCGGTGCCGTAATTAGCACCTTCCCCATTCCCATTATGCCCTATGGGGCAAAAATGGGAATGGGGAAGGGCAATGGGGGAAGGGGGAATTACCGCCCCACCAACCTTGGAATAGGGCGGTAATTCCCCTTTCCACCAAGGCGGTGCCGGTATTTTACCGGCATGGACCAAGGTGCTAATAGCTAATAGCACATTGGTCCACCGCCGTCCATGTAATGAGGCCCTAAATATTATACTGCTCTGCAGGCCTCCCTCTCTTATATCCGAGTTCGCTAATGAGCTGAGCTCCCAGTTAATAACATTAAGATCCAGTAACGTATCCACACTGGTTGCCGGAGATTTTAACTATTGGAAAGGGGATAAGAAAGATAGAGATGCAATAGCACTGGAAAAAATACAAAAGAACTTAGATTTTGAGGTTGTGAATAAAGAACCTACGACTCCTCAAGGCAATCAAATATGCATATGGAGTGATCATTACTTGGTCACTGCAGAGATCATCTTACAAACTACGATTAAAACACAGAACCCTCACATAAAAGTCACCAGTAGGAACTTTAAAAACCTTAAGATAGAACAAATTCAGCCTTATCTAGACAAAATCATGCAATCCTATCAGTCTCAAGATAGCAGTGAGATCTTCCTTGATAAATACCTAACACAAATACAAGAGTTGGTGGAACAATTAGCCCCACTGAAAACTAAGATAACTCGTAAGATTAGCAATAACCATAAATGGTTTATTCCAGAGCTAGACATTTAAAAAAAAGAAAATAGAGCATTGGAAAGGAAGTGGCTAAATGACAAAACCGAGGAAAACAAAGATAGGTGGAGGCAAGCCAAAAAAAAATATAGAGATAGGGTAAGATTAGCAAAAGCCAACTATTTCAACCGAGAAATAGGAGCTGCAGCCAATTCCAAGAACAAACTTTTTGAAATACTGAAAAGCATCGAAAAACCAAAGATGCTTACCCCCCTTCCTTCCATCGAAGGAAGACTGTGATGTGGTACAAGACGCATTTGCAGCAAAAATTGAAAAGGCACGGCAAAATCTCATTAAAGCCAGGAATGGTTTTAAACAGGAATATCAGACAGCGGATAGCCTGACTGAGGAAGGATCGGAGGCTTTTAATTTTTCCTTGATCACCGTAGGGGGGCTAATAGAAATTATGGGAAACATGAAACCCACGTCATGCGCCAAGAATGTCCTTCCGGCGCATATTTTACTTGAATATAAGGAACAGTTTGCACCTGTCTTAGTGAGAATTATAAATGCTTCCTTTAAGGAGGGCCTAATACCCAAAAAATTAAAAAAGGTTACTATTACCCCTTTGGTAAAGAAAGCAGGCTTGGACCCCAAGGATCCAGCAAATCTCTGTCCTATCACGAATCACGTACAAGATCACGTAGAGCAACAGGGGATACTACACCCAAAACAATCAGGATTCAGGGCATCTCACAGCACTGAGACTGCAATGCTGGACCTTCAGAACCACATGCTGGGATTAATGGACAGAGAAAAGACAGGGATCCTGATGTTGTTGGATCTAAGTGCAGCCTTCGATTTGGTTGATCACAATCTGTTAGCTAAAGCCCTGATGGAAAACGTGGGCTGCTCCAAAGCGACACTAAGGTGGTTAGTATCCTTTCTTACGGACCGCCAAGCCAAAGTACATTGAGGGAACAACTTCTCGGACCCTTTGGCTATAATATTCGGTGTACCACAAGGTGCAAGTTTATCACCAATGCTGTTCAACATTTACATGCGCAGTTTATGCAACATCTTAATGAAGGCAGGCGTGTTTTTCACAAATTATGCAGATGACATGCAGTTGGTCATCGAAATAAAAGGATCTTACAAGGAGGACAGCGAGAGTATAGCACTCGTTTATAGTATAATAAACGAGTGGATGCAGAAGAATTGGATGTGTCTCAATGACACAAAAACATAACTCATGTTATTTGGACAAAGTAGTTCTCTTGTTAAATTGGGTAAGGAATATGGGAATTTTAGAATTAATGAAGCCACAATAGAGGTGTCAGACCAGGTAAAAACACTAGGAATGATGGTCAACTCGACACTGAATTCAGAGGCTCAAGTAAATTACATATTAAAGAACTCAGCTTACTATCTACGTCTAATAAGGGCCATTAGTCCTTATCTGGAGGAAAGTAACATAGCCACAATTGGTAGGGCCATTGTACTATCCAGATTGGATTATGGTAACACTCTCCTGGTGGGCATAACAGCAAAAGATCTAGGGAGATGTCAAGTATTAGAAAACAACAAAGTGAGGATTGTAAAAAAATTAAGAAGACATGATCACATCACCTTAGCCAGACAATCCCTACACTGGCTTAGAGTAGAGGAGCGTATCAAGTTCAAGACCTTGACACTCGTGCACAAGTGTATTTATGGCAAAGCACCCATCTACCTCAAAAATCGATTGGTGCTGTGTGCTCCTCAGAGACGGTTAAGATCAGAGGGCAAAGGACTGCTAGTGGTACCCAAGCATAAGTTGAAATGAGGGCTGGGTAGGTCGTTTGTGGTGCTCGTGCCCCAGTTGTGGAATAGCCTCCCACAAGCTCTAAGACTGGAAGAAAGCCACTTAACATTCAGGAAGAGACTGACAACTCACTTATTTAAGTTTACTTTGTCCACTTGGAATGAACTTCTGAACCAATGTTACGACCGGGAGATTTTCAGTAGTGTAGGATCTTTATATATCTGTCGGTTTGTTTTTGTTTTGTGTAAAGCGCCCTGATGCCCTTGGGCTACCGGCGCTATAGAAGCAAACACATAACATAACATAACCCCTGTCTACCCCAGAACATTTCCGTGTAAGGGTGTCAAGCGTATAGACACTCAAATGCTCCTTTTACTGAATAATGTTTGCTGATAGTGTAAAATAATTAAAAGAGCAATATATAAAATGCTTGTGTATAGTATGAATGAGAGTGTTATGATACTTGTGAGTTATTTGATGTTCTGAGCCACATCCGCTGTGGTTGAAATGATAGATGAACTCATAGTATTCCCGATCCTCGAATCACAAATCCTAATCACATGTTTAAAGTTGTGATATGTCACTGAGACCCATGCATCCACCAACCAGGTCCTACCTCACGTTGTGTGTACATTTCTGCCCCGTGGGATCACAGCAACAGAGTAATGAATGTTATATGATGTGATGTTAATGAAAACCTGTCACTGTATTGATTCAGTAAACACGAGACTATGCAAATTATAAAAATGTACCCATTACATAATGCCCCCAAGCCCCCCAGCCTCTCTGCCATGTAAGAGCATTCATGCTATTCCGTGGACAGAGACCCACAAAAAGTTACAAGGCCATCTCCCCCTCCTTCCCTACAGCTGCACATCTAACCCCCCTCCTCCCCTCAAGGCTCGCCGGGGCTTGAATGTCCCCGGTATTCTGTTGTTAAAACAGTACAGCTACATCTCCCCGCATTCCTGCTGGACCCGCACTAAGCGTTTTTCTTCCCCCATGCCTCAGACGCCAGAGGCCACCATAAAATCACTATGTGCTGCTCTGGCCAGGCCAAGGAGAATTACAACCCACAGGACCCCAACTCCCACCGCCTTTTGAGGTATTAGCTATGTGCCCCCTCCGACCCAACGGTATTTCAGTTCACCCTAAGTTTAATGGGCCAGAGAAACAGTTATTCACCCTTGTACTAACATACCGTAAAACTATAACCCACTACATCTAACAGAATAGAATGATGAAGATAGCCTAACTCGTGCCCCCTGACAAGACACCTGGGCCCATGAGATCGGATTCTTTGGTAATGCCAACTTTATGATAATGTATAAAGGAAGCCTCGTATTGCATACTGTTTTCCTGTGTCCCCTCCCTGGTACTAGATTGATGCGTTAAAGTTTTTTACATACCAACTTGACATAGACGGGTGTAATGAATGTGTATGAGTGGCCACAAGGGCAAGTTTTGGTATTGAAGTAGTGAATCTCCTTGGAAAGCCTGCACCCTGGCACCTCACCCCGATGAGCCAGCCTCACCCAAGCATTCCGTGATGCCACCAGGTGGATCCCCGCCAATCATGGAGCACCGTCCTTGCCGTCGATATAGTAGCTAGTCATCGCCATCCAATCCCAAAGACTATGTGGCCCCTATAGCTTAGCTCATGCATGACGTGTATTTGTAATATAAATGACTGTCTTTGCTATTGTCAGACAGAGCGCTCTCGTAGTTTGCAGAGTCCTTTGCATGCCCTATATCGATTTAGATAAAAAGACTTTTAATCTAAACCGCACTTGGTCTGGGTCTCATTCCCTCCAGCGGTGTGTCCATCATTGACTCTCATTGGGAGTGTAATATGCATTTTGGGGGATGCTCACCTTCAAGTGGTGACCCCTTAGACGTGAATCGTCTTTTTGTCCCCTTTTGGCACGAGACATCCTTGGCCACAGTGGAGACGCACGCCGTGCCCCCTCAGAGAGCTGCCCGCCTATGGCAACTGGTACGCTTAGACGTGCGCACGCAGTAGGGCGAGAGGGTACGGGTCTCACTTCAAAAAACCCTTAGTACCCCTCGCCGGAGCCGGGGGCGGCCATTGAGTGTGAGGCAGCGGCGCCTGGACGGACCGAGTCTGGAGAGTCTTGGATCAAGACGGGCACGTGAGTATTAAGTGCGTGTGACATTAAAAGGAGTCGGATATTGATAGAAGTGTACAAGGTTAGGATAAGCTAAAGGGGGTTCTCTTAGGGGTAAATTAACTGTTGACTTCATACTCTTTCCTTTCTGTTGCATATGGCCAGCAGGATAAGTTAAAAGGATTACGAGGTAAAGGAAGATGGAACCTAGCTCTGCAAGTGGGTAGTGCTATATTGACTAGTACTGGGAATAAGTGAAACAAGGGAAAATATAAGTAAGAGTCTTAGAAGAGTAAGACTCGGTGTAAAAATTAGAACAACGCTTTCTTCGTTCTCATTTTTTCTAAACCTGCAAGGGGAAAAAAGGTCCGACATTTCAAAGAGAAGAGGGTGTAACAGGTCAGCGGGAAAGGGATCCATAGAATAAGAAATGGTGGGGGAAGAAAAGAGGGGTGTATGTTGTGGGTAAACGTTTGTCAAAGTGACATCATGCATTGAATATGTTATGCTCTCTTTTTTCCTGCGCATTTGATAAAGTGATAAATTGATTGTATCAGAATTTAATGAAAAGGTGGTCATGGTAATTGAGACCTTTTCACATTAAGTATCCAGGGTGTGACAGAGATATATAAGCATATAAGAGTTGCTATCATTGTAATTGTACACACAAGGTACCCTGATTAACGTAAGGAGACACAAGTGAGTGAAAGACAGGGGAACAACATGGGGGCCGAAACACCCATGGCCCATATTTGTAAAAATTTACCAGGTTACGCAGAACGCATAACCAAATACCATGACCAGTGGGTCACAGAACTAAAGGGGGAGGGGGCTACCCCAGTTATGGCCCCAAGGAGGGTCATTCGATAAAAGTGTACTTGACAGGGTGGCCACATGTTTGTTTATAAAATACAAAGGAAAACAGTTCCATAACAGGAGAGAGATATTAGATCTTTGGAGACTATTTGAAGAAGTTCCCCCAATTAAAAAGAAGGAATTAGCGCAAGAGCAGGTCACCTCGCCCCTGGCAATAGAAGAAAGTGAAAGGGAAGGCAAAGGGAAGAAAGGGTCAATAGAGGTAACACGGTTGTATCCCCTGCTAAACAAACCAGTCCCGGCTGAGGGATATAGTGATCCCGTGTATGTGTCCACGCCTACTCCCGCAGTTGTCCCACGACCCACTGCACTGCCACCATATGATTGCTCCAGAACTAGTGGGCAGGTAAGTGCCCCTACAGTAGATATTGAAAAATTAACAGAAGACCTAGACTCCCGACTTTCAATGGCCCGGAGCGAGCTATCTAGAATACGAAATAGATGTGAACAAAGTGGGTCAAACAAACCAAGAACTGAGCAAACACCTACAGAAACAAGCACTTGACAGGTCCTGCGAGGAAGGGTGGAAAAAGGGGGAAATACTATTCCGAATACAGGAAGAGCCAACTAGAATGATAGAATTGTAACCGCACACACCTGGAGAAAACACAGGAGAGAAGGGAGGGGGGAATGGGCCCTGGAGGACTGGAGGAGTTCTGGTGTGACATAGAGGAGGATGAGTTGGAAGACTGGGGGTAGCAACAGGGGGAATGTCAGAAAGGCTGGATGAAACACCTCTGGGGGGGCCATGGAAGAAGAGTGGATGGGGAGATTGAGGAATAGAATGGGGAGAATGGCAACGTTGGGGAGAAAAGGGCAAAAGGTGAATAGTGGGAAAGGAACCAAAAGTAGGTTACAGCTACCCCTGATACATAGAGGAGGGTGAGGCCAAACTACATTCCCTGGGCTCAGATGGATAAAGCCAATTTATTGAAATAATTGCCCCAGCTGTCGGGGGGAGCAAGTAAATGAATATATGCATTCGAGAAGCACACAGTGGGAATCCCATTAGCTATTGGTGATGTTAAAAGCTTGTTAGTGTCTGCAGTGGGTGAGCAAACCGACAGGGTTTGGGCAGAGGCTGGTTTCCCAGGGATAACATTAGAATGTGACTGCCATCTTTTAATACAGTACGTGCCATGATCTGGGACGCATTGAGGTAAACCTTCCCAGATACACCAGATTTGCAATCAGTCATACAATGCACAATGAATGACGAGGAGGATGCTATGGAATTTATTTTAAGAATGCAGGAGATGTGGAGAGCAGAAACGGGTACGGGCTGGGATCAATCAACATCTCTGTTCTACTTCATAATAAAGAGAGGGCTCCCAAAAAAAGTTCAGAAAGCACTCGACAAAATAGCAGGGATTGAAGCAAAAGGCTGGCCTGAAATTCAAAGCATAATAGTACATCACTGCAAGAGAATAAAAGAAAGGGAGAATGAGATAGCACAGAGGAGGTTGGCAGCTGAGGCAAAATGAATACAAACGAAACTGGTGAAGGTCGCAGCAGCTGTAGCCGCACTCCCTCTAGATAGGGACGCGGATGAGGAGGAGGGGTCGGTAGCGATACAAGGGAGAATGGCAGCAAACTGGGCAGGGAATGGGCAGCCACAGTGGAATGGACAGGAACAGTACGAAGGACAGCAGTGGCAAGTGCGCAGCGCCCGGGGAGGAAGAGGTGGGTACAGAGGGAATAGAGGGGGTGGCCGCGGATATGGAGGGAATGGCGGGTACGGGGGACCACAAGGGCCCCGGGGGGGACAAGGGAATTGTTGGAATTGTGGGAGGGGGGCATTTCTCACGTGAATGTAGAAGTAGGCTGATGTACAACTACCAAAACGATCAGCAGTATGGCCACCCCCACCTGGGAAGCCCATACGGCCTACCGATGGGCAATGGAGGGGGACAGGAACAGCAGGATGAAAGGTACCCAGAAGGACGAGGGTGGCAAACACGCAGAGTCCAGCAACACCCTCAGAGCCGCAAACCCACTCAGGGTAACCCCTTTGCCACATCCACAAATGGTGCACCTGCACCATTTGGGGGGGTGGCCGTGGTATAAGGAAATGTCTTCAGCCAAGGGGGTACCACGAGACACCCAGCATAGGACAGCCCACAGAGAGCACTCGCGTGTCCAGTACTATCGACGACCCTCGATGCAGCAGAGGAACCATTGTTAGGGGCCGAGATAGGGAACAAACAATTCATTTTTATGGTAGATTCGGGAGCTGAAAAATCATGCCTACGTGAAGGCAGGTTTCCGTTATCTAATCGTAAATTGGAGAAGCAGGGGTTCTATGGGGCGGTGGTCGAAGTTCCTTACACAGAAGATTTGGATGTAACAGTGGGGGGCAAAACAGTAAGAGCCCCGCTGTTGTATTACAAACACTCCCCAATCAACTTGCTGGGGAGGGACCTCCTCAGCAAGCTCAACATGACTATTTCTTTTACAAAAAGGGGGATAGTTTGCCCGACCCCCGGGATCTGCCCATTACGAGTGATGTTGGTTGTACACACACAAGTAACAGCGCCAGAAGTACGCGGCATACCAGTAGACCCAGACATGTTCATCCAGGGGTTAAAAACACTGTCATGGGTGGTCCCAGAATTGAAGCGCCTAGAGTGGAGGGTGCCTTCCCATTTGTTTTCCGCCCCTTAGCACGCCCAGAGATAGTGCCAGGAACAGTGATATCATTAGATTTACATGCAGTTCAGATCCCAGCACAAAGAATAGCGGTCATTGCAATGGACATACATGGCTGCGAGTGGCGCACAGTATTGTGCATCAATGTCGAAATTGCACTGCGAGATTTATCAGATGAAGACCTCTTCACAGACTCAGATAGCGATGGGGAAATAATAATGGAAATAGCAATCCCCTTTGATATCGTGATGCAGACAAAACAGGTGCCAGTGCAACTGATGGCCGTGGTAGGAGCACCACCTTCATTCGTTGACAATGACATGTCATCAGTGCCGGGTGACCTGTGGACCACCGGCCCACATGGTGTGGGACTGTTACATGAGGTGACACCAGTTAAGATAAAACTCAAACAAGGAGCATTATTGCCCAGAGTGAAACAGTACCCCTTTCTCGGGAAGCAGAAGAGGGGATAAAAAAAACAATCACCGCACTCTTAGCACAGGGAATAATCGTGCCATCAAATTCACCATGCAATACCTGTATCTACCCCATTAAAAAAGCAAAAGGTAGGGCTTGGAGGATGATCCAAGATCTACACCCACTCAATGACGTCATCCAAAAGGAGTTCCCATTGGTCCCCAATCCTGCATCAATTCTATGCAGCATCCCGAAAGATGAGTCTCACTTCACAGTGGTTGATTTGAAGAACGCATTCTTCTCGGTACCACACACGGAAGAGTCTTGATATCTAACAGCATTTACACTGGGAGGAAAAAGGTACGAGCATTGCAGACTACCCCATGGGTACTGTGAAAGCCCAAGTATAATCAACAGGATTCTACACAAAGATCTAGGAAATGTGGCCACAGACAGCACAATTATTCAGTACTTGGATGATTTGCTGATTTGTGAAAAAATTAGGAGTGCAGAAAAGATTCTATTACACTCTTGACATTGTTGGCCCACAAAGTTTACAAGGTGGATAAAGGAAAGTTACAATATTGTCAACAAGAAGTGTTGTACCTGGGACAACTAATTTCAAAAGACGGTAAGAGAATCATACCAGACAGAGTGGCTGCCATTGAAGCAGTGAGCAGGCCAAAAACAGTGAAGGAAATGCAGACATTTCTCGGCATGTGCAACTACTGCTGGGCATGGATATTAGATTGTGCAGCATGCACAAGGCCATTACTGCAGGGACTCAAAGAAGCTCATAGAGAAAACACAGAAATACAATGGTCAGCAGAACTAGATGATGCCTTCACATCACTTAAAGAGCTAGTTTCAAGCGCGCCAGTACTCGCGAACCCAGACTATGAGCGTGAGGTTTGTCTGTTCTCACATTGCAAAGGGGCACTCATGACAGCAGTACTGACACAAAAAAACATCTATGGGATACAAGTCGCTGCCCTATTACAGTGGAAAACTGGATGCAGTAATGCAAGGACACTTCGCTGGCGAGCAATCTCTCGCAGCTGCAGCGTTCGCAATTGAGAAAAGTGCAACAATAGTGATGGGATGTTCTGTGACACTGTTCGTGGAACATTACCAATTCGCTATATTAGATAGATCAAAAAGCACACTCACAACGCAGAGAGCCACAGCGTATGAAATAATTCTGTCCAGTGCCAACATACAAATAGTGAGATGCAAAACAGTGAACCCTGCAAGATTCATCACAGAACCATGCACAGTGGAAGACATGCAAGTGCACGACTGTGCAACTTACAGAGGTGAAGAGGGAGACAAACCCACAGTAAGTGAAAACGCATTAGCTGAAGGTGAAATATATTTCATAGATGGATCAGCATCAATAAACTCAGAGACAGGAGAGAAACACGTGGGAATAGCTGTTGTAAGACTGGAGGAAGAGGAATATGAAGTGCTAGTACAGCAGTGATTACCAGCCCATTAGTCAGCACACGCTGCTGAACTGATAGCACTTATTGAAGCCTTACATGCCGCCAAGGGGTGTGCTGTCACAATCTACACAGACTCAGCATACATGACAACCACAGTGCACGGGGGACTGGCCCGATGGGAGAGAGGGGGATTTCACAGGGCAGATGGGCCACCAGTGCAAAATGCGGAATTACTCAAGGAGTTGATAGAAGCTTTGAAAGACCCTACAATTGTAGCCATCGTGAAATGCCAGGCCCACACAAACAACATCTTACCTAACGAAAGAAAGAACAGGTGAGTATTTGATACAGAAAAACGTAGAGGAATATCTCCCAGACGGGTATAACACAATGCCCGTATCACAAATATTAGAACTCTAAGATGGGGCAGCAAATGAGGAAAAAGAGATGTGGGAGAAAAGGGGGTGTAGGCAGTGGCCCACAGACCTCCTATGGAGTCAAAACAACACAGCTAAGGTGGTTATGCCCTGCAGGTTACTAGAAATAGCGTTCCAACAACTCCACTTTCCAGCCCACAATGCAAAACAGCACATTGCAGCAGAGATACAAGAGAATTGGTTTGTCCCAGGGTTACAGGACCAAATTTCCAAACTTGCAATGGAATGTACAACATGACAAATATATAATTCAGGAATGACATTGAGGACACTGCGAGGGACATTACCCAAACCATCAGGCTCCTTCGAAGAACTGCATATTGATTATGCAGAGATGGGAGAGAGGTGCAATGGGTCACGCTACATGATCGTAGTGGTGTGCCCATTTTCAAGGTGGGTTGAGGCAGGACCGTGTGCCCACCCGGATGCCAAGTGTGCTGCAAAGTTCTTAGTGCGAGAAGTATTCCCACGCTGGGGAATTTGTGACACAATTCGCTCTGACAACGACACACACTTTTTAAATAATCTCTTCAAGGAAGTAACGGCCTTGCTAGGGATAAAACACAAGTTATGTTCTATTTATCACCCACAAAGTAATGGCGTGGTTGAGAAGATCAATGGCCTCTTCAAGGGAAGATTGTCAAAATTATGTTTTACTCTGAAAAGAAATTAGGTGCATTGTTTAGCCTTGGCTTTGTTTGAGCTGAGAAATCAGCCCAGCAAGGACCACCACCTGTCACCCCATGAAATGGTAACAGGAAGGTGCATGCACACAGCAAATTCTCTGCTCCGTAGGCACTCATACGCCCACAGAAGTACAACAGTATTAGGTGAAGAATTGAATAACTATCTGAAAAAGCTCACAAAAGCAGCCCGAATGATAGCAAGACAGCTCGCGCCCCCATTCACAAGTGAAGAAGGAAATGAGACAACAAGCCCTACCACAGAAAATTCAACAGGCCAGCTACTGCCAGGGGAGATGGTTTATGTAAGAAGTTGTGTACGTAGGTGGAATGCTCCAAGGTTTCATGGCCCATATGAAGTAGTGTATTGCACACCGACGGCGGTTAAAGTGAAGGGCCTGAGATATTCGATACATTTAACAGACGTTTGAAAAGCCTATGATAATTTTACACGGGGACAACATGAGGGAGTGGAGACGAAGGAACAATGGACATAATAAGTACAAAAAGAGAGAGAGAACCCCTCCTACCGGTAATGATTGATGTAATATAAAAAGGATTCAATGAGTGACTCTTATAACGTACATACTGTTAATAATGCACTACAATATGTGTACATATTTTGATAATGCAATACAGAGCTCTCTCTCTCTCAGATGAAAATGACAAATAATACATATTTTTTGGAGATGCTTAATGCACTTTTATGTTTCAATGCATAGGAGAAACCATGGCAATGGACGGGCCGCCCGCAACGAATAGTATTAGGGCAGACAGGAATGGCAATGTTCATTTTGATTTTCAGAGATAGTCGTATCAGTGTGGTCTGTTTGTATGCACTGTCATATTTTTTACATTAATGTTTGGACTAGTTCTATATTGGGCAGTCACATTCTTATCTATCGATATAAATGAGGGGGGAGGGATTGGAACCAACAAGGGGAATGAAACCAAGATGGTCAAAGAAGGAGCCTGTCTAATATGGGATAGCTTTCAGCTCATATGGGGATATGACACCCACCCTGATCATGAACAGCACCCAAATCACACTAGTAATAAGCTGACCACACGTCCCACTTCCTCGTACAATGCCTCTGAATATAGTGTCTATGGTTTAAATGATCGCAACCCCTCTGTTTTATAATGGTTATATGACACCACCGCCACCCCTGTCACGCCAACAGCCCATCCGTCCATAGAGTATGAATCCCCCACAAGCATACAGGAAGAGAATGCAAAAATGACTGAAAGGTTTTTTGCCCTATATGATGAGTGGGAAAATGGGGGTGGGGGTGACCAGAGCACGACACCACAAGCAGCAAGGAATGCGAGAGGGTACCTCAAGAACACCAGAAGGAGGAGGGAGGTAGGGAGGAGGAAATATGACAAGTATTCCGGCCTGGGGCTGGACACAATAGAAGACCCCAGACACCCACATCAGTCAAATAAGTGGTATGCGGATATGAGCTCCACCACCAAGCAAACAACCAAAGAGAGTTGTTACGTGTGCTCTCTGACACTACACACCTCAGGCACACTTAAGGTACTACTGACTCAAGAATTGCCTCTTGCAGATGCCCAGTAACTCCTTCATCTCACCCTATGAAGAATTAAGAACACCTTCCAGGCACACACAGTATCTTTTGAAATGCTGCAAAATGAGAAGACATGCCATTCGAGACCCAAAGGAGTGATATGTTTACAAGAACCATTCTTAGTGACTAAAGGAACATTATTTGCAGAGAACAAGTGGAAAGAGGAAGTAATTACATGCAAAGCAGAAGCGCTACAAGGATTGCCAGCAGAGAAATTGCAATGGGTCGAGAAAACGTGCACTTCACAAAGCTAACCTGGGTATCAGCCATAGAAAAACCTTTCAAATTGCAAAAAGAAATCACGTATGAAGTAGGCTTCCTTGGTGAGGGAAAAAACAACATGGGAACAAATAAGAACTGTAACAAAACGCTCATCATCCCCGACATGAAGAAAGGGACAGCTGCCCTCATGGACACCTACTGGGTCTGTGGTAAACAGGCATACCTGCACCTCCCACAATCCTGGAGGGGAACATGCTCTTTGGCGATGCTGCATTTCGCCCTGATGGTGGTTCCGGAGTGTCATATCAAAGGGGGAAATGGACTGCAAGCCTTCCAAGTTCCAGAGCACATGCAACCAACAGAAGAAACTCCAATGTATGCCCTATCCGTGGACAACACGCAAAGTCGGGTGTCGAGAAAGCAGAGATCATCCAACTACATATCCAAAGCTTCCACAGAACTGTTGGCACAAATTCCTGACAGGTTCCGGCTATTTAACTCAGCTGAAACATTCTTTGCCTCCCTCGTCCCTAGTATCCAAACGCGAGCCAATGCGAAATGGCTGCAAATAACACCCTGGGTGCTGATCCAAGTGGCCAATGACACTGAGGAAAGATTCAAAGTAATCAAGGTGGAGCTAAGGGCCCTACGGCTAATGACAATGCAGAACAGGTATGTCCTAGACCTGTTGACAGCGATGGATGGAGGTGTTTGCCGAAAAATCGGGAGCGCGTGCTGCACATTCTGCGGACATAGGCAATGGAACCCTATGACACGTTATTGCGGCCATGCACAACTTGGGGGAGCGGATGAAGAAAGAAGGTGAAGTTGACCCAAGCTCTTGGTTCGATAACATTTTTTCATGGGTACCATCCTGGCTTGGAATGACTGTCAAAATGCTGATACCCATTATCGTGTTTTTGCTCCTGATTTTTTGTGTGTGCCAGCTTGGTCTTCGGTGCTGCGCAAATGCAGTTCCTAATGATACAATGATGATGGGGACAATGGGCAACCCTAGAGGAGCAGCGCAAATTATGCAGGAAGCACGAGTACAAACAGGTGAGGATCCCGAACCCAGATATAGAATGGTGGCTTTATATTATGACGGGGACATAGTGGACAGGCTATACCTGTAAGCGATAGTTGGTGTTGGTGGACAGCAGTGAGGATGGGCTCATGCACAGCCATCAATTCTGCCACCTGACTACTTCGGGGACCAATTTTGCATCCAGCGAAGGGTTCTGGAAACTCCTTCACCCATGCATTCCCTACGCCGGCCACCAGTTCTTTCTCCCCGTCGTTTTGAACATGGTAAGAGCATCCATCCACATAGACAGTGGGCATTCCCTCACACTTGTCTTCTTCAAAGACTTTGTGTGGGGAATTAAGGTATGCCTCCATGTTGTCCTTGATTTTTAGACTTTCGTCCTCGAGACAGTTTTGTCTGGCACAATCATGCAAGTCAGCCAGACCTTGCGCAAGGGGACTCTTCTTGTTTTGGCCATATCTGACCTCCACAGGAAAGCCTTGCATTGACAGAATCCAGGAAGTAATTCGGAATTACTCACATTTCCGGCCCGGATTCTGTCACTTTGGAGATATTGCAGAGGCTGGTGTGGAGTCTCCACTATGATGTGTTCCCCCTGGATAAACGGGCGGTAATTCTTCAATGCCCACACCGTTGCCAGGAGTGCCTTCTCACAATCGTTGAATTTTTCCTCCACAGAGGATAAAGTTTTGCTCGCATAGGAGATTACTTTATTGACCTTGTCATGCTTTTGGTATAATACTGCCGTCAAGCACGTATTAGAGAACCCCGTCTCCAGGAAG
This sequence comes from Ambystoma mexicanum, assembly GCF_040938575.1. Classification (NCBI taxonomy): domain Eukaryota; kingdom Metazoa; phylum Chordata; class Amphibia; order Caudata; family Ambystomatidae; genus Ambystoma; species Ambystoma mexicanum. The sequence continues at coordinate 833,152,960 of NC_090935.1, read as the reverse complement.
AACTCCTTGTTTCTGACAGGGTAAGCTAGGCAAGGCGCTTGTGAGAGGCTTCTTTTGAGTTGTCTTACCGCCTCAGATTGTTCTGGACCCCATTCCCACTTGACCCCCCCTTCAAGAGATGAATCAGGGGTCTAGTGATCTCTGCGTAGCCTTCAATGAACTTTCTGCTGTAATTAGTCAGTCCAAGGAGGCTCCTTAGTTCCCGCAGAGTTGTGGGGTCTTTCAGTTTCTGGAGGGCTTCCACTTTCTTTTCTTGGGGACAGAGACCCTGAGGAGTAATCTCATGCCCCAAGAAATTAACACGGGTTCTACACCACTGTGCTTTCTGAAAGGAAAGTTTTGCTCCGGCAGCCCTCAACTGTGTCAGAATATAACGGATCTCCGCTATGTGTTCCTCCACAGATGAACTTTTGATGAGGCATGGCCTTATGTAGGAAAATGTTGAATTCATTGCCGGAGTTGAGGTATCCGAAGGGAGTCCGGGTCCATGTGTACTGCTGGCCCCCAAAGGTAAAAGCCAGTTTGTATTGGTCCTCCCTACTGACAGGCACGGTCCAGTATCCATTGGTCAGGTCTACTGCTGTGAATACCTGTGACCCCTGAATCTGGGCCAGCCCTTGGTCAATGTAGGGCAGAGGCCATCGGGAAGTAGGGACCCGTTTGTTGAGCTCCCTAAGGTCGACGCAGAGTGTCCACTGGCTGTTTGGCTTCAATATTCCCAGCACCGGATTATTGAAAGTGCTATGGACTGGACGGATTATTCCCCGGGACTCAAGGTTCTTAATTATTTCAGTAAGGGACTCCATGGATGCGAGAGGCAAGCGATATTGCTTCACAAACACTGGAGTCATTCCAGGGTCCGTGGGAATTGTTGTGGTTTGGATGTCGGTGCGACCACAGTCATATGAGTCTACCGCAAAGAGATCTTGGAAATCCAAGAAAACTTGTTTCAACTTTTGCTTCTGTTCGAGTCACACAGGCATCAGCTAGGTTGACTCTCTCTTCCACCATCTGCCTGAAGCCTGGAAAGACTTCTGGTTTGGCTATCTCAGCGGCCTCCTCCAGCTGGGTGGAGAAGTCCCTGGTCAGAGTGCTGATTTGGACTGGAGGCTTCAGGTGGGAAATCAGCCCTCATGGACCTGGAAAATCACCTCATCCCTCCTGAAGTCACAAGTCACATCTTCCTTACCATAAGGGCAAGAAGTGTACACCAGGAAGTTCCCCCTATGCCGGGTGAAAATCCTGTCTGGTGTTGTATTGTCCTCACTGTCACTGTCAAAACAGTCCTTGGGGATTGGTCCTAACAGTTCATTTCCTAAATCAATGGAGAAATGTCGGTCATCAATCGCCATTCCAATAATGGTGCCTGCGGCTAGAGTAATACTCTTTAAGTCACTGTTATCCACCTCTATTGGAATGGTGTCATGTTCTATGTTGATTAATGGTGTTGGGTTTACCCCTAACCCTTGCTGTTGGAGAGAAGCATTTAGATGGATATAAGCATCAGGGTTTTTCAATTTTTGTCCTCTTTTAACTTTCACTCCCAGGGAGAATTGTCAGGTCCTTTCTGGGATGGTGACTTCCTCTTTAATCTGAATTTCAACTGCATAAGGTAGCAATTGAGCTGGCCTAAATGCTTTTTCTGGATCATCAAAGCCCATGGGATTATCCGCTAATCGGGACCAAGCTTTGAAGTTTATGAGGTCCAAACTAATGGCAAAGCGATTGAGAATGTCACTGCCTAAGTAAAAGGCGGCAGTGACGTCTCGCACGACCCAACAATTATGGACTATGCTCTTGTTGCCAATGGAGATTTTGAGCATACACCTGCTTGGCAGGAGATATTTGGAATTAGGTGCTTCCAGGTCCATTTCCCATTTTTCTATCAGTTTGAATGTGGGAATGGCTGGATCTTTTGGGAGTTGGCGGAACATGGCTTCGCTGATGAAGCTCTTACCGTTGTTCACACACACACGAGCGAGAACAGAGTCCTTCCCATCATTTACTGAACAGGGATGAACAACTGCTCTCCAATTTGCTGAATATCAGCCAGGCTCTGAGCTGATTTCACATCTTTCTGGACTATAGGAGTGGGAGTTTCTCATTGTGGATTAGTAAAGAATTTCAGGGTGTTTCCTTCCAGTGTGGAATACCACCTTAAACTGGAAAGAAGGTTGATTTTCAGAAATAGAGTGGACCCTCCATCACCCGTCTGTTGTCCTACTGCTATTACTGTCACGTCTGGAGTTTGGTTGTTCTGGAAGTGAAATTCTACTTGGTCAGATTTTTGTTCAACCATGTGGCAGGTGCCGTTTAAACTAACATGGTTGACACTCTGTTTTAATTTTATTGGTCGGCTAGTCTGGGTCCAGAGGACCTTGTTTACACAATCTATTAGGGGTGACAACCTTCTCAGGAGGTCATTCCCTAGTAAACAAGGGGTGCCCTCTGGAGTCACTACTATGACCGGGTGTTTCACCTTGTGTCGCCCAATTTTAATGTCCAAGTCTGCAGTCCCCTCAACGGGAATTTCCTTCCCGTCAAAGTTCTGCAGTTGTCCAGGAAGAGAGGTGAGAGGAATTTGGTAATTCTCCCCCCTTCCTGCATTTAGTTCCTCAAAGGCCCTTTTGGACTGAAGGGTAGCTTGGGATCCAGTGTCCACCAGTGCCAAAATTGTACCCTGCCCCTGTACTTGTACCGGGGCATAGTATCTTCCCTCCTTCTCCTCAAGGGGGCACAGATAATGCACATTTTTGGACAACTGGTGGGCTAACTTTCTGGTTTTGGACATTGCTAGCGAAGAGATTTGGGCAGAATTCTCTGGAGAGCCTTGGGAATCTGAAAGAAAAAGTTGGCAACTGGAGATCAGAGCCATTGTGGGTTCCCCTGGTTCCGGTTCTGGGCCGCCCCCCCCTTTTTGGAGGCAGCCACCAGGATGGGTTTGAACCAGGGGATTTTGGTATTGTCGGTTCTGGGATGAGATAATGGGCGGCGGTAGCTCAGTCTCCACATCTCCCCAGTCTGGATTGGAATCCCTTGGGACCCATTTTTCCTTGGGAGGAGTTCCCCCATCTCTGAAGGAGAAGATCCTTTTCCCAGGATCTTCTGAGGATCCCCCTCCCTCAAATTGGAAGATCTGTACCTCCTCCACAAAGTGGGTCTGTTTGGGTCCTTTGTTTCTCCTACCTCCTCTCTGCTCCTTGGGTGGCAGACTTTCAGGGGCAGGAGATTTTGTTTCCGGTCCTGGTTTTCCAGGGGCTGTTTACAAGTTGGGAAGGAAACTTCCTCCAAGGCTTTACACCCCCCTTCCCCTTGTCTCTCCTGCATCGCTACCTGTTGCTGGAGCCTATCATTGTGCTGACAGAGAGCCTCATTCTCTCTGTGCCTCCTGATTGGTCCTGGAGTACTGGGCCAGTCTCTGCTGCAGGAGAGTTACCTCCTGAGCTGTGTCCCTATTGGCCTGCTCCTTTCTTGCCAGAGCATCCTCCACCCTCCTGGTGTGCTCTAACAAGTTCTGGTGTTCTTTTTGGAGGTCACCCTGTCCCTGGAAGGCCAGGTGATTTTCTTCCATTTTCCTTTTTAAGTGGCAGACTTCCTGGCCTAAGGTATCCCTAAGGTATCCCTTTCCTGACTTAGAGCCTGCATCTGTGCCGCCAGGTCGTCCCTTTGCCTTTGGAAGGCACCAGCTTTCTGGCGCTCCTGATCAAACTCTGCCTGGGTATCCAGGTCTTTCAGGTCTTTCACAATCAATTTATTGCTTTCCTCTTTCTCTCTGTCTAATCGAATTTGCAGGGTGGCTACCTGCTCTGCGCATGCCCTGTTGAAGTCCAGTTGTTGCTCCAGCTTTTTCTGGCTCTGCAGAAGGGAGTCCAAACCTTCTTGGTACTCCTTCTGCAAGGCCAGAATCTGGTATCCTGGTCTGTCTTTTCCTGTTGCAGTATATCCATGTCCTCTTTTATTTTAATGATATACTGCCTACTATCATTTTCTGACTCCTGGCTCCTCTGCAGCCTCTGCTCAGAAGAGACCAGGTCAGATTGGGCCTTTTCTAACGCCATCTGTTGCCTATTTGCCAGGTCTTGGCCTTCAGCACATTTGTCCTGCATGGCTCCCATATATAGATACAAATATGCCGCTATCCTAACCATCTTGTCGTGTTCATCTTTAACTTTAGGAGCCATGTATAATTCACTCAGGGCCACATGTAATGGACCCTGATCTCTCCATATCTCTGACCCTGTTTCAGTGACCTGTTGCGCGATTGCCTGCAACCAGACCGATTGGTCCTGATGAGTCCACTCACCTCTCACAAATAGCTTATGTAAGAAGTGCTCTCTGGCTATTTTCATATCTACCAAGGTCGTCATTCTGGAATTTGAGTTTCTTCCTGACTTACAGAAGTTTGTATTTTATTTTGCAAAACAGACCGTTTCCTTAGAGCGTTCCTTTGAGGGATGCTTTCACAGTGTAAAACAGCGTGGTGATCTAACCGGATATGTGTATCTGGTCAGTTGGCACACTGTATTAATCTGCACAAGTAGTAAACCTAACCCAGAATATCCCGGCTCCGAGCCCCCACTTTTGTAAGCGATATTCAATCAACACTACAGCCAAGTCAATGCCTAGTCTGGGATGCTGAGGAAAAACCCTTATTAATGTATTTTTATGTCTAGTTCAGTACTCTGGATGACCACCCTTGTATAACACCCCCCTCTTAGAATCCCCCTGGCCCCACTGAGCCAAGAAGTAGGTTTGTTTTGCAAATTAAAAGGTTTATTTGAGAATTTAAACAATATATATATATCACACTTTATAATAAATTAATATCTGATAGTACACTTAGACATATGATGTTGATCAACAATGGGTAATCTGGCACTAGCACACTTCTTTACAATCAATGAGGAGTTAGTATAGGATGGATAAAGTAGCAAAATACTTTTAAGATTTCAAGGGAAAAGCAATGAGGAATAAAATGCAGTGCAGAAATACTTGATATGATTTTAGCAAAAGATAAGATAATCACTTTTTCTCTGTCAATTCACCCCCCTCCCCTATGCAATGTAAGAAATGGAGGGAGATGGAAAGAGGAGCACACAGTTCTCAGGAATGCAATCAAATACAATACGAAATTCAGTTCCCCCCCAGCAAGCTTAGAGGAAACAGGTAGGAGTTTGAAACACAGGCCCAAAATGCTTTTTAAATGTGATTGCAATGGATGGGAAAATGTGCCAATGATTTTAATTCCCTCTAGAGATTCAGGGTGAGTGGGAGATGCGTGTTGGTATTAGTTCAGGCTCACTTTAGCAATGCTCTATGAGTTATTACCAAGTTGCAAACGGATTTTAACAAAGGAAAGAATGGAGCTGCTATTTTGACAAATGGAGAAATTGAGCCAAAATCGCAAATCGCTGTAAATTCGCGAGTGTGTGAATCGTGATTGCGGCAAAAGTATAAGGAGTAGCTAGTCAGTTCTAGGCTTTTCGGAAATCTTGTTCCTAGCCCAAACGGTTCCAGAGATACGGACGATTAAATAAAGGTAGTTTTTCGGATTTAAAGTAAAACACAAAATGACAGGTGACAGCTTGCAGCTTCAGAATTGACAGGTGACAGTTGTGCAGCTTTACAAATGACAGATGACACGATTTCTAGGAGGCTGTTCTACTTAGGTTAAAATAGTTTGGATTAGATTATTTTAACTAAGAGATTGGTTCTGCACAGTTCTGCTAGGTACTCACAATATACATTTGAACTAGGCCTCGTCACGGATCTGGTCAACACGTCCGGCTGTGGTTCTGTCTGCTCGGCGGGTCAATCAGGCACTGGTTCTGCTCACAGCGATCTGGGTCAGCTCTGCTCTGCTGGTCTAGCCTCTCTGGATTCAGCGGCCTCTGGTTCTGGATACTGCTCTGCTTTACGGTCCGGATCAAGTGGATTCTAGATGTAACACTGCTTCCTGGGTACTGGCAAGAGTTCTTGGCAAAAGAATTCAGACAGCTCGACCGGCTGTGGAATAGTTTGCAAATGATTTTGAGGCCTGCTGACAAATACTTTTGCTTGCAGTGGGCCTTCTTGGTTCAAAGTTCTGTAGTCTCTGTTTAGCTTGGAAGTCTAAGTGTTGGATCTCTGGATGTGAAGTCGTCGGTCAGCATGCTCTGCAGCAAATGGAATTGAATGTCTCTACCTGTCCCAGCAGTCTCTTCTTATGTGTTTTGAAAATGGGTGTGTGCCTGGGCCTAGCTAAGCCTGCCCCTCTCTACTTGTCATTGGCCCAATTCTCCCCTCTCCCATGATTGTGGAAGGAAATGGATTGTCATCATGATGAGGTCTGTTTAGGGGTCAGAGGATCCTCCCCTGGTCAGTTTAACACACAAATCTATATTTGATTCAAATACATCTTTCCCAGATATACAATTTGTTGAAATTACATGTGCACATTATATATTCCTTATGGTCCATGCTTGTCCGCCTCTGATCTTCCTGGGGGCTTGCATTCAAAAATGACAACATTTTGCACTTTTTAACTGGTTTTGCAATATCGGACATTTACCCAAAATTACACACATGTGCGCAAGGAGTATGGACATAAATTGATGAAGTGTCAGATTTTTAACATGCAGACATTTGGAGTGAGACTCTATTTTCCACTAGCAACCCCCCAGAATACACCGCAGGGTCCTAACGCCTCTCAAAATGTTCACAGAAAAATCACAAAAATAATGATATTACTTATATAATTCTGACAAGTCCACACTATGAGTTATCTTTCTTTTTAAAATTATGCCCTGGTCAAAAAGGGGTGTGGCTGCCCACATCACAGGGTGGAATAACTGGTTTATCCACTTCCCCCAAGCTCAGCTGCTAGCAGAGGCACTTCCCCTCCCAGTTTCCCCTAAGAGGAAGCCACTTTACGACGCCCCCAATATAACATTTGCCTGAGTCAAGGGAGTTGCATTGTTCTGTTCCTTCCAGTTCCCACGTGCTCCACCCCTAATCTAATCAGAGAGGTGACAACTCCTTTTGGCAAGGGGCAGCAGGATGCAGCTAGGCCTGGGAAGAATGGCTGAACAGGTTTCTCCTGTCGGAGGTAGTTGTCAGGCAGAATCCAGTTTCACTAAGCCAGTTTCAGCTAAATGTCACTTTTTGTTCCCAGTTTTCTACATTCAAATCAAACTGACAATTTGTACCTATACATTAAATAATTACTTCCTTCAAGTCATTTCAGAATATGGTTTTACATTCTTCCACCTCTTAGCAAGTCTTTCCTTGGTCTGGTTTTGTTTCATTTGTGCAGTTTTACACAAAAGTCTGGTGGTTTTAAAACGCCAGCTTTCTGATAGTGGTGAGTACTGGTAATGCAACCATTTTTGGGATTAAGAAAATTAATTCCCCACAGTTCTGAGTTGCTTTTTTTTGGCAATCAGCATTGCCATTCCCAATGGTTTCAGGCTACTGTGTGTGTAGCCCAATGGTGGTTTTAGGCAGTGCCCTCCTGTGCTCACAACATAGGCAAAAATGGGTGGCAGCCTATTCTTCATGTTTTCCCTGTGCACTCTCTGGGGAGTTCTGGCCATCATGATGTTTTCAATGCCAGTACTGCACAGTTTTATTGTAGGGCTTGGATGCATGGGTAAAAACATCCCACAAGCCACACGACAATAAAAGAACTCCTGGAATGGGAATGGTACAAGGAAGTATGGGTAGATTTGGAGGGGGATGGGGGATGTATATATATATGACCTGCACTCCGGATGAGTATGCTATGGGCGGGAGAGAGCCTCCGAGGGGTGTGTAGGGCATGGATGCCCATTAAGGGGACACCAGCATGGGATGAAGCAGTAGCTAATGAGAAGGAACGCGAAAGATTGGGTGAGGTACAATATTTGTTACTTAAGTAATTAAAGGGGGCAAATGTATGGGAGGAAAGGTCCTTAGGACCCCCCTCCCCCACATTGCACCCCTACGTGAGGCTCATAACAAGTCAGCAGGCCCCATGCACCTGGGCCCGGGAGGCAGGGTGGCTGCGGATCGACACGTGGGGCCACACGGCTCACCTTGTAGCATAACATAGACTCCATTTTGTAATACATTCAGACTCCATTTTGAGCATACTGAACCCAGGCCTCTGTGGAACAGGCTGCCTGCAGAAGCTGCAGCTCACCCCCACTTGTCCGCGCTCAGAGAGCCCTGCACTTCCCCCCAGCCTCCTCCCCATAGAATATCCGTTGAAGGCCTGTTCTCACTTGCAACTAGATGCGAACAAGTAACAGAACAAACACTGTATCATTTACCTTCCGCAGTACATCATTGCCCTGGCGGTGACTTGACTTTTAGTTGGGGTCTGGGAAAGAACAAAGTCGTCCCTATCAAGTGTACCTCGACCCTGCGCAGACCCCCCACACCCATTATATATGGTGCTCATGACCCCCCAACCCTGTTCCGACCAGCTGAAGTATTAAACACGAATGTTAAACCCCTGGGTCTCCCAGCCTTATCCAATGCTGCTAAGTCTTCTGCTAAAAGGCTCAAAACCCATAGTGCCAGTTGCTCGCGTTAATATGATATGACCCCTGTCTACCCTAGAACATTTCCGTGTAAGGGTGTTAAGCGTATAGACACTTGAATGCTCCTTTTACTGACCAATGTTTGCTGCTAGTGTAAAATAATTAAAAGAGCGATATATAAAATGCTTGTGTATAGTATGATTGAGAGTGTTATGATACTTTTGAGTTATTTGAAGTTCTGAGCCACGTCCGCTGTGGTTGAAATGATAGATGAACTTGTAGTATCACTGATCATCGAGTCACAAATCCTAATCACATGTTTAAAGTTGTGATATGTCACTGTGACCCATGCATCCACCAACCAGGTCCTACCTCACATTGTGTGTACATGTCTCCCACGTGGGATCACAGCAACCGAGTAATGAATGTTATATGATGTGATGTTAATGAAAACCTTTCACTGTATTGATTCAGTAAACACGAGAATATGCAAATTATAAAAATGTACCCATTACATAATGCCCCCAATCCACCCAGCCACTCTGCCCTGTAAGAGCATTCATGCTATTCCGTGGACAAAGACCCGCGAAAAGTTACAAGGCCATCTCCCACTCCTTCCAGAGATCTACATATAACCCCCCTTCTCCCCTCAAGGCTCGCCGGGGTTTGAAGGTCCCCGGTATTCTGTTGTTGAAACAGTACAGCTACACCTCCCCGCATTCCTGTTGGACCTGCACCAAGTGTTTACCTTCCCCCATGCCTCCGACATCAGATGCCACCTTAAAATCTGCTGCCCTGGCCAGGCCAAGGAGAATTACAACTCACACAACCCCAACTCCCACTGCCTTTTGAGGTATTAGCTATGTGCCCCCTCCGACCCAGCAGTATTTCAGTTCACCCTAAGTGTAATGGGCCAGAGAAACAGTTATTCACCCTTATACTAACATACTGTAAAACTATCACCCACTACATCTAACAGAGTAGAATGATAAAGATAGCCTAACTTGTGCCCCCTGACAAGACACCTGGGCCCATGAGATTGGATCCTTTGGTAATGCCAAATTTATGATGATGTATAAAGGAAGCCTCGTATTGCATACTGTTTTCCTGTGTTTTTTACATACCAACTTGGCATAGACGGGTGTGATAAATGTGTATGAGTGGCCACAAGGGCAAGTTTTGGTATTGAAGTAGTGAATCTCCTTGGAAAGCCTGCACCCTGGCACCTCACCCCGATGAGCCCGGCTGACCCGGCTGACCCAAGCACTCCACGATGCCACCACGTGGATCCCCACCAATCATTGAGCACCATGCCTGCCGTCGACATAGTAGCTAGTCGTCGCCATCCAATCCCAAAGACTATGTGGCCCCTATAGCTTAGCTCATGCATGACTGTATTTGCTATTGTCAGAGAGAGCACTCTCAGACTTTGCAGAGTCCTTTGCATGCCCTATATCGATTTAGATAAAAAGACTTTTAATCTCAACCGCACTTGGTCTGGGTCTCATCCCCTCAAGGGGTGTGCCCATCATTGACTCTCATTGGGAAGTGTTATATGCCTTTTGGGGGATGCTCACCTTCACCCCTTACAAAAGCACAAACACTGGGCTCAACCAGATGTTTTAAAACACCAGCAATATTCCATGATACTAATTTAGGCAAAACTGCGGCATCTAACCTGGTGCCCTGAGTTGGTCAATCGACTCCATCAAGGCCATCTCCCATGTTGGAATAAGGCATTTTTCCCATGCCCAGTAAGGTTAGGGGGCTTTTTAAAAGATGGCATGCCACTGCCTTGTAGTTTAATCATGACTCCCTGCACTTGTGTCCTGTACAGCCTTCTGCCATGGTTCATAAACTCTTAAGATTATCAACAAGCATGGTGGTAGATAAGCCCATTAATCAAAAGCAAGGAGACACTCAACCATATCCCTAGAAGCGAAAAAGATCTGGATGCAATCCTTCATGCAGTTGGATATTCCCATCTGGGCACATCTTACAAAGTTCTCCCTCTAGCGTATCACATTGCTCACGCTGAGGTCAGAAAAATCTTCGGAGTGCTGCTATGTAGTCCCATTTCAACAGGTTTTTCTCCAATCTTTGTACCATATCTTCATATTGATGTGTTAAAAAGCACCAAACATGTACAGCAACATAATTCAAAATGCTACATAAAAGATGATGTTATAGGCCAGGATAGAAAACTGAGTTGGATGAAGCACATTGCACATACTAATACAGAACAGTCAAGAAATTCACAGTGCTGTGTGAACAACATATTTAGTGATTAAATTCAACAAAGATTATAAAGCTAAACAGAACCCGTGTAGGATGTTTTGTCCTCATAACGACAAGCGGCAGAGGGCAGGCTTCAGTTCTTTTGTTGTGAAAAGATGCCAATTTTGTATGTGCTAACCATGGTTTGTTCTTGGATCCATGCCTCAAGAGCCCCCATAGATCCTCTTGGAACTGAGAATCCACTCACGAAAGCAACGTTTGTATACTGTTATCATTGACTAAGCCCCGCCCACCTGTCAATTACTGCTAAACTGTTGGTGCCTACCTTTTTAGCAGCACTTTTTCCCTAATTAACCAGCCCTCCAGTCTCTTTTCCTTTGCAATTGGGAAATAGGTGCAAGTGGATTTAGGTCACGTGGCCTTAGCCTCACTCACCTTCTTAGCCCTGCCTCTTGCTTTTTGTGCTTACCTCTTAGATCAAAGGTGTCTCTCGCCGAGAAGTCTAAATTGAAGGATAGGAAATATAACACAAAATTGACCAATAGATTGAGGATAACACAATTCACTTATTCTCTTATTGATTCTACATAGAATTTGATTTCACTACTAGAAAACTATGTATATGCTGTACACAATTATTCTGCAATACATTTCAGTGCATTTTTAACAATTCCTGGCTCACAGGCATTTCTCCCATCACACATTCATAGTCACACTCTCATGTACACATCATATCTAGACTTTTTGTAAAGGTGAGACCTCATATATCACAATCTCAAAGATAAACAATTGGCACAATATTCCAATTCTTTCTTTAATACAGGTGTAAATGTCTGTCCATTAATGTTATAAACAGTAGTCTGGGTTTTTTGCTATATTTCCTGTACTTTTACCTGAAGGACCAGGGATTCATTGCAGGTAACCCCTATATTTTTTTAAATAAATTGAAGGACAGACAAAGAAAAGGGCAATTGCTGTTTTGACCTGTTTGGACTGGGAGGACATCCCCACCATCACAGCCAGTGCCATGGTCAACAACATTGCCCCTCCTCTATTGCATGGTCCCTGCAATGCAGCATCCTCACCCACATCAGCCTCAAGCCCATCAGCACGCCCTCACTATCCACAACACTGAAGTTGATGCTCACCAACGTCTGATCTGCTGTCACCAATGCAGCAACCATCGCCAACCTCATCACTGCACACAACCCTGATGCCATCTTCATCACAGAGACTTGGTTGACACCCACCTCCACCAACAACCTAGACGTCCTTGTCCCTAACAGCTACAACATCCAATACAGAGACCAGCCGAACAAGACAGGTGGAGGCCTTGCAATCAATCCACAAGACCCCAAGGCCCAGAACCAGACTTGTCCTCAACAACATTGTCTCTTTCAAAGTCCTCTCCTGCCTCTTCCAACTCTCCCCGACAGACACAGTCACCTTCCATCTCATCTACATGCCACCCAAACCAGCATCGCCTTCATCAGAGACTACACCGATCTAGTCTCCACTGTGTCCCTCACGCACGCCAACAACATCTTCCTGCGGGACTTCAGCCTCTCAGGCAGCAAAGCCACCAAACCGATGACGGAATATCTCCTCAGCCTTCTCAACACACACCGACTCACACAGCACATGAAAGACCCAATGCATGAGAAAGGTAACATCCTCGACCTAATCATCACTGCACTGCATTCGCTCCACTGCAGCTCTCCTCTCCTGCTTGACTAGTCTGAACACATGGCCGTGCTTTTCAACATCCTGCACACCACGCCAGTTAAGCACTCACAGCAGAAACCCATCCTACAAACTTTAAGGTCCTTCAAAAACTTCTCGCTGGAAGCCCTCATGGAAGACCTCTCCATCTTCCACCTCACAGTGCCTGAACATCCCCAACCAAACTGCGACTCTCTAATGGAAGCACTGAGCACCACCCTCTCAGCCTTCATTGGCCGGCATGCACCTCTGAAACAAGGTACTTGCAAACCGAAACCGTCCACACCCTGGTACATGCAAGAACTGAAACTCAACAAACTAATCATCAGGAAACAAGAGAAAGCCTGATGCCACTCCAGGACCACATCCGACCTGGCACTCCTCAAGGAACTCCGAGCAACCCACAGACAACTAATCAACACAACCAAGGCCTCATACTATCAGAACACCATAGCAGAGGCTGACAACAAACACAGAGCCTTCTTCAAAATGGTCAAGCACTGCTTCAACCCGCTACCCGACCCTGTCATACCACACTCCATTGAAAAATCCACCAGCACATAGACACCAGCTCTGCATCCACAGACCCACCTCACCTCCCTCCTTGCGAAATCTCCACACCCTGCATAACATTCAAGACTCTCTCTACATAGGACATGGTAGAAACCTTGGCAGCCCTCAAAGCCACATCATATACAGATGATATCCTCCCAGCATCCATCCTCAAGACCATGACTGCAGAAGCTCTCCTTGCCTACCTGGAAATCATCAATAGCTCCTTTACTCAAGGCACTTTCCCATCGACCGTATAGACATGACAATCCCTTCATCTACTAAAGAAACCCACTCTGTATCCCAAAAACCTGGGTAAATATCGCCCCATTACCCATCTTCCCCTCCTAGGCATGATCATCGAGAAAGCAATAGCCGCACAATGGCATCAACACATCAACACCAACAATCTCCTCCAAACCCACCATTCCAGGTTGAGACCTAAATGCAGCATGGAAACAGCAAGCATACAGGTGACCAACAATGCCCTCAACATCCTTGATGACGCCCCCGCTGTCTCCTGGTTCTACTCGACATCTCTGCCGCTTTAGACACAGTACACCACCAGGTGCTCACAGACACCCTATTTCGGAACAAGGTGAACAGCAAACCTGTCCTATACTAGTTCAAGTCCTACCTCACCTACTGCCAGCAGTTTATTCAGATGGACTTCTCTAGAATGTCAATGCTACCAGTCACCTGTGTAGTCCCGCAGGGTTCAATCCTCTCCCCAGTGATCTTCAATCTATACATAGAGCTGCTGGGAACCCTCCTAGCAATACAACATCCTCATCCACCAATACAGGACAACACACAGCTATTCCACAAGATTAACTCCATCAAGAACATCCACAGGCTCAAAACATGCCTCTCACTGATCCAGTCATCTATGTCGTGTGCATACTTGAATCTCAACCTCTCCAAGACCAAATTCCTACTCCTCACCAACAATACTGAACATTCAGACATACAGACCTGGATATCAACTATGAACACTGAAGGCTTTACACCCGAGCTCACCTCCTGTGCCAAGTACCTTGGGTTCCACATTGACAAACAGCTTTCCTTCAAGACACACAGAGCTAGTAAAACATAGACAGCTTGGCATCAGCTCCTGCTACACCCTTTCTCCATACGGTCAGCTTTAGACCCACCGTCGCATCACTGGTCCTATCCCACCTCTATGGGGTAAATGCCCTACTGGAAGACCTCCTGTTGTCTTCCCTTGTGCCCATGAGAAGTGTCCTACACACACCTGCATACCTCATCAAGGGTCTACACAGGTATGACCACATCACCTCAGCCATCTTCGCACAAATCACCATCAAGTCTTGATGCATCATCGATAAGGCAAATGCTCTCAGGTCACCCAGCATCCTCCTGGACAAATTCAGCATCTTCGTCAGGCAGCACACCTCCAGAAGTCAAGCCATGTGTACACTTGAAATCCACTGCTGCAAAAAGGAAACAATAGAAAACGAGTCTTCTCTGCCTGTGCCCCAAGACTATGGAACCTCCTCCCTGTCAGTAACAGACTCGCCCCCATATTCCTGCATTTCAGAAAATAACTCATGACCCAGCTCTTCGAGGAGTCTCTCCTCCTCAACACTTAGGCCAGAACGTCACCCCTGTGCCAACTGACTCGCTATATGCCGTCTGCCCCGCTCCTCCCGCTACCCTGTAGAGCTGTACCCCTCCTTTGTGCCCCTCTGTATCTTAATCCCTACTATATATCTGTTCTATTGTTACCTCTGTAATGCCCTGCATTGTGTATCTGTATTGTTGTATACCTCTGTAAAGTGCTCTGTTGCTTCTCGAAACTAGGTCTGCGCTCAGTAGATATAATAATAATAATAATAATAATAATAATAATAATAATAATAATAATAATAATAATAATAATAATAATAATTGCATTAATAATCTAAGTGGAAGTAAGAAACATGAAGTATATATATTTTCAAGACTTCCCCAAGACTTCCCCACATTGATGCTGATCACTTTTGGCAGAAAAACAGGGTAAGGAGATTATCACTACTTAGACCTGGAAATCACATTTTCAGACGTTCAGCTTTTTACCACCACTTCCTGTTTGTTTTTTGAAGGATTTAATTGTATGTAATTATGTATTGAATGTTTACGAGGCACACTATACAGCAAATGTTTTTTCCAGGTGCCACAAGACAAAAAAGCAGGTGCAGCGGGATAGGGACGATAAACATCAATAATGGTCCTACTAGGCCTTGTGACATTCAGATCATGCAAGTGCGGTAACAAGAAGTGCTGGGTGGAGGGGATTGCGGGAGAGGGTAAAGGGTGGTAAGTGATGGTCAGAGGAGGGGGCATACAAATGAAGGGGGTGGGGAAGAAGGAAGAAAGGGCCCAAAGTTTAGGCACATGCTGGCTAATCCCAGAGGGGCAAGAGCCAGGGGATGCCAGGGTGGACCACTGTCTATGTGCAAGGATAGTGGATGGACCAGACCTGGGAGGGATGCACAAACCACTAGGCTAGTCAGGGAAGGGGCCCAGAAGGACAGTACTGGCTTGGGGGCAGGCTGGTATAGACTGGTCAAGGAGGACCTGGTGCCTTGCGAGACTCATAAGGGACCAGGCCTCAAGTCGCAGCGGCATATGGCAGCATTAGCAAGGGAGGGCAAGGTGGAAGGAAATAGCAACAGCAGGGTGTTGGAAAGCTTCTGGAGCTTCGGAAGGTCTGGCTCAAGTCTGAGAGGGGCAGGGAGGCCATACCAGAATGCCAAAGAGAGAAATCTACACCCCACTCTTTGCTTGGAAAAATGTCTGACCTGCAGAGAGTTGGAGCTAGAGGACTGAAGGGCTCTAGCAGGGAGGTATTTAGGGAGAGAGAGTTGGGTGTAGTGGGGTCCAGACCCCAGAAAGCCTTGTGGATGATGCAGAGGGTCTTGAATTTGATTCTTGCAGCTACCAGGAACCAGTGGAGAGATTTTAGGGCTGGTGAGATGTGGTTGAAGGGCTTGGGGCCAAAGATAAGTCTTGCAGTCCTATACTGGATTAGTTGAAGGGGGCAAAGAGAGGAAAGAGGCAGATCAAGGAAGAGGCTGTTGCAGTAGTCCAGCCTGTAGAGAACCAGAGTTCTGAAGACATTGAGTTTCTGGGGGAAGGTAAGGAAGAGGAGAATACCTCTGAGGGAGTGAAGCAGAAGGTGGGTCTTCTTGGCAAGGTCTGTGATGTGAGAAAGAGGAGTCAAAGATGACATCAAGGTTTTTAGCCCCACAAGATGTTGAGGGACGGGGACCCAATGAGTGCGGCCAGAGAGTGGGAGGGAAGCAGGGAGGGAAGCAGGGAGCAGGCATCCCAATGAGACGAATCTCAGTCTTACTGGCATTAAGACAGAGATCATTAGCCGTGCAGCATGCCTGACTAGAAGTCAGACAATCAGGTATGAGAGAGGAAGAAGAGGAGGTAGTCGAGGGAAGCTTGAAGGAGAGCTGTGTTTCATCAGCATAACATTGGAAATGAAGATAGAAGGAGGAGATCAAGTGGGCTAGAAGGGCAGGGTAGATGTTGAAAAGCCAGCATGATAGAAAAGAGCTCTGAGGGATGCTGCAGGTAGAGAGTGAAGTAGAGGAGACGAAAGGGCCCAGTTGCACCTGGGAAGGTCAATAAGAGAGGATGGAGGTCAACCAATCCAGTGCCAGGTCTGTGATACCAAGGGTATAATGGGGCCGCTTTATGGGGGTGACATGATTGACCATGTCAAAAGCATAGGACGAATCAAGGAAGATGAGAACAGAAGCAGAGTTGGAATCAAGGTTTGAGAGCAGGTCTCCACAGGTGTTCAGGAGCACAGTTTCTGTGCCTATGGATGCTCTGAAGTCAAACCGCTGGTCATGGAGACAGCCAACAGATTCCGTTTGGCGGGTCAGTTGGGAGATGACCAACAGCTCCAAGAGTTTGCATAGGAAGGGGGTAGTGGAGATATAGTGGAAGTTAGCTGGACAGGAGGGGTCGGCAGATGGCTTTTTTAGGAGTGGGTGCACAAGGGAGGGCTTGAGAAATAGTGGGAAGGAGCCAGTGGCAAAGGAGTGGTTGCAGAGGTCTGGAGAGAAAAGGTGAGGTCAGCCAATCCAATTATAGTGATTATTCAACATCCAACTCTAGTCTAGATGGATCAGATGTGGAAGGTTGTCTGAGCATGTACACATCTTAACATGAATCTGGGAATCATCAGCATATTAGAGAAACTGCAGATCCCAGTTTTTCAGAAATGAAAAGATTGACCTGCTTTGGATATCAAAAATTAAAAGAGGGAAGGTTAATTATCGCTTGGGATATTGAACCTTGTATAATATATGGCCCTTGGCTTCACCTCAGACCATAACTTGGTGCCAGGTCATTATCCCATGATAATTACCCCTCCCTCAATTTATAAGCCTATAGTATAACTAAAGAGATATAATTAATTAAATCATGTAGCAGAATAGCAATAATAAGTGCTGATCTGCATTAATCTAGCAGTGAAGCTAAGGAAATAGACTGAGGGGAGGCAATCAATGGCAAGTCATTTGCGAAGAAATCTTGCAGTCCTTTATGTGAGCTAACATTGTAGCAGATATGTACACATTATGTAAATTAAGAGGGAAAAGCTCTTGTCTAGAGTAAAGCATATTAATATCCCAATAGCAACCAGCAATGGATGATAAGCAGAGTGATAAAGATAACAAAGAAAATGGACTATAATAGGATACCTGAGTTCCCAAAGTACGACTCACTCTCCAGCAATATAACACACTGATAATCCAAACAACCTGAACAGGATCAAACAGTCTGTTTATGCTGATGGCCATGGGCTAGTGAGGCAAGCCCATCCACGATGCCCGGAAGGAAAGATAGGATGAAAATTACATTGAGATTGAATGCGTGGTGTGTGAAGTATGTGTGTGACATGAACACAAGTTGTGCCTAACCTTTAAAGAATGAGATAACACTATGCCTGGCAATGTACTAAACAGCTGCTAAAGAAGAAATGGTAAAATATTTTAACACAAAAGTAGATAATACAAATTTTAAACTCGCTGCTGAGACAGAACTCTCTCATCAGGTCACGTAAAGCGGCACCCACACTGATGCAAGTGTTGTGAGTCCTGACTAGCACTGCAGATGATATATTCCCAGCAGCGAATCCTGGAAGCTGAGATAGGATGGAAAGCAAAATTGGAGTGAATGCATGATATATGAAACAAGTGTGAAACATGAGAGCAAGATGTGCCTAAGGGCTAGAAAGACGGACAGTGGCAGATGTTAAAAAAGAAATAGATAACAGTATGCCTGACAAAGTACTAAAAAGCAGCAATATTAAAACAATAAATGCCAATAGTAAAACAAAGGACGAACTAAAATAAATGTGAGCATTAAAAAGTAGCTGTTGAGCCAAAACTCCCACTGACTTTCCTTACACCTATTGTTTTCTCATTACCTAATCTATGTACAAACACTGTGTTACCCTGCCACGGGGTCTGGGCATTACACAAATGTATTTAAAAAAATATACATATATATATATATATATATATATATATATATATATATATATATATATATATATATATATATATATATATATACATCAGGTGCAAAAACTACTTTGTTAAAGGGACGTTATAGTGAGTTTTCACTAATCAAAACCTAGCCATATTATGGTTACAAGTAAAATCGAAAACCCCCAGAAATTCACCAGTTATGGTAAGCGAAACATCCATAACTCGTGCCACCACCGTGCACTGCTAAGACGAACACCCATGACATCAAAGATGGCATGACAAATGTCATTGATGACATCACATGTGCATTTAATTTTCATGAAAAGTCTCTGCAAGGGATTGTCATTATAATGTTGGAAAAAAACGGCCAGGGTTCATTTTGAGAAATATCATGAGCTATGTAGTTCATTAAGCAAATCATTGCTATAAACACCATTGTATTACAGAGGTCTTTCCAGTATAGGAACCTACTCACGTAGAAAGAAATATAGTCATTGTCTGCAGCATGCACCATAGAGGTGCAATATTGATAATCTTGTCATGCAAGATAGTAAAATTATAAATGCTTTCGTATCAGAGTTTTGCACACTGTGAAACATGTAATAAGTAGCTAATAAACCTCACTTACTACATAATTGTACTACTACACACAAAACATAAAGAGACCACAACGCATACAAATATGAGCATATACAGGGAAAGTAAAGTAAGCAAAAAAGCAGCAGTATTACCAGAAAATGTTAATAAACCTAACTGATTATCTTAATGCACAGAAATGATTGCTGTGTTTGAGCCCTGCTTTTTCCTCTATATATATGCATCATATTATGCGACTGAACCCTAAGGAAAGCAGTGTAAGAATATATGAGAAGGCTAATGTCTACAAATATAGTACTTTATGAATTTTCAGTTGCTGACTGTTGGTGAAGACAAGCACTCGATGTAGATATGTCAGTGAACAAAAAAGTTATGACATCTGGGGGGTTTATATAAGTAAATATAACATCCCTTTAACAAAGTTTTTGCACTGAATTTGATAT
This sequence comes from Ambystoma mexicanum, assembly GCF_040938575.1. Lineage (NCBI taxonomy): Eukaryota > Metazoa > Chordata > Amphibia > Caudata > Ambystomatidae > Ambystoma > Ambystoma mexicanum. The sequence continues at coordinate 833,133,385 of NC_090935.1, read as the reverse complement.
ATTTTTATTAGCGCAACTTAATCATAACGTCCCTTTAACAACATTTTCTTACTGAATTTCATAGGTTTTTATTAGCACAGCTTAACCATACTGTCTCTTTCACAAAGTTTTATCACTGAATTTCACAGATTTTTACCAGGATACCCTTAATGTGTACAGATGTACCATAAAACATACTGAACACCCTGGCCCCATGCTGATAACGATAAACCAATTGTTAGAATACAAAATCAGTTCTAATAATTATTCTTTTCGTTAAAAAGTAAATCAATTGACATACATAGTTCATACAATTTCATCAATACAATTCCATCAAATAGAGACAATACATTGGGCTCACTCACAGCACATTTCCACCATTCATTCATTTCCTTTCTTCCTCACACTCTTCTATACTCTCATACAAAAAGTGATCATTTGTATAGGTCACAGCATCAACGATTTTCAATTTTCTTTGGTTCCCCTTGGCTACTCATTGGGTGAACCAACTCTGTATGTCCTTGTTCCTACAGGTTATACGTCTACACGTGTTTCAGTTGTCATCAGACTTCTCAAATAAAGTCCCATAGTCATGCAACCTTCTTCAGGACAAAAAACAGGATTCTTGCTATCTCCTGTGTCACATGGTAGAGTGAGCCACACCACCTAAAACATAAGTAAAACCATAATCATCTCTCTATTGTGTCATCACTCTTATTTCATATTGTCCTATTAATGGCTCAGAAAAAATGACTTATTAATGGTCATATAATCTGCCTCACCTCCACCTTTTGCTCTGTGAGGGTGATCCAGAGGTATGGAATGAAACCAATTTTCATAAGGCAGGTTAGAATCCAGCCAATCAGATCTCCCCTACAGAAATGAAATATTGACAGCTCCAGTAAGTATGCCGCCCCAACTCAATTGCAAAATCCTGTTTGGCTTGGTCTCTGTATCTGTATTCACCCAAATGGGAAGTTTCAGCTGGTGCCTCTGTGTAGTCCACAGGCTCCCGCCTTCCTAGGAAGTTTCACTCTTCCTAATGCCATCTTACTCTTTTCTTAGGGTTTATATTGTTGTTGCCATCCCTTCTAATTGAACTGATGGTCAATGCATCTTATATGGTCGAGTGCCAGGACTAGTTATTCATTACGTCCTGTAAGACAATAAGACCACTCTTGTTAATAATGTTTCTCACATTCTGTACGGATATCATGAGTTATTAGCTCTAAAGTCCCTTAACGGGTCCCGTCCTTAACACCTGGTCAGACCAGGCGTTAAGGAAGGGACCCGCTAAGGGAACTCGGGATAGGGCGCAAAGGGATTACCGGCACCAGTGTCCTTACCGGTGCCGGTAATCCCTTTGCGCCCAATTCGTAATGAGGCCCATAGTCTCCTAATGGGGCTGTGTATATTCTGTTATACAATTCCCGCTTTAGGTGGTAAAAAGTTTGATGTCAGCATATATGATATATACTTCTCTCTACGAACCTCCCTCTCCATGCATCTTGAGAGAAATGCACACTCACTTTCCGCACTTCCATCATTATGATGTGTTTTTATATACCCTTTTCATATTTTGTTCTACACACAAATACGCATTTATTTCACCTAAGAGCATCTTTCCATTTTGTTTGTCTCTTACATCCCGCCCTCTGTGTGTTATTCCATATAAGGCGCCAGAAACCATATACATATTATACATATCTGGTGATGTGATCTTGTTGCCTTCTCTTATTAGAGATGTTACACTCTCCCCATGCACCCCATCTATCCCAATATACTTACTTACCTTAGTGCTGATCCTCTCGGCAAACAGCATTCTCTCCCGGTGTCGCACTCGATTGAATCAGAGAACTGCGTCTCCTCAGTGAATCCTCTCTCCTTTCTATAGTCAAAGAAAGAGGACTACAGTGGCCCTCACTTGTTTTCTGTTATAGCTATGGTCATAGAAAGCGGACTGTGACCATCCTCACACATCCTGGCACTCATACCCAATATCTAGTGTTAGATGACCTTGATGACACTTTTGAAAAGTGGCCCGTAAAGCAATTACGTGTCCAATAAGACGTTTCGGCGGGCAGTGAAGGCTACCTTTATCTGGACCTGCGGATGTCGCTTATTAGTATTGAAGTATGCTAGCAGTTCATAGCTGGATATACTGTAAATCGGGCGCAAGTGATGGTCAAGTGGGGCCCCAAGATATTGTATTATTCCAGGGAAATGATGGAGGTCGTTTGCTTGATAAGTTGAATGACTATCTCTGTCAGAAGGTATGGTGGCTCTTAGTCTTTTTACGATGTTCCTGAGCCAGGAGTCGCGTATTGGACACGTAATTGCTATACGGCCCACTTTTCAAAATCAGCAAGAATACAACCACAGATGATGACCTAGGATTGATCTCTTTGTAAACTCCCATCAGCTGATCCTCCAAGTCACCAGGAGAACCTGACCGTTGGCACTGGTTTGGAACCACGTATGCCCTGGGCTCCAAAACTTAGGACTTGACATTTGGTTCTTTGGCCGTGGCCACAAACACACCAGACTGTAGTGGGGGTCGCATTTGGTTGCTTTGCCCATTCATACACAACCAGGACGTGTTGGGGTGTTTGCTTTGTTTTTCCTTTCTTTTGTTTTGCTTTATTTTTCATTAGATAGACTGTTCGTTCAGCTATACACCTTGCGGATGGTTTGTGTTTGAAAATGTTTATTTCTTGCCAACACCAGAGTATATGTTCTATACTATCTGATGTAATTTATTGTGCATTTTAATAACCACTGCTTTTTTTTTGAAAGTATCATCTTTGTAAATGCTCCTTTGGGAGATCATGTTCATTTGTTAGACAATAACTGTAAAACTAATAAATAGCCACTGAGCTATTACAGTATTTTCCTTTATGTATTGTCTTTCGCTCCAAGGCAGCAACACTGGATGCTTCGGGGTAGCCGGGGATATCAAATTAATCAGATATCCAGAGTATTTGGGTTCAACATTCATTGGTTTATAGGTGAATTAGTCTTAAGCCTTCTGCTCGCAGAGTACCACACGGGGAGAATAGTGTGTGTTATAATAAGAAGAATATTTTTACCGGGATGAGGTCAGCTCCTTGTTTGTATAACAGCATTTTTGATGCCCTTAACCTGACCTTCCCAATACATAGGGCCTTCCCTTTGGTTTACTTGTAGGACACCTAGGTACATGCACACAATGGATTCCGCGCAATAGGTGTCGTACAGACGCGGCCGTCCCATTCGCATACATTCGCAACATCACCATGTGACTGCACCCACGCTGAGCATCGGCCCTTATTTGCAAGAAGGGTCCGGGCCCCGAACAGCACAAAAGTGCCTTTTTGGCCAATTGAAAGTAATTTACTGTGAAGAATCACCCTTGCAGAGGTCCCAGGCCATGCCCCTGGTGATCTGGACACTTGCTCGAACTTTTTGGGCCCAGCTTATGGTTAGAAGTGTCCATGAAGCGTTTGACTGTCCGCAAAGCGCTCAACAGCACCTCTATAAAAGGCCACACCCCAGTGCTGCTGCTCATTCTGTTTCTGCATTTCCTGAACAGAGCACTTTGCCAGATTACTGGATTGCTGCCTTACTGCTTCACATTGCTGGATTGCTGCAGTACTGCTCCACATTGCTGATTTATGCATTGCTGAGCTCCTGCGTTTATTCATGAATAATGGTATCCACTGCTGTTACATCTGCTGTCTATGCCTCAGCACCATCCCCACCACCCCTACCACCACCACCTTTTCAAGGGGCTGGGGAGGGGAACAGGCGTGAGGATGCAGAGTGGGAACAAGAAGATGATGAGGATGAGGTAGTGGAAGTCCCTGCTACCAGCTGCCGATGTGAGTCTTGGGTGTGGAAGCTTTTTACCACCATTGGGGGGTAGCCAAGGCTCAGGCAGTCAAGGTTGGCTACAATGAGTGCCACATGGTGCTCAGTCATGGCAATCTGTCATGATCCATGCCCCTGACCCCCTCAAGTATAACAGCCCCCTGGCAGCAGTGGGGCTAAAGCCCTTCACACTGACCCCAGGCCTTAAATCTCCATCAGAAACATACTTGGAGTCAGTCCTGGCGCCTTTGGCGCCAGTCTCATTATCAGGAATAAAACAATACCAGTTTAGGACCGTAATCCAACATGTAGGCCTATTACACAGCTCAGTTCTTTAGAACCAAGCCATGCTTTCTAGTTTTTGGGTGTGGCTGGGCCTGGAATTTCTTGGTCTGGAACTACTTTACCTTGGCTATTTAAACCACACCCAAACAGCAGAACATGGTTTGCGTTATTCTGCACTCATGCAGCGTAACCCTCACCGTGTCCAGCTCCTGCTCATCTGCTTCTCTGGTGGCCCGATCCTGAAGTCCTAAATCTGGATTCCATTAATAACATGGAAGAACAAGAATAGCATTAGCAAGCAAGAACACTTACCTGTGAAGTAACCGGTCTTGAAACCATCCTGCGCTTCGCTTACCTCGACCATCTCCGGAGTTCGCTGCACCTGCAAAGGTAAAGAAACAAGGACAGCATTAATAAAAATTCTTACCTCGCAAGCCGGGAATCCTGTTGTCCGCCACTGTCGCCGACCACCATCGCCGACCGGAGCCGCCATGCTCCCGTTGCCTAAGAAACTTCATTGATTCAAGGATGCTCTCGTCCGTATCGTCGACGCTGTATTCTGCTGGAGAAGGCCTAACCGTCGACGCTCTGAGGAGCATCCACCGGTGCGTTTCCTGCCACCCAACGACCACAGAGACTCTGACGACTCGACGCCCTTGCTGGGTCACAGTTCTTTAACTCTTTGCGGTCCACAATCCCCGACAAAGTGTGATGTTTGGTGGGGAAAAAACACAATGTTCACTTTGTCTGGGGTTCTGGGTAATATATTCTGGGCCGCTTCGTGCAAGTCAGACCTCTGTGCATTCCCACGGGTGTCCTCTTTTGGGAAATGCATGGGGTACCCTGTTTCTATTGCTGGCTTCGACACCCTAGGCCCAAATCTGTAGATTGCCCACATGAACAAAATGGACAGTGGTGAAAGGCTTGGGGTTACCAGTGGGTTACCATTTTACTTTTGCACCCCCGGTATGTCCACCCACACATGTGAGGTACCGTTTTTATCGGGACACGTGTGGGGACGCGGGAAGGTAGGCCATGTGTTGTTGGCGGTGTGTTTCGGTGGGTGGCCAGAGCGAAATATCTGAGAATTGTCTTCATTTCCAGCCAATTTTCAGAGACATGTCACTGTTTACACTCACCGAAACACATCACCAACAACAGATGTCATACCTTCTCGCATTCCCACAGGTGTCCCAGCAAAAACGGTACCTCACGGGCGCAAAAGGAAAAGGGTAACCCGCTGGTAACCCCAAGCCTTTCGGCGCAGCCCATTTTGTTCATGTGGGCAACCTACAGATTTGGGCCTAGGGTGTCGAAGCCAACAAGGAAAACAGGGAACCCCATGCATTTCCCAAAAGAGGACACCCGTGGAAATCCACAGAGGTCTGCCTTGCGTAAATCTACTACCCAGAACCTCTGGCAAATTCCAAATTTGGGGGTAAAAAACACAATTTCCAGACATTTCACTCTGCTCAACCAGCGAAACACGCCGCCAACAACAGATGTCATACCTTCCCGCATTCCCACAGGTGTCCCAATGGAAACGGTACCTCACATGTGTGGGTTCACCAATCGAGCCGCAAAGGGAAACGGCTAACCCACTGGTAACCACAAATGGGATTGGGGAGATAACCTACAGATTTGGGCATAGGGTGTCCAAGCCACCAAGGAAAATTGGGAACCCCATGCATTTCTGAAAAGAGGGCCCCAGTAGGAAACCACAGAGGTCCAACTTGCGCGAAGCGGGCCAGAATGTTTTACCCAGAACTCCCGACAATGTAAAAAATGTGTTTTTTTTGGGCACATTTCAGATTTTGCCGGGCCATCTGGATATGAAATCCTGGGCCCATTTGCTCAAATCATACCTCTGCGGATTCCCACGAGTGTCCTCTTTTCGGAAATGCATGGGGTTCCATGTTTTTCCTTGGTGGCTTCGACAACCGAGGCCCATATCTGTATGTTGTGCCTGTCTGGAGAAAGTGTCAAATTCAGGTGTCGAAACAGACTTGGGGTTACCTGTGTTTTAGGCTTTCCCCTTGGCGCCCAGGTAGGTGCACGCACACATGTGAGGTACTGTTTTAATCGGGACACCTATGGCAACGCGGGACGGTAGGCCATGTGTTGTTGGCGGCGTGTTTCGATGGGTGCGACGATTGAAATGTGCGGAAAATGCGTTTTTTTCCCACATTTCGGATTTCGCGGGGGTGTCTGGGTAATACATTCTGGGCCGATTTGCGCAAATCATACTTCTGTGGATTCCCACGGGTGTCCTCTTTTCGGAAATGCATGGGGTTCCCTGTTTTACTTGGTGGCTTGGACACCCGAGGCCCATATCTGTATGTTGTGCTTGTCTGGAGAAAGTGTCAAATTCAGGTGTCGAATCAGATTTGGGGTTACCTGTGTTTTAAGCTTTCCCCTTGGTGCCCAGGTAGGTGCACCCACACATGTGAGGTACCATTTTCATCGGGACACCTGTGGAAACGCGGGACGGTAGGCCTTATGTTGTTGGCGGCGTGTTTCGATGGGTGAGCCGAGTAAAATATGCAGAAAATGCATTTTTTTCCCAAATTTCGGACTTTGTGGGGGTGTCTGGGTAATAAATTCTAGGCCGATTTGCGCAAATCATACCTCTGCGGATTCCCACGGGTGTCCTCTTTTTGGAAATGCATGGGGGTCCCTGTTATCCTTGGTGGCTTGGACACCCGAGGCCCATATCTGTATGGTGTGCTTCTCTGGAGAAAGTGTCAAATTCAGGTGTAAAAACAGACTTGGGGTTACCTGTGTTTTAGGCTTTCTCCTTGGTGCCCAGGTAGGTGCACCCACACATGTGAGGTACTGTTTTCATCGGGACACCTGTGGGAACATGGGACGGTAGGCCATGTGTTGTTGGCGGCATGTTTCGTTGGGTGCGCCGAGTGAAATGTGCGGAAAATGTGTTTTTTTCCCCACATTTCGGGCTTTGTGGGGGTGTCTGGGTAATAAATTATGGGCCGATTTGCGCAAATCATACCTCTGCGGATTCCCACGCATGTCCTCTTTTTGGAAATGCATGGTGTTCCCTGTTTTCCTTGGTGGCTTGGACACCCGAGGCTCATATCTGTATGTTGTGCTTGTCTGGAGAAAGTGTCAAATTCAGGTGTAGAAACAAACTTGGGGTTACCTGTGTTTTAGGCTTTCCCCTTGGTGCCCAGGTAGGTGCACCCACACATGTGAGGTACCGTTTACATTGAGACACCTGTGGGAACACGGGACAGTAGGCCATGTGTTGTTGGCAGTGTGTTTCGATCGGTGAGCGAGTAAAATGTGCAGAAAATGTTTTTTTCCCCACATTTTGGACTTTGCAGGGGTGTCTGGGTAATAAATCCTGGGCCGATCTGTGCAAATCATACCTCTGCGGATTCCCACGGGTGTCCTCATTTCAGAAATGCATGGGGTTCCTTGTTTTCTGTGGTGGCTTGGACACCCGAGGCCCATATCTATATGTTGTGCTTGTCTGGACAAAGTGTCAAATTCAGGTGTCGAAACAAACTTGGGGTTACCTTTGTTTTAGGCTTTCCCTTTGGCGCCGAGGTAGGTGCACCCACACATGCGAGGTACCGTTTTCATCGGGATACCTGTGGGAACGCGGGACGGTAGCCCATGTGCTGTTGGTGGCGTGTTTCGATGGGTGCGCCGAGTGAAATGTGCGGAAAATGCAGTTTTTTCCCCACATTTCGGACTTTGCGGGGGTGTCTGGGTAATAAATTCTGGGTCGATTTGTGCAAATCATACCTCTGTGGATTCTCAACGGTGTTCTCTTTTCGGAAATGCATGGGGTTCCCTGTTTTCCTTGGTGGCCTGGACACCCAAGGCCCATGTCTGTATTTTGTGCTTGTCTGGAGCCAATGTCAAATTCAGGTGTCGAAACAGACTTGGGGTTACCTGTGTTTTAGGCTTTCCCCTTGGAACCCAGGTAGGTGCACCCACACATGTGAGGTACCGTTTTCATCGGGAATCCTGTGGGAATCTGGGACGGTAGGCCATGTGTTGTTGGCGGTGTGTTTCGATGGGTGCGCCGAGTGAAATGTGCGGAAAATGCTTTTTTCCCCCACATTTTGGACTTTGCGGGGGTGTCTGGGTAATACATTCTGGGCCGATTTGTGCAAATCATACCTCTACGGATTCCCACGGGTGTCCTCTTTTCAGAAATGCATGGGTTTCCCTGTTTTCCTTGGTGGCTTGGACACCAGAGGCCCATATCTGTATGTTGTGCTTGTCTGGAGAAAGTTTCAAATTCAGGTGTCGAAACAGACTTGGGGTTACCTGTGTTTTAGGCTTTCCCCTTGGCGCCCAGGTATGTGCACCCACACATGTGAGGTACCGTTTTCATTGGGACACCTATGGGAACGCGGGGCGGTAGGCCCTGAGTTGTTGACATCGTGTTTCGATGGGTGCGCCGAGTGAAATGTGCGGAAAATGCGATTTTTCCCCCACATTTCGGACTTTGCAGGGGTGTCTGGGTAATACATTCTGGGCCGATTTGTGCAAATCATACCTCTGCTAATTCCCACGTGTCTCCTCTTTTCGGAAATGCATGGGGGACCCTGTTTTCCTTGGTGGCTTGGACACCCGAGGCCCATATCTGAATGGTGTGTTTGTCTGGAGAAAGTGTCAAATTCAGGTGTAAAAACAGACTTGGGGTTACCTGTGTTTTAGGCTTTTCCCTTCTCACCCAGGTAGGTGCCCCCACACATGTGAGGTACCGTTTTCATCGGGACACCTGTGGGAACGCGGGACGGTAGGCCATGTGTTGTTGGCGGTGTGTTTCGTTGGGTGCGCAGAGTGAAATGTGCGGAAAATGTGTTTTTTTTACCCAAATTCCGGACTTTGCGGGGGTGTCTGGGTAATAAATTCTGGGCCGATTTGCGCAAATTATAACTCTGCGGCTTCCCACGTGTGTCCTATTTTCGGAAATGCATGGGGTTCCCTGTTTTCCTTGGTGGCTTAGACACCCGAGGCCCACATCTGTATGTTGTGCTTGTCTGGAGAAAGTGTCAAATTCAGGTGTCGATTCAGATTCGGGGTTACCTGTGTTTTAGGACTTCCCCTAAGCACCCAGGTAGGTGCACCCACACATGTGAGGTACAGTTAACATCGGGACACCTGTGGGAACGCGGGACGGTAGGCCATGTGTTGTTGGCGGTGTGTTTCGATGGGTGAGCGGGTAAAATGTGCAGAAAATGTTTTTTTTACCCACATTTTGGACTTTGCGGGGGTGTCTGGGTAATAAATCCTGGCCCGATTTGCGCAAATCAGACCTCTGCGGATTCCCATGGGTGTCCTCTTTTCGGAAATGCATGGGGTTCCTTGTTTTACTTGGTGGCTTGGACACCCGAGGCCCATATCTGTATGTTGTGCTTGTCTGGAGAAAGTGTCAAATTCAGGTGTCTAATCAGATTTGGGGTTACCTGTGTTTAAGGCTTTCCCCTTGGCGCCCAGGTAGGTGCACCCACACATGTGAGGTACCATTTTCATCGGGACACCTGTGGAAACGCGGGACGGTAGGCCTTATGTTGTTGGCGGCGTGTTTCATGGGTGAGCCGAGTGAAATATGCAGAAAATGTGTTTTTTTTCCCACATTTCAGAATTTGCGGGGGTGTCTGGGTAATAAATTCTGGGCCAATTTGTGCAAATCATACCTCTGTGGATTCCCACGGGTGTCCTCTTTTCTGAAATGCATTGGGTTCCCTGTTTTCCATTTTGGCCTGGACACCCAAGGCCCATATCTGTATGTTGTGCTTGTCTGGAGAAAGTGTCAAATTCAGGTGTCGAAACAGACGTGGGGTTACCTGTGTTTTAGGCTTTCCCCTTGGTGCCCAGGTAGGTGCATCCACACATATGAGGTACCGTTTTCATCGGGACACCTATGGGAATGCGGGACGGTAGGCCCTGAGTTGTTGACATCGTGTTTCGATGGGTGCGCCGAGTGAAATGTGCGGAAAATGCGATTTTTCCCCCACATTTCGGACTTTGCAGGGGTGTCTGGGTAATAAATTCTGGGCCGATTTGCGCAAATCATACCTCTGCGGATTCCCACGGGTGTCCTCTTTTCAGAAATGCATGGGGGTCCCAGTTATCCTTGGTGGCTTGGACACCTGAGGCCCATATCTGTATGGTGTGCTTCTCTGGAGAAAGTGTCAAATTCAGGTGTAAAAACAGACTTGGGATTACCTGTGTTTTAGGCTTACCCCTTGGCACCCAGCTAGGTGCACCCACACATGTGAGGTACTGTTTCTATTGGGACACCTATGGGAACGCAGGACGGTAGGCCATGTGTTGTTGGCGGTGTCTTTCGATGTGTGCCCAAGTGAAATGTGCGGAAAATGCTTTTTTTCGCCCACGTTTCGGACTTTGCAGGGGTGTGTTGTTAATAAATTCTGGGCCGATCTGTGCAAATCATACCTCTGCGGATTCGCAAGGGTGTCCTCTTTATGGAAATGCATGGGGTTCCCTTTTTTCCTTTGTGGCTTGGACACCCGAGGCCCATATCTGTATGTTGTGCTTGTCTGAAGAAAGTGTCAAATTCAGGTGTCGAAACAAACTTGGGGTTACCTGTGTTTTAGGCTTTCCCATTGGTGCCCAGGTAGGTGCACCCACACATGTGAGGTACCGTTTACATTGAGACACCTGTGGGAACGCGGGACCGTAGGCCATGTGTTGTTGGCAGTGTGTTTCGATCGGTGAGCGAGTGAAATGTGCAGAAAATGTTTTTTTTCCACATTTTGGACTTTGCGGGGGTGTCTGGGTAATAAATCCTGGGCCGATTTGCACAAATCATACCTCTGCGGATTCCCATGGGTGTCCTCATTTCAGAAATGCATGGGGTTCCTTGTTTTCCGTGGTGGCTTGGACGCACGAGGCCCATATCTATATTTTGTGCTTGTCTGGACAAAGTGTCAAATTCAGGTGTCGAAACAAACTTGGGGTTACCTTTGTTTTAGGCTTTCCCTTTGGCGCCCAGGTAGGTGCACCCACACATGTGAGGTACCGTTTTCATCGGGAAACCTGTGGGAACACAGGATGGTAGCCCATGTGTTGTTGGCAGCGTGTTTCGATGGGTGCGCCGAGTGAAATGTGTGGAAAATTTGTTTTTTTCCCACATTTTCGGATTTTGCAGGGGTGTCTGGGTAATACATTCTGGGCCGATTTGCGCAATTCATATCTCTGCGGATTACCATGGGTGTCTTCTTTTCTGAAATGCATGGTGTTCCCTGTTTTCCTTGGTGGCTTGGACACCCAAGGCCCATATCTGTGTGTTGTGCTTGTCTGGAGAAAGTGTCAAATTCAGGTGTCGAAACAGACTTGGGGTTACCTGTGTTTTAGGTTTTCCCCTTGGCACCCAGGTAGGTGCACCCACACATGTGAGGTACCATTTTCATCGGGACACCTGTGGGAACGCGGGACGGTAGGCCATGTGTTGTTGGCAGCGTGTTTCGATGTGTGCGCCAAGTGAAATGTGCGGAAAATCCATTTTTTTCCCACATTTTCGGATTTTGTGGGGGTATCTGGGTAATACATTCTGGGCCGATTTGCGCTAATCATACCTCTGTAGATTCCCACGGGTGTCCTCTTTTCGGAAATGCATGGGGTTCCCTGTTTTCCTTGCTGGCTTGAACACCCGAGGCCCATATCTGTATGTTGCTCTTGTCTGGAGAAAGTGTGAAATTCAGGTGTGAAAACAGACTTGGGGTTACTTGTGTTTTAGGCTTTCATCCGGACACCCGTGGGAACGCAGGAAGGTATAACATTTGTGTGGTTTTCATAACGTGTTGACCCATTAGCTGGTGCCCTTTGTCACACAACCCTTTCATTTCCCAAATGTGACCTACATTTAGTCACTGCTTTAAGCACCATACACTTTTGTAACCTGCACAAGTCACCTACCCTTGAAAAGGTCTGCCTGTGCTCTTTCAAAAAATTGATGCTTACCATTCCTCACCACATTGGTTTTCCCGGGTTTACTACACATGCTAAGTGCGTCTGTTGAAGCCGTGAGCATAAAACCCCTGTGTACCATGGCTCAGGGTGTGGCTTGTGGTATTGCTGTTTTTGTAAAACACTCCAAAAAATGTGTGCTTTCCTAACTGCAAGAGTCGGGGGAATGTAGCGGGGCATTGCTTTTCTCAAAATTCATAGAAGCCATTGCCGTACCAAGCCAACCATGTCCAACACATACCTTTTTTCTCGGTCATTTTCCTGCTTTCCCCCCAATCAATGGCATTTTCCCCTACCTAGTTGTTGCCTGACCTATGCAAATCACCCCTTCCTAAATTTGGAATGTTGTCTACTTTTCAGAAATATATGCCTTTCTGTCCTCCAATTTGACTTTCCTACCCTTTTCTTACATTCTGTTCATGCATGTCCAATTGGCAAAAATGGCCAAAATCGCCTACCTCTCACTAAACAGTTGATAACCACATCAAAATATTTGTTCTTGAAAGCCAGGAAATTGGGGAACTCAGCACAGCAAACCATTTGTTCCTAGCTCTTACAAGGAAAAACCACAGGCTTCTTTGTACATCATTTTATTGGCATTTTTTGACAAAAACCCAACATTTTTGCACTTTTTGCTTATTTTATCTCACCCCCCTACAGCAACCTAGGATTTCTGGGTGGCGTTACGACCGCCGAAATGTGGGAAAAAAAGGAACCAAATTTGCCTGAGATATCTCATGTAACAAAAAAGTTACAAGGCATTCAATGGCCACATACCGAAATCACCAAAAAAGGCCCTGGTACTGGGGATAAATACACATGGCACTTAAAGGGATAAACATTAAAATAATACAAACCATGGACTCCTATCAAGTGTGCAAATACAGGACTATTAGGACATTCATTAGCCTGCATTTCTGGCCCTGCTTGCATAATCACCTTCCATTACATCAAAATGATGGCAACACACCATTCTACCATACAAAATCTCATTCAGACCCTGCACTATGCAAAAAGTCCTGCTTTAGCACTGGAGTATTTAAATCACATTCTCCTACATGGCACAGCCAAAGAACTCCTGGAAGAAATAGCGCGCATCCAAAGCAAATATTTTGGAAGTGACAAGCACTTACAAAATCCAGTAACTTTAGAAGCGAATAGCGACAACCTTACAGATGCCAATCTTCTATTACACATGTACAAAAAAGAAATAGCAAAGTTTAAAAACACATCTGCTGAAGTACCAAACCAAGTATGTGTGTGTTGTCACAGAAAATGTTATACAAAGAGCACCAAAACTGTAGATATACCATCGAAATAGAAGACAATGAGGAATCCCAATGGTTCCAATTAGCTCTCTATCTTATAGCAAAAAACACATACGACATTACTAACCCCTCAATACTTTGCACATACTGCACTGGAAAACTTGATAATAACCAAATGCATTCACAGGCTATCACTAATAACTTGGAAATAATCCCACTTCCAAAACCACTCCTAGAGCACAATTTGTATGAGAGCATTGTAATCCAAACAGTGCACCCATTTCAAGCGATAATACACCTTCAACCGAAAACAGCTGAGTTGCCTCCTTCTGAATTACTGAAAGGCATTCATGGCAAAGTAGTTCATTTGCCATTAGATCTTAAAGAAAATGTGGACACTGTGGGACTGCAACGGCCAATAGATTAGTCTACTACAAAGAAATAAACATTGAAGAAAAACTGAGAGAAACCACCAAAATAATTCTGGTTTCCTCCTCAACTGGCCAATTTGAACTTCTCTATCCTACTATAGCCTCCAATATTTCAGACCAGTATACAATTCACCCACTGCATTCCAAAGACACCATAGACGATGCACTAGAAACATATCAAATGCGGCAAGCCAAATGATCTCCAATCAGCAAATGGGAAAAAAGAGAAGAGGCACATGCCTTTGCTCTTCTCTTTCCTACTGGAAAAGGTGGAAGGTATGATGAAAGATGCACACAAATAACAGAATCAGAATACCACTCTTTACGAATGTATTCTGAAGACCCCAGATCCAGAGAAAACATTGAATACATATTCCACCTTCTGTTTGAAAGTGAACTAGCAACTCTATGTTACAGAGTTGAACACACATTGAAAACAGGTTCCAATGTTTTAAACATGTCTGCTATGCATCTACTTCAAAAGGTGTAAGAGAAAGATGAGGTTTTACAGTCAAGTATTACAAATCTCTTGGCAAACATGGATGGTACGAAAGAATGCTGGTTCCGACGGCTCGCAGATGTACAGTGTATGCTACGTAACCTTGGCCCACCCACATGTTCTGTCACTTTATGTTGTGCAGAGTATGCCTGGGAAGACTTGCACGATTTTTTACGCATAGCAAATGAAAACAAAGCAGGGATAGACATGAAAACACCAGGAGAACTCTGCTCTCCTGACCCTGTAAATGTGTCAAGGTACTTCCAGCACCGCTTTATTGCCATGCTGCACTTCATCTGTAATAAAACAATTCCTCCCCTTGGAGAAATACAACGCTTCTTTTGGAGAAAAGAATATCAATCCACATGCTTTTGTGGAGATGCTCCTAGATTTGGTCAGGACAGTGATGCTACTGTTTAGCAGTTCATTCACAAATATGTCACTTGCAAAATCCCTTCAGAAAGCACACATAGTGACATACATTCAGACATTTTGCAGATTTAAAGACATAAATGTGGCAAGTATTGTCAGCACAGATATAAAAACAAAGGCAAATACTACACTGAATGCCGCTTTGGTTTCCCTAGACCAGTTTCAGCAAAAGGACAAGTAAACAGCTTCATGTCTTCTGTTAGACACAGTGTGAAAGGCAGATCACCTAAGAACACATATTGTATTAAAGGAGCCGATGCATCAAAGTACATCAATGATTACAAAGCAATCATTGCCCTACTGTGGAATGCAAACATAGATGTGCAGTACATTGCAGATAATTCCACTGCAGTTGCACGATTTGTCACAGACTACTTAACCAAACCTGAGAAAGACCTCTGGGATGACATATCATTTGACAAACACTGTCACAAAAATTATACAGCTTTGGCATAAAAATGCTCTCCCACATCTAATGTGGTTGCTAAAAAGCTGCAGACAGTTTAACCAGCACAGCCTTGTATGGGAAATCTGAAAAAATAGTCTGGCTAGGCCTTAGTACAGCTGCATCCAGACACAAGAGTTCTCCAATGTTACCAATACATAGAAACAATAGCCGAAAAGGATCCCAACAGCCAGGACATTTTGAAAAACAACCTATTGGACACATACCACCCAAACAGGAGTACTGCTTTGGAAACCATGTGCCTATACCACTTAGCCCAAAAATTCTCATACAAAAATATCATTAAACCAGGTGAGAAGAAACAGAAATACATAGTCAAAAGTTGTGAGGGCAGCATGGTTAAACTTACCAAACACAGCCTGACTAATCATACTAAGCTATCATTAAAAACTCTTCAACATAGAGAACTTTACTACATGTCCCTGATGCAACGTTTTAAACCATCGAGATGCATTGGACACCCATGCTTCCTATGAAGATGCTTTCAATATGAGTGAAAGCACTATAACAGATACAAACGTCAAACAGTACAAAAACATGTTGGAAAATTAACACCAACAAGAGGAAGAACTTCAAGAACAACTAAATGTAGACACTCCTGGGAGCAGTCAACCTTCTCTTTCAGGTAGCCAAGAACCACATGGAGAGCCTCTCATAGTGAATGAGGCAGAATTAGCCATGACTGAAGTAGAAAACACCATGTGTCAGTATGAGGAATCTGAAGAAAACTTTGCTGTACTGAACACAACTGAATGATGAGCAGCGTAGCATTTACCTAGAAGTAACTAAAGAAATTAAACATGGTGTGCAGCACAAAACTAAAACGTGTACCTGCCAAAACTATAAACCTGTACTCCTGTATGTAAGTGGTGAAGCTAGTTCTGGCAAAACATTCTTAATAAAAATCATCAACAAGTTCCTCCAACAATTGACACACAACAAGCTTTCAGGCTGTTGTAACTGCCCCCACAGGTTTAGCTGCCTACAACATAGGTGGTGTTACTTTACAAAGATTGTAACTTTTTCCAGTAGAACATCAAAACAAATGAGATGACTACAAACTTTCATTGGAAGCGGCTATGGAGCTACGCAGAGTTTTGAAACAAAGGAAAATGCTTGTGATAGATGAGGTGAGCATGGTCTTCAACCTAATGTTGGCTTTGATTCACCTCAGATTGAAAAAAGAGGTCCTTAATACGGACTACGAAGAACTCTTTGGAGGGAAACACATTATTGTTTTCAGAGATCTTCATCAATTAACACCAGTGAATGGTGAACCTATTTTTAAAACCTTAGGGCACAAACTGTGCCGTAAAACACTTGGCAGCACAGGAAATATACATGTCTGGCAACATTTCCAATATCATATGATATGCTATGGCATTTATAACGTGCCTATACACAAGTGTTTGAAGGCACAATGAGGCAAGGGATAGGGAACAGCGGGAAGACAGAGACAACAATTTTACTAGGCCAGGTGACATTAAGATTGCGCTAGTGCAGGAGGAGGGGGAAAGGGGAAAAGTGCTGGGGGGAGGGGTCAGTGCAGTACATGAGATCAACAGTGGAACAAATAGAATAAATAGAAGCCATAAGTGAAATGTGCAGCCCGCTGGTGGCAAGTGCAAGGGTGAGTGCATAAATCAGGTGTCAAGTGCAGGTAGTGGGCTGAAGGGATACAGAAACAGTCCACAAGTGAGGGGGTTGCCAATGAGGCAGTGCGGTGTGCAACTGGCAGGGAAGGGGACCTGGGCTCAAGATCCGAGGGTGGCCAGGCGACCAGTGCAGTTTCAATTACAGCCAGGAGTTCAGCAGGAGAGAGGAGGAGTGAAAGCAGAAGCAAAGAGGAAGGTTTTGAGGTGCTTCCGGAACTGAAGATGGTTCTCCTCAAATTTCAGGGGGGCAGGGAGGCTGTTCTAGAAGGAGGACCCGGCAAAAGACAGAGATCTACCACCAACTCGTTGCTTGGAGAAGCGGGTGACCATGAGGGAGTTGGAGGCGGATGAGCGAAGAGCTCGAGAAGGACAATAGTTAGGAAGAGAGAGTTGAAGGTATTGAGGCCCCAGACCCCACTAGGCCTTCTGGACAATGCCCAGCAGCTTGAACTTAATCCTCGCAGCTACTGGGAGCCAATGCAGAGATTTCAGTCCTGGAAAGATACGATCCCTGGGCTTCAGGCCAAGGACAAGTCTTGCAGAGAAGAACTAGAGAGAACACACTAAAAACTTGCATCAGTTTGCAGACCTCACCTATGCTAACATTTTCAAAAGTTCTTAGATTGGTGTGCGTTCTAAGTAAGCACAGTCTATCTTAAATAGCAGATGCATCCATGAGCTATACAGCCATAACACATCTGCTACTGATGTCATGGAACAATTAGCACACAAGAATGTAAAATGTATGTCCGTAATGCCAACCCTAGCAAGCTTTGCACAATTCAATGAAACAATGTTCAAAAAGAAGTGCAACCAATAGTGCAAATTTACTCCACAGTAAAACTGGACGTGCATGGTATGACAGTTCCTATGTGTCAACAAGCCACAGCACAACTAAATAGCTTAGAAAACTCTATCTCTGACACTGCTGGTTTGGAGAAAATGTTAACATCGTGTTCAAACGATAGAGTAATGCTAAAGCATATCCTTGACGTGGAGCAAGGTTTAGTTAATGGAGCACTTGGTACAGTTGTTGTCTTGCAGACATACTCACATGACAACATCATTCAGTTTGTCAACATCCACTCTGACAAACTTTCAGAAGTTAAAAGGATAGGAGGCTCAACAGCCCAATTCCTTCTTTTCAAAGACATGTATGTAAGCAGAGAACAGTTTTCTATGTCTCTTGCATATGCAGTCACTATTCATAAATCTCAAGGTCTAACCCTAGATCAAGCATTGATTGACATTGGCAGCACATTCTGTAAAGAAGGCATGAGCTACGTAGCACTGTCATGCCTACGAACTCTCAAAGGACTATTTCTAGTCAATTTTGATGCAAGCAAAGTCAAGGCTGGCATTCCTTGTATCATAGTGTACAACAGTCTACGTATACTCTACACACCCCATCTCAAAATGTACCCTGTTCCTCAAAAAGGCAAACTTTGTAAAAGATAACTAGTGTAAACACAATTTAGATGTGATCTCCCAACAGTAGCACCAAAGAAATTGAAAGGAGCTGCTCCTACATCAATCACCACAACCACAGAAGGATGTACTGAAAAGGCACATGCATTTCAAACTGCATAAACAAAGAGAAGTACCTCTTCAAAAAAAGGATGTGGACTTCCATCAAATGATTCAGACACAGAAGTGTCTGGTCCATTAAAATTTTCCAACATAACTTGTTTAAATTTCTATGCAAACATAGCAATCAATGTTCTATTCCAATTGCCACCAAATGTTGTAAACATTTACTTAAATGGTGCAGACTAGTTGTGCTTGCAAATGCTAATCCTTCATAGAAATGCAACAAACAATCCTGACCACTTACAGTGTCTCAGGCATAAGGCAGGAATTTGACAACTGTGAAGCAATGGTGAGATTCACTTTAAACACAGGAAGATCCACACATTTCTAACGTACTTACTGCAAGTACTGGAAAGCAAAAACATACCTATAAATGAAATCTTCCAGATTTCATACATGTGGAAACATGCATGCACTCTCTGCAGCCATGTGGCACAGGAACAAGTCCCTAATGAGTGCTTTGTGTATCTTTATATACCTAACTGTGAATCCATTCCATTTCAGCAGCTGGTACAAAATGTAAATCATGGCATTGTATGTACTACTTGCAATTCAGGTAATAATAATAGGGTGGACCCTCTTTTTTGAAGGGGGCTTGACTCAGGAGGGTAAACGGTATAGAGAGAAGGGGGGGAGAGTCAAAAGCTACCCTGACCAAAGGCGTGACATGGGGTCACCATATTTTGCAGTGGAGCTAGGTAAATACTAACTCAAAAAGGACAGAGAACAAAAACCCAAGAGTGTTGAGAGTAACAAAACAGGGTTTTTTTTGTTTATTTTACATTAACAAAGAACAAAAACAGTTTAACACACTGCGCCTCGGCGCTGGGAAAAGAAAAGTAGCATTACTAGACACATAGTAATCGACAATACTTGTGGATTAGTAAGCATAGTGATTAACAGTGTAAGTTTTTTGTATTGTTTGAAGTTGCAATACATTTAACATGGTTTAACATTATTTTTCCTATGTATTGTTAAGAGTGGCAATACATTTAACTTTGTCTGGCATCCAGATCCACAGTCATCCTCTTTTATCCATGTATACGGTTCCAGGTAATCAAACTCAGTTATTTTCTCTATTGCCAATCAAAACAAAGCTTTTCAGTTAAAAAAAAAATAGAGATCCACAGATTTAGCTGCCACAACATACTTAAATCAAAATGCTACAGGTTTCATTTTTTAAAAAAAAGAAAACACTTTCTAATTTTTAGCAAAGCACTTTAGATGGCTATGGTGACAGCTCTTCGCTATAGTTTAATGCAAATCTGTCCAGCGTTTTTTTATGCATGTGAGAAGACAATTCCCAAAGACAATATACACCTTTTTGTGCCCCTCTATAACATTGGGCACTGTACACAAAACTTCTCAAAGCTTTGCAAGATAATTCAGCGGGGCTTGCATACAAAATTGTGCCAATATTTGTGTAGCTCGGATTAATTGCCCCAAAGTTAAACACATCCCAAAATTGCCTCTTCCTACATAGGGAAACTTCAAATTATCTATATCAATTTTGCATAAGAATGTTGGTATTTGCACACAAAAAAAAATCTATATACATTCATGTAAATGCATATATTCATTCATGAATATTCATATATCAATACATCAATACAATGCATTCGAACAATTTCACAATACATTGTGCAGACATTGTACAAATACCTACTTGAGAAGCATGTATACTTAGCATTCTACTTTGTCTAATATTTCGTCCAGGACTAGGAACATTCACAAGGCCATTGCACTCTAATTAAAACACTGCTTCAGAGCCTCGTGTTTAAAGCTGCCTTACAATGCATTTCTGTTTCATTAACAACACAACCCAGAAGGAAGGCGATCAATACAATCAATGCAGATTTCCACTTTCTGTGCATGCGGGGGATCTATGCTCCTCATCCATCACACCTTTGTCCTCTGGGATCTGGTGGGGACCAAAAAAGAAGGAGCCGAAACACACAAAAATAATCAATTATGATGAACTAGCTCACCCAGGCATGCCTCAATTTATGCAAATAAAGGAACAGTGGCATGTTATTGGTACAGTGTAGTCTTGAATTGCATTTGCAATGCCCCAGAAGGACGTTTTCTTAAAGGCTTAAAGGCAGTAACAACGCCGCCAAGATATCAGGGAGAGAAACGATTCAACTATCAGATGTTATAATCAACAAAGACATGGCAAACCTAACTCAAACCACGTTCTAGTAATAGACACATTTTAAATAGATTCCTCAAAGTGCTGCATTTGAAGGGCACAGTTTTAAGGATGCATGTTAATGTACCAGGGGATCACAGCCAAAAGGTAATTGGAAGAAAAAGTAACAGAAAAAAACAGAGCGTACGCCAAGCAAGAAGTAAAACAATTGTATTGGACCCAAACAGCTGGGAAGCACGATTCAGACATCACTGTGGAACTGAACTGAATTAAATCAGCTGTCAATGCCGCTCCCACTGGCCACTGACTGCAGCTAAACATTTTATACATGAATTACAAAATTATGATACAACACCTTAGTTAAATGGTTAGGGCAGGTCACTTATATGCATGTGAATGTTAAGTGACCCTGATTGGGTACAACGTTTCTTGCTTAAAATCACATTACCACTTGTGACGTCACAAACCTTCCAAGATAGCCCCAAAATTGCGTGATTGTGCTGATCTTTCAAAAACGCTTGCTTGCCATTGGTTGGCATTGCCCAATATACAAACAGATAAACTCCTGCATACTGATTGTACATGGCAACTTGAGATGGCAAGGGGTGAGACATTTACACCAAGTCTCACCAATGATGAGCCCCGCGTACATCAGCGAGGACACTTCATAATGTTGCACCCTAGCGGCACCAATACCTCTCTCCACTTTTTGGCTCCCTGTCACATGTCACATAGCCCCTACCGCATTGCTCTGGCCCCCGAGCTCCCTTCTAACACCTAGCTACCAATTATATACTGAAAAAACTGCACCACAACATGGATGGATTATAATTAACTGTATTCGATTACTATTTCTCTGCCAATTCTTCTCATGCCCTCACTTGCCCAGCTCATTGACCTCAAAAGTATCTCTTAGAACGACTTTGAGGGCACTGCGTATCCTGGGAAACTTTAGCTTTGCAACATTTCTGTGATCTGTTTCTGCTGAATGCTCAAATAATAAATATGACTGTCACACAGCGCCTGCAACCCTTTTATTATGAACTGTCTGCAAAAATGATTTCCTGACGTGAGCCCACAAGAAAAAGTCTTCTCTGCTGTTCGCATATTGTTAAAAAGCCCCCCCCTAAGATGTTATCCCGTAAGGCACCTTGCACCCCCGCCCTGAGCTCATGCTGCACAACCTTCTCCATTACTGCAACTGATCACCCACCCTTCATTGCCTTTGCAAATGGGACATCTCATGCTGCGCCTGCTTCAGTGTCCCACAATCCATGCCGCACAATGTTTAACGATGTTCCTATTCCAGATGTCACCCCCCACATCACTCTCAATGTCACCATGCTACTTGTGCAATTGATATGTGTTGAACCTGGATCATTTACAACATTCATTTAATATAAAATACTTTTTCTAAGTTTGTGGTTTAACTGCGTGTTCTTGTATCATGTTAAAGTTGCTGTTTCAATTTTAAACAATGTGAACTTGTCACCTTAAGAATGTGGTCTTCCAAAATAATCAACAACAACAAAGATCTTAAGAAAGAAATATCAGCAGCCCAGACATCTTGTTTTAAGGTTCATACACATTCATACAACAGGGGCAGCATTAGATGGTCTGAAGTGTGAAAGCTCTTGGTAATGTGCAAAGAGCCAGTGACATGGGTTGTCTTCCCCTATATAACTGATTATGTTGTCATTCGACTTTTGCACTGTAACACATATTAGTGCACAATCATGTTGTGTGCCCATTGTGTTTCGCACAATGCTTATGTCAAACATGCTCGGTTAACTAAAGATTAAATTAACCACCATTACATTGTTCAGGAAATGATGTTTCCCAGAAAAGATGTCATTAAGCCTAATGCAAAACTCTTCAGATTATCTGAAAATCATGTTGTTATTAATGACCGCATAATATGTATAATAATTTTAATGGGGAATGATGTGGCAAGGATTCTAAAATGTAGACATCACATACTGTATAGCATGAAATACAGTGAATTAATGGATAAGTAAGAAGCGACAAGGACAATATTGCTAAATGCAGTATGAATGCAGATTTGCACTTGCACACATTCTGTGCATGCAAAATTGCATTAGCAGTAGTTTTAACAACACTGTAGTAGCATCAGTGCAATATGCATACACAAACACTCTCTTCACAGTTGCAAAGGTGTATTTGCCCTCCCTGATTTTTTTTATTTTTTATTTATTAATGTGCTATAGCTTAACATAAGCTTTTCACATTTCATAAATCAATCCAAATTACAAAAAAGTAAGTACTATTACAACTTAATTAAACATATAAAAACATTAAAATGAGAATTGAAAGAGAACAGAAAAGAAAAATAAAAGGAAACATTTTTAGGATATGCTAATGATGAAAAAAATACCAATCTACATAATATATAAGCAATACACAGGGATTACTCTTTATTCACCTATGTTCAATTTCTTCTCATGGCAATTTCGCATTCTAAAAATTCTAAAAGAAGGATTTCTAGTCACTTATCAATTCAAAGATATTGCTTTATCGCTCCGACACTCATTCTCACTCATGAGTTTTTTTTTTCACCGGAGCAATACAGCACCTAGATAGTGATACCTAGCAGGCTCTCTACAATCAACCATACGTCATGCATTGTGATATGAAGTTTCATGCCGATTGCATTAGCAGCCCTTAGCCAGAAGTCATTGCTACTTATATGATCCACACTATGGACAAAGCCACCATAGCATGTTGAGTAGGTTTTAAGCATGGCCGAACAACTGGTTCGGACATGTTTACCAGATTCAGTCTCAGATTTATTCATACCGAGCCGACAGAAGCGTTCTAATATAGGAAGATTGTTCATAATCTCAGTGATAGCCAATACCAGCAGCTGATCAATCCTCATTAAAGGGATAAATTGTCTCAGGCGTGGTGAAGGGCAGAGAGACAAGTATGGCAGTGGTTGCTTAAAGGTATATCGCATGTATGGGACAAATTTATAACGTTTCAGATCTTCCAGATGACCAAAGTTATCGATCCAGTCACATAGTTTGGACTTCTTAGCTAGTGCCCGCAGTGAACTGGCTGTGTCCCCATACAACCTATTAGTCCAACCAATCGTTGGAATGTGGATGACTTATTAATTTCACTGTGCATAGCTGAAAGCAAGGGGCTACCTGCATTCAACTTCATTTTTAGATACAGTTCCGCCCTCTTTCTGAGTTCCTGAGATTTCCACGAGATGATGCCCAATTCCAGTCTAATAATGGACATGGGTATACTTGTCGGGAGACCTAGCATCTTCTTCCAATATTTCCCCTCAAGTATCTCCAGCCACCCAAGATCCATTAGCTGTAAGGCTTCTAGTCCATAGGTGATCATGCGTGCTAGAACCTGTAGATATAGTTGGCGTGCGGCCCAGATAGTGTACCCACAATGTGAGGCAGAAAAGCGATATATCAATGCAGTGATTTGGGCCGCTCGAGTGATCTGAGCTTGTTTACACATATTATATTGTCCCTTGGGCTCTATCTCTATGCCCAGATATCTATAATAGGGTGTGTATTGAATTGCTGACTCATAGATTTTGATACTCACTCGTGCAACCTTCTAACTGGTAAAAGCCACCATCTGGGTCTTACCCAGATTGATTGAGAGACCGTTTCTTTGAGCATAAATCCATAGGGCTCTGCTGAGCTACGTAGTCCACTCATTGTGTGGTCCATGATGACTAAGTCGTCAGCATACGCTAGGACCAGATAGTGGGCTGTGCCTATTTTAGGGGGAGAGTTATGTTCTGCTATTAGTACTTTCGGTATGTCGTGGACGAACAGATTATATAATAACGGTGCTGTAACACAGCCTTGTTTTACGTCACAGGTTTGCCGAATCTTACCAGTCATGTTCCCCTTGGAATCTAGCTTCAGAGAGACCGAGGTGTTATGGTGTAATAATCTGAGATAGTAGAGTATCCCTTTGGGGCAGCCCAAGAACTCAAGTTTGGCCCACAAAAGTTCTCTCGGCACTAGATCAAAGGCTGCCTAGAAGTCAATAAATAATGCCTATAGTGGTGGTTTGCCAGTTGTTCTGGCCCTATTTCGAAGTATGTCCATTACCACCAAATTATACACTGTGGAGTATCCACCCCTGAAGCCGCATTGAAAACGATCTAGAATCTTCTCTCTGTCCACCCATGCTTGTAGTTCATGCAATAAGTATGTGGCAAATAATTTGCCCGTGCAGTCCAACATGGACAATAGATGATAATTAGATGAATCTGCCCGATCTCCCTTTTTATAAATCAGGACCACAATTGCTGTCTCCCATGATTCCGGAATGCACCCATCGTTAAGGATCTTATCATCAAACAATATTTTCAGGACTTCTGCCCATTACTCCGGATTGGTTTTTAATATAACATTTGCCAGGCCATTAGGCCAGGGTGCTCTCGATGATTTGAGCTTTTTTATCCTGGCAGTTAGCGATTCAACTGTCACCTTGAAAGGAGGAGAGGGGCGACTCAAGTTTCCTATCTCCTGGGTCTGTCCAGGGGCAAGATTATTACGGCTTCTTAGGACATCCTCCCACTGGCCTACCCCAATAGGATTAGTGAGGGAACTACTAGTATCACCCATTGCCTTGCCCAGCAGGTCCCCATATAGACCGGGAGTTCCCTGTGCATAATACTTGGACCGTCTTTTGCCATTTTAATCATTTGAACGCGTAGCGCTTCCGCCTAAGTCATGATCTAAAGGCGTTCTTGTAATTCCTAGTTGAAATCTCATAACTATTCCATGTGGTGCAGTCTTTATGAAGCTTCTTGAGCTCTGCTCTTAATATTCTTTTGGCGTCACTAATTTCTAAGTCAAAGACATAAGATGGCTTAACTTCTGGGGCTAGCATATTTATTTTAATAGTAGCGTACCTATATGAAAAGGATGCTATCCATTCTTCGATCTCGCTGCTGGACATTGCAAGAAGCTCATTGCGACCCATGCTTGTCTTGTCAACCGTAGCTTCCATTGCTTTCTTGATATTATTGTCCGACCAGCGTACATTTGAAGAGGTGTGTTTCATTCTCAGTTCACCAGTAGGTCTGGTCCGAGTGTACTGTATCAAGAAATTGAATGTTAATGTAAGCATAGCATGATCACTCCAATCGTTCTTATTGACCCTCATATCAGTGACCCAAGTGGCCATTGAAGGACTTACAAAGATGTAATCAAGTGTACTTCTGGATTTTACATTACTCCATGTAGGCTGCCCCGGATAATCGCTGCTGGTTCTACCATTTAACATTACGAGATCCCATGATTTGAGAAAATTAAACCATAATAATCCCTCTGGATTCGCAGCTGAATGCCACAATTTGCCTCTGCTCATCAACAAAGGATTGTTACTTCTACCCATGTCACCCATTAAATGACGATTAAAGTCACCAACAATTGTTACCAGGTCATTTTCTGGAGCTATCATCCAATCAATCAACAGATCATGAAAAGCTTCCTGAATAAGATCTCTGTGAGAGGATCCTGGGGGGTTGTAGAGGCTAATCAATAGCATTTTGTCTACTGTGTCTTTACCTGGGAGTTCCAACTCGACCGCTAGCACACACTCATCCATATTGGAGTGAATGCGAGTGGACTTTAATGGATGCAAGATCCCAACGAGTAGACCCCCATATGGCCTTCTCCTCGGACCCTTTTTAGCTAGCTCCTGGTGGATAGTGTATCCATTTAGAAGGGCCCAAGAGGTAAGCCACGTCGCCTGAAGGCAAATGCAGGTATGGCCTGCTAACAAGGGGATGGAGCCATCCACGGCTAATAGGCGGCTAAATCCCCGACAGTTCCATGAGACCAAACATTGTTCTCATTGTCTTAGTGTCACAGCGGGGAGAGACTCCGCGAGCAACTTGAGGATGTTCTGTATATTAGCCATTTGCACTGAGTTGCCTTTAGGTATCTGCGGCATTATAGTTTCTTCAGTTTTGGTGCTTGGCGGTGTCAATGGCCATTTGGGGTCAGCCATATTCGGATCAGCGTCCACTTCAATATCAACTTCTCGCTGGCTAGTTTTAAAGTTGCATATCATGTTTGCTGTTGCTAAAAACTTACAGTGTATTGCCGATGTATTAGAGTTCATCACTTTCAATGGTTCGACAAATTCGAAGTCTTACGATCTCAGCACTCTCAGCTGTGGGTTTGAGTAAAGTCTGGTCATCAGAGCTGATCTAGTGATCCAGTCGTGATTACTATTTTGGTACAAGTTCTTAATAATGCATGTCCTTCCGCAATGGGGCAGAATAGTATTGGCTTTATCTTCAGGTGATGGTACAGGTACGACGTCTAACTGAAGTGGTGAAATTGGTTCAGAGTTTGTAATATTCGGAACTGAGTTCGCATCCTGCTCGCTTAAACAAAGTGATGGCTCCAGATCTACCTCTTCAACTGGGTATGAGGTATTACTCTTATCGAGGATGAGCCAGCTAGTCAGAGGTCGAAGTGGGCGGGAGCGGTCGGGAGCGGCGCTCCTATACTTTTTATTTTTCAGTTTCACTGTTCCTATGCTTTTATTTTAAAAAGAAACCATTCCGGAACAGTTTAGTTTTAAAATAAAAGTGTAGGAAGAAGTTGAAGCTTGCACTTCAGTGCACTGCACTGAACATTCCCTTAAATAATAGGTGTGTTTGTTTGGGGGTTTGGACTGTGTGTGGGAGGAGGCGCAGCGATGGGGTATTTGGAGAGTGGGGCAGACTGGCAGGGAACATAGCTCCACTACTTCTTTTCATACACTTCGACCACTGCAGCTAGTCAGCTTGCCCTCTTTGTCTGAGGTGCGTTTGCGAGCACGTTCAGCTTTCCGTTTTGTTTTTCTCAGTCCCTTTTTGGGAGTACTCCCTTCGGTGGGTCTGGAAATGTCCTCCTCCGGCTCTGCTGTATCATGTAATGTTATGGTCACAGTATGGGTATTTTTCCTTGCGATCCCTCTTCTGGCCATTCGTCGCTGCTTTCGTGAAAAGTAGACATCCAAATTGTTTGTAGTGGTTGCTTCCAAGTCGGCTATCTCCGGGCATTCAGGGAGAGTGATGTTCCCTTCCTTCTGCTCAGGAACCAAATTGCTATTATTGGTGTTAGAACTGTGTTTCCTGCCGATAAGGTAAGGGTGACTTCCAGTATCCGCCCACACATCTTTCACAGAATATTTAGTGCAAATTGTAGTGATGCAACTGAGGATCGCAGTTCCACCAGGGTCATGCGGCTTTCACCCTGGTCTCCACTACTATCTGGTTCAGATGTACATTCTGTATAGGCACATTATAAATACCCAATAAATAAATAAAATAAAATAAACTGAACAGGCCCCCTTCAGGGAGTGCTGCTGACATCTCTAAATATCTGTAAATATGTTTGTTTAAGTAATTTTTATTCAAAATTGATATCCCTGTCCTTCAAATAAATACAAATACTGTATGGGACAGATTTAAGCCTATACAAGAGCACATGTACAGACATTGAAAATGGCATAATAAAATGATTAGGAAAGTATTAGGTGCAACAATTAAATATATTCAGGCAGCGGTGTTGACTAAGAAGTACAGGGAAAGTGAGAGAACTGACAAGAGTTATTAATCATAGTAAAAGGAATACAACTATCTTATTCATCTGGGACAGGGTAACTATATCTTGGGATGATAGTAATAGTGCCTTCCTTCATTTATATAAAGATTCATATCTTTTTAAAAAATTTTCTTTGATTTAATTGATTTCACAATTTTTTCAAATTTACAATAATTAATTCCTTCGTTCATAATATATGTTTAAAACCATTTAGCTTTACTGTCTCCGGATCAATTAGTCCATTTGGTCCAAAACCAGCCATCAACTCAATCTAGATGTAGCAAAGGTGGAGAGATCTAGGTGGTTTTCAAGTAGTTCAATACAATTTTAGGATTCCCTAAACCATTAGTCAGTGTTCATCTGTATTCCTCACTGTTTATTATATTTATTGGTCCAGGGATGACCGATCCTTAGGGAAAGATTCAGCGAATAAAGGAAACTGCAGCTACCACCCATGATGTCTTTTTTCCATCAATCAAGAGCCCCCGCCGTCCCTCCTCATTGATTGTTTCGGTCATCAAGAGTTCTAGGATTTTTTTCCATTCCTTAATCAATCCGGGAAAAAACAGTAACAAATGCTTGATGGTTTTAACCTTGTCCTATGCTGGACAAAATCTGCAGGTGTTTCCCTCAGATTTTCTGTGTATTGCGTTGATCTTGTTGGTGGGGAGCAGGTTTAATCACATTCTTAGAAAGGTCTCTCTGTATTGTCTATTTGGAACTTTTAACAGGTAACCTCGAAGTTGGTTAAGCTTCTTAGTATTCACAGGCAAGTCGCTAGTAAGTTTACAGGAATCTGACTTGTCCAAGGTTCGAATCCTTCCAAGTCCATGAGTTTCCTCTTAACCCTGTTTGGGTTCGTTCTCAGGTCTAATTTGGAGTAGCCAATTTCTTTGAGATTTTCTCAGGCTTTTGCGGCCCACTGAGATAATAATTCACTCGATACATTCACTAGTTCTGAATTCATAATCTGAAAAATTGTACGGCTTGTCGGTAGTGGGAGTTTTCTGAACAGCGCCAGGCTGTTCCACTCTACTGTAACACGCAGTGACAAGAGGCTAAATTCTCTTCATATTATTGATGTTGCTGTGGAATTGGGGAAGTTGAGTGTTTTCCTCCAGAATTTGCCTTCAAGTCTTCACCACAGTTTGCATGGAGGGTCCGGCATGGACTCTGCCCCGTAGATTAAGACAGGCACTACCTTTGCTTTATAGAAGTTCATAGCTGCAACCAGTGAGAAACAACCATATCTTTTATCCATTAATCTAGATTGAGTGGCCAGTGTTTTACTTTCTAAAGCAGTAAATCCTATATGGGGGTCTCGATGGAACTGTTGTTCAAAGTAACTCCCAAGTATTTAAACTTTTTGACTTGCTCAATTCCATTAGGCCCCAGGGACCATTTAAAGGACTCTCTTCGGGGTTTCCTTTTCCAGACACATTACTTTAGCTTTGCCTTGGTTTATCTCCAGGCAATTTTGGTTGGTGTATCTCTGGAGACTGTCTAGTTGTTGTTGTAAACCAATTTCCGTTTGATCAATCAATATTATGTTGTTTGTGTATAAGAGTCTCGTCACTTTCATCTCACCAATGCTCGGTGGGAAAGATTTCAGTTGCGGCAGAAATTTATGGATGTCCGATACGTAGAAGTTGTAAATCGCAGGCGCTAAAGGGCAGCACTGCTTTACCCCTCTTGATGTTGGATAAATTGATGATAGTAGGCCTGCATGATTTAGACACACTCTTATTTATTTATTTATTTAATTAATTTTATTGGTTTATAACAAACCTTTAAAATAATTCACAAAACGATACAAACATAGAGCCATTCTCTTTCTCGGCTTATCACAATCCATCCATTCACACTTCTCTGTGATTAACTTTCAATTGGTTTCAAATGGGTCCAAACTCAATCGATTTTCAATTATCGCTAAAGAGCGCGTTAGCGGAAGTAACAGTTTCAAGTCTGTTCCATTGAACATATATTGCCACCACTCTTCAGCACAGAGAGAAGGATGATTTAAGCTCCAAGGACCCAAGTGAAATGTTCTCTCTGGTCGAAGATCACTACAGAATAACACCAAGTGTTTTCCTTCATGCAGTATCTGCACATTGGGTTTAAGTTTTCATTACTTTTCCATGCACAAAGTCGCTCCTTGGTTTTGAAAGCATTCAATGAAAACATCATGAACTGCTTTATGCATTCGGGTCAGGAAACAACTCGATATAGCATTGTGTGCTGTTAAAGGCGCGTGCTTCCGGCGGCACGTCGGTCATCATTTTGGCTGTGTACAGTTTGCTCCCAATCAGCACTGCAATAGGATTTTCATGGAGCATTTCTGGCTTAATATCAAATTCCACCAGAATACTTTCACACCTATTAATCCACATTGACACGATGTTCACCCTGACGGATGAGGCACTATGAAAGATTTCAAATTGTGGAATTTGTTCACGAGAGCGTGTTTTAGGAAACAAGGAAAGCAGACTCCAACAAATTCTGGCATGAATTGATATAATTGATAACTCATATCACATACAAGATGTCGTCATACCCCTAGGTAGGCCCATTGCATTAGTCCAAAAAATGTGCTCAAGTGAGGACAACACTTCACAGGAACACCCCAAGGCATTTTCTGCTCATATATTAAGACCGGGATTATCTTTTGTTGGTAAAAATTCAACAGCGGTTTGAGCGAAAACTTTCAAAATTTGGTTTTCATGGTCAATACCTGGCTCGCAAGTTGCCTACATTTCCTTTTTGTATCAGCAATCCATGGGCCATCGTTAATGCAAGAGCTTATCACCATTCCTAGATATTTTACACTCTGTGGTATGCGCACTGTTTCCCGGCCTAGAGTCCATGTTGCTTTTTTCACACTGTTAGATCTTCCAGATTTGAGATTTATGAGTAGAAGAATTTCACATTTCTTTGTATCAATCAATAGACGGTTCACAGACACATATTGTTGAACGGCATCCAGCATTCTTTGGAGACCAATGGGTGTTACGTCCAACAGAATCAAATCGTCGGCATATAGGAGCCAGCTTAGATGCGATTTGTCTACTTTCGGAGGAAATTATTTTACTGCATCTATAGCTGCTCCTATGTCTGATATGAACAGACTAAATATAGCTGCGGCTAGGGGGTATCCTTGTTTTACTCCCTTGAATGTTTTAATCGCCGCGGACAATGTGCCAGTCTGATCCAGATGAATTCTGATGGAGTTTTCAGTATGGAGCTCACGAATAGCTGCCATTCGATCTTCCGTGCAGCCCCATGCTCGCACATTTGTCCACAGAAGTGCCCTATCAATGGTGTCAAAGGCACAGGAGAAATCAATGAAGGCAAGATACACCATTGTGTTTGATTTCAATGCCTCCATTTTAATCATGTTCAACAGCAGCAGGTTTAAGGAACAACCCACCTGTTTGACAAATCCTGCCTGTCTTACATCCACATGGTTTGATTTTACTGCCCATTCAACCAGTTTTTGCTGTAGCATTGTTGCGTAGATTTTGCCTAGTACATCCAGTAATTCTACTGGGCGATAGTTTTTGGGGCTTGTTCTATTGCCTTTTTTGTACACCGGGATGATGACTGCTGACTTCCAGGAATTTGGGGTCCGACATTGCGTGTTTATTCTATCAAATAGAGCCACACATACATCCGCCCATAGCTCAGGATGCTGTTTGATAGTAAAATTTGTGAGGCCGTCCAGGCCAGGGGCTCTAGAGCTTTTTGCCTTCGTAATTATTGCCACAATGTCATCTTTCGGGAATGGTTTAAGAGATTTTTCAGTTAAACCAGTTGATGTCACATTTGCTTTATACAGGTCTTCAAAGTGAGATATCCAGGCTGTTTCGGACACCATGCACGTTTGTAAAGCTCTTTGTGGAGCCTGCATTTTGTTAATGAGTCTCCAGAAATCCTGCGTGTTTTTGTTTTTTAAGCACGCTAGGATTAATTCAGCTTCATTCTGTAACATTGAATATTTGTATGCTTTAAGCCAATTTTTATACCTTTGATTCACAGCCTTCTTTTCCAACTTTCGTGCCTCAGTACCTAAAGCTTGTATTTGTCGAATTGTGCGTCTCATCTGGCGCTTCTGTTTTAATATCTCTAAGTTGAAGCAATGTGTACGTACAAGGTTCATATGTTTTAGAACAACATTCTTGGATTTAAATTGTGTCAATAAATGATCATATTTTATTGTCGAACTTATTTGACAATAATAGTTTGACAGTTGGACGACTTTGTGTTCTTCTAGTCTTAATCTCACTCTATTTGCTTCTACCAAGATTTTATGAGACCATTTCAAGTTTGATTCCTTCTGTGAAATCAATATTTCCATTACCAACATGTCATGAGCGCTATTATTTTTACTAATGACTTTCAAATATTTTATTTGTGGATGCATGCTTCAGACACAAACATATAGTTGATTGTAGAAGTCAGTTCCGCCCGATGCCATGTTGGTGCTGGTGGGATGTCTCCAAACCTACTTCCATTTAGCATCTGTAAGTTTCTTGACTCCATCTCGTCCATCCAATCTCTTGCTAGGGTCTTTTTTTCCGATTCCAATAACTTGAAGTAGTCAATGTTTAAGTCCCCACAAATAATTATATTTGCCCAGTTTGAACCTTCTAGCAGTCGGTCTAATATTCTCGATACTTGAACTATGTACTCGTACTTTCCTTCTCTATAATGACTCCAGGACACATTCAGTATTGTTACTTGTTCAGCAAAGTTGTCCTTCTGGTCAAGTGTTCCAATTGTGGTCGCTTGGATGAACGGCGAGTGGTTAGTCGAGTTTATAATACGAAAGCCTAAAGATCTCCTAACTAAAGTTATTAAGCATGCCATCAGACGCCTTTTTTCTAATTTTATTGCTGGATTTAGAGCCAGTTCATACTCTGTCGCCAGTGGTGCTTCGCTTAACCATGTTTCTTGCAAACATGCAATCTGAAGGCTATCCAACCAATCTAAGTTAAACAAGTGTACAAAACCTCTCGTGTTCCAGGAAGCTACTGTACAAACCTGATGACCTTTCTCCTTCTAGCATTATTGTTGGGATTTAGTATTCAGCGTTGCTGCCAGCCATTGCCAGTCGCAATTTGGCTCCATTGCTTTAACGCTTTTATCAGAAGGATCCTTCGTACTTCCAGGACATTCTTGTCCTTGTATAGTTATACTTATTTTCACTTTTGCATCATCTTGTGCATTCAATTGTTCTTCCACAAACGAGACTTGTTTCTTTCCAGATGACTGCATTTTATTTGAGGTTTGTGCATCAAATGGAAAATGTTGAGGATTTCTCATAGGTGCCAGCTGGGAAGAGCCTCTGGACGACTCTGATGGTAAATGCAAAACCTCAGCCTGTGCAAATCTAGCTCGAATTTAAAGGCCATTCTTTTCATTCGTTGTAGAGGGTACAGTCTGTGCAGCTTCGATCTGATAGATGTCGAAACCCAATGAAAAGAGGGCTACATTTGCCTCAAGAATGGTTGTTACAATTAAAGATGAAGTTACATGGAGCACCACCTTGTCATTTTGCTTTTCATTCGGAAAATCTACTATCTTTAGGTCATTAGAACTTATTGCACGTAGACCCGTTATGTGATGAAGTAACTTGATATGATAATGTTACCACGATTTAATATCAAGTTTTCTTTAGACTCCAACCGCTCTTTCATTAACTTGAACACTGCACTCTTCTCGTGGTCTACTCTGGAATAATTCAGTGTAAACGATTGAGGTTGTGTGCATGTTTCAGTTACATTTCCCATGTCTTTTTTTTCATGTGTCTGAACACCACATGATACTACATTGTGGTTTCTCAGACCATTCGCTTCCACAGGTGTAGCAGTATCCTGAAGTTTAAGCGTTTTTCTCCAAGTACTGCCTACTTGCGAATTGGTGCTTATCTTCAGCCTCTTTTCATGCATTGTCATAAATACTGGACTCAGCAGGGGAGGAGACTGTGTTTGTGAGTCGTCATTTTCTCTAATAATGTGGCATATTCTTCCTTTTACTGGCCCTTCGTCAATCGCTATTGAGCAGGCTGCATTTTGACTTAACCTCTGATTCGCAACAGCTGTAATTCCGACCACTTTCTCTTCAGGTGGTACGTTTGTGTTGCTCTTTAATTCGACCACAGGACTTCTTTGTTCATCCTTGTTTTTAATGCACCTGGTTGGCGTGGAAGCCCTACCTGGTCTTCGTACTCTGTGTCTTGATATGTTGACATGTTTAGAAGTTCTGCAGGTCTGTCATGTGTGGGGCTTGCCAGATCCACCACCTGTGGGTGTAAGGCCTTTACTGTAGTTTTTTGTGGTCCAGTCGATTATTTGTATTCTTAGTCAATGGTATTGCCAAGGTTGACTTCTTAGTGTCGTTTGTTTGTTTGTTTGTTTTATTCATATTTATATAGTGCACAACAGCCCGAGGACATCGTGGCACTTGTTACAGTACAAAGCTTAGTTACTTAGTTACATGGTCATTAGCAATATATATACTGGTTGCAATATAGTTACATAGTCATTAGCAGTATATATACAGGTTACAATATAGTTATATTACATTTGTGTTATATTACAATATAGATGGCAGAAGTGGAGGAGGCAGTCCTCCATTTGCTAGTTGAGGGGAGTGGCCTTGAGGTTGTTGTGGAAGACAGAGATGGATGTTTCAGCTCTAAGGGTGGCAGGGAGTGAGTTCCAGAGTTTCGGTGCAATATAGGAGAAGCCTAGACCTCTCGCTGTGGCTCTCTTTATGCATGGTATGTGTAGCTGGTTGGTGTACTGAGCTCTGGTGGGGAGAGTGGATGTGGTCCTTGATATTGCTTCAAATAGGTATGCTGGAGCTGTTTTGTTGATTCACCTGTGAGTGATGGTGAGGATTTTCAGAGTAATACAATCTTTGACCTGGAGCCACAGTGCTTCACGTCTGGCGTGGGATATATGGTCTCTTCTAGGGATGCTCATGGCGGCTCTGAGGGCATTGTTTTGTGTGGTTTGCAGTCTGTGAATGTTTTTTGCCGAGGTGCCAGCTAGGAGGGCGTTGCAATAATCGAGTTTGGCTCCTATAGTTGCTCTAGCTATGGCCAAGCGGTTGGGGGTGGATAAGTAGGGTTTAATGGCATTGATGAGTTTGGTGCTGAATGCTGATGCAGAGGCTATGGCGCTGACTTGTTTGTTCATCAATAGATTTGCATCAATGTGAACACCTAGAGTCTTGACAGAGGAAGATACGGAGATGGTTGAGTTGTCTATGTTGAAGTTGTTGTATTGGGGGCTTAGTTTCGATAGTGTGTTTGTCTGGCCCAGGATGAGAATTTCTTCTCCCCGTTAAGACAGAGGCCATTGATTGCCATCCAAGCTTGGATAGTGGCATAGATGTTGTGAAGGGCCGTAGCGTCTTGGTGATAGAGTCCAGATAGGGGTAAAAGTACTTGAGTGTCGTCTGCATAGTTTCTATATGCAACACCCATGGAGTCAAGTAGGTCGAAGAGGGGTTTTGTGAAGAGGTTATAGAGGGTGGGGGCTGTACAAGATGCTTTGGGCACACCGCAGTTTATAGTGGTAGGATTTGCTTTAGCTGTGTCGGAGTAGACCTTCATGGCTCTTCCTTCAGGGAAGGAAGTGATCCAGGATGCTGCTTGATTAGAGAAATGGGCTGCATGTGTGAGGTGGGTGGTGAGTGTTTGGTGATCTACCAGGTCAAAAGCAGCTGATAGATCAAGGAGGATTGGCCAATATCTGGACCACTTTTATGTTGCACATTAATTTCTGTGCCCCTTTTAATTTGTTACTTTTTCTTCCGAGAAGATTTTTTGCTTTTTTAGCTGTCTGTTGGTTTTGGGGCTTTATTTTCGGCAGATTCATGGAATTGTGAGGGCCGCCAGTAAAAACTGGAAAGACATTTGGTTTCTCAGCTGTGATAGTTGTTAGGTCCTCGCTTTGTCATCACCAATTTGTGGGTGTGTGTTTGAGGCGGTTGCAACTTGATCGTTGAGGAGTGCTTGGTTCGCAGTGCCTCTGGCCTGTTCAAAAGCTGTATTAAAAGAAATCTCTGCGATGTTGTCGATAAATAAGATGTCTGGGATTGAATGGTCATTTTTGATAGATGATGAAGAATCCTTTGTTGTAAGCCTCATTGAGGTCCTGCTGCCCGAGCTGGATTCCAATGTCGCAATAATTTCCTCCTGCAGATGTACACTCGGATTGATGGTTTCCAAGTGTGGTCTGGCCTGATGGCTTGTCTCTCAGGTATGATCTAAGCAGGTGGTCTTTATGTTAGCATTACCTCGTTCGTCATGTTTTCCATTCAGGTCCCTTATTAGCACTCGTGTAGCGTCGAGTTCTTCAGTTTGTATGACCCTGTTCCTTCATGTTTAAATAAGGCGAGTGCCTCTCTGGCAACTTCCGCAAAGAGTTTTTTGTCAGTAATGTCATTTTTTCTTTCTTCGCTTAACAATTTATAAGACGCATCTAGCCTTTTGATCCCTTCGTGTTGTTCAGTGTTCGATTGACCAAGTGGATCAGTTTGGAATTCATTAATGCCACCAAAGTCGTAAGATCTTTTGTAGATTAATTTATGTTTTCATATAATTTCATAAATTGTGCTAACGAAATCGCCATTGACGAGATTAGAATGGCTTGTTGCTCTATTGGTGGCATGGGCTCGGTCACGTCAGGACCGGGAATTTGTTCTTTGAAGTTCCAGACCCTCCTACGGGAAGTGCCTCTATCTCGCCTGATTTTAGGGAACGGAGTCTGAGTCGTTAACTCAAGACAATTGTAACTTTTTCTTTGTCTGATTGATGCCTCCATGTCTCTTTTCTCTTAGTGTTGGTCAACCTTTTTTGTGAGTTCAACTGGAAGCAAGTTAAATCATGCAATGAGTCACCTTTCAAAACATTTTCAGGCGTTTTCATTCGTTTATAGCACACTCTTGGCCATATTTCTTCATTGGCTTCCGTTAATTGGGTGTTATTTTGCTTTAGTGATCCTTTTTTCACAGTGTCAGATTGTGACGTGGGCACTTTTTGTTGTTTTGTATTGCACGCTTTGTTCATTGAGACCAACCTGTGAAGCACTTTGTTCACACCCTCAAGTGAGTTTCGTCTTTCATCATTCTTTATTTCGAGCCTTGGGCCCTCCTGTGCTACAACAGCATGGTTTTCCGCTGCATCTTGTTGAGTTAAATCAGCTTCGTCAGCTGTAGGCGTGTTTTCAGACTTTGACAAGAAGAACACTTCATCATTAGGTTCCGTGTTATTGGATCTGTCTGCGTCGCACATGTTTCATGATAAGGATTTATGATCTTCCGGAAAACTTTTAAACTTGAATTCAGTACTCATTCTCCGATTTTAATCTAGCTTTCCTCTACCGTTTTTCTATTATTTCTACAGGTTGCATACCAACTACGCTTTAAAAACAACATATTTGTTGTTTTTGAAAAGACCCTCATCTTTATCAAGTTAGGAGATTTAACATTGAACATCCAGGTGATTATTATTATAGATAAGGTCAACAAAAATAACATGACAGAGATTAATTAACATGAAAACTGAATATTGTATTATATATTATAGGTGAAGAACAAAAGAAGGAATAGAAAGAGGGCAAACAACTCTTGAAGAAGGGGACAAAACCAACCCCGAAACACGTCGAGTAATATATGTTAACGCTCTCTATGATCAATATATGCAGCATAAGGCAATTCTTCATAGAATTGAGGAAAATGTGTTAAACATACTGTGTGCCCACGAAGAATATTGCGCCTAAATTGAGTGTGACTGATAAATGTGTATGTTCACGCTTAATAAGCAAAGTTGAAATCGCATCAATATAGATGACAAATATCTAATGAATCAATATGCAAATGTGTAGCTTGTGTTTGACAACAACATTAAATTGATGGTTATTTTTATACATAATCATTGTCCTAAATTGTTTTTTACAAACATTTTTCAAAAACATATTGTTACAATCTTTAAATTATTGATTGTTTTTACAATTGATTGGGGGTGCAGGGGACGGGAGAGTTCCACACAAGTGTGGACATCTGTTGGTTCTACACAGCCCTCACTTGGCAGGCAATCTCTGATGAGGATTTGTGCAATGTTGCCAGAGTTTGATCAAGTGTCTTAGCTTGAATGTTAAGATGTGTTGCGTGATTGCATACAGAGTTCATGCACATCTCGTTGTCATGATTCAATAGGCAAGCCTCAGTGGTCTGCCTCAATTCCTTCATAGGTGTTAAGCGTTCTTTCGACACCGCCTGCCCCGCTGCGATACCACAGTTGATACTGTCACCACGGGCGTTCCTCGCACGCCACGGCCAGACTTGCAGGGGTGCCGGCTGCTGCAGTCCCCACCCGCTTTCCGCACTCCGCTCACCCGTCACGCATACTACCCTAACCACACTTGGTGAGTCAACAGGCACTAATCCGTTAGTGAAATGTGTTTTCTGGACATTGTTGTTTGTCTTACCCCTCTGTGTTATTGAATCGTGGAGTGTGTATTTTGCAGGGGACTCAATATTTAGGCAGTCAGTGTCCACGTTTGTTCTGACCTTAGTGTTGAATTCCTCTCCCACTGATTTTAGCACATGCGAGGTACGCGGCTGAGCTTCAAGTGAATAGTCCGCCTCAGACGTATGATCGCCCACTCGTCAAAAAACCAAACAACAGATACCACAGCCCTTTCTCCACAGGGCTTATGCCGCAAGGGCGTTCGAGGTGGCCTTTTGTAGTCAGCTGACTGCAAGTTTTTAAAGGCACACGCACCTCGAAACAAATGTGAGGGAATTATTTCATCAGTATATTGTCAGGCTCTAAAAATCATGGTCCAGTAAGTATTTTGGACTGAGGGAATGGGAGAGTCCCTTAAGAGTGGAGTTCATAGACAGGAAATGGATATGTATACACGCACATACTACTCTTATTGGCAGTTAATTCAGATGAAAATACGCTGTACGGCCTTCATTACCCTGCATGTGGGGTGTCATGTTCTGGAATCAAACTATTTCAACAACTATCCTATATTATTGGAATTAACCTTGGATGTGATCCATTGGGTTGTTTACTTGGGGGATTTGTGTGTTTATCAAAGAATGTGTCCGAGTTGGTGTTTTTCTATACTGGTTGCAAATAAGTGTATGTTAATGTCCTGGTTGGCAAAACATTATTATCAGTGGGTAAATGCATGTATGATATATTTGAAGAGCCCTCGATGCATGATGTGGATGCTTTAGTTTAAGTAAGAATGTATTCCTTCAGTTAAAGGATCGGCCTGTAGTTTGCACCTTTCAATTACGTGTGATACCAGGGACACTCTCTGGCCACACTTGGCAGAGCGAGGGGGCGGGGGGGCATGTGTCCGTACTCGCTGGTGCCAAACCCATGGCCCAGTGCGCCACCCTGCTGCCTGTGTAGCCACGCTTGCAGTAAGTGGATGGGAACACTGCCCCAATAGCATCATCAATTATTAGGCAAATCCATTGGGAGAATACATTGGGCTTCTCATATTACACAAGTGACACATTGTAATAGGATGATTCGACTTCAAGGGCTCTGTAAAAATACAGTGCTATTTCTGATAGGAGTTGTGTGTAACTCAAGTAGTAACTCCAAGCAAAGAGGCCACTCCAAGATAGGGGACATAGAAAGCCATCTTCTACAATAGCTAGTCCTTCTTTGTTGCACCAGAAATGTGACCTTCACCGAGACCTATGTTTGGAAAGTAGGTTTAAAGATGTCATATTCTCAATATGTTAAGCACTGTATGAGCAATGGGAACATTTTATTGAAGAGGCGCTCGAACCAGGAGTCTGTGCAAAAATAAATTCTCGTCTCATATCATATGAGGCACAATTAAATTTCAACAAAAGGAAGTTGCTTAGTATGTGCTACACTGCAACTGAAAAAAAAAATTCTTCCGCAACACCTTCTTCATAACATAGTTTATATACGAGGGAAGTCAATCAGATAGTGGTTTATTATGCACTCTGACGTAATCACGCAATATACATTTGACTGAAAATTGGACTGAAAGGGATAATCAACATAGGTTTCCTACCAAAACAAGGAATCTGTCCAAAATAAAAGTCTTTGGCAGCCTTTTCCCACCTAGCAGGAAGATCTCTTCAAATGCACAATGTGCAGTACAATTTATGGTGAAATGGTCACCATTTAGTTAGGCTGGCAGTGGAAGGTGCATTTCAGTAAGGCATTACTCCTCCAGGATCAATGTTCAGTGCAATCCATTCAATTATTTATAATACAAAGGACACTGGCCAACCTCCTCACTCAATCAGCTCAGACCCCAAATGAAACTCTATATGGAACACTCATTCAAGGCACCCACACAACATTGCAGCATTCTCTGAGCTGACAGACACTCATCATTCAGCAACATTCCATCCCCCATGTGCTGTAGCCAACAGGACAAGCAGACAGGATATACTACCTGATATGGTCCAATGTATGTGATGAAACCTATCATGGTTTATTCTCATATTATCCACGTCCTGTCTCCACTCTGTCATATCTTCAAGAAACAGTGGTATGAGAACTTCCCCTGACTATGGAGATGGCACACATTGTATGCATGATAATTGGTATTGCGGTTCTGTCTGTATTCCATACTCTTCATCCGGTCTATCCTTACAATTTGATTGAGGGACTTGGAAAGTATGGAGAGGACACCTGCTTGAACTATGTCAAAACGTGCGTGGCACACATGTTGTTTGACTGGTGAAGTTTATGGTAATACATGCAGAGTGCGTCCGCACT
Source organism: Ambystoma mexicanum (assembly GCF_040938575.1). Lineage (NCBI taxonomy): Eukaryota > Metazoa > Chordata > Amphibia > Caudata > Ambystomatidae > Ambystoma > Ambystoma mexicanum. Next base: position 833,092,393 of record NC_090935.1, on the reverse strand, counting down.
TAGGCCTTCAAGAATATCAATAACAACTCTTCATCCACCTCTGAGACTGGGAGTTATTTGTGTGTCATCTGTTAAACCACATGATTGCAGAGTGTTGATATTTGTGTGTGTGTTTTATTTACTGGGTATTTATAATGCACCTATACAGCAAATAGGGTTTGAAAGTGCCACAAGACAAAAGGGGAGGAGGGGTAGAGATGAAGAATAACAAAAATGTTCCTACTAGGCCTTATATCATTTGGATCGTGCAAGTGCAGTAACAAGAAGTGCGGGGGAATGGGGAGGGGTGGCGGAAGTGAAGTTCAGATAGGGCGGGAAGAGGGGGAGAGAGGGTCCCTGGGCTAGGCGAGTGCTAAGGGGCAGCCAAGTGGACAAGTTCGAGGAGAGTAGAGGGAGTGCAGGGAATGGTGGTCCACCTGTTAAGTTCAGGGATGGGGCTGGATCGAGCTCAGTAGGGATGCCAGCCCTTCTAGGCTAATACAGGGGGGTGGAGCCTGGTAGGGCAAGTGCAGGTTTGGTGGGGGCCAGGGGAGGCCAAGAGCTGGGGTAAACTGGGCGAGGAGGGCCTGGTGCCCTGTGTGACTCTGAAGGAACCAGACAGGAAGTCAAAAATGTGGCAGAGGGGGACATTACCCGGGGAGGCGGAGCGGTAAGGAAGAAGAGAAAGGGAGATTCTTGGGATGCTTCCTGAATTGAAGGAGATCCTGCTCAAGCCTGAGAGGGGCAGGAGGGCTATTCCAGAGGGAGGCTCCTGCGGAAGAGACAGATCTACCCCCATTCTCTGCTTGGTAAAACATTAGGATGTACATTTTTCAGAAAAGAAGTCAACTCTGGGACTTGGGTGGGCCAAGAAGTATTACTATGAAATCAGACGGTCCGGTAGAGCCATGCCCTCACGATGCACTGATAGGAAGTTCATTGTTAATGCAACAGACTAAATATGTCATACTATCTTCAGGAACCTCCATTTTGGGATAGATATATTATGCTGGTTTACCTTGTCATTTTTGCACAGCTGTATGTAATATAACCTTTTTATGCATTTACTTTTTTTTACCCTTTTGGATTAATTGGTGACTCAGATTCACCCCGCTGAGATGGTAACATGAATGATGGTCTGCATCCCTTCGAAGCCCTGTGCTCACAAAATTATTGGTAAGAGGACACATTGAAAACTCTAAAGGTATTTTTATTTTTATTTGTTTTGGCTCAACAAGCCTTTACAAAACTAGAAGCGAAATAAAACATATATTACAGTTTATACAGAACATAAAATAAACAACAAAAGCTGCACTTCTTATTCCCTCTTTTTCATCAACCCAGCCAAATTTTCTATTTCCTGTATGTGCGCTGTTTAGGTGCATTTATCTTTAACCTTTATATATTAGATGATTGTTTCACTTTTAGTTAGCACCTGGGTTGCTGCAAATGACAATGCAGCATTGGTACCTGATATAATTCTATCCCACAGGAAATCTGATACTATATCTTCCTCTCTGCGCACAACATTTCTGAAGAATCATAAGCGATATGTCCATGTGCCTTCACAGTCCATTAGTAAGTGTCTTAATGTTTGTTTGGCAGGGTTTAAACAAATTGAGCATAGTTTCTTTGCCGTGTCCCCTTAGTTGCGTTTTTCCAAGACCGCCCCACAATGAACAAGGTAAAGGTATTTTGGAGGAGAGCTGCACATGGAGGTTGGTGTTTCTTCTTGAGATGCGCAAAAGCTGTGATTATTTAAATATAAGGCAGTGTAGTGAGAACGAGATATAACATTTACGTTTGCAAGAGGTATAGTTAAAGAAAAAGGATAAATAAGATGTCAAATTGAATAATACAAAGCTATTATTGTGAAATGTAAACACGCTGTATGGAATTGGAAAATAACTGAGGAAAAACAGGTTAGTGGATGAGGCCAAGGGACAAAAGGTGCAGAGGGTGGAAGCCAAGATACCATCGTAAGAGAACAAACGGCATGCCAAAAGTGTATAATTTATCAACTTGTAAAGCTATATTGTGCAAATATACAGTAGTACTGTAGGGGAACTCACTCTGAATAAAAAAGTGCTTTAGTCTTGGATTCTTCACCCCCAAATCTGACCACACCATCCATCACCACAAATTCTATAGTAGTATTAGTGAGTTGATTTGAAACCACTGGCAAACCATTGGCAAATGCAATGTTTTTTGGGGAGGCGGGGAACAATGATTTTACTGTTGACCATTGCTTTTAAGGACAACTAAAGGGGCACCAAAGTGAAGGCACTGGTCTGATAGCAGCCAACGCCATAGGGGAGAGGCAAGGACTATGTTGCAAGGCTCACAATTGTCCACTAAGTAATATAGGGGCCGGTTGAAGTGGCATGGATTAAAGATAGATTAGGTATATATTACAACTTTGCTCTAGGAGCAGTGGTGGGGAAGGGGTGTGGGGTTAATAGAGGACAAGAAGTGTGTGGCATCTCCTCAGCCATCTTTTAATTGAGTAATAATGCACTGGGACTGTGTTCAAGGTGTTGTCAGTCTGCGGGTAATATATTTGTACACTCTACTGTAACAAGCAGCACAGGAAAATGGTTCTGTAATCTTGTTTCCCAGATTACAGGTAATGACAATATATTGTGAACTATCAGCCAATAGGAAATGCAATCTTTGGCCTGATGCGAGAACCTTTAGTTCTGTAATTGAACTGTGGTTTGTGGCTAAGGCCACTGCTTGCAGGTACAATCTTTTCATGCACAAGTGTTTGTCCAAACTGAGAAACAGAACCAGATATGTTGACAAGGACAATAACAGCTTTGATCCTGCACCCAGCACAGTGGATGAATACACGCCCAAAAAAGAAAATACATCCTATATAAACAACCAATTGGAAACATTACTGAAAACAGTTTTGCTGATCAGATCTTGGGAGAAGTTGTTGAGTTGTCACACAGCCCATAAAGAACACACAAAGTTCTAACCTCGGGCTCACTCTATCAGGGATACACGGGTACACGTTCAAATTCGTGGCCACCATTAACATGGAGAGTGATAGGTCAGTCCATGAAGGTGTAAAAAAGAGGGCATTCCCAACGGAGGTCCAAAACCAGGGGAAAAATCAATCCACAAAAATTCAGAAAAGAGTACACCACATGAAGCAATGACAAACATGTATTTGTTCCTCACGGCTGGGTAGAGAAACAAAATAAGTCAACTTCAACACACCCCTTGCAGGCCTAACATTTTATAGACATCATCAATACATTTACATAACAACAACGAAAGTGTAACGAAATCATCATCCTAGTGCTATATTTGGCTGGACGTCCCAGCCACCTAAACAGATCTATGCATTGCTAGAACCCTCTTGGCCATTACCATTTTGTTGCACAAAGAACACCACCCCCCTAACATGGTCACAACCCCCTTGATACACCCAAAGAATTCACCAATCCAAGCTTGTGAGAACATTTTGATGAAAGGCTTTATTTTAACTGGGCCAGGCTACTTCAGACAATTCGAGCCGTAACGTTCCACCAAAAGGGACCAATGGGCAACGAACAAACATGGCACCCACCTCCTCTATTCATTTCTCATTTCCACCGTCTGCACCTGCTTACTGTGTAACTAATTATCTTGTAACATGTTGCTAGTCCAGGTACATTGTGTGTTGGCTTTCTCCCTGCAATGAAAGGCCTGCTAGAAAAAATGTGATCGTCCACCGCTGAGCACTGCTCCCTGACCCTAATTTCTGAAAATGTCACCATATAATTCAACTAATTTTATATTGTGGCAGCCTGAGAACCGTCACTGTGGCCTTCCCAACATTATGTATTCTTTCTGGCCCTGATGATATAACAATTGCTACCTGGGACCAGGTGTGCATCCCTCGAGAAACGCCTCCCTTGCAATAAAGAGCCGTCAACTATCTCACACCCCTCACCACCTGCCCTCGAGCTCTGAACCTGTTTGCAGGGCAAGACAAATATTTCAACCAAGTGCAGTAAAATAATTCTGAGGCTTAGAAAAATGGCAAAGATCATGCTCCAAGATGCTCAGTGCCCCTAAACCACAGGGCATGATAATGCCGTGTCAAATGTCAAGTGTTCTTCAAAAGACAAAAACAAAAGGGTGACAATTCCGTCCGGGGGGGGGGGGGAAGATGTAATCTTATAAACTGTACGTCTGTGTGATGACGTGTGCTGGTGAGGGGCCAGAAGGTAGACAGTTTCCTGTGGGTGTTATCCACTATCTTTTCTGCCATTGTGCAACATGAACATGTGGTGCCAGGTGCTTGGTTGTGTGTATGTCTGTATCTGTGCTATGTGCTTTCTGCGAGGTGTGACGCCTGCGAGAATTGTGTAGGGCAAATATGGCAGGTGTGCTACAGCTGATCTCAGACATGAAACAGTGTGTCTCCTGAATGTGAGTAATGCATGTCAATAACATTGTGGTGTGTGCTATGCAGCTGCTGGAACTAAACGCTTCAATGCAAAAAACATTATCTTTGTTAAGAAAAGAAAAATGTGCTACTATGTGCTGGTGTTACCTTGGGTTGGAGAGGTCACAGTATACCTTAGGTCTCAGGGTTACTACGAGCCCACCCATCCAGCTCCCAACGGCCCAACAACCCTTCCCCCAGAATAAACAAAGGACTCAGCCAAGGGCAAGTTAGAACTGTCATTTATTACAAAAACCGACAAGGATCATACAGGACATTGGCAAATCTCCAGAGTCACAAATCCAACAACTGTGTTCCCTCTCCTTGATGTCGAATGGTGTCAGCACATGGGCCCTCACCAAACAACCTATCACTGATACTCATTGGGCATTCAGGGGGTAGACACTATAGATTGTCTATATACATCTTACTCTATTGGTCCTTCCATGTCAGGTTGCTGGCCTGCCCTTTCCCCAAGAAACTATCTATTACATTTTTGAAGGGTCGCAGGATTACCATTGGCCCTTGCCCCCTCCCAACCACCCCTGGATTTATATCCCCCGATTGGCTGGAACTGGTCTCCTCAGGCTTGGGACCCAGTTCAGTTCTCAGCCCCCTGTGCACATTGTCTATCGTATGAACCTTATCCCTTCAATCCTCCATGGCTTGCAGGCACTTTCAGGTAACAAGATGAAATAGCTTGATGGGCTTGAGGCAAAGATTCTCTGCTCCATTATGAATCTACCGAGTTTGGTGCCCATTGAAGCATTAAGATTGGAATTTGGGGTATCTTCCCTATCTTCCGTCTGGCTGGTTCAACATACTATCTTATATCTTCAAATAATTACACCGAAAGAGGACATTGTTGAACTGCACAGTACTCTGGGAGCCAATAATCGGATACCCAGGGGCACGCTATTTATTTATGAGCTAGAACACTCAGCAATACACCTCCAAAGCTCGCTGGGCACATCTATGAAGCTCCCCACTACCCCTACCCAATGCAGAGACCGTACTAAAATCAAAGACAAAAGATTGGGACAAAATTCAAAGCTTGAAAGAACTTGCAGGTGTAAATCCACATTTTCTGTGGGTTTTGTGTGTGCCTGGACTACGTGTCACGTTTTTGGTGGGCATGTTTGTTTACATTCTCTTCACGTTGTCTGTTTCATCTGCACGGGTTTTGGCATGCAGAGTTTGTCAGAACAATCTTGGTAGGCTCCAACAGCAGGGGCAGCTGGTCTGTCTGTGAGTTGATTTCACCTCAGGGCAGGCGCAAGCCCCCCTGCTGGCGGACACAAGTGGAGAGTTCCCAGGGAAGATAAGTGCCTGAGTGGATCAACTGTCAAGAGAGCTGGGAGAGACGAGCAGAGAAGGGAACCTGTTCTGTCACAGAGGTCATCCAGGCCCTCTGGTGTGCCAGGGATGGCCCATACTTCATAGGCCGTCTACTGGTCTAGGCCGCAGTCAGTGGCGGCCCCTTGTATGGCGGCCCCTTGTATACGATGGGGGGGCGCCGCCAACCCCCATCCAGCACAGAGTGTGCAGAGAACACTCTGCACAAAGCACAAGGTATCCTCTCTGTTTAGCAGCGCATAGTGGCGGCAAATCAATGTTGCAGAGCGGCAGATTAATTATAAATAAATAATTAATCTGCCGCTCTGCCATGTTCAGTCTTCAATGTGGCTGGCTGGGCCTGCCACCTTAACACAGGAGTGCGTCCCGTTTTATGGAGCTTTTCCCCATTGTAAAGTGCGTGGAGCTCGTAGCTCCACACACTCTACTTTAACATTCACAATGCAGGAGGCTGGCGGGCGCTAGAGGGGTTGCCCCGCCAGTCTCGATCGGTGCGCAAACAGCGCACTAGGAGGATCGTCTTACTATGAGGTGTATGCTATTGGCTAGCAAAAGTTTTACTGAAGTATGTCATTAGCTATTTGTCAGCCAATGACATTCAGTATTGTGGGTGGGGTCGGATGATGGGCGCATGCGTGTGCCACTTTCTCTCACTTCGTGAGTTGTGTGGTTGATTGTAGGAGCATGCAGGCCCACGTTGCATGCACTGCAGCCTGGTCAGTGTTTACCTCACCCATGCAAACTCCAGTGAGTACTCATATGTGGAGATAGATTGATTTTTTGTGCCACTTATTTCAGAGCAAAATGATGCCAGCAGCACCTGTTTTATTTGTACAATGTCGTCGGTATTTCACAACGTTAAACACCATCCTACTTTTGTATCCTTAACTCGTTTTGAAACACGCACTGTTTTCTCCTTACTCCCTTTATCTGTTGTAATGTGCCGTGTGCTTCACGTCACTTGTCGGAAAGCATGTGTGCGTTTGTTGTTTGAATGGAAAGGGCTGAGACGTTACTGCAATGTTTCCTATTTCGTGTTGCGTCTTAAATGTACGAAAACGTGTGCAGATGTCTACAGAAAAATGGGCAAATATTTTTTTATGGTTTCCGCTCATGAAAACAAACCAAAATCTCAGCGGGGATAAGAGAAAGGCAAATTGAGACTGATTTACAAAAGCATTTTATAAGTGCACAATCCCATTGAAAAAAGCTTATCCGGCCCATTGTGTATATACATGACGTGAGGTATTTTAACGAAAGTGAAGGAAAGCTTTGCAGTGCGCATGATGTTTTCTGTGTGGCAGGGTTTTGAATAATTGCAAAATGTCTGTGTGTGTGCCCGTCCACCAGGCGTTCACTAAGTACAGTGTATCAGTTTTTTGGTGAACACGCGTCGCGAGGTTGGTCCTAAACCATTACTTTCTCTGAAATGCCAGAGCCGCCATTTCCCCGTGACAACAGAAACATACCCAGCTCTAGTAAGACGGGCATGTGTACCAAAATGGATGCACGTGGGCCGGCCAGACTAGAGACGTCAGACCAAAGTGGTCTAAGCAAAAACGCCTTAGCAGGATTACTTCTTGCTTGTGAAAAGGGCTGCCCACCCACCTTCATTCCCCAAGACAGTGCTCCCAGGACAGTCCTAGAGCCCTGCGGCCCTGCCCTGGGGAATCGGGCTGATAGTGGCCCACAGTGGCCCTGCATGTCAGTCTCCTCTAGCATGGGAGCTCTCACTTAAGTGCTACATACCAATGTAGCACTTAAGTGAGAGCTGAGCATCAATGCAGCCCGCAAAGACGCTTCCCTATATCTATTTGTTGAGATTGCATCCTTCATCTATTCTAGCTTCACTTTCATCTGCTCCTTCACCATTTTGAGTATGCAGCGCATCATCTCCAATCTCTAATTACTCGCAGGAGCATGGAGGATTTGTATTTTTTGTGTGACTTTCTCCCTTGGCCAAATCCAAACCTTCAATGTGCTAATTGTTTGCCCACACAAAATCTGTTAATGGGCACTGTAACACAAAACGTCCATGTGAACTTAAAACCAAAGTTTCGTTTCTACTGTGCAAAAGCCACTTTACTGTCAGGAACCGTTCTGTAAAGAACCTGCATATGGGGCTTGATGGTTCTTTAAGCCGTTAAGAGCTATTTGTGCCTTGGAGGGCATTGAAGCCTTAGGCATCACTGTGGGGTTGCACAGAGGATATACTGCCCTGGCAGGTTCTATAAATCTGGGTGACTGTGCTGTACTTGCCGCATATACAGGGTCAGAATAATGGCAGGCAGCGGCACCGCAGTTTGTCTCAAAGTTCTGCTCCTTAACCAGACATTTCACATCCATGCTATTACCCTGCAATTTTTGTAGATATCTGGGTAAAGCAACTCAGTAGGTTGGACATTCGCTGCAAAGGCGTCTCATTCTTTGTCTGAAATGTGAATCCAATAGGCCTGCTTCAGCTTTGGATGGTGGGCGAGTGTGTATGTTCCTCCTCAGTGTGTTTATCCCTCTGGGTGTGTATGTTCCTCATTATAATGTTTGTCTTTATGCATAAAACATAGTACCAGCTGTTCTCAATACAAGCTGTTGTAAAATACACCATCACACTTGCACACGTAAGAATAATGTACCACCATTACTATGTAAAACATAATGCTTTTGATGTCACATTTCTGTGGGTTTGGACAGTAAATTTCACATTTTTGAAGCCATTTTTCCAAAATGTTCTGGCAGGGGGAGAACCCCCCTGCACCCTCCTTGGTATGGGATGGGCTCGAAGTTGCGCCCCACCACCTTTCAAAGTCACCAGCCGGCACTGCACACAGTCCTCTCGCCCCCTCCCGGGGTCGAGAGAGTGCACCAGAGGCTGAGCTACAGAAGCATTTGGCGGGTGATCCACCCTGCTCGCCACCGCTCCTGAGAGAGAGAGCGGTGTCGGCTTTCTCACGCTATGTATTAGCTTTCTGGTAGAAAAGGGAAAGTGAGTAAAAAGGGACACAGGGTGCTGCGTGAGCCGGAATTACGGCTAACACGTGGGCAGGTAAAGACCAGACAAAAGGCAGCATTCTTCTAACCTGTCCCAGGGATGCTGAAAATCTTATTCTTACAGAAGCTCTGTGGAGGCGGGGTTGGACAACTTTTGAGACACAGTGTATAAGGCTCAGTGGCGCCCGGAGGCAGTTGGGTCACACCTGCTGTAGAAGGGTCCCTCCTGTCAGTCGCAGGCCAGTTTTGGCCCAGGCTGTTAAGTTTAGTAATAGATCCGTTCCCCCCCAGAGATATCCGCACTGGAGGTGGGGACTGTGATTTTACCAGCCCGTAGCTCGTTACTTTGCCAGCTGGGTGGGGAAGTTGAGAATTCCTGCTGGGATCCATACCTAGGGGACTTGCCTAGCGTATTGCAGAGGTGTTGTATGTCCCAGTGGTAGTCTGCAGCTACCTGTAGTGAGGGGATGCGGTTCCGATCATGAGGATTATTTATTTGCCAAATATGAATGCGCACTTTCTCAGGTGACCCCACTGAGAGATATGATTATTTATTTGCCAAATGTGAATGCACACATTCTCAGGTGATTCCACTGATGTATACAAATATTTATTTGCCAAATATTAATGTGCACTTTCTCAGGTGACCCCACTGAGGGATATGATTATTTGTTTTCCAAATGTGAATGCGCACGTTCTCCGGAGAGAACACTAAGGTATATGAATATTTATTTGCCAAATATGAATGTGTACTTTCTCAGGTGACCCCACTGAGAGATGTGATTATTTGCCAAATGTGAATGTGCACATACTGAGGTGATTCCACTGATGTATATGAATATTTATTTGCCAAATATTATGAATGTGCACTTTCTCAAGTGACCCCACTGAAAGATATGATTATCTATTTACCAAATGTGAATGCGCACGTTATCAGGTGACCCCTCTGATATATGATTATTTATTTACCAAATATGAATGTGCACATTCTCAGGTGACCCTATTGATCCATTTAATCAGTAATTTACAAGAATGAAAATGAACTTGTCCTCCGGGGCCCCCACAGGACCTACTTCAATATTACTTCGACTAAAGTGTAATTAATGCTACAGAAAGTGATGGAATGAGAATTGTTAAGTATTGGGTCTGTTATGTGCTATCTGAGAGCGCCTCTGTTAGGAGCACTGTGTGTTACATGGTTCATATGTACCAAGGATTGGGTTAACAGATTGAAATTACATAAAAGAAGCGGTTCACCCTTGTTATAAGAAGCAAGATTTTGTCTGTTCATTTAACCAGGGGCACGGTTATAAGTGTCAGTCATCTGGGCTGACTGATTCTAGGACCTCATGAGGGTCCATCCATCATCCCCCTGGGTCTTCATTATTTGCATGTGTGCAATAAGGTGTTGTACCCCTATGCTCTGATCTCCTACAGGTTGGGATTTCAATCATTCTACAGAAAAGAAGAAATAAAAGGGAGAACACCTTATACAGGGAAAAAGAGTCACCTACTCTATGCCTCGCAGGGCTTCAAACATAACTCATTACCGAGTTATCTTATGAAGCCTTACAATCCTGACTTGAGACGCTTTATGGTCTATCTTCGCCTTAATATATTGAATACATTGGAATATCGTGGGGTGTGGCATAGGATACCCAGGGCCCTAAGACTTTGTCAGCTATGTGGTGAGGACATCGAAACAGATTGGCACATATTAATAGAGTGTCAATTATAGAAAGAGCTATAGGAAATTCTTTACATGGAGCATCATTGCTAGTGATCACAGCCGCAGCCTTCCCTGTATGGAAGAAAGCTTTAACTTTAGTGTTGAATGTCCCGAGAGAATTAGCAGAAGTCTTACTAAACTGAATTTTCCATTTTTTGTTTTTTACATACCATGAATTATAAACTATTTCTAACTGAAATAAATGTTAGATGATCGAGTGGACACCCAATTGGGGTGATAACTCTGAATACTTGAAAGCCCAAATGGGGGAACGATTAAATATTTGGGACTTGCAAAACAACTTTAAACATCTGGAAAGCTTACACAGCTATGGGTTTATATCCCATTTACTTTACACCTACAGGAGGGCACAAGGATATCTGAACCTATGCCCTTCGGATAATTTAAGACGCTTTATATAATCACCTACCTGTCTTAACTGTGATAGGACCTGAACGGGCCATTCCCAAACAAGAGCGATTCGGTAGGATGTGTAAGAATGAAATATCACCCGAAACAGCGAGATACGTCCTTATGCTATGCCCCAGACTGAGTCTAACCTATGTAAAACACTACAGTAGTTATGTCCATAATTTAGATCACATGAAGTCGAAAGATCTTTGGTATATGTGTACTAATACCTTGAATGCAAGTTTACATCTGGCTTTATATAGAGTATGGCATATGGTTAAAGGGAAACCTGAAGAATAGTTATTCGCCCACACAAAGTTTGCTAAAGAATTATAGGTGATTGGTGATTGATGCTTAGTATCTGTTGCTTATAGGGACGGAGACTATATGGCTCTGGGGGATAGCCAGTATACAAGAACAATTAAGGGAGGGACTGATTAGTGATCAATGGATTGTGAATGGATTGATAAATTACATTCTCCTTGTACGGTTAGAAACATTGTCTTTTCTACCTATGGATTTTATTTAAAACAGGTTTATGTGAAATTGAAGGTAGTAAACTATTTTATATTGTATATAATAGTATGAAAATTGAACTGAGTTATTTGATGAAGTTATGCGAAAGAATAGATGAAGATGAAATGTGTGTAACTTGATAAATGTATATGATGAAGATATTTATTGTATTATCTCATTGGATAACAATTTTATGAAATCATGTGTAAAGTTTTTGTTTAAAAAACTATATCACATTAAAAAATAAAATTAAAATAAAGAAATAAATGTTATGTGTATAGATTTTATGGAAATACAATTTTCCTGTTGGTGTTTTTTTTTTACTTTTAAACATATGGAAATGTGATTTAATGTATATTTTATGTAGATGTGCTTAATGTATATTTTTTATTTTAACCAAATGCACAATAAAGTATCCTTGTCAAAAAAACCTTGTCAAGGTGATGTGAAATGCCTATGTGTTCCCAATTTATTTGGTAGCAACACCACTTTTGCCTATGAGTGTGCTCTCCACGTGTTAACTTGTTCATGTTTCACTTCTTTGTTGGGTTGCTGAGAACTGCTTGTCTTCCCACCACAGAGAATGACCATTGACTAGCTCGGCCACATCACATGGTTGTGGACTACACTATCAAGCTCTTCTGGTCTGTAATTATGAGAATTGATTCTGCTTTTCTGTGGCTGGCCCCTTGTCATTTGAGGTTTGGAATGTGCTTCTTGTTGTCGACCTTGGCTATGAGCCCTGGACCTCCTGCATTGCGCAGCCTGGCCCCGCTCCACCTCTTCTCTCGTCCTGCGGCTTGAGGCCTTCTGTGATTTTCATTAGACTTGTACTATGATTTCTACACACTTATATTGTGCTATATTTCCTGTAGGTTAGTTGTATTTGGTCCTACCAGGCTCCTTAAATGATCAGGTAGTTCCATAGGGTTAGTTCCTATAACTATCTGCAAGCTTGCTCTACATCTCTTTGTTGCCTTGCGTTCAGTAGTTTCTGCACTTGGCTAATGAGAAAATAATAAAAGCTTTGACAGTATGGACATGTATCTCTCCTCTCTCTACAGAACTGTGTAAGCACGTTCCTCACGTATACAAGTGTGTTTGTGTAAAGCTGTGCATGGTTGCGAGTGAAATTCATGACTCGCATGGCTATATCGTGGTGTCAATAATGACGTCAGCACAGTGGTTTTTGAGCATTTAGACAACGTCATTAATCATGGCATTTGGGTCCATGACCACTGTTGAAGCACCTGTATCCATAAAGACATTCACTGGATAAGGTTGGAATAGCTGTCTGAGAGAATATCTCTCTGCATACATATCAGTCACTGGTGCTACTGGGGGTTGTCCGAATAATGAGTGGCCTGTGCGTTCTTGACTGTTATGGCCGTTACGTTCATGGGGAGGAGGGGGGCATTCCTGGGACCCTCTCTTCACTTGTGCCACCTATCAGGTGCCAACCTAAATCTGCTGATGTTGCTATTAATTCTTCCACCTACTTGTACTTATGGCGCGTGCCCCTTACATCACTTATAAGGTTCCAATGTGCTGTTACAAGACCCTCTTTAATTGGTACTTCCGCTCACTTGGTATACCTGTATCAGGGCACTACTCTGAACAAAGGGGTGGATATTCCCACCACTGTTGAATGTCAAAGTGCCACAAAGTGTTGAAATAGTAAAGCATGTATTACCAGAACAAGCATTTTCTATGTGTGGGAGCTTGAGTAGTATCAGTATGTTAATGATGTGGCCAATTCACATGATTAAAACAGCAAAATATATACAATTTGTGGACCAATACTGTGTCCCCTTACAACCTTTAATCAATTGTGTCTTCAAAAACATGTTATTTGGTGAAGCCATCAAATCCATAAACTACATTATTGTCATCCAACATCTATACGAGAATCACCAGCTCAGATTCAATCAATATTCAGGGCAATATAGCAGTGCTAGCTAGTTCTTTCTTTTCATCAAGTGGCTACCTTTACCTTTCTCTCATTTGTCGTGAAATGCTACCTCTGAAAAAAATTGTCTCATCAAAAAAAGCTATTTATATGCACATTTGCAGATAATTTCAATAGGGTGAATAGCTAAGGGGAGCACATAGTGGCAAGCTATTGGCAAGATCAGCCAATAAGCCATGTGGACAAGGGTTGTGAGTGTGGCATCAATTTTCTGAGCTGAATCCTTTTCCACACAGCACATAATTGCTTCTGTTTTCCCTAATATTTGGGTAGATATCCTCCAGATGAAAATCTGTTTTAGGTCTGAGGCATCTGCTAATACTTAATCCTTGATCCACAACAAGCCATACGTGGTGCCCTGTGTTAGGGAGAATTCTCATCTATGGCTAATTTCCCTCACCTAGTGAGTCCCCCAGCAGCTTTTTCTGGACTTCTGGAGTTTATTTTTTTCTCCACTTGGTAAGAGTGAGAGCTTTTCCCCACTCTTACCTGTGTTTTGCTATGTGTTTCTACCTGTTTTTGTGATTGTGGACTCTGAAGTACACCACTTCAGTAGCCCTCTTCTTTGTGTGTGTCACACAGGACATTCAGTGCCGTGGCACAGGGTTGTCTTCGAGGCTTCCCTCGACTCCATTTCTGAGGCGACTACCGTCCCCCAGAAGTGGTTAAAGTACTACTGTTCCCCAGAAGTGGGTAAAGTTACCATTAACTTTACTTAGTCAATCTATCACAGATCCAGTATACCCCATCTTCCATGGAGTACTGGAAAGGGTTAATTTGTATCCCTTTTTATCTGTACCTCCTAGAGCATTGTTTCGCTCTTTTAACATTAAGACTTGACTGGTGGCAGTGGTATCTACCCTAACTTTTCTACTGCGATTATATTAGATAAACTTGGTACTGTTCTTGGCTATTATATTAACCTCGTACATAAACCCGCTTGACCAAATCGTCTTTCTTTTGGCTCCCTTTGGGTTTCTTCACCATTTCTTTTTGTTAAAGTCCTTCCTGTGTATTACTTTGTGTGGCAAACTAGGTTCACCTTCTTTGTTCACTGTCTTTTGGCAGGCTTCTGCTCAGAAGCCCTCCTCAAGGTGCCTGGGTGTCTAGGTGGGCTGAATGTGAGGGAGGGGTGTGGTCACCCCCTGCACAGGGTATCCTAGGAAACCCAAGTCGCACTTTGTCATGATTGGTCAGGGTAGTTGTCTGGGCTGGACAACCCCCCTGCTGGGTGATTGACAGCCAGGCTGTGTGAATGGGGTTTTTTCGCATAAAAGGCAGGTCTCTTGGGCTAGAAGTCAGAGAGTCGCAACTGGAACTACAAGGAACCGAAGAGAAGCAGAGAGACCGACAGCTGCTGCAACTACCCTGTCCCGGTGAAGCCCTGCTGCAGTCCTGAGCTATCTTCCCTTCAACGACTTAGAAAAGATCCAGTCCGGAGTCTTCTTCCCTTGAGCTTGGTGGGGATAACCAGCTCACCTTCTGCAGCCAGAGGATCCTCTTCCTTGGTCGAAATCGCTGCACACTGCTGTAGTGGTCCGGATAGCCACCTGAAGAGCCTCTCCTGTTTTTAAGGAGCGCACCTTTTATTCTTCGTTGCTGCTGCCGGGACCATCCCTGTGTGGTGCAGACCCCTTTCAGACGTCCTCCTTCACAATGAAGCTCCAGGAATCGTGGGTCTGTGGGAAACCAACAGGAACAACTGCCAGGGCACCAGCTACACCATTGGAACAAGGTACTGTGTTCTACTTGAGGAAATGGGTGAATCCCTTTTCTTCATTTTCCAAGGCTTGCCCTTGTCTTCCCTCCTTCTTATAACTTTTGCTTCCGAACATTGACAATATCAAAGTACTTTTGGCTATGTTGAATCGTGAACTGTCTGACTGTGTGATCTTCGGCAACAGGCCCTGGGGTTTTTTGACCCTGGCTCCGGCCCTTTGACTTTTGAACTCCTGTCTCTGAGTGTTTCTTGATTCTGCCTGCCTAACCAAAATATTGCCTGTGATATTTGCCTCCAACTCCCTCAGGGTATCTCAGGTGCTAAGTGTGTTTTGCCCCAGTAGCATTTCATGTCACGGATACGCGTTTATTTAGTAGACAAACTGTCAAAAAGTGATTGCAATCGTATTCACGGTAACGTGTTTTGTTCGTAACACCGGTTCATTCAAACACAGGGTACTTACCTTCACACTTACTGTACCAAGTGAATTGGTTAGTTGTGGTATATTTAACGTGTGGTTTTTATTTGAGTTTAATAGAAGTGTTGTGTTTATAATGAATGGTTTACAAATAAATGTACTTATATTTTTTTACCTGAAACCTTGAGTCAGTGTTTGCTTGAGTCACAGTAATTGTGGTCCTTTTGTGTAATCTCTGCTACTGCTCATATACTCTTGAGATAAGCCTGGCTGCTCCACCACTGCTACCACTCTGACATAGTAGTACAGGCTTGTACCAAAGGTAAAACTCGTATTGCCACCTGTAGTCTTAATTGTGTGTAGTGGTCCCTAAGGGCACTGCACAGGATTCTGCCTAACACCCTGCTAATCCCCACCAGCAACAGATAGTTAATATCACGCAAGTCAGTCCAGGAAAATGTTCAGATTCTACATAAGTACCCGACGAAGGTGGTATGGCGGCCTCCCAGCCAATGGGGAGGCTCAGACTGCAGACATTACCACACAGTAATACCACTGCTCTGAGCCTACAAACGGCTGGTGGCCGCCATCTCCCCTAGCCAGTGAATCAGGTAAGTCTTCTCCCACCCCTCTCACCCCCATCCACAGAATTCTCTTTCCACCCTCCCACCCCCACTTACCTTCGTTTCTGTCAATTTTGAATGCAGATATGCTGGGAACCCTCCAGTCCCCAGCGTGTCCATTCCCGATCTGCGACAGGCCATCATGGAAAGGAAGAAGGGATTTCATGTAGTCCCTTCTCCCTTCCCATGGTGGCCCTTTTGTTTGTTTACTTCATTCCCTATTTTTTCCAATGGCCACCATGGAAAGGGAAACAGACTTTGTTTTCCCTTCTCCGGCGGGCATTTAGTACACCGGTCTAATGGGCCGGGGTACTAATGGCAATAAGCCCCTCGCATTCGGCCCATTACTGCATAAGGTGATGGGCGGCATTGTGCTCAGGCATGTACCTATGGGCACCGGGCGCATTACCTTATGCGGTAATGGCCCACAGGCCAGGGGAGTTGCTAGGTCTGGAAAAGACCCGGGGCTAAGCTGATGTCGGAACTGTCGGGACTTGGGGCTAGCTAGTCTTTTGGCTGTAGCTCCTGAGATTCTATCTGGGGCTACAACCAAAAGATCAGGGGCTATAGCCCCCTTAGCCCCCCCCCCCTAGCAACGCCCCTGCCACAGGCTCTGGGCTTATTGCCTAAATAAATTGTACAAAGGCACATTAACCTATAAATAACCAAGAGCGGCACAGGGTCATTCAGCCATGGGCATATAGTGCCATAGGTCACAGGCTGTGCTGAGCCCATTAGGATCACTCTCATTATCTTGGTCAGCTCGCAGCATTCTCAGTAATGGTGGAAACCTGTTCTATGCACGCATGGTTCAGCCTCCGTAATGTGACTGCCTATTATGAGTCGAATTGGAAAAAAGCTTGGCCCAGGGCACAGGTGTGGATGCCACAGACTATGCAGTCTGCTCTTGTTCCTCCCCGGCGGCATCATATTTTGTTACACGTAGAGAAACTGTGGGCCCAAATGAAAGTCAGGCAGTGCACACCACATGCCCGTCCCATCACCACTCTGCAATTTGTCCCATGAAAATCTCAAAGTGGTGTCATACTGGATCATTTATTGGACATTATGTTAAATGGCCATTAATGGAAAAACATGGAAGCGTTTATTGTACATTTATTAAAAACAAATTCAGGAATTCCTTGTATGTGATAACTGAGTATTTGTTTGATACGGATACATCTTCTGCACAGCTAGTTTGGGCAATGCAGGGTTTATTGCATTCATATGTATTCCATGCACTGCTACTGGCGTTGTGTTTCTCTACAGAGCAAGGCAATACCTTGATCTGAGTTTGATATGAATCCCAAGTGTCAATGTAATGCGCCCAAACTCCAGTTAATTTGTTTTGCTGTTTTCTGTGGAAAATAAGAAGTTAAAAGTCTCATGGCTCTCATATTCCATACAGTATGCATTGCGCTTCAAGTGTTCTGTGAAATGAAAAAGCAAATTCTTGCTCTGCATTTAAACATTTTAAAACACCTGGGGGAAAGCATAATATGAAACACATACCTTTCATTTAATTGCCATTGTTTTATAGTTTACATTAAATATCAAAGCAGAAGGAACAAAGTGATTGCTTTTTTTTATGGAGGGGCCTGGTGATGGCTGCTCAATTTCCCTTGGAGTGGAGAAATTGAATTCTCTAATACTCAGTATTGGATATGTTTGTCATCCTCTTGACATCTGCTGCAGATGTGCGCAAGCAGGAAGCGCCAAGCCTTTGGAAAAACCTCGCTGCCTCCAGATCAGAAATCAGAGGCAGAAGGTGCTCACTTGTTTGCACTCTTTACTTACGAAAACAATGAAAGACACAGAAGCATCATGCTGGATGTGGGGAGAAGTAATGAATCCAACTTCTATTCGGGCTCCTTCTTGTGATGGGAACATATTGGCCACTTTGTCACATTACCGAACGTGTCACTTTATCAGTGTAAAGGATATTTGATCAAAACAAACAGCTGACAAGGGTCACTCGCATGCCCGTCTCTTCCGCGGGGGCATCAAAAATATAGATTGTACGGAATATAATTTCTGAAGCACTGGAAGGATGTTAGACATTAGAGTGTGCTGTCTCTTCATTACGGTGGTGTGATGCTTCACTCTGGCCGACGTGAAAACGGAATGACTGCTATTGGGAATCCGTTGGCGATGTTGGGAACCTCTGCCACATTTAGTGACAGGAATCAAGTGCTGATAAAAGAATGTTTGAACCAAAACATCACAACTCCCACCCACCCCTCATTGCCTTTCTCACCTGTACAAATATTTAATATGCACTTTACCATTCCCCCCTTTGACCTCCGTCCAGCTCTGATTTGTGTCCTTTTCTTTTCTCTAGCAGTGGCGCCCACAGAATTTTTCGTAGGGGTGTCCTGATGAGGTCACTGGGAATCTTGGGGTGGCACACCAAAACAAACACCTAAGAGGCGGAACGGCCAGCGCTGGCCTTGGCCACCCCTTGGTGGTGCCTCTCGCTGCAACCCGGAAAGAATGGGATAAGCAGGGGACTACGAGCGACCTGAGCAGGAAGGAGACCAGAACGCTTCCTTAGCCAATAGCTACGAGTCCTTACTTGAAACATGCTACTGGATAGAGTGGACCATGGTCCTTTCTGAAAACGTCCCCAAATGTCTTACCACACTCAAAAGGCACGACGGTCAGAGCAATCAAATCATAGGGTGAACTACTGTGAAGAGACAGCATTGCATTACACGGGTGAAGCTGAAAACCCGTCAAAATGAGTCAGCATTGTGAGTGGTAAACTCATGGTGCTGGCAAGCTAGGAACATTACTAAGCAGGCATCCACACACTATAGCACCATTCCTAACATGAGCCAGAAAATGCAATGAGAGTTCAACATTTGAAAGGAAAACGCAACCTTTAAAAATGGAACTCAAAACTTCAGCACTTTGAGCATCATATCTGGGAGGCGGCTTCATTCAAAATTTTGACTGACAAAACCCAACCAATTGGAAGCAGATTTAAAAAGAACATTTTACTCTGAGAGCAAGGATAACCAATCCGCTGCTGGATGGTGTGATTAGAGATGGAAATCCAAACACAGAGGGGGTCATAGGCGATATTCTATAATGTTGGCACTACAGAACATGGCAAGTACACCTTATATTGGACTTCTTTTATTCAGATTTCACACATCAATTCCTAAATGGTTAGTGACAACACAGTGTGGAAACTGAACTATCAAAGGGTGTTCTATTTAGAGAATCATAACACAGGTGAATAAGCTTCTGGGCATATATGCACTCAATTTGCCGAACTACTCTGAAAAGCAGCAAAGCTTGCAGAGTTTCAAGTAATGGATCATATTCATTTTTTTTAAATCAGCTTTTACTGAAAGGATCAATACATTCCTGTGGGATAAAACTATAATGTGCATGTATACAATACAATCTAATGGTTTCGTACAGTGTAATGGAGTAAATGACATATTGTTTGTATATTTTGCCACATGGAGTACACCAAGAGTAGCTTGGGAGCGCTAGCCAATTACATGTTCGTAAGACCTATACCAAAGGTGTGGGGAAACTAGTATAGACTTTTAGACCGCGGGAGGGGTCATTGTGGCTGGACAAATACCGGTCACCAGGCATAGCCCAAGAAGAAACCAAGGGTCATGAGTCTCAACTAATTCCCCAGAATGGTCATCATCCAAAGCGATAAAGACTCCTCCCAAGGTCTACAAGACTATTAGTACATAACGGTAGTAACAAATTACATTTTTAGAGTTTTGCGGGTGAAGTACACATTTTTACTTTAAGTGAATAATGTAAACAAACTAAGTTAGTAAATTCAATTATTTTATAATGCTTGAATAACAAGGTCGTCTTCACAAGTTAAGCACTTTAATTGCACAGTTGCTTGAACTGTAATAGGTTTAACATGGGCATACATTAGGTGTTGTGTAAAAGTGAAAGTGTTTTCCTATGTTTGTGCTAGCTCTCTCTTTAAATAGCATGTGCAGAAAAGAAGAAAAAAGGTCCTCTCCATGAGAGGAAGTGTCCTGTTGAAAGAAATAGTGCATAGGAATTGCATTGTTGTTTCCCTCTATGCTTTTGAAGACAGAATGTTTAGAATACAGCCAATACCAGTAGTTATTGACTGCACTCACATTCTGATTGGCTGAACTAAGGACAATAACGATCTGTGTGTGTTAATGATCAATCAGGCTTTCAAATTATTCTACCGTGTGAAACTTTGAGGTTTATTTGGAAGCATCTCATCCTTGTTGTGTATGGGCTCGTTTTAAGGCATTCGTGTTAATATTTCTTCAAATCCTGTTTAATTTCTAAATTGCTTGTTTCTGTAATGAACTGGTAATGACTTATGCAAAGTGTGTGCTCATAAGGATAGTGATTCTGAGAGTTTTCGATGTTGGGCTAATTAAAGCAAAAATGCTCACAGCCACAGGAAGTCGCCAAGCAGACCTGTGTGGCAGAAATCTCAAAAAAGAACACAAAAATAAAAACACAAAGAAAAACACACAAGATTTGCAAAAATAGCCATGCTAAAATGTGTATCCTCTCTGTTTCGTCCAAGGAATTTATTAGCATTGTGAGAATGCAAGGACTGCAAAATATCTCTGAAGGCAGAGTTCCTGCCTGGAGAACAAATTCCTCCACGTGCCTGCCACCAGGCCACTCTGTAGATCGGCAGCATAAACGTCCTCGTCTAAATAGGCCAGAACTATGTAAAAAAAAAGTGGCATTGGCAGCAAGCAATAGCACTCCCTCGACAAACTTGGCAAAATCTAATGCAACAACCAGAACTATGGGGTTAATGCCAATGTAAAGATTCCATAAACCTTAACCTGTGTGAAAGATCAAGAGCTAGCATTCACTCCACGTATGTGAGCAAGTGCTGCTGATCCGCAAGCAGAGTCGGACACGCATGAAACAAACTCTTACACAATTGACACACAATACTACTAGAGACGTGATAAAGAGTCAAAATCAACTAACAACAGCCCTACTTTTAAAGCACACAGGATGGGTCCTCCAACTAGCTATGGGTGCATGCTCTGGAGAACTGACAGGTGTCAGCCTCATACCCCTGCAAGATAGTAAACACAGAACACACTCTTTCCATAAGCATACCTTAAAGCTGACAATGAAATGTCATTTTGAACATTGGAATGATGTGGCACAGCTGACAGATGCCAACGTCAATTTTACTAATAGGTAGGTTTTCGATTGGCATGTTTGAGTAAAGACGGCATCTGTCAACTTAATTGTTTAATGCATTCTCAGTAAAACATGTTAGCAACAGCTAAGTAAGGTTTAGGGCAAACTCCATTAGGCTTTGGTATTTTGCAATGCTGCCCCTGATCAGTGCCACCAAAAGAGAGCTTTGGGGAAAACTCACAGTATGACTGTAGAAACCTAGCGCCCTGGGATAGAGAACTGCCCTGATAAAACACCAAACATGGACCCAAACTTAACAGCAACAACTGAATAGCTGTTCCATTTCAGTGCCAACACAAGCCATGGGACAGCTGAAGTAAAGTGATCAGGCAAGGGTTTTTGGTTATAGGTCTATTCTTGAACACACATAGAAATGCATTGCTTGAAGTGGCTGGAACACAGGTTGATCGTCGGATTGGCTTGCAGCATGGACAAATGGTTGGGCCTGCAGAAGTCTGTGGTCAGTGGCCAGTGTGAACGCCTTCTGTCAACCGTCATAGCAGACCGACAGCCAGTGTAGCCGGCTTCGCCTCATTGTCGGCCAGTGCACTTTAAACTGGGCAATGTTGCCTATTAATTGTACTTGTCAAGAGCTCCAAACTGTTTTACAAGCAGGTAGAGAAAGAAAACAAGAGGCGTTGTGAGAAGGAGTGAGGTTGTTGGCCATCTCAATAACGTGCATTATAGTACCTTTAAGAGGCACAACGTTAATGAACGGGAAATCGCGAGCTAGACTTTACATGCAACGTGTGTAGAGAAAAAAGGATAGCCCTATTCGTTTTAAAAGGAAACAGAGCATTTTCGAAATACAGGGACGCTTTAGGTTGAGAGGGGGTGATAAGTACAGCGAGAGTTGTAAATAAATCGTAGCCGATGCCCCACTTTAAACTATGAATGATGGAGTAAGAATGTTTCTTCTGGCTGCTTCTTGCAACCGTTCCAACCATGTAACCAGCATGGACCCCCAACAAAGCCGGGGGTGGATTCAATTAGCCTCCTCTCTGATCTGAAGCAAAGTCAGGAAACGTAGACAGCCAAGCATGTGCACACCAGTTTGTCAAGATTCCACAGGCTGAGCAGCTCTACAGAGACCTGCAGTTATGTGGCATCGTACACACTCGACAATCAGGCGGTCAACGGAGCTAAAAGCCGCGCAGCGACAATGCCGTTTGAAGGCTTGGTTGACTGTTTGCATAAAGAAGAAATCCGCTTCCAACCACAATGAAGATGGATTCATCTGTAAAGAAGCAACACCTAAACAGAACAACACTGCATTATCCTACTAGGGGCCCTTCGGTGAGAACGCATGGACTCTTGCACACCGTCTGCAAACTATCTCAAAATTCAAAATCAGGTACTGTAAAGCAATGTTTTGGTATCAACAACACGTAACAGTTGAAATAAAGACTGCTTGTATAAGCTGGCCCATTGGGCAGCCACACAATCTAGAATGCCATTGGCTGCTTCATCTCTGTGCCATCTTTTTGTTTGCACATTAGAAGAACGGCATTAAAGTGTCAGGGGGGGCTTTAGCCCTCCCAAGCCCATGCCTGGTGCCACATACCTCAGCTCTGAGGTGCTTGCCTGGGAATCACTCGATCCCCCAGCTCTGCAGTCCAGATCAGCTTCAGTGCCTGGTAGCGAACACAGCCTGGAAGCGCAAGAAAAAGCAGAAATTACGCGCTCAGGCTGACTTTATTTCCGGGTCAACTCCACTGAGAATATGCAATCAGTGGGGGGCAGCTCCACTATCGTGACTCTCTGACTCCAGTCCGAGTCCTCGCTGGGCCGCAACAAAAAAAAAAAAAGACTTTTTGTTTTCGCACTGAACTGGGCATGTTATTATTGTCCATGCACAGTTCAGTGCGAGAAAAAAAAAGCTTTTTTTTTGCTTTTTCGTTTTTGGTGGGGTGGCCGATGGGGGGGGGGGACTGCATTTTTATAATGGTGGCCACGGTCCCCCCTGGCCACCCACTGGTGGCGCCCCTGTTATCTAGCAGACCAAGGACTGGGTACCCCTGGCATAGATACAATATGCCGCTCTCGGAGACAAGCTTGGGTGCTGTTAGTGGTGACTGACACAGTATGGGAACATCTTAACATAACGTAACATGATATAATGTACAAATACCTTTTACATGGGTTTTTTCCTTAATCACACTCTAGTGCATTTATTTTTCGAGCTTTGAGGTGGCCTAGGAGACTGTGGGTGCTACAAATGTCACCATCATAACCGTATTTGTCTCCATCCTCCATTTTTGTGAAATCCTTCATGGTCTACCCACACAGCATGTCAAACTGGCTAGTCTCAGGGTAGGCAAACTCTGTGTCTGCCTGCCGTGGCCGCTCTGCCCAACAGATCTGTCCCTGCCGGGCACAGCAGCCATGGTACGTAGACTCTTCACAGAAGCACCGGAACTGTTCTAACAGTGCCCGTGCTCCCGTGTCCCCACTCCCGAATGGGGACTAACAATTTGCCAGCGCCTGACTTCCCGGGCCACTCTTAATGAGCTGGTGGCCCGGGAAGTCAGGGGCTGGTACATTTTTACGGGTCCGGCAGCAACCCGCGGGTAGCACCGGCAGGGTTACCGCTGGGCCCATAATAAAGCCCATTGACTTAACAAATGTTCTTCTTTTTTTCATTGATCATTTATAGTATTCAAGTAAAGGACATACAGCCAAAAAGGCTCTTCTTCTTGCCCCCACTCTAATAGAACATTCTGAAGACTGCCTACTCTAAATTCAGTTCCAAATATTACTATAATTCAATATCAATCTTTTAGTTTGGGAGAGCTTATACATTTTCCGAGGCCATGCCACTCTGGTAGGATGTTTCGCCCATATCCTATTTCTTAGAATCCTCGCTCTTCTTAAAGTCGGGCCATAGCACTTTGAAATGGAAAGGTTGGGCTTGGCTGCTAAGCTGGAGGAACATGTTGAATTTGGGGTGTAGGTGTACGTGTGCTTAAGGGTGGGAGGATGAAGGGCATTTACACCTCTGTCTGCTTTCTCCACGAACCCAATTCCCAAAGGTCTTGTGTTCCCCCTGACTCTCTCTGGAAACCTCTTAAGGGAAAACGCTATGTGGAAATATGTCAAATGAACTAAGATGCAGTTATCCTTCCTGTTGACAAAGATGGAAAGTCTGGGGTTCTGTGTTGGTGTTATTTCTTTAGTGTTACCACGGGTTTTAAACATGTAATCCTGTCTGTGTTTTACACGGCTCTGGAAAGGATGTACACGCCTATCTGCTATGCACATCCCCATGTCTCCTGCTGCTGGAAACAGGTCTAGACCAAATGTCTCTTCTGAACCAAATTCATATGTGTTTCAACAGGTTTTATTACAAGCCTGCATAATGGCTCTGGAAGGGTATTAGGTGCCCCAATCCTCTTTTCTCTTGCCTGTGAGTCCATTCTGGAGTTGAGGAATTGGTGTTCCAAACCCATTCTTACCACTTTGCGACAGAGTTATTGTGGATGTAGATCATTTTAATAAAAACACACCTGAATAAATAATGAGGGGTGGGAATGTCTCTTGCAGGTGGACTCTCAAGACATAAGTTGAAATGATCTTTGACCCACCTTTATGATGTCATTTCACCCATATCCCCTCATGTTGATTTCCTTTAGGTAGCCATATAGGTGTACACCGTTGCCCGTTTGGATTTGCCACAGGTTGTTCTCTCAGTGGACAGTAATGAGCATATGCCAGTTCATGGACGGAAAAGTACTGTTTGTCATAAACTGGTGCCAAGGTCACTGGGGCCCAGCTGTTCAGGGGGACTGGTTAAAACATGTACAGAAAAATTGACTGCTCAATAATTTGAGGGGAGTATGGGGAGGGCTGTGGGGGTCTCTTCCTGCATATAATTGTGCTGAACGGTGCAAAAAGAAAAGAAAATGTAAACATTTTCGCATACTGGACTTTTTTTTTAACACAGGGATCACATAGATCCGAGGACACATGATGAATTTACCATCAATGTTTTTTCAGGACCCGTTAGCTAGAGGGCAACTGCTTCAATGTACTTCTTGTTTTTGTCTACTTTCTTATCTGTCCTCCAGTTACCAACTGGTTGTATGGCGTTAATGGGAATAGATTTTCACCCCTTAGGAATGCATTTCTTTTTTATTTGAAGGGCGTTAACATGAACTGGTATTAGATGGCTGCAATGTGCTTCATGACAAAAATGCCACATTTTTTTATAATATTCTTGTCCATTTATGGTGTTTGTTTCATGAGTTTCATTAAACAAGTTTGGCTCCTACTTGTTTGAACCAATGTAGGTAGAGTATTGTCATTACGGGTTTTCGATCAGAAAGTAGGATGATAGCAGATGCGATGCTTAGGTTGATGCAATAATCACACTATCACCACCCACCAAATCCCTCTATATAAGGCAGTGAAAAATGCCACATTTTTTGATAATATTCTTGTCCATTTATGGTGTTTGTTTCATGAGTTTCATTAAACAAGTTTGGCTCCTACTTGTTTGAACCAATGTAGGTAGAGTATTGTCATTACGGGTTTTCGATCAGAAAGTAGGATGATAGCAGATGCGATGCTTAGGTTGATACAATAATCACACTATCACCACCCACCAAATCCCTCTATATAACGCAGTGAAAAATGGCACATTTTGTTAATATAAGGATAAGTACATTTCTGCTATGGTCAATGCGGTATAGCATCTTTATTATGCTAAATCGTGACAAGACAGAGATTATGCTATGTGGAAATCCCACAGTGTTCCCAAATCCCCACACTAACCCCTATACTGATCACTGCTAGCTTAGCCCTTTCTCAATTCCTCTCCCCATTATCATAGATACAGATCCCACCTACCCTCGACCACTATCTTCTTGCCATTTCTGCATATTCATCCCTTCTTTCTTAAACGTATCCACCTAGTATCACTCCTACGTCAATATGATTTGTGTCTGTTTTGTTGAACTACAGATTTGGTTATTATATCTTACCCTGATGAAGGCGGAACACACTTCTTTTTTCTTATCCTGGCTTATGTTCCCAGTTAATTTGTATAATGATTTGGTTTACATAAATGAACATTTCCCAAAATGTACAGGGACAATCAAGAAAAACAAAAGACCAATGCAAAAGTAGAGCAATTCATCAAATGACTAGAAATGCTGGTATTTCAGGAATTCCATTTCTTAGACTTTATACATTCGGTCACCTCACTACCTAAAATAAATTCATTAGTCTGTAATATTTCATACAGAAAGGTTTACAATCTTGTCAGATGTAACACCAGCGATAACTGTCTACCTTCCATCTTTACATATTAACGGTTATCATCTGCATGGTCAATAAAGCTATATAAAAATGTTAAGAAGTGTGTCAACCTCATTTTCGAACTAAATGCTACAGGGTGAGGGTACATCTGGTTAAGTTTTGGTGAACATTTAGCCTAATTTTGGACAGTACTCTACGTTGTTTTATCTTAGTGAAATACTTTGTGGTACTTCACACTAACATAATGCCTTTTTTGTATATAAGGTGTTCCCCTCCACAGCCACATTTCTACCTCCCCACCTGGTCCCCACCATTCCAAACCACTGTTCCCCTCTTTCTCATAATATACATATGAATATTTACATCCCCACAAAGTTATATTGTTCAAGTGAAGTAGAACAAAGTATCTCACTTCGATAAAACAATGGTACAACATTCACAGAACATCGGGAGCACTGCAGGAAATCCAGTTTTTCAGCCAATTTCTGAATATTGGATGAACCTCTAAAATATGAAAGCATTTTGTTTTGGAAATTCAAAGATTAGCAGCCTGTACCAAGAAGAGCGTTCTACCGGGGAACATATCATGAAGCATGGTTGTCACATTATGCAATATAAAGACATTGGGCCTCAATACGACCCTGGTGGTACGGGGTAAACGGCGCCGTAAATGGTGCCGGCGCCGTTTACCCCGTACCGCCTCATTACGAGGTCCCCTTGCGGGACCCAGGAAGCAACGCGTGGTCAAACCAGGCGTGCTTACCGGGTCCTGCGAGGGGAAGAGGGAGCAAACACCGGGCCAACTCGTAATGGGCCGTTGTTTGCTCCCTCTCCCATTCCCATTCAGCCCTATTGGGGCTGAAATGGGAATGGGGAAGGACCGGGTCCGGGTCCTCGGAGGGAGGAATTCTGAGGACCCAAACCTGGACGCGATTTCGGGGGCATCCATGCCGCCAATAGCGGCATGGCTACCGCCGAGGTCGTAATGAGGCCCATTGAGTGAAACGGGAATCAAGCAGGTATTGTACCACTCCGACCTTTCAGAGCTCAATAAGCATACTAAGCAAGGCCAGTTTGACAATGCTTAATGTTTTGAAGCTGATGTCAGGGATAGTGGAGAACATACAGAGCTGTTAGAGATGCAGTCTTTAAGTCAATCCTAGAGTCTGCGTCATAGGTATTAAGAAGGTTCTGTGGTCAAACTGTTTCTAAAGGTAAGAACAAAGGCAACTACTGCCATGGTTTTCAGTTCAAGGAAATAGAAATATACAAGCGTTCTGTGGTGGAAGAGGGATTCTTTAGATACAAAGGTTGCATCTGCTCTTAACCCCTTCAGCATAAATCAGCAGAGGGGGGTAAGGCTGCATGTGCTATGAGAGCAGACTCACATGCCTTTGATTCTCTTGGCCAAACCATGGTGAAGTAGAGCAGTTAAGACTCTAAGATTTAGGAGTGAGGTTGAATGCCCTTATCTATATCTCATGTGTGAGATACCTGTACATTTGTTCATCTTGCTCTAACAATTTACAACCCTCCCTAAAATGATTCAGTAACCTCGGCCACCTATAGAATGTGACACTGTAATGTTCCCCTACAAACCCCTAATCATCCTAGCGTTAGTGTGGCCCAAAGGCACACTGTTCCCTTTCGGTAACCTCACATATATTTATGTTTGCTCGACACTTGGGTGGTAGCCTATGGTGTATGTGTATAACGTAGACGGGCACAGATAGCTGAACCCTTGAGACGTTCCTATTGGACATCTCTGTAGAGAATCCAGTTGCCTAGTCTATCAGCCATTGTTTTCTACAGTAAGAGTGAATATGACTCAGACGTTTCCAGTTCCGGTAATTGCTCTCACAGAGAGAAAGGATTCCAGAGGCAGGATCAGATGCAGCCTGGAAATGTAAGAGTGTCTAAATTTCTGGTGGGGATCTACATCTGCATTAAAGCATGGGAAGACACCCATAAAAGAATGAATGTGCTGATCACCAGAAATTGATTGGCAACCAAATGTTTGAATGTATGCATTCTCCTGCTTAGTAGTTGAATTCAGCTCCTGAATTCATGATTCAACCAGAGACTCTGGACCTGTACTTTATTGAACAATGTTGGTTGAGCTTCTAGGTGTTGAACTGAATAGGTCCAAGTGGCAGCTTTATCAGGCTTTGCTAGTTTTTGGGGGAATTGGATTTCTTATCTTAACCAACAGTAATGAAAAACGGATGCTCCCTCCAATTTATCTATACCCATGCATACACACTTTATTGTTTGGAGATGTGCACTTCGATGTCCAGATGAAACAAATATGTAACAACATATTTCGTATAGAAGTTTTTTTCTCACCCTTTTGACTAATATAAGTATGACCCTACAGAATATTAATTAATGCAATGGTTTCAATTTTTGAATTTCCATGATAGAAATTCCCTGCTCTTATAGCGTATATTGGGACAATCACAAGTCCTTTGACTACCACCGTTTCATCTGGCAGGCATATCTGGGTCACTAAGCTTAAGGACATTTTGCGCCCACAAAAACGTTGTTGCTTGTCCCTGTAAAGACCTTACATAAAGGCAAGAATAACCTGTACATGGTGAAAGAAAGAATCTGAAATCTACAGGCATGTAGAGCAGCAAACAGCTGTATAGTGAAATAACTGAGAAATAACTATGAGGGCTTGAAATAGCCTTGATTGTACCTGAACTGTAATTGCCAGTATTGCCCTGCACTCTCCAGCCATCAGAACTGCTTCACCTGCCATGGGACATGTTGCACCACTTAGCATTCAGGGCATTTAGTCTCCGACCTGATCCAGCAACTACTGCAATAGCCTTAGCCCAGGCAAACATTCCTGTAGATTGTCCTCTTTGTGACAGAATGTTGGCTGTAAAATTAAAGAGAATAACGATCCACCATTAACACCTGCGCTTCTGAGGACTGACAATAACCATTGACAGTGAGCGGGCAGAACCTTCTGACGATCTCTGCTAAGTACTTTCCTCCATATGCATTGGATAGTTCAGGGGCAACATGTTTGTCTTGGAAGCAAGACAACACATAGCAACACACAACGCATAGCAAGACAGGTTCGAATCCTCGTCTCATGCTTAGAAACTGGTCTCAGGTATTAAGCCATTATAAAAGAACAATTATATTCAAACTAGAAAAGCATCCAGGCAATTTTGAACCAAAACCCAAACGTTAACATTGTGGCCATGTATCTAAAACTGTTGATAGACACCATCAGGACAAGCATCCCCTGAGGCAGTCAGACGCTGCACTATCGCTCCTGTTGGCTCCATCAAGAGACTAAATCCGGGTTGACTGGATAATATTCACTAGTGCCAGTCCAACCCGAAGGACATTGTGTACGTTTTAGATCTATCCTGATACCTGTTTCCATGGGGATGGCCCCGAACCAATGAGAGATCAGGACTTGAATGCTCTGGCGGTGATCTTCTGCCTGCACTTTCAGAGCAGTTGGTGCACGCCCCCTGCGTAGAAGCAACGTTTGTTGTGAATGCACACAGCTGTGTAAATGCATTCCATCCTTTACATGATGAACACCAAACATACATATTTATCATTCAATTTCAGGGGTTAGAGGTATAAATCCCATTGCATTCCTAAATATGGCAGTTGATTCAAACAATCATTCAAGAAGTGTTGCCAATGTACGTGTCCCTGTTTGAAGCGACTCCTGCACTCCAGATCCTTCTTTACACTTTTGTATGTGGGTTTCATCAGAAAAACAATCGTTTTTTGTAAAATGGATTTTCTTTAAATTTCTGTTTATGA
The DNA here is from genome assembly GCF_040938575.1 of Ambystoma mexicanum. Classification (NCBI taxonomy): domain Eukaryota; kingdom Metazoa; phylum Chordata; class Amphibia; order Caudata; family Ambystomatidae; genus Ambystoma; species Ambystoma mexicanum. Next base: position 833,061,975 of record NC_090935.1, on the reverse strand, counting down.
TTTCTATAAACCTTAGCGCTTAAAATCATGAATGATATATCTTTTTTATTTTAATCAAATACGCATAAGTGGTGTTTTTGAAGGCTCTATCAATTAATATTTTTGAAAAGTAACACGTTCAATCACATAATAAAATAATAGCATACATACATCTAAAACGGTGCACTACTTTCAAAATCAAAGTGAATAAAGCATTGTGGTTCCTACGTTCACTCTTGTGTGTATTTTCCGTAACTTTGCAACCTTCAAAACCTTTGAAAGGAAATTAAAGCCACAGCTCTGGGTTTTCATCGCCCACGCGATTAGATTCAACGTATCCCGGGGATCTGCCTGCTATGTAGGATACATAATGGCGTATCCAAATATTCAAACGTATGCCTCCTCCATGTTGTCGCGGCATGCTCTGCATCCCATTGTTTCAGCGACGGCGGGGAGTCGCAGAGAGAGCAGGACACATGTAATTTGAAGGAAATGGGTTCATACTCTGTTCCTGGCTAGGAAAATAATAGATGACAACTTTCTCATTTGAAATGCAGACACCAATATTGACCCAAGTATTTTGAAGCTCAAACTATTGTCTATAAACATACACTGTAAATGGTGATTCTTGTACCGTTCTCGGAAGTGCTGGGATTTGCAATTACTGGATTAAATTGGCAGAGACAATCAGATGCATCGTTCACTTCCTTTGAAACAACTTTGAAATGTGAAAACTCCTTCGAAACCTGTTTGATCCAGTGGCATCGACTTGTCACCACCTACCTCTCTCTGCCATGCTTTGCCTTTTTGCTCCCTGTTTTCTTTAAGTTTTCTAATTGTCTATTATCTATGTTAATCTTGTGGTTGTACTTGCCTTTCGTTTATATTTTTTAACCACGGCATGTTGCCAAGAGTCCACGTCAAGTTAGTTGATTCCCGGTTCTGTGCGGCTTAGGTATTGGAGAGTGGGTGTCCTGCATGTGAGCCGTATTGAAAGGTGGGCCGAGTGATGTCATGATAGCAGTTACTGGGGCTGTGGTAATCTCTGCAGGAGTTGGTAGGAGTGCAATACTTCCTTAAAAAGGCCTGTTTTTATTGTTCTTTTGATGTAAGGAAGGCAAAGCATGGATCCAACACTTACAAGACCAGACTGACGAGTTTTAGACCATGTTTCCTACATTTGAAACTGTATTGTGTCATTACAATGTGTCTTGTGACAGGAGTCTAGTGTAGGCATGTATAAACATTACGGCTCAAAGCAAGTCCTATGGAGAAATAGCGCTGCCATTGCAGATCAGAAAACACATCACATCATTACGTGGCATCCAAAACGCCATCACGACCACCATCCTTAGTGCCCCCATGAACCTTGCCTATGTGATAGCATGAACATGAACCAGTGGGACAGGGGTATTTAACAGTATGTTAGCTTAATTTAGGGGGCTTAATTGCATTTAGCCAGGCTACTAGGCACTTTAGCTGCAGTCAAACTGATGTTAAGAGTCACTGTTCAAGATGGCGAACCAATGTCTTCTAGTGGTCTAAGCAGTGTTTCATTCAGAATTGAAATGATAGCTTACACTGGGTTGAGTCAGTGTTTGTGAGGGCAAGGTCAATGACTTCCAGCACATCGAGTCAGCATTCAAGTTGGTTGGTCCCACAAATGATGAGGCCACGGTTCTGGCTGCATGGGATGATCCATGGAAATTGGGCAAACCGCATCTGTTTGGTTCGGGATGCAGCAAATGGTTCAAAGTGTGTTCATAGTGTCAAATGCAGCATCACAGGTCCTTTGTCAGCTTGAAGACTGTGCATAGCTCAAAGGTGTCTCAAAATGCGAAAGCGTGATTCCTGATGGTTCTGTGAGTCTAGGTTGCTGTGCAACCCGCTCCAGGAGTTCTAAGACAAGTAGACAAGTGTTATTCTTCTTCATCTGCCCTCTGTTGGACTCCCATTCCAGGGATTTTGGCTAGCACCTACAGTGGTTCCTTCACCTCCAGTAAGGATCATCATTACAGTGAATGTTGGTCTGCAGGAGTTCACTCCAATGTTCCATAGGGATGATTTCCTCTGCATTGATTACTTTGTTCTTCACCTCTATGACTGAGGACAAAGGAAAGGGCTGTACAGAGATCCAGAAGTGTGGTTTTCTTCTTCCTGATGTCAAATGGAGGACAAATGGAGAGACCCCTTGCTTATAAAATCAAAATATCAGAGGAGATTGACCCAAAGCAAACCTGTTGTAAGGGGTCCAATCCCTGCTGTGGTGCTGAAGTACACTTGTCTTCTGATATTATTCCCAGAGTGCTTGGTCCTGTAGGGAATAGAGGGGACCTGAAGGAGAAGAAAAGCCAAGATTGAGGGTTCTCTCTTCAGACCTACCTTACCTCTCTGGTTACTCTTTCACAGGCCTGCTGACCTCAAAGGAACTCTGGTATGCAGGCTCTGGTGTGCAGCATCCTGGTCTAAGGCAGACTTTGTTATGTCAGTGCTGCTTTTAAAGTATTGTCTCCTAGGAGATCTCCAGTGGTGAGGTCCTTGGCCTGGAACGGAGGTGGTACACTTCCTACCAGGAAATTGAGGCAGCATCCTGGCTATGTTCTCGCTGACTGTAGTTGAGAGAACCAGACCAGCCATAGATACACACTGCCCTGAAATAGCTGGCCCTGGGCTGATGCATGATTGCTAACTGAAGAGTTTTAACTAATAAAAGATTAATACCCACCAGTGTTTCCCTGCAGGAACCCCATTGGAGCGTAGTAACTAAAGAGATGAAGTTGAGCGGAGAAAAGGCAAAGAAAAGAGGCAACATCCAACGAGATTGTTGGTTAGTCTTTGCGGAAAACAACCCCACCAAGTTGGAAATGCCTAATAGCATGAGGCTCAGTCTTAATAACAAAGGTGATCTCTCAAAGGTCAAAGTGGAGGTAAAAGTCTAAAAAAGACAAGAAAAGGCACCCGTGCCATAGTGATGATGAATCAAAACAAAAGGCCTTTGTGGCCCTCAATTTACCAGGAAACAGGTGTTGTACGTATAAGGAAGCTATTGGCAGTTCTTGTTAAAAAAATGTGAAGCTCTGCATTCTCATTTTTTTGTCTTTGATGAACAGGCAGCAATAATGTGACAGAATCTGTTTACTACAACACAAAAATTCGGCCACAGTACCATCTATCAAGACATTTTTGCTGTGACCCATATAATCAGCTCTCATTTCAACTGGGCTTAACATGTAAAAAATGCACTGCGTCAACTGCAAGTGAGCCACAAGTGTTCTCTGCATAATCTGAGGACCATTGTGACCTCCAATTGGAACTCCAATTTAGACATAATGGAAGGGCTATATGAGCATTTCGAGCCCATCACAGATTACTGCAACACTCACAGCAGAGATCTAGATAGGGCTGTTGGATTTTGTCTGATACATGCTATGACCAGTGTTAGGGAGAATTCTCAAAAATGTGGTAATTCCTCTCTACCTTAGAGATCCCCAGCTCTTCTGCTGAACTTTGGGACTTTGTACTTTTAATTCTAATTGTTTTCTGTGTTTGTTTATTTTGCCTTTGGAGTCTAACCAACTCCACAGGCATCATCTTTTTTCACTTGTGTCACACAACACCCTCAGTGCAGTGACACACAGAAGCCTTTTCAGGCTTTCCCAAGGTTTAATTAATTTATCTGGGATAAACTACTGATTCCCAGAACAGTGGAGTTAAATTGACTTCACTTAGTCCCAGCACAACCTATCTTCCTATAGAGTGCTGAAGGGGTTACCTAGTATCCCCTGTGTCGAGATACTCATTTAACAGTCAAATGTTACCCTTTCCTCTCAGAATGGCTGGTGCCAGTGGTTTTACAATGAACTACCATGATTTTTCCCGACCGCAAACTATTCGTAGCTCCGGTAATGTTAAATCGTGGGAGAGATGATTTTCAAGATTGCATCCGAGCCTCCTTCGTTAAAACAGGTCCTGGTCTTCTTTTTTTGCCATTTCTTTGTGGAAAGGTCCTTCTAGAGTTTTTCTCTGTGCCAAACCAGGTTAGGTCTCTTTGTTCATTCGCCTTTGGTGGGCTTCAGGAGTGAAACCCACCTCTGGCTCCAGAGTGTCTGGAGTAGGCAGGAAGTGTGGGAGGTGCCCGAAACTCCCTGTGCTTAGTCTCCAAATGCACTCTGTACTGATTGGCTGGCTGACTGTCCGGCAAGGACAGCCACCCTGCTGGTTGAGTGACAGCTAGGCTGGAATAAATGCAAGAGAACTGAATAAGTTGTGAGTCTCTTGGCTTGGAAGGCAGAGTCGACCACTGGACAAAGGAACCAAAGAAGAGCTTGAGGAGGATGGCTGCTGCAACTTCTGGACCGTTGGTTTGCCCGGTGAAGCCCTGCTGCAGGTCTGAATCATCAAGTTCCCTTTGAGTTGATAGGACCAATCAACTCCCAAGTAAGCCACCTGGACGCCTATCTCGGAGCTGGTTGCATTTCCTCAGAGTGCTGCAGGAAACCATAGAGCCAGGGAGAGGGACACCAGATTGTGTGCGTTACTTGTAAGATGTCCTATAGTGTTTGGAAGATCCTCTGGACTCCCACGACGTTGGACCGACCAAGCCTGACCCCTCTCAGCTGAGTGTGGGACCTCTGAAGTAAGGACAGCCCACCTTCACAGCCAGGACCAGCTTTGTTACCAGTGCTGTAGCTGAAACGTGAAACAGCCACTGAAATTGAAGTTTGCCAGTGAGGGCTTGTGACCAGTCCCAGTGCAGTGCAGGAGTCCCCGATGTCCTCCCTCTTGTCCCCACGACTGAGGCTCAGGAACAGTGAGATCTTCAGGAACTGCCAGGAACAGAAGTCATCAGCTGCATCTTTTTCTTCATTGAAAGGTACTGTAAAACAAGACTGAGAGACCTTACCTCTCACAGTGAAAGTGCTTGAAACTTTTGCAACTGGCAGGCCTAATCAGCTTGTGACCCAACATATGATTCTTCTTTTTACAAACTACTTCTAAGAACTTGTGCCGAGACTTTACCATTTACTTACCAGAACCAATTTATCCTATCCAAGACTTTAGCCCATTGACTTTGGCCTAACTTATTGAATTGTATTGACCCTTCAGGTGAACTCAAAGTATTTGCACTGTCTAGGAATAATTGTAGTCTTTTATGTTCTGATAACCTTTGCCTTTTACTCCTCCTGAAAAGTATTGAAATATATGTGTGTGTTATTATATGATTGCCTCCTTCTAATGAATGTTTTATGACTGACTGATAAATACATTAATAACTATTTATCCAAGAAACCTTGAGTATCAGAGTTTATTTGAACACCTGTGATTTGTAGACCTCTGTGTAACATCATTACTTTTCACATTCCCCTCTTGAGATAAGCCTGGCTGCTCAACCCGCTACCAAAACAGTGTAGTTCAGATTTATACCAAAGGTAGGTTTGCTTACACCTGTAGTCATAGTTGTGTGTAGTGTTCCTGGAGGGTACTGCATACAAACTTTGCTTAACAACCTTTCAAGTAGAACATCAAGTGGGTTAATCACCACAATACATCAGTAACTGAGGTTCTCCCTCGTGTGTACCTGGGTGAACGGGACCTGGCTAACATGGCAAGAGGCTGTGACTTGGAAGGTGATGCAAAAGTGGCACAAATATTGAGGGACCTGCTTTCAACATTGCATGACAATCCATGGGTAGTTGGATTTAAAGGTAATATTGAGTAACCGCTGGCTTCTGACCAGCAGCACTTGTACACTTGCTAAGCTGCCCACCGCCCCCAAAGTTTGAAGTTCGAGATAGATGTTAGTGTTCCTGGGACTATTGCCTCCAAACTCAGGAGAGGACTTGCAGTGCCACACGTTAAACAGTTGACATATATATATGAACACGCATTTCAATGGGAAACACTATGGAATAATATATACTGGCAGACAACACACTGGCTAAGATGATGATTGTCAAATGTTTATATGTTCTTCCAAAGTAATCACCCATACATTTTCTCAGGTTCTTCAACAAGGAATAAACACTCAATAAGGTTCTTGTGTTCTTTCACAGGGCACAATCACAACATCAAGATTATCAGTTTTCTTTTTCAAAGGGTGCATGTGCAAAGTTCACAAGCTCTACTACAGCAGATTCCATAAATTTGTTTAGCTGGAAGAGCAGTTTTTTTACTAAATTGAAATACTGACTGTTCAAGACCTCAAACGAATACAGTGTGTGTAAATTGTAGATAACAGGTTTGAAATGTAAAACTGGGAGTGAGTACACATTTTGCCACACCTACTAACCCTCTCTGAATGTGTTTTCTTTTTTATTTAAGCCACTTTACTGTATGTTGTGATGTAGACCTACGGGCCAGCGCGTGTATGTGTGCAGAATTCGCTTTAAACTTTTAACTTGTTTGTTTTTTGCTCGTAATACGGGTGCCAATTAGGACGGGAACCCGGAGAGTCGGGAATGAAGGCTGCATGGAACACCAATTGGGAATTGACAGAGTGCTCATTCAAATGCCTTCTGGGTCCAACACGGGAGGACGTTACTGGCGAACACTGTTTTGGCAACACGAACAAAAGAAAACAATCTTCTCTGCCCAAGAACTTATTTGCAAGCCAACACCTAATGTGGATAGAACAGGAAGGGATGTCTGTCCACTACTTTCCCTGAAATCGGATTAAAGTACGGGTGTGTATACTCTAAATGGTTGCGCAAGACCTACATCGTCGGATCGAATTTGATTTAAGAACAAAAGAAGTCCCAGGCAATTCAACAACAAAAGTGTTTTCCAGCCTTTTAAGCACTGGCATAGTCATCACCACAGTTTAGAGACATACAGACCCCAAACAGCACGAGTTTACCACTCGTAGATGGTTGCATGACTGTAAAAGCCAAACAATGGGGATGGTGCCCAATTCTGGGTAAGATGAGAAGATTGGTATGTCTTGAATAGTAGCACCATAGAAATAAAGGAGTGGCTATTCTTGAGAAGCACTAAGAAAGACAATGTCATTGATAGTTTTGTTCACATGTCTGTATATCACAAATAAACAACAGTGCAATTGTTGTTTTCAGGCAGCCCCTGAAGAATTTCCTGTAAATAATGGTAAATGAACTTGATGGAAAGAAACATGTTGGGATATTGTTGATGAGGAATGAATAGGCATGAGTGTGATATGAAGAGTATGAATGGAGTGCATGATGTGTTTTATTGTCGTCACTATTTTGCACAGCACTAGTCATTTTATTTGTGAGTAAAGTAGAAGGTTGCAATTCTGATGCTTTAGGAATACAAACTGTCTATTCTATGTTGCACTGTGTATATGATTATAGATCTAAAAGTGGTTCTTTAATTAGGATTGTGTTTTTAACTTTGTATAGACAATACAAAAGTGTTACAATTTCATGATAGTTTTTTGTGGTTGTTGCGGTATCAAACTCTTCTAATCAGAGTTTGGCTGATTTCATCTTTAAGCAATAGAGTGGTCTGCCCCCACACGTTGTTGTTTGTTGTTAAAGGTTATATAACCTAATTGAGGGATCACTAGTTGGGGGTCAAATCTCCCTTATGGCTCTCATCTGTGGTTTTGTTTTTTGCTCAAGACTGGTCTGATTAGAGATGTGATGTGAGAAATCTGGTTATGTGGATTGGATTGGAGTGTCCTTTTTTGCTTATTACTCCTACTCCTACTTAGGCGTTTAGTGTTTTCACAGGAAGTTTATAGACAATAATTTCCTACAAAGCAACATGATAATGATAATTCTAATCCCAATAGGGGACCACTCTATTTTTAAATCATCTAGTACTGAAGACAGTCACAAGCAATGGCTACGAGGAAAGACATGCATATCAATTGTATTATTCTGCTCCTTTTTTATAAAGTTCAATCGAAGGTCACAAGAGTAAGATATTAGAGCGAACCTTAAAGCAAACCTTTGACCTGAGCAGTCTGAAAAAACAAAGTAGCTACCATCTCAGATATGGCACTGGCCCGGTCACAGATTAATACTCTTAAGAAAGGGCAGCCCGTTGAATATACGACTAATAGTACTTTCCAGCCTGCAAAGTATTGCAAGCATGTAACCCTCCTAGGCAGCTCAGAGAAACATGTGCATTCCTGCTAACAGCTTAATGGAAGACAAAGTTCCAACATTCACGGGCTGCCCTTAATATTGGGCAACATTGACTCACATTATTTAACTGTACACCACCCGAGACTTGATGGCAGAATGATAAAAATATATAAACCATATCTAGTTGGATTTGATTATCTATACAAATATACAAATACACTGGCCAAAACACTTTTGATGTAAATTGATTGTCAACCTGGTTTTATAGAGTTAGTGACCCATTCAACGGTTAGAGATGTATGTTGCCCTGTATGGAGCTGGTTTTCCACCAAACATACCATTTGGGATACTCCTAGCAGCCCCTTTGAAGGCTCACCAAATTTTCCAAGTGTTTTGAGACATTGAGCCACTGACTTCACCGCCTCCTGCCTACCATCTAGCCCTTTTCAAGTCACTCATTGTTGCAGAACATCATTGCACCATCTGGGCTTTGTTAAATCAATTTAATTGTTACAAGCTGCCGACCTGGCAAGTACCTGCTGGTCCTTCAGCCGATTTGAAATGAACACCAGTATAGGACTGCACCACATAAGTGTACCACTTTGAGTCCTCTTATCCATCTTGATGCTGAATCAGTCCATTGGGAGCCCTTGACTCAACCATCCCAGTACCAACTTGACCCATTTAAATACGCTAAGAAGCCTGACTCAACAATGTTGTCCCAGCCAAGAAGACGATAAAGGTACTAATGTTGGTTCAGTCCCCATCAAGTGCTTTTAAGTGCTCCAAAGTCATTTAAGATTCCAAATTTTTACTTTTACTGATATACCCTTTCAACTCGAACATTGCTGAGAGACTAATGCCTGTCTACCCATGTCTGCAGACCTAGATGCTCCCTTTTGTTCAACCGTCTGCATATTCTGGGTCCACATTCATCACAGGGCTGGGCTCTTTGTGTTTTTATTAGCTATTTGTAATTTTAGTCTGATTGAAGTCTCCTATTTTTTATAGAACCTTTATTGGACATTTATTTTATTTTGGTTTCACTCTACTAGTGCTGTTTGATGCTTCATTGCACCTGAAGTGTATAGCTGCATTCACCCCGCGTATACAAGAGGCAAAGACAGTGTACCTGTCAGTTTGTGCCTGAATGAGATCCCTGCTAGTTTAGTATTACGCATATCTGTACTCCTTCAGAGTAGTATGAATTTTGTCACACCTTGCATGGTAGATTTGTCATGGTGGTCCTCCACTGGTGCACTAGTTAGAACCATCAAACCTCCAGAGGAGCTTTATTTCGCCAACAGGAGCCTCCTATTCTCTGGGAAGGTTTGGTGGCATCAAAAAAGCCTCAGCTCACTTCATGGTTCTCTTTTATTTGTGCTGTGCTGGGAAGGTGCTCGTCCACCTGAGGAGAGAGGGTGACAGCTTGTGTCATAGCCATTAAGAATATTCATTCTGTTATGTTTGATGTTTCATTCTCTTTGGCATTTTAATATACACTACTCATTTTGTGTAGTTCCCTGAATGCTAAATCTCTCTTTGGTAAACTATTGTGAAATTTGTGAACCCCTGTGTTAGGGAGAATTCTCCGGAATGGCTAAGTTCCCTTACCTACTGAGTCCCTCAGCAGCTTTGCTGGATTTCTAGGATTTATTTTTTTCACCTGGTAAGAGTGTGAGCCTTTTTTCCCCACTCTTACATGTGTTTTGCTGTGTGTGTTTAACATTTTTGTGTTTCATAGACTGTGGAGCCTCACCTACTCCTTAAGCCGCATCTTTTTACTGTGTGTTACACAGCACCTTTAGTGTATTGACACAGGGTTGTCTTTTCAGACTTCCCACTTTAAACTCCATTTTCTGGGACTGACTAATGTCTCCCAGAACATGTGAAGTTGCCATTGACTTTATTAGTCTGTTTAAATTCACAGACCCAGTACAAACTATCTTCCATAGAGTACTGGAAAGGGTTAATAGTTATCCCTTTTTGTCTGTCTCTCATTGAACATTACTTCATTCCCCCTTCTTTAAGATTTGGCTGGTGGCAGTGGTAATACCCTATTTTTTCTCCTGCGGTCTATTTGAAATAGCCTTGGTACTGTTTTAGGCTAAATTAGTAGCCTCAAACTTAAATCCAGCTGTTCCGGCTGAGTTTATTCAACATTTCTTTTTGTAAAGGTCTTCCTCGTGTTTTACTCCGCGCACCAAACCAGCTTGGTTGCTTTGCCGTCCTTTGGCAGGCTTCTGCACAGAAGCCCTCCTTAGGTGCCTGAATCTCTGAGGGGGACAGGATGTGAGGGAGGGGATTGAGACTCCCTGCACAGGGTCTCCTTGGAGACCCATGTGGCACTCTGTATGATTGGCTGTGGTGACTCTCCCGCCAGGACAGCCACCCTGCTGTGTGATTGACAGCCAGGCTGTGTGAATGGGGGAAAACTGCATAAAAAGCAGGTCTCTGAGACTAGGAAGGCAGAGTTGCCACTGGATCGAGGGAACTGAAGAGAAGCTGAAAGAAGAGGACCTCTACCACAACTGAACATCCAGGTGAAGCCCTGCTGCGGGTTCGAATCTCCAAACTTCGATGACAGGGAAGATCTGCAAGGAATCTTCTCCCCTTTAGCTGGTGGGACCAACCAGTTTGCCAAACTGCAAACCAGGCCTCCATCCTCTGGTCGAATTAGCTGTGCACAGCTACAGTGAACCGGATAGCCAGGAGGATCGGACCCTGCTTGTGTTTTAATGAGTGCACCTTTTATTTGTCGCTTTGCTCCGCTGCTGGTTTCTTCCCTGGGCAATGCAGGACCCTCCAGTCTTCCTCCTTCTTGTCAGTCCGACAGTCGGTTCCGGAACCGTGAGCCTGCAGGACCTGCCAGGACGGTCTGCCTCAGCTCAGCATTCTTCTGCTCTAAAGGTACTCTGCTAACCTGGTTGTTCGTTCCGTCCAACGGTGGTGAAAGTGTTTGAAATCTTTCACCAATCCGAGGGCTCGTCCTTCTCTATTCTTTAAAGTAACTTTTCTTCCGACCAACTTTGTCCGAACTCTTGGCAAAGACTTAACCGCAAACTACTCTGAACTGTGTGATCCTCTGCAAAGACTCTGGTCCATTGACTTTGGCTCAGGCCTATCGATTTGATTTCCTCACCATAGTAACCTTTTCTAGATTGCCCTGCTTACTTACTTGTTGATGTTGCTTAATTTTTGTCTAACCTTGTCTTTCCGTCCGTTTTAAATTGCTGGAGTGCCATTTTGCTCACACTTCATTTTGAGCTTAACTTGTCCAGAATCTATTGTGTAGTTTGTAGTATATTAAAAGTGTGATGTTCCTACTGCTTTACTTCAGTGAATTGTTTTACAACTGATGTGTAAATATTTGTAAATTATTTTACTCAGAAACCTTGAGTCAGTGTTTGTTTGCACCATTGTAATTGTTGTCTTTTGTGTAACTATTGATACTGCTCACTTTACTCTTGAGATAAGTCTGGCTGCTCAGCCATCACTACCACTTTATTGTGTAGTACAGGCTTGTACCAAAGGTGAATTTGTACTGTCACTTGTAGTCTTAATTGTGTGTGGTGTTCCCAAAGGGTACTGCATATGATTCTGCCTAACACCCTGTTTATTTTGTGGTTTTTGAGTCCTTGTCCTTCCTGTTTATTCTCTCCAAAACAAACGAGAAAATAAAGCATCTGTGAAAACCATTTGTGGAACTATTTAAAAACAATAATTTCCCATGAATTTAAAAGACACCCTTCTGTCCAGTGAAACTTTAGAAATCCTTGTTAAAACTCTTTCCTTAATGCCTTCCTTACATGTTAAGGAACACATGGATCCCTTTTAGAGTATAATAATAATAATAATAATAATAATAATAATAATAATAATAATAATAATAATAATAACAACAATAATTATTATTATGTAATTTTCATTGAGAAGGAGGATCATCAGGAGTTGGAACATGGGAACATGGGGCAGAGATATTGCGGCAACAGGCGATGGAACACAAAGAGTCATAAATTGAGGGGCAGCAAGAGCGGCAATACAAAATGGTGGATGTGGAGTAGGAGATGGAGCATGAGTATATGGATGAGGAGCAGCATAAGGAAGGTCTGTGGGGGGTGAAACAACAGGTGGATAGATAGCATTAGGAGATCTCATCATCCTGTCTGGGACAGAGGCGCGTTCGGTTGCGTAGAGACTCTGCATTTGCCAAAACGACTGAACATTATTCGTTGGGCACAGCTGCAGTGTGCAAACATATTTTGCAGTACCATAAAAGAACACCACAGTCATGTGCAATCTGAAGATGCAGGTCCTTTCCGACCAGGCCTCTCTAAGAGGTAATGCTTCATTTGAGGGTGACCCAACCAATGGCATTGGCTTCCTTTATCAGGACTATGTTGTCTCGGTTGACCCCACCTCACCCTGTGATGTGAAGCTTCACTGTGCCTACTGTCATGACGTCCCATGTCTAAGGTTAGAGGGTGGGCTTGAGGTTGGGCATGGGGGACGGGGACCACTACCCACTCCTTCATATAGGCTCAAGTGAAGGTATATGGTGGAGCTCACAGTCACCCCGCCCAATCACTATATGTGTCTGTAAATCCCATAATAACTCAGAAACCGAGCAAGGAAGCATATAGCTCGAAAGTGCTGCTCCTCAAACCTCCAGTCACAGACTCCAAAGCACATTAACCAGGTGATCTTCCTGAGTGAGCGTAGATATTACTGGTGCCAAGGGAGCCCAGCCTTGTTGATGGTGCAGGAGAACATGTTTTCTGATTGTCAGAAAAATTCCTGCTATTTCCTTGCCTGGACCCTTATGGACTATGCAGCTGGTGGCGTCATGGAGTGTGGTGGAGCTACTGCTGCTGCGGGGTTTAGGACTCTGCTGGGCCTTGTGAGTTGTGAGTTCTTTGACGATGGTGGAGAAACATGCTTTTGGCTTGGGGCTTGTTATGGCCTTCCATCAGTTTATGGCTGCGGATGTAGGCTATGCGGCTTTGCTGGATTTACCGTGGGTTGGTGCTGATGGCAGTTGTCTTCATCAGGGTCGCTGATGGGATCTGTTTGTCTCCTTGCACCTGTTTTGGTGCGTCCTTCCTTAGCAGGATTTCTTGCTGGGGATTCTCCAGTGAATTGGGGCAGCTGTGGACCTTCCCTCGTTGGTCTGCTCCCTGTTGCAATTTTTAGCACTGTTTTGCCTGGTTTCAATTGTTGTGTCTGACTTTGTTTAATTGTTGTTTTCCCCCACGAAATTGGGGGTGGCTTCCTTGTCCTGCGACTGTTTGGATTTGACATTGTTTGGACTCTCAGCCTTTCTGCATTTTGTTTCATCATTACTGTTTCCTTCTTGTTGGTATTCGTATGTCTTTTCTCCCTCTGCATCTTATTCTCAGTTATGTGAAAGACGTCATGCCACGTATTGTACCATTTCATTCGTTTTGTAATGTGCCTTGGTGTAGGCGCTCTAGCAATCTAATAAAATAAGTAATAACAATTCCTCGAAAAATCCCCAACAGGCATGAACATATCTGCAGGTGCAAGATAAATGGGACGAGAAATCAAAGTGGTCTGCAGACTCACCACCATTGGCATCTGCCAATAAAGTCCTGCCCATGTGGAGAGTTGGTTTGTTCAGAGACTGAAGTAAATGAGTGTTGCCGGGTAATGATAAACTTTGCATGGCAGTGCAATGATGAAAAAGCTAAAATTATTCCATGTCTTGAAAGCAACAAGATGCCTGGATCCAAGATGGTGGATGGGGCTGAAGTACCTTTGAGTACCAAAGCCGAAAATTGGATCACTGTCCATCCTATAGTCCCACAGCTTTGCGCCTAATCCTCAAGTTCACTGTCACATTCATCACACCCGAATGCACTCAAATACTAGGCCTCCTTGCTGAAGAAAAATAAAAGGGGGGCAAGGATGGCGGACTAGTGTGAGAGTTAGGAATGCGGAGAAGATGTTTGAAGCAAGGAGGTGCAGAAAGTGCAGTAGAGTAAAGCAGTTGCCAGTGGAGAGTGGAAAAAGGAGGTAGAAAGAGGTGCAGGGAAACGAAAGTGAAGAATGGAGAAGAAAAGTGGAAGAGTAGAATGGGGAGATTGGAGAAAGGAGGCAGATGGATGAGCGCACAGTGGGGGAGTAGAAGGAGGAAGAAGGGGAAATGGTGAGGAGTGAAGACAGTAGATGAAATGAGGCATGAAGAGAAGAGACAGGAGAAAGGAGGAGCATCTAGAACATATTGGAGAAAGAAGGTTAAAGGAGTGGTGAAGAGGGGACTCAGACGTTTTACAGTGAACATGAGGAAAAAGAATACCAGGTTGATGGGAAAAGTAGAGAAGAGAAGGTTGAGGCATAAGTGATAACAGAACAAAAGAGTGAAGGAGAAAGGTAGCACTGACGAGTGCAGTGGTGGTGCAAGTAAGAGCTGATAAAGGGAGTATGCAGGAGTTGATGTGACAAAATTACTTACCCTGCTCTGCAAGGGTAAAAGGATGAGTAATATCTAAACCGCCTACTTAGCCCTCACGCCTCTACAAACCAAAAGTGACCCAAATTAGAAAGGTAAAACAGCTAAGAGATATGCCTCCTTTGACTTTTGTCATAACCTGGGCAGAGGGAAGACTATACTCTCAAAAGGGGTGTGAATGTAACCCCGAAGCACCATAAACACCAATAGTGCAACAGTTCCAAAATTAAAGAATGTGCAACCAATGATCTGTGCTCTAGCACCTTGAAGCGTCTTTTGTGCTCGATGAAATTAGAATAATAGATCTAAGACCAAATAATCAGACTCAAACATTACCAGCCGTTAAAGTAGGGTGCCGCAAAGGGACCTCAGTGCTAATTACGGTACCCAATTTGCGGTACCGTAATTACCACCTTCCCCATTCCCATTATGCCCTATGGGGGCAAAAATGGGAATCTGGAAAGGCCTTGGGGAATTACCGGCCCTGCTCACCTTGGAGTAGGCCGGTAATTCCGCCATCCACCAAGGCGGACACGTTAAAATACCGGCGGCAACCATGGCGCTAATAGTTTAATGAGGCCCAAAGTCATCATCTGAGGTGCCCCATGTCTTTTGTAACCCATTTGACACAGTTAACAATATTCCAGTTCTAAGTCGCTCTTTCTTCCGCCGAGTGCCTGTACATTGTAACAAAATGGAGGGAGGACATTTCACTCTCATTCACTAGGCCTCATGTTGAAATCATGGTTTTGTACTGGCTTTTACATTTCAAATGGTATTCCAGACTTAGCCAGATTCACTCTCAAATTGGGGCAAAGCATGGCCTCTCCATCTCTGTCGCTCAGGGGCTGTCTTTTTACCCCACAAGTTTGATTACATGGAAGTCTTATACCCCAATATGCGTCATCTATGATGTCATTCTACATGGCACAATGCAAAACCTATTGAGGGATAGGATGGGTGAAGGGAGCATATCTACCTATAGAATATGTAAGAATCAGTGCTTCAGTGGCTACCCCTTGTCTGTACACCATGAACTACCTCTGAACACATATAGTATTGATTACGGGAGACAAAACATCAGTGGATTGGGTCCTACAACTTTGTATGTTATGTCATCCCCCAACCCCATTGATTGGTTGGTGTTCTATCCCAACCTTTTACTTTCAGTTCATTAGCAGCACACACGTGAAACAAAACCTAGGTGTTTGAATCCCATCAGACTAATCTCCATTTCCACAATTAGTCTATCATCTGTCATTGGTAGGCCATCAGCCAAATACTTTTGTTTTTAGTTGACATTGCTGTTGCTCACTGTTCTGTAACATTCAAGGGAGTGTGAGCACACCACTATCGTAGCTTAAGGCTCTAATGAATAGCCTTTGTTTTCAACTTCTAGGTCACATGTGAAAACACGATGAATGTGTCCATTTCAGCCTTCCATTTACTGCTTTTTGATTTAATTAGGCAGGGTGCTGTTGCTCCTCTTGGCATTTAGAGACATGCTGACTCTATCTGATATGAACTTTATACACTTTTAATTGACCAGCAGTTTGGCTCTCACAGATGCTTCCATCTTCTTCCATCTAGATGAATGTCCCACATTCAGAGCTTATCCATGTTCTCCTTTTGTGCTTTACGCTTATCCCCCAAAATAGCATCTTCACTCTGGGCCAGCTTTGACTTATCATCTTGTTTGCTCACAGGGTGTTCTTTCTGCATCTTCTGATTCTTACAGCCTTGGCCTGTCTCTGAGGTAGCTTGGATAAATTCAGCGTACATTCAGCGTAATCTCTCGTCCATTTTCCTAATATGGCCCTCCTTGCCAGGTTATATATTCCTCTATAACAAGCTTCTATACATTGGGCCTCATTACGAGGCCGGCAGTAAGGGGATGCCGGTGCCGTTAACCCCATACCACTGCATTCCGAGGTCCCTTAGCGGGAGCCGCTAAGGGACCAGAGATCTAATAACGAGCCCGCTATTTGCGGCCCGTTATGAACTCCTTCCCCATTACCATTGAGCCCTATGGGGGCTCAATGGGAATGGGGAATGGTTTTCAGAATGGGGATTTACCAGGTCCTCCAAGGTTGGAATGACCCGGTAAATCCCCATTCCGACAACCCGGACACGAATTTGGAGGCAGCCATAGCACTTTTAGCGCCATGGCTACCTCCAAACTCGTAATGACCCCCCATTGTCTTTCTACCTTGCGTTACTGCGTATTTACAATTATTGGACATTAAGTTACATCATTCTCTTTAGATCCATGATTACTTTAGTTTTAGGCTCATGTTACTCTCAGTGCTTCAATTACCTTGTTACTTAATATGTTCATATTGTTTCAACATAGGTTCATATATCTTCTTTATGACATCACTTTATCCTTGTCAGAATTTACTTTAATGTCCATCCATTATGTTCACTGAGTCATTCTGACATTTTGGCAGACAACATCTTCCCATGTAGCTTTCTTCCATGTGATCTCTTCCACATGTTCAGTGCAAGGGTATGTTCTGTATGGCTGTCTGAGTGCATAACGTCTCAAATGAACTCGATGGGGTATAGTAATGATACAGGGGGTGCCATCTGCAGCTTTTTTGTACTGTTCCAATATGACAGTGGTGAGGGGGCAGGAACTGGCAAGAAAACCTCTACCTGCTACTCTACATTCCCCCATATAGTAGAATGTTTGACCAATCTCTCTTCCATAGTCTTTATCTCTTCTTCATCCTCTATCAGAATCTTCTTTTATGGGATCCAAATCTTTGAAACCCCCTCAGGTGGCCTGCATTTCTTATGTTTTCATCCACACTCCAGTTCATATGACAACACTCTCCAGATGATGAACAGAATATCCAATGTCCTACATATCTTTTCCGATCCTTGGGATATTGAAATTTGGTTCTCATGGGTGCTGGCTTCATTTTGCATTTGTTCACCCGTTTCAACATCAATGTGTGTCATTATGAGTGTGGCGGTCCAGAATATGGGTGCAGGTTGCACCGCACCGGCCATTTCCTGACTGCCACACTACACACTACAACAGGTCAGACCTGCACGGCACAATGTCACCCGCCTGCAGCATGGGTGCCGGTGCTTCCATCTCCCCACTCCCATGGAGTCCTAAAGTGCTCCATGGGAATGGGGATTAATATTTGTCATGCCTGACCTCCCGACCCGCTGGGACTTGTAATGTCCCTGTGGCAACGGGAAGTTAGGCACTGGTAAAGTGTTGCGAGTCTGCTGGCAACCCGCCGTAAGCACTGGCATGGTTACCGCCGGTCTCGTATTGGGGCCCAATGTCAATCATTATCTTCATCCCAATAGCTTCCTTGGCTGTCTTCTTGCATTGTCCCACAAGTATCCTTATCAGACAGACCACTAGCAACACGAACACTGGTATTGCTCCAAGCATTTAAAAAGCATTTGCAAGCCAGGTCAGATTCCATGAGAACAGAGATGCAAACCAATCATCATCTTCAATATTGTCTACTTCCTCCACCATCTTTGTAAACAAAGATGGCAACATGGTTATTGCTTCTGTCAGGGTTCCATTTCCTACATCATGAGATGCTATAAACAAACAGCAGGAAGGACAGACCTGGTGCACACGCCTCTTTCCATTGCTGTAATTAAGTCCAGGACATACATGTCCTGGAGAATCATCAGCCTGATGGCTCTTAATGCATCCCTGATTGCATTAAATCCTTGTATTGTTGAATTGATAGTCTGTAGCAGCTCTCATCCTGTAATCTACAGCAATTTACCCAGTTAGCATTTACTGCAGCTTGAAGTCCTGGTAACAACGTAGCTGTCATTATCATTGTTGTCTTGCTGAACAGTTTATGCTCATCTGGGATATTGTCATAAGACTCCATTGATTTTGCTGAAAAATAATTGCTTCTCTTCAATCGACAGAGTTTAGGTGATCTCTTCATTTTCAGATGTTCATCAATTTTTGGAAATTCATCAATATGGAGGTCACTTTGTGGAATCACCAATGCTGGTACAGGAAGCATTACCACAGAGTATATTCCTCCCCAATTCTTAGACAGATGCATGTAGGCTCTGGATCCACAGGCCCAATATCGATCCATTAACACACTGCAGTTCCTCCATTCATTCCTGGGACTTCAAATATCTGTCTGCATCCTTTATTTATCCCAACCAGGATCAGGCCATCATTCCTGAAGCATAGTGTTGCATTTATCAGTAGTATTATATAAATTGTTCGTGCTTCCTTGCTGATCCATGTGAGCAACTTTGATTACTAGGGCCATGTATCCAGGCATTTGTCACTATCTGCACTGTATTTGCTGATTCTTTCTTAAATAGATGGGAAGGACAGGGCAATAGCCCTTCTTCCCATCCAGTACTAGTGAAAACACATCCATCTATCACTAACTGAGGTCTCCCTCCATATCTTGGCTCTCTGGGGTGTTCAGTGACATGTGAGCAATTCAATTTCTTCATCCGGAAAACCTTTATTTGTTTATTCATTCTCCTATCTGGGATGGATACATGCATTTCTTGCTTGTCCATCCTAATCCCATTTTCAATCATTCTGGTTTTCACATAGGTATCTTCATATTGGAATGCCAATTTTGATTGCCATCATAAGATAGCCCATTTACCTTTGACTTGTCCTCTGGTTGTGCATGCTGCTAGATGACTGAGGCATTTTGCATCATGTGAAGACATTTCTCTTGCAATAAATGTTCTTGATTCATGGCATACAGTATTAATAAACAAACATAACAACGTTCGTCCAATGTTCTTTGACCCACCTCTTTCATGTGCTGATACCATAGGCAATTCTTTAAATTAACTGCATTTTCAAGATGCGTATTCATGCCTTCATGGTTCTCCTAAATGTTCCTTTTAAATTGAAATAAACTCCTAGTTATTTTGTAAAACAGCCTGTCTGTGTGTTTAGTGAGGACAATAATAAGTGTTTCATTAATACCCTTCATATCAGTGGCATTAATACCCTACATTTTAGTGCCATTTTCTGCAACACTTGGTAATGACATAACAATAAGAAGAACCACACAAATCATAATAACAGCTTATATCACCATCAATATCCCATGAAAACCTATTGATTATTTGGATGGCAATGAATCTCTAAAATGTTGAAGCCTCTCCATCTTGTGCTTATTTTAATATGTAAATGTATTATCTCCTTTTTAATCACTTATATATCAAAAACTGGAATATTATTTGCAAGTAACACTCTCCAGGCAATACAGTTGATTTTAAGATCCTCTAAAAAATGTGATAAGGTGTATTTTTCTTCAAAACTAAAGCTGGATAAAGCTGTAATATATAGGAAAACATAACAGATAAGAATATGTATACTAGTGCGATTATGGGTATCATCAACAAGGGTCAACACATTTCTTTCTTCTTCAAAGTCTGGGCTCTTCTCTCATTGTCTCTTTGAATCTGTCTAAAAGGAGTATTACAAAGTTACTGCAAGTCTATTTTCTCATTGTCAAATTTGAAAACTCACAATCTTCAATTTATTCAAAAGAATTTTAAATCCTAATCTTTAGTGCACTTCATTCTCCATGTTCTAGTTCCTAGCAGTTTGGTGGGTCTACATTAGTAGAACTACTTATCTTGCTACTCTTGGGATGTCTTTGGGAGGGGCCAATATTTCACATTTATTCGGTTTGCCAGCGTTTAGATTTAGCCAAGCTTTTCGCCCCTTTATTTGATGGCAGTGAGGCTTGCTTCCTCTACTACTTCATGGGGAATGTGAAAGCATTGCTTAATTCATGCGCATATACATTTGAGCATTAGCAACTGGTTTTCTGGGTACAACTTGTGGGTTTTCACAAATGTTCTGTTTCCTGCACTTGATTGTTTTTGTTGACCCCTAACTTCTGTTGTTGATCTGTTGAGATATGAAAGAAACATGTGCAACCATTGTTTTTAAATAATCATGCATTTCATCACCTAATTCAGTTACTGCACTGTTGGCATCAGTTCTGATGATAGTTGGAGGAGTAAATCGGGTTCTCATGCAACGTCCAGCCACCAACTCATGAGGGGTTAGGTGGTGAATTGAACCAGGTTGGTTTCTTAGGGCATACAATGCAAGGGGCGGACAATGCAGCCACCCATTTTTTAAAGTGATCTTAATAGTGGCTATCCTCTCCTTAAGACGTCTGTTTAGTCTCTCACAGATGCCATTGGCCTGTGGATGATAAGCAGATGAACATGGTTGTTTCATACCTAATAGAAGTGCTATTTGATCAAAGAGTTAATTTGCGAAGTAGAGTCCATTTTCAGACTCCAATACTTTGCTCACCTCCTGGGGAACACCTCACATATAAGGAACGTGGAAGTGCACGAAGCAAATGGATGTGTGCATGGAGCAGCCTCTATCCGTCTAGCACATCAACATAATAGATATGTAGATGCTGAAATGGGCCATTGGGTCTAGGGATTGCTCCTCTTACTGCTCACAATGTGTGCCCTGTAGTACATTTCTGGCACCACACTATGCAATTCACAATGAACTGTGCCACATGTTACATGGGATTGGGTGAGAACCCCATTTCTGCAATTGCTGCAGTTAGGCTCTCTCGAGTCATGTGTGCTGGGTAGTGAAGTTGCTCCAGCGCTACTCTAAATAATGCTAGAGACGTAATTGTCTTTCCAGTGCTATCCTGCCTCCAAATTGCCTCAAAAGAACACCCCTGCTTCCTTCATAAATCGTGTTCTTCTTGTGGAGCTCATCCTTGTATTTCAATTGCCTGAACAATAGACATGTTCAATGCCTTCTTTCCCTACATGTGTCGTCCTGTCATTTGTTTAACATCTTCTTTCTCCAAACTGAATATGGATGGGTAATAGGCTGCTTGTTTAGCCTCTACGTCTGTGGCTTTGTTTCTGCCGGAAATTAAACCTGGTCATTTAGAATGCGCTGAGCATGTTGCGATTGCTATGGTCAATGGGAGACTCAATGCTTCTATAAGATTATCCACTAGGGCCGCTTGTTACACTGGAGTGCCGTATGCATGGCGGAAGCCCCTCCTTTTCCAGCATGACAGACCTGCGTACACAGTTGACGTCACATAGCTGAAGTCAGAGCACACAAATAATTTTTCATCCACAAAGCTCTGTAGCGCTTCGATGAGCGCCACTAATTCTGCAGCCTGTTCTGAATAACTCAAAGGCAACCACAGCCTTGTTACAACCTCAAATTCACCTTCTTTATTCAGTTTTACTACCGCTGATCCTGTATGCCTTTCCCCAGTTGTTTGGTAAATTTGTGAAGAACCATCAATAAAAACAGCTCCCCCTTCCCAATAGCATGTTCTATAACTCGGGTGATTTAAATATAATTCTCAATATACTTTGTACAATCATGTACGTAGTCATCCTCTCCTACTGGTTCTGCTATAAACATATCTGGATTCACTGTGTTACATCTAACAATGTTAACCACATGGTTGGAAATATTCACCTTGTACCCCAATGCACTTTCTGTATTCAATGTACTATTGGGTTTCTCTAAAATTACAAATAATGCATGCTCTACAAATGACTTTACTGAACACCCTATAATTATACTTGAAGCTTTTTCAATTGCAAATGCAGCAGCAGCTAAAGATTGCTCACAGGGATAGTGTCCCATCATTACTGGATCTAAAATCCCACTATAATATGCCAGTGGTTTATAACCGTGTCCTCTTCTGCGTAAGAACTACTGTCATGACTTCTCAATTTGAATGGGAGAATATATACAATTCTTCATTACAAGTTGGGATCCCCAACACAGGGGCTGTACTGATTGCTTTTTTTCAATTCCTCAAGCCATTCAGTCATCTTATCTGTCCATGTTATTGTGCTCTTATCTACTTGTGATTCTTTAAGTCCTTTTAAAAGTGGCAGAATGTATGTGCTGTAATCAAAAACCCAATCCCTGCAATAATTACATAGACCTAGGAACTGTTGCATTTCCCTCACTGTTTTTTTTGTTACAGTTTTCATGATTTCTTCTACTCTTTCAGGTATCACTTGTTTTCTTCATGAGAGACTAGCTGTCATATATACAAGACTTCTTCTTGAAAATATTGTCATTTCTCCTTATATACATTGTATCCTTTCTCTGAGAGTATAGTCATGAGTTTAACATAGTCTTCTCTTTACCTTTCTCCTGTCTCACTACACACCAAAATGTCATCCACATACTGAATTATCACACTTTTGAGTTGGAAATTACCCAAATCCTTCTGGAGGACTCTGTTAAAAATGGGAGGGGACTCACAGTACCCCTGAGGCAAACGAGAATGTTTCAGATGGATCATTCTGTGCGAAAAGGAAGTCAAATCTTGTGAGTCTTCATGAAGGGGAATCGAGAAAAATAAAAAAAATTAAAGCGATAACTATAAAATATTTCCCCGTGGAGGGGATATTGCACATATTGTTTCAGGGTTTGGAACCAAAGAAAACTCAGCTTCTACTATAGTGTTTAGAGGTTTAAGGTCCTGGATAAAACTCCACAATCCCCCCTTTGATTTTTTGACAGGGTACACAGTCGTGTTAGATGATGAGTCTGAGGACACTGATATTTCTTGCTTCATTAAAGTGGAAACCGTCTCCAATATACCTTCATACGCCTCTCTATACATGGGGAATTGCTTTGCTCCTGGGCAAAGAGTTCCTGCTTTTAATTTTATTTTATTTACCCCCTACCCCTTTTAATAAACAAACATCATATGGTCTCTTCGTCCACATAATCTCTGGCACTTTCTCTAAGCCTTCATGAATATATTGCGGTCTTCTATTTACCAATGTCATTCTCTGGGGTATTTCTATATTCTATACCTTACTCCAATAAGTGATACATATAAAGAACACTAGATCATCATCAGAATAGTCATCTCTAAACCGTTCTTCGTCTGTCAAATCTGTCAACCTATATCCTTCACTGAGGGCTATCACCATTCTCCATCCCCTTCCTACAACATCTGTCCCATGAAGTATCACTCTTTCTTCTCTGACCACTGCTGCTTCTAATTCTAAAGGAATGATATGCCCTTTCTCATCGTCCATGGGGATTTCTGGCCTAAACAAAAATTCATCAGGGATTCTCAATATTTTACCTGCCAGCCTGGCCAAGCAGAGCAAAAATAGTCACTCGGTACAACAATACTTCTGGATCCAAAGGCACTCTTTGTAATGCTTTCTGGCCTGTAAAGTGAAAGTAGGAATGAGTGGCTCCAGTGTCTAATGAAAATGAAAATGTCTTGCCTCTTATCATCACCTTTTTCACTTGGTTCCTCTTGGGGGTCTGATGTCACTGATAGTACTGAACACATCAAGTCACTCTGTGGTCTCTCCTATTGTGGATATGAATTCTTCCCTTTACCTGTGAAAGGATTTCCTCCTATCACAGTTACACTCCCCATTGTGGGTGTGGGTGCCTGTTGTGTTCCTAAAGTCATAATCCATTGTTGTCCCTTATCCTGCTGTATTACTGTTTGCTGTGGCTGAGCTTGTTGAGTTTTCATGGGTGCCTACTGCGCCTGCCCTTGCAGTGATTGCATTTGTAATGGTGATATCTGCCTTAGTTGGGGTTGTGGCACATGTTTCTGACAATAAGTGTGATCTTGGGCATAATATTCCTGCGGTTCTGCATTACATTGTGGAGCATAACCCATAACCCTTTTTTTGGAGCTTGCCAATTCTGTTGCATTCCTCCTCTGCTTCTGCATGTCCTAGCCATATGACCCATTCTCCCATAATTCCAACATTGTCGTGGCTGTCCACCATTAGATCCTCCTCTTCCTTGAAAGGTTTGAAATCCACCTCATCATATTCCTATAAACCATTCCCTCTTCTTCTTGGCCAAAATGTGGCTCTGATCTGCGGTCTAGAAGGTGGTATTTTGCTGCCCTGACTGTGTTTCCTATGTCACCTCTCATTTGTTACTTGTCAATACCACTCCTTCAATGACTATTTTGGACAATTTCCTCACTTCCTCCTGCTTTCTATTTTCGTCTTTCTTCTTATTTTTCTCCTGCATTAATCGGCAGTGATGCACAATTGTCAATTGTATCTCTGGCCATGGCTTTGCATCCATTCCCACCTGATTTTTCAATTGCCGTTGCACTGGCTCGGGCAGGCCCCGGCACAAAATGTGGTAAAATATTAAACTCACAGTTCACGCGTCTCCTGCTACCACCTATCCTGAATATCTTGAATAAAGCATCATAATCCTCTCCCATTTTCCTAGTCATAATCGCACACATATCCGATGTATTGGGATATTGCACTCTGAGCGCTCACCATAGGTATGTTCTACAATTATTAAATGGCTCTCCATTGTGTGTATTGTTTTGCACAGTTACACCTGCGTATCCTGCTCGCTTGCAAATATCAGCAGCCCTCTCCACTAGAATACTAGCTAGCGGTCCTTTTATATCACCCATAGCTAATGTCATTCCTGCTGTCATTCTTTCTAATTCGTGAATCAATTTTCCTGCATCGGAAGTTAAACTCCTCAATTTACACCTTAATATATCTTAATATATCTGTGGCAATGGTATATATTGTGGTCACCCCCCCCTTCTCTACTAATGGGAATTGTGAAAATGATTCATAATCATATTTACCCACACACCTTGTCTTCCCAGCACAGAGCTAGCCTCAGCCATTTGTTTCTTTACTGGTGATGATCTTAACCTACTTACATATGGTGGGGATATGTCCCCTGTACAGCGCTATCATACTTGTGATCGCTCAGTATATTATGTTGGTTCTGGGGTCTTCTGTTTAGGGTCCTTTTAGTCGAACCATTGTATCAATTTCCCTGCACTTGATTCTTTTAAAAAACCTGCATGCCACCCTCTCTCTGCACACTTTTGTTCTCCTCCTTTCTTGGTCTGACATCATTATACCCCAGCTTGTGTAATTATTGTCACTTTCTACGTCGTTGAGGTCTGATCTGTTCCATACTCATCTGTTATGATGTCACCTGATCCATCTTCAGTTCCCCTTATTAGGAATCCTTCTACATTCTCTTGGGTTTTGCACCTTCCTCTGTCCCTCATTTGCCTATATCACTTCCCAAGCCTTTGCTGTATGTCCTCTGTATCCTGCCTACCAGCCCATGCTAATCGTGGCATTCCTTGCAGCTCCCTACTGGGCTATTTGGCCTTCTCTTGTCCAATTATTCTTCTGCATAAATCAGCATCAATTGGCACTATGCTCCTATGGCATAAATATTCTATGTCATTGTCTTTTAATCGCCTACTCTTATTCATTACTTCTCTTCTCCTCATCTGCCTCTTGCCTTCATTGCAACCTACATACTTTCATTTTTCGGGCTTCTATCTCTTCCTGTTTCTTGTATTCTAGCCTCTCCTTCTCTTTTCTTGAAATCATGTCTTCTTCGTTTTTTCCCTTTGCTTGCATTCTTTGTGCCCCTCTTCTTCATATGCTCTTTCTTCTTTCTTCTGTTTCCTTTCCCGCTCTTCTCTCTCCTCACTTTCTTGACCCCCATCAATGTCCTTATCGTCTAGTTTAACCATAATCTGCCCTCCCATTCATTGATTTTGCACTATCATAATTTCCTTAATTTTATCTTTTATTTATTTTTTCTTCTTCTATCTCTATTTGTCTATCCTTTCTCTTCTTCCTTTCATCACACTGTTTACTTTCATTGCATGTGGATATAACTTTGCGTTCTCTGCTCTTGCTCTCTTCCACATTATCCTCGCTACTATAATCGGGGGGGTGCATACATTGGATTAACATATCCCGCTACTACTTTAAATTCCTTCAAACGGTAACATGCTTTCTCCTCTGTATCTGCACCCTTCCCTTCACTAGGGGAAAAGGGAACCAAAGGTGTTTTATCTTCCCCTTTATGCATCCACTTCCTACAGGCGGGATCGTCTCTCTTACTCTGTTACATTTTCCAAAGCTCTAAATCGGCAAATATTTTCTACAACTTTTTTCCTTTATATGTGGCAAGTATGTTGTCATATGCCGCAATACATCTTTTGACAGCAAACCCTCTTGAGGCCATGATATAAGTGTCTTATTGGTCGTGCCTCTTACCGATTCCGAATGATATTGTATATCTCGGTAATGTCCTACATAAATGTAAAAGAGGTGTATCCCCCATGATGACAGTTCGGTTTCAATTGTCAATACTTACCTCTTGTTTTATTCGATTCTTTATTTTATTAAATATACCACAGTGATCAATTAGCGTAGGCACCATCAATCACTGTTTATTATCTTAATCAAAATATAATCAAAATATATTTTAACTGCTCACATTATTTTAAAAATGTATGCAATGATATTTTATTTCCTCCTTTGTTTACACTTTCTGCTAATTTTATATACGGTTCTTGCATTATTAGTAAGTTAAAAGTCTCTTCATTACTTATATATCATCTTCCTTTGATTTCTCCCTTCATGATTGATGTCAATCTCTTGATATAAATTTGAAAGACGCCTAGGAAAACAGAATGGCCATGTGGTGGAGTAGCAAAGCTGAAGTGGAGCATGTCAAAAGCTCATTTTCTGATAAAGAGCAAGGTGATGGAAAACTGGGGAGGCACCAGAAGATCCCAAACAAACAGTATTTCAACTAGCAAACTGTTTCAGTGATTCAGAGAAAGCTGCAAGAGCAAGTTTGCTGAAATTGAACTTTAAGGGCATCATCACGAGTTGGGCGCTAACCCGGGCGGTATTACTGCCGGTGCCATTAGCCCTACCGCCAGACCCCCAGCACTATTAGCACCAGATCACAGGTTTGGCAGAATGGTAAGTCCCCATTGGGCCAAGTCAGGAATTTCCCATTCCCCATTGGGCCTAATGGGGAATGTTCAGTGCTATACCGCCTGCGGTAATAGTGCCAAAAATCAGCAAAATCATGGCAGACTTGCCCCCAGCTCGGAGATGAGGGTAAATTTGCCAAGCCCATGATTTGGCAGACACTTAAATGCAGCAGTAATAGCATTATCACCAGCTTTAAGGGTTATCACCAAACTCGTGATGAGGCACTAAAAAACTATACCATTCCGAGAAGAGGAGGATAAGGGAAATGTGAATTCCTTGATAAACCTGAATCTAACTAAGGTAAGGGAATGTGAACTAACATATCCTAGAGAAGAGAATATTGAAAGTGAGAAAATCACTGAGTCAATATTCATGAATGTGAATGATGTGAATAAAGGAGAGAGGTATATAGAGATACTTGAAGGTCTGAGTCATAAAGGGGATGTATATCTTCCCAGCCAAGCAAAAAGAATCAATTTTGTAGCCAAAGAAGAAGAATACGAAGTAAGTACATGCAGGCATTACAGTCTGACTCGCATTAGCATGAGTGAGCAAGAGCATATTTTCAACATGCAAATGTATTATTTACAAAAAGATTGTGTGACCCCCAACCCAATTTGGGCATGGCTAGGTAGAGTTACATGCGTGTACCTTGAAACCGCAATACCTTCAACTCTCTCTCCCTAAATACCTTCCTTCCCGAGCTCTATGCTCATCGGCCTCCAACTCTCTCACGGTCAGTCGCTTCTCCATACAGCGAGTTGGTGGTAGATCTCTTCCTTCTGCTGGGGCCTCCCTCTGGAACAGCCTCCCTGTCTCTCTGAAACTTGAGGAGAACCATCTCCAGTTCTTGGAAGCATCTCAAGACATTCCTCTTTGCTTCTGCTTTCTCTCCTCCTCTCCCCTGCTGATCTCCTAGCTGAATCTGAAACTGCAGTGGTTACCTGCCAACCCTGTGATCTCAGGCCCAGGTCCCCTGCCCGCCAATTGCACACTTGTAATGCCCCCCAGGCAACCCTTGCACTCAGGGACTGTTTATGCATCCCTACAGCCCTTGCAAGCACTTGACCCCTGCTGTCTGCAGTTACCCTTGCACTTGCCACTAGCTGGCTACACTTTTATTATTGTCTTTATTTATTTCACTGTATACCTATGTACTGCACTTCCCCCATCCCTTCCCCCTGCACTTTTCCCCTTCCCCCCCACCCCTGCACTTGCACGATCTCAGTGTCACCTGGCTAAGTAGGATCGTTGTCTGTCTTCCCTCTGTTCCCCTCCCTTGCCTCGTCGCGCCTTGAAACACTTGTGTATAGGCATGTTATAAATACCATATCATATCATGAGAATATGAAGAGTGGAAGGCTTGAATAGCCTTGAGAATAAATCAATCTGAATCAAGGACACTTAGGTCCAACACGTGAAGCATGTGGGCTAATTTGAGAAAAGAACTGTATTAACTGATAAAAAGAGTGACCAAAGAATCTGGAAAGATCATCTATTAAGATTATCCATGTAGAAAGCACCAAGCAGGAGAAGGGAGTTATTCCCCTTCTTTTTTGTTTTGTTTATGATAATGGTGATATTTATTTGTAAAGCGCCTATACACAAAGCAAGTGTTTCAAAGTGCACAAGGAGGGAGGGAACAAGGGAAAAAACAACAGTCGTTCAGAGCCTGTGGAATTCTGAGACGATAAACGTCTGCACAGGCAGAGTAAGTGCATAAAATACAATTAACAGAAGTGATAACAGCAAATAGGTCTGACGATAATTCTGCAGTATTTCCAAGTGCATTAAGGTGGCACCATGCAGGGAGGGAAGACAAGGGCAAAGCAGAAAATCTTGAAGCATGGTACATTTGGATCACGTAAATGCAGCAGCTGGTTCAGGGGAGGTGGAGGTGGAGGTGAGACAAGTTCAGGGGGGTGGTGGGTAGTGTCAATGTGAACCAGTCGGTGTAGGCTGTGGTGGGTGCAGAGAGATGCCACTCTCTAGGGTCATAGACCAAGTACAGTAATGATGAGGCGAGTGCAAGGCCCGGAGGCAAGTGTGAGAGGACTGGTGGGGGTGCCCGGGACCTGTGAGACTCTGAGGTATACCAAGCATCCAGTCAGCAAGCTGTACGGAAAAGGAGGGAGAGAGAGATAGGTTATCAGGGTAGAGGGAGAGAGAAGGAAGAGGAGAAGAGGAATGTCTAAAGGAGTTTACGGAACTTAAGGAGAGCAGGCTCAACATGGAGAGTGGCAGGGAGGCTGTTCCAAGGCCCCTGCTGAAGATAAAGCTCTCCCTCCAAATCTCTGTTTGGAGAACTGGCTCATTCGCAGAAGGTTGGAGGTAGAGGAGCGGAGGGCTCTGGAAGGAAAGTATTTACGTAGGTCTCATTGCAACTAGGTAGGTCACAGGCCGCAGAAAGCCTGTTGGATAATGCAGAGGGTCTTGAACTTGATCATTTCAGACACAGGGAGCAGGTGGAAGGACTTCCGCACTGGAGAGATGCAGTCCCTGTGCTTGAGGTCAAGAACAAGGCTTGCAGTTCTGTGCTGGATGAGTTGCAGAGGGTGCAGTGCAGAGGCAAGGAGGTTAAGAAACAGACTGTTGCAGTAGTCCAGCCTTGAGAGACCCACGGCTATGGAGACAGTGAACCATTGGGGAAAGGTGAAAAGGGAAGAGTACCTCTGAGGAGAAGCAGCAGGTAGTTGGACTTCTTAGAGGTGTCTGAAATGTGAGGCAGAAGGAGATAGTGGAGTCCACTATATGACCCCAAGATTTTCTGCCTCACAGGTGGGTGCGGGTGCAGGGCCAAGGGAGGCCTGCCAGCTTGAGAGTGGGAAAGCGGGAGCAGGAGTCCCAATGCGCACAATCGCAGTGTTACTGGCATTGATGCAGAGGTAATTAGCAGCACACCATGACTGAATTGCAGACAGACAGTCAGATATGAGTGAGTTAGAGGAGGTGGCTAAGGGTAGCCTAAAGGAGAGTTGTGTGTCATCCGCACAACACTGGAAGTTAGAGATGAAGGTGGAAATCACATGTGTCAAGGCAGCCATGTAAACATTGAAGAACCAGGGGGATAGGTTAGAGCCCTGGGGAACACCAGAGTTTGAGCGAGTGATAGTAGAGAGGAAAGCCCAAGTTCCACCTGGGATGGGCAGTCGGAAAGGAAGGAGGTTAACCATGCCAGAGCCTGACCTGTGATTCCCAGAGTGTCACATAGATGTGTGATCAGGATGTTGCGGTTAACCATGTCGAAGTCAGAGGAGAGATCGAGAAGAATGAGGACAGAGGGAGTGTTGGTATCGAGACTAGAGAGCAGGTCTTCACGGGTGTCCAGGAGAGCAGTTTCTGTGCCTCTGGATGCTCTAAACCCAGACTGATGGTCGTGGAGGCAACCAACAAATTCAGTGTGGAGGGTGAGGTGAGAGATAGCGAGCTTCTCCAGGAGTTTGCCCAGGAATGGGGTGGTAGAGATAGGACAGTGGTTTGTCGGAATGGAGGGGTCGTCAGAGGGTTTCTTAAGCAGAGGGAGCACAAGGGAGTACTTAAAAGGAGTTGGAAAAACTCCAGTGACAAAAGGGAGATTGCAGATATCAGCCAAGGCTGGAGCAAGAGAGTATATGCTGTCCTTGATGGTTTCGGAGGGGCAGGGGTCCACCTGTTAGGATAAAGCCTTCATAGGCCGGACTTGTCTGGCAACCACATCAGGTGTGATGGGAGTTAGAGAAGAAATGAGAAATGGTGAAGGTGCCAAGGGAGGCTCCAGAGGTGCAGGTGTGATGTGGAAGTGAGAGAGGAAAGGATGTCCTGCAGTAAAGTGTGCAGCCAGGGCCGATCAAAGGCCTTGGGTGGGTGTGACAGAAGAGGAGAGTGCTGCAGGATTGGTCAGTTCCTTACCAACTTTGAAACATTTGGCCGTGTTGTTTGATGCAACAGAGATGCAGGCTTGAATAAAGACTCTTTTCTTGGTGTGGATGCAGAGGTGATATTGCCTTTGAAGGAGGTGGCAGGCCAGTTTGTCAGAGGGTACGCCTGAGGAATTCCATTTCTGCTCAGCTGTCCTACACTTTCGTTTAAGATCAGCCAGATCAGAGTCATACCAATCAACACTTTTTGGAAGGCTTCAGCCGGATCCTCATGACAGGGGCAAGAGTGTCAAGGGTGTTAGAGATAGAGATATTGAAATTAGTGAGAGCTTTGTCAGGGTGGGAGTCAGTTGCAGGACTAGGAGATTAGATGGAGGCAGCCGCTGTCACACTTTTCATGGGTCTGATGACTTTGAAACTGAGTGGCAGCGCCGGGTGTGTCAATGCAAGAGCATTGGAAAGCTTCAAATGTGAATAGAGAAGGGAGAGGTCCTTCCAAGAGGTAGTGAGAGGGATAGAGAAAGGTATGTCAGTGGAGATGAGAGCATCCAGAGTTTGGCCCGTTCTGTGCGTGGTGCCAGAAGGTAATATAGAGAGGGAGAGAGAGTCGTATAGGTCCCGGAAAGGTCTTGGGGAGTCAGGAGAGTCCAGATGGATGTCGAGGTCACCAGCATGATGAGTTGGGAGCAGGAGAAGAGTCGAGAGGAGGCCAGGTCAACCCATTCCAAGAGGAAGAGAGTAGACTGTCCTGGTGGCCAATAGACACCACACACAATTAAGACTACAAGTGACAGTACACATTCACCTTTGGTACAAGCCTGTACTACACAGTAAAGTGGTAGTGATGGCTAAGCAGCCAGACTTATCTCAAGAGTAAAGTGAGCAGTATCTGAAGTTACACAAAGGACAGCAATTACTATGGTTCAAGCAAACACTGACTCAAGGTTTCTGAGTAAAATAATATACATTTATTTACAACATCAGTTATAAAACAGTTCACTATTATAAAGCAGCAGAAAATCACAATCTTAATAGACGACAATAACCCCCAATCAATTCGGGACAAGTTAAGCTCAAAATGAAGTGTGAGCAAAATGCCACTCCAGCAATTTTAAAAGGGAGGAAAAGACAAGGTTATTCAAAATCAACAACACCAACAAGTGATAGGCAGGGCAAGCTAGAAAAGGCTTACTACAACTAGGATTCAAGTCAATAGGCCTGGGCCAATGTTAATGGTTCAGAGTCTTTGCAGAGGATCACACAGTTCAGAGTAGTTTGTGGTTAAGTCTTTGCCAAGAGTTCGAAACGAAGTTGGTCGGAGGAAAAGTTATTCAAAGAGTATAGAAGTTCAAGCCTTCGGTGAGGCGAAAGATTTCAAACACTTTCACCGTGGTCGGACGGAATGAACAACCGGATTTGAACATTACCTTAAACGGAAAATAATGCTGTAGCTGAGGCAGTTGTTCCTGGCAGTTCCTTCAGGCTCACGGTGGCTGAAGCGAATGTCGTGGTGACAAGAAGGAGGAAGAATGGAGGGTCCTGCACTGCACAGGGAAGAAGCCAGCAGCAGAGCAAAGCGTTGACTAAAAGGTGCGCTCCTTAAAACCCAAACATGTTCCGTTCCTCCTGGCTATCCAGTTCACTGCAGTGATGCAAAGCAAATTCGACCAGGAGAGGGAGGCCAGCGGTTGGTGTTTGGCAAGCTGGTTGGTCCCATCAAGCTCAAGGGAAGAAGATTCCTTGCAGATCTTCTCTGTCGTTGGAGTTTCGGGTGATTCAAACCTGCAGCAGGGCTTCACCGGGATGTCCAGTAGTTGCAGCAGTTGTCTTGCTTCAGCTCCTCATTGGTTCTCTCGTTCGAGTGGCGACTCTTCCTTCCAAGTCCCTGAGACCTGCTTTTAAGCAGTTTTCCCCCATTCACACAGCCTGGCTGTCAATCACACAGCAGGGTGGCTGTCCTGCCAGGACAGTCATCTAGCCAATCAAACTAGAGTGTGACTTGGGTCTCCAAGGAGACCCTGTGCAGGGGGCCTCAAACCCTTTTCTCACATCCTGTCCACCCAGACACTCAGGCGCCTAAGGACGGAGAACAAAGGAACAAAACCTGGTTTGGCATGCAGAGTAAAACATGAGAAAGACCTTTACAAAAAGAAATGGTGAATACACCCGACCGGAACCAAATAAAAATAAAAGGGGTCCAGCGGGTTAGAGTTTGAGGCTACCACCATAGCCTCTACCGTTACCGAGGCTATTTTCATAGCTCACGGTAGAATAAAACTTGTAGATACCACTGCCACCAACCAAAGCTTAGAGAAAGGGGAACAAAATAATGTTCCATGAGAATCAGACAAAAAGGGATAACTATTAACCCTTCCAGTACTCTATTGGAAGATAGTTTGTACTGGGTCTGTGCATTTAAAAAGACTAGTAAAGTCATTGGCAACTTTACATGTTTCTGGGAGACAGTAGTCAGTCCCAGAAAATGGAGTTTAAAGTAGGAAGTTTAAAAAGACAACCCTGTGTCACTGCACTAAAGGTGCTGTGTGACACAATAAAAAGATGATGCCTATGGAATAGGCGAGACTCCATAGCCCATGACCAAAAAATGTACAACACAAAGCAAAAACATATGTTAGAGTGGGAAAAAAGGCTCACACCCTTACCAGGTGAAAAAAATAAATCCTAGCAATCCAGCAAAGCTGCTGAGGGACTCAATAGGTAAGGGAAATTAGCCATTCTGGAGAATTCTCCCTAACACTTGGGAATATACAGAAAAGGTTTGGTTGGGTGGAACATTCTAGTTCTACATCAAATATGCATCTCGCACCATTTGCATGCATGACCACAATTGCAGAGGAACTAAGTCCAACTATCACTGATGCAATGAGGGAGTGTCATTACTCTGCTCCTTTTCGAAAATGGAGACTCTTGAAACACAATCAAAAATGCCAATTCTATGTGTATGCCTATATTGAAGTAGATACCATCAGTGGAAAAATAAAAATTACAACCCATTGTACACAATAAATCCAATCCTAATAAATTAACTGGTGTGGAATATCTCAATAGAAATGCATGGACTGTAATGATAGGACCTAACTTGACAGACATAACTGTATAGGGTACTGTTTGACCCCCGTTATCCATTGCATTTACCACTTGATCTGAACAGGTGACATGTGGAAACTCATAGGCTTTTAAAATGGAGTGTAGTGCTCCTGTATAAAAAAGACAGGACACTATCCTGCCCCTAAAGGAGTAGGAGGACCAAGCAGAATCAGTGGTGCAACAATAGTTGTGGCCCCGTGGCTGCCCCATAGTGTAATAAATGTAGCAGGCAATGGAGGCAATGCAAATGCTTGTGAAAAGGAAGGATGGAGCTGCATTGGTTATGATGACCACTGAGCTGGTTGACTGGGACACTCATACTTTCAATGTTTAAACTACATGTTACATTGATCATTATAAAAATGCATAGTTAGTCTTGTTATGGTGAAGGTAAATGTGCCAGTACCAACTTATGCCGCTCCATTTCCTTGTTACTCCAAAGGTGGGAGAGGGTATAAAAGGGTCTTACCACCCCATGAGCTCAGGGGTGAGAAACAATACAAGCTGAGACAGAATCCATAAAACAGTCAAATGGTTAATGCACATACATCTGCCATAAAGAAGAGGTTAAGCTGTGTGACACTAGTAGGGAACTAAATTAAGCTGTAGAATACACAAGTAGTGTGCTTTAAGTAGCATATGTTCCTGCATGTCAAGAGAGGGACTCACTACATTGAAAGGGCAGCAGAAACTATAGTTAGACAATATGCAGCATAAGCAGGTAGGGAAATCATTGTATGGCAGATGCGCAAGATGAATGCAAAACAAACAGATGTCAATATAGGTCACCAACATGGAGTCAAAGTATAGAAGCACCATTTTTCCTAGCATAGAGACTGCAGCAGGCCCAAGAATTAGTAGAATATTTGAATACAAGATGCTGAAGTCACAAAAAACACATTATTTATTTAAAGCTTTCGAAGTGGCCCAGACAGTAGTTCAAAGTGAGTGCCAAGGCCAGAACCCTAGGAAGGGAGGAATGGGCGGCTAGACCCTAGAGGGAAGATAATAAATTCCACAAGACAAGCAGAAGTCTTCCAAGTGAATTCAATTAACAACTTCATAGGCAGCTATTTAGAAGTGCATGAGAATAATATGCCAAAACATTCACAGCAGAATTAGCTAAACGTTCAATAAATAGGAAGAAATTCATACTCCAACCTGGTCCTCCAACATGTGATCAAGACACTATTAATTGTGAGCCAAACATAAATAATGCACTGGCTGAACTCCCCAGACAACAGACAACGAGTAATGCACAAAGGCACGTACAAAGGAAAGGATAGGCCTCATCGCCTGGGAACAACAAGGAGTTATTTTTAAATTGGAATAATTTCAGACCAAGGACTTCTCCCCCCCCCCACCTTATGTCTCTCTCATATCTTTATATCTTTCAGGATTCCCGAGGGTAACAAGCAACTTTCCAACTAATAGAAATCCCTTGTGTCATACAGCCTATAATGATTAGCACCAACTAATACAATATCAATGTGATGATGTATTGAAAGTAGTATCTGAAATAGGTTGGGCACAGGAGGGTACATCATATATGTGTAACCCAATCATAGAAATTACACTTATACACTCTATATGTAGTTTATGATGCTTACAAATCAAATGTATTCATAGGTTTTGTAATTGATACTGTATTATGATGACACAGGTGACGTGACTCCTGTTTAAAACATGCTCACATCTATTGTAACATTGAGAGCTGATTGTGTGCTGTCCTGGCCGAGTATCAATGCTTTAGATACATTTGGGTTTTCCGTGTACTTTCAGTGCTCCATTATTGAGTATTTTCTTTACTAGTGAAGCAAATTGGACCCATCCCTACAATTTATCCTGAGCTCCTCCTTGATCCGTGTTGACAGGGGCCCCTGCTCTCCATCCGTCTCATGCTTTTCCTCTGTATGTAGCTCCTACTCAATGCCCAGTCCTGTCTTATGACAGCTGGAGCTTCTGAATTTGTAACACACTTAATCTAGTTTCAGTATTTTCTTTTTGTCTTTCTGCTGTTCATGAAAATTAGTGACAGCTAATAACGCATCAGTACAGCTCTAGCTCTCCCATCAAATGAGTACTCTCTTATTTCCATCTGCTATTTTGGGCTGTTGCCCCATTACAAATTCATAATCCATGGCGTGTGGTGTAGAAGACGGACGTGGCATTTGGGATTTCTGAAACCGGATCAAAATATTGCTTAATCTCTCATGAAAATTGTCAGCATCTCTTCCTTATTCTGTTTGCACACGTTCATTTTTGTCCAGTCTGTATTCTTGGGACAGATTTATAGGATGGTGCACAGCAGCTGATCAGAAAAATATTGTAATGCACTCCTAGAGGGTTCTTGCAATCGCCAATTCCTTTTCTGCTTTAAGAAAGGGACGGTGACTGGAGGAAGGGTAGCTCTCAATAATTGATTGAAATTGGACTAAGTGAGATTATAACAAACAATGATAGCTGTAACTTCTCTTGAAACTTAACATGGAATGCAATACTTTAAAGCATGTGAACATCAAAAGAATTTATTAATTCATAAGTAGGGCTTCACGCTTTCTATTTAATACAATGATCACTCTAAGTAGAGAGGGAAGAGCCCTGGTCTATCCAAGGTTTCTCCTGCTACCTTCAAGGGAGACCAGTGCAGAGATGAGTTCATTAGCCAATTAGATTCACAGTCTTATTACCATCTGTTGGAATCAAGGTCAGCTAGTACCAGAATAAATGTTGGAAGCATATGCAAGCGTGCATAATCGTGTGCTAAACCTGCAGTAAACGTAAACAAGTGTGTTCGAAAATCACAGATTCTTTGAGCCAAATCTTGAAACTCCATTCTATCAGCAAAGATATATGGAATTCAAAATGGGGTCTTTGTGACTATTCCAAGGCACTACAGAAAATAGGAGGCCTACTCTTCTTAAATCAGAACATGTTTATCTTTTTCATTGGAATTCCAGCGTACTTTATTTCAAACATTTACTTCAAACAACTGCATTTTTCCTTCACAATAGTTAGTGCACAATTGAGAGATTTAGGATGCCAAACAACATCCGCCAAACAATAAAATGGGGGAAATCCCTGACATCCATAAGGTGGAAGTGAGTTTGCAGAAGAAGATAGGGCCTTACATCTCCTAAGAGCGAATCTCTACAGAACAGAGCTGTTAGATTAGGAAGGCAGTAGAGTTTGCATCTCTGCTGTGACATCCTGTAGAGGAAGAACAGTCCTATAGCCAGCAAGCTGGCTGGAAAGATCCATGTGCAACTCATCCATGTCAACAATTGAAAACTCTATCACCTCCATGTAGGCCTTTTCAGTCCTTGCAAACGAACTATCTTCCCCTGCAAGTCCACCTAGACTTTTCCAATGTGTTCCTGTAGTCCCTTCTCCCCGTTCCCTGGTGGCCATCTTTTTTGTTTACTTTTTTCAATGGCCACCATGCGAAGGGAGAAGGGACCATCTATAGTCCAGTCTCCCATTTCCGTGGTGGCCATTCTTTTTCTTTTCCTTTTCTCAGTTGCGCAACACCAGAGGGAATAGCAACAAGCCTCTCACAGGGTGGGGATGGGGAGTTTGGAGAGAATTGTTAATGGCTGGGGGTCTGCAACTGTGGGCCCGGGTTATTACCTGACACTGTAATGCTTCCCCAGCTCCGGATTTATTGCTTAAATAGTAATGCATCCCCTTTTTGTCTTGTATTGTATGTGACTGTGAGTAGTGTGGAGCCATTAAATAATGGGTTGTACAACCTAATGTTACAACCTATTCAACGAAATTGGACTGCTATTCACAGATTATTTTTTAAATGTCTCTACAATTGAACAACGGCCGAATGGATTTTGATATGTGCCTATTTGGCTGTAATATTTCTGCCTTTGTCGTTTCACTTATAGCAGTAGAACTGTACTAAAAAAAAAAAAGAATGCTGCACAAAAAAAAGTTTAGATTAATTCCTGACAAGCTAAGCATTACTAAGGCCTGTTTGAACTTTGAAAACTCTTTGCCTTGCATGATAAGTAGGACTACCGGATGACCTTATTGAATGCATTTTTTCTCCCTAATAGAGAACAGTATTCCAATTGCAGATCCTATGTTGTTTCCCAAGGATAGAGTTTGCATTGGACTTTCCCTGGCAGTTTTATCACATACCGACATTGGAACTTGTAATATCAACGCCAAAGAGTCATATTGTAAAAATGTGCACACTCTCAAAATGTTACCTCGGCTCTTTGGAGTGCTAAATATCAGCCGTCATTTTAGCTTCCAGGGATAATATGCTAGAACATTTATACGCATGCCAATAAAAGTGTAATTTCATATTCATTCGAAATCTCACGGTACATTCTATTTGGGTAAAAGCCAATGTTCTCCCTTTGCAAAAGGATGGTGACACAGTGCCTTTTACAAATTAGTTTCCAATATTTATACTGCCCTTATCATGAGAAGTGTTTGACTGATGCAGAAGAAATACAATTTAAACAAGCTCAATACGAGAGAAAAGTCAATCTGTCTTCATTCCTTTCACTCAGCCGCCATCTTAACTGTTGTGGGGAGTGTCTCGTTTGCCATGAATCCTGTCTCAATCTAATAACTATAGACAAGTACGCCGTCAACACAGTGAATCATAATATAATCTGTTGAGCGTTGGTGTAAGCAGCATTTCAATAAAACACAAATCCTCCTAATGGCTAGTGATAAAGGGAGATATATGTTATTGTTGTAAAATTAACCACACGGTGTCTCATTCCCCCTAACAGACCGAGGCCACCATTGATTGAATACAAAACGTGTACTGGATTTGGGCAGATGTGCTTTTGAGTGACCTAGAAAACTCCAAACTATACACGCATTGGAGGAGTCCATGTACACATGTATACATTGTACATTAATGTTATGAAATATGTCAAAATAGTCCCAGTAGATAACAAAGTACATTGTTGATTCTATTCATGTTAACGAGAAGTGTATTATGCAATTCTCTTTCCCTGAAGCATGAACATATTTTTATGTGAAATGAAAAACTACCACTCCAAAGATGCTCTGCTTCATTGCCCCTCCCTTTAGTGTCCTCAAATGGTGCCCCAGCCTCTATGTACGTCCTCTGTAAAGCCCCAGCAAGACCTCTTTTTGGACAGCAACCACCACCATCCAAATGAAGATCCAGATAGCCTAGTTGTCCTTGCAAAGTGAAGAATCAAAATGCCCATATCGGCTGTAATTAACATCCTCAGTAAACAAGCACTGGCAAAGCCAAACATTTTGGCAATTTATTTTTTGTATTGTGAAGAATAGGAATAATGACTGCAGTTTTTTGCATACAATTGTATCAACCGTTAAGGCATATCTAGGAAATAAAGTGACCCCACAAAGCACTCGCCCCCACGCACACTTCAACGCTACACAATGTAAAATACATTAAATCCCGCGAAATGAATGAAACAAAAGCAAAACATCTGAGAAAAGCGCACCTTTGCATGCACATACACAAGGAATTTGCTCTCAAAGGGTAGAAACCAAGTGCATTGTCAGACCGCAAACATGCAGCTCAGGACCTACTAAATGCTGCATTTTTATTTTGAATAAAATAATAATTAGCATGATACAGAAAGGTCCATGTCTCAAAAAGGCAATGGTCAGGGCCCTTGGTGCCGCCTGCCCGCTAGACTGTTTATTACCATAGCCCCCGAAGCACATGCATCACCCTACCTACAGCATATTCTTTGGGCAGTAACCTGTAAATTGTGGCTGTTATCCTGGTGAGTACCATCAGACTCCCTGCAAGTCTACACGGGCAGGCACATTTGGGGTGCAGACTGTGAGAAACCTGCAGGTGTGTCCCTAGCTAGTTCCTGTGGATCGGTCATCCAGGTGGCCAGGACACGGCCATCGTTATTGGATCCTGTTCCTGGGGTGCACCAGTGAGGGAGGATGACCTGGATGGGAGTCCTAGGGGAGTGGGAGTGGGACACCAAATGGCGAGACGCGGTATCCCCCTTCTTTCAACACCTTTTCCCCATCCTACCAGGTAGGATATGCCAACATACTGCCCCCCCTTTTTCCACACAAACACTTTGCACAACATGAAAGACAACAGACTAACATCAGAGTCATTTACCTGACTTATCCCAATACCAGAGTCAGGCAAAGTCAGGCAATTGACCAGAATCACACACACCTGACAGTCCTTCCCTTTCTTCCAAACGTGTGAAATGTGTCAAAAGATCAGTACGCACATCCCAGCACCTGCCCCACTGAATCTGTTGCCGATTATAGAAGTCACCTTTTACAGAATTGGTATGGACATGATTGGACCACTTGAAACCCCGGGATTAGGCAATAAATATGTCCTTGTGATCGTGGATTATGCAACCCGATATCCCAATGCATTCCCAATGCGAAATAATACCACACAGCATATCTTTAAACATTTTCTATTGTATTTCTCCAGGATTGGTTTCCCCAAGGAAATGCTAACGGACCAGGGCTCGACTTTTATGAG
Organism: Ambystoma mexicanum; assembly: GCF_040938575.1. Lineage (NCBI taxonomy): Eukaryota > Metazoa > Chordata > Amphibia > Caudata > Ambystomatidae > Ambystoma > Ambystoma mexicanum. Next base: position 833,021,169 of record NC_090935.1, on the reverse strand, counting down.
TAAGCGTATGGCCGAAGTCAAAGAGTTTCTCCATATTACCAATTTGTGAACGTCAGTTTACCATCCCCATACCGATGGCTTGGTAGAGAGATTCAATAAGACCTTAAAACTAATTCTTTGAAAACTGGTAGACAAGGACGGGAAAGACTGGGATCACATGCACTATTTGCAGTGAGAAAACCCCTCCAAGCCTCCACAGGTTTTTCTCCCTTTGAATTGCTAAATTGAAGAGAGCCAGGAGATGTCCTCAACATGCTCCAGGAAACCTGGGAAGAGCAAGAGGAGGCCCCTATTCCCATCTCAAAAACCACCTCCCGAATGTGAGAACATATGAAGTTGGTCCAAGACTTAGTTTGCACTCACATGGAAAAGGCTCAAAGCCAACAAAAGGCCCCTTATAACAAGAAAGTGAGTTTAAGTTAATTCTCCATCGGACAGAACATACTAGTCCTCTTACCAACTTCAGAGAACAAACTGGTCTCCAAATGGCATGGACCAAATGAAATAGTAGAAAGAACGGGAACCTGTACTTATAGAGCAGCCCAACTGGATAGGAAATAGAAAATACAATTATATCACGTAAATCTCTTGAAAGAGTGGAAAGAGAACCCATCAGCCACCCATGCCAAATTACTAGCCGGTCTGGTTCCTCATGACATAGATAACTTTGATTTAATTCCTTCCATGCTATCTATTGAACACCAATAAGATCTAAAGGATGTAGTAATTTCATTTCCCGATGTATTCTCAGAAAAACCATGGAAAGTAAAGAATACATACCACTATTTCAGAACACCTAAGCGTAAAGTGGTACACTTAAAACCATATTGACTCCCAAAATCCAGTAACCAGATAGTGATCGGGAAAGTCAACAAAATGAAATGTTGAAAGCCAACATTATTGAACCATCCTCAAGCTCATGGTCCTCTCCTATCATGCTGGTCACTAAACCTGACCATTCCTGGAGATTCTGTATTGATTTGCGTCAAGTTAATGCCACAGCCGACTTTGATACCTATCCCATGCCACGCATTGATGACCTAGTTGATAAACTCTGAGAAGCCACATTTCTATCTACCCTAGATTTAACCAAGGGATACTGGCATGTTCCTGTCTATGGACTTAGATAGCTAAGGTTGAACGTGAAGTGTCCAGTATGAAGAGGGCTGACTTACTCAAACCCAAAACTAGAACAAACTCAGCTAACATGAGTTCTAATAAAATCAAGTTGATTACTAGATACACCAGTGATAGTAATGAGGTGTATGCTATACTAAAACGTCATTGGCACTTACTCCACCTAGACAAGGATCTCACCAAACTATTGGAACCTAACCCTTCAATAGTTTTTAGTAGAGCCCCTACTCTTAAAAATCTCTTATGCCCGTCTTTTATGGCACCAACACTTACGGCTAGAACATGGTTAGATGAAGGGCGCTTGAATGGGTTTCACAAATGTGGGAACTGCAATATGTGTTCACATACATTTGAATCTGTGGAGCTTGATTTTGGCACAACAGGTAAACATGTAATTACTTCGTTTATTAATTGCAACACCAAGTTTGTGGTGTATTGTATCATATGTGTTTGCGGTTTATTTTATGTTGGGAGTACCATTAGGCCACTCAAAATTCATATTCGGGAGCATTTGGCCTCTCTGCATAAACAGGATGCCAAATATCCATTGGCATTGCATTGGCAGACTCTACATCAACTGGATGATTTTAAGGATTTAAAATTTATTGGGTTGTCTCAAATACGCCCCTTAAAAAGAGGTGGCAATATGGAACTTAGACTTAGACAACTAGAGGCAAGACTTATTTGTAAACATAGATTGGTAAATCGTGGACTCAATTCCGATCATGAATTTCATGTTTTCTTATGACTCTATTTCATATTTAAAGCTGGTTTTGTGCCACTGACATTTGGGTAGCTACACCTGATTACTGTGTTCTTTTTGTTACTTAATTTTATTTGGAATTCTTATTGAAATGGGAACTTATCTGTTTTAAGCATGTCCCGTGTTGTATTAATGGGTGTGTGCGGTTGAATGTACAACCTGTGATAACATATTCTTTCAGACCGTCAAGATTATTCGTTTTATCATCGGCTTAGAAAATGTGTCAGATGAATTGGAATGTATTTAATCCAATTGAGCCTTAAGTGATTACTTAGACGTAGTAGCACCGACAGGCTGTGTGTTTACCGCATAACCTGTATTCACTATTTTCGGGGTGGAATTTTTTATTATAATTTATCATTACGCAATTATGCATGTAAAAGCAATTAATATAATTGTGTTATTCCTATAAATTGTTGGCAAATTCTAAGGTGTTAAATATGGCTCGAGAGATTATCATTTTACTAGAGCCGGCCCTCTTCCTCACCTAATATGGCCGCCGCTGTTTGCTCTGTCATGTGGTTGCCTATACGATCTAGTTTTTCTTTTTAACTATACGCGTAGCATCACGCGCGCGCGCTTTTCCTTGTACATTGTTGTTGCCGGAAGGCTGGTAAGAGGCACGCCTGCTCTTTTGATACGATCCCTGTATTTCAATCAGTTGGTTTTATCTAACTTAGAGCCTGTTTCCTTCTTTTTCTCTTGCTAATTGCCAATCACCCATTGACAATGGATTCGTGACTCGTTCTGAACTGGTTGTGTGGTGTAATCTACGGGTAACATTTCCTTTTTATACGTGGATTTTTGCAGTAATTATATAATGGTCATTGCAACTGCAAGTAATACTAAGGTAATCATGATTTTGTTTTTTATCAATTTCATAATTAATGTGGTTAAATTGGTTGTCTTTGAACGTATATGTTAATAGCTAATCTTTACTAAATTATTTTCTTGCCGTAGAGTTTCTTTTCGGACAAGTTCAACGGTAAATATAATTAGTCAGTTTTGATCCATTTAGTTGATTCAATACATTATTTTATCTATGGTTGCTCTCCACCGCACACACCTAATCTTTTATATTTTTTGTTTTGTCATCCTTTTTATTGGGTTGTAATCGGATGGATCTTCTTATTGAACGGTAATTGGTTGCATGGAAAATGTTTTATTTTATGAAATGTTCTTTTAAATCCAATGATATGGCATTATGTAACACACAATTATAATTTTTCCCCTTTTTTTGGCTAATCCCCTTGTAACCCCTTGATGTTTGCTACATTGGTATGTTGTAAATTCATTTATGAATGTATTATTGGTTGTATATCTGCTATTTTGTACAGCCTTTGAAAAAGAGCCTTGCTCGAAACACGTGTCAGGCTGTGGAAGGGAATTAAAAATATAACCCAACTGTTACTGTATCATTGATAATTGGCGCAGTTCACTGATTACATCTAATTTACTGTTTACTGAGGGTTCTTGGTCCTGGCACCCTCACACTTTCATGCTGAACGCTGCCTTTTCAAATTTCTAATATTGAGCAATAGCGCTGGTTGTTCAAATAGGCCTTCGGACCACATTGTTCTATCTAGATATGGAAAAGACCTCGTTTTCAACGTTGTTAGGATTTTTCCAATTTAAAGTCTTACCTTTCGGTCTACACGTTGTGCCAGCCACTTTCCAATGCCTCATGGATAGAATATTTCAACCCTACTCTAATTTCTGTGGAGTTTATATTGACGATATCGTCTTTTATAGCAAGACTTGGGAGGACCATCTCTTCCATCTTTATACCATCATGAAAGTCCTCAGAAACGCTGGCCTTAGTACTAATCCAGCTAAGTGCAGATTGGCCCAATCAGCCGTAAAATATCTTGGCTTCTTTGTAGGGAAAGGAAATGTACAACCATAACATGAGAAGATAAAATCCATCTTAGATACACCAACTTCTGAACCCAAAAGAGATCTTAGAGTTTTTCTCAGGTTAATAGGGTACTACCTAAGATGTATCCCCAACTTTTCAGACGAAACAGCCCAGCTGACAGATAAACTTAAAAATGCTGAACCACAGAAATTTCATTGGAATGACGACGATGAGATAAGTTATAACACCTTGTAGCAAAGGCAGTGTCAGAACCCAATCCTAAAATTAGTCAACTTCTCTAAGGGTTTTGTTTTACTGACAGATGCCTCCTTTACAGGGTTAGGAGCTGTCCTATTCCAGGTTTGCGATGGATTAGAATATCCCATATTGTTCAACAGCCACAAGTTGCTCCAACATGAAAACAATTACTATGTGTTGAATTTAGGGGCCCTGGCCATGAAGTGGGCCATTATCCATTTTAGGTACCAATTAGGACAATGGTTCATGCTTGTTGCAGACATCTCAGCCCTCGTTTGGATTAGCTAACACAAAGGCTCCTACCCTAGGGTCATGCAATGGTTTCTAGACCTACAACTGTTTAACTGTGGAACACCGAAAAGGAAAAGAACAGGGAAATGTAGATTTTCTTTCCCTGTTCCCCTGTGAAACAAGTGTGGCTACATCAGATGGAGGAAGGGTATATGAGAAACCTGAAGGTTTATTCCTAGCTATTCCCCGGGTATCTGTCATCCAGGTGGCCAAGACACGGCCATCACTATTGGATCCAGTTCCTAGGGGTGGACGAGTGAGGGAGGATCACCTGGATGGGGGTGTCCTTGGGCAGTGGGAGTGCAACACTGATGGGTGAGACGCAGTATCCCCGTTCTTTCAACAACCTTTCCCCATCCTACCACATAGGATATTCCAAAACAATGCTCCTCCTTTTTCCACACGAACACTTTTGCACAACATGAAGGACAATGGACTAACACCAGAGCCGTTTACCTGACATGTTCCAATACCAGGGCCAGGCAAAGTCAGGCCATTGACCAGAATCACACACACACACCTGACGGCCCTTTCCCTCTCCCACATGGATAAAAGCTGGAGCACAAGAGAACAGGACGAGCAAGGCAGACCACATGACATTAGAGCTAACTCAGCACGGTTGTTCAAGTGGAGGAGAAAGACGGCACAGACCGAGAGGGTGACAAGGGGAGAGTCACCTCACCCTTTCCAACCAAGGCCAGTGGAACCTCCACAGAGGGAATAATAAGTCGGCGAACAAAAGTCAATGTGTATTGAAACAAATGTCACCAGAACATGAGATCCTCATCCGCTGAGTACCAAGCCGGGGAGAGACGCTTATCTCTGTGGTACCAACCTTGACTCCAAGGAGAAAGAAAGCCAAATGGTTCATCAAAGCCGGTGAGTTGAGGTTAGTGTCAATAAGAAACGAAACTGTGTTGAAGGAAAAGTAGCCAAAGGCTAAATTGAACTTTGAAAAGCAAAATATACTATCAATGAAGGAGGAGAAAATCAGCAACAGAGGAGTCTGGCACCAAGGGGGTGCTTGTACAGGAAACTCTGGGCAATTGCGCAACGGTAAAGACTACCGTAACCACAAAACCTTGAGAAGAGTCAAAGAAAGGTCAAAGTGGTCATTCAGGGGTTTCATAAAATACTCTCTACCATTGAAAGTCTTTGACTGGCGGTCGATTGTGAAAACTAAGGGAAGTGAATCCCGCATGGTGAAGATTAGTACATGAACAGTGAGATACAAAGGTCGGTGACAGTGAACCCAGCAGAGGGAAGCCGACAACCAAAAGCTGGCAAGAGTGAACCCGGCAGAGGGAAGCCGTCAACCTTGGGATAAGCCTGAAAACCTGTACAAAAAGTCATTAAGATTTGTGAAAGCAGGAAGTATTGCAAGAAAGGGGAAGAGAGGTGTCCCCTGGGTTGGGAGCCCGGCCGAGGGAAATCCAGGGGTGGAAAGTTATCAGCCAAAGTTCTCTGAGAAAGGAACTGTCTTGTTAATTTTTTTAATAAAACATCTGAGGGGTCGGGCCCAGACTAGCCATGGTTGAAGCCATCACCCAAAGTGTTTGTAGAACAGAACCTTGCATTTGTTTGTTGAGAGCATCAGGCCTCGAAGGTGAGAGACTTTTATTGAAAAGAGACATAACCATCGAAGAACCCGATAGCTGATGCAGAACTGTTAGCTCATGCTGGGAAGGCTCGAGTGTGTGCTCTGCTCTAAAATTCCACCTTGTCCCATGCTAAAAACATAGGGAAGGGAGACCTTAAGGCAATCACATCTTGATTTATTATTTGTGAACACCTTCTCCTTTATTTGAATAACCTATCTCACACTCTTTTGGTAATTAGTTGTAAGGAATTGGGATTTTTTTTTATTTTTTAGTATAGGCTTTTTACTTTGACAAGATGCCACAAGGACTGCCTTATTTTTCGTTTGATGGTCAGAGCTTGCTCTCATCTTAGATTTAGGTTTAGGTTAGGTGTTTTCCACCCTGCACTTACAGTTTAATAAACACCCTTGACCTGTGATCACTTGTGTCTGGCCTTCTTTACTGTTGTCACCATTAGTTCCTTACAAGGCCCATATACAGAGTTGGCACATGTCATGCATGAGTAGATTGTGAAGTCTTGCCTTATGCTATATATTATGGGAATTGAAGTCCTGCATTTATAGAGGATAAATAAAACTACTTGTGCCTGAATGCAAAACCAAGGAAAAAGAGTGGATGGACTGTGTATACCTGTCGTCAAACAAATCAAGAGCCCCACTGTAGATCAGCAAAAGCACATTTTAACGGTGTGTGGAGCCCACAAAAACAAAACCCTTGCAAAATAAAAATAAAAAATGCAACCAAAGTAGCTGCCAAAGAAGCAATTACAATATGAACAGGCCCATGTCCGAGTCTGGAGACGCCAGAGCTGATGACTGGGTGCCTGTAGAAAGGCTGGCACATATTTCCAATGTTAGTAAAACAAAGTCAGGCATTACATTTGTTTCTCAGCCATTATTTCTAACACCTTCTTTAAGTAGTTTGTGAAGCCCTCTCACCTCACCTTGCCTTGTGAAAAGTCCCAGAAGTGCCCTCCATTTTGCAGCGGCAGTGCAAGACCGAACAACAGATAGCAGGCGCAGGGAAGTATGTCAGAGGCAAGGGATTATAACTCTGCAACAACTTCAGCCAACGAGGATAAATGCCACCAACAATTTAAAAGCTCTTCATCTTCATCACTTCGGTCGACAAGGAAACGTGCCTACTTTAAACATTGCAGAAAGTCAAGCGCAACACAGCAGCACATTGCGCGTATAGCCACATCAAAAGAACAACGTGGTTGTCTCAACACGCATACATTCACTGGAGGCACCATCACCATTTTGCTGTTGTCCTTTCTAAAGGCTGCAGTGCTAATGGCATAAACTTCACAGTGTATTGGCAGGGCTGTCAGAAGGTGTGGTGAGGTCCGGGGCAAAAAATTGGTGAGGCCCTCTTATGATTTTTTGCACTGGACCAGTGGTGGCACCGCCACAAACAGGAGGTATGAGACATCTCCCCATGAGTTTGTGTGGAGTAACCCAAACATGGTTTATTTTAAGAACTGCAAATTAACCACAGCAAAGTTGGATTTCTCTACTGAAGAAATGTTTTTGCCAGACTAGTTTTTGTATCATATGCATAAATATATTTATAGGATGGCATGACGGTGTGTGGTACATGATGCCAGCATTAGGGTGTACCGATGTCACTCCCCTGGGATTACATAACGTGCTAGTGTTGGTCTTGCAATCGCACCCTCAAGGGTAGTAGTCCTGGCCATGCTCCTTTCGAATTCAGCAGATCGGTTTTTCCTGGCTGCCTTGGGTCTAAGCTTTCTTACTGTGTTCGAGAATGTTGTGGAGATTTGCATCATAGCTGCCAAAATTATCCGTTCCAATCCCTAAGTGCTTATCAAGTCTGGTTTTTTTTCTCTGCATTCTGGGACTTTTAGTTCTGCTTTTCCCATTATAAAACTCAGACTACAAGTCCCAGAATTCAAAGAAAAAACCCAGACTGGATAAACACCTACAGATTGGAATGGATAATGTTGGCAACAATGTTGCATCGGTAAAAGACCTGCAGTCTTATAGTGAGCCTATCCCCGGTTCTCGAGATTCTGCATTTTCTCAGAAATTAATAAAAACTCAGCACAAAAGCACACAAATGCCTAAATGCGTAGATGCGACAAGGAGGGGATACAAAATGTGATTTATACAAAATGAAGTGGAATGTTACAGCTACAGTGAGGTGAGGATAATAGCTGTGGCAGAAGACAATGGCTCGTGGGCTACTTTAAGGAACCTAATGGTGCAATAGGGAAAGTGGACAAGGCCAAAGGCCATGGCTAGTGGTCTCCAACAAAACCTATTGGGGCAACATGTCAAGGGACCAGAGTGAAAGGCCCTGGACATGGCCAAAGGCCATGGCTAGTGTGCTCAAAATAAAACTAGTGGTCTGGCAACAGCCAAAGGCCGGGCTAGTGGGCACATTTAGGAAACCTATTGGAGCAATATGTAGAGTGGCCACAGCAAAAGGCTGTGGGCAGCATGGCAAGCTACTGAGGCAACATGTAAACGGTCCACGGCCGAAGGCTGGACCAATGGTCATGGACGAAGGCCATGGCTAGTGCGCAGGAAAGAAATGTAGTGTTTTCGAAAATGCAGTGGGTACGGTCGAAGTTTGTGCTTACTGGTCAGTGCTGGAGGCCCTGGCTAGTGGTCCCGAAAGACTTGTAGAGTGGGTCCAAAAGAAACATATTGGGGGAACATGTAGAGTCGAATGTACAATGGCCATGTCCATTGGCCTGTAAAAAACTATGGTATAACAAAACCCTTGAAATTCACTGAAAAAAAAACTTTAGATAGGCTGGTCATGACTTCCCGCATCCACTGAATTTCAAGGGGTTTGTTGTGCTGAATCTGCACAACTTAACTGCACCTTAACTAAAGTTGTTTCAGAGAATAGAAAGATATAAACATTTTTCTTTTAGATTATATCAAATTAGTTGTCAGAGCATCATATTGCTTTAAGCAATCACTAATAGATCATTTTGGATAGCCAGAGAAGGGCATGCATTTGACCTGTACCCCACCTTGGCATGGAAAGAACATTTGAATCAAACATCATAGGACAGAAGTACTGCTAAAACACAGCATTTATACATCAGCCACTCTCCTAAATGTCACAAAACACATCAAAGTAACCCACTTCACAGAAAGAAACTTTAATGACACATGCTTATTAATGGGCCAGGATTAGATCAAATTCATATCTGACATATGGGAGTATTTGGGCAATGCAGGCCTTGCTCTCATAACTCCCTTCAATAAAGAGCGTGCTAACAGATGTTACCTAACTGGCAAATCATGCACAATATTATGATTATTGGAAATTGCAAATTGCTATAATTTCCCTAGGATATAGCTATTTTCCCATCTCTCTGAGGAAATAAATCACTGCAGTCCAAGAAGCCTGAAGGATATTCTCCCTGGTTGCTCACACCAGATATTCCACATCCCGCAGGCAGAGAAATAGGGGAAAGGATGTTCAGTGCCCAATCTTAGTTGATAGAAAAGTTGCAGACTGTGAAATCCCTGAGGGAGACCATCTATCTCTGAGACAATCCTGACCCCTTACTTTTGGGAATGCATATGTGGAGGAAACCAGACAAAAAGGCGTTCCCTTTTTGTTTCCACATCGGCATATTCTTAAAAAGAAATTATGTATTTTTAGACAAAATGTGAAAATACACAATAAAACAATAAAAAAGCGTTCTCATGAATACATCTCAACTCTAATACATACTCTTTAAAATGCAATATGAAAATATTTTGAACAACTATGCATACCAAGTAACTTTGGGTCTCATCCTAAGTTACCAGGGGAATCCAGTAAAAATCCAGTAAAAAGAATCTTTCAACTCCAGGATAACTCAGGCAGGCTCTAGCACGAGAGAGCTATTTAACATCTTAAAGGAATTAGAAAATCCTAATCCTCCCACAGATACCTGTACTAAGGACAAACTCTGGTGCACAGGTATCCAGAATGCCCTTGCCAACAAAATGACGGGGCTCCAAACCAAAAATGAAAACAAACGAAAACAACTCACCTATGGCTCAACTTCTAGTCCAACCTTATCTTCGGCCATTGCCATCAGCTCAGGCTTCACGTTCAAAAAGGTAACTATACCAGAAGTACAAAGAATCATAGCCTCCTTGAAACCTTCGAACTGTAAGGGGGACAGCTGCTCCGCTCAGGTCATAAAAGACGCAGCTAGGGATCTATCCCCTTTCATTACCAAACAAATAAACCTGTCATTCACTAACAACGCAATCCCAAGCAATCTGAAACAATCATGGGTTCTACCATTGTTAAAAAAACAAACACTCGACCCGTCTATACCTACCAATTATATACCTATAAACACTGTACCGTTCTTACTAAAAATTCTTGATAGAGTGGCCTACATACAAATTGAAGACTACCTTGAGACAAACCAATTATTGGGAATTTGCCAGTCTGGCTTTCGTCCTCAACATGGAACAGCCAGATCGACAATCTCAAAGATAAAGGTAGGGCTGCCATCCTTCTCCTCCTAGACCTCTCTGCTGCCTTTGACCTGGTGGTTGACCATAAAATTCTATGCAACCACCTGTCATCGGCAGCACATTTCTCCCACTCTGCGGTCCCTTGTATCCAATCCTTCCTCGATAACAGGACTATGCGCGTCTTCTCACCGTTAGCAGCAGCCGACCCGATTCCCATCACCTGTGGTGTCCCACAAGGCTCTTTTGTTTTGCCTACTTTGTATGATATATTTACAAAGCCTCTATTCGACAAGCTGGACCATCTGGGTGTCACCTACACCAACTATGCAGATGACACCCAGATACTCCTAACTCTATCCAGTAACTACAACTCGGACGTCAGCCGGATCAATGAAGTCTTCACCATCATTCAGGTATGGATGGCCACACATGGCCTCTGCCTGAATGATGACAAGACTGAATTGCTCCTTGTCGGTTCCCCCAACACCATCCTGAAGGTTAGCCCCAGCTATACCAGCTTCATTATTGATGGAAACACTATTCCTATCGCAATACCTAGACACCAACACCAACCTCTCCAAACAAATCAATATGACCTCCTCAGCCACTGCTTACACAGGTAAGCTGATGAGGGCCTGTAGACCCCTGCTATCCACCAACAGCTGCCCCACATTAGCTAGAGCACTTATACAGTCCAAATTGGACTACTGCAACGGCTTATATGTAGGTGCAAATAAGTCTGTAATCAACAAACTGCAGGTCCTCCAAAAAAATGGTTGCTCTTAATATTCCTAGGAGAGAACATATCTCAGCTACTAGAATATCATGTAAATGGCTTTCCATCCAACAAAAAATGGATCTAAAAACTATCTGCCTCACCTACAAAGCCCTTAATCACCTTGCCCCGCCTTATCTAACCAATAAATTCACCTTGAAACCTGCTACCAGAATCACCAGATCCTCCAATACACTACACCTGATGGTGCCCAAATACACCCTTAAAAGAGCCGGCGGAACCAGCTTCCCAGTTCTAGCCACCCAACTCTGGAACACCATTCCACTGGACATCAACTCCACCCCCACCTTTCAACCTTTCAGAACCAAGGTCATCACCTGGCTACTAAATAAATCACCAACACTTCTGCAGGTCTTTCAGGATACCTCACTCCTACACTAGCACTCACTCACCACCACCCTGTATCTGCCGTTACTAGCTTCTACAACTCCTGTATCTATGTGTACTTGTTATTTAAATGCTTCACAACCTATCGTGACTGCTATCTTCATTAACTGTATTTTTGTAAATTGTATAAATGCTGCACAAATGTTCTAATGTATTCACCTATGCCTGTAACCATATCCTTGAGCGCCCATATACCCATGGGTCTGGAGCGCTATACAAATAAAATAAACAAACAAACAAACAGATGTGGACCCCTTGCTCACTGCTCTTAGAGAGGAACAGCTTCAACTCACTGACGATGCCCATCTAGGCTGAAAGACTGTATGGGGTTGCTGTGGTACTCTTGTTCAGAGGAGAATTGCCTAGCATTTCGAAGCTGGACTGCCCCTGGGCAGGACAAAGACTGATATGTAGGGAAATGTCTTCTCTGTGATAAGAACAGTGAGCTAAAGACTTGATTGAGAGCCTCCCAGGGGCCATCCACCCAATGGGCTGTGTTCGTGCTGGTAGAGAGTTTCCCAGGGCCCCCTCTCTTGAACTATGCATTCATGTTCACCTATTCTAAAATCTTATGTCAAACATTCAATTTACATCCCACCGCTAAAATATCATGCAGAATTTCGTTTCCACCTTCTATTGTAAGTTTTAAATGATTTTATAAGTAACCTGACCAAAGCCAACAGTAGAAAGACTTGGGTTCCACTCAATAACCTATTAAACAAACTAGATGTTATTACTGCAGAGGTTGAATGTATGAACAGACCTAAAAGAGTCATCCTATATGTGACAGTATGAGGACAGTCCAGTGCAAGTTCCATATGCAAGATATTTGTTAATCTAAATAGAGGACGCATATAACGCCTTCTGATCTCATGATAAACAGGACATAGAAGTACAAAGTGACCTGTCATTTCCGCAGGGTTACTACCAACATGACATTGTATATGTGTAGTGTAAGTCTATATTGCAGTAACAGCTGCTACCTTAATAGTATTAGTATGTAGTTGGAAAAACAATGCACTTGCGTACCAAGGGGCTACACAATCGAAAAAAGATCTCAAAGCCCTCTGGCCGCTTAAGCAATTAATAGGGTGCACCGGCTTTTAGTGAGATGGATGCCCTTTTCATATTCCTGGTTATTGCATCATGACATTTTAGTTTACCCACATTTCTGGAGCCGGGAGACAGCCCCTCTGAGTTTAACCAGAAAGTTGTCAGCTCCAGATCCATGAGCCCTATACGGATGTGCTTCAGCCATGGGAATGAACACGACCCAGGCACATTCCTTAAACAAATTATTGCTTCCCTGTTTTTTGCAAATTCGGGTGTACACTATTGTCTGGTCTAAAATAAAAGGTGTTTGCTAGCTACTATTTCACGCATGGGCATAAGGTTGCATTCTCAATGCAAACAAGCCATTGGGGCTCCATTAGGCTGCATAAGCAGGGTCCTCAGGAACTGGTTGTCAGCCACCTTGATCTGATTGCACATACAATGGCCCCATAGCTCTGCCCATAGAGGTTGATGCCATCCCTGTGCTTTATACAGTTTGAGGAAAGGGGAAATTGCTGCTTTCCTCTGTGTGCTAAAGAAACAATGTATTCCGCTACTGCACTTTTCTAGGGTGGTCACAGCCTTAGTACAGTGCGCTGCACATGATAGATTTTCCGAAAAACAAACCCCTAGATAATCATAAAAACAACCTGCTCTAAAACACAATCATCAATTACTATTCTCAAAATGTTTTTTTGCTACACTTGCACCGAAAAACATTACCTTTGTCTTCAATATGTTGAGTTCCATTGGAGTTCATCACATTTTTTAACATAAATATTCAAATTGCATCTTAGGCCCTTAAGGGTAGTAGATAATAACACTGCATCATCTGTATGAAAGAGGGTTGGGAATACATCTGGTCCAAGTCTTAGGCGATCAAGACAACACCTTAACCGTTTTTCAATTATTGCATGTATATATAAACAGAATAGGAGGAGTGACAGCACACATATATCCCTGTCAGCCTCCCCCTCTCCAACTTAAAGATGTCAGTTGTCTCCCTAACCAGCCCCTCCTTACAGAAGGCCTATTGTTAATATACTGTGCTTTTATACAAGATAGCAATGGCCATGGGAAACCCTTGCTCCTCAACACAGACCACAGCTTGCACCGTTCTCACACTGTCAAACGCTGCATGTAGGTTTTCTCCCTCTTTGCTGATTTATGGTCATTATCTGGGATACCTCAGGATTAAGTAATAAGTTGTTCTGTCTTAAATAAGAAGACACCCCGCTCAATGAAAGTTGGAATCCCGATGGAGTAAAATCCATCAAGAGCAGGTCATCAGAATACGCTATGTAGTTCGCTCTCAATCCTCCAAGTTTGGGGGTTAATCCTCCCCAACCAGTACTTGCCTCCCGAAGATCATCTATGTACAAATTGAACAAGGTTGATGCAATAACACTACCCTGCCAAACTCCATTCAACACTGTTATTGCACTCAACAGATCTCCCTCATTGTTCAATCTGACCCTTGCATGATTGTTAGTGTATTCTAACTGCCCAATACATAGCAAGCCTGGGTTTATTCCCCACCCAGCCAAACTTCCCCATAGTCTTGTTCTGTCAACGTTGTTGAAGGCTGAGGATGGATCCAGGGTTGCCACATACAGTGCCCTCAATGTGATTCCTCCTGCCTCCACCATACAGGAAGAAAGAGCGAAATCGCTCATTGCAGTAGCTATTACACTCATGTATCCAGTTTGTACTGGAGAGAACCTTTGTATGTTTTATGCCCACCTAGTGGGATACAAGATTTGCTAGTATTTTAGAGGAAATATCTATCAAAGAAATAGGTCTTTAACTAGAGGGATCATCCCTCTTCCCTTGTTTCAAAATAGGAACGATAATTGCATGGTGCCATGACTCTGGAACATTTTCAGAGCTAATTACCTGTTTAAACAGGTTAACTAATACATCTAATTATTATTATTATTATTATTATCTGACCAAACCTCTGAATTGTTTTTTAGTAAACCGTTTAACATTCCATCAGGACATTTAGCTCAATTATGGTCCTTATATCATCTTTATCAAATTCATAAGACCATCTCTCTTCTATGTTACTTACTTCCTGAGAACTCCCAACAGAGTCTGATTTCTTATCAAAGATTAAGGAAAAGTGTTTGACCCAATCACCTTTCGCTAAGCACGAGGATAACCATTTGGTTTTAACCAAATCTCTGTTGTTCAATTTCTACCAAATTGATCTGGCATCTTTTTTAGCCATAACTGCGATGATCTCTTGGTTCTCTTTAATGTAATTTACAATTCTATAATTCTTTAGCCAGTTTTTATGGCTCTACCTCAGGGAACGTATTTTCCCATTCTTCACAGTCCAATCACAGCAGTTGGATTTTATTAATCTCCTCATTGTGCGTCTATTTAAATGTATCACTCTGTCGAAAAGAACCTCTGTTGGATGCAAATATCTTCTTCTTCCAGATACCTACTGGATTTGCCCGGGCTTTCAACATTGTTAATGTGTTGGAGAATTCTCTGTGTGCACAATTAAAGGACTTCTCTTCCTTTGTTAACATACCCCTCCATCTGGCTACATGTCTGTTCACCTTATCATTGTTTTTGCTAATCTGCACTACCCTATTGCCCGCTACATTTATCGCCATGTCCGTACACAGTGACTTCACTAATTCCTTGCTCCCTCCTGGCACCAGGAAAATCATTGTTAACTTGGCGTGATCCTTAACACCTGATTTCACCACCTAAAGCTGCTTATGTCACTGTGATCAACAATGGCTAAATATATGTAATCAATGGTAGAATATGAACAGATTCCGAAACCAAGTTGGCAACGGACTTGACCCCAAAATATACTGATTATTCAATTGACAGACATGCCATCTTGCAAGAAATCTATCCCAAATGAGCCCATCCTTATCTTTTTTCCCCTTGCCTAAGCTCCTCCTAAGGTTACATTTAACTCCTCGATTGAGATGTCTGTATTTGGGCATATTCTATTAAAGTCACCAACTATTCTTATTGGTAGATGATTCTTTCCACTTGTCCAGTCTATGAATCAGTTTTCGAGTTCATTAACTATGTCATCTATGACAGCGCACACAGGATTAAAGTAGATATTTATTACTAAAATGCTACATTCTTTTTTTCCTATGTGGTCGACTAGAACAGTCGCCAACATTGTGTCAGAGGATGTCTTGAGTTATTTAATAGCAAAACAAAAGGTATAATTTCTGGAAGGTTTAGAATAAATCTTAACTTCTAGCATTGCTCTGGGCTACCCTCAAGACCATCGTTCTTCGCCTGCCAGACCATTACAAAAGAGGAAAGACCTTATGCAAATCAGGCTTGGTCCCACCACAATTGGGGCAGTCCAGCTCGAACTGCTTGGTCACATCCCTGCTGCACAAGACCACAAGTATCCTCAAATATGTTTCAGCCTCGGTGGGCTTCATCAGTGAGGAGCAGCTTAGTACTCTAGGCTCAGCAGGCACGGAACCCATGTCTGGGCATACCCATCCCATTTACAGTGACTATAGCAAAACAAAAGGGGTGATGGCTGGAAGGTTTAGAATACATTTTAATCTGTGGCTTTGCTCTGGACAACCCTGCAGAACATTGTTCTTTGCCTGCCAAGCAATTACAAAAGGGGAAAGACCATATGCAAATTAAGCTTGTTAAAATCAGACATACCGCATGCATATGCCCAAGCTGGACAACATGATGATCATGCTGACAACAGAACCCTAATGAATGTGTGATATGCCTAAAATACAGATATGGTTGCATTCCTAGGGATAATCGTTTTAGCCCACACTGATTATAATAAATCGTAATTACAGGGGCATCTTTGTGTGGCGTGTTGATTATATATAAGTTGCATTTCTTACAGAACAGGTAATAGTGCTTCTACCAAACACAATGTGCAGCGCAACCAAAGAAAATGCAGCCATCATATTAACCTGTTAAGTGCCAGGCTATTATGCAAGTCTATACAAAAAGGATGAGCATACTCGTCCTTGGCACTTAGGGTGTGTTACATAGTGAGTGGGAGCTGGAGAGGTGACGGCAGGGCAATAGTTGAACAAGGAAGAACATAACATAGGGAAGTTGTAAAGAGCATTAAGGACAGAGAAAAATGTTTTAGAAGTGTAAATTAGCATGCACAAAGATATTCAGTAGAGGTAAACTGCTAATCCAAAAGTAATTATCACACACATTAATAAACACAACCACTTATATACTTCAATCTTGATTAAGTGACTAACAATGACTTATGCTCTAACTAAACGATGATAACTAGCTCACTTCTGTTTGACCACCATTTGAACAAAAATGCATGGGCAGATCTAGATAACACAAACTGAAATTTGAGATTTTAGAAACCAAGAAAGCGATCACCAATCAATCCAATAAGCAAACCAAGAAAGCAACTGGAGAGACTACAATGAATTCCCATACAGCTGTGCAGAAATGGACAGGAAAACTGACACAGTATTGTTATTCCTAAAACAATTCCGCCTAATATACCATTGGCCTACCCCTAGATTTATTATTCCCAAACATGTCCTACCATGGTCTAGCCCCAAGTGGGCGACCATGCATCAGTCTTAGATAATCTTAGACAATCTTCTAGGGGGGTGTGGATCACTATACCCCCCCTGCTTTTGAATCTTAGGTCCTTTGTGCACTGTGTTACTTCTAGATTACTCCTAACAACATACTCCTATCTTACTCCTATGGACACAATAACATAAGACACAAAGAAAACACATTAATCGGTTCAATTATAACAATAGAATACATTTATTCATGCACAGCAAGGCATGATGCAAACAATAATGTAAAGCAAATATCGAATTTGCACCTTTATACTTTTGGTGCAAATCTACCATGCAGTGTAATAACTATAAGCCTTACAGGCTTCTAATGCAAGCCTGTGATTAGCTGGATCTATCTTGTCTAATGCAATATACATATGGCAAGTTTCATCATTCAGCATTCCTCTCCATTCCACACCATTCCTCACTCTCGCTCTCTCTAAGACAATCCCTGTCTGATTTCCCCTTCTCCCAAACCCAAAGCTCTTTGTGTGAGTTCTAATTCCCCCATGCACACATGTCTTTTTTAGCAATACTCCAAGTCTGGTTACTCGAACTGTATCAAGCCTCTGCCAAGCTCATCGATTTCTGCCAAGCTGGTCTGCCAAGGCTGCATCAATGCCAACCAAGCGCCTCTCTCTCAATCATCAAAGAGAGCAGCTCCATCCAAAACTCCATCTAGAACCAGCATCTCTTGATCTCATGCCAACCAGACGCCTCTCTCTCTCATCGAACTCCAACTCCCTCTACATCTAAAAACTCCAATCTCTTCACCTCTGAATATACTATTCCATAACATACTCATATCCATGGTTACTTTAAGCATTCCTTCGTTTCTCTGTGTGTCAGCATTCTATATTTGAGCCGTGCCTGAATGTCTGTGTTGCATATTCTTTTACTCTGCAATCACTGCGTGTTCTGGTCAATCACTGAATGTTCTGTCATCGTGACATTTTGGCCTGCCTATATCATACTAGCATGGCCTTCTTCTGCCTGCCTGCAATACACCATCTTACCATCTATTCCTCAATTCACCGTCATGAAATCCCTCTCTCCTCAGAGAGCAAACCATCTCTTCTCTCCTCTCCATGCAAAAACACTCCCTGCTGCCCATGGCCCCCACCTTCTCTATCTGTGCAGCTCACAGCCATGCTGATAAGCCTCATTTGCCTTCTCCACTCAGACAAGGGTTGTGTTATCTCTGTCCTGCCAAGCAAATGTTTACAAATACTTGTACACTGTTAACTCATAACAACTTTGCACTCCGCGGCGCGCCTCTGTGTCTCCATCCAGAATTGGCTTTATAATGCCAGCTAAATGCTTTCTAGTGTATACTCTTTCTCTCGCGAACCCAAGCGCTATCTATAATGCCAACTTCATGCGTGTCTCTCTACATGCATACATAATAAATAACATATCTCTACATGTGTCTTGTGTCTCTACATGGCTCTACATGTCTCTGCGAATATACCAGGCATCATTCATTCTCTATAGTGCCTAGCACGTTTCTCTCAGCCTAAGCGCTGCATAAATGGCATAATACATAATTCTAAAAGCATCTCTTTCAACATATATGGCAATAACATAACTAAGCAAACCCTTCATATAACAGGGTCTATTTCTCTCTTCAAATGCATGGTCCAAGTGGCGGAATAATGTGGATAGTGTAATGTTGCTACATGTACTAATAAGAATGTATGATGGATAACTAAACAGGATGCAATGATGGAATAATGAGTAATAATGGATAATAATTCCATAACAAAGAGTAATGATTCTCTAACAATAGGTATTGATGGGCAATGGTTCTGTAATGATAACAAATCAGGCCTCTCAATTCTATCAGGTTCTACAGTATCATGAAAAAAAAAATGTGTAGAAAATGTTTAGTATTACAGAGCCAGTGTTGTGGCCCTGTCAGAGTGGGGGGAAGGAACTTAACCCAACCTGGCATGGGTGCCTGAATGCAGGCAGTACTCCCACCCCTACTTATCTGCAGTGATGGCGGCTTCAAGCCTGTGGATGAAGCAACACCATGGAGCAGCAAGACAACGGAGACCACGTTGTGGTAGGCGGCATTTCTGCAAGGGGTGCCGTGGAGAGCAGCAACACTGGACGAAGGACAAAGCAATTCAGGACGCGACACCAAGGAGTGCAGACTATGTTTCCTGGAGTTCACCCAAATAAAGAAACCACACTAGCCCACCAGGGAAAATTATGCTATTTGAATGAAGGCCTCCATGGGGGGCATAGTGAAGCCACTAACACACCAGGGAGGGTTTTGGTAATGAGTGAGGGGACTTTGCAGGGGGCCACTCTACAACACCAGGGCATTTTAGAGACCTGAAAGGACAACAGTTCTAGGGCACCAGTACATATTCCGGGTTAGAAATCCAGCTAGAGAAAGGGGCTGGGCTTTTTTAAGCCCTCGCATAGCCCTCCCCTCGCTGGAGCAAGTTAGGCGATTCACTAAGGTAAGTTGGCCAGTCATTGAGGGGGTTGGGCATTTAAGTAAGCCTGTCTGAATGCTTTAGTGTGGGTTAGTTGTTTAAGGACAGGAGGCAGATGAGGACGCCCGTGAGTACAGAGGAGGCAAAGGATATTGGAGTGCAGAGGTTATTGTTTACAAAGGGGTCTGTGGAGTGTTTGTGTGTGGGAGTGGAGAGTGTGAGTAGTAGAAGTAGCATAGTGGTAGTAGTGCCAGAAGTAGTAGAGGTAGTTGGGAGTGTAGACAGTAGGTGGGGAGAGTAGCGAAGTAGCGTGGCAGAGAAAACATGCAGTAGAGCGATAGTTGGTATTAAAGGGTGGTAGTGAGTACTAGTGAGTAGAGGAGAAAGAGGGTAGTAGTAGGAAGTAATGAGAGAAAAGGGATAGTGTTGGTAGCGGAAAAAGAACAGTAGCAGAGGAAGGATAGTAAAGGCAACCATGAGTAGGCGAACAGGAGTAGCTATTGGTGAAGAACGAAACAATGATTATATGAAGAGGAAGTAGTAAGAGGCAGGAAAGTAGAGTGAGAGGAAGGAGGGAAAGGGGGTAATGGAGGCAGAGGGATAGTAGAAGGTATGAGCAATAGAAACAATAATTAAGATCAAAGGGTGGAGGAGGGAAGGTGGAGTGATGTGGTGGGAGGAGAACAGATTAAGAGACCAGTTTAGCGGATAGCCAGGTACAAGAGTGTGAAAAAAGAAGTGAACGTGACATCTTGCAGAAGAAAGCACCAATCCCAACTCCCTGAGACTGCTAAGGACAGGGAAAGTCAGATGATCCCCAGGGAATCAGGTAGTCAATGATTTAGGGAAAGCATGTGAAGCCCAGGAAGTGAAAGACGGATAGGGGTTACTTTTCACAGTGCTACTAACATCCCTGTTAGGGACACCTGAGTTATGGAGGTGGGGAGAAGGACAGGGTAGACCAGAGAGAAAAGGACGTTCCTAGTAGCACATTTCCGACACTGCTATGCCAAGATTCCTTGGTAATCCCCCAAAAATGAAAATGGAAAAATAAAGGCAAAAAACACCGAATTTTTTAGATCAAATGTTTTCATTTGTTTGTACATTCATAAGACATAAATAGATGAGGGCTTGGTTTAGGAAATACATTAATGATTTGTGATGTTGGAGGAGCTGTGGGGCAGTGTACCCCTGCATTAAATTTATTTGGAAATACAACAACAAACAAATCAGTGTTTTCAGCCTCAATTATTTTGTTTTGTTATTTCAATGTAGCACTGAAACCTTTACATAGAGAAGACGGCAATACTATTTGAAAGTCCAAATAAGCACCAATCTACTGACTCTAAGAGTCTGCATGGTTATTTGTGGTGGGGTCTCTATCACATATGCTAGATATGTTAAGTTGTTGTTGGGAAGAAAATGGTCCTATCCCACCCCGTTAGCCACAAGATATGTGGGTAAGCCAAAAGGAGAAAAACCCCTACTCCTAACCATATGACATGTGCAAAGAGCCTCATAACATAGACAATTAGATGAATAACATTGCCTATGTCTTCGCACTAAGACTCCATTTTGTATCAAGCCTAGAAGATATCTTTTACTAGGCCCTGAAACCACCACTCTGTGAGGCTGCGCACTCGCATCACCGGCCTCTCACATAGAGGGACCAAGCCATCCACACATCAGGCCAGCTTTGCACGAGAATTGTTACCACAGAATTCCATCCGTTTCCTGTCCTCTCAATGTTGCAAATACCTAGTATTGTTTCTCGAAGAATGTGCTCAGCGGCAAGAGAATGTGCTCTGCGGCAAGCGTGAGATGGAAAAAGACTCCAGCACAAATACCCATCCATCTCCACTAAACTGCCTGTGTCCCCTCTACCCCTACCCCATGGCCTCTCCGTCCCAACCCCCCAATTCGTTTCAGGCTGATAACCATTTAACCCCCTGGTCTTGCTCATTTCAGATTACCCACCACTGATCTAATCCTGAGCCACAATATATTTTTCCTATCACAACACACATCTGTTCATTTCATGAGGCACCAAGGAAGGCAAGCCTTAGATAAAACCCCCGGGGAAGAAACTTGTGTGCAGGAACTGCAGTATTAACAAAGTCCTGAATGTGGAGGTCGGCATGGCCATATATTATTCTGATTCTTCACAAGACCCCCTTTCACATGATGCCTAGGTATCTGCCATTGTTCATGAATTGTCGGTTCCTGTTGCTTAGCTAGATAGTTATCATGTTTCACTCTCACTAACCAGCCACGGAGATGAGCCCAGCTAACCCCTGTGCATCAAGATCGACTGAGAGGCAGCAGCCAATTAGGGCCTGGCATCCCATATAGAGCAGGCCGATCCATATGTCCCCCGCCAACCAGCAACTTGACTTTTGCCCCTTAGACTCATTTGTCAGTAGTGATGCGTTTTCCCTTTTTAATGTGCTGCCTGTGTAATTTTTGTCAGAGAGCTCTCGGGCAGCAGAGTTCTTTGCTGGCATACTAATATTGTTTTCCTTGCAATTCCTTTGTTGGTCTTATTCCCTAACGGGCTGTGTAATTATTGGGACACGTGTTGAGGTTGGTGCCTTCATTTGATGACCGCCTTTGCATGATTTCCTTAGCCCCCCGTCCCTGCGGCGAGATCCAGGTCCTCTCCAGAAAGGTTGTTCCCACCTACATCTGACCAGTCCCCCAAAACGCATTTGCAGAATAAACGGTTCTTGTGGGTTCTGGCTTTGCAAATACCCCGCTGCTCGTTGGAGCCAGGTGCGGTCCCAGGGAGAGGCCCAAGTGTTGTGGATTAACCGCGAGTGGAGGATTTTGGAAGAACACAGGCATGTGTGTATAAATTGAAAGGAGAAACAAACACTGAGGTTTCAAAGGATATAGAGCAGTGTGATTGAAGGGAACACGCAGTGGGTCAATGTGAATGCATTAGGTGGTTATGTGAAGTAAAGCACTTTATTTTTTATATGGCCATTTATTATTATTTTTTATTAGACAAATTAAGCGATTGTAAAGAAGAGATACAGGAGCCTACCCCGAGATGGGCTAGAAGGTGGCAGCCACATTACACTGTCTTGACCATTGCAGAGAATAAACTACAGAGATAAATTAGGAGCCTCATATAATTAGATGGCTCGGGAATAAGTAGTGGTTATTATTTTAACTTATTGTTTTAGCTTGTTATTTTCAGTGAGTTTTTTTATGCAAAGAGGTGGCCCAGGAGGGGCGAGAGTGGTGTGAGTAAGGGGTGAGTGGATGTTTATTTTTTTGTGCCTACGTTTTTGGTAAAGTCCTGTTCCATGTTCATGCATGTTTGACCATTTGATAAACAAGAGTATGATATATGTGACATTTATTTATTGACTGACAAAATACAGCCTCAGAGTATAGCGGGAAAGGAATTTAAGGGGAAAAGAAGGGAAAAGGACCATACCACCTCTTTTTGAGAAACCTACCTGAGACAAAATTGACTAGCTACAGGGATAAATACCCCACCATTCCAAATTTGTAAACACCTCGCCCTGTATATTCACAAAATTAAGAAATACCATGGTCAATGGGTAACAGAGACAAAGGGGGAGGGACTATCCATTGTTTGACTGGAAGACAAGTCTTTTGATAAGGGAACGTTAGACCACCTGTGCACTTATCTGACAGCTAGTTATAAGGGGAAACAGTTACAAAACAGAAGGAAAATATTAGACTTGTGGTGGATATTTGAAGAAGCACCCTCCTCAGGCAAGAGGGAGAAGCAACCATATAAGTTAACAGTGATGGGAGGGGATGGGGGAGTAAAAGAGAACGGGGAAGAGGAGGCTAAGAACATGTATCCATTGCTCAGGTGCCCAGGAGAAGGGTACGCAAATCCAACGTATGTATCAGGGGGAAGTCCACAAGCAATGCCAAGCACAGCCCCACTGCCACCCTATGACCCATCAACCCCCACCCATACTGCAGAAAGTGCCAGAGATATTGAAGTGGTATTGACGTCTACCCGCACAGAACTGTTTCAATTGCGAGCAAGGTGTGAAGCAGCAAGAGGACCAGAGAGCGGCCTGACCCCCAAATACCACCCCTCCCCTACTGGAAAATGAATGGAAATCAGGAGATTTCTCCTTTAAGATTGACAGCACACCCATACGGGCAGTGCAAGTAGAACGAGAAGGGGAAACTGATAGTTTGGGGTATGAGAATGTGGGATCCGTAAGGGACGAAGAATATTGGAGTGACTTTGATGAAGTGGAGGAGGATGTAGGAGGAGGTATAGAGCAAGTACAGTGGGCCACCCCCAGAGTGGAAAATATATGGGAGGGAAGACTCAGAAACAAGCTTGGGAGGATGGCCCTAGCGAAAAAGAAGGGAATAGGAGTGAAAGGTGGAAAGGTGAAATCAAAACTACAGATGCCCCTCATTCTCAAGGGAGATGGGTGGCCCCACTATGTCCCATGGGCACAGATGGATAAAAACAACCTCCTCAAGTCCCTCCTCCTGCTAACAGCGGGCATGGGGAAATGAATCTATGCCTTTGAGAAAAACACAGCAGGGGTGCCACCTGCCATAGAAGATATTAAAAGCCTCTTGGTGTCCTCTTGGTGTCCGCAGTGGGTGATCAAGCAGAATTGGCATGGGTAAAAGCAGGTTATCTGGGCATCATTTAATAATGTTCAAGCACAAGTATGGGATGCACTGTGGAGGACTTTCCCCGATACCCCCGACTTACACTCCATAATGCAATGCACCATGGGGGATGAGGAAGATGCTGCACAGTTCATTCTCTGGGTCCAAGAGATGTTGCGTGCAGAGACAGGCACTGGTGGGACCAGTCCGCCACCCTATTCTATTTCATTATAAAGCAAGGACTGCCAAAGGAAGTAGAGAAGGCCCTTGATACGATTGCGGGAATAGAAGCAAAAGGATGGCCTGAGAGCATCATAACTGATCACTGTAGGAGGATCAAAGAAAGAGACAAGGAAACTATTCAGAGGAGGTAAGCTGAGGAGGAAAAACTCGTACAGACAAAACTAGTGAAGGTTGCGGCTGTACCAGCCACACCGCCCCCAGAACAGATGGGAGAAGAAGGGAGTGTCTCCGTAGACACACCCTCAAGAATGGCAGCGGTGTGGGCAGACAACAGACAAGAACAGTGGTGAGGAGAGCAGCAATACATGGGACCCCATTGACAAGGAAGGCCCGCACGAGGAGGAGATGCGTTCCGGGGAAAGAGGGGGAGGATGATTCGGAGGACAGGGCCCCAGAGGAGGGAGCCAAGGGCAATGTTGGTCCTCAGGGATATGGGGGCACTTTTCATGGAGAATGCAGCGGCAGACAGGGAGGGAACTATCAATATAACCAACCTTACTACAACCAGCAACCTTATGGGAACGCCCACCCTGGGAGCCACCGCGGACCAGCCCAGGGGGCATATGAGATACCCCTACCCTACCCCGAATTGCCACCTCAGATGCCTGGCCCCAGCACTTATCGTCACCCTCCTCATGCAATGCAGGCACCCCATACACACAGGCTACTCAAAACAATAACACTTATGCCACTGCTCCGAATAGTGCACTTGTACCTTATCAAGGAGCATGTGTGCTCGGGGGAGACACCTTCTCTTGCCCAGGGACAGACACGTATCCCAACCATGCCAGCACACAGAGAGCACTTGCATGTCCAGTACTATCCATTATCTTGCATCCAGAAGAGGAACCGCTGGTGGGGTCAGAGATAGGAAACAAACAGTTAATCTTTATGGTGGACTTGGGTATGGAGTAGTCTTGCATTTGTGAAGGTGATTTTCTGTTATCTGGCAAACTCTCGATATACAAGGATTCTCTGGGGCTGTGGTCACGGTTCCTTACACAGAAGATGTGGACGTTAATATAGGAGAGAGGCTAGTGAGAGCACCATTATTGTATTATGAAAAATCCCCTATCAACTGATTGGGATGAGATTTGCTCAGCAAATTAAACATGACCACATCATTCACCGTAAGAGGGATTGTTTGCTCCACCTAGACATGTGCTCCCTCAGGGAAATGGTGTTAATACAAACTGTGGCCAATGAAATAAAAGTAAGAGGGGCACCAGTAAATCCCGACTAGTTTGTATATGGGATTAGGGTGCTGGCAAGAGCAGTGCCCGAACTCACAAGGAAGGAAGGGAGGGTGGCCTCTGATTTTGCCCCATGGCGACTTCAGAAATAGTGGCTGGTACCATCCTGTTGTTAGATCTGGAAGGGGTGCAAGTGTCTGCTAAGAGAATTGTTGTAATTGGAACTGATATTCATGGATGTGAGTGTTGCACAGTGTTGTGCATTGACCTCAATATACCATTGCATGAATTGACTGATGAAGAATTGTTTGCTGATAATAGCAATGACGGGGAGATTCTGTTAGAGATCAATATCCTTCTGATATGATGGTGCAGTACAGAAGAGTACCAACCACCCTCATGGCTATCGTCAGCGGACTACCTCCCTTTTGTGACACAGACACGCAACACGTCCCATCCCACTTGTGGACTACTAACCCCCATGATGTGGGATTATTGAGAGAAGTGACCCCTGTAAAGATAACACTCAAGACAGGAGCTATATTACCCAGAGTGAACAATACCCCCTGTCTAGAGAGGCCGAGGAAAGGATTCAAGAGACACTGTGAGCACTCCTAAAGCAAGGTATAATTGTCCCCTCGACCTCCCCATGCAATACTGCTGTATACCCCATTAGGAAAGTGACAGGGTGAAGTTGGCGTTTTATACAGGTCCTCCACCCCTCAACGATATTGTCCAAAAAGAGTTCCCTCTTGTCCCAAAACCTGGCTCCATTTTGTGCAGCATCCCAAAACAGGCCACCCACTTAACTGTAGTGGATTTGAAAAAAGCCTTTTTCTCAGTGCCCCTTGACCCTGAATCACAGTATCTCACAGCCTTTGCCCTGGGGGGAGGGGGGTGTATGAACACCACCATTTGCCCCAGAGGTATTGCGAAAGTCCAAGCATATACAACAGGATATTGCACAAAGATCTTGGCAATATTCAAGTTCCGAGCACTATCAATCAATATGTAGATGATCTATTAATCTGCAGTGAGAGCGAAGAAAGTTGCCGGAGAGATTCCATTGCCCTTCTCCAACAAAAAGGGTACAAGGTAGACAAGAAAAAACTACAGTACTGTTTGGCAGAGGTCCTGTACTAAGGCCAATTGATTTCAAAAGATGACAAAAGAATCATTCCTGACAGAGCAGCAACAGTGCACACCTCTGCCAAACTGAACACAGTGAAAGAAATACAGACGTTCCTAGGACTCTGCACTTACTGTAGAGCATGGATTCTAGATTATGCAGCGTACACAAAGCCCTTGTTGCCAGGACTAAAAGAGACACGGAAGGAAAAAACACATATGATATGGACAGCAGAAAAGCAAACAGCATTCAATGACCTAAAATAGTTAATCTCAACCGCCCCAGTTCTGGCCAGACCTGATTATGATCAGAAATTCTATCTCTTCTCGTACTCCAGTGGCACTCTCATGACCTCGGTACTGACACAGAAGAGTACAATGGGTCACAAGCCACTCGCCTATTACAGTGGCACACTCGGTTCAGTAATGCAAGGTCAATTCGCACACGAACAGGCTCTTTCAGCAGCCACCTTTGCTATTGAGAAACGTTCCACAATTGTCATGGGGTGCTCTGTCACCCTGTACGTTGAACACTCTGTGTTTGCGATACTAGAAAAAAAATCTACGTCCACCCTCACTACACAAAGAGCATCAGCATAGGAAGTTATACTGTCCAGCCCAAATATCCATGTGGTAAGGTGTAAGAAAGTAAACCCTGCCATGTTCCTTACAGAGCCATACACTGTCCAAGACATGCAAAAACATGACTGTGCCACATATGAGGGAGAAGGAGATGACATTCCAAAGGCAAGAGAATATGTCCTAGAGGAGGGAGAAGTGTTCTTCGTTGATGGATCTGCATCCATTGACCAAGAAACAGGTTCAAAACATGTAGGTGCTGCAGTAGTAAGGATGGAGGAAGGAGAAAGTGAAATATTGATTTAAAAAAATGCATGTATATGCACTACTCCACACAAGCAGCAGAGCTCATAGCACTAACTAAAGCAATCCATGCAGAAAGAGGGTGTTCTGTGACAATTTATTCAGATCCGGCGTATGTAACCACAATGATAAAAGCTGAACTATCGAGATGGAGAAGGAGGGGATTTAGGAGAACTGCTGGGTCCCCAGTCCAACATGCGGAACTACTAAATAAATTGATTGACACCCTTGCAGAACCCTCTGTTGTAGCAATAGTGAAGTGCCAAGCACACACACAAAACATAGACAAAATATATTTGGGAAATGCAGCTGTAGACGTGGCAGAAAAAGAAGCAGCGTATCTCCCGGTATCCATGAGCACAGAATGTATTCTACTGAGCAAAGCAGAAGTCCCCAAAGCAGACGGATACAATGCATTACCCATTGCACAAGTGATAGAATTACAAAGCAGAGCAGCAGCAGCAGAGCAAGAATTACGGCTCAAACAAGGGTACACCTAATCCCCCATGGATCTATTATGGAGACAGAGCACAGCGGGGAAGGTTGTCATGCCAATAGAGCTGTTGTACATAGCATATGAACAACTACATTTCCCTGCACACAGTTCAAATCAACACATAGCTGCCTATCTCCAGGAAGATTGGTTAATTCCAAACCTCCAAGAGTACCTCAACAAGATGGTGGTCCAGTGCACCATATGCCAAGTTTTCAGCACAGGAATGACCTTAAGAACACTGCGTGGCACCCTACCCGATCCTGTAGGGCTGTTTAGGGAATTGCACATAGATTAAGCAGACATGGGAGAAAGATGTAACAGTGCCAGATATTTGATTGTTGTGGTGTGTCCCTTCTCTAGATGGGTGGAATCAGGACCCTGTGTGCACCCGGATTCAAAGTGCAATTTCAAGTTCCTAGTGAGAGAGGTATTCCCCCACTGGGGAATATGCGAGGTAATACGATCAGATAACAGGATCCATTTTTTCAATTAGCTCTTTAAAGAAATCACATTAATGCTAGGAATAAAACAAAAAATGTGTTCAATTAATCACCCATGAGCGAATAGGGTGGTAGAAAAAATACACGGCTTCCTCAAAAGCAGTTTGGATACTCAAAAGCAGTGTATCCAAACTGTGTACCTCCCTACTAAAAAAAATTGTATTGTCTGCCCTTGGCACTATTTCAGCTGTGCACACAGCCTAGCAAGGACCACCACCTATCCCCCCATGAAATAGTGACTGGTAGACGCATGCAAATGCCACTGTCACCAATAAGGAGAGCTTATTATGCCCATAGGGGAGCCACAGTACTAGGGGAGGAGTTTAAAGAGTACCTGACACAACTCACCCAAGCCATAAGCTGCATATCAAAACACATTGCACCTCCATTCACTGTAAATGGTAAAACAACAACTGTGGCCCCAGCAGGAAACAGCATTGCACAACCTCTAATGCCAGGGGAATTAGTGTATGTGCATAGTTTTGTTCCCAAATGGAACTCTCCGAGATTCCATGACCCATATGAAGTCATTTACTGCACTCCACTCGCTGTAAAGTTGAAGGGACTGTGGTACTGGATCCATCTTTCGGATGTAAGAAAAGCACCGGGTGACATGGGTCCAAACACTCAGTTTGCAAGCCAAACAACTGCCACAATCCTTCAACGAGGTGAAAACGATTAGTGATGTGTTCACTATTGTCAGAAGTAGTGTTTGAAGAGAGAGAAGTAAATGTTCAAAAGTATAAAATGCTCTCTCTCTCTCTCTCTCTCTCTCTCTCTCTCTCTCTCTCTCCCTCCCCCATGCTTCCTATATCCCATCTGCATGTCTATTAATGCCCAGCCCATTTTATCACTCTCTACAAGTGTTCACACCGCTCAATACAGCTTTTCAGTTAGATAGCAGTAGGAATAAAATGAGTGCAACCTGCATGTATAAGTGGGTTGCACTTTAGTGCTATATTGTTTACTATTCTTATGTTTGGTTTTGGGGTTTATTGGGGAGCATCTTTTATCTGGGGGGCCCATATGAAGGAAGTGGGGGAGGGGGTAAAATAGAAGTGGAACAGCAATATGCCATTGAATTTAACAAGTTTACACAAGAATGCAACAACAGTAACCTCACATGTTTTCTTATTTGCAAATAATGTGACTGAAAGTATACCTGATGCACCAAATGTTATGCTGCCACCCACTACAGTGTTTACATCAAAGCAATTTACCTCACAACCTAACATTATAACTACCTCAACGCCTGATGAATTGCTTACTCCTGTCTCTAATCAGGAAATAAGTTTTGTTTTCCAAACAATGTTGTATGAACGTGTAAATGTAAATACAAATGTATCCCCACTACATAGTGAACAACCAATACGTCCTGCCACCACTGACATTGCATGTAGCAGCTCCCAATCCACAATGTGCAGTAGCCTAATGGTCCAGTTATTACCATCAAATGTACAACGGTCACTCTGCAACAACGAAAGATCATGTAAAATCTTGGCATGGAAACAACAATCTCTTTTACATAATGGAAGAAGAAGAAGGCAGACAGTACACATATGATGCCTATCATGGTTTGGGATTAGATATAGTGGAGGACCTTCCTCATCCTGGGCAATCTAACAGTTGGTATTTGGAAATGAGTGCCATGGAAAGGTGAACGACCAAAGAGAGTTGCACTTGTTCTTTTTAATACTGCATGCATCTGGGGCACCCAAGGTCTTAGTACACCAAGAGGTACCCTTAGCAGAATTACTATGTCTCATCCACCTTGCACTATGTAGGATAAAGGGCACCTTTCAGGCACACACCGTTAGAATGAAGCTTCTCCCACCAGATGACAGGAAATGCAAAATGGGATCAAAAGACACCAAATGTTTCAAGGAACCATTCCTGGCTATCGACGGCAAAAGTTTTGCAGAAAATAAGTGGCAAGAATCAACCTTTATGTGCAAAGCAGAGGATGAAAGTTTGGACTTTGTAGAAAAAAACATGTACACACGTATGGACAGAGCATATTACAAAACTAACTTGGGTGACTGCTCTCGAAAAACCAGTCTAAGTGAAGCAAGAAGAAAATTATGAACTGTGTTTCTATGGTGAAGGAAAAGTATACATGGGCCCCAACAAACGCTGCAATAGGACAAAAATCATTCCAGACTTATGAAAAGGAATTGCAGCAATAATGGACTATTGCTGGGTTTGCGGGAAGAAGGAGTAGTTGCACCTCCCATCATCCTGGAAGGGCTTTTGTGCACTCACAATGCTACATTCAGCGCTGCTGGTCGTACCCGACAAACACCTAAAGAGGGGAGCTGTGACTGCAGATGGACAAACGGCACCAAGGCCCACAGAAACACTACCCACAGCACCACCACCCATCTTTTGAATACTGTCAGAAGAAGAGCGGCATGATCGCCTGTTCCAGATAAAATGCTCCTCAAACTACCTGTCCCAAGAATCATCTGATTTGCTTGCACAGATCCCAAATTAACACAAACTTTTCAACTCAGCAGAGACATTTTTTGCATCCCCAGTGCCAAGGATTCAAACGAGAGTGAATGCCAAATGGCGCCAGATTGTCAGGTGGGAGCGGATCCAGTTGGCAAATGACATGGAAGAAGGGTTTATCATCATCAAAGTGGAACTAAGACCACTCTGACTCATGATGATGCAGAATAGGTACGTCCTCGACCTCCTCACAGCTATGGAGGACAGGGTTTGCAAAAAGATCAGGAGTTCATGTTGCATGTTCCAACCTTCTGCAGACGCTGATAATGGGAAACTTTCACACGTGATAGCAGCAGTACAGGAGCGGGGCACCAAAATGAAAAAAGAAGCCAGTTTGCAGGAAGACGACTGGATAAACATGGCATTCGGCTGGGTACACTCATGGCTTGGGACAACTATGAAGATGCTGATCCCTATCATTGTGTTAATCTGATTTTTTGTGTGTGCCATTTGGGTCTCCGATGATACGCAAAAGCAGTGCATAATAGCGGAGTGATGATGGTGACTATTGGTAATAGAAATAGTAATAAGGTACCTCACGACACTCAGAATGCACAAATACAAACAGGAGAGAGTGATGAGCCCAAACACTGCATGGTAGAAATATACCACATTGGGGATGCAGTGGTCAATTATTATCACACAACTATTGCACAACCACCAGACCTTGAAAATTACAAAGAGGTTGATTGAAGGCATTGATTTCACTGTGCGTCGGAGCTGAAGGACGCTGTTCTACTTACCTCTACTGCTCCCACAACAGCCAGCCAGCCCCCCCTCCTAACAGCACTGCGAGCACAGGGCTCTTGCTGTCTACAGGGAGGCGGTGCCGCTGAGGAACACGTGACCTGCTCACGTGACTTGCAGAATAACTTTAAAATTGCTGCGAAGCCGCCCGAGCGGCGTTGATTGAAGGCATTGATTTCACTGTGCGTCGGAGCTGAAGGACGCTGTTCTACTTACCTCTACTGCTCCCAAAACAGCCAGCCAGCCCCCCCTCCTAACAGCACTGCGAGCACAGGGCTCTTGCTGTCTACAGGGAGGCGGTGCCGCTGAGGAACACGTGACCTGCTCACGTGACTTGCAGAATAACTTTAAAATTGCCGCGAAGCCGCCCGAGCGGCGTTGATTGAAGGCATTGATTTCACTGTGCGTCGGAGCTGAAGGACGCTGTTCTACTTACCTCTACTGCTCCCACAACAGCCAGCCAGCCCCCCCTCCTAACAGCACTGCGAGCACAGGGCTCTTGCTGTCTACAGGGAGGCGGTGCCGCTGAGGAACACGTGACCTGCTCACGTGACTTGCAGAATAACTTTAAAATTGCCGCGAAGCCGCCCGAGCGGCGTTGATTGAAGGCATTGATTTCACTGTGCGTCGGAGCTGAAGGACGCTGTTCTACTTACCTCTACTGCTCCCACAACAGCCAGCCAGCCCCCCCTCCTAACAGCACTGCGAGCACAGGGCTCTTGCTGTCTACAGGGAGGCGGTGCCGCTGAGGAACACGTGACCTGCTCACGTGACTTGCAGAATAACTTTAAAATTGCCGCGAAGCCGCCCGAGCGGCGTTGATTGAAGGCATTGATTTCACTGTGCGTCGGAGCTGAAGGACGCTGTTCTACTTACCTCTACTGCTCCCACAACAGCCAGCCAGCCCCCCCTCCTAACAGCACTGCGAGCACAGGGCTCTTGCTGTCTACAGGGAGGCGGTGCCGCTGAGGAACACGTGACCTGCTCACGTGACTTGCAGAATAACTTTAAAATTGCCGCGAAGCCGCCCGAGCGGCGTTGATTGAAGGCATTGATTTCACTGTGCGTCGGAGCTGAAGGACGCTGTTCTACTTACCTCTACTGCTCCCACAACAGCCAGCCAGCCCCCCCTCCTAACAGCACTGCGAGCACAGGGCTCTTGCTGTCTACAGGGAGGCGGTGCCGCTGAGGAACACGTGACCTGCTCACGTGACTTGCAGAATAACTTTAAAATTGCCGCGAAGCCACCCTCGCGGCGTAAGCCCTGGTGGCAGAAGGGCTGGTGCTGTTTGGCTGTTCGGCGTGGACGGCGATTCTCAATTAGTAAGCCTTCTTTACTTCCAGACTCACCAATCTGTCTGGCCGCTCTCTTGGTATCGACATAATATCACTTACAAAGCTACTGTCTTTGACTATTTTTAATTTTTCAATAATAGAAATTTGTGCTCTTAGCGACAGCGGAGCTGCAGACTAATAACACTCATACTGACTGCTATATTTTTCATCCGGCCACACTCATACTCAGGTTAACCAGATTAAGGATAAATACAACATTTTTTGGGGAAGTTGGCAGCAAAGATTTGTTTCTACAACGCTATTTCAGTGCTTAAATACTGATTTTATTTAATCTTATGATGAGATCTGGTTTGCGCAGCCAAAAAGGCCCTCTATTTTTATCAGATGCTATTTTAGTTGACCCGGCTTTACATGTTGATCCTACCTGCATCATGGCCAAGTGTAGATTATCTAATACTGTGTCCTCAATCACTTCTAAGTCTCTCTGTATTGTTCCATCTTCGGTGGAATCTACCCTTCCTTTAAATAATGCCATGTCTTGTAGCCTCACTTCGATAAAGCCTATTACTTTAAACAACCTGGAATCTAGTCTTCCACTAGCCACTCATAAAGCTATGATCCATAACTCTGAGACTACAGATGTTACTACCAGTGTTTCTGCAGCAGGCGACATTGTAGTACATAAAACTCCTAGAAAACCTAAACTATACCAACAAGTACTTGGGCAGACATACATGGACAAATACATCTTAAAAGCAACCTCAACCAGTACAAAAATAAAACTTCCCAAAGTTTTTAGAGGCAACGCTATGTTAGATCACTCGGCAATGTCTACACAAGCTTTTTTCGGTGGAAATAATAATATCACTGATCTTAGCATTATTGAGTGTGCGGATAAAGCGATGAATCTGCCATATACTACTGGAATTCCGGATATCTCTAGATCCTCTTCTCAAGAGCCAGTGGCTGATAACACACCCACCGCCCTAACTAACATTATTGAAGATATTGAAAACAACATAGCGGACTATGATCCGGACTTAGACCCTGTGTCCATCAATCGGAACCAAGTAAATTCTCCACAATTACACCATACATTAAAAGACGTGGATGAACGGATTCGATTGACGCATCCGACAGTCTCTGCCCTAAACGTTGTTCTGAGCTCCTTTGTTGAGCTATATGACAATGTTTGGTCCGAGCTTAAATCTGTCAAAACTGCAATGACAGAACTTAATCTGAAAATTGACTGTATTGGTACAGATATCTTAGTGGATCTTAATAACAAAGTGGATTGGATCGGCACCGAGATATCCCAGAGGCGGCCGGTGCAAGTACCACAGGGCGAAAGCTCTCTAACCCCCCCTAGTCAAACAGCCATTGTCAATACCCAAATTATAGAGATATCGGATAACAACTTGCCAGTGGAATCTTCTAATATTGCTGTTGCTCATGATCAGGATCTACCAGCAATTTCTGCTGGTCTTGGTACTCTTGCCATCTCTACAGGCATATTGGCCGACCCTATTCAAAGCTTGCCTAATTCGATTCCCAATCCGGGTCAATCTAACTTTATTTGGTCCCCATTTACTATAGTAAATGCCATTAATAAAGAAATTCCTTCTGAACAAACTAAGCCCACTTCATTGGCTAATCCCTGCAATACTGTTGAGGACCTATCGAATACTACAAAACCTACTCAGTCGATAGAGCCCAGTCCTATAACAAGCTTGATTCCAACTCAGGTTTTTAAAGGTACACAAGATAGTGCTACTAAGCACCCAGTTCCCAAGAAAACGACGGCCCCACGCAAAACGCGCCATATCAAGCGGAAATTGGCTACAAAGCAAACCAACTTACTCTTCACCAAATCCACTGCAAAGGTCTTCACTTCCTTGAATACAGCCTCTCTCTCTAAGGGTAAATCAACGAATGTCTTTAAGCCTCCAATGACCAAATTGGTTGATTCTATGGCTCAAACCGATAGTTGTAACCCTCCAGTTACTTATGTTTCTGACATGTGGTCAGGAAACCCTCCAAAATTCTGTTTGGCCCCCTCAAAACAGCCTATAAGTGAAACCCTATACGCTTCTCCTATTTTAAAACTGTGCCCTTTGGTGCCACTTCAACATGGATGTGGTACAGGCAAATTTAGGTCCAGTGAGCAAACTCTAATGGTTCCGATGGCTGCACAATCTGCAAACCCCAGCAAACTACAACCTGGAGTTGATACTAGTAAATTTAAAACCTATGAAGCAGCTCTGTTGACTCCTGGCGAGACTCAAGCTAGTGGTATTGGCAATTCCATGATCCGAGAAGAACTTCCCATGGTTCCTGCGATGCCACATGGTGTAAATCATACTAAATTACATCAGGGGTGTGGTATTGGAAAATTTACAACCTTTGAAGTAACTCCTCTGTCTCGGGTTGTGACTCAAGCTACCGATCTAAATTACTCACAGAGCTCGTCGGTCTTAAGGTCTCATCAAATCCCGGCAAATTGGGGTCCCATTCAGTTGCAACCTCCTATGAATATAATACCTAATCAGCCCCTGATCCCTGCACTTCCTTTGGATCTGGGACTGGAGAGGGGATTCTTTCAGGATATTAACAATCTGCCTGCCTCTACCCACCCCACAATCTCTGTTGGGATTTGCAACCTGGTGGATCGCCTATATAAACCACAGGCCAGACCTTTGCCCCCTGCTGCTGTCAAACACCTTGATATAACCATGAAGGGTTCTCAAAATCTATCAGCGGACACTTTAACACGCCAAGAATGTACGAATAATAAGAAACCCAACCCTTTACACTGGATAAAGATTCAAAGTCTGCTGAAATTGGAAGAGCCCGTTTGTTTGAATCGTTGTAATGTATTATCTATTTTTTCTGAAATCCCAGCCCTCGCTCTCATTTCCTCTAAGGATATTGATAGAGTGGCCTTTCTGGATTGTAACTCTTTGGATATGAGCATGATTCTCCTTGCGTCACCACTTGTCAAAGAACTGATTCTTACCCAAAAAGACTCTCTGAAGGAATTGGGATTCAGAGTTGAAGCGGCCTCAGCATGGGAAATGTCGACCAATGGGCCCTCTTTTTCACAATCAGCAGTTAAACCAATAGGGGCCCATGCAGGTGGCCAGGATACCCTGCCCATACCAATAACCTCATTGAATCAACAAAACAAAGATGTTGACTGGGCCGCCATCATCTCCACCCTGTGGCAAAAACTTGTGCCTTAGGCTTATCCCCCCAAATTTGACCTTAGATTCTCAGTCGAACCTTTGTATAAAGTCTTGGAACTCCAGAGGCAATCATCACCTATTCTCGAATTTGGAGTGCCTACATCTGTTGAGAGATGCAAATGTTTTATGTATTCAAGAGACTTGGATGACCTCAGCCCCTTGTTTAGATGGTTTTCAAATTTTCGATCAGCCGGCCCAATATAATCTGAGGGGTAGA
Organism: Ambystoma mexicanum; assembly: GCF_040938575.1. NCBI lineage: Eukaryota > Metazoa > Chordata > Amphibia > Caudata > Ambystomatidae > Ambystoma > Ambystoma mexicanum. The sequence goes on along the minus strand of NC_090935.1, from coordinate 832,984,436 downwards.
CCGTTGGGTGGTTTACTGGTGGCAGTAGATAACTGCTCTGGGCTATCCGGCAAGGCTCTTTTGGGTCTTCCCTATGGGGCACTGGGGGTAGTTCTTAATTCGAGTATTGGCCATCTAAAATTACTAATTATTAACATCTATTGGCACACAGGGGTAGATGAAGTTAAGCTGTTTGTGTCTCTAATCTCGCAGATTATTTTGGAGTGGGTGCTGGCTAATGACTCAGGACATGTACTACTAGCTGGGGATTTGAACTGTGACTGTTTATTCGAATATTCACCATGGGCATTATGTGAGCTGTATCCCTTTGACCGATGTGACAAAAGGAAAAAACTGGCTAGTCAAACTTGGTACACTGAATTGGGCAATCTAGGTTTACAACCTCTGCGTGACCTCTCACAACCCTCGTCAAACCCTATTAGTTATACCTGGCGGCGGGGGTCTTCCACCTCCATGCTCGATTACATCTTTGTGGACGATTATCTTCTTACAAGATGTTCGAAGTTTGAAATCTTCCTGAACTCCTGGAGTGACCATGGTATATTAACGGCAACTTTTAACATCTGCCTGACAAAGGGGCGGCTGTGCCATCCGATCGGGGTCTCCCCAAATTTATCAGGATCTGCTATTCGGTGGTCCCCTAAAAATATTGAAACTCTGAATGGTAAACTGTGGGACATGCTTAACAAGACTACTCTTGACTGGAAATTGGCAACATTTAATTCTGCAATGGTTACTACCCTGATACAAGTGGCAGTAGATGATATTGGCACTAGCTCTGTAAGCCGAACTCCAATTACTAGGCATTCACATCAATATAACTCTGAGGTGGCAGCAGCAAAAACTACTAAGAATAAAAATATTAGGAAATTACTAACTGCAATAAGCGACCAGTCCACTCGCCTATTCCTTATTAAGAAGGTTAAACAAGCCCACAAGAACTACTGTAAAACAATTAAACATCAGTTATTACAACAGGACTCGGAATTAATGTTACAGGTTATCATGAAGGCAAATGTGGGAGCCTTCTGGCAGATCGTTAATGGACAAGATGGTAATCAGGCCATTGCTGAACTTAATCCGATAGCGGAACAAGGTTGGCTAGAGTTTTACTCAAATAGATTTTCACCTAGCCCCCTAGCGGCAATGGCCAGTTTTACTGACTATGATCCATTAGTTCCTCACCCTAAATGGGATCCACCGTTAGAGATTGATACGATCTTGGAGTTAATTCGCAGGTGTAAGAGATCAAGAGCTCCTGGCCCGAATGGGTTAACGAACAATACCTTTAAAGCAGACCCGAATCTTTGGGCCAATCTCTTATGTATTGAGTTTCGGGATATCTTGCAAACTGGGACATGTCCTATTTCTTGGTCCACTGCATATGTTATCCCGATCTTCAAATGCGGTAGTAGGTCCGATCCCAAAAACTATCGGCCTATCGCTTTGATAGATGCGGATTGTAAAATCTTCTCTGCTTTTCTTCTTTCACACTTAAGGGATTGGGAAAAAACTAGCCATCCCCTGAGCCCCTTTCAAACGGGCTTCCGTAAAAACCACTCCACTAACATCAATGGACTGGTAGTGTATTCAGGAGACTGCCTGGAGCTCAACTAGGGGACCTATTTTTATGGCCTCAGTGGATCTCTCGGCAGCCTTTGATTGTGTTGACCGAAACAGGCTATGGCAAAAACTTTATGCCTGGGGTCTGCCAAGGGGCTTAATCAGCCTATTGGAGGGGGTATATAACAATTCTACTGTTCGAATCCGGTTAAATAAAAAGGGGGACATGTCAGGTGCTGTCCGTACTCATCGTGGGGTTAGACAGGGTTGTGTGCTAGCCCCTTGGGTGTTTAATCAATATGTTTCAGATGTAACAGAACACCTTGTGAAAGAGGGGCTATTAGCGCCGAGTATTGGCACTTTGAAGCTTATTTGGTTGGCTTACGCTGACGATTTTGTTTTATTTGATCTAACTAAGGTGGGGTTACAGCGTTTGCTGGATGTTTTCGCCAACTATGCTCAACTTAATGGCTTGAATATTAATCCTGCGAAAACCAAAATCCTTGCCTTATCTAAAGGGGTTGTCAGGAAGAAAACAAACCTCTGGAAGTTAGGAGGCGCAACAGTAACCTGCTCCACTTGCCTTACTTACCTGGGCTATTATCTGGGAGCAAGTAGAGGTTCAAAAGGGCAGAACCTTCTTCTCCTGAATAAAGCTAAGGTACTGGCCAGTCAGGTCCTTAAAATTGACCGTAAATATGGCCGATTTTCTATTAGACCTGCTTTATTCTTTTTCGAGGGGAAAATCGCACCGAAATTGATTTATGGCCTAGAGTTTGGCACTCGGTTAACCATTGCCAAATTGGATGCTATTGAAGGGGACATATGGAGACGGGTCTTACTCATCCCCAATGCAGTACCCTTGGCTGCGATTCGCTTCGAGCTAGGCTATATCTCTTTAACAGCACGAGTTGATTGGAGGAAGCTTCTGCTTTATGCTAAACTTAAGGCCCCTACTGCCAACACGCTATATGAATTGGTTGGCAATAACATTCACCGATCTGGATTCCTATCTAAATTTGCTATGCTCTGCGAAGATATTTTGGTCAATATCAGTTCTGATCTAGAGCAACTAATCAGTAATCCCACTAAAACTAAAATGAAGTTGTGGGACTTTGATTGGTGCCGGACTGTGGATGCTTTTCATGCATATACTTCCATGTCACACTTGGCACATGAACATAAAAAAAGAGGAACTCTTTCTTCAATTCTTAAGATCTTCCCAAATCGGGAACACAGACAAACACTACTCAGATTGCGGTGGAATATTCTACCTACTCTGGATACTAAATTGAGGTGGAAACAGATTACAGCGGCTAACAGTCTTTGTAGATTCTGCTACTTAGTCCCTGAAACGGCTAAACACCTCATTCTGTTTTGTACTCATCTCAACGTCCTGAGAGACTCTTGTTTGAATGCTTTGAAATTACAATTTCTAGGTCTCCCGATTGACCTAGTATGGCAACGCTGTCTGTGTATTGGAACAAGTAGGGAGGGTCTGGCCTTATCCAGTTTTATTCGTAACCTCCATCTTGAATAGATATGCCTGTTGTTACCATGCTGTCTCAAGATATAGGTAAAAGATACAGGTTAATCTGCTGCTATTTCGTTTGTTCTTACAATTTTATGATGATTCTCTGATTCCTCCGCTGTTAAATAATTTCAAAGCTTTTGCAATATCCTAAATATGTAATTGTGTATTTATTCTATGTGTTAGTGCTTTTTGTAAAGGTTTAATAAAACCATACACAAATAATAAAAAAATAAAAAAAATAACAAAGAGGTGTGGGTAGACTTGGATGGGGATGAGGGATATATAGTTATGACCTGCACCCATGAAGAATATGTACAACATGGGGAAAGCTTGAGAAGTGTATGTCGAGCGTGGATGCCCATAACGGGTTGCCCTGCTTGGGAGGAATCAGAAAGAAGGGCTCATGAATGTAGATATAGTGGGGGAAGGTCTTTGTTACTGTAGGAGTAATGAAAGAGGGGAATCTTGGAAAGGAAATGGTCCTATCCCACTCCCGTAACCACAAGATATGTGGGCAATCCAAAAAGTGAAAACCCCCTACCAATATAACATCGAGAATTAAATGAATAACATTCCCCGTGTCTTCGTACTAAGACTCAATTTTCTATCAAGCTTAGGCGCCAACTTTTACTAGGCCCAAAAACCACCACCCTGTAAGGCTGCGGCACTCGCATCCTCGGCCTCTCCTACAGAGGGACCAAGCCATCCACACATCATGCCAGCACAGCACGAGACTTGATCCCACGGAAGTCCATCTGTTCCCTGTCCTCTGAATGTTGCAAATAGCTAGTATAATTTCTCGAAGAATGCGCTCTGCGGAGAGCGTGAGGCTGAAACAGGCCCCAGCGCAAATGCCCATCCATCTCCACTAAACTCCCTGTGTCCCTTCGACCCACCTGGCCTCTCCTTCCCGACCCCCCCCAATTCCTTTCATGCCGATAACTATCTAACCCCCTGGTCTTGCCCATTTCCGATTACTCACCACAGTTCTAATCCTGTGCAACAATATATTTTCCCAATCACAACACATATCTGTTCATATCATGAGGCACCAGGGAAGGCCAGCAGTAGATCAAACTCCCGGGGGACAAACTTGGGAGCGGGAACGGTGGTATTAACGAAGTCCTGAATGTGTAGATCGGCATGCCCATATATTATTCTGATTCTTCACAAGACCACCTTTCACATGATGCCTAGGTATCTGCCATTGCTTATGAATTGGCAGCTCCTGTTGTTTAGCTTAGATAGTTAGAATGTTTCACCCTCACGACCCAGCTTTCACTGCAGAGATGAGCCCAGCTGACCCACGTGCATCTACATCAACTGGGAAGCAGCAGCTATTTAGGGCCTGGCATCCCATATAGAACAGGCCGATCCATATGTCCCCGGCCAACCAGAAACCTGACTTTTTCCTTAGACTATTTCATCACAAGGGATGCATTTTCCCTTTTTAATGTGCTGCCCGTGTAATTTTTGACAGAGAGCTGTTGGGCAGCAGAGTTCTTTGTTGGCATGCTGATATTATTTAAACTTTGTTTTCCTTGCAATTCCTCTCTTGGTCTTATTCCCTGACATGGTGTGTAATTATTGGGCACGTTTCGAGATCAGTCTCTTCATTGGTTACATTATGAACTTCCTAACAGAACATTTTTAGCCTTGGAGACCTGTACAATTATGCATCGCCTACCCACTCTAAGGAAGGCATGGCATTAAAGTAAGACAGACACAAGTGATCACATTTCAAGGGTGGTTATTAAACTGTATAATGGGTAAGATAAACACCTAATCTAAACATAAATCTAAGATGGGGGCAATCTACAACCATCAAATAATAATAATACTGTCCAAATGGAGTCTAGTCAAATAAAAGGGCCTATACTAAGAAACCTATTGCCAATCCTTACTGCTATGTTACAGAATACTGTGGGATAATGCTCAGAAGAAAAGAAAGAAGTGTTCACAAAATAATGAGTCAGGGTGTTATGGCCGGCGTCTCCCATCCCCACATTTTTAGCATGGGACACGTCGGGACTCTCGAACACAGCACACTCCTGGGCTTCCCTGGCATAAGCTGGCATAAGCTTACAGTTCCTTTTCTCAGTATCAGGTCTGACCGTGCTCAAGTCTCTTCTCATGCAAAGTCTTTTGTTTCAGAGGGCCTGATACTCCAAAACACCAAAACACCAAAACCAAAAGTTATTTCTGTTAACCTTTTCTGTCGGGTGATTACCCTTAACCCTTGGATCCCTCCCAGCCGGGCTCCAATCCTTCTCTCAGTCGTCAACCTTCCGCAGTCGGGTTCAGACCAACCATTCACTGTGAACATCCCTCAGCGGGTTAATGCTTGTCATCACAATGTGCACAGGTGTATTCATGTTCACCCTAATTTGCATGCATCCATCAGCCGGGTTCACATATGCTGCAATAACAGTTTATTTTCAACAAAGAACATTTCTCGACACCTTAGGTTCGTCCCTATTACCCAAGTCCGGGTCCCAGCCCCCAGTCAAGCTTGTTATATAGCCCCCTGTCAGGCTTTCTCTAAAGCCCCCAGTCAGGTTTTCCCTAAAAGACCCCAGTCAGCCTTCACAAAGTTGTAATATTCTCACAGTCTTAATGTCTTTTTAAACAACCCCTTTGGTTAAGTGACGCCCCCCTCAACTGGGCTCAGACCTTCCAGAGTGCTTGTCAATTTAAACAGAAATTTCCAAAGAGCGATCTTGTCTCGCTTGGTCACTCTGTTAGCCTATGGCAAGAGTGGGATTCTATCATCACAGTTCACACAGCATTCCTCTCAGCCGGGCACAAACACCAGTCCCACAATAACCAAAGATCTGCATTGTGTCAAGGACTTTCGATTGTAGAAGGGATTTGGCTTGACCCTTGTATGACCACCTTAACACCTTATATTGGCGTTCCCTATGACCTCTTGGTACTTGCAGTTTTCTTTAGATAAGTCACAATGTTCAACACAGTCTCTTTACTCAGGTGAGGGGTACCAGCCAGAGACCTTCACCTGAGCACCCATGTCGCGCCGGACCACTCTATCTCTGGCACCAAGTTTGTTCTCAAAGACCTTTTGTCTATTTATTTTCTTTACGTTGCCACTACAACCTTGAGCCCAACATAGTCTGGTCGACTATCAAGTTCTTCCGACTCACCAACTGTGCTGTACTCGTTGGTGGTTCCTTTGCCCCTGCAGTCAATGATGGTACCACGATGGCAACCACGTTTCCCTGTCCTGGCTATCAGAGCGGGAGGGTGACATATACCGCTGGCATCTGTCACACCATTTGCTAGCTGCAATTCTCGGTCTTATGTTTCTTTCATCTGAGCCTTTGCGGGTCTGTGTTGAAAAGGGCAAGGGCAACTCCCTCCTTCCCACCTTTCTCCTCTGTTTTAACTGGCATTGTGGAGTGGCTGCTTCTTCTTGCATTGGGCTTTGCTAGGAGTGTGCTCTTTATCCCTATGGGGAAGGGAAAGGGTAGTCTGGTATGTGTAGTTGTCAGTAATAGTTGTCTGTAATTGTTTGCCTCTGCCTTACCCTTGTGTTGGGATATGTCAGATAAACGGCTTGGATATTAGTTCATTATCGTTCATGCTGTAATAAAGTGTTTATGTTGGAAAAAGGGGGAGGGCAGAGCTTCTACGTATCCTACGAGGCATGATGGGTAAGAGGTGTCACAAGCAAGGGGATACCGCATCTCAACCTTCGGTATCCCACTTCCACTCGCCGAGGACCCCCATCCAGGTGATCCTCCTGCACTGGTCCACCACCAGGAACTGCATCCAATAGCGATGGCCGTGTCCTGGCTGCCTGGATGACAGCTCCCTTGGGAATGTCGGGTGAGACTCAGGTTTCTCACACCACATAATAAAGACAGCCACCTTTAGTGGATCTTTCCAGTACATGCAATAAGAACTGACCCAGCATCTAGCGGACATGTTATTTTTTCCCGGTTCTCAGCAGATACCTTCATTGATGACATTTAACATGCCACTGGTTCATACATATGCCCCAAGAAGAGGTTAACATCATGCTGACATAGCCTTTTGGGCTTCTCTGTGTGCCTTAACAAATCAGCTGTCTTGCTGCACAATCTCCCATACATGGCTTCTTTCACTGCATCGTTATTGTAAGCATGCCTGTGGTTTTGCTCTGCCCATGGCTCATATATATCCAAACCTCTCAGAAATAAAATACTGTCAGCCTCGTTGGTTTCCCCTCCTTTTGTGCTCTCAGCACAACCATCAATTCCCACTGTCTAAAACGTGGGTCAGATCAGTCCTTTATTTCCTACATATAGATTGGAAGACTGTTGGTATATTTCGGTATCATGTGTAATTTTGTCTAGGTGTACGCATAACAATGGTTTCATCACAAACAATCACCATTATTTTCTTAACTTCATCCTATGTTGTATCACCTTCCCTATTACTTTCACTATTCTAGTCGTCTACCACTATTCTCAGACTGTCAGTTAGCTTGGAGAACATGTATTCATTGTTAATTTGCAAAGAGTTCTTACTTTAAAGACAGCACGATCACCAAGAGGGTAGGAAAGTGAGAAAGGTAATTAAATTGACTATATTTATACAGGTCTCTCAAATTTACCAAGCGATTTGGTGTCCAAATTGCACTGTATGATATCTAGATTGCATTGATATGCCTCTCTCCCACTATACAGGTCTCTCAAATTCAGCACGCGATTCGGTGTTTAAATTGCACTATATGATATCTAGATTGCATTGATAGGCCTCTCTCCCACTATACAGGTCTTTCAGATCTAGCAGGGGGTTCTGTGTCCAAATTGCATTGTATGATATTCAGATTGCATTGATAGGCCTCTCTCCCACTATACAGGTCTCTCAAATCTAGTAGGGGCTCTGTCTCCAAATTGCACTGTATGATATCAAGATTGCATTGATAGGCCCCTCTCCCACTATACAGGTCTCCCAAATCTAGTAGAGGTTGTACCTCCAAACCACACTGTATGATATCTAAATTGCATTAATAGGCCTCTGTCCCACTATACAGGTCTCTCAAATTTAGCAGGGGATTCTGTGTACAAATTTCATTGTAAAATGTTCAGATTGCACTGATAGGCCTCTTTCCCACTATACAGGTCTCTCGTTTAGCAGGGGATTCTTTGTCCAAATTGCAGTGGGTGATATCTAGATTGCATTGATAGGCCTCTCTCGCGCTATACAGGTTGCTCAAATCTAGTAGGGGTTCTGTCTCCCAATTGCACTGTATGATAGCTAGATTGCATTGATAGACCTCTCTCCCACTATGTAGGTCTCTCAAGTGTAGCAGGGGATTCTGTGTCCAAACTGCATCGTATGATATTCAGGTTGCATTTGATAGGCCGCTCTCCCACCATACAGGTCCCTCAAACTTGGTAGGGACTTATTTCCAGGCTACATAGTATGATTTCAGATTGCATTGATAGGACTCTCTCCCACTATACAGATCCCTCAAATTGGTAGGGGGTTCTATTTCCAGGCTGCATCGTGTGATATTCAGATTGCATTGATAGCCCGCTCACCAACTATGCAGGTCTCTCAAATTTGGTAGGGACTTAAGTCCAGGCTACATTGCATGATTTCAGATTGCATTGATAGGACTCTCTCCCACTATACAGGACCCTCAAATTGGTAGGGGCTCTATTTCCAGGCTGCATCATGTGATATTCAGATTGCATTGATAGCCCGCTCTCCCACTATATAGGTCTCTCAAGCTTAGTAGGGGTTCTAGTTCTAGATTGAATAGCACGATATTCAGATCTCATTGACAGATCTTTCGACAGGTCTCTCAAATCCCACTCACCCCTAAAGGGAGACAGATCCCACCAGTGAATTACTAGGAACTGACAGCCTGACCAGAGGCTAGCACCTCATAAGGCATATGTCTTAGCTCCACCCCTCCAAACACCCTTCAACTAGGAGTTATCCTCCTTAAGCCCTCACTGCTTACTCACTGCAACTAACCATGTACACCGAGACGAACACCAAAGAAGGCCACCTAGAACACCTAACGATATAACACCGAATCCTCGTCCCCTACCCCTCTCCAGACAGCAACTGAATGAGCCGACAACATCAACGGGAAATACCACCCACAGACAGAGACTTAACTGTTAGCGGACAGCCCACGACACACAATACGACACCACAAGACAACCAGACCAAAGCAGAACCAACTGGACCCCAGCAAACAAATAAAGACTAAACAACCTCTTACAATGCTGCGCAAACGCCCCATTCCGAGGGAAAGGAAAATAGAAGAAGCAACACACACTCCAAAACAGCAGATAAGAACCACAACTGCAGAATGCACACCTGGACTCAGGAACAAGTATCTAACCAACACCAAGAGTAGAGACAAATCCCTCTACTTAACTCCTTACCTCACTGACAACGGGTCACCGAGCAAACCAACCCAACGCTAGAAGCCGCAACATTAAAATACCCAACACAATCGCGCAAAAGAAGGATGAACAACACAACAAACAACAAACACACCTCCGATGCGATAACACCTTTCATCACCAAAGCAGGAAGAACTTCCAATCGACAACCACAACTCATGGAAGACGAACCCGATGAAAACAAAAACCCAAGACAGAACCTAGAAGAACTATTTTTAGATGCTGACTCCTCAAAACTCACACCTCAGCAAGAGATGGACCAATAAGGAAACCCCAACACCGATCAGAGGAAGACCTCAACAAGAAAGTCCAAGCCAAAAAACACCTCCAAACTCCACTGCAATCTTATCAATACAAGATCCATGTCAAAACACTCAACAGAGATCTTCGACCTACTAGATGACAACAGCATTGACGTCCTGTTCATCACAGAAACATGGCTGGACGACAACTACAAAATCACGCTCCAAAGCTGCCTACCAACCAACGTCAAATGCCTTCAAATAAACAGGAAAATCAAAAAAGGAGAAGGCATTGCAATAGCATTCAAAGGTCACCTGAAAATAAAAACAGACGAACTGCTCAACATCCCCAACTGTGAAACCATGGTAATGCACCTAACAGCAAACCCAAAAAACAACGTCACATTCATCCTGGTGTACAGACCCCCGTCATATGATGCAACCTTCGTCGACAACTTCATAGAAGCCATCACCAACATAGCAATCAACCAGGAAAACGTAATCATCCTGGGGGACTTCAACATCTGGTTTGAAGACAGTCACGCCAACTCCCTAAACTCACTGACTGAACAACTCACTACCATGAAACTACAACAACTAGTCAAAGCGGCAACACACTCAGCAGGACACACCCTCGATGCAATCTTTGCGGAAGAAAATCTCATCACCACGGCACCACCGTTACAAATACTGTAGAGCAACCATCTCATCATCCCATTCGTGATCACTCTGCCTACTCAAGTCTCCATACAACCCCCTAAACTCACAACGACCTCAAAAAGAAACTGGAAAAATGTCAAAGAAAGCAACCTATTTGAACAACTAGAATTAACCAAACCCTCAACTACAGAACTAGAGCTGACTGACCTAGACGGGAAAGTGGAGCTACTACACAAATGGATCGCGGACGCAATCAACAAATTGCCCCAGAAAAACCATTCACACGATCAAAAAAAAGAACGATGGCAAAATGGTTCACCCCACTATGAAGCACCATGAAAAAGGAAAACAATAAAATAGAACTGGAATGGAGAAAAGAATAGAACCCGGACAAAAAAACACTGTTCTAGAGACAAATCCATGCATACAAGAAGGAAATTCAACAGGTGAAGAGGAGGCATTATGATGACAGAATCACCAATGCCGTCAACATACAAAAAGAAATGTTTAATATCATTAAAGAGATGAGAAACCCACCAGGCTGCAACAACACCCCAACCCCCTCAGGGAAACTAGGCAATGACCTGGCAGACTGCTTCAAAAAAGAAATCGACATATGACAATCCATACAAAACATACCAACCGACCACAACATACTACAAAGTGAACCCATCCCAGAACCTCAGCACAAACTCAAAAACTTCCCTGAAATATCAGCAGAGGCATTTGCATTGCTGGTTAAACACAGCAAGAAAGCTGGTTCACCCATGGGTCCCTGTCCCCCGGACATCTACAAATCAATCCTTGCACAAGGAACTCCAGCAGAATACTACAGAAACCTTATGTTCCTTTCTCTAGCTACAGTAACTGTACCAAAGACCTTCAAATCAGCATATATCAAACCACTTCTGAAAAACACAAGCAGCGACGCAGAAGACCTCTCCAACTACAGGCCGATTTCAAATATCCCCTACCCAGCAAAACTCCTGGAAACCTACGTATATAAACTAACCCAAGAATTCGTAGAAAAACACCACCTGCTAGACCAAGCTCAAGTCGGTTTCAGACCCGCAAGAGGAACGGAAACAGCACTACTATCCATCTGGAACAACCTAAAAACCAATGCAGACTCAAACACAACCTCAACCCTCATTCTACTCGACCTCTCTGCAGCCTTCAACACAGTTAGTCATGGCACCCTAACCAAAAGACTAGAAGACATAGGCATAACAGACACAGCACTACTCTGGACTAAATCATTCCTTACAGACAGAAGAGAAACCGTATGGATCAAACCCTCAAATCCACTCCAAGAGTTAACGACTCTGGAATGCCACAAGGATCCTCACTATCACCACTTTACTTCAACATCTACCAGACACCGGTTATCCAAATCTTCAAAAAGTACAACATTGCATGCTACAACTATGCAGATGATACCCAAATCATCTACAAAATCAATGACACCCATGCTGATCATTCGACACTAATCAAGTGTCTAAAAGAAGTCTTCAACTGGATGACTGCCAACAACCTGAAAATCAATCCAGGAATGACTGAAATCATGATCATATCCAAAGACCAAGAGAACGAAACCGCCATCCCATGGCCAACGGAAATGGGAACCGCACCATCACCATCTAAGGTACTAAAAAATCTGGGAGTCCTGATGGACAACACCCTAACCTTAGAACCACAAGTAAATGCAACAGTCAAGAAATGTTTTTTCCTCCTCCACACGGCAAGAAGAATCCTACCATTCCTCTCCTTCACGCACAAAACACTCACTATCGTCACCCTCATCTTGTCAAGTATCGACTATGCAAACAGCCTCTACCTCGGAATTCCAGAATACCTCCTGAAGAAACTAGAATGGATCCAAAATGCAGCAGCCAGACTACTCCTCAAACTATCAAGAAGAGAACACATCACTCCTGCCCTAAAAACACTACACTGGCTCCCAGTAAAACATTGCATCACCTTCAAAACAATGTGCATAACGTATAGGGCAATCAGTGAACAGGGTGCAGAATTCCTACAAAAGAAAAGAAAAATCTACAAGCCAGCAAGACCCCTCAGGTCAAGCAACGAAATCTGCCTGGAACCTAAACCATACCTCAAGAACAAACTGGGGAGCACCTCCTTCTACCACTTAGCCACAAAAACTTGGAACAACATCCCAAAAGATATAAGAAACACCAAAAATCAACTCAAATTTAGGAAACTGGTAAAAACCTGGCTCTTCAACACCACAGACTCAAACTGGAAACCGAAACAGAAAGGGAAAGGGACGAGTAAACTGGAGTGGACACGGACAACCCCATTACACACTGGAGACATCTCACTATGCGAAGAAGCTTCAACGGCACCTGGACGAAGGACACCAGTTAGAGGGGAACACAGGCGACACTCATACTGAGATGGAGTCAACATCCCACCCTAATCCCACCCAACACCGGCACCATTGTTGCCACCAGGTACCAAAGTATAGTGACATTATTGAGATATTAGCAATCACCACACTATCTGAGCTGTGGACATGGGCAGGTGCACTAGCCGTATGAGTAGGAAAGGAAGACTTGGAGGGAGGAAGGGGCCTGTTGTGAAAGGGACCTCGAAGGCCGGACGGACCCAGATCAGGACAGAGGTGCAGGGGTGCTCCCGAACCCCGCTTGGGGAGATTACAGAAGCCCAGAGGCTCAATTCAGGATAATGATGCCTACTAACCAATTGTACTAACAATTTCACAAACTCTGCATTCACCTCTCAAACTCCAGAGCAAACACAACCACAAACCTACAGCACAACAAACCGCAATAACTTCACTACACTGCAACAACAAAACAAAAACACACATAGACCCACACAACAGTACACGACGACTACCTACCGCAAAATACCCCAGGCACAGCCAACTGACCCACCGGGCTGAGGCCGCCAACAGCACATCACTGCTTTCTTGCACTTTTCCAGCTTCTTCCCACTAACCACCACTCCCCTCCTCTTTCAGAGCCGCAAGAGCGCCAGGGGACCACTCCGGTGGTGATAGTGCACGGTACAAATGTCCTTTAACATCAACATTAACCTTAACATATATTTAGTATCATCCGGCAATAAGAGCTGGTCAATTTTAAAACCTTAGTGCCGTGATTCATTACATCCGACATGGTACAGATGGTGAATGTACAATGTGGTAATTAAACACTTATTTTCAGAGACAAACGTTATATGTAACACATATCGTTTTTTCTTTATGTCAGGCATCTCTGCACTTCAGGCAAAAGTTCCATCAGATTGTTAAAACAATAGCAGAGCAATTAAATGTAACTTCCCTTCTGCAGCCCAGGATACAACATGCCCCTCAGTCATTATTAACAATCTGAAACTTGCTTCACTTTCGAGCCTTTCTTTTTGGTGCACAGAGCCATTGATTGCAACACACACTCATGCTCTACTTAGCATAACACAGTTGCCAACTCCTACCCAACATATCTGAACATTCATAATGTGGCGTGGGTTCTCTCTGACTAACATCCATTCATTTCCAAATCCAATCCACAAGTCTTGTTTCATGTCAGTAACGCTCACCATGCAGAGACTGGCACCTCCTGGGACCTCTATCTCCCAGATGTGCTGTGCTGGTGATTCACCCAGTACCACCTGCATCTTTCCCATGGCATTATCTGGTACATTGGAGCCCACATCCCACAAACAGCAACATTGTCCTAGGTAAGTGTCACAGTGCCAGTTGGAAAATGTCTATGCATTGATTCAGGGACATAACAACTCTGGGACTCCTGATGCTTTATTCATCACCTCTTTCCAGGACTAGTGTTTGTTGTTATCATGGATCCATCTCAGATGGTCGTTCAGATATTCTTATGCTTAAAAAATAACCCACTTCTTCAAACTGCAACTGTAATTAAGCAATACGCTCTGAGCTCGGGTGCATAACCACTTCAGGTAATGCCTTGGGGCCCATAGTTACAGGCCCTGGGGCATTACCTGAAGCAGTAATGCCCCCCCAGTGAGCCGCTTATTGCTATTAGTATCCCGGCCCATTAGACCAGGGTACTAGTAGTGTTTTTTTTTCAGTTGTGAAACAGCTTTGGCATTAGAAAAAAAGAAAAATGATGGGTGCCATGTAATGGGGAGGGGGAACTATATGTAGTCCCTTCTCCCTTTCCATGGCAACCATTTGAAAGTGAATAAAAAAAGTAAACAAAGAAGATGGCCGCTAGGAACTCAGTGATAGGACTGCACATATTCTGCAGTCCCTTTCCATGTCCGCCATTCAAAAGTGAAGAAAAAAATAAACAAACAAGAACTCCACCATGGAACAGGGAGAAGGGACTACACGTAGTCCCTTCTCCCTGTTCCATGGTGGCCATTCCCACTGCTGCAGGGACGTGCCAGGAACACTGTTGTTCCCAGCACTGGCGAGGGACCAGAAATCACAAGTTTGTGGGGCAGGGTTGGAGGGTGGGACAAATGTGTAAATAGGTGGTTGAGGTTGGGGGGAAGAGGACGCGGGCACACTGGAGCTTACCCGAGCACCCGGCGGGGGAAGATGGTGGCCTCCAGCACTGAGGAGGCTTGGAGCAGCTTGATTACTGTATGGCAATGCCCCCACTCCGAACCTCTTCATTGGCTGGGGTGACTAGGACATGCCCACACTGAGTACTAATGTTAGATAATCTACTTATTGGAGCTGTGATTTGGATACTGCTTAAATCATTGATGGCATGTACTTCCCATGGGTGTGCATCTGTATTGGTTAGCTGTGATTAGCCGGGACACTTTTTCCTGCTCCTCCACTTTTTCTTCATGAACAGATTCCTTATAGATATTAAAAAGTTTGAATTGTTAAATAGCTGTGCTTCAAAGTGAGCTACAGAGAAAGATGCAGAGAAAATGAAATGATTTAACAAGTAACATGTGGTGGTAGCATGTGAGAACATTCTCTATGCTGTGGTGCAAACCCAAACACACCACAATGTGTTTTTTTTTCTAAAGAATATTCCATCTCCTCTTACTCTGTTCTGCTTAACTTGCAGGCTCTCAGTCACACAGAGAAAGCAAGATGATGAATTCTGTAAAATGAAACAGAATGGTAATTATTTACTATATTGCACGTATAATGACACTCTAGTGTCCTTCCAAACTCCACCCGCCCCCACCACTCATGTAAAAGCCTTTTCATTGCAGGTGTAGTCCACAAATCATAATTGTTTTGACAATTCATCCTTTGAAATATAATGTATCTGAAGGCATACTTCCTGGCTCTTAAGGGGACTATACAACCTAAATGTACTTCACAAGCTTTGTTACGTGAATGGAGAAAAGGAAAATCTATAATAAACCGGTAAGATAGCTCAACAGGTATAGCGCTCACTGCTTTGATCTATGTGTGATTTGCAGGTTCGAATCCCAGGATGGGCAATTTAGCCTTTCATCTTTCCGAGGTCGGTAAATGAGTACCAACTTCGGTTGGGTATGTAAGTATATGGTCTATGTACAGCGCTTTGGCAATAGTACTATATAAATAGCAAATCATATTAAAGCAAATTTTAAGACAAATCCAGTATGCATATTTCACAAAATGCATTAAAACATAGGTTAATGTACTTCTCTGCAATCGCAAAGTTCAATTTACCATTCATGACCGGACAACGACTTTTACAGAAACAAATGATGACAGGCGTGTCAGAACATAATACATGTGCTCAAGAAAGACATGTAAGGATTCAACACGTCTGACACATCTGCTTAGTGTAACTATAGTGAGTGAAGGCACACACTCCACAAGCTGGCAAAATCTACAGTGGCATGCACAGTAGAAATATGCACACAAGAAAGCATACCAAACACTCATTAGATCTAAATTATTGGCTAAACAAACCATTTAAAATTACCAAAACTGTTGCTTGTGTTCAGAGCTGGTGGAACATAGACTAGTTTGATCTAGTTCACATTACAGCGTGATGGAGAAACGATGTACACCTTGAAAGCCAGTACATGTGGATTCGTGTTAGCTTCCTGGGGCGAGAAATACCTATCAAGAGACTGTCAAGGTAAATGTCTCCCAGCATTGATGTTTTCTTTGAAGGTATCACTATGCTTTCCTTCAGAATAAAAACATAGTAAATGTAGGTCTGCTTCCATAGAGAAAGCATTGAGCCATAACATGAAAATGCTGCTTATTTCAGATATTTCTGTCGAATCAGCCTGCAATTACCACCTGGTAAAATTATTCCACAGGATTCCATTTTAAATTCCTCCTGCGAAAATTAATTGCAACAAGGTGGAAAAGTGAAAAGGAAAGGCTGTTTTCCCTATGCTTTAAGCCTCATTTTTCCATGACATTGTGGAAATAAGAGCATTGCACGAGGCAGGTTATTTTGCATGAAAGTGCACCAGGACCGGCCCCCTCTGTGCAATATACTTGGATGATTAAAATAAGCCACAAAGGGCCTCATTCCGAGACTGGAGGTAGCCATGGCGCTATTTGCGCCATGGCTGCCTCCAATACCGGGACCGACACCAGTCTTGTTCAATGGGGACTTACTGGTGGAGTCCGACCCTGGCGAGACCGGTAAATCCGCATTGAACAAACCATTCCCCATTCCCATTGAGCCCACATAGGGCTCAATGGGAATGGGGAGGGCGCTAATAACGGGCTCGCGACTTGCAAGCCCGTTATTAGCGCCCTGGTCCCTTAGCGGGACGCGTAAGGGACGTGTGGTCAGACCACACGTTCCTTACGGTCCCCGCCAAGGGACCTTGGAATAGAGCGGTAAGGGATTACTGGCACAGGTCTCCTTACCGGTGCCCGGTATCCCTTACCGCCCAAGTCGTAATGACCCCCAAAGTCTTTTCAGAAAACAGCACTCAAACTCCATGGTCTGTTGTGTACATGACAATAGGTTTTTAGCTTGCAATGCACACATTTACTTTATTATGGAGAGGTGTGCAAAAGGAGATAAACACTATTGTGTGTCCATAAGTAGGCACACACAAACTTTCCTGCCATGTATGCATTGCATAAACAATATACATGTAGCTAAAATTGTCAAGTTAGGTTATGGCACCTTGAAAAACTATGTGCACTGTTTGATTTAAAAAAAAAAAAAACATCTAAATGTAAAATGCTTTTAGTAGCTGGCTTTAAGTTAATCTTCTATATTTATAAAAGTGAAAATGTGTGGATTTGTGGCTGGGTTTGTGTCTTGGCAAAGTGTTTTTCCTTATACGATTCCACACCGTTTCACCAATCTGCACCACATTTTGCATAGTTACCTGTTAGGACTGCAAAACTCTAAAGTTTGTTGTGGTTTTGTGGCTTGGCGAAGTGTTGTTCCCTATACAATTTCACACTGTTTAACAAATCTGCACCAAATTGTGAATAGTTACATGTTAGGACCATCTGTACATTACTATCTACATGACTTGTGAACTCTCCACCCCTTTACCCGGATTCCAGCAAAACTATAAATTTGTTTGTGGCTTTGTGGCTTGGCAAAGCATTGTTCCTTATACAATCCCACACCATTTTGCAAATCTGCACCAGATTTTGCATAGTTACCTGTTAGGACCCTGCAGACATTACTTGCTACATAACATTTGGACAAACCACACCTTTTCCCATATTTTAGCACCTTCACACATGAAATGGTTGCCTGAAATCTGTGAAACCTCAGTGTGGTCATAGAAGGGCCGGTCTTCAACTCTAGCATGCATGGTTTCTGGGACATTTGCACCACAATGAACTGCAACAAATTGCACCACGCCAGGGTGAGGCAGCAGGTGGGGAGCGAGCACAGTAGGTCCCAGTATGCAGCAGCACACCAACTCTCGCCTCCCCCCAACGTCTGCTCCGAGGTATGTCAGCCAGCCGTAGCACGGCAAAGCACCTCAAGCAATGAGCGAATCAGAATCGGAACGGCAACCTATTGGATAATTGATTTTTAACAATGAGTGTTGTTATGTCCACAGAACCCGTTTGGGGAACGTTTACTTTTTGATAGTTTTGTATAAGTACAATGCTGATATAATGCTGGCTGTCTAAAATCTCAATGCTTCTGTTTTCGTAAGCAATTATAATATATACCAATACCTATAACTCTCATAGGCAGAAGGTCAGGTTTCCACTAAAAAAGTGGATCAAATATATCTGATTTAATATTCATGAAGACCAAACTTGAATTACCTGAGAGTGTGGTCGTTCACTATTCTTTTCTTGGCATTAGGTCGAAAATTGTTTCATAGCTGGCAAACGCGTACACAGCAGTTTCCCTTTGCTCCCACATAATAACAAACAGGATAGGGAAATTATCAATCAGGCAATTTTTTTTTTGTTTTCTTTACTAATTAAATGCAGTGTCTGGCAGCTCTCCTTGATCTTCTTCTCCATGTTGAAATCAAGCAGCTGTGTAATAGCTGACCGATGCTGGTGACATCACTGCCTGCTTTTTTTAATTGTTTTTTATTTTATTCACTGGAAGATGCTGTGAATATTGGATGTAATACATGGCCCAAATCCATAGTTTACTCCTTCACTAGTAAGTGTGATAAAGAGTGACCTTCAAGATTAAAATACAGCAGATTCACTATTTCTAAAGAATGATGTGGTAGTGGGGGGGGGGCGGGGTGATTGTCTCAATGAGCTCCAGTCTGTTGCATTTACTGCACACACCAAGTTTAAGTTAAACTAAAGCAAACGTTTAAAGTACCTCTACACTGTTCACATAAAGAATCACATGGCATCCTGATCATCGAGATACAATGCATGCGTTTGTAGGGATGAACCTGCTGCACAATGCATTGCAAGTATGCACAGGGCCATTACAATAGTCATATAGGAGCTATATATTTAGTTGGTATAAAAATGCACAGTGTTCTGCAAACACTGCATAATGTTATTACTTAGAAACCCTTCCTGCAGGAGCTATACATGTAATGCATGTACCAATGCAGTTGATTCATTACACATTATTATGATATAATGGGGCATATTGTCTAGCTGTTCGCTCACCCTTGCTTTGGCAATACTAGCATAGTCTACATGTTAAGGATTCATGATATCCCTCTGGCCCGACTTTACTTTTTCCCTTCTTCCTCTGAATGCAATGAGAGCTCAACTACTGTCTCTAACTGCGTTCTTCGTAACTTTCAATCAGTACCCCACTGTGCTTGCAACCTCTTTTTCCATCACCCAGACTTACTATTGTACTCTCATCCCACTGATGTCCCAACCATAGTCCTGGCGAATTCACTCTTCCACACATGCCAAAAGCACAGACTTTCATCTTGATTCCTCACACTCTGACTACTCTCTAATCACCCCAACAGACAGTACACCCACATACATCGGAACTCACACACCCTCATCTTGGCTGGCAGGCCCGGCTCCAGGAATTTTTATCTTGGTGGGCCAGGATTGTGGTCAGGGGGGCCAAACTTTTCTAAGATTCTTGATCCGGCAAAACATGTCTTCCTGGATCTGAAAAATCCATTTACCCTAAATTTGCCCTTAATGTCTTTAGTCTGTTAGACAGCTTTATAAGGTGCAGAAGCCTAGATTCAAACCCAGGTTGTTAGGACCAGGGTTGACATATTTACCTGCAAGACTACTTGAATGTCTGATAAAGATGCTTGTTGGAATGCACTCCCTGCCAGATTTAAGCCAAATGAATTCTTCGGCAAGGCTGACAGATTGTCCCGGGTAGCCGGGGCATGGGTGTGGATCTTATGGTGGGAGTCGTTATTCGCTGTCATAAGTGAAACAAATGTTGCATGTTTTTGAAGTTGTCTTTTTCTACTATTGGAGCTGTATGTTTAGGGGTATTACTGTAACTGGAAACAGCCTGTTCACCTCACCAGGTTTTGCTGACATGAGGTGATTTTCCCAGGTTCACTCTATTTGTTCATATGGGAAACCTGCTCTCGCCTTCCACCTGCTCATCCCTTCCAAAATGACAGGCTCTCCAGTACCCCTTCCACAGTCTTCTGCTCTCTTCTTCCATTTGCTCCTTTGTTTCCTTCCATAAGCTTCCTCACTACTTTGAACTTCCATTGGCTACTCACTTCATCTTCCATATGCTCCCGTATCTCCACATGGAAAAGGTTTGCCAAAAATAAAAAATGAAAGATGTATACTGCCCTTAACAAGAGTCTGAGGCCCTTAACACGAGTCTGAGAGATTAATCCCATGTATTCATGCTTTAAGAAATATTTTTTGTACCTTTTTTCAACATACTGCTATAATTGAGGTATAAAAAACAGTACAGAGCAAAAGAGAAGCAGAGAAAATAGTGTGTCAATATCACCCCCTGTCACCTTCCAACAGTTCCCCCTGACTACCATTCCCATTTACAATCACTCCCACCTACCCCACCCTCCCCCACCATGTCTTCTTGGCCTGGCTGGGGAGAATCGAGGATGATGTAAGGTGGGAACATCTAGAAAATGGTGTGAGTAGCCAGGCATATGATGTCATTGTCTGGAAAATGCCTGTGCAATACTTATACACATGTCAAAATGGTTGACTTTGCAATTGCTTGTTTTAGGAGTCCAGTGCAAGGAACAAATGTGAGGAGGTCATGTTGCTTTTAAATCTACTGGCTGAAAAAACACCATGTTAAGAGATTTTTTAATACAACAGGAGCTCATTTACAGAGGCAATTAAGAGATATAACACAAGCAGCCCCAAAACAGCACAAAGTTTGATATTACTTTGTGACAGAGCTAGCTCAAGAGTACCCAAGAGGGTATGTTTCAGCAGGGAGGGGGCAGGTAGTTGTTGGGAATACCATAGAGATTAATATGGCAATGGATGGGTGAACGACCAAACACGTCCATTGAATGTGTATCCCACTAAACATCCTTTCTCCATCCTATCGGTGGTCCAATGCAATTGTTCTGGCTTACACCAAATAGCCTACTTCAATGCCTTATATCAAATCACTTTGATTTTACTAAACTCTCCCCTCCAGAATTACATTGTTCTTACTACCAACCTTACTGTTTCACTTATACTCAAGTAGTTAATGCAGCAGAATATATACCTTGAATGGAATTTGTAAGGGCTCTCAGTCTGATGGATGTAAGTCTATGAAACAATCTTAACCACTGCCATTGCTTTGGTCAGGCTTCCATACTGTTTTTTATGACTCAGCCTTGGCCTCCCTGCCACTAACGTGATCAGCTCTGCCCAAACTGCTGGACCACAAGGCCTAAAATGCTTGCAGTATCTTGTGTTCCAGTCATTGTAACTTGTCAGGGTCCTCAGCCGTTTATGCACTCGGTGTAGAAATCTGTGTCCAAGCATCATCACCTGCCATTTATTGTTTTCTATAGTTAACCATCTTATTAGGCATGATTGGAACAACAGTTTATTCCCACACATAAAAACCTACATTCAATTACAGAAATCTACTGGATAGGTTTGAAACAATAGCTACCTTATAAATGAGATGTGTGAAACGTAAGTAAGATTACAAGTGCAGATAAAAAAGCAATGCAGGATCTTGCTAGATAGTTGTAGGCAGCCGGCTTGGGCAAGTGTGCTACCTTACTTAGAGGTGTGATTGGCCCTCCATATCCGTGGACATTTCTGCTTTCATGGCCGTGGGGCATAAATCATTGTCCAGAGCAAGCAAACAAATCCTGACTGAGCCTCCTGCAGTGCAGCCCCTCAGAATGCTAACTGCAAAATCCCCCCAGCCTGTTTTACCCCCTTATGCTCCCCCTACACCCCTTGGTGGTTAACGTTTATTTTTCGTTTTTTTATTGCATATAGTTAAAATACAATCAACCTTTTGATGAAAAAAAGAAAAAAAGGAAGCAAACCTCACACCACTGACAAGGCCTCCTTTCTAGCAGGGCTGGACTGACCCACCAGGACACTAGGAGTTTCCCCGGTAGGCGTCGGGCCATAGGGCCTCTTTTCTTGGGGGAAGGATACATGGGGACTCAAAATTAAACTATCACTCGCCATTCGGGGATATGTATCCATACTAGCCAGCCTGGGTGTGGCCGTTCGCTGAATAATTTTTTTGCCTGCCAGGCCCGCCCCTGCTCATGGATTTTGGGTCTTGTGGTCTCGTCGCACTAGGGCGCTTGCACATTGAAACCACACGTGCCCTAGTATGCTCTGTGCTGTCGAGTCGCATGCGCAGGTGTTACTGGTCCCGTGAGTGAACGTGCCATTGCCACTTGAGAGACACTGCTGACAGACAGTCTGAGCGCTTTGTTGGTACCGGGCCCATGCCGTGTGCTGTGCCGTGTTCACGGTATCCTCTGACAGATTCAAGAAAGACAGCCAACCAACCAGGTGAGGCGTGCCACACTGCCTCCTTTAGCAGACAGCAGCATGTGACCTAAGTGAGGCTGTGGCTGAGAGAAGCTGAGGACAGTAGCCAGACCTGAAAGGTAAGAGATTATTTGTATGTGCGTGCCCCTCTGCCGAGTGCTTCTGACCCTCACTCTCACCCAATGCGGTAAACCTTTTCCAATGTGCTGTAATATTTTCTAGCCATCATGCTACAATGTTTTCCTTGTGTTGCTATCCTGTATGAAAGTGCTAAACTTTTTTCTTACTGATATGCCATGGACTGTAATATTTTCCACCTCTTTTGCAATGTGTTCCCCCTGTGCTGTAATCATTTACTGGCCGGCGTCACGTAATATGTTCTCCATAAGTTCTAACATTCCCCTTCCTGTGCTTTAATGTTCCCTGCCTGAGCTATACTGAAAACCAGCACCCTGTTTACCTAATATCCAATTCTTGAGCCGTGATCCCCTGGCCCCGAACTGAATGGGGATGGTTATCGAGGTGTAGTGGGAACATTGGCAGTCCGTAGACCTATTAAAACCCACTTCAGCTCCGCTATGCAAGACCAAACTAAACTGCTAATCCATTACTGCCACTCACACCCACTTCTACAAATGTACCTTGCCATGACCTAAAGAAGCCCCTACCTATGTCATTATAGAGGCTGACACACCGCTCTGCTAATGCACTTCTTCCCAATCCTGACCTTCCACACCCCCGCAATTCCAGCACGTTAGAGCCATACACCGCCTCAGCACTGACCTCCATTGACGCCTGCTGTTCCATTATAGCAACTAACACAAAGCTCATCTGACTGTCACTACTACTCCACCCTTACCAGAAGTAACCCATTTGTTTCTATTACAGCTATTCACAGAACTGTGCTAATGGACCTCAATCCTAGCCAGCAGCAACCCCTGTTGTTCCATAACAGTGGCTCACATAAAGCTCTAGCAATGAACCTCAATACTGGCTAGCTGCAACCTCTGTTGTTCCATTACAGAGGCTCATACACAGATCTGCCAATTGGACCCTCCATCCTGGCCTGCAACACCTTCTGTTGTTCCATTACAGTCAGTGGCTCCTTCACACGCAGCTCTACTAGTGTAACTCAACCCTTGCTAGAAGCAACCTCCATTCTTCCATCACACTCACTCCCACAAAGTTCTGCCAATAACCCCAATCCTGGCCTGCCGCTCCCTCATCTTTCATGCTTGTGGTAGGTGGTGAGGTATGCATGCCTCCAGAGCTGGCCCTGATAACCAGGTCTAAGGGTATGCTGTTTCTGGACAGGGAGAAGTTGTGTATGTGGGGGAGCAGGAGGGGGTGTTACAGCACCCCCCTCCGCCATCCCCTTATCTTATCCGGTTGTATTTTGGGTGCCTTAACATTGCATCTCTGCTTCTGGGCCCCTCTGTGCCTGCGAGAACAATAACACATTCTAGCGATTCCAGACATCTATGGCTTCGTAGGGGGGCTGCAGGGTGTGCAGATGACAGCTCGGGCCCGAAGGTGGCACTTAGCAAGTTGCTTACCCCCTTGTGCTGTAACATTCTCAGTGGGGGTGGGGTGCTCTCCCAGTGCTGTACTCTTCCAGCCAGGTGCTGTAATATTCTCACTGTTTGATGCACCATCCACTTCCCGCTGTAACTTGGCCTCTTTTACTGGTACAGTCGATCCCTGTGGGGTGCATCTCTCTTGCTGCACTTCAACGCCCCACCCTGTGTGCTGTAATATATCAGTGTGGTGTGATTTCCCAAAAACACCTGCACTAAATCTCTCTTTTCTCAGCAATCGTCGGCTAGTACATTATGTCCTGCCCACCCCCTTGCTCCACACACTCTATATCCTCCCCTCCACCTGCCCAATCCTCCGGCCCGATAATAACTTCATATTTGGCCGGCTGATTCATGGGTGCCTGCCTGCATGTGCCGTTGTCTTCTCGCTATGCTGAGCATCCCACCCCACAGCTTGTGCATGCTGTGTAATCCTCCAGCCCACCACTGCTCAATGGTTCCCCTGGTGTGTAAAACCCCAGCCCCATGCTGTAATATTTCTTGCACATAAGAAAAATCCCCTTCCATATTATGTAATCCCTTAGCCCTGCATAAAGTCAGCCCTGTGCTGTAGCATGACCTACCTATCATTAAACAAACAAAAATGGGTGCCCTGATGGACTGGCAGCAGAACAGGCAAAAAGTAATGCTAGGAACATAGAGTACGGTGTTGGTATTAGTGTGGTTATTGATTTTTAACAACCCATGACATATGTATTTGCGCCAAAATCGCCCAGCCCTTTGCTGTAATATTTCACCCCCTGCTTTAAGAATAACATTTGCAATCACACCCCCATGCTGTGGGATTCCTCTGCTGTAATATTCACTACACGCTCGCTTAAAGCTATAAAACAAAACTATTGCATTAAAATATAGATGGGGAAAAATCGGCTATGAGGAGGGACACCCAGCGTGTAGGTGTTGTTTGGTTATTTGCACACCCATTGACGGCCCATGATAATCCCTATGGCTATTCCCACCCAGTACCCGTCCCTCCCTGCCAAAAACACCTGCTCCAGAGAACTCTTCGACTTTGCTTTAATCAAGCCTTACCATCAAACTTTGCACTCGAAGTGCCTGCCAGTGTTTTGTCGAAGCAGCCTTCTGAGAGTTAATGACTTAATTGGAGTTGTAAACCCACTACTGGTGGAATAAAAATGAAAAATGTTTTCATCATGTCTGTTTCTAGCCACTCGATTTATAAGCACTATGCATGCCCTTCACTTAAGTCCTGTTAAAAATAAACATTGATAAAGCCAACCGTTTGGGCTTGTGTATAAGAGTATTAGGCATTTGCCAGGCACTGCTAATAGGTGCCCAGATACTCACACCGTTTTGCACCTGCTACCATTAATGGGCAGTTCATACCAATACGACGGTGCTTGGAAAGGGCTCTTCCCATGCCTGCACAAACTGCTGGCATTGCCAATGCTTGTTTTCAGTTAGATGGAATTGATCAGCGCTATTTTGCAATAGTGCCCCTTGGTGCAGTAATATTTTTCTGTGCACTAATATTGCTCCCTATTGCAGCGAAATATGAGGCCACTTTGATCAAATTTTCCAGGGCCTCTTTTGGTTCCCAGTCTGGCCCTGCTTTCTAGGGAGGCCAGGGGCTGGCCTTGGGGGGGCCTGGCCCCACTGGCCCCCCTGCTGGAGCCTGGCCTGTTGGCTGGCCAGTTCTCTTGCAGTGCTGTTTCCCTTTCAATTCTATTTTTCAAGCACATTTTGTGCCTATTGTGCCACTACTTCTTGGTGCAGATTAAAGTGCAACTGGTCCTAGAAATGCTATCAATGCATTGAGCAATTTCATTCCATAAATCGTTATTTTCCCTGATCAACGTAGTGTGATTTCTTCGAATATATTTCACCTAATGGAGATTTCACCGAATCCATTTAACTGAAAAAACGAAATCTACTTTTTACATTTTCTACTTCAAAAAAATATATATTGCAGGGGTAGACCCCCTGCAGCCCCTCACCGCTCCATACCTAACTTATACCCTTACCGCACACCCCACCTATTATGCATTACACATATACCATTTCCCCTACCATTTTCAGCGAAATAATTGTGGTTTAATGGTATTAGGTGAAATGATATTGGAAGAAGTCTACGGTAACGCGACTGAACGCCAGAGTTGCATAATGAAGAATTCCATCTCTCCCTTTCTAGTTACTTCAAGCAACAACACTTCACCAGTCCATAAAATATTGGCGACACCGTATTGTTATCGAGGATTATCACCAGAATGTATGCCAAAAGATTATGTGCCAGTACACTCCATGTCACCTGCACAACTGCTTCTGTTTTTGCAGATCACATATTGGCAATTAAAGGTAACTCCCAACAGTGAATCTGGACCAATACCGCAAATCTGCACCTATTTCTCACTGAGTCAGTGCTGATCTGTTGGCCACTGACAAAAAATGGATGCTTTCTATCAGCTGCCAGTGTTAGACCAAGACAGTGACCACAAACGTGACATCAAGGCACATGTCTGCATCAGAATTCGTGAGGAATCCCGACCCCATACTCATCGGAAAACTGTCACCGAATGTTATGCTGAAAGTTTTCGGTGAGCAGACGTCCACTAACTTCATCAAAATTGGGTCCACTGATGTCACATACAATCGTGTTTCGATTACCATTGAGGCGCCCTCTTATCTTTATCCTGAGAGATGATGCTGAATTCACTGGTTTAAGGAGTCTGTTTTGGGAGCATTCATTGGGATAATGTGGGACATGCGTTGTTCAGCTTGTGTGAACACTTTGCCATTTGCTTCCCTTGTCATTAGAGTAACATTGGTGTTTGCCCCTCTATATAAAGCTCTGTAGGTACCTCTAGACTGTTTTATTATGAGGTTAGAAAAATAGCAGACGAGGAGACCCCTGCTATGTGTAGCTGGTGTCCATATTATAATACTGTGCAAAATAACATGACATTGTAGTTCCCAACACCTGTGATGTCCACTTGGTTTCCCCAACCATAGTGATTTTATCATTCATATTATACCCATTCACTACAGCCACCGCAGTGCTATTCAAGGTCTGAGCCCAACACTATTAAGGTATTACAATGGATGCCTTTTAGGATACAGATTATGTATTACACCGTTTGTGAATACTTGGTAGGGAAGATGCTTTTCTGTTCTTTCTTAACTATTATATCTTTCTTTTTTCCCTTTTATGGGGTTGGTACTTTCATTTCATGGTGGCACGGTTTAGGATGTACAGAAGTTGTTGGTGTAAATGATATGTTGGCCACGCCCTGCAAAGGGTAGTGGCAATGATTTGGAGGCAATGCCCTGAGCTATTAGGGCGGGATACACTTCACTTTATGCAAAACACAATATATATATATATAGAATTACAAAACTAGACTAAAGGCAAGAGAGTGACCGAAACACAATTGTATATCTTGGAATGAGCAGGAAGCTGTCAAGAAACTCGATTGGGTTTGGTTTAAAGACACCGTTCACTGCCAGGCAAAAGTCTGTAATGCTGCTAAAATAATGTTAACTGGACAAAGTGCCTCTAGCTAGAAGAAAATGTTTTCTTGCATCACACAAGTTGCCCTAGTAAAATAAATAACAGTACCCTAAAGTAGTGATCCATAAAGCCAAAAGGATCATATTAGCTTGTGTAGGATTCCTTGTTGCAAGCCAATGAGAACAATGGGTCTTCCTTCCACAGGCGGCTTAGTTAGGAATTAGAACATCAAAAATGTATTATCACACATCACTTGTGGGTGGAGCTCTGCAAAAACGTTCACTGCCTCCTTTTGGGAGCTACACTTTGATGCAAACAGTTAATGTCAACTATTTCACTGAAAGCTGTGACTCGAAAATTAAGCATTTATTATTCAAGTCACTGTGCTGGGTACTTACCTGCAACACAATAGTCAGCAGAGCCCCATTTTTTGTAATGTGTTATTCATTCCATGCATATAGACTTATCACTTCTTTCTTGAACATGTCCATAAGCTACATCAGGTCCATGGGGCCTGATTTACAGAAAAAAGCTCTAAATTCATGCAAACGTGCACGTCCGCTAAGATTGCGTGGAACAAATGCAACATGCGTAGAGGCGACTTACTGAAATAAGTGCAAGCAGGTACTTGTAGTGCAAAGAAAACAGGTATGCATCAGACATGCCCATAACACAACGCCAGTGCAAACCAAGGACCCACTGAAATAGACCGTTTTGCATGCAATGTGAACCGTGTCAATATATGCAGCAAAAATAATCCAACATTGCAGGATGATTACTCACAAGTAACCACCATTACTTGCACCTATTCCAACCATTCATATCCCAGTAGTGTTACAAATCCATGCCGCCAAATGCAAATTGCACATACGCCCACTATTCCTACTCCCTGTAGAGATACCAATCTGCACCCCCCAAATGCAAATTGCACCTACGACCACTATTCCTACTCCCTGTACAGCCACCAACCTGCACCCCCAAAGGCACATTGCACTTACGCCCACTATTCCTACTCCCTGTACAGGCACAATCTACACCCCACATACATAACACTGCACCCACACATCCCCCACAAAGTACAAGCTCCCACAAGGAGCACCCCAAAACCTTTTGACTCTGCACCAAGGTATCCACCTCATATTGAAACATAGGACATTTGGCTGACACATACATTTGTCTCTGGCCTGTCACCTTTGGCCTCCACTCTGACGGGTCATAACCGTAGATGGGAAGTGTCCACTTAAGGTAGCACCTGTGTGGTGCAGCTGTTGGATGCTTCCCCTACACCTGTACATGTGCATCACGAAGGCAGCAATCCAACCACCCCTGAGGTGGCCTGGGTGCCCCCAGTGCAGGTGTCGCCCAATGGCCCTGAGCCCAGAGCGAGGCGTAAGTGAGGCTGGAAGATTTGGGCCCTGTGGGTCCTGGGCTCTGGCAGGGGTCCCAGCAGAAGAGCTGGCAGGGCTCTTTGAGTTGGACTGGGACACACATATATGTCAGCCCTGAGTACCGTGCTTCCACCAAATGGTACCAAAGAGGCAGAGTGGATTGTGAATCCCAATGAAGCCCAGCAGCTGGAGGCACAGAAGTGGGGAAGGCAGTCATGGTGGGATGTCCCGGGTCTGAACCCCACAATAACCCAGCCCTGTAGGTACCATCCTACACTGGTAGCTCACCCCTGACCTAGCTCTGGTACTCAGGTACCTCAGCCTCCACTGGAAGGAAAAATACCACAGCACTGAGCCCAGAGCCATGGTCCTTGGGCAGCAGACTCATGTGACCCTGCTGATGAACCCCCAGTATGATGGATAGTTGGCCACCTCCACCAGGCCACCCGCTGTGCATGCATTGTTGTACTGGAGTGGCCTTCATGCTGCCCCCAGCCAGTCTTGGGCGGCTGCTGCCTGCAGCCGTCAGTTCTCCTGCTTCCCTGGCACCTCTTGTCCCACCCAACCCTGTGGTCCCTCCACCAGGGGAGGGGGTCCGCTTTCAGTGGAATTTAAATGGTATGTGCTTATCATCAGGGAGACAGTCAATTACAATGTACATATTGGGGGTTCATGCATCAGTAACAGGTAATGGATGTGGTTCAAAATGGGATGATGTGCCATGCTCTTTGTTTGACATTGTTTAATGTCATGTCCATGTTACTTTATTGGTTGATCTGTGTATGCGTGGTTGGTGGTATTTTGGTGAGCATAATTCCCTTGTTTTATTTGTGGCCCCAATGTCCAGAATCCCTTATCTTTGCTTAGATTTTTCGTGTAATCACTAGAGAGACCTCAGACCTACATTTCAGGAATACCACATTTTCAGTGTTAGTGTTAGTGTGCCACCATGGGCGATCTCACTGACTTATTTACGACAGAGAGCTATATGTGGTAATTTTGTGGTAATTTCCACTACCTTATATACGGTAGGGAACTATGTTCAGAGAGTCCCTCTTCCCGTTGGCTCATGTACCTCCAACGAGCTATGCTACAAACAATCACTCTCAACTGTCCATACTGAATATGATCATGCACACATCTGTCTTAAAATGACAATTGCATTGTTTAAAAATCTCCCCTCATCATCAGCACTGTATTGGTAAATATAAAATACACCACCCGTCTGCTTTCAAATATTTTTCTGTATTATAAAAGTTGCATTTAAACACGATCTCACTCTTTACAGAAATAAATAAAATAGCACAGTAACAGCATTGTCTGTGATACACTGAAAAAAGAGTGGCGGAGAACAGAACCCAATTTGCAACATTAACATGTGATTAAGGCACCGGAATCTCCTTTCCTACTCTGACTGAATATTCTCGTACACACTCAGCTCCCACACTTATGTAATTACCTTATCTGTTCAGCCGAGTTTTCTTCAGCTGTTCTCTTTCTGAATGTGGCTCCCTTGAAGATTAACCCCAGTGAAAAGGAGCGCCTTTCCTTCTCAAACCGGGGTCATTGCCTGGAATTCTCAGATTTTGCAGATAGGAATGCTCCAGCCAGGAAAAAGGTCCTTCTCCCAGCTCTGCCAAATCTTGACTGTCCTTCTCTCTCCTCAAACTCCCCCCAGCAAAACTCTGATCACTCCCTCTAGCATGATACTTGCTATGACGCTGCTCCAATCAGAATCAATCATGCCATCTCCTCCTTCTCTACACAATGGCTCATTTTTATAGTAATACTTTGTAACCAACTGATTTCCTGTTCTTTCGAGCCCTTTTGCTTCCTGTAGTTATGTGGAGAAAACGAAAAAAAAAAAAAAAAATGGATGTGCGTTTAAAAGTTCACTTTCAGAATAGGCCTAATTCTGCAGTGGAGACACATTTTTATTAGTGGATTATGTTAACCTCAGTTTCATTAGTCAGGTTAGTTATAAGTAATGTTAGTTATTAATTTTCAAATGTGTCTCTCGCACCATAGGCATTTCAGGTGAAAAAATAGTGTGCATTTTTGAATGTGCACCTGTGCTTTTAACTGTAAAAGTAGATTTGCATCTTATATGTTAAAATCGTTTTTGACTGAATAGCCTATCTTTCCTTGTTAATCTGGTAACACATATAGCAATGCACCGCACCCTTGTGGTGGTGCTGCAAAAAAAAAATTGCTACCTGTGTAGTAGTGCTGTACTCTGTGCTGTTTGCTACCTGTGCAGTAGTGCTGTACTCTGTGCTGTAACACGCCAAATATCCTTACATACCCTCCTTTTGTTTTTAGAATCTGGCTACGATCCAAGCCAATTCCTAAAAACAATTTGTTCTTTTTCTTCTTTTCACAATATAGCAATCCAATAAAATGAATATTCATGTGCATCAATGAAAAAGTTGCAATCAATACAGTATTCATCTGAGTTCATTAGTTTACAAAATGTTCTACATTTGCCTTCTCAGTGGAAGTGGCATTACTCTAAGTTACATTTTTCAAGTCAATTAAAAACAATGAAATAAAACAACTAACCAAAACAAATAATTAATATAACAAATTAAAATAAATATTTAAAATAATAAATACGTGGAACTCCATATGTCAGCACTCTTGTCTGCCTCTGATATGTCCCGACCAGCGATGTTATTTGGTTCATTCGAGTACACTTTCATCTTGGCAATCTTAGATCCATAGGAGTCATCTTTTTTAGCATTCTGGTTATCTTGTCTTCACCTCCACCTGGAGGCAGGCATCTTTTGGTCTTCATCCAGGGGACTCCAGGACTCCATCGTCTCCCGTGGCCTCTGATCCCGGAACCTCCGACCAAATAATGTTAATTTTCTAAATCAAATAGAAAATAAACAAATTAAGTACATAGCACAATACTAACTTCACCCTTTTGCCAAAAATAAAACATGCTTGGTAAAAATATTTCGTTTTTTTTTTTTCTGAAATTAAACACGTTAAAAGAAAACAAGCACACATAAACAGCATTCAATATTTAATACATTTTCTCTCTGCACACCAACCATGAGCTTCCGTTATATGTGCATTTATTTATTTATTTATTTATTTATTTTATATTATATATTTTTACATATACTACAGTGTTTATGTGCCATCATAACAATCAACTTTTTAACTCCTTTGTCACTGCCTCCTGATTGTACCCATTTATTTTCTCTTTTTGTGTTCAAGGGACTTTATCTGTTTCTACATGCTCAAGCTGCCTGATCTCATGTCTGGGATGGCATGGTTTGATTTGATTTACATGGACAAACTGCTCTATCGCCGTCTCACCTTCATTTTTCAAAATTTTATAAACCACAGGAGCAGTGCCTTAAGTGGCACTACAAATCGAGCCGGGGCTCATCGAGGGGGCGTGGCCTAACAGCGGGGGTCTTGATGGCCCGTTAGGCCACGCCCCCTTAACGAGCCCGGGCTCAATGGGCTACTGCCACCCCTGCCAGGCAGCCTTTCGTAGAGATTAGCACCCTCTCCCCTATGGGGAGAGGGTGCTGATCTCTGCATTTATTTTGTGTAGGCTTGCCTGGCAGGGGACAGCGCCTGCCTATTCAGCCTTAATGGTGGTGCTGCCCCTCGCCAGCTGGGGAGGGGCAGCACCACCATTAAGGCTGAAAGGGTGAGGCCACTGGAAGCAGAGGCCTTTTTCCTAAATACTGAAACTCTCGCGAATGCGCGGCAGCTCCAGTATTTAGAAAGCAAGGCCTCTGCTTTCAGCGGCCTCACGTTTTTTCCATAATGGTGGCGCCGGCCGACGGTAATCTCTGGATTAAAGGGATGCCTCGCAGGTGCGGCGCCACCATTATGGCTGAAAGGCATTTTTTTCTGTAGCCTGAAGCTCTCGCAAACGAGCGAGCGCTTCAGGCTGTAGAAAAAAATGCCTTTTCGTGTAGTGGCCGGGGCTGCCAGGGGAGATTACTGGGCCCCGGCAGGGCCCCGCCTCAAAACGAAATTTCGGAGCCTGCCGGGGCCCAGCCCCGGCAGGCCCCGGCCCACTTAAAGCCCTGCACAGGAGAGACCTTATCTATAATTCGAAATGGCCCCTGCCAGGCTGCTAGAAATTTAGAATTTTTCTGTTTACTTTTTCCAAAATGAAACTTGTACACCTGATCCCCTACACTGTATTCCTTTACTGATGTCTTTTTATCATAATAAGATTTTTCACTGTCAGCAGCTCTTCCCAGATTTCTCTGCACAAAAGCAAATGCATGTTGCAAATGCCTCCTCAGTTCATCAATATATTCATGAACTGTGGATGCACTCACAAGGGTTTGCTCATGTGTTCTGTATAGTAGGTGTTGTGGTAACACCATTTTCCTACCTGTTAAGACCTCATGGGG
The DNA here is from genome assembly GCF_040938575.1 of Ambystoma mexicanum. Classification (NCBI taxonomy): domain Eukaryota; kingdom Metazoa; phylum Chordata; class Amphibia; order Caudata; family Ambystomatidae; genus Ambystoma; species Ambystoma mexicanum. The sequence goes on along the minus strand of NC_090935.1, from coordinate 832,950,844 downwards.
GCTAACACCTGTTGCTTTGGCAGGAGTCGACCTGATTGCCATCAAAACCAACGGTAAACGTAAATCCCAGCTGGAACCTGCTTCTGCCACAAATTTCTTTAAAATATCCACAACAGACCTATTGCTTCTTTCAACTGTACCTGAAGACGCCGCCTGATATGCGATATGTAGTTTCCTTTTCACACCTAGTATTTGCCATACCTTACTCATTAGAGTACTTGTGAAATGACTTCCTCTGTCTGACTCAATTCTTTGTGGCAACCCAAACCTTGAGAACACATGGTTCACCAGCAATGTGGCTGCTGTTTGCGCACTACAATCTGGTGCAGGAATGCATTCAATCCATTTCGACATCAAACATACCACACTCAAAATATAACGGTGTCCCCTGCTCGACCTTTTTAAAGGACCTACATAGTCTATTTGCAAATCTGACCATGGGAGAGTTAGGCCTCTTTTCATCAATGGTGCTCCATGCATTGGTGAAGCAGGTTTAAATTGGGTGCATACTAGACATCCTCTAGTATATAATTCCACATCTTGGGACATATGTGGCCAGTAAGCATAATCTTTTAGTATTTCTAATGTTTTTTGTGAACCTCTATGGCCTGCAGTTATGGCATCATGTGCATGGTGTAGCATTAGTCCTCTGAATGAAAGGGGTACTACCCACTGTATTTGTCCTGTTATGGACTCTCTAATCATGAGTCCATCCTGTAATCTAATTCGTGTTTTGTTCTTTAATAGCACCCTCAACTCTTCTTTTCCCATACAATCATTTTCTGTTAAAGGATTTTGTTCGGGATCTATCAAATGATTATAATAGATTCCCAAAATTTGATCATTCTTTTGTGCCTCAATCAAATCTTGGTCTGGCGTGTCATGACTCCACTGCACCACCGGTTGATCTACCTCCTTTGGTGCTTTAGAACGTGTGACTGCATCAATTTGTATTTCACCCATTAAATAATCAATAGGTAGCAATTCTCCCATCACAGCCCCAATCTTAGCCAGGTGGTCTGCCTTATCATTTCCCTCCTTATCCTCTCCTGGTGTTTTTAAATGCCCACGAATTTTTCTCCAGTATATTGTTAACTTATTCTCTGACACCAATTTGTCTATGGCTTGTATCATTTTTCCATGCTTAAGTGGCTTTTTGTTATATGTAACCATGCCTCTTGCTTTCCAACCAGGCAAATACTCCACAAAGCTATTCCGTGCATAGTGAGAATCAGTCACCAGGACAATTTCACTGAACTTTTTATCAACTGCAGTAGCAATTGCTTTATAAATGGCCGCCAATTCCGCCACCTGACTGCTCCTATCTCCAATCCTCATCCCTATACTGGGGACACCTTCACATTTCAACCAGACATTTCTTATTCCTGCCACTAACTGTTTATTACTGTCATTTTCAATGTGAAAAGCACAACCATCCACATATACAGTTGGCAAATCCTTGCATGTTTTTTCATCAAAAGCTTTGTGTGGTGATTGTTCAAATTCCTGCAAACTAGTTTCTACTTCCATTTCATTTGGTATTTGTTCAGCTGCACAGTCATGTAAGTCAGCTAACCCTTGAGCAATTGGGTTCTTTTTATTTTGTCCATATCTCACTTCTACGGGAAAACCTTGTAATGCCAGCGTCCATGAAGTGATTCTGGATTGCGCTAGATTACCTGATCTAATTCTTTTACTCTCTAAAAATTGCAAAGGTTGGTGATTTGTTTCAATAATCACCTTTTCTCCCTGAACAATGGGGCAGAAATGTTGTAGCGCCCACACAGTGGTTAATAGGGCCTTTTCATATTCATTAAATTTCATTTCAACTTGGGAAAATGCCTTACTTGCATATGCAAATCGTGTTTTTGTGATAAGACTGCTGACATACAATGTTCAGAAAAACCTATTTCTATAAAGAAATCCCTGTCCTTTATGGGGTATGCTAAACATGGTGCCTTTACAAGACATTCCTTTAATTTAGCCACTGCATCAGACTGCCCTTTTTCCCATTTCCAGGGAGTATTCAGTTTAAGCAGTTTAGTCAATGGTTGAGTGATTTCTGCATAATTTTCAATGAACTTTCTGTTATAGCCTGTCATCCCTAATAAACTTTTTACTCCTTTCACATTTTTAGGATCTTTTAATCTTTGTATGGCCTCTATTTTCTTCTTTTGTGGATTTAGCCCATGTTCAGTCACTTCATGCCCTAGAAAGTTCACTTTTTTCTTGCACCATTGTGCTTTTTGCAAAGATACTTTGGCGCCTGCTTTCTGCAATTGGCCAAGTACATGTCTTATTTCATCAAAATGGCTTTTCAGGCTTTCATTTTTTATCAGGACATCGTCCACATAAACTATTGTTCCTCTTTCCGCTGCATCCGGCATGGCCTTTCTCAAAAATATGCCAAATTCACTCCCACTATTGATGTACCCGAACGGAGCTCTAAGCCAGGCATATTGAGTCCTGTCAAATGTAAAGGAAAATAAATGTTGTATCTCCTCTGCCAATGGCACGCACCAATATCCAGAGGTGAGATCTAATGTGGTAAATACATTTGAACCATGTACCTGAGCTAGGCCCTGATCAATGAATGGCAGTGGCCATCTAGATATTGGTACTCTTTTATTTAACTCTCTCAAGTCTGCACACAGCCGCCATTGACCATTTGGCTTTAACACACCTACAATAGGTGTATTGGATGTGCTATGAATGGGCCTGATGATTCCCCGCGATTCCAAATTTTTAATAATCTCTGCCAATGATTCTAAACATGCCAGCGGTAGTCTATACTGGCGTACAAACACTGGATTTCTGCTACACCCTTCTGGTAGTGTGGCCACATGTAAATCAGTTAAACCACAATCATAAGCATCTTTTGCAAATACATCCTTAAACTCCATAAATATCTCCCTCAGATTGTCCCTATCCTTATCCGCTAAGGAGATCTGCTCTTCTACCATTCTGGAAAATTCTGGAAAATCTTCTGGTAAGGGAATCTCGGCGCTTTCCTCTAACTGTGTGGCTGTGTCTTTTTGTAAAGCTGCCACTTTTAAATATTTTGGCATATCAGCTTCCACTTCAATGGGCTGATTTTCTGTTTCATTTTCATTTAAATTAAATATTATGCAATCCTCTTGATGGCAGCACACTGTCTCATTTGAATCATAAGGATACACAGAATGAATTTTAAATATTCCTTTGGGCTGAGAGTCCAGGTGTTCTGGCAACTCGCTCTTGGCATCTACATATTTTTCAGGAATATTCCCAATCACCATGTTATTTAAATCTGCCGTATAATGTGATTTTTGTATGGCCATTCCTAATGGGGAGTTTTCCTCTAAATGAATATCCTGACAACCTTTATTATTTACCATGATTTTTACAGATCCTTCACCAATGTCTACCAATGGAATGTATTCATAATACAGGCCTTGCTGTTTTATGGATTCATTCAGGCATACAAATGCATCAGAGCCTTTCATCTGCTGTCCATTTTTGCATTTCAGTGTTATTGCAAACTGTTTTGTAAATGCAGGAATAATAGTATCTTTCCTCATTTGTAATTCGATTGCATAAGGAACCAGTTGTGCACAATGATAAGCCCTTCTTTTGTCTTCAAATTCAGGTGCCGGACCACCTAGGCGTGACCATATTTTTTGATTAAGGAAATCTAACACCATACACATTCTGTGCATGATGTCATTGCCCATGTAAAATTCATTTTGTGCTCCACTCACTATCCAGACATTATGGTAAATTGTTTTCTGCCCAATGCTAATTTTAAGCATGCATCTGCCTGCAATTCGGTTTTCAAGGTCTGGACTGTCCAACCCAGAAACATATTGGTTTTTAATCCTAAATCTCGGGATTTCTTCCCTTTCCATTATTTTTTGCAACAATTTCTCATTAATGAAACTCCTTTCATGTTCAAGCGCTAAAGTGGCTTTTATTGTTTTAAAATAGTCATTTATACCAACATGAACCCATGGTTGCTCATCTTCCATGTGTATTTCTGCCAGAGTGGTAATGTGTTTTTCTGAATCTGTTTTAGGAGCAATATTCGGTTTGCATGTTTTCTCTTTTAAATAAAAACGTAATGTGTGCTCATCTATGGCAGTCTGCCAATTTTTCCTTGGGTCCAAGTATATTTGTACAGGTAGTTTTTCATTGTCGCTCTGCATTTTGTCTTGACACATTAATATGACAGTGACACTAGGTATGCAGCTATTCTGGAGATATACCTCCACAGCATCATTTGTTTTGGCAACGGTGTGACATTCATTTATATTGCTGTTTTGTGATTTTAGTTTCTTAGGCCTCAATGGTTTTTTGGTTAAGGACCACAGCACTCCATTCACCCCATCTATGAGAGGAGACAGTCTTTTCAGGCAATCTGTCCCCATCAGAAATGGAATTTCACAAATAGATGTGATCAATACCTCTTGTTTCATTCTGTGCTTTCCTATTTTTATGTCAACCTCAGTTACACCTATGATGGGCACCTCCTCCCCATTAAAGTTATGCACTGGGCCTTGATTTTCCTTCACTGTGATCTGACTCTGTGGAGGTCTCCCTTCATTGATACTCTTTACCAGCTCCTTGGACATAATTGTGGCCTATGCGCCAGTGTCAATCATAGCAAAGGTGTGGCATTTTTCTTCTACAGTGATGGGTGCATAATATCTGTCCTCAACTTCCTCTAATACACATAAGAAATGTGAATTCTTACTGATTTCAGGGCTCACCTTTCTCAGGTCTTTTTCACTTTTGGCTAAGCACATTGGTAAATGAAAAGACATTTTTCCCTCCTTTTTACCCATTTCTGTGCGAGAGATTTTATTCATTTCTCCATGTTCAGAGGTTTTTTGGAGTGTGGCCACTGTTCGCCCATCCATCTGGGTAACATCAGAGACCACATTACAATCCTCCAACTGAACATGTGTAACAACATCATTCAGCAATTTGTCATTTTTTAATTCTGTGCATTTGTGATCATTTAGTGTCATACCAGCCCTTTCAGCCTCTTCAAAAATATGTGGCTGAAATAATTCTTCAGGTGATTGACTTGTACCCTCCTTGTGAGTATTTCCTTTTTCTGTCTGTGTTTGGTCATTGTTTTGCTCACCCAGAGAAGGAGCTATAGCATCCCCACTTACTCCCTGTTCACTGGTATTCCCCATGCATGAATCATTTTTCTTAAATCTGTCCCTTTGTTCTTTTGGAATTCCTAATGTTTCTTTTTCATTTGTGCAAATCTTTACTGTTTTATTTAGCTCTAAGTTAAACCGTACCTCTTTTTTAGAAGTATTTGCACTTTCTGTCACAATTTCATTTACTGGTGCTTTCATTTTTAATCCATTAGGCATCTCAGAGTCGTTATGCAAAATTATATCAGAGCAATCTGTCATTTTGGCACTGCAGTTATCATGAGTACTTAGTCACTTTTCGGAAGCCCCCCGGTCATTGCTATGGCCATCAGCCCCCTCTTTGGAAGGTTGTTTTTGCGCTGTACAGAGCTTTCCTATTTGCTCAGCTAACATTTTCACTTGGGCCTCAAGGCACTGGAACCTTTCCATCTCTCTAGGATCCTCTTTCTGTGGCCTAGGTCGATATTGGTTGTTTTCCCCCTGATTGGATCTATTCTGATACCTCTCAGGTGATTGATGTCGGTTGGGATGGTTTCTGAACTCTTGATTCATTTGTGGAGGGGAGCAGGTTGCACCCATCCTTTGATTATAGTCCCCTGGTGGGGAATCATTGTACTGGCGTGGACTGTAGTTCACGTTTTGCCTCATGTCCTGTCTCTCAGATTGTGGGTACTGGCCCCTAGGTTGATTTCCATTATCAGTAAATCGATCCACATATCGGGGCCTATCCTGATTAGCATATATCATGGTGCTGGGATCAAATCTGCTCTGTGTCCCCAATGACTGGTAGGGACCATCATTTCTTTGATCTTGATTTTGTCTCTGATTATTGTTCATACCTGCCATATCAGGCCGGTATCCTACCCGGGGTCTGTCCCCTAAATACCTAGGGCTGATGTAGCTCTCTCTATTACTAGGATCATGTGATTGGAACATTGGTACAGGAAATGGCGATCTTTGTTGATTACCCCTTTGTTCAGGTGTCACATTATTTTTACCTTGGCTTTGAGCAGACTCAAGGGACATTTTGGCTGACCTGATTTCCATTACTGTGGCTGAGGGTTCTTTAGATTTAGGTCTAGTATCTTTCATTTTATCACTTTCTCTACCCTGACAATAGAGTACCTCATATAGTTTTGTGCTTTGATGTACAATCCATTCAAGGGACTTGTCACGGTCAAATTCACGGACCAATTGGGATATGATGTCTTTCTGTAGCCCATAGAAGTATGCAGTTTTAAACTCATTGGAATTTGAGTCAAAAGATACATCAAAGCGAAAAAATGCTCTTTTTAAGTCTTGTAAAAATTGGCGAGGAGATGTATTAGGTCCAGCAGTAATTGTGTACGAGACTTTCTTTGCCTCCTGCAATGACTGAAAAGGAGAAAAATGACGCCTAATTTCTTTTTCAAACTCCAGCCATGTCATATTCTGCTGTTCATTTAATCCCCTTATGATGCTGGCCGTCGGGGCATCTAAAGTTAAATGAAAATATTGTCTGTACTGTTCCTTAGGTATCTGGAGTGCTTTAAAAATGTCATGCACCGCTTCTAAGTGATCCTCAATGCAGCATTCACCTCCCTTTTTAAATGGTTTGATCAGGGCTTTAATGGATTTCATTATTTTTATGGGGCTACTTGTTGCAATGCATGGAATTGCACTATTTTGTGATTCAATCCTGTTTTCAGGTGTATGAGATTGGTGGCTGCCCCCAATGGGAGTATCAAATCCCCCAAGGGCGCTGCAACCAAGTTCAGTCACCGGCCCAGTCACTGGAGCACTAGCTCTTTGGGCAGAGCTAGAATTCACCTCCACTCCATTGAATGTGGTACCCTGCCGCCTCTCCTGGGACCTGGGAATGCACATTTGCTGTTCTAAGTCCTTACACTTTTTAAGGAGTCTGTTGGCTTCATCTTGCAAATAGTTGTTTTCACCATTCATCTTATTAATCACCTCCTGCATGTCGCACATTTGCATTTGGCATTCATTGAACTCTTTAACTCTCTTGTCTCTTTCTTGAATCATTTTAATCATTTCTTGTTCTGCACTCTGGAGATCACCTTCTTTTTCACAATGTTCTTTTTGTAAAATCTGCATCTCTGAAACAACCTCATCTTTATCCCGTCTAATGTGATCCACTAAGGCTTTTAAGTGTGCCAATTCTTGCTCACTATCTTCAAATTGTTTCTTGCTTTTGGATAACTGAGTATCAAAGTCTCTGCATTTTAATTGCATGTCTTTTTGGCATACATCCAATTCTGCTCTCAACATTTCCTGATTTTTACTTGCCCCATCTAATTCAGTCTTTAACCTGTTAATTAGCTGAGTATCATTCTCTTGCATTCGCAGGGACTTGTTTAAAATAAACCATATTTTGCCGCATAGCCGTATTAAACAGTCTTTCTCTGCACTTTTATCGGCTGCATTCAATAATCTTGTAAGGCAGACCTGAATTATGCTGCCTTCTGCAAAAATATTGTCTAGTTTTTCTTTCTGCACCTCACCCTGAATGCGGTTACTCCATTCTAACGTGCTATTCGACGACCAATTCCCATGTGCAAACAACTTTGCCTCTAAATATTGCACTAGGTCTGAGAATGTGGTTTCCCTTTGTGACATTCTGAAATTCGTTTTTAGTGGCACACTGCTATTATAAAATGGGTTCCCTTTAATGTGCAAATGGCAGTGTGAGACACGCTTGTCACGCCCAGTAGGTACTCTATGATCACTTTCCCGGCCTGCAACGCACCATAAATATGTAGGGTATTTTGTGGAGATTTGGGGCCTGATGGTATTTTATTACCGCCGAAAAATAACTTAGCAATAATCACTCCTTGTATTCAGATTGGGCCATGTGCAACAATAATACAGTGGACATGCATTATTTCAGCACCCAGACATGCATATTTGGTATGCGTGGTTGGTATGCGTGGTTGGTGGTATTTTGGTGAGCATAATTCCCTTGTTTTATTTGTGGCCCCAATGTCCAGAATCCCTTATCTTTGCTTAGATTTTTCGTGTAATCACTAGAGAGACCTCAGACCTACATTTCAGGAATACCACATTTTCAGTGTTAGTGTTAGTGTGCCACCATGGGCGATCTCACTGACTTATTTACGACAGAGAGCTATATGTGGTAATTTTGTGGTAATTTCCACTACCTTATATACGGTAGGGAACTATGTTCAGAGAGTCCCTCTTCCCTTTGGCTCATGTACCTCCAACGAGCTATGCTACAAACAATCACTCTCAACTGTCCATACTGAATATGATCATGCACACATCTGTCTTAAAATGACAATTGCGTTGTTTAAAAATCTCCCCTCATCATCAGCACTGTATTGGTAAATATAAAATACACCACCCGTCTGCTTTCAAATATTTTTCTGTATTATAAAAGTTGCATTTAAACACGATCTCACTCTTTACAGAAATAAATAAAATAGCACAGTAACAGCATTGTCTGTGATACACTGAAAAAAAAAAAGTGGCGGAGAACAGAACCCAATTTGCAACATCAACATGTGATTAAGGCACCGGAATCTCCTTTCCTACTCTGACTGAATATTCTCGTACACACTCAGCTCCCACACTTATGTAATTACCTTATCTGTTCAGCCGAGTTTTCTTCAGCTGTTCTCTTTCTGAATGTGGCTCCCTTGAAGATTAACCCCAGTGAAAAGGAGCGCCTTTCCTTCTCAAACCGGGGTCATTGCCTGGAATTCTCAGCTTTTGCAGATAGGAATGCTCCTGCCAGGAAAAAGGTCCTTCTCCCAGCTCTGCCAAATCTTGACTGTCCTTCTCTCTCCTCAAACTCCCCCCAGCAAAACTCTGATCACTCCCTCTAGCATGATACTTGCTATGACGCTGCTCCAATCAGAATCAATCATGCCATCTCCTCCTTCTCTACACAATGGCTCATTTTTATAGTAATACTTTGTAACCAACTGATTTCCTGTTCTTTCGAGCCCTTTTGCTTCCTGTAGTTATGTGGAGAAAACGAAAAGAAAAAAAAAATGGATGTGCGTTTAAAAGTTCACTTTCAGAATAGGCCTAATTCTGCAGTGGAGACACATTTTTATTAGTGGATTATGTTAACCTCAGTTTCATTAGTCAGGTTAGTTATAAGTAATGTTAGTTATTAATTTTCAAATGTGTCTCTCGCACCATAGGCATTTCAGGTGAAAAAATAGTGTGCATTTTTGAATGTGCACGTGTGCTTTTAACTGTAAAAATAGATTTGCATCTTATATGTTAAAATCGTTTTTGACTGAATAGCCTGTCTTTCCTTGTTAATCTGGTAACACATATAGCAATGCACCGCACCCTTGTGGTGGTGCTGCAAAAAAAAAAATTGCTACCTGTGCAGTAGTGCTGTACTCTGTGCTGTTTGCTACCTGTGCAGTAGTGCTGTACTCTGTGCTGTAACACGCCAAATATCCTTCCCCCCCTGACCTAGCTCTGGTACTCAGGTACCTCAGCCTCCACTGGAAGGAAAAATACCACAGCACTGAGCCCAGAGCCATGGTCCTTGGGCAGCAGACTCATGTGACCCTGCTGATGAACCCCCAGTATGATGGATAGTTGGCCACCTCCACCAGGCCACCCGCTGTGCATGCATTGTTGTACTGGAGTGGCCTTCATGCTGCCCCCAGCCAGTCTTGGGCGGCTGCTGCCTGCAGCCGTCAGTTCTCCTGCTTCCCTGGCACCTCTTGTCCCACCCAACCCTGTGGTCCCTCCACCAGGGGAGGGGGTCCGCTTTCAGTGGAATTTAAATGGTATGTGCTTATCATCAGGGAGACAGTCAATTACAATGTACATATTGGGGGTTCATGCATCAGTAACAGGTAATGGATGTGGTTCAAAATGGGATGATGTGCCATGCTCTTTGTTTGACATTGTTTAATGTCATGTCCATGTTACTTTATTGGTTGATCTGTGTAGATCAGCGAGTGTCAATTTTTTTTCCTGTTCTGATATATATGTTCTGTGGCTGGTGGGGGCTGCAGTGCAACATGTGTGCAATCAATTGCCCCAAGTACCCGTGGGAACTGGGCTTCTTGAGCCACTCTTTGCCTTGCCTGCACATTGCATAGCATGTCTATGTGGCTATGCACACATGCTTTGATGCAGCTTAGGACCAGTTTGAGGAAGCGTGATTGTGGGAATCAGCCAAAATGACCAATGAAAAATGGCTGAATGTGTGATTTGGCTGAATTTCGGCCGTTCGAAAATTCCAGATGGCCGAAAAGTTCCACCAGATCACACATTCAGTGCTGGAGGCTGCAGCAGTATCCCTCGCACCCTTGCTCACTATATTGTGAGTGGGGGGTGCGGGAGTGTCACCCGCAGCCATCCCAAAAAAAAGAATAAAAAAAGGAAAGGACCATGTGGCACCGGTTCCCGATCACTGAAGTGAAAGGGAACAGGCATCACAGGGACACAGTGAGTCGGAAGCAAGGTAAGTAGGGGGGCAGGGATGGGGGTGGGGTTGTGTTGGGGGTGTGTTATCGGTGTGGGTAGGGGTGTGGGCCAAGTCAGAAATGGTCAGGGGAGAAATAATCGAAGGTTATTTCGGAAAGATAATCTTTGGTCTTTTCTCCCTCGAACATTTCTACCTTGGTCTTTCAACTTCGATCCTGATTGTGTAGGCTGTACAATAACCCTGACAATGGTTATGCTCCCGTGAAATGTGCCAGTCGCCAGGAAGTGAAGGGCAGTTAGTACTTTCACCAAGGGTGCTATTGGCTGTGAGCACATGGTTGGGGGCAGCTGGTCATTCTCCCTCTTCCTGACCAATTCAAGGATGACATGGGGGAAGTGGTATGTGCCATATAATTCCTCATCATTGTGCGTGTATGATAGATTCTTCCTTCTCCTCCTCCTTCCATAAAGCAGTACGTATGTGAGAAATGTAGGAATGGGCATGGTCACAACGTTTCTCTACGATTGCATGGAGTTTTTTTCAATTTAGAATTGCATGGCATTTTTTTAATTTAGGATTGCATGGCGCTGTCCTTCTTTGGGCTGGTCATGGGTTGTGGGAAAATCCGAGTCCTTTACAGTCTGCACAGATGCACAATTGAATCTGTAAACACAAGTCTGTTTGCACTTCATGGGGTGTGTTTGTATATTTGCATGGTGCAACCCTCCCCACACCCATGGTATCCCTCATTACCCTGCTTTAATGAGGATGTTTGCATATTCTGTCCTCTTCTACTTTTCAGTGGCCATTGCCAGGGACCAGCACGAAGTCAGATCTGTAAATCGGAAGATATAGTATTGCGCGGCACAAAGTGTACATTTTTGAAACAAAGTGCATTTGCGCTGCGTAAAAAGGTTCTGTAAATCAGGTGGTCTATTCTCAAAGCATTGGCTTCATCAGATGTGGAGCTCTAACACAGATATGTCTGACTTCATGCACAAGAAATTAACAATCACACCTGATAGTCTTGGGATTTATTGGAAAATATTTAAAACTGTGTTTTTGTCATGCCCTTGGGCCAGAGACAGGTGAAAAAATTAACAATCATTATTCCCTCAAATTTTAATATGCTTCTCCTTACCATCTGGGGCAGGACGATGCCCCACTTGCTGGTTGATTCTTACTCCTAGCCTGCAATCTATTCATTGCACTGCATGGCTGGATAGATTGGAGACTCAATTCTGAGGTGCATCTTGGGAGAAGCTAAGGGTGTTGTTCCCTTATGTATGATTTGGCTAGAATTGAGCCTGGTGTCGTTAACCACGTTGGTTAGAATTAGGATATGCTTGATGTGGGTGAACCCTATTACTGAGCAGTCTACACCTCTATTTGAACTTCTAAAAGAAGAGCTTGATGAGCATGGCTTGAGGAAACTGGAGATGCTGAGCAATGTATGTAAAGAACGTCTTAAAAACATCGATTGGACGTTAGACTGGGAAGATAATGAATGTACACTGATGCCTCGCTTTAAGAAGAAGGCTCTTGTCTGCGACTTTCATCTAGAAAGGGAGATGACTTATTCTTCTCTTCGACAGTCGGTCCAATTTACAAGACTGAGATGGTTTGGCAGAGGGAGAAGTTTGAAAACCTGAGCGCTCGTACTTTTATGTTAGAAGTGGATTTGGTTACGGGTAAATGCAAGGTGTGGGCCCCCTGCCAAGCTTGCCCCAATTTTTAAATTACAGAACAGAGGTTGCATTCACACTGCGCACAAATCACAAAAGTCCATGCGTAAGTTGCATGTATTTACCTGATTGTAGTTCAGCCTGACACGTGTTTCGATCTATGTGCTCTTCGTCCGAGGCGGAACACACCATATACAAATAAGTGTCAAAACCTAATCAAAATAATGTATCCATTAAGGTAATACAAGCCAAAGGACAGTTTAGCAGGGCAGAGAATCATAGGCGGCATGACAATTAATTTAGGTTGGCACAAATAAAAGGCAATAACAATTTCGGAATTATGCATTCACAAGAACATAACATTTTTCCCATCCAAGTGAATATTTCATATAATACAAAAAGGATATCAAGCGGCAGATATGCACATAAAGATGGAGAGATGAAAGAGATGGGTAAGCGAAAAGCAAACACAGAAAATTTAAATTAATGTTTGTATACAAATTATACATGGTTCAGTGTATGCACTGTATCCAAGCTTCGCAAGAGCCACATTGCATGTGATAAAAATAAAAGGAGTATACCTTGTGCAGTCTTTGTGTCAATCTATGTCACAGAAGAATAAAATTAACTGGTCAGTAATCTGAAGCCAACACTGGTCATACACAACTCTAACTAAAGAGTGGCTAAATGTAGATATTGCCACTTAACAGTTGTCGAATGACCGTGGGCACACTTGTTGTGCAAACTGTCATTTTAAGAAAATAACAAACAATACTAATTAGATTAGACACCCTTGGATTTTTTTCTAAATGCAACCAAACTCATATTGATAAATTTAAATCTTACATACCTATATAAACCACCGTTGAGTGATTCCATTCAAAGATAATGGTAATTACTGCATTTGTGCAGCGTTTGTAAATAATATCCGTCCAAATGTGTATCCACACGTGTAAACATCAATTCCATGATTCCTCTGCACACAAAAGTAAAAGAAATATGCGCTCTGTTAGCTAAATTGGATAATACCGTTATTATCCACATAAAATGTGTGAAGATAGACCCCATTAGACCTACAGTGTTCATACAAAAGGCTCCTTACTCGCCCAGCCTTCCGGCGTGTGATCCCTTCTGAAGCATATCACTTGCTGCTTGCTGGCTAGCATACATACAATGCATAGTCCATGCAGTTGAAAACACAAGTGTGTGCTCAAGTAGCCGCCATTTTGGGTGAGTAATTCTGATCTCAAAAGTAATGCCACATATATAGTACACTCAATAGTGGTAGTTGGTATATACCCAAACTAAGATATAGGAAACAATGTTTGCTTATTGCAATTGAGGCTGGATTAGCCTAAAAGGAGAGAAAAAACACCAGTATAGGAACACGCATTACACCCCACTTTTAAGTGCAACTAACCATACTGTTTCCTGTTAACATACCAAATCAAGGCTAAATAGCATCAAGTGTGCTTGTAACTTTGTAGTTAATGCTGCTCTTGCTAAAACCAGGTAGAGTGCACACACATCCCCACGTTACTAGTGTATATGTAACACTGGCACTGAATGGTGAACCTTTTGACAATGTATCGCTAACGGATATTTAGCATCCTAATTTGATATAGTCGACAGGTGTACCCTCATTCTAATTTTAAGTGGCCAAATCGTTCCCCCAATGTAATAGAGTCCACATACACATAAGATACAATAGACATAGAATTTGAATTGCAATTGATACATTAATTCACATGATATGTTCCCAAAATTCCAAAGTCAACTGTTTTGGTTTCCAAAAGGCACACATTGAGCAGCCCTGCATTTATAGAAACCTTTGTTCTGTGCCAATTGCAACCAGGTTTGCTTTGATTGCGCTTTGGGCATAAAGGAAGGGCTAAGTATGTTCTTAAGAGTACTTGCTTTGTTATAAATGAAGTTAGGATATGGGTCTAACCATGTACTGATATCCTTATCCAAATGGAGCAAATGCCAGTGTCACTTCATGATTGAATATATGTTAGAACTGTCTGCATTGTAACGTGTGATAAATCTCAATTTACATATAGACTTGGAAAACCACCGGAATACTCATTGAAGTATCCTAGCCCTAAATTAAGAAGATTTGTATTGATGATTTGATTCAATCAATTAACATGTTACAGTGTTCTGGGGGCCAGAACTCATGTCCAAAAAAACATGAGAAGCTGCTGTATATGCAAAAATGGTGAAATGTTTGAGACAACTCGCCATATATTGACTGTTTGCCCTGGCTTGGGAGATATCCATATTACGTTTCTTGGCTAATTTGTTCATGAGAAGGACCACTTCAGTTCTCACCAATTTTGGGGCAGATGTGTAATGGGATATGTTCCATCTTTGTCTATAGCACTGTAATGCATCTGCTCGAAATGATTATCATGATGTCATTTAAGAATCATGTATAGACTGATGATTTAACTGTGTATGCACAGTTTTTGATATAGATGGGAGGGTTTAATTATTGATTTTGTTGAGTGTTTTGTGTTTTCTTCCGTTTGTGTTTCTTAGTTTGTCATTTGATTGCTGTGAAAGTCTTTTTGCCATAACATGCCTGATAAATAAATAAAAAAAAATACATGCATTGCCTTTTTTACTAAGTGTATCCCCAAGCAATGAGTGAAAGGTGACATTTCATTCAGTACATCCTACTGGCTGGAATCCTAAAACCGATATCGAAGTGTAATGATCTAATGCACGTATGTGTACCTACAGAATGAATAGTTTAGGACGTCCCCAGGTAAAATTATAGATCACTGAGTGTGAGGTAGTTTCCTCTCACCCAGCATTGAATCATGTGTGTGGCAAGATATGTATTTCCCTGAATATAAAGACTGAAACAATTTGTGTTCGAGTGGTCCCAGCCGGTGCTAATCTATGTTCTATAAGGGACTTTGTATATTAGAGAGGATGCATTCATCTTTTCAGGCAGTGAAAGGTGAAGTGTGGAGTCCAGGCTCTAATCACCACATAGAGTGGAATTCGGTGTTTCTTCTTTCTTCTTCACACTGTTTCCAGGTTTCAAGCCAAGCAGCAAGCTTGTAATGGAGGCTGCAACTGCCAATTAAGGCTTCATTTGACACTTCTCAGTGGCCAACTGGATACTGAGTAAGGAGACGGGGCCTATCCCTGCCACTGGAAGCCCAACGTTTCCCTATTTCCTACTTACCATTGGCTCTATTGTGTGTGAGTTGACATTCACCCTCATCACAGACCCTGTCCTTAGACTCGGGGTCACTGAGTTGGGCAGAGTTCACCTACCCAACAACCAAGACCCTTGGTGCATACCCTAATGCTTCAATAAATGCCGGGCATATGTTCACAAATGCTATTGCTTTTACCCACTGTCCCTTTGATTCTGATTCATTGAACCCAGGTACATATGACATATACCTGTACCTCCCTTATTTACCTATAGAGTAGAAGCAGTTTCTGTGTGGTTCACTAAATGTGACTACGCAGGATATGCTGGCCCTTAACATTATGTGTACAACATTGATGCCAATGTTATTGATAGTATTCAGATCGCTTCGATCAGATTACAACTGAAACGCTCTGTCCGTATTGTAGGTTTTTTAAATGCACTTTTCACTTCTAGGGAGTGTTGCTCTTCCCTTAGAGGCCAATATGTTCGGTTCTCTTTAATCCATACACAATTAATTGCAGTTGTCTGTTTCCTATAATCACTAGCAGCAATACAACATAGGAAACATTTTTTGAAAAACACAATACATCACATCACACCCTACATTGCGTGGGAAATCATTATCCGTTTATGTTGGACACCAAAAAAACAACAGGTATTCATAGAATCCATGAGAGATTCTGAACCTGCAAATCTTAATGTTGAAACTTGCAGCAGCGCCTACCTATGCCAGGTCATCATGCTTGAAGGATTGTAATCGGCGCGCGTGACGCTGAGAATGTAAACATGTGCATGTTGATGGGAGTCCGTAAGTAAGAATGGGGACGCTGCTTTGATTCTTGATTGCACTGCCTTTGCATTGCTGTAAGGGAAGTCGGTAGATGCGGATTGCGTATCTATCCACCCTCATTTTGATGCCTTCAAGTGATGGCTGCTGCCGCCTCATCTTCGCTCTGGTGCTCCATGTCTGTAGTACTCTCCTCTGTCCAAATGGATGGATGAAATTGCCCAAGAGTGACTCTGAGTTTTCTGCTGGTGTGCTGACAGGGGGCATTTGTTTCCGATTGCATAGCTGTCATTCTCGACATGTCATCAGTTGCATCTGTTTTGAATGTGAATCACACCTTCATTATACACCATTGCATTGTTTTTCATGAACCTTTGGGAAGATGAGTAGAACGCACAGTGGCATGGCATAATATATGGAATGCTATGTTTGAAATTCGCTTGTACAATGAATACTTGTTTCATAAAACAATAGACTACTGCAACAATTATTATATATCCTTTAAGTCAGTAAGAGCGCACAGACAGAAATCGTTTCATCTTGGCAAATACGAAATCATCATAGAACCTTAAAAGGCAAGAGCACACAAGGTTTACCGTGATTAATCAAAAAGTCATGTATAGATAGCAAGTGGTTAAATGTTTCAATCAACGGTCGTAAATCAAGTGCTACGTTTCACAGTGTTCAGGGAAAGTACAGTGGAAGAAACAATAATTGAGCACACTTACAGCACTATACACAACTGAAACAAGTATGGGTAAATTTGCTATTTAACATATGATACCTCTGTTTTGTGAAGCGTAGACAATGAATCCCTTTCAAATCATATTTGTTTTTTGTTGTTTAGTCTCATCCGAGCCACATGCCGAAGGGTTCATTGTTGCACAATACAAATGTATTTAAGTAAAGTAAAAGATTGCCTTTTTGAAAATACTTAAAAAGTTGCAGAGGCAGCATGTGTATAAAATTGGTATTTTTAAGAGTACAATGGGTTTGAAAAAAAAAACAATGCTTTGGGATAACTTGAAAGGTATGACAGTTGAAAATTGTTAGGACACATTTTCTTTTTGGCGCTTTTTGCTTTGTTTTCACTCCTGACCTGACTTGTCGGCGGTAAGTAAAGACTTCTACTTCACTTCCCTGGCTTTGTACTATTTATTTACAGGGAGACTGATCTCTCCATAAGACTATCAGTGCTGAGAGATGGGATCTCTCTTTACATATTTCTTGCATGTTTACGACTGCACACATTACCCTAAAGTGAAGTGTGGTTAGGATACTTTGTATCCTTATATATTTTTCTTTTTTAAGTTCTGGGTTACAAATACAATGGGCCTCATTACAAGTCCGGTGGTAGCCAGACTCGTAACACTTTTTCAACGCCTGATATCCCAGTGCCACTGGAATATTACAAGTCCCGGCAGATCTGGAAGTCAGGCACCGGAAAATGTTATTACCAATTCCCGTGGTGTCCCATAGGACTCTATGGGAGTGGTGAGACCGAAGCAATGACCCCGTTGCTAACAGTGCCAGTGCTTCTGTGACAAGGCTGCCTACCCAGACCATTGCGCCCGGCAGGTCAGACCTGCCTGGTGTAACGGCCCCTGCAGGAAGACTTGTAGTGTGGCGGTCCATAAAGGGTGCCGGTAAGATGCTACCGGCACCCTTATTTCCAGACCGCCACACTTGTAATGAGGCCCAATGTGTCCAGGATGGACTGGTGGTAGCGAATAGTTTTCTAATGTTATTTAAACATTTTACTCATGAACATTTGCTATTACCACAAATGGCTACTAAGTGTGGGTAGCATCCTAAGATGGCTGTGCCACAAATGTTTTGCCTGTCCTTTGGCCATATTGTATTTTTGCCTTCTTCCTGCTCTCTCGGGGCTAGAATTGCCTTGTATGGAATGCCCTTTCCCATGGAAAGCTGCAGCTTGTCCAGGCTTAGTCTAGGTCATGGTGTGTAGCCGGATGTGGGGGCTGGTATCATATCCGATTAACTGAATTTCTGTTGCTGGGCAGATTGTCTGTCCAATGGTTATCCATGAACGAATAGCCCCTGGCAGTTTGAATGGTGCAGACCCTTACCTTTGTTGGTAGTCCAAAACTTAGATAAATGAATGACTCCTGCAGCCATTCCACAGATGTTGGAGCTAAGTCACCCATGAAGAAGTACAGCCACAGACGACCTGAGGGCAACATTTGCAGGTGACCAGCATCTACTTCGGTGAAGCCCCGCTGAAGTCCTGCTCCTCTACCCGATCTTTAAGAAAACACCCACCAGTGCCTCGACCCCTGGACTGGTGGGTACAACCAGTCTGTACATCTGCATGAGTATCTATTCCTTCAGAAACTTCAGAATTCTCCCTGGACCAGCCTGTGAATGGACCTGTTTTTTCGTGGTCTACCTCGCGGCAACCATCACCATTGTCAGTGCATCCTTGAACTTTGACGATCTTCAGCTTGCCTCCAAGATACCTATTCCTTCATTGTCAGCCTTCTTGTATCAATGGACGCCATGCAGGGCTTGCTCCTTTGGTCGTACGTTGAAGATCACCTTTTTCGGCCTGATCGTGGTGACTCCCATTGCAATCCATCCTCTTGACTCCATGGAGGCGCCTTGAGGTTACCTGTTCTGCAGAAATCTTCATCTTTTCTTCACAAGGGTGTTCATCTGGAAGGTGCCTGGAACTGAGATTCAAGCACGGCGACCAACCAAAACTAAATCCTGCATCCGAAAGTCACCACTGCACCCGCAACTCCTGGGTCTCCCTTGACGGGACCAAGCACAGAAGATTGTGCCCTCAATGGAATGTAGAACCTCACACTTAGATTATTGGTGATTTGGTCAAGGATCCTCTTGTAGTCCTATCCCTGTGAACCAAGATGAGAGAGTTACTTACCTGAATGATTCTTAACTTGTATTCACAAGCACTGGCATCATCTAATAACATAGTCAACCAACCTGAAAAGTATAACTTTGGAACTCTGACTTTAGGGCACAAAGCCCCAAACCATTTTAGGGTTGTACTTACTATGGGATTGTTGTATGGTTGCTTTAAAGTGCTTCTACTGAACAATGTGCATCTGAGATAGTTTGTCAGTCAAATCAGTTTATTTGGATTAACTTCATAAAAACAATATAAAAACACATACATCGAATATTTCTGGGACATGTATATCAACAAAGATAGAAACAACAGTAAAAGCCATTTTGATTCAAAATCACAATTAGGTATTTTTCTTGTCCATGTACTGTGTAAGTGACTGGCACATTTAAAAGCACTTGTAACATTAGGGATGGCTAGCAACAACATAAAAGCAGGTTTCCATTGTCTTAAGCCACGGTCCCTTAGGAAACCAAGAAGATACGGTCCTGCGGTATTACTACCAGATTACAAGTGGTGGGTGTGGTTTTAGTCCCCATTTAATGGAGTCAATTGGACTCCATCATGCTTTTCAGCGGAATTAACACAGTGGTAACTCTGCCAGCGGTAATTCTGCATTGGCTGGACAGTTTTTCAGATTTACATCCAGCTCATAGTTGGGCCATGCAGTAATGTGGCAGTATAGGATAATAATGTTGCATTTAACCCTCACCACCCAACTTGTAATGAGGCCCAGTCTGTCTCTGTATATCACTGTCTCCGTATATCATTGTAAGACAGAACAGTGCACAGTGACCCAGGGTTTCAGGGACCCCACAGAAATAGCAAACATAATGTGAGTACTTTGTAGCAGACCATTTTTGGCAGCACATTTAGCCTGGCTCGATTCAACAGTGATCTATGGCAACAGCTGGTAACCAGATTTAGATACCGCCTTGTCCCGGGCAAATATGGTCTCACAGAGGATTTCAAACAATTTTAGTCTGCATTGTCACTTCCCACAGCACCATACATTTCAGTTTTAGAATTTTAACTGTCACTGCAGCAATGTCATTGGTGTTCTCAAAATAGAATTTCAAGCTCACTGATAAAAGTATGTTATATATGCCAACCATTAAATATTTTGACAGATGCTCAAGGATTATTGTCTTATCAAGAATTTTGTCAGGTTTTCACCCTGCCCCGGCCATAGAAATTGGCCAAATAGAATAGGCTTAAGTGACAAGATATCTTAAATATGAGCTTGCATGGTTTCCAAGGGGGTAGCATATATTCAGGTGGTTGAGGGCCTACATGGAAGCCAGGAGAGAAACAAGAGATTCTCCTCACATTGGGGACCATTTATCTTACCCATAGACCACAATTCACTTCACTGCCAAACACTGACAGCCACCCACTTACCGCTGTAGACAGTGAGTATATGTTCCACAGAGAGTTGTTGCAAAGTCTTAGCAAACCAGAACAAGCCACTGATGACTTGTTTCATTTTTTAATTTTCTTGTACTTATGTTGTTATTCCAATTAAGACTGCTATTAAAACCTATCCCCAAATATTCCAAATTCTCACAATTAGTCAATATTTTGCCAACAAGAAAGATCTTGAGATGTTGATGAGATTTAGTAGAAAAACATGAAACATAGCACTTGCAAATATTCACCCCAAGTTGCCAGAGAGGCGTGACTTTGGTATACCCCTTTATTAAGGTGTGTAGGAGTTTGGGTATTCTGACAATATGAGCATCATCATCTGAATTACTTAGAACAGGAAACCTTCTTCCCCCCCATTTTGGAACATTGAGCTGACTGGGAGAAGGAGGTTGCTTCACTGCTGCTTGCACCAGAGGCCACAGATACACACACCCCTAAGCCCACTGGGGCTCCTGCCATCTTTTACCATCTTTGATAATATCTTTAAGAAGGTCACCGCCTTTGTGTGTTCCAGACCAGAACCGCACTTGTGAGGCAGCTCCTGCTTCCAGGCAGCCGTGATTGGCTGTATCGATCCAGGTTCTGGGCCATTGAGTAGCCGGCAGGCGAGCTGGCTCCACCACAAGGCCCACACTAAGGCTCCCTGTCTGTCCTGACAGCATTTACATCATGCTGACTGGGAGAAGGAGGTTGTTTCACTGCTGCCTGCACCGGAGGGCACAGTTACACACAGTTTGGCTCACTGGGGCTCCTATCATCTTTTACCATCTTTGCTAATATCTTTAAGATGGTCGGCGCCTTTTTGTGTTCCCGACCGGAGCCGCAGTTGTGAGGCAGCTCCCGCCTCCAGGCAGCCATGATTGGCTGCATCGATTCAACTTCTGGGCCATTGAAGAGCCAGCAGGCGAGCCAGCTCCACCACCAGGCCCACACTAGTGCCCCCTATCTGGGCCTATCTGGGCATGGTCGCAGGGGCCAGGGCCCTCACCACTGTGCATGAATGTGTTGCCTCTAGTCTCCCGCTCACTGATGCTGAAGATGGGGTGAGATAGCTGTCTGGGTTACTCCAGCGCCCTGCCAACCCACACTCCTTTCTCACCCTCCTTCTTCACACTCATGCCAACAGAGTGGGCCTGCACCATTTCTGGGCTGTTTCGGCCCCTTTCAGCTCAGCCCTTTGCTTGCCACCTCTATCTCGCTGCCTTTCTGCCTGCTGCTTCGAACCCTTCGAACAGACTCTATCTTCATCTTCCAGGGCCCTCCGCCCACTGCACCGAGACCTTCCCTCCACATCCTCCTGACTCCTGAAGACTCCCATTACTTCTGTCACTCTGCAACATTTGGTATTGAATCCTGCGGTGTTAAATTTGCACACTGTGTTGTTGTTGCTGCATCCTAGTGTTTAGCCAAAAGTTAATTCTAGCTCTGCCTTTACTCCTGCACACTTTTGCTATTTTGACTGCATCCTAGTATTTAGCCAAAGTTAATTTCAGCTGTGCCTTTACTCCTGCACACTGTTGCTGTTATTGCTGCATCCTAGTGTTTAGCCAAAGTTCATTTCAGCTGTGCCTTTACTCCTGCACACTGTTGCTGTTGTTGCTGCATCCTAGTGTTTAGTCAAAGTTAATTTTAGCTGTGCCCCTAATCTTGTGCATTGTTTGCTTGCCTGGGTTCTTAACACTTCTCTAACTTTGCATGCAATTTCCTAAGAAACCACCCCTACTGTTGCTTGTCCAGCTGCTAGGCCTCCTGGTGAGCCTACTTGTGCACTGTGCAGTTCCCCTGTATGTCTATTCACTCCCTCTGCCACTCCTACGGCACTCCCCATCTTCCTTATCTATTCTAACTGCTATTCTACCACTCTTCACCCGTTAATGGCAGCACTAGATGGGAAGTACTCTTGGCATAACTTCTCATCTTCTAGGTGCTTCATACATGTCTATCAGAATGGCCCTATCATGGCCCAAGGCTCAAGGCCCAGAGGAGCAGTGGCCCTTATTTTCCCTGAGTGGGTCCTTGCCTCTATCATACCTACTCAATCCTACTCCTCTTTTGAATGTCTCATCTGTAGGCTTGGGGTCTTGCCTACTCTCTATCTCACCCTCACTACCATCTACAGGCCCCCGGCCCTATTTCTCTCTTCCTCTCTGAATGGGACGACCTTGCCTCCTCCCTCTCAACCTCTTCTTCCAAACTCCTGCTCCTTGTAAACTTCAACATCCACCTCGACTCCCTTGAATCAGCAACTTCACAGTTCTGAGTCCTTTGTGACTCCCTCTCTCTCACTATTCTTCCCTCTGGTCCGACCCACTCTGCCAGACACACTCTGTATGCCCTCATCACTGGTACATCCATATCTCTAGCCTGGCCACGACCACCTTCTACTGGTCTGACCACTCTCTCCTCTCCTCCCGCTTGGGAACCCTTGGCCCACTATCTGAGCCACGCCAGCACTGCCAGTCTCCTTCACCATTATTCGACAGATGAAGGGAGTGTCAGTCACTGCTTTTGTTTCACCTTCATCCCCCCTCCCGCATCTCCCTCTGACTCTGTCCTGGCTAATCTGCACCTTTCCATCTCTAACGCCCTCAACATCCTTTCCCCTCTCTTAAGGATCCGCCTAAAACTTGCCTCCAAGCACAATGGCTGGTATAACTCAGATCTAGCATCTTTGAAACATAAGTGCAGAGTTACTGAAAGGGGCAAGCCTTGGGTCCATTCTCTGACAAACTGCCTGTCGCCTGCTCCATAGGCAAAATCGTTCCTCTATTCACTCCAAGAAAATGGACGACATCCAAGCCTGCATTTCTGGAACCACTAACAATACAGCTACATTCCAAGGCTCTCTGCACCGCATTGGCATCCCACTTCACATCTAAAACTCATGACATCCTGTTCTCACTCTCCTCCACCCCCATCTCCACTGTCGCTGCCGCTACCGTGCTTCCCTTGGCTCCCTCCCTTCCACCACCCCCACACTCTCCTCTCTCCTGCCCATAGCACCGGATGAGGTAACTAAAGTTGTCCGCTCTATGAATGTCTCCTGCAAACACGTGTTCCCCTGCTCTTCCAGAACCATTAAACACAACATCTCCTCCCTGTTAGGCGGAAACCTGTGCAGTTCCCTCTGGGACCACTGCAAAAGATTTAGGATTACATGTGTTTGGCGGTGAACCCACTTGGTAGCAGTCTGTACCACATAGATTCACTTGGTAGCTGTGGCTGAGCAGTCAGACTTCTCTCAAGAAGAGTTAAGCAGTATGTGGAGTATACAATAGAGGACAATTCTTCACAGTAAGACAAGCAAACACGCAATAAGGCTTCAGTGTAAAGATATGTAGGTATTTATTTATAACGGAACATCTATGAAAAACACTATGTCACTATCACGGCAAACAATTCAATTACAATTACTCTACGAAGAAGAAACGATCAAACCCCCTAACAATATTTTGACAAGTCTAGGTTCTACCGGCATCACTTATTTACAGACAGAGGTGTATACCTCAACCTAGATGGCACTCTAATATTAGTTAGGACGGGAGAGAAAAAAATAGGCAGGTTTACGAAATCAACACAGTTCAATACTTCACGAGAAAAATGCAAGGCACGAAGGCAAGAACCATAATAGATCATAAAGTTCAGAGGCCAGGCCCATTCGGAGAGAGGCAAGGCGATATGTCCCAAAAGTCTCTAGAGGAAATGCGTTTGAGTCTTTGTAGCAAATTGTTATCAGCAGATTGAACCAGTTCAGAACAATACGTGAGAAAGCTTGGAGGCGACCCAACGGAAAGGCGAGGATTAAGACACCTCACTCGATCCGATCGAAAGGGAAGCCAGGCGGATACGGTACCTTGTTTGTGGAGGGCAGCTCCGGCGGGGGCAGTTGTTCCTAGTGGTGGATGCACGTCGGGTCTTTGCCAAGAGTAGAGATGATCTCGTTGTCGAAGAAAAGTGAAGTCCGGTGCACCACCAGGGAAGAGACCAGCCGCGGAGTGCTCTGTCACAAGGCACCACCTTTTGGTCGCGGTACAGGGGTAGTGGCTATCCGGTTGCCGAGGTGCTCTGCACTGGCAATTCGACCACCGCGTCCTGAGGCGAATAAAAAGCAAAGGGGACTGGTTGTTCCCACCAGCCAGGGGAAGAGACTCTCCGGCAGGGAGATCTCCTCTGTCGTCGGGAAGTGGTGAGTCGGTTCAGCAGGGCTCCACCGGAGGTGTCGTCGTTGCAGGTCGGCTCAGCGTTACCCTCGTCGGATTCTTAGGTCCTGTGGCGACTTCTGAAGATCCAGTCCCAAAAGCCCTGCTTTTATGCAGAAAACCCCCATTCATTCAGCCTAGCTGTCAATCAACACTCGCTAAGTGGTGAGCGGGGAGGCTCACCACTTGGGCCAATCACTCCAGAGTGCGACCGGAGTTGGCAAGGCAACTCGGTTCAGGGTGCCTAAACCCCCTCCCACACCCCTGTGGTAACCCAGACAGAATGGCACCACTTTGGAGGGTCTCTGTACAGAGGCCCGCCAAAAGTGGAACAAAGGGCTCAACCTTTGGTTTAGGAGTCACAGAGACGAACACAGACGCCATTTTAAAAACTGAGTTCTGGCAGAAAATACCATCCGATAAACTTATTTAAGATAAGTAGATCGGTGGTACGTTAGAGATTAATGAGGAAAAGAATCTCCAACAATGGGACGAATCCCATAGGGTTATGTTCGGGGTCGAACATAACAAGTAGTTTCCACTGCCACCAGCCAAAACTCGACGAGGGGGGACGGGACAGTGCCCCCTCGAGTAACAGACCCAGGAGTAATCGAATTACCCCTACCAGCACGTCCACAATAAGGTGGTTGGTACTAGTTCTGTTAGTAAATTTAGGTCTAGTAAAGCCAATGGTGACTTTACATGCCCGGGGGGACAGTAGTCAGTCCCCGGGTATGGAGTCTATGGTGGAGGTCCACTAGGACGCCCCAGTGTTACGGCACGTAGGGTGCGGTGTAACACACATAGAAAAACATATGAGACCCTATGGAGTAAAAGACCCCATAGCCCATAGAACACATTGACATTCAAAGGAATTACACACATTCATGTCCAAGAGTGGGAGGAAAAGACTCTCACTCTTGGCAGGATGGACAAAAACAAACTCCAAAAATCCAGCAAAGCTGCTGGGGGACCCACTAGGTTAGGAAATTCAGCCTAAACAGAGAATTCTCCCTAACACTCCCTCACCTGGGCTCTAGCCAACATCTGTAACCACTGCGTCACCACTGGCTAATTTAATCTATCCCTCAACCGCAACCCCCATCACTAACCCCATTCCCAGATGCAACTGGGCCTTTTCTCCTCCACCACCACACTCTCTACCTGTAGCCTCCCCCTGGGCTCTGTCCTATCACTGTGGCTCTTCCATATCTATCTCGCCCCTCTCGCTCACCTGATTTTCTCCTTCTCTTCTTATTTCCAGTGTTATGCTGATGACACACAGCTTTCCTTCAAACTTCCCTCGACTAACTTCTCTTTCTCCACTCTCATCCCCCATTGTCTAACTGCTGTCCAGGCATGAAGTGCGGTTGACGATCAATGTCTTAACGCTAGTATTTCGGAGACCCTTCTCACTGGGGTACCTGTGCCTTGTTTTCCTCCTACCCTCTGGTGACCCTCCTTAGGCCTTATACCCTCATCATCCTGTGAGGCCAAAAACATGAGGGTCATCTTCAACTCCGCTCTCTCCTTCACCCCTCACATCCTGGACTTTGCCAAGAAGGCCCACTTTCAGCTTCTGCTCCTTAGAGACATTCTCCCCTTCCTCACCTTCCCCCAGAAGCTCAATGTATCCAGAGCTCTGGTCCTCTCTAGGCTAGACTACTGCAACAGCCTCTTCCTCATTCTCCCCCTTTCCTCCCTAAGCCCCATTCAGCTAATCCAGAATAGGGCTGCAAGAAGTGTCCTTGGCCTCAGGCCCAGGGACCGTATTTCTCCAGTCCTAAAATCTCTCCACTGGCACCCAGTGGCCACAAGGATCAAATTCAAGACCCTTTGCATCATCCACAAGGCTTTCTGGGGACTATAACAATGCTATCGCCAACTTTCCCTCTCCAAATACTCTGATGCTAGAGCCCTCCACTCCTCTAACTCCTTGCTGGTGAAAAGCAAGACTTGACCCGGACCTCCTTAAGTTCTGGAAACATATGAAAACTCTGCTTTTCTCTACCACTTGCCCTTCTTCCCTTCCTTGCTAATCACCCCTCTGCCACTGAGACTGGTGGTGTGGGCCTCATGAATCCCACAGGATACCAGTTCCTCTACCCAGTCAACACCAGCACTGTCCACCCCCACACCACTGCCCTCTGTGGGACCACTCTCATGGGTTTTGCATCCCGCCATGGGGTTCACCCACTCTAGCACTTAGCCTGAGGCCTCTTCCCTGGCTCCCCATGGCACTTCCTCCTCTGGGCCCCTCCAGCAGCACTTGTCCACCTCCCCAATCCAATGTACTGCTCTTGTTCCCTCCCCATTGTGCCTGGTGGCACTTGGAAACTCTATTCTGTTAAATAAGCGCCAAACAAATGTTCAATAAATACAAAAATACAAATCCAAACATCTGCGCTCATCTTCTCTAAAACAGAAAGGAGGAAGTGTATAAACTACACCTTCATGTTGCTACTCAGCTCACCCCGCTTTTGAAATGTGACATGAACCTTTAATTCATAATGTAGAAATTCCAGCATTTGTAGTAGTGGTCATTGAACACTAATTTCTTTCAAGATTTCCCAAAGGAGTTTCCTATATACATGGTAAAATGCTGAACTCAGATCCATAAAGGCTACATAGACAGGAGTCCTCATGGGAGTCCCCATGGGAAAAACATGTTTCGCAAGAAACGGATAGAGGTTGATGCATTGGTTTACAGTCCCAATCCCAGGCCTACATGGCAGCTGAGCATCTGAGTGAACATTCAACTCTACCGTCCATTCCTCCAATCATTTCATAAGGATACGAGTAAAAAGCTTGGATGTACCATCCAGCAAGGTGACTGGGTGATAAGACAAGGCAGAATCATTATTGGCTTTGTTATCAATATTGCATTGAACACCTAGTTAAGGAAAGGAGACGATAGATAATTCAGTACAAGAATGGAAAATACCATTTGGCACCCTGTCTGCCCCTGGCACCATCAATGATCCTTATCAACCAATGAGAACTTTGAGCACTCTAAATGTTAATGGTTCCAAAATTCCCATATCCACATGGCACAAGGCTATAGCATTATTGCCCTCGAAAGTTATAACTGAACCAAGATATAAATCATTTTATAGTGCTCTACACAGTCTCATTCAGTAACATAAACCCCAGGATCTTCAGAACAACCTAAACGTAGGCCATTACAATTTCTGGCAATCATTTTCCAAAAGCTTTTATTATCAAAAGAGATTGCAGTCTTACAGAGGTCCCAGTGGCCACTGGCGATCTCTCTCCTTCTTAACGTCAGTTCCATGTTTAAATCTTTCTGCCTTTGTCCATTGATAGTAATGTCAGGAGAAGGAGATTTGAGGTGGCAAGGAGAGGTTTCATTTTCTCCTTGCACCTAAATGATAATCGGGACTTACGTTTTTTTTCATTTATGTTGTGGTACTCCTCTTACAACAAACAGAACATTTCTGTACCGTTAATAATACAATGAGCAAAACCACCAATTATCTTAGCTGGAGTTGTTTTTGGACACAAGCATGACACAACAATTTCCTTTTTCTGTTTTACAACTTTGCTAAGAAAATTGTTCTCCTTATCACCACTTCAGCATATTACCCTCTTATGTTTTCCTCTTTCAAGTCCAAGGGGATAGATTGAACTTCCACTGGTAGACAATTCCCTGTCCCACATCCAAATCAATGATCATGTGAACTGATTACTTTCTCAATGTTCTAAAATTTCAGAACCAGCAATGCAGTTCCAATACTTCATGCTGAAAGAGCCATTGTTAAATGGACAGTTCCATCCAGATGTTGGCTTGTACCTCCCCTTTATAGCTCTATAGTTAGTCTCTAACATAATGTCCCAAAGAAGAGCTCCATTTGAGGTGACAGAATACAATCAACGTAGAAGACCATCTCCTTTTATTTGTCATAAAAATTATTTTTCCCCGTTGCTAGCGTAAGGTTAGCAACCACCCCTCCCTGTAATTACGGACATGTCGGGGTCATAGGAGGTACCATTTTGCATAACACTCTGTAGGCTTTTTATTTGGACTAATGACCTATTTACATTCCTTTGTATACATTTACAAGGCCTAATGGTTTGCTACCTATTATCTTAATAGTTAGGAACAGCATATTAGCATGCAAGATTTTTGATTGTTTAATTTCCCACTTCAGAATGTTAGCCATATAGATGGAAAGCCCCCCAGATGGTCTCTCTCTTATATTCAATCTAATCTGATTCATATGATACAAACAGTATCCCTGGAGATTGTAAGTGATTTCAATCCGACACACACCCAAGTCAACACTCAGCATGTAGTGCACAACTGAAATCCTTATTTAGTTTTGTCTAAAAGTTAATTATTCTGAACGATATACCACTCATATCACACCCTTCTCCTGGAACCCCCCGGTCACACTCAACCAGGAATCAGGCTAGTTTGCAAAGGTAAATATTTATTTATGTATTTAAAATGTAATCACAATATGTTTTAATAGATATATAACAATC
This sequence comes from Ambystoma mexicanum, assembly GCF_040938575.1. Lineage (NCBI taxonomy): Eukaryota > Metazoa > Chordata > Amphibia > Caudata > Ambystomatidae > Ambystoma > Ambystoma mexicanum. The sequence goes on along the minus strand of NC_090935.1, from coordinate 832,921,593 downwards.
ACCAATGGGGTGACAGAAAACTGAATAATATCTTTAGTACACTAGGAATAGGTAATAAGCAAAACAAATGCAGCACAGAAAATAATACTTTTGTGTTGGTTCAGATCAGATAGCACTGTGGTTAGAGGTTTCCCCAGCACACCCCTCAACCCCAAATAGGCAATGTAAAGAGATAGGAGGAGAGAGCAGGTATTCAGGAATGGCAGAATTCAAACAGAATATCAATCCCACTTTCCCCCAGCAAACACAAGCGAAAAACGGAATTGACTGTCCAGCTGTCACAATGGCTTTTAAAATCTTTAGAATGGACTGAGCAAAACACCAAATGTGGTCAAAAACACTTAACTTTCTCTAAATTTTTATGGGAGCCGCTTTGAACTGCTGCACACAAACACAAGCAATGATTTAGTCCAAAGAAAACATTTGAAATCTTAAAATTCAAGTCAGAAGCAGTTAAAAGCTCTTTTACACATGTGCAAATTTCTCAAAATGGACATTCGTGGCAAACTTTTCTGTGTGCAATATTTGCGATAACGGGAGAATCGCACTATATTGGAATGCGGTTTTGGGTTCTATAGATAGCTATGGATGTTGGCTACAAGTAGGAGTTTTGTTTCTATCACAAAAACTGAGGAAGATATGTAGGTTTTAGTCGAGGTTGTTTTTGGAAAATAGGCGCGATAAGGAAAAACAGAAATGCACTTCTAAAAATGACAAATGAGTTTGCTTATACTAGGGAATGACTATGAAGAAGCAAATACCACACAGGGATTACAATCACTGGATCAGGGTGACCACCTGATAAGGAAACCCGACTTCTTCAGATGAGAAAATGGGCAGCGCAAAGATAGTTCTAACAATACTGGTTCGGAAGGGAAGATAGGATGGGTTGGAGCTAGGGATAAGACAAGGCAAAGATACTCCTAACACTACTGGTTCTGACTGAAAGATAGGATGGTTTGGAGATAGGGACAAGACAATGCAAAGGACATAGGCTATGGGACACAATTCTTCCTATTTATACTCACTGGATACGTTTTTAAATGGGACCATCAGCTCTGGTCATGGACTGGGTCTGGTATAAGAAAAACAGCTTCCAGGCACGGGACTGGAACCTCTAGGCCAGTCACCGGATTGGCACAGGATCTGCTCTCCTAGTCAGTGGGTATTTGGATCAGCTGGATGGCAAGTTCCTCAGGCAAGCCTAGTGGTGGCAAGCCAGAGAATTTCTGGATACTGGTTCAAAAGGCCTTCTCACCCACACAGCGCTTTACTGAGTGGAGAGGATACATTTGAGGATTGGGGCCTTGCGGGAAATCAATAGTCTCTATTGCTGGTAAGAGATTTGGCACCTGGATCTGAAAGAATAGTTAAAGCTGGATGTAGAATGCTGGATCCGAGTGCTCCACCGGAATCAGGATAGTGGCTGGATCAGTGAGTCCCTATGTGCTCTAATCGGTCCCTGTTTTTGCCCCAAAAATGACATCACAAAGGGGTGTATGAGCTGGCTTAGCTAAGCCTGCCCCTTTGAAAGGTGATTGGGTCAGAGTCTACTCTCCGCCTTGATAGGAGGAGAAAAACAGAGTGTCATCTTTATGTTGTAATTTTATGATGCTGAGAATCCACCCCTAGCCACTGGAAAACAAAGTCTAATTTTGGCAAAATACATAATTACACATGTGCAACCTCTATAAAAATCACATACACCGATTGCATATTTTACATAGCAGCTATTCCTCAAAATCCCATAGCTGTGGGATCATGTCTCCCCTTTCTACAGACTTTTGCAGTTTTCGCTATGAACACACTTTTCAATGTTTATGCAACTTTCCACAAATGTGTGTGCTTAACATGAGAATGAGTGTATAAAGTTTCCCAATTATAGCGGAAATACATTTTGCGTAAAATCACATATCTTGACATTGCTATCCAGAACATGTCACACAGTTCTGACACCTCTTCACCCGTGCAGCCGGAAATTAAATGAACAACTCTGTCATTTTTATATTTTTCACCATTTTGACTAGCAAGTTATAAGTCTTTTTAAAAAGTGTTCTTTGTACATGTTGAGCCACAGATGGTTGCTTGGGTCTGCCTCTTTTTGTCTCCCTGCGGTCCAGGAGCATGCTCCTCCTTATTTTTTCCTTCTGAAGGCCATTTACGACCCTTTTCACACTTCCAATTTCCTGGGTTGCACTCTGTCATTGTTCCTTTGTGCTCGGTAGACCAGATTCTGTCCAAACCTAGCGATTAACACTTCCCCATGAGTTTCTGCTGAGGGAATGCCCTCCCTCTGGGAATTAAACCTGCTTTTCAAGTCCTGGTAACTTCAGCCAAGCTTATTACTTTTAAAACTTAGCAAAACCCACATTTGTTGCATCACATACAAATACATTTCTTTCTTGGCCTTAAAATCTGTGGAATCAAAAACACAACTACAATCTGTATTCCTTTTTGGCAACAATCCTGTGGAGGTTTGCTAATTCAGCAGACTTTTAGTTTTAGGTGAAATTGAAGCTTCCTCAGTTCTCCTCTGACAGCTGTCATTAGGGCAGCCCGGGGTACTGCACCCAGATTTTGGCATGGCTGTCAGTTTTCAGACAATCCAGTTTTCTGATGAATGTTTTGCTCTTCATATCAGGACTTTGTATGTTTACAATGCTTTATTAGATACATAACTTTTAGCACCAGGCAAGATTGTGAATGTTGAAAAGTGTTGTCTTATAGGCATTTTGGAGTTTTTTGGAACAAAACAAATGTCAATGGTTGGCACATTGTTGGGTTTCAATTACAAAGTGCTGCTTTTCTCTGTACACTCTGTTTGCTGGTCTTGGGACCCACTGGCACATATCTGCAGAATGTGCTCTATTCCACTGTACATGCACCATGGGTGGCAGGTTGTGCATCCCTCTTTGTGTGTGCTCAAGTACACATTTTTTGTAGTTTTTTGTAGGTTTTTGATGCGCACAAGTGTTTTGCTGCCATTGTTGCTGTTTCTTTCCCCATTTCTGGCAGGGTGATGCCGCATAGCAGAGCAGAGTGGGTCAATACATCCCACAAGATGGATAGGCTCTGTGGTCCATGTTGTTTTGATTATTGTGAATAAAATCACACCATGAGCACTTCACTTCACTTTACAGACCGTCAAAGTTCCATACTAAGGTCTTAATTCCCATTTTACCAGTAGATTGAGATCTAAAGGAGCCCTCATCCCCCTAAATGATGGTACCCTTTCAATTGACCATATCCCCATGTCCACCAGCACTCCTCCGTTTGGAGCCACTACAGGTTGCCCCAAGCCCTCATCAGAATCTGAATGTCAGTCTACCTCCTCTAAGCCACTCAGACAATCAGACAATCATATCTGTTACTGAGTGGCAACACCTCCTGGGTTTTTGGGCCATGGACCTGTGCACGGCTGTACTGATGGAAGTATTTAAAATGTTGTGATGTTTTTTCAAAAATCGCCACTGGGGAGTGAGCTCGCACTCTCACGGGCTCCTGGACGGGCCTCATAGAAAGGGGAATAATATAGGAGAAGCACAGGGAGGCGAGATTAGTACGGAATCATATCCCTCAAATAAAGGTGCTGGATTAAGGTACAGACACAGATGCATTAGCCGGAGCAGCTCATTGAGGCTAGTGAATAGAATTGTGTCCCTGCATCACCCTGAGATAACCGCACTGAGAGGCAGCAAATAGTGGGCAGGGTTTGTGAGACAGCAGTCACGGAGGAGTGGACTGGTGAAGACAACTTTGCGAAGGCTGGAGGGTGAATGAAGAGTGGCTGCGGCAGTCGTGGAAGTAGTGGGAAGGCTCCATACCCCCTGTGGGGGGTGAGGGTTTAGGCGAAGCGGAGCTCTGATACGAGTGAGGGACGTGGTGAGGAAGAGCTCCGATATTCGGAAGAAGCTCAGCGGAGAGACGTGGAGCGGAGGAACCCTGGGAGGGGGATAATGGAAGCGCAGTGAAACATCTGTGGTGGGCAGCTGGGAGGCGCTGGAGCAGCATTGGAACATGAGAACACGGCAGAGGAGCAGCATGCCCTGTGGACCGGACGGCGAGTCGGACAGAGGAGCTCCAGCTTCCTTTGAAGTAAGTGCGTGCTGCGGCACGGTCACATAGCAGGCGAAAACCATGGCCCCCGGCGGTTAGGAATACCTGCAAGGCAGCCCCACTCAGCCAGCAATGAAAGTAGTGGAGATGGCATGTTTCACGTGGGCTTGAAACAACTAACATTTAGATAAGACGGCTGAAGTTCTGGGTGCAGGAGCCAAGAGACTTCAGGCCTCGGAGCCACCCCGAGCTTGTTCCTAACATTGCCATACAGGGGCATGATCACGAAGGAGAAAGCTGCATGGGATTAGATATGGAGGGACTAGCTGGAACACTCTGCAGTAATAGGTGCCCCAACCAGTGCACTGGCAGCTAATGGGAAGTCTAGGCCAGTACATTCTGGAGCTACTCCGCGTGAGGGACAAGCATGTGGAAGAGCATAACTAAGGTGAACATAGGTCGAAGAGACATGCAGGATTGTGGAACCTCACTCAGATGCCAGAGCCAAAGGAGGAACAGACCCTGGGGCTGCACACCATGAAGAAAAGTATCAGAAAGGGCCAATTGGAAAGGTGCAGGCAATGATCTCTATCGGAGGCGGCCTTAGGGAAAGACAGCCTCGAAAACAAAGGCCCGAGATTTACAGGGAACAGGCAAAATGGCCCTAAGCAAGGACAATCTCCTAATGTGTCTGCAAGGTATGGAAGAGAGTCTCAGTGATGCTCTTCAGCAGTAAATAGGGAACTTGAAAGAGGAGCTGACGAGCTCACTGAAAGAAATTAGAGAGGACATTGATGCCTTGGAAAATAGGGTAGACTTGGTGCTAAAAGGGCTATCGGAGATAGAAAGGGAAGTGCGACAGAACACTGAACTACCGGAACAGATTGCATCAGCCACGCAGAACCTGGAAATTCAAATTGTATTTAGAAAACCGCTCAAGACGTTCAAACATCAGAATCAAGGGTTTGGCAGAGGCCACCCCTGATGCAGATCTAAAATCAGTGATGCACCAGTGTTTTGCCACCTTGCTAACGGCTAACATCTCAGAGGAGATTGTATTGACCACATACACAGAGTGGGCCTGAAGAGGAGTGAAGGAGATAGACCTATGGATGTATTAGCAGCGTTGGCATTCTATGAGGATAAGGAGAGTATCCTTAGTGCTGTTAAGGACCAGGACACAATTACGATTAATGGCTGACAAGTACACTTCTTCCAGGACTTAGCCACCTCGACACTCAGAAAAGAAGTGCACTGTGGCCAGTGACAAGGAAACTGCTTGAAAAAGGAATCCCTTACAAATGGACTTTCCCCTTTGGGATGGTGTTCCCTTGGTAGGGAAGACAACAAAGAATAACCACATGTGACAAATGAATGGCCATCCTAGGCCTAGAGGCGTAAGAGCGGGAGAATCACACAAATCATTCAGAGCACACAGAGCAGCAAAGGGGCGAAAGGAAGGAACAGTAAGGCCGGAGGAAAAGGCTAAAGGTACTATGACAGGGCTGCTGCAGATCCTCTCGCACAACGTAAGGGGTCTCAATATACCAATAAAAAGGAAAAAGGTGGCCATGCAAATAAAAAGAAGCAACGCAGACATAATTCTCCTACAGGAGACCCATTTCAGGAAAGGGGATGGTCACAATATGCATATACAGCAGTTCACGCAACTAAACCAGGCAAATGCCCGTAATAAAATGGCAGGGGTTCTGGTGGGATTAAAAAAATCACAAGGGGCAAAAACAGTTAAAACCTTAGATGACCCGAATGGGAGGTACATATTCCTGCAGGTGATGTTGGAGGATAGGTTGATGACAAAAGACACAGTATATGTCCCCAATACAGGTCAGGGTGCCTTCCAACACCAGGTGCTGGGGAAACTGGAAGGGTTTGCAGTACGGGAATCCATCTTAACTGGAGACTTTAATATAGCTTGGGACCCACACAGAGATAGGAGTGGCCAGGGCAGTAATAAAGGACTACATCATTCAGAAGAGGTGCGTTCCCTAGTGGGAATGAGGATGCAAGACCTCTGGAGGTCTAAGAAGGGGCGAGCACTGGGGTATACATGCTTCTCCCATGTGCATCTAACTTACTGGAAAATAGACTATGCATGGGGCACCCCCAGGACATTAGGGGTATTAACAGACATTGAAGTGGACCCAATCTTGCTCTCAGCTCATGCAGAAATCAAGATCAAGCTGAGGGGGCTGAAACCTGGCAATACTCTGTGGACATGGAGGTTTCCTGTAAAACTTATTAGGGATGAAGTCCTACTTCAATTGGTGCGGGAGAAAATTGAAGAGTACTTTGCTAGGAATGACACGCAAGGGGTTCCCCTGTGCACAGCGTCGGACACATTTAAGGAAGTTATACGGGGGGAATTGATTTCCTCAAAAGCTCTAAGAAGTAAAGAAAAAGACAATCTAGAGAGAGAGCTAGAAGTCGCATTGGGACAAGCCCAAACAGAGTTAGCCGGGCAGAAAACAAGGAGAATTACAGCAAAATGAAGGAAGCACAGACAGTTGCGGCTAATGAGGACATCTAGGACGAAGAGTACGCTCTTAAGACTGAAGCAATGCTATTATATAGGCACCAACAAAGCAGAGAAAATGCTGGCCAGGCTCTTGAAGCAACAGAAAGCCCAGCGCCATGTAGTGGGAATAAAACAGGAGACAGAACAATTGCTACGGACTCTGCGGGGATAGTCCAGTCTTTTACCACATATTATAAGCAGCTGTACTCTTCAAGGTGCCCAGAGATTAATAGGATACAATGCGTTTTTAGAAGGGATAAAGCTTAATAGGGTCCTGGAACAGGAGAGGGATATTCTGTAGAAGGAAATGACAGTAGATGAAGTTGAATGAGCAATAAAGAACCTCCCGAATAATAAGTCACCAGACCCAGATGGTTACACAGTGGGATTTTATAAATCGTTCTGCCAAGAATTAAAGAAGTTTCTTACTAGACTATTTAATACATTTTGAAATGGGGAAGGATCACACGCTCTATGACATAAAAGCCAAATAGAGACCCGACAAGCTGTGGGTCGTACAGGCCTATAGCGCTAGTGAATGTACGTGCATAAATGTACACCGGGATTCTAGCGGACAGAATAAAGGGGGTACTTCCAGGGGTTATTTGGCAGGATAAAATGGGTTTCATAACCGGGAGGCAAACTTGGTGATCCATTTACTAGAAAAATTGGAAATAAAACAGATACCGGCCATTCGGATTTATCTGGACGCAGAAAAAACTTTTGACAGGGTGGAGTGGCCAAATCAGCTTCAAACGATCAAATTCCTCAGTTTTGGGCCCAAATATATTCAAATGTTGGGGGCAAATTACTGAAACCCCACGATGAGATTAGCGGTGAGTGCCCATATTTCAGAGGCTGTGAGCATAGAACGAGGTACCAGGCAAGGATGCCCTATGTCGCTACACCTTTATGCTATATATTTAGAGCCGCTGCTGGCGGCAATTAGACATAACCAGGATATCAAGGAGGTTCCCTTTGGGGGAGAGACACATAAAATGGCGGCTTACACAGATGATATGCTGGTAAAACTTGTGGAACTTGCAATGTCTATCGCGGCCCTAATGAGAAATTTTAAAGAACAAGAGGGGCTATCAGGCCTGAAAATAAACATGGGGAAATTAGAAATGCTGGAAGTAGGACTCAATAAAGTAATGTCGACACAGATACCAGGCTGCTCCCCATTTTGTCCAGCGGGGAGATGCTTAACATACTTAGAGATAAAACTGACAGATAAAATGTCAGCACTTTATAAGGCCAATTTCTTGGATTTAATTTAAAAAACACAAACTGATTTTGCTAAGTGGACCCCGATGTGGATATCATGGCTTGGTCGAATAAAGACTTTGAACATGGTACCTCTTCTGAGGGTACTTTATAGGTTCCATACCCTGCCCATAGCAATCCCGAATGCTTTCTTTAAAAGTGATCAATACATTAATCTCCAGATTTGTTTGGCAGAACAAACACTTGAGAGTCACCTTGGAGCTGCTGATGATCCCTAGCAAAAAAGGGGGAATGGGGCTCCCAAATTTGGACCGATACTACAAAGCAGCCCAACTGCGAGTGGTGCATGAATGGTTTTCAGATAGCAGTGACAAGATATGGGCACAAATGTATAGGGCGGTGGCGGGAGGCCCGCTATCTGGAATACTCTGGCTCCATGGGAAAGACAGGACGCAGAGCGTAAGGTGTAGCAGGGTGCTGCATACAGCACATGATATATGGGATAGATGGATCAGGAGGGGACAGTTATCCACCATTTCGTCCCCCTTCACACTCATGTTTAATAACCCGAACTTCACTCCAGGCATGGTGAAGGGTTCATTTAAGATGTGGAAAGAAAGGGGATTTGTAAAGACTGGTGTTAATGTGTGGGAAGGGGAAGTAGTTTCCTTTGAGGAGTGTAAGACACACGTAGGGGTGTAGGAAGGGGACAGATTCAAATACATCCAACGGAGGCATTGGCTTCAACAGAAGGAGATTCACCAGGCAGCAATAAGGCTGCTAACTAAATTTGAGGCATATGCTATCTCACATACTGGGGACAAACATCTAGTGGCAGACATGTAGAAGATATTATTGAAATGTGTAGACTAAAAGACTTGGCGTTACCAGACAGCATGGGAAGGCACACTGGGAAGGAAGGTACTGGAGGCCCGGTACAATATGATGATACAGTGGCATTATACCCTGAATAAACTGCACAGAATGTATGGGATGGTCTCTGCAGAGTGCTGGAGGTGGTGCATGGGGGAAGGGAACTGGAGACATATCTGGTGGGGATGCCCCAAAATTAAAGGTTTCTGCTGGGAGGAAGTTATGAAATCTCTGCAGGAGATATTGCCGGAGATCTTGCCTCTCTTACTGGCTGAGAGCGTAGGAGGACTGGTTGAACCAGAATGCTATGCAATCTCAAAGCCACAGAAAAGAGCACTGGTAACATTATTAATAGCGGCGTGGATGGTGATTGCAAGAGACTGGAAACAAAAGAGCACGCCCACGCTGGTGGGGTATCTCCGTAAACTATCGGACATAGTGGCGATGGAGTGTATTACAGACTTGGGGCTGCTTCCTACCCACAATGAACATTTGGAGACCAGGAAATCTATTCCTTGTAACAGCACTACACCACACATGTTTTTAACATGATGAACAACTTTATTCATAAGGGAGACAGTATCCTCCACAACAACTGGATTTAACACAGGGATATGAGTCGCTTCTATGTCTAAATGAGCTGCCTTGGAAAGAGATTGAAAACAAATGAATGAACAATAATCTCACCAGTTATGTGCAGTTTAGCTCCCTTTGGCTGAGGCTGATACCCCAGCCTCCTCGGCTTCAGTTACGCTCCAGCACTGTGCTAATGTAGAGAGCTGGTTAAATCAATATTTCCCCCTCTCCAACTTGTTCAGTCATGTACCCCTGCTGAGTACATAGGTCGGAACTTTGGTTCTCCCATCATCCATCTGTCGGCTTTACCTCTAATCCCCCAGACTAGTGGCTCATTATGTCCTACTTTCATGTTACTCTGGGTCACCTTGGTGGTAGAATGTCCCTTGCTACTCAGATCGTGTTTTCCCTCAAGTCTCTCTTTCATGACAAACTGAGGTTCCACTTCAGCCGGAGGACATTTTTTAGTGTTAACGTTTTTAGAATAACTTTTTATCATCCCTGCCAGATTGTCCACTTTGGTTTCTAATCTCAGGAGAACCTCATGAATATTTAAAATGTGGTTTTCCATAATAGCCAAGTGTTTGCCAAAGGAATATTCAGGATACATCTCTTTGAAACGAGCGGATTTAGGGGACTTGTTAACCACCTGTGAAGTGATCAGGGCACATCCTCCATCTCGTCCCCCACCACTGATATTCTTTGTGGTGATGTCCACAGAGCTCTCATTGCGACTAGCCATTGGGCCATAAATGCCATGTATATTTTCAACATGGCAAAGAAGATCTCTAGATCATCAGGGACTGCATCCAATCCTTCCTTTTGCCCTATTGACTTTTTTGGCTAGCATAATCTTTTCTTCTAAAACCCCAACTGCCTTTTTTTAAAAAGGGTTCTAAAGTTTCTGTCCCATCTACTTGTTGGTTTGTGGTTTTCCTAGCTGTCTTATTTCCGCTTTTTACCCCAGAATTGTTAGTCACTTTTTTAAAGCCATCACCATATTTGGCTGTTCTTGTTGGGTCACCCCCTCCCCCGCCCCTGTTAGATCACAGGCCTTGCGTTTAGCAATCCTCAGTCCTCAGTATACAGTGCCATGTGCCAAGTGCAAGGTAAGAAATTACTCAAAGAAAAGGCAGATATCAAAAGAAAGTGCTGCAATAAAGTGCCGCGTGAAAAGTGCCAAATGCAGGATGCCAATGTATCTGAATTGACAAAAATGTAAAAACAACGAGCACAAAGTGAAATAAATTAATTCAGGAGTTCACACGCGATTCATAAAAGAAGAACAATTTTACATCCCAAACAATGTTACAATATCATAGCATCCTAATAATATTAAAACTGACAACAAGTGCAGGATACAAACACACTAAGCACACTAAAACAAATTAAAGCACACCCAAAAGTATTAAAAACAGTGAAACACTCATAAAGCATCTGACCCAAGTCCAAATATTTTGCAGATGGCAATGAAGGAGAACACCCGACTTGTTTAGGGGGCTTGTCACAACTCCGTCGCCTCCCCCTTCCTGTATAAGAATAAGCTATCCACATAGACATGGTCATAATTTTAGGGGGGACAGGGGTGTTTGCCCCCCGCCCCAACTTTCATGGCACACCATTTTGTCCCCATTCATTTGGCAGGGGTACCTTTTCTTCACATGTCATGTCTCCCCCCAACATTTTCAGCAAAGGTTCTCCACTGCACATATCCAAATTATCTGTCCAGATTAAACAGCTGGGTATTAAAACTATACCTGTCAGTGAACATGTGCATCTATGAGCACATGTAGTCACATGTACATGCAGCAGAAAACTCAGTCAGGAGTATAGTTCTGGACTGCTCTTAGCCGACAACCAACAGCAGCAAATTAACTTGTAGGCTCCGCAGAATGCAACCAGATAAAATATTGGAGGATAAAAATACACGTAACCTAATTGCTGGAACGTACCATCCAATGTCTTGTGTCAGTTTTCACTGGTCCACGCTAGAATAAGGCCTCCAAAACCTCTGATTGATGGCATCTAGCAGGGAGGAAGGGAGAAAAAACAGCAAAAGAAAAGACTGTGGGTGTCTCGAAAAAAGAATTGAGAGCAGAAGTGAGCCCACAGGGGTAGATCAAACTCCAAACAGCAGCTTGATATACTAACCAGCACCACCTCAGCTTCTCTGCAGCACTCCCAACCTTACTCCACCACACTCTGCTCCTCTGCCCCATATTTGCTTATTCTTTGTAACTTAGGTGGTGAAGATGCCAATGTTCTCCAGTAAATTCTTATAAGTTTCTTAATAGCCAATTGATAGTCATTAACTCAGTCGCAAGCTTAGTGGACGGATGTGGCAAAGTTTAGGCAGAGTAATAGGCAGAATGATAGGCAGAGTGATTCAGGCTGAGGCCAACATGGCCAGCCCAACCAGAGAGGAGCTAGAAGGGAACAAACAGGGTACTGCCCAATGCAGCTGCCTGCTGTTGCTCGTGTTAAGAGCATGCTGGCGTGCCGCTGTCCACTCTGCTCTGGCCTCCAGGTTTCATTCCCCTACTTCTCCACAACAATGACCACAACACTGCAGGCACTGACTGAGATTCTGACTATCTAAGTACTTACTTGTTATATAGTAAGTGTTTAACAATGTTCACCTAAAAGTTTATTTGATTAGAGTGCATTTTAAAGGCCTAATAAATGATTGTATATATGTATACTTACCTGTCCAACTGGAATTATTGGTGCTGTTCTGTGTGGACTCATTGTAGCCCTAGATGACTCTCGTCCCACTCCTAGGTCTAAGCCTTGCCGCTCTGCTGCCTACCCTGATTGGGTTTGGCTAGATTTTAGAGTCTTGCCTGTTCTCCACAACAGGTGTGCCTCCCAAACTCCACCACCAGGGATGATTTTGTAAATCGCTCTTCTCAATTAAATATATATAAAACATTAAATACAAAATGTTTATTGTATTGGAAATACAATGAATGCAAACTTGACATCTGAAAGCCCAGGTTCTGGTGGCACTAAATACCAGATTCGATTCAACAAACACCGTCTAGCTAATTATATATATAGTAGACATGCATGATAGGGACAAAACATTGAAAAGAAGCAATGGAAAATGAAAATAATCAAAACACCATCTGTATATATATGTTGCTACCTACAGTTGTTATATATAATAGACCCCTTGACAGATGTAAAGTATATTATTAAAAAAACAAAAAAAAAAAACAAACACAAATTGTGCAGGAGAAAATCCAAAACCTTGCACACCAAAATGCATCAAATTCACTACATGTTTGCCCATTTCAAAGAAGGTGCCATAAGCATGAACTATGTCTCATTGTGCTCAGCTTTATTTGACAGATGGAAACACATATGGCATAAATTGAAATGTGGCCTTTTGTGGCCTCATCTTACCCCCAATGTCAAAAGAATGCTACTCCAGTGATAAACCACCCCCATAACTTGTGAGGAGAGGTGGCTTCCATTTCCTGGCTCGGGATCAAAGAGGACATTGATTAATATGATTGTTTTGTAACGTTTGCATGAAGTGGATATTTTCTTAACTCTTCCTTCTTGTTAATTATGCAAATTTCAGGCAAAAGTGGATCATACTTTAAGGTATAAATACACATCTGTATGCTTTTCTAGAAGCGAGTGGCTGCTTGTTTAATTCTAAAATGTATTTTCACCTGTGTAGAGCGCACAAGAATAGACTGCATACTACCTGCTCTTTCCAGCCACCCGAGTCGCTTCCCCCTGGTGGCTCCATCTTGATTGTGGGGAGGCAACAGGAAGACTTAGTGCCTTTTCCGATGGCAGCATACTTTATTATTAATATTTTTTTCTTAGGAGATTGGCGTCATGCAGTGCGTGTAGCCAATCTCCCGAAAAAATAACCCCAAAAACATTTTCACCCTGGATAATCCAAGTGGTGCGAATGGCTATCACAACCTTGTCAGGGTTGTAAATGGCCGGTAATGGCCGGCAGCCCTCGCTGAGGCCATCAAGACATGGAGCTGATTGCCATAATCATAAGCAGTTTTATGAACTGTTTACAAGGGTCATTGTAAAGATATTTCTGTGCTCAAAGAACAAGTAATGGTATATCAACCTAGAGTAGATTCTCAGTATTTGTGTGGAAAGTACTTTATCCCGCATCAAACCAAATGTAAGACCGAGCAAGGTAGCACAGAGTTATCCATACAGTAATACAAACCTATAGATTATGAATGGGATAGTTGAGGCAGTCTCTTTCTTAAGCACATTAGACAATCATCCAGTTTGTTGGTTTGGCATGCATTTGTATATGTTTTATGTGTTATGTGTAAATTGGTGTGCATAAGGATACCAGTAAGGCAGGTGTATGTGATACTGCATATGTGCTTCCATGAACCTTACGAGAACCTGATTGTATAGCACTAGCGACTTGTTGCTACCAGGTGCATCTGACAGTGGTCGAAGTGGGCGGAAGTGGTCGGGAGCGGTGCTCCTCTACTTCTTTTAATTAAGTTTTACTGCTCCTATACTTTTATTTTAAAAAGAAACCGTTCCGCAATGGTTTCGTTTTAAAATAAAAGTGTAGGAAGAAGTGGAAATGTGCACTTTCAGTGCAATGCACTGAATGTTCCCCTAAACACAGGCACACGTGTTTTGGGGTTTGTCGATGGGGTTTGTTTGGCGTGGTGCAGGCTAGTAGGGAGCATAGTTCCACTACTTCTTTTTGAGCGCTTCGACCACTGGCATCTGGGCATGCTCATAGATCCCATTTAGACACTGGTTTTGTTTTAGTGCAGTGGGCACAGGTGCTGCATATTTCTTCCAGCCTTCCTTCCTCACTTCCTGCCAGAAGCCGATTCTATGCATGTTGGAGACAATGGGCCTCATTACGAGTTTGGAGGTAAGTAACTGCCCTTACCGGCATGGAGCAAATACTGTGTCCGTTTGCTCCAAGCCCGCTATTAGAGGGTGATTACGAGTACAAGGGCACGAGCTTTGCACCTTGCCGGTAACAACCTTACCGCCCTGCCGTTAAAGGCCGAAAAATCCCCCTTACCGGCATTGTGCGAAGCGCAGATAGCTCCACCGCCATCCATGACTACGGCATTAGCGGTTACCGCTATCAGTGGTGACCACTAGTAGCGGTCACCGCTAATAGCGGTCACCTTAAATAAGCGGAACCGGAAGTAGCATCACCGCACAGGAAGGGGAAAGAGCACGGCAGCCATCTTTAAAAACTCAATCTATTGCCATCCTCTGTAACCAGGACCCATATCACCACCACACCTGTTCCAACATATACTTGCAGCATATAACAATGCCCAAGGCACTAAAAAAAGGTGCTGCACACTTGCACAAGGAGCACTTCTCAGAAGAAGAGCTCAACATGTTGACAGATACCTTGGCAGAAAATGGGGATGTTGTCTTCTCCAATGACATGTGGCGACCTGCACTGATGCGGAAAAAAGAGATATGGGCGGACAATGGCTACAATGGCGGACAATGGCTACAAATGTACATTAACGGTAATCAACATCTTATCCAAGTATGCTTTTGCAGAGATTCTGAAAGATAAGACGGGCACATTGGTGACTAGTGCTTTTAAATCAATATTTAAACAAGGTCAACTACCTGTAAAACTTAGACCGATGCCGGTAAAGAGCTTTTGAAGCAGCGATTCAGAGCATTGCTAAAGAAGTTCAACATTCTGTATATAGTCATGCATACAGAGTTCAAGGCATCTATAGCAGAGTGTTTTAATAGAAGTTTAAAAAGTAAATGTTTGTATTATTTTAGTGGTTGCAGTACATACTGATACACAGATCTCGTGCAGATGTTTATGAAGTTGTATAATACTAAGTACCACAGATCTATCCAAATGGATCCTAAGGATGTAACTGACGATAATGCTTTGATTTTGTGGGACAACCTTTATGCATCAAGATTTAATTAAACATTTTAAAATGTTATTCAAAAATGTTGATCACATGAAGATGTCCAAATTGAGAGGTTTATTTATCAAGGGATATGAACAAACAATTACGACAGAGCAGTTTTCAGAGTTGAGATTGGTATCAAGGAAGGTGTAGCTATCTGCCGTCTAAAGGACTATAACAATGAAGCATTAAAATGTGTTTTTTTATACCAAAGAGTTGCAGAAAATAAAGAAAGATCTGAATAGACTATATTGTGTTGAAAAATGTGTATTAACGAGAGGTGTGGCTCCATGAAGAATATCTGGTTAAATGGGACAGTAGAAATGAAACTTTTAATAATTAGATTCTGGCTAGTTTCCTAAAGGCTGTACATGCTTAGATTGCGACGAGTAGGGAAATAAAATGGATCATTCCTCTTTCTATAACGCTCTTCCATTCAATGCATTACGAGACAGGTTTCCACAATACCACATTTACATTTACACTGTGAAATGTGCCAAACCAATAGATTAAAAAATGTGTTCAGGGAAGTGGCCCTCGCTATGAATATCATAGAACATGGAATACATTTAGAAGAATCGAAGCAGAGTTCAATCACTCATAAACATTCTACAGTGAGACTGCATGTCTCATTCACTCATGGGCATTTCCAGACCATAACAGATTTCATGACCGCCATCAACAAGACGCTTTTCAAGATAAAGACACATAATGATGTGCGATTGGTTCTACATGCCTTAAAAGGAAAATATTTATTTTAAGTACCAATCAAGATATCAAATTAAATTTTAAATTAAAGCTGCTAAGAATCTTTGAATGGTGCAACACATAGACAACGTAAAGCCATTGAACAATACTGAGGCAGATATCAATGGTGGTTTCTATACTTTGTTTTTGTGAGATTGTAGAATCTCAGAGAGTGGGTGATAGTTATGCACCTCTGCTCAGACATACACCAATCAAAGGTTAGAACAATTTGATTGTGAATATTCAGCATATTAACATGGACTACCATCCACATCAAGATAATGGAGGAGCAGGCTTTTCCCGTCTCAATCAAATATGGGAAGGTGATCGTAAAACTAAATCTTTATCCTTATAAGACCTTTGACTGTTCTTTGTGTTTGTGTTGAAAAAGGACAGCGAATCTGTCCTTTATAGGGATTACTACATGACCCAAGTGTGCATCAGCATGCCTGCCTGTCATGTACAGTGCAGGATTGGGCTGCATATTTAGAAGCTTATCCAGAGCAGCTGTACCTTTTTTTTAGAGAGTATTAGGGATGGTGAAGACCCACGTCACGCTGATGTTAAAAACATTGCTAAGGTCGAGATAGGTTTGGAATTAGGAGCATTGTATGATTGTACGAATAATAAAATGGAACAGGCATTGCAGCAGCCAGTTGCTAAACAGGGATATGGACTGCTCTACATGTTTAAAAAAAAAGGTACTAAAGGAATAGAAAAAAATACACCTTGTGGATCCCATAGACCTGAAGATGAAAAAACAAAGTGCCCAGCCTTTCAGAAAGAGTCTGCAAACATCGAGGATGAGTGGCAAAAAATATCTCCTAACCATGGCTTTTGCACATTTTACATCTGCAGAATGTGCCAAGTCGGAACTTGACTTTTTCCAAATAGCACCTACCCAAACAAATGTAGAAAACAGCTACTTTTTGGAAGTCTTACCACCACCAGTCCTCATAGACAGTGACCATTTTGAGTTCTTTATATCTGGATGCCCATTTTACTTGGATCTAAAAACCAGCCTGTTATACTCATCATGTAAGATCACTAATACTGATGTCCCAAGGCTCGGTTCTTGGCCCTTTCCTATTCTCACTCTACATGTCCCTCCTTGCCCCTGTTATCTCCTCATTCGGTATTTCTCACCATTTCTATGCCGATGACTCTCAGCTCTTCCTTTCCTTCTCTTCTTTCTCTACCGACCTCCACCTTAAACTCTCTTCATGTCTTACTGCCATTAAAATCTGGATGTCATCCCGCTTTCTTTCCCTCAATACTGATAAAACGGAAGTCTTATTCTTCCCCTCCAACTCTCTTCCCCCTTCCTCTCCTCCGCCCCTCATTCACTTTCCTCCCTCTAATCTCCCTATCTCTGCCCATGCTTGCAACTTAGCCATTTACTTTGACTACTCCCTCTCCTTTTCCCATCATATTTCTCTCACCTCTCGTGCCTGTCGCTACCACCTCTTCAATATTCGCAAAGTCTGCCCCTCTCTCACTTTCCATGCTACTAAACTTTTAATCTCCTCCCTTATCTTCTCTTGGCTCTCTACTGCTCCTCCTTACTCTTTGGACTACCTACTTCTCATCTCTCCCCCCTCAAATCTATCTACCATTCTGCCCTCCGTACCCTCTGTCTCCTTACCTCCCGAGACTCCATTTCTGCTTCCCTCTCATCCCTTGGCTGGCTTCCCTTTCACTCCCAACTTAAATTTCATTTCCTCTGTTTAGTCTTTAAATCTCTCCATGGTCTTGCTCCCCCTTATCTCTCCTCCCTCCTCTCTTTCTACACTCCCTCCCGCTCCCTTCGTTCAGCTGACCACTTCCTTCTTACTGTGCCTCCATCCCTGTGTGCCCCCTCTCGTTTCCACTCCTTCCAGCTCCTAGCCCCCCTGCACTGGAACTCCTTACCTCTCTCAATCTGCTCTATACCTACCTTCTCCTCCTTCCACACTTCCCTAAAATCTCTCATTCTCCATCCCCCGCCATGAAACCCTCCCCACTTCTTGATCCCCCTCCTTCCTTTGACTCTTCCCCATGATCCTCTCCCTCCCCTTCCCCCCACCCACCCCATTCTCGCCCTCATACCCCCTTCTGTTTTCTCTCCTCTGTCCCCTCCTCACCCCTCCCTCTTCCCTCTGTTTAATTGCTCTACTATCCCTCTTCCCTCTCAGTTTAATTGCTCTACTTAATGTTTTGTAGGTTTGATTCATAATTGTAAATTGCTTCTACTGTTATAATGTTAAATGTATCCAGTTGTTAAAATGTACATCGTTTTGGAGTAAAGCGCCATATAAACAAAATAAATACAAAATACAATACAAATAAAAATTTGCAGCTGGGGCCAGGGTAGCACCTGCATACTTCCCCACTACTAGCCTATTTAGTCAAGAGGATGTGATGCTTGGAGATATCCCAATGTAGCAATGTTTTTTTTAATTTTTTTTATTAAGTGAATATGGTTAAATTAACCTTTTGCACTACATAAAACCATATAATGTAGCAATTGTTACGCTTACAGTGCCTATGTAGAACTGCTACTAAACCCCAGCAATGATGCTTTCAGTGCTCAGAATACAGCAAGCCTTGTCAACAAAGATATACTCATATTCCATGCATTTACTGTTTTGGATGGAGAGAACTCTGGTTTTAATAAAAAGAAAGCATACACAGTCAGATGTCAAAGGTTTGGTTTGATGGGTCGCATACAAACAGATCTGTTTTTTTTTTCAGCAGAAATCTATAATTAATGGATTAGCCGTCAAACTGAAACTCCCAAGGAATGCCAATATGTTTTGCTTAATGAACGATGCAGAGGCCTATAAACTAAACAGTGTGTCTGCAAGTCTGTTTTTCAAGCACTCACAAATGTCAACAGGTGTGCAATTGTCTCACTCAGAAGCCTTACAAATTGTCAATGCCAAATACCCTGTTGATAGAGTAACCATTAAACTTATCAACATTCCAGGAGGTAGTCATTTCAACAGCCACTATATTCTTTTTATGGGGCAGTTACCAAAACTATTGATAATAGGATTTGTGGACAATTTGAATGTTTAGCATCCTACACAACTAATCCTTTCAACTTCAAGCATCTGAATGTGTCATACATGGCCCTGTATCATAATGAAGCAATGATACCATTAATGCCTAGTGTTGAAACGCACAACAGCGTAAGGGAGTATATGAATTCATTTGCGTTAACAGGAAAACCTCTCATAGACTGCAGTATAGCTGTAGATCGTGAACAATATTAGAAAAGATACAAACTTTTTGTGATAGATTTAAGTCAAGATATAGAATGCAGAGGTCATTTTTCCTTGATCAACAATGATCTTGGACGGATAGAGGTTCGTTTTCAGCAGCCCTCGCAAGCTTCTACTAAAATGGTGGTATATTCCATGCACTCTAACATTATTACAATATATTGTGACTATCAGGTGTTGTTTGATTACATGTAAGAGGATGGACATGCTAGAAATAACACGCTTCTTACAAAACAGTAAATATCTGAAAAATTATTGTGTAGGTGTTTTTGCCTATGACAGAATACCACATAGGCTTACGGGGACTTTCACCTAAAGCGCTTGTCATCAACACTGATCCTCATACAAAGCTTGGTGAATACTGGTTAAGGGTATATCAAAATGGCACAACTCGTCTTTCTTATAGTTACATACTCCCCCTCCCCCCTGGAATGCTACGTAGGCACAACGCAAGCATTTCTAAAAAATAAATCAACAAAAACTGTTATGTAACACATGTCAAGTCCAACAGATGCTGGAGACATCCTGTGGAATGCACACACTCTTCTTTCTTCACAATGCCTGCTAGAAAGGTATCCCAAGTAGATGTACTTAAAGTATTTTACAGTATCTTAAGTAGATATACACATGATATATGGTACAATTACTTTATGGTAAAGCAGTCTGTGAAGATACGATCAGGAAGAACAAGACCCAAGAAGCAACGGAGCACATATTTGTTGTGTCAATCATGTACTGCCTTACACAAAAGATAAATAAATCAATAAATAAAATGCACATTTTTAATTTTAAATGTATGCACATTGTACCTAAAAATAAGCCTCCTATTTCTTTTATACTTTTGTTATTTGTAGTGGATGTTGTTGTTATATAAATGGGAAGGAAGGGTCCCTATTAATGTTTATTTTCTTGGTTCTAAACAGACTAAATGTATTTGTTTTATGGAGGTTTGAAATACTCAATGTATCACACACATGCAAACACACACACGCACACACAGGATATATCTTTACAGATCAGCTTTAAACATTCTAAATCTTTTTTTTTCCAATGTTTGCAATAGTCACAAAATGGCAGTGTGACACAATCTAAACACTTTCACTAAGCGTTCTTATTCATTCAGACAGATAATGAAGGGACTGTTGGATTTGAGCAAGATACATTCAACTCTTCCGTTTTCTTATTGTGACGTATCCTTCGATGTTGTCACTTCTCCCCCAGGGTGAGCCCCTTCCCTAAAGGCATGGGAGGCGAGGATGCTACCCAATATTCTCCCTGGTGGTAGTATTTAGCAGAAGGATCTCATGGGGAGAGACACCCCCTCTAGGGACAATGACAACCATCCAAGGGAAACACGGTATGCCAACTCTTCATCACCTGCTCTCACACATCCTAATATCCCTCAACTCAACCCTCTGTAGCCCACACTTCCATTTACCTCTATAGCATTACAAACCCAAGATTAAATGAGATGAGGAAGAGTAGGGATGACTTTAGAAAGGCTTCCCTGGAAGGTACTGGGACGAGGATAACATGCAGAGCAATGAGGAGTCCTCAAGAGAACGTACATGTGCATTGTAGTTGTTTTAGTAGTTGGAAGATAAAAAACAGCCAAAGGACTTACCAAAAGGAGAAGCAGGGAATGAAGCAGTTCAATGGAGTATGGACAAAATGATGGTGACTGGAGCAAGAGACAGAGCTGGGAAATCCCTGTTTGGTTGATCGAGGCAGAAACCCAGCAGACAAAACGTCTAGGTGTGATAGAAGCCTGGATGGTGCGCTATGTGGCTGACGTGTACATGGAGTGAAGAAACACGCTCTAGAGTCACTGCAGCCAGCCAGAAGAACAAACTACCTAGGGGAAGACCATAGCCAAAGCCCAGACAGCCCCAGACCAACCAGAAGAAGCTAGCAGGAACAGAAAAGGTATCTAATTTGCTCTGAAAGTTGGTGATGGCGCAGCAAAGTTGTCAAAAACTCCAAGAATAACAAGCAGTGGTAAGGAGGGAAAACCCTGGCAAAGGGACAAATATACGGGTCTGGGACCTGCACCCAAAAAGCAAAAAGAGTCATCCAAGTCATCTTCTTCGTGGCAGTACCTGTCAGGAGAGTGAAACAGATTTGCCAAAATCAAGAGAAACCTTTACCAGTCATCTTCTTCATGGCAGTACCTGACAGGAGAGTAAACCAGATTGCCAAAGCCAAGAGGAACCTTTGCAAAAAATCTTCTTGTGGCAGTACATGATTGAGAAAGGCCAGGAGAAGCGAGACATTCCCCCGCCTGCTGTGAATTGTAATAAGAAGCCTGAGAAAAACCCGGGGAAGGGAGACATTTTCCCTACTCTTGTGAAATGTAAAAAGAAGCCAGAGAAAGACCAGGGGATGGGAGACATTCACCCTCATGTAGTGAGTTGTAAAAAGATGTCTGAAGAAGGCCAGGGGATGGGAGTCATTCCCACTGGATTTGTGAACTGTGAAAGTGAATGAAAGGAAAGTGTGAGAACGTAGCCAAAGAAGACCAGGAAAAAGGACACATTGGGGGTCATTACGAGTTGGGCGGTAAGGGTTAACGGTCACCGGTAATGATGCCGGTGTCGGTAGACCCTTACCACCCTATTTTGAGTTCCCTTAGCGGGTCCCAGCAGGAGCGGCTGGTCTGACCAGCCGTTCTCTGCGGATCCCGTTAAGGGAACTTGGAGCTAATAAAGGGCCTGCCATTTGCGGGCCCTTTATTAACACCTTCCCCATTCCCATTGAGCCCTATGGGGGCTCAAATGGGAATGGGGAATGGTTAACTGAATGGGGACTTACCAGGTCCGCATAGGTCGGAATGTCCCGGTAAGTCCCCATTCAGCCAGACCGGACCCGGACCCAGGTTTCTGTGGCAGACATGGCACTAATAGTGCCATGGCTACCAAACTCGTAATGACCCCCATTGTCCTGGTGCTTGCGCCCACAAATAAAGAGAGAGTCCAGGGGAACTGAGTAATTCCCCCTGTCTGTATGTGGAGAAGGAAATACTGAGGATCAGACACCAAGAGAAAGGAGTCATCCTCCTGATAATTGAGTCAACAAGTCACCTCGAGAAGGGAGGCATTTTCCAGTACCCCCTATAGTGAAAAGCTACTATGGGCAATTAGGGATGTTGATGTTTAAACTGGAACTTTATCCCTTTGAATTGAACTGAAAACTTTAATGATTGTTGATATTTTTTAACTTTGTTTTGTTATTTGGAAAGGGACTGTGACCTGAAGAAGGGTGTCATTCCCTCAGGTAAAGGTCCCACCTACAGTTGGAACTGTGATTCTTTGTCCAGAAGAAGCTAGTCATTCTTCGGGAACAACAAGGTCCATCACCCTTTTAGTTTAGTTATAAGTGTGAGGGACAGAAGTAAGATTTTGGACACAGGACTGTGGCCTTTTTGAATTCTACGGACATCCTGACCGAAACATTAGTATTTTATGAATGACCCCCCTTGCCCCTTTAGATTTAGGATGAGGTAGGTTTAATCTTTATTTTCTGGTATAATACGTTTGTGACAACAACCATGCAACCTGTGTGTCAGCCTCCTCCTTCTGCACCCTTGCATAATTCAGTCAGATAGACAATGAGGAGACTTCTGCCTGTTTATTCTGTGATCAAGGCATTATTAAATAAGCTATTCATAACGTTGTTAGGTGAAATGTAGATATTTGTCCTGCTGATTTTGGGAAAGCTACATTCAAATATTAAGTTGTCTCATTCAATCTGAAAGACAAGGAGGGGGTTGTCTCCTCTTTATTCAGTAATCAAAGCATATCTAAATAAGCTGTTCATGTCATTGTTTGGTGAAAGGGGGATATTTGGAGAGCTGGATTTGAGCAAGCTGCATTCAGATCATATATTTGTGCCATTCTAGCTAGTTAATCAGTAGTGGATATTGCTGAACCCGTAGGCCCTATAAGCGAGGTGGCACTCTATAGGAGCTCCCTTACCTTTTCTCTGCACCTGCTCTATCGGAATTGTCCCAGGAGCTAGTTGGTTGGTTAAAATGGTTTTGCCCCCGCCTTACTTGTAAGTCTCCCTGCCCCCACCCCACCAGGACTGCCTGAGGTGTCATAGGGCCTTGTGCGATGGTTGCCTGTTTTGTTCCATCTCCTCCCCTCTTCATCACCTTGCGTGATTCTCTGTAGATGTCGCCAGGCGTAGTGCGGTAATCGCCTGTCTGTTCCCATTTTCCTCCTGTCTGTGTCTTGGCACTTGCACTGTCCGGTGTGTCGCCAAGCCGAGCGCAATGGTTAATCTTGGCAGTCTTTTTGTTTATGGCCTTTAGGCATGCTTTTGTGTTTTGCCTTGTTCCCTCCCTTGTGTGGGGTGCTTTTGAAGTGGATTGTGTGTGAGCACTGTATAAATAAACTATCATATCACTATGCTTACTCTCTACTCTACACCATCAAACAATTAGAATGCAGCTGCACCCCTCAATCAATCCGGCCTTACTGCTCACATACGAACACTATCCCATGAACACCTCATCATTCTAGTAAAACACAGCTATACCCCATGACAAAACCGACCTAGCTGCACATATAAGTGTCCCACAGGCCTAACTCAGCCAGAACCCAGTCTTGGTGTCCACCCGCCAGACTGTACACATTGAACTGATATCAAAATCACCACACCTAATGCTAGGATGCAGCTACCATCAGACCATTACATCAGCTGCACACTTAGCTGGTGTACCCAAGCACCCTTGGACACCCTACTCTCTCAATTGACCTGGACTGTGGTCCCTGAGGGACTTCAACCTACCAGCGCTTTGAGGTCATACCAATGATATATAGAGAGCTACATAAATGCCAAATAACATAACATAACATGGATGGGGATGCAGATCTGACTCTCGCACCAATAATGAGACCGATTTAGGAAGTTGGCAAAACAGGGCAGGCATCAACGGACAACCCTCAGAATAAGTCTATCAATGCATTTCATAAAAAATATCTCTTTTATAACAACATATGATACTCTTAAGGGAAACATCTATGTATACTTTCTATGGGGAACAGGAGTGTGATTGGGTCTCTAAGGTCAACCCAGCCCTAGTGCAAGTCATCTTCCGTGTCATAACATACAAGACGTTTCATTGGCTTTCAAACTATAGGGCTCTTTGCTACGTGGCCCTCTATGACTGGTTGGAATGCTTGTATCCTTCGGGAATATTCCACTCGCTAGCAGCACACAAGCTGGTACCTGTAGGGTATTTTGTGGAGATTTGGGGCCTGACGGTATTTTATTACCGCCGAAAAATAACTTAGCAATAATCACTCTTTGTATTCAGATTTGGCCATATGCAACAATAATACAATGGACATGCATTATTTCAGCACCCAGACCTGCATATTTGGTATACGTGGTTGGTGGTATTTTGGTGAGCATAATTCCCTTGTTTTATTTGTGGCCCCAATGTCCAGAATCCCTTATCTTTGCTTAGATTTTTCGTGTGATCACTAGAGAGACCTCAGACCTGCATTCTAGGAAGACCACATTTTCCTGTGATAGTGTTGGTGTGCCACCATGGGCGAACTCACTGACTTATTTACGACAGAGAGCTATATGTGGTAGTCTTGTGGTAATTTCCACTACCTTATATACGGTAGGGAGCTATGTTCAGAGAGTCTCTCTTCCCGTTGGCTCATGTACCTCCAACAAGCTATGCTACAGTCACTCACAATTATTCATACTGATTTTGACATGCACACATCTGTCTTAAAATGACCATTGCACTGTTTAAAAATCTCCCCACATCATCAGCATTGTAATGGTAAACAATAAACATCACCCGTCTGTTTTCAAATATTTTTCTGTATTATAAAAGTTGTATTTAAAAACGATCTCATTCTTTACAGAAATAAAATGGTACAGTCAAAGCATTGTCTGTGACACTCTGCAAAGAGAGTGGCGGAGAACAGAACTCAAATTGCAACATTAGCACTTGATTAAGACATGCACAGGAATCCTACACTGACTGCATATTACCGTACACACTCAGCTCCCACACTTCTCATTACCTTATCTTTTTAGTTGTTCTCTTTGTGAATGTGGCTCTCTTGGATTAACTCCAGCAAAAAGGAACGCTTGCCTTCTCAAGCCGGGGTCATTGCCTGGAATTCTCAGCTTTTTCAGATAGGAATGCCTCAGCCAGTGGAAAGGTTTTTCTTTCAGCTCTCCCCAATCTCGACTGCAGCAGGACACAGGAATCTGCATTCAGTCAGGACCCCACAGCCAGGTCTTCTCCCCAGTAGTGCAGAAAGATGTCTGCCTGTCTTTTTCCCTGATACTGCCCACTAAAACTTTCCTCTCAGCCCTCTGTATGACGTGTCCCAATGAAATCCATCATCTCTCATCCTCCTACTCTTCAACAATAGCTTCGCTTATACATTTGCAATTGTTGCAAATCTGACTTCCTTCTTCCTGCAGTTACTGTGCACAAAAACACGGAGAATCAGGCAGAGAAGAGAAGAAGAATCTCTGCACACGCATTTAAATGGTTTTCAGAGTATGCCTAATTCTGCAGTGGAGAACACATTTTATTAGTGGGTTATGTTAAATAAGGTTTTATTAGTCAGGTTAATTGTTAATATGTTAGCTGTTAATTTTCAAATGTGTCTCTAGCAATATAGGCATTTCAGGTGAAAAATAGTGTGCATTTTTAAATGAGCACGTGTGCTTTTAACTGTAAAAATAGATTTGCATCTTATATATTAAAATCGTTTTTGACTGAATAGCCTGTCTTTCCTTGTTAATCTGGTAACCCATATAGCAATGCACCGCACCCTTGTGGTGGTGCTGCAAAAAAAAAAGTGCTACTTGTGCAGTAGTGCTGTACTCTGTGCTGTAACATGCCAAATATCCTTACATATACCCTCCTTTTGTTTTTAGAACTTGGCTATAATCCAAGCCAATTTCTAAAAACAACTTGTTCTTTTTTTCTTTATACAATATAGCAATCCAACAAAATGAATATTCATGTGCATCAATGAAAATTTGCAATCAATATTTCATCTGAGTCCATCAGTCCATAAAATGTTCCACATTTGCCTTCTCAGTGGAAGTGGCATTACTTTAAGTTTAAATTTTCCAAGTCAATTAAAAACAACGAAATAAAACAACTAACTAAAACAAATAATTAATATAACAAATTAAAATAAATAATTAAAATAATAAATACGTGGAACTTCATATGCCGGAACTTCTGTTTTGTCTCTTTTGGTATGTCCCGACCAGCGATGTTATTCGGTTCATTCGAGTATTCTTTCATCTTGGCAATCTTGAATCCACAGCAGTCATCTCTTTTGGCATTCCGGTTATTTTGTCTTCACCTCCACCTGGAGGCAGGCATCTTTTGGTCTTCATCCAGGGGACTCCAGGACTCCATCGTCTCTCCCGTGGGCTCTGATCTCGGAACCTCCGATCAAATAATGTTAATTGTCTAAATCAAAATAGAAAATAAACAAATTAAGTACATAGCATAATACTAACTTCATCCTTTTGCCAAAAATAAAACATGCTTGGTAAAAATATTTCGTTTATATTTTTTCTGTTTTTTTTTTCTGAAATCAAATACAAGTTAAAAGAAAACAAGCATATATAAAACAGCATTCAATATTTAATACACTTCCTCTCTGCACACCAACCACGAGCTTCCGTTATATGTGCATTTATTTATTTATTTATTTATTTATATTATATATTTTTACATATATTACAGTGTTTATGTGCCATCATAACAATCAACTTTTTTTTAACTTCTTTGTCACTGCCTCCTGATTACACCCATTTATTTTCTCAAGGGACTCTATCTGTTTCTACATGCTCAAGCTGCCTGATCTCATGCCTGGGATGGCATGGTTTGATTTGATTTACATGGACAAACTGCTCTATTGCTGTTCCACCTTCATTTTTCAAAATTTTATACACTACAGGAGAGACCTTATCTATAATTCGAAATGGCCCCTGCCAGGCCGCTAGAAATTTAGAATTTTTCTGTTTACTTTTTCCAAAATGAAACTTGTACACCTGATCCCCTACACTGTATTCCTTTACTGATGTCTTTTTATCATAATATGACTTTGCACTGTCAGCAGCTCTTTCCAGATTTCTCTGCACAAAAGCAAATGCATGTTGCAAATGCCTCCTCAGTTCATCAATATATTCATGAACTGTGGATGCACTCACTAGAGTTTGCTCATGTGTTCTGTATAGTAGGTGTTGTGGTAACACCATTTTCCTACCTGTCAAGACCTCATGGGGGCTAACACCTGTTGCTTTGGCAGGAGTCGACCTGATTGCCATCAGAACCAACGGTAAACGTAAATCCCAGCTGGAACCTGCTTCTGCCACAAATTTCTTTAAAATATCCACAACAGACCTATTGCTTCTT
The DNA here is from genome assembly GCF_040938575.1 of Ambystoma mexicanum. Taxonomy (NCBI): domain Eukaryota; kingdom Metazoa; phylum Chordata; class Amphibia; order Caudata; family Ambystomatidae; genus Ambystoma; species Ambystoma mexicanum. The sequence goes on along the minus strand of NC_090935.1, from coordinate 832,893,963 downwards.
TCAACTGTACCTGAAGACGCCGCCCGATATGCGATATGTAGTTTCCTTTTCACACCTAGTATTTGCCATACCTTACTCATTAGAGTACTTGTGAAATGACTTCCTCTGTCTGACTCAATTCTTTGTGGCAACCCAAACCTTGAGAACACATGGTTCACCAGTACTGTGGCTGCTGTTTGCGCACTACAATCTGGTGCAGGAATGCACTCAATCCACTTCGACATCAAACATACCACACTCAAAATATAACGGTGTCCCCTGCTCGACCTTTTTAAAGGACCTACATAGTCTATTTGCAAATCTGACCATGGGAGAGTTAGGCCTCTTTTCATCAATGGTGCTCTATGCATTGGTGAAGCAGGTTTAAATTGGGCGCATACTAGACATCCTCTAGTATATAATTCCACATCTTGGGACATATGAGGCCAGTAAGCATAATCTTTTAGTATTTCTAATGTTTTTTGTGAACCTCTATGGCCTGCAGTTATGGCATCATGTGCATGGTGTAGCATTAGTCCTCTGAATGAAAGGGGTACTACCCACTGTATTTGTCCTGTTATGGACTCTCTAATCATGAGTCCATCCTGTAATCTGATTCGTGTTTTGTTCTTTAATAACACCCTCAACTCTTCTTTTCCCATGCAATCTTTTTCTGTTAAAGGATTTTGTTCAGGATCTATCAAATGATTATAATAGATTCCCAAAATTTGATCATTCTTTTGTGCCTCAATCAAATCTTGGTCTGGCGTGTCATGACTCCACTGCACCACCGGTTGATCTATCTCCTTTGGTGCTTTAGAACGTGTCACTGCATCAATTTGTATTTCACCCATTAAATAATCAATATGTAGCAATTCTCCCATCACAGCCCCAATCTTAGCCAGATGGTCTGCCTTATCATTTCCCTCCTTATCCTCTCCTGGTGTTTTTAAATGCCCACGAATTTTTCTCCAGTATATTGTTAAATTATTTTCTGACACCAATTTGTCTATGGCTTGTATCATTTTTCCATGTTTAAGTGGCTTTTTGTTGTATGTAACCATGCCTCTTGCTTTCCAACCAGGCAAATACTCCACAAAGCTATTCCGTGCATAGTCAGAATCAGTCACCAGGACAATTTCACTGAACTTTTTATCAACTGCAGTAGCAATTGCTTTATAGATGGCTGCCAATTCCGCCACCTGACTGCTCCTATCTCCAATCCTCATCCCTATACTAGGAACGCCTTCACATTTCAACCAGACATTTCCTATTCCTGCCACTAATTGTTTATTACTGTCATTTTCAATGTGAAAAGCACAACCATCCACATATACAGTTGGCAAATCCTTGCATGTTTTTTCATCAAAAGCTTTGTGTGGTGATTGTTCAAATTCCTGTAAACTAGCTTCCACTTCCATTTCATTTGGTATTTGTTCAGCTGCACAGTCATGTAAGTCAGCTAACCCTTGAGCAATTGGGCTCTTTTTATTTTGTCCATATCTTACTTCTACGGGAAAACCTTGTAATGCCAGCGTCCATGAAGTGATTCTGGATTGCGCTAGATTGCCTGATCTAATTCTTTTACTCTCTAAAAATTGCAACGGTTGATGATTTGTTTCAATAATCACCTTTTCTCCCTGAACAATGGGGCGAAAATGTTGTAGCGCCCACACAGTGGTTAATAGGGCCTTCTCACATTCATTAAATTTCATTTCAACTTGGGAAAATGCCTTACTTGCATATGCAATGGTTTTGTGATTCAAATCGTGTTTTTGTGATAACACTGCTGACATACAATGTTCAGAAAAGCCTATTTCTATAAAGAAATCCCTGTCCTTTATGGGGTATGCTATGTATTTCTGCCAGAGTGGTAATGTGTTTTTCTGAATCTGTTTTAGGAACAATATTCTGTTTGCATGTATTCTCTTTTAAATAGAAACGTAAGGTGTGCTCATCTATAGCAGTCTGCCAATCTTTCCTTGGGTCCAAGTATATTTGTACAGGTAGTTTTTCATTGTCGCTCTGATCTTTGTCTTGACACATTAATATAACAGTGACACTAGGTATGCAGCTATTCTGGAGATATACCTCCACAGCATCATTTGTTTTGGCAACGGTGTGACATTCATTTATATTGCTGTTTTGTGATTTTAGTTTCTTAGGCCTCAATGGTTTTTTGGTTAAGGACCACAGCACTCCATTCACCCCATCTATGAGAGGAGACAATCTTTTCAGGCAATCTGTCCCCATTAGAAATGGAATTTCACAAATAGATGTGATCAATACCTCTTGTTTCATTCTGTGCTTTCCTATTTTTATGTCAACCTCAGTTACACCTATGATGGGCACCTCCTCCCCATTAAAGTTATGCACTGGGCCTTGATTTGCCTTCACTGTGATCTGACTCTGTGGAGGCCTCCCTTCATTGATACTCTTTACCAGCTCCTTGGACATAATTGTGGCCTGTGCGCCAGTGTCAATCATAGCGAAGGTGTGGCATTTTTCTTCTACAGTGATGGGTGCATAATATCTGTCCTCAACTTCCTCTAATACACATAAGAAATGTGAATTCTTACTGATTTCAGGGCTCACCTTTCTCAGGTCTTTTTCACTTTTGGCTAAGCACATTGGTAAATGAAAAGACATTTTTTTCTCCTTTTTACCCATTTCTGTGCGAGATATTTTATTCATTTCTCCATGTTCAGAGGTTTTTTGGAGTGTGGCCACCGTTCGCCCATCCATCTGGGTAACATCAGAGACCACATTACAACCTTCCAACTGAACATGTGTAACAACATCATTCAGCAATTTGTCATTTTTTAATTCTGTGCATTTGTGATCATTTAGTGTCATATCAGCCCTTGCAGCCTCTTCAAGAATATGTGGCTCAAAGAATTCTTCAGGTGATTGACTTGTACCCTCCTTGTGAGTATTTCCTTTTTCTGTCTGTGTTTGGTCATTGTTTTGCTTGCCCAGGGAAGGAGCTATGGCATCCCCACTTACTCCCTGTTCACTGGTATTCCCCATGCATGAGTCATTTTTCTTAAATCTGTCCCTTTGTTCTTTTGGAATTCCTAATGTTTCTTTTTCATTTGTGCAAATCTTTACTGTTTTATTTAGCTCTAAGTTAAACCGTACCTCTTTTTTAGAAGTATTTGCACTTTCTATCACAATTTCATTTACTGGTACTTTCATTTTTAATCCATTAGTCACCTCAGAGTTGTCATGCAAAATTATATCAGAGCAATCTGTCATTTTGGCACTGCGATTATCATGAGTACTTAGTCACTTTTCGGAAGCCCCCCGGTCATTGCTATGGCCATCAGCCCCCTCTTTGGAAGGTTGTTTTTGCGCTGTATAGAGCTTTCCTATTTGCTCAGCTAACATTTTCACTTGGGCCTCAAGGCACTGGAACCTTTCCATCTCTCTAGGATCCTCTTTCTGTGGCCTAGGTCGATATTGGTTGTTTTCCCCCTGATTGGATCTATTCTGATACCTCTCAGGTGATTGATGTCGGTTGGGATGGTTTCTGAACTCTTGATTCATTTGTGGAGGGGAGCGGGTTGCACCCATCCTTTGATTATAGTCCCCTGGTGGGGAATCATTGTACTGGCGTGGATTGTAGTTCACGTTTTGCCTCATGTCCTGTCTCTCAGATTGTGGGTACTGGCCCCTATGTTGATTTCCATTATCATTAAATCGATCCACATATCGGGGCCTATCCTGATTACCATATATCATGGTGTTGGGATCAAACCTACTCTGTGTCCCCAATGACTGGTAGGGACCATCATTTCTTTGATCTTGATTTTGTCTCTGGTTATTGTTCATACCTGCCATATCAGGCCGATATCTTACCCGGGGTCTATCCCCTAAATATCTAGGGCTGATGTAGCTCTCTCTATTACTAGGATCATGTGTTTGGAACATTGGTACAGGAAATGGCGATCTTTGTTGATTACCCCTTTGTTCAGGTGTCACATTATTTTTACCTTGGCTTTGAGCAGACTCAAGGGACATTTTGGCTGACCTGATTTCCATTACTGTGGCTGAGGGTTCTTTAGATTTAGGCCTAGTATCTTTCATTTTATCACTTTCTCTACCCTGACAATAGAGTACCTCATATAGCTTAGTGCTTTGATGTACAATCCATTCAAGGGACTTGTCACGGTCAAATTCACGGACCAATTGGGATATGATGTCTTTCTGTAGCCCATAGAAGTATGCGGTTTTAAACTCATTGGAATTTGAGTCAAAAGATACATCAAAGCGAGAGAATGCTCTTTTTAAGTCTTGTAAAAATTGGCGAGGGGATGTATTAGGTCCAGCAGTAATAGTGTACGCGACTTTCTTTGCCTCCTGCAATGACTGAAAAGGAGAAAAATGACGCCTAATTTCTTTTTCAAACTCCAGCCATGTCATATTCTGCTGTTCATTTAATCCCCTTATGATGCTGGCCGTCGGGGCATCTAAAGTTAAATGAAAATATTGTCTGTACTGTTCCCTAGGTATCTGGAGTGCTTTAAAAATGTCATGCACCGCTTCTAAGTGATCCTCAATGCAGCATTCACCTCCCTTTTTAAATGGTTTGATCAGGGCTTTAATGGATTTCATTATTTTTATGGGGCTACTTGTTGCAATGCATGGAATTGCACTATTTTGTGAGTCAATCCTGTTTTCAGGTGTATGAGATTGGTGACTGCCCCCAATGGGAGTATCAAATCCCCCAAGGGCGCTGCAACCAAGTTCAGTCACCGGCCCAGTCACTGGGGCACTAGCTCTTTGGGCAGAGCTAGAATTCACCTCCACTCCATTGAATGTGGTACCCTGCCGCCTCTCTTGGGACCTGGGAATGCACATTTGCTGTTCTAAGTCCTTACACTTTTTAAGGAGTCTATTGGCTTCATCATGCAAATAATTATTTTCATCACTCATTTTATTAATCACCTCCTGCATTTCGCACATTTGCATTTGGCATTCATTGAACTCTTTATTTCTCTTGTCTCTTTCTTGAATCATTTTAATCATTTCTTGTTCTGCACTCTGGAGATCACCTTCTTTTTCACAATGTTCTTTTTGTAAAATCTGCATTTCTGAAACAACCTCATCTTTATCCTGCCTAATGTGATCCACTAAGGCTTTTAAGTGTGCCAATTCTTGCTCACTATCTTCAAATTGTTTCTTGCTTTTGGATAACTGAGTATCAAAGTCTCTGCATTTTAATTGCATGTCTTTTTGGCATACATCCAATTCTGCTCTCAACATTTCCTGATTTTTACTTGCCCCCTCTAATTCAGTCTTTAACCTGTTAATTAGCTGAGTATCATTCTCTTGCATTCGCAGGGATTTGTTTAAAATAAACCATATTTTGCCGCATAGCCGTATTAAACAGTCTTTCTCTGCACTTTTATCGGCTGCATTCAATAATCTTGTAAGGCAGACCTGAATTATGCTGCCTTCTGCAAAAATATTGTCTAGTTTTTCTTTCTGCACCTCACCCTGAATGCGGTTACTCCATTCTAACGTACTATTCGAAGACCAATTCCCATGTGCAAATAACTTTGCCTCTAAATATTGCACTAGATCTGAGAATGTGGTTTCTCTTTGTGACATTCTGAATTTCGTTTTTAGTGGCACACTGCTATTATAAAATGGGTTCCCTTTAATGTTCAAATGGCAGTGTGAGACACGCTTGCCACGCCCAGTAGGTACTCTATGATCACTTTCCCGGCCTGCAACGCACCATAAATATGTAGGGTATTTTGTGGAGATTTGGGGCCTGACGGTATTTTATTACCGCCGAAAAATAACTTAGCAATAATCACTCTTTGTATTCAGATTTGGCCATATGCAACAATAATACAATGGACATGCATTATTTCAGCACCCAGACCTGCATATTTGGTATACGTGGTTGGTGGTATTTTGGTGAGCATAATTCCCTTGTTTTATTTGTGGCCCCAATGTCCAGAATCCCTTATCTTTGCTTAGATTTTTCGTGTGATCACTAGAGAGACCTCAGACCTGCATTCTAGGAAGACCACATTTTCCTGTGATAGTGTTGGTGTGCCACCATGGGCGAACTCACTGACTTATTTACGACAGAGAGCTATATGTGGTAGTCTTGTGGTAATTTCCACTACCTTATATACGGTAGGGAGCTATGTTCAGAGAGTCTCTCTTCCCGTTGGCTCATGTACCTCCAACAAGCTATGCTACAGTCACTCACAATTATTCATACTGATTTTGACATGCACACATCTGTCTTAAAATGACCATTGCACTGTTTAAAAATCTCCCCACATCATCAGCATTGTAATGGTAAACAATAAACATCACCCGTCTGTTTTCAAATATTTTTCTGTATTATAAAAGTTGTATTTAAAAACGATCTCATTCTTTACAGAAATAAAATGGTACAGTCAAAGCATTGTCTGTGACACTCTGCAAAGAGAGTGGCGGAGAACAGAACTCAAATTGCAACATTAGCACTTGATTAAGACACGCACAGGAATCCTACACTGACTGCATATTACCGTACACACTCAGCTCCCACACTTCTCATTACCTTATCTTTTTAGTTGTTCTCTTTGTGAATGTGGCTCTCTTGGATTAACTCCAGCAAAAAGGAACGCTTGCCTTCTCAAGCCGGGGTCATTGCCTGGAATTCTCAGCTTTTTCAGATAGGAATGCCTCAGCCAGTGGAAAGGTTTTTCTTTCAGCTCTCCCCAATCTCGACTGCAGCAGGACACAGGAATCTGCATTCAGTCAGGACCCCACAGCCAGGTCTTCTCCCCAGTAGTGCAGAAAGATGTCTGCCTGTCTTTTTCCCTGATACTGCCCACTAAAACTTTCCTCTCAGCCCTCTGTATGACGTGTCCCAATGAAATCCATCATCTCTCATCCTCCTACTCTTCAACAATAGCTTCGCTTATACATTTGCAATTGTTGCAAATCTGACTTCCTTCTTCCTGCAGTTACTGTGCACAAAAACACGGAGAATCAGGCAGAGAAGAGAAGAAAAATCTCTGCACACGCATTTAAATGGTTTTCAGAGTATGCCTAATTCTGCAGTGGAGAACACATTTTATTAGTGGGTTATGTTAAATAAGGTTTTATTAGTCAGGTTAATTGTTAATATGTTAGCTGTTAATTTTCAAATGTGTCTCTAGCAATATAGGCATTTCAGGTGAAAAATAGTGTGCATTTTTAAATGAGCACGTGTGCTTTTAACTGTAAAAATAGATTTGCATCTTATATGTTAAAATCGTTTTTGACTGAATAGCCTGTCTTTCCTTGTTAATCTGGTAACCCATATAGCAATGCACCGCACCCTTGTGGTGGTGCTGCAAAAAAAAAAGTGCTACTTGTGCAGTAGTGCTGTACTCTGTGCTGTAACATGCCAAATATCCTTACATACCCTAGATGCTGGAGGGTTGGACTTGAGCATACCTCCTCACCCAATTAGCCCATCATCCTTCATCACCCCTTTTGTCTGTAATTCAAATTATTCTTGAACTCGGCCTTGCAAAGGATCACTGTGCCTGAGAATAAAAGGGAGTGTGAGCATAGTCTTATCTTCCAGTCTCGGTGTAGCTTGGCCAAAGTCTATTTTCAACTTGACATGTGACAGGAGACTGTGTTTTCAGCTCCTTCTTTGCATTTAACACTATTTAATGAATAAAACCTGGCACTTCTAGTGTTTTTCTATCACACCTCAACAGGAGCTTGCCTCGCTTCTCACGTTCATTGTATCTTCTCGAATAGTTCCTTGGCTGCCTCAACCCTTGACACAGGGCCAGACAAGCCTTCTCGAATCTTCCTTTGTTGTCAGCTGTTTTTTTGTACTGTGCCACACTTTCAGCCCTTCCATTCATGGGGAACTAGTTTGCTAAAATGCGTCGTGGAACATCCAGATTCTAAACACACATGTATATATTGGTCGCACCGCCTGCAGACTATTCACTAAATATAACCAGCCTTATGATTACTTAGTCTACTTGTGTTTCAGCATCTGTACAATTGTAAAATGGCTTGCATTTTCTTCAGTGTTCTCTGCACGTGCAATCTTCATTTCGCACATGAAATGTTACTCAATTCTTTACTTCACCGTCAGATTCTATAATGTCTATATACTCTCTTCATTGGCATCTCTTCTCGGTGTGACATTTCTGCTTCATGTGATGTCACCAGTCTTCTCTTTCATTCATCTTCACGCTTCTTCCAGAACTTCCTTTAAAAGACAGTCTTTTCTCGCAGGTACATCATATAGGGTTTTCTCAATGGATACCTTGGGCCTCATTATGAGTTTGGAGGCAGCCATTCCCTTAATAAGGGCATGGCTGCCTCCAAACTTGGGTCTGGGTTCCTTGAATGGGGAAATACCGGGCCATTCTGACCTTGGAGGGCCCGGTATTGCCCCATTCAGGGAACTCAGACCCGGACCATCCCCATTCTCATTTGAGCCCCCATAGGGCTCAATGGGAATGGGGATCATGCTAACAATGGACCCATTAATGACGGGCCCGTTGTTAGCATGCTGGCCCCCTCGCGGGACCTGCTAAGGACGTCTGGTAAAACCAGACGTCCAGAGCGGGTCCCTCAAGGGGACCTCGTAATAGGGCGGTATGTGGTTAACGGCTCCGGCACCTTTACCGGCGCCGTTAACCCCTTACCGCCACCTTGTAATGAGGCCCCTTGTTTCAAGGACTCTTCACGGTATAGGTACCATCACTGGCGTTGCACATGTTGAAATTTCCGGTTTCCAACAGAAAGGCAAAATGGGTGTGGGACTTCCGGTAGAGGCATTTGGCTCCTCCTCTATGCTGCTATGACCTAAACTCTGTTTCAGTAAATGTATTCAATCAGACAGACAATGAGTGGACTGTCTCCTGTTTACTCTATAATCAAGGCATGCATACATAAAATATTCATATGGCTTGCTAGCAAGCTGCATGCAAATCGTAAATGTGTCTCCTTCTAATGAGTTCATCAGTAGTGGACAATGCTATGATCTATCCTCTGTTTTCGTAAATGCATTCACTCAGACAGATAATGAGGTGGACTGTGGTCCCATTAATGAGTAAATGTGCATTGTCATGATTAGTTAACCTCAATTGTGTACCCCTGTAAGAAGTGTATATAAAGAGCACCCATCGAAGGGCTATTTCTTTGACACTGGAAAACCATTTGAACATTCCTACAACATAAATCCAAATCAGCATGCTACTAAGGTGAGTTTTATTGATGTCATGTAGTCCTAAAATGTCTAGTTAAGTTGTGTTGTTCCCTCTTTCCTCACTAACACCAGCATCTTCCTCCTTTGCTCTACTCTCCTCTCCACTTTCCTCACCTTACTCCTCTCCTTTTCTCATCTCTTGTTTATTTCTACTCTTTTCTCTCACCACTAATGGGTAATTTCTCTACTTCTCTCTCCTTCAACCCAACCCTCCTCTCTCTTTCATCACCAGTACCACCCTCTTTTGCCATATCCCTCTTTTTGCCTTATGACGACTCTCCCATCTTTATTTCCCTTGTATCCATCTCTCTTTCCTGTAGCTTTTTTCACAAATGATTAATGCATCATACAGTTCACTATTCTGATATATGTATTTTCTGTATTACATGGATACATCACGATCTAACAACAATCATGAATACCAAAAACTCTGAAGTTCCCACGTTCCTTAAGTAAATGTAACCCCTTACAATGAGAACGAGGGCTCTGGAGACAGTTAGCTTAAGGTGGAAAGTGAGAAAAGGAAGAATAACTCTGAGGAGGGGCAGCTGGTATTGTGACTTCTTAGAGATGTCAGAGATGTGAGGAGAGAAGGAGAGGGTGGAGTCAAAGATGACACCAAGGTTATTTGCCTCACAGGAAGGTGAGGGTGGAGGGCCCGGGGCGGGTGGCCAGTGAGCAAGAGAGAAAGTGGGACAAGGGGTCTCAATGAGAAAGATCTCAGTCTTACTGGCATTAATGTTATGTTATGTTACCTGGCATTTATATAGCACCTTTTGGATCATTGGTATGAGCTCAAAGCGCTGGTAGGTTGAACGCCCTCGGGAACTGTAGTTCAAGTCAGTAGAGAGAAAGAGAGAGAGTCACAAGGTGAGTGGGTGCACCGGATATGTGTGCAGCTTGTGTGGCAGTTGTATGATAGCTGCTTCTTAGCGTTAGGTGTGGTGGTTGAGAGGTCAGGTATATGTGTTCATTCTGGTGGGATGACACCCAGACTGATTTGTGGCTGTGTTGGGCATGAGGAGACACTTAAGCTAGCGGTGTGTGCTCAGCCAGCTGTGTGTGCTCAGCCAGCTGTGTTTAATTAGGATGATGGGGAGTATGAGGCGGATGTTAGTATGGGAACAGCTATACTGAATGTGTCATAGTATCGCTGTGTTCTAGTTGAGTGTTGGTGTACAGGAGAGAGTATGCGTAGTAGTGTGATATGGTGGTTATCAGTAAGGCGCTTGAGATCGGGTACTCCATCTGTACCGTCTGTTGTATCTGTTTTATTTAGTCTATCCATTCATTCCACTTCGTCGGTTCATCCATTTCGTCTGTTCATCCATTTCGTCTGTTTCATCCATTTAATCTGTTGGATCATCCATCATTACATCCACTCAACCCATCGTCCATGTAGTCTACTCCATCCATTCCGTAGACCCATTTCATCCTTCCCATCCGTTAAGTGTATTCTATCCATTTCATCCTTCCTATTCATTCGATCAGTTCTGTGTGTTTCACCTCTTCCATCAATTCGATCTACTCCATCTGTTCTGTCCACTCCATCCGTTCTGTTCACTCCATCCGTTCCATCCACTCCATCCATTCCGTCCACTCCATCCGTTCCATCCGCTCCATCCGTTCCATCCACTCCATCCGTTACGCCCACTCCATCCCTTCCATCCACTCCATCCGTTCTATCGCCTCTATCCATTCTGTCTACTCCATCCGTTCCATCCACTCCATCCGTTCCATCCACTCCTTCTGTTCTGTCTGCTCCATCCGTTCCATCTGCTCCATCCGTTCCATCCACTCCATCCGTTCCGTCCACTACATCCCTTCCATCCTCTCCATCCGTTCCATCTCCTCCATCCGTTCCATCCACTCCATCCGCTCCATCCGTTCCATCTGCTCCATCCATTCCATCCACTCCATCGGTTCCATCCATTCCATCCACTCCATCCGTTCCACTTCATCCGTTCTATCCATTTCATCCATTCTATCCACCTCATCCCTTCTATCCTCTTCATCCATTCTATCCATTTCATTTGTTCTATCCACTTCATCCATTTCTTCCGTTCCCATTTGCTCCATCTGATTCCAACTTCCATTCGTCCGATCTATTCTTTTTGTTTCATCTATGCCATCCGTCGTCACCATTCCAACCAATATGGTCACTCCGTTCCATCTGTTTCGTTTGCTCCATCGGCACCGTCTGTTCCATTCCATCTGTTCGTTCTGACAAGTAGATTCAGTCCAACAAGCTCTATGCTCCATCCGATTTGATCCGTTTCTTTCACTCTATCCATTCCATTCACTCAATCTGTTCTGTCCACTCTGTCCATTCCATCTATTGCATTTGTTCTGTCCACTCCTTTTGTTCTAACTACTTCCTACGCTCAATTCGTTTACCCTTTCCATCCATTTCATTCTTTTATCCACTTTATCGATCCGTTCCATGCTTTCTACGCGTTCGATCTACTTTTCATTTCATCTACTGCACCTGTTCCACCCGTTCCACCCGCTCCATCCACTTCTTCCATTCCATCTGCTTCATCCATTCCATCCACTTCATCCGTTTCATCCGCTTCATCCGTTCCATCCGCTTCATCCATTCCATCCACTTCATCCGTTCCATCCACTTCGTCCGTTCCAACCACTTCATCCATTCCATCTGCTTCATCCGTTCCGACTGCTTCATCCATTCCATCCACTTCATCCACTTCATCCATTCTATCAAGTTTATCCGTTTTATTTACATTGGGTGTTTTAGTTTTCTATTCAGGTTTCTATGCTGGATTGTTATCTTTGATTCAATAACTTTGGGTTACTGTTTATTGCAGATGTTTATTCTATTGCAGTTGCTCCTTGTGGAACTCCGGTGTTGACTGGTCGGGCGGTGGTGACAAAGGAGGAGAGGAGGGTTATTTGTTTCCTATTGTTAAGGAAGGATGCTATCCACTTGAGAGCATTTCCACAAATTCCTAGGGAGTGGAGGAGGTCGAGGAGGATTGAGTGGTTGATTGTGTAAAAGGCGGCGGATAGGTCAAGAAGGATCAGTGCAGCGCATTCCGCAGAATATGCAGTGTTTTTAAGGTCATCCCAGATTGAGGTCATGGTAGTTTTGGTTCCGTGTCTGGGTCTGAAACCTGATTGAGATGAGTGTAGGAGATTGTTGGTTTCGACAAAAGCATTTAGTTGGGAGTAAGCGGTTAGGTCGATGAGTTTAACAAGTAACCTGGTGTTTGAGATGGGGTGGTCGTTTTTTGGGTCGAGGCACGTTTTTTTTAGGAGGGGCTTGACATGAACAGTTTTGAATGCGTCGGCAAAGATTCCCACGGAGAGGGACTCGTTTATGATGGTTCTCGCGTATTCTCCTGTGCAGGTAGATACAAATATTTCTTTGAGGGTTGACACTGGGCAGCGGTCTAACGGGGAGCTGGATGGTTTCCGGGCAGAGAGAACTTTGGTAAATTGGTCAGTTGATATTGGTGTGAACTAGTTGAAAGTCGGGTGGGTTGCAGTTGCAGGTGGTGTTTTGGCAGGTAGGTGGGTGGATTGTGGGGTGGGTGCAAGAGGGCTAGTTTGTTGGTTAGGGAGTTTGTTCTTTCGAGAGCAGTGGTGTAGAAGTGGAGAGAGAGTGAGTCGCAGAGTGATTGAGAAGGGGTTGATTGGGTGGTGGTACATGATGGTTTGGTGAATTCAGAGATGACTTTGTGGAGTTCTTTGCCTGGGTTTTTTCACAGTTGAGGATTCGAGAGTTGTAATGGGCTTTTTTTGCTTTCTGGATGTCGGCTTTGTAGTGGCGATGGTGCTGGGCTAGGGTGGATCTGCTCAGGGTGGTTTTATCTTTCCGCCATTTGCGTTTGAGGGATTTGTATAGTATTTTTCCAGTCTTCAGTTCTGGTGTGAGCCATCTTGGAAAAGGGCCATGGCGAGCGGGTGATTGGCAAGTGGGCATGAGCAGGATTAACAAGGTATTGAGCCATGTGTCAAAGGTGTTGGGAGGAGACTGAAAGAGCGCATCAGCTAGGTCGGGAAGGATTTTTAGTTTCTTCCAGCATTGGCGAAGATTTGGAGGTCCTGGATTTGGTACGGGGAGGGGGGGGCGGGTGAGCAAATGTTGAAGGGGACAATGAAGTGATTGGACCAGAAGATAGGGGTGAGGGGGTTTAGGTGTATCTGGTCATGGGAGCTGAAGATGGCATCAAGGGTGTGTCCGTTCCAGTGAGTTGGCCCGTTTAAGTGTGTACGGAGGTTAATCGTGTCTAGGGAGTCGACCAGAGAATGGGTCATAGGGTTGGGTGGGATGTCGAGCCAGATATTGAAGTCTCCTAGAAGAGTGAGGGTGGGATGGTTTAATTGGATGGTGGCTATTGAATCACAGAGGTTGTTTAAGAATTGTCTGTCGCAGCCAGGAGGTCTGTAGATGATTACGTTGGGGGAGGGATAGTTTGACGAGAAACGATTTGCAGGAAGGAAGGGTTGGTTGGCTGTCGATGATTGAGGCGGAGAAGTGTGACTTGAAGGCGATTGCTAATCCTCCTCCTCTAGCGGGTCAGATAAGTGGGATGAAGGAGTAGTCAGGGGGAAGTCTTCATTGGCGTTAAGGCACAGATCCTTGGAGGCACACCATTCCGGAATCACGGATAGTAAGGAATGAGCTATGCCTTTCTTGACACCATTCTCATCTTTGATAAACTGCTACATTGTATGCATTTGTCCATATCCTTGGTAAATACACCTCTAAATTTGGAGATCCTCACATGATCACCGTTTTAGAATAGATTTATTTTTACTTAAACCTTGATGTAGAAACGTTTCTCCACACAATCAATGCATTATCGTCAGTCATATCCTTAGAAGCCATTTTGATATATCTGTGGTACTTAGCATTATACGACTTTATAAACATCTGCAGGATATCTGTTTATTGGCAGTTATTGGGACCACTAACAGAAAAACATTAATGTACGTTTAACGTGCTATTAAAAAACGCTACTATGGATACCTTGACCTCTGTATGAACAAATACATACTGAATGTTGAACTTCTTTAGCAATGCTCTCAATGGGGACATAATGGGGACATTATAACTATGTGGTCTGGGAAGTAATGTGCCAGTAACTCTGTTTACAGTCACGTTTCTAGACCACCATACTGTAAGTTTGCCGGTGAGGGTTACTTGACTTAGCTCCAGCGAAGAGTTGGAGGTAATCTGGCCCCAAATGGTAACAAAGCTTATATTACCGGCACCGGTATTATGTGTACCAGTAATACCAGCAATTCTGTGCATGTAGTCCTATGGGATTCCATGGAATGGGGAATGACTGCCATTCTTCCTTTCACACCTCTTGAAAATTTGACTACATAACATGTTTGTTGCGTTCAACAGATCATAACATTGATGCTTGTACGATGAATGTCCTTTAATACAGATGTAATACCGGTTTTAGGGATCCAGAGCCACTTCTAGATCAACGTGAAGGCGTAACATCAAAGAATATACATTTTTTTATACATGGACCAAAAAACATCCATGACAGGGTAGAGACTCCTCTTACATAGACATGTTTTCTTTAATCAGATGACAAAGGTCTTTGAGCATGCAGTTCCGCTTTTCAACTTTGGGGGCACTCTGCATGCTTTTAAACCTCCCTTTTCCTAAAAGGAAATATATACATGTCAATATGTGCCTGAAACATTGTACGTTAACGTTCTAGGTTATAAACACCTGTCTTACTTCTTATTAGCACAATAATAGTTCATCTTTTGTTCATATGATACTATACCTACATGTGCCTACATTTTAAAGCTACACCTTCTATGTAAGTTTTCAATTCAATATCAGGGATTGTGGGTGCACAGTATCTCTCTCAAAGGCCAGCTTATCGTTTTAACCGTGTTGGGTTGCACCTCCCTCCCCAGCATCTTATAAACAGTGGTCAGTGTCTTAACCACTCTACCAGGATCTATCATGTAACAAGATTTTTATAATAGGTCTGAGCATGCAGGAGTGCTTGAGACATTCATGAGGATCTTGCTGTGGCTCTTGATAACGATGACTGTAACTATTGCTGTATTAATCACATTTCAAACATTCCTTTACCATCAGAGCAGGTATTCCGTTAACAGTCACTTTATCTGACAGTCTGATTTTTCAACTCATTGAACTTTTAACAGATCCTTCACAAATTGACAATCCTTGTACACTGCCTAACTTTGAACACAGATGGGTTCTCTATGTATGTTTTTGCATGTTTTTTTCAATATTTTGATGAACAAAAAGAAAACCAAATGCTACTATCCTTATAAATCAAAAGAGGACCACTAGTAAACATATTTATCAATGGGTTACTCTATACTTACATCACCAGCAACATCATCATCTTTGTGATCCATTATTTCCGCCTCCTCTGTTTCGCCATGATCAAAGGGTTGTGCAAAGATTTCTTCTAGTTCCTCCATATCCTCATAGGTGGCACTATCAATGTAATTTGCTTTCACACCATCCGTGTTGAGAGAGGATTTTGGGCTCTCCTGCAAAACCTCTACCTCTCCTTTAACAGTAGTCAACTCTGTTTACTCGTTTCCCATATCTTGGTCCCAAAAGCACATTTCTTAGTCACTATGTTGAATCAATGGATGACATTGTATAACAATTTCTACCATTCTGTTAGTATCATTAACCTTCAGATCTACTGAGCTCTGTGGTAAATAGAACATTGGCTCCCCATTTTAATCTTTTAGGATATCTTTAATCTTTGTGAAATTTGCTTCTGTGACATCTTGATTTGTTTTAAAGACGAACCTGCATTAAAACTATACTGGACATAGATACTTTATATACATTATGCTCAGATTTGAAAGAGCCACTGATTAGTACTTTTAAAGTGCTATTAAAAAACGCTACAATGGATGACTTGACCTCTGTATGAACAAATACATGCTGAATGTTGAACTTCTTTTGCAATGCTCTCAAAGGGGTCATTGTAAGTATGGTGGTCCGGGAATTAATGTGAAAGGAATTCTGTTTACCATCACGTTTATAGACCGCCATACTGTAAGTTTGCTGGTGGGGGTTACTTGACTTAGTTCCAGCCTAGAGCTGGAGGTAAATCAGAACTCCAATGGCGAAAAAAGCCTGTATTAACGGCACCAGTATTACTGGTGCCAGTAATACCGGCAATTCCCTGCATGGAGTTCTATGGGACTCCATGGAATGGGAAATGACCTCCAGTCTTCCTCTCACACCTCTTGAAAACTTGACTACATAATATGCTAGTGGTGGTGTTCAACAGATCATAAAATTGTTGCTTAAACGATGAATGTCCTTCAATGCAGAAGTAATACCTGTTTAATGGATCCAGAGACACTTTTAGATCAACCTGAGGGCGTAACATCAATTAATATACATCAATTGTATACATGGGCCAAAAAACATCGATGACAGGGTAGAGACTCCTATTATATAGGCATGTATTCTTTAATCAGATGACAAAGGTCTCTGAACACGTAGTTCAGCTTTTCATCTTTAGGTGCACTCTGCATGCTTTTAATCCTCCTTTTTTCCTAAAAGTAAATATATACACGTCAGTCTGTGCCTGAAACATTGTACGTTAACTTTATGGGTCATAAACACATGTCTCACTTCTTATTAGCACAATAATATTTGATCTTTTGTTCATATGATACTATGGGCCTGATTCATGGAAGTGTTTTATAATGGCTCAGTCCATAGGAACATGTTCTGTGAATCAGGCCCTGTATCTACACGTGTCAAAGGTTTATAGCTACACCTTCTATGTAAGTTTTCAATTCTATATCGGGGATCATGGTTGCACAGTATCTCTCTCAAAGGCCGGCTTAGAGTTTTAACTGTGTTAGGTTGCACCTCCCATCCCAGTATCGTATAAACTGTGTTCAGTGTCTTAACCATTCCACCAGGATATATCATGTAACACGTTTTTCTAATAGTTCTGGGCATGTAGGAGTGTTTGAGATATGTGTGAGCATCTTGGTGTGGATCCTAATAATGATGACTGTAACTATTGCTGTATTAATCACAATTCAAACACTCCTTTACCACCGCAGCAGTTATTCCTTTAGCAGTCGCTTTATCTGACAGTCTGATTTTTCAACTCTGTGAACTTTTAACAGATCCTTCACAAATTGACAATCCTTGCACACTGCCTAACTTTGAACAGAGGTGGATTCTCTATGTATGTTTTTTCATGGCTTTTTCAATATTTTGATGAAAAAAAAATAAAACCAAATGCTACTATTATCCTTATCATTCAAAAGAGGACCACTAGGAAACATATTTATCAATGGGTTACCCTATACTTACATCACCAGCAACATCATCATCTTTGTGGTCCATTATTTCCGCATCCTCTGTTTCACCATGATCAAAGGGTTGTGCATAGAATTATTCTAGTGCCTCCATACCCTCATAGATGGCACTATCAATGTAATTTGCTTTCACACCGTCCGTGCTGAGAGGGGATTGAGATCTCTCTTGCAAATCCTCCACCTCTCCCTTACCAGTAGTCAACTCTGTATACTCATTTCCCATATCTCGGTCTCAAAAGCAAATTTCATGGTCACTATGTTGAATCAATGGATGATATTGTTTAAAAACTTCTACCATGGTTTTAGTAGCATTAGCCTCCAAAACTAGCGAGCTCCGTGCTAGACAGCACGCAGGCTCCACATTTCATCTTTTGGGACATCTTTAATCTTTGTGACATTTGCTTCTGTGACATCTAGATACTTTATATACATGATGTTCAGATTTCTCAGAGCCACTGATTAGTCCGTTCAGCTAATCCACCGCAATATCTTCACTTATCAGGTTCCGTAGCTTTGCCAGACCAGGTGTGTCTCCCTCTAGGGCTGCTAATTGGGTCAGCTGTGCTCAACTATGTCCGACCTACCACAAGCTAGGGGAGGAGATGGGGTGCAACCTTGATAACTAGGGGTGGTTGACAATCTAGATAACAAGGGTGTGGCCTGACCTTAAAAAACAAATGACCTTGAAGAAGGGATGGGGCTAATTACATATGAACTTAACCCTTGGTCAAGGTAATACCAAAAGGGGGTGTTGCAACCGGTCACATTATGCAAACCACACCCTTTTTTGAGTTTGAGGGAAGGTATCACTATATTTTGAAACTGGAACAAATGTAGGGTCTGATAAACACTTTTCAAAATATTTGCAAAACGACCAAGTGTGTGATTTTTCAAAAATGTTTAATTGCTTACAGGGGTCCACCAACATCAATACTAACATGCAGTGGCCCTCATTACGACCCTGGCGGAATTCGGAAAACGATGGCGGAAATGCAATACCGCCATCGAATAGCGCTCGGTGCGACTATGACCCGTCACCGCAAAGTACGAAGCCATTAGCGACACCGTAGTGAACGCCAACGCTAACTGCACCAAGCACGCGCGCGCGCGCCATGCCAAACCGTAAACACCACCATGGCGCAAGGGTACGCTAATTCCGACCCTAGCGGACATGTACCTAACGCCATCAAGCATGGCGGAATGTACCATTCCGCCATGGTGAGAAGTACGGCATCGCGAATCAACCGTAAACGGCCCCACTGAGTGCCTGTACACCGCTCCCTGCCCACAAAGTACAACTCCCCGTAGGTGCAATGAAGTCACAATGCAACCAGTGAAATGTACAAGTCACCCATGCATGCCAACGAACAAAAGAAACACAAGAGGGGCCAATGGGAGCTGCAGGGCACAGATGGCACGAATACAGAAGCCAATCCAATGGACATGACCACAGTCCCCCCCCCCCGAAACGCACGCAAACACAGGCACCTGTGACCAGCAATATTCCGAAAATCACATCATTCCACCAGTCCACCTGGCTGACCGGCATCTGTTACACAAAACCCAATCCCCCGCCCCTGAGCATGACAACATTCAAACAGTCATATTGGCAGCCCCCATCCCTGACCTCACTGGGCTTCGTAGGCAAACGCGCCCAGTACAGTACCACGCAACTAAACTCCGAAGCTGGAACCCAATGCAGATCTCCTCCCAATACATCGCTCCCCAAATAGGAATATGCCACATCACTTGCAAAGAAGAACGCTACACGGGCCAAATCAGAATAGAAATTTAATGCACAACAAAATCACCAAGCCCATACAGCCATTAGGCCATGAACTCCAAAACACATTTCACCATTGTGGGCTGCATCCGCAAGAAATGACCAGCCACTACTTGTGTGACGCCCTGTTCCATCATGGTACACAGAGCCACATTCACGTACGAAAAGGCAACATGGAAGCGCACAGAACCGCAGGGCCGTCCCAATGGGGAGGCACTAGTCCAGCTGAAAGGCCGAAATGTTGCTCCGAGCCACCAGTACTGCGTAAGGGCATGTGGCCCATTGGCGATCGTCCCATAAGATCGTAATGCTGCTCCACTGATTAACACGAAGCAGCAGGTGTCGGGAGTAAAAGCCATCTGCAGCAGTGGCATACAGATGGCAGTGGCAAAAGGGGAGGAGATACCTGTCAACCAAAAGAAAAGAAAAAGAATAGAATGGCCATCAGAACTACATTCGAACAACTCACTTCAATGATCACACTAAATCCACAGCCATATGCATGCTAGCCCACTCCAAAGGACCATCACCACCCAAAAACCACTTGCGACTCATAACTATCTATATCGAGGTGTAAACACCATCACAAACGAGTGTACCTGTGCATGCGTCTGTCAAAACAGAATCCATCAGATGGGATTGGTAACGTGCATGGACACAAGTGTCTGAGGGCGCGTCGAGACAGGGAGGGCTCAACAAGGCCAGATAGACGATGGTCGCACTATGGCAGCCCTGCATCACATAGCGCAGGGGAGGCGGATAGATTCCAAGAAGCCCTGTACATGGCAAACTCTGTATCAAATCACCTGCCCATGCATCCATTCATCATTCCCTCATCCCGGGATTAAAACGCCTGAATATTTACTCACATAACATTAGAAATATCCATTGAGTCTGTGCGTTATGCAGCCTGCAAAATCCACAGTGCCCCAGCCCGTAATTCCAGTGTAGTGAAGTAACATGTATTTGGGAACGTCCGGCCTCATCGCCCACGTCGCTATTGCGCATCCCAAACCATTCATATCAATCATTGCATCCTCGCCATGGCCCCTGTCTGAAGGACATTGAACAATAGAACGTTATATTTGCAGTCAGACCTGTGGGCATTTCCTCGCCGCTAGCTGAAAACCGAAAGCGCCGCCCTTCGAATTCCTCATTTGCAACATCACGTCGAAGAGGCATCTGTGGCCGTTTGAAATCACTAATTAATCCATCTAGTGCGGCTGTGTGTGAAAATGGCAACTGCCTTCACCCACAAATGGGACGCCCCGCCCGTCGTTGCAACTCGGTACAGTGATGCATGAGGGCCCACCGTTACTCGAGTACTACGTACCACTGACCCTTCACAAGTCTGTTCGCGACTGCACAGATAGTATGTGAAACAATGGGACCACAGCAGAATGAACATATCAACCAATGTTACACGGCCATCGGGTACAAATACATGATTGCAATAGCAAGATGCCATTCCTCGAATTGCAGCGTTGTGTGCGGGACGTGCTCGGCCAAAGGGGAGAGCAGTTTGCACAGGTGGAATGAATCACCACAGGTGGAGGCCATACAGCCTGAAAACACATAAATTGCACACCCAGTCTCCTCCCACAACCACACCCACTCCGAAATGCTACCGGCAGGACTCGCGATGTTGGCCCTGGGGGACCTGATAGCACTGCAAGTACTCCAACTCCAAGAAGAAGACGAACACCAACTACAACCGGCCGCACGGAGGAGACGCAGGAGGAGGAGGAGGGCAAGGCAGGGCCAGCAAGGGCCGCCAGCACAGCCACTACCACCACGCAGGCAGCCCGCAATCCCACGCCTCCGAGCACATCCGTTCAACCTCACTGATGAGCAGATCCACACCCTCTACCGTCTGGACCGGGACACCATAGCCGCCATTGTGGACATGACACAGGCTGACCTTGTCAGCATGATAGATAGCCCAACCGCCATCCCACCCCTACTGAAGGTGGTGTCTGTACTCCACTTCCTGGCCACAGGCACCTACCAGCACACAGTCGGACAGTTGCATGGCATTTCTCAGCCACTGTTCTCACGGACACTATTGCAAGTGCTCGATGCCCTCCTGCAGCACGCAGACGACTACATCTCTCTACCACGCTCGGAGCAGGAAATTACCAACACAAAAGTGGGATTCCATGCACTTGCCGGCATACCGGGTTGCATTGGTGCCATCGACTGCACCCATGTGGAATTGGTCGTCCCACATGCCATGGAGGCCCAGTACCGCAACCGAAAACAATTTCATTCCCTGAATGTACAAATGGTGTGTGACTCCAACAGGATCATTACACATTGTTGTGCCCGATTCCCTGGATCAACCCATGATTCTATGGTCTTGAGGAACTCTACAATACCACGCTACATGGAGCGACACGCAGGGAACAGATCCTGGCTACTCGGTGAGTCTCATTACATGCATGATAATGTGGGGTATGTGATTCGGCAATGACCTGGCAGGAAGGGGGGGGGGGGTGCGTACGTAGCAATGGCATTCCACATCATACGTTTATCGTCCACATACAGGTGATGCTGGATATCCACTGAAGAGATGGCTCCTCACACCAGTCCGGAACCCACGGGACCAGCATGAGGAGGACTACAACCATGCCCACTCACGTACCCGTGTAGTCATTGAACAGGCATTCGGCCTACTGAAGGGTCGTTTCCGCTGCCTCAGCAGGTCTGGCGGGGCACTCCTGTACCGCCATGAGAAGGTTGCAAAGATGGTGATGGCATGTGTCATGCTCCACAACATGTGCGTACGTAGAAATGTGCCCATGCCCCCTGACGCAGAACTGCAAGCACCTGATGATGGTCATGATGAGGGTGGGGATGTGGCAGCACCTCAAGGAGTCTGCGAGGCACCGGAGGGCCGTGACATTCGTCAGCATCTCATTGATGCATGCTTCTAGCACTCACGCCTGGTGGCTGATACATGGACACGGGACTCGTGGCACTGTGTGTGTCTGGGACATGCACAATATGGACTGTACGCCTATGATGGCCTAGTACACAAAGATCAATGTCCACACATCTCATTGGTTGATCGTGCACTGTTTATGGCATATGTGATATCATGTTGAACACCCTATCGACCCGCCACCCAAGTGAGCCCAACACACCCCCTCCACCCTCCTACCTCCCCCCCGAACACCAGTGTCCAAAGATGCTCATTGTCAGTGGGCAGTCGCTATTGCAAGCCCCCTCTGCGGGTATCAGGGGCACCCCTGCCTGTGGAGCGCAGGTTCCTCCCAGATCTACGTTGGGGGCTGCCCTGGACGGAACTTGCAACGGATGATGTCTCTGCCTGCTCACGTCCATGCATGTCCCTAAGGGTTTGCGAGAGCTCAGTGAGCACACGGCGCACTGCGGCAAGTTCGGCACATACGTCTTTGGACGTCGCATGCAGTTCCTCCCTCAGGCTCTCGGTGCTTCTCTCCATTTGTGCCCTTAGTGTCTCTGTACCTCTCTCCATTTCTGCCCTAAGTGTCTCAGTTGATGTTTCTATGTCTGCCTTAGTGCCCCCACATTCATCGGCATGGTCCTTGAGGAGCGTGGCCAGTTGCTGCTGTTGCACGATTAACTGGTCGAGGGACTGTTGCCTCTGCTGGGCCATGGCCATTTGCGGGGGTGTCACAGAGGGGCTGTTGACCTCATGTTGCCTTGCCACAGGGCTTGTGGGGGATGGCCAGTCGTCGTCTTGTGGGTGCCCCTGCGTGGTATCCTCATGTTGTACGGGATGGGACAGACAGGGGGATTGGGACAGGTCATGGATGGATCTGACTTCGACATCCCCGTCTTCTGTGTCGGAGCATGCTGCCATCAATGGGGTGTCACCTATGGTGCTGCTGCCACCAGAGGCAGTGCCTTCTGTGGCATCCGTTGGGGGGACCTGTGGTGGTGGTGTTGTGGGCATGCTGGCTGCTGGGGTGCCTGTTGATGTTCCCTCCTCTGTGCTGCCACCTGATTTGTGCTGCTGCCGTGTCTTGATGCGTGCAGCTGAGGTGGAGGGTCTTTGGCCGTTGGTCTTGGCCCTCTTTGCAGGTGTGCTGGTAGGGGTGTCCTGATGCTCGTCGTTTGGATCGGACCCTGTGGTGGAGTAAAGGAGGGCGAGGGTTATTGATGGGTCTGTGGGAATTGGAATGGCATTGTATCACATGCATTGGGGTGGTACCTGAGGGTGATTTGGGTCGGGGCCTTGGAGGTGCTTTCATTTGTGTGTGGAGTGAGGGTGCAGTTGTTTGGCAGCCTGCAGTTAGGGTGTGCCTGCTGCACGTGTAGTGCGTGTTTTAGGGGTTTTTAATTAATTATGTATTTATTGTGGGTTTTAACGTGTGCTATCAGGCCGATGTGTGTGGACGTTCTCCTGGACATGTGTTTCTGTTGCACTATGTGGACACATGGTACTTCACATGAATGGACTTTGTGGATTTGGCATTGTTTTATCTGGCCCACCTACCTGAATCTTCGGATGTCTGCACTCCTTTCTCCATCCCTCCGACTCCCTCTATGCTCTCCATTCCGATGGTGGAGGCACAGATTTCTTCCCAGGGGGTCAACTTGATGGGTGATTCAGGACCTCCCCCGGTGGCTGTGGCAATGTTGCGGTTGGCAGAGAGTATGCTGCGGACGCGTATCCGCAGGTCGTCCCATCGCTTTCTGCATTGCTGTGGGTTGCGGGGTGCGGTCCCCACCGCACTTACCCGCTGTGCCACCAGAGCCCATATGGCCTTCTTGTTTGCAAGTGCCGTCCTGGTCATTTGCGTGGAGAAGACGACGGCTGCATTCTCCTGGAGGGTCTCTGTTAGCACGGTGAGTTCCTCACGGGAGAAGTGGACCTGCCGCTTGCGGTCGCACGCTTTCTTCGCTACTTTTCCCATTTTTCTTGGTTTCGCTAGGGTGGATGACGGGTTGGGGTGTGTCTCAGGGTAGTGTTTTTGGTGGTTGTGTGGTTTTAGTGGTTTTATAGGTGTACGGCGGGATGTTTCCCGTTCCGGGCCCATGTTTTTACTTCCGTTTCCGTATATTTCCGGTCACCGTACTTTCCGGTAGGCGCACACTGCGGTGTCCGCTGTGATGGGTGGCGGTATTGCACCTAGGGCGCCGTACGGCGGCGGTGTGGGCCGTTTTGGGGTCATTTCCGCCATCGCGGACTTTGCACTTCCGCCATGCCGTGGTGCTCGTGCCCGATGGGTCGGAATGGGCCGCACTTTGCTCCTTCGTGCAATGGCGGAAACGCTATTTACGCTGTGGCGGTCCGGTCAGTCACTTTCCGCCAGGGTCGTAATGAGGGCCAGTTTCGTCCCCTGCTTGCAATTGTAAACATTTATAAAATAGATTTTAAAATTGAAGCATGAAACAAGGCAAACTTTGACACGTCCTTCTTACTCTTTTTTAAAAATGTAAAAGCTGCCTTCAAATTAGGATTCTAGAGAGCATTCACAGTAGAGTCCTATGCAATCGGTGTTCTTTTATCAGATGTTAAAAACAGGTGGAATCCATAGGAATCCAAGGTTTAAAGGGCTACATAAGAAATATTTTGTAGGGCGGCAGGCGCTATAATGTATTATTGGAAATCCTTTCCATCAACACATAACCAGCTACTAAACTGCATTTTGTCACCAGAATATTTAGTCCTAATAAGCACATACACATTTTAATAATTTAGGAATATATGCACACTTGAACTTGGCACTGCAAAGTCACAATGCCTATAGGACATGCAACCAATATCGTTCAACTTAAGGATTATTCACAGATTGGAGGCACCATAACATACAAACATAATTGAACACTTTTGTATAATTCAATGGAAACTCCTTAGTCGTAACTGTTATCATTCTTATTTATTTCATTTCTGTTTGGATGACCAATATTGACTTTTAAAGAGAATTATATGATTTGTGTTATCACACATTTTGTGAAATCATGCTATGAACTATATGGTCAACTGAATCATATACAAGTGGTTAAATGTTTGCAGAAAATTGTAACCCAGCAAATTGAATGTGGTCAATTGAATATGGTAGATGACATGTAGATAATTGGTCAAATAGATAAAAAATAATGGCATGGACAAATTGCATCTGGTCAATTGAATTGCAGTCAGATGGTTAAAGGGTTGGAGGAAATTGTAACCCGGTCGAAATATTGGAACTTCAATGATAAATGGAGTATGCACTATTGTAATAATACAAAGTGTTCAATTTAGGCAACTTCTGACTAAATAATGCATACGATTATGCACATGTTGGTATTCCGATCAGATTCAAGTCATTGCCCAAGTATATACAAAAAATCATTACAAGTGGCATAATTAGTTTGATGTGTATGAATACACAACTACAAAAACGTGTTGATAATTCTAGGGACATTGGCAGTTCACCACATTGACAAGCTGATTCATGGAATTATTTGCGCCGAAAAAGAGGGATTTGCGCGCCATTCGGCCCGCAAATCGCCATTTGTTAAACAGAGATTTGTGGGCAGCATGGCGCACAAATCCCCGTTTTCCAGCGAAAATAATTCCATGAATCAGCATGTGAATGTGTGTTCAATTGATCCGATCTCCAACTGCAGAGATAGTGACCAACCTAACTGAACCAGTTCATGTAGTGCAGAGCCTTCATAGGATACTGCACTGCTGACTTATCACTCATGTGCCTTATCCAATGCCTTAATACGTGACCAAAACAACTACAAGAAGCATTACTATATTTCTGTACACAGCTCCATAAACCCTGCCTGTTGCACCAATCCTATGTTGTACAAATTGTGCTATATGTAACTTTTTCTACCAATGTTTGGCATCACACTTTATCAGTTCATCTATTGGGTACTTCCACTAGTTTATCTTTGTATTTGTGGGACCAGACTCAAATGTGGAAGAGTTTTTTTACATATATCTGTCTGTAGGAGAATAGTTACCCCTCCCTTAATTTAAGAGAAGAAAACAGATTACTCACACCATCGAAATTGCACCGCTGTTTGCTATTTCTAGTGCATACAGCTCAAGAGAGAGTGAAGACCAAAGGATTTCATGTCACTGATTTATTTTAGAAAAACATTATATGGTGTACAGAAAGGCAGTAGACATTGGCTAAACCGAAATAACACAAAAACGTTTAAACAAAAAATCAAAAACAGATCATTATTATACTTCACTTCTACAAAGTAAGGTTTTAACACTCACATTTGTGACTGAGGGTTAGTATACTGTGATGTACATGATAGTTGTAGACACAATTAGCACAGTGCTAAACCGGCAGACACTACCAAATACAGAATTGTACATTGGTCATGTTTTAGCATCAGATTTCTCTTGCTATACATTGAATCCGTAAAGGTGCAGTTGTGAATGCTGTGCTATTGTTCAGTGTCTTTTTTAGGAGCACTAAATAAAGAAACTGTGATGTTTATCTTTCTTTCTCGAATCGTCGACAAGTGTTTCACATCTTTTATTTGTGATACACTGTACCCACGTGTTCATGATGTAGATATTGTGGAGCCATCTTCAAGACATATAACTAATTCTAGGACAGGATAAGCCAGATGACACCCCCACTGCTCACATAACCTACAATATAAAATATACAATAGAACATTGGTTTCAAGTCATGGTTGGAGATCTCTCTTGTGAATATTATTAATGGTCTCTTCTACCATTAAGTCAATTAAAAAAGGTGTACTACCTTTTGTTAAGGCAGGTAACATAGGGAGATTATAGGGCAGTTGTTTTCAGTAAAAGTACTTGGTTTTGCCAAATGTCTTTTAGCAGGAGCAACAGCTTCTTTCTACACAGGGACAAACAACAACTACATTGTTATTGTCTCTCCTGCATTATGAGTAGAAAAAGTCATTCTATATACATGTGCTTCATGCCAGTGCATGCTTTTGCTTACTCAGAGTCTTTACTTG
This sequence comes from Ambystoma mexicanum, assembly GCF_040938575.1. NCBI lineage: Eukaryota > Metazoa > Chordata > Amphibia > Caudata > Ambystomatidae > Ambystoma > Ambystoma mexicanum. The sequence continues at coordinate 832,866,679 of NC_090935.1, read as the reverse complement.
GTTTCCTGGGTGGATTGGTAGGCAATGCTAGAGTGTGTTCCCAGGTACAGCCCAATGACACGATTGGATCTATAATGGGAACAAACCATTAAAAAGGATTCTTGCGTGGTGCTTTGAAAGCTATTTTATTACAAAGATCATAATTTCTGTACGATACGGGTAAGTATTTCTCACAGGTATACGGTATTTATAGTAAGTCCTAAATTTACTCACAATCACTGGGGAATGGTTTGCGAGATTGTTGTGTCATAACTGTTCTGATGTTAAACGCATTCATTCTTTTAGAAAATGTTCTTCATCCTAAAAAAAAGAGACAGACTTGAGCATTTTTATTTTCCTTGTGACCGGCCGGCAGGGATGAAACAGAGAAAAGAAAAACCCCCAGACCTGTGCTGCATTATTGTTCTCCAGAGGGCTTACCTGGTGCAGTCTTCAGGGGTTGCGATCAGATGTGCATTGGATTCTGGGAAGCGTGGCTGAAAAAGTATGCAATAGTCAAAAACAGCATGTCTTCCTATTATTGTTACTAATGAGATGGCAAGACCAAGCCTTGTTATGAAAACGAGGCTTCGGAGATGGTGGATGTCATCTAAATCTTCTGTTTATTGATGTTGCTAATGCAACTTGTAAATAGTTGGGTATTCATTGTCGTACCACTCTGCATGTGCTCAATACAATAGACACCTGTCTATTTGTATGTGGTGTGGACAAAAAGGGGGGCTGCAGCCGCAAAAGACCAGTGTGTGATCCTGGTAGTTTGGCCAAGGAGACAGTAGAGTCAGGCCTCATGGTGAAATTGAGGTTTGGGAAAATGGCAGGTGCCATCGTGAATCTATTGTTTAAAATAGTTGCTATAGAAACTGGTGTAACTATAGGAAATGTTATAGCAGTATAACAAATGTGTATGTCGCCCATTACAGAGACACATGGGACAAGGTGGTGTGTATGTCTGGGCTAAAGGGAATAGAGCTCTGAAGTCACAATAGCGGACCCTTTGCAAAATGACCAAACATTGCAATGCATTTGTCCCAGGGTGGTTCACAACAAGACATTTCAGTGGGCACCTTGTATATCGGAGTCCGGTTAAAAACAGACAGATGGTTATTCATCAATTAATAATAAGGGAAACATACTCAAGGAAAAATACTCATTTTCAATAATAAACCATAGCAGTTCTGTGGATTTGTGTTGATGTTGATTAAAGTGGGCCAAAACAGCTTCGTCAATTACTTTGTTTTTGAGACACGAGCAGTGCTCACATATCCGTTGTCTCACATAATTTTTCCAATATACAATAAATTGTATGGGCACATGATTCCATAGATTGCCCATTTACTCTTGCAGTTTGAGAAGGATCTTAATTGCCACATCTGTCCATATAAGTCGTCTTCCTTCATGTTCTGTGTGAGTGGACATACTGACCATCTGCCGTATTTATAGTGCCCTACCACCGCTGGTAGACCCAATAGAGTTTGTTGTTGGTCTCTGCTTTTCTTTGGATCCTCATACATGTGAACTAAGATGTCTTTTTGATTCTTTTGTCTTCTGTATCCAAATCCTGGTTTGATCTGTGTAAAAACCGGTGTCTGTATCATTTTCCAATTTTTCTTTGCAGGTTGTTGTTGATCAGACTGAAGGTCATAATACAAGTGATCTTTTCATCCAATTTGGACTTCTCACGGGGGATTAGACAGTCAGCCCTTGCAGTGAGTTTGGCTCATGTGATGGCATTTCAAATTACTTTAGGTGGATAACCTCTTTGGTGTAATCGTTTGCCAAGTTCTTTATTGTGCTTCTCAAATTCCTCATTTGAGATACAGTTTCTTCTAACCTTCAGGAACTGGCACACAGGATTGTTTCTCAGGCTGAGTGGGTGAAAGCTGTCGAATTGAAGCAGGATGTTTTTGTCAGTTCCTTTATGGAATAAAGAAGTTTACAGCATCCTTGAAGAGGATTTGATAATAAGTAAATCCAAAAAAAGCCATTTGTTTTTGGTCATAGCTCAAGGTGAATTTTATGTTAGAGTCTTGAATGTTGAGCCATCCGAGAGGCTGTTTAAATTCGCTTCACTTCCAGACCAAATCATGAGCACACATCAATGTATCTGTGCCATGTAGTGACATTCATAATACATGGGTTGTTGCTCTGGTAGATTATCGATTCAAAATGATCGATATAGAGGTTAGCTATATCCGACGCAAAAGTGGAGTCCATACTTGTTCCATGTTTTTGGTTATAGAAACAGCCATTGAATAGGAAACACTTTTCTGTGAGCGCTATTCGGATGCATTCGAAGATGAAATCTGTTGGGACATGGTCAGTACATACAGTGTGATGATAAAGGAATTCCTACATTATATTTATGCTGTCCATCTTTCCATCTTTGGGATGCTCATGTAAAGGGCTTCCTCATCAAGGGATACTAAGAAATTGTGTGTACCAATTTCTAGTTTTGCTAAGATATTGACTATTTCAGTTGTGTCTTTGACAACAGACTGCATTGTTCTTACAAACAGTCTCAGGAAAAAATCAGAATAGATTGACAAGGGTTCTAAGATAGAACCTATGGCAGATACGATAGGAGGAACTCGAAATTTTGGAAAACAAAATCAAACTTGACAATGTGATACAAGACATTGGGCCTCATTACGACCCAGGCGGACTTCGCGGTGCTAAATGCACCGCGAAGCACGGCGGAAAGCCGTCGATAGCGCCATGGGGGTTGGCGGATTTACCGCCCCATTCCGACCTTGGCGGAGCGGTAAATCCCCAATCCCCATTCTGCCCTTCCCCATTCCCATTCCTGCCCCATAGGGTATAATGGGAGTGGGGAAGGAGTTAATTACGCCACCGTAGAATACGGTGGCGTAATTAACGACAAGGTCCCTTACCGCCATGGATTTTTCCGGCTGCAAAAAGCAGGCGGAAAAATCTCCATGGCGGTAAGGAATCTCGTAATCTGGCGGAGAGGTACGCCATGCATTACGCTGGCGTAATACCCCCTCCGCCAGGGTCGTAATGAGGCCCATTAAGAGCAAAATGGAAAAAAATAGATGAAGAAGAGATTGTGAAATTTAAACAGATCACGTTTAGACAAAGAAATTAGGAAATTGAAAAAAAAACATAGACAATTATAGGGAAGAAAAAACATACAGAATCTACGACGAACAAAAAAAAATAGGATCCAATACAAATTGACCCAATAATCAAAACACAAGAAAACAACATTTTGTGACTTTCTCCATCACCTTGAATAGTTTGAGTGGAAGTGAATCACACAAATGTATCTACGGCCTCCTTGATTCTTGGCTCATCCATCATACAAACCCCACAACGTTTTTTTTAAGGATGAAGCAGAAACAGACAATAAAGGGTACAATGGATGCGGACCCGACACTGGAACCCAACACAGCAACAGAATTGGTAATCCCCATCTTTAACCTTACCAATTACTTTTTATCAGAACAAGTAACTGCGGGACTCAGCAAAGGTCTAGGTTGTGTACCTACACCCCAACTAATGAGTTTGCGACCTACCTTGAACTTAGAAGGTTATTTAGGACAATATGTTTAAGATTCCTTTTCTCACAAACATCAGAGCCCATTACATCTAGGAATGGGAACAATACTGGCCAAAAACTCCCATCCACTTTCCTATCTGCATCCAGTATGGTCAGCCCAGCAATTGTGGCCTTTGAAAACAAAATTTTGGCTGAATCCAAAACTTTACTTCAATCCCAAAGCTTCCATCAGGATAATCTAACTAAAGAGGAAAAGCAAGCTGCGATAGAGGCTTGCGTGGGTTTTGTTCAGTTTTTGATGGTGAGCATGCAGGATATTTGGAGAGCTTTTAGTAAGGTTAGTGGAGTTGTGTCTGTGTCATTTTGTGTCATGGTTATGTTGGTCTGTTGAGTTCATACTATTCTACAGTGATTTGTGGTGGGATGTTTTATTTTGCTAGGCAGTCTTAGTTTGTTTTATAAATTTTCAGTTGTTTTGTTTCCATTATGATGTCTTGGCAGTTTTCCTTTGTTGATATTTCCTGTTTAGCTTGGTGAGTTAAAAAGTCATCTTTTAGTGGTTTTTCTGAACTTTAGGTGATCTTCTGTTGTTCATATTTCCTTTGGGAGCATGTTCTAAAGTTTTGCTGCGATGCAGGAGAAATCTGTTCCCCCAAATATCTGCTTTGAATATTGTTAATGTAAGAGGTGAGTGTCGTTGCTGGATCTTAGTGTTCAGTTTGGGTTGTAGATGGACATTTTTACTGTATGAATTATGATTGTAATACAAAATTGAAAGCATAATGATAGCACAACAGATACAAACAGATATTGGGGTCATTACGAGGTTGGAGGTAAGTAACTGTCCTTACCGGGATGGCGCAAATAGCGTGTCCGTGTAGTCAAGCGCCCGCTAAGAGAGGGCTATTATGACTTCACGGGCACAAGCTTTGCGCCATGCTGGTAAGGGCATTACCGCTATGCCGTAAAAGGCATGAAAAAGGCCCTTAGCGGCATAATGCATAGCACAGATTGCACTACCGGCATGAACCAATGCGGCATTAGCGGCGACCGCTAATAGCGGTCACCGATATTAGTGGTGACCGCTAATAACGGTCACCGTAAATAAGCAGAACCAGAAGTAGCGTCATCGCACAGCAACGGGAAGGAGCACGGCGGCCAACTTTAAAAACACAATCCATTGCAACCCTCAGCACACAGGACCTGTGGGACACTGCTGTTAGTGGAAACTCATCCTCTAACACACCACAATGCCAAAGGCTATTAAGAAGGGTGCCTCCCGCCAGCGCAAGGAGCTCTTCAATGAAGACGAGCTGGACATGCTAGCTGGGACCCTGCAGGAACATGCTGACATCGTGTTCACCCAGAGCATGAAGAGGGAGGCCATTATTCGCAAAAAAGAGATTTAGACACTTGTGGTGCAGAAAGTGAGCGCAGTCGGGAACACCCCACGCACCATAAAAGCCTGCAGGAAGCGGTGGGACGATTTGCAGCTGGGAGTACGGAACATACTCTCTGCCAACAGGAGCAAGGCAATGGCAACAGGCAGAGGAGCCAGCTCCCCCATCAAGCTGTCACGATGGGAGGACATCTGTGCCAGCCTGATTGGCATTGAGGGCATAGAAGGTGACGGAGACATGGAGAGTGGCGCCACAACATCGGCAGATGGAGGTGAGTGTCCTAAGAAAACACTGTAATGCAGAGTCTGATGAAAGTCAACCAATATGTCTGTCCAAAGAGGCAAGCCATGGCCCAACACACACACACTCCCAGCAAAGTTGTCAGATGCTTCACAGACACATGCAGTTTCCTGCAGCAAGGCAATGCCGTACCTGACACATGACACATACCACACAAAATGTAAATGGCATAAGTCACACTGCATTCAGGCCCAAACAAATATGCATGTCCCATACCCTATGTCTTCCCCATCATGAGTGACTCCGATGTACGCCTGCATCACCCACCCACTTATGAAACAACGTGATCATCCAAACTCAAATGCCTTTTACCCTCGATTGTGTGGATGATCAATTGTACAAATGTAAGTATGATCCTATCAAACCATCACTCATGTCGTCCCTCTCTTCGACCCCCACAGGCTGAGACCATGACAGCGATGCCCAGGACTCACCCCCACAGCAAACCACACCCCGGAAGAGGGCCCGGGATGAGGCCAACCAGCCTTCCACCTCGAAGGGCCACCCCACGGCACGCCGTGCACCAACATTGAAAACAGCTGAAGTTGCCAGGGCACCGGTGCTGCCAAGGGCCGTTGAGCCGGAAGCGCCAACACTTGTCACACAGCCACAGGAAACAGCTGAGGCTTCACACGCAGCAGAGTCCAGTTTGGCTGGGGAGGTGGCAGCAACAGCACCCCAGGCCGAAGAGGAGGCACAGGAAGACATATGGGTGTTACGCTCACCTGGTATCCACGGGGACGCCACCCAGCTGGCGGGACTCTGGTGCCCTTCTCAGCCTCTCCCTGGTATAATCAGCGGGGAAGTTTTGCCTGGAAAACAGGTGGGCAATGTTCAAGACTGGGCAACCGGGGTAAGAACCTCCCAAAACCCTGTATGCCAGCAGCCCCACCCTGGACCTTTCCTCATCTTGTTATGGGTTTTGGCGTGCTCTCCGTCCTGCCTTCTTGGCAGGGGCACGTTGTCCTTTGTGGATGAGTGCGATCTAGTTACTTCACTGATGCTGCCCTTTAGAGTCTTTCAGGTAGGTCTTATTACTGTTATACTGTAAGCCTTTCTTGGGTTCAATAATTTCTTTTCTCTCTCCTTAGGTGCGCGGAAGTTCGCTGTGGAACGTTGGCTGAATTTGGACTCACCGTCAGGTGATTGTGTTTCGAGAGCGCCTTGATGCGGTAACTAGGCGCTATGCGCAGTGCTATGATGCCTTGCCTTTGCTAACCTGTTGTCTTTTGTTCCCGTAGGTTGCGGTGCTCACCCGGAGCAAGAAGTCCCAAAGCGGTGCTGGTCGATGGGTGACTTGAGAGGTAAGCTGCCGGCACAATTGTAAATGTCTAATGTCTTGTTTCTCTCCTTTTGCAGATCCGACGGTCCGTGAGGCTCGCTGTTCCTTGGATGCTGTTTGCAGGAGCAGAGGGCAGCTAGCGGTGGAATCACAGGTAAGCTGCTGCTAATAACAATGTCCCTTTTGTTCTTCAGGTGCTGTTCTTCCGAGGTTCGCAGATGCTGCTGAACACGATGAGCGTCACGTTGCAGGATTGCAAAGTAACGCAAAGAGTGTTCTCCAAGTCAGGGGTGGTTTAAATAGCATCAAGAAAGTAGTCCAGGTAAAATAGTCCCTAGACTACCACACCCAAAACACTATACCGCATAGCTTGGTTCCAAGGAGCCAAGCTATGTGGATGCCTCCATGTTGACTGGCATTGAAATAAAGTAGTTCCCAAGCACAAGTCTTCATTAAGTATGAGCCTGGCACCAAATGCGCCAGGACTGGCCCCAAGAAGGCCTAGGCAAAGGATGCCTAAGCTTGTTGGGGGCCCGATCCGAGACCCCTCCTGGCCCATGGGCCTGCCGGGGGGTTTCAGGAAGTGGGTTGTGACAATGGGTGCCCATGGAGGATGGTTCCTCCGAACTGCCCCGCACGCCCAGTCCACTGCCATCCCCCAAATCACATCTCTTGCTTCAGACCATGCCACCACCCTGGAGCACTCTGGGGGGTGTTAATTCAAGGGGCCATTAGTCCCATAGTGGAGAGCAGTAAGGCTGAACCTGAGACCCAGGCACCGTCCACCTCCACAGGTGTACCAACAGGGCTGTAGCGTTATGAGCAGCTGACTGCCCTTGTGCAGCAGTTCTTGGAGGACAACGCCCAAGCAAGACAGGAGTGGCGGGAGAGCATCGCCTCTCTAGGCAAGACTATCAGTGATAACACTGCCTCCATTGGCAAGATATTTGTGGAGAATTCTAGCTGCCTGTGCGAGGAGGTATCCGCCCTGTGGCAGGTACTCAGCCACATCGCCGATGCCATGGAGTCAGTACGTCTAGCAACCCAGTTTGAGGAGGAGGCCACACCATCCTCATAAAGCTCTACCCAGACCAGCCCAGTCCGTCGGTTTTTGCACACCCTGCGGCGGCCGGACATGCTGCCACCAGGTCTGGGGAGTGCAAAGAAATAGTCTGGCCAGCCTGATGAAGGCATTAGAGACTTGTTGAGACATGTGTGGGGGAGTTGTGGGGAGAGTTCGAGGGGGGTGAGGGTGGTGGAGGGTTATTGCATCGTTTTCATTGTTAATTTCAATACACCCATTTTGTCAAAAACAAGGCCTGGATGGACATTCATCATTGTGCATGTGTAATTTATTCATATACAGTGCATAGTGTGCATGTACCCCCACACCCAGTGCCCTCTGTCAAACTATCATGTCACCCTCTGCAGCCATGTGTGTCAGTAATATTGTGCATTCACTGACTAACCCACTGCACGTCCCTCCTGTGCATCGGCACCGCAATGATGTGCTGCCCTTCTTCTTCATCCCATTCATCATCACCAGGTGGTTGCAGTCCAATATCAGGGGCAGGGGCATGCTGCGTCGGATACGCATGCGTGCAGCATGACACATGCCCGGGTGGAAGAGTTTAAGCTGAAGAAGATGTGGAAAAGTCCCAATGGTACAATCAGAAATATTCTGGATGGAACGGTCTTCCACGAGCCAATCATCTGCAAGAACATTCCTCGCCTTGTACCCGGTTGGACAAAGGCAATCACAATTGGCAGACATGCATTTGGTGGCCAGTACAAAGCCACAGACTTCGTTGTGGACCGAGCTGGTACCTTCAAGATGGTGTTTACTCCAACTGACGGAACCTCTGCGAATGAATGGGAGGTGTTCAAGTTTACAGCCAGAGGCGTGGGGATGGGAATGTACAACACAGATGAGTCCATCTCGGGCTTTGCGCATAGCTGTTTCCAGTACGCCATTCAGAAGAAGTGGCCCCTCTACATGAGTACGAAGAACACTATTCTGAAGGCTTATGACGGGCGTTTCAAAGACATCTTCCAAGAAATCTATGAGAAGTAGGTCTTTGTTTTTTCGATACTTGATCTGAGCTTTACACGGTGCCCTGCGCCCTCTTGACATAATGGAGCACTGATCAGTGGTGCTTAAAGCGGGCCTGGGACATTACTGTCTGTCACGATTTATTGTCCTATGTATTGGCTAACCTAGTGCCTACGTCACAAGCTCATTGGTGATCCGCATTGCTATAGTCTGTTTAATCCTCCACTATAACACTCCGGCCACATTTACCCGCGCTGCAATTTTAATGCATGTTCCTTCGGACTGCATGGGTCTGATGAAGACTTATGCCTGCTTTGGCGGAATCCTGGATCCACATCTTTGTAGTTGCCCTCTGCATGATAGCCATGAGTTCTGAACCCTCACACATTTCTGTTCCATTGTGGGAAAGATGATTTTGTGCTTCTAATCGCCCACTGCAGATAACTAATGCAAGGGGTGACTTTCAATGCTTGAGACTACTCCGGTGACCCTACTTGATCACAACATTGGTGTTTGGTAATCTCTCCAGTCACCCCCACACTAGCTCTTATGGTGAAACGGGTCTCGCCAGGTTTGGATACTGCGAGTGTCCCGTCTGGTTCGAGGTAAAGCTTCATGTAGGTTTGCAATAAGATCCTGGTGACTCCATGCGCTGATTGAGGTGTAGGTCCAAAAATAATCTTGTGGAAGACTCATTCCTTTAAAGACAAGTCCCAGGGGATTGGGTAAAAGCAGTTTAGGGGTTCCATTCCATGTCAAGGTACCAAGCGACTTATGCCTTAAGGGCTCTGCGGGAAGTGGAGGAGACTGGAGGGGTGGGGGGAAATCAAGATGGAGATACCCTTCCTCCAACCCTCTTCTGCTGTGTTGTAATCCTGCCCCCTTCTGACATCTGTAACTTTAAAGGTCCTTTGGTATGCAACACCCTGGTGTGAGGCTGCCACTTGCTTGTGGGTGAACCTTTCCCCCTGCATAGTTTCCTGTCCAAGTGTTCCCAACCTCCCAGGGATCAAAGGAGAGCTAGTCTTCCTTCCTATTGGCCTGCTGGACGAGCAGAGACTGGCAGTTTAGCTGGAATTGTGCCAACCACATAGGTGATGGGTGGAAGGAAGGTTTGGAATAAATCATAACTCTGCTCTGGGCAACCCTCCAGAACATCGTTCCTCAGCCTGCCAAGCCATTACAGAAGGGGAAAGGCCATATGCAAATCCAGCTTTCCATAGCTGGCCTGAGCTCACCGGGTTGGCAAAGGTGGCACCAAAACCTATATTTGGCTTTGAGATTACTCTTCCCCCAGACTGATGCTCTTCATTACATGATTTTGAGTTGGACCTGTCTACAGTGAGTTTGCTGTACTAGCAGCTGTTGGAACAGGGCACTTGTGACCTGCACTTGTGACCTTTGAACCTGCTCTGTGCCACTCAAGAGCAGGAACTGCTGACAGTAGATGCAGGCTGAGACATTGTTGCATTAATGATTGAATGGCTGAGATTCTACACCCTTTACAGGTGGCAAGCCTCCAGAATATGCGTAGAAATGCCACCTACAGTGTAGCAAGTCACCCAGTAGTTGACTGGCCAAATATATCGGGTCTACAACCTGTGGCTCGCCAGATGTTTTGGTCCAACTCCCATGACGAATGGGAGTTGATGGCTAAAACATCTGGGAAGCCAAAGGTTGCAGAACCCTGAAGGCAAGGTGCCCAGCAATATCCCCTTGAGGTGAGGTGCCCAGCAATATCCCCTTGAGGCTATTTTGTCTTTTACATCTGCCGCTCTTATGCCCTTCTACCCTCTAATGCCATACCACTCCCTGTTAATCTGTTTTGATTTATAAAAAATAATGTATGCCATGTGTTTCAAATGCATCTAAACGTTTTGGGCTTTGATGCTTAATTTAACTATTTTATTTTTAAAGCTCTAAAAATATCTTTTGTTGCATTGGTTCCCTAATTCAAAGGGACTTGTTTTGGAAACCTGGGGGTGAAGGTAGACCTGCAGGAATTGTAACCTTGATGTTGCACTCAGATTTCTGCCGCAGGCACTTTCCACAGAGCACTCTTACTTGCCGTAAAACCTTTGTGTCTGCATGCTTGTTAAACCAGAATGTCTATGTTGGTGGTTCTATGGCTACTTTGTTGGCTCAATTTAGTAGATCTATGAAAGAATGCCACTCCAGGACCACACCGAGTCGTCAACAGTTCATAATATACAAGAAATAATTACTGGCAATTTTATTCATAAACCGGACGTGACAGAAAAAGGGTGAACGATGACAAACGTGGGGGGTTTTGCACTAAGGTGCTTGACCTCATATTGGCTATGAGGTGAATACATTGTGTGTTCAGTCTATTGCAATGTAGTGGCACCGCAGTGATGCATAGGACACACAGGCAGACCTCTTGGAATTGGCAGCATATAGAGAAAGCTGCCCAATGTTACATGGAATACATTCTGTGTTCAATCTATTGCAATAGTAGTGGCACCTCAGTGATTCATAGGACGCGCAGGCAGACCTCTTGGAATTGGCAGCATATAGAGAAAGCTGCCCAATGTTACATGGAATACATTGTGTGTTTAGTCTATTGCAATGTAGTGGCACCGCAGTGATGCATAGGACATGCAGGCAGACATCTTGGAATTGGCAGCATATAGAGAAAGCTGCCCAACATGGAATACATTGATTAGCTGCTCATTGAGGGCTTATGTCAAACGCATTAAATATAAACCTGAAACTGGAAAGAGGGAAGTATGCATATATTAGCATGCACATCCAAATATGCATAATTTAAACTGACGCAGGTAAGTATGGAGTGCATACAAGAAGAATCCTACCTTTCCACTCCTTGACCCACAAAACATTCACAATAGTCGCCCTCCTCCCAGGTCCAACTCAAGTCCTTCCTCTCCTCCATCTCTATCTCTACCTGTGGTGTTCCCCAGGGGTCTAACCTCTCTCCCTGGCTGTTCAACCAATACCTGGCACTTCTTGCCCACAGCATTGCTGCACTCTGTCCCAACTTCCAGTGCTATGCGGATGATACTCGGCTCATTTTCAGGCTACCCTCAGCCACTTCTTCTCCCTCATCTCTGACTGCCTGTCTGCCATCCAGGAGTGGTGTGCCGCCAATGATCTCTGCCTGAATGCCAGCAAGACTGAGATTCTCCTCATCGGCACACCCACACCCTCCTTTCCTGTCACTCTGGCCGGCCTCTCTTGGCCCGCCTTCCTGCTCCCACCTGTGAGGCTAAAAACCTCAGGGTCATCTTTAACTCACACTCTCCTTCTCTCCTCACATCTCGGGATAGTATCTCTCCAGGACTGAAATCCTTGCACTGGCTCCCAGTGGCTGCGAGGATTGCGCTCAAAACCCTCTGCATCGTCCACAAGGCCTTCTGGGGCCAAGGGCCTCAGTACCTTCAACTCTCTTCCTAATATCTCCCCTCTCGAACTCTTTCCTCATCCAACTCCCTCAGGGTCAGTCGCTTCTCCAAGCAACGAGTTGGTGGTAGATCACTTTCTTCGGCCAGGGCCTCCCTCTGGAACAGCCTCCATGTCCCCTGAAACTTGAGAACCATCTCTGGTTCCGGAAGCACCTCAAAACCTTTATCTTTGCTTCTGCTTTTGCTTCTCCTCTCCCCTGCTGATTTCCTTGCTTGTACTGAAACTGCACTGGCTTACCTGGCCACCCTCTCATCTCGGGCCCAGGTTCTCCCACCACCCGCCCTCTGCCAGTCGCACACCTGCACTGCCCTCCTGGATACCCCAGCACTTGGACTGTTCTCTCTATCCCTACAGTCCTACCCTTAGCACTTGACATCTGATGCCTGCACTTACCCTTCTCCCATGCACTTGCCACCTGTTGGCCATTCTTTACGTTATTTATTCTTATCCCATGTATGGCACTGTCCCCTCTCCCCCCTGCACTTCCCCTTCCCCCCTTCCCATGCACTTGCGCGATCTGAATGACACTTGGCCTAGTAGGATCATTGTCTGTCTTCCCTCCATTCCCCATCCCTTGCCTCGTCGCGCCTTGAAACACTTGTGTGTATGTGCGTTATAAATGCCATATCATATCTCATATCTCATGATCATTTTGGCCACCGTCTCATGCCTCTAGAGGAGTACCCCACCCGAGGGGCTAAGGCAGCGAAACCATGCACTCAACAGGCCGGAGATCTGCTCAATGACCACATGGGTATGGGCGTGGGATCGATAGTAGTCCTCCTCATGCCTGTTATGTGGGTTTTCGGGCAGGGGTGAGGAACCACATCATTAAGGGATAACCACTGTCACCGGCATGGGAGGCACATAAAAAGGTGTATGTCAGTCGATTAATGATGGACAGCTGTACTAGTCATACATGCTGGCAGATTATTGTTGACAACATGTCCCTGGTTGTATGCACGCCATTTTTGTGGCCTCAATGTGTCCTGTGCCATGGAATAATGGTGTGGGTTGCATCTTCAAGATGATACATGGTGTGCTCTGCCGTCTTGTTGCTCATGCATTGTGTAAGCATACAGCAGTGTCTGGGTCCATTTAGTGATGTGTAGTGTTCTGTAGGATTTTCTGATGGGGAGCGTTGGCAGTAGGCTCTGCAATGTTAGGCATTCAGCGCTGATCTTTCCCATGGTGACATGCAGCATTCCTGTGGTTGATACGGGATATCATGCACGATAATGTGTGATGATCTTGCTGGCGTCGCATACCATCTGCACCTTGTTGGAGTGGTATTGCTTGCAATTGCGGTACACCACCTCCATGGCATGTGGAACCACCAACTCCATGTGGGTGCAGTCAAGGGTACCTATACAATTTGGCATGCCTGCCAGTGCATGGAGGCCACCTTTTGTTTCAAGGATCTCCTGGGGAGTCTGTGGTAGGGATATGTATTCCGTTGTGTGCTTGAGGAGGGCATCCAGCACTTGCTTCTGGATGCAAGTAAATAAGGGTGGTGATATGCCATGCATGTGCTCCATTGTGCGGTGGTAGGTGCCTGTGCAAGGAAGTGGAACACCAACACTACCTTCAGTAGAGGGGGGATGGTGGTGCATATTTCAATGAGGCTGACAAAGTCGTCATGTATCATGCCCACGAAGGTGTTGATGGTGTCCCGGTCCAGACGGTACAAGGTGTGGTTCTGCTCCGGGGTTGGGTTGTAAGGACTGGCTCTGATGTGTGGGATTGGGGGCTACCTGCATAGTTATGCTGGCTACACTGGTGGGGCATACTGGGCCTGTCTCACCCTCATTCTCCTGTTGTATCTCCTCTGTGGTGCCTGCTGTTGCTGTTGGTGTTGTTGCAGGTGTTGCAATGCAAGCAAGTCCTCCAGCTCAGGTATTGATGCTACTATTGTATTAATCTTGGTGTGGAAAAGGGTGTGGTGTTTTGGTCTGCTCCTTTTGTACAGGCCCAGACTCCATTGCCTCCAACTGTGCTGATGGTGTGCACCTATGGCAGTTGGGAACACTGCACATAGCATTTTATGGTTGGTCCGTGATGCCGGTATTTACGGCATGCCGGTATCCACTTTTAGTGCCTTCATGATGCCGGTATTTGCATGTCCACCTGACTTGTGATGTCCTCCAGTTTACGGCATGCCGGTATTGCCGACATGAAGGGTCACGTGCCGCGCCCATGCCGCTATTAGAGGCACCGTTATTTATGGTGCCACTAATAGGTTGGCAGGTCAGAATAGCCCATAGCGGTAAGCGATGCCGGTAATTCTTTACCAGCATTGTTTTTCCCATAACACCAACCTCGGAATGACCGCCATTATGTTATCTTCCTATCCCTACTTGTTACCCTTAACAATATCTTTTCAAAAACATGGGTTAAAATATTTAAAAAGAAAAAAGTTAAATAGAGCTTTGAATTTTAACTTATATGTTAGCATGGCATCATCTTGGCACAGAACACAAAAAACATTGTTGTAGAAAGTTAGTGAAAATATCCCTCTCCACATTTACTACTGGTCCCCTGGTCCATCATTCCTTCAATTTTCTTGTAATAGTTTATATAATGTACCTAGTTAATTTGGATGTGGTTTATATATTGTCTTCTCTATATGATTTCTAGGTCTTGATAAACTATGTCACCATCAATAATTTATTCTCAATTTCACTAGTGCCAGACAACCCGTATATTTACTTAAAAAATATAATTTCAAACTAAAGGAGGACAGTAATGTTAATAGGGATTTCTGTAACAACTGTTATTGCCCCATCCATACATGCAAAAAACAGTGTGAATCCTGCTGAAAGATTGTGTTTGGATTTAGCAGGCATTTTATGATAAAATCAAGCTAATTCACACGAGATTGTTAGTAATACTGTTTTAGATAGGCTGCTTAATTAGGTTGAGCCACCGAGAAGCAAACCACAACCTTTCTTTAAGTTTAATCCCATCTCTGTGTCTGAGATGGAGAGTGTGCTCAAGAAAATGCATCCTACGACCTGCCCTGTAGATGTAATTCCATCGAAGCTCAACCTGGGTAACATCAATGTATTTGCCCCTTTTCTCGGGCGATTCACCAATGCTACCTTATTCACAAAATTGTTCCTGACTCTGCAAGATGTAGTGGTAATCCCTGTGTTAAAGAACCCTGGACAGAACCCCAAGGTAAACAGCAATTTGAGTCCTATCACTAATTTCCCTTTTCTACTAAAATATCTGGACAAAATTGCTACCATAGAATTCCAGGAGCAGCTAGATTAATCTGAAATCTGCTTTTCAGGCAATCAGGGTTCTGATCTAACTATGGCACTCTGGGTGTCTTGTTGGACCTCCAGACTCAGATGTTAGGTGTTATTGATAGCAGTGAAACTGGGCTGCTGATGTTAGTAAATCTATCAGCGGCCTTTGACCTCAGCGATCATGATAGGCTCTTGAAAACCTTATCCAGTATTGAGGCTGCTCCAAGGAGGCTGTTGACTCGATTAACGCCTTTGTTACCAATAGAAAAATCTAGAATCTGCTGGGTTCATTCTACTTCTGACCTAGCACAAATCACTTGTAGACTACCACAGGGTGTGTGCCTTTCACCAGCCATTTTCAAAATGTATATTTGAACTCTCTCTCAAGGAAATGGGAACACAATTTACAAACTACGCTGATGACACCCAGCTGCTGATCAAACAGAGCGGTGATTACACCAACAATTCTAATAGGATCTCAAGCATCTATTAGGCTGTAAAACATTAGATGTCAGCAAATTCAATGTGTCGAAACAGTGCAAAAACAGATCTCTTGATTTGAAGGTCAAAACAGGCTATGGCTAAACTAGACCGCAAATTCTCAGGTTTTATTGTCAAGGAACATTGAATTGAAGTGCTAGATAGAGTTAAAACTCTTGGTGTCCTCTTTGCGTCCTCCCATGGTGCTGACGCAGAGGTTTATAGCACACTAAAAATGTCACAGTATCATTTGAGACTACGGAGGTTAGTCAAACCTTAAGTATCTGCAAAAAATTGTGAAATCGTGTTGAGGTCAGCAATCATGCCCAAACTGGATTACTGCAATGTGCTCCTGAGCGGTGCTAGCAAACATTGCATCCAAAAAATTCAGATGTTGCAGAACAATGCAGTTCAAATTGTCAAGAATGTACCTAGAAGAGAGCACATTTCCTCTTTTAGAAAAGAGCTTCACTGGCTGCGGGTGGCATCCAGTATCCAATTTAAGATTAACTCTCTTAAGAATAAATGGGTCAGCCCCTTCTCACCTTACACACAAACTCACTCAACATACTCCCTGTAGGTCCACACAGTCGTGTAACACCTTGAGCCTAATATACCCCATAGCAAAATGAGTAATGGGGAGCAGCTGCTCTTTCCCTGTCCAAGCAACTATTGTCTGAAACAATCTGCTGGATGACTTGTGTAAACAAAACGATGTATTTACATTTTGGAAATGACTAACGACCACCTTGTTTGATGAAATGGCCTTCCGATACTTTGTGTTGTGATATGTCCTTGGTGTTAATATATGCCCTGATGCCTGCAGGGTTTGGCGAGTAATACATACATACATAAATAAATACATAAATACATAAATACATAAATAAAGACTATATAGGATACGAAACAGATAACTGCAACCCACTATCCCACACAACATAATGGCTTCATGATATTATTACAGAACAGACTTAGATTAACAGACACACTACGTACTTAAAGGGAATGCTTCTAAGTTTATAGTGCACATTGTCAAAGTGATATCTTGTCTAATTACACAATCTTCAACCATACAGAAGCCTTGCAGAAACACTGTGAAACTTGTCAAGCCAACTGCAACTCTTTCAACGTAATTCCAGTACCTTACCCGTGCACTACTTAATTTACTTGTCTTACCTCCCATTGCTTAATTATTTGTGCATATTTACGCAACACTTGGGGGGTAATTCATAGAATTCAGCGCACAAGTGGCGCACGCGGCTGGCGCACAGTGTGCGCGTGCGAATCCCTGCGCCAGCCGCGTGCGCTAAAATCCATTTCCGCACACAGCGTATTCATGGATTCCAGCCACCAAAACCAGCCGTGGCGCACAGTGGTGCAGTGACCCTGCAGCAGCTCCAGTGACGCCCCCAAGAACGCCTCTCGCGCAGGGAAAAGCCATCAATATACCCAATCCAGCGCAAAGGGCTGCGCTAACCCTGTACCAGCACAGCAAGCGGGCTACGTGTATCACTGGGGTGCGCGGGAAGTACCTCACGCGATTGGCCCCGTGCGAGCAGGGTACGCGTATTTCAGGGGTGCGCGGGAAGTTCCACACGCGATTTCATTATGGTACGTGTATTTCAGGGGTGCGCGGGAATTTCCACACGCGATTGGGCACGTGCGAGCAGGGTACGCGTATCTCAGGGGTGCGCGGGAAGTTCCAAACGCGATTCCATCAGGGTACGTGTATTTCGGGGTGCCCGTGAAGTTCCACACGCGATATCAGCAGGGTACGTGTATTTCAGGGTGCAGGGGAAGTTACACACGCGGTTTCCGCAGGGTACGTGTATTTCAGGGGTGCGCGTGAAGTTCCACACGCGATATCAGCAGGGTACGTGTATTTCAGGGTGCAGGGGAAGTTACACATGCGATTCCAGCAGGGTACGTGTATTTCAGGGGTGCGCGGGAATTTCCACACGCGATTGGGCCCGTGCGAGCAGGGTACGCGTATCTCAGGGGTGCGCGGGAAGTTCCACACGCGATTCCATCAGGGTACGTGTATTTCAGGGTGCGGGGGAAGTTTCACACGCGAAATCAGCAGGGTACGTGTATTCCAGGGGTGCGCAGGAAGTTCCACACGCGATTCCATCAGGGTACGTGTATTTCAGGGTGCAAGGGAAGTTACACACGCGATTTCAGCAGGGTACGTGTATTTCAGGGGTGCGCGGGAATTTCCACACGCGATTGGGCCCGTGCGAGCAGGGTACGCATATCTCAGGGGTGCGCGGGAAGTTCCACACGCGATTCCATCAGGGTACGTGTATTTCAGGGTGCGGGGGAAGTTTCACACGCGAAATCAGCAGGGTACGTGTATTCCAGGGGTGCGCGGGAAGTTCCACACGCGATTCCATCAGGGTACGTGTATTTCAGGGAGCAGGGGAAGTTACACACGCGATTTCAGCAGGGTACGTGTATTTCAGGGGTGCGCAGGAATTTCCACACGCGATTGGGCCCGTGCGAGCAGGGTACGCGTATCTCAGGGGTGCGCGGGAAGTTCCACACGCGATTCCATCAGGGTACGTGTATTTCGGGGTGCGCGTGAAGTTCCATACGCGATATCAGCAGGGTACTTGTATTTCAGGGTGCAGGGGAAGTTACACACGTGACTTCCGCAGGGTACGTGTTTTTCAGGGGTGCGCGTGAAGTTCCACATGCGATATCAGCAGGGTACGTGTATTTCAGGGTGCAGGGGAAGTTACACACGTGACTTCCGCAGGATACGTGTTTTTCAGGGGTGCGCGTGAAGTTCCACACGCGATATCAGCAGGGTACGTGTATTTCAGGGTGCAGGGGAAGTTACACACGCGAAATCAGCAGGGTACGTGTATTCCAGGGGTGCGCGGGAAGTTCCACACGCGATTCCATCAGGGTACGTGTATTTCGGGGTGCGGGGGAAGTTCGACACGTGATTCCATCAGGGTACGTGTATTACAGGGGTGCGCGCGGAGCACCACACGTGAATTGCACGTGTGGGCCCTCCCAGGTGTTCCCCCTACAACATCCACGGCCCCTGCAGGTGGCTCACACCACAGGGGCCTACCCTGCACATGTCCTGCAGGCACCCCATCCACCATGGCCATGCCCCCCAGCCAACCCACATGTCAACTTGCACTACTGCCCACCAACGCATGTCCCCCTGCACCCCCAGCCACCAGGGGCACCCTCCACAGGCCCCCACCCATGTCTCCCACCACCCCCCAGCAGTGCAGGGGCACCCTCCACCAGGCCCCCACCCATGTCTCCCACCACCCCCACCCCCCAGCCACCAGGGGCAGCCTCCACCAGGCCCCCACCCATGTCTACCAGCACCCCCACCCCCCAGCAGTGCAGGGGCACCCACCACCAGGCCCCCACCCATGTCTCCCACCACCCCCACCCCCCAGCACTGTGGGGCACCTGCCAGCAGGCCCCCACCCATGTGCAACTCATGTACCCCTGCACCCCCACCCCCCAGCACTGTGGGGCACCTGCCACCAGGCCCCCACACATGTCCAACTCATGTTCCCCACCACCCCCACCCCCCAGCACTGTGGGGCACCTGCCAGCAGGCCCCCACTCATGTCCAACTCATGTACCCCTGCACCCCCACCCCCCAGTACTGTGGGGCACCTGCCACCAGGCCCCCACCCATGTCTCCCACCACCCCACCCCCCAGCCACCAGGGGCAGCCTCTGCCAGGCCCCTACCCATGTCTCCCAGCACCCCCACCCCCCAGCAGTGCAGGGGCACCCACCACCAGGCCCCCACCCATGTCTCCCACCACCCCCACCCCCCAGCCACCAGGGGCAGCCTCCACCAGGCCCCCACCCATGTCTCCCACCACCCCCACCCCACAGCAGTGCAGGGGCACCCACCACCAGGCCCCCACCCATGTCTCCCACCACCCCCACCCCCCAGCCACCAGGGGCAGCTCCACCAGGCCCCCACCCATGTCTCCCACCACCCCCACCCCCCAGCAGTGCAGGGGCACCCACCACCAGGCCCCCACCCATGTCTCCCACCACCCCCACCCCCCAGCCACCAGGGGCAGCTTCCACCAGGCCCCCACCCATGTCTACCACCACCCCCACCCCCCAGCAGTGCAGGGGCACCCACCACCAGGCCCCCACCCATGTCTCCCACCACCCCCACCCCCCAGCCACCAGGGGCAGCCTCCACCAGGCCCCCACCCATGTCTCCCAGCACCCCCACACCCCAGCACTGTGGGGCACATGCCAGCAGGCCCCCACCCATGTGCAACTCATGTACCCCTGCACCCCCACCCCCCAGCACTGTGGGGCACCTGCCACCAGGCCCCCACCCATGTCTCCCACCACCCCCACCCCCCAGCCACCAGGGGCAGCCTCCACCAGGCCCCCACCCATGTCTCCCAGCACCCCCACTCCCCAGCAGTGCAGGGGCACCCACCACCAGGCCCCCACCCATGTCTCCCACCACCCCCACCCCCCAGCCACCAGGGGCAGCCTCCACCAGGCCCCCACCCATGTCTCCCACCACCCCCACCCCCCAGCAGTGCAGGGGCACCCACCACCAGGCCCCCACCCATGTCTCCCACCACCCCCACCCCCCAGCCACCAGGGGCAGCCTCCGACAGGCCCCCACCCACGTCTCCCACCACCCCCACCCCCCAGCAGTGCAGGGGCACCCACCACCAGGCCCCCAACCATGTCTCCCACCACCCCCACCCCCCAGCCACCAGGGGCAGCCTCCACCAGGCCCCCACCCATGTCTCCCACCACCCCCATCCCCCAGCAGTGCAGGGGGACCCACCACCAGGCCCCCACCCATGTCTCCCACCACCCCCACCCCCCAGCCACCAGGGGCAGCCTCCACCAGGCCCCCACCCATGTCTACCACCGCCCCCACCCCCCAGCAGTGCAGGGGCACCCACCACCAGGCCCCCACCCATGTCTCCCACCACCCCCACCCCCCAGCCACCAGGGGCAGCCTCCACCAGGCCCCCACCCATGTCTCCCAGCACCCCCACCCCCCAGCACTTTGGGGCACCTGCCAGCAGGCCCCCACCCATGTGCAACTCATGTACCCCTGCACCCCCACCCCCCAGCACTGTGGGACACCTGCAACCAGGCCCCCACCCATGTCTCCCACCACCCCCACCCCCCAGCCACCAGGGGCAGCCTCCACCAGGCCCCCACCCATGTCTCCCAGCACCCCCACCCCCCAGCAGTGCAGGGGCACCCACCACCAGGCCCCCACCCATGTCTCCCACCACCCCCACCCCCCAGCCACCAGGTGCAGCCTCCACCAGGCCCCCACCCATGTCTCCCACCA
The DNA here is from genome assembly GCF_040938575.1 of Ambystoma mexicanum. Taxonomy (NCBI): domain Eukaryota; kingdom Metazoa; phylum Chordata; class Amphibia; order Caudata; family Ambystomatidae; genus Ambystoma; species Ambystoma mexicanum. Next base: position 832,845,612 of record NC_090935.1, on the reverse strand, counting down.
TCCCCACCCCCCAGCAGTGCAGGGGCACCCACCACCAGGCCCCCACCCATGTCTCCCACCACCCCCACCCCCCAGCCTCCAGGGGCAGCCTCCACCAGGCCCCCACCCATGTCTCCCACCACCCCCACCCCCCAGCAGTGCAGGGGCACCCACCACCAGGCCCCCACCCATGTCTCCCACCACCCCCACCCCCAGCCACCAGGGGCAGCCTCCACCAGGCCCCCACCCATGTCTACCACCACCCCCACCCCCCAGCAGTGCAGGGGCACCCACCACCAGGCCCCCACCCATGTCTCCCACCACCCCCACCCCCCAGCCACCAGGGGCAGCCTCCACCAGGCCCCCACCCATGTCTCCCACCACCCCCACCCCCCAGCAGTGCAGGGGCACCCACCACCAGGCCCCCACCCATGTCTCCCACCACCCCCACCCCCCGGCCACCAGGGGCAGCCTCCACCAGGCCCCCACCCATGTCTACCACCACCCCTACCCCCCAGCAGTGCAGGGGCACCCACCACCAGGCCCCCACCCATGTCTCCCACCACCCCCACCCCCCAGCCACCAGGGGCAGCCTCCACCAGGCCCCCACCCATGTCTCCCAGCACCCCCACCCCCCAGCACTGTGGGGCACCTGCCAGCAGGCCCCCACCCATGTGCAACTCATGTACCCCTGCACCCCCACCCCCCAGCACTGTGGGGCACCTGCCAGCAGGCCCCCACCCATGTCCAACTCATGTTCCCCACCACCCCCACCCCCCAGCACTGTGGGGCACCTGCCACCAGGCCCCCACCCATGTCTCCCACCACCCCCACCCCCCAGCAGTGCAGGGGCACCCTCCACCAGGCCCCCGCCCATGTCCCATCCATGCCCCCCTGCACCTGGGTCCCACCAATCCCCAATCATGTCTGTAATGGCCATCCTCCCCTGCCAAAAGGCCCAACCAACTATCACATCCACCCACATATCAAAGGCAATTACATGTTACACACCCAATGTAAATAATGCAAATGAACACATGTCTGTCACACACAATGGCTGCAAGTGAATGTTAAAACACCCAACATGACATGCATGAAAGCAATGAGATGATATGACACATTGAAGGATGAAAATATAAATGTATTTAAAATCAACTTGAATGGAAATGAAATGAGAAAAACCACAAAGCAAAACAACCAAAAGAAGATGAATGTCCATGAAAAAAATCAAAAACACACAGCACAATCAAAATAAATGGTGTCCAAAGTCACAGTCAGAAAAGAAATCCAAGGGTAAATGATAAACAAAAACCATTGCTCCATGGCGATGAAAAAACTCCATAAAAAAGAAAAATCCATTGAAGAACTATTAACAAGATAATCCCGGGTCCATGAGCCCAACCAAATGAAACCTAACTATGACAACTAACTAAAAACTGAACTACATACAAAAACATGGCGCATTGTCCAATCGCAACCAAATAAAAAAAAAAAAAAAAAGGAAACCTAACACTAACTATATAACTATATACAAAGGCGGCCGGCAAGTCCAGCGGCTCACTCCGTGGTGTTCTGGGCCAGGGCATCATCGAACTCCTGTTCGATGTCCCGGAGGCGGTCCTGTTCCATGGCCCCGAGGGTCCGCAGGGACGACGCCGTCTCCTCCTCCAACCCCCTGCGGATTGCCTCGAGGCACTCGGCCCGCCTCAGGGCCCTCCGCATGGAGTTCTCCGCCCTGACCATTGTGAGCCGCGCCTCTTCCACCCGCCGCCGCTCCGCACCTATCTGCTGGCCCAACCGCTGCCACACAGAAGACACACCCCGTCCTGGGTCCACCTGCCCTCCGGCCGATGCCTGCCCCTACGATGTTGAAGGCCCCGAGCCTTCATGGCTCCCACCACGTTGCTGCTGCTGCTGTGCCTCTGCCCGTGCACTGCCTCCTGCTGCCTGCACATCCTCCGCCGGCTGGGGTGCAGTTGTTGATGTGGCCACCCCTGCTGGACGTCCGACTCCCGACTGTGGCAGGGATGCCTCCTCCACCAGCTTGGCCGCACCGTCAGAGGCAGCTCCACAGGGCACCCAGGTGACTGATGGGTGGGAAGATGGCACAGAGGACGACTGGCGCGTATGGGGTCCAGTTGAGGAGGGGGTCGGAGCAAGCCCCATCAGACGGAGGAATCCGGCCTGGGTGACCTGTCCCAGCAGGCTGACGTGGTCAACGAGCCATTCGAGATGACGTGCAGTCTCTTCATGAAAAGACTGCAGGTCACCTCGCTTGGCCCGTTGACGCAACGCCACACCAGCCAGGACAGGCTCAACCCGGACCTGGATAGCCACGTCCGCAGGCAGAGGAAGGCCAGTTGACGTGAGCTCATCCCCTACCTGAAAACGGGTCTGGACGTAGGCATCCCTGCTGGTGCAAGATGATGCAGGGACAGGATCGGGGACAGGATTGCACACAGGCACCTCCGCGGCGGCCTGTGCTGCCTCCTGTCCCTGGTCCTGCACTGCACCACTAGCACCAGTGGGATACCCACCTCCAGACCCCGTCTCTGGTGCTTGCACGGCCTCCTCCTCCACCAAACCCCCCAGCAACCTGGATGACTCCGTGCCATCTTCCCCTGTTGGGCCCTGTGGGGTCCCAGCTGCCCCTTCTGCTGCCGAGGAGTCCAACTCCAACCTCCGCGACTTGGACCACCCCCCGGCAGCTGCGGCCTGGGACGCGGCACCGGACTCCTCACTCCCCGACGAGATGACAACCTGCGAGGGGAGCCGGGCCTTGCGTCTCCGGTTGGCGGTGGGATCCCCGCCGCTGTGCTCCACAGCACCTTCTCCGCCCTCTTCATCAGTTGATGCTGCAGACAGGGAGAAACAAAACACAGGCATCAGGGCACTGTACAATGGACACATACACACATGACAGTTGTACATGAGTGGCATTGGCAAACCTCAGACATGTCATCACAATCCCCAACACACATGTCATTACAACTCGCACACATTAGCCATACCACAGCCATATCGCAACTGCCACCACCATCCCTACACATACAACAGCATGAGCAGCCAAAGGTGAGCCAGACATCACATGCAACACAGGAAGGGCACCACACATGTACACACACCACCACACTTGCATGCATGTGTACACCTCTGCCAAGTGTAGCACTGTTCAGACGGGCATCCATGTCACATCTGACAATCAGGCTTCCACATACCGCTGTCACATGCATCCATGTTGCATCACTGTTGCACCCTTGTCAAATACACACACATGCACATGTACACAGTGCTGATACATGCAGCCGAAAACAACATACATGCGTGACATCACGGACATGTCTAATTACATACACATTCATCCAAACATGTGTGCCCACACAACTGCATTTGGCATGCAAGCCTACACACACAAGCACCATCCATGTCTCACACATTACAGCCCTCGCATGTGTCAGCCCCATGGCCCTGTACACCCCCACCCATACTCGACCCCATACAAACAGATGTGCAACCTGCACACTACTGAAAAATCACCACACGCACTGCTCACAATCAGGATGCATGTACACTCACCGCTCGACTCCAGACGGGTCTGCTTCTCAAGGACCTGGACTTGGAGCGCTGGGGATATGCGTTCCAGGACCCTCATCTGTTCTTCCGACAAGTGGCCCCGGCGCCCCTTGGCATCCGCTGCCTTCAAGAGGCGCCGGGCCTTGTTCAGGGTCCTGGACCTGAAGTCCTCCCAGCGCTTCCTGACATGTTGTAAGTCGCGGACTGCCACCCCCTCCGCGTTGATGGCAGTCATGATGTCAGTCCAGATCCGAGTCCGTCCTTCCTTGTCGGCACGGGAACTTCCGAAGAGGGCATCATACTGCCCCAGGACTTGCTCCACCAGGACACCAACTTCGGTGGCACTGAAGCTGGTGCCCCTCTGCCTCTCTGGCCGGGGGTTGTCAGTGGTCCCAGATGGTGTTTGCCCCGACATGACAACCCCAGAGGCAGGAGTGGGTGGGCAACTGGGTCCTGGGGCTGGGCTGTGGAGCGATGGAATCCCAGTCGGGAGTCTTCGGTTCCAGCAGGGGTGGTCACAGCAACAGCACCCCTGGCTGATGTGCAGGCAGCAAATGGCAGTGCACGTGGGCAGCAGGCAGTCAGGCAGCAGCAGATGGCAGGTGGGAGCGTGCTCGGGGCTCTGGGGGGCAGTAGTTCGGCCTTCTGGGCAGGATCGTGGTCTTCCGTGTGCTTACGCGTGGCCAGCTTGATACGGAGTGATTTGGCACGTGAAAAATCTGCACGTCAGCGTGTACTTCGAGGAAAGGCCCTTAGCGCGTAAGCGCGTCTGCACGCATACGCATTTTCATTAGACAGAAGGCCCCTCAAGCGCAAGCGCCCCTGTGACGTGACGCGTACAGACGTGCATGGGCATTTCAGCGCGCGTGAAAAACTGCACGTCCGCGTGTAATATGAGGAAAGGGCCATGCGCGTAAGCGCGTGTGGATACTGCACGTCCGCGTGTAATACGAGGAAAGGGCCCATGCGCGTAAGTGACGTGACACGCGCGTGCGTTTCCCTCACTACGGGTTAAAGGTGAGCGGGCCCAGCAGTTCGCTGTACGTGCCTTTCGTGGAGACCGACGTGTGTTGCTGCTTCCTGTTGTTTTGCGCGCCATCACAACTTCACAGCTATCAAGGACGTATCTCTTCTTTTGGCGGGGGTATTGGCTACGCGTGTTTTTCTGCATCGCGCTAGTCAGACGGTGAGTCGCACACGCTCTTTTTCCCACTGCGGGTGCCCCTGTGTATCGCACCCATTTTCGATGTCATAGTAGCCTGCGTGTCCCACGCGTACGCGTTATTCGTGTTACTGGGTGCCACCGCGTACTGCGGGAGGTTGAATCCACGCACGTAGTCTGCAGGGTTGCGTGCACGGTTTTACTGCAGTTTTGGGGTGCCTGAGCGTTGCGTGACCCGTCACCACATCACCGGGGTCACATACAGCCTTGCAGGTGCAGGGGGGCTGTTAACATCTTGCTTCCCACCCCCTTCACCCCAATTGCCCAGGTCAATTGTGGTGTACACCTCCCATTGGCACCACTCCATCTGTGCCAGCACTACTACATCTGTGCCATGGTTGGGAGGCCACCAAAGGTGAGGGGCGCCTCAGCTGGGCGTACTCCTCGTGGCGGGCGTGGTCGGGGACGTGGCCGTGGTGACCAGGGAGTAGGGGGACTCCAGGGTGTCCAGGGCAGCCACAGAGGGGGAAGATGCAGGGGTGCGCCACTTGAGCACAATGTTGTGCCATGTGTCGGTGCAGCCATGCCACCACCCCCTGTGGTTCCGGGGGATGCAGCTCCTGCATCTGGCACTGGCACCCATATGACCCGGCAGTCCGTTCCATCGACTGCCACGGGCCCAAGGGTAGTGGTAGCTGCAGGTGCAGCTGTGGACACCGCCACCCAGGCTCAGGGTCTGCCAGCGCAGGCTGCGTTGGCACTTGAAGAGCCCTTGGTAGATCTCCAACAGGCCAGGGGGGAAACCATAGGGGCAAGCCGGGCTGCTCAGACCAAGACACGTGTCCCTGGGGAAGTCATGTCATCTGCTGCCCCGAACAGCCGGGTGTTGGCAAGTGCAGGGGCAGATGCACCCAACAGCACCCTGGTTGTGAGTCTGCCAACCAGGACCGTTGCGGCCAACGACCCTGCCACAGCTGATGTTGCTGCGCAGGGTCCATTAGTGGGCACCCAGCTGCCACTGACACAAGTCAGGCCTTTGGTCATCCCTCCACCTGCCACTCCCTTGGCTGAATCCACCGAACCCACTGGCCATACTGGTCAGGGCGGCATTAGCCAGCCAGGGTCTGCGCCACAGTCCAAGAGGAGGAAGGTTGCACCTGCAGCACAGGCTGGGACCCCACACACAGCCACGACCTCCTGCACGTCGAGGAAGAAGTCTTTCTGTAAGCAGGAACTGGACTTCCTCGTGGACTACGTGCGGGGCCACAGCCGTGACATGCTAGTGGGTGCCAATAGTCAGACCACGGCTGCCCAACGTGACACCCACTGGAAGCATGTTGCGGAACATGTCAGTTCATTCGGCCATGAGGTGCGCACGGCGCAGGAGTGCAAAAAGCGTTGGAATGACATCAAGCGCAGCACTAAGGCCAAGCGTGCCTCAAATTACAACTTGACTCTGATGACTGGCGGTGGGCCTGCACCAGAGGAGGAAGAACTCACTCCGCATGAGGCTCTCGTTGCGGAGTTCATACCACCTGAATCGGTCGAAGGAGTGGGAGAGAAGCTGGACTTTGATGCCCAGTCCAGTGAGTGTTGATGCGTGTTTGTTGAGGACGTGTGTGGTTCACTTGTGGGATGTGTTGTGCATGATTGCTGCTACATGTGACGTGTACATGGTTCTGATGTGTAAGTAATGCAATGCTACCGTCATGCATGTCTCCTCTGCCTGCATGCGGGACTCCATGTAGGCATGCTCCCTTGCCCCTCCTCCGCCACTCTGCACCCCAGTACCACCTTTGCACTGGTCTGCTTCAATCTTGCCAATGTGTACTTTCTTGTTCATGTGTCCTGTGTAGATGATAACTTCCAGCGTAGAATCTGCCAGACATATGCCGTGTGGTACAGCCTTAGTACTCGATGCAGGGTATCTCACTTGTACTGTGCATGGGTCAGATGTCCCGCTGGGACATGAGTGCCCATTCATGCTCCATGTGCATTGCACGCATGCCCCTATGTGTCCTTGACTGGATGATCACTGTAATATAAGTCCTTGGTTACATACATTGCCTGCCATCTCATCAGCCTTCCCATGTCAACTGTGGCTCAGTCCTTCGTTGCACACATGTTTAGGCTCTGACAATCTGTGTCACTCACAGGCCTCAGCCTGTTCAATGGCCAATGACTCTGTCCAACTCTTGTTGTGTCTTCTTCACACGTGGGCGGGCTCCGGAGTTTCCATCATGTGTCCTGCCCACTGCCCCAGCATCATTTGCAGTGTTGTAATTTGAATCACATTAAGCTGTTGATGCCAGTCAACACTGCCTGTCAATAAACAGGTGTATGGTCAGCCTTTTGATACCATGCTAGGCATCCCTGCTTTGGTACTGGGGTGGAGGGGTGCTTGGCTTCTAGACATGGTACACATTGAATGCACAATGCACGTGATGTCTGAATTTGACATTGCACTGCCTTCACATTTCCTGGCACACACCATGTAGTGCTTGTACATGTAGGTAGTGAGTGGCGTACACATTTTCTGCACTGCATAGACCCACTTCCATGGAAACTGCCACCTTTCAACAGGTCTGATCACAGAAGCTATTCAAAGTATACCCAGCATGCATGCCAGGTCATATGTTGTGTGTCACATGTCTGCCGGATGCCTTTTCTGTCGGTGTGTGTGTGTGTCGTGTGCTTCTGACATGTGTATTGACCTTTTTCTCTCTATTTTTCAGGTGATGACGCAATGGAGGCAGAGGATGGTGTTGTCATGCCAGACACAGGGTTGGTAACACCACATCAACCCGGCACTAGTGGGGGTCGTGGGGTGGTAGGCCACAAAAACCCCCAAGTGCTGCAGTCCATCATGTCTCTGGCTGCCTATGAGTCCAGCCTTGATGACGACTCTGACGTCCATGTTGAGTTGGATGAGCATCAAGTCCATGTGTCAGGGGTGAGTGATTCTGATGTGGACACTCCTCTGTCTGCGACACCTGTGCTGAGGGATCAGACAGTCTTGGTTCCTCCGCCCGTGGTGGATCGGGACGCAGGGTCACCCTCCACACCAGTCACTGATGTGCCTGGGACATCACGTCGACGGGGGCATGTAGTCGTGCAGCCGCAGGCGGTGCCAACACAGCGAGGACCCCCGGTCCTTGGGTCCCGCAGGGGTCAAGCCCGGCAACGCGGTCGCCGCGCGCAACCGCTGTATACTGAGTGGGAGCAAGACATGACTGCCAATTCCGAACGGCAGGGGGCAGCAATGGAGAACATCGCTGAGAGCATGGAGCGTGTGGCCCAATCTGTGCTCCCCACTGCTAGGCAGGTGCTTCTCCAGCAGCAGGCGGCACGGTCCACGGCCCGCTCGCTCAGGCTGGGCATGGCGGCCTCAGCAGGGCACGCCAGGCTGAAATGTCGTCTCTGCGTCAAGCAATTGCTGCTCACGCAGAGGCGCACATGGATGCCCTGAGGGAGGAGTATGCTTCCCTCAGATCCACTCTGGAGAGGTTTGCACAGCTTGAGCGTACCATCTCGGCTGAGCTACAGGCTTGCCGGGAGGTGCAGCGGTTGTCCAGCCAGGCCTTGCAGGAGGAACTCCGTGTTAAACGTGCTACCTTGCAAGAGGAAGCACGTGTATCACGGGAGGTTCTGCATGCAGACCTACGTCACATCGCCACACAGAACCAGGCTCACCCGTCCGGCAGACTTGCTGCCGACGAGGGGCAAGCTGCGGCTAGGCGTGGCCAGGCTACTGTGCCACGTCCTCCTTTCCAGGATGAGCCAGACTCGGACGACCATCTATCTCCCACATAGGTCGTGCTGTGCAGGCGTTGAGCCCATGGAGGATTTTTTTTTGGCTCAGCATCATCGCATGTGGATGTTGAGCAGCACCCTGTACCTCCCCCCTCCTGGGTGCCTCCCCTCCCCCCCGGGTCGTATGTGGCCATTTTTGATTTTTCTTTTAGTTTAGTTAGTTACGTTTCTGTTTGATAGTTAGTTTAAATAGGTAATGTAGGTTTTCCATAGTTAGTGTAATTAGTTAATAGTTGATTTAGTTTAAAATTGCTAGTCTATTGTGCTTTCATGTGACGGTGCAGTGTTTTGTGGCTTTTGAAGGCATCCACTGTCTTTTCCAGCTGGGCCCTTCATGGTTGTCTTGTGTATGTGTTTGCTGCTTGGGGTCCTTGACTCACATATGCCACTCCTGCCTCCCTTATCCATGGGCTCGCAAGGTTGGTTCGGTGCTACAGCATTTTACACAAGGGCTTTGGACTGTCATATCTGTGGCATGTCTGGTGCTGTGTGACTGGTGTTGACACCCCTAGTGGGGATGATTTAGGTGTCATTGTCCACTGTTCAGCTTTTGCTAGATGGGGTGTGTCATGATTAATGTGGACATTGGTTGCTATGCATTGTGTAGTATGTTTCATATCTTTCCTGTACATGTGCTTGTTGCAATTCATGCTGTAGATAGTGTTCCACACTTTGGAGGTGAAAGACTGACTGATGGTGTGATTTGTGATGTGACTCTCTGACATGGTCAAGTAATGAGATGCCTGATGAGACACACACAGATGACTTTGAAGCATTAATCATGTGTTTCATGCCCTTTCTGCAGGGGGATGAGCCTCCAGAGCACCTTTGCCAGCAGACATGGCCCTTTGGACGACAGAATTCTGGACCCGTTTGTTGGTGCCCACATGCACATGTGTGCAGAAGCAGAGGCACAGTGATTGCAGACCCACATCCTAGAACTACTGACATGTTCCAAGGAACTCCAGGCAAGGTGAGCATCACAGGGGGGCCACGACACAGCAAAGCTTGCACCAGGCGAGTTGCACATGCAGGCTTAGTCACAGCACTGAGGGTGAGCTTAGACGAATATTGGTGTTGAAGCACACAATGCAGCTCAGATGTGTTTGTGGACTGATGGCTGCTGATAGTAGGGTTGTCTGGGACACATGCAGGGGCAGTGGCACATACCCTCCGGTACACCAAGCTCCATTGAGCCACTTGTATCAACCATGTAGCCTTCCGAGAAATGGAAAGGGGCAGCTCACAGGGACATACAGCAAGGGACATACTCGGGTGCAGTGCATGTCTTTTCCACGTACTTCATGATAAATGCACTGCCAACTTTGTTTCGGTCATGGTGGTACGCAACTTGCTCTGTAGTCATGGCTTGCTATATGGGTCTGTCTGCTTACCCAGGGAACATTGCATGTTGTGTGAATTGTGACACATTGGTGTTCCATTTGCCACGCACCCAGCAGCGGCTGCCTTACTGCATTGACTGTGTATGACCCGTCACAGGGGTGATGTTATATATGGGTACGAAGCATCAACCACAGATTGTCTGTTTGTAGAGTAGTCTGTTGCTATGGGGCATGTTTGGTGTTGTGTTTTTGTGCAATTGGCACTTACAGGTTGTTGACTGTGTCTCTCTTTGCAGCATTGCAGTGCTCCTGTAACCGGACCTGAGAGTGCGCAGGCAGGAGGCCAGCACTCAAAACCAGAGCTAAGTGTCTTGTTGTTTTTCTTACGAACTGCTCTGCATAGGCTTGCTGGGGAGTGTACTGATGCATGGATGTATGTGTGGTTCAATTTGGTATGTTTTTTTCTCCCTAATCACCCGTGATCCTATGCAATTTTGAAACCTGTACCCTCTACCTGTTGTTCCTGCTTCCCGTGCCTATCCAAGCAACGTTCACTGACCCTCTTTCACCACTGGGGTTGTGGATGTCTGTGTAAGCCCCGAACTTGCAGGCGCCAAAACCCTAGAGGGGGTGGTTGGTTCGTACCACTCCTGAGCCTGGACTACAGAAGGCCATGACAATGATGTCCAAGTTTGTTTGGATTGTGTATGTGTTCATGCAGGTTGTACATTTTCGTGCATTCCCTAGTTTCATGTGTCATTCCTCCTCCCCTCTCCTGCCGCTCATTCAGTCATCCAGTGTGTCAACACCTGTCCCGACTGCATATCCCTGAACCTCATTCCCCACCATGGTCTCAGGGGCCTGTGTGAGTTTGACCTTGCAGGCACCCGGGACATGGTGGGGGTGGTTGTTTCGTGACACTCCCGCGCCTGTACAGGGGACCTGTGACAGTACACATCCATTCATGGTGCATCATCCTATGTCATGTACCACACATGTCTCACATCCTGTCGTGACATTGTTTTGCTGTGCTACCTTGGTTGTTGCATCATTGTGGTAGTACTTGGCCTTTGTGAGGTACTGCTACATCAAGTCATCTACTGGAGGGTGTTCGGGTTCGTTTATATGCCTTCGATTTTGTGATTTTGGAAATGAGTGTGGATTCTGAGGGTTCAGGCATCTTTTTACACACAAGGTGGGAGATGGTGACGAAGGGTAAAGGTGATCCTGTGGCCAGGTGGAATTGAGGTTTGGAGGCTCCATGACCCAGGTGCAGTTGTTCAGTGGGTCATGGTCATTTGTGAGGGAGGGGGGGGGTTGTTGTTGATAGTTGCCTTGCCCTGCAGTGTGATGGGAACTCTGACATAGTAATGGTGATATCCTATGTACATGTTGTGTTCTGCTGATCAATGCCTGTTCATGTGTTGTGTTTTCCTTTCAGGTGCGAGGGGATAGTTGTGGTTTGACATGCTGGGATGTACACATGGTGGATGTTCACATGTGATGTGTAGGGAACACTGATGGTCACTTGAGTGCACATGCATATGTGGAGTGCATGTCCTTGCAGAACCACACACTTGCACTCTGATGCACTACATGTACTCCCACCCTTGCATATCCACGTGTACACTGTTTGCCTTCTGGTGCCCACTGTGTCCCAGCAGCACATGTTCTGTGACCGATCATGGATCCAGTACATGCCTAATTTGATGTTTGACGTGGTCTGTCACTTAGATGTGATGCTCAGGGTGTGCATCACACACAATGGCTGTTCACTGTGCTGTGCACTGAGCAGTGTGATGCAGGAGTAGGACACTGCACACATGAGCTGCAGTGTTGATTTTGCAATGCATAATGTGCATGTAGACAGGCATTCATTGTGATGTTACGTCTACGACTGTTGTAATGCATTTGGAAATGACTTATTTTGGGTGGGAGGTTGTTGGTCTGTCATTTCATCTGATTCCGGGTCAGGCAGCAGTGTCCGATGCCACTGTGCATTTAGGAAATGGCAATGTGTACCTTATCGTTACTGCATTGGTGTATGGGTATTGCGTGCCATGTCATGTTGATGTTTGGGAGGGTTTGAGTGACATGACAGTGATGGCCATGGCCTGGTTTGCAGGTGTGTGTGATGCACACCTTGCATGTCCGTGTCATCCGCTTCTCAGAGCAACTAGCTGGGGGTAGATTTCTCTCCGCAGCAGGGCCCTCTCCCTGGAACAGACTTCCGGCCTGACTTGAACTTGAGGGGAACCATCTCCAGTTCTGGAAGCACCTCAAGACCTTCCTCTTTGCTTCTGCTTACTGTCTGCCTCTCCCTTGCAGAATTCTCCCCTGGAACTGCACCGGTGCTGCAACTGGGCCACTCTCACCGACCTCGGTCCCTGGCCCAGCCACTCTCCACTTGCACTGCCTCCCTGGCAACCCCTGCACTGCAGTACTGTCTCTCTATCCCTACAGCCCTCCCTTCCCAGCACTTGTCTGCACTTACCTTTGTAGTTGCCACCAGGCGACCTATGTATTATTTTTTTGGGCTACTTCCCCTGTACTGGACTCCCCCCCACCCTTCCCCTTGCACTTTTCCCATTCCCCCTACCCCTGCACTTGCACGATCCCAATGACACCTGGCCTAGTAGTACCGTTCTCTGTGTTCCCTTGTTCCCCCCTCCCTGCCTCATTGCGCCTTGGAATACTTGTGTATGGCCCATATCATGTCATATGTCATATGTGGCCTTTTGGTCACACAGGATAGCTTGTGTTTAAGTAGCTAGGGTTGCAGACGATGTGGCACTTCCATGGCAACTTTCTCAGGGTGGTAGGGTTGTGACAGTTAACTGTCTCTTTGTCATCATCGATTGTCACCTGCTATGTGCCAGGCCTGTGTGCACTCCGCAGGGGTGGGAGTTTAGGTGAAAAATGTGGCCACAAGCTGGGTCCGGGCTTCCTCGCCACGTTCCCTGTCCCCTCCCATGGGCAGCGCCTGTGCCTGTGGTTGTGGATGTGGGGGCACCACCATGTCCACCGGGACGCCCTGCCGTGTTGCAACATTGTGCAAGACACATGCTGCCACAATGATCCTGCACACTACTGGTGGTGCATAGAGTAGTTGCCCACCAGAGCGGTCAAGGGAGCGGAAACGTGACTTGAGCACTCCGAATGTGCGCTCCACTATGCCCCTGGTTGCAATATGGGCGGCGTTGTATCTTACCTGGGGTGGTGTGGTGGGGTTCCGGATTGGCGTCATCATGTGGTTGCTCAGAGGGTAGGCACTGTCCCCTGGGGAGGTGATAATAGTTGAGATTATTAGGGTTTGGATATTTGTCTGTGTGTGACTTGCATGCATGTGCAAGGGCATTTGTACTGACCTAGGAGCCATGTGTCACCATGCTGCCCAGCTTCCAGGGCCCGGCTCAGGGTGGACATTCTGTATATGAAACTGTCATGGGTGGAGCCAGGGTAGTTTGCATAGACAGAGGTGATGATTCCCTTTGCATCACATACCACCTGTACATTGATGGAATGCCAGTGCTTGCGGTTTCGGTGCTCAATGGCCCTAGGTGGATGTAGGGCCACATGGGTGCAATCTATGGCACCGAGCACTTTGGGGAAGTGTGCCACCCTGAAAAAATCCAGGACAACGGCCTGCCTTTCTGCGGGTGTTCTGGGCATGTATATGTGCCTGTGGACTGAGGGGCGCGCTGTCATGATTGCCAGTACCTGGTGTAGGCAGCGTGACTGCGTGGCCTGTGAGACCCCCCCACTATGGCAGTGGTCCGCTGAAATGACCCAGTGGCCAAAAAATGCAGGACATTGAGCAGCTTCTCCAAGGGGCTCAATGCTTGGGAGCAAAGGGTGGGGGATGTGAGGTCATGTTCCCACTCCCTGACCAGGTCTAGGATGATATGGGGTGGAAACCTATACCTGCCATAGACCTGGTCGTCAGGCATCCCAAAAAGGCTTGTCCGTGGTGCGAAAATGCGTGCCCTGGCTATTCTCCTCCTCCTGCGGTGTCCCACGATCAGTGCAGCGACAAATGGGGCATTCATCGTAGCTGTATATACGCGTTTGTTGTTTGCGCACACTTTTATGCTGTGCGCGGGGACGCTTCCGCCTGCCTTCGTGTGGCAGACGCGTTGACGCCTGTGCACGTCTTTTGCCGTGCGCGGGTTTCCCGTATTTGGATACGGTCGAAGTGTCATCGCGTGTGATCGGAGGGGAGTGAGCGTACACGCAACTGGGCTGGGTACGTGTGTTTTGGGGTGCGCGGGAAGTTCCACACGCGATTAGCCTGGGTACGTGTGTTCCGGGGTGCCGGGAACTTTCACACGTGATTGGTGGAAATCCACGTGTGTTCTGTCATCACGTGCAATGAGGGAAACACCTGCGCGCGTCACGTCACAGACGGGCTCAAGCGCTAAGGGCCTTTGGTCCAATGAAATCGCATATGCGTGCTGCCGTGCATACGCGCTAAGGGCCTTTCCTCGTATTACACGCGGACGTGCAGTTTTCCACGCGCGCTTACGCGCATGGGCCCTTTCCTCGTATTACACGCGGACGTGCAGTTTTTCACGCGCGCTGAAATGCCCATGCACGTCTGTACGCGTCACGTCACAGGGGCGCTTGCGCTTGAGGGGCCTTCTGTCCAATGAAAATGCGTATGCGTGCAGACGCGCTTACGCGCTAAGGGCCTTTCCTCGAATTACACGCTGACGTGCAGATTTTTCACGTGCCAAATCACTCCGTATCAAGCTGGCCACGCGTAAGCACACGGAAGACCACGCTCCTGCCCAGAAGGCCGAACTACTGCCCCCTAGAGCGCCGAGCACACTCCCACCTGCACTCTGCTGCTGCCTGACTGCCTGCTGCCCACGTGCACTGCCATTTGCTGCCTGCACATCAGCCAGGGGTGCTGTTGCTGTGACCACCCCTGCTGGAACCGAAGACTCCCGACTGGGATTCCATCGCTCCACAGACCCGCCCCAGGACCCAGTTGCCCACCCACTCCTGCCTCTGGGGTTGTCATGTCAGGGCAAACACCATCTGTGACCACTGACAACCCCCGGCCAGAGAGGCAGAGGGGCACCAGCTTCAGTGCCACCGAAGTTGGTGTCCTGGTGGAGCAAGTCCTGGGGCAGTATGATGCCCTCTTCGGAAGTTCCCGCGCCGACAAGGAAGGACGGACTCGGATCTGGACTGACATCGTGACTGCCATCAACGCAGAGGGGGTGGCAGTCTGCGACTTACAACATGTCAGGAAGCGCTGGGAGGACTTCAGGTCCAGGACCCTGAACAAGGCCTGGCGCCTCTTGAAGGCAGCGGATGCCAAGGGGCGCCGGGGCCACTTGTCGGTAGAACAGATGAGGGTCCTGGAACGCATATCCCCAGCGCTCCACGTCCAGGTCCTTGAGAAGCAGACCCGTCTGGAGTCGAGCGGTGAGTGTACATGCATCCTGATTGTGAGCAGTGCGTGTGGTGATTATTCAGTAGTGTGCAGGTTGCACATCTGTTTGTATGGGGTCGAGTATGGGTGGGGGTGTACAGGGCCGTGGGGCTGACACATGCGAGGGCTGGAATGTGTGAGACATGGATGGTGCTTGTGTGTGTAGGCTTGCATGCCAAATGCAGTTGTGTGGGCACACATGTTTGGATGAATGTGTATGTAAGTAGACATGTCCGTGATGTCACGCATGTATGTTGTTTTTAGCTGCATGTATCAGCACTGTGTACATGTGCATGTGTGTGTATTTGACAAGGGTGCAACAGTGATGCAACATGGATGCATGTGACAGTGGTATGTGGAAGCCTGATTGGCAGATGTGACATGGATGCCCATCTGAACAGTGCGACACTTGGCAGAGGTGTACACATGCATGCAAGTGTGGTGGTGTGTGTACATGTGTGGTGCACTTCCTGTGTTGCATGTGATGTCTGGCTCACCTTTGGCTGCTCATGCTGTTGTATGTGTATGGATGGTGGTGGCAGTTGCGATATGGCTGTGGTATGGCTAATGTGTGCGAGTTGTAATGACATGTGTGTTGGGGATTGTGATGACATGTCTGAGGTTTGCCAATGCCACTCATGTGCAACTATCATGTGTGTATGTGTCCATTGTACAGTGCCCTGATGCCTGTGTTTTGTTTCTCCCTGTCTGCAGCGTCAACTGATGAAGAGGGCGGAGAAGGTGCTGTGGAGCACAGCGGCAGGGATCCGACCGCCAGCCGGAGACGCAAGGCCCGGCTTCCCTCCCAGGTTGTCATCTCGTCGGGGAGTGAGGAGTCCGGTGCTGCGTCCCAGGCCGCAGCTGCCGGGGGGAGGTCCAAGAGGCAGAGGTTGGAGTTGGACTCCTCGGCAGCAGAAGGGGTAGCTGGGACCCCACAGGGCCCAACAGGGGAAGATGGCACGGAGTCATCCAGGTTGGTGGGGGGTTTGGTGGAGGAGGAGGCCGTGCAAGCACCAGAGACGGGGTCTGGAGGTGGGGATCCCACTGGTGCTAGTGGTGCAGTGCAGGACCAGGGACAGGAGGCAGCACAGGCCGCCGCGGATGTGCCTGTGTGCAATCCTGTCCCCGATCCTGTCCCTGCATCATCTTGCACCAGCAGGGATGCCTACGTCCAGACCCGTTTTCAGGCAGGGGATGAGCTCACGTCAACTGGCCTTCCTCTGCCTGCAGACGTGGCTATCCAGGTCCGGGTTGAGCCTGTCCTGGCTGGTGTGGCGTTGCGTCAACGGGCCATGCGAGGTGACCTGCAGTCTTTTCATGGAGAGACTGCACGTCATCTCGAATGGCTCGTTGACCACGTCAGCCTGCTGGGACAGGTCACCCAAGCCGGATACCTCCGTCTGATGGGGCTTGCTCCGACCCCCTCCTCAACTGGACCCCCTACGCGCCAGTTGTCCTCTGTGCCATCTTCCCACCCATCAGTCACCTGGGTGCCCTGTGGAGCTGCCTCTGACGGTGCGGCCAGGCTGGTGGAGGAGGCATCCCTGCCACAGTCGGGAGTCGGACGTCCAGCAGGGGTGGCCACATCAACAACTGCACCCCAGCCGGTGGAGGATGTGCAGGCAGCAGGAGGCAGTGCACGGGCAGAGGCACAGCAGCAGCAGCAACGTGGTGGGAGCCATGAAGCTCGGGGCCTTCAACATCATAGGGGCAGGCATCGGCCGGAGGGCAGGTGGACCCAGGACGGGGTGTGTCTTCTGTGTGGCAGCGGTTGGGCCAGCAGATAGGTGCGGAGCGGCGGCGGGCAGAAGAGGCGCGGCTCACAATGGTCAGGGCAGAGAACTCCATGCAGAGAGCCCTGAGGCGGGCCGAGTGCCTCGAGGCAATCCGCAGGGGGTTGGAGGAGGAGACAGCGTCGTCCCTGTGGACCCTCGGGGCCATGGAACAGGACCGCCTCCGGGACATCGAACAGGAGTTTGATGATGCCCTGGCCCAGAACACCACGGAGTGAGCCGCTGGACTTGCCCGCCGCCTTTGTATATAGTTATATAGTTAGTGTTAGGTTTCCTTGTTTTTTTTTTTATTTGGTTGCGATTGGACAATGTCCACGTTTTTGTATATAGTTTATTTTAATAGTTAGTGTAGTTAGATAGGTTTCCTTTATTTTGTTGGGATAATGGACCCTGGATTGTTCCCATGTACATAGTTGACAGTTGGATTGTATTTTTTTTTCTATTTTTAACCATGGAGCAATGGCTTTCTTTTTTATTTCCCATTGGATTTTGTTTTGTGGACATTGACTTTGGACATTACTTTGGATATTTATTTTTGGTTTTGCTTTTTTTGACGGACATGCTTCTTTTCATTTTTGTACATTCACATTTCTGTTTCTTCATTTTTTATTCTATTGATGTTTCCTTTAATACATATTATTTTTGGTGAACTTCAATGTGTGGTATCTCATTGGTTTCATGCATTTCATGATATGTCTTTTGAGATTCACTGACACCCATTGGGTGTATGTGAGGGAAATGTGTTTGTTTCGGAACTTGCAATTGGTGTTCTGTGATGTAATTGCAAATTATGAGTGGGTGGATGCAATACTCGGGTGGGTGTTTTGCATTTGGAGGCTGACCATAGGGACCAGGGATCTAGATTGTGATGACATGTTGGCTGGGGAACATGAGTTGCACATGGGTGGGGGCCTGCTGGCAGGTGCCCCACAGTGCTGGGGGGTGGGGGTGGTGGGAGACATGGGTGGGGGCCTGGTGGAGGCTGCCCCTGCACTGCTGGGGGGTGGGGGTGGTGGGGAACATGAGTTGGACATGGGTGGGGGCCTGCTGGCAGGTGCCCCACAGTGCTGGGGGGTGGGGGTGGTGGGAGACATGAGTTGGACATGGGTGGGGGCCTGCTGGCAGGTGCCCCACAGTGCTGGGGGGTGGGGGTGGTGTGAGACATGGGTGGGGGCCTGGTGGAGGCTGCCCCTGCACTGCTGGGGGGTGGGGTGGTGGGAGACATGGGTGGGGGCCTGGTGGTGGCTGCCCCTGCACTGCTGGGGGGTGGGGGTGGTGGGAGACATGGGCGGGGGCCTGGTGGAGGCTGCCCCTGGTGGCTGGGGGGTGGGGGTGGTGGGAGACATGGGTGGGGGCCTGGTGGAGGCTGCCCCTGCACTGCTGGGGGGTGGGGGTGGTGTGAGACATGGGTGGGGGCCTGGTGGAGGCTGCCCCTGCACTGCTGGGGGGTGGGGGTGGTGGGAGACATGGGTGGGGGCCTGGTGGAGGCTGCCCCTGGTGACTGGGGGGGTGGGGGTGGTGGGAGACATGGGTGGGGGCCTGGTGGAGGCTGCCCCTGGTGACTGGTGGGGGTGGGGGTGGTGGGAGACATGGGTGGGGGCATGGTGGAGGCTGCCCCTGGTGACTGGGGGGGTGGGGGTGGTGGGAGACATGGGTGGGGGCCTGGTGGAGGCTGCCCCTGATGGCTGGGGGGTGGGGGTGGTGTGAGACATGGGTGGGGGCCTGGTGGAGGCTGCCCCTGCACTGCTGGGGGGTGGGGGTGGTGTGAGACATGGGTGGGGGCCTGGTGGAGGCTGCCCCTGCACTGCTGGGGGGTGGGGGTGGTGGAAGACATGGGTGGGGGCCTGGTGGTGGCTGCCCCTGCACTGCTGGGGGGGTGGGGGTGGTGGGAGACATGGGTGGGGGCCTGGTGGAGGCTGCCCCTGGTGGCTGGGAGGTGGGGGTGGTGGGGAACATGAGTTGGACATGGGTGGGGGCCTGCTGGCAGGTGCCCCACAGTGCTGGGGGGTGGGGGTGGTGGGGAACACGAGTTGGACATGGGTGGGGGCCTGCTGGCAGGTGCCCCTGGTGACTGGGGGGTGGGGGTGGTGGGAGACATGGGTGGGGGCCTGGTGGAGGCTGCCCCTGGTGTCTGGGGGGGTGGGGGTGGTGGGAGACATGGGTAGGGGCCTGGTGGAGGCTGCCCCTGGTGACTGGGGGGGTGGGGGTGGTGGGAGACATGGGTGGGGGCCTGGTGGAGGCTGCCCCTGCACTGCTGGGGGGTGGGGGTGGTGGGAGACATGGGTGGGGGCCTGGTGGAGGCTGCCCCTGCACTGCTGGGGGGTGGGGGTGGTGTGAGACATGGGTGGGGGCCTGGTGGAGGCTGCCCCTGCACTGCTGGGGGGTGGGGGTGGTGGGAGACATGGGTGGGGGCCTGGTGGTGGCTGCCCCTGCACTGCTGGGAGGGTGGGGGTGGTGGGAGACATGGGTGGGGGCCTGGTGGAGGCTGCCCCTGGTGGCTGGGGGGTGGGGGTGGTGGGGAACATGAGTTGGACATGGGTGGGGGCCTGCTGGCAGGTGCCCCACAGTGCTGGGGGGTGGGGGTGGTGGGGAACATGAGTTGGACATGGGTGGGGGCCTGCTGGCAGGTGCCCCTGGTGACTGGTGGGTGGGGGTGGTGGGAGACATGGGTGGGGGCCTGGTGGAGGCTGCCCCTGGTGACTGGGGGGGTGGGGTGGTGGGAGACATGGGTGGGGGCCTGGTGGAGGCTGCCCCTGGTGACTGGGGGAGTGGGGGTGGTGGGAGACATGGGTGGGGGCCTGGTGGAGGCTGCCCCTGGTGGCTGGGGGGTGGGGGTGGTGTGAGACATGGGTGGGGGCCTGGTGGAGGCTGCCCCTGCACTGCTGGGGGGTGGGGGTGGTGTGAGACATGGGTGGGGGCCTGGTGGAGGCTGCCCCTGCACTGCTGGGGGGTGGGGGTGGGGGGAGACATGGGTGGGGGCCTGGTGGAGGCTGCCCCTGCACTGCCGGGGATGGGGGTGGTGGGAGACATGGGTGGGGGCCTGGTGGAGGGTGCCCCTGGTGGCTGGGGGTGCAGGGGGGCATGCGTTGGTGGGCAGTAGTGCAAGTTGACATGTGGGTTGGCTGGTGGGCATGGCCATGGTGGATGGGGTGCCTGCATGACATGTGCTGGGTAGGCCCCTGTGGTGTGAGCCACCTGCAGGGGCCGTGGAGGGTGTAGAGGGAACACCTGGGAGGACCCACACGTGCAATTCACGTGTGCTGCTCCCCGCGCACCCCTGTAATACACGTACCCTGATGATATCGCGTGTGGAACTTCCCGCGCACCCCTGTAATACACATACCCTGATGGAATTGCGTGTGGAACTTACCGCCGCACCCCTGGAATACACGTACCCTGCTGATGTTGCGTGGGATACTTCCCCCGCACCCCGAAATACACGTACCCTGATGAGATCGCGTGTGTGACTTCCCGCGCACCCCAGAAATACACGTACCCCGCTCAATCACGTGTGTAACTTCCCGCGCACCCCCGAAATACACGTACCCCGCTCAATCGCGTGTGTAACTACCCGCGCACCCCCGAAATACACGTACCCCGCTCAATCGCGTGTGTAACTTCCCACGCACCCCTGAAAAACACGTACCCCGCTCAATCGCGTGTGTAACTTCCTGCGCACCCCCGAAATACACGTACCTCGCACAATCGCGCGTGTGACTTCCCGCGCACCTCCGAAATACACGTACCCCGCTCAATCGCGTGTTTAACTTCCCGCGCACCCCCGATATACACGTACACCGCTCAATGCGTGTGTAACTTCCCGCGCACCCCCGAAATACACGTACCCCGCTCAATCGCGTGTGTCACTTCCCGCGCGCCACCGAAATACACGTTCCCCACTCAATCGCGTGTGTTGCTTCCCGCGCACCCCCGCAATACACGTGCCCCGCTCGCACAGGCCCAATTGCTGTATGTTGCCACTTTTGTGATGCGCTGGGACTCTACCGCCTGCCTTCGTGTGGCGGACGTGTTTCAGCTTGTGCGTGTCTTTGGCTGTGCGTGGCTTTGCCCTATTCGATTCCATGAATACTTGTGGTTCGAGTGTGTGTGGGCGTGCCGTCTGCTTCCCTGCAGTACATCCCCAATTACGCCCTTATTTTCGCGCGTTGTTCCCCATTCCGCGCGTTACGCCCCGTGTCCCGCCCACTTTCTGGTGTATGGGCCGAGGTTGTGCGCTTTCACTGTGCGCGTCGCGCACGCCTTTCGGGATGTTGCAGTGACTTGTGCGCCATGCACGGGTTTGGCGCACATCCCGAGGTGAACACGCGCAGGGACTTCCATGAATCGCACGCTGTTTTTTTCCGCTTGCGCCTGCTTGCGCCTGCTTGCGCGTAGATTTTTGGCGCACGTTTGTTCCATGAATCGGCCCCTTAGTTTTTTTATTAGAAACGTTTCTCAATCACTGAATCTGCTTACCAACTGAAAAGAGAATTGAAGCATATATTGACTTATGAGTTGATTAATCATCTTTCTAGATCACCTCTTGTGAGACACAATATGCTACTAACAAATTAATCACACTGGGCAGCTAGATATACAATATAAGAACATATTAATTGTAACAATCTGTTCTTTATCGCCATTTCATCAATTGTGGTCATATAGTTTTCTATCCGTATTCAGTTTGTATATTCTTTGTTTTTTTAACTAAGTATATTACAATTGTGAAAATATAACCCCAACTTCCTTTACTTCTTATCCAACTGTACTTTATAGTGTTACTTTTTTGTACCATTTTGTATAAACTTGTTATTAAAAATGCAACTTGTAAATTACTTATTCTACTGTGTACTTACTATTTACAAACTATTACATTTAATAATAAAGCAGGCATTGCAAGTAACTGCATATTTAATAGCAACACATATTGATGTGTTTATGAGTATCTCCTTTTGAATAAATGCAAATAAGAAATACTTTACACACACTTTCTTTAATGTTTAATTTTTATTCTGGCACATTTGTGTTACAGTTTTCTGTTGGTGTTTTCAATGTAGTATGTCATAATAACCTTTACAATGCTGCAACTTATACATTGCATATTATTTTACTTTTACAATATGTTCATTCAATACAAATGAACATATGCTTGGTTGGACTTCAAATACCTGCCTTGTCTGTAAGGAGTTTTATTCCTGTTTGTCACTTTATAAATGTGTAATAATAAAGTTGTTGTTTAATATTTTGTACAGATCTTCCATTATACATTTAGTAATAATATTAAATATAATACTCCCCCTCCTTTTCTAGAATCAATCCTGCCTTCCCAAACCAGGCGTTCTGAAGACAAACCCAACACATAATGGATGAAAGCCATCGAAACTGAGTTGGGAAGATTCAGAACTCTTTTCCATAACCTTGCTTCTGTACGTTTCCAGTTTATTTCAAAACTTTGGATGTTACACTCCAGTCCAAACAACAAAGTTGGTATGACCTTTCCCACATAGTATTTAATGAGTGAGATACATGAGAATGTACAATATTTTGAGTGGATCTTGATCATATGAGATCCTAGCTTTACTGCTTCCATATTTAAAACATTATTCAAGTCCAATTTAGTTGGACAAGGAGTGATCTTTGAGCCAAGATACACAAGTTCCTCTACCACCAGCACCGAGCCACCCTCAATTTTCCAGGAGAATGGCTTTGTTTTAGTCAGTGGACGCCTGAATTTCAAAACTCTAGATTTGTCTGCGTTAATTTTCAAACCATTAGAGTTTGCATACTCTCCCAGCACTGTCATAAGCCTCTGAAGGCTGATTTGTGTATAGTCCAAAACAATGATATCATCCACATAGACAAGCCACAATACCCTGGTTTCTCCGATCTTAGGACTAGCCAACTAAAGAGTCAGAAAACAGTGAAGCAAATCAGATAAATCTCTTCTAAGGGTCTATGGTGACATTCTAGCAACTGCAGATGTTGGTCTTCTATCAGCTCTGTTAGTGTTAGCCCTCTCTTCAGCTCTCTACACGGTCAACTATAACATTCTCTTAAGTTGTATTGAGTCCTATTTGGCCTGTCAAACAACTCCTGGGCCTGATCTGAATTGCATTCTATTTAACAGCTCTCAGAAAGTATGATGAGACCTTTATTGTCGACATGAGTAATCTTTCTCTTGTGATGTCCGTCAAGGGTCCCCTTTTTCACCTTTTTACATTTTGCTACTTAGTCTATATATTCAGCCTTTAATGACTCTGTTCAAGAAATATCAGGCCTGTTTCCAATCCTATGCAGCTGACATGCAAGTCTACCTAGAGCCTGGATAATCTTGCCAAGTGTATGTCACAGGTTCAGAACTGGATGGACTTAAATTAAATCCTGCAAAAACAGAAAGAATACTCTTTGGTACAGAAAATGCCTTTAAAGATTCACTGAATCTTCCTAAACCTGCTAGTTCATTTGACCATCCCCTGTCCTAAGCTGATAAGGCGAAGAACATGGGTGTCATTTGGCAAGCCAATCTGGGACTACAATGTCTTCTTTTTTTTATTGTGCAATGGTTTGTAAGAAAGAAGACAAACATATCACAAAAAACAGATACATCATTAAAAATGTCTCAAAGTAAAAAATAAAATAACATAGTTAAACATGCAGGGGTAGTTGGTCCTCTTACAAATTGCAAAATTGATTATTCTAATAGCCTCTTAATAGGTCTTCCTGCAAATGAAATCCATGATTTGCAGACGGTCTTGATGCAGTAATCAGACTTTTTCTCAAACTGCCAAATCACTACACTGATTTACCAATTCCTAAATATATCCAATAATTCAGAATGCTTTACGTTTTTTAAGTGCTTACACAAGCTGTCTCTGCTCTAGTTCTGTTAAGAACATAAACTTCTGTTCTCCCCCTTACCCTTGCATTCCACAGGCCAAAACCGTTTGATCATCCCCACTGTCCAGGTTCAAATCTAGAGTGACAGAAGATTTTGGATTGCTGGGCCAACTCTTTGGAATTCATTAAGTCTTGGGCCTTGATAAATTCAGACCCTTGTTTGCATTTTGCAAAAGCTTGAAAATGTATCTTTTCTATTAGAGTGTTTTACCCTCTTAACCATAAAGCCACTGGTGCCTAAATGGGATCTCTGTTTGGGGAACGTTATAATAGGTCAAAACAATTCAATAGTTTCAACAGATAGGCAGAGTGTTGGGGGAAGAAGAAGAGAACATTGGAGTGATTACTGTTCAGGACCCAAAACATGACATTGTCCATAAAAAAGGAAATATTACTGCTTAGTACTGGTGGAGAGGCAGAGCTGCACAAAAGCAAAGGTAAATGGCATTTGCAGTCTACAGCAAGGGCAGCCATTTGATATCGCGAATAGAGCTCAGTTCTTAAAGCCTGCAAATTTTAAGCATTTAAGTGCAACAACAAAAGAGTGACTGCTTGTAAAAACAATGTTTTAAAAACATAATAATACATTGATAATATGCAAGGAAAAAACCTTAGTTGCAGGGACGTTAAGGTGAGAAACTCTGGAAATTCAGCTAAAGCCACCTTAACTTCATGCCCTCTGTTGCGCAGCCTATTACCACAATGATGACATCACAGATCACAAAACTGATGACATCTCTAATTACATTAGATAAGTAACCAGTGGTAAGCATGGCCTTCAGCCATGGTCAGTGTGCATGGCCAGATATATTTTTACACATTAATGGGTAATTACTGGGTGTAAAAAACAACAAAATTGCATTTGAGAAAACCAGTAATGTATCATTGCTTCCAGTAATGCTCGTACCAGACGCAGAAACACTGCATATGCTGAAGTAGACACCTCAGAGGGCAGCCAGCATAGGAGTTCAAGACATCAATAAAAACAGCCAGGGAAAGGCATTCATTTTTCAGTATGTCTGCTTAGATGCCTGTGATTAACAAGTGTACATTAAACAAGAACTCTTTAAGATGACATTTAAGGTTAAAGCCCCTATGCCCATCGTACGCACCCATGTTCCACATTGCCAAATACATTATAAAGATGTTTTTGTTAACAGATTAGTAAAAACTATATGCAGTACACCTTGCTTTAAAATACTCTATTGCATCAAAAACCAAATGCTCTTAGAGTACTACTTTTGTGAAACTATGCTGCAAATTGCACACATTATACCCATTTTTACGACACAGTTCTCCATGGGAGAATCTTTACGACCCCATTTTGGAAGATATACTTGCTCAGGGAACCCCCATTTGTGGCCCACCATTTTACAAAGCATCAGCCATAACTCCTACCAACATCCCTGCAGTACAAAGGAATGCCCCATCCACACCTCACCTTTAACCGATTAACTAATGTGGAATACATCTGAACAGCTCATATACCATACATAACGGTAGTAGTAATTAACAGTAATCAAAAGTAGATTGTCATTGTTGGACATTAACTTTGCCAACTTCTAATATATCTGTGCGTGGAACCATACATTTGTCAATGATAAACCTAAATGAAAAGTGAGCTAATCTTATACACCACACTACCCATTTCTTACACAATATAACGATTCTTAATAAAACATCAGAAATACAAGTAATATAAACATAAACCATTCATGAGAAAGGTATCAAGAGATAAAAGCTGCTAAATAATGCACTGGCACTGAGTTACTCCGCCCAGCTCCAGTTTTCACAACCCTCACCTTAAGGACTGTAGGTCAACTTCAGATAGACAACATTCAGGCTATTGATACTCACATTACTGTGCTCTGTTACAACCTTCATCCTCCTAACACCCATTTAATCAGTCCTTTTTAGTCATCCTGATCCAATAACATGTAAAGTCAAAAGCCTCACCTGTTTATATCTATTCAGCTATCATTGGGCTAACAGCCAGACTCACTATCTTTTATTTCACCTACAAAGTAATCACTACTGCTAATCAACAAAACATATCAACATGTATGTCCTGCCCTCATTGCCCATCCCCACTGCACTAAACTTGCAATGGCCATGTGACCTAAGCAGACTCCGAAAACCATGTGAGCAAACCTCATCCATAGTACTGTTTCCCCCAACTCACTATACATCCCCATTCATTTTACATCTCTCTATGTTAGTGCATTGCATAACAACATATTGCATTACATAGCATGGAACCCAAATAGATGCCTGTACAAAAGCACACCGTTTGTAAGCAAATTGGAAAAATGACAAATATGATTGTTCATTATTATTTCTAAATTACTACCAACAATTACATGACAGTGAAAATCCTGCAGTATAAATAAATGTCCCATAATCTATTAAACCCTACCCACTTCGGCACTATAACTTCACCTTCTTCACTTCGTAATTTCACACTTCCACAATGTAACACAGTAGGAAATCTCCAATATAGGGTCACAAAAAACAGCTTAATATCCATCTACAAAGCACACAGTTATACTGTTTGATTCACACTAGACAATCTTATGAACCCTCATTCATATCACATCTTACAATGTCAGTGAGAAACAACGTTTATTTTCAAATTTATTTTCTGGCAAACCTAAACATAGCATACTATGTCATACTGCTTCATTACTCTCTTACAAACACTGAAGTAAAATATAGAAAACCCTACTTTGCAAACAATACGTATACACTTGACCAAATGAGACACCTAAACATACTTCAGTTATCTAACAAATACAATGCAAAATATTATTGATGCGCCTACGCACATGCTTTTTATAGACGCACTATACAAGAGCCCCACCTAGATGTATGCTAATACCAAAGGCTATTCGCAAAAACTATGAATTCAAAATTGCATCTCCACTCCTCCAAACTCCAAAAACTGTACCCAAAATGGCTACGCGCCCCCTCTACTCCTCATAGTCCTCCTCCACTCCTCAGTCTCTTATAATTCCCCAAAACACTAAATGCATATAAGATGCCAAAGCACCCAAAATTTTGGATAGCTGTGACTACCACACGTCCACAAACACACGACATGTCACTTACTCGAATATAGCTGCGGCTGAAATGGGGGTGGTGTGTGTGAGGATGTACCCGCGATTAGCAATGCCGCAGATTGGTCAGCTGTGGGATAGCCGTGAATACTAACAACAGCATCACCATTGCCAATTAGAAAGTAAAACACACACACATCAAGCATACCCTGCTCATACTAACTACTAGAAATTCAAACTAGGAATCATTTTCTTGGAAACAGAGAAATACTGCAGATTTCATGGATGGTTTGAAAACTGTGTTGCTGATTGGAGACAGTTGGCTGTTTTGGTTTCTCGCTTTTTGTGAGAAACTAAATATTAACATGGACCTAGGTTTGAGAGATTTTACAATTAAATCGTTTGGATTACGGGCAAAGCATTGGTTCCAGGTTTTGCCTGAGAAGTACAGGGCACGCAGACTTCATACTAATTTATTGTGGAGGCAATGACTTGAGAAATGTACGAGGGGTGACTCTTACTTTAATGATGAAACAAGACATGGGAAAACTATTGGAACTATTTCGTCACAGCATCTTTATCTTTTCCAATCTCACTCAGAGACACAAATGGAGATGGACCACCAGATGTAACGGTAAAATTGAGAAATCCCAGAGAAATGTTAACAAAGCAGTTTAAGCATTCATGACAGACCACAACCAATTATTAATTGCAAACAACAATATACAGTTTTACATAGCCAATTTCTATAGACATGAAGGAGTAACCTAACCAACGAAGCACATGCAGTGTTCCTTCTTAACATCAAGACAGTACTCCTGATGTGCTGAAGTTCTACACTCAGTGTCCCCCAAAACAGTCCTTTTTAGGACTACTCATCATACATAAATACAAAAATACAATACATAATAACAACAAAAAATGTGTTATTATACCCACGGCTACAGTTCATTGTCTTTTCCCATAACCGTGGCTACAAATAGTGAGTTAAAAGTGGGGCTGACTTCAAGTTTTATACTACAATTCAACTTAAATGATGAATACAGAACAATACTGCTTGTGTACTTTTATAAAGTAACTGAAAAATAAGAATCATGAAAAAAATACATAACAGTGAAATATATAGGCAAACATTGCACACCCACACAACATAATACTGTAAGTGAGAATACAGAACCTAAACTACGTTGTATGGTGCATCTAAAACTAGACTACAATTGATCCTTTTTAGAATATTTTTGTTAAACTATTTTCTTATATCTTTCTCCAAATTCTCGCATGCTCAAAAGTATGAAAACACATATCCAAAATACAAAAAGACTCTCTAATACCTACCAGGTCACTGGCCAGTGGTTTTTCACCCCCAACGTCACTATACCTAAACAAAGTACTTTAAAAAAAATGTAAAACACCTACACTGAAAACTATACAGCCCTGATTACGTACTACACATACCCCTGGCTATCTGTAGTCTTTTGTAGCCTTGAATATAGCCGTGAATCTCAGAAAAACGGCTGGAAAAATAATGCTTTCCTGCCCCCAAGCACCTCACTAAGTGCCCCCCTCATTTGTGCCAGCTCCCCCCTCCCCAGATGGCCTCCTCAACTCCCCTGCCCTCTCCCATTCCCCCATAACAAACGCTGCTTCTAAGATGCAGTTTGCTATGAGCTGCCAGCTATTTGTGACTATAGCCGAGGTTACGGAAAGCTTTGTGTTGCAAACTCAGTCCATGTACCTCCTCCAACTCCGGAATTTCACTTAGTGCCCTCTAGCCAATCCCCCACCTCTACCCTGATGGCATTCCATTTTTTTTCTACCCGCAAATAGATTTTCACTCCGTTTCGTTTTCCCATAACCTCAGCTGCAGTCGCAAATATCTCTCGCATCCAGAGAAAAACAAGATGGCGGTCGTTTCATTTCTGAAAACCATGATCATGCAATGCACCATGGGAGATAGAACTATAATTTTTGGGGAAGGGGGCACCCCCTTCTCCATCAAACTTTCAAATAACTACAGCACGGAATGACCCCAAACCATGCATGGATTGAGAGTCAATGATTAGGTTTGGGCTGTGCGCTTTGGCAAAATTGCATTTTTGTCTATGGCAAAATGAATGGAAAGTATGCCGCACTATCGGATAAAAAAATGATTTTGACGCGTAATAACGTTTGTATTTTTTAAATAATATTTACGAAACTTTGCAGTCTTGGGGGGGGGGGCGCAGACTTTTAATCACTTTCAAAATTTTGGCCAAATCCGTTTCTCGAATTAAAGGTTATTAACACTATGTGTTCGACTCACCTTAACTATAGGGACGGCAACCTCCACCCTATAAAACAAAAGATAATTCATACAATATAATTATGAGTCTTAGATTAATCATGCAATGCCCCCACCTCCTGCACAGAGACACATGATGCCAATTGTATCCAGTAAATGTTAGTCCAGCATTAGTGTGCACTCCCATATCAAGCTCACTTTGGTCGTGCAAAGAAGCAATTTGCACTGAGATGGCTCAGGTGCAGGAGCTATGGCTGTGCTGCATCATTACACGTGGCATGATATGGTCACTCGGAACTAAGTGGGAGATGGGTTTTGAGAATATTTAGCAGTGACCTTTTTTAATTTCCATCAGGTGTCACGCTATCACAGAATTAGCGAGAAGACAAAAACACACAAAACCCGTTTAGCTCGTATTTACATTCCTTAAATATATTGTCGCTACAGGAATTTTGTTCTACGGTAAAAGAGTATGGACTTCTAATATTAAATGATTAGGTATTGATCTTGGCTGAACTGGGATGATGGTCATTAAAGGTGAACGTGTGAACAAAGAGCAAGGAGGACAGAGAAGGTTGGGATATAAGTCAAACGCAGGGTTTGAAGTGGAAACAGGTGGATGGAGGTTTGAAGGTGAACACAGTGTAAGGAGTGCTTGCTGGAAATAATATTTGAGGGTGCTGGGATTGAATGCATGGAAGAAAAGAAAGAATGGGGTAGAAACAATGGGTTTGGCATTGTGGATAAGCAGGTGCACACTTCAATGATAAATAAAGGGGTGCAGGTGAAAATTATGTGAGGATAGCTAGAGTTTAAATGTTGGGCTCCTGGTGTTGAAGGCAGGAAAGGTAGGTAAGGCTGAGGTGGAAGTGATGAGCTCTTCCTCTGGTTCTTTCTCAACCAAGTCTTCCTCCTCTGATTCTTTCTCAACCAAGGCCCTAACGCCCTCCCTGAGGCCAGCTCCCCTGCTGTTTTGGAACTGTCTCTCTTAAAAGCAGCATACTTTTTCATCTGAGGTGCAAATACATCTTGTGGGTGCAGAGATCCTTAAAAAAATATCCAGGGCAATAACACTTGGGCAGTCCTACAAGGTACATGCTCTTTTGAGGGCACTGGACATTCCTTGCAACTGAGGTGTTGGACACAAAAAAAAACAAATATACAGCATGTTGATGTGATGAGTGTGATGCTGGAAATGCATCGGAGGGACAGGGCCTCCGTATCCTTGTCCTTTACTGCTTTTTATCGTGTGTTCTGTCGTGTTTTCCATGCAGGAGTTCATGTGGGACTCCTGGCGGTGCAGCTCTCTTTTTTTTGGTTTGGTGAACAGACCCGTGGGATACCCTTATGGCACCCATGGGTGGGGGGTACAACCCTGTGCCCCTAGTGTATGTTATTGGGCACCTGTGGGTGGCTCACAGAGCAGGGTATGGGCTGGTGGCAGCAACATGCTGAATTTGACAGGTGCGCGGAGTATCCTCCATTTTGGGATACCCCGGCCCTGCCATTGGGATCAGTTGATCCCTGATGGAAAACAAGATGGCCCCGGTGGCCTCTTGCTTTCTATTACCCATTACCTTGTTTTCCCAAAGACCTGGGAAGCCCTGACTCTGTCCCTTCCCCCTGACTGGCTGTTGGATGGAAGTGCCATATATGGTGTTGTTGTGAAGGCCCATTTTAACACACAAAACAGAGTAAGGAACAATGAGCTTCACCGAAGCTGTTTATTTTATTGTGCTTTTAATGCAGCTCTAGCTCTTTCCATACAGGGGGTACACTATTCTAGCCCTGCATGGTGTTTCTGTCCCTAGGAAGCGCTAATGCACCGACTACAGGCAGGGAATACATGGGGACTATTCTCACCCTATGTCAAAAGAAATGGAAAAATTCTTCACGATGAAGTTGCACAATACATTTTGTACATAAAGATTTCATACAGCTATGGGTAGTTAGCCCAAATAGTTAAAAACAAAGCAGTTGCGGGAAAACCATTTCCCGGCTGCACCCTTGGATAAAACAGGCAGGTCACGTGGGACTCAGCGTCAGATAATCTGACAATTTAATTGCCCTCCGTGAGGTGTGTCTGGTTGATCCAGGAGTAATTTCTAAAACATTTGTCAAGGGTATAAGTGTCGCACACGATCTCAGCACAACATGCACTCCATACTAAACTCTTTTTTTGAGGTGCATAACGCATTCTCCTATGCGAGAATCCATGACATATCTATAAAAGACAACATAAATTCTGTAACATTGATTCAAACAATTTCTGTCTAAAAATGCATAGGTCCACTTGTGTCACTTTAAATGAGGTGACATCTGTGTGTTTGGTTGACCGGTTTCAATTATGTCTTGCGTGTATCATATTCTTCAGGACCCATTATTGCTTCTTTTGACCCAATCAACAAGCCCCATAGGAGCGGGATTGCGACATATTCTGTGGATAGAACGGGAGAACGTCAAAATGACTTCACTCATATCTAGGGAAAAAGCATATAGCATTTCTTACTGGCTCTTATTAATAGAGTGGAATAATGGTACTTTCCAATGTACTAAATCAGTCAACTTGTGACATTAAAAAAGAGGTTATCTTCACCGTATCCCATCACCATTACGTACGTGACATCATGTCTAGAATATGACAAGATCATACCTGTCCGTCTGTTTGTATATGCGGAGAGGTAAAATCAACTTCAGCAGTGTTGCCACTTTCAAATGGTCAAGTAAGGACGCCTAAGGTGATACTTAGTCTGCATCGTAAGAACACTTATGTTGCATTATCTGTTTATGTGCTTCCAAGGTGATGCATCACCTTGTCCAAGAATGTATTTTTTCATTAGTAAAACTATTTACCTCGTCGTTCATCACAGAATCCCTTTGATGAGATGAGCTTCTGATGGTCTCACAGCATTATTCATAATGCTCTTTGAAGGAATCCTGCACAAAGGGTAATTGCAGAGCCTTAATCGCAATGAATCTTGTCTTTGATATGTTCTACTTATCCATTTCCTTTGTTACAGGGGCCATACCCATATTACCAATGCATTCCCCAAGTACTGGCCAATCGTTTATGTCTCCCGATAATTGTGCCCCCGAGGGACCCCATTATGTGCACTTAAACACCTTAACTTCTCACATCGCACCCAGTGGTGCAATCTTGTTTCATAATTTAGACCAGATTATCACTAGGGCTGAAAGCCCATTTCTACTTCCAAGGACGCGTACACGTCCACCTATTCCGGTTTTCATGTGCCCGAGTGAACCCCATTATATGAACTCATTCAGACTGACTCCACCAAAAGTACCCATCAAAGAAGGTCTGATATTGTATTTCTAAGGAGATTGGTGCGACTCTAGGGACCATTTACGCATTTACTGCGAGGATTGTCCCATTTCAAACAAAACGGAAGCAGTCATGAAGGGGCAGCAAGGATGTAACAAGTAAGATCTATTGGGATTCGCGTGTTAGATTATGTGCATGTTCGCATTAGAACAAATGGCAACGGGTCATTGCACCACCAGGGAAGAGACCAGCCGCGGAGTGCTCCGTCACAAGGCACCACCTTTTGGTCGTGGTACAGTGGTTAGTGGCTATCCGGTTGCCGGGGTGCTCAGCACAGACAATTCGACCACTACGTCCTGGAAGCGAAGAAAAAGCAAAGGGGACTGGTTGTTCCCACCAGTCAGGGGAAGAAGACTCTCCGGCCGGGAGATCTCCTCTGTCGTTGGGAAGTGGTGAGTCGGTTCAGCAGGGCTCCACCGGAGGTGTCGTTGTTGCAGGTCAGCTCAGCTTTACCCTCGTCGGATTCTTAGGTCCTGTGGCGACTTCTGAAGATCCAGTCCCAAAAGCCCTGCTTTTATGCAGAAAACCCCCATTCATTCAGCCTAGCTGTCAATCAAAACACGCTAAGTGGTGAGCGGGGTGGCTCACCACTTGGGCCAATCACACCAGAGTGCGACTTGAGTTGGCAAGGCAACTCAGCCCAGGGTGCCTAAACCCCCTCCCATACCCCCTGTGGTACCCAGACGGAATGGCACCACTTTGGAGGGCTTCTGTGCAGAAGCCCGCTAAAAGTGGAACAAAGGGCTCAACCTTTGGTTCGGAGTTACGGAGGCGAACACAGATGCCATTTTAAAAACCGAGTTCTGGCAGAAATACCAACCGGTAGATTTATTTAAGACAAATAAACCAGTGGTATGTTAGAGACTAACGGGAAAACGTATTAGTCCGCAACAATGGGAAGAATCCCATAGAATTATATTCGGGGTCGAATATAACAAGTAGTTTCCACTGCCACCAGCCAAAACTCGACGAGGGGGGAGGGGACAGTGCCCCATCGAACAACAGACCCAGGGGTAATCGAATTACCCCTACCAGTACGTCCACAATAGGATGGTTTGTACTAGTTCTGTTAGTAAATTTAGGTCTAGTAAAGCCAATGGTGACTTTACATGCCCTGGGAGACAGTAGTCAGTCCCAGGGTATGGAGTCTATGGTGGGGATCCTCTAGGACACCCCAGTGTTACAGCACGGAGGGTGTGGTGTAACACACATAGCAAAACATATGAGACCCTATGGAGTAAAAGACCCCATAGCCCATAGAACACATTGGGCCTCATTACGACCCTGGCGGTAATCGCCCGTCATTACCGCCATGGCGTAATGAGCGTTTACGCCGTGGGACGATGGCGTAAAGAGCGCCACATTACGACCCATCGCGCACGAGCATTACGCCATGGCGGTAATGCAATTAACGCCATGGCGGAAAAGGCCCCTACCGGCATCGTTAAGCGAGCAAAGTGCACTTACGCCACCGTAAGTAGCGGCCACCGTAAGTAGCGGGCACCGTAAGTAGCGGCGGCCGTAATTAGCGGCGGCCGTAAAAAGTCGAACCCGAAATAGCGTCATCGCGCCGGAACGGGAAACAGCCCGTCGGCCATCTTGAAAAACACAATCCATCGCCATCCTACCAAACAACACCAGACCCAACCCTGACACCTGTCCCAACCAATCACCCACCCTACCAAGTACCCGAAAATGCCTAAATGTGTGAAAAAGGCATGTGACCGCCAGCGCCAGGAGAGATTCAGCCGGGAGGAACTCTGCATGCTTGCGGAGACCCTGCAAGACAACGCAGGTGTCGTTTTCTCCCCGGACATGACCAGGACAGCGATCGGGAAAAAGAAGGCCATCTGGGCCCTGGTGGCTGAGCGCGTCAGCGCGGTGGGGACCGTACCCCGCACCCCACAGCAGTGCAGGAAGCGCTGGGATGACCTACGCATACGGGTCAGAGCCGTCATCTCAGCAAACCGCAACCTTGCCCTGGGTACCGGTGGAGGGTCGGAATCCCCCCTGAAACTCCAACCGTGGGAGGAGATCTGTGCAACCACGATTGGCATGGAGTCCATTGAAGGCGTCGGAGGGATGGAAAGGGGAGCTCCGACATCAGGCGATGAAGGTAGGTGCCTCAAACAAGACATGCCATAGTCACAGCAGTCCAATCATGTGTAGCACAAGGTTGCCCTAGAGTGTAAATGCAACACATATCAACACTGCCCATAGCCACATGCGAGCACCACCCTGCATACACTGCTGGCACCCGCATACCTGCATCCACATTCCACACTAAAAGGAGACAACCTGCATGGCACTGCCTGAAATCTTCCTCATCCACTGACCACAATAATGTCAAACATTTCATTCCAAAGTCCGCAGACCCATCAATAACGCCCTCCCTCCTTTGCTCCACCACAGGCACAGATTCACACCCAGAGGACCAGGACACCCCTGCGCCAAAGAGGGCCAAGAAGGCCATCAACAACGTCCCTGCACCCTCAACCTCAGCTGCAGTGAGGCAGACCCCACAACAAGCAGGTCCCACTGCAGGCATACCGGAGGTCCCACCGGCAAGCACCCCTGTCGGCAGCAGGCCAGCAGCAGCTGCTCCACCTCCACCGACAATGCCTGCCACAGGAGGCAGGGGGTCAGCGGCCAGCAGCAACATCGGGGAGACAGCTGCAACAGCTGCATGTTCAGACTCGGACATGGAGCACGAGGTCAGAAGCCCCACTGACCTGCTACATTCCCCCTGTTTCTCAGACGCCAGCCCCCATGAGGGTCACTCACAGGGGCACACAGAGGTAGAGGAGTGGCCATCCACCCCATGCCCTGTCCACACTCCACAGGAGGGGAGCAGCCCCACCATCACTCCACCAGCACTGGCCATGGGCCAGCACGGCCAGCAGTCCCTCCAGGACATCACTCAACGGCAGCATCAACTGTCCGCAATGCTGGATGAGCATGCTGCGGAATGTGTGGGGGCTAGGTCTAGCATTGAACAGGCCACGGAGACCCTAAGGGCCGAAGTGGCGCAGAGCACTGCCACCCTGAGGGATGCCATGCAGGCCATATCCAGGGACATCTGTGCAGAACTTGCGGCCTTGCGTCGTGCGGTCACTGGCCTTACCCACACACAACAGGACGTGCATGCACAGGGGCAGCCAGGGACATCCTCCACTGCCAGTTCTGCGCAGAGCAGCCCCGTGCGACGTTCCGGTCGTAACCTGCGCTCCACAGCCAGGGGTGCCCCGGGGGCCGGGAGAGGGGGCTTGTGACGGCCTGTGGCCACTGTCACAGGCATCTGTTGACACCTGCATGGGGTGTGTTGGGGTGTGCAGGGGGGAGGTGGGAGGGGGTGTGTTGGGGTGTGCAGGGGGGAGGTGGGAGGGGGTGTGTTGGGGTGTGCAGGGGGGATGTGGGAGGGGGTGTGTTGGGGTGTGCAGGGGGGAGGTGGGAGGGGGTGTGTTGGGGTGTGCAGGGGGGAGGTGGGAGGGGGTGTGTTGGGGTGTGCAGGGGGGAGGTGGGAGGGGGTGTGTTGGGGTGTGCAGGGGGGAGGTGGGAGGGGGTGTGACACGACAGTTCATAGTTTCAATACACTTTTTTCTTTCCCAAAAAAGAAATGTGTGGACATTTTCATTGCGTATGTGTGCTTTATTGGTGTACAGTCCACAGTGTGCATGTCCCAGGGACACACAGTGCCCCAAGTGCAGTCTCCATGCGATAAACACCAGCCGTGTGTGCTAGAAGCAGTGGTCGATGATACTTTGGCGCATGGCACGCCCCTCCTGTGCTTCGCCTCCTCCATGGGGTGCCGCCCCATCTGCACCCTCCTCATCCTCATCGTCAGGTGGTTGCAGTTCTGCGTCAGGGGGCAGGGGCACATTCCGTCTGACGCACATATTGTGTAGCATGACACATGCCATGACGATCTTTGCCACCTTCTCATGGCCATACAGGAGTGCCCCACCAGACCTGCTGAGGCTTCGGAACCGTGCCTTCAAGAGGCCGAATGTCTGCTCTATGACCACACGAGTACGTGTATGTGCACGGTTGAAGTCCTCCTCGTGCTGGTTCTGCGGGTTCCGGACTGGTGTGAGGAGCCACCTCTTCAGGGGATAGGCTGCATCACCTGTATGTAGGCGAGAATGTATGTGTCAGTCATGTTGTCTGATCAGGAACATGATGTTCCACCATGGCTCGCATCCAACTGTTACTTTGGCTCACTTCTACATGCACTAATTGATTCACACAATGCAACCAGTATGTGCTCATGGCTCCCATGGCCTGTTTTGCATGCCATCACCCAATGTATGCAGAGGGGTTGTGTGCATTGTGAGTGCCCTTCCTCTGTCTCCGTTCCCTGTGTTACTCACAGCCAGGTGGAGTATGCATCATCCCCCCCCTTTCTGCCAGGTGGAGTATGCATCATCCCCCCCCCTTTCTGCCAGGTGGAGTATGCATCACCCCCCACCTTTCTGCCAGGTGGAGTATGCATCACCCCCCCCCTTTCTGCCAGGTGGAGTATGCATCATCCCCCCCCCTTTCTGCCAGGTGGAGTATGCATCCTCCAGGACATCACTCAACGGCAGCATCAACTGTCCGCAATGCTGGATGAGCATGCTGCGGAATGTGTGGGGGCTAGGTCTAGCATTGAACAGGCCACGGAGACCCTAAGGGCCGAAGTGGCGCAGAGCACTGCCACCCTGAGGGATGCCATGCAGGCCATGTCCAGGGACATCTGTGCAGAACTTGCGGCCTTGCGTCGTGCGGTCACTGGCCTTACCCACACACAACAGGACGTGCATGCACAGGGGCAGCCAGGGACATCCTCCACTGCCAGTTCTGCGCAGAGCAGCCCCGTGCGACGTTCCGGTCGTAACCTGCGCTCCACAGCCAGGGGTGCCCCGGGGGCCGGGAGAGGGGGCTTGTGACGGCCTGTGGCCACTGTCACAGGCATCTGTTGACACCTGCATGGGGTGTGTTGGGGTGTGCAGGGGGGAGGTGGGAGGGGGTGTGTTGGGGTGTGCAGGGGGGAGGTGGGAGGGGGTGTGTTGGGGTGTGCAGGGGGGAGGTGGGAGGGGGTGTGTTGGGGTGTGCAGGGGGGAGGTGGGAGGGGGTGTGTTGGGGTGTGCAGGGGGGAGGTGGGAGGGGGTGTGTTGGGGTGTGCAGGGGGGAGGTGGGAGGGGGTGTGTTGGGGTGTGCAGGGGGGAGGTGGGAGGGGGTGTGACACGACAGTTCATAGTTTCAATACACTTTTTTCTTTCCCAAAAAAGAAATGTGTGGACATTTTCATTGCGTATGTGTGCTTTATTGGTGTACAGTCCACAG
The DNA here is from genome assembly GCF_040938575.1 of Ambystoma mexicanum. NCBI lineage: Eukaryota > Metazoa > Chordata > Amphibia > Caudata > Ambystomatidae > Ambystoma > Ambystoma mexicanum. The sequence goes on along the minus strand of NC_090935.1, from coordinate 832,807,604 downwards.
TGTGCATGTCCCAGGGACACACAGTGCCCCAAGTGCAGTCTCCATGCGATAAACACCAGCCGTGTGTGCTAGAAGCAGTGGTCGATGATACTTTGGCGCATGGCACGCCCCTCCTGTGCTTCGCCTCCTCCATGGGGTGCCGCCCCATCTGCACCCTCCTCATCCTCATCGTCAGGTGGTTGCAGTTCTGCGTCAGGGGGCAGGGGCACATTCCGTCTGACGCACATATTGTGTAGCATGACACATGCCATGACGATCTTTGCCACCTTCTCATGGCCATACAGGAGTGCCCCACCAGACCTGCTGAGGCTTCGGAACCGTGCCTTCAAGAGGCCGAATGTCTGCTCTATGACCACACGAGTACGTGTATGTGCACGGTTGAAGTCCTCCTCGTGCTGGTTCTGCGGGTTCCGGACTGGTGTGAGGAGCCACCTCTTCAGGGGATAGGCTGCATCACCTGTATGTAGGCGAGAATGTATGTGTCAGTCATGTTGTCTGATCAGGAACATGATGTTCCACCATGGCTCGCATCCAACTGTTACTTTGGCTCACTTCTACATGCACTAATTGATTCACACAATGCAACCAGTATGTGCTCATGGCTCCCATGGCCTGTTTTGCATGCCATCACCCAATGTATGCAGAGGGGTTGTGTGCATTGTGAGTGCCCTTCCTCTGTCTCCGTTCCCTGTGTTACTCACAGCCAGGTGGAGTATGCATCATCCCCCCCCTTTCTGCCAGGTGGAGTATGCATCATCCCCCCCCCTTTCTGCCAGGTGGAGTATGCATCACCCCCCACCTTTCTGCCAGGTGGAGTATGCATCACCCCCCCCCTTTCTGCCAGGTGGAGTATGCATCATCCCCCCCCCTTTCTGCCAGGTGGAGTATGCATCACCCCCCCCCCCTTTCTGCCAGGTGGAGTATGCATCATCCCCCCCCCCGTTTCTGCCAGGTGGAGTATGCATCATCCCCCCCCTGGTACGTCATTCACCTGCCCACTTCCATGACATTGCACTCACCGAGTAGCCAGGATCTTGGGCCTGCATGTCGCTCCATGTAGCGTGGTATTGTGGAGTTCCTCAGGACCATGGAATCATGGGTTGATCCGGGGAATCGGGCACAACAATGTGTGATGATCTTGTTGGAGTCACAGACCATTTGCACGTTGATTGAGTGGAACTGTTTCCGGTTGCGGTACGGTACCTCCATGGCACGTGGAACCACCAATTCCACATGGGTGCAGTCGATGGCACCAATGCAACCGGGTATGCTGGCTAGTGCATGGAAACCCACTTTGGTGTTTGCAATCTCCTGGGCAGTCCGTGGTAATGAGATGTGGTCGTCTGTGTGCTTGAGGAGGGCATCGAGCACTTGGATGAGTGTTCGTGAGAATAATGGTTGTGAGATGCCATGCAGGTGCCCCACTGTGTGCTGGTAGGTGCATGTGGCCAGGAAGTGGAGTACGGCCACTACCTTCAGTAGGGGGGGGATGGCGGTTGGACTTTCTATCATGCTGACGATGTCGTTGTGTGTCATGTCTACGATGGCGGTGATGGTGTCCCGGTCCAAACGGTACAGGGTGTGGATCTGCTCAGCAGTGAGGTTGAATGGATTGGCTCTGATGCGTGGGATTGGGGGCTGCCTGCGTGGTGGCACTGGCTGTGCTGGTGGGGCTTGCTGGGCCTGCCTTGCCCTCCTTCTCCTCCTGCGTCTCCTCTGTGCTGCCTGTTGTTGTTGTTGCTGTTGTAGCACATGCATTGCTATCAGGTCCTCCAGCCCCAACATTGCTATTCGTATTGGTATCATTGTGGAGTGTGACTGGGTGTGGGAAGGGGTGGGGTGTGCTCTTTTTGTACTCCCCTGAGTCTGTATTGCCTTCACCTGTGCTGTTTCTGTGCACCTGTGGCAGCTGCATTCACTTAACATGGCCCTTTACGGTTGGTTCGCGATGGCGTTATTTGCACCATGGCGGTAAGGTACTTAACGGCCTGGGTGATGGCGTTAGGTGCATGTCCGCTTGGGTCGGCATTTGCGTACCTTTCCGCCATGGCGCTAAGTACGGTGTGGGCGGTCGCGTGCGCGCACCCTTAGCGCAGTTAGCGGCAGCGTTAACTACGATGCCGCTATTGGCTTCGTAGTTAACGGTCACGGGTCATGATCGGACCTGGCGGAAAACGATGGCGGTAACCATTTACCGCTATCGTTTTTCACTTAGCGCCAGGGTCGTAATGAGGCCCATTGACATTCAAAGGAATTAACCACATTGATGTCCAAGAGTGGGAGAAAAAGAGTCTCACTCTTATTAGGCAGGATGGAAAAAAAAAACAAACTCCAGAAATCCAGCAAAGCTGCTGGGGGACTCACTAGGTTAGGAAATTCAGCCTAAACAGAGAATTCTCCCTAACACTCGCCCCCCCCAGACTAAGGGACAGGAGGATTTAATCCACTCCTGGATGAATCTCATACCTCTAGTCGATGATATACATACTAGCGAGACCATCAGCATTTTGGTGGTGACACCCTGACCTGTGCTCAATGGTGAAATCAAACCCTTGCAGGCAGATCAACCATCTCAGTAGTTTTGGGTATTCCCCTTTCATTTGCATTAACCATCTCAAGGGTTGGTGGTCAGTCTGAATGACAAAAGTAGAACCATACAAGTATGGCCTAAACTTCTTCAGAGCCCACACGATAGCAAAGCACTCTCTTTCGATTGTTGCCTACCTTGTTTCAGGATCCTTCAGCTTGCGGCTGATGAAGCAAACGGGGTGCTCCCTACCTTTCCCATCCAGTTGACTGAGTACTGCACCTATTCCTACATTTGCAGCATCTGTCTGCACAATGAAAGTTTGGCGGTAATCAGGAGCTCTGAGTACTGGGGCCTGGCAAAGAGCCTTTTTCAGGTTTTCAAAGGCCTGATTGCACTCCTCGTTCAATCTAACCTTTTTAGGAAATTTGGGAGAGGAGATGACATTCAGTGGAGAAGCTATGGCCCCATAGTTCTCAATGAGATTCCTGTAATACCCAGTGAGACCTAAGAAGGCTCTCACATGGGTTTGAGTAGTAGGTGTTGTCCAATTTTGCACAGCTTCAATCTTACTGAGCAAAGGCCTTATTTCTCCACCTCCTACCTCATGTCCAAGATAGACTACCTTACTCTGACCAATTTGGCATTTACTCGCCTTTATGGTCAGATTGGCTCGTCCAAGAGCCTGCAAAACATCTCTTAGGTGGGTTACATGTTCTTCCCAGGAATTGCTGAACACTATGTCATCCAAGTATGCCATGCAGAAGTCCTCCATCCCATTCAGAACCTGGTTTACCATCTGTTGAAATGAAGCAGGTGCATTTTTCAATCCGAAAGGCATTACCTTAAACTGGTATAAGCCAACAGGGGTAGAAAATGCAGTTTTCTCCTTGGCATGGTCTGTCAGGGCTATTTGCCAATAGCCTGACGTCAAGTCAAATGTGCTGAGGAACTTGGCGGAACCAAGTTTATCCACCAACTCATCTGTCCTTGGCAAAGGGTGGGCATCAGTCTTGGTGACTGCATTAAGAGCTCTATAATAAACGCAGAATCTAAGTTCTTTAGATCTGGCCTTTGGTACTAACACAACTGGGCTAGACCATGGACTAGTAGAGGGCTCTATTACCCCGAGATCAAGCATCTTGCTGACCTCACCTTTGATGTGGGTTCGTACCTTTTCTGACATTCGATATCCTCTGCTTTTGACTGGCAGACAGTCACCAGTGAGTATGTCATGCTGGCCCCAAGGGGTCATGCCTGGTGAAAGTGAGAACAGAGAGGCAAACTGATTTAACATAGATTTGCACTCTTCTTGTTGCTCAGGTGTCAGATTTGAAGAGAGATTTACTCCTTCAATTTTTTTCGTCTAAAGGTAAGCCTCTGAGGAGATCAGGAAGAGCTTCACTCTCTTCTTCTTCCTCTGATGATGCTAGAAGCAACGCTCCTACATCAGGTCTCGAGACATACGCTTTGAGTCGGTTGGTGTGGAAAATGGTCGGAGCCTCCTTGGGATTGCCCAAGTCCACCAGACTCTGAAGGGTCCCGTCCATTGGTCTTACAAGACCCTCTGCCTTGTTGGGATCATAACGAGAACTAGCTGGTCTTGAGTGAACTCAACCATGTTAGCCTTTTGATCATGCCAGTGCTTGACCAATGCTTGTCCAGCTTTCAAGTTATTGCTTGCTTCTGTCATCATGTGCGACATTCTCCTCCGGAGACCTATCACGTAGTCAGTCACTCTGACTGGCTTGGGGGAAGGAGCACTCTCCAACCCCTCCTTAATCAGGGCCAATGGACCTCTGACGGGATGACCATAGAGAAGCTCAAAGGGAGAAGAACCTACTCCCCCCTGAGGGACTTCTCTATAAGCAAAGAGAAAGCATGGCAGTAGAAGGTCCCACTTTCGTTTAAGGGGTTCTTCTAAAGCACCTATCATGCTCTTCATGGTTCGGTTGAACCGTTCTACCAACCCATTGGTTTGTGGGTGGTAAGCTGTCGAGAACTTGTAAGTAACTCCACAGGTTTTCCACATGGCTTTCATGTAGTGGGACATAAAGTTTGACCCCCTGTCAGAGATTACTTCCTTAGGAAACCCGACCCTGGTAAAGATACCAAGGAGGGCCTTAGCCACAGCCGGAGCTATAACAGTCCTCATAGGAATTGCCTCAGGATACCTAGTAGCATGGTCTACTACAACAAGTATAAACCTGTTGCCTGAGGAGGTTGGAGGATCAAGGGGACCACCAATGTCAATCCCTACTCTCTCAAATGGGACTCCCACAACCGGGAGCGGCACTAACGGTGCCACATTCTTGGAGCCAACCTTACCAGAGGTCTGGCATGTGTGGCAGCTCCTGCAGTGTTTTTCTACTTCGGCCCCTATCTTCAGCCAATAAAAGTAGAGAGAGAGCCTTTCCTTAGTCTTCTTGAAACTCAAGTGACCAGCCAAAGGAATCTCGTGGGCTAACTGCAAGAACTGTGGTCTGTTCTCTTGGGGTACTACAAGTCGTTTGTAGTCTCCAGGTGCAGACTCGGTCGGTTCACTGTCGAAGAGGCCATCTTCCTAGTGCAACCTGTATTTCCCAGGCTCTTGCCCTTCAGCCTGAGCTTCTGCCTGGTGGCGAAGACCTTCCAGAGTTGGACATTCTCTCTGTCCCTTACTGAAGTCTGCCCTGCTGGGTCCACCTTCTGCCAGTAACGACTGCAGCTCAGGATGGTCAACAGGATCCAGATCTCCAATGAGTTCCTGGCCATCCATTAGCTCTTCTTCAGAGTCTAATTCTACCACACAGGGTTGTACCTCTCTCTCAGCCTCAGCTGGAGGGGGAGTTACGGGTGTAACTTTGGACAACCGAGGGGAAGTCCTTGTTGGCTGCACTGAAGTTCTGGTTGCTGGTTTCGGTATAGAAGTCTTAGGTTTCCCTTTCGCTTCTGATTTCTTTGATACAGCAGCTGACAATTCCAGTGGAGCAGGAGAGATATCTTTCTTCATCATCTCCTGGAGAGTACCTCTCATGGTTCTCTCCCTTGCAGGTCTGGTTAGCTCCTGTAACCGTTTACTAGGTGGTCTGGGGGTATGCAACACAACTCTGAGAGTTTTTAAATCGTTACCCAACAGAACGCGTCCTGGTACCTCACTCTGTATGCTGACAGGTATCTTCACAGTCATGTCGTTACACTGGATGAGAACTGGTAATTGGGGAAGCATCTGCACAGGCCCTCCAGCTTACTTAGTGAGGCGTTTGGGTGCCTTAGCAACATCGTCAGCCTGAAAAAAAGATTTATCCACCACAGTTATGCTGGCCCCAGTGTCCCTAATGGCAGGAGTCTCCTGACCATTCACCTGGACACTGTCCTTATAATACTCTTTAGTATTATCGGGGATGGAGTTATAGACATCTAAATTCTGTTGTTCCCACAAACCCAGCGACACTAAAGAAACACTGGCTGAGACTCCAATGGGTTCATCAGCCAGCAGTAGAAAGTTTCCACTTGCCATTTGGACTTCCTCCTCTGGAGCGAAGGCTAAGGAGACAAGCTGGACCCCTGAAGGTTTACCCTTACATCTGGGATCTCCTTTCACATGGTCAGTCGAGCCACAAACAAAGCATTTACCGAATGCTTTCTGGAATGGTGGCTTGTTCTGGCCTCCCTTCGGTTTGGCACCAGAAGGTACACTATTCTGCTGCGGTTTTCCTTGTGGCTTACCCTTCTGGTTTTGTTTGGGGCACTCTTTGGAATTTCAGTTATTAGAATTCTCTTTTCAGTCTTTTTTAGGCTGTTTTCCCTCATCCTTTTTCTGAGTTGCCCCAGAATCCTTATGAGTAGCCCTGTTGGCAACCCACAAGTCAGCAGCCTTAGCTAGCTCCCTGGAATCCAATTCCTTTGAATCAGCCAAGTGCTGTCTGAGCTCAGGAGAACAGGCATCATAAATAGACTCCAACATAAAAAGATTCTTCATACCCTCATAAGTGTTCACCTTGTAACCCTTAATCCATCCCTCTAAGTTTTTCTACCCTTCACTCACCCAGGTAGCCCAAGGGGTACCATCATGCTTTTTGAGGGTTCTAAACCTCTTAAGATACTGGGAAGGGGTCTTCCCGAACCTAGCTATCAAAGCTAGTTTCACACTTTCGTAATCCTTCTTATCCACCTCCCCCAACTCCATTACCACATCAGTCGCAACAGGGGGAAGCCTAGAGAAAAACCAGGGAAGTAACTCATTCCCGGTGATGTCCTGGAGCTCATGATTATATTCAAACAGTTTTAACCAATCCAACACATCAAATCTCGGTTCATACATACCCACTAATTCCTTAGGCATCCGGGGTCTTTTGGGACTGGAACTTCTAGAGGAACGAGAGGAGAGAGAAGCATTTTCCACAGACAACTTTTTCATCTCTAACTCATGATTAAGTTCTATTTCTCTGAGCCTTAACTCAGCTTGCGTCTGCTCAGCCTGGGCATTCATCGGTCTGAACTCTAGCTCTTGCTTTCTTTCAGATTGAGCTAAAAACCGTTTGTATTCTAACTCGAGCTTCATTTTTTCAAGTTCAAAATAAGCAGGGTTACATGTGGGACCTGGTATGGGCCCCGTAGGTACAGTAGGTAAGGCAGACAGAGGCTCAGAGTGGCTAACATCATTAGGTTCACTTTCCTCGTCTGACTCATTATCAAGACTTTGATTCAGATCAATACCATCACTGTTTTCTACATTTGCTGGAGAAGTTGGTTCCTCTGAACCAGTACCCAGACTTTGGTTTTCCAGCAATCTCACTATCAGTTCTACTTTCTTGCCTCTTACAGAAAGATTCTCTTGTCTACAGAGAGCTCTCAAACTCTCAGTATTTTCGCCTGACAAGGACTCTTGACTGTAAACTTCCATAGTAGACATTTTTTTTTAAAGTTGCTTTTTAGTGCTAAGCTTTGTGGTTAGTTATCCTAAAGTGTTGAAAAGCACTCTAAACTGTATACTCGATACAAATCCCACCGCTGCCACCAGTGTTAAGCAGAAACCTGTGCAGTTCCCTCTGGGACCACTGCAAAAGATTTAGGCCTAATGGTGTTTGGCAGTAAACCCACTTGGTAGCCATCTGTACCACACAGATTCACCTGGTAGCTGTGGCTGAGCAGTCAGACTTCTCTCAAGAAAAGTAAGGCAGTATGTGGAGTATACAAAATAGGGCAATTTACACAGTAGAACAAGCAGACACGGAACAGAGCTTGGGTGTAAAGATATATAGGTATTTATTTATAACAACACATCTATGAAAAACACACTGGCACTAATACGGCAAACAACTTCAATTACAATTACTATAAGTATCTCAATCCTCTAACAATATGTCGACAAGTCTAGGTTCACCGGCACCACTTATTTGCAGACAGAGGTGAATGCTTTAACCTAGATGGCACTCTAATATTCGTTAGAACGGGAGAGAAAAGGCAGGGTATGAAACCAACTCGGTACCAACACTTTTACGAAACAATGCCAGGCAAGTAAGGCAGGGTCTACTGTAGATCACAAAGTTCAGAGGCCAGGCCCACTCGGAGAGAGGCAAGGTGCTATGTCCCAAAAAAAGTATCACAGTGGAAATGCACTTCGAGTCTTTGTCGCAAATTGAAAGTTAAGAAGGCTTGGAGGTGACCCAATGGAGAGGCAAGGATTAAGACACCTCACGCTAACCGTCACAAGGGAAGCCAGGCGGACACGGTACCTTGTATGTGGAGAGACAGCTCCGGCGGGGGCAGTTGTTCCTGATGGTGGATGCAAGTTGGGGATTTGCCAAGAGATGAGATGTTCTCGTCGTCGAAGGAAAGTTGAAGATCGTTGCACCACCAGGGAAGAGACCAGCCGCGGAGTGCTCCATCACAAGGCACCACCTTTTGGTCCCGGTACAGTGGTTAGTGGCTATCCGGTTGCTGGGTTGCTCAGCACGGGCAATTCGACCACTACGCCCTAGAAGCGAAGAAAAAGCAAAGGGGACTGGTTGTTCCCACCAGTCAGGGGAAGAAGACTCTCCGGCCGGGAGATCTCCTCTGTTGTTGGGAAGTGGTGAGTCGGTTCAGCAGGGCTCCACCGGAGGTGTCGACGTTGCAGGTCAGCTCAGCTTTACCCTTGTCGGATTCTTAGGTCCTGTGGCGACTTCTGAAGATCCAGTCCCAAAAGCCCTGCTTTTATGCAGAAAACCCCCATTCATTCAGCCTAGCTGTCAATCAAAACACACTAAGTGGTGAGCGGGGTGGCTCACCACGTGGGCCAATCACACCAGAGTGCGACTTGAGTTGGCAAGGCAATTCAGTCCAGGGTGCCTAAACCCCCTCCCACACCCCCTGTGGTACCCAGACAGAATGGCACCACTTTGGAGGGCTTCTATGCAGAAGCCCACCAAAAGTGGAACAAAGGGCTCAACCTTTGGTTCGGAGTTACAGAGGCGAACACAGACGCCATTTTAAAAACCGGGTTCTGGCAGAAAATACCAACCGGTAGATTTATTTAAGACAAATAAACCGGTGGTATGTTAGAGACTAACGGGAAAAAGTATTAGTCCCCAACAATGGGAAGAATCCCATAGAATTATATCCGGGGTCGAATATAACAAGTAGTTTCCACTGCCACCAGCCAAAACTCGAAGAGGGGGGACGGGACAGTGCCCCCTCGAACAACAGACCCAGGGGTAATCGAATTACCCCTACCAGTGCGTCCACAATAGGATGGTTTGTACTAGTTCTGTTAGTAAATTTAGGTCTAGGAAAGCCAATGGTGACTTTACATGCCCTGGGAGACAGTAGTCAGTCCCAGGGTATGGAGTTTATGGTGGGGATCCTCTAGGACACCCCAGTGTTACGGCACGGAGGGTGTGGTGTAACACACATAGCAAAACATATGAGACCCTATGGAGTAAAAGACCCCATAGCCCATAGAACACATTGACATTCAAAGGAATTAACCACATTCATGTCCAAGAGTGGGAGAAAAAGAGTCTCACTCTTGGCAGGATGGAAAAAACAAACTCCAGAAATCCAGCAAAGCTGCTGGGGGACTCACTAGGTTAGGAAATTCAGCCTAAACAGAGAATTCTCCCTAACAGCGCCCTCTTCCCGAGCTATGAGGGACCATCGTGCACAGCTGATCTTTGCCAATGCTCCCTGGTAGACAGACCTTCGACAGGCTGCCGACCCGATACGGGGACTGCTGCGGACCTCCAAGGAGAAGCACTCGGACTGTTGTCCGCCACTGTTGACGACCGCCATCACCGACCGGAGCCGCCGTGCTCCCGTTTGCCTAAGAACTTCAATTGATCATCGGACGCTCTCGTCTGCATCGCCATCCGCTTGTCTCCCGCTGGAGAAGGCCCGACCGTCGACGTGCCGCGGAGCATCCACCGGTGGGTTTCCCGCCACCTACAGACCGCAGAGACGCCGACGACTCAACGCCCTTGCTGGGCCACAGTTCTTCATCATCTCTTTGCGGTCCAGAACTATTGTCACCGAGGTGCCCCACACGCCTCTTCCTTGCAGGACGCCAACGCTCTGTCGTCGACGAGCACCGCTAGGAACGAAGCTGCCACTTCCCTGCCATAGTTCACCATGTTCACCGTCGGACGTTCGACGACCCGTGACTCCTGCCTTAAAGGGAGGCCACTCAAGAAGGGCCGTCGATTCCCCGACACCGAACGACGATCCGTGGCTCCCGCCTGAAAGGATCGAAGGATTGGTCGGCGCATCGTCGGAGAACTCTACTCCACCAGGTACATTGTGGGGGTAAAACCTTAATAGGAAGACGTAAGACTATCGAACATTATATGGACTGGGCTTGTGCTATAGATCTTTATTTACAGGTTTCCCAGGTTGGGGGGATCTCCACACAGAACTGTGCCTAGTGGTAGCGGTCAGCATTCTGCCTATTGTTTCAACCATCTTGCGTTCCTTCCTATCTCTATTGCTGGTTTACTCGTTATTGATCTGTGTGACATTTTAACCATACAGTTGATGCACTTTAATGAGATTTTATAACATTAGTGGTACCACTCTAGACGTGTATATATTTATCATTATTGACTTCCAGGTACAAAGTGCGTTATTGTGATTGTGTACATACCTTTGAATATTAATTATATAAAGACTGTGTTTTCAGTAATACAGTGTGTGGACATTCCTTTGTGGGGGTTCGGGGACTACACTGTACTTAAGAACCAGCCCGTATCACCTCCTGAGAAGCTAGGCCTTGATTGCTCGTCCATTGCTACCGTAATAGAGAATCTTGGCTGGGGTCTTCTATGCCTCTCCTCTACCATATAGAGAGCGGAAGTACAGACACCCCCTACCGGTCTTTACAATGAGCCCTGATGAAATGGAAGAATACAAGAACACAACATGAATACTGTAACTCCATATCAAACCCTTGCAAAACCAAGATAAAGAGAATTACATTGTCGCAAATTGGAAGGACACACAAAAAATTGCTGTTCCTCAGCATCAAACTCTACCAAGGCCCACATTGTAGAAAATGTACTAGTTTATGGGAAGACATTTGAAAGAGACACCCCTTAGTGATGATTAGTTCTTTCTCTTCCTCTTGGACTTTACCTTTGGGGCGGATGTTCTCCTTCTTGATCTGTTTGGTCTCCATTCAAAGATCAGTGCATTAACAGAGCAGAACTTGGCAAATACTCTGTTCAGAATTGAACTATCAGTAATGGTGGCATTTGAAATCTTTGTCTCAGTTTAAAGAGCATTAGGCCCCAGAGAGGGACAATCGGATTGTTACAATCAAACTGATTGGCTCTCACTGGGTCATTACCCAGCCGGGTAGTACTTACCTGTGCCAGGGAGATGCACCACACCCCTCGCTGTTCCTTTCCTTTATCTGTCTGGCCATCCTGGAAAGGGAAAAGGGACTACGTGTAGTCCCTTCGTACCGATCTGTGGCAGCCATTTTCTTTATTTACATTTTTCTATTTGTTATTACTACAAGGAGTCCATTCTCCCTGATCCCTGGTAAGCCAGTTTTCTTCCATTTTTTTCTCGAATTGAAAAACAGTTGCCACACCGTCTCTCAGCTCGAGAAAAAAATACTATTAGTACCCTGCTATGCCGTGCCAGGGTACTAAAAGCCATAGAACCCCCGGGGGGGCATTAACGGTCTGTTAATGCCCCCGGGGCTATGTGAAAGCCTTTGATTTGCTCGGGCTTGTAACCAGACCGGTAATGCCCCACTCCTCGGGTTCTATTCCTTCAATAAAGACCTACGGCAAGCCTGCAAAAGTTCTATCATGCAAATTATGCGAGGATGTCGATTCTTGCTCTGCAGCACAGTGTACGTAGGCTGCTAAATGCCTTTCACAATAACCTTAATGGTGCTATGGTGAGCATCAATTCGTACGGATGCTGTTCTTGTCCTGTGCAGTGATAGCTGTGGTGAAGTGTGTGTTCAATGAAAGGGCAGCCTCCTGGGCCGGGAGGCATTCCTCTACATGACCCAATGAAACCCTCACCACCCGTACATACAGAATTGTCATCATTCATTTTGGGGAGAGAGTCACGGGATGTTTATGTAATGTCAAATTGAGTGCTGCATTAAAATAAGTCTGCTTGAAAAACATTTAGATATTTGTTTTAAGTTACCATGTTTAATAATTGATTTCCTACAATGGGTAGCGGTTGGTTATTGGCCAAATATGTAGAGCAAACCAGTGTTTCTTGAATACTGGCTACCTACATTATTATTATTATTATTATTTTTTATGTTTAACCATTTAACATCTCATCGGTTCAGGTGTGAAATGTCAATGCCCTGTCCTGGAGTGCACCATAAAATAGGAATGTTTGATAACACAATAAGAAATTAAAATAAGTCAACCATTCACACATTATTCAATACCAATATGCAGAACATGAAACAGTAAAAATAGTGTCACTGCTGTTGAGAAGGATCGAACCAACAGTGCCTGGCTCCATTTGATTAAGGGGTTTCCAGATGTGCGTCTTAACCTCTGGCTCACCAACACTACGGGGATGAAGTGCTTACATTATTGGGAATGGTGCACCCGCTGTTGTAGATAGGACATGCAGGTGCAGGTGCTTCGACGTCTGCCAAATGACAGACGTCTACTTGTGCCAACATGTTAGGCCTAATCTTGCATGTGTGTATCAGACATGTATGTGAGCTACATTTGGGCCAAAATAGTGGTGAGATGTGTTTCATGTGATAAATGGAGAGACATATACACGTAACTATCAATTACTGGATCCCCAACACTTCATAAAACTTGAGGTGATTAAACATGTTGTCACAATCTCTCCAAGCTTTGGCTCAAATGGCAGATGCAGTGGTAACATGTGCCTAAATCAAAAGTGTGAACGTGCAATAACAGCACGAAAAAACATAAACTAGCACAGTTATTTTTCCTTTACTCTAATTCTTTTTTATGCAGTGTAAGTAATACAAAAATAACAATGCCACTGCTATATCAGGGATTATTAATACATGTGCCTAAATCAAAAGTGTGAACGTGCAATAACAGCACGAAAAAACATAAACTAGCACAGTTATTTTTCCTTTACTCTAATTCTTTTTTATTCAGTGTAAGTAATACAAAAATAACAATGCCACTGCTATATCAGGGATTATTAATACATGTGCCTAAATCAAAAGTGTGAACGTGCAATAACAGCACGAAAAAACATAAACTAGCACAGTTATTTTTCCTTTACTCTAATTCTTTTTTATGCAGTGTAAGTAATACAAAAATAACAATGCCACTGCTATATCAGGGATTATTAATACATGTGCCTAAATCAAAAGTGTGAACGTGCAATAACAGCACGAAAAAACATAAACTAGCACAGTTATTTTTCCTTTACTCTAATTCTTTTTCATGCAGTGTAAGTAATACAAAAATAACAATGCCACTGCTATATCAGGGATTATTAATACATGTGCCTAAATCAAAAGTGTGAACGTGCAATAACAGCACGAAAAAACATAAACTAGCACAGTTATTTTTCCTTTACTCTAATTCTTTTTTATGCAGTGTAAGTAATACAAAAATAACAATGCCACTGCTATATCAGGGATTATTAATACATGTGCCTAAATCAAAAGTGTGAACGTGCAATAACAGCACGAAAAAACATAAACTAGCACAGTTATTTTTCCTTTACTCTAATTCTTTTTCATGCAGTGTAAGTAATACAAAAATAACAATGCCACTGCTATATCAGGGATTATTAATACAGGCACAGCGTGTTGGCTGGCATTAAACCCTCACACCATTAGCATGGGATTTCAGTCGTTAAAATGCTATATTTTATGGACGGGGCAGAAAAATAAACAGGGTTTAGGAGCTGCACCAACATGCCATTGCAAATGCGTTTCCAAAAATATGTTTCATTTTGCCACATAAATCGCAAACCGAGCAAGTGCTAGTGTATCCAATCTTAGTCTGCTCTATTGTTTAAAAGTCATGATGTTTCTGACAGATATACTGTTCACAAGATACATTTTCGGTGATTGGTTATGGAGGTTTTGTTAATATAGCAGTAATGAAGTCCCTGCCATGCATGCTTTTAGATGTATTGCAACTACTTAATTCCAGGGACGTCATTCAGGGGTTGCCAGAGGTCGCTCGAGAGACCTCTGCAGATTGGCTGGCGACCCCTGCAAATCTGTTGCGACCTATGAGGGGTGTTGCCATCTGAGGGGCGTGGCCACCACAGCTAGAACGGTGCTGCGTGTGGCCTCCGTTTTGCCTCGCTTTGCCTTGCACAGCACATGTCGTGTGCTTCAGACTGCTGGTGCCTGGTTCTCATCATCCCTCGTCCCGTGAAAGAAGGTAAGACTGACACTGGATTGAGAGCAGAGCGGCACAGGGAGTTGCTGGTGTCCTCTGGTAGGTGGGGTGGGTCCTCCTCTCCCTGTCGGCAGTATTGCCGCCATGTCCACTTATTATAAGTCATTTTGGGCTTCTTTTTTTTCCCAAAGTCAGTCAGAATGTTTTCAGGTCGCTTGTTGCGGTTTTTATCTGCTTATCACCCTGATTGTGTGCTTGCCTGTAAAAACACGCATGGAATGAGAACTAACATCTGTCCTTTCACAGCATTTTCACATGCATTGAAACTGGGGCTGAGCATCAACGCCTTCTCATTGATAAGGGCCTGTCCTTCAGGAAAGAGCGATGCTGCCGAGCAGGGCACACAGCCACACTCATCCCGATGCCCGCTCCCAGAACACACACTTCTCACGCCCAAATTACTTTTAAAGCTTTTTCCCTTTGAGGGCAAATTGCGTTTCCAAGCTGTTTTTGTTTCTGCCTGCTGTCTCTAAGGGGCTGATTCATGGAATTATTTGCGCTGAAAAACAGGGATTTGTGCGCCATTCTGCCCGCAAATCCCCATTTGTAAAACAGGGATTTGCGGGCAGAATGGTGCACAAATCCACGTTTTTCAGCGCAAATAATTCCATGAATCAGCCCCTATGTGACAATTTCCCTTTAATGTTGTAATTCACTCTTACCTAAAATATGACATATCCTCTCCTGCCATATTTTGCCTTCTCCCCAGGGATGAGTGTTTGGGGGGAGACTGTGGTAATCCAATCTACCGCACCTACATTTTCATGGAAACAGAAGAGCATCAGAAGAAACCGGATTAAGAAATAACCGGAATGAGAAATAACTGGGGTCACAGTGAATAAGCATCCCTTTACAAGAGACACTGCTGCACCCACAGTTCCTGGGGAACCTAAAAAACGCAGGGAGTACCCTATTGTCATGCATTGACACACGCTGGCAGGGACACGGCTGCCTGCATACTTTTTATGACTTGCTGCAATTGCTTTCTCTAATCCGCAGTGCACTCTTTGTTACTGATGGTCTGAAAGCCCCAACCCCATGATTCATTACCGTAGCAAAAGGTCTCCACCTACATTTAATGTAGTTGGAAACCTTTTTGGTGGCTGGCTCACCTGCTGGGGATTTTCTATTTGCCGTGCAGTATGGTTGTTGTTATGGGAGGGAGAGGATAAGTGGAAAAATTTACAAAAATAAACAACCTGGAAGCGCACAGTGTATTTGTTTTTTTACTTTATGTTTTCTGAAGCACTTATTAGATTAGAAATGGGAGCTCAGGCCTCTTCCTGTACCAAAAGACTGGGACAGTTGTGGCTCCCAGCCAAGAAACTCAAAGAAACAGAGAAGCATGCCAAAAGGGAAACATTTTCAAATCTTTTTTTAAACACATTTTTCAGTAAAAGTCAACATTTATGTCAAATAAAGGAATTTGAATCTACTCATTCCCCCACATTAATTCCACCCATAGAATTTCAAAACATCCTTACCATGCAATAGGTCCCTTATGAAAGATACAAGGGTGGTCAGTGAGTGAGACACACACGCAAGAAAGTGTAACAGAACTGAAAAAAAAAACGATATGAGATATAACAGGGTAAATTGTTTGTGCGAGCTGGGGAAGAGGCACTGAGTAATTAGGGAAAGGAGAAGGGAAAGCAAGAGTAAGAGCAAAGGGTGAAAATGTATGGGGAGAAGGCTGTGAGACACTAAAGGAGGAAGAGGGAGAATGAGAGGGAGAGAACATGAGGGAAGGTGACAGAGATATGATATGATATGGCATTTGTAATGCGCCTATACACAAGTGTTTCAAGGCGCGACGAGGCGGGGGGGGGACAAGGGGAGACAGACAACGATCCTACTAGGCCAGGGGTCATTCAGATCACGCAAGTGCAAAGGGTAGAGGGAAAGGGAAAAGTGCAAGGGGAAAAGGGAGAGGGGAAAGTGCAGTACAGGGTTAATAGCATACAGCAAACAGGATAAATAACAAAGGCCAGCTGGTGGCAAGTGCGAAGTAAGTGCAGACAAGTGCTGGGAAGGGGGGCTGTAGGGATACAGACACAGTCCTGTAGTGCAGGGGTTGCCATGGAGGCAGTGCAGGGGAGAGTGGCTGGGCCAAGGACCAAGAACGGTGAGTGGCCCAGTTGCAGATTCAGTGCAGTTTCAGTAGTATTAGCAGGGGAGAGGGGGAGAGAAAGCGGAGAGAAAGAGGAAGGTTTTGAGGTGCTTCCGGAACCGGAGATGGTTCTCCTCAAGTTTCAGGGAGGCAGGAAGGCTGTTCCAGAGGGAGGCCCCTGCAGCGGAGAGAGATCTGCCCCCAACTCGTTGTTTGGAGAAGCGGCTGACCCTGAGGGAGTTGGAGGCGGATGAGCGAAGAGCTCGAGAAGGAAGATATTTAGGAAGAGAGAGTTGAAGGTATTTTGGCCCAAGGCCCCAGACGGCCTTGTGGACAATGCAGAGGGTTTTGAACTTGATCCTCGCAGTCACTGGGAGCCAGTGCAGTGATTTCAGTCCTGGAGAGATACGGTCCCTGGGCTTGAAGCCAAGGACAAGTCTCGCAGTCCTGTTCTGGATGAGTTGCAAATGGCGGAGAGTAGAGGCGGGCAGATTTAGATAGAGGCTGTTACAGTAGTCCAGCTACGAGAGAACCAGGGCTCTAGAGGCAATGAGCTTCTGGGGGAAGGAGAGGAAAGGAAGGATACCTCTGAGAAGGTGTAGCTGGTAGTGTGACTTCTTAGAGACGTCGGATATGTGAGGAGAGAAGGAGAGTGTGGAGTCGAAGATGACCCCAAGGTTTTTTGCCTTGCAGGTAGGAGTAGGAAGAGGGCCAAGAGAGGCCGGCCAGAGAGCTGCAGGGAAGGAGGGAGTGGGTGTGCCGATGAGTAGAATCTCAGTCTTACTGGCATTAAGGCAGAGGTCGTTGGCGGCACACCATTCCTGGATAGCAGAAAGACAGTCAGAGATGAGGGAAGGAGAAGAGGAGGTCGAGGGTAGCCTGAAAATGAGCTGGGTATCATCGCATAGCACTGAAAGGTGGGGCAGAGAGCAGCGATGCAGTGGGCGAGAAATGCCAGATACTGGTTGAACGGCCAGGGAGAGACATTATATCCCTGGGGGACACCACAGGTAGAGAAAAAGATGTCAGAGAGGAAAGACCCCAGTTGGACCTCAGAGGGTCGATTGGAGATGAAAGAGGTCAGCCATACCAGAGCCTGACCAGTGATACCCAGGTTATCACGGAGACGGTTGAGCAGGATGGTATGGTTGACAGTATCAAAGGCAGAAGAGAGATCGAGCAAAATGAGAACACATGGAATGTTAGAGTCAAGGTTCGAGAGCAGGTCCTCACGGATGTTCAGGAGAGCAGTTTCCGTGCTTCTGGCAGCTCTGAAGCCAGACTGATGGTCATGAAGACTACCAACAGATTCAGCATGGAGATTGAGCTTGGAGATGGCCAGTTTCTCCAGGAGCTTGCCCAGGAAGGGGGTGATAGAGATTGGGCGATAGTTAGCAGGGCAGGAAGGGTCGGAAGAGGGTTTCTTAAGAAGGGGGTGCACAAGGGAGTGCTTGAGAGGGGATGGGAAGACTCCAGAGGCAAAGGAGTGATTGCAGAAGTCAGCAAGGGCAGGAGCCAGGGAGTCTATGTGGTCCTTGATAGTCTTGGAGGAACAGGGGTGGACCTGTTTTGATGAGACTTTCATAGATCGGACTTGTCTTGAAATCTCGTCAGCAGAAAAAAGGGGAAAGGCAGAGAAGGAGAGAGGAGGGGTGGCTGCAGAAGGGCCAGAGGAAGGGCTGAGAATAGAGGGGGGAGGTGATAGGAGGAGAGTGAGGACAGGATGTCCTGAGTTTTTGAAATGAAGTGAGAGGCCAGTGCCGTGCAGATGGCCTGGGAGGGGACAGGAGAGGTAGAGACTGCAGCAGGGTTGGCCAGCTCCTTGCAGATTTTAAAGAGTTCGGCCAAATTGTTAGATGCCGCAGAGATGCGGGCTTGGATAAGGGCTCTCTTCTTGGTGAGAATGGAGAGCCAGTATTGCCTTTGGAGCAGGTGACAGGCCAGTTTGTCAGAGGATGAACATGAAGCATGCCATTTCCTCTCTGCCACCCTGCACTTGCGTTTGAGGGTGACGAGATCCGAGTCATACCAGGAGTTACATTTGGCTTTGGGCTTCAGGCGCATACTCATGACAGGGGCAAGGATATCAAGAGTATCAGATATAGCAGAGTGGAGAGTGGAGAGGGCTGTGTCAGGGTGGGAGTCAGCCGAAGGGGGAGGAGGGGGCGAGAAGGTGGCAGCGAAAGCCTCAACTGACACGTGCTTCATGGGTCGGATGACCGAGAAGGAAGGTGGCAGTGATGGGGGTGGCTTTGTCTGTGTGGTAGGGAGGGTGGGGTGGGAGGAGAGGAGAAAGTGATCACTCCAGGAGAGAGGAGTGGAGCGAGGGACAGAGAGGGGAAGGTCAGAGGAGATCAGGGCATCAAGAGTGTGCCCTGCAGAATGAGTCGGCCCAAACGGGAGAATAGAGAGTGAGAGTGAGTTGCAGAGGTCTCGAAATCGAAAGAGTCCAGAGGGGGGACAGGAGGTATCCAGGTGGATGTTTAAGTCACCAAGAAAGAGGAGTTGAGTGGTTGAGGACAGGAGTGAGGAGGAGAGGTCCGCCCACTCGGAGAGGAAGGAGGAAATTTGA
Source organism: Ambystoma mexicanum (assembly GCF_040938575.1). Lineage (NCBI taxonomy): Eukaryota > Metazoa > Chordata > Amphibia > Caudata > Ambystomatidae > Ambystoma > Ambystoma mexicanum. The sequence goes on along the minus strand of NC_090935.1, from coordinate 832,788,540 downwards.
CCAGGTGGCCGATAGATAGTAGCCATGGCTAGGAGAGAGAGAGAGAGTCGGCACACAAGACATTCAAAAGAGGAGTAGGTCTGCGTGGGAGTAACAGTGGCAGGAATCCTCTCAGGGAAGATAAGGGCCACAACCCCCCAGCACGGTTCGGCCTGGGCACGGAGAGGATCTTGTAACCGTCAGGTAGTAGTGTGTCAAAGCTGGTGACAGAGCTGGCCGTGAACCATGTCTCAGTGAGACCGAGTATGTCAAGGTCAAGTTCCTCAAGAAGGCGGCAGATATCAGAGGAATGTTTGACGGAAAATCGGGAAAATAGTGTGGGACTGAATGGGAACTCATCAGGAAGGGAGAAGAGTTAGAGACAAGTGCAAAGGAAAGAGAAGGATAGAAGAACAGAGAGAAATCCACCATAATAGGCGAGAATTGCATTCCAGATGAGAGAGACAGAGATAGAACAGCAGAGCAAAAGCAAAACAATGAGGGCTAGAAGTAAAAGGAAGAGAAGAAACAGATCAAGCCTGGTCGACAGCCAAGAGACTGAATGAGAGGGTGTGGGGGGAGGAGAAATAAGAGGCAGAATAGGATTAGTGGGTTATGCAGAGTTGACAGCAGGGCAGACAAAGTGAGAAAGAAAGTAAAGAAAACTGTAGCAAGAAGGTAGGAGAACAGACATTATTTTAAGGGATGAGAAGGAAGAGAGTACACAAGGGTAGGTGGGGAAAGCTGAGAGTGAAGAATGGAGCTATGACAGGTGAGGAAGACGGGTGATAGCACAGGTGCAAGAGAGGAAATAAGAGAAACAAAGGACAAGCAGATAGTGTCAAGAACAGGAGATCTTGGAAGGAATATGTTTCAATACACATTAATTTATTTAACTTGGAGTTCCCTGTACTTTCTATGGCAAAGTGCATTGCACGTGTATTCAGGGACGTCTGTTCTTGTACATACAAACATGCGGGGACAGCTCAGGAATTATATTGGCACACTTAATTGCGCTGACATAGTGTATGCTTTAGGAGAAAGTGACAATGTTGAGAAAAATTATGTGGCAGCAAAATATAAATATGTGTTGTGTTCCTGTGTTATGTTGCTATATAACTCTGGGGTGAATCCATGTCGTATAGGTTGCATGTGTGCAGAACTGAATAAGTTTTGGATGTAAGTTTTTCCGAATTTAACATGCTGTCAAATGTGTATTGACAGAGATATCCCACTCATTCACTTCTTCTACTTGTTTTGAACGTGTGAGAGTGTGATAGTAGTAACGTATAGAAACAAGAACTTGAAATGGTTTTTCCTCTTGTGTTATGCAAGCACTTGGAAGAGATACAGAAGATGATCAGGTAGCATTATTTGCCAATGCACTAATCAAACCCATTTTAAACTTACTTCTAGGTTCTGAAGGTGATGAAAATCTGAGACATCTGGCTGTTTTGTGTAGGAGTAAAGAAGTCCATGAAACAACTTCAAACAGTACAACACAACACTGAAGGTAACTTGTCGCATCAGAAGAAAATGGGATAAGTGCCAAAATCATTGAATACTGTGGATGCCATTGACTAGAAGAATACATGTTCTCTGGTGAAATATGCTCCCTCTCCAATTTTATCCTGGCTTTCTCCTATCCCTATACCCGCCTATCTGTCCCTGTCCCCCCAGAATGTGATTTCACTCTGTAGACAATGGCAACATGGGCCTTGACTCACTGCTACATATGTTGATCCATTCTTGTATGAAATGTCACAATACAGTAATATTGTACCATATTTATCTTAGTGTACTGAGGGATAATGCTTTATAATGACGGGGGTGTGGTCAGATTACATCTTCTTCCTGTGATTTCACATAGGGGCGGGCCCAAATGACATCACTTCTGCTGATGTCACTCTTGGCGGTGTGGCAATGTGATGTCACTTCCTCTACCCCTGGCATTTTGGTGAAATGACATCCCTGCTTGATTCTATACCATATATTACTGTTCGTTATATCCCAGATACGAGTATTGGTCAGGCAGAGTATTGGTCAGGCACACTTCATGCCCTTGAAGCTTAATTTAATAAAACCTCCAAATAACTGCTACTTATTTCTAAATATGTGCAGTCAGGAAAGGCTTCTTGTGGAAGCCTGAAGATGGAACATAAGGAAGTATATCCTTTTTTCCTCAAAGTTTAAGATTTCAAACACTAGCACCATAAACTGTAGCTGGGAATACTGTTATGACCCCCCCTACACAAAGAGAGCTACACAAAGAGAGCAGAGAACATTCCTTGTGCATTCCCTTAGAAACTATAAAATCCCTCTTGATATCAAACGCACCCTAGATCTAGTTTTAGCTTCTGAATGAAATACACTGCAAACACTTCTGAGGCCACGTTTTCAGAAAGGCCCACAGTTCATGTCCAGGATTCAATGATCCATCACATGACAACTCCTTTAAAAAGCTGCTTTTCCCAAAATGTTTTCTAATTCCTACCAATCTATTAGTGCTTAGGTATCTGTGTACATCTTGATGGATTAACCCTAGGAAAACCAATATTTTTTAAAACAAACATTTTGATAAGGCTCACACATCTGAAACTACCTGCAACGTTTGTCTCCACGATACAATATAATGTAATGTGAAAAAGAATGTAATATAAACAGAAATTATAAAGCACACCTACACCAGCTAAGGCATCATGGTGCTACAAGGTCAAAGAGACTAGACAGAAAGAAGGAAGAAAGGAGAAGGAGAAAGCTGGGAAGTAAAGAATCAAGTCAGGCTGTAAAAAGATGGGTCTTCAAGGCTCGGCAAAACGAGAGATGATCCTCCGAGGGCTGCATCAACTGAGAAAGAATTGCAGGGGACCGTGATCCTCGGGGAAGAAGCAGAGCGCAGGGACAGAGCAGGAGTGTTATGTCAAAATGTAGCCTGCACAAAATCTGGCCCTCTGCCGTAGAACGCTCAGTGGACCACATAAAGGGCCTTCAATTTGATACTCTTGGCCACTGGGAGCCAGTTCAATTTAGCCAGATCGGAGTAGTCAAGGGGCCCCTACTGCTAATATGGCTGAAGACTTTTGCAGCACTTGGAGCTGCTGAAGAAGGTAGGCCGTCTGAGCCAGATACAGCGTATTGCAGTAGTCTAAAGAAGCAGACGTGAGAGAAGACGCAACCTGTGATCGAAGATGAGTGATGAGAAAATGAAGGACATTCTGCAGTATGCATAGTTCAAAATGGACTGACTGACAGACTGCACTGATCTGGTTCTGCATAGATAGTGAGTTGGAGAACTTGAACCTGAGGTTCTCGACAACAGATGAAGGCGCGGGCAGAGGACTAAGTTCACAAGGCAAAAAGGCTGAGGACCAGCCGGGGAATGCGAGAGAAGAGCCACCTACTAACAAATCAGTTTGATAGCCATTAAGGCGTAGCCAGTTCCTGCCCATCTAGATGTGAATCGCCCGAAGGTTGTAATGGCAGTGTTCAGCAGAAGCCGGAAGAGAGTGTTAAATGACTTGAATTCAGCAATCCCACTAAGTCAGTGCCTCGTCTGGGACGCCCAAGGGAAGCCCTTATTTATATATTTCTATGACAAATTATACTCTGGATGATAAACCCTTATATAACGCCCCTCTCTTTGAATCCCCCTGACCTCACTGAGCCAAGAAGTAGGTTTGTTTTGCAAATTAAAACGGTTTATTTGAAAAATTAAACTATATATATATATCACACTTTTATAAATAAATTGATAATTGATAGCACACTTGTGAATATGAGCAGTAATCAGCAATAGGTAATCCTACAGTAGCACAGTTCTTGGTTACTTATGAATAAGAACAGAGGACTAAGGTAGCAGAGAATGCTTTATATGGTTCAAGGAAATGCAAGGTGGGACAGAATGCAATACAGAAATAATTTGATATGATTTCAACAAGAGATAATGTAATCACTTTTCCTTTTGACAATTCACTCCCCCCCTTTATGCAATATAAAGAGATGGAAGGAGAGCACACAGTCTTCAAGAATACCAACAAAAATGCAATACAAAGTTCCAATTCCCCCCTAGCAAGCTTAGAGAAACAGGGATGATTTTAAACAGTGGCAAAGTACTTTAAAGGTGGTATGCAAAGAAGGGAAAAATATGCTAAAAATGATTTTAATTCCCTATAAGAGATTCAGGGTGGGTGATAGCTACTTTAAATTAGTTCAGGATCACTTTAGCAATGCTCTATGACTGATTGTCAGGTTGCAAACAAATTTCAGCAAAGGAAAGCAAGAAGCTGCTATTTTGACAAGTGAAGAAATTTGAGCCAAATCGCAAATCGCGGCACTTTTTCCGAGGGCGTCAAGCGCGATTACGGGAAAAGTATAATGGGTAGCATGTCGGCTTAGAGCATGTTGGAAAGCTTAGAATCTCAGCTTTAAAATGAAAGTTAAAACTCGCTCCTAGCACAAACGGTTCAAGAGATACAGACGATTTCGTGAAGGTAGTTTTTCAGAAATGAAACAATGATTCAAAATGGCAAAATGACAATTTTTTACAGGTTGAAAATCGGAGAAGGGACACACGATTCCTAATATGCAGTTCTGGACAGGTTCAAACGTTTTGAATCAGATTATTTTAAGCTAAGAGATGGGTTCTGCACAGTTCTAGCTGGGTACTCACACTATGAATTTGAAATAGGCCGTCGGGGTCTGGTCAGGTTGGGACTGGACTCCAGGCGGTTGGTTCTGAAGTCACAGCTATCTGGGTCAGCTCTGCTCTGCTGGTCTGGATCTCTGGTTCTGGTCTCTCTGATTCTGATCTGGTCTGTGGTTCTGCTGTCGGCACTTTTTTCTGGGTCTGCTACCGGTTCTGGCAAAAGTTCTTGGCAAAGAATTCAACAGCTCTCCCTGCTGTAGAATAGTTTGGTTGGATTGCTGGATTCTGAAGTTCTCCGTCAGAGTGCTGCGCAGGAATCCAGTTGAAGGTTGGAAAATGAATGTCCCTGTCTGGCTTCCAGTGGCTCTTTTTATGTCTTTTGAAAATGGGTGTGGATGCTAACTTTTTTTGCCCAACCCACTCACGATTTGATAGGTCAAGGATTTCTCTTTGACCTGATTTGAGAAGGGAGCAGTGAGTCAGAGTGAGTCAGAGTCTTACAGTCTATTGAAGAAACGCCCCTTTGCTTTTACTTAGAAAATGAATTTTTCATAACTAACAGGTTTCCCAGATACACACGTTGTTGACATTACATGTACATATCATATGTCACATAAGGTAGTCTCTGTTCCAACTCTGATATTTCTAAGAGCTTGGATTAAGAAATGACAACATTTTGCGCTTTTTGGTTGGTTTCCCAATATTGGACTTTTACCCAAATTTACACAGAGGTACCCTGTCTCTCTACACATATTCCAGTAAATTTCCATGTCTCCAGCTTAAACCCAGTGTCTGCAACATAATTAAATTGCGGGGTTCGGTCCCAGAACATCGCACGGAATTGAGGTTAGACTCAAATTGTAGGTACATTTTCCATTTTAAGGATCTCCAAATTGTACATTCCTGTCATCTGGTTACAGTTAATTATCAGTGTTTTTATAAAACATATATTTGCCTCAATTCAATTCACAAAAAGTGTCTGGCCCGCCCCTAAGAACCGGGTGAGTCAGGGATCACATGTCTCTTCTTCCAGGCAGAGCTCTGTTTACAGTCCACAGCCAAATCAGCATATCCCATTCAATTGAAAGAGACTATTGTGTTGGGTCCTGCAGGCTGGAGGAGAAACCCCTCCCTCTCAATTAACAGGGCCATGTGATATCCTGCCTCCTGGTGTGGGTCTCTGGGGTGTTAAGAGTTCTCAGGAAAGGCATGTCTTTTGAACTTTTAATTACATAAGACCCCCTTCTGTTCACTGCACAGTTCTGCTAGACTGCTCTCCTGTCAGGATTTATAGAGCGCCAGCGCCGTTCAGTGTCCAATGCCAGTACTACACCTATTTTTGACAGCTGTCTTGAATTAATACATTTCAAAAGCAAAGGATTTTACTTGATAGTATATGATCCTTGCTTGACATGGCATTGATGTGGATCTGTAGTAGAGTAAAGTAAAACACCCAACCATAGTTGGATTTTTGTTTGATGGTTCCGGGCCCATGATTTTAGCAATTTTTGACATTAATAAAAACGGGTTTTGAACAGAACCATCTTTCTTTGCACTGGTGGGTGGCAGGTCAGGGGACCATTTTGCTGTGCGCAAAACTGCACGGTTCGCCAGGATTCTGGCGCAAATGTGGGCTTTTCCGCCCTCTTGGATTTCCTAAGCCCACAGCACCAAATGTTGCAGCATAATAGTCCAAACGTGGGTCAGGACACCCACCAAGCCCCCCGCCCGACTGCGCTTTGATTTCGAGTCGAGGGGGAGTCGGGTGCAAAGAATGTTTTGATCCACACGCTGGTATGTCCGCATCATCTTCTTCCAATTCCGCAGATGGCACAGTTCAGCATCTTTTCCTCCATCCGGTTGGATCGATCAGTTCTCCTCGCCTGTCCTGATGGGAATATTGGGCGGTACCCCAGGCCCCTCCGATCTTTGCTCCCGGTCCCCGGGTCGTTCTCCTTGGTCAGGCTCCATGGTTTCATCTCTCCTAGGATGATAAAGCAAAGCGGCAATACACATTCCTAGACATTTTTCCACCACTATTAATGTAGTGGGGTGGCACATACATTTTATAAATCAATAAATGTTTACATTCTTATTTTAAAAACAAGATATAACAGGGAACATTGCATTACGTTACTATCTTTTTGATATGTGGGATATTTTAGAGTTGGAACTGACTTACTCTGGAGCGGCCCCCTCTGGTATTGCAGAGGACTCCTCCAGTTGTTGTAGAGTGTGCCTGGGATGGCAACACTTTAGCTGATTTATATGGACCCACTTGTCTTCCCCTTCCGCCAAACTACCTTTGGGGATGTGGATCTTGTATGCAACTGGGGAGACCTTGTCTATAATTTCAAAGGGTCCCTTCCATGTAGGCAAAAATGTTCGCTGTTTGGCATGGTTCCTTTGGAAATTGTATAGATAGACCCGGTCCCCCACCTTATATTCCTTCCTGGTGGTTTTTAAATCATAGTGAGTTTTCATGCTATCAGCTGATCTTTCTAGATTCCGCTGAGCGTAGGCAAAAGCATGTTGGAGGTGTTTCCTCAAATTCTCCACATACTCATGAGTTGTGGAGGAATTAATCAACGTCTGCTCTTGGGTCCTGTATAGCAAATCCTGGGGAAGCACCATCTTGAGTCCAGTCATCAACTCAAACGGTGACATTTTGGTTGCAGATGAAGGGGTACATCTGATGGCCATTAGGACCAGAGGTAATCGGATATCCCAACTTGGCCCAGAATCTGCCACAAACTTTTTTAAGATGCTCACAATGGTTCGGTTATAGTGTTCTACTGCCCCAGAAGAAGCTGGTCGGTAAGCAATGTGTAGCTTCCTTTTGACCCCCAGTATCTCCCACATCTTAGTCATTACTTCGCTGGTAAATTGGCTACCTCTGTCTGACTCAATCCTTTGAGGTAGACCAAAATGGGAAAAGATGTGGTTAATCATCAGGACAGCTGCTGTTTCTGCCTTGCAGTTTGGGGCCGGGAGACATTCCACCCACTTGGTAAACAAGCATGTGACGGTCAACATGTACTTGTTTCCCCTAGACGAGCGAATCACAGGGCCTACGAAGTCGATTTGCAAATCTGACCATGGCAGTGTCATCCCCCTCTTTTGGAGAGGCGCATGGTGTGTGAGGGATGATGGCTGAAATTGTGCACACACCAGACACCCCTTCAAGTATTTGTCGAGGTCCTGCCCCGTGTGTGGCCAGTATGCAACCTCTCTTAAGATTTCCAGTGTTGTGTGAAACCCCCTATGACCGACTGTGGCCGCATCATGGGCGTGACTTAACATCAGGCTTTAGAATGAGGTAGGGACCACCCACTGATCATGGCCAGCTTGGGATTTCCTTACTAACAAACCGTCTTGCATTCGGAACATTTTTGGACATTTCATCAACACTCTAAGGTCCTCTTTCCCAATGTAATGGGTATCCGCCAGGGGAAAGTTCTCAGGGTCCTCAATGTGTTGGTAAAACTTAACAATTATTGGATCCCCCTTCTGAGCCGTAGTTAAATCAGCATCAGGGGTCTCCTTACTCCATTGTGCAGTTGAAAGATCATTGTGAGCATTCGTCTGGGACCTATGATAGCAGTGACCTGGATTTCCCCCAACAGGGACTCTATTTCTATTAGATCCCCTTGGATGGTCACGGTTTTGGCCTGCTGATCAGCTAAGTAATTTCCAGTTTTGTCTGGTCCCCCTACTTTGGAATGACCCTTGATCTTTTTCCAGTAGATGGTCATCCCATTCGATGTGACCAGATCATCAATATTTTGGATTAACTTCCCATGTTTTAGGGGTTTGTTATTAGCACATAACATGCCTCTGGTTTTCCAATTAACCAGGTGCTCCACGAACCCGTTCCGTACATAATCTGAATCTGTGATTATGACCAGTTCGTGGAGTTGATGTTGGACAGCAGTGAGGATGGCTTGATACACAGCCATCAATTCTGCCACCTGACTACTTCGGGGACCAATTTTGTACCCAGCGGAGGGTTCTGGGGACTCCTTCACCCATGCATTCCCTACACCGGCCACCAGTTCCTTTTCCCCATTGTTTTCAACATGGTAAGAGCATCCATCCACATAGACAGTGGGCATTCCCTCACACTTGTCTTCTTCAAAGACTTTGTGTGGGGAATTAAGGTATGCCTCCATGTTGTCCTTGATTTTTAGACTTTTGTCCTCGAGACAGTTTTCTCTGGCACAATCATGTAAGTCAGCCAGACCTTGCGCGAGGGGACTCTTCTTGTTTTGGCCATATCTGACCTCCACAGGAAAGCCTTGCATTGACAGAATCCAGGAAGTAATTCGGGAATTACTCACATTTCCGGCCCGGATTCTGTCACTTTGGAGATATTGCAGAGGCTGGTGTGGAGTCTCCACTATGATGTGTTCCCCCTGGATGAATGGGCGGTAATTCTTCAATGCCCACACCGTTACCAGGAGTGCCTTCTCACAATCGTTGAATTTTTCCTCCACAGAGGATAAAGTTTTGCTCGCCAAGGTGATTACTTTATTTACCTTGTCATGCTTTTGGTATAATACTGGCATCAAGCACGTATTAGAGAACCCTGTCTCCAGGAAGAACTCCTTGTTTCTGACAGGGTAAGCTAGGAAAGGCACTTGTGAGAGGCTTCTTTTGAGTTGTCTTACTGCCTCAGATTGTTCTGGACCCCATTCCCACTTGACCCCCCCTTCAAGAGATGAATCAGGGGTCTGGTGATCTCTGCGTAGCCCTCAATGAACTTTCTGCTGTAATTAGTCAGTCCAAGGAGGCTCCTTAGTTCCCGCAGAGTTGTGGGGTCTTTCAGTTTCTGAAGTGCTTCCACTTTCTTTTCCTGGGGACAGAGACCCCGAGGAGTAATCTCATGCCCCAAGAAATTAACACGGGTTCTACACCACTGTGCTTTCTGAAAGGAAAGTTTTGCTCCGGCGGCCCTCAACTGTGTCAGAACATAACGGATCTCCGCTATGTGTTCTTCCACAGATTAACTTTTGATGAGGACATCATCTACATAAGCCAGGTTACCCCTCGCACCCAGGTCGGGCATGGCCTTATGTAGGAAAATGTTGAACTCATTGCCGGAGTTGAGGTATCCGAAGGGAATCCGGGTCCATGTGTACTGCTGGCCTCCAAAGGTAAAAAGCCAGTTTGTATTGGTCCTCCCTACTGACAGGCACGGTCCAGTATCCATTGGTCAGGTCTATTGCAGTGAATACCTGTGACCCCTGAATCTGGGCCAGCCCTTGGTCAATGTAGGGCAGAGGCCATCAGGAAGTATGGACCCGTTTGTTGAGCTTCCTAAGGTCAGCACAGAGTCTCCACTGGCCGTTTGGCTTCAATATTCCCAGCACCGTATTATTGAAGGTGCTGTGTACTGGACGGATTATTCCCCGGGACTCAAGGTTCTTAATTATTTCAGTAAGGGACTCCATTGATGCGAGAGGCAAGAGATATTGCTTCACAAACACTGGAGTCATGCCAGGGTCCATGGGAATTGTTGTTGTGTGGATGTCGGTGCGACCACAGTCATATGAGTCTACCACAAAGAGATCTTGGAAATACAAGAAAACTTGTTTCAACTTTTGCTTCTGTTCCAGAGTCACACAGGCATCAGCTAGGTTGACTCTCTCTTCCACCATCTGCCTGAAGCCTGGAAAGACTTCTGGTTTTGCTATCTCAGTGGCCTCCTCCATCTGGGTGGAGAAGTCCCTGGTCAGAGTGCTGATTTGGACCGGAGGCTTCAGGTGGGAAAGGCAGCCCTCATGGACCTGGAAAATCACCTCATCCCCTCTGAAGTCACAAGTCACATCTTCCTTACCATAAGGGCAAGCAGTGTACACCAGGAAGTTCCCCCATGCCGGGTAAAGATCCTATCTGATGTTGTATTGTCATCACTGTCACTGTCAAAACAGTCCTTGGGGATTGGTCCTAACAGTTCATTTCCTAAATCAATGGAGAAATGTCAGTCATCAACCGCCATTCCAATAATGGTGCCCGTGGCTAGAGTAATACTCTTTAAGTCGCTGTTATCCACCTCTATTGGATTCTGAAGTTCTCCGTCAGAGTGCTGCGCATGAATTCAGTTGAAGGTTGGAAAATGAATGTCCCTGTCTGGCTTCCAGTGGCTCTTTTTATGTCTTTTGAAAATGGGTGTGGATGCTAACTTTCTTTGCCCAACCCACTCACGATTTAATAGGTCAAGGATTTCTCTTTGACCTGATTTGAGAAGGGAGCAGTGAGTCAGAGTGAGTCAGAGTCTTACAGTCTATTGAAGAAACGCCCCTTTGCTTTTACTTAGAAAATGAATTTTTCATAACTAACAGGTTTCCCAGATACACACGTTGTTGACATTACATGTACATATCATATGTCACATAAGGTAGTCTCTGTTCCAACTCTGATGTTTCTAAGAGCTTGGATTAAGAAATGACAACATTTTGCGCTTTTTGGTTGGTTTCCCAATATTGGACTTTTACTCAAATTTACACAGAGGTACCCTGTCTCTCTACACATATTCCAGTAAATGTCCATGTCTCCAGCTTAAACCCAGTGTCTGCAACATGAATAAATTGCGGGGTTCGGTCCCAGAACATCGTATGGAATTGAGGTTAGACTCAAATTGTAGGTACATTTTCATTTTAAGGATCTCCAAATTGTACATTCCTGTCATCTGGTTACAATTAGTTATCAGTGTTTTTATAAAACATATATTTGCCTTCAATTCAATTCACAAAAATTGTCTGGCCCGCCCCTAGGAACCAGGTGAGTCAGGGATCACATGTCTCTTCTTCCAGGCAGAGCTCTGTTTACAGTCCACAGCCAAATCAGCATATCCCATTCAATTGAAAGAGACTATTGTGTTGGGTCCTGCAGGCTGGAGGAGAAACCCCTCCCTCTCAATTAACAGGGCCATGTGATATCCTGCCTCCTGGTGTGGGTCTCTGGGGTGTTAAGAGTTCTCAGGAAAGGCATGTCTTTTGAACTTTTAATTACATAAGACCCCCTTCTGTTCACTGCACAGGTCTGCAGGACAGCTCTCCTGTCAGGATTTATAGAGCGCCAGCGCCGTTCAGTGTCCAATGCCGGTACTGCACCTATTTTTGACAGCTGTCTTGAATTAATACATTTCAAAAGGAAAGGATTTTACTTGATAGTATATGATCCTTGCTTGACATGGCATTGATGTGGATCTGTAGTAGAGTAAAGTAAAACACTCAAGCATAGTTTGATTTTTGTTTGATGGTTCCGGGCCCATGATCTTAGCAATTTTTGACATTAATAAAAACGGGTTTTGAACAGAACCATCTTTCTTTGCACTAGTGGGTGGCAGGTCACGGGACCATTTTGCTGTGCGCAAAACTGCACGGTTCTCCAGGATTCTGGCGCAAATGTGGGCTTTTCCGCCCTCTTGGATTTCCTAAGCCCACAGCACCAAATGTTGCAGCATAATAGTCCAAACGTGGGTCAGGACACCCAACAAGCCCCCCCGCCCGACTGCACTTTGATTTCGAGTCAAGGGGGAGTCGGGTGCAAAGGATGTTTTGATCCACACGCTGGTATGTCCGCATCATCTTCTTCCAATTCCGCAAATGGCACAGTTTAGCATCTTTTCCTCCATCCGGTTGGATCGATCGGTTCTCCTCGCCTGTCCTGATGGGAATATTGGGCGGTACCCCAGGCCCCTCGGATCTTTGCTCCCAGTCCCCGGGTTGTTCTCCTTGGTCAGTCTCCATGGTTTCATCTCTCCTAGGATGATAAAGCAAAGCGGCAATACACATTCCTAGACATTTTTCCACCACTATTAATGTAGTAGGGTGGCATATACATTTTATAAATCAATAAACATTTACATTCTTATTTTAAAAACAAGATATAACATGGAACATTGCATTACGTTACTATCTTTTTGATATGTGGGATATTTTAGAGTTGGAACTGACGTACTCTGGAGTGGCCCCCTCTGGTATTGCAGAGGACTCCTCCAGTTGTTGTAGAGTGTGCCTGGGATGGCAACACTTTAGCTGATTTATATGGACCCACTTGTCTTCCCCTTCCGCCTAACTACCTTTGGGGATGCGGATCTTGTATGCAACTGGGGAGACCTTGTCTATAATTTCAAAGGGTCCCTTCCAAGTAGGCAAACATTTTCGCTGTTTGGCCTGGTTCCTTTGGAAATTGTATAGATAGACCCGGTCCCCACCTTATATTCCTTCCTGGTGGTTTTTAAATCATAGTGAGGTTTCATACTATCAGCTGATCTTTCTAGATTCCGCTGAGCGTAGGCAAAAGCATGTTGGAGGTGTTTCTTCAAATTCTCCACATACTCATGAGTTGTGGAGGCATTGATCAACGTCTGCTCTTGGGTCCTGTATAGCAAATGCTGGGGAAGCACCATCTTGAGTCCAGTCATCAACTCAAATGGTGACATTTTGGTTGCAGATGAAGGGGTACATCTGATGGCCATTAGGACCAGAGGTAATCGGATATCCCAACTTGGCCCAGAATCTGCCACAAACTTTTTTAAGATGCTCACAATGGTTCGGTTATAGCGTTCTACTGCCCCAGAAGAAGCTGGTCGGTAAGCAACGTGTAGCTTCCTTTTGACCCCCAGTATCTCCCACATCTTAGTCATTACTTCGCTGGTAAAATGGCTACCTCTGTCTGACTCAATCCTTTGAGGAAGACCAAAATGGGAAAAGATGTGGTTAATCATCAGGACAGCTGCTGTTTCTGCCTTGCAGTTTGGGGCCGGGAGACATTCCACCCACTTGGTAAACAAGCATGTGACCGTCAACATGTACTTGTTTCCCCTAGATGAGCGAATCACAGGGCCTACGAAGTCGATTTGCAAATCTGACCATGGCAGTGTCATCCCCCTCTTTTGGAGAGGCGCACGGTGTGTGAGGGATGATGGCTGAAATTGTGCACACACCAGACACCCCTTCAAGTATTGGTCAAGGTCCTGCCCCATGTGTGGCCAGTATGCAACCTCTCTTAAGATTTCCTGTGTTGTGTGAAACCCCCTATGACCGGCTGTGGCCGCATCATGGGCGTGACTTAACATCAGGCTTCGGAATGAGGTAGGGACCACCCACTGATCATGGCCAGTTGGGATTTCCTTGCCAACAAACCGTCTTGGATTCGGAAAATTTTTGGACATTTCATCAACACTCTAAGGTCCTCTTTCCCAATGTAATCGGTATCCGTCAGGGGAAAGTTCTCAGGGTCCTCAATGTGTTGGTAAAACTTACCAATTATTGGATCCCCATTCTGAGCCGTAATTAAATGAGCATCAGGTGTCTCCTTACTCCATTGTGCAGTTGAAAGATCATTGTGAGCATTCGTCTGGGACCTATGATAGCAGTGACCTGGATTTCCCCCAACTGGGACTCTATTTCTATTAGATCCCCTTGGATGGCCCCGGTTTTGGCCAGCTGATCAGCTAAGTAATTTCCAGTTTTGTCTGGTCCCTCTAATTTGGAATGACCCTTGATCTTTTTCCAGTAGATGGTCATCCCATTCGATGTGACCAGATCATCAATATTTTGGATTAACTTCCCATGTTTCAGGGGTTTGTTATTAGCACATAACATGCCTCTGGTTTTCCAATTAACCAGGTGCTCCACGAACCCGTTCCGTACATAATCTGAATCTGTGATTATGACCAGTTTGTGGAGTTGATGTTGGACAGCAGTGAGGATGGCTTGATACACAGCATCAATTCTGCCACCCGACTACTTCGGGGACCAATTTTGTACCCAGCGGAGGTTTCTGGGGACTCCTTCACCCATGCATTCCCTACGCCGGCCACCAGTTCTTTTTCCCCGTTGTTTTCAACATGGTAAGAGCATCCATCCAAACAGACAGTGGGCATTCCCTCACACTTGTCTTCTTCAAAGACTTTGTGTGCGGAATTAAGGTATGCCTCCATGTTGTCCTTGATTTTTAGACTTTCGTCCTCGAGACAGTTTTCTCTGGCACAATCATGCAAGTCAGCCAGACCTTGCGCAAGGGGACTCTTCTTGTTTTGGCCATATCTGACCTCCACAGGAAAGCCTTGCATTGACAGAATCCAGGAAGTAATTCGGGAATTACTCACATTTCCGGCCCGGATTCTGTCACTTTGGAGATATTGCAGAGGCTGGTGTGGAGTCTCCACTATGATGTGTTCCCCCTGGATGAATGGGCGGTAATTCTTCAATGCCCACACTGTTACCAGGAGTGCCTTCTCACAATTGTTGAATTTTTCCTCCACAGAGGATAAAGTTTTGCTCGCCAAGGAGATTACTTTATTGACCTTGTCATGCTTTTGGTATAATACTGCCATCAAGCACGTATTAGAGAACCCTGTCTCCAGGAAGAACTCCTTGTTTCTGACAGGGTAAGCTAGGCAAGGCGCTTGTGAGAGGCTTCTTTTGAGTTGTCTTACTGCCTCGGATTGTTCTGGACCCCATTCCCACTTGACCCCCCCCTTCAAGAGATGAATCAGGGGTCTGGTGACTCTGCGTAGCCCTCAATTAACTTTCTGCTGTAATTGGTCAGTCCAAGGAGGCTCCTTAGTTCCCGCAGAGTTGTGGGGTCTTTCAGTTTCTGAAGTGCTTCCACTTTCTTTTCCTGGGGACAGACACCCCAAGGAGTAATCTCAAGCCCCAAGAAATTAACACGGGTTCTACACCACTGTGCTTTCTGAAAGGAAAGTTTTGCTCCGGCGGCCCTCAGCTGTGTCAGAACATAACGAATCTCCGCTATGTGTTCTTCCACAGATGAACTTTTGATGAGGACATCATCTACATAAGCCAGGTTACCCCTCACACCCAGGTCGGGCATGGCCTTATGTAGAAAAATGTTGAACTCATTGCCGGAGTTTAGGTATCCGAAGGGAGTCCGGGTCCATGTGTACTGCTGGCCACCAAAGGTAAAAGCTATTTTGTATTGGTCCTCCCTACTGACAGGCACGGTCCAGTATCCATTGGTCAGGTCTATTGCTGTGAATGCCTGTGACCCCTGAATCAGGGCCAGCCCTTGGTCAATGTAGGGCAGAGGCCATCGGGAAGTATGGACCCGTTTGTTGAGCTCCCTAAGGTCAGCCTAGAGTCTCCACTGGCCGTTTGGCTTCAATATTCCCAGCACCGGATTATTGAAGGTGCTGTGTACTGGACGGATTATTCCCCGGGACTCAAGGTTCTTAATTATTTCAGTAAGGGACTCCATTGATGCGAGAGGCAAGCAATATTGCTTCACAAACACTGGAGTCATGCCAGGGTACGTGGGAATTGTTGTTGTGTGGATGTCGGTGCGACCAGAGTCATATGAGTCTACCACAAAGAGATCTTGGAAATCCAAGAAAACTTGTTTCAACTTGTTTGTTTGTTTATTTATTTATATAGCGCTCTTGACCCGGGGGTATATATGCGCTTTGAACATCAGGTTACAGGTAAAAGACAATAGTACAGTATTGATAGGGCATAGATAATAGTATTCAAACAATATACATAAAATTGGACATTCGGAGTGCATACATATGTGGTAGGACAGTTATTTGTTGGTTAACCAGGAAATGACCTTGGTTCTGAAAGGTTGGAAAGTAGGTGTGGATTTAATATCCAGTGGGATGGAATTCCAGAGTTGTGATGCCAAGGTTGGGAAGCTGGATCCTCCGGCTCTTTTGAGGGAGTATTTGGGAACTGTTAGTTGTAATGAGTTGGACGATCTGGTGGTTCTAGTGTTCTGTCTTAGTGTAAATTTGTTCGAGAGGTAGGGTGGGGCAAGATGATTGAGGGCTTTGTAAGTAAGGCATATGGTTTTCAAATCAATTTTCTGTTGGATGGACAGCCATTTGCAGGCAGTTCTGGTGGCGGAGATGTGTTCCCTTCTAGGAATATTGAGGGCGGCACGGAGTGCGTTATTTTGTAAAACTTGCAATTTATTGATTACTGTTTTGTTGGCACCTACATAGAGGCTATTACAGTAATCCAGTTTAGATTGAATGAGTGCTCTGGCTAGGATGAGACAGTTGCTAGGGGAGATCAGTGGTCTGCAGGCCCTGATAAGTTTACCGGTGTAGGCAGTGGCTGAGGCGGTCATGTTGATTTGTTTAGCTAGGTTGATGTTCGTGTCTAGGTAGAAACCGAGGGTTTTTACGCTCTTGGCAATGGGTATGGTGTTACCGTCAATAGTGAAGCTAGTGTAGCCGGGACAGAGTTTACTGATAGTGTTCGGTGAGCCGACAAGAAGCAATTCAGTCTTGTCATCATTCAGGCATAGGCCATGTGTGGCCATCCATGCCTGAATGATGGAAAAGACTTCATTGATCCATTTGGCGTCCTTGTTGTAGTTGCCTGATAAGGTGAGGAGTATCTGGGTGTCATCTGCGTAGTTAGTATAGGTGACACCCAGATTGTCCAGCTTGTCGAATAGGGGCTTGGTGAAAATATTGTAAAGGGTAGGTGAGACACAGGATCCTTGTGGGACACCGCAGGTGATGGGGATGGGGTCAGCCGCTGCTAGGGGGGAGAAGACCCGCATGGTTCTGTTGTCCAGGAAAGATTGGATCCATGTGACTGCAGAGTGGGAGAAGTGTGCTGCCAGAGATAAATGGTTGCACAGGATTTTATGGTCGACCAGGTCAAAGGCAGCGGAGAGGTCAAGGAGTAGAAGGATGGCAGCCTTGTTTTTGTCTTTGAGTTCGTCTATCTGGCATTTGAGATCAACAAGGGCCGTTTCTGTCCCGTGTTGTGGTCTGAAGCCAGATTGGCGAGTTCCTAGTAGGTGATTGGCCTCAAGGTAGTCCTGGATTTGTAAATAAGCCACTCTATCCAAGATTTTTAGTAGGAATGGGACGGTGGTAATGGGTCTGTAATTCGTGGGGATGTCAGGGTTGAGAGTAGTTCTGTTCCAGAGTCACAAAGGCATCAGCTAGGTTGACTCTCTCTTCCACCATCTGCCTGAAGCCTGGAAAGAATTCTGGTTTTGCTATCTCAGTGGCCTCCTCCATCTGGGTGGAGAAGTCCCTGGTCAGAGTGCTGATTTGGACCGGAGGCTTCAGGTGGGAAAGGCAGCCCTCATGGACCTGGAAAATCACCTCATCCCCTCTGAAGTCACAAGTCACATCTTCCTTACCATAAGGGCAAGAAGTGTACACCAGGAAGTTCCCCCATGCCGGGTAAAGATCCTGCCTGGTGTTGTATTGTCATCACTGTCACTGTCAAAACAGTCCTTGGGGATTCGTCCTAACAGTTCATTTCCTAAATCAATGGAGAAATGTCGGTCATCAACCGCCATTCCAATAATGGTGCCCGTGGCTAGAGTAATACTCTTTAAGTCGCTGTTATCCACCTCTATTGGAATGGTGTCATGTTCTATGTTGACTAATGGTGTTGGGTTTACCCCCAACCCTTGCTGTTGGAGAGAAGCATTTAGATGAATATAAGCATCAGGGTTTTTCAATTTTTGTCCTCTTTTAACTTTCACTTCCAGGGAGAATTGTTGGGTCCTTTCTGGGATGGTGACTTCCTCTTTAACCTGAATTTCAACTGCATAAGGTAGCAATTGAGCTGACCTAAATGCTTTTTCTTGATCATCAAAGCCCATGGGATTATCCGCTAATCAGGACCAAGCTTTGAAGTTTATTAGGTCCAAACTAATGGAAAAGCGATTGAGAATGTCACAGCCTAAGTAAAAGGCGGCAGTGACTTCTCGTACGACCCAACAATTATGGACTATGCTCTTGTTGCCAATGGAGATTTTGAGCATACACCTGCTTGGCAGGAGATGTTTGGAATTGGGTGTTTCCAGATCCATTTCCCATTTGTCTATCAGTTTGAATGTGGGAATGGCTGGATCTTCTGGGAGTCGGTGGAACATGGCTTCACTGATGAAGCTCTTACCGTTGTTCACAAACACTCGGGCGAGAACAGAGTCCTTCCCATCATTTAACTGAACAGGGATGAACAACTGCTCTCCAATTTGTTGAATATCAGCCAGGCTCTGAGCTGATTTCACATCTTTCTGGACTATCGGAGTGGGAATGTCTGATTGTGGATTAGTAAAGGATTTTAGAGTGTTTCCTTCCAGTGTGGCATACCACCTTAAACTGGAAGGAAGGTTGATTTTCAGAATTAGAGAGGACCCCCCATCACCAGTCTGTTGTCCTACTGCTACTACTATCACATCTGGAATTTGGTTGTTCTGGAAGTGAAAATCTACTTGGTCAGATTTTTGTTCAACCATGTGGCATGTGCCGTTTAAACTAATATGGTTGACACTCTGTTTTAATTTTATTGGTCGGCTAGTCTGTGTCCAGAGGACCTTGTTTACACAATCTATTAGGGGTGACAACCTTCTCAGGAGGTCATTCCCTAGTAAACAAGGGGTGCCCTCTGGAGTCACTACTATGACCGGGTTTTTCACCTTGTGTCGCCCAATTTTGATGTCCAAATCTGAAGTCCCCTCGATGGGAATTTCCTTCCCGTCAAAGTTCTGAAGCTGTCCAGGAAGAGAGGTGAGGGGACTTTGGTACTTCTCCCCCCTACCTGAATTCAGTTCATCAAAGGCCCTTCTGGACAGAAGGATAGCTTGAGATCCAGTGTCCACCAGTGCCAAAATTGTACCCTGCCCCTGTACTTGTAAGGGGGCACAGATTTGGGCAGAATTCTATGGAGAGACATGGGAATCTGAAAGAAAAAGTTTGCAACTGGATATTGATGCGGTTTTTGGTTCCCCTGGTTCCGGTTCTGGGCCACCCCCCCCCCCCCTTTTTGGAGGCTGTCACCTGGATGGGTTTGACCCATGGGATCTTGAGGCTGTTGGTTCTGGGATAGGATGATGGGCGGCGACAGCTCAATCCCCACATCTACCCAGTCTATTGATTCGGTTTTAGGTTCCCCTGGTTCCGGTTCTAGGCCACCCCCCCTTTTTGGAGGCAGTCACCAGGATGGGTTTGAACCAGGGGTTTTCGGTCTTGTTGGTTCTGGGATAGAATGATGGGCGGCGACAGCTCAATCCCCACATCTACCCAGTCTGGGTTGGAATCCCTTGGGACTCATTTTTCCTTGGGAGGAGTTCCCCCATCTCTGAAGGAGAAGATCCTTTTCCCAGGATCCTCTGAGGATCCCTCTCCCTCAAATTGGAAGATCAGTACCTCCTCCACAAAGTGGGTCTGTTTGGGTACTTTGTTTCTCCTACTCCCCTTCTGCTCCTTGGGAGGCAGACTTTCAGGGCCAGGAGATTTTGTTTCCGGTTCCTGGGTTTCCAGGGGCTGTTTACAAATGGGGAAGGAAGCTTCCTCCAAGGCTTTACACCCCCCTTCCCCTTGTGCCTCCTCCCTGGGAACTGGTGGGTTATCGGGGTGCTGCCCCCGTCATTGTTCTGGAGCACGAAGCCCAGAGTTTGGGGCATTCTGCAGTGGCATGCTCATCTGAGGGTTCTGTTGAGCCCTCAGTATGTGACCCAGATCCTGTGCCATACTTTGAACCTGGCGCTCAAGTTGTGAAACCCACTCAGGCTGATACGGGGTTCTGTTTTCTCCCCTGGGCTGATCCCGGGAAGGGTAGCTATCCCTTCTCTGGTAATACCCTGGGTTGGGAAGATTTGGGTACCCCTCCACCCTTGGCCTCCCCTCTCCCGGATTAGGTTGTCTGGGCTCAGGGAATTGGGGAAAGAAGGATGGATGGTTTTGGGGTTGGAAATTGGGTGGATACCTGGCAAAAAAGTTCTGCCCAGTGTTTGGGGAATTTCTGCCCTTCTGTGGGAAGTTAGGAGGGAAGTTCCCTGGGTCAGGTGCTTGGCTGGATCCCCCCCCTTGGGCTGGAGGAGTCCACACAAAACCCAGGATTGGTCTGTTTCCCTTGTAGCGGGGACTTACATAGTCAGGGGAGCGAGGGACCCCATTTGTGGGATTACCTCCTTGACTCCCTGTCTGTGACTGGCCCGAGGGCCTTCTGGTCTGTTAATTGTTCGGTGCAGGCAGGTTTTTTGGCCCCCCCATCTCCAAATCTAAAATGAGGGCAACCTTTACCTCTGCCACCTTGGCAGCAGCAGGGGTGCTGTTGGTTTTGGGGTTTTTAGGCTGATTCTTTTCCTCCGGTTTCTGCACCTCATAGATGCGGGTAGCTTGCTCAATGACCCAGTCTAAAGATCTTTTCTCGTGAAAATCTCTCACGAGCTGGGTCATTATGTATTTGGGGAGAGCATGGAAAAATGTGTTGATGAATTCTCTACTGTCCGTGCGCACCCTTCTGGTGGTCTGCGCAAAGGCACGCTTCAATTCTTGCACAAATTCTTGTGGGGCCTGATCCTCCCCACATTGCAAATTGTAGGCTGCCTTGCGAGCCTCTTGGGGATTCCGGTGAACAGAAAAATGTTTCAAGATGGCCGCCCTATATGTGGACCATCTTGAATGGTTTTGGTCCTCCAGCCCCACAAAGAAACTGGAGTATTCTGGGGAGAATGTCCATTTGACATATAGGCTCTGTGCTCGTTCCGGTATAAATAAGGGCTTCCCTTGGGCGTCCCAGACGAAGCACTGACTTAGTGAAGTGCTGAACAGATAAGTACAGTACAAATAAAAGCAAATGTAGAATTACACTATTAACACATTAAGATGTCAGCATGTTTTTATTTGAGAGAAGAACGAAAATTGTCCAGAGAGGAGGAAGAGCAAACAGAGAGGAGAAAGGCATTTGAAAACTTGGAAGCAATCAGAGTGAAAGAGCACAATCGAGAAGTAGAACTTGTTTATTTTTTTTTATTTTTTTTTTGGAGTAGCCAGAAGCAAAAGAGATTGTATGCGCAGAGAACAGGGAGAAGTATAGAATGAGACTTAAAAAGACAGATAGGGAGTAGCCAGACTATGAATACATGTATAAACAATACACAAGAAGTGGAATAAACAACGGGATTAAAAGGATATCCAGACAATGGGCTGTAGGACCGCAGAGATAGAAGCTCGAGAAGGAAACCGAAAAAGAATACAAAAAGCGCAGGGAGGCAAGACGATAGGTGGGAAGACAGAGAAACAAGGAAGTATAATAGTCAACCCTAAAACGAACCAAAGAAGAAACAAGGAGTTCAATAGCATAAAAAGTGAAGAGAGGACACATTTTCCAAATGTTAAAAAGTTGGGAGCAACAATATCTAGAAGTAACACAGATGTGTGATTCAAAATTTAGATTAGAGTCAAAAATAACTCCAAGATAGCGAGCCAAGGTGGAAAGAGGATGACCGAAGGGAGCAAAAGAATTGAGGATGGCGAAAGAGCAGAAGAACTGGAGGAGGAAGGAAATACAATGATTTCTATTTCAGATATAAGGTGGAGGACCAACAAATTCATCCAGGATTAGACTGCTTCAAGGCAGATATACCAAGAGAAGAGAGACATGTGAGAAGGACAAAGTGATGCACAGTGTCAAAGGCAGCAGAAAGATCTAGAAGAATGGGAACAGAGGCGAGTCTAGAATGTCAAGTAGAAAGTAGAGAGTTAGAGACAGCAAGTAGAGCTGAATCAGTGGAATGAAGTGAGCGAAACCCGGATTAAAAAGGAGAAAGAATATTATGATCTAAATAAGTAGAGAGTTAAGAATACACAGCATATTCTCATAGTTTGGAAAGGTAGGGGAGAAGAAAGATCAGCCAGTAATTAAATAAAACTGACGAATCGAGAGAAAGTTTCTTAAGAACTACTGCATGTTTAAAGGAAGCAAGATAAGCTGAGGAAAAGAGTGAAAGATTAAAAAGAGAAGTAAGATATGGAAGAAGAATGGGGAAGACTTTACGAATATGTAGAGAGGGAATAAGATCCAGAGGAGCTGCAGCCAGATGGGCTCGGAAGATAAGGGCTGCAGTGTCGTAGTAAGTAAGGGGGGAAAAAGAAGTGTAGGAAGTGGCAAGAGCAGGCAGGGACAATGAGAGAGTGGTGTTGCAGGGAATGGTCGTCTGATGGGAGGCCCTCAGGCGATTCACCTTCTCGAAGAAGAAAGTAGCAAATTTGGAAGATGATAAAAAATAATTGAGGGACGCCTGAGGCAAAGGGGGAGAAACCGGCCCGTTCAGGAGATGGTTTTCCTTAAGTATTCCAAATCCCAAAACACAGGGATTCGGGAAGTCAGATGTTGCTGTGAGCTTTTCTTCAAGGTCCTAACATACATATTTTTCCAGGACTGTCCAGAGATGTATGCTTCCCCCAGTCACCTCCGGCCAGCATTTCTAAATACCAGGAAGGAAGACCTATTAGACATTAACTAAATATATGATATATTATGTAATCACTGGGTATAGCCCTGAAGAAGAGCAGAGCTTGAAACACTTGTTGGCTATTTGCTTGTAAACTAATAAACTGTTATTGCAAGAGACTGTTATATTTTTTTCTTATGTCTAACTAATCAATACACCTTTGAGTGTTGACTTTAATGAGTACCTGAGCATTTATATATTGGTATAAGGCGTGCTTTGAGATGTAGTGTGTGTTTTGCAAAGGGGGAGAAAGAAGACTGTCCAGAGTTGAAAAGGGACACCATGGATGAGAAAAAAGGGATAGAATAAAACAAGAATAGTAGATTTTTTTTTACCTTTGACTAATGCTGTACTATGGGAAAAGTGAAGAGCAGACAGAGCAAGAAGATCGACAGAGTGCTGAGGTGTTGTCCATTTGCAGTTGGCCCTGCAGAGAAAGCACCAGAGCAATATGACATCTGGGGTCAGCAAAAGGTGGAGAGGATTACAAGAATGTTGAAAGGGGTGGATTGGATGAGAGTGAATCAGAGTAGAAGAGAAAGCAGAATTAAAATGTGAGAATGCAGTGTCAATGGAGTGAGTGGCCAAGTCCAAGACAGATGAGATAAACGATGACAGTGAGTGAACAAAGTCAGAAGGAATACAGCTGCGAGGATCACGACAAATGAACATGAGGGAATTGATGAGAATGGGAAGAAGGGGAGGAGAGAAATGAAAGTGCAGAAAGGAATGATCAGAAGACAGAAAAGGAAGGTTGAAAACAGCAGATGCTGAAGAATCGGATGAGAAGAGAAGATCAAGAAACGAGCCAGGGAAGTGAGAGGGAGGAGAGGGATACTTAAGAAGATGATAGGAGTCAAGTAAAGGGAGAAATGGATAGGAAAGGTGGGTAGAGGAAAGATGCAAATTGAAGTCTCCAAGCATAGAAAACAGAGGCAGAGGAGAGAAGTGCATCAATGTCCTTGCAAAAGGAAGTGAGAGGACCGGGTGGACGAAATATGATAAGAAATAGAAAGGGACAGAGGTGACTGAAGTGACAAAAATGGTATTCAAATGAAGGGGAGGTGTGTAAAGGATTAGGGGTGAAGAGGGATAAAGACTGGATGGAAGAGTACACCAGTGTCTCCTCCTATTACTTAAGAACGAGATGAATGAAAGACAGTAGAAGAAGAAGAGATGAAGGCAGCTGCAGTGACAGTGTCAGCTGGAGAGATGCATGTTTCTGTGAGCCAGAGAAATTGCGGGTTGAGATCAAGGAAGGTATCAAGGAAGACATGTGATTGATTACAAACCAAACGAGCGTTCAGGGGAATAATAGAGTATGAAGGTTGGGGAGGCGAGCAGTTGGCCCTAATAAGATCATTACATTTCTGAGTAGGGTACAGAGGAGAAGTGTGGGAGGAACAACAGGTACTACGAGTAGGAATGTTGAAAGACATGAATAACAGTGATGGGTGAAATATAAAAGGAACAGAAAAATGGTTAAAGGAGTATTTCAATAGCTGCTCAATGTTACCATGAACACGTAAGGCAAACTGAAGGAAAAAGGCTGCAGCTACAAGTGAGACTAGATAATGTCATAGTTAAAGCCATAAGTGGACAGACATGGAAAGTAAATGTGCCACCAGGCCCTAACAGGGCCAAACAGTGATGGAAAATGTAAGAGGCCCTTAGATGGCCGCCGTTTGACTATGATGCCCAAGGCTTGGACGCCCTAGGGAATTCAAGTTATGGGAAGGCTTCCGTGACCCAGATCAGGCAGGCAGGGTGATGTATCGGCCTGAATCACTTGCTGTCAACTTCAGCAGCATGACGAGTCACCACCAGTCGGGGCCGTTTGGTGGGCTGATGGATGCGGGGCGATGGTAGAGCCAGCAAATTCCGCCACCGCAGTGATCAGCCGGGGCAATGGAGCAGCCCACAGCACACAACAGCAAATGTTGCAGCAGGAGGAGTCACCACTATTCCGGGACTTAGGTGGGCTGATGGACGTGTGGAAGTGGTGGATCCAGCACAAGTCAACTTCCTGGAAGGGTCACTTATGATATGACATGATGTGGCATTTATAACGTGCCAGTACACAAGTGGTTCTAGGCGTGACAAGACAAGGAGGGCGAAACAAAGGGAGGACAAAATAACGATCTTACTAGGTCTTACTAGATCTCGACCCAGAATTTTAAATATCCTCTGCCAATAAAACGAGATCCAGTGGATCTCTTATTTTTGCAGTACATGATCACATTTTCACATGCTAACACCTATGAGATTTGATCGAATTTAATTGAGCAAATCAAATTTTTAATGCATTTCTTTTTACTTAATGTTTGCTGGATATTGCGGGGGCAGAATCCTACACCCTCCCTCCTTTACCCTCTCACCCCTCATTCTACATACCAAACCATCATCTATCTATCTTTTTTCAAATAAAGAAAATGTAGAAATAATGCACCAAAGTGGCATTTGGGCAGTTTGGTAGTCGGACAAAGGGCCTCATTACACGGAAGGCGGTAAGGGTTAACGGTCACCGGTAATGGTACCGGTGACCGTTAACCCTTACCGCCTTACTACGAGGTCCCTTTGCGGGACCCAACATTAACGGCTGGTGTAGACCAGCCGTTAAAGTAGGGACCCGCAAAGGGACCAGGGTGCTAATTACGGTACCGCAATTTGCGGTACCGTAATTAGCACCTTCCCCATTCCCATTATGCCCTATGGGGCAAAAATGGGAATGCGGAAGGGCAATGGAGGAAGGGGGAATCACCGCCCCGCCAACCTTGGAATAGGGCGATAATTCCCCTTTCCTCCAAGGCGGTGTAATGAGGCCCAAAGTGTGGGATACCTCTTCCTGCGGACCTGCACTTTGTGCACATAACGTGTTACAGTGATTGAAATACTTATTAACTGACATGATTACTAATTTCAATTTAAATACATTAACCCAGCATCAGGCTGCTGTTCTTAAATATAATAGATAGCATACATGTGTTCAGGCGGCTATCGCTCCTTAATCTAGAAAATGTATGTTCTGTGATGACCTTTTTAGAACTGTGTGAAATACAGACCTAACAGCAGTTAATCTGAAATCCGGAATAATAAATGATGCTATCGACGCATGCCTCTGATTATACAAAAAGAGTGTGAGCAGGTGATGCACTTGATGTCACAACTGTGTTAGGCAGCATACAATTCTCATCTCTACTGACAGCAGAGGACAATGAAACTGTGCATCTTATCATGTTTGCAGCATGCTTGACCTCTTGCAATGATCTTTAACAATAAAAGGTCATATGAGCTTCAAATCAAAGCCTGGGAAGCATCAGCACCCAAGATACTCTCACCAACGATATGGAGCAAAACCATAAACACTTACAATAATTGTACATCCTTGTACATGCCCACACAAGAAATTAACTTTCCAGGCTTTTAGCATTTATTTTCTCATAACAAGGGTGAATTGATTATTGCACGGACGAATGCACACAACGAGCATTGATCTGGCCATGCAAAGCAGCTTTCTCCCAGCAGGCACCCTGCCGCCTGTAACATATTTTAAATAGGATTACAACTCATTAAATTACAATGACCCCGCGCGCTGGTCAACACAAGTGGAATTGCCTCAGTTCATCATGGCTTGGATCCGTGCCATTGGATCTCTGTGGCTGTGTTTCCCTGGAGCAAGCGTTCCTGCTGCGAGTGCACGGGCGATTGCTTTAACATCTGAGATTTAATCAAGCAAATCCGGCTATTTCTTTCATTCAACTAAAAGCTGGCACTGTGGAGAGGTTTTTTATTTTCATATTCCTACTGTATTTAAACTCATTCAAAAGTCGCATTAAGTAGGATGGAATGACAGGCGGTAGCAGCCAGTGACCTCCACCTGAACACGGGTGCCCTAATGTGTTGGTCTCTACACTCTGGAGAATTTGTTTCCATTTCAGGCACCGTTGATCATGCTTGGAATGTCGATTCCTGCCATCAACAGAACGCAAGTCTTGCAGATCTCCCTGCAGCAGGAAGGACTAGGGAATACGGGGAGAAGCAGATATGTGTACGTGTGCAAGGCGATGTAAGTGGAGGGTCACTGGCCTTTCTTATATAGGATCAAATGTGGCTCCTGCAAATCGCTCATTGGAGATCCCAATGGGGGGGGGGGGGGGGGGGCGTGCTTTTATCAGTTGTTTTATAATCAGCCAATAATTAACTAAAGGAGATATGTTAACGGGAATACACTTTTGTCTTATAACTCTTTTTATTACGTTTTACAGAACAAGCAAAAACAATATGAATGTACATTGGCAGCACAGGCAGGGGGTCGTAAGAAAACAGTGTAGAGGGTAACATTATAGGCCATACATGGAGCGCCAAGGTTCTCAGACTGCAGGGGGGTGGGGTGCCAGTGAGAGAGGTTCACCAGCTGCCTTTAGGACGCACTGCATTGTTCCGGACTCAGTCCTTATTCCTCCTGCTTCCCCCATATTTTCCAAAATGTCTGAGGGCACCCCCTTGCAGTGTAAATACGTTGTTCCAGGGAGGCACATCTGTTCATTTTGTTGGACCATCGGTCTATGCATATTTGGTCCGCCCCAGGTGGCCGCAGTTAGTCTCTTTTTTCCTGCCCCCAGCGACACCCCTACAAATGCTTTTTCATTTTTGGTGAAGTCTGTTTAACCCCACACCCCCAGTAGTATCAGTTTTGGGTCTCTTGGCACTGGGGATCCCATTACCCCGGACAGTCTAGTGATGCACGCCATCCAGAACTCCTGTAATACTCTGCACTATCAGATCATGTGGAAAAAGGTGCCTTCTGCTCTTTTACATCAGAGACATTCCCCATCATCGGCCCCTCCCCATTTCACCGTCATTGTTCTAGAGTAGTATGATCTGTGTAGTATTCAGAGCTGTATCAGTCTCAACTTGGCATCAATACCTATTTCTCGGGGGAACATGAACGCCTCCACCCATTCTTCCGCCTCTAACTGCCTAGGTAATTTTCCCAATTTTCTTTCAGTTTTGTGAGTTCCCCAGTGCCAAAGGAGTTGAGCGCCAGATAGAGAGTAGAGATGACCTTAGATGGGATGCGGTCCGGGATGCGGTCCGGGATAACATTTGTTTCTAGAGGGCAACAGGCCGGCAGGGTCGGATTGGACCCTCGGCCTTTCACCGTAGCTGGGCCGAAATCGTCCCTGGGGAGTGGGGGCTCGTTTCTGCCCATGATTATTTAAAAAAAAAAAGATAACACCTGCAACGGCATATTTCTTCAAAGCAAGGTAACACCTGTTACCTTGCTTTGATGATTTATTTGCATGCATGATGTGTGCATCATAAATTATGATGCATGCCTCATTCACATGCAGCTGCAGCATGCAAAGTTGATGGGCCGAGGCCGCCGCTGTGCTGACGTCTGTACCTATGCCGCCACTCCCGGGGGCACTGTGCCCCCTGGAGTTGCTGTGCTGTTGTATTAGTGATAAATATGTTTTAGTGATATCAGTGATAAACCTCCAATTTTAGAGTAGAATAAGCATCCATTTCGGACTATATATTTTGCCTTTCGCAAGTTGCATGTTTTTTTATGCCGTTGTTTCTGTTGCGATCATCACAAGACATTCCATCTCAGTGTCCTCGGTCACTTTATGAAATCCGTGTGCCTAAAAGCTTCTGTACAGTGTAGAAATAGTTGACCATAGCACATCAAGTGGCCATTGACTTAATTGTGCCACAATGAATGCTTTGTTGTACTGTGTCCATATTTCCCATCTCCCTGGCATGCTATTCAGGATGTTTGTTTGCATGTATGTGGTAACGAGTGTTCAGAGTATGGGATGTCCTGTGAGTGCGCTGCTTTCCGTATTTTGCCAACCTCTGAAGCCTGAAAGTAGATGTATGCAGGCTTGACATGTGGCCAACTTTGCACCAGATATGCAGATTAACTTAACTGGTCTGCTGTTAAATCTCAGTTATCAGTTTAATGGTACCCACTACAGAATAATTGCTAATTTTACTATAGCTGATATGATAGATCAGTGGGTTGAGTGCTCACTGCTGCGATGTGTATGTGATCTGCAGGTTTGAATCTCAGCAAGGCCATCGCATCCTTCTTAGGTTGATAAATAAGTACCAACACAGGCTGGGTGATATTGTATGTATATTTGTTCTTTAAAAAAGAGCTTAAGCGTAAGTGCTATACAATAACATATAATCATTTGGCCTTGGACGTCTACTTGCATTCACAGTAATTTGACAATATGGATCTATACACACACATATAAATGATACATATAGTGATCCATTCTTGTATGAAATGTATAGGGGGTCATTCTGAGTTGGGTGGTAAGGGTTAACGGTCACCGGTAAGGAGACCGGTGCCGTTAAACCCTTACCGCTCAATTCTGAGGTCCCTTAGCGGGAACCGTAAAGGACGTGTGCTCTGACCACACGTCCTTTACGGGTCCCGCTAAGGGACCAGGGCGCTAATTACGGGCCCGCTATTTGCGGGCCCGTAATTAGCGCCTTCCCCATTCCCATTGATCCCTATGGGGGCTCAAATGGGAATGGGAATGGCTGGTTGAATGGGGACTTACTGGGTCCGCACAGGTCGGAATGACCCGGTAGGTCCCCATCGAACCAGACCAGACCCGGACCTGGGTTTGGAGGCAGCCATGGCGCTAATAGCGCCATGGCTGCCTCCAAACTCGGAATGAGGCCCTATGTCACATTAGTGAAATCATAACCATATTTTTCGTAGTGTACTTAGGAACAATGCTATTTGATGCCACTTCCTGTTTTGTCAAGGGGTGAAAGGTCACGTTTTATCGTTTCCCGGGATGTCACTGTGGGGTGGGGTCAAATAACATCACTTCCAGTGATGTCGTCAGAGGTCAAGGGTCGTGAGGCGAGGGGTGGGCCACTTTGTTTTGGGTGTCCAGGCCTATTTCTTGTCCCAGTCTGACCCTGCAGGCGGGTACGTCAGCAAGGCTTGGGAATTCGGTGTTGATGGCATGTGTGAGCTGTGCGTATCTAAAGCGGTCCATAGGTTGCAACCCGTATTTCCCTTTCAGGGTTTCAAAGTCTATCAGTCACCCCTCTTGAATGATATCCACCAGTATGCATAGACCCACTGTCTCCTTGGTTCAAAGTATTGCATTCTCTCTATTTTGCGTAAGTGTGTGTTGTGCCACAAGGGCTGGGTCAGTGTCGGTCTGCACCCCTCCTCCCAAACTAGACGGGTATGAAGTGCCTTTCTTGGTATCCCTTTCAGGCTTTTGTTGTCATCGTACAGTATCTGGAGGGGGAAAGGTAGTTACTATCGCTCAATTCTACCCAAATATGCAGGATCCATGGGTCGCCATGCAGCCATTCGTTTACCGCCCCTGCCTGTGCGGCCCAGTAGTAGATGCGAATATTCAGTAATCCTATACCAACCTCCGATACTGAGTGTTGGAGAGTTCTGAGCGCATTGCAGGGTTGCCTCCCACCCCAGAGCAATGTACGTAGAGTCTTATCGATAGCTGTGAAGGTTTTGTTGCGGATGGGGAGTGGGGCATTCTGTAGGACATAGAGGAGCCTTTGGGGCGTCATCATTTTAAACAGTGCCGCCCTCCCCAATAGTGATAGAGGAAGAGACTGCCAGTGTGAAACATTGTTTGTGAATCTCTTCACCACCAGTTGCAGGTTAAGTCTGAGGTAATCATCTAGTGCCAGACTGACCCGTATGCCCAAGTAGGTGAAGCCCAATACCGAGTCAGGGTATGGACAAGTTTCGGGGATCGCCGCGCCAATATTCTTTTTTTGTATATTCACAGAGAGTCCCCCAAAGTGTTGATATTCCACGAGAATTTGGGACACGATCGGGCAGGAGACCACTGGTTTGCAGAGGTATATAAGGAGGTCGTCCGCATACAGCGAGACTCGATCTTCTCCTCCATCCGGCCAGGTGAACCCAGACCAACGAGAATACACTTTGTTATCTAAAGTATTGCACCTAGAAAGTATTATGGAAGAGGGCCAGACCATCCGGATTTAAAGAATTGGCAGTTAAATTAGGATTTAATAATAATAACCATGTGGCTTTTAGTATCCATCAAGGACTTGAAAAGGAATGTGTACTATATTTTGTAAGTCTGCCATAAGCTTACAAGGCTGAATGTTTTGTTACTTTTTTATTACGAAGATAAGTTTTCAATGAGCGGTGACAAAGTAATGCCACTACTACCATGAAAGATGCTTGTGCTAAAAAAGCAGCAGATCGATCTAAAGCACTGTGCGGTCAAGGACATCTGTAAGCCAGTGTTCCATCGACTTAACAGCTAAGCTGCCACAACTGGGAAACCCTGCTAGACTATGGGGGTGATTAATGGCAAAGAGCACATTAATCCTGCAAAGGCTGCATGCTGAGAACAACACTGTGCAAGCCTGCACGCAGAATAAAAAATGTACACCCGTGTATTCATGGAATTGTCCGCGCAAAGTAACCGTATACGCAAGCCGTGGTCGGAATGCCAGGACACGACCCCACGCAAAGCAAAAACAGCCAGAACAGCTACCTTTTTGCAGCTACCCAAAAAGTGTGTGGGGTCCCCCACAAGCTGCCCTGCATCTCGGTGACCCTGTGCTGGGTCCCCATAACTGTTAGTGTCACCCTGACATCATGTATACGAAGTGTTGTAGCTCGGGTAAAACTTGGAAAATCTTCATATGAACCCCCGTGAACTGCTCCACACTACACTGCGTGCACGCACCCCTAAGGCCAATCGGATCCTCGGCTGCGAACATGCACTCGTAAATCCAACATGTAAACCCACCTCCATGCTGTGACTCCTATGTGCAAGTGTACCTACGCCTGCATTTGGGTGGCAGAGAGATGGAGGGATTTGCATGGACATTTCGCAGCGAGAGGTTGCGCGATCACATTCATAAATACGCTTTGTCATGCACATTTGTGGGTGTGCTATGGAAGCCCACTTTTTCCCTTGTTGGTCAGCATTTTCCGAGGTCTGCCCGCTACTCTGCCCCCTACACAGGCCTCACCTACGCTCTGCGTGGTGTCTCGCACAAGTCACTCAAATGCTCCCAGAGACGTGCCGAGCCTGCAAAGTCCTTGCAAGTTATGAAAAAGTGCTGCACAGTTGATTCCATGAATCAACAAACAGGGATTTGCGTGCAGATTGGCACACAAATCCCTGATTTTCCATGCAAATGTTCCCTGAATCGGGCCCTTGGTCTATTTTCTAAAATGAACATATACTAGTAGAACAGAAGTGCCAGAGCAAAGTGTGCCCTCCAGTTTTCAAAGTGATGTTTTATCCATAGTTATGGAGAACACAGGCCATCTTGATTTGATATTCTTCTCCACTGATAACCCCTGGATAGCAATCACTGCCGGTGTAATATGCTCTACCTGCGCTCCCTCTCAAGAAGACATCCGTCCACAGCCCGAACTGTGTCTGAGTGTTTTGGTTGCTTAGCAGGTATCCTTAGATATAAACTGTTTCCATAAACAATGCAGGGTAAACATGTGGAATGCACTACAGGAATTTTACCACAAAAGCAAGACATGGAACAATTTAGCTCAAGATGCATCCTGAGAATAATAATTACCATTGCTCTGATTTGGTGATCAATGGAAATAACCCTTTATACCTAAAATAGAGTGCTTCTAACTGGCTAATAGCCATCCTTTATGATGCATCACACACAAAGCACTCTCATAAGCATTCCTCACATCATTCATTACCCAATCAGGACATATGCGCCGTATTTGGGGCCTGATTCATGGCATTTTCTGCACGATTCAAAGTGGCTTGCACTGCAGCCACAAACCGTGATTCATGGAACTGTGCAAAGTGTATTTTTGCATTACAAAGTCCGCGCAAAGTCATTTGGTACTGCAAAAATGACAATGCACTGACTTTGTACGGACTTTGCACTGCAAAAACACACTTTGCACAGTTCCGTGATTCAGGGTTTGTGTTGGCAGTGCAAGTCACTTCGAATCGTGCAAAAAATGCCATGAATCAGAATGAATCTGCAGTCTTGAGAGGATCCAAGAGGATCTGAGAGAATGTACCGATGGGGTGAGAGACCTCTTTTTTTAAGGGCACAAGTCCTCAGGTGATTAGCCTAAAGGTAGCCTGCCTTAGTAATCCAATTGCTGCTCTTGGATGGAAGAACCTTTCCCTTCTGATGTCACACCAAAAGTCCTTTTCTCCAGAGGACGTGGAGGCGACAGGAAAGGGAAAGAGGGGCAGAGTGAAAAAAGATGGTGAAATGTTCCTTCCAGTCACCCCTGCACCGCAAAGACTTGGCCGTCACTGCGGTTGTCGAGAGTGCATCTTGTCATCTTTGAACCTGCTCTATGCCATGAGTAGGGCAGGCTCAGCGGATCAGGCTACTGATACAGCAAGGCACAATACACCAGGTTTTTGGCATGAAGTTGTAAAAAAGGGGAACTGGTTAGAAGATTACCCTTTTGGAGATGCAATTACCCACATCATTCTATATCTCATAAAAAACAAAAAAGCCAGGGCTGTGCACCATTGCCAGATGGCAAATCCTCAAGCTTTGTTTAGGCCGGGTTGCTACTTCGCATCAGGGAAATTGTTATTTGTTTATAAATGCAACGGTAGTCAAATAACAATTTCCCTGATGCAGATTGAGCTGGGTGTCCCGCCGAACCTGACGGGTGAATGACTGATTGCTCTAACATCCAAGAAATCGGTTCTGAAGAAGATGACATAACAAAAGAAGTAATTGAAACTGGTCAACCAGAGATCTACTATATGTCTCCTCATTGAGAAAGACACTTGTTCATTAAATAACTACTATCACTAACCAGTGCAATATGACACAACAAAAGGTCCCAATTTCAGTAATTCCTGTCCACTTGAACCATTGCCTGAAGAATGCAAAACAATGGTCACTGTGGGCCTAATTACGACCCTGGCGGAAGACCATGGTGCTATTAGCACCATGGTCCATGCCGGTAAATTACTGACTCCGCCATGGTGAAAGGGGGAATTACCACCCCATGACAAGGTTGGTGGGGCGGTAATTCCCCCTTCCTCCATGGCCCTTCCCCATTCCCATTTTTGCCCCATAGGGCTCTATGGGAATGGGGAAGGCTCTAAGTACGGTGCCACAAATTGCGGCACCGTAATTAGCACCAGGGTCCCTTTGCTGGTCCCTACTTTAACGTCTGTTTTACACCAGCCGTTAAGGTCGGGTCCCACAAAGGGACCTCGTAATTAGGCGCTAATAGGTTAACGGCGCCGCAGCCTTTTACGGCGCCGTTAACCCATTAGCGCCTGGGTCGTAATGAGGCCCTGTGTGTATTTTACGAGGCTGGTGTAAAGAAACCAATACATCAAGCATTTAGGTTTTACACCTTATGAGAGAGAGTTTTTTATGTAATTAAATGCATGGCATAGCCAAGCATACTTCACGATGGGTGAATAAAATTACATGGTCCTCGGCCATGTGCAAATAGTCCCACATGAACTGCTTCACCATACCGTGAGAAAAGCATGGGAATAGCTATCCCAAAGTATGTGCCTTTGAGCATCAATGTAACACCCTCATTGTAGCATTAGGGGAAGTTCTTTCTCTCCTTCCTATCCCTGTTAGATAGGCGGCACAGCAGCACAGCCTAGGGTGAGAACATCACAGAGGGACAGGGTGTTCTTCCAGCCAGGGTGAGATGCAGGGAACTCAATAATAGCTGTAAGTAAATAATTTGTTAAAATTGACTCTGTACCTGTCCTTTGTTTTGTGTGATACCGTGAACTGTATTTAAAAGGAAGATCAAAAATCCCCATATGAGGTGAAAAAACAAATAATCATTGTCCCTGAGTTGTTTGTATAGTACTGGAGTCTACAGACGTTCTAAGAAATGTGTTGCGTCTTTGATGTATGTTGGTATCTTTTGTGTTAATGGTTATAAACAGTAATCTATATATAAGGCATATTTTTGTAAATGGCTATTTGTAAAAGAGACAATCGGTCTCTATGGGGGAGTAATCAGGTTTTTGTCAACCTTCATAATGATATAAAATAAGGAAATGCTGGGGTTAGAGACCATTGAACATGTTTTAGTTTTTTCATTGATTCATCCTTGTGTGTCTGCAAAATCCAATAATAATGTCATATTTGGGGTCTATTTGGGGTCCTGAGCTATCTTTTAAAAACTCACTTCAAATTGTCTTTAACAGTCTTTAATGTGGGCTTCTTTGTTTATTTATGCCAATATTCCTCCTTAATTAGCAGGCTTTAAAGTAATTCCTAAGTCTGCTTTAATGAGAGCTGCTACAGAGTACAGTGATGGTGCACTCCAGGAATGATGGATTCGAGAAAAATAGTTAATGTAAGAAAATTCTTAAGGTGCATGGGAGGGACTGAGATCTTGGCACAAGATCCCTACAAGCAACGTGAAAAGAGGAGACGATTCAAAATTTGAATCTTCCCGTCCCCTGCACACTATCT
This sequence comes from Ambystoma mexicanum, assembly GCF_040938575.1. Classification (NCBI taxonomy): domain Eukaryota; kingdom Metazoa; phylum Chordata; class Amphibia; order Caudata; family Ambystomatidae; genus Ambystoma; species Ambystoma mexicanum. The sequence goes on along the minus strand of NC_090935.1, from coordinate 832,753,190 downwards.
AGTGTTGGATAGACCAACTACTATAGTCTATAAAGTAAGTCTAACAAGATTAAAGCATTAATACAAATTTCCACACAAAAAAGGTTTGTAAAACAATAATGTATAGATATATTTTCACAAAGGACAATTTCAAAGAAAAGCAACTGTTTAAAAAGACAATGAATAGAAGAAATATTGGCAATGGTCTGTTCTCACTGGCGACGTGTTTCGAGGAGAAAAGTCCTCTTCTTCAAAGGTCTAAACAGACTGTAAATAAAATTTAATTAAAAATGAGAAAAGTTCTATCGTACAATGATTAAGGAGTACTAATTTATCCATACATAAATTAAACAAACAGATTTTTTAGTAGTTAACAGGAAACCTAACCATTTTTTTCCAGTGGTTTCATAGAGAGTTTCTAAATAAGTTATTGCACAAGCAAGATCAACAATAGTGACAGACAATCAAAAGAAAAAAATGTTTGGATCACATGTGGTTGATATTAACAATAGTGGGAAGACAACTAAGCCCGTTCTCAAACAGGTATACCAATTGGTATGCAGCTGTGGAAGACATTACACCCCTTGTGGATAAGCCTCTCGAATAACACAGACAGCCCTGTGTAAAGAAAATATATTTTCAAACATACGGTCAAAAGACCCGGGAATATATAAATTATCTGGCTAACGAGTTGGTAGAAAAGAGGAGTAGGGGTTAAAAGTCCCGGAAAGGTGATGGTGAAGGTTCTAGAAGGGCAACGTGGAGCAGTACCAAATAGAAAGGTAAGTTTAGCTTGTAAAATAGCTATATCTGTGGAAAGACAAAATGTAACAAACGTTAATGTGAACTAGGGTGGCTGGCATTTAGAGTCAGCAAATATCATGGACAGAATGGAGGTTAAAAGTAGACAGGAGTATTAGGTTTCAGTAACAAATCTATAAATGAGTGAGAGAATGCAGAGATGTAAATTAACGTAGAACAGGTGGATGAAACAAGAGTACTGAACTATATACAATTGTACAGAAAGGAGTGTCCTCTTTGAAAAAGAAGGTCATGACCAGTCCCAGGAATCAGAAATATATAGGAAGGCTATGTCAAGAGATAAAGATATTAATGAAGTAAAGGTAGTAAATATAGTGATAATGATCACCAAAGACCCCAAACAAAGTAGTGGTTAAGGGTAAACAAGAGTATCAAGTGCCAAGTAGGAGATCTACCATTGAGTGGGAGCATGAAGAGTGCGCACCCCTGAGATACGCGTACCCTGCTCGCACGGGCCCAATCGCGTGTGGAAATTCCCGCGCACCCCTGAGATACGCGTACCCTGTGGAAATCGCGTGTGGAACTTCCCGCGCACCCCTGAAATACGCGTACCCTGCCCGCACGGGGCCAATCGCGTGAGGTACTTCCCGCGCACCCCAGTGATACACGTAGCCCGCTTGCCGTGCTGGTACAGGGTTAGCGCAGCCCTTTGCGCTGGATTGGGTATATTGATGGCTTTTCCCTGCGCGAGAGGCGTTCTTGGGGGCGTAACTGGCGCTGCTGCAGGGTCGCTGCGCCACTGTGCGCCACGGCTGGTTTTGGTGGCTGGAATCCATGAATACGCTGTGCGCGGAAATGGATTTTAGCGCACGCGGCTGGCGCAGGGATTCGCACGCGCACACTGTGCGCCAGCCGCGTGCACCACTTGTGCGCTGAATTCTATGAATTACCCCCCATGTGTCACTATGAAGATAAAGAAGACTTAACTACACTACAATCAAAACTAAACAAAGAGCAACGTAGCATTTTTCAAGAAATAACCAAAGAAATTGCACATGGTGTGCAACATGAAAACAAAGAATGAACCTGCCAAAATTACAAACCTATACTATTGTATGTCAGTGGTGAAGCTGGTTCTGGCAAAACATTCCTAATCAAAATCATCAGTAAGTTCCTTCAACAATTGACAAACAACAAACTGTCAGCTGTTGTCACTGCCCCAAAGGTTTAGCTGCAACATAGGTGGTGTCACTTTACACCGATTACTACTCCTGGCAGTAGAACACCAAAACAAGTTAGATTATTACAAACTTTCTGCAGAAGCTGCAATGGAAGTATGCAGAGTATTGAAACAAATGAAAATGCTACTAATAGATGAAGTGAGCATGGTGTCCAACCTAATGTTGGCTTTGATTCACCTCAGATTACAAGAAGTACTCAAAACAAACTATGAAGAGCTCTTTGCAGGAAAACACATTATTGTTTTCGGAGATCTTCTTCAATTGACACCTGTAAAAGGTGAGCCTATTTTTAAAACATTGGGACACAAACTCTCCCGTAAAACTGTTGGCAGCATTGGAAATGTCAACCTTTGGCAACATTTCCAATACAGAGAATTAACAGAAAACATGCGCCAATCTGCAGATCTCACTTATGCCAACATCTTAAAAAGTATCAGAGTTGGTATACTTTCTAGAGAAGCAGAAGCAATATTGAAAACCCGGCACATTCATGCACTTTATGGTGTTAAGGCATGTGCTACAGATGTTATGGAACAATTAGCCCACAAAAATGTCAATTGTACGGCCTTAATGCCAACTCTTGAAAGCTGTTTCAAATTCAATGAAATAATGTTAAGCAAAGAAATGCAACCAATTATGGAAATTAGCGCCACAGACAAACTAGATGTACATGGAATGACACTACCCATGTGTGACCAAGCCACAGCAAGACTAAATAGTTTAGAAAAATCAATCTCAAACACAGCAGGCTTGGAAAAGATATTAAAATTATCCTTAAATTGCAGAGTAATGCTTAAACGTAAACTTGACGTGGACCAAGGACTAGTTAATGGAGCACTGGGTACAGTTGTTGGCTTTCAAACATAACCACGTGACAACAAAATTCAGTTTGTCAATATTCTCTTTGACAAACTTTCAGAAGTAAAAAGAATAGGACGCTCAACAGCTCGATTCCTTCTCTTCAAAGACATGTATGTACGCAGAGATCAATTTTCTACTCTTGCATACGCAGTCACCATTCATAAATCACAAGGTCTTACTCTAGACAAAGCAATGATAGACATTGGTAACACAGTCTTTAAAGAAGGCCTGAGCTACGTAGCACTGTCACGCCTACGTACAATTGACAGTCTATTTCTAATAAACTTTGATGCAAGTAAAGTAAACGCTGATATTCCTTGCATTTTAGAATACAATAGACTTTGTTCACTATACACCCCCCATCTACAAACATATCCTGTTCCACAAAAAGGAAAATGTTCTAAAAGAAAACTAAATCAAACAGAAATGCAACAGGATGTCACTGCAAATCCTCCAAAGAGACTAAAAGAAACTAAAACTTCATCAAGTACCACAAGCAAAAAAGAATCAATTAGGGAAAGTAAACCAGGTACTTCTTTAAAGAAGGAAGACAAACTCCAAAAAAAGCAGTTAGATACAGAACTACCTGGACCATTTAAATTCTCAAATATAGTTGGTTTAAGTTTCTACGCAAATGTAGCAATGAATATTCTATTTCAATTACCACCAATTGTTCACAACATTTACTTACACAGTACAGACCCATTGTGTTTGCAAATGTTAGTACTTCAAAGAAATGCAGCAAACAATCCTGACAACACATATAGTGTTTTTGGAATAAGACAACAATTGGACTACTGTGCTGGAATGGTGAAATTCACTATAAACTCACAGGAAGATCCACAAGAATTTCTAATGTACTTACTATTAATACTGGAAAACAAAAACATACCTATAAATGAAATCTTCCAGATTTCATACATGTGGAAACATACATGCACTCTCTGCAACAATGTGACACAAGAACAAATCCCCAATGAGCGCTTTGTCTATATGTCAATACTTACAGGCCGATTCATGGAATAATTAGCGCGGCGCAAGTGGGCAAAAACGTGCGAATCGCAGTGGAATAGCGAAAATCGCAGTGCAAGTGCGAAAATCGCACGAAAAGCAGTGCACGTCGATTCATGGAAGTCCGTGCGCGAGAAAACCAGCGGATGTGCGATAAAAAGTGTGCCGCGCACGTTGGCGCACAGGCCATCTAACAGCGTGCGCCAGGTCACAGCGAAAATCGCACAGGCCACAGCGAAATTCGCACATAGCGCGGCGCACGCAACAAAAGTAGGCGGAACACGGGCGTAACACTCGGAATGGGGAACAACTTGCAAAAACGTGGGCGTCACGGGGGAAGTACAGGGCACAAGTGCGCGGAACGCCCACACGCTCGCCTACAACACGTATTCATGGAATAGAATAGGGCAAAAAAGCGCACGCTCAAACCAGCGCACAGGCACAAACACGACCGCCACAAGAAAGCAGGCGGTAGCGTCTCTGCGGCTGTAAGAAATGTGCGCCAAAAGGTGCGCCAACAAATAGCACCCATATACTGCCATGATGAATGTCCTATACTGTGGCCCTCCAGGACAAATGACGTGCAAAGGGGTACCCACAAACACAGACACGCTGACAAAAAATACGTGTGCGTGTATACCGGGGTGCGCGGGAAGTCTCACACGCGATTTGGCCGGGTACGTGGATTTCAGGGGTGCGCGGGAAGTTCCACACGCGATTCCATCAGGGTAGGTGTATTTCAGGGGTGCGCAGGAAGTTCCACACGCTATTGGACTGGGAACTGGATTCCAGGGGTGCGCGGGTCACACGCTCGCCTAGAACACGCGCAAAGCATAAATTTGCGCACTTTAACAATAACAAGCTCAGACGCCAGGATGAACATACCGTTCCTAGCAGCAGTGGCAGTGGGCTACCAAAGGAGGAGGAGGAGGAGGATAGTCAGGGCCAGAATATTCACACCCAGAACCAGCCTTTTCGGGATGCCTGATGACCAGGTGTATGGGAGGTACAGGTTTCCACCACACATAATACTGGACCTGGTGAGTGAGTGGGAGGATGAGCTCACATCACCCACCCTGTGCTCCCAAGCACTCAGCCCCCTGGAGAAGGTCCTCAATGTACTGCACTTCTTAGCCACTGGATCATTTCAGCGGACAAGTGCCATAGTGGGTGGGGTGTCACAGGCCACCCAGTCACGCTGCCTACACCAGGTCTTGAACATCATCACTGCACGCCCATCAGTCCGCAGGCACATATACCTGCCCAGAACACCTGCAGAAAGGCATGCTGCCGCCCTGGATTTTTACGGTGTGGCACGATTCCCCAAAGTGCTAGGTGCCATCGACTGCACCCATGTGGCTCTACGTCCCCCCAGGGCATCTGAGCACATCTATAGGAACCGCAAGCACTGGCATTCCATGAACGTGCAGGTAGCATGTAATGCCAAGGGAATCATCACCTCAGTATATGCCAACTATCCCGGGTCCACCCACGACAGCTTCATTTACCGAATGTCCACCATAAACCGGGACCTAGAAGCTGGGCGGCATGGCGATACATGGCTGCTTGGTGAGTATGTATGCCACTGCACATGCATGCATGTTGGATACTGAGCAAGGTCACAACCCCACCAATGATACCAATCACCACCTCCACAGGGGACAGTGCCTACCCTCTCAGCCCCCACATGATGACGCCAATTCGGAACCCCACCACGCCACCCGAGGTAAGATATAACACAGCCCACATTACGACCCGGGGCATAGTGGAGCGCACATTCGGAGTGCTAAAGTCACGCTTTCGCTCCCTTGACCGTTCTGGCGGCCAGCTGTTATACGCTCCCCCAGTAGTGTGCAGGATCATAGTGGCAGCATGTGTCCTGCACAACGTTGCAATACGCCGGGGCCTGGCCGTGGACATGGTGGTGGCCCCACATCCCCAACTACATGCACAGCTGCTGCGCATGGGAGGGGAAAGGGCACGGGGGAGGCAGCCCGTACACAGCTAGTGGCTAATTACTTCACATAGAAATCACACCCCTGTGGAGTGCACACTGCCCTGGCACATTCCATCTGACAATCAATGATGACTCAACCTGACACTGATCCTGAATGTCTGGAGAATGAACCGTGAATACCATATCAGCCTGAGATTGTTCACCTGGAAGTGTCACAATGTGTGCATCCCTACCCACACAGACACCACCAATGCAGTTTTGTGGAGTTACACATTCAAGCAGCTAAAAAGAATACCCACTTGCAAAATGCAACAAGAGGACAGTGCCATGTCAGCCAACCCAACCCCAGCACCGCCACACGACACACCGTGCCATGTCATGCTATTTGCAGGTAAACAAAGTAATCCCCACAACATGACACTAGTGTCACTATGTACAGTGTCCCTATTAGAAACCTGCAACACCTGAAATGCTCACAGCAATGCCGGACCAACAACATACTTGAGCACGTACTACCATTACCATGACATCACAAATGTTACATATTAGTAGTCTCACCACCTGGAAATGCCTGCACTCCCACCACTACCAACTGTGCAGTGTTGGCGCCATGTAGAGTTGTAGGTGCACTGCTGCCAACATGGACCCCATCTCCAGACTAGAGGTCCTTGTGTAGACATGAGGAAGGGACCTGCAAATTGGGAGGTAGACACAGAAGATGAGTTACACATCAATGCAACATGCAGTGTACAACACAACAGCAATATGCACTAGGAATGTATACACAGTATTGACTGCAGACTGCCCACACAGCTCATGGGAGTCCAACGTCACTGTGTAATTCACTGTCACTTGGGCACACCCTTTGCAAGCCCATGGAAACGGGAAGCAGGAGGGGTGTGTGTGACTCAAACCCAAGCATCTGAACCAAATACATTACAAGCCTGCATGTGCCCAGCCACAATGCAGCGTATGCCCACAGGAACCACGGAAGCCAACAAATCGTCCCAAAAAAATAGGGAATAAAATAAATAAAAATAAAAATAAGAAACAATCAAAAATGGCCATTGATGGGCCCGGGGGGGTTGGGGAGGCCACCCAGGAGGTCCGAGGACAGGATGCACACCAGAACCCACTTGCGTGGATCCTGGGAAAATAAAACACCTCCATGGGCTCATGGCCCACACGGCTACCCTATTGTGGGAGTATCACTGCTGTCGCTATTATCACCCTGTGCAGCTGCATCCGGAGGTGGTTGCACTATGAGAGGCAGCCCACGCAAGGCCCTAGTCTGCTCCTCCATGGCTGCAAGCATGCGGGTGTGGTAGGTCTGGTTCTGGAGGATGAGTGTGCGGAGGTCCCCATGCAACAACTCACGGGATGCCCGGACCTCCGCCCTCGTTGCCTGCATCTCAGCTGAGAGCGTACGGGTGAGACGCTCCAGCTGCTGTTCTGTCCTTTGGTGTGTTGAAGCCTCAAGCTCAACAAGAGTCGTCCTGAGGTGAAGGAGCTCCTGCCTCAGGGCTTCCCTGTGGCCCTGGGACTCAATGGAGATGGCCTCCTGCAGAGTCGCCAGTGCCGCCCGCCTGTCCCTGTTGGACCCCAACATGTCCTCCCTGTGTGACTGGCAGATGGAGTCGGTTGCCTGCTCTAGTCGCTCCATCAGCCTTTCTGGGGGGACAATGGAAGTGGCCACCCTATCCATGGCCTGAGCCATCATCTCGGATGATGCAGCCTGTTGGGTTGCCATACCGTAAATGGATTGCTCCAATGCGGTATTGCCAGGTGGCGTACGGCCACCACGTCGGCGGGCACCACACCTGTCTGGGGCAAGGTGAACTGCGCCTTGCTGTGCCGGCACTGCCTGAGGCTGCAGGACTGCATTCCCCCTCTGATCTGCTGGCCCAGGAACAGGATCAGATGTCGCGGAGTGTGACCCTGCATCCGTAACCACCAAAGGCGTAGCTGGCAACACTGACATCCCCATGGAGGGTTCTGACCCTGGTGCAGGTGGGTGAGACAGAACAGAATCCCTCCCTGGAACACTCACCTGCGACGGCACGTAGGTCTCATCCGAATCAACACCTGAGTACAGCTCGGGGGAGGTGCAGCCAGAGACACCCCTTGAGAGCACGACCTGCAGCACTTGTGGGTTCTCCCCCACCACCACACCACGTCCCTCACTGGTGGTTGGTCGGCCCTCGGACCCCTCCTGGGTCTGCACCATCTCCACAACCCCAGCAGTATCAGGTGCGTCTTCCCCTGCAAAGACATGAAAACAAAGAAATGGAAACAGGCATTAGCACCATGGCACACAATGAGGGCTGAGAAGCAAGAGAACCAGTACTTGATTGACACATGTCCCACATGACTAAAACCCTCCCATGCATGCACCCTCACTGCGTATGAAGTTCAGGCAAATGGCACACACTGATGACACCAAGATGGAAGATGAACACATTTTCTGCATGCTGCCTGGCAGTGGCATCACACATTGGCCTGTGATTGCCAGGTGAAACACACATTCCATCACACAGATGGCATGTACCATTGCTATTGAGTGAAGATGGAGAGGAGGGCAGCACCTATTCATTCAGTCCAGTTCCGGCATGTAATTGCTTTTCTAATTCTAACAGGTCAGATTTTTCACCTGGAGCTGCCAGTCTGAAATGGTCCAATTGCACAGGGACATGTGTGTACAAATGATATCCAGGTAACAAAGTCACTCCACTTTACCATAGCCATGTCAGACATGTGACTAGTGGACAGCGACATGGCTAGTAGAAGTGGGGGAATGCAAACAATCTGACTGAATGAACAGTGAAAAATAAGCAACTATGTTGTGGCAAGGTGACACTTCAAGGGCAACTGGCGTGCAGTTGGGCTAGATGTCTACTGTTGGCAGAAGGGATACTGCTATGGCCAAATGCAGCTGCGCAGGAAGTATTGCATGAAGCACATGGCTGACCCATACGACTCAGGCGCACACACTCTCACCTGGCACACAAACAGAAGCCCTCACACACACACCATGCACATGGATGACACACACATGCATGTGCACTCACCGGACAATGCCTCGTAATCAGCCAGATCTCCCACGCCTTGGATCTGTTCCTCCGTGACGTAGGTCCCAGCGACTGACTCATGTGGAGTGAGTTCCATGTCTACTACTGGAGACCCACCTCCAGTCACTAGAGTTGCGGCATGACTTGAGGCCAGCTTACTCTTTGCCCTGCGCTTTAGGTCATTCCAGCGCTTATAGCAATCATTGGCTGTGCGCCTCACGATTCCAAGGGCACTTATGATGTCCGCAACGGTCTGCCAGTGTGCCTGGCGTTGTGCAGGTGTGGTCTTGGATCCTGCAACAATGACCATCTCGTTGTCATGTCCGGACACATACTCGACAAGTGCATTCAGTTCGTCATCCGTGAAGCTGGGCTTCCTGGACGGGCCGGACTGTGTAGCCGTGTCTGGGGCATCAGCCTGTGCCGGACGAGCACTCTTCCTCTTCCGCTTGGAAGGTGGTGGTGATCCTGAGTGTCCTGCGCCGCTCTGGACACTAGGGGCAGGAGCCCTGGTGGACTCTGTATCAGGAGTGTGGGATTGCACACTCAGCATGGGAGTTGGTGCAGGCATTGGCTCTAGTGTGATGGTGTCAGGGGGAATGTCAGCAGCATGGACTAGGACCGACACTGTCCTGGCTGGGTGTGTGAGGGCTGGGGTGGATGGAGCCGCAGCTGCCCCTGCAGCCTCTCCGCCCTGCCTCCTTGGTGCAGCAGATGACCTTGCTGCCCCAGATCCACGTGGCATGATGGCATCAACGTGCACCAGCGCACGTGTCGTAGCCCTGCTGACCTGGAAGTCAGCCATGGAGTCAGCCAGGTCTGGTGCCACAATGGGCTGGTCCAACAAGGGCTGAGCATGGATGGTGTCAGCCACATCAGCCTCAACGGGAGGGGGGGGGGATTATGGGTGCCCGTGACTGGTCCTCCACACATGGGGGGACAGGCTCACCCTGCAAGTTACGACCACGTCCCCTACCGGTTCCACCACGGCCACCACTTGTGGCTCTTCCACCTTTGCCACCCTTACGGAATCCTCGCCTCCCAGCCATGGCACTGATGTTAATGTGCGTATGGGAGTGGATGTAGACTATTGTCATGGGCAATTGGGGGTCAAAGGGGTTGGGTACCAGATGGTAATTGTACCCTAGTGCTCTAGCAAGGCTGAATGTAACCCCTGGGGAAAGATGACGGGTCACGCAACGCACAGGAGGCCCAAAAAAGGGAGATGACGTGCACGCAACCCCTCCTAGACCACGTGTGCAGAAAGAAAAACCTGCACTACGCTGTGGCACCCAGTAACACAAGAATGAGCGTATGCATGTCACACGAAGCCTAGAATGACCTCTGAAGGGGTAGGCTACACACGGGGCAAGCACAGATGTTAGATACGTGCGTGACTCACCGTCTGCCTGGTAAACGAGCGTGAAAAATGAGCGCGTTTGGTTGGCAACACCCCCGCCAAAAGAAGATATGTACGCTGTCTGAGGAGACAGGACAACAGTAGAAGGGAACACTGTTTGAGGGAACAGGCCCAGGTAAACCAGTACAAGAGAAAAAATAGAAAAAGCTGTCAGAGGTAACAGGGAGTACGAACTTGAAACGCTGTGAAGTAAATCGCGTGTGAAACGACAAGAAGTACAGAATTCACCCACTCGCTCTCCACGAAAAGCAGTACAAGGAATTGGTGTTCTACACGTACCTTATATGCAGGCCCACACGTACAGCGTCACTTACGCGGCGTGTACGTGCTAGGCCCATTCCCACCAATTACACGCTTTGTCACTTCTGCGTGTAGGTCCATTTGCACCAATTACACGCTTTGTCACTTCTGCGTGTATGTCCATTTGCACCAATTACACGCTTTGACACTTCTGCGTGTAGGTCCATTTGCACCAATTACACGCTTTGACACTTCTGCGTGTAGGGCTATTTCCACCAATAACACGCTTTGACACTCGGACGTGTCACGCAACTTTTTTTCCTACGCGTGCACGTGACTTCATAGACGCGCATACGCGTTTACGCGCTAAGGGCCTTTCATCGATTTACACGCAGACGTGTCGGATTTTCACGTGCAAAATCACTCACTACGTATCAAGCTGTCCACACGTTCACACACGAAAGACCACGCTCCTGCCCAGGAGGCCAAATTACTGCCCCCCAGAGCCCTGAGCACGCTCCCACCTGCCATCTGCTGCTGCCTGACTGCCTGCTGCCCACGTGCCCTGCCATTTGCTGCCTGCACATCAGCCAGGGGTGCTGTTGCTGTGACCACCCCTGCTGGAACCAAAGGCTCCCGACTGCTTTTCCGTCGCCCCACAGCCCAGCCCCAGGACCCAGTTGCCCACCCACTCCTGCCTCTGGGGTTGCCATGTCGGGCACTACAACAACTGGCACCAGTGGCAACCCCCGGCCAAGGAGGCAGAGGGGCACCAGCTTCAGTGCCAGGGAAGTTGGTGTCCTGGTGGAGGATGCCCCTAGTGGCTGGGGGATGGGGGTGGTGGGAGACATGGGTTGGACATGGGTGGGGGCCTGCTGGCAGGTGCCCCACAGCGCTGGGGGGTGGGGGTGGTAGGAGACATGGGTGGGGGCCTGGTGGAGGCTGCCCCTGCACTGCTGGGGGGTGGGGGTGGTGGGAGACATGGGTGGGGGCCTGGTGGAGGGTGCCCCTGGTGGTGGGGGGGTGGGGGTGATAGGGGACATGAGTGGGGGCCTGGTGGAGGGTGCCCCTGCACTGCTGGGGGGTGGGGGTGGTGGGAGACATGGATGGGGGCCTGGTGGAGGGTGCCCCTGGTGGCGGGGGGGTGGGGGTGATAGGGGACATGAGTGGGGGCCTGGTGGAGGGTGCCCCTGCACTGCTGGGGGGTGGGGGTGGTGGGAGACATGGATGGGGGCCTGGTGGAGGGTGCCCCTGGTGGCTGGGGGGTGGGGGTGATAGGGGACATGAGTGGGGTCCTGGTGGAGGCTGCCCCTGCACTGCTGGGGGGTGGGGGTGGTGGGAGACATGAGTGGGGGCCTGGTGGAGGGTGCCCCTGGTGGCTGGGGGGTGGGGGTGGTGGGAGACATGGGTGGGGGCCTGGTGGAGGGTGCCCCTGGATGCTGGGGGGTGGGGGTGGTGGGAGACATGAGTGGGGGCCTGGTGGAGGGTGCCCCTGGTGGCTGGGGGGTGGGGGTGGTGGGAGACATGGGTGGGAGCCTGGTGGAGGGTGCCCCTGGATGCTGGGGGGTGGGGGTGGTGGGAGACATGGGTGGGGGCCTGGTGGAGGGTGCCCCTGGATGCTGGGGGGTGGGGGTGGTGGGAGACATGAGTGGGGGCCTGGTGGAGGGTGCCCCTGGTGGCTGGGGGTTGGGGGTGGTGGGAGACATGGGTGGGGGCCTGGTGGAGGGTGCCCCTGGATGCTGGGGGGTGGGGGTGGTGGGAGACATGAGTGGGGGCCTGGTGGAGGCTGCCCCTGCACTGCTGGGGGGTGGGGGTGTTGGGAGACATGGGTGGGGGCCTGGTGGAGGCTGCCCCTGCACTGCTGGGGGGTGGGGGTGCAGGGGGACATGAGCAGGTGTGCAGGGTAGTCCCCTGTTTTGTGGGCTGCCTGCAGGGGCCGTGGGGGGTGTACAGGGAACACCTGTGAGGACCCACCCAGCCTAATTGCGTGTGATAATTCCCGCACACCCCTGTAATACACGTACCTGGCCAAATCGCATGTGAGAATTCCCGCGCACCCCTGTAATACACGTACCCAGCCGAATCGCGTGTAGAACTTCCCGTGTACCCCTGTAATACACGTACCCAGCCAAATCGCGTGTGATAATTCCCACGTACCCCTGTAATACACGTACCCTGGCCAATCGCGTGTAGAACTTCCCACGCACCCCTGTAATACACGTACCAAGCCAAATCGCGTGTGATAATTCCCGCGCACCCCTGTAATACACGTACCTGGCCAAATCGCATGTGAGAATTCCCGCGCACCCCTGTAATACACGTACCCAGCCGAATTGCGTGTAGAACTTCCCGTGTACCCCTGTAATACACGTACCCAGCCAAATCGCGTGTGATAATTCCTGCGTACCCCTGTGATACACGTGCCCTGGCTAATCGCGTGTAAAACTTCACGCGTACCCCTGTAATACACGTACCCTGGCTAATCGCGTGTATAACTTCACGCGTACCCCTGATATGCACGTTACCCGCTTTGCGTTCCTTGTTTGGCAGCCCTGTAGACTGGTCCAGGGTTGGCGCAGCCCTTTGCGATGATTTAGCGATTTTGATGGCTTTTCCTTGCGCGAGGGCGTTCTTGGGGGCGTTACTGGCGCTGCTGCAGGGTCGCTGCGATACTCTGCGCCACGGCTGGTTTGGGAGCCTAAAATCCATCAATACGCTGTGTGCGGAAATCGGTTTTAGCGCACGTGCCTGGCGCAGACAATCGCACGCGGACACTCTGCGCCAGCCGCTTGCGACACTTTTCTGCGAAATTCTATGAATTACCCTGTTAATTGTGAATCTGTTCCATTTCAGCAACTTGTACAAAATGCAAACCACGGTAGATTATGTTCTACCTGCAATTCGGATAATCGCTCCACATTACTAATACAAACACATAGTAAATACGTAATACTAATGCTTCTACGTTACAATGCAGATGGTACGAAAAACAACTGCAAGCTGACTGGATTCACACATGGTCAAATATCACTTGGTAGGAAAACCTTCACAACAATAGGTATAATCTACAACGCAGGAGCCACAACCTACTCAGGGCACTACACTGCATATATAAAAAAGAAATGTGGATGGTTTGAATGTAATGATAGTACTGTTGCTCTAAAGCAGAGATTACCAGCTAATCTTACAAATGCGTATTTAATGTTCTTAAAACCAAAATTTGATAACTGAACTGTACTTAAACCTTAAGTACACTTGTAGTAAAAAATATAAACTGTCACTGGGCCTCATTACGACCCTGGCGGAGTGGGTTTACGCCAGCGGTATTCGCGGCGGACCCTTCCGCCCTACTACGAGTTCCCGTAGCGCCATGGAGCGGTTTCCGCCTGGTTTTTCCGGGCGGAGAAATCCATGGCGCTACGGGACCTTGTTGTTAATTACGCCACCGTATTTTACGGTGGCGTAATTAACGCCTTCCCCACTCCCATTATGCCCTATGGGGCAAAAATGGGAATGGGGAAGGGTAAAATGGGGAATGGGGATTTACCGCCCCGCCAAGGTCGGAATGGGGTGGTAAATCCGCCAACCCCCATGGCGGTATCGGCAGCTTTCCGCCGTGCTCCATGGTGCATATTGCATCACGATCTCCGCCAGGGTCGTAATGAGGGCCACTATATTTTAAAACCTATCTAACTGCCCAAAGATTCTACAACAACTAATCAGATAAATTAATACCACTCAAATAGAGCAAAAAATAGACAGTTAGAATACGCCAATTGGTATCTAACTGTCCCAAAATTTACAAATATGCAAACAGATAAATCAATACCACGAAATTATATTAAAACATAAACAGTTAGAATACGCCTACTGGTATCTAAATGGGCCAAAATTTTACAATATCCAAACAAATACCTAATATCTTACTGCTCACAAAAACTGAAACAATCCAATGCATAAAGCATTAGGCAGAAAGAACAAGTAAACGCGGAAAACAAACAAATAAATAAACTGTAGCATAACAGAAAAAGGTTTTTTTTTTTTAATCCAACATGGATTTTTTTTCTCCCACAGACCCAATGATTTTAGCAACAAACACAGAAACTTTGCAAATTGCAGTTTGTAATCTACTAAATATGAGGGTCAATAAAAAGAAGAAAATGTTGATTGTACAATGTAATAAGTCATTATAAAATACTAATACTAACATGCTATTTTCTTTTATTACAGAAATGAACAAGAAAAACATGGACTCCCGTTACTAAACCAAATAGTACGTATAACAAGATAAATACAACCATCGCACCATATCACACCCATACAAGCTTATAACATTGTTCCTTATAAATTAGTTTTTGACCCAAAGTTAAAAGCCACTATGGGTGTGATATGCCAAAGGGCCATGCACCCAACATTCTATACCCAGGCCACAACCACCGCAGCATATCACACCTATAGATGCAAGCATTGCAACCATTTTTATGTCCGCGGACAGGGGAAAGGTCCTAGGACACATTCAACTTGCCAGAGGACAATACAAACAGCGTCCTCAGGACACCCCCATTTTCTTTATGTACGAACATTTCAGGACACCGCGATTGTTCTTAAAACATTTTCACCTTGCCAACAAACAATACAGACAACGTCTCCAGGACACCCCTGCAAAGATTCCATGACCCCACGAGTGTTCTTAGAACACTTTCAAGTTGACACCGAATCCATTCTGTTTATTTACGAACATTCCAGAACAGCCGTGCTGTCCGCAGACAAATCGAACACAACAAAAGCGTCTAGCACATAAATAAAATACAACTTTGAACCTATCTCATACTCCCCCATCCTCCCCAGAGACTTCTACACACCAACACACTCTACTAAATACACATTTTGAACAAACTTTCACCGCCCTGTCTGCGGACGTCCGCAAATGCAAGATGGCAGGCGCGACAGAAAATCTGACGCGCATCACGCACCACGCCGCCCAATCAGAGAACACGTCGCATGTCCGCGGACATGATGCAAGCTGCTGGGCCAATCGGGGTGCTGTCCGAGGAGCGAACAGGGAAGTCCGTCCGCGAAGCGAACACAGATATCACTAATTTTTTTGCCTTACATTTTGGTCATTTTTTAAAAAACTACTGGACGGATTTACACCAAATTTGCAAAAGGACGCTTTCGGGACCAGGCCGCCGCTCCTGCCGCAAATTTTGTGTAAATCCGTCCAGCAGTTCGGGCTGTAGCCGTGCGCAAAGTTTTTTCCGATTCAGTCCATGGGAAAAAAAAAAGTTTTGGGACCCCCCCCTATAACTTTTCCCCCCCTAGACGAATACTCACCAAACTTTGCAAAAAAATTTAGAGTGGGCCATGTCCATTTTTTGCAAAGTTTGGTGAGGATTCGTCCAGGGGGAGCGAAGTTATAAGCCACCCAAAAAGTGCTCTTCCTATGGAAACACCAACTTAACCATAACTACATTGCCACTACCGTGGCCATGTAATGTGCTTCTCAGCTAAGTTAATTGACATTTTAAAACTGAGATTGATCATGCTTTGTCTGATTTAATTACCAGCATTTGCCAGTGACATCATCAACCTTGATCCACACTGATAATGCTATCTTTTTGATCTTAATCAGTGATACGTTCCTCTCAGAAAAAGTGTCCCCTTTATTGGGTATAGAACTTCTGATATGACGCGGCACCAGTGGCGTAGACAGGCTTTGCTGTGAGGGCCACGGCCCGTCCTCGTATTCCCATAGCGAGCTCACATGAAATGGAGGGGCAGGATACGTGTACAGAGGGCAGATGCTCCTTTTTATTAATTACTGCAATCCAACTCAGGGTCTTTTTCTGAAAGTGAAAAATGCATGCAAGGGACCACCAACGTTAGTGAATATTTGCTGTTAAGTCACCTGCCTGCAATTCTCTACTTTTGCAAAACTGAGTGAAACGTAACGAATAAAACAGGAGAAGTTGCCTTTACTGTTTGCTTTTACTATGCATTTTATAAAAGATGTAAATGCCATCTGCAAATATTACTTTACAGGCAACATTTACATGGGATTATTTTATTTATAGTGTTAATTGCATGCAGGAGACCACCAACACTAGCACCTCTGTGTAGTTGAGTCCTCTGCAGGCAATTGTACACATTTGCAAGGCGGGGTGCAAAAGCAAAGGCTAGCTGAAACCACCTTTTTGATTTCCTTTTACGCTCTGTCTTGTAATGTGTGTGAATGCTTTCTGCACATTGGGCTTTCAAGGTTTGCATTTACCAATAGATTCTTATGGAATCCGTCTACATTTAGCAGGTGATTCCATCAGAATCCATTTTTTTTACGCCCATTTGAATATTGCATGCATGCGGAAAACGAATAGTACTTTGAAGATGACGGAGGAAATCATGGCAGAAACCTTAACTCTTGAAGACCTTTTTCTATTCAAATTACTTGAAAATGGGGCACAGTGGGAAGGAAGATGTAAAAGCACCACACCTTCCTTTCAAACCTCCATTTAATGCACTGCCCCATACAAGATAACCCCCAAATTTAAATTTTTCTTACGGAAATCACCTGCTTTAGCACCTGCAAATTACTACAGGAAACCATTGTTATAAGAGGTTCTGCAGGTGGTGCAGGAAAGAATCGGACGAAGCGGTTTGCCACCCTGCCTCCCACTTAGCCTAAAAAAAAAAATCAAATGACCCAGAGAGGTAATGCAAGGAAGAAAACCATTTTACGCCTTGATATACATCCTGATGTACTGCTCGGAGGAATATGAAATTAACCCTAGGCTGTAAAGATAAGTGAAACATTTGGACGCACCAGACACAGTATTAGAGAGAACAGATCCGTGTTCCCTGTGCCACCAGAGGTCCAAGCAACTTCGTTTTGTTCATTAAAGAAAATGCAATCATCTCACAGATGTATCTGCCTTCCATAGATGGAAATGGTCCTAGATTACGAAAACATCTTGTAGTACTTCTGTCCTGTAAGACCACTTTGGTGGATGTTCTTTCTACAAAGTTCATACACAAGACGACCACCCACTATACAAGTATTTTTCACATGAAGCCCGGAACTACAAAGTAACACTGTGAGCTTTTTCTGGTAAAACAAACATATGCAAAGGCCAACAATCCCTGCATAACTGCATAACATGCAGTCGCCGAATTCAGACAGGGCTGGATTTCTTTCATCTTCAAAAAGTGTATCACATAAATACCCCTTTGTCACATACCATTAATATGGTGTATTTAAAATGTTCTATGGCTACCTGATGAGTTCATGACTACAAGTCCTAGAATGCAATCATTGGAGAAATGACACCTACTCGTCACAGAGTCTTAGTGTCCCAGATTTGAGTCATCTGGGAACCCTAAATGTTGTGTAGCTACTGGTGCACACTGAATGCATTGATTACATTCATTGACTGTGACTTATCTTCTTAGTAGGTTTGAGTAATTTGCAATACAATGGATGAATCTGGTCTCAAAGTCCAAACACAATCGTGTTACAATCGAATCCTTAATGAGAACAAACTGTATCACAAATTAAAAGGCCTTTCTTTTTCCATGGTGTCTAATTGTATTCTACAAAAAGAGTTTGCGTTTATAGCACTTGACATATTTTGTCACACAAATAATAAACTCAATTCCTTTGTAAAACAATGACTACGAACAGGGAACTTTATCACCCAGTTTCTCTTGCTGTATGTCATGCTGGCAGGATAGCTTAGCAGCAACGTGCTAGCCTTGGAAACAAGATGACAAGAAGAAACACAAGTTTGTTCCCCAGGTCTGCGCTTAGAAACCTCTGGGTATTAATCGCGTTATTAATGTGCAACTAAGTCATATTCCTGTAATAGCACCTCGATGTGCCCGGGCTGTGCGAGCACTTTAAAAATGCAAATAAATACATGAAAGTATAGTACTAAAAATGAGGACATTTTTCTTTGACTCACATTAGTTTGTGTTGTTGTTCAATAGAATTGGGCAATTGATCGTTTTAAGTCTTTGAAATATGTTTTGAAAAGTTGTACAATATTTTGAACTTCGGCCTGTGATACCGTGCCTCAACACAATAAATATATCTACTTGTGTTTTTAGGGCCCCAGTGTAGGTCCAAGAGTATCCCATGGAATGCTAATCAGTAAAAATGGCTGCCGGCCAAACGGCATGCACACTGGAAGGAAGTAAAACTTCAAGAACCGCCATTTCTCAAAGGTGAATCTATATGGTGACACCTTTATACACATATTACAAACATATTTTTTTTAAACAGAGATCATAGCCACAATTCTGCTGACATAGCAGTACTCCATGAATTGTGGCTTGTTTCGGCATAGAGTACATCCCATCAGTCATGTATGTTTTGGCCTGGTGTCCTGTTCTGTGTAGTAACCCTGTGCATATTGCTGTTGATATGATTCTTTGCACTATTTGTCTCTTCGAGTGGTTAGACTTTCATTGTAATTGTTGATTCTATAGTTGTATGCAAGTAACTGTTTTGTCCGTTTCATCTGTAGGACTCCAGTCTGCGGACAACCACACATATGAAGCTCTCTGGTACTTTGGGTACAATGGTAAGGCCTTAAACAAATTTCAAATAACATATATCATTCTACGTGCATGCATGGGTGGCACACGTTGTTTGGCCTTGAATGTTGCATAGCTTTGGCCAAATATGACCTGACAAATGCACATACTTTCAATGTATCTTTGACACATCTGACAAATAGTGCATGGTCATTTGATTTTTTTTAAACTTTATTTATGAGTTTTAAAATAAAAACGCCAAAATTACTACACTGGGATTAAAAATAAATCAAGGTACTAATCAATGAAAATACTAAAACATCTAAGAAGTTCCAAAGAATGAATTATGTAGTATAAGGAATGGAACTCAATCCCATTCAAAACATGCTTATCCCAATTATGAACCTAACAGAATACAAAGGATGACAACATCAACAAAACAAAAAAACAACAAAAAAGCAGGAGGTGGGACATCACTCACACAAACACACACACACACTTGTGCAATATATAGATAGACATCCCTACTGCCTAGAGTATCTTTCACCAACTAAAGCCACATGCAATTTAATCAACTCCAATGTACCATACAAACTATTAATGGGTGTCCAAAATTCTAAATCATTTTCTTTTTGATTCCGTTTTCGCAAGAACATGTTCTAAAGTCTGAAAACATCTGCACATCATTCACCCAGTTCTTTACATGTTGCTTTTTCCTTGTTTTACACAACGTCCGGATCTGTTTTTTCTGCTACAACTGGTAATTTGGCAATCCATTGACTATACAGTTTAGCAATTCTGCACCTTCCTCTACTCCTCTACTAGACAACAAAAGAGTTTGAAGAGGCATTCTAGGAAGGTTTATTGATATTATTGTGTCCATTCTGTCTAACACATTCCCCCAAAATTCCTTTGACCTAGAACAATTCCACAACATATGTATAGGGTTTCCCTCTTTTTACCACATAGCCAGCAAGAGTCATTGTCCATCGAATCCAAACCATACATATGCACCGGAGTCCATTATAAGCATCCCAACATTATCTGATGTGTGAGTCTCAACTTCAAAAACAATGTATGTCTAAAACCTGCCCGTAGTACTTGCATCCATTCACAATCCATAATTTCAAATCCCAAATGTTCCTCCCATGTCCCTCTCAATGTTTATCAAGATCCAACAATGAAAGGATCCCTAGGCATTAAGTTAAAATATGTGGATACTATGCGTGGCTATGATGCAAACATACCACATGCATTTGGCTAACTCACTAATGGCATAGACAACATGTCCAGTCTCCACAATAAAAGAGATCCCTAAATCTCCCTATTTTCCTGTTCCTCAGACCGTACATATTGTAATTCCACAAAAGGTATAATTTGCGCATCCCACACTACATCTCCTATTTCCAAAACTCATTTCGAAATCTAACTACACCAGTTTAACATTTTATTAGCAATTTGAAGACCAGGATCATGCCAAAGAGAAGCCTTATAATGCAAATACAAATTGCTATCAGAATTAGCCAACCATAAGGCAAGCACTTCTCTAGTCACTTTAGAAGTGGGTAATTTGTCATTTATATTCAGCATTGTCCCCATTGAGTAGATATTGTTCAATTTGAATGGATAAAATCTATCTCTTTCAATTGATAACCACATAAGCTCATGTACATTCCTGGGTAGCACATAGTGAGCCACTTTCTTCAGTATGAATCCTCCATGATACTTGTCAAGGTCTGGGTAGCCAAAACCTCTGTCTTGAATACAACGTATTAGTACCCCGGCGAGAGACAATCAGAATGCAGCAAGCGTCGGGATTCCACGGCCTTTGTCCCCGGCGGGGGGCGTGGCAGCCCCTCAGCCAATGAGGAGGCTCGAAGCGGGGCCATCCCCGCTCCGAGCCTCCTCACGGCTGAGAGGCTGCCTTCGCCCCCCGCCGGGGACTCGGGTAAGTCTTTTTTATTTTTTTATTTTTCCCATCCCTTTTATTTTTCCCATTCCTTCTTGATCCTGTGTCCCCGGCAGGGGACGAGGGAAGCCTCCAGCCGTGTGAAGACTCGGAGCCGGGCCATCCCCGCTCTGAGCCTCCACACAGCTGGGGGCTTCCCTCGTCCCCCGCCAGGGACGCAGGTACTTTTTTTTTTTCCCCGTCCCACTCCCGCCCTCCCAACCCCACTTACCTTTTTTTTATCCTTTTTTGGGATCGGACGCACTGGGAACACTTGTGTTCCCAACGCGTCCGCTCCCGATGGCTCAATGGAAAGGGAAACAGACTCTGTTTTCCCTTTCCATGGCGGCGGCCATTTTCTTGGTCGTTTTTTTTTCTGTCCCAAAACGCTGCAGCGTTGAAGCGCCGCAGCGTTTTGGGACAGAAACAAAATTGGTTTTAGTACCCCGGTCACGCAAATTGCTTTGAGTCGGTAATGCCCCCGCCGCAAGGGTTCTATTGCTTAAGTAGTACACATTTAGGAATTTTAATTTTTTTCTTCGCACCCCGTAGAACATTCAGAAAAATCATATCAATCCTCTTCAGCAATTCTTTTGAGAATCTCAGAAGTAAAGCCAGTCATTTTAATTGCCTTGACCTGTGCCAAGATACCCAAGGTTAATTGTTCCCATTTCCTTACATCTCTTTTCAATGTCTATGTCAATCTATCCATATTAGACTCTACAATTATCTTCAAATCTCTGATTAAATAAACCTCTAAATATTTCACATGAGATTCCGACCATTTACAGTTCCACTCTGTTTTATCCCAATTATCTTTGTGGCCAAAAGTCTACCTGCCTTTACAAATGCATTTTTCAAGGTCACGCTACGCTCCTCCGGATTAGAGCGAATAATCACCATGTCATCCACGTAAGAAAGTACTTTGACTTCTTTTCCCCCAAACTAAGACCTCTAATTCCTTCTTCACATTGAATATAAGCCGCTAATGGCTCCAAAGCAATATTTATTTATTGATTTATTCTTTAATGTGATTTCGTTTGAAAATAAAATCAAGCTTTACACATAATACACACATATACATTTATGTCAAAAGAAACAAATAAGCAAGTATTATTAAGGGAAGAAGAAGGATATTTTAAATAAACTAATAATAATATACCAAAATGATACTATGCATAAAATCTTAGGCCGTAAAAATATTTAAAAAATAGCCCAAACAAAGTAAGCAATACTGTCTTTTCCCAAAGTTCTGTACAGGCTTAGACACTTGAAAAAGTAATATACATGAGTCCAAAGCTACCCACATCAGGATCATGTGTTAAAAATGATTCGCAATGTACCAATGATAGCCCCGCTGTGGAGTTTGTTTTTCTTAACATTGCAGTTTTCAAATTGCTCAAATCAGAGAGCCCAACTTTGATTCAATTTTTAGCCATATGTTATAAAGGGCTATGAACAAGTGCATGTTACAAGTGTTTGTGCAATATAGCCAGAATGACATTTCGCCGATGGTTTCGGGGTTATGTACAAATTTACCAAGATGTAATACAATTGTACTAGTCAATATCTGGCATTCCGTTAATAGATGTTTGGCTGTCTCCAAGGATTCAGATGAGTTACAAAGGCGACAAACTCGCTCTTGGACAGGAATATTTTCCTGGGTTCCCAGATTCCTCAAAGTAGGTAGTTGTTCCAGTCTAAACAAGGTGATGAAACGTCTGAGCTTGGGGCTTCATGAAAGTGTATAGTCTATATTTGATAAATTGATAGCTCTTTAGAGTACTCAAATGGGCAAAGTTCCCAAGCCAGTCCCAAAGGTCCACCCGTTTCCCAAGTGCATTTTGAACTTCCTTCGTATAGGCCATCCCTCTATGTGTCCAGCCTATGTCTGCTAGGAATTTTGTCATTGATTTAAATAGGGGCAAAGTAGTATGTTTTTTGGCCATTTCCTGGTGTATCACAGACAATAAGGGATTAGTACAGCAACTAGTCATCTTAAGGTAGAACCCACCCCTCTTTTTAAGTACTGTCGCTTTTAGTGATGGAAGTCCCAGTTCTAATCTTATCAAGGCCATCGGCACCCCTGGGGGCAACCCCAGTATCCAACGCCAAAATTTACCTTCCATCACCTGGAGCCAAGTTAAGTAAAAAGAGAGGAGGGCCTCAAGGCCATAAGTGATCATAGGTGTAAACACTTGGATATATAGGTGTCATATCCCCCAAAGTGTGAAGCCACCCTGCTTACTTGAAAATGTGGAAATCAGTGCAGTAACTTGCGCCGCTCTGATTTTCCGTCCTTGTCTGCAGTAGCGATAATCACGTTAGGCTCAATGTCTACTCAGAGGTAACGGTAGGAGGGTGCATAGGGTATATTTATTTTATCCACCATCAGGTTAACTTGCGATGCTCTTTTCCCGGTGAATCTGAGCACTTTGGTCTTGTCTAAATTGATAGTCAGACAATTAGAGCTAGCATATTCCCATAAAGTGGTAGCGGAACGCCGAAGCCCGCTAATGGTGTTATCAAACACTACCAAGTCATCGGCATATGCTAGTACTGCACAAGGGGCCTCACCAATTTTCGGGGGGCAAATATCTACTTCTGCTAGTACTGCCGGTATGTCATAGACGTAAAGGTTGTAGATGAGAGGTGCGGTAACACATCCCTGTTTTACCCCCCTATTTTGAATCACCTTTTTAGTCATATTGCCTTCTTGATTTAATCGGAGTCGAGCCGTGGTGTTCTGGTGCAAGAGTCTCATATAGTACAAGAGACCTTCTGGGCAGCCCATAGCTTCAAGTTTTGACCACAATCTGTCCCTAGGGATGGAGTCGAAGGCAGTCTTAAAGTCAATGTATAAAGCATACAACGGAGGCTGCCCCCTACTAAGCGCCCGCGTATGAGATATGTCCATCACCATGAGGTTGTGCGAAGTAGAATAGTCCAACCGAAATCCACACTGAAATTTGCTTAGTATGTTGGCCTCATCTACCCATTTCTGCACTTCACTTAAAAGCAGTGAAGCAAAAGGTTTTCCTGTTATGTCCAACATAGAGAGAAGCCAATAGTTATTGGGATCAGAACGGTTGTCCTTTTTAAAAATTGGAATGAGGATTGCTGTTTGCCAGGATTGGGGGATTCTCCTCTGCGCTAAGATCTTTTCAAAAAGCACGGAGAATAAATCTCCCCAAAATTCAGGGCAATTCTTAATTACTACATTAGCCAGCCCATTTGGGCCAGGGGCTCTCAAAGACTTAAGAGCTTTACAGGGTAATTCATAGAATTTCGCAGAAAAGTGTCGCAAGCGGCTGGCGCAGAGTGTCCGCGTGCGATTGACTGCGCCAGGCACGTGCGCTAAAACCGATTTCCGCGCACAGCGTATTCATGGATTTTAGGCTCCCAAACCAGCCGTGGCGCAGAGTATCGCAGCGACCCTGCAGCAGCGCCAGTAACGCCCCCAAGAACGCCCTCGCGCAAGGAAAAGCCATCAAAATCGCTAAATCATCGCAAAGGGCTGCGCTAACCCTGGACCAGTTTACAGGGCTGCCAAACAAGGAACGCAAAGCGGGTAACGTGCATATCAGGGGTACGCGTGAAGTTATACACGCGATTAGCCAGGGTACGTGTATTACAGGGGTACGCGGGAAGTTTAACACGCGATTGGCCAGGGTACGTGTATTACAGGGGTACGCGGGAAGTGTAACACGCGATTAGCCAGGGTACGTGTATTACAGGGGTACGCGGGAAGTTTAACACGCGATTGGCCAGGGTACGTGTATTACAGGGGTATGCGGGAAGTTTAACACGCGATTAGCCAGGGTACGTGTATTACAGGGGTACGCGGGAAGTTTAACACGCGATTGGCCAGGGTACGTGTATTACAGGGGTATGCGGGAAGTTTAACATGCGATTAGCCAGGGTACGTGTATTACAGGGGTACGCGGGAAGTTTAACACGCGATTAGCCAGGGTACGTGTATTACAGGGGTACGCGGGAAGTTTAACACGCGATTGGCCAGGGTACGTGTATTACAGGGGTATGCGGGAAGTTTAACATGCGATTAGCCAGGGTACGTGTATTACAGGGGTACGCGGGAAGTTTAACACGCGATTAGCCAGGGTACGTGTATTACAGGGGTACGCGGGAAGTTTAACACGCGATTGGCCAGGGTACGTGTATTACAGGGGTATGCGGGAAGTTTTACATGCGATCAGCCAGGGTACGTGTATTACAGGGGTACGCGGGAAGTTTAACACGAGATTGGCCAGGGTACGTGTATTACAGGGGTAGGCGGGAAGTTTCACACGCGATTAGCCAGGGCACGTGTATCACAGGGGTACGCGGGAATTATCACATGCGATTTGGCTGAGTACGTGTATTACAGGGGTACACGGGAAGTTTTACACGCGATTCGGCTGGGT
Organism: Ambystoma mexicanum; assembly: GCF_040938575.1. Classification (NCBI taxonomy): domain Eukaryota; kingdom Metazoa; phylum Chordata; class Amphibia; order Caudata; family Ambystomatidae; genus Ambystoma; species Ambystoma mexicanum. The sequence goes on along the minus strand of NC_090935.1, from coordinate 832,727,747 downwards.
ACGTGTATTACAGGGATGCGATTTGGCCAGGTACGTGTATTACAGGGGTGCGCAGGAATTATCACACGCGATTTGGCTGGGTACGTGTATTACAGGGGTGCGTGGGAATCATCACACGCGATTTGGCTGGGTACGTGTATTACAGGGGTGCGTGGGAAGTCACACGCGATTAGGCTGGGTGGGTCCTCACAGGTGTTCCCTGTACACCCTCCACGGCCCCTGCAGGCAGCCTACAAAACAGGGGACTACCCTGCACACCTGCTCATGTCCCCCTGCACCCCCACCCCCCAGCAGTGCAGGGGCAGCCTCCACCAGGCCCCCACCCATGTCTCCCACCACCCCCACCCCCCCGCCACCAGGGGCAGCCTCCACCAGGCCCCCACCCATGCCTCCCACCACCCCCAACCCCCAGCAGTGCAGGGGCAGCCTCCACCAGGCCCCCACCCATGCCTCCCACCACCCCCAACCCCCAGCAGTGCAGGGGCAGCCTCCACCAGGCCCCCACCCATGTCTCCCACCACCCCCACCCCCCCGCCACCAGGGGCACCCTCCACCAGGCCCCCACCCATGTCTCCCACCACCCCCAACCCCCAGCAGTGCAGGGGCAGCCTCCACCAGGCCCCCACCCATGCCTCCCACCACCCCCAACCCCCAGCAGTGCAGGGGCAGCCTCCACCAGGCCCCCACCCATGTCTCCCACCACCCCCACCCCCCCGCCACCAGGGGCACCCTCCACCAGGCCCCCACCCATGTCTCCCACCACCCCCAACCCCCAGCAGTGCAGGGGCAGCCTCCACCAGGCCCCCACCCATGCCTCCCACCACCCCCAACCCCCAGCAGTGCAGGGGCAGCCTCCACCAGGCCCCCACCCATGTCTCCCACCACCCCCACCCCCCCGCCACCAGGGGCAGCCTCCACCAGGCCCCCACCCATGCCTCCCACCACCCCCAGCAGTGCAGGGGCAGCCTCCACCAGGCCCCCACCCATGCCTCCCACCACCCCCAACCCCCAGCAGTGCAGGGGCAGCCTCCACCAGGCCCCCACCCATGCCTCCCACCACCCCCAACCCCCAGCAGTGCAGGGGCAGCCTCCACCAGGCCCCCACCCATGTCTCCCACCACCCCCACCCCCCCGCCACCAGGGGCACCCTCCACCAGGCCCCCACCCATGTCTCCCACCACCCCCACCCCCCCGCCACCAGGGGCAGCCTCCACCAGGCCCCCACCCATGCCTCCCACCACCCCCAGCAGTGCAGGGGCAGCCTCCACCAGGCCCCCACCCATGCCTCCCACCACCCCCAACCCCCAGCAGTGCACGGGCAGCCTCCACCAGGCCCCCACCCATGTCTCCCACCACCCCCACCCCCCCGCCACCAGGGGCAGCCTCCACCAGGCCCCCACCCATGTCTCCCACCACCCCCACCCCCCCGCCACCAGGGGCACCCTCCACCAGGCCCCCACTCATGTCTCCCACCACCCCCACCAGTGCAGGGGCACCCTCCACCAGGCCCCCACCCATGTCTCCCAACACCCCCACCCACCAGCACTGTGGGGCACGTGGCCAGCAGGCAGTCAGGCAGCAGCAGATGGCAGGTGGGAGCGTGCTCAGGGCTCTGGGGGGCAGTAATTTGGCCTCCTGGCCAGGAGCGTGGTCTCTCGTGTGTGAACGCGTGGACAGCCTGATAGGGAGTGAAATCCCACACGTCAGCAAAGGCCCTTAGCGCGTAAACCCGTCAACAGCATATGCGTGCCTATAGTCACCTGCACGTGCAGGAAATTGTTGCGTGACACGTCCCAGTGTCAAAGCGTGTGATTGGTGAAAATGGATCTACACGTAGAAGTGACAAAGCGTGTGATTGGTGAAAATGGATCTACACGCAGAAGTGACAAAGCGTGTGATTGGTGAAAATGTATCTACACGCAGGAGTGACAAAGCGTGTGACTGGTGAACGTACACGCCGCGTAAGTGACGCTGTACGTGTGGGCCTGTATATAAGGTACATGTAGAACACCATTTCCTTGTACGTGCTTTTCGTGGAGAGCGAGTGGGTGAATTCTGTACTTCTTGTCGTTTCACACGCGATTTACTTCACGGCGTTTCCAGTTCGTATTCCCTGTTACCTCTGACAGCTTTTTCTCTTTTTTCTCTTTTACTGGTTTACCTGGGCCTGTTCCCTCAAACAGTGTCCCCTTCTACTGTTGTCCTGTCTTCTCAGACAGCGTACACATCTTCTTTTGGCGGGGGTTTAGCCAGCCAAACGCGCTCATTTTTCACGCTCTTTTACCTGGCAGACGGTGAGTCACGCACGTATCCAACTTCTGTGCTTGCCCCGTGTGTAGCCTACCCCTTCAGAGGTCATTCTAGGCTGCGTGTGACACGCATACGTTCATTCTTGTGTTACTGGGTGCCACAGCGTAGTGCAGGTTTTTCTTTCTGCACACGTGGTCTAGGAGGGGTTACGTGCACGTCATCTCCCTTTTTTGGGCCTCCTGTGCGTTGCGTGACCCGTCATCTTTCCCCAGGGGTTACAATCAGCCGTGCTAGAGCACTAGGGTACAATTACCATCTGGTACCCAACCCCTTTGACCCCCAATTGCCCAGGACAATTGTCTACAGCCACTCCCATACGCACATTAATATCAGTGCCATGGCTGGGAGGCGAGGATTCCGTAAGGGTGGCAAAGGTGGAAGAGCCACAAGTGGTGGCCGTGGTGGATCCGGTAGGGGACGTGGTCGTAACTTGCAGGGTGAGCCTGTCCCCCCATGTGTGGAGGACCAGTCAAGGGCACCCATCATCCCCCCCCCTCCCCCCCTCCCCCCCTCCCGTTGAGGCTGAAGTGGCTGACACCATCCATGCTCAGCCCTTGTTGGACCAGCCCATTGTGGCACCAGACCTGGCTGACTCCATGGCTGACTTCCAGGTCAGCAGGGCTACGACACGTGCGCTGGTGCACGTTGATGCCATCATGCCACGTGGATCTGGGGCAGCAAGGTCATCTGCTGCACCAAGGAGGCAGGGCGGAGAGGCTGCAGGGGCAGCTGCGGCTCCATCCACCCCAGCCCTCACACACCCAGCCAGGACAGTGTCGGTCCTAGTCCATGCTGCTGACATTCCCCCTGACACCATCACACTAGAGCCAATGCCTGCACCAACTCCCATGCTGAGTGTGCAATCCCACACTCCTGATACAGAGTCCACCAGGGCTCCTGACCCTAGTGTCCAGAGCGGCGCAGGACACTCAGGATCACCACCACCTTCCAAGCGGAAGAGGAAGAGTGCTCGTCCGGCACAGGCTGATGCCCCAGACACGGCTACACAGTCCGGCCCGTCCAGGAAGCCCAGCTTCACGGATGACGAACTGAATGCACTTGTCGAGTATGTGTCCGGACATGACAACGAGATGGTCATTGTTGCAGGATCCAAGACCACACCTGCACAACGCCAGGCACACTGGCAGACCGTTGCGGACATCGTAAGTGCCCTTGGAATCGTGAGGCGCACAGCCAATGATTGCTATAAGCGCTGGAATGACCTAAAGCGCAGGGCAAAGAGTAAGCTGGCCTCAAGTCATGCCGCAACTCTAGTGACTGGAGGTGGGTCTCCAGTAGTAGACATGGAACTCACTCCACATGAGTCAGTCGCTGGGACCTACGTCACGGAGGAACAGATCCAAGGCGTGGGAGATCTGGCTGATTACGAGGCATTGTCCGGTGAGTGCACATGCATGTGTGTGTCATCCATGTGCATGGTGTGTGTGTGAGGGCTTCTGTTCGGGTGCCAGGTGAGAGTGTGTGCGCCTGAGTCGTATGGGTCAGCCATGTGCTTCATGCAATCCTTCCTGCGCAGCTGCATTTGGCCATAGCAGTATCCCTTCTGCCAACAGTAGACATCTAGCACAACTGCACGCCAGTTGCCCTTGAAGTGTCACCTTGACACAACATATTTGCTTCTTTTTCACTGTTCATTCAGTCTGTTTGTTTGCATTCCACCACTTTCACTAGGCATGTCGCTGTCCACTAGTCACATGTCTGACATGGGTATGGTAAAGTGGAGTGACTTTGTTACCTGGATATCATTTGTACACACATGTCCCTGTGCAATTTGACCATTTCAGACTGGCAGCTCCAGGTGAAAAATCTGACCTGTTAGAATTAGAAAAGCTATTACATGCGGGAACTGGACTGAATGAATAGGTGCTGCCCTCCTCTCCATCTTCACTCAATAGCAATGGTACATGCCATCTGTGTGATGGCATGTGTGTTTCACCTGCCAATCACAGGCCAATGTGTGATGCCACTGCCAGGCAGCATGCAGAAAATGTGTTCATCTTCCATCTTGGTGTCATCAGTGTGTGCCATTTGCCTGCACTTCATACGCAGTGAGGGTGCATGCATGGGAGGGTTTTAGTCATGTGGGACATGTGTCAATCAAGTACTGGTTCTCTTGCTTCTCAGCCCTCAATGTGTGCCATGGTGCTAATGCCTGTTTCCATTTCTTTGTTTTCATGTCTTTGCAGGGGAAGACGCACCTGATACTGCTGGGGTTGTGGAGATGGTGCAGACCCAGGAGGGGTCCGAGGGCCGACCAACCACCAGTGAGGGACGTGGTGTGGTGGTGGGGGAGAACCCACAAGTGCTGCAGGTCGTGCTCTCAAGGGGTGTCTCTGGCTGCACCTCCCCCGAGCTGTACTCAGGTGTTGATTCGGATGAGACCTACGTGCCGTCGCAGGTGAGTGTTCCAGGGAGGGATTCTGTTCTGTCTCACCCACCTGCACCAGGGTCAGTACCCTCCATGGGGATGTCAGTGTTGGCAGCTACGCCTTCGGTGGTTACGGATGCAGGGTCACACTCCGCGACATCTGATCCTGTTCCTGGGCCAGCAGATCAGAGGGGGAATGCAGTCCTGCAACCTCAGGCAGTGCCGGCACAGCAAGGCGCAGTTCGCCTTGCCCCAGACAGGTGTGGTGCCCGCCGACGTGGTGGCCGTACGCCACCCGGCAATACCGCATGGGAGCAATCCATTTACGGTATGGCTACCCAACAGGCTGCATCATCCGAGATGATGGCTCAGGCCATGGATAGGGTGGCCACTTCCATTGTCCCCCCAGAAAGGCTGATGGAGCGACTAGAGCAGGCAACCGACTCCATCTGCCAGTCACACAGGGAGGACATGTTGGGGTCCAACAGGGACAGGCGGGCGGCACTGGCGACTCTGCAGGAGGCCATCTCCATTGAGTCCCAGGGCCACAGGGAAGCCCTGAGGCAGGAGCTCCTACACCTCAGGACGACTCTTGTTGAGCTTGAGGCTTCAACACACCAAAGGACAGAACAGCAGCTGGAGCGTCTCACCCGTACGCTCTCAGCTGAGATGCAGGCAACGAGGGCGGAGGTCCGGGCATCCCGTGAGTTGTTGCATGGGGACCTCCGCACACTCATCCTCCAGAACCAGACCTACCACACCCGCATGCTTGCAGCCATGGAGGAGCAGACTAGGGCCTTGCGTGGGCTGCCTCCCATAGTGCAACCACCTCCGGATGCAGCTGCACAGGGTGATAATAGCGACAGCAGTGATACTCCCACAATAGGGTAGCCGTGTGGGCCATGAGCCCATGGAGGTGTTTTATCTTCCCAGGATCCACGCAGGTGGGTTCTGGTGTGCATCCTGTCCTCGGACCTCCTGGGTGGCCTCCCCAACCCCCCCGGGCCCATCAATGGCCATTTTTGATTGTTTCTTATTTTTATTTTTATTTTGATTTCTTTTATTCCCAATTTTTTTGGGACGATCTGTTGGCTTCGATCTGTTGGCTTCGATCTGTTGGCTTCGATCTGTTGGCTCCGATCTGTTGGCTCCGATCTGTTGGCTTCGATCTGTTGGCTCCGATCTGTTGGCTCCGATCTGTTGGCTCCGATCTGTTGGCTCCGATGTGTTGGCTCCGATGTGTTGGCTCCGATGTGTTGGCTTCGATGTGTTGGCTTCGATGTGTTGGCTTCGATGTGTTGGCTTCGATCTGTTGGCTTCGATCTGTTGGCTTCGATCTGTTGGCTTTCCGTGGTTCCTGTGGGCATACGCTGCATTGTGGCTGGGCACATGCAGGCTTGTAATGTATTTGGTTCAGATGCTTGGGTTTGAGTCACACACACCCCTCCTGCTTCCCGTTTCCATGGGCTTGCAAAGGGTGTGCCCAAGTGACAGTGAATTACACAGTGACGTTGGACTCCCATGAGCTGTGTGGCCAGTCTGTAGTCAATACTGTGTATACATTCATAGTGCATATTGCTGTTGTGTTGTACACTGCATGTTGCATTGATGTGTAACTCTTCTTCTGTGTCTACCTCCCAATTTGCAGGTCCCTTCCTCAAGTCCACACAAGGACCTCTAGTCTGGAGATGGGGACCATGTTGGCAGCAGTGCACCTACAACTCTACATGGCGCCAACACTGCACAGTTGGTAGTGGTGGGAGTGCAGGCATTTCCAGGTGGTGAGACTACTAATATGTAACATTTGTGATGTCATGTTAATGGTACTACGTGCTCAAGTATGTTGTTGGTCCGGCATTGCTGTGAGCATATCAGGTGTTGCAGGTTTCTAATAGTGCCACTGTACATAGTGAGAGTGATGTCATGTTGTGGGGATTACTTTGTTTACCTGCAATTAGCATGACATGGCACGGTGTGTCGTGTGGCAGTGCTGGGGTTGGGTTGGCTGACATGGCATTGTCCTCTTGTTGCATTTTGCAAGTGGGTATTCATTTTAGCTGCTTCAATGTGTAACTTCACAAAACTGCATTGGTGGTGTCTGTGTGGGTAGGGATGCACACATTGTGACACTTCCAGGTGAACAATCTCAGGCTGACATGGTATTCCCGGTTCATTCTCCAGACATTCATGATCAGTGTCAGGTTGAGTCATCATTGATTGTCAGATGGAATGTGCCAGGGCAGTGTGCACTCCACAGGGGTGTGATTTCTATGTGAAGTAATTAGCCACTAGCTGTGTACGGGCTGCCTCCCCCCGTGCCCTTTCCCCTCCCATGCGCAGCGGCTGTGCATGTGGTTGGGGATGTGGGGCCACCACCATGTCCACGGCCAGGCCCCGGCATGTTGCAACGTTGTGCAGGACACATGCTGCCACTATGATCCTGCACACTACTGGGGGAGCGTATAACAGCTGCCCGCCAGAACGGTCAAGGGAGCGAAAGCGTGACTTTAGCACTCCGAATGTGCGCTCCACTATGCCCCTGGTTGTAATGTGGGCTGTGTTATATTTTACCTGGGGTGGCGTGGTGGGGTTCCGAATTGGCGTCATCATGTGGGGGCTGAGAGGGTAGGCACTGTCCCCTGTGGAGGTGGGGATTGGTATCATTGGTGAGGTTGTGACCTTGCTCAGTATCCAACATGCATGCATGTGCAGTGGCATACATACTCACCAAGCAGCCATGTATCACCATGCCGCCCAGCTTCTAGGTCCCGGCTTAGGGTGGACATTCGGTAAATGAAGCTGTCGTGGGTGGAGCCGGGATAGTTGGCATATACTGAGGTGATGATTCCCTTGGCATTACATGCTACCTGCACGTTGATGGAATGCCAGTGCTTGCGGTTCCTATAGATGTGCTCAGATGCCCTGGGGGGACGTAGAGCCACATGGGTGCAGTCGATGGCACCTAGCACTTTGGGGAATCGTGCCACTGCGTAAAAATCCAGGGCGGCAGCATGCCTTTCTGCAGGTGTTCTGGGCAGGTATATGTGCCTGCGGACTGATGGGCGTGCAGTCATGATGTTCAAGACCTGGTGTAGGCAGCGTGACTGGGTGGCCTGTGACACCCCACCCACTATGGCACTTGTCCGCTGAAATGATCCAGTGGCTAAGAAGTGCAGTACATTGAGGACCTTCTCCAGGGGGCTGAGTGCTTGGGAGCACAGGGTGGGTGATGTGAGGTCATCCTCCCACTCACTCACCAGGTCCAGTATGATGTGTGGTGGAAACCTGTACCTCCCATACACCTGGTCATCAGGCATCCCGAAAAGGCTGGTTCTGGGTGTGAATATTCTGGCCCTGACTATCCTCCTCCTCCTCCTTTGGTAGCCCACTGCCACTGCTGCTAGGAACGGTATGTTCATCCTGGCGTCTGAGCTTGTTATTGTTAAAGTCCGCAATTTTATGCTTTGCGCGTGTTCTAGGCGAGCGTGTGACCCGCGCACCCCTGGAATCCAGTTCCCAGTCCAATAGCGTGTGGAAATTCACACGCACCACGGGATACAGCGTGTGACCCGCGCACCCCTGGAATCCAGTTCCCAGTCCAATAGCGTGTGGAAATTCACACGCACCACGGGATACAGGTTCGCTGACGTACTTGCGTGTGTAAGTGGCCGCGCACCCATTAAATACACGTACATAGGCCAATCGCGTGTACGCGCACTTTTGTCCAATTACACGCGATGACACTCTGACGTGCAGTATCTCCACGTGTGCTCCGTCATCACGTGCTAAGTGGGGAACACCCGTGCGGGTCACGTCACAGACGCGCTTACGCGCTGAGGGACTCTGGTCCAATAGAATCGCGTATGCGTGCTGACGCGCTTACGCGCTAAGGGCCTTTCCTCGGATTTCACGCTGACGTGCAGGATATTCACGTGCCAAATCACTCCGTATCAAGCTGGCCACGCGAAAACACACGGAAGCCCACGCTCCTGCCCAGAAGGCCGAGTTACTGCCCCCCAGTGCCCCGAGCAGCCTCCCACGTGCCATCTGCTGCTGCCTGCCTGCCTGCCTGCTGCCACCGTGCCCTGCCATTTGGTGCCTGCACATCAGCCATCTGCAGGGGTCCAGTTGCTGTGTCCACCCCTGCTGGAACTGAAGACTCCCGACTGGGATTACATCGCTCCACAGCCCAGCCCCAGGACCCAGTTGCCCACCCACACCTGCCTCTGGGGTTGCCATGTCGGGCACTTCCACATCTGGCACCAGTGGCAACCCCAGGCCAGAGGGGCAGAGGGGCACCAGCTTCACTGTCACCGAAGTTGGTGTCCTGGTGGAGCATGTCCTGGGGCAGTATGATGCCCTCTTTGGATCGTCCCGCGCCAGCAAGGAAGGACGGCAGAGGATCTGGGCCGACTGTGTGGTTGCCATCAACGCGGAGGGGGTGGCAACCCGCGACGTCCTGAAGATCAAGAAGCGCTGGGAGGACTTGAGGTCCAGGACCCTTGTGAAGGCCCGGCGCCTCGTGGAGGGGGGCCGGGGCCGCATGAGTTCCAACCAGATGAGGGTCCTGGAACGCGTACGCCCAGCGCTCCACGCCCAGATCCTTGAGAGGGAGGCCCGTCTGGAGTTGAGCGGTAAGTGTCCATGCATTACTGTGTGAGACAGGGCATGTTGCGGTGTGCTGGTTCTATGATACTTGCCTGTATGTGTGCCATAGGCCATGTATGCATGTATGTGTGCAGGGACATCATGGTAATGCATGTGCGACCAGTGATGTGTGATGCACATGGTTGTTGCATGTGTTGAAATGCCGCATGGGGAGCCCTATTCAGATTTTGAACATGAGAGCATGCCAGTCTCTGTACCTGGACATGGGTGGGGGTGAGGGATGGGTGCTGATGCCAGGTACATATATGGTAGCCATGTCTGTGTGCCTGACCTGCGTGTCTGTGACTTGTGCATGCCATGGATGCATGACACATGTGTGTGACAATGCAGAGATTCAGTAAAGCAGCCAAATTACCCTTGTATCCGCTGTGTTTGGTGTGTTTGGGGCCAGATGGATGTGACTGAGGTGAAGTGTGTGCATGTGATGGGCATGAGCCATGATGCATGTGAGTTACATATCATTGAATGTTTCAAGAGTCCATTGGACATGCATGGAAATGTCCATGGCATGCACCATGCCTGTTACTGTGTGTGTTTTGCCTGGACTGACCCATGTGTTGTGGAGGGACATGATGGAAGTGTACTTTGACAGTGGTGCTCATCTGCTATTGCTTCCTGTCTAGGGGACCATTGTACAGTGCCCTGATGCTTGTGTTCTTTGTCTCCCTCTACGCAGCGGCTAGTGAAGAAGAGGGCGGAGACGGCGCTGTGGAGCAAGGCGGCGGGGATGCCCCCACGGCTGCAGCGGAAGGGGTGGGTGAGCCCCCACAGGGGCCTGCTACGGTGGGAGACGGTGAGGAGCCATCCAGGTTGGTGGTTTGCACAGAGGAGGAGGAGGCCGCCACTGGGGCACACATGGGGCCTGGTGGGGGCATCCCTGCTGGTGCAAGTGGTGCAGTCCAGGGCCAGGGGCAGGAGGCAGCACAGGTCACCGTGGAGGGGCCTGTGCATGTCGCTGTCCCTGACCCTGTGAGTGCACCACCATGCACCAGCAGGGATGCCCCGTCCCAGGCCTGTCCGCAGGTAGAGGGGATGTCCATGTCACCTGACTCCCCTCCACCTGTGGACGTGGGAACCCCTGGCCGTGCGGAGAAGGTCCTGATTGGGGTCGCGATGCGCACGGCTGTGATTCGTGATGCCGTGCGTGCTTCCCGGGAGGAGCACGCACGTCATCACGAAGTGCACCGTGCCGACGTGGCCCAATTGGGATCGGCCATGTTCGGGGGTTTCCTGCATGTGTTGGCCAATGTGGCGGCCCTCTCCTCCTCTGTGCAGGCTATCCACCAGTCGTTCTCCTTGCCGTCTTCCAGCCCAGATGCCACCAGGGCCCCCTGTGGACCTGCCCCGACCAATGCAGCCAGCTCGGTGGGGATCCCATCCCTGCCACAGTCGGGAGTCAGAGATCCAGCAGGGGTGGACACCAGAGCAACTGGACCCCAGCAGATGGAGGATGTGACGGCATCATCGGGCAGGGCACGTGCACGACGGCGTTGGTGGTTTCCATCAGCCTGGATGCCGTCGTGCTGGCACAGGCAGTTGCGTCGGAGGCAGCAGCAGGCTCAACGTGGGAGGCATCATGGCTCGGGGCCATCAACATCAGGGGTGCAGGCATCGGCCGGAGGGCAGGAGAACCCTGGAATGGGAGTGGCTTCCGTGTGGGAGAGGTTGTGCCAGCGGATAGGTGCGGAGCGGCAGCGGGCAGAGGAGGAACGGCTCACGATGGTCAGGGCGGAGGACTCCATGCGGAGGGCGCTGAGGCGGGCTGAGTGCCTCGAGGGTCTTCGCAGGGAGTTTGAGCTTGACACTGCGTTATCCCTGCGGGACCTCGGGGCCAGGGAACATGCCTGTCTCCAAGCCATTGACCAGGAGTTCGATGATGCCCTGGCCCATGACAACAACCAGTGAGCCGTCCGAATAGCCCGCTGCCTTTGTATATAGTTGTATAGTTAGGGTTAGGTTTCCTTTGTTTTTTTGATTTTTTTTTGGTTGCGATTGGACAATGCACCACTTTTTTGTATATAGTTCACTTTTTAGTTAGTAGTCAGTTAGGTTTAATTTGGTAGGGCTCATGGACCCAGGATGATCTTCTTCATTGGCTTATTTTAATTTTTCAGATTATTTTCTTGGACATTCATCTTGTTTTGTTTGATTTGCTTTGTGTTTTTTCTTATTTCATTTCCATTCTACTTGCTGTTAAATACATATTATTTTTTTAATCTTCAATGTGTCGTATCATCTCATTGCTTTCAGGCATGTCATGTTGGGTGTTTTGTCATTCACTTGCAGCCATTGTGTGTGACAGACATGTGTTAAATTGCATTATTTAAATTGGGGGTGTAACATGTAATTGCCTTTGATATGTGGGTGGGTGTGATAGTTGGTTGGGCCTTTTGGCAGGGGAGGATGGGCATTACGGACATGATTGGGGAATGTTAGGACCCAGGTGCAGGGGGGCATGGATTGGACATGGGTGGGGGCCTGCTGGCAGGTGCCCCACAGTGCTGGGGGGTGGGGGTGGTGGTAGACATGAGTGGGGGCCTGGTGGAGGATGACCCTGCACTGCTGGGGTGTGGGGGTGGTGGGTGACATGAGTGGGGGCCTGGTGGAGGGTGCCCCTGGTGGCTGGGGTTTGGGGGTGGTGGTAGACATGAGTGGGGGCCTGGTGGAGGGTGACCCTGCACTGCTGGGGTGTGGGGGTGGTGGGTGACATGAGTGGGGGCCTGGTGGAGGGTGCCCCTGGTGGCTGGGGGGTGGGGGTGGTGGTAGACATGAGTGGGGGCCTGGTGGAGGGTGACCCTGCACTGCTGGGGTGTGGGGGTGGTGGGTGACATGAGTGGGGGCCTGGTGGAGGGTGACCCTGCACTGCTGGGGGGTGGGGGTGGTGGGTGACATGAGTGGGGGCCTGGTGGAGGGTGACCCTGCACTGCTGGGGTGTGGGGGTGGTGGTAGACATGAGTGGGGGCCTGGTGGAGGGTGACCCTGCACTGCTGGGGTGTGGGGGTGGTGGGAGACATGAGTGGGGGCCTGGTGGAGGCTGACCCTGGTGGCTGGGGGGTGGGGGTGGTGGTAGACATGAGTGGGGGCCTGGTGGAGGGTGCCCCTGGTGGCTGGGGGGTGGGGGTGGTGGGAGACATGAGTGGGGGCCTGGTGGAGGCTGACCCTGGTGGCTGGGGGGTGGGGGTGGTGGGAGACATGAGTGGGGGCCTGGTGGAGGGTGCCCCTGGTGGCTGGGGGGTGGGGGTGGTGGGAGACATGAGTGGGGGCCTGGTGGAGGCTGACCCTGGTGGCTGGGGGGTGGGGGTGGTGGGAGACATGAGTTGGACATGGGTGGGGGCCTGCTGGCAGGTGCCCCACAGTGCTGGGGGGTGGGGGTGGTGGGGGACATGAGTTGGACATGGGTGGGGGCCTGCTGGCAGGTGCCCCACAGTGCTGGGAGGTGGGGGTGGTGGGGGACATGAGTTGGACATGGGTGGGGGCCTGCTGGCAGGTGCCCCACAGTGCTGGGGGGTGGGGGTGGTGGGAGACATGAGTGGGGGCCTGGTGGAGGGTGCCCCTGGGGGGTGGGGGTGGTGGGTGACATGAGTCGGGGCCTGGTGGAGGGTGACCCTGCACTGCTGGGGTGTGGGGGTGGTGGGTGACATGAGTGGGGGCCTGGTGGAGGGTGCCCCTGGTGGCTGGGGGGTGGGGGTGGTGGGAGACATGAGTGGGGGCCTGGTGGAGGCTGACCCTGGTGGCTGGGGGGTGGGGGTGGTGGTAGACATGAGTGGGGGCCTGGTGGAGGGTGACCCTGCACTGCTGGGGTGTGGGGGTGGTGGGTGACATGAGTGGGGGCCTGGTGGAGGGTGACCCTGCACTGCTGGGGTGTGGGGGTGGTGGGTGACATGAGTGGGGGCCTGGTGGAGGGTGCCCCTGGTGGCTGGGGTTTGGGGGTGGTGGTAGACATGAGTGGGGGCCTGGTGGAGGGTGACCCTGCACTGCTGGGGTGTGGGGGTGGTGGTAGACATGAGTGGGGGCCTGGTGGAGGGTGCCCCTGGTGGCTGGGGGGTGGGGGTGGTGGTAGACATGAGTGGGGGCCTGGTGGAGGGTGACCCTGCACTGCTGGGGTGTGGGGGTGGTGGGTGACATGAGTGGGGGCCTGGTGGAGGGTGACCCTGCACTGCTGGGGGGTGGGGGTGGTGGTAGACATGAGTGGGGGCCTGGTGGAGGGTGACCCTGCACTGCTGGGGTGTGGGGGTGGTGGGTGACATGAGTGGGGGCCTGGTGGAGGGTGACCCTGCACTGCTGGGGGGTGGGGGTGGTGGGGGACATGAGTTGGACATGGGTGGGGGCCTGCTGGCAGGTGCCCCACAGTGCTGGGGGGTGGGGGTGCAAGGGGACATGAGTTGGTGTTCATTAGTTCAAGGAGACATGTGCCTTTGCTGGGGGGCATGCCCATGGTGGGTGGGCTGCCTGCGGGACATGACCAGGGATGCAGGGTAGTCCCCTGTGGTGTGGGCTGCCTGCAGGGGCCGTGGAGGGTGTACAGGGTACACCTGGGAGGACCCACACTGTCAAATCACATGTGGAACTTCCCGCGCACCCCTGATATACACGCGCCCAGGCTATTCGCGTGTGGAACTTCCCGCGCACCCCTGGAATACACGCGCCCAGGCTATTCGCGTGTGGAACTTCCCGCGCACCCCTGAAATACACGCGCCCAGGCTATTCGCGTGTGGAACTTCCCGCGCACCCCTGAAATACACGCGCCCAGGCTATTCGCGTGTGGAACTTCCCGCGCACCCCTGAAATACACGCGCCCCCAGCCTATTCGCGTGTGGAACTTCCCCCGCACCCCTGAAATACACGCGCCTAGGCTATTCGCGTGTGGAACTTCCCGCGCACCCCTGAAATACACGCGCCCAGGCTATTCGCGTGTGGAACTTCCCGCGCACCCCTGAAATACACGCGCCCAGGCTATTCGCATGTGGAACTTCCCGCGCACCCCTGAAATACACGCGCCCAGGCTATTCGCGTGTGGAACTTCCCGCGCACCCCTGAAATACACGCGCCCAGGCTATTCGCGTGTGGAACTTCCCGCGCACCCCTGAAATACACGCGCCCCCAGGCTATTCGCGTGTGGAACTTCCCGCGCACCCCTGAAATACACGCGCCCAGGCTATTCGCGTGTGGAACTTCCCGCGCACCCCTGAAATACACGCGCCCACGCTATTCGCGTGTGGAACTTCCCGTGCACCCCTGAAATACACGCGCCCCCAGGCTATTCGCGTGTGGAACTTCCCGCGCACCCCTGAAATACACGCGCCTAGGCTATTCGCGTGTGGAACTTCCCGCGCACCCCTGAAATACACGCGCCCAGGCTATTCGCGTGTGGAACTTCCCGCGCACCCCTGAAATACACGCGCCCAGGCTATTCGCGTGTGGAACTTCCCGCGCACCCCTGAAATACACGCGCCCAGGCTGTTCGCGTGTGGAACTTCCCGCGCACCCCTGAAATACACGCGCCTAGGCTATTCGCGTGTGGAACTTCCCGCGCACCCCTGAAATACACGCGCCCAGGCTATTCGCGTGTGGAACTTCCCGCGCACCCCTGGAATACACGCGCCCCCAGGCTATTCGCGTGTGGAACTTCCCGCGCACCCCTGGATCTTCCCGCGCACCCCTGTAATACACATAGCCCGCTCCCCCAGGCCCGATCGCGTGAGGAACTTCACGCGAACCCCTGTAATACACGTAGCCCGCTCCTCCAGGCCCGATCGCGTGAGGAACTTCACGCGAACCCCTGTAATACACGTAGCCCGCTCCCCTAGGCCCGATCGCGTGAGGAACTTCACGCGAACCCCTGATATACACGTAGCCCGCTCCCCCAGGCCCGATCGCGTGTGAAACTTCACGCGAACCCCTGTGATGCACGTACCCTGCTGAAATCGCGTGTTAGACTTCCCGCGCACCCCGGTATACACGCACACGTATTTTTTGTCAGCGGGTGTCCGTGTTTGTGGGTACCCCTTTGCACGTCATTTTTCCTGGAGGGCCACAGTATGGGACATTCATCATGGCAGTATATAGGTGCGATTTGTTGGCGCACCTTTTGGCGCACATTTCTTACAGCCGCAGAGACGCTACCGCCTGCTTTCTTGTGGCGGTCGTGTTTGTGCCTGTGCGCTGGTTTGAGCGTGCGCTTTTTTCCCCTATTCTATTCCATGAATACGTGTTGTAGGCGAGCGTGTGGGCGTTCCGCGCACTTGTGCCCTGTACTTCCCCCGTGACGCCCACGTTTTGGCAAGTTGTTCCCCATTCCGAGTGTTACGCCCGTGTTCCGCCTACTTTTGTTGCGTGCGCCGCGCTATGTGCGAATTTCGCTGTGGCCTGTGCGATTTTCGCTGTGACCTGGCGCACGCTGTTAGATGGCCTGTGCGCCAACGTGCGCCGCGCACTTTTTTATCGCACATCCGCTGGTTTTCTCGCGCACGGCCTTCCATGAATCGGCGTGCGCTGCTTTTCGTGCGATTTTCGCAATTGCACTGCGATTTTCGCTATTCCACTGCGAATCGCACGTTTTTGCCCACTTGCGCCGCGCTAATTATTCCATGAATCGGCTTCCATATTTTTTTCAGGATAACCACAGAGGATACTTCAAAGGGAGGATAGATTGGAGCCTTATGCAGGGATGTATTGAGGGACTCAATGTCCCCTGAGTTACGACGTCCTTCTAAGAATTTTAGCCAAACCTCCTCACTAACAGGGTTGGCCAATTGTCCTTTACCATTGTCCCTAGTCTCGTTTAAGAGTGACCAAATACTGCGAGAGTTCCTAGAGCAGATAGTCTGCACTAGCCTTTGGTAGGCACTATTTCTATCTCCTTTTTTTATATTCTTAATGCTGGTTCAATATCTATTTTTAGCTTTTCTTACTCTCTCGCAGTATAGGACTGCTGGTAGGTTCAAGGTCTTGATGCTACGAATTTCAGCTCTCAACCCTCTCTTAGCAAATCGTATTGTCTGTTATCCATTGATTTAGCTCACTTAGTGGTACTCTGGCAAATGTTTTGGCCAGTATGTCAAGCATAGCCAACATTCAGTAATTTGCAGGATTTTTCCAGCAACCTTTTTTATAGTCATATGCACAGAGACATTTACCACACCACTGCAAGTCTCACCTGGACCAGCAGCACAGGAGGTAGGCAATTTTGCAATCATGCTGGTAATATCAGCAAACATAGATTTCCAGGTCCAGTTCGCAACTTCACTTATGTGTGTTTCATCCGCTGGTATGTCAGACCACAGTGTGTTCTCCATGTGAATCTGACATACCTCCTCACACACACTATTAATCGGTAAATGTTTCTTGGAAGCTCCCCTCACAACTAACCATATTCCCATGTTATTATTAGTCTTGGCGTGATGAGCGAGCTGCATCAACAGCACGTTCCTACACCTCGAAAAGTTACCACTCAGCCACCCTCCATATTTTCATTTAAGCAATTTTATATTCTTAGAGATGTCAGATGATGCCCTTACCACTGAATCTAGCTGTAATGCATTTGCAATATCAAGCCTCAGTTTCTTTTTTGCCATCTGTATTGTGTTATCAAAGCAGTGCCCATGATCACACTTCTGGTTCCACCGCTCACTATACTTGCATTTCTTTTTAGTTACTTCCCTTATACTAGCAATCATTTCCACAAACTCAGCTATCAAAAGGGTACCATTACTTGCATTATTAATTAACCATCGCTCAGCAAACATGGGAGTACCCTATCGCCCACAACCCTCGCTTTATCTAAGTTGGTGGGATTCCACTGAACACGATTTGCTCTATTGTTGAAATAGATTTCACCATTCAAGTCATACAGTTCACCACACACATGCGGGGTCAACAGTACACACACCGGCATATTATCAGTCTCTTCATGTGTTAAGACTGTCATATACTTTACCAAGTCCAAGAGCCACTTCATTCACAAAAATATAGTCTAATGTGGATGCGCTCTTCCCACTAATATGTGTGCACGCTTTCAAGGTGTCCGCCTCACAGCATCAATTTAGTATAATCATATTATGTGAGTAGAGCAACTTGGACCACCCTTTGACCTGCTTATTACTCTCCACCATCATGAAGGGTGCAGATGCTCTCTGTGCAGTCATCCCTTCTTGATTTGTTCCTATTGTAGCATTAAAATCTCCTACCACCATAATTGGGATGGCACTTGCTATCTTACTCATTCAATATTTTACTATCACAATATTTTGGCGATGTGCCACTAAATTAGGAGGATCTTAGATATTAATGAGAACTAGCTCCCTATGATCACCACTAATTGTGACTGCTTGCACCATAAAGTTTGACCACTTGATGTCCGCTATACTCCATGGATGTTACACTGCAACCAATAGCCCTCCTTTTGGTCGGTCTCCCAATAGGGCCTTTCACTGCCAAGCTTTGTAGGGAGCTACAGACATCTATTTTGCAAACCAAGGTCATCCACATCTCCTGTAACGCTACAATGCAAAATAGGTTTAGATTTGCCCTCAGATCATTTTCTGCCGAAAGGTGGCCATGTCCCCTGGTGTTCCACAAGCAAACTATATTGTTGTTATCAACTGTGTTTTGCAAAGTGGGCTTTAAAGGCCTTATGGAGCCATTGCAAATACTTGTTGTTTTCACAAACCTCCTCTAAATTGGTTTCTATTGCAATTTTTTAATTACCATTATTTGTGCCACTATCTTCGTGTCTATGCCTCTGTGCACCAACTCCATCTGCTCTACCTGGTCATGTGCTCAGCTCTATCTGTTTCACTTGTGGTATATATATATATATATATATTTGTTAACATATTTGCTTCCACACAGCAGTACCCAAGCTAAAATAGATCATCCTCATGTCGGAAAATATGGTCCATAATAATCTCAGCTCTAAACCTTATATTAGATGTTACATTTTCTCTTCCAATTGAACAACAATCATAATGTCTTCTGTATTGATACAACAAAGTGAGATTATACCATGTAAAATTTGCAGCACAGCAGCGCTATTTAATGGAGGATGTCGATCTATGCCTGACACAGACCACATTTGTAGAACTCTGACTGACTCACTGTCTCTGCTACTACCTTTTTGTCTCTCTCTTGTTTATACTGCTCCTTAATCGTTCACTCTGAGGACCCTTCAAACATATATTCATTTCAGTAAGGCCAATTGGTATTGTCTGGGAAGTCATATTAACTGAGCAAGGGATACCCACCCTTTCATATCCTTTGTCAAAAGTTTTGCTCTTCGTGTTTCTGTGTGAAAGGCTCGATCGAGTCAAGCCCAATATATTTAAAACAGATTTAAAAAATAACGTTTTACTCATCTTGTGCATAATCAAGCACATAGTTATATAATACTTAAGAATTATATTGTAAAATATAGAAGCTCAATGTTTTAATCCTGTTCCAGATCTCATTTTTGTTCAGCACTGATGTGCTCATTATTTTTTTTTTAAAGAAAGGAGTTAACTGCATGGAGGGGACCGATTTTGTTTGCCTTTTGTGCAAATCTGTCCCCTTCAAGATATTGTCGTCATTTGCACTTCTAAGTGGTGAAACACTTTATTCAGTGTTTTGTATTGCAAACAACATAAATGGTGACCGACATTTCCACATGGCGGACAGAATTTACAAGAGATCCATCATACTTTTAGCAGGCACCAAAAAAATGAATTTCCCATGAATCCATTGGTTTTGAGCCAGTTTGAAATGTCATGCTGGCACAAAACCATGCTGTTTTCAAAGGCAGAACAGGAATGAAAGGGCCAAATGGGCCAAATGGCAGCCCTCTGACATCACCGCACCTCCTGCTTAAAACAAAGTACTGCGGAGTGGAAATAGTGGCATTAAGGCTCATGTAAAAAGGTGTAGTGTGTGTGCGAAAATGAGCCAAATAAACATGATGCCGATGAGCAGCCATCTTGGAAATTCACTTCCATTGACCACAATGAAACAGCACTGAAAGCCTACGCTTTCGTGGGCTCAGCAAGTAAACATGTATTTCTGCAGTGAAGACAAGTTCACATATTAATTTCAGATGACCAAGCAAGGGAGAATAGTTGTTGTAGTGTCTGCCAAATGACAAGCCACAGAGGTAGTCAGAGCGCTCTGCAGGTGCAGTGTTGAGGAGTAATGGGAGCAAAAGCAAGGAGAGAAGTTGGGTTTTTTCCACTTCTAGCTGGAATATTCCACTCTTTGCTCCTCATGCTTATTGTCTGCTCTCCGGCCGAGGGCAGTCTGGTAACCCCTGAGGGGCGGGGATCGAAAGCAGACCCATAACGAGGAGAGCTTTTTCTCTTGGGAAAGCAGTTAGAATTTGGACCCTGGGTGATGCAGTCTCGCTGAGAGGGAGGACGCTCCGCTCCAGACCCCGTTAGTACGAGTGATCTCATTGCCTACCTGCTGTGGAATTCTTTGCCTACCTGAGTCCAATAACTGATTTTTTTCAAGGGTCCGTGGGGCGTAAGCACGAGGTCTCCCCACGTGGCCAAAATAAAGCAAAACAAACATATACACCTGACTTCTTCACCATTCTTTTGGAGAGCTGGGTATTTGAAGACCATACGTGTCACATTTACTAGCCAACCTCCCTAAATACAGATGCCTCAATTGCATGTCAGAAGAGGTACTATGCTTCAATTAATTCATAAACCCCCTTTCACCAGTACACACAGGACTATAAGTGAAGGAATACACTTTGATCAATTCATAAGAAAAGTGACCCACGGCACTACATTTCTAAGAATGTACTCCAAACTACAAAGTACTGATGTTTACATAGAAATAAATGCCACACATTGAGTCACTAAACACAGATGGCCCTATTTTTTTAATGTATTTATTTATTTGTATATGGTTAAAAATAACCTTTACAAAATATACAGATATAAAAAAAGCAAATACAATTATAAGAAACATAAGACATTAGCATAGAAAAATATTAATTAGTAGATAATTACAAAGCATAAACATAAACCAGATGCAACACTTAAAAGAAAATAACTCAAAACATATGAACACTCTACCATGATTACTTAAGAAGGAAAAAAAAAGAAAAAAAAAGAAAAATACACTCAATACTTAGGGGCCAATTCATAGAATTCGGCGCACAAGTGGCGCACGCGGCTGGCGCACAGTGTGCGCGTGCGGTAGTCTGCGCCAGCCGCGTGCGCCGAAACACATTTCCGCGCACAGCGTATTCATGGATTCCAGCCACCAAAACCAGCCGTGGCGCACAGTGGCGCAGCGACCTTGCAGCAGCGCCAGTTACGCCCCCAAGAACGCCTTCCGCGCAGGGAAAAGCCATCAAAATCCCCAATCCAGCGCAAAGGGCTGCGCTAACCCTGTACCAGCACGGCAAGCGGGCTACGTGTATTACAGGGGTTCACGTGAAGTTTCACACGCGATCGGTCCTGGGGGAGCGGGCTACGTGTATTTCAGGGGTTCGCGTGAACTTTCTCACGTGAACGGGCCTGGGGGAGCGGGCTACGTGTATTCCAGGGGTCCGCGTGAACTTCCTCACGCGATCGGGCCTGGGGGAGCGGGCTACGTGTATTCCAGGGGTGCGTGAGAAGTTCCACACGCGAATAGCCTGGGCGCGTGTATTTCAGGGGTGCGCGGGAAGTTCCACACGCGAATAGCCTGGGCGCGTGTATTTCAGGGGTTCGCGGGAAGTTTTACACGCGATTTCAGCAGGGTACGTGTATTTCAGGGGTGCGCGGGAAGTTCCACACGCGAATAGCCTGGGCGCGTGTATTTCAGGGGTGCGCGGGAAGTTCCACACGCGAATAGCCTGGGCGCGTGTATTTCAGGGGTGCGCGGGAAGTTCCACACGCGAATAGCCTGGGCGCGTGTATTTCAGGGGTGCGCGGGAAGTTTTACACGCGATTTCAGCAGGGTACGTGTATTTCAGGGGTGCGCGGGAAGTTCCACACGCGAATAGCCTGGGCGCGTGTATTTCAGGGGTGCGCGGGAAGTTCCACACGCGAATAGCCTGGGCGCGTGTATTTCAGGGGTGCGCGGGAAGTTCCACACGCGAATAGCCTGGGCGCGTGTATTTCAGGGGTGCGCGGGAAGTTTTACACGCGATTTCAGCAGGGTATGTGTATTTCAGGGGTGCGCGGGACGTTCCACACGCGAATAGCCTGGGCGCGTGTATTTCAGGGGTGCGTGGGAAGTTCCACACGCGAATAGCCTGGGCGCGTGTATTTCAGGGGTGCACGGGAAGTTTTACACGCCATTTCAGCAGGGTACGTGTATTTCAGGGGTGCGCGGGAAGTTCCACACGCGAATAGCCTGGGCGCGTGTATTTCAGGGGTGCGCGGGAAGTTCCACACGCGAATAGCCTGGGCGCGTGTATTTCAGGGGTGCCCGGGAAGTTCCACACGCGAATAGCCTGGGCGCGTGTATTTCAGGGGTGCGCGGGAAGTTCCACACGCGAATAGCCTGGGCGCGTGTATTTCAGGAGTGCGCGTTAAGTTCCACACGCGAATAGCCTGGGCGCGTGTATTTCAGGGGTGCGCGGGAAGTTTTACACGCGATTTCAGCAGGGTACGTGTATTTCAGGGGTGCGCGGGAAGTTCCACACGCGAATAGCCTGGGCGCGTGTATTTCAGGGGTGCGCGGGAAGTTCCACACGCGAATAGCCTGGGCGCGTGTATTTCAGGGGTGCGCGTTAAGTTCCACACGCGAATAGCCTGGGCGCGTGTATTTCAGGGGTGCGCGGGAAGTTTTACACGCGATTTCAGCAGGGTACGTGTATTTCAGGGGTGCCGGGGAGTCCTACATGTGATTTGACAGTGTGGGTCCTCCCAGGTGTTCCCTGTACACCCTCCACGGCCCCTGCAGGCAGCCCACACCACAGGGGACTACCCTGCATCCCTGGTCATGTCCCGCAGGCAGCCCACCCAACATGGGCATGCCCCCCAGCAAAGGCACATGTCTCCTTGAACTAATGAACACCAACTCATGTCCCCCACCACCCCCACCCCCCAGCACTGTGGGGCACCTGCCAGCAGGCCCCCACCCATGTCCAACTCATGTCCCCCACCACCCCCACCCCCCAGCACTGTGGGGCACCTGCCAGCAGGCCCCCACCCATGTCCAACTCATGTCCCCCACCACCCCCACCCCCCAGCACTGTGGGGCACCTGCCAGCAGGCCCCCACCCATGTCCAACTCATGTCCCCCACCACCCCCACCCACCAGCACTGTGGGGCACCTGCCAGCAGGCCCCCACCCATGTCCAACTCATGTCCCCCACCACCCCCACCCCCCAGCACTGTGGGGCACCTGCCACCAGGCCCCCACCCATGTCCAACTCATGTCCCCCACCACCCCCACCCCCCAGCAGTGCAGGGGCACCCACCACCAGGCCCCCACCCATGTCTCCCACCACCCCCACCCCCCCAGTCACCAGGGGCATCCTCCACCATGCCTCCACCCATGTCTCCCACCACCCCCACCCCCCCCAGTCACCATGGCCAGCCTCCACCAGGTCCTCACAATCCCCAACACACATGCACGTCAGCGTGTAATACGAGGAAAGGGCCATGCGCGTAGTGGAAACTGCACGTCCGCGTGTAATACGAGGAAAGGGCCTATGCGCGTAAGTGACGTGACGCACGCAGGTGTTACCCTCATTGCACGTGATGACAGAACACACGTGGATTTCCACCAATCGCGTGTGAAAGTTCCCGGCACCCCGGAACACACGTACCCAGGCCACTTGCGTGTACGCACACTCCCCTCCAATCACACGCGATGACACTCGGACGGTATCCGAACACGGGAAACACGCGCACGGCAAAAGACGTGCACAGGCGTCAACGCGTCTGCCACACGAAGGCAGGCGGAAGCGTCCCCGCGCACAGCATAAAAGTGCGCGCAAACAACAAACGCGTATATACAGCTACAATGAATGCCCCATTTGTCGCTGCACTGATCGTGGGACACCGCAGGAGGAGGAGAATAGCCAGGGCACGCATTTTCGCAACACGGACAAGCCTTTTTGGGATGCCTGACGACCAGGTCTATGGCAGGTATAGGTTTCCACCCCATATCATCCTAGACCTGGTCAGGGAGTGGGAAGATGACCTCACATCCCCCACCCTTTGCTCCCAAGCATTGAGCCCCTTGGAGAAGGTGCTCAATGTCCTGCATTTTCTGGCCACTGGGTCATTTCAGCGGACCACTGCCATAGTGGGGGGGGTCTCACAGGCCACGCAGTCACGCTGCCTACACCAGGTACTGGCAATCATGACAGCGCGCCCCTCAGTCCGCAGGCACATATACATGCCCAGAACACCCGCAGCAAGGCAGGCCGTTGTCCTGGATTTTTTCAGGGTGGCACACTTCCCCAAAGTGCTCGGTGCCATAGATTGCACCCATGTGGCCCTACGTCCACCTAGGGCCATTGAGCACATCTACCGAAACCGCAAGCACTGGCATTCCATCAATGTACAGGTGGTATGTGATGCAAAGGGAATCATCACCTCTGTCTATGCAAACTACCCTGGCTCCACCCATGACAGTTTCATATACAGAATGTCCGCCCTGAGCCGGGCCCTGGAAGCTGGGCAGCATGGCGACACATGGCTCCTAGGTCAGTACAAATGCCCTTGCACATGCATGCAAGTCACACACAGACAAATATCCAAACCCTAATTATCTCAACTATTATCATCTCCCCAGGGGACAGTGCCTACCCTCTGAGCAACCACATGATGACGCCAATCCGGAACCCCACCACACCACCCCAGGTAAGATACAACGCCGCCCATATTGCAACCAGGGGCATAGTGGAGCGCACATTCGGAGTGCTCAAGTCACGTTTCCGCTCCCTTGACCGCTCTGGCGGGCAACTACTCTATGCACCACCAGTAGTGTGCAGGATCATTGTGGCAGCATGTGTCCTGCACAATGTTGCAACACGGCAGGGCGTCCCGGTGGACATGGTGGTGCCCCCACATCCCCAACCACAGGCGCTGCCCATGGGAGGGGACAGGGCACGTGGCGAGGAAGCCCGGACCCAGCTTGTGGCCACATTTTTCACCTAAACTCCCACCCCTGCGGAGTGCACACAGGCCTGGCACATACCAGGTGACAATCGATGATGACAAAGAGACAGTCAACTGTCACAACCATACCACCCTGAGATAGTTGCCATGGAAGTGCCACATCGTCTGCATCCCTAGCTACTTAAACACAAGCTATCCTGTGTGACCAAAAGGCACACATATGACATATGACATGATATGGGCCATACACAAGTATTCCAAGGCGCAATGAGGCAGGGAGGGGGGAACAAGGGAACACAGAGAACGGTACTACTAGGCCAGGTGTCATTGGGATCGTGCAAGTGCAGGGGTAGGGGGAATGGGAAAAGTGCAAGGGGAAGGGTGGGGGGGAGTCCAGTACAGGGGAAGTAGCCCGAAAAAATAATACATAGGTCACCTGGTGGCAACTACAAAGGTGAGTGCAGTCAAGTGCTGGGAAGGGAGGGCTGTAGGGATAGAGAGACAGTACTGCAGTGCAGGGGTTGCCAGGGAGGCAGTGCAAGTGGAGAGTGGCTGGGCCAGGGACCAAGGTCGGTGAGAGTGGCCCAGTTGCAGCTCCTGTGCAGTTCCAGTGGAGAATTCTGTAAGGGAGAGGCAGAGAGTAAGCAGAAGCAAAGAGGAAGGACATGAGGTGCTTCCAGAACTGGAGATGATTCCCCTCAAGTTCAAGTCAGGCCGGAAGTCTGTTCCAGGGGGAGGGCCCTGCTGCGGAGAGAAATCTACCCCCAGCTAGTTGCTCTGAGAAGCGGATGACACGGACATGCAAGGTGTGCATCACACACACCTGCAAACCAGGCCATGCCCATCACTGTCATGTCACACAAACCCTCCCAAACATCAACATGTCATGGCACGCAATACCCATACACCAATGCAGTAACGATAAGGTACACATTGCCATGTCCTAAATGCACAGTGGCATCGGACACTGCTGGCTGACCCGGAATCAGATGAAATGACAGACCAACAACCTCCCACCCAAAATAAGTCATTTCAAAATGCATTACAACAGTCGTAGACGTAATATCACAATGAATGCCTGTCTACATGCACATCATGCATTGCAAAATCAACACTGCAGCTCATGTGTGCTGTGTCCTACTCCTGCATCACACTGCTCAGCGCACAGCACAGTGAACAGCCATTGTGTGTGATGCACACCCTGAGCATCAAATCTAAGTGACAGACCACGTCAAACATCAAATCAGGCATGTACTGGATCCATGATCGGTCACAGAACATGTGCTGCCGGGACACAGTGGGCACCAGAAGGCAAACAGTGTACATGTGTATATGCAAGGGTGGGAGTACATGTAGTGCATCAGAGTGCAAGTGTGTGGTTCTGCAAGGACATGCACTCCACATATGCATGTGCACTCAAGTGACCATCAGTGTTCCCTACACATCACATGTGAACATCCACCATGTGTACACCCCAGCATGTCAAACCTCAACTATCCCCTCGCACCTGAAAGGAAAACACAACACATGAACAGGCATTGATCAGCAGAACACAACATGTACATGGGATACCACCATTACTATGTCAGAGTTCCCATCACACTGCAGGGCAAGGCAACAATCAACAACAACCCCCCCTCCCTCACAAATGACCATGACCCACTGAACAACTGCACCTGGGTCATGGAGCCCCCAAACCTCAATTCCACCTGGCCACAGGATCACCTTTACCCTTCGTCATCATCTCCCACCTTGTGTGTAAAAAGATGCCTGAACCCCCTGAATACACACTCATTTCCGAAACACAAAATCCAAGGCATAAAAACAAACCCAAACACCCTCCAGTAGATGACTTGACGTAGCAGTACCTCACAAAGGCCAAGTACTACCACAATGATGCAACAACCAAGGTAGCACAGCAAAACAATGTCACGACAGGATGTGAGACATGTGTGGTACATGACATCGGATGATGCACCATGAATGGATGTGTACTGTCACAGGTCCCCTGTACAGGCGCGGGAGTGCCACGAAACAACCACCCCCACCATGTCCCGGGTGCCTGCAAGGTCAAACTCACACAGGCCCCTGAGACCCTGGTGGGGAAGGAGGTTCAGGGATATGCAGTCGGGACAGGTGTTGACACACTGGATGACTGGAATGAGCGGCAGGAGAGGGGAGGTGGAATGACACATGAAACTAGGGAATGCACGAAAATGTACAACCTGCATGAACACATACACAATCCAAATGGACTTGGACATCATTGTCATGGCCTTCTGTAGTCCAGGCTCAGGAGTGGTACGAACCCACCACCCCCTCTAGGGTTTTGGCGCCTGCAAGTTCGGGGCTTACACAGGCATCCGCAACCCCAGTGGGGAAAGAGGGTCAGGGAACGTTGCTTGGATAGGCACGGGAAGCAGGAACACCGGGTAGAGGGTACAGGTTTCAAAATTGCATAGGATCACGGGTGATTAGGGAGAAAAAAACATACCAAATTGAACCACACATACATCCATGCATCAGTACACTCCCCAGCAAGCCTATGCAGAGCAGTTTGTAAGAAAAACAACAAGACACTTAGCTCTGGTTTTGAGTGCTGGCCTCCTGCCTGCGCACTCTCAGGTCCGGTTACAGGAGCACTGCAATGCTGCAAAGAGAGACACAGTCAACAACCTGTACGTGCCAATTGCACAAAAACACAACACCAAACATGCCCCATAGCAACAGACTACTCTACAAACAGACAATCTGTGGTTGATGCTTCGTACCCATATATAACATCACCCCTGTGACGGGTCATACACAGTCAATGCAGTAAGGCAGCCGCTGCTGGGTGCGTGGCAAATGGAACACCAATGTGTCACAATTCACACAACATGCAATGTTCCCTGGGTAAGCAGACAGACCCATATTGCAAGCCATGACTACAGAGCAAGTTGTGTACCACCATGACCGAAACAAAGTTGGCAGTGCATTTATCATGAAGTACGTGGAAAAGACATGCACTGCACCCGAGTATGTCCCTTGCTGCATGTCCCTGTGAGCTGCCCCTTTCCATGTCTCGGAAGGCTACATGGTTGATACAAGTGGCTCAATGGACCTTGGTGTACCGGAGGGTATGTGCCACTGCCCCTGCATGTGTCCCAGACAACCCTACTATCAGCAGCCATCAGTCCACAAACACATCTGAGCTGCATTGTGTGCTTCAACACTAATATTCGTCTAAGCTTACCCTCAGTGCTGTGACTAAGCCTGCATGTGCAACTCGCCTGGTGCAAGCTTTGCTGTGTCGTGGCCCCCCTGTGATGCTCACCTTGCCTGGAGTTCCTTGGAACATGTCAGCAGTACTAGGATGTGGGTCTGCAATCACTGTGCCTCTGCTCCTGCACACATGTGCATGTGGGCACCAACAAACGGGTCCAGAATTCCGTCGTCCAATGGGACATGTCTGCTGGCAAAGGTGCTCTGGAGGCTCATCCCCCTGCAGAAAGGGCATGTAACACATGATTAATGCTTCAAAGTAATCTGTGTGTGTCTCATCAGGCATCTCATTACTTGACCATGTCAGAGAGTCACATCACAAATCACACCATCAGTCCGTCTTTCACCTACAAAGTGTGGAACACTATCTACAGCATGAATAGCAACACGCACATGTACAGGAAAGAAATGAAAAATACTACACAATGCATAGCAATCAATGTCCACATTAATCATGATACACCCCATCTAGCAAAAGCTGAACAGTGGACAATGACACCTAAATCATCCCCACTAGGGGTGTCAACACAAGTCACACAGCACCAGACATGCCACAGATATGACAGTCCAATGCCCTTGTGTAAAATGCTGTAACACCGAACCATCCTTGCGAGCCCATGGATAAGGGAGGCAGGAGTGGCATATGTGAGTCAAGGAACCCAAGCAGCAAACACATACACAAGACAACCATGAAGGGCCCAGCTGGAACAGACAGTGGATGCCTTCAAAAGCCACAAAGCACCGCACCGTCACATGAAAGCACAATAGACTAGCAATTTTAAACTAACTCAACTATTAACTAATTACACTAACTATGGAAAACCTACATTACCTATTTAAACTAACTATCAAACAGAAACTTAACTAACTAAACTAGAAGAAAAATCAAAAATGGCCACATACGACCCGGGGGGGAGGGGAGGCACCCAGGAGGGGGGAGGTACAGGGTGCTGCTCAACATCCACATGCGATGATGCTGAGCCAAAAAAAAATACATCCATGGGCTCAACGCCTGCACAGCACGACCTATGTGGGAGATAGATGGTCGTCCGCGTCTGGCTCATCCTGGAAAGGAGGACGTGGCACAGTAGCCTGGCCACGCCTAGCCGCAGCTTGCCCCTCGTCGGCAGCAAGTCTGCTGGACGGGTGAGCCTGGTTCTGTGTGGCGATGTGACGTAGGTCTGCATGCAGAACCTCCCGTGATACACGTGCTTCCTCTTGCAAGGTAGCACGTGTAACACGGAGTTCCTCCTGCAAGGCCTGGCTTGACAACCGCTGCACCTCCCGGCAAGCCTGTAGCTCAGCCGAGATCGTACACTCAAGCTGTGCAAACCGCTCCTCTGCCCGCTGCCTCTGGGACATCATAAGGACACCCAGAGTGGATCTGAGGGAAGCATACTCCTCCCTCAAGGCATCCATGTGCGCCTCTGCGTGAGCAGCAATTGCTTGACGCAGAGACGACATTTCAGCCTGGCGTGCCCTGTCTGAGGCCGCCATGCCCAGCCTGAGCGAGCAGGCCGTGGACCGTGCCGCCTGCTGCTGGAGAAGCACCTGCCTAGCAGGGGGGAGCACAGATCGGGCCACACGCTCCATGCTCTCAGCGATGTTCTCCATTGCTGCCCCCTGCCGTTCGGAATTGGCAGTCATGTCTTGCTCCCACTCAGTATACAGCGGTTGCGCGCGGCGACCGCGTTGCCGGGCTTGACCCCTGCGGGACCCAAGGACCGGGGGTCCTCGCTGTGTTGGCACCGCCTGCGGCTGCACGACTACATGCCCCCGTCGACGTGATGTCCCAGGCACATCAGTGACTGGTGTGGAGGGTGACCCTGCGTCCCGATCCACCACGGGCGGAGGAACCAAGACTGTCTGATCCCTCAGTGCAGGTGTCGCAGACAGAGGAGTGTCCACATCAGAATCACTCACCCCTGACACATGGACTTGATGGTCATCCAACTCAACATGGACGTCAGAGTCGTCATCAAGGCTGGACTCATAGGCAGCCAGCGACAAGATGAACTGCAGCACTTGGGGGTTTTCGTGGCCTACCACCCCACGACCCACACTAGTGCCGGGTTGATGTGGCGTTACCAACCCTGTGTCTGGCATGACAACACCATCCTCTGCCTCCATTGCGTCATCACCTGAAAAATAGAGGGGAAAAGGTCAATACACATGTCAGAAGCACACGACACACACACACACCGACAGCAAAGGCATCAGGCAGACATGTGACACACAACATATGACCTGGCATGCATGCTGGGTCTACTTTGAATAGCTTCTGTGATCAGACCTGTTAAAAGGTGGCAGTTTCCATGGAAGTGGGTCTATGGAGTGCAGAAAATGTGTACGCCACTCACTACCTACATGTACAAGCACTACATGGTGTGTGCCAGGAAATGTGAAGGCAGTGCAATGTCAAAATCAGACATCACGTGCATTGTGCATTCAATGTGTACCATGTCCAGAAGCCAAGCACCCCTCCACCCCAGTACCAAAGCAGGGATGCCTATCATGGTATCAAAAGGCTGACCGTACACCTGTGTATTGACAGGCAGTGTTGACTGGCATCAACAGCTTCATGTGATTCAAATGACAACACTGCAAATGATGCTGGGACAGTGGGCAGGACACATGATGGAAACTCCGGAGGCCGCCCACGTGTGAAGAAGACACAACAAGAGTTGGACAGAGTCATTGGCCATTGAACAGGCTGAGGCCTGTGAGCCACACAGATTGTCAGAGCCTAAACATGTGTGCAACGCAGGACTGAGGCACAGTTGACATGGGAAGGCTGATGAGATGGCAGGCAATGTATGTAACCAAGGACTGATATTACAGTGATCATCCAGTCAAGGACACATAGGGGCATGCGTGCAATGCACATGGAGCATGAATGGGCACTCATGTCCCTGCGGGACATCTGACCCATGCACAGTACAAGTGAGATACCCTGCATCGAGTACTAAGGCTGTACGACATGGCATATGTCTGGCAGATTCTACGCTGGAAGTTAGCATCTACACAGGACACATGGACAAGAAACTACACATTGGCAAGATTGGAGCAGACCAGTGCAAAGGTGGAACTGGGGTGCAGAGTGGCGGAGGAGGGGCAAGGGAGCATGCCTACATGGAGTCCCGCATGCAGGCAGAGGAGACATGCATGACGTTAGCATTGCATTACTTACACATCAGAACCATGTACACGTCACATGTAGCAGCAATCATGCACAACACATCCCACAAGTGAACCACACACGTCCTCAACAAACACGCATCAACACTCACTGGACTGGGCATCGAAGTCCAGCTTCTCTCCCACTCCTTCGACCAATTCAGGTGGTATGAACTCCGCAACGAGAGCCTCATGCGGAGTGAGTTCTTCCTCCTCTGGTGCAGGCCCACCGCCAGTCACCAGAGTCAAGTTGTAATTTGAGGCACGCTTGGCCTTAGTGCTGCGCTTGATGTCATTGCAACGCTTTTTGCACTCCTGCGCCGTGCGCACCTCATGGCCGAATGAACTGACATGTTCCGCAACATGCTTCCAGTGGGTGTCACGTTGGGCAGCCGTGGTCTGACTATTGGCACCCACTAGCATGTCACGGCTGTGGCCCCGCACGTAGTCCACGAGGAAGTCCAGTTCCTGCTTACAGAAAGGCTTCTTCCTCGACGTGCAGGAGGTCGTGGCTGTGTGTGGGGTCGCAGCCTGTGCTGCAGGTGCAACCTTCCTCCTCTTGGACTGTGGCGCAGACCCTGGCTGGCTAATGCCGCCCTGACCAGCATGGCCAGTGGGTTCGGTGGATTGAGCCAAGGGAGTGGCAGGTGGAGGGATGACCAGAGGCCTGACTTGTGTCAGTGGCAGCTGGGTGCCCACTAATGGACCCTGCGCAGCAACATCAGCTGTGGCAGGGTGCTTGGCCGCAACGGTCCTGGTTGGCAGGCTCACAACCGGGGTGCTGTTGGGTGCATCTGCCCCTGCACTTGCCAACACCCGGCTGTTCGGGGCAGCAGATGACATGACTGCCCCAGGGACACGTGTCTTGGTCTGAGCAGCCCAGCGTGCCCCTATGGTTTCCCCCCTGGCCTGTTGGAGATCTACCAAGGGCTCTTCAAGTGCCAACGCAGCCTGCGCTGGCAGACCCTGAGCCTGGGTGGCGGTGTCCACAGCTGCACCTGCAGCTACCACCACCCTTGGGCCCGTGGCAGTCGATGGAACGGACTGCCGGGTCATATGGGTGCCAGTGCCAGATGCAGGAGCTGCATCCCCCGGAACCACAGGGGGTGGTGGCATGGCTGCACCGACACATGGCACAACATTGTGCTCAAGTGGCGCACCCCTGCCTCTTCCCCCTCTGTGGCTGCCCTGGACACCCTGGAGTCCCCCTACTCCCTGGTCACCATGGCCACGTCCCCGACCACGCCCGCCACGAGGAGTACGCCCAGCTGAGGCGCCCCTCACCTTTGGTGGCCTCCCAACCATGGCACAGATGTAGTAGTGCTGGCACAGATGGAGTGGTGCCAATGGGAGGTGTACACCACAATTGACCTGGGCAATTGGGGTGAAGGGGGTGGGAAGCAAGATGTTAACAGCCCCCCTGCACCTGCAAGGCTGTATGTGACCCCGGTGATGTGGTGACGGGTCACGCAACGCTCAGGCACCCCAAAACTGCAGTAAAACCGTGCACGCAACCCTGCAGCCTACGTGCGTGGATTGGACCTCCCGCAGTACGCGGTGGCACCCAGTAACACGAATAACGCGTACGCGTGGGACACGCAGGCTACTATGACATCAAAAATGGGTGCGATACACAGGGGCACCCGCAGTGGGAAAAAGAGCGTGTGTGACTCACCGTCTGACTAGCGCGATGCAGAAAAACACGCGTAGCCAATACCCCCGCCAAAAGAAGAGATACGTCCTTGAGAGCTGTGAAGTTGTGATGGCGCGCGAAACAACAGGAAGCAGCAACACACGTCGGTCTCCACGAAAGGCACGTACAGCGAACTGCTGGGCCCGCTCACCTTTAACCCGTGCTGAGGGAAACGCACGCGCGCGTCACGTCACTTACGCGCATAGGCTCTTTCCTCGTATTACATGCGGACGTGCAGTTTCCATGCGCGCTTACGCGCATGGGCTTTCCTCGTATGCGCGCTTACGCGCATGGCCCTTTCCTCGTATTACACGCTGACGTGCATGTGTGTTGGGGATTGTGAGGACCTGGTGGAGGCTGCCCCTGGTGGCTGGGGGTGCAGGGTCACATGCAGTGGGGGGGAGTAGTGCAAGTTGACATGTGGGTTGGCTGGTGGGCATGGGCATGGTGGGTGGGGTGCCTGCATGACATGTGCTGGGTAGGCCCCTGTGGTGTGAGCCACCTGCAGGGGCCGTGGAGGGTGTAGAGGGTACACCTGGGAGGACCCACACGTGCAATTCAAGTGTGCTGCTCCCCGCGCACCCCTGTAATACACGTACCCTGTTGATATGCGCACACCTGTAATACACGTACCCTGATGGAATTGCGTGTGTAACTTCCCGCGCACCCCCGAAATACACGTACCCCGCTCAATCGCGTGTGTCACTTCCCGCGCGCCCCAGAAATAAGCGTAGCCCGCTCCCCCAGGCCCGATCGCGTGAGAAACTTCACGCGCACCCCTGAAATACACGTAGCCCGCTCCCCCAGGCCCGATCGCGTGAAGAAGTTCACGCGCACCCCTGAAATACACGTAGCCCGCTCCCCCAGGCCCGATCGCGTGAAGAAGTTCACGCGAACCCCTGAAATACACGTAGCCCGCTCCCCCAGGCCCGATCGCGTGAGAAAGTTCACGCGAACCCCTGAAATACACGTAGCCCGCTCCCCCAGGCCCGATCGCGTGAGAAAGTTCACGCGAACCCCTGAAATACACGTAGCCCGCTCCCCCAGGCCCTAACGCGTGAGAAACTTCACGCGAACCCCTGAAATACACGTAGCCCGCTCCCCCAGGCCCGATCGCGTGAGAAAGTTCACGCGAACCCCTGAAATACACGTAGCCCGCTCCCCCAGGCCCGATCGCGTGGGAAAGTTCACGCGAACCCATGAAATACACGTAGCCCGCTCCCCCAGGCCCGATCGCGTGAGAAACTTCACGCGAACCCCTGAAATACACGCAGCCCGCTCCCCCAGGCCCGATCGCGTGAGAAAGTTCACGCGAACCCCTGAAATACACGCAGCACGCTCCCCCAGGCCCGATCACGTGAGAAAGTTCACGCGAACCCCTGAAATACACGTATCCCGCTCAATCGCGTGTGTAACTTCCCGCGCAACCCCGAAATACACGTGCCCCGCTCGCACAATTGCTGTATGTTGCCACTTTTGTAATGCGCAGGGACGCTACCGCCTGCCTTCGTGTGGCGGACGTGTATCGGCTTGTGCGTGTCTTTCGCTGTGCGTGGCTTTGCCCTATTCGGTTCCATGAATACGTGTGGTTCGGGTGCGTGTGGGCGTTCCCTCTGCTTCCCTGCAGTACATCCCCAGTTACGCCCTTGTTTTCGCAAGTTGTTCCCCATTCCGCGCGTTACGCCCCGTGTTCCGCCCACTTTCTAGTGTATGCGCAGAGGTTGTGCGCTTTCACTGTGCGCGTCGCGCACGTCTTTCGGGATGTTGCAGTGACGTGTGCGCCATGCACGGGTTTGGCGCACATCCCGAGGAAGACACGCGCAGGGACTTCCATGTATCGCACGCGTGCGCCTCTTTTTTTCCGCTTGCGCCTGCTTGCGCCTCCTTGCGCCTGCTTGCGCGTAGATTTTCGGCGCACGTTTGTTCCATGAATCGGCCCCTTAATATCCTCCTCTTAAGACATCACGATCAAGAAACTACAGTTAAAAACTTCTAGCATTCAGCTCATGCAATTATTTGGTCAGCATTACTCACATGCAAATCAGTTTGTATTCCCAATTTGCATACATGTTTTAAAAACCTTACAATTGATATTTGTAACGATTTATCTGCTCCTTGTAACATTTTTATCCATAGTAATTGCAGATCTATTGGACCTGAAGGAGCCACAAATTTACTAAAATAATTAATCCGATAAGGTTTTAATACAATGCAATAGATCATCAGATGCGACAGAGTCTCTTCCACACCCAATACCTCACAAAACCTGCAGCCAAGTTCCCTTACAGGGTCTTTGCTGCGGGCAGTTAGAATTTCTCTAGTCGGTAGGGCATTGCACCTGAAACGCGTAAAGATATGCCTGGATGATTTATCAGGGAACAGTGCTAAGTATGATTCCACTGTCCCTAATTTTTTGTAATGGGAGACAATGGCCCTCATTACGACCCTGGCGGAAAGTGACTGACCTGACCGCCATAGCGTAAATAGCGTTTCCGCCATTGCACGACGGAGCAAAGTGCGGCTAATTCTGACCCATCGGGCACGAGCACTACGCCATGGCGGAAGTGCAAAGTCCGCGATGGCGGAAATGTCCCCAAAACGCCCCTCACCGCGGTCGTACGGCGCCCTAGGTGCAATTCCGCCACCCATCTTAGCGGTCACCGTAATGAGTGGCAATCGGAAAGTACGGTGACCGTAAATATACGGAAACGGAAGTAAAAACATGGTCCCGGAACGGGAAACAGCACGCCGTACACCTATAAAATCAGAATTCCCACACAACCATAAAAAATACTACCCTGAGACACATCCCAACCCGTCATCCACCCTAGTGAAAGCAATAAAAATGGGAAAAGTAGCGAAAAAAGCGTGCGACCGCAAGCGGCAGGTCCACTTCTCCCGTGAGGAACTCACCGTGCTCACAGAGACCCTCCAGGAGAATGCTGCCGTCGTCTTCTCGACGCAAATGACCAGGACGGCACTTGCCAACAAGAAGGCCATATGGGCCCTGGTGGCACAGCGGGTAAGTGCGGTGGGGACCGCACCCCGCAACCCACAGCAATGCAGAAAGCGATGGGACGACTTGCGGATACGCGTACGGAGCATACTATCCGCCAACCGTAACATTGCCACAGCTACCGGGGGAGGATCGGAATCACCCATCAAGTTGACCCCCTGGGAAGAAATCTGTGCCTCCACCATTGGAATGGAGACCATAGAGGGAGTCGGAGGGATGGAGAAAGGAGTGCAGACATCCGAAGAATCAGGTAGGTGGGCCAAATAAAACAATGCTAAATCCACAATGTCCAATCATGTGAAGTACCATGTGTCCACATAGTGCAACAGTAACACATGTCCAGGAGAACGTCCACATACATTGGCCTGATAGCGCACTTTAAAACTCACATTAAATACATAAATAATTAAAAATCCTAAAAACACCCTCTACACGTGCAGCAGGCACACCCTAACTGCAGGCTGCAAAACAACTGCATCCTCAATCCACACAAAAATGAAACCACCTCCAAGGCCCTGACCCAAATCACCCTCAGGTACCACCCCAATGCATGTGATACATTGCCATTCCAATTTCCACAGACCCATTAATAACGCTCGCCCTCCTTTACTCCACCACAGGGTCCGATTCAAACGACGAGCTCCAGGACACCCCTACCAGCACACCTGCAAAGAGGGCCAAGACCAACGGCCAAAGACCCTCCACCTCAGCTGCACGGATCAAGACACGGCAGCAGCACAAATCAAGTGGCAGCACACAGGAGGGGACTTCAACAGGCACCCCAGCAGGCAGCATGCCCACAACAGCACCACCACAGGTCCCCCCAATGGATGCCACAGAAGGCACTGCTTCTGGTGGCAGCAGCACCATAGGTGACACTGCATTAATGGCAGCATGCTCCGACACAGAAAACGGGGATGTCGATGTAGGAACCATCCATGACCTGTCTCAATCCCCCTGTTTGTTTCATCCCGTACACCATGAGGATACCACGCAGGGGCACCCACAAGACGACGACTGGCCATCCCCCACAAGCCCTGTGGCAAGGCAACATGAGGTGACCAGCCCCTCTGTGACACCACCGCAAATGGCCATGGCACAGCAGAGGCAACAGTCCCTCGACCAGGTGATCGTGCAACAGCAGCAACTGGCCACGCTCCTCAAGGACCATGCTGATGAATGTGGGGGTACTAAGGCAGCCATAGAAACATCAACTGAGACACTTAGGGCAGAAATGGAGAGAAGTACAGAGACACTAAGGGCACAAATGGAGAGAAGCACCGAGAGCCTGAGGGGGGAACTGCATGCGACGTCCAAAGACGTATGTGCTGAACTTGCCGCTGTGCGCCGTGTGCTCACTGAGCTCTCACAAACCCTTAGGGACATGCATGGACGTGAGCAGGCAGAGACATCATCCGTTGCAAGTTCCGTCCAGGGCAGCCCCCAACGTAGATCTGGGAGGAACCTGCGCTCCACAGGCAGGGGTGCCCCTGATACCCGGAGAGGGGGCTTGCAATAGCGTCTGCCCACTGACAATGAGCATCTTTGGACACTGGTGTTCGGGGGGGAGGTAGGAGGGTGGAGGGGGTGTGTTGGGCTCACTTGGGTGGCGGGTCGATGGGGTGTGTAACATAATTTCACATATGCTATAAACAATGCACGATCATCCAATGAGATGTGTGGACATTGATCTTTGTGTACGAGGCCTTTATAGGCGTACAGTCCATATTGTGCATGTTCCAGACACACACAGTGCCACAAGTCCCGTGTCCATGTATCAGCCACCAGGCGTGAGTGCTAGAAGCATGAATCTATGAGAATCTGTCGAATGTCACGGCCCTCCTGTGCCTCGCGGACTCCTTGAGGTGCTGCCACATCCCCACCCTCATCATGACCATCTTCAGGTGCTTGCAGTTCTGCGTCAGGGGGCATGGGCACATTTCTACGTACGCACATGTTGTGTAGCATGACACATGCCATGACCATCTTTGCAACCTTCTCATGGCGGTACAGGAGTGCCCCGCCAGACCTGCTGAGGCAGCGGAAACGAGTCTTCAGTAGGCCGAATGCCTGTTCTATGACTACACGGGTACGTGAGTGGGCATGGTTGTAGTCCTCCTCATGCTGGTTCTGTGGGTTCCGGAGTGGTGTAAGGAGCCATCTCTTCAGTGGATACCCGGCATCACCTGTATGTGGACAATAAAGGATGTTTGTGGAATGACATTGCTACGTACGCACCCCCCCCCTTCCTGCCAGGTCATTGGCGCATCACATACCCCACATTATCATGCATGAAATGAGACTCACCGAGTAGCCAGGATCTGTTCCCTGCGTGTCGCTCCATGTAGCGTGGTATTGTAAAGTTCCTCAAGACCATAGAATCATGGGTTGATCCAGGAAATCGGGCACAACTATGTGTAATGATCCTGTTGGAGTCACACACCATTTGTACATAAAGAGAATGAAATTGTTTTCGGTTGCGGTACTGGGACTCCATGGCATGTGGGACGACCAATTCCACATGGGTGCAGTCGATGGCACCAATGCAACCCGGTATGCCGGCAAGTGCATGGAATCCCACTTTTGTGTTCGTAATTTCCTGCTCCGAGCGTGGTAGAGAGATGTAGTCGTCTGCGTGCTTCAGGAGGGCATCGAGCACTTGCAATAGTGTCCGTGAGAACACTGGCTGTGAAATGCCATGCAACTGTCCGACTGTGTGCTGGTAGGTGCCTGTGGCCAGGAAGTGGAGTACAGACACCACCTTCAGTAGGGGTGGGATGGCGGTTGGGCTATCTATCATGCTGACAAGGTCAGCCTGTGTCATGTCCACAATGGCGGATATGGTGTCCCGGTCCAAACGGTAGAGGGTGTGGATCTGCTCATCCGTGAGGTTGAACGGATGTGCTCGGAGGCGTGGGATTGCGGGCTGCCTGCGTGGTGGTAGTGGCTGTGCTGGCGGGCCTTGCTGGCCCTGCCTTGCCCTCCTCCTCCTCCTGCGTCTCCTCTGTGCGGCCGGTTGTTGTAGTAGTTGGTGTTCGTCTTCTTCTTGAAGTTGGAGTACTTGCAGTGCTATCAGGTCCCCCAGGGCCAACATCGCTAGTCCTGCCGGTAGCATTTTGGAGTGGGTGTGGTTGTGGGAGGGGGTTGGGTGTGCAATTTATGTGTTTTCAGGCTGTATAGCCTCCACCTGTGGTGATTCATTCCACCTGTGCCAGCTGCAATCCCCTTTGGGCGAGCACGTCCCGCACACAACGCTGCAATTCGACGCATGGCATCTTGCTATTACAATCATGTATTTGATCCCGATGGCAGTGAAATATTGGTTCATATGTTCATTCTGCTATGGTCCCATTGTTTCACATACTATCTTTGCAGTCGCGAACAAACTTGTGAAGGGTCAGTGGAATGTAGTACTCGATTAACGGTGGACCCTCATGCAGCACTGTACCGAGGTTCACCGACGGGCGGGGCATCCCATTTGTGAGTGAAGCCAGTTGCCATTTTCACACACTGCCGCACTACATGGATGAATTTGTGATTTCAAGCGGTCACAGATGCCTTTTCGACGTGATGTTGCAAATGAGGAATTCGAAGGACGGCGCTTTCGGTTTTCAGCTAGCGGCGAGGAGACGCCCACAGGTCTGACTGCAAATATAACGTTCTATTGTTTAATGTCCTTGGGACAGGGGCCATGGCGAGAATGCAATGATTGATATGAATAGTATGGGATGCGCAATAGCGTAGTGGACGATAAGGCAGGACGTTCCCAAATACATGTTACTTCACAACACTGGAATTCCGGGCTGGAGCACAGTGGATTTTGCAGACTGCATTACGCACAGACTCAATGGAAATTTCACATGTTATGTGAGTAAATAATCAGGCGTTTTCATTCCGGGATGAGGGAATGATGTATGGATGCATGGACAGATGATTTAATGGAGAGTTTGCCATGTACAGGGCTTTTTGGAATCTATCCACTTCCCCTGCGCTATGTGATGCAGGGCTGCCATAGTGGGACCATCGTCTATCTGCCCTTGTTGAACCCTCCCTGTCTCGACGCGCCTTCAAACACTTGTGTCTATGCACGTTACTGATCCCATCTAATGGATTCTGTTTTGACAGACGCATGCACACAAACACTCGTTTGTAGTAGTGTTTTCACCTCGATTTTTATAGTTATGATTCGCAAGTGATTTTTGGGTGGGAATAATCCTTTTGAGTGGCCTAGCATGCATATGGCTGTGGATTTAGTGTGATCATTGAAGTGAGTAATTCAAATGAAGTTCTGATGCCCATACTATTCTTTTTCATTTCATTTGGGTGACAGGTATCTCCTCCCCTTTTGCCGCTGCCATCTGTATGCCACTCCTGCAGATGGCTTTTACTCCCGACACCTGCTGCTTCGTGTTAATCAGTGGAGCACCATTACGATCTTATGGGACGATCGCCAATGGGCCACATGCCCTTACGCAGTACTAGTGGCTAGGAGCAACATATCGACCTTTCAGCTGGACTAGTGCCTACCTAATGGGACGGCCCAGCGGTTCTAGGCGCTTCCATGTTGCCTTTTTGAACGTGAATGTAGCCCCTGTGTACCATGAAGGAACAGGGCGTCACACAAGAAGAAGCTGGTCATTTATTGCGGATGCAGCCCACAATAATGAAATATATTTTGGTGTTCATGACCTAATGGCTGTATGGGCTTGGTGATTTTGTTGTGCATTAAATTTCTATTCTGATATTAACCGTGTAGCGTTCTTCTTTGCAAGTAATGTAGCATATTCCTATTTGTGGAGCGATGTATTGTGAGAAGATCTGCATTGGGTTCCGGCTTCTGAGTATAGTTGCGTGGTACTGTACTGGCCGCGTTTGCCTACGAAGCCCAGTGTGGTCAGGGATAGGGGCTACCATTATGACTGTTTTAATGATGTCATGCTCAGGGGCGGGGGATTAGCTTTTGTGTAACAGATGCCGGTCAGCCAGGTGGATTGGTGGAATGATGTGATTATCAGAATATGGCTGGTCACAGGTGCCTGTGTTTGCGTGCGTTTCTTGGAGGGAGACTGAGGTCATGTCCATTGGAATAGCTTCTGTATTCGTGCCATCTGTGCCCTGCAGCTCCCATTGGCCCCTCTTGAGATGAGCCTGGCTGCTCAGTCACTCTGCCAACTTGTGTGGTACATGCTTATGCTTATGGTTGGTTTGTTTACTGGCAGGAGTACAGGGCTGGTGCAGTCTCACTCAGGATACTGCTTTGAATGTTGACTTACACTGGTGTCAGTCGATGGGGGGGCCTGTTTTTGTTTGTCTCATATTTCAGTTCATATTGCTGTACTTGAACCTTCACATGCCTGTGCTGCATCAGTGCGGCAATGGTGCCATGGCAAATATGGATGGCCACTCACAAGGCACTTGGAGCCCCTAGATTCATTTGTTCGTTGGCATGCATGGGTGACTTGTACATTTCACTGGTTGCATTGTGTGACTTCATTGCACCTACGAGGAGTTGTGCAATGTGGCCAGGGAGTGGTGTACAGGCACTCAGTAGGGCCGTTTACGGTTGGTTCGCGATGCCGTACTTCTCACCATGGCGGAATGGTACTTTCCGCCATGCTTGATGGCGTTAGGTACATGTCCGCTAGGGTCAGAATTCGCGTACCGTTGCGCCATGGTGGTAATTACGGTTTGGCATGGCGCGCGTGCGCGTACTTGGTGCAGTTAGCGTTGGCGTTCACTACGGTGTCGCTAATGGCATCGTACTTTACGGTGACGGGTCATAATCGCACCGAGCGCTATTCGATGGCGGTATTGCATTTCCGCCATCGTTTTTCGATTTCCGCCAGGGTCGTAATGAGGGCCAATGTGTTTTTGGAACCTAGTGGCTCCTAGAGAACACATTGTACTATCCCAATCCCCCCATTCTAAACTTTTTTTGACCTTATTAGGATTAAACATTAATAATTCCAAAGATAGGCCCCAGTGCTCAAGATATACTGTGTATTCCTCCTTAAGGTTTAGTATATAAGCAGAAATGATGTTATTACTGCGTATGCCTGAGCCAAGGAGATCATATAATGTGCCCCTCGTTGTTGTAACCATTTTCCTGATTAAACAGAGTTTTTTTCCACATTACTATAGATGTAATTGAGTTTAGGCCTAATTCATACCGTAAAACTGCCACCGGCGTACATTTCGGTAGACATGACAGAATTGTTCTTAAGAATCTTCCTTCATATTTATTCATTTCTGCCATAAACCAGCAAGGATAGAATTCCACCCCGTAGCAGAACTGTGGTAGTATCTTTTGCTTATAAAATCGTACCGCAGGTAAAACCGAGAATTTTCCATATGTAATATCAATTTCTTTTAATTGTATCATTAGGGGTATAATTTTTGTGTCCATATGTTGACTGAATTGTGATTTCTTTTTGTTACCAAAAATTGGATACCCCAGATATCGTATATATGGCTTTACCATCAATTTTATGTGATTCAGAAACCAAGAATGTTGTTTTAAGTAGGGGCGCGCATGTAGTCGAATAACCACTGTCTTATTCTCATTTATCTGTAGATGATTTACTACAGTATAATCTCTGAATCTACAGAGTAATCGCTGCAACCCTATGGGAGTATGGTCGAAGAGCATAAAATCATCTGCGTACGCTGTCCAGCAGATTTTTGTCCCCTCAACCCGCGGGGATACAAACGCCACCTCTTCCAGCCCTTCCACTACATCAGAGACATATAGATTGAAAATTGTGGGGGCGAAAACGCACCCCTGTCGTAACCCATTTGGTGCATCAATTAAACTGGATAAGCAACCCTCATTATTCAAATGAACCTGAAGTTGGGACCCTTCATGTAGCTTGATTAGAATAGAGAGCAAGATTGGAGGCATTCCCAGATGGTTTAACTTGCCCCACAACACTGTTCGGTCCACTTTGTCAAATGCCATAGACAAATCAATAGACGCGATGTAAATAGGTGCTGCGTCTTTTTTCCATGCCATTTCTTGCATAACAGTTAGCATGATGCCTCCCGCATCCGGCCCCACATTTTTTCTGAAACCGAATTGTAATTTGGATAGTATGTTGTTTTTGTTAATCCATGTATGTATATAATTTAATATGATACCATAAAAGATCTTTGAATCCACATCCAATAAGGCTATTGGCCGATAGCTAAGAGTATTGGAGCGGTCACCCTTTTTATATACTGGAATCACAAAAGAAATATGCCAAGAGGACGGGATAGCGCGAGTCAGGAGAATATCGTGAAACAATACAAATAATATTTTTGTCCAAAGCTGTTTGTTTTGCTTAAAAACGATGTTAGCAAGGCCATTGGGTCCAGATGCCCTTGATGATGAGGCCCTAGAGATCAAAACACTGATATCCTCCTCAGTGATATCAATATTCCAATCTACATTCAATATTGCAATGGGAGTTCGCATGGTACTATGTTTTATTTGATAAAGGCTACCAAAGTGGCCACCCCACTGTTGATCGGAGATTGGAGTTGCTAATGCCTTACAATTATGGGATGCCTTGTCATTGACCAGTGCCCAAAATGATCTAGAGGAA
Organism: Ambystoma mexicanum; assembly: GCF_040938575.1. Classification (NCBI taxonomy): domain Eukaryota; kingdom Metazoa; phylum Chordata; class Amphibia; order Caudata; family Ambystomatidae; genus Ambystoma; species Ambystoma mexicanum. The sequence continues at coordinate 832,684,597 of NC_090935.1, read as the reverse complement.
TTATCCCTTACTGCACTCAGAATTCTTTCCCCATCTAATTGATATAGCTTTCCTCTGCGATCCTTAATCTTCCATTTCCAGAGGTTAGCAACTTGTTTTTTTAATGCCATTTTATTTTCAGGCGAGAGCAGTGCATTTGCCACTTGCCTCAGTCCCTTTTGTCGCTGATTTTTATAATCTCTTATCACTGGATCATAAGCATGTGTATGGCTAGTACGGACCCGATCTACATTAATGGGAATTGCCGTGCAGGATATTACCTTGCCCACATAACTAGAAAAATAACCCTTCGAATACATTATATACTTTCCTTCCAAGGTGGAGGAGTTAAAGTCTCCAAGAAATACTGCATTTGTTTTTTCTACATTGGTCTTGTGCCACACTATTCTGTTTTTTGCTTGGTTTATTTCACTAGGTTCGAATGTGTACCACTCTCGACCCTTTTTCCCTCAACATTTACATACAGTATCTTATGGTCACTGCAGTTCATCTTCAACAACTTAAACTCCTCCATCTTGCCCATGATCGAGTATAATCTATAGCACTAGTTTGCGTGCCTCTATACCAAGTAGTATAAGGGTTTTTCTCTTTCCAGAAACCCAATGTATTTGACAGACCCCATGACTCCATAAACATCATCCAGAGATACCCCTGCATGTTTTTATTACACTGTGACCAGTTAAAATGTCCCATATCCTCAAATGTAGTTTGTGAAGTTTCATTTCCAATTCCTACATTAAAATCCCCTGCAATTATTGTTACCAAGTTTTTCAAAATTTCATGACATTTCATCATCAGTACCCCCAGTTTTTTAAGTTCGACCTCAATGTCAAGTTTCGTATTCCAGTAGACATTGACAATCAGAAGGTCACTATCCCCAATGGGCGTGCTGTTTTCAAAGCGTATTAACAGTAATAAGCACCAATCTGTGATCCTATCCAATTTTATAACTTTAGGCAACAGGGAAGTAGTTACTCCTATTGGTAGACCTCCTGCAGGTCTACCTACCGTGCCTTGTTTGTCCAGGGTAGAATTAATGATAAAACCATCTAGTATGTATTCTAAAGTAAACCATGTTTCCTGTATACAAAAAATAAAACATTCTTTGAATATATCACATATTTCCAGTGTGTTCCTTAGTGACCAATTCCCCCTCGAGTTCCAAATGAGCAGAGGGAAGTTTGCATGGTTACTAACTATTGGGTTTCAGGACCTGAAGTTGTGATATGGAATCTCTTAATGTAATGGCTAACCATCTAAGGTTAGGCTCATCATAAGTGCTTTCAATTTATTTGGAAGGCCGAGTTTCCTCTCCGTGCTGCTCCCTCTCCACCCGGATCTCAGATCTCCTCTCCGGGTGCACCCTCTCTAGATCGTATCCCATTTTATGGAACATACTACTTTCTTTCAACACTGTCTCAACAGTAGGATAGGAGTGGAACGCAACCTTTACATAATCATATCTTCCTGTGTGGACAAAATCCACCAACTTGATGTCTCCTGTTGTAATAAGTGAGAGATTAGGTATCTCCTTAAACAGGGCCAAAACCGTCGCTCTATTCAGAGAACGGGGGGCCCCCTTGTCAAATAGGTAGCATAGAAAAATGCTCGGGAATTCAGCGCATTTAAAGGGACGATAGTTAATGGCCCCTAATTGTGCTCCCATTGGTGGTATATCAGAATGGCCCCAGGGTGGGATGGAAGTCCGGTAGTCCTCATGACATTCCTGATTACTTCTCTCATCCCTGAACATATTAGATGGTTTCCTGAGACCTTCCCCTTCACTATGAATATCTTCATTCAGTGGGCCCCGAGTTGGATTTGGGGCCTTTAAATTTACATTTTTGCAGTCATCTTTAGTGACCTGCACCTTTTCCACTATCGGTGGCACACACATTTTGTTATCATTTTAATTTTGAACACTGGAATCCTGTGTCGGACACGGGGTTACTTTAAGAACAGATTCACCTCGTATACCGTCATCATGACCTTCCTGCATCAGTTTTATGAACCTTCTGATCACTCGTATCAACACCGGTATCCCTTCCTGAGAATCAGCTTCTACCATAGCTTCTGTGGTTTCTGTACCCCCAAAGGATTTGGATCCCGTTAAGCAAGCATTATTTCCCTCTTTGTTATCAGTTTGCAAACATCTATTGCGTCCAGGGCCATTAGATTGGAAACATTGTGCTGTTGATTCGGGATTATTGTTGACAATCATAGTATGCATTGTTACTTCATTTACTCCTTGGTTACCAGAGTGTAGCACCTCTACCACTTCCAAATCAGTAATCCCTCCCTATGGTCCCCATTCTCTTCCAATATTAACCTCATTGGACCATTATGGGTCATTGTTTGCCTTGGAGGTAAAGCATCTTTCTCTGTGGGTAAAGCCGAAATTGATGCTCTAGAGGATACAATGGGTTCTAGCTGCGTTACTTGTTTAGGGAAGAAGTTAAATAGACTTCCCTGGATGTTTGGATCTGACTGCTTTGGACCCTCGATGTTGGTGATAGTAGTCCTATGCTGGCGCTTGACGCCCTTATTTTTTAGATTTTCAGATATCTGGTCGGGTGCAGCCGTACCCCTCGTTCCTTTACATAGTAACACATCTGGACCTTCATCTATCTCAATAATATCAGAATCCAGGTCATCTGCCTCCCCTCTTAACAGCCATCTCCAATTATTTTTGGCAACTTTGACATTCTTCCGTCTATAGCCTGATGTGTTCTTTTTACGCATGATGTTAATTTTCTTTGTGTTGCTTTTATTTTTATTTAAATTATGGGCCATTTGCCTCTGCTTCTGTGCCCTGTCTTCATTTTTGTTGTTATTATTTTGTATATTAGGCTCATTATTCGAGCCCACATTTTTATCGTCCTCATTCACTAGCAATTCAGGCTCTTCAGATGGTCTCACGGGGGTGGGTGGCCCATCCCGTAGCAATACCCCTGGTGTGATTGCCCCACACCCCTCCCGCTGGTCATTGGATATTATTGCCTGTGTTCTCGAGTCCAATAGATTCAGGTTGGCCATGCCACCACTAACTGCAAAACAATTTTGTCTCTCTACAGCAGCTATTAGCTGTTTTAAGAGTATGGTGTGTAATGAAAGTTAATTTAGTATCGAGCCATTTAGGGTGTCCCCTTGGGGCGGCCTCAACTCAGACTCCCTGTTCATAGGTTGAGCTGATTAGAGTTCCTAGTCTGCCTCCCTCCCCAAGGGATACTGAGACAGTGCCATGAGTGAACTATCAATCATTTCTGGACTTCGTTCACTACCCTTCTGATGGATAGAATCTTCTGTCTCAGTAAGAATCTCTAAGCTCTTACTCGGTTCGCCTGAGGCAATCAATAGAATAGATTCATCCGCCACCCCCCCAACCTCCTCCATATTCATTACAGCATTTCCCATGGGGGACAGTGGCGATGGTGGCGATGGAGGCAGGGGGAGTCTGCATGCCATACTCATTGTACCCTTAACAGGGGTAAATACTAAAGGAGCAGTAAGAATATCATCAAAAGAACCTGCCACTGCCTTAGATTCTCTCCTGGTAAGTGGTACAGTCCTCTTGTAGGTGTAAATTTCTCTTTTGTTTTTCCTCATGCCTTCTGCATGAGAAAGTCAAATCAACAAAAGAAACACTTTTACCACTGCACCTTTACACTCAACTAATCTTCCCCCTGCCACCAAGTTGAGCAACCCCACCACACTTTCAGTGCACTTTCGGCTAAAGCCAATTAGAAACCAATCCTTTAACTCCACTCCATTAAGGTTAGGACTTCTCTTTCATAATTCTCAGATATCTATACAAAGTGGAAATCAGTATCGGCATACAAAGCAACATATGCACCTTGCCTCCCCGCCTCTCCGCCACCCGAACAGCCAAACAGCCCACTTGCGTGCCACTTCCGGTTGCGTGTGCGTGGGTGCACTAGCACTGGAAGCTATATGCACGTTGAGGGCATGGGCTGGTCCCAGGAGCAGGCAACAAAAACAAACAACAGACTCTGTGGAGATAGTCGAAATACCAAAGATCAGTGGTGCAACCTGTCTTTATGGCACCAACGTAAGTCCCCAAGTCCTCCTCCCCTGAACACAGTTCCCCAATTCCCAGAGTCCCAGAATGTGTCCCCAAGTCCCAGCGCTCGACACTAGAACTTCAGTACTTCCCAATACTTCGCAGGGTAACCTGTGCGTTTCGCTGCAGAAAAGGCCTTCTGTCCTTCCTCTTGCCGACTCACTTGCCAGGAATGCAGGCGCCTACGCATCCACAGAAAACAGCGTCTCACAGTCTCTCCATCTCTCCAGCCAAACAGCCCACTTGCGTGCCACTTCCGGGTGCGCACGCGGGTGCGGTAGCACTGGAACCTATATGCACGTTGAGGGCGTGGGCTGGTCCCAGGAGCAGGCAACAAAAACAAACGACGGACTCTGTGCAGATAGTAGAAATACCAAAGATCAGTGGTTCAACCTGTCTTTATGGCACCAACATAAGTCCCCAAGTCCTCCTCCCCCTGAACACAGTTCCCCAAGTCCCCAAGTCCCAGAGTCCCAGAATGTGTCCCCAAGTACCAGCGCTCGACACCAGTACTTCAGTACTTCCCGATACTTTGCATGGTAACATGCGTGTTTCGCTGCAGAAAATGCCTTCTGTCCTTCCTCTTGCCGACTCACTTGCCAAAGATGCGGGCGTCTACGGCATCCACAGAAAACAGCGTTTCACGGTCTCTCCAGTCTCTCCAGCCAAACAGCCCACTTGTGTGCCACTTCCGGGTGCGTGCGCGGGTGCGCTAGCACAGGAAGCTATATGCACGTTGAGGGCGTGGGTTGGTCCCAGGAGCAGGCAACAAAAACAAACAACGGACTCTGGCATGCCACTGTTAATCCAGTACGTTGATGACTTGTTGATGGTGTCACCATCATATGTAGCCTTTTATAGTCTGTGCTTCTTACTTTTGGTAAACACGGCGACACACCAATAATGTATTCAACCCCTTCTCCCTGGAAATGCTCCCTCCTCTGCAGACTCGGGCCTCCTCACTTCCCGTGTTCCCAGATCCAGTGGAATCAGGCTCCCCGCGGGACTGTAGACCCGCCTACTCTCTGCCCTGAGACCGTGACCTGCAGCGCCCTCTCTCACACGGCAGCGTCTAGTTCCCCCAGATGGCCCTATTTGAGTAACTTGCTACAAATTCCTGGTTAAACACGGTTCAGTGCCCTTTTCCAAATGTGCTACATGCCCCAGAATTCATGCTGTCATGTGCAGTACAAATGTTCCAACCGATTACACATATTAGGGTAACGTATGTCTCACCTTTTGCAGCTGTCCAAGCATATCTACCTACCACAGAATGGCCATCTGCCCAATATGCTTCAACCTACCTCTAACAGGACTTCATATAACAGTAGGCTGCAGGTGGAGAAGTGAAAGAAAGGATTCAATCGTAAGGCGTATGTGAGAATGCACTCTGCCTCCTCAGTAATAGGCCAGGGTCTGAAACCCTAAAAACTCATCCATGAGTCCCAATGGGTTCAACCACTGAATTCAGACGAATTTGTGAGAGCCTACAGCTAATAGAGATGCCCGAACCTTTCAGCTGACATCTGGAAGCCGTTGAGCATGTACAAAGATTCACTGAGGAGTTTATAGGTGGCTGCACATTACCATTATTTTTGTTGGTTTGGTTTGGCTATTGGAAAGTGAGACCGGGCTGATCCACATCAGAATCATCAGCAAGACCTTCCAAACAATATTTTTGCAGCACAGCTAAAATGTGTTTTCCCTCCCTTTTCCTTAGCTAATAATGAAAGAAATGCATGTGATTGTGTCTGCTATTGTGCTAATCTAATCTGGATGTGAGCATGCATTCAATCAAGCTACCCCAGACCAGCCCAGCTCACATTCCTCCTTTGTCTACACAGGTGCTTAGTTGCCTAACACACCCATTCTCTCTTCCATTAACATGCTGCCTGAGAGATCATCAAGATCCCGACGCCAATGTTTCCTAGCAATCCCCAAGCAATGTACCCTTCCCCTCAAATACATTTTCAGAAATGTCACATGGCCGTGTCATCTATTGCTGTAAAACAAGCTGTGTGTAAGCACAATTAATCAAGCTGCCCAAGCACCAAATAAGCATGTATCAATAATATACTTTTTCTTTTGTTCGTTTCATTTTTCCAGTCAACTGTTTGTTAATAACAAAATCAAGTGAAACTCTTCGACAGTGAAGCAACAGTTTAATGCACATTCCTGTCACAGTGTTACTTGAAGTGACAAGTGTTGAGACAGAAATCTAATACAATAGTCAATCCAGTGCAAATAAGCCAATGCATTTTGGTGTGTTTACACCATCTTCAGGGCTATGCAGTGTACCATAATCATGAATGTAAAGGAACATGTTATACAAATCAAATCAAACAAATCAAATCATAACATACCAATTAAAATATATTGTCATACAAAATGGTGTACACACCATGACGTGTCAATAATTTTCCTATATGATGTCACCAAGGATACAGAGTAAAGAAACAAAAAGGAAAATTGCAATCAGTGACTATACACAGATTGGTTTACCGCTCTCATGTTTAAATCATTGTTTTAATCAAATTCAATGCCTCTATTGATCTAGAAGAGATAAATCGTACCTCTGTCATGTATGTGTTTCCCATCCAAAGCCACGCGTAACTCGTATCTATCCAATGTCGGCTTATGTCCGTCATTCAGTTTGAAAGCGGTGTGTACAACAATTAAGTCATTCAGTATTAATGTATTCTAATAACTGTGCTCTGATGTGTGTAAGAGCACTGTTAATTATTACCTCCAAAGTCAGGAAGGACCCATCGGACAGCGAAACCGTGAGGATGCACGGTTTTACTTTGTTTTTATTTTGTTTTTATACATTTCTATGGAGACATGGCAAGGCGTCACGCTTCGCGTCCCACCCTCCCATGGAAACGGGAGGGCGGGATAGTCACCAATGCAATGCACAGAATGACTGTGTATGAGGCTTGCAGTAAATAGATTGTACAGATCGGTGTCTGACGTTGTTCTGTCGGTAGCGTGTAGAGCATAAATGGAGGTTATGCATATAAATCTAAAGAGCTTAGAATCGGAAACATCACATTTAACATTAAACATTGTCTCTCGCTGCGCATGCTCCACATGAGTACACTGATGTGGACAGCCCCTCGAAAGATGTATGACGGGGAGAATATGCTTGTGCAGTTCATTGTCTGAACCCGACACAAACTGTGGTGAAATTCTAATTGTTATGGCAGTTCAAGCAAAACATGTTGTTCTGACACCCATCGAGATGTTTATTGCTCGAATGGGTGTATACAGTCTCCTATTCAAATGACTGCTGAGCCATCTCTAAATCATGATTCGCATTCTATAACTTAAACATAAAAATTACTAGTACATGTGTGTATTGGAAGCTTACAAAACAAGATTATAAAATCAATGTTTCAGGAGAACTTGTCGCCTTAAACAATTAGAGTGTTGCTGGAATTGTTTAAGTACAGATTCGAATTGAAAATTAGTCAGCGAGTACTCATGCTGTTCTTCATATGAATCTGAAATCTTCTTCTTCATCAGGTGGTGTGTTGCTGTATGACGAGCAGCCAATACACACTAGGTGTCAGAGATAGTTGGTACATTATTATATGGTCTGTATATGCCCATTGTTGCTCTGTTCCTCCTATTATTACAAATAGCATATGTAGTTAATTTCCTTGTTCAGTCCCTTTGGAGTTACCATACTCATTCTGTCTATCCAGAATGTTTCTCTTTGGTCCAGTCCTTCCTGGATTTTTTCATACGCGTCTTTTTTCTTCACAACTTCCAAGATCACAAACTTGATCTGTGCCAGGTTGTGTTTATTCTCGTTCCAATGTCTGGTAACTGGCGAATTAACATTGTGGTTGCGAATACATGACCTGTGTTTGTTTCTTCTGGTTTTAGCAGCCCTTTGGGATTGTCCTATGTAATAAAGGCCACATGGACATTTTATTGCATAAATGATGCTTTGCGTGTCACAAGTTGCGTAGCTGCGTAGTCTTATCCTTTCTCTTGTGTATGGATGATTCACTGTTTCTCCCTTCTGGATGTATCCGCAGTTGCTGCAATTGAGACAAGGGTAAGTCCCAATTCTATCTGTAATTTTCTTTTTCTGAGGGGGTCTTGTGTTAACAAGTCTATCTTTGAAGTTCTGGCTCCGTTGATATGCAAAAGAAGGGAAATCTTTGAAGAGATGCTCTATTCTCTGGTCACATGTGACCGTCCTCCAGTTTTTCTTAATGATCTCTTTTATTCTGTTACTTTGTTTCAAGTATCTCGATACAAAACAAAGGTGGTGTTGTATGCATTTTTTCTTTTTTCTTTAAGAGGTCTTCTCTTTTCTGAGTCTCTACTTGTACCTCTGCTGCCTTTACTTCTTCTGTCGAGTATCCCCGATCAATGAATTTATTGCCCATTTCTTCAACTTCTTTTATGTAATCTTCTGTGTTGCTGACAATCCTTTTCACCCATAACATTTGACTGTATGGTAAGTTTTTGATAAGGATTGGTTGATGAAAACTTAATCTGTGTAGGAGATTATTGCAATCTGTTATTTTGCGAAATATGTTTGTCTTGTACTCTGTTCCTGTGGCAGCAATGTAAACATCCAAAAAGTGTATTTTATTTTGTGAATACTCGTGTGTAAATTGAATTCTTTGGTCTATTCCATTAAGATATGCTAGAAATTCCAACAATTTGGTTTTGGTTCTTGTCCAGATTCCAACGATATCGTCTATATATCTTATCCAAATTGCTAGGTCTTGTTTCCATATTTGGTACTGTAGGACGTGGTCCATTTCAAATATATGCATAAAGGCATTCGCGTAAGGGGGAGCCATCCTCGCCCCCATTGCAGTGCCTGCAACTTGTAGGTAATATTGTTCTTTGAAGCGAAAGTATGAGTTTTCTCCTATAAATTCTAGTAGTGCCACAATCAATTCCTTTTGGGCAGGTATTTCTCCTTCATTCAGCAGTATCCATTCTACCGCTTCTCTTCCCAAATTGTGGGGGATTGATGTATATAAACTTCTTACATCTATTGTGAACAAAATGTGGTTGGCATCTGTTAGGCAGAAACCTGTGCAGTTCCCTTGGGGACCACTGAAAAAGGCTTAGGACTAAAGGTGTTGGCAGTAAACCCAATTGGTAGCAGTCTGTACCACCCAGATTTACCTGGTAGCTGTGGCTGAACAGTCAGACTTCTCTCAAGAAGAGTTATATAGAGTATACACGTTAGGTACAAAAATACAGTAGCACAAGCAAACACTGACCAGAGCTTTGGTGTAAAAGTATATAATTATTTATTTAAAAACACACTTATAAAAATACACTAGCACTAATATGGCAAGCAAGTTCAAAATACAGTCACTATTAATATATATACATCCCTGATTACTTATTGAACAAGTCTTAGTTTAAAACACCACTTATTTGCAGACAGAGGTGAGCGCTTAACCTAAGATGGCACTCCAATAAGTTAGTTTAAAAGGGAGGGAAAAGGCAGAATTAGAAAAGCACACAATACCAACACTTTTAGAAGAACAAAGCAAGTCAAGGAAGGCAGAGTCTACTGTAGAGCAAGAACGTTCATAGGCCAGTCCGACTCTTGGAGAGAGCAAGGCGGAATGTGTCCAAGATCACACAGTTGAATTATACTTTAAAAGTCTTTGCAGATAGTTCAAAAAGAGTTGAATCAGTTTAGAAAAAGTTAGTTAACAGGTCCCAGGTCACCCCAGGATAGAGAGTCAAGGATTTACGGGACACCTTGAACAGTCTGTTGCAAGGGAGAACTGGCGGGACACAGTACCTGAAATGGTGAGAAAGCTCCAGCGGGGGCAGTTGTTACTGGCAGTGGGTGCAGTTCGGTGCTTCGTCCAGGGGAAGAGAAGATCTTGAAGTGGAGGAAAGCTGGAGCTCTTTGCACTGCCAGGGAAGAAACCAGCCACGGAGTTTCCTGGTTAAAAGGTACTACCCTTTTATTCATGGTAGTGGTGAAGCGTGGTTATCCGGCCGCCAGGGTGCTTGGCACGGGCGATTCGACCATGAGATGGTCCAAGAAGGCGAAAAGAGGGCGAACTGGTTAACCCCACCAGTTCAAAGGAAGAAGACTCTCCAGGATGAAGATCTTCTCTGTCGTCGGGAATTGGTGAGGCGGTTCAGCAGGGCTCCACCGGTGGTGTCGTCGTTGCAGGTCGGCTCAGCTTCTCCCTCTTCGGATTCTTTAGGTCCTGTGGCGACTTCTGAAGTTCCAGTCACCAAAGCCCTGCTTTTATGCAGAAAACCCCCATTCACCAGTCCTAGCTGTCACTCAAACATGCTAAGTGGTGAGCCGGGCGGCTCACCACTGGGCCAATCACACAAGAGTGGGACTTGAGTTGCTGAGGCAACTCAGTCCAGGGTGCCTTAACGCCCCTCCCACACATCCTGTAGAGCCAGACAGAGTGGCACCACTTTTGGAGGCTTCTGTGCAGAAGCCCGCCAAAAGTGGAACAAAGGGCTCGACTTGGGTTGGAGTTACAGAGGCGAACACAAACGCCATTTTAAAACCGAGTACTGGCAAAAAGACCCAACCGGGGAATAAATATTAAATAAATAACCCGGCGGTATCTTTAACATTGCACCAAAAAAGTGGTGCGTTTAAAATGAATGGGAAAATCCCATAGGAAATATTCCGGTGGAATATTTCGCGTGGTAACCACTGCCACCAGCCAGAAACTCAACGAGGGGGGACTGCACAGTGCCCCTTGAAAAACAGACCCAGGGGCAATCTAATTACCCCTACCAGTACTTCCACAATATGATGGTTTGTACTGGTTCTGTTCACAATTTAAGACTAGTAAAGTCAATGGTGACTGTACATGCCCTGGTAGACAGTAGTCAGTCCCAGGGTATGGAGTCTATGTTTGGGGGTCACTATGACACCCCTGTGTTACTGCACTGAGGGTGCTGTGTAACACACTTACCAAAAACACATGAAACCTTATGGAGTGAAAGACCCCATAGCCCATAAAACACATTACAAAGTCAAAGGATATCTCAAATCATGTCTAAGAATGGGAGAAAAGAGTCTCACTCTTAGCAGGAGAAAAAAATAAACCCCAATAATCCAGCAAAGCTGCTGGGGGACTCACTAGGTTTGGGAAATTAGCCTTTACAGAGAATTCTCCCTAACACTCGCTCCCCCCCCAGACTAAGGGACAGGAGGATTTAATCCACTCCTGGGTGAATCTCATACCTCTAGTCGATGACATACATCCTAGAGAGACCATCAGCATTTTGGTGGTGACACCCTGACCTATGTTCTATGGTCAAATCAAAGGTTTTCCTTTGTAAGCTATATGACCTACAAACCCTTTGAGGAACATCAGTCTTTTTAAAACTACAGGGGATCTGGTTGACCAGTCCCTCAGAAGTTGGTACAACTTCTGAACCTGTGTTAGGCTTTTTCAAGGGGTCCTTATAAAGGATTCCCTTAGATCTAGAGGGGCCTCCAGAGGTCCTCACCACTTCTCTGTTGGGAGAAGGTTGGGTCTTAGGCCTCTTGGTTGGAGGGGATGGAGATAAGCAAGGTACATGCTTCTCCTTCCTCTTAGATCTACCCTTACCTACTTTAGGAGTTTCACCCCCAAGACTAGGATTTGCGTTGGAGTCTTCAGTAGAAGGTCCAACAGTCTGAAGGTTTTTGGCCTTAGACTTTTCTTTTCTGGTTTTCCACCAGCACTGAGAATTACCAGTTCTCTTAGCCCTTGTTAGGGGTCCAGTTGGTCTATCCACCTCTTCCTCAGAAGCAGGGGGAGTCACAGACTCTAAGACTGGGGGAATAATGATGGAGCTTGGTTCGGGCTCCCATTTCCCTAACATTTTAGCCTGAAATTTGCTTGGGTCAGAGGTCAACTTACCAACACCAGGGCTTGTAGTGGGGTTCTCAGTAGAGGTTCCCACAGGCTTAGAGTGGTTCCTTAAGGTGGCCTCTCTAGTCAATTTGGTTTGGTTCTGGGTCTCCATACTGGGAGGCCTGGGGGTACTGGATACTACTCCTAGAGTTCTTAGATCATTCCCCAACAGGACTCTCCCAGGCACCTCAGTTTGAACACTGGCAAGAATCACCACTGTCATGTTGTTACACTGTATGAGGGCTGGTAGAATTGGAACCATTTGGACAGGGCCTCCAGACATCTTAGTGGGACCTTTGGGTGCTTTAGCAACATCCTCAGGCCAGAAAAAGCGTTCATCCACTACTGTTCTGCTGGCCCCAGAGTCTCGCCTGGCAGTAGTATCCTGGCCATTGACAAGAACACTGTCCACATAATAAACTTTAGAGTTTTCTGGTATGGAGTTGTACACACTCCTATTCTGATCACTAACCAGACCCATGGCTCTACTGTTACAGTTGCTTGAAGACCCAAAGGTTCTTCAGCAAAGACTTCAAAGTGAGTACTAGCCATTTGGACTTCCTCCTCAGGAGTGAAGGCTAAGGAGACTGTGCTGATCCCTGCAGGTTTACCCTTACATCTGGGATCTCCTTTGATATGGTCAGTGGCCTTACAGATATAGCATACTCCAAATGCTATCTGAAAGGGTGGCTTGTTCTGACCTCCTTCTGGTTGTTGACCAGAAGGTACACAAGCCTGTTGTGGTTTACCTTGGGGCTTACCCTGGTTATTTTGTTGTTTGGGGCCCTCTTTGGGTTGGGAGGTATTAGAAGTCCCTTGGTCCCCTTTTGGTGGCTGCTTTCCCTCATCCTTTTTCTGAGCGACCCCTGAATCTTTGTGAGTAGCCCTGTTGGCAACCCACAAGTCAGCAGCCTTAGCTAGCTTCCTGGAATCTAATTCCTTTGAATCAGCCAAGTGCTGTCTGAGCTCAGGAGAGCAGGCATCATAAATTGACTCCAACATTACAAGATTTCTCATTCCCTCATAAGTGTTCACCTTGTAACCCTTAATCCATCCCTCTAAGTTCTTCAAACTTTCACTCACCCAGGTAGCCCAAGGGGTACCATCATGCTTTTTGAGGGTCCTAAACCTCTTAAGGTACTGGGAAGGGGTCTTCCCAAATCTAGCTATCAAGGCTAGCTTCACACATTCATAATCCTTCTTATCCTCCTCCCCCAACTCCATTACCAGATCAGTTGCAACATGGGGGAGCCTAGAGAATAACCAGGAAAGTAACTCATTTCCTGTGATGTTCTGGAGCCCATGATTATACTCAAACAGACTCAACCAATCCAACACATCCAACTTAGGCTCATACATACCCACAAGCTCTTTAGGCATCCGGGGTCTTTTGGGACTGGAACTCCTAGAGGATCCGGAGAGAGAAGCATTTTCAACAAACAATTTCTTCATCTCTAGCTCATGCTTGAGCTCCATTTCTCTGAGCCTTAGTTCTTGGTGCCTTTGTTCTGTTTGAGCAGTAAGTCTCTTAAACTCCAATTCAAGTTTCATTTTCTCTAGTTCAAGACATTGAGGACTAAATGTGGGACCTGGCAAAGGTCCAGTAGGTACAGCTGGCAGAGCAGGCAGAGGCCTAGGGGGGACAACTTCATCATCCTCACCCTCCTCTTCTGGTTCTGACCCAAGATTATCAATACTTTGATCAATATCAATATCATTACTGTTATCTACATTTGCTGGAGTGGTAGGTTCCTCTGAACCACCATCCAGACTTTGGTTTGCTAACAACCTTTCTATTAGCTCAATTTTCTTGCCTTTAGTCAGGAGATTCTTATGCTTACAGAGAACTCTTAAACAATCAGCAGTTTTTGTAGCAAGGGACTCTTGACTATAACTTTCCATAGTTGACAGGTTAGAAAATAAACTTTTTAGTGCTAAGCTTTGTGGTTAGTTGCACCAAGGTATCTATAAGCACACTAAAATGTATACTCAATATAAATCCCACAGCTACCACCAGTGTTAGGCAGAAACCTGTGCAGTTCCCTTAGGGACCACTGCAAAAGGCTTAGGACTACAGGTGTTGGCAGTAAACCCAATTGGTAGCATTCTGTACCACCCAGATTTACCTGGTAGCTGTGGCTGAGCAGTCAGACTTCTCTCAAGAAGAGTTAGACAGTATATATAGTATACACATTAGGTACACAAATACAGTAGCACAAGCAAACACTGACCAGAGCGTTGGTATAAAAGTATATAATTATTTATTTAAAAACACACTTATAAAAATACACTAGCACTAATATGGCAAGTAAGTTCAAAACGCAGGCACTATTAATATATATACATCCCTGATTACTTATTGAACAAGTCTTAGTTTAAAACACCACTTATTTGCAGACAGAGGTGAGCGCTTAACCTAAAATGGCACTCCAATAAGTTAGTTAAAAAGGGAGGGAAAAGGCAGAATTAGAAAAGCACACAATACCAACACTTTTAGAAGAACCACAGCAAGTCAAGGAAGGCAGAGTTCACTGTAGAGCAAGAAAGTTCATAGGCCAGGCCCACTCTTGGAGAGAGCAAGGCGGAATGTGTCCAAGATCACACAGTTGAATTATACTTTAAAAGTCTTTGCAGATAGTTCAAAAAGAGTTGGATCAGTTCAGAAAAAGTTAATGAACAGGTCCCAGGTCACCGCAGGATAGAGAGTCAAGGATTTACGGGACACCTTGAACAGTCTTTTGCAAGGGAGACCTGGTGGGACACAGTACCTGAAATGGTGAGAAAGCTCCAGCGGGGCAGTTGTTCCTGGCAGCGGGTGCAAGTCGGTGCTTCATCCAGGGGAAGAGAAGATCTCGAAGTGGAGGAAAGCTGGAGCTCTTTGCACTGCATGGGAAGAAACCAGCCGCAGAGTTTCCCGGTTAAAAGGTACTACCCTTTTATTCACGGTAGTGGTGAAGCGTGGCTATCCGGCCGCCGGGGTGCTTGGCACGCGCGATTCGACCACGAGACAGTCCAGGAAGGCGAAAAGAGGGCGAACTGGTTAACCCCACCAGTTCAAAGGAAGAAGACTCTCCAGGATGAAGATCTTCTCTGTCGTCGGGAAGTGGTGAGGCGGTTCAGCAGGGCTCCACCGGTGATGTCGTCATTGCAGGTCGGCTCAGCTTCTCCCTCTTCGGATTCTTTAGGTCCTGTGGCGACTTCTGAAGTTCCAGTCCCCAAAGCCCTGCTTTTATGCAGAAAACCCCCATTCACCAGTCCTAGCTGTCACTCAAACATGCTAAGTGGTGAGCCGGGTGGCTCACCACTGGGCCAATCACACAAGAGTGGGACTTGAGTTGCCGAGGCAACTCAGTCCAGGGTGCCTAAACCCCCCTCCCACACATCCTGTAGACCCAGACAGAGTGGCACCACTTTTGGAGGCTTCTGTGCAGAAGCCCGCCAAAAGTGGAACAAAGGGCTCGACTTGGAGTTACAGAGGCGAACACAAACGCCATTTTAAAACCAAGTCCTGGCAAAAAGACCCAACTGGGGAATAAATATTAAATAAATAACCCGGCGGTATCTTAAACATTGCACCAAAAAAGTGGTGTGTTTAAAATGAATGGGAAAATCCCATAGGAAATATTCTGGTGGAATATTTCGTGTGGTAACCACTGCCACCAGCCAGAAACTCGACGAGGGGGGACTGCACAGTGCCCCCTCGAAAAACAGACCCAGGGGCAATCTAATTACCCCTACCAGTACTTCCAATATATGATGGTTTGTACTGGTTCTGTTCACAATTTAAGACTAGTAAAGTCAATGGTGACTTTACATGCCCTGGGAGACAGTAGTCAGTCCCAGGGTATGGAGTCTATGTTTGGGGGTCACTATGACACCCTTGTGTTACTGCACTGAGGGTGCTGTTTAACACACTTACCAAAAACACATGAAACCCTATGGAGTAAAAGACCCTTTAGCCCATAAAACACATTACAAAGTCATTGGATATCTCAAATCATGTCTAAGAGTGGGAGAAAAAGAGTCTCACTCTTAGCAGAAGAAAAAAATAAACCCCAAAAATCCAGCAAAGCTGCTGGGGGACGCACTAGGTTTGGGAAATTAGCCTTTACAGAGAATTCTCCCTAACAGCATCAAATTGTATTCTACTCAGATGTTGGAGGAAATGGGTTGAGACTTTTATGTACGTACATGTTTTTTGGATCAGAGGCTGGAGAAAGAAGTCTATATATTTTCCCAATGATTCTAGGAGGCTGTTAATACCGGCCACTATTGGTCTTCCTGGTGGTCTACATAAATCTTTGTGTACTTTAGGTAAAGTGTAGAAATGAGGTATCCGGGGGTGGTTGTTAGTTAAGAATTTCCGTGTGTTGTGGTTAATCCATTCCAACTCTTCTGCTTTCTCTAAGAGTTTGTCTAGATTGAATTTGATCTGACTTGTGGGATCTAGATCTAATCTAGCATATGTATTCACATCACTTAGTTGTCTTTCGCATTCGTGCTCGTAGTCAGCAGTATTTAATAATACCAGTCCTCCACCTTTGTCTACTGATCTTATTGTGACTGGCTCATCACTGTATAGATTCTTGATAAGTTGAAGTTCATGAGGTGGCATATTGCAATGTTCTGTATGTTTGAATTTGATCTTCTCTAGGTCTTTCGTGACCTGTTTCTGAAAAATCTCTACTGACGGAACTGTAATTGGTGGAATAAAGTTCCTCTTATTCCTTAACTATTTAACGCCAGAATCATCAGTTTTCTCTGAAGAGTCATTATCGAGTTCACTGAAGAACACTTTTAGTTTCATTTTTCGTATAAGTTTGTACAGTTCAATTTTAATATCAAATAACCTACTGTTGTATGTTGGTACGAAACTCAATCTTTTTTGTAAAGTTTGCTTTTCTTTTTCTGTCAGGACTCTTGATGAGAGTTGATTACTAAGTTTTCTTCTGTTGTAGTCTTGTTTTCAGTCCTTCTCTTTGTTTTTCTCTTCCCCCTCCTTGTTCTCCTCTGCCTCTTTCTAAAAAAGATTCTCTCCTGGTATTGGGAGTGCTTGTGGTCTCAGTTCTTGAAGTGTTGAGTGCGTTCTCTCGTTCTTTATTCTCCGGTTCTTTCTCTGTCTCTGCTCCTGAGCTTGACGTTTCACTGGTATTGTCTTGTTTAGGTTTTCTCATTGGTGGTCCATATTTATCCATCCAACTGTAGACCTCATCATTAAGATTGAGAGCGGCTGGGTGGACCAGCCTTATTCTGCAGAACGCTCTTGGCAGGCCTGTTACTACCTTCTGCTACAGGACCCTCGCCAGTCGTGTACCCACATGGCGTGGACCCCGGCGGCCCGTGGGTCAGTTTAGGCACTGCATTCTAGGACTTGCTGCTTGGCTGGAAATCAAGACGGCACATCTATAAGAGGTTAAAGCACCTCAAATACATGAATGGGGTGAGCTCCATGACTGAGGCTCTGAACCTGTAGGCCGATCTCTGCCACCCTGGAGGGAGTGTGCCCAGCAGGTATACATTGATTTCTGCAACTTGGACTACTTGTAGCTGTAAAAGAGCTTGGCCAGAACAAGATACTGCAAGAAGTGTCCCTTTTACCTTTAGTCACCATTGCACCCAGAATTATAGAGCCTCCCTTACCTGGAGAAATATGGTGCCAAGCTCTTTGTTAGCTGTAAACTGGCAGTGGTGATTGGCCAGTGAAAAAAGAAGCAGGTTTTGGATAGAGAGTCAGCCCTACTACTGGTTTTGCTGCAGCGTCAATACATGGGCATGGAGCCCCCAAGCCTCCATTGTATACATCTCCCTCATCTCATATTCCAGCTTCACCGTTCTTGACCACATCATGAAGTCTGGCTGACCTAAAGACAATCTGGTGTCCTCCATTAAGTATATGCTTCAACCTCCGAAATCTGGATCTGAATCTTCCTCCACCTTGGATAGCGATAAAAAACTTGCCACAAATGGTGTTATTACTTGCTTGTTTCAGTCTATAAAAAAAAGTAATGGCCTCTACATTGCACTACATTTATTTTTTATTTTTTACTGTTTATCCTATGTACTGCACTTCCCCTCCTCCTTCCCCCTCGAACCTTTCCCCTTCCACCTACCCTGCATTTGCACAATCTCAATGTCACCTGGCCTAGTAGGATCATTGTCTCTGTCTTCCATCTGTTCGACTCCCTTGCCTCGTTGCGCCTTGAAACACTTGTGTATAGGCGCGTTATACATGTCTTATCATATCAGGAATTAAAAGCTTGTTCCAGGAATAATCACACAGAATGAGACCAGACCGAAATGCTAGGCAATTCTCCTCTAAACAAGAGTACCACCAGCATCCCCAGACGCCTGTTTCGGCCTTGTTGGGCCTCCTCAGTGAGGTGAAGCTCAGCCTCTCTTAAGCACAGTGAGCAGGGGGCCAACATCTAGATTGCACTGGGTAACATAGGCTGAAATTGGATGTTTTACAAATTAAACAAAGGTGTGGAATGCCCTCTACTGAGAAAAAACATGGGTCAGATACAGTGTTCTATGGGATTTCCCTCCCTGAGGAGGGTCTACAACCACGTTTTAGTTCACTACATCCTTCACACAGGAGAAATATCCATTTGAATGTCAGTCTGTTCCCACACACAGGGAAGTCCAGAACCGAAATACTAGGCAATTTTCCTCTGAACAAGAGTACCATCAGAAACCCCAGATATGTGTTTTGCCTTGTTGGGCCTGTGAGAAACCTGAAGGTGTCTCACCCACTAGTCCCCAGGGATCTGTCATCCAGGTGGCCAGGACACGGCCATCGCTTTTGGATCCAGTTCCTGGGTGTGGACCTGTGCAGGAGGATCACCTGGGTGAGGGGACTTCGGGAAGTGGGAGTGGGGCACCAGATGGCGAGATGTGGTATCCTCCTCCCTGTAAAACCTTTACCCCATCCTAAGAAATTGAGTACTTGTGGAAATCTGAAAGAAGAAAAGTACTTATTGTTTGTTTGTCACATCAGGCCCTCTGAATGAACAGACTTTGAAAGGCAAAGAGACTTGGGCATGGGAGGCCCTGACGCTAATGATTGAACTGTACCCTCATGCTAGAGAAGCCAGAGACAGTGCTAAGCTTGAGTGCACTGCCTTGTCCCATGCTGAAAACATGAAGAAGGGAGGCCAACAGCCTGAACCTACTGACATATAATGTTTGTGAACAATTCTTCCTTTCTCGTAACATTGTTTCCCACACTATTTGTATTTAGAGGTAAGGATTGGAAATAGGTTTATTAGTATAGGCCCTTATATTTCGACAAGACACTACTAGGACTGCGTTATTATTATTTGATGGTCGTAGCTTGCTCCCATCTGTAGATTTAGGATTAGATAGGCTTTTTTCAAACCCTTTTTAAATTCAACAAACACCCTTGAACTGTGGTGTGTGTGTGTCTGTCTTACTGTTGATACCATGCCTTCCTTACATGTGGTGTCAGAGATGGGATGTGATTCAATTGATAAGAATTGAGAATCCTTGCTGATAATCATTGTACCACAGAGGGGGAAAATAAAATTGTTTAACTCCTGGACTCTGACCGTGTATACAATCTTAAAGAGGTTTTGCTCTCTCAGCTGCACATCCCAAATGGTCACCAACATTTGTTTTTTAAACCCAGTTGTTATTAGATACACTCCCTCTCTCCCATCATAACATCCAACAGTGGGATCAAATAATATTAAAAACATGTCCAGCCCATACCTTCATTGGACCTAGTGCCTAAAATCCCACTTGTCCCGAACCTTTTACTTTTGGTCCCAAGTTACCGTCAGTCGCTGGTCCATCAGGGTTAGAGACCAATCTAAGTCCTTCCTGTCAGCGGAAACAGACTCAGAAGGGTCAGACGACTTCAAAACGCTATCCAAAATAGTCGAGACCTGCTTCTTTTCTGATTCAGAAAAAATGACAGAAGGAACCCTTAACCCACCGGAAGAAATGGCCAACCTAGCAACTGTCATAGTCCAATTGGCCACCCATCAAATAAAGGCTGAAGCTAGGCTTCAAGAAAACTTAGACGAAACTGGTTGAGTTACAAGTAAGACCCCTGCTACTGCAAGGGATACTTCAACCATACCTACAGGGCGAAGATCTAGGGAACTTCTTTCTGAATTTCGAATGATTGGCCGAGTAATTGGGGTGGGAAAAAAATCTTATTTAGCTCCCATGTTTAAATGTGAGCTACAGACCACCTATCAGCTACTTAATCTTGCCCAGGTTGCCACCTTAATATCCATAAAAGAAGGGCATTTGCAATGAGTAGGACAAACCTGGAACTTCTATCAGCAAAAATGAAGGGCCATTAGATTAAATCCTAGAGAAACCTACCTTGAAATGGGCAAACAAATTAAAAATACAATTGCTTTTGGATTAATAACAAAACAATGGAAGAATTGGTAGAAATGATTACTTCAGAACAATTCACCAATTCTTTACCCCCTTTTTTTGCAAAAGGCAGTATTACAATTAAATTGATCTACCCTAGCCATGGCTATTGAGACTTCCCAAATGACTCGGATGCAGCCAAACACTTCCTCTCGGTACATTGAGGTGAGGAACAGTAAGATCACACCCTCCTATCTGCTTTTCATGTAGAGAAACTGGTCATGTAGCCAGACACTGTCCAAAAAATGTAAAAGAAGAACCTATGGAAATAGGCTGTCTAAAAGGGGAAGAATGGGAAGAACCCAAAGAAGATCTGGAAACCTTCAGCATATGTCTGTGTAACTCCTCTGCTGACTTCACATATGAAAACTCCTGGGTAGATGGGAAACAAGTGAAAGCATTAATTAACTCAGGTAGCAAGCAAACCGCCTTAAGTGCCAATTTGGTCACAACAACGGACCTCGAGAATGCTACCCTAGTTAGAGTTACCTTTATACACAGGGATAACGAAATATAACCCAAGATACCACTGTATATTAACATCCGGGGCGAGTCTTGTCTGATATCATCAGCCATCATTCCTGGGCTCCCTGAATAAGTCATTGTGGAACAGAACTTCCCTAAATTCTCCACTCTTTTGCAGGAATCCTCAACTTCCCATAGTGAATATTCACCCCAATACTAGTGGCACTCTAACTACTATTCCCAAAACTCTCCAATATGTGAATGGAAGGAGACATAAGACCATGAACTTCCCATGAGACATAAGGAGCCCATAAATCCAGGGTCACTCCCTCGAGACGAGTTTGTTGTATACTTTCGAGAGACACATATAAACACCTTGCCTCTGCCTGCAGAGATGAAAAGAAGCCTTTGGAATATGCCAGAGTCCTTGGATATATCTTGTTCTTGTTCTTTCCCAGGTCTTAAAATTGAAGAGCCTGGACCAAGACCAATTATATCCACCTGGCATAGGGGAAGGGTATGTAAGAAACCTGAAGGTGTCTCACCCGCTAGACCCTGGCAATCTGTCATCCAGGTGGCCAGGACATGGCCATCGGTTTTAGATCCAGTTCTTGACCTGGGTGAGGGATCTTCGGGAGTGGCAGTGGTGCACCGTATGGCAAGATGCTGTCTCCCCCTCACTGTAACACCTTTACCCCATCCTACCAGGTAGGAAACTCATGAACTCAACCCTCCCTCCCAACACAAACACTTTATCACAGACAGCTCACTGTGAGAGAAAGCAGTGAAATACAACAGACAGGCAGGGTCAAGCAATTACTGACCATTACACACACCTAACTGCCATCACACTTCCCCACATGGATAAAAGGTGGAGCAGGAGAGCACACTCAGAGCAAGGCAAAGCACATGAGGAAACAGCAGTTCCAAGATGGTAGTTTAATATAAGTCGAAAGACGGCAAAACCAAGGAGGTTTGCGAGGAGGGAGGTGCCTTTGATCTTTTCAACGAAAGACTGTTACTTTCATGAACCTTCATGAATAGGAAACGTAAGACCAGGAATCAAGGCTGAAGAATCCTGCATTGTGTTTCGGAGGTACCCGGGGCTCTCATGTGTCGATAGTCAAGGTGGGGAGAATCTTTTGCCGCTGTGGTACTGTCCTTGGCTCCTACATTAAAGCAGGGCCAGTGAAGTCCGCACAGCCACTGATTTGGGAAGACTGATACCAGACCAGTCTGTGTTGAAGCAAGGTTGCAAGTGGCAACATTGTATAGTGAAAACTGAAGAGAACAGAGCATGAAGCGTATGTGCAAGCGACACAAACACACCTAAACAGCAGATGAGTGATTGAACTTTGAAGCCAAGATACAATATCATAGACAGAGTGGTTCGGCAGCACGTGGGTGCTCATTTGAAAGTCTCATTTAGGTACCCAGCTGAAAGGTGGCAAATGTGAAGAGTGATAAAGAATGATGACATCAAAGTGGTCCTGCAGCGGGTCAAGCAAAACTCTGTGCACATTCAAATGTCTTTGATAGTTGATGAAACAGTATATGAAGGTGGCCTGATCCAGGCAGAGGGAGATCAGCTGAAAGCATTTGGTTGAAGCAAGTTTATGTACATTTACTGTATAAATTGCAATTAGCCTGAGCCCGGCAGAGGGAGACTAATTGAACATTGAGTTAAAAGGGATCTGAGCCCAACTGAGGGGTATCTGAGATCTGAGCTCAGCTGAAAGGGATCTGAGCCAGACTGAGGCGGATCCATGGTGAACTGTGAGTCACCCGAGAAAGAATATCCTACGAGAAATTGGATGCATAAATATTTATGAACATTGTGCTGAGAGGGACAGGATCTGTCCCTGGCAGAGAGGGATCTGAGGTGAATAGTGAGTCACCTAAGACATTGAGTACTTGTGAAAATCTGAGAGAGGAAAATAACTTATCATTTGTTTGTTGCATCAGGCCCTCTGAATAAAAAGACTTTGAAAGGCGAAGAGACTTGGGTGCGGTAGTCCCTGATGTTAATGATTGAACTGTACCCTTGGGCTAAGCTCGAATGTACCACCTTGTCCCATGCTAAAAACATGTGGAAGGGAGGCCAACGGCCTGAACATCCTGACATATCATTTTGGGAAACACTTCTTTCTTTTCTGTAACATTGTTTCCCACACTATTTGTGTTTAGAGGTAAGGATTGGCAATACGTTTATTAGTAAAGAACCTTTTATTTTGACAAGACACTACTAGGACTGCGTTATTATTATTTGATGGTTGTAGCTTGCTCCCATCTCTAGATCTAGGATTCGATAGGCATTTTCCAACCCCTTTTTAAGTTCAATAAACACCCTTGAACTGTGGTCACTTGTGTCTGTCTTACTGTTGATACCATGCCTTCCTTACAGCCTCCTCAATGGGGTGAAGCTGAACCTCTTGAAGGCACAGTGAGCAATGGGTCCTCGTCTGCATTACCCCAGGAAATTTAGGGTGAAATTAAGCAAGGAAGTGGGAGCGCCTCTACTGAGAAGGAACATGCATCAAGCACCCTGTTCTATGGTATATCTTCCACTCAGGAGGGTCTACAACCATGTTTTAGCTCATTGTACCCTTCACAGAGGAGAGAAACCATTGACATATCAATCTGGTCACACCCACAAGGGCAGTCTAGCACCGAAATGCAAGGAAATTCCCATCTGAACAAGAGTACCATCAGCAACCCCAGACAGTGTTTCAGCCTTTTTGGGCCTCCTCAGTGAGGTGAAGTTGAGCCTATCTAATGCATCAGGAGCAAAGGGTCAATGGCTGGATTACCCTGGGTAATTTAGGGTGAAATCCACAGTTTTCCAAACTAAACAAGTGCCTCTATTGAGAAGGAATATGAGTCTAATACCCTGTTCTATGGCATTTCTCACACCCAGGAGGGTCTACAACCACTCCCAGACAAGCCCGACACCTGTCCACTGACAGGATGAGCCCCAGGGGATTGCTTCTCTTTGTTTCTTCGTAAAAGTAGGTAACACCCTTTCCCGCCAGGACAGCCAATCCATGCGTCGCTGGCCATGGAACCAAAACGAAGAGGAACACCCATTCACAGAGAGCCAGGCCTCACACCAGGGTGCTACATTTTTAAAGTCCTTGCAACCTATTGAGAAAAGGTATGAGTGCAGCCAGGATAGCTAGAGAGTGGCATGTACTGTTTTTGGAAGGCCCTGCCATCTTGATTCTCTATGACACTCTTTCCTGTCCCCTCCATTTCTTCTGGAGCAAAGCACTTTGGGTGTGACATCATAAGGGCAAAGGCTACTCATTTCAAGGACAGATATTGGACCCCTAAAGCAGGCTAGCTTTGGCCCAATCACCTGGGGACTGTCGCCTATAAAAGAAGGGGTCTCATGCCACTTTTTTGAATCATCTGGACTCATCTTCAACCATCCTGAATATTTTGTTGGACACTACTGAGAGAACATTCTTTTCTAAAGTCCTCCAGTTGTGGGGTGAAGGCAGAGGCAACATCTTCCCCCCAACTATCACCAGGGACAGTTGGGGGTGAACACTGCTGCTTGACCAAAGGTCTGCCTCTCTGCCAGTCACCCTTCGCCTAGGATTTCACCATGCTGCAGGCCCCCTAAAGGCGTGTGCCATCCTCCTCCAAGTTCCGGAGCCCAAGACTGGACTAACATTGGCCTGCGAGACCCTGGAGTGGGACTCACAATACCTCCAAGCCACAAAGCTGAGATCCCTGATGTCATTGATGACCCACTCCGAATCATGATCCAAGCACACCTCGTGACTGAGCGATACAGCAGGACCTTTCGATGCTGCCCTTTGGCACCCATTGTTTTCTAAACTGCAGTCCACTGTTCAACCTGGTTCGCCACAGCACCACACCAGCAAAAGCACATTGTTACCTCAGCTGGAACTATGAAGTAACGCTGCCTTGCCCTGCCTGAGTCACCGTCCAAAACGCCTACATCTTCAACCCAACTACTGGTATTCGACCGACCCGACATTGGTGTTCCCCGAATCGCGACCTTCGAGCCTTTGCATAAAACCCACTCACCTTCTCATCTGACTCGCCTGCACATCTTGGTCCCAGCTCAACTGCTATCATTCTTCAAACACCGAACCAGACCTGCTAACCACCCAATACGCAATGCTAGAGTAAATGCTTCAAGACTGCAGCTCCCCTTCATTTTGAACTCGCCTCAAAGGCTGCTTTCCACTGGACCTTGGCTACTGCCACACTTGCTACCTGAGCTGAAGCTGTGGTCGACACCGAGAGGCCTGGTTTGATGCTGTCAAACCCTCAGGCAATTGCAAAAGGTATTATTGACTGATATCTGCCTCCCTAGGTCCATCTTGAGCCCTAGAGACATGTTAGGTCATGTGTATCCCTTTGTGCACCTTGAAGAAATATCATTTTGAACATTGTGGTCTTTTGAATTCCTTTCTCCACTTGTCTCATCTCCCAGAGTGCAGTATCTATTGAATCTGTGCATATCACATGCTTTTTCTACAAGGGTGACTTTTATAGTGTTTTCTAGTTAGTTAGTACTGTACATGGTGTGTCTAATTAAAGTACATATTTTTATAGAACCTGTATTGGACATTGCTTTATTTTGGACTGTTATACTTCCCTGTTTGGATTGCTACTTAAACACATTCACACCCCTCTTAAGAGTATAGCCTCCCTTGGGCCACACGTTACTACATGCCTTTTTAGCACACAATGTCACCCAGCATGCAATATCATAGTTGTTGCCTGTGCTTATATTTAGCTCTTATCGCCTTTCACTTGCCATATGCGTTCTCTCTGCCTTGTCATCTTCAACATATCCCCTTTGTTATTGGAGCGCAATGAAGTATCTTGTTTTGCAGCTGCCAATATATAATTTAAAAATGCATTAAACATATAGGGCCTCATTACATGGTAGGCGGTAGGGGTTCACCGGTACCGGTAAGGGTACCGGTAAGGGCACCGGTACCGGTAAACCCCTACCGCCTTACTACGAGTTCCCTTCGCGGGACCTGACTTTAACGGCTGGTTTTACCAGCCGTTAAAGTAGGGTGCCACAAAGGGACCTCGGAGCTAATTACGGTACTGCAATTTGCGGTACCGTAATTAGCATCTCCCCCATTCCCATTATGCCCTATGGGGGCAAAAATGGGAATGGGGAAGAGCCTTGGTGAATGGGGAATTACCACCCCCGCTCACCTTGGAGTAGGGCGGTAATTCCGCCATCCACCAAGACGGGCACGGTAATAGCGCCATGGTTACCGCCTACCATGTAATGAGGCCCATAGAAATTAAACTGCCTCTTGGTGCTTGAGTAAAGCAACATGTATTGTTTTTTCTAAAAGAACGAGTGGACAGATCATTTAGTCAATACATACATTTAAATATGTGTGTCATTCACTCAAATTATAATTCTGAAATAAGAGTTACTGAAATCTCCATAAACAAGATAGTAGCTAATGTTCCTCTTGCTGCTAAATAAATGTTCTTATTTTCACAGAAACACAGGTACCTGTGTATGTTAAAGAGTTGTGTTGCGAAAAATTGTGCATATATACTTTGTGCACCACTTGTCACTAAGAATGCATTGAAGTAAATTCATCGGATATTTGTCTAAACTGTACATCCGAGACAAGCTCCGCCATGTTTTCTATTGGATTCTTTGTATTGTCTGTTTTCTGTACTTGGCAGCAGGACCAACATTTGAACAATAGGAAGGTGGTTATTCTGGGAAGAGAAACACGTCTTAAAGAATATAATTGCTTTACAATAACAGTCTCAAATGTGTGTCTTCTTAAGTTGTTTCCTCGTTTAATTGCTGATATTTTTAGCTACATCATTATACAGACATAGAGTATCATAATTAAATGTACTAGTGGAGAGAAACTTTGAACATGAAACAAAACAATGTGGCATAATCGCTCCTCAATTCATGCAATCCGTACTACAGCTCATAGGAGGGTAAATGCACTGCAGGCTTGATACGATATTCTGTTTAACAGATAAATTATGGTTGTACATTTTTCAGAAGGAATTGGGATGTATATTTTCCCATACTTTAAACACAGCATTACTAAACTAGTGTAGAAATACTGGGAATTAACATACCTATTTTGATGGGTTCTTTATTTTTTGCTCGTGGCCTTTAGTAGTGAACCCTTATGGTCCATTTAATTGAGGCAACCCATTGTAGGAAGGAGGAATAACTCTTACAACAAATAAGAAGACAGTCTCAGGAAGTTGGTAAAATGTCTCTCTCAACTGTTTTATTTTCAATTCTCTAAAACAGGGAGTTACAACAGACATCAACTGACGTCCCTCAGAATGAACTCAATGCATTTCATAAAAAATATTCCTTTTATATTAAAAACGTATCATATGTGATGTCATACTACGTGGCAAACTATGAAAACCTACATGGGATTGTGGTTGGCTTAAGGGAAACATCTAGATATACTTTCTATACTGGACGATATTTGGATTGGATCTAAACAGTCAGGTGGACAACACATGAACACCACTATTGCAAGTCATCTTCTACGGTTATTAGATACACAATACATCATTGGCTCTCAAACTATAAGGCCCTTTTTTTATATGGACTTCTACAATTGGTTGGCCGCTTGTACCCTTCCAGAACATTTGATTCACTAGCAGCACATAAGGTGTTACCCCGGGTGTTAGTGGGTGGACATGACCGTGTCTCTCAAACCAATTAGCCCCATATCTTGGTGCCTTCTGCCATTCGGATTCTCTTTGAACTCTGCCTTGTAGTAGCTTTTCTTCTCTGGGAATATGAGGGAGTGTGAGCATGTTCTTATCAAGGTTGAGGTCTGCATGCCCACTTCTATTCTCAGCCCACATTATAGCATTTAATTATCTTGAATAAAGAAACTTGGCTCTCATGGTGTTCTCACTTTGCAACTTAACAAGGTATGCCTCAGTGTCCCACGGTCACTGTTCTTCAAGGACTGACAACCAGTTTTGGCTGCTTCAGCCTTTGACACCAGGCCAAACAGCCTTCTTTGATCCACCATCAAGCTTTCAGCTTATTTCTTTGCTGTGACACACGCTTACCTATCCATCCTTCTTTCTCCATCGGTTTGAGCAAATGAAAATATTTACATCGAACATCCAGATTCTATACAATGGCAGCACCGCCTGCCGTCTATTTACTATGTATAGCCAGCCTAAAGATTACTTAGTCTGCTTGCGTTGCTACATCTGCAGAGTTATAAAACGGCTTGCATTTTCTTCAGTGCTTCTTCACACGTGCAATCTTCAATCCGCAAATGGAAGTCCACTTGATTGTTTACTTTGTCGTCAGATTCTATAATATCTATACATTGTCTTCTTCGACCACTCTTTTCACTGCATCACGCTCACTTCTTGTGATGTCACCAGCCTCTTTTGCTCTTATTTTCATATTTCTTTGAGGGGTATCTTCCAGGAGATAGTCAGTTCTCAGAGGATACATCAGATAGGGTTTTCTCAGTGGATACCTTGTCCCGAAGACTCTCCTCGGAACAGTCACAGTCACTGGTGTTGTACATGTCTCAACTTCAAGTTCCAACAAATAGGTAGCATGGGTGTGGGGCTTCCTATAGAGGCATTTGGCTCCTCTTCTACACTCCGTCCTCTGGTTGACCCATGAACCACATCTTCACTGGTCTCCCCAAGTAGACATCCTCTCTTGAGGAAGTGCTTCTTCAGGCTCGAGATCTTGACTACTCCCTTCAGGGATCCTGTTGATTTTATGCGCTCATCAACACTCCAGGTCATGTAGCTGTACTGCCCATTTGAATTACTGTAGACATCGGCCTACGTACTTTTTGTGATTCCTTGGATACAGGAACTTTGTTCCCTCAGGTGCTGCAATGCTGGTATCTACATATTTTCTGATTTCCTCATCTGTCAACTCCTTGAGTCGATAACCCTGATTCAACATCAATCATTATCTTCATTCCTATGGCCTTCTTTGCTGTCTTCTTGCACTGTGTAATTATTTTCCTGATCACCCATAATCCAAACATTATCATCACTAACACTGATCCAAGAAACCTGAAGATGTTTGTCATCCATTGTGGTACCCATGAGAAGATAGATGCAAACCAACTGTCATCTGCAATATCTTCAATCTCATCTTTCATCTTATCATGCAGTTTCATCATCAACGTTATTGCCTCTGTCAAGGTCTCATTCTCCTCATCATGAGAAGGTTGAACGTGCAACATGATGGCCTGATTTTGCCACAAACTCCTCCATCCATTGCTGTGATCATATCGAGGAAATATTTATTCTGGAGGGTCATCAACTGTATGGCTATCAATTCTTCCTTGATAACGTTGAATCCCTTTATGGTAGTGTAGATCGTCTACAGGAGCACCCAGCCAGTGATTTGAAACCACTTTGCATTGCTCATTGTCTGGATCCCTGTGATAAAGATAGTCATGTATATTGCTGAAGTCTGGCTGAACAACCTGTGCTCATACGGAATATCGTCGTAGGCTTCTGTTGAAAAGTAATTCTCCCTCCTTGTCCGGCTGTGGAATTTGATTGATCTTTTCTTCCTCAAAAGTGCATCTGCTTTCAGAAACTCTCCAATGTTGAGGTCACTTTTAGGAATCACTAACGCTGGAACATGTATAAGTACTGAGGAACATGTCCCTCCCCAGTCCATGGCAGCTTCATGTATCGTCTAGATCCACAGGCCCAATTCATCAGGATGGCAGTTCTTGATCCCATTCTAATTACGTCAACTGTAGTCTTGCAGCCTTTATTTCTTCCCACATAAGTATTTCCCTTTCTCTAAAAGCATAATGTTGCATTTATCAATGGAAGCACCATCATCGGGCCTGATTAATCTTCTATCCATGTCAACAGTCGGTCATGGTTAGCCCATGACTTTAAACAAGCATTGTTCACTCTATGTACTTCTGGCAAATATTCTGACTTTATTAGATGAGCTGTGCAGGGCATCAGGCCTCCTTCCCATCCTTTTGTGGATTTCACTTGTCCATAAACTAAGACTTGTGTTCATTCCCAACATCCTGGACGTCCTGCTACTTCTGCTTTATCAGGGCAATTCAGTGTCTTCATCATCGCAACTACTACTTCTTCTTGTCCTTTCACAGGATAAGTACGCATCTTTCTTTTCCATGCAGGCTCCTTTTCCATCTGTGTAGTCTTGATATAATCGTCCTGGAATGGAAATGAACATTTCGATCTCCATTGTAGAATGTCCCAACTTCATTGGAACTGTCCTTGAATAATACATGCTGCAAGATGAACAAGACATCTGGCATCGTACTCTGGGATTTCTCTATAAATTAAAGATTGTGTTACATCCATGGCATAAGGTATGAGAGCACAGACATAGCAACTCTCCTTAGATGTTTTCATTCCCACCTTTTTCATGTTTTGATATCACATGTTATTACCCAAGTGTGTTGTAATGTCTAAATATGTGTTTATCCCTTCATTCTTCCTCTGCATTTCTTCTCACTACCACTAAATTAGTACTCATATGATAATCATGAAGTATATCAAAAAGAGTTCTCTCTCTGGGGAGAACCATAGGATTCTACCTTAGTGGAAGTAAATAAATCAAGAGCAGTACTTGTAGTAGGAGGAATCATAGTAGTCCCTATCTTAATGGGGGCATTAATGTAATAGGGAATGCTAAACAGAAGAAACAGAAAGACACTGAGTACGGTGGCACATACGTATATCATAAACCAACCCCACCATTTGCGTTATTCCAGACTTAGCGGAGCTTATTTATTTTCCAAAATAGTGCCACTTTAAACATTTCTCATGTTTGCTGTACTCAGTTTAAGGAAGGAAAAACACTTTTTAATCAGGCAATTACAGTAGGTCTGGTAGTTACAGGATCTCTTATATTAGCTCTACAAGCAGCCTTCTAATCACAGGGCCATTCTTAGGATCATGTTAGAAAGGGCGAATGTCCACATCTCTTCTAACAAGGGTAGGATAAGCTTGAAGAATAAAAACAAAAACAGCAAGTCGAAGTCTATCGGCATCTCAGGTGGTCAGGACCATAGGGCTAGCCAAATAAACTCTCAGTGGAAAATGAATCGGGGTACTGGTAGCGGTACTGCTCACGTTTCCAATTTCAAATCCAAACTCGTAATCCAGTGTTAGTCAGAAACCTGTGCAGTTCCCTCTGGGACCACTGCAAAAGATTTAGGACTACAGGTGTTTGGCAGTAAACCCACTTGGTAGCAGTCTGTACCACACAGAGTCACTTGGTAGCTGTGGCTGAGCAGTCAGACTTCCCTCAAGAAGAGTTAGGCAGTATACAGAGTATTCACAATAGGTCAAAAGAACACAATAGAACAAGTAAACACTGACCAGGGCTTGGTGTAAAAGAGATATAATTATTTATTTAAAACCACATCTAGAAAAACACACAGGCACTAATAGTAAGCAATTCAAAAACACGGTCACTAAAAGATATGCACTCCCTTAGAAGAATATTAGACAAGTCTTAAGTAAAGCCCCACTTATTTTCAGACAGCGGGAGCGCTTAACGTAGATGGTACTCTAATAATTCATTTTTTAAAAGGGAGAGAAGAGCAGAGAATAAATTGAAACAGATCCCAACACTTTTTCACAAACACAACAAGAGAGGAAGGCAAAGTAACACCGTGAGTTTAGAGTTCAATAGGTTGGATCCACTTTAAGAGGATCAAAACGAAATGTGTCCAAGGTCACACGGTTGCAGTGCACAAAAGTCTTGTAATGGTTCAAAAAGGAGTTGGACCAAAGAAAGGGACCAGTTAGAGGGTCAAGGCGGCTAGCCCAGTCCAGAAGATGAAGGGGTTATTATTACCTTGTAGCAATGTTTAGAAAGGGAGGCTTGGCGGACACAGTACCTTAAAGTGGTGAGAATACACCAGCGGGGGAAGTTGTTCCTGGCAGCGGATGCAAGTCGGTGCTTCGTCCGGGGGAAGAGAAGGTCTCGTCGGGGAGGAAGACAGGAGTCTGTTGCACTGCCAGGGAAGAAACCAGCCGCAGAGTTTCTCAGGTAAAAGGAGCGGTCCTGCAATTCGCGGTCCAGTGGTAAGTGGCTATCCGGTTGCCGGGGTGCTTGGCACGGGCAATTCGATCACAAGCCGGTCTGGGGTGCGAAGAGAAGAAGGTAAACTGGTTGTGCCCACGAGTCAGGGGAAGAAGCCTCTCCAGTCGGGAAGTGGTGAGTCGGTTCCGCAGGGCTCCACCGGTGGTGTCGTTGTTACGCTCACCTGACTCCCACGGAGGCGCAGGCCTGGTTTGGAGTGCTGTTGCCTCTTCTATGGTGAAGCGCAGGACTCGGAAGATGGACAGGACCGGACCTTCAAATCTGGCTTGTCTGAATCGCAGAAATATCCTTCTGTGTGTGAAAAGGGAGTATTAACAATCTGCGGGATAATGTGTAAGCCTCCCACTCCCTTCTCACCCTCCAAGAAACCCTTCTGTGATTCCCTGTGAAGTCTCACCTTAGGGTCTGAAAGGACAAGCTCTCCATCCTGCTTCTGATGCAGGGGCGCGATGTAATCCAGTTACTTCACTGGATCATGGATTGTAGAGAGTTCAAGTTTGCTTGACCTTCCCGGTAAAGTACTGTGAGAATTCTGTTTATAAGTATGAGCCCGAAATAATAATTGTCCGTTGTCTCTATTTCAGGTGCAGAACAAAGATTCCGGGATGAGCAATGGAACCGACGAAGGAAACTCAGGTGAGTTGTTTGATGAGAGGTTCCTTTAGTGTCCTTGCATTAATGCACTAATGCTTGTGTCTTTTTTCCCCATAGGGGCCGGGGTTCGGAAATGCCGGAGATATGGCACCGACCCGAAGTGAAAGGTGCAGTTCCAGTAGATATCAGGTAAGTCTTTAATGAGCGTTCAGGTAATGTCTTAGCATTCGCTCACTAACGCTGATGTCTCTTTTTCCCCTTAGGGGCCGGGGTCCAGAAATGCCAGGATGCGGCACCGACCCGAAATGAAGTGGGAATGACCCAACAGGTAAGTCTTATGATGGCAAATTAAGGTTTTCTTATTCTCTTCCCTAGCTCACCTTTGTTCTTGTCTTTTTCTCCCTAGGCGCTGAAATGTGGTTGCGGATCCAAATGGTCGCTGATGAATATGGAGGGGCCTAGTAAAGGTGAGTGGAATGCGGCGCTGCAGCGATCGATGCGATGTGCTTTTAAAATGAATGTCTTCCTTTTCAGGATCGTCAGTGAAATGTCTCCGGAATGCAGATTTAGCAGGTAAGGACTCTTCTTTCGCCTATTCTCTTCTCTTCTCCCTTTGCAGGTGTTCCAGGATGCTGGCGGGCGTGACAGAAGTCAGGATGCAGGAGCAGACACGGTGAGCGTCCAGCTGCTATATGCAGAACAACGCGAAGCGTGAGTTGCTGCTTGGGCGTGGCTTAAATAGCCTTCAAAGTAGTTCCAGGTATGTATCCTTCCTCTCAGGTATGTATTCTTCCTCCGGCCACACCCGTGTGGTTAAGTAGTCACCAAAGAGAAAGTAGTCCCATTCAGGCCTCTAGATGGCCCGGATGTTGCAGCATGGTCTGCATCAGGTAAGTTTACACCAAGCACCTTTAAACACAAAGTCATCTTTTATGAGCCTGGCGCCTATGGCGCCAGGACTGTTGTCCAATATGAGCCTGGCGCCAAAGGCGCCAGGACTGAGTCCAAAGGGCCCCTACTTGGGGCTGCTGAGACTTCTCTCGGGGACATGATGTCTGCCTCTGGGGTAGCTGGGCCTGGCCTGGCTCCTTGGAGGTAGGCATCATGACAGTTGTCGTGGTAGGTCGGCTCAGCTTCTCCCTCGTCGGATTCTCAGGTCCTGTGGTGACTTCTGAAGTTCCAGTCCCCAAAGCCCTGCTTTTATGCAGCATACCCCCATTCACTCAGCCTAGCTGTCAATCAAACATGCTAAGTGGTGAACCGGCCGGCTCACCACTTGGGCCATTCACACAAGAGTGTGACTTGAGTTACCAAGGTAACTCAGTCCAGGGTGCCTAAACCCCCTCCCACACCCCCTGTGGTACCCAGACAGAGTGGCACCACTTTTTGGAGGCTTCTGTAGAGAAGCCCGCCAAAAAAGTGGAACAAAGGGCTCGACTTGGGTTGGAGTCACAGAAGAGAACACAAACGCCATTTTAGAATCGAGTCCTGGCAAAAAATACCAACCGGCGAATTAATATTAAATAAATAAACCGGTGGTATGTTCGAGGCTATGAGAATTAAATAATTAAAGTTGGTAGCCTCGAACAATGGGAAAATCCCATAGGGATATATTCACGGTCGAATATAAAAAGTAGTATCCACTGCCACCAGCCAAAACTCGATCAGGGGGACGGAGACGTGCCCCTCGACTAACAGACCCCGGGGCAATCGAATTGCCCCGACCAGTACGTCCACAATATGATGGTTTGTACCGGTTTCTGTTAATAATTTGGGGACTAGTAAAGCCAATGGTGACTTTACATGCCCTGGGAGACAATAGTCAGTCCCAGGGTATGGAGTCTATGGTGGGGTGTCACTGCACGGAGGGTGCTGTGTAACAAACATAGTAAAAACACATGAGACCCTATGGAGTAAAGGACCCCATAGCCCATAAAACACATTAACAGTCAAAGGAACACCATAAATCTTGTCTAAGAGTGGGAGAAAAAGAGTCTTACTCTTGGCAGGAGAAAAAAACAAACTCCAGCAAAGCTGCTGGGGGACTCACTAGGTTAGGAAATTCAGCCTAAAGAGAGAATTCTCCCTAACATCCAGTTCAGGCATATTTGTGATACATCAACAACTTTCTAAAGTTAATTTTCACTGATTCCTGTGGCTTAAGCAAAGAATTGCACTCCTGCTATAATGTCTATAAAGAGTGTACAAGTTTTTTTTGTTTTTTTAAATTTATTTTATTTTCAAAACCAAACAAAACACACATTACAACTGTTTCAATATGTAAAAAGCATTGTTAAACCATCACATTTTCCATTATAACTCCCCAACCCCCCCCTCAAACTAGAGCCGGCTCTCTCGTGTCGTCTACAGGAGCATTATCAGGTAGCGCAATACTTAAGCGCTCATCATCCGAATCCTCTGATTCGTTATTACTCTGGTGAGGGTTTGCCATAGAGGCCACCAATTGCCACCAGGCCAGCAGGGGCCCTACTTCCTCCTCGCCCCCCCCTGGTGGCCGCTTCAAACCAAACTACTGATTCAGCTTCTGCCCATTTTAGGAGGTCCGCCCACCATAACTCCACCCTAGGTCTGTGGGCCGCCTTCCAGCCCATAGCAATCCTGCGCCTGGCCAAGACGTAGGCCAAGTCCTTCATCTTGCTTATGTGTTGTCGGGGTCTAGGGAAAAACCTGAGCATGCATGACCAGGCTGATTCCACGTCCAACTCCACTCCCCCACCAGCCAGTTTCGTTTTAACCTCATCCCAAAACCTGTGCACCTCCGGGCAAGCCCAAAACATGTGTAGCAGCCCCGCATCCACCTCCCCACACCTGGGGGATTGCTGCGTAGCTGATCCGCCAAACCTTGCAATTTTCCCGGGAGTCAGATAAGCCCTGTGGGTAACATACAATTGAAGTTGTTGGAATCTCGCATTCCAAGACACCTTTTTATGGTACTTCTGGGCCCTCTCCCATTGCCCGACTGTCATGGGTCCTCCTACCTCCTCTTCCCAATCCTGTCTCAATTGGAGCAGCTCCTCCCCTACCTTTGCTCGCAGGAGCTCGTATATCCTCGATATTTCGTGCCCACCCTCCGAAACATCATACATAGTTTCCAGGGAGGCATCAGGATCCTCAGCTAGCACTGTCTCGGGCCATCTGTCTCTAACCTTTTTCACAAGCCTAGCGTAGGTTATATATTGGCCTACGTGCACCCCTGTATCTTCTTGCAACCTCTGAAAGTCCAATGCCTCCCCTTCCTGCCATATGTCCCCGAGGGGGGCCAAGCCTACCGGTTCCCAGTATCTACGGACCAATTCAAGTAGTTGAGAGTCATTCCCGCACAGCGCCACCAATTGGGCCTGCTGGGAGTACGGCTCTGAATTCCCCATCATCCTCCATGTTCTGTGCCAGACCTCCCAGCCCAGCCGCAGTAGCCGCCCCCTTCCCACCAGTTTGTCCCTACGCAACCATACCACTTCCCTCAGAAAGTATGGGGCTGAGTTTCCTCGCAGAAGCCTGGCTTCTGCCGAGTCTTCAGCCGAAAGCCACCTGGCCACATACAGCAGCTGCCCCGCCAGATAATAGAGTTCAAGATTTGGCAGGCCTATACCCCCCTTGTCGCACGGGTTCTGAAGCTTCCACAGGACCACCCTGTTCCTGGAGTTACCCCATACGAAACCCCTACAAACGCTATGGAGTTTCACAAATAGGCTCCTGGGTATCAAAAACGGGACATTCACAAAAAAATGCAAGAGTCTAGGCAGGACCACCATCTTGAGCAAGGCCGCTCTCCCCATCATAGTCAGGGGCAATCTAGACCAGAACACCATGCTGTTCTTGACCCCCTCTATTGCTTTCTCTGTATTATGTTTGTGCTCCGCCTCAATCTTGTGGTAAATATTTACTCCCAAATACCTAAATGTCTCAATCTGCCATGGTATTGGCAGGATAGGCAGCCTCTGTAATGGGACATTCCTGTACCTGTTCAAGGGAAACAGACTAGACTTTCTAGGGTTCACCGATATGCCCGAGAGGGTAGCGTACCGTTCCATCACCTCCAACACATACTGGAGGTTTTCTTCCGGATAACGCAAATAGAGGAGCATGTCATCCGCATATAGTGATACCAGGTGCCTACCACCTTCTGTGCTAATGCCCACCTCCCCATATTGTTGCCGCAGGCATATTACCAACGGCTCTAATGCTAGTATGTACAACATGGGTGACCAGGGGCATCCCCGTCTGGTCCCCCTGCTGAGTTGCCAAGTATCTGAGACTGTGGACACCGTTTTGACTCTCGCCATCAGGGTGCTGTAAAACAACTGGACCCACCTGAGGTATCCAGGTCCCATTCCGTATCCCCTCAGGACCGCTTTCAGCCAAGGCCACCGTACCGAGTCAAAGGCTTTGACCGCGTCTAATGACACTATGGCCAACTCGCCCGTATCTTCCTCAGTTTGGTCAATAATGTGGTGTAGCCTCCTCTGGTTATCCATGATATTCCTGCCTGGGACATAGCCCGTCTGATCTGGGTGGATCAGCTTCCCAATCACCCTCTTCAGCCTATTAGCCAGCACTGCCATAAGTATTTTGCTGTCCTGGTTGAGCATGGACAACGGTCTGTAAGACCCGCACTCCACGGCCGGCTTGCCTGGTTTTAAGAGTGGGATGATCACAGCCTCGCGGAGGGACAATGGAAGTTCCCCCTGCTCATAGGCCTCATTGAACATGGCCAGCAGTTGCTGAAGCAGCTCCTGCCTGTATGTATTGTAAAACTCACTAGGCAACCCGTCTGAACCGGGCGCCTTGCATGTGGGCAGATTCTGAATTACCAACTCCATCTCATCCGAGGCGGCAGGTGCGTCTAACTCCGCGCGTTCTATGTCATCCAGGGTGGGCAGCTCTATGTCCGCTAATGTGTCTCGTGTGTCTTGACACATATCCTCCCCTGTGTCCTCATACAAATGTCTGTAAAACTTAAGGAACTCCTTGTTTACCCCCTCTTGGGTGTTGCAGATGCAGCCTCCCTCACCCCTAATCTCACTTATCACTGAGCGGGGGGTCTCACTCTTATACAGTCAGGCCAGCAATCTGCCCGGCTTGTCGCCCCCTGCGTGTATCCTCGCCGTGTATTTCCTGTAATTGAGTCTACACAGCCTATCCCAGAGTGCACTGCAGGACAACTGTAGATCTTTTATCTTGGTTCTTGTTATCATGGGCAGTGTTCTCGCAACGTGTGAATCCCTCCAGCTCCCTTTCTGTTTCTCGAAGTTCCCTTTCGATACCCCCCTGGAGCCCTTTAGATTTGGAAATGGCTACCCCACGCATCACCACCTTAAACGCTTCCCACAGTGTTCCCACAGAGCCTACGCTACCCGTATTTATATCGAAAAATTCCTCGATGGCATCCCTCAGACCCTCCCGGAACCCCTCATCCTGCAGAGCCTCGGTCCTGAGTCTCCATGTTGGGATCCGCGATCTTGGGGGCTGGTGTCTCCACTCTACTACCAAGGGCGAGTGGTCAGATAATACTCGGGCCTTGTATTCCGCTCCCACTATGTCTCCCACTATCTCGGCTGGTACAAACACATAATCTAGCCTCGTGTACAAATCATGTGGCGCTGCGTAGTGTGAATATTGCCTATCCATAGGGTGCAACCTTCTCCACACATCCTCTAAGCCTAGGTCTTTCAGTAAAGTCCCCAGCGCTTTAGCCGCCGGTGATGTTTTCCCTGCCTTGTCTACTGACCTATCCATTATGGGATTCAGGGTACAATTAAAGTAAAGTCCCCCCCCACACCACCGTACCCCCTGCCAGGGGGCCAAGTTTGCTGTAAAGGGTCCTAAAATAAGCCGCTGTGTCGTTATTGGGGGTGTACAAATTTATAATGTGCACTTCCCTGTTTTCCAGGAGACCCGTTACCACCACTATTCTGCCCTCCGGGTCTGTCGTAGAGCCAAGCACCTGGAACGGCACATGCGGTGCCACCCCTCTAGCGTACGCCGAGTACGCAGCACCCACAACATTGCCCTTCCATTTACTCCTGACCACCTCCAGCTTCTCCCTAGTGAGATGAGTCTCCTGCAGCAGGGCTATGTCTATACACATCCTCTTTAATTACAGCATCACTTTATTTTGTTTCAAATAGCTGTTAAGGCCCCGTACATTCCAGGTCACAATTTTGAGTTTACCCGATGCCATCTGTTCGGACTGTTCCCATCCTAACCCTACCCTTAATGCTCCCCTTGTTAATCTGTTTTCTGGCTCTTTGGCTCGTTACCCCTTCCCTCCCGCCCAACTTCCCTCTAACCCAATGCCCAGCTCCCAAATCCCCAACTACAAACCACTGCACACCCTTACAATCCTCCCCCCTCCCTCCCCAACTTCGGCCCCAACCCCCACAAATGCCCAGCTCCATCCCTGGATCTCAGGCCCTACCGCGTTTGGCTCCGCCCTGGAATCCCAGGCCCAGAGCCCAGCAGGGTGTCACCGGACTACCAGTGACCTACCTAAACTACTCGGTGGGGGTGAGTAGGTCGGGCTCCGTGTTGCTCCCCTACTAATATGCCAATTTCCCGATATCCCCGGATCTTGAGTATAACTGTTGCGCCAGGCATTTATATGCAGTGCTATATTCAAGTCCCAATGTCACTCGATACAGCGCTCGGGGAGCCCCAACCACACGCTACTTATCTTTGCCAACATTCTCCTGGATGTCCGGTTCCTGGGGGCAGCTCTGCAAGTCCAGCCATCCCATAGCGTCCTCTGGAGTGTGAAAGAACAGGGCTCTGCTCCCGTGGAATACCTTCAGTTTAGCCGGGTAGAGCAGCATGTATTTGTGGCCGGCTTCCCGCAATCTCCTCTTCACCGACCCAAAATTCATACGGCTCCGCTGTACTTGCAAGGTGTAGTTGGGGTATGCTGTTATAATCGCGGCCCCCCTCTGAATCGTGCCTCCCTTTCGAAAGTGTTCCAGGATTTTTTCGCAGTCTCGGTAGTTTAAGATTTTAGCAATCACCAGCCTA
This sequence comes from Ambystoma mexicanum, assembly GCF_040938575.1. Classification (NCBI taxonomy): domain Eukaryota; kingdom Metazoa; phylum Chordata; class Amphibia; order Caudata; family Ambystomatidae; genus Ambystoma; species Ambystoma mexicanum. Next base: position 832,645,020 of record NC_090935.1, on the reverse strand, counting down.
GGGGGATTCCCCGGCGGCGGCTTCCTTATCAGGGCCCTGTGCGCTCTTTCTACGGCGAACCCCTGGGATAGGGCTCCCCCGGGTATCTCCTGTTGTAGCATGGACTCGATAAACTCGGTGGGGTTAGTTCCTTCAGCACCTTCCGGCAATCCAACAATGCGGATGTTGTTCCTTCGGGCACGTCCCTCCGCCTCCTCTGCCCTGTTCTCCAGATTGCCAACCCTCTGCACCAAGGCATGAAGTTCTGAACGATGGGCCGCACAGGCCGCCGTGTTTGGGGCCACTTCTTTTTCTAGGGCCCCTATGCGCTCAGCCAGAGACCGCACATCCTGCCGGAGGAGGTTCACGTCTTCTTGCACTGCTCCTATCTTGAGCTCAAGTGCAGCTTCCAGTTTATCCATTGCTAGGCCCAGTTTGGTCTCCCAGGTCTCCTTCAGATCTGCAATTGCCTCTTAGTACTTCTTGGTTGCCTGTGGGGCTAGGGCCCATTTTGGGGGTCTTTTCTATCTTCCTGGCCTCTTCCACACTTGTTGGTGTTCTGGCAAAGTCGTCTAGTGTGGGTTGTTTGACTCTCAGTCTGGGGGGTTTATTAGACATCTTGGTGCACCGGGATCGTGAAGCCCCCCCCCCCACCGCGTGCAGTCTTCTTTTAGGTGCACTAAGTTCCCCCAAAATTGCCAGGGCCAGGCCCAACCGTTCCCCGGGTATCCCGTTGGCCCAGCGCAACACCAGTGTGGGCTATGTCCACCCACACGCGCTTGTGTCTGCAGCCTTCATTCACAGGGTCCAGGCTCCGGCCCTGACCTGTCTTCCAGTGCCAGTGCGACCCCTCCGGCCCGTGCTCTGTCCACTCGAAAGTCTATCTGGTGCCCCAGAGTTTCCCTTACCAGAACCGTGTCGTGGTGGCCTGTGGGACTGCTGGATTCCCCTTGTGTAGGGGCTCAGGCCCGTATCCGTCTTGGCCGTGCGGTACAGTACCGTTCTTTGCTCCGCTCGTAGCTCCACCGGCCTCGGGACTCTCTGGGTTTGTCGCCGGGTCCGAACTCCCCGGCTTCCTGTACTTTGGCCGTGCCCTCGCTGGTGGCCTCCAGGCAGTGGCTCATATGACCCGCCGAGGGTCGGAACCCACCTCACTGTCCGGGCTCGGGCTTGCCTGAGCCTGCTGGAGCCCGCCGCGGCCACGCCTGGGATGCCCCGACCCTTCCTGCTGCTTCCCTGCTGGCCGGAGCACGTCTTCGCCGCTTCTCTCACAGGGGCCGCGCCCCCACTCGAGAGCTACGAGCCAGCCGCAAGCTTCCTAGAGATCTCGATCTTGCTGCAGGGCCGCCGGGCTTGTATTACCAGCCAGTCCGCTCCTCTCAGCTGCTCCAAAAGGTGCCTGCACCCATCCAGTGCCGAACCCTCGTTCCCGCTGGAGGCAACGGGTTGCAGCGCCGGGCTCCCGTATTCAGCGCCAGCGAACGCTGCGGTCACTTTTATGGCCCTTTGTCCTGGGCAGCCATCTTGTTCGCGTCTCAGCCGCGGGCACCCCGCTCTTCTTTTTCGGCCGAGGCTTCCCGCGTCGGCATTCAATCACATCGCTTCCGCGCTCGGGACGCTCCTCAGATGTTCATTAGCGCTTGGCTGTGTCGCCAGCATGCAAGGTCCATTGGAAACTTTGGTTTCTGCAAGGATCATTGTCGGATCCTGGGAGCTCTCCACGGACACGTCCTCCTATGTGGCCATTTAGCCACGCCGCCCTAAAGAGTGTACAAGTTATCAGTAACTTTATCAACCTTCTTCTTTGTCATCAATCGAGTCTGCACACGCTGAATTTCTTCTTCTTGTCTTGCTTCGGAATTGATCTTTAAGGGTGCTGCGACCTTGCTGATATGTAGCTTCATGTCGTTCAGATCGATTCAAGCTCGTCTGCCTTGAACTTTCACTGCTGAAGGAGTAACATTCTCAGCTACAAAAGGCACATCGAACCTTGGCTCATGTCACTTCCTAGGGAACTTTTTGATCAGCACAGTGTTTCTGTGAAACAGTCTTGGAGCTGATAAATTTTCCGAAAATCCAGTTGCTGAATGATTTTCATCTGTGTTCTGAGACCGAACCCCCTGGTACTTGAGTTGATCTGAAATGACAGAGATAATAGCGGTCATTCATGTCAAATACACATAGCTCATTTCCTAACATTTCTGCAGTGCTCTGGGTGTCACTTCTACTCCTAAAAGGAGGAGTTAAAGGCATTCTCATTCACCTTCCTGTCACTAGCTCATGGGGTGTGAGGTGGTGGTCTGAGCTGGGCTGATTCCTTAGGGCATATAGAGCTACAGGCAGGCCATATAGCCAACCCTTCTTCAGAGTTAACTTCAGCTTTGCAATTCTCTCTTTAAGGAGACCGTTGAGTCTCTCACATAAGCTGTTCGCTTGCGGGTGATAAGCAGAAGAAAATGTGTGTTTAATATTTAATAACAGACTTATCTGCTCAATACTTAATAAACAAATGTGGCCCATTATCGGCTCTCAGCACCCCACACACTCCCCAACTTGGTAAGACTTCACATACTAAGAACCTCACTGTGCAAGTGGCATCAGGGTGTTTACAAGGACCTGCTTTGATCCACTTAGAGAAGGGACATACCAACACTATTAAATACCTTTATCCATTACACACCTGCAGCATATCAACATAATCGACATGTGAATGCTGAAGAAGACCATTCGGTCGAGGAATTACTCCTCTATTCATTCGCAGTGTGTGCCCAGCGGTAAAACATTTAACATACGATGCAATTTACTACATAAAATGCAATGTGTTCTAACAAATTTGGCACAAACTAGTCTTCTGCAATTGTTGCAGCACGACTTTCCCTAGTTACAAGTGCAGGGTAGTGCAGTTGTGCAAGGCTACCTTTAACAAAGCTACTGGCATCACTGGCTATACTGTGTGCATTTTTCTAGTTTTCATAATTGCCTCAGCTCTTTTGGACGTTACCGTCTTTCCTTCATGTGAGATCAACTGGCCTATGTACAACACCTCTTCATGAAAATACTGTAACTTCTATTTGTCTACTTTGTATCCCTTGTCTGCTAGGATAATCATTAATTGAATTGAGCCTTGTCTGCCCTCATCTTCTGTAGTGCTGCAAATCAAAATGTAATCTACGTACTGTATCATAGCGGTCCTCAAATCAACATTGCCTAGGTCCATCTGTAGGACTCTGTTGAAGATTGATGGGTACTCACAGTACACTTGAGTCAAACAAGCATGTTTCAGACAATTTTGGCAGAATGTAAATGAAGTGAAGTCTTGTGGGTCCTTGTGCAAGGGGATTGAGAAAAATAAATGTTTCAAATCAATCACTGTGAAATATTGCGCTTCTACTGGGATACTGCATAGTATTGTTGCCGGATTAGGAACTAAAGGAAACTGTGCCTCTACAATCTGATTAATCGGTCTCATATCTTGTATAAATCTCCACAACTCTCCCTTTGATTTTTTTATTGGATACACTGCGGTGTTGCACGGTGATTCTGGTGACACCAGAATACCTTGTTCCATCAGTGCTGAGATAGTCTTAAAAATAGAGACATTGGGTACTGTCTTGCTCCAGGTAAAATTGCTCCTGGTTTCAGCTTTATCATAACCTCCCCTAACCCCTTCAATAGGCCTACATCATAAGGCCCTGTAGTCCAAAAGGCACTTGGCACTTTCTCCAAGTCTTCATTAAAAAATGCTGGACGCTGCCGCACTATCGCTATTCAACGTGGGATCTCCCTTTTCTCTATTCTAAACCAATATGTAATGCTCATAAAGAACACCACTTCATCATCTGTTTGGTTATCTCTAAACATGTCATCATCAGTGACGTCAGTCATTCTACACCCTTCTTTAATAACGATCACTGTCCTCCATGGTCTACCCTCATCATCCGTACCGTCGAGCATTGCCATATCCCCTTGTACTGTGGCTGCATCTAAATCTATGGGGATAGTCTGTCCCCCTTCTTCGTCCATAGATATCTGTGGTCTAAACAGAAATTCATCAGGTATTCTCATAGGGCCTCATTACGACCCAAGCGGTAAGTTATCGCCTGGGTCGTACCTTTACCACCATGGCGTAAACTACGTTTACGCCATGGTGGTTGGCGGATTTACCGCCCCATTCCGAGGTTGGCGGGGCGGTAAGTCCCCATTAACCCATTTACCCTTCCCCATTTTTGCCCCATAGGGCATAATGGGAGTGGGGAAGGCGTTAATTACGCCACCGTAAATTACGGTGGCGTAATTAACAACAAGGTCCCTTAGCGCCATGGATTTTAACACCTGCTAAACCTCCATGGCGCTAAGGGACCTCGGAATCAGGCGGTAAGGGTCGGTGCTGTTTACGCCGCCGTAAACCCCTTACCGCCTGGGTCCTAATGAGGCCCATAGTCTTTCCCACTAAGCCAAGTAGCCACGTTAACAGAATGCTCACCCCATAAAGGAAAGTGTCTGGCTCCATCGGTACACCTCACAGAAACATTTGTTAATTACAATTTAAATTCACCCATATTCATGTTATTCCAGGAGTGGTATGCACTATCCATTTGTCAGTAAAAGAAATCATCATGTTAAGCTTTTTCATTAATTCTTTCCCTAAAATGTTAACTGGTTTCTGGCATTTATAAAATAATGGAACAGACATGTCAAACTCTCCTATAGAGACTGGTAAGTCATCAGTAAAAGGAACTCGACTCGTAGCTCCAGAGAACCCTTGAGCATTAATTGCAATTACCGACATTGGGTATGTTCCCTCTCGTATACATGAACGAGTAGCCGTAGTTTCTACTAGAAATTAAAAAGATTTGCCTCCTGTCATCATATCGACCCTTAGTTCCTATTTGGGGTCCGGTGTCACTGATAGTACTGTGAGCTGTCCTATTGTGAATACATGCATACCCCTCTACCCGTGAAAGGATTTCCTCCCACCACAGTGGTGCCCCCTATTCTAGGCATCAATAACTGTCCTGTGTTTGCATCCTGTAGTATCTGCATAGGGGAATACTGCAACTGCCCTTGTGTTGGATTCAATGGTGCTTGCTGTGGTTGCTGTGAATGTTGCATTTGCAGCACATGTGCCTGATACACTGTCTGATCCTGGGCAAACCCTTCCCTAGCTTGTGAACTATATGCTGGAGGATAAGCTGTCCCTCCTATGTGCGCAATATGCCCTGTCAATCCACATGTACAACATATAGGAGGAGCCCGTCTGACTAGTCCCCCTTGGTTGAACCCTCCTTGCGCATTCTCATTCTGCATGTTCTGAAACCCACCTTGATTATTTTGGAATCCACCCCTTCCTCTATAACCAATGCCCCTACTTCTTGGCACAAACACATAACCTCCCTGAATATTTGCCTGCAATGTACCCATTGCTTTCTGTATTCCCAGCCCTTCTCCACTTGTCAATATCACCCCTTCTATGGCAAATTTTATCAATTTCTTCTGAACTAACTTGGCTTCCTCAAGTTTTCTAGCATCCTCTTTCTTCGTATTTTTCTCCTGCAACAGCCGACAGTGATACACTATTGTCAACTGTATTTCTGCCAATGGCTTCACTTCCATTCCCACTAACATTTTGAGTTGCCTCTGTACCTGCTCGGGCAATCCTTGGCATAAAATGTGGTAAAATAATGCCACTGTTTTTCCCCATGGCTTTTGTGTTTCAAGAGTCCAGCACTCTTGAATTTCCTGAATTTAAGCAAGAGGATCCTCGTCTTCTTTCATTTTACGTGTCATAATTGCCCCCATGTCTGATGTGTCAGTATACTGTACCCTGAGAGCCTGAAAGCCTTCCAGACAACTGCTCTACAATTATTAAAAGGCGCTCCATCGTGCGATGTGTTCTGTGCTGTCACACTTGAATGCCTGCTTTCTTCCAAATGTCATCAGCTCGTTCCCCAAGAATGGCTGCTACGAGACCCTTAGTTTCCCCTATTGCCAAGGTATTTCCTCCTGTCATTTTTTCTAATTCATAAATCCATTTTCCTGCACTTGCTGTTAAACTGGGGAGTTTACACCTTAAATGTATCTTGTCCATCTGTGGCCATGGAATATACTGTGGTTTCGCTCATGCTTTTTCCAATAAGGGAAACTGCGTAAACCCTAACCCGCAATCAGTTCCCATCGTCTGGCTATCCATAGTAGGGACAATGGTTCCTGACCGCCTCCTCCCTTGCAACGATCTTAACCTGCTCACATATGGAGGTGATTCACCCTTCTCACTATACAATCATCCTTTGGGACGCTTCGGATATCCTATAGGATCTGGCGTTTTATCCTTAGGTTGCGCCAGATCAGACCATATTACTTCCTTATCCATTTGTAGGCTTCCCTCGGTGGCACATGCACCTCCACCCTCTTCCCCACAGAAAGATTCCCTTTCTTCATCAGACATATCTAGTCCCCTACTAGAGTAGTGTGACTGTCTTCCCCTTCACCCTTCTCTAAGGTCAGTCTGCTTAAAGACAAGGCTCTATGATCGAGGGTGAATGGATTATTCTCTTCACTTCATGATTGAAAGACTACGGTTTGATCCCCCTTCCCTCGGCTTCCCGATTTGCCACCTTCCCTTAATTCTTGATAGGCCTTATCAATCCTATTTCCGATGCTTCCTATGTCAAAATTATCTTCTAAGGTTACTCTAGATGGCCCTGACATTGCTCCCTGTACCGGCAGGAACTCTTCTATACTGCCCCATGTTATTGCTGGACTTGGGTCCATGAATTCCTTTTGAATGCGGTCAATATCGTGCTCCCGCTGTCTCCTCTTGCGTTCTAATTCTTCACCTAATTCTCTTTGCTTCCTCGCTTCCCATCTAACTCTTTCGTCTTCCTGTCTTATCTACTCTCTCCTTTCTTCCTCTTCTTTTCATTTCTGTATTCTTGTATCACTTAATTTCTGTGCTTCCTCCTCTTCTCTTTTCCTTTCTCGTCCCTCCCGTTCTTCCATTGCTCTCTGCGTGTTGTCATGGTTTCTTTGCTCCTTTGCCCTTTCTTTTTTCTTTTGTTGCTCCTCCTGTTACATCTGTTCTCGCCGGTGTCTGCTCTTTCTTTTGCATTCATCTTCCTTTAATCTCTTTTCTCATTCTATGTTTTTTTCTGTCTTGATCTTCCTTTTGCCTTACTACCTAAATGCTTTTCCCATCTAATTTGAGTAATATCGGTCCTTCCATCCATTCGTTCAGTACAAGCATTACCTCACCAACTTTATCTTTCTTTCCCTTCCATCTCTTGATTTCTGTTTTCAATTCTGTCAGTATATTTGAGCGCTCACTCTTCTGTTCTTTGTCTTGTATGATCTTAAAAATCTCTTCTCCTATTCTCCTTTGAACTATTGTCACTGCTAGAAGCGGGTGGTTCATATATCGGATTACTATACAACGTCGCTGCTTTCAGTTCCCTTAATGGATACAACCCTTCATCTTATGTACTAGTGCCTTTCGTTTCAGGTGATGTAAGGGGAGCAGAAGGCTCGACATCTTCCTTCATACACTGGTTAAGCATCCACTTCAAAGGTGGCGGATCCTTTCACTCTTCCTGGTACATTTTCCAGATCTCTAAAATTGCTAACCTTTTCTCCAATTTCTTCCCTGTGTATGCAGGGTGCAAGTATGTGGTCATGTGTTGCAATACCACTTTTGACAGTGATCCCCCTTGAGGCCATGTCATGAACATCTTATCAGCCGTGCCTTTCATCTATTCCGCACCATACTGTTTGAGCTTGGGCATGTGTTTTGGCAAAGTCTTACATAAATGCATCAGAGGAGTAAAATCTCCCATTGTCACAAGTCTTAATTGACTGTCAATACTTACCAGACTTTATAAAATACCTTCACAAAAACAACAAACATGAGCGCACTCCAACAATCTCTGTTCAAAACCTCTTTATCTCAATAATCCCATCTACCTCTGGGTTGGTACCAACAATTTCTCTAGGTAGACAATATGACTCCTAAACTTTCTCTCATTTTCTGTACACATATGTCACTCTTCGACACCTTAGTTTGACAAAAATACACAAACAGACTCTTCACATTCAATCACGGTGATCACCCTCATTATATTTGAAACCCAATCAATACTGATTACAGAGTGTAGATTGTTATCTTATACAGACCTGTCCTGTATAAAGCCTAGTTTACTTCAACTGAACTGTATAACAATCTCTTCTAAAACCTCTTGGGTTAGGAATCTTGGGCACACTCCTCTATTGTTAAACAAACAAAATACCCTGTTACTTTCTAAATTACCACAATCCCGTCCCTTCAGTTTGCCATTCCCCTCAATCTACTAACCATTTGCTTGCTTGGCTCAAAGCCTTCGGTATTGTCTCCTTCTCCAATCAACCCCCTCCCCTTCCATCCACAAAGCACCTGTGGAAACCAGGTAGGGATTTTGTCAAAGAGGGACCCTGCCCACCATCTCAATTCTGCTTGCAAGTTTTCTATTTGACCGCTCTCCACAGGAAACCACACGATTGTACGGCTAGATGTAGAAGGATGTACGATTGTCCGAAGCTCGGGACTCTACAAGTCGATGGGTCTTATTTCCAACCCTCTGACACGATACCAAGTGACCTCTTATGGTCCGTTTGAGGTAATACATTGTACGATGGAGGGGATGCAGAATAACTCTTAGACCAAATAATAAGACAGAAGTTGGTAAAATGTCTTTCTCAACTGTTTTATTTTCAATTGTCTAAAACAGGGAGCTGCAACGGACATCAACTGACGTTGCACATCATGATCTCATTGCATTTAGTAAAAAACATCACTTTTATAGCAAAAACTTGTCAAATGTGACATCATACTACGTGTCAAACTAAGAAAAACCTATGTGGGATTGTGTTTGGCAAAGGGCAACATCTAGATATACTTTCTATACTGGGTGGGATTGTGATTGGGTCTCCACAGTCAGGTGGATAACTTATGCCCACCCTAGTGCAAGTCATCTTCGGCAGTTATTAGGTACATGATACATCATTGGCACTCAAACTATAAGGCCCTTTGTTATATGGCCTTCTACAATTGGCTGGCACGCCTGTACCCTTCCAGAACAAAGGGATGCCTCATCGTCTCACATTCGTTGTTCTTCAAGGACCAATAACCAGTTGTGGCTGCTTCAGCCTTTGATACCAGGCCAAACATCCTTCTTTGGTCCATCTTCAAGCTTTCGGCTTATTTCTTTGCTGCGACACACGCATAGCTATCCACCCTTCTTTCTCCATGGGTTTGAGCTTATTAAAATAATGACATCAAACATGCACTGACTGCAGTCTATTTACTACTTATAGTCAGCCTTAAGATTACCTAGTCTACTTGTGTTGCTGCATCTGTACAGTTGTAAAATGGCTTGCATTTTCTGCAGTGCCTCTTCACACGTGCAGTCTTCAATCCGCATATGAAAGTCCTCTTGATTCTTTACTTCGTCATCAGATTCTATAAGGTCTACACATTCTCTTCTTCAACCACTCTTCTCAGTGCATCACTCTCACTATGTGTGATGTCACCAGCCTCTTTTCCTCTTATTTTCATATTCCTTCAGGGATCTCTTCCAGGAGATTGTCAGTTCTCCGAGGATACATCAAATAGGGTTTTCTCAGTGGATACGTTGTCTCGAAGACTCTCCTCGGAATAGTCAAAGTCACTGGTGTTGTGCATGTCGTAACTTCTGGTTCCCTACATATAGGTAGCATTGAGGCGGGACGTCCTGTAGAGGCATTTGACGCCTCCTCTTCAGTTCTCCATGACAACTTCTAAAGATAGCTGTAAACACTGTTAATCAGAGTGGACAGGTGCATTACTGTGCCACCATCCTAGGCCTAAGGTAGGAAAGAGCAAAGAAATGGCCTTGCCGAGGGCCACTGTCCAACCTGTTGTTTATCAGTGTTATCATCTCCGAGTTATTGTCCAGGATGCTAGTAGATTTTTCTTAGGAAAAATGGTGGTTGTGATTGAAAAGCATGCTTAATTTATCTTCACAAATTACACAAAAGGAGTAAAGTAAGGCCCTTTATTTTTTGTATGTTGGCCCTCTCAGGCAAGGAACACACACATGGTACTGGGGAATGGATAGTTCAGTTAGGTGGCTTAGTACGGGCAAGTGAAGGAGGTGGAAATCAGTGATTGAGAGAGTGGGGAACGGTGGGTTGGAGAGGAACATCAGGGAGTATGGGGCACAGGAGCTGTAGAAGAGGTGCCCAGAAGGGCAAAGGTAGAGTGTCACATGTTGGAAATGGGGCAGAAACAAAGGATGCCGGGTTTGAAAGCGTGCAATCACTAGACAATTCCGGATGCATTCATGGCCACTTTATTGGCAGGAATCACTCTGCAGTTTCTATTATTATGTTATACTCTTTTTATTTGGTTAATTGCATAATCCTACCTTTAGGAAGCAGAAGGTCTCTGCACAAAATGGATTAGATGCTGGACAAAATGTATACAATAATATACATAGCGAGAGAGCAGATGATGCAATGACACTATTTACAGGGTCTGTAGTGAGGGCAAGGGGTTATGCAGGGTAGAGTGGGAAAGTTCTTACTAGACACATCCTTTCTGGTGAAAAAGGAATTTATTAAAGTTGTAAATGTTCCTTCCTGAAATAGAGGTTTATGGTAGGACGATGTTGTGTTGAACCTGGTGATAGAGTTTGAGAAGGTTTATTTCTGAGGTATTGATTTTCAATCTGAGGATAATTGGCTCCTGGTACTTTGGGATCCACCAGGGAAGTAAAGCATGTCATAGACCTACAAGTACTGCTTAATTGTCAGTGTGGATAAAGCTGCATGATTTAGAGAACACAGAAACTTGTATTTAAACAGAGTAGAGCTCACTGAGAATATTGACGGCATTGCTCTAGTTGCACCTACCTCTAGCTAGTCATGCTTCATTGTGAATATACTGCTTCACTGCGTTAAGAGCTGCACACAAGATCTGTGGTATTATGACATCTGTTCACATCAGAACAGTGATGGAAAGGACCTCCATCCCTGATATGTTTCTCGGATCCCCTCCATTTATGATAATGATCATCCTTTCTATTACTTACTTACCTGTATTTTTAATTAATCTGTGTCATTTTTGTTTCACCCCCTTTTATCCTTTTAATTTGTTTTATTTTGTTTATACAAAACCATTTGCGGCAGAGACAAATTCTAATCAGGTGGAAACAAATAAAGATAGAACAAGTAATATTTGTAGTAGCTGGAAAAATACATCTCTGTTTTTGTGTGTGTTAAATCATAGAAACTTAAATGGCATCCATGATTATACTGCTCTAACACACTGAGAAAGTTGCAGATGTAAAGAATCTGAGGAAGTGGGAAATGAACAGAAGATATGTGTATTGTCAGTATAAAAGTGTGTTTGAATCCCAAATGAATGAATAAGAGATGTAAGTGGAATAGGATACAATATGAATAGCAAAGGGCCAAGAGCAGAGCCTTGCCGAACATCGTAGGTTAGGACTGTGTCAAAGAATAAGAACCTTTCCTGGAAACAGAGAGAGAGCGCTGAGTAAGATATGAAGACATAGAAAGAGCAGTACCAGTCGTCTCACGTGAGGAGAGTGAGGAGAAAAGTGTAGGGTGGTCCACAGTGTCAAAAGGCAGCCTAGAAGTACAAGGATTGAAAATAGCTTGGAATGACAAGCCTGTTCAATAGAATTGGATAACTCTAGTTACACTGTTTCAGCAGAATAATTGCCCTGAAAACCAGATTGTTTGAATTCTTTCTTATAATTTTGATTAATATGGATGAAGGATTACTGGACGGGAACCATAAAGATTGTATTTGTTTAGTAATGGAATAATAGTACCCGGTTTAAAATAGAAGCAAAACAACTGGTTTGAAGAGCCATAATAAAAGAAAATCACAAGAGACCATACCAGAGAAGAAAATATTGATGTGACCAATGAAGAACGCAATGTCAGATGAGCAGCTGTAGAATTAGACAGAGAAAATTCTGAAATAACATCAGAATCACAAACAAGCAAAAAAGTTAAGAGAAAACAATTTGTACTTGGAGTAATTGAAGACAAGTGTTTTCTCAGCCAATAGAGAAATTGTGAAATTAATATCTTCAAATGTTGTGATAAAAAAAGACGCAATATCATATGCGACTAATTAAGATGAAAATCAGGGATCAGCGGTGGACCTGAAAGTAACCTAGAAATAGCAGAATAAACAAAACGAGGCGACAACAAGGAGCTGAAATACAATATTTATAGTATTCTAGCCTAGAATTATTTGAGGCTAAAATATAGGCTAAATACAAATCCAGAAAAATAGAAAGATTTTTGGATGTTATATTTTTATGTCACTAGCACTCAGACCTACAAAGCTGTTAATGTATGTTGATAAGAGACATATTTAACAATGGACTTGAAGGGTAAGCTTTAGTAATACATGATGATTTAAGACAATAAAAGTCAAGAGAGGGTAGAACAGAATCATGAATGACTTGATTACAAGTGTTTACAATCAATGTAGAAATGTCTGCATGAGAAGGAGGAGAATAAGAAATAAACTACAAGTAATTATCTGAAATATGTTGTGCATCGTGATGAAAAAGGGTATTGCTGGAGTGAACAGAATTAATAAAGCCAGGAATACACAGTGAAAAGGAAGAGGAAAGCAAAAGGTGATCACCTGAAGAAACACAAATAGTAGAAACAGATTCTAACATTCCCTGGAGAAGACTTGGTTACTGCTGAAGAACTTTTTCTGTCATACCCTCTGCTTGACCGATCTGCGATTTTTCACCTTGCACCTTCCCAGTGCTTCACGATGTGGTGAAAAATCACAGATCCCCCCAAAAAAGGGCAAGGCTTACCAAGACCTGCAATGTGCACCAATGCTCATTTGGGATAAATATCAGTGCAGGCTGAGTCATGGGCTCCTAAAATTCTAAAGGGATCTCTGGGATTGTGCTTCTTCAGAGTTATCCATCCCTAGCTGAAAGAAAATGTGTATGCCGAGAGTGGGAATTAAAGCTAAACTGGCACTAGTTTAAGGCAGGGGCCATCAAGAAATGCAAAGCGGTTTACTGACCCGACCTCCCATTGAAACTAAAGGTAACAACAGATGGCATGCAGCAAGGAAGTTTAGATGAAGGCTTATTTAAATGTCTTCTGTGGTTCAATCTATATGGGGAAGAGATACATTGGTTTATTCAATGCTCTCTGTCGACATGGGTATGCACATTACAAGAGAGCACATGCACCTTCATCCAGATTACTGCATGAAGTGTGAAAGGGAATCCAATGTTGGCCAGGTAATAGTTCAGTTAGAGTTCCAGGAAGGCCCTACACATTTATGCTGAAAGCTCTTTTCTGTGGCATCAGTCTGTGGCCTGAGGTGTTGCCCCTACTCAGAAAAGAGTTCTACAAATCTCGGGTGGAGGGTCTCCAGTCTCCACTCGGGAGTAAAGCTTTGGCTCTTCCGAGTTATAGATCAAGGAGCCGTTTTAGGCCAACCACTGCACTGCCCATGCACTGGAGCTCAAGCTAACAATATGAGGTGGCTGTCCCATGCCAAGATAGAGTTTCAGAAGTACTTGCCAGTGTCTCTGTGTTTTTCTAAGCACATGACCAAATGACCAGTATTTACACACAGAGTATGTTTATTTGGATATGCATGAACAATCCATAAAAACAGTACACACTACAAACATATCTAAAAATTAGAACACAATAAAATAAACATCCCTTAGGAAAACACATGAGGTAATAACATCTAAGAAAAAGAAGATCATGGCTACCGTTCATTGAGTACAGTTTTCTCTTTTTGTGTTATTGAAATAATACAATGTGCATTTTGATTAACTTACCACTACCAATCTCTTATACCTTAGCTGTTCAGCTCATGAGTTTTTTAACATGTTGTTTACACTCCTTATATCTCTTTGGTCCACATAACTTAATCAGGTTTCTGATTGTAAATACTGTCTTCGGTAATTAATGGTATTTTTGGAACTCCACCTGCTTATCGAAAATATTCCTGGTCATCCGTAATAATTGTGGATTACTAGACCTACCACATGCCATTTTACTGGCAATCTGAATGCATTGTTTTTCAATTTGTTCCCTCTTTTCCCCCCTTATTTTGAGGACAATTATTACATATAGTTAGTTATTGCACTATTCAAAAACGTCTCAGAGGTTTATCCGCAGACACTTGGAGAGGGCCAGATGGTCAAGATCTTCCTTTGCAATTTGCCAAAATGCACAATACAGTCACAAACTGTTGATGGTCTCTACATGGTGTACACATCACTTTATGTCGTGTAGTCCCTTTTGATTGTCTTAACAGTGCTTGAAGATTATTTGAAGGCTTCTATAGATTTTAAATGAACCTGCTGGTCCATTAGAAATTATGGTCTGTGCTAAATTGTAGTGCACTTCACATGTATTGTATTTATTTATTTATTTTGAGGTGTGCCATATTGTGGTGCAACTGCTTTAAACCACTGGAGAAAAAACTAATTCACACCATATCAGGGCACACAAATGTACACCCAAAGATGAGAACATTTCGAACTATAGAAAAGAGGAGATAAAGAAATATACACTCTCTAGAGGCATTAGGCATCAGCCAAGCTTTGCCTTTGTCATGAAATCTGTTGAGAGACAGTTGACATGTAAATCTCAGTATTAGATTGTTTTAATGTTTAGCGCTAAAGCCAGCATGAAAGTGACCACGATCTATATTTGTGTGGGAGTTTAGAAAACTCAACCAAGTTAAAAATGGCTGTTTTAAGGTTTCTGGCAGAGGCACATCTCTTCATGCTAGGCATGATTTAATTTGTATATTTGTTGGAAAGGCTCTTGTGGAGAAAGAAAAACACCCTGACAGTGATTCTTTGCTGAACAGGGAGCCATTCAAATGTTTTAAAGTCTGCTTTGATGGAGTGCCACATTTTGATGGAGCAACTAAGCCTGGTTGTCTTTTCTATTTGAGTTTATGCCACTGCTGGGATTAGACCCAAGTAGATCAAATTACATCAGGCAAGTCTAGCAATTAGTAGTATTTTGGCTACATCAGCAAATGTAAGCAAATGTGTATAGCGGGAAACATTTACTCATCATGTACAAATAAAACTCGATTTTGTGAGCTTCCAAGTTGATTAATGGTCTGGTTCAGAATTTTGTCAAACAATATCCCTAGATTTGTTGTCAAAAAGGAGGTGGGCGGCCAGGGAGATCCCCAACGGGCAGGCTGGATGCATGGTAGGATAAACAATGGAGGGATGATCCCCTAAGCACGCAGGAACTGGTGATAAAGCATCAAAACACAGCAAGAGGTTCCTGATTTAAACATATTAAAAAAATTAGATGGATTTCATCTCTATTCACATTGTTCATCACATATTTAAGCATCTGTACATAGTAAACATGACTTTTGAATAAATCAAATGATTTTATTCCATACAGTTTCAAATGTTTCATTATTTTATTATTCAAGATGTTAATCCTCTTCTTTTACAAATAATCAAAGAAAGCAATAAACACAATTTGTGAAAATTAGCTAACAGAAGAAAATTACAAAACAATCCACATTCATAGACAATGACAAAGTGAACATATCTAACACCAAAAGACAACTACATTCAAAAAATGACTTAACCCATAAAGTGTATTAAAAATATCTAGAAATCAAGAAGACTACTACGGGTCACAGGGCAATGGCGTACTCTGCTTAGAGCTCCCGGGATGATGGCTGTCTACCAAAGTGTTTTCCCTCAGGAACAATGCTGAGTGTCCCGCAGTGGAGTGAGAATCACCTTGGAGTGGAGCCTGAGCACCCCGGGGAGGCTCCTTGCAGCAAAGGAGGCTGGAAGTGTGTGGAACCCTGCAGCAGACCTGACTCCCACTGCACTGTGAGCCCATGTGGGGAGGCTGTCCCAGAGGAGCCCAGCTGCACACAGAACTACAGTGAGGGGAGCGAAACTTGGGTGCATGAGGAGTGTGCTGAGCCAACAGGAAGGCACTGGAGGAGCATCTGGCCATGGCCACCAAGGAGGATGTCCTGAATATCCTGCAAGAGATCAAGATGCTGCTGACGGAGGTTCAGACCACAAAGAAAGAGTTGAAGGAGAAACTGGATTTGTTGGATGGTAGGCTAGAATCCCTAGAAAACAACTCAGCATTGGTGGACATACTCAAGTCAAACATCTGTCGGAGGATTTCTTAAATTCAGAAGAGGGACAGGGAGGTAGCTTCAAATTGGGGGACCAGTGGAACAGAGAAATGTGCAACAACGTATGCATCCTGGGCCTGCCACAAAAGGAGGGTGAATCAACCTGGAGTTAAAAGTTAAACAAGTACAGCAGGTCTTTTGGGGGGACTCTGCACTCCCCAGAATTGACAGAATGCACAGGGCAAGAGGCCAGCCAGCGTCCCATGCTCGGCTATTGTAAAATGTCACCATTACACTGTATGGAGATCCTGGTGAAGGCCAAGACGGCGGCAGTGGTGAAGTTTGAAAAAGCAGAGGTCTGAGTGTTTCAGTATCTGTCCTATTCCACTTTGGAGAGGAGGAGGCAATGTAGACCCCTGAGCGCTTGCCTTACCGAGAGGTACTGCCAATAACAAGTGGTGACCTGCATAGTGAAAGATGGAGAGGAGGCCATGCAGGTTCTCGAGGAGCTTTAGTCAGAGCGACCAGCAAAGGACCACCCCAGACTAAATCTATGCAAGCAAACATTTTGATGGCATTCTCTGGGGGTGGAGGCAGAGGTTAACTGGGCCTTGGAAGTCCTGAAAAGGGGTGCACTTGTCAGGTAGGCAGCAGAGATTACTTGGGATAGTGCTGGATGGCCGTCTGAACTGTATAGAGACATGCAGCGAGTCAAACAGCAGTACTTGAATGGTGACAGGGCAGGCTTCATGCAGGGAAACAGGCTAAAGGCCTTTACTCGGAAAAGAAGGATACTAAAAGTGCAAAGGGGATGAATATAGGTGCCCGGGAGAACTGTTGGAATGCTTTGCAAAGCACTATAAGCATCTGTATAGTAGGGACTGTGGACCTGACCCAGTGGAGTTGAGGGAAACCTAAGTAGGGAGCAAGTCATATTGGTTTAAGACAACATCACAATAGATGAACTTAGTGAGGTGATTAAAGGTTTCAAAGTTGGTTTGGCTCCCGGAGAGGATGGGTTCACGGTCTGCTTTTATAAAATATACTGTGAAACCGTGGTACCTTTACTGCTCTAGAAATATCATGGGGTTGTAAGGGGGAGTACCTACCGTCCTCTTTTTTAAAAGCCATTATCTCAGTGATACCCAAGGAAGGGAAAGATTAAACGCTCTGCTCCTCCTATTGACCAATCTCTTTAAATGTTGATGTTCTCACAAGTGTCCTGGCCACGAGACTCGAGGGATTGCTCTTGGATCTTATTCATGGTGAGTATGTGGGATTCTTTCATGGGAGGCAGGGAGCTGACAATCTGCTCCGGACTCTCAACCTCCTGGTGCTCAGAGAACTGGAGAGGTTGGATACGATGATGATGTCCTTGGATGCTGAAAACGCATTTTCCAGGGTGAGTTGTGTGTTTTTGATCGATACTCTCCAGGAGTTTGGATTTGGGCAGCAGTGACATACCTGGATAGCTAAGTTGTATGCCGCCCCCCCTGTGAGGGTGGAAGTGAATGGGTTCTGCTCCATGGACATATTCCTGGAGAGAGGCACTTGGCAAGGCCGAACTCTCTCACCATTGTTGCATGCATTAGTAAGGGAGCCCTTGGCGGGTAGGCTTAGGCAACATAACAGGCTTAAAGGCTTACAGGGTGCACGGAAGGAAATGCAAACTGGCCTTCTTTGCAAACAATGTGTTAGTATTTCTGCAAAGCCTTACTCAGTCACTGCCAAAGACCCTTGAAGTGAAAGTGTAATATGGGAAGTACTTGGGATTTAAGGTAAATAGACAGAAATCTGTATATATGATGATGCAGACGTTACACCCGAGCACTGTCAATTACATGTAGACACTGGATTGCTGGAAGCTGGGCGGAGCTTTGGATACTCGGGAGTAGTGGTCCCCAGAGAGTTGGGAGAAATGTTTGCCCTAAACTATGAGGGTTTGTGGGAGAAGATTAAAGTGGATATAGTGAGATGAGTGAAAAAAGCTATCCTGGTGGGCCTGCCCTAGTGTAATTAAAATGAATGTCCTTCTGAGGTTTCCCTACTTACTCCAGGTGTTGCCAGTGGTAGTCTCAACAGCTTTCATGGGAGAGATAAAAAAGGATTTGTCGAGACTCCTGTAGCGAATAGCAAAACAGAGTGTAGGTTGGCTACGCAACGCTGCTCTGACCTCTGGGGGGAGGTCAATTTCCTGGATTTTTAGGCATACTTGAGAGCCGCACAACTGCAAGTCATAGTCAATGGCTTGGAATCAACAACCCTGAAACAATGGGTGGAATTGGAAAATGCAGTACTGAACCCGGTCACTGTGGCAGACTAGTTGTGGGTTCAGAGGAATAGGCTCCAGAGAAGTGTACAAACCCATCCAGTGCTGGCTGTGTTTTGGGATCTGTAGCAACAACACAGCCTGGCCATCCCCATTAAGTTGTATATGGGCACTGCTGTTGAGAGATAGTCTCATTGGCCAGGTCAGGTTTCAGCAGTCGTATGAAGTGGGACTTGAAAAAGAAAAGCGGTGCAGCTCTGGGCAGAGGGAGACTTTCTCATGATTACATACCTGGGAGAGCTACTGAATGTGGGTCCACTGCCAGTTTTACAGTAGCTGCAGCTTAAGGGGGTATTAACAAATAGCAAGTGGGGTAATAATCTACATAGATAATTGACACCATTTGAAAGGTAATTGTTGATGGGCCGGGAGGAGAGAGGGAGAATATCGATAATGTATAAAATATTGACATCCGTGGTCACCTGGGAGCCCTTCAGGGTTCAACTGCACCGGGAAGCAGATTTGGGACAGGGGATTGATGATAAGCTATGGAAAGATATGTTTCGGAGAGCCGCTAAAACATCAGTATCAGCACAATACCAGATGCAGGTGTTAAAACTGCTACATAGATAAGAGTACACCCCAGCAAGATTGTCTCGTATGTACCCGGCACTAGCCCACTCTGCTGGTGACGGTGCATGGAAAATGGTACGTACTGGCACATGTAGTGGACCTGTGGAAATGTGCAAACCTACTGGAGAGAGGTTCTACTATCGTGGATCTGAGCCCTGGACTGCATAGAAAGGAACCTGAGCCATTGGCTCGTCTTGTTCAGTCTGAAGGAGGTCTGAGGTCAATTTGAGATGGTGGACCAAATGAGGCGTAACCTTTTGTTGGTGGCTACGGTGGCATTGGCCTACAAATGGAAGTGTGAGAAGGTGCCCGAAAAGGAGGATTGTTGAGGGTGGCTCGAGATCTGTTCTTTATGGAGAAGCTGACTCACCTTCTCAGGGAATCAAAATGTAATGTGGAGATGGATAGCTTTCCATTTGTGACCAACAATATTAGTGAAGGGCATGATATCCTATGGTATGATATGGCATTTATAACGCGCCTATACACAAGTGTTTCAAGGTGTGACATGGCAAGGGAGGGGGAACAGAGGGAAGACAGACAGTGATCCTACTAGGCCAGGTGTCATTCAGATCGCGCAAGTGCATGGGAAGCGGGAAGGGGGAAAGTGCAAGTGAGAGGAGGAGGGGAAAGTGCAGTACATGGGATATTAGACTAATAACAATAAATGAAATACGGCCAGCTGGTGGCAAGTGCAAGGGTAAGTGCATACATCCGGCATCAAGTGCTGGTAGTGGGACTGCAGGGATACAGAGACAGTCCCGAGTGCCAGAGTTTTCCAGGAAGGCAGTGCAGGTGTGCAACTGGTGGTGGAGGGGACGTGGGCCCGAAATCAGAGGGTGGCCAAGTAAGCAGTGCAGTTTCAGCCGGGGATTAAGCAGGGGAGAGGAGGAGAAAAAGTAGAAGCAAAGGGAGGGTGTTTTGGTTTTAGATGATATCAGTTAGGGTAATGGGAGGACAGAGGTGGTGGGGCAGAGGTCGTTCTTAGGGGAGGGGGAGAGTTTGGGAGAGCCTCCTTGTTTAATGGTGGGAGAAATGCTATGGCGGTTGTATTGTGTCATAGCCCCGTTTGGAGGGGTTTTGTGATTGTTGCTTGAAAAAGAATAAACATTTGATTTAAAAAATATGTATATATAGCAATCAAATTGCAAGATATACCACAGTCTTTTTTTTAACAAATCAAATCATTTTATTCCATACATTTTCACATTTTTCATTATTACTCTTCTTTCACAAATAACCAAAAAAAGTCATAAACACAATTTATGAAAATTAGCTAACGGAAGAAAATGTAAAAATTGTTTGGTGATTTTCTTATGTATTGAGGTCATGAAGACACATCTATATAAGAGACCTAATGAGGAGAAGAGAGTACCCACAGCATTCATACTGGAGTGTATTTGAATACCGTTGGTGGAACGTGTCTTTTTATTTGAAGACAAGCTGTACCAGCAAATCCATGGCACAAGCATGGGCACAGTCTTCACGCCCGATATTGTCAATTTATACATGGACTATTTTGAGCAGAAACGCATCCAATGTAATCATAATCCTTTCTTGGGCAATATCAAAAATTGCCACAGGTACATAGATGATGTCCTGATAATCTGGAAAGGAACAGTGATGGACTTGGATGTATTCAAAACAAGGCTGTGTCTGTGATCCAGCCATCAAGTTTACCATGAGTTGGGATATGGAATCGATAGTCTTTCTTCATCTAACCCTCTCAAAAGAAAGTGACGGCAGTGTAGGCACAACGCTTTACCATAAGCCAACAAACAAGAACACCCTTTTGCATTTCAACAGCTATCATTCAAAGAATCTCAAGAACAACGTTCTGTATGGTCAGTTTTTGCTGATAAGGAGGATTTGTTCAAGACTAGATCTATTCCAGGAACATGCAGATGACTTGGCTGACAGGCTAAAACAGAGAGGATACCATCGAAAAATAATAAAAAATTCACAAAGGAGAGCAAGACACATGGACAGTGAGACATGCCTCACAAAACACAGCAAAGCAATAGAGGAAAGAATGACATGTGTATCCACAGGCAGTGATGCTGTTAGGAAGTTTGTTCTGAAGAACTGGCCAACTATTCTTTTGCCCGATTTCCAACCAAACAAACCATGTTTTGCCTTTAAGAAAACTAAAAATCTTAAACAGAGGTTGGTCCACACATATAATCATAAACCACCAAGGGAATCAACGTTGACAAGCCTATGCAGTCTACCGGCAGTGGCAGGCCACTACAGCTGTGGCAACTGTGTGGGTGCTCAAAGACTTCACCAATTGTAAGACGACATGGGCAGTTAATGGGATCAGGTGTCACTGAACCCTCCTGTATGTATGGAACCCAAAAGAAAGTTAAGACAGCGCATTTGTGAACACAGGTCTTGCATAAAGAATAAAATCCCAGACAAACGAATGGTGGAACATTTCTGTAGAAAAAAACACAACCATACCGATCTGGTTGATCATAGAAACTGAAAAACTCAACAGCCAGGGCAGAGATAGAGATTTGGCCTTATGGAGATTAGAGCACAAATTGATTCAGAAACTAGACATTGTCAAAAATGGCCTGAACACGAGTATTGAGTGGGGCTTGTTCATCTGAAACCAACAACAATAGCATGTATTGAGTGTGGCGCAATATGAACAATAATTGTTAAAATCCACCAGATAAGGCAGATCGTCCCATGCTTATTATCCGTTCAAACGTCTGCAATAAAAGCTCATATATGAAATATGTAAATATATCCCGAATTAACATTAGCAGATACAAGGGATAGGAATATTTTCAGGCCGATTCATGGAATAAATGAGCGCCGAAAATCCCGGCGCAGAGGGGCCAATACGTGCGCTGCGCCTAAAATCAGCGCAAAGCGCAGGGAAACCAGCGCACGTCGATTCATGGAAGTCCCTGCGCAAGAAAAGCAGAGGACGTGCGCGGAAAAAACACGCGGCGCAGGCCGGCGCACAGGTCAACCAACGTCGTGCGCCACGGCCACTGCGCCATCACTCCGAGCGCAGCGCACAGCTCTAAAGTAGGCGGGACACAGGGCGGGACACTCGGAATGGGGAATAAAATGGGGCACAACACTCGGAATGGGGAAGAATGTGGGCGGCACGGGGAAAGTTTAGGAGGCAAGTGCGCGGAACGCCCACACGCTCGCATACAACACGTATTCATGGAATAGAATAGGGCAAAAAAGCGCACGCTCAAAGCAGCGCACAGGCACAAACAGGCACAAACACGACCGCCACAAGAAAGCAGGCGGTAGCGTCTCTGCGCCTGCAAGAAATGTGCGCTAAAAGGTGCGCCAACAAATAGCACCTATATACAGACATGATCAATGTCCAATACTGTGGCCCTCCAGGACAAATGACGTACAAAGGGGTACCCACAAACACAGACACGCGCAGAGAGAAAAAATAAACGTGTGCGTGCATACCGGGGTGCGCGGTAAGTTGCACACGCGATATGGCCGGGTACGTGGATTTCAGGGGTGCGCGGGAAGTTCCACACGCGATATGGCAGGGTACGTGGATTACAGGGGTGCGCGGGAAGTTCCACACGCGATATGGCCGGGTACGTGGATTTCAGGGGTGCGCGGGAAGTTCCACACGCGATATGGCAGGGTACGTGGATTACAGGGGTGCGCGGGAAGTTCCACACGCGATATGGCCGGCTACGTGGATCCCAGGGGTGCGCGGGAAGTTCCACACGCGATATGGCAGGGTACGTGGATTACAGGGGTGCGCGGGAAGTTCCACACGCGATATGGCCGGCTACGTGGATCCCAGGGGTGCGCGGGAAGTTCCACACGAGATATGGCCCGGTACGTGGATTGCAGGGGTGCGCGGGAAGTTCCACACGCGATATGGCAGGGTACGTGGATTGCAGGGGTGCGCGGGAAGTCCCACACGCGATATGGCCCGGTACGTGGATTGCAGGGGTGCGCGGGAAGTTCCACACGCGATATGGCAGGGTACGTGGATTGCAGGGGTGCGCGGGAAGTTCCACACGCGAAATGGCCGGCTACGTGGATTACAGGGGTGCGCGGGAAGTTCAACACGCGATATGGCAGGGAACGTGGATTTCAGGGGTGCGCGGGAAGTTGCACACGCGAAATGGCCGGCTACGTGGATTTCAGGGGTGCGCGGGAAGTTCCACACGCGATATGGCCCGGTACGTGGATTGCAGGGGTGCGCGGGAAGTTCCACACGCGATATGGCAGGGTACGTGGATTGCAGGGGTGCGCGGGAAGTCCCACACGCGATATGGCCCGGTACGTGGATTGCAGGGGTGCGCGGGAAGTTCCACACGCGATATGGCAGGGTACGTGGATTGCAGGGGTGCGCGGGAAGTTCCACACGCGAAATGGCCGGCTACGTGGATTACAGGGGTGCGCGGGAAGTTCAACACGCGATATGGCAGGGAACGTGGATTTCAGGGGTGCGCGGGAAGTTGCACACGCGAAATGGCCGGCTACGTGGATTTCAGGGGTGCGCGGGAAGTTCCACACGCGATATGGCCGGCTACGTGGATTGCAGGGGTGCGCGGGAAGTTCCACACGCGAAATGGCAGGGTACGTGGATTGCAGGGGTGCGCGGGAAGTTCCACACGCGAAATGGCCGGCTACGTGGATTACAGGGGTGCGCGGGAAGTTCAACACGCGATATGGCAGGGAACGTGGATTTCAGGGGTGCGCGGGAAGTTCCACACGCGATATGGCCGGCTACGTGGATTGCAGGGGTGCGCGGGAAGTACCACACGCGATATGGCAGGGTACCTGGATTTCAGGGGTGCGCGGGAAGTTGCACACGCGAAATGGCCGGCTACGTGGATTTCAGGGGTGCGCGGGAAGTTCCACACGCGAAATGGCGGGCTATGTGGATTTCAGGGGTGCGCGGGAAGTTCCACACGCGAAATGGCAGGGTACGTGGATTACAGGGGTGCGCGGGAAGTTCAACACGCGATATGGCAGGGAACGTGGATTTCAGGGGTGCGCGGGAAGTTCCACACGCGATATGGCCGGCTACGTGGATTGCAGGGGTGCGCGGGAAGTACCACACGCGATATGGCAGGGTACGTGGATTTCAGGGGTGCGCGGGAAGTTGCACACGCGAAATGGCCGGCTACGTGGATTTCAGGGGTGCGCGGGAAGTTCCACACGCGAAATGGCGGGCTATGTGGATTTCAGGGGTGCGCGGGAAGTTCCACACGCGAATTGGCTGTGTGCTCCCAGGCATTACCTGTACACCCTCCACGGCCCCTGCAGGCAGCACACACAACAGGGAACTACCCTGCACACCTGCTCATGTCTCCCACCACCCCCACCCCCCATCCACCAGGGACACCCTCCACCAGGCCCCCACCCATGTCTCCCACCACCCCCAACCCCCCATCCACCAGGGGCACCCTCCACCAGGCCCCCACCCATGTCTCCCACCACCCCCACCCCCCATCCACCAGGGACACCCTCCACCAGGCCCCCACCCATGTCTCCCACCACCCCCAACCCCCCATCCACCAGGGACACCCTCCACCAGGCCCCCACCCATGTCTCCCACCACCCCCACCCCCAGCACTGTGGGGAACCTGCCAGCAGGCCCCCACCCATGTCCAACCCATGTCTCCCACCACCCCCAACCCCCCATCCACCAGGGGCACCCTCCACCAGGCCCCCACCCATGTCTCCCACCACCCCCACCCCCAGCACTGTGGGGAACCTGCCAGCAGGCCCCCACCCATGTCCAACCCATGTCTCCCACCACCCCCAACCCCCCATCCACCAGGGGCACCCTCCACCAGGCCCCCACCCATGTCTCCCACCACCCCCACCCCCAGCACTGTGGGGAACCTGCCAGCAGGCCCCCACCCATGTCCAACCCATGTCTCCCACCACCCCCAACCCCCCATCCACCAGGGGCACCCTCCACCAGGCCCCCACCCATGTCTCCCACCACCCCCACCCCCAGCACTGTGGGGAACCTGCCAGCAGGCCCCCACCCATGTCCAACCCATGTCTCCCACCACCCCCACCCCCCATCCACCAGGGACACCCTCCACCAGGCCCCCACCCATGTCTCCCACCACCCCCAACCCCCCATCCACCAGGGGCACCCTCCACCAGGCCCCCACCCATGTCTCCCACCACCCCCACCCCCAGCACTGTGGGGAACCTGTCAGCAGGCCCCCACCCATGTCCAACCCATGTCTCCCACCACCCCCAACCCCCATCCACCAGGGACACCCTCCACCAGGCCCCCACCCATGTCTCCCACCACCCCCAACCCCCCATCCACCAGGGACACCCTCCACCAGGCCCCCACCCATGTCCCCCTGGCCCCTGGTCCTGACGATACACAATAATGGCAGTAATGGCCAGCATACCCAGCACAAACACCCAGGCAAGGATTGCATGCACCCACATAGTGAATGCAATCACATGACACAACCCCAAAGGCAAGTATGCAAAAGAACACATGTCCGCCACACACACATACACAATGGGTGCAAGTGAATGTCAAAACCCATATCATGACATGTAAGAAACCAAAGAAAAAATGACACAAGTGTAAGATAATATAAAAATGTATTAAATAAAAAAATAAGTAAACTAATACAACTATCTGGCAAAGCAAATAAAAGGTCCATGTCCGGGAACAAAAATGAGAAACCAAAAAACAAAGGATAGAAAAATCAATAGATTTTGTCCAAAGCAAACACATGTAGCATGAAACCAAAGAAAAACCATTACGACATGGTGTAAACAATATGAAATTAAAAAAATGTATCTCCCAAAAAATAACAATATATACAGGAATGTTCAAGGGTCCATGAGCCCAACACCACTAATGAAACCTAATACTAACTAAGTCAAAAAATATGTACAAAAAAGTGGCCATTGTCCAAGCGGTCCAAAATAATAAAAAGAAATAAAGGAAACCTAGCACTAACTAACTAAAAAACTACATACAAAGGCAGCGGGCTAGTCCTGCGGCTCACTTGGTGATGCTGGCCAGGGCATCCTCGAACTCCATGTCAATGTCCTGGAGGCGGGACTCAGTCCTGGCCCCGAGGTCTCGCAGGGACAACCCCATGTGCTCACCAAATTCCCTGCGAGCCTCCTCGAGGCACTCAGCCCGCCTCAATGCCTGATGCATGGAGATCTCCGCCCTGGCCATGGCGAGCCGCTCCTCTTCCGCCCGCTGCCGCTCCGCACCTATCCGCTGGCCAAACTCCTCCCACACGGAACACACCGCCATGCCAGGGTTGCCCTGCCCTCCGGCCGATGCCTGCCCCTCTGATCTTGATGGCCCTGAGCCATGATGCCTCCCACGTCGAGCCCGCTGCTGCCTCCGACGCCACTGCCTCTGCCAGCACGACGGCATCCAGGCTGATGGTAACCACCGACGCCGTCGTGCACGTGCCCTGCCCGATGATGCCGGCACATCTTCCATCTGCTGGGGTCCACTTGCTGTGTCGTCCACCCCTGCTGGACCTCCGACTCCCAACTGCGGCAGGGATGGGATCCCCACCGAGCTGGCTGCATTGGTCGGGGCAGGTCCACAGGGGGCCATGGTGGCATCTGGGCCGGAAGACGGCAAGGAGAACGACCGGTGGATAGCCTGCACAGAGGAGGAGAGGGCCGTCAGATTGGCCAACACATGCAGGAACCCCCCGAACATGGCCGATCCCAATTGGGCCACGTCGGCACGGTGCACTTCGTGATGACGTGCGTGCTCCTCCCGGGAAGCACGCACGGCATCACGAATCACAGCCGTGCGCATCGCGACCCCAATCAGGACCTGCTCCACGCGGCCAGGGGTTCCCACGGCCGCAGGTGGAGGGGAGTCAGTTGACATGGACATCCCCTCTACCTGCGGACGGGCCTGGGACGGGGCATCCCTGCTGGTGCATGGTGGTGCACTCACAGGGTCAGGGACAGCGACATGCACAGGCACCTCCACGGTGACCTGTGCTGCCTCCTGCCCCTGGCCCTGGACTGCACCACTTGCACCAGCAGGGATGCTCCCACCAGGCCCCATGTGTGCACCAGTGTCGGCCTCCTCCTCCTCTGTGCAAACCACCAACCTGGATGGCTCCTCACCGTCTCCCGCCGTAGCAGGCCCCTGTGGGGGCTCACCCACCCCTTCCGCTGCAGCCGTGGGGGCATCCCCGCCGCCTTGCTCCACAGCGCCGTCTCCGCCCTCTTCTTCACTAGCCGCTGCGTAGAGGGAGACAAAGGACACAAGCATCAGGCTACTGTACAATGGTCCCCTAGACAGGAAGCAATAGCAGATGAGCACCCCTGTCAAAGTACACTTCCATCATGTCCCTCCACAACACATGGGTCAGTCCAGGCAAAACACACACAGTAACAGGCATGGTGCATGCCATGCACATTTCCATGCATGTCCAATTGACTCTTGAAACATTCAATGATATGTAACTCACATGCATCATGGCTCATGCATATCACATGCACACACTTCACCTCAGTCACATCCATCTGGCCCCAATCACACCGAACACAGGCAATACAAGGGGAAGTTGGGTGCGTCACTGAATCTGTGCATTGTCACACACATGTGTCATGCATCCATGGCATGCACAAGTCACAGACATGCAGGTCAGGCACACAGACATGGCTAACATATATGTACCTGGCATCAGCACCCATCCTTCACCCCCATCCATGTCCAGGTACAGAGACTGGCATGCTCTCATGTCCCAAATCTGCATAGTGCTCCCCATGCCGCATTTCAACACATGCAACAACCATGTGGGTCACACATCACTGGTCGCACATGCATTACCATGATGTCCCAGCACACATACATGCATACATGGCCCATGGCACACATACAGGCAAGTATCATAGAACCAGCACACCGCAACATGCACTGTCTCACACAGTGATGCTTGGACACTTACCGCTCAACTCCAGACGGGTCTCCCTCTCAAGGACCTGGGCGTGGAGCGCTGGGCGTACGCGTTCCAGGACCCTCTTCTGGATGGAACTCATGTGGCCCCGGCCCCCCTCCACGAGGCGCCGGGCCTTCACAAGGGTCCTGGACCTCAAGTCCTCCCAGCGCTTCTTGATCTTCAAGACGTTGCGGGTTGCCACCCCCTCCGCGTTGATGGCAACCACACAGTCGGCCCAGATCCTCTCCCGTCCTTCCTTGCTGGCGCGGGACGATCCAAAGAGGGCATCATACTGCCCCAGGACATGCTCCACCAGGACACCAACTTCGGTGGCAGTGAAGCTGGTGCCCCTCTGCCCCTCTGGCCTGGGGTTGCCACTGGTGCCAGATGTAGAAGTGCCCGACATGGCAACCCCAGAGGCAGGTGTGGGTGGGCAACTGGGTCCTGGGGCTGGGCTGTGGAGCGATGTAATCCCAGTTGGGAGTCTTCAGTTCCAGCAGGGGTGGACACAGCAACTGGACCCCTGCAGATGGCTGATGTGCAGGCACCAAATGGCAGGGCACGGTGGCAGCAGGCAGGCAGGCAGGCAGCAGCAGATAGCACGTGGGAGGCTGCTCAGGGCACTGGGGGGGCAGTAACTCGGCCTTCGGGGCAGGAGCGTGGTGTTCCGTGTGTTTTCGGGTGGCCAGCTTGATACGGAGTGATTTGGCACGTGAAATTCCTGCACGTCAGCGTGAAATCCGAGGAAAGGCCCTTAGCGCGTAAGTGCGTCAGCACGCATACGCGATTCTATTGGACCAGAGTCCCTCATCGCGTAAGCGCGTCTGACGTGATCCGCACGGGCGTTCCCCACTCAGCACGTGAAGACGGAGCACACGCGGAAATACTGCACGTCAGAGTGTCATCGCGTGTAATTGGCCAAAAGTGCGCGTACACGCCATTGGCATAAGTACGTGTATTTCAGGGGTGCGCGGCCACTTACACAAGCAAGTACGTCAGCGCACCTGTATGCCTGCTGCGTGGGAATTTCCACACGCGATTGGAGTGGGAACTCGATTCCAGGGGTGCGAGGCTCACACGCTCGCCTACAACACGCGCAAGGCATTAATTTGCGCACTTTTCAATAAACAAGCCAGATGCCAGGATGAACATACCGTTCCTAGCAGCAGTGGCAGTGGGCTACCAAAGGAGGGGGAGGAGGAGAGTCAGGGCCAGAATATTCACACCCAGAACCAGCCTATTCGGGATGCCTGATGACCAGGTGTATGGGAGGTACAGGTTTCCAGCACACATCATACTGGACCTGGTCAGTGAGTGGGAGGATGACCTCACATCACCCACCCTGTGCTCCCAAGCACTCAGCCCCCTGCAGAAGGTCCTGAATGTACTGCACTTCTTGGCCACTGGATCCTTTCAGCGGACAAGTGCCATAGTGGGTGGTGTGTCACAGGCCACGCAGTCACGCTGCCTACACCAGGTCTTGAACATCATCACTGCACGGCCATCAGTCCGCAGGCACATATATCTCCCCAGGACTCATGCAGAAAGGCGGACGTGCATCCAGGAATTCTATGGTGTGGCTCAATTCCCCAAAGTGCTTGGTGCAATTGACTGCACACATGTGGCTCTACGTCCACCCAGGGCAACAGAGCACATCTATAGAAACCGCAAGCACTGGCATTCCATCAACGTGCAAGTTGTATGCAATGCCAAGGGAATAATCACATCAGTATATGCCAACTATCCAGGGTCCACCCACGACAGCTTCATCTACAGAATGTCTACCCTATGCCGGGACCTAGAGGCTGGACAGCATGGAGATACATGGCTGCTTGGTGAGCATGAATGCCACTGCACATGCATGCATGTCAGATACTGGGTCATGACACAACACCACTAATGATACCCATCACCACCTCCACAGGGGACAGTGCCTACCCTATCAGCCCCCACATGATGACCCCAATCCGGAACCCCACCACGCCACCCCAGGTAAGGTACAACACAGCCCACATTGCAACACGGGGCATAGTGGAGCGCACATTCGGAGTGCTCAAGTCACGCTTTCGCTCCCTTGACCGTTCTGGCGGGCAGCTGTTATATGCTCCCCGAATGGTGTGCAGGATCATAGTGGCAGCATGTGTCCTGCACAACGTTGCAACACGCCGGGGCCTGCCCGTGGACATGGTGGTGCCCCCACATCCACAACCACATTCACGCCCGCTGCGCATGGGAGGGGAAAGGGCACGGGGGGAGGCAGCCCGTACGCAACTGGTGGCCAACTTCTTCACCTAGGAATCACAGTGCTGGCTAGTGCACACTGCTCTGGCACATACCATCTGACAATCAATGATGACACTACCTGACAATGTCTGAAATTTACTTGACAATAAACTGTCAGATACACATCAGCCTGAGATTGTTAACATGGAAGTGTCAATATGTGTGCACCCCTAGCTACACATACACCAGCAATGCATCACAACGCAAAGACACAACTCCATCAATCTAATATGCATTGCCACAGGCGATTCACTACATGACAACATTGCCATGTCACCCATTCCCTTCACAGTCCCGCCACTGAGGACACCATGTCATGGTATGTGACAGCAAACAAACTGGCCATCACAACATGACACCAGTGTCACAAATAGCAGTGCCCCAAATGGAACATAGCCGCACTTGAGCAGCTAACGGACCTGGAGCCACTACTACACACCTGTGTAAGAGTAATTTCAATCAAATTACACACCAACCCACCCTGAAGCCCACCCAAACAAGACACAATGCATGTAATCAATGGTAGTCTCATTACCTGATTCTGCTGGTATGTCCTCACCGTCCAGATGTACAGTGATGGCGCCATGCAAAAGTGTCAGTGCACATCTACCGACATGTAGTCTGACTCCAGAGAGTATGCCCTTGTGAAGATCTGTGTGAAATACCTGCAAAACATGAGCAACATATGTAAGTAGAGGCACATATCAAACCATCATGCATAGTTAGGTGCAACAACAATGAACACTATGAATGTCTACACAGTATTGACTATGGACTGGCCAACAGCTCATGGGAGTCCAATGTCACCGTGTAATTTGATGTCACTTGGGCACACCCTTTGCAAGCCCATGGAAACGGAAGCAGGAGGGGTGTGGATGTCTGCTACCCAAGCATCGAAACCAAACTCAGGACAAGCCTGCATGTGCCCAGCCACAATACAGTGTATGCCCAGGTACCCACACAAGGCAACACTCTTGCAAAATAAAAATAAAATAGAGAAAAAATGGCCATGAAAGGGCCGGCGGGGGGGGGGGGGGGGGCACCTATGAGGTCCGAGGACAGGATGCACGCCACAATCCACCTGTGTGGATCATGGGAAACGAAAACACCCCATAGGCTCGTGGCCCACACGGCTACTCTGTTGTGGGAGATGAGTCGCTATGGCTCTGGCCAGACCCTGCAGCTGACTCTGGAGGTGGGGGAGCTGCCTCAGAAGATGGTGTGACAATGGGAGGCAGCCCACGCAAAGCACGAGTTTGCTCCTCCATGGCTGCAAGCAGGCGGGTCTGGTAGTTCTGGTTCTGGGTTATAATCATGCGGAGGTCCCCATGCAGTAACTCCCGGGATGACCTGACCTCCGCACGAGTTGCCTGCATCTCGGCCGAGAGCGTCCGTGTCAGACGCTCCAGCTGCTCCTCTGTCCTTCTATGGGATGAAGCCTCAAGCTCTAACAGGGTCGACCTGAGGTGACGGAGTTCTTCCCTCAGGCCTTCCCTGTGGCGCTGGGACTCCATGGAAAGTGATTCCCGCAGAGTCGCCAGTGCCGCCCGCCTGTCCATGTTGGACGCCAACATATCCTCCCTGTGTGCCTGGCAGATGGACTCTGTAGCCTGCTCCAGTCGCTCCATCAGCCTTTCTGGGGGGACAATGGAAGTGGCCACCCTATCCATGGCCTGTGCAATCATCTCGGATGATGCTGCCTGTTGGGTGGCCATACCGTAGATGGATTGCTCCCAAACGGTATTGCCAGGTGGCATACGGCCACCACGTTGACGGGCACCACACCTGCCTGGGGCAAGGCGGACTGCGCCTTGCTGTGCCGGCAAGGCCTCAGGCTGCAGGACTGCATTCCCTCTCTGATCTGCAGCCCCAGGAACAGGATCAGAGATTGGGTGGTGTGGCCCTGCATCCGTAACCACCGGAGGCTGATCTGCCGACACTGACATCCCCATTGAGGGCAATGGCCCGGCTGCAGGTGGGTCGGACAGAGGAGATTCTCTCCCAAGAACACTCACCTGCGACTGCACATAGGTGTCATCCTCCGAGTCTACACCTGAATACTGCTCGGGGGAGGAACCCCCAGAGACACCCCTCGACAGCACGACCTGCAGCACTTGTGGGTTTTCACCCACAAACACACCACGTCCCTCACTTGTGGTAGGTCGGCCCGGGTTGCCCTCCTGGGACGGCTCAACCACCACATCCCCAGCATCAACAAGTGCTTCGTCCCCTGCAAAGACATGAAAGAGAAAAATGGAAACAGGCATTAGCACCATGGCATGCAACAAGGGCTGATGAACAACAGAGGCAGTAGTTCTACGACACATGTCCCACATGACTGGGAGACCTCCTATGCATTCACCATCACTGGGTCTGTAGGGGAGGCTCAGGGCATACAATGTACAGATTGGAGAGCAACGCCTGCTCACCATGCTGCCTAGCACTGCCATCACACATTGGCCGGTGATTGCCATGTCAAAGGCACATGCCATCACACACATGGCATGTGACATAGCCACCAAGTGAAGAGGGAGAGGAGGGCGAGTCTTTTGGATTTCAACCACTCTGGTCCTGACATTGCATCGTCACTTCAATAAGTATACATGTTGTACATGGATCTGCTAGTCCAAATAGGCCACGATGCACAGTGCCTTGTCTACATCAACAAAATGCAGTAAACAATGTGATTCCACCTCCCCATCACCTGTAAAGGATTCATATTGCATTCGTGAAGCACCGGTCCAGAAATGTATGAAGGTACAGCGGAGCACTGAGGGGTGGTGGGGCAGAAGGGGATGCCAGTCAACAATCCTACTGGTGCTGGTGTCATTCATGTCACGCAAGTGCAGGGGTGGGTGGCACAATGAAGTGCAAGGGGAAGTGGCGGCTGGAAGTGCTGTACAAGGTAAGTAGGACTTGACGTCAAGGGCAGATGGTGTTAGGCGCAGACAAGTGCTGGGGGGGTGGCCTATAGGGGTACAGAGTCAATCATGCAGTGCTGTGGGCTCGGAGGGGACAGGGGAGGTACACACTGCATCTGGCTCGGCAAGGTCCTTGCAGATTTCTATGTGTCCTGCAGAGTTGTCACATGCCGCAGATATGTGCCCTTGGATTGGGGATCTCATCTTGGTGAAAAGGGTGAGGCGCTATTGCCTTTGGAGCATGTGGCAGGCCAGTTTGCCAGAGGATGGCCATGATGCAGGACATTCCCTCTCTGCCACCCGGCACCTGTGGTTTGGGTTCACAAGATCCGAGTCATGCCAGGACTCTGCATTGGCATGGGGCTTCAGACAGGTGGTCATGACCGTGGCAAAGACATCCAGTGTACCTGACATGGAGTGGAGCATGGAGTGGGCCCTGTCAGGATGGGAGTGAGCCTAAGGGGGAGCTGGATGGGGGGGAGATTTTGGCAGCATGAGCCTCGACTGACACACACTTCATGGGTCGGAATACCAAGAAGGTGTGTGACAGTGGTGAGGGTGGCTTTGCCTGTGGGGTGGTGAGGGTGAGCTGGGAGGAGAGGAGAATGTGATCACTCCAGGAGAGAGGAGTGCAGAGATGGACGGAGAGGGGAAAGTCAGATGAGATCAGAGCATCAAGAGTGTGCCCTGCAGAATGAGTAGGGACAGACGGGAGTCTAGAGGGTGAGAGGGAGTTGCTGAGGTCACAGAAAGGTCACGTGGGGGCATCAACAAGCATGCAGGTGGATGCGTACAGCACCAAGGATGAGGATTTCTGTGTCTGGGGACATGAGTGAGGAGGAGAGGTGAGGACACTCAGAAAGGAAGTAGTACATTTGACCAGTTTTCCCAGACACAGTACGCACTGTTTGAGAATGTCAAGGTGTGGTGGAGAGAGACGTCACACAAGCCATTCCAGAGTGGAGTAGGTCTAAGTAGGAGTGACAGTGGCAGGAATACCCTCAGGGAAGCCAAGGGCACACCCCCCCTGCACAGTAGTGGCGGGCCAAGGAGAGGGTCTCCTGAACATCAGGTAGGAGTGTGTGAAGGATGCAGACAGAGCTGGCCGTCAGACATGTTTCCATGAGACCAAGGATGTCAAGGTGCATAACCTCATGTAAGTGACAGATATCGGAGGAATGCCTGATGCAGCCGCAGTGAAAGGAGTGTAATTGTGGAGGAGGTTGACAGCCTTGTAGGACTTACGGGGAGTGCTAGAGATCTGGGGTGCAGCATGTGTAGGAGTTGGAGTGGG
Organism: Ambystoma mexicanum; assembly: GCF_040938575.1. NCBI lineage: Eukaryota > Metazoa > Chordata > Amphibia > Caudata > Ambystomatidae > Ambystoma > Ambystoma mexicanum. The sequence goes on along the minus strand of NC_090935.1, from coordinate 832,610,516 downwards.
AGGCGGAGAAGGTTCATGGGAGGGTGCAGGGAGGCAGTGCAGGATTGATGAGGAGAGAGGAGGGGGGACAGCAGGAGAGGTAAGGAAGTTGATGAGATGTGGGTAGCATTTCTCAAGGAGATTGAGGTTGGCCTAAGGGCCTTGGACTGGGACGCTCCCATTACCATGCACATCAATAGTGGCCTCTGAGGATTGGAAGGAGGCCAGGAGTACACCCCAACGGGTCCCACCATTGATGGTGGAAGAGGAGCAAGGAGAGAGGACAGGGACCATGTGAAGGGTCTATGGGACAGGCAAAGGCATGTATGAGCAGATGTCAGTGAGAGTTAGCTTTGAGTAGGCTCAGATGCACTGGTCAGCAATAGGGTGGGTCGCATTGGAGGGCAGGGTGCCCTCATTTGACTTTTGGCAAGCAGGTGTCGTGAGTAGGGCACGATGGTCTGAACTGTAGAAGTCATGGAAGATAGACCATGAAGAGCAGCATGGAGTGTGAGGGAATGGGGCTCGAAACCAGACGGTACATAAGCCCACAGGTAGGAGGTGGATGTCAAGGCAACATCCACAGTATGACAGCATGTTGGTTGGCATTTATATACAGAGGACGCATTAGCATGTGGTATCATTGCATGTCAGGCATGTGAAGATGAAACTTGAATGGCTGGGGGAAAGTATAGGAATGGTATGTAAGACATCAGATGAATAGACAGGGGAGTATGAGCAACAATGTAGTGACAAAATGACAATTCAAGGGCAAGTTCCATGGTGTCGGGCCATATGTGCACTGTTGCCAGTAGGGATAGTGCTGTGGGCAGATGGTGTTGCACTGAACATACTGGATGGGGCACATGGGTGCCACTATCAACTCTGCCACACACCCCCTTGACAGGCACCCAACATGAATGCTTCACACACACACCATGCACATGGATAATACACACATGCATGTGCACTCACCGGATGATGCCTCGTAATCAGGGAGGTCTCCCACACCTTGGAGTTGTCCCTCGGTGACGTAGGATCCAGCTACGGACTCGTGTGGTGTGAGTTCTATTTCCTGTGCTGGGGACCCACCTCCAGTCACCAAGGTTGCGGCATGACTTGAGGCCAGCTTCTCCTTTGCCCTGCGCTTAAGGTCATTCCAGCGCTTCTGGCAATCACTAGCTGTGCGCCTCACTACTCCAAGGGCACTTATTCTGTCAGCAATGGTCTGCCAGTGTGCCTGGCGTCTGGCATGTGTGGTCTTGGACCCTGCAACGATGACCATTTCCCTATCATGATCTGACACATACTGAACAAGTGCATTCAGTTCGGCGTCTGTGAAGCTTGGCTTCCTTGATGGGCCGGACTGTGCAGCCGTGCCTGGTGCATCAGCCTGTGCCGGACGTGCACTCTTCCTCTTGCGCTTGGAAGGGGGTGGGGATCCAGAGTGTCCTACGCCGCTGTGGACACTAGGGGCAGGAGCCGTGGTGGACTCAGTACTGGGTGTGTGGGATTGCCCACTCAGCATGGGAGTTGGTGCAGGCATTGGGGGTAGTGGGATGGGGTCAGGCCTGATCTGAGGTGCATGAACTAGGACCGACACAGTCTTGGCAGGGTGTATGAGAGGTGGGGTGGATGGAGCCACACCCTGGCTACGGGGGCCAGCAGATGACCTATCTGGCATAGATGCGCGTGCCCTGATGACACCAATGTGCACCGGTGCACGTGCAGTGGACCTGCTGACCTGGATGTCAGCGATGGGATCACCCTCGGACAGGTCTGGTGCCACAATGGCCTGGTCCGACAAGGGCTGATCAGGGTTGGTATCAGCCACATGACTCTCAACTGGGGGGGGGGGGGGGGGGTGCATGGGTGTCCCTGACTGGTCCTCCAGACTGGGGGGGACAGGGGCACCCTGCAAGTCACAACCACGTCCCCTAGTGGATCCTCCACGGCCACCACGTGTGGCTCGGCCACCTTTGCCACCCTTACGGCTTGCACGCCTCCCAACCATGGCACTGATGGTATTGTGCGTATGGGAGTCGGTGTGCACAATTGTCCTGGGCAATTGGGTGTCAAAGGGGTTGGGTACCAGATGGTATTCGTACCCTAGTGCAGTGGCAAGGCTATATGACACCCCTGGGGAAAGATGACGGGTCACGCAACGCACAGGCACCCCAAAAAAGTTAAGGAACGTGCACAATACCCCTCCTAGACCACGTGTGCTGATGGAAAACCCTGCACTACGCTGTGGCATCCAGTAACACAATGAACGTATGCGTGTCACACGCAGCCTAGAAGGACCTCTGAAGGGGTAGGCTACACACGGGGCAAGCACAGAAGTTAGATACGTGCGTGACTCACCGTCTGCCAGGTAAAAGAGCGTGAAAAATGAGCGCGTTTGGTTGGCAACACCCCCGCCAAAAGAAGATGTGTACGCTGTCTGAGGAGACAGGACAACAGTAGAAGGGGACACTGTTTGAGGGAACAGGCCCAGGTAAACCAGTACTAGAGGAAAAAGAGAAAAAGCTGTCAGAGGTAACAGGGAGTACGAACTGGAAACGCCGTGAAGTAAATCGCGTGTGAAACGACAAGAAGTACAGAATTCACCCACTCGCTCTCCACGAAAAGCACGTACAAGGAAATGGTGTTCAACACTACCTTTTATACAGGCCCACACGTACAGCGTCACTTACGGCGTGTACGTGCTTGGCCCATGTTCACCAATCACACGCTTTGTCACTCCTGCGTGTGGATCCTTTTTCACCAATCACACGCTTTGACACTCCTGCGTGTAGCTCACTTTTCACCAATCACACGCTTTGTCACTCCTGCGTGTAGATCCTTTTTCACCAATCACACGCTTTGACACTGCACGTGCAGGTAACTATTGACGCACATATGCTGGTGACGGCTTTTCGCGCGATTCGCTGAGTGTGGGGTTTTCACGTGCAAAATCACTCCCTATCAGGCTGTCCACGCGTTCAGACACGAAAGACCACGCTCCTGGCCAGGAGGCCAAATTAAAGTCCCCCAGAGCCCTGAGCACGCTCCCACCTGCCATCTGCTGCTGCCTGACTGCCTGCTGGCCACGTGCCCCACAGTGCTGGTGGGTGGGGGTGGTGGGAGACATGGGTGGGGGCCTGGTGGAGGGTGCCCCTGGTGGATGGGGGGTGGGGGTGGTGGGAGACATGGGTGGGGGCCTGATGGCAGGTGCCCCTGCACTGCTGGGGGGTGGGGGTGGTGGGAGACATGGGTGGGGGCCTGGTGGAGGGTGCCCCTGGTGGATGGGGTGCAGGGGGACATGATCAGGTGTGCAGGGTAGTCCACTGTTTTGTGGGCTGCCTGCAGGGGCCGTGGAGGGTGTACAGGGTACACCTGTGAGGGCCCACCCAGCCTATTCGCGTGTGATAATTCCCGCGTACCCCTGTGATACACGTTCCCTGGCCTATCGCGTGTTCTACTTCACGCGTCCCCCTGTAATACACGTTCCCTGGCCAATCGCGTGTTGAACTTCCCGCTACCCCTGTAATACACGCACCCTGGCTGTTCGCGTGTGATAATTCCCGCGTACCCCTGTCATACACGTTCCCTGGCCTATCGCGTGTTCTACTTCACGCGTCCCCCTGTAATACACGTTCCCTGGCCAATCGCGTGTTGAACTTCCCGCTACCCCTGTAATACACGCACCCTGGCTGTTCGCGTGTGATAATTCCCGCGTACCCCTGTCATACACGTTCCCTGGCCTATCGCGTGTTCTACTTCACGCGTACCCCTGTAATACACGTACCCTGGCCAATCGCGTGTTGGACTTCCCGCTACCCCTGTAATACACGCACCCTGGCTGTTCGCGTGTGATAATTCCCGCGTACCCCTGTAATACACGTTCCCTGGCCTATCGCGTGTTCTACTTCACGCGTACCCCTGTAATACACGTACCCTGGCCAATCGCGTGTTGGACTTCCCGCTACCCCTGTAATACACGCACCCTGGCTGTTCGCGTGTGATGATTCCCGCGTACCCCTGTAATACACGTTCCCTGGCCTATCGCGTGTTCTACTTCACGCGTACCCCTGTAATACACGTACCCTGGCTGTTCGCGTGTGGTGATTCCCGCGTACCCCTGTAATACACGTTCCCTGGCCTATCGCGTGTTCTACTTCACGCGTACCCCTGTAATACACGCACCCTGGCTGTTCGCGTGTGGTGATTCCCGCGTACCCCTGTAATTCACGTTCCCTGCCTAGTCGCGTGTAGTACTTCCCGCGTACTCATGATTTGAAGATTGCCCGCTTTGCTTTCCTTGTTTGCCTGCCCTGTGAAGTGGTCCAGGGTTAGCGCAGCCCTTAGCGATGATTTAGCGATTTTGATGGCTTTTCCTTGCGCGAGGGCGTTCTTGGGGGCGTTACTGGCGCTGCTGCAGGCTCGCTGCGATTCTCTGCGCCACGGCTGGTTTGGGAGCTTGGAATCCATGAATACGCTGTGCGCGGAAATCTGTTTTAGCGCACGTGCCTGGCGCAGACTATCGCAGGCGCACGCTGTGCGCCAGCCGCGTGCGCTACTTGTGCGCTGGATTCTATGAATTAGTGTTAGACTCACACAAGCGGGATCTCATGTTTGGGAAGGCCCGGCAGAGAAAGAAAATAATAATGTCTTAGGATGGATTACAATACTGCAAATATTTATGACTACAGCGCTAAAGAAATAAAGATAGAAACACGAGATAACGGTTTAGGACAGTCTCCAAGATGGTGGTCTGCAATGACAAGCAGGAGGATGTATGAAACTGAGGCCAGCCATTATTTTTTCTTAGTAACCATTAGCAAACAGCTTGCACGACCATCAGGAGAATAAGCACTCCGAATTAAGTTACATCAGTGAAAAAAAAGAGCAATTAGGTGCATGTGAGGCATATTGTTTACATTACTAAGTGAAAACCCAGATATTATACAACACGATCGACAGAGCCAAGTGCTAGCCGCATAAATGACTGCGTTAGGAGATACGTTTAACGACTAAGGGAAGTGTCACACAGAGAGACATAATTTGTCTCGGGAGGATAGCTCAGCAGCAACGTGCTTGCATTGGAAGCAAGACGACACAGAGCAACACATGTTCTATCCACGGATCCACGCTTAGAATCCTCTGGTTGTCATATCGTATCATATCATAATGTGGGTCTGCAGTGACACAATGAACACTTTGCAATTTAGACAACAGTAAAGTGAGGGCCTGTAAGTTGTTTGATTCAGACACAGGGGCTCATTATACATTGAAGTGACCGGTTAGAGTGCACCACCAATGTGTGAGAACTCAAAGCACAGAACATGTCAGGGTTGTTCAACAATGTGATAAACCATAAGAGGCATGAGACAAGGTGATATCACAAACAGTGCCTATATCCACAATAGGCTTAAACGCCAGTTAAAATTAGGTGTGACAGGACATTGTTTATTGCAAGTAGAACAATAATCGAGGCAAGAGAAAGCAGACACACGCAGACAGTGAATCAAATGTACTTATGTGTTGTCATCCAGGTGTTGCAGAGTACGGAAAAGCTATCGCTGTAAAAAAAACACGTTCATTGAAAATGCAGACACCACTGAAATAATAAAAGACAAGGAAGAATAGAAAGGTAACAATACATTTAATGTGTGCTGCACCATAGTGTGGGTGTGAGGAAGATTATCTTAAAACATAACGGTCAAGGCAATGAGTAACTTGCCAGATTATTAATATTAAAAAACCCTTATGTTTTTCTCCAATAGATACCGCTGTGAAACTCAGTGATATTATTCAAAGACAGAGACTAAGCTGTTCTCCCCTAATGAGAGTCTAAGGTTAGTGTCAAACTCGTGAACGTCATTTTGGTATGCTGCAATATCACCATAGTTAGGGGCCGATTCATGGAACAAATGTGCGCCGAAAATCGCAGCGCAAGCAGGCGCAAACTGGCGCAAGCTGGCACAAGCGTGAAAAAGCATGCGCACGCGCACGTGTGCGATTCATGGAATACCCTGCGCGTGTTTACCACTAGATATGCACCAAATCCGTGCGTACCGCACACGGGCGCACACGTCATTGCAACATCGAGAATGCTGTGCGCGAGGCACACAGCGAAAGCACACAACGTTAGCGCACACACCAAAAAGGGGGCGGAACACGGGGCATAACGCGCAGAATGGGGAACAACGCGTGAAAATAAGGGCGTAATGGTATGTACTGCTGGGAAGTACACGGAACACCCACACGCAGGCGAACCACACGTATCCATGGAATTGAATAGGGCAAACCCGTGCACGGCCAAAGACACGCACAGGCCTAAACAGGTCCACCACACAAAGGCAGGCGGCAGCGTCCCTGCGCATTAGAAAAGTGTGCGCAAACAAAAAACACGTATATACAGCTACAATGAATGTCCCATTCAGTGGCCCCCTAGGACAAATGACGTGTCACGCAACGCACAGGCATCCCCGAAAAGCAAGAAAAAGAGATAAGCGACCCCTGTTGCCTACGTGCATGTAAAAAAACACACACAGTACGCTGTGGTAGCCAGGAGCCCCAAAAATACGTACACGATCAACACGCAGGCTAGTATGCCTGTGAAAAAAGGGATACGTGACAAACTTGGACACCCCCAGTGTCAAAAATAGCGTGTGCCTTGCGTGTAGATGAAGAACACGTAGCCAACACCCACCTGCTGTGAAGTAATCACGTGTGAACCCCAATGCCTGGAAAACACACGCACCGCATTCTACGAAAAGCACGCACAGAGCGATGGAAACCCACGTGGGACCCCCAACCCATGCCAGGGAAACGCCTGTGCGCGTAACGTCACAGATGCGCTTACACGCTGAGGGCCTTTCTTCTAATTACACACTGACGTGCAGTTTTTTCACGTGCCAAATCACTCTGTATCAAGCTGGCCAGGCGACAAAACACGGAAGACCACGCTCCTGCCCAAAAGGCCATTTTCCTGCCCCCCAGAGCCCTGAGCACGCTCCCACCTGCCATCTGCTGCTGCCTGCCTGCTGCCCACGTGCCCTGCTATTTGGTGCCTGCACATCAGCCATCTGCTTGGGTTCAGTTGCTGTGGAACAGAAGACTCCCGACTGGGATACCATCGCTCCACAGCCCAGCACCAGGACCCAGTTGCCCACCCACACCTGCCAGAGAGGCAGAGGGCTACCAGCTTCAGCAATAAGGAAGTTGGTATCCTGGTGGAGAAAGTTCTGGGGCATTATGATGCCCTCTTCACACCATTGCGCGCCAACAAGGAAGGACGGGAGAGGATCTGGGAGGACGTAGTGGTTGCAATCAACGCGGAGGGGGTGGCAACCCGCAACATCAAGCACGTCCGGAAGCGCTGGGAGGACTTCAGGGCCAGGACCCTCAGCAAGGCCCGGCGCCTCTTGAAGGCAGAGGATTCAGAGGGGTGCCGGATCAGCCTGAGCAACATCCAGATGAGGGTCCTGGAACGCATAAGCCCAGCGCTCCACGTCTAGATCCATCAGAGGCAGACCCGTCTGGAGTTGAGCGGTAAGTGGCCATGCATTGCTGTGTGAAACAGGGCATGTTGTAGTGTGCTGGTAGTCAGCTACTTACCTGTATGTGTGACACAGGCATGTATGGATGTGTGTGTGCAGGGACATCATGGTGCTGCATGTAAGACCAGTCATGCGTGAACCACATGGATGGTGCATGTGTTCCAATGCAACATAGGGAGCAGCATGCGTAATGCACACATAAATGCATGCCTGTCTCTGTTCTTGGACATGGATGGGGTGTGAGAGATGGGTGCTGCTGTCATGTACATGTATGGTGTACATGTCTGTGTGTCTGAGTAGTGTGTTTGTGACTTTGAAACGCCATGGATGCATGACACATGTCCGTGACGATGTGTTGATTCACTTATGCAGTCTAGTCATCCTTGTATCCACTGTGTCTGTGGTGTACGAGCCCTGATGCATGACCTTCCGGTGGTGTTTGTGCATGGGATCAGTATGAGCCATGATGCATGTGAGTTTGAAGACAACATTTATGTCAATAGAGCCCCTTGTACATGGATGCTGATGTTGATTGCATGCGCTGTGCCTGTTTTTGCATGTGTGTTGCCTGCATTGACCCATGTGTTGTGGAGGGACAGGATGGAAGTGACGTTTGACAGTGCCACTCATGTGTTATTGCTTTCTGTCTAGGGGACTATTGTACAGTACCCTGATGCTTGTGTTCTATGTCTCCCTCTATGCAGCGTCGAGTGAAGAAGAGGGCGGAGGCGGCGCTGTGGAGCAAAGCGGCTGGGATGCCTCCACCTTGCGGCGATGCAATGCCCAGCCACCCTCACAGGAATTGCCATCATCCGGGAGCAAGGGGACTGGTGCCACGTCTGCCACTATGGCTGCAGCGGAAGGGCCGGGTGAGCCCCCACAGGGGCTTGCGATGACAGAAGTCGGTGCAGAGCCATCCAGGTTGATGGTCTACACAGAGGAGGAGGTGGCCGCTACTGAGCCACACATGGGGCCTGGTGGGGGTGGTACCACTGGTGCAAGTGGTGCAGTCCAGGGCCAGGGGCAGGAGGCAGCACAGGTCACCGCAGAGGGGCCTGTGCATGTCACTGTCCCTGACCCTGTGACTGCACCACCATGCACCAGCAGGGTTGCCCCGTCCCAGGCCCACCCGCAGGTAGGGGAGAGGCCCACGTCATATGGCACTCCACTACCTGCGGACGAGGAGACCCATGACCGTATGGGGTCTTTCCTGATTGGTGTCGCGTTGCGCACGTGTGTCATTCGTGATGACGTGCGTGCTTCCTGGGGGACCATGCACGCCATCACGAAGAGCTGTGTTGCAACGTGGCACAGTTGGGAGGGGCCCTGGTCGGAGGGTTCCTACATGTGTTGGGCACTCTGGCGGCCCTCTCCTCCTCTGTGGAGACTATGCGCCAGTCATTTTCCCTGCCGTCTTCCGGCCCAGATTCCACCAGGGCCCCCTGTGGACCTGGCCCGACCAACACAGCCAGCTTGGTGGAGATCACATCCCTGCCACAGTCGGGAGTCGGAGGTCCAACAGGGGTGGACACCCCACCAACTGGAAACCAGCAGATGGAGGATGGGCCGGGCATCATCGGGCAGGGCACATGGACAGCAGCAGCAGCAGGCTCAAGGTGGGAGTGATGATGGCTCGGGACCATCAACATCAGAGGGGCAGGCATCGGCCAGAGGGCAGGAGGACCCTGGAATGGGAGTGTTGTCCGTGTGGCAGCGGTTGGGCCAGTGGATAGATGCGGAGCGGTGGCGGGTGGAAGAGGCACGGCTCACCATGGTCAGCGCAGAGTTCTCCATGCGCAGGGCGTTGAGGCGGGCTGAGTGCCTCGAGGGAACTCGCAGGGAGTTTGAACAGACCATGACTGCATCCCTGCGAGACCTCAGGGCCAGTGCAGAGGCCCGTCTCCGGGACATCGACATGGAGTTCAATGATGCCCTGGCCCGGGACATCACAGAGTGAGCCGTAGGACTTGCCCGCGCCATTGTATATAGTTAGTTAGTGTTAGGTTTCCTTTCTGTTTTTATTTCTGTTAGGGCGCTTGGACAATGCCCCACCTTTTTGTATGTAGTTCTTCATTAGGAAGGGTTTTTTGTAGGTTTCATTTCAATGGTTGGGCTCATGGACCCTGGATTTGTACTTTGTAAATAGTTCTACACTGGATTTCACTTCTTATTTTTTATTTTTCTATGGATCAATGATTTTGTCTTGTTTTTTCACTTTGGATTTGTTTTGCCAGAATGACACTTTGGACATGTGCTTTTGGATTGATTTGGATTCTGCTTTCCTACATTTTTATTTTATATTTTGGACATGCAGCTTTTTGATTATTATTTCCATTCTTGTGTGTTTCATTTCATTCCCTTGCTTTTGTGTTTAATACATTTTTATTTCCTACTTCAATGCGTGGTATTCTCTCTTTGGTTTCATGCATGTCACAATGTGTGTTTTCTCAATCACATGCAGCCATTGTGTGGGTGTGACGGAAATGTGTTGATGTGCATACTTGCCATTTGGGATTTATCATGTGTGGGGTGGATGTAATACCTGGTTGTGTGTTTGGACTGGGGTGGCGTGGGGTGTGATTTGGGTGGCCATAAGGCCCATGATTGTGGATCGTCATGACGTGTTGGGGGGGGCATGAGTCGGGGACTGCTGGCAGGTGCCTGTCACTGCTGGGTGGGTTGGTAGGTGGGGGGACATGAGTCGGGGCCTGCTGGCAGGCGCCTGTCACTGCTGGGTGGGTGAGTGGGTGGGGGGACATGATTCGGGGCCTGCCGGCAGGTGCCTGTCACTGCTGGGTGGGTGGGGGTGCAGGGGGACATGTGTCGGTGCTCCCTTGTGCATGGTGACATGTGGGCTGGCCGGGGGGCATGGCCAGGGTGGATGGGCTGCCTGCAGGGCATGGCCAGGGGTGCAGGGTAGTCCCCTGTGATGTTGGCTGCCCGCAGGGCCTGAGGAGGGGGGATAGGGCTCACCTGGGAGGACACACACTGCCAAGTTGCGTTGAGGCACCCCAGGAATACACGTTCCCCTCCCGCGGCAGCGAAAACGCGTATAAAACTCCCTGCGCACCCCCAGAATACACGTGCCCCTCCACGGCAGTGAAAACGCATGTAAAACTCCCCGGGCACCGCTCAGAATACATGTACTCCGCTCGCACTAGGCCTATCACGTGTAACATGTCCCACGCACCCCCAGGATACACGTACCCCGCTCGCACTAGGCCTGGCGCGTGTAAAACGTACCATGCACCCCTCAGAATACACGTACCCCGCTCGCACATGACCTATCGCGTGTAAAACTCCCTGCACACCCCCAGAATACATGTACCCCTCCCGCAGCAGCGAAAACTCGTGTAAAACTCCCCGCGTACCCGTCAGAATACACGTACCCCACTCGCACTAGGCCTATCGCGTGTAACACGTCCCGTGCATCCCCAGGATACACGTTCCCCGCTGGCACTAGGCCTGTTGCGTGTAAAACGTCCCGTGCACCCCTCAGGATACACGTACCCCGCTAGCACAAGGCCTATCACTTGTAAAACTCCCCGTGCACCCCCAGAATACACGTACCCCTCCCGCGGCAGCGAAAACACGTGTAAAACTCCCTGCACACCCCTCAGAATACATGTTCCCAGCTCGCACTAGGCCTATCGCGTGTAACACGTCCCGCGCACCCCAGGATACAAGTACCCCACTCGCACTAGGCCTGTCACGTGTAAAATGCCCCACAGGCAGCCCAGGCCACAGGGGGTGATTTTTCTACACTATTTACCTGGCGTGAGTGGGGTTCGAGTATTCAGAGGGGTGCGCAGGGAGTTTTACACACGTTTGAGCTGCCGCGGGAGGGGTATGTGTATTCTGAGGGGTGCGTGGAGAGTTTTACATGCGTTTTCATGGTTGGGGGGCTGTATGCTGGTCCACTGGTGTTTGCACCATGTACTGGATTTGTGCACTGGTCATGGCGCACGGGGCGGGGTTGGGGCGTAACTGGCACTGCTGCAGGGTCGCTGTGCCACTCTGCGCCACGGCTGCTTATGGATGTTGAAATACATGAATACGCTGTGCGCTGAAATGGATTTTGGCGCACGCGGGTGGCGCAGACTGCCGCACACGCACACTGTGCGCCAGCCGTGTGCGCCACTTGTGCACCGAATTCTATGAATTACCCCCTAAATCTCCCACTGATTTTAACTTTTCAATATTTATTTGTAGAGACCCAATGAAGTAGCCAAGGGGCCGAATGATTTGTTCAAGATATTTATAGAAACTTTTTTGTCCTGGCAAAGGCCTACTTATTTATCCAACAAAACCGTAGTGGATGAACAGATTTTGCTATGAAGGGCCTAAACGCATGAGTGGCAACATTGTTTAATCCAATCAGTGTTTTTGAGAATTTCTTTTTTTTTTAAATTAAGATATGATGGAACAATCAATCTTATGGGAAGTTGAAAGATATGATGGTACATTAAAAGAAAGAACTACAAAATGAGAGTGGGCAATATATGTGATATCAAGATAAATAATCACACCTCATGTCCACAAAAATGTTCAAAGGTTTTGTTTGAAAATATATTACTCCCTATTGAGGCTTGCAGCAGCCAACATTTACATCTTTTGTATTATATAAAAATAGCACATTCATTAACCCCCTTTTTTGCACACATCCTGTATGATTGATTGTTATATGATCTCTTAGAAGTAATATATCAGAAGAATTGTATAAGAAATAAATACAATGAATATTAACATTAAATTGACATGTATCTTTCTACTAAAAGAGTCTGGCATTTTCAATATACAGTAATAAAAGAGCTGTAAGTGTTTACTGGTTTTTGAAATCATAACATGAACGGGAGCAGAGGGTAGTGTGTGCTTCTTGTTGTGTTATTGGAACTGTAAATCCCTGTTTAACACACACCCCATGTGACATAAAATGAAGGGATAGACATGTTATGTAACAAACCTTTTCCACTAGACCATTACCCTGTGGATGATACATTGACATTCTGAAATTGACAATACCATGCATTTCCAAAAGTCTCTTCATGTTGTTGGAAACAAATTGCTCCCCATTGTCACTCACAATGTACTTAGGATATCCCTCACATGCACAATCCTCCAATAAAAAGCCCATCATCACTGTGGTATTTACAGCATTGGCAGCTTAATATCAAACCACCTGGTTGTATAGTCCACTAATACAATTCAATAACAACACTGCTCCATCATCCTATCTGTAGGATCCATCATATTGATTCCTGCTTTTCCCACACTTTTGTTATGGCAACAGGCCTCAATGGTACTGTATCCATCTTGCTTGTCTTGTCGCTCTCTGCACATGCATGATAATCCTTCATTGCACTCTCCACCATGTCATCTATTCCTGGCCACTAATATAATGTTCTTAATCTTTTATTTTTTATTTTTAGTAAGGCTATGTCCTAAATGTCATTGATGTGCATCATCACAATTTTCGGTCTCAAACCCAAAAGGAGGAATTGAATTTCTCTTCTTGCCAAACCCCACTTACATGGCATTAACTCATCCTTCACCATGTTGTATGCTGTCTCACATTCAAATTTATTTGGTAAATCCCCTTGTGCATAAGACATCGCTATTCATCATCTTTCACAGCACGTTTCCATTCTTCCATTGAAACCACTACTCCCACTAGATCATGCACACAAGCCACCTACGTATCCATCCGTTCACATTCCCCTTCCTTTGATGACAATACAGGAGGCAATCTTGATAAACAATCTTCCACCAAGTTATTCTTCCCTTGGACATGTTCTTCGGTGAAGTTATACTCTTGCGTATTAACCAAACATTTAGTGTAGTCATGCCTAATTCCCAAGTTGAAAAAAAAACCAAATGCACCAAAGGCTTATGATCACTCCTTAATACTAAAGGTATTTCCATAAGTATGACCTAAAATACATCACTACCCGACAACATGCCCATGATTACTTTTCTATCAATATTCTTTTCTTTCACAATCATTCAACGCTATTGATGCAAATGATATAGACACTTATATCCACCATTGCCTTTGGCTCAGAACCGCTCCTATTCCCTTCTGGCTGGATTCCACTGTTAAAAGCTTTGTCGGCCATTGTGGATCTGTACAAAGTAGGCACCTTTACAATTATTTCCTTTATATCAACTAATGCCTTCCTCATTTGATCAGACCATCATACATGTGCTCACTTCTTCCCTTAACTCTGCTATTCTTTTCTGAATAATTGGGAACACATTTAGCATCAAATTCAACTAGAGCCAAAAACAATCACAACAGCTCCTTGTCTTCAGGTTTATGTACCCCTTTTATCACCCCTACCAGCTTAGCATTCAGTCTTAGACCTTCTCCTGTTGCCACATGTCCCAAGTACGTAACTTCAGATACATTGACATTACCTTTCTCCTTTTTCACTGTCATTCCTGCACCTCTTAGTGTCGCCAACACTTTCACAAGTAATCAATTAAGTTCTTCCTCTTCCCACTCTTGAACACATTTTAGAGTACTATCTTAAAAAACACCAGACATATCCTCACTCAATGTTCTCAATTATTAATGGAGTATGTGCATGGTTATAGTAAGTTTGTAACCATAATTCAATCTATTGAAGAAAATTAATTCTGGGCTGCAATTTTTTGGCAAATCCATTGTTATACCTGGAGACGCTTACTATGTGTGGAAGAAGGCACTCGCTCACACAATTTCCCAGAATTTGAAATACTTATTGCATTTTCTGCATGCTCCATTTATTGCTGGGCAACCTGAATCCATTGCAATGTGCGCTGTGAGCCCACACCAAAAACAAGCTCCAATAAATCCTCCTCCACTATGTCTTTGCTTCTGGTGACCACTGCCATTACTCATTCTTCTTCACTTTGTTGACTGTTTTGACTTCCTTGATGCCATACAAATTGTTTACTTCTTTTGGTCTTCATAACAGGAACATTTCTTGGTCAGTACAATGCCTCTCACTGTCTCTAATGCTTTGCTTAAAGTAGGATTCTTGGCTTGCTATAGCTTTTTTGTGTGTTAGAATGGGATGCATGCAGTACTACTCATCATCCATTCTAGTGAAATAACATGTAGCTATTAATATTCTTAGTTCCACTACATAAGCATCCACACTCTCCATTTGCATCGGTTTGCATGAGAAAAATGTGTACCAATCCAGCACTATGTTCATACTATGACCATACTGCTGTTCCATTTTCTGTAATGCTTGGCTATACATGGTACCCCCGAAGGTCCATCACCATCCCCTTCCACTGTTGGTAGCATATCTGGGACGTGTTTCATAACCATCACTGCCTCCTTCTCTAAACAGTTCATAAGCGTAGCATGTTTACGTTTGTCTGAGAATGCATCACCACCCATGTCTAATTAACAAAACTTAAAAAGTCTTTCAATTTTTCCCATTCTGTGACTGGCTCTCCAGGATTATCCTGAAATGTAGCCAGGGGCTTTTTTTTTCTTTTTTTTTTTTAATTTAAAATGATACCGTTTCTTAGAAACTTTTCATTTATCAATCATTCTCAAATTCATTTGTTTCATTAATTAATTCTATTACAAGTCATTAAGTTAAATTTATACATTTCGTAGGAACTGCACGATTGTGAAGATTCATTTCTTCTCGTGTCCGTTCATGATTTTTCTCCATCTCTCTTCTGTAACCATTTCTGAAATTTAAAAAAATTCTCCAACTCTGTCTTTTTTCATTTAATTCTGGACAGATCATTGTCAAATGGTAGATTGTTTCACGTTCATTTGATTTGCAGAACCTACAACACGCTTCATTTGCGTCTAGTTTTTTTGTCTCAACTAAATATTCTTTAGTGGGGAGAGTATTAAATCTCATTCTCATGTATATTGCTCTTATTACTGGATCTGGAAAATATGTCAGCTACATCGGCACCGTGTTTATAGCTTGAATATCTGTCGGACAAGTGATGTTTCTGGAATACCTTGTAATCTCTCTGCACGTCTTTATCCAGTCATTCCTCATTATTAGTTTTTTTGCATTTTGAGGTCTTTTTACAAGTGTTTCTATTGTGATGTCTTCAGCTTTCATAAGATGGAATAGACCATTTTTCCATGATTTTAAGACATAATTGTTCAATGTTGTTTCTTGTTCTCTTAAAATGTCTGTTGCAGGTATTCTGTCTTGTGAAAGCATTTTACGTAGAATGTCTAGTTGTTTCCATTTTACTACGGATGACATGGACTGAGTTGCAATTTCATGGCGTATTCTGACCATTGGATACGAAGCTGGTAATCGCAGGATCTTTTGACCAGAATGCGCCCTCTAGTCTTAGCCACGTAACTTCTTGTATATTTAACATTCCCTTGCTTCCATATGTGATCAAAGGTAAGACTTTTTGTTTATAATATGCGAGTATAGGTTTCATTGAAAACTTTCCATATTTTCACTGTATTATACAACCTTGACTTGCTAATGTTTGCGTCTTTGCCTCTAAGTTTATTATCCATTGTTTCTCCGTTAATGACTGGTTTATGATTATTCCCAGATATTTGTATGTGGTGACTTCATCAAGTCTATTTCTGTTGATTGATATATTCAGAGGTTTTGCATTCTGAAATGGAAGTTTGTCAAGGGCATCACTTTGTTCTTTTCACTATTTATCCTCAGTTCGTTTTTTTCCATATATACACTCAGTATTTGTAGACTTTTCTATAATCCCGCAGGTGCCTTATCCATTTATATGATGCTGTCCGCATACAACATTATTGGAACTGGGATTGAATTTATTTTTGGCGGATTCAATGTTTTATTTTTGGTTCCTTCTTCTATATCTGCAGTATAAATTGCACAATGTGGCTGCTAGTGGACATCCCTGTTTCAGACCGTTGTTAGTTTCCATTTTTGAAGTGGTATTGCCATTTTTTGTCATTCTTACTGCTATCATGGTATTTGTGTACAGTTGCTTGATTGGTTCCACTAATACCACCGGGCACTGCCATGTTCTTAGTTTCCTCCATAGCTTTTGTCTGGGTATTGAGTCGAACGCCATATGGAGGTCTACAAAGGTCTACAAAGGCTGCATATATGTTAGTTTTCTTTTTTAATGCTTCTTGTTTAATCAAGTTCAACAGAAATAGATTCACATTTGTTCCTATGTTTGTGATAAAGCCTGTTTGCCTAACCGCAAATCGGTTATTTTCTGTTATTTACTGTTATTTTCTGTTTTCTTTTTTTGCAAAAGTGATGCAAGAAGTTTGCCTTAGCAGTCCAATAGCACAATTGGTCTGAAGTTCCGAGGGTCCTCTCTTGGGCCTTGTTTGTATGGTGGTATTATCGTAGCTTGTTTCCAGGACTGCAGGATTTAATTTGTTATGTTTATTGCTTTGAGAATCGAGTCCATTATACTTGCCCAAAGCTCTTGCTCTGTTCTGATTATTGCGTTTGATAGACCATCAGGTCCTGGTGCACGTGAGGTGTTCAATTTCATTATCATCTCTAATATCTCTTGTTTTTCATATTTGATTTGCCATCAAATTAAGACTTGCTGTTTTTCTTCCTCCGTGGCCTGATTACGATTAGCATATATTTTTGAAAAGTGCTTGATCCATTGATGTTCGTTAACATTGGTTGTCATATCTTGTTGTTTCCCAGCATTGTTATTTAATAAATTCCAAAGTTCCCGTGGGTTATGTGTTTTGTAGGTATCCATTATTGCCTCAGCATCTTTTTGTAACATGATATGCGTGTGTGATTTTTTCCAGTTCACATATGTTTGTCTTCGTTTTTTTATTTGTTGTTCACAATTATGATGTTTCTCATCTGCTTTTTCTTTTCTGCTAACTCAGCATTATAAACATGTGAATGCAGTTTTATTTCATTAGTTTCTTTACCTTTAAAATGTGATTTTAACAAAATATTGTAGTTCAGTTTATCTTCATTCGTTGTTAATGGATGTTAATTGATGTTGAAGAATTTTTGCGAGTGACTGTGTTTCCTTTTTGTTTATTCGTATCCTAAGGTTTTTGCCTGTGGTTTCCAAAGGTATACATGTAGTCAGCTTTCTCAGTTCCAATATGCCATCACCTTCTGCTGACAATTGATAATGGTCGCTGGAAGATGACCAGACACTCTTTATTTCTTTAATTGAGTCCTTCAGTTCTTCCGATAGGTAAATATAGTCAATCACTGCCGAAGAATTCCGTCTTCCCCATGTTGGTATAATTTTTCCTTTAGAATCTCGTGGTTGTTTTAATAGCGATACATTTCTGATATTTATTTCTTTTTGCCATCTCTTTGCTCTCATAGTTAATGCATCGATTTTTGCTAATTCACCTTTCTCTGTATAGAGGTGTATGTCCAAATCTCTGCATATGATAAATTCCACTTTTGCATATTTTATTCTTGTTTCGTCAATGTTTAGGAAAATTCCATCCATAAAAGTATTGTCATTTATTGTAGCCGGATTCCAATATACATTCATTAATGAGATGACTCGTTCCTGGTTATGCTTGCCTGGTTTTCTTTGATCTTCTTTTTGCACAATTAATATTATGTTCTGGGTGCAATGGTTGATGTTGGTGTAGGTCACTATCATCCAATTTGGGACTATTTTTATCAATGTTAACAAACCTGAAGAGGGTCTTCCTTGAACTCCTTTGGAAGCCAGGTTTAATATTGTGATAAAACCGTCACATGCTGGTGTTTCTCTGAGCCACGTTTCTTGTAGACCGATATATGGAATTTTTCAAGTTCTTTTTCCGGTGTCTCAAAAAGATGTTTGTTTCCTCTAGTGTTCCATGTAGTTATTGACCATGCCGTGTCGATTTTCTTTGATTGTTATGGTTTCCTTATTTCATCGAATGATTCTTCAGATTGGAAGCTATCGTAAATTCGTTGAAATGGGTAAATTTCATCATCCCTTTTTTTTTTAAAATTCTGAATTATTTGTTGAGTACGATAAGTTCTTGCTTCGCACTTTCTCAGTTGATAGAGTGGTTTCATCAATCTCTCTTTCTTCACTTCTACTGCTTGCATTTTCATAAGTTCTTCCCTGAAGTCTATTTTGTGTTGTATCTGTACATTTGAATCCCATTTTTCAGAACTTTTTTTTAGCGAATAGATTTTCTCAAATGTATCCTTATCTCTTAATTCTGTTTGGACAATGTCTAGACATTTGTGATCCATAAAAGTTACCAACGTTATGTCATTTGTTGTAATTGTCTATAGTTTTGCAATAGCTCTTAATAATATTAAGATATTGGTTCTGTTTAGAATTAAGCATTCCATTCTTTGGGTGTTATTTTTTATTTGCACAATGAAATATATTTGGTTGTTCATTGGATTCACGAACTGAGGGGAAGTGATGTCATTTCATGGTATCTGTTTTTCTCTTCTTTCTTTTCGCTCTTTTTCGATTTTAGGGTGGCTCTTCTGATTACATTTCTTTTTTTGATCTCTTTCGTCGATCTCAGACTCATACATTGAAGGTTCTAAAGTTATAATTGATATTTCTTTATATTGGTTATGTTCAGCAGTTGTTCCACTTGATATATCTAGAGAGTCTTCAGATATTTGTTCACAGGATATTTCATAACCGTCACTGTGCTTTTCTGTATATTCATCCACTATTATCATCATTGAGTTGTTTGTTCGATTTATTCTTTCTTCCACGTTTCCTTCATAGTCCTCCGATGTTCATTTATATCCAGTAAGTCAACAATACTTTGCTCTAACGATTCCTCCATTTCTGCCTTTTGATCTCCTATTGTTTTCTTCATTGGCTGAATGTTGCCAATATTTTTGCCAGATTTTCCGACTAGTCTTTTTGCAGGGCTTATTATTTGAACTATTTCCGGGGATGCCTTTATATTTCTTAGGAACGCTTGTGATCCTGTCTGCTTCATTGCTCCCTTCTTTTTCATTTGTTGTTTTGTTGCCTTCTGTTGTGGTAATTTGTTTGTTTGGATGAATATCTGAAATATGTCTGTTATTTCTTTATTTGCTGTGACTGGTGGATTGACAGTTTTTGGTTGCAATATTGAAAAGTCTACAATTTTTCCATCCCAGTATTTTGTATCTTTACTTCCTGAGTGAGTTAGATTTGTTTTTTTTACTTCCATCGTATTTTCCTTCATTTGACTTAGTTTTGTCTGTTGTTGATTCGTGGCAGGCATCCAGTTCATGACATTGGTTGTCATTCTCATTTTTTCTTCTCTGTCCCCTCCTGCTATTTCAATAATCTTTCCTGCCATTTATATGTTTGTTCAGCCTCTGATACCAACCTTTTTTCAATTTTCTGTGTGAAGTTTTCCATATATATCTGTTTTGTATGTATCATTGCCAACAGAGTCTCTTGATCAAGTATGCTCTCTTTCATGTCTTCTTGTAGCTTTATAAAAGGTATCATTGACTGGGAGATGAATGTAATTAGCATATTTTGAAGGTCTATCATTGTAGTTGGAATTCTTGGCATATTATTATTTTCTAGTGCTGGGCTAGGCAGGTTATTCTTTTTTACGCATTTATGGTTTCTTATGTCAACTTCTTCTTGCTGTTGGTTTCCTGATAGCAGAAATGGAGTATAAAATGATTCTTCCAAGTCATAGTAAAATTTTTGTGGAGATTTTATTTTTCCTTCTAAATTATTTTCTTTTAATCTTTTCATCTCTTTTGTTTTGTTTACTGCTAGGCATGGGGTTGAAGATGATGCTGGTTGTTTTGCCATTGTTCTTTCTACAAACACTTCTCGTCTTTTTTCTACATTGCTCATCCAGAACTCTATCTCCGTGATGTCAAGAGATAGTCGTCCTATTGTGGACTTTTGTTGATTCATCTGCTGTTTTTGCAGTCATTTTTGTGATTAGACATGGTATGAGATTGCAGCCATTTTAATTTTGCCTGCTTCGCTTTTTCCTTTTTTGACATATCCTTTTGTCGCTGCTTCAAAATTTTCATGGACTCTGAATTTGTTGAGAAGTCTCTTAAGTGAATGTTATCGCTTTCTTCAATTTGTCTGTATATTCCCGTTTGCTCTAGTGACAGTAGAGAATTTTCTTGTGACTGTTCCTGTTGGGCCTTTAAAGATTTAATTTCCGTCTCTTCCGTTCCTTTTTCACTCTTGTCAGGGTTAATTTCTTCATAACTGATAATTTCAATGTTTGTCTTCAATTCTTCTTTTGTTCTTGGACCATCTTCGCTGCTGGTTACAACAGTATCTTGTTTATCTCTCATTTTTTCAGTATCCTCTTTAGTTGTTTGAAGTTGTTGTATTTTGTCCGATTCATCCTTCTTTGAGCTTTGTAATTCTTCTAATTGGGCTATGATTGATCTTTGCAGCAGACTCGCCTGTGCCTTGTCAATCTCATCTTTTTCTTGGTTTATTATTTTTTCTTTTTGATTAATGTTTGCTCTATGGTTTGTTGATTGGCGTCTTTTACACTTCTTCTTGGAGATGCAGCTTCCAGCTTTCCTCTCTGTCTTGTTTTTGTCCCACTAGCCACCTTTAGACATCTTCCAGACATAATGCCTGATCAATTCCCTTTTAGCTTCACTATTCCTAGTCCTATTCTGCTTCATCAGAGTACTTCTGAGGAAATCCAACCTACAAGAAAGTAACTCTTTAAAAATGTTCCTTCATTTTCCCTTTGCTAAGTTCCTTCCATTCACCAAGGAATTAAATAAAACCAACATCCTAATTATACCTCAGCATTATTTTACAAATTGAGCTTGGTAAATTGGTCTCACTGATAGGTTGGTGAAGTGAGCATAAGCACTTTGATGAGCAAGAGTGGGACTAGGATTATTGAAGATTACTATTAAATAGTGCAGGCATTTACTTCATGGAACTTGTACTTGTCGCAGTACTAAATTTGAGGCATACTGAAGCCATTTTGGTATGCAATCACCCAGATTAAGAAAACACAGTTGAAAACACATTACTGCTGCACACTTTCCTGTGTATCAAATGAGCAATTATCTAAAACATTTTTTAGGAACATCCTGAAAAAAACGTACATGAAAACCTTCTTTGGTTTTGCCATCAATAAAGTAGTCAATAATTGTCCACAAATGTATGAGGATCTGCCGACATAGTGGCCACACATGTTTCCTGCAGAGAAACCCCATGGGCATCTTCCCGGAAAGCTGCTATACCCCCTAACGCCTGCCTTAAATCCCCAGAGTGGATGGGGTATTGCAGACTAAGCTAACCAGTGATATAGAAAACCTAATAGGGTGCTTCATTGATATCAAAGATGCCTTCATACCCCTACCTTCAATACCCTCAGATTTTAACAGATGTTTTGAAAGATGTTTATCTTCCAAGATATGCAAAACGACACGTGTATGCATCCAATAAATGTAAGAGTACCTCTTCTGCTGGAGAATGAGAAGGGGTGACTTAAACAGGTATGGTATATTGACCTCGGTATTCTGATGAAATTAAGATAAGTCCTGTTGACCTGCACAAAACAATATATAAAGCATTTGGTTGAATAATCAAGGTCTATAAAGCATTCACACATGAACGTCTGCCAGATGCAGGTAGTCTCTGAGATAAAGGCTAAAATAAAATACATCAGTAGATAGTCATACATTATCGTGGGTCTGTTGATTGTGAGCTACTGCTATCCAACACAGTCTTAACAGTTATAGACACATCTTAACACATACTGATCTGTGATGAACTTCTGCCAAATATTTGCAAAAATACAAGAGATGGGTTAACACTAGTGTAGACTGCGTGAGTGCAGAATAGTAAACCTGTTAGATTTGTGTGCTGTGGAGAACATATCTTGACTGAATCTTGAGTTGCATTTCCACGTCCTTTGGTTTGAATTTGGTTCCTTGCTTAAGACAACTCTGCACATAGCTTACTCACTGTCATGTTTCCCTCAGATTGGCAAACTAGGTTCAGGCAGTTAAGGGAGTCCTGTCTCTGTTGTGACAACAAAAATACAGAAAAGCCTTGAAATGGTATTTTCAGTCCCATTGGCCTATATAGTGGTTCCCACAATGTATGGTTAATGTTCAACATTGCAGGAATCTTGGGAGGTGAGTGCCAAGTTGACTCCCAAAACCACTGCTGCAACCAATTATATGGCATCATTATGTGTTTAGCAGCAATGACTTCAGAATTACTGCTAGACTTAATTACAGAATACCACTATCCAGTGCTGATAGTCACAGCTGAATTACAAGTTGTGGTATGGTGGGGTTAGTCTCCATTTATGGACTCCATAAGACTCCACTTGGGATTTGAAGGAATTAGCAGAGACACTAACTCTGCCCAGGGTCATTTCTCCAGTTTGGGATTTAAAGTGGAGGATTTACCTACAGCACTAGTCTCAACTTTCATGTAAAACCCATAGTTTGGAAGTTTGTTTAAACTAGTAGTAATTCCTGTACTGCCCAAACAATCTGCAGTAACATAATTACTGCACACTTTTACAGTACCACCCAACTAAGAATGAGCACAATACATTTTACACGCTCCCAATCAATGGAGGTCGTCATATAAAATTTAATTAGCTTCTTCCGATTCTTTTTCAGTCACCATTCACGAAAGCTGCCACATCTGGTTCAGGGCCTGTAGACCTCACTCAATGAGGCATGCAAAAGCCAAAAGCTTATTGACCAACATCCGCGTTCCACTCATTCTTGCAGGACAACAATTAGGGTTGTTTGATATTGAAATGTAATGCATACAGGGATTCCCTGAACCGACATCACTGGGGTACCTCAGGCTGTACCCCAAGAGAATGTTACACTAAAGCTGCCACTAACAAGTATAGCTCACACAATCTGATCTGCCGGATAGACACGCGAAAGCAATCAGAGTGCCTTTGGGGACTCCTAACTCTGATAGGCTAATGCATTTAAAGGAAATATACGGAATGTGCCTCCTTAATGGAACCTACGATTGTGGTTAATCGGCGAAAAAGACAAGCTAACAATTCAATACAGATGCAACAATAAGGTGTCTATCATCTGAGGTGCAGTTGTTGGTTCTCCAACTCAAATGTATCTGCGTAAGCATCATATGGACGCTTTCTTCCAGAAGGTCCCTTAAATTGCATTGCACAGTGAAAAGGATGTTTAAACACTGAGCCTGTCTCTCCGTATTAGGATTCTGGTCATGGACATAAAAAGGCATTGTGGCTTCTACCAAAATCCTTATGGCTACAGCAGAAGACCTGACCTTGTAAGAAAGGCTAGAAATGGAATCTGTGGATGAATCATCTTCAGAATAGGAGCAGAGTCAATGATTCTCTTCAGTGGCTGCATACAGGGTGTGAGGATCTGCCAGAATCACTTTAGTTGTATATGTTGCATAGGTCCCAACCCTTGGAGAAAGGAGAGACCCAGCATAGTATGTTTGAGCACTAGCATGTCTTTCCTATCCACAGTCTCTTCCACAAGGCATATTATGTGGGCATAGATGAATAGGAAGTGACATTTAATACACGGTAAGATGTTCTTCTACTCCAGCGATGTGAGTGGAAAACCCAAGTGTGATGGCAGATGAAATTGTGAGGTTATTGGGGATGCCTTGGTTTGTCGGATGCAACAAACTCAATTTTTGATGACACGTGATAGAATCATTAACCCTTTGAGCTTCCAAAAGGCACATATAAGTATAGTACTTAAAAGAGTATTCTAATTTGCCGGAAGCCATCTTAACATTTATCAATTTGGGGGTGAGATATGGATCTAAGAATTGGGTTTCTTCAACACTCTCGGCCTCCCAGAGGACTGGAATTCAAAAGCTCAGCATGTATTCCCCATTCTTGTACTAGATGAAGTGTTCCTCATTAGTATCATCTTTCTCATGAAATGACTCACTTTCAATGGTGAAGGAGGAAGAATATAGCATATTTATTTCTACTGAAGCTCCAAAGGTGCTCTATGGTTTATTTAACAATGTCTATTTGGACCTCTTGTATGTGTGCCTTCTGAAGGGGCAGAGGGACATGAGGAATAGGTGAAACAGAATGTTTTTTTTGCAGTGCAAAGTGACAGTGGTTCCGTGCAGAAACGGCCGTTCTGCTAAACAGACACACTTTCTTTCCATTTATATTTTATGGCTTAATAAATGTGTCAGTGGTTACACCCGTGCTTACTTCAGGTTCAGTGAGGGTTTAACAGAATCATTGGCATTCATCTGGTGGATATGTGGTAACAAGCCAAAGCTACAACAGCAGCTGAAATGCAAATTGTCCACATTTCATATAAAACATAACATATTGGTTTAATAATGTGAACAGGCTACACAATATATCACAATTACCTCAGTAATCTCTCTTTAAGAGTGTATTCAACAGATGATTTAATAATACACAGATATCTATTGTCACCTCGATCTCTATAAACACTAAAATATTAAAAGATATAAGGCATCAGAACGTGTTTGGTGGTTATTTGTTGGTAAATCTGCCAAATTACTGCCAATCTCACTTATTGTTAATGCCATTTTTTTCCTGTGGGATTACCGTGGGATTACAAGTGGTGGTGGTAGGGCGGTGTCAATACCCATTTTTGGAGTCCATAGGATGTCATGAGTATTTTGGCCGAATTTCCTTGAGCTGTAATTCCTCTGTGGTAATTCCACCGGTTCCATGTCATTTCATTGCGGGATGTTTTTTCTCTGGGTTTTTTACTGCAGATTTTTTTTATGAAAAAACTCATTGATTTTTTTTTTATTTTGGGGGGAAACCCCCTCAGCCCTACATCCACTTAAATGTTTTATATATTCCCGAACACCCACACCCAATTTATATATTTTTCTAAACCCCCCCAAAAATTCAATGACTTCAACAAAAAATTCATGGTAAAAAACCCTGCAAAAAACATCCCGCGATTAAAGGACGTCGTACTATTCCACTGATGGTTTACCTTAAAGTTGTGGATTTACCTCCAGAATGATACTGGAACCAATCCTTCAGGTCCAACGTGTAGTTCGGTGGTATGGGAAAAATGTTTGTAATTCCGTTAATGCCTTATAAAGTGTCAGCAATTAAATTACTACCTGTTTTTCCCACACTGCCGAACTTGTAATGATGCCTAAAGATTGATAAAGTATGCTTTTTATTGAAAATGTCTGCTACAGTCTGAATTCACCTGCCAGCAATCTGGGTTAATTTTATGAAAGTCCCTTGTTAAATTCCCTTGGCTTTTTCAGCACTCTCTTACATTTGGTGACATGGGCTAGCCTCCTGCAAATTGAAGGTTAGAAAAATCAAAAGATAAATCAATATTCTGCAAAAGAAAGAAAGTGTGGTGTGCAGAGAAATTTACTTACAGCCTATTGTGATTTTACTAATGCTGCTTTAACAAAACCTTGTCTCTCAATCATTAGCTGGTCAGATAAAGTGGCCAAATGCTGAACGCATTCCCCACTCTCAAAATGCTATCCTATGGTGTCAGCCCCAACCATAAATCGCCTGGTCCTGCTTCAAGTGAGAATTCCACACAGCAAATGCTGGTGGAGGTCAGTTGCTAAGGTTATACCTGAATCAATAAACTGTCTAGTGGATTCTGCATAGCTGGGCTTGATTTTACAAGGGGAGGTAATGTCAGGCAGAGAGAATTTGTTCTCTATTAGTCTGGACATAGGCAGAGCTGATGCAGTCAGAGAAGCATGACCTGGTAAGGAATATTTGCACCATCTTTGATTCTTCCAGTATGCTTTCTTGCACCTCAAAGGGACTCCAACAGGAACACAGATCTCTGGTAGCTGCAGGAAACTAGGACACTTCCAGTGCACTCCAGTAGAGGGGTTGGGAGCCATACCTGCTAAGCTAGTATTTTCCTATGAGCAGATCGAATCCCATCAATCTGTTCATTCTTGTCGGAGTGGTGTGCAGCTCATACTTTCCTTCTAAAAGGTGAAGACATTGATCAGAGGAAGGAAAGAAGCCTTCCCCTTACCACTCTAGGAAACATTAAGGACATCAGCTGTGAGACCTTTGAGACTTGGCAGAACTAATGGCACTTTGATCAGGACACCGGTAAAGAGAGACACAACCCAAAACACGTACTGTAAAAATAATCCAAAGGGCAAATAACAACTTCACCATATTGCAAGGGAAAACAAGGTTTATTACATGCTAAAGTCTCAGGCTGTCCCGTAGATCTGATCGGCTATGGAGATTGTCATGCCCCAAGAAGTGCAGGTTATATAGTGGAAAACCGCACATTTCCATACATAGGTTACAAAAGTCATGCCATCACGCTCATTGGCTACCACATATATAACATGCTAATATCCCCTAGTGTCCCTAAACTGATTGGCCACATGTTATATAAGCCTATTCCCCTATACATGTGGTCCACTACATCGTCACTATTGAATCCTAATACATGATTGGTGCACAGGTACAACGCTACAATAATAAGTCTTGACTGTCACGTGATGTGCACCCCTCTGACCCAGGCATGTTCAAAGTAAGGATGGTGAGGCCAACTCTGCTTTGATAAGACTATGGGCCTCCTCATTATACCAGACACCGTGGCAGACACAAGCTGCACCCTCGACGTTGTACTAAATTTACTGGCATCACCTCTCCTCCGCCTATACCAAATCACAGTACGTTCAAGACACAACCCCCACTTATCTCCGTTAATTGCCAGGTGTCAGTAATGACGTGAACATGGCAATGCTCTTCAGTCTGATTTTCAGGGATTTCTTTGTTTTGATTATGCGTCTACTTGTAATTCAAATAGGATGACCACTCCTCAGGTGAGGGCTGTAGTGCTTTACATCTTCGCCTGATCTGTTGGCATCACACACATTTCTGCTCTGTTCTCATGAATGTGTCCTTCAAATGGTGCATCCCTACTTTCCCTCCCCACATCTAATATTCCATTCCCAGAACCTTCGAGCTCTGCAGCTGAATACAATTACTGTTTATTTTCACATCACTGGTGCCTCTGACCTTGACTTCTATCTTGCAGGATGGAAAGGAGATTTATCTTGGAAACGAGCTAAACAGAGCCAGAGCTCCATATCAGCGCCTTGATTTTGCTCATTGTGTGTTAGGACTATAGAGCCAATAAGGCGGCACTCTTGCCATGTTGACCCACTGACCTTGCTTTTACTGCATCATCTTTCTGAATCTATCTTCTCTTTTTCCGCCTACATAACTCGCACCTTACTCAAGACATAATAAAGTGTAATACTTATAAACCCCAGGCCTATAATAAACTGCCCTATCTATAACCTCTGCAACTTGCACATTAATACATCTGTTGCTCTTTTTGTGTTGCTATATGATATATCTAATGCGTCAAAACTAACTACAAGTGATACATGCACCTTCTGCTCTGCAAAACTCAGACTGGTCACACTGCAGCACTTTCTAATAGTTATTGTTCAGCCTGAAGCTTTTTGCCTGGCTGGGATGCAATAGATGCACCCCAACATTCCCCCTTCACTTAATGCTACATTAACCTACCCCATGTAGGGGTGAGTGAAAGTGTGTCAATGGTATTAATGTTACCTTTCGCTAATACATATGTAGATTGCTTTCATGCATTTCTCACAGACAATTTTATCATATACTGCAGTTGTTTGGTTACCCAGGCTGGAGACAACCGAGGGGCAGATGGAGGGCACAGTGGAGACACTTAATGGCAACGAGATCCCTCCCACCATCAAACTATGAGGTAGCAGTCCTGACAAAAGGCCTTTCCTTCGTCCCCACCCACCTTATGAATTGGTACAATGTAGATATGAGCTTAGGAACTTCTTCTGGCCTTAAATCACACTTCGAAGATGCAAATGACGGGAATCCAGATGAAGATACTGGGCTTAGAACCAGATCACCCTTCTGACTTAGTGACAATGAGACTCCCCCTGCCATTATTGTCTTTGAAAAAGGTGTGCCAAGAGAAATCCACAAACTACAATCAGGCCCACATACTCAGAGGCACACAACAAACGTAGAGCTCTTAAACTACTCACATACAATAAAGATATTATTATCAAGACAGCTGACAAGGGGAGCGGGACTGTGATCCAGGACATAAGCCAATACCATAAAATGGTTGGGGAACTCTTAGACGATGAGACCCACAATAAAAAGCTGAAGAAGGATCCAACCCTGGGCATTACACCCTCCTGAAAATCCACAAGAATGCACAAAACACACGAGGTAGACCTATATAGTCTGGTTGAAGATCAATTCTAGAGCCTTTATGCAAGTTTATAGACTACTTTCTCAAACCTCTGAGCCAAACGACTCTGACCTATTTGCGCGACACCATGGTATGATATGATATGGCATTTATAATGTGCCTACACAAAAGTGTTTCACCATACAAACCTTTACAACCAATCGGTCAATCTTTCCACCACAATGGATATCAAATCATTTTATACAAGTCGTCCTCAAGGGGCAGCTTTGGAATGTGTACAGGCACATCTTACACATCACATGACCCAAAGAAGGGTCCCTATCAACTTCACAGTGGAACTCTTGAAATTAGCGCTTACACAAAACGATTTCTCTGTTGATGACACCTTCTACATGCAAACTTCTGGCACTGCTATGGGGGCAGCATTTGCATCCAGTCTAGCTGTCAGATACATGGCAGAATTTGAAAAGTCCTTTGTCATCAATGAGATCAATTCATTTGCTAACAACACTTTGTAGAAAAAAGGGGATGAGGTTCGCACTCTGCTTCCCAGTCATGTTTACCTGCAACTCAGTTTGTCTTCTCCTCCAAGCATTTTCTTGCCTCAAACAATCATCAGGAGGGCTGTTTTCCTTTTCAGGTGTTGCTTGTTAGTTTCCATTAAAGTCTCAAAGGATTGGTGGTCACCAGGGGGCGCGCGGATGAGTTCCTCTCCTGCGTGAGCTCCCGTCCCAAGGTCCCGAAAAGTTGAATGAGCCTCCACTTTTGGACCCCCACGGGGTTAAAACTCGAGACTAAGGTTTATGAAGGTACCAACCATACATGGGAGAAAACCCGGGTGAAAACGGACCAGGCTTTCAGTAAATATTGCCAAGAACCCGTTTCGGCAAAAACGAAACTGGATGTGGCCTTGGTGCGGCCCGGAACTTCTAGCCTGCCGGGAGCGATTACTGCGCTGGCACCAAGAGGAGTACGCACCAGAGGTTGAGCCCCCACATCTACGCAACACCACTGGAAGCGAGGACCCCGTGGAACAATCGGTGGGATGCAGTAGCGGAGAAAGGGTCAGAAACAAGCTAGACGGTGCGTAGCCGAACGCCCCGCGGGGACAACAGAGGCACAGGCCCTGTGCTCCCTCTTCTGCTGAGTCGTACTCCCACGGAAGGATTACTTCGCCTCCCTCTGCAAGGAACGCGAACCAAGAGAAGTAAGTGATTCCCGCTGGCCCCTCCATCGCTTGGCCGTAGCGCACAGAGCCTTCAGCTCGAAACTGCGACACAACTGATTGCGGCCTTGCCGGCGCCCTACACCCTGAGGGAACCCGCGAAACCGAATATAGGCAACGCACTACCTTCCAGACGCGTGGTGCCCTTGGGGTTTCTTGATAATTAGACCAATCGACACTATCGAGCCCTACAGGGAGAACCCGACCCTCCCTAAAGCGATAACGAAGAAGTGGGCACACAATGGGTGCACTTTGCGACTGATCCACGGGCCCCCACGTGGAGGTGTCCGCGGGACGTTGAGAGACTATGAACAACTCCGCTCCCGTCCTTCTCAAGATGATAAGATCCTTGCTCGGACTGTAACAATAAATGCATCTCCTCCACAGAGGGTAAGGCCCCCGGAGACACACTTAAAATGGTCCGTCTCGGCCAGAAACCAAAATAAAAGAAGGGGAAAAATGGTCTAGGGGCGTGTGCCTCCTCTTTTGTACCAAGTACTTGAGCTTCTGCACTTACAACACGTTGAATCTGCAACACCAGGCGCATGAACGCCCGCCAGAAACTTGCCATATACGCATACGGATCAGCACCCCGAATTGACGTCGAGCCCACAATGGCCACATCATCAACTGTTGGCGCAGAAACCGCCGCGACAAAAGGAGATATTGCGGACTTACTGGCGGAAATAAGGAATATGGGTGCCAACATAGGAGGAAAAATCGATAAACTCACACAGCGCCTTCACAACATAGAGGACAGGGTTGCGGGCGTTGAGAACAATCAGGCCTCAATTGATGTCCTAGAAACGCAGCTCTTCCACAGAATAACTGAATTAGAACGGAGGGAGCAAGAATTTAAACTTAAGATGGACAATTTGGAGAATCGCGAAAGACGAAAAAATCTACGCTTTTTTGGGATTCCTGAGAAGGAAGAAGAAACAGAGGAGGACCTAAAAACGACCCTTCACGACATCATCAAGCTCCTCGTTGCGGACGACAACATTAATGAACCCAAAACGGCACGCATTCACAGAGCGGGAGGCCCACCTGGAGGCCCAAGGTCGGTGCTGGCAAGATTTCACCGGTATCAAGATAGGATTAGAGTGTTGGAAAAGGCAATGAGTGGGGGCACCATTACCCTAAGTGGAACCCAAATAACAATATATCAGGACCTCTCCGCCCTGACACTAGCCCTGAGGAAAATGTGCAAGCCACTCACGACATGGCTCAAATCTCGGGACACGCGCTACAGATGGGGATATCCCTTTTCTCTTTCCTTCGAACATGAAGGCACGAAGATCAGGTTGAGCTCTGAACAGCAGATCAAGGATTGCATCGCTGATTTACTAAGCCCGCAGGATTGCGAGGAATCCAGTGACCGTCCTCCCAGGGATGGGTCGGAATGGCAGACACAGGGCCCGAAGAGGAGGAAGGTGAAAGGCTCGAGGAAATACCGCAGAGGAAACGGTTCTCCGCAAGGGGGCAGTTAAGCCTCGATAAGTATAGTACTCTTTGCTTGAATTGACATTTGATAAAGGGACATCATGGTTGCTTTTTTGGTGAAATGTGATCGAGACTTCCACTCATCTCGCAGTATTGAGCTCACTCTGGGAGGAGGTTCTTGGGGGCTCATTAGCTATTTTGATGTTTACTCTACGAGGGGACCGTGAGGTAACGGTCTCCACTGGTGGTTCGGTCCAGGGTGAGTGAAGCTAACTTGGCCCGATCGGACGCCACATGTGTGTCCTCTTTTGGGAAATGCATGGGGTTCCCTGTTTTCCTTGCTGGCTTCGACACCCTAGGCCCAAATCTGTAGGTTGCCCACATGAACAAAATGGGCAGTGGCGAATGGCTTGGGGTTCCCAGTGGGTTACCCTTTTCCTTTTGCGCCCCCGGTAGGTGCACCCACACATGTGAGGTACCGTTTTCATCGGGACACGTGTGGGGACGCGGGAAGGTAGGCCACGTGTTGTTGGCGGTGTGTTTCGGTGGGTGGCCAGAGCGAAATGTCTGAGAATTGTCTTCATTTCCGGCCAATTTCAGAGACATTTCCCTGTGGCCACTCACCGAAACACGTCGCCAACAGCAGATGTCTTACCTTGTCGTGTTCCCACAGGTGTCCCGACGAAAAAGGTACCTCGCATGTGTGGGTGCACCTACCGGGGGCGCAAAAGGAAAAGGGTAACCCACTGGGAACCCCAAGCCATTCGCCACTGCCCATTTTGTTCATGTGGGCAACCTACAGATATGGGCCTAGGGTGTCGAAGCCAGCAAGGAAAACAGGGAACCCCATGCATTTCCCAAAAGAGGACACCTGTGGGAATGCACAGCGGTCTGACTTGCGCGAAGCGGCCCAGAATTTATTACCCAGAACCCCAGACAAAGTGAACATTGTGTTTTTTCCCCACCAAATATCACACTTTGTCGGGGATTGTGGCTAATAAAAACTGGGGCAATTTGCGCAAGGCAGACCTATGTGGATTCCCACGGGTGTCCTCTTTTGGGAAATGCATGGGGTTCCCCGTTTCCCTTGCTGGCTTCGACACCCTAGGCCCAAATCTGTAGGTTGCCCACATGAACAAAATGGGCAGTGGCGAATGGCTTGGGGTTCCCAGTCGGTTACCCTTTTCCTTTTGCGCCCCCGGTAGGTGCACCCACACATGTGAGGTACCGTTTTCATCGGGACACGTGTGGGGACGCGGGAAGGTAGGCCACGTGTTGTTGGCGGTGTGTTTCGGTGGGTGGCCAGAGCGAAATGTCTGAGAATTGTCTTAATTTCCGGCCAATTTCAGAGACATTTCCCTGTGGCCACTCACCGAAACACGTCGCCAACAGCAGATGTCATACCTTCTCGTGTTCCCACAGGTTTCCTGATGAAAAAGGTACCTCGCATGTGTGGGTGCACCTACCGGGGGCGAAAAAGGAAAAGGGTAACCCGCTGGTAACCCCAAGCCTTTCGCCACTGCCCATTTTGTTCATGTGGGCAACCTACAGATTTGGGCTTAGGGTGTCGAAGCCAGCAAGGAAAACAGGGAACCCCATGCATTTCCCAAAAGAGGACACCCGTGGGAATGCACAGAGGTCTGACTTGCGCGAAGCGGCCCAGAATTTATTACCCAGAACCCCAGACAAAGTGAACATTGTGTTTTTTCCCCACCAAATATCACACTTTGTCGGGGATTGTGGCTAATAAAAACTGGGGCAATTTGCGCAAGGCAGACCTCTGTGGATTCCCACGGGTGTCCTCTTTTGGGAAATGCATGGTGGCTTGGACACCCGAGGCCCATATCTGTACGTTGTGCCGGTCGGCAGAATGTCTGAGATTTCGCTCTGAAAACAGACTTGGGGTTACTTGTGTTTTAGGCTTTCCCCTTGGCGGCCAGGTAGGTGCACCCACACATGTGAGGTACCGTTTTCATCGGGACACCGGTGGGAACGCGTGACGGTAGGCCATGTGTTGTTGGGGGCGTGTTTCGATGGGTGCGTCAAGCGAAATGTGCGGAAAATGCGTTTTTTTCCCCAAATTTCGGACTTTTCGGGGGTGTCTGGGTAAAAAATTCTGGGGCGATGTGCGCAAATCATACCTCTGCGGATTCCCACGGGTGTCCTCTTTTCGAAAATGCATGGGGTTCCCCGTTTTCCTTGGTGGCTTGGACACCCTAGGCCCATATCTGTACGTTGTGCCGGTCGGCAGAATGTCTGAGATTTCCCTCTGAAAACAGACTTGGGGTTACTTGTGTTTTAGGCTTTCCCCTTGGCGGCCAGGTAGGTCCACCGACACATGTGAGGTACCGTTTTCATCGGGACACCTGTGGGAACGCGTGCCAGTAGGCCATGTGTTGTTGGGGGCGTGTTTCGATGGGTGCGTCAAGCAAAATGTGCGGAAAATGCGTTTTTTTCCCCGAATTTCGGACTCTGCAGGGGTGTCTGGGTAAAAAATTCTGGGGCGATGTGCGCAAATCATACCTCTGCGGATTCCCACGGGTGTCCTCTTTTCGGAAATGCATGGGGTTCCCTGTTTTCCTTGGTGGCTTGGACACCCGAGGCCCATATCTGTACGTTTTGCCGGTCGGCAGAATGTCTGAGATTTCGCTCTGAAAACAGACTTGGGGTTACTTGTGTTTTAGGCTTTCCCCTTGGCGGCCAGGTAGGTGCCCCCACACATGTGAGGTACCGTTTTCATCGGGACACCTGTGGGAACGCGTGACGGTAGGCCATGTGTTGTTGGGGGCGTTTTTCGAGTGGTGCGTCAAGCGAAATGTGCGGAAAATGTGTTTTTTTCCCCAAATTTCGGACTTTGCAGGGGTGTCTGGGTAAAAAATTCTGGGGCGATGTGCGCAAATCATACCTCTGCGGATTCCCACGGGTGTCCTCTTTTCGTAAATGCATGGGGTTCCCTGTTTTCCTCGGTGGCTTGGATACCCGAGGCCCATATCTGTACGTTGTGCCGGTCGGCAGAATGTCTGAGATTTCCCTCTGAAAACAGACTTGGGGTTACTTGTGTTTTAGGCTTTCCCCTTGGCGGCCAGGTAGGTGCACCCACACATGTGAGGTACCGTTTTCATCGGGACACCTGTGGGAACGCGTGACGGTAGGCCATGTGTTGTTGGGGGCGTGTTTCGATGGGTGCGTCAAGCGAAATGTGCGGAAAATGCGTTTTTTTCCCCAAATTTCGGACTTTGCAGGGGTGTCTGGGTAAAAAATTCTGGGGCGATGTGCGCAAATCATACCTCTGCGGATTCCCACGGGTGTCCTCTTTTCGGAAATGCATGGGGTTCCCTGTTTTCCTCGGTGGCTTGGACACCCGAGGCCCATATCTGTACGTTGTGCTGGTCGGCAGAATGTCTGAGATTTCCCTCTGAAAACAGACTTGGGGTTACTTGTGTTTTAGGCTTTCCCCTTGGCGGCCAGGTAGGTGCACCCACACATGTGAGGTACCGTTTTCATCGGGACACCTGTGGGAACGCGTGACGGTAGGCCATGTGTTGTTGGGGGCGTTTTTCGATGGGTGCGTCAAGCAAAATGTGCGGAAAATGCATTTTTTCCCCAAATTTCGGACTTTGCGGGGGTGTCTGGGTAATAAAATCTGGGCCGATGTGCGCAAATCATACCTCTGCAGATTCCCACGGGTGTCTTCTTTTCGGAAATGCATGGGGTTCCCTGTTTTCCTCGGTGGCTTGGACACGCGAGGCCCATATCTGTACGTTGTGCCGGTCGGCAGAATGTCTGAGATTTCCCTCTGAAAACAGATTTGGGGTTACTTGTGTTTTAGGCTTTCCCCTTGGCGGCCAGGTAGGTGCACCCACACATGTGAGGTACCGTTTTCATCGGGACACCTGTGGAAACGCGTGACGGTAGGCCATGTGTTGTTGGGGGCGTGTTTCGATGGGTGCGTCAAGCGAAATGTGCGGAAAATGCGTTTTTTTCCCCAAATTTCGGACTTTGCAGGGGTGTCTGGGTAAAAAATTCTGGGGCGATGTGCGCAAATCATACCTCTGCGGATTCCCACGGGTGTCCTCTTTTCGGAAATGCATGGGGTTCCCTGTTTTCCTCGGTGGCTTGGACACCCGAGGCCCATATCTGTACGTTGTGCCGGTCGGCAGAATGTCTGAGATTTCCCTCTGAAAACAGACTTGGGGTTACTTGTGTTTTAGGCTTTCCCCTTGGCGGCCAGGTAGGTGCACCCACACATGTGAGGTACCGTTTTCATCGGGACACCTGTGGGAACCCGTGACGGTAGGCCATGTGTTGTTGGGGGCGTGTTTCGATGGGTGCCTCAAGCAAAATGTGCGGAAAATGCATTTTTTCCCCAAATTTCGGACTTTGCGGGGGTGTCTGGGTAAAAAATTCTGGGGCGATGTGCGCAAATCATACCTCTGCGGATTCCCACGGGTGTCCTCTTTTCGAAAATGCATGGGGTTCCCCGTTTTCCTTGGTGGCTTGGACACCCGAGGCCCATATCTGTACGTTGTGCCGGTCGCCAGAATGTCTGAGATTTCCCTCTGAAAACAGACTTGGGGTTACTTGTGTTTTAGGCTTTCCCCTTGGCGGTCAGGTAGGTGCACCCACACATGTGAGGTACCGTTTTCATTGGGACACCTGTGGGAACGCGTGACGGTAGGCCATGTGTTGTTGGGGGCGTGTTTCGATGGGTGCGTCAAGCAAAATGTGCGGAAAATGCATTTTTTTCCCCAAATTTCGGAATTTTCAGGGGTGTCTGGGTAATAAAATCTGGGCCGATGTGCGCAAATCATACCTCTGCGGATTCCCACGGGTGTCCTCTTTTCGAAAATGCATGGGGTTCCCCGTTTTCCTCGGTGGCTTGGACACCCGAGGCCCATATCTGTACGTTGTGCCGGTCGCCAGAATGTCTGAGATTTCCCTCTGAAAACAGACTTGGGGTTACTTGTGTTTTAGGCTTTCCCCTTGGCGGTCAGGTAGGTGCACCCACACATGTGAGGTACCGTTTTCATTGGGACACCTGTGGGAACGCGTGACGGTAGGCCATGTGTTGTTGGGGGCGTGTTTCGATGGGTGCGTCAAGCAAAATGTGCGGAAAATGCATTTTTTTCCCCAAATTTCGGACTTTTCAGGGGTGTCTGGGTAATAAAATCTGGGCCGATGTGCGCAAATCATACCTCTGCGGATTCCCACGGGTGTCTTCTTTTCGGAAATGCATGGGGTTCCCTGTTTTCCTCGGTGGCTTGGACACCCGAGGCCCATATCTGTACGTTGTGCCGGTCGGCAGAATGTCTGAGATTTCCCTCTGAAAACAGACTTGGGGTTACTTGTGTTTTAGGCTTTCCCCTTGGCGGCCAGGTAGGTGCACCCACACATGTGAGGTACCGTTTTCATCGGGACACCTGTGGGAACGCGTGACGGTAGGCCATGTGTTGTAGGGGGCGTGTTTCGATGGGTGCGTCAAGCAAAATGTGCGGAAAATGCGTTTTTTTCCCCAAATTTCGGACTTTGCGGGGGTGTCTGGGTAAAACATTCTGGGGCGATGTGCGCAAATCATACCTCTGCGGATTCCCATGGGTGTCCTCTTTTCGAAAATACATGGGGTTCCCCGTTTGAGGCCCAAATCTGTACGTTGTGCCGGTCGGCAGAATGTCTGAGATTTCCCTCTGAAAACAGACTTGGGGTTACTTGTGTTTTAGGCTTTCCCCTTGGTGGCCAGGTAGGTGCACCCACACATGTGAGGTACCGTTTTCATCGGGACACCTGTGGGAACGCGTGACGGTAGGCCATGTGTTGTTGGGGGCGTGTTTCGATGGGTGCGTCAAGTGAAATGTGCGGAAAATGCATTTTTTTCCCCAAATTTCGGACTTTGCAGGGGTGTCTGGGTAAAAAATTCTGGGGCTATGTGCGCAAATCATACCTCTGTGGATTCCCACGGGTGTCCTCTTTTCGGAAATGCATGGGGTTCCCTGTTTTCCTTGGTGGCTTGGACACCCGAGGCCCATATCTGTACGTTGTGCCGGTCGGCAGAATGGCTGCGTTTCCCCTCTGCAACAGACTGGGGGTTGCTTGCGTTTTCGGCTTGCCCCTTGCCAGCCAGGTAGGTGCACCCACACATGTGGGGTACCGTTTTCATCGGGACATCTTTGGGAACGCGGGACAGTAGGCCATTTGTTGTGTTTGTGTGGTTTTCATAACGTTTTGACCCATTTGCTGGTGCCCTTTGTCTCACAACCCTTTCTTTTCCCAAATGTGACCTACATTTAGTCGCTGCTTTAGCCACCATACACTTTTGTAACCTGCACAAGTCACCTACCCTTGAAAAGGTCTGCCTGTGCTCTTTCAAAAAATGTATGGCTGCCGTTTCTCACCACATTGGTTTTCCCAATTTACACATGCTAAGTGCGTCTGGTCAGGCCGTGAGCGTAAAACTCCTGTGTACCATGGCTCAGTGTTTGGCTTGTGGTATTGCTTGTTTTGTAAAAACACTACAAAAATGGTATGCTCTCCTAACTGCAAGAGTCGGGGGAATGTAGCGGAGCATTGCTTTTCTCAAAATTCATAGAAGCCATTGCCTTACCAAGCCAACCATGTCCAACACATAACTTTTTTTTCAGTCATTTTCCCGCTTTTCCCCCATTCGATGGCAGTTTCCCCTACCTAGTTGTTGCCTGACCTATGCAAATCACCCCTTCCTAAACTTGGAATTTCGTCTACTTTTCAGAAATATATGCCTTTCTGTCCTCCAATTTGGCTTTCCTGCCCTTTTCTTCCATTCCGTCCATGCATGTCCAATTGGCAAAAATGGCAAAAATCGCCTACCTCTCACAAAACGGTTGATAACCACATCAAAATATTTTTTTTCCATTTCCACTGAACCTGTTCCTGAAAGCCAACACATTGGGGAACTCAGCACAGCAAACCATTTGTTCCTAGCTCTTACAAGGAAAAAACCACAGGCTTCTTTTACATCATTTTATTGGCATTTTTTGAAAAAACCCAAAATTTTCACACTTTTTCCTTATTTTCTCTCACCCCCCTACAGCAACCTGGGATTCCTGGGTGGCGTTACGACCGCCTACACGTGGGAAAAAAAGGAGCCAAATTTGGCTGAGATATCTCATGTAACAAAAAAGTTACAAGCCATTGAATGGCCACATACCAAAATCACCAAAAAAGGCCCTGGCACTGGGGAGAAATACCCATGGCACTTAAAGGGTTAAGCTGGAAATGGAAACAGATCACCAAATACTTTTGATTAAATGATACTGGGGAGGTTTCTAAGCAGGGGGTCTGGGATGCGGGCAAGGCGACCTGGCTGGGAATCCTTATGAGGGAGGGAGCCAAAAAGAAAAGAGAGGGCTCTGATCGAAAACAGACTCCGCAGGGAAATCACTCAACTAGAAAATGAGGCGAGGGACGGGGATGTGCTAACCCGTGAAAAAGCCTGCCAAGCACGGACAAAAAGAGAGGAACTCCGTCTCCTGGAACATGATCAAATAACTCGCAAACTCCTCTTCCTCAATCAAAAGTTTTATGAGAAAGGAGACAAGGCGGATGCGTTGCTGGGGGCCAGGCTGCGAGCACAACAGGCAGAACGCAGAGTGCAGTAAATAGTTGATGGAGGCCCCAGCACACCGATAAGTAGTACCACCATTCCCGAGCCTTTGCAGACTTTTATGAAGCCCTGTACACCACAGAGACGGAACCGGATTCTTCCGGCATTCGCTCCTACTTGTCTGACATTGATATGCCCAAACTGTCGTGCATTGAGTCAGAGGCCCTGGACGCCCCCGTAACTGAGGAGGAGATTCAGGAGGCCATAAAACGATTAACACTAGGTAAATCCCCGGGCGAGGATGGGTACACTGCAGGTTTTTACAAGACATTTGCCACACAGTTTACGCCCTTCCTAGCCAAATTATTCAATGAAATCCTAGAGGCCGGGAAACCTCCAGACTCATTCGTTAAAGCACTCATAACTGTCATCCTGAAAGAAGGGAGAAACCCCAAAAAATGTGAATCATATTGCCCCATTTCCCTGATCAATCTAGACACGAAGATATACACAAGGGTCCTGGCTGCTAGAATTGAGTCATTCATGCCCCGCCTCATCCACCCCGACCAATTTGGCTTTATATTGGGCCGCCAGGGTGCAGACACCATGCGTAAGACCCTGCACCTGATACATGCCTCCCAGAACTTGGATACTGATCCCTCGTTATTTTCCATCGACGCAGAAAAAGCGTTCGATGGGGTTGACTGGGACTTCCTGATGCGAGTCCTTTGCAAGATTGGTATGGGAAAGGAATCCAGGCAGTCTACTTGAGGCCCACAGCTTCGGTATTTGTAAATGGGACATATTCCAGGTGGTTCCGGTTGAAGCGAGGAACCCGACAGGGATCTCCACTATCGGCCATCTTGTTTGCCTTATCGCTTGAACCCCTGGCGCTTAAAATACGATCAGACTCCAGCATAGAAGGGATGCACCTGGGTCACACTGAACACAAACTGGCATTGTATGCTGATGACATACTCCTTCATGTATCATGTTTCATGTCAATCCCACTAGATCCATTCCACGAGTTATATCTCTCCTTGAAGAATATGGCCAGTTATCAGGGTTTAAGGTCAATCGATCCAAATCCATATTGTTCCCCCTCCAGGGCACACCAGAGGCAAATGAAACGAAATATTTGGGGATCCAAATTACGAAACGAATAGACACCCTATATGAGGCAAATTTCCCAAAACTCCTTGCGAGATTCCATGTGGACCTAGCCAGGTGGGACAAATTAACCATCTCGTGGCTTGGCAGACTTAATGCCATAAAAATGACATGTCTCCCGAGGTTCCTCTATCCCTTTCAGCTGCTCCCCATTAAAATTCCGGAACGATACTTCGCCGAGGTTCGAAAAGCGACCCTTAAGTTTTTGTGGCAGGGGAAAAAAGCCAGAATCGCCTACCACATATTGACATTGCCCAAAGACAAAGGAGGGGTAGGCCTTCCGGATCTCAAGAAGTACTATGTTGCGACTGAACTCCGAGTGCTCATCCCTCACTTACGCAACCATAAAGAGCCACAGTGGATAGCGATGGACAACCACTATTTAGACCCAGCGACACTCTCGGAGTGGCTATGGTCCCCACGAAAAAGAGTGTTGAGGAAAACAAGGGAGCATCCGCTCTTTGCCACCTTATGGGAAATATGGAAAGAAGGTCCAGAGATGAGAGAAATCACGACGTGGCCGTCCCCCTTGAGTCACCTGTGGTCCCCGGGCATTAATAACCACATCCCCAATGTTGAAAGAATCCAGGCGTGGTATGAGGCGGGGCTAGAGAGGGTAGGCCAGCTCCTCCGATGTGATTCCTTTATCACTCTCCCGGAACTAACAGAGGCCCTTAATATAGGTGTGCTATCCACCTTCCATTACCTACAGATTAAAGGGGTCCTAACGAAGGCGGCATGGAAGGCAAAACTAAGTAGAGAACTTACCCCCTTCGAAAAACTCTTGGACTCCAAGACTGACAGGAAAGGCCTGATTTCCGCCATGTATAAATTACTCGTAGAAGCGGGTGGAGGGAACACACTTAATCTCAGAACGCGTTGGGAGAAAGACATGGGGCTGGAAATCGATGATGACATGTGGGATAATATGTGCCGCATGGCAACGCGCACATCCATATCGTGCCAATACAAACTCCATTCCATCAAACTATTGCACCGCTGGCAATATGACCCCTATAAACTATCCAAAATGTACCAGTCATCCTCCCCCCTCTGTTGGCGTGAATGTGGACAAGTTGCGGACTATTGGCACATGTGGTGGGGATGTCCTAAGATTAGGATCTATTGGGATGAGGTCTTGGGGTGGATTAGACACCTGGACGGGATTCAGAGGACGGTGGACCCTCATCTAGTCCTTTTCGGTCTAGAGAAAATAGACGATGCGTGGAAGAGAGTACAAGGCTTGGCCCCCCATCTCTTGCTTGCGGCTCGAGCTTTAATAGCCACCAAGTGGAAATCAGCTATGACCCCAACCGAGACTGAATGGATTAATATTGTAATGAACATATGCACCATGGAAAAAATCACTGCCTCACTCCACAGCAGAGCAACACAGTGTGAGACCCTGTGGTCTGACTTTTTATGCAAACACACATCAAACAGACATCCACCCTAGTGGAGACAAGGTCCAGTGTCCGTGAAGCTGACTGGGGCCTTCTCCTCTTGGTACTGTTCCCCTCCTGCCCTCCACTTTGATCCTGTTCCCATGCTGTCGACCAGACGACATCAAAATCAAGATAAGAAGCCCTCCCTATGGAGAGCCCCTGAACACATTACATCGAAAAAGTTTCAATCTGTGACAAAGAGCACATGACCATACAAGCACGACTCCTTGGTAACATGACTTCATAGTCCATGGGGCGTGGGGGGAGGGGGGAAAGTGTAAGAGAATGAAGAAAACGGGAAATCTAAGTAGAACATCTTCACTGTTATTCAGTTTGGTTTATGGTTACAAAGTTGTGCAATGTACTCTGGTTTTATTTACACCTGTTTAACGTCTATGAATCCATATGTAACTTGTTCTTTTGTTTCTTTTCCATTGAGAGAACTGTTATGTGTAAAAACCTAATAAAAACCAAATTTTAAAAAAAAAGTCTCAAAGGATTCTTGTAGTTGTAGTAGCACAATTTTTTTTACTTCAGGTGACCAGGAACCAACTCCCCTCCAAAGCACAAATCTTACCCTTGATAGGGGGAGGGGAAAACCATCATTATGGCTCTCTTTGGTAAGGCATGGTGATCCCGGTGCTGCTGCCTCTTAAGCTAGGGACTTTAGTAACACTTTGTAGAAAAAAGAGGATGAGGGGCGCACTCTGGTTCCCAGTCATGTTTACCTGCAACTCAGTTTGTCTCCTCCTCCAACCGTTTTCTTGTCTCAAACAATCATCAGGGAAGCTGTTTTCCTTTTCAGGTGTTGCTTGTTAGTTTTCATTAAAGTCTCAAAGGATTCTGGTAGCTGTAGTAGCACAATTTCTTCACTTCAGGTGACCAGGAACCAACTCCCCTCCAAAGCACAAATCTTACCCTTGATAAGGGGAGGGGAGAAACCATCATTATGGCTCTCCTTGGTAAGGCATGGTGACCCCGGTGCTGCTGCCTCTTAAACCTGGGACTTTATTAACACTTTGTAGAAAAAAGAGGATGAGGCACGTACTCTGGTTCCCAGTCATGTTTACCTGCAACTCAGTTTGTCTCCTCCTCCAAACGTTTTCTACATTTGCGAACAACATCATGAAATGGAGAAGATACATAGATGACATTATCTTCATCTTGAAAGGGGACCTCACAACATTGAAGAACATCCATGTTTGGCTTAACTTATGCACCCTGGAAGTACAATTTACTCTTGCAACTAGCCCCACTTCAATTAACTTCCTGGATTTAACTATCCAGGTCCAAGAGGACAGACTGACGTGCACACTCTTAAAAAAAACACTGAGCATTATACTCTGCTCCATTATCAGAGCAGCCATCCAAAAAACCTGAAGGACAACCTTCCTTATGGCCAATTTGTATGGCTGAGAAGGAACTGTACTGAAATATTTGTGTATCAGCAACATGCCCATCATCTGGAAACCAGACTGTAGGTACGCTGGAACCCAAAGAAACTGATTAGAAATATTTTCAAACAAGCATTACATACTCCAAGAGAAACCCTTTTCCAAACCAACAGTAAAAACACTGGTCAAGACATCATTGCTTGCATTACCACCTTTGGCCCAGACACTACCAAAATTAAACAAATCATTAAAAAATGTTGTCCATCGATCCAACTAAAGATTCCTGATGAACCTTACAAAACTTGAAGGAATACCTAACCCATGCCAGGCTCACTAAGAAGACATCCAGGAATATCCTCTGTAACCTTGGAGATCTATCAGGACACCACCCTTGCGGCACTTGTTTGGCCTGTAGATTTACCAAACAGGCCAAGAATTTTGCCATTGCAGGCAAAGCCTGGATGTTACGGCATTTTTCCATTGTAAAAGCACCGATGTCATCTATATTAAAGAATGCCCCTGCGACCAAAGGTACATAGGCCAAACCACCAGACAAGAAAACAAACAGATCATTGAACATCACTTAAGGATACAGTGTAGAGCTGCTACTTCCCCCCTTGCATCACATGTATTGCGTCATTTATTATCAGCACAACCAGGATGACATATGCTGGTGGTTAGTTGACAAGGTGAAAAGCAATACCAACGTTAGCAACGCACCAAACTACAAAGAGGCATGGTGGATGTATAAATTACAAAATGTTTACAAAGGTCTGAATGAGGCTGCAGCAATGTCATCATATGGCTGATCACAGCAGCATCTGCCGTGCTCACTCACACAACTCCAGTGGTCTCCTTCTGAAACACAATGGACTTATATCTTTGTGTGAAGCCATCACCTAGCATCACATTGAAAATTCAGGTTGTTCAAAAAACACATGCGCACTGCAATTTGCCATTACTATGAAGGCATGCTACTCCACCACTTCACAATCAGCTGTGCCTTTCCATAGGCACATGTTGATGCAAGCAATTTTAACACCCTCCTTGACCCGTCACTTCAAAATCATTTCCCTCGAATCACAACAGTTTGCGTACAGCTCTCTGAGCATTTCTATGACTACTAGCACATAATGTTTAGATCCTCTTAAGTCAGTGCATGCGCCAAACTGCTCCGCTTGCTTTTCATACCAATGTGCAGGTGCGTCCCCTTTTATGTATCTTACCTTGGCCTGACAATGGGTTACATCAAATCCACCCGGTGTTCTCTGTTCGAATCCAGCCAAGAGCTAGATAGCTGAGACGTATGCTCCTCTCCCTATTTCCTTCCTCGCTGGCAACTGCTGACGGCATCTGTCTCTTTGCCACTTAGACACAGCAACACATTGCAGGACTGTACATATGACACAACGCATTTCTCTTTTCTCTTTACTTTTAGCACCACCCGGCCACTGCTTAACTATATTACAGGCTTTGTGAAGCACCCAGCACACACAAGCAACACGCAGCAGGTATACATTTTACCCAGTTTATTTTCACTACTTGCAACACAATATGGAGGGGCAGCCCTTCCAATCTGTGATCTATGACACCCGGCCAGAGGCTTTCACAGTATTTTATCCTCTCTTACTGTTACCCTGCAGTTTCTATTCTGGAGCTCGCATACAGGCCACCCATGATTTGCACTGAGGACCCAGCATTGAATATAGCTTCCACTGTGCTATTACTGCGGT
The DNA here is from genome assembly GCF_040938575.1 of Ambystoma mexicanum. NCBI lineage: Eukaryota > Metazoa > Chordata > Amphibia > Caudata > Ambystomatidae > Ambystoma > Ambystoma mexicanum. The sequence continues at coordinate 832,565,870 of NC_090935.1, read as the reverse complement.
TTTGAATTTCAACACGTAGAACTCAGTCTACCACGAGTCCTCCTTCCATGGGGCTCCTAACAGGTCACTGGTGCACAAGCAGGTAATTTATGTTCCAAGCACTTAATTGAATGCTTTCACCCAACCATCCATTAGTCTATCCACCCAACACAGAGCTAGGTACTCCAGACTAAATACTTCTGTGCTCTCTTTCTTTTAGAGACATGATCCCATGCCCAGAAGAAGGCAGCGTTTGTTGCAAACCAAAACGTCTATGGACCAAGCCACTACTGCTCCTATTCAGTCCATAATACCCAGAGGGAACTACAACCCGATGTCGACCTAGGATTGGTCATATCTGCAGCATTACCCTGGATTAGTCAATATTGAGGCTGCAGCATGTCCGTAGTTAGGTCTAACTTAGAATGCATACACACATTTAGTTCCAGATATGCTTGTATCATGTATATGCTATGAGAATTGTTTTGTAGCCCACTCTCCAGTTACCCACACTGAAGTGTAAACAAATGTATCTGTGGTTCTTATCTCTATGTTTTTATGTTTTGTTACTTAAAATTGTTGCACAAATGTTGTTGTTATATCTTAATTGCACAACTGTGAAAAGATAAAATGCTAAAAAAATGCTATATAAAAATAAACAGTGGTATATGATAATAACCGTCTGTGAGAAATGCATGAAAGCAATCGAAATATGTATTAGCACAAGGTAACATTAATACCATTGACACACTTGCACTCACCCGACATGAGGACCTTTTGAAGGGTTGATTTAAGACTGACTTATGTCAGCCAAATTTCAGAAAAAATGGTACATACAAGATTTAAAGTATGTTACGTTTATAAGTGGAAAGACTGTTATTTGTTTCATGTCCCTATTTAGCCCTTCTGTCCTTCCACTCAGGGGCCTTCCTTGAGTTGCCTACATTAACTTACCCAGCTACCCCCCTTTATGCATATTTCCCCGGAGTGCATGTCATGAAACAGCACCCCCAATCTCCTTCTAAATCCTCCTAATGTTCTAAATAAGTCTCTGGGCCAGGCGGAGTGGAGGTTGTTGTACCAGGGGGTCTCGGGTCCTGCTCTTCTGTCACAATTCTTGGCTTTACAACACATCCCACTTGTTAGTCTGGGTGTACACATGTCTTGTGAGGGGAGGAGCTGTTCCCATTGTAATATACACCATCATGGTCACACTCTTCGCAGGGTCTTCGAACAGCATCTCAAAATCATCTGGCATGAGCAAAAAATCATGATCACAAGAACCACGATAGGAATCAGTAACTTTATGTCTATTTCCAACCACGACAGGACCCACAAGAACATCCAATTGAACCAGTCATCAGAATTTACTTCTGCTTGCTTCTCCATGGCATAGTTGTGGATGGCCCCTAGCACATGGGTCAGGGACCCATTATTTGCATCATTTGGGGGTTGTACGTGCTGCAAGATAGGCCAATTGTCTTGCACGTGCCCCCCTGCATAGCCATGAGCAAATCCAGAACATATTTGTTCTGGAGGTTCATGAGTCTTATAGCCCATATTTCAGTCTTGATTGAGTTGAGGCATGAGGAGGGAAGTGAAGAATGTTTCTGTCTTGGTAAACAGACAAATCTTGTCTGGGATCACCTTCAGTTTGTCAGATAGTTCTGCAACCAGTAATTAGACCTTTTCTGGTGATGGGACCTTAGTGAGTGGCAGGCATGCATATGAGATGGGGGATTAGTTGCTAATGGGAGTGGCGCATTTATAACTGTCAGGTGCGAATCAGGAACTAACAGGAGCATTGAATGCAAAGTGATGTGCGAACAGATACCCCAAGATGGCAGAAGGTGGAGGTTTGCGTAAGATCAACACACCCAATACACAACCATCAACACCGCTGTGGCTTCGGTTAGATCAGGAATAAATAAGGTTTTGTTGCAAACAATATTCGTCCCTACAGGTATAGTGCCATTTCCTCAGAAGCAAAAGGAATAATCCACCAGTATCTGTACTTTTGCAGGTTTCTCACTTATCTCAATACATGTCAGCTTTGGCACATAATCACCCATATTTTGCCACAGTTCTAATTGACGTGTGTCACTACGTCCTTTTGAAAATCCCAATTGGCCCCAGCTGCACAGCACACTACTCCTGTCATCCATCTATTGTTGAAAAACAGCGCATCTTCTATTTTCAACAATAGTCTTATTTTGCATCTGGCTTGTTCTTTGTTCTTGGCACACTCTATGTCATCTCTGTCCATTAAGACCAATTGGACCATGTGTCTTTGAAAAAAGGCTTGGTACTCTGTATAGGGCCAGGTGTACTAAACATTGGGCTAAAAGAGGTGGCATTTCTGGATTTATGAACAGCTTGGGTGTACCCGTAGCATGAGGTATCAAAGAGCATACATAGCAGCTCTAGTTTGACCTCGCCCTCCCCACCTCATGCATGTGATTATAGACAGAACAAAAGTAAGATGACATACATAAAACAGCACATATTTTACAAAACACTTGAAGTCTTGAAACTGCAGGGATAAAAAGAACAGAAAAAACACACAGAAAAATCAACACATTTCATCAAGGTTTAGGAATGTATCACTTGCAGCATTGCAATCACAGATGATGCCAAGTATACTGTTACTTTATTCACTAGGAGCAGCATTTTCCTGAGATGGTGGAGCGGTACTGGGTGCTTTCCTGACATCAGAAATGTGACCCTAGTAATGCAGCTCTTTTACATGAACTGATGACACTGAATACATTACTGTGTATGGGCCCTGAAATCCTCTTTTGTACCACAGCCTCACACATTTCTGAATATAAACGTGATTTCCAGGGAACAATTGTGGTGCTGGTTATCTCACCAGATCCATGGATGGTGTTGCCACTGTTTCTTCTCTTCTAGGAGTAATCTGTTGAAATAAGAACTTAATACTTTTGGTTAGCTCCATCAAATACCCCTGAAACTCCTCCTTCAACACTTCTGCAGCCCTATGAGCATCTTATGCTGTGTTTGCAGGTGTGAGAGTTGTGTGCATTCTTCTCATCAATATTTAGTGCAGGGGCAAGTGGTGGTCCTTACTTGGCTGCATCCTGAGGCTGAACAGAGCCAGAGGTAGCCAATCCAGATAATTCCACGCTAACCTAGTACAAAGATAAGAATGTTTTTCTTTAACAGGACATTCAATTTCTCCACAATCCGATTGGCTTGAAAGTGGTATATCAAGAACAATTTGTGTTGTATCCCTAGTAGGCATGCAATTCCCTTAAACAAATCATGAAACAGTGTGTCCTGTTATCTGACTTTAGAACTTCACATATACCCCGGCGAGGAAAGATTTTGTGGACTAGAAATGTAGCTGCTGATTTAGCATCTGGTTGTGCACAAGGGCCATCCTCAATCTACTGGGAAAATGGGCAAACAACAAAAATAAGATAAAGAAATTGATTGCACCCATTCAACATGTCCACAAAGTCAAATTGAAATTCCCGGAAGGCATAGGCCGCACAACGTCCTGAGGGTGTGTCCTGTACTATAGAGGTGACAAGTAGTACAATTCTACACAAATCCATTGACATATTAATGCATGTAAGGGACAAACTAGTCCTCCTGAATATCTGCTGCAATTTGCAATATTAGATGTATGCACTGGGTACTACAGTTGCTCAAGAGCAACCATAAGCAGTTCCCATGGAATTACTTCTTTACCTGTAATGTGTTGTCTCCATACCAAGTCATGTGGTGAAAGTGAGCACCCCTGTTTAAACCACTGATCCTTCTAATCTTGGTAGTTCAATTATGTGTGTTACAGGTAGTGCTGTATATGGTATTGCTAACTGAAGATGTTGGATGGCCACCTCAGGATTTGCAGTGACATCCGGTTCTTTTAAATATGCTGCTTCTTTCACTGCTCTGTATGCTGCATCATTGCCAAGTGAAACGGGCTCTGTGTTTTGGGCGTGGGCAGCACACTTAACCATTGCTACCATTGTAAGGTGGGACATGGCATCAATTACCCTTTCCAATAAGCCTGCATGCTGTACGGTTGTACTGTCTGACCTCCTGAATCAAATGTACAACAGAGGTAACGTCTGAAGAGTCAGACTATGTGGTTCCTAAACACCCTTCTAGTGTGTCAATTAATTCAATCAGTTTTGTTGCCTGTGCTGAATAATGTGTTGGCAGCCTCTTTTTAATGAGGACCTCATACAACCAGTCTACAAAGTTCACCAATGCCGCACCTATGTGTCTCTGTCCTGTCTCCTGATTGATCATTGACGACCATTCAATGAAAAGGACCTCCACTTCTTTAAGAGCATTCTTCCTTGCCTCTATTAATTCCTCCTCAGGACCTTCATATGTTACATAATCATTCACTTCCTCCTCTGGCTGAACAGGTATTGCAATGCATGTGGCAGGGTTTACTGTATGACACTGCATATGCTTGTGCAGACTTTACAGGATAACTTCATATGCATAGGCCCTTTGTGTAGTTAATGTGGACTTGGATCGTTCAAGAATTGAAAACACTGCATTCTCTACATATAACATTACAGAGCATTCTATCGTGATTGTGGAGGACTTTTCAATTGCAATTAACCTTTCATTTGTGAAGACTGCAGCGGTCAGTGCCTGTTTACAAGGCTCCCGGACATCTCCTTCAAACCCCCAGTGCCTTGTCCCTGCATTACAAAATCTAATATTCCACTGTAATATCCCATGGGCATGTGTTGCATGATGTGTGCTGAGTCAACACTGCTGTCAAGACCTGGTGCATTACTTATGTCATTCTTCAGTTCCTGGAAACATGTATTCATTGTTCATGTCCATGTGAGTGTCCTTTGATTGTCTGTGCTTCCTAATGCCCCTGCTGTCAAGACAGTGTGTAGCTAGAATAGTCAAAAATGCATGCCCTACAATAGTTACACAAACCCAGAACGTTGACTTTCTTTAAGTGTGGTTGGCTGTGGTGTGTTTTGTATGGCAGCTGCTCTTTTTGGTGTCACTCTTTTCCATGCAGATGATATAATCTGTCCTAAATATACCATCTCCTTCTGACAGTATTACATTTTTTTCCTTGTCCACTTTGTATCCTTTGTCTGCAAGCAGGGTTAACAGTGCCACTGAATCTGCTCTACAAAGTTCTTCAGTTGTGCTGCACACTACTGAATGACAATACTCTGTACATGTATGTTACCCAAATCCATATGTAGTAATCTGTTGTAAATGCTGGTAGACTCATAAAACCCTTGAGGAAGTCTTGTGTGTTGGAAACCCTTCCCATGGTACATAAATGCAGTGAGGTATTGGGAATCATGGTTCAATTGAATGGAGAAGAACGCATTTTTCAAGTCAATGACAGTAAAATGTGTGGCGTCAGTGGGTTTGTGGCAAAACATTGTCGTATGATTTGGTACTACTCGAAATTCAGCTTGTACAATACTAGTGCTGTGTCATCCTCTAACTTGACAATTTTTCTATTTGACAGGATGTATTGCTGTGTTGCATGGGGACTCAGAAGGTACTATGATTCCCTTCTACCATAATGCCACAATTGTCTCATGTATTTCCTTGTCTGTTCTCTAGATTATGGATACTGTCGTACTCTGGGTAACACTGTGCCCTCCTTTAACTTGATAGAGACCACTCTTATGCAATTCAATAGCCCTACATCACAGGGATTGTCAGACCATAAAGTGCTAGGCCCTTGCTAGAGCTTCCCGTGGATATGTGGGCATAGATAAGGCAATAAGTATGGATAGGGTATCTGTTTATACTGAATCATTATTTGACATGGAATGCATATCTGGAAGATCATCTCACCATCATTGTCACCATCTTTCGAACAACTGTTCATCTGACAACCCCCTTAATGGCTGGGCCAGATCAAACACAAAATTGTACGACACTCATATCCGTCCTCATCAGTCCCTATTAACATTAGCTTGTCATTCACAATCATCACTGCTTCCAAATCTAGAGTGATAATGGTACCCAGAGCATGGTCTTGGGGAACTGCTGCCTGGAACATCCATATTGGACAGTGGAATCACACACAGGGCTCAATGTTGCTATTACACACACTTGAAGTACTGCTGGCTCCTCCCTGCATCTGTAGGATGCCGTGCAGCCGTTATTTCTTACTCCGGCTCGCCTGTGTTGACTACCGAGTCCTTTCTGCCCAGTTCGAAACCGCCGGGTTGGAAAAGCTGCGGTTTGAAGTGTGTGTATTTGCAACATTGAGCCTGGTGCAGGATTCCACTGTCCAATATGTATGGACATGTTGCGGTATAGAACTACAGTCATATACTGACTGTTTGGCACTGCTAAATCATTGAGCCAGCCTGCCGCTCTATTTGAAGTCGCTATCTAACTGATCCTAATTGGAAGGATACAGACGCTTCGAAGACTATGACGGGGTCCGCTCGAGCCAGAAGGATTGATTTTCCCAACACTTACAAGACCCTCCATCACAAAAGAATTGGAGGTAACTGGGAACTGTAGAACATGTGAAGACATCTATAACCTATATATTTTGGCATGAGCAGACATTGACCTGATTGATTGTTTGTATATATCGTCCTGAAGAAGGTCCTAATAGTGGTGAGCAGTAGTGTTGCCTAGATGATACTGAAACATATGTAGACAAAGGCCATAAAGAAACTTGAGTGGCCTGAACAAAAGGCATACTGCAAAAGAGATTATGGTGCCAAATATAACATTATAAATAGGTGAAAAGGAAAGAAACTGTAGTGTATATTGTTTATATATACTAGAATATGTGGTAAATAAGGCGTAGCGTGTGAAGGCATGAGTGTGTATGAAAGGTGGAAGAGAGAGGTGTTGTTAGCATATACCATGTTGTGTATTCAGAATCTATGTTATTTTAATGAAATTTGCATATAATTTGTGGTAAATACATTTTTGTGTTAAACAAAATGGTATGAAGACTCTATATCAGAATATGTAATCCAACCTCACTGCCCAAGATTCATTTTTTGAATATACCCTGTTCTCTGTCTCCATAACTATTGGTGCGCGCCACCCATTTGCTGCTGTGTTCTGTGGGATATTTTCATGGGAGGTGTGGGCTCTCTGTCTTGGGGCTGCAGGGAGCACGTACCCAGGATTAGTATAACCTGCAGCTGCCTGCATTGGATAACATCCCATGGGGCTGGCAGGGCTGTGGGGGCATCACAGGGTGCAGGGGGTACACAAGGTGCGAGGCCGCCACAGGCTGCTAGTGTTACAGTTTCTCTTTTTTAGGATCCTCAGGGAGATCTTTAAAATCCTCAACCATCCTCCAAAGATCAAGGATGCCTTGCCTATTCCTCATCTTTCTCCCCTTATACTTCACTGCTAAATATGTGTTCATATGGCCCAGCACATCCTTATTATATGGTGCTTCTTCGGGCCAAGGTTTAACCATCCCTCCTCTCAAATCAAATACTTAACTACTTTTTCCCCGTACCACAGACGCACGATACACATGTATTTGAGCGGGGTACTCAAAGTTCCCTCCAGTTATACACTTGTCAAATCTTTTTGTTCCCCAAACAGTGATTCAGTGCTGCCGTTATACCCCTACCATCCCAAGACTGTCCACAGTTCCTGTTCCCCATCCCCTTACTTCTCACCACACATCCCACACACTCATTACACCACACCTTTGTTCACAATCTTCAACAACCGCCACTCCACACAATAACAAATCCATAAATATCTTAAACCACAATTCAATAAAACACAATTATATGCACAATGGTTTAGACCCTGCCTCAGCCTCCTCTTCGAGACAAGAGAATTTACCTCCTTACGCCCCCTTATGCCATGTGAAGGGATCCCAGCCCATACATATAATGGACATAAACAACACAATTTCCCATTATCACACTCCATTTTGCTGAGTGGAGGGATCCCAGGTCCTTTATATACTGGACCTCTACTCTACCTGCAGCACTGCCATTTTTCTCCCACAATGGAGGAGAATTCATTTTCTCTCTTTTCTCTTTTTTCTCACACTATACTACCTTGATGTCACCTTCCCTCTCAATGGAGGAGATCCCTATGGCCACTTCAATATAAACAACTAACATATTTAACACCACATGGTCTTTTACACTCCACACACCCACAATCGACTCACTCCACAGGCATTCTCCTCTGGTTGTTTTCTCCTGCAAAGGTGCATATTCTCTAGAGTGCCTCTGATGCAGCATCCCTGTCAAGTGTCTGCACAACTGGGTACAGCACCCTGCTCCAAAGAACGGGCACGCCTTTTGGCAACAAAGCACCTGTGAACCACTTCAAGTCGTGCCCAGGGGACTGGTTACTGCAGATGGGTACTGCAACCCAGGATGTGCGGCTGGGACACCCCCAACCTCATGGAGAGTCTGGGATCATGTAGGGGTCACCACATTTGTAAAGAGAGTCGTGAACCAAAACCAGTACAAGAAGAATAATCCAAAAGCCAAATAACCACTGCACTGTTTTTCAAGGGAAAACAAGGTTATAACACGCATAAATCTCAGGCTGTCCCGTAGAACTGAATTGACACAGATCTCATGACGCCACAAGAAGTTACAGGTTATATAGATGAAAACCACCCATTCCCATAGATAGGCTACACAAGTCATCCCAACACCCTCATTGGCCACCACCTATATGACATGCTAATAACCCCCTATAGTCCAAATACCAATTGGCCACACCTTATCTAAGCCCATTACCCTATACACGTGGTTCACTGCATCGTCAGTACTGAATAGTAATACATGTTATGTTATGTTGGCGAAACTTGTAGAGTGCATGCTCGCCCGAGTCAGCGCTAGGGAGCTCAGAACAGTTTAATCAGAGGAGAGAAAAAGAAGAGACAGGCTAAAAAAGTAGCATCTTCAGTTTTCATTGACAGAAGAGATGATCAACAACCTTCTGTAACTCAATTGGGAGCTCATTCCAAGTCCTGGCTGCCATAACTGAAAAGGCGCGACCCCCGGTGCGGGTGCGCCTAAACTGAGGGATGGCTATCAGGAGAGCGGAACAGGAACAAAGGGTGCGGAGCAGGACATACTGCACATACTTTGCTTGTAGGTACTCAGCTCCCACGCCATAGAAGGCTCGCTGAACTATGCACATCGATTTAAATTTCACACGGGCTGCCACAGGGAGCCAGTGAAGTTGCCTCAACAGGGGAGACATATGTACGCCAAATGGCGGACGTAGAACTGATCTTGCAGCATGACTGGTGCACAGGTACACCGCTACAATAATACATTTTGACTGTCACATGATGTGCAACCCTCTGATCCAGGAGCATTCAAAGTAAGGATAGTGAGACCAACTCTGCTTTGATGAGACAATGAGCCTTCTCATTATACTAGATGTCGAAGAAGACACAAGCTGCACCCTCGACCTTGTACTAAATGTACTGGCATCACCTCTGCACTACCTATCCCAAACCACAGTACATTACAGACACAGTTCCCCCGTTATCTCCTTTAAACCCCATGTGCCCAGTAATGATGTGACCAGGGCACCCCTTGTGAGTCTGATTTTCAGGGATTTATTCGTTTTTGTTAAGTGTCTACTTGTATTTCAAAAGAGATGACTGTTCCTCTCTGTGGCCTGTAGTGCTCTAAATATTCATCTGGCCTGTTGGCATCACAAACTCTTGTGCCCTGTTCCATGAATGTGTCTTTCAAAGGGCATATCCCTACCTTCCCTCCCCACATCAAACATGTAATTCCCAGTTCCTTCAAGCTCTGCAGCTGGATACAATGACTGTTTATCTGCACAGCGTGGATGCCCCTGACCGCGGCTTCTCTCTTGGTGGTATGGAAGGGGGATTTTTCTTGGCACTGAGATAAATAGAGCCAGAGCTCCACATCATGGCTTTCATTCTGCTGCTCATTTGCTAGGACTAGAGTCCAATATGGCAGCACTCTTGCGATGTCGACACGCTGACCTCGCTTTTACTGCATCACCTTTCTGACTCCATCTTCTCTCTTTCCACTTACTTAAACTCCCTTCTCATACCATAATGAAACATAATATTGTGTACTACTTCTAAACCCTGGGCCTATAATACACTGCCCTAACTATAACCTCGGCAACCACAACATTAATACATTTGTTGCTCATTCTGTGTTGCTATATGATATAGCTAATGCATGCCAATACTAACTACAAGTGATGCATGCACCTTCTGCCACGCAAAACTCAAACTGCTCTGAATGCAGCACTTACTAATAGGTCTTTGCCAGCTGGAATCTTTTTGCCTGATTGGGACGCAATACATGAATCCCAACACATGTACGATCTGGGTGTTTTGCATTTGCTGTGTGTTGGAAATGTTGGTGTTCCTCCCTCTATCCCTCTATCTAGGCTTTTCCCTCTTCCAGAAAACCTGCATCTAGGTGTTTCTGCTGTATTTTGAAACTTAGGCTTTTTCCCTTTACCCTGGACACTTGGCTAGGCTAGATGGTTGCTTTGCTGTTGTGTTAGGTTGGGCATTGCACACTGCAGTTTCTCCCTCTCTCTCTCTCTCTCCCCTTCTCTCCGTGCTCTCCCTCCATGGTGCTTCCTATCTCCCCTATCTTCTCTAACTGCTACTCCATCACCTAACCTATCTCTCTTTTGAAAGTCTGGAAGGAAATAGTTCAAGAAGATTCTCCAATCGAGGCATGCCCATCGCTGACACCTATGTCAACTCTTCTTCCAGGCAGACTGTCACTGATATCCTCATTGTCGTTCCCTCTCCTGAACCTTGGATTCCCCAAATGGTCTCAGTGCTCTCCTCTTTCTTTTCCTCAGCCATTAATGTTGGAAAACATTGTGAATTACTCATGGCACATTTCCCATCCTCTAAGCCCAAATAGCCAAATGGCACTGTCATGGTCCAGGCCTCTTAGCCCAACCTAGTCTTTCTTGATAGGCATCTTCTATCTCTCATCAACTTCCTCCCTTCTCCTGCCACTCCTTCTGCCACCCCTCTGACCCCACTGCCACCACCGATGGGTGTACCACATTGCTGTACCCTTCCACGGAAGACCTTCAAAATTGGCAACCTGCTTCATTTACCCCTCAACTCTCGCTCTGCTGTTAAACACTTCTCTGACATCTGTCACCTCCTTGAAGATCTTGACCTCAATGTCCTCGCTCTCACTGAGACGTGGTTCACAGAGATCTCTGTCACACGTTTTGACACTCTCCTCCCAGAGGGATGCAATATCCTCTCTAAGCCCAGGCCTAAACGGTCCGGGCAGAGGGGCCTAATCTTCCCTGACTGGTTCCCTGCTACTTTCATACCCACTCAGTCATACTCCTACTTCAAATGCCTCATCTACAATATTGGTGTCACTCCTATCCTCTCGCTGACTCTTGCCACCATCTACAGGCCCCCTGGTCCAATCTATCTCTTCCTCTCAGAGTGTTCTGACCTCACTTCTTCTCTCCTGGCCTCCACCTCTAAGATTCTCCTCCTGCGAGACTTCAATATTCACCTTGACTCAATTGATGCGGCCTCTGGCATCTTCCGCAACCTCTGCGACTCTCTTTCACTCTCCATTCTTCCTACGGTCTAACGGACTCAGCCAGACATACCTTGGATGCCCTCATCTCATCAGACATCCCCATCTCCAACCCTCACTGCACCTCTCTTGTGCTCTGATCATGGTCACCTGTCCTCTCACCTGGACCTCCTGGTTCCCCTGGCTAAGCCCAATGCCTGCACTGCCAGTCTTCTTCTCGCTCATTCGATCTATGAAGTGAATGTCAGTTGCTGCTTTTGCCGCCACCTGTATTCCCCCTCCTACTCCTGCCACTGACACTCACACTGACAAAGCCCTTATTAACCTTCAACTTTCCCTCTCCAACACTTTAGACATCATTGCCCATTTCATGAGGATCTGATTGAAGCCTACCTCCAAGCGCAACACTTGGTATGACTCCGACCTAGCCTCTCTGAAATGCAAGTGCAGAGATGCTGAGTGGAAGTGGCAGGCATCGAGCACATCCTCTGACAGACTGGCCTGCCGCCTGCTCCAAAGGCAATACAGACTATCCATCTGCTTGAAGAAGGCCTATATTGAAGCCTGCATTTTTGGGGCCACTAACAACGTGGCTGAACTGTTCAAAATCTACAAGGAACTCACCAATCCTATTGCAGTCTCCATTTCTCCTCTGCCTTCCCTGACTCTCTACACTGCACTGGCTCTCACATCATTACTAAAACTCAGGACATTATGTCCACACTCTCCTCCATACCACTCCCTTCTCCCCTGCCCACTCTCAGGTCTCCCTTGATACCCCTCTCCCCTTCTCTCCTACTCTCCTCTTTCTCTCCCATATCACCTGATGAGTTCTCTAGACAAGTCTGCTCTATGAAAGTCTCATCCAAACATGTGCTCGCCTGCTCCTCCAGAACTATCAAGAACAAAATTGCCTCCCTTGCTCCAGACTTGGCTGATTTATGCAATCACTCCTTTGCCACTGGCTCCTTCCCGCTGCTCCTCAAGCATTTCCTTGTGCACCCTCTCCTCAAAAGCCTTCTGCCAACCCCTACTGTCCAGCTACAGCCCTAACTCCAAAACCCCCTACCTGGGCAAAGTCTTGGAGAAGCTGGCCTACTCTCAGCTTATCACCACACTGAATCTGTCAGTTGTCTCCATGACCACCATTCTGGCTTCAGAGCAGCCAGAGGCACGGAAACTGCACTCCTGAACACATGTGAAGACTTGCTCCTCTCTAATCTCGATTCCAACTCTCCTTCCATTGTCATCCGTCTCAATCTTCCCTTTGCCTTTGATACGGTCAATCATGCCACCCTTATTCATCGGCTCTGTGATACCCTTGGCATCACAGACCTGGCAGTGAATTGGTTGACCTCCTTCCTCGCTAACCAAACTTCTTAGGCTCAACTTGCCCCCTTTCTCTCCTGCATCACTCTCTCCACCTGTGGTGTCCCCCAGGGCTCTATCCACTTGCCGTGGCTCTTCAACATTTACCTTGCCCATCTAGCCCATTTGATCTGCGCCTTCCCTGCTAACGTCCAGTATTATTCAGAGGACAAGCAGCTCTCTTCAAGCTTCCCTTCACTGCCTCCTCTTCTTCCTCTCTCATTCCTGACTATCTTTCTGCTATTTAGGCAAGGTTCCCTGCTAACGATATCTGCCTTAATGCCAGTAAGACTGAGATCCTTCTCATTGGGACGCCAACTCCCACTTTCCTTCCTACTCTCTGGTCACCCTCCATGGACACCCACCCCTCACCCCCCTCTCTCTCCTTCTGTTCTCACATCACAGAACTTGCCAAGAAGACCCACTTCAGCTGCATCTCCTCAAAGACATTCTCCCTTTCCTCACCCTCCCCCACAAACTCAATACCTCCAGAGCTCTGGTCCTCTCTAGGCTGAACTATGGCAACAGCATCTTCCTCAATCTGCCTAATTCCTTCCTTCGCCCCCATTCAAATATTCCAGAAGAGGACTGCAAAACTTATCCTTGGCCTCAAGCCCAGCGACCATATCTCTCCAGTCCTAAATTCCATCTACTGGCTCACGGTTGCTGCAATTAACAAGTTCAAGACCCTCTACATCATCCACATGACTTACTTACACTACATCCAACCCTATCTCCATAAATATCTCCCTGCTAAGTCCCTTCGGTCTTCTAGCACCAACTTTCTGCAGATCAGATGTTTTTACAAGCAGAGAGTGGGGGGGTAGATCTCTCTCGTCCGCAGGTGCCTCCCTCTGGAATGGCCTCCCTGCTCCCCACAAACCTGATCCGGATCTCCTTAACTTCCGGAAGCTTCTCAAGACCCTTCTTTTCTCTAATGCCTTCCCTCTCCCCCTTCCTTGCTAATGTCTCCCTCTCCCTCTTTTTGACTGGCTGCCTGGCTCCTTCTGATTCTTACAGGGCACCAGGCTCTCCTCGACCAGTCTACCCCTGCAGGTGGTCTACCCTGAACCCTGACACCCCTGCTAACCTGCACTTGCCCTTCCCAGGCTACCTCCTCTGCACTTGCCTGGCCGGGCTGCACCCGATAGATGCCTTCCAACCCCACCACTCGCACCACTTAGCATGTGGACCTTCTTTCCCCTGCTCCCTCTGCATGTCCCTGGCACTTGTCCACCTGTCATCTCCTTGGCACTCTCCTAAACCATGGGTCCTTATGCCCTCACTGGCCCTTCCCCCATCCCCTCTCCCCTGCACTTCTTGCTACTGCACTTCCACGATTCGATTGATACAAGGCCCATTAGGACCATTTTGTTTTTCTTCATTCCGGACCCCCCACCCACCAGCCCAGTAAAGTCGTGTTGCACCTTGAAATACCTTTTGCTGTATAGGCACTTTATAAATGCCCAATAAATAAAAATAAAATAAACCCTGAGCACCTAAAAATTCACAAAAACGGTCTGGTAGCCCCCTCCAACCAGAACGTACATGTCCAAATATCCTGTTCTATGGGAAGGTGCCCACTTGGGAGGGTCTACAACCATGATTTGGCTCATAGCTCACTGTACTTTTCACAGAGGAGACATAACTATTTCAATATCAGTCTGGTCCCACCCAGATACGCAGTCCAGCACCGAAATGCTAGACAATTATTCTCTGAACAAGAATACCAACAGCAAACCCAGACACGTGTTTCGGCCTAGTCGGGCCTCATCAGTAAGGTGAAGCTGTGCCTATCTAAGCAGAGTGAGCAAGGGGTCCACGTCTGGATTACCCTGGATAACTTAGACCATTCAGAACATTCAGAACATTCTGGGTCCTGTAGCAGAGGAGAAGAACATGACATTGTATCACTGTCCCTTGTAGAGGATAGGTCTTAGAGAAAAAAGTGCAGAAACAGTGGCTTATCAGTCACTGTGATCCCAAAGATGGACCAGGGAGTCTGGACCACAAAAGTACTGTAATCTCCACTTGGTGGTTTGACGGCATCAAAGTAGGTTTCTCAGCACTGTGCTTGTTTGTCAAACTGGGTTTGGGTGTGGTGAATTACATTGATCCAGGTGGCATGTCTGGCTCAATATGAAGCTCTGTGAGGTGCAAGAAGGCAACAGAATAAAGCAATTCAGTGAGGTAACCAAAGATGGGAATCTCTGAGTAGGCAGTGACACAACGCATCCAGTAATTTTTGTTGAGGTCCAGGTCAGGTCTGTGTGAAGATCCTGGAGGTTTGGGGTGCTGTTTAAAGATGTAGTGATTTGAAGACTTGTGCAGTGGTGCACATCTGTCGATCCAAGCAGCGACAAGCGTAAACCTAAACATGTCGAATTAATTTTTCTTTTCTTCTTGAAAGTCCAAAATGAATCAAGGAAGGCATGGGAGACCACTTCCTTATAACGGTAAAAGGTCCCAGGGGTTTGCACAACAGAAATCCTGCTGTAAGAGGTCCAATCCCCATCCCTGTTACTAGTGACCCTTGTCTTATTGCATCATATCCAGATTGTTTTGTCCTGCAGGAATTGGAGCAAACAGAAAGGAGAGAGAGACACACATCTAAAGACAATATTGCAACACCTTCCCTCTGCTCCCTTTCTAGTTGCTCTAACCCCACCCCTTTCCCAAGCCTGCAGCTTCAAAGGCCCTATACTATGCAACACCTTAGTTTTGTTATGGGTGTGCCTGTTTGAAGAAGGTTGCCATGAGGTCACCTGCTGAGAGTTTCCTGGGCTGGAGGAGTGTTGTTACCCAACCTCCCTGAGGATCAGATGAGACACCCTAGACAGCCTTCCTGCTGAAGCCAAGACAGGCAATCTGGCCATGAATAGCTGTTCTGAGCTCACATGGTTGGCATGAGTTTGATTTCAATTTGATGTGCACTATACCAAAACCACTACACCAAAACCAGACATGACTTCTTCTTAGAGATTACCCTGCCACCAGGTGTATAGGCTCACAGTTATCATGTTTGAATCAGAGGTGCACATGTTAAATGCAGCTTCAGTCTGCAGTGACTTTGTGTCACAGCAGCTGTCAAACAGGGAACATGTCACATTTGAACCTGCTCTGTGCCAAAGAAGGCAGGTGCTGCAGGTCAGGAGACTGATGCAACAAGGCACATGTATGTTTTATTTTCTTTTATTTGAATAATATAATTTTAGCCAAATGGATTTGTATATATACAATATTACATTCAAATACATCTTTAGAAAATACAGTCTACACATCTTAATTAAAAAGTCATCACTGGAGATCAACATACTATACAAGGAATTTATCATATCCGTAAAAACATTCTATGGGATAATCTCAAAATGGGATTGCATAACCCAATTTGCACAATAGTAAAATCCACTAAGGGAAAGGGATTAAAAGTTATTTCTTGACAGTTCTTCTGACATTTCTATAGATTGCTTGAAAAATGTGACCATAAAATATATACAATTTGTGTAATTCCCTTCCATTAAGTTCTGGCACATATTAGCGGTATCTAGACTATCACAATTATTATCACCTGATTCCATCAATTTAGTTATTATGGTAATCAAGCTTTCACAATCTGCTAATATGTGTTCAACAGTTTTTATAGTGTTAATTCCACACAAAAAAGGCAAAAACGAAACGCTCTGTGCAGCTGAAAATGGGACCCCATCATTTCAAGAACAGGGCAGCTGTAAAATGTAATCAACAGGTATTGTCTAATTGTTGCACTGCTGGCAAAGGCCTTACCATATTTTGGCATTGAGTCTCGTGGCATCAAATATGTTATAAACGGGCCGCTATTCACATTTGTAGCTAACTTGATTAGTTTTATTTCATAGCTATACAACATTAATTTCTGATTAAAGTCATCTTTTACATGGCCACAGGTTGTTCTGGTTCCTTTCACCCATGATACCTAATAGCCAGGCCGTATGTTTCTTCCTGATTTTAGCCAAAATGCCCATATGTTCATAAGCATCAGTAAATTTGATAGCTGCAAGGTAGCTCACTATAATAGAGGCATTATCTAGATATGATACAATTTCGTACCATAAGGTGCCTTGGATATATATATATGTGGCTTTTGTGTCTTTTAAATTGAACTCTTAATGCAGTTATTCCTCCAATAGTCTTTTCAGCATTCTGAACAACAGTTTCAGAATCTTTGCCTCACATCGACTGATCTCAGTTGTAAGGTTGTGTTCCCACACTGCCACCCCATACATGAGCACCGGAATAATCTTTGCAGAATACAGTAACAGAATCGTTTGAACAGAAGTCCCTCCTTGACGTCCAATGAAGGAGCTCAAAGCATAGATGATTTGCATACATTTCTGTTTAGTCCGATTCCAATGTGTTTTCCAGGACAAAGTGCAATCTACAGTTACTCCCAGATATGTGTACTGTTTAACACATTCCAAAGGTAGTGTATCGTACTTCCACACATATCTGGGTCCTGTTTTGGATTTCTTCCCTCCAAATATCATGATTTTAGATGTACTAATATTTACTGTTAGGCCGTTTGTTCTCACATATTTAGACAATCTAATGGGGATTGAAGACTATTCTGGGTCTGGTCTAATAGGAGTACATTGCCTGAATACCCTAGCCAAATGTATTCTGGTTCCATGTAATAAAGTCCCTGCAAACATTTTGCCTGGAAAAAAAGTTGACCAAAAATTGTCATTTTTTGCAGGGTCAGTATTACATTGAACATGTGGGGGACACCCCTGTAGCCCCCAAAAACTTTTTTTTTTCTCAAAGGGGGCAGGGAACACCTCCGCAACTTCTGCCCCCTTTGACCCCACATATATGGTCACCATATATAAAAACACCATGACCTTTTCCCAGCGACATTATGGATGGCGACTATATGTATTGAGATATTACCTGATACATTTATTCTTTGCTGGCCAGTCTTGATAGGATGGGATCTCTAGGTAGATAATGCCACTGGCAAATCTGCCAAGTATAGGTTAAACTTGGTCGCTGCCAGGATGCAGCCCTGTTTAACTCCTGTTCCAGTTGGAAAGGATTGCGAGAGTTTTCCTTCGAAATGTCATTGTTTCATTATACTGGTATTGCAATATAGTAGCACAATCATATTTGAAAGGCCTCTATGTATATCCCAAGCCATCAAGTTTGACCACAGCCTGTTTCACATTACTGGGCCTCATTATGACCCAGGCGCTAATGGGTTAACAGCGCTGTAAAAGGCTGCGGTGCCGTTAACTTATTAGCGCCTAATTACGAGGTCCCTTTGCGGGACCTGTAAGAAGATTCAATTCAACACTACAGCTAAGTCAATGCCTAGTCTGGGATACTGAATGGAAACCCTTATTGATATATCTTTATGTCCAGTTCATGAGTTCTGGATGACTACCCCTATATAACACCCCTCTCTTAGAATCCCCCTGACCCCACTGAGCCAAGAAGTAGTTCTGTTTTGCAAGTTTAAAAGGTTTATTTGAGAAATAAGACAAAATATAGATACCACGCTTTTATAATAAATTAATAATCGATATCGCCCAATAAATATAATGTTAATCAACAATGGGTAATCTGACACTAGCACACTTCTTTATAATCAATGAGGAGTTAGTATAGGATGGATCAAGTAGCAAAAATACTTTTATGATTTCAAGGGAAAAGCAATGAGGAATATAAAGTCAGTACAGAAATACTTGAGATGATTTTAGCAAAAGATAATATAATCACTTTTTCTCTGGCAATTCACCCCCCTCCCCTATGCAATGTAAGACATGGAAGTAGATGGAAAGAGGAGCACACAGTTCTCAGGAATGCAATCAAATACAATACGAAATTCAGTTCCCCCCCAGCAAGCTTAGAGAAAACCGGTATGAGTTTTAAAACACAGGCCCAAGTGCTTTGAATGTGGTGGCAATGAAGTGAGAAATATGCTGAACATGCTTTTAATTCCCTTTAGGAGGTTCAGGGTGAGTGAGAGATACTTGGGATGAGTTCAGGCTCACTTTAGCAATGATTCAGAGATGGTGATTAAGAGGCAAACACATTTTTTGCAAGGAAAGAAATGACTGCTGATGGTTACACGTGGCTGGATTTTTAACCAAATCGGAAATCCGTGTAAAATTCGTGAGTGCGTGAATCGTGATTGCGAAAAAAGTATAGAAAGTCGGTTCTATGCTTGTTGGAAAGCTTAGATTCTAAGCTTTCAGAGGAAAGTTAAACCAAGTTCGTAGCCCAAACGGTTCCAGCGATATGAACGATTTTGTAAAGGTCGTTTTTCGGATTTAAAGTAAACTCAAAATGACAGGTGACAGCTTTGCAGCTGCAGAATTGACAAATGACAGTGGTGCAGCTTTACAAATGACAGGTGACAGTTAGGAGGCAGTTCTACTTAGGTTAAATAGATTGAATTATATTACTTTAAACTAAGAGATTTGGTTTTGCCCCGTCCTAGCTGTACTCACAATATATTTGGAAGGACTGGATCTCGTCACGGATCTGATCAATCAGGCTAGCGGCACTTCACAGCGATCTGGTCTCTGGGTCTGCGGTTCTGCACGGTCTGGTGTGGTCGGGTCTGGCACTGGTCTGGTCTGTCCGGATACAGCGGTCTCTGCACGGCTCCTGGATCTCTGCACTGGTCCTGGCAAAAGTTCTTGGCAAGGGATTCAAGCAGCTCACCCGGCTGTGAGTAGCTTGCAGTGATTTGAGGCCTGCTGCAGAGAACTCAGCTTGTGGTTTTAGGCCTCTGATTTAGGTTCTAAAGTATAAGTTCTAGGTTCTGGAGTATGTAGCTGGAGTCAGTCTGGAACTGGCATCTTCTGGATGTTGTGTGGTCCAGCAAAACGCTCCGCAGCAACTGGATTTGAATCTCCTCTCTAGCTTCCAGTGGCTCTTTTTATGTCTTTTGAAAGTGGGTGTGTGCGCAGCATCACTAAGCCAGCCCCTCTCTCAACTGATCATTGGTCAAGCTTTTCTCTCTTCCTTGATAGGGGAAAGGACATGTGAGTCATGGTGATGCTGTTTTATGGCCTGCAGAAAGGACACTCCCCTGTCAAATTGCACATAAATCTATATTTGACCCAAATACATATTCCACAGATACACAGTTGTTTGTCATTGCATACACACATCATGCATTACTGATGGGAGGCACTGTTCCGACCCTGGCGTTTCTAGGAGCTTGGATAAAGAAATGGTAACTTTTTGCGCTTTTTAGTAGCTTTCCCCATATCGGATTTTTCTCCAAATTTATACAATTGTGTGCAAGGCATGTGGGTATTTAGATAAGGAAGTGTCAGATTTTTAACATGCATACATTTAGAGTAACAACCTCTTTTCCGCTCATAAACCCCCAGATCATACCACCAGGTCCTAAAACCTCTTAAAATGTGGGCAGAAAAATCACAAGAATTATGGTATCATTTAGATAATTTTGACAAGTCCGCACCATGAGTTATACATCTTTCTTAAAATCATATTCTGGCCAACAGGGGTGTGTCTTCCCAGGTCACATGGTTGAGAAACCAGTTTGCCCACTTTCTTTAAGCTCAGCCTGTTCTCAGAGGGGGCTGCCTCTCCCCGTTTCTGCCTAGAGGAAGCTACTTTACGACCTCCCCTATAAACCATCTGCCTGAGTCAAGGAAGGGCTTTGTTCAAAAGGAAGCCATTTACGACCCCTCCAATAAACCATCTGCCTGGGCCCTTTGTTTAGTTTCTTGCAGTCCCCTGGTAATTCAATCAGAGAGTGTGTGACCTCCTTTTGGCAGGGGCAACAGAATGCGGCCAGGCCTGGGAACCTGTCAGGCAGAATTGGAATCTCTTTAAGCCAGTTTTTAGCTACGTCATTTTTTATTCCCCAGTTTAAGTCAATACAGTTTTTACATATGCAGCTAGAATGCTGATTCTAAGTTCAAAACTATGACATTTTAACAGTTACAAACTATGTGACACTCAAAAGTAGGTCACTCAGTTAATTTAAACATTTTGATTTTGGTGGTTTTAATGCATTTTCAGTTAGGCTGCTGACATGCATAGCTCAGCCAGTTTTGTTATGAACATTGTTTTGGGCTCTTCATCTTCCCAGATTTTGTATGCACACATACTTCATTCTGCCAGATGTC
Organism: Ambystoma mexicanum; assembly: GCF_040938575.1. NCBI lineage: Eukaryota > Metazoa > Chordata > Amphibia > Caudata > Ambystomatidae > Ambystoma > Ambystoma mexicanum. The sequence goes on along the minus strand of NC_090935.1, from coordinate 832,544,839 downwards.
CGCTGGGGTTCAGTGAGATTTTTGGATGTGTTGCAATGTTTGAAAATAGGCATTTTGAGCTGGCATTCAGAGAAACCAAAGGTAATTTTAAAGCGTTTTTGAGCTAACAGGCGCTGCTGTTTTACCTTTGGCACCCATTCCACTCATGGCACCCTGGCCCATCATGCTCGCACTGGTGGGTGGCAAGTTAGGCAGCCATTTTGGTGTACGCACAAACTGCGTGGTTCTCCTGGATTCTGGCGCACATGTGGGCTTTTTGGCCATCTTGGATTTTCTAAGCCCACAGCACCAAATGTTGCAGCATGATAGCTCAAATGTGGGTCAGGACACCCAACAAGGCCCCCCCCACGCGACTGCACTTTGAATTTGAGTCGATGGGGAGTCGGGTGCACAGAAGGTTTTGACCCACGCACTGGTATGTCCGCATAATCTTCTTCCAATTCTGCAAATGGCACAGTTCAGCATATTTTCCTCCATCCGGTACTGATCGATCGGTTCTCCTCGCCGGTCCTGATGGGAATATTGGGCGGTACCCCGGGCCCCTTGGGTCTCTGCTCCCGGTCTCCGGATCGTCCTCCTTGGCCAGACTCCAGGTTTTCTTTCTCCTAGGACGACAAAGGAAAAGCCGCAATACCTATTCATGGACATTTCTCCCCCACCATTGATATAGTGGGGTGGCATATATATTTTAGAACTCAACAGATATGAACATGCACATTTTTTTAAATTAAGAGACAGGAACACATAAACTTGAGAAACACAGAATTTGATAGGCTATATGTCGGATATTTTAGGGTTCGAATTGAATTACTCTGGAGCGGTACCCTCTGGGATTACAGAGGACTCCTCCAGTTGCTGCAAAGTGTGCCTGGGATGGCAACACTTCAACTGGTTTATGTGGACCCACTTGTCTTCCACCTCTGCCAAACCGCCTTTGGGGATGCAGATCTTGTAGGCAACAGGGGAGATCTTGTCTATAATCTCAAAGGGTCCCTTCCATGTAGGCAAAAATTTGCGCTGTCTTGCCTGGTTTCTTTGGAAGTTGTATAAATAGACCCGGTCCCCCACCTGATATTCCTTCCTGGAAGTTGTCAGGTCATAGTGGGTCTTCATACTCTCGGCTGATCTTTCTAGATTCCGCTGAGCATAGGCAAAAGCATGTTGAAGGTGTTTCCTTAAATTCTCCACATACTCATGAGTTGTGGAGGCATTTATCAGTGTCTGCTCTTGGGTCCTGTAGAGAAAATGCTGGGGAAGCACCATCTTGCGCCCGGTCATCAACTCAAATGGTGACATTTTGGTTGCAGATGAAGGGGTAGATCTGATGGCCATTAGGACCAGAGGTAATCGGATATCCCAACTTGGCCCAGAATCTGCCCCAAACTTTTTTAAGATGCTCACGATGGTTCGGTTATATCTCTCCACTGCTCCAGAAGAAGCTGGCCGGTAAGCAATGTGTAGCTTCCTTTTAACCCCCAGTATCTCCCACATCTTTGTCATTACTTCACTGCTGAAGTGGCTACCCCTGTCTGACTCAATCCTTTGAGGTAGACCAAAACGGGAAAAGATGTGGTTAATCATCAGGGCAGCTGCAGTTTCTGCCTTGCAATTTGGGGCTGGGAGACATTCCACCCACTTGGTAAACAAGCATGTAACGGTCAACATGTACTTGTTTCCTCTAGACGAGCGGATTACAGGGCCTACAAAGTCGATTTGCAAATCTGACCATGGCAGTGTCATCCCCCTCTTTTGGAGAGGCGCACGGTGTGTGAGGGATGATGGCTGAAATTGTGCACACACAAGACACCCCTTCAAGTATTGGTCGAGGTCCTGCCCCATGTGTGGCCAGTATGCAACCTCTCTTAAGATTTCCAGTGTTGTGTGAAACCCCCTATGACCGGCGGTGGCCGCATCATGGGCGTGACTTAACATCAGGCTTCGGAATGAGGTAGGAACCACCCACTGATCATGGCCAGCTTGGGATTTCCTTACCAACAAACCGTCTTGGATTCGGAACATTTTTGGACATTTCATCAACACTCTTAGGTCCTCTTTCCCAATGTAATCGGTATCCGTCAGGGGAAAGTTCTCAGGGTCCTCAAGGTGTTGGTAAAACTTACCAATAATTGGATCCCCCTTCTGAGCTGTAATTAAATCAGCATCAGGGGTCTCCTTACTCCATTGTGCAGTTGAAAGATCATTGTGAGCACTTGTCTGGGACCTAGTGATAGCAGTGACCTGGATTTCCCCCAACAGGGACTCTATTTCGATTAGATCCCCTTGGATGGCCCCGGTTTTGGCCAGCTGATCAGCTAAGTCATTTCCAGTTTTGTCTGGTCCCTCTACTTTGGAATGACCCTTGATCTTCTTCCAGTAGATGGTCATCCCATTCGAGGTGACCAGATCATCAATCTTTTGGATTAACTTCCCATGTTTCAGGGGTTTGTCATTAGCACATAACATGCCTTTGGTTTTCCAATTAACCAGGTGCTCCACGAACCCGTTCCGTACATAATCTGAATCGGTGATTATGACCAGTTCGTGGAGTTGATGTTGGACAGCAGTGAGGATGGCCTGATGCACAGCCATCAACTCTGCCACCTGACTACTTCGGGGACCAATTTTGTATCCAGCGGAGGGTTCTGGAAACTCCTTCACCCAGGCATTCCCTACGCCGGCCACCAGTTCTTTCTCCCCGTTGTTGTCAACATGGTACGAGCATCCATCCACATAGACAGTGGGCATTCCCTCACACTTGTCTTCTTCAAAGACTTTGTGTGGGGAATTAAGGTATGCCTCTGTGTTGTCCTTGATTTTTAGACTTTCGTCCTCGAGACAGTTTTCTCTGGCACAATCATGCAAGTCAGCCAGACCTTGCACGAGGGGACTCTTCTTGTTTTGGCCATATCTGACCTCCACAGGAAAGCCTTGCATTGACAGAATCCAGGAAGTAATTCGGGAATTACTCACATTTCCGGCCCGGATTCTGTCACTTTGGAGATATTGCAGAGGCTGGTGTGGAGTCTCCACTATGATGTGTTCCCCATGGATAAACGGGCGATAATTCTTCAATGCCCACACCGTTGCCAGGAGTGCCTTCTCACAATCATTGAATTTTTCCTCCACAGAGGATAAAGTTTTGCTCGCATAGGAGATTACTTTATTGACCTTGTCATGCTTTTGGTATAATAATGCCGTCAAGCACGTATTAGAGAACCCTGTCTCCAGGAAGAACTCCTTGTTTCTGACAGGGTAAGCTAGGCAGGGCGCTTGTGAGAGGCTTCTTTTGAGTTGTCTTACTGCCTCGGCTTGTTCTGGACCCCATTCCCACTTGACCCCCCCCCCCTTCAGGAGATGAATCAGGGGTCTGGTGATCTCTGCGTAGCCCTCAATGAACTTTCTGCTGTAATTAGTCAGTCCAAGGAGGCTCCTTAGTTCCCGCAGAGTTGTGGGGTCTTTCAGTTTCTGTAGTGCTTTCACTTTCTTTTCCTGGGGACATAGACCCTGAGGAGTAATCTCATGCCCCAAGAAATTAACACGGGTTCTACACCACTGTGCTTTCTGAAAGGAAAGTTTTGCTCCGGCGGCCCTCAACTGGGTCAGAACATAACAGATCTCCGCTATGTGTTCCTCCACAGATGAACTTTTGATGAGGACATCATCTACATAAGCCAGGTTACCCCTTACACCCAGGTCGGGCATGGCCTTGTGTAGGAAAATGTTGAATTCATTGCCGGAGTTGAGGTATCCGAAGGGAGTCCGGGTCCATGTGTACTGCTGGCCCCCAAAGGTAAAAGCCAGCTTGTATTGGTCCTCCCTACTGACAGGCACAGTCCAGTATCCATTGGTCAGGTCTATTGCAGTGAATACCTGAGACCCCTGTATCTGGTCCAGCCCTTGGTCAATGTAGGGCAGAGGCCATCGGGAAGTATGGACCCGTTTGTTGAGCTCCCTGAGGTCGGCGCAGAGTCTCCACTGGCCGTTTGGCTTCAATATTCCCAGCACCGGGTTATTGAAGGTGCTGTCAACTGGACGGATTATTCCCCGGGACTCCAGGTTCTTAATTATTTCAGTAAGGGACTCCATTGATGCGAGAGGCAAGCGATATTGCTTCACAAACACTGGAGTCATGCCAGGGTCCATGGGGATTGTTGTTGTGTGGATGTCGGTGCGGCCACAGTCATATGAGTCTACCGCAAAGAGATCTTGGAAATCCAAGAAAACTTGTTTCAACTTTTGCTTTTGTTCCAGGGTCACACAGGCATCAGCTAGGTTGACTCTCTCTTCCACCATCTGCCTGAAGCCTGGAAAGACTTCTGGTTTGGCTATCTCAGCGGCCTCCTCCAGCTGGGTGGAGAAGTCCCTGGTCAGAGTGCTGATTTGGACTGGAGGCCTCAGGTGAGAAAGGCAACCCTCATGGACCTGGAAAATCACCTCATCCCTCCTGAAGTCACAAGTCACATCTTCCTTACCATATGGGCAGGAAGTGTACACCAGGAAGTTCCCCCCATGCCGGGTAAAAATCCTGTCTGGTGTTGTATTGTCATCACTGTCACTGTCAAAGCAGTCCTTGGGGATTGGTCCTAACAGTTCATTTCCTAAATCGATGGAAAAATGTCGGTCATCAACCGCCATTCCAATAATGGTGCCTGCGGCTAGAGTAATACTCTTTAAGTCGCTGTTATCCACCTCTATTAGAATGGTGTCATGTTCTATGTTGACTAATGTAGTTGGGTTTACCCCCAACCCTTGCTGTTGGAGAGAACCGTTTAGATGTATGTAAGCATCAGGGTTTTTCAAATGTCCTCTTTTTTTACTTTCACTTCCAGGGAGAATTGTCGGGTCCTTTCTGGGATGATAACTTCCTCTTTGATCTGAATTTCAACTGCATAAGGTAGCAATTGAGCTGACCTAAATGCTTTTTCTGGATCATCAAAGCCCATGTGATTATCCGCTAATCGGGACCAAGCTTTGAAGTTTATTAGGTCCAAACTAATGGCAAAGCGATTGAGAATGTCACTGCCTAAGTAAAAGGCGGCAGTGACGTCTCGCACGACCCAACAATTATGGACTATGCTCTTGTTGCCAATGGAGATTTTGAGCATACACCTGCTTGGCAGGAGATGTTTGCAATTAGGTGCTTCCAGGTCCATTTCCCATTCGTCTATCAGTTTGAATGTGGGAATGGCTGGATCTTTTGGGAGTTGGCGGAACATGGCTTCGCTGATGAAGCTCTTACCGTTGTTCACGCACACTCGAGCGAGAACAGAGTCCTTCCCATCATTTAACTGAACAGGGATGAACAACTGCTCTCCAATTTGCTGAATATCAGCCAGGCTCTGGGCTGATTTCACATCTTTCTGGACTATAGGAGTGGGAGTTTCTGATTGTGGATTAGTAAAGAATTTCAGGGTGTTTCCTTCCAGTGTGGAATACCACCTTAAACTGGAAGGAAGGTTGATTTTCAGAAATAGAGAGGACCCCCCATCACCAGTCTGTTGTCCTACTGCTATTACTGTCACGTCTGGAGTTTGGTTGTTCTGGAAGTGAAATTCTACTTGGTCAGATTTTTGTTCAACCATGTGGCAGGTGCCGTTTAAACTAACATGGTTGACACTCTGTTTTAATTTTATTGGTCGGCTAGTCTGGGTCCAGAGGACCTTGTTTACGCAATCTATTAGGGGTGACAACCTTCTCAGGAGGTCATTCCCTAGTAAACAAGGGGTGCCCTCTGGAGTCACTACTATGACCAGGTGTTTCACCTTGTGTCGCCCAATTTTGATGTCCAAATCTACAGTCCCCTCGACAGGAATCTCCTTCCCGTCAAAGTTCTGCAGTTGTCCAGGAAGAGAGGTGAGAGGAATACGGTAATTCTCCCCCTTCCTGCGTTTAGTTCCCCAAAGGCCCTTTTGGACAGCAGGGTAGCTTGGGATCCAGTGTCCACCAGTGCCAAAATTGTACCCTGCCCCTGTACTTGTACCGGGGCATAGTATCTTCCCTCCTTCTCCTCAAGGGGGCACAGATAATGCACATTTTTGGACAACTGGTGGGCTAACTTTCTGGTTTTGGACATTGCTAGCGAAGAGATTTGGGCAGAATTCTGTGGAGAGCCTTGGGAATCTGAAAGAAAAAGTTGGCAACTGGAGATCAGAGCCATTGTGGGTTCCCCTGGTTCCGGTTCTGGGCCGCCCCCCCCTTTTTGGAGGCAGTCACCAGGATGGGTTTGAACAAGGGGATTTCGGTATTGTCGGTTCTGGGATGAGTTGATGGGCGGCGGTAGCTCAGTCTCCACATCTCCCCAGTCTGAATTGGCGTCCCTTGGGACCCATTTTTCCTTGGGAGGAGTTCCCCCATCTCTAAAGGAGAAGATCCTTTCCCCAGGATCCTCTGAGGATCCCTCTCCCTCAATTTGGAAGACCTGTACCTCCTCCACAAAGTGGGTCTGTTTGGGTCCTTTGTTTCTCCTACCTCCTCTCTGCTCCTTGGGTGGCAGACTTTCAGGGGTCGGAGATTTTGTTTCCGGTTCCTGGTTTTCCAGGGGCTGTTTACAAGTTGGGAAGGAAGCTTCCTCCAAGGCTTTACACCCCCCTTCCCCTTGTGCCTCCTCCCTGGGTACCGGTGGGTTATCGGGGTGCTGCCCCCGTCATTGTTCTGGAGCACCAGGTCCAGAGTTTGGGGCATTCTGCAGTGGCATGCTCATCTGAGGGTTCTGTTGAGCCCTCAGTATGTGACCCAGATCTCGTGCCATATTTTGGACCTGGCGCTCAAGTTGTGAAACCCGCTCAGGCTGATACGGGGCTCTATTTCCTCCCCTGGGCTGATCCCAGGAAGGGTAGCTATCCCTTCTCTGGTAGTACCCCTGGTTGGGAAGATTTTGGTACCCCTCCACCCTTGGCCTCCCCTCTCCTGGATTAGGTTGTCTGGGCTCAGGGAATTGGGGAAAGAAGGATGGATGATTTTGGGGCTGGAAATTGGGTGGATACCTGGGGAAAATGTTCTGCCCAGGATTTGGAGAATTTCTGCCCTCCTGTGGGAAGTTGGGAGGGAAGTTCCCTGGGTTAGGTGCTTGGCTGGATCCCCCCCCTTGGGCTGGAGGAGTCCACACATAACCCAGGATTGGTCGGTTTCCCTTGTAGCGGGGACTTACATAGTCAGGGGAGCAGGGGACCCCATTTGTGGGACTACCTCCTCGACTCCCTGTCTGTGACTGGCCCGAGGGCCTTCTGGGCTGTGAATTATTTGGTGCAGGCAGGTTTTTAGGCCCCCCCATCTCCAAATCTAAAACGGGGGCAACCTTTACCTCTGCCACCTTGGCAGCAGCCGGGGTGCTGTTGGTTTTGGGGTTTTTCGGCACGTTATTTTTATTTTCAATAGGCTTCTGCACCTCATAGATCCGGGTAGCCTGTTCAATGACCCAGTCTAAAGATCTTTTCTCATGAAAATCTCTCACGAGCTGGGTCATTATGTATTTGGGTAAGGCATAGAAAAACGTATTGATAAATTCTCTGCTATCCGTGCGCACCCTTCTGGTGGTCTGCGCAAAAGCACGTTTTAATTCTTGCACAAACTCTTGTGGGGCCTGATCCTCCCCACATTGCAAATTGTAGGCTGCCTTGCGAGCCTCTTGAGGATTTCTGTGAACAGAAAAATGTTTCAAGATGGCCGCCTTATAGGTGGACCATCTTAAATGATTTTGGTCCTCCAGCCCCGCAAAGAAACTGGAGTATTCTGGGGAGAATGTCCATTTGACGTACTGGATGCAGCTACTGCTGTCCTTCAAATGGAAAGTCTCCATCATTTGCTCATAGAGCTCCAAGTGTTCCCAAACGGAATACTTGGCGTTCTTATGATAAGGCGTGATGACACTCCTTATTGCCTTTATTTGCTTCAATGGGTCCTTAAGCAAGGCCCTTTTTGCCTTATTGGCCTTTTTGGTTCGGGTAACCCTGGTCCATTCATCCTCTGACTCAGAGGCACTGCTCCCAGAGGTTCCTGTCTGATCTTCCAGGTTTTCCCGGATTCTGCGAGCCTGGGAATGGCTGGCAGAATGTGGGGACCTGGTCTCCTGTGTCCTGCGCCGTTCAGAGGAGTCTTCAGATTCCTCCTTGCTGCCAGGATTTGATGGGTACCCCCCCCACTGACCTAACTGGGCAGAAGTTTTCAGGATGCCCTTAATGGGCCTACTCTACTGGGGTTCCCCACTAAATTGCACTGTGCTTGGGTGCCCATACCCGGATGCCCGCAACATCCATTCCTGGGAGGTACTGGCCTATGAGCCCCATACCTCTAGCTGGATAGTAAGCTGCCATCCCCGTGGCCCTGGGCTCATGTGCGCGAGGGGACATGGGGGTGGCAGAGTCCAGGGACTGGGAGAGATGAAGGCCTCTGGTACTAGGGCTCCTGAGGTTATGCTCAGGAGTTTCTCTTTCTCAGCGAACCTCATCTCTATCCGCCCCTGTTCCTGTTGCAATGCAAGAGCCTGCGTTTTCAGTTCCTCAGTTAAGGCCTTACTCGACTCTATCAGTCTCTCCTGCATCGCTACCTTTTGCTGGAGCCTATCATTGTGCTGACAGAGAGCCTCATTTTGTCTCTGTGCCTCCTGATTGGTCCTGGAGTACTGGGCCAGTCTCTGCTGCAGGAGGGTTACCTCCTGAGCTGTGTCCCTATTGGCCTGCTCCTTTCTTGCCAGAGCATCCTCCAACCTCCTGGTGTGCTGTAACAAGTTCTGGTGTTCTTTTTGGAGGTCACCCAGTCCCTGGAGGGCCAGGTGATTTTCTTCCATTTTCCTTTTTAAGTGGCAGACTTCCTGGCCTAAGGTGTCCCTTTCCTGACTAAGAGCCTGCATCTGTGCCGCCAGGTCGTCCCTTTGCCTTTGGAAGGCACCAGCTTTCTGGTGCTCCTGATCAAACTCTGCCTGGGTATCCAGGTCTTTCAGAATCAATTTATTGCTTTCCTCTTTCTCTCTGTCTAATCGAATTTGCAGGGTGGCTACCTGTTCTGTGCATGCCCTGTTGAAGTCCAGTTGTTGCTCCAGCTTTTTCTGGCTCTGCAGAAGGGAGTCCAAACCTTCTTGGTACTCCTTCTGCAAAGCCAGAAATCTGGTATCCTGGTCAGCCTTCTCCTGTCGCAGTCTATCCATGTCCTCTTTTATTTTAATGATATACTGCCTACTATCATTTTCTGACTCCTGGCTCCTCTGCAGCCTCTGCTCAGAAGAGACCAGGTCAGATTGGGCCTTTTTTAACGCCAGCTGTTGCCTATTTGCCAGATCTTGGCCTTCAGCACATTTATCCTGCATGGCTCCCATATATAGATACAAATATGCTGCTATCCTGGCAATCTTATTATGTTCATCTTTGGCTTTAGGGGCCATATATAGTTCACTCAGGGCCACATGTAGGGGACCCTGATCTCCCCATATATCTGACCCTGTTTCAGGGACCTGTTGCGCGATTGCCTGCAACCAGACCGTTTGGTCCTGATGAGTCCACTCACCTCTCACAAATAGCTTATGTAAGAAGTGCTCTCTGGCTATTTTGATGTCTACCAGTGTCATCATTCTGGAATTTGAGTTCCTTCCTGACTTACAGAAGTTTGTATTTTATTTTTGCAAAACAGACCGTTTCCTTGGAGCGTTCCTTTGAGGAGTGCTTTACAGCGTAACACAGCGTGGTGATCCGACCGGATATGTGTATCTGGTCAGCTGGCACACTGTATTAATCTGCACAAATGGTAAATCTAACCCAGAATATCCCGGACGAGTCCCACTTTGTAAGAAGATTCAATTCAACACTACAGCTAAGTCAATGCCTAGTCTGGGATACTGAATGGAAACCCTTATTGATATATCTTTATGTCCAGTTCATGAGTTCTGGATGACTACCCCTATATAACACCCCTCTCTTAGAATCCCCCTGACCCCACTGAGCCAAGAAGTAGTTCTGTTTTGCAAGTTTAAAAGGTTTATTTGAGAAATAAGACAAAATATAGATACCACGCTTTTATAATAAATTAATAATCGATATCGCCCTTATAAATATAATGTTAATCAACAATGGGTAATCTGACACTAGCACACTTCTTTATAATCAATGAGGAGTTAGTATAGGATGGATCAAGTAGCAAAAATACTTTTATAATTTCAAGGGAAAAGCAATGAGGAATAAAAGTCAGTACAGAAATACTTGAGATGATTTTAGCAAAAGATAATATAATCACTTTTTCTCTGGCAATTCACCCCCCTCCCCTATGCAATGTAAGACATGGAAGTAGATGGAAAGAGGAGCACACAGTTCTCAGGAATGCAATCAAATACAATACGAAATTCAGTTCCCCCCCAGCAAGCTTAGAGAAAACCGGTATGAGTTTTAAAACACAGGCCCAAGTGCTTTGAATGTGGTGGCAATGAAGTGAGAAATATGCTGAAAATGCTTTTAATTCCCTTTAGGAGGTTCAGGGTGAGTGAGAGATACTTGGGATGAGTTCAGGCTCACTTTAGCAATGATTCAGAGATGGTGATTAAGAGGCAAACAAATTTTTAGCAAGGAAAGAAATGACTGCTGATGGTTACACGTGGCTGGATTTTTAACCAAATCGCTAATCGCGGTAAAATTCGTGAGTGCGTGAATCGTGATCGCGGAAAAAGTATAAGGACGAGGAAGTCAGTTATAGGCTTGTTGGAAAGCTTAGATTCTAAGCTTTCAGGGGAAAGTTAAACCAAGTTCGTAGCCCAAACGGTTCCAGAGATATGAACGATTTTGTAAAGGTCGTTTTTCGGATTTAAAGTAAACTCAAAATGACAGGTGACAGCTTTGCAGCTGCAGAATTGACAAATGACAGTGGTGCAGCTTTACAAATGACAGGTGACAGTTAGGAGGCAGTTCTACTTAGGTTAAATAGATTGAATTATATTACTTTAAACTAAGAGATTTGGTTTTGCCCCGTCCTAGCTGTACTCACAATATATTTGGAAGGACTGGGTCTCGTCACGGATCTGATCAATCAGGCTAGCGGCACTTCACAGCGATCTGGTCTCTGGGTCTGCGGTTCTGCACGGTCTGGTCTGGTCGGGTCTGGCACTGGTCTGGTCTGTCCGGATACAGCGGTCTCTGCACGGCTCCTGGATCTCTGCACTGGTCCTGGCAAAAGTTCTTGGCAAGGGATTCAAGCAGCTCACCCGGCTGTGAGTAGCTTGCAGTGATTTGAGGCCTGCTGCAGAGAACTCAGCTTGTGGTTTTAGGCCTCTGATTTAGGTTCTAAAGTATAAGTTCTAGGTTCTGGAGTATTTAGCTGGAGTCAGTCTGGAACTGGCATCTTCTGGATGTTGTGTGGTCCGGCAAAACGCTCCGCAGCAACTGGATTTGAAGCTCCTCTCTAGCTTCCAGTGGCTCTTTTTATGTCTTTTGAAAGTGGGTGTGTGCGCAGCATCACTAAGCCAGCCCCTCTCTCAATTGATCATTGGTCAAGCTTTTCTCTCTTCCTTGATAGGGGAAAGGACATGTGAGTCATGGTGATGCTGTTTTATGGCCTGCAGAAAGGACACTCCCCTGTCAAATTGCACATAAATCTATATTTGACCCAAATACATATTCCACAGATACACAGTTGTTTGTCATTGCATACACACATCATGCATTACTGATGGGAGGCACTGTTCCGACCCTGGCGTTTCTAGGAGCTTGGGTAAAGAAATGGTAACTTTTTGCGCTTTTTAGTAGCTTTCCCCATATCGGATTTTTCTCCAAATTTATACAATTGTGTGCAAGGCATGTGGGCATTTAGATAAGGAAGTGTCAGATTTTTAACATGCATACATTTAGAGTAACAACCTCTTTTATGCTCGTAAACCCCCAGATCATACCACCGGGTCCTAAAACCTCTTAAAATGTGGGCAGAAAAATCACAAGAATTATGGTATCATTTAGATAATTTTGACAAGTCCGCACCATGAGTTATACATCTTTCTTAAAATCATATTCTGGCCAACAGGGGTGTGTCTTCCCAGGTCACATGGTTGAGAAACCAGTTTGCCCACTTTCTTTAAGCTCAGCCTGTTCTCAGAGGGGGCTGCCACTCCCCGTTTCTGCCAAGAGGAAGCCACTTTACGACCTCCCCTATAAACCATCTGCCTGAGTCAAGGAAGGGCTTTGTTCAAAAGGAAGCCATTTACGACCCCTCCAATAAACCATCTGCCTGGGCCCTTTGTTTAGTTTCTTGCAGTCCCTTGGTAATTCAATCAGAGAGTGTGTGACCTCCTTTTGGCAGGGGCAACAGAATGCAGCCAGGCCTGGGAACCTGTCAGGCAGAATTGGAATCTCTTTAAGCCAGTTTTTAGCTACGTCATTTTTTATTCCCCAGTTTAAGTCAATACAATTTTTACATATGCAGCTAGAATGCTGATTCTAAGTTCAAAACTATGACATTTTAACAGTTACAAACTATGTGACACTCAAAAGTAGGTCACTCAGTTTATTTAAACATTTTGATTTTGGTGGTTTTAATCCATTTTCAGTTAGGCTGCTGACATGCATAGCTCAGCCAGTTTTGTTATGAACATTGTTTTGGGCTCTTCATCTTCCCAGATTTTGTATGCACACATACTTCATTCTGCCAGATGTCCGCTGGGGTTCAGTGAGATTTTTGGATGTGTTGCAATGTTTGAAAATAGGCATTTTGAGCTGGCATTCAGAGAAACCAAAGGTAATTTTAAAGCGTTTTTGAGCTAACAGGCGCTGCTGTTTTACCTTTGGCACCCATTCCACTCATGGCACCCTGGCCCATCATGCTCGCACTGGTGGGTGGCAAGTTAGGCAGCCATTTTGGTGTAAGCACAAACTGCGTGGTTCTCCTGGATTTTGGCGCACATGTGGGCTTTTTGGCCATCTTGGATTTTCTAAGCCCACAGCACCAAATGTTGCAGCATGATAGCTCAAACGTGGGTCAGGACACCCAACAAGGCCCCCCCACGCGACTGCACTTTGAATTTGAGTCGATAGGGAGTCGGGGGCACAGAAGGTTTTGAGCCACGCACTGGTATGTCCGCATAATCTTCTTCCAATTCTGCAAATGGCACAGTTCAGCATATTTTCCTCCATCCGGTACTGATCGATCAGTTCTCCTCGCCGGTCCTGATGGGAATATTGGGCGGTACCCCGGGCCCCTTGGGTCTCTGCTCCCGGTCTCCGGATCGTCCTCCTTGGCCAGTCTCCAGGTTTTCTTTCTCCTAGGACGACAAAGGAAAAGCGGCAATACCTATTCATGGACATTTCTCCCCCACCATTGATGTAGTGGGGTGGCATATATATTTTAGAACTCAACAGATATGAACATGCACATTTTTTTAAATTAAGAGACAGGAACACATAAACTTGAGAAACACAGAATTTGATAGGCTATATGTAGGATATTTTAGGGTTGGAATTGAATTACTCTGGAGCGGGACCCTCTGGGATTACAGAGGACTCCTCCAGTTGCTGCAAAGTGTGCCTGGGATGGCAACACTTCAACTGGTTTATGTGGACCCACTTGTCTTCCCCCTCTGCCAAACCGCCTTTGGGGATGCGGATCTTGTAGGCCACAGGGGAGATCTTGTCTATAATCTCAAAGGGTCCTTGAGTCTTGCCTGGTTTCTTTGGAAGTTGTATAAATAGACCCGGTCCCCCACCTGATATTCCTTCCTGGAGGTTTTCAGGTCATAGTGGGTCTTCATACTCTCGGCTGATCTTTCTAGATTCCGCTGAGCATAGGCAAAAGCATGTTGAAGGTGTTTCCTTAAATTCTCCACATACTCATGAGTTGTGGAGGCATTTATCAGTGTCTGCTCTTGGGTCCTGTAGAGCAAATGCTGGGGAAGCACCATCTTGCGCCCGGTCATCAACTCAAATGGTGACATTTTGGTTGCAGATGAAGGGGTAGATCTGATGGCCATTAGGACCAGAGGTAATCGGATATCCCAACTTGGCCCAGAATCTGCCACAAAAATGTTTAAGATGCTCACGATGGTTCGGTTATATCTCTCCACTGCTCCAGAAGAAGCTGGCCTGTAAGCAATGTGTAGCTTCCTTTTAACCCCCAGTATCTCCCACATCTTTGTCATTACTTCACTGGTGAAGTGGCTACCCCTGTCTGACTCAATCCTTTGAGGTAGACCAAAACGGGAAAAGATTTGGTTAATCATCAGGGCAGCTGCAGTTTCTGCCTTGCAATTTGGGGCTGGGAGACATTCCACCCACTTGGTAAACAAGCATGTAACGGTCAACATGTACTTTTTTCCTCTAGACGAGCGGAATACAGGGCCTACAAAGTCTATTTGCAAATCTGACCATGGCAGTTTCATCCCCCTCTTTTGGAGAGGCGCACGGTGTGTGAGGGATGATGGCTGAAATTGTGCACACACAAGACACCCCTTCAAGTATTGGTCGAGGTCCTGCCCCATGTGTGGCCAGTATGCAACCTCTCTTAAGATTTCCAGTGTTGTGTGAAACCCCCTATGACCGGCGGTGGCCGCATCATGGGCGTGACTTAACATCAGGCTTCGGAATGAGGTAGGAACCACCCACTGATCATGGCCAGCTTGGGATTTCCTTACCAACAAACCGTCTTGGATTCGGAACATTTTTGGACATTTCATCAACACTCTTAGGTCCTCTTTCCCAATGTAATCGGTATCCGTCAGGGGAAAGTTCTCAGGGTCCTCAAGGTGTTGGTAAAACTTACCAATAATTGGATCCCCCTTCTGAGCTGTAATTAAATCAGCATCAGGGGTCTCCTTACTCCATTGTGCAGTTGAAAGATCATTGTGAGCACTTGTCTGGGACCTAGTGATAGCGGTGACCTGGATTTCCCCCAACAGGGACTCTATTTCGATTAGATCCCCTTGGATGGCCCCGGTTTTGGCCAGCTGATCAGCTAAGTCATTTCCAGTTTTGTCTGGTCCCTCTACTTTGGAATGACCCTTGATCTTCTTCCAGTAGATGGTCATCCCATTCGAGGTGACCAGATCATCAATCTTTTGGATTAACTTCCCATGTTTCAGGGGTTTGTTATTAGCACATAACATGCCTCTGGTTTTCCAATTAACCAGGTGCTCCACGAACCCGTTCCGTACATAATCTGAATCAGTGATTATGACCAGTTCGTGGAGTTGATGTTGGACAGCAGTGAGGATGGCCTGATGCACAGCCATCAACTCTGCCACCTGACTACTTGGGGGACCAATTTTGTATCCAGCGGAGGGTTCTGGGAACTCCTTCACCCAGGCATTCCCTACGCCGGCCACCTGTTCTTTCTCCCCGTTGTTGTCAACATGGTATGAGCATCCATCCACATAGACAGTGGGCATTCCCTCACACTTGTCTTCTTCAAAGACTTTGTGTGGGGAATTAAGGTATGCCTCTGTGTTGTCCTTGATTTTTAGACTTTCGTCCTCGAGACAGTTTTCTCTGGCACAATCATGCAAGTCAGCCAGACCTTGCACGAGGGGACTCTTCTTGTTTTGGCCATATCTGACCTCCACTGGAAAGCCTTGCATTGACAGAATCCAGGAAGTAATTCAGGAATTACTCACATTTCCGGCCCGGATTCTGTCACTTTGGAGATATTGCAGAGGCTGGTGTGGAGTCTCCACTAAGATGTGTTCCCCATGGATAAACGGGCGGTAATTCTTCAATACCCACACCGTTGCCAGGAGTGCCTTCTCACAATCGTTCAATTTTTCCTCCACAGAGGATAAAGTTTTGCTCGCATAGGAGATTACTTTATTGACCTTGTAATGCTTTTGGTATAATACTGCCGTCAAGCACGTATTAGAGAACCCTGTCTCCAGGAAGAACTCTTTGTTTCTGACAGGGTAAGCTAGGCAGGGCGCTTGTGAGAGGCTTCTTTTGAGTTGTCTTACTGCCTCGGCTTGTTCTGGACCCCATTCCCACTTGACCCCCCCCTTCAGGAGATGAATCAGGGGTCTGGTGATCTCTGCGTAGCCCTCAATGAACTTTCTGCTGTAATTAGTCAGTCCAAGGAGGCTCCTTAGTTCCCGCAGAGTTGTGGGGTCTTTCAGTTTCTGAAGTGCTTCCACTTTCTTTTCCTGGGGACATAGACCCTGAGGAGTAATCTCATGCCCCAAGAAATTAACACGGGTTGTACACCACTGTGCTTTCTGAAAGGAAAGTTTTGCTCCGGCGGCCCTCAACTGGGTCAGAACATAACGGATCTCCGCTATGTGTTCCTCCACAGATGAACTTTTGATGAGGACATCATCAACATAAGCCAGGTTACCCCTTACACCCAGGTCGGGCATGGCCTTGTGTAGGAAAATGTTGAATTCATTGCCGGAATTGAGGTATCCGAAGGGAGTCCGGGTCCATGTGTACTGCTGGCCCCCAAAGGTAAAAGCCAGCTTGTATTGGTCCTCCCTACTGACAGGCAGAGTCAGTATCCATTGGTCAGGTCTATTGCAGTGAATACCTGTGACCCCTGGATCTGGGCCAGCCCTTGGTCAATGTAGGGCAGAGGCCATCGGGAAGTATGGACCCGTTTGTTGAGCTCCCTGAGGTCGGCGCAGAGTCTCCACTGGCCGTTTGGCTTCAATATTCCCAGCACCGGGTTATGGAAGGTGCTGTGAACTGGACGGATTATTCCCCGGGACTCCAGGTTATTAATTATTTGGTTACCAGTCAAATGGTCGAAAACATTTGGTCGACAGACAATTTGGTCGACACCATTTGGTCGAATGCCAAATGGTCGAATTTTTTTTTTTTTTTTTTTACCCATTTTTTGGTTTTTTTTGTGGGGGTCCCCCCCCAACCCCCTTTTTTTTCTTTTTTATTTTTTTCCCCACACGAAAACCCACAAAACACATATATATAAAAAAAAAAAAAATTCGACCATTTGGCATTCGACCAAATGGTGTCGACCAAATTGCAGTCGACCAAATTGCAGTCGACCAGTTGACTGGACACCTAATTATTTCAGTAAGGGACTCCATTGATGCGAGAGGCAAGCAATATTGCTTCACAAACACTGGAGTCATGCCAGGGTCCGTGGGGATTGTTGTTGTGTGGATGTCGGTGCGGCCACAGTCATATGAGTCTACCGCAAAGAGATCTTGGAAATCCAAGAAAACTTGTTTCAACTTTTGCTTTTGTTCCAGAGTCACACAGGCATCAGCTAGGTTGACTCTCTCTTCCACCATCTGCCTTAATCCTGGAAAGACTTCTGGTTTGGCTATCTCAGCGGCCTCCTCCAGCTGGGTGGAGAAGTCCCTGGTCAGAGTGCTGATTTGGACTTGAGGCCTCAGGTGAGAAAGGCAACCCTCATGGACCTGGAAAATCACCTCATCCCTCCTGAAGTCACAAGTCACATCTTCCTTACCATAGGGGCAGGAAGTGTACACCAGGAAGTTCCCGCCATGCCGGGTAAAAATCCTGTCTGGTGTTGTATTGTCATCACTGTCACTGTCAAAGCAGTCCTTGGGGATTGGTCCTAACAGTTCATTTCCTAAATCGATGCAAAAATGTCGGTCATCAACCGCCATTCCAATAATGGTGCCTGCGGCTAGAGTAATACTCTTTAAGGGCCTCATTACAACTCAGGCGTTAAGGGTTAACGCCACCGTTAACCCTTAACGCCAGATTCTGATTTTAACGCCTGCTTTTAGCAGGCGTTAAAATCCATGGCGCTAACCTGCCATGGTGCTAATTACGCCGCCGTAATTTACGGCGGCGTAATTAGCGCCTTCCCCACTCCCATTATGCCCTATGGGGCAAAAATGGGAATGGGGAAGGGAAAATGGGAAATGGGGATTTACCGCCCCACTCACCTTGGAATGGGCCGGTAAATCCGCCATCCACCATGGTGTAAACAGAGTTTACACCATGGTGGTAAAGTTGGTGCACTTAGCACCAAGGTTGTAATGAGGCCCTTAGTCTCTGTTATCCACCTCTATTAGAATGGTGTCATGTTCTATGTTGACTAATGGAGTTGGGTTTACCCCCAACCCTTGCTGTTGGAGAGAAGCGTTTAGATGTATGTAAGCATCAGGGTTTTTCAAATGTTGTCCTCTTTTAACTTTCACTTCCAGGGAGAATTGTCGGGTCCTTTCTGGGATGGTGACTTCCTCTTTGATCTGAATTTCAACTGCATAAGGTAGCAATTGAGCTGACCTAAATGCTTTTTCTGGATCATCAAAGCCCATGGGATTATCCGCTAATCGGGACCAAGCTTTGAAGTTTATTAGGTCCAAACTAATGGCAAAGCGATTGAGAATGTCACTGCCTAAGTAAAAGGCGGCAGTGACGTCTCGCACGACCCAACAATTATGGACTATGCTCTTGTTGCCAATGGAGATTTTGAGCATACACCTGCTTGGCAGGAGATGTTTGGAATTAGGTGCTTCCAGGTCCATTTCCCATTTGTCTATCAGTTTGAATGTGGGAATGGCTGGATCTTTTGGGAGTTGGCGGAACATGGCTTCGCTGATGAAGCTCTTACCGTTGTTCACGCACACTCGAGCGAGAACAGAGTCCTTCCCATCATTTAACTGAACAGGGATGAACAACTGCTCTCCAATTTGCTGAATATCAGCCAGGCTCTGAGCTGATTTCACATCTTTCTGGACTATGGGAGTGGGAGTTTCTGATTGTGGATTAGTAAAGAATTTCAGGGTGTTTCCTTCCAGTGTGGAATACCACCTTAAACTGGAAGGAATGTTGATTTTCAGAAATAGAGAGGACCCCCCATCACCAGTCTGTTGTACTACTGCTATTACTGTCACATCTGGAGTTTGGTTGTTCTGGAAGTGAAATTCTACTTGGTCAGATTTTTGTTCAACCATGTGGCAGGTGCCGTTTAAACTAACATGGTTGACACTCTGTTTTAATTTTATTGGTCGGCTAGTCTGGGTCCAGAGGACCTTGTTTACGCAATCTATTAGGGGTGACAACCTTCTCAGGAGGTCATTCCCTAGTAAACAAGGGGTGCCCTCTGGAGTCACTACTATGACCGGGTGTTTCACCTTGTGTTGCCCAATTTTGATGTCCAAATCTACAGTCCCCTCGACAGGAATCTCCTTCCCGTCAAAGTTCTGCAGTTGTCCAGGAAGAGAGGTGAGAGGAATACGGTAATTCTCCCCCCTTCCTGCGTTTAGTTCCTCAAAGGCCCTTTTGGAGAGAAGGGTAGCTTGGGATCCAGTGTCCACCAGTGCCAAAATTGTACCCTGCCCCTGTACTTGTACCGGGGCATAGTATCTTCCCTCCTTCTCCTCAAGGGGGCACAGATAATGCACATTTTTTGGACAACAGGTGGGCTAACTTTCTGGTTTTGGACATTGCTAGCGAAGAGATTTGGGCAGAATTCTGTGGAGAGCCTTGGGAATCTGAAAGAAAAAGTTGGCAACTGGAGATCAGAGCCATTGTGGGTTCCCCTGGTTCCGGTTCTGGGCCACCCCCCCTTTTTGGAGGCAGTCACAAGGATGGGTTTGAACAAGGGGATTTCGGTATTGTCGGTTCTGGGATGAGATGATGGGCGGCGGTAGCTCAGTCTCCACATCTCCCCAGTCTGAATTGGCGTCCCTTGGGACCCATTTTTCCTTGGGAGGAGTTCCCCCATCTCTAAAGGAGAAGATCCTTTCCCCAGGATCCTCTGAGGATCCCTCTCCCTCAATTTGGAAGACCTGTACCTCCTCCACAAAGTGGGTCTGTTTGGGTCCTTTGTTTCTCCTACCTCCTCTCTGCTCCTTTGGTGGCAGACTTTCAGGGGTCGGAGATTTTGTTTCCGGTTCCTGGTTTTCCAGGGGCTGTTTACAAGTTTGGAAGGAAGCTTCCTCCAAGGCTTTACACCCCCCTTCCCCTTGTGCCTCCTCCCTGGGTACCGGTGGGTTATTGGGGTGCTGCCCCCGTCATTGTTCTGGAGCACCAGGTCTAGATTTTGGGGCATTCTGCGGTGGCATGCTCATCTGAGGGTTCTGTTGAGCCCTCAGTATGTGACCCAGATCTTGTGCCATATTTTGGACCTGGCGCTCAAGTTGTGAAACCCACTCAGGCTGATACGGGGCTCTATTTTCTCCCCTGGGCTGATCCCGGGAAGGGTAGCTATCCCTTCTCTGGTAGTACCCCTGGTTGGGAAGATTTTGGTACTCCTCCACCCTTGGCCTCCCCTCTCCTGGATTAGGTTGTCTGGGCTCAGGGAATTGGGGAAAGAAGGATGGATGATTTTGGGGCTGGAAATTGGGTGGATACCTGGGGAAAAAGTTCTGCCAGGATTTGGAGAATTTCTGCCCTCCTGTGGGAAGTTGGGAGGGAAGTTCCCTGGGTTAGGTGCTTGGCTGGATCCCCCCCCCCTTGGGCTGGAGGAGTCCACACATAACCCAGGATTGGTCGGTTTCCCTTGTAGCGGGGACTTACATAGTCAGGGGAGCAGGGGACCCCATTTGTGGGACTACCTCCTCGACTCCCTGTCTGTGACTGGCCCGAGGGCCTTCTGGGCTGTGAATTATTTGGTGCAGGCAGGTTTTTAGGCCCCCCCATCTCCAAATCTAAAACGGGGGCAACCTTTACCTCTGCCACCTTGGCAGCAGCCGGGGTGCTGTTGGTTTTGGGGTTTTTCGGCACGTTATTTTTATTTTCGATAGGCTTCTGCACCTCATAGATCCAGGTAGCCTGTTCAATGACCCAGTCTAAAGATCTTTTCTCATGAAAATCTCTCACGAGCTGGGTCATTATGTACTTGGGTAATGCATGGAAAAACGTATTGATAAATTCTCTGCTATCCGTGCGCACCCTTCTGGTGGTCTGCGCAAAAGCACGTTTTAATTCTTGCACAAACTCTTGTGGGGCCTGATCCTCCCCACATTGCAAATTGTAGGCTGCCTTGCGAGCCTCTTGAGGATTTCTGTGAACAGAAAAATGTTTCAAGATGGCCGCCTTATAGGTGGACCATCTTAAATAATTTTGGTCCTCCAGCCCCGCAAAGAAACTGGAGTATTCTGGGGAGAATGTCCATTTGACGTACTGGATGCAGCTACTGCTGTCCTTCAAATGGAAAGTCTCCATCATTTGCTCATAGAGCTCCAAGTGTTCCCAAATGGAATACTTGGCGTTCTTATGATAAGGCGTGATGACACTCCTTATTGCCTTTATTTGCTTAAATGGGTCCTTAAGCAAGGCCCTTTTTGCCTTATTGGCCTTTTTGGTTCGGGTAACCCTGGTCCATTCATCCTCTGACTTAGAGGCACCGCTCCCAGAGGTTCCTGTCTGATCTTCCAGGTTTTCCCGGATTCTGCGAGCCTGGGAATGGCTGGCAGAATGTGGGGACCTGGTCTCCTGTGTCCTGCGCCGTTCAGAGGAGTCTTCAGATTCTTCCTTGCTGCCAGGATTTGATGGGTACCCCCCCACTGACCTAACTGGGCAGAAGTTTTCAGGATGCCCTTAATGGGCCTACTCTCCTGGGGTTCCCCACTAAATTGCACTGTGCTTGGGTGCCCATACCCGGATGCCCGCCCATCCATTCCTGGGAGGTACTGGCCTATGAGCCCAATACTTCTAGCTGTATAGTAATCTGCCATCCCCGTGGCCCTGGGCTCATGTGCTTGAGGGGACATGGGGGTGGCAGAGTCCAGGGACTGGGAGAGATGAAGGCCTCTGGTACTAGGGCTCCTGAGGTTATGCTAAGGAGTTTCTCTTTCCCAGCGAACCTCATCTCTATCCGCCCCTGCTTCCTGTTGCAATGCAAGAGCCTGCGTTTTCAGTTCCTCAGTTAAGGCCTTACTCGACTCTATCAGTCTCTCCTGCATCGCTACCTTTTGCTGGAGCCTATCATTGTGCTGACAGAGAGCCTCATTTTCTCTCTGTGCCTCCTGATTGGTCCTGGAGTACTGGGCCAGTCTCTGCTGCAGGAGGGTTACCTCCTGAGCTGTGTCCCTATTGGCCTGCTCCTTTCTTGCCAGAGCATCCTCCACCCTCCTGGTGTGCTCTAACAAGTTCTGGTGTTCTTTTTGGAGGTCACCCAGTCCCTGGAGGGCCAGGTGATTTTCTTACATTTTCCTTTTTAAGTGGCAGACTTCCTGGCCTAAGGTGTCCCTTTCCTGACTAAGAGCATGCATCTGTGCCGCCAGGTCGTCCCTTTGCCTTTGGAAGGCACCAGCTTTCTGGTGCTCCTGATCAAACTCTGCCTGGGTATCCAGGTCTTTCAGAATCAATTTATTGCTTTCCTCTTTCTCTCTGTCTAATCGAATTTGCAGGGTGGCTACCTGTTCTGTGCATGCCCTGTTGAAGTCCAGTTGTTGCTCCAGCTTTTTCTGGCTCTGCAGAAGGGAGTCCAAACCTTCTTGGTACTCCTTCTGCAAGGCCAAGAAATCTGGTATCCTGGTCAGCCTTCTCCTGTCGCAGTCTATCCATGTCCTCTTTTATTTTAATGATATACTACCTACTATCATTTTCTGACTCCTGGCTCCTCTGCAGCCTCTGCTCAGAAGAGACCAGGTCAGATTGGGCCACCAGCTGTTGCCTATTTGCCAGATCTTGGCCTTCAGCACATTTGTCCTGCATGGCTCCCATATATAGATACAAATATGCTGCTATCCTGGCAATCTTATTATGTTCATCTTTGGCTTTAGGGGCCATATATAGTTCACTCAGGGCCACATGTAGGGGACCCTGATCTCCCCATATATCTGACCCTGTTTCAGTGACCTGTTGCGCGATTGCCTGCAACCAGACCGTTTGGTCCTGATGAGTCCACTCACCTCTCACAAATAGCTTATGTAAGAAGTGCTCTCTGGCTATTTTGATGTCTACCAGTGTCATCATTCTGGAATTTGAGTTCCTTCCTGACTTACAGAAGTTTGTATTTTATTTTTGCAAAACAGACCGTTTCCTTAGAGCGTTCCTTTGAGGAGTGCTTTACAGCGTAACACAGCGTGGTGATCCGACCGGATATGTGTATCTGGTCAGCTGGCACACTGTATTAATCTGCACAAATGGTAAATCTAACCCAGAATATCCCGGATGAGTCCCACTTTGTAAGAAGATTCAATTCAACACTACAGCTAAGTCAATGCCTAGTCTGGGATACTGAATGGAAACCCTTATTGATATATCTTTATGTCCAGTTCATGAGTTCTGGATGACTACCCCTATATAACACCCCTCTCTTAGAATCCCCCTGACCCCACTGAGCCAAGAAGTAGTTCTGTTTTGCAAGTTTAAAAGGTTTATTTGAGAAATAAGACAAAATATAGATACCACGCTTTTATAATAAATTAATAATCGATATCGCCCTTATAAATATAATGTTAATCAACAATGGGTAATCTGACACTAGCACACTTCTTTATAATCAATGAGGAGTTAGTATAGGATGGATCAAGTAGCAAAAATACTTTTATGATTTCAAGGGAAAAGCAATGAGGAATAAAAGTCAGTACAGAAATACTTGAGATGATTTTAGCAAAAGATAATATAATCACTTTTTCTCTGGCAATTCACCCCCCTCCCCTATGCAATGTAAGACATGGAAGTAGATGGAAAGAGGAGCACACAGTTCTCAGGAATGCAATCAAATACAATACGAAATTCAGTTCCCCCCCCAGCAAGCTTAGAGAAAACCGGCATGAGTTTTAAAACACAGGCCCAAGTGCTTTGAATGTGGTGGCAATGAAGTGAGAAATACGCTGAAAATGCTTTTAATTCCCTTTAGGAGGTGATTGCGGAAAAAGTATAAGGAGGAGAAAGTCGGTTTCTAAGCTTTCAGAGGAAAGTTAAACCAAGTTCGTAGCCCAAACGGTTCTAGAGATATGAACGATTTTGTAAAGGTCGTTTTTCGGATTTAAAGTAAACTCAAAATGACAGGTGACAGCTTTGCAGCTGCAGAATTGACAAATGACAGTGGTGCAGCTTTACAAATGACAGGTGACAGTTAGGAGGCAGTTCTACTTAGGTTAAATAGATTGAATTATATTACTTTAAACTAAGAGATTTGGTTTTGCCCCGTCCTAGCTGTACTCACAATATATTTGGATGGTCTGGGTCTCGTCACGGATCTGATCAATCAGGCTAGCGGCACTTCACAGCGATCTGGTCTCTGGGTTTCCGGTTCTGCACGGTCTGGTCTGGTCGGGTCTGGCACTGGTCTGGTCTGTCTGGATACAGCGGTCTCTGCACGGCTCCTGGATCTCTGCACTGGTCCTGGCAAAAGTTCTTGGCAAGGGATTCAAGCAGCTCACCCGACTGTGTGTAGCTTTCAGTGATTTGAGGCCTGCTGCAGAGAACTCAGCTTGTGGTTTTAGGCCTCTGATTTAGGTTCTAAAGTATAAGTTCTAGGTTCTGGAGTATGAAGCTGGAGTTAGTCTGGAACTGGCATCTTCTGGATGTTGTGTGGTCCGGCAAAACGCTCCGCAGCAACTGGATTTGAATCTCCTCTCTAGCTTCCAGTGGCTCTTTTTATGTCTTTTGAAAGTGGGTGTGTGCGCAGCATCACTAAGCCAGCCCCTCTCTCAACTGATCATTGGTCAACCTTTCTCTCTTCCTTGAAAGGGGAAAGGAAATGTGAGTCATGGTGATGCTGTTTTATGGCCTGCAGAAAGGACACTCCCCTGTCAAATTGCACATCAATCTATATTTGACCCAAATACATATTCCCCAGATACACAGTTGGTTGTCATTGCATACACACATCATGCATTTCTGATGGGAGGCACTGTTCCGACCCTGGCGTTTCTAGGAGCTTGGGTAAAGAAATGGTAACTTTTTGCGCTTTTTAGTAGCTTTCCCCATATTGGATTTTTCTCCAAATTTATACAATTGTGTGCAAGGCATGTGGGCATTTAGATAAGGAAGTGTCAGATTTTTAACATGCATACATTTAGAGTAAAAACCTCTTTTCCGCTCGTAAACCCCCAGATCATACCACCGGGTCCTAAAACCTATTAAAATGTGGGCAGAAAAATCACAAGAATTATGGTATCATTTAGATAATTTTGACAAGTCCGCACCATGAGTTATACATCTTTCTTAAAATCATATTCTAGCCAACAGGGGTGTGTCTTCCCAGGTCACATGGTTGAGAAACCAGTTTGCCCACTTTCTTTAAGCTCAGCCTGTTCTCAGAGGGGGCTGCCCCTCCCCGTTTCTGCCAAGAGGAAGCCACTTTACGACCTCCCCTATAAACCATCTGCCTGAGTCAAGGAAGGGCTTTGTTCAAAAGGAAGCCATTTACGACCCCCCCAATAAATCATCTGCCTGGGCCCTTTGTTTAGTTTCTTGCAGTCCCCTGGTAATTCAATCAGAGAGTGTGTGACCTCCTTTTGGCAGGGGCAACAGAATGCAGCCAGGCCTGGGAACCTGTCAGGCAGAATTGGAATCTCTTTAAGCCAGTTTTTAGCTACATGTCATTTTTTGTTCCTCAGTTTAAGTCAATACAATTTTTACATATGCAGCTAGAATGCTGATTCTAAGTTCAAAACTATGACATTTTAACAGTTACAAACTATGTGACACTCAAAAGTAGGTCACTCAGTTAATTTAAACATTTCAATTTTAGTGGTTTCAATCCATTTTCAGTTAGGCTGCTGACATGCATAGCTCAGCCAGTTTTGTTATGAACATTGTTTTGGGCTCTTCATCTTCCCAGATTTTGTATGCACACATACTTCATTCTGCCAGATGTCCGCTGGTGTTCAGTGAGATTTTTGGATGTGTTGCAATGTTTGAAAATAGGCATTTTGAGCTGGCATTCAGAGAAACCAAAGGTAATTTTAAAGCGTTTTTGAGCTAACAGGCGCTGCTGTTTTACCTTTGGCACCCATTCCTCTCATGGCACCCTGGCCCATCATGCTCGCACTGGTGGGTGGCAAGTTAGGCAGCCATTTTGGTGTACGCACAAACTGCGTGGTTCTCCTGGATTCTGGCGCACATGTGGGCTTTTTGGCCATCTTGGATTTTCTAAGCCCCCAGCACCAAATGTTGCAGCATGATAGCTCAAACGTGGGCCAGGACACCCAACAGACCCGACCTTAACGGCTGGTTTTACCAGCCGTTAAAGTAGGGACCCGCAAAGGGACCTTGGTGCTAAGTACGGTGCTGCAGTTTGCGGCACCATACTTAGCGCCTTCCCCATTCCCATTGAGCCCTATGGGGCAAAAATGGGAATGGGGAAGGGCCATGGAGGAAGGGGGAATTATCGCCCCGCCAACCTTGTAATGGGGTGGTAATTCCCTTTTCTCCATGGTGGAGTCGGTAAGTTACCAGCATGGACCATGGTGCTACTAGCACCATGGTCCTCCGCCTGGGTCGTAATGAGGCCCACTGCGTGGAAGGCAGCACTAAAATCAATGTAGGCGCCATATATCACAGATTTCTTTAATTTGGGTCACACATTCCACTGCTGACACTAGTATTATCAAGTTGTGTGTTGGGTTTGAATTTAATCTAAACCGATCTGGTTAGGGGGAAGAATGTTGTTAACATTAATCAATTCTGTAAGCTCAGATAGTATTACTTTAGCAAAATGTTTAGCTGGAATGTCCAGCATTGCCAGCATCCTGTAGTGGGCTGAATTTGTCCAACATCCTTTCTTGAAGACTGGTGGGATTTGTCTCTCGCTACAGGAGGAGGGAAGAGTGCCACTCCTCCCGATCTCCACAAAGAGGGGATGGAGCACCTGTGCCCATAATAATGAAGATTGTTTTATTGAAATATTACAGGTTCCATCTGGGCCTGTGGCATGGGGTGGGTTCAATTTGTTAATTATTACCATCAGATCTTTTAGAGTTGACTTGCAATGCCATGCTTGCATCAGAATGTCTATCAGCACAGATAGTGGGGTGTTACTGTTCAATGTACTAGCAATATGCTCCACCCATGCATTTTCAGTGACACTTTGTATAGGAAGGGAGCGTCTTGCTGCGCCTCTAATTACAGCCCAAACTCCATTGGTATTTTCGCTGCAAGTGTGAATCGCTAGCTGGTTCCATTGTTCTCTCTCACATGCTACTTTGTTTTTAACCATCTACAGTAAGAGGTTTTTGCTTTTTTAATGGACGTATTCACGTCGCAATCTAAGTTGATTTTACCTGCAGATTTCAGTATGTTCTAGATCTGGCTCCTAACTTTTTTTTAGCAGCCTGAATTTTGGTATCAAAATGCCTATTTTTTAAATTTGACGAGTTCCAACGCTCAAGGGGAAATTTGATCACTCAACATTGTTTAGTTGTTGTTTTAATCTCATTGGTTGAGTTCAGGAAGTCTGCTATAATGGTGGAGAGGCCGCACTTCACACTATGGGTGTGATGGGCTATGAAGTTGGGGAGTAGTTCTGTCACTACTCTATTAGCATGCTCAATGTTCCTTGGTGTCCATTGGATATGGTTATTACTGGAGTTAATATATACATATCTTCATTCTCATCGAATGCCTTGTAATACTTATCGGCTCCATCGATATTAATCACTACACATAGTGGCATGTGATAACTTTCTTCCCGTATTACAGTTGCCTTGTTCAGCAATAAAAGCACTGCCGCAGGATTTACAAACATGTAATCTATTGTGGATGCACTTTTTCCACTAATGCGTGTATGAGCTTTGGAGGAGTCGCTGCTGCAATTACCATTGAGTCTACATAACGTATATGAATATAGCAATGTGGCCCATGCTTTACCTTGGCACTCTAGCCCTAACGATTTGACAGGTAACGAAACTGGAGAACTATCTAGATCTGTATCGTCATTACCTATTTTTGCATTAAAGTCTCCCACAATCACGAGGGGGACATTCAGGTCACACACTTCTAGTAGTCATTTCACAGCTTCCACATTCCGGTTAGTTGCAACTTCCCCTGGTGGATCATAGATGTTAATAATAATCATCTCTGTGTGATTAAAAGAGGCTGTGGCCGCTAGTACCATAGGAGAGGAGCGTGTCTCTCTTTCAGGGCCCAGGGGTGTCGAACAGTGATCAGAAGACCACCCATTTGCCATCCAATCCAGCCTTTAGTTGCTAATTGGTGGACAGTGCTATGACCATAATATTCTCAACACTCTAGTAGCCATTTTTCATAAAGGGCTACCATCCAAAAAAGTTCAATGTTAGCTATTAACCCTTGATCACCAATTAGATGGGAGTGTCCCCGCGTGTTCCAAGAGTATAGGAATTTTAGGTCATTGAGCAAGTGTTGCAAAGTGAGACTTGAACACTGTTGGCAACCACTGCCAATAACCGTCTCCACTATTCTTGGGCTTACTTGTACTATATAGATTTTTACAGTTACGTTGAGTATCCGTTAATACTTTGACTTCTCTGTGGGTTGCCTATTCGTAATATCTTGCCCTACGAACGAGAAGGTACCACCAATACTGGGATTCAACACTTTAGGAGATCTCATGTTTTTTTAAAGATATTATCACTATACTGCAGTTATATCCTAATATATTTGAATCGAGTTCATAGGTACTAATTTACTCCAGCGTGACATCTGATATAAACCATATATTTGACACAGATATAGGCGAGTCTTCTATGTTTTTGGTATGGAGATTCATGGAAGGGGGCATGCTATCAGAACACCTGTTCTGAAATAGATTACTTGCATCATTTTAATAGTTCATAAAAATGAAAAGGGTCAGGGGTTCCACACCCTAACCAGATTGCAATCCCTCACACCCCTATAATGGTCATCTGGGGGACACTGGATTTGAGTACTCTTAGGGATCAAGCCACCTTAACAAAGAGAATATCTCCATAGTCTTTCAAAGGGGCATCCTACTGCTAAATACATATCAGCTGGACACACAAACTCTCTATCCCGAGCAGCAACTGCACCAGATGGTTTGTACCAATGGACCACTTCATCCCAGAGTTCCAAATGTCCACTGGTAAGGCTATTGCCATCGCCTTGATGCATTTGCTGATATGACTGAATATAGAAGTCTGGAGACAGTATGGTGAATATGGATGAATATTGAACTTTAGAAGTTTCTTAAATAAATACATGGATAGCTCGCGTGCATGCTAGATGCATCTAGTGCCCACATTGTAGAAACGAGGTAAAAGTCCATATTTAGAAACAACTTGTTCCAAATACCGTTTTACACAGATTTCTTTGATTGAACATCAGGCAGGCACGCAACGTCACTGAGCTAACCAGGCTTCAGCCCCTGCCCCCCTGAAATGTGAGCTGAGGAGCGGGGCTCCTGCACACAGAGACGTCTCTATGGGAGGGAAAATGGGGCACGTGCCCCCGGCCCCCATCCTGGAGGCTGTGGAGGGGCCCTCATGGATCCTGGAGCGGGGGGCGGGCCATGTGTTAATTTGCTGGTTTGGCTGGCTGGGCTGGGCACAACATGATGTGCTTAGACATTGAGAGTATGAGACACAACACGTGCCTGCAGCAGGAGGCAGGTACATGGTGGGCACGGCTGAGCTCCACACACTCCTCTGGTGACTTCAAAGTTCAAGCAACGTAATTAAGCAAGTCCGATTCTGCTGCTCTGTGCTGTGCAGTGCCCCCACCCCCACCGGCATTTCAATTACAGATTTGTACATGTGGTCACTCTAGTGCCAGATTGTCTGGCTTCAACGGAACACTTGTTTCTTTATGACAGGAAAAAAACGATTGCGATTGATGGGGCTCCTGTTGTACTGGCTCTGCCTCACAACACATCAACCAATGTGGAATGAGAAGACTTTTGCCATGCATGCAGCAGCTTCTGTGAGCCAATGGTATTTGGATAATTCGATTTTGTGGGCGTGTCTTCTTCAAGGCTCTTCTGCAGGCAACAGTCAAGCTCTGCATGAGGCCCATGTGCTGCTCTTCTCGAGGCCTATTTAGGTTTTTTCACCTTACCTACTCGGGCCCTCACCTAACCAGCCACGCCACCCCTTGCCCCCTGTCCCCCAAGTTTACCTCAGGCCCTGACTAGGGGAAGTCCTGAACCCAGAGGCTCCGAGATGTGCTGCCGGCGGCACCGGGCACAGGTAATTAGCAATTTGCCATTTTTTTTTCTTCTGCGCACTGTTCAGGGGCAGCAGTGAATTGGATTGGGACTAGCCCACATTAATCCCAGTTTGATCTGTGGCCGATTCTGCAGTAACTTATTGTCACATTTATTGTTGCCCGCATTAAACCGATTCTCAGAATCTGCCCCCCCCCCCTCGATCCCATGTAATACTTTCACTCAAACCCATATGAGAGTGTCGTTGCACTGGGTTAAAGAGAGAGACTGCCCATGCCGATGGCCGTGAACAGAACAGCACATATCCTGGCCCGACATCTGTGTGAAATGAACACGGACATGGGTCTTCATTAGATTGCAACAGACAATATTGTTCAGTGACTTTTTAAAGTTGCTTTTATAAAGACTGTTTTACTTGATTTAGTAATAAGCATGAACACATGATTCCAGATCTACAATCACAACTTGTTCAAACGTTTCTCTGATGTTGCCTCTAGAATTCTGCCAGGGTCCCATCCCGCTACTTCGGCCCTGGTGCTGAAGTGGCGTTTCACTCATAGTAAATGATCGATTGTGCCACCCGAGCAGAAAGAAAGCAGCTGAGGCAAACGAGTGCACAACGCCTTGGAGGGCGTGTTCCATAGTGCACAACGCCTTGGAGGGCATGTTCCATTGTGGCTGCATGTAGGCCTGCGCGCAGGGCACCAACAGCCATGAATTATTCATTTCCCTTCACTTCCACATCAACATACCTTTCCCGCTGCTGATACTGAATACACAGGATTTATCCACACATCACACACACTACGCTCTAGCGTTTACTGCGCTGAAGATGGGAAACCTTTGTCGTTTTATGAGTGTGAGGCGTGAAATGTCTGGGAGGATAGCTCAGCGGCACAGTGCTCAGCCTAGGAAACAAGACGACACCAAGCAACACAGGTTCAATTCCCGGGTTTGCTCTTAGAAACCTCTGGGTATTTAAGTGCGTTATAAACATAAGACAAACAACTACGTATCTAAAACAAACAATTCCTGTAACAGCGCCTTGATGCCCGTGGGCTGTGTAAACGCTTTAAAAATGCAAAATAAAAATGAATACATACGCATCGGATGCTACGTTATTAGCCTTTGGTCAGGCAGTTTCCAATGGGCTACGGTGGGAGGCATTTGAGTGAAAGTAGGAGTAATTCAAAGTTACGCTGACTAGAAAAACGTGATAGAATGGGAGAGCTTCATGGCACATACCTCTCAAAAACGAAAGAACCAGCGAATACTAGCATACCGTGAGGCTGCTGACTGCCACTGAAAAATCAGTGCAGCTCCCGTTTTACTTTTGTTTTCAATCTGCAGGGTGCTCCGTGTCGACTTTGCCTTCAAAGGACTTCTTGTCACGGGGGATGGTTGATTATGTGGCGTGTATTTTTCAGTAAATGTGCTGTTCGCTGTCCATTGTAGCACTAAAATAGAAGTGGCACTACAAGTGGCATAGTGGGCGACACAATTCTGGCCATGCCCAGCCCTCCTTCTGCAACGCACTTGTAATTTAGAATCTATCTAGGCACCTCTAAAAGAAACTTGGAGAGGCTACAAGTCATTCAGAATAGTGCTCTCCGAGCAGCCCAAGGTATTGCCAAAAGGGACCACATCTCAGAAGCCAGAAAACTAGCCCACTGGCTCCCAATAAAGGAGAGAATAATTTTCAAAGCTCTCACACTGACACACAAATGCATCCATCTCACTGCCGCTGACTACCTCTCACAAAGAATCCACCCCGTCGCCTCTACAAGGCCAACAAGATCACCTTACACCAACATGCTCTCTGTGCCATTAGTAAAAAGATCCAGAGCAGGTGGATCTAGCTTCCCCTATCTCGCACCCACTCATTGGAATGCCCTACCTCCCACCATCCGCAGTGAGCCCTCCCTCCTAGCCTTCCGCAAAGCATTGAAAACCACCCTCTTCTCATAAGGTCCCTCGCAGCAGCATGAATACCAACCATAGGACCCACTGCCTAAGTTGTATTGACCAACCGCATAATCTGCAATGATAACCTTGCTTGTTCCTTTCTGTAATATGCCTCTTGTTGATACCATGCCTGTAACTAAGCTCATGCAAGTAACAACGCCTCAATGCCCCTGGGCTGCTTGCGCGCTATACAAATTTAAATAAATAAATAAATAAATAAATATCTTGTGTTCACTCACTGCTGCATGCAGAGTTTGAAAAAATGCAATGCCCTTTATGTCCCACTACCACTCATCAAATGTTCTATGACAGTGGGCAGCTGACACAGAAATATAATGCAGCTTCATTGTCAACATTTTAAGCCCTGACACTTATTTATGTACAAATTAAGCACTGTATATAATATATACATTTTTAAATCTGAAGCCAATTTGGTTGAAATAGTCTTGTTTAGTAAAAAAGAAAATACGTGAACTCAATAATTTGTGATAAGGTATTCATTGTTCCTTTTCCTATTTCTGTTTGCTTTCAGGGGCAACTGCATGGGGGGATTGCTTAGAAGAGTATCTGTTGAATTTGACTTGAGGTATGTAATCCCTCCATTTTTCACATTGGGAGGGGCATGGGTTTCAGGGTTTGGGGGTGACATGGGTTTCGAGGGGGTGGGAGTAGGTCATGAGTTTCAGAGATGGGCCCCAAGGCTGTCTGTGCCCTGGGCCCCAGAAACTGTTAAAATGGCACTGCCTGCGCATAGCTTTTTGTTAATCAGAGATTGGAGAGAAGCCTGTCCTGAAAGCAGTGGCTTTAAAGTGTTACTGGGCCTCATTACGAGCTTGGAGGTAAGGAAAAATGATGCCGGTAAAGGATTACCGGCATCGCTTACCGCTCCGGGCTATTAAAACCCGCCAACCCACTTATCAGCGGCACCGTTAATAATGGTGCCTCTAATAGCGGCATTGGTGCGGGCACGCGACCCTACATGCCGGCAATAGCGGCATGGCTAAACAGGATCTGAACACAAGTCAGGCGGACATGCAATAACGGGCTACTGAAGCCCGAAAAGTACCTTACCGGCATGGAGCAAATACCGGCATCGCGAACCATCCGTAAACGGCCATGTGCAGTGTTCCCAACTGCCACAGGTGCACACAATCATCACAGGTGGAGGCAATGTAGATTGGGCCAGCACAAAAGGAGCACACCCCACCCCTACCCACACCCAGTCACACACCAAAATGATTCCAATATTAGTAGCAATACTGGGGCTGGAGGACATGATTGCAGTGGAACTCCAGCAACAACAACAACAACAGGCAGCACAGAGGAGACGCAGGAGGAGAAGGAGAGTGAGGCAGGCACAGCATGCACCACCAGTGCAGGCAGTAGGAACCACACAGGCAGCCCCCAATCCCTCAGATCAGAGCCAGTCCATTCAGCCTAACCCCTGAGCAGATCCTCACCCTGTACCGTCTGGACCGGGACACCATCACCACCATTGTGGACTTGATACATAACGACATTGCCAGCCGCATAGAGATCTGTACCGCCATCCCCCCTCTACTGAAGGTGGTGTCTGTGCTCCACTTCCTCGCCACAGGCACCTACCAGCACACAGTGGGGTAGATGCATGGCATATCACAATCATTATTCTCACGTACGCTGAACCAAGTGCTCGATGCCCTCCTGAAGCACACAGGCGATTTCCCAGATCAACTCATGATTCAATGGTCATGCGGAACTCCACGATACCACGCTACATGGAGCGACACTCAGGGCAACGATCCTGGCTACTCGTTGAGTTGCATTTCAAGCCCATGGCAGTGTGATGTGGGAAGATGATTGGGGGGAGAGATGCATACTTCACCTGGCTGAGATGGGGGGGGAGATGCATACTTCACCTGGCTGAGATGGGGGGGAGGGATACATACTTCACCTGGCTGAGATGGGGGGGATGCATACTTCACCTGGCTGAGATGGGGGGGAGATGCATACTTCACCTGGCTGAGATGGGGGGAAGAGATGCATACTTCACCTGGCTGAGATGGGGGGGAGACATGCATACTTCACCTGACTGAGATTAGGATGGACCATGCTCATACCCCAAAGCAGGCCAGACTGGACCAGACACCTGCCACCTAAATGAAAGCCGTAAGATGTACTACTATGAAAATGAGGCAGTGCTGCAACCATTCAATATCCATCAACATGTAACTGCACATAATCAGACCGTAGCCCCTGCAACACAATCCAGCGACAAGCAGTTAGTATGGCCAATGTACATGACCAAATATCATCAAAAAGGACATGTGTCCATTAGTGCGTACGAAGGAGTCACTTTAGGCCAAAATACATATTCTCACTCCTACACCACCACAGAGGTCCAGCATAGCAACATCAGGTGTGGAAAGTAGATCATCACGAGTCTGGCATCAACGGTGACAGGATATAAGCATACAATTAACTACACATCACCTAGATCATGGGAACAACCGGCGTGGTCAACCACAGTGCATGAGCACTCATAAGGAATAGGACACCCCTGTGTCCACTAGACGATGCCACGCACACCTGTCGATCATATGAAATCACACATTGCAGTTACTTTGAGTGGCTCTATTCATGCATGGTTATGTGGATGCAAACAGGAAATAAATGCATGCAATTGTGTCATTGATACAGGTCCCATTTGATGTAACCACTTACACATAACCATTGTTGTACACATGCAGGTGATGCTGGATATCCCTTGAAGAGGTGGCTCCTTACCCCTGTCCAGAACACACAGAACAGGCATGACGAGGACTACAATCGTGCACACACACGTACCTGTGTGGTGATCGAGCAGACATTTGGCCTTTTGAAGGCACGGTTTCGCTGCCTCAGCAGGTCTGGTGGGGCACTCCTGTACGGGCATGAGAAGATGGGCAAGATCATCATGGCATGTGTCATGCTACACAATATGTGCATCAGACGGAATGTGCCTCTGCCCCCTGACGCTGAACTGCAACCACCTGACGAGGGGGATGAGGAGGGAGGAGATGGGGCTGCACATCATGGAGGTAGTGATGCACAGAAGGGACGTGCCGTGCGCCAGACTTTGATTAACCAATGTTTCTAACACACATGGATGCGGAGTGTGCCATGGAGGTGGGACTCAGGGCACTGGGTGTGTCGGGGACATGGACACTGTACACTGTTCACCAATAAAGCACACGTACACAATAAACAATGTCCCGTCATGTGAATTCTCATTCCACAACAGTTGTATTGAACAGATAGAACATTGGATGTGCACAAGCCCTCTACCACACACACCCTCTCCCCCTCCTCCTCCCCCTCAACTTCCCCACACACCCTCTCCCCCCTCCGCTTCCCCCCTCAACTTCCGCACACACCCTGTCCCCCTCCCCCTCCCCCCTCAACTTCCCCACACACCCTCTCCCACCTCCCCCTCCCCCTAAAATTCTTCACACACCATCTCCCCCCTCCACTTCCCCCCTCAACTTTCCCACACATGGTGTGCACTTTCATGCACCATTAGTCTTCAAGAGTTTGGAATGGCAGGCTGCACCTACACCCCTTGTCCACTGCCAGCATCGGGTGGACCCCTGTCCGACCTGCGCAAGTTCCGCACAGACCTACGCAGGGGGCTTTTCTGTGTGGAGCTGGCATTTGAGGAGGTGCCTGGTTGTTCAACCACCTGTGCAGGACGCAGGGCCTCCAGGGCTTCCACCATGCGGGTGAGGACCTGCCTCACAGCCACCAATTCATTGCATATGTTTGCTGAAGTTGACTCAATGGCAGCTTTGAGGGACACTGCACATCCCTGAAATCCTCCCTTGCCTGGCCACTTTCAATGATGTGCTGGGTCACCAGCCCTGTCAGCTGTGTTGATCTTGTGAGGTAGTCCTGGTTTTACTCTTCCCCTTGATGTTGAGGGCCTGTTTGCCCCCTCTATGCCCCTGGTCTTTTTCACTGCTGTTGCGGGCTGCTCCGTGGGGTCCTGATCATCGCTGTCAGATTGTGTGCCTTTGGGGGACCAAGAGAGGGAGAGCATTAGTGATGGGTCTACGTGCATCAGACATGCATTGTGGTAGCTGCAATTCTATGGAATGACAGGTATTTGACGTTGGAGTAGTGACATACGGGTTGCTAGCCTTATGGCTGGGTCATGCAGGAATGCGTCCGGGCCGACACATGTATGGGGTGCATCATGCATGTGGACGAGATGGTGCTGGGCACTGCCTGTAGGGACGGTTGGATACATGTGTCTGGTGGCCCCTGCTTTGCATCATTTCACTGTCAGTTCGGGGGGACATCTTCATGGTATGCATTACAGTGGTTTATTTGGGACACCTACCTGCATCAGCCGATGACGGGCTCCACGCTCCATATCCCCCACTCCCTCGATTGCCTCCATTCCGATGGTGCTCGCACAAGTCTCCTCCCAGCGAGTCATCTTTATGGGTGAGCCGCCTCCGCCACCTGTTGCCATTCCCTGTCTACGGTTTGCTGCAAGGATGTTCCTTACACGTAGGCGCAGGTCTTCCGGACATCTTTCACCGTGCGTGGGGTGGTTCCAACCGCACTCACTTTACGCGCTACCTCTGCCCAGATCTCTTTTTTGTGCAACAGTGCTATTCAACGCATATCATTACAAAACACTACATCTCCATTTTCAGCCAAGGTGTCTGCAAGCATGTTGAGCTCTTCTTCAGAGAAGCGCTCCTTGCGCAGGCGCACAGCTCCTTTTTTAAGTGCCTTGGGCATTCTAATATGCTGCTGGTTTATTTTGGGACAGGTGTGGTGGTGATGTGGATCCTGGGTGCAGAAGATGTCAATGGATTGTGTTTTTCAAGATGGCCACCGTGCTCTTTCCCGTTCCTGTGCAGTGACTCTACTTCCGGTTCTGCTTATTTACGGTCACTGCTATTAGCGGTGACCGCTACTAGCAGTCACCGCTGATAGCGGTGACCGCTAATGCCGGAGGCATGGATGGCGGTGGTGCTATCTGCGCTTCCCTCGATGCCGCTTTGGGTCTTTAGCGGCATGGCGGTAAGGTCATTACCGGCATGGCGCAAAGCTTGTGCCCGCGAAGTCGTAATAGCCCTCTAATAGCGTGCTCTTTGCTACACGGACACGTTATTTGCTCCATGCCGGTAAAGACAGTTACCTCCAACCTCGTAATGACCCCCACTGTGTTCATGCAGACACTTTTTTTTTGCACTAATACAACAAAACTTTAAAGATGTTTTTTTTCAGAAATGGCTTCCCTCAACTCTCTGCCTAACAAAAATCAAATACACACATCAGCCGCCTTCCGACAGATGTGAGCAAATATATAACAAAGTTGTGTGTTCTTTCACTTCCAAGGAGAAAGGGCTGATGTGCACACTTGCTTTTTGTTAGGCAGAGAGGTGAGGGAAGCCTTTTCAAAAACTAGCAATGTTAAAGAGTGTTGCAAGTTAGCTCATTATGTATGTATGCATGCGTGCAAGGGGTGTGCATGCAATGTATGGGTGAATTAGTGTGTGTGAATGAGTATGATGTACGGGGGGCTGGGTGAACATGTAAAGTGTATGGTGAATGGGATTTTTGAATGAGTGAGTGAATGGATTTTGTATGTTTGCATGTGTGCAAGGGGTGTGCATGCAATGTATGGGTGAATGAGTGTGTGTGAATGAGTATGATGTATGGGGGCTGGGTGAACATGTAAAGTGTATGGTGAATGGGATTTTTGAATGAGCGAGTGAATGAATTATGTATGTATGCATGTGTGCAAGGGGTGTGCATGCAATGTATGGGTGAATGAGTGTGTGTGAATGAGTATGGTGTATGGGGGCTGGGTGAACATGTAAAGTGTATGGTGAATGGGATTTTTGAATGAGTGAGTGAATGTGTAATTATGTGCAATGCGGGACTGCTACCATTTGATTCTTGGGCCCCATGCCAGACAACCCTTGTGGTAGAAGAGAGGCTGAGGAGCATCCAAAATTGTCCTGCCCAGTTTCTGAAGTGGCCCCTCCCATCACCAGTTAGCAACCCACAAAATGTAGGTTCTGTTGTGCCCCTGACATCAGGTAAACATCAAGTATGAGCCATGCTCATAGGAATAAGGTTGGTTTATCCTTTATAATTCCCGGTGAAAAATGTGTGGCCTAAATTGTATTCACAATTTGGCAAATGCGATTTTAATTCTGCAAGGTAATGGTGTCCTCCTGCTTTATTGCCACTATAATGTTTTCTTTTTATCTGTAGCCCGAACAATTACCACGTTCCGAGATGACGTTCTTTCAGAGGTCATCTGTTTCCCTAGCAGGCAGAAATAGAACGTCTATAATGCCACATCGTATGTTCTCATCTCCCGAAGTGACCAAATGGCGGGAACGCATGACCTTTGCTCCGTCAAATAATGCTCTTGAGCCAACGCGTAATGTCAAGTAATTAGACTGATAAAAAGTCACTGGGGTCGAATCGTTGAGAGAGCGTCAAGTGTCATTTCTGTGTTTCGTTCGCCAACGTTGCAAAAATGTGTGTTGCCTTTGTGGAAGATTATAACACCCTTCCAGAATCAATTGCGAGCTGCTAATTTCTGACCATTGTGTGCGATGTTGTTGATCCAGTACTGTTTTGTATAATTAGAATCCATGCCCTAATCCTCGCATAATGACTTATTCAAAATGTAATATTCGTGTCCAATTATCATAATCACAAAGATAACTTTATTAATCCTGAATAAAAACAAAAATGTGAGACGTACACTAATCTTGTTGCAGCTGCAGAGGTGTGATTAAATATTGAAAGGATTATGTGACCTGGACGAGCTTAACATGGCATTGTCGGAATCGTCTACACTACAAAGCTATATTGTTATCGTTCACGTGTTGCGTTTGTGCTTCATCTCTATCAGTCGCTCGGCATTTGACATTTTAAATGTATTAAGTTAAAACAAAAGCAGTCGGTTTATGTCACGTAAGCCCCTCATTGCGACTGCGCAGCATCACTAAGAACACTCACTAAGCTGGAAATCGGATGTACCCTCTGCTGAGAGAAACGGACACCTGCTATGAGGCTCTGCAAAGTTGAGAACAGAAGACACACAAAGACCGGAAGTGAACCACTGTCCCCTGGAGGGGAGCATGCAGCTCCACCCGCATTCCATTTTGCAGGTACTTTTAAATAATGGGTCGGTCAAAAAAGTCACGTGTGAAGCCAGAGGCCAGTATAGCCAAACATTCCTTAGAATGTGTGCCTGCACCGTAGGCCACGGGTCCCCATAAACTAACGGGTATATATTTACAGGCCGATTCATGTAATTCCTCACAAAAGTGTCGCACGCGGCTGGCGCACAGCGTGCCCGTGCGAATGTCTGCGCCAGCCGTGTGCGATAAAATCAATTTCCGCGCACAGCGTATTCATGGATTCTCGCCTCCAAAAGCAGACGTGGCGCAAAGTGGCGCAGCGAGCCTGCAGCAGCGCCAGTTACGCCCCCAAGAATGCCTTTGCGCAAGGAAAAGCCATCAAGATCGCAAAACCATCGCCAAGGACTGCGCCAACCCTGGACCAGTTCACCGGACTGGCAAACAGCAAACGCAAAGCGGGGAACGTGTATTACGGGTCTCGGGAACACGCGTGCGCGAGAAGTTTCACACGCGATCGGGCCTGGGGGAGCGTGTGTGTGTATTTCAGGGGTGTGTGATAAGTTTCACACGCGATTGGGCTGGGTACGTGTATTTCAGGGGTGCGCGAGAAGTTTCACACGCGATCGGGCCTGGGTGAGCGTGTGCGTGTATTCCAGGGGTGCGTGAGAAGTTTCACACGCGATTGGGCTGGGTACGTGTATTTCAGGGGTGCGCGAGAACTTTCACACGCGATTGGGCTGGGTACGTGTATTTCAGGGGTGCGCGGGAAGTTTTACACGCAATTGGGCTGGGTGCGGGTATTTCAGGGGTGCGCGAGAAGTTTTACACGCAATTGGGCTGGGTGCGGGTAT
Organism: Ambystoma mexicanum; assembly: GCF_040938575.1. NCBI lineage: Eukaryota > Metazoa > Chordata > Amphibia > Caudata > Ambystomatidae > Ambystoma > Ambystoma mexicanum. The sequence goes on along the minus strand of NC_090935.1, from coordinate 832,504,941 downwards.
TTCAGGTTTGCGCGGGAAGTTTCACACGCGATTGGGCTGGGTGTGGGTATTTCAGGGGTGCGCGAGAAGTTTTACACGCGATTGGGCTGGGTATGTGTATTTCAGGGGTGCGCAAGAAGTTTCACACGCGATCGAGCCTGGGGGAGTGTGTGCGTGTATTTCAGGGGTGCGTGAGAAGTTTCACACGCGATTGGGCTGGGTACGTGTATTTCAGGGGTGCGCGGGAAGTCTTAAACGCGATTGGGCTGGGTGCGGGTATTTCAGGGGTGCACGAGAAGTTTTACACGCGATTGGGCTGGGTATGTGTATTTCAGGGGTGCGCGGGAAGTCTTACACGCGATTGGGCTGGGTGCGAGTATTTAAGGGGTGCGCGAGAAGTTTTACATACGATTGGGCTGGGTACGTGTATTTCAGGGGTGCGCGGGAAGTCTTACACGCGATTGGGCTGGGTGCGGGTATTTCAGGGGTGCGCGAGAAGTTTTACCCGCGATTGGGCTGGGTGCGGGTATTTCAGGGGTGCGCGGGAAGTTTCACACGCGATTGGTCTGGGTACGTGTATTCCAGGGGTGCGCGGGAAGTTTCACACGGTCCCTTACAACACGTATTCATGGAATCGAACGTGGTCAATCCGGAAACACGTACGCCAGCAGGAAGTAGGCGTACGTCGACCCGCACAGCATAAAAGTGCACGCAAACAACAAACAAGCTCAGACGCCAGGATGAATATACCGTTCCTAGCAGCAGTGGCCGTGGGATACCGCAGGAGGAGGAGGAGGATAGTCAGGGCCAGAATTTTTACACCCAGAACCAGCCTTTTTGGGATGCCTAATGACCATGTGTATGGGAGGTACAGGTTTCCACCTCACATAATACTCGACCTGGTCAGTGAGTGGGAGGATGACCTCACATCAACCACCCTGTGCTCCCAAGCACTCAGCCCCCTGGAGAAGGTCCTTAATGTACTGCACTTCTTGGCCACTGGATCATTTCAGCGGACAAGTGCCATAGTGGGGGGGGTGTCACAGGCCACGCAGTCACGCTGCCTACACCAGGTCTTGGCCATCATCACTGCACGCCCATCAGTCCGCAGGCACATATACCTGCCCAGAACACCTGCAGAAAGGCAGGCTGTCGCCCAGGATTTCTACAGGGTGGCACAATTCCCCAAAGTACTAGGTGCCATTGATTGCACCCATGTGGCTCTACGTCCCCCCAGGGCAACTGAGCACATCTATCGAAACTGCAAGCACTGGCATTCTATCAACATCCAGGTAGTATGTGATGCCAAGGGAATCATCACCTCAGTATACGCCAACTATCCAGGCTCCACCCACGACAGTTTAATCTACAGAATGTCTACCCTAAACCGGGACATAGAAGCTGGGCGGCATGGCGATACATGGCTGCTCGGTGAGTATAAATGCCACTGCGCATGCATGCATGTCAGATACTGAGTAATGTCACAACCCCACTAATGATACCCATCACCACCTCCCCAGGGGACAGTGCCTACCCTCTCAGCACCCACATGATGACACCAATTCGGAACCCCACCACACCACCCCAGGTAAGATACAACACAGCCCACATTGCAACCCGGGGCATCATGGAGCGCACATTCAGAGTGCTCAAGTCACGCTTCCGCTCCCTTGACCGTTCTGGCGGGCAGCTGTTATACGCTCCCCCAGTAGTGTGCAGGATCATAGTGGCAGCATGTCTCCTGCACAACGTTGCAACACGCCGGGGCCTGGCCTGGACATGGTGGTGCCCCCACATCCCCAACCACATGCATGCCCGCTGCGCATGGGAGGGGAAGGGCACGGGGTGAGGCAGCCCGTACGCAGCTCGAGGCTAATTACTTCACATAAAATCACACCCCTGTGGAGTGCACACAGCCCTGGCACATACCAGCTGACAATCAATGATGATTGTAACTGACAATTATGATCTGTCAATGGACAGTCAACTGTCACAACCATACCAGCCTGAGATTGTACATCTGGAAGTGTTCCATTGTGTGCTTCCCTACCTACACAAACACCACCAATGCTGTGTTCAAAAGACACACTTCTATGCTGCTAAAATCATGACCCCCTTGCAAGTTACAACATGACAACAGTGCCATGTCACCCAACCCCTCCCCAGCACCACCACCCAACACACCATGGCATGACATGCCATGTGAGAGCAAACAAAGTCATCCCCCATACATGACACGTGTCACAAAGTACAGTGTCCCTAATGGAAACTGGCCACACACAATATGCCCACATAAATGTAGAAATAACAACACACATGACCAAATACTTACCACAATACAATCGACATAGCATAAACATGACAGTACTAAGGTAAAGGATACGTAGTCTTACAACATGAGAATGCCAGCACATCCACCACCTCCAACTGTACAGTGTTGTTGCCACGCACATCTGGAAGTCCACTGCTCACAACATGAACTCCATCTCCAAAGTGGACGGCCTTGTGAAGACATGAGGAATGAACCTGCAAATTAGGAGACATGGATGCACAAGCACATATCAATACACCATGCAGTGCAGAATACAACACCAATATGCACTAGGAATGTATACACAGCATTGACTACAGACTGCCCACACATGTCGTGGGAGTCCAAGGTCACTGTGTAAGTCACTGTCACTTGGGCACACCCTTTGCAAGCCCATGGAAACGGGAAGCAGGAGGGGTGTGTGTCTCACGAACCCAAGCATCTAACCCAAACTCAGGACAAGCCTGCATGTGCCCAGCCGGAATACAGTGGATGCCCACGGGAGCCACACAAGGCAACACACTGCAACAAAAAATCAAAAATCAAAAATGGCCATGTGTGGGCCAGGGGGTGTGGGGGAGGCCACCCAGGAGGTCCGAGGACAGGGTGCCCACCAACAGCCACCTGTGTGAATGTTGGGAAAAAAAAACACCTCCATGGGCTCATGGCCTGCACGGCTACTAAATCGTGGGAGATTCACTGCTGGATTCGCTCTCCTCAACCTCTGCTGCTGCTGCCACAGGAGGTGGTGGTGCTATGGGAGGCAGCCCACGCAAAGCCCTAGTTTGCTCCTCCATGGCAGCAAACATGCGGGTGTGGAAGGCCTCGTTCTGGAGGGATATGGTGTGGAGATCCCCATGCAACACCCAACGTGTTGCTCGGACCTCCGCCCGAGTTGCCCAGGCCTCCACCCGAGTTGCCTGCATCTCTGCTGAGAGCGTACGGGTGACGCGCTCCAGCAGCTGTTCCGTCCTGGTGACAGTGGAAGCCTAAAGGTCCACAAGAGTCTGCCTGAGGTGCCGGACCTCTCCCCTTAGGGCTTCCCTCTGTCCCTGGGCATCCAGAGAAATTGATTCCCTCAGATTGTCCAGGGCCGCCTGTCTGTCCCTGTTGGACGCCAACATGTCCTCCCTGACTGATTGGCAAATGGAGTCTGTTGCCTGCTGTAGTAGCTCTATCTGCCTTTCTGGGGGGACAATGGAAGTGGCCACCCTCTCCATGGCTTGAGCAATCATTTCTGATGATGCTGCCTGTTGGTTAGCCATACCGTATATGGATTGCTCCCATGCGGTATTGCCCGGTGGCAGACGGCCACCCCATTGGCGGGCACCATACCTGTCTGGGGCAAGGCGAACTGCGCCTTGCTGTGTCGGCACTGCCTGAGGCTGCAGGACTGCATTTCCCCTCTGATCTGCTGGCCCAGGAACAGGATCAGATGTTGCGGAGTGTGGCCCTGCATCCGTAACCACCACAGGCACACCTACCAACACTGACATCCCCATAGTGGGCTCTACCCCTGGTGCAGGTGGGTCGGACAGAACAGTATCCCTTCTATGAACACATACCTGCGAATCCACATAGGTCTCATCCGAAGCAACACCTGAAAAGAGTTCTGGGGAGGTGCAGCCAGGGACACCCCTGGACAGTATGGCCTGCAGCAAGAGAGGGTTCTCCCCCACCACCAAACCACGTCCCCCACTGGTGCCTGGTCGTGCTTCAGATCCCTCCTGGGCCTGCACCATCTCCTCACCCTCAACAGCATCAAGTGCGTCATCCTCTGCAAAAACATGAAAGACAAAAGAATGGAAACAGGCATTAGCACCATGGCACGCAATTAGGCCAGACAAGCTACAGTACCAGTACTTGATTTACACATGTCCCACATGACTATAACCCTCCCATGCATGCACTGTCCATGAGTTGGAAGGGGAGGAAAATGTCAGACACTGATGACACCAAGATGGAAGAGCAACACATTAGCTGCATGCTGGCTAGCAGTGCCATCACACATTGGCCTGGGAGTGGCATGTCCAATACACATACATGACACATGCATCACACAGATGGCATGTACCATAGGCATGTCATATATATATGTGACAATAGGGCAGAGTGATGCGCAGTAGAACCGGGTGAATTTCAACAATCAGCCTGATTGAACACAGCTAAATACGGGACAATGTTGTTGCAAGATGCCACTTCAAGGGCAACTGGCGCGATGTAGTGCAAAATGCCTACTGTGGGCAGAAGGGATACTGTAATACCCAAATCCCGGGGCACCAAATGCATTGGATGAAGCACATGGGTGGCCCAAAACACTCAGGCACACACACCCTGACCTGGCACTCAACCAGAACCCCTCCAACAAACAACATACACATGGATCACACACACATGCATGTGCACTCACCGGACAATGCCTCGTAATCTGGCAGTTCTCCCACACCTTGGATCTGCTCCTCTGTGATGTAGGTCCCAGCAACATGCTCATGTAGAGTGAGTTCAATATCCTCTTGTGGAGACCCACCTCCAGTCACCAGAGTTGCGGCATGACTTGAGGCCAGCTTTTTCTTTGCCCTGCGCTTAAGGTCGTTCCAGCGCTTGTAGCACTCAACAGCTGTGCGCCTCACAAACCCAAGGGCACTTATGCTGTCCGCGATGGACTGCCAGTGTGCCTGACGTCGAGCAGGTGTGATCCTACACCCTGAAGTGACCAACATTTCGGCGTCATGTTCGGACACATACTGCACAAGTGCATCCAGTTCGGCATCATTGAAGCTAGGCTTCCTTGGCGTGCCGGACCGTGTAGCCGTGTCGGGGTCATCAGCCTGTACTGGACGAGCACTCTTCCTCTTTCTTTTTGTGGGTGGTGGGGATGCGGAGTGCCCTACGCCGCTCCGGACACTAGAGGCAGGAGCACCGGTGGACTGTGTAGTAGTAGTGTGCGATGGCACACTGAGCACATGACTTTCTGCAGGCATTAGCTGAAGTGTGATGATGGCAGGGGGAACCTCAGTCTGATGTACCGGGACCAACACTGTCCTGGTTGGGAGAGTCAGAGCTGGGGTGGACGGAGCTGCAGCTGCCCCTGCAGCCTCCCCACCCCGCCTACTTGGGGCAGCAGATGACATGGCTGCCCCTGTACCACGTGGCCTGGTGACACTGGCTTGCGCCGCCACCCGTGGCCTAGACTTGGCGACCTGGAAGTCAGCCTGGGAGTCACCCTGTGCTAGGTCAGGTGCCACAACGGGCCGGTCCAACAAGGGCTGAGCAGGGATGGTGTCAGCCACGTTTCCCTCAACCATGAGGGGGGGATGTGTGTCCCTGACTGGTCCTCCACACGTGGGGGGCTAGGGGTAGTCTGCAAATCCTGGCCACGTCCCCTACCGCGCCCACCACGCCCACCTCTTGAGACTCGGCCACCTTTGCCACCCTTACCGCTTGCTCGCCTCCCAGCCATGGCACTGATGGAGTTGTGCGTATGGGAGTTGCAGTAGACAATTGTCCTGGGCAATTGGGGGTCAAAGGGGTAGGGTACTAGATGGAATTCGTACCCAAGTGCTCTAGCAAGGCTGTATGGAACCCCTGGGGAAAGATGACGGGTCACGCAACGCACAGGCACCCCTAAAACAGAAAATGACATGCACGCGACCCCTCGTAGACCACGTGCGTGGGAAAAGGAACCCGCACTACGCTGTGGCACCCAGAAACACAAAAATGAACGTATGCGTGTCACACGCAGCCTACAATGACCTCTGAAGGGGTACTCTACACACGGGGCTAGCACAGTTGGTAAATACGTGCGCGACTCACTGTCTGCCTGGGAAAAGAGCGTGAAAAATATCTGAGGAGACAGGACAAAAGGAGAAGTCAACGCTGTTTGAGGAAACAGGTCGAAGAGAAAATCAGAAAAATACTGACAGAGGTAACACGGAGTACGAACTAGAAACGCTGTGAAGTAAATCGCGTGTGAACCGACAAGAAGTACAGATTTCACCCACTCGCTCTCCACGAGAAGCACGTACAAGGAAATTACGTACTACATGTACCTTTTAAACCGCACCACACGTCCAACGTCACTTCCGCGTATACGCACTGAGGCCCTATCCTCCAATTACGCGGGCTGACACTCGGACGTGCAGTTTTTGGTCTTGTAACATTCCCCCGGGTACAGGGAAACACCCGCGCATGTCACGACACAGACGCGCCTGCGCTGTCAGGGCCTTTGGTCCAATGGAATCGCGTACACAGGCCAATCGCGTGTGAAACTTCTCGCGCACCTCTGAAATACACGCGCCCAGGCCAATCGCGTGTGAAACTTCTCATGCACCTCTGAACTACACGCACACGCTCCCCCAGGCCCGATCGCGTGTGGAACTTCTCGCGCACCCCTGAAATACACGCGCCCAGGCCAATCGCGTGTGAAACTTCTCGCGCACCTCTGAAATACACGCACACGCTCCCCCAGGCCCGATCGCGTGTGGAACTTCTCATGCACCACTGGAATACACGCACACGCTCCCCCAGGCCCAATCGCGTGTGAAACTTCTCGCGCACCTCTGAAATACACGCGCCCAGGCCAATCACGTGTGAAACCTCTTGCGCACCTCTGAAATACACGCACACGCTCCCCCAGGCCCGATCGCGTGTGGAACTTCTCGCGCACCCCTGGAATACACGCACACGCTCCCCCAGGCCCGGTTGCATGTGAAACTTCTCACGCACCTCTGAAATACACGCGCCCAGGCCAATCGCGTGTGAAACTTCTCGCGCACCTCTGAAATACACGCACACGCTCCCCCAGGCCCGATCGCATGTGGAACCTCTCGCGCACCCCTGAAATACACGCGCACAGGCCAATCGCGTGTATAACTTCTCGCACACCTCTGAAATACACGCGCCCAGGCCAATCACATGTGAAACTTCTCGCGCACCTCGGAAATACACGCGCCCAGGCCAATCGCGTGTGGAACTTCTCGCGCACCCCTGAAATACACGCACATGCTGCCCCAGGCCCGATCGCGTGTGGAACTTCTCACGCACCTCTGAAATACACGCACATGCTCCCCCAGGCCCGATCGCGTGTGGAACTTCTTGCGCACCCCTGAAATACATGCACCCAGCACACTCGCGTGTAGAACTTCTCGCGCACCCCCGAAATACACGCACACGCTATTATTCACACAGCGGGTGTCTGTGTTTGTCGCATACCCCTTTGCACGTCATTTGTCCAAGAGGGCCCAGTATGGGACATTCATCAGAGCTGTATATAGGTGCTTTATGTTAGCCCACAATTTGGCGCACATTTTTTTCCTGTGCAGGGACGCTACCGCCTGCTTTCGTGTGGCGGACATGTATGGGCCTGTGCGCGTCTTTGGCCGTGCGCTGTTTTTCCCTATTCGATTCCATGAATACGTGTTGTAGGCGAGCGTGTGGGCGTTCCGCGCACTTGCCTCCTGTACTTCCCCCGTGACGCCCACATTTTCACGAGTTGTTCCCCATTCTGCGTGTAACGCCCCGTGTTACGCCTACTTTTGTTATGTGCGCCGCGCTATGTGCAAATTTGCTGTGGCCTTATCGCACGGCGTTCGATGACCTGTGCGCCAGCGTGCGCCAGCGTGCGCCGCGCACTTTTTCAGCGCACATCCCACATTTTGCACGTGCACAGACTTCCATGAATAGATGTGCGCTGTTTTCTATGCGATAATTGCACTTGCACTGCGATTTTCGCTATTTCACTGCGAATCGCACGTTTTCGCACACGTGCGCCGTTTTTTCAGCGCACATTCATTCCATGAATCGGCCTGTTAGTTGGGTGTCCACAACATTCAGGGTGTTAAGGTTTGAATAATCATTGTGAATTATGATGAAATAATTGATTCAGGAACTCTTAGCGTCTGTCCCCCCACCCGCAGGTAACCCTTGGTATCACCATCTACCCTGCCATTTAACAGTATAAGCTCTTGTGACGCCATGCAGTGTAACCACTTGTTTCCATTGTTATTGATACAGGGCTTGTTCAATTATACAGTCTGGAACAGGTTGTTCCTTACCAGACTATCTATTAAGGAGTCTTTAATCAGGCAACAGCTGGCTTTTAAATCACCACCAGTGATAATGGAAACTCATTTAAATGTGCTCGTGGTCGTCATTATGGCACAATCTATATATCTCGTGATGCCCTTGGTAAGTGTCCTATCTGGAAGGATCATTTATTGAGAGAGGGCAACGAGAACAATTAGCCTTCAAACATGCTGCAAGAGCATATGCGCAACAATATGTGGACACATCCTTGGCCTTGACGTAATTTCACAGACACACAATGAGGACACCAGATGGTCTACCTAGTTGGCCACGAGTTCCAGGCCTGGAAAAAGACAAAAGCAATCAACATGCATAGGTTTTGTCAGCCGTGTCTCCTGGATCATAACCATCGCATGACCAGTGTACATGAAATGCACACAAAACAGGTCCCTGACCCGTGAAGTATGGGAGACTCTAATATGAGCTCCAGTAATTGGTTGTACACCTCTGTATGATCTCAGTGGATTGGAGCAGTAGCCCCCATTATGTGATCTTAGGTGAATTACATGACCTCGTTGTGACATATTCTCCTTACTTGGGATCAGCTAGTGTTGTGTCAGATCTCACTGAATTGTCTTTTAAATAACTAATGCAAATGCCACTTACAATCCATGTGGCCCTCTCCAAAGAAAAGTATACAAATATAGTATATATTATGTTTTATGCTACATGTATCTTAAACGTGTTATATATACGTTTAAAATTATTTCTTTTAGCATCATTTCCCCTCAGCTTTGTTTTTGTCCCCTTAAAAATCCTTTTATTGGAACCTCTGATTATGCAGCACTAAACAGAGACTAGTGTTATGCTAAACCTCATTAATGCCGGGGAAAATTCAGCATCCAAACAACAACGAAAGATCGCAAAATATAAAGGATAACAACATCATGGAACTATGTCCACTGTATAATGTGACATCATAAGACCCATGAAATGAGGTGGGTGCTGCACGGACACTCGCTGAACCGAGGTGCAAAACGAAGGAGTCTTAATTCTGTTTAGTTAGAGCATAGGATAGTTTGCAGGTGAGTAGTAAGCATTATATAGAGGTACACAGACTAAAACACAGTGACATCCTCACTTACAGAATCCTGACTCCAACAGTCTGTAATGCTCAGAGCATTCCGGCAACTCACATACGAAGCATGTCATTCAAAGACTAGTGACTACTTAATACTACCTGGCAAGAAACAAGCACATCATGCTGAATAGATAGGAATACTACCATAACATATCAGCCACCTTATAGAACCAGATAATACATTAGGAATGCATTGAAAAAAGACCCACACACTAGAGCATGATAATGCATAGAATAGACAAAACCCAACCAGCATTGTAACCATCAATTGAAATCGAAAACTAAACTTCACAATAAAAAGAAGAATCATCCCCTAACTTCCCTCCAAAGTGTGTCCTGCACCTACACCACTCTGGCAAGAAGGAAGTAACAAACCATGCCAGCCTTGGGAAGCATGCCTGAGCAGAGCACTAGAGAATTTAGGAAAACAGCCAGCCAACCCTCCACACAGACAAGCAGAAACAACACACCCTAATATCCTGGGACCACTTCATTTCCATTTCATCCTATTAAAGTGCACAAACACAATCAGAAGTGCTCATTACACGGCCCGCGGTAGCGGGCATGTATTTTTGGTTAAGTTGCTAACCTCATAGGAAGACCACTTTTTCGGTGGCTCATAACTTCGCTCCTCCTGGAGGAACCCTCACCAAACTTTGCAAAAAAGTATATGGCCAGCTCTGAATTTTATCATCAAGTTCGGTGAGGCTTCGTGCATGGGGGGCAAAGTTGTAAGGGGTCCCACATTTTTTTTCTCCATAGACTGAGTGGGGAAAAACTTTGCGCATGGCTACAGGCCGAACAGGTGGACGGATTTGCACCAAATTTGCAGCAGGAGCAGGGGGCCTGGGTCAGAAAGCGTACTTTTGTGTGTTTGGTGGAAATCGAATTAGTACTTTTGTTGCAAAGAACTGAAATGTATGTCGCAAAAATATAGTGATATCTCGGACCCATTTCCCTGTTCACTCCGCGGACACAAGTCTCATTGGCTTGCAGTACGCTGTGCTATTGTTGAAATTTTGATGAGGCCGGTGGTTGGCTGGAGGGAAGCGTGTTGTGCGTCAATGTTTTTGGCAAACGCTGCCATGGTGTATCGGAGGATAGTGTTGCACCCTAAGGGTTTGCAAAACATGGTTTGCAGGATCGGGAGGGTGAAAGAGGGGATGAAAACTTTGGGGGAGTGAAAAGCGGAGGATATGATGCATTTGTTTGGGTCAAAGAACATGGTGGTGTGCGAGTGGTGTATGCAAGCAATGCAGCAAATTTGCAGCGCCAGAAGGAGTTGCAAAACATGGTTAGCGGGAGCGGGTGGGTGAAAGAGGGCATGAAAAGGCTGGGGGAGTGAAAAGCAGAAATTATAATAAATTTGTTTAGGCCAAAGATTATGGTGGTGTGCGAGGGGTGTCCGCGAGCAATGCAGAAATTTGCGGGTAGCTCCTCAGGTGACATCATTCTGTGGTGACTGCACAGACGCTCCATTGGGAACGGGACTGCATTGCAGATGATGTGAAGAAATTGACAATGTATTATGCTCTTGCCTAGGGATGTCGGTGCTTATGTTGTCTTTGTGGGTTTCCATTGTGTTGTAGTGGTGGGTAGGGTTGTCAGTAGCAGTGGTAGGTTTGTCAAGTATGGTATTTGGCCAAATACTGTGTAGTGCTTCACACGCACCCAATAGGTTAGGGCTGAGGCATAGCAGTGCTTCAGGGAGGGTAGTAAGACATTGCCACATGGAAGGATTTTTTAACATTTCAGTTTGGCATTATGCAGCATGCATACAGCTACTCGCATATACTTCGTTAGCTGATAGTTTCACAGGTTACTATCATTCTTTGGTGAGTCCAGGCCGACTCCAATGGGGATAGGCAGTGCTCTGGAGAGACTATGAGGATGTTTGAAGTCAGTGTACTATGTTGTGTTGTGCCTGCAAAGCCCCTACTGCCTTGTGTGCATAGCTAGGGCCCTTGGAGGTAGCAGTCTGGCCACTGGTTGGAAGTAGGTTTGAACTTGTTGCCTTGTTTGGTTTTGTTATATGCCTAGATGTACCTGTAGTCTGGAAAGCTACGTGGGCACATATTGCCCTGCATGACTCTATTGCCCTAGGTGCTTGGGTGGATGGGCAGAGGCCATAGGCCTCTGCATGTACCCAAGGGGCTAGGCCTTGGGCACAACTCTTGCAATGCAATGCGGCCATGTATGGGTACACAACCTGCTCCTGGCAAGAGAGCTCTTGGATTGACACCCAAACCTTTGTAGCTTTGCAGCTCTTCGTCCCCTCGTGTGGTCCTATTAACTCTCGAGCTTCCTCATGCTTTTCATCTGCCACTGGACCACTGTTGCACCCCCACAATGGCATGGAGCCTTCCTGGGCCACATGTCATCACTCCTTCATATCTTTAGGTACTTTGTGGTGTCCTTATCAAAGCTCATCTTGGGTGAAGAAATGGGCCTGATTACGAGTTGGGCAATGTGGTTTAAATGTGGTGATATTAACATATATTGCTGCACTACCGCACTGCCCAACTATGAGTTTTGTGGAAAGTTGTAAGATTCACCTCTAGCTATGAACTGGAAGTAAAGCCACCAATTTCCACCTGATTTCAGCGGAATTACTGCCAGAGGAATTACTGCCATGGTAATTTTGACAAAATGCCCCATGGAGTCCTATGGACTACATGTAAATGGGGACTAACCCCACCACTTGTAATCTGGCAGTAATGCTGCCGGACCAAGTGGCCGTAATTGTGTTACAGTTTGGTGGCATCTCAGCAGATTTACCACAGAGACACCACCAAACTTGTAATGAGACCTGTTTTCCCCCTTTTGCGCTGACTGTCCCTGTCCCCCCCCATCCTAACTGGCCTAAATCTCTTCTGTTCTTTCCCTTCTGTTAGCTCCAACAGGTAAAAAAACAGGAGTTATAATATGGCACACATCTACTGTGCAGGCTTTCCCTTGCAGCACCACATTCTAATTTACTGAAAGTTTAAGGACACTTTCATAAAGTGTTAGGGCCTGATTCTGAGCATATGCTAAATATAGAGTAGAACACCACCATTCTCTACTCCAGTTTCCAGCCCAACCATTCTGAGGTGGGTGGAAGTATTGGAAGGGAAATGTCATGCTTTTGTGTAGGTAGACATCCAATCTCGTTACTCAAAATAGGCCCACCTCATAAGAAGCGAGTGCATGTTTGTCCATAAAGCAAGTTTATTGTACAAACGGCGGACGGGGGCTAGATGACGCTGAAGAGTCAAACTAACCTGATTCTCCCCGAACCACACAAAGTATAGAAATTATATACTGTTTGCAACATTTAACACATTCCCACATATTGCATTACAAAGTCATCCCCCAATCATGATTGGTTAGCCCTATACAAGGAAATGTAATCCCATCAAGTTCCCACACTTGCATGGATACAGTCACTAAATCATCAAATCCTTTCAACATACATTTGCATAAACTCATATTAACAGCACACCAATTTTCAGGATCTTCCTGTAGTCAGTAGTGGCATCATTACATAGTTACATATTCATATCCAACAAACCTACTTTATTACAAGTTCCATTTGGTCAGGGGCATTTAACCCCAATCATGATGTACATGGCTTTACAAGGACACTTCAACAATATGAAGTGGTGGAGAAACAAACAAGTTCAATTTGAACTGATGATAGTCATCTTATCCACCCAGACTTTCTGCCGTACCTGCGCTCTTCCATTTCATGCTAATGTATAGTGACTACCAGTTTAGCACTAATGGCTTCTGGCCACATCCTGGTCATTACTGTGAAGCTGATTGCCAACCAGAAAACATTGACCAACAGTGCCCTTAAGCACCCCTCACACCGGGATTATTATCTGGCCCCAAGTCAACTCTACCAAGTCAAGTCTGGCCAGACTTCCCTGGTCACTAAATAACAGACTCCCATGTACTCAGCAAGATTACATCTCCTCTTCACAATAGCACCAAGTGGTAAACTCTGGCCTGACAGCAACAGACACTTTGATGTTATCACAGCTGCTTGAATGCAGTTAGCCATCTTCCCCATCCTTTGTACTCGATTAACCAGCTTCCTGGGTCACACAGAGTTTACCTTGGCACCCCAGTTTTCTGCGGCCTACACAAACCCCAACTTTGAGGGACCTGCGGTATACAGTTTCCTGTATTTGCCATGTACCCCTTGTTCCCCAACTATACCAAACATATTTTCCATATATGTATGTGTGTGTTTAAGACTACTGTGTGCCCTCACAGGGGCCTCTCCATCCACAAATCTCCTTGCTTGCCTGCTCCTGGCTTCCCATGTTTTAGGCTCTATGTGGCATGCCACATGACTACATTGTGCTCACATTGTATCAACAGACTTGTCGTGATGTTGCTACATGCATGTGAATCTAAAATGTATCAATGATACACAAAATAACACTAATAGTAACACTGATTTCATTCCCATTAACTACACTAGATACATGCTAACGTGCATCACGCTAACATTCGTGCCTACCCCAATCACCAGTATGGTGGGCACAACAGGAACCCTTCTTTCTCATTGAAACCATTATCAACCACCCAAACATAACCCCCTTTTTGTTACTAAATTAACTAACAAACCAATCTCTTGTCCTTCTAAAACTACTTGGGAAAACACGACTATACAAACATCTCTAATACTAGTTCCACTACGAGCATACATCTCCGCTGAACAAATCCAACATGTTCCCCTACCAATTCTGTAATCTACCCGCTGTTCCATATAATCACTCCAATTTGGCGGAAGACATAAGACTTCACCTGTAGTCCCAACCAACCCTGGATTCATCTCTAACTCTGTCTGAGTACCCAAGTGATATGAAATGGCAGCCGTCCTAGCCTTGGACAGTGTCACATTCACCATGGCAGCTGCTGTTGATATATTAGTAGAAAAGCATCATAAGCGCATCTGACAGGTACAAACGATAATCAGTAAAAAGAAAAAAAAATGGCATGAGGATTTTCACAGCTATGCTCATCCAAGAAGGCACCCAAGAGAAAAGATATTCAAACCAAGGGTCATTTACAATTCCTGCTTCCTTCTCCATGACCCCCTTAGATTATGTACTTAGATTATGTAATGCAGCAATTGTCTGTGTCAGAGTGCCATTTTCTGAATTATTAGGAAGCACGAAGGTACAGCATGAGCTCCCAATCTTTTGACACATTTCCCCTCCATAGCTGTCAGCAGGTCGAGGGTGTACCTCTTTTGTAGAGCCATAAGCCTCAGGGTCTGCTATTCTTCTTTTATTGTACTGAAAGCAGACTCAGAAGAATTTACAAACAGAAAAAGCTCATAGCGGGTGACATGAAGTCACTTGACATTCACAATTGCTTGAGCAAGAGGGCCCAAGAGGGAAGAAAATAACATCTCAGTTCTGCTGAATAGTTGATACTGCTCAGGAATCTTCATCAGAGCTTTTGTAGACACTGGAGATATTTAGTTAGATCTTTTTGTTCTATTCAACGATTCCGCTCCTCCACGTTTAGGTAAAGTCAATCAAGCTTCCAGGTCTGATGACAAAAGCGACGCAAGGGGGACAGTGGACAAAACAGGCAAAGATGTGGCTTTAGGTGTCGGGCAGGCACGCATCAGGTGTTCTTAGGGAACATTAAGGATATGCACGTGCAATGTAGTGAGACTGCATACCCCTCACCAGGCTGCAGGTAATTATTGATTTGAAAACTGTCCAAAAGACCAAGACACATCGAGGAGTGCTGCTGTACCTCCAGCAGATCAGCGATGTTAATGTGTGGCTGCAGTTCCCATTTGTGCCAACAGGCACCCTGTCATTGCTCTTAAAACACAGAGTAAAACACGTAAAAAACTGGCTCTTAACAGGTTTTGCTAGCTCCTTCAGCCACATCAGACATTGTAGATATTTCTTCGAAACAGTTCCACAATCCTTGTTGGTCTGTGCCACCTCTTTTTCTGATAATCCCCTTATTCCTCCAGATTTGCAACTCTTCACCCCTTGCTCTCACTGATTAATTACAACAATAGAGCCTTCCAAATTCAACTGAACTATTTGCATACAGCATACATTTTTCTGCTTCGTACGATCTTGGTTTGAGGAGTACATCGCTAATAGGCAGGACAGAAGCTGTGAATGACTGCCCTTGAAGCTGCCCTCGGACCTTACACAAGGCTAAGCACAACAGGCACAGTGCCTCTGCTAACTCTATTCTGTCAGGAATAAACTGTCTAAAGAGACCAGAAGTGTGGGGGATAAGGGAGCACATGTAGCAAGATCCTAAAGATCTCTCTCTCCCCTCCCTCTTCATATGCCTGTACAGACATAATCTACTGCAAAGCCATGTGCATCCACTATTTCATCTAAATGGACATTATCATAATCTCTCATGAGGTCAGAATCAATATTTCTTTGTGGCCTAAGTAACACTTTATCAAATTCTACAGCACTAGACAGGTTAGAAATATTCATATTTACAGTATTTGTCACTCCTAAACAGAATACGAAGGGAAGCAAGAGAAACACACAATGAAACATCCTATTTTAAGTCCACATTACTTCTTTGTATTTGCAAAAAGAGTCCTTGGCTTTTATTTACTCCCCCCCACCTCTGGACTGGAACAAACTGTGAAACGTAGGGCATACTTAACTTTGAACCTGTGCTGGTGGAGGGGTGCCGGTATCCCTTCACACATCACTGATATGAATCCAGCCCTCCTCCTTTACAGCAGTCAGAGTCCCGAAAATCACATGGAAACAACTCTTGTACAAAGGATCAGACAAAACCAGGTCCTCAGAGAGCAACTGAGACTGATGCAGTTCTTCAGATTCTTTTACATTTGTTCCTTTTGACTGTTGATAAAAGAGTACAACCTGTGAACATCCAAGTACGGCACTCTTGTTAAAACCCCATGGTATTCCCTAAACTCCTCACCAAGAATCTCTGCTGACGTATGTGCATATGATACTGTGCCTGCAGGAGAAAGTGGTGTGTGTAATCTGTGCCCTGTCACTGTCTCATGAGGACTGAGATGGTGCTCTTCCCTTGGCTGAATTCTTAGAAAAAATAAGGTTAGTGGTAAACATTGAAACCAACTCCTGCTTAGATTGCTACATATTTTTGACAATAAAGCTTTAAGCATTCCGTTTAACCGCTCCACAACCCTGTTGGTCTGAGGGTGGTACACTGGACACAACCTTTGGTTAATTCTCCAAAGTGATGTGATCTCTGAAAACAAGGCATTAAATAAGTGGGTCCCATCGTCAGACTACAGGACCACACAAATTCCCCACTGAGAAAATACCTCCCTCACCAAAAAATGTTATGCAATCTTAGCATCAGAGTGTATGCAGGGACTAGCCTCAAGACATCGAGAAAATGAACAAACCACCACAGTGAAATATCAAAAACTATTACAGCTTTGTATCATATTACAAAATCTGCATGGCATTCTTGGAACAACCTTGAAGGTTGAGGCATAACTTCCCTTACCATTTTCATCGTATTTCCAGAGTAGAATGCACTACACACTATACAGTTCCCTACAAATGTACTATGCTGTTCTTGAAGGTTTGCTATAAACCACTGCTCCTGCAGTCATGCTGCAATTTGTCACAGAGAAGTGTACGACAGGTGTAGTGTAGTTGCTATAGAGCCACAAGAAGTAGCTCTACAGGCACCTTTCCCATAAACTTCTTTATCCACAGCAAATCCGTGGGCAAGAGGGCCAGGGTACTAATGGCTATAAGACCCTCGGAGGCGGGCCAATACCGCCCACGATTATTCCCCTGGGGCTTCATTACCTACATGTAACTACAGCCCTAGGGGCATTACCTGGGGCGGTATTGTCCCGCCACCTCGGGTCTTATTGCCACAATATTGAAGGAGATTCCTTTAATGTTGACTTCTCACCACAGTATATCCTTGACACTATTATTGAAGGCAAGTGAATCCAGGGCTCCACAACCCAACAGGCTTTCAAATAAACTTTTTAAGTCAAATCCCTTATGTTGGGCAACCATATTGGGGGTCATTACGATCCTGGCGCTAAGGGGTTAACGGCGCCGTAAAAGGCTGCGGCACCGTTAACCCCTTAGCGCCTAATTACGAGGTCCCTTTGCCTGGACCAGCCGTTAAAGTAGGGACCCACAAAGGGACCTTCGAGGTAATTACGGTACTGAAATGTGCGGTACCTTAATTACCGCCTTCCCCAATCCCATTGAGCCCTATGGGGCAAAAATGGGAATGAGGAAGGGCCAATGTTCAATGGGGAATTACCGCCCTGCCAATCTTGGAATGGGGTGGTAATTCCCCATTGAACATTGGCGGACTGGTTACAACACCGGCAGCAACCATGGTGCTAATAGCGCCATGGATTACCGCCAGTGTTGTGATGAGGGCCATTGTCTTCATTGTTTCAGTATATAAAGGAAAAGGAATGTTTTTCTACCACATGATATATATCAGACATTATCCCAATTTATAAACAGGGCCCGGGATCCAAGCCCATAAAACTGTCACATTTCAATCGTTGATACAGACAGCAAGATGTATGCTGCCTTGCTCTTAAAACATCTTGAGCAGTGGGCTGTCACTGAGAGGTGATTTAGTAAATGGCAAACAGAGTTCAGGAAGGGCCATGGATCAACTCTGAATGGGTACATTCTCAAGTGCTGTCAGGCATTAGTACGTCAAGGGAGCTACAAAACATTTCAATCGTTGATACAGACAGCAAGATGTATGCTGCCTTGCTCTTAAAACATCTTGAGCAGTGGGCTGTCACTGAGAGGTGATTTAGTAAATGGCAAACAGAGTTCAGGAAGGGCCATGGATCAACTCTGAATGGGTACATTCTCAAGTGCTGTCAGGCATTAGTACGTCAAGGGAGCTACAAAACCATTTGTGTCACAACTATAGACCTCAGCTCGGCTTTCGATTTGGTAACAGAAAACCTCCAAGAAGGTAATTGAATGTGTGGGGCATTCAATCCAGTCTATTGAAGCTTATTATTGGGCTACACACATCTACTGTTTTACAGGTTAAATATAAAAAGTTCAGACAGTTGACGAAAGAAATCCCAGTCATGAATGGTTTAAGACAGGGTGCATATTTGCCTCCTGTCTATTTAATCTATACGTATCAGATGTGGAAGACATAATTGAATCTTCTACCTTTGTCTCACCAAAAATAGGCCAACTATGAATCTCGTGGTTGGCCATGCTCATGATTTCCTATTGTTAGACTGATCACTGGTTGGTTTGCAGCATTTCCATTTAGATTAAACCTGTCTTACATGACAAAATCTAGTAAGTTTCCCAAACAAAGTAAAGAAAGCAATAAAAACCCAGGTTTGCTGAATTCTGAT
Organism: Ambystoma mexicanum; assembly: GCF_040938575.1. Lineage (NCBI taxonomy): Eukaryota > Metazoa > Chordata > Amphibia > Caudata > Ambystomatidae > Ambystoma > Ambystoma mexicanum. The sequence goes on along the minus strand of NC_090935.1, from coordinate 832,486,107 downwards.
AGATAATTTCCATTAACAGAATAGTATGGGGCATCTAGTACATGAACATAGGAAATAAGGGAAAATGTGTCAACATGGGGATTTTTGTCCGTGTCAAAAGAATAGACAGGACTTTGTCAGGTTCCGATGGAACTTAGTTTAGACAAGGGAAGTAAAGGGAAGGCATAAACTGGTTGATTCTGATAATATTGGCTGTAATTTCTATTTTAAGGAACAGGCAAGCGAAACATTGAAAAGCTTGATTATGTGTTGTCCAAAACTGAATTGTAATTGAGAAGTAAACTATGTAAGACTAATGGGTATTAAGCAATTTTTCAAAAAGGATCTATTTTGGAAAGATTGTCTAAGTGGCATGTCAGTGTCATTAGCTATTGCAGTTGTTGTAGGCTTTGTTCATTCGCTGAGTGTGCATGATGAATGTGAATGAAATGTTATTGTATTCCTTTTCTTTTTTAATAAGATGAATTTTAAAAGCTGTGGCTAGTCATGAATTTACATTTTTGATATATATGTTGACATACTTTTGATGCATGTTAATACATTGTTAATCAAGAAAATGTTTCTGAATGAAATTATGTATGAAATATTGTTACCATTAAACATCAATGTAGCCAATAAACAATTAATAATAAAAAATTTTTAAAAAAAATAAGTTTTCTTAAGCTTACATTAAACTAAAAAAGTGGTGCTGCAGTCTAGGGAATGCTATTTTTATGAAGGAAAAAGTGTGCAGCAGCGTTTAACGGCACCTCACTGTGGCCCGATTCTGAGGTGCATGAAAAAGCAGGTAAGTGTTCATCCATGAAGGATGAACACTTTCTTTAAAAGCACCATATTCTATAAAGTGTTAATGTGGAGGTCTGGCATCAAAGCCATCATTTTCGCATGTTCCGGTTTTACCTCTTGATAACAGACTTAGCAACCATGAAAAATGCAGGGCTGGCACAGTAAGTGGATTCTGCTCTCAAAAGCACTGCTTTAGCACCTCAATAAGAGGAGTTCAAATACATCACAAGTGAGGTGCTGTTAAACGCTGCTGCACACTTTTTCCTTTATGAAAATAGCATTTCCTAGCCTGCAGTACCACTTTTCTAGTTTAATGAACGCTTAAGAAAACGTTCTTAAAATAGAAAAGTGGCAGTCTTTTAGAATGAGCTCACAGTGCCACTGGTACTCGTGTTTCTGTCTACGCAATATATTTAAGCAGCTTTTGCTGCTTTGTAGCACAACATTTCCCCTCCAATATTTCCACCTACCTCAGAATAGTGGTGTTGGAAAACGGAGGGGAGAATGTCGGCTTACCACACTATATTTAGCACGAACTCAGAATAAGGCCCTGGTGACGAATTTTAACTCCTCTTATTGACGTGCTGAAGCAGTGCCTTTGAGAGCAAAATCCCCTGGCAGTGCCAGCCCTGCGTGTCTCATGATTTCTATGGTTGTTCTCGTCAAGCAGTAAATCAGGCACACGCTGAGGTCGTGGCTTTTATGCCAGACAGCCACATTACCACTTTATCAGAATATGGTGCTTTTAAAGAACGCGTTCATCCTTCATGGATGAACACTTCGCTGTTTTTGCACGCACCACAGAATCGGGCCCTCAGTCTTTTAATAAATGTGTGCAGTGATACTGCTGCACACGCTGCCCCCAAAATGAGGGAATGTAGCTGCTTTTAGAGCTGGAGAGCACATCTCCCCTCCAGTATTCCCACCCACCTCAGAATGGTGGTGCTGAAATCTGGGGGGGGGGGGAAGGGGCAAAATGACAGCTGTCTACCCTTCTTTTAATCTGAGCTCAGAAGCGGGCCAGCAGTCTGGGAGCTTGGTCTATCTGGAGGAGGGGATGTCAAAGCATGCAGAGAGATGCTCTAGCATTGTGGCTGCTTTGCACTAGCTCAGCCCATTCATAAACACTACTTTAAATACTGCAATCTGTTTTACCAGCACAGCATAGTAGCAAGGGGGAGCCCTCTGAGAACGTCAGATAAACATAAATACGAAACAAGCCTCACTAACACTCCTCATTCAGGCAGCGTATTATGGAACACTTCACTTTTTTTTGTTGACTCCAGAGCCAGTAAAAAAAGAAGAAGACACAGGAGGTGGTGACGTATATAGGAGGACGACTATACAGATTGCTGTTCAAAGAGACACTCACAGGGGTTAGTGATTCTCGGAGTAAGTAGCCCATTCTGCCATTATGATAAAACAAGGTCGGTAAGACTTTACTTTTGTCACTGCTACAAAAATAAAACATAAAGACAACTGTATAGTTGGAAGACTCGTGTCAAGCCATAGAATTGTTATCACCGAAGCACATTTAGTAGGAAGCAGCTTGCTATGGTCCATGGAAACGGCTATAAATATTAAATGAGCAATTGCTTTTCCAATCCAAGTGTGTGGGGAACGCCAATCATATGGACCAATTCTGCACATATGGAGTCACGGAGGTAACGATAGTAGACAAAGAAAGGGAAAGGCTACAGCTTATGCTAGAAACAGAACACACGTGAATTGGAAGAGAGATCCTCAAATAGGCAAGATTAATGATCTGAAGGGTCTCTCAATTCCAAATGACGTTTCTAACAGTTAAGTACCACCACAACAAGCTGGACGCCTGTTAATTACACGTAAGAACATTTTGATATAAGGATTGAATGTGGACGCATACTAACAAAACACATACTTGTATGTTGCCAAAAAGTAATAACGAAGTTAATTCTACACCTGGAATAACTATAAACGCATCCATCAATAAGATAAGTGTTCAAGGCAGTTTTCTCTTCACCAAACACTTGCGGGAAATAACAGATCTACGCAGTGGTGTCACCAGGAATCAAATTTAGGAGGGGCACAGAGGGGCCAAAGACAAAAGTAGTGGGGGCACAGACAAAAGTAAGGGGAGAACATTGTCACTGCTCTGCTTAGGTAGAGGGGGCACGGGGTGTCACAGGGGGGGGCCCGGCCCCCTCAGGCCCCACCCTAGCGACGCCACTGGATCTACATAAACTCAGCAATTTAAAAAGGCTCTAAAACCAGACTTGAGTGTCATTTCAGGACTTGATTTATGAAGACACCAGAACAATTATCAGTTGGCAAGAATCGGGAATAACTATAAATACTTTTAGAATGATGAGCATCGTATAGCATTTCACAAGGGGATGATACTTCCGGCGTCTTAACTGGAATAATTGTTCATCCCTTTTGCTGATCCACCATTTGCTTTATTTGCCACGTGCTGCCTATCCCCGCCCCCTAGCTACTCTGTACGGCCTCACATGATCCTTTGTGAATGGCGTAGTATAAATAACAATACAAAAATGTTCTCCCCCTTCTGGTAAGAACCACGCATCCTATGTCAAAGTAATCTTTAGAAACATGATGGAGGAAGATACATAAATACACTGCTGGCTACCAGTGTGCTTTGAGATACCTCTACCTTTCAGAGGTTGACAAACCTTGGTAAACATGTGTAGTGAGGTATGAATTGGGCCTAAGTCACTCAGCCTTACTATATCGAGTGTAAATGTACTCAGGCCTTACCTTTCTAAATGGCAATACAAGAAAGAGCGCTTTCTGTGAATTATGAATATATTCAATTCATATCTGGCTGTGCTAACGGGGCATAATGTAATCAGCCATTCCCTTTTCTTACTGGGCATAATGTAATCACCCATTGCTGTGCAAATTCACTTAATGGGAGTTGGACATGATGTGCTAACTCGACCTAATAAAATGCGGCATTCCATTGCTACAAAATCATAATGGAAATGGACCTTGCAGTCTTAATTGAAAAAAAAAATAGCTAGGCATTGTTGTGTACTCTGCAAATGAGGTATTATGGAAGAATGATATTTCTAGACAAATATCACTCTAATCACCCACCCACCCTAAACCCACTACATGTATACCCACCCACCCTATCCCCAAGTTCTCCCCCACTATCTCTATCATCACCTTTCCACCCTACCCCCACTCTCTCTACCCCCACCGACCCACCCTACCCCCACTCTCTCTACCCCCACCGAACCACCCTACCTCCACTCTCTCCACTTCCACCCACCCTTACAAACTCCACTCACTCCACCCCCACCCAAAAATGCTACCTCCACTCTCTCTACCCCATCCACCCTCCCTAACTTCAATCTGGCTATCCCCACCCAACCTACATCCACTCTCTACCCCCACCCATCCACCCTAGCACCACTCTCTACACCCACCCTAAATCCACTATCTACCCCTCCCACCCTGTCTCCACTCTCTAACCCACCTTACCACGACTCCCTACCCACACCCACCCTACTCCCTCTCTCTCTTTCCCCAACCACCCATCCTACCGTCACCCTGCCTGCCCCAAACACCCACTCTACCCCCACCCACCCTACACCAATCTCTATACCCATCCCAACCCAACTCTCTTTACAAAGCACCCACATGCCCGCCACTCTCTACTGCCTCTCATCCTTCCTCTCACACTCCTGTTTTGTGTTTTACGCTTTCACTCTCAAACATTGTCGATCATATTTCCTCTTGGTCATCAACAATGCCACTTTCTCTCAATCGTTCCCTCCCCGGCTCTATTCTCCTTACTTCTCATTCTCTTGCACACCCGCACTGCTTATCATATCCACCTTTGAAACTTTGCACTCCCCTTCCTTCCAACCTGGTGCTAATAAATGCAAAATACAAAGAATAGCAGTAAACGCCAACACGATTGGCTTTGCCAATGCTTGTTGAAGTTGCTGTTGTGTAATGAACACACGCTTTTGGAAGGGCAGCAGCGTCTAAAGTGTAGGATTTGTTTTAAAGATTGTATTTCTTTATAGGTGTTTCTATAATGGCATTATAATGCAAAAGTGTAACGAAATTCACAGTAAAGAGACACGTAGTCCAGCCCTTTTTCAACTTTAATAAATAAAATTTGAATTGGAGAGATCCTATTGAAAATATAGACCATCATGTCAACTCCTATTAGGCAGACAATTACTCAACTACCGAAGCGTGGATTTCACATAAAACACTGAAATATTGTGGGAGATCCACTCTGGCTGGACACTGTATTGTATCACCGGAGCTTCTTCAGCGACATCAGCCTTCCTCTTCTATTCAGGCTTAGTCTATATGCTCACACATCAGCAAAGAAGGTCCTATTGTAGTAGAGCTTTCAATATTTTAGGGGTTTCCTAGAACATGTTCCCTTGTTATTGCAGCAAGTGCACTACACCAGTTTGTCTGTGTGGGTGCAGTGCTATGGGTGATCCGTTTGGCACTCTATGATACTTAATAGGACACTGGGTATCCGGCTGTCAGCGACCCCCCACGGCTCTTTGTGGTCCTGCAATTTCGCGTTGATGGAACAGAGACAAAGTATAATGCAGTCAATATTAAATATTGGGAAATACTGCAAATGTAAAACATTGTATACTGATTGGTAACAGAATGTGGAGAAAAAAATATGAAACTATATTTCTGCCCTAATGACAGAATTGTGGGTTTGTTTCGTGCACGCTGATTTTATGACTGATAAGAGCTATTTAGATTTGAGGGGGTCGTTTGTTTCCACAGCTGTGATTCACAAACTTCCTTTCTACATCTTAGGGTTTCTAGGGAGTCTGCCATCAGTATATTGATGATTATGTATTACATCGATCTGTTACAGCTTTCCCCGCTTCCCTAAGAGTGGCTCAGGGGAAACGCTGAGAGCAAGACACTGCAGTGCCACACAGGTTCGAATCCCGACCGCCCCAACCCCCCCTTAGAAACTACTCGTTGGTATTATGCGCTATAAAACAACAATTATAAAAAAACACCCTCACACACATGGTTGTATAGAACAGGGAGGCCCCATGCTTCAAGTGGCACTGGGGAGCACCAATCGGTACAATAGATGAGTTTGGAAAAGAAAGAAGAAGCATAACAGGAGTGTTGCTCCTGGGGAAACAAAAAAAGGAGATTGCAGGTGGGTCCCACATGTTTCCAAAGAGTTGAAAATATGGGGTGGCCCCTGACATTCCCCCCAAGTGTGAGGCATAGTTTGACCCTGAGTTCTGGTGGTGGTCTGAAGGGCATGGGAGGTAGCCAAAGGAAGAGAAGCTTTGGAAATGGTGCTTTGCCGACAATTTATCTTAATTCAAAATTGAAATTGGGCATATTTTGTAAACACCCGCTGTGTATGGATGCTAGTAACTTGGCTAACCGAACATTGTCAAGTCACCTGTTTTGGGCTCCCACATGGGATGTTGGACTACAACTGCAGAAAATAGGTTTAATTGACTACAGAAACTGTCAGAGCTAGATATTTCAGAAGAACCCAGATATAGTGCAGTGCTCAGAATAAACATTGCACTTCAGGGGCTAAGGTGTAAAATGTACAGTTCCTTGATTCACATTTTGGACGTGTGCATTGAAAAGAAGCCAAAGCAGCACATGTTATTACTACTCCTATCATATGAAATTAAATATATATAGTCCAGAAATGTTCTTGTAATGCCTGAGGTCTCCCACACTATCGTGCTTTTGGCCGCACAACAAATGAGAAATGTCCTTTCTGTAGCTTGGCCTTTTGCGTGTACCAAGACTGTAATCGGGACTTTTTAATGGATTTAATGCATTTCTGTTTAAAGGATTACTGTTTTTCTTAATCAGTGATCAAATCACCTATAGGGGCACTGAGGAGCTGCCTGAGAATAAAAGCAGAAAGGTTTGAAAACACTGTTGACATTTGAGATGATTATCTTTATGACATAGATCCAGGGGTATCATGTTCCAAACTCTACCACCTTCAGTAGAAAAATCACAACAAGCCCACTTTCTTTGACAGGTCTTTCTAATACAAATAAGAGGATGGCTGGCAGTACGCATGTTATGAAAGTGATAGCAATGCTTGAATTCCCTTTTGTAAAAATATGGGTTCAATTTCATGAGTGGTTCTATGCCTGAGCACAGTGCATTGAACTCAAATGTGTTCAATCCTGGTTGCTGGTGGGTCTGGGCATACCCCAGAAATATGGGGGATCTCGTTCAGAAATTCTGTTATACCCATTTTTTAGTAATTCATCCAGGACGAACCTAGAACAAACTATTTGAAACGTGTGTATGAAGTTCGACCACATGGCTTAAAAGGGCACATGTAGTTGTAGCTCCTATTTTGTCTCAGGCAGTTTTCAGAGATGCAGGAGGTTCCTGCTAGAGGCAGGCATTTCACATCAGTGACGAATGCACTGTGACTGATGTGACCCTGCTCTCTCACAGAGCTAGCGCGATGATCGTGACATTTTCACCCCTTAGGGTTAGTCACATTTACTGACCATCACTTAGATCATCTCTGACTTTTCTTCCCTCATTCCATCTCACCTGCAATTCCACTCTCTTTAAATCCAGCTGCGCCCAGTGGCTTACTGTGTTTCCACCTGCCCTGCTAATTTTGAACTTAGCCGTGCCCAGTGGCCTTACTGTGTTTTCACCTGCCCTGCTAATTTTGAACTTAGCTGTGCCCAGTGGCTTTACTGTGTTTTCATCTGCTCTGCTAATTTTGAATTGATCTGTGCCCAGTGGCTGCATTGTGCTTAATCTGTCCTGCTGTCCTTTATTTCTCCATCTCTTCCACTTGCATCCCCATCCCCTTCAATTCTTCCTTCATTCCCCACCCTCCTCTCTTCTCTTCCCCCTTTTCCACATCTCCTATGGTGCTCTCCGTTTCTCCTATATTCTCCAACTGATTCCCTATCGACTATCTTACCTTTCTCACTAAGTCTGGCAGGAAGAGGTTCAAAAAGGACATCCTGGTCTCCAACCCAGGCCTTCCTATAGCTGACACCTACAGCAAAAGTTCCTCCAGACATACCATCACCAAGATCTTCTTTGTTGTTCCTTCTCCAGACCTATGGATTTCTCATATGGTCTCTGTGCTCTCTCCTTACTCCTCCTCTCCCATTAATGGTGTCACCCAGTGGGAGGCCCTCCTGGCTTCCTTCCTTTCCTCTAAGATCACCATAAATGTTTACCTCACTGGCACTGTCTTGGTCCAAGGACCTCAGGCCAACCTCCTCCTCTTTGATTGATGCTTCCCATGCCTTATCAATTTCCATTCCTCTCCTGCTGTCCCTTCTCTACCTTCTTTGACTCCCTTGCCTCCTCCCTCTGACACTACTTTGGTGCCATTCTCCTTATCCTCGGCTACCCTGCCCTCTCCTCCTATCTCCTCTGCCCTCCATCGTGCTCCTTCTACACCTCCGCAGGGAGTACCTCTGATTTGTACGCCTTCCCTGAAGTCTTTCAAAGATGGCAACCTTCATCAACTCTCAACTCTTAACTCTCGCTCAGCTGAGAAACACTCCTCTGACATTTGACCTCTCCTGGAAGAACTCAATCTCGATGTCCTTGGTCTCACTGAAACATGGATCACGGCCAGGTCTGTCACGAGCTTTGACACTCTCCTTCCTGATGGCCACAAGATCCTCTCTGCGCCCAGATCCAACCGTTCTGGTGGGGGTGTATCCTTGATCTTCCTGGAGTGGACTCCTGCCTCTATCATTCCTATTCAGACTTACTGCTCCTTTGAATGCCTGGTCTATAGGCTCTCCCTCTCTCCTGACCACTCTCCCACAGTGGCTACTATCTACTGGCCACCTGGTCTGATCACCTCATTCCTCTATGAGTGGGCCAACCTATCTTCCTCCTTCCTGGACTCAACCACTCAAATCCTCCTCCTTGGACTTCAACATCCACCTAGATGCTTCATGTCCCACCATGGGACTCTTCTGCGACCTTTGCAACTGCCTCTCTCTCTCTATACTTTCCTCTGTCCTGACTCACTCTGCAGGGCACACTCTTGATGTTCTGATATCCACAGACCTCCCCCTCTCTAACTCTCTCACCACTCCTCTCTCCTGCAGTGACTCTCTCTCTACCCCTCAGGCCAAGCATACCCCCACACTGCCACCCACCTTTTAAGTCATTCGACCCATGAAGTGTGTGTCAGCTGAGGCTTTTGCTGCATCCTTCTCCGCACTTGCACCTCTGTCTGACACACACCCTGACAGAGCACATTCCACGCTCGACTCTGCTATCTCTGATACTCTCAATGTACTTGTCCCTGTTATGAGGATCTGCACGAAGCCAAAAATCAAGTTCAACTCCTGGTACAACTCAGACCTTGCCATCCTTAAACGCAATTGTAGGGTGGCTGAGATAAAAATGGTTGGCATCATGTACACCCTCTGTCAAACTGGCCTTTTGCCAGCTCCAAAGGCAATACCGACTCTTTGTCCTCACTAAGAGAGCTCACATCCAAGCAGCATTTCTGCAGCATCCAATAACTTGGCCAAACTCTTTAAAATCTGCAAGGAGATGGCCAATCCTGCCGCAGTCTCTACCTCTCCTGTCCTCTGCCAGGCCCTCTGCATGGCCCTGCCTTCTCACTTCATCTTTAAAACTCAGGACATACAGTCCACCTTCACGGCTTCTTCTGCTTCTTCCCCCACTCTCTCATCTCCCTCTGGCCCCAATGTGGGTAACCCCCCTCCCTTTCCTGCTTTCCTCTCTTTACCCCTGATGAGGTCTCTAGACAAGCCGATCTATGAAAACCTCATCTAAACAGGTTCTTCCCTGTTCTTCCAAAACCATCAAGGACCACATCGACATGCTCACCCCAGCCTTGGCTGATTTCTGCAACCACTCCTTCACCTCTGGTACCTTCCCCTCCCCCTTAAGCACTCTCTTGTGCACCCTCTTCTCAAGACGTCGTCAGCCGACCCCTCGCTTCTGGCTAACTATCACTCAATTTCTATCAATCTTTTCCTGGGCAAACTTCTGGAAAAGCTGGCCATCTCCCTTCACACCAGATCTGTTGACTGTCTCCATGACCATCAGTCTGGTTTCAGAGCAGCCAGAAGCATGGAAACAGCTCTCCAGAACATCTGTTAAGGTCTGCTCTCTAACCTTGATTCTAATCTCCCCTTTGTCCTCATCCTACTTGATCTCTCCTTTGCCTTTGACCAGGTAAACCATGCCATCCTGTTCAACCGGCTCTGTGATAATCTGGGTATCACGAATCAGGCTCTTGCCTGGTTAACTACTTTCCTCTCTGATCGACCCTTCCATGTAAAATTTGGGTCCTTCCTCTCCTCTGTCTCTCTCTCTCTGTCTCTCTCTCCACCTGCGGTGTTCCCAGGAGTCTAAGCTCTCTCCCTGGTTGTTCAACCAATACCTCGCACCTCTCACCCACAGCATCGCTGCTTTCTGACACCTAGCTCGCTTTCAGGCTCCACACTGCCGCCTCTTCTCCTCTCATTGCGGATTGTCTCTCTGCAATCCAAGGGTGGTGCGCCACCAATGATCTCTGCCTCAATGCCAGCAAGATGCAAATTTTCCTTATTGGCACACCAGCACCCTTCTCTCCCCTAACTCTCTAGCCGGCCTCCCTCCTGCTCCCACTTGTGAGGCTAAGAACCTCAGGGTTATCTTCGACTCCACACACTATATCTCTCCTCACATCTATGATGTCTCTATGAAGTCAAACTACCAGTGCACCCGCTCAAGGGTATTCTTCCTCTCCTCTCCTTCCCACAGAAGCTCACTGTTTCTAGAGACCTGGTTCTCTCTAGACTTGAATATTGTAGCATAATATTTTTAAATCCGCCTGCCTCTACTCTCCGCCCTATGTTACTCATCCAGAACAGGACTGCAAGACTTGTCCTTGGCCTCAAGCTCATGGATCGTATCTCTCCAGCACTGAAATCTCTCCATTGGTTCCCAGTGGCTGCAAAGATCAAATTCAAGCCCCTCTGCACTGCCCACAATGTATTCCTGGGCCTGGGACCAAAATATCTCCAGCTTTCTCTTCTTAATTATCTTCCTACTCCAGTCCTTCACTCCTCCAACACAAACTCCTTGAGGGTCAGGTGTTTTTCAAAGCACTGAGCTGGAGGCAGATCTCTCTCTTCTGCGGGTACCTCCCTCTGGAACAGCCTCCCTTGCTCTCTAAAACTTGAGCATAACCATCTCCAATTCCGGAAGCAACTCAAGACTTTCCTCTTTGCTTCTGCATTCTCTCTTCCTCTTCCCTGCTAATCTCCTATCTGATATTGCACTGGTTACCTGGCTACCCTCTGGACCACGGGTCCACATCCCTGCCCTCCGAGCTGCACACTTGCACTGCCTCGCGACAACCCTGAACTTGGGGCTGTATCTGTAACGCAATAGTGCACCTACCTGCACTTTCTATCACTTTCTGTTCTGCACTTAATTTAGCACTGCCACCTGTTGGCGCACTTCTTGTTTCTTGATGTTTAGATCCTATGTCCTGCACTTCTCCTCCTCCCCTTCCCTCTGCACTTTTCCCCTTCCTCTCCCCTGCACTTGCAAATCTCAATGTCACTGGGCCTAGTAAGAGCGTTGTCTTCTCCCCCTTCTTACGCCTTCCTGCCTTGTCGCGCTTTGAATCACTTGTGTATGGGCGCGCTATAAATAAAATATCATATCATATCATATATCATATTTAGGGGAGGGTTAATAAACAAGACTGGCAATAGAGAAGCTGTATGAACAAGCATTGACACACACAGCCAATAGTTTTGCCAATTTCTTTGTAGTACTGGGAAGAATATTAACGATGTTTGTTAATTAGTGGGTTAAAACGTGTATTTGCATACATATTGTTTTTGTATTCACGCTAAATGTTACATTTAAAATGAAAGTTTGAATATATTGTTTTTATTTTGAAGAATAGTAACAATGAATAAGTTTGTTTCAGACAAATGTATTAAAATATTTATATTGACTTTCTACGTGATAAACAATACTGAAGTTATTATACAAAATGCAATTTTTGTCCGAATTGAAGTTTGTTTGTAATTTAGTCAGTTTATTGATTTGTAATATTTTTCCAATACAGAAGTTTATTTTACATTTAAACAGCAAATGGCTTATTATAATGTGAGCAACATTGTCAATTACTAGTTCGATAAATAGGAAGTTCAACAGTGTATTATACGGTATGTCCTTTGATTCAATGTTTATGTTTTGCGTTGTTAAAGTGAATGTGTCTGCTCCACTTTGCTCCAATCCAATCATTTCAATGTTGATGACTTCAGAAGATGCCTCTGTAATATGTTGGGTGTAAATGTTAAAGTTAATTGCATGTTTATAATTAAGTTGTATTGTAATTTTCTTGTGTGTTGATTTATTTATCTTAATAATACAGTTTCTTGTGTTTTTCAAATTAGTTCTACATTGAAACTTCCAACCATGACATATGTAATATTTAGGTAGTCTCCTAAATCAAATTTGGTATGTGCTGCTTCATGCCATATTGTGACTTTCACTTTGTCACTTGAGCCTTTTAGTGTGATTGTTCTGACGTCTGTTGCATTTTCACTGATTGTTACAATCTGTATTGATTGTGCCTGAAATGATAAAAAGTGACAATAATACCTTTTTGATTTTGTATGCTTTTTATGTTTGAAGTTGTTTGTAAGATGTACTTACATTATCTAGAGTGCCAGCAAAGCTTAGAAGTGTTCAGACACATGCTGCTTTTGCAGTTTTTTGTGGAGATTCTGGAGGAGCAGAGGGATTAAATATTTGTCAGGCCTGGTTTATGATTGTTGTTGGTACTAATAGTGGCTTGATGTGAGATACTTTGGTTTGATGGGTGATTAGCATCATTTTCTTTTTAATATTATAGTTTCTTATAAGTAGTCCGTTCTTTTGTGGTGTTGCACGTGTCTTCATTATAACATGTAGCTTTAATGGCACCTGTTGTATCTCCTAAAGCCAAATGTTATCGGACTTTGTTTTCTTGTCTTGAACTATTTGGATGTGTTTGATTCATGCATTTAATCACATTTGCCTTTTTCGGGGACATGAGATGGTGTTTTTCTTGGGTCTCAAGGATTTGTTGAATGGTATTTATCTGAAAGTAGAAAAAGCTGAGATATTAGTTTGCATAGTTTTTTTATTTGCATGCATCATTTTTTGTTACTTATTTCATGAAAGCAAAGAAGATTGACATAAAGACAGTGGGCCTCATTACACGGTAGGCGGTGAGCCATGGCGCTATTAGCGCCATGGCTCATGCCGGTAAAATACCGGCACCGCCTTGGCGGAAAGGGGATTTACCGCCCCATTCCAAGGTTGGAGGGGCGGTAAATCCCCTTTCCGCCATTGCCCTTCCCCATTCCCATTTCTGCCCCATAGGGCTCTATGGGACTGGGGAAGGCGCTAATTACGGCACCGCAATTTTGCGGTGCCGTAATTAGCTCCGAGGTCCCTTAGCGGGTTGGATTTTAACGCCTGCAAGAACCAGGCGTTAAATCCTCCAACCCGCAAAGGGACCTCGTAGTACGGCGGTAAGGGTTAACGGTCACCGTTGCCATTAACGGTGACCGTTAACCCTTACCGCCGTCCGTGTAATGAGGCCCAGTGTTATTTGTTTTGTGGTAAACTTATCCATATTGGTGTGTGATCACTGTAGTATGATTCTAATTCACCGTCATTTTGTAAGTGCTACATTTCTATATATGTGGTCTAATATTGATAAGCAATCTGTAGTGTATGTTGCTATTAATTACTTGCATAATAATGTGTTTAAAATAAAGTGTTGAAATGCAAAAGTTTGTGTGTTTTGTTCTGCAATGTTTATATTAAAGTCTCCTATAATAATGAGTTTGTGTTTTGGATATTTTTCTGTGTTTAGTTTTATTGAGAGTAGTGATTGTAGATGTGTTTAGGAGGTTTATATACTACTATAATTAGTGCATCATCTGGGGTTAGCATTGTAAATGTAACTATGTCAATGTTGTCAATATTGATATGTGTTGGCTTGATTGTAATGTGTGTGTTTATGTATAAAATAATTGAGTGTTTGTTTCGCAATTGTTAAATTTGTCAAAGAGAAATTCTGTGTGTGTTGTTAACTTGATTATATGTTTTCTTTTTGGGTTAGTTTCAAGTAAACAAATAATGTCAGAATTTGTAAAGTTTGAATCCGAAATCATTGATTGAAAATGTAATTGTAGGGAACGTATATTGTGACAAATAAGTTTAGCTAAGTGTTGATACGTAATATTTATTTTTGGTGCCATAAGCTATAATGTGCATTGTGTTTACATTTCTGTAATTTCTTGTATGACTTTTGGATGGACAATTATATTTTTTGGGTCAAAATTGTTCATATATACATGTGTTAGATTTGTCACTCTTCTTAGTGCTACATGAAGTAAGTGATGTATATTTATGCATCAGAAGTATATACAAAGTGGTTCAAAAGTGTCGCCATAAGAGTATGTATTGTTCTTGCAGATGCTTGTCACAATGGAAATTGTTTTCGTATGATAGTGTAGTATTTTTTGGTGTATTGTAATTGACGTGTTATTTGTTGTATTGGTGTCCACTGAGGTGAAATGTTCTCTAAATATTGATGTTTTTTGCTTTCGTGCAATATTTCTCCTGTGTTAGGATTGTTGAATTTGATCCATAGTAAAAATTGTATTTTATTTGTTGTATGTATGTGTTGGATAATACCTGAAACACCATTGTTTAAGCCATCTGCAACTGATGCAACTGATGGAAGGTCATAGCGGAGTAATATAGTTAATTGCCATGTTTTATATAGTCCCATTGTTTTTGTTTGGTTTGTTGGTAATTTGTCTAAAATGTTTTTTGTGAATCTGAAATATCTACAGTGATGTTGTTAGTTGCAGTGTTAATATATATTGGTTTTATTTTACAGTGTTGCTGTAGTACCTGATTGTTAATAGTGTCAACTTCTTTGTTGTCATTATATATGTTATTTTAATTGCTAAAGTGAGTTTGTTTGTCTTTGCGTAGTATTGTTTATATCAGTTTATGTCAATTTGTGTATGGGTTCCATCCCGTAGCTTGTTGAGCAGTACTGCAAAGTGTTGGTAATTTTCCTGTTGTATTATTTTACCTAGTTCATTAAGCTTAACGTGTGTTTGCAATAAATTATTTGCTAGGGGGCCATAGTTGTATGTTATGGTTTCAAAAATGTATACATCAAATACTGGCTTCAGTTGAAATAAATTCCCAATTGCTAATATTGATATTCCTCCAAATGGTAAATTAGATGATAATATTTCATCAATTATTAATACTTTTAAATGCATTAATTTAATTTGTAATATCCGTTGCTCATGTGAAAGTGGTTTGTATACAACATGTTGGCATACTGGAATTTTTAGTAAGCTTTGTAAAGTGTGTCCATTAATGTTGTAAGCAGGCTTTCTAGTTGGTGCAGCAAGTAGTACATGTATATTACCAGGATGTACTCCTTTTTTGACATTTTTGTAACATATAAATGTTTAAATAATGCATTTATTTTAAAAACATTTTTTTAGCAACTCCAGTACAAACTCTGTAGCATGGTATGCTTTTGTTTTTTTAACCAATTTAAATGATGGTATATGAATGCTAGCTGTTCACTGGTTTAAGTTGTCCTAATGTTTATAAATTGTTGGTTACATATTTGAAGATGTACTATACTTTCTTCTTGATTGAATACACATAATCCTAAATCAAATGATACATCACAGATTAGTCCTCTTCTGTTGCATTCTTTGTGTAGCAATGAGTGTGTATAATGGATGTCCAATAATGTTGTTTTATAAAGTGTCTTCTATAGTAACAATTTCATTGTTTTGATTATATACATTATGTTTAGTATCTATGTTTTGTACTTTGAAATATTGTCCATAAACATTTTTTTGTTGTCAATAATGTTTTTCTCATTTCTAATAAAATAGCATTTAAAGGTCCTGATAGTAGTTTTCTGAATCATTTGTTTGTTAAATCTACAGTAGTCTATAATTGTATTTTTCTTTTTTTGTATGTGTAGTTAATCATTTTCATTTGAATTGGCTTTTGATTCTAAATTGTTCTTTTCTTCTTCATCAGAGCTGTAGAAATGGTTGTGACAAGCTGCATAATCTGCAGACATTGTAGTTTTTTGTATTTATTGATTAAGTTGTCACATTCAATAATTTTTGAGTTATTAGGTAGTAAGTTGATGGTTTCAATGTTTTTAATTAAAAAAGTTATTTTATATAATGGATTTGTTTTAATAAACACAAATGATGGCACCGATGTGCGAAGAGGCATTTGTAAAATTAATAATACTGCTTCTTGTGCACTTTGTTATGTTGAATTTAAAAATGTGTTACCAATGTTTCGTAGTTGGTGTTTAATGTTTGGATTATGGTGAACTTCTTTTGCTGCTTGTTGTAATAACTTGATCATTCCTCTTTGTGATTTACTTATGTAAGAGATAATATCAATTCCACAAAGATAGCTCAGTGGCAACGTGCTTGCCTTGGAAGCAAGATGACATGAAGCAACCCAGGTTCGATCCCCGGGTTCGCGCTTAGAAACCCCTGGGTATTTAAGCGTGTTATAAATATGCAACTAAGACAAAACAATTACACAACTAAAAAACAAACAATTGCTGTAACAGCACCTCGTTGCCCATGGGCTGTGTAAGCACTTTAAAAATATAAAATAAATAGATTAAAAAAATATAAATGCATTGTATGACAATGTTAGCTTGCAATGCGAAAAGTACATTAGTGTTGTAATTGTTAACATAACACTCATTTGGATCTCATTTTAAAAATATGTTTTTTTGTATTGTATATTGTATAGTATAAAGGTAATCATTAATTGATCATTTTGTAATCGAAAGGAATTGTTCAAAAGTTTTTATTTCTCTTGTGGTTGCTGCTAATGTTTATTGTAATGTGAGCATATATGCATATGTATTTTCTTCATTTTTGGGAAATGGGGTCAGTGTAAAAGTGTGTGCAATAGGATATTTTAGAACATGAAGTTAAATGTTTTGCCTAGAGCATTTTGTATGCGAATGTGCATGTTGTTGTAATAAAATTAATGATTGGAATTGTTCGGGTAGTATGGTTGAGCATGTAATGTAAGTGGCAATAAAAGTGGTTATTTCTTTTGGAGTTACTTTGTCTATTTGGGGTCTATTTTCTATCCAAATTAAGGCATGGATATTTGGTGAACCTCTTTGTTGAAATTGAACACGAAAGAAATAATCAATAATTTTACCTATAGGGTTTTTGGTAGTTAATAGTATGGTTTGTAAGAACTGATGTACTTGCTAGTCAAAGTGTCTTGCACGTTACTGGATCATGTTGTATCATATTACCTTTTTGCTCCCATGGTACATTTTGTATTTCTTCATTTGTGCACTTTTTATTTAATACATGGCTTAGTAGTGCTAAAAGGTTAGTCCAACAAGTTACAGCAGCAGATAATATTAAAAAGGAAGTTGGAAGTCCTATTTCTCTTATCATTAAACATACTATGGTTGATCCCTGATTTCTTGAAATATTTTGTAAAAATCATTGTGAGTAAACATGTTTTCTAATTGATGTGTTATGTCTGCTGTTATTTCTGCTCCTTTTGTACGGAATATATATGACAAAATGTTAACTTTACCTTGAATTTGTTGTAGACATATTTTTTATATTAAAATATGTTTGTAATTGAATTTGCTACTCTTCTATCAGTGTTTTGTAATTCCCATTTGTATATTGTACTAAAGTGTACAGATATTTCTTATTCATTATCATCTGGCCTTCGTAAGCCATAAACAAATGTTGGAAAAGAAAGAAATTCAGAAACTTTGCCTTCATAAAGCCCATAGTGTTTGCTGTGCCTTCTATTAGGTTGTCTCTAGTTAATAAAGTGTATAAGGTGCCCATGTATTTCTTTAAGATTTTTCACTTGATAAGCTATACCTGTGTTTTTATATAATTATATTTTGTTATTATTCTAATTGTATTGCATAATATTGATAAAGTGAACTATTTGAAGCCAAGTATCAAGCTGAATTTGTTACTTTATTTGGCCTTACATTGTGGGAATGGGTATAGGATTTGTATGCTAATTTTCATTTAAATTAATTGGAATAGTTGCAACATCTGTTATTTGGTGTGGTAATATGGTAACTGCATGCACTACATTGGATGGTACATTTACAACAACTCCATGCATTTCCAATTGTGATGCTCTTGGAAATGATTTGATTTGGGTAAATCGTATTTTGGTGAAATTAAATGTTCCTCTAATTCTTTTAAATGTAATTCATTAGGTACTGTTGGAAAGCTTGTTTTGAATTTTTATATGAGCTTGGTGGAATTGTGCGCTTACTAATATACTTGTAGCATGTATAACATATGTATATGAATTTTTCTGGTGCAACAATGCAATGTTGATAAACCAAACATTATTTTAAAGATGGTGTCATTATTCTTACATTTTGCTTGTACCATAGCTGATTGCAAATATTAAATATACATTCTGGTCCATATTGCATTAAGCTTTGAGATAAAGTCATTTCTTCCATTATAATTGTTTGTTTATTTTGTTGTTGGTTACATATATTTCCGAATGCAGATATGTTTTGCTTTTTGTGTGTTGGATTATTACTTGTGTGTGTAAATGTTTCTTTTTCAGGTGGTTTCTTTTTTTGTATTACAGTCTGTTTTGTGCTACTTGTTATGTGCACTGATGTATTTAATTTTGAGTGTTGAATGGTTGGTATTATTATTTGTTTGTACTGGGATATTAATAAATTGCTGTGGTAATGATGGTGTGTTTGCTAGTATTTATTTTGTTGCTATTTTAAAGGTTTGTAACTTCATATTATGAACAATAAATATTGTTATTGTTAATATTGTATGTGTTTGTATATCTTTATGGATTGTACATAATAGTTCAGTAGGTGTATTATATGTGTTAATGCAATTAGTAGTATTATGCATGTCATTGCTAGATTTGAATGTACACATATAAAATAAAAATAATGATTTTGTTATTGCAATGAAGTATGTATCAAACTGAAGTATTAAAGATGCAAATTTGGTTAAGGCTAAATTAATCTGTGTTTTAATAGTAATTTCAATAGTTGTAAAAGATGTTGTTTGTGTTTTAACTGAGAGGTTCATATTGTTGTATGTCATGTATTGATGTAATTCCTTAATATGTTTTATTTTACTTTTATGTATGTATTGAGAATTAGTATTTATGGCAAAAGAAAGATGGTTCATAATTATTTTTTTGGTGATTTAATTTTGTAGTTATTGTTGAAAATAAAATAGTGGAAAATGCAAAAGACAATGAGCTATTTGGCTTCGGGATTGTGTTTTAGAATATATTGTTTTTAAATTTGAGCTGCTTTGTTGCTGTGTGTTTAGATCTGTTTTAAGAATACAATATTTTTATTAACTGTACTTTTTGCTAAATTAATAGATTAATATATTTGTAAACAATTAATCTTTTTCTGAATTATATTATCGGTATGTTGAACTGTAGTTTTATTTGTTTGCTTATTTGGAGGTGTATGTGCATTTACTTTGATTTTAGTTGTGCATTTATAGGTTTTGGATAAAAGTTTTTAATGTTAACATAGTTGTGTTCTTTGTTATTATTATTGTTAATGGCTATATTGTTTGCTGAATAATTATATTTACATTGTATGTTTTTCTTAATTGTATTATGGCCTTGTAGACATCGATTGGTTTCATATATTTGTTTAATTGAAAACATTTGTACATTGGAGTTGGTTTCCTTGTGTGTGCTTAGCGATTTAGAGGCCGATTCATGGAACAAATGTTTGCAGAAAATCTTTGTGCAAGCTAGCGAAAACTGGCGCAAGCGTGAAAAAGAGCCTGCGCGTGTTTTGCCCTCGATGTGCGCCAAATCCGTGCATGGCGCATACGAGCGCACACGTCATTGCAACATCCAGAATGCTGTGCGCGACGCGCACAGGGAAAGCGCAGAACATCGGCGCACACACCAAAAAGGGGGCAGGACACGGGGCGTAACACGCGGAATGGGGAACAACGCGTGAAAAAGAAGGCGTAACTGGGGAAGTACAGCAGGGAAATACACAGAACGCCCACATGCACGCGAACAACACGCATTTATGGACTCGAATACGGGAAACCCGCAGACGCTAAAAGACGCGCACAGGCATCAACACGTCCACCACATGAAGGCAGGAAGAAGTGTCCCCGCGCACAGTATAAAAGTGTGCATAAACAACAAACACGTATATACAGCTACGATGAATGCCCCATTTGTCGCAGCACTGATCGTGGGACACCGCAGGAGGAGGAGAATAGCCAGGGCCTGCATTTTTTCCCCCCGACTATCCTTTTTTTGGGATGCCTGACGACCAGGTCTATGGCAGGTATAGGTTTCCACCTCGAATCATTCTAGACCTGGTCAGGGAGTGGGAAGATGACCTTACATCCTCCACCCTGTGCTCCCAAGCATTGAGCCCCCTGGAGAAGGTGCTCAATGGCCTGCATTTTTTGAGGCCACTGGGTCATTTCAGCAGACACCTGCCATAGTGGGGGAGGTCTCACAGGCCACGCAGTCACGCTGCCTCCACCAGGTGTTGGCAATCATGACTGCACGCCCCTCAGTCCGCAGGCACATATACATGTCCAGAACACCCGCAGAAAGGCAGGCCGTGGTCCAGGACTTTTACAGGGTGGCACACTTCTCCAAAGTGCTCGGTGCCATAGATTGCACCCATGTGGCCCTACTTCCACCTATGGCCACTGAGAACATCTATCGAAACCGCAAGCACTGCCATTCCATCAACGTGCAGGTTGTATGCGATGCAAACGAAATCATCACCTCTGTCTATGCAAACTACCCTGGCTCCACCCATGACAGTTTCATATACAGAATGTCCGCCCTGAGCCGGGCCCTGGAAGCTGGGCAGCATGGTGACACATGGCTCCTAGGTGAGTACAAATGCCTGTGCACATGCATGCATATCACACACAGACAAATACACAAACCCTAATAATCACAACCATTATCACCTCCCCAGGGGACAGTGCCTACCCTCTGAGCAACCACATGATGATGCCAATCCGGAACCCCACCACACCACCCCAGGTAAGATACAACGCTGCCCCATATTGCAACCAGTGGCATAGTGGAGCGCACATTCGGAGTGCTCAAGTCACGCTTCCGCTCCCTTGACCGCTCTGGCGGACAGCTACTATATGCACCCCCTGTAGTGTGGCAGCATATGTCCTGCACAACGTTGCAACATGGCAGGGTGTACCGGTGGACATGGTGGTGCCCCCACATCCCCAACCGCAGGCATAGGCGCTGCCCATGGGAGGGTATAGGGTACGTGGCGAGGCTGCCCGGACCCAGCTTTTGGCCACATTTTTCAACTAAACTCTAACCTCTGCGGAGTGCACACAGGCCTGGCGGCACATAACAGGTGACAATTGATGATGACAAAGATACATTCAACTGTCACAACCTTACCACCCTGAGAATGTTGCCATGGAAGTGTTACATTGTATGCATCCCTAGCTACTAAAACCTAACCAATCCTGTGTAACCAAAAGGAACACATGCAAGGTGTGTATCACCCCCCCCCTGCAAATCAGGCCATGACAATCCCTGGTATGTCACCCAAACCCTCCCAACCCACATCACCCTTGTCTGCCACACCATAACATGGCAAGCAATAGCAAAAGCCCAACACATGACCAAAAAGATACGAAGTGACATGTGATAAATGGAAAGTGGCTTGAGACAATGACGCCTGACATGGAATCAGATGGAATGACTGAAAAAACAACCTCCCACACATACCAGGTCATACACAAATGCTTTCCACCAGTTGTAGCATGAACATAACACTGAATGCCTGTTCACATGCACATTGGGCAAGGCAAAATCCCTACTCCCAAACCCGTGTGCTGTACAGCACAGTGAGCAGCCATTGTGTTGCAGATACACCTTGAGCATCACATGAAAAGTACTAATTAAATAAATAACCTATTGACGCATGTACAGGATCCCCAAATGGTCATAGATCATGCGCTGCAGGGACACAGCGGGCCCCAGAAGGCAATCTGTGTGCATCTGTGGCCATGGAAGGGTGGTTGTACATGTGGTGGAACATTGTGCAACTGTGTGTGTCAGTAGAGACATGCACTCAATGCATGCATGTGAAATCAAGTGACCCTCAGTGTCCTGTACACATCACATGTGAACCTTGCACATGTGTTCACCCCAGCATGTCAAAACACACCAATCCCCTGACACCTGAAAAGTAAAGACAACACAGGAACAGGCTTTGACCAGCACAACACATCATGTACATAGTACCCCACAATTACAATGTCAGAGTGCCCAAAACACTGGAGCCCAAGCCAACTGTCCAACCACAAAAGGCCCTCCCTCATTTACACATCACCATGACCTACTGAACAACTGTGTCTGCGGTATGTAGCCTTCTTACTTCAAGTCTACCTGGCTACAGGATCACCCTACCCCTTGGTCTCCATGTTCCACCTTGCGTGTAAATAGGGTTCAGCCCCCTCAGAGGCCACCTTGACTGGTAAAATTGCCAAATCGCAAGGGAACTCCAAGGAGCCAAACCCACAAACCGGGAAAAAGCCTGTAGGCACCAAAAAAACCTGGAAGAGTCCCCAGTAGATGACTTGAAGTAGCAGAAAATGTCCAAGCACATGTCCAAGCACAATGATAGAACAACCAAGGTAGCACAGTTCAACAATGCTCCAACAGGATGAGTACCATGTTCGGTACATAAAAAACAATGATGATGCAACAACTGATGGGTAGTGTCACAGCTCTGGTGTCCAGGCTCAGGAGTGGCAGGAACCAACCACCCCCTCCGTGGTCTGGGCACCTGCAATGTCAAACTTACACAGGCCTCTGAGACCCCGGCGGGGAAGGAGGGTCAGGGATATGTTGTTCGGACATGCATTGGCATTCAGGCTAACCGGAAAGAGGGCCAGGAGAGGGGAGTAGAATTGTCAAGGGAAAGTAGGCAAAATACAAAAAACAACAATTGACAATAAAACATACTCAATCAGACAAAACATGTTTATTATGCACATTGTACCAAATGAGTCAAATGCAAGCCAAAGAGAGACTTATCTCTGGGGTGAGGGCTGGCCTCTGCCTGTGCACTCTCGTGTCCCGTAACAGGAGCAGTTCAATGCTGCAAAGAGAGTGTGAGTTACTAATCTGTGTGTGTTTACAACACACACACAACACCATTCATGCCCCAAAGTAAGTGACTCCTCCACAAACAAACACTCCTGTCTGCTGCTTTGTACCCATATTTTAGCTTGGCCCTGTGATGGTTCATACACTGTCAATGCAGTAAGGCAGGCACACGTGGGGGCATGGGAAATGGAAGACCAATGTGTCAAGAATCACACATCATACAATGGTCCCTGGGTGAGCAGCTAGATGCGTATACCGAGGTGCGACTTCAGTACAAGTTGTGTTCTTGCATCCGCAGATTTCTATAGGTAGTGCACGTGTCAATTTGCACATTCTAATGATATGCACTGCACACAAGTCTGTGCCTTGTTGGGTGTCCCTGTGCGCTGCATCAGTTTCTGGCTAGGAACGCTACTGCGCTAACAGCTCTGCTTCTATGGTGCAGGGGGGACCAGAGTATATGTGTGACAGCCCCTGCATATGTCCCTGACAACTTGGAAAGCAACTTGCCATTTGTCCCCCAACTCATCCTAGCTGGACTGTGCGCTTCAACAACAGTAACTGTCCCAGCTCCCCATCATTGGCGCTACTTAGCATGCATGTGCAAGTGGCCTGGTGGAAGGTTGGCTGCGGTGTGGCCCCCTTGTGCTGCTCACCTTGCTTGGAGCTCTTGGAAACACGTCTGCTTCTGTTGGACGTCTGAGCACAAGCCCTGTGTCACTGCTTGCGCACACATGTGCATGTGTGCCCCACCGAACATGGCCAGCTGTCTGTAGTACTATGCCCCATGTCTGCTGGCAAAGGTGGACTGGAGGCTCATTCTCCTGCACAAAGGGCACAAATCATATAATTAACGCTGGAAAGTTCCCTGTGTGTGTCTCTTCATGCTGGTTGTGACTGGGCCATGTCAGAGACATACATCAAAACTCCTCACACCATCAGTGTGACTTTGACAGGCAAAGGGTGCTGGCCACTGTCTACATCATGAAGTGAATCAAGCACATATACAGCAAAGAAAAGAAACATACATCACAATGTATATCAATTAATGGACACATCAATCATGAACCCACCCAAATCTAATACAGACATGCCGTGGATAAAAACCCCACAATCTCCACTAGGGGTATTAATAAAAGTAGTACAGCAGCAGACAGGCCACAGATATGACACTCCAAAGCCCTTGTATAAATGACTGTAACACCGAACAATCCTTGCGAGCCCATGGATAAGGGAAGCAGGAGTGGCCTATGTGAGTCAGGACCCCAAGCTGCAAACACATACACGAGACAAGCTTGAAGGGCCCAGCTGGAGCAGACAGTGAATGCTTTCAAAATCCACAAAGCGCCACACTGTCACATGAATGCACAATAGACAAGCAATTTTAAACTATATTAACTAATTAAACTAACTATGGCAAACTTAAATTACCTAATTAAACTAACTATCAAACACAATATTAACTAACTAAACTAAAAAGAAAAATCAAAAATGGCCACATACAACCCGGGGGGGAGGCACCCAGGAGGGGGGAGGTACAGGGTGCACCTCAACACCCACATGCGATGATGTTGAGACAAAAACGCCTGCAGAGCCCGACCTATGTGGGAGATATCTTGTCAGCCGAGTCAGCCTCTTCCTGAAAAGGTTGACGTGTCACAGGAGCCCAGCCACGCATATGCGCAGCTTGACCCTCATCGCCAGCAAGGCTGCCGGATGGGTGAGCCTGGTTCTGTGTGACGATTACACATAGGTCAGCATGCAGAACCTCCCGTGATACACGTGCTTCCTCTTGCAAGGTAACACGTGTAACACAGAGCTCTTCCTGCGTGGCCTGGCTGGACAACTGATGCACCTCCCGGCAAGCATGTAGCTCAGCCGAGATGGTACGCTCAAGCTGTGCAAACCTCTCCTCTAACCGCTCCCTCTGGGACATCAAGAGAACACCCAGAGTGGATCTGAGGGAATCATACTCAACCCTCAGGGCCTCCATGTGTGCCTCTGCGTGAGCAGCAATTGCTTGACGCAAAGACAACATTTCAGCCTGGCGTGCCCTGTCTGAGGCCGCCATGCCCTTCCTGAGCGAGCGGGCCGTGGACTGTTCCACCTGCGGCTGGAGAAGCACCTGCCTAGCAGGGGGAGCACGGATTGGGCCACACATTCCATGCTCACAGCGATGTTTTCAATTGCTGCCCCCTGGCGTTCTGAATTGGCAGTCATGTCTTGCTCCCACTCAGTATATCTCGGTGGTGCACGGTCACCGCGTTGCTGGGACCGACCGTACCTGCCGGGTTGGCACCGCCCGCGGCTGCAGGACTACATTCCCCCGTTGACGTGATGTCCCAGGTACATCAGTGACTGGTGTGGAGGGTGAGCCTGCTTCCCGATCCACCACAGGAGGAGGTCCCACCACCTCTGACCCCTCAGTGCAGGTGTAGCGGACAGAGGAGCGTCCACATCAGAATCACTCACCCCTGACAAATGGACCTGATGCACATCCAACTCGACATGAACGTCAGAGTGGTCGTCTGGGCTGGACTCATTGCCAGCCAAAGACAAGATGGTCTGTAGCACATGTGTGTTCTCGTGGTCTACCACCCCACAAACCCCACTTGTGCCAGCCATGTTGCTGTAGTGATAACAACCCTGTGCCTGGCATGACAACACCATCCTCTGGCTCCATTGCATCATCATCTGAAAAGTGGAGAAAAAATAACATTAGTACAGAAGCGCATAACACACACACACATAAACATCACACAGACAACCAACACATGAAGCAGACATGTCACACACAAATGAGAACATGCCATGCATGCAAGGTCACTTTGACATTGCATCAGTGAGTAGGCAAGTAGAATGGTGTAACACGGCTCAGAAGTGGGTTGATGCAGTGCAGTACATGTGTACATTACCCACTACCTACATGAACAAGTACATCATGATGTGTATCAATGAACGTGAAGGCAGTGCAAGGGCAAGTTCAGGAATCACGTGCAATGTGCATGCAATGGGTTGCATGGCTATAAGCAAACCTCCCCTCCCCCTGAGTGAAAATTCAGGGATGCCTTGCATGGTAGCAAAAGGGTGACCAGAGACCTGTGTATTAGCAGACAGTGTTGACAAGCATCATTTGCATCATCTGAGTCAACTGACAACACAGCAGATGATGATGGGACAGTACGCAGGACACATGATGAACCCTCAGTAGTACACCCATGTGTGCAGAAGCCACTGCAACAGTGGGACAGAGTCAGTGGGCCTGAAACAGGGTGAGGCTTGTGCCCCACACAGACTGTGACACCCTAAACAGGTGTGTGATGCAGGACTGAGCCAGAGTGGGCATGGGATGGCTGATGAAATGCCATGAAATGTAGGTCACCCTGGTGTTAGGACAGTTTTTCTGAAGTCCAGTTAAGGGCCTAGTAAAACCATTCAACTGAGGCAGTACAAGACTCCACTCTTAGTATAAGACCGTACCACCTGAGTACATGGTAGCGTAGGCAGAGCAGCCAGGCTTATCTTAGGAGGGAGAGAGGGCAGTAGATACAGTACAAGTGAAAATTGTAATACAAATGATCCAAAGAAACACTGAAACACTATGTATTATAAAAATAAAGGATTTATTTAAATACAAGTAGGCCCAGATAAATCTAGGGGTTAAGTAAATACTGAAACATTATATGAAATCACAATATAAAACACAACACTATACTTGAAAGTACACAGACCCAAGTATAGACCTTATTTGGAACACCTAACAGTAGTTCTAGGGAAGTCAAAACCTTGCTATACACATTTAGTATAGGCCAAGCCTATTCTTTGGGAGTAAAAGACCAATGGTTACTTTTAGATTACTTTTGGTAATACAAGGACAGTAGGCCCTTCCAGTTGTACAGTGACTCTTGGGACAAATCGCATAACCAGTCAACTAGACAATATACTTTTGGTGAATAGTGAAACACTTATTCTAGGTGCAGTAAAAACCTATCACTACTTTTGTCATAACACACAGTTATCCCAGGTGAGCAAAACCTAATGGATGTAATATACAATTACAGATGCTTTGGAAATCAGGGAACCCCAGATGGAGATAAGCAATAACTCTTGTAACTTGTTTTGGATGGCACACAGCTAACACAAGGTAAGTAAAACCCACTTACTTTAACTTCACAATGAAGGGGAAAGTAAAACCCAATGTCACACTTTACTGAATAGATATTCTAGGTAGGCAACAACCTAATGTAGACTTATTAAAGACAGGCTAGCAGCAAGTCAGGGGAAGCAAGACCCAGTTGGGGGACACTCATACAGTTATCCTAACAGGACTAACCTGGAGATACCAACAGTTGGAGGACACTCATACAATTACCCTTCAGGAATAATCTGGTGAAACCAACACATTACTTTTGTAAAGAGGCACAACCTAATCACAGGAGAGTAAAATACCTTCACATCTACTTTCTTTTAGACTGGCAAAACAGTGGCTAAGGAAGGAAAGATGTTAACCATACTTTTAAGAATAGTGCATCACACATCCAAGATCAGTAAGAACTTTTGTAACTGTTCACTCTTAGAATTACAGTTACCAACCAACTCTTTACAAGTAAGTAAAAACACTTGATTTCTTTTCTAGGTAGAAGTCCCAATCCCTTCAAAGTCTTTTCCCTTAGAGCATGAGTGTTCTCAGTGGCAGAAGGGGGGTCACTAGGACTAGTGACCAACACACAGTGTTAGAATAAGTTCTTTAGTAGCAAAAGTCAGAGTTTCCTTAGGAAAACTGGGCAAACAAGTGAGTACTTTACTTCTAGGGTTAGAAGAGGGTCCAGGGGCTTCACAGAAGGCACCCCAGCAGGATTCTAGCAGTGGGACTGGGTGTACTGGACGAGGGACCTCCCAATCACAGAAAACACCCCAGGACTACACAGAAATCCCAACAGGCTTAAGGTAAGTATATACCCAAGCCAACACAGTACCTCAGCAATGAAGAAGAGATTGCAGCAGGAGAACTTCAGGGACTGCAGCCAAATACCCGGTCAATGGATTCCTTGTCCTGTAGACTGAACACAAGACCTCAGAAGGGACTTTGCAGCAGGGATCGATGAAGAAGGCTCTAGGCAAGATTTCTCTCATGGCTGAATGTGGTTCTGCGGGTTTGACGCCTTTTCAAGGAGCACAGAAGAAGACAGAAAATTGCGGTTGAATTCTCGTTGTTTAAAAGGTCCATCACTCTTGTGAGGGGACCTTTTGGACTTGATTCGTGTCTCTGGAGATAGACAAAGATGCCCACGAAGTTTCAGCGAGATTCGGAATTCGGAAGACCATGCACCGCACAGTGGCAGGAGGTCCCAGGGTATTGGGGTATTGCAAGAACGCAAGGTCGCAGCAACCCGTGGGATGGCTCAAAATGCAGGTCGTCTTGAGTCTAGTGGGTCGAACTAAGCTCTGGGTTCGGGTCGTCGTTTTTGGAGACCCCAGATCAATCGGAAGGAAGGGCTGCAGCAGGCTCCGGTTACAAAGCAGGCTCTCTGGCCGCTGGAAATCATTCCCGCCGCTTTTCCTTCGTCATCCTCTTCGGTTTTCGGTTCCAGTGGTCGACATGACTTCAGCTTCCAGGTTTCCAGTATTTATCAGGAACTGCAACACAACCTCTGCATTCTCTCCCCGCATTTTACAAGAAAGGGGCGTTTGGCTGTCCAATCAGGACAGCAAACCCCCCACTGGGATTTGGCCCAGTTGAAGGAAGACCTAAGACAAAGTAGGGGGAAGTTTGGGACCCCTCCCCCACTTCCTGTGCTTACAGACTGACTGGAGCCTGGGCGTGGTGTCCAGGGGACTCCCGCCAAAGACAAAACTCAAACAAAGGATTTTCCCACCCTGGATGTCAGGGGAAGGAACAAGAAACGACAAGAAACACTAAAATGGCAGAAAAAGAAGACAGGGGCCATTTTGGTATAAATGAGCACCCTTAGGTGCCTTTACTGCAGCTGTGATTACAGCACGCAGTAAAGGTGCACCAAATTAGTAAAAGGTATCACTGCCACCAGCCATTAAAGGTAAGCTTGTCACTGTAACATAATTGTTACATTTTAAATGTGAAAGGGGATACATTGTATCTCCCCAGCACTCCACATAAGGTGGGGTGTGCTGGTTTCACAGAAGTAAATGTAAAAGGGATCCAAAGATCCTTTCTACCCTTGGGAACTGTAGTTCACTCAAGGTTAGCACAAGAAAGTTAAAGGGGGAGCCCCTAGGGCAACCCAGCAACAACAGGCACTTATTGCCAATAACTTGTTAGACATGATAACTTTAAAAAGACACTATGGAGAGTCTTAAAAATGACACCCATAATAAGAGTTAAAGACAGGTGAGTGTGGAAAAAGGTTCCCACTCACTGAGGTATTAATGGAAAATATCTCACTAGAAAAGCAAAAAGTTCTGGAGTTGAACCAGGCAAGGAAGATTTACCAGCCCTGTGGAAATCTTACCTAACACTCGTCCCCCCCAGACTAAGGAACAGGGGAAGCTAATCCTCACCTGGATAGATCTCTTGTTTCTAGTCGGTTAAACTGTTTGCTGAGTCAACTAGCAATCTTTTTGTAACCCTTGCTGTGATACCTTTTCTTATATTAGTTATCATTTGCAAACTATATGACCTACAAGTAGTGTTGGGCACTTTACTCTTGTCTAAGGTATAGGGGATCTGTTTAAACAGTCCCTCAGAAGTTGTGACAACCTCTGAACCTACAATAGGCTTTTTAAAAGGGTTCTCATAAAGAAATCCCTTAGACCTAGAGGGGTCTCCATGATTCCTCACCACCTCTCTCACATGAGCAGGTTGGGTCTCAGGTATCCTAGTTGGAGGGGTTGTGGCAAAGCATTGTACATCCTTCCACTTCCTCTTAGATCTGTTTTTACCTTGGTTAGGGTTTTCCCTTCTAACTCTAGGATTTACAAGGGGGTCTTCAGCAGAAGAGCCCACAATGTCAAGGGGTTTAGCCTTAGACATATCTTTTCTGGATTTCCACCAGCTTTGAGGTTTACCAGTCCTCAAAGGCCTAGTTAGGTTTCCATCTTGTCTATCCACCCCTTCCTCAGAAGTAGTGTGGGTCAAAGACTTTAGAATTGGAACTGAAATGGTAGAGCATGGTTTGTGCTCCCATTTCCCTAATAGTCTAGATTTTGATTTGCCTTTGTTAGAGGTTGCCCTGCTAACATTAGGACTTACAGTAGGATTCTCTATAGAGGATCCTACTGGTTTAGAGTGGTCTCTTGAAACAGAGACCCTAGCCTTGTCAGAACACCTATCCATCTCTCCTGTAGGAGTAGTTGGAGTCACAGGCTTCTTATTAGAGGGCCTAGTAAGAAAGCTACTCTTACGTTTCTTATAACTCTTTTTGGTGTTCAGTTTTTCAGGCCTAGAAGTTACATTCTGGGCATTATGAACTAAAGGAGAACACTCAATTCCTACCTTGGGGTCAAGGAAACTCCTTGCCCTCTTAGGGTTGTTAAAAAAACCTAAGCTTTGTACATCCATCTGGATCACCTCCACTGTAAGTGGTTTTTCAGGCGTATCCATGTTTTGAGTTTTAGGAACCATTTCCACTGTAAGTGGGTTTTCAAATGTTTCAGCCACTACAGGTTTAACTGAAGGGGCCTTTATTCTAAGGGACATACACCACACAGGGTGTGTGACATGAACAC
Organism: Ambystoma mexicanum; assembly: GCF_040938575.1. NCBI lineage: Eukaryota > Metazoa > Chordata > Amphibia > Caudata > Ambystomatidae > Ambystoma > Ambystoma mexicanum. The sequence goes on along the minus strand of NC_090935.1, from coordinate 832,455,345 downwards.
TAAGGTTCTTGTCAGGTTCAACAAAGTTTTTAGACAGTGTTATAGATTGGACAGGAATATATAAGTTTCTATCCACAGGGTGAACCACTTCCACTCTAGGTGGGTTTTCAAGAGGTTCTATAAACTAAGTGTTAACTGAAGGTGGGGTCACAACAGTGACCTGGTTAATGGTATTACACCATATTGGTACTAGGACAGAAGTTTTTAAGTTTCTGGGAACTAGTTGAACCACTTCCACTACATGTGGTTTTTCAAGAGGCTCTATCACCTTAGCAGCAGCTAAAGGTGGGGTCACAGGAGTGACCTCTAGCTTTGTGGGCCTAGGGACTTTGTCCCTATTTGAAGTTATGGGTGCTACACCCAAGTGCCCTTCAGAGTGGCAGTTAATGCCTTTTATCTCTAAAGAGGCGTCTCCTAAGGGGACTTCTCTTACTTCAAGGTTAAGAGCCTCAGCCTTTTTACAAGGGGGCTCAGCTGAGTCTAAGACCACAGCTTTTCTGCTATACTCAGTATTGACAGATTTCTTAAGGGATGAGGAGACAGCACTTTTTGACCTACCTCTATTCTCAGAGTCCCTTAAGGAGTGTAGATATGTAGAAGCTTTTTTCTTATATCTATCCATGAGAGCTGTTTTTACCCTATCCCAGTTACCTATTTCTACTTCAGGTAAATCCAAGAGCACATGGTAGTCCCTCTTGGGAAGTCTAAAAAGAACCCAGGGTATTCTATCACTCTCACACAGACCAAACCTTTTACAAGTGAGGTCGAAAGTTTTCAGCCATACAACAATGTCACACTTCAGATCATACTGACTCACCAATTCTGGAAACCTGGAAGCCGTAGACACAGAGAACTGGAAAAAGAAGAGGGGTGCAGAAAATGGTCTTCTACAGACCTGTTGTACTTGTTCTCATATTCCCACATCTTCATATTGTTTTCCCACAGGAATTTTCTTATATTCAGTTCCTTAGATATCTCAGAGCACATGGTAGGCAGTAAGGTAGAGGCAGGAGAAGGAGAGGGGGTGAACTAACATCCTCCTCATCAGAACCCTCATATTCCTCCTCTGAGGAGTTTGGACAGCTGTCTGAACCCTCATCATCCTCACTCCCAGCAATATTGTAAGAAGTGGACACAGGTTCACTGGAACCATGCATATGGTCCCATAACCTTTGTAATAATTCAAGCTTACTTCCTTCACAATTGAGGCCCTTCTCTATACACATCGTGACCACAGTTTCCATTGCAACATAAGAGAAGTCCTCAGGCCTAAAGCAGGCCATGGTGTTGGTTCTTGTGTTAAATACAATAAGTACACTTTACCTTGGCTAAAACAAACCTACTGGATGGTTTCCTTTGGACACAAAGTATATCAATAATCAATGTAATGCAATCCACCTTTATCCCAGCGCATGCCAACAGTGTTAGGACAGTTTTTCTGAAGTCCAGTTAAGGGCCTAGTAAAACCATTCAACTGAGGCAGTACAAGACTCCACTCTTAGTATAAAACCGTAGCGTAGGCAGAGCAGCCAGGCTTATTTTAGGAGGGAGAGAGGGCAGTACATACAGTACAAGTGAAAATTGTAATACAAATGATCCAAAGAAACACTGAAACACTATGTATTATAAAAATAAAGGATTTATTTAAATACAAGTAGGCCCAGATAAATCTAGGGGTTAAGTAAATACTGAAACATTATATGAAATCACAATATAAAACACAACACTATACTTGAAAGTACACAGACCCAAGTATAGACCTTATTTGGAACATCTAACAGCAGTTCTAGGGAAGTCAAAACCTTGTTATACACATTTAGTATAGGCCAAGCCTATTCTTTGGGAGTAAAAGACCAATGGTTACTTTTAGATTACTTTTGGTAATACAAGGACAGTAGGCCCTTCCAGTTGTACAGTGACTCTTGGGACAAATCACATAACCAGTCAACTGGACAATATAATTTTGGTGAATAGTGAAACACGTATTCTAGGTGCAGTAAAAACCTATCACTACTTTTGTCATAACACACAGTTATACCAGGTGAGCAAAACCTAATGGATGTAATATACAATTACAGATGCTTTGAAAATCAGGGAACCCCAGATGGAGATAAGCAATAACTCTTGTAACTTGTTTTGGATGGCACACAGCTAACACAAGGTAAGTAAAACCCACTTACTTTAACTTCACAATGAAGGGGAAAGTAAAACCCAATGTCACACTTTACTGAATAGATATTCTAGGTAGGCAACAACCTAATGTAGACTTATTAAAGACAGGCTAGCAGCAAGTCAGGGGAAGCAAGACCCAGTTGGGGGACACTCATACAGTTATCCTAACAGGACTAACCTGGTGATACCAACAGTTGGAGGACACTCATACAATTACCCTTCAGGAATAATCTGGTGAAACCAACACATTACTTTTGTAAAGAGGCACAACCTAATCACAGGAGAGTAAAATACCTTCACATCTACTTTCTTTTAGACTGGCAAAACAGTGGCTAAGGAAGGAAAGATGTTAACCATACTTTTAAGAATAGTGCATCACACATCCAAGATCAGTAAGAACTTTTGTAACTGTTCACTCTTAGAATTACAGTTACCAACCAACTCTTTACAAGTAAGTAAAAACACTTGATTTCTTTTCTAGGCAGAAGTCCCAATCCCTTCAAAGTCTTTTCCCTTAGAGCATGAGTGTTCTCAGTGGCAGAAGGGGGGTCACTAGGACTAGTAACCAACAGGCAGTGTTAGAATAAGTTCTTTAGTAGCAAAAGTCAGAGTTTCCTTAGGAAAACTGGGCAAACAAGTGAGTACTTTACTTCTAGGGTTAGAAGAGGGTCCAGGGGCTTCACAGAAGGCACCCCAGCAGGATTCTAGCAGTGGGACTGGGTGTACTGGACGAGGGACCTCCCAATCACAGAAAACACCCCAGGACTACACAGAAATCCCAACAGGCTTAAGGTAAGTATATACCCAAGCCAACACAGTACCTCAGCAATGAAGAAGAGATTGCAGCAGGAGAACTTCAGGGACTGCAGCCAAATACCCGGTCACTGGATTCCTTGTCCTGGAGACTGAACACAAGACCCCAGAAGGGACTTTGCAGCAGGGATCGATGAAGAAGGCTCTAGGCTAGATTTCTCTTGTGGCTGAATGCGGTTCTGCGGATTTGGCACCTTTTCAAGGAGCACAGAAGAAGACAGAAAATCACGGTTGAATTCTCATCGTTTAAAAGGTCCAGCACTCTTGTGAGGGGACTTTTTGTACTCGATTCGTGTCTCTGGAGATAGACCAAGATGCCCACGAAGTTTCAGCAAGATTCGGAATTCGGAAGACCGTGCACCGCACAGTGGCAGGAGGTCCCAGGGTATTGGGGTATTGCAAGAACGCAAGGTCGCAGCAACCCGTGGGATGGCTCAAAATGCAGGTCGTCTTGAGTCTAGTGGGTCTCTCCAGGCTCTGGGTTCGGGTCGTCGTTTTCGGAGACCCCAGGTCGATCGGAAGGAAGGGCTGCAGCAGGCTCCGGTTACAAAGCAGGCTCTCCGGCCGCTGGAAATCATTCCCGCCGCTTTTCCTTCGTCATCTTCTTTGGTTTTCAGTTCCAGTGGTCGACATGACTTCAGCTTCTAGGTTTCCAGTATTTATCAGGAACTGCAACACAACCTCTGCATTCTCTCCCCGCATTTTACAAGAAAGGGGCGTTTGGCTGTCCAATCAGGACAGCCAACCCCCCACTGGGATTTGGCCCAGTTGAAGGAAGACCTAAGACAAATGAGGGGGAAGTTTGGGACCCCTCCCCCACTTCCTGTGCTTACAGACTGACTGGAGCCTGGGCGGGGTGTCCAGGGGACTCCCGCCAAAGACAAAACTCAAACAAAGGATTTTCCCACCCTGGATGTCAGGGGAAGGAACAAGAAACGACAAGAAACACTAAAATGGCAGAAAAAGAAGACAGGGGCCATTTTGGTAAAAATGAGCACCCTTAGGTGCCTTTACTGCAGCTGTGATTACAGCACGCAGTAAAGGTGCACCAAATTAGTAAAAAGTATCACTGCCACCAGCCATTAAAGGTAAGTTTGTCACTGTAACATAATTGTTACAGTTTAAATGTGAAAGGGGATACATTGTATCTCCCCAGCACTCCACATAAGGTGGGTTGTGCTGGTTTCACAGAAGTAAATGTAAAAGGGATCCAAAGATCCTTTCTACCCTTGGGAACTGTAGTTCACTCAAGGTTAGCACAAGAAAGTTAAAGGGGGAGCCCCTAGGGCAACCCAGCAACAACAGGCACTTATTGCCAATAAGTTGTTAGACATGATAACTTTAAAAAGACACTATGGAGAGTCTTAAAAATGACACCCATAAAAAGAGTTAAAGACAGGTGAGTGTGGAAAAAGGTTCCCACTCACTGAGGTATTAATGGAAAATATCTCACTAGAAAAGCAAAAAGTTCTGGAGTTGAACCAGGCAAGGAAGATTTACCAGCCCTGTGGAAATCTTACCTAACACCTGGACATGTACTACAATGATCATCCGGTCAAGGACACATAGGGGCATGCATGGAATGCACATGGAGCATGAATGGGCACTCATGTCCCTGTGGAGCATCTGCCATATGCACAGTCCAAGGGAGACACCCTGCATGAAGGACAGAGGATGTACCCCTCTGCATTTGTCTGGTAGGTTGGCTTATGGAAGTTTGCATGTAAACAGGAGGCTTGAACAGGCAAAATGATGCACACCAGTGCAATGGTGAAATTGGGGTGCATGGGGGTGGAGGGGCAAGGTAGCATGTCTACGTGAAGTACCTGCATGCAGGCAGAGGACACATGCACGTCAGTCATGCAATGACATAGTCCCAGTGCTGAGAGGAAACACACCCCAGGCTACATGCTAAGGGCCAGAGAGCTGGAACATGGACCGGAGGGTCATCCGGGTGACTAGCATTTGAGTAGGGTGCAAGTGTGGTGATGAGGACAGTCCCTGTCTGCTCTACATGTCCACTGCTTATTACCATGTATTGTGCCTTGTAACCTCTACTAAGCGCCCTTTCACTCTCGGGTCCGGAGCGCTATAGAAATAAAATAAACAAACAAACAAACAAACCATCCTGCACAGCAGGCACGCATCAGTGAAGCATTGCATGACTTGCACATGAGAACCATGTACACATGACATGCAGTGGCAGTCAAGCACAACACATCACACAAGCAAAACACACATGTCCTCGACGAACAGGCGACAACACTCACTGGACGTGGCATCAAAGTCCTGCATCTCTCCCACTCCTTCAACCATTCCTATTGGTATGAACTCTGCAACAATTCACTCGTGCGGAGTGAGGTCTTCCTCCTCAGGTGGTGGCCCACTGCCAGTCACCAGAGTCATGTTGTAATTAGAGGCACGCTTCGCCTTAGTGCTGCGTTTGAGGTCATTCCAACGCTTTTTGCACTATTGCGCTGTGCGCACCTCATGGCCGAATGCACTCCCATCATCCGCAACTTGCTTCCAATGGGTATCATGATGGGCAGCCGTAGTTTGACAATTCGGCCCCACTAGCATGTCACGGTTGTGTTCCCGCACGTAGTCCACGAGGAAATCCAGTTCCTGCTTGCAGAAAGGCTTCTTCCTCGACTTGCCAGAGGTCGTAGCTGTGTCTGGGGTCCCAGCCTGTACTGCAGGTGCAACCTTCCTCCTCTTGGACGCTGGTCCGGACCCTGACTGGCAAATGCTGCCCTGATCAGTATGGGCAGTGGCGCTGGTGGAATGAGCCAAGGGAGTGGCAGGTGGAACATGGAGTGAAGCCCTGACTTGCATCAGTGGCTGCTTGGTGACCTGGAATCGACCCTGCACAGCAACATCCTCTGTGCCAGGGTCATTGACCGGGACTGTTCTGGTTTGTAGACTCACAACCAGGGTGGTGTCAGCTGCATCTGCCCCTGCACTTGCCAACACCCGGCTGGTCGGGGCAGCAGATAACATTACTGCCCCAGGGACACGTGTCTCGGTCAGGGCAGCCCTGTGTGCACCTACGGTGTGCCTCCTGACCTCTTGGAAATCTTCCATGGACTCTTCAAGTGACAACTCAGCCTGCGCTGGCAGACCCTGAGCCTGGGTCTTGGTGTCCACAGCTGCACCTGCAGCTACCACTACCCTTGGGCCCGTGGCAGTCGATGAAATGGACTGCCGGGTCACATGGGCGCCAGTGCCAGATGCAAGTACTGCATCTCCCGGAGCTGCAGGGGGTGGTGGCATGACTGCACCAACACGTGGCACAACATCGTGCCAAGCCGGCACACCGCTTCCTCTTCCCCCTCCGCATTCACCCTGGACACCCTGGAGTCCCCCTAGTTCCTGGTCACCCCAGCCACGTCCCTGACCACGCTCGCCACGTGGAGTACGCCCAGCTGAGGTGCCCCTCACCTTTCGTGGCCTCCAAGACATGGCACAGATGGAGTAGTGCCGGCACAGATGGAGTAGTGCCAATGGGAGGTGTACACGACAATTGTCCTGGGCAATTGGGGTGAAGGAGGAAAGGGGGTGGGATACAAGATGTTAACAGCACCCCTGCACCTGCAAGGCTGTATGTGACCCCGGTGATAAAGTGACGGGTCACGCAACGCTCAGGCACCCCATAACTGCAGTAAAACCGTGCACACAACCCCCGGTAGCCCACGTGGGTGGAATTAACCTCCCTCGGTACGCAGTGGCACCCAGGGACACGGAAAACACATGCGTGTGGGACATGCAGGCTACTGTGACCTCAAAAACGGGTACACGATACACAGGGGCACCCGCAGTGGAAAAAATAGTGTGCGCAACTCACTGTCAGACTAGCGTGATAATGAAAAACACGCGTAGCTAATACCCCGCCAAAAGAAGAGATACGTCCTTGATCCGCTGTGAAGTTGTGATGGCGCGCGAAACAACACGAAGTAGCAACACACGCGTCGGTCTCGACAAAAGGCACGTACAGTGAACTGCTGCCCCCACTCACCATTAGCCCGTGCTGAGGGAAATTCCTGTATGCGTCACTTCACTTACACACTTAGGCCCTTTCCTCGGATCACACGCATTCACACGCCGATGTGTATTTTTTTCACGTGGTGAATCATTATGCACCCGTCATGAGGGAAACGCCTGTATGCGTAACGTCTCAGAAGCGCATACGCGCTAAGGGCCTTTCCTCGAATTACACACTGACGTGCAGTTTTGTCACATGCCAAATCCCTCCGTATCAAGCTGGCCACGCAAGAACACACGGAAGACCACGCTCCTGCCCAGAAGGCCCCAGATCTCTAAGCAGCCTCCCACGAGCCATCTGCTGCTGCCTGCCTGCTGCCAACGTGCCCTGCCATTTGGTGCCTGCACATCTGCCATCTCCAGGGGTCCAGTTGCTGTGACCACCCTTGCTGGAACAGAGGATTCCCGACAGGTATTCCATCGCTCCACAGCCCAGCCCCAGGACCCAGTTGCCCATCCACACCTGCCTCGGGGGTTGCCATGTCCGACACAACACCTTCCGGCACCAGTGGCAACCCCCAGCCAGAGAGGCAGAGGGCTGCAAGCTTCACTTCGAATGAAGTTGGCATCCTGGTGGAGCGAGTCCTGGGGCAGCATGATGCCCTCTTCACACCATCGCGCCGACAAGGAAGGACGGAGGAGGGTCTGTACGGACATAGTGGGTGCCATCAACACGGAGGGGGTGGCACCCCGCAACATCAAACACATCCAGAAGCACTGGGAGGACTACAAGTCCAGGACCCTCAAGAAGGCCCAGCACCTCTTAGGCGCAGAGAATGCAGTGGGGCGCCCGGGCCAGCTTACCAACCAGCAGATGAGGGTCCTGGAGCGCATACGCCCAGTGCTTCACTACCAGATCCTCAGGATGCAAGCCCGTCTGGAGTCGAGCGGTAATTGGCCATGCATTGCTGTGTGAAAATGGGCATGTTGCAGTGTGCTGGTAGTCAGCTACTTGCCTGTATGTGTGACATAGGCCATGTATGGATGTGTGTGTGAAGGGACATCATGGTGCTGCATGTGAGACCAGTCATGTGTGAACCACATGGATGGTGCATGTGTTACAATGCAACATGCAGAGCAGCATGCAGAATGCACACATGAATGCATGCCTGTTTCTGTTTTTGGACATGGATGGGGTGTGAGAGATGGGTGCTGCTGTTATGGACATGTATGGTGTACATGTCTGTGTGTCTGAGTTGCATGTGTGTGATTTGTAAATGCCATGGATGCATGACACATGTCCGCGACAATGTTCTGATTCACTGATGCATCCTAGTCATCCTTGTATTCACTGTGTCTGGGGTGTACAAGGCTAGATGGATGAAACTACGGTGATGTGTGTGCATGTGATAGGCATGACCCATGATGCATGTGAGTTTCAAACCACCATTGTATGTTTCAAGAGTTCCTTGGACATTTATGCAATTGTTCTTTGCATGCGCCATGCCTGTTTCTGCATGTGTGTTGCCTGCACTGACCCATGTGTTGTGGAGGGACATGATGGAAGTGACGTTTGACAGTGCCACTCATCTGCTATTGCTTCCTGTCTAGGGGACTATTGTACAGTACCCTGATGCTTGTGTTATATGTCTCCCTCTACACAACGGCAATTGAAGAAGAGGGCAGAGACAGCGCTGGGGAGCAAAGCGGCGAGAATGCCTCCACCGGCCGCCGACGCAAGGCCCAGTCACCCTCCTAGGAATTACCATCGTCCGGGAGTGAGGTGACTGGTGCCGTGTCTGACGCTACAGCTGCAGCGGAAGGGGTGGGTGAGCCAACACAGGGGCTTGCAACGGCGGAATACGGTGTGGAGCCATCCAGGTTGGTGGTTGGCACAGAGGAGGCCACTACTGAGCCGCACATGGGGCCTGGTGGGGGTGGTACCACTGGTGCAAGTGGTGCAGTTCAGGGGCAGGGGCAGGATGCAGCACAGTTCGCCATGGATGGGTCTGTGCATGCCACTGTCCATGACACTGTGACTGCACCACCATGCACCAGCAGGGATGCCCCATCCCAGGCCTGTCCGCAGGTCGGGGGGAGGTCCACGTCATCTGACCCTCCTCTACCTGCGGATGAGGGGACCCATGACTGTATGGAGGCCATCCTGATTGGTGTTGCGTTGCGCACGTGTGACATTTGTGATGACGTGCGTGCTTCCTGGGGGGAGCACGCACCTCATCACGAAGAGCTGCGTGCCAACGTGGCCCAGTTGGGAGGGTCCATGGTCGGGGTTCCGTACACGTGTCGGCTGCTCTGGCGGCCCTCTCCTCCTCTGTGGAGACTATGCGCCAGTCATTCTCCATGCCGTCTGCTGGCCCAGATGCCACCAGGGCCCGCTGTGGACTTGCCCTGACCAACGCAGCCAGCTTGTTGGAGATCCTATCCCTGCCACAGTCGGAGGTCCAGCAGGGGTGGACACCCCAGCAACTGGACCCCAGCAGATGGAGGATGTGCCGGCACCATCGGGCAGGGCATGTGCACGATGGCACCTGTGGATTCCATCAGCCTGGATGCCACTGTGCTGGCAGAGGCAGTTGCGTCGGAGGCAGCGGCAGGCTCAACGTGGGAGGCATCATGGATCGGGGCCATCAACATCAAAGGGGCAGGCATCGGCCAGAGGGCAGGAGGACCCTGGAATGGGAGTGTCTTCCATGTGGAAGCTGTGGTCCAGCGGATAGATGCGGAGCGGCGGCGGGCGGAGGAGGCACGGCTCACTATGGTCAGGACAGAGAACTACATGCGCAGGGCGCTGAGGCAGGCTGAGTGCCTCGAGGGAATTCGCAGGGAGTTGGAGGTGGACATGGCATTATCCCTGCGAGACCTCGGGGCCAGGGAATAGGCCCGCCTCCAGGACATTGAACAGGAGTTCGATGATGCCCTGGGCCGGGAAATCAACTGGTGAGCCGTAGGACTTGCCCACCGCCATTGTATATAGTCCATTAGTGTTAGGTTTCCTTTGTTTTTTTTTATTTTGGTGTTCATGGACTTTGCTCCACTTTATGTACATAGTTATTTTTATAGGGTTTTCTGGTAGGTTTCCTTTTGTTTGGACATCATGGACCCTTCAAACTTTCAGTGTATATAATTCAAGACTTGTATATACTTTGGTTATTCTGTCATCACCATGGATCAATGGTTTTTTAAAAATCTTTTTCAGGTACTTTATTTGGACTTTTAAAATGGACCACTTCCCTTTTTTCCTCTTGTGTTTTTTTGGTTTACATTGGATTCATCATCATTTTTTGATTTTCTCTTTTCTTCATTTACTAGTTTGATTTTTCTTTGTGTTTTTAAATTACGTACTTTAATACACATCCGATTTCTTCATTATTGGTGTTGTGTACTCTCATTGGCTTTGGGCATTGCTCAATGAGCTTTGCCTCTGGCATGTGTTGCCACTTTGTGGCTCTGTTGTACATTTATGCATACCCATGGTGGTTCTTTTGAGGCTTGCAGGTGTCATTTGTGAGTGGGGGCAGTGAATGCTTGTGTGCTTGGACTGGGAGTCAGGGGGGATTTGTGTAGGCATTAGGCCCATGGGTCTGTTTTGAGAGAACATGGTGTTTGGTGAGCCACGTATCGGGGCCTGCTGGCAGGTGCCCGTCACTGGGGCTGGGGGGACATTAGTCGGGTCATGCTGGCAGGTACCCGTCACTGGGAGTGGGGGTGGGGGACATGAGTCAGGGCTTGCTTGCAGTTACCCGTCACTGGGGGTGGGGGTGGAGGGACTTGAGTTGGGGCCTGCTGGCAGGTACCCGTCACTGGGGGTGGAGGTGGGGGGACATGAGTCGGGGACTGCTAGCAGGTACCCGTCACTGGCTGTGGGGGCGGGGGGACATGAGTCGGGCTCTGCTGGCAGGTACCCGTCACTAAATGTGGGGTGCGGGACATGTGTCGAGGCTCCCAGGTGCATGGTGACATGTGGGCTGCCTGCGGGGCATGCCCAGGGCTGATGGGCTGCCTGCGGGGCATGGCCAGGGGTGATGGGCTGCCTGCGGGGCATGCCCAGGGGTGTAGGGTGCTTTCCTGTAGTATGGGTTGCCTGCAGGGCACGGGGAGCAGGTTAGGGACACACCAGGGAGGGCCCTCACTGCTAAAACATGTGTGGAACTTCCCGTGCACCCCCCAAATACATGTACCCCACCCGCACAAGCTAAAACGCGTGTAAAACTCCCCGCACACCCCTCTGAATACACCCACCCCACTCACACAGGGCGTATCGCGTGTGATACTTCCCGCGCACCCCCAAAATACATGTACCTCGCTCACACAGGGCCTATCGCATGTGAAAATTCCCACGCAACCTCCAAATACACGTACCCCACTCGCACATGCCCTATCGCATGTGATACTTCCTGCGCACCCCCCAAATACATGTACCCTGTGCGCACAGGGCCTATCGCATGTGAAACTTACCGCGCACCGCCCAAATACACGTACCCGCTCACACATGGCCTATCACATGTTTTACTACCTGTGCACCCCCAAAATACAGGTACCCCGCTCACACAGGGCCTATCGTGTGTGAAAATTCCTATGCACCCCCCAAATACACGTACCCCGCTCGCACAGGCACTATCGCATGTGATTCTTCCCGCGCATAAGCACCATTTGGAAGGCATTGTTTTCCTCTTGAAATGCTTGAAAATATATTGTTGCATTGATGATAATCAGCTGCTAAATGATTGTATATTGTGTTCTGGTGTTAATGCCTTTATTCATTTGTCTAAAGTATGTGTATTTTAAATTGATGTATTTGTGAGTTTTATTATTCAACTAAACATGGTTGTTATGTATTGAATAATATGTAGTATTGTCCCTGGAGGATAGCTCAGCGGCAACATTCTCGCCTTGGAAGCAAGACGACACGAAGCAACACAGGTTCGATCCCTGGGTCCGCGCTTAGAAACCTCTGGGAATTTATGCGCGTTATAAATATGCAACTAAGAAAAAAAAATTTAACAACGAAAACAAACAATTCCTGTAACAGTGCCTCGATGCCTGCTGGCTATGTGAGCGCTTTAAAAAAATGCAAATAAAAAAATAAAGTAACAACTAACAAGTGCCTAAAATGTATTTTTTCAACTAAAAATTCATTGCATGCTTTGTAATGTTTACTTAATATAATACTTTGATCCTCTATACATTGACCTAAAATTGTTTGCAGTAATATAAAATAGCTTGCATTTTTAAATCTTTGGACTTTAAGTTTTTCAAAAAGAGGGTAGCTGAAAAACAAATAGAACAATAAATGTAAATTCCATTTTAAGTAATGACCATACTGACATTCTCCTACATATTGTACATGCAATTTTTTTTGTAAGATCTTTTTATTAGATTTTCAACAAAACATAGGTCCATCACATAGGTTTCAACAAAGTACTACAATTAAAGCCAATGCAAAAATGATACCTTATCAATAACACCATTAATTAATATCTAGAATCCCAATACACCCACCCCTAAATACATCAAAACACAATTACCCTATGCAAACAGCAAAAAGCAAAACAATATCAATAATACACACTAGCATACATAAAACATCACAAAAGGTGACAGAAAAGGGAGAACAAACAACGCCAAAAAACAAAAAAGGGGGCTTGTCCTCTCACTCCTCTCTCCCACCTTCCCACCATCTCTCTACTGCATCATATGTATAAGGCATTTGAATGGTGCCCATAATGAAAGATAATCTTCCTCTTACCCTTATCCTTCATTGAAATCTTGTCATACTTTGATACAATCTGTAAGTCCACCAACCAGTCCTCAACAGTAGGTTTCTTCCTAGTCTTTCAGACCCTAAGGATTAGCTTAATTGCCACCATCATAGCTTTATCAATCCAGGTATTATGTTTTCTGGTATTTACACACCTCCCGTAATGAAAAAACAAGATTATATTTGCTGCCGATCTTTGCATGACTATACCAAAAAAGATATCGATTCTATCAACTATTTCTTTCCAAAAATCCTGCACTCTCAAGCAGCGCCAAAGTAGATGTAAAAGGGTACCTCTATCACTTCCAGAACTCTAGCAAAATTCATCTGTCCACAACTTCAATTTAAACATCCTAACTGGTGTCCAATAAACCCTACCAAATATTTTCTGTCTGACCAAAAGCAAATTGATATCTTTTCCCAAATTCATGCTTACTCTAAGAACATTTCTCGAATCATCTTCCGAAAGGACCACATTGACATCACCTGACCATGCATGCTTTAACTCATTCCAAGCTACAATATGTCCTTTCTCCATGGGCATGAAATGCATATAGGTACGCACATTGTATTCCTGCCCAATCAACAGTTTATAAATCTCTGGTTTCTTCCCTAATGAGACACCAGCCATACTTTTACTTTGGTTAATTAGTTAAATCAAATCCATATATTTACTCTTTTCTCTACTTCCTAGATTATATTTACTTTGCAATTCTTCAAATTGCAGTAGTATATTTCCATCTAGCACATCACTTAGATGCAAAATACAATTTTTAATCCAACTGTGCCAATTCAAACACCTATTATTTAGTTGTAATGTCTCATTATGCCAAATAGGCGCATCCTGGCTGAAACCATAACTCTGTCCATTTTCCCTAAACCACGACCACAAAGCCTGTCTAGTCGCCACTATTTGTTGTAATTTTAGCTTCTTATTTGACAGCTTCCCCATTGTATAAAGGTTATCCAAGTGATAGGGAGCACAAATTCCTCTTTCCATGCGTAGCCTAATCAGCCCTTTAATATTCTCTTCTTTAAAATAATTCAAACTCTTCTTGAGTAAAAAGGCCTTATAGTATTTCACCAAATCCGGATAGCCAAACCCACCCTCTTCAACTTTTTGCATCAATATATATTTCTGAATACAAGGTCTTTTACCAACTCCCCATAAAAAGGATTGAAAAAACGTATCAATCTTCAGTTATTGTTTCTTATAGATCAATAAAGGAACTGATTGTATAATATATAATATCTTACAACAGAACCATTTTAATTGCATTCATGTTTGCCCATAAATTTAACTTCAACCTTTCCCATCTTTTAATAGATAACGTAATTTTGTTTATTATCTTATCAATCTTATGTTGAATGATTTTATTCAAATCACCAATTATATGTATTCCCAAATATTTAACACCTCCGGGAGACCATCTACAATTCCATGATTTCAAAATTACATTATCACATGTCCTACACAGAGGGAAAATGTCAGTTTTGTCCCAATTTACTTTGTGTCCCAACAGTTTCCCCACTTCCTCGAACATATGCTTCAACATGGATCTGCATACTTCTGGATTCGACAGAAGAATCAACATGTCATCCACATAAAACAATATTTTAACTTCTGTATTCCCGACACAAAGTCCTTTAATCTCCTCGCATTGTCTGATGTACGCTGCTAATGTTTCTACCGCCAAGTTGAACAAAAATGGCAACAAGGGGCACCCTTGCCGCATGCCATTAGATAGAAGAAAGGACCCAGAAATCAACCCATTAACAAAAACCCTAGCCCCAACATCATGATGAATACAATCAATCATTCTCATAAACACTGAACCAAACCCCATTTTTAACAATGCATATTCCAGGAACTTCCAAATAACCCTATCAAAGGCATTTTCAGCATCAAAAAAACCTATAATCCCATTTGATTCCTTTCCATAATGCACCCCAATAACATTCAACACAGTCCTTATATTATCATAACCAAACAGTCCTGGAGTAAAACCCACCTGAGATTCGTCAATCAGATCCCCCGGATCAGCCGATTTCCCCATATTTTAGTAAAGATTTTAAGATCCACATTCAACAAAGAGATTGGCCTATAGTTCCCACATTTTTTATGATAGTTATCTGGCTTTGGAATAACAAATATCAATGCTTCCTTCGTTGAGTCACACAGTATTCCCGACGATATAAAATCATTAAAGATCTTACATAAAATTTGTGACAGCTGTGTCGCAAACCTCTGAAATAATACCATCCGGCCCTGTTGACTTTCCCTCCTTCATCTGTAAAATTGCATTATAGACCTCACCAACATCAATCACAGATTCAAGTATAGTTTTCTTCTCAGTAGATAGCTCAGAAAGATTAATTTTATCAAATAAGTTACCTAGGTCTTCATCACTAGGATAGAGTTCTTCTCTATTTAATCACTCATAGCAGTCCCGAAAATAGTTACAAATGTCTATGTTCCTGTGCAAAGTGTCCCCTTCTTCAGTTTTTATGGAAGAAACATATATATCCATCAACATCCCTTTATGTTTATTGGCCAACAACTTACCATTCTTATAACTGAATTCCCAAAACCTCTGCTTCGTATAAAATAACGCTTTTCCTGCTAGTTTTTGTACATGGTTCTTCATCTCGCCTTCTAGCTTTTTCAATTTTATCCTGTTCGATTCTGTTTCCAAAATTGCACACATATTTTGCAACTCCTTAACCTCCTCTTCCATCTTTTTAATCATTTCCTAATTTTTCTTTTTAGCATGCGTAGTTCTGCTTATCAATTCACCTCATAACACCGCTTTAAAACAGTCCCAAACAGTTTAACATCAGCTGAACCTTCATTCTCTTTAAAGTATTTTGTAAAATCCTCTAACCCTGTAGTTATCAATGGATCAATGGATCATTAAGTATATTTGCTTGCATCTTCCACCTTTTGGATTTCTCCCCTATGCCTTTTAAATGGAGCTGCATGTCAAGCAGTGCATGATCCGAAATACCTCTCACTTTAATATTCAAACTCAATGCCTGACTAACCAGTTTATCACTAATAAGATAATAATCAATCCTTGAGTATGAGTTATGGACTAGAAAATAAAATGAGTATTCTTCTTCCCCATGGTGTAGTTCCTGCCATACATCAAGTCCATATTTGAATGCAAAAGCTCGTAATTCCTCACTAACTTTTTCGTTATTATACCTACAATCTGAACTCCGATCTAGTTTGCTATCCATCACCATGTTGAAATCATCTCCCAAAATCACTACTTCACCCTAAGCAATAGAATTCGACCCTCCTCATCCTTTCTTGTCTTCTGTATTTTTTATCAGTAATCCTTTCCTGAACATTATATTACCCCTCTTGACCTGGAGTGATGATAATTCGAAATCACCTGTGAATATTTGGAACTAGTCAAATAACATCCAGTCTGCTCATTGAAGTGAGTCTCGTTTAGGAAAATCACATCCTCTCTACTTCTCCAAATCCTTGCCATGACCCTCTGTCTTTTAATAGCACAGCCAACCCCTTTCACATTCCACAGAATAAAAGTTAACGGATTCATACCTCAATACTCTATACTAACTTACTTTTAACATAACCAGAACAAACATACCACAACCAATACATCAAACGAACCCATACTGCAAACCAGAAAGCGAGAGGTGAGAAAAAGAACAAGAAAACAAAAAATAACAGAACATCATAAGACTCACAAATAGACTAACATTTTGAAACCAAGAATATTTTACATCGTTTAAAGTCTGATAACATCAGACCTAAAATGAGCTTGCATATATACAACTAACTCTGTATGCTAAACCATACCTACCAGTAACCCCATGCCCCAAGAAACATAAATTATAATCATCACTACTTACCCCAACTTATCGTCACAAAATCTAAACCCCCCATTTCTCATAGAGCTACTCCCCATCTAAACAAAATAAATCAGTGTGTGGCACAGTGTGTCTGGTGAGGACAGAGGGCAGACTGCTGTGCGTTTCTCTCCGTGGACTCTGTGACTTTGCAGCAGCGAGCAACGTGTAACAAAGTCTCTCTTCAATTTCAATTTCAGCTGGGACCTTTGAACTTTATACAAAAGCACCGTGCAGGCACGGAGTGCGGCGCGGTGTGTGGCACAGTGTGTCTGGTGTCCGGTGGCTGGTGACAGGAGACAGGAGGTGAGACGAGCACCCCCGCCCCTCTTTTCCTCTCTCCCTCCCCCCCTTTTTTGCCTCATCCTCTCTCTCTCTTTTTCCCTCTCCCCCGCCTTCTTCCTCTGCCCTCCTCCTGCTCCACCCCCCCCAAAACCAGCAGCTCTGAACATAAACTCACACCGATTCAAGTCGAACTCCTAACCCCATTGTCAACTGCAGCTCAACGCTGACTCCTCACGCCGACACTTCATCACCACATTTTCCATTCCGCATCTGCCTATCGGCGTACAAGTCAGCGTACACGGTCTGATGGCACCACCATCACCTACTGAAGCAGACCCTGGCCGCTGGATGCGCAGCAACAAGTCGCAGCCTGAACCCGGGGTCAGAAAGCCGGGACCGCCTACCAACAGCGCAGAAGAAGAAGTCAACACAAGCGATCCAGAAGCCCCGTGCAGGGGCAGGAGCCAGACCTCTTCCTCCCCGGCCCCGGGAGAGATGAGCGAGAGCAGCCTGGCTCATGCGTCCAACATCCCCCCACAATGCACAGCTGAACACGTGGCACCAAACGCCCCTTGGATGTCAAACCAGCACTGGACGGAAGGGGACAAACAGAAAGGGAAAGCAGCCTCATATGATATACCTAACAGCACCAGCAGTCCAGAGCGGACAACGCCTCCTACCGCTACATCTCAAACCCCCCGCCAGCTCACCGTCTCGACGAGTGACATCCGGCCAGAGGCCGTCGGAGGACGGCCCCGGCAGGGGTCTTCATGGCGGGGGGTGCTTGCAGTGGAAGAGGTCAGCGACCAGCGACCCCTGCGTCGACAGCTTCAACCTACGCTGCCACGAAAGCAACTGGCAGCTGTGGAAAATTGCGGTAGCTGGGCTGGGCATCAAACGCCTGGCTCTGGAAACGTCCGGGCAATTGTAACTACAGTACACAACAGCAACTTCATCCAAAATGCCCAGACAATAGGCCATGAAAAGACTCCTACAGCGACGACGCACAGTCCATCTGAAGCCTGTGCTGCAGGAACCCAAGACGTGGGGGACTCGCCTTCCAGGGGAAATAACGACAACTTGGTCTTCGAAGTATCAGAGGGATCGAAAGCATCCTTCCAAGCTCCTACCAAAGAAACAACAGAGACCGGTAAATTTACCACAGAAGACCGGCGAGCAAAGAGTCCGGAATGCAATGGAAATGCAAGAGTAAAGAGCACCGAGGGCAGGGATCTCGTGGTACCATCTACAAACCACGAGTCCATCTCGTCCGCGGAGTCATGCTCCTCCCAGGAGGGGGAACACAAAAAAGTTAAAGAGGCCGCCACAAGACCAAAAATCTTCAAAAAAATCACAAAAGGCAGGGCGAAAGTAAAGGCTACGGACGGCAAGGCACCAGCAAACAAAAGCTGGAAAGCAGGTCCAAAAGCATCAGGAGGCACAAAGAGTCTATCAGCGCCGCTGCTATCTGCGTCCTTGAGGGACTACTTCATAAAACACAACAAGAGGAAATTGTGTTCAGACCATGAGATGTCAGACGCCGAAATACTGGAGGCGATTCAGGACCCACATCCTCTGAACAAAGCCTGTAAAACCGACCTAAACCAGGAAAATCCATCATCAAGAATTAAATGGCATGCACGCAACACACCCAACGTGGACCGGGACTCTAAAGTAGCAAGGGCCGAGTTCCACCCTGCAACGACCGTTCAAGTCTCCATACCACTTTCAGAAATCGCAAAGCCTGCATCATCCCTGAAACCAAGTGAAGGGCCTAACACTGAAGCAATGAGCTCCGTGCCCCTCCCTACAGACGAACCATCACAAACATCAAGCCAACAAGATCCTAACCACCCACAGAAGGGTTCTAGGAATAGCAACCAGACACCAGAGATCGAGAAAGAATCACCTGCTCAATCACAGGACCACGTGCCTGCGCCCAGTGCCATCGTAGAGGCGCGGGACAGATCGAAAGTCAGCACTAGACATTCACATCCAAGCCAACAGTAACAGAACATGGGTGGAAACACCAGTAAACACCCAAGAGACACCAGCAGTAGCGGAAAAAAGACTTTCGGAGAGATTTTCCCAGCATCATAACGAAATATGATATATTATAGTATTTCACCAAATCCGGATAGCCAAACCCACCCTCTTCAACTTTTTGCATCAATATATATTTCTGAATACAAGGTCTTTTACCAACTCCCCATAAAAAGGATTGAAAAAACTTATCAATCTTCAGTTATTGTTTCTTATAGATCAATAAAGGAACTGATTGTATAATATATAATATCTTACAACAGAACCATTTTAATTGCATTCATGTTTGCCCATAAATTTAACTTCAACCTTTCCCATCTTTTAATAGATAAAGTAATTTTGTTTATTATCTTATCAATATTATGTTGAATGATTTTATTCAAATCACCAATTATATGTATTCCCAAATATTTAACACCTCCGGGAGACCATCTACAATTCCATGATTTCAAAATTACATTATCACATGTCCTACACAGAGGGAAAATGTCAGTTTTGTCCCAATTTACTTTGTGTCCCAACAGTTTCCCCACTTCCTCGAACATTTGCTTCAACATGGATCTGCATACTTCTGGATTCGACAGAAGAATCAACATGTCATCCACATAAAACAATATTTTAACTTCTGTATTCCCGACACAAAGTCCTTTAATCTCCTCGCATTGTCTGATGTACGCTGCTAATGTTTCTACCGCCAAGTTGAACAAAAATGGCAACAAGGGGCACCCTTGCCGCATGCCATTAGATAGAAGAAAGGACCCAGAAATCAACCCATTAACAAAAACCCTAGCCCCAACATCATGATGAATACAATCAATCATTCTCATAAACACTGAACCAAACCCCATTTTTAACAATGCATATTCCAGGAACTTCCAAATAACCCTATCAAAGGCATTTTCAGCATCAAAAAAACCTATAATCCCATTTGATTCCTTTCCATAATGCACCCCAATAACATTCAACACAGTCCTTATATTATCATAACCAAACAGTCCTGGAGTAAAACCCACCTGAGATTCGTCAATCAGATCCCCCGGATCAGCCGATTTCCCCATATTTTAGTAAAGATTTTAAGATCCACATTCAACAAAGAGATTGGCCTATAGTTCCCACATTTTTTATGATAGTTATCTGGCTTTGGAATAACAAATATCAATGCTTCCTTCGTTGAGTCACACAGTATTCCCGACGATATAAAATCATTAAAGATCTTACATAAAATTTGTGACAGCTGTGTCGCAAACCTCTGAAATAATACCATCCGGCCCTGTTGACTTTCCCTCCTTCATCTGTAAAATTGCATTATAGACCTCACCAACATCAATCACAGATTCAAGTATAGTTTTCTTCTCAGTAGATAGCTCAGAAAGATTAATTTTATCAAATAAGTTACCTAGGTCTTCATCACTAGGATAGAGTTCTTCTCTATTTAATCACTCATAGCAGTCCCGAAAATAGTTACAAATGTCTATGTTCCTGTGCAAAGTGTCCCCTTCTTCAGTTTTTATGGAAGAAACATATATATCCATCAACATCCCTTCATGTTTATTGGCCAACAACTTACCATTCTTATAACTGAATTCCCAAAACCTCTGCTTCGTATAAAATAACGCTTTTCCTGCTAGTTTTTGTACATGGTTCTTCATCTCGCCTTCTAGCTTTTTCAATTTTATCCTGTTCGATTCTGTTTCCAAAATTGCACACATATTTTGCAACTCCTTAACCTCCTCTTCCATCTTTTTAATCATTTCCTAATTTTTCTTTTTAGCATGCGTAGTTCTGCTTATCAATTCACCTCATAACACCGCTTTAAAACAGTCCCAAACAGTTTAACATCAGCTGAACCTTCATTCTCTATAAAGTATTTTGTAAAATCCTCTAACCCTGTAGTTATCAATGGATCATTAAGTATATTTGCTTGCATCTTCCACCTTTTGGATTTCTCCCCTATGCCTTTTAAATGGAGCTGCATGTCAAGCAGTGCATGATCCGAAATACCTCTCACTTTAATATTCAAACTCAATGCCTGACTAACCAGTTTATCACTAATAAGATAATAATCAATCCTTGAGTATGAGTTACGGACTAGAAAATAAAATGGGTATTCTTCTTCCCCATGGTGTAGTTCCTGCCATACATCAAGTCCATATTTGAATGCAAAAGCTCGTAATTCCTCACTAACTTTTTCGTTATTATACCTACAATCTGATCTCCGATCTAGTTTGCTAACCATCACCATGTTGAAATCACCTCCCAAAATCACTACTTCACCCTAAGCAATAGAATTCGACCCTCCTCATCCTTTCTTGTCTTCTGTATTTTTTATCAGTAATCCTTTCCTGAACATTATATTACCCCTCTTGACCTGGAGTGATAATAATTCGAAATCACCTGTGAATATTTGGAACTAGTCAAATAACATCCAGTCTGCTCATTGAAGTGAGTCTCGTTTAGGAAAATCACATCCTCTCTACTTCTCCAAATCCTTGCCATGACCCTATGTCTTTTAATAGCACAGCCAACCCCTTTCACATTCCACAGAATAAAAGTTAACGGATTCATACCTCAATACTCTATACTAACTTACTTTTAACATAACCAGAACAAACATACCACAACCAATACATCAAACGAACCCATACTGCAAACCAGAAAGCGAGAGGTGAGAAAAAGAACAAGAAAACAAAAAATAACAGAACAACATAAGACTCACAAATAGACTAACATTTTGAAACCAAGAATATTTTACATCGTTTAAAGTCTGATAACATCAGACCTAAAATGAGCTTGCATATATACAACTAACTCTGTATGCTAAACCATACCTACCAGTAACCCCATGCCCCAAGAAACATAAATTATAATCATCACTACTTACCCCAACTTATCGTCACAAAATCTAAACCCCCCATTTCTCATAGAGCTACTCCCCATCTAAACAAAATAAATCAGTGTGTGGCACAGTGTGTCTGGTGAGGACAGAGGGCAGACTGCTGTGCGTTTCTCTCCGTGGACTCTGTGACTTTGCAGCAGCGAGCAACGTGTAACAAAGTCTCTCTTCAATTTCAATTTCAGCTGGGACCTTTGAACTTTATACAAAAGCACCGTGCAGGCACGGAGTGCGGCGCGGTGTGTGGCACAGTGTGTCTGGTGTCCGGTGGCTGGTGACAGGAGACAGGAGGTGAGACGAGCACCCCCGCCCCTCTTTTCCTCTCTCCCTCCCCCCCTTTTTTGCCTCATCCTCTCTCTCTCTTTTTCCCTCTCCCCCGCCTTCTTCCTCTGCCCTCCTCCCGCTCCACCCCCCCCAAAACCAGCAGCTCTGAACATAAACTCACACCGATTCAAGTCGAACTCCTAACCCCATTGTCAACTGCAGCTCAACGCTGACTCCTCACGCCGACACTTCATCACCACATTTTCCATTCCGCATCTGCCTATCGGCGTACAAGTCAGCGTACACGGTCTGATGGCACCACCATCACCTACTGAAGCAGACCCTGGCCGCTGGATGCGCAGCAACAAGTCGCAGCCTGAACCCGGGGTCAGAAAGCCGGGACCGCCTACCAACAGCGCAGAAGAAGAAGTCAACACAAGCGATCCAGAAGCCCCGTGCAGGGGCAGGAGCCAGACCTCTTCCTCCCCGGCCCCGGGAGAGATGAGCGAGAGCAGCCTGGCTCATGCGTCCAACATCCCCCCACAATGCACAGCTGAACACGCGGCACCAAACGCCCCTTGGATGTCAAACCAGCACGGGACGGAAGGGGACAAACAGAAAGGGAAAGCAGCCTCATATGATATACCTAACAGCACCAGCAGTCCAGAGCGGACAACGCCTCCTACCGCTACATCTCAAACCCCCCGCCAGCTCACCGTCTCGACGAGTGACATCCGGCCAGAGGCCGTCGGAGGACGGCCCCGGCAGGGGTCTTCATGGCGGGGGGTGCTTGCAGTGGAAGAGGTCAGCGACCAGCGACCCCTGCGTCGACAGCTTCAACCTACGCTGCCACGAAAGCAACTGGCAGCTGTGGAAAATTGCGGTAGCTGGGCTGGGCATCAAACGCCTGGCTCTGGAAACGTCCGGGCAATTGTAACTACAGTACACAACAGCAACTTCATCCAAAATGCCCAGACAATAGGCCATGAAAAGACTCCTACAGCGACGACGCACAGTCCATCTGAAGCCTGTGCTGCAGGAACCCAAGACGTGGGGGACTCGCCTTCCAGGGGAAATAACGACAACTTGGTCTTCGAAGTATCAGAGGGATCGAAAGCATCCTTCCAAGCTCCTACCAAAGAAACAACAGAGACCGGTAAATTTACCACAGAAGACCGGCGAGCAAAGAGTCCGGAATGCAATGGAAATGCAAGAGTAAAGAGCACCGAGGGCAGGGATCTCGTGGTACCATCTACAAACCACGAGTCCATCTCGTCCGCGGAGTCATGCTCCTCCCAGGAGGGGGAACACAAAAAAGTTAAAGAGGCTGCCACAAGACCAAAAATCTTCAAAAAAATCACAAAAGGCAGGGCGAAAGTAAAGGCTACGGACGGCAAGGCACCAGCAAACAAAAGCTGGAAAGCAGGTCCAAAAGCATCAGGAGGCACAAAGAGTCTATCAGCGCCGCTGCTATCTGCGTCCTTGAGGGACTACTTCATAAAACACAACAAGAGGAAATTGTGTTCAGACCATGAGATGTCAGACGCCGAAATACTGGAGGCGATTCAGGACCCACATCCTCTGAACAAAGCCTGTAAAACCGACCTAAACCAGGAAAATCCATCATCAAGAATTAAATGGCATGCACGCAACACACCCAACGTGGACCGGGACTCTAAAGTAGCAAGGGCCGAGTTCCACCCTGCAACGACCGTTCAAGTCTCCATACCACTTTCAGAAATCGCAAAGCCTGCATCATCCCTGAAACCAAGTGAAGGGCCTAACACTGAAGCAATGAGCTCCGTGCCCCTCCCTACAGACGAACCATCACAAACATCAAGCCAACAAGATCCTAACCACCCGCAGAAGGGTTCTAGGAATAGCAACCAGACACCAGAGATCGAGAAAGAATCACCTGCTCAATCACAGGACCACGTGCCTGCGCCCAGTGCCATCGTAGAGGCGCGGGACAGATCGAAAGTCAGCACTAGACATTCACATCCAGGCCAACAGTAACAGAACATGGGTGGAAACACCAGTAAACACCCAATAGACACCAGCAGTAGCGGAAAAAAGACTTTCGGAGAGATTTTCCCAGCATCATAACGAAAGAGGTCTACACACACCAAACAGAATGAGAAGGCAAAGTGACATCTCGGGTGTGTTTGATAAAGAAACGGCATCATTAAAAAAAAAGACAGACCTCTTATCCATCATGTCGGCTCTCACAATAGCGTTAAATCCTTTCAGTAAGCTCTATGAGTCGATCCATGAGGCACTAAAGGACAATACATCTATGATAGCCTCATTCAAGGACAAACTGACATTCATAGAAGGTTATGTAACGGCTGTCGAACGGAACTCTAATAATATGCAATTGTGCCTCGAAGACAGAATAACAAAACTTGGGAGCGATCTGTTAAGCTCCAGCCCACGATCTTGGTATGCTAATACATCAACCACTCGAAGTACCCAGACGGAAGACGCTGAAATAAAAAAGAAGGACCTGGCTCCAATCTTCGCAAAAGGACTGGCAAAATCGCTAAACGAGTTCCGAAAACGTCAACCGGCACTAAAAACCCGACAGAGGGTCCGCAACTGTGTGTTTCTATAAAGGGGCCTCAGGATCACATAGCAAGAGCACCAATCAGTTCCCAAGTAGAGCGAGGGAACTCCTCAGACGTCAGGCCAGCTAAAGTAAGCGTAAACAAGGAACGCAGTGCTCCAGACACGGCCAGCAACCAACAATGGCAAGATCAGTTGGGCGTCTCTCAAGACTCCCTTGTCCTGAGCCCCGGCTTAGACTCACTGAACCTTTCCCATCACTCAGATTGTGTGGAAATGATCTCGACAACCATAACCCAGCAAACTGAAGAACCAAAGAAGAAACTGACAGACGCCCGGAAAAAAGTGGGTCAGCATCTGCCAGCAAAAGAGCCCTATGAAGGTCCGGATCTGATAACTCGACCTGAAAGACCCTGCTCGAGCACGCCCAGTACCGGATTAGAGGCTATAATAGCCATAACTGAATTAGAACGGAACCAGAAACAGAGCAGAGAACCTGAAAGGCAATCATGGCAGTCGCAACGACATGACTTATGAAAGCACAGAAGACACTCCCACAAGGAAGACCGCAGACGAACAAAATCTACAGTAAAAAACGACCTAAAACTCGCCGGAACGTCCTTATTCAAACTGGAGCAAATCTCAGCCAAAGACAGTTACATGGTGCTGAACAGAAGGACAGTTCTAAAAATAACGGCGAAAATCGACAAACTACGACACCTCGCGATCAACGACCTAGTACTGGTGGAACCATATCATAGGGACCACACAGCCAAAGCATACCTACATATAAAATCAAAGGCCCTAAAAGACTGGCCCCTCGAATTATCAAAAGATCTTAAGCGCCTGGGCATGAAATTAGAAAAATTGCAGAACGCGAGAAAGGAGCGAGAAGACGGGGAAAGGAGAGAATGGAACCCTTTAGCAAAACATGATGATGGAACAAAATCAATATCCACCACAGAGGAAAACAGAAGACGAGGCGCCTCGCCGGAACGAGAAAAAGAAGAGAGGGGAAAACAGTGCGATTACCCTCCCAAAGGGCCTAGAACGAACTACACATCAATTAACTATTCAAGACGACGAGAGGGAAGTCCAAGGAGCTACCGCTCAAAGAAAGAACAGACAGCCTACTCTAAACCAGCTCCAACCACATCGACATCATCAAACTCTTGGAAATGGATCTCCGATACCTTTAGTCGCATGAAGAAGGACTAGCAGTTAACCAATGACGCTGTCTGCTTGAAAAATCAGACAACAAACACGGACCAACACTTGAAAGAAACCGTATTACAGATGGCGTCATGGAACACAAGAGGACATCAGCACCTAACCAAACCCGGCGAAATAAATTGGAGCCAATTCGAACTAATCTGTTTTCAAGAAACATGGCTAGCGGATAAACCATCACTTGAGGGATTCACAATCGAAGTCTCTCCAGCCCAGAAGCCCACTTCGGGAAGACCCTCAGTGGGACTTCTAACCGCAGTATGATTGGGATCAGGAATCGTACCGAAGAGAAAAATCAGTGAGGAGTACGGCATGTTAGCAACCCTGACGAGATGGCACCACCAAGACCAGGAAAAAAATGGGCGGACTAGCTCCGATCTCGCCATAATAAACCTATATTGGAACCCTGACAAAACAACAACAAAAGATTTCTGCGAACAAGTGGCAAATACAATCGATAAGATCAGAGTCAACTACGACATCCCGAACATCATCATATGTGGTGACTAGAATACAAAATGTGGATCCCACCTGGCAGACAAGACGGTTCCCCTGAGCTTGAGGAAAACGGATGAGAGAGGCCAAGCATGGCTGACCTTGATGAAGTCTAGACAACTCCACAACGTCTCAACACTCCAAGATGGCGGCGTTCAAATCCCCACATGGGAAAGAGAGCCTTCATTCGCCAACTTAGACTACATCTTCATCTCAGAAGATCTAATCCCCTACTTTGAGGAATTCAAAGTACAAAGAACTAGTGAAAGCGATCATAACCTCCTACGCTTATCATGGAGGGGAGAAGTGAAAGATCGACTATCCTACCCCTTTGAACTTGACGCCAGCAAACAGCAAAACCGAATCTGCCTCACATCGGGAAACGTTAACGCAGTGGAGGCAAAACTAAGCAGGAAACAAGCCATCTCGGGTAATGGCTCAGAAGATCCTCGTCCAGAATATGTGTCGCTACTGGTACCTCACAAAGTGAACTTTGGGGGGATAAATCGGCACCGACCCACCTACAGCCACATGTTCAACGCAACACTAGTAGCCAAGCGCAAAGAAGTTAGAAAACTGAAAAGAGTGGCGACCAAAAGGAACATCGAAGAAGCTTGGACAGCCTACCAAAGGGGGAAAGCAATCTACAAAACATGGCTCAAGCAAGAACGGCTAAACTTATACCAGAACGACGCAGAGGCCATGCTAAAAATGTGGGCCTCAAAGAGCAGCCGCGACTTCTGGTCCCTATTAAAATCATCTAATGGCCAGAATTCCTTCCAGATCCTCAGCGACGTCACAGAACAACAGTGGATCGTACACTTTACGGAACTCTACGCCCTACCATCCCCCGGCACTTCGCCGTTCACGCCACTCCAACTCCCTGGGTGCCAAAATGATTGCTGGACCAACGTGGTAGTTCTGGAAGACATCTTGAGTGCAATCTCACGCCTAAAATCCTCTAGGGCCCCGGGACCTAATGGACTGACCAACATAGACCTGAAACAGCATCCTAAAGCCTGGGCGAGTATGATCAGAGAGTTGTTCGACCAATGTGTAAAATGAAAACAGATCCCGAAGACCTGGACGGAGGCAGTCCTCGTACCAATCTACAAAAAGGGGATCAGAACCGACCCGTCCAACTATAGACCAATTGTCTTACTAGACATCATCGGAAAAATATTTGCCTCACTGATACTCAGCCATTTCAAAGAGTGGGCCAAGAAATCACCGGCCCTAGACATTCTCCAGACCGGCTTTCAAAAGGGAGCGGGAACAGCAATAAACCTTCTGATCCTTACACCATCAAGGCCAAAGTGAAGGGAGGCGCCCCAAACTTCCACATGGCCATGATTGACTTATCGCAGGCCTTCGATACAGTGGACCGAGACAAACTATGGTCCAAACTAGCAAATTGGGAATGTCCAGGACCGATTCTCGACGCAATCAAGGCCCTGCACATGAAAACATCACTCCGAGTTCGACTAAGCCAACAGGGAACCCTATCAGACAGGATCTACACAAAAAGAGGCGTCAAACAAGGCTGCCCGCTGGCACCTGCACTTTTCATAGCTTTTACCGGCGACTTTCAAACAGAAGATCAGGTGCGAGCCTTCCCTCCGATGCTGGGAGAAGTAAAAATATCAAGACTGTGGTATGCGGATGACTTGATCCTACTGGATCAAACGGCCATTGGCCTCCAAAGACAGATTGCCAACCTATCCACATATATGGAACATAACAACCTAAAGATCAACTCAAAGAAAACCAAAATCATTTCTTTCTGCAAAACCACATAAGAATCATAGACGGCACACTCATGGTATCTGAACAAGTCAAAAATCTAATCAGTGAAAGAATTCAAATACCTGGGCGTTGTGATTGACAACACATTGAAAGATAACTCCCTCTTGAACTCTCTGTGGGAAAAAATCTGAAGCCTAACAGCCCAAACTCGTGCTGTAGATAACAAATTTGGAAAATTCTCGTGGTCACCAGCGCTCCAGTTTTACAAATCCAAAGTAATACCAGCACTAACCTACGGAATGGCGGCGAATCTGAACCTACCACCGGAAACCTGGACTAAGCTCGAAGGTTACCTATGGAAGTCAGTCCTGGCTTTGCCAAAATCTGCACCTATGCCAGCCATACAACGTGACTTAGGCTTACCATCTGTAGACTCAGTGGTAACCCAAAGTGCTGTACAACTGTACAGGAAAATTCTGTCTCCCAGCTCGCCGCCGAAATTTCGACTCATGCAAACCGAAATCTCCAAGGAAACCTGTAAACCTCTACTAGAATGGGTCAAAAAAATACACGAAAAACTGGACGGAGTGGCATGCTCGACTGAAACGCTCCTAAGTAATCCTGGGAGAGTAAAGAGGAAATTGGAAAACCAGGACTGGATCAACACCAGTGAAAGGATCCTGCAGTACAAATCCCTAGAGCACCTTTCTCCTACCCCCAATCGTCCGAGGGTGCCTCTAAAATACTGCAAGAGATTCCCAGAGAAGAAGCTGAGGAAAATGTTTATGAGAGCGCGACAAAATTTATTGAACACAAATGAAATCTTGGCTTCACGAGCTCGTGTCCCTGATTCCCACTGTCGCCTATGTGAAGATACAGTTCAAGCTGAAACTATCTACCATCTTCTTATGTCGTGCCCAGCCTTAGAAGCAGAAAGGCAAAAATACTTGGCACCACTTACATCAGATGAAACTACACTGGACGAAGAAACTCGCTGGTATCGGCTAATCGCAGGAGACTCCCCCAGATGGTCCAGGATGACAGCTAAATTCTTGGACGTTGCACTCAGAAGGGCCAATACTCCTGTCACAAGTGGCCTACCAGCACGCATGGAGTAGAAGTGCTTGCGAGCTCGACAGGGAGTCTGCTCGCTGGACAAAAGTGGTGTCCCAAGTTGGAAGATGGATTTTTGTAAAAACCAAAGAGGTTATAACAAATAAATTAAAAAAAAAAAATACATTTTTTAGAAATCATGAGTTCACATCTTAGTTTGAAGTCCACAGTTTTCCTATACATCCATTTGCCATGTTTCAATATCATGACTCCACCCACTTTTATACACAATCATCCTATTCACTAAAGGTAAGCTCCACCAATAACACACAACTTTCCCCCAGCTGCAGTTATTCACAATGTATCGTTAACAGTAGTAGTCTTTATAATTCAAAAAACAAAGGAGATATCTATGACAGTCATATATATCAAGGAGCTCTGTTCTCCCCCTAAGAATATATTCCCTGAAGATCTTATAATAATCAATGCGCACCATATTTAACCATGGTTCAAAATAAATTCCCAATAACCTCTTCTTCTTACTGCCTTGAGTAATACTCCCAGAGCCAATCCCCACATTAGCATTTGAAATCAAAATAGCAAATGCCACATCTACAAAGCCAAAAGCCAGCTAATAAATAAAAGAGTGGCAATTAGCATCTCAGGGCCCGATTCTCATCTTGGCCCAGTGATCGATCTAAATAGCACGACTCACTGCGCCATTTCTTGATGCCCAGGCACCACTGCTATTCTTATGTGGGCCTGGGCGTCTTCGCAAAGCACGACAGTGCTTTTGCTGTAATCGGCCTGTTTCTAATGGAAACAGGCGGATTGCAGAATCTCAGCAGCATTTTCGTTAAATAACGAGGGAATCGTTATTTAATGAAAATGCTGCCGAGAACACAGTTCCTATACACCAAAGTGAGCAGCTTCAACATTGCAGGATGTTGAAGCTGCTTACTGTGGTGTATAGGAAAGTGTTCATATACACTCGTGCGGTGTATATGAACACTTTAATTTACAGCAAAGCGAGCAGCTTCAACGTCGCAGCATGCAACGTTGAAGCTGCTCTCTTTGGTGTAAATGAAAGTGTTCATATACACCCGTGTGTTGTATATGAACACTTTCATGTACACCAAAGCAAGCAGCTTCAACGTTGCAGCAACGTTGAAGCTGCTTGCTTTGGTGTACATGATGCTTTGGTGTACATGAAAGTGTCCATATACAACACGGGTGTATGGACACTTCCATGTACACCAAACAAGGCTTCTTGTGGCACTCCTCCAGTTTAACAGCACCAAAAGGGTACCAATAATGTGCGCTAGTTTAGCGCACATATTAAACTGAAGGAGTGCCACAAGAATAGGCTTCCAAAAAGCCAGTTTACAAATGTGGCGGTTGCTAGGTTGGTTTCCAAACCCATGCTAGCAACCACCACATGTATTCCGAAAGTGGCGCATTCCTTCCGACTTCGGAAGAATGCGCCACCTTCAGAATAGATCTTAAGTACCGAAAAGGTTGTTAAGCCTTTTAATGTCCTTTTCGGTACTTAACACCTACATGAGAATCGTGCCCTCAGAGGCAATAGCGGGAAGATCACAACCCTAAATGTATCAGTGTCACATCAAATGACGTATCTCACAGCCTAACATGTATTAATATCAGCCAGTTGCATTCCTACTACCAGATATCATTCACCCATCTATATTTGGATGATACGGCATCCTCCAGATTCATCCTCAAAAATGAAACTATAATATAATATCGCCTATTTGTATTTTCTCCTCCTTCCATACCATATACCCTTGTAGTCATGATAATATCTACGTTAATGCGCAACATTGCAGATAAGAGTAACCTCAATATAACGCATAGGTATTTAACGCATATGCATAGGAGCTGTTTGATATCCTGCGATCATGTCAACTATTTCTTATTAATACGAGACCCCTACCTATTTCAGTCCTTCTTATCCTCCAAACTTCTATGCAAAGCTGTACTCCAGATGCTCATGAAATAGTACAGAGGTATCAATCATTATTCCTGCAATTATCATAGGCACACTACACTAGCAAGCTAATTGTAGTATGTTCCTCTCCATCACCAACCAGCAATATTTGCAAACTATGTAGGCATAAAAACCAACCTTCTTGTCACAAGTTGCTCCTGACACTAACGTTGGGGCAATCCAAATATGTAATCATCTCGAAAATCCTAAAGAAAGCATTGGAACAAAGATGATGACAATATCGTGCCCGGCAAAAAAACATAACTGTCTCCCAATAAGCACCATCATAATGAGCTTCCCTGTGTCTGGGCGACAGTGAAAGAGCGCCAAGATCCAACAACTGTAGCGCTATATGTCGATCTTTCAGCTTTCGTTTACATGGCTCATTCTCAACTCTGTGCTACCATATTGGAAAGAGAAATCTAGCCTCAACCTCTGAAAATATATGAAAAAGTAAAAAGTTGGAGCTGTCATATACTATTTGCTATAAATCAGAAGTATGGAAATTACAGAGGAGGTTTCTGAACCACATCAATTCTAGAAATTACTAAATAAATAATACATTAAATTATTAGAAATTAATAAGAATGAAAGCCCGACTCACACCACGCTGTATCATAATCAAAACAGAGCCACTGACACTTCTTTGATAACGCCTTGTAATGCCAAAGCCTTATATTGTGCAACGCTACGTGGAACTGAAGAGTGCCATATAATATAGTTGTATTTCCCCCATAGTTTAGTCACCGTGCAGCAAGCCATACCACTCGTCTCCATGTCCATCTCCACCCCAAATGCAGGAACCACTGAAATACAAGTTAATGGCATTACGTAATATCATGAATCTGAAAACAGTAGTTTCCAATCTCGCCAGTCATTTTTCTCCTTGAACATTATGAGGCCGAATTGGGCTGCAACATTAATCCCTGCATTTGCTGGAAACCAAAGTGATGTGTAACATTCCACCGAGAGTGCAAGAGGGGGTGGGGGCACAATCATTTCCAGTGCTTGAGATGAGCTAAAAACCTCAGGCATTTTGCCAGTGCTGTCCAGGTCAAGATCAACATCTCTCCTAATTTGAAATCATATGAGGGAACAACCCTGTGAAAGCACATTATCCTTGTGAAAACTGCACAGCTTGTAAATTTTACTTTGGTGAAATTGAACTTAGAACGCAGAGAATGGCATTGTACGTTTACTGCAGCGTTAATCCCTGCATTCACTGATATCAAAATTGATGTGTAGCATTCCATCGAGAGCGTAAGACGGGCGGGGTAAGCCACAGTAATTTCCCATGCATTAAATGAGCTTACAGTTGACTTGTCGATGGTTGCTGTTTCTTGACACAAACAGCGCTGTAATCAGGACTGACAGGGGCTGGGCACAGTAGCATTAAGCTACCACACAACACAAGTTTTCTGCCGTAATGACATCAGTGACAAAGTAACACAAGATCAAAAACAAAACAGGAAATATAATACTGAGTTCGGGAATAGAGACAGAGACCACATTCCTCAGAAGGAATCATAGGTGTTTCTACTCGGATCTGGATGTTCAGGCTGCATAACGTTTAGTATCATATTACGCTCCGCTTACAGCAGTGGTCTTCAAACTTTTTTGGCCAGGGCCCCCCTGAGCAAAATTTGGGCAGGTCGGGACCCCCCAGAAATGCCAAATGGACAGTATATATTGCGCGCCGTCACCTGCTCCCATCAAAGTCGCTGGGCTCCCTCATCCCACTCCTACCCAGTCGCTGGTCTCTCCCCACCCCATCACACACCCAGGGCTCTCCCCACTCTGCTCCCATCACTATCCCATGGTTCCCGCCCATTGTGCTCCCACCATAGTCCCTCGGTTCCCCCATCCCGTTCCCAACACAGTCTGAGGGCCAGTGGCGGCTGGTGAATCTTTTTTAAGTGGAGGGGCATTAAGGGGAGGTTCGGGGGGGTTTCCCCCTGTGAATTTTTTTTTAAATAATAGGTTAAAATGTTGCATTGTAGAGCATACTTTTAACAAAAAATGGGTAAATAGCCAAACAGTTTGCAATTGTTGCTGGGAGTCCAGGGGGCAGGCATTGATATTTTATTTCTATCGCGCTCGTACGCAAGTGTTTCAGAGCGTGACAAGGCAAGGGAGGGGAACAGAGGAGAATAAAACAGCGATCTTACTAGGCCCAGTGACATTGAGAACGCGCAAGTGTGAGGGGAAAAGTGCATGGAAGGGGGGAGAAGTGGAAAGTGCGAAGCAGAGGAGAAACAGATAAATAACAATAAATAAATAATAAAGGCAACAAACGGTGGTAGTGCAGCCAGCAATTTGCAAGTGCTACGTTTAAGGCAGCAGACAGGGTAGGTCTGATAAGTGCAGGAAGAAAGATGGTTCTCCTCAAGTTTTAGAGTGGCAGGGCGCTGTTCCAGAGGGAGGCCCCAGCCGAAGACGGAGATCTACCCCCAGCTCGTTTCTTTGATAAACGACTGACCCTGAGGGAGTTGGAGGTAGAGGAGTGAAGAGCTCGAGAGGGGAGGTATTTGCGGAGGAATAGCTGAAGGTATTTTGGACCCAGGCCCCAGAAAGCCTTGTGGACAAGGCAGAGGGTTTTGAATGATAGATGTCCGGTAAAAAGATACCATCCCTGTCCCCTGGGCCCCACTGGTCCTAACACAATGAACATGATTATGTGTATATGCAAGGCGCTGCACATTCATACAGCAATCACTCTATCATTCACATGAGCATCCATCACCATACACTCACTCATAACGCATCCATACACATGTTTAAATAAAAACAATGAACATAAACGTACCTTCTGCATTGGCCTGTGTGTGGGTGCTGAAACGGCCTGCTCCAGCTGCTCTGTCCGTATGTGCGAGGAGGCGCAGGAGCTCCCCCTCGGACATACAGACATGCAGTGCCCCAGCCAGCATTTCCAATGAGCTATGCAATGCTGGCGAAGCAAAACGCCCCAGCACTTGCATGGCTCAGTGAGCATGTGCGGCTGGGGAACTAAACTGAACTGTCAAAGGGAAACAGTGTTTCCCTTTGACAGTTCAGCCAGCCCAGGAGCACTCCATTAGCTGGATAAAGCAGCTGAGGGAGTGCTCACTGCTTCACTGGGCTGGCTCCTTAGCTCCTCCATAATGGGTGAGGGGCCACTGGGTGGGCGCCTCTTGCCATTATGGATGAGCCGCCAGGCTCGGACAGGCCTATAGGGCAATGCCTGTACCAAAAATGTAAAATGCTAGTTTGGGCCAATCAAAATGGCACCCGCGAATGGGCAATTACTAGGTCATGCCGAGTTAGGCGGACATGATAATTGCCCTTTCGAAGGTGCCGGTAGATCCCCATTCCCATTTGAGCCCCATATGGCTCAAATGGGAATGGGGAGCTCGGATGCACCGGCACCGTTAATAACGGTGCCGGTGCATCCGACGAGCTGAGGTCAGACCTGGCGGGGGCTGTCAAGCACCCACGAGCACAACTCTTACTATGGCGGAACGGTAGCAACGGTGCCGGTAGCTTACCAGCACCGTTGTTACTGGTCCGCCATAGTAGTAATGAGGCCCAGTCTGTGACTAAAGGAATGAATATCCATTTACAACTGTGGGCCACTTTTTCATTGTTGCCTGAGACAGTTTCATGCTTCAGCCCGCCCATGTGGGCCACCCCTGCCCATTTCTTCCAATCTAAAAAAAAAAAAAAAATAAAATAAAAAAAAAAAAAAAAAATCTTTTTTCATGCTGAGCTCTCAGGGCCCCCCTGGGATGCACCCGCGGACCCCTAGGGGGTCGCGACCCACAGTTTGAATACCACTGGCTTACAGTATGCCAACCATTTCCCTAAACACTAGCAGCCATGCGTCGCCTCCGCTCACCGTCCTTTTTGCTCATTCCATTCTCCCAAGAACAGCTGATGTATTGCTGCTCCCCGCTCTCCTCCATTTCTGAATCCTCCATGCAACGTGATGTTACGTTACGTTGCACACCATATCCGAAGGTGCTTTTCTTTGTTTGTTTTGACTGTGAAGCTTGCTACTGCTTATATTCAATAGCAGATTCAGCGTTCCAAACAGTAAAAATAAATGGCAATCCTGCAGTGGCCATTTTTAAGACCATTTAACCAGTCAAATATTATTAAAAAAAAGAAAAAATAGAAGTGAAAGATTCATAATATGGAATAAGCAAATAGATGGAAGTAGTCCTTAAAAAAAGAAAAATGAATAACGCAAGTCCAAGTCCAGCCAGCATTTGATTAAAGTAATTCAGACCTCCCATTCTTTTTTTTGAACTTGCTTGTAGTTCCCACATCAGATGACATGCCTTCTATAGGCTCTGAGTCAAGATCTGTCAAGAACACTTCTGCTGATTTATTTTCAGTGAAGGAATGTAGGTGACCACAACCACAACCCTGAAGATGGCAGGATAATTCATATAGTATTTTAAACTCTTTTCACAAGCTTTTATCTTGGACTTATCAAATGCCCGCCTCTTCTCCAATGCATCCCTACTTAAGTCCACGAATATCATTATCTTATTACCCCCACAACCAAGATTTTTCAATTCATAAGCTCTCTACAAAACAAGATTTTTCCCTGTGGATCTTCGGAATTTAACAATAAGATGCCTTGGTCTCTCACCTACATAGGGCTTAGGTCCAAAAGACTGATGTGCTCTCTCTATCTCCAATGCAATTGCTGAGTCTAAATTCAGCAGTTTTGGTAATGTCTTTTGTAGAAAGTCAATTGCATTACCTTTCTCTGCATTTTCTGGAAAACCAGCGAAGCGAAGGTTATTTATTTCTCTGGGGAAAAATGATCTTGTTCAGACAGCTTTAGAGTGAAAATCTGATACATTGTTTTTAATTCCCATATCTGGTCCAACAGCTTTAGAGTCCTTTCATCCACAGTAGTCAAATGTATCTCAGTTGAATCAACTTTCTTTACAACTTCTTCACATTTTTCCTCTGATTTAAAAAGACCTTGCTCAGCAATTCTAAAAGTTTATCTTCTCTGCTTTCTCCTTTGTCTTCCTATTCAGCTCCCTTTTGTCTTTTGGCTGGCTGTGTCGCCTGTGGGGTACTTAGCACAGACATTTTCAATAAAAGTCAGGGAATCAGCATAGGGCATCCCTAGAGCTGACAGTTCTAGATTAGATAGAAAGTTCCAGTACATGCTATTTTAAATTTTATAAAGCTTAAACCCACCATTAATGTGAAACATTTTACTGTGTCTACTTTATATTATTCATGCATAATTGAAAAGGTTTTATGTTATTAATTTATTTTGAGCTTTTCTAATATTTGTGTATTATTTTAAACCATGTAATCGATGTTTGAAATCAATTACATTATTTAAGTGTATCTTGAATAAGGCATATTTAGGAAATTAAGTTAGTGGTGGATTTGCAATAAAACTAAAAAAAAATATTCATATAAAAGTAAGTTAAAGTGTAAAATGTATTATTAATTCAAATATACATGATTGGAATTAAGTAAAATAATGTTGTTAAATGCCAAACATTGTCAATAGATATTAGCATTTAAGATTATGTTTGTTTGTAACAGCAATTAGATTACCTTTAGCAGTTTATTATTGGTTGTCTTTGAAATTATGTATATTCGCTATCTATATACTAAAGCAGAAGAATGTTTTTAAAGAAAAATATTAAGGTGTATATATTTTTCTATGTTTTAACACAATTACAAAAATCCCATGAATTGAAACTTACATTAACATTTTAAGTATGTTTTGCTGGGAAATATTCTTTGTAAATTGAAGCAACAATAAGTTTACAGCATTGTAAGTATATTCTAAAAATAACACAACCCCTATAACCTAAATAAAGCTGTTTATTAGCATACCTATAGGTGCATTTACTTTAACTTAAACGTTGATAGTCTTTAATTCGGCTTTAGCCACAAAAGAACCATCTCAAAAAAAGACCAATACGTTTCAATGCAAAAGAATTACAACTTCATAATACAAACATTGTTTTAAAAAAGATTCAGCAATACAATTCATTGAAATCCAAAGCATATCAAATCTAAAATCCCATAGAAATGAATTTGCTATGGGGGAGGTTATCTGATAACTTACTCTCAAAACCTCAAACTCACAGTCTCCCCAGGATCAGATACCAGATCAGCCATAAACAAAACAGCATCTCACATGTTGGGCCTTAGGAGCCATGCATGATGTATGCATTTTGATACCTTAAAAACCCTACCAGTATCATCAGATTTCTTGCATAACTCGAGGGCGGTTAGCTGTAGCAAGACCCAGGATCTCAGGAAAGTCTTCAGGTATAATTCTCTCAGTCCCTGGGTTACAGGGCAGAGAAACATAAAATGTGTAAGAGTCTCCACATGGGCATCACATAGTGGACACATACTGGTCTTTGCTATACGACACAAGTCTGTAAACGGTGTCACATTCAATTTGCCCAGTCTGAAGCTGATGTACAATGCACGAACAGACAGAGGTTTAATCCAATGCATATCATTCTCAAACCCAAAGTCTGACTTAACTACTACATAACCAGGTGTATATTTTAAATTCCTACATGCTGTAACCATACCTCCTCTAAAGAGCTCATCTCGTATCTTTGCCTTTACTCGTTCTGCCTTTAGTTTGTTGATCAGCGATGGTTGGGACCACACTTCCTGCTCATTTAGGTAATAGAGACATTGTTTTACGTGGGCCAGGCATTGCAGTCTCAATACAGCATCCAGGCTCATCATTTGTATCATGTGCTTCCTATAAGACTCTAGTTCGGGCATCATCCAAACCCTGAGCCAGTAAAGAATTGGTTTAACTGCAGCAATTAAATCAATTGAAGACAAATTGAGTTCAAGATGCAGCAGGGAATTTGGTGTGAATTCTGGGACAGGCAGTAGACTCTTGAGTAACTTATTTTCCAGCATTATCAGAGTTTTCAAATCCGCAAACCCCCCAGAGCTCAGCCCCAAAGAGGGCAGCAGCCGTAGCCTGCTTCCTGTTTAAATCCAAGGCAGGGGAAATACTGTACTTTTCTAAAGTGACATTGGCCTTAGCGACTTGGGTAGTCCAGTATCCATTGTCGCTAAAATGTACACCCAAATAATCATAGTACCTTACTTGTTCTAAGGATAGCTCCCCCCACTCTGATATCAAGCTTCACAATTTTGCCAAATTTAGGCCTGAAGATCATTGTTTTCGTTTTCTCTGTGTTCAGGGATAAGTTTAGCTCCTCACATTTGTTCAAGAAAGATGATAATGACCGATTTAGTCCCTGAGGGGTGGTTCACAATATAACAGCATCGTCTCCAAAAAACATGCCTGGATAGCTTGTTTTACGCAGCTTGGGAGGATCTTTACCTTCAACCAATAGCTGGTTCACCACTTATTCTATATTGATACAAATCAAGATAGGGGCCAGGGGGCAGTCCTACCTTATGCCTATGGTGACGTCAAATTTATCAGTGACCTCATCCTCGGCCCACTCTTATTACAGCCTTATTGTCCTTATACATGGATTTAATGGCCCTTACTAATCCCAATGGCATTCCTCTTTTCTGCAGAACTTGCCATAAATGCCGTGGCACACGGTCAGAGACTGCCCTGAGATCTATGAATGTGGCATATAGTCTCATGTTCCTCAGGGTAATAATTTTTGTATACTGTTAGAGAGACTGAAACAACTCTGGTCTACTGTTCCCTACCCAGACTGGAAGCCTGCCTGGTGTGTACCTAAAATCTGGTTCTCTAGAAATCAAGACTGTTGATACCCTAAAAGTACCTTAGCATAAATCTTTCATGCACTATCTAGCAGCGATATCGGGTGATAATTTACAGGGTTCTCCTTCCCCCCTTTTTATATAAAGGCACAATTTCTGCCTTTCGTCAAGATTCAAGGATGGAGTTAGTGGGTGCACAGGCCTCAAATAATTTCCAGAGGGTTGGCGCACAGATAAATGGTTCCTCCTTATAAAAGTCTACCAGCACTTTGTCTGGGCCTGCTCCTTTCTGCCTTTTGTGAATTAATAGAAATTGCCACATTTGTAATGCTAAATGGAAGGCCATAGTACTCCCCTGGGATTACATCGATATATCTTCCAGCATCCTTATCCCCTTCAGCTCCATATAGTGTAGAAAAAATGGTCAGCCATGTTTCTGATGTTATACTACACTGGAACTCTACATTCCCCCTTACCTCTGCACCTGACACCAGCATCCAGAAAGTTACACAATCCATAGAGGCAAGAGCAGAGGCCAGGGACTCCCATCTTTTTCTGGTGTACAGATACTTTTTTGACTTGACCAACGATTTATAATCATGCCTTTATTTCTGCAGTAAAATGTCAACAATGGCTATGCCCTTTGCCAGCACTCCTACCAGCTCTTGCTTAGCTTTTGCACACTCCTGGTGAAACCCACAGGGTCTATCAAACCAGATAGACCTTGTGGGTCACCACCGGCACTTAATACATTTTACTAACATTGCAAATATGTGCCGGCAGTGGCTTGGAATATTGTTAAGCCGCCAACGGCACATATCTGGAATGTTAGTAAAACAAAATCAGAGCCGGCGGTAGCATCGTGAAAGCCAAGGCACCGCAGGCTCTCAATTAGTTTCACAAACATTGAAAATATTTGAAATGTTAGAAAAACACACTCCAAACTGGCAGCGCCAATGGGGAAGCCACGCTGCCGCCAGCTCTGCATTAGTTTCACTAATGTTGAAAATATGTGCCGGCAGGGGGTAACAACATTAATCCACCACTGGCAAACATTTCTAACATTAGAAAAACAAATTCTAAGTTGGCGGCCGCATCAAAAAAGCTAGCCACCGCCGGCATTCAATTAATTTCACTAATGTTGTAAATATGTGCTGGTGGCAAATTGATGTTGTTAAGCTGCCGCTGGTACAGATTTTCAACGTTAATAAAACAAAAACAAAGCAACCCAAATTCAGATACATAATAAAAACAAATTGAGGGCTTTTGTGTTTTAGCAAAATAAAAAGGGTAAAATAAATTCAATATAAATACATAATTTACCTCACATTTGGCAATTTTTAAATAAAGCACATTTCCATATCATAGACAATATCACACTTCAACAAACATAACACAGCTTTAACTCTCTCATAATACGTTCAGCAAAGAAAACACACAACTTTCAGCTCACTTCAAATGTAGAAAGAAAATTGCTTACTAGAAACAAAATGGCTTCCTTGTACAAACCTACACACACATCCAATCACATCACTAACTGCACAGCCAAGCAGGTGATCCTTACATCAAAAAAACGAAACCAATCCCCCACAAGTCACTAGATGTACATTTTCAATGCAATTTTAAACCAAAACGTAACTTTTACAGCACCTTGGTTAATTTTTTATTAAAAAACACTAAAATGTGGAACATAACTGGAAAGCTGTAGTAAATATATTTTAAATCATCAATCAAGTCAAATAACTTTTAAATAACATTAACAGCTGGAGGCCTCCATTTCAGAAGTAAAAATTGCTGACAAATTAACCACACAGTAGAAATTCAGCCAGAGTGCAAAAGGAAAATGCTATAGATGTGACTTAGCAATGGGTGTTAAATGGGTGGAACAAGTAGCCAAACTACATACATCCATCCTCATATGTCATATGCAATGAAAAGCATTACAAACCTGCATTCAAAGACCCTATTTCAAGCTCTTATGTGTAATGACAATAGTTGTGGCTTTAAAGGTAGCGCTTTCATCACCACCTAATAGCCAAAACTACAAATGGTAGGGAGAAGTCGCGAGTGACTGGGACTCAGTCTGAGAGTGAGATTTATGGTTAGTTTTCCTTATGCTGCACTGTATGACAGGGATGAACAACAAAAGATTTGAAGAGTGGTGTGACACACTTGTCAGTGTTGGTCTCTTAAAGTCAGTGGACAAGACATGTTCCCTCTGGTGACAACTGGGAGGAGGAACGGGGGAGCAACAAATCACTTGGCAGAGATACACCTTTGCCTGATTTTGCTGGGATTGAGAGGCAAAGATTTATTTAGACAAGGGATTGAGATTAAGAAGCACTGAGAAGTGCCTGTCTCCAATAGGGAGCCATCAATAGGCAGGAATCTCCTATAGGCACAAATGGAAGGAACAAAGTATTTCTTCAGATTTGTAGAAATAAATGTTCTTATTCAGTGAAGATCGTGCCAAATCAAGAA
This sequence comes from Ambystoma mexicanum, assembly GCF_040938575.1. Lineage (NCBI taxonomy): Eukaryota > Metazoa > Chordata > Amphibia > Caudata > Ambystomatidae > Ambystoma > Ambystoma mexicanum. Next base: position 832,413,939 of record NC_090935.1, on the reverse strand, counting down.
GACAGTTGAAAACTGGACACAGTATTTTGAATAGAATTTATTCTTGGATAGGTAGCCAATGTAGACTGTGTCTGGGATTGGGGGATGGAGAATTAGTTGGGTGTTTAAAAAGTAAGCCAGATGGATGCATTGTGTGCTGTCTGAAGGCAATATACCAAGTAGTTTGGCAAACCATCAGAGCATTTGTAAAGGTTTGGGTTAATTGAGCTTCCAACATTGCCACTTGGTCTGATCTTGAAAGATAGAGAACGACCTTCTTCAGCATTTGGATGCCAAAAAATGACAAATTACAGTCTCATTGATTTGTTTAAATTAGTTATTTTCTTAGTCCCAGGTAACCCCTATATGTTTTACCTTTTGAGAAAGGGGCAGAAAGAGATTAACTAATGATGGAGGGTGGGGTTCACTTGTGGGGGCCCATAATAAATGTCTAGAGCCCAGGAACATAGATTTAGTTTTGAGAGGGTTTAACTGGAGATTGTTGTCAGCCAAATTCTAATTTCATCAAGACAAGATTAACGTTGACTCAGTTTTTTCCAATACCTTTAAAATATGTTTGGATATCATCTACCTAAGAATATAATTGAATAGTACAATTCTAGATGATGGTAATCATTGGTTGAATAAAGATGTTAAGTAAAAGTAGTGAAAGGGGGAGCCCTGAGGTACTGCACAAGTAGTGGGGAAGGTGCCAAAATGAAGTGGCCAAACATTACCACCTGTGATCTATCCATTAGAAATCTCCAGAACCAGTTCAGAGAAATACTATGAGGTCCAGTAATAGCTGAATGATGTGAAAGAAGAATGGAATGATCCACCCTGTTAAATTCTGCATAGAAGTATAACCAGAAGAGTTAAATGCCCAGAGTCGGAATGGAGCAAAAGGTCTTCCCAAATGGAGACCAGAGCGATTTTCTTACCATGTCTGGAAAAAAAGCTGGAATGAAAAAGGGTCTAATGTGGCAATAACCCTTGTGTCGGGTGTGTGTGCATGGATGTACAAAGCCAGTAATGGCTCACCAGCCCAAGGATAGGCAGCCCTGAGCAAATTGAGAGCCTCAGTGAGGGCTGTGGGCAATTACCAGCCATATACACACTCGCAACAAGGTCAACCATGTGCACATAGTTGTTTTTCTTTTTTACGGGAGATGGGATCCATGCGTATTCCACAAGCCCAAACTCCCATAACAAAATGGAAAAACAAGATGGCCCCTGCCATAGAAAAAGGGACATAGGCCCTTTTCTATTTCCATTGCTGGCATAAACCTCATGTCCAGCAAGGAGTTGCGAAGGGAGGGGGGTTAGAAATGGGTGTGGATACCTTTGGGCGTGGGGAGAGGATGGGGACATTGGGAGGCAACAGGGAGTGTCTCCTTGTTGCTTCCCCACAATCAAAATGGTGTCACCCGGAGAAGGGCCTCGGGTGGATGGAAAAAGTGGACACTACACAGTATGTTCTTCTTGGTTTTCCAGCCACCTTATTGGCTGAGTGCTCTTCCCAGAGTGTGAATAAATGGTTGTGCTCAACAAACCTGGAGAGTTGTTGTATCACTATCTTTTTGATAACCTTTAATATTCCAGGGATTCCCACTGTAGATCGATAATTCGCTCGCACAGAAGAGTCAAGTGAGGGACACATCTATCACTGTCCATCGTTTGAAGTGAGTGGACAAGACATGTACCTTTGAATGACACCTGGTGGAGGAATGGAAGGAGCAGTGAAAACCTGATGACGGCTTGTGGGAGAGACACACTTGCATGGTTTTAATGGAGGGTTGCAACATTAGCATATATTCAGGGTGGCAGGGGATACACCTGTCAGTAGATGTTTCTTGAAATGAGAGGAGGAACACATGAAATTGGGTAAAAGAAGGCAGAGGAGGAGAAGGAGGAACGATGCAACAATTAGGGCAGCTTGTGGGGGAGGCATATTTGCCCAATTCTTCTGAGAGGGAGTATCAGGTATTCAGCAAGGCGGGTTATATGCCAGATAGTGTCTGTCTCTTGAAGTGAGTGGGGGGAGATACATGCCATCAGGTAATACCTGGGAGCAAGAGCAGAAGAAGCCACAAATTACCAAGGGCAGGATTCAGGAATGCCACAATTGAATGGTGTAACTGGGAGGGAGCAGCAGTGATTCAATGAGGTGGAGGACATACCAGTCAGTGTCCGTCTCTTGAAGTGAGGGAACGAGACAGGTGCCTTTAAGTGACAGCTGGTAGGAGGAGCTATGGAATTCCATGTGCAGTTTGTGGGAGAGGCTCACTTTGGTTGCTTGAAAGTAACAGCAGAGTTTCGGGGAGGCAATTAACACACCAGTCAGAAAAGCAAGGCAACACACAGTAGCACACATTTGGAACAACATGTCAGCACCCAAATTAGCCAGAGTCATGGAAGTCATGCTGATCTTGGTCTTTTCATCTCCTGCAAAAGCACATGGAGATACACTGGGTAGGTCAGAATTGTAGGTGATCAATTGAGTGTGCCATACAACTCATGTTCCGTACCCGTGCCACAAGTCAAAACTGGGTACAGGCACCATAATCAGAAAATGCACTGCCATTACACCACAACTATGAACATCCATCATGGTTGACAGAGGAGGAGGTATTCCATTCACTATCTCATAGTCAGACGCAGAGGGTGCACAGCTTGTATCTACCAGAAATCAGTAAAGAAGAACATATGGAGTATTTGAACAGCAGGAGGAGATTGAAAATCACACATCTATATCTCTGCCACCCTTTCCACAGGTATGCCTGGAAGTAATGATGATTATGGGAAGAGTGATAATCCAGTCAAAGATTACAGTCCATCAGAGTCCTGATGGAAACACGCATTTCTGTTGAACAACAGTAATAGTGAGGAGGAAAAGGGAAATAAAAACATATACAGAGCTTGCAGTATTAATAGAAGCTATACCCCACTTGCACTGAGAATCAACCTTCTTGTTACAGATCAGAAAGCACATCACATCTTTATATGGCTTCTAGGACACCACCAGCACCATCATGCCCACATGAGCCCAGCCCAATACACTATTCAAAAGGGTGGCAATGCTTCATAGAGAATTAACAAAAACAGAGTCTTTCCACTTGCACACTTTGCCAGAAATAAATATACAGACGCTATCAAGGGACCGAATTGGGTACCACATACATGCAGTCCCATATGCTGTGCCAGCATCCAAAGACAAGGGGAAGACATCAACACGTCTAAGGTGAATCCCTCCCCAATCCTTCAGACAAGCAGAAGTCATCCAAAAGTCTACAAAAAAAACCCATACAAATGTTGCAGCTGTGTTAATGTTTGGGGGTGGGACAGCAAGCTGTACCCTCTGCACTGCAGTACCTCATAGCAATGATCTCCATTAAGTGAGGTCAGTGTTATGGAAGCATTTGATTTTCACAAAAAATATAAAAAGTCCCATTACAGAAAACAAATACTAACTTGGCTATTATGCGAACAATAGATCTTTTTACTGTACTTTTTCGTTGGAAAGTCTGGATTTCGGTGCTTCTTTGGAAAAGTCACTCCCTGATGGGAAGTTCCAGTTTGATATATTTTCTCTCACAAAACAGAACTAGAATTGGGCAATGGGGATATGGCTACATTAAGATGGGTACTGCAGTTGTGTGTGTGGTGCAGAATACACTTCACCATGTGCATGTTTATCAGTGGTCAATTAGCATTGGTTGCATTGCCATCACAACACATTAGTTGGCTTTCCTTCATCTAACAGCCACAAGAGTTCCTTGAGTAATTGAAGGTGGCATCAGGTGTATGCATTTCAGCACCAGATAATGGTACACATGGAAGGGTTTCAGTACAGGTGCTAAAGGGGAGTTAACATCTTGGAAAATGGGGATGCACAGTGGCCAATATCTTGATGCTTGCATTTGGGCTGTCTTGCAGCAGACAATGGATCACATGTCTTTATGACTTTCTAAATTACCAAGTTAATGTACATCTCTTGCTTTGTATTTGTACTTCACCTCATGGTCACACACCTCATCAGCAATTGGGTTCCTGGGAAATAAATAGTTGCTGTGGCCCAGACGATTAGCCCAAAATGCAACCATGTGTACCATGCCAAAAATGAACTGTGCCAACTTCAAGTGTCTCAGAGCTTTTACTGCGCAATATGAAGACTTCAGTGGCCACCCATAGGATCTGCCTTTTGAGCATGTTGTACCACTCACAGCACAGTTTTGGATGAGATTTCTTAAAACCATGTCATTAACAGCTGCTGATCAATGTCAACCGCATACTGCAAACATTCAAGGAGGTCACCAAATGGGTTAATCGTCACAACACATTCCTGAGTGAGGATCTACCTCTGCTGTAATTGACCCACCTAGTGCTGTACCACTTCTTGGCGCTGATGTGTCACAGATAGAGGTGAGTGAAAATTCTGGTGGCGAAATTTGCCAACAAGTCCATTCCACCGGCAGGGAGATTTTCCACCTTCCATGCCGCACTTTTGGTCCTTTTATTTGCATCCGAAACACCCACAAAAATGACATTTCAGGGAAAATGAGATTTAAAGGGATGAAACACCCCTTTTCTGCCCAAAATGTAGTTTTGAAAAAAAATAGAATTTACAAAAAACAGAAATTTCTGGCAGGAAAAGACCACAAATGGCCAATTCCGCTCTGCTGGCGAAATTGTCAGACTTGGCGAAATTCGTCAGGAATCTGGCAATTTACCAAAGAACAAAATTAGCCATTTTCGCTCACCCCTTGTCACAGGTGGTAGGGATACGTTTTCAACCTTGTTATGTTCTGTTACAGCATTTTATTATGCACAACCATGGCCCGAAGGGATGCTGGCGCTAACGAACACAGGGACCCTCACCCAAAAAAAAGGGGGGACCCGACTGCCAGTTATTGGTTGAACAGGAATGTTTTTAAATCCTTGCAAAATTGAAGATGATCTTCATTCTTCCGTATAGACGTGGGAAGGGAATTTCATAACAAAGAAGGCACCACTGAAAAGGCTCTCCCTCAACTGTAGATTTGCGAAAACAGGGGACCTGAAGAAGGGCTTGGCCAGATGAACGAAGATTCAGAGAAGGGGAATAAAGCTTGATTTTCTGGCAAAGGAAAACGGCTCCCAAGCCGTGCACGGCCCGGTGCACTAGACAAAGGATTTGAAACGTAATCCTTCCGGCAATCGGAAGCCAATGCCCTTTCTGGAACATCTTAGAGGTTCTGGCAAATTTAAGCCAACCCATCGCCAAACCGGTGTCTGAATTCTGCACAACCTGTAAGCGATGAAGAAGGGTTTTAGTCTGGGAAAAAAGGTTGCATTAAAATAATCTAAATTTCTCATAGGAAAGGTGGAAACCACCAGGCCACGAAGATCCAAGGGCACAAACGGTATGACTTTTGTCAGAGGTTTAAGCTTGAAAAGGGCCACACTACATCTCACATTAACCTGAGGCGCGGCAGAGAGGGAGGCAGAGATGGTAATGTACACGTTATTTACTGTGGTCACAGGACTAGGATGTGGGCCCAAGGCAAATGGCAAAAAGCGTAGGGACATGCAGAGCCATCATTGGGAGTGGCTCCCAGCACTATCACTTCTGTCTTGTCTGCATTGAGCTTGAGTCAATTTTTGCGCATCCAAACTCCAATCGCAGACAAGCATTTTTGTAAACGGGCAGCTGCAGCCTTCTGATCGTGATTAACACGCAAAATAATTCACATGTCATCGGCATAAGTGGAAAACCTACACATGTACGTCTGTGGAGACTGGTTACCCCTCCCTTGCTATGAAATAAGCACAAATGCTCACAGTTTGCGAATCATAACACTGTCAGCTTTTACTTTTGCTTAAAGCTCAAGAGAAAAGAATGAAACCTACTAGGCTCATATCACTCATATGTGTTTTATTAAAATAACATTGTTTTATTCTCCTGTACATTGGGAGCCTCAAGAAACGGCTTAACCAATTAACATGAAACATGTATGTACATACTCACACAGAACTACAAAATAACGTACATAATGGTTACAGAACAGTTCTATACAAAATGATACTTGTGACTGGAGGTTGGTATATGGGTGATATTATACCATATTTCTAAACACTTTGAAAAAAGGTTGAAATGTCTTTGTCATTATGAAGAGCACAGAATAGGTGACACCATACAGTTTTCTTATCCAGATTGTCGACGTGTTTCGGCTATTAGCTTGTGTTGCTCTGTACCCACGTGTACACAATATACCATTTATTGAGACAAAAAACTACTTTTGGAGCAGGCCAGATGAGATGGTGACCCTATTGTTTACATGACCTACAATACACAATATAGAAATACCAGAGATTGGTTTCAGTTTCAAAAATCTCTTGTTACTTAATTGCATCTATTTACGTTATGGCAATTCAAAGAAAAAGTGCAAATGTCAACTAAGGCAGGCAAAGTAGGGAGTTTGTGAAGGCAGTTGTTTCCGGTCAAAGGTACAATGACGCCCAATTTCTTCTCAAGCGAGCAAAACATTACTCCTGTGCAGGGGCGAAACAAAGACACATTGTAGGTCTAGTTCCTCTTGCGTGCCTGCCTGAAAAATCAGCTTAACGTTATATGTAATACATTAGATAACGACAGCTACAACCTAGGAACGGTTTCAGAAAAAAATATAGAGTCCCTACTCATTGTCTTGACTTAATATGTTGCCACAAAGGATGATTTATTCATGCGCAGTGCTTTTGTGATAATTAAGACCAGGGCAGATTCCACTCTGTATTGGATAAACAGAAGGGAAACTGTGCTTATCGTCTTGTGAAATGGATCTAATCTATTCTGTGACGGTGTCTGACACATACATGGCCATCAGTACATGATACTGTTTTAAAAAGGACATGCAAGATCTCGATTGCTCTGCATGTGCAACTGTTTAAACACATGCTTTTCGTATTAAAAAATTGCAAATAGAAAGGTAAATGGCCACGTGGTCAGCCGTGTCTCGTGCTTGGAGAGAAAAAAGTGTTAGGATTGATGCTTGGGTTAAATGAATGGAGTGAGTCATTCAGCTTGGGTTAACTTCTGTACTAAGTTTACACAGAAGGTAAGTACAAATGGAGTAATTAAGTCAAGTATATAACAGGGAGAGACATCCACCGGCCCCCTCATCATCCAAGTCCAGGCCCCAACTGACTTTGTGGAACACCCAGACACAGTTCATCCATAACATTCCACACCAACATTCTGTCAGGGGCTCATGCACACAGATCTATAAACCAGGAGGAAAAGTACAAACACAACATATCTTCCCCCTTTATGAAATAAGGATAACAACAGAGGAGGAAGTAAGGGAACAATACTATAGAACTCTGTAGAACAATCCAAGAAAGACATCTAACCCAGACCGTACTTTCATCACCAAAACTTCCATACCAAGCAATATGCTCAGAGCAAAGCTGCTTGCTCAACTCCACCAAACTTTAAACCAGCTCCTATAAACTAAACTCCAACTCATACACTCAACCAACTCCGTAGCGGGCCCACAACGGACATCAAACACAGGGAACCAGCCCTCACTCACAAAACCAAACCAAACCAAACCAACAACTCGGACACCATACCATCATCATCCATAATCCCTTAACAAGGTGTGCAAGGACACCATAAGAAGTTAAACACCTCCAACTGTTTCCACCAACACAGGATACCAATTTCTACAAATAACAACATCAGCATATTTCACGCTCCCAAAGTAGCGTGAGTGGGACACACATCCCAATACACTAGGACAAATGTCGGAACCACTAATCCCAACACAATTCAGCAACAGTGTAAGAACCTCAAATCACCACAATGCACGTGGTGCAATTACACCAAATCACTGAAGTGCACCTAGTACGAAGGATACAAATTTCACCAAACTTGCACCTTTTTACTGGGACCACACTTCCCATCACACACATCTCACCAAATGCACCTAGTGCGAAGGATACCATTTCAACCAGAGCAAGAACCTTTAACTGGGACCATACATCCCACCGAAACACCAAATAGTCAGAATGTACCTAGTGCAAAGGATACCAGTTCAACCAGAACCTTTTACCGGGACCATACATCCCACCGAAACACCAAATTGTCAGAATGCACCTAGTGCGAAGGATACCAGTTCAACCAGAACCAGAACCTTTTACCGGGACCATACATCCCACCGAAACACCAAATTGTCAGAATGCACCTAGTGCGTAGGACACTAGTTCAACCAGAACTTCAACCTTTTACCAGGACCACAAATCCCACCCAGAATACATAACTCACCAAATGCACCTAGTGCGAAGGACACTAGTTCAACCAGAACTTGAACCTTTTACCGGGACCACAAATCCCACCCAGAATACATAACTCATCAAATGCACCTAGTGCGAAGGGCCAAAATTCCACCCAAATAACCAAAATTTTGTTACCACCACAACACAAACACTTACTCACCACAAATCTCTTACCATACAAGCAAAGATAAATTGAGCGTATAAAATGGTAAGCGGGAGTTCAACACTACTACCGAGTCCATATTCTTTACCCTACAAAGTCCTTTGTGTTTGATGAACCTGTGAATAAAAATGTGGTTAACCAAAATAACATACATAATGCAACTCATCATGTCACACATGAGAAACTGAAACAGAGGCCACGACAACCAACCATAACATCAAACCTCTCACAGTCACCCAACCCTGAAAGCCATAGCAACAATTCTGCAACGAAATGATCTAACAGGCCTCACATGACATTTTAATCCTTTTGCAATCTAAATGCCACATTAACGCTTTAGTGTAACAGCACTGCAATATGTATATATCACCATTTCTTATTAACCAGAATAAAACAAAGACCCCATCAGCAGAGCGTCTCTGAACTTGTCGACATGTAAAAACTAAACTGGTATGGCAGATAATCAGCATGAAATCCAAAGCTCCTCCAAAAAAAACAAAAAACATGCAGAACTTTGCCAATGAAAACATTTTAAATAACACGCTTGTTTCACTGTCTCATCACCCTTTAAATGACATCCGGCCATTTGCAATGAGTAAAACACCAACAGTACCTCATCCCAGCACGATAGTTGCACCTCTCGTGTTACAAGCTGGGTTTTCACAGCAAAATGACAGTAGCCTGCGCCGCTTCGTTGTCAAACAGCATGAGAGGATGATAAAATGAAAACCAAAATTGCTGCGCTCTTCTTCTCACGATCTGCATCACATCCATTACTGATGCCAGAAAACCTTGAGCGCCTTCAACAAAACACCCAGTCAAAAGTACACCATTACCTTTCGGTCCCAAGCATAGTTCCAAAACTGTAATGACACCAGGGAAACTTAGCATCCGCCATGTATAGTAATATATTACTTTGCTGGCCATTAGATGAACAGATCCCATGGCAGCGCTCCCTTGTAGTAACATCACGGAAGAAGAAGTCACGCTGCGTTGTCACGTTCCGGCACGCAGCAAGGTTCACTTTTCTTGAGCTTCCACACCACAACCAAACGTTGCGACTTACAATTGAAAATGTCACGGAGCCCAATCACTAACACCTCCAGCATTCCACCCGATGTCATCAGTCGTCCTGGGCAGCTGAGGAGTACAGAGCTCAACTCACCAACGAACTTTGATGGAGGATGCTCAGTCCACCATTCAGGGCTGTCACAAACTTTCCAGAACAGCGCTCGCCTGAACGTGATCGCTTGAAGCACAAAATCCATTCCCACATAAGCGGAGCTGTATTCAGCTGGTAATTAATGAATGCGATCTTTTGCTGCATACGCTCCTGGGCTTTATCCTTCCTGTACTGGCCTCACAGACACCCGTAGCATGAGCGGCTCTTACACAACACCAGACTGTTATCTCAGGCTCCGGGTCGCTGCCTACCTGACCTTATTAATCAGCACAACGCCCTATGACAGCTCCCATAAGGTGCACTTAAGCCCCCAAATGTCTTCATAAAACGCAGTCACTAGTTCGCGTTAGCAAAGGGGCACGCTCACCTTATGGCCAGGGGTGCCGGTGGATGTCTCCTACGGGACTCTTCTTCTTTCTGTCCCTTTTGCTGCTCCGTTTTCCTTTTCTTTTCATTCCGTGTTACTCCTTCCTTTGGTGTACGTTCCCAAGATCCTCGTCGCCAATGTTAGGATTGATGCTTGGGTTAAATGAATGGAGAGAGTCATTCAGCTTGGGTTAACTTCTTTACTAAGTTACACAGAAGGTAAGTACAAATGGAGTAATTAAGTCAAGTATATAACAGGGAGAGACATCCACCGGCCCCCTCATCATCCAAGTCCAGGCCCCAACTGACTTCGTGGAACACCCAGACATAGTTCATCCATAACATTCCACACCAACATTCTGTCAGGGGCTCATGCACACAGATCTATCAACCAGCAGGAAAAGTACAAACACAACAAAAAGGTCAGCGCTTACTGCATTATCTTTGTTGTGTGTATCCCAATCAAAGTCTGACTGAGGAACTATGGGAAAGTGGACATGGTGGAGGTGTGCGTCCACTTGTAGAGGTAACCACGGTAACAGCCTAGCCAAGCCTCGCTATGGAAATGAGGCTTGGGAAAACGAGTTCATCGTTGTTGTATGTGTTGCCATGGGGATTAGACTGCTGGCTTGTGAATGTATACACTGCGCCTCTGTATATTACAAAAACCGTACTGCTAAGTGGCTGTACGGGTAGCGCCAACCAACCTCGTTTTTGTGAATGAATGCCCCCATCTGTGGGTGGCCCCACATTGCCTATCTCAGATGTGAGGTGCAGCAATAGCAGATGTTGAAAACAGAGCAAAGTCAGAACAGACATCTTTCCTCAAGTTAAACTCTGTGTTAAGTTTAAGTGCAGTCAGTCCCATGATTCATAGGGCATGTGACCCATGTTTAGTGGTCACTAACACGATTACCTACAGCTGGTGTACTCACATTACTTCTCTGGTTGTGAGGTGTAGCACTAATGGAAGGTAAAATGAACAAAACAATTGGACAAGTGCTTTGGTAAGAGGATTGTCAAAGTGGGCATCTTGCTCAACGTCGAAGTCTATGAAGGGCACACTCGATGAAATGTGAGACCCTTTACGATGGGTAGGTGCAAACAAGAATAGGATGCAAGCTGATGTTTCTGCTCAGTATGTGGTTTACATTTTGTTCATGAAAAGTGCCCACTCTACACTGGTGTTTAAACTGTGTGTAATCATATTTAACTTACACATCCATTTCTGTTCTGCTCTCCTACGTTGGGTTCAACAGTCTGAATTGTGAACCATGGCATGTCTGGGGTTTGTGGTTTTTCTGATTGAAGTGTTTTACCATGGGTTTGTCGGTGACCTTGTTTTTTTAGGCAGGACCGGTGTTCAGAAATCCACTGGGCCTCATTACACGGTAGGCAGTAAGGGTTTACCGGTGCCGGTATTTTACCGGTACCGGTAAACCCTTAACGCCTTACTACGAGGTCCCTTTGCCGGTTGGTACATTAATGCCTGCTTTTAGCAGGTGTTAAAAAACGAACCCGCAAAGGGACCGGGGTGCTAATTACGGTACCGCAACTTGTGGTACTGTAATTAGCACCTTCCTCATTCCCATTATGCCCTATGGGGCAAAAATGGGAATGGGGAAGGGCAATGGAGGAAGGAGGAATTACCGCCTTCCCAACCTTGGAATAGGGCGGTAATTTCCCTTTCCTCCAAGGCGGTACCAGTAAATTACCAGCATGAACCATGGCGCTAATAGCGCCATGGTTTACCGCCTACCGTGTAATGAGGCCCACTGTTTCACTTCTCTTTTAGTTTTCCCAACGTACAGCAGGTTACATGGACATTTTATTCCATAGCTGGCCCACTTACTTTTGCATTTCATTAAGGTTTTTAATCGCCACATGTGTCCATTCAGCTCCACTTCTTTCATATTGTGTGTGTGTGTGCATACAGAGCACCCCAACACATGTAATGCCCAACCGCTGGCGGTAGAGACCATAGTATCTGCTGTTCAGTGACATTTCTCTTCGGATCCTCGTATGTGTGAACTAGGATATCATTAAGTGCCTTTGGGCCTCAATACACGGTAGGCGGTAACCATGGCGCTATTAGCACCATGGTTGCCGCCGGTATTTTACTGTGTCCGCCTTGGTGGATGGCGGAATTACCGCCCTACTCCAAGGTGAGCGGGGGCGGTAATTCCCCATTCACCAAGGCACTTCCCCATTCCCATTTTGCCCCCATAGGGCATAATGGGAATGGGGAAGGCGCTAATTACGGTACTGCAAATTGCGGTACCGCAATTAGCACCAAGGTCCCTGTGCGGCACCCTACTTTAACAGCTGGTAAAACCAGCCGTTAAGGTCGGGTCCCGCAAAGGGAACTTGTAGTAAGGCGGTAAGGGTTTACCGGTACCAGTGCCCTTACCGGTACCGGTAAACCCTTACCGCCTACCGTGTAATGAGGCCCTTTGTCTTTTGTATCCGAACCTGGGTTTGATTGGTGTGAAATACTTGGAGCCTCATTACGACCCAGGCTCTAATGGGTTAACTGCGCCGTAAAAGGCTGTGGTGCCGTTAACCTATTAGCGCCTAATTACGAGGTCCCTTTGCGGGACCCGACCTTAACGGCTGGTGTAGACCAGCCGTTAAAGTAGGGACCCGCAAAGGGACCTTGGTGCTAATTACGGTGCCGCAATTCGCGGCACCGTACTTCGCGCCTTCCCCATTCCCATTGAGCCCTATGGGGCAAAAATGGGAATGGGGAAGGGCCATGGAGGAAGGGGGAATTACCGCCCCGCCAACCTTGTAATGGGGTGCTAATTCCCACTTTCTCCATGGCGGAGTCGGTAATTTACCGGCATGGACCATGGTGCTAATAGCACCATGGTCTTCCGCCAGGGTCGTAATGAGGCCCTTGGTGTGCATCATTTTCCAGTTCTTCAGAATAGTTCTCTGCAGGCTATTCCTTATGGGGCTGAAGGTAATAGATGTTATTTTCTAGGGGGACTAGACAGTCGGTCCTGGCAGTGTGCTTGGCTCGTTTCCGGGTGTTGCAAATTTCCTTGGCTGGATAGCCCCTTTGTTTCAGTCTAGCACCAGCTATGTGCTGTGCTTCTCGAAGTCCTCGTTGGAGCTGCAAATTCTTCTGACTAGCAGCAATTGACCTACCAGAAGGTTGTTTCTAAGGCTCAGTCGGTGAAAGCAATCGAATTGGAGCAATGTGTTCTTGTCTGTTGCTTTTTAGAACAGTGAGGTCTCCAGAGTCCCAGTGGGGAAGTACCCCATTTATATACTGTTATGACAGAAAACCTACAGCCATGAGTAAGAATAGGTGTGTCCAGAGGGAACATGTAAATGTTAAACAGAAGTGGGGAGATAGCCGAGCCCAGGGGGACGCCGCAGGTAATTGGAACTGGGGCAGAAGAAAAAAGAGGACTGAGTTCTATGCAAAACCTTGTGTGCTGTTCCATGGGAAGTTTGATTTAAAGTTGTCATTGGCTACGAGCTGGATTGCTTTGTGGAACCATGTTTTAAAGTAAAAGTTGGTTCCTATTAACCGCATGTCTTGGGATAGGAGAAATTGCAACAAGTATCACATGGAGGAGACACTACACATGTGCATGCTTGCTTTGATGCAGTGTCTGCAACATCATTTGAAGAATGAACACATGCAGCAGTATGAACACTCCACCCACATTTTGCCTAGAGAACCAATCATAGCATTCTCACAAAAGATGTCATCAATGTGCTGTAATTAACTGACAAGATTTGAAAGCTTTCAAATCTCGGTGAGCCTATGCGAAGGAGCATCTGTGGGAGGCACTCCTCATTGGCTCAGGCATACTCTTGAATATAGATGGGTCATCAGCATGATAAGATAGCGGAACATCAGCCACACAGGTCCTTGATGCCTATCTACTGGAAATTCATTATTTCCCATTACAGAGTTGGTACAGGATGCAGTCTGCCTGACCAACTGCACTTGCGTAAGTTGCTGTTGAATCAATAAGCTGCCCCCCAGCCAATGTGTTGGCCAAAAGAGTTGTTATTACAGACAGGGCTTATGTTTATAACCACAGTAAAAGTCTTGTAGCACAGCATGTTGAACACTTTCCATGCATAAAACTGTACAGTCACTTCATTTTGGAAGACTCTGTAACAAACTTGCCCATAACCAAATCATCATCTTGGATGATGACAATTATTTGTTTTCCAGCATGTTTCACCCATTGAAAGATGGAGAGTGGTTGTTTCGTGGTGCATGTGATTGGGAACCAGATAGATATAGTAGTAAATGTGAGTAAGAATCTTTGACCAGTTGCTGTCTTTCACATGCTCTTGAGTATAGTATGAGTGACGATTTGTAATCCATTTATTGACTCATGAACATACCACTTGTTAAAAGTTCTCATATTTTCCCACATGGTGCAGGCACCCACTAAGGTTCTCGGGTCCTCCCACAAGGCAGAGCCACACATGATGTCAGGTTATCTCACCGGGCACAACCACCCACTAAGTTCCTAGGGATCTCCTACAACATGTTGCCACCCATTAAGGTTTTTGGGTTCCCCCAAAGGGAACAACTACATACTACGAATCCCAGTTTCTTCCATATGGCACAGCCATGCACTAAGGTTTCCTGTGTTCTTTCAAAAACTGCATCCACCCACTAAGGCTCCCAGGCTCTTTCTCAGGGTGCAGCCACCCACTAAGGTTCTCATGTTCTCCCACAGGGTGGAGCCAACCACTGTGGATTTTAGGGGATCTCCCTAGGGTAACTCCCCCCACCCCCACTAGGTTTCTTGGGTTCTCAGATAGGATTTAGCCAGTTACTAAGGTTCTTGGTGTCTATCACAAAGCACAATAAACATCTTAGATTATCTGGCACATTTACAGGGTGCAGCCACCCATTCCGGTTCTCTGTCCAGCCAACTTCTATGTTTCTAGGGATATTTCACAGAGTGATTCTGTGAGGTATCCACCTTTGGCCCTGCCTCCTCTGCCACTGTGAGGGCATCCCCTATATCTGTGCAATGTGTCAACAAGGCCTGCTCTGATGGGCATACCTCCCTCTCCCACTCCTGAGGACCCCAAATGCTCAGCATCCACCACTGACTCAAAGGATCAGTGATGATGTGTGGCACTCACATGTGAATCAGTACCCACAACAAACATGAGGTTCTTTCTTCTGTGAAGAGAAATGCAGCTGTTACTCCTTAATCTTCACAGCCTTCTTCCTCTTCCTATCCTACTTCCCGTTCTGTTCTCACTGTCGCAGGTGTGTCGTGACAATTGCTACAATGGTAATGCTAAGAATTGTGTGCACACCCTAAGAACTCCAAAGTGTCAATGCAAAATTGCCCGAGAGAAGAAGAGCACAACCCAAGGTGAACAATTCCACTACAAAAGTATGAGTAACAAACAGACGCTCGACTACTACAATATTATACTATGCAACACAATTGTACATTATATAAACAACAAAAGGTGAAAAACACACAAGGGCAAACTGGGAAAGTGTAAACAATCTAGAGGATATGATTAGCTGTAGTTAATGTTGCTTTTCTACAATATATAAGGGGACACAAAAGATGAAAGGCACAAGAGGAAAGAGGAACATATTTATTTGTTATATAAGTAAGATAACACAACACACTTTTACATGCTAAGCAAACACTTGGACAAAGGGGAACCAAATTGGCTAAATAACACACTAAAATACTGAAAACTACAAAACGTGCCCAATACCAAAAAATAAAACCCCACAAACCTCTCAAAACCTTGCTCCAAATCTCCAAATTCCCTCCATACACGCTATAAGTGTGAATCTACTCTGTGAACACATTCCGTAACAGCCTAGCCAAATTCAAAATGTATCAAAAAGATAGCTATGCCTTATATAGCAAACCAAACTTCCATTAGGGTTTATAGGGCTGCAAATGACTGAACAAACTCAATGAATGGGCCATTAAGGACTTTAATTAGCTTGAGAAACTCCACAAATAAACCTATAAATCTTCCCTAGATCGGTGGCTGTCGATTGGATGATGATTCATCATGTGGGACCTGGTAGACTCCCACAGGATCATCAGGGATAAGTCAGCACCAACACCTGTGCATTTCTGGGAGTAGCTATGAATATTTCCAAAAAGATGTATGGGGCCTGCCAGGTAATTTGCTTGTGGAATTCTTCCAGGTCTTAAGGGCATGTCATCTAAATTCAGATTCAATTGGTTGTTCTTCAGTGTAAAAGTACTTGGTAATTTAGAAGTAGAAGAACTGAAAAGGGCATATCTTACAGTTTAGTGATGAGGCATTTTCCAAATCTGAGAAACAGTCTTATACAATGCATATCAGAATGGTACTGCCATCTCTTAGAGTATTAATCCCAAATTATATTTTTGAATGATTATTCAGCTTATGATTCTGTGTTGTTTCAGGTTGTTGTTATTTTATTCTCTCATCCACTAATCATTTTGAGAGATATTTGTGCTATTCTGGATTTTATTTATAGCGTATTATTTATTTTGTGCAAAGAGTACTTTTTAAGTAACCTTGACTTGATGCAAATAATTTCCTCTTCAGAAACTTAAACTGATATACATTTGCACAATGGTAGTGGTGAATTACACATTGGTTTCTTAAAACATTCTTTGTAACGTTAGGCTCTTTAAAGACAAGGTTTTGGGAAGGAGATTGTTATTATACGCAAATGATGGCTCCACTGTTGAGTTCGCTCTTCAAAAATGTCATTGAATCCAGAAATTATTTGACTTTCAGATCATTTGGATCACTGTGAAGCTGAACAAAACTAGTTAATCACTTCATGAGAAAAGATGTATTTGTATTCTGGAAGACTGCCCTTAATGACACTGCTTTTTGTACTTGTGCTTAGCTATGGATTTGTTCCCCAGATGCTCCACTTGCATGTTCTTCTTTACCCATTTGTGTTGCTTTATAACTGTGCTACTGTACTTTGGTTCAAGTAAAAAATATAATAGTTCTTTGACAACAATGAGACAGTGGGCTTCATCACGAGTTGTGCGGTAAGCCCGGCGGTATTACCGCTGGGGCTATTAGCCCTACTGCCAAACCCCCGGCGCTATTAGCGCCGGATCACGGGTTTGGCGGAACGGTTGGTTCCCATTCTCCACTGGGCCCATTCGGGAATTCCCCATTCCCCAATGGGCCCAATGGGGAATTTTTTTGCTATTACCACCGGCGGTATTAGCGCCGGCGGAAATAGCACCGAAAAACAGCAATATCGCTGCGGTTTCGCCCCCAGCTCAGAGCTGGGGCCCAATCCGCCAAGCCCATGATCTGGCAGACCCTTAAATGCAGCGGTAATAGCACTACTACTGCATTTAAGGGTTACCGCCAGACTTGTGATGAGGCCCAGTGTTTATTTAAGTATTTAAGTACTTACTACCAAATGAGGGCAATGCAGTTGAAGTTTAAGCATGTTCATGTTACAGAATATGGCTGCAAACTCAAGGAGGGGTGGCAAACACGCAAATCATGTAAGATGGGTAATCACAACAGGCACAAGGACAGAGGGAGATAGTATCAGTAATGGCATCGCTTATAAGAAGGAAATTCTGGACCTAAGAAAAATTCATTTTGCAATATTCTGGCTGGCCTGAGCATTCTGCTCACCAGCGACATAGTGGAAGAAAGAGCAATAATATGCCTTGGTTTCCCCCAGGGGTGTGCAGCAATGGTTTGTATCAGGTACTACCCTTTTGGATAGGGCCTCAGAAAATACCCAGAAATACTTGCAGCACCTATGGTTGAAGAGATGAAGAGGTTCAAGTAGCAGCGACAAGTTAAAAGATGGTGCCAGGAGAGGTTCTCAGAGAGGAATCTAAAATCACAGGAGGCATTTGGAGCAGAGAAAAGTGTGGCACATGAGAGATCAATGGATGTAAATAAAGAAGAGCTAGTTCAGTGCCTTAAATAATTCCAAGAGAAAATCAGAGAGTTGTTCCCAGAACAATTCTCCCTGTTAAAAGCAGAACTGAAACAATCAGTGGACAAAATGAAAGGAGAGATTGTTATATTGGAAGAAAGGGTAGACGTGAATGAAAAGGCCTGTCAAGACATTGAGAGGCTCAAAGAAGAATGATGATCTATTGGAACACCTATCAAGACTCTCCCAAAAGCTGGACATTCAATGTGGAGATCTTGAAAATAGATTGAGATGCTCTAACATCTATCTGAAATATATTCCAGAGGATGCTGGAGAAAAATACCTTAGGGAGATAACACATCAGTTCTTTGGTGATCTGCTGGGAGATGTGCACCGAGAGGATGTCCACATTCACAGAATTAATTGAGTGGAGCCAAAATGACTAAATCCGGGATCTAGACGAAGAGTTGTACTAGTGGCAATGACATCCTATAACCAGAAGAAAAACATCCTAAAAGCAGCAAGGACTGCCAGCCCCACTAGAATCAATGGGGTGGAAATGCAATTATTCCAACAGCTCACCCAATCTCGCCTACAACAACGAAGGGGGATGGGCTTGGTTTTGAAAGTCTTAAAGCACAAAAGTGATGGGTGGAAGGTTCTGAATGAATCTGAACCACTGGCATCGCTCTGGGCAACCTTCCACACCACTGTTTTTTAGCCCGTCTGTGCCATTGCAAAAGGGGTCCAGCCATATGCAAATCAGTCAGGTACTGCCACCAATGGTGGCAGCCCAGCCCGAACTGCTAGGCCAGGTCCCCTCTGCACGGAAACACAAGCGACCCCAGACATGTTTCGGCCTTGTTGGGCCTCCTCAGTGAGGTGCAGCTTGGTTCCCTATGGTGCAGCAAGAAAGGGACCCACGTCTGGGCATACCCTCTCTCACATAGTGAGACAAACTGTAAGCACAAAAGTGATGGGTGGAAGGTTCTGAATGAATCTGAACCACTGGCATTGCTCTGGGCAACCTTCCACACCACCGTTTTTTAGTCCATCTGCGCCATTGCAAAAGGGTTCCAGCCATATGCAAATCAGTCAGGTACTGCCACCAATGGTGGAAGCCCAGCCCGAACTGCTAGGCCAGGTGCCCCCTGCACGCAATTACAAGCAACCCCAGACATATTTTGGCCTTGTTGGGTCTCCTCACTGAGGTGCAGCTTGGTTCCCTATAGCGCAGCGAGCAAGGGACCCACGTCTGGACATACCCTCTCTCACATAGTGAGACAAACTGTAAGCACAGAAGTGATGGGTGGAAGGTTCTGAATGAATCTGAACCACTGGCATTACTCTGGGCAACCGTCCACACCAGCATTTATTAGCCCATCTGCGCCATTGAAAAAGGGGTCCAGTCATATGCAAATCAGTCAGGACGGTTGCCCAGAGCAATGCCAGTGGTTAAGATTCATTCCAAACCTTCCAGCCATCACCTCTTTGTATTTGCTTTGTCAAGTGGGATGGGTATGCCCAGACGTGGGTCCTGTGCCTGCTGGGCCTAGAGACCCAAGCTGCTCCTCACTGATGAGGCCCAACAAGGGCGAAACATGTTTGGGGATGCTTGTGGTCTCGTGCAGAGGGGATGTGGCCTAGCAGTTCAGGCTGGACTGCCCTTTTTGGGTTGGGGCCAAGCCTGATTTGCATATGGTCTTTCCCTTCTGTAATGGCTTGGCAGGCGAAGAACGGTGGTCTGGACGGTTGCCCAGAGCAATGGCAGTGGTTAAGATTCATTCTAAACCTTCCAGCCATCACCTCTTTGTTTTTGCTGTGAAAGTCTTAACCCCAAAACAAATTAGATATAAGTGGACTTTCCCTTTTAGTCTCCTTTTTACATGGGAGGGCAGGCAGCGGCGGACATCTATGTGTAGAAAAGGCCTGAATATCCTACACTTTGAGGAAGAAGCAACAGATGAACATCCCTCCAATACCTGGTCCTCAACACTCAGAACTATGACTTGGGAATGGTCAAAGAGGCGCCGAGTGGGAAAGGAGGAAGGTACACCAGGGATGCCCAAAGAGATTCAGGAAGAATGGCAAAATAGCAAGGTACTCTTGTTGGGAGAAGAGTGAATCTGCCATTTGGAAATTTCAACAACCAGCAGCGGTCTCAGGAAGTTAACACCATAAGAGAAATGCAGGAGTCCACTGGCTAACTAAGAGTACAGAAGTTCGGAAGTGTAGGATGGGATAATGGTGCGAGGCCCATGTGGTGATGTGGATGCCCATGGCACCCCTTGGAATTGTACAAGGAGACATACAGTAGCCCAAACAGTTATTATATCAGGCTATATTTTTGGATCAATTCCAAAGGCTACTAGCCTTTGGGGTCACTAGGAACTTTGATTCAACCTGGGGACAAGTTGCGGAAGGATATGAGACAATGCACAAGGGTCTCAAACAATGGGGCAAATCTGATGGGACTAAAGAGAAAGTCCATTCAAAGTATTAACTAATAAGACTAAGGGTTTGAACTCCCCTATCAAAAGACGCAAGGTGAAAAATGTCTTAAGTGGGGAGACACCGGAAATAGTGATAATGCAAGAAACCCACATTTGTAGCTTTGGCAAAAATAGACTCTGTTTGAGCTCCTACCACCACATATTTCAGGCAAATGCAAATGACAAAATGGAGGTGGGGCATTCTCATAGTTATCAAGTATATTCCAAATATAAAAATCATAAGATCACAGGGAGACAAAGGAGGCTAATATTTGTTCATTAAAATACAGTTAGGTAGACGGAAGTACACAATAGCAACAGTCTATGCCCTGAATACAGATCTGTGATGGCACAGTTGGAGTTGCCTGTTGAGAGGGACATTATACTAATGAGAGATTTTGATTTAGCGTGCTCACCTGCTGAGGATCAGCAAGAATTGAAAAAGCCATCATTAGATGTTGAGGTACTACAAAACTATCGACCTATTACAGGACTGCCTAGGCCAGCCAAGGTCCTCGAAAGGGTTGTAACCAACCAACTCCATGATTTCGTTGAACATGAATTATTACTGGACAAAGTTCAATCTGGTCTCCAGCCAAAATATCCAACCGAGACTGCCCTGTTAGGAGTACAAGATGAACTGTTAAAGGCTGCGGACCAAGGGGAGCTCACACTCCTGGTTATGTTAGACTTGTCCACGGCCTTTGACACAGTAAACCATCAAATTCTGCTGGAACGACTACAGGAGGTAGGAAGAATATCTGATTCAGCATTAAAATGGTTTAGGTCTTTCTTGACCAACCGTGTACAGCGCGTCACATTGGGGGAGTTCCTGTCGGACCTCATCTGTTTGAACTTTGGTGTTCCGTAGGGATCCTCCCTGTCCCTACTGCTGTTCAATCTTTATATTCAGCCACTTCTTGAAATCCTGAGATGCTATGGGCTGCCTTTCCACTCATATGCTGATGACACCCAGATCTTTGTACGAATTGCTAATTTCCAGGAAGCATTTAGCAAATTAGGGCTATGCCTGGAAGAAGTAGGCAGCTGGATGTCCAAGAACTATTTGCAACTTAAGGCTTCCAAAACAAAACTCATATTATTCAGACCTAAAAACTTGCAGCCAAGACGCTGCCTATTCCATCACTTTAGGGCAATGCTCTCAAATTTGTATCTAAAGTCAAAAATCTGGGTTGGAAGTGGCAAGAAGACCTGGGCATTGAAGCCCAGGTGGGAGCTAAGATCAAGGCAGTATATTTTGTCTTGCGAATGCTACACCAAGCACTCCCCTACATACCAACTAAAGATCATGCATCTGTGGTAGGAGCACTAACCAGTGCCTACTTAGACTATTGCAATAGTCAACTGTTGTGTATTCCAGGCAAACAGCTTCAACGGCTCCAGAAAGCACAAAATGTGGCTGTTAGACTAATATTTAAGTTAACAAAAGTTGACCACGTGTCTCCATTTCGCCGGGAGTTGCATTGACTATCAGTCGATGATCGCATTCAATTCAAAACAGCCTGTATTGTCTTCAAATGTATTAATGGCATCGCTCCCATGTACTTACAAGAGCTAATACTGCCATACCATCCGACGAGACAATTGCAATCCAGCGACAGACATCTTCTGGTTATCACTCACTCGGTTTTTATATCTAGAGGTGACATAAGATTTTCAGATTTTGGTCCGAGGCTGTGGAACTCCCTGCCACTACCTTTAAGAACAATGAGCTCAATTCTCCAATTTCACCAGCCACTGAAGACCTTTGTTTTCAGGTAGACGGCCCCGTGTTTTCGGGGAGCATGTTTTGATCTTCCTCATCTATCTTCTCTTGTGTCATCTGCGCCAATATACGGTTCATTTGGTTTGGAGCGCGCTACAAATGTAAAATATCAAAAATCAAAATCAAATCAAGAAACAACACCAGGAACTAACAGCACATTCTAAAGTTCTCAGACAATGTTTTAAGTACATGTCCCTTAAAGATATTCGTCGAGCGAATAAGGGAAGCGAAGAGGGTTTGACAATTTATGTTCACCAATAATGTTCTCGTATCGATTACATATGGGTCTCGGCTCAGCTATTGGAGATAAATGAAGCTGTGGAATTGGATCTATAGCTTTATCTGATCATGCACCTATCATTGCACCGATGCAATTGCCGACTGGTAGCAATGGTCCTTTCCGAATACGATTCTTAAAGATAAGGTCCTGACTGAAATGGTTAGAGATAAAACACAGGGGTACTTTGAAAACAATGTAACACCAGAGATATCTCCAGTACCCTGTGGAAAGTGTTTAAAGCACTCATAATGGGAGAACCAACAGCGGCTAAAGCACATAGAGACAAGCAATCGAAACAAGTAAAAAAGGGACTGGATGATCAGCTGAAAGTTATTATGCAGGAGATGGTGATACAGCCTAGAAAAGCCATCTCAAGAGCCGAGAGAAACATGAGAGGACAGTTTGGCCTTTTTCAAACTAAAAGGGCTGATAAAAGCTTACTGAACATGAGGCAGACATTTATATTAAATCAAGCAAGTTGGGCAACCTTTTAGCTAGGTAGTTTAGGGAAAGCACGATTGATTGTAAAGCTTAAAAAGGAGGGGGAGACTATGCTACCTTAAATTGTGAAATAGTAGAGCACTCTGTAAGCTACTACTCAACCCTATACTCATCTGGTCATCTGTCAGAAGATCCCCAAACAGCTTGCTTGGAATCCACTCCTTTGCATTCAGTGTCTAGTAAGAACAAATGGAAATACCTGAAGAGGAAGAAAGTCGAGTAATAAAGAAACTCCTGCTGAATAAAGAACCGGGACCAGATAGCTTCCTGGCATTATTTTACAAGATTTTTTTCAGAACGTGTTGGCTCTGAAGTTTACTGTATTATACAACACCTTCAGTATGCCGATCAGAGTCACATCTACTATGGATCAAGTAAAAGTGCTACCTTTCCCTAAATCAAATAAACACCCAACGCTATGTGGGTTTTATCACCCTATAGCATTGATAGATATTGATTTGAAATCTATACAAAAATATTGGCGAACAGGCTAGAATCAATTTCCCAAAATTAATAAACCCCGGTCAATCTGGTTTCACATTTGAGAATACCAGAAGAGTTTGCCTCCTAATTGAGAAAATTAATTAACATCCCGGCCATTCTACTATCCCTTGATGCCGAAAAGCCATTTGATAGAGTTGAATGGTTGTTCCTGTTCCATATATTAACTCATCTGGGGTTGGGGGACTAAGTTCACACAAATTGTGAGAGTCAATTATCGTACTCCTAATATACAGCTGTAAACTAATGGCAAATTATCTCAGCAGATTGTTATCGAAAGAGGTACTAAACAAGGATGTCCTCTATCCCCATTATTGTTTGCTATTTACCTGGAACCCTTCCTCGCAAGATTAAGGAAAACAGTACAGAAAACGGGAATTATGTTTGGAGGGGGGGGGCATGAAATAGTGGCATTTGTGGCTGACATGCTTCTCATTCTGACGGATCCACTCCGCTTTCTGCATGCTTTAGTGTACAAAATAGAGGCATTTGGAGGAGTGGCAGGACTTAAAATTAAATGATATACATCTGAAATTCTTAACTTATCAATAGAAGGAGACCTATGAGAGAAGATGTGTTTGTTCTCCCCATTCAGATGGGCAGAGGAGGGGATCACTTATCTCGGATGACCCCAACAAAGACGATAGATTTGTTATACGAGGCAACCTATAGGACATTACATAAAACAACTGAAGTTAATCTCGGTAAGTGGGGGCCCCTCAAAATCTCTTGGGTTGGGTAGGATAGCTTCTATACAAATTGCTACCCTCCAGAGGATTGTTTACTTTTTCCAGGTGCTTCCCATACTGCCCCAAGTACTTTTTTTAAATCAATGAGTAAAATGGTAACAACTTTTATCTGGAAAAATAAAAGAGCACGAGTAGCCCTACAAACATTGATACCTCCTAGGTGCAACAGGGTTTATCACTTCCGAATTTTGTCAAGTGTTCTTAGGCTTTGCAAATAAGGGTCATAAGGGAATTGATTTCAGGGGATATATGTAAAGTCTGGGCCATAATGGATAGGTAGTATCAGAGGTACTATAGTTTAATAAAGCTGATAGACCAAAAAGCATGCCCGCAAATCAGATCACATCACTACTGTAGGAATCTTGGGACAAAATGATAGACCAGGAAGGAATTGCCTCGATATCTGACCCATATAGGCCCCAATTTAGGAATCCATAGTTTACAACAGGGACTGAAAGGTATTACCTGAATTGTTCGTTTACAATTGTTCGAATGACACAATTGTTCGAATAATAGGGGTCCTAATTGACCTTCTGCACAATTGACTGTGTGGTCATTTTAATATATATTATGGTTTGGGTTGGTGTAATAATAATATAAGGGGATTTGGAGGGGGGCTGGGGTGGGAGTTGGATTGGGTGGGGGGCTGCGGGGGGTTTCCCCCCGCATATATATCCTAATTGACAGTTTAAATTCGGTCAATTGTGCAGGAGGTAAATTTTTATTCTAACAATTGACATTCGAACAATTTGTATACAACCGACTGAAAAGGGGGGCTTTCCAACAATGGAGTGATGCAGGATGTGTAAAGATGAGTCCTGAGAAATGTGTAAAGACTCATTTGGAGTCAGACAAGGTGAAAAGCTCAGATATTATGTGCGAATGAATTTGATATCCTATCCACAGAATAGATCAGCAGCTTCCTGATCACTCACCTCCTTTCAAAAATACATAATATCCCACTCAGGGGACAAAAACCTTATCTCATCACTGTATTAAGTATTCATGGAAATTCCACATAGATTCAATAGCCATACATGAAAAAATGGGAAGTCACAATAAATAGGGTGTGGGATTTCATAGGATTGCAGGGAATTTTCTCTGGGGAAACATCCCAAAACTAACCAGGGTCGTACAGCTACAGGAAATGTGGTACATGGTTTCAGTGGCATTATACTCCAGAAAGATTGCAGAAGATGTTCCCTAGCGTATCTACTAATTGTTGGAGGGGTTGTGCGAGAAAGAAGATTGGGTTGATATCTGGTGGGACTGTCCAGTGATGAAACGCTATTGGACAATCATAAGCACAAGCTTAGAAGAGATGTTCACCTTTGGCATTGTGGAATGCCTTCTAGGGCTTTGGGTTCCAGGGAAGGGACTGCAACCCGCACCACTTTTCAAAGCTTATATGATCTTACTGCTGGCAGCACTACTGGCTCTGGAAAAGAATTGGGAAGTTAAAGAGTCTCCGACAGAACATGAGTGACTAACGAAGGTTTGGAACATTTTAGCATTCGAATTGGTTACTTATTCCATCTTACGGCCTTGCACGAAGTTCAGGCAAGACTAGGGGCCGGTCCTCACCTTCCTATGGAATGATTTTAGATTCACATTGTGCCACAATAGGTACAAATCTTCTACATTAAGTCCAACATTGTGATTGCTAGGCAGCGTTTTTTACTAAGTTCCTTAGACCGCCTGGCTTGAATCCCAGGGGGAGGAGTGGGGAGGAGGGTTTTGGGGACATTGGGGCGAGGGAGGGGGGAATGTTGTGTTCAGATGTAAAAAATGTAAGAAATGACAATAAGCGCAATTTAAAATGCAAAGTAAAACACTGTACTTCACTGTGTAGGGGCTATCCTCACGCTTTTTCATGACTGAAGTATCTCTACAGGCTACAGTGGACCTGGATTCGGGGCAGGTATGCAAGAGCATGCTGGCAGAATTAGGTGATATGTTGTCATCTAAGCAATAGACATGTGGAGAAACTGATTCTGAAAGGTAAACATGGATTTCAATAAAAAGACATATAGAATATCTTTTAGTTCAGCATAAACTATGTAAAGGTTGGCCTTTGGAGAATTTGCCAGAGCACGAAAGTCAACAATGCTAAAACATCAAATGTGTAAGCCTTTTTATGTTAAATCATCATAACACTGCAGAATGTATTTGGATGTTTGTATTCGGTAGAGGTTTCTTGTTAATGTAGCCTCCAGAGATATATCATGACCCCAATGAGTTATAGAATGAGAGATATGGGATTCACATTTGTGCAAGGTGAGATATTAGAAGTTAGAGGAGCACTTTATTGCATAGTTATGTGCATGCTATTAGTTAGGCTGAGTAAATACACTAACACAACACTAGTGTGTGAAGTAGCTTGTTGGCCGTTTGTTCGATGTCTGTGCTGATAAGGCAGGATTTATTCTCAACTCTGAAGCCATCAAGTTTCTTGGGGGCAGTATTTTGTTTGCATAGAGTTAAAACATAACAGGTGGAAGAAGGGCCCAGATATTTCGTCATCATATTGACCTCGTTCCTCATCTAAACAGTTGCAGAGAATTATATTTGCACACACTTCACTAGCCTCATAAAGTGGAATTCTGCGGATTCCTAATTGGAATCCCCCCTTTTTTCTTGGGTACATTTCTTTCTGCTCCTATTGGCCAGGTGTGCGGGTTTAGAGAAAACACATTTGGTTTCTAGGCACTGCAAAGTCTGCTGTAATGTGTTTGCCTGGTCTTGGAAATTGCTGAAAATTACTCAACTTTGCTAAACGCTATCATGGTTGGATTGCTAAGACGGTGAAGTCTGAATTGCTACACAAAGCTCATGGGAGAATATGTTTGGTAGGGGCCAATGTCTGTGTCCTCACGAATGCTCATGCGGCCAGGATGACTACCTCATCATGGCTGTGCACTACATATCTAAACATGTAAAAGGGAGGATTCCATGAAACCGATGCCTTCCGCACCATAGAATCACTCACGTGTCTAGAACCTGCATCACAAGCAGGGACTCTCTGTGGGTATTTTCTCCATAAACAGCTATCAAATTGACGCACACTACGAAATAAAGTTCAAGAGCCAGAGTAGACCTGCTACAGTCCTCCAACACATCATTTATCACCAGCACACCTCATCATCGTCCAGAATGCACATCCCACCGCCCAAACAATGCTGTGCAATTATCACCACTCAATAGTGCTTCTGTCAATGATAGTCTCACAAAAGGCTGCTCCTGCACGCACACAGTCCAGCTATTGGTGTACCTCTCGATATTGCTGATCTCGCCAGCACTGCTTCTACTGTTTATGTTTTTACTGTATTACTTTTGTCAAATCATATTGTGGTTTGCTTTTGCTGCATGAACTAATAGAAATGTAACCTGCAAAGCACCTGTGATCGTTTGTGTCCCCTATCTGCAACAGTTACGTACATGTTTGTTCTCATCTCCGAAATTTGTCTCTGGTAGCCCACACATTTTTTTTTTATTATTTATGTAAAGAAATGACTGGACTGCCAATTACAATTTGGCAGTACACATATTCTCCTTAAAAGTCAAAAGTTTCTTTATACCCTATGAGAAAAACTCGATACCTAATTTTATTTCATGTTTGAGTTGCAGTGTGACGGTTTCCTCTTAGTTGTCCAATAGTGTATTTGTGTACAAGATAGAGTTCTTCATAAACAACTACTTTTTTTGTAAATATGTATTTTGTTAATTGAGCCTTTTTTCCTAACCTGTGTCTAATGCTTGCTGTCAATACACAATGTGGCAAATTATGAAAGGTTTCATAATCTATAATTCTAGATGACAGCGTGGTTTACTCATAAATAATACCTGCCATTCTGAAAGGGTAATGAAAGGAAAGCGACTCTGCACTTGGTAATCAATGGAAAGGGACTGGAGCTAATTGAAATCTCTGATGTGAAAATGTCTTGCGCCATCTAAAAATAGCAAACACGGATATAATCAGCTACAGGACTGCAAACGTTTCTTCCCGGCCCTGGGGAAAGACAAATCACGTAAAATGTGATAAAACAAATTGGGATACTAGCACATTCTAAAACAGATATTTTATGGATGAAATATTTGTCAAGCCCCTTTCATTACTCCAAGCATTATAAACCATATGGCCAGTGGTAGAGTTATGGGCTGAGGGGAAACTCTCGAAGTCAGCCAATACTGCAAGAGCAATTACCTTGCTGCAATTTCAGACCCATAAAAGGTAGCAACAGCGCTGCCACCGTACAGTTTTTAAAATGATGGTGAGTTGAATCTCTGCTTGAAATTGAGAAACAAATGACAGGACTACAAATGGACTTGGCATCTCAGAGTGTAGAACAGTATTGCCAACATTATGCTGTTTTCATATTTTTGGAAAGACAAAATACTACCTACGTTTGTTCTAACATGGCTTCTGAGTTTGGTTTTTGTGACTACACAGAACTGGCGCAAGACTGGGAAATATTTGGGGTTAATTACAGCAACATGTCATTTACAGGACTTAAGTCCAAGCATTGTACTTTTCTTTGGTTGAAATGTGTAGGTCGTATTGTAAAATAGGAATAAAGGTAATTTTCCAGGTCCGCTAATTTTCATATCCTTTCACGAAATAGTTTTGCATTTGAGCAGGATTTTGCTTTGAACAATTGTATCAACTGTCAATCCAAGTTCTGTCCTGCATTTCTTAAACTTGAGAAGAAATATTTACATCCGTTTATATTGTTGTATTGCATGGTATATTTGTATATCACATAAGACCACTGAGTATCCACTCAATCAGTCAAAAAGGAGATTGTAACAGATATAGGGATCACATTAGTAAAATAAATCACATATCAAGATCGGGATGGCGGTCTAAAACATGTATGAAATACCTGGGGTAATGCCTTCAAGAATTATAATTCAGAACCTGCAAAGATTTTCAGTAGGGACGACAGTGATAGTAGCTTTTTATTTTTCAGTGGGACATCTGGTAGTTTGCTCTTTCCACGATCTATCACAATGCAATCTATGAGGGAATCCCATTCAGAAGAGTTGTAATAAATTCTTTTTTAAGGCATTTTAAATTATCCCTCAAGATGGTAGAGACGACGACTTTCCCTCTGTAGGGTATTTTGTGGAGATTTGGGGCCTGACGGTATTTTCTTACCGCCGAAATATAACTTAGCAACAATCACTCCTTGTATTCAGATTGGGCCATGTACAACAATAATACAGTGAACATGCATTATTTCAGCACCCAGGCATGCATATTTGGTATGCGTGGGTAGTAGGCGTGGTTGGTGGTATATTGGTGAGCATAATTCCCTTGTTTTATTTGTGGCCCCAATGTCCAGAATCCCTTATCTTTGCTTAGATTTTTCATGTAATCACTAGAGAGACCTCAGACCTACATTTTAGGAATACCACATTTTTCAGTGTTAGTGTGCCACCATGGGCGATCTCACTGACTTATTTACGACAGAGAGCTATATATGGTAATCTTGTGGTCATTTCCACTACCTTATATACGGTAGGGAGCTATGTTCAGAGAGTCTCTCTTCCCGTTGGCTCATGTACCTCCAACGAGCTATGCTACAGTCACTCACAACTGTTCATACTGAATCTGACATGCACACATCTATCTTAAAATGACCATTGCACTGTTTAAAATCTCCCCACATCATCAGCATTGTAATGGTAAATAGTAAATACACCACCCGTCTGTTTTCAAATATTTTTCTGTATTATAAAAGTTGCAATTAAACACGATCTCATTCTTTACAGAAATAAATAAATTGGTACAGTAAAAGCATTGTCTATGACACACTGCAAAGAGAGTGGCGGAGAACAGAACTCAAATTGCAACATTAGCATTTGATTAAGGCATGCACAGGAATCCTACACTGACTGCATATTATCGTACACACTCAGCTCCCACATTTCTGTAATTACCTTATCTTTTTAGTTGTTCTCTTTGGCTGTTCTCTTTCTGAATGTGGCTCCCTTGAAGATTAACTCCAGTAAAAAGGAACGCTTGCCTTCTCAAACCGGGGTCATTGCCTGGAATTCTGAGCTTTTGCAGATAGGAATGCCTCAGCCAGTGGAAAGGTCCTTCTTTCAGCTCTCCCCAATCTCGACTGCCTTTCT
This sequence comes from Ambystoma mexicanum, assembly GCF_040938575.1. Lineage (NCBI taxonomy): Eukaryota > Metazoa > Chordata > Amphibia > Caudata > Ambystomatidae > Ambystoma > Ambystoma mexicanum. The sequence goes on along the minus strand of NC_090935.1, from coordinate 832,383,591 downwards.
CCTCCCTCAAACTTCCCCCAGCAAAAAGCCTGATCACTCCCTCTAGCATGATACTTGCTATGACGCTGCTCCAATCAGAATTAATCACGCCATCTCCTCCTTCTCTACACAATGGCTCATTTTTATAGTAATACTTTGTAACCAACTGATTTCCTGTTCTTTCGAGCCCATTCGCTTCCTGTAGTTATGTGAACAGGGCAGCAGAGAGAACAGAAAAAAAAATGGATGTGCGTTTAAAAGTTCACTTTCAGAATAGGCCTAATTCTGCAGTGGAGACACATTTTTATTAGTGGATTATGTTTCATTAGTCAGGTTAGTTGTCAGTAAGGTTAGTTATTATTTTCAAATGTGTCTCTCGCACCATAGGCATTTCAGGTGAAAATAGTGTGCATTTTTGAATGTGCACGTGTACTTTTAACTGTAAAAATCGATTTGCATCTTATATGTTAAAATCGTTTTTGACTGAATGGCCTGTCTTTCCTTGTTAATCTGGTAACACATATAGCAATGCACCGCACCCTTGTGGTGGTGGTGCAAAAAAAAAATTGCTACCTGTGCAGTAGTGCTGTACTCTGTGCTGTTTGCTACCTGTGTAGTAGTGCTGTACTCTGTGCTGTAACACGCCAAATATCCTTACATACCCTCCTTTTGTTTTTAGAACTTGGCTATAATCCAAGCCAATTCCTAAAAACAATTTGTTCTCTCTTTTTTTTCTTTTACAATATAGCAATCCAACAAAATGAATATTCATGTGCCTCAATGAAAAATTTGCAATCAACACAGTATTCATCTGAGTTCATTAGTTTACAAAATGTTCTACATTTGCCTTCTCAGTTGAAGTGGCATTACTTTAAGTTTAGATTTTCCAAGTCAATTAAAAACAAAGAAATAAAACAACTAACTAAAACAAATAATTAATATAACAAATTAAAATAAAAAATTAAAATAATAAATACGTGGAACTCCATATGTCAGCACTCTTGTCCGCTTCTGATATGTCCCGACCAGCGATGTTATTCGGTTCATTCGAGTACACTTCCATCTTGGCAATCTTAGATCCATAGGAGTCATCCTTTTTAGCATTCTGGTTATCTTGTCTTCACCTCCACCTGGAGGCAGGCATCTTTTGGTCTTCATCCAGGGGACTCCAGGTCTCCATCGTCTCTCCCGTGGGCTCTGATCTCGGAACCTCCGACCAAATAATGTTAATTGTCTAAATCAAAATAGAAAATAAACAAATTAAGTACATAGCATAATACTAACTTCATCCTTTTGCCAAAAATAAAACATGCATGGTAAAAATATTTCATTTTTTTTTTTTTTTTCCCTGAAATTAAACACAAGTTAAAAGAAAACAAGCAGATATTCAATATTTAACACACTTTCTCTCTGCACACCAACCATGAGCTTCCATTATATGTGCATTTATTTATTTATTTATTTATTTATATTATATATTTTTACATATATTACAGTGTTTATGTACCATCATAACAATCAACTTTTTTTTAACTTCTTTGTCACTGCCTCCTGACTACACCCATTTATTTTCTCTTTTTTTGTTCAAGGGACTTTATCTGTCTCTACATGCTCAAGCTGCCTGATCTCATGTCTGGGATGGCATGGTTTGATTTGATTTACATGGACAATCTGCTCTATTGCTGTTTCACCTTCATTTTTCAAAATTTTATAAACCACAGGAGAGACCTTATCTATAATTCGAAATGGCCCCTGCCAGGCCGCTAGAAATTTAGAATTTTTCTGTTTACTTTTTCCAAAATGAAACTTGTACACCTGATCCCCTACACTGTATTCCTTTACTGATGTCTTTTTATCATAATATGACTTTGCACTGTCAGCAGCTCTTTCCAGATTTCTCTGCACAAAAGCAAATGCATGTTGCAAATGCCTCCTCAGTTCATCAATATATTCATGAACTGTGGATGCACTCACAAGGGTTTGCTCATGTGTTCTGTATAGTAGGTGTTGTGGTAACACCATTTTCCTACCTGTTAAGACCTCATGGGGGCTAACACCTGTTGCTTTGGCAGGAGTCGACCTGATTGCCATCAAAACCAATGGTAAACGCAAATCCCAGCTGGAACCTGCTTCTGCCACAAATTTCTTTAAAATATCCACAACAGACCTATTGCTTCTTTCAACTGTACCTGAAGACGCCGCCCGATATGCGATATGTAGTTTCCTTTTCACACCTAGTATTTGCCATACCTTACTCATTAGAGTACTTGTGAAATGACTTCCTCTGTCTGACTCAATTCTTTGTGGCAACCCAAACCTTGAGAACACATGGTTCACCAGCAATGTGGCTGCTGTTTGCGCACTACAATCTGGTGCAGGAATGCACTCAATCCACTTCGACATCAAACATACCACACTCAAAATATAACGGTGTCCCCTGCTCGACCTTTTTAAAGGACCTACATAGTCTATTTGCAAATCTGACCATGGGAGAGTTAGGCCTCTTTTCATCAATGGTGCTCTATGCATTGGTGAAGCAGGTTTAAATTGGGCGCATACTAGACATCCTCTAGTATATAATTCCACATCTTGGAACATATGTGGCCAGTAAGCATAATCTTTTAGTATTTCCAATGTTTTTTGTGAACCTCTATGGCCTGCGGTTATGGCATCATGTGCATGGTGTAGCATTAGTCCTCTGAATGAAAGGGGTACTACCCACTGTATTTGCCTTGTTATGGACTCTCTAATCATGAGTCCATCCTGTAATCTAATTCGTGTTTTGTTCTTTAATAACACCCTCAACTCTTCTTTTCCCATACACTCATTTTCTGTTAAAGGATTTTGTTCAGGATCTATCAAATGATTATAATAGATTCCCAAAATTTGATCATTCTTTTGTGCCTCAATCAAATCTTGGTCTGGCGTGTCATGACTCCACTGCACCACCGGTTGATCTACCTCCTTTGGTGCTTTAGAACGTGTGACTGCATCAATTTGTATTTCACCCATTAAATAATCAATAGGTAGCAATTCTCCCATCACAGCCCCAATCTTAGCCAGGTGGTCTGCCTTATCATTTCCCTCCTTATCCTCTCCTGGTGTTTTTAAATGCCCACTAATTTTTCTCCAGTATATTGTTAAATTATTTGCTGACACCAATTTGTCTATGGCTTGTATAATTTTTCCATGTTTAAGTGGCTTTTTGTTGTATGTAACCATGCCTCTTGCTTTCCAACCAGGCAAATACTCCACAAAGCTATTCCGTGCATAGTCAGAATCAGTCACCAGGACAATTTCACTGAACTTTTTATCAACTGCAGTAGCAATTGCTTTATAAATGGCTGCCAATTCCGCCACCTGACTGCTCCTATCTCCAATCCTCATCCCTATACTGGGAACGCCTTCACATTTCAACCAGACATTTCCTATTCCTGCCACTAATTGTTTATTACTGTCATTTTCAATGTGAAAAGCACAACCATCCACATATACAGTTGGCAAATCCTTGCATGTTTTTTCATCAAAAGCTTTGTGTGGTGATTGTTCAAATTCCTGTAAACTAGTTTCCACTTCCATTTCATTTGGTATTTGTTCAGCTGCACAGTCATGTAAGTCAGCTAACCCTTGAGCAATTGGGCTCTTTTTATTTTGTCCATATCTCACTTCTACGGGAAAACCTTGTAATGCCAGCGTCCATGAAGTGATTCTGGATTGTGCTAGATTGCCTGATCTAATTCTTTTACTCTCTAAAAATTGCAAAGGTTGATGATTTGTTTCAATAATCACCTTTTCTCCCTGAACAATGGGGCGGAAATGTTGTAGCGCCCACACAGTGGTTAATAGGGCCTTTTCACATTCATTAAATTTCATTTCAACTTGGGAAAATGCCTTACTTGCATATGCAATGGTTTTGTGATTCAATCCTGTTTTCAGGTGTATGATATTGGTGGCTGCCCCCAATGGGAGTATCAAATCCCCCAAGGGCGCTGCAACCAAGTTCAGTCACCGGCCCAGTCACTGGAGCACTAGCTCTTTGGGCAGAGCTAGAATTCACCTCCACTCCATTGAATGTGGTACCCTGCCGCCTCTCCTGGGACCTGGGAATGCACATTTGCTGTTCTAAGTCCTTACACTTTTTAAGGAGTCTGGTTGCTTCATTTTGCAAATAATTATTTTCATCACTCATTTTATTAATCACCTCCTGCATTTCGCACATTTGCATTTGGCATTCATTGAACTCTTTATTTCTCTTGTCTCTTTCTTGGATCATTTTAATCATTTCTTGTTCTGCACTCTGGAGATCACCTTCTTTTTCACAATGTTCTTTTTGTAAAATCTGCATTTCTGAAACAACCTCATCTTTATCCTGCCTAATGTGATCCACTAAGGCTTTTAAGTGTGCCAATTCTTGCTCACTATCTTCAAATTGTTTCTTGCTTTTGGATAACTGAGTATCAAAGTCTCTGCATTTTAATTGCATGTCTTTTTGGCATACATCCAATTCTGCTCTCAACATTTCCTGATTTTTACTTGCCCCCTCTAATTCAGTCTTTAACCTGTTAATTAGCTGAGTATCATTCTCTTGCATTCGCAGGGACTTGTTTAAAATAAACCATATTTTGCCGCATAGCCGTATTAAACAGTCTTTCTCTGCACTTTTATCGGCTGCATTCAATAATCTTGTAAGGCAGACCTGAATTATGCTGCCTTCTGCAAAAATATTGTCTAGTTTTTCTTTCTGCACCTCACCCTGAATGCGGTTACTCCATTCTAACGTGCTATTCGAAGACCAATTCCCATGTGCAAATAACTTTGCCTCTAAATATTGCACTAGATCTGAGAATGTGGTTTCCCTTTGTGACATTCTGAAATTCGTTTTTAGTGGCACACTGCTATTATAAAATGGGTTCCCTTTAATGTGCAAATGGCAGTGTGAGACACGCTTGCCACGCCCAGTAGGTACTCTATGATCACTTTCCCGGCCTGCAACGCACCATAAATATGTAGGGTATTTTGTGGAGATTTGGGGCCTGATGGTATTTTCTTACCGCCGAAATATAACTTAGCAACAATCACTCCTTGTATTCAGATTGGGCCATGTACAACAATAATACAGTGAACATGCATTATTTCAGCACCCAGGCATGCATATTTGGTATGCGTGGGTAGTAGGCGTGGTTGGTGGTATATTGGTGAGCATAATTCCCTTGTTTTATTTGTGGCCCCAATGTCCAGAATCCCTTATCTTTGCTTAGATTTTTCGTGTAATCACTAGAGAGACCTCAGACCTACATTTTAGGAATACCACATTTTTCAGTGTTAGTGTTAGTGTGCCACCATGGGCGATCTCACTGACTTATTTACGACAGAGAGCTATATATGGTAATCTTGTGGTAATTTCCACTACCTTATATACGGTAGGGAGCTATGTTCAGAGAGTCTCTCTTCCCGTTGGCTCATGTACCTCCAACGAGCTATGCTACAGTCACTCACAACTGTTCATACTGAATCTGACATGCACACATCTATCTTAAAATGACCATTGCACTGTTTAAAATCTCCCCACATCATCAGCATTGTAATGGTAAATAGTAAATACACCACCCGTCTGTTTTCAAATATTTTTCTGTATTATAAAAGTTGCAATTAAACACGATCTCATTCTTTACAGAAATAAATAAATTGGTACAGTAAAAGCATTGTCTATGACACACTGCAAAGAGAGTGGCGGAGAACAGAACTCAAATTGCAACATTAGCATTTGATTAAGGCATGCACAGGAATCCTACACTGACTGCATATTATCGTACACACTCAGCTCCCACATTTCTGTAATTACCTTATCTTTTTAGTTGTTCTCTTTGGCTGTTCTCTTTCTGAATGTGGCTCCCTTGAAGATTAACTCCAGTAAAAAGGAACGCTTGCCTTCTCAAACCGGGGTCATTGCCTGGAATTCTCAGCTTTTGCAGATAGGAATGCCTCAGCCAGTGGAAAGGTCCTTCTTTCAGCTCTCCCCAATCTCGACTGCCTTTCTCCTCCCTCAAACTTCCCCCAGCAAAAAGCCTGATCACTCCCTCTAGCATGATACTTGCTATGACGCTGCTCCAATCAGAATTAATCACGCCATCTCCTCCTTCTCTACACAATGGCTCATTTTTATAGTAATACTTTGTAACCAACTGATTTCCTGTTCTTTCGAGCCCATTCGCTTCCTGTAGTTATGTGAACAGGGCAGCAGAGAGAACAGAAAAAAAAATGGATGTGCGTTTAAAAGTTCACTTTCAGAATAGGCCTAATTCTGCAGTGGAGACACATTTTTATTAGTGGATTATGTTTCATTAGTCAGGTTAGTTGTCAGTAAGGTTAGTTATTATTTTCAAATGTGTCTCTCGCACCATAGGCATTTCAGGTGAAAATAGTGTGCATTTTTGAATGTGCACGTGTACTTTTAACTGTAAAAATCGATTTGCATCTTATATGTTAAAATCGTTTTTGACTGAATGGCCTGTCTTTCCTTGTTAATCTGGTAACACATATAGCAATGCACCGCACCCTTGTGGTGGTGCTGCAAAACAAATTGCTACCTGTGCAGTAGTGCTGTACTCTGTGCTGTTTGCTACCTGTGCAGTAGTGCTGTACTCTGTGCTGTAACACGCCAAATATCCTTACACCTGTAAGGATATTTGGCGTGTTACAGCACAGAGTACAGCACTACTGCACAGGTAGCAAACAGCACATTTGGCGTGTTACATCACAGAGTACAGCACTACTGCACAGGTAGCAAACAGCACAGAGTACAGCACTACTGCACAGGTAGCAAACAGCACAGAGTACAGCACTACTACATAGGTAGCAAACAGCACAGAGTACAGCACTACTGCACAGGTAGCAAATTTTTTTTGCAGCACCACCACAAGGGTGCGGTGCATTGCTATATGTGTTACCAGATTAACAAGGAAAGACAGGCCATTCAGTCAAAAACGATTTTAACATATAAGATGCAAATCTATTTTTACAGTTAAAAGCACATGTGCACACCCAAAAATGCACACTATTTTTCACCTGAAATGCCTATGGTGCGAGAGACACATTTGAAAATAATAACTAACCTTACTGACAACTAACATGACTAATGAAACCTAATCCACTAATAAAAATGTGTCTCCACTGCAGAATTAGGCCTATTCTGAAAGTGAACTTTTAAACGCACATTTTTTTTTCTGTTCTCTCTGCTGCCCTGTCCACATAACTACAGGAAATCAGTTGGTTACAAAGTATTACTATAAAAATGAGCCATTGTGTAGAGAAGGAGGAGATGGCGTGATTAATTCTGATTGGAGCAGCGTCATAGCAAGTATCATGCTAGAGGGAGTGATCAGGCTTTTGCTGGGGGGGTTTTGAGAAAGGAGAAAGGCAGTCGAGATTGGGGAGAGCTGAAAGAAGGACCTTTCCACTGGCTGAGGCGTTCCTATTTGCAAAAGCTGAGAATTCCAGGCAATGACCCCGGTTTGAGAAGGCAGGCGATCCTTTTACTGGGGTTAATCTTCAAGGGAGCCACACTCAGAAAGAGAACAGCTAAAGAAAACTTCACTGAACAGATAAGGTAATTACATAAGTGTGGGAGCTTAGTGTGTGCGAGAATATGCAGTCAGTGTAGGATTCCTGTGCATGCTTTAATCAAATGCTAATGTTGCAATTTGAGTTCTGTTCTCCGCCACTCTCTTTGCAGTGTGTCATAGACAAAGCTGTACTGTGCTGTTTTAGTTATTTCTGTAAAGAGTGAGATCGTGTTTAAATGCAACTTTTATAATACAGAAAAATATTTGAAAGCAGACGGGTGGTGTGTCTTCTATTTACCATTACAATGCTGATGATGTGGGGAGATTTTAAACAGTGCAATGGTCATTTTAAGACAGATGTGTGCATGTCAGATTCAGTATGAACAGTTGTGAGTGACTGTAGCATAGCTCGTTGGAGGTACATGAGTCAACGGGAAGAGAGACTCTCTGAACATAGCTCCCTACCGTATATAAGGTAGTGGAAATTACCACAAGATTACCATATATAGCTCTCTGTCGTAAATAAGTCAGTGAGATCGCCCATGGTGGTACACTAACACTGAAAAATGTGGTATTCCTAAAATGTAGGTCTGAGGTCTCTCTAGTGATTACACGAAAAATCTAAGCAAAGATAAGGGATTTTGGACATTGGGGCCACAAATAAAACAAGGGAATTATGCTCACCAAAATACCACCAACCGCACCTACCACCCACGCATACCAAATATGCATGCCTGGGTGCTGAAATAATGCATGTTCACTGTATTATTGTTGTACATGGCCCAATCTGAATACAAGGAGTGATTGTTGCTAAGTTATATTTCGGCGGTAAGAAAATACCGTCAGGCCCCAAATCTCCACAAAATACCCTACATATTTATGGTGCGTTGCAGGCCGGGAAAGTGATCATAGAGTACCTACTGGGCGTGGCAAGTGTGTCTCACACTGCCGTTTGCACATTAAAGGGAACCCATTTTATAATAGCAGTGTGCCACTAAAAACGAATTTCAGAATGTCACAAAGGGAAACCACATTCTCAGATCTAGTGCAATATTTAGAGGCAAAGTTATTTGCACATGGGAATTGGTCTTCGAATAGCACGTTAGAATGGAGTAACCGCATTCAGGGTGAGGTGCGGAAAGAAAAACTAGACAATATTTTTGCAGAAGGCAGCATAATTCAGGTCTGCCTTACAAGATTATTGAATGCAGCCGATAAAAGTGCAGAGAAAGACTGTTTAATACGGCTATGCGGCAAAATATGGTTTATTTTAAACAAGTCCCTGCGAATGCAAGAGAATGATACTCAGCTAATTAACAGGTTAAAGACTGAATTAGAGGGGGCAAGTAAAAATCAGGAAATGTTGAGAGCAGAATTGGATGTATGCCAAAAAGACATGCAATTAAAATGCAGAGACTTTGATACTCAGTTATCCAAAAGCAAGAAACAATTTGAAGATAGTGAGCAAGAATTGGCACACTTAAAAGCCTTAGTGGATCACATTAGGCAGGATAAAGATGAGGTTGTTTCAGAAATGCAGATTTTACAAAAAGAACATTGTGAAAAAGAAGGTGATCTCCAGAGTGCAGAACAAGAAATGATTAAAATGATCCAAGAAAGAGACAAGAGAAATAAAGAGTTCAATGAATGCCAAATGCAAATGTGCGAAATGCAGGAGGTGATTAATAAAATGAGTGATGAAAATAATTATTTGCATGATGAAGCCAACAGACTCCTTAAAAAGTGTAAGGACTTAGAACAGCAAATGTGCATTCCCAGGTCCCAGGAGAGGCGGCAGGGTACCACATTCAATGGAGTGGAGGTGAATTCTAGCTCTGCCCAAAGAGCTAGTGCCCCAGTGACTGGGCCGGTGACTGAACTTGGTTGCAGCGCCCTTGGGGGATTTGATACTCCCATTGGGGGCAGTCACCAATCTCATACACCTGAAAACAGGATTGACTCACAAAATAGTGCAATTCCATGTATTGCAACAAGTAGCCCCATAAAAATAATGAAATCCATTAAAGCCCTGATCAAACCATTTAAAAAGGGAGGTGAATGCTGCATTGAGGATCACTTAGAAGCGGTGCATGACATTTTTAAAGCACTCCAGATACCTAGGGAACAGTACAGACAATATTTTCATTTAACTTTAGATGCCCCGACGGCCAGCATCATAAGGGGATTAAATGAACAGCAGAATATGACATGGCTGGAGTTTGAAAAAGAAATTAGGCGTCATTTTTCTCCTTTTCAGTCATTGCAGGAGGCAAAGAAAGTCGCGTACACAATTACTGCTGGACCTAATACATCCCCTCGCCAATTTTTACAAGACTTAAAAAGAGCATTCTCTCGCTTTGATGTATCTTTTGACTCAAATTCCAATGAGTTTAAAACTGCATACTTCTATGGGCTACAGAAAGACATCATATCCCAATTGGTCCGTGAATTTGACCGTGACAAGTCCCTTGAATGGATTGTACATCAAAGCACAAAGCTATATGAGGTACTCTATTGTCAGGGTAGAGAAAGTGATAAAATGAAAGATACTAGGCCTAAATCTAAAGAACCCTCAGCCACAGTAATGGAAATCAGGTCAGCCAAAATGTCCCTTGAGTCTGCTCAAAGTCAAGGTAAAAATAATGTGACACCTGAACAAAGGGGTAATCAACAAAGATCGCCATTTCCTGTACCAATGTTCCAAACACATGATCCTAGTAATAGAGGGAGCTACATCAGCCCTAGGTATTTAGGGGATAGACCCCGGGTAGGATATCGGCCTGATATGGCAGGTATGAACAATAACCAGAGACAAAATCAAGATCAAAGAAATGATGGTCCCTACCAGTCATTGGGGACACAGAGTAGGTTTGATCCCAACACCATGATATATGGTAATCAGGATAGGCCCCGATATGTGGATCGATTTACTGATAATGGAAATCAACATAGGGGCCAGTACCCACAATCTGAGAGACAGGACATGAGGCAAAACGTGAACTACAGTCCACGCCAGTACAATGATTCCCCACCAGGGGACTATAATCAAAGGATGGGTGCAACCCGCTCCCCTCCACAAATGAATCAAGAGTTCAGAAACCATCCCAACCGACATCAATCACCTGAGAGGTATCAGAATAGATCCAATCAGGGGGAAAACAACCAATATCGACCTAGGCCACAGAAAGAGGATCCTAGAGAGATGGAAAGGTTCCAGTGCCTTGAGGCCCAAGTGAAGATGTTAGCTGAGCAAATAGGAAAGCTCTATACAGCGCAAAAACAACCTTCCAAAGAGGGGGCTGATGGCCATAGCAATGACCGGGGGGCTTCCGAAAAGTGACTAAGTACTCATGATAACTGCAGTGCCAAAATGACAGATTGCTCTGATATAATTTTGCATAACGACTCTGAGATGCCTAATGGATTAAAAATGAAAGTACCAGTAAATGAAATTGTGATAGAAAGTGCAAATACTTCTAAAAAAGAGGTACGGTTTAACTTAGAGCTAAATAAAACAGTAAAGATTTGCACAAATGAAAAAGAAACATTAGGAATTCCAAAAGAACAAAGGAACAGATTTAAGAAAAATGACTCATGCATGGGGAATACCAGTGAACAGGGAGTAAGTGGGGATGCCATAGCTCCTTCCCTGGGCAAGCAAAACAATGACCAAACACAGACAGAAAAAGGAAATACTCACAAGGAGGGTACAAGTCAATCATCTGAAGAATTCTTTGAGCCACATATTTTTGAAGAGGCTGAAAGGGCTGGTATTACACTAAATGATCACAAATGCACAGAATTAAAAAATGACAAATTGCTGAATGATGTTGTTACACATGTTCAGTTGGAAGGTTGTAATGTGGTCTCTGATGTTACCCAGATGGATGGGCGAACAGTGGCCACACTCCAAAAAACCTCTGAACATGGAGAAATGAATAAAATATCTCGCACAGAAATGGGTAAAAAGGAGGGAAAAATGTCTTTTCATTTACCAATGTGCTTAGCCAAAAGTGAAAAAGACCTGAGAAAGGTGAGCCCTGAAATCAGTAAGAATTCACATTTCTTATGTGTATTAGAGGAAGTTGAGGACAGATATTATGCACCCATCACTGTAGAAGAAAAATGCCACACCTTCGCTATGATTGACACTGGCGCACAGGCCACAATTATGTCCAAGGAGCTGGTAAAGAGTATCAATGAAGGGAGGCCTCCACAGAGTCAGATCACAGTGAAGGCAAATCAAGGCCCAGTGCATAACTTTAATGGGGAGGAGGTGCCCATCATAGGTGTAACTGAGGTTGACATAAAAATAGGAAAGCACAGAATGAAACAAGAGGTATTGATCACATCTATTTGTGAAATTCCATTTCTGATGGGGACAGATTGCCTGAAAAGATTGTCTCCTCTCATAGATGGGGTGAATGGAGTGCTGTGGTCCTTAACCAAAAAACCATTGAGGCCTAAGAAACTAAAATCACAAAACAGCAATATAAATGAATGTCACACCGTTGCCAAAACAAATGATGCTGTGGAGGTATATCTCCAGAATAGCTGCATACCTAGTGTCACTGTTATATTAATGTGTCAAGACAAAATGCAGAGCGACAATGAAAAACTACCTGTACAAATATACTTGGACCCAAGGAAAGATTGGCAGACTGCCATAGATGAGCACACATTACGTTTCTATTTAAAAGAGAAAACATGCAAACAGAATATTGCTCCTAAAACAGATTCAGAAAAACACATTACCACTCTGGCAGAAATACACATGGAAGATGAGCAACCATGGGTTCATGTTGGTATAAATGATTATCTTAAAACAATAAAAGCCACTTTAGCACTTGAACATGAAAGGAGTTTCATTAATGAGAAATTGTTGCAAAAAATTATGGAGAGGGAAGAAATCCCGAAATTTAGGATTAAAAACCAATATGTTTCTGGGTTGGACAGTCCAGATTTTGAAAACCGAATTGCAGGCAGATGCATGCTTAAAATTAGCATTGGGCAGAAAATAATTTACCATAATGTATGGATAGTGAGTGGAGCACAAAATGAATTTTACATGGGCAATGACATCATGCACAGAATGTGTATGGTGTTAGATTTCCTTAATCAAAAAATATGGTCACGCCTAGGTGGTCCGGCACCTGAATTTGAAGACAAAAGAAGGGCTTATCATTGTGCACAACTGGTTCCTTATGCAGTCGAATTACAAATGAGGAAAAATACTATTATTCCTGCATTTACAAAACAGTTTGCAATAACACTGAAATGCAAAAATGGACAGCAGATGAAAGGCTCTGATGCATTTGTATGCCTGAATGAATCCATAAAACAGCAAGGCCTGGATTATGAATACATTCCATTGGTAGACATTGGTGAGGGATCTGTAAAAATCATGGTAAATAATAAAGGTTGTCAGGATATTCATTTAGAGGAAAACTCCCCATTAGGAATGGCCATACAAAAATCACATTATACGGCAGATTTAAATAACATGGTGATTGGGAATATTCCTGAAAAATATGTAGATGCCAAGGGCGAGTTGCCAGAACACCTGGACTCTCAACCCAAAGGAATATTTAAAATTCATTCTGTGTATCCTTATGATTCAAATGAGACAGTGTGCTGCCATCAAGAGGATTGCATAATATTTAATTTAAATGAAAATGAAACAGGAAATCAGCCCATTGAAGTGGAAGCTGATATGCCAAAATATTTAAAAGTGGCAGCTCTACAAAAAGGCCCAGCCACACAGTTAGAGGAAAGCGCTGAGATTCCTTTACCAGAAGAGTTTCCAGAATTTTCCAGAATGGTAGAAGAGCAGATCTCCTTAGCGGATGCATGTGACAGCGATAAGGATAGGGACGACCTGAGGGAAATATTTATGGAGTTTAAGGATGTATTTGCAAAAGATGCTTATGATTGTGGTTTAACTGATTTACATGTGGCCACACTACCAGAAGGTTGTAGCAGAAATCCAGTGTTTGTACGCCAGTATAGACTACCGCTGGCATGTTTAGAATCATTGGCAGAGATTATTAAAAATTTGGAATCACGAGGAATAATCAGGCCCATTCATAGCACATCCAATACGCCTATTTTAGGTGTGTTAAAGCCAAATGGTCAATGGCGGCTGTGTGCAGACTTAAGAGAGTTAAATAAAAGAGTACCAATATCTAGATGGCCACTGCCATTCATTGATCAGGGCCTAGCTCAGATACATGGTTCAAATGTATTTACCACATTAGATCTCACCTCTGGATATTGGTGCGTGCCATTGGCAGAGGAGATACAACACTTATTTTCCTTTACATTTGACAGGACTCAATATGCCTGGCGTAGAGCTCCATTCGGGTACATCAATAGTGGGAGTGAATTTGGCATATTTTTGAGAAAGGCCATGCCGGATGCAGCGGAAAGAGGAACAATAGTTTATGTGGATGATGTCCTGATAAAAAATGAAAGCCTGAAAAGCCATTTTGATGAAATAAGACATGTACTTGGCCAATTGCAGAAAGCGGGCGCCAAAGTATCTTTGCAAAAAGCACAATGGTGCAAGAAAAAAGTGAACTTTCTAGGGCATGAAGTGACTGAACATGGGCTAAATCCACAAAGGAAGAAAATAGAGGCCATACAAAGATTAAAAGATCCTAAAAATGTGAAAGGAGTAAAAAGTTTATTAGGGATGACAGGCTATAACAGAAAGTTCATTGAAAATTATGCAGAAATCACTCAACCATTGACTAAACTGCTTAAACTGAATACTCCCTGGAAATGGGAAAGAGGGCAGTCTGATGCAGTGGCTAAATTAAAGGAATGTCTTGTAAAGGCACCATGTTTAGCATACCCCATAAAGGACAGGGATTTCTTTATAGAAATAGGTTTTTCTGAACATTGTATGTCAGCAGTGTTATCACAAAAACACGATTTGAATCACAAAACCATTGCATATGCAAGTAAGGCATTTTCCCAAGTTGAAATGAAATTTAATGAATGTGAAAAGGCCCTATTAACCACTGTGTGGGCGCTACAACATTTCCGCCCCATTGTTCAGGGAGAAAAGGTGATTATTGAAACAAATCATCAACCTTTGCAATTTTTAGAGAGTAAAAGAATTAGATCAGGCAATCTAGCACAATCCAGAATCACTTCATGGACGCTGGCATTACAAGGTTTTCCCGTAGAAGTGAGATATGGACAAAATAAAAAGAGCCCAATTGCTCAAGGGTTAGCTGACTTACATGACTGTGCAGCTGAACAAATACCAAATGAAATGGAAGTGGAAACTAGTTCACAGGAATTTGAACAATCACCACACAAAGCTTTTGATGAGAAAACATGCAAGGATTTGCCAACTGTATATGTGGATGGTTGTGCTTTTCACATTGAAAATGACAGTAATAAACAATTAGTGGCAGGAATAGTAAATGTCTGGTTGAAATGTGAAGGCGTTCCCAGTATAGGGATGAGGATTGGAGATAAGAGCAGTCAGGTGGCGGAATTGGCAGCCATTTATAAAGCAATTGCTACTGCAGTTGATAAAAAGTTCAGTGAAATTGTCCTGGTGACTGATTCTGACTATGCACGGAATAGCTTTGTGGAGTATTTGCCTGGTTGGAAAGCAAGAGGCATGGTTACATACAACAAAAAGCCACTTAAACATGGAAAAATGATACAAGCCATAGACAATTTGGTGTCAGAAAATAATTTAACAATATACTGGAGAAAAATTTGTGGGCATTTAAAAACACCAGGAGAGGATAAGGAGGGAAATGATAAGGCAGACCACCTGGCTAAGATTGGGGCTGTGATGGGAGAATTGCTACCTATTGATTATTTAATGGGTGAAATACAAATTGATGCAGTCACACGTTCTAAAGCACCAAAGGAGGTAGATCAACCGGTGGTGCAGTGGAGTCATGACACGCCAGACCAAGATTTGATTGAGGCACAAAAGAATGATCAAATTTTGGGAATCTATTATAATCATTTGATAGATCCTGAACAAAATCCTTTAACAGAAAATGATTGTATGGGAAAAGAAGAGGTGAGGGTGTTATTAAAGAACAAAACACGAATTAGATTACAGGATGGACTCATGATTAGAGAGTCCATAACAGGGCAAATACAGTGGGTAGTACCCCTTTCATTCAGAGGACTAATGCTACACCATGCACATGATGCCATAACTGCAGGCCATAGAGGTTCACAAAAAACATTGGAAATACTAAAAGATTATGCTTACTGGCCACATATGTCCCAAGATGTGGAATTATATACTAGAGGGTGTCTAGTATGCGCCCAATTTAAACCTGCTTCACCAATGCATAGAGCACCATTGATGAAAAGAGGCCTAACTCTCCCATGGTCAGATTTGCAAATAGACTATGTAGGTCCTTTAAAAAGGTCGAGCAGGGGACACCGTTATATTTTGAGTGTGGTATGTTTGATGTCGAAGTGGATTGAGTGCATTCCTGCACCAGATTGTAGTGCGCAAACAGCAGCCACATTGCTGGTGAACCATGTGTTCTCAAGGTTTGGGTTGCCACAAAGAATTGAGTCAGACAGAGGAAGTCATTTCACAAGTGCTCTGATGAGTAAGGTATGGCAAATACTAGGTGTGAAAAGGAAACTACATATCGCATATCGGGCGGCGTCTTCAGGTACAGTTGAAAGAAGCAATAGGTCTGTTGTGGATATTTTAAAGAAATTTGTGGCAGAAGCAGGTTCCAGCTTGGATTTGCGTTTACCATTGGTTTTGATGGCAATCAGGTCGACTCCTGCCAAAGCAACAGGTGTTAGCCCCCATGAGGTCTTAACAGGTAGGAAAATGGTGTTACCACAACACCTACTATACAGAACACATGAGCAAACCCTTGTGAGTGCATCCACAGTTCATGAATATATTGATGAACTGAGGAGGCATTTGCAACATGCATTTGCTTTTGTGCAGAGAAATCTGGAAAGAGCTGCTGACAGTGCAAAATCATATTATGATAAAAAGACATCAGTAAAGGAATACAGTGTAGGGGATCAGGTGTACAAGTTTCATTTTGGAAAAAGTAAACAGAAAAATTCTAAATTTCTAGCAGCCTGGCAGGGGCCATTTCGAATTATTGATAAGGTCTCTCCTGTGGTTTATAAAATTTTGAAAAATGAAGATGAAACAGCAATAGAGCAGTTTGTCCATGTAAATCAAATCAAACCATGCCATCCCAGACATGAGATCAGGCAGCTTGAGCATGTAGAGACAGATAAAGTCCTTTAAAAAAAAAAAGAGAAAATAAATGGGTGTAATCAGGAGGCAGTGACAAAGAAGTTAAAAAAAAAAAAGTTGATTGTTATGATGGTACATAAACACTGTAATATATGTAAAAATATATAATATAAATAAATAAATAAATAAATAAATGCACATATAATGGAAGCTCATGGTTGGTGTGCAGAGAGAGAGTGTGTTAAATATTGAATATCTGCTTGTTTTCTTTTAACTTGTGTTTAATTTCAGAAAAAATAAATAAAAAAAAAATAAAAATAAAAATAAAAAAAATAAAATGAAATATTTTTACCAAGCATGTTTTATTTTTGGCAAAAGGATGAAGTTAGTATTATGCTATGTACTTAATTTGTTTATTTTCTATTTTGATTTAGACAATTAACATTATTTGGTCGGAGGTTCCGAGATCAGAGCCCACGGGAGAGACGATGGAGTCCTGGAGTCCCCTGGATGAAGACCAAAAGATGCCTGCCTCCAGGTGGAGGTGAAGACGAGATAACCAGAATGCTAAAAAGGATGACTCCTATGGATCTAAGATTGCCAAGATGGAAGTGTACTCGAATGAACCGAATAACATCGCTGGTCGGGACATATCAGAAGCGGACAAGAGTGCTGACATATGGAGTTCCATGTATTTATTATTTTAATTATTTATTTTAATTTGTTATATTAATTATTTGTTTTAGTTAGTTGTTTTATTTCTTTGTTTTTAATTGACTTGGACAATCTAAACTTAAAGTAATGCCACTTCAACTGAGAAGGCAAATGTGGAATATTTTGTAAACTAATGAACTCAGATGAATACTGTGTTGATTGCAAATTTTTCATTGATGCACATGAATATTCATTTTGTTGGATTGCTATATTGTAAAAAAAAAAAAAGAGAGAACAAGTTGTTTTTAGGAATTGGCTTGGATTGTAGCCAAGTTCTAAAAACAAAAGGAGGGTATATGTAAGGATATTTGGCATGTTACAGCACAGAGTACAGCACTACTGCACAGGTAGCAAACAGCACAGAGTACAGCACTACTGCACAGGTAGCAAACAGCACAGAGTACAGCACTACTACATAGGTAGCAAACAGCACAGAGTACAGCACTACTGCACAGGTAGCACATTTTTTTTTTTTACAGCACCACCACAAGGGTGCGGTGCATTGCTATATGTGTTACCAGATTAACAAGGAAAGACAGGCCATTCAGTCAAAAACGATTTTAACATATAAGATGCAAATCTATTGTTACAGTTAAAAGCACATGTGCACACCCAAAAATGCACACTATTTTTCACCTGAAATGCCTATGGTGCGAGAGACACATTTGAAAATAATAACTAACCTTACTGACAACTAACATGACTAATGAAACCTAATCCACTAATAAAAATGTGTCTCCACTGCAGAATTAGGCCTATTCTGAAAGTGAACTTTTAAACGCACATTTTTTTTTCTGTTCTCTCTGCTGCCCTGTCCACATAACTACAGGAAATCAGTTGGTTACAAAGTATTACTATAAAAATGAGCCATTGTGTAGAGAAGGAGGAGATGGCGTGATTAATTCTGATTGGAGCAGCGTCATAGCAAGTATCATGCTAGAGGGAGTGATCAGGCTTTTGCTGGGGGGTTTTTGAGAAAGGAGAAAGGCAGTCGAGATTGGGGAGAGCTGAAAGAAGGACCTTTCCACTGGCTGAGGCGTTCCTATCTGCAAAAGCTGAGAATTCCAGGCAATGACCCCGGTTTGAGAAGGCAGGCGATCCTTTTACTGGGGTTAATCTTCAAGGGAGCCACACTCAGAAAGAGAACAGCTAAAGAAAACTTCACTGAACAGATAAGGTAATTACATAAGTGTGGGAGCTTAGTGTGTGCGAGAATATGCAGTCAGTGTAGGATTCCTGTGCATGCTTTAATCAAATGCTAATGTTGCAATTTGAGTTCTGTTCTCCGCCACTCTCTTTGCAGTGTGTCATAGACAAAGCTGTACTGTGCTGTTTTAGTTATTTCTGTAAAGAGTGAGATCGTGTTTAAATGCAACTTTTATAATACAGAAAAATATTTGAAAGCAGACGGGTGGTGTGTCTTCTATTTACCATTACAATGCTGATGATGTGGGGAGATTTTAAACAGTGCAATGGTCATTTTAAGACAGATGTGTGCATGTCAGATTCAGTATGAACAGTTGTGAGTGACTGTAGCATAGCTCGTTGGAGGTACATGAGTCAACGGGAAGAGAGACTCTCTGAACATAGCTCCCTACCGTATATAAGGTAGTGGAAATTACCACAAGATTACCATATATAGCTCTCTGTCGTAAATAAGTCAGTGAGATCGCCCATGGTGGCACACTAACACTGAAAAATGTGGTATTCCTAAAATGTAGGTCTGAGGTCTCTCTAGTGATTACACAAAAAATCTAAGCAAAGATAAGGGATTTTGGACATTGGGGCCACAAATAAAACAAGGGAATTATGCTCACCAAAATACCACCAACCGCACCTACCACCCACGCATACCAAATATGCATGCCTGGGTGCTGAAATAATGCATGTTCACTGTATTATTGTTGTACATGGCCCAATCTGAATACAAGGAGTGATTGTTGCTAAGTTATATTTCGGCGGTAAGAAAATACCGTCAGGCCCCAAATCTCCACAAAATACCCTACACACCTCTCAGCCATGCCAGGGTCCTGTTTCTGAGACCCTCCCAAGGTCCATGATCTTGTGGATCATTCAGAATGGCGATAATTCCCATGTTCTGAATGTGACTGGATATTTTGAGATTGGATATCTTGAGCATGTCCTTCAGTCCTGGGAGAGTCTTGTGACATCAGCCCTGTATGTTATCCGTAGCAAAGGAGAGACCTTTCATTCAGAACATCAGCCTGTTGGAAGTTATAAACTGGCCTGGAAAGTGGATGATTGATATGTTCTCGGCTGGGTGATCTGGAAAAGCACTAGTGACTGTGTTTGAATCTCGACATATAGTAGCGTTAGTATGTATACTGATCACAGTGACTCTGGGCTGTGACTTAGACACTATAGTTTGAGAACTATGATCTTTGAGTTGGGAATTCCCTGAAAGCAATAATGAGTTAGAAGGAATTTTGGGGAGATCTGACTGGAGCCCCTTTTTTAAAGCTCCATATTCCACACTGGTTTTGAAATGACAGATTCCATTGAATTCATTTCAGATGTTGAAGGCATGACCAGACATGTACACTTTGTGTGATAATCAGCTGGTATGTTTTGAGCTGTGTGTAATGAAGTGCCTCCATGCAGCACATGAATGTTAGTTTAGTTTATTTGAATACCCCCACTCCCCCCCACAGCTTCAGCTACCACCATGAACTGACTAGATGAACTCAGGGTTATCATCAGAATAATAGCAGTGATGTATATCAAGTATGTATCCAAAATGGTGCACATTACAATAACATTTATTTATTTATTTATCTGTTTATTTATGTATTCATGTGCAGGTCTGAACAATGGTCTTTTGATCACAAAAGAACGTACAATAGATACGAAATCAGATTTGATGGGAAGCAGTGAGATTCTTACAATGGAGAGAGCTTGAGTGACAGTCTCACCTGGCTGTGCAGGGAAGTAAATGCTACAGTTACTTGGGACAATACATAAGTGGACAGACTAAGGACAATCAGTATTAGACATTTCTAAGTGCCAGTAGGTGGTATGGCCATCTATATTAGGGATGCAACCATGATGGATGAAGTGCTAGACTGGAGGCATAGAAAGTGTGGGACAAAGGCAAACTAGAGTGGCAGGAAATATGTTAGCTAGAAGGCATATGAATGGTAGGTTAAGAAGGTAACTGGGTGGGAAGAAGGTAGACTTTTTTGTTTGTTTCTGAAGAAAGTGTGAACTGTTTATCTGATGTTTGGGGGAAGAGAATTCCATGCAAGTGGAGCAAGAAGAGAGAAAGAATGGAAGTGAGTGGAAGCACGGGGAAGGGAAAGTGCCACCAGGGTCGGTGAGGAGATAGAGCACATATTATATGAAGGCTTGTGGAGTTGGCTAGAGGAGTATAGATAAGGTGCTACCTTACGTGGACAGATTTGTGAAACCGGAGAAGGAAGGTATGTCTGGCCCTGTTTTGTGTCGTAAGCCATTCAGCCTGGTGATGGTACGAGGAAGAACATGTGAAGTGAGGAAGTTCAAAAAGGGTCCTGATAGCGAAGTTAATGATCTTGTCGAGAGGACAGAAAGCATAGTTGGGGAGACCAAAGAGAATGCTGACACAATAGTACAGTTTAGAGAAGAAAATAGGGGTTAAGAGATGTTTTGTGGTGTTTTGTGGTGTTAAAAGAAAGGATGTGCCTCATTTTCCTAATATTTAGGCAGTGGAGTCGAGTCACCACTGCATTTCTGGAGATGAAAGTAGAGAAAGGGTAAGAAGGGTCATAGATGACACAGAGGTTTATAGCTGAAGAACAGTAGGAGGAAGTGACAGGTGGCAAATGGATAGGCTGGGAAAGAGTCCAGAGAGGGTATTTGGCCTGGATGAAGAGCACATCTTTTTTGGTAGAGTTTAACATCAGCGAGTGCAAATCCATTCAACATTTAATGGCAAAGAGAGTCAGATATTTTCATACTGAGATCCGAGGAGAGTTCAGGAAAAGAGAAGAAGATTTGATGTTGTCTGCAAAGAGTTGGTACGAGAACTGAAAGGAGGAAATCAGTGCCCTAAGAGCAGAGCTTTAGAGTATAAAGAAAAAACTCAAGACAGGGCCTTTTGATTACCAACAGTTAGAGGAGTGAGTTGAGAGGTGTTTTTGTTCGAGGAGACATATTTGGAATGGTGCTAGGTAGGATTTTATCAAGGCAAGTACTTGATCATAAATTCCAAGAAAAGAGAGACTATTAAGGAGATCAGAGTGATCGACAGTGTCAAAGGCCGAGAACGGGTCAAGAAGAATTAGGATAGTTGATAGGTTGGAGTGCTTAGCAGAGCAAAAAAAAAAAGTTGGAGACATTCAAGCGAGCAGTCTCAGTGGAGTAACAAGAGCGGGCACCTGCTTATAGGGGGGTTTGCAGTTTGTGGACTGCAGAAGGAGAGACACACGATAAAATTTAGCTTGTCGGTATGGGTCAGCCCTTTGCTTTTTTAGGAGAGGGATGACTTGGCTATTTTGAATATTGGGGAAAGCAAGCAGAGTCGAAGGACAGGTTGAAGAGTTCAGTGAGGTGAGAGGCCACAAAAGGGACAATAGGCATGAGTAGCTGAGGAGAAAGAAGGTCTGATTGGGGCACATCAGGGGTTAGTCTCCATCAGTAGAGCTAGGACCTCTTCAGTGTTAGTGTGACTAAAGTGAGGGATGATAATGGTAGAACAGAAAGTAGGGGAACTGAGTGCGAGGAAAGTAAGACGAGAGTTTTTAATTTTGGACATTTTGCAATGAAGTATACTGCTAGGTCATTAGCTGCGAGAGTGAAGTTGATGGTCACAGAATGGTCCAGTTGAACCAGGAGGGCGACAGAGTCTTTAATGTTGGACCTTTTTTAACCAGGAGGGTAATAGATGGAGATTATGTCAACCGAGTGAGACTGTGAACTCAAACAAGGTAGGAGAGGACTTGGCAATGAATATTTGTGAGCCTTAGACGTAGGAAGGAAGTAGGTATATAACACCTTCACTTCTCCCGGTCAGACAAGGAGAATAAATTAAAGATAGTTAGGAGTTGTGAAGGGCTGCCGGAGTGGCAGTGGAAGGTGGAGAAATCCAGGTTGCAGTGATAGCACAGAGGTCTAGGGAAGGGCAGCTGGTGTGAAAATAGTCTGTAATAAACAATGTTTCCTTGCATACAGACTCAGCATTACAGATAGAAATGTTCACTTGATGAGGTAAGGAAAAATAGAGAACTTGAGTCTCAGAGGAAGAAATGTGAGGTGTATAGGTGGGAGGGGCGAAATGGTTAGCTTGTTCCTTTGTCTTTTGGGAAAAGTGGGAGTTTCGAGATGTGAGGATTATGATAGTGATAGGAAAGGAGGACATTGAAGCATGATGTAAGAAAGCATAGAGAGAGGTGACTAGGAAGCATAGCAGGGGCAGCAGGAGTAAATGCATTATAGGTGAGTACCACCAAGTGGAGAGACAGTACATAAATTAACAAACAAGGCGTACTCACAGGAGCAGCAGGCAGGAATGCAAAAGAAAAGGATTGTAGGTGAAGAGGCTGGTCAATGGATGGTTGTCACCCTTCAAACTGGTCTGCCCTTAACTGGGAGGACCCTGGTTGGATGCCTCTAGAGAGTTCAGATGTGATGACACACACTCTCATAACCTGATCGTCTAGTCCTAAATCATAGTACCAAAACGTCCAATACAGCACTAGAATATCCGTCTCCAATAGTAATGACACATTACTGTTCACACACAAAATCCTATAACCTAACATGAATTGTCCTAGTCCTACATAAGTGAAGCAACGCTCCGCTTGCACCCCCCCTCCCATTTACTTCAGCTGTATGGAGTGCAAATTTGCTGAAGAGCCATTTGCTCCTGAAAATTTAAATATAATTATCAGCCACCTCTCTGCAATACACTGACTCACCCCTACTTTCAGCCCACTTTGTCCCAGAACAACCTTGACAGACATACAATTATTGCTCCACAATGATCCAGCCTCCAGGCAGGCATATTCTGCCACCATTTCTCCCACCCTTCAGGTGTGCAAATAATGTTAGGCCTTTGCTTATGAACCTGGTATTATGTTCCCTAACCATAGCCCCGTCCTGACCTTGCACTATTTTGGCTCCTTGTGTGATGTCTGATACACTTGCCCTCTGCAATTGTCTCACCCATGCATACATGTGATCCTCACGTCAACCATAGTGGCCTGAGGTGAGAATCTGCTTTCCTACCCCTCATTATCTCAAATGGGGCATGTCCTGTGTGACCACATGGCATCTGATGGTGCGCCTTAACTGCCTGGGATAATATCACCCCAATCAAGCATATTTACTAATTGTATATGCACAGCATCTTTCAAAAACCCATTGGTCCTCTCCACCAATGAATGTGCCCCAGGATTGTACAAAGTAGTTCTGTAGTGCTTAATACCCAAATTAGAAAAAAACAGTCATGCACCAAGACACAAGCTGTGCCCCATTATCTGCCATTAAGCTACCTGGATTAACCTCTCTATCAAAAAACTTCTGCAAATAATAATCAGTGATCTTCTCCATGTACACTGACTCCTCTGCACAAATGTCCACCCACCTGGAGGTGTAGCCCAACATTACCAGTCAGAACCTCACATCATCACACATTCTCAGCCAGCCATTGTGCTTGCAAGACAGCACCACCATAGCCAACTGTTCTGAGGATGTTATCTCCTCTATTATGCCGGTGAACCTAAATGTGTCTAGTTCTGTCTTGAGAGCTTCCCTGGCAAGGATAGGCACATTCGGACATTGTGAAATTTGGATGCATCACCCTTTTTAAAGAAATACTTTGTGAGAGAACTCCTTCAACCTCCCTAAATTGTCACAGAACACCTGCAGATATGCCACTTTCAATCAGTAAGGGAACATCCCTTTGGTTTCTCCAACACATAGTATGGGTTCATGCTTATCCAGACCAGTCCAATTTCCAGGGCCACCTGCTCATCTCATCCTAAAGCACTCACATCTTTGAGGGCAACATACAACTTAAACCTCAAAAAGCACACCTTGTAGTGACTGTGGTCCAACTCATACCCAATCACTGTTATGGGGACTTGGTCTTATGCACTGGGGTTTATATCCATGTAAAAAAGGTCCATCACTGATTTGCCCTAGCTTCTTTCATATAGTTATGGGATATCATGGTATATGGTGAACCTAAATCAATTAACATTTCCAACTCTACCCCATTCACTCACATGGTGTCAAATTGGTCAGTTTTCCAAGACCCATGCACCTACAACTACATCCTTACTCCTCACTGAACTATCTTTAGGTGAATATATCCCATACTTTTTTATTTAATTAGTTTATTTATTGAGCATTTGATAGGCGCTTATACAAACTGAATATTGTTTCAAAGTGCATACCCAATGTTAACCCCATGAAGGGATAAAATATCAGTAGGCCTTTGCTTACGAACCTGGGATCACATGCCCTACTAATATCTATCACCTGCACTTGAAGTGCTTAGGCTTCACGTTTGAAGTCCAACAGACTTGACCTCTCTTATTGCCCAAACCTTACCCGTTCTACAAATGCCTTCATGTCAACACATACCTGCAACCCCCCCCCCACTATACCAGCCTGCATACGGACCTTGCTTTTCTGCATAACAAAAATGTATCTAGGATGGTGCATACTACATTAAGCGAAGACCAAATACATCAATACATCACCACAACACTGTTCCAGTGACGTAATTCGCTGTCCTCAAAATCGGGTTGGCTCCTAAGTGATTGAGATTCATGGAGTAGCAGGGGCACATGAAGGAGTAAATTACACTGATGTAATGCTCCAATTTCATTTGTCTTCCTTTCTCCTGCTGTTTTCAGCAGGGATTTTATCATTTTCTCACTACTTAAAAGATAGAGGCCCTATCAGCCTCTGTTCATGCAAGTGCACGCTGCCAAGTTTCCACCACCTACGAGTCTGGAGGATCTGAACACCTACCCTACTCCCGCTCTGCACAATCACTGACTGCGTTTCAGCTGTGCATATCCCAGGACCACGGCACCCCGTAACTCACACCACGACAGACGCTCAATGCTGCCTCCTGCCAAAGGTAACCGTGCCGCTCAATGTGCCAAGCCCCAATTCATATTGTAACACTGCAGGAACCCCTATCTAACTTTGCCTGTGCCCATAATTCTTTTTACTGCCCAAAACTGATTGCTGCTGCTCAGTATTGCCCCTGATTGTTTTTGCTGCCTAGTACTGCCAAAAATTGATTGCTGCTGCTTCAGCATTGTCCCTGATTGTTTTTGCTGCCTATTACTGCGCAAAATTGATTGCTGTTGCTTCAGCATTGCCCTGACTTTTCTTGCTGCCTAGTACTGCCCAAAATTTATTACTGCTTCTTCAGCATTGCCCCTGACTGTTCTTGCTGCCTAGTACTGCCCAACATTGATTGCTGCTGCTTCAGCATTGCCCCTGACTGTTCTTGCTGCCTAGTACTGCCCAAAATTGATTGCTGCTGCTTCAGCATTGCTCCTGACTGTTCTTGCTGCTTAATACTGCCCACAATTGACTTCTGCTGCCTGGTACTACCCACAATTGATCACTGGTGCTCTGTCGTACCCACAATTGATCGGTACTGCTCTTGTGCAAGCCCATCCCCCCAATATGGCCAACCTTACACACACACCAACATCCTATGTCCCTCCCACGCGATTCCTACTATCCTACTCCACCAAACCCAACCGCCAAACTACACACATGAGACCCACGAGCCATACAACACTCCCTAGAACCATTAGCTCCAGAAACCAACTACAAGGCCTCCACTCAAGACACCCGCCTAAAGGTTCACAAGTCAGCCATGGCAATTCACAGATCACAGGTCACATTAAACAATCGACTAACCCTACTAGTCACACCATGCCCTATGATCCACCCACCGCTACCACAACGGAAGCAACCAAAAATACTAACAGAAAAAACCTACCCCGATGACACCCTCTAACCTGCAATGTGCACTGATCAATGCCAGATCCCTTCCTGCACACACCATTGAAATTCATGACTTCCTTACCAACCTTGACCTTGATATCCTAGCCATCACTGAAACCTGGCTACACAATGCAGCTGGCCCTGCCCTCTCGTTAGCCATTCCACCAGGATACACCATCATTAGACAGGACAGACCCTTAACCAGAGGTGGGGGAGTAGCCCTCATAGTCAAGGACCACCTAGAAATAAGACAAACCCCCTCCAATCTCGAAGAGAATATTGACTCCCTTGCAGCCAAGATCTCGATATCCTCCAACACTACCATCACCATCAATCTAGCATACCGAACACCAGACCCTATATCTGACTTCCACCATAACCTCACACACGCCCTAGAAGAAAACCTAAAAACAAGCACAAAAGCCATCCTCCTGGGTGATCTCAACTTGGGATTCAATGACCAGAAGGATAGACCATCCATAGCCTTAGCACAAGCACTCCAAGATCTAGGCTTCAATAAAAAAAAACACACACCAGCGCACTGCAAAGGACACACCATTGACTGGGTAGCGGACCACAACTGCAACATTGACATCAGCTCCATCACACCCACCCCATGGTCCGACCACTCACTTATACACTTAATCATCCCTACACTTGCAACAACAGCAAAACAACTCAGCCCAACTTTACCAGCTACGGCTAGGAACACCAGGAACCTCACTAAAGAAAAGATTATCCCCTACCTAGACACACTCACCAATAACCTCCCCTCCAGCTCAGACCCAGCGATACTGGTGGACATCTACATATCCACAATCAGCACAGCGATAGATATTATCGCCCCTCTCCAAAATAAAAAAAGCAAAAACATCAACCACTCCAATACCTGGTTCTCATCAGAACTAAAGGAACTACGCACCACAAAACGCCAAGCACTCAACAAATGGCAAAGCTCACCTAACGCCTCTTCACTATCCCTATACAAATCTAGCCACACAATAGAAAAAAGCCATTATTACAGCCAAATCCACCTCCTACAATGAGAGCATCTCCAAGGCCAGCTCAGAATCTAAAGAACACTTTGCCATTTATAAAGAACTATTCACACCAGTCACCAAGACCCAGGAGATAGTCAAAGATCAAAGGTGGTGCAACACCATATAATCCGCACTTCTAAACAAAATTGAACTCCTGCAGAAAACAATTCTGGACCACCACAAAAATCTCACTCAGTACCTCAAAGCAGCTTCCCACGTTGAGTTTCAAACAGAGGCCACTAAAAACCCTATTACACCCTTCAAATTTAGAGAAATCTCTAAATTAGAAGTAATAGAAATTGTGAATCAAGCCTTGCAATTGCAAAGGTGATGCATGCCCTGCCAAACTAGTCAAAGACTGCGTAGAAGCACCGTTTCTAAAGTCTTTTATCAATGCCTCCTTCAACTCTAACTCAGTCCCAGAGAGCCTAAAAGAAGCATAGGTGCACCCACTTCTCAAAAAACCAACCCTAGACCCAGCAAATGCCAACAACTACAGACCCATCACCACCGTCCCCTTCCTGCTCAAGTTCCTGGATAAAGTGGCTTACACACAAATCCAGCAATATCTGGACGAAAATCCCATTCTAGGAAAAAGACAATGAGGCTTCCGTCCAGGACACAGAACTGAGTCAGCCTTACTAAATCTCAAAAAACAACTCAGTGAAATCATGGACAAAGGTAAACCGGACTTCCTGCTCCTGTGGGACCTGTCTGCTGCTTTTGACCTGGTCCACCACTATATCCTAGGCATACAACTAAAAAACGAAGCCCACTTCTCCACCCAAGCCATTGCATGGGTCACCTCCTTCCTCAAAGGTCGACTCATGAAAGTATTCTCAGACTCTGCCTGCGCCACCCCAACCACCATCCACTGTGGAGTCCCACAAGGCTCATGTACCGCCCCTACACTGTACAACATATTCACCCTTCCTCTTTTCAATGATGTCGATCGTCGTGATCGTCTACACCAAATATACCAACGACACCCAAGTCCTACTCCCACTCACAGGCATCTACGAACAAGATACCGCAGCGCTAACCAAGATCTACACAGCCATCCAAACTTGGAGGGCAGCCAACGACCCAGGTTTAAACAGAGACAAAACAGGGATCCTCATAGAGATCCTCATAGTAGGCACCAAGGAATCCTTAAACAAACACACACATAAATGCAAAACCTTCAATATTGACAACTCCACCATCATGGTCTCATCATCAGTAAAAACCCTAGGAGTATACCTTGACTCTACAATGTCAATGTCACACCAGGTCAATGCCATAGCCTTCTCTGCCGCACTCACCACTAAGGCTATCAATGCGGTCAAACCGTTCCTCTCCACCAATCACTGCCTATCAATAGCCAGAGCCACAGTAGGCACTAAACTGGACTACTGCAATGCCCTATTCCTGGGCACCCCTGCCAAAAATCTAAACAAATTGCAAATCACACAAAAACATGCATTGAGAGCTCCAATGAGTATACTGAAAAGGGAACACATCTCACAGGCCAGGAAAGAGGCCCATTTTCTACCAGTAAAAGATTGCATCCTTTCCAAAACCATGGCCATCACACATAGATGCCTATCCTATGACGACCCTCTTAACCTATCCGAAAGGCTCACACTTAACTTATCCCCCAGACCCACTAGATCCCATCTGACCAACCAGATCTATGTGCCCACTTTCAAAAGAAGTAAAGCTGGCAGGTCCAGCTTCCAACACTTAGCACCTAAAAGCTGGAACATGCTACCCACTGCCCTAAGCAACGAAAAATCCTACACCACATTCCACATACAGCTCAAAACCCTTCTGTTCAATCAACCTGTCTCCTCACCTTCCTGTACATATTTATTGTATGTGATGTATTCAATGTACCTACCTACTGTAATGTACTCTAATACCAAGTAATGTATTGAATATACCTACCTGCTGTAACGTATTTCTGTACCAAGTGACGTATTTCTGTACCAAGTGAGCATACTTTAACAGCGCCACGATGCCCATGGGCAGATGTGCGCTATACAAATTCAAATAAATAAAATAAGAGGCTAGGAAGTCGGGTATCAGTGTGGGGGGCATGAAAAATATTACTGCTGCTTTTACTCTTGTCCTTCCATGGCTTAAATGCAGGTCAGGGCTGACTTAAGGCATGATCGAGTGGTGTGCCCGCACAGGGGTGCACTAAATAAAGGACACACTGTGCACTGCATCGACCCTTAAGCCGGACCAACACAAACATTTTGAAGTCTGAGTGCACCCAACTTCAATGTAATGTTCTAAATGTAGCGCAGTGCCCCCAAAATTCAGAAAACCCAACTTCAAAGTAACATTCTGGATGGAGTGTTGTGCTCCAGTGCAGATATTTAGGAAGAGAGAGTTGAAGGTATTGCGGCCCCAGGTCCCAGAAGGCCTTGTGGACAATGCAGAGGGTTCTGAACTTAATCCTCGTAGCCACTGGGAGCCAGTGCAGAGATTTCAGTCCTGGAGAGATACGAGCCCTGGGCTTCAGGCCAAGGACAAGTCTCGCAGTCCTGTTCCGGATAAGTTGCAGAGGACGGAGAGTAGAGGCAGGCAGATATAGATAGCGGCTGTTACAATAGTCCAGCCTAGAGAGAACCAGGGCTCTGGAGACGGTGAGCTTCTGGGGGAAGGAGAGGAAAGGAAGAATACCTCTGAGGAGGTACAACTGGTAGTGTGACTTCTTAGAGACGTCATAGGTGTGAGGAGAGAAGTAGAGTGTGAAGTCGAAGATGACCCCAAGGGCTTTAGCCATGCAGGTGTGAGCAGGGAGAGGGCCACGAGAGGCCAGCCAGAGAGCTGCAGGGAAGGAGGGAGTGGGTGTGCCAATGAGTAGAATATCGGTTTTACTGGCATTAAGGCAGAGGTCGGTGGCACACCATTCCTGGATAGCAGACAGTCAGAGATGAGGGAAGGAGAGGAGGAGGCCGAGGGTAGCCTGAAAATGAGCTAGGTATCATCCGCATAGCACTGAAAATTGGGGCAGAGAGCGGTGATGTGGTGGCCAAGGAGTGCCAAGTATGGGTTGAACAGCCAGGGAGAGAGGTTAGATCCCTGGGGGACACCACAGGTAGAGAAAAAGATATCGGAGAGAAGGATCCAAGTTGGACCTGGGAGGGTCTGTCAGAGAGGAAAGAAGTCAGCCACACCAGAGCCTGACCAGTGATACCCAGGTTATCACGGAGACAGTTGAGCAGGATGGCATGGTTGACAATGTCAAAGGCAGAAGAGAGATCAAGCAAGATGAGGACGCACAGGGTTTTAGAGTCAAGGTTGGAGAGCAGGTCTTCACTGATGATCAGGAGAGCAGTTTCCATGCTTCTGGCAGCTCTGAAGCCAGACTGATGGTCATGAAGACAACCAACAGATTTGGTGTGGAGATTAAGCTAGGAGATGGCCAGTTTCTCCAGGAGCTTGCCAGGAAGGGAGTGATGGAGATTGGGCGATAGTTAGCTGGGCTGGACAGGTCGGAATAGGGTTTCTTAAGAAGAGGGTGCACAAGGGAGTGCTTCAGGGGGGATGGAAAGACTCTAGTGGTGAGGGAGTGATTGCAGAAATCAGCCAGGGCAGGAGCCAGGGAGTCAATGTGGTCCTTGATAGTTTTGGAGGAACAGGGGTGAACCTGTTTCGACAAGACTTTCATAGATTAGACATGTCTAGAAACCTTGTCTGCAGAGAAAAGGGGAAAGGCAGAGAAGGAGGAGGGGGTGGCTTCAGGGCCATAGGAAGAGCAGGGAATGGAGGGAGGGAGGCAATAAGAAAAGAGTGAGGACAGGATGTCCTGAGTTTTTTAAATGAAGTGAGAAGCCAGTGCTGTGCAGAGGGCCTGGGAAGGGACAGGAGAGGTAGAGACTGCGGCAGGATTGGCCAGTTCCTTGCAGATTTTAAAGAGTTCAGCCGAGTTGTTAGATGCGCAGAGATGCGGGCTTGGATATGGGCTCTCTTCTTGATGTGGACGGAGAGCCGGTAATGCCTTTGCAGCAGGCGGCAGGCCAGTTTGTCAGAGGATGAACATGAAGCACGCCATTTCCTCTCGGCCACCCTGCACTTGTGTTTTAGGGTGATGAAGTCTGAGTCATAACAGGAGTTACACTTGGATGTGGGCTTCAGACGGATTCTCATGACAATGGCAAGAGTATCAGATATAGAAGTGTGGAGTGTGGAGAGGGCTGTGTCAGGGTGAGAGTCAGCCAAAGGGGGAGGAGGGGGTGAGAAGGTGGTGGCAAAAGCCTCAACTGACACACGCTTCATGGGTCGCAAAGGTGGGTGGCAGTGATGGAGGTGGCTATCCTGAGAGGTAGGGAGGGTGAGGTGGGAGGATAGGAGAAAGTGATCACTCCAGGAGAGAGGAGTGGAGAGAGGGACAGAGAGGGGAAGGTCTGAGGAGATCAGAACATCAAGAGTGTGCCCTGCAGAATCAGTCGGGCCAGAGGGGAGAATGGTGAGTGAGAGAGAGTCACAGAGGTCGCAAAAGAGTGTAGAGGGGGGACAGGAGGCATCCAGGTGGATGTTGAAGTCTCTGAGAAGCAGGAATTGAGTAATTGAGGCCAGGAGTGAGGAGGAGAGGTCCGCCCACTCAGAGAGAAAGGAAGAAATCTTACCAGGAGGCCGATAGATAGTAGCCACTGTAAGGGAGTGGCTAGGGGAGAGGGAGAGAGCCTGTAGATCAGGCATTGAAAAGAGGAGTAGGTCTGCATAGGAGTGACAGAGGCAGGAATCCACTCAGAGAAGATAAGGGCTACAACCCCACCAGAGCAGTTGGGCCTGGGCACGGAGAGGATCTTGTAGCCATCCGGTAGGAGCCTGTCAAACCTGGTGACAGAGCTGGTCGTGAAACATGTCTCAGTGAGACCGAGGACATCGAGGTCAAGTTCTTCAAGAAGGCGGCAGATATCAGAGGAATGTTTGACAGCAGAGTGAGAGTTAAGAGTGGCAATGTGGAGAAGGTTGCCATCCTTGAATGATTTCCAGGGAGGGGTAAAGATCAGAGGTACGCCCTGCGGAGGTGTAGAAGGAGCCCGAGAGGGGGAAGAGAGAGAGGGGGAAGGCAAGGTAGCCAAGGAAAGGGGAGGAGGGGACAGCGGAGAAGATAGGAAGTTGATGAGGTGAGGGAAGCGTCTATCAAAGAGGTGAAGGTTGGCCTGAGGGCCTTGCACCAAGACGGTCCTATTAGTGTAAACATTTCATGGCTATTTCATGACCTATGAATCCTTCCAACTGTAGCTAACTGGCACCTGTGTGATGTTGCTAACCCTAGATCATGGTGGTGTGCCGCCTATCTAGCGTGAGGGGACAGAGTGAGGCTGACCCTAATCTTAGGGTGCAATGTTAAAAATACATAGATATACAACTAGGGATGTGTAGGTAATATGTTCTTGCATGAAGAAGATGATTTTTTAGTTCCTGCTCTTCTGAACTCATATTTCTAAAATTATAAAAGTATTGACATAGAATTAATGTTGGGTATCCCATTGTTGGTTTTATATCTCTTCTCGTTTTGGTCGACTGGTTTCGCTTGCTTTTGCAAGTGTTGACACTTTTCGTCAGGACCTTCCAAACTTATCAAAAGAGGGGAAGACCATTAGTCTTGCTCCGCATGTGGATTTCAGAAAACTTCTTCATGGATATTTTTTTCCCCGCATTTTCTGGGCATCTAATAACCAATATGATGGACAAAGCTCATGTCTAAATTGGCGGGGAGCTTGGGTGGCCTCAATGGTGTCAGGGTAGTTAGTTTCACCTGACATCCAGTTTTTTGTTGACCTGTTCCCCAGATCCAGGCCTCGACAGGCAAGTTGAGTCTCATCTCTGGACTGGTGCTGGTGTCGTTCAACAAGCTAATAAATACTGTGTTTGGAACCAGCATTCCCTTAGTAAACCCGACCTGTACCTATTTTGTGTGAAAAGACTTTTGATGTAGCAAACGTTGATGTGTGTCATTTTATTTTGTCCCAACTATGTGCATATGAACCAGAATGGTGGGGAGGAGTGTTGCAGCCAAACATCTTGGACAGTGTGTTCGAAGACCTGGGGTCATCACTGATGCAGGTTCAGTTCAATCTGGTATCTTACCTTGGGCACCAAATGCTTCTCAAATGGGTACTTTGAGAGAGGATTAATTCCATTAATTCATCTTTCATACCCTTAACACCGAAGCCAAGTCCATAAGCACAAGACCGGGATTTGAACCTGTGTTGCTCTGTTGTTTTGATTCCAAAAAAAGGGTTGCCCCTGAGCTATCATCCCAGCCCCAGGAGATGGAGTTTTAATTGTAACCTCCATAATAGGGTTTACTTTTAAATCAACAGTAGCTTCCAGTTTGGAAGAATCTGTCTACTTATTAATTGAGCCATTTAATATTTAACATTCCCGAAATATCAACAGTCACAAGAAACATGTAAAAAGTGGACGTGTTTGATAATGTATGATTGTGTGTTACGTATGGGAAATATGTATGAGTTATTTCCCAAAGAATTAGGCCTCGATTGTTTTTTATCATGAGACCTTCCCCAAAGCGTTGAGCACACTTTGAAATAATGGTT
Source organism: Ambystoma mexicanum (assembly GCF_040938575.1). NCBI lineage: Eukaryota > Metazoa > Chordata > Amphibia > Caudata > Ambystomatidae > Ambystoma > Ambystoma mexicanum. The sequence continues at coordinate 832,349,528 of NC_090935.1, read as the reverse complement.
TGTGTCCTTGGCATATGCAGACGGGTACACGCTAGTAACAAGGACGTTTTAACTGGGAGAGTGTGATGCTGGAAATGCATTGGAGGGACAGGGCCTCCCTGTCCTTATCCTGTAGTCCTTTTTCATTTGTCTTCTGTATTGTTTTCTGCCTGTGTGTCCATGTTGGACTCCTGGCAGTGCACATCTTCCTGTTTTTGGTTTGGTGTACAGACCCAGGGGATACCCTTATGGCACCCATGGGTGGGGGTGCAACCCTGTGCCCCTAGTGTATGTTTTTGGGCACCTGTGTGTGGCCCACAGAGCAGGGTATGGGATGGTGGCAGCTCCATGCTGAATATGACAGGTGCTCTAAGTATCCTCCATTTTGGGATACCCAGGCCCTGCCATTGGAATCAGTTGATTCCTGATAGGAAACAAGATGGCCCCTGTGGCCTCGTGCTTTCTATTGCCTGTTACCTTGTTTTCCCAAAGTCCTGGGAAGCCCTGGCTCTGTTCCTTCCCACTGACTGGCTGTTGGGTGGATGTTCCATGTATGGTGTTGTTGGGAAGTCCAGGCCAGAATGGCTGGAGCCTTCCCAGTGACTGTATGTTGTGGGTACACCCTGTGGGTGGGACCTGGGTGAATGGAGTGTTTGACCAATATGCAGTTCTTGTTGTGGTTGTCTGGTTTCTGGTATGAGAGACAAAGACTGAGACAGCCCTGCACAAAACTGGCATGAATGCAGTGTATAGTGTTGAATGGCCAGGTACTTGTCCCAATACACATTCCTTGTTGTGAGTGTCTGAGAGGGAGGAGTATGGCCTGAATGCACTGTATGCCTGATTGACTGACTGACTACCTGTATTCCCTTCTATATGATTGGCTGCTGAGTGTGACCCAGCAGTATGGATGAGAGGCAGAATAGTATATCTGGGGACGTCTCACCACTGGAATTTGTTCAGAAGCTGAGTCAACACTTGAAGAGTAACTGGAACTGCTTATCCTCGACGCCCAGCTGGAAGAAGAAGAACTGCTGCTGCATTTGCTTCAACTCGATCCGAAAGCTGTCAAGTTCATCGAGGATTGATCCGAGGGAGGACCTGACTAGGCGCCCTCTTCCCATGCTCCAAGGGACCATCGAGCACTGCTAAACTTTGCCGAAGCTCCCTGGAAATCAGACCCTCGAAAGGCTGCCGACCGGAGACAGGGACCGCCGAGGAGAACGAAGTGAAGCACCCGGACATCGATGCCGTTGAAGTCCATTGCCATTGACCAGGGTTCGGAGTATCACCATAACCGCTGGAGGCCCGTTGAAGCCGTGTTGCCTAGAAGAGGGGACCACTTGACGCTGTGCCGACGATGACCGTAGCCCCCCGCTCCTTTGCCTAGGACTGTTGATTCGAAGGACTCCCTTGTCCGCACCGTCGACTGCTTTATCCCACCGGAGAAAGTCGAGGACGCCGACACGCAGAGCAGAATCCGCATGTGGGTTTCCCACCACCCAAAGACCACAAAGACTTTGACGACTCAACACCATTGTTGGGCCACAGTTCTTCAGAAACTCTTTGTGGTCCTGAACTATCCAACGCCGAGGTGCCCCACACACCTCATCCTCGCAGGACGTCGTCGACGAGCACCGGCTGGAATGACGCCATGGTTCCAGCACCCTCGAACTTCTCATCGATGCTGTCGACACCAAGTTCACCTTCTTCAATGCCTATCGATGATCCGTGGCTCCTGCTTTAAAGGGAGTCACTCAAGAATGATGCGCCGACGCCTCTTCGAAGATTTATGCTCTACCAGGTACATTGGGGGTAGAAACATTATAGAAGGAAATAAGACTTGTAGAACAATATATGGACTGGGCTTGTTATATCTCTTCGTTTTACAGGTTGCCCAGGTGGGGGGGGTTCTCCACACAGAACTGTGTCCAGGGGTAGAGGCCAGTACTCTGCCAATTGTTCTAGCCCACTGAATTCCTCCTATGGCTATTGATGGTTGCCTTTATTAAGTGATCTGTGTGACATTTAACCAGAGTATAGTTGATGCACTTTAATGAGATCTGATAATAATTGTGGTACCAGTTTAGAACTGTATATATTTGTCATTGTAGATTTTTTGGACACAAAGTGAGTTATTGTGATAGTGTACATAACCTTGAATATTAATTACATAAAGACTGTGTTTTTAGTAATACCGTGTGTGGACATTCCTTTGTGGGGGCTTGGGGACTACACTGTACTTAAGAAACTGCCAGATTCACCTCCTGAGAAGCTAGGCCTTGATTACTCGTCCATTGCTACCTTATAGAGAATCTTGGCTGGGGTCCTCTGTGCCTCTCCTCTACCATATAGGGAGCATGAGATGCAGACACCCCCCTCAAGTCTTTACATTGGTGGCAGCAGTTGGATGCTTATGGTTTTAAGAATCAGTGTATAACCGTGCCACTTACAAAATATCTGCACTTTCTTAGATTAGGGTGTAGTTGTGTACAAGAAAACTGCATTACAAGCAATGGAGTCTATTGCAAATGTTAAATTGACTGTGATGAGCCTAGAGGCTCTCCAGAGTGCTTGTGAAGCCAGGGAGTTAGACTTTGTGGATAAGTCTAGGGCTGAGCTGATAGCTGCCCTGGTGGACTACCAGACTGAGTGTGAAACTCTTGAAGGGGGGATGTAACCAATGAGGACTCTGCCCCTGGGGTTGTTGCTGAATCTGTTTCTGGGAATGCCACCATTCCTGCTGCCTCTGTTCCAACCCCCAGCAATTCCGTGTAACCTGAGTTATTAAGGATGAAATTGGCCTTTGAATACCGCAAGTTGGAAATAGAAGCTGAGCTTAAGAAAGAGGAGCTGGCACAGCAAGTAGAAATCAAGAATAGGGATCTTGAACTCAAAAACAAGGACATTGAATGTCAGAGAATCCAGCTAGAGAAAGCTAGAGTGGACACTTCAGCTAAACCCATTTAGAGTGTCAGATCCCCAGCCAACAAGTTTATGAAAGATTTGGTTGGTGTGTTTGTGGCGGGCTCAGATATCCTCCAATGGATTGAAGTTTTTAAAATGGCGTGTGCAATTCATGATGTAGATAAGAGAGATTGGGCTAAGTGTTTGTTAAGCAGTGTGCCTCAGACTGGATATGACTGTATTCTGAAACTGAGTGTGGAAGAAAGGGGGCAGTATGAGTGCATTAAGTCTGCTTTGATTGCCAAGTTTGGCAAGACACCTACCCAATACCTTAAAAGGTTCAGGGATTTTAAGAAAAGAGAGAATGTGTCTTGGGTTGACTGGGTGAGTGCTGCGCACATGAATATGATGGGGTGGATAGATGGTTGCAAGGTGAAAACTTTTGTTGAATTGTCCCACCTGTTGTTTTTTGAGCATTTTTCTGAAGCCTGTTCACCAGAGCTGCGTCAGTATGTTGCTGACCAGAACATTTTAGATCCCTTTAAGCTGGCTAGGTTGGTTGACAAGTGGGTCTCCCACCGGGTGTCCCCTAAGGACTCCAATGGGAAGGACAAGGAAAAAGAAAAGGGGACCTCTCAGAAAGCTGAGGAGTCCCAGAAGCAGTCACAGTCGGGTAAACCAAAATATTCCTCTGCTAAGACCCAAAAATCTAGTGGGGATAAGTCATCTGTGGGTGGGAATAAGAGTAGTGGTCCACCTGCTGCAAAGCAGGCTCCCAGTGGTTCTAGTACCGTACCCCACATTCCTGGCACCTGTTGCGAATGTGGGGCTCTGGATCAGAAGAAGGGTGACTCCAAGTGTAAAGGTAAGGCACTTGGAGTACAGGCTGTCAGCCTGAGCTACCCTTACCCCATGACTGAGGTGGAGGCCACTGTCCTCCCCTCCTGTACAGGAATCACATTTGGTGCTCCGGTAGAGATCTCCTTAGTGTCCCTTGGGGCCTGGGACCAGTACGCTGAAGCACTGGTGACTATCCCTCAGAACACCCGTAGGTTTTTGAGAAGTGTCCTCTTGAATGGCCCGCCGTCTACTGCTTTGAGAGACACTGGGGCAAGCATGACAGTGGTGGACAGAACCCTGCTCAAGCCAGATGACTATGTAGGTGCTCCTCTGAGAACCACCAGATTAGCTGGTGGGTCTCCCAAATTATCGTCTGTACCCTTAGTCACACTCATGATTGGAGGCAAGACAGCAAAGCTTCCTGTCCTGGTTCAGGACAATGTCCCTGCTAACATTCTGTTAGGAAATGATATAGTAGAGTTGGGGTTGATCTCGGATGGTCTCCCCCTGACTGCTGCTGCAGTCACTAGGTCACAGGTGACACAGGGTCTGGCTGTGAGTCAGGTACCCAAGCCAAAGGCGAGGCATAAGGCAAGAAGACGGAAGACCAAGAAGGCTACCTCTGTGACGGAGGCTTCTTTACTTCCTGCTGTTTCTACAGCACCCATTGGGATCCATGCACCGGACGGGCTGGGTCCAGTGGAACACCCAAACTCAACTCCTGAGGGAGAAGAGACAGAAGACTCTCATGTGGGAGAGGTTCTCAACCCGGAGGACCAGCCCGACCTTCAATGCCTGTTGGCTGAAGGGGGCCCCTCCCGGGCAGACTTCTGTAAGGGACAGAGAGAGTGCCACTCGCTCTAGGGTCTGAGGAAACACGCCCTGTCCCGGGCACAAGGAGAAGTGCCTTGGACATTCCGGATCTATTGGTGAGCTCCTTTTTAGTGAGCCCACTAAGCCTGAACCTGGTGCCCTCAAAAGGTTGGTGGTACCCCAGGTTTACCGGCCCTTCCTACTGCAGTTGGCACATGCGTTGCCCTTAGCTGGTCATCTTGGTACCAAGAAGACTAAGCAGAGGCTCTCTGTCCATTTCTACTGGCCTCAGATGGGAGTAGAAGTGGAGTCCCACTGCAGGACCTGCCCAACTTGTCAGTTGTCTGGCAAGACTGGAGGCTGTGTCATTGCCCCACTGCAGCCATTGCCAGTGGTTGGCACACCGTTTGAGAGGGAGGGCATCGACATTGTTGGTCCCCTTGACCCTCCCTCTTCAGGTGGACATCGGTTCATCCTGGTCTTTGTTGATCATGCCACCAGGTACCCTGAGGCTATACCCCTTCGGAACTGTTACTGCCAAGGTGGTTGCCAGGGCTCTCCTGGGAATTTTCATCCATGTTGGATTCCCTAAGGAGGTTGTCTCAGACAGAGGGTCAAACTTCATGTCTAGTTACATGAACACCATGAGGAAAGAGTGCGGGATAACCTATACGTTCTCCACCTCTTACCATCCCCAGATCAATGGTCTGGTTGAGAGATTTAATAAAACTCTAAAAGGCATGCTCGGTGCTTTGGAAGAGCCCCTAAGGAGGAAATGGGATCTCCTCCTGCCATGCCTGCTGTTTGCATACAGAGAGGTACCTCAAGAGGGTGTTGGTTTCAGCCCCTTTGAGTTACTCTTTGGACATCCCGTGAGGGGGCCCCTTGCCTTGATCAGAGAAGGTTTAGAGGCCACCCCTCCAGATCCCACCAAACAAGTAGGGGACTATGTGTTAGGCCTCAGACGGAGGATGACACAGATGATGGCTCAGACAGCAGAAAACCTCAAGGCCAGCCAGGAACTGAATAAATACTGGCATGACCTTAAAGCCTCGCAAGCGGGTTGGACTGTGGGACATTAAATCCTTGTGATCGAGCCTACCAAGCCTAGAGCTTTGGCAGACAAGTGGACTGGACCCTTCAGGATAATCTCCAAGATGGGCGAAGTCAATTATCTGGTGGACATTGGAGCCCCTGGGGTAGCCCCTCAGATATTCCATATTAACAGGCTCAAGCCTTTTCACAGGTGAGCAGAAGTCTCATGTCTCTTGATAGCTTCAGAGCAAGAAGAGGATGAGAGTGAGCCCCTTCCTGATCTGGTGCATAGCAACCCTCAGGATGGCTCAGTGGAGGGAGTACATCTCTCACCCAATCTGACGACAGAGCAGCAGAAGGCCTGCAGGGCTGTGCTCTGGCAGTATGCCTCTCTGTTCTCACTGACACCAGGCCTTACTCAGTGGTGTAGGCACGAAATAGACACTGGTGACAATGTGCCTGTCAAATGCAGGTGCTATTGTATGTCAAATACAGTTAAGAACCACATCAAGACTGAGGTCACCAAGATGTTGGATCTGGGTGTATTTGAACCCTCAACCAGTCCCTGGTCCAGTCCCATGGTCCTTGTCCCCAAGGCAAGTTCCCAGGCAGGTACCAAGGATTGGAGGTTCTGTGTGGACTACAGAGGAGTCAATGCCATCACCAAAACTGACATGCACCCATTGCCCAGGGTTGATGAGCTCGTGGACACCATAGGTGCTGCCAAATTTGTGAGCACCTTTGACCTTACATCAGGCTATTGGCAAATAGGTCTGACGGACATGCCAAGGAAAAGACAGAGTTCGCAACACCTGAGGGACTCTATCAGTTTAGGGTCATGCCTTTTGGGTTGAAGAATGTCCCTGCCCCCTTCCAGAGATTGGTCAATCACATGCTCAGTGGGTTGGAGGCCTTCTGTGTGGCCTACCTAGACGACATTGCCATCTACAGTTCCACCTGGGAAGAGCATTCGACACATCTGGATAGGGTGTTGCAGGCCTTGAAAAGGGCTAACCTCACTATCAAGGCCACGAAGTGCCAGATAGCTCAGGGGAAATTCACGTATCTTGGTCAGGACATAGGAGGGGGGTCAAATCCAACCTCTCCCCAGTAAAGTACAGGATGTACAGGACTGAGAGAATCCCACTACTCAAACCCAGGTGAGAGCCTTTTTGGGCCTCAATGGGTATTATCGCAATTTCATGGCGGACTGTGGAACCATTGCTGCACCACTGGCAGCTCTGACTTCACCCAAACAGCCTAGGAAGGTTAATTGGACTGAAGACTGTCAGAGGGCATTTGATGGCTTGAAAGAAAGTCTGTGTAGGGCACCTGTGTTGTGTGCGCCTGACTACAGCAAACCCTTTATCGTCCAGATGGATGCCTGCGACACAGGAATTCGAGCTGTCTTGTCCCAGTTAGATGACAAAGGGAGGGAACATCCGATCATCTTCATCAGTAGACAACTAAAGGGTAGGTAACTTAGGTGGGCTACTGTTGAAGAGGAGTGTTCAGTATAGTTTGGAGCCTTAGGCGTTTTAGGCCCTAATTTACGGGTCTACCTTCAAGGGCCAAAAAGATCATAAGCCCCTGAAGTGGCTTATGCAAATGAAAGGTGAGAACCCGAAACTGCTAAGGTGGTCCATTAGCCTGCAAGGGCTAGATTTCACCATAGAGCATAGACCAGGGAAGAGTCACGATAATGCAGATGGCCTTTCCAGAAGGTATGTTGACCGTCTGGATGAGGGTGTCTATCTCGTGGGAGATTAGGCACCCTAACCTCAGTCTGTGGGGGTGGGGCACTGCGATGCTGGAAATGCATTGGAGGGACAGGGCCTCCCTGCCCTTGTCCTGTAGTCCTTTTTCATTTGTGTTCTGTATTGTTTTCTGCCCAGAGGTCCATGTGGGACTCCTGGCAGTGCAGATCTTCCTGTTTTCGGTTTGGTGTACAGACCAATGGGGTACCATTATGACACCCATGGGTGGGGGTACAACCCTGTGCCCCTAGTGTATGTTTTTGGGCACCTGTGTGTGGCCCACAAAGCAGGGTATGGGCTGGTGGCAGCTCCATGCTGAATTTGACAGGTGCTCTGAGTATCCTCCATTTTGGGATACCCAGGCCCTGCCATTGGAATCAGTTGATTCCTGATAGGAAACAAGATGGCTCCTGTGGCCTTTTGCTTTCTATTGCCTGTTACCTTGTTTTCCCAAAGTCCTGGGAAGCCCTGGCTCTGTCCCTTCGCACTGACTGGCTGTTGGGTGGAAGTTCCATATATGATGTTGTTGGGAAGTCCAGCCCAGACTGGCTGGAGCCTTCCCAGTGACTGTATGTTGCGGGAACACCCTGTGAGTGGGACCTGGGTGAATGGAGTGTGAGACCAATATGCACTTCTTGTTGTGGGTGTCTGGTTTCTGGTATGAGCTACAAAGACTGAGACAGCCCTGCCAAAAACTGGTATGAATTTAGTGTGTAGTGTTTAATGGCTGGGTCCTTGTCCCAATACACATTCCTTGTTGTGAGTGTCTGAGAGGGAGGAGTATGGCCTGAATGCACTATATGCCTGATTGGCTGACTGACTGCCTGAATGCCCTTCTGTATGATTGGCTGCTGAGTGTGAACCAGCAGTGTGAATGAGAGGCAGAATAGTATATCTGGGGACCTCTCACCACTGGAAATTGTTCAGAAGCTGAGTCAACACTTGAAGAGTAACTGGAACTGCTTATCCTCGACGCCCAACTGGAAGAAGAAGAACTGCTGCTGCATTTGCTTCGACCTGATCTGAAAGCTGTCGAGTTTGTCAAGGACTGATCCGAGAGAGGACCTGGCTAGGTGCCCTCTTCCCATGCTCCCAGGGACCATCGAGCACCGCTAACCTTTGCCGAAGCTCCCTGGAAGTCAAACCCTCGACCGCCAAGGAGAACGAAGTGAAGCACCAGGACATCGATGCCGTTGAAGTCCATTGCCATTGACCGGGGTTCGGACTATCACCATAACCGCTGGAGGCCTGTCATAGCTGTGTTGCCCAGAAGAGGGGATTGCTTGACGCCATGCCTCCAACGACCGGAGTAGCCCGCTCCTTTGCCTAAGACTGTTGAATCGAGGGACTCCCTTGTCCACACCGTTGACTGCTTTATCCCGCCAGAGAAAGTTGAGGACGCTGACGCACCGAGGAGAATCCGCCGGTGGGTTTCTCGCCACCCAAAGAACACAAAGACTTTGACGACTCAATGCTCTTTTCGGGCCAAAGTTCTTCAGAAACTCTTTGTGGTCCAGAACTATCCAATGCCGAGGTGCCCCACAACCCTCATCCTCGTAGGACGTCATCGACGAGCACCGCCTGGATCTACACAGAAGTCTCGGCACCCTTGAACTCCTCATCAACGCCGTTGATGCCAAGTTCACCTTCTTCGATGCCTTTCGAAGATCCATGGCTCCTGCTTTAAAGGGAGTCACTCAAGAAGGATCCATTGACGCCTCTTCGAAGATTTCTGCTTAACCAGGTACATTGGGGGGGTAGAAACATTATAGAAGGAAATAAGACTTGTAGAGCAATATATGGACTGGGCTTGTTATATCTCTTTATTTTACAGGTTGCTCAGGTGGGGGGAGCTCCACACAGAACTGTGTCCAGGGCTAAGGGCCAGTATTCTGCCAATTGTTCTAATCCACTGCTTTCCTCCTATGTCTGTTGTTGGGTGCCTTTATTAAGTGATCTGTGTGACATTTAACCAGAGTATAGTTGATGCACTTTAATGAGATCTGATAATAATTGTGGTACCACTTTAGAACTGTATATATTTGCCATTGTAGATTTTCTGAGTACAACGTGAGTTATTGTGATAGTGTACATAACCTTGAATATTAATTATATAAAGACTGTGTTCTTAGTAATACAGTGTGTGGAAATTCCTTTGTGGGGGCATGGGGACTACACTGTACTTAAGAACCAGCCTGATTCACCTCCTGAGAAGCTAGGCCTTGATTGCTCGTCCATTGCTACCTTATAGAGTATCTTGGCTGGGGTCCTCTGTGCCTCTCCTCTACCATATAGAGAGCAGGTGTACAGACACCCCCCCCCCAGTCTTTATAGAGAGCAGCAGGTTTTGAGAATATATTGGGACGCCAGTTACTGGCTGTTGGCAAGGTATAAATGAACATGGCAGTTTTGTAGACTATGATTCGGTATATACAGAGAGAGACACCAATCACGTTTCAATTTAGAAATTAATTGACGCTTATTTTTTTTCTAGCTCATCGTCCTCTCTATTTTAGTTCTATATTTCTAGATGAAATTCAAAGCCCACAATCTGTAGCAGCAGCATCGAACAAGTACGGTCAGGTTCATATTACCAGAGTTTTGGCGTGTGGTCCCAGCACCGCTTATGGTGGTCTCATATCCAGGCATTGTACAATTATGTTTTCTCTGGGCACAACTTATTCCTGCCTCCTGTCTGCTATATCTTAGTGAGATAATATATTTATATATTGAGATGTGAGAGCTGCCTAAATTATGGCCTACACCTGAAAAATGTTGTGATGGCAAAGTTCTTCAGGTGGCATGTATGACAAGTGTATGACAATGATGAGCTATATGTAAAATACTTGTTTTTTAGGCTATATCATTTGCACCTCGATAGTTGTGCCTGGTGTTAGGGAGAATTCTCAAAATGTGCTAATTTCCCTTACCTTTTGAGACCCCCAGCAACTTTGCTGGATTTCTAGGATTTGATTTTTTACCTGGGAAGAGTGTGAGCCTTTTTTCCCACTCTTCCATGTATTTTGATGTGTGTTTTACTTTTGTGTGTTCTTTGGTTATGGAGTTTTAAAACAACTCCATGGGCCTCCTCTTTTTCTGTCTGTCAAATAGCACCTTCAGTGCAGTGACACAGGGATGTCTTTCTGACTTCCCAAGGTTTAAATACCTTCTCTGGGACTGACTACTGTCTCCCAGAGCATGTAAAGTTAAAGTGATTTTACTAGTCTCTTTAAATTTACAGACCCAGCACACATTGGGCCTCATTACGACCCTGGCGGTAAGTACCGAACATTACCGCCATGGCGTAATCAACGTTTACGCCATGGGTCGATGGCGTAAAGTGCGGCATATTCCGACCCATCGGGCACGTGCATTACGCCATGGCGTTAATGTAAAGTACGGCATGGCGTAAATGGGGCAAAAACGGCCCTTACCGCCATCGCACGCCGCGCAAGGAGCACTACCGCCACACACACCATAGCGGCGACCGCAATTAGCGGTCACCGCAATTAGCGGTCACCGTAAATAGGCGGAACCGGAAATAGCGTCATCGCGGCGGAACGGGAAACTGCACGACGGCCATCTTGAAAAACACAATCCATTGCCATCCTCCACAACCATACCTGATCCAACCCTGACACCTATCCACACCCAACACCCACCCAATTAGCCAAGTAAAAATGCCCAAAGCCGTTAAAAAAGCATGTGACCGGCAGCGCCAAGACCGTTTCTCAAGGGAGGAACTAACCATGCTCGCAGAGACTCTGCAAGAAAATGCTGCAGCTGTATTCTCCGCGCAGATGACAAGGCCGGCAATAGCGAAAAAGAAGGCCATATGGGCCCTAGTGGCACAGCGTGTGAGTGCAGTGGGGGCCGTACCCCGCACTGCCCAGCAGTGCAGAAAGCGCTGGGACGACTTGAGGCTCCGTGTCCGAAGCATCCTCTCAGCTAACCGGAACCTAGCCACGTCAACTGGGAGTGGATCCGATTCGCCCATAAAGCTGCAAGCATGGGAGGAAATATGTGCATCCACCATCGGGATGGAGAGCATCCATGGTGTCGGAGGGATGGAGAGAGGAGCGCCGACCTCAGGAGATGCAGGTAGGTGGCCAGAGCAAGCCATGCTAAACTCAACAAAGTCCCATCATGTGAAGTACCATGTAGCCCCATAGTGCATATGCAACACATCGGCAGGTGTATGTCCACAGACACATCCAGACTCCACCCTGTACACATGCAGCATGCACACCCTAACTGCTGGCACACACATACCACCATGCTACCTCCACACAAAAGGCACAAAACCTGTATGCCCCTGCCTGAAATGTGCTGCATGTACCCACTGTATAGATGTCATCCCTCACAATGCACGGCCAATGTCCGCGGACCCATCAATAACACTATGCCTCCTTTGCTCCACCACAGGATCTGACACAGACCTCCAGGAAGAGGACAACACTGCATCCAGATCCACCAAGAGGGCCAGGCCACAGGCATCCACCTCAGCCGTCCTGAAGGAAACACACCAGCAGCCACAAACCCTGCCTGGGGAAGAGGACGGGCAAGTGCCAGCCCCCACAACAGCAAACACAGACCCAGCAGCAGCACCGCACATGTCACTAGTCGTGCCCACTGAAGGGACAGGCTCTGCTGCAAGCAGCACCCTCGGTGAAATCGCTGCCATAGCGGCAACCTCCGACAGTGAGGCAGGCAGCATCGAGGTCATCGATGAGGGAAGGCCCACTGCCCAGCCACATTCCCCCTGCACATCCCTAAGCCCCCTGCAGGCGGATGCCACACAGGGGCAGTCGGAGGCCGAGGATTGGCCAGCCACCCCATCCCCCCAGCCTGAGGTGAGCAGCCCAATGGATATGCAAATGCCACTGGGCATGGGCCAGCGGAACCAGCAGACACTTGAGGATATAGTTACCCGCCAGCAGCAGCTATCCGCCCTCCTCAACGAACATGTTGCACAGTGTGGGGTGCCAAGGGATGGCATGGAGAGTTTGGCAGACCGAGTCACAGCTGCCATAGAGTCCTCCACAAAGGACATATGCACGGAACTCGCGGCTGTGCGCAATGTCCTCACAGAACTTGTCCAGACCATCAGGGTCATGCGTCCAGATGTGCAGGCCGGACCGTCCTCATCAGCCAGCTCGGCACAGAGCAGCCCCATCCGCAGATCAGGGCGCAATCTACGCAGCACGGGCAGGGGTGCCCCGGGGGCCAGCGGAGGGGATCCACATTAGTGGCTTGACAGTCGAGCAGGACTACTGCACACCCTGCTGCACAGACACTACCGCACCTTCGTAGGGATTCCAGGGTGGAGGGGGGAGGGGGTGTGTTGGGGTGTTCAGGGGGGAGGGGGGAGGGGGTGTGTTGGGGTGTTCAGGGGGGAGGGGGGAGGGGGTGTGTTGGGGTGTTCAGGGGGGAGGGGGGAGGGGGTGTGCTACGACGTTTCATAGTTTGAATACACTTTTTTCTTTCCCAAAATGAAATGTGTGGACATTTTCATTGCATATGTGTGCTTTATTGGTGTACAGTCCACAGTGTGCATGTCCCAGAGACAAACAGGGCCCCAAGTGCAGTCTCCATGTGATTCACACCAGCCGTGTGTGCTAGAAGCAGAGGTCGATGATACTTTGGCGCATTGCACGCCCCTCCTGTGCGTCGCCTCCTCCATGGGTGCTGCCCCATCGGCACCCTCCTCATCCTCATCGTCAGGTGGCTGCAGTCCTGCGTCAGGGGGCAGGGGCACATTCCGTCTGACGCACATATTGTGTAGCATGACACATGCCATGACGATCTTTGCCACCTTCTCATGGTGGTACAGGAGTGCCCCACCAGACCTGCTGAGGCTTCGGAACCGTGCCTTCAATAGGCCGAATGTCTGCTCTATGACCACACGAGTACGTGTATGTGCACGGTTGAAGTCCTCCTCGTGCTGGTTCTGCGGGTTCCGGACTGGTGTAAGGAGCCACCTCTTCAGGGGATAGCCTGCATCACCTGTATGTAGACGAGAATGTATGTGTCAGTCATGTCTTCTGATCAAGAACATGATGTGCCACAATGGCTTGCATCCAACTGTTACTTCGGCTCACTTCTACATGCACTAATTGATTCACACAATGCAACCAGTATATGCTCATGGCTCCCATGGCCTGTTTTGCATGCCATCACCCAATGTATGCAGAGGGGTTGAGTGCATTGTGAGTGGCCATCCTCTGTCTCCGTTCTCTGTGTTGCTCACAGCCAGGTGGAGTATGCATCATTCCCCCCCCCTTCAGCCAGGTGGAGTATGCATCGGTACGTCATTCACCTGCCCACTTCCATGACATTGGACTCACCGAGTAGCCAGGATCTTGGGCCTGCATGTCGCTCCATGTAGCGTGGTATTGTGGAGTTCCTCAGGACCATAGAATCATGGGTTGATCCGGGGAATCGGGCACAACAATGTGTGATGATCTTGTTGGAGTCACAGACCATTTGCACGTTGATTGAGTGGAACTGTTTCCGGTTGCGGTACGGTACCTCCATGGCACGTGGAACCACCAATTCCACATGGGTGCAGTCGATGGCACCAATGCAACCGGGTATGCCGGCTAGTGCATGGAAACCCACTTTGGTGTTTGCAATGTCCTGGGCAGTCCGTGGTAATGAGATGTGGTCGTCTGTGTGCTTGAGGAGGGCATCGAGCACTTGGATGAGTGTTCGTGAGAATAATGGTTGTGAAATGCCATGCAAGTGCCCCACTGTGTGCTGGTAGGTGCCTGTGGCCAGGAAGTGGAGTACAGACACTACCTTCAGTAATGGGGGGGATGGCGGTTGGAGTTTCTATCATGCTGACGATGTCGTTGTGTATCATGTCTACGATGGCGGTGATGGTGTCCCGGTCCATACGGTACAGGGTGTGGATCTGCTCAGCAGTGAGGTTGAATGGATTGGCTCTGATGCGTGGGATTGGGGGCTGCCTGCGTGGTGGCACTGGCTGTGCTGGTGGGGCTTGCTGGGCCTGCCTTGCCCTCCTTCTCCTCCTGCGTCTCCTCTGTGCAGCCTGTTGTTGTTGTTGTTGTTGTTGTTGTAGTAGCACTTGCATTGCTATCAGGTCCTCCAGCCCCAACATTGCTAGTCGTATTGGTATCATTGTGGAGTGTGACTGGGCGTGGGAAGGGGTGGGGTGTGCTCTTTTTGTACTTCCTGAGTCTGTATTGCCTTCACCTGTGCTGTTTCTGTGCACCTGTGGCAGCTGCATTCACTTTACATGGCCCTTTACGGTTGGTTCGCGATGGCGTAATTAGCACCATGGTGGTAAGGTTCTTAACGGGCTGGGTGATGGCGTTAGGTGCATGTCCGCTTGGGTCGGAATTTGCGTACCTTTCCGCCATGGTGCTAAGTACGGTGTGGCCGGTCGCGTGCGCGCACCCTTAGCGCAGTTAGCGGTGGCGTTAACTACGATGCCGCTAATGGCATTGTAGTTAACGGTCACGGGTCATGATCGGACCTGGCGGAAAACGATGGCGGTAACCATTTACCGCCATCGTTTTTCACTTAGCGCCAGGGTCGTAATGAGGCCCATTATCTTCCTATAGGGTGCTGGAGGGGTTGCCTAGCTTTCCCTGAGCCCTGAGTCAAAACACTCATGTAACAGTCAAATGTTACCTTTTATTACTTTAAATGGCTGGTGGCAGTGGTTTAGATCAAACCACTATGATTTTTCCCAACCTCTAACAACGTAGCTAAAAATAGGGTCAGCCATCTTTTTCAATATGGTGGCCAAGACCTATCTGTAAAAACAGACTCTGGTCATCTTTTTTCGCCATTTCTTTTAGGAAAAGTCCTTCTTGTGTTTGTCTCTGCACGGCAAACCAGGTTTGGTTCCTTTGTTTTTTGGCCTTTGGTGGGCTTCACTGCTGACAGCCGGCAAGGACAGCCACCCTGCTGTGTGAGTGACAGCCAGGCTGGAATTAATGGGGGAAAACTGTTTAAAAGCAGGTCTCTGGGACTTGGAAAGCAGAGTCGACCACTCGAATGAAAAAACCGAAGACGAGCTGAAGGAAGAGGACTGCTGCAACTCCTGGACGACCGGTGAAGCCCAGCTGCAGGTCTGAAGCCCTTTAAGGTTAACTTCTTCCCTTGAGTTTGGTGGGAACAACCAACTCATAAACCACCTGGACACTGTGCACATCTGGTCGAATTTTCATCAGAATGCTGTTGAAAATTGGATAGCCAGAGGGAAGGAAACCAGCTTGTGAACTTTAAGGCACTCACACCTTAAAACAATGTTTTGCTAAGCTTATGGCCTCATCCCTGGGCAGTGCAGGAACTTCCAGACGTCCTCCTTCTGGTCCCCATGACTGAATCTCAGGAACAGCGCCAACTGCTCGAACTGCCGGGAACAACTGCCTCAGCTACAGCTCTTCTTCACTCTAAAGGTACTGGGCAAACGCGGTCCGGAAATCTTTTCAGCCACAGAGAAAGTGCTTGAAACGTTCCCGACTTCGAAGGCTTGTCCTTCCCTAAAGTTCGCCAAACTTTTTGCCTAGCCAAATTCTTCTAAAAACGGTGGCAAAGACTTAACCGTTTACTACCAGAACTGTGCTATCCTATACAAAGACTCTGAACCATTGACTTTGGCCCAGGCCTATGAACTGAGTTGCTGGTTGTAGTTTACTGAAACCCTGTACCCTGCCTCTGAAAGTATTTGTGCTGCTGATTCTTATAACCTTGTCTTTTTACCCCTTTGAAAAGTATCTGAAGTGCCATTTTGCTCCCACTTCAGGGGAGCTGAACTTGTTCAGTTACTTACCGGTTGTGTAT
This sequence comes from Ambystoma mexicanum, assembly GCF_040938575.1. Taxonomy (NCBI): domain Eukaryota; kingdom Metazoa; phylum Chordata; class Amphibia; order Caudata; family Ambystomatidae; genus Ambystoma; species Ambystoma mexicanum. The sequence continues at coordinate 832,333,380 of NC_090935.1, read as the reverse complement.
TTGTGGTTTATTAATGTGTGATATTGAGCTGCTCTTGCTAATGTAATATTTTCAAACTGACTGTGTAAATAAATGTATATTCTTTTACCAAGAAACCTTCAGTAAGTGTTTGTTTGAACCACTGTATTTGTTGGTCCTTTGTGTAACTTGTTCTACTGCTCACTCAACTCTTGAGATTTGTCTGGCTTCTCAGCCATCACTACCACTTTACTGTGTAGCACAGGCTTGTACCAAAGGGGAGATTGTACTTACACTTGTAGTCTTAATTGCATGTAGTGTTCCCAAAGGAACACCTGGCCTGGACACTGCCTGAGAAGTAAGTTGAAAAACTCTTCTATCAGCCTTTCTTGCTGTAATAACCAAAAATACTCCTCGTTATTCAGTGTTCCGGTGGTATCCCAGAGGACTTACTGTCAGATAGTGATGGTGCCAAAACTCATCCCACAGGTTTAGATTAACAGGATTCTGTGTACAGGCCAATCAACTTCACTGAAGCCCCTGGAGAGATTCACTGTAATCTCTAGTAGGCTTGGGAGTTCTATTCAAGTACCAGATCACTTTCCCCTTTTCTTTGTGTGTTTTATTAGGTTGTAGCTGTAGGGGTGTACAGCACAATCCCACAATATGTGTTTTAGAGGCATTTTGAGGGATTTTGGAATAGTTTCATTATTGTTTTGTAAATGCATTGGATTTCAGTGAGTTATGCTCCCAATTTGCTCCCTTTTGTATATCTGTGTGTTTATCAAGCCCCCTTTGCCATCTTTCTTTTGGACCTTTGCTTTACCTCATTTAAATAAAACACAAACATGGTTTGGCAGTCCTTTTGCGTGTTTCTTTTCCCCCTTTGTGTCAAAGCAAATAGTGTAACACCGCATAAAAAGGTCCTTTTCCTTTTGCTTGTGTAATTGGATTTGATTCTATGTTTGCTCCACTCCACCTTGTGTGACTTTATTCACAATCAAACAAACTGGTCCCTTTTGTAATCCTGCTTATTTGTGAAAAATAAAAACAACTTCTAATTTTCTTGTGAACCAGAGGATTCTTTTTGTTTTAGGGAAGACCGTTTGAATTCATATATTTTCCCTAGTCGGTGACTTGCTTAAGTTGCTATTGTCCAGTTTTAGACCTTCTTAGGAAGAGAATTGCAATAATAAAGTGGGGCAGGGATTTGGAGAAGGGAGTGGAGATTGACGTCTCAGGGTGTTAGCATGGTAATGGTCAGTTAGAGGGGTGCCTCCTGTGTTTCTAGGTCCTTCAGGTGATAGATGTCCATTGCCAGAGCAGGTGCTATCTGAGGTGGAAACCCAGGTTTCAGGAAGAAGAGAGGAGAGGATAAAAAGGCTCACAGTGGAGGGTTTTCCAGGTGCAGGTAGTGTAAACGTCGGCAGGGCTGACATTGTAGGGTGTGTCAATTCCACAGGAAGAGATTGCTGATGGGGAGTTGGAGAAGGCAGGGCTGAGGCAAGTAGGCCCTCTGTCAGAGGTGTCAGATGTGTATGGAGAGAACTGTGAGGTGGAAGTTGATTTCACATAGGAGGAGATCCACTAGACCTCCTGCTTTTCAATCCCTGGACTATTTTGGAGTTGGTGGTAATGCAGAGAGTCGGAGTAGGCTTGACTAGAAATAGATAAAGAGAGGATGCAGTTGGTGGTGTAGGGAGAGATGTAAGAACAACAGATGGATAAGGCAGATCGCTCAGCAACTGTTTCAAGAGGAGGTCTCTGCACATACTCTTTTAGAGGAAGTGCGACAGGAAAAGGCACATGTTGTCAAGTCTCAGGCGTGATGGGCACATCCTGACACCGGACCTGGACAGTGCCCACCTCATTAAGAACCTGGGGCCTTATTACCTTGCCAGATGGGAAGACTGTGTGGGGTCAGGTAGGCACCGTGATTTGCAAGCTATTCAACATTTAGGGAAGAGGTAGAGCTAAGAAGAGTTTCTCCTATTGGAGCCTGACAATGCAGACGTAGGTGGAATGGAAACATGGTTTTTCAAGTCATCATGCAGCTTTCATTGTCAACTCATCCACATCACCATCCAGTAGTGCATATTGCAATGAGGCAGTGTCCTCCAAGGAGGGCAAACCCCCCATTCATATGTCCTGGACAGCAAGTAAAGAATGCTTCACTCCCAACACGCTCTTAACTTTCGCAGGCACATCTGCTCTTCCTTCCTTCTGTATAACGCAACACAGAGGTTGTTCCCAGTGGAAGTGTTTCAAAATATCAGTTTAACTTATTCATAATGAAACGATTCAGGCCATCAATACATTAATATCATTCTATCTTGCAAAGGGAATTCATTTAATTTGAAAAATATAGATATTTGTTAAGATTACAATTGTTCACAATCTTTAATAGTGCAAAAGTATTTATAATTAAATACGTTTATATTAAACATATAAGAAGATAAATGGTGCATCAAGAACAAATTAGAGAACATATCATCAACAAACATAACTAAACGAGAAAAGTAATAAGATGAAATCAACAACAACAGATCCAGTAGATATGAAGTTATACATAAAGACAGAAATACATATTTCTTAAGTGAAGCACATGTCACAATGAGACGCTCTACTTCTCAAAGCAAATTCAGACTTCCAAAACACTCAGAAAATATGTGTACTGACTCGGCGTAGATATACATTTTGCCGTGTTTTTATTTGTCGCCTTCTTCAGCATCACACATTCTTGGGACACTGCATATATAAATATATCTCTATAAGTGATTTGAAATACTGGTTCAAGAAAGGTGGATCAATGTTGAGGATCGACAACTCACTCAAATGCAATGCACTTACAAAACAATAATCCAAGGGTTCGTCATGCCAGTGACTTGACTGATGCCAAAGTTAAAAACCAGCAAATGGTTCAGGACATTCTGAAACAGATTAGGGACGTGCATCTTGGTATGTAAATGAAAATAAAGAAATAAAAAAATTAATGTGAATTGTTACAATAATTGAAGAAGGCAGCGACACCTGAACATTTAGAAGCAGGGCTCTTACTCTCACGTTCAGTTCTGAGTATCCACATCAAGGTCTTAGGTTTATAAAGCTGCAAAGAGAGTAATGGCACATAATCCCATCAGTTGTAGGTCAGAATGCCATATTGCTAACCATAAATTATGGATTGTATATGGAATCATTGTCTTACCTCGACATTGGATGTGGAGAAAGGATGGAACAGGGCGTGATGGCCGAGTATAGAGCGATGCGAACAAATCATGGGTAAAATACCCTAACACGCTAAATTGTGTGGTGATATCACCATGCAGAAGCATGATCATGTCATAAAGAGGGTAATTCATAGAATTTCGCAGAAAAGTGTCGCAAGCGGCTGGCGCAGAGTGTCCGCGTGCGATTGTCTGCGCCAGGCACGTGCGCCAAAACCGATTTCCGCGCACAGCGTATTCATGGATTATAGGCTCCCAAACCAGCCGTGGCGCAGAGTATCGCAGCGACCCTGCAGCAGCGCCAGTAACGCCCCCAAGAACGCCCTCGCAAAATCGCTAAATCATCGCAAAGGGCAGCGCTAACCCTGGACCAGTCCACAGGGCTGCCAAACAAGGAACGCAAAGCGGGCAACGTGCATATCAGGGGTACGCATGAAGTAATACACGCGATTAGCCAGGGTACGTGTATTACAGGGGTACGTGGGAATTATCACACGCGATTTGGCTGGGTACGTGTATTACAGGGGTACACGGGAAGTTCTACACGCGATTCGGCTGGGTACGTGTATTACAGGGGTGCGCGGGAATTCTCACATGCGATTTGGCCATGTACGTGTATTACAGGGGTGCGCTGGAATTATCAGACGCGATTTGGCTGGGTACGTGTATTACAGGGGTACACGGGAAGTTCTACACGCGATGCGGCTGGGTACGTGTATTACAGGGGTGCGCGGGAATTCTCACATGCGATTTGGCCATGTACGTGTATTACAGGGGTGCGCTGGAATTATCAGACGCGATTTGGCTGGGTACGTGTATTACAGGGGTACACGGGAAGTTCTACACGCGATGCGGCTGGGTACGTGTATTACAGGGGTGCGCGGGAATTCTCACATGCGATTTGGCCAGGTACGTGTATTACAGGGGTGCGCGGGAATTATCACACGCAATTTGGCTGGGTACGTGTATTACAGGGGTACACGGGAAGTTCTACACGCGATTCGGCTGGGTACGTGTATTACAGGGGTGCGCGGGAATTCTCACATGCGATTTGGCCAGGTACGTGTATTACAGGGGTGCGCGGGAATTATCACACGCGATTTGGCTTGGTACGTGTATTACAGGGGTGCGTGGTAATGATCAGACGCGATTCGGCTGGGTACGTGTATTACAGGGGTGCGCGTGAATTCTCACATGCGATTTGGCCAGGTACGTGTATTACAGGGGTGTGCGGGAATAATCACACGCAATTAGGCTGGGTGGGTCCTCACAGGTGTTCCCTGTACACCCTCCACGGCCCCTGCAGGCAGTCCACAAAACAGGGGACTACGCTGCACACCTGCTCATGTCCCCCTGCACCCCCACCCCCCTGCCACCATGGGCAGCCCCCACCAGGCCCCCACTCATGTCCCCCTGCACCCCCACCCCCCAGCAGTGCAGGGGCACCCTCCACCAGGCCCCCACTCATGTCTCCCACCACCCCCACCCCCCAGCAGTGCAGGGTCACCCTCCACCAGGCACCCACCCATGTCTCCCACCACCCCCACCCCCCAGCAGTGCAGGGTCACCCTCCACCAGGCCCCCACTCATGTCTCCCACCACCCCCACCCCCCAGCAGTGCAGGGTCACCCTCCACCAGGCCCCCACTCATGTCTCCCACCACCCCCACCCCCCTGCCACCATGGGCAGCCCCCACCAGGCCCCCACTCATGTCTCCCACCCCCCCCACCCCCCAGCAGTGCAGGGTCACCCTCCACCAGGCACCCACCCATGTCTCCCACCACCCCCACCCCCCAGCAGTGCAGGGTCACCCTCCACCAGGCACCCACCCATGTCTCCCACCACCCCCACCCCCCTGCCACCATGGGCAGCCCCCACCAGGCCCCCACTCATGTCTCCCACCACCCCCACCCCCCAGCAGTGCAGGGGCACCCTCCACCAGGCCCCCACTCATGTCCCCCTGCACCCCCACCCCCCAGCAGTGCAGGGGCACCCTCCACCAGGCACCCACCCATGTCTCCCACCACCCCCACCCCCCAGCAGTGCAGGGTCACCCTCCACCAGGCCCCCACTCATGTCTCCCACCACCCCCACCCCCCAGCAGTGCAGGGTCACCCTCCACCAGGCCCCCACTCATGTCTCCCACCACCCCCACCCCCCTGCCACCATGGGCAGCCCCCACCAGGCCCCCACTCATGTCTCCCACCACCCCCACACCCCAGCAGTGCAGGGTCAACCTCCACCAGGCCCCCACTCATGTCCCCCTGCACCCCCACCCCCCAGCAGTGCAGGGGCACCCTCCACCAGGCCCCCACTCATGTCTCCCACCACCCCCACCCCCCAGCAGTGCAGGGTCACCCTCCACCAGGCACCCACCCATGTCTCCCACCACCCCCACCCCCCAGCAGTGCAGGGGCACCCTCCACCAGGCACCCACCCATGTCTCCCACCACCCCCACCCCCCTGCCACCATGGGCAGCCCCCACCAGGCCCCCACTCATGTCTCCCACCACCCCCACCCCCCAGCAGTGCAGGGGCACCCTCCACCAGGCCCCCACTCATGTCCCCCTGCACCCCCACCCCCGAGCAGTGCAGGGGCACCCTCCACCAGGCACCCACCCATGTCTCCCACCACCCCCACCCCCCAGCAGTGCAGGGTCACCCTCCACCAGGCACCCACCCATGTCTCCCACCACCCCCACCCCCCAGCAGTGCAGGGTCACCCTCCACCAGGCCCCCACTCATGTCCCCCTGCACCCCCACCCCCCAGCAGTGCAGGGGCACCCTCCACCAGGCCCCCACTCATGTCTCCCACCACCCCCACCCCCCAGCAGTGCAGGGTCACCCTCCACCAGGCACCCACCCATGTCTCCCACCACCCCCACCCCCCAGCAGTGCAGGGGCACCCTCCACCAGGCCCCCACTCATGTCTCCCACCACCCCCACCCCCCTGCCACCATGGGCAGCCCCCACCAGGCCCCCACTCATGTCTCCCACCACCCCCACACCCCAGCAGTGCAGGGTCAACCTCCACCAGGCCCCCACTCATGTCCCCCTGCACCCCCACCCCCCAGCAGTGCAGGGGCACCCTCCACCAGGCCCCCACTCATGTCTCCCACCACCCCCACCCCCCAGCAGTGCAGGGTCACCCTCCACCAGGCACCCACCCATGTCTCCCACCACCCCCACCCCCCAGCAGTGCAGGGGCACCCTCCACCAGGCACCCACCCATGTCGCCCACCACCCCCACCCCCCTGCCACCATGGGCAGCCCCCACCAGGCCCCCACTCATGTCTCCCACCACCCCCACCCCCCAGCAGTGCAGGGGCACCCTCCACCAGGCCCCCACTCATGTCCCCCTGCACCCCCACCCCCCAGCAGTGCAGGGGCACCCTCCACCAGGCACCCACCCATGTCTCCCACCACCCCCACCCCCCAGCAGTGCAGGGTCACCCTCCACCAGGCACCCACCCATGTCTCCCACCACCCCCACCCCCCAGCAGTGCAGGGTCACCCTCCACCAGGCCCCCACTCATGTCTCCCACCACCCCCACCCCCCAGAAGTGCAGGGGCACCCTCCACCAGGCCCCCACTCATGTCTCCCACCACCCCCACCCCCCAGCTTTGCAGGGTCACCCTCCACCAGGCACCCACCCATGTCTCCCACCACCCCCACCCCCCAGCAGTGCAGGGGCACCCTCCACCAGGCCCCCACTCATGTCTCCCACCCCCCCCACCCCCCTGCCACCATGGGCAGCCCCCACCAGGCCCCCACTCATGTCTCCCACCACCCCCACACCCCAGCAGTGCAGGGTCAACCTCCACCAGGCCCCCACTCATGTCCCCCTGCACCCCCACCCCCCAGCAGTGCAGGGGCACCCTCCACCAGGCCCCCACTCATGTCTCCCACCACCCCCACCCCCCTGCCACCATGGGCAGCCCCCACCAGGCCCCCACTCATGTCTCCCACCACCCCCACCCCCCAGCAGTGCAGGGTCAACCTCCACCAGGCCCCCACTCATGTCCCCCTGCACCCCCACCCCCCAGCAGTGCAGGGGCACCCTCCACCAGGCCCCCACTCATGTCTCCCACCACCCCCACCCCCCAGCAGTGCAGGGTCACCCTCCACCAGGCCCCCACTCATGTCCCCCTGCACCCCCACCCCCCAGCAGTGCAGGGGCACCCTCCACCAGGCACCCACCCATGTCTCCCACCACCCCCACCCCCCAGCAGTGCAGGGTCACCCTCCACCAGGCACCCACCCATGTCTCCCACCACCCCCACCCCCCAGCAGTGCAGGGTCACCCTCCACCAGGCCCCCACTCATGTCTCCCACCACCCCCACCCCCCAGCAGTGCAGGGGCACCCTCCACCAGGCCCCCACTCATGTCTCCCACCACCCCCACCCCCCAGCAGTGCAGGGTCACCCTCCACCAGGCACCCACCCATGTCTCCCACCACCCCCACCCCCCAGCAGTGCAGGGGCACCCTCCACCAGGCCCCCACTCATGTCTCCCACCACCCCCACCCCCCTGCCACCATGGGCAGCCCCCACCAGGCCCCCACTCATGTCTCCCACCACCCCCACACCCCAGCAGTGCAGGGTCAACCTCCACCAGGCCCCCACTCATGTCCCCCTGCACCCCCACCCCCCAGCAGTGCAGGGGCACCCTCCACCAGGCCCCCACTCATGTCTCCCACCACCCCCACCCCCCTGCCACCATGGGCAGCCCCCACCAGGCCCCCACTCATGTCTCCCACCACCCCCACCCCCCAGCAGTGCAGGGTCAACCTCCACCAGGCCCCCACTCATGTCCCCCTGCACCCCCACCCCCCAGCAGTGCAGGGGCACCCTCCACCAGGCCCCCACTCATGTCTCCCACCACCCCCACCCCCCAGCAGTGCAGGGTCACCCTCCACCAGGCACCCACCCATGTCTCCCACCACCCCCACCCCCCAGCAGTGCAGGGTCACCCTCCACCAGGCACCCACCCATGTCTCCCACCACCCCCACCCCCCTGCCACCATGGGCAGCCCCCACCAGGCCCCCACTCATGTCTCCCACCACCCCCACCCCCCAGCAGTGCAGGGTCACCCTCCACCAGGCACCCACCCATGTCTCCCACCACCCCCACCCCCCAGCAGTGCAGGGGCACCCTCCACCAGGCCCCCACTCATGTCTCCCACCACCCCCACCCCCCTGCCACCATGGGCAGCCCCCACCAGGCCCCCACTCATGTCTCCCACCACCCCCACACCCCAGCAGTGCAGGGTCACCCTCCACCAGGCACCCACCCATGTCTCCCACCACCCCCACCCCCCAGCAGTGCAGGGGCACCCTCCACCAGGCCCCCACTCATGTCTCCCACCACCCCTACCCCCCTGCCACCATGGGCAGCCCCCACCAGGCCCCCACTCATGTCTCCCACCACCCCCACCCCCCAGCAGTGCAGGGGCACCCTCCACCAGGCCCCCACTCATGTCTCCCACCACCCCCACCCCCCTGCCACCATGGGCAGCCCCCACCAGGCCCCCACTCATGTCTCCCACCACCCCCACACCCCAGCAGTGCAGGGTCAACCTCCACCAGGCCCCCACTCATGTCCCCCTGCACCCCCACCCCCCAGCAGTGCAGGGGCACCCTCCACCAGGCCCCCACTCATGTCTCCCACCACCCCCACCCCCCTGCCACCATGGGCAGCCCCCACCAGGCCCCCACTCATGTCTCCCACCACCCCCACCCCCCAGCAGTGCAGGGTCAACCTCCACCAGGCCCCCACTCATGTCCCCCTGCACCCCCACCCCCCAGCAGTGCAGGGGCACCCTCCACCAGGCCCCCACTCATGTCTCCCACCACCCCCACCCCCCAGCAGTGCAGGGTCACCCTCCACCAGGCCCCCACTCATGTCCCCCTGCACCCCCACCCCCCAGCAGTGCAGGGGCACCCTCCACCAGGCACCCACCCATGTCTCCCACCACCCCCACCCCCCAGCAGTGCAGGGTCACCCTCCACCAGGCACCCACCCATGTCTCCCACCACCCCCACCCCCCAGCAGTGCAGGGTCACCCTCCACCAGGCCCCCACTCATGTCTCCCACCACCCCCACCCCCCAGCAGTGCAGGGGCACCCTCCACCAGGCCCCCACTCATGTCTCCCACCACCCCCACCCCCCAGCAGTGCAGGGTCACCCTCCACCAGGCACCCACCCATGTCTCCCACCACCCCCACCCCCCAGCAGTGCAGGGGCACCCTCCACCAGGCCCCCACTCATGTCTCCCACCACCCCCACCCCCCTGCCACCATGGGCAGCCCCCACCAGGCCCCCACTCATGTCTCCCACCACCCCCACACCCCAGCAGTGCAGGGTCAACCTCCACCAGGCCCCCACTCATGTCCCCCTGCACCCCCACCCCCCAGCAGTGCAGGGGCACCCTCCACCAGGCCCCCACTCATGTCTCCCACCACCCCCACTGTTAGGCGGAAACCTGTGCAGTTCCCTCTGGGACCACTGCAAAAGATTTAGGACTACAGGTGTTGCGATGAACCCACTTGGTAGCAGTCTGTACCACACAGATTCAATTGGTAGCTGTGGCTGAGCAGTCAGACTTCTCTCAAGAAAAGTTGGTCAGTATAGGGAGTATACAAGATAGGGTAATTCTTCGCAGCAAAACGAGTAAACACGCAACCAGGCTTTAGTATAAAGATAGTAAGTTATTTATTGATAACAGAACGTCTACGAAAAATACTAAAGCGAATCACGGCAAACAAATCAAAATACAATTACTCTGCAGAATGGAATAAAGCTCAATCCCCCGAAACACAATATCGACAACTCTAGGTTCTACGGCACCACTTATTTTCAGACAGAGGTGTATACCTCGACCCAGATGACACTCGAATATTTAGTGAGGAAGGGAGAGAAGAGATAGGCAGGTAATGAAGTCAACACGGTTCGTACTGAAGCGGGTAAAAATGCAAGGCAGGAAAGCATTAATCACACTAGATCACAAAGTTCGGCGGCCAGGCCCACTCGGTGAGAGGCAAGGCACGATGTCCTAGAAAGTCTCTACGGATGATGCATTCAAGTCTTGTTTAGCAAATTGGTTAGCGACAGGTTGAACCGGTTCAGAACAAAGAGTGAATAAAGCTTGGAGGCAACCCAACGGAACGGAGAGGAATCAGATACCTCACATGAACCGATCGAAAAGGGAAGCCAGGCGGTTACGGTACCTTGTTGTGGAAGACAGCTCCGGCGGGGGCAGTTGTTCCTGGTGGTGGATGCACGACGGGTCTTGGCCAAGAGAAGAGATGCTCTCGTCGTCGAAGAGAAGATGTCCGGTGCACCACCAGGGAAGAAACCAGCCGCGGAGTGCTTCGTCACAAGGCACCACCTTTCGATCACGATGCAGGAGTAGTGGCTATCCGGTTGCCGGGTGCTCTGCACGGGCAATTCGACCACTGTGTCCTGGGCGACCAAAAAGCACAAAGAAGAAGACTGGTTGTTCCCACCAGCCAGGGAAAGAGACTCTCCGGCAGGGAGATCTCTTCTGTCGTCGGGAGATTGTGAGACGATTCCGCAGGGCTCCACCGGAGGTGTCGTCGTGCAGGTCGGCTCAGCGTTACCCTCGTCGGATTCTTTAGGTCCAGTGGCGACTTCCTGAAGATCCAGTCCCAAAAGCCCTGCTTTTATGCAGACGTCCCCCATTCATTCAGCCTAGCTTGTCAATCAATACATGCTAAGTGGTGAGCGGGAAGGCTCACCACCTGGGCCAATCACTCCAGAGTGCGACCTGAGTTGGCAAGGCAACTCGGTCCAGGGTGTCTAAACCCCCTCCCACACCCCTGAGGTAACCCAGACAGAATGGCGCCACCTTGGAGGGTCTCTGTCCAGAGGCCCGCCAAAAGTGGAACAAAGGGCTCAACCTTTGGTTTAGGAGTCACAGAGAAAAACACAGACGCCATTTTACAACCCGAGTTTTGGCAGAAAATACCACTCGATAAACCTATTTAAGATAAGTAGATCGGTGGTACGTTGGAGATTAACGAAAAACAGTGTCAATCTTCAACAATGGGACGGATCCCATAGGGTTATGCTCGGGGTCGAACATAACAAGTAGTTTCCACTGCCACCAGCCAAAACTCGACGAGGAGGGACGGGACAGTGCCCCCTCGAGTAACAGATCCAGGAGTAATCGCATTACCCCTACTAGCACGTCCACAATAAGATGGTTGGTACTAGTTCTGTTAGCAAATTTAGGTCTAGTAAAGCCAATGGTGACTTTACATGCCCGGGGAGACAGTAGTCAGTCCCCGGGTATGGAGTCTATGGTGGGGGGACCTGCTAGGGCGCCCCCGTGTCACGACACGTAGGGTGCAGAGTGACACACATAGAAAAACTTATGAGACCCTATGGAGTAAAAGACCCCATAGCCCATCGAACACATTGACATCTTAAAGGAATTACACACATACATGTCCAAGAGTGAGAGGAAAAGGGTCACACTCTTTGCAGGATGGAAAAAACAAACTCCAGAAATCCAGCAAAGCTGCTGGGGGACTCACTAGGTTAGGAAATTCAGCCTAAACAGAGAATTCTCCCTAACACTCGCCCCCCCCAGACTAAGGGACAGGAGGATTTAATCCACTCCTGGATGAATCTCATACCTCTAGTCGATGATATACATCCTAGAGAGACCATCAGCATTTTGGTGGTGACACCCTGACCTGTGCTCAATGGTGAAATCGAACCCTTGCAGGCAGATCGACCATCTCAGTAGTTTTGGGTTTTCCCCTTTCATTTGCATTAACCATCTCAAGGGTTGGTGGTCAGTCTGAATAACAAAAGTAGAACCATACAAGTACGGTCTAAACTTCTTCAGAGCCCACACGATAGCAAAGCATTCTCTTTCGATTGTTGCCCACCTTGTTTCAGGATCCTTCAGCTTGCGGCTGATGTAGCAAACGGGGTGCTCCCTACCTTTCCCATCCAGTTGACTGAGTACGGCACCTATCCCTACATTGGAAGCGTCTGTCTGCACAATGAAGTGTTGGCGGTAATCAGGAGCTCTGAGTACTGGGGCTTGGCAAAGAGCCTTTTTCAGGTTTTCAAAAGCCTGATTGCACTCCTCGTTCCATTTAACCTTTTTAGGGAATTTGGGCGAGGAGATGACATTCAGTGGAGAAGCTATGGTCCCATAGTTCTCTATGAAATTCCTGTAATACCCGGTGAGGCCTAGGAAGGCTCTCACCTGAGTCTGAGTAGTCGTTGTTGTCCAATTTTGCACAGCTTCAATCTTACTGAGCAAAGGCCTTATTTCTCCACCGCCTACCTCATGCCCAAGGTAGACTACCTTACTCTGTCCAATTTGGCATTTACTCGCCTTTATGGTCAGATTGGCTCGTCCAAGAGCCTGCAAAACATCTCTCAGGTGGGTTACATGTTCGTCCCAGGAATTGCTGAACACTGCTATGTCATCCAAGTATGCCATGCAGAAGTCCTCCATCCCGGTTAGAACCTGGTTTACCATCCGTTGAAACGTAGCAGGTGCATTTTTCAGTCCGAAAGGCATTACCGTAAACTGGTATAAACCAACGGGGGTAGAAAATGCAGTTTTCTCCTTGGCATGGTCGGTCAGGGCTATTTGCCAATAGCCTGACGTCAAGTCAAATGTGCTGAGGAACTTGGCGGCGCCAAGTTTATCCACCAACTCATCTGTTCTTGGCAAAGGGTGGGCATCAGTCGTGGTGACTGCGTTAAGAGCTCTATAATCCACGCAGAATCTAAGTTCTTTAGATCCGGCCTTTGGTACTAACACAACTGGGCTAGACCAGGGACTAGTAGAGGGCTCTATTACCCCGAGATCAAGCATCTTGCTGACCTCACCTTTGATGTGGGTTCTTACGTTTTCTGACATGCGATATCCTCTGCTTTTGACAGGCAGACAGTCACCAGTGAGTATCTCGTGCTGGCCCCAAGGGGTCAAACCTGGTGAGAGCGAGAACAGAGAGGCAAACTGATTCAACATAGACTTGCACTCTTCTTGTTGCTCGGGTGTCAGATTGGAGGAGAGATTTACTCCTTCAATTTTTTTCATCTAAAGGTAAGCCTCTGAGGAGATCCGGAAGAGCTTCACTCTCTTCTTCTTCCTCGGCCGATGCTAGAAGCAACGCTCCTACATCAGGTCGTGAGACATACGCTTTAAGTCGGTTGGTGTGAAAGACTGTCGGAGCCTCCTTGGGGTTGCCCAAGTCCACCAGATAGTTAACCTCACCGAGCTTACCCACTACTCGGTAGGGTCCCATCCATTTATCTTGCAAGGCCCTCTGCCTTGTGGGGATCATAACAAGAACAAGCTGGTTTTGAGCGAACTCAACCATGTTAGCCTTTTGATCGTGCCAGTGCTTGACCAATGCTTGTCCAGCTTTCAAGTTATCGCTTGCTTCTGTCATCAGGTGCGACATTCTCCTCCGGAGACCTATCACGTAGTCAGTCACTCTGACTGGCTTGGGGGAAGGAGCACTCTCCAACCCCTCCTTAATCAGGGCCAATGGACCTCTGACGGGATGACCATAGAGCAGTTCGAAGGGAGAGTAGCCTACTCCCTCCTGAGGGACTTCTCTATAAGCAAAAAGAAGGCATGGCAATAGAAGGTCCCACTTACGCTTAAGGGGTTCTTCTAGAGCACCTATCATGCTCTTCATGGTTCGGTTGAACCGTTCTACCAACCCATTGGTTTGTGGGTGGTAAGCCGTTGAGAACTTGTAAGTTACCCCGCAGGTTTCCACATGGCTTTCATGTAGTGGGACATAAAATTTGACCCCCTGTCAGAGATAACTTCCTTAGGAAATCCGACCCTAGTAAAAATACCAAGGAGGGCCTTAGCCACAGCCGGAGCTGTAACAGTCCTCATAGGAATTGCCTCAGGATACCTAGTAGCATGGTCTACTACAACAAGTATAAACCTGTTGCCTGAGGAGGTTGGAGGATCAAGGGGACCAACGATATCAATCCCTACTCTCTCAAATGGGACTCCCACAACGGGAAGAGGCACTAACGGTGCCACATTCTTGGACCCAACCTTACCAGAGATCTGGCAGGTATGGCAGCTTCTGCAGTGGTTTTCTACTTCGGCCCCCATCTTTGGCCAATAGAAGTAGAGTGAGAGCCTTTCCTTAGTCTTCTTGAAACTCAAGTGACCAGCCAAAGGAATCTCGTGGGCTAACTGCAAGAACTGTGGTCTGTTCTCTTGGGGTACTACAAGGCGTTTGTAGTCTCCAGGTGCAGACTCGGTCGGTTCACTATAGAAGAGGCCATCTTCCCAGTGCAACCTATGTTTCCCAGGCTCTTGCCCTTCAGCCTGAGTTTCTGCCTGACGGCGAAGACCTTCCAGAGTTGGACATTCTCTCTGTCCCTTACTGAAGTCTGCCCTGCTGGGTCCACCTTCTGCCAGTAACGACTGCAGCTCAGGATGGTCAACAGGATCCAGATCTCCAATGAGTTCCTGGCCTTCCATTAGCTCTTCTTCAGAGTCTAATTCTACCATACAGGGTTGTACTTCCCCCTCAGCCTCAGCTGGAGGTGGAGTTACGGGTGTGACGTTGGACAACCGCGGGGAAGTCCGTGTCGGCTGCATCGGAATGTGGGCTGTTGGTTTCGGTTTAGAAGTTTTAGGTTTCCCTTTTACTTCTGTGTTCCTAGAGACAGCGGCCGCCATTTCCAATGGAGCAGGAGTGATTTCTTTCTTCATCATCTCCCCGAGAGTACCGCGCAGGGTCCTCTCTCTTGCAGGTCTGGTTAGCTCCTGTAACCATTTACTAGGAGGTCTGGGAGTATGCGATACAACTCCGAGAGTTTTCAAATCGTTACCCAACAGTACGCGTCCTGGTACCTCACTCTGTATGCTGACAGGTATCTTTACAGTCATGTCGTTACACTGGATGAGAACTGGTAATTGGGGAAGCATCTGCACAGGCCCTCCAGCTAACTTGGTGAGGCGTTTGGGTGCTTTAGCAACATCCTCAGCCTGAAAAAACGATTTATCCACCACAGTTATGCTGGCCCCAGTGTCCCTAATGGCAGGCGTCTCCTGACCATTCACTTGGACACTGTCCTTATAATACTCTTTAGTATTATCGGGGATAGAATTATAGACATCTAAATTCTGTTGTTCCCACAACCCCAGAGATACTAAAGAAACGCTGGCTGAGACTCCAATGGGTTCGTCAGCTAGCAGTAGAAAGTTTCCACTTGCCATTTGGACTTCCTCCTCTGGAGCGAAGGCTAAGGAGACAAGCTGGACCCCTGAAGGTTTACCCTTACATCTGGGATCTCCTTTCACGTGATCAGTCGAGCCACAAACAAAGCATTTCCCGAATGCTTTCTGGAATGGTGGCTTGTTCTGACCTCCTTCCGGTTTGGCACCAGAAGACACACTATTCTGCTGTGGTTTTCCCGGTGGCTTACCCTTCTGGTTTTGCTTGGGGCCCTCTTTGGAATGTGAGTTATTCGAATTCTCCTTTGAGTCTTTTTTAGGCTGTTTTCCCTCGTCCTTTTTCTGAGTTGCCCCAGAATCCTTGTGAGTAGCCCTGTTGGCAACCCACAAGTCAGCAGCCTTAGCTAGAGCCCTGGAATCGAATTCCTTCGAATCAGCCAAGTGCTGTTTGAGCTCAGGAGAACAGGCATCATAAATCGACTCCAACATAAAAAGATTTCGCATACCCTCGTACGTGTCAACTTTGTAACACTTAATCCATCCCTCTAAGTTTTTCAACCCTTCACTCACCCAGGTAGCCCAAGGGGTACCATCATGCTTTTTGAGGGTTCTAAACCTCTTAAGATACTGGGAAGGGGTCTTCCCAAATCTAGCTATCAAAGCTAGTTTCACACTTTCGTAATCCGTCTTATCCACCTCCCCCAATTCCATTACCACATCAGTCGCAACAGGAGGAAGCCTAGAGAACAACCAAGGAAGCAACGCGTTCCCGGTGATGTCCTGGAGCCCATGATTGTATTCAAACAGTTTCAACCAATCCAACACATCCAATCTCGGTTCGTACATACCCACTAATTCCTTCGGCATCCGGGGTCTTTTGGGACTGGAGCTCCTAGAGGAACCAGAGGAGAGAGAAGCATTTTCCATAGACAACTTTTTCATTTGTAACTCATGATTAAGCTCTATTTCCCTGAGTCTTAACTCAGCTTGTTTCTGCTCAGCCTGGGCATTCATTCGTCTGAACTCGAGCTCTTGGTTTCGTTCAGATTGAGCCAAGAACCGTTTATATTCTAATTCGAGCTTCATTTTTTCAAGTTCAAAATAAGCAGGATTACTTGTGGGACCTGGTATGGGCCCCGTAGGCACAGTTGGTAAGGCAGGTAGAGGAGCGGGAGAGACAGTTTCGTTAGCCTCGCCGTCCTCGTCAGCCTCTTCATCGCTATCATCAGAATTACGATTCAGATCAACACCATTACTGTTATCTACAGTTGCTGGAGAGTTTGGTTCCTCTGAACCAGTACCCAGACTTTGGTTCGCCAGCAATCTCTCTATCAGTTCTAACTTCTTGCCTTTTACAGGAAGATTCTCTTGTCTACAGAGAGCTCGCAGACTCTCAGTATTTTTATCCGACAAAGACTCTTGGCTGTAAATTTCCATCGTAGACATGTTTTTTGAAAGTTGCTTTCGTAAAGTTTTGTGGTTAGTCGTCCTACAGCGTCGAAAAACACTCTAAACTGTATACTCGATACTAATCCCACCGCTGTACACCAGTGTTAGGCGGAAACCTGTGCAGTTCCCTCTGGGACCACTGCAAAAGATTTAGGACTACAGGTGTTGCGATGAACCCACTTGGTAGCAGTCTGTACCACACAGATTCAATTGGTAGCTGTGGCTGAGCAGTCAGACTTCTCTCAAGAAAAGTTGGTCAGTATAGGGAGTATACAAGATAGGGTAATTCTTCGCAGCAAAACGAGTAAACACGCAACCAGGCTTTAGTATAAAGATAGTAAGTTATTTATTGATAACAGAACGTCTACGAAAAATACTAAAGCGAATCACGGCAAACAAATCAAAATACAATTACTCTGCAGAATGGAATAAAGCTCAATCCCCCGAAACACAATATCGACAACTCTAGGTTCTACGGCACCACTTATTTTCAGACAGAGGTGTATACCTCGACCCAGATGACACTCGAATATTTAGTGAGGAAGGGAGAGAAGAGATAGGCAGGTAATGAAGTCAACACGGTTCGTACTGAAGCGGGTAAAAATGCAAGGCAGGAAAGCATTAATCACACTAGATCACAAAGTTCGGCGGCCAGGCCCACTCGGTGAGAGGCAAGGCACGATGTCCTAGAAAGTCTCTACGGATGATGCATTCAAGTCTTGTTTAGCAAATTGGTTAGCGACAGGTTGAACCGGTTCAGAACAAAGAGTGAATAAAGCTTGGAGGCAACCCAACGGAACGGAGAGGAATCAGATACCTCAAACGAACCGATCGAAAAGGGAAGCCAGGCGGTTACGGTACCTTGTTGTGGAAGACAGCTCCGGCGGGGGCAGTTGTTCCTGGTGGTGGATGCACGACGGGTCTTGGCCAAGAGAAGAGATGCTCTCGTCGTCGAAGAGAAGATGTCCGGTGCACCACCAGGGAAGAAACCAGCCGCGGAGTGCTTCGTCACAAGGCACCACCTTTCGATCACGATGCAGGAGTAGTGGCTATCCGGTTGCCGGGTGCTCTGCACGGGCAATTCGACCACTGCGTCCTGGGCGACCAAAAAGCACAAAGAAGAAGACTGGTTGTTCCCACCAGCCAGGGAAAGAGACTCTCCGGCAGGGAGATCTCTTCTGTCGTCGGGAGATTGTGAGACGATTCCGCAGGGCTCCACCGGAGGTGTCGTCGTGCAGGTCGGCTCAGCGTTACCCTCGTCAGATTCTTTAGGTCCAGTGGCGACTTCCTGAAGATCCAGTCCCAAAAGCCCTGCTTTTATGCAGACGTCCCCCATTCATTCAGCCTAGCTTGTCAATCAATACATGCTAAGTGGTGAGCGGGAAGGCTCACCACCTGGGCCAATCACTCCAGAGTGCGACCTGAGTTGGCAAGGCAACTCGGTCCAGGGTGTCAAAACCCCCTCCCACACCCCTGAGGTAACCCAGACAGAATGGCGCCACCTTGGAGGGTCTCTGTCCAAAAGTGGAACAAAGGGCTCAACCTTTGGTTTAGGAGTCACAGAGAAAAACACAGACGCCATTTTACAACCCGAGTTTTGGCAGAAAATACCACTCGATAAACCTATTTAAGATAAGTAGATCGGTGGTACGTTGGAGATTAACGAAAAACAGTGTCAATCTTCAACAATGGGACGGATCCCATGGGGTTATGCTCGGGGTCGAACATAACAAGTAGTTTCCACTGCCACCAGCCAAAACTCGACGAGGAGGGACGGGACAGTGCCCCCTCGAGTAACAGATCCAGGAGTAATCGCATTACCCCTACTAGCACATCCACAATAAGATGGTTGGTACTAGTTCTGTTAGCAAATTTAGGTCTAGTAAAGCCAATGGTGACTTTACATGCCCGGGGAGACAGTAGTCAGTCCCCGGGTATGGAGTCTATGGTGGGGGGACCTGCTAGGGCGCCCCCGTGTCACGACACGTAGGGTGCAGAGTGACACACATAGAAAAACTTATGAGACCCTATGGAGTAAAAGACCCCATAGCCCATCGAACACATTGACATCTTAAAGGAATTACACACATACATGTCCAAGAGTGAGAGGAAAAGGGTCACACTCTTGGCAGGATGGAAAAAACAAACTCCAGAAATCCAGCAAAGCTGCTGGGGGACTCACTAGGTTAGGAAATTCAGCCTAAACAGAGAATTCTCCCTAACACCCACCCCCCTGCCACCATGGGCAGCCCCCACCAGGCCCCCACTCATGTCTCCCACCACCCCAACCCCCCAGCAGTGCAGGGTCAACCTCCACCAGGCCCCCACTCATGTCCCCAAGCACCCCCACCCCCCAGCAGTGCAGGGGCACCCTCCACCAGGCCCCCACTCATGTCTCCCACCACCCCCACCCCCCAGCAGTGCAGGGTCACCCTCCACCAGGCACCCACCCATGTCTCCCACCACCCCCACCCCCCAGCAGTGCAGGGTCACCCTCCACCAGGCACCCACCCATGTCTCCCACCACCCCCACCCCCCTGCCACCATGGGCAGCCCCCACCAGGCCCCCACTCATGTCTCCCACCACCCCCACCCCCCAGCAGTGCAGGGTCACCCTCCACCAGGCACCCACCCATGTCTCCCACCACCCCCACCCCCCAGCAGTGCAGGGGCACCCTCCACCAGGCCCCCACTCATGTCTCCCACCACCCCCACCCCCCAGCAGTGCAGGGTCACCCTCCACCAGGCACCCACCCATGTCTCCCACAACCCCTACCCCCCAGCAGTGCAGGGGCACCCTCCACCAGGCCCCCACTCATGTCTCCCACCACCCCCACCCCCCTGCCACCATGGGCAGCCCCCACCAGGCCCCCACTCATGTCTCCCACCACCCCCACCCCCCAGCAGTGCAGGGTCACCCTCCACCAGGCACCCACCCATGTCTCCCACCACCCCCACCCCCCAGCAGTGCAGGGGCACCCTCCACCAGGCCCCCACTCATGTCTCCCACCACCCCCACCCCCCTGCCACCATGGGCAGCCCCCACCAGGCCCCCACTCATGTCTCCCACCACCCCCACCCCCCAGCAGTGCAGGGTCACCCTCCACCAGGCACCCACCCATGTCTCCCACCACCCCCACCCCCCAGCAGTGCAGGGGCACCCTCCACCAGGCCCCCACTCATGTCTCCCACCACCCCCACCCCCCTGCCACCATGGGCAGCCCCCACCAGGCCCCCACTCATGTCTCCCACCACCCCCACCCCTCAGCAGTGCAGGGGCACCCTCCACCAGGCCCCCACTCATGTCCCCCTGCACCCCCACCCCCCAGCAGTGCAGGGGCACCCTCCACCAGGCCCCCACTCATGTCCCCCTGCACCCCCACCCCCCAGCAGTGCAGGGGCACCCTCCACCAGGCCCCCACTCATGTCTCCCACCACCCCCACCCCCCTGCCACCATGGGCAGCCCCCACCAGGCCCCCACTCATGTCTCCCACCACCCCCACCCCCCAGCAGTGCAGGGTCAACCTCCACCAGGCCCCCACTCATGTCCCCCTGCACCCCCACCCCCCAGCAGTGCAGGGGCACCCTCCACCAGGCCCCCACTCATGTCTCCCACCACCCCCACCCCCCAGCAGTGCAGGGTCACCCTCCACCAGGCACCCACCCATGTCTCCCACCACCCCCACCCCCCAGCAGTGCAGGGTCACCCTCCACCAGGCACCCACCCATGTCTCCCACCACCCCCACCCCCCTGCCACCATGGGCAGCCCCCACCAGGCCCCCACTCATGTCTCCCACCACCCCCACCCCCCAGCAGTGCAGGGTCACCCTCCACCAGGCACCCACCCATGTCTCCCACCACCCCCACCCCCCAGCAGTGCAGGGGCACCCTCCACCAGGCCCCCACTCATGTCTCCCACCACCCCCACCCCCCTGCCACCATGGGCAGCCCCCACCAGGCCCCCACTCATGTCTCCCACCACCCCCACCCCCCAGCAGTGCAGGGTCACCCTCCACCAGGCACCCACCCATGTCTCCCACCACCCCCACCCCCCAGCAGTGCAGGGGCACCCTCCACCAGGCCCCCACTCATGTCTCCCACCACCCCCACCCCCCTGCCACCATGGGCAGCCCCCACCAGGCCCCCACTCATGTCTCCCACCACCCCCACCCCCCAGCAGTGCAGGGGCACCCTCCACCAGGCCCCCACTCATGTCTCCCACCACCCCCACCCCCCTGCCACCATGTGCAGCCCCCACCAGGTCCTCACAATCCCCAATCATGTGCGTAATGGTCAGCCTCCACAGCCAAAAAGCCCTACCAAGTAACCCATTCACCCACATGGAAATGAAAACACATGTTACACCCCCAATGTTCATGAAGCAAATGAACCCATGTCCGTCACACACATATTTTCAAATTGAATGGGAAAACACACAACATGACATGCATGAAACCAATGAGATGAAACCACACAGTGAACAATGGAAAAAAAAATGTATTGGACAAAAATACGAATGGTAAAGAAAGAAAAATAACTACAATGTAAATGTGAAAAAATAAGCTGCATGTCCGCATAAAAACACAAAAGTAGACAATCAAATCCAAAAAATTCTGTCCAAAGTGAAATGTAAAAACTCTCCATGCAACAAAGAACTATGTACAAAAATAACAAGGGTCCATCATCACAACTGAACTAAGGAAACCTCCTAAAAAACCTACCTAAATATCAACTATATACAAAAAGTAAAGCAGTGTCCGTCGACTCCAAATCATAAGAAAAAACAAAGGAAACCTAAAACTAAAGAACTATATACAAAGGCGGCGGGCAAGTCCAGCGGCTCACTCCGTGGTGTTCCGGGCCAGGGCATCATCGAACTCCTGTTCGATGTCCCGGAGGCGGTCCAGTTCCATGGCCCCGAGGGTCCGCAGGGACGACGCCGTGTCCTCCTCCAACCCCCTGCGGATTGCCTCGAGGCACTCGGCCCGCCTCAGGGCCCTCCGCATGGAGTTCTCCGCCCTGACCATTGTGAGCCGCGCCTCTTCCGCCCGCCGCCGCTCCGCACCTATGGCGTGGCCCAACCGCTGCCACACGGAAGACACTCTCTGTCCTGGGTCCTCCTGCCCTCCGGCCGATGCCTACCCCTCCGATGTTGAAGGCCCCGAGCCTTCATGGCTCCCACCATGTTGCTGCTGCTGCTCTGCCTCTGCCCGTGCACTGCCTCCTGCTGCCTGCACATCCTCCGCCGGCTGGGGTGCAGTTGTTGATGTGGCCACCCCTGCTGGACGTCCGACTCCCGACTGTGGCAGGGATGCCTCCTCCACCAGCCTGGCCGCACTGTCAGAGGCAGCTCCACAGGGCACCCAGGTGACTGATGGGTGGGAAGATGGCACAGAGGACGACTGGCGCGTAGGGGGTCCAGTTGAGGAGGGGGTCGGAACAAGCCCCATCAGACGGAGGAATCCGGTCTGGGTGACCTGTCCCAGCAGGCTGACGTGGTCAACGAGCCATTCGAGATGACGTGCAGTCTCTCCATGAAAAGACTGCAGGTCACCTCGCATGGCCCGTTGACGCAACGCCACACCAGCCAGGACAGGCTCAACCCGGACCTGGATAGCCACGTCCGCAGGCAGAGGAAGGCCAGTTGACGTCAGCTCATCCCCTGCCTGGAAACGGGTCTGGACGTAGGCATCCCTGCTGGTGCAAGATGATGCAGGGACAGGATCGGGGACAGGATTGCACACAGGCACCTCCGCGGCGGCCTGTGCTGCCTCCTGTCCCTGGTCCTTGACTGCACCACTAGCACCAGTGAGATCCCCACCTCCAGACCCCGTCTCTGGTGCTTGCACGGCCTCCTCCTCCACCAGACCCCCCACCAACCTGGATGACTCCGTGCCATCTTCCCCTGTTGGGCCCTGTGGGGTCCCAGCTGCCCCTTCTGCTGCCGAGGAGTCCAACTCCAACCTCCGCCTCTTGGACCTCCCCCCGGCAGCTGCGGCCTGGGACGCGGCACCGGACTCCTCACTCCCCGACGAGATGACAACACGGGAGGGGAGCCGGGCCTTGCGTCTCCGGCTGGCGGTCGGATCCCCGCCGCTGTGCTCCACAGCACCTTCTCCGCCCTCTTCATCAGTTGACGCTGCAGACAGGGAGAAACAAAACACAGGCATCAGGGCACTGTACAATGGACACATACACACATGACAGTTGCACATGAGTGGCATTGGCAAACCTCAGACATGTCATCACAATCCCCAACACACATGTCATTGCAACTCGCACACATGAGCCATACCACAGCCATATCGCAACTGCCACCACCATCCATACACATACAACAGCATGAGCAGCCAAAGGTGACCCAGACATCACATGCAACACAGGAAGCGCACCACACATGTACACACACCACCACACTTGCATGCATGTGTACACCTCTGCCAAGTGTCGCACTGTTCAGACGGGCATCCATGTCACATCTGCCAATCAGGCTTACACATACCGCAGTCACATGCATCCATGTTGCATCACTGTTGCACCCTTGCCAAATACACACACATGCACATGTACACAGTGCTCATACATGCAGCCCAAAACAACATACATGCGTGACATCACGGACATGTCTACTTACATACACATACATACAAACATGTGTGCACGCACAACTGCATTTGCCATGCAAGCCTACACACACAAGCACCATCCATGTCTCACACATTACAGCCCTCGCATGTGTCAGCCCCACGGCCATGTACACCCCCACCCATACTCGACCCCATACAAACAGATGTGCAACCTGCACAATACCGAATAATCACCACACGCACTGCTCACAATCAGGATGCATGTACACTCACCGCTCGACTCCAGACGGGTCTGCTTCTCCAGGACCTGGACGTGGAGCGCTGGGGATATGCGTTCCAGGACCCCCATCTGTTCTTCCGACAAGTGGCCCCGGCGCCCCTTGGCATCCGCTGCCTTCAAGAGGCGCCGGGCCTTGTTCAGGGTCCTGGACCTGAAGTCCTCCCAGCGCTTCCTGACATGTTGTAAGTCCCGGACTGCCACCCCCTCCGCGTTGATGGCAGTCACGATGTCAGTCCAGATCCGAGTCCGTCCTTCCTTGTCGGCGCGGGAACTTCCGAAGAGGGCATCATACTGCCCCAGGACTTGCTCCACCAGGACACCAACTTCGGTGGCACTGAAGCTGGTGCCCCTCTGCCTCTCTGGCCGGGGGTTGTCAGTGGTCACAGATGGTGTTTGCCCCGACATGACAACCCCAGAGGCAGGAGTGGGTGGGCAACTGGGTCCTGGGGCTGGGCTGTGGAGCGATGGAATTCCAGTCGGGAGTCTTCGGTTCCAGCAGGGGTGGTCACAGCAACAGCACCCCTGGCTGATGTGCAGGCAGCAAATGGCAGTGCACGTGGGCAGCAGGCAGTCAGGCAGCAGCAGATGGTAGGTGGGAGCGTGCTCGGGGCTCTGGGGGGCAGTAGTTCGGCCTTCTGGGCAGGAGCGTGGTCTTCCGTGTGCTTACGCATGGCCAGCTTGGTACGGAGTGATTTGGCACGTGAAAATCCTGCACGTCAGCGTGAAAATCGAGGAAAGGCCCTTAGCGCGTAAGCGCGTCAGCACGCATACGCGATTCTATTGGACCAAAGGCCCTCAGCGCGTAAGCGCGTCTGTGACGTGACCCGCACGGGTGTTTCCCACACAGCACGTGATGACAGAGCACACGTGGAAAGACTGCACGTCAGAGTCTCATCGCGTGTGATTGGTGGAAATGGCCCTACACGCAGAAGTGACAAAGCGTGTAATTGGTGAAAATGGCCCCACACGCAGAAGTGACAAAGCGTGTAATTGGTGGAAATGACCCTACACGCAGAAGTGACAAAGCGTGTAATTGGAGGAAATGTCCCTACACGCAGAAGTGACAAAGCGTGTAATTGGTGGAAATGGCCCTAGCGCGTACACGCCGCGTAAGTGACGCTGGACGTGTGGGCCTGTATAAAAGGTACGCGTAGAACACCACTTCCTTGTACGTGCTTTTCGTGGAGAGCGAGTGGGTGAATTCTGTACTTCTTGTCGTTTCACACGCGATTTACTTCACGGCGTTTCAAGTTCGTATTCCCTGTTACCTCTGACAGCTTTTTCTCTTCTTTCGCTTTTACTGGTTTACCTGGGCCTGTTCCCTCAAACAGTGTTCCCTTCTACTGTTGTCCTGTCTCCTCAGACAGCGTACAAATCTTCTTTTTGCGGGGGTGTTGCCAACCAAACGTGCTCCTTTTACACGCTCGTTTACCAGGCAGACGGTGAGTCACGCACGTATCTAACATCTGTGCTTGCCCCGTGTGTAGCCTACCCCTTCAGAGGTCATTCTAGGCTGCGTGTGACACGCATACGTTCATTCTTGTGTTACTGGGTGCCACAGCGTAGTGCAGGTTTTTCCTTCTGCACACGTGGTCTAGGAGGGGTTGCGTGCACGTCATCTCCCTTTTTTGGGGCTCCTGTGCGTAGCGTGACCCGTCATCTTTCCCCAGGGGTTACAATCAGCCTTGCAAGAGCACTAGGGTACAATTACCATCTGGTACCCAACCCCTTTGACCCCCTATTGCCCAGGACAATAGTTTCCAGCCACTCCCATACGCACATTTACATCAGTGCCATGGCTGGGAGGCGAGGATTCCGTAAGGGTGGCAAAGGTGGAAGAGCCACAAGTGGTGGCCGTGGTGGATCCGGTAGGGGACGTGGTCGTTACTTGCAGGGTGAGCCTGTCCCCCCATGTGTGGAGGACCAGTCAAGGGCACCCATAATCCCCCCCCCCCTCCCGTTGAGGCTGATGTGGCTGACACCATCCATGCTCAGCCCTTGTTGGACCAGCCCATTGTGGCACCAGATCTGGCTGACTCCATGGCTGACTTCCAGGTCAGCAGGCCTATGACACGTGCGCTGGTGCACGTTGATGTCACCATGCCACGTGCATCTGGGACAGCAAGGGCATCTGCTGCACCAAGGAGGCAGGGCGGAGAGGCTGCAGGGGCACTTGCGGCTCCATCCACCCCAGCCCTCACACACCCAGCCAGGACAGTGTCGGTCCTAGTCCATGCTGCTGACATTCCCCTTGACACCATCACACTAGAGCCAATGCCTGCACCAACTCCCATGCTGAGTGTGCAATCCCACACTCCTGATACAGAGTCCACCAGAGCTCCTGCCCCTAGTGTCCAGAGCGGCGCAGGACACTCAGGATCACCACCACCTTCCAAGCGGAAGAGGAAGAGTGCTCGTCCGGCACTGGCTGATGCCCCAGACACGGCTACACAGTCCGGCCCATCCAGGAAGCCCAGCTTCACGGATGACGAACTGAATGCACTTGTCGAGTATGTGTCCGGACATGACAACGAGATGGTCATTGTTGCAGGATCCAAGACCACACCTGCACAACGCCAGGCACACTGGCAGACCGTTGCGGACATCGTAAGTGCCCTTGGAATCGTGAGGCGCACAGCCAATGATTGCTATAAGCGCTGGAATGACCTAAAGCGCAGGGCAAAGAGTAAGCTGGCCTCAAGTCATGCCGCAACTCTAGTGACTGGAGGTGGGTCTCCAGTAGTAGACATGGAACTCACTCCACATGAGTCAGTCGCTGGGACCTACGTCACGGAGGAACAGATCCAAGGCGTGGGAGATCTGGCTGATTACGAGGCATTGTCCGGTGAGTGCACATGCATGTGTGTGTCATCCATGTGCATGGTGTGTGTGTGAGGGCTTCTGTTTGTGTGCCAGGTGAGAGTGTGTGCGCCTGAGTCGTATGGGTCAGCCATGTGCTTCATGCAATCCTTCCTGCGCAGCTGCATTTGGCCATAGCAGTATCCCTTCTGCCAACAGTAGACATCTAGCCCAACTGCACGCCAGTTGCCCTTGAAGTGTCACCTTGCCACAACATATTTGCTCATTTTTCACTGTTCATTCAGTCAGTTTGTTTGCATTCCACCACTTTCACTAGGCATGTCGATGTCCACTAGTCACATGTCTGACATTGGTATGGTAAAGTGGAGTGACTTTGTTACCTGGATATCATTTGTACACACATGTCCCTGTGCAATTGGACCATTTCAGACTGGCAGCTCCAGGTGAAAAATCTGACCTGTTAGAATTAGAAAAGCGATTACATGCGGGAACTGGACTGAATGAATAGGTGCTGCCCTCCTCTCCATCTTCACTCAATAGCAATGGTACATGCCATCTGTGTGATGGCATGTGTGTTTCACCTGGCAATCACAGGCCAATGTGTGATGCCACTGCCAGGCAGCATGCAGAAAATGTGTTTATCTTCCATCTTGGTGTCATCAGTGTGTGCCATTTGCCTGCACTTCATACGCAGTGAGGGTGCATGCATGGGAGGGTTTTAGTCATGTGGGACATGTGTCAATCAAGTACTGGTTCTCTTGCTTCTCAGCCCTCATTGTGTGCCATGGTGCTAATGCCTGTTTCCATTTCTTTGTTTTCATGTCTTTGCAGGGGAAGACGCACCTGATACTGCTGGGGTTGTGGAGATGGTGCAGACCCAGGAGGGGTCCGAGGGCCGACCAACCATCAGTGAGGGACGTGGTGTGGTGGTGGGGGAGAACCCACAAGTGCTGCAGGTCGTGCTCTCAAGGGGTGTCTCTGGCTTCACCTCCCCCGAGCTGTACTCAGGTGTTGATTCGGATGAGACCTACGTGCCGTCGCAGGTGAGTGTTCCAGGGAGGGATTCTGTTCTGTCTCACCCACCTGCACCAGGGTCAGAACCCTCCATGGGGATGTCAGTGTTGGCAGCTACGCCTTCGGTGGTTACAGATGCAGGGTCACACTCCGCGACATCTGATCCTGTTCCTGGGCCAGCAGATCAGAGGGGGAATGCAGTCCTGCAGCCTCAGGCAGTGCCGGCACAGCAAGGCGCAGTTCGCCTTGCCCCAGACAGGTGTGGTGCCCGCCGACGTGGTGGCCGTACGCCACCCGGCAATACCGCATGGGAGCAATCCATTTACGGTATGGCAACCCAACAGGCTGCATCATCCGAGATGATGGCTCAGGCCATGGATAGGGTGGCCACTTCCATTGTCCCCCCAGAAAGGCTGATGGAGCGACTAGAGCAGGCAACCGACTCCATCTGCCAGTCACACAGGGAGGACATGTTGGGGTCCAACAGGGACAGGCGGGCGGCACTGGCGACTCTGCAGGAGGCCATCTCCATTGAGTCCCAGGGCCACAGGGAAGCCCTGAGGCAGGAGCTCCTTCACCTCAGGACGACTCTTGTTGAGCTTGAGGCTTCAACACACCAAAGGACAGAACAGCAGCTGGAGCGTCTCACCCGTACGCTCTCAGCTGAGATGCAGGCAACGAGGGCGGAGGTCCGGGCATCCCGTGAGTTGTTGCATGGGGACCTCCGCACACTCATCCTCCAGAACCAGACCTACCACACCCGCATGCTTGCAGCCATGGAGGAGCAGACTAGGGCCTTGCGTGGGCTGCCTCCCATAGTGCAACCACCTCCGGATGCAGCTGCACAGGGTGATAATAGCGACAGCAGTGATACTCCCACAATAGGGTAGCCGTGTGGGCCATGAGCCCATGGAGGTGTTTTATCTTCCCAGGATCAACGCAGGTGGGTTCTGGTGTGCATCCTGTCCTCGGACCTCCTGGGTGGCCTCCCCAACCCCCCCGGGCCCATCAATGGCCATTTTTGATTGTTTCTTATTTTTATTTTTATTTTTATTTCTTTTATTCCCAATTTTTTTGGGACGATATGTTGGCTTCCGTGGTTCCTGTGGGCATACGCTGCATTGTGGCTGGGCACATGCAGGCTTGTAATGTATTTGGTTCAGATGCTTGGGTTTGAGTCACACACACCCCTCCTGCTTCCCGTTTCCATGGGCTTGCAAAGGGTGTGCCCAAGTGACAGTGAATTACACAGTGACGTTGGACTCCCATGAGCTGTGTGGGCAGTCTGTAGTCAATACTGTGTATACATTCCTAGTGCATATTGCTGTTGTATTGTACACTGCATGTTGCATTGATGTGTAACTCTTCTTCTGTGTCTACCTCCCAATTTGCAGGTCCCTTCCTCATGTCTACACAAGGACCTCTAGTCTGGAGATGGGGTCCATGTTGGCAGCAGTGCACCTACAACTCTACATGGCGCCAACACTGCACAGTTGGTAGTGGTGGGAGTGCAGGCATTTCCAGGTGGTGAGACTACTAATATGTAACATTTGTGATGTCATGTTAATGGTAGTACGTGCTCAAGTATGTTGTTGGTCCGGCATTGCTGTGAGCATTTCAGGTGTTGCAGGTTTCTAATAGGGACACTGTACATAGTGAGACTGATGTCATGTTGTGGGGATTACTTTGTTTACCTGCAATTAGCATGACATGGCACGGTGTGTCGTGTGGCGGTGCTGGGGTTGGGTTGGCTGACATGGCACTGTCCTCTTTTGCAAGTGGGTATTCATTTTAGCTGCTTCAATGTGTAACTTCACAAAACTGCATTGGTGGTGTCTGTGTGGGTAGGGATGCACACATTGTGACACTTCCAGGTGAACAATCTCAGGCTGATATGGTATTCACGGTTCATTCTCCAGACATTCAGGATCAGTGTCAGGTTGAGTCATCATTGATTGTCAGATGGAATGTGCCAGGGCAGTGTGCACTCCACAGGGGTGTGATTTCTATGTGAAGTAATTAGCCACTAGCTGTGTACGGGCTGCCTCCCCCCGTGCCCTTTCCCCTCCCATGCGCAGCGGCTGTGCATGTGGTTGGGGATGTGGGGCCACCACCATGTCCACGGCCAGGCCCCGGCGTGTTGCAACGTTGTGCAGGACACATGCTGCCACTATGATCCTGCACACTACTGGGGGAGCGTATAACAGCTGCCCGCCAGAACGGTCAAGGGAGCGAAAGCGTGACTTTAGCACTCCGAATGTGCGCTCCACTATGCCCCTGGTTGTAATGTGGACTGTGTTATATCTTACCTGGGGTGGCGTGGTGGGGTTCCGAATTGGCGTCATCATGTGGGGGCTGAGAGGGTAGGCACTGTCCCCTGTGGAGGTGGTGATTGGTATCATTGGTGGGGTTGTGACCTTGCTCAGCATCCAACATGCATGCATGTGCAGTGGCATACATACTCACCAAGCAGCCATGTATCGCCATGCCGCCCAGCTTCTAGGTCCCGGCTTAGGGTGAACATTCGGTAAATGAAGCTGTCGTGGGTGGAGCCGGGATAGTTGGCATATACTGAGGTGATGATTCCCTTGGCATTACATGCTACCTGCACGTTGATGGAATGCCAGTGCTTGCGGTTCCTATAGATGTGCTCAGATGCCCTGGGGGGACGTAGAGCCACATGGGTGCAGTCGATGGCACCTAGCACTTTGGGGAATCGTGCCACAGCGTAAAAATCCAGGGCGGCAGCATGCCTTTCTGCAGGTGTTCTGGGCAGGTATATGTGCCTGCGGACTGATGGGCGTGCAGTGATGATGTTCAAGACCTGGTGTAGGCAGCGTGACTGGGTGGCCTGTGACACCCCACCCACTATGGCACTTGTCCGCTGAAATGATCCAGTGGCTAAGAAGTGCAGTACATTGAGGACCTTCTCCAGGGGGCTGAGTGCTTGGGAGCACAGGGTGGGTGATGTGAGGTCATCCTCCCACTCACTCACCAGGTCCAGTATAATGTGTGGTGGAAACCTGTACCTCCCATACACCTGGTCATCAGGCATCCCGAAAAGGCTGGTTCTGGGTGTGAATATTCTGGCCCTGACTATCCTCCTCCTCCTCCTTTGGTAGCCCACTGCCACTGCTGCTAGGAACGGTATGTTCATCCTGGCGTCTGAGCTTGTTATTGTTAAAGTCCGCAAATTTATGCTTTGCGCGTGTTCTAGGCGAGCGTGTGACCCGCGCACCCCTGGAATCCAGTTCACAGTCCAATGGCGTGTGGAAATTCACACGCACCACGGGATACAGGTTCGCTGACGTACTTGCGTGTGTAAGTGGCCGCGCACCCATGAAATACACGTACATAGGCCAATCGCGTGTACGCGCACTTTTGTCCAATTACACGCGATGACACTCTGACGTGCAGTATTTCCACGTGTGCTCCGTCATCACGTGCTGAGTGGGGAACACCCGTGCGGGTCACGTCACAGACGCGCTTACGCGCTGAGGGACTCTGGTCCAATAGAATCGCGTATGCGTGCTGACGCGCTTACGCGCTAAGGGCCTTTCCTCGGATTTCACGCTGACGTGCAGGATTTTCACGTGCCAAATCACTCCGTATCAAGCTGGCCACGCGAAAACACACGGAAGACCACGCTCCTGCCCAGAAGGCCCAGTTACTGCCCCCCAGTGCCCCGAGCAGCCTCCCACGTGCCATCTGCTGCTGCCTGCCTGCCTGCCTGCTGCCACCGTGCCCTGCCATTTGGTGCCTGCACATCAGCCATCTGCAGGGGTCCAGTTGCTGTGTCCACCCCTGCTGGAACTGAAGACTCCCGACTGGGATTACATCGCTCCACAGCCCAGCCCCAGGACCCAGTTGCCCACCCACACCTGCCTCTGGGGTTGCCATGTCGGGCACTTCCACATCTGGCACCAGTGGCAACCCCAGGCCAGAGGGGCAGAGGGGCACCAGCTTCACTGACAACGAAGTTGGTGTCCTGGTGGAGCATGTCCTGGGGCAGTATGATGCCCTCTTTGGATCGTCCCGCGCCAGCAAGGAAGGACTGGAGAGGATCTGGGCCGACTGTGTGGTTGCCATCAACGCGGAGGGGGTGGCAACCCGCAACGTCCTGAAGATCAAGAAGCGCTGGGAGGACTTGAGGTCCAGGACCCTTGTGAAGGCCCGGCGCCTCATGGAGGGGGGCCGGGGCCGCATGAGTTCCATCCAGATGAGGGTCCTGGAACGCGTACGCCCAGCGCTCCACGCCCAGATCCTTGAGAGGGAGGCCCGTCTGGAGTTGAGCGGTAAGTGTCCAAGCATTACTGTGTGAGACAGGGCATGTTGCGGTGTGCTGGTTCTATGATACTTGCCTGTATGTGTGCCATAGGCCATGTATGCATGTATGTGTGCAGGGACATCATGGTAATGCATGTGCGACCAGTGATGTGTGACCCACATGGTTGTTGCATGTGTTCAAATGCCGCATGGGGAGCCCTATGCAGATTTTGAACATGACAGCATGCCAGTCTCTGTACCTGGACATGGGTGGGGGTGAGGGATGGGTGCTGATGCCAGGTACATATATGGTATCCATGTCTGTGTGCCTGACCTGCGTGTCTGTGACTTGTGCATGCCATGGATGCATGACACATGTGTGTGACAATGCACAGATTCAGTGAAGCAGCCAAATTACCCTTGTATCCGCTGTGTTTGGTGTGTTTGGGGCCAGATGGATGTGACTGAGGTGAAGTGTGTGCATGTGTGTGCATGTGATAGGCATGAGCCATGATGCATGTGAGTTACATATCATTGAATGTTTCAAGAGTCCATTGGACATGCATGGAAATGTCCATGGCATGCACCATGCCTGTTACTGTGTGTGTTTTGCCTGGACTGACCCATGTGTTGTGGAGGGACATGATGGAAGTGTACTTTGACAGTGGTGCTCATCTGCTATTGCTTCCTGTCTAGGGGACCATTGTACAGTGCCCTGATGCTTGTGTTCTTTGTCTCCCTCTACGCAGCGGCTAGTGAAGAAGAGGGCGGAGACGGCGCTGTGGAGCAAGGCAGCGGGGATGCCCCCATGGCTGCAGCGGAAGGGGTGGGTGAGCCCCCACAGGGGCCTGCTACGGTGGGAGACGGTGAGGAGCCATCCAGGTTGGTGGTTTGCACAGAGGAGGAGGAGGCCGCCACTGGGGCACACATGGGGCCTGGTGGGGGCATCCCTGCTGGTGCAAGTGGTGCAGTCCAGGGCCAGGGGCAGGAGGCAGCACAGGTCACCGTGGAGGGGCCTGTGCATGTCGCTGTCCCTGACCCTGTGAGTGCACCACCATGCACCAGCAGGGATGCCCCGTCCCAGGCCCGTCCGCAGGTAGAGGGGATGTCCATGTCACCTGACTCCACTCCACCTGCGGACGTGGGAACCCCTGGCCGTGTGGAGAAGGTCCTGATTGGGGTCGCGATGCGCACGGCTGTGATTCGTGATGCCGTGCGTGCTTCCCGGGAGGAGGACGCACGTCATCACGAAGTGCACCGTGCCGACGTGGCCCAATTGGGATCGGCCATGTTCGGGGGTTTCCTGCATGTGTTGTCCAATCTGGCGGCCCTCTCCTCCTCTGTGCAGGCTATACACCAGTCGTTCTCCTTGCCGTCTTCCGGCCCAGATGCCACCAGGGCCCCCTGTGGACCTGCCCCCACCAATGCAGCCAGCTCGGTGGGGATCCCATCCCTGCCACAGTTGGGAGTCGGAGGTCCAGCAGGGGTGGACAACACAGCAACTGGACCCCAGCAGATGGAAGATGTGACAGCATCATCGGGCAGGGCACGTGCACGACGGCGTCGGTGGTTTCCATCAGCCTGGATGCCGTCGTGCTGGCAGAGGCAGTGGCGTCGGAGGCAGCAGCAGGCTCGACGTGGGAGGCATCATGGCTCGGGGCCTTCAAGATCAGAGGCGCAGGCATCGGCCGGAGGGCAGGGCAACCCTGGGATGGTGGTGTCTTCCGTGTGGGAGCAGTTGGTCCAGCGGATAGGTGCGGAGCGGCAGCGGGCGGAAGAGGAGCGGCTCACCATGGTCAGGGCGGAGTTCTCCATGCGTCGGGCGTTGAGGCGGGCTGAGTGCCTCGAGGAAGCTCGCAGGGGGTTTGAGCTGGACATGGGGTTATCCCTGCAAGACCTCGGGGCCAGGACAGAGTCCCGCCTCCAGGACATCGACATGGAGTTCGATGATGCCCTGGCCAGCAACATCACCGAGTGAGCCGCAGGACTTGCCCGCTGCCTTTGTATATAGTTATTTAGTTAGTTAGTGTTAGGTTTCCTTTATTAATTTTTATATTTTTGGACCGCTCGGACAATGGCCACTTTTTTGTATATATTATTTTCATTAGGTAGTAGTAGGTTTCATTTATGGTGTTGGGCTCATGGACCCTGGAATTTTATTGTGTTCAGCATGAGGAAATGGTTTTTCTTTATTTTACTTCCACATGATTTTGCTTTGGACAACATTTGTTTTTGGATTACTTTGTTTTTTTTATTTTTACATTTGTTCTCGGACATGGACCATTTATTTTGTTATCCCCATTGTTGTATGTTTGATTTTTTAACTTATTTTTCATCTTTAATACATGTTTTTTTAACTTTCACTTGTGGTATTTTCTCATTGGTTTCATACATGTCATGATATGGGTTTTGACATTCACTTGCACCCATTGTGTATGTGTGTGTGACGGACATGTGTTCATTTACAGACTTGCCATTGGGGTTGTATCATGTAATTGCATTCACTATGTGGGTGGATGCAATCCTTGCCTGGGTGTTTGTGCTGGGTATGCTGGCCATTACTGCCATGATTGAGTATCTTCAGGACCTGGGGGCAGGGGGACATGTGTGGGTGCCTGGTGGAGGGTGCCCCTGCACTGCTGGGGTGTGGGGGGTGGTGGGAGACATGAGTGGGGGCCTGGTGGAGGGTGACCCTGGTGGCTGGGGGGTGGGGGTGGTGGGTGACATGAGTGGGGGCCTGGTGGAGGGTGACCCTGGTGGCTGGGGGGTGGGGGTGGGGGTGGTGGGTGACATGAGTGGGGGCCTGGTGGAGGGTGACCCTGGTGGCTGGGGGGTGGGGGTGGTGGGTGACATGAGTGGGGGCCTGGTGGAGGCTGCCCCTGCACTGCTGGTGGGTGGGGGTGGTGGGAGACATGAGTTGGACATGGGTGGGGGCCTGCTGGCAGGTGCCCCACAGTGCTGGGGGGTGGGGGTGGTGGGGGACATGAGTGGGGGCCTGGTGGAGGGTGACCCTGCACTGCTGGGGGGTGGGGGGTGGTGGGAGACATGAGTGGGGGCCTGGTGGAGGGTGACCCTGGTGGCTGGGGGGTGGGGGTGGTGGGTGACATGGGTGGGGGCCTGGTGGAGGGTGACCCTGGTGGCTGGGGGTTGGGGGTGGTGGGTGACATGAGTGGGGGCCTGGTGGAGGGTGCCCCTGCACTGTTAGGGGGTGGGGGGTGGTGGGAGACATGAGTGGGGGCCTGGTGGAGGGTGCCCCTGCACTGCTGGGGTGTGGGGGGTGGTGGGAGACATGAGTGGGGGCCTGGTGGAGGGTGACCCTGGTGGCTGGGGGGTGGGGGTGGTGGGTGACATGAGTGGGGGCCTGGTGGAGGCTGCCCCTGCACTGCTGGTGGGTGGGGGTGGTGGGAGACATGAGTTGGACATGGGTGGGGGCCTGCTGGCAGGTGCCCCACAGTGCTGGGGGGTGGGGGTGGTGGGGGACATGAGTGGGGGCCTGGTGGAGGGTGACCCTGCACTGCTGGGGGGTGGGGGGTGGTGGGAGACATGGGTGGGGGCCTGCTGGAGGGTGACCCTGGTGGCTGGGGGGTGGGGGTGGTGGGTGACATGAGTGGGGGCCTGGTGGAGGGTGCCCCTGCACTGCTGGGGGGCGGGGGGTGGTGGGAGACATGAGTGGGGGCCTGGTGGAGGGTGCCCCTGCACTGCTGGGGTGTGGGGGGTGGTGGGAGACATGAGTGGGGGCCTGGTGGAGGGTGACCCTGGTGGCTGGGGGGTGGGGGTGGTGGGTGACATGAGTGGGGGCCTGGTGGAGGCTGCCCCTGCACTGCTGGTGGGTGGGGGTGGTGGGAGACATGAGTTGGACATGGGTGGGGGCCTGCTGGCAGGTGCCCCACAGTGCTGGGGGGTGGGGGTGGTGGGGGACATGAGTGGGGGCCTGGTGGAGGGTGACCCTGCACTGCTGGGGGGTGGGGGGTGGAGGGAGACATGGGTGGGGGCCTGGTGGAGGGTGACCCTGGTGGCTGGGGGGTGGGGGTGGTGGGTGACATGAGTGGGGGCCTGGTGGAGGGTGCCCCTGCACTGCTGGGGGGTGGGGGGTGGTGGGAGACATGAGTGGGGGCCTGGTGGAGGGTGCCCCTGCACTGCTGGGGTGTGGGGGGTGGTGGGAGACATGAGTGGGGGCCTGGTGGAGGGTGACCCTGGTGGCTGGGGGGTGGGGGTGGTGGGTGACATGAGTGGGGGCCTGGTGGAGGCTGCCCCTGCACTGCTGGTGGGTGGGGGTGGTGGGAGACATGAGTTGGACATGGGTGGGGGCCTGCTGGCAGGTGCCCCACAGTGCTGGGGGGTGGGGGTGGTGGGGGACATGAGTGGGGGCCTGGTGGAGGGTGACCCTGCACTGCTGGGGGGTGGGGGGTGGTGGGAGACATGGGTGGGGGCCTGGTGGAGGGTGACCCTGGTGGCTGGGGGGTGGGGGTGGTGGGTGACATGAGTGGGGGCCTGATGGAGGGTGCCCCTGCACTGCTGGGGGGTGGGGGTGGTGGGAGACATGAGTGGGGGCCTGGTGGAGGCTGCCCCTGCACTGCTGGTGGGTGGGGGTGGTGGGAGACATGAGTTGGACATGGGTGGGGGCCTGCTGGCAGGTGCCCCCACAGTGCTGGGGGGTGGGGGTGGTGGGGGACATGAGTTGGACATGGGTGGGGGCCTGCTGGCAGGTGCCCCACAGTGCTGGGGGGTGGGGGTGGTGGGGGACATGAGTTGGACATGGGTGGGGGCCTGCTGGCAGGTGCCCCACAGTGCTGGGGGGTGGGGGTGCAAGGGGACATGAGTTGGTGTTTATTAGTTCAAGGAGACATCTGCCTTTGCTGGGGGGCATGCCCATGTTGGGTGGGCTGCCTGCGGGACATGACCAGGGATGCAGGGTAGTCCCCTGTGGTGTGGGCTGCCTGCAGGGGCCGTGGAGGGTGTACAGGGTACACCTGGGAGGACCCACACTGTCAAATCACATGTGGGACTCCCCGGCACCCCTGAAATACACGTACCGTGCAGAAATCGCGTGTAAAACTTCCCGCGCACCCATGAAATACACGCACACAGGCTATTCGCGTGTGGAACTTCCCGCGCACCCCTGAAATACACGCGCCCAGGCTATTCGCGTGTAAAACTTCCCGCGCACCCCTGAAATACACGCGCACAGGCTATTCGCGTGTGGAACTTCCCGCGCACCCCTGAAATACACGTAGCCCGCTCCCCCAGGCCCGATCGCGTGTGAAAGTTCACGCGAACCCCTGAAATACACGTAGCACGCTCACCCAGGCCCGATCGCGTGAGAAACTTCACGCGCACCCCTGAAATACACGTAGCCCGCTCCCCCAGGCCCGATCACGTGAATGACTTCACGCGCACCCCTGAAATACACGCGCCCAGGCTATTTGCGTGTGGAACTTCCCGCGCACCCCTCAAATACAGGCGCCCAGGCTATTCGCGTGTGGAACTTCCCGCGCACCCCTGAAATACACGCGCCCAGGCTATTCGCGTGTGGAACTTCCCGCGCACCCCTGAAATACACGTACCGTGCAGAAATCGCGTGTAAAACTTCCCGCGCTCCCCTGAAATACACGCGCCCAGGCTATTCGAGTGTGGAACTTCCCGCGCACCCCTGAAATACACGCGCCCAGGCTATTTGCGTGTGGAACTTCCCGCGCACCCCTCAAATACAGGCGCCCAGGCTATTCGCGTGTGGAACTTCCCGCGCACCCCTGAAATACACGCGCCCAGGCTATTCGCGTGTGGAACTTCCCGCGCACCCCTGAAATACACGCGCCCAGGCTATTTGCGTGTGGAACTTCCCGCGCACCCCTCAAATACAGGCGCCCAGGCTATTCGCGTGTGGAATTTCCCGCGCACCCCTGAAATACACGCGCCCAGGGTATTCGCGTGTAAAACTTCCCGCGCTCCCCTGAAATGCACGTAGCCCGCTCCCCCAGGCCCGATCGCGTGTGAAAGTTCACGCGAACCCCTGAAATACACGTAGCACGCTCACCCAGGCCCGATCGCGTGAGAAACTTCACGCGAACCCCTGAAATACACGTAGCCCGCTCCCCCAGGCCCGATCGCGTGAATGACTTCACGCGAACCCCTGTGATGCACGTACCCTGCTGAAATCGCGTGTGAGACTTCCCGCGCACCCCGGTATACACGCACACGTATTTTTTGTCAGCGGGTGTCATTGTTTGTGGGTACCCCTTTGCACGTCATTTTTCCTGGAGGGCCACAGTATGGGACATTCATCATGGCAGTATATAGGTGCTATTTGTTGGCGCACCTTTTGGCGCACATTTCTTACAGCCGCAGAGACGCTACCGCCTGCTTTCTTGTGGCGGTCGTGTTTGTGCCTGTGCGCTGGTTTGAGCGTGCGCTTTTTTGCCCTATATAGGCGAGCGTGTGGGCGTTCCGCGCACTTGTGCCCTGTACTTCCCCCGTGACGCCCACGTTTTGGCAAGTTGTTCCCCATTCCGAGTGTTACGCCCGTGTTCCGCCTACTTTTGTTGCGTGCGCCGCGCTATGTGCGAATTTCGCTGTGGCCTGTGCGATTTTCGCTGTGACCTGGCGCACGCTGTTAGATGGCCTGTGCGCCAACGTGCGCCGCGCACTTTTTTATCGCACATCCGCTGGTTTTCTCGCGCACGCCCTTCCATGAATCGACGTGCGCTGCTTTTCGTGCGATTTTCGCACTTGCACTGCGATTTTCGCTATTCCACTGCGAATCGCACGTTTTTGCCCACTTGCGCCGCGCTAATTATTCCATGAATCGGCCTGTAAGTCGTGCAATGAAGTCACGGATGACGCTTTTAACAGGGAGGTATAGTAGCAAAGGAGTGCTGCTAATAATTGAATGGACAAATCAATGTGAAGCAGATGAAATAGATTTTACTAAGAATAAATGCAGACTTTATTTCTTGGAGGGTAGAAGTAAGGAAATATGATTGATATCTGTAGAGTAAGGATGTATAAAAATGGTAAACAAATTAAAACATGACTTCCTTAACTACTACATTCAGTAGTGGGGGAAGGCTTAAGGTTCTAAATCAAAGGTGAGAAATGTTCATTAAAACCAGCAAAATGTTTCTGCATCTTATGAATACGTCAAGCTTCTTTTTCGAGTAAAAGGAGGTCCACATGGGTGGAAGATTTTACGGTATCAATAATTCACCAGAAGATGTCATGTGGTGAATTTTTAAATTCCAAAAGAGAGCCACAAGTGGGACAGAGATATCTTTGCACCTTAAGTGTGAGCAGTGTTCCGAGATATGAATGTTTGCAGCTCTCTTAGTTTGCCCGATGTATCTAAAACTGCATGGGCATTCAATGCAATATATATATATATATATATTCAGTGAAAAAACTTTGTTAAAGGGACATTATGGTTAAGTTGCGCTACTAAAAAGCTATGAAATTCAGTAAAAAAAACTTTGTTAAAGGGACGTTATGGTTAAGTTGCGCTACTAAAAACCTATGAAATTCAGTGAAAAAACTTTGTTAAAGGGACGTTATGGTTAAGTTGCGCTACTAAATAGCTATGAAATTCAGTAAAAAAATCTTTGTTAAAGGGACGTTATGGTTAAGTTGTGCTACTAAAAACCTATGAAATTCAACGAAAAAACTTTGTTAAAGGGACGTTATGGTTCAAAGTAAAACCGAAAAACCCCTGAAATTCGGCAGTTATGGTAAGATAAGCAACCATAACTCGTGCCACCACCGTGCACTGCTAAGACTAACACCCAGGACATCAAAGATGACATCACAAATGTCATTGATGACATCACTGATGACATCACATGTCTGGCTCCCTCTTTTTTCCTTTACTGATATATCTAGGCCAGTTACAATCAGGAACTAAAAATTCACTATACTATAATACAAAGTACTATGTTTGTAGACTTATACTACAAATATGTTCTTACAGTAATTCACTTAGGGTCCACTCAAAGCATATGGACCATATACAAGGGAGAAAACACAGACTTGGAAGACAACAATGCTTTCGATGTATGAAAATGATTAGTACGGTTATCAACACTGTGTTATATTTCTGTTGTTTTTTTATTACTGTACTTTCCCTGAATATGCTCATATTTTTACACATTGCACGTACACTACTTTCATTAGGGTCTAGTCACAATATGTGATAGTTATACCTAGGGAAGTAGTAGCTTTGAAGCAGAGCAATCATTTCTGTACATGAAGATAATCAGTTACGTTATGAAAATTTTCGGGTAATACTGCTGTTTTTTTGTTTACTTCACTTTCCCTGTGTATGCTCTATTTGTATGTGTTATTGTCTGTTTGTGTTTGGTGTGCAGTAATGCAATAATGTAGTAATTGGGTTTTATTAGCTATCTATTACATGTTTCACATTATGCAAAACTCTAATAAAAAAGCAGTTATCATTTCAGTATTCAACATGGCAAGATTATGAATATTGCACCTTCATCATTTATGCTGCACACACTGCTTATGTTTCTGCATGAATAGCTTAGTATACTGGATAGAACTTCATAATAGAATGCTATGTATATCAACACATTCCTTAATGCACTAATTAGCTCATGATATTTATTCCAATGATCCTTGACACTTTTTTGTCAATATTACAATAAGAATCCCTTCTACAGAGTTTTCATGAAAAGTAAATGCACATGTGATGTCATCAGTGATGTCATCAATTACATTTGTGATGTCATCTTTGATGTCCTGGGTGTTAGTCTTAGCAGTGCACGGTGGCTGCGCGAGTTATGGTTGCTTATCTTACCATAACTGCCGAATTTCAGGGGGTTTTCGGTTTTACTTTGAACCATAACGTCCCTTTAACAAAGTTTTTTCACTGAATTTCATAGGTTTTTAGTAGCGCAACTTAACCATAACGTCCCTTTAACAAAGTTGTTTCACTGAATTTCATAGGTTTTTAGTAGCGCAACTTAACCATAACATCCCTTTAACAAAGTTTTTTTTACTGAATTTCATAGCATTTTAGTAGCGCAACTTAACCATAACGTCCCTTTAACAACATTTTTTCACTGAATTTCATAGGTCTTTAGTAGCACAACTTAACCATAATATCCCTGACTTCATATACATGTAACATAGAACATACTAACCCCCTCGTAGTGATTTTCATGTCCGCGGACTACCGCCATGCCCGCGGACACAT
This sequence comes from Ambystoma mexicanum, assembly GCF_040938575.1. NCBI lineage: Eukaryota > Metazoa > Chordata > Amphibia > Caudata > Ambystomatidae > Ambystoma > Ambystoma mexicanum. Next base: position 832,292,365 of record NC_090935.1, on the reverse strand, counting down.
CGAAAATCTGAGCGTGGTGAATGTAAATTTAAATATTGTGCCCCATTTCCCCTTTGAAGTTGGCTCTGAAAAGAGCCGTTGTTTTTTTTTTTTTTACAGATGCTTGACAGACACCTGTTATCTTGTATTTTTTTTCTTGTTTTTTTTTCTTACTTTACTCCTAAAATCTTTACATAACCTTCTCCAAAGCAACCCTTACATTCCAAAATAGAAAGGCATTTCCTGTAAAAGATAAAGAAATGCCATCTTCTTTAAAATTAACAGCATTACTGGCATCAATATTCTCATTGTTACAGAAGAACATACCAGCTCTAAGCATGAAGGCACACATGCCTCGGTTGATGACACACCTAGCAATGTTTTGCTGAGGACAAAAAACTGAACTATTGTCCCATATTGCCCTAGGTAGTAATCCAGAAAAAATTACTTTCGCATTGGGAAGGATCTTCATTATGGCTTGAACCAAGCGTTCCAAATCAGCCAACAAAGTAGGGGCACTGACGTTGCCCAAATGGAAAGCACCATAGTGCAAAACTACCACATGCGGACTGTTCATCGTGGCCATATCCTCACAAACTTGTACAATTCCCTGTACATTGCAATCAGGCACAGTGCTCCACACCACCTCCACTCCTTTCACATCAAAGTTCTTTGCAACATGCCTGCATTCAGCGTACTGCTGTAAACCATGCACAAACATATCTCCGAGCACCAACACGCTGACTTTCTCCACTTCTGCCATCTTCACCACACACAGTCTCTTTCAACACAAATCCACAACCTCGACATCTGATTGGCTGATCCGTACAGTCTTCTTTCCATGTTGGATTTCCTGGAAAAACCCAGATGTAGCACGCCCTGTCCACGAACAGCAGCGGTGTCCGCGGACACATCAAAAATCTGAGCGTGGTGAATGTAAATTTAAATATTGGGCCCCATTTCCCCTTTGAAGTTGGCTCTGAAAAGAGCCGTCATTTTTTTTTTTACAGATGCTTGACAGACACCTGTTATTTTGTATTTTTTTTCTTGTTTTTTTTCTTACTTTACTCCTAAAATCTTTACATAACCTTCTCCAAAGCAACCCTTACATTCCAAAATAGAAAGGCATTTCCCGTAAAAGATAAAGAAATGCCATCTTCTTTAAAATTAACAGCATTACTGACATTAATATTCTCATTGTTACAGAAGAACATACCAGCTCTAAGCATGAAGGCACACATGCCTCGGTTGATGACACACCTAGCAATGTTTTGCTGAGGACAAAAAACTGAACTATTGTCCCATATTGCCCTAGGTAGTAATCCAGAAAAAATTACTTTCGCATTTGGAAGGATCTTCATTATGGCTTGAACCAAGCGTTCCAAATCAGCCAACAAAGTAGGGGCACTGACGTTGCCCAAATGGAAAGCACCATAGTGCAAAATTACCACATGCGGACTGTTCATCGTGGCCATATCCTCACAAACTTGTCCAATTCCCTGTACATTGCAATCAGGCACAGTGCTCCACACCACCTCCACTCCTTTCACATCAAAGTTCTTTGCAACATGCCTGCATTCAACGTACTGCTGTAAACCATGCACAAACAGATCTCCGAGCACCAACACCCTGACTTTCTCCACTTCTGCCATCTTCACCACACACAGTCTCTTTCAACACATATCCACAACCTTGACATCTGATTGGCTGATCGGTACAGTCTTCTTTCCATGTTGGATTTCCTGTAAAAACCCGGATGTAGCACGCCCTGTCCACGAACAGCCGTGGTGTCCGCGGACGGCGTCCACTTTACTCTCTGTGCCATTCCCTCATTGCATACAGCTAAGCAATCACACAATACGAATAACATCCTCAGAACACCCCCATTTTGTGAATTTTCGAACATTTCAGGACAATTATCATTTCATTATTCAACATATTAACATTACAAATATTATACTTTCATCTTGTACTCTGCACACAATGCTATGTTTCTCCATTAGTAGCTCAGTATACTAGATAGAATCCCATAATACAATGCTATTTATATCAATGCATCGTTCAAAGCACTAATAACGGTATGATATTTATTGCAATATCCTTGACACTTTTTTCGCAACATTATAATAAAAATCCCTAGTACACAAATTCCATGAAAAGTACATACACATGTGATGTCATCAGTGATTTCATCAATGACATTTGCGATGTCATCTTTGATGTCCTGGGTGTTAGTCTTAGCAGTGCACGGTGGTGGCGCGAGGTATTTTTCATAGCTTACCATAACTTGCGATTTTCAGGGGTCTTTCGGCTGTACTTAAAACCATAACGTCCTTTAAACAAACTTTTTTTAATATCACGCAAAAAATATACAAACATGGCATGCAAAAACTTCTCACAGATGGCTTTACACAGAATGTTGCAAAGTAAGAATTTATGCTCGTTCACAGTGAAGGTCAGCTGCTTCCATTTTTTTCTCGGGCCCCGGAGAGGCTCACGAAGCGGACTATAAGGTTGTATTGTGTTTTGACCTTGACAGACAGAGATTGTGATGAAAGACTTCTCTTGAAGGAGTGTTGCTAAAACGTAAGGGAAGATAAGGATGAAATTTATGAAACAAACCACTTTTATATATTATATCACTATGCGAAAGATCGTTGGCACACGCAGAGTCGTATTTTGGGACTGCACCACTCGTACACAATGGAAATTGCAATTGTACTGTAAGTAACCCTTTAGATTATTTTATACCAAATATAATTACAATAGCGTAGCATTAAAGACCGCTCAAGTTGAACTTGTTCGTTGAAAGTGGCATAATGTTTTCTACCACGCACTATCACCGCCGAATTGATCCCCTGTTGTTTAGAGGGCTCTGAAAAAGGTAGACGACACAGGGTGGGTTAATACAAATAATGTAGCCGGTCTATAGGCGGTCAAGTGCTCTACTCGCTGTGCCACTTCACTGTAGCCTGTCAAAATGGCACAACGAGTACAACGCTCACTTTGACATCCGTGCACAGCTTGCTAACGCAAGTTCGAATCCCGGCAAGGCCAAACTCAGCCTTTCATCCTTCCGTGGTCGATAAATGAGCACCACACACCGTGGTTAATAATAAGCACCGCTTAGATACCTCACAGTTCTTAGCGCTATATGAATGGGAAAATATTATTATTTTATTATTAACATACTCTGTTGCACTATCTTCGATAGCAAATAGTTTCACGCCCTAATAAATAAAATGATGATTTTTAATGAAGATCGGCTGATGAGACTAATTTATGTTTTTTAAAACAGGTATGTGGCTCCATTTTGCCTATGTCTCGATTTACAGACTCCAGCGGATGGGGTCTTCAACTGCCAGGTGCAGGTCCAAATATGCATCTTCATGACCCTCACCATTTTATGGGACAATCGCCAAGGACCAATATGCCCTTACGCAGTACTAGCGGCTACAAACAACATACCAACCAATAGGGTGGTCTAATGGCTCGTTTTTGCAGCAACCTTCCGATTATCAGAGCGACCATTTACTGCTTTTATCATAAACCAACAGCCTATCTACCGCAAAGGAACAACGTGTGGCTCCAAATAAACTTTTGCTGATCGACAGCAGAGACAATAGCAAATCGCTGAATATTCACCAAACATTTCATGTGAAATAAATGTACTTTACCAAATGTACAATCCTGCTGTTTACTTTTAAACCCCAGTTTCATATTCCGAATTGTGGCGCGCTGTGTTGTGACATAATATGTGTTGTCTTCCGGGTTCTGTGTAAAGCCACTTAGGACTGGAGAGGACTGGGCGCGTTTGATGACGCACCCTGTAACGTCACGGAGAGAGGCGGGGAATATGAATGCTTTGATAATATCAGGCTTAGGGGCGGGAGATATGATTTAGTGTCGCAAAAGCAAGTCAGCCAGGTCAATAGCGCCAGTCATAGGATCATCACATAATGTTGGCGCACACCAGCCGGATTTATCGTTTCTTTAGTGGACAAAAAGTCCGTTGACGCCCATAGGAAATTGTACTATTAGCGGACAAAAGGAGTGGTCTTAAAACACTTTCACCCTGACAACGAACAATACAAACAACGTTCTCACAACACCCCCATTTTGTGTAATTGCAACCATTTCGGGACACCGCGAGTGTTCTTAGAACACATTCAACTAGACAGATTACAATACGGACAGCGTCCTGAGGACACCCCCAGTTTGTGTATTTAAGAACTATTAAGTACACCGCGAGTGTTCATAGCTCATTTTTACCTTCCTTGCAAACAAAAATGACACATACTCCATCCTCTAAACACCCCACCATTTAGTTTATTTACAAAATGTCAGAACAGCCGTGTTCTCCGCGGACAAATCAAACGCAACAAAAACGTCTAGCACATAAATAAAATACAACTTTGAACCTATCTCATACTCCCCCATCCTCCCCAAAGACTTCTACACACCAACACACTCTACTAAATACACATTTTGAACAAACTTTCACCGCGCTGTCTGCGGACGTCTGCAAATGTAAGATGGCGGGCGCGACAGAAAATCTGACGCGCATCACGCACCACGCCGCCCAATTAGCAAACACGTTGCATGTCCGCGGACATGATGCAAGCCACTGGGCCAATTGGGTGCTGTCCACGGAGCGAACAGGGAAGTACGTCCGCGAAGCGAACACAGATATCACTAATTTTTTTGCCTTACATTTTGGTCATTTTTAAAAAAAACTACTGGACGGATTTACACCAAATTTGCAAAAGCACGCTTTCGGGACCAGGCCGCCGCTCCTGCCGCAAATTTGGTGTAAATCCGTCCAGCGGTTCAGGCTGTAGCCGTGCGCAAAGTTTTTTCCCATTCAGTCTATGGGAAAAAAAAAGTTTTGGGACCCCCCTATAACTTTTCCCCCCCTGGACGAATCCTCACCAAACTTTGGAAAAAAATTCAGAGTGGGCCATATACTTTTTTTGCAAAGGTTGGTGAGGATTCGTCCAGGGGGAGCGAAGTTATAAGCCACCCAAAAAGTGCTCTTCCTATGGAAACACCAACTTAAAGGCATGGTCTAGTAAAAAATGTTATTTAAAAAATAGATAGGCAACATAAAAAAAAATACTAGCGTTCTCTTTTTTAAAACTTCCTATGTAAAATTTTGAGCTATTCAGGCTCAAAATTCGCAAAAGCAAGCACATGGGCGCATCCATTTTGTGAAATGGATGCCCTCCTGTGCTGGCTTTTGCTTTTGCGGCACTAATGAAGGAAAAGCCAGCCAGCTGTAGTAAACAAAAGCTACCGCTGGGTGGCTTTCCCTTCATTAGTGCTGTACGCAGAGGACAGGGACCGGAGACCAGAGCAGGAAAGCTGCAGCTGAATCTCGGTAAGTGCTATTTATTTTAAAAAAAAAAAAAAAAGCACTAGCTGCAGTTTTTTTTCTAAGTTTTCCGGGCTTTGAAGCGACCGTAAACATAAATACAACGTTATTGTGTTGGAAAACACTGCGGTTTTTCTTTCCAAGTTTCTCAGGCTCGGAGGAGCCTGAGAAACTCGGAAAGAAAAACCGCAGTGTTTTCCAACACAACCGCGTTGTTTCTGCCTGGCTCCCCGTGGGGAGCCCGAGAGCCCCAAATGGGAAAGCAGATTCAGGCAGAAACAACGCAGCATTTAGCATTTCCCATTTGGGGCTCTCGAGAGCCCCAAATGGGAAATCAGCTGTAGGCAGAAACACTACGCGGCATGTAAACACAACCGCGTTGTGTTTCTGCCTGCTGTGGCTTTCACTTTGGGTCTCCGGTGCCCCTGGGAGCGCACCGGAGACCCAAAGTGAAAGCCACAGCAGGCAGAAACACAACGCGGTTGTGTTGGAAAACGCTGCGGTTTTTCTTTCCGAGTTTCTCAGGCTCCTCCGAGCCGGAGGAGCCTGAGAAACTTGGAAAGAAAAACCGCAGCGTTTTCCAACACAATAACGTATTTATGTTTTCGGTCGCTTCAAAAGCGACCGCAAACATAAATACAACGTTTTTAAAGCTGCGGTTTTATTTCTAAGTTTTCCGGGCTCCTCCAGCCCGGAAAACTTAGAAAAAAAACCGCAGCTAGTGCTTATTTTTTTTTAAAAATAAATAGCACTTACCGAGATTCAGCTGCAGCTTTCCTGCTCCGGTCCCTGTCCTCCGCGTACAGCACTAATGAAGGGAAAGCCACCCAGCGGTAGCTTTTGTTTACTACAGCTGGCTGGCTTTTCCTTCATTAGTGCCGCAAAAGCAAAAGCCAGCACAGGAGGGCATCCATTTCACAAAATGGATGCGCCCATGTGCTTGCTTTTGCGAATTTTGAGCTTGAATAGCTTAACATTTTACATAGGAAGTTTTAAAAGAGAGAATGCTAGTATTTTTTTTTTTGCATGTTGCCTATCTATTTTTTAAATAAAAATTTTTACTAGACCATGCCTTCAACCACAACTACATGGCCGCTACTGCGGCCATGTCATTTTTCGTTTTGCAGTTAGTCATTTCTTCCATTAGCCAGTTTATATTGCTGAATGCAAATTAAATAATTGTCTTTATAAATGGGCACACTGAACATGAATTACATGAGAAATGTCCTGTCAGTTGTCTCAAGTCCCTCAATTTTGTTTTTGTGGGTTTTGTAAGTTGTGAGTGGATCAAGTGGTCATGCAGACGTTTAGCCATTCTCAGAGCAAACATGAGGTATTTCTCATTAGGTAGTCTCAGTTGTACCAGTGGCCAATACCTTTGATAATTGTCTTAAGGTCCACTGTATTTGGCAATGTGTAATGGCACAAAACATCCTCGTTTCTGTTTTGTGGGAGGCGCAGGGTGTAAGTAGAGCTTCCCTAGGAGTGTACCTTGCTCTTTTTCTGTAATGATTCATAAGGTGTTTTTGCGTACTGTGGCAGGTCGGAGGAAGGAGCTGGACGCCAGGTGGGTTTTAAGGGTTCTTTTATTTAAACTATAGGAAACAGCTGTCTCTTTAACTATCACTAAAGGGATTACCATGTCTATCTAAAGAAACAAAATGTGCTTTTCTGTCATAAGGAAGTCCACAACACAAAACTGTCATCGGTCCAAACCTAGTTTTACCTAACCCTACCACCAATATGAATAACTCAAAATTAGGCCAATAGAAAATCTCTCTTCTCCTGGTCTTGTCTTCTTGTACTTTTGTTATTGAAATGTCTCTAGTCAAAGAATGCACGTTTCTTTTCACAATCTTCCTTGATATCCTTTTTCTATTTCCTTCATGAGCTCCTGTGTGCCTTCCAAAATGCTCTTTTCTCTTGTTCTCTCTTTAAGGTTCTCTTTTGGATAGTTTGCCTGGAGATACTCTCTATCTTTTGAAACCTTTGTTGTATATTTCTCACAGACTTTAAACTCAACTTCGCCAGGTTTGGCTTCTTGTTATAGAATTGTCTCTTATTGTATCTTGCTCACATGACACTTTTAAGTCACAACCCTTTTTATTTGTTTGTATGCTGTGTTCTCTTCACTCCTCTGCTCTGAGCTTGTGGGGCCTTTCCCCTTCCTCCCAGGTGTTCGTTTCCAGTCACTTTTCTTTTGCCAGCAAAGTTATTCATTATATTTTTAATGGGTATTTTAAATAACCAGTAAACTTGATTTAGTGTTCCTATTTTGTCCTTATGACTGGGACAAGTTTATCTCTTCGTATAATGTTGCCCTGGCAGCCTCCCACTTTTCCCGTTCGTCCGGTACCTTCTTGTATGCAGGAGAGCATTGCAGGTGTCAGCAGTTCATCGGGTAGCCAACGCTGTGGTCTGGCTTATCCACGGTTGCTTTTGCTGGCGATCCATTCTCGATTTCGCAGCAGACGACATCGATGTTCGGATGCTCGAGACAGGGAGCTTATAACGCCCCTGGTTGCGATGGTCACGGCACTGTTCACTGGGCTGCTGTAAATATGCCTTTCTAATGTCCGAAACATAAGAGAAAATATAGGCATAAAGAATATTAATGAGATGTGTATTTATGAAATTGTATTGAATTAGTTTTAATTTTTGTCTCATCATTGAGAGTCATTTCACTGCCAAGTACGTGGCAGGGTGGCCGGGAAGCAAAAATATGTATGAGTTATTTTCCAAAGAATTAGGCATCGATTGTGTTTTATCGTGAGACCTTCCCCAAAGAGTTGAGCACACTATGAAATAATGGTTTGTGTCCTTGGCATAAGCAGAGGGGTACACGCTAGTTACAAGGACGTTTTGGGAAGAGCAGCAGGTTTTGGGAATATATTGGGATGCCAGTTACTGGCTGTTGGCAAGGTATAAATGAACATGGCAGTATTGTAGACTATGATTCGGTATATACAGAGAGAGAGTTAAGGGAGGATGAGGATGAGTGGGAGTCAGATACCTCAGAGGAGGCACAGGCTTCGACCAAAAGGAAAATATGGGGATCCCAACCAGGCAGGGAAATGCAGAAAAGTGAAATTAAAGGTTCACGGGACACAGTTCCCATTGTTACAGAAGGGACTGGGGGACCATATCATGGGCCCTGGCCTCACATGGATCGGGAAAACGTAATGTTGAGCGCACATATGGAAAGTATTGAGGGACATGTACCCCAACAGAGCCGACATGAATTTTATCATGGCCCGCTCAATGAGACCATATGAGGATGCTGCTTTCTATATAAAGCAGATTCAGGATTTTGATAAAGGTAGAAGTTAAACAATTCCACTCAGCCCCACTCACTACCATGGTCACCAGAGGTGGCGCCGTCCCCCCCCCCCTTTTTCAATTAATTTAAGCAGCGCGGTCCTTCCGGCTTTTCATTTATAACTAGGTAGATCTGACCCTTACATAGTCAGACCATAGATAAAAATCAATCTATCTGTGTTGCATATCACCAGTTGATGACCGCAACTAGACCCGAGAAGCACTTTCCATTCCTGGCAATTGATGAACGCCATTTTACGAAAATACCCAGTACTAGTCCCGAGACACAAAAGCTATTGAAACAGGTATGCTATGTTACACACACATGACAAGAATTCTTCTTGTACGTAGACACTTTTTTAATTTGACATTTCCTTATTTATCCATAGTGACTTTGGTCCAACTGTTAAAACGTGGAAGATTACCAATCAAACTTTGCCCAACCCAGTCCTGAGGAAAGCTTCTGAACACAACTATACCAACACTACGTTTCTGTTCTAAGCTGGAAACACAAAACAGTGTCGACTCGATAGGTGCATTCCCACAAGAACTGCACTCTCAGTCACCTTATACTAACCCTCACACTGTCTATGGGTATGAGACAGCAACGTTATATGATTGTATAATATAATGAAAAGCATGGGCTTTTAAGTTTTTTCTTATGTATATAATTCCAAAAAAGATGGTTTTTATCCCATTTTTCCCTTTCTTGTAATTAAGCATGTTTTGTACCACAAAAGGGTTGTGATCTACTGAATGAAAATACAGATCTCAAGTATTATTGTCTGTTTCATGTATAGTGTACTACACCTGTAAGGTGGAGGAAGAGGTAGCCTGAATTAACCCCCCCCCCCAGCTCCCTACAGTGAATCTGTCCTCCCGATTCAGGCCCCTCTATAACAAAAAAGAGGACCCCCTCGCCTCTTTTTTACAAACCCTTTACATTTTATCCAGCCACCTGTTCAACCATGGGTAAGAACTCCATGCCACAGGGCACAATCACTTACTACATGGGAGCAAGCTTGTTAGGGGTAATTGTTTCTCACTCCCAGTATCAAACATTCACCATCAATAGTACAACCCACATGGAGCCTTGGTGTACATGTTACTATCAGTAACTACGGACCCAGAACAGGAACCCCGAGTGGGAGTGAAGATAGGGGATTGAAAATATTCTTGTTTGGTCAACACAGGGCTACCAAATCCTGCATTAAAGAGGTGATGTTCCCATTGTCGGATAAAATAATGAGCACACAAGGGTTTTCTGGGCCTGTCAAATTTGCTTCTTTTACTGAAATCTTACCTATCATCATAGGCATGCACACATTGTCAGTCCATTTATTGCATTCACTGCACACCCCATTTAATCGCCTGGACAAGCACATCATGAGTACGTTGAATTTGACCATTTCATTCTCTGGGGATGGGATAGTATACCTGTCATGTCTTGCACTAGTGCTGTCGCAGTAATACAAGCATTCTGTGTCCACAGTGCTCTGAGGAATGCACCACTCCATCCAGATTTGTTCCTTCATGGGGTTACCATCCTGTTAGGTCTAGTGCCAGGGATGAGAGACAACATTCTGTGCACACTTGCCTAGTTCTTGTTTAGGCCAGTGGCCCAGCAGGAAAAAGCACCAGGCACCACTATCACTTTACATTTGGAATCAGTAATCACCACGACAGACATTGTAATCCTGTCCAGTTTGGACAAAAGTGATCTTGAATGGCGCACAATTTTATGCATTGACCCAGCAAAGTGATTGAGGGATGTGTCAGTCAAATGGCTGTTCAAGGACACCGAAGGCAAGGGGGATAGTATTTAAAATCTCCATCCCCTGCCAGATAATAGTAGAAAACAGAGAAGGGCTGCACAGCCTGCTCCTTGCCAACACATTATCAACCCACTTGCAGGAAGCTCTACTGAGGGTGCCCAGTCAGCTGTAGACCAATGGTCCACACGGTGTAGGACTGCTGAAAAGCAATGGGGCGATTTGCATTAAAATGAAACCAGGTGCAGTTTTCCACTGAGTGAAACAGTATCCCATGTCAAAGGAGGCAGAGGAGGGAATGTATTCCACCATTGTGGCCTTATCACAGCAGGGTATAATACAGCCATCAGAATCACCAAGTAACACAGCTATTTCTCCTGTCAAAAAGGCAAAAGAGTCAATGTGGAGGATTGTGCAGGACTTGCGCTCGTTCAACAACCTTGTTGAGGCATAATTCCCAGTGGTCCCAATCCCTCAACCATACTCTGTAACATCCCCATAGAAGCAGCATATTTTCTTGTAATAGGCCTCAAAAATACATTTTTCGCCATATTTAATGGGGTTTTTTATAACACGTTTAATACCTGAGTTTGGTTTCTAAGCGTGGATCCGGGATTCAAACGTCTGTTGATCTGCATGGTCTTACTTCCAAGACGAGCACATTGCCCCTCTGCTATCCTCCATTCACTGTGACACTGAACCCCTTACAGAATTCACTTACAAGGGGCAAAGGTTCCAACACACTTATTTGCCCCAAGGGTACTGTGAGTCCCCCAGTATTTTTAGCAGGGTTTTGCAAATGGATCTGGATAACTTACAAACACGGAGCACAGAAATTCAGTATGTGGATGATCTCCTGTTCTGTTTTACCACAGATGAGCTATGTCGGAATGACTCAGTAAAACCTTCCACCTTATTGAGAGAGAAGGGTTACAAAAAGGACAAAGATAAACTGCAGTATTTTGAGCAAGAGGTTGTGTACTTAGGGCAGATAATATCATTGGCAGGAAGAAAAATATCCCTAGAAAGGGATTCAGCAGTTCAGAACACAACACAGTCTATCACAGTCAAGCAGATGCAGCAATCTTTGGATTTTTGTAACTACTGTCCAGTATGGATATTGGACTATGCAACGTACACCAATCCCCTGCTACAAGGGCTAAAGGAAGCACAGACAGTGAAAGGGAACATTGTTTTGACAGACCAGATGAACAAATAATTTCAGGAGGTCAAAAAGTAATCAGTACTGCCCCTGTTCTAACAACGACAGCTGTCCTCACCCCAAGACCTTACTGGGAGTTAAGCCCTTGGCCTATTTCAGTGGTCTCGTGGACCCCATGATGCAGAGACACTTCCCATGTGAGCAGACCCTGGCAGCAGCTGCATTCGCCATACAGAAATCATCTACCATTACCATGGGCTGCCCTCTCACCCTTTATGTGGAGCATGTAGTTTTCGCAATCCTAGAAAAGTCAAAATCCACTCTCCACACACAACAAGCAACAGGGTATGAAGTTATTTTGTTAGATCCCTCTATCCACATCGTGAGGTATCACACTGTGAATCCAGCAACATTTATTGCAGAACCAGTACAGCCAAATGACATGGTAAATGATTGCACTACATATGAGGACACCACAAAAGTGCCCACATGAGGAAGGAGGTTTTCAAAGAAGGGAAGATGCTCTTTGTTGACATTTCATCGACAATTGATCAGGGCACTGCTGTCATGCGTATGGGGGCAACAGTAATGAACCAGTCAGTCAGTCAGGAGAATACCATGTGTTAGCTAAAGTGCCATTGCCCTCATACTACAGAACATGTGGCCCTCATTAGAGCATTGGAACTATCCCCCACTACAATTTACTTAGATTCAGCTTATGCAACATGCACAGAGCACTCCTGGCTCATGTTATCCAGTGATAATATTGCAGGAAATAATAAAGAATGAATTTACAAAGATGAAAAAATATTGCTAGAATTAATGGAGTGGGTAAATAATACAGACCAGCAGAACAAAATATCAAAATAAAGGCAATAAAGTGTAATGGTAGGGGTGAGTTTTAGGTGTAAGAAAACAAACGTGTAACATAGTGAATTAAAATAAAAAGAAACACATTTTTTGGTATTTTCTTTCTTTTTCTTTTTCCTTTTTCACAAAAGGGGGGAAAAATGGGCACTTAAAAAACGTAAATTAAGGACACCAGTTAATTCTGTTTTCAGATATGAACTTCTCCCAATCCTTAAATGTGGCACCTCCTGAGGCAACGTTCACAGAATACTCTCAGCACTTAGTGGTGGTAAAATGACACTGGTGCCAAAGTTGAGGCTTCAGTCAGTGTTGATGATGTCCCACTGCTGGATGGAGGTGCTGCAGGTAGTGCTGATGTCTGTGCATGTATCGATCTGTCCTATCTACAGATGTGAACACAACATTATATAAATTGAACAAGTCGGATTCACCGCTGCATATGCACTGAAGATCTCAGCACCCAGATTTTTAGCCGTCTGGCTATTACACGCGTGATGATTGAATTACCCATACGTCACATTTTTGACGGTATCTCTCTTGGAGCAACTTTGCCCAGTTGTATCTGAAGACGAAGACTTTCAGATCTAGTTCCCTGGTGTACTATCTAATGCGAACGCATAGGATCTCCCACATATACTTGTTGTCCCTGTTTTGATGAAGGCCAACCTAATCACATCTTCTCAAGATAGCCCTGAGGCTGAAACACAGTTGTGTTTACTCAATATTTCACTTTTCCATTTTGTTATTTGTTTATACCTCATGTACCGCAATTACCTTATCATCTTGCTGTGTCTTGCTCTGCAAAAAACAAACATGACATGTCATTGTTGAATTGTATACCAAACGAATTGTGTTTGGTCCTGTCCATGTTATACACTACATCTACATGTTCTTGTATTTTCAAGCATCCCATGCTGACCTAATTAAAGTAGCTGTCAGATTTTTACATGTTGTCATGTGCACTGACTTTCCGGAAATAGTGTCTGGGAGTACTGAGGTTCATATGTCCTTGCTCATTTGTGTTTGATATATGTAATGCATGAGGCCCATGCATAATTATTTTGTGGTGCTTGTATGATTTCCGACAGGCATCATGCACATCATCCCAGTGGACCTGCACCATATGGTTTATCATTATTGATGTTCCTAGGCTCTGTGCTGGAATGTTAGAAGGACCCCATTGTAGAGTTTAATTGCACAATGTGCATAGTACATGCTCTGCCTATTTTTTCAAACAGTGTTCTTTCACCTGGAAGTATTGCCAACTATCTGTGATGGTCTTCATCCCAGTTGCTTTCTTTCTGGGTGGCGACAGATTGGGGACCCAAGTGACATTATTATCACTGCTGCTACCATTATGGTTGGACATGTTGTAATGTCCAATGGGGAGGAATATCTAAAACAAAAGAAATGACAACACTAAGAAGACAAGGGCCTCATTACAAGGTTGGAGGTAGCTTTGCCAGTAAAGGCTACCTCCAAACTTGCAAGAAAGTCCGGCACCTGCAAATGGGCAATTACTGGGTTATACCGGCCCTGCTCGACCCGGTAATTGCACTTTCACGGGTGCCGGAATCGAGTGATCCCATTCCCATTTGAGCCCTATAGGGCTCAATCGGAATGGGAATGCCTGTAGCACCGGCACTGTCCATAACGGTGTCGGGGCTAAAGGCAAGCTGTGCTCGTAGGTGACTTTCATTTCACCAGGTCAGACCTGGCGGAATGAAAGGCATCCACGAGCACAACTCAGAGTTAAGCTTACCGGTACCGTTGTATCCAGACAGGCAAACTCGTAATGAGGCACCGCAAAAAATGAAAACATTTTTTTTAAAGTAAACAACAACAAAAATTGACAAACTGAGCAAGTTATAAGAGAATAGAGGATTAGGTGAAAAGTGGGTAAACAAGAAGAAGGATTAAAGGGTTTAAGTGCCAAAAGTTCTTGCAGTAACTTAGTAACCTTTCACTAGCAAGTGCTGAGAGCAATGATCAATATAATCTTTCTTTTTGTGGATGGGGTGATTATTCGCGTCTACACACCGCCGCACACGCTGATTGGACAGCTCTGTATGCACGGATGTCCTCTTACGGCATGGGCGTAGCCATGTCAATACATCGCAGCGTGTGAATGGATGTTTCATTGACACTGATAGGAGTCACGTGTAGGTGCGGAGCTGGAGGTCTTCATTTGTTTCGCTGGCACATCAGGCACGAAGATGCATTGCTGCGTTGCAGGAGGTCAACATCCTATTGGCTAATTTTGCTTGTATGTACCCCCATCAATATATTACAACCTTTGATTGGATCATTCTTTGATGCAGATAAAAGTCACGTGTAGGTGAGTAGACGCAGAGCCGCAACGCATAATATGATTGACTGGCACATCAGGCACGAAGATACGTAGCCGCGTTGAAGGAGGTTGATGTCTTATTGGCTCATTTTGCATGCGCAGGTTTCGTAAAATGGCTACGCAGCCCCTAATTCAATTAATTAAAAACAGGCACAAAGTTGCATAGCTTTCAAAGTGATTGGCCCTTCTATAAATGTGACAACTGCCACGTGCAAGCACGACTCCTGATTGGGCGATGTGATTGGTCAATCATTTAGGCGCAAACATGTGATTGCGATTGAGTGCAACCATGCCTCTTTCCTCTCCAAACGACCCTCCCAGGTCCAACTTTGGTCCTTCCTTTCCTCTATCTCACTCTCCACCTGTGGTGTTCCACAGGGGTCTAACCTCTCTCCATGGCATTTCAACCAATACCTGGCACCCCTCGCCCACCGAATTGCTGCTCTCTGCTCTAACTTTCAGTACTTTGCTGATGACACGCATCTTGTTTTCAGGCTCCCCTTTTCCACCTCTTCTCCATCTCTCAACTCTCACTGGGCCTCATTACGACCCTGGCGGAGAGGGTATTACGCCAGCGTAATGCATGGCGTACCTCTCCGCCAGATTACGAGATTCCTTACCGCCATGGAGATTTTTCCGCCTGCTTTTTGCAGGCGGAAAAATCCATGGCGGTAAGGGACCTTGTCGTTAATTACGCCACCGTATTCTACGGTGGCGTAATTAACTCCTTCCCCACTCCCATTATACCCTATGGGGCAAGAATGGGAATGGGGAAGGGCAGAATGGGGATTGGGGATTTACCGCTCCGCCAAGGTCGGAATGGGGCGGTAAATCCGCCAACCCCCATGGCGCTATCGACGGCTTTCCGCCGTGCTTCGCGGTGCATTTAGCACCGCGAAATCCGCCAGGGTCGTAATGAGGCCCACTGTCTGTCTGCTATCCAGGAGTGGTGTGCCACCAACCACCTCTGCCTTAATGCCAGGAAGAAAGAGATCCTCCTCATCGGCACTCCTGCACCTTCCTTTCTTGTCACTCTCTGGCCGGCCTCCCTAGGCCATCTTTCTGCTCCGACCTGTGAGGCTAAGAACCTCGGGGTCATCTTCGACTCCACGCTTTTCTTTTCTCTGCACACCTCTGACATCTCTAGGAAATCAAACTACCAGCTGCACCTCCTCAGGGGTAATCTCCTTTTCCTCTCCTTCCCCCAGAAGCTCACTGTCTCTAGACCTCTGGTTCTATTTAGGCTGGATTACTGCAACAGCCTCTTTCCAAATCTGCCTGCTGCTACTCTCTGCCCTCTGCAACTCGTCCAGAACAGGACTGCAAGAAATGTCCTTGGCCTCAATCCCAGGATTCGAATCTCTCCAGTGCTGAAATCTCTTCATTGGTTCCCAGTGGCTGCAAGGCATTGGCCACACGGCCTTCTGGGGCCCTGGTCCACGATACCTTCAACTCTCTCTTCGGAAATACCTGCCTACACAACCTCTTTGCTCCTCCACCTCCAATTCCCTCAGGTTCAGTCACTTTTCTAAGCAACCAGTTGGTGGTAGATCTCGTTCTTCGGCTGGGGCCTCCTTCTAGAACAGCCTCCCTGCCTCTCTGAAACTTGAGGAGAACCATCTTCGATTCCGGAAGCACCTCAAGACCTTCCTCTTTGCTTCTGCCTTCTCTCTTCCTCTCCCCTGCTGATCTCTGTCTCCTTCTGCACTGGGATCCTGGCTGCCCTCTGAATTCGGACCCAGAGCCATGCCCACCCAGCTACTTACCTGCACTGTCTCCTGGCAACCCTTGCACTTGGGTCTGTATCTGCAACCCTACAGTCCCCTTAACTGCACTTATTAGACACTCGCTGTTAGCACTTAATTCTTGCACTTACCACCTACTGGCCACACTACCTGTTGTTGTTTGGATCACTTGTTCAGAATTTACCACTCCTCCCTTGACCCTTGCACTTCCTCCTTCCCTCTCCCCTGCACTTGTGCGTTCTCAATGTCACTGAGCCTAGTAAGATCGTTGTTCTGTCCTCCTGTGTACCCCTTCCTTGCCTCGTCGCGCCTTGCAACACTTGTTTATGGGTGCGATATAAATAAAATATCATATCATATCATATCAAAACACATTGCGATTGGCTGTATAATGTAACTGCGGTTACACCCATCTCCCAACACATTTTTCATGTTTTCTGACATTGCTTTTTGTCTCTTGCTGGGTGAACTTCATTTTGAGCCTTCAGGAACTTTGAAAAGCAGTACCTTGATTTATCCATTCCTTTTTTTACCTTTCTTGTTCGTATACCTTTGTCCTTTGTCTTGTGCTTTGTAGTTTGTCAGTTTTTGTTATTTTAGCTTGTTATATTATTTAAAAAATAAATGTTTTGATATTAAGTAGCAGAGTCCTTTCTGTGTGATGTTTTTGTACAGTTTTCATTTTTCCTCCACAGGCCTGCATTACAATATGCCTACGCACAGCAGTGATCTTGAGGTGTTGTGGCTTCAGCTTTACCACTGCGGAAGAATCAATGTGCACAAAAAACGTAGCTGACAGTTGGCAATATTTTCACATAAGGACCTACACAACAAAAAGGAGATTAAGGAGGTCATGTGTAATTTCTGTTGGAAGGTTTTGCAAAGGGGACCATCACATAAGCTGTTGCAAAGCTTGGGGACATCCATGTTAATTCAACGTTGGTCCATGTTCATTGGGATGAAGTGGGTGAATCCTATAGGAAGGCTCATGTGAAACATAAGGTCAAAGTGCATGGACCAAGATCAGCCCAGCAGTATTTGTCATCTGTGCCACAGTCTTCCAATTCAATTAGCAACTATTTTCCACCAAGTAATACCCAACCTCAGTCCATCCTGCCAAGCCCCTTTCTAATTTTATCGTGATGTGCAAAACCTCTTACAGTACGATCGAATTGGGAGGTGACACCCTAGATGCTTTTGGCAAGGCTTTTTGAGTTTACGCCCAATTGACAGAGCTAGGTATATTTTTAAGTGTCCATTTTTGTCTTTGTTCTTTAGAAAAACAAACTAAAAAAAAATGTACAAAATATAAAATGGGAAAAAAAAGTAAGTGTCCTTGTTTTACCTTTTATTATATGCGGTCAAATGGAGCATTGAAATGATCTGCCAGAGGATCTCTACTGTTTCTATCGCCTGGAGGCGTGGCCTGTCTGTGTGAGCAATCGGCATTCTCCTCTTAAGCTCACACCACCACGGTATGCACAGCGGTCAAGTGGAGCATTGAAGTGGTCTGTTGTGGTCTGCCGGTGGATGTCAAGGGAAGTTCATTTATCTATACACCTCGTAGTCTTGATACAAGCCTGGTTTACAGGCTTTGTTGGCTGAAGGCGCAGTGCTCGGTGACTGCTAAATCTGGTGCCGCTCTATTGCTGCTTGCTGCTTAGAGTACAATATGCAGGGTCTAAGCAGCAGCAAACTAAAGGGGTGTAATTAATTGCTGCTGGGGGCACCTGTCAGGGATGGGGCTTTGAGCTCAGAAAAGCTAATGTCCCCATTTAGATGTTCGAATGATGTATAAGGAGAATGGTGCAACATGCCTATTGAGGGCCAGCCTTTGCTTGTTGTGAACTCCCCTCACGATGGTACCCACGCAGGGTGTCTGTGATTGCTGGAAATAATATCAGGTTGAAGAGTGCTGATTGGTCATTCTCATTAACCCATGCAGATCTGTAGGATCTATTAAACTGTGATGGTACTATATTGTTGTTGGATGTGTCCATTTTGGCTACGGTTGTTTCTTCCGAGCTCTCAAAAAGAGTCCGCTTATCCCTGGGTGGATGAACAGCGCAGCCTAAGAAGGGAAGCCCCTTTCTCTGCAATCAAGGAATGGATGAGATTCAGCTCTTTAAGCCTCGCCCTCTTCACTCGTGGCCATACTGCCTGAGGGCAATGTTTTTGCTATGAAATGTCATGGCTTGCCAATCTTGACTGATGCCCATAACTTTTCTAAGCAGCCTGGCCCTACCTCAGCACTCTGTTCATCACCTTCCTCTGATGTGATGCTGAACTATGACCTCAAAGATCATATAACTATGAGATATGATCATCAGGTTCAGGAGGAGCCAGTGGTCAACACTTTTACTTTTCCTGTTCTTTCAAGGATATTAGACACTATGGACCAAAGTCATGACTTAAATATGTATGAATTGAGAGAATTGCTGTCATCCTTGAAAGACTTACTTGCAAAGCTCAATTTTATAGAAGGTTTTATTTTGGCCTTGAGTGCCCCGAGAGTTATTAGTAAGACCTCCTTGGTTGGGTGGGGAAGCTCCTAATGTTTCTAACTTTGTTTCTGTTGCTGTCCAAACCTCTCTGGCTGTTCTTAGTCCATCTTTTGTAATGCTGAGGAAGCCACCAATTGCGGTTGAAGTGGCAGCCACCAGCGCACAGGGTCTAGCACACAAGTCTATTGAAACTCAAGCTCCTGTCTTTAAGAAATATTTCATTATCGCCCCCGCCAGAAATCTTAGGGGGGCAGTGTCTTCTGCCATGGTAGCTACTGTTGGTGAGCCAGTGGCGTCTGTTGAGGTTGGTCACAAAAGAAAAAAAGAAATCCAAGAATGCTAAAAGATCTAGCCTGGTGCCCCCTTTAAATAATAAAGACTCTCTCAAGTTTTTACAATCAATTAAGGCCCAGACTGAAGTCTTC
Organism: Ambystoma mexicanum; assembly: GCF_040938575.1. Lineage (NCBI taxonomy): Eukaryota > Metazoa > Chordata > Amphibia > Caudata > Ambystomatidae > Ambystoma > Ambystoma mexicanum. The sequence continues at coordinate 832,272,866 of NC_090935.1, read as the reverse complement.
TCCTAGACTAGTAGTGACTATTCGCTGCTTAGGTCAGGCTTGGGAGGCATTTTTACAACTGGGCTTTTGGCTCAGACTTTTACCTCTATCGAGATTAGCACACGTGATCATGCTCTAATTTGGCATCCCAAGTTATCTGCCTGTTTTAACTCTAAGATCTAGTGGGGGGGGCTCTTTGTTGACATGTGTCCTTATTCCTTCACCTCTCACATGCAGGATGTCCTCGTAGGATATGGATCATAACTGTCTGGACTTTTCTCACAAATTTACTGCAGTGGTTTGTGCCGGGAAGAAAAAGCTGAGAGCGGACATTAGGAAAGCTCAGAAACTGGGCCCTAATGCGAGTATGGTCATATCTAATCGGAAGCAGGTTTACAGAAACTGGGCAAAGGGCCATCGTGCCTTATTATTGCAAAAAGATGCAGAGGACATGTTAGCAGTCATGGCCTCAAGAGATTTGGCCAATTTCTGGTAAATGTTACGAGTGGGTAATGTGCAATCCTTGTTGCAGCATCAGCCAATTTCTTAATATCTGTGGATTACCTATTTGAGCAACTTGTAGGCTCCTGTGAGTCTCCCAGTGCTTTGTGCATCTGGGAATTCGGAGACATTTTCAGGTGCGGTGGCTTGGGAGCTGTTGGTTTTTAGCTGGCCAATAGGAAGGCTAAGTTTTCAAATGCCTCTGGCCCCAACGGCCTTTCCAATTTAACATTACAATCATTACAATCAGCCCTGTTATTATGGGCTAAATTGTTGCTTCAATGGTTTGATAATGTTGTTGGGCGGGCCAGGTGCCCCTTGACTTGGAAGGAGGATATTGTAGTGCTTATTTTTAAAAAGGGTGATAGGGCGGATCCAGGGAAATTATTGCCCCATCTCCCTGTTGGATGCCTCCTACAAGATCTTATCAAGCTTGCCAATAAACTGGACCCTAACAAATCAGGCAATTGTGTGCCCCTGAAGGCTTGGGTGATTTGCATGTTGGCCATGTTGAATGTGAGAGCAGTTTCGCTTGAAGAATTAGAGCGTAATCCAGCTAAGGTAAAAAGGACGTTATTTGAAAGTGACTGGATTGAAAATAGGCAAAGGCTGCTCTCTTACAAGCTGTTTGAGCATTTCTCTTTGGATGTTAAACCCTTTAATTCCACCCCGAAATGTATGGTAAAACATGCCTCGATAAATCTCAGAAAGTTTGTCAACGTATAAAATTAAATTGGGTCCAAAAAAATATTATTTTAGGTGCTTGGTCTTCTGCGCCGTGTGAAGACCGTTTGTGTCGTTTCTGTAGATCTACTAGTGAAACCCTGAAACATTTAATTGTTGATTGCTTGGCTCTTACTGCTGTACGTGAAGAAGCCTTTATGCTATATTTTATCATCGCCCTCTGTCCACTTGGGAAATGCTGTGGTGGAACTTATTATTAAATCCAACCTTTCAGTTATTTATTTATTTATTTATTTATTGTGTATTGTATTGTGTTGCATGGTTAAATAAACATCCATGATAGAAATACTTACAATATAACATTTCATTTCAAAACATAAAAATCTATAGCCAATTATGCAAGCTTATGGACATATGGACATGTTTCTACAGTTATATACCATAAAAGCTAAGACAATGCATATAGTAAAACAATGTGTACTGCCTCTGCCCAAGTATTATAATTTGTTTGTCAGCCTTGTTTCAATTACCAACCACATATGATCAAATCCAAAGTTCATAATTGTGCAATCACCAGCAAATAGGAACGCCCAGGTCGGATCTGATTGGAAGTTGAATATTGGATATGTTTGAGTCACATAACATTTTATATAAGCGGAGCTCAATTGTGGGCATCTAGTTCACAGGTATCTCACTGTTTCAATATTTAGGCCACACAACAAGCACAAACAGTCCTCGTATTTTCTACAACTACAAGCCACTATTCTCGATAAAGATGGCAGCATATCGAGTCTAAGTAGAAGCATACATCTTAAAGTGGTTTATAAGGTATGAGCATCCACTCCAAAGTCTTGTCTTACATATAATTGGTACCTTCTGATTTGACCCAATCTAGATAGGCATGTTTCTCGGTCCCAGATTTTGGCACATTATTTTAGCTTTTTTTCATTTACCACACTGAGATTCTCATTGAAGTGTTCATAACCTATATCCTCAGTTATTAAAATAGACAATAAAAACACATACTGTAAATATGGACCAAAGATCTTTAATTGATCCTTTCAAAACAATGTGTGTAAAAAAAAAAAACGGACATATTGTTTTGTATTTTATTATAGCTGTGGTTATCCCACGTGGGAACCGCCAGCAGAACCCCCCCAGTCGCATTTAGCCGAGCATGTATTTTGGCAGCCACGGCTATGAATCCAATTATCATATCTACATATATATATGGTTAGTAGTCTTACAAAGATTTATTTAAGATATATTGAGGGTAGTCTTTGTAGACAATTACTGTAATGCTTTAATAACTTGCTGTTTATCAACATTACATATAAATGGAAATACTTTCAAAGGTTAACTACATATGCAAAGAAAGTTTTTTTAACAACAGTTTTATTTCTTCAATTTCTCTGCAAATTAAGTTATGACGTTTTACTGTGAGACATTATATACTTTATGTGCAGTTGTTCTTGTTTTTTTTTGGTTGCAAACTTAATAAAGTGTGTTTATAAAAACAAAGTTTTATTTGGGGGTAATGTTGTTGTACAATTTATTTTATTTTACTTTCTACACATTATATATTGTTTTCATTAGCCCGATTATCTGTATTATTAATGTCAATTATGTATGACATAAAAACACTTTGAAGTTCAAGGAAAAACCTTCAGTTGCAGGGACGTTCAAACTTGCCATTTAAGGAGTAAACTTTTGTTACAGGAACATTAAAGTGAGAAATACTTTGAAATAAATTAAATTCAAGGAAAAATCTTTAGTTGGAGGGACGTTAAGATTAGCAATACATTGTAACTAAGCCTTTCAAATTCAAGGAAAAACTTTTAATTGTAGGGACTTTAAGGTGAGAACTTAACGTAACAAAACCCCTGAAATTCAGCTAAAACCACCTTAACTTTGCGCCCCCTCTTGTGCAGCCTATGACCACAACTATTGCATCATAGATCACATCACTGATGACATCACTAATGACATCACTAATTACCTTACAACAGTAACTGGCATTAAGCGTGGCCTTCAGCCATGGTCAGTGTGCATGGCCAGATATATTTTAACACATTAATGGGTGCTTTCAACCATGTCCATTGTATATTTTATACACTGAGCACGAACTAGCCATGGACTTTAGCACAATACTGGCTGTTAGCCACAATCTTTGGCTGTGCCTACTATATATTCTAGCATTTGACCTTGAGCAGTTTGTACATCTTTTGTTTTAAAATAATAAAATATACTAAGTGATGGCCTTTGGCCATTCCCACTGTGTATTATACAACACTAATCAGCCACTAGCTATGACCTTTGGCAGTGCCCACTGTATATTATATACACTAACCAGCCACTAGCCATGGTCTTCAACACAATACTAGCCAGTGGCCATGGCCTTTGGCTGTGCCAACTGTATATTCAAACATATTAATGGGTACTAGCTATGGACTTTCGCCATGACCAATGACTACAGCTTTCAACGTTGCCCACTGTATATTTTAAAAGGATTTATGTGAAAATATGGCAAGAGAAAGTGCACGCCGCAAAGAAACGAAATTACAATAAAGTACAATAATTTCGAATTGGTGAATTCATGTTAGTATTACATGTGCAGGCATAAGGCTATTAAATGATAAGTTAAAAGTGAAGTTAGTGAGCAGAATTAATGATAGAAAAGAAGAGGTACATTACACAATCGCATATGATGAAATCCCCTGTCTTTCTTTTATTTGTCTGCCCGCCCGAAAGTGGGGGACAGCCCTGCAACCGCTGATCGTATTAGAGTGGTATAACGGGATCATACAGTGTAGTTGTTTGAAATGTTTGGCTGTACAAAATTTTAGCACAGCCCGAAATTCGAACAATTATACCATACATTTATTTTTCCACTGTTTCTACAAATACCTTTTAATACAGTGATGGGCTACTATGCATGGCTTTTAAACGTGCACATTGGTATTTTTGTACATTAACCGACCACTAGCTATGGCATTTTGTGCTGGCCAGTGACCACTGCCTTTCACATGGGCAAGTCCACAGCCTAAATGTAATTAAGATAATGAAGGTTTTCATTAGCTAACTTATAAATGATGTTATGTTTAATTCCATTATTGATGTAATCATTTATATACCAAGTAGTTAGTGTTATCACCAGTAATGGTCTCAGTGATGTGATTTGTAATGTCATCAGTGTTCTCATACAACATGTAATTAGTGATGCCATTAGTGATGTGATTTGTGATGTCATAATTGTGGTCATAGGCTGCGCCACAGGGTGTGCAAAGTCAAGGTGGCTTTAGCGGAATTTCAGGGGTTTTGTTGCGTTAAGTTCTCACCTTAACATCCCTGCAATGAAAGTGTTTTCCTTGAATGTCAATGGTTTGGTTACAATGTATTGCTCACCTTAAGGTCCCTGCAACTAAAGATTTTTTTTTTTCCCCTTGAATGCATATATACATGTATCTACTTTTTGCACAGTATGGAGATCTGTGCATAATAGGAAGCTGAGCTGTGACACAGAATAGGCCTTTCCTTTGCTGCGCCTCATAAAGCCATGGAGGCAGTTTGCTTCCAGGGCTTTCTGAGAGTCATTATGCCTCCTTCGAGAGGTAGAAATCATTACACGTGGACCCGAGCAGATGTGATCTCTGCATTTATAACACGGGCACTTCACAGGGTCTGAAAGGAAGAGAGCGGAGCATAGAAACCATGCCAGGAATATGCTCTTCAACAATAACTTGCCAGAGCTACATTTCTAAAGACCTGCCTGTCCATTTTGCGCGTGTCTATAAGGCCTATCCATTGCGGGTGCAAACACAATCTGAAAAGTATTTTTTATCAGCCGGTCTTGTCTGCTTTTATCATAGAATTCACCTTCCGATTTGAAGCTGCTGTGGTCATTAAATCAGGACTATTTAGCTATTATTTGTAATAAATGTCAGCAGGACTGAGCCGAATCCAGCAGGGAATGTTCAGGGCAGAAAACACACTGACATTCACTCATGCAAATGTGCACGGTGGGTGGAATTAATCATAACAGAGGAGGGCAGAGCGTACAATGCATTTATATTGCCAGTTTGATCAGCTTTGATTCCTCATAAAAGAGCCTAAGAGGTGCTGCTGCATGAGCCAGCGACCTCGTGACAATGATCAATGCTCGCGGTGCGGTGGAGCTAGAAGCTGCCTGCGATGGGAGACATCGAGCAACTGCTCATAAATTAGCTCTTAATACAGTTTGTCTGAAATCAAATTCCACGTAATTTCTGACGCATGCAGGAAACCGCTAACTTGCTCTTGCGGTTCAGGCCAGGTTTGGTGGAGCTGATTGTATTAACTTTAATGTTGAGGAGCTTTCACTGGTGTTCAGTTCCTCTGTTTTCAAATGTGGGTGCCTGCTCAATCCATTTCTATTCATTCAATTTTGCTGCTGTTGGGACTATTTTCTAAGTATAGTTTATCATTTAATTGCCAGATTAGCCTATTCGTACACACAGCAATTTGGACAACCTTTCTCGTTTCAACTAGGTGCCTTGTGTGCAACGTGCTTGTTGGAAATATATAATCAACCGTCCACACACTTAAGAGCATCTAGCTCTCTTTGTAGCGGGTGCAGAGCTGAACTAACAGGTCTTCACGCTGGGGCGCTCCTCCTCCCCCCAGCCCTCTTCTGTACCCTGACACTCTTCCTCTTCCCTTGTATAATGCCCTCCAATCATCCGCCACATTTCTAGCACTTCATCCATGGCTCACCCACGGGCTCGGACTCCCCAGCACTTACCTTCTCTTCCCCTTCCTTCTGCACTTGCACGTTCTGAATACTCACATGACGTAGTAGGTTTGTCTCCCTACCTTTTCCTCCATCTGCTCTTAAATTTTGTACTGTATTGTTGCAATGTATTTCCCACCCTTCCTGCCCTATGGGCACTTAGAAATAATATATTCTTATTGTAAAAGTGCCTACAAGCAAACAATAAATAAATAAATAAATGCCCTCCACTCTCGAGAGTCAATCACCACACTGATGCATTATACTTTCAATCGTAAAGGCTTTGAATAATAGGATTAGCTCTTGCATGGTTCCTGTGTCTTTGTCACTACAGATTTAACAGCCATTTTTGTCCTGAAGATATACAAGAAACGGTGGAAGAGAAACGTCCAGCGAAAACAGGACTAGATGCTACTCGGAAGGGAGATCACACCTTCTTAGCTACCCCAGTTACGCAGAGCACTCTTTAGGGTGCTGCAAGAGTGGAACCCTTCACGCACGGCAAAATAATATTGGCTTCATTTAGAGGTTATTCTGTCATTGGAAAGTTGTGTCTCATAGTGCTGTGGTATTAATTCTTAGTGTATTCCACAAAGTAGTGCATACCACAAATGAGCATACTGCTGACATTATGAGGGAACAGTCTCAAGACTTCCATTAACAACAGTGGGGCTATGCCTATGGGGCTCCCCCGAGAAGATAGAGGTTGTGAGGTCTACCTACTTGTTGAGGCTCAGAGCATTGATCAAAATCCCACAGGAAGCCTTCCAGTCAATGCAATAAAAAGTGTGTGTGTGTGGGTCCAATGTGGTTCTCCCAAATGAAGGGGACAAAAGGGACACTTGAATGTCTGTAGGTACTCGCAAGTCCCAATAGATGTCTTGTGTATCTTCCTCACCCACAAACAGTATGCATAGGAGCCATATTGCTACAAAGGCGTCAATGCCGGTTCTGTAATGCATTGGTTTATTGCAAAGATAGGACAGCTGCAGAGACAGGCTTCTCCGCATAGGGAATGTAAGACGTGGCATTCCTGTATCCTGTCTGACACCAGACTATAATGCATACACATGAGAGGTCACATCAGGTTTCATTGTGCAGAATTTCAATTGACTGCACTAGTATGAACTTCTTTGAGAATCGAAGTCTCTCTCCAGTTGTGAGTCAACGGTGAGTCCGAATGTTTACTAGCAACTCTTCTTGAATCTGCCTCTTAGGAAGAATAAGTCCAGTGGACTTGAATAGCTTTCCACTGCCCTAGAGTTGTGGCACAACCGTAATCAGGCGTGCATATTACTTGCTTGGTGTAAATGTACTATGCAAAGGTTACATTCTCCAGCTCAATTAATAAACCATTCACCATCATGTGGAATTCACATATTAATCAGAAACAAAAGCTTTCCAGGGACTAATAAAAAAAAATAATTAACACCGATCCAAGGTTTTCCTCTTCACAAAGGTGCCCAGATCTAGTGTGGATCCTCATGCACGCACTTTAAACCATTACATCCCGAATCACATACGCCCTACTTGACCCACTGTGGATATGTTTCAACATGTTGTTCAGTTAATTGTTGAATGCAGTGACAGTTGCAAAACAGTGAAGCCTAGGTGCATGCCAGCAGGCACAGCAGGCACAGCTTCACCTCACTGATGAGGCCCAACAAGGCTGAAACACGTGTATGGGGTTGCTGTTGGTACTCTTGTTCAGAGAGGAATTGCCATAGCATTTCGGTGCTGGACTGCCCATGTGGGCGGGACAAAGACTGAAATTCAAATGGATATTTCCCATCGGTGAAAGGTACAGTGAGCAGAAAGCATGTGCTGCAAACTCGCATCTCAGAACAGGTTATCGTGCCATGTTCTTTCGGGAGAGGAGCGCCGGCTACCTTTTTTGAAGTATTTCCAAGGAACTTGTTGTCGGTCACCCTGAGTTACCTGGGGGCAACCAGACGTGGACTCCCTGCTCTCTGTGCTCAGAGAGGCACAGCTCCACCTCACTGATGAGGCCCAACAAGGCTGAAGCATGTGTATGGGGTTGTTGTTGGTACTCTTGTTTAGAGAGGAATTGCTATAGCATTTCGGTGCTGGACTGCCCGTGTGGGCGGGACAAAGACTGATATGCAAATGGCTATTTCCCATCTGTGAAAGGTACAGTGAGCAAAACGCGTGTGCTGCAAGCTCTCATCTCAGAACAGGTTATCATGCCATGTTCTTTCTGGAGAGGAGCGCCTGCTACCTTTTTTGCAGGAAGGAGTGTGTGATTCCCTGGCAGGATTTGCCAGTCGAGCCGCATGTGCATCATTTGCAGTTATATTCTAAGCGGTGTCCTATAGGAAAAGCACATCTTTTCAGGCTGAGATGAAATTCCCCAGAACAAACTGAGAAGTTAATTGTTGTCCTTACTACTCTGAAAAGCCACCAAGCAAGGTCAAAACCGTTCAATGATATGTCAGAACCACAGAGCAGATTCAAATCAAAAGATGTTCTTACTCAAGGCATCTCCAATGACTTTAAAAACAAAAACCCATGGCCACAGTGTGTTGGTGGAATAACACAGCCATACAATAGGGCTAGCAAGCGCTCGTTAAAAAAATGAAAATAGCAACAAATTGGCATAAAGCAGGGGGTGCACAAGTGTAAGACATATGCAAATACATTACCTGGGTTGATAGTCTCTGGGAGTAAACAGGCTGCATCCTTTTGCACAGTATTAGCAGGAGATGACAACTGACAGGGATCGAGCATGATCAGTAAACAGCATTAGTTGACTTGCCCATTTCTCCTGAAGCTCCTTCCAACCCGACAGTAGCCTGTTGGCCTGCTGGATTTTGACCCTGATCCAGTCAAATTGAGAAGACAAATGTCATTGAGGACAATTATGAAGCCCAGCCCGGGCCCGCATTCCGCCCTGTTAGGCAACCTGAGGGACCAGCTATCTGCCCATACCTGCTTGCTAGCCTATGTATGGTGCAGGGTCCTTTACCCACAGAATGGGTAGAAATGTAGAGTTCATATGTAAAGCTAATTTATGCATAATGGTCATCAAATCTCCAGTTACCAAATTCGAAGTGCTCCACAGGGAAGGTGGCCTACTGGTCAATTGCTCCCTCCCCCCACCAAAGAAGGGACCATTACATTTCCATGCTCCAAACAATAACTGAATACATTCAACCATTATATCATCTGAAAGATGTGCACTGCCATTGTGGAACAATGATTGGAGGGTGAGCCTTTTTCCTAAATTTGTGCAACCTTTGCCAATAGTGAACTTGAATATTTCAATGTTTCGTTATTTAACTAAAGTGTTTATTGCGTGGAATTCTTCACCTGATCGATGTCTCAGATTCATTTCAGATAAAAAAAAACGGTCCAGAAGCAAGCCTTGCTCGGGAAACAAGACTTGCTCTAACCAGGGGCCAGATTAGCAAACATATGCACAAGTTCTAAAAAGCGAGCACATGCTTTGATAATACAGAATGGAGCAAACAGGTTTTGTCACAAACTGTATTATCTAAAAACATTTGCACTGGGGAAAAAATGTATCATGATGTTTTTGTACTATGTTTGCTGCATAACATAAAAAGAAATCGGTTTGCTACATTCCTTTTCATGTTACTCATCAAAGATACCAAATAAAACTATTTGTTTCCTTTTGCCCTTGTGAAAACAGTTTTTGATAATATTAATTGGGGCTATCTGTTTGCTCCATTCCCAATTATCTAAGCAGATAAATCAGTGCTAAATCAATTTGCTCCACTTTTTTGCTCCAGTGCAAAGCTTTGATAATCGGCCACTAATGCTTTCCCCAATGTTCCATCTCGTTGCCAAATATATGGAGTATGTTCATACATCAAATATGGCAACTGACTTTTTTTTAACATTTACAACAAATAACAAGAAAAAATCATGATGAATTAATCTCACGGACCTAACCAGCTGTTTGAGCCTTGCCAGAATGAATGCTTACAGACCCATGCATATCTATACTTCCCCAACTTGCAAAAAAGACAAAGATAAGTTAGGGCAGGAATAGTAGAGCCATATTACTAATGGGACAATCACATTGATAGTCAAATTCAGACTTCAAAAGGCCTACCTTGTGTGCATTTGGCGAAAGAGTCCTACACCTGCCTGTCTCTGTGGTGCTCCCTATGTGGAAAGAATGAGAACTAAAGCATACGGTTTGAAACTTTCTTTTCCCAAAAATCGTAAAAAATTGGAACTGGGTTACTGGTTTGTCATCCACTTGCAACAAGATATTCAGATGTAAGGAACATGCATAGGACAACCATGCTACTTCATATTCCCTTTTCATCTTCTTATTTAAAGATGACACAGTTAAAGTTGGCAGGTCCTGCCTTCAATCCTCCATACACATAGAGGGAATGTTGAACTCAGCTTGACTGTCATCGAGCACAGCCTTTGGGAAAAATGTGCCATCTTCAAATGTGAGAAAGCCTCAACTGAATTCTTCTTTACCCCAGGGATATGCTATGTTCTGAATGCAATGTCATTACAAAGACATACCAATATCAGTTAGTTCAGGCAAAGGAGGATCAGTTATTAATGACATTGAACACCATACTTAACATCACTCAGCACCTGCAAAGTCAGCATAATGTTGTAGCATAACAAGTTAGTCCAGATGTTGCCCTCTCAACTGGCCACAACTACATGCTCCATTGAAATCCATGGATTGCCCCAAAGCCCACCGAGCCTACAGGTAATGTAAGCAAGGAGAGCTCCTCACTCATGGCTATGAGGAAGGACCACAAAACCCATCCTTTGAAATCTGAGAAGAATTCAAGCCAATGCTTCAAGTCATATTTTACTTCTTTGTATAACCGTGTGTTGTGATGTATACTTCTAAATGCTGACATTGATCCAGGTAAGCTATAAGAGAAAGCACTATGCATCAAGATTACTCTCAAGACACACTAGAGCCTGCATGCCAGCACTTGAACTTGGTGTAGGAGGACTTTCCTGGACCTCAACTGCACTTCAACACTCTCTTAAACACTATAATGGTGTTCAGGGTAAGTCTTTATTCTCCTGCCACCGAGTCAAGATCTGAATTCCAATGGATGAAGCGTATCACTCGTCCAGTCGTCTTTCCACTTATCAACATCACCCTGCATCTGTAGCAATGCTAATGAAAGATTGTAAAGGATGCTGTCAGATATTAGTCCTTTCTCTGCCCATAAAAAGAAAGCAATCCAACTAATGAAAAACATCTGCTGGTGAAGCAATGAAATTCCATAGTAATCTGCTGAATGTCTCAAAATCTGAACAAGAGACAGAACCAACCATTGGCACATATTTGTGAAAATGCAATGCATTGTTGAAATGAAAGCTGAGATCCAGAAATATGTTGGGTGCCCTGGTAATAGCATAAAGGAAGAATGAATATGTTTTTTCTTTTTTTCCATCAACGCACCGTTTCCAGGGTCACAAGTGTATGGAGAACCATATCTAAAAATCCATAGTTTACTGTACATAACGTTGCATCAATGTTACCATTAACCTATTTTCCATTTTGAATAAAGGGTTATGGATTACCCTGCTTTGCCCTTCCCCCTTCTTGGGTATTTATTGGAGGGTAGAGCAAATAAAGGCTGGTCATTGAAGGTCATCAAATTGATCCTCAAACCTTGCCAAACGTATTTCCTTATTAATTTTTGGACTGTTGTTTAAGGAGTCTAAAACAGAAACATGTGATTCTTCTGAGTGAGACTACTCCAATCTGCATAGGATGGTATTCCAAAGCCTTCTAGGAAGGCCCTATATGAAATGGGTCTTATAGTGAGCCACATAGATGGCTCATACGTCAGTGGGCATACACTATGGTGTTGAAATAAGGAACTAGGCCAATGTCAATTAAAACACTCACATAAATAACACAACCTGTAATCTAATGTGGCAACATCTGCTCTAGCTAAATTATCACTTTTTCTTTTTTAGGCATACCCCCTCTCTGAATGAGATCAAACACTTCAAAGTACTCCCATACTTTCTTTGACAAGAAACAACGACTGGATAGCGATAGCAATGGAGAAATGCGACCAGATGCAAGCACCTCACAAGACGTGTGTATAGGCGAAATGACCAATAAATAAATAAATAAATAATTGTGTTTCTCGCATGTGAACCCCAACTTGGATCGTTCATGAGCAGTGTGCTCTATGATGCTGATACCTCCCCGGGTTAGCCTGTACATTCCTGCACAGGAGATGAGGTGGTAGCCATCGCCAGAGTCACAATAGCATGCCCCACTGCAGTTACAACGGCACTTGTGAAATTTCAAAAAGCAGATTTTGTTTTAATTAGTTATCTGTAATGTGCATTATACAGCAGAAAATGCTGTTTCAAGGCACATACACTGCTACATTAACCCTGCCCAGGATTGTCTTTGTGAAAACCTGCAGGCAGGTTCCAACAACCATCCACATTCAAATGTGGCACGAAAAGCAATCCCAGGATTGTAGACTGTGAAGGAGCACCTAAAAAAACAAAAAATGAATTAGGACTATTAGACCCATACATGGCTGAGGGAGTTGCAAGGGCTCCCAATCCAGAGACTGGGGTACAGAGGGAGCGGTATGAGAAGCACTAACAACCGCATCATCTACAATCAGTACCACAGGTGACCCACTAGCTGAAACGCTTGTGGCAGGAGCTAGTCTTGGCAGAATGTGTGCTACTGGTAGACACAGTTTGCTGAAAGGAGGCAGCAACTTCCTACCTACCAAATTGCTAGGGACACTATGTTGACATGCAAAAGGGGGATCCTTCCTGGACCTCCTTGTACAAGGTTTAGTGAGAAAAACTGGGGGGTTCTTGTAGGATTCTGAGCTTCTTAATTGTTGACCTTATGGTGCTTGTCAGAGGTGGCTACTCAGCAATAGGATTAGATTCTGGGGTTATGCTGTCATCCGGGAGGTTGAGGACCGAATCAATGCCTTTATCTTTGTCAGCATGAACCAGTTTTGTCCCCAAAGCCAGGTCTGCTTAAAGTCTGTCTCGCAAATGGTCTTACTGCTCTTGTTTCTCCTCTTGCGAGACATCCTAGAATGGAACAAAATCATGTAAATATGTTAGCGTAGCATGTACCTGTTGGAAGTAAGAACATACAATTTTGAAATATCAGACACATATGCACAATGCCTCACAACATTTAAAGTTGACCCAACAACCATGGAAAACTGTGTCCAATCAAAATGCATATAGAACATGTCTTTCATGGGATAATGAATATATCATAACATCACCTCAACAACAATAGTGAATTGGACACAAAAGTGATAAGAGGCTGCTCTAATCAGCTGACACCTACATTACCGATGCATGTAAAGCAGAAACTGCAGTTAGTAAAGGATAAAAACAATGTTCATGGTTGAGAGTGTTATGAGCTCAGAAAGAACAAAAACGACACAAAGACGTGTGCCGTTACTACAGAGGAATCCCTGCCCATGCCTGGGTGTGGCCTCCTTTGATTCCACACACACAAAGTGGCTTATCAACTGACAATGGTGGGCAGCTATTCTCCCACTCTGCTGGGGGCTTCTGTGCTCTCTTCCTCATACAACATTGGAGAGAGTGGCACCTGTTGAAATTAGCTGGAGTTCCTTGTCACTGACTCGCGTCTTCGCTGTGCAGTGACCATCGATCCTTTCCTCCTCACTACTGTCCACTGTGTGGTTTCATGCAGAAGGCATAACTTGTTGGTGGGGTTCCTTGTTCTCACCAACAAAGAGTCACCAACGTCCACTGGGCTGCTGTCCAGCCTTCTTCTAACAGAATATCTCCTGTTGGCCTGCTCCTGCTGTTCCCTCCACCTTGCTGGATCTGGTTCTGCCATCCCCCATGACTGGTGTTCGGGAATGAGAGATGTGAACTTCCACCCTAAGAAGGCATCGACCAGTGACATTCCTGTAGATGCATGCCGTGTTGTCGTGTATGCCATCAGAAATTATGTGGAGGGGAGGTTGATGGGTTGTTTCTTGTCGAGCGAGATCTGGGATCTTCTTTAGTGTCCTCATGAATCTTACCACATCACTGTTGGTTCTGGGCCAGCACGGGGTGATGCGTTTGTGGACGACGCCATAGAGTCTCAGAAACTTCTCAAACTCCGCTTCTTGGAAGGGCGACCCATTGTCCAACCTTATGGAGTCAAGTTTTCCGTTTGCAACAAAGAGGTTTTTGAACACCGGAATGACCTTGGTGGCTGCTGTTGACTCAACAAACTGAACGAAGGGGTACCTTGTGAATTCATCAAGCACCTCTATGAAGTGACCAGACCACATTACTGTCCCAAAGACCACAATCAGAGCCTTCCATGGTGCCATAGCCCTCACCGGTGACTCAATTGGCGGCTCCTTCACCACCGGTCTTGATGCTTGGCACCAGGTGCACCCGGCCATGTCCTCATCCACCTTCCGTTCCATGTCGGGGAACCACACCTTTTCTCAGAGTCAAGTCTTGGTCTTGCTGGCAACTTGGTGCCTGACATGTGCCAATGCTAAAATGTTCTCCTGTAGTGCCTGTGGGATGACCAGCTGAGTCCCCCACAGCAGGATGCCTTCATGTCCTATTGATAGCTCCAGTGTGTTGCAGACAGAAAGGACTTCCACTTACCGGCCTGTAGCTGGCCCATGAGATCATGGACACCCAAGTTGCACCTGGTGGCCTCAGCGAGGTCGTCCAGGGACAAAGCATTGGTGACTGCCGCCCTCTTAATGATAGCAATAAATGGTTCAGTGCTGAATCCTTCCCCCTTGCATGCTCCTGGGGCACCCTCGGCCCATGGGGTGTTCTAACAGGTAGTCCACGCTGTTGTCCACCCTGGCCCTGAACTGCAAGGTGACTCCATGCTCTTGCAGCTGGACTAGCTATCGTTCCAGGCATATAAGAGGCCTCTGTGCCGACCCCATCATGATCAGGATGAGTGGTCTGTGGTCAGTGTAGACTGTTGCAGGGTGGTGAAATATGTAGAGGTGAAAGTTTTTACAGCCCTACAACATTGCCAATGCTTACCGGTCAATGTGAGAGTAGCAGCGTACAGTGTCTTGCCGGCATACGCCACTGGCTGCCTGCCTCACCCCTTGGTCATTGACCTGCAGGAGCACCGTCCCAAGCCCGATGGAGATGGCATCCACAATGATCTCCTTGGCGCAGGCAGGCTCAAAATAGGCCATTGCTGTGTCAGTAATTATGGCATCTTTCACCTCTCAAACTGCCTTGTCCTCTGGCTGCCCCCACTGCCTCTCCTGATCCCGCTTGGTGAGCACCCATAGGGACTCCATGATTGTTGCCAGGTTGGGGATGAAATGCCTACAAAGGTTCACCATCCCTATGAAGCTTTGCACCGCTGAGGGCAAATCTGGGGGGGTGGGCACCAGTTTGATGTTGTTCACTTTCTTAGGGACAGGTGACAGTCCTCTGTCTTTCGGTTGCATGAATTTGCACATACGTTTGTTCAGTGTCAGGCCGTGATCAGCAAGGCGGGTTAGTACTGCCTCAAGTCACAGAAGGTGATCTTTATGAGATTTTGAGAAGATGAGTACATTGTCGCTGACATTCAAAACTCACGTGATCCCCACCAGCACACCACTGATGGTGTTCTGGAACACCTCTGCCACTGAGGACAGCTCGAAGATCAGTCTCTTGTACCTGAAGAGCTTGATGTGGGAAGAAAACATTGTAATGGGTCTGGAGACCATGCGTAGGGGCAACTGATGGTACCCAGCTTTGAGATCGAGGGCGGAAAAGACCTTGGATACTTGCAGGTCAGCAAGAATGTCATCCAGGGTGGGTGTGGGGTGGCACTACCTGCAAATGGCCCTGTTTGGCAGCCGCATCTCCACGCATATCCTCACCTCCTCCGGGGCTTTGGGCTTAGCAGCAACCATGATGGGCAACACCCACAGTGTAGGTCCTACTACCCTTTCAATGATATTGGCCTTCTTCAGCTTCCATAGCTTCTCTTCCACCTTCTGTCATAGATGTAGTGGAATGCAGCGATGCTGTAAGTCTACCGGTTGTACAGGCCTGTCGATATAAATCCACACCTCCTGGTTCTTTAGACCCCCATTCCATTGAACAGGTGTGTAAACCTTGCCAGCAAACACCTGGAATCACCCACCTGCACCTGGAATGCGAACTGGACCAAGCCCAGATCCTCTGCTTTCACGCAACTCAGCAGCGTGTCCTTCCCAATAGAGTAAAACATGATATCCACTGAACCATTTTCATGTGTTACTGAGGTGTGAAACACCACATCCAGGGGTAGGGGTGAGGAGCTGCCATAGCTGAATATTCAAATCATGGGGTGATGCAGTATCGGCGGTGGTGACAACTTCTTGAACTGCGCACATTGACAGATGCCCATCGGGCGATGAGCACCGGCAGGTCCTTCGCAAGCCCCGACACCAGCCACTGCAGCTAGGGACGCATGCCAACTTCCCCCAAGCAGATTGCTGAGACAAAGAATGCTTCCTCGAGATCCACCATGCCTTTGAGGTGGCTACTTTCCTTTGGCGTGGCCGGGGCGGGGTAGATGGTGAGCTTGCAGCTTACAGGCCGTGCCATGGCGCTCGGCACATCCTTGAAAAATGGTTGGGTTTGCCACACCTTCTGCAGGACTGCCCCGTTGCTGGGCATTCTTGCTCGTGGGGTGTTGGAACCCTTCAGTTGTTGCATGTCTTTTTCTTACCACTGTCCACTGGCCCACCTGACCTTCTGGCTCCACATGAGGGTCATCCCCTCGACTTTGATGTCGCACTTGTTGTTACAGCAAATGCTGTCTCAACCCCATTCAGGACCTGTCCCTATAGGGCTGTCAATGTGCAGTGCTGGACCCATGGCGCATATCTCATCCATTTCATCTCCAGCAGGACATCGCCAGGCGCCACAGCCACGCATGTAATGCGTCTAATGACTCCATCGGGTCCTGGTGTGCCTGCCGGAGCAGGAACCTTTCGTATTCACAAATGACCATGGGTATAAAGTAGGCCTGGAGTGCAGCTTTTGCTTCTGCATAGGAATTGTCGCCTGGTCGTAGGGATTTGAATACCTGATGCACCTCACTTCCTGTGTAGAAAATAAGCATTGCCTTCATTTTCTGGTCATCATCTTCCCCAGACGTGGCAAAAAACATTTCCAGTCTCTCAACCCACAAGTCACACCTGGGTCCTGGCATCGCCGGCGCTTTTGTGACATCAGATTCTGGGACTGGGACACCTGCAAAGCACCTCAGTGTTGCTTTTGAGCTATCAGCACTTCTGGACATGTCCCTGTTATGCTTGCCCCAGGGGTAGCTTGGTGTGTTGTGTGATGTTTTAACCCACTCATCCAAGCCCTACGATAGAACTGTGCATTACTGGCAGCAGAAACATCATAATGGCCGCCGGAAAGCATGCTGCTGGCCAGAAATCACCAGAAAGTGAGCAGTGAAAACCTGACAGATAGGCCACCATCCACTTTTGCCTCTGTCAGTGTTAATACAGGAGACCATTTCCAGACCCCATCCTTTGGCTGCACACAGAGCAAAATCAGTGCAAAGGAATACAGAGCTGTTCAAAAATCTGTTTTTATTTGGTGTCAAATTTGCTAAAATCATGGCTCACAAAACCACCAAAAAGATCCAACCTTCTTGTCGGGTGTTCCACGTTAATCTACTGCAAGAATCTACATCAATACAATGTCAGCAAGAATCATATGCTATCAAGCAAAATCCACTTTTAAGGATGCTTGCTGGAAGACATCTGTCAAAAATGGGTGCAGTACCGTTGCTCGCCTCCGACAGGTGCTGGCGATTCCTAAATCCTGACAGGAGAGCTGTATTTCAGAAACTAAATATGCCAAAGCAGAGAATTCTATCAAAATGCCATATAGGGTGCCACACAGTGATTTTATGTTGAAAGAGACTTGATTTAAAGAGATATTGCTTATTTAAAGTTTATAAATATATGTGTTTTTTTTTTACAAGGAACTATGTTACAATTGATCAGAAATTAAATTGATGCAGTTAAAAGTTCAAGAGGCCTTCTGTCTCTGGGAACCCTTCACACCTCATCCCTAGACAAAGGAGACATCCCCTGCCCCAAGCCAAGAGATTGACAAGTTGTTGTGAAAAGGAACTGGGGAGTGGCACCCTGGACTAGGGCTGTGCTGCCAGGAAACAAGACAATGGATTCCTTCAACTGAATAGAATATGCTGATTTGGGTGTAACTGGTCAAACAACTCCTGGCAGGAAACAGGCCATGTGACCTCTGAGTCAGAGCCAAGCTTCTTGGGACGGAGATAAACCAATGGGTGAATTCAATTGAGAGCAAATATATGTTTTATAAAATTGCAATTTACAAAGTGTTCCAAGCTGACAGAAATGTACAACTTTGAGAGTCTGCAAATGAAAAATACACTCACAGTTCAAGACTAAGTTGGACGCTGTGGGATGTTCTGAGGCCAAGCCCCGTAATTATTAATATTGTGGATACAGTGTTTATGCTAGAAACCTAAGAACTTCCAGTAATATGCTCAGAGAGGGTGAGTTGGTCTGTGTAAAATTGGGGGCCGGACCAATATTGCGAAACCCACCAAAATCGTGAATAAGTTGTCATTTTTTAACTAAAACTCTTAGGAAAATCAGAGTTGGAACAGAATGTACCTTAAGTGATCTGTGAGGTGTATATGTATTATGAACAACTTGTGTATCTGGGAAACATGTTTGTTATCAAACATTGATTTTCTATGAGAAAGCAAAGGGGAGTGTTCTTTCCTTCAGCCATAAACATGACACCTGATGACACAGAATGACTCACCACTCCTTTCTCCAGTCAGGGCACAGGGAATCCTCTAACCTATCAGGATCCTTAGTGGGTTGGGCATAGAAAGTCAGCCTCCACACCCACTTAGAAAAACACATAAAAAGAGACTGCTGAGACCCAGATAGAGGGACTTCTCTTTCCACTACTCACAGATTCCTGTGAAGCGCTCTGCCAGACCAGATCCAGACAATATCCAGAAGAACTTAGACCCCAGATAGATCCAGAACAAAGCTCTAGAACCCAGCTCTAGAACTTTAAGCAGGGGCCTAACCCAAAAGCTGAACTCTTCTCAGCAGGCCTCAGAATCCAGCAACCTAACCAACTATTCAACAGCCTTGCCGTGCTGTCCGCTTCTAGCCCAGAACCCCGTGCCAGAACTGAGATCCAGAGAAAGCAGAGCTGTATCCAGCACCCATCAGATCCAGTTGAAGAGACCAGACCAGACTGCCGTGCCGTGCTGTGAGCAGAACCAGTGCCTGTGACCGTCCTGTGGCGAGTGAAGTCCAAACCTGACCAGATCGGTGACGAGGCTCATTTCCATTCCATTCCAAAACTAGGAGTGAGCATTTAGTCTGGAACTGTGCATAGTCATCTCTTAGTCTAAAGTAATCTTATCCCATCCATTTTAATCTATCCAGAACTGCATTCAGAATTTTGTGTCCATCCTGTGATTTCAAACCTGTAAAAGCGTCAGCTGTCATTCTGAAATCTTGACTTTATTTTTGAAAATCTACCTCCACAAAAACGTCTGTATCTTTTGAACATTCCAACTCCTTATAGATTTTCCGTAATCGCATTTACGCACGCGGGAAAAGTGCAGCGAATTGCAATTTAGCTCAATTTCATTTTCTATCAAAATAGCTGCTCCTTGTTCTCAATTGCTGAATTTAGTTTTCAACCTGATAATCATTCATGAATCATTGCTAGTGTTGACCTGAACCAATCTAAAGTAACTATCACTTATTCTGAATCTTTTTTAGTGAATTAAAATCATTTTAGCATATTTTTCACATTCCCTGCAACCACCTTCAAAAGTATTTTTGCCTGTTTAAAATCAAACCGGTTTTCTCTAAGCTTGTTGGGGGAACTGGGATTGAACTGCATTATTAATTGTATTCTTGAAACCTGTGTGTTCTCATTTCCATCTCTTCCTATTGCAAAAGGGGGGAGTGAGTTGTCACAAGGGAAAAAGTGATCATATTATCTCTTGTTGAAACCATATCAAGTTTATTTCTATGTTGCATTCTTTACCACCTTGCATTTCCTTGAAACCATACAAAGTATTCTCTGCTACATTATCCTTTCTATACCAACTCCTCATTGATTAAAGAGAGTGTGCTATTGTAATATTACCCATTGTTGACCACTATTATATTCATAAGTGTGCTATCAGATATTATTTTGTTCATGAAAGTGTGATATATATATTGTTTAATTCTTCAAATAAACCTTTTCATTTGCAAAACAAACCTACTTCTTGGCTCAGTGAGGTCAGGGGGATGCAAAGAGAGGGGCTTTATATAAGGGTTCATCATCCAGATTCAAAGAATTTGACATAAAAATATATATAAATAAGGGCTTCCATTGGGCATCCCAGACTAGGCATTGACTTAGTTGGAGTGCTGGATTGAAGTAACTTGCAGTGTGGGCACCCAATCATCCTCCCTGTCACCATCCATGACTGGCTGGCTCTGTTGGTGTCACACTGTTGTGGACTGGCTGGCACGGTTCCAGACTTTCTTCTTGTAGATGCACAAGCACCCAAGTAGGGCCGCTAGCTATGATGTTTGTGCACCCCGTGTGAGTCCTGATCGAAGGTGCCACACTAACAGCCAGTTGCCTGCCCCAGGAGGGCGCCTGATATGATCTGGAAACTGTGCGGGATCTTGAGTTCACTAGCCTCTTACGCTGGTTGGGGAATTTTTGGGTATCCTTATATCCCCTTTCCTGATTCTCTCCTTCTAACCGGGTTTTCTTTTTTTCTTTTTTTCTTGAAGGACGCCAAACCCCACCTCATCGCCAGTTATGTGCTTGGAGAGAACAAGAACGACACGAGAGGCGTGTGATGTTACTATGAAGGAATCCCTGCCGTTCCTGGGCGGAGATTCCTTTTATTCAACACACACACACACGTGGGCCATCACCTAACAATGGTGATGGCCCACATCACAACAGAGAGGCCATGTTTGTTGGGCTGTTTGCTAAATTACATTCGGCCATACACAAATCCAGCCCACACAAGAACGATTGAACTGGACCCCTTTCAGGGTGACAAAATTACCAATTACTCTGCTTGCCATCAAATATTCTATGCAGTAAGCAATAATGCCTTCTGTGCTCAAGATCCAAAAATAGGCTAGAAACCACCTCAAACACGGAAAATTGTCTAAAATGCATTTATTGGCCAAAAGAAAAGAACATGTTGTCTCTAATGCAAGTGAGCTACCTGATATGAGAAATAAAAACTGGCCAACTATCCTCAAAAGAAGATTAAAAGATGGACCAGCAACATGTCACTCTGAAAATCGTTTTTTGTTCACTTCTGGCAAAGCTTTCTATAACATTGTAATGTGGAGCAAAATGTGTTACGCTGAACTTTGAACATGCATTGCAAATAGAAAAGGCATGAGAATGCTTACACAATCGAAGCCATAATGGTGGGGAAAAAACAAAAGTAAAAAAAAAAAAAAACGAAGCCATAACAAGCAAAGCAAATGCACCAAAAACAAAAGTGGACACACAATATATGTGAGCATCTCTTAAGATGCTCATATCAGCTGTAACCAAGGCTAAATTAGTTGTTGAGAGCTCCTGACGCATGAAACGGTGGAAACGGCAGCATTGAACGCAACCTACATGCAGCTAGCATTTAAAAACGTTCGTTTTCATAATACAAGTAGTTTGTAGTCACTGGCGATTTTTACTGAGTTTTCTCTTTTACTGCTGATGCCACCAAGCCCCAAGAGAAGTACAGCCCTAACCAAAAAACAAATCTTGCCTGAATTAAATGTCAGTGCCTGCCCATTAACTGCACATTGTCTGTGGGAATGTAACTTGTGGGCAATACTGGAAAAAGAGGATCCTACCCGAAATGCCTGCGGAATTTGTTGCAGCAGAGACATTTTCAAAATCATAAAAGAAATTGCAAGCTGTAATGGGAACTCGGATTCCATGCGTTAAGGAAATACACTCCGTATACCTTAGCAGTTCCACAGGCAGGGTGCCGGTGAATGGGCCATGGTGTGATATGTGTTGTGTGGCCCGGCGGGGTGTGGGTAGCCACTCACACATGCACACACACAGACATGCACAGAGGAGTCAGACGCGATGTTGCCGGTTGCACCACCCGGCGGCCACTGCCGCACGGACTTCCTTTATTACATTGCGCATGCGCGGGCCCAAACGAGGCTCGCACATGCCCAGTGCACACTCGGGACGTCACATCCCTTTTTATCTTTAACAACAAACAACAACATGAAGTTAACTTAGTAAAACATTAACTGGAGCGACCTGGCAGCAGGTCTATTCCCATCACTTACTGACGGTCACGGATATCCTTAGCTCAGTCCCCTGAGTCCAACACATAGTCCTTGAGACGGGCAGGCGGTCTCCTGGACACTCTTGAGGGATACCTAGACGTGACTATTGGGGTCTCCGTGCTTGCTTCCGCCACTGGGGCTCTGATGTTCATGGGTTCCTCGCCCAGCTCTTCAGGGCCTTCTTCCTGGGTGGGCACGGCTTGGGCACTGGACATTCCTGTTGATGTGTCCACCTTCTTGAAGAAAGACACATTACGCTTGACCGTACCGCGCTCACAGGCGGCCGTCACCATGGTCCCCTTTACATGGGTGACCTTCCAAGGGTGCGGTTCAAACGGTAGAGCTAGCTTTCCTTCGGGGTGACGGTTCTTGACTAGCACTGAATCTCCAACACGGATCTCCTTGCCCTGCAGGCCTCGTCTGTCACTTTCCTTCTGGTTGTGTACGGCCCGCTCTTGTCATACCTTTTCATTGTCTATGATGCCTGGACTCCTCCCCTCCATTTCAGGTATCATTCCTGTGGGGCAGCGCCCAAACAGGGCCTCCGCCGGGGCGACACCCGTGGACTGATGGGGTGTGATCCGATATTCCCGCAAGAACTCCACTAGCTTCTTCTGCAGGTCGTCACCTCCGTTGGCCGAGATCCTCAGCACTTTATTCAGCGTGCGCATCATTCTTTCCGCTTCTCCGTTAGCACGAGGCCACAGTGGCAAGACTCTGCGGTGCTGTATTCCCCTATCACGGAGGTATTGCGCAAATTGGTTGCTGGTAAACGGCGGTCCGTTGTCGGAGCAGAGCATCTCCGGAAAGCCGTGTGCTGCAAACATTCTGTTGAATGCCCTCGTGGTGAATGATTCTACCACCTCCACCTCCGGGTATCTCGACCATTGGTCAACGGCTACCAGGAAATACATGCCCCGACCCGTCGAACCAAAGTCTACATGGATTGTCCCCCACGGCTTCTCACTCCGCTCCATCGAGTTTATAGGGGGAGCCCTTTCTCCCGGGGTCGCCGCTGGCAAGCCAAACTTCTCTTCACGAAGCCCTCGACCTTCTCTTCTAGATCCGGAAACCACACCTTTGGTCGTAGTCTCGCTTTCGTTTTGACCACCCCTTGTTGTCCGATGTGTGCCAGTTCAAGCACCCGCTTCCTTAGTGTATGCGGGATTACAATTTGCCTCCCTCTCAGTAGCAGACCATCATCGGAGATTGAGAGCTCCTCCTTCACCTGCCAGAGTGCCTGAAGATCTCTCTGGGCCTCCTGCTGGCGCCGGGAGTTGTTGCGCAGCATCTCCCTCCATTCTCCACTTCTAATGGCCTCCTTAGTGATGTCAAAAACTTCATCCTTGGATGACTCTGAGGCAATGGTTGCTCTCGACAACGCTACGGGGAGCGCCCCATCCACCACATGACAGAGTAGTCCCTGGCAGTCTGACACCGCTCCGCCTTTGTTGGTACCTCCAGCGTTGGGGTGACATGACAGGTAGTCTGCCGGATTGTTGGTGCTTGGCCTATATATTAGTTGCACCCCATACTCCATCAGGGCCAGCATCCACCTCTCTATTCTTGGTGGCGGCTTCGAAGATAGACCTGCCAGTATTGGTAGTAGGGGCTTGTGGTCTGTTACCACTATCACATGCTTTCCCAAAATATATAGGCGGAAATGGTGCAGCCCCACAAAATGGCGATCGCCTCCCTCTCAATTTGCGAGTATCGCATTTCAGTATCAGAGAGGGCCTTGCTGGCGTACGCAATAGGTCTCATGTCTCCTCTTCCATCCAGCTGCAAAAGCACTGCCCACACTCTCACCGGACTGGCATCGACGACAATCTCCGACTCTACGGCGGGGTTAAAGTAGGCCATAGTGTCCCCATCCGACAGGGCATTCTTGAGGGCCTGAATTGCTTCCTGCTCCTTGCCTTCCCACTTCCACACTGCATTGCTTCTGGTCAATGCTCTGAGGGGTTCTGATAAGGAGGCGAGGCCCTTGATAAAGCGTCCGCAATAGTTCACCATCCCCAGGAAGCTTCTTACCTCCGTGGGGGATGTTGGCGCCGCTGCCTCTTGAATGTCCCTGATCTTTTCCGGGTCCGGTGACACTCCCGCTGCGTGAAATATGAACCCAAAAAACCCAATCCGATCTTTGAGGAACTCACATTTCTGGCGGTGCAAGGTGAGGCCTAGGTCGTGCAATCTCTTGAGTGTGCTCTCGAGCCTTCTCATGTGCTCGGCTTCTGTGTCCACAAACACCAAGATATCGTCACTTATGTTCAACACCCCTTTTAGGCCTGCGAGTGCCCCTCTTATAGTGTTCTGAAAAACCTCCGCTGCTGAGGAGATGCCAAAACTCAGGCGTTTAAATTGATAAAGCCCCTCGTGCGTCGTGAAGACGGTGATGAACCTAGAGTCTTGGTGGAGCTCAAGCTGGTGATAGCCCGCTCGTAGGTCTAATTTCGAAAATACTTTTGCTCCCTGTAATTCGCCTATAATATCGTCCAGCGTTGGCGTGAGGTGCCTCTCCCTCTTAATGGCGGCATTGGGGGGACGCATGTCCACACAAATTCTCACAGCCCCTGGCTGCTTCGGCTTTGGCGCCACTACTATGGGGGACACCCAGGGTGTCGGCCCTTCCACCCTTTCAATTATGTCATTGTTGACCAGCGAGCGAAGCTCCTCTTCCACCTTTTCCCTCAGGTGGAACGGAATCCGCCTGTGCTTCAGGGCGGTTGGCCTGATCGTATTATCAATGTGCAGCCGCACCGGTGGTGCTTTCAACTTTCCAACCCCTTCAAAAATGCCTGTAAATTTGTTTAACAGCACCTCGATGTCCATTTGATAAACTGCCATCGTGAAATGGACCAAATTCAGGGCCTCGGACGCTGCGCAGCTGAGCAACGAGTGGCGACTCACGTCCGTAATGAAGAAATGTGCCTTTATGGTCTTACCTTCCTTGGACACGGGCGCTATAAACACGCCATCAATTGGAAGGGGGGTATCCCCACCAAACGTAAAGATCTTGGCAGTTGATGTGCTTAGCGCCGGAGGTCCCGGAATCCGCCTATAGTGGTCTGTGGCCAGCACACAGACCGATGCACCTGTATCGATGAGCACTTGCGTCGGCACCCCCTGGATGTCGACTACGCATTTAGGCGTCTCTTGTTCTTGGCACCTGAAGCAATGTTCGAGATGAAGAATACTTCTTCTTCTTCCTCCTCCTCCTCTTCTGCCATGTGAAGCCTCTGTATCTCCTGCTCCAACGCCGCGATGCTTCGCATTTTTCTTGAGCCACCGCCACGTGCTCTGGCTGGGCCTCTCTGCACCGGGGCGGGGGCGCGACACATTCTGACATAATGGCCAGGTCCATTGCATCTGCCACATGACCTGTCCTTGGCAGGACATTCCTCTGAGTGGGGCAGATCATAGCCGCACTGCTGGCAAATGCTGTCAGACCCCGCAGTCGAGCGACTTTCCTGCTTTCTCTGCCCCCACTTGTCTCTTGACATCGACCGTTTCCCAATGGCGAATGCTTCCTCCGATGCTCCTGGACGCACCGCCGCGTCCATTTTCGCACCTCTGGACTCGGCCAGCTCAAACGTTCTGCCACTGTCCAATATCTGCTGCAGGGACCAGCCTGGTTCTCTTAACACTTGTCTCCGCAGTTTGCTGGAACTGCAACCCTGTAGAACCTGATTATGTATCATGCACTCATCATTGTCCCATCGACAAGAGGTGGCCATCATTCGAAGCCGGGCACAGAACTGGTCGAGTGACTCCTCCTCTCTCTGCTTTTCCCCGCAGAAGAGGAACCTCTCGTAGTCGACATTCGAGAGCGGTATGAAATAGTTCTCCAGCGCCTTCTTCACCTCGGCATATGTGCCTACCTGCAAGTTGAGGGACTCGTAAATGCGTAAGACCTCTAAGCCTGCTGAGTATAACAAGGTGGCCCTCTTTGCATTGTCATCATTAATCCCCGTTGCTGTAAAGTACATATCCAGTTTTTTGATCCAAAGCCGCCATCTTGGGCCCAATTTCGAAGGGGGTCCTGACACATCAAATTCTTGCATGGGTAACAAGGCTCCCTGTTGTGCTCTCGCCGCCACCGCTGCAGTTTCTGCCTCTCCATCACTGTCTGCCATGTTCACAGGTCGCACAGGCACCTCCTGCTGGGCTGGAGGCCGCAAACCTGACTCTGGAGGGTCTTGCACGTACCTTCACTTCTCTTACTGCGTGGTGTGGCCCCCTTGTTGCATTTTGCTGCTTTCAGGTCCCCTTCATGTGGTGCCTGCCTTCAATGGGCCATCCTCTGTGTGTGGAGGATAGCCAGAAATTCCAAAAATTGTTAGAAATGGAGCCAGTGGTGCACGAGCACCTTCTCAGGCCGCTACCACTGTGCTCCTGCTTCTAAAACGTCGCCTGAATGCACCCGCCGGCTCCGTGACTCATCTGCCGTGACGTCGCTGCTACAACGTGCCATGTGTTTCACGAGCGCTCGTGCAGCATCCCGCCTCGTCACTAGTTGTTGTGTGGCCCGGCAGGGTGTGGGTAGCCACTCACACATGCACACACACAGACATGCACAGAGGAGTCAGACGCGATGTTGCCGGTTGCACCACCCGGCGGCCACTGCCGCACGGACTTCCTTTATTACGCATGCCCAGTGCACACTCGGGACGTCACAATATGCATACATGCTATCATGTATATGACTGATCATCAGGTGGGAGGGGAAAGAAAAGAGAAACAATGTCATGCAACCCTCTTCAGAAGGGAAGTCACAGGTTATGGTAAGTCCCCATTGCCCTGTCGCATCCACACAAAAACCTGCCCTTGTTCCACCTCTGCCATGACTGCTGTTGTGGCCGACAAGGCAGCCCCTAAGGTCGGCTGCTCATATAGAACCATGTTGGAGCATAGGGGTACATTTAATGAAAACAAAGCGTTTGAACTGAACTGTGAGGCCCTGGAGTGGTGCAATATTGCATTCAAGTGATATGATATGATATTTTATTTGTATGGCGCTCGTTTACAAGTGTTTCAGAGCGTAAAGTAAAATGTACTTTCAAAAATCCCTACACATAATGTTGGGTCCATGAAGTCCAGACTGGCACTTGGTTAGATATTGTGCCATTCCATACGAATTGGTGAGTTTGCAGCAAGGACCTCCATTTGAGAACATTTATTTAAATCTGTGCTTGATAAAACCGAAACATAGAACAAAGGACAGGTCACTGTGTCTGCATTTCATATGAGAAACTGTACTGTGCACATAAAGAAAACCATGCGTGTACCGTTGGAACGTTATTTTAAAAACCACACAACTAGAAAGCAAAGACACTCACCTTTAATCCCATAACCCAGCATGACATTTGCCCTATTCCCTTCAAATGTGACATTATATACATGTTGTTATACTTTGGTACATTTCCTGCACACCTTGAATGTGCCAGGGATTCATGATATTTTAGATAGTAGAAATGATGCATGTATTGTTGTTTAAGCTGCGTTACCAATAGTTTGGGGCCTACATTGTCTTTGCAACCACTGATTTTCCAATGAATCTCAAGACACAAGTGCCGTTCATTTTGCTTTAAATCACATGTTGCTGAGGTTTCAAGACCCTGCTGATCACAAATTATTTGGTCAAAACCAGACCACCTAATTCGTAAATATGGAAGCCTATTAGGCTGAAATACATAAAAAGAATTCAATACTCAAGGCTTGGAAAATATCACAGAAATAGGAGAAAATGCAATATTTCCACGTGTCCTTCTGATGATTTTCTTAGTTTATAACTAACAGATTGTCATGGGACCACAGTTTGCCTTTCAAGAACAATAGATCTGAAGATCTTACTTCATTGCGTCTTGACATGCTCTGAACCTTGGCAGTCCTTTAAGTCATTTTGCATGTGACAGATGGGTGACTTCCAGTGCCAGAGTAAGCTGTTATGTTATGTTATGTTAATATATTTGTAACGCGCGCCTGGTACCCGTAGGCTGATGGGCGCAAACTCACAAACAAAAAGAACAATACAAGGAAAGCAGTAATATCTAGACTGTACGAGCAACAAGGACCACATGATTTAGGCAAAGAGCGACATCTTCAACAACTTCTTAAAAAGTTCTGTTGAGGCCATTGTTCGAAGGGAAAGCGACAAAGCATTCCATGCGGTGGGAGCCGCTACTTCAAAGGGACTCATTCTAGCTTTATTGGAATTACTCAGAGGAACTCCAAGGGTATTGGTATTATCAGATCTTAAAGTCCTTGCATTGTCTTTTATGTCAATGACCTCCTTCAAATACAGAGGCATTTGAACCATGATGCACTTGTGTGTGATAAGAAGGAGCCTAAATAGGACTCTGGCTGCAATTGGAAGCCAGTGAAGGCTCCTATGAGCCTCAGAAACATGGTCCCTTTTTCCTAGGCCCTTCACCACTCTTACCGCCCCATTCTGAATCACTTGGAGCCATTGGATCTCTGCTTTCGGGATGCGAACCAAGAGACTGCAGCCGTAATCTAGTTTTGCGTCAATAATGGCTCTGGCCAGGCTTTCAGCATTTTTCTCCAAGATCAGTGGTCGTAGGTGGCAAAAAAGTTTAATAAAATAGGATGAGGATGAAACAAGATTGTTCACTTGGGCCTTCATATTCATATGTTTATCCAGATGCACTGTTAACATAGATCAGTCCAATGTGCATGACGAATAGGAGATGGGTTGATTTGTTTATTTTGAAGAACACAAAATAAATCAGCTTCAGCTATACATTTGCAGTGCTTAGATTTAAAGTAAAAATGAAAGACAGGGAACCTGTGTCCAAATGGAGGAATGCTGGAGTGGGTTTACACCTTGAGAGATGGAATTTCTCTCCTCTGGCCTTACCCAAGAGGAACCGTGATGCAAACTTTATCTGAAGAAAACCTGTCACTTTCCCTGAGTCAGATAAAGCAAAGACCAGTAGGCCTACCTGGCTGGAGAGAATTACCTGGAGGCTAATGAGGGTCCATGCTGGTTTGGTGCCTTAAATGAATAATGCAACAAATGTGTATAAAAGCCTAAATGGAATTAGATATATGACCACTAGAATTATTTCTTTGCTAAGTCCCTGGAAGGTGTTTAACTGGGAGAGAAGCCACTGGGACTGATTTCTAATAGAATACTGTAGCATTTTAGTGTGAAATGCACCTTGATTTCCCCACCACATGCAAGGCCAAGTGAATTATGTGTACAGTGTCTTCTAGACCATAGCCAAGTAAATTCAACCCATGTTTTCATAAGTGTGGTCAAAAACTGAGGCTATGAATTGATGCACAAAGTTCAACAGCCTGACAGTGGATCAATACAATCTGACTTGTGAAGGCCATAGCCATTAAAAAAGAGAAATTTCCAGAAAACCCACATCATTGTTGTGGGGTGAATGGGAGCTTAACTTGGTCACCTAAAATTCCCTAGAAAATGATGACAATTTAAATGAACATTCACACCTCGCCCATAACATTGTTTGGAAGGGAAAGGTTCCTCAATTAGATAGACCTGAATCACCTAATTGGATTGAGGGGTAGTTGTTATCCTTTCAGAAAATCATCATTTTTGGTTTCTATATGGTGTAAATGAAACAATATTCTGTGCATTCTAAAATGAAAACACTTTTTAGTTACATGCATAATAGCATCATATTTATACATGGGAATATAACACCAAGGGGAAAGACATATGAAGTGTAATCTAGGAGGATGTTAAATTGTGTGTAACCTTTTCTCTGATACCAACACTTGTCGCTGACATTGACGTAAACAATGTGAAAAATCTGTCATAAAACAAGAAAGTTAATTGAGCTGTTGTTAATTGAAGGAAGGTTTCAGCACTGGCCAAAAAGCAGCAATGTTACCATGGAATTGAACTGAGCTGCTTAGAAACTGCTTTGTGCTTTATAGAAATAGATATTTCATTATATAGCATTGACTGATTCACATAATTCCTTGCGTGTGTAAAAGTAGTGAGGATTTTACAATCAGTTTACTTCTTTGTTTTGTAGACAAGCTGCCTGTGATTGCACAATATTGAGGGTGATGTGGGTGAAGTGCACAGCTACGTGCAGTTACGGCAGTGGTGTAGCAGTGAATTGACATTCTGTTGTGCAACTCAGGAGCCTCTGTGTTGGAATCCTTGCCTTGGTGCCTAGTACTTCAGAGGTTGTGTTCAGCTGACGATTTGGAGACCCTTGTTCGTGTCTACATTGACTGCTGGGATAGGAGAAGGTGGCACGTACATATACCACAGTGCTGTGTGAAGCATGTGCAAAGTCACAACTAAGTGCAGTTACAGCAGTGATGTAATGGTGTACTGGCCTCCTGTTGTACAACGCAGGAGCCTCTGTATTGGGATCCTTTCCTCAGTGGTGTCGTCTTTGGATACCCGATTCGGCAGGCGATTTGTAGTCCCTTGTTTGTATCTGCAGTGACTGCTGGTAGAGGAAGAGGAGGCACCTGCCATGCCGCACTAAGCATGTGCGAAGTGCACAGCTAAGTGCAGTTACGCAGCTGTGCATGGACAGGAGATTGGGATAAGTGCTTTCTTTGCAATGCCAACCTATGCACTAAGTGTGGGTGGCACCAAGGGAAGGTCACATTCTCCAAAGAGAGACAAGTACACCGGTCCCTTCCATTTTACAGCTGTGCCTTAACAAATCTCTTAGTACCCTTTCCAAGGGCAATGGTTTGCCAAACATTCATAACTTCTTCCCCAAGGCTGCCCTTAGCCTTCATAGGGCTTGTAATACGAGTGTCTGTTCCCAGATGGGGCATGACATAGGCTCAGTCTGTTTTGCTGGGAAGGAACCGTTTACTTCAGTGGAAATAGGTAAAGCTTCTAATGCTGTTGAAAATATGTTGGATGATAATACCTTTACAGCACCAGGTTTGCTACATAAAGAGAATTCTCAATTGATTCCCTGGATTTTTACGACAGAGGAGACCAATCCAATAACAGACACATCTGGTAATGTTGAGCCTAATCACATTATAAATAGACTCTAGCCACCCCCTCTTCAAAACTCACTGGACACATTGCCAGATCTATTCAGAGCCACAACCTCCTCACAGGACTCTGATGAGAGCTTCATTCTCTCAATGAATGAAGCTGGCACCATCCATAGGAATCTAAGTTACAACACACCTACGTGAGTTAACAGGCTGGTCATCAATCTTGGCTCTAAACCTTGCGTTGAACTTGGTGTTGGATTACGAAAATATGACTTTTTACATTAGAAACGTGAAGAGCCAGATAAAATCAATACTCTAAAATGTTTTTTTTAGAGGGGTATATTATGGCTTAGCATTGTGTTATGGGTGAACAAGGCCTCTCAGGCGACTTATACTCTAAGGTGCCTCCTTTGAATATATAGCTTGATCTGGAAGATAAAAACAGCAAAAGTGACAACATGTTGGTGCAAGTAGACGTTTAGGAAGCCGGTTACTGCTTGCCTGTACACACCATAAAGAATATATCTCAATACGAGAAAGAACCTGTGGATTTGGGTCAAATGATCAGAGTGAATATCAGTGGTGCTATTCTGTTGAGCAAAGAGACCACCCTTTAAACCATCAGGCCGCCTCTGCGGATTCAGATGCCAATCCAGTAGGCAAAAAAAATGAGAAATCCAAGAATATCAAGAATTTAAATGCCAAAAACATAGAGGCTTAAGAAAATTCTTGTGAAACCTTAGAAAACAAGTAATAAGCCCTGGTCTGCCAGATGCTTGTTTAAAAGATCCTGCATCTTCCAACACAGCAACTAAGAAAAAGATAAGGGGTAAATCTTTGATACAACCGCCACAGAAAATAATGGAGGGGACTATCCTACCCTTCCTCCAAAAAGCTGCCATGCAGGATAATTATCAAGATTTGGAAAATATCTCCACTCAGACTGATGATGATTCTGTCATACAGGTGCCCTTGTAAAGATCTTCATCGGAAAGGCAGGATACTAAAGCTCTGTTGGAGTCTTAGAGAGAAATGCAGATCTGCAAGAATTGGACTAGGTTGAAGGTAGGGGAAACTGTCCCAAATAAAAAAAATATGAAAAAGGCTGAGTAACCTGAAGACCCCAATCATGAAGGAGCGTATGGTATACTGGGTTTAGAATGTATTCTACTGAAGAACTGTGATATTGTGCTTAAAAAGGGGAATGTTCTGGATTTGATCCAGAACATCCCAAGACTTAGAAACATATATTCTAGTGAATTGGCACAAGTAGAAGTCATGGAACTGAGAAGAATTGACATTCTATGCTTGCATATATGCTCCAAATTTGTGTTTGATCTTCTGCTTGTTAAAAAGTGGCTTGTCATCTATGGGATATTTGTATAAATCCCATAATAATGGAAAACATACCTTCAGTGAGAAGGGGTTTTGCTGAGACGCAAATGAAGGAGCTGAAACACAAAGATCAATGTATTTAGATGGGTACCAGCTATTTCTTTGGCCAGACAAAACCACTTTGGTGGGTTATATTTGCAGCATAGAATCACAATATTCATTTAGCCTCATGGAATTCATGAGGATATAACCACCTTTTCAGGATGGAAAAAGAACCACACCATTTTAATAATTTCCTTCAGGAGGTGTAGTTGAAGGAAGCTCCCCTCACAGATGGATACACAACATGTATTGAATCTGCTATGCAAGACCCTTGGGGAGGCCATATGGGGGTCTCATCACAGCCATTAAGGATGATATTGGGGCGGCTGGTGAGAAATGGAATACTGCCCACTTGGGAATGTAGCAGTTGCTCTATTTAGAAAAACATAAAGCTTTTTCAGGAGGGTTGATCTTCTGATTATCAATCCATATTGGAACCCTCATGCCTGTGATAAAAAGGATATAGTTAACTCTGTTTCAGAATTACTAGAGGAAGGGCATAGTTGGGATAACGTAGACAAAGTAATAAACACGGGCATTCTAAATTGTGATTGTCGCAAATGTGTGACTCATTATCCCGAAAGTGGCAAAGGCGAAGACCCTCACCATGATTGTAATGCACTCAGAAGGGCTGATCTCATGAATGAATGTGAATTATGCTGTTTAAACTTTGAATTTGCTAGTGGAAATACAATTGAGTATACCTGGAGAAGAGGCAACACAGCCTCCATGATTGACTATGTGTTTGTCTCACAGTCAATGTTGGACAACTATCTGGGATTTAACATATATGAAGGTGAACAAAGTGATCATCTGCTCTTAGTAGGGATGTCTGCTAGAAAAATCTATCCTAAAGGAAAAACGTTGGCAAAGGAAATAATGGTAAGCAATGTAGGAAACCATATAATTTGGAGGCACAAGATAATAGAAAGTTGCAACACCCAACTTGCAAGATTCAGTGGAAGAATAGCTATGGAGGAAAAATGTGATTTCTTCTCTGATCCTTCTTTCTCCACCTTTTTTAGAAATAGTGTTATCAAATGGTGTCCAGTTAAAGTTACGAAATCAAAAGGATCGAATGCCAAAGGTGAGAGTGCATTTGACCGAAAACAAAAGGATCACATTTTTTTTCAAAATGTATGTTTTTTTTTTGTTGATTTAGTATAGGTAAAAAAAGGTGTTTATACACCAACAATGGGGGTTTTGGGGCGGGACCCCCCTAAAAAAAAAAAAAAGATCCTTTTTTTCGGTAGAATTGACTCAACCCTTTTGTCATTCGACGCTTTTGAGTCGAAACTTTAACCTATAACCTAATCAAATGTGTGGGATAACATGAATACCATGATTTTAATGGTAAAACTATGAAAAAAACAGAAACTACATTGGAGTACAGAAGGAAAAAAAAGGAGTTAAGATGCCAATTATGAGCACTTGAAAAAAATAGTAATGACATGGGGAACTGGTGAAGCGCTGAGTCTCTGAAGTAGGCCTAAAAAATATAGTCGAAGGTATACAAAATAAAACTTTGCCAATCTGATGGCAAAATAAAGTTAAAGGTATTAATATTAAACTATTCCCAAGGTTTTTGGACGCTCATGAATAAGGATTGGTTGTACCAAGAAAGTAATCAATTAAATCCCATTCCCGAGCATATTTGGAAAACATATTCATTGTGTGAATTGCTGTATATTGCTAAATGCGTTCTTTGACCCTATTTCAGGATTTGGGTTTGTTAATATTTCTATGACCAGAGTTATGTTTATTGTTTCAATTTGATGCTATGTTGAAAATTAAGAAATAAAGAGTTTAAATCAAAAAATTTAAAAAAGATTAGGAAAGCTGAGAAAGAATATGTGTACATGGCATACATAGACCTCGCCTGGGCCTTCGACAGAGTTAGTTGAGATATATTTTGGAGAAAGATGAAGGTTTGAAAAGTTCTAGACAGTATCTTAGAAATGTTGATCTCTATCCATATGATAAGGTAAAAGCATACTAGTCTAAGAGAGTGATAGGGTCTTTAACGTGAGGTGGGGCAACTAAGTCCACCTATCAAACAGGTCACTCTGAATGTCACGAAATACACGACATCCCATTGGTTGCACAAACTGCAGGGCCCTTAACTAGGCAGCCCTCTATAATTGGTTGGCAGAACTTATCCACCTACGCCAGCAGCATGCAGGCTGGTCGCTAGATGCTGGTGGGTTGGTTGTGACCATTGCTTCCCACCAATTAGGATATCATCTATCATCACCTCAGTGGTCTGCACGTCAATTAAGGCTTTGAACTTGGCCTTGGAAATGTTCCCTGCTCTGGAGAATACGAGGCACTAGAGGCATGCTCTGTCTCTTTGCGTAGGTGTGGTTCGTCATGATTGTCCTTTTTCACCCCTCCACGTGACTGAAGACCACAAATTTGAAATCTGGTGCATTTAAAATACTATTATTTAATAAACCTCTGACGTCTTCCTTGTTTTCGTGCAAGTCTTCTGAACAGGAGTTTGTTCTTTCACATGATTGTAACTACATTCTGATCATTCCAGTCCAAAGCGGCCTTAACTTCCTTGGCTGGTCCAGCCTCGCCCTTCTTTTATTCACTCCTGTAATACAATTGCTTTTTCAACTGCGACACACTGCAAAGGGCT
Organism: Ambystoma mexicanum; assembly: GCF_040938575.1. Lineage (NCBI taxonomy): Eukaryota > Metazoa > Chordata > Amphibia > Caudata > Ambystomatidae > Ambystoma > Ambystoma mexicanum. The sequence continues at coordinate 832,237,507 of NC_090935.1, read as the reverse complement.
TTATTTTTCTGGTCCAGCTCTGCTAAAATGCGTAGTGGAATCATCCATAGTCCACTCACTCCTGTATATATACACGTTGGTGCATGGCACAATCTGTTCACTACATAGCTAGCCTCAAGAATACTTAGTCTGCTTGCATTTCTTTGCATCTGTACATGGGTAAAATATCTTCATATCTTCATCATTTCTGTACTATGACAATTTTCATCTCGAGCCAGAAATATTACTTATCGCTGATACTTTCTTGCCGCTTATAGAATATCTATGTTCTCTTGTCTCTGCGTCTCTTCTAGGTGTGTATATCTTGCTTCATGTGATGTCACCAATCTGCTCTTTTGCTCATTTTTCACATCTCTTCACGTATTTCATTCAAATGGCTATCATACTGTATTGTATGCAGGTATGGCTTTCTCAATGGGAACCTTGCTTCCAGGATTCTCTTTGGTATTGGTTTTTCCACTGGTACTGCATGTACTCACACTCTTTTTCCCAACATATAGGCAACATAGGCAAGATGCTTTAGGTGGGGGTACTTGGCTCCTTCTCTACACTCACCCCTCTGGGTGATTCATCAACCATTCTCCCATCATCCTTCACATCTAAACACCCTTGTCTAAAGAAATGCTTTTTTGGGACACATATCTTTATTACTCCTTTCAGGCATCCAGCTGATTTCACATGCTCATGCTTGTTCCAAGTCATGAGCATGCACTGTCCACTTGGACTGCAATAGATCCACTTTCCCACATACTCCTTATGGTTCTTTGGGTATAGGAACTTCGTTCCCTCAGGTGCATGGATGCTGGCTTTCACATAGTCTCTGATTTCTTCATCTGTTAGCTCTTTCGTTTTCCATCATGATTCAACATCAATCATGATCTTAATTCCTTTGGCGTTCTTTGCAGTCTTCTTGCAATGTGAGAGAGCCAATCTGCTAACACAGAATCCAAGCATGATCATCATCAACAGGGCTCTAAGGAACTTGAACATATCTGCCATCCATTGTGGATCCCACGAAAAGAGTGATACAAACCAACTGTCATCAGCAATGTCTTCCACTTCATTCATTATTTGGACAGGTACCCCCCTCTCTATCCATATTATGGTGACTGGTAAACAAAATGTTACTTCAGAATTTTTCTTTCAACAGAGAATTCCCCACCATGAAGTACAGATAGGACTAAATGTGTATTCAAAAACAATGACATTTAATTTTTCACATAAAAGCTTAAAAAGCTGACAAACAATTATGTCACCAATAAGAGGTAGCTCTAATAATGAGCCTGTATCTGTACCACTGTACATGGCTGCATCCAGTGTATAGCAAGGACAGGGTATGAGGCAAGGATACGGCCTCCCCTTTTGTCCTTTTTTGTCCTTTCTTTTCATGTACCAAGTTTTGGTATAGTATAGTAGAACTTGGGGCCTTGCACCTCTGCGTTATTTTCCTCTCTTGGGAAATACACATGGTGGTCCTAAATTCTGATCACTCAAAGAGAACTGGAAAAAATGAAAAATAAAAAACAAAGTGTGATTTACATATGATCACCACCATCTACACGTCCTCGTCCTTGAGAGCGGACTAATACAGCACATGTAGTAAGAAACAACAAATAATAACAAAAAGATATGTGTTCAGAATATCCTGTGTCACACCGCTATTAAAGTTAAATACGGCTGACATAGCTGAATCACAATTCGCAAATAGCTGCTAAGGTCAACGGGTTATTCGCCCATCACAAGATGGCCGCCTTTGACAATGTTAAAACATTAAAGAGGCGACTTGATCATGTGACCAGTAGAAAAGAATCACGTGATCAAGATAATACAAAAAGATTCTCCAAGAACATTTGTGCTCTGCTTGGATAACGCGTTGAGATCGAAGCAGGCACTCCTTGAGGAATAATGATCTACAGAGGCAGAGCTACTTTTTCCATCTTGTAAAAAACTTCTACTCTGGTAAGCAAACTAAAAACAAGCTACTAGCTTTTTGAAACAAATATGTAACTGCAGAAATCGAGTCTGAAGAAAAAGTTTCTCCTTAATTACAGGAAGCCTTGATGGCTTAAGTCCTACTTTCTGAATAGCATGACAAATAGTCTATCACTCACAAGTTAAAGCAACGTAATGTGAATATGTTGGCATGAAGAGTACTTCTGCAAAAGCAAGATGATAATGCCTACACCACTCTTTTGTGAATGTTCTTCATTTTCCCAGCAGAAATTAGTGACAAGAAAGTCACTTACCATGTAGAGAACCGTACGGTTTCCCTGCACTAACAACTGTGGAAAAAGTATGTTTTTTTTTATCTACCACGCAGTCACGTTGGGTAAGATAGAGAGAGCCCCTTTTCCCTTCTAGTTTTTTAAGCACAAACAAAAAGAAATTCAAAATCAAAAAAATGAGCAAGAGAAAATTATCATGCAAAAGACAGAGAGCTGTACTATTATATATATTAAAAAAAAACTGATAAAAAACTGCTTGCTCTTTTAAGACACTTAGGCCGATTCATGGAATGAATGTGCGCTGAAAAAATCGGCGCACGCGTGCGAAAATGTGCGATTCGCAGTGCTACTGGAAAAATCACAGTGCAAATGCAAATATCGCAGGGAAACCAGCGCACATCTATTCATGGAAGTCCGTGCGCGAGTAAAATGTGGGATGTGTGCTGAAAAAGTGTGCGGCACACGCCAGTGCACAGGTCATCTAACGGTGTGTGCTAAGGCCACAGCAAAAGTGCACATAGCGTGGCGCACATAACAAAAGTAGGCGGAACACGGGGCGTGACATGCGGAATGGGGAACAACTTGTGAAAATGTGGGCGTCACGGGGGAAGTACAGGAGGCAAGTGCGCGGAACGGCCACACGCTCACCTACAACGCGTATTCGTGGAATCGAATAGGGCAAACTAGCGCACGGGCAAAGACGCGCACAGGCCCATACACGTCCGCCACACGAAAGCAGGCGGTAGCGTCCCTGCGCATGAAAAAAATGTTCACCAAAATGTGCGCTAACAAAAAGCATGTATACACAGCTCTGATGAATGTCCCATACTGTGGCCCTCTAGGACAAATGACGTGCAAAGGGGTATGCGACAAACACGGGCACCCGCTATGTGAATAATAGCGTGTGCGTGTATTCCGTGGGTGCGTGGGAAATTTTACACGCGATCGGGCCTGGGGGAGCGGGTTACGTGTATTTCAGGGGCTCGCGGGAAGTTCAACATGCGATCAGGTCTGCGGGAGCGGGGTACGCGTATTTCAGGGGCTCGCGGGAAGTTTAACATGCGATCGGGCCTGGGGGAGCGGGGTACGTGTATTTCAGGGGCTCGCGGGAACTTTAACACACGATCAGGCCTGGGGGAGCGGGGTACGTGTATTTCAGGGGCTTGCGGGAAGTTTAACACGCAATCGGGCCTGGGGGAGTGGGGTATGTGTATTTCAGGGGTGCGCAAGAAGTTTTACACGCGATTGGCCTGGGTACGTGTATTTCAGGGGTGCGTGAGAAGTTCTACACACAATTGGCCTGGGTACGTATATTTCAGGGGTGCGCGAGAAGTTTTACACGCGATTGGCCTGGGTACGTGCATTTCAGGGGTGTGCGAGAAGTTTTACATGCGATTGGCCTGTGTACATGTATTTCAGGGGTGCGCAAGAGGTTTTACACGTGATTGGCCTGGGTATGTGTATTTCAGGGGTGCGCGTTAAGTTTTACACGTGATCGGGCCTGGAGGAGCAGGTTACCACTCACCGTATGCCTTGCGTGTAGAAGAACGCGTAGCCAACACCCACCCGCTGTGAAGTAATAGCGTGTGAACCCCAACGCCTGGAAAACACACGCACCGCACCCCATGAAAAGCATGTACAGAGCAATGGAAATCCATGTGGGATCTTCAAGTCCTGCCAGGGCAACGCCCGTGCGCGATACGTCACAGACGCGCTTACGCGCTAAGGGCCTTTGGTCCAATGAAATCGCATATGCGTGCTGACGCGCTTATGCGCTAGGGGCCTTTCCTCTAATCACACGCTGACGTGCAGAATTTTCACGTGCCAAATCACTCCGTATCAAGCTGGCCACACGTATGCACACGGAAGACCACGCTCCTGCCCAGAAGGCTGAATTACTGCCCCCCAGAGCCCGAGCACGCTCCCACCTGCCATCTGCTGCTGCCTGACTGCCTGCTGCCCACGTGCCCTGCTTTTTGCTGCCTGCACATCAGCCAGGGGCCCAGTTGCTGTGACCACCCCTGCTGGAACTGAAGACTCCCGACTGGGATTCCATCGCTCCACAGCCCAGCCCCAGGACCCAGTTGCCCACCCACTCCTGCCTCTGGGGTTGCCATGTCGGGCACAACACCATCTGGCAGCACTGGCAACCCCCAGCCAGAGAGGCAGAGGGCCACCAGCTTCAGTGCCACCGAAGTTGGTGTCCTGGTGGAGCAAGTCCTGGGGCAGTATGATGCCCTCTTCGGAAGTATGCGCGCCGACAAGGAAGGACGGACCAGGATCTGGACGGACATCGTGACTGCCATCAACCCGGAGGGGGTGGCAGTCCGTGACTATGAACATGTCAAGAAGCGCTGGGATGACTTCAGGGCCAGGACCCTCAACAAGGCCCGGCGCCTCGTGAAGCCAGCGGATGGTAAGGGGCGCCGGGGCCACCTGTCGGAACATCAGATGAGGGTCCTGGAACGCGTATCCCCAGCGCTCCACGGTCAGGTCCTTGAGAGGCAGACCCGTCTGGAGTCGAGCGGTAAGTGTACATGCATGCTGATTGTAAGCTGTGCGTGTGGTGGTGTGCCTGTAGTGTGCAGGTTGCACATGTGTTTTTGGAGGGCCATGTATGGATGTGTATGTACAGGGCCGTGGGGCTAACACATGTGAGTCCTCTCTTGTGTGAGACACATGGATGGTGCATGTGTGTGTAAGCTTGCATGGCAAATGCAGATGTCTGAGGACACATGTTTGAATGACTGTGTATGTAAGTTGTCATGGTTGTGGTGTGACACATGGATGTCGGTTCCAGCTGCATGCATCTGCACCGTGTACATGTGCATGTGTGTGTATCTGACAAGGGTGCAACAGTGATGCAACATGAGTGCTTGGGACACTGATATGTAGAAGACTGATTGCCCGATGTGACATGGGTGCAAATCTCATCACTGCGACAGTTGGTGGAGGTGTACATATGCATGTATGTGTGGTGGCGTGAGTGGATGTCTAGTGCTCTTCCTGTGTTTCATGTGATGTCTGGCTCACCTTTGGCTGCTCATGCTGTTGTATGTGTATGGATTTTGCTGCCTGTTTGCATATGGCTGTGGAATTGCTCATGTGTGTGTGTTGACATGCCATGTGTGTTGGGGATTGTGATGCCATGTCTGAAGTCTGACACTGCCACTCATGTGCAACTGTCATGTGTGTATGAGTCCATTGTACAGTGTCCTGATGCCTGTCTCCTATCTCTCCCTGTCTGCAACATCAACTGATGAAGAGGGCGGAGAGAGTGCTGTGGAGCACAGCGGTGGGGATCACACCACCAGCCGGAGACGCAAGGCCCGGCTCCCCTCCCAGGTTGTCATCTTGTCGGGGAGTGAGGAGTCCGGTGCCGCGTCCCAGGCCTCAGCTGCCAGGGGAAGGTCCAAGAGGCGGAGGTCGGAGTTGGACTCCTTAGTAGCAGAAGGGGCAGCTGAGACCCCACAGGGTCTGACGGCGGAAGATGGCACAGAGTCATCCATGTTGGTGGGAGGTTTGGGGGAGGAGGAGCCCGTGCAAGGGACAGAGACGGGGTCTGGAGGTGGGGATTCCACTGGTGCTAGTGGTGCAGCGCAGGGGCAGGGACAGGAGGCAGCACAGGCTGCTGCGGAGGTGCCTGTGTGTAATCCTGTCCCCGATCCTGTGACTGCATCATCTCGCACCAGCAGGGATGCCTACGTCCAGACCGGTTTTAAGGGAGGGGATAGCCGCAACAACAACTGGCCTTCCTCTCCCTGCAGACGTGGCTATCCAGGACCGGGTTGAGCCTGTCCTGAGTGTGGTGGCGACGCGCCAACGGGCCATGCGAGGTGAACTGCGGTCTTTTCATGAGGAGACTTCAGGTCATCTCGTATGGCTCGTTGACCGCGTCAGCCTACTGGGACAGGTCACCCAGGCCGGAATCCTCTGTTTACTTGAACTTGCTACGACCCCCTCCTCACCTGAACCCCCTATGCGCCAGTCGTCCTCCGTGCCATCTTCCCACCCATGTATCAGCTGGGTGCCCTGTGGAGCTGCCTCTGACCGTGCGGCCAGGCTGGTGGAGGACACATCCCTGCCACAGTCGGGAGTCGGACGTCCAGCAGGGGTGGCCAACTCGACAATTGCACCCCAGCCAGAGGAGGATGTGCAGGCAGCAGGAGGCAGGGCACAGGCACAGCAGCAGCAGCAACAAGGTGGGAGCCATGATGGCTCGGGGCCTTCGACATCGGAGGGGCAGGCATCGGCCGGAGGGCAGGAGGACCCAGGATGGGAAGTGTCTTCTGTGTGGCAGCGGTTGGGCCACGCCATAGATGCGGAGCAGCAGCAGGCAGAAGAGGCACAGCTCACGATGGTCAGGGCGGAGAACTCCATGCGGAGGGCCCTGAGGCGGGCCGAGTGCCTCGAGGCGATTCGCAGGGACTTGGGGGTCCGGATGTCATCGTCCCTGCGAACCCTCGGGGACATGGAAGAGGACCGCCTCCGGGACATAGAGCAGGAGTTCGATGATGCCCTGGCCCGGGACATCCAGAAGTGAGCCGTCAGACTAGCCCGCTGCCCTTGTAAATAGTTATTTAGTGTTAAGTTTCCTTTCATTTTTTCTTTGATTTGGTTGCGCTTGGACAATGCACCACGTTTCTGTTTTTAGTAGGTAGGATTTTTGTTAGGTTTCATTTCTTCAGTTGGGACCATGGACCCTGGATTGTTCATCTGTACATAGTTCACCATTGGATTGTTCTCTTTATATTTTCTTTTCTCACCATGGAGCAATGGTTTTCACTATCATGTTTTGCCTTGGATTTGATTTGTTGGACTGTGACTTTGGACACCATTTCTTTTGGATTTCTTTGGATTTTGATTTCTTGTTTTTCATTCTTTCACACACATTGAATCAAAACATTTGGTTTTTTAAATTGTGTTTGTTGAAACTGTGATGACAGTACAACACCAAAACTTTCTGTGCAACCCCAAAAGTTTTGTGTGTCCAATTTTTCTGTCCTGTTTTTCTTACCCCATTGAATTAATTGTTTCATCCCTCGATCCATGTGTCTTACCGTTTATTGATTGTAACATTTTTGTCTCTCTTATTGGTGACATAATTGTTTGTCAGCTTTTTAAGCGTCTATGTGAAAAATAAAATGTCATTGTTTTTGAATGCACATTTTGTCCTATCTGTACTTCATGGCGGAAAATTCTCTGTTGAAAGAAAAATTCTGAAGTAACATTTTGTTTGCCAGTCACCAACATATGGATAGAGAGGGGGGTAATCAGTCTTTCTGTTTTGCTTGATGAGTTGTAATTTTTCCATTTAAAAAATGGATACCCCGACAACATAAAATAGGGAAAATACCCAATTTGCAATCCACAAACGAAGTGCTCAAGCAATTGCGAGTACAGCACTGTCCCCGCCATACCACCCACCAGCAATGACTCCCATCCACACAGGAGAAAGTGCAAGGGATTTACAGACAGCCTTGACTTCCCACTGTACAGAGCTGGCTCGATTACGTGTAAGTAGGCCTCGACCCCCGAGTACTCACCCTTCCCCACCGGAAGATGATTGAAATCAGGTGACTTCCTCTTCAGGATTGATAGCGTGCACATACGGGCTATGCGTGTGAAAAGGGAGGGGGAAACAGACAGTTTGGGATATGAGAAGGTGGGGTCAGTGAGGGATGAGGAGTATTAGAATGACTTTGACGATGAGGAAGAAGGTGCGGTGGAAGGTATCCAACAGGTACAGTTGGCCACACCTAGAGTGGAAAAGAGATGGAAAGGAAGGTTGAGAGACAGGCCCGGGAGAATGGCCTTAGCAAAAAAGAAGGGGACAGGTGATGTCCCTCATCCACAAAGGAGCAGGGTGGCCTCATTATGTTCCATGGGCACAGATGGATAAAAACAACCTCCTTAAATCCCTCCCCCCACTCACAGCAGGCACGAGAACATTGATGTATGCCTTTGAGAAACAAATGGCAGGGGTACCCCTCGCCATAGGAGATATCAAAAGCCTATTAGTCTCTGCAGGGGGAGATCAAGCGGAATCAGTGTTGGTGAAAGAAGGGTAACTGGGAGTAACTATAATTAACGACAAACCATGATGGGGCAATATTTAACAATGTTCTAGCACGTGTGCGGGATGCACTGTGGACAACCTTCCCAGATAGTCCCGATTTACACTCCATAATGCAATGAACTATGGGAGATGAGGGAGCCGTTGCGCAGTTCATTCGTTGGGTCCAAGAGATGTGGAGGGCAGTACTTACCATCTTTGACCATTCTTTACAGATTTGCAATGGTTGATTCTTGAGAAGATAAACAAATCTCACAAGAACAAGTCAACAGAAAACGACTTAATTTGGAACAAAAATGTATTTTTCTGACTAAGACTCATTTAATTGGATTGAATGATTATGTGGAATGTCATAATGTGACATAGGAGATGTGTCTTTTTCGCAACATTGTGCTTTCGTGATTCTGTGCTCTACTTGTTAAGTTAGCATTGTCCCCATTAGTATGACAAACAATGTAGGGGACCATGCCACAGTCATGGTGGGCTTTTTTATTCTCATGACTTGGGAATTCATTGGTGACATCTGATTGGTGCATTTCAGCAATAATGCTATATCAATGTGGTGCTAACGTGAATAATGGCACAATTGATAATAACATCATATCAGGAGCAGCATGTTTTACGGGTCAAGGAAACATGGCTCTAGTATGCAATACTAGCATTTCCGTATGGGGGCATGTTATAGATTTAGTCAATTTTGTGTAAATAAAATATTTTAGCAACCATATCGATAATGGTATTATTAGACTGAGTGAGATAGAATCCATTGGCCCTCTATTCCATGAGAATTTTGCCATCAAACTTGGTTGTTGTGCCTTGAAGGACTTGCAGCTTGCTGATCAGAAATGTAATTCTGTGCGATTACATGATGACATGATGATGTCATCATGCTCCGGGTTTGTCATAATATAGGGGCAGTCATTTTGATCCCAGCGCATGCTAAATGGAACACAAGAAGGAGATGATCTTCTTTGCCCAGGATTGAATCAAGTAAGTAAGTGGATAGGTTGTGCATTTTGGGGGAATTATGGTACTGTTTTAAATCTCTATAATTGTGAATAAGGGGGAAATAGAGTTGACTAAAAGGTGTCCCTCTCTCGTTTTTTCTCACTCCTTTTGTTGTAATTACCATTGGAGTACTCACCTATTGAGTGACAGACCTTACCACAGCTCACATTAAATACGACTAGGCTGTGTTGGCTCCTACAATTGGAGGTAAACCACATGTTTTTGGGAATCTATGCAAGCAACAGAGTTGTTGGACAATTGGGAATACTTGTTTTTTCAGAATAGCGAGAGTGTGATTTATTATGTTGCACTTTAAGTAATGAAGGTAGCGTGAACAACATTTGAAGTTAAAGGTGGTCTAAAGAATTTTCTGAGAATCACTGGTAAGATATGGCAAGATCATGTCACATATGTATATACTAGAGGTATCCTAGAACGTTTTGGGTCAATTATAGATCAATTTTAACCATATTTGGATTATGTATTTGAGGAACTTTGGAAGGAATATGATGCACTGATTGAGTCAAGTAGACTACATGCACATACTGTAACAGTCCCTGATGAATGTCCGGCAGAAGCAAGAGTTGAGGACAGAAACACAGACAAGTTGGGCTAGAGGAGGAGTATGGAATTACATTCTGTCTGTACATGACTGCTTCTCTCTTTTTTCGAAAAAACAAAGAGGTGAATAATGGCACAGTTGGTTTCAATACGTGTTTAACGTTTCAAGAAATGAATTATGGTATTAAATATGTGTTTTAGAATTTGAAAGGTGGCACAACACTACCTGGTTCCTTGAATTTGATTTATATGTATAGCTTTCCTTTTCTTAATAATATTTTCCATGCAATATGCAACCATCCCCACATAGGCACACATTTCGATGAACTTAAAGAGAAATGTGGGGTGTTCATCACCCAAATATAAAATATAAATAACGGGTATGATCGTAGAGTCAAATGCTACAAAGCTAACATAATTCCTGCCTTGCTTCATGGTACAGAGATACTTTTTACCACTAAAGAGCATGAGTCACAGAAATTGGAGGGACGGATTTGGCAAAGAGTGCTTGGCCTATCAAACTGTGTCCTGGCTCCGATTGTAAGATATGAACTAGGATTCCTCTCTTTGGCATGCATGATTAACAGGAGGAATTTATTGTTTCATAGAAAAATTCTTGATTCCCCTAACAAATTATTAGTGAATTTGAATCTGATAATGAAGAGAACAAGTTTTAAGTTTCTTATTAGTTGGGTGGATGAATGCGATTGTCTCTTTACTAAAATAAATCTGGGAAAAGAGGCTCTTGGTCGACAACCACTCAAAGTTAAGAAAGCACTGTGGGATCATGATTGGTGTGACACAAGGGATGCCATAAAAAACGATGCCCTTTATAGCAGCCTGGTCCACCAGGAAAAACGGCTCAATACAACAGAGAAACATACCAAAAGGTTCCTTTGCCTCAAATGGAGGTCCAACTTTCTCAGACTCAGACTGAACCTACTCTCGACAATGAAAGTTGTGGATGTAAGGTTAAATATACAAAGGGAAATGTGGATTATGTGTTGAGGAGAATAAAAGAGATACTCTTGAACATCTCCTTACTGAATGCACTAAAACCTTTCACATTAGATCAAAGCATTTTAAGGGTTTTCTCCAGGACATGTCATTTATGCACATTCACACTTTAGGACTAGTAAACCTGCTGGGCATCAAATATATCTCATTTTAGCTGCACAGAGGTGCATCAATGTAAATGTAAATTCTTTTGAAGGGAATATATAGATGAGGTTTACTTGGATTTAAGACAAGGGGCCTCATTACGACCCTGGTAGTACGGTAACAACAGTGCTGGTAAGCTTACCTGCACTGTTGCTACCGTACCGCCATACTGCGAGTAGTGCTTGCGGGTCTTGCTCTGCCCGCCAGGTCGGACCTGGCGGGCATTGCGGCACTCTCAAGCTCAACTCGTCGGATGCACTGGCACTGTTATGAACGGTGCCGGTGCTTCCGAGCTCCCCATTCCCATTCAGCCCTATGGGGCCGAATGGGGATGGGGAGTCCCTTATTACCGCTTCCCGGCTATGGGAACGGACCGGGTCAACTAAAGTCGGAATCCCAATATTAGTCCCCATTGCAGGGTGCCGGTAAAATCACGAGTTTGCCGGAAGCCACGCCAGTTTTACCGGCAGGGCAACCGCCAAACTAGCAATGAGGCCCTCGGTAACCTATGGTGATCTGTGGGTTCTGATCACCGGAATCCCGACTTTGCATAGGGTTATAAATAGTGAGGTGTATAAGTCAAATTGTAAATAAGTATGTGATTTATTAATTGGATATTATTGTAATTTGTATTGCTGTATATAATGTTTCTTCCTGTGTATGTATGTTATAAGGAATTGTATACAGTTTGTTAATAAAACAAAACACAAAAATAATAAAAACAAGGATATTGTGGGTGACTTTCCTAGCATAAAGGTAGGCAACCACCGTTGATTTTATTTCTATTTAGAGAACCTTCAACTCCAAATACAGCTTGTTTCTTTTGCCAGAATTGTGGGGTTATATTGTAGCAATAGAGGATGTTAGATTAAAGATGCCATCTTAGCAGAATTAACAATTGTATTCACTAAATATCTGACTGGAGCCACCATGGAAGTTCAGCTCCTGGATGTGACACAGGCATCTCCATCCTACATCCTCTGCCCTCCTGTAAGTGTAATTACTGGGGGTGAGGGTCTAAGACTGGAGCATCCGCTCCTGGATAAAATGGCCACCACCACAGCAATATCAACAGCTGAACCTTCTGGTTTGATGTCCTGCCCTTCCACACTGCTGATTGGCCAGCCCACGTTACTTCCACAGGAGCCCAAGGGAGCCGGCAGGTGAAGCCAGCCCCCTCACACGGACGTGTCATAAGGATGCACCCTGTCTGGCCCATTGAAGCTATACAGACACTTCGATCCTGCCTCCCCTGCCCTCCAGTAAGTGTAATTACTGGGGGTGAGGGTCTAAGAGTGGAGCATCTGCTCCTGAATAAGATGGCCGCCACTGCGGCAATATCAACAGCTGAGCTTTGCTGGCTCGATATCCTGCCTCTGCAAGCTGTCGATTGGCCAGCCCACGTTACTTCCACAAGAGCCCAATGGAGCCAGCAGGAGAAGCTGGCCCTCTCACAAGGACCAAAATAAGACTGCGCCCTGGCTGGACCATTCAGCCCACGGAAGGCCATCAACTCCAGCAGCAGCCCCACTGAAGGTATGGCTCTGTTAACTTGTTAAGCTTTAAACTTACTTCGAAAATGGCAAAGAAATAACCTTGCTGGTCTTCAATACACCCTCTGCCTTCTTGCTGTCCTGTTCATTTGCGCATGTTGCATTAAATCCACGACACATGATCAAGCAGCCAACTAGGGACCTTGAAAGTAAAGAGCCTGGATACGTCCTACAAACACTGACTGCTCCTTGCCACGGCTTCACTAGCCAATCGCGCCTGTCTGCATGGCTCTTCCGTGCATACCCTGCCTCCCTCAGCAACAAGGCCATAACACAACGGTCTGCTAAAACCTCATTCACCCCCACCCCAGCTAGGTTCACACAATACCCATCACAGCTGCCTGATCTCACCTTCTGCATCCATCTCAATGCAGCAAAAAGTGCTCTGCCTATCTAAGACCATTCAGTCCCAAACAGTTACGCCTAAGCCCACAGCAACACTAATGGCAGTCCTACCTGCTGCATACAACCTCAGCAACCTAGACTTGCCAGCACCAGCCAACACCACTATTGGCATCAACCTTCCTTTTCTACATGTTCCTGATAACACAATACCACTGCACATACCAGACCATCAGACAAAAGACTCCATTCTCTCTAACCACTCTGTGCCTCACCTGCCAGAAATCCTCAATCCAACATTCACACTATAGCCACTTCACCTGCAGGACCCCCATGCAAGGACATGTCCACTTCAGCCCAAGCCCAGGCCATGCAAACCAATCTATATGCTGAAGGCCTCACTGTGGATACCTACATCATCAGGGGAACCCTATTCAATGCGAGGTCAGTGGCAGCCCACGCACTTGACATTGCTGGGTTTTACTCTGCCATCCACATAGACTTACTAGACATGACCGAAACATGGCTTTATGCAGCTTCAGGCCCAACTCTCTCCATGGCGATCCCCCAAAACTGTTTGATTCTTCATAAAGAAAGACTAGATGGGAGTGTGGGGGAGTTGCTATAATAGCCAAGGATTCGATAAGCATCAGAGAAACCAACTCCCATATCATCCAAACAGGGGAAATACTAACTGTTAAACTCACTCTCTCACACAAAGCCACAGCCACTGTCCACCTGATGTACCGGCCCCGAAGGCCCTCCACTCTCCTTTGAGGATGACATTTCACTCATCCCGTCCACCAATTTCAAACCCACATCAAAGGGCATGCTCCTAAGTGATCTCAACTTAGGTTTCAATGACAATTACCCTAACTAATGCCTTGGGTGTTGCTGGATTCACACAATGCATCACAACTACCAACAACTACAAAGGCCGGATCCTAAACTGGCTCCCCAACTTGAACTGTGGCATTATAATTCTATCAAATGATCTTTGCCCCTGTTCAGACCACAACATTATTACTTTACTTTTACCTAGGCCTCATGAACAACATGCAAATATCCTCCTACAGCCCATCATACCAAGAAACTCCAGAAACATAATCCCTGCAAGTGTTCTGCCTTCACTGAAACCACTCGCAGAGCAAGTTATTTCCATCAGCAGCCCAGCCACCTTGGTCAACAACTACAACCAAACCTTGATTATGGCTATTTACACTATAGCCATGCTAGCTAATCAAAAAGCCAAACCCATTGCACACATCAAAACATGGTTCACCGCAGACCTCAAAACACTCTGTACACTGAAACACACAGCCGAAACCTAATGGCGAAACAACCTCAATAAGCAAAATAAAGGCCAATTTGCTGCCACAATAAAGGCATATAAACAACCCATCCTCCAAGCAAAAAGCTCCACCTGCAATGCCAGAATCGCCAAAGCCAATTCTAGCGCTAGGGAGCTCTTTTCCATACTGCAGGAATTAGAATCCTCAGCCCTTCCTAGCACCAACTGTACTAAAGATGGCACTTGGTGCACCAACATGAAGCATGCTTCAGTGAGAAAAATATCCATGTTACAAGACAAGATCCTGAAAAAGAAAAACAAACTGCCAACCACAAATGACCACCCTGACCTGAAACCCCAAGTCAGCCGGGACAACACCCCACCATTTGAATTCAAACCTGTCTCTGAAAATGAAATCATGAAGGGTATCAAGCCCTCAAGATGCCAATGCAACATCTGCGCTGCCATAGTTATCAAAGAATGTGCGGAAGCGCTAGTGCCTTTCATATCCTTCCTTATCAATGCCTTCTTTTCTTCGGGCACTGTACAAACCAACCAAAAAGATGCTTAGGTCCTACCGCTCCTAAAAAAGCCCACACTAGACCCAAACATATCCACAAATTACCACCCTATCACAACTGTACCAATCCTCCTGAAAATTCTTGGCAGAGCAGCCTACCTACAGATCCAACAGCACCTGGAATCCAACAACCTCCTCTGCTTGTAAAAATCAGGTTTCCACAATGGCCACAGTACTGAATCAAATAACAAGAGTCGGTGGTGCACTCCTCAGGTATTGTGGTTAAAGATTATTTGAAGGGAAATTTTATAATTCATAAATAGTTAAATGTTCAGGTGTGGGGGAGGAACTGAGGCCTTGGCAAAAGGGCCGTACATAGAAAACAAGAAAGAAAGAGAATATTCAACCTAGGAATCCTCCTGTCCCCTGCAAACTATCTTGTGTTGGTGAAACCAATTACTCATATATAGAAAAAAGAGCATATAAATAGTATCTTCCATGTGTTGATTAAGAAGAATTTACATGACACAACAGTGTGTATAAAATATATATAAGTATATTATCAAAGTTACAAGTTCAAAATATACAGAGCAGAGCAAATACAATAGTCCGTTTTTTGTGGCGACGCGTTTTGAGGAGTCTTTCTTCTTCTTCAGTGGCCTTAACAGACTGCTGAAAAGAAATTAAACAAAAAGGCCAGAATCAGATTATGATACAGCTACAAACTGAGCATGCTTTCTTCATGTCAAATTAAATAGACAATTTGTGTTCTATAGAAGTTGTTCAAAGTTATTTAAACTAAAACAAACTTTCTCTTGTAGCAACTAACTGTCCACAGAGAGAACATCTCACGCAATCCTCAAGAATCAGAGTTACAAACATGTTAAACACTACTTGTGGGGAATGCCGCAGGGCACCCAGGCAAGACGGGGTAACGGCTGCACCATGACAGCAGGCCAAGGGTGGGGGGCGCAGGCCCGCTCGGGCCAACGCCCCCCACGCGGTGCAAAACTTTCCCAGAGACACGCTGTCTCGGGGACAAGAAGAACGGACGGGCAGGGTGTGATTTCACACTTTGCTCATCCGCAACACAAAGGGGTGGGAGAAGCCACCCAAGACAACGGCAGGAAGCTCTACCAGAGCAAAAGGTGCCCCCATCCCCTAAAGGGTGGGGGACTCAGACAGTCGGTGCCGTGCCGGCCCGGGGGCTGCGTTACAGCCCCCAAGAAAGCACCTATGTGCATATAAGGACAGCACTGGTGGACAAGACACCAGTAGTTTTTGTGGACCCTACACGGGGAACCAAAACACAAAGGGAAGTGCACTGTGACCTCAGTGCCTTCCAAAACTCACTTTTCCCGAACTACCTCCCACCCCAGAAATAAGGAGAAGAGAAGAAGGGAAGAGAAATCAGGTCACTGCACGGTGACTAGAAACACAAGTCGTGGGACAGCGAAGGCGGCACGGGTCGGAGGGGAGAACCTCAGGACCCGGCACCCAAAAGGGTATATGATATGATATGCAAGTATTGTTACTGTTACCAATAACCATATCTGTACCAATAAAAACCATGGCCTTTTTATTGCCAACAACAGCACAATGTGTGGTGTAACTAATTCCTGGTGGGTGGCCGGGGGGACATCGGCCAGCTGCACACACAGGGGGTGGCAAACAGGTACAACAAGGCTAAGCTGCCTGCATATGGGTACAGCAGTTATTGGCAACAAGTTTACATCTTAAGCTATTCACAGAAACAGAAGTCCGTAAATACTATTGCATAAAACATCATGCTAAAGAAATGGCAGTTCAGTTGTCATTTATGTTAACACGTAGCCATCCTGGATAAACCCAATCTATACTTGTCTTAGAAATTCGGATTAACAAAAATATTACCTATTTTGGACATGTCAGCTTCACAAGGTAAGATGCCACGATTCCCAAACTGTTTTGTGGTTGTTGGTGAGCCCAACTGGTCTATTTGTTCAACACTAAGGCCAAGGCTGTTGGAAAGTGTCGGCGACTCAAATACTGTAAGTACAAGGCACAGCGACACTGGATCTGTGAAAAGGTGTTGTCTTATTTAGAACAGGGTGCAGCACAGAGAGGATCAACGGGAAGGGTAGCAGGGCCATGCTTCAAGAGTCTATACTGTCTAAATATAGACCGTGAAAAAAAAATGAATGTAGGTCAGAAAAAGATAGGGTCCACATTCAAATATTATTGGGAATACCTCTAAATGTGGGTAAGGATCAAATTGATGGAAATAGATCAAGGTGCTCACTTAAGAGCACCCAAGGTGTCAGGTATTCACCTTGGGAGAGGCACACTCGCCTGATTTCTAATGGGGGTGAACAGCAGTGATTTGGAAGTTGGGTGAAAAGCTCAAAGTGAGCGGATGAGATATGTTACAGCTGATGATTCCTGGGAGAAGGATGCAGGAGAAGTCAAGAATCCCTGAGGGCATCTTGTTGGAGAATCTTGTTCATCTGATTTTGCATTTGAGGAGAGAGTGACACGCCAGTAAGTGTCGGTCACTTTAAGTGAGTGGACCAGAAACATGCTGGTGTCTGAAACCTGTTAGTATGATTGGGAAGAGGCAGAAATCCCTGAGGTCAGCTTGTGGGAGAGACAGGCTTGCCTGATTTTGTTAGGAGGGAGTATCAGATAATCAATCAGGTGGGTGACATGGTGGTCAATGAGTGTATCACATATATGGAAAACATGTACAAACCCAAATAAAAAAGAGGCAGGGGCAGACCTTCTGCTGATGGTCTTTTCATGTCTGCTGCAGAATTTGTTCTGTACACTGGTAAACCCAGAATTACATGTTGTCAATTGAAGATATTATCCAATTCCCATTGCATGCCCTATCACAATGTCACTCATGGATGCAGTAAATGAGATGGAGAGATGAGGTTGCCGCTGCAGTTCCTCTGACCATATCTGTGGCAGAAGAGTGAAGTGTGCAGATGTTATTGAATGAAGATCAGAGAAGAACAACAGATTGAGTAATTGAATGGTGGAAGGAAACTGAAATAATAGTTCTCTTTCTATCTGGCTCCTTTCAATGTGTCAGACAGTGATGAGGAGATGGATGATGATCATGACAAAGATTTTGTTCCACCAGAGTTCAGACAGGAACATGCCCTGTGAATTAAGGGGAAGAGGATAATGACACCATAGATGCAGAGGTTGTGGTTTTATTGAAGAAGGACAACCATCTGTGTACAATTCAGGGAGGAGCTCAAGACCCTCATCTTCAAGGAAAGGCTTCTCCTTAACACCTAGGTCCACACCCTCCACTCCCCACCATACCTGAGACTGGACAATCTGATTCCCACTCTTTCCTCCCATGGATGCTTGTAGATCCTGCACTGACAAATTGCTCCCTTGTTGTTAGCTCCATGCTTCCTCGTTTCTCTGCTTTCCTCTCCATGTTCTTACCCCATGAACTTAAAGCACTCTGTTGCTTCCCGAATCTAGGCACATGCTCAATAAGTACAATAATAACAATAATAATAACAATAATAGTAACAATAATATCTGTTTGAGAAACAAAACTCCCATCATAGATCAGAAAGCACATCACATTGTTGTGGCATCCAGAACACTGATAGCACCACCACAGCACTATCAAGGACACATGAACCGAGCATGTTTGCTGTTAGCCTAATAGTATGAAAGTGAAATGTGCGGTAGTAATTTACAGAGAATAAACAGCCACCAAATCTGGCCAACTGTACATGCAACTGGAAACTAGTGTACTGAGGAAATGCAGGGACCAACTTCAGTACCATATCTGTGTGATCCCATATACAGCGGCACCATTCACATGCAGAGGAAGCACTCAAAAGATCTGAAATTGCAACCCTCCCCATACAAACAGCAGACCTCCATCAGTCCCATAAAAATACTTTAGCTGTATCAGTGCTTGGGACCAGGAGTAGGATACCATGTCCTACACCCTAGAGTGAATTGGCACATAGCAATTATCTCTGCTGCATCACAGTTTAGTTATGGAAGAGTTTGAGCTTGGTCAGAAATATCACAAGTCCCATGAAAGACAGTGCCTGCTCAATGCTATGCTTGCTATAATGGGAAAAGTCAATCACTGCTGGAAAGTTCCTTGTTGACGTTTTTCCTCTCACAGCCCTGTACCAGAATTGCACAATGAGGTTATGTCTACAATGTGGTGAATAATGTCCCAAAACGTCCACTTAATCATGGACCTGTGGACCAGCAGTCAGAGCAGTAACTACATGACTGTTAACGCACACCCAATGGCCTTCCCTTCATCCAACAGTGAAGAGGGGTCTCAGAGAAATTTAAGGGGTCAGCAGATGTATGCAGTTCAGCACCATGTAGAGTTGTACATGCAAGGGTTTCAGAGCAGAATCCAAAGGGGTGTGACATCCACTAAAGGAAGTGGAAGAACAGCCGCTAAGGCCTCATAGTTTCATGGTCCTGATTACCTTACGAATTGGCAATACAATGCACAACCCCTGCTTTGCAAATTTTCTTCACCTTGTGGTCACAAGCTTTACGGGCAATTGCTAGCCTTATAAAGACATGTTTGCTGTTGCTTTAAAATATCAGCTCTTTTTTAAGACAGGTTTAGTACGCAGAACATCTACATCATCAAATGCCAGTATAACACACTGTTTCGCTGCACAACCTAAAGACGTCAGTTGCCACCTATTTGAATTCAACTTAGCACACGCGGAACAGGATATGTGAGCAATGCATTACAATACCAGATTGCTGCAACACGAGGAGAGCACTAGATGGGGCTTTTTTCACACCTTCTCAGTGGCAGCTTATTTCTAATGTATGCTGTACCCCACAACCTTTCGAGGAGCCCACCAAGTGGGATAGACATCAGAACACATTCCTGAGTGATGTTTTCCCCCTGATGTACCCGAATGATATCAACCTGATCATCACGGTGAGGGCCCCTGCCATAGCAGGTTATGCCAATGTGGCATCGTGGTAAGCCACCTGCTTTCAAACTTCTGTGGTGATATATTGGTAGTTGTATGTAAAGGTAATATTGAGTACCTGCTGGCTTGCTTTGAGCACCCACAATTCATGGTAAAGTAGGCCTGTTCATCCACCTGTTTCTATGGTGGAGGACTCATAATGCCGGCATACATCACAAGGAGGAGCCACTGTGCAAATTGGCAAGAATATTTCGCTGCAGTGCTCTCAACATAAATTGGCACATTAGTGCATGCACCAACCAGCACACATGTTGCCAAATACACCAGCATGCACAATTTTCAGCACATAAGTGACACCTATTGAAAATATTGTCTGGAGTGTGGCTGACACCCGGTTGCAGGGGAATCTCTTGAACAACTTTCTCCATGACCCTGGCATCCTGAATACAGATAGGTCATCAATAGGAAAAGACAGAATATCATCAGGTGCATACATAATTGAGGCCTATCAATTGAATATTTCTCCTGTGGAAAGGGATTATGTTCAATCAGCAAGTGGTCTGTCTTGCCAGCAGCATGTGTGCGAGTACCTGTTGAACAACTTAGCCGCATGCCTACCATTCTGCAGTCTGAAAGAGTTTTTACTGTGGCCAATTTGGCACGACATACCCAATGTTATTACTGTGCTGCACCATGGCCTTGGCACGTGCTCTGATCCTCTCCCTCTTCAAATCCACAGGATGGGGCATTGATGTCATCTGGATCACTTGCGGGGTACATGTAGGAAAATTCCTTGTGTGCCTGTTATACTGCCTTCTATGCCAAAGGTGAACATGGTTCCTCATTGCTATGAGCTCTAGGGGTTGGGGGCACTTGTCCCTCCCCGCCAATGCATGACCCTCTTCCCACAGAAGTGATCTGGCTTCTCCCCAACAGTCTTCCCTGGTGCAGGGCAAAATCATTCCACATCCATATCGATGTGGACTTAGTTCTCATGTGCATGGCTTGCCATCTACTCTATTGCTGGTGAAGGAACTGTCTCATCTCTCACCTTCTAAACCTTCTCCTCAACATGCTCGCCCCCTTAGGTACGTCATCCACTTGCTGCAGCACCTATAAAGGCTGGTCCTCCCCTGAGACTCTTACTGATTGCCCTCCCCTTCCCTTGATCCTTAGCAGCACCCCACACTCTGCTGCTGTAAATCCCTTCTTCCTCTTTGCCAGCCACCCAGAAAGAAGCAATGCCATACTCCCCCTGAAAGATGCTTGATGCAACCACCCTCTTCTCCCACACGAGGACCATGTCCATTTCTCTTTTACTGGCATACTGGCCTCTGTATGGGGCATCACATAGAGTCCATGCCACCTCTGCCTCTGTGCTCTTAGTTGTGTCCACCTGCTTTGGCACTGCCTCCTCTCCACCCTTTCAACGGAGACCACCACCCAGCACCCTAACCTCTCCCTCTCACTCAGAGGATAAGCCATGCTCTATGGACTAGCCTCTCACCCTGATGCCCACAAAAGCACAAGTGTTCCACTCTCTTCATTTACCCATCTCCTGCAAAGAGAAAAGCAGCTCCACGTCGTCCACCTCCCATGCAACCTTCGTCCCATAGACATAAGCACAAAAGACCACCAGCAAATCTGAGAACTAAGTGTTAATGGACTCTGATAAACAAAACATGTGAAAACCCATGTGAAAATCCAAAACAGCCCAGACAACCAAAACACATTCCAAATAAAACAACAAAAGATACCATAATAACCACTATTCTACACTACACAACAAACATAACAGAACATTATGTGGAGAGATTAGATGACAACAACAAATATGTAAGAGGAACTGGTATACTATTGTTTGCATTTTTGTGCTTTATTATTATTTTCCATTTTTAAAGTGCTCACACAGCCCTCAGGCATCAAGACGCTGTTACAGGAATAGTTTGATTTGTGTTTGTTTTTTTAGTTGCGAAATTAGTTGCGTATTTATAACACGCTTAAATACCCAGAGGTTTCTAAGTACGGACCCGGGGTTCGAACCTGTGTTGCTTTGTGTCGTTTTGCTTCCAAGGTGAGCATGTTGCCGCTGAACTATCCTCCCGGGACTGCTTGTTTGGGGGATCGGATTAGTGATAGCAACAACATTGGGATCTTTTATTTTTTAAAAGGGGACACACAAGTGAAAAGGCACAAAAGAGAAATGCAACATGTAGTTAATGTATATGGGGTAAACTAACAACGCTCTTAAATAAAGCAAGGAGATGAAAATTGGACTGCAAAAACACACTAAAGACCAAGAAAGTAGAAATAAAGACCAACCTCAAATAGCTACAACTTCCCAAAATTCAGGCCAAAGCTCGAGAAACCTTCCAAACACTGTCAATGCATGATCCCGCCCTGTGTGAGCCATCCCCCAGAGCTCAGCAGGACCCACAAAGGATCATGCTGTGAGCTGGCCCTCATATAGAAGTATGAACCTGCTTTAGTAGATTGTAGAGCATTGGCTGGCTGAACAAATCAAATCATTTTATGAATCAGCTCTTGAGGACAACTACAATTAACAACAAATGTCAGAATTAGCAGTCAAGCCTACATAACAACCACACCCGGCATTCTATGTATTTTTTTAGTAAGCATTGCCTCTGGACAGGCTACCCCACACAGTAGCTCTCGTGTGTAAGTGGCAAAGCAATAGCACTTCATCACCTTGTAAATACTTGTGAAATATCTCACATTCAACATTCAAAAAGATCTGGGAATTGTGACCCATTTCAAAGAACACAGGAAATCATTTCGTCCCCTCATTAATTAAGTAAAGGGCATTTCTCAGCTTGTCAAATCACATCAACTTGAAACATGACATGTGTGTCATTCCACAGTTGTTCCTTAAAAGCATTGTCTCTTGTGCTGTGCCACATGCAGCTAATGGCCACAGATAAAATACGCAGCCTTACACAAAGGGCCTTGTTTTGCTAGTTGGAAGAATTAAGGTAACACATAATGAGCATTTTATAGGCAATTGAAATGATGTCTAGCAATCTTCTTACACTGTTCTGTGCCTAATTAAAAATCACTAACTAGAGCATACCTTTGTCGCAATAACATATTGAATAATAAACAGTAAACCATTTTAATGAAACAGTATTGTGAATTCATTTCCTTTACAGAAATGTAAAAATGTAATTACTGCAATTACGACTTCTAGAATTATAAGTAACAACGATAACCGTGTGCTCTTTTTTCCAGCTCAATTAAGGCCATATGTGTTTACTTCATTGATATTGCATATTTAAAAATATACATTGTTTTACTGTACAGACAGGCAGGTTACCCTCTCTGAACTGTGCTAAGAACTGTTGGGCCTCATTACTAGTTTGACGGTCTTCCCGTGGTATTTACATTGACTTACCACCAAATTATATTACCTTTGTGGCAAGTCTGTCCTGCAGATGTACTGCAAGCGTGCTGGTATGTGGTCTTAATCCCCATCTTTAGAGTTCATAAGACTCATGTGAATTTCACTAGGTAATTCCGGCTAAGGAAAATGTGAGGATATTTGGAAGTAAAATGGAGGATTTCCCTCCTGCCATATGCTCTAGGTAAATCCTCCACTTCAGCACTGAGGTCGGAAACTCAGTGCTCTGGAAAACGAATGGTAAAGTGGCAGTCCTTCTTTTATTTTAATGCCTGTTATGATTAGTTACTGGTGTTTTTGTTTTCATATGCCAAATCCATTTCTATCAAAGCACAGCCATAATTAAATAAAAACAATGCACAAACATCGATATTGCCCTTCATTTGATCATTGAAAATGCGCATATTTACATGAACTGGCCTAAAAAGGAAATGGCCGTGATTTTTTTTAAAGAGGAAATGACATTTCAGAAATCGTTTTTTATAGTGATTTAGGTGTTTATGAAGACACCGTTTCCAAACCATTGTTAGTACTTTTCTATGATGCATTTCTTTTCAAAGACAGATGTAAAACAGCAATGAAGCAAATGTTCCAAGAGCCTTAGATTTCAAAGGCTTATATTTGGTTCTAAGAATATGGAACTATGGTTTTCTCAACTCGGTTTCAAAGATTTTGGACCAGGTTTATTTTGTTGCCCTGTTTTGAACTTCATATGGCTTGGCTCTCATTTTACTAAAAAATCAACAACTATCTGTGTATACATCAGGAGATGAAAACATATTACGTCGGCTTTTAAACCACAGGGACCTGTTTGTGGACCACCTGCCATTTCTCTATGTCACTGTTGATTATCTGTTTTAGCGAGACAGATTTAAACACCTTCTGACACGTTGGGATTTCTACTTATGTTTCTCTTGTAAAGAAAATCGGCCATAACGTTTTCACCTCGGTCAACTTGATATGTCACCAGATTGGCATTTCATGGTGCTACTGGGCTGCCTCGTGGCTTTTGACACCGCAAAGTAGATGTGGTTCATGCTGCCACGCCTGTTAAAAGAAAGACACATGGCTGTGATTGGTTTAATTTTTAAAAAGGCAGCCGTTTGCATTGTGCATTTTTGACAACGGGTGACCTCTGGCACCTCGTTGAACACCTGAGCATCGAAGTTGACTCTTTCAGCAGAACATTTATTTATTTATTTTATAACACCCATCCCTGAGATCGGTTTCTAAGCACGACTCCAGGATTCGAATATCTGTTGCTTTGCGTGGTCTTGCTTCCAAGACCAGCGCATTGCCCCTGTGCTATCCTCCACACCTTCTACCAGTCACGTTATTGCAGAGAGTGGCCAATATATGCTATTGATGTGAAAGAACATACTGAGGAACATGGCCTGCAGCATTGCATGTGTTTCCATCACAGCATGCTATGGTGGTTCTGTTTCTAGATCTCCTTGGACCTTAGATATTAGTCCCAACTCACTTGCAAAGAGAGCCTTGATTCCAAATCTCTGAGATGACAGCTTTCATCATCAATAGAGTAGGATTCTTTCTTCATTACCTGCATACTGACAAAGGAATACAACCGGGTTGCCCCCAAAATATGTCTGCTTGGGTGTACATTACCTGCTACAAATCCATCCACAGCTTTCACCTGGATGCAGGCTCGTGCTGGCCTATTGGGCAATAGGGAAATGCCCAAAGTGCGAGCCCCCGGTTGTAGGTGAATCCGTGTTTTTGGACAGAATGGGCCACTTTATTTTACTAGAGTGGGTCAGTTTCGTAAGTTACATTATTAGCAACATATTTGATTAAAAAAAATAAAAGAGAAACCTTGGCTAGTACTCAGACAGTCTGTCCTCCATAGCAACCAATTATAATTCTGATTCCGGGTCCCTTTTTCATTGGTGCCTGTGTGGTTTCTATGTCCCAGTCACACCCTAGCTAGTTCAGAGGCATATCTCCATCAACTACAACTAGAGCTTCAGATGACCTCCATTAGAGCCAGATCTAATAGATCTAGCGAGAACAACAGAGAGGTTTGAGACAGTGGCATCTATGAGATTGGTTTGACTCCCATTCTCTCTCCTACCCTCAGTTGTTTATTGACATATTCCAGTGAGCAGGGTGGAGATGGAGTGTAGTGAGACCTGAGGGGGGAAACGTGTAACTACTTCTGATATATAAATCCGGGAATGTGGGTTGCCTAACCGTGAGAAACACTACTTGTTTTTCATTTTTTATTGTATTTGCTGCACTATGGTAGCCAGTATTTGCCACTGTTATTGGCTTTAAGAGTCTTTTTATCAACATTTTTGGGAAAATAGGTGTTTGTATTGCGATATCTTCAAAAAGCATTCTTTTTGCATCGCGACCCAAAGGAAGGGATTGGGAATTTGTATTTGTATTTATTTATTTAGAAGGTTGTGAGTATTAGTATGAGAGAGAATGAGCTGTGTATTGGTGATTAATATGCCTGATCTATGCATCATTTTACGATGTCTTCCCACATGCAACTCCTCATTTTCTAGGGATATATCCTCTCATTCATTTTAGTCGCCCTACAGTTAAAATGTAAACCAATCTCACTGTTGGTTTTACTGCAAAAACCATGTGTGTTTTACTAAATTAAACTAATGTTTCCCCACTACTCTTTCCCATTCAACATGCAACTTATAATGAGAAATAAAGCCATGGTCTTTGATGTACAGAGAACAATTAAAGGAACTCTAAGAGCCTCTATCCAAGAGGCTCCATTTCCCGGGTACATCTGTCCTGCATGATGGAGGGAAGGGGGCCTGGCCTGATGCAATTCATTGGCTTTTGGCTATTCTTAAATGACTCCACTTACTAAGGGGGGGGGGGCATTGAATGCGAAATCCCGTCCTATTCCCACTGTAAGTGATGAAAAAAATTGTTTGACCCACAGTTGTCAAATCACAGGTCACCAATCACTTGCACAACCCATTTGATTTGCCCGCTCACTCAATTTTGGATGATGGGAAACAGAGGCAATATATTCATTAGTTCAAGTTAAGGAAAAACAACATCCAGCATCTAACATGTCCCCGTCTGACTGACCTGCTCTCCAGAAATCTTACTTTAAATGTCATCCATAACCTGCAAATGGATTCAAATATACTGGGACTATTCTTCCCGACACATTTAGCCTGGCTCCCTCCACCAAAGCTTTGCCCCATTCAGGAAAAAAAGAGTCCTTTCTTATTGCCTGTTATTGGATCTGGCACACAGTGATACCCTTCCAGTCAAGCGGATCCCTAATGAGGGGTGTATACCCCCACCTTCCATGGTCATTTCGTTTCTCCTCCTCACTTGAGGGGCATTGGACCTCCACCACCATGATGACCACCATTTGGAAGAACACCTTCTTGTCTCATCAAATCCAATCCAGTTATTACCACTGTACACAGGCCACGGACCTGTCCCAGGAATTAGGGCTGTTCACAGACCTGCATCCCTCGATCATTAAGCACATGTGTGAATGAGTCCACTCATTCAAACAAATGTTGTGAAAGGTAAAGATGGGACGGGGGCTAACAAAATATTCAGGCTCATGGTCGAATGACATCACTAGTAGGAACAGGGAGACAGGCTCATTATTTTCATTTTATAAAAGTCCTCCTGGAAAAAATATGTATTTATGCATTCATTAAAATGATTGGCTATCACAGACCCCACTTCTGCAATTATAGTGTAATTATACCCCAAAATAACTTGATTTCAATTTGCATTCTCTCCTTTACGCGAGGAACACATTTCAAGGGAAATTGGCCAATGGAAAGAGGCCTGTATTGCTCTCCTACATTACAATCTACGTTTGAAAATGCATTTGTTTAAATTTCAATATTCATCAAAACTTCGAGCTCCTGCTGAAATTGTTGAGACTCATCATACACTTTTTGCAATTTGATTGATGGATAGAAATTCTCATCACACAACTTACCCAGGGGTCTAAAGGGCCGATTATTTACCACTATTTGATCTTTTTACAGCAGCATGTGTGGTAGTAAAAGATAATGGGCCTCATTATAAGTTTGCCGGGCCAGAAACAACAGTACTGGTAAACTTGCCGTTATTGTTGTTTCCGGACCGGCAAACTACGAGTTCTGCGAGCCGGTGCCTATCAACCTGCCAGGTCTGACCTGGTGGGCGGAACAGCACCCGCTCGCAGACCTTGACGAATGCACCGGCACCATTGATGAATGGTGCCGGTGCATCCGTCCCGGCCATTCCCATTGAGTCCAATGGTACGCAAATGGGAATGGGGAGTAATATTTTCTGGCGCATGGGAATGGACAATTACCGGCACAGCTACCGCCAAAGTCATAATGACCCCAAATGTCTATCAAAGAAAAAAACAACAGTATTATACACATAGTCGTGTAAGAACAGGTATTTCCATTACTCCAAAGTTCTTCTTTTCAAACAATACCTCCATTACATGACAAACTATTTTGAACAGTTGTTATTTTCTTCACTTCCTTCAACAATCCTTACAAGTTATGGCATTGCATACGGTGAACCTTAGGACAATGTTGCTGAAACTCTGTCCATAAACGTATTGACCTTCTCTACTTTGCTGGCCTGAAAACATCAAACATCTGCGTCCTTGTCTGCAAGACAAAATGGATATACAGATGGCAAAGATACCAATCCTGTACACGTATCCTTCTTTTGGAAAAGTAGCTTAGATACAAAGTTGAACTGTTGCCAATCCAGCTCATTATATTCTATCACCCACTCGTAACACCAATGATATGATATGATATGATATTTTATTTATATCGCGCCCATACACAGGTGTTTCAGAGAGCGACCAGGCAAAGGGAGGGGGAGCAGGGGAGAAAAACAAAAACAAACGATCTTACTAGGCCCAGTGACATTGAGAACGTGCAAGTGCATGGGAAAGGGACAAGGGGGAAAGTAAAACAGAAAGAGGGAGGGGGCAAAGTGCAAGGCATAGGATAATAATAAGTCAGTGGATATAAGTGAATAAATAAGGTGATAAGAGCAGTGTTAAGGGCAGCCAGTGAAGGGTGCAGTGCAGGTCAAGACAGATTCGGTAGCATCTGATAAGTGCAGGAAAGGAGTGGGGGGGACCTGTGAGGGTACAGATAACAGGCCCCCGTGCAGGAGTGGCCGGGAGGCAGTGCCGGAAGATAGGTGACAGGGCCAACGGGGCCCCATTGGCAGGTGAGGCAGTGCTGAGAGGAGAAGGCAGATCAGCAGGGGAGGAGAGTGTCAAAGGCAGATGCGAAGAGGAAGGTCTTAAGGAGCTTCCGGAATCGTAGATGGTTTTCCTCCAGTTTCAGGGTGGCAGGGAGGCCGTTCCAAAGGGAATGATTAACTTGCTAAGACATTGCAGTTGTGGAAGATGCAGGTGCACCAAGTTCCGATTGGAAGTAATATGTAGCCAGAGGTCAGGGGTTGTACTTGAGGCAGAAGCCAGGTAACAAGCAGGACCTCTGGGAGGCTGCCCTTTCCACACATCTCGATGAGTGATCCTGTTCTAGTAACAGCCCACCCAGAAAACTGCAGCAATTTCACCATGTGTGCAAACTCCAGTGACTGGGCCTTTTGCTTTGAAAGTGGATGCTTGCCTTCCACAGTTCCATATGCTGTATTTGCATAGGTCTCTTGAGGGCCACAAATCTGTCACAATATGAGAGATGATGCTGAGGGTTCTTGGCCTGGTGTTGTGCAACACTTCTTCTCTAATGCTTAGTAGCTTTTTGTTTAGGAAGTTTTGTACTTCTGTACAGGCAATGTCCCACTGGAGCATTTTTACTGATGACACAACTCCTGAATCAGCATATCTAGCAACATCACATATCCTATCAGTTAATTCTCTCTTACCCCTCCTATAAAACAATAGTTCATTTGCTGCTGTAACCTTCCAGCCACTCCTGCCAAGCAGTTCGAAAACTGGGTTGTTACCTTGAAAGGCAACTACAAGTATTGAAAACAGCATAGTGCCTAATGATGCACTAATAACCACATATCGAAAACCCAGACCTATATTTGTCACAAACTGTATCACAGTGTAGATATTGTGAAGTAGTTATTAGAAATAAACCAATACAGAAGTGTCATTGAAATCTGTTTCTAGCTCATGAACTTATATACTACACCTGCCAGTCGCAGCAACTGTGTGAAATCCTTGTTGGATATCTACTGTTCAGCGTATTTCCTATTCATTGAACCTTTGCATTGTGGAGTTTGTTACCTCTGTGACAAAGCCAAGGAAGGGTGAGGTGCGAACAAATGCCTCACCCTTCCTCCAAACAACAAGTTGTTAAGCACCTACAGAAAACCAACAGGCGCGCAGGGCCTAGGTTCAAAGATCTGCCCCCTTCTCAGGGGGACAGACATGTCGGCTATCCGGCGGGGGGCTGGCGCAACAGCCCCCACTACTATACACATCAAAGACCCAGGGCTTCCCTGGGTATGATAAATAAGAGCAGCATGCTCTAAGAGAACACAATCTGTTTGTGGACCCTGAATGGGGATCCAAACTGACAGGAGGTTCGCTGTTCACTCAGCGTCTTCCACACTTTGCTACTTTAGCAGTCTTTTAAAAATTCACTGCTTACGCAGTGTCTTTTCCCCCCTCCTTTGAACATTGTACTGTTCAGAAAACTTCTAACTACAGGCGAGCAGTGAGAAACCGCGCTGAAACAGAAAAAACCCGGGGGAGAACGCGTGTAGAAGCAAGATCCAAAGGCGCAGCGAATGAGCGTGGGGGAAAAACAAACAAAGTGCCCAGACGCAGGCGCCCGTGTCTATTTCAGCTTGACAGACCTTCAAAGACATGGGTCCCAAGCGAAAATCACAGGAACCTCCAGAACCGTCCCAGAAATCGAAATCACTCCACTTGCTGGCAGCGATGGAGGCAGCAGAGCACTATGGCTGGGCTTGAGTCAGAGAAAATATGTACGGCTTACCAAAGAAAGGGGTCCCCATACCAACCAGTCATGAGGACGAGATGACACCGGCAAAGAGAAGGAAGTGTGCAGAAGGCATGGGAAAAGGTAACAGAAAACTGTCTAAATTGTATGAGAAAATGAGTGAGATGCAGCAATTATTGCTAGAATTTAGGGGCAAACAAACTCTTCCCACAGCCGAGTCCAGGCAGGCAGACCCCATCTTACCATTAGTACCGGGCATCACAGTTACCACCCCCCCCACCAGCAGCAGCAGCACTAAGGCCAGCAACACCAATAACGCAGGTGCCGACAACACCAACATCAGCCGTCACAGTTTTAACTACGCCAAATAGGACAGCTCATGACACAATGGCTGCTTTAAAAGCATGGTCAGTCCCCATTACAAATACCCCAGGACAGTCAGGAGTAAGCAACAACAACCCAGCAGAGACGGTTATGATTAGTAGTTCCCAATTAGATCAAAAACTTAAATCTTTTCAAGCAGAAATATTGAACAGATACAAAAGGTGTCTAGCATGGAACATTGACATAACAATCAAAGAAGCCATATGGGCGAAAGAGTTCATTGAGATCTTTTCGCTGATAGAAGCCCAACACAAAAGTAAGGATGCTTTTAGAGACCCCAAAAAGATAGAAGAGAAAGCTATAGCCAGAAACGCCCAGGTAGAACAGAATTGGGACAACTGGCTACAGGCTTTCGCCATCTTGGCAACTATTTACGAAGAAAAATTCCCCCATGATGGCAGAAAATTATGGGCATACATGGACAAAATCAGAGAAGTAAAAATCGCTCAAAAAGGGAAAACCTGGCTAGCATACGACATTAGACTCAGGAGAAGCATGTCAGAGAGGCCAGCCATAGAATGGGACGAGGTCCAGAACGACTTATACATGTTAAACGCAGAGCCTCCTTCAGAAGAAGAGATCACGCAGATAACCTCCAAAAATAGCAAAAACTCACAGTGCCCCAGACCCTCCGACAATAAAAACCACAAAAAGGGGGAGCAGCCCTTTCGGAAAACCAGCTATGGGGGGCTAAACCTAATACCCACAGGCAGAACAAAAAACATTCTCAGAAATCCAACACCCCTTGTAAAAACTTTGGGAAAAAACAGTGCACATGGGGAAAGGAATGCTGGTACAAACACACGTGCACAAACTGTAACGGTGACCACGCAGCAAGTAACTGCACCAGACTACCAGCCAAAAATACAAAAGATTAGCATCAGATGCATCCCGCCAACCCCATGTCTAACCCCGTGCTGCTCACCCATCAACCCAGACAACTTCAGAGAGGCCCTCAGGAATTATCCAGACAAATAAACCAGCGAAGCATTGAACACATCGACAAAAAGGGTCCTTTTGACTGATGCAGCCCAGAGCAAGGGGTTTGGAGCCATACTAGACACAGAATGGGTGGCAGGACACTGGCCCATAACATGGCAAGCAGCAGGGTGGACAAGAAACATCACCCTCCTAGAAATATTTCCCATCTGGCTTACTTTACAAATCTGGGGCAGGCAGCTAGCAAACACGGAACTCTTGGTCTGGCACCACTGCAACTCAGTACATTAAGTGCTTACAAACGGTATTTAGAGCCACAGGTTTAAACCATGTTGAGTTAATAACAATTAAAGACATAGAAATATTCTTAAAATGGGCGCATGAGCAGGGCTTTAAGAGAGACCGGGCAAAAAGACACCTAGTAGCAATATCATATTTCTCAAAATTACGTGGTGACTCAGATCCCACCCAGAACGCCCTCATTTCCTATGCTATGAAAGGATAGGCCAGAGTGGAAGGGCCCCAGATAGACACTCGCCGCCCCCTCGATTTCCAAAAACTGGTAAAAATAGCAGACCAGTTGGAAGCCATATGCTGGCACCCATATGAGATTGTACTATTCAAAACAGCATTTTTTCTGGCCTACTTCGGGGCCTTCCGGGTGGAAGAGCTCATTTCCCCCAGCACCAAGGCCACAAACGGTTTAGGCGTCATGGAAGTCCGGGTCAGACAAGACAACATCAACATAGAAATCCAAAAAACAAAAACTGGTGCCAAAAGAACCATTAACATGTGTTGCATCGACGATGCAACAAACTGCCCAGTATGTATCACCAACCTTTATTATGCACAAAGGCCCCAGGTTGGGGGGAGGTTTTTAATCCATTTAAGCCACTACCAATTTAAAGGGGTGCTGATGAAAGCGATCGGCAACACGGAATGGGACCCAAAGGACTTTGGCACCCACTTCCTCAGAATAGGTACCGCCACCTCAGCATGGCAGGGACGCCTGGCACCAGCACAGCTAAAAAACATAGGGGGATGGAAGTCAGATTGCTACAAAGGATACATCAGACCACAGCTAATATAGTCATCCCTGTGTCGTTTTCTTCCTATTTACCCCCCCTGCAGAACAAACAGGCAACAGGAAGACCTCGCTCAACTCAGCATGGATTGTCGGCCACTCATTCGTCTTCAGGACAGGCTGATGGGCGGAAGAAACCAAAGAAGGTCTGCCGTTTAAAAATACCATTGCTTCATAGTGGGGTTACAGGGGCCTACGGTGGGCCGACATCCATGAAACACTAGCAGAGCTGGTCTCATACAGAGACCCACCTGAATTTCTCATAATACACTTGGGGGGCAATGACCTGGTGAACTCAGGAAGGAGAAACTTTTTGGAGAAAATCTGCTTCTCCTTGGTGGGCATTTCCCACAACTGGAGAGAAACGGAAATATATTTTTCAGCCATTCTTCCCAGAAAGAAATGGCTGGGTGCCCACTGTTACAAATCCGTAGACATTGCTAGAAGAAAACTCAACAGGGGAATAGAGAAATTCTGTGCAGCAAGAGGGCTGGGTTTCATAAAACACCTGGCCAATACCCTCGGGGATCCGGATATTTTTCACAAAGACGGCCCCCACTAATCAATCCAAGGCATGGAACATTTCTTTTGGGAAACCTCTGCAACTCTCACATCTAGAGGCTGTTATTAGGAGATACTTTCAGGGGAACACGGCCAGCCGGTAACCTGCCCGTGTGTGGCGGCACGGGCCAGAGGGGGTAACCTCAGGACCCGGCGCCCAAAAGTATGATATTATTATGATATGTGATTATTTGTTTATCTGCATAACCATATCTGTACAATAAAATCCTACAGCCTTTTTTTGCCAACACTTTACAAAATGTTGTGAGACAAATCATTTCGGGTGAGGGTCGGGGTGAGGGTCGGGGTTCGGCGGTACAACGATGCATGCATATGGGTTCATCAGTTATGGAACCAAAGAATTTAGGCGACAGACAACAGAAGAAATCTAGTTAAGAATGTCAATGAATATGATCAATGTTAAATGGTGAGA
Organism: Ambystoma mexicanum; assembly: GCF_040938575.1. Lineage (NCBI taxonomy): Eukaryota > Metazoa > Chordata > Amphibia > Caudata > Ambystomatidae > Ambystoma > Ambystoma mexicanum. Next base: position 832,204,082 of record NC_090935.1, on the reverse strand, counting down.
GATATACATATGGTGGTCATTTTTTTTAGGGTTATTCTCATAAATGCGAACGGGAAAGACATACTTGCGGCTAATGTCCTAGGTTTAGCTGTATTATCTGCCCTTACTGTAGTGTTCTAATTGCTCTTGGTCGCTGTCCTTGATGAATGTATCTCAAAAGCAATCACAAGCAAGGTTTTCACTAAAACAATGAAAAAATACGAAATAAGGTAGTACATATACATACCAACCACACGCTTAGCAAAAACGCCACCCATACGCATAGCACCCATAAGCACATTCAGTATATGCACTCAGCCACACTTCGCACGCATTTACAACATACAGACAAGCAAGGAAATCAATAATTCAAGCAACAATATGCAACCAACATTATCATGAACACACACAAAATACACACTCACCCCATTATCATGATCAGAAACAGCATACCCAGCCCATTATGATAACCACTTAAAACATACACACTCAACACCATTATTTATGTATTTATTTAGGAAAGGGCATGGGGTGTTTGGTGCACCAGGCAACGCCATAGACACCTCCATTGAACCAGGGGGCCTGCTGCTATGTGCTGTGCTGCAGCCACACCCACTTTTCTTCAAAGGTCTAGCACCCAACCCGCTAGGGAGATTCCTGCGGGAAAAGGCACAGGGTAGTTAGCACACCACACACCACCATTGAAACGTCCATTCACGCAGGCGGCCTGCTGCTTTGTGTTGGGCTGACGCCTCAGCCCCTTTTCTTCAAATGCTCAGAACACGGCCCGCTAAGTAAGATTCTTGTGGGAAATGGCACAGATTGTTTGGTGTACTGCGTACAACCATAGACACCTACATTGACTCAGGGGGACTGCTGCAACATGCTGGACGAAGCTATGCCCACTTTTCTTCAAAAGCCCGGGACCGGGCACGCAAGGGTTAAGCCAGCAGCAAAGGAAGTAGGGTGTTTGGCACACTGTGGGGTGTTCGACACACAATGGGGTGAACTGAACTTCAATACTGTGGAGATGGGCGAGAAAGAAGTAAGGCGGAAACTGAGTGTATAATGTTTATCCAGGTGAGAAGCTGTTATGCCTCGTGTTACTCCACCATATTCCCTTGCTGCCATGACTGTAAACCCCCACAAGAACTTCTTAATTACACACATTACCCCTCCCCCGTCCTGCCATGCCAATAAAACATCCTGACTGTTATGTGGAAAATCCCATTGAAACTTTCCTCACTTGGCGCAGAAAATAAAAAGATCGAGTCTTACAGCCCCATAAAACTTACGGGGAGGCATACACGTTGTTAAAAGAAATTAATCTGTTTTGGATGCCAATCCGGATGTGTGGGGTGTTAAAGAAAAAAACAAAAATAAAGAGGTCAAGTACTATTTGTGCATCAACACCAGCAACGGAGTCGACTCCTGCAGCACAACGCTCCGGGTCCCAGGCACCTCTATGGACAATATGGCAGTGGAGTTACTAATCTCTGAGGGCTTGCTTGGGGGAACTGCCCATTGCCCAATGTGGAGCTAATTAATGTGCAGGGGTACTGGGGGTTCGGAGAGTGACTATGCCACCATTTCAACTGCCTCACGCAAGGAGGCCTTACGAACAAGTTCCCAGTGATAGACTCTGACCTTCTTGGTTCTCTTGATATGTTTGATATTCCTGATATTGCCTGTATCATACCCGACGTGGGCGAAGCAGTGCATCCACCAATTAGGGCCTGCACAGTTGGGAACTGTGAAAACAGTGTGCCACAAAACCCATTACAGTAGGGGGTCCACTGGCCAGGTAAAACCCAAAGGGAGATGCCAGAGATAGCTTGACCCTAAACATGCATGGCTCGCTACCCAAACCTGAACCTAAACCTGAAATGCTGTCACTGTCCCTGGTCCCAGATAGCCTCTTTACATTTATGTAATATAAGGAGAGTGTGGAGACTGTGAACTGTGTAGGACCTGCAGTCAAACAGTGTATTGTGAATGTTGCAAGCCTTCTCCCTATGAATACTGATCTAAACATGATGTGGCTAGTTAAGCACACAGAGAGTGGACCAGTTACCCCACCTGGTCTATCCGCTGTGCACATCCTGTATCCTGCCACAAAGGAGGCACCTGTGGCTAGTGGGTGCACATGTAGCCTTGTTTTGACAGAGTTAGCAGACCTAAAGAGGCTACTATTGACTCTCCTAGATGCTCATGGAAGCAGAGGTGCGTGGGGTAGCCTTAAGATAGAAAGGATGATGCCCAAGGGGCTCAAAAAGCACCAGTAGTCACAGATCCGGATAACACGACAAACATGACTAGTAATCTGGTCGGATTGGGGCCCAGTGGTGAACCTATAGATTGCATAGGTAGTAATAGTGCACTGATGGACATTGAGCACCAGGCTAAAACCTGCCTAGACTGCTCAACCCCCACTCATAAATGACTGTTCCATGTAGCGCAACAACCCCCACCGATGTCTAGACAGTGGGTACATGGTACTTCTTGTGCCAAACCAATGGCTGACCAACTAGCTAGTGAGAAAATCTATATGGCAACTAACTACGACCCCTGTGACACCCACCGCAGGGCTCGTGGATCACAGTATGGGCAGGGCATGATGAACAGCAAGAGGAACAGGAGGTCTTGGGGGGGTAGCATTCCTGCACAAGGGAAGCACTCACCAACACAAGCATCCACTGGCTTTGTGTAGTTTGTGGCTGCTTATATGTAACAGTGAGGACATTTCAAATGTCATCTGACTGCAATCTGCAGGGGGCTGTGCCTTTGAGATTATTCTGATACATTTCAGGGAAAAGAGATTAGCGAACAGGATTTTGGGCTTTGTTATGAAATGCCGTCCCCAACAAAAGGTGCGTTCATGTCACATCCAACTATGTGTACTCCAATGTCTGCCCTTTTGGAGAAATATCATACTTTTCTGTGCTTTCTGGCACCAATACAGTGTCATTGGGGACAAGGAATTGGGTAACCCCACCAGAACTAGTGTACCTGTTGAAGAAATGTTAGTGGGGTCCTGTGACTGTTGATTAACGTGGGAGGCGGGACAGACTCTAGTAACTGGTTTCATTATACTTTGGAAATATGTATGTTTATTTTGTTTTATCAATTTGTATGTGTTAGGATGTACTTGTATGGCCTTATGGCACAAATAAATGTATTGACTGACTGAGATTATGTTGTATTTATTTGTAACTCACTTAATTCCTTCAAAGAGGAAAACCAAACAGAAACTGGATCTAGACACATGTTTAATTAGAGAGGTGGAACATGTAACCGCATTCTTAGAAAATTAGAGAAAGAGATGTGTTTTAGTTCTTCCAGAACAAAGAGAGGGAGTCAAGCTTCCAAAGTGAAGGGAAATGAATTCCAAGCACAAGGACCAAACACAGAAAAACACCCATCAAGTCGGAGAGTCTTGCTAGATGTTACAAAATTTGTTTTAAATGTGTTTAATCAGTAATGACTGTAATAATAGTTGTAGATCAGCATTCTCTGATTGGACCAAACTATCACTCTGCATATTTTCCGATGACTGAGTCTGTTGTCTGTAGAGGGATAGGGTATGTTACATTCAAATATTTATTGTTGGCATGTAGGCACCAAATGGCAGAGCATGTGGACAGCAGGCAGGCAGGCAGCAGCAGATGTCTGCTCGGGGATCTGGGGGGCAGGAAAATGGCCTTCTGGGCAGAAGCGTGGTCTTCCGTGTGTTGTCGCATGGCCAGCTTGATACGAAGTGATTTGGCATGTGAAAAAACAGCATGTCAGCATGTAATTTGAGGAAAGGCACTTAGCGCGTAAGCGCGTATGTGACGTAACACGTGCAGGCGTTTCCCTCAGCACGGGTGCATCCACACGTGCAAAAAAATCATGTCTGTGTGTGGATGCGTGTAATTCGAGGAACGGCCCTTAGCGCGTAAGTGATGTTATGCGCGCGGGTGTTGCCTTCAGCATGGGTTAAAGGTGAGCGCGGGCCAGCAGACCACTGTATGTGCTGTTCGTGGAGACCGACATGTGTGTTTACTCTGCTGGAATCACACGCGATTACTTCACAGCGTCTGAGGTCCGTACGTCTTCTTTTGGTGGGGTGAGGCCTACGCGCACAAGCGTGTGTTTTTTTTTTTTCTACGCAAAGCAGGCAGTGAGTCACGTACGCTTTTTTCCCACTGTGGTTCCCCCTGTGCATGCGTACCGTTTTTGAGGTCATAGTAGCCCACGTGTTTTTCATGTTCCTGGGTGGCACACCGTACTGCTGGGGCTACCGGGGTCGCATGCACAATTGTATTTTTTATTTTCAATTTCCTGTTCATATATATTTGGGGTGCCAGAGTGTTGCGTGACCCGTAATTTTTCCTCAGGGGTCACAGACAGCCTTGCAGGGGCACTGGGGTACCTATTCCATCAAGTACCCTGCCCCCTTCTAGCCAATTGCCAAGGACATAGCTATTTTCCATCGGTGCCCTGGTTGGGAGGCCAACAAAGGCTAAAGGTGGCAAAGTTGGGCGTCCTCCCAGGGCTTGGCGTGGTCGGACATGTGGGTGTGGAGACCGGGAAGGACAGGGAGTCCAGGGTGGCCAGGGTGGCTACAGGGGGGGAAGAGGCAGGGGTGCACCTCTGGGATGGGATGCCCAGCAATGTGCTGGTGCAGACATGCCACCACCCCCTGTGGCTCCTGGTGATGCAGCTGTTGCATCACAACCTGGCGCCCATATCACCCAACAGCAATTTACATCTGCTGTCACGGTCCCACCGGTGGTGGTAGCTGCAGGTGAAGCTGTGGCCACCTCCACCAGGACTCTGGGTCAGGCAGCGCATGTTGCATTGTGTGACGAGGACTCCCAGGAAGATTTCCATCTTGTCCGGAGGTTGGGGTCATGTGTGTCCACTGTGGCTGTGACTGTGGCACACATATCTGGGGCAGTTATGACATCTGCTGCCCCAAGCAGCTGGGTGGTGATAACTGCATGTGCAGATGCAGCCAACACCACCCCGGCAGTGAGTCCAACCCAAGCCAGAACTTCTGTCCACATACCAACACCCACTGCCTTGGTCCATCCACCAGCGCCACTGCCCCCACTGATCAGGGCCAAATTGCCCACTCAGGGTCAGTACCACCGGCCAAAAGGTGAAAGCGTGCTCCTGTACAAGAGGCTGGGACCCCAGACACGTCTCTGGCCTCCAGCACGTCAAAGAAGAAGCCTTTCTACAATCAGGAAATGGACTTCCTTGTGGACTAGAACACCAACGCTATATGCTTGTGGGCCCACAGTGCCATACAACACATCACCAGCGTTGGGTCCACTGGCAGCATGTTGTGGACGGTGTGACATCCATGGGATTCCAGCTGCGCACAGCTCAGGACTGCTACAAGCACTGGAATGACCTCAGACACAGTGCTAAGCAAAAGCGTGCCTCCAATTACTCCATATGACTGGGTCACCACCAGCGGAGGATGAACTCACTCAGCATGAGGAGATCGCTTCAGAGTTCATCCTGGAAGAACAAATCCGTGGAGTGGGAGAGAGCATGGATTATGATGCATCATCTGGTGAGTATTGATGTGTGTCATTCAATGACATGTGTGTTTGGCATGTGTGACCCGCCCAGCTACAAGTCGGCTCTTTCCTGTCTTCATTCTCCTTCTCCACCTGTGTTGCTCACCAGGGGTCTGACCTCTCGGCCTCCATTCACAAAGAGCACCTGACAGCTCTTGACTACTGCATTATCAGTTTTTTGTACGAGTTCTGATGCTATGCTGATGACATCAAACTCATTTCCTGGCTGCCCTTGGCCACCTCTTGTCCCACCCTTATTTCCGATAGCCTCATTGCCATTTGCTTTTGGTGTACTACCAATGGTCTCTGTCTGAATGCCAGCAAGACTGACATCCTCCTCATTGATACACCTTCACCATCCTTTGCCATCAATCTCTGGCCATCCCCACTTGGCCCTCATCCTGCCTCCACCTGCAAGGCCAAGATGTTAGGCAGAATTCTCTGTTTAGGCTGAATTTCCTAACCTAGTGAGTCCCCCAGCAGCTTTGCGGGATTTCTGGAGTTTGTTTTTTTCCATCCTGCCAAGAGTGAGACTCTTTTTCTCCCACTCTTGGACATGAATGTGTGTAATTCCTTTGAATGTCAATGTGTTCTATGGGCTATGGGGTCTTTTACTCCATAGGGTCTCATATGTTTTGCTATGTGTGTTACAACGCACCCTACGTGCCGTAACACTGGGGCGTCCTAGCGGACCTCCACCCTAGACTCCATACCCGGGGACTGACTACTGTCTCCCCGAGAATGTAAAGTCACCATTGGCTTTCATAGACCTAAATTTACTAACAGAACTAGTACAAACCATCCTATTGTGGATGTACTAGTAGGGGTAATTCGATTACTCCTGGGTCTGTTATTCGAGGGGGCACTGTCCCGTCCCCCCTCGTCGAATTTTGGCTGGTGGCAGTGGAAACTACTTGTTATATTCGGCCCCGAATGTAACCCTATGGGATTCTTCCCATTGTTGGAGGTTAATACTTTTTCTCGTTAATCTCTAACTTACCACCGGTAATCTATCGGTTGGTATTTTCTGCCAGAACTCGGTTTTTAAAATGGCGTCTGTGTTTGTCCCTGTGACTCCTAAACCAAAGGTTGAGCCCTTTGTTCCACTTTTGGCGGGCCTCTACACAGAGGCCCTCCAAAGTGGTGCCATTCTGTCTGGGTTACCACAGGGGGTGTGGGAGGTGATTTAGGCACCTTGGACTGAGTTGCCTTGCCAACTCAAGTCGAACTCTGGTGTTATTGGCCCAAGTGGTGAGCCACCCCGCTCACCACTTAGCATGTTTTGATTGACAGCTAGGCTGAATGAATGGGGGTTTTCTGCATACAAGCAGGGCTTTTGGGACTGGATCTTCAGAAGTCGCCACAGGATCTAAGAATCCGACGAGGGGAAAGCTGAGCCGACCTGCAACGACGACACCTCCGGTGGAGCCCTGCTGAACCTACTCACCACTTCCCGACGGCAGAGGAGATCTCCCCGCCGGTGAGTCTCTTCCCCTGACTGGTGGGAACAACCAGTCCCCTTTGCTTTTTCTTCGCTCCAGGACACAGTGGTCGAATTGCCCGTGCAGAGCACCCCAGCAACCGGATAGCCACTACCCCTGTACCGCGACCAAAAGGTGGTGCCTTGTGACGGAGCACTCCGCGGCTGGTCTCTTCCCTGGTGGTGCAACGATCTTCAACTTTCCTTCGACGACGAGATCATATCTTCTCTTGGCAAAGACCCGACGTGCATCCACCACCAGGAACAACTGCCCCCGCCGGAGCTGTCTCTCCCAAACAAGGTACCGTGTCCGCCTGGCTTCCCTTTTTGCCGGATAGAGTGAGGTGTCTTAATCCTCGCCTCTCCATTGGGTCGCCTCCAAGCTTTCTTAACTTTCTGTTCTGAACTAGTCCACCCTTGCGATAACAATTTGCGACAAAGACTGGAAGTGCATTTCTGCTGTGATACTTTTTGGGACATATCACCTTGCCTCTCTCCGAGTGGGCCTGGCCTCTGAACTTTGGGATCTACAGTAGACCCTGCCTTACTGGCCTTGCATTTGTTCCTAAAAGTGTTGGTACCGAGTTGATTTCATACCCTGCCTTTTCTCTCCCGTCCTAACGAATACAAGAGTGCCATCTAGGTTAAATCATTCACCTCTGTCTGCAAATAAGTGGTGCCGTTGAACCTAGACTTGTCGAACTATTGTTAGGGGGATTGATCTTTTTCTGATAGTAATTGTGATTGAAGTTGTTTGCTGTATTAAGTGCCAGAGTGTTTTCCGTAGATGTATTTTTAAAAATAAATAACTATACATCTTTACACCGAAGCATTGTTACGTGTTTGCTTGTCCTACTGTGTAAATTGCCCTATTTTGTATACTTCACATACTGCCTAACTCTTCTTGAGGGATGTCTGACTGCTCAGCCACAGCTACCAAGTGAATTTGTGTGGTACAGACTGCTACCAAGTGGGTTTACTGCCAAACACCTGTAGTCCTAAATCTTTTGCAGTGGTCCCAGAGGGAACTGCACAGGTTTCCGCCTAACACAAGAAATTCAGGGTCACCTTTGACTCAACACATTCCTTTTACACACACATTTGTGACATATCTTGAGATGGATTAACTTCTTGATTCACCTCCTCAAGGATACTGTGTCTTTCCTAACATTCTCCTACATGCTCACAGTCTGCAAATGTAACGCTCACCTGATTCCCGCAGAGGCGCAGGTCTTGACTGGGCGAATACCGTATCTTCAAAGGTGATGTGTAACACACGGTTGGCTCTTTGGGCTGGACCTCTGTGCACTGTATGTCTGACTCGAAGAGTAAGATGTCTGCAGATAGAAAATATGGGATTAATGAACTGGGGTTATTGGGTGTCTCTCTCTTCTTCCCCTTCTCTTCTCTTGTAGAACCCCAAAGGTTAACGCTCTCACCTTAGGTAAGTGAACGCCGTGCTCTCCATCTGCCTCGGGGCAGGGTGCCGTAACCAGTTTCTTCACTGGATAAGGGTGCAGGCCTCTTGACCTCAGAGGACTGCTGTCCGTCGTTTACTGCACGAACGGTAAGTTCCGAGAATTTCAAATGTCTTTAAAAGTCTTTTGTAATGATTTCTCTTGTTTTGCAGGGTTCCGGCGATGGCGGATGACGGGCTGAAGTGAGTTGAGGATGGAACCCGTGTGAGGAATAGAATCACCTGTAAGCACGTAAGTAAGCGCTTGTTGCCTGCTTCACGATGCGCACTAACTGTCCTTTTATCTTGCAGGTACAAGTTCGGAGCTGCTGAAGGGTGCCGGAATACCCACTGGGTTCGGCGTGGGAAGGAGTAATGGCACGTGAGTAATAAAGTTACCCAATGTCTTTAAACGCACCTTCTTTTGTCTTTCAGATGAGGGATGCAGCGCCGAAGGCCTCTGGAGCGTGCAAAGAGTTGGTAAGCTTTTGTCTTTCAGATGCCGGAATGCAGTGCGAAGACCTCCGGAGCACGCAAAGAGTAGGTAAGCCTTTGTCTTTCAGATGCCGGAATCCAGCGCGAGGCGTTGGTGACAGCTGATGGACCAGGTAAGAGAAGCGCTGTCACTGAAGACCGTAATGCTAACCTGTTCTTTCTTGTCTTTATAGGTGTTGCTGAAGACTGGATTCAGGATGGTAAGCCTTTTTCCCTTAGGCCCAGGATCAGATGCAGAAGACACGATGAGCGTTCTGCTGCAGAGGATGCAGAATAACGCAAAGCAAGATTCATCCATCGGGTGTGGTTTAAATAGCCTCCTGTAGTGCTTAGGTGTCTCCTTCCACAGCCTTGCCTAGGTAAGAAAAGAGTTCCTGCTTTCCAGAAGAGTTCCAGTGTTCTGAACTTAGGGAGTGGCTCCTGCCCCACCCAACAGGAAAAGTAGTCCCAAACAGAAGAGGATTAGAGGCTCAACTGGCAGGTAAGTAAGCAGCATGGTCTGCTGCAGGTAAGTCCACCCAAGCATTATGAGCCCGGCTCTTCCAGCGCTGGGACTGGGCATATTTATGAGCCTGGTGCCACTGGCGCCAGGACAGGGTCCAAAAGGTCCCAATTGGGACTGGTTGGCACTCGGAACCTGGGTTATGGGTCTGCTTCCAAGGGAGTTGGGTAAGTCCTGACCTTTTGGAAGCAGAGATCATGACAGCACCCCCCCTCAAGGCCCCTCCCAAACCGGGCTTCTCCGGGGGTTTGGGCTTGTCAGGAAAGGTTCGATGGAATCTTTTGATTAGACGAGGAGCGTGGACATATTCTGCAGGTTCCCAGGATCTTTCTTGGGGGCCGTAGCCTTTCCTGTCAATTAGGTAAAATAGTTTAGATTTGGAGATCTTGGAGTCCAGGATGCTTTTGACTTCAAACTCGAGTTCTCCATCCACTAGGATAGGTTTTGGAGATTTAGGTAGTCGGGTTGGAGGTTGCACGGGTTTTAATAGAGAGACGTGGAAAACCGGATGTATCTTCATGTGAGGGGGCAAGTCCAACTTGACCGCTACTGGGTTTACTATGGTAGTGATGGAATAGGGACCAAGGTATCTTGGGTTGAATGTGCGTGGTCCTTTTAGAGGTAGATATTTGGTGGATAACCAGACTTGATCTCCTACTTGATATTGGGGGGCTTCCTTCCGATGTTGATCTGCTCCTTTCTTGTATTGTTCCTTAGCCCTTTGAAGGTGAGAAACGGCTTCCTTAAAGGCTTGGGTGATTGTAGAATGCAGGTAGCCTACTGCTGGTGTTCCAAGATCTTGGAGTGGATCCAACTCCGAGGTTCGAGGGTGACTGCCGTATAGAAGAAAAAACGGGGTTTTCCCAGTTCCCGAGTGGACAGAGTTATTGTAGGCATATTCGGCTATCCAAAGGATATCTTTCCAAGTTTTTTCAGTTTGTTGCAGCATGCAGCGTAAATACTGTTCCAGAGTTTGATTGGTCCTCTCGGTTTGTCCGTTGGTTTGAGGGTGGTGACTGGTCGATAGTCTCACATCAATTTGAGCCGACCGACAGCAACTTCGCCAAAAATGAGAAATAAATTGACTACCTCGATCCGAAATTAGAATTGAAGGAAAACCGTGCAGTCGGACGATGTTTTCGAGAAATTCTCGGGCCACAGTTGTTGCTGTTGGCAAGCCTTTGAGTGGAATGAAATGCGGCATCTTGGAGAATAAGTCCAATATTACTAGGATCGTATTGTATCCGGAGCATGGAGGTAGATCGGTGATGAAGTCCATAAAAAGCGTATGCCAAGGGCGAGGTGGGATGTCAATAGGGCGTAAGAGGCCGGCTGGTTTTTCCTTTTGACTCTTATTTTGGGCGCATACTCCACAGGCCATTATAAAGTCTCTGATATCTTTTTTTCAAGAAGGCCACCAGAAGTAGTGCTTGATCTTTTCTGAGGTTTTGGCCATACCGGGATGTCCTTCCATTAAGGAATCGTGATAACAAGAGATTACCTTTTTCTGTAAATCTGTGCTGGGCAGGTATAATCGTTCTTGGAAATACAATAAGTTGTCCTTCACTGCAAAGTCCTTTCCCTGCAGATGCCAATTCTGTATGTCTGCTGGAGTTACAAGTTGCCTGGCTTTATCCTTAACTTCCTCTATGGATTGTGTGGCGATTACACCCAGAATTCTTTGTTCGGGAATGATAGGTACAGTTTTAGGGTTGATCAAGTGTTCTTCCACTCCCATCCGAGAAAGGGCATCAGCTTTACCGTTTTTTGTACCAGGTCGATAGGTAATTATGAAATCAAACTCGGCAAATAATAGTGCCCAACGGAGTTGTCTAGAGGATTGGGCTTTTGCGGTTTTCAAATATTGCAGGTTTCGGTGATCCGTAATCGCAGTAACGGTGTGTCGGGCCCCCAGAAGATAATGCCGCCAAGCCTTAAAGGCAGACTTGATAGCCAGAAGTTCCTTATCAGTAATAGTGTAATTGATTTCAGGAGGCGAGAATTTGCGGGACCAAAACGCCACGGGATGCAACTGATTGGTTACTGGGTCCTTTTGTGATAGAACTGCCCCCATGGCAAGGCTCGAAGCATCAGTTTCAACGATGTAGGGGAGTTCGGGGCGAGGATGTTTTAAAATTGGTGCAGAGATAAATTTAGTCTTCAAATTCTGGAAAGCTTGCTCCGCCTCGGTAGACCATTCAAAATGTTTGTTTTTCTTTAACAAGGCGGTGATGGGCTGGACTATTCGAGAGAATTCGGGGATAAACCTGCGGTAAAAGTTAGCGAAGCCTAACATGCTTTGAACACCTTTTACGGAGGATGGTGATGGCCATTTGAGAATTGCATCGACCTTCTTTGAATCCATACGCACGCCGCTAGGTGATAATATGAATCCCAAGAACTCAACTTCAGTCACGTTGAAAACACATTTTTCCAACTTGGCGAAAAGTTTGTGTTGACGCAATCTCTCGAGGACCATTTTCACGTGTTTCCGATGTTCAGATTCCGATGAAGAATAAACGAGGATGTCGTCAATGTAAACAACAACACACACATCTATGAGCTCTCTGAGGACATCGTTCATAAAATATTGAAAGGCGGCCGGGGCATTGCAAAGTGCGAAGGGCATGACCTGATATTCAAATAGCCCATACTTGGTGCGGAAGGCCGTCTTCCATTCATCGCCCTCTTTTACTCGTACCAGGTGGTAGGCTCCTCTAAGATCCAGCTTCGTATATATGCATGCTTTTCTGACTTGGTCCAGGAGTTCAGGGATCAAAGGTAACAGATATCTATTCTTAACGGTGATCTGGTTCAGGGCACGATAATCTATACAAGTTCTAAGGTCCCCTTCTTTTTTTGGAACGAAGAACAAAGCTGAAGAAGCAGGGGACTTGGAAGGACGAATAAACCCATTCGCTAGGTATTGATCCAGGTATTGTCGGAGGTGAAGGTTCTCAGGCTCGGTGAGGGCATAAATCCTACTACAAGGAGGAGTAGATCCAGGTATCAGGTCTATCTGGCAGTCATAAGACCTATGAGGAGGTAGAGAGTTAGCCTGATCCTTCCGGAAAACATCTTGGAATTCTAGGTATTCGGGAGGTAACTGGGGAGTCTCCGAAGAAATTGCTGCCAGTGCAACACCAGGTGGGGGGTGACAAGTAGAGACACATTCTGGAAACTGAACCGTTCTTGCTCGCCAATCGATCTGAGGATTGGGTTTCTCTAACCAAGGTATTCCTAGAATAATCTGGAACTGAGGGGCCTTGATCACATCGAACACGATCTTCTCATGGTGTCCATCTTGACTTACTAGCGTCACTTCTTGAGTGGTATGCGTTACTGGTCCGGAGGCTATCTCCGTACCATCCACCGTAGTAATGACGTCCCTTACAGCCTTGGGACAAAGAGTTAGATTCATCCTCAAAACCATTTCATGATCCACATAATTGCCGATGGCACCGCTGTCGACGTAAGCTTCAATCGCATGTAATCGATCCGGATGATCAGGGCTAATGAGGACCATAGGTATCACGAAATGCGAGGTCACGGAACTGGTTTTAACGCTCGGCAAGAGGACCTCTATTCTTGTCGGGCGAGGTCATTTCCCTGCTCAGAGTTTGTGACCTTGGTAACTGCAGCTCCTACTGCCTTCTTGGCTGGTTTCACCGGACAGTCTCGAAGAAAGTGCCCTGAGTTTCCACAATAGAGGCATAATTGCAACTGTTTTCTCCTTTCCCGCTCCTTTTGTGTTAGTGGTCCTTTCAGGTCCCCTATTTGCATGGGTTCCCCGGAGTCTACTCCATTGGAAGGAGTTGGTGGTATGGAAAATACTCGAGCATCAAACTTGGAACGATCGGCCTTCCTGTTCTGCAGTCTGTGATCTATTTGAACGACTAAGTCTATATAGTCCGAACAGTCTTGCGGGGGATTCATTACTTGGGCTAACACATCTTTGAGCTCTCCACGTAGACCTCTATAAAACAGCGTAATCCTTTTGTCTTCAGGCCATTGAGTTTCCACTATCAGTCTGTTGAAAGACGCAATATAAGCCAAAAGGTCTTGATTACCCTGTCGCAATGAAAGAAGCTCATTGTCCAAGGCCTGCCCCTGTGAATGTCTTGCGAACAGTTTTTCCATACTGAGCTGAAAAGCTTGAAAATCATGGAGAACCGGATCATCTTGATTAACTAGAGGGATCGACCAGTCTGCCGCATTGCCACTAAGGTACGAAAGCACGAAAGCTACTTTAGCTTGATCAGTTGGAAAGGCTGCTGGCCGGCATAAGAAATGCAACCGGCACTGATTAATAAATACTGCAAACCTCTTTGGGTCACCAGAAAATCATTCGGGCGGAGCCAGAGGTACATTCCCAGGTAGATTGATTTGCACTGGATTCATAGAGGATGTTGAAGGAAGATTTGCCCCTGATGCGGGTAATGGGGTCTGTCCGGCTTGTGACTGTAGCAATTGTCTAGCGAGATCGTCTGTTCGCTCCTTGGAAATAATCAGTTCCCTTCTTAGAGCGTTCGTTTCCTGACGGGAGTTTTGCAGTAGGCTTTGCGTTCTGTAATGCTCACCTGATTCCCGCAGAGGCGCCGGTCTTGACTGGGCGAATACCGTATCTTCAAAGGTGATGTGTAACACACGGTTGGCTCTTTGGGCTGGACCTCTGTGCACTGTATGTCTTACTCGAAGAGTAAGATGTCTGCAGATAGAAAATATGGGATTAATGAACTGGGGTTATTGGGTGTCTCTCTCTTCTTCCCCTTCTCTTCTCCTGTAGAACCCCAAAGGTTAACGCTCTCACCTTAGGTAAGTGAACGCCGTGCTCTCCATCTGCCTCGGGGCAGGGTGCCGTAACCAGTTTCTTCACTGGATAAGGGTGCAGGCCTCTTGACCTCAGAGGACTGCTGTCCGTCGTTTACTGCACGAACAGTAAGTTCCGAGAATTTCAAATGTCTTTAAAAGTCTTTTGTAATGATTTCTCTTGTTTTGCAGGGTTCCGGCGATGGCGGATGACGGGCTGAAGTGAGTTGAGGATGGAACCCGTGTGAGGAATAGAAGCGCCTGGAAGCACGTAAGTAAGCGCTTGTTGCCTGCTTCACGATGCGCACTAACTGTCCTTTTATAATGCAGGTACAAGTTCTGAGCTGCTGAAGGGTGCCGGAATACCCACTGGGTTCGGCGTGGGAAGGAGTAATGGCACGTGAGTAATAAAGTTACCCAATGTCTTTAAACGCACCTTCTTTTGTCTTTCAGATGCGGGATGCAGCGCCGAAGGCCTCTGGAGCATGCAAAGAGTTGGTAAGCTTTTGTCTTTCAGATGCCGGAATGCAGTGCGAAGACCTCCGGAGCACGCGAAGAGTAGGTAAGCCTTTGTCTTTCAGATGCCGGAATGCAGCGCGAGGCGTTGGTGACAGCTGATGGACCAGGTAAGAGAAGCGCTGTCACTGAAGACCGTAATGCTAACCTGTTCTTTCTTGTCTTTATAGGTGTTGCTGAAGACTGGATTCAGGATGGTAAGCCTTTTTCCCTTAGGCCCAGGATCAGATGCAGAAGACACAATGAGCGTTCTGCTGCAGAGGATGCAGAATAACGCAAAGCAAGATTCATCCATCGGGTGTGGTTTAAATAGCCTCCTGTAGTGCTTAGGTGTCTCCTTCCACAGCCTCGCCTAGGTAAGAAAAGAGTTCCTGCTTTCCAGAAGAGTTCCAGTGTTCTGAACCTAGGGAGTGGCTCCTGCCCCACCCAACAGGAAAAGTAGTCCCAAACAGAAGAGGATTAGAGGCTGAACTGGCAGGTAAGTAAGCAGCATGGTCTGCTGCAGGTAAGTCCACCCAAGCATTATGAGCCCGGCGCTTCCAGCGCTGGGACTGGGCATATTTATGAGCCTGGTGCCACTGGCGCCAGGACAGGGTCCAAAAGGTCTCAATTGGGACTGGTTGGCACTCGGAACCTGGGTTATGGGTCTGCTTCCAAGGTAGTTGGGTAAGTCCTGACCTTTTGGAAGCAGAGATCATGACAGCCAAGCTCTGATTTACTCAAGGTTGGGGTACTGTGACAGTCTCTTTCAATATTCGACCTGCCTCCACACTCCACCCTCCACCCTCCACCACTAATCCAGTACAGGACTGCAAGACTTGTCCTTGGCCTCAAGCCCTGGGATCCTATCTTTCCAGCTCTGTAACCCCTCCATTGGCTACCAGTGGATGCAAGGATGATACTTCAGACCCTCTGCATTGTGCACAGGGATTTTTTGGGACTGGGTACAAAATACCTTCATCAATCTCTCTACCAATTCCTCCCCTCTTGAGTCCTTTGCTCCTCTACCCCACACTCCTTCAAGGTCAGTTGTTAATGGAATAAATAAGGTAGGAGCAGATCTGTGTGTACAGCTGGAAGCTCACTTTTGAACAGCCAACTGGCCACGTTGAAATTTGAGGAGAAATATATCTTCGTCTGGAAGCACCTCAACACCAACATCAGATTTGCCCTGTCCAAATCATCTTGCACTTGCCACTTTCTGGCTGCACTACCACTTGTCGAATGGACATTGTATCATTGGACTTCATTTTCTTTCTTTGGTCTCCTCTGTTTGGCACGTTCCCCTTCTCCCCCTTCCTGGGTCTTCAACCCTTTATCCCTTCTCCATGCACTTGCGTGTTCTCAATGTCACTGTGCCCAGTATGATAGTTGTTTTGAATTCCTTTTCTCCCTTGTTCCCCTCCCTTTGCTTGTTTGCGCTCTGAGCCACTTGTGTACGAGTGCAATCTTGATGAGATGTCACATCATGTCATACACATCCTTTGTCCTTGGTGCAGTGTGGCTCACTCTGAGTGTGCTGATGGCAGTAGCTCCTCATGCACATATGTGCCTGATCATGTTCCATGTGCATTTCATGTATGCCCCTAGGTGTTCTTGACCACCTGCTCATTGTTGTATTTGTCCAGGATGATCCAAGTGTCATCTCATTTGGACAGCCATATCATGCTCACTGTAGGTCTGTGTGTCATCATGCACAACTTTAGGCTGTGCACATCTGTATCAAGCACATGGCTCCCCCTGTTACAGGCCCACAGCCTCTTTTCAACTGGTGTTGTCTTCTACATGCATGGATGTTCTATGGATGGTTCCTCACCTCTCCTCCATCAAGTCCACTTCTCATCAGCTGTAGTGACATGTGATTGACGAAATGCAATAGACGCACGCCTACACTGTCTGGCAATGCACAGTTCTGCATGGAACATGTCATTGCCATGCAGTGACTCCCTGCAATTGGCCAGAGGGTGACTGTTTCACGGAAACCATGCTACCTGGTGCATGCCATTTGCACATGATGGCTGCAATTGCTGTTACACTGACATCATGTTTGAATATTGTCATCACTACGTACGTGTTGATGTTGTAAATTGAGGGGCACACATGCACTGCACCGCACACACCCACTCCTGTGCCAAGTTAAGCCCTTCAACATGCAATCATGATGGTGCTGTGTGATGTTGACCTGACATGTATGTACCCATGTCCCTCCTTTCACAGTATGGAAAGGCACTAGTGTAAGTGCCTCCCATGAGACATGTACTGTGCATAGTTGATTGTAGTTGATGCATGTTACATGTATCATGTATCATGGTGTGTTAGGTTAGATTTCTAGCTGTGTCTATTTGTGTGTTCACACATGCTTATGCTAGGTGCCGACTATTATCTCATTTTGGCATTGGATATATGCCTTCTAGAGGTTGTGTGTGATGCAGGTAATGTGCAACATGCAATACATCTGTTGCCTTCACATTTTGCACACATCATTTTCTGCTTTTGGGATGGCCTTGCATTGCAATGCCACTGGATGCATTTTGGGGTTTGAGTTGCCTGTGATTGGCTGTTTCATTATTTGGCTGCCAATGTTGTGAACTGTATGTGTGTGATATGTGCTACTCATATGCGTGTCCTTGTTTCTTTTCTTTATGTTGCAGGTGATGACGCATTGGCGGCAGAGGATGAAGATGTCATCCCAGACACGGTGGTCAGTTTACATGACCAACCAAACACCAGTGGTGGTCGTGGGGTGGCAGCCCACGAGAACCCACAGGTGCTCCAGGCCATAGTTTTCAGAGCTGACTCTGAGTCAGGCTCTGATGTATCCTCTGACCACTATGTTGAGCCGGATCTGCATCATGACGTGTCGTCGCCGGTAAGTGATCCTGTGTTGGATGATCTTCTGTCTGCGACACCTGCAGTAGGGGGCCAGGCAGGGTTGGAATGTCCGCCTGTGGTGGTTACGGCTGCACGGTCACACTCAACACCAGTTGGCCATGTTCCTGGGCCATCAGGTCGATGGAGGATGCAGTCCTGCAGCCACGGGCAGCACCAACCCAGCAAGGACCACGGCTCCTTGGGCCCAGCAGGTGTGGTGTCCGGCAACGTGGTGGCCGTGTGCCACCGGGGTCAACTGAGTGGACGAGTTCCATTGTATTGTTTATTTATTTATAGAGCGCATTGGGCCATTAAGCAACTGGGCACTTGCAAGCAATAGAATGTTAGGTTACAGGTACATACATATTTTACATTTCTTATGTTACAGGAACACATATCAAACATTTCTTATATTACAATGTCACATGACTTACAAATAGGATATGTTACAGTTTCAAATATTTTACATTAAATATACAGAATATTCGGTACAGTTGAGGCTCTAGCAGTCATTGGTGTGTAGCCAGAGTTTGACGTTGGCTTTGAACACATGGAAGGAAGGAGTAAGTGAGTCTGGGATGGAGTTCCAAAGATGAGCTGCTAGTACTGGGAAGCTGGACCCTCCAGTTCTTTTCAGTTTAAAGTTGGGGATTTTTATACTATTTGATTGGGCCTTTCTGATGGGTTGTTCAGAAGTGTACTTTGTGAATTTCTCTGTGAGGTATACAGGTGCTTTATTGTTCAGGCAGTTGTGCGTAATGTTCAGAGTTTTAAGTTTGATACGGTCATTGATGGCCAGCCAGTTGATGGCTCTTCTTTGGTCGGATATGTGTTGTCCTTTAGGAATTCCTAATGCTGTTCTAAGGCCATTGTTATGCAGGGTTTACAGTTTGTTGGTGTTGTGTTCACTGGTGCCTAGGTACAGTGCATTACAGTAGTCTAATTTGGAGAGGATGTGGGCTTGAGCTATGGTGGTACAGCTGTCTGTGGACAGGTATGGTTTGCAGGCGTGAATACGTTTGCAGGTGTAACTAGTTGCTGAGGCTGTCGCATTTACTTGCTTGTCGAGGGTGAAAGCTGAATCTAAGTAGAATCCTAAGGTTTTAACTTCCTTGGCAACCTTGATTTTGATGCCTTAGTGATGGAATTGTACAAGTGGGATAATTTGTTACGTTTACTGGTAGACCCGATGATTAAGAGCTCGGTCTCATCATCGTTAAGACATAGGCCATGTGTGGCCATCCAGGTTTGGATGATTTGGTAGATTTTATTTATGAGGTTGGTGTCATTGTCATAGTCTCCTTGGATTGGGATAAGAATCTGGGTGTCATCAGCGTAGTTGGTATATGAGACCCCTAGTTTGTCCTATATATCAAAGAGAGGCTTTGTAGAAATATTTTACAAAGTGGGGGAAACACAAGACCCTTGAAGGGCCCCACAGGTGATGGGGACTGATTCCGCTGCTGATGTGGGTGAGAAGACTCTTATAGTTCTCTTATCCAAGAATGAGTTTATCCACGCCGTGGCTTTTGTGGAGAAGTTGGCAGCCGATTTGAGGTGCTTACAAAGTAGCTTGTGATCTACCAGGTCGAAAGCAGCAGAGAGGTCTAGGAGTAGGAGAATAGAAGTGTCTCCTCTATCTTTGCGCTCGTATGGTTGGTTTTTGAGATCAAGAAGAGCTGTTTCGGTTCCATGTCTCTGTCTAAATCCTGATTGTCTTGTCCCTAGTAGATTGTTGATCTCCAGGTAAGATTGGATCTGTAGATATGCAGCTTTATCTAAGATTTTGAGGAGGAACGGGACAGTTGTTATGGGCCTATAGTTCGTTGGGACATTAGGGTCCAGGTTTGCTTTTTTTAGGAGGGTTAATATCCAGGCATCTTTATGGTTGGTAGGCACAGAGCATGATTTGAATGATGCGTTGATAAATGATGTGATGAAAGGGGCTAGTTCATGTGCAGCCTCTTTAATAATTGGGGCTGGACAAGTGTCACCAAGGCATCGAGAAGGTTTAAGAGACGTAATGATATTCTTAGTTTCCACAATAGAAATGGCTCTAAAACTGAATTGGTTGAGAGGTTTAGTTTGGTTGGCGACAAGTTCCTGAAGGATGGTTTCTTGGTGGAGAGGGCAATGTTGTGGAGGGATGATTTTTTGTTGATATTTTGTCTTGTAACATTGTGATTTTGTTGCATAAGGCATTTTGAATGTTTGTGCACCAGGCTTTGGGCCTCATTACATGGATGGCGGTACCGGGATGGCGGTAGGGATTTACCGGTACCGGTAAAATACCAGTACCGGTAAATCCTTACCGCCTTACTACGAGGTCCCTTTGCGGGTTGGGGGATTTAACGCCTGCTTTTTGCAGGCGTTAAAATACAACCCACTAAGGGACCTCGGAGCTAATTATGGCACCGCAAAATTGCGGTGCCGTAATTAGCGCCTTCCCCATTTCCATAGAGCCCTATGGGGCAGAAATGGGAATGGGGAAGGGCAATGGTGGAAGGGGGATTTACCGCCCCTCCAACCTTGGAATGGGGCGGTAAATCCCCTTTCCGCCAAGGCGGTGCCAGTATTTTACCAGCATGAGCCATGGCGCGAATAGCGCCATGGCTCACCACCTACCGTGTAATGAGGCCCTTTGTCTTTAGTACAAGAGTCTATAGGTGCAATAGGGGATGCTAATTCTCGCAGGAGGGAGAAGATTCCCCTGGTATTAGAATTTGCTTTTTTGATTCTGTTGTTGAAGGTCACTTTTTTCCTTGAATGATTTGTTGTTTGTAACTGTTAGTAAGGGCAGTGAGGAGGTTTTTGTTGTGGGGAGAAGGATTTTTTCTCCAGCGGGCGTCTGCATGTCGTTTCTCTTTGCAAAGGGCTTTAGCGTAGGGGTGAACCAAGTATTAAGATGGGCAATAGGTTTAGATTTGGTGAGCTTCAGTGGCGCAATGGCGTCAATCGCTGAGTGGATGGTGTTGTTGTACAGGTCAGCTAGATCGTTAGGGTTGTGATCAGGCTGGAGTGATTAGTGATAGGTTGGATCAGAGGGAGGAGGTTCGAGAGTGTTATATTTTTTTGCAGCAGGTGAGGGCAGGAGGAACATGTAGTTTAGTAGATTTAGGTTGGGGAAGGTCTGAAATGGTCAATGAGACCAGATAGTGATCAGTCCATATGCAAGGTTCAATTGCCGTTAAGAGGGAAACGCAGTTGATATCTGTGACCCAGTCCAATGTGCAGCCTTTAGAGTGCATGGGGTCATTATTCTGTATGGTGAGACCTGCTTCCAAAATGGTGTTGGCTATGGTGGAGGCATTGGTTGCTTTTAGGTCATTGTAGCCTAAGTTAAAATTGCCTAATAGAATGATTTGTGTTCCCGGTTTAGCATTAGTGTTTAAGAGGGTGGTTAAGTCTTCTTCAAAGGTGCCTAATGGACCAGGGGTTCTGTAGATAAGGTGCACCGTGATAGTGCATGAGGCAGAGATTTCTAGTTTTAGGGAGAGTAGTTCATCTGACGGCATAGTAACGCTGTCTATTTCTTTGATGGTAAGGTTGGCTCTGCAGATAAGATTTATGCCACCTCCTTTGGAAGTTTCTCTGCCTTTTCTGAAAATGGTAAAGTTCGGAGGTATGGCTAGCATTAATGCAGGGCCAGCAGCTTTGTGTAGCCGGGTTTCAGTAACTGCTAGGAAGTCGAGTTGGTTACAGGTGATGATGTCAGCAATTTCAGAGGCATGGGCTATTAGAGATCTAACGTTGATGAGACCTCCCTGAGGTTGTGTGTTACTTTTGGATTATTGCTAATGTGGACCTTGTTGGGCAAGGTTTCAGAGAATTTGATACAGGCTATTTGATTGCAGCTATGTTTCCTTTTGTGGGTGTTATGCCTGGCATGTATTGGCTTCGTCTTGGAGTGGCTGTGCGGTGGGTGGGCACGTGGTGGTTTGGGTAGTCTGGTGCCTAGTCTAAGGTTCCTTCGTTCGGTAGGACAAGCCTGATTCGGTTAAGTCTGGGTAATCGGAGAAAGCTGTTGGGGTGGTAGCTCTGTGTACATCTTTGTAGTGGGGGGCTGCCATAATAGATAAGGCAGTAAGTGTTGAGAGTATGGCTAAGTAGCATATGGGTGAATCAGACATGGGAGATGTCATAACGGTGTTGGTAGGTAAGTTGGCCTGTAGAGGGCAGGTATGTAGCCTGTGAGCTGGTTGGCACAGTATGGTAAGGGTCAGCAAAGGTTCATGCAGTCGCAGTGTAACAGCAAGGGTTAAGGCTAGAGCAGTTTTAGAAGCAATCAACATGAGGTATAGTCTAGCAACCGTCAGCAAAAGGTTACTTTAGGATAGTATGGCAGGTAGTCATATAATAATAGTGATAGTAACATCCTAGGGACATGCAAGGTGGAGTAACAGCATATGGCTCAACTAGTTTGTTTTAGCATTACTCATTAAGGTCGGGCATGTACAACATTGAGGTGGCAGGGTTATGTTACAGCAAAATAGCAACACTATGCTAGAGCAATATAACTATAAGTGCTGCCTAAAGCTACCGTATTGAGGATAATGCATTGGCAATCATGTGCTGCAGGTAAACCTACACAGATAAGCCTGATCAGGACAAGCTAAAGGGTGAGGGCGGCACAGTTGACAAAGAGCATGGTGTCAGGACACATATAAGTAGTATAAGCTAAATATGCAATGTGCAGATGGGTAGGTGCAATTTCGGCAGTAGGGTTCATCTAGATTCAAGAATCACAATATGAGTTGAAATGCATGAGCAGAGCAGTTAGCAAGGTGCAATGGCAAGCGACCAAAGGGTCTCAAATAGGTAGCAGAATGCAATGGTAGGCGACCAAATAGATAACAGAATGCAACGGTAGGCGACCAAATAGGTAACAGAATGCAATGGTAGATGACCAAAGGGTCTCAAGTAGGTAGCAGAATGCAATGGTAGGCGACCAAATAGGTAACAGAATGCAATGTTAGGCGACCAAAGGGTCTTAAATAGGTAACAGAATGCAATGGTAGGCGACCAAATAGGTAACATAATGCAATGGAAGGCGACCAAAGGGTCTCAAATAGGTAGCAAAATACACACTGTTCGTTGTTGCTCGGTGGATGTACTTATGGGCAGTCAGGGTCTGTCCTTGAGGATGAAGCACAGGAGAAGGTGGGCATCATATAGTCCTGAAAATGTAAAAGACCTGGGTCGCTGGTCGGTGCAGTTCGGCAAACAGGAGGCGAAACAGGGCCTTATCCTTGGCCTTTCCCGCAGGACGGCTCCCGCCTATGGTGGCCCAGATTGGCTAAAGGAGGCGTGTGTTGCTTAGCAACATATATACACAGCCTCGCTTTCATCCCGCATTACGCCAGCCATATTGGAAGTGGCAATGGCTAGGTCACAATGTGGGGGGTGATGGCGGACAAGGGATGCTGGCCTCAGTGATCAGGCAAATAGCCTGCAGAATGCTGGCAGAAGTGGGAGCTGGACAGCTGAAGGGGCAACAGCACTGGGCAGCTGAGGGAGCAAGAGCATGCAGAAATGCTCAATCTGTGCTGGCGTGCGGTGGCTGCATTGATGGCCTCTCCGTCGCTTTCATCCCGCGTCGAGGTGTGCAGGTTAAGGGGGGCTCCTGCCCGCTCCTTTGCTGGTCGGTGTTCTGAGCTGGGGGAGGCGAAACAGGGCCTTATCCTTGGCCTTTCCCGGGGGACGGCTCCCGCCTACGGTGGCCTGGATTGGCTAAAGGAGGCGTGTGTTGCTTAGCAACATAGATACACAGCCTCGCTTTCATCGCGCGTTGCACCGGCCATTTTGGAAGTGGCACTGGCTAGGTCGCAATGTGGGGGATGATGGCGGACAATGGATTCTGGCCTCAATGATCAGGCAAATAGCCTGCAGAATGCTGGCAGAAGTGGGAGCTGGGCAGCTGAAGGGGCAACAGCACTGGGCAGCTGAGGGGGCAAGAGCATGCAGAAATGCTCAATCCGTGCTGGTGTGTAGCGGCTGCATTGATGGCATCTTTGTCGCTTTGATCCCGTGTCGAGGTGTGCAGGGTAAGGGGGGCTCCTGCCCGCCCCTTCGCCAGTCGGTGTTCAATGATTGCCATAGCACAGCAACAGGGGGGAGCAGTTGAGATGATTGCTCAAGGTATGGAAAGTGTGGCCCATTCCATCCTCCCCTCTGTAAGGCAAATGGTGCTCCAGCAGCAGGCTACGCAGTCCACGTGCCACTCACTCAGGCTGGGCATGGGCGCGACTGACAGGGCGTGCTGGGCTGAAATGGTGGCTCTACATGAAACACTTAATGCTCAAGCAGAGGCACACCGTGAGGCCCTGAGGGTGGAACAACAAGCCCTCAGATCTACTCTAGCTGACCTCATGATGAGAGTAGGCGGACAGAAGACATGATGGTACAGCTTGAAAGAACCATCTCGGCTGAACTTGTGAGTTCATGCTGACCTCGGTCTCATTGCCAGCCAGGACCTGGCTTACCAGACCCGCATATTTGCTGCCATTGAGGGGCAAGACGCAGCAAGGCATGGCGAGTCAACTGCACCACGTCCACCTTCTGATTTAGATCCAGAGGGTGACAATGACAACCTATCGCCCACATAGGTCAGGACGTTTAGGCGCTGAGCCCAGTGAGGTATATCTTTTTTTTACCTTGACATCTACACATGTGGGTGTTGAGGTGCACCCTGTACCTTCCCCCTCCTGGGTGCCCACCCCACCCCCTGGGTCACATATGGGCATTTTTGATTTTTCGTCCTGCAATTTTTATTTTTTTCCAGCAGTTTTTTTTTCTATGAAATCTTTTTGATGTTTCATCCAAATTGTATGGTTTTTGGTAAGTATGTTGGTAAGTATTTTCTCTTTTTTTTCTTCCTTTATTTTGTTGTTCTTTTACAATGATTTGACTTTGTTTTTATGATTTTTTTGGTTTTCTTAATGTGTTATCTTTATCTTTCTTTCATTACTGTTTTCATTTTTTGATTTAAATTGATTTTTTAATTTTATTGGTATTAAAAAAAAATCAAATGTTATTTTGTCTATTGTGCATACATGTGACAGTGTAGTGCTTTGTGGCAGCGAAAGGCATCCACTGTGTGTTCCAGCTGGGCCCATTCAGGCTTCTCTTGTGTATGTGTTTTGCTTGGGGTCCTGACACATATGCTACTCCTGCTTCCCTTTTCCATGGGCTCGCAGAGATGGCTCGGTGTAACAGCATATCACACATGGGCATTGGGCTTCCGTCATATCTGTGGCCATCCTGCAGTTCTACTTGTGTGTACACCCCTAGTGGGTATTCCAGATGGTTTCTCAAATGCATGTCTGCACTTCACTTTGGTGAGTATTATGCTGACTGTGCATTTCATCATGTTGCTTGAGATATTTGTTATGTATTGACTGTCTTTGTTAATGCACTTCTGGCTGTAGCTGGTACGATGCACCCTTTCGCTGTGCACTACACACTGATGGTGGGAGGGGTCCATGTGCTGAGAATGTTGAATTGGGACACTTTCCCACCAGTGATTTCGATATGCCACATGAAGGCTGCACGTTGAGTTACCCCTGTCACCACGCATTTCAACAACCACTCATTCCTTGCTAGCACCACTTTGGCCATTTTCCAGCCTTGGCTAGTGTTTGGATGTGCCATTTGAGTTATGAATGCATAGTTCATGATTTCAATTTCCTGACTGTTTGTACTTGGCCCTTGAGACAATCCAGCCAAACAGGATGCTTGATCCTGCCACCACTACCAAAAGCCCACAAAGGTGGCCCTGTCCACATGCCTTCTCAGTCACTTGAATGCCCCCCTGTCTCCACTGCCCCTGTCAGTGTCCCTCTGTCTCCCCCCATCATCATCACATCCCCTACTCTCCTGCACTGTCAGGTTTCCCTCTGTCCCCTGTGTGTGCTTTCTTTCACCATCTTCCCAATTAGGCATTTTGAACTTGGCCCCCTCCTCCCTTCTCTCCTCCCTCTCCCTCTCCACCACCCTTTACCCTCCTCCTTGTACTCTAGCTGTCATTTTCAACCACTATACCAATTGCCATCGGACATTTACCCTTCAGCCTCCGTCCTTCCACACCCCACCTTCAACTTTTTCAGTATGATTTTGCCAGTCACTTTTATCATTAGTACCTCCACCAATGATTACAGGTTGGATGTTCCCCCGTTCCCTTCTGTGTTTCTTCTCCCCCTCCCCAGCACTATCTAGATTCTTTGTGGATCTACCAAAGTTTGTCACTTGTTTTGTTACTCTCCTCACCTCTTCGCTCTTCTTCCCTCACTTACCTCCTTATGTGACTCCTGCACTGCGACTATTGCCGTCGGGCATAGGAATAGGAATGTTAATGCTAGTTATGTCATCCAACATTCCCTCCCTAGACTCTCCCTTATTGTTCCAGGCACTTGTAATATGCACTTTGCTTTTCCAGTTCATTATCACACTGTGGACTGTTTGAAGGAAATGTAGGAATGTACTGTTCTTCTCCCTTGTTCCCTTCCTCATTGATGTGCTTTGATAAACTTTGTGTGTAGGTCGTATTGTGGATTTCTTTGATTCAGTAATGGGTCACTGTTTGCCATTGCCGATGTGGGGTACTCTGTACATGATATGTTCTGCTGGTCAATGGCTGATGCAATATTGTGCTTTATTTTGAGATGTCAGGGGATGGGTGTGGTTTGACACACAGGGGGGTCCTTGGTGCTATGTTCACATGTGCTGTGTACGGGACACTGGCACTCACTTCATTTCACATGCATGTATTCTAGGCATGTCCCTACAGGCAAATACACTTAGGCAACGCCCCCCAACTACATTGCCACCATGCAAACGCGTGCACCCAGATTGCCTTCTCAAGCATGCGGTGTCACAACAATCCATGTTCACTTCTGAGTCAATGATCCTGTGCATGCATGACAGGGTACTATTTGGTTGAAGGGCATTTTTTTAAATGATGCAGAAGGGTTTTCACCAATGCAATGCACACTCACTGTGCTGTCCAGTGTGCAGTGTTTGATATGGTAATTTGCAATAGTCCAATGTGCATGGCAACAGGTATTCTGACTTTTGTTGGTTGCACCACTGGAGGCATGCAGTTGTGCCACCATTTTCATGGTGTGAGGTTTTGGTCAGTCATTTCTTCCAATTCCATGTCAGGTATATTTGTCTGTTGCCTATTTACATTTCTCACGTGGCACTTCATGACTATTATGTCATGTGTTGTTCATATGGTTGGATGTTTTGCCATTGCATACCATGGTATGGTGTGGCAGATGGGGTTCAGGAGTGTTGGGAGGGTTTGGGTGGCATACCAGTCCTTTCATGCCCTGTTTAGCAAGGGTGGAGGGGAAATACCTTGCATGTGTTCCCTTTGGTCACAAGGGATTGGTTGTGTTTAATTAGCTAGGGATGCACACAATGTGGCACTTCAGTAGACACATTCTCAGGGTGATAAGGTTGTGACAGTTAACTGTCCCTTTCTCATCATCGATTGTGACCTGGTATGTGCCAGACCTGTGTGCACTCTGCAGGGGTTGGAGTTTAGGTGAAAAATGTGGCCACAAGCTGGGTACGGGCTGCCTCGCCACATGCCCTTTCCCCTCCCATGCACAGCGGCCGTGTGTGTGGTTGGGGATGTGGGGGCACCACCATGTCCACCGGTGCGCCATGTTGCAACGTTGTGCTGGACACATGCTGCCACAATGATCCTGCACACTACTGGGGGTGCATATAGTATCTGTCCACCAGAGTGGTCAAGGGATCGAAAGCGTGACTTGAGCACTCCGAATGTGTGCTCCACTATGGCCCTGGTTGCAATATGGGCTGCATTGTATCTTACCTCGGGTGGTGTGGTGGGGTTCTGTATGGACGTCATCATGTAGGTGCTCAGAGGGTAGGCACTGTCCCCTCTTAAGGTGATAATGGTTGTCATTAGTTGGGCTTGTGTATTTGTCTGTGTGTGACATGCATGCATGTGTACAGGCATTTGTACTCACCTAGGAGCCATGTGTCACCATGCTTCCCAGCTTCCAGGGCCCGGCTCAGGGCGGACATTCTGAATATGAAACTATCATGAGTGGACCCAGGATAGTTTGCATAGACAGAGGTGATGATTCCTTTGCATCGCATACCACCTGCACGTTGATGGAATGCCAGTGCTTGTGGTTTGGATAGATGTGATCTGTGGCCCTAGGTGGACATGGGACACATGGGTGCAATCTATGGCACCAAGAACTTTGGAGAAGTGTGCACCCTCTAGAAGTCCAGGACCACGGCCTGCCTTTCTGCGGGTGTTCTGGGCATGTATATGTGCCTGCGGACTAAGGGGTGCGCAGTGATGATTGCCAACACCTGGTGTAGGCAACGTGACTGTTCGGGCTGTGAGACGCCCCCAACTATGGCAGTTAACCACTGAAATGACCCAGTGGCCAAAAATGACCCAGTGGCCCTCTCCTCCGCCGTTCATCCACTTTCCTCCTTCCAATCTCCCTATCTCCACTCATGCTCGCAACCTAGGTGTTCTTTTTGACTCTTCTCTCACCTTCTCGCAACACATTTCACTCACCTCCCGCTCCTGCAGATACCACCTTTACAATATTTGCAAAATCCGTCCCTCCCTCACATTGCATGCTACCAAGCTCCTAATCTCCTCACTCATCTTTTCCCGCCTCTTCTACTTCTCCTCTATAATTTTTGGTCTTCCCTCATCTCAGCTTGCCCCTCTTAAATCTATATACCACTCTGCCATTCGAACTCTCTGTCTCCTTACCTCTCGCGACTCCATTTCCTTTTCGCTCTCTCGACTAGGCTCGCTACCTTTCCACCTACAACTAAAATTCCCTTTTCTCTGCCTTGTTTTCAAATCCCTTCACGGTCTTGCCCCCCTTATCTCTCCTCCCTTCTCTCCTTCTACTCCCCCTCTCGCTCCCTTCGGTCTGCTGACCACTTCCTGCTCACTGTACCTCCTTCCCCTTGTGCTTCCTCCCGGTTCCGCTCTTTCCAACTTCTTGCTCCTATGCATTGGAACTCTCTCCCCCTCTCAATCCGCTCTTCCACTACCTTCAACTCATTTCGCACTTCCCTTAAATCCTTCCTCCTCCATTCCCCACCTTGAAGTCCCCCCTGCCCTCTCTACTCCCCCTGTCTTTTCCCCTCTTCTAATCCCTCCCCTCCCTTTCCACCTTCCCCTTTTATATTTTACACTCTCTCTCCCTTCCTTCTACTCTCACTCAATCCTCCCTTCACTCCCCTGTTCGCACTCCACTTCTCCCCCCTCTTAGTAAATTGCTCTTTGCACTGTTTTGTTGTTGAATGATTCAAGTTGCCACTATGCTCACACTGTTATTACTCTGTATTTTGTTGTTCCATTGTACAGCGCCTTGGTGTAAAGCGCTTTATAAATAAATCAATCAATCGATCAATCAATCAATCAAAATTCAGTACATTGAGCCCCTTCTGCAAGGGGCTCAATGCTTGGGAGCACAGGGTGGGTGATGTGAGTTCATCCTCCCACTCCCTGACCAGCTCTAGGATGATATGAGGTGGAAACCTATACCTGCCATAGACCTGGTCATCATGCATCCCAAAAAGGCTGGTCCTGGGCAAAAAAATGCGGGGTCTGGCTATTCTCCTCCTCCTGCGGTGTCCCACGATCACTGCTGCGAGGAACGGGACATTCAACGTAGATGTATATGCTTGTTTGTTGTTTGCGCGCACTTTTATGCTGCGCTGGGGCGCTTCCACCTGCTTTCATGTGGCAGACATAATTGTGCGTGTGTTTTGACATGCATGAATATGTGTAGTTCACGTGCGTGTGGGCGTTCCGTGTACTTCCCAGCAGTACTTCCCCAGTTACGCCCTTATTTTCACACATTGTTCCCCATTCCGCCTGTTCCGCCCCTTGTTCTGCACCCTTTTTGATGTGTGCGCTGAGGTTGTGCACTTTTGCTGTGCACGTCGCACCCGGCGTCCAGGATGTGGAAGTGACGTGTGCGCCGGTGTGCGCCACGCACGGATTTGGCGCACATCCCGGAAAATACACGCACAGGTCCTTCCTTGAATCGCTTGCATGCAAATCGCACATGTGCGCCAGATTTTTCACGCTTGCGCCAGTTTACGCCAGTAATTTCCGCGCACATTTATTCCATGAATTACCTCCTAAAACTTCCCAGATACCAATAAATCTATTGATGTCCCAGTATCAACTTCTGTAACATCAGCACAAAAACAACTTCAATTTCAAGCAGTAGTATTTTAACAAGTAAAACTAGCATGGCCCACAAAACAAACCAAAAATACATAATTTACCTATTACTGCTACTTTTTTAACTTATATGATATGTTAGGTTATTTATAACACGCTTAACACCCAGAGGTTTCTAAGCGCAGACCCAGGGATCGAACCTGTGTTGCTGCATGTCGTCTTGCTTCCAAGGAGGGCATGTTGTCACTGAGCTATCCTCCCAAGACAACAGAAAGTTCAAAAAATGAAAAAATATCACAACAAAATGTCCCAAGTACTCACAGTAGTAAACGCATTTTATGTACTGTTACTAGCAAAACCAAAAAACAACATCAAAACATATTTTTACCTCTGGAACAATATCATTTAGTAAATTACGATCTTGGGACTACTTTGAAACTCCTAACTGGATGATGTACAAAATGTTCCTGAAGTAATTTGCACCATCTCCAAATCAAAATTAAAAAGGTGGAAAACACAAAAATAAGTTAATTCTGCGGTGTTAGCACACATGCAGAAAAAAACATGAACAAATATATTTTTTAAATGTTCTTTCAAAAACACAGAGAGAAACGCCAATAAACAAAACAGTTCCACCAAAGTTACCATGACTAAAAAACTAAATCTGAAAGGAAAACATGTATGAACTGTAACTATAGAAATTTAAAATGTAGTAC
Organism: Ambystoma mexicanum; assembly: GCF_040938575.1. NCBI lineage: Eukaryota > Metazoa > Chordata > Amphibia > Caudata > Ambystomatidae > Ambystoma > Ambystoma mexicanum. The sequence continues at coordinate 832,173,477 of NC_090935.1, read as the reverse complement.
ATAATTTATATATAATAAACATTAAAAAAAATAAAACAAACACAAATACACTTCAGACCAAATTGGTAACATTATGATCTGGGGATCATTATGAAATTAGCTAGAAATTGAGGAAGCATGTAAAAGTAGATTTGGATGTAATTAATATTAAAATAATATTTGTTTTGAACTTTAATTTAGTTTTTTTGAAGTTGCCATTTTTAAACACTGTTAATTAGTAAAAACCATGTATAGTTTTAGTATGTCGTATACATCAGAAAGCCCTTTTTAAAGTTGTACCATATGTTGTATGCATTTGTAGAATATATGGATTACTGCTTGCTTTATGATGGATTTTCAACAAATGTGAGCCAGGAGTGGTGGCGTGGTTCCAAAACCGTGCTTCTGTAAATTTGGTGTAAATAGATTCTTTTTAAACCGGTCAAAAAGTAGGTAAAACAATGTGTGATATCCGGGTTCAGTCCGCTGTCTCACTTCCCTTTTCTGTCTGTGGACGGGCCTCCAATTGGTTCAGGGGCCGACGTGATGTCCGCAGACAATGGACGCGCAACATGGTTGGATGGTAAAAAGTGAGAGGTGCATAATACTTTTGGGAAACTCCCACCATGGTCACTTCGCATACAGCGCCTGTTGTCCGCAAACATCACAATAAAAATACTAAAACAAATACAACATTGCACTTGTCAAACTAATGAAAACATCTCTGGGGAAGTGGAGGGTGATGAAGATGGGATGGGATATGGCCATAAAAAGAAAGAAAAATGGTGGTTTCCACCTTTGAAGTTCACAGACAGTTTGGGTCATCCCTGTAATGTTTGCGCACATCTCAGATGTTTGAGGGCATCCATACATACTTGTGTTACACGGCTGGCGAAAAGCAGTTTTTCGATAGAGTACAACTTTGGCACCACTCAACAAAACTGTATGAATGGTTCTGCAAACGTTGGTGCTGTTTTGCCAAGAGATAACAAAATTATAAGGGATTTTCAAAATTTTTAGATGGCTTATAACTTTGTTGCCGTTTGATGAATGTGCACAAAAGATTTTAGAAAGATTTTAGACCCATCCTTGAATTTTTCTGCAAAGTCTGAATGGATTTTGTCAACTGGGAGCACAGTTACATGACTATTTTATGTATGTTTATTTTGACACTTTTCAAAAAATAAAACATGGGTGGATTTGCAGGAAAGTTGTGCAATGAGCATTGGCAAGGACTTGAAAGCATGGTTTGGCAAATGTATACGTGTTTAATTTTTGGAAAAGTGTCATAATGCAGGTACAAAAAACAGTGACACACCATTGGTGACTGAGGTATAGCCGTTGGCCATTGGCAGTGACCAGATTGTCCGAGTCATGGCCAAATGCCATGACTCGGATCATCTGGCTACTGGCCATGACAATGAGGGACTGGTAGTGGGGTTAAAGTGGGCCCAAAAACCAGGGTCTGGCTATGAGGTGAAATTTTTCAAAATCGTAATAGGTTTGAATGTGGAAATAATGTCTGACCGTGGCTAGAATTTGGTCCCCGGCTACAGCCCAAAGTGCTGCACAGGATTGCATTAACACATTGCCATGACTATCAATGCATACACTCTGTGACAAAGCTAATCAGCAGATAATGATCAAGAATGACAAACCAGGTGCCCAAATGGTCACTAGGGCACCCCTTGAAACCATTACCCACTGTTATTTGCAACCATAGTGGGATAAGATAATGGAATTGGATGCTGGACTCCTTTCCACAACCTCCCAACAATGACTGGCCCACCATCCACATGCCTTGAGAAAGACTCTAGAGAGTCAATGTATGTCTCGGGTGAGTTCTAACAATAAATATAGCATCAAGAATGGTTTTGAAGATTGCTTCATTACGCCAACAGTTATTTATTGAAAAACCCAGTGCTGCAGTGAACAGGGTTCAATCACCTATTTGGAACCTATCACTTGAAGAAAGAAGGGTACCTACCCCAAAGAACCCCATCACCAGCAGCAGGGTAATCTGTTTAAAGTGCTAGATGAAGTGCAGTAATCCCATTCTAACGCCATGCAATTACTTGATAATCATGTACTCTGATTTGATTATTGGGGCATGCAGCAAGGGTGAAGTCTAGGTTTGAATGGGAAGAAATATTTTGCTTGCGGCTACAGCTTGAAGTGCTGTACTGAATGACAACAAACGTGCACGAGAAGCATCGGCAAGGACCTGACAGCATGGTTTTGCAGTTTTGCAAATCTGTTTTGTGTTTGATTGTCCAAATGTAACCACAGAAAATAATGATATAGGTTTGTTGCATGCACAATGGGCCTGGCCGTAAGCAAGGACAAATGCCTACTCTGAGTTACTTATTGGTGCATGCAGCATGGCTGAAGATCTAGGTTGAAATGGGATCAATTCTGCTTGCAGCTGCAGCTTGGAGTGCTGGACTGGATTGCAGCAAACTTGTGTGAGTAGCATCAGTAAGGACGCTTTTGCAAATGTGTTCTGTGTTTTAATTTTTTTAAAGTGTGGAGTACAAAAAGTAGGGATATAACTTTTCTGCCGTGGGCAGCAGCACAAAAAATAGTGATATAAGTTTGGTGCATGGACAATGGGCCTGGCACTCTTCAAGGATGAATGCCTACTTTGATTTACTTGTTGGGGCGTGTGTCATGGGCGAAGCTGTAGGTTTAAATGGGGAAATAAATCGACTTGGGACTGCAGCCCAGAGTGCAGGACGGGATTGCAGAAAGTTGTGGGCATGCAGCATGACTGAAGTTGTAGGTTTAAATGGGAGAACAAAAATCTGCTTGCGGCTGCAGCCCAGAGTGCTGGATGGAATTTCAGCAAAGGTGTGCGAGGAGCATCAGCAAGGACCTGAAAGAATGCTTTTGGAAATCTGTCATGTGTTTTACTTTTTTGAAATTGTCGAAACGTAAGTACAAAAAATAGCGATATAAATGTTCTGCCGTGGCCAGAGGGCCTGGCATTCGGCAAGGACAAATGACTACTCTGATTTGCTTGTTGGGTATGCGCTTCTGAGAACGAGTCACGTAGGTATGCGTTGCACAAAATATATTTGTTAAAGGAGGTTTATAGTTTCATATACTTTAAAAGAGGAATTATGAATAATTTATATACAGTGATGTAACATTATGAAACATTTTCACTTATAAAAACATATTCAATTGATAGAAAATGGAAGTTATGATTAGGATGTACCCCACCCTTGGAACTCCTTTGCCCGAGCAATTTGCTAGTGGCCTCCTACCTTGCGATACTTTGGCGCTTCCCTCCTGGGCTCCCATGAGCACTTCTCCATCCATACTGCCCCTTTTATTTATGCACTTCTGTCGCTACACAATGCATATGTGCATTTACAGGAGCACTATGTTAAATGTTTGGGTCTGAGTATGGGAAATGTAGATGCAAAAGATGTGTAGAATATTGTTTATTGGTAGCTGGTGGTTGGAAGTTTAATATGTTGATAGGCTATGTATAGAGTTTTTTTTTTAAGTGATTGGTGGAATTATGTGTGAATGGTTTAAAGCAGGCAATGAGGGAAACATAACAGTAAAAAGATTAGATGGGCTGTTTTGTGTGGTGGTGTGCATTTGCATTCCAGGTTTACAAATAAGGCATGGGCTAGACAGGGGAATGTGGAGACTGTGGATAGTTAGAAAGGGCAATGGATTACAGTGTTTCTTGTATACTAGAGAGAAGAATTTTGGACACAAATGTGTTTCTGTGCTTTTTTCTTTTTCTATAGTATACAATTGTACATTATTACCATTAGCATAATAGAAAACGCTAATGGGAATGTTGGATAATCTTACTGAATCGAACTACTTTACTGAAAAATGTTAAGTAGATGGAGTCTATAAGCTTGTTTTTTTAGTTCTATTTTTTAACTGTAAAAAGTGATTCCTAATGGTACCTTTTTTATATTTTATTTTTATTTGTTTGGCAGGAGAGGCCAGAAAGTTAGGTGTCGAGGGAAAAGAGGGAAGGGGAACCAACCACAGATATGGAGGGGCAGGTGGACAGGGGAACAGGTTGCACGTGTGTTAAATCTAAAGAAGAGGGCAGTTTGTTGCATGCTCCTTGATTACAGCTTCAAATGCACTTTGAAATTTCTCCCGCATGCAGAGTGGTGTGTTGCAGTATATAGAGAGTACTGGATATAGATTAACAGACTCTTTTATTGCTTGCAAGGTAGCTGTCTGGATACAGCATTGGTTAAGGAAGATGAGCTAGAGGAAGACAGCCTAAGAACGGAAAAGTCTTTCTGAGAGCATTGAAGTGGTTGAATTTGGTGTGGTGGTGCATGGAGGTGGTCACGTAGGAGTACTGCCCAGGTTATCCATGACTGAGCACTCAGTGCAGTTCACTTTGGAAGCTTTAGCCTTTGGTACATATCCAAAAGTGGCAAAGAACTGCCACACCCATGATTCTCTCTGGGTGCTAGAGGTGGGCACTTCTTCTACCTCATCTTCCTGGTCTTCTTGATTGTCTTTTGAAGTATTGGCTTTTGGGTAGGAGGGATGTCAATAGCTAATGCCATTTTTAAGATAAATAGCAGTTTTCCTACTATTCTTTCAAGCATGTGGATACGGATAATGAGTATGAATAGGTGTAGGAGCAGTGCAAGGATAAATGTTTAGTTCAAAGTTCACAGTTGAGCTGGAAAATGACGTTCTGAACTGTTCGCAAAGCACTGACTCGTTTGTGAAGTGTGGACATGTTCACGGACACATCGTCATGCCACATGCATGTGCATGGTCATGTGACATTAGCCTCAAAGTCTGCGATGACGTCGGACATTTGCGATTGTCGACGAACGCAAAAGAAGTGGAAAAAGTTGCAAAAAAGTGTATAGAAGTGTTAAAAAGTATGCTAGCAGGTGGGGAATGGCAGAGTTTTATGGTGAAACCTGATAAATTGGAGAACAATTTTGCTATCTTGGGCTAAGTATGATATTAGTACCTTGTAGCAAATTAGGGTGCACTGGTAAAAACCCATGAAATTCACTGAAAAAACTTGGTTAAATGGACGTTATTGTTAAATTTCACTATTAAAAACCCATGAAATTCAATGGAAAAAACCTTGTTAAAGGGACGTTATGGTTACAAGTAAAAGTGAAAACTCCCAGACATTCACCAGTTATGGTAAGCTAAGGAGTGACCCAACTGTGTCCATATTCACCTCAAGCAGTGTTTCCACATGCAAGGTAGCAAAACATATAACAGTATATTTCAACATATGCCACAAACACATTACAGGGCTGTGATGTGTGTGCATGCATGACATATATAATACACACAAATATAACAAATATAACTGCAGAGCTACACAAACATGTGACATGCACACAAAGACAGAGCCACAAGGGGTGCAGACTGGACACACAGACATTCAGCAGTCCAAGTTAATGGAAATGTCACTATTCTGAACATTCCTCAGCCTGTCTGTGCCACACACCTGTTATGTACATGATGTATGCAGTCAAAGCCCACACACCCAGCCAATACTGTCAGCCCCCTGCATGGATACAATGGCAATCGCTTAAGGCACACATACCAGTGGTCCATGTCTGCTGCACAACACTCAGATGGCCTCTGTATCATGACTCACAGGTACCCATGACACGTGCAGATACTTGCGACTTTCAGCGTAACACACAGGTAATTATAATTGTAATTGGTTATTTATAATGCGCTTAGTACCCAGAGGATTCTATGCGCGGACCCGGGGATCGAACCTTTATTACTCCACATCGTCTTACTTCCAAGATGAGCGTGTTGCCCCTGAGTTATCCTCCGACGTGCACATATATGTACACTGCATCACATTCCTGACTCAAAGGGTCAAGCTATCCCCTGCATGTGCACAGTTTTCCTGGTGAATGGTACTGTCCTGTCTGTTCAATGTGTGCAACATCAACTGCTGCCTCCCAGTAGAGGTGGCATATAAAAATGGGACATGGACATGCTAATTTGGGTTGGCGTGCCCTTGGCCATCTACATGTGTCCACGTATCTACGCCACTGCCCTTGCAAGGGAGAGTTTAGGCTCTCTGACTGCATGCACTGCTCCCATGAAAGCATCCAGCTAGATGCGTATTGCCCATCAACACATGGCGTAACTTCTGGCTTAGTCTGGCGCCATGGCAGCAATGAGTATGTGTAGCAACCATAGGTCTCCCTCTTCACACAAAGGCTGACCGTGCCAGTAGACATGGTCAACAACTGACATTGAAGGGAGCAGGAAACACTGTGGAGGCAGCGCTGATACAGACCCACAGGATAGACACTCAGGTCTTTGCAGGAGGCTCACAAGGAGCAAGGGCATGCAGCAGACCACAATGGATGCAGGCACCCCTAAGACTAGAGGAGTCGGTGAGGAGGGTGCACAACAGGTGAGCAGGACACCGCCAGCCCCACCGTTATTGATGCACACATATAACCCTACATATGACCTTCCCCGACTGCACAAGGAAGAGGAGGAGGATGTAGACCTTGCCTACATGGGACCTGTGAAGAGCTCCAATGTGGAGGGAGCCCCTCCTGCACTAGCAGCCATGAGTGGCTCACCATGCAGTTGGTACCTAGCACCCGACCCTCACCACACCACAGGATGAGTCTCCACCATCCGAGACCACTCCTCCTCTTTGCTACCTGGGTTGAGAAACCCAAACTTCACCCAACAGAAAGTGTAGGTACTGTGAGCAGAGGTGCTCATTAAGTACAGAAACCTCACCAGTTGCAGCTCACCGCACACCAAAGTGGAAGCCCACACCAAGTTCTAGGCCAAGATTGAGAGACACATCAGCACACTTGGGGTGTATCAGTGCAATGCCAAGGAGGTTTAGAAGCAGTGGGGCAACCTCCGGTGGGTCACTGTCATCAAGGCACAGAAGTTGCTTGAGGCAGGGCCAGATGATCCATCCCCCCTGCTGTGTGCCCACATCAGACCCCTGGATATCAGGGTCCTACTCCGGATTTGAACAGAAGACTACCACAGGGTCCAATGGACTGAAATACACCTGCATATGCCTGATAGGTGCCCCTGCATTATTGGCACTATAACCTGCCAATGAATATCGTGAACTCTTATTTGAACACTACCCTCTTTCCCCAGGTATGTGTGTGCCACATACATGTACTCTCAACACCCAACACAAGGTAGCGTTGACTTGGTGTTCATATGTGAAAATGTGGTTGATGTCTGTTGCCCTTGTAGATGTAATGGGTGCACCACATGTACTTTATGTACGCACCGTGTTGTGTGCATTGTCTCATGTGTCCCATTTTCCTCTCTTGCAGCCTCCGATGCCAGTGACCCCATGGCCCAGGACCACGACTGTGTGTCAGGGCTCTGTTCCGCTCACAGGATGCACACAAGGAGAAGTATGCAGAGGTGGAGTTGTTAGAGGTGGAGGCCCAGATGTGGCATGGGGAAGCATAGGAAAGGCATCATACAGGGTATTCAGGGCCATGTACCCCCTAGGGGATACTGGTCTCCCCTTGTCTGCAGCTCATGTGATTCCCCCTGCTCCACCTATCCGCCCAACCCCATGTCTGTGTGTCCCCCAGCCAGTCTGCCGAGGCTAGCTCCCCTTCCTGGACTGTCTGATGCCCTTGTTGCCCCATGAGAAATTCCTCCCTTCTGGGACCAGCACAAGTGTGCAGAGATTGTACACATCCTCCCACCAAGCTTAGGGCATGTTTGTGTCCAGTGACACCGGAAGGAGAGAGGAACACAGCGCCCATTGCACCACCTGGCCCATCTGTGCTGGATTCTGCTTGGCCACCTATGGAGCTAACTATGGCCACACTATACCCGCCCAAGGGACCTCTGCCACACCACCTACAATGGACCAACCATATATCTCCATGGCTCATGTCCACACTCCTGGAGTTGGCAGTGTGGACTTCAATGAACAGTTAATGGGAGGTTGTGTAGGGCATCAGGTTGGGCTTACAGGAGGTGGCAAGAGAGGTGAGGAAATCAGGGGAGCTACAGTTGCAGGAACAGAGGGCATTGAGGAGGAGGCTGCAGGGCTGAGAGCAGAATTGTGGACAGATATAGGGGAATTGAGTGCCATTTAGAATGCTGTCTGTGTCATCCAAAAACATCTGTCACTGACACAGCCAGCCCCTTTGCCTTACAGATCCCCTGCTCTCTCTGCAGCTCATCCTATGCCCATGGAAGGCCAGAAGGCTCCTTGTCTTTTTACTCAATCCCACCAACCCAGTGGGTTCTGCATGGCGAGGTGAAGGAAGAGGAGGTTGAGGTGGTAGTCGTGAGGGGCAGTGAATATGAGGGGTCCGAGGTAGACCAGTAATAGTATTTCATTTACCCTAACGTGTCCATCATATGTCCCCCTCTCTGAATAGTGTGCATTGTATAGTGTTTATTTTTCTTAACGTTTCTGTTGAGCACTGTACCACTGCCTCTCTCTGTGGATTGCACCTTCACTGTGAATGTTTCATTTACCTGCAATCACTCTTTCATCGACGTATTTCCTGGCCATGTTCATGTGCAGCATTGTCCTCTTTGCTTTCCACATTGTGGTGTACTTTTGAATATCATTTTGTCGTGCTCCATCCACGTGTCTTGTCTATTTTGTTATGTATGTATGTTGTTTGTGCCTATGTAGGTTGTGGTAGGTAGAATGATATTGAGCCTGAACCTGCACATGGTCAAGGCGTGTGTGTTATTTGAATGCCAACGTCTGTGTGATTGTGTCATGATGCACATGTGCATCCACATGTATATCAGGTGAGTAGTCCTGTGATGGAGGGAGTGTGCCTGCTTCATCGATGATGCGCATGTAAGATCATGCAGCTGCTGGGAGCGCTATTTCCAGGCATGTTGGTGGTCTGCCCATGAGTGGGTTTATACATCGGGTCCACATCCTCTTGAGTCTCATCCACGCATGGGTGAGGCAGTGGGTGCTGCAACGGCGGGTTTAACCTACATAAATGTGCATTTTCATTATTCAAGTTTCAAAGACTTGAGTATATGCCAATAATTAGCAGAGTAGGAGAAACAGATACACAAGCGCTCTACAAATCGACAAATATCAAATAGGAAAAAAGAGATACACAAGCGCTCTACAATGGACACATATCATAATAATAATAATATTAATAATAATAATAATAATAATAATAATAATAATAATAATAATAATAGTGACATTGAAACCGGGAGCATTAAACAATGACCCAGAACTATTTCAATGTTCATAGACTGGTTCATCATGCCCACTACTTTTCACTGCAATCAACATCACTTTTCCTTTATACTTTCCTACTTTAATTTTCCCCACCCCTTGTTTTCTCAGGCACAGGCCAACTTCTTCAATACGTAGTAGAGAAGTTTGACAATGACCTATCATGCTTTTAGAGCAGTGCTACACGCAAAGACATGGAAGACTGGTGCAGTGCTGTGACAGATTATTAAATTCTGACCCTTTAAAAAAAGTTAATTGTGCAGTTTGACGTGCAGGGGCTAAATTTAGTAACACAGAAGTGGTCACAATCATCCATCTGTAATGCGGAATGTATGCCTGCTGAATGTGAGTACCTATTGAACAATGGTTGTCCCCTTTTTGCAATTATAAATTAATAAATTAAACACATTGCTCGAGTCCATGTTGAACATTTACTAATCAAACTTTTGAAAACAGGCCATCTTCTGCTTAACGGAGGTACCTTTACAGAACAGATCCGTAGGTTACCCTTTTGAAGAGAGAAAGAATGATCCATGAGAGGACACTGGCAGGGTTATCACAGGTACACCCACCTACAGACTTTGAAAGAGTGGAAGAGGACCTAATTAATTAACATTTACACTAAAAAGACAGCAAATGCTTTGATAATACAAAATGGAGCAAACTGGTTTTGTCACAGTCCATATCATCTAACAAACGTTTGCATGGGGCCAAAAATTAATCAGAATTATTTTGTACAAGGTGTTTTGCATAACCAAAACAAAATAGTTGTTTACTACATTTCCCTTCATTTTATGCAGCTCACGTAGTTAATGAAACAACGTAATTCAATTTTGCTCTGGTGGAAAAACAAATTGATAATACCGATTGGAGCTAAACCTGTTTCCACCATTCTGTATTATCAAAACAGCAAAATTGGTGCTCAATATGTTTGCTCAAAGCTTTGATAATCTGTCCCCAGTTGTTCTGTGAACGTTTACTGGACCATTCCGTAGCATATAAGCTTCCCTCCGAAATGGAAGTCTCTTTGTGCAGGGCATGGTGTGCACTGGGTCTTTTGGAAATCTGACCCTTAATGTGCTAATGCGGCACCTAAAGACATTGAACACTAATACAAAGGCTATTAAACAGCAGTAAGTGCAGAAATACATGTGGTGCCAATTGGTAGACATGGCAGCACAGCAAAGAGATAATGTACTACTAACACATCACAGACCATAACACTGTGCATAGTGTAAGACATTTTAACATGTGTGAAGGCATCATCGAATGAGAAACAGACAACATAATACATGTTGATCTGTAAGCTTTTTATAAACTAAAATGAAGGTTGGTATAAGGCCTAACCTGCCCTATGTCAAGGTGTGGTTTCCCTACCTAAAGGAAACTAAGAATAGTCTGTGTCAGGAAGTCCAAAGCAAATGTCTGCCTGTGTCCAAAACCTATACTTTCCCTCACATCTAAATGTATGCAATGTGTAGGGATGTCAGCAAAATAAATAGTGTTCAAATAAGAGTTCAGAGCTTCTTGCAGCTGCTGGATTGCAATCAGCTTTCCCTTCCCCAAGTTTAGGAGAGTTCACAAAGCACAGGGGTTTCCTTCCCTAAGAGTTCAAGTCTTTCAGCTTTTCAAAACAACACAGTTCCTTGGGACACTTCCCAGTTCTGCTGATATGGTTACCTTTAACCAATTCACGTATCTAATGTTTATTTATTGGTATTTAGTTCACATAATGAACTTTTACAAAACATTTACACACATTAAACATATCAATTCAACATACATCTATAACATTTTTAAAAATCATTTTTAAAAAGAGTCATTTTTTAAAAAGAATCTTAAAATGTATTCTCATGCACATACAAACTTATTTGTTACACTCAGAATTGCACTTATATCAATTTTCTGTTATCTTTCCTGACTACCCTTAGTAGCAGTGTAGTACATTCTGTAGTACATTCTGTCACTATTCATCACTACCACTGACCTTTTTATTAATACTCTGCTGTTTGATACGTATTTGTTTGGTCCCTTCCTATACCCCATTTACATTTTATTTTGCGCCAAAGCCGATACAATGCAATCTATACCAACTCTGTCACTGTATTCAAGCAGTAACACCAGAATGCCACTGTTTTTATGGAGTCGTTTCTGGCCCAATAAAACTACCCAGTAAGCACATAGATCTTGTGCTCATGGTTCTACATTGGGTCAAAACATGTCTAGCCATCTGCTTCTTTACACATATGACAATTTTGCAGATCTGTAGGCATTCTGGTGTACACCCCCTGGACAGTGATTAACAGCAGCTGGTTTATCGTAAGCCGCAACCTAAAATAACGAACCAGCGGGCTAGGATTCCTAAGAAGATAAGCCTGAGTCTGGAGGTATGTATGTGAGACACCAACCACCTCAATTTCCTCTTCCAAAATAAACCCTCCAAAACCCCCAACCAGGACAAGTCAACCATTGTTAAGGCTTCAATACCATGCAAAATTGCTGGTATGAAGCACTGTTTGTATAGCTTCAAGATCCCCTCTAACGTATATCATGCTGATTCCCTGACAAATGTATTGATCAAGTGCATTAATTGTGTAGCCTTTTGTCACCTTGACACAATGAACAAATAGTTTTAGCAGCTGGTTGATACTTCCATGCCCAGATATGGGTAGCTGGATACGTATTCTGGGGTACCTACTTCAACGTCCAGTTTGACTCTGTTTATTTTGCCCCCTGGTATGACCATCATTTTTATTTTATTCTTATTAACTGTTAGGTCATTGGTCTCAGCGTATTTAAATAGCTTGAGTGGAGACTTAAGCCAAACCAATTGAGAGTGTCAGGTTACCTGCCACCAAGTTTATGAAAGATTTGGTTGGTGTGTATGTGGAAGGTTCTCATATCCTCCAATGGATTGAAGCATTTGAGATGGCTTGTGGAATGCATGATGTTGATAAAAGAGGTTGGGCTAAGTGTGTGTTAAGTGGGTTGACTGGGTGAGTGCTGTGCATATGAACATGATGGCGTGGATTGATGGATACAAGGTGAAAACGTTTGTTGAATTGTCCCACCTTTAGTTTTTTGAGTATTTTTCTGAAATGTGTTCACCAGAGCTGCATCAGTAGGTTACTGACAAGAACATTTTGGATCCATTTAAGCTGGCCAGGCTGGCTGACAAGTGGGTCTCCCACCGGGTGTCCCCTAAGGAACCCAGTGGGAAGGACAAGGACAATGAGAAAGGGACCTCTCAGAAGTCTCAGGAGTGCCAGAAGCAAAAACAGTTGAATAAACCTTCCTCTCCTGAGAACCAACGATCTGGTGGGGATATGTCTTATGGGGGTGGGGGTAAGAGTAGCGGTTCTCCTACTGCAAATCAGGCTCCCAGTGGCTCCAGTACTGTACCTCACATTCCTGGCACTTGTTGGGACTGTGGGGATCTGGACCACAAGAAGAGTGACCCCAAGTGTAAAGGTAAGGCACTTTGAGTCCAGGCTGTCAGCCTGACATACCCTTGCTCCATCCACTGTCCTCCCCTCCTCTACAGGCATCACATTTGGTGCTCCTGCATAGATTTCCCTAGTGTCCCTTGGGGCCTGGGACCAGTACGCAGATGTACAGGCTACTATCCCACATGTTTTTGAGCACTGTCCTCCTGAATGGCCAGCCTTCTACTGGTTTGAGAGACATTGGGGCAAGTATGACACTGGTGGACAGGACCCTGCTCATGCCAGAGGACTATGTGGGTGCTCTGAGAACTACCAGGTTAGCTGGTGGGCTTCCAAAATTATCTCCTGTTGCCCTAGTCACCATCACGATTGCGGACAAGGCAGCAAAGCTTCCCGTCCTGGTTCAGGACAATGTACCTGCCAACATTTTGTTGGAGACTAATCTAGTGGAGTAGGGGGTGATCTCTGATGGACTACCCCTGACTGCCAATCACTAGGTTACATGTTACACAGGGTCTGACTGCTAGTCAGGTACCCAAGCCAAAGTAGAGACCCAAGGCAAGACAGGAGAGTAAGAGGGCCACCTCTGTGTTGTGGGCTCCTTCTCTTCCTGCTGCTTCAGCAGCACTCACTGGGATTCAGGCTCCAGACAGGCTGGGTCCAGTGGTAACTCGAGACTCAACTCCCGAGGGAGAAGAATCAGAAGACCCTCCTGCGGGAGAGGTGCTCAACCCAGAGGATCACCCTGACCTTCAATGCCTGCTGGCTGAAGGAGGGCCCTCTCAGGGAGACTTCTGCAAGGATCAGAGAGAGTGCCACTCTGTCGAGGGTCTAAGAAAACAGGCCCAGGTCCAGGCACAAGGTGAAGTGCCTAGGTCTTTCAAAATATATTGTACGGGTGAGCTCCTTTGTAGTGAGCCCACTAAGCTTGAACCTGGTGCCTGTAAAAACTGTAGGGGGCTATCTGTACCTTTGCCCTCTATATGGCAGAGTAGAAGCATAGAGCACCACAACCAAGATTCTCTATTTGGTAAACGTGGGCAAGAAATCAAGGCTTAAGCTCTCAGGAGGTGATGCAGGCTGGTTCTTAAGTACAATGTAGTCCCCAATCACCCACAAAGGAATGTCCACACACTATGTTAGTGAAAACACAGTTCTTTATATAAATAAGGCTTTGATTATGTACTCCTACAATAACACACTTTGTGCTCAGATAATTCTAAAATGATAAATATATACAGTTTCTATGTGGTACCACAATTACTCGTTGATTCCATTAAAATGCATCAACTGCAGACAGTTTCAAATGGCATACAAATCAATAACAAGAAGTATTGTACATAGATTTAGGAGGAACGCAAGTTGGTTAAACAATTGGCAGAATACTGGGCCCACACCGCTAGGCACAGTTCTGTGTCAGGAGCCCCCCACCTGGCGAACCTGTAAGTAAAGATATAAAACAAGCACAGTCCATATATTGTTCGTCATCATCTGTGTGGTCTTCGGGTCACGGGAAACACACTGGTGGATTCTGCTTGGTTCGTCTGCGACCTTGACTTTCTCCAGCGGGACAAAGCGGTCAACGGTGATGAGCAAGGGTGTTCTGGATTTAAATGTCCTAGGCAATAGAGTGGTGCAGCTCCGGCCGTCGGCAGCACAGTGTCAAGCTGTCCCCCCTTCTGGGAAACATGATTCGATGGGCTTCCTGTGGTTACGGCGGTCCTCCGAACCCTGGTCGTCGACGGTGGACGGAATGTCTGGATGCTTCTCTTCAGTTTACTCGGCGGCCCCCGTCTCCGGTCGACAGTCTTTCATAGGCTGACTTCTAGCGAGCCTTGGTGAAGGTTATCTGGTGCGCAATGGTCCCTCGTAGCTCGGGAATATGTCTCCTAGCCAGGTCCTCTATTGGATCAGTTCTTGCAACAACAGCTTTCAGATTGTGACAAAGGAAAGCAGCAGAAAAGCCTGCTTCTTCCAGCTGGGTTTCAAGATCAAGCATCAAGTTTCGACTTCAGCTTCTGAACAATTTCCATCAGTGAGAGGTCCTCAGATATACTGTTCAGTCTCTCATTCATTCTGCTGGGTCACACTCAGGCAACCAATCATTCAGAAGGGCATTCAGGCAGGCAGCCAATCAGGCTCACAGTGCATTCAGGCCATTCTTCTCCTTCCAGTCATTCACAACACGGAATATGGATTCGGACAAGCACCCAACCATTCAGCACTCCACACTGCATTCATGCCAGTTTTGGGCAGGGCTGTCTCAGTCATTGTGTCAAACACCAGAAACTAGACACCCATAACACAGAATGTGTATTTGTCACACACTCCATTCACCCAAGTCCCACACAAAGGGCGTACCCACAACATACAGTCATTGGGAAGGCTCAAGCCAGTCTGGCCTGGACTTCCCCACAATGCCATGTATGTAACTTTCACCCAACAGCCAGTCAGGGGAATGGACAGAGTCAGGGCTTCCCAGGACTTTGGGAAAACACGGTAACAGGCAACAGTGGCCATCTTGTCTCCAATCAGGAATCAACTGATTCAAATGGTAGGGCCTGGGTATCCCAAAATGGAGGATACTCCGAGCACCTGTCAAATTCAGCATGGGGCTGCCATCAGCCTATACCCTGCTCTGTGGGCCACAAAAAGGTGCCCAAAATATACACTAGGGGTACAGGATTGTACCCCCACCAATGGGTGCTATAAGGGTATCCCAAGGGTCTTTGTTCAACCAAAAAGAGGAAGAGCTGCACTAACAGGAGTCCCACATGGCCTCCTGTACAGGAAACAACACACAACAAACATGTTAAGGGAGTACAGGACAAGGACATGGAATCCCTTCCCTGTTCCTCGAATGAATTTCCAGCATCACAGTCACACCCCCTGCAGACTGAGGTTAGGGCGGTCTAATCTTCCACGAGATTGACACCCTCATCCAGATGGTCAACATACCTTCTGGAAAGGCCATCTGCATGATCATGACTCATCCCTGGTGTATGGTCAATAGAGAAGTCTAGCCCTTGCAGGCTAATGGACCACCTGAGCAGTTCACCCTTCATCTGCATAAGCCGTTTTAAGTGCTTATGGACTGTTTGGACCTTGAAGGTAGACCCCGTAAGGTAGGGCCTAAAACGCCTAAGGCTCCAAACTATACTGAAACATTCCTTTTCAACGGTAGTCCACCTAAGTTCTCTACCTTTGAGCTGCCTACTGATGCCTACTGATGACTATGATCTGTATCTGTACCCATAGAGCCCCCCACTTTTTTCTGCACTTATCAGATATACCCTATTTGACCAATCATGCATTTGCCACTTGCTGGCTGCTCTACCACCACTGCCTGTATGTATTTATTTATTTATTTCACATATTATTTATTCTTTTCTCTCCTCTGTTCTGAACTTTCCACTTCGCCTCCTTCCACACACTTTACCCCTTTTCCCTTCTCCATGCACTTGTGCGTTCTTAATGTCGCTATGCCTAATAAGATTGTTTTTTTTTTTTGTTGCTCTCCCTTGTTCCCCTCCCTTTGCTTTGTCGTGCTCTGAAACACTTTTGTATGAGCATGATATAAATAAAATATCATTTCATATCATATCATAAAATGTTCCCTCCCTTTGTCACCTAACTGGGACAAGACAGCGCCAATTCCGGTGTCACAGGCATCAGTTTGAAAAATAAAGGGTTTGCTGTAGTCCGGCGCACACAACACAGGTGCCCTACACAAACTTTCCTTCAAGCCAACAAAAGGCTGTCTGACAGTCTAATTAACCTTCCTCGGTTGTTTGGGTGAACTCAGAGCTCTCAGAGGGACAGCTATGGTTCTATAGTCTGCCATGAAGTTACAGTAATACCCAGTGAGACCTAGACTAGACCTAGAACATCCCCACACACAGTGACATTCATACCCATTCACCCACCAGTCACACACCTATATACCTTCTCTCACATACACTCACACTGGCACCCACCCACTCAGAACATTCACACACAAACACACACTCACATTCCTACTCACTCACCGACCATTTACTCATCCATAAACCTCTCACGTCCACTTGCACTTTTAGTCTCCACGGAGCAACACATACTCCAACCCAGAACATTCAAACACACACTATCACATTCCTACTCATTCACACACTACTCACTGACCAATACACTTTCTCTCGCATCCACTCACACTACATTCTCCATACAGGCATGTACCCTTCCAGAACACTCAAACATAATATCACATTCATACGCATTCCCCCACCAGTCACACACTCATAAACATTCTCTCACATCCACTCACACTGCGTTATTCACACATACACAAACCTACTGTGAACATTCAAACACACACCATCACATTCCTACTCATTTACCAACCAGTCACACTCCTACACCTTCTCTTGTGTTCACTCACACTGCATCCTCCACACAGGCATGCACCCACCAACACAGAACATCAAACACAAGCTATCCCATGTCCACTCATTCACCCACCAGTCACCCACTCATACACCTTCTCTTATATTCATGCTCACTGCATTATCTATGCAGACACACACCCACCCAACCACGCAGAACATTCAAAAACACACTATGACATTCCTACTCATTCACCCACCAGTCACTCACTCATATACCTTTCCTTACATCCACCCTTAGTGCATTGTCTACACAGGCAACACAGAACATTCAAAAATACACTATTGCTTTCCAACTCATTCACCCACCAGTCACTCACTCACTCACTCACTCACTCACTCATACACCTTTTCTTACAACCACTTTCACTGCATTCCCTACACAGGCATACACACACACACACACCCATCCACCCAGAACATTCAAACACACACACTATCACATGTATTCTCATTCATCCACCACCACTGACCAATAACACATGCCTACATCTAGCACGCACTCCACACATGCGAAATACACATCACAGTAAAAATTGAAAAAAGGCTTTCCCCTGTTTTTCCAGTCTTAGTCTGTCACTCCAGGCCACCCATGGCTCCTCCGTTCTGCTCACAAACAGGAACCAGGAAACTGGGAGACCTTCCTGATACCTGTATAACAGCCATGAGGAAGCCGGAGAGGAAAGGGTTGGAGCTGAACATGGCATGTGACATGTGCCAAATATCATGAGTACATGTGTTACTAAGCGGTTGTCAATGATGTATGAAGGAAGGATACCTTGGTTCCAATCTTGGTTTTCCTGCATGAGAAAAAGTAGTCAAATTGCCTGATCTCCCACCTCAACACCATTTTATTCCAAAAATATGAGTTGTTAGGAAAGAGTCAAACCCCTGAAAATACACTGTGGAGCCACTTATTAAGTTTTGCATTAATTACAAAGAGGGGACCTGTTAATTTTACACTTTGGCACACGCAGGTCTCCTCCACCTAATTTTCAAATTTTGCACGGTGGATTGCAAAAGTGAAATGTCAAAAGGTGGAGTACTTACTGCTGTTACAACACCCTTTTGCAATGTGCTGTGCAAAATGAGTAAACGCTGCCTGCCAGTTACGGCTGGCAGGTAGCGCTTACAACGGATTTGTTTGGAATTCACCTGCTTTTTGCTGGTGTAAAATATAGGCGGATTCTATAGGAATCAACAGCATTTGGGCCAGCAGGAAAACACATGCTCCCACAAATGCTGGAGTATTTGCATGGTAGAGAGTAAGGGTGAGGTGAAATCTTAACTTACGATTCACACCTCCTCTCACCCAACAAATAACCGAAAATAAGCTGTAGAATATATTACATGCGTAATGGTCTTTTACTCATGAAATGTACGTTAGGATTCAACGAACATGAGCCCCAATGTGCTAATGTGCACATGTCCATGTGCCCAACCATGCTTGGACTAGCCTATAGGGCAACAGTGCAACGACAGAACCAAAAACACAAAAAGTTACTGTGGGCCAGTTTTTTGGTCAAAAGTGGGACACATTTTTAGCCAATGTGGGCCAGTTTGATGAGTTGCTGTACTATGCAGCTAGAGGTTTTGACCATTGTTGCTGAATAAATATTCTTTAAATTGCACAATTTGCATTACATGCTATTAAAAAAAAAACTCCCCCTTGGGTACTATTCAAACAGTCTGTCTAAAGGGAATGAATTGCCATTTGCAACGGTGGGCCATTTTTTCATTGGTGCTGGAGACAATTGTATGCCCCAGTCCGACCCTGTGCCCAAATATAGCCTTGAGGGAATGGCAAGGAATGAAGATCATTTCACTGTATTTCTTGAGGTTCATAGAAACTATATGTAGACTGTTTGCAAAACTATGGCCCCGATTCATGGAATATTTGGCCCATTCAAAGTGAATTTTCACTGTTTATTTTTACAGTGCAAAGTGACTGAACAGCAAAAAGATACTTTGCACAGTTCCATGAATCAGGGTGTTTGTTGGCAGGACAAAGTCAATTTGCACCAGTGAAAAGTCACTTTGCACCGTGCAAAGAATTCCATGAATCAGGCCCTATGTATTTGCAAAACGCTTCCATGGCACCAGGAGATTCTGTCCGAATGCCAACTTGATTTCAGACTTGTCCTGAACAGATATCCAATTGAATTATAGCCGTAGGGTAGACATTTTGCAGAGTAGTGATGTCTGCAAGGTCACCGAGAAAAAAAGATGAGTAGCAACCAAAGCACCAGCTCAATGTATGCGTGGGACTTGGTCATGCATAATATGCATGTGTCCGTTGTATTATTCATGTGAGAAACATAAGGTAGCACAACGATCAGACTCGTAATGCTACAGCTGTAGCATTGTATAATAGGGGAAAACAAACGTCGATTCAGTGCAACGGAATACGTGCACCTTATTCTATATCGAAATGTTCGAGATACGTGGCAGGATGCATGAACATGTGTTATAAAAACCGATTTAGGAATACAATCCCTCATTTCGTCCTGCAAATTCATTGCACAGATGTAAATGGTATATTGTAGCTTTGCTAGAGGCAACACAACTAAGACAAAACACTCTGACATGTACTTAAATGCTTGGCTATGATATTTGGTACTTCCAATGCAGCATATACCACCTGTGCGCTCATTAAACCCCCATTGGACAATTAAGAGGCATATGCTTTTCTATGCAAATGATTTTGTGACAGGTGCGTGAAGTCAATCGCGCTGGTGACATTCAGCATCATCTGCTATGATTCAGAATTCTTTGCTCTGTGTTTTGCATGGGCCAGCGATTAGAGGAAGCATGGAATTGCTGAGACGTCCTTTTGTTTGAAGCAGAATGGACTCCGTGGAGATGTTAGAAAATGTGGACGCCATACTGTGTGCCGTTTAGGCGGCAGATGTCTGTAATTTTCTTATTAGATTTGGAGTGCGGAAAGGACTTTCAACAGAAACAAATAAACACAATGTCACATCAGGTAAATGCTCAAACACTTTTCCTCCATTGGGGTTATTCATGTCCCCATCGGTGTTTTAAGCGGGAGAAGGGCTTCCCACCACAGCGGAAGATCTGAAGGTTGTTTAGCATCCATTTCCGGGTGGGAGCAGGCGCACTGCTGTTTGATAACACGTCACCTGCTGAGATGTCTCATGCAGCTTTGCATTATCTCATATTTCTACTCTGTGCTTGCTGCTTGCTAAGACATTCTTTTTGGTTACTTCCATTCGCGGCAAGCGTGGGAGTCCCTTCATGGTTGGCGGTAGGTCTTTCTTTGCACAGCTGTATCACAGACACGTTTTCGGCGGTCAGGTTAATTTTCCTTTCAGCTTTAATTATATTATGTGTTCTAAAATGTGCTGGGCTTTAGTTTATAAATGCAACTTTTTCTTTTAAATATTATGATTTTGAAAAAGCATTTTGAATATGTATTTGTATTTTATTTATTTGTATAGCGCACCAGGCCCGAGGGCAACCGGGCGCATGTTTTATGGCAGGTACATACATGAATGGTAAAGTACAGTTACAATCAGACAATTCGTTATCAGGAGACAGCATTCATAACAAAGGCGGTAGAGTACACGGCGGTCAGATTGTGAGAGACGGCTGTGGGTCAGATGTTGCGGATAGCCAGAGCTTGCCTTTGTGTTTCAATAAGGTATGGGAAGGCATGGTTCTGATGGTGAGTGGCAGTTGGTTCCAGAGTTTGGCCCCAAGGACTGGGAAGCTGACACCTCCGGCTGTCTGAAGTTTGTATCTGGGGATTGTGAGGCATTGTGCTTGGGCAGATCTGAGAGATTGTGCGGGTATGTGCTGTGCAAAACGAGAGGCTAGGAAAATAGGGGCCTGTTTGTTTACACATTTGTGCGTGAGGGTCAAGGATTTGAGTGATATCATTTGGGCAACTGAGAGCCAGTGTAGACTCTTCCTGGTTTCGGTGATATGTGCAGATCTAGGGATGTTGAGGGCTGCTCTAATAGCACTGTTTTGAGTGATCTGGAGTTTGTTGAGGATCCATTGGTTGGTGCCTTGATAGAGTCCATTGCAGTAATCGAGTTTTGACATGACCAGGGTTCTGGCGTGGTTGATGGAATTCTGAGTGGAGAGGAAGGGTCGGCAAGCTGTGATCAGCTTGCATGTGTAAGCTGAGGCTGCAACAACTGTGTTAGTTTGTCTGTTTAGGGAGAGGGTGGAATCAAGGTAGATTCCTAAGGTTTTGGTGTCGTTGGCAACTTTGATGGAGTTGCCGTCGATATTGAAGGTGCTGAACTAAGAGTCTAGCTTGTTGAGTCTTTGTTGGGTGCCCAGGATGAGGAGCTCCGTCTTGTCATTATTGAGACAGAGCTTGTGTTGGGCCATCGAGGCTTGGATAATTTGGTACATGTCATTCAGAGTTTTGGAGTTTGCAATGTAGTCACCAGTGATAGGGATGAGTATCTGGGTTTCGTCGGCGTAGTTGGTATAGGTGACACCCAGATAGTCAAGCACGTCAAACAGAGGTTTGGTAAATACATTGTAGAGTGTGGGAGATACGCATGACCCTTGTGGAACTCCGCAGGGGACCGGGGATGGATCGGCCGAAGAGGTGGGTGAAAATACTCTCATGTGCCTGTTATCCTGGAAGGAGCTAATCCAGTTGGTAGCTTTTTCTGAGAAATGGGCAGCTGATTTCAAATGTTGGCAGAGGATTTGGTGGTTAACCAAATCGAAAGCTGCTGAGAGTTCTAGGAGTAGTAGGAGGGCTAGTTTGCCCTTGTCTTTTAAATCCTCAATTTGCGTTTTGAGGTCTAATAGGGCTGTTTCTGTCCTCTGCTTGGGTCAGAAGTCAGATTGCCTTGTGCCGAGAAGGCTGTTATTCTCCAAATACTTCTGTATCTGCAGGTAGGCTGCTCTATCTAAGATCTTTAGAAGGAACGGGACTGTGGTTATGGGCCTGAAATTTGTAGGTATGGATGGGTCCAATGTGGGTTTTTTTAGCAGCGGGATGACCCATGCTTCCTTCAGATTGTTAGGGACAATTCCGGAGTGAAATGAGGAGTTGATGAAGGCGGTAATGAAGGGAGCAAGGTCGTGAGCCGATTCCTTGATGATAGAAGCAGGGCAGGCATCACCTTGGCAATTGGTGGGTTTAAGGTTACCTATGATTTTTTCAACCTCTGGGATGGTGAGGGGTGTAAAGCAAAAAGGAGGCTGTGTGAAGGTGGTGGCCTTTTTTGGTGCAGGGAATTTAGTAAGGGATGGGGTAGTGAGGGAGTTTTGTTTGGCATTGATTTTGGCTTGTAGGGTAGTTATTTTGGAGAGAAGAGCGTTTTGGATATTATTGCACCAAGAGCTGTCTTTGCTTCAGGTGTCTGGGATGGGCGATGGAGATTCTAATTCTTTGAGGATTTTGAATAACTCCTTTGTGTTGGATTTGGCTTGCGAGATGCGCTGGTTATAGGTCTCTTTTTTTGCTTGTATGATCGCTTCCTTGTAGTTAAGGGGTGTGACGAAGAGGTTGTCTTTGTTGGAGGCACAGGGAAGACTTTTTCAAAGTGATTCTGCCTTGCGTTTTTCTTTGCACATGGTTCTGAGGTGCGAAGTAAACCTAGAGTTCAGATGGGCTTGTTGTTTAGCTTTACGTAGTTTAAGTGGAGCTATGGTGTCAATAGCTTTGAGCAAAGTTTGGTTGAAGGTGTCCACTAGGGTGGTAGGGTCGTTATGCGATGTGGCACTGGTGTTCAGAATGGGTAGGTTGAGTGGGAGTAGCTTGTCCCTAGTAATATCCTTCTTGTTCCAGGTGGGAATAGAGGGTGCTATAGAGAGTTTGGGACAAGGATTGGTGGCTGGTAGATGGAAGATAATGATGTGGTGGTCTGTCCAGGCGCAAGCGGCGTTGGAGCTTATCGATGTGTGACAGTTTAGGTCGGCGATCCAGTCGAGCGTTCTTCCTTTATTATGGGTGGGTTCAAGTATGCGTTGCTGGAAGCCTAAATTGGATAGGGTACGGGCAACTTCGGTGGCCATAATATCCTTTGGGTCAGAAAGGCCAAGGTTGATGTCTCCTAGTAGCAGCACTTGTGAGTTGGGCTTGGTGTTATCAGTTAGGATGGTCGTAATGTCCTCTGAGAAGGAGGAGAGGGGTCCTGGTGGTCTATAGATGAGGGGTAGCGATGCTGTGTTGGTTGGTGATAAGGTGAGTTTCACTGATAGAGATTCGACCGAACTGAATTGTGTGTTGGGGATAGGTCTCATATTGCTATTGTCCCTGTATATGAATGCGACGCCACCCCCTTTCGAGAGGTTGGACTGGCGGTCGTTTCTGAGTATAGAGTACCCGTCAGGGATGGCGAGGGCCAAGAGCGGGCCTGAGGCAGCATGTAGCCATGTTTCTGTGATGGCGATGAAGTCGAGCTTCTGGGTAGTGATGAGGTTGTGATATCAAGGGCATGAGCAGTGACGGATCTTGCATTGACGAGGGCTCCCTTGAGTTTTTTGGCACGGGAGAATAATGGGGTGTTCTGGAGTGGTTTGTGTAGATGGGTGAGAAGGTTGAGAGCAGGTAAAACATTACAAATGCAGCACTACAAAGTCTGAATTTGAGGGGGGCCCATCCCCTCCAAATGCTTTCCACAAACAGTTGAGACATCTAGAGATGTGCTTCAATTACACATGCCTGCGGGCTTCGGCGCCTTACAAATCCAAATCAAAATCAAAATCAATTGGCATGATATCCCACGCATGGACAATGCAGTTTTTCATGTCAAATAACGAAGTAAAAACAACCACAGTGATTGAGTGAAACTTTAAACCAATCATAATGATACATGTTTGCTTTGTGCAGCTTTTCATTCTATGTATCCCCGAAACGTGTAGCCTTGATTGGTGAATGAGGAGTAATTAATACAACCAAGGCCAAAAAAGACACACTTTTATTGTACATTTTGTGTAAAGGAGTGAGACTATCAGTCATTTGCTTCTGATCACTTACATATCTGGCTGGGAGGAAGGGAGAAGAAAGGAAGGAATCTGGGGTTGAAGCTCCGGGGAAGCTGTCGCTAACCAAATCTAAGATGTGGGAGGAACATATGCGTGTTCAGGACTTCACTGAAAGCCGTCTCAAGGTGCATGGTCAAGGTAATTGTGTTCCAAAGAGAAGAGATTTGAAAAGGAAGGGATTTCTGACAAATGCGTTTTCATCCTTCTCCTACTTTCCAGAGATATTGCTTGCTTAGAAAGGCGGACATAAGGTTTCTGGTACCATGACAATGGAGCATACGTTTTATGAAATAGTCAGGTGCCAGCACATATTTGTTCTAGAACCTGGCAGTTTTAAATGCCCTTTTCGCCTTGATCACAGGACATGGCTGGTTTGATATTTTCTTTCACAAGGTCAGTGTTGTGATGAAGATTGAGTTTCTTGGAGCTTGGCCGTGGTTTTGTTAGAGAGAGCATCGTAAACACCAATGCAGGAGTGGATAACCCGGGAGATGCCAAATGCAAATGCTTTGGTGATCCATGTTTGCAATAGCAGTGTAGGCAGATTCCCGGGAAGAAGGTGAATAATGGACACATTTTCCATCCCTAAGTGGACCTCCGGAAGAAAGAGTAGATCCCCATACATGTATTTATCCCAAAGTGGAGCACAGATCAGGGAGAAGTGAGCAAATCATGGTGCTGGATGTGAGTGATCGGTCTGTGGGTTTTATCACATTAAGACCTCGAAGCTGGGATAACCTGATGGACTCTGTCAGCTAACACCTGTTAGTGGCATAGCATAGCATAGCTGTTTTCTTGCATTACATGGCCTGCGGTTGTGGCTGTGTAGTTATGTTTACGTTTCTGAACTGTTAGAACAGAGCACTTTTTGGGCAGCTTATATGTTTGGTGGTGGTCAACGAATCCTCACAAAACTGCAAAAAAAGTGTAGAGGAGCAGCTGTATACCTCTGCAGGAGATCCTGCCCCCCTTCCTAAATGTTGGAGACATGAGACTGTTCCGTGTTTGACACCAGCCATTGTGCCAATACAGTAGCGTGTGTTCGAAAAACAGTACCTGTCGAGACAACCTTACAGAATGTATCCCTGAAGTGATGACAACTTAAGGGAGGAACTCCCTAAAGGAATATGAAAAGAGCAAAGAAAGAAGCTAGTGATGTCACAAGAGACATATACGACATCCCGAGATACTGGCTGATGAGGATGTATGGATCCTACAGAAACTAATGATGAAGTAAAAGAATCAAGACAACATTTTAAAATACGAAAAAGAAGATTGCACATGCACAAAATGCTGCAGAGAATCAACCAGTCAATAATTGTACAGACGCTGAAATGCAAGTAGACTATGTCATCATAGAAGCTGACTATACGTAATGAATAGAATGCAGGCGAAGTTGCCATTGTATAGAAGTTGGACAACGGTATCATGAATTTAGTGAGCTAGGACTCATGAAGAGGAAGAGGTAAAACTGTGTTGCAGCAAGAATAAGCTGAATCGTGGAGCTGCATGGCAAGGTTGTCTGGCCTGGAGTCAAGACCGAAGCAGCCATGGTCAGCTATCTATTATGAAAAGGAGCGAATGTGCGAAGGATGAATCATCCCTTGTTAAGGTGCAAAGAAAGAACACCAAGAGTGCCAAGTTTTTTTCATTTAAGGCATTTAAAACTTGCAAAACAGATAGAATTGTGGTCTCCTGTCACATCAGCCAAGGATGAAAATAGAGTTCGGACTTGGAGTCCCAGAACACGCTACTGAGTGCTCGCACTCCCATGTACGCTAAAGAAAAGGATACTTTGCATGGCCAAGTTTAAAAACAATCTTCATGTCAGACGTCATGGGTGATGAGAGATAGTGGGCTAATTGGGTGGGGAGGTAGTGACATCCCCCATCTCTTTGCACCTGGGTCTGGGCTTACGTGCTGCTAAGTGATCCGAATGATCCAGACCTGGAACAAGCATGCCAACCAATTGTAGTTGTCTATATAACGAAGGACCTTACAGTTTGCAAACCAATGAGAAACCGTGTATCTAATGTTTCTGATGATGACATGTTTTAGAGGTAGGCATATATTGTCCACCTGACAGTGGGCAGCCAATCACAATCCTAGTTCCGACAGACTCTGTACTCAGATGTTCCCCTTAAGCCTATCCCTGCCCTTAGTAGGTTTTTCATTATTTGCCACATAGTATGACGTCACCTCTGACGTATTTTTGATATATAACTATGCTTTGTGAAAAGATTGCTGAGAGAACCTGAGCGTACTTCCGTTGATGTTTGTTGTTCACTCACTGTTTTAGATAATTGTTAATGAATCTGTACTTTGCCATCTTCCTGAGTTGGTTCGGTTATTTGGTCTCTGAGTTATTCTGTGGGATTCTATCCATTGCATGCATGTTCCTAAAGGGCCCTAAACTGGCATGGTAGGGGTCCAGATGGTTCAAAAGATCCAAACTAGATCAGCTCCAGATTTTCCGATGATCGGGCATCTTCTGCCATTAGCTCCTGTGGAGAGCTGCTTATAGAAACAATTGCATTTACAATTACAATTGCAAGAAGAACCAAGCCGGTCGGCAGGTCCCCCTTTGAAGAAATCCCTGCCCAGTTTCCATGGGCGCTATGCGGACAGAAAGAAAAGTGGTCGGATTGAAGGAGGAGTCAATACCGAAGACCTCAAATTGATTAACAAATGGTGAGTAGACTAAGGGGAAAGGGAAAATAAAGGGACAGGATTGTGATAATTCTGAGCAACGGGATACCATTTTAGAGATAAGAGAGACCACCTAAAGATTCCTAATTCAAGGGAATAAGGAGACATTTCAAACTCCAGTGGGAGTAGGGTGAAATATAAACCACAAAGTCAGGACTGCATAAGGTAATGTCTCAAACTCTGAATAGGCTAAAAAAGTCAAGGCGAGAGAAGAGGTAATCACAGTGTTTATAATGTGTAAATGTCTGACTAGTCTAAATGTTGTCTGTTGAGTAAAATATCGTGGAGCGATAGAAATTGTGAAGAGTTGAAAAAGTAACAGTGTAGTAAAATGATTGACACCAATCAAGAGAGTAGATAGGCCATTGAAACAAGAGGATTGAGCAGCGATTGATGGTGCTTGCACATATTTGTTGTTTTAAAAAACATTGAAAAGTGGTGATTAAAGCCAAGGTAAAAGGTTTATTAAACGGTCTGGTAAATATCGACAGTCAATTGAGACTTGTCACTATGGGGAATACTCCTCTCATGCACCTTTGCAAGACACTACCAAAACATATGCCTAAGCTCAAACAGTATAGTGAAGAATGGGTAAAAGGCACAGCATATAAATGTGCATGTCATGGCCAAAAGGGGATCATTGCCAAGAGTGGTATTGCAACACATGACTTCATACTTGCACGCCAGATACACAGGGAAGAAATTAGAGAAAAGATAAGCAGTTTTAGAGCTTTGGAAGATGTATCAAGAGGAAAGAGAAGACCCGCCATCTTAGGAGTGGATGCTTAAGGGGGAAGACGTTGAGCCCTCAGCTCCCCTTACGTTGCCTGAGGCAAAGAGTGTTGCTACGGAAGAGATAGGAATCATTTAAAGGAATTAAGAGCATGTTACGCTACCTGGCTCCCACAGGGGCATCGGTCGGACCCAGACAGCTGCGATCTCCACCCACGTGATGCGTAGTGCAGCGATGACTGACTGGATCTGCCCTTCTAATCTTGTCTGCTTAACCCGTAGAAATATTCTCCTGCAAGTGGAGAGATGGATTTAGCCACTTGTGGATTCAAGTGATGGCACCCCCACAGTCCTCCGCAACTAATCACCTCCGAAATGCCCTCACAGCAATCTCACCTTATATTCTTGAAAGATGAGCTCTCCATCCTGCGTGGATTTGCAGGGGCGCATCGATTCCAGTTACTTCACTGGTTTGAAGGCTCGGGAGAGTTCCGGAGAGCATTGACTCTGAGGTTCCTGGTGAGGACCAGTAAGTATTAAGTTCATAGAGTTCAATTCGTCCGATGTTCACTCTTGTTCCCCCCTTCCTTTCTTGTCTTGCAGCTGGCTCGTGAAAAGATGCTCTTGTGGCAGCTGGTGGCGCTCACGTAAGAGTCTGTATTACCCGGCGCTGTCCGGTAAATGTTGCACGAGGAAAACGTGTTGTTTTGTCTCTCTTTACAGATGCGGCACGTGACAATATGGAGAGTCACAAAAGGATGCCTCCGGTGGTAAATCAGGTAAGTCTATGGTGGTAAGAATTATATTTGTTGGTTCCCTCGGCTCACCTTATGGTTTTCTTTTGTCTCCTAGGTGCCGAAGTTCGGCGAAGAAATGATGGAGGCAGCGCCGACCCGAAGGATGTTGTGAAGACTGGTGAGTAGGGTGCGGCGCTGCAGCTGGAGGTGCGGCGCGTGCAGAAATGATGTTCTTTACAGGTCCGGAGACAAGATGGATCCAGAATCAGGTGTGGAATAGAAATAAGTTCGTTTTCTAACCTTGTCCCTTTCTTTCCTCTTTGTTTTAGGAGCTCTGGATTCTAGGCGGGCGTGGCAGAAGACTGTATGCAGGCTGCAGGCACGGTGAGTGTTACACTGCTGGATGCAGAATAACGCGAAGCGTGTGTTGCTGGTCGGGTGTGGTTTAAATAGCCTCAAAAGTAGTCCCAGGTAAGAAGTCCCTAGAACCACACCCGAGTAAAAAATAGTCCCTGTAGAAAAATAGTCCCTTTCAGGCTTCATGTTGGATTGGAGTCATTTGCAGCATGGTCTGCCTGAGGTAAGTAATGACTATGAGCCTGGCGCCTTAGGCGCCAGGACTGATTCCTACTATGAGACTGGCGCCTAAGGCACCAGGACTGAACCCAGATAGCCCCTAGCCTGGACTGCTGAGGTTTTACTAAATGTCTAGATGCCTGCTCCCAGGGCTGATGGGCTTGGTCTGGATGCCTGGGGTTAGGCATCATGACAGAGCAGTCACGGGGTACAGTACTGATATAGGAACTCCCCTCTTACAGTAGCGACGATAAGAGAATAAAAGAAAGAAAGTTATTTATAAGTTTATACAAGACAAGGAAGAAACAAGTGAACGGTTGAATTTGTCGACAGAAATAGACAGGGAGATTAAGAGATGGAAAGGAGAAAAAGATAAGGTTGACAAGGTAGAGCTCGTAAAAAACGAATGGATGGGAGGACATATATTACTCAAGATAGATGGGAAAAGTATTGAGGAAGTTAGTCAAAGAGAAGATAAGGACGAACAACAAAGGAAGGATAAGGAACAAGAGAAAAGATTGAAAGAGGATGAGGAGAAAGATGAAAAGCAGAGAGTGGCGAGATCAGATATATCAAGAGCAGCACTATAAAATTGAAGAACAGGCAGAAGAACAAAGAAAATATGACAATCGACAAAGAGCGACAGAAGAAAGGGACAGAAAAGAAAGAAAGAGAGAGGAGGAAGAAGCACAAAGACTAAAGGACAAAAGATTACAGAGACGAACAGAAGAAGAGGAGAGGAGGGAAGGAGTAAATAGAGGAAAAGAGCGAAGGCAAGAGGAAGAAAGAATTAGAAGGGATGCGAGAAAGCAAAGGGAAGTAGGTGAAGAAGAAATACAATGAAAAAGGAGATAGCGAGGAGCGAGGCATAAAGAACAAATGAGACTGAGCCCAGAAATACGATGGGACAGAGTAGAAGAGATTCTTCCGATAAAGGAAGTAACACCAGTAGTATCTAGAATAGCGCTAGAAGAAGAAAGATTTGATGCTTTGAGCATTGGAGAAAGGATTGATAAGGTCTATCAATGGTTAAGATGAGGTAACGAGTATGGAACTTGAGGGAATGGTGATCGAACCCCAGTACCTCAATCACGAAGAGTGATGAACATCAGGCATTGCCTTTGAACAGATTGAACTTAAGCAAGGGTGAGGGGTATTACAGTGTATTGCTCGACAAGAGTGCACAGACAGTTATTTATCACCAGTACACTTGCAGAGCAAATACTTTGAACACAGGTAGACGGAACAATAACTCACAGCCAGACATGCAGTTAGTGGATAATGAGCACTTGTACAGCTATTTATTCATAGTTAAGAAGCAACAAGTGATAACACAGAAATAAATCACAGAAAAGCTAGAGAATTAAAGAGAATACATCACCATGGGCACAACTGAATCCCTCATCTCGCCAGAAGCAGCTGGAAGACCCTGGTAACAGCCAGGCCGAGAGCACAACAGCCCACAGGAAGGTCGGAACAAGGCCCCCCCCCCTCCAACTGAGGTCTTTGTGTTTTTTCCACCTGACCTTTCCAGAGCTCTGCCTATATGCCCTCCTCAAAAAGGGGTGGCAATTTCTCGAACCTTCTGGTATTAGCGCTTGCTCATTGATGAGTGACAGTTGGTTGCCGGCCGGGCCAACCGACAGTAACCCCAAGGAGCAAAGCTTCCCTCTTCTAAAGCACCACGGAAAACAATTCCATAACTCATCTTCAACCTTGGCACAGAAATTACCTTCTTCTCGGGTACCAGCCGGCACCAGTGCATCCAGCAGCTTTCCCAGCACAGTGTCCTTGACTGAGGCCTGCATACCAGGCTCAGCAACGAATAACATTGAAAGCATGTTTTTTAGCAAAGCAAGTACAGTTTTCACTGAGGCATGGAATAAATATCCATTATGGCTCTGAGTGCCTCCAGAATGCACTGCGCATCAGCGCCATATTTTAGCTCAAGCATCACAATCCACCCTTGGATATTTACCTTCCATAGCCCAGTGGTAGAGGAGCCGGTCTCTGAAACCAACAAAACATCAAAACTAAGTTGGGAATACATTGAATACAACAACAACCAATTATTATAATAGCCAAAATAATACAAATGCAAGCAAAGGCGTAACGCAGTGTACCCCCAATGTCAGGAATCCATGAAAACAACCAATCCCACAAATTCCCAGTATGATCTTGAGACACTTGGGAAATGAGGTCCCTCAAACCTCTAATATGACTTTCAATTGATCGCGAATGGTCACTTAGATTGAAACAACACATACCTTCAACTGCATTACAGCCCAAATTATGTTTCAGCAAGAGATAATCAACGGAAGCCCTGTTTTGCAAAGTTGCTTTTCTTATAACTTTGCTATCAAGGAGCAACTCTTCTAATGCTTGAGAAGTATGATTAAGTCCTTTTACCACTAAACATTCTAGTTTAATCAAAGATTTATAACTCCCAGCGGCTAAACCCCAAACTCCTACTAATGAAAGGGCTAATACTAGAACCTCAGTCTCTGATAACAAATGTACATGTGAATCACAATCCGGGGATAGACCCACAGATTCAACAGTTGATCTTTTGCTTCGAGACGTTGCTGGGTGTAAAGGGAACATCATTAGCCCTAATCGAGTTAAGGCACATGGATCTCCGGAAATGTTAGCTGGAATGTAAGTGTATGTGACGTTGCCACATGAGAAGAGCCATCTTGTTGGAAGTTTCACATGATTTTGATGACTGGCAGCTATCACTGTATGATTGCAAGACATAGTATTATTCACACTGGTACATTTGCTTGGAACTCGTGAACACAACCTTTTCTCAAACGCAGTTTGATTTTCCTGTTTGTTTAAATTCAACCGTTGGCATTTGCCAATTTCTTTTACCTTGCAGGTCATAAAGTAACACACATCGCCTTGAGTTATATTGTATGTTATAATACGTGTCAAGTTTCTCCACTTGCAATCTGTTTCCTGGCAAAACCTGCAGTACTCATAGGGCCTCATTATGAGTCAGGCGTTAAGGGATTTACGGCGCCGTAAACGGCGCCGACCCTTAACGCCTGATTACAAGGTCCCTTTACGGGATGGTGATTTTAACGCCTGCTTTTTGCAGGCGTTAAAAACCATGCCGCAAAGGAACCTTGGTGCTAAGTACGGTGCCGCAATTTGCGGCACCGTACTTAGCGCCTTCCCCATTCCCATTATGCCCTATGGGGCAAAAATGGGAATGGGGAAGGGCCATGGCGGAAGGGGGAATTACCACTCCGCCAACCTCGGAACGGGGTGGTAATTCCCCATTCCACCATGGCGGAGTCGGAAAGTTACCGGCATGGACCATGGTGCTATTAGCACCATGGTCCATCCGCCAGGGTCGTAATGAGGCCCATAGACTGAAAAGGATTGTCTGATATCGGAATCTTGAACTGCATAATCATTGTGCATGACGCCAAAAATATGCTTTAGAACCGGAACTGGTGTCGGCACCTCTACTAAACAAGTAGTCAGCAAAGCTTCTGCATGATGCACATCAGTAAGGCAAAAGTGCGTAATGTTGAGTACGTGTTGTGCCAAATATGTCCACATATTCTCTGTTTGTGCAATCATCGGGGAATATCTTTGCCGTCTTAAAGATATCTCCTGCATAGCTGGCATCAACGTTGTTTGTGCTTGCACCTGACGTGTTTTTTGCATTCCACAAATCAATTTCTTCGGTCTGGCTGGCTTTTTGGCATCGGCATAGGGCTGCGTTCAGACATCATTGCTCATCATTATCATTTCCCCATGGATCGCTGGCACAGATGCGACACTTTTCATGGGAAGCAGTATGCCGTTTGACTCTCCCAAACGGAGTCCATTTAGTCCCACAATTACACCAGCCAGACACAGGATCTACAAGGCAAACCCAGAAAAGAGATATCAGTGTTGAAAATCACTCTCTTAGGTAACATTTGTCTGCGGGAACATACTGCCATTTGTTTTACCGGGTTCCATTACTAAAACTACCCGGTCTTTGCCTGATGCAATAACATATTCGGGCACTGGTGGGCCATTTGGTCTTTCAACCCACACCTTCTCACCCGGTACCATACTGTCTGAAGAGCCAAAACCATGATCCCCACGGGTAGTTAGCACTGTGGGAGCCACTGCCTTTTTAATCATGGACAACTTAACAGGAACAATAATCAACTGGGCCACCCGATCGCCCTTATGGATCGGTAACACTTGGTCCCCACTATTCATCATGATGACTTTGATCTCGCCTTGGTAATCGGTGTCAATGACCCCTCCTAGCACTTGGACCCCCTTTAATGCTAATCCAGACCTAGAGGCAATCCATCCCATATGCTCTGGAGGAATTTGTACTCCGATCCATGTTCCAATCAGAACAATCCCTCTCGGGTCTAATCTGATTTCTTCATGAGAATGCAAGTCTACCCCTGCTGACTCTGGATTCGCCCGATAGGGAGCTGAAGAACCTGGGGTAATTTCCCAGTACATTAGGGTATCTCTAACTGAGTTGGGTTGAATCTGTAAAGCAGGAGTCATTAGCCACAACAATGGGGTTTCATGATTATTCACAGGCCTATTGTTTAACACTTGCACCGCATCAATCACACGATCACGCCAGCCTGCTAAACTGACATCTGCCATCTCCATCTGCAGCTGTTCTTTCAACAAACCATTGATCCTTTCAATTAATCCTGAAGCTGCGGGGTAATAGGGTATGTGGTAGAGCCATTCCATACTCTTTTCTTGACAATATTTCTGAATTAATTTGCCTTTGAAGTGTGACCCATTGTCACTTTGAATCTGCAAAGGCACCCCGTAATGCAATGTGATCTGATCCAACAACTTAATGATGTTCAGTTGTGTGGCTTGTTTGCACGGCAAAACCATCATATATCCAGAGTATGTATCCACAATAGTGCATGCATACTGATAGCCTTTACTGATTGGCAGAGGACTGATGTAATCAATTTGCCAAATTTGACCTGGTAATTTTCCTCGTTGTAACTTACCCTGGACAATCTGAGGAGTAGGCCTATTCGGTTGGTGTTGGCACACTGGACATTGCAAAATGATTGTTTTGTTTTCACTACCTCTAAAGGAACACTGATTCTTTGAGCTTGTGCCAACCTGGTAGTAGCCTTTTCTCCAAGGTGCCCAAATTTCTGGTGAGCCCACTTGGCCAAACCCTCCAAATCGTCTTCCTGAGCCTCCGCATCCACAGATGAAATCTTGGTGTGTTCATCTGCAACAGAATTAAACCAACATTTTAATGAATCTGTAGCACAATACGCATCCACATGATACACAGTGACTTCACTTTGTGATAAAATTTCCGCAATATCTTGCCATAGTTCTTTTCACCACAACTCTTTTGAATGAATCTTCCACCCATTCTTTTGACAGGTTGGCAGCCACACCGCCAATCCATTCGCCACTGACCATGAATCTGTGTACAAATGACATTGACCAGGGGTCTCTGGTTTCAATGTTTGGTAAACTGCGTAAAGTTCTGCAAACTGACTGCTCTTCCATTTCCCTGATGGTGTCAAAATATTTTTAGTCTTGGGATTGTATGACACCGCTTTCCAGTATCGCTCGGTTCCCACATATCGGGCCGAGCCATCTGTAAACCAGGCATGCTCTGTCTGCTCTACGGTCAGATCGCCATAAGGTACTCCCCATTTCATGGGTGACTCGCGTTTCTCAGACACTTCCAGTGGTATGTAATCTGAGGGTGGTATGTTGGCTACTTGCTCATGTAATTTTGCAACCCCACCCTTCCCTGATTTAGCTCTGTCTTGAATGTACCATTTCCATTTGATTATGCTGGCTTCCTGAGCGTGTCGTATTCTGTGTGTTTTAGGAGAGCTCAGCACCCATTGCATAATCGGTATTTCAGACCTCATCAACACATCATGCCCCACTGTCATTTGCTCAGTATCGACCAGTGCCCAATAACATGCCAGCAACTGTTTCTCAAATGGAGTGTATGAGTTACCAGCATCGGGCAACTTATGACTCCAGAACCCCAATGGCACACGTTTCCTATCCTGTTTCTGCCACACACTCCAGTTAGCGTAATTGTCTTGCACAGACACATTCAATTCCACTTCGCCTTCCTTCAATGGCCATAAATCAAGCACCTGCTGCACGGTGTCTTTCACCAAATCAAATGCTTTTTGCTGCTCCTCCCCCCACTGAAACTCATATTTCTTTTGTGTAACTTTTTAGAGGGGAGACAGTATCTGCCCTAAATGGGGAATGTGCTGTCTCCAAAACCCAAACAGCCCTATGAACTGCTGAGCTTGCTTTTTGTTCATTGGAGTGGTGAACTCAAGGATTTTCTGTCGGGCATTTGGCACCATCTCTCGATGCCCATTATGCCGCTGAATCCCTAGGAATATCACTGTCTCAGCAGGGCCTTGAATTTTGTTCGGGTTAATCTCCTACCCTTCTTTCGCAATCCTTCCATAATGACTTCTAACTGGTTTTGCACACTGCGCTCATCCTTGCCCTGAATCAAAATATCATCAATGTAGTGAGAGATCTGTATGTCAGGTTTACACGGTATATAACATTGTGAAGGTGTACTGATGCCTGCTCTACGAAAATGCAAACTGCTCTTGGGACTCTTCAGCAATTGGCACAGAGAAACATGCATTGGCTGAATCTACCACTGCATACCAGGTCCCCTCAATCTTTTGGACATGCTCAATCAGAGTAATGACATCTGGCAATGCGGGCACCAAGGGAGGAGTGTGTTTATTTAACTTGTGGTAATCTGAGGTCATCCTCCAAGACCCGTCCTCTTTTTGACAGGCCAGAGTGGGTTGTTCCAC
The DNA here is from genome assembly GCF_040938575.1 of Ambystoma mexicanum. Classification (NCBI taxonomy): domain Eukaryota; kingdom Metazoa; phylum Chordata; class Amphibia; order Caudata; family Ambystomatidae; genus Ambystoma; species Ambystoma mexicanum. The sequence goes on along the minus strand of NC_090935.1, from coordinate 832,137,816 downwards.
GCGGTAGTAATAGGGCGTGACACACCCACCTCTACATACTCTTTGATGGTTCTGAAATGTCCTTGTGCCCCCCGGGAATGCTGTATTGCTACAACTCTACCCGCTTGGTCGCCACAGGCACCTGTACTGGGGGCATCTTCAATTTGCCTATGGTAATGGGTGTGCAGATCAATGCACTCACCCCAATCTGATACGTTTTACCACCAAGTCCCAAAGTCAATCCTTCTAGAATGTCAAAGCCAAATATGTACTCAGGTATTGGGACAATCAACACTTGGTATTTCTGCCTAGTCAAATTGCCTATTTTCACATCCACTTCTGTTTGTACTGTGGGGGTCTCCTTCCCTCCTACCCCTGTAATGGTAAAGCGTCTGCCTTTGAATCATGTTGGATTTCCATGAATCAGAGAGGCCTCCGCCCCGGTGTCTATCAATGCCCGCACCCATTGCGTATTTCCCGGCCCCCAAAAAATCTTAACATTAACATGGGGCCGCCTATCAACTTTTATGCGAGCGGACGCTGCTGGAGCTTGGCCGTAACCCTAGTCAAATTTTGAATGAGTGTAACCTGACTCTGCCTCTAACATCGAACTCACCACCTTCCTCAAATCAGCATATGTTGGCTGGTACAGGGAAGGTGTCCCCATAGCCCCTTCTTCCTGTTCTTCCTCAAGAGGGGCAGAAGGTGAGGTGTCCCCCTGTGGCTTAGTCACCACCTGTTTCTTAACCTGTTTATAGTGCTCTTTGGCTGCAAGCCCTCTCTTTTTGTATAGTTCATACATTACCCTGGTTTCAATGCCATCAATTTCTTCTCGTGGCACACCATCTTTTAGCAAAGCCAAAAACATGTCCTTTCTGGACACTCGGGAGTCTCTACCATCTTGCCTCCTGCCTTCAGTTCTTCTCTCACTACAACCCTCTCTCTCTCGCGGCTTGTCATCTCTCTTTTCCCACTCCCCTAAGTCTGCCAATTACCGGATGCCATCCACTACTTCATCAGTGGGTTTGCCCGTCATACCTACGAGCAAAGTGATAATGACACTTTTATATGCGGGCGGTGCAGTTCTGATCATGATATTCCTGGTTGAAACTGAGAGCGGCATGGCCCCCATGTGTCCTGGTGCATCTACATGAATTGCTTCCTTCATAGCATGCTCTCTGACCTTTTGAATCTCTTCTTTCAAAGTGCACCACTTATTTTCCTCACTAGGCCAATCTGTGGTAATAGGATACTTACGGTTACATGCCTGGGCTGCTAGGTGCAACAAGGACACCTGTGAATCTTGCCCATTGTCATCAGGGGGCGGCCCTGCCCTTAAGACCTCCTGTACATTGGTGTCAGTTGACAAAGGCAAAAAGCGCGGTGAGTCTGTGGAATCTACCAACAACCCTGCGGCGCCCCCATCTAGCAATCTCACCATCCATGTCAGTAAAGGTTCCCCTGACTTTTGCCTCAAACAAGTAATGATTTCCCCAACCTCCTGCTGGGTGTAATCTTCCAGTGTGGTCAAATCCACAACCCCGCCCGTAGGATTCTTCGGGTGGGGTCCGGCACACCGCCTCCTAACCGGCTTCACTGCCACTGTCTTCTTCTTCAGTTCTACATTGGAATCTGACTCATTTGCCGAGCTACTCTCTGGGCTTGTTGAGTCAAAAATTTCTCCATCCCACTTATCAGGGTCCCAATCCACACCTGCAGTAGCGATTACAGTTGCCACTTTCCTATGGTTAACCCCCACTCACCTCTTATTATACTTTTACCGAGCTACCCTAACTGCGGCCCGCTCTGCCACAACCTGATGTTTATCAGCCTTGTCTTTAAAAGGTTTCATCTGAATTTCCTGCATCAAAGCTATTTGCTGCTTGGCAGCTAACTCTTTTTCTAATTGCAAAATATGCTCTTGCATTTCTACATTTTTCTGATGTATTTTCCTATAGACATGCAGGAGGACCCACCCCCGCCTGCCCAACTCAATGCATTCACTTCCCCTCTCCACTGAAATCTGCTATAAACAAAGCATTACTTCTGACGGAGCAGCTTCTCCCAAACTACTGTCGCACGTTTCACTCAGACCAGCTCCACACCTGGGCTAATTTATCATATGGGCTTTTAGCCCACCCTGGAATCATAACCTCGGGACATTCACCACAAGCGGGAACACCTTTTTTCCTGAACAAACTATTCATCATTACAGTAATTTGCAAAGCCTCTTTTTTTTCTTGTTTCCACCCTGCAGTCACTCGCGCAAGCACGCACACACACACAAATAAACAGATTAACACAGTCCAACACTCATTGAGAAATGAAAACAAACTTTCGCTTGCAATGTAAGCAAAGCCTATCTGCTTTCAAACAGATTCTTTAATATTTGGAGCAATTAATCACAAATATCCCATCCTCATCGCCAAAATGTATTGCTCGCCAAGAGTGCACGGACAGGTATTTATCACCAGTACATTTGCAGAGCAGAGCAAAATACTTTGAACGCAGGTAGACGGAACAATATCTCACAGCCAGACACGCAGTTAGCGGATAATGAGCACTTATACGGCTATTTATTCATAGTTAAGAAGCAACAAGTGATAACACAGAAATAAATCACAGAAAAGCTAGAGAATACATCACCATGGGCGTAACTGAATGCCTCATCTCGCCAGAAGTGGCTGGAAGACCCTGGTAACAGCCAGGCCGAGAGCACAACAGCTCACAGGAAGGTCGGAACAAGCCCCCCCCTCCGACTGAGGTCTTTGTGTTTTTTTCACCTGACCTTTCCAGAGATCCGCATATATGCCCTCCTCAAAAAGGGGTGGTAATTTCTCGAACCTTCTGGCATTAGCGCTTGCGCATTGATGAGTGACCGTTGGTTGCCGGCTAGGCCAACTGACAGTAAGCCCAAGTAGCAAAGCTTCCCTCTTCTAAAGCACCATGGAAAACAATTCCATAACTCATCATCAACCTTGGCACAGAAATTACCTTCTTATCGGGTACCAGCCAGCACCTGTGAATCCCAGCAGATTTCCCAGCACAGTATCCTTGACTGAGGCCTGCATACCAGACTCAGCAACAAATAACATTGAAAGCATGTTTTTTAGCAAAGCAAGTGTAGTTTTCACTGAGGCATGGAATAAATATCCATTATTGCTCTGAGTGCCCCCAGAATGCATTGTGCATCAGCGCCATGTTTTAGCTCAAGCATCACAGATAGTCACGCTAGTTGGGGCCTAGACATGTCAGGTGAGGAATAGAGTCCAGTCTTGGGGCAGAAGGAGAGAGCGCGTGCGCCCCTGAAGGAAGCCTGCAAATGGATAAGGAAGTGAGATGGTCAGATCTGGAACAACCTAAAGTTAGAATGCCAGATCCCATAGCATATCCTGAGCTTCCCCAAGGATGACCACATAGTGAGAATGGAGAGTCGCCTTCATGTCTAAGCAGGTTAAGGTCACTACCGACAAGGAGACAGACAGGGACGATCAGCCCTGCCATGGATAGACTAATAGTGGGATCCGACAATGGGATGGGGTTCACACAGTTCCCCTTGTTAGAGAAGGGGAGAGCAGACCGTAATACATTCTATGGCCACAGATGGAGAAGGATGTCATGACCCGCAGGAACACACCACGCACATCCTTAGATTGCAGTGGGAGGAAGCGTAGGGACACGGGAAAGGAATGGACAGTCAGGGTTGCTGGCTGACGCAGGCACCGTATGGCAAAGGCTGCATGCCATGGAAGCAGCCTCCACCAAGATGGCTGCCAGGTTGGGCCACAATCTGGAACTCAAGATGTCCCCCAAGCAGACCATTGCTGCAGTAATCTATTGGTCTAGTTTCAGGGTGCAACCCAGGCCTATATAACCACACCTTGGGCCACACCCTGTGCTTAGTGTTTTTTCTGCTTCCCAGTGCAGCAGTGCATTGCTTACCATGCTGCCTGTTTCCTCTTCAGAAAATCTCACCAGACTTCCTCGCAGCCAGGATTCAGTGAGCGCTATACTTACCTGATTACAGCAACTCTCTCTGCTCATCACGACACCCAGTGCCTGCTAAGAAAGGACATACAAGTAAGGGGAACGTTTATTTTTTCAGACTCGCATCCATTCGAAAACCCGTGGAATTCTGCTTACCTGATATTGCTGCCCACCATCCCTCCGGCTCTGCAGTGTCTCCGGTGCTGCAGCTCCACTCCTCTGGGTCTTCCTCCGGATCGATTCATCAGTCACCAGCAGCCCGGGACGGCACCAGCAGTGAACACAAGTAAAAAGAGAACAGTATTTGTGCAATCCCTGCTCTGTGCAGCACAGGCATAAAGACATTTCACGCACTTCCTTGCATCGTTCAGAGTCTCCGAACACATACATTCATAGACTTATACTGCAAGAAGCATCACGTGTGTCGCAGCTGGACTGGACCACATCCCTCCAGTGATGGAACTGGACCTGGTGCCTTCCTTGCACACTGGGGTGCACATCCTTAACAGAAAGGTGAGCCAGATCCCTTGCCAGCCAACAGATCTAGGGGACAAGGGAGGGGAGTGGGGGAAGAGGTTAAGATAGTTACTAATTCCCCCATTGTTTACACATAGGTCCTCATTTCTGCCACAGCTCTGCCTATCCAGTTATTGGGGAACCTTCCAAACTACTCCCGACTGCACCATATGCAGGTTTATTCTTGCCATTCTGTGATATTATGGGGAAGTAGTGCTCTGGACTGCGCACCCGACACCCAAAAGCCACGCACCCAACACTCGAGGGCCAGGCACTCCGACAGGGCATCAGGTAAGTGTTACAAAGGATACATTTAAATGCAATCTCCCCAGTTTGACTTTGGGGGCTGGAAAATGGATATACGAAATAGAGAAAATGACAGGAGGAAATACGCTGGTCATCGGGGACATAAAAGGTCTTCTGGCAGCGATTCTTGGAGAGAGGGCTGATGACATATGGAGGAGAACGCGATATTCAAGTGTGACTGCCCAAAACACAGTGCATGATGGAGCGCCGTTTAATAATTTTAGAGCAGTGGATTAGAGGGTTCTCAGGGCACAGTATCCTGACACATCGGATATGGGTGCAATTATAACACGAAAATGAAGGATGATGAAGACCCTATTGCTTACATTCAGGATATTCAGGAGAAAGGCCAACTTGAAACTCACCAGCCATGGGAAAAGACAGTGGGTCTCATTACGACTTATGCGGAATGGGGGAACGGGCTCCGCTAATGGAGGCGGACCTGTTAAACCCATTCCGCAAAATTACGAGGTACCCTCGCGGGACCCGGTAAGGATACCTGGTAAAACCAGGCGTCGTTACCGGGTCCTGCGAGGGGACCAGGGAGCTAGCAACGGGCCGGTCGTAATTGGCCCATTGTTAGCTCCCTCGCCCATTCCCATTGAGCCCTATGGAGGCTCGAATGGGAATGGGGAAGGTCTGGGCCAGGGTTCCCTGAGGGATGAATTACCAGGCCCTCCAAACTCGGAATGGCCCAGTAATTCCCCATTCAGGGAACCCGGACCCGGTTTTGGAGGCAGCCATGCCGCCAATAGCAGCATGGCTACCGCCAAACCCGTACTGAGGCCCAGTGGCATTATTTTGGCACATTTTATGCCAGGGGTTGCATGCTTTAGTACAGAGGCAGATGAAAAAAACAAGTAGGGATGGAAGCGAAGCCATGGGCTGAAATACATTTGACGATAGTACACCATTGTCAGTTATTATATGAGAAAAAAAGAAGAAAGATGAGAATAGGAAGATCGAGGAAGCCAAGTTAGTTCAAAAAACATTGTCAACATTTGCCATAAAAGGGACAGTACTGACAAGCAGAGAAGGATTGGGAATGCAGGAAGCAATAGGTACATCGCAGGTGAATAATTTGCGCCTGATGGACCAATGTGGATATGGGTTTATGCCAAGAGGCAGAGGTATAGGTTATAGGGGAAGAGGAGGCGCATTTCAGAATTGGGTTCCAAAATTCAAAGAACGAAAATCAGAGTGTTCTGGGAGGATATAATCAAGGAGCGATTAACAGGAGCGTTCCTCCAGTGTGTTGGAATTGTTGAATGACAGGACATATTGCCTCGTATGTGGGAGCCAAGGGAATATACAGAAGGGCCAATTTTCCAGAGGGGGCAGGTTATCCTCTGTGACACAGCACACATACAACATAGGGTTTTGCCCAAGATCACACATCCTATCAGGCACAAGCACCGCAAGTATAGCAGGTGCAACAGCAGGAATACGTAAAAATGAATCCACTGCAACAAGCCCCTATGCAGACACAGCAGTATGCAAATACAGGACAAGTATTCACACCTAGAATTGGAGGTGTCACTGTGGTAGGAGGAAATCCTTTCACAGGGACAGGGATGAGCTTGTACCTACAATAGGACAGCTCACAGAGTGATTTGGTGTGTTTGGTACTATCTGTGACACATGATCCCCAAGAGGAACCAAGGGTCGATGTGAGGATAGGAGACAAATCCTTTTCTTTTCTTAGAGACACTGGATCAACTAGTTTGTGTATACGAGAGGGACATCCCAGCGATTAAAAGCGTAAAATGTAAAATAGCAAACCCAGCCATGTTTATAGCTGAACCAGTAGAGGAAGGTGATCATGTGCATGACTGTGAAAATTATGTTGAATTTTATGATGATATACCCCATGTGAAGGAAAATGCTTTAGTGGGAGGGGATTTTCTTTTTATTGATGGCTCTTTGAAAATTGATCGCTCTAGTTGGGAAAGAATTTCAGGCACTGCTTTAGTAAGACACAGATTAAATGGAGAATTCGAAGTAGTAGCAAGTGCAAGACTAGCGTCTAATTTTTCAGCACAGGCAGCAGAATTAGTAGCGCTTATTGTCGCACTTGAGAAACATGAAGGGTAGGTAGTGACAGTGTACAGAGACTCTGCTTATGTGACATCAGCCATACACGCAGGGTTGGCCCGTTCTAAGAGGAGGGACTAACTCCACGCAGATGGCGCTCCAGTGCAGCATGCATCCTTATTGGAGAGACTCATTAAGGCACTACAACTCCCATTAGCCATAACGGTCATAAAATGCACATCGCACACTCACTGAACAGATTGTATCTCTTGCGGGAACGAAGCCCCAGACATAGAAGCCAAACGGGATGCATATTCTCCAGAAATGTTGAGTTTTGATACTGAGAGTATTAAAGAGAACTCAGTCACAACTATGTTAGTGCAAGAGGGGTTTAATAAGTTGTCAATAACTCAATTAATAGAGATTCAGGGAAGTGCACCACAGGAGGAACAAGAACTGTGGAAACAAAGGGGGTGTTCTTTGTCCCCCACGGAAGCATTATGGTGACAGGCCAGCATTGGAAAGCCAGTGATGCCAGTAACTTTATTAAAAGTCGTGTTTAAACAGCTGCATTACCTCGTGCATTTGACTAGAGACAGTCTTGCTGCTCATATTGCCGATGACTGGTTCATTCCTAATTTTTTGGAACACAGTGCACTATTTATGGTAAATTGCATTGGCCCTCATTACGACCTTGGCGGAGAACCATGGTGCTATTTGCACCATGGTCCATGGCGCTAAACTGCCAACTCCGCCATGGTGGTTGGCGGACTTACCGCCCCATTCCGACCTTGGCGGGGCGGTAAGTCCCCAATCCCCATTTACCCTTCCCCATTCCCATTTTTGCCCCATAGGGTATAATGGGAGTGGGGAAGGCGTTAATTACGCCACCGTAAATTACGGTGGGTAATTAACAACAAGGTCCCTTAGCGCCATGGATTTTAACGCCTGCTAAAAGCAGGCGTTAAAATCACCATGGCGCTAAGGGAACTCGTACTCAGGCGGAAAGGGGCGCCATGGTTTACGCCGGCGTAAACCCCTTTCCGCCAGGGTCGTAATGAGGGCCATTGTGTGTCAGAAGCTTACTGCTGGGCATACAGTGACAACGATCAGAGGAGTAATTCCTTGACCACATGGTCTGTTTCAGCACTTACATATCGACTATGTCGATATGCTGCAGACATTTAATGGTATCGCTATCTATTAGTGGTGGTGTGTCCCTTTCTAGGTGGATCAAGATGGGTCCATGTACACACCCTGATGTCTCTTGCATAGCAAAGTTTTTAGTGCACAAAGTATTCATGTATTCAAAGTACACACAGCTAAACCACTAGTATGGCAAGCATTACTAGTATAAACTAGGGTACCATAAAGTTTAAGAAAAAGACATATTTTAATGTTAGTCTAATACATATTTTTACAAAACATAAAACAATATATATATATATATATATATATATATATATATATATATATATATATATATATATATATATATATCAATTTATAAAAAACCAGGACAACAAATCAGTATAAGTCACACAAATAGAAAACCCTGCCTGTTCCAGCACAATTTTAGCAGGTGAAAGTGAAATATTTTCAAAATAACAACGTGGTGTTATAAAATTGGTTTTGAATGTTTTCAAAACAGCAATGTGGTGTCCGTTGACCAGGTTTATGATGGGAAAAAAAGAATGTCGAAATCAGTCAATGAAGGCTAGACAAGTCCATCTTTTCATGTTCAAGTACTAACCTCACTTTCACCTGCTAAAATTTAGCTGGAACAGGCAGGGTTCTCTATTTGTGTGACTTATACAGATTTGTTGTCCTGGTTTTTTATGAATTGATATATATTGTTTTATGTTTTGTAAAAATATGTATTCGACTAACATTCAAATATGTCTTTATCCTACACTGTATCGTACCCTTGTTTATGCTAGTAATGCTTGCCATACTAGTGGTGTAGCTGTGTTTCTGTGACGCCCCCATGCGTGAGGATGGGTAGCTGGTTTGTGAGACATAAAAGAGATGCAGATGAAGACAATGAAGGGATAAATTCATATCAAGAAAATGCAGGAGAATAACATGTGGAATCAACACATGAAAAAGGTGGGGGAAAGAGCATCTGATGAGAGTTGGTATGTCTGCTCTCTCATGCCCTATGCCATGCATACAGTAAGGACTTTCATTTCGAAGGAATTTTCAGCACACAATGCGAAATGCCTCAGCCAACTTGCAGTATGTACTACTCCAGGACAGTTTCAAGGAAGTTGGGCGACCTTGCGATGGAGACCAAAATGGTCATTTCCATACAAGGATGATTATATCAAGACCACACACATGGAGAAGGAGCCTGGATGCAAGAGCAAAATGCTTGTATATACTAGTGCAGGACAGGTAGAGGTGCTTATTGAAGAAATTAAGAAAATAAATTGTCCTGATGTGACACAAATAGCAGGATCACCTGGATATTGGAAACAAACTCAAATGTTGATCTATGAATGAGTGCATACCGAGAAGGGTTGGGAGGAAGGAAAGGGGTGAAGTGCAGCACATGTGTGAAGGCAGACTATGTGCAAGAAGTGCAGAAAGTGAATGATGGAGGATTAAAGTCATGGACCAAGTACTCCAATTTATTGACATGTGTAGAAGATGTATCAGGCCAAGTAGTTATGACCCCATTGACTAATGCGACACAATGCTTCCGAAGGCATCGAAAGAACCATGTGGGATGTACAAAGAATGCAAGACCACAATTGACTTCCCGAGGATGGGAGAAGGCACAGTTGTCCTTATGTTTCAATATTGGGCTTGTGGATCTAGAGCCTATATGAAGATGTCCAAGGATTGGGGGAGGATGTTCTCTGGTTCTGATCAATGTTCCAGCATTCATAATTCCTCAGAGTGATCTGAACATTGGTGAATTTCTAAAAGTGGATGCCCATCTGAGAAGGAGAAGATCACTTGAACTCCTACGGATAAAAAGAGAAAATTACTTCTCAGCCAAATCAATAACAGCGAATGACATTATTCCGGAGGAGGACGAGATGTCTATAAGACTGCCATGATAATGACAACCATGTTTATACCTGGAATCCAAACAGTGGTGAATGCCAAATGGTTACAAATCACTAGGTGGGAGATTTTACAGACAATTAATGCTACTATAAAGGGGTTCAACGCTATTAAAGAAGAGCTGAGGGCCATATGATTTATGACCCTCCAGAACCAAAATGTCCTTGATATGATCACAGCGATGGAAGGAGGAGTTAGTGCCAAAATCGGGCCATCATGTTGCACATTCATACCTTCTCACGATGACCAGAATGGAACCTTGACAGAGGCCATAATGTTGTTGACAGACCTGCATGCCAAGATGGTAGACGAAACAGATGACATTGAAGATGACAGTTGGTTTGTCTCTTTGTTTGTATGGATTCCACGGTTGGCCAAAATATTTAAGGCTCTTTACTTACTGGTGTTAGTAAAGTTTGGATTCTGTGTAGTCAGGATGGTGTTTGCCAATGCAAGAAAATGGCAAAGAAGGTGGTAGGGATGAAGATCATGATCGATGTCAAACCTGAACCAAACGCCAAAGGTCTGACGCTAAAGCTGTCAAGAAATATACAGAGACGAGCATCGTAGCACCTAGCGGAACAAAGTTCCTGTATCCAAAGAATCATAAGAAGTACGTGGGTTGATGGGTCTACTGTACTCTGAATCGACAATGTAACTACATGACCAGGAGTGTAGATCAGTATGTCAAATCAGCAGGCACCCTGAGGGGGGTGATGAAGATATGGACACCAAAGGAGCACTTCTTCAAGAAGAAATACCAGGTTGTGGAAACAATTGAGGAGGTGGTCCAGGACTCAACCCGAGGGGGAAATGGAGAGGAGCAGCTGCATGGCTCTGCAGGAAACCCTTCCCCCATACTCCAATATGTTGGAGACCTGAGATTGTGCCGTGTTTGACACCAGCGGTTGTGCCAATACCGCAGTATGTGTTCAAAAGAAGATACCCATTGAGACAACCTTCCAGAGTGTATCCCCAAAGCAATGACAACCAAAGGGAGGAACTCTTAGAAGGAATATGAAAAAGAGCAAAGAAAGATGTTAGTGACATCACAAGAGACATATACGACATCCCGATATACTGGCTGAAGAGGATGTATGGATCTTACAGAAACAATGATGAAGTAAAAGAATCAAGAGAACCTTTTAAAATACAAAAAAGAAGATTAAATGTGCAGAAAGTGCTGCAGAGAATCAACCGGTCAATAATTGTCCGGACGCTGAAACGCAAGTGGACTAAGTCATCATAGAAGCTGGCCATACCTATTGAAAAGAATACAGGTGAAGCCGCCATTGTATAGAAGCTGGACATCGGTATCATGAATTTAGTAAACTAGAACTCATGAAGAGGAAGGGGGAAAAACTGTGTCGCAGCAAGAATAAGCTGAATCGTGGAGCTGGAAGGCGAAGTTGTCTGGCCTGGAGTCAAGTCTGAAGCAGCCAAGGTCAGCTATCTATTCTGGAAAGGAGTGAATGTGCGAAGGATGAATCATCCCTTGTTAAGGTGCAAAGAAATAACACCAAGAGTGCCAGTTTTTATACATTTAAGGGAATTAAAACCTGCAAAATGGATCAAATCATGGTCTCCTGTCATGTCAGCCAAGGATGAAAATAGAGTTCGGACTTGGAGTCCCAGAACACGCTACTGAGTGCTCGTACTCCCATGTATTCTGAAGACAAGTATACTTTTGCAAGGCCAAGTTCAAAGACAATCTTCATGGCAGAAGGTATGGGTGATGAGAGATGCTGGGCTAATTGGGTGGGGAGGTAGTGTCATGCCCCATCTCCTTGCACCTGTGGCTGGGCTTACCTGCTGCTAAGTGAACCAAATGTTCCCGACCTGGCACAAGTGTGCCAACCAATTGCAGTGGTCTATATAACGAAGGACCGTATAGTTTGAAAACCAATGAGAAACTGTGTATCTAACATTTCTGAAGATGACATGTTTTAGAGGTAGGTATATATTGTCCACTTGACAGTGGGCAGCCAATCACAATCCTAGTTTCAATAGGATGTGAACTAAGATATTCCCTTTATACCTATCCCAACCCTTAGTAGGTTTTTCATTATTTGCTACGTAGTATGACGTCACCTCTGACGTATTTTTGATATATAACTATGTTTTGTGAAAAGATTGCTGAGAGAACCTGAGTGTACGTCCGTTGATGTTTGTTGTAAACTTCCTGTTTTAGATAAATGTTAATAAAAGAGTACTTTGCCATCTTCCTGAATTGGTTCAGTTATTTGGTCTTGAAGTTATTCTGTGGGATACTATCCATTGCATGCATGTTCCTAAAGGGTGCTGAGCTCAAAAGTCTCACAAGGTAAGAGACAAAGAGGCTGGTCAACAGCTGGTCTTCACGATTCACTGTTCCACCCTTAACTGAGATGCTCTGGGCTGTATGCCACTAGGGAGCTCAGAAGGGATTGCACGCTCTTGCCACATGATCACCTGGTCCATCAGTGGTTGGTCTCTCTGATATTGTCCCTGGTGTTGCTGGGATAAAATGATTTCTTCCTGATTGGTATTCCCAGACGAGCCTCTTGTGACCTTTAGCCAGAGTTAGGGCTGATCCAAGTTGGTCGCAGGAAGAAAGGTCACTGATTAAAGATGACCACAGTGATGTCACCAATACAAGATGGGCCCTGGAAGTGATGTCATCAATCCAAGATGGCCACTGGAAGTGAAACTCCACACAGAAAGTGAGGCCAAAAAACAGAAGGAATGACACGATCCCTTGTCACCTGATCATCAAGTACATCAGTGGTTTGTCTCTAATATGGTCCAGGGTGTTGCTCGATTGAGGCAATTTCTTCCTGATTGGTGTTCCGGTGAAGCCTCTTGTGGCCTTCAGCTGGAGATAGGGCTGATCCAAGATGGCCCCATTAAATGATGTCACTGATCCAAGATGGCCACAGGCAGTGATGTCACCAATCTGAGATGGCCGCTGGAGTTGATATCACTGTTAGGGAGAATTTTCCAGAATGGCTAATTTCCCATACCTATTGAGTCCCTCAGCAGCTTTGCTGGATTTCTAGGATTTATTTTTTTCTACCTGGTAAGAGTGTGAGCCTTTTTTCCCACTCTTACATGTGTTTTGCTGTGTGTTTTACATTTGTGTGTTCATAGACTGTGGATTGTCACCTACTTCATAGGCATCATCTTTTTACTGTTTGTAACACAGCACCTTTAGTGCAGTGACACAGGGTTGTCTTTTTCAGACTTCCCACTTTAAATTCCATTTTCTGGGAATGACTACTCTCTCCCAGAACATGTAAAGTTGCCATTGACTTTATTAGTCTTTTTAAATCCAAAGACCCAGTACAAACTATCTTCAATAGAGTACTGGAAAGGGTTAATAGTTATCCCTTTTCGTCTGTCTCTCCTGGAACATTATTTTGTTCCCCTTTCTTTAAGATTTGGCTGGTGGCAGTGGTATCTGCCCTATTTTTCCTACCACGGTCTATTTAAATAGCCTTGGTACTGTTTTAAGCTAAGTTAGTAGCCTCAAACTTCAATCCACTGGACCCCTTTTATTTTATTTCGGTTCCGGCTGGGTTTATTCGCCATTTCTTTTTGTAAAGGTCTTTCTAGTGTTTTACTCTGCGTGCCAAACCAGGTTTGATTCCTTTGTTTGCCATCCTTTGGCGGGCTTCTGCACAGAAGCCCTCTTTAGGCACCTGAATGTCTGAGGGGGACAGGATGTGAGGGAGGGGATTGAGACTCCCTGCACAGGGTCTCCTTGGAGACCCATGTCGCACTCTGATCAGATTGGCTGTGGTGACTGTCCTGCCAGGACAGCCATCCTGCTGTGTGATTTACAGCCAGGCTGTGTGAATCGTGGAAAACTGCATAAAAAGCAGGTCTCTGGGACTAGGAAGGCAGAGTCGCTACTGGATCGAGAGAACCGAAGAGCAGCTGACAGAACAGGACCTCTACCACGACTGAACCTCCTGGTGAAGCCCTGCTGCAGGTCTGAATCTTCAAACTTTGACGACAGGGAAGATCTGCAAGGAATCTTCTCCCATTGAGCTGGTGGGACCAACCAGTTCACCAAACTACAAGCCAGGGATCCCTTCTCTGGTCGAATTTGCTGTGCACAACTACAGTCAACCGGAGAGCCAGGAGGATCGGACCCTGCTTGGGTTTTAAGGAGCGCACCTTTTATTTGTCATTTTGCTCCTCTGCTGGTTTCTTCCCTGGCAGTGCAGGACCCTCCAGTCTTCCTCCTTCTTGTCAGTCCAATAGTCGCTTCAGGAACTGTGAGCCTGCAGAACCTGCCAGGAACATCTGCCTCAGCTACAGCCTTCTTCTGCTCTAAAGGTACTGTGCTAACCCGGTTTTTCGGTTCGTCTGACCGCGGTGCAAGTGTTTGAAATCTTTTGCCAATCCGAGGGCTTGTCCTTTTATACTCTTTAAAGTAACTTTTCTTCCAACCAACTTTGTTTCGAACTCTTGGCAAAGACTTAACCGCAAATTACTCTGAACTCTGTAATCCTCTGCAAAGACTCTGGTCCATTGACTTTGGCTCAGGCCCCCTCTTGATTTGATTGCCTCACCGTAGTTGCCTTTTCTAGTTTGTTCTGCTTACTTACTTGTTGGTGCTGCTTAATTTTTGTCTAACCTTGTCTTTCCCTCCCTTTTAAACTACTGGAGTGCCATTTTGCTCACAGTTCATTTTGAGCGTAACTTGTCCAGAATCTATTGGGCGGTGTGTAGTACATTAAGAGTGTGATTTTTGTGATACTTTACTTTAGTGAATTGTTTGATAAATGATGTGTAAATAAATGTATATTCTTTTACTCAGAAAACTTGATTCAGTGTTTGCTTGAACCATAGTAAATTGTTGTCCTTTGTGTAATGATTGATACTGCTCACTTTACTCTTGAGATCTGGCTGTTCAGCCATCGCTACCACTTTACTGTGTAGCTCTTGTTCCTGTCATGTGCAGCAGAGCATAGGAACAGGAGGGTTCCCTTCCTGGGAGTGGGGGCTTGAATTTCAAAATGAAATAATTACTTTTTGAAGTCACGCTGACTGATTTCACAAAGAAATGATTTCCGTTACGGAAAATCAGAACGGAAATATTTACTTTTTGATGTCAGAGTGACTTCAAACAGAAATTATTTATTTTGAACTACAAGCCCTATGCCATAGCTAGGGGTCGCAAAGGCAGTGCCAGGGGTCTCAGTGGGGTTGCCAGGGGCCCACAATTGCAACACCTGTGACCCCCAAATAAAGTCCCTGCACCACAGTAGCAATACAAATGTAACCTCACGTGATCATAGCAAGCGGACTAATATATGAAAACACACCATCATAGCACGTTAAGGTTTGACTGCTCCTCTTGACTCACACGGCAACTGGTTCACTTAAGAACATTCTTTAATGAAGAGGAAACGTACATTTATGGCATAATGGAAGCCACTGTGAGTCCTAATGTTTAATTGTCACTCTTCACTCATGCACCAATGGTTTGTGTGATTTGTTCTGCAAGATCGACTGTATTACATTGGGGAACACTAACTGCATCATTTACAGAGGGTAAGGTGTGGAATTACTGCTCTGCTCTTCAAACAAATCCAGTTTTTAGTGTGGCAAGTGCCGCCTGTAGTCCTCCTGACAGAAAGGAGACGCAGGATCAGAATCTGAAACCGTTTTTTGGTGCAAGCGAGGAGATGAGCTACCGCATCTCCTTGCTTGCGCCTAAAAAAGGAGCAGCCCAATTCGCAAACGGCAGCTGAATGAGCGCATTTTATATGTACTTAATCAGATGACCCCCCCCCCCAAGTAAGGTGGTGTTTCAGGCTATTTAAATGTGCATTCTGAATTCACAAACTGATGTGCTTTTAAATGTCCTGAAATAAGGGTCAACCCCTTCGCCATATGAAACAGGCGTCTGGGGATGCGCAAATCATGACAGAGTCATTCATGAAGTTTGACCGCCACGGTTCACACATGCATTTCCATCCCCCAAACATGGATGGACATGCGTTTTGTTCTTGGTATGTCACTGTGAAGAGGCCCTTTAAAATTGCCTGTATTAGTGAAATGTGCTCCCGGTTGCTGGGAGCCTGTCATACAATAGTGTCGGGAGCATGGGCTGCACAGCGCACCTTTGTGCCATTGTCCAGTCATTCCTGAAATGCTCAGGTCACCATTGAGAATAAGGTGACTTCAGCATTTCTGAAAGCAGAACAAATGAAACAAGTACATTCTCTGCGCTCCTTTCATTAGCTCTGCTTTTTGAGAATCTACCCTACTGTGCTTGCTCCATGCTATTAAATAGAACAAATACGCTGCTGGTACCGAAACAAAGAAAAACTATCCTCTTCCAATAACTAGGAAGCATTTCTTACAAATTGAATGTTATCACCAGCCTATCACCAACTACATCTAAATTAGAAAATCCTTTTGCAGCAAATTGATCCGACGTATTAAAGCAGACATCTAATTGTATGTTGCTCATTTTAACGGACAAATGTATTTATCGCAATTAGTTTATAGGCGTTGCTCAATAGGTATTGACTGCATGATCTGGTTTATGCAACAAAATGTTTTAATGAGGTTCTGTAAGCAGCCACGTGATGAGTAATAAGGAAAGCATAAAAGACAAAGTCAGTGCAGTTCTGTAAATTATGGCACACATTTAGCTGATATGAAGAAGGAAAACAAGACTTCTACAGAAAAAAAACACATGAAGTTTTTTTTGCAATGCTACTGTGCTTTAAGTGGTCATTGAACATTCACTATGTCCAAGAAAAATTCTGGGCTGAAAGAATGGCGTTGCTCTTTTTGTGGACTATTTTTAATATCTTGAGGTGAGATGCTATGAATACTCTTGTGTATCACAAGTAATGGCTGCATAATTGCCATTCAGGGGCCAGCAGGCACCTTAGCCCCGTTAACGAACAGTGCAGCCTGATTCGGCCCTCTCGTTGACGTGGTCGTGGGTCATGTGTATGCACGAAATCTTATTGGTGGATGGCTTAGGTGTGAATGTGCGTAGCCACATTAACGAAATGCGCTGCCTGATTGGGCCCTCTTTTTGACATGGCTATAAATTGCACGCAATCTAATTGGGCGGCGCGGAAGGCACAAATGTGTGTAGCCGCATTGGTTTGGTTTGGTTTGGTTTATTTATTTGATAATGCGCTCCGAGCCCTTGGGCAGCTGGGTGCAAACAATACAAGTGGGTTCGATGCTTAGTTACAGTGCCTGACATAGGCAATTACATACAGTGGTAACTTACAATAAGTGATACAAATGATACAGTACATATAAGATCAAGTTGGGTAAGCGTAGAAGAATGCTGACTTAACAGGTGTGTAACATGATCAGCTAGATAGGGAGAATATCGTTACAAGTCATTGTTGTGCAGCCATTTGAGAGCGTTACATCTAAATCTGGTGTAGGGTGATGGGCGTCTAAGGTCAGGTGGGAGTGAGTTCCATGATTGTGCAGCTTTAACAGGGAAGCTAGAGCCACATGCGGTGGTAAGTTTGAATCTCGGGACTTCTAGTAAGAATGTGTTGGCCGATCTCGTCAGTCGGTTTGAGGGTCTCCAGTTGATTCTTTCAGCTAGTTAGGGGGGTGCTTGATTGTTGAGGCATTTAGATGTGAGAGAAATAGTTTTAAGGAGGATTCTGTCCTTTATCTTTAGCCAGTGGGCCTCAGTCCGGTATTTGGAGATGTGCTCTCTACGTGGGATATTCAGCGCCGCTCTTAGGGTATTATTTTGTAGTCTCTGGAGTTTGTCAATGACCAATTTATTTGCGCCTGAGTATAAGGCGTTACAATAGTCAAGTCTGGACCAGACAAAGGCATTAGCCAAGGTGAGGCAACTGGCACTGGACAGGAAAGGTCTGGCAGCACGGATGAGTTTACAAGTGTAAGTGATTGTAGAGGCGAGGGAGTTCACTTGCTTTTTAAGAGTGAGGGCTGAGTCGAGGTAAAAACCTAGAGTTTTAACCTCTCGCATAACCTTAACAGTGTTGTTGTCGATGTTAAATGAGGCGTAGTCCGGGGTGAGTTTAGTTAGGTTATAGTCTGATCCAAGGAGCAGGATTTCGGTTTTATCGTCATTCAGGCAGAGGCCATGGGTGGCCATCCATGCCTGAATGAGGATGTATATTTTGTTCACCAAAGCCAGGTCCACTTCATAGTTGCCAAAAGGGGTATGAGCATCTGGGTGTCATCTGCATAATTTGTGTAGGTGATGCCCAGTCTGTCCAACTTGTCGAACAATGGCTTGGTGAAAATATTGTACATAGTGGGTGAGACACATGAGCCCTGTGGGACTCCACGTGTAATTTGGATGGGATCAGCACAAGTAGAAGTGGAAAAGACTCTCATGGTCCGGTTGGCTAAGAAGGATTTGGACCCATGCTATGGCTTCCCCTGTGAAATTGGCAGCGAGCTTGAGATGGTTGCATAAAACTGCATGATCCACCAGATCGAAAGCTGCTGACAAGTCCAATAGGTGTAGCAACGCTGTTTTTCCACTATCCTTGAGTTCCTCAATTTTAGTTTTAAGATCTATCAAGGCAGTTTCAGTGCCATGCAGGGGGCGGAAGCCCGATTGGCGCAAGCCTAGTAGATGGTTAGCTTCTAAGTAATCTTGCATTTGGAGATAGGCTACTCTATCGATGATTTTTAGTAGGAAGGGTACAGTGGTGATAGGCCTATAATTAGTTGGGATGGATGGATCAAGTGTTTGTTTTTTAAGAAGGGGGAGGACCCATGATTCTTTTAGGTTAACTGGCACTGTGTTGGATTTGAATGAGGAGTTAATGAGCTTCGAGGTAAACGGGGCTAAGTCTCTAGCTGCGTCCTTTATTATTTGAGCTGGGCAACTGTCACCTTTGCAGTTGGAAGGCTTCAGTGAGAGGATAACCTTTTCAGTATCGATGATGGAGATAGGTTTGAAGCTAAAAGGGGGGATAGTATTAGGTTCGGTCACTAAAGGTCCTTGTTGATTAGTAGGAGAGAGGGTGTCCTTTTTATTAGTTATTTTAAGTTGGAGGGTGGAAATTTTGTTCGATAAGGCGTTCTGTATATTGGTGCACCATATCTCATCCATGGAGACCGTGTCAGATGGTTGGATAGGGGATTCCATTTCCCGGAGGATAGCAAAGAGTTCCTTGGTATTAGATTTGGCATTAGCAATTCTGTCGTTGAATAGATTTTTTTTTGTATTGATAATTTCTGTCTTGTAATATTTGGTAAATTGGGTTAAATTAGCTTTGTTACCGTCAGTAGGCGAGTTGCTCCAGATAGTTTGGAGTTTTCGTTTCTGCTTTCTAAGGTCCTTAAGTTGGGGTGTAAACCAGGCATTAAGGTGGGCTTCTTGTTTAGCTTTGCGTAGTTTGGGTGGTGCAATGGTATCTAGTGCATGAGACATAGCTTTATTAAAGGTGTCTACTAGGGTGACTGGGTCAGTGTTATTGTCCAGGACCTTTGATAGTAGGCAGAAGGAGGGGGATGAGTTTTTCTGTAGTGATGTCTTTTTTACTTCTGGTGGGGAGTGGTGGTAACATTTTGATAATTTTAGGGCTGAGGAGGTCGAGTGTGGCAGTGAAATTTATTAGATAGTGGTCAGTCCATGGTTGGGGGATAATGTCAGTAATGACTATGTTGCCGTTAAGTTCGGATACCCAGTCAAGGGTTCTGCCTTTAATATGAGTAGGGGAAAGGACTTTCTGGGTAAGGCCGTGGTCGTTTAGGATAGCTGTTATGGAGAGGGCATTTTTGTTATCTGGCTCATTAAAGCCAATGTTAAAGTCACCCAGCAGCAGCGTCTGCGAGTGATTTTGGGTATTGTTAGCTATGAGGGTGGTGAGGTCATCTTCGAAGGTTACCAGGGGACCTGGGGGCCTATAGATCAAGTGAATAGTTAGTGTGCGGTTGTTAGAGAGTTGCAGTTTTGCTGAGAGTACTTCGCTGGAAGCACATGGAGGTGAGGTAGTGAGTCTGATAGGCAGAGTGGTTTTAGCGATGATGGCTAGGCCACCGCCTTTAGCATTAGGTCTATCTACTCTATAGATCTGGAAAATTGTCAGGTATGGCTAGCATCAGGGAAGGTCCTGCTGCCTCATGGAGCCAGGTTTCTGTTACGGCAAGGAGGTCGATACTGCTGTCGTTTAGTATGTCAGCAATTTCAGTTGCATGGGCTACCATGCAACTGAAATTGCATGGTAGCCCATTTGATAGCGTTGATAAAGGATCCAGTAAGTGATAAAGTATTCTTAGGAGTAGGATGCCTTACGGGTTTATCTGTGAGCTTGTTCCGACTCTGGTGTTTCTTTTTATGAAAGTGAGTGGGATTCGGGGTCGGAGTTGAGGGTTTCGTGGCTTGAGTTTGCTTAGCCCAGTGTGTCAGTGTAGTTGAGGATCTAGTAGTATTGTGTGTGCTGTTTCTTTTGGGTTCATATATGCAAGGTAGTCTTGCCCTAAGTCTCAGGTTTCTGTCTGTGGGGGGACTAGTGTTGTAAGTGGCAGAGGCCATGATTATAGTTAGGATGGTCAGGGAGGTCAGGTTTCTACACATGGTGGTTAGAGAAGTTGAGTAGTTCAGGTTACTTCCCTTAATTCGCTGGGATGTCTGGCTAGGTGTTGCAATATGGATTACAGGTGGCTAGTTGTAACTAGGGGTTCACCTAGTGATATAGATCATGATCTTCGCAGATCGCAAATATGAACTCGAGTGCGTGGACTGTTAATGATCATAGGGCACAACACAATTCAGTAGACTGTTAGCGACCGTGCGGCACAATGCGGTCAAAAGGGGTCTGTTAACGACCATGAGGCACAACACAATCAGAGTGGTCTGTTGGCGACCATAAGGTGCAATGCAAACATATGTGATCTGCTAGCAACCATACGGCACAATACAATCAAATATAGTCTATTAATGGTCTTAGTCTATTAAAGGTCTTATGGCACAACACAATCAAAGTGGTCTGTTCGCGACCATAAGGCACAATGCAATCAAAAGGGTCTGTTAGAGACCGTAGGCACAGCACAATCAGGGTGGTCTGTTGGCGACCATAAAGCACAATGCAATCAACAAGGGGTCTGTAGGCGACCATAAGGCACAATACAATTAAATGTGGTCTGTTAATGGTCGTAGGGCACAGCACAATCAAAGTGGTCTGTTCGCGACCATAAGGCACAATGCAATCAAAAAGGGTCTGTTAGTGACCGTAGGCACAACACAATCAGGGTGGTCTGTTAGCGACCATAAAGCACAATGTAATCAACAAGGGGACTGTAGGCGATCATAAGGCACAATACAATTAAATGTGGTCTGTTAATGGTCATAGGGCACAGCACAATCAAAGTGGTCTGTTCGCGACCATAAGGCACAATGCAATCAAAAAAGGGTCTGTTAGAGACCGTAGGCACAGCACAGTCAGGGTGGTCTGTTAGCGACCATAAAGCACAATGCAATCAACAAGGGGTCTGTAGGCGACCATAAAGCACAATGCAATCAACAAGGGGTCTGTAGACGACCATAGGGCACAATACAATTAAATGTGGACTGTTAGTGGTCGTAGGGCCCAGCACAATCAAAGTGGTCTGTTTGCGACCATAAGGCGCAATGCAATCAAAAAGGGTCTGTTACAGACCGTAGGCACAACACAGTCAGGGTGGTCTGTTCGCGACCATAAGGCACAATGCAAACAAAAAGGGGTCTATTAAATACCATAAGGCACAATGCAAACAGGTGTGTTCTGCTGGCGACCTGGAGGCACCATGCAATCAAATGTAGTCTGTTGATGACCATGGGACGCACTAAAGGTGCATACACTAAAGGTGTAAATAGAGGCAATGTAGCACTTCCCCAAGGTAAGGCGCTGCTAGTGACGCGGCGGCTGAGTGCAGACAGTGCCCAGATAACAAATCCATGCGTGCACTATGCAAGTGGGGTTCATAAAATGGCATGCGTGAGTGCAGCCAGTAGCAGCAATTTGTGCGTTCGTTAGAGGCAAGTGGGTGAACACGGAAGTGTGTCTGAGCTAGACCTTGGTCATGGGTGGCAGTTGATAGCAGCAGTTCGCTAGCGTTGGCCCTATTAGGCAGTTAGCGGAATTACACATTGAGCAGGGTCAGGGCGGCACGTACCTTGAGTACTATGTAGGATATATAGCTTAGCGTAACCATGCACATACCAGGGGCACAGCAGAGTGGTACAGTTGCGCAATGCTCGAATCATGGAACATGTGGGTGGGGGGAGCGGGCTCTTGCCTTCTCCTCTTCTCTGCAGTCCGGCGGCACGGCGCGCACAGACAGGCAGGTGCCTTTCACCGTGTGCCTTTGATGACGTGGGCCCGGCTAGCGCCTTCCGGCGGGGCCCTTCCACGGAAGAGCTGGTGACGCTCCAATGGGAGTCGATGGTGGTTGCTAGGCAACCGGAAAACAGGAAATGCGGGCAGCCATTTCGAAGAGCCTAACGTGCAATGCCACGCTTATAATGGCGCCGACATGTATTTAAAAAAAGAAACGAAGCTTGGATCGATGTTGCTGCAGGGGAGGAGGCATCTGATCCTGGAGTAGCAGTAGTGGGTAGCATCTCTTGTTAAACGCAGGCTTGCGCTCTGCTTACCCGAGGCTGGCTGGTCTTCCTGGCAACTAGTGGTGGGGTTAGCGGCTGTGGTGCTGTTGGGCCTGGGCTCCTGCCCACCCGAGCATCGAAAGGAGCATTAACAAACCGCGCCACCTGACAGGGCCATCTCGTTGACAAGGCTAAATAATGCCCGCAATCTGATTGGTTAGCGCAGGCAGGAATGCTCGTAGCTGCATTAATGAACCATGCCGCCTAATTGGGCCCGCTCATTCACGGGCTATGTAGTGCATGCAATCCGATTGGTCGGCACGGAAGGCACAAGTGCACATAGCCGTATTAACGAACCACACAGCCTGATAGGGCCTTCTTGTTCACGCAGCTATATATTGCACACAATCAAATTGGTTGGCGCGGAAGGCGCAATGTGTGTATTAGCATTAATGTACTGCACGCCTGCTTCGTACTTCTCGTTGACACAGCTACAAGTATGCGTAAGCAGAGCTCAGAATCTGATTTGCCAATGGTTTAGACGCAACTACATCATTGCACCTGGGCCTAGCCACATGTATGAACATGGGCCTTGATTGGCTTGTTGATGTAGCTGTGGGTATTTGTCACATCCAAAGACACCTCTCTTTTTCTTTTCATTGCTTTTTGTCTCTTGGTGGGTGAACTTTCTTGTGATTCTGCAGGAACTTTAAAAGAGCAATATCCAGTGTTCCATTTCTTTATTACCACTCTTTTTCCTATGCATTTATCCTTTGTTCACTCATTTGTAGTTTGTGTTTTTTTCTATTTTAGCTGTTATATTTTTTTTTAAAACGTTTTTTATTGTAACTGGCAGATTCCTTTTTGGGTTGTGATTTTTTTTACAACTATGTTTTTCTCTCCTGGTCGCAAGTTTTAAATATGTCTGGGACCAGCAGTGATGAAGAGATGGTGTGGGCGTGTACTGCATTCACTCCATGGAAGAAGTAGTGTGCCCAGAAAACTGTCGCTGATAGCAGGCTGGATCTTTGTGTGAATGAGCAACACAGTAAGAAGGAGAGTGAGGAAGTTAAGCGTGTTTTCTGTGGGAAGGTGCTGCAGAGGGGACTTTGATATAGAGTTTAGAACCTCTAATTTGATTCAACACCTCGTCTGTGTCCATCGGGACGATGTGAGGGACCCTATAGAAACGTTCATTTCCATCACAAGGTGAGAATCCATGGTCCACAAGCTACACGCCGGTATCTGCTGGCCAAAAGCACCTCTTCACCACCACCTTCCACTTCTGTTGCTTCCTCTGTTTCATCCACCACCACCCATCCTCTTCCGATCTTGCCTGCACCCGATCTACAGGCCTGCCAGGTAAAGTTTTTGAGATGTTACAACTGGATCATGGCGGGAGATGCCATCCTCGATGGTTGGAGAAGGGCCATTTTAGAACACCAGGCCCATTGCCGCCCCTAGGAATATATATATATGTATATATATATATATATATATATATATATATTCAGTGAAAAAACTTTGTTAAAGGGACGTTATGGTTCAAAGTAAAACCGAAAGCCCCCTGAAATTCGGCAGTTATGGTAAGATAAGCAACCATAACTCGCGCCACCGTGCACTGCTATCACTAACACCCAGGACATCAAAGATGACATCACAAATGTCATTGATGACATCACTGATGACATCACATGGCTGGTTCTCCCTTTTTTCCTTTACTGACATGTCTAAGCCACATAGTTATCTTCAGTAACAGTCAGAAAGTAAAAATTGAAAAGGTACTTTATTTGTAGACTTAGGGTCAAGTCAAATCATATGAAACATATACATAGCGGAAGACACAGGCTTGAAAGAGAGCAATCCTTTCTGTGCATGAAGATAATCATTAGGGTTATCAGCACTTTCTCATAGTTTTATTTTTATTACTCTACCTTCCCTGTATATGCTAATATTTGTATACATTATACTCACTCTCCTTTCCTTTGGGTGCAGTCACATCATGTGATACACATACATATGGTAATTAGCAGCTTTGAAACAGAGCAATAGTTTCTCTGCATAAAGACAATCAGTTAGGTTATGAACTCTTTCTGCTACTACTTCTGCTTTTTTGTTTACTTCACTGTCCCTGTATATACTCATATTTGTATGTGCTGTTGTCTCTTTGTGTTTTGTCTGTAATAATTATGTATTAAGTGGGTTTTATAATCTACTTATTATGTTTCACAGTACACAAAACTCTAATAAGAAAGCAGTTCTCATTTCACTATTCAACATGGCAAGATTATGAATATGGCACCTTCATCATGTATGCTGCACACACTGCCTATGTTTCTGCATGACTAGCTTAGTATACTGGATAGAACTTCATAATAGAATGCTATTTATATCAGTGCATTGCTTAATGCACTAATTAGCTCATGATAGTTATCCCAATGATCCTTGACAGTTTTTGGTCAGCATTATAAGAATCCCTTGTACAGAGTTTTTACGAAAAGTAAATGCACATGTGATGTCATCAGTGATGTAATCAATGACATTTGTGATGCCATCTTTGATGTCCTGGGTGTTAGTGTTAGCAGTGCACAGTGGCGCGAGTTATGGTTGCTTATCTTACCATAACTGCCGAATTTCAGGGGTTTTTCGGTTTTACTTTGAACCATAACGTCCCTTTAACAAAGTTTTTTCACTGAATTTCATAGGTTTTTAGTAGCACAACTTAACCATAACGTCCCTTTAACAAAGTTTTTTTACTGAATTTCATAGGTTTTTAGTAGCAAAACTTAACCATAACGTCCCTTTAACAAAGTTTTTTACTGAATTTCATAGGTTTTCAGTAGCGCAACTTAACCATAACGTCCCTTTAACAACGTTTTTTAACTAAATTTCATAGGTTTTTAGTAGCGCAATTTATCCATAACGTCCCTTTAACAAAGTTTTTTTATTGAATTTCATAGGTTTTTAGTAGCGCAACTTAACCATGACGTCCCTTTAACAAAGTTTTTTTACTGAATTTCATAGGTTTTTATTAGTGCAACTTAACCATAAGGTCACTTTAACACATTTTTTTTTACTGAATTTCATAGTTTTTTATTAGTGCAACGTAACTATAACGTCCTTTTGGAAGACCACTAGCATCCTAGGTTCTCAAAGTGGGAACCCGGGGTGGTAAAAAGAAGATTTTTCTTCCCAAACCGGGACGCTGTAGGCAGGCGTCCCGGTGTAGGAAGGAAAATCTTTTACCAAGATGGACACCAGGGAAAGGGAAGGCAGGGTGTATAAAGAGAACACAAAAAGGCCATCGGCGGGGGGTCGGGAAAACCAGGAGAGAGACACGGTGCATGAGCAGGGGGTGGAAAGAAGGGAGACATGGGGCATGAGCGGGAAAGAAGGGAGACACGGGGCATGAGCGGGGGGTGGGGGGGAAGAAGGGAGACATGGGGCATGAGCGGGAAAGAAGGGAGACACGGGGCATGAGTGGGGGGGTGGGGGTGAACAGGAGAGACACGGGGCATGAGCGGGGGTACGACAAGGTGGGGCCCCCACCCCCGCTCATGCCCCGTGTCTGCCCTGTTCCAACAGTGCAGACACAGGGCATGAGCGGGGGGTGGAGGGGAAGAAGGGAGACACAGGGCATGAGCGGGGAGTGGGGGGGAAAAGGAAGACACGGGGCATGAGCGTGGGGTGGGGGGGAAGAAGGGAGACACGGGGCATGAGCGGGGGGTGGGTGGAATAAGAGGTCAACAAGGGGCATCATAGGAGGGGGGACAAGAGGAAGACACGGGGCATGAGCGGTGGTGGGGGGCAACAGGAGAGAGACACAGGGCATGAGCGGGGGGTGGGGGGTACAGGAGACAGACACGGGGCATGAGCAGGGGTGGGAGCAACAGGAGAGAGACACGGGTCATGAGCGGGGGGGCCAACAGGAGACAGACACAGGGCATGAGCGGGGGGTGGGGCCAACAGGAGAGAGACACAGGGCATGAGCGGGGGGTGGGGGGTACAGGAGACAGACAAGGGGCATGAGCGGGGTAGTGGGGAGAACAGGAGACAGACACGGGGCATGAGCGGGGGGTGGGGGAACAAGAGGTCAACAAGGGGCATCATAGGAGGGGGGACAAGAGGAAGACATGGGGCTTGAGCGGTGGTGGGGGGCAACAGGAGAGAGATACGGGACATGAGCGGGGGTGGGGGGTACAGGAGACAAACACGGGGCATGAGCGGGGGTGGGGGGCAACAGGAGAGAGACACGGGGCATGAGCGGGGGGTGGGGGGCAACAGGAGACAGACACGGGGCATGAGCGGGGGGTGGGGGCAACAGGAGAGAGACACGGGGCATGAGTGGGGGGTGGGGAGAACAGGAGACAGACACGGGGCATGAGCGGGGGGTGGGGAGAACAGGAGACAGACACGGGGCATGAGCAGGGGGTGGGGGGCAACAGGAGAGAGACACGAGGCATGAGCGGGGGTTGGGGGGCAACAGGAGACAGACACAGGGCATGAGTGGGGGGGTGGGGCCAACAGGAGAGAGACACGGGGCATGAGCGGGGGGTGGGGAGAACAGGAGACAGACACGGGGCATGAGCGGGGGTTGGGGAGAACATGAGACAGACACAGGGCATGAGCGGGGGGTGGGGGGAACAGGAGACAGATTTAGAGCATGAGCGGGGGGGTGGGGAGAACAGGAGATAGACACAGGGCATGTGCAGGGGGGTGGGGGGCAACAGGAGACAGACACGGGGCATGAGCGGGGGTGGGGGGCAATAGGAGACAGACACGGGGCATGAGCGGGGGTTGGGGAGAACAGGAGACAGACACGGGGCATGAGCGGGGGGTGGGGGGTACAGGAGACAGATACAGGGCATGAGCGGGGGGTGGAGAGAACAGGAGATAGACACGGGGCATGAGCGGGGGGTGGGGGGCAACAGGAGACAGACACGGGGCATGAGCGGGGGGTGGGGGAACAAGAGGTCAACAAGGGGCATCATAGGAGGGGGGACAAGAGGAAGACATGGGGCTTGAGCGGTGGTGGGGGGCAACAGGAGAGAGATACGGGACATGAGCGGGGGTGGGGGGTACAAGAGACAAACACGGGGCATGAGCGGGGGTGGGGGGCAACAGGAGAGAGACACGGGGCATGAGCGGGGGATGGGGGGCAACAGGAGACAGACACGGGGCATGAGCGGGGGGTGGGGGCAACAGGAGAGAGACACGGGGCATGAGTGGGGGGTGGGGAGAACAGGAGACAGACACGGGGCATGAGCGGGGGGTGGGGAGAACAGGAGACAGACACGGGGCATGAGCAGGGGGTGGGGGGCAACAGGAGAGAGACACGAGGCATGAGCGGGGGTTGGGGGGCAACAGGAGACAGACACAGGGCATGAGTGGGGGGGGTGGGGCCAACAGGAGAGAGACACGGGGCATGAGCGGGGGGTGGGGAGAACAGGAGACAGACACGGGGCATGAGCGGGGGTTGGGGAGAACATGAGACAGACACAGGGCATGAGCGGGGGGTGGGGGGAACAGGAGACAGATACAGAGCATGAGCAGGGGGGTGGGGAGAACAGGAGATAGACACAGGGCATGTGCAGGGGGGTGGGGGGCAACAGGAGACAGACACGGGGCATGAGCGGGGGTGGGGGGCAATAGGAGACAGACACGGGGCATGAGCGGGGGTTGGGGAGAACAGGAGACAGACACGGGGCATGAGCGGGGGGTGGGGGGTACAGGAGACAGATACAGGGCATGAGCGGGGGGTGGAGAGAACAGGAGATAGACACGGGGCATGAGCGGGGGGTGGGGGGCAACAGGAGACAGACACGGGGCATGAGCGGGGGGTGGGGGCAATAGAAGACAGACACGGGCATTAGCGGGGGGTGGGGCAACAGGAGAGAGACACGGGGCATGGGTGGGGGGCAACAGCAGACAATCACGGGGCATGAGCAGGGGGTGCGGGGGTACAGGAGACAGACACGGGGCATGAGCAGGGGGTGGGGGGCAACAGGAGAGAGACACAGGGCATGAGCGGAGGGTGGGGGGAACAGGAGACAGACATGGGGCATGAGCGGTGGTGGGGGGAACAGAAGACAGACACGGGGCATGGGTGGGGGGCAACAGCAGACAGACACGGGGCATGAGCAGGGGTTGGGGGGGTACAGGAGACAGACACGGGGCATGAGCAGGGGGTGGGGGGCAACAGGAGAGAGACACGGGGCATAAGCAGGTGGGGGGAACAGGAGACAAACACGGGGCATGAGCGGGGCGTGGGGGGGTACAGGAGAGACACGGGGCATGAGCGGGGGGTAGGGGGGTACAGGAGACAGACACGGGGCATGGGTGGGGGGCAAGAGGAGACAGACACGGGGCATGAGCGGGGGTGGGGGGAACAGGAGACAGACATGGGGCATGAGCGGGGGTGGGGGGCAACAGGAGAGAGACACGGGGCATGAGCGGGGGGTGGGGGGAACAGGAGACAGACATGGGGCATGAGCGGGGGTGGGGGGAACAGAAGACAGACACGAGGCATGGGTGGGGGGCAACAGCAGACAGACACGGGGCATGAGCAGGGGTTGGGGGGGTACAGGAGACAGACACGGGGCATGAGCAGGGGGTGGGGGGCAACAGGAGAGAGACACGGGGCATGAGCACGTGGGGGGAACAGGAGACAAACACGGGGCATGAGCGGGGGGTGGGGGGTACAGGAGAGACACGGGGCATGAGCAGGGGGTAGAGGGGTACAGGAGACAGACACGGGGCATGGGTGGGGGGCAAGAGGAGACAGACACGGGGCATGAGCGGGGGGTGGGGGGAACAGGAGACAGACATGGGGCATGAGATGGGGTGGGGGGAACAGAAGACAGACACGGTGCATGAGCGGTTGGGGGGGCACAGGAGACAGACACGGGGCATGAGCAGGGGGTGGGGGGCAACAGGAGAGAGACACGGGGCATGAGCGGGTGGGGGAACAGGAGACAGACATGGGGCATGAGCGGGGGTGGGGGGTACAGGAGACAGACACGGGGCATGAGCAGGGAGTGGGGGCAACAGGAGAGAGATGCGGGGGGTGGGGGCAACAAGAGACAGACACAGGGCATGAGTGGGGGACAAGCAGACAGACACGGGCATGAGCGGGGCGTGGGGGTAACAACAGACACGGGACATGAGCTGGGGGTGCGGAGAACAGGAGACAGACACGGGGCATGAGCGGGGGGTGGGGGCAACAGGAGACAGACACGGGGCATGAGCGGGGGGTGGGAGGAACAGGAGACAGACACGGGGCATGAGCGGGGGTGGGGAGAACAGGAGACAGACACGGGGCATGAGCAGGTGGGGGAACAGGAGACAGACACGGGGAATGAGCAGGGGGTGGGGGTGAACAGGGGAGACACGGGCCATGGGCGGGGGGAAAAGGAGGGAGACAGACATGGAGCATGAGCGGGTTGAACAGGAGAGACACGGAGCATGAGCGGGGGGGTGGGGGGCAACAGGAGACAGACACGGGGCATGAGCGGGGGTGGGGGCAATACGAGACAGACACGGGGCATGAGCGGGGGTTGGGGAGAACAGGAGACAGACACGGGGCATGAGCGGGGGGTGGGGGGTACAGGAGACAGATACAGGGCATGAGCGGGGGGTGGAGAGAACAGGAGATAGACACGGGGCATGAGCGGGGGGGTGGGGGGCAACAAGAGACAGACACGGGGCATGAGCGGGGGGTGGGGGCAAAAGGAGACAGACACGGGGCATGAGCGGGGGGTGGGGGGCAACAGGAGAGAGACACGGGGCATGGGTGGGGGGCAACAGCAGACAAACACGGAGCATGAGCAGGGGGTGCGGGGGTACAGGAGACAGACACGGGGCATGAGCAGGGGGTGGGGGGCAACAGGAGACAGACACGGGGCATGGGTGGGGGGCAACAGGAGACAGACACGGGGCATGAGCAGGGGGTGGGGGGGTACAGGAGACAGACACGGGGCATGAGCAGGGGGTGGGGGGCAACAGGAGAGAGACACGGGGTATGAGCAGGTGGGGGGAACAGGAGACAAACACGGGGCATGAGCGGGGGGTGGGGGGGTACAGGAGAGACATGGGGCATGAGCGGGGGGTAGAGGGGTACAGGAGACAGACACGGGGAATGGGTGGGGGGCAAGAGAAGACAGACACGGGGCATGAGAGGGGGGTGGGGGGAACAGGAGACAGACATGGGGCATGAGCGGGGGTGGGGGGAACAGAAGACAGACACGGTGCATGAGCGGTTGGGGGGGCACAGGAGACAGACACGGGGCATGAGCAGGGGGTGGGGGGCAACAGGAGAGAGACACGGGGCATGAGCGGGTGGGGGAACAGGAGACAGACATGGGGCATGAGCGGGGGTGGGGGGTACAGGAGACTGACACGGGGCATGAGCAGGGAGTGGGGGCAACAGGAGAGAGATGCGGGGGGTGGGGGCAACAAGAGACAGACACAGGGCATGAGTGGGGGACAAGCAGACAGACACGGGCATGAGCGGGCGTGGGGGTAACAACAGACACGGGGCATGAGCTGGGGGTGCGGAGAACAGGAGACAGACACGGGGCATGAGCGGGGGGGTGGGGGCAGCAGGAGACAGACACGGGGCATGAGCGGGGGGTGGGAGGAACAGGAGACAGACACGGGGCATGAGCGGGGGGTGGGGAGAACAGGAGACAGACACAGGGCATGAGCGGGGGGGTGGGCGGGCAACAAGAGAGAGACACGGGGCATGTGCGGGTGGGGGGAACAGGAGACAGACACGGGGCATAAGCGGGTGGGGGAACAGGAGACAGACAGGGGGCATGAGCAGGGGGTGGGGGTGAACAGGGGAGACACGGGCCATGGGCGGGGGGAAAAGGAGGGAGACAGACATGGAGCATGAGCGGGTTGAACAGGAGAGACACGGAGCATGAGCGGGTGTAGGGCAAGGTGGGGCCCCCACCACCGCTCATGCCCCGTGTCTTCCCTATTCCAACAGTGCAGACACGGGGCATGAGCGGGGGGTGATGGGGGGAAAGGAAGACACGGGACATGAGCGGGGGGTGGGGGGCTAGAAGGGAGACACGGGGCATGAGCGGGGGGTGGGTGGAACAAGAGGTCAACAAGGGGCATCATAGGAGGGGGGACAAGAACAAGACACAGGGCATGAGCAAGGGGTGGGAGGGAACAAGAGGAAGACACAGGGCATCAGCGAGGAGTGGGGGGACGGGAGGAAGACACAGGGCATGAGCGGGGGGTGGGGGGAACAAGAGGTTAACAAGGGGCATCATAGGAGGGGGGACAAGAGGAAGACACGGGGCATGAGCGGTGGTGGGGGGCAACAAGTGAGAGACACGGGGCATGAGCGGGGGGTGGGGGGTACAGGAGACAGACACGGGGCATGAGCGGGGTGTCAGGGGCAACAGGAGAGAGACACGGGGCATAAGTGGGGGGTGGGGGGCAACAGGAGACAGACACGGGGCATGAGCGGAGGGTGGGGCCACCAGGAGAGAGACACGGGGCATGAACGGGGTGGGTGGGGAGAACAGGAGACAGACACAGGGCATGAGCGGGGGGTGGGGGGAACAGGAGACAGATACGGGGCATGAGCGGGGGGTGGGGAGATCAGGAGACAGACACGGGGCATGAGCGGGGGGCTAGGGGGCTATAGGAGACAGACACGGGGCATGAGCGGGGGCAACAGGAGAGAGACACGGGGCATGAGCGGTGGTGGGGGGGGTACAGGAGACAGACACGGGGCATGGGTGGGGGCAACAGCAGACAGACACGGGGCATGAGCGGGGGTGGGGGGGAGGGGGAGAGACACACGGGGCATGAGCGGGGGGTGGGCGGGTGGGGGAGAGACACACGGGGCATGAGCGGGGGGTGGGTGGGAGGGGGAGAGACACACGGGGCATAAGCGGGGGTGGGGGGAGGGAGAGAGACACACGGGGCATGAGCACGGGGTGGGGGGAGGGAGAGAGACACACGGGGCATGAGCGGGGGGTGGGCGGGAGTGGGAGAGACACTCAGGGCATGAGCGGGGGTGGGTGGGAGGGGGAGAGACACATGGGGCATGAGCGGGGGGTGGGGGGAGGGAGAGAGACACACGGGGCATGAGCGGGGGGTGGGTGGGAGGCGGAGAGACACACGGGGCATGAGCAGGGGGTGGGGGTGGGGAAGCAACAGGAGACAGACACGGGGCATGAGCGGGGGTGGGGGGGAGGGGGAGAGACACAAGGGGCATCAGCGGGGGTGGGGGGAGGGGGAGAGACACACGGGGCGTGAGCGGGGTTGAGGGTGAGGGGGAGAGACACACGGGGCATGAGCGGGGGTGGGCGGGAGGAGAGAGCCACACGTGGCATGAGAGGGGGTGGGGGAGGGAGACAGACACACGGGGCATCAGCGGGGGTGGGGGGGAGGCTGAGAGACACACAGGGCATGAGCGGGGGGTGGGCGAGAGGGGGAGAGACACACGGGGCATGAGCGGGGGTGGGGGGAATGAGAGAGACACACGTGGCATGAGCAGGGGGTGTGGGGCAGGGAGAGAGACACACGGGGCATGAGCGGGGGTGGGGGAGGGAGAGAGACACACGGGGCATGGGCAGGAGGGGGAGAGACACACGGGGCATGAGCGGGGGTGGGGGAAGGGAGAGAGACACACGGGGCATGAGCGGGGGGTTGGGGAAGAGAGAGAGACACACGGGGCATGAGCGGGGGTGGGGGGAGCTGAGAGAGACACACGGGGCATGAGCGGGGGGTGGGCGGGAGGGAGAGAGACACAAGGGGACGGGAGCAGGGGTGAGGGGGAGGGATAGAGACACATGGGGCATGAGCGGGGGTGGGGGGAGGGAGAGAGACACACGGGGCATGAGCGGGGGGTGGGGGGTCGGGAGAGAGACACACGGGGCATGAGCGGGGGGCGGGGGGGAAGGAGAGAGACACACGGGGCTTGAGCGGGGGGTGAGGGGGTTGGAGAGAGACACACGGGGCATGAGCGGGGGTGGGGGGTGGGGGGGAGGCACACGGGGCATGAGCGGGGGTGGGGGTGTGGGAGAGAGACACATGGGGCATGAGCGGGGGTGGGCGGGAGGAGGAGAGACACACGGGGCATGAGCAGGGGGTGGGCGGGAGGCGGAGAGACACACGGGGCATGAGCGGGGGTGGGTGGGAGACGGAGAGACACACGGGGCATGAGCGGGGGTGGGGGGAGGGAGAGAGACACACGGGGAATGAGCGAGGGGTGGGGGGAGGGAGAGAGACACACGGGGCATGAATGGGGGTGGACGGGAGGCGGAGAGACACACGGGGCATGAGCAGGGGGTGGGGGTGCGGGGCAACAGGAGACAGACACGGGGCATGAGTGGGGGTGGGGGGAGGGGGAGAGACACACGGGGCATGAGCGGGGGTGGGCGGGAGGAGGAGAGACACGCGGGGCATGAGCGGGGGGTGGGCAGTTCGGCGGAGAGACACACGGGGCATGAGCGGGGGGTGGGCGGGAGGGGGAGAGACACACGGGGCATGAGCCGGGGTTGGGGGGAGGGAGAGAGACACACAGGGCATGAGCGGCAGTGGGGATCAGGGAGAGAGACACACGGGGCATGAGCGGGGGTTGGGCGGGAGGGGGAGAGACACAGGGCATGAGTGGGGGTGGGGGGAAGGAGAGAGCCACACGTGGCATGAGAGGGGGTGGGGGAGGGAGACAGACACACGGGGCATGAGCAGGGGTGGGGGGAGGCTGAGAGACACACGGGGCATGAGCGGAGGGTGGGCGGGAGGGGGAGAGACACACGGGGCATGAGGGGGGGTGGGGGGAGTGAGAGAGAACACGTGGCATGAGCAGGTGGTGGGGGGCAGGGAGAGAGACACACGGGGCATGAGCGGGCGTGGGGGGAGGGAGAGAGACACACAGGGCATGGGCAGGAGGGGGAGAGACACACGGGGCATGAGCGGGGGTGGGGGGAGGGAGAGAGACACACGGGGCATGAGCGGGGGGTTGGGGGAGAGAGAGAGACACAAGGGGCATGAGCGGGGGTGGGGGGAGGGAGAGAGACACACGGGGCATGAGCGGGGGGTGGGCGGGAGGGGGAGAGACTCAAGGGGCAGGAGCGGGGGTGGGGGGGAGGGAGAGAGACACATGGGGCATGAGCGGGGGTGGGGGCGAGGGAGAGAGACACACGGGGCATGAGCGGGTGGTGGGGGGGAGGGAGAGAGACACACGGGGCATGAGCGGGGGGTGGGGGGAAGGAGAGAGACACACGGGGCATGAGCGGGGGTGGGGGGGAGGGGGAGAGACACACAGGGCATGAGCGGGGGTGGGGGTGAGGGAGAGAGACACATGGGGCATGAGTGGGGGTGGGCGGGAGGAGGAGAGACACACGGGGCAAGAGCGGGGGGTGGGCAGGAGGCGGAGAGACACACGGGGCATGAGGGGGGGTGGGCGGGAGGGGGAAAGACACACGGGGCATGAGTAGGGGTGGGGGGGAGGGAGAGAGACACATGGGGCATGAGCGAGGGGGAGGGAGAGAGACACACGGGGCATGAGCGGGGGTGGGTGTGAGGGGGAGAGAGACACATGGGGCATGAGCTGGTGTGGGCGGGAGGCGGAGAGACACATGGGGCATGAGCGGGGGGTGGGCGGGAGGGAGAGAGACACACGGGGCATGAGCGGGGGTAGGGGGAGGGAGACAGACACACGGGGCATGAGCAGGGGTGGGGGGAGGGAGAGAGACACATCGGGCATGAGCGGGGGGTGGGCGGGAGGGGGAGAGACATCGGGCATGAGCGGGGGTGGAGGGAGGGAGAGAGACACACAGGGCATGAGAGGGGGGTGGGGGGCAGGGAGAGAGACACACAGGGCATGAGCGAGGGTGGGGGGAGGGAGAGAGATACACGGGGCATGGGCGGGAGGGGGAGAGACAGACGGGGAATCAGCGGGGGTGGGGGGGAGGGAGAGAGACACACGGGGCATGAGCGGGGAGTGGGGGGAGAGAGAGAGACACACGGGGCATGAGCGGGGGTGGGGGGGAGGGAGAGAGACACACGGGGCATGAACGGGGGGTGGGGGGAGAGAGAGAGACACACGGGGCATGAGCGGGGGTGGGGGGTGAGGGAGAGAGACACACAGGGGCATGAGCGGGGGTGGGTGGGAGGGGGAGAGACACACGGGGCATGAGCGGGGGTGGGGGGAGGGAGAGAGACACACGGGGCATGAGCGGGGGTGGGGGGAGGGAGAGAGACACACGGGGCATGAACGGGGGGTGGACGGGAGGCGGAGAGACACACGGGGCATGAGCAGGGGGTGGGGGTGGGGGGCAACAGGAGACAGACACGGGGCATGAGTGGGGGTGGGGGGGAGGGGGAGAGACACAAGGGGCATCAGTGGGGGTGGGGGAGGGGGAGAGACACACGGGGCATGACCGGGGTTGGGGGTGAGGGGGAGAGACACACGGGTCATGAGCGGGGGTGGACGGGAGGAGGAGAGACACACGGGGCATGAGCGGGGGGTGGACGGTTCGGCGGAGAGACACACGGGGCATGAGCGGGGGGTGGGTGGGAGGGGGAGAGACACACGGGGCATGAGCCGGGGTTGGGGGGAGGGAGAGAGACTCACAGGGCATGAGCGGCAGTGGGGATGAGGGAGAGAGACACACGGGGCATGAGCGGGGGTTGGGCGGGAGGGGGAGAGACACACGGGGCATGAGTGGGGGTGGGGGAAGGAGAGAGACACATGTGGCATGAGAGGGGGTGGGGGAGGGAGACAGACACACGGGGCATGAGCGGGGGTGGGGGGAGGCTGAGAGACACACGGGGCATGAGCGGGGGTGGGCAGGAGGGGGAGAGACACACGGGGCATGAGCGGGGGTGGGGGGAGTGAGAGAGACACACGTGGCATGAGCAGGGGTGGGGGGCAGGGAGAGAGACACACGGGGCATGAGCGGGCGAGGGGGGAGGGAGAGAGACACACGGGGCATGGGCAGGAGGGGGAGAGACACACGGGGCATGAGCGGGGGTGGGGGGAGGGAGAGAGACACACGGGGCATGAGCGGGGGGTTGGGGGAGAGAGAGAGACACACGGGGCATGAGCGGGGGTGGGGGGAGGGAGAGAGACACACAGGGCATGAGCGGGGGGTGGCCGGGAGGGGGAGAGACACAAGGGGCAGGAGCGGGGGTGGGGGGGAGGGAGAGAGACACATGGGGCATGAGCGGGGGTGGGGGCGAGGGAGAGAGACACACGGGGCATGAGCTGGTGGTGGGGGGGAGGGAGAGAGACACACGGGGCATGAGCGGGCGGTGGGGGGGAAGGAGAGAGACACACGGGGCATGAGCGGGGGTGGGGGGGAGGGGGAGAGACACACGGGGCATGAGCGGGTGTGGGGGTGAGGGAGAGAGACACATGGGGCATGAGTGGGGGTGGGCGGGAGGAGGAGAGAGACACGGGGCAAGAGCGGGGGGTGGGCAGGAGGCGGAGAGACACACGGGGCATGAGGGGGGGTGGGCGGGAGGGGGAAAGACACACGGGGCATGAGCAGGGGTGGGGGGAGGGAGAGAGACACACGGGGCATGAGCGGGGGTGAGGGGCAGGGAGAGAGACACACGGGGCATGAGCGGGGGTGAGTGTGAGGGGGAGAGAGACACATGGGGCAAGAGCTGGGGTGGGCGGGAGGCGGAGAGACACCTGGGGCATGAGCGGGGGGTGGGCGGGAGGGAGAGAGACACACGGGGCATGAGCGGGGGTAGGGGGAGGGAGACAGACACACGAGGCATGAGCAGGGGTGGGGGGAGGAAGAGAGACACATCGGGCATGAGCGGGGGGCCGGGTGGGAGGGGCAGAGACATGGGGCATGAGCGGGGGTGGAGGGAGGGAGAGAGACACACGGGGCATGAGCGGGGGGTGGGGGGCAGGGAGAGAGACACACAGGGCATGAGCGAGGGTGGGGGGAGGGAGAGAGATACACGGGGCATCAGCGGGGGTGGGGGGGAGGGAGAGAGACACACGGGGCATGAGCGGGGAGTGGGGGGAGAGAGAGAGACACACGGGGCATGAGCGGGGGTGGGGGGAGGGAGTGAGACACACGGGGCATGAGCGGGGGGTGGGCGGGAGGGGGAGAGACACACGGGGCATGAGCTGGGGTGGGCGGGAGGGGGAGAGCCACACGGGGCATGAGCAGGGGAGGGAGAGAGACACAAGGGGCATGAGCGGGGGTGGGGGGAGGGAGAGAGACACATGGAGCATGAGCGGGGGTGGGGGCGAGGGAGAGAGACACATGGGGCATGAGCGGGGGGCGGGGGGGAGGGAGAGAGACACAAGGGGCATGAGTGGGGGTGGGGGGAGGGAGAGAGACACATGGGGCATGAGCAGGGGTGGGGGTGAGGGAGAGAGACTCACAGGGCATGAGCGGCAGTGGGGATGAGGGAGAGAGACACACGGGGCATGAGCGGGGGTTGGGCGGGAGGGGGAGAGACACACGGGGCATGAGTGGGGGTGGGGGGAAGGAGAGAGACACATGTGGCATGAGAGGGGGTGGGGGAGGGAGACAGACACACGGGGCATGAGCGGGGGTGGGGGGAGGATGAGAGACACACGGGGCATGAGCGGGGGTGGACGGTTCGGCAGAGAGACACACGGGGCATGAGCGGGGGGTGGGTGGGAGGGGGAGAGACACACGGGGCATGAGCCGGGGTTGGGGGGAGGGAGAGAGACTCACAGGGCATGAGCGGCAGTGGGGATGAGGGAGAGAGACACACGGGGCATGAGCGGGGGTTGGGCGGGAGGGGGAGAGACACACGGGGCATGAGTGGGGGTGGGGGGAAGGAGAGAGACACATGTGGCATGAGAGGGGGTGGGGGAGGGAGACAGACACACGGGGCATGAGCGGGGGTGGGGGGAGGCTGAGAGACACACGGGGCATGAGTGGGGGTGGGCAGGAGGGGGAGAGACACACGGGGCATGAGCGGGGGTGGGGGGAGTGAGAGAGACACACGTGGCATGAGCAGGGGTGGGGGGCAGGGAGAGAGACACACGGGGCATGAGCGGGCGAGGGAGGAGGGAGAGAGACACACGGGGCATGGGCAGGAGGGGGAGAGACACACGGGGCATGAGCGGGGGTGGGGGGAGGGAGAGAGACACACGGGGCATGAGCGGGGGGTTGGGGGAGAGAGAGAGACACACGGGGCATGAGCGGGGGTGGGGGGAGGGAGAGAGACACACGGGGCATGAGCGGGGGGTGGCCGGGAGGGTTAGAGACACAAGGGGCAGGAGCGGGGGTGGGGGGGAGGGGCAGAGACACATGGGGCATGAGCGGGGGTGGGGGCGAGGGAGAGAGACACACGGGGCATGAGCGGGTGGTGGGGGGGAGGGAGAGAGACACACGGGGCATGAGCGGGCGGTGGGGGGGAAGGAGAGAGACACACGGGGCATGAGCGGGGGTGGGGGGGAGGGGGAGAGACACACGGGGCATGAGCGGGGGTGGGGGTGAGGGAGAGAGACACATGGGGCATGAGTGGGGGTGGGCGGGAGGAGGAGAGACACACGGGGCAAGAGCGGGGGGTGGGCAGGAGGCGGAGAGACACACGGGGCATGAGGGGGGGTGGGCGGGAGGGGGAAAGACACACGGGGCATGAGCAGGGGTGGGGGGAGTTAGAGAGACACACGGGGCATGAGCGGGGGTGAGGGGCAGGGAGAGAGACACACGGGGCATGAGCGGGGGTGAGTGTGAGGGGGAGAGAGACACATGGGGCAAGAGCTGGGGTGGGCGGGAGGCGGAGAGACACCTGGGGCATGAGCGGGGGGTGGGCGGGAGGGAGAGAGACACACGGGGCATGAGCGGGGGTAGGGGGAGGGAGACAGACACACGAGGCATGAGCAGGGGTGGGGGGAGGAAGAGAGACACATCGGGCATGAGCGGGGGGTGGGCGGGAGGGGCAGAGACATGGGGCATGAGCGGGGGTGGAGGGAGGGAGAGAGACACACAGGGCATGAGCGGGGGGTGGGGGGCAGGGAGAGAGACACACAGGGCATGAGCGAGGGTGGGGGGAGGGAGAGAGATACACGGGGCATCAGCGGGGGTGGGGGGAGGGAGAGAGACACACGGGGCATGAGCGGGGAGTGAGGGGAGAGAGAGAGACACACGGGGCATGAGCGGGGGTGGGGGGAGGGAGTGAGACACACGGGGCATGAGCGGAGGGTGGGCGGGAGGGGGAGAGACACACGGGGCATGAGCTGGGGGTGGGCGGGAGGGGGAGAGCCACACGGGGCATGAGCAGGGGAGGGAGAGAGACACAAGGGGCATGAGCGGGGGTGGGGGGAGGGAGAGAGACACATGGAGCATGAGCGGGGGTGGGGGCGAGGGAGAGAGACACATGGGGCATGAGCGGGGGGCGGGGGGGAGGGAGAGAGACACAAGGGGCATGAGTGGGGGTGGGGGGAGGGAGAGAGACACAAGGGGCATGAGCAGTGGTGGGGGTGAGGGAGAGAGACACACAGGGCATGAGCGGCAGTGGGGATGATGGAGAGAGACACACGGGGCATGAGCGGGGGGTGGGCGGGAGGGGGAGAGAAACACGGGGCATGAGTGGGGGTGGGGGGAAGGAGAGAGACACACGTGGCATGAGAGGGGGTGGGGGAGGGAGACAGACACACGGGGCATGAGCGGGGGTGGGGGGAGGCTGAGAGACACACGGGGCATGAGCGGGGGGTGGGCGGGAGGGGGAGAGACACACGGGGCATGAGCGGGTGCGGGGGGAGTGAGAGAGACACACGTGGCATGAGCAGGGGGTGGGGGGCAGGGAGAGAGACACACGGGGCATGAGCGGGCGTGGGGGGAGGGAGAGAGACACACGGGGCATGGGCAGGAGGGGGAGAGA
Organism: Ambystoma mexicanum; assembly: GCF_040938575.1. NCBI lineage: Eukaryota > Metazoa > Chordata > Amphibia > Caudata > Ambystomatidae > Ambystoma > Ambystoma mexicanum. The sequence goes on along the minus strand of NC_090935.1, from coordinate 832,097,504 downwards.
CACACGGGGCATGAGCGGGGGTGGGGGAGGGAGAGAGACACACGGGGCATGAGCGGGGGGTTGGGGGAGAGATAGAGACACACGGGGCATGAGCGGGGGTGGGGGGAGGGAGAGAGACACACGGGGCATGAGCGGGGGGTGGGCGGGAGGGGGAGAGACACAAGGGGCAGGAGCGGGGGTGGGGGGAGGGAGAGAGACACATGGGGCATGAGCGGGGGTGGGGACGAGGGAGAGAGACACACGGGGCATGAGCGGGTGGTGGGGGGGAGGGAGAGAGACACACGGGGCATGAGCGGGGGGTGGGGGGGAAGGAGAGAGACGCACGGGGCATGAGCGGGGGTGGGGGGGAGGGGGAGAGACACACGGGGCATGAGCGGGGGTGGGGGTGAGGGAGAGAGACACATGGGGCATGAGCGGGGGTGGGCGGGTGGAGGAGAGACACACGGGGCAAGAGCGGGGGGTGGGCAGGAGGCGGAGAGACACACGGGGCATGAGAGGGGGGTGGGAGGGAGGGGGAAAGACACACGGGGCATGAGCAGGGGTGGGGGGGAGGGAGAGAGACACACGGGGCATGAGCAGGGGTGGGGGGGAGGGAGAGAGACACACGGGGCATGAGCAGGGGTGAGGGGGAGGGTGAGAGACACACGGGGCATGAGCGGGGGTGGGGGTGAGGGGGAGAGAGACACATGGGGCATGAGCTGGGGTGGGCGTGAGGGGGAGAGACACATGGGGCATGAGCGGGGGTGGGCGGGAGGGGGAAAGACACACGGGGCATGAGCAGGGGTGGGGGGAGGGAGAGAGACACACGGGGCATGAGCGGGGGTGAGGGGCAGGGAGAGAGACACACGGGGCATGAGCGGGGGTGAGTGTGAGGGGGAGAGAGACACATGGGGCAAGAGCTGGGGTGGGCGGGAGGCGGAGAGACACCTGGGGCATGAGCGGGGGGTGGGCGGGAGGGAGAGAGACACACGGGGCATGAGCGGGGGTAGGGGGAGGGAGACAGACACACGAGGCATGAGCAGGGGTGGGGGGAGGAAGAGAGACACATCGGGCATGAGCGGGGGGCCGGGTGGGAGGGGCAGAGACATGGGGCATGAGCGGGGGTGGAGGGAGGGAGAGAGACACACGGGGCATGAGCGGGGGGTGGGGGGCAGGGAGAGAGACACACAGGGCATGAGCGAGGGTGGGGGGAGGGAGAGAGATACACGGGGCATCAGCGGGGGTGGGGGGGAGGGAGAGAGACACACGGGGCATGAGCGGGGAGTGGGGGGAGAGAGAGAGACACACGGGGCATGAGCGGGGGTGGGGGGAGGGAGTGAGACACACGGGGCATGAGCGGGGGGTGGGCGGGAGGGGGAGAGACACACGGGGCATGAGCTGGGGTGGGCGGGAGGGGGAGAGCCACACGGGGCATGAGCAGGGGAGGGAGAGAGACACAAGGGGCATGAGCGGGGGTGGGGGGAGGGAGAGAGACACATGGAGCATGAGCGGGGGTGGGGGCGAGGGAGAGAGACACATGGGGCATGAGCGGGATACGGGGGGGAGGGAGAGAGACACAAGGGGCATGAGTGGGGGTGGGGGGAGGGAGAGAGACACATGGGGCATGAGCAGGGGTGGGGGTGAGGGAGAGAGACTCACAGGGCATGAGCGGCAGTGGGGATGAGGGAGAGAGACACACGGGGCATGAGCGGGGTTGGGCGGAGGGGAGAGACACACGGGGCATGAGTGGGGGTGGGGGGAAGGAGAGAGACACATGTGGCATGAGAGGGGGTGGGGGAGGGAGACAGACACACGGGGCATGAGCGGGGGTGGGGGGAGGATGAGAGACACACGGGGCATGAGCGGGGGTGGACGGTTCGGCAGAGAGACACACGGGGCATGAGCGGGGGGTGGGTGGGAGGGGGAGAGACACACGGGGCATGAGCCGGGGTTGGGGGGAGGGAGAGAGACTCACAGGGCATGAGCGGCAGTGGGGATGAGGGAGAGAGACACACGGGGCATGAGCGGGGGTTGGGCGGGAGGGGGAGAGACACACGGGGCATGAGTGGGGGTGGGGGGAAGGAGAGAGACACATGTGGCATGAGAGGGGGTGGGGGAGGGAGACAGACACACGGGGCATGAGCGGGGGTGGGGGAGGCTGAGAGACACACGGGGCATGAGCGGGGGTGGGCAGGAGGGGGAGAGACACACGGGGCATGAGCGGGGTGGGGGAGTGAGAGAGACACACGTGGCATGAGCAGGGGTGGGGGGCAGGGAGAGAGACACACGGGGCATGAGCGGGCGAGGGGGGAGGGAGAGAGACACACGGGGCATGGGCAGGAGGGGGAGAGACACACGGGGCATGAGCGGGGGTGGGGGGAGGGAGAGAGACACACGGGGCATGAGCGGGGGGTTGGGGGAGAGAGAGAGACACACGGGGCATGAGCGGGGGTGGGGGGAGGGAGAGAGACACACGGGGCATGAGCGGGGGGTGGCCGGGAGGGTTAGAGACACAAGGGGCAGGAGCGGGGGTGGGGGGGAGGGGCAGAGACACATGGGGCATGAGCGGGGTGGGGGCGAGGGAGAGAGACACACGGGGCATGAGCGGGTGGTGGGGGGGAGGGAGAGAGACACACGGGGCATGAGCGGGCGGTGGGGGGAAGGAGAGAGACACACGGGGCATGAGCGGGGGTGGGGGGGAGGGGGAGAGACACACGGGGCATGAGCGGGGGTGGGGGTGAGGGAGAGAGACACATGGGGCATGAGTGGGGGTGGGCGGGAGGAGGAGAGACACACGGGGCAAGAGCGGGGGGTGGGCAGGAGGCGGAGAGACACACGGGGCATGAGGGGGGGTGGGCGGGAGGGGGAAAGACACACGGGGCATGAGCAGGGGTGGGGGAGGGGAGAGAGACACACGGGGCATGAGCGGGGGTGAGGGGCAGGGAGAGAGACACACGGGGCATGAGCGGGGGTGAGTGTGAGGGGGAGAGAGACACATGGGGCAAGAGCTGGGGTGGGCGGGAGGCGGAGAGACACCTGGGGCATGAGCGGGGGGTGGGCGGGAGGGAGAGAGACACACGGGGCATGAGCGGGGGTAGGGGGAGGGAGACAGACACAGGAGGCATGAGCAGGGGTGGGGGGAGGAAGAGAGACACATCGGGCATGAGCGGGGGGTGGGCGGGAGGGGCAGAGACATGGGGCATGAGCGGGGGTGGAGGGAGGGAGAGAGACACACAGGGCATGAGCGGGGGGTGGGGGGCAGGGAGAGAGACACACAGGGCATGAGCGAGGGTGGGGGGAGGGAGAGAGATACACGGGGCATCAGCGGGGGGTGGGGGGAGGGAGAGAGACACACGGGGCATGAGCGGGGGAGTGAGGGGAGAGAGAGAGACACACGGGGCATGAGCGGGGGTGGGGGGAGGGAGTGAGACACACGGGGCATGAGCGAGGGGTGGGCGGGAGGGGGAGAGACACACGGGGCATGAGCTGGGGGTGGGCGGGAGGGGGAGAGCCACACGGGGCATGAGCAGGGGAGGGAGAGAGACACAAGGGGCATGAGCGGGGGTGGGGGGAGGGAGAGAGACACATGGAGCATGAGCGGGGGTGGGGGCGAGGGAGAGAGACACATGGGGCATGAGCGGGGGGCGGGGGGGAGGGAGAGAGACACAAGGGGCATGAGTGGGGGTGGGGGGAGGGGAGAGAGACACAAGGGGCATGAGCAGTGGTGGGGGTGAGGGAGAGAGACACACAGGGCATGAGCGGCAGTGGGGATGATGGAGAGAGACACACGGGGCATGAGCGGGGGGTGGGCGGGAGGGGGAGAGAACCACACGGGCATGAGTGGGGGTGGGGGGAAGGAGAGAGACACACGTGGCATGAGAGGGGGTGGGGGAGGGAGACAGACACACGGGGCATGAGCGGGGGTGGGGGGAGGCTGAGAGACACACGGGGCATGAGCGGGGGGTGGGTGGGAGGGGGAGAGACACACGGGGCATGAGCGGGTGCGGGGGGAGTGAGAGAGACACACGTGGCATGAGCAGGGGGTGGGGGGCAGGGAGAGAGACACACGGGGCATGAGCGGGCGTGGGGGGAGGGAGAGAGACACACGGGGCATGGGCAGGAGGGGGAGAGACACACGGGGCATGAGCGGGGGTGGGGGAGGGAGAGAGACACACGGGGCATGAGCGGGGGGTTGGGGGAGAGATAGAGACACACGGGGCATGAGCGGGGGTGGGGGGAGGGAGAGAGACACACGGGGCATGAGCGGGGGGTGGGCGGGAGGGGGAGAGACACAAGGGGCAGGAGCGGGGGTGGGGGAGGGAGAGAGACACATGGGGCATGAGCGGGGGTGGGGACGAGGGAGAGAGACACACGGGGCATGAGCGGGTGGTGGGGGGGAGGGGAGAGAGACACACGGGGCATGAGCGGGGGGTGGGGGGAAGGAGAGAGACGCACGGGGCATGAGCGGGGGTGGGGGGGAGGGGGAGAGACACACGGGGCATGAGCGGGGGTGGGGGTGAGGGAGAGAGACACATGGGGCATGAGCGGGGGTGGGGGGGTGGAGGAGAGACACACGGGGCAAGAGCGGGGGGTGGGCAGGAGGCGGAGAGACACACGGGGCATGAGAGGGGGGTGGGAGGGAGGGGGAAAGACACACGGGGCATGAGCAGGGGTGGGGGGGAGGGAGAGAGACACACGGGGCATGAGCAGGGGTGGGGGGGAGGGAGAGAGACACACGGGGCATGAGCAGGGGTGAGGGGGAGGGTGAGAGACACACGGGGCATGAGCGGGGGTGGGGGTGAGGGGGAGAGAGACACATGGGGCATGAGCTGGGGTGGGCGTGAGGGGGAGAGACACATGGGGCATGAGCGGGGGGTGGGCGGGAGGGAGAGAGACACACGGGGCATGAGCGGGGGTAGGGGGAGGGAGACAGACACACGGGGCATGAGCAGGGGTGGGGGGAGGGAGAGAGACACATGGGGCATAAGCGGGGGGTGGGCGGGAGGGGGAGAGACATGGGGCATGAACGAGGGTGGGGGGAGGGAGAGAGACACACGGGGCATGAGCGGGGGGTGAGGGGCAGGGAGAGAGACACACAGGGCATGAGCGAGGGTGGGGGGAGGGAGAGAGATACACGGGGCATGGGCGGGAGGGGGAGAGACACACGGGGCATCAGCGGGGGTGGGGGGAGGGAGAGAGACACACGGGGCATGATCGGGGAGTGGGGGGAGAGAGAGAGACACACGGGGCATGAGCGGGGGTGGGGGGGAGGGAGTGAGACACACGGGGCATGAGCGGGGGGTGGGCGGGAGGGGGAGAGACACACGGGGCATGTGCTGGGGGTGGGAGGGAGGGGTAGAGACACACGGGGCATGAGCGGGGGTGGGGGAGAGGGAGAGAGACACACCGGGCATGAGCGGGGGGTCGGGGGGAAGGAGAGAGACACACGGGGCATGAGAGGGGGTGGAGGGGAGGGAGAGAGACACAGGGGGGGCATAAGTGGGGGTGGGGGAAGGAGAGAGACACGCGGGGCATGAGCGGGGGTGGGGGAAAGGAGAGAGACACACGGGGCATGCATGAGCGGGGGGTGGGGGGAAGGAGAGAGACACACGGGGCATGAGCGGGGGTGGGGGGAGGGAGAGAGACACACGGGGCATGAGTGGGGGGTCGGGGGAGGAGGAGAGACACACGGGGCATGAGCGGGGGGTCGGCGGGAGGGGGAGAGACACACGGGGCATGAGCGGGGGGTGGGGGGCACAGGAGACAGACACGGGGCATGAGCGGGGGTGGGGGAGGGGGAGAGCCACAAGGGGCATGAGCGGGGGGTGGGGGGAGGGGGAGAGACACACGGGGCGTGAGCGGGGGTGGGGGTGAGTGAGAGAGACACACGGGGCATGAGCGGGGGTGGGCGGGAGGAGGAGAGACACACGGGGCATTAGCAGGGGGTGGGCGGTTCGGCGGAGAGACACACGGGGCATGAGCAGCGGTGGGGATGAGGGAGAGAGGCACACGGGGCATGAGCGGGGGTGAGGGGGAGGGAGAGAGACACACGGGCATGAGCGGGGGTGGGGGTGAGAGGGAGAGAGACACACGGGGCATGAGCTAGGGTGGGCGGGAGGGGGAGAGACACACGGGGCATGAGCGGGGGTGGGGGGAGGGAGACAGACACAAGGGGCATGAGCGGGGGTGGGGTGAGGGAGGGAGACAGACGGGGCAGGAGCGCGGGTTGGCGGGAGGGGGAGAGACACGGGGCATGTGCAGGGGTGGGGGGAGGGAGAGAGACACACGGGGCATGAGTGGGGGGTGGGGGCAGGGAGAGAGTCACACAGGGCATGAGCGAGGGTGGGGGGAGGGAGAGAGACACACGGGGCGTGGGCGGGAGGGGGAGAGACACACGGGGCATGAGCAGGGGTGGGGGCGAGGGAGAGAGACACACGGGGCATGAGCGGGGGGTGGGGGGAAGGAGAGAGACACACGGGGCATGAGAGGGGGGTGGAGGGGAGGGAGAGAGACACAGGGGGGGCATAAGTGGGGGTGGGGGAAGGAGAGAGACACGCGGGGCATGAGCGGGGGGTGGGGGAAAGGAGAGAGACACACGGGGCATGAGCGGGGGGTGGGGGGAAGGAGAGAGACACACGGGGCATGAGCGGGGGTGGGGGGAGGGAGAGAGACACACGGGGCATGAGTGGGGGGTCGGGGGAGGGAGAGAGACACACGGGGCATGAGCGGGGGGTGGCGGGAGGGGAGAGACACACGGGGCATGAGCGGGGGGTGGGGGGCACAGGAGACAGACACGGGGCATGAGCGGGGGTGGGGGGAGGGGGAGAGCCACAAGGGGCATGAGCGGGGGTGGGGGGAGGGGGAGAGACACACGGGGCGTGAGCGGGGGTGGGGGTGAGGGAGAGAGACACACGGGGCATGAGCGGGGGTGGGCGGGAGGAGGAGAGACACACGGGGCATTAGCAGGGGGTGGGCGGTTCGGCGGAGAGACACACGGGGCATGAGCAGCGGTGGGGATGAGGGAGAGAGGCACACGGGGCATGAGCGGGGGTGAGGGGGAGGGAGAGAGACACACGGGGCATGAGCGGGGGTGGGGGTGAGAGGGAGAGAGACACACGGGGCATGAGCTAGGGTGGGCGGGAGGGGGAGAGACACACGGGGCATGAGCGGGGGTGGGGGGAGGGAGACAGACACACGGGGCATGAGCGGGGGTGGGGTGAGGGAGGGAGACAGACGGGGCAGGAGCGCGGGGTTGGCGGGAGGGGGAGAGACACGGGCATGTGCAGGGGAGGGAGAGAGACACACGGGCATGAGTGGGGGGTGGGGGGCAGGGAGAGAGTCACACAGGGCATGAGCGAGGTGGGGGGAGGGAGAGAGACACACGGGGCATGGGCGGGAGGGGGAGAGACACACGGGGCATGAGCAGGGGTGGGGGCGAGGGAGAGAGACACACGGGGCATGACAGGGGAGTGGGGGGAGCGAGAGGAGACACACGGGGCATGAGCAGGGTGTGGGGGAGGGAGAGAGACACACGGGCATGAGCGGGGGGTGGGCGGGAGGGGGAGAGACACACGGGGCATGAGCTGGGGGTGGGCGGGAGGGGGAGAGACACACGGGGCATGAGCGGGGTAGGGAGAGAGACACAAGGGGCATGAGCGGGTGTGGGGGGAGGGAGAGAGACACATGGGGCATGAGCGGGGGTGGGGGCGAGGGAGAGAGACACACGGGGCTTGAGCGGGGGGTGGAGGGAGGGAGAGAGACACACGGGGCATGAGCGGGGTTGGGGGGAAGAGAGAGACACACAGGGCATGAGTGGGGGTGGGGGGAGGGAGAGAGACACATGGGGTATGAGCGGTGGTGGGGGCGAGGGAGAGAGACACACGGGGCATGAGCGGGGGGTGGGGGGGAAGGAGAGAGAAACACAGGGCATGCGCGGGGGTGGAGGGGAGGGAGAGAGACACACGGGGGCATAAGCAGGGGTGGGGGCGAGGGAGAGAGACACACGGGGCATGAGCGGGGGGTGGGGGGGAAGGAGAGAGAAACACAGGGCATGAGCGGGGGTGGAGAGGAAGGAGAGAGACATGCGGGGTATGAGCGGGGGGTGTTGGGAAGGAGAGAGACACACGGGGCATGAGCGGGGGGTGGGGGGAAGGAGAATGACACACGGGGCATGAGCGGGGATGGGGGGAGGGAGAGAGACACACGGGGCATGAGCGAGCGGGGGGTCGGGGGAGGAGAGAGACACACGGGTCATGAGCGGGGGTGGGCGGGAGGGGGAGAGACACACGGGGCATGAGCAGGGGGTGGGGGGCAACAGGAGACAGACACGGGGCATGAGTGGGGGTGGGGGGAGGGGGAGAGACACAAGGGGCATGAGCGGGGTGGGGGGAGGGGGAGAGACACACGGGGCGTGAGCGGGGGTGAGGGTGAGGGAGGGAGACACACGGGGCATGAGCGGGGGTGGGCGGGAGGAGGAGAGACACACGGGGCATGAGCGGGTGCGGGGGGAGTGAGAGAGACACACGTGGCATGAGCAGGGGGTGGGGGGCAGGGAGAGAGACACACAGGGCATGAGCGGGCGTGGGGGGAGGGAGAGAGACACACGGGGCATGGGCAGGAGGGGGAGAGACACACGGGGCATGAGCAGGGGTGGGGGAGGGAGACACACGGGGCATGAGCGGGGGGGTTGGGGGAGAGAGAGAGACACACGGGGCATGAGCGGGGGTGGGGGGAGGGAGAGAGACACACGGGGCATGAGCGGGGGTGGGCGGGAGGGGGAGAGACACAAGGGGCAGGAGCGGGGGTGGGGGGGAGGGAGAGAGACACATGGGGCATGAGCGGGGGTGGGGACGAGGGAGAGAGACACACGGGGCATGAGCGGGTGGTGGGGGGGAGGGAGAGAGACACACGGGCATGAGCGGGGGGTGGGGGGGAAGGAGAGAGACGCACGGGGCATGAGCGGGGGTGGGGGGGAGGGGGAGAGACACACGGGGCATGAGCGGGGGTGGGGGTGAGGGAGAGAGACACATGGGGCATGAGCGGGGGGTGGGCGGGAGGAGGAGAGACACACGGGGCAAGAGCGGGGGGTGGGCAGGAGGCGGAGAGACACACGGGGCATGAGAGGGGGGTGGGAGGGAGGGGGAAAGACACACGGGGCATGAGCAGGGGTGGGGGGGAGGGAGAGAGACACATGGGGCATGAGCAGGGGTGGGGGGGAGGGAGAGAGACACACGGGGCATGAGCGGGGGTGAGGGGGAGGGTGAGAGACACACGGGGCATGAGCGGGGGTGGGGGTGAGGGGGAGAGAGACACATGGGGCATGAGCTGGGGTGGGCGTGAGGGGGAGAGACACATGGGGCATGAGCGGGGGGTGGGCGGGAGGGAGAGAGACACACGGGGCATGAGCGGGGGTAGGGGGAGGGAGACAGACACACGGGGCATGAGCAGGGGTGGGGGGAGGGAGAGAGACACATGGGGCATAAGCGGGGGGTGGGCGGGAGGGGGAGAGACATGGGGCATGAACGGGGGTGGGGGGAGGGAGAGAGACACACGGGGCATGAGCGAGGGGTGAGGGGCAGGGAGAGAGACACACAGGCATGAGCGAGGGTTGGGGGGAGGGAGAGAGATACACGGGGCATGGGCGGGAGGGGGAGAGACACACGGGGCATCAGCGGGGTGGGGGGGAGGGAGAGAGACACACGGGGCATGATCGGGGAGTGGGGGGAGAGAGAGACACACACGGGGCATGAGCGGGGGTGGGGGGGAGGGAGTGAGACACACGGGGCATGAGCGGGGGTGGGCGGGAGGGGGAGAGACACACGGGGCATGAGCTGGGGTTGGGAGGGAGGGGGAGAGACACACGGGGCATGAGCGGGGGAGGGAGAGAGACACAAGGGGCATGAGCGGGGGTGGTGGGGGGGAGAGAGACACATGGGGCATGAGCGGGGGTGGGGGCGAGGGAGAGAGACACACGGGGCATGAGCGGGGGCAGGGGGGAGGGAGAGAGACACAAGGGGCATGAGTGGGGGGTGGGGGGAGGGAGAGAGACACATGGGGCATGAGCAGGGGTGGGGGCGAGGGAGAGAGACACAGGGGGCATGAGCAGGGGGTGGGGGGAGAGGGAGAGAGACACACGGGGCATGAGCGGGGGGTGGGGGGGGAAGGAGAGAGACACACGGGGCATGAGAGGGGGGTGGAGGGGAGGGAGAGAGACACAGGGGGGGCATAAGTTGGGTGGGGGAAGGAGAGAGACACGCGGGGCATGAGCGGGGGGTGGGGGAAAGGAGAGAGACACACGGGGCATGAGCGGGGGATGGGGGAAGGAGAGAGACACACGGGGCATGAGCGGGGGTGGGGGGAGGGAGAGAGACACACGGGGCATGAGTGGGGGGTCGGGGGAGGGAGAGAGACACACGGGGCATGAGCGGGGGGTCGGCGGGAGGGGGAGAGACACACGGGGCTTGAGCGGGGGGTGGGGGGCACAGGAGACAGACACGGGGCATGAGCGGGGGTGGGGGGAGGGGGAGAGCCACAAGGGGCATGAGCGGGGGTAGGGGGAGGGGGAGAGACACACGGGGCGTGAGCGGGGGTCGGGGTGAGTGAGAGAGACACACCGGGCATGAGCGGGGGTGGGCGGGAGGAGGAGAGACACACGGGGCATTAGCAGGGGGTGGGCGGTTCGGCGGAGAGACACACGGGGCATGAGCAGCGGTGGGGATGAGGGAGAGAGGCACACGGGGCATGAGCGGGGGTGAGGGGAGGGAGAGAGACACACGGGGCATGAGCGGGGGTGGGGGTGAGAGGGAGAGAGACACACGGGGCATGAGCTAGGGTGGGCGGGAGGGGGAGAGACACACGGGGCATGAGCGGGGGTGAGGGGAGGGAGACAGAAACACGGGGCATGAGCGGGGGTGGGGTGAGGGAGGGAGACAGACGGGGCAGGAGCGCGGGGTTGGCGGGAGGGGGAGAGACACGGGGCATGTGCAGGGGTGGGGGGAGGGAGAGAGACACACGGGGCATGAGTGGGGGGGTGGGGGGCAGGGAGAGAGTCACACAGGGCATGAGCGAGGGTGGGGGGAGGGAGAGAGACACACGGGGCGTGGGCGGGAGGGGGAGAGACACACGGGGCATGAGCAGGGGTGGGGCGAGGGAGAGAGACACACGGGGCATGAGCGGGGGGTGGGGGGGAAGGAGAGAGACACACGGGGCATGAGAGGGGGGTGGAGGGGAGGGAGAGAGACACAGGGGGGGCATAAGTGGGGGTGGGGGAAGGAGAGAGACACGCGGGGCATGAGCGGGGGTGGGGGAAAGGAGAGAGACACACTGGGCATGAGCGGGGGGGTGGGGGAAGGAGAGAGACACACGGGGCATGAGCGGGGGTGGGGGGAGGGAGAGAGACACACGGGGCATGAGTGGGGGGTCGGGGGAGGGAGAGAGACACACGGGGCATGAGCGGGGGGTCGGCGGGAGGGGGAGAGACACACGGGGCATGAGCGGGGGGTGGGGGGCACAGGAGACAGACACGGGGCATGAGCGGGGGTGGGGGGAGGGGGAGAGCCACAAGGGGCATGAGCGGGGGTGGGGGGAGGGGGAGAGACACACGGGGCGTGAGCGGGGGTGGGGGTGAGGGAGAGAGACACACGGGGCATGAGCGGGGGTGGGCGGGAGGAGGAGAGACACACGGGGCATTAGCAGGGGGTGGGCGGTTCGGCGGAGAGACACACGGGGCATGAGCAGCGGTGGGGATGAGGGAGAGAGGCACACGGGGCATGAGCGGGGGTGAGGGGGAGGGAGAGAGACACACGGGGCATGAGCGGGGGTGGGGGTGAGAGGGAGAGAGACACACGGGGCATGAGCTAGGGTGGGCGGGAGGGGGAGAGACACACGGGGCATGAGCGGGGGTGGGGGGAGGGAGACAGACACACGGGGCATGAGCGGGGGTGGGGTGAGGGAGGGAGACAGACGGGGCAGGAGCGCGGGGTTGGCGGGAGGGGGAGAGACACGGGGCATGTGCAGGGGTGGGGGGAGGGAGAGAGACACACGGGGCATGAGTGGGGGGTGGGGGGCATGGAGAGAGTCACACAGGGCATGAGCGAGGGTGGGGGGAGGGAGAGAGACACACGGGGCATGGGCGGGAGGGGGAGAGACACACAGGGCATGAGCAGGGGTGGGGGCGAGGGAGAGAGACACACGGGGCATGACAGGGGAGTGGGGGGAGCGAGAGAGACACACGGGGCATGAGCAGGGTGTGGGGGAGGGAGAGAGACACACGGGCATGAGCGGGGGGTGGGCGGGAGGGGGAGAGACACACGGGGCATGAGCTGGGGTTGGGCGGGAGGGGGAGAGACACACGGGGCATGAGCGTGGTAGGGAGAGAGACACAAGGGGCATGAGCGGGTGTGGGGGGAGGGAGAGAGACACATGGGGCATGAGCGGGGGTGGGGGCGAGGGAGAGAGACACACGGGGCTTGAGCGGGGGGTGGAGGGAGGGAGAGAGACACACGGGGCATGAGCGGGGTTGGGGGGGAAGAGAGAGACACACAGGGCATGAGTGGGGGTGGGGGGAGGGAGAGAGACACATGGGGTATGAGCGGTGGTGGGGGCGAGGGAGAGAGACACACGGGGCATGAGCGGGGGGTGGGGGGAAGGAGAGAGAAACACAGGGCATGCGCGGGGTGGAGGGGAGGGAGAGAGACACACGGGGGCATAAGCAGGGGTGGGGGCGAGGGAGAGAGACACACGGGGCATGAGCGGGGGGTGGGGGGAAGGAGAGAGAAACACAGGGCATGAGCGGGGGTGGAGAGGAAGGAGAGAGACATGCGGGGTATGAGCGGGGGGTGTTGGGAAGGAGAGAGACACACGGGGCATGAGCGGGGGGTGGGGGGAAGGAGAATGACACACGGGGCATGAGCGGGGATGGGGGGAGGGAGAGAGACACACGGGGCATGAGCGAGCGGGGGGTCGGGGGAGGGAGAGAGACACACGGGTCATGAGCAGGGGGTGGGCTGGAGGGGGAGAGACACACGGGGCATGAGCAGGGGGTGGGGGGCAACAGGAGACAGACACGGGGCATGAGTGGGGGTGGGGGGAGGGGGAGAGACACAAGGGGCATGAGCGGGGGTGGGGGGAGGGGGAGAGACACACGGGGCGTGAGCGGGGGTGAGGGTGAGGGAGGGAGACACACGGAGCATGAGCGGGGGTGGGCGGGAGGAGGAGAGACACACGGGGCATGAGCGGGTGCGGGGGGAGTGAGAGAGACACACGTGGCATGAGCAGGGGGTGGGGGGCAGGGAGAGAGACACACGGGGCATGAGCAGGCATGGGGGGAGGGAGAGAGACACACGGGGCATGGGCAGGAGGGGGAGAGACACACGGGGCGTGAGCGGGGGTGGGGGAGGGAGAGAGACACACGGGGCATGAGCGGGGGGTTGGGGGAGAGAGAGAGACACACGGGGCATGAGCGGGGGTGGGGGGAGGGAGAGAGACACACGGGGCATGAGCGGGGGGTGGGCGGGAGGGGGAGAGAAACAAGGGGCAGGAGCGGGGGTGGGGGGGAGGGAGAGAGACACATGGGGCATGAGCGGGGGTGGGGACGAGGGAGAGAGACACACGGGGCATGAGCGGGTGGTGGGGGGGAGGGAGAGAGACACACGGGGCATGAGCGGGGGGTGGGGGGGAAGGAGAGAGACGCACGGGGCATGAGCGGGGGTGGGGGGGAGGGGGAGAGACACACGGGGCATGAGCGGGGGTGGGGGTGAGGGAGAGAGACACATGGGGCATGAGCGAGCGGGGGGTCGGGGGAGGGAGAGAGACACACGGGTCATGAGCGGGGGGTGGGCGGGAGGGGGAGAGACACACGGGGCATGAGCAGGGGGTGGGGGGCAACAGGAGACAGACACGGGGCATGAGTGGGGGTGGGGGGAGGGGGAGAGACACAAGGGGCATGAGCGGGGGTGGGGGGAGGGGGAGAGACACACGGGGCGTGAGCGGGGGTGAGGGTGAGGGAGGGAGACACACGGGGCATGAGCGGGGGTGGGCGGGAGGAGGAAAGACACACGGGGCATGAGCGGGTGCGGGGGGAGTGAGAGAGACACACGTGGCATGAGCAGGGGGTGGGGGGCAGGGAGAGAGACACACGGTGCATGAGCGGGCGTGGGGGGAGGGAGAGAGACACACGGGGCATGGGCAGGAGGGGGAGAGACACACGGGGCATGAGCGGGGGTGGGGGAGGGAGAGAGACACACGGGGCATGAGCGGGGGGTTGGGGGAGAGAGAGAGACACACGGGGCATGAGCGGGGGTGGGGGGAGGGAGAGAGACACACGGGGCATGAGCGGGGGGTGGGCGGGAGGGGGAGAGACACAAGGGGCAGGAGCGGGGGTGGGGGGAGGGAGAGAGACACATGGGGCATGAGCGGGGGTGGGGATGAGGGAGAGAGACACACGGGGCATGAGCGGGTGGTGGGGGGGAGGGAGAGAGACACACGGGGCATGAGCGGGGGGTGGGGGGGAAGGAGAGAGACGCACGGGGCATGAGCGGGGGTGGGGGGGAGGGGGAGAGACACACGGGGCATGAGCGGGGGTGGGGGTGAGGGAGAGAGACACATGGGGCATGAGCGGGGGTGGGCGGGAGGAGGAGAGACACACGGGGCAAGAGCGGGGGGTGGGCAGGAGGCGGAGAGACACACGGGGCATGAGAGGGGGGTGGGAGGGAGGGGGAAAGACACACGGGGCATGAGCAGGGGTGGGGGGGAGGGAGAGAGACACACGGGGCATGAGCAGGGGTGGGGGGAGGGAGAGAGACACACGGGGCATGAGCGGGGGTGAGGGGGAGGGTGAGAGACACACGGGGCATGAGCGGGGGTGAGGGGGAGAGAGACACATGGGGCATGAGCTGGGGTGGGCGTGAGGGGGAGAGACACATGGGGCATGAGCGGGGGGTGGGCGGGAGGGAGAGAGACACACGGGGCATGAGCGGGGGTAGGGGGAGGGAGACAGACACACGGGGCATGAGCAGGGGTGGGGGGAGGGAGAGAGACACATGGGGCACAAGCGGGGGCTGGGCGGGAGGGGGAGAGACATGGGGCATGAACGGGGGTGGGGGGAGGGAGAGAGACACACGGGGCATGAGCGGGGGGTGAGGGGCAGGGAGAGAGACACACAGGGCATGAGCGAGGGTGGGGGGAGGGAGAGAGATACACGGGGCATGGGCGGGAGGGGGAGAGACACACGGGGCATCAGCGGGGGTGGGGGGGAGGGAGAGAGACACACGGGGCATGATCGGGGAGTGGGGGGAGAGAGAGAGACACACGGGGCATGAGCGGGGGTGGGGGGGGGAGTGAGACACACGGGGCATGAGCGGGGGGTGGGCGGGAGGGGTAGAGACACACGGGGCATGAGCTGGGGGTGGGAGGGAGGGGGAGAGACACACGGGGCATGAGCGGGGGAGGGAGAGAGACACAAGGGGCATGAGCGGGGGTGGTGGGGGGAGAGAGACACATGGGGCATGAGCGGGGGTGGGGGCGAGGGAGAGAGACACACGGGGCATGAGCGGGGGCGGGGGGGAGGGAGAGAGACACAAGGGGCATGAGTGGGGGTGGGGGGAGGGAGAGAGACACATGGGGCATGAGCAGGGGTGGGGGCGAGGGAGAGAGACACAGGGGGCATGAGCAGGGGGTGGGGGAGAGGGAGAGAGACACACCGGGCAT
Source organism: Ambystoma mexicanum (assembly GCF_040938575.1). Lineage (NCBI taxonomy): Eukaryota > Metazoa > Chordata > Amphibia > Caudata > Ambystomatidae > Ambystoma > Ambystoma mexicanum. The sequence goes on along the minus strand of NC_090935.1, from coordinate 832,081,820 downwards.
GAGCGGGGGGTCGGGGGGAAGGAGAGAGACACACGGGGCATGAGAGGGGGGTGGAGGGGAGGGAGAGAGACACAGGGGGGGCATAAGTGGGGGTGGGGGAAGGAGAGAGACACGCGGGGCATGAGCGGGGGGTGGGGGAAAGGAGAGAGACACACGGGGCATGAGCGGGGGGTGGGGGGAAGGAGAGAGACACACGGGGCATGAGCGGGGGTGGGGGGAGGGAGAGAGACACACGGGGCATGAGTGGGGGGTCGGGGGAGGGAGAGAGACACACGGGGCATGAGCGGGGGGTCGGCGGGAGGGGGAGAGACACACGGGGCATGAGCGGGGGGTGGGGGGCACAGGAGACAGACACGGGGCATGAGCGGGGGTGGGGGGAGGGGGAGAGCCACAAGGTGCATGAGCGGGGGTGGGGGGAGGGGGAGAGACACACGGGGCATGAGCGGGGGTGGGGGTGAGTGAGAGAGACACACGGGGCATGAGCGGGGGTGGGCGGGAGGAGGAGAGACACACGGGGCATTAGCAGGGGGTGGGCGGTTCGGCGGAGAGACACACGGGGCATGAGCAGCGGTGGGGATGAGGGAGAGAGGCACACGGGGCATGAGCGGGGGTGAGGGGGAGGGAGAGAGACACACGGGGCATGAGCGGGGGTGGGGGTGAGAGGGAGAGAGACACACGGGGCATGAGCTAGGGTGGGCGGGAGGGGGAGAGACACACGGGGCATGAGCGGGGGTGGGGGGAGGGAGACAGACACACGGGGCATGAGCGGGGGTGGGGTGAGGGAGGGAGACAGACGGGGCAGGAGCGCGGGGTTGGCGGGAGGGGGAGAGACACGGGGCATGTGCAGGGGTGGGGGGAGGGAGAGAGACACACGGGGCATGAGTGGGGGGTGGGGGGCAGGGAGAGAGTCACACAGGGCATGAGCGAGGGTGGGGGGAGGGATAGAGACACACGGGGCGTGGGCGGGAGGGGGAGAGACACACGGGGCATGAGCAGGGGTGGGGGCGAGGGAGAGAGACACACGGGGCATGAGCGGGGGGTGGGGGGGAAGGAGAGAGACACACGGGGCATGAGAGGGGGTGGAGGGGAGGGAGAGAGACACAGGGGGGGCATAAGTGGGGGTGGGGGAAGGAGAGAGACACGCGGGGCATGAGCGGGGGGTGGGGGAAAGGAGAGAGACACACGGGGCATGAGCGGGGGGTGGGGGGAAGGAGAGAGACACACGGGGCATGAGCGGGGGTGGGGGGAGGGAGAGAGACACACAGGGCATGAGTGGGGGGTCGGGGGAGGGAGAGAGACACACGGGGCATGAGCGGGGGGTCGGCGGGAGGGGGAGAGACACACGGGGCATGAGCGGGGGGTGGGGGGCACAGGAGACAGACACGGGGCATGAGCGGGGGTGGGGGGAGGGGGAGAGCCACAAGGGGCATGAGCGGGGGTGGGGGGAGGGGGAGAGACACACGGGGCGTGAGCGGGGGTGGGGGTGAGGGAGAGAGACACACGGGGCATGAGCGGGGGTGGGCGGGAGGAGGAGAGTCACACGGGGCATTAGCAGGGGGTGGGCGGTTCGGCGGAGAGACACACGGGGCATGAGCAGCGGTGGGGATGAGGGAGAGAGGCACACGGGGCATGAGCGGGGGTGAGGGGGAGGGAGGGAGACAGACGGGGCAGGAGCGCGGGGTTGGCGGGAGGGGGAGAGACACGGGGCATGTGCAGGGGTGGGGGGAGGGAGACAGACACACGGGGCATGAGCGGGGGTGGGGTGAGGGAGGGAGACAGATGGGGCAGGAGCGCGGGGTTGGCGGGAGGGGGAGAGACACGGGGCATGTGCAGGGGTGGGGGGAGGGAGAGAGACACACGGGGCATGAGTGGGGGGTGGGGGGCAGGGAGAGAGTCACACAGGGCATGAGCGAGGGTGGGGGGAGGGAGAGAGACACACGGGGCGTGGGCGGGAGGGGGAGAGACACACGGGGCATGAGCAGGGGTGGGGGCGAGGGAGAGAGACACACGGGGCATGAGCGGGGGGTGGGGGGAAGGAGAGAGACACACGGGGCATGAGAGGGGGGTGGAGGGGAGGGAGAGAGACACAGGGGGGGCATAAGTGGGGGTGGGGGAAGGAGAGAGACACGCGGGGCATGAGCGGGGGGTGGGGGAAAGGAGAGAGACACACGGGGCATGAGCGGGGGGTGGGGGGAAGGAGAGAGACACACGGGGCATGAGCGGGGGTGGGGGGAGGGAGAGAGACACACGGGGCATGAGTGGGGGGTCGGGGGAGGGAGAGAGACACACGGGGCATGAGCGGGGGGTCGGCGGGAGGGGGAGAGACACACGGGGCATGAGCGGGGGGTGGGGGGCACAGGAGACAGACACGGGGCATGAGCGGGGGTGGGGGGAGGGGGAGAGCCACAAGGGGCATGAGCGGGGGTGGGGGGAGGGGGAGAGACACACGGGGCGTGAGCGGGGGTGGGGGTGAGGGAGAGAGACACACGGGGCATGAGCGGGGGTGGGCGGGAGGAGGAGAGACACACGGGGCATTAGCAGGGGGTGGGCGGTTCGGCGGAGAGACACACGGGGCATGAGCAGCGGTGGGGATGAGGGAGAGAGGCACACGGGGCATGAGCGGGGGTGAGGGGGAGGGAGAGAGACACACGGGGCATGAGCGGGGGTGGGGGTGAGAGGGAGAGAGACACACGGGGCATGAGCTAGGGTGGGTGGGAGGGGGAGAGACACACGGGGCATGAGCGGGGGTGGGGGGAGGGAGACAGACACACGGGGCATGAGCGGGGGTGGGGTGAGGGAGGGAGACAGACGGGGCAGGAGCGCGGGGTTGGCGGGAGGGGGAGACACACGGGGCATGTGCAGGGGAGGGAGAGAGACACACGGGGCATGAGTGGGGGGTGGGGGGCAGGGAGAGAGTCACACAGGGCATGAGCGAGGGTGGGGGGAGGGAGAGAGACACACGGGGCATGGGCGGGAGGGGGAGAGACACACGGGGCATGAGCAGGGGTGGGGGCGAGGGAGAGAGACACACGGGGCATGACAGGGGAGTGGGGGGAGCGAGAGAGACACACGGGGCATGAGCAGGGTGTGGGGGAGGGAGAGAGACACACGGGCATGAGCGGGGGGTGGGCGGGAGGGGGAGAGACACACGGGGCATGAGCTGGGGGTGGGCGGGAGGGGGAGAGACACACGGGGCATGAGCGGGGTAGGGAGAGAGACACAAGGGGCATGAGCGGGTGTGGGGGGAGGGAGAGAGACACATGGGGCATGAGCGGGGGTGGGGGCGAGGGAGAGAGACACACGGGGCTTGAGCGGGGGGTGGAGGGAGGGAGAGAGACACACGGGGCATGAGCGGGGTTGGGGGGGAAGAGAGAGACACACAGGGCATGAGTGGGGGTGGGGGGAGGGAGAGAGACACATGGGGTATGAGCGGTGGTGGGGGCGAGGGAGAGAGACACACGGGGCATGAGCGGGGGGTGGGGGGAAGGAGAGAGAAACACAGGGCATGCGCGGGGGTGGAGGGGAGGGAGAGAGACACACGGGGGCATAAGCAGGGGTGGGGGCGAGGGAGAGAGACACACGGGGCATGAGCGGGGGGTGGGGGGAAGGAGAGAGAAACACAGGGCATGAGCGGGGGTGGAGAGGAAGGAGAGAGACATGCGGGGTATGAGCGGGGGGTGTTGGGAAGGAGAGAGACACACGGGGCATGAGCGGGGGGTGGGGGGAAGGAGAATGACACACGGGGCATGAGCGGGGATGGGGGGAGGGAGAGAGACACACGGGGCATGAGCGAGCGGGGGGTCGGGGGAGGGAGAGAGACACACGGGTCATGAGCGGGGGGTGGGCGGGAGGGGGAGAGACACACGGGGCATGAGCAGGGGGTGGGGGGCAACAGGAGACAGACACGGGGCATGAGTGGGGGTGGGGGGAGGGGGAGAGACACAAGGGGCATGAGCGGGGGTGGGGGGAGGGGGAGAGACACACGGGGCGTGAGCGGGGGTGAGGGTGAGGGAGGGAGACACACGGGGCATGAGCGGGGGTGGGCGGGAGGAGGAGAGACACACGGGGCATGAGCGGGTGCGGGGGGAGTGAGAGAGACACACGTGGCATGAGCAGGGGGTGGGGGGCAGGGAGAGAGACACACAGGGCATGAGCGGGCGTGGGGGGAGGGAGAGAGACACACGGGGCATGGGCAGGAGGGGGAGAGACACACGGGGCATGAGCAGGGGTGGGGGAGGGAGAGAGACACACGGGGCATGAGCGGGGGGTTGGGGGAGAGAGAGAGACACACGGGGCATGAGCGGGGGTGGGGGGAGGGAGAGAGACACACGGGGCATGAGCGGGGGGTGGGCGGGAGGGGGAGAGACACAAGGGGCAGGAGCGGGGGTGGGGGGGAGGGAGAGAGACACATGGGGCATGAGCGGGGGTGGGGACGAGGGAGAGAGACACACGGGGCATGAGCGGGTGGTGGGGGGGAGGGAGAGAGACACACGGGGCATGAGCGGGGGGTGGGGGGGAAGGAGAGAGACGCACGGGGCATGAGCGGGGGTGGGGGGGAGGGGGAGAGACACACGGGGCATGAGCGGGGGTGGGGGTGAGGGAGAGAGACACATGGGGCATGAGCGGGGGTGGGCGGGAGGAGGAGAGACACACGGGGCAAGAGCGGGGGGTGGGCAGGAGGCGGAGAGACACACGGGGCATGAGAGGGGGGTGGGAGGGAGGGGGAAAGACACACGGGGCATGAGCAGGGGTGGGGGGGAGGGAGAGAGACACATGGGGCATGAGCAGGGGTGGGGGGGAGGGAGAGAGACACACGGGGCATGAGCGGGGGTGAGGGGGAGGGTGAGAGACACACGGGGCATGAGCGGGGGTGGGGGTGAGGGGGAGAGAGACACATGGGGCATGAGCTGGGGTGGGCGTGAGGGGGAGAGACACATGGGGCATGAGCGGGGGGTGGGCGGGAGGGAGAGAGACACACGGGGCATGAGCGGGGGTAGGGGGAGGGAGACAGACACACGGGGCATGAGCAGGGGTGGGGGGAGGGAGAGAGACACATGGGGCATAAGCGGGGGGTGGGCGGGAGGGGGAGAGACATGGGGCATGAACGGGGGTGGGGGGAGGGAGAGAGACACACGGGGCATGAGCGAGGGGTGAGGGGCAGGGAGAGAGACACACAGGGCATGAGCGAGGGTGGGGGGAGGGAGAGAGATACACGGGGCATGGGCGGGAGGGGGAGAGACACACGGGGCATCAGCGGGGGTGGGGGGGAGGGAGAGAGACACACGGGGCATGATCGGGGAGTGGGGGGAGAGAGAGACACACACGGGGCATGAGCGGGGGTGGGGGGGAGGGAGTGAGACACACGGGGCATGAGCGGGGGGTGGGCGGGAGGGGGAGAGACACACGGGGCATGAGCTGGGGTTGGGAGGGAGGGGGAGAGACACACGGGGCATGAGCGGGGGAGGGAGAGAGACACAAGGGGCATGAGCGGGGGTGGTGGGGGGGAGAGAGACACATGGGGCATGAGCGGGGGTGGGGGCGAGGGAGAGAGACACACGGGGCATGAGCGGGGGCGGGGGGGAGGGAGAGAGACACAAGGGGCATGAGTGGGGGTGGGGGGAGGGAGAGAGACACATGGGGCATGAGCAGGGGTGGGGGCGAGGGAGAGAGACACAGGGGGCATGAGCAGGGGGTGGGGGAGAGGGAGAGAGACACACGGGGCATGAGCGGGGGGTGGGGGGGAAGGAGAGAGACACACGGGGCATGAGAGGGGGGTGGAGGGGAGGGAGAGAGACACAGGGGGGGCATAAGTGGGGGTGGGGGAAGGAGAGAGACACGCGGGGCATGAGCGGGGGGTGGGGGAAAGGAGAGAGACACACGGGGCATGAGCGGGGGATGGGGGGAAGGAGAGAGACACACGGGGCATGAGCGGGGGTGGGGGGAGGGAGAGAGACACATGGGGCATGAGTGGGGGGTCGGGGGAGGGAGAGAGACACACGGGGCATGAGCGGGGGGTCGGCGGGAGGGGGAGAGACACACGGGGCTTGAGCGGGGGGTGGGGGGCACAGGAGACAGACACGGGGCATGAGCGGGGGTGGGGGGAGGGGGAGAGCCACAAGGGGCATGAGCGGGGGTAGGGGGAGGGGGAGAGACACACGGGGCGTGAGCGGGGGTCGGGGTGAGTGAGAGAGACACACCGGGCATGAGCGGGGGTGGGCGGGAGGAGGAGAGACACACGGGGCATTAGCAGGGGGTGGGCGGTTTGGCGGAGAGACACACGGGGCATGAGCAGCGGTGGGGATGAGGGAGAGAGGCACACGGGGCATGAGCGGGGGTGAGGGGGAGGGAGAGAGACACACGGGGCATGAGCGGGGGTGGGGGTGAGAGGGAGAGAGACACACGGGGCATGAGCTAGGGTGGGCGGGAGGGGGAGAGACACACGGGTCATGAGCGGGGGTGGGGGGAGGGAGACAGAAACACGGGGCATGAGCGGGGGTGGGGTGAGGGAGGGAGACAGACGGGGCAGGAGCGCGGGGTTGGCGGGAGGGGGAGAGACACGGGGCATGTGCAGGGGTGGGGGGAGGGAGAGAGACACACGGGGCATGAGTGGGGGGTGGGGGGCAGGGAGAGAGTCACACAGGGCATGAGCGAGGGTGGGGGGAGGGAGAGAGACACACGGGGCGTGGGCGGGAGGGGGAGAGACACACGGGGCATGAGCAGGGGTGGGGGCGAGGGAGAGAGACACACGGGGCATGAGCGGGGGGTGGGGGGGAAGGAGAGAGACACACGGGGCATGAGAGGGGGGTGGAGGGGAGGGAGAGAGACACAGGGGGGGCATAAGTGGGGGTGGGGGAAGGAGAGAGACACGCGGGGCATGAGCGGGGGTGGGGGAAAGGAGAGAGACACACTGGGCATGAGCGGGGGGTGGGGGGAAGGAGAGAGACACACGGGGCATGAGCGGGGGTGGGGGGAGGGAGAGAGACACACGGGGCATGAGTGGGGGGTCGGGGGAGGGAGAGAGACACACGGGGCATGAGCGGGGGGTCGGCGGGAGGGGGAGAGACACACGGGGCATGAGCGGGGGGTGGGGGGCACAGGAGACAGACACGGGGCATGAGCGGGGGTGGGGGGAGGGGGAGAGCCACAAGGGGCATGAGCGGGGGTGGGGGGAGGGGGAGAGACACACGGGGCGTGAGCGGGGGTGGGGGTGAGGGAGAGAGACACACGGGGCATGAGCGGGGGTGGGCGGGAGGAGGAGAGACACACGGGGCATTAGCAGGGGGTGGGGGGTTCGGCGGAGAGACACACGGGGCATGAGCAGCGGTGGGGATGAGGGAGAGAGGCACACGGGGCATGAGCGGGGGTGAGGGGGAGGGAGAGAGACACACGGGGCATGAGCGGGGGTGGGGGTGAGAGGGAGAGAGACACACGGGGCATGAGCTAGGGTGGGCGGGAGGGGGAGAGACACACGGGGCATGAGCGGGGGTGGGGGGAGGGAGACAGACACACGGGGCATGAGCGGGGGTGGGGTGAGGGAGGGAGACAGACGGGGCAGGAGCGCGGGGTTGGCGGGAGGGGGAGAGACACGGGGCATGTGCAGGGGTGGGGGGAGGGAGAGAGACACACGGGGCATGAGTGGGGGGTGGGGGGCATGGAGAGAGTCACACAGGGCATGAGCGAGGGTGGGGGGAGGGAGAGAGACACACGGGGCATGGGCGGGAGGGGGAGAGACACACAGGGCATGAGCAGGGGTGGGGGCGAGGGAGAGAGACACACGGGGCATGACAGGGGAGTGGGGGGAGCGAGAGAGACACACGGGGCATGAGCAGGGTGTGGGGGAGGGAGAGAGACACACGGGCATGAGCGGGGGGTGGGCGGGAGGGGGAGAGACACACGGGGCATGAGCTGGGGTTGGGCGGGAGGGGGAGAGACACACGGGGCATGAGCGTGGTAGGGAGAGAGACACAAGGGGCATGAGCGGGTGTGGGGGGAGGGAGAGAGACACATGGGGCATGAGCGGGGGTGGGGGCGAGGGAGAGAGACACACGGGGCTTGAGCGGGGGTGGAGGGAGGGAGAGAGACACACGGGGCATGAGCGGGGTTGGGGGGGAAGAGAGAGACACACAGGGCATGAGTGGGGGTGGGGGGAGGGAGAGAGACACATGGGGTATGAGCGGTGGTGGGGGCGAGGGAGAGAGACACACGGGGCATGAGCGGGGGGTGGGGGGAAGGAGAGAGAAACACAGGGCATGCGCGGGGTGGAGGGGAGGGAGAGAGACACACGGGGGCATAAGCAGGGGTGGGGGCGAGGGAGAGAGACACACGGGGCATGAGCGGGGGGTGGGGGGAAGGAGAGAGAAACACAGGGCATGAGCGGGGGTGGAGAGGAAGGAGAGAGACATGCGGGGTATGAGCGGGGGGTGTTGGGAAGGAGAGAGACACACGGGGCATGAGCGGGGGGTGGGGGGAAGGAGAATGACACACGGGGCATGAGCGGGGATGGGGGGAGGGAGAGAGACACACGGGGCATGAGCGAGCGGGGGGTCGGGGGAGGGAGAGAGACACACGGGTCATGAGCAGGGGGTGGGCTGGAGGGGGAGAGACACACGGGGCATGAGCAGGGGGTGGGGGGCAACAGGAGACAGACACGGGGCATGAGTGGGGGTGGGGGGAGGGGGAGAGACACAAGGGGCATGAGCGGGGGTGGGGGGAGGGGGAGAGACACACGGGGCGTGAGCGGGGGTGAGGGTGAGGGAGGGAGACACACGGAGCATGAGCGGGGGTGGGCGGGAGGAGGAGAGACACACGGGGCATGAGCGGGTGCGGGGGGAGTGAGAGAGACACACGTGGCATGAGCAGGGGGTGGGGGGCAGGGAGAGAGACACACGGGGCATGAGCAGGCATGGGGGGAGGGAGAGAGACACACGGGGCATGGGCAGGAGGGGGAGAGACACACGGGGCGTGAGCGGGGGTGGGGGAGGGAGAGAGACACACGGGGCATGAGCGGGGGGTTGGGGGAGAGAGAGAGACACACGGGGCATGAGCGGGGGTGGGGGGAGGGAGAGAGACACACGGGGCATGAGCGGGGGGTGGGCGGGAGGGGGAGAGAAACAAGGGGCAGGAGCGGGGGTGGGGGGGAGGGAGAGAGACACATGGGGCATGAGCGGGGGTGGGGACGAGGGAGAGAGACACACGGGGCATGAGCGGGTGGTGGGGGGGAGGGAGAGAGACACACGGGGCATGAGCGGGGGGTGGGGGGGAAGGAGAGAGACGCACGGGGCATGAGCGGGGGTGGGGGGGAGGGGGAGAGACACACGGGGCATGAGCGGGGGTGGGGGTGAGGGAGAGAGACACATGGGGCATGAGCGAGCGGGGGGTCGGGGGAGGGAGAGAGACACACGGGTCATGAGCGGGGGGTGGGCGGGAGGGGGAGAGACACACGGGGCATGAGCAGGGGGTGGGGGGCAACAGGAGACAGACACGGGGCATGAGTGGGGGTGGGGGGAGGGGGAGAGACACAAGGGGCATGAGCGGGGGTGGGGGGAGGGGGAGAGACACACGGGGCGTGAGCGGGGGTGAGGGTGAGGGAGGGAGACACACGGGGCATGAGCGGGGGTGGGCGGGAGGAGGAGAGACACACGGGGCATGAGCGGGTGCGGGGGGAGTGAGAGAGACACACGTGGCATGAGCAGGGGGTGGGGGGCAGGGAGAGAGACACACGGGGCATGAGCGGGCGTGGGGGGAGGGAGAGAGACACACGGGGCATGGGCAGGAGGGGGAGAGACACACGGGGCATGAGCGGGGGTGGGGGAGGGAGAGAGACACACGGGGCATGAGCGGGGGGTTGGGGGAGAGAGAGAGACACACGGGGCATGAGCGGGGGTGGGGGGAGGGAGAGAGACACACGGGGCATGAGCGGGGGGTGGGCGGGAGGGGGAGAGACACAAGGGGCAGGAGCGGGGGTGGGGGGGAGGGAGAGAGACACATGGGGCATGAGCGGGGGTGGGGACGAGGGAGAGAGACACACGGGGCATGAGCGGGTGGTGGGGGGGAGGGAGAGAGACACACGGGGCATGAGCGGGGGGTGGGGGGGAAGGAGAGAGACGCACGGGGCATGAGCGGGGGTGGGGGGGAGGGGGAGAGACACACGGGGCATGAGCGGGGGTGGGGGTGAGGGAGAGAGACACATGGGGCATGAGCGGGGGTGGGCGGGAGGAGGAGAGACACACGGGGCAAGAGCGGGGGGTGGGCAGGAGGCGGAGAGACACACGGGGCATGAGAGGGGGGTGGGAGGGAGGGGGAAAGACACACGGGGCATGAGCAGGGGGTGGGGGGGAGGGGAGAGAGACACACGGGGCATGAGCAGGGGTGGGGGGGAGGGAGAGAGACACACCGGGGCATGAGCGGGGGTGAGGGGGAGGGTGAGAGACACACGGGGCATGAGCGGGGGTGAGGGGGGGAGAGAGACACATGGGGCATGAGCTGGGGTGGGCGTGAGGGGGAGAGACACATGGGGCATGAGCGGGGGGTGGGCGGGAGGGAGAGAGACACACGGGGCATGAGCGGGGGTAGGGGGAGAGGGAGACAGACACACGGGGCATGAGCAGGGGTGGGGGGAGGGGAGAGAGACACATGGGGCACAAGCGGGGGCTGGGCGGGAGGGGGAGAGACATGGGGCATGAACGGGGGTGGGGGGAGGGAGAGAGACACACGGGGCATGAGCGGGGGGTGAGGGGCAGGGAGAGAGACACACAGGGCATGAGCGAGGGTGGGGGGAGGGAGAGAGATACACGGGGCATGGGCGGGAGGGGGAGAGACACACGGGGCATCAGCGGGGGTGGGGGGGAGGGAGAGAGACACACGGGGCATGATCGGGGAGTGGGGGGAGAGAGAGAGACACACGGGGCATGAGCGGGGGTGGGGGGGGGAGTGAGACACACGGGGCATGAGCGGGGGGTGGGCGGGAGGGGGAGAGACACACGGGGCATGAGCGGGGGGTGGGAGGGAGGGGGAGAGACACACGGGGCATGAGCGGGGGAGGGAGAGAGACACAAGGGGCATGAGCGGGGGTGGTGGGGGGAGAGAGACACATGGGGCATGAGCGGGGGTGGGGGCGAGGGAGAGAGACACACGGGGCATGAGCGGGGGCGGGGGGGGAGGAGAGAGACACAAGGGGCATGAGTGGGGGTGGGGGGAGGGAGAGAGACACATGGGGCATGAGCAGGGGTGGGGGCGAGGGAGAGAGACACAGGGGGCATGAGCAGGGGGTGGGGGAGAGGGAGAGAGACACACCGGGCATGAGCGGGGGGTCGGGGGAAGGAGAGAGACACACGGGGCATGAGAGGGGGGTGGAGGGGAGGGAGAGAGACACAGGGGGGGCATAAGTGGGGGTGGGGGAAGGAGAGAGACACGCGGGGGCATGAGCGGGGGGTGGGGGAAAGGAGAGAGACACACGGGGCATGAGCGGGGGGTGGGGGGAAGGAGAGAGACACACGGGGCATGAGCGGGGGTGGGGGGAGGGGAGAGAGACACACGGGGCATGAGTGGGGGGTCGGGGGAGGGGAGAGAGACACACGGGGCATGAGCGGGGGGTCGGCGGGAGGGGAGAGACACACGGGGCATGAGCGGGGGGTGGGGGGCACAGGAGACAGACACGGGGCATGAGCGGGGGTGGGGGGAGGGGGAGAGCCACAAGGTGCATGAGCGGGGGTGGGGGGAGGGGGGAGAGACACACGGGGCATGAGCGGGGGTGGGGGTGAGTGAGAGAGACACACGGGGCATGAGCGGGGGTGGGCGGGAGGAGGAGAGACACACGGGGCATTAGCAGGGGGTGGGCGGTTCGGCGGAGAGACACACGGGGCATGAGCAGCGGTGGGGATGAGGGAGAGAGGCACACGGGGCATGAGCGGGGGTGAGGGGGAGGGAGAGAGACACACGGGGCATGAGCGGGGGTGGGGGTGAGAGGGAGAGAGACACACGGGGCATGAGCTAGGGTGGGCGGGAGGGGGAGAGACACACGGGGCATGAGCGGGGGTGGGGGGAGGGAGACAGACACACGGGGCATGAGCGGGGGTGGGGTGAGGGAGGGAGACAGACGGGGCAGGAGCGCGGGGTTGGCGGGAGGGGGAGAGACACGGGGCATGTGCAGGGGTGGGGGGAGGGAGAGAGACACACGGGGCATGAGTGGGGGGTGGGGGGAAGGGAGAGAGTCACACAGGGCATGAGCGAGGGTGGGGGGAGGGATAGAGACACACGGGGCGTGGGCGGGAGGGGGAGAGACACACGGGGCATGAAGCAGGGGTGGGGGGCGAGGGAGAGAGACACACGGGGCATGAGCGGGGGGTGGGGGGGGAAGAGAGACACACGGGGCATGAGAGGGGGTGGAGGGGAGGGAGAGAGACACAGGGGGGGCATAAGTGGGGGTGGGGGAAGGAGAGAGACACGCGGGGCATGAGCGGGGGGTGGGGGGAAGGAGAGAGACACACGGGGCATGAGCGGGGGTGGGGGGAGGGAGAGAGACACACAGGGCATGAGTGGGGGGTCGGGGGAGGGAGAGAGACACACGGGGCATGAGCGGGGGGTCGGCGGGAGGGGGAGAGACACACGGGGCATGAGCGGGGGGTGGGGGGCACAGGAGACAGACACGGGGCATGAGCGGGGGTGGGGGGAGGGGGAGAGCCACAAGGGGCATGAGCGGGGGTGGGGGGAGGGGGAGAGACACACGGGGCGTGAGCGGGGGTGGGGGTGAGGGAGAGAGACACACGGGGCATGAGCGGGGGTGGGCGGGAGGAGGAGAGTCACACGGGGCATTAGCAGGGGGTGGGCGGTTCGGCGGAGAGACACACGGGGCATGAGCAGCGGTGGGGATGAGGGAGAGAGGCACACGGGGCATGAGCGGGGGTGAGGGGGAGGGAGAGAGACACACGGGGCATGAGCGGGGGTGGGGGTGAGAGGGAGAGAGACACACGGGGCATGAGCTAGGGTGGGCGGGAGGGGGAGAGACACACGGGGCATGAGCGGGGGTGGGGGGAGGGAGACAGACACACGGGGCATGAGCGGGGGTGGGGTGAGGGAGGGAGACAGACGGGGCAGGAGCGCGGGGTTGGCGGGAGGGGGAGAGACACGGGGCATGTGCAGGAGTGGGGGAGGGAGAGAGACACACGGGGCATGAGTGGGGGGTGGGGGGCAGGGAGAGAGTCACACAGGGCATGAGCGAGGGTGGGGGGAGGGAGAGAGACACACGGGGCATGGGCGGGAGGGGGAGAGACACACGGGGCATGAGCAGGGGTGGGGGCGAGGGAGAGAGACACACGGGGCATGACAGGGGAGTGGGGGGAGCGAGAGAGACACACGGGGCATGAGCAGGGTGTGGGGGAGGGAGAGAGACACACGGGCATGAGCGGGGGGTGGGCGGGGAGGGGGAGAGACACACGGGGCATGAGCTGGGGGTGGCGGGAGGGGGAGAGACACACGGGGCATGAGCGGGGTAGGGAGAGAGACACAAGGGGCATGAGCGGGTGTGGGGGGAGGGAGAGAGACACATGGGGCATGAGCGGGGGTGGGGGCGAGGGAGAGAGACACACGGGGCTTGAGCGGGGGGTGGAGGGAGGGAGAGAGACACACGGGGCATGAGCGGGGTTGGGGGGGAGAGAGAGACACACAGGGCATGAGTGGGGGTGGGGGGAGGGAGAGAGACACATGGGGTATGAGCGGTGGTGGGGGCGAGGGAGAGAGACACACGGGGCATGAGCGGGGGGTGGGGGGAAGGAGAGAGAAACACAGGGCATGCGCGGGGGTGGAGGGGAGGGAGAGAGACACACGGGGGCATAAGCAGGGGTGGGGGCGAGGGAGAGAGACACACGGGGCATGAGTGGGGGTGGGGGGAAGGAGAGAGAAACACAGGGCATGAGCGGGGGTGGAGAGGAAGGAGAGAGACATGCGGGGTATGAGCGGGGGGTGTTGGGAAGGAGAGAGACACACGGGGCATGAGCGGGGGGTGGGGGGAAGGAGAATGACACACGGGGCATGAGCGGGGATGGGGGGAGGGAGAGAGACACACGGGGCATGAGCGAGCGGGGGGTCGGGGGAGGGAGAGAGACACACGGGTCATGAGCGGGGGGTGGGCGGGAGGGGGAGAGACACACGGGGCATGAGCAGGGGGTGGGGGGCAACAGGAGACAGACACGGGGCATGAGTGGGGGTGGGGGGAGGGGGAGAGACACAAGGGGCATGAGCGGGGGTGGGGGGAGGGGGAGAGACACACGGGGCGTGAGCGGGGGTGAGGGTGAGGGAGGGAGACACACGGGGCATGAGCGGGGGTGGGCGGGAGGAGGAGATACACACGGGGCATGAGCGGGGGGTGGGCGGTTCGCCGAAGAGACACACGGGGCATGAGCGGGGGGTGGGCGGGAGGGGCAGAGACACACAGGGCATGAGCCGGGGTTGGGGGGAGGGAGAGAGACACACGGGGCATGAGCAGCGGTGGGGATGAGGGAGAGAGGCACACGGGGCATGAGGTGGGGTGAGGGGGAGGGAGAGAAACACATGGGGCATGAGCGGGGGGTGGGCGGGAAGGAGAGAGACACTCGGGGCATGGGTGGGGGGAGGGAGAGAGACACACGGGGCATGAGCGGAAGGTGGGGGGAAGAGAGAGACACACGGGGCATGAGCGGGGGGTGGGGGGAAGGAGAGAGACACACGGCATTCGTGTGCAAGTGGCAGATCCCGCTCCTCGGCCCTCCGCTGGCCATCGTGTGCCGATGGTGTGAGCGGGGGGCTGGAGCAACAGGGGAGACACGGAGCATGAGTGGGGGTGGGGGGGACAAGAAGGACACACGGGGCCTGAGCGGGGGTGGGAGAAACAAGAGACAGACACGGGCGGGTGCGGACTTACTGTGCAGGCGGCAGATCCCGCTCCTGCTGACAAAGCCTCTCATGCGAGGAACAATGATGGCGGGCGTCTCTGAAGCCAGACGCACTGCACGCTTTCACCGCATCCAATGAGAGAGCATGTCAGATGTCCGCAGACATCACGCAAGCTGCTTGCCCAATCACCGTCCTGTCCGCGGAGCGAACAGGGAAGTGTGTCCGCGAAGCGAACACAGATATCACTAATTTTTGTTCACTTACATTTTTGTCATTTTTTAAAAAACTACTGGACAGATTTACACCAAATCAAGCAAAGCACACTTTCGGGACCAAGCCGCCGCTCCTGCCACATATTTGGTGTAAGTCCGTCCAGCGGTTTCGGCTGTAGGCATGAGCAAAGTTTTTTCCCATTATGTCTATGGGAAAAAACAAAAGTTTTAGGACCCCTCCTATAACTTCCCCCCCCTGGACGAATCCTCACCAAACTTTGCAAAAAAATTCAGAGTGGGCCATATACTTTTTTTGCAAAGTCTGGTGAGGATTCGTCCAGGGGGAGCGAAGTTATAAGCCGCCCAAAAAGTGCTCTTCCTATGGAAACACCAACTTAACCATAACTACATGGCCACTACCGTGGCCATGTAATATATATATTTACATGACCACGGTAGTGGCCATGTAGTTATGGTTAAGTTGGTGTTTCCATAGGAAGAGCACTTTTTGGGCGGCTTATAACTTCGCTCTCCCTGGACGAATCCTCACCAAACTTTGCAAAAAAAGTTTGGTGAGGATTCGTCCAGAGGGGGCAAAGTTATAGGGGGTCCCAAAACTTTTTTGCTCGCGTGTACAGCTCAAACCGCTGGACGGATTTTCACCAAATTTGGACCAGGAGCAGCTGCTTGGTCCCAAAAGCGTGCTTTTGCAAATTTGGTGAAAATCCATCCAGTAGTTTTTTGTAAAATGACCAAAAAGTAGGTAAAAAAAAATTAGTGATATCTGTGTTCGGTCCGCGGACACACTTCCCTGTTCGCTCCGCGGACAGTGTCCTGATTGGCCAATCGGCTTGCGTGATGTCTGCAGACATGCGACGTGTTCGCTGATTGGACGGTGTGAAGCACGTCAGATTTTCGGTAGCGCCCGCCATCTTGGATTCGCGGACGTCCGTGGACAGCGCGGTGAAACTTTGTTCAAAATTTGTATTTAGTAGAGTGTGTTGGTGTGTAGGAGTGTTTGGGGAGAGTGGGACTGTATGAGATAGGATGAAAGTTGTGTTTTGTTATGTGTTAGACGTTCTTTTTGTGTTTGATTTGTTTGCGGACATCACGGGTGTTCTGAAATGTTCTAAATAAACTGAATGGGGTGTGTTCTGAGGACTCAATATGTTTCCGTTTTGTTCGCAAGCAAGCTGAAACTGTTCTAAGAACACTCGAGGTGTCCTGAAATGTTAGCAAATAAACAAAATGGGGGTGTCCTGAGGACGCTGTCCGTATTGTTCGTTGTCAAGTTGAATGTATTCTAAGAACACTCGCGGTGTCCTGAAATGTTCGCAAATGCACAAAATGAGGGTGTTCTGAAGAAGTTTTTGAACACTTGCTGTCTCCTGGAATGTTCGCAAATATGAATGGTGGGTTGTGGCTGGCAAGTTGAATGTGTTCTAAGAACACTCGTGGTGTACTGAAATGTTCACAAATAATCAAAATGGGGGTGTCCTGGGGACGCTGTCCGTATTGTTCTCTGTCAAGTTGAATGTGTTCTAAGAACACTCGCGGTGTCCTGAAATGTTCGCAAATAAACAAGATGGTGGTGTTCTGAAGACGCTTCTAAGAACACTCGCGGTGTCCTGAAATGTTCGCAAATAAACAAAATGGGGGTTTCCTGAGGACGCTGTCCGTATTGTTCTCTGTCAAGTTGAATCTGTTCTAAGAACACTCGCAGTGTCCTGAAATGTTCGGAAATACACAAAATGGGGGTGTTCTGAAGACGTTGTCGAACACTCGCTGTGTCCTGAAATGTTCGCAAATATGAATGGGGGTTGTGGCGGGCAAGTTGAATGTGTTCTAAGAACACTCGCAGTGTCCTGAAATGTTCGCAAATAAACAAAATGGGGGTATTCTGAAGACGTTTCTTAGAACACTCGCGGTGTCCGGGGAATGTTCGTAGGGGGTGTCCTGAGGACGCTGTACGTATTGTTCGTTGTCAAGTTGAATGTGTTCTAAGAACACTCGCGGTATCCTGAAATGTTCGCAAATACACAAAATGGGGGTGTTCTGAAGACGTTGTCGAAAACTCGCTGTGTCCTGAAATGTTCACAAATATGAATGGGGGGTTGTGGCTGGCAAGTTGAATGTGTTCTAAGAACACTCCTGGTGTCCTGAAATGTTCGCAAATAAACAAGATGGTGGTGTTCTGAAGACGCTTCTAAGAACACTCGCGGTGTCCTGAAATGTTCGCAAATAAACAAAATGGGGGTGTCCTGAGGACGCTGTCCGTATTGTTCTCTGTCAAGTTGAATCTGTTCTAAGAACACTTGCAGTGTTCTGAAATGTTCTAAATAAACTGAATGGGGTGTGTTCTGAGGACTCAATATGTTTCCGTTTTGTTCGCAAGCAAGCTGAAACTGTTCTAAGAACACTCGAGGTGTCCTGAAATGTTAGCAAATAAACAAAATGGGGGTGTCCTGAGGACGCTGTCCGTATTGTTCGTTGTCAAGTTGAATGTATTCTAAGAACACTCGCGGTGTCCTGAAATGTTCACAAATGCACAAAATGAGGGTGTTCTGAAGAAGTTTTTGAACACTTGCTGTCTCCTGAAATGTTCGCAAATATGAATGGTGGGTTGTGGCTGGCAAGTTGAATGTGTTCTAAGAACACTCGTGGTGTACTGAAATGTTCGCAAATAATCAAAATGGGGGTGTCCTGGGGACGCTGTCCGTATTGTTCTCTGTCAAGTTGAATGTGTTCTAAGAACACTTGCGGTGTCCTGAAATGTTCGCAAATAAACAAGATGGTGGTGTTCTGAAGACGCTTCTAAGAACACTCGCGGTGTCCTGAAATGTTCGCAAATAAACAAAATGGGGGTTTCCTGAGGACGCTGTCCGTATTGTTCTCTGTCAAGTTGAATCTGTTCTAAGAACACTCGCAGTGTCCTGAAATGTTCGGAAATACACAAAATGGGGGTGTTCTGAAGACGTTGTCGAACACTCGCTGTGTCCTGAAATGTTCGCAAATATGAATGGGGGTTGTGGCGGGCAAGTTGAATGTGTTCTAAGAACACTCGCAGTGTCCTGAAATGTTCGCAAATAAACAAAATGGGGGTATTCTGAAGACGTTTCTTAGAACACTCGCGGTGTCCGGGGAATGTTCGTAGGGGGTGTCCTGAGGACGCTGTACGTATTGTTCGTTGTCAAGTTGAATGTGTTCTAAGAACACTCGCGGTATCCTGAAATGTTCGCAAATACACAAAATGGGGGTGTTCTGAAGACGTTGTCGAAAACTCGCTGTGTCCTGAAATGTTCACAAATATGAATGGGGGGTTGTGGCTGGCAAGTTGAATGTGTTCTAAGAACACTCGCGGTGTCCTGAAATGTTCGCAAATAAACAAAATGGGGTTGTCCTGAGGATGCTGTCCGTATTGTTCTCTGTCAAGTTGAATGTGTTCTAAGAACACTCCTGGTGTCCTGAAATGTTTGCAAATAAACAAGATGGTGGTGTTCTGAAGACGCTTCTAAGAACACTCGCGGTGTCCTGAAATGTTTGCAAATAAACAAAATGGGGGTGTTCTGAAGACGTTGTCGAACACTCGCTGTGTCCTGAAATGTTCGCAAATATGAATGGGGGTTGTGGCGGGCAAGTTGAATGTGTTCTAAGAACACTTGCGGTGTCCTGAAATGTTCGCAAATAAACAAAATGGGGGTGTTCTGAAGACGTTGTCGAACACTCGCTGTGTCCTGAAATGTTCGCAAATATGAATGGGGGTTGTGGTGGGCAAGTTGAATGTGATCTAAGAACACTTGCGGTGTCCTGAAATGTTCGCAAATAAACAAAATGGGGGTGTTCTGAAGACGTTTCTTAGAACACTCGCGGTGTCCTGGGAATGTTCGTAGGGGGTGTCCTGAGGACACTGTACGTATTGTTCGTTGTCAAGTTGAATGTGTTCTAAGAACACTCGCGGTGTCCTGAAATGTTCGCAAATACACAAAATGGGGGTGTTTTGAAGACGTTGTCGAAAACTCGCTGTGTCCTGAAATGTTCACAAATATGAATAGGGGGTTGTGGCTGTCAAGTTGAATGTGTTCTAAGAACACTCCTGGTGTCCTGAAATGTTCGCAAATAAACAAGATGGTGGTGTTCTGAAGACGCTTCTAAGAACACTCGCGGTGTCCTGAAATGTTCGCAAATAAACAAAATGGGGGTGTTCTGAGGACGCTGTTCGTATTGTTCTCTGTGAAGTTGAATTTGTTCTAAGAATACTCGCGGTGTCCTGAAATGTTCGCAAATACACAAAATGGGGGTGTTCTGAAGACGTCGTCGAACACTCGCTGTGTCCTGAAATGTTCGCAAATATGAATGGGGGTTGTGGCTGGCAAGTTGAATGTGTTCTAAGAACACTCACAGTGTCCTGAAATGTTCGCAAATAAACAAAATGATGGTGTTCTGAAAACGTTTCTAAGAACACTCGTGGTGTCTGGGGAATGTTCGTAGGGGGTGTCCTGAGGACGTTGTCGGTATTGTTCTCTGTCAAGTTGAATGTGTTCTAAGAACACTCTGGGTGTCCTGAAATGTTCGCAAATACACAAAATGGGGGTGTTCTGAAGATGTTGTAGAACACTCGCTGTGTCCAGAAATGTTCGCAAATATGAATGGGGATTGTGGCTGGCAAGTTGAATGTGTTCTAAGAACACTCGCGGTGTCCTGAAATGTTCGCAAATAAACAAAATGGGGGTGTCCTGAGGACGCTGTCCGTATTGTTCTCTGTCAAGTTGAATGTGTTCTAAGAACACTCGCGGTGTGCTGAAATGTTCGCAAATAAACAAGATGGTGGTGTTCTGAAGACGCTTCTAAGAACACTCGCGGTGCCCTGAAATGTTCGCAAATAAACAAAATGGGGGTGTCCTGAGGACGCTGTCCGTATTGTTCTCTGTCAAGTTGAATGTCTTCCAAGAACACTCGCGGTGCTCTGAAATGTTCGCAAATAAACAAAATGGGGTGTTCTGAAGACGTTTCTAAGAACACTTGCGATGTCCTGGAATGTTCGTAAGGGGTGTCCTGAAGGCTTAGTCCGTGTTGTTCACTGGCAAGTTGAATGTGTTCTAAGAAAACTTGCAGTGTCCTGAAATGTTCACAAATAAACAAAATGGGGGTGTTCTGAGGACGCTGTCCGTATTGTTCTTTGTCAAGTTGATTGTGTTCTAAGAACTCTCGCGTTGTTCTGAAATGTTCGTAGGGGGTGTCCTGAAGATGCTTTTCGTATTGTTTGATGGCAAGTTGAATGTGTTCTTAGAACAGTCGCGGTGTCCTGAAATGTTCGCAAATAAACGAAATGGCGGTGTTCTGAGGACACTGTCTGTATTGTTCGTTGTCAAGTTGAAAGTGTTCTAAGAACTATCGCGTTGTTCTGAAATGTTCGTAGGGGGTGTCCTGAAAACGCTGTCCGTATTGTTCGCTGGCAATTTGAAAGTGTTCTAAGAACACTCATAATGTCCGCGGACATTAAAAGTTTCCATAGACCATAGTTGAAATGTTTGACTCTATGGATGTGATATGCTGCGGTGGTTGTGGCCAGGGCATAGAGTCTTGGGTGCATGGGTGCATTGGTCCATTTGGCCATGCACCCAAGACTCTATGCCCTGGCCACAACCACCGCAGCATATCACATTCATATTTGCTTATAAGTTTAGGTGAAAAACATATGTATGAGGAACAAAGGTATTAGATACTATGGATGTGATATGCTGCGATGGTTCTCCTTATTATTGTATACTTACTGTTTGGTCTAGTAACCGGAGTACATATATTTCTTGTTAATTTCTGTGATAAAAGAAAATAGCATGTTAGTATTAGCATTTTGTAATGACTTATTACATTGTATAATCAACATACTTTTTTTTTTTGGACCCTTATATTTAGTAGATTACAAATCAGAGTACTGTGCAATTTGCTCAGTTTCTGTATTTGTTGCTAAAATCATTGGGTCTGTGGGAGAAAAATAAATCCATGTTGGATTAAAAAAAAACCTTTTTCTGTTATGCTACAGTTTATTTGTTTGTTTTCAGTGTTCACTTGTTGTTTCTGGCTAATGCTTTATACTTTGGCTTGTTGCATTTTTATGGAGCAGTAACATATTATTTATTTGTTTGGATATTATAACATTTTGGAGAAGTCAGAATACAATTGGCGTATTCTAACTGTCTATTTTTTGGATATATTTTAGTGGTATTGATTTATCTATTTGGATATTGTTAAATTTGGGAACAGTTAGATACCAATTGGCGTATTCTGCGTATTTTTTGGTCTAATTTATTGGTATTCATTTATCTGTTTAGTTGTTGTAGGATCTTTGAGCAGTTAGATAGCTTTTGGAGTATTCTAACAGTTCATATTTTTTTAACACAAGTTTACTTAGGGTTTAAATACAGTTTAGTTATCTAATTTTGGTTTTAAGAACATCAAATAAGCGTTTGTAAGATTTGCTGGTAATCTCTGCTTTAGAGTAATGGTACTATCATTACATTCAAACCATCCACATTTCTTTTTTATATATGCAGTGTAGTGCCCTGAATTGGTGTGGCTCCTGCATGGTAGATTATACCTATTGTTGTGAAGGTTTTCTTACCAAGTGATATTTGACCATGTGTGAATCCAGTCAGTTTGCAGTTGTTTTTGGTACCATCTGCATTGTAATGTAGAAGCATTAGTATCATGTATTTACTATGTGTTTGTATTACTAACGTGGAGCGATTATCTGAATTGCAGGTAGAGCATAATCTACCATGGTTTGCATTTTGTACAAGTCGCTGAAATGGAATGGATTCACAATTTGGTATTGATATATATATGAAGCGTTCATTGGGGATTTCTTCTTGTGTCACATTGTTGCAGAGAGTGCATGTATGTTTCCACATGTATGAAATCTTAAGGATTTCATTTATAGGTATGTTTTTTGTTTTCCAGTACTTGTAGTAAGTACATTAGACATTCTTGTGGATCTTCCTGTGAGTTAATAGTGAATTTCACCATTCCAGCACAGTAGTCCAATTGTTGTCTTATTCCATAAACACTATACGTGTTGTCAGGATTGTTTGCTGCATTTTTGTGAAGTACTAACATTTGCAAACACAATGGGTCTGTACTGTGTAAGTAAATGTTGTCAACAATTGGTGGTAATTGAAATAGAATATTCATTGCTACATTTACGTAGCAACTTACACCAACTATATTTGAGAATTTAAATGGTCCAGGTAGTTCTGTATCTAACTGCTTTTTATGGAGTTTGTCTTCGTTCTTTAAAGAAGTACCTGGTTTACTTTCCCTAATTGATTATTTTTTGCTTGTGGTACTTGATAAAGTATTAGTTTCTTTTACTCTCTTTGGAGGATTTGCAGTGACATCCTGTTGCATTTCTGTTTGATTTATTTTTCTTTTATAACGTTTTACTTTTTGTGGAACAGAATATGTGTTTAGGTGGGGGGTGTATAGTGAGCGAAGTCTATTGTATTCTAAAATTCAAGGAATATCAGCGTTTATTTTACTTGCATCAAAGTTGATTAGAAATAGACCGTCAAGTGTACAGCTCATGCCTTCTTTAAAGACTGTGTTACCAATATCTATCATTGATTTATCTAGGGTATGACCTTGTGATTTATGAATCGTGACTACGTATGCAAGAGTTAGAGAAAATTGTTCTCTGCGTACATACATATCTTTGAAGAGAAGGAATCTAGCTGTTGAGCGTCTTATCCTTTTTACTTCTGAAAGTTTGTCAAAGAGTGTATTGACAAACTGAATTTTGTTGTCGCGTGGGTATGTTTGAAAGCCAACAACTGTACCCAGTGCTCCATTAACTAGTCCTTGGTCCACGTCAAGGTTACGTTTAAGCATTACTCTGCAATTTAAGGATAATTTTAATATCTTTTTAAGCCTGCTGTGTTTGAGATTGATTTTTCTAAACTATTTAGTCTTGTTGTAACTTGGTCACACATGGGTAGTGTCATACCATGTACATCTTGTTTATCTGTGGCGCTAATTTCCATGATTGGTTGCATTTCTTTACTTAGCATGATTTCATTGAATTTGAAACAGCTTGAAAGAGTTGGCATTAAGGCCATACAATTGACATTTTTGTGGGCTAATTGTTCCATAACATCTGTAGCACATGCATTATCGCCATAAAGTGCATTAATGTGCCGGGTTTTCAATATTGCTTCTGCTTCTTTAGAAAGTATACCAACTCTGATACTTTGTAAAATGTTGGCATAAGTGAGATCTGCAGATTGCTGCATGTTTTCTGTTAATTCTCTGTATTGGAAATGTTGCCAAAGGTTGACATTTCCAATGCTGCCAACAGTTTTACGGCAGAGTTTGTGTCCTAATGTTTTAAAAATAGGCTCACCTTTTACTGGTGTTAATTGAAGAACATCTCCGAAAACAATAATGTGTTGTCCTGCAAAGAGCTCTTCATAGTCTGTTTTGAGTACTTCTTGTAATCTGAGGTGAATCAAAGCTAACATCGGGTTGGAGACCATGCTCACTTCATCTATTAGTAGCATTTTCATTTGTTTCAATACTCTGCGTAGTTTCATTGCAGCTTCTGCAGAAAGTTTGTAATAGTCTGATTTGTTCTGGTGTTCCACTGGTAATAGTAGTAATCGGTGTAATGTAACACCACCTATGTTTTAGGCAGCTAAACCTGTGGGGGCAGTGACAACAGCTGACAGTTTGTTGTTTGTCAATTGTTGAAGGAACTTACTAATGATTTTGATTAGGAATGTTTTGCCAGAACCAGCTTCACTACTGACGTACAGTAGTAAAGGTTTATAATTATGGCAGGAACATTCTTTATTTTCATGTTTTACACCATGTGCAATTTGTTTTGTTACTTCTTGAAAAATGCTATGTTGCTCATTGTTTAGTTTTGATTGTAATATAGTTAAGTCTTCTTTATCTTCATACTGACACATGGTGTTTTCTACTTCTATCATAGCTAATTCTGCCTCATTTATTATTAGTGGTTCTCCCAGTGGTTCTTGGCTTCCTGTTACAGAAGGTTGACTACTGTCAGGAGTGTCCTTATCTAGTTGGGCTTGGAGTTCTTCTTCGTGTTGCTGTTCATTGTGCAACATTGTTTTGTACTGTGTACAGTTTACATCAGTTATAGTGCTTTCATTTGCTTTGAAAGCATCCTCATATGAGTCATAGTTATCCAGTATTTGTTCTTCTTTTCTCCATGGTTTGAAGAGTTGTAGCAGGGACATGTAATATACTTCTTTATGTTAAGGAGTCTTTAATGACAATTTGATATGATTAATTACATTTGGTTTAGTGAGTTTAACTAGGCTGCCTTCACAGTTTGTCACTCTATATTTACCTTTTTTTTCATCAGGTTTCATATTATTTTTGTATGTGTAGTTTTGGGCTATGTGGTATAGACACATGTTTTCCAAAGTATTACTTCTGTTTGGGTAGTATGTGTCCGATAAATTGTTTTTTAAAATGTCTTGCCTGTTGGGATCAAATTTGGCTATTGTTTCTATATCTTCATATTATTTTAGAACTCTTTTTCTAGATTTAGCTGGACCAAGACTTAGCCATACTATATTTTCAGATGTACCATACAATGCAGTACCAGTTAAACGATCAGTTGATTCATATGATCCACATTCTCTATGGGTGAGCATTTTTATGCCCAAGCTGTATAATTTCTGAGACACTGTTTTATCTGATGACAGGTCATTCCAGAGGTCTTGGATCTCTGTCTTTTCTGCTTTAGTTAAGAATGCTGTGACATATCGTGCAACTGCATTAGAATTGTCTGCAATGTACTGCAAATCTATGTTTGCATTCCATAAGTGGGCAATGATTGCATTATAATCATTGATATATTTTTCTTCTTCTTTTCTTTTTATGTAATATGTATTTTTAGGTGACTTACCTTTAACACTATGTCTAACTGAAGACATGAGGTTGTTCACTTGACCTGTATTTGTAACTGGTCTAGGGAAACCAAATCGGCATTTGGTGTAGTATTTCCCTTTGTTTTTGTATTTGCGACGACAATATTTTCCACATTTGTGTCTTTGAAATTGTAAAATTTGTGCATGTAGATCACTATTTGTGGCTTCTAATGGAATTTCAAAAGTGACATATTTTTCAATAAACTGTAAAACAGTGTCATCACTGTCTTGACCAAATTTAGGAGCATCTTTAATCCATAAAGGCATGTGGATATGTGGTGCGCCTCTGGCTTGGTATTCTTTTCTCCAAAAGAAGTGTTGCACTTCTCCAAGGGGAGGAACAGTTTTATTACAAATAAAATGTAGCATAGCAATAAAGCGATGGTGAAAATATCTTGAAACATTAACCGGATCCAAAGAACAAAGTTCTCCAGGTGTTAGTATATCTATGTTTGTTTTGTTTTTATTTGATATGCGTAGGAAATCATGTAAATCTTCCCATGCATATTCTGCACAACTTAATGTAACAAACCAAGTGGGTGGGCCAAGGTTTCTGATCATACAACGTACATCTGCATGACGTCGAAACCAGTACTCTTTAGTACCACGCATATTTGCTAATAGATTTGTAATATTTGACTGTAAAACCTCATCCTTTTGTTGCACTTTTTCTAATAATTGTGTAGCTGTCATATTTTGAAAGTGTGATCCTCATTTTAATATGTGTGCAACTCCGTAACATAAAGTTGCTAGTTCACTTTCAAATAGTAGGTCGAATATGTATTCCACATTTTGTCTAAATCTGGGATCTTCAGAATACATCCGTAATGAGCGGTATTCTGAAGCTGATATTTGAATAGGTCTATCCTCATACCTTCCTCCTTTGCCAGTAGGAAAGAGTAGAGGAAAAGCACGTGCTTCTATACTTTTTTCCCATATGCTGATTGGCGATCCTTTTGTTTGACGGATTTGGTATGTTTCCAGTACATCTTCTATGGTGTCATTAGAGTGCAAAGGATGAATTGTATAATGGTCTAAAGTAGTTGATATTGTACCAGGATCTAGTAGCTCAAATTGACCAGCTTCTTGTGTTTCTTGAATTATTTCAGTTGTATCTTTCAAGTTTTCTTCAATATTAATTTCTTTGTAATATTCATTATTCTCTTTAAGATATTGGAAGGCTTGTCTAACTTTATGTAAATCTACCAGCTCTTGCCATTTTTTTTTGTCTTTTGTAGGTAATCCATTTACTAAGATAATTAAATATTGCTGCATTGGATGTTGCACTCCTAGAGTATGCACATTTTCTTTTAGATCTAATGGTAAATAAACTACTTTTCCATGAATGCCTTTGACCAATTCAGAGGGAGGTAATTTTGCTGTTTTTGGTTGAAGGCGTATTATTGCTTGAAATGGGTGTACTGTTTGAATTATGATGCTCTCATATAAATTAACAAGCCGATTCATGGAATAATTAGCGCGGCGCTAGTGGGCAAAAACGTGCAATTCGCAGTGGAATAGCGAAAATCGCAGTGCAATTGCAAAAATCGCACGAAAAGCAGCGCACGTCGATTCATGGAAGGCCGTGCGCGAGAAAACCAGCGGATGTGCGATAAAAAAGTGCGCGGCGCACGTTGGCGCACAGGCCATCTAACAGCGTGCGCCAGGTCACAGCGAAAATCGCACAGGCCACAGCGAAATTCGCACATAGCGCGGCGCACGCAACAAAAGTAGGCGGAACACGGGCGTAACACTCGGAATGGGGAACAACTTGCCAAAACGTGGGCGTCACGGGGGAAGTACAGGGCACAAGTGCGCGGAACGCCCACACGCTCGCCTACAACACGTATTCATGGAATAGAATAGGGGAAAAAAGCGCACGCTCAAACCAGCGCACAGGCACAAACACGACCGCCACAAGAAAGCAGGCGGTAGCGTCTCTGCGGCTGTAAGAAATGTGCGCCAAAAGGTGCGCCAACAAATAGCACCTATATACTGCCATGATGAATGTCCCATACTGTGGCCCTCCAGGAAAAATGACGTGCAAAGGGGTACCCACAAACACGGACACCCGCTGACAAAAAATACGTGTGCGTGTATACCGGGGTGCGCGGGAAGTCTAACACGCGATTTCAGCAGGGTACGTGCATCACAGGGGTTCGCGTGAAGTTTCACACGCGATCGGGCCTGGGGGAGCGGGCTACGTGTATATCAGGGGTTCGCGTGAAGTTTCACACGCGATCGGGCCTGGGGGAGCGGGCTACATGTATTACAGGGGTTCGCGTGAAGTTCCTCACGCGATCGGGCCTGGGGGAGCGGGCTACGTGTATTACAGGGGTTCGCATGAAGTTCCTCACGCGATCGGGCCTGGGGGAGCGGGCTACGTGTATTACAGGGGTTCGCGTGAAGTTCCTCACGCGATCGGGCCTGGGGGAGCGGGCTACGTGTATTCCAGGGGTGCGTGGGAAGATCCAGGGGTGCGCGGGAAGTTCCACACGCGAATAGCCTGGGGGCGCGTGTATTCCAGGGGTGCGCGTGAAGTTGCACACGCGAATAGCCTGGGCGCGTGTATTTCAGGGGTGCGCGTGAAGTTCCACACGCGAATAGCCTGGGCGCGTGTATTTCAGGGGTGCGCGGGAAGTTCCACACGCGAATAGCCTGGGCGCGTGTATTTCAGGGGTGCGCGGGAAGTTCCACACGCGAATAGCCTGGGCGCGTGTATTTCAGGGGTGCGCGGGAAGTTCCACACGCGAATAGCCTGGGCGCGTGTATTTCAGGGGTGCGCGGGAAGTTCCACACGCGAATAGCCTGGGCGCGTGTATTTCAGGGGTGCGCGGGAAGTTCCACACGCGAATAGCCTGGGGGCGCGTGTATTTCAGGGGTGCGCGGGAAGTTCCACACGCGAATAGCCTGGGGGCGCGTGTATTACAGGGGTGATCGGGAAGTTCCACACGCGAATAGCCTGGGCGCGTGTATTTCAGGGGTGCGCGGGAAGTTCCACACGCGAATAGCCTGGGCGCGTGTATTTCAGGGGTGCGCGGGAAGTTCCACACGCGAATAGCCTGGGCGCGTGTATTTCAGGGGTGCGCGGGAAGTTCCACACGCGAATAGCCTGGGCGCGTGTATTTCAGGGGTGCGCGGGAAGTTCCACACGCGAATAGCCTGGGCGCGTGTATTTCAGGGGTGCGCGGGAAGTTCCACATGTGATTTGACAGTGTGGGTCCTCCCAGGTGTACCCTGTACACCCTCCACGGCCCCTGCAGGCAGCCCACACCACAGGGGACTACCCTGCATCCCTGGTCATGTCCCGCAGGCAGCCCACCCACCATGGGCATGCCCCCCAGCAAAGTCACATGTCTCCTTGAACTAATGAACACCAACTCATGTCCCCTTGCACCCCCACCCCCCAGCACTGTGGGGCACCTGCCAGCAGGCCCCCACCCATGTCCAACTCATGTCCCCCACCACCCCCACCCCCCAGCACTGTGGGGCACCTGCCAGCAGGCCCCCACCCATGTCCAACTCATGTCTCCCACCACCCCCACCCCCCAGCCACCAGGGTCATCCTCCACCAGGCCCCCACTCATGTCTCCCACCACCCCCACGCCCCAGCCACCAGGGGCACCCTCCACCAGGCCCCCACTCATGTCTCCCATCACCCCCACACCCCAGCAGTGCAGGGTCACCCTCCACCAGGCCCCCACTCATGTCTCCCACCACCCCCAAGCCACCAGGGGCACCCTCCACCAGGCCCCCACTCATGTCACCCACCACCCCCAAACCCCAGCAGTGCAGGGTCACCCTCCACCAGGCCCCCACTCATGTCACCCACCACCCCCACCCCCCAGCCACCAGGGGCACCCTCCACCAGGCCCCCACTCATGTCACCCACCACCCCCACACCCCAGCAGTGCAGGGTCACCCTCCACCAGGCCCCCACTCATGTCTCCCACCACCCCCACCCCCCCAGCACTGTGGGGCACCTGCCAGCAGGCCCCCACCCATGTCCAATCCATGCCCCCCTGCACCTGGGTCCCAACATTCCCCAATCATGTCCGTAAGGCCCATCCTCCCCTGCCAAAAGGCCCAACCAACTATCACACCCACCCACATATCAAAGGCAATTACATGTTACACCCCCAATTTAAATAATGCAATTGAACACATGTCTGTCACACACAATGGCTGCAAGTGAATGACAAAACACCCAACATGACATGCCTGAAAGCAATGAGATGATACGACACATTGAAGATTAAAAAAATAATATGTATTCAACAGCAAGTAGAATGGAAATGAAATAAGAAAAAACACAAAGCAAATCAAACAAAACAAGATGAATGTCCAAGAAAATAATCTGAAAAATTAAAATAAGCCAATGAAGAAGATCATCCTGGGTCCATGAGCCCTACCAAATTAAACCTAACTATGACTACTACCTAAAAAGTGAACTATATACAAAAAAGTGGTGCATTGTCCAATCGCAACCAAAAAAAAATCAAAAAAACAAAGGAAACCTAACCCTAACTATACAACTATATACAAAGGCAGCGGGCTATTCGGACGGCTCACTGGTTGTTGTCATGGGCCAGGGCATCATCGAACTCCTGGTCAATGGCTTGGAGGCGGGCATGTTCCCTGGCCCCGAGGTCCCGCAGGGATAACGCAGTGTCAAGCTCAAACTCCCTGCGAAGACCCTCGAGGCACTCAGCCCGCCTCAGCGCCCTCCGCATGGAGTCCTCCGCCCTGACCATCGTGAGCCGTTCCTCCTCTGCCCGCTGCCGCTCCGCACCTATCCGCTGGCACAACCGCTCCCACACGGAAGCCACTCCCATTCCAGGGTTCTCCTGCCCTCCGGCCGATGCCTGCACCCCTGATGTTGATGGCCCCGAGCCATGATGCCTCCCACGTTGAGCCTGCTGCTGCCTCCGACGCAACTGCCTGTGCCAGCACGACGGCATCCAGGCTGATGTAAACCACCGACGCCGTCGTGCACGTGCCCTGCCCGATGATGCCGTCACATCCTCCATCTGCTGGGGTCCAGTTGCTCTGGTGTCCACCCCTGCTGGATCTCTGACTCCCGACTGTGGCAGGGATGGGATCCCCACCGAGCTGGCTGCATTGGTCGGGGCAGGTCCACAGGGGGCCCTGGTGGCATCTGGGCTGGAAGACGGCAAGGAGAACCACTGGTGGATAGCCTGCACAGAGAAGGAGAGGGCCGCCACATTGGCCAACACATGCAGGAAACCCCCGAACATGGCCGATCCCAATTGGGCCACGTCGGCACGGTGCACTTCGTGATGACGTGCGTGCTCCTCCCGGGAAGCACGCCCGGCATCACGAATCACAGCCGTGCGCATTGCGACCCCAATCAGGACCTTCTCCGCACGGCTAGGGGTTCCCACGTCCGCAGGTGGAGGGGAGTAAGGTGACATGGACATCCCCTCTACCTGCGGACAGGCCTGGGACGGGGCATCCCTGCTGGTGCATGGTGGTGCACTCACAGGGTCAGGGACAGCGACATGCACAGGCCCCTCCACGGTGACCTGTGCTGCCTCCTGCCCCTGGCCCTGGACTGCACCACTTGCACCAGCAGGGATGCCCCCACCAGGCCCCATGTGTGCCCCAGTGGCGGCCTCCTCCTCCTCTGTGCAAACCACCAACCTGGATGGCTCCTCACCGTCTCCCACCGTAGCAGGCCCCTGTGGGGGCTCACCCACCCCTTCCGCTGCAGCCGTGGGGGCATCCCCGCCGCCTTGCTCCACAGCGCCGTCTCCGCCCTCTTCTTCACTAGCCGCTGCGTAGAGGGAGACAAAGAACACAAGCATCAGGGCACTGTACAATGGTCCCCTAGACAGGAAGCAATAGCAGATGAGCACCACTGTCAAAGTACACTTCCATCATGTCCCTCCACAACACATGGGTCAGTCCAGGCAAAACACACACAGTAACAGGCATGGTGCATGCCATGGACATTTCCATGCATGTCCAATGGACTCTTGAAACATTCAATGATATGTAACTCACATGCATCATGGCTCATGCCCATCACATGCACACACTTCACCTCAGTCACATCCATCTGGCCCCAAACACACCAAACACAGCGGATACAAGGGTAATTTGGCTGCTTTACTGAATCTCTGCATTGTCACACACATGTGTCATGCATCCATGGCATGCACAAGTCACAGACACGCAGGTCAGGCACACAGACATGGCTACCATATATGTACCTGGCATCAGCACCCATCCCTCACCCCCACCCATGTCCAGGTACAGAGACTGGCATGCTCTCATGTTCAAAATCTGAATAGGGCTCCCCATGCGGCATTTCAACACATGCAACAACCATGTGCATCACACATCACTGGTCGCACATGCATTACCATGATGTCCCTGCACACATACATGCATACATGGCCTATGGCACACATACAGGCAAGTATCATAGAACCAGCACACCGCAACATGCCCTGTCTCACACAGTAATGCATGGACACTTACCGCTCAACTCCAGACGGGCCTCCCTCTCAAGGATCTGGGCGTGGAGCGCTGGGCGTACGCGTTCCAGGACCCTCATCTGGATGGAACTCATGCGGCCCCGGCCCCCCTCCACGAGGCGCCGGGCCTTCACAAGGGTCCTGGACCTCAAGTCCTCCCAGCGCTTCTTGATCTTCAGGACGTCGCGGGTTGCCACCCCCTCCGCGTTGATGGCAACCACACAGTCGGCCCAGATCCTCTGCCGTCCTTCCTTGCTGGCGCGGGACGATCCAAAGAGGGCATCATACTGCCCCAGGACATGCTCGACCAGGACACCGACTTCGGTGACAGTGAAGCTGGTGCCCCTCTGCCCCTCTGGCCTGGGGTTGCCACTGGTGCCAGATGTGGAAGTGCCCGACATGGCAACCCCAGAGGCAGGTGTGGGTGGGCAACTGGGTCCTGGGGCTGGGCTGTGGAGCGATGTAATCAAAGTCGGGAGTCTTCAGTTCCAGCAGGGGTGGACACAGCAACTGGACCCCTGCAGATGGCTGATGTGCAGGCACCAAATGGCAGGGCACGGTGGCAGCAGGCAGGCAGGCAGGCAGGCAGCAGCAGATGGCACGTGGGAGGCTGCTCGGGGCACTGGGGGGCAGTAACTCGGCCTTCTGGGCAGGAGCGTGGTCTTCCGTGTGTTTTCGCGTGGCCAGCTTGATACGGAGTGATTTGGCACGTGAAAATCCTGCACGTCAGCGTGAAATCCGAGGAAAGGCCCTTAGCGCGTAAGCGCGTCAGCACGCATACGCGATTCTATTGGACCAGAGTCCCTCAGCGCGTAAGCGCGTCTGTGACGTGACCCGCACGGGTGTTCCCCACTCAGCACGTGATGACGGGGCACACGTGGAGATACTGCACGTCAGAGTGTCATTGCGTGTAATTGGACAAAAGTGCGCGTACACGCGCTTGGCCTATGTACGTGTATTTAATGGGTGCGCGGCCACTTACACACGCAAGTACGTCAGCGAACCTGTATCCCGTGGTGCGTGTGAATTTCCACACGCTATTGGACTGGGAACTGGATTCCAGGGGTGCGCGGGTCACACGCTGTATCCCGTGGTGCGTGTGAATTTCCACACGCTATTGGACTGGGAACTGGATTCCAGGGGTGCGCGGGTCACACGCTCGCCTAGAACACGCGCAAAGCATAAAATTGCGGACTTTAACAATAACAAGCTCAGACGCCAGGATGAACATACCGTTCCTAGCAGCAGTGGCAGTGGGCTACCAAAGGAGGAGGAGGAGGATAGTCAGGGCCAGAATATTCACACCCAGAACCAGCCTTTTCGGGATGCCTGATGACCAGGTGTATGGGAGGTACAGGTTTCCACCACACATCATACTGGACCTGGTGAGTGAGTGGGAGGATGACCTCACATCACCCACCCTGTGCTCCCAAGCACTCAGCCCCCTGGAGAAGGT
The DNA here is from genome assembly GCF_040938575.1 of Ambystoma mexicanum. Taxonomy (NCBI): domain Eukaryota; kingdom Metazoa; phylum Chordata; class Amphibia; order Caudata; family Ambystomatidae; genus Ambystoma; species Ambystoma mexicanum. The sequence continues at coordinate 832,048,828 of NC_090935.1, read as the reverse complement.
CCTCAATGTACTGCACTTCTTAGCCACTGGATCATTTCAGCGGACAAGTGCCATAGTGGGTGGGGTGTCACAGGCCACCCAGTCACGCTGCCTACACCAGGTCTTGAACATCATGACTGCACGCCCATCAGTCCGCAGGCACATATACCTGCCCAGAACACCTGCAGAAAGGCATGCTGCCGCCCTGGATTTTTACACTGTGGCACGATTCCCCAAAGTGCTAGGTGCCATCGACTGCACCCATGTGGCTCTACGTCCCCCCAGGGCATCTGAGCACATCTATAGGAACCGCAAGCACTGGCATTCCATCAACGTGCAGGTAGCATGTAATGCCAAGGGAATCATCACCTCAGTATATGCCAACTATCCCGGCTCCACCCACGACAGCTTCATTTACCGAATGTCCACCCTAAGCCGGGACCTAGAAGCTGGGCGGCATGGCGATACATGGCTGCTTGGTGAGTATGTATGCCACTGCACATGCATGCATGTTGGATACTGAGCAAGGTCACAACCCCACCAATGATACCAATCACCACCTCCACAGGGGACAGTGCCTACCCTCTCAGCCCCCACATGATGACGCCAATTCGGAACCCCACCACGCCACCCCAGGTAAGATATAACACAGCCCACATTACAACCAGGGGCATAGTGGAGCGCACATTCGGAGTGCTAAAGTCACGCTTTCGCTCCCTTGACCGTTCTGGCGGGCAGCTGTTATACGCTCCCCCAGTAGTGTGCAGGATCATAGTGGCAGCATGTGTCCTGCACAACGTTGCAACACGCCGGGGCCTGGCCGTGGACATGGTGGTGGCCCCACATCCCCAACCACATGCACAGCCGCTGCGCATGGGAGGGGAAAGGGCACGGGGGGAGGCAGCCCGTACACAGCTAGTGGCTAATTACTTCACATAGAAATCACACCCCTGTGGAGTGCACACTGCCCTGGCACATTCCATCTGACAATCAATGATGACTCAACCTGACACTGATCCTGAATGTCTGGAGAATGAACCGGGAATACCATGTCAGCCTGAGATTGTTCACCTGGAAGTGTCACAATGTGTGCATCCCTACCCACACAGACACCACCAATGCAGTTTTGTGAAGTTACACATTGAAGCAGCTAAAATGAATACCCACTTGCAAAATGCAACAAGAGGACAGTGCCATGTCAGCCAACCCAACCCCAGCACTGCCACACGACACACCGTGCCATGTCATGCTAATTGCAGGTAAACAAAGTAATCCCCACAACATGACATCAGTCTCACTATGTACAGTGGCACTATTAGAAACCTGCAACACCTGAAATGCTCACAGCAATGCCGGACCAACAACATACTTGAGCACGTAGTACCATTAACATGACATCACAAATGTTACATATTAGTAGTCTCACCACCTGGAAATGCCTGCACTCCCACCACTACCAACTGTGCAGTGTTGTCGCCATGTAGAGTTGTAGGTGCACTGCTGCCAACATGGTCCCCATCTCCAGACTAGAGGTCCTTGTGTGGACATGAGGAAGGGACCTGCAAATTGGGAGGTAGACACAGAAGAAGAGTTACACATCAATGCAACATGCAGTGTACAACACAACAGCAATCTGCACTATGAATGTATACACAGTATTGACTACAGACTGGCCACACAGCTCATGGGAGTCCAACGTCACTGTGTAATTCACTGTCACTTGGGCACACCCTTTGCAAGCCCATGGAAACGGGAAGCAGGAGGGGTGTGTGTGACTCAAACCCAAGCATCTGAACCAAATACATTACAAGCCTGCATGTGCCCAGCCACAATGCAGCGTATGCCCACAGGAACCACGGAAGCCAACAGATCGTCCCAAAAAAATTGGGAATAAAAGAAATCAAAATAAAAATAAAAATAAGAAACAATCAAAAATGGCCATTGATGGGCCCGGGGGGGTTGGGGAGGCCACCCAGGAGGTCCGAGGACAGGATGCACACCAGAACCCACCTGCGTGGATCCTCGGAAGATAAAACACCTCCATGGGCTCATGGCCCACACGGCTACCCTATTGTGGGAGTATCACTGCTGTCGCTATTATCACCCTGTGCAGCTGCATCCGGAGGGGGTTGCACTATGGGAGGCAGCCCACGCAAGGCCCTAGTCTGCTCCTCCATGGCTGCAAGCATGCGGGTGTGGTAGGTCTGGTTCTGGAGGATGAGTGTGCGGAGGTCCCCATGCAACAACTCACGGGATGCCCGGACCTCCGCCCTCGTTGCCTGCATCTCAGCTGAGAGCGTACGGGTGAGACGCTCCAGCTGCTGTTCTGTCCTTTGGTGTGTTGAAGCCTCAAGCTCAACAAGAGTCGTCCTGAGGTGAAGGAGCTCCTGCCTCAGGGCTTCCCTGTGGCCCTGGGACTCAATGGAGATGGCCTCCTGCAGAGTCGCCAGTGCCGCCCGCCTGTCCCTGTTGGACCCCAACATGTCCTCCCTGTGTGACTGGCAGATGGAGTCGGTTGCCTGCTCTAGTCGCTCCATCAGCCTTTCTGGGGGGACAATGGAAGTGGCCACCCTATCCATGGCCTGAGCCATCATCTCGGATGATGCAGCCTGTTGGGTAGCCATACCGTAAATGGATTGCTCCCATGCGGTATTGCCGGGTGGCGTACGGCCACCACGTCGGCGGGCACCACACCTGTCTGGGGCAAGGCGAACTGCGCCTTGCTGTGCCGGCACTGCCTGAGGCTGCAGGACTGCATTCCCCCTCTGATCTGCTGGCCCAGGAACAGGATCAGATGTCGCGGAGTGTGACCCTGCATCCGTAACCACCGAAGGCGTAGCTGCCAACACTGACATCCCCATGGAGGGTACTGACCCTGGTGCAGGTGGGTGAGACAGAACAGAATCCCTCCCTGGAACACTCACCTGCGACGGCACGTAGGTCTCATCCGAATCAACACCTGAGTACAGCTCGGGGGAGGTGCAGCCAGAGACACCCCTTGAGAGCACGACCTGCAGCACTTGTGGGTTCTCCCCCGCCACCACACCACGTCCCTCACTGGTGGTTGGTCGGCCCTGGGACACCTCCTGGGTCTGCACCATCTCCACAACCCCAGCAGTATCAGGTGCGTCTTCCCCTGCAAAGACATGAAAACAAAGAAATGGAAACAGGCATTAGCACCATGGCACACATTGAGGGCTGAGAAGCAAGAGAACCAGTACTTGATTGACACATGTCCCACATGACTAAAACCCTCCCATGCATGCACCCTCACTGCGTATGAAGTGCAGGCAAATGGCACACACTGATGACACCAAGATGGAAGATGAACACATTTTCTGCATGCTGCCTGGCAGTGGCATCACACATTGGCCTGTGATTGGCAGGTGAAACACACATGCCATCACACAGATGGCATGTACCATTGCTATTGAGTGAAGATGGAGAGGAGGGCAGCACCTATTCATTCAGTCCAGTTCCCGCATGTAATTGCTTTTCTAATTCTAACAGGTCAGATTTTTCACCTGGAGCTGCCAGTCTGAAATGGTCAAATTGCACAGGGACATGTGTGTACAAATGATATCCAGGTAACAAAGTCACTCCACTTTACCATACCCATGTCAGACATGTGACTAGTGGACAGCGACATGCCTAGTGAAAGTGGTGGAATGCAAACAAACTGACTGAATGAACAGTGAAAAAGAAGCAAATATGTTGTGTCAAGGTGACACTTCAAGGGCAACTGGCGTGCAGTTGTGCTAGATGTCTACTGTTGGCAGAAGGGATACTGCTATGGCCAAATGCAGCTGCGCAGGAAGGATTGCATGAAGCACATGGCTGACCCATACGACTCAGGCGCACACACTCTCACCTGGCACCCGAACAGAAGCCCTCACACACACACCATGCACATGGATGACACACACATGCATGTGCACTCACCGGACAATGCCTCGTAATCAGCCAGATCTCCCACGCCTTGGATCTGTTCCTCCGTGACGTAGGTCCCAGCGACTGACTCATGTGGAGTGAGTTCCATGTCTACTACTGGAGACCCACCTCCAGTCACTAGAGTTGCGGCATGACTTGAGGCCAGATTACTCTTTGCCCTGCGCTTTAGGTCATTCCAGCGCTTATAGCAATCATTGGCTGTGCGCCTCACAATTCCAAGGGCACTTACGATGTCCGCAACGGTCTGCCAGTGTGCCTGGCGTTGTGCAGGTGTGGTCTTGGATCCTGCAACAATGACCATCTCGTTGTCATGTCCGGACACATACTCGACAAGTGCATTCAGTTCGTCATCCATGAAGCTGGGCTTCCTGGACGGGCCGGACTGTGTAGCCGTGTCTGGGGCATCAGCCTGTGCCGGACGAGCACTCTTCCTCTTCCGCTTGGAAGGTGGTGGTGATCCTGAGTGTCCTGCGCCGCTCTGGACACTAGGGGCAGGAGCCCTGGTGGACTCTGTATCAGGAGTGTGGGATTGCACACTCAGCATGGGAGTTGGTGCAGGCATTGGCTCTAGTGTGATGGTGTCAGGGGGAATGTCAGCAGCATGGACTAGGACCGACACTGTCCTGGCTGGGTGTGTGAGGGCTGGGGTGGATGGAGCCGCAGCTGCCCCTGCAGCCTCTCCGCCCTGCCTCCTTGGTGCAGCAGATGACCTTGCTGCCCCAGATCCACGTGGCATGATGGCATCAACGTGCACCAGCGCACGTGTCGTAGCCCTGCTGACCTGGAAGTCAGCCATGGAGTCAGCCAGGTCTGGTGCCACAATGGGCTGGTCCAACAAGGGCTGAGCATGGATGGTGTCAGCCACATCAGCCTCAATGGGAGGGGGGGAAGGGGGGGGGATTGTGGGTGCCCGTGACTGGTCCTCCACACATGGGGGGACAGGCTCACCCTGCAAGTTACGACCACGTCCCCTACCGGATCCACCACGGCCACCACTTGTGGCTCTTCCACCTTTGCCACCCTTACGGAATCCTCGCCTCCCAGCCATGGCACTGATGTTAATGTGCGTATGGGAGTGGATGTAGACTATTGTCCTGGGCAATTGGGGGTCAAAGGGGTTGGGTACCAGATGGTAATTGTACCCTAGTGCTCTAGCAAGGCTGAATGTAACCCCTGGGGAAAGATGACGGGTCACGCAACGCACAGGAGGCCCAAAAAAGGGAGATGACGTGCACGCAACCCCTCCTAGACCACGTGTGCAGAAAGAAAAACCTGCACTACGCTGTGGCACCCAGTAACACAAGAATGAACGTATGCGTGTCACACGCAGCCTAGAATGACCTCTGAAGGGGTAGGCTACACACGGGGCAAGCACAGATGTTAGATACGTGCGTGACTCACCGTCTGCCTGGTAAACGAGCGTGTAAAAGGAGCACGTTTGGTTGGCAACACCCCCGCCAAAAGAAGATTTGTCCGCTGTCTGAGGAGACAGGACAACAGTAGAAGGGAACACTGTTTGAGGGAACAGGCCCAGGTAAACCAGTAAAAGAGAAAAAAGAGAAAAAGCTGTCAGAGGTAACAGGGAAACGCCGTGAAGTAAATCGCGTGTGAAACGACAAGAAGTACAGAATTCACCAACTCGCTCTCCACGAAAAGCACGTACAAGGAAAACGTGTTCTACACGTACCTTTTATACAGGCCCACACGTCCAGCGTCACTTACGCGGCGTGTACGCGCTAGGGCCATTTCCACCTATTCCATGCTTTGTCACTTCTGCGTGTAGGGCCATTTCCACCAATTACACGCTTTGTCAATTCTGCGTGTAGGGCCATTTCCACCAATCACACGCTTTGTCACTTGTGCGTGTAGGGCCATTTCCACCAATCACACGCAATTACACTCTGACGTGCAGTCTTTCCACGTGTGCTCTGTCATCACGTGCTGTGTGGGAAACACCTGTGCGGGTCACGTCACAGACGCGCTTACGCGCTGAGGGCCTTTCCTCAGTTTTCACGCTGACGTGCAGGATTTTCACGTGCAAAATCACTCCCTACCAAGCTGGCCACGCGTACGCACACGGAATACCACGCTCCTGCCCGGAAGGCCGAACTACTGCCCCCCAGAGCCCGAGCACTCCCACCTGCTGCTGCCTGACTGCCTGCTGCCCCTGCACTGCTGGGGGGTGGGGGTGGTGGGTGACATGAGTGGGGGCCTGGTGGAGGGTGACCCTGCACTGCTGGGGTGTGGGGGTGGTGGGTGACATGAGTGGGGGCCTGGTGGAGGGTGACCCTGCACTGCTGGGGTGTGGGGGTGGTGGGAGACATGAGTGGGGGCCTGGTGGAGGGTGACCCTGGTGGCTGGGGGGTGGGGGTGGTGGGAGACATGAGTGGGGGCCTGGTGGAAGGTGCCCCTGGTGGCTGGGGGGTGGGGGTGGTGGGTGACATGAGTGGGGGCCTGGTGGAGGGTGACCCTGCACTGCTGGGGTTTGGGGGTGGTGGGAGACATGAGTGGGGGCCTGGTGGGGGCTGCCCCTGGTGACTGGTGGGGTGGGGGTGATAGGGGACATGAGTGGGGGCCTGGTGGGGGCTGCCCCTGCACTGCTGCGGGGTGGGGGTGGTGGGAGACATGGGTGGGGGCCTGGTGGAGGCTGCCCCTGGTGGCTGGGGGGTGGGGGTGGTGGGAGACATGAGTGGGGGCCTGGTGGAGGCTGCCCCTGGTGGCTGGGGGGTGGGGGTGGTGGGAGACATGAGTGGGGGCCTGGTGGAGGCTGCCCCTGGTGGCTGGGGGGTGGGGGTGGTGGGAGACATGAGTGGGGGCCTGGTGGAGGCTGCCCCTGGTGGCTGGGGGGTGGGGGTGGTGGGAGACATGAGTGGGGGCCTGGTGGAGGCTGCCCCTGGTGGCTGGGGTATGGGAGTGCAGGGAGACATGAGTGGGGGCCTGGTGGAGGCTGCCCCTGGTGGCTGGGGGGTGGGGTGGTGGGAGACATGAGTGGGGGCCTGGTGGAGGGTGACCCTGCACTGCTGGGGTTTGGGGGTGGTGGGAGACATGAGTGGGGGCCTGGTGGAGGCTGCCCCTGGTGGCTGGTGGGTGGGGGTGGTGGGAGACATGAGTGGGGGCCTGGTGGAGGCTGCCCCTGGTGGCTGGGGGGTGGGGGTGGTGGGAGACATGGGTGGGGGCCTGGTGGAGGCTGCCCCTGCACTGCTGGGGGGTGGGGGTGGTGGGAGACATGGGTGGGGGCCTGGTGGAGGCTGCCCCTGGTGACTGGGGGGGTGGGGGTGATAGGGGACATGAGTGGGGGCCTGGTGGAGGCTGCCCCTGGTGACTGGGGGGGTGGGGGTGGGGGGAGACATGAGTGGGGGCCTGGTGGAGGGTGCCCCTGGTGACTGGGGGGGTGGGGGTGATAGGGGACATGAGTGGGGGCCTGGTGGGGGCTGCCCCTGGTGACTGGGGGGGGTGGGGGTGATAGGGGACATGAGTGGGGGCCTGGTGGGGGCTGCCCCTGCACTGCTGGGGGGTGGGGGTGGTGGGAGACATGGGTGGGGGCCTGGTGGAGGCTGCCCCTGGTGACTGGGGGGGTGGGGGTGATAGGGGACATGAGTGGGGGCCTGGTGGAGGCTGCCCCTGGTGACTGGGGGGGTGGGGGTGGTGGGAGACATGAGTGGGGGCCTGGTGGAGGGTGCCCCTGGTGACTGGGGGGGTGGGGGTGATAGGGGACATGAGTGGGGGCCTGGTGGGGGCTGCCCCTGCACTGCTGGGGGGTGGGGGTGGTGGGAGACATGGGTGGGGGCCTGGTGGAGGCTGCCCCTGGTGACTGGGGGGGTGGGGGTGATAGGGGACATGAGTGGGGGCCTGGTGGAGGCTGCCCCTGGTGACTGGGGGGTGGGGGTGGTGGGAGACATGAGTGGGGCCTGGTGGAGGGTGCCCCTGGTGACTGGGGGGGTGGGGGTGATAGGGGACATGAGTGGGGGCCTGGTGGGGGCTGCCCCTGCACTGCTGGGGGGTGGGGGTGGTGGGAGACATGGGTGGGGGCCTGGTGGAGGCTTCCCCTGGTGACTGGGGGGGTGGGGGTGATAGGGGACATGAGTGGGGGCCTGGTGGAGGCTGCCCCTGGTGACTGGGGGGGTGGGGGTGGTGGGAGACATGAGTGGGGGCCTGGTGGAGGGTGCCCCTGGTGACTGGGGGGGTGGGGGTGATAGGGGACATGAGTGGGGGCCTGCTGGGGGCTGCCCCTGCACTGCTGGGGGGTGGGGGTGGTGGGAGACATGAGTGGGGGCCTGGTGGAGGCTGCCCCTGGTGACTGGGGGGGTGGGGGTGGTGGGAGACATGGGTGGGGGCCTGGTGGAGGGTGCCCCTGGATGGTGGGGGGTGGGGCTGGTGGGTGACATGAGCAGGTGTGCAGGGTAGTCCCCTGTTTTGTGGGCTGCCTGCAGGGGCCGTGGAGGGTGTACAGGGAACACCTGTGAGGACCCACCCAGCCTAATCGCGTGTGTAACTTCCCACGCACCCCTGTAATACTCGTACCAAGCCAAATCGCGTGTGAGAATTCCCGCGCACCCCTGAAATACACGTACCCTGCTGAAGTCGCGTGTAAAACTTCCCGCGCACCCCTGAAATGCATGCGCCCAGGCTATTCGCGTGTGGAACTTCCCGCGCACCCCTGAAATACACGCGCCCAGGCTATTCGCGAGTGGAACTTCCCGCGCACCCCTGAAATACACGCGCCCAGGCTATTCGCGAGTGGGACTTCCCGCGCACCCCTGAAATACACGTAGCACGCTGGGAGACATGAGTGGGGGCCTGGTGGAGGGTGCCCCTGGTGGCGGGGGGGTGGGGGTGATAGGGGACATGAGTGTGGGCCTGGTGGAGGATGCCCCTGTACTGCTGGGGGTGGGGGTGGTGGGTGACATGGGTTGGGGCCTGCTGGCAGGTGCCCCACAGTGCTGGGGGGTGGGGGTGGTGGGAGACATGAGTCGGGCATGAGTGGGGGCCTGGTGGAGGCTGCCCCTGCACTGCTGGGGGGTGGGGGTGGTAGGAGACATGGGTGGGGGCCTGGTGGTGGGTGCCCCTGGTGGCTGGGGGGTGGGGGTGCAGGGGGACATGAGCAGGTGTGCAGGGTAGTCCCCTGTTTTGTGGGCTGCCTGCAGGGGCCGTGGAGGGTGTACAGGGAACACCTGTGAGGACCCACCCAGCCTAATCGCGTGTGATAATTCCCACGCACCCCTGTAATACACGTACCCAGCAAATTGGCGTGTGATAATTCCCACGCACCCCTGTAATTCACGTACCCTGCCAAATCGCGTGTGATAATTCCCGCGTACCCCTGTATTACACGTGCCCTGGCTAATCGCATGTAAGACTTCCCGCGTACCCCTGTAATACACGTTCCCTGGACAATCGCGTGTTGAACTTCCCGCGTACCCCTGTAATACACGTTCCCTGGACAATCGCGTGTTGAACTTCCCGCGTACCCCTGTAATTCACGTTCCCTGGACTATCGCGTGTTGAACTTCCCGCGTACCCCTGTAATACACGTTCCCTGGACTATCGCGTGTTGAACTTCCCGCGTACCCCTGTAATACACGTTCCCTGGACTATCGCGTGTTGAACTTCCCGCGCACCCCTGAAATACACGTACCCTGGCACCCTGGCTAATCGCGTGTATAACTTCACGCGTACCCCTGATATGCACGTTACCCGCTTTGCGTTCCTTGTTTGGCAGCCCTGTAAACTGGTCCAGGGTTAGCGCAGCCCTTTGCGATGATTTAGCGATTTTGATGGCTTTTCCTTGCGCGAGGGCGTTCTTGGGGGCGTTACTGGCGCTGCTGCAGGGTCGCTGCGATACTCTGCGCCACAGCTGGTTTGGGAGCCTAAAATCCATGAATACGCTGTGCGCGGAAATCGGTTTTAGCGCACGTGCCTGGCGCAGACAATCGCACGCGGACACTCTGCGCCAGCCGCTTGCGACACTTTTCTGCGAAATTCTATGAATTACCCTGTAAGTTGTTTAGGGGTTTTGGTACAGGGTATAATTCCAAATTATTTGTGATAGCACGTGAAGGAGTTTGGTTGTTGTCAAGTTTTGTAGTGCAGTAACTGCAAAGTATTAAGGGCTCTGTTATTTCGTATTTGTTTTCTGCTACAAGGTAGAGAGCTAATTCAAACCATTTAGAATCTTCATTGTCTTCTATTTTGTATGATAGGTCTACAGTTTTTGTGTTCCTTTTATAAAAAGTTCTACGGCAACATACACATACATGGTTTGGTACTTCAGCCGATGTACTTTTAAATTTTAGTATTTCTTTTTTGTATGTGTTTAGCAAAAGGTTGCCATGTGTAGAATTGTTGCTTAATTGGTTTAAAGCTATTTCATTCTGTAAATGGCTTTCACTTCCAAAATATTTTTTCTGGATATAGTCAATTTCTTCAAGTAGGTCTTTTGCTGTACCATGTAGAAGGATGTTATTTAAATTTGCTAGTGCTAAAGCAGGACTTTTAGCATAGTACAGTTTATAGACTAGATTTCTAATAGTTGAATGATGTGTTGATATTCTTTTGATATCGTGGAAAGTGGTTTTACAAGTAGGTCCTGTAATGCAGGCCAATGAATGTCCTTGTAGTCCTGTGTACTTGCGCACTGGACAGGTATCCATATTTTGCAGTAATTTAATTTTGATTTTGTCTTTGCCTTTTGCATATTTATTGAGGAATTGGCGTAAAGATTTGAAACATTGTTTGGGAATGTTACACATTGACGTGCATGGCCATTTGTACACTAGACATTCTGATTCAGTTGAATGGAGGAGTAATTCTAAGTTTTCAGGGCATATTTTTGTAAGGAGTACTTCTTGTTCCATTATGGTATTATTCACTTTTTCATAACCTCGACCACTGCTATGTATGGCAATTGTATTTGTTTGCTTTTGTTTGTACGCTTCTTCATTAAAATATCGTAGTGTGATTCCATTCACCTCCGCAGATACTTAAGAAGTTCTTTCTGTTGACATTTCGCTTATTGAGAAGTCTTTTTTGTAATTTAGTTATTAGTTTTGTTAGTGGTTTCATCATGTTTAACAGTAAAATAAATAACTTTCTTTTGAGAAGAATTGCACTGTCCATCAACGCTTCTAAGATTAATTTCCTATGATAGGTTTTAAGCATTGAACCTGATTTCTCTCCTGTTTTTATAAGATTTTGAAGGACTTTGTGACGGTACATTTTGGCTAAAATACTTTTCTTGGTATGCTTACTTTGCACAATATTAAAATTTAAAGAAGTAGTTTTATCTGTAGTGATAGCTGATTTTCTGTTAATTGTTTTTTGGTTTGTTTTACATTTTGATAGAGGAGGCAAAGTTTTTGTACTTGAAACTTCTTGTGTTTCACTAAATGACTGTATTAGCTGTTTTGTTTCAACTTTTTTTTACAAATTCTGCTAGAGATGGATGCTTATGTTGGACACTTTTATTTTCATTTGCTCTACTTCTCCGTTGCTTTCTACGGACTTGACTTTTGGTAGGCATTCTTTAGGGTCTGTTGAAAAAAATAAAGAAGGTATGGGTTGGGGTGTTCTGAAATGTATGTGTGCTGTGTGCATGAGTGTTTGAGTAAGATGATAAAGATATATGTAATGTAATAGTAAATCTAATGTATACAATTAAAACAGTTGTTTGTTCTATAATATGAAAATTGTAGCGATTCAGTTGGGTAATTTGTGTGTCCAAAAATAGGAATTTTTGGGCCATTCTGGCTATAAATCGTTGTTTAAGACAAGGAGATTTTTGGACAAAATGGTACACAATCTCTATTTTTAGGTGCAGAAATAGCTTGTATTAACTTTACAGTATGTTTGAGTAATAATACAAATATTATGGCAATATTCTACTTACTTTTTTTCTTAAATTAACAGGTAACTTCTTAGTTCTTCTTTGTTCTTCGAATTCGGCTGCTTCTTTTCAGGAGATTGGTCTTCACTGCAATTTTAAAAGATTCAAATTAGTAACTTTGTTTGATATATAGCACTGTTTTTAATTTAGATAATTATTTTTTTAATTGAAATCCTCAGCGCCTTCTTCAAAACCATTAAACTAATTTATTTACATAAGATACATTGCATCAGTTCAGTACATATGATATGTTCTTAATGAACAAATTGTATTGAATGACTAACTGTAGCAAAAAAAATATCTTTACTATGTCTTGTGAAATTTATAATATACCAGTGAATACCACTATTTCTGTAACTAAGCTGTTCTAGGTAATAGCGCCTCAATGTCATGTCTACATTAAAGTAATTAAGTTAATAAATAAATAAAAACAAAAAAATGTGAAATTGTATAAGTATTTTTTTAAAAGATTTAAACATAGATTGTGCTTGCATGCAATTTTGTTTGAATATATGTAGTCTATATATTTCATTTAAAAAATGTTAGTTTAACATGATTTGAGTGTGTGTGTATAAAGAAAGTAAATAGTATAAAAGTTTATAAGTGATAGTTGATTTTAGGAAATTGAAAAAAATACAGTAAATTCATTTTACAGATTACACAAGCTAAATGTCTGTTTGAAAATGTGTTCATCTACTGTACAGAAAATATGCATATCTGAAGTTTGTGTTCATGCATATAGATATGCATGGAGCTGCAAGTAGAAATCTTGGAGATTTGTACAGTATTTCTGGTAGATGGTGATTGCCAATGATATGACACTTGTACTCATAGAGATTCACAGTACAGTTGCAGTGCTGATCTATGATGATGCAGTTAGATGTAGAGGTCTTGAATGTGATTGGTGCATGGTCATGTGACTTCTTAGCTACATCCAATGAGGGAATGGCAGAGAGAGTGAAGTGCAAATGGTAGAAGGGCTGTTCATGTTACGATATGTCCGCGGACATGGCGGTAGTTCGCGGACATCGGGAGTTACATCCGTGAATTTTTGGGTTCAGAAGTCATGCAAATGAGAATGAGTACTGAAAGGGATTGGTCAGGAAAGTTTAGTGGGTGTGTTGTGCGAGAAGAGAGTTTCTCATATACTGTTTTTGCTGAGAGAACAACAGATAGCTATGGCTGTTTGTTTTAGGAAAAAGATTGTATGGATTTTGGGAGATTCATGGATATATTGGTTGAAGGTGCATGCAGAAAGCTGTGGAGTAGCTGTAGATCTTGGATTCCCACATGTGGAAGTACACTGGCATGGAGTATGTGAAATGAAGTGGTTGGACTTGCTACCTCTCTGTGATACTTTGGAGACAGACAACATCCAGACATAATTGTAATTCATTGTGGAGGGAACAGTTTAGGAGATGTGACTGGAATTGTTTTGCAATTTGCTATGAAAGAAGGACTTGGGAAGATTATGGACATGTTTCCTAATTCTCAAGTGATATTTTCATGGATTGCGCAGAGACAAATGTGGCTTTGTTCTTCTTCATTTGGTCCACAAATGGAAAAAGCAAGGCGCAATGTTAATAAAGCTGTTTGTGCCTTTCTAAAAGATTTTGGCATGTCTTCTTTTCACAATGAAAATATTCTGTTTCGTAGTACAAACATTTTTCCCAGAGATGGAGTCCATCTTACTTATGGTGGCAATCAGATTTTTTTGAGAATTGTACAAAATGCATTGCGACCTTTTTGGAATTACAACATCCATTTTGAAGTAGGTGTTAAGCATTTATAATGTTTGACTTACAAACACCTCCCAAAGGCTCTTTTCAGAGCCACCACTTCCTCCCAGAGTAAATTGCAATGTTTGTGATAGGGTAGCAACCCAATTTTTTAAATGTTCGCGAACTGTCCACGGACTTCTAAAAAATACAAAGGGCCCTGCTTCATTTATTTTCAGTTCTATTTTTTAACTGTGAAAGGCGGCTCTGAAAAGAGCCTTATTTTTTTTTGATTTTTGATATTTTGTATTTTTTTTTGTTTTTTTATACACGACACACTAGGAGAGGAGAGGAAAGGAAGGTAAAGGGGGGGACACCAACCACAGGGATAAGAAAGGGTGAGCTGAGACAGGAAGAAGTAGAGTGGGTTTTATTTGGGTAGTGAGCAGATCTTCTCGTGCTCTGAGACGATAGTCTCAAAAGCACTACGAAGTCGCTCCCCCCTGCAGAGTACTGTGTCACAGTACATACATACAACTGTGACCCTCGAAAGGTAAGGTTCATCAGCATTCTGTATGGCCTGTGAGGCAGCTTGAGGCAGACGCTGTCCCACAGAGGTGGTCCTTGTGGTGACAGGATCAGAAACAGAGGATGAAGTAGAGGAAATCAACCTGCTACGTTCTTCGCAAGGTACAACCCTGCGAATAGCCCCAGAGTGAAATGACCGCAGGTGTTGCTTCATAGTAGTGGTCCCAAAGCTGTACTTACAGTGCTTCCCGCAACTGAGTATCATTTTGCACTCATTGCAGGTAACACGGTTCGCACAAGCCTTAGGACTATTCCCATGAATGGTAAATAACCACCACACCCAAGACTCACGCCTAGTGCGGGTAGTAAGGATTTCCTCTACCTCATTCTCATTATCCTCTTCTTCCTCCTCTGCATCCTCACTCCTGTTCCCCTCTTCAGGCCCTTGGGGAGGTGGTGGTGGTGGAGGGGGTGGGGGTGGTGCTGACTGAAGCAGGTGCAGCACCAGGTGGCAGAAGTTCAGCCATGGATGCCATCTCGATGATGGTGTAATCTGCAGGTGGCAGCAGAAATCGATGTGTTCTGAAGAATAGCCAGAAACACAATGAGAATAAGATCTATTGCTTGGTCTTTTATAGGGGTGCTTGTGCGCGGTCCGCGGACATGCTCGCTGTCCGCGGACAGATCGAACACAAAAAATAGTTCAAAAAGTTTCAAAAGGTATGTAGAAACTCAGGATTACTATGTGGGACTTGTGCCATGGAGAGATTTTATTGAGAAATATTATGGATTAATTGAAAATGTACTTTAAAATTGGTCGGGGACACGAACAGTGTCCGCATTCAGAACACACGATCAGCGTGGGCACGGTCATATGATCTGTTCACGAACAAGTCCGCAAAGGAAGCGCATGCCCACAGGACACCAAATGCACGGAGATTGTTTAGCGCATGCGCTTTGATGTTGTACGGACACTGTTCGGGTCCTGAAGTAATTAAAAATGTGTCACACGTGAAACGAAGATTTCAGGACACTGCGTGTGTTCTTAGAACAGCTTAAACTTGCTAGCAAACAGTAAGGACAGATATAGTGTTCTTCAGGACACGTCCAATTTCGTTTATGTACGAACATTTCAGGACACCAATTGTGTTCTTAGAACAGTTTGAAGTTGCTAGCGAACAGTACGGACAGGAATAGTGTTCTTTAAGACACCTCCATTTTCGTTTAATTACGAACAATTCAGGACACCGCGTGTGTTTTTAGAACAGTTTGAACTTGCTAGCGAACACTACGAACAGGTATAGTGTTCTTCAGGACAACTCCATTTTCGTTTACGTACAAACATTTCAGGACACCAATTGTGTTCTTAGAACAGTTTAAACTTGATAGCGAACACTACGGACAGATATAGTGTTCTTTAGGACACTTTAATTTTTTTTTTTTAACGAACATTTCAGGACACCGAGTGTGTTCTTAGAATAGTTGAATCTTGCTAGCGAACACTACAAACAGGTATAGTGTTCTTCAGGACACCTCCATTTTCGTTTACGTACGAACATTTCAGGACACCAATTGTGTTCTTAGAACAGTTTAAACTTGATAGCGAACAGTACGAACAGGTATAGTTTTCTTCAGGACACTTGCATTTTCGTTTACTTACGAACATTTTAGAACACCTGCACTGTCTGTGGACACCTACATTGTTTTTTTTAAAAAAAAATGAAACTATTTACAACACAATATAAAAATGTAACTTTATCTAAGATATATTAATAATTTATGACAGAGAAGGTGAGGCAGAAACAGAAACAAAAAAAGGAGAATTAGGGGTTTCAACATGATTGTTATTAGGTGAAGAAGGGATGGAAGACTCATCAAAACGTTTTGGGTTATGGAGAGGGATTGGGGATAATTGACTGGGATATGGTGAGGAGGGACAAGTACATGTGGGGCAATGGTATGAGGTTTTTGGTTTAAAATGATCTTCCACAAAAGTTTTCAAATTATTAAAATTAGTCAACAATAAATCCATTTTTTCTTCTATACTGTGAAAAGTGTTATCCATAACATTTTTTTCTGAAGTATTTTCTATTTTGGTATGCTCTGTACAAAAAAAATATATATATGTTAAATGTATACAAAATAATAATAATTAAATGGTTTATATTATAAGGTGTTTACCATTAGTTTCACTATCTTGTGACATTTCTTCATGTGGGAAATGTTCCTCTAGCCATTCCAGAGTACTAGACATTTCTGTGAAAAAAAAAAGATAATATATTTTTTTTCTAATACAGAAAGTTTATAAATATATGAATAAAATTAAGTACACTTTCAGGTAAGATATGTCCTATGTACTCTGTGGGTCTGCTCTTGTTCTCAGTTCTATTGTGTTTGTGAGGTAATTATGTTGGAAGCCAATTTATCTTCTTGTGGTATATTCCATTTTAGAACATAGTGCATTTAAATGAATGGTTAGTGTGTTGTATATATGGGTTACATTTCTTATGTATTAGTACATATAATGTGTTTGTGTGCTCCTTTTTGAATGTGTTAAATGTTCCTATGTTATGATATAACAATCAAACATACCCCCCCAGAGTTTTTAGGTAGTGGTACTGTTCTTTGAACATGTCTGCGAAATTAAATGAGTTCGCGGACATCAAGTACAGTAGAAGAGATTCAGTCAGTTCCACATGACATGTATATAAAGTCAAAGTCATTATTGTTAAGTTGCACTACTAAAAACCTATGAAATTCAGTGAAAAAACTTTGTTAAAGGGACGTTATGGTTAAGATGCACTACTAAAAACCTAAGAAATTCAGTGAAAAAACTTTGTTAAAGGGACGTTATGGTTAAGCTGCGCTGCTAAAAACCTATGAAATTCAGTGAAAAAACTTTGTTAAAGGGACGTTATGGTTAAGTTGCACTACTAAAAACCTAAGAAATTCAGTGCAAAAACATTGTTAAAGGGACATTATGGTTAAGTTGCGCTGCTAAAAACCTATGAAATTCAGTGAAAAAACTTTGTTAAAGGGACGTTATGGTTCAAAGTAAAACCGAAAAACCCCTGAAATTCGGCAGTTATGGTAAGATAAGCAACCATAACTCGTGCCACCATATATATATATATATATATATATATATATATATATATATATATATATATATATATATATATTATTTTAAGTGGCACATTTGTTTATCCCCTTTAAAAAAAAAGAAAAACACAAAAACTCACAAAACCACAAATGCCAAGAAAAATAAAATCGTAGTGCTGGATACTGTTGTAATGTAATCATTGATGTCATCAGTGATATCATCTGTGAAGTCCTCAATGTGGTCATAGCTGCTGCAAGTGAATTTCCAGGGTTTTGTTGCATTAAGTTCTCACCTTATTGTCCCTGCAACTAAAGTGTTTTCCTTGAATTTCAAATGTTTTGTTACAATGTATTGCTCATCTTAACATCCCTGCAACTAAAGTTTGTTCCTTGAATTTAAAGGGTTGTGTTATTCCATACATAATTATCATTGATAATACAAAAAATTCAGCTAATCAATACACTCTAATATGTCTAGAAAGTAAAATAAAAAGCAATTGGACAACCACATTCTTCCCAAATAAATCTGTTGTTACAAAAAATGAGTTTGCATATATACTTATCATTTTAAAGTGTTTACCTGTATATGTACTTCTCATTTCAAACACTACATCTAAAAACATATTATAAAACCAAAAAAAACTTTTAAGCCAATGCTTTGAGAACTCATCACCTATCTCCTCAACATCACTATTAATCCCATTCTCAAAAAATGTCCACATTCTTCTGAACAAAGAGATTCCGCTCCTTCTGGAATTGGCTCCATGTTCTAAATATCAAATGAAACAATAAATATACACGAAAACAGCACTATCTCCTTAAGGTACACCTCTCCCTCAAACAATAAAAATGTACTATGTAGAAAAACTCTTACTATAATAATACAATATTATCTACACTTTTATTGGCATATATAAACACCATTCAACAAAATAGATTCTCTCAAAGGCTCTTTAAAATTCAACAGCATCTCAGGTGCTTTAAATCCCATTGACAGCCACTCACCACACAAACAATGAACAACCAATCACAAAGCAAACACTTGCATTCCACCTTCTCTCCTCATTAATCTTCCTCCATTCCAAATTCTAACTCTGAACTGACAAGAAGTGATTCTCTGCACCACTAGTAAAAGGGAACAGCACATGGAATGGCTGGAAGAGAATGACCCTGCAGAGGAAGGCATTAAAAAAGAAAATGCTGAAAACAATGCTCCTCAATCAGGATTTTGTAAGTCCATTCTATATATTCATGACAAATTAGACTAACAATTATATTTAAATGAACAAATATCAGTCACCAAACACATATAATTCATCTCCCTATTATCAGTCTATCAAATGTGTGTACATCCAACACACATATTTTGAAAATGTATTATATTTTCAATTGTTTAAAAAAAATTCTAATATTTTCAAACAGATGAAGAAGTGATTCAAGTCTCAAGAAGATTCATAAAGGAAGCACCACAACAAGGATCCACAAATCTAATTATGGAATCCTTGACAGAACTAAAAGGACTATTAATGAATATTAAAAAAGACATCTGATCCAATCAATGAAAAGGGACATTGAACATGTAAGACTTATCACGGACAGTAAACATCCAGAAAACTGTGCTGAAGAAGAAGATATATTATCTGTTCTAACTAAAAGAAAAAGAAAGCCCACAACCACATCCCCTCCACAATAAACCTGTTTTTAACAAACTGTGTTTGAATCTTTATTTACTCTTTTCAAGTTTGTACACTTATATGCATTATAAATGATTAAAAAGTATTTCAAATGTTACAATAACTGTTTACAAACAGTACACTAAATACATATAAAAAGTGCACATTAATTACATTTTTCAAAAATTATGCATAACCGCAGTTAACAAGAAATCCAATTACGCCACAAACCTTATAACTGCGGCTATTTAATTGTGTCTTTCTTTTCATAAATTGAATGCAAAATATTAAACACAAAAGACAAAGGGCCTCATTACGACCCAGGCGTTAAGTGATCGAAATTACCGCCATGGCGTAATGAGCGTTAACGCCATGGTCCGATGGCGATAAGAGCGCCATATTACGACCCATCGCGCACGAGCATTACGCCATGGCGGTAACGTAAACTACACCATGCCGTAAACAGCCCTTACCGCCCTCGTTAACAGCGCAGGGTGACCTACCACCACCCATCATTGCGCCGACCGTAGTCAGCGGTCACCGTAATTAGCGGTGACTGCAATTAGGCGCGACCGGAAATAGCGTAACGCGGCGGAACGGGAAACAGCACAGCGGCCATCTTAAAAAACACAATCCATTGCCATCCTACCCAACCACACCACAACCAACCCTCAAACCCTGACATTCCCATAACCCACCCATTTCCTCAGCCAACCATGCCTAAAGTTGTCAAGAAGGCATGTGACATGCAGCGGCAGGAGCGCTTCAGTCGTGAGGAACTGCAAATGCTTGCAGACACGCTCCAGGAGAAGGCCGATGTTGTCTTCTCCACTGAGATGACCCGGACAGCCATAGGCCGCAAAAAGGAGGTGTGGGAACTTGTGGCACAACGTGTCAGTGCTGTTGGAACCACCCCACGCACCTCCAAACAGTGCCGCAAGAGATGGGACGACCTGCGGATCAGGGTCCGGTGCATTATGTCTGCCAACCGTAACCTGGCCCTGGGAACTGGCGGGGGAGCAGACTCCCCACTGAAGATGCAGCCATGGGAGGAGACATGTGCCTCTCTGATTGGCATTGAGTGCATCGAAGGTGTCGGCGAGATGGAGAGAGGGGCCCCGACATCTGGAGACACAGGTAGGTGCCTCATATCCAGCCTTGCAAGACACCCTGATACACTTGCACGTGACAATCACAATGTGGCAGACGCAACACATCAGCAGATGAGCCACACCCTGCGTACATGCAGCATGTACACTGTACAGTAGGCAGACACACACCTGCATGCAAAACCGAACCTAAAGGGAGGCAACCTGTATGTCACGGGCTACTAACTCCACCATCTATCCATTACACTCTTCACAATGCCTGCTCAATGTCCGCTGAACCATCAATAACAGTCACCCTCCTCTGCTCCACCACAGGCTCGCAATCGGACACTGGCAGGGACAACAGCACCAGCACCCCAGCCAAGAAGGCCAGGAAAGTGGGAGAAGGGAACCATGCATCCACCTCTGCTGGACCCAGGCAGAAACCACGCCAGGCTGAAGAGGCCAGGGCAGCAAAGTCCCCCGAGGAAGGGGTCGTGACAGCGCCTGCAGCCCAACAACACCCACTGTTGCCCACTGAGGGCAATGTGTCAGCAGGGAGCAGTACTGTTGGGGAGACTGCAGCCATCGCTGCCTGCTCCGACAGTGATGTGGAGGATGACACTGGACTTGACCACAACACACAACTGCACTCACCACACCTATCCCCAATCAGCCATCATGGAGATGACACCCAGGGCCCATCGCCAGCTAATTCATGGCCAGCAACTCCAAGCCCAGTGGGAGTTGTGGAAGATGGGAGTAGTCCCATTGGTCCCCCATTGGCACCCTCCATTGGGCCAGAATTCCAGCTGTCGCTGGAGCAGATTGCCAACAGGCAGGAAGCACTGGGCACACTCCTCACGCAGCATGTTGCAGAATGTGGAAGTGCCAGTGCAGCCATGGAGAGGAGTGCTGATGGCATCAGGGCTGCCATCCAAACTGCCAGCAGGGACATATGCACCGAACCTGCTGCAGTGCGGCAGATGATGAGCCAGCTCATCCAGACAATTCTGGACACATGCCGTACTGAGCAGCCCGGTACATCCTCAGCTGCAAGTTCAGCACAAGCCTCTCCCGTCCGCAGGTCATCCAGGACCCTGAGGAGCACAGGCAGGGGGGCACCAGGTTCCGGGAGAGGGGGCAGTCAATAGTGTGCTAAACTATACACACTTCACCACGGGCACTGTCACATGTTTGCAGGGTGTTCAGGGGGGAGGGGGGAATTGGGTGTGTTGGAGTGTTCAGGGGGGAGGGGGAGGGGGGAATTGGGTGTGTTGGAGTGTTCAGGGGGGAGGGGGGAATTGGGTGTGTTGGAGTGTTCAGGGGGGAGGGGGGAATTGGGTGTGTTGGAGTGTTCAGGGGGGAGGGGGAGGGGGGAATTGGGTGTGTTGGAGTGTTCAGGGGGGAGGGGGAGGGGTTCTGTTATACCTATTCAGAAGAACAATACACTTTTTCTTTTCTCACAAACGAAAAGTGTGGACATTGCTCATTGTGTATGTGTGCTTTATTGTTTTACAGTCCACAGTGTTGACATACCAGACACACACAGTGCCCCAAGTGCCATCCATATGTCACACACTCGCTGTGTGTGCTAGAAGTATCGGTCAATGACATTCTGACGCATTATATGGCCCTCCTGTGCATCGCTGCCTCCCTGAGGTGCTGCCCCATCCCCATCATCATCATCCCCATCATCAGGTGGTTGTGGTTCTGCGTCAGGGGGCAGAGGCACGTTTCGTCTGATGCACATATTGTGTAGCATGACACATGCCATGACGATCTTTGCAACCTTCTCATGGCGGTACAGGAGTGCCCCGCCAGACCTGCTGAGGCAGCGGAAACGTGCCTTCAGTAGGCCAAAAGCATGCTCTATCACCACACGGGTACGTGCATGGGCATGGTTGTAGTCCTCCTCATGCTGGTTCGATGGGTTCCGCACTGGTGTGAGGAGCCACCTCTTCAGGGGATAGCCCGCATCACCTGTAAAATGTGAGAAAAGAATGTGTCAGGAACGAGATTGATATGTGAACATGACGCACAACCCTGCCTTGATTCTGACTGTTACTGTGCACCAATTGGAGTTGTGGTTATGGATTTACACTGTGCAACCAGTATGTGTTCATGGCTCTCATGTACTGTTTTGCATGCAAAAACACAATGCAGGGGGGACGATTGCCTTGTGAGTGGCCATCCACTGTGTCCGTTCAGGCCGTCATTCATGTGACCTTGCACGTGTCCTGTGAGCTTAAAGCTCACATGATAGCAACATTGATGTCTGGCTCATTATGACCCCAGTGAGCATTACTGGCGTCAATGGGGACAGTTTGTGGGTCTTGTAGTGGTGCATTGATGTTCCTGTCTGTCATGTGCCTCCTTTGTGCGCAGTTGTGGGGGACAGGCCTTTCAGTAGTTGGTGCATGGTGACGTGCATGTTGGTGTTTTTCTTTACGGTCAATGCGGTCACAATTTGCACAATGCACTTGCAAATGGTTGTGTCGTTTTTGGGATGCACTTTCATTCACATGTTGGGATGATTAGGTCAGGCATGATGTGTACACTACTCTGTTGACGTCAGTGCTGCCACAGGGAATGATCTGGCTACTGCTAGTTGCACCCATGTGACGTATGCATCACCCCCCTGTATCTGCCAGATGAAATATGCATTGGTACGTCATTCAACACCCACTTTGCATTTCCATGCTCATGACATTAGACTCACCGAGTAGGTAGGATCTTGGGCCTGCATGTCGCTCCATGTAGCGTGGTATTGTTGAGTTCCGAAGGACCATAGAATCATGGGTTGATCCGGGGAATCTGGCACAACAATGTGTGATGATCCTGTTGGAGTCACAGACCATTTGCACGTTGATTGAGTGGAAATGTTTACGGTTGCGGTACGGTACCTCCATGGCATGTGGGACCACCAATTCAACATGGGTGCAGTCAATGGCACCAATGCAACCAGGTATGCCGGCCAGTGCATGGAAACCCACTTTGGTGTTGGCAATCTCCTGGGCAGACCGTGGTAATGAGATGTGGTCATCTGTGTGCTTGAGGAGGGCATCGAGCACTTGCATCAGTGTACGCGAGAATAATGGTTGTGATATGCCATGCAAGTGCCCCACTGTGTGCTGGTAGGTGCCTGTGGCCAGGAAGTGGAGCACGGACACTACCTTCAGTAGGGGGGGTGGCAGTGGGTGTTTCAATCATGCTGACGATGTTGTTGTGTATCATGTCCACAATGGTGGTGATGGTGTCCCGGTCCAGTCGGTACAGGGTGTGGATCTGCTCAGCGGTGAGGTTGAATGGGCTGGGTCTGATGCGTGGGATTGGGGGCTGCCTGCGTGGTGGCACTGGCTGTGCTGGTGGGGCTTGCTGGGCCTGCCTTGCCCTCCTTCTCCTCCTGCGTCTCCTCTGTGCAGCCTGTTGTTGTTGTTGTTGTTGTTGTTGTAGTTGCTGTTGTAGCACTCGCATTGCTATCAGGTCCTCCAGCCCCAACATTGCTAGTCCTATTGGTATCATTGTGGAGTGTGACTGGGTGTGGGAAGGGGTGGGGTGTGCTCTTTTTGTACTTCCTGAGTCTGTATTGCCTTCACCTGTGCTGTTTCTGTGCACCTGTGGCAGCTGCATTCACTTTACATGGCCCTTTACGGTTGGTTCGCGATGGCGTAATTAGCACCATGGCGGTAAGGTACTTAACGGGCTGGTTGATGGCGTTAGGGGCATGTCCGCTTGGGTCGGCATTCGCGTACCTTTCCGCCATGGCGCTAAGTACGGTGTGGATGTTCGCGTGCGCGCGCCCTTGGTGCAGTCAGCGGCAGCGTTAGCTACGATGCCGCTAATGACATCGTATTTTACGGTCACGGGTCGTAATCGGCCCTAGCGGAAGACGATGGCGGTAATCGTTTACCGCCATCGTTTTTCGCTTTGCGCCAGGGTCGTAATGAGGGCCAAAGTAAAAAATAGTACATAAGGACTGCACTTTTCACACATTACAGCTATAGCCGTGGATATGTGTCATCAAAATCACACCCAGGTCACCGCCTTGCCTTTGCTGCCATCACTCGCATCGCCAAATACCAATGGCACATTGAGCTAAACCGTAGCCGTGGTTATACATCTATGTTTAAAAAACAAAAATATCCTTCTATCTGAAAAAAAAGAAAACAGAATCAGTTCAATGACACACACACTTTAATAAAAACAATTTAATACACATGTTTTTATGACCCTCATATTTTATATGCAGTGCATCACATGACACCTCTTGGAACCTTAAAAAAGCTTCAGGAATATGTCAGACAATCGTTTCACATAAGCAGCCTCAAGTCCTGCTTAACAAAAAAGCGCTATTGCGGCAATGATCATGTTCATGCTATGGATCAGACTTCAGTCAATCAAGGTACTCAAAAACACTGGTGCATGGAGAGGCATTCCATGGCACAACAGGCTATGCAGACTCTGCAGGAAATCCATAGAGACAGCTGGGCATGTGCTCACACAATGCGAAAGGTTAAAATCTACATATGATCACGCATATGGGAAGTTTAAAGACCCCACCTCTGATGTATTTTGGAATGCTTTGATTGGAGCCGATTCATCAATATTAAATAAATCGGCAATGTATGTATGGGACTAAATCTGTAAAAAAACATGATAAATAATGATGGTAGTTTTTAAGATTGTTTCTAATAATTAGTTTTTTAATGATGTTAATTTTATGAAACACTTTTGTATGATGAATTTCATTACTGAATGCATATATAAATGTAACTGTGTAAATATTTATTTTTGTGAATATGTTAGTGCAAAAAGGATGCTAGCTACCCACAACGCACTTTAAACAAATAAAAAAAAAATATGCATAGTACACTGTTGTTCTCTTTGCATATACTAATCATTGGGAAAAAACATGCAACAATATAAAAAACGATAAGAAAATTTCACTACAAAAAACAAACAGGATGTATAAACTGGGTGAAAATAAACAAAGGACATTATACTAGTTGCATGCAGGACAAAGGATGGGAAGGTTAAGTAAACTTGAAGAACACGAGAAATTAGGGTAGAATAAGTAAACTTTGAGAACAAGAGAAACTATGGTAGGATAAGTGAACTTGGAGAACAAGTCACCAAACAGATCTTGTTTATCAAACTAATTTTTCTTTTTTTAAAACATTTTCATTTTTTGCAGCACTGTCTTTTTTGGCTTGTCTTTTTGAAAGTTTTCCTTTTTCCTTCCTACCAAAACATTCCAACATGTCTGGACATGAGAGCTACATCATCATTTGGGTCAACAATCCTTCACCACCAAGGAAGAAGCACACAAAAATGAAGAAAAAAAACAGCTGACATATGGCACTATGTCCATGTTATACAAAGCCAATATTGGCTATAGGTATACCAATACAACATTTGAAATATGGCGCTTCTTCAAAGTATGGGAACACTGCTCCAGAAAAGAGGCAGAGTAGGTAGTGTGCACTTTCTGAAATACAACTCTACACCGTGGGCCATCAGCTGTTCCATCTCAAAACCTGGGAGCATTTATTATGATTAACCATCTAGTGCGAATCCATTGGAATGAGGTTGATGATGACTATCGTAAAGCACATGATATCACAACAGAAAAAGGCATGGGTCCCATCCCTTGCATAGAAGGCGAACAGCACCACCTACATAACCTCCATCCACCAGTACATCAACAACTCCAACTGCAAATGAAGCCTCTACATCAGCAGTGCTAGCCAGTGCACAAACTTCTCTCTTATCGACACCCAATCTAACCATGATATAAGTCATTTGTACAAAATGCTGCAACTGGGTAGTTAAAGAACATGGCACATTTAGCTAATGGCAGAATTTAATCACACAACTCCAGATTACATTCCATTCTTTCTTTTCTAAACTTCAACAGTGGTATCATAACCAAGTTCAGATTCACTAGGTGCACTGTCTCATAACACTTCCCAGATTCATTGATGAAAGTCCTGTGTGGACGATGCTTCAAATGGGGAGCCAAGGGAGATGCCACAGTTAAGGAATGGGAGAGATTCCACACCATGTGAAAAATCATTATAAATATTACAAAGGTCACTAAGAAAGCTTTCCATACATCTCCTGCTTCCATCTGCAGCAGTACCACTATCTTTTGGATATAGGTTGACCTTTCACGGGAGTTGTACAACATCTAGTGCAAATCCACTGAGCTTAAACAAAAATACAAAAATAAGCACATTACAAAAATGAACATTCACAACACGTGCAATTGAACTATCTCAGAAAACACTCCAAACACCTACAATTACTGCATGCCTCAAAATACATTAACAGTACAGGAAGTACAATAAAATAACCTTCAACCTTAATAACAAATACAAAAGCTACTTGTCCACATTTCTGAAACTTAAAACATACATCAGAAAATACTTGCCACTCAAACACAGCAAATGAATAAAATAATAATGAACACAATCTGATTGCAATGGTCACTATAAACAAACACGCACAACACTGCAAATAAACCTTCAAATGTGTAAATAAAGATTAACACTTACTTTCACATCAGCCACACTCCTGCCATATGCAAAATCAGATTTCAGGAATCAAAAGGACAAAACTGCAGAAAATTGTGGCTTTTACACTTTCCAAAACAAACATTAAAAAAGAAAACTATATACCACATGAACATATGATTATTGCACAGAAAACATATACCCGCTGTTACAGCAGCAACAAATGAAACGCAGAATAGTATTGACACGCCTATTCACATGCTTTTTATAGACACAGCTATACAAGAGCCCTGCTAGATGTTTGCTGATAACAGCGGCTATTCACAAAAACTACAAATTCAAAATTGCATTTCCATTCCACCAAACTCCAAATACTGTCCCCAACGTACCTACCAGCCCTGTATCCACTCCTCACAGTCCTCCTCCACTCCCCTCATCTCTTACAATTCCCCCAAAACACTCAATGCACTTAAGATGCCACCTCACCTAAATGTCAGATAGCCGCGGCTTCCACACGTCCACAAACACACAACGTGTCATTTGCTTGAATATAGCCACGGCTGCAAGGGAGTTGTGAGGATCTACCTGTGAATAGCAATGCTGCACGTTCAGCGGATGTTGGATATCCGCAAATAACAACAGCACCATTGACCAATTAGAAAGTACAACACACACACATCATGCATACCCTGCTCATACAAACTACTAGAAATTCAAACTAGGAATAATTTTCCTGGAAACAGAGAAATACTGCAGATAACATGGCTTATTATCGAAAACTGTGTGGCTGATTGGAGACAGTTGGCTGTTTTGGTTGCTGGCTTTTTGTGAAAAACTAAATATTAACATGGTCCTAGTTTTGAGGGATTTTACAATTAAATGGTTTTGATTGCGGGGAAGGTGTCGGTTCCAGGTTTTTCCTCAATTGTTAAGTCTGAGAAGTACAGGGCGCCCAGACCTCATACTAATTAATTGTGGAGGCAATGATATGGTGAATGTACAAGGGGTGTCCTTTCCTTCAATGGTGAATCAAGACATGGAAAAACAAATGGAACTATTTCCTCACACCATCTTTTCCAATCTCACTCAGAGTCAAGAATGGAGATGGAGCACCAGATTAGATAGTAAAATTGAGAAATCACAGAGAAATGTTAATAAAGCAGTTTCATCATTCATGACAGACCACAACCAATTATGGGTGGTGAACAACAACATACAGCTCTACCTGGCCAATTTCTATAGACATGATGGAGTACACCTAACCGAAGAAGTAAATGCAGAGTTCCTTCATAATTTCAAAGCAGTACTCCTAATGTGCTAATGTGTTCTATACTCCGTATTCCCAAAAACAGTCCTTTTAAGTACTACTTATCATACAAAAATACACAAATACAATAAATAATAACATAAGCGCGGCTACAGTTCATTGACTTTCATCATAATCGTGGTTACAAAAAGTTAATTGACATGGGACTACAATCGAACTTAAATGACCAATAGAGAAAAACACTACTCATGTAATTATGTAAAGTAACTGAAAAATAAGAAACCATAGAAAAATACATAACAGTAAACTAGATAAGCAAACATTGCACATCCACACAACATAATACCATAAGTGAGAATACACAACCTAAAATACATTGTACGGTGCACTAAACTAGGCTAAAATTGCTCCTGTTTATATTAATTTTGTTAAACTATGTTCTTCTATCTTTCTACAAAGTCTCACATTCTCAAAAGTCTGAAAACACACATCCAAAATAAAAAAAGACTCTCTAATACATACCAGGTCACTGGCCATGGCCTCTCGCATTGAGGTGGCGGTTGTTTCATTTCTGAAAACCATGATCCTGCAATGCACCATGGGAGATATAACTTTCGTTTTTGGTGAAGGTAGCACCCCCTTCTCCGTTCAATTTTAAAATAACTATGGCACAAAATACCCCAAACCATGCATGGATCGTGAGTCAACGCTTCGTGCCAACATTGTTTCGGACCTGCTTTAAATTGGGCTGTGCGCTTTGGCAAAAATGTACCTTTTTTGTCTATGGGAAAATGAATGGGAAGTAGGCCACACTTTTGGAAAAAAATATATTTTTTGACACTTAATAACATTTTTATTGTTAAACAAATCTTTACAAAACTTTGCAGTCTGAGGGGCCCGCAGACTTACTTTAAATCACTTTTGAATTTTGGCCAAATCCATTAGTCGAATCAAATGAGGGGTTCCTCTGTGCCTCCGACTAACCTTAACTCTAGGGCAGTAACCGCCGCCCTATAATATTTGTATTTGTATTTGTATTTTATTGAAAATATATATCTTCTTTGAAAAAATTTAGTTAAAGGGACATTATGTGTAAATTGCACTAATACAAACCTATGAAATTCATGAAAAAAACATTGTTAATCGGACGTTATGGTTACAATTAAAACCAAAAAAGACCAGAAGTTCACTCCACCACCATGCGCTGCTAACACTAACACCCAGGATATCAAAGATGACATCACTTTCTCAGGAAGTTGTAGGCAGTCTTCTTCTACCTCACCCAATACTGCCACGGCACAGGCAACTCCTCTGGGGCAGATAATCCTACCAGCTACTTTGCAAGCCATAAAAGAGGCTGTTAATCCTTATCTTTACAAGACAACAGTACTCTGTATATGCTGCAACACACAACTGTGCAGTGGAGAGCAGTTTTGAAGTGCTTTTGAGGCTGTAAACACAGAGCATGAGGAACACTGCCCCTACATTAGAATTAACGCACGCCCAACATCTTCCCCTGTCCATCTGCCCCTCCATATCTGTAGTTGTTGCCCCTTCCCTCATTTACCTCCCCACCTTACTTCGCTGCCTTGCCTGCAAAAAAAAAAAAAATACTAAATCATAAAACAGCAACAAAAAGGTTCCTTTACAAACCACACTTTACAGTTAGAAAATATACCTAAAAAGAAATAAGACTCCAACTACTTTAAAGTTTTCAGTAAAGTATTTTTTTTATAAAAAAAAGTGTGCTAGAGAAAAATAAACAAGCACATACACATTTTTCTGTCCCAAATACTTTTCTCTAGGATTCAATAAGGACCATAATCCATGGACCTTCATGAATATCTGCCGTCTCCGCAGTCCCCTTTTCAGGCCATGCATCATTAAATAACCAAGATTGCTCATGCACACCATCACACAGTGCAACCCTTAAACCCTTTGTACTGTTATGTGTGTAACACTCCCTCATTGACTACTTTCAAACAGTCACACATCTATCCACCAATCACTACCAAAAACTCTACACATAACCCTATCAACATATTACACTTCCACATGTCAACTGCCACTTAACAATGTTCTAGAAATCTTTTGCATCTGCTTATCCCAAACAATTGTACACACTGCTGCTATAAAGGCACATGTGCATTGTGGAGCCCAGAAGGAGAGTCCTAAGAGATGCCAAGGTGGGAGGCCACTGACTAACTGTATTTATTTTTACATTTGTATAGGGCACTAAGCACAGAGGCATCAAGGTGCTGTTCCATGGACAAGTTATACAGATTAGTCTTGCATTCCTATTCTAGATTAGCCGACGTGGGCTTAAACAACAAAGAGGGAGGTTGAGGAAGAGGCTGTTGCATTAGTTCAGCCTAGAGAAGACCAGGGCTCTAGAGATGTTGAGCTTCTGGAGATGAGGAACAGTACAATGCCTGAAAGGAGATGAAGCTGAAAGTGGCCCTTCTTTTCAAGCTCCAAAATGTAAGGAGAGAGAGGACGTAAAAATGACACTAAGGTTTCGGGCCTCACAAGAAGGTGAGAGTAGAAGGCCCAAAGACGGCGGCCAGAGGGTAGGAGGAAAACAGGGCACAGGTCTCACAATAAGGAGGATCTCCATCTTACTGGCATTGAGAGAGAGTTGTTAGCCGCACGCAATGCCTGGATGGCAGTTAGACAATCCGGGATAAAAAAGGAGTCGAAATTAGTTGAGGGAAGTTTAAGGAAAGCTGTGTGTCATTAACATAACATTGGAAATGAGAAAAGAAGAAAGACGTCATGTGAGCCAGAGGGACGAAATAGATATTGAAGAGCCACAATCAAAGAATAGAACCCTGGGGTACGCTCCGGGGAGAGAATGAGGTGGTGGAGTAGAAACAACCCAACTGCAGCTGTGAAGGGCGGTTAGGGAGGAAAACAGGCCAGCCAGTCTTTCACTTACTTTTACACCAACTTTGCAAATGTGATACAAGATCACAACCACAATTCTCGTTTCCCGGTGCTTATCCCCATGCTTCCACAAATGTCTATTTAATCCTAAATAATCCCATTAGAATTTAGTGCACATCCCTATTTTTACTACCTTTTTACCCATCTAATGAAACAACAAACAATGGTAGTAATAGTTTTCTCTTCCTGGTGGCTATTCCAGGTCGTTCTCGCAGCCAGTTCAGACAAACTATATTTTTTTGAAGTTATTTTTAAACAGGTAGAAACATTTTGTTACCATTGGCAAGCGCCTATCATCCACACGGTACCCTTCAAACTGTATATTTCTATGGACTACCAGTACTCTTTAAACTGTGTATTCTTATGGACTATTGGTCCGTAATCACAGCGCGTTCTCAATACACAACATTGTTGCACCGTTACGTGGCACTAAGCTTTAGGCTTAATTGACACAGCAGGTATCATTTTCTTACATAGTTGTGTACAATCAGTAAACATGCACACACTTCGAAAACCTGTAAGCATCGTTTTGCAAATATAGCCATTCACTTCCTTCTTGAGGAAGGCTCGCCTGCTATTGACCTATCATGTGCTATCCCAGCCCGTGAAACCTGACAATTCAAATACGTAGCAATGGGCTTGTATTTCTCAACCAATCAGGCTGTCGCTCTCATGGCCCCACTTGTAGGCTATTGCACGCCTGGCTGCCGAGAAGCGAGGACACACACAAACGCTGCGCCAACAAAGGTACGCAGCAAGAGTGCCTGCCACTCTCACCTTTCTTTTAAACATAAAAACAAACCTTAACTAGGCGATATTTCGCATTCATTATACATTTCCAAACTGTGCTCTTTCCATAGTTTAACGCTAAAATGTCCATGCTGACTCTTTTCAGGTAAAGATGCATTTTCTGCAACCCAGGAGCACTTTGTAAACACACGACTGAGCTTCATGGAGATCAGCAAAGTTCATAACCCGCAGGTATGCCGACACTTTGCCCCTGTTTCTTGCAGTCATTTATTTGGCGAACATTGCCCCTTTTATCCACAGAATGCTAAACAAACATTATTCAAGTTTGTTTAATTACAAGATTGAGCTGCCTGTACTTTGCCCCGGCTACTTACAGTTAAACATTTTGCGAGCTTCGCCCCCCCTCCTTTACCCACACAATGCTTAACAAACATTATTTATGTTTGTTTAATTACAGGATTGTACTCCACTAATTACCTTCAACAATTTGAATTACTGTACCTGAACCGTAGGCATCGACTTGGACTTCCACCTGTGGGTCGTTAGCAGCTTAACTCCCTGAATTGCAGCATCTTCTCCTCCTGGGTCCTATCTGGCCAGCTCCCTACAGATCGTGCCCCATTGATTGGGTAAGCTGTTAGGGATTCATAACTATTAAGCAGTCAAATAGTGAAGAAATTAATTTTAAGATGTTCTAGCCAAACTGATTCAGCAAGCCACAAGAAATTAATTTCCTTCTTTTCTTTGTGTCTGCTTCCCGATAGGGTCAACTTGCCCTGAGGAAGGCATTCTTTGAAACCATTGCCTGGCAGGAGGCATGTAGTAATGAGGCGGGACGGTAAGGCTTATATTTTAAATTAACTTTAATACGGCGAGCCCGCCTAAGCATGTACTGCTCCAGCTGCCTCCAGTAACTGCCACTGCCGTCTCGCGACTTCTGTTCATTCGCAACTTACGAGCAGGCAGAAGTTCATGCGACGGCACGAGCCAAACCAGCCATTGCAATTCTCTACATATCTTCCCCCTTAGAAGGACATGTTTATTACAAACATTTTATAATATAAACTCTATCATAAGACAAAAAACATTTCTGCAAATCAATATCAACAGTACTAGAAATTATTTTAAAAATGGTTGCATTTAAATCATTTACCAAATCACAAATTAATTTACTCACGAAAAATAATCTTTCATCCATGCTGGTTTAAACTTCAGTCTACAAGTGGTACCGCATTTATTCACACCACTCATATTTCCACTCTCACCTCCTTTCTCAAATGATTTCCCATCATCTTGGACAGTTTCTTGTAACGCTCACCTGGTTCCCACGGAGGCGCGGCGTCGAAGGCGCAGAACTCTGAAGATGGACAGGAAGGGCCCCTCTATTCTGGCTTCCCTGGCTCGTTGGATACCCTCCTGTGCGTGAAAAGGGAGTATTACCAACTGTGGAACAATGCTCAAGCCTCCCACTCCCTTCCAACCCTCCACGATACCTCCTCCACGATTCCCCGTGAAGCCTCACCTTAGGGTTTGGAAGGATGAGCTCTCCATCCTGCTTCTGATGCAGGGGCGCGTTGAAACCCAGTTACTTCACTGGATTGAGGATTGATGGGAGTTCAGGTAAGCTTGACTGTTCAGGTAAGGCGCTGTAAAAGTTCTGTTCAAAAGTTCAAGCTTAATAATAATGTTCGTTGTCTAATTGCAGCAAGCGCTAATGCTTATGTCTTTTTCCCCTTAGGGGCCGTAGTTCGGAGTGCCGGAGATATGGCGCCGACCCGAAGTGAAACAGTTCTGGATGAGCGCTCAGGTAATGTCTTTGCATTCGCTCATTCAATGTCTTTGTCTTTTTTCCCCATAGGGGCCGGGGTCCGGAGATGCCAGGAAGCGGCAGGACCCGAAATGCAGTGGGAATAATCCAACAGGTAAGACTTAAAAGGAAACTGAGCTTTCCTTATTCCTTTTCTCCCTCTCACCTTTGTTCTTGTCTTTTTTCCTTTAGGCGCCGGGGCGTAGCTGAATCCGGAAGATCGCTGCTGAAGATGGAAGCGCCTTGCAAAGGTGAGTAAAATGCAGCGCTGCAGCGATCGAAACGAAATGCCTTTAAAATGATGTCTTCCTTTTCAGGGCCGTTGGAGAAATGACTCCGGGATGCAGATTTAGCAGGTAAGGGCTTTTCTTCTCCTATTCTCTTCCTTTCTCCCCTTGCAGGTGTTCCAGGGTGCTGGCAGGCGTGGCTGAAGTCAGGATGCAGGAGCTGACACGGTGAGCGTCCAGCTGCTAGGTGCAGAACAACGCGAAGCATGTGTGGCTGTTCGGGTGGGGTTTAAATAGCCTTGGAAGAAGTTCCTGGTATGTATCCTTCCACCAATCAGGTATGTATCCTTCCCCGACCACACCCGGGTGGTGAAGTAGTCCTACAGGTTAAGTAGTCCCATTCAGGCCTCAAGAGGGCCTGGATGAAGCAGCAAGGTCTGCATCAGGTAAGTGTGCACCCAGCACTTAAACACATATCCTCTTCTATGAGCCTGGCGCCTAAGGCGCCAGGATTGGGGTCCGCTATGAGCCTGGCGCCTAAGGCGCCAGGACTGAGTCCAAAGGGCCCCGACTTGGGCCCGCTGAGACTTCCCTGGGGAAAATGATGTCTGCCTCTGGGGTTGCTGGGCCCCGCCTGGCTCCTTAGAGGTAGGCATCATGACAGTACCCCCCCTCAAGGCCCCTCCCAAGGTCTTTTCCTCCGGGGGTTTTGGTTTGTGCGGGAATCTTCGATGGAATCTTTGAATTAATCGTGGTGCGTGAACATAGTTACTGGGTTCCCAAGATCTTTCCTGAGGTCCATATCCTTTCCAATCAACAAGATAGAAGAGTTTCGACTTAACTATCTTGGAATCTAAAATGTCTTTCACTTCGAATTCTAATTCTCCATCAATTTGGACAGGGCCTGGTGGCTCAGACAGTCTGGTTCCAGGTTGTACTGGTTTTAGAAGAGATGCATGAAAAACGGGATGAATCCGCATGTTGGATGGTAAATCGAGTTTAAAGGCCACTGGGTTGATAATAGCTTTGATGGGGTAAGGCCCAATGAATCTGGGATTAAAGGTTCGCTGACCCTTGAGGGGTAGATGTTTAGTTGCTAGCCATACCTGATCTCCTACTTGGTAGGGAGGAGTTTTACTTCGGTGCAAATCAGCATTTTCTTTATACTTTTTCTTGGCTTGCTGTAAGTGGGTTGTAGCTTCTTTGAAGGCTTGGGTTATTGTGGAATGTAGGTGATTTACTGCAGGCATCTCCAGGGTCAGAGGTGGATCTAGGTCAGAGGTCCGAGGATGGTGACCATACAGGGTATAAAAAGGAGTCTGTCTGGTTCCAGAATGCACTGAATTGTTGTATGCATATTCTGCAATCCAAAGGATGTCCTTCCAATTCAACTCGGATTGGTGTAACATGCACCGCAGATATTGCTCGAGAGTCTGATTGGTTCTCTCGGTTTGTCCGTCGGTCTGGGGGTGGTGGCTGGTGGATAACCGCACGTCTATTTGTGCTAGTTGGCAACATTTCTTCCAAAAGTGGGAGATAAATTGACTTCCACGGTCTGATACTAATATGGAAGGGAAACCATGTAACCGCACTATATTTTCCATAAATTCCTTGGCCAAGGTGGAAGCTGACGGCAATCCTTTTAAAGGGATAAAATGGGCCATTTTGGAGAATAGATCCACTATTACGAGAATCGTGTTGTAACCACCACAAGGAGGCAGGTCAGTTATAAAGTCCATTGACAAGGTGTGCCAAGGTGCTGGTGGAACGTCCAAAGGTTGAAGTAGGCCGGCTGGCCTTTTCTTTTGACTCTTATTTTGGGCACAGATTCCGCAAGACAACACAAATGACTTTATGTCTTTTCTCCAAGAAGGCCACCAGAAGTGGCGTTTGATCTTTTCTTCTGTTTTCGCGATACCGGGGTGTCCTTCCATAAATGATTCATGATGACGGGTAATGACAAGTTCCTGCAATTCTTTACTTGTC
This sequence comes from Ambystoma mexicanum, assembly GCF_040938575.1. NCBI lineage: Eukaryota > Metazoa > Chordata > Amphibia > Caudata > Ambystomatidae > Ambystoma > Ambystoma mexicanum. The sequence goes on along the minus strand of NC_090935.1, from coordinate 832,013,406 downwards.
AGAAATAACCGCTCTTGGAAGTAGGGTAAATCATCCTTAACGGTGTAGTGAGGACCCTTTTGACTCCATTCCAGTAAGGCAGAAGAGTCAAAAAGCTGTTTTACTTGAGCTTGGATGTCCTCAATGGTTTGCAATGAAGTCAAGCCCAGAATTCTTTGTTCCGGTATGATTGGCACAGGTTCTAAACTCGAATTGGGTTCTTCCATGCCTATCCGGGATAAGGCATCTGCCTTACCATTCTTGCAGCCAGGGCGATAGGTAATTACAAAATCAAATTCCGCAAAGAATAAAGCCCATCGGAGTTGTCGCGAAGATTGAGCTTTGGCCGTCTTTAAATACTGCAAATTTCTGTGGTCCGTAATTACGGTGATGGTGTGTCTTGCACCGAGAAGATAGTGACGCCAAGCCTTGAAAGCTGATTTAATAGCCAGTAGTTCTTTGTCGGTAATTGCGTAATTGAGTTCAGGTGGAGAGAATTTTCTGGACCAAAAGGCTACAGGGTGTAGTTGGTTAGATTCTGGGTCTCTTTGCGACAGGACAGCTCCCATGGCCGAACTGGATGCATCGGTTTCCACGATGTAAGGGAGATCTGGGCGCGGGTGCTTCAATACAGGTGCAGAGGTGAATTTGGTTTTCAGGTCCTGAAAGGCTTGTTCAGCCTCAAGAGTCCATTCAAAGCGTTTATTTTTCTTTAGGAGAGCTGTGATGGGTTGAACAGTTCGAGAAAATTCCGGGATGAACCTCCGATAGAAATTGACAAAGCCAAGCATGCTTTGCACTCCCTTCACAGAGCTAGGAGATGGCCATTTGAGAATGGCGTCCACTTTCCGCGAGTCCATTCGGATTCCTTGAGGTGTCAGGATGAATCCGAGAAACTCCACTTCTGTGGTATGAAAAACGCATTTTTCGAGCTTGGCAAATAATTTGTGCTGGCGCAATTTCTCAAGAACTGCCCTAACATGGTTTCTGTGATCAGATTCTGAGGAGGAATACACCAGGATGTCGTCAATATAAACGATGACACAAACATCGATAAGTTCCCGAAGAACATCATTCATGAAGTACTGAAAGGCGGCAGGTGCGTTGCACAAACCGAAGGGCATTACTTGATATTCGAAGAGCCCAAATTTGGTGCGGAATGCAGTCTTCCACTCGTCGCCCTCTTTTATACGTACCAGGTGGTAAGCTCCTCGGAGATCTAGCTTGGTGTACACACAAGCATCTTTTACTTGGTCGATAAGCTCAGGTATCAGGGGCAAAGGGTAACGATTCTTAATCGTTATCTGATTTAGGGCGCGGTAGTCAATACAGGCCCTAAGGTCTCCTTCCTTTTTAGGTACGAAGAACAAAGCGGAAGAGACTGGTGACTTTGATGGGCGAATGAAACCATTGGCCAGGTATTGATCCAAATACTGGCGCAAATGCAGGTTCTCAGGTTCAGTAAGAGCATAAATCCTACTACAAGGTAGTTGTGCATTGGGTACCAAGTCGATTTGGCAATCGTAAGATTGATGGGGAGGTAAGGTGTTAGCCTGCTCTTTCTGAAAAACATCTTGGAATTCTTGGTATTCAGATGGTAGCTGTACAGGGGTGGAAGTTACAGAGGCTAGACCCATAGCTGGATTCCTTGGGTAACAGGTTGGTTCACAATCAGGAAAAGTTATCTTCTTTGCTCGCCAGTCTATTCTCGGATTATGTGTTTCTAACCAAGGGATTCCAAGAAGTACTTGAAATTGTGGGGCCTTGATCACATCAAACACGATTGCTTCCCGATGTCCGTCCTGACCCACCAGAGTGATTTCAACTGTGGAATGCGTTACAGGCCCTGAGGCTATTTCGGTTCCATCAACTGTAGTAATTACATCTTGGGTTACTTTCGGGCGGAGAGGAAGCTTAATCCTGGAAGCCAATTCACGGTCTATGTAATTTCCAATAGCTCCACTGTCTATGTATGCTTTTATAGCATGCAACTGCTGAGGCTGTTTTGGGTTCACAAGCACCATTGGCATGACAAAATGCGAGGTCAAAGAGTTTGTTTTCAAGCTCGGCAAGCGGACCCCTACGCTTGTCGGGCTAGGTCGTTTCCCGAACCAGGTGTCAATAACTCGTTATCAGTGGCTCCAACCACCTTCTTGGGTGGTTTAACTGGACAACTTTGAAGAAAGTGACCGGAAGTTCCGCAATACAGACAAAGTTGCATTTGTCGCCTTCTCTCTCGTTCCTTCTGCGTTAATGGTCCTTTAACACTGCCAATTTGCATAGGTTCGGAAACGTCAGTACTCTTGGAGTTAACGTGGGTCTTGATAGGTACTCTGGTTTCATACTTGAGCCGATCTGCTTTTCTATTTTGAAGTCTGTGATCAAGTTGAACCACTAAGTCTATGTAGTCTGCGCAGGCCTGGGGTGGATCTACTATCTGAGCTATAACATCTTTAAGCTCTCCGCGCAGGCCTCGATGAAACAATGTGATCCTTTTATTTTCAGGCCATCCGGTTTCCACAACTAGTCTATTAAAGGTGGCGATATAGGACAAAAGATCCTGATTACCTTGTCGTAAGGATAGCAGTTCGTTGTCAAGGGCCTGTCCCTGCGAGTGTCGAGCAAACAATCTTTCCATGCTGGCCTGGAAGCCCTGGAAATCCCGGAGAATGGGATCATCCTGATTTACCAATGGAATAGACCAATCGGCAGCACAGCCACTGAGGTAAGATAGTACAAAGGCTACTTTGGTCTGGTCGTTGGGGAAGGCCCCGGGCCTGCATAAAAAGTGTAAACGGCATTGGTCCATAAAAACGGCATATTTCTTGGGATCCCCGGCAAAACGTTCCGGCGGGGCCAAAGGCATGTGTCCAGGTAGATTGATTTGTGCCGGGTTATTCAAACCCATTGTTGTAGAAATATCTCCGGAAACAGGTAAAAGAGTGTGCTCTGCCTGGCCCTGCAATAACCTTTTGGCCAGATCATCAGTTCTTTCCTTGGATAGGATTAGTTCCCTTCTGAGAGCATTAGTCTCCTGGCGGGCTGAGTGCACTTCTGTCCGTAATTCCCCTAAAAGATGGGCCAGCTGATCTGTCTCGGAAGTCTCCATAGCGCCCAGGTGGGAAATTGTGGTAAGGCTTCGCGTTCTGTAACACTCACCTGGTTCCCACGGAGGCGCGGCGTCGAAGGCGCAGAACTCTGAAGATGGACAGGAAGGGCCCCTCTATTCTGGCTTCCCTGGCTCGTTGGATACCCTCCTGTGCGTGAAAAGGGAGTATTACCAACTGTGGAACAATGCTCAAGCCTCCCACTCCCTTCCAACCCTCCACGATACCTCCTCCACGATTCCCCGTGAAGCCTCACCTTAGGGTTTGGAAGGATGAGCTCTCCATCCTGCTTCTGATGCAGGGGCGCGTTGAAACCCAGTTACTTCACTGGATTGAGGATTGATGGGAGTTCAGGTAAGCTTGACTGTTCAGGTAAGGCGCTGTAAAAGTTCTGTTCAAAAGTTCAAGCTTAATAATAATGTTCGTTGTCTAATTGCAGCAAGCGCTAATGCTTATGTCTTTTTCCCCTTAGGGGCCGGGGTTCGGAGTGCCGGAGATATGGCGCCGACCCGAAGTGAAACAGTTCTGGATGAGCGCTCAGGTAATGTCTTTGCATTCGCTCATTCAATGTCTTTGTCTTTTTTCCCCATAGGGGCCGGGGTCCGGAGATGCCAGGAAGCGGCAGGACCCGAAATGCAGTGGGAATAATCCAACAGGTAAGACTTAAAAGGAAACTGAGCTTTCCTTATTCCTTTTCTCCCTCTCACCTTTGTTCTTGTCTTTTTTCCTCTAGGCGCCGGGGCGTAGCTGAATCCGGAAGATCGCTGCTGAAGATGGAAGCGCCTTGCAAAGGTGAGTAAAATGCAGCGCTGCAGCGATCGAAACGAAATGCCTTTAAAATGATGTCTTCCTTTTCAGGGCCGTTGGAGAAATGACTCTGGGATGCGGATTTAGCAGGTAAGGGCTTTTCTTCTCCTATTCTCTTCCTTTCTCCCCTTGCAGGTGTTCCAGGGTGCTGGCAGGCGTGGCTGAAGTCAGGATGCAGGAGCTGACACGGTGAGCGTCCAGCTGCTAGGTGCAGAACAACGCGAAGCATGTGTGGCTGTTCGGGTGGGGTTTAAATAGCCTTGGACGAAGTTCCTCGTATGTATCCTTCCACCAATCAGGTATGTATCCTTCCCCGACCACACCCGGGTGGTGAAGTAGTCCTACAGGTTAAGTAGTCCCATTCAGGCCTCAAGAGGGCCTGGATGAAGCAGCAAGGTCTGCATCAGGTAAGTGTGCACCCAAGCACTTAAACACATATCCTCTTCTATGAGCCTGGCGCCTAAGGTGCCAGGACTGGGGTCCGCTATGAGCCTGGCGCCTACGGCGCCAGGACTGAGTCCAAAGGGCCCCGACTTGGGCCCGCTGAGACTTCCCTGGGGAAAATGATGTCTGCCTCTGGGGTTGCTGGGCCCCGCCTGGCTCCTTAGAGGTAGGCATCATGACATTTCTCCCATATTATAAGCCTTCGCAATTTTTCCTTTTGACCATACTTGTCCTCCTTCCAAGATTACCACTGACTTCCTGACCGCTGATATCCTCTTAGGACCCAAATATTTACTTTCACAACACTTATTCACCAATCTAGGATTCTTTACATACACATACTCCCCCACCTTCCACTCTCGTTCTTTCACTTTTTCACGAGCATTGAAGCCCTCTATATTTTTTCTTGACCAGCCTTTATAAGTCTCATTATTTGCTCTCTATCCACTTGAACCACTTTGGCAGTCCCCAACCACCCCGGACACAATTTGGTGCCCGGTTCCCTACTCTTGAACGACACAAAAGGTGACACTCCTGTTACTGAGTGTGGAGTGGTCACATAACTCCACGTCATCAAATTCAAAACTTCCCTCCATGGTTGCCCCCCTCTCATGGCTAACTGAAGACCTTCCTTCAACCATCGGTTGACCCTCTCCACAAGACCATTCGCCCTTGGGTGATACAATGCTGTTTTGATGTGCCTAATACCATAACTACTTAGGAACCTCTTCATAGATTCCGACACAAATTGAACCCCATTGTCTGAAACCAATTCCATTGGCACCCCTTCCCTGAAAAACACTTTTTCTAAGAATGCTATCAACTCTCTAGCTGTAACTTCTTTAACTGCCTCTCATTCAACCCATTTAGAGTGAAAGTCAATTAGTACAAATAAAAACCTCAGACCTCCTCCCAAACCTTTTACTAGACCCATATTATCTACTGGAACTTTGGACCAAGGCTGAGTGGGAACAGGATTCAAAATCATGGGAGTTTAAAGCACAACTTTAGTCTTGTCACTGGTCTGGCAAATCATAGTTTTTTTACCCACTTCTCAGTCATTTTATCAACCGTGGCCACCAATAATTATGTCGAATTTTTCTTTTCATGGCTCCCTCTCTCGGGTGACCCTCATGAGCAAGTTCAAGTAGCCTTGAACTGACCGGCTCCGGAAGAACAATACACCTCCCTCTTCTGAGTTTACCTTCAAAAATATTTAACTCTTCCTTGAGCTCCCACCACACATCAAAATTCTTTTCCAAATTACTCTTTTGGGGCCATCCCTTCACTGTCCACTCTTTGATCAACTTAAGTTCTTGATCAGATTCTTCTCCTTGCAACCATATTTCCTGACTAATTCTTCCTTTACCTCTGCCACTACTGACTCTTCCATTCTACCATCATCAACCTCACCATCAGTGTCCTCAATCGGCAACCTGGATAAGAAATCTGCTACTATATTCCTTTTTCCTGGAAGAAAGCTCACTTCAAAGTCATATGTTCGTAATCCTAAACCCCATCGACTTATCCTGGGTGAACCTAAAGCCCACCTTCCACTTTCAAATATTTGCACTAACGGTTTGTGGTCTGATCTAACAACAAATTGTCTGCCCCACAAAAAATACTTAAAGTGCTTAATGGCCCAGTACATAGCTAAGGTCTCCCTTTCAATGACCGAATATTTCGACTCCGCTCCCCTCAATGCCCTTGAAGCAAATGCAATGACCCTTTCCTTCTTATCTTTGTCATACTGTATTAATGTAGCTCCAAGTCCCAGTATACTTGCGTCTACCACTAACACTGTCTTATCATACGGATCGAACCTTCCGATTGAAGGAGCTTCACTTATTCCTTTTTTAATGCTTTCAAATGCTGCATCACATTCTGAAGACCATTCAAACTTGGCACCCTTTTTAAGTATCATTCTTATAGGAGTTGAAACCATGGCAAAATCCTTGACAAATCTATGATAATATTCAGCCAGCCCCAAAAAGGATCTCACTTGATCTTTGTTAGATGGTACTGGCGCATCCTTCACTGCCTCCACTAAATTTTTCTTTGGTTTCACTCCAGACTCATCAATTTCATGGCCAAGATATTCCACTTTCTGAAAAGAAATCTTGCACTTATCTCGCTTCACTGTCAAACCAGCTTCCAACAGTTTACTCAATACATTGGATAAAATCACATCATGCTCAGCAGCACTACTTGCATACACAAGCACATCATCTTGAAACACTATAACATTCTTTATCCCCTCCAAAACAGTGTCCATCACTCTCTGAAACACTGATGCCGCTGAGGCAAGTCCAAATGGCATTCTGCAATACTTGAAAGTACCAAACGGCGTTATGAACGCAGTTAGATGTTGACAATCTTCTTTTAAAGGAATCTGATGATATGCTTGAGAAAGGTCTATTACAGAAAATACTCTTGCACCTCTGAGAGTAGACAAAGTTTCCCCAATTATCGGCAAAGGATGCCTGTCCACAAGAATGTTCCTATTTATGTCTCTCATGTCCAATTTGGTCTCGCAGCTACTACAATAGGGGATAACCATTCTGAGCTCTCACATTGCTCTATGATACCCTTCTGCATCAGAGACTCGATTTCCAATTTAAGTTTCTCCCTCAACTCGTGAGGTATTGGTCTCACTTTGTGCACCTTTGGTATTGCACCTGGTTTCAGACGTATTTCATGTTCAATCCTTTGAGCATCCCTAAATCTTCCTGGAATACTTTTGTAAAATCTTTTTCCCACTTGTCCTTTACTTCTGCTACTGTAACTGGCTCCTCTGCATTCGCTTGAATTCGAATGCCTAATTTCCGTTGCTCACCCCAACCTAAAAGAGCAGAACCTTCTTGCATTACATATACATCTGATTCGCAACTTCTCCCTTTATACTTAATAGCCGCTTGGAACTTTCCCAACCCCTCAATCTTTACGTTACCATAAGCATATGGTTCAATGCTGTGTTCCTTCAAATCAGCCAGTCTTCCTTGTAAACAACTTTCATAAGTTTTTTTGGATACTAAAGTCCAAGGTGAGCAACTATCAACTTTTAGGGTAACTACTCTTCCATTTACCAAAAACACGTCTGTCGGAGAACTTCCTCTATTGGAAACCTCTGCAATCTCCAATACATGTTTGGCCTGTACATTCTGGATTGTGCAAGCTCCGTCTTCTTGTTCAGGAATTCTCCCTCCAAATTCAATGACCTGCACTTGACCTTCCTCTCGACAAACTCTTCCGAAGTGTCCTCTCTTTTTGCATTTTAAGCAGGTAATGTTTCTCGCCGGACAGAATGTGCTCGTTGAAATATGTCGATTGCTGCCACACTTATAGCACTTGACCTCCTTACTCATTTTCAATCTTCTAATACCTTTCACAGCCGCCACTTCTCCTTCTTGCTTGTCCCCCTTCATAGTGGACATGTACTTGTGCGTCTGTTCCATGCCTCTGGTCGTTTCCACTGCCACCTCTAGAGACACATCCTTAGTTAGGAGCCTTTCTTGAATCTTCATGTTGTTAGTACAACGTACTAACTGGTCTCGTATTAGGGAATCCGTCAACTGACCAAATTCACACGTGTGGCTCAAAGATCTTAGTGCTGCTATGAAATTCTCTACTGGTTCAGTGGGGTCTTGGATTCTCTGGAAAAACGTATATCTCTCAAAAGTTATGTTCTTTTTTGCCTCGAAATGGATTTCTAGCTTCTTCTCCACCAAGGCATACTGATCCACCTCTCCCTGGCCTTCTTGTGGGGGTAGCCGTAAACCATCGTAAACACTGCGACCTTCTGTGCCCAGATTGTGTAGAAGTATTGCCTCTTTTCTAGCCGCAGCAAACTTGTCACCACCAATTGCTATTAGATAGGTATCAAAAAGATTCTTCCATCTGTCCCACCTTATTGGCGGGATGCCTGGTTCCATCAAGAAAGGTGGAGGCGGGCCATACTAGCTGCAGCCATTATTCCGTGTTCTGATGTCAACCGCTACAATAGTTTAGATTTCAAAACACCTTCTCTTTTTATCTGATCTGTTCATGTGTAAATTGTCCTTGTGCAAACAGTTCTCACACTTCACTTCTGTATTTATAATGTGCAGCTTTACTTTTGTCCAGTAGTACAATTCTCCCCCTTTTTTTAAAAATTCATGAGAAGTTGTGCTTGTTTCTCAGTTGTCTTTGCAGCTGGAGCGTTTATATATAACTTTCAGACCACTGGGCGGTTGGGCTTGTTTTATCTTTATCTGTAGGCATGCCAAGGGAATCCGTTGTGACTGCTTAGAACAGCATCCGAAGCAAAGAACCGTCCTTGTCTTCAGGCAAACTCCTCCCCGCTTCCCCTGTGCCTCTCCTCACCTGGAAGTACACTTTCTGGCGGAGATCGGGGCCTCCCCTGTGCCTCAGTGAGCCTTAACTTAACACAGTCAGCAGCAGGCTCTAGCGGCGCCTCAACTGCGTACCCCTCCTCGACCCAGGGAACAGGAGGCGTCGGGGGACACATCAGCCGTAGTGCGTGTCTTGACGCATGTGGGTCCCCAGCCGCGGGCTCACCCTGAATCCTCGTCGCCAATTGTAGTAATGACGCGGGACGGTAAGGCTTATATTTTAAATTAACTTTAATACGGCGAGCCCGCCGAAACATGTACTGCTCCAGCTGCCTCCAGTAACTGCCACTGCCGTCTCGTGACTTCTGCTCACTCGCAACTTACGAGCAGGCAGAAGCTCACGCGACGGCACGAGCCAAACCAGCTATTGCAATTCTCTATAAGGCACTTTTGCTGAAATGTGTGGCAGATGTCCAATTGGGCACCAGCACGTAGGCAGACCTGCAAAGAACATTATGAATAAAGAGTGATGAAGGATAACCAACCGATGAAATTACAAGTTTGGAAAGAGAAAGAATATACTCTTTCCTGTCCCTATACTCTTCCTTCTAACTCAAAATTTCTCTTTTTTCTCACTAAATGTATTTTTCACACTTTTTCTTGTCCCTAACTTTTTTTCTGCTTGAATATTAATTATTTGCTTAAGTGTGATTTGGTTGAATTATGTCCAAATAAGTTTCTTCTTGTTTTTGTGAGTACCGACCCACACATATGCTGTTGATATATGTTTTCTTTCTTTCCTTAACTAATTATAAATTAATAAATTCAAATATTTTTTGATATAATCTCTTGATGGCTTCAGAATTTTGATTTGGCTTCCATCAGAATGTCAGTGAAATAACTATAACACTGTGGGGGTCATTACGACCTGGGTGCAATGGGATACCGGGCACCAGTAATGACACTGGTGCCGGTAATCCCTTTGAGCTGTATTCCGAGGTCCCTTTGCGGGTCCCTCCCTTAACGCCTGGTTTTAGGCGTTAAGGGAGCCATGGCTACCTCCAAACTCGGAATGAGGCCCTGTAATACCAAGAACTATTTTTTGAGATTTTTTGAACTCGTCCCTCATTACGGTGGAACCGTCGTTTTACAGCCAGTCCAGTGCCCAGTCCATGATGCTAAAATATCATGTAACTGATAAATGAGGATAGAATAGCTGACTGTGTGAAAGGCAGAGGAGACACCAAGGAGCATAATCCTCAATTGTTGTACTATCATAAATACCATATACACTTTACTTATATAATTCCACCCCATTACAGATATGGTATACTCCCCCTATAGTACCTATAATAACTATACACATATTACTATACTGTATGTGCCCAGTGGCTAGATTCTTGGGGGTACGTCCTCCCACCAATCCCAATAGAGTCTGCACATTTTTCTTTTTTTTTTTCGACAGACACGGCAACACCAGCACAGCTTTTTTTCATCTATAAAAACAGCTTCATATCAAGTTTATTCCACTCTCCCACTCTTTCCAGGCCCTCCTTTGTCCACAAAATAACCCCACATTTATTTTCCAGACCTATTTTCCTCACAACGCTGCCAGCAGACAAAGGCCATGGTCGCCCATCCAATATGGAGACTATTTCTAAAAGGATCACGCCCCTCATATTTTCAAACATCCAATTAGCACGTGCCTCTCTGCAAACGTTGGTGACCATTCGTCAAACGATGTCAAAGTTATAAGCTGACAGAAAAGTACTCTTTTCTATAAATTGAGCAATTAACCAAAGATATTATTTCCATTCATTATATAAAACATTTCTCATAAGCAAATATCACCATTCTTTATTTTAACAGAAAAGCAGAAATGGTAAACACACTTCAGTGGCTAGAAGAACATTTTCCCAAAGAAGAAATGTTTGAAGATAAAATCTCTAATGGTAAACAATGCATCTTTCAATATTTACAAATATAATTTATGGAAAGCTCCTTCAAATAATAAGTTCTTCTTTTCTTATAGCACATAGTTTACTTAAAACAATGCACCACAGAATTATATAGAATGCCAACAATCAGATATACAATCCCAAACCCAGCTGCACAGAATGAAATAATTATCTTGTCTTTAAAATTGAATATACTTAGCAATAACTTTAAAGAACTATTAACTCATGTTAAAAATAATTGTATTACATAATGTTGATTATCACTCTCCTTTGTCTACCTGTCCTCCTTTCCCCCAGCACTCACCCCAATCAAATTCATAAAACATAAATCAAACACGGTTTGATGAAACTTCTCTCCCTCCCTACCCAGATGACAACTTTATTGAAATTACATACTCTCCCATTTATGTTTCCCATTCTAATACACAATACCTTTTACAAATACATGTATTTTTTCTACTATAAATATCTAGTATATTATTGTGTAACAAATTATTGTTTCTTTTTTAAAACCCCAATCAATAATCTACGAACATCTCAACCATTCAGAGGGTCCATTTGTGTAATGGGGCGTCCACGAATATCACTCCCTGTCCATGCATGTCTGGTTTTGCATGACACATTTTAAATTAGTCCACAAACAACAGAACCATTTGTGAACATTCCCAAACATGCACCCAGCATCTCCCACCGAAGTCCGAGGACACCTGCTGCCACCACGGATGCTCCACGGATGTCATCATGTCACCACGCTCGTGCGGCATGCCAACGTCCAAGCCCAATTGCAATTTTGTTTGTAAATTACCTTAATCCGTTAGAAGAAATCAGATTATTTATATTGGTAGCATACCTTAAATCATCCCACGTATGTGTGCCCTGATCCAGCTTTGAAGTGTCATCTCCACCATTGGAACACACGAGGTGCTTCAAATCACAAGATGGGCGCCGCTCCCAGTGCATCCTGTCCCTTCCGCTGCCTGACCTCTCCCAGCTTGTAGGCGCAAGCTGATTGGCTGAGCTTCCTGCCTAAACCTGCCACGATTTGCCAGCAGGCGAGGGAGCCAGCCCACGAAGTAAGGCACAAGAAAGAAGGCTCTGACTAAGCTGACCGAGCGCAGCCAGCGCTAGGCGAGGACTTTATGCCCTATTTCCCATCGCCAATATCTGAACCCATGGACTCCATTGTAAGACATTACCTCCAACGGGTGAGTTCCGCCTCATGGGAAAACTCCAGCAACCGTAAATGAACATATTATGTACTGCTAATGTTTACAGCCAGAAACACATGCCCAGTAACGCTACTTCCCATACAAGCCAACCTCGTATCTCCTTTACCAGTCTACACAGCTCCCTAACGTGGTCACCCACTCCTACCCAACATTGCAACCCTTAGCTACGTATGACTATTACTATGTTTTTACGGCCCTATCTAGTCCTGTAACTGCATATTGTTCGCTCTATCTGTATGCACATGTGTATCTGTATGATTGCTCGATTCTTGTGATTTACCTGCCACAATGCAATTCAGTTAGCTTTTGAACCCTATCTCCTTACTTACCCTGTACACTGGCCTATGTCCTCCTCCTATCTAACCTGTACTTACCTAGCTCGTGGAAGCACACTGTTGACTGATTTACTTTGCGTACCATACTATGACAGGCTACTAAACGCTGAATGCAGCCACCCACCTATGTTCTGATTTGGTTGCATGTTACTCAGATTTGCTGACAGGTGCCACTTATCTGCCTGATGTTCCATACACAATAGTCCTGTCCAGCATTGTGCCGCACCATTCACTTGTCCAACCTGTTCTAACGTATTGCTGTGCATTGAATGTATATTACTTGCCCAAATTTGTACTGCTTTGATCCGTTTGACGCCAAATTAGCATATCGCCTAGCCACTGTACTGCTCTACGTGCCCAACCCTACATTTCCCCCTATCCTTCCCTGAGTCAGGGACTATTGCTCTATATCAACCACCCACTCTATGACCAACCCCCAGATACTTTATCCAGCGTGCCCTAGGCCCCTCACCCCAGCTGCACCTGCACCATCCTTTGCACACGTCTGTCTTCAAACTGCCATGGCCCACATAGTTCCACTCACCTCCTGTACACTATGTATCTACCAGCTATCTATACAATCCTACTAAGGATAATCCTCCACCTTCTCCACCTCACAAGTCTCCCTTGCCCTCTCACCACCATTTCCACCAAAACACTACCCAACACTCTGACACCACCTACTCATAACATTGTGCTAAACCAGCCCACCCTTACCAACCCATGCTACTCTAACACCAGAAATCTTACACTACACCTAGGCTTCCTAGGATATACGAACCACCTACCCGCTCCCCAAGAGAACCCAACTCCAGAACAATTAAACTCCAAATGCCCACCAAGAGACCTACTAAGATTCCTGACAATGCTCACATCAACAACCTGCACATAATTCCACCCAACCACACCCTTATCCACCCCATCCCCACAATCACAGCCCGTAAGTCTATTACACCACATATCAGAGGCACCCTCATAAATGCTCAATCAATCGTAGCCAATGCTACTGAGATAGCGGACCTCATTGACTCTAAAAAACTAGACTTCTTGGCCATAACAGAATCCTGGCTCCACACAGCCGCAGGCCCCGCCCTCACTCTAGCTCTCCCATATGACTTTATCATCCTCAGAGCGGATAGAACTGAATCTCGGGGCGGAGGCCTTGCCATCATTGCCAAATCCGATCTTCACCTAAGACTCACCACTACCAATAAACTTGATTCCTCCAAATCCCTCAGATCTAAAATGTCCATTGCCAAAGCCCAAACACTTACCATTCATCTACTCTACAGACCTCCTGGCCTCCTAGGATCATTCGAAGGAGACCTCAGAATCATCCTTGCCGATAAGCTAAAAAACACAACCCAAAGCATCCTCCTAGGTGACCTTAACCTTGGGTTCAAAGACCCTAAAGACCACACTCATAGCAGACACCTTGACTGAACTAGGGTTCAATCAAAAAATCACCCTTCCAACACACAATAAAGGTAGGACCCTTGACTAGGTGGCAGACTATAACTGTTCTGTCTCCATCACCGACATCTCCCCCCATACTTGATCAGACCATCATCCCATCACCTTCTACCTTGAGGCCCTTACACCCACCGCCCACAACAACCATCTAGCCCCATCCATACCTACCAGAAATAAAAAAAACATTACAGCTGAAAAGCTCGTACCACTTATCCTCCCCACTCATAACTCTCTCGCCGACCTTACTGACCCTACTAACCCCTTCACCCTACTCGACGAATACAATAAAATAATGACTTCAGCTCTCGACTCTCTCGCACCACTGAAATCTAGGAAAAGCAAACCTAAAAGACACCTGAACACATGGTTCACGCCACACCTTTAGTCTCTTGAGAAATGTAAAAGTGAACAAATATGGAAACATTCACCTACAGAGTCCAATAAAACCAACCTCATCAAAATATCCACCATATACAAGAAAGAAATAATTTTGGCCAAACAAGACTCATACAACCAAAGAATAGCCCAATCCAACTCCAACGTAAAAGAACTGTTTACCATCCTCAAAGAATTTGCAAACACTTATCCCAATCCCTGATCCTTGTGTTAAAGACAAAACCTGATGTACCACTGTACAAAACGCTCTTTCAAATAAAGTGGCCACCCTACAAGACAAGATAGCTAACAAAAAAGAAAATCTACCCAGCACCACTACTAACCCCCTCCACCACATCTAAGCGCTCCCCCAAACCTATCCACCGCTATAGCTTCTCCAAAGTTACTACCCTTGAGGTTGAAAAAGGTATTCTCACCCTGAAACCATCCAACTGCCAGGGTGATCACTGCCCTGTACAGATTATAGAAGACGCAGCCAGAGATCTTTCACCCTTCATCACCAAACTCATTAACTGCTCCTTCTCCAAAAATATCATCCCCAACAATCTCAAAGAGTCCTGGGTTCTCCCACTACTCAAAAAGCAAACCCTAGACCCTTCCATACCCACTAACTACAGACCTATCACCACTGTCCCATTCCTACTAAAAATTCTAGACAAGTTAGCATACCTTTGAATACAGCAATACCTGGAACAAAACCACCTCCTAGGAGTCCGCCAGTCTAGCTTTAGACCCCAACATGGAACAGAGACAGCCCCTGATTGACAGCGCTGATTGATCTCAGAGACAATGGCAAAACTTCTTTGCTCCTTCTCCTTGACCTATCAGCGGCATTTGATTTAGTGGATCATACCATTCTGTGCATCCAACTAAACACGGCAGCCCACTTCTCACAGGAAGCTAAGTTGGATACAATCGTTCCTCAGCAATAGGACTATGCACGTCTTTTCCACATCTGCAGCGGCTGACCCTATCTCAAGCACATGTGGCATGCCTCAGGGATCCTGTGTCTATCCCACTCTGTACAACATCTTCACAAAGCCCCTTTTCGATGATCTTGATGGCCTGCGTATCACCTACACTAACTATGCAGATGATACCTAGATCCTCATACCGCTGACAGGAGATTATGAAAAGGATTTGGCCTTGGTGAACAGGGCGTACCTCATCATTCAGTCATGGAGGGCCTCGCATGGTCTATGCCTGAATGATGAAAGACTGAGCTCATAATCCTTGGCACAACCCCCAACATTAACAAACCAGGTTGCAACTACTCAAGCTTGACCATTGACGGAAACGTCATCGAGGTAGCCAAGGAAGTAAAAACGTTAGGTTTTTACCTAGATTCGCACCCTTTCCTTCAAAAAACAGGTTAGCTCCATGGCCCGCTCCACAGCTTACACGTGCAAACTAATCAGAGCAGCTAAACCCTTCCTCGCCCCTAACAGCTGTACGACCCTTGTCAGAGCCCTGATTCTATCAAAGTTAGACTACTGTAATGCCCTCTACCTAGGAGCCAATAAATACATCACAAATAAAATTCAGATCTTACAAAATAACTCACTCAGAGCGGCACTGAGCTTTCCAAAATAAGAGCATACCTCTGACCTAAGAAGAGCTCATAATTGGCTATCGACCAAAGACAAAATTGCTCTAAAAGTAGCTTCACTTACACACAATTGCCTCAACAACGCTGCTCCACGTTACCTCACTGACAGATTCACTGGATATTCCTCCAACCGCCTCACCAGAACAGCCAACTCCAACACCCTCATAGTACCCAGATACAAACACTCCAAAACTGGAGGCACTAGCTTTCAGGTGAAAGCTGCCCAACACTGGAACTCCCTCCCTCCTACCTTAAGAACTACCCAAACATATCCACATTTCAGGCACAACTACATTCTGTGGATTAAGGAAAATGACCTCTAACACACCATTCCTATAATGTTGCATGCCAGATTACCCTAGCTCATATGGACACAATCTAACCCCTGATGACACGCGGCACATTGACACTCATTTCTACACACCTGTACATATGACCTGTATTTGTTGCATACATTATATGTATCAACTGTATATAAGTCCCTCTAAACCTCTATGTATATTCCTTTTGTATATTACTGTACAGCAAATTAACCTCTATATATGTCCCTCTATACTTCTATTTATATTCCTTTTGTATATTATTGTAGAGCAATGTAACCAACCTGAGAATATCCTTAATGCCTTTCTGTGCCCTGATACCCTCGGGTCTGGTGCGCATTATAAATATTAAAACAAACAAACAAACAAAATGTATTCACGTACAGTGTCCGTGACTGCGGAAGGTTTGAAACTGCATTTTTGGCCAATCAAGAATATTTCACAGTGAAAGTCTACCCTTCCAGAGCTCCTAGTTATATTCCTAGTTGACCTGTCAACTTTTTTCAAGGTCTATTTTCAACTCGGTAGTCCGCGGACAATCATGAGGTCTGCGAGGGTCCCTCTGAAGGGACCGACCCGTTACTTTTAGTCATTCTCAATCTGGCAGACCACGAGAGAGCATAATTTCATAGCTAGTCCCAGGAGACTTCCAAGAGTTCAAGAATGGCATCTGTCAAGACCATCCCACCTTCCCAGGGGCCACCAACACCATCAGCATCACCTTATGGATGACCTGGACAGGGGAACAAGCATGATGATGCAGAGGATGACACGAAAAATGAAGATGAGGTAGAAGACGTTCCTACCTCAAGCACTAGCACCTAGTGAGAATCATGGGTGTTCCATTTCTTTAAAACCATTGGGGGTGTACCAAAAGCTCAGGCTGTGAAGGTTCAATGAAATGAGTGCAGGGTCGTATTCAGTCATGACAACCTGGGCAGTACTCTTTCGTGACCATCTCCATGTGACAGCACAGGTTCTCGAAGAAAGGCTATTCCTTTCTCAGGGAAAAGTAGGTTATCTTCGGCTACACAAACTTCCTCCACCGCTCCTACCACCACAAAAGCTACAACTGGGAGCAGTTTCAAAGTGCTTTCAAGGCCACGGTCAAGGAGCATGAGAATCACTGCCACCTACCTTTGATTTAAGGCATGCCCAACATCGTCCCCTGTACACCTGCCCCTCTGTATCTGTGGATGGTGCCCCATCTCACCCTTCCCTCACCCAGCTTACCTCCTCGCCTCACCTAAAAAAAAGAAAAATAAATACTAGTCCGAAAGACAGAAATAAAGATTCCTTAGGACCAACCTTTCACAGTTAAAAATTACAGGATGTTTTTGAAGTCTATATAATCCTTGAAAACCAAGGGGGGTCTGGGAATTTCTCTACCATTACGAACACAACCCAATGACCTGTTCTTGGGTGAATAACCCCTGGGAGAGACTCTACCAAATCTTTAGCTCACTGTCCCTTTCATAGAGAAGAAATGTCCCTGCATATCAGTCTTTTTCTTGCCCAGGGCAGTTCAGCACCGAAATACTAGGCAATTCTCCTCTGAACAAGAGTACCAACAGCAACCCATACACGTGTATGTACTGGACTACTGTCGCACCCCTTCTACCTACACTGGCCACAACCACCACAATAGAATTAAACCATGTAACAAGTATGTGCAATGTACCTTCAAATAACAAGACTCATCCTGAAACTCCTCACTCCCAAAGACCATCCCACCTTCCTAGCGGCCACCAATACCACCTGCATCACCACATGGAAGCCCTGGACAGGGGAACAAGCATGATGATGCAGAGGAGGATGACAAGAAACATGAAGATGAGGTAGAGGAAGTTCCTACCTCCAGCACCTAGTGAGAATCATCAGTATTCCGGTTCTTTAAAACCATTGGGGGTGTACCAAAAGCTTGTGCTGAGAAGGTTCAATGCATTGAGTGCAGGGTCATATTCAGTCATGAAAACCTGGGCAGTACTCTTTTGTGACCACCTCTATGTGACAACACAGGTTCTCTAAGAAAGGCTATTCCATTGTCAGGGAAAAGTAGGTTATCTACCGCTACCCCATCTTCCTTAATTGCTCTTACCATCACACAGGCTACTCCTGTGGGGCAGAGGATCCCACTGACTGCCTTGCATGCCATAACAAACACTGGTAACCCTTACCTTTCAAAACTCACAATACTCGGTTTGCACTGTGACACACCACTTTACAGGGGAGAGCAGTTTCAGAGTGCTTTCGATGCCACGGTCAAGGAGCATGAGAAACACTACCAACTACCTTAAATTTAAGGCATGCCCAACATTGTCCCCTGTACACCTGCCCCTCCGTATCTGTGAATGGTGCCCGTAACCCCCACCTTACCTCCTCTCCTACAAAAAACTGAAATATAACAAAATATAATAGCTAGAAAAACAAACATGAAGGTTGACTGGGCGGCAGACTATAACTGTTCTGTCTCCATCACCGACATCTCCCCCCATACTTGGTCAGACCATCATCCCATCCCCTTCTACCTTGAGGCCCTTGCACCCACCGCCCACAACAACCATCTAACCCCATCCATACCTACCAGAAATAAACAAAAAAACAGTACAGCTGAAAAGCTCGTACCACTTATCCTCCCCACTCTTAACTCTCTCGCCGGCCCTACTGACCCTACTGACCCCTTCACCCTACTCGACGAATACAATAAAATAATGACTTCAGCTCTGGACTCTCTCGCCCAACTGAAATTTAGGTAAAGCGAACCTAAAAGACACCTGAACACATGGTTCACGCCACACCTTTAGTCTCTTGAGAAATGTAAAAGTGAACAAATATGGAAACATTCACCTACAGAGTCCAATAAAACCAACCTCATCAAAATATCCACCATAAACAAGAAAGAAATAATTTTGGCCAAACAAGACTCATACAACCAAAGAATAGCCCAATCCAACTCCAACGTAAAATAACTGTTTACCATACTCAAAGAATTTGCAAACATGTCCTAATCCCTGATACTTGTGTTAAAGACAAAACCTGGTGTACCAGTGTACAAAACGCTCTTTCAAATAAAGTGGCCACCCTACAAGACAAGATAGCTAACAAAAAAGAAAATCTACCCAGCACCACTACTAACCCCCCTCCACATCTAAGCCCTCCCCAAACCTATCCACCGCTATAGCTTCTACAAAGTTACCACCCTTGAGGTTGAAAAAGTTATTCTTACCCTGGAACCATCCAACTGCCAGGGTGATCACTGCCCCATACAGATTATAGAAGACGCAGCCAGAGATCTTTCGCCCTTCATCACCAAACTCATTAACTCCTCCTTTTTCAAAAATATCATCCCCAACAATCTCAAAGAGTCCTGGGTGCTCCCACTATTCAAAAGCAAGTCAAGGAGCATGAGAAACACTACCTATCCAATAGCAGCAGAGATGCCACGAGATTTAGTATAAACCTTCAATTAATGGATCCAAGAATCCCCCACCATCCACACACTCTGATTCTTCATAGCCATAAACACAGCCAACTTCACTACACACATAAAATAAAGGACTTGCTATCCTGTACTCCTGTACACTTCAACTCCTCCTCCACAACCACAAAACCTGATTAGCTAGGCCCCCAATGTCCTCTTTCCACTCAAGGCATCCTTAAAAGACCTGGATGGTACATGAAGGTCCGTGGACTACTGTCACAAAGGACAGCCCTTCTACCTACACTGGGCACAACCACCACAATAGAATTAAACCATGTAACAAGTACGTACAATGCACCTTCAAATAACAAGACTCACCCTGAACCTCCCCACTCCCAAAGACCTATGCGGACATTAAAATTGACCATGCACTCGGCAGCAACTGGAACACACTTATTCACCTATAAAAACAGCTCCATATCAACTATATTCCACCCCCCCCCATCCCTCCACACACGTTCCAGGTCCTCTTTCGGCTTCCAAATAACCTGAAATCTGTTTTCCAGACTTTTTTCTCACTGTGCTGTCCGCGGTCAGTGGTGATTTCACCTATATAAACAGTTCCATATTACCTTTGTTCTACCCCCAACATTTCCAGGCCCTCTTCCGGCCACCAAATAACCTGAAATCTGTTTTCCAGAATTTTCTTTCACTGTGCTTTCCACAGTTAATGGTGGTCTGCGGAAATGGCAGCACCTGCAAACCATCATTTCACCTAGAAAAACAGCTCCATATCAACTTTATTTCATCTCTACCCTTTCCAGGCCCTCTTTCAGCCAACAACTAACCCCAAATGTCTTTTCCACACTTTTTCCTCACCACGCTATCTGCGGTCACCAGACTACATGTGCAATGTCAATATAGATTCCTTTTCAAACTTCTGTGAAGTGAATGGATTCACACAAATAGCACAGAACCGTATTTCAATGAAGAGGCATAAAAACAAGTACAACACAAAAAGAAAGTGCCATAGACAGTAATGGCTGAGTGTATGAAATGGTAGGAGACACCATTATGGCAAAAGAAACCCTTATAAAAAAATTCCCCAACAAGGTTTCACCCAAATGTTTCTTTCACCCAAATAAACCATCCAGTGTACACATGGAGATGCAGACCAATATGTAACATACACCAACAATCCTTAAAATCTTTACTACAATTCCTCAATCAGTATGTGCAACTAAAAGACAAAAGTACATAGTGTTGTGCCCAGTGCACAGCCACACTGGACTGCAAGGACATTCATTAGCCTGCAATTCTGGAACTGCTGGCAAAAGCACCTTCCACCATGTCAAAATGTTAGCAATACACCATTTCGCTATACAAAATGTTATGCATAGACTGTAGCAAAAAAGTCCTGATCTAGAACTGCAAAATTTAAATAACATTCTCCAACATTGAACAGCCATAGAACTCCTTTGAGAAATAGACCACATGCAAAGTAAATATTTTGGCTCTGAAGTTGACTTACAAAATTCAGTAACTTAAAGCCTCACAAACTCCAATCTCCTAAGAAGCACATACAAAAAAGAAATAGCTACATTTCAAAAGACATCTGTTGTAATGCCAGACCAAGTATGCAGCACAAAAATAATAGATATGGTCTACAAAATAGTTGACAATGAGGAATCCCAATTGTTCCAATTAGCTTTATATCTAACAACAGAACATAAATGCAAAATAACTGACCCTTCAATAGTTTGCATTTTCTGCAATACAAAACTTGACAATAACCAAATGCCATTACATGCTTTTATTAACAACTTAGAAATCTTCCCACTTCCAAAAGCTCTGCAAGAACATAACTTGTATGTGAGCATTATATAATTCAAACATTACACCCATTTCAAGCTATAATGCACCTTCAACTGAAAATGGCAAAATAGCCTGCATCTGAGTTACTAAAAGGCATTTGTGGCAAAAATGTCTATTTGCCATTAGATCTTAAAGAAAATGTAGAACCTCTAGGAGTACAATGGCCAACCAAACAATCATTTAATGTACTAGTCAATGGTGTACAAACACAAGACAAAATAATGTGGCAACAGCTAATCAACGTAAACAAAGTTAGACAAGCCCTACAATATCTCAAAGAAAACAACAATACTACAAAGATATAAACAAAGTGGAAAACCTAAGATAAACCACCCAAATAATTTAAGATTCACCACCAACTGACCAATTTGAATGTGTAGATCCTGTTACTGCAGCCAACATTTTAGACAAGTACACATTTCAACCACTATGCTCCAAAGACACCTTAGAAAATTCATTTGAAGCATATCAAAGGTATCAAGCCAAAGGATCCCCAATGAGCATATGGGAGCAAAGTGTAGAAGCATGTTCTTCTCCTCTACTCTTTTCTACAGGAAAAGGAGGAAGATATAATGAAAGATCCATACAAATTACTGCATCAGAATATCGCTCTTTATGAATGTATTCCCAAGACCCCAGATTCAGAAAAAATATAGAATATATTTTCCACATCCTGTTTGAAAGTGAACTAGCAACTCTATGTTATGGAGTTGCACACACATTAAAAACAGGCTTTCATCGTTTAAACATGTCCGCTCTCCAGCTGCTTCAAAAAATAAAAGACAAATATGAAATATTGCAGTCAAGTATCACAAATATCTTCCCAGACATTTGCGGTAAAAAAGAATAGTGGTTTTGATGTCACGTTGATGTATGGTGTATGCTAAGGAACCTAGGTCCACTCACATGGCTTGTTACTTTAAGTTGTGCAGAATATGCATGGGAGGACTTGCATGACTTCTTACACACTGCAAACCAAAATAAAGATGAAATTGATATAAAAACACCAGGAGAGCTATGTTCTCTTGACCATGTCAATGTATTAAGGTAATTAAAGATGGTGTGTGATCATCTAATGTGCTACATAAAAAACATTAATTGATATTCAATGTTATCGTCACAGTCAATGGCCCAGTTACTTGTGTATTGTCCATTTTAATTGACAAGATCAATACATATGTTTGAAGAAATAATACATTTATTGTTATAAATGACCAAATCAATGTGTCAGTTGCTATAATTTGCCCAGTTGCTATAATTTGCCAACACGTGTTTCGACCACCATGGTCCTTTTCAACGCAACACTTAATTTAGCAACCTTAACAATATAGGAATCACATTACTAAGCAGAAATGAGGAATACAAAATGGGTTGTAAAAAATGTATAAGGTAGACATTAGAAAAATTATGTTTTTTACCATGTGTATACCATACATAGAAGATAAGACAAAAGATGAAGGAAATCAAAGAGAAAATAATATTATATTCACTTATCAGTTAATAACTCCATTGTAATTTCAATGTTTCTATTATGAAACATTAATGAATGTCTACTTTCATTCTTCATTTGAAACTTACAGGCCGATTCATGGAATTAATGTGCGCTGCAAATTACGGCGCAAGCGTGCGAAAACGTGCGATTCGCAGTGAAAGAGCAAAAATGGCAGTGCAAGTACGAATATCGCAGGGAAACCATTGCACATCTATTCATGGAAGTGCGTGCGTGAGTAAAATCTGGGATGTGCGCTGAAAAAGTGTGTGGCACACGCCGGCGCACAGGTCATCTAATGGCGTGCGCTAAGGCCACAGCGAAAGCGCACATAGCGCGGCGCACATAACAAAAGTAGGCGGAACACGGGGCGTAACACTCGGAATGGGGAACAACTCGTGAAAATGTGAGCGTCACGGGGGAGGTACAGGAGGCAAGAGCGCGGAACGCCCACACGCTCGCCTACAACACGTATTCATGGAATCGAATAGGGCAAACCAGCGCACGGGCAAAGACACGCACAGACCCAAACCCGTCCGCCACCCGAAGGCAGGCGGTAGCGGCCCTGCGAAGGAAAAAAATGTGCGCCCAAATTGTGCGCTAGCAAAAAGCACGAATATACAGCTCTGATGAATGTCCCATACTGTGGCCCCCAAGGACAAATGACGTGCAAAGGGGTACGCGACAAACACGGACACCCGCTGTGTGAAAAATAGCATGTGCGTGTATTTCGGGGGTGCACGGGAAGTTTTACACGCGATCGGGCCTGGGGGAGCGGGGTACGTGTATTTCAGGGGTGCACTGGAAGTTTCACACGCGATCGGGCCTGGGGGAGCGTTGTACCTGTATTTCAGGGGTTCGCGTGAAGTTTCACACGCGATTGGGCCTGGGTGAGCGGGGTACGTGTATTTCTGGGGTGCGTGGGAAGTTTCACACGCAATTAGGCCGGGGGGGCGGGGTACGTGTATTACTGGGGTGCGCGGGAAGTTTCACACGTGATTGTCCTGGGTACATGTATTTCAGGGGTTCACATGAAGTTTCACACGCGATTAGGCCTGGCCGAGCGGGGTACGTGTATTACTGGGGTGCGTGCGAAGTTTCACACGCGATTCGTTCTGGGTGAGCGGGGTACGTGTATTACTGGGGTGCGCAGGAAGTTTCACACGCTCACCTACAACACGTTTTTATGGAATCGAACGTTGCTAAAGCATGCGCCAAAAAAGATGGGCCAATCCGGAAACACGTACGCCAGCAGGAAGCAGGCGTACGTCGACCTGCGCAGCATAAAAGTGCGCTCAAACAACAAACAAGCTCAGACGCCAGGATGAATATACCGTTCCTAGCAGCAGTGGCCGTGGGATACCGCAGGAGGAGGAGGATAGTCAGGGCCAGAATTTTTACACCCAGAACCAGCCTCTTTGGGATGCCTGATGACCACGTGTATGGGAGGTACAGGTTTCCACCTAACATAATACTCGACCTGGTGAGTGAGTGGGAGGATGACCTCACATCAGCCCCCTGGAGAAGGTCCTTAATGTACTGCACTTCTTGGCCACTGGATCATTTCAGCGAACAAGTGCCATAGTGGGGGGGGGTCACAGGCTACGCAGTCACGCTGCCTACACCAGGTCTTGGCCATCATCACTAAACGCCCATCAGTCCGCTGGCACATATACCTGCCAAGAACACCTGCAGAAAAGCAGGCTGCCGCCCAGGATTTCTACGGGGTGGCACAATTCCCCAAAGTGCTAGGTGCCATTGATTGCACCCATGTGGCTCTACGTCCCCCCAGGGCGTATAGCACATCTATAGAAACCGCAAGCACTGGCATTCCATCAACGTCCAGGTAGTATGTGATGCCAAGGTAATCATCACCTCAGTATATGCCAACTATCCAGGGTCCACCCACGACAGTTTCATTTACAGAATGTCAACCCTAAACCGGGACCTAGAAGCTGGGCGGCATGGCGATACATAGCTTCTTGGTGAGAATAAATGCCACTGCACATGTATGCATGTCAGATACTGAGTAATGTCACAACCCCACTAATGATACCCATCACCACCTCCCCAGGGGACAGTGCCTACCCTCTGAGCACCCACATGATGACGCCAATTCGGAACCCCACCACGCCACCCCAGGTAAGATACAACACAGCCCACATTGCAACCCGGGGCATAGTGGAGCGCACATTCGGAGTGCTCAAGTCACGCTTTCGTTCCCTTGACCGTTCTGGCGGGCAGCTGTTATACGCTCCCCCAGGAGTGTGCAAGATCATAGTGGCAGCATGTGTCCTGCACAACGTTACAACACGCCGGGACCTGGCCGTGGACATGGTGGTGCCCTCACATCCCCAACCACATGCACACCCACTGCGCATGGGAGGGGAGAGGGCACGGGGTGAGGCAGTCCGTACGCAGCTGGTGGCTAATTACTTCTCCTTAAATCATACCTCTGTGGAGTGCACACAGCCCTGGCACATACCAGCTGACAATCAATGATGATGAGTCAAGTGACAGTCAACTGTCACAACCATACCAGCCTGAGATTGTTCACCTGGCAGTGTTCCATTGTGTGCATCCCTACCTACACAAACACCACCAATGCTGTGTCATCAAAAGACACACTTCTATGCTGCTAAAATCATTACCCCCTTGCAAGATACAAAATGGCAACAGTGCCATGTCACCCAACCCCTCCCCAGCACCGCCACCCAACACACCATGGCATGTCATGCTATGTGAGAGCAAACAAAGTAATCCCCAAAACATGACACAAGTGTCACAAAGTACAGTGTCCCTAATGGCCACACACAATATGCTCCCATTAATGTATAACTAACAACACACATGACCAAATACCACAATACAATGCAGCTAGCCAACCCCAAACATAGCATTAACATGACAGTACTAAGTTAAAGGATACGTAGTCTTACAACCTGGTGATGCCAGCACATCGACCACTTCCATCTGTACAGTGTTGGTGCCACGCAAATCTGGAAGTGCACTGCTTACAACAGTAACTCCATCTCCAAAGTAGACGGACTTGTGAAGGCATGAGGAATGAACCTTCATATTAGGAGGGAGACATGGATGCACAAGCACACATCAATACACCATGCAGTGTACAATACAACAACAATATGCACTAGGAATGTATACACAGTATTGACTACAGACTGCCCACACATGTCATGGGAGTCCAACATCACTGTGTAAGTCACTGTCACTTGGGCACACCCTTTGCAAGCCCATAGAAACAGGAAGCCGGAGGGGTGTGTGTCTCACGAACCCAAGCATCTAACCCAAACTCAGGACAAGCCTGCATGTGCCCAGCCGGAATACAGTGGATGCCCACAGGAGCCACACACGGCAACACACTGTACCAAAAAATCAAAAATCAAAAATGGCCATGTGGGGGTCATGGGGGGTGGGGGAGGCCACCCAGGAGGTCTGAGGACAGGGTGCACACCAACAGCCACCTGTGTGGATGTTGCGGAAAAAAACACCTCCATGGGCTCATGGCCTGCACGGCTACGCAATCGTGAGAGATTCAGAATCCCTGTGGTCGCTCTCATCACCCTGTGCTGCTGCCGCCACAGGAGGTGGTGGTGCTATGGGAGGCAGCCCACGCAAAGCCCTAGTCTGGTCCTCCATGGCAGCAAGCATGCAGGTGTGGAAGGCCTCGTTCTGGAGGAACATGGTGCAGAGATCCCCATGCACCACCTGACATGATGCCCGGACCTCCTCCTGAGTTGCCTGCATCTCTGCTGAGAGCGTCAGTGTGACCCACTCCAGAAGCTGTTCTGTCCTCCTGGAAGCGTCAAGGTCAACAAGAGTCTCCCTGAGTTGATGGACATGATGCCCGGACCTCCTCCAGAGTTGCCTGCATCTCTGCTGAGAGCGTCAGTGTGACCCGCTCCAGAAGCTGTTCTGTCCTCCTGGAAGCGTCAAGGTCAACAAGAGTCTCCCTGAGGTGATGGACTTCTACCCTCAGGGATTCGCTCTGGCCCTGGGTCTCTAAAGAAATGGCTTCCCACAGAGTGTCCAGGGCCGCCCGTCTGTCCCTGTTGGATGCCAACATGTCCTCCCTGAGTGATTGGCAAATGGAGTCTGTTGCCTGCTGTAGTTGCTCCATCTGCCTTTCTGGGGGGACAATGGCAGTGGCCACCCTCTCCATTGCTTGAGCCATCATCTCAGATGATGCTGCCTGTTGGTTTGCCATACCGTATATGGATTGCTCCCATGCGGTATTGCCTGGTGGCGTACGGCCACCATGTTGGCGGGCACCACACCTGTCTGGGGCAGGGCGAACTGTGCCTTGCTGTGTTGGCACTGCCTGAGGCTGCAGGACTGCATTCCCCCTCTGATCTGCTGGCCCAGGAACAGGATCAGAT
Organism: Ambystoma mexicanum; assembly: GCF_040938575.1. Classification (NCBI taxonomy): domain Eukaryota; kingdom Metazoa; phylum Chordata; class Amphibia; order Caudata; family Ambystomatidae; genus Ambystoma; species Ambystoma mexicanum. The sequence goes on along the minus strand of NC_090935.1, from coordinate 831,986,233 downwards.
GTTGCGGAGTGTGGCCCTGCATCCGTAACCACCAAAGGCGGACCTACCAACACTGACATCCCCATGGTGGACTGTACCCCTGGTGCAGGTGGGTCAGACAGAACAGAATCCCTTCCAGAAACACCGCCGTGCGAAGCCACATAGGTCTCATCATCCGAATCAACACCTGAATAGAGGTCTGGGGAGGTGCACCCAGAGACACCCCTGGAAAGAACGGTCTGCAGCAAGAGTGGGTTCTCACCCACCACCACACCCCGTCCCCCACTGGTCCCCGGTCGTGCCTGAGATCCCTCCTGGGTCTGCACCATCTCCTCACCCTCAACAGCATCAAGTGCGTCATCCCCTGCAAAAACATGAAAGACAAAAAATGGAAACAGGCATTAGCACCATGGCACACAATTAGGCTTGACAAGCTACAGAACCAGTACTTGATTGATACATATCCCACATGACTATAACCCTCCCATGCATGCACTGTCACTGAGTTTGAAGGGGAGGAAAATGTCAGACACTGATGACACCAAGATGGAAGAGCAACACATTAGCTGCATGCTGGCTAGCAGTGCCATCACACATTGGCCTGTGAGTGGCATATCCAATCCACATACATGACACATGCCATCACACAGATGGCATGTACCATAGGCATGTCACATATTGTTTGACAATAGGGCTGAGAAATGCGTAGTGAAAGTGGGGGAATTGAAACAATCAGCCTGAATGAACACTGAAAAATACGGAACAATGTTGTTGCAAGATGCCACTTCAAGGGCAACTGGCGTGATGTTGCACAAAATGTCTACTGTGGGCAGAGGGATACTGTAATACCCAAATCCAGGGGTGCAGAATGTTTTGGATGAAGCACATGGGTGACCCAAACCACTCAGGCACACACACCCTCACCTGGCGCTCAATCAGAACCCCTCACACACACAACATACACATGGATCACACACACATGCATGTGCACTCACCGGAAAATGCCTCGTAATCTGGCAGTTCTCCCACACCTTGGATCTGTTCCTCTGTGACTTAGGTCCCAGCAACAGACTCATGTACAGTGAGCTCAATGTCCTCTTGTGGAGACCCACCTCCAGTCACCAGAGTAGCGGCATGACTTGAGGCCAGCTTATTCTTTGCCCTGCGCTGAAGGTCATTCCAGCGCTTGTAGCACTCACCAGCTGTGCGCCTCACAAATCCAAGGGCACTTATGATGTCCGCGACGGTCTGCCAGTGTGCCTGACGTCGAGCAGGTGTGGTCTTGCACCCTGAAGTGATCAACATTTCGCTGTCATGTACGGACACATACTGCACAAGTGCATCACGTTCGGCATCATTGAAGCTAGGCTTCCTTGGCGTGCCGGACTGCGTAGCAGTATCTGGGGTATCAGCCTGTAGTGGACGAGCACTCTTCCTCTTTCTTTTGGAAGGTGGTGGGAATCCTGAGAGGCCTACGCCACTCTGGCCACTAGGGGCAGGAGCACCGGTGGACTGGGTAGTTGGAGTGTGGGAATGCACACTGAGCATGGGACTTGGTGCAGGGATTGGCTGAAGTGTGACGTAGTCAGGGGGAACGTTAGCAAGATGGACTGGGACCAACACTGCCCTGGCTGGGAGAGTCAGAGCTGGGGTGGATGGAGCTGCAGCTGCCCCTGCAGCCTCCCCACCCTGCCTACTCGGGGCAGCAGATGACATAGCTGCCCCTGATCCAAGTGGCCTGGTGACACCAACTTGGCGACCTGGAAGTGAGCCTGGAGTCACCCTGTGCCAGGTCAGGTGCCACAGTGGGCCGGTCCAACAAGGGCTGAGCAGAGATGGTGTCAGCCACGTTTCCCTCAACAATGGGGGGGCATGGGTGTCCCTGACTGGTCCTCCACACATGGGGGGCTAGGGGTACCTTGCAAATCCCGGCCACGTCCCCTACCGCGCCCACCACACCCACCTCTTGAGGCTCGGCCACCTTTGCCACCCTTACCGCTTGGTCGCCTCCCAACCATGGCACTGATGTTGTTGTGCGTATGGGAGTTGCAGTAAACTATTGTCCTGGGCAATTGGGGATCAAAGGGGTAGGGTACTAGATGGAGTTCGTACCCTAGTGCTGTAGCAAGGCTGTATGTGACCCCTGGAGAAAGATGATGGGTCACGCAACGCACAGGCACCCCAAATACAGAAAATAACGTGCATGCAACCCCTCGTAGACCACGTGCGTAGAAAAATTAACCCGCACTACGCTGTGGCACCCAGAAACACAAAAATGAACGTACGCGTGTTACACGCAGCCTACAATGACCTCTGAAGTGGTATGCGACACACGGGGCAAGCACAGTTGGTAAATACGTGCGCGACTCACCGTCTGCGTGAAAAATATGCGTATGTGCGCGTTGGCAACACCCCCGCCAAAAGAAGAATTGTATGCTGTCTGAGGAGACAGGACAAAAGAAGAAGTGAACACTGTTTGAGGAAACAGGCCCAACAGAAAATCAGAAAAAGCTGTCAGAGGTAACAGGGAGTACGAACTAGAAACGCTGTGAAGAAACTCGCGTGTGAACCGACAAGAAGTACAGAATTCACCCACTCGCTCTCCACGAAAAGCATGTACAAGGAAATGACGTCCTACACGTACCTTTTGAACCAGCCCACACGTCCAACGTCACTTCCGCGTATACGCGCTAAGGCCCTATCCTCCAATTACACGAGCTGACACTCGGACGTGCAGTTCTTGGACGTGTAACATGCACCCGGGTTCAGGGAAACACCCGCGCGCGCACATCACAGACGCGCTTACGCGCTAAGGGCCTTTGGTCCAATGAAATTGCGTACGCGTGCTGACGCGCTTACGCGCTAAGGGCCTTTCCTTGAATTACACGCTGACGTGCAAGATTTTCACGTGCCAAATCACTCCGTATGAAGCTGGCCACGCGTTTGCACACGGAACACCACACTCCTGACCAGAAGGCCGAATTACTGCCTCCCAGAACCCCGAGCACGCTCCCACCTGCCATCTGCTGCTGCCTGATTGCCTGCTGCCCACGTGCCCTGCCATTTGCTGCCTGCACATCAGCCCAGGGTGCTGTTGCTGTGACCACCCCTGCTGGAACCGAAGACTCCCGACTGCTATTCCATCGCTCCACAGCCCAGCCCCAGGACCCAGTTGCCCACCCACACCTGCCTCTGGGGTTGCCATGTCGGGCACTACACCATCTGGCACCACTGGCAACCCCCAGCCAGAGAGGCAGAGGGCCACCAGCTTCACTGCCACCGAAGTTGGTGTCCCGGTGGAGCAAGTCCTGGGGCAGTATGATGCCCTCTTCGGAAGGTCGGCTGCCGACAAGGAAGGACGGACTCGGATCTGGACGGACATCGTGACTGCCATCAACGTGGAGGGGGTGGCAGTCCGCGACTTCCAACATGTCAAGAAGCGCTGGGAGGACTTCAGGTCCAGGACCCTCAACAAGGACCAGCGCCTCTTGAAGGCAGTGGATGCTAAGGGTCGCCGGGGCCACCTGTCGGAACATCAGATGAGGGTCCTGGAACGCATATGCCCAGCGCTCCACATCCAGGTCCTTGAGAGGCTTACCCGTCTGGAGTCGAGCGGTAAGTGTACATGCATACTGATTGGAAGCTGTGCGTGTGGCGGTGTGCCAGTAGTGTGCAGGTTGTACATGTGGTTTTGTAGGGCCATGTATGGATGTGTATGTACAGGGCTGTGAGGCTGACACATGCAAGTCCTTTCATGTGTGAGACACATGGATGGTGTATGTGTGGGTAGGCATGCAGGCCAAATGCAGATGTGTGAACACACATGTTTGGATTACTGTGTATGTAAGTTGGCATGGTTGGGGTGTCACACATGGATGTTGGTTCCAGCTGCATGTATCTGCACCGTGTAAATGTGCATGTGTGTGTATTTGACATGGGTGCAACAGTGATGCAACATGGATGCATGTGAGACTGATATGTAGAAGACTGATTGCCAGATGTGACATGGATGCCAATCTCATCACTGCGACAGTTGGCGGAGGTGTACACATGCATGTAATTGTGGTGGCGTGTGTGCATGTCTAGTGCACTCCCTGTGTTTCATGTGATGTCTGGCTCACCTTTGGCTGCTCATGCTGTTGTATGTGTATGGATGGTGCTGGCTGTTGCAATATGGCTGTGGAATAGCTCATGTGTGTGAGTTGCAATGACATGTGTGTTGGGGATTGTGATGCCATGTCTGAAGTTTGACAATGCCACTCATGTACAACTGTCATGTGTGTATGAGTCCATTGTACAGTGCCCTGATGCCTGTCTCCTATCTCTCCCTGTCTGCAGCGTCAACTGATGAAGAGTGCGAAGAAGGTGCTGTGGAGCACAGCGGCAGGGATCGCACCGCCAGCCAGAGATGCAAGGTCTGGCTCCCCTCCCAGGTTGTCATCTCGTCGGGGAGTGAGGAGGCCGGTGCCGCGTCCCAGGTCACAGCTGTCGAGGGGAGGTCTAAAAGGCGGAGGTTGGAGTTGGACTCCTCGGCAGCCGAAGGGGCTGCTGAGACACCACAGGGCCCGACGGAGGAAGATGGCACGGAGTCATCCAGGTTGGTGGGGGGATTGGTGGAGGAGGAGGCCGTGCAAGGGACAGAGATGGGGTCTGGAGGTGGGGATTCCACTGGTGCTAGTGGTGCAGTGCAGGGGCAGGGACAGGAGGCAGCACAGGCCGCCACGGAGGTGCCTGTGTGTAATCCTGTCCCCGATCCTGTGACTGCATCATCTTGCACCATCAGGGATACCTACGTCCAGACCTGTTCTCATGGAGGGGATTGGCTTACACTAACTGGCCTTCCTATCCCTGCGGATGTGGCTATCCGGCACCGGGTTGAGCCTGTCCTGGGTGGGGTGGCGTTGCGTCAACGTGCCATGCTAGCTGACCGGCAGTCTTTTCATGAGGAGACTGCACGTCTTCTCGCATGGCTCGTTGACCACATTGACCCACTGGGACAGCTCACTAAGGCCGGATTCCTCTGTTTTCTGGACCTTGTTCCGACCTCCTCCTCAACTGAACCCCCTATGCGCCAGTCGTCCTCCGTGCCATCTTCCCACCCATGTGTCACCTGGGTGCCCTGTGGAGCTGCCTCTCACCCTGCGGCCAGGCTGGTGGAGGACACATCCCTGCCACAGTCGGGAGTCGGACGTCCAGCAGGGGTGGCCACCTCAACAACTGCGCCCCAGCTGGAGGAGGATGTGCAGGCAGCAGGAGCCAGGGCACAGGCAGCGGCACAGCAGCAGCAGCAACAAGGTGGGAGCCATGATGGCTCGGGGCCTTCATCATCGGAGGGGCAGGCATCGGCCGGAGGGCAGGAGGACCCTGGACGGGAAGTGTCTTCCATGTGGCAGCGGTTGGGCCATGCGATAGATGCGGAGCGGCAGTGGGCGGAGGAGGCACGGCTCACGATGGTCAGGGCGGAGAACTCCATGCATAGGGCCCTGAGGCGGGCCGAGTGCCTCGAGGCCATTCGCAGGGACCTGGAGTTCCAGATGTCATCGTCCCTGCGAACCCTCGGGGCCATGGAAGAGGACCGCCTCTGGGACATCGAGCAGGAGTTCGATGATGCCCTGGCCCGGGACATCAACTTGTGAGCTGTTGGACTTGCCCGCTGCCCTTGTAAATAGTTAGATAGTGTTAGGTTTCCTTTGTTTTTTTAATTTATTTTGGTTGCGCTTGGACAATGCACCACGTTTCTGTATATGGTTTTTCATTAGGTAGTATTTTTGATAGGTTTCATTTCTTCATTTGGGATCATGGACCCTGGATTGTTCATCTGTACATAGTTCACTATTGGATTCAATTTTTTGGGGGGGATTTCCCCATGGAGCAATGGTTTTCACTTTTGTTTTTCCCTTGGATTTGCTTTGTTGGACTGTGACTTTGGACATCTTCCCTTTGGATTATGATTTCTTGTTTTTCATTATTTTAAAACGGACATGCAGCTTTTGTTTTTTTATTCCCATTGTTGTTTGTTTGATTTTAATTCCATTCGTGTTGCTTTTAATACATTTCTTTCTTCATACTTCCATGTGTGGTATTATCTCATTGGTTTCATGCATGTCATGATATGGGTTTTGACATTCACTTGCACCCATTGTGTGTATGTGACGGACATGTGTTCATTTACATACTTGCCATTGGGGTTGTATCATGTAATTGGCATTTCTATGTGGGTGGATGCAATACTTGGGTGGGTCTTTGGCATGTGGAGGCTGGCCATAAGGGCCAGGGATCTAAATTGTGATGACGTGTTGGCTGGGGGACATGTGTCAGGGCCTGCTGGCAGGTGCCCTCCACTGCTGGGGGGTGGGGGTGAAAGGGGACATGAGTGGGACATGAGTGGGGGCCTGCTGGCAGGTGCCCCTGACTGCTGGGGTGTGGGGGTGCAGGGGGACATGAGTGGTGTTAGGGAGAATTCTCTGTTTAGGCTGAATTTCCTAACCTAGTGAGTCCCCCAGCAGCTTTGCTGGATTTCTGGAGTTTGTTTTTTTCCATCCTGCCAAGAGTGAGATTCTTTTTCTCCCACTCTTGGACATGAATGTGTGTAATTCCTTTGAATGTCAATGTGTTCTATGGGCTATGGCGTCTTTTACTCCATAGGGTCTCATATGCTTTGCTATGTGTGTTACACTGCACCCTCCGTGCCGTAGCACTGGGGCGTCCTAGCGGACCTCCATCATAGACTCCATACCCGGGGGCTGACTTCTGTCTCCCCGGGCATGTAAAGTCACCATTGGCTTTACTAGACCTAAATTTACTAACAGAGCTAGTACAAACCATCCTATTGTGGACGTACTAGTAGGAGTAATTCGATTACTCCTGGGTCTGTTATTCGAGGGGGCACTGTCCCGTCCCCCCTCGTCGAGTTTTGGCTGGTGGCAGTGGAAACTACTTGTTATATTCGACCCCGAATATAACCCTATGGGATTCTTCCCATTGTTGGAGATTGATACTTTTTCTCGTTAATCTCTAACATACCACCGGTTTACTTATCTTAAATAAGTCTATCGGATGGTATCTTCTGCCAGAACTCGGTTTTTAAAATGGCGTCTGTGTTCGTCTCTGTGACTCCTAAACCAAAGGTTGAGCCCTTTGTTCCACTTTTGGCGGGCTTCTGTACAGAGACCCTCCAAAGTGGTGCCATTCTGTCTGGGTTACCACAGGGGTGTGGGAGGGGGTTTAGGCACCCTGGACTGAGTTGCCTTGCCAACTCCAGTCACACTCTGGTGTGATTGGCCCAAGTGGTGAGCCACCCCGCTCACCACTTAGCGTGTTTTGATTGACAGCTAGGCTGAATGAATGGGGGTTGTCTGCATAAAAGAAGGGCTTTTGGGACTGGATCTTCAGAAGTCGCCACAGGATCTAAGAATCCGACGAGGGTAAAGCTGAGCCGACCTGCAACGACGACACCTCCGGTGGAGCCCTGCTGAACCGACTCACCACTTCCCGACGACAGAGGAGATCTCCCTGCCGGAGAGTCTCTTCCCCTGACTGGTGGGAACAACCAGTCCTCTTTGCTTTTTCTTCGCTCCAGGACGCAGTGGTTGAATTGCCCGTGCAGAGCACCCCGGCAACCGGATAGCCACTACCCCTGTACCGCAACCAAAAGGTGGTGCCTTGTGACGGAGCACTCCGTGGCTGGTCTCTTCCCTGGTGGTGCAACGATCTTCCACTTTTCTTCAATGACGAGATCATCTCTTCTCTTGGCAAAGACCCGACGTGCATCCACCACCAGGAACAACTGCCCCCGCCGGAGCTGTCTCTCCACAAACAAGGTATCGTGTCCTCCTGGCTTCCCTTTCTGCCGGATAGAGTGAGGTGTCTTAATCCTCGCCTTTCCATTCGGTCGCCTCCAAGCTTTCTTTAACTTGCTGTTCTGAACTGGTCCAAACTTTCCATAACAATTTGCGATAAAGACTCGAAGCGCATTTCCACTGAGACACTTTTTGGGACATATCGCCTTGCCTCTCTCCGAGTGGGCCTGGCCTCTGAACTCTGTGATCTGCAGTAGACCCTGCCTTACTTGCCTTGCATTTGTCCGTAAAGTATTGGTACCGAGTTGATTTCATAACCTGCCTTATTTCGCTCTCCTGTCCTAACGAATACTAGAGTGCCATCTAGGTTAAAGCATACACCTCTGTCTGCAAATAAGTGATGCCGGTGAACCTAGGCTTGTCGAACTATTGTTAGGGGGATTGATCTTTTTCTTCGTATAAGTAATTCTGATTAAGGTTGTCTGCCGTATTAGTGCCAGAGTGTTTTCCATAGATGTGTTGTTATAAATAAATACCTTTATATCTTTACACCGAAGCCTTGTTCCATGTTTGCTTGTTCTACTGTGTAGATTGCCATATTTTGTATACTCCACATACTGCCTAACTCTTCTTGAGGGAAGTCTGACTGATCAGCCACAGCTACCAAGTGAATCTGTTTGGTACAGACTGCTACCAAGTGGGTTTACTGCCAAACACCTGTAGTCCTAAATCTTTTGCAGTGGTCCCAGAGAGAACTGCACAGGTTTCCGCCTAACACTGGTGTACAGCGGTGGGATTTGTATCGAGTATACAGTTTAGAGTGCTTTTCGACACTTTAGGATAACTAACCACAAAGCTTAGCACTAAAAAAGCAACGTTCAAAAACATGTCTACTATGGAAGCTTACAGTCAAGAATCCTTGTCAGGTGAAAATACTGAGAGTTTACGAGCTCTCTGTAGGCAAGAGAATCTTTCTGTAAGAGGCAAGAAGTTAGAACTGATAGCGAAATTGCTGGATACCAAAGTCTGGGTACTGGTTCAGAGGAACCAACTTCTCCAGCAGATGTAGATAACGGTGATGGTGTTGATCTAAATCATAATTCTGATGATAGTGATGAAGAGGCTGAAGAGGAAAGAGAGGCTAACGAAACTGTCTCCCCTGCCCCTCTGTCTGCCTTACCAGCTGTACCTACTGGGCCTATAACAGGTCCCACACTAAGTCCTCAAGTCCTTGAACTAGAAAAAATGAAAATAGACTTGGAATTCAGAAGGATTACTGCTCAAACTGAACAGAAACACCAAGAAATGCAACACATTCTTAGGCTCTGAGAAATGGAGCTCAAGCATGAGTTAGAAATGAAAAAGTTGTATGTCGAAACTGCTTCTGTCTCTGGCTCTTCTAGAAGCTCCAGTCCCAAAAGACCCCGGATGCCGAAGGAATTTATTGGTATGTATGAACCGAAGTTGGATGTATTGGATTGGCTGAGTTTGTTTGAGTACAATCATGGGCTCCAGCACATCACAGGTAACGAGTTGCTTACCTGGTTGTTCTCTAGGCTCCCCCCTGTTGCAACTGGTGTGGTAATGGAGTTGGGGGAGGAGGATAGGAAAGAGTACAAAAGTGTGAAACTAGCTTTGATAGCTAGATTTGGGAGGACCCCTTCCCAGTATCTTAAGAGGTTAAGAACCCTCAAAAAGCATGATGGTACCCCTTGGGCTACCTGGGTGAGTGAAGGGTTGAAAAACTTAGAGGGATGGATTAAGGGTTACAAAGTGAACACTTATGAGGGTATGAAGAATCTGTTTATGTTGGAGTCGATTTATGATGCCTGTTCTCCTGAGCTCAGACAGCACTTGGCTGATTCGAAGGAATTGGATTCCCGGAAGCTAGCTAAGGCTGCTGACTTATGGGTTGCCAACAGGGCTACTCATAAGGATTCTGGGGCAACTCAGAAAAAGGATGAGGGAAAACAGCCTAAAAAAGACTCAAAAGAGAATTCGAATAACTCAAATTCCAAAGAGGGCCCCAAACAAAACCAGAAGGGTAAGCCACAAGGAAAACCGCAGCAGAATAGTGTATCTTCTGGTGCCAAACCGGAAGGAGGCCAGAACAAGCCACCATTCCAGAAAGCATTCGGGAAATGCTTTGTTTGTGGCTCGATTGACCACTTGAAAGGAGATCCCAGATGTAAGGGTAAACCTTCAGGGGTCCAACTTGTCTCCTTAGCCTTCACTCCAGAGGAGGAAGTCCAAATGGCAAGTGGAAACTTTCTACTGCTAGCTGATGAACCCATTGGAGTCTCAGCCAGCGTTTCTTTAGTATCTCTGGGGTTGTGGGAACAACAGAGTTTAGATGTCTATAATTCTATCCCCGATAATACTAAAGAGTATTATAAGGACAGTGTCCAGGTGAATGGTCAGGAGACTCCTGCCATTATGGACACTGGGGCCAGCATAACTGTGGTGGATAAATCGTTTTTTCAGGCTGAGGATGTTGCTAAGGTACCCAAACGCCTCACCAAGTTAGCTGGAGGGCCTGTGCAGATGATTGCCCAATTACCAGTTCTCATCCAGTGTAACGACATGACTGTGAAGATACCTGTCAGCATACAGAGTGAGGTACCAGGACGCGTACTGTTGGGTAATGATTTGAAAACTCTCGGAGTTGTATCGCATACTCCCAGACCTCCTAGTAAATGGTTACAGGAGCTAACCAGACCTGCAAGAGAGAGGACCATGCACGGTACTCTCCCGGAGATGATGAAGAAAGAAATCACTCCTGCTCCACTGGAATTGTCGGCCGCTATCTCGAAGAAATCAGAAGCGAAAGGGAAACCTAAGACTTCTATCCCGAAACCAGCAGCCAAAATTTCGGTGCAGCCAACAAGGACTTCCCCGCGGTTGTCCAAAGTTACACCCGTAACTCCACCTCCAGCTGAGGCTGAGAGGGAGGTACAACCCTGTGTGGTAGAATTAGACTCTGACGAAGAGCTAATGGAAGGCCAGGAACTCATTGGAGATCTGGATCCTGTTGACCATCCTGACCTGCAGTCTTTACTGGCAGAAGGTGGACCCAGCAGGGCAGACTTCAGTAAGGGACAGAGAGAATGTCCAACTCTGGAAGGTCTTCGCCACCAGGCAGAAGCTCAGGCTGAAGGGCAAGAGCCTGGGAAATACAGGTTGCACTGGGAAGATGGCCTCTTTTACAGTGAACCGACCGAGTCTGAACCTGGAGACTACAAGCGGCTTGTAGTACCCCAAGAGAACAGACCACAGTTCTTGCAGTTAGCCCACGAGATTCCTTTGGCTGGTCACTTGAGTTTCAAGAAGACTAAGGAAAGGCTCTCTCTCTACTTCTATTGGCCAAAGATGGAGGCCGAAGTAGAAAAACACTGCATGAGCTGCCACACCTGCCAGATCTCTGGTAAGGTTTGCTCCAAGAATGTGGCACCTTTAGTGCCTCTCCCAGTTGTGGGAGTCCCATTTGAGAGAGTAGGGATTGACATTGTTGGTCCCCTTGATTCTCCAACCTCCTCAGGCAACAGGTTTATACTTGTTGTAGTAGACCATGCTACTAGGTATCCTGAGGCAATTCCTATGAGGACTGTTACAGCTCCGGCTGTGGCTAAGGCCCTCCTTGGTATTTTTACCAGGGTAGGGTTTCCTAAGGAAGTAATCTCTTACAGGGGGTCAAACTTTATGTCCCACTACATGAAGGCCATGTGGAAAACCTGTGGAGTTACTTACAAGTTCTCAACAGCTTACCACCCACAAACCAATGGGTTGGTAGAACGGTTCAACCGAACCATGAAGAGCATGATAGGTGCTTTCGAGGAACCCCTTAAGCGTAAGTGGGACCTTCTACTGCCATGCCTTCTCTTTGCTTATAGAGAAGTCCCTCAGGAGGGAGTAGGTTATTCTCCCTTCTAACTTCTCTATGGTCATCCCGTCAGAGGTCCATATGCCCTGATTAAGGAGGGGTTGGAGAGTGCTCCTTCGCCCAAGCCAGTCAGAGTGACTGACTATGTGATAGGTCTCCGGAGGAGAATGTCACACATGATGACAGAAGCAAGCGATAACTTGAAAGCTGGACAAGCATTGGTCAAGCACTGGCACAATCAAAAGGCTAACATGGTTGAGTTTGCTCAAGACCAGCTCGTTCTCGTTATGATCCCAACAAGGCAGAGGGCCTTGCAAGACAAATGGATGGGACCCTTCAGAGTTGTGGGTAAACTCGGGGAGGTCAACTATCTGGTGGACTTGGGCAATCCCAAGGAGGCTCCGACCGTCTTCCACACCAACCGACTCAAAGCGTATGTCTCCCGACCTGATGTAGGAGTGTTGCTTCTAGCATCATCCGAAGAAGAAGAAGAGAGTGAAGCTCTTCCGGATCTCCTTAGAGGCTTACCTTTGGACGAAAAAGTTGAAGGAGTAAATCTCTCTTCAAATCTGACACCCGAGCAACAAGAAGAGTGCAAATCTATGTTAAATCAGTTTGCCTCTCTGTTCTAGTTCTCACCAGGCTTGACCCCTTGGGGCCAGAATGACATACTCACTGGTGACTGTCTGCCAGTCAAAAGCAGAGGATACCGAATGTCAGAACACGTACGAACCCACATCAAAGGTTAGGTCAGCAAGATGCTCGATCTCGGGGTAATAGAGCCCTCTACTAGTCCATGGTCTAGCCCAGTTGTGTTAGTACCAAAGGCCGGAACTAAAGAGCTTAGATTCTGCGTGGATTATAGAGCTCTTAATGCAGTCACCAAGACTGATGCCCACCCTTTGCCAAGAACAGATGAGTTGGTGGATAAACTTGGCGCCGCCAAGTTCCTCAGCACATTTGACTTGACGTCAGGCTATTGGCAAATAGCCCTGACAGACCATGCCAAGGAGAAAACAGCATTTTTTACCCCCGTTGGCTTATACCAGTTTAAGGTAATGCCTTTCGGATTGAAGAATGCACCTGCTATGTTTCAACGGATGGTAAACCAGGTTCTAAATGGGATGGAGGACTTCTGCATGGCATACTTGGATGACATTGCAGTGTTCAGCAATTCCTGGGAAGAACATGTAACCCACCTGAGAGATGTTTTGCAGGCTCTTGGACGAGCCAATCTGACCATAAAGGCGAGTAAATGCCAAATTGGACAGAGTAAGGTAGTCTATCTTGGACATGAGGTAGGAGGTGGAGAAATAAGGCCTTTGCTCAGTAAGATTGAAGCTGTGCAAAATTGGACAACACCTACTACTCAAACCCAAGTGAGAGCCTTCCTAGGCCTCACTGGGTATTACAGGAATTTAATCGAGAACTATGGGACCATAGCTTCTCCACTGAATGTCATCTCCTCGCCCAAATTCCCTAAAAAGGTTAGATGGAACGAGGAGTGCAATCAGGCTTTTGAAAACCTGAAAAAGGCTCTTTGCCAAGCCCCAGTACTCAGAGCTCCTGATTACCGCCAACACTTCATTGTGCAGACAGATGCTTCAAATGTAGGAATAGGTGCCGTACTCAGTCAACTGGATGGGAAAGGTAGGGAGCACCCCGTTTGCTTCATCAGCCGCAAGCTGAAGGATCCTGAAAATAAGGTGGGCAACAATCGAAAGAGAGTGCTTTGCTATCGTGTGGGCTCTGAAGAAGTTTAGGCCGTACTTGTATGGTTCTACTTTTGTCATTCAGACTGACCACCAACCCTTGAGATGGTTAATGCAAATGAAAGGGGAAAACCCAAAACTATTGAGATGGTCGATCTGCCTGCAAGGGTTTGATTTGACCATTGAGCACAGGTCAGGGTGTCACCACCAAAATGCTGATGGTCTCTCTAGGATGTATCTCATCGACTAGAGGAATGAGATTCATCTAGGAGTGGATTAAATCCTCCTGTCCCTTAGTCTGGGGGGGGGGCGAGTGTTAGGGAGAATTCTCTGTTTAGGCTGAATTTCCTAATCTAGTGAGTCCCCCAGCAGCTTTGCTGGATTGCTGGAGTTTGTTTTTTTCCATCCTGCCAAGAGTGAGATTCTTTTTCTCCCACTCTTGGACATGAATGTGTGTAATTCCTTTGAATGTCAATGTGTTCTATGGGCTATGGGGTCTTTTACTCCATAGGGTCTCATATGTTTTGCTATGTGTGTTACACTGCACCCTCCGTGCCGTAGCACTGGGGCGTCCTAGCGGACCTCCATCATAGACTCCATACCCGGGGGCTGACTACTGTCTCCCCGGGCATGTAAAGTCACCATTGGCTTTACTAGACCTAAATTTACTAACAGAACTAGTACAAACCATCCTATTGTGGACGTACTAGTAGGAGTAATTCGATTACTCCTGGGTCTGTTATTCGAGGGGGCACTGTCCCGTCCCCCCTCGTCGAGTTCTGGCTGTGGCAGTGGTGGCAGTGGAAACTACTTGTTATATTCGACCCCGAATATAACCCTATGGGATTCTTCCCATTGTTGGAGATTGATACTTTTTCTCGTTAATCTCTAACATACCACCGGTTTACTTATCTTAAATAAGTCTATCGGATGGTATCTTCTGCCAGAACTCGGTTTTTAAAATGGCGTCTGTGTCCGTCTCTGTGACTCCTAAACCAAAGGTTGAGCCCTTTGTTCCACTTTTGGCGGGCTTCTGTACAGAGACCCTCCAAAGTGGTGCCATTCTGTCTGGGTTACCACAGGGGTGTGGGTGGGGGTTTAGGCACCCTGGACTGAGTTGCCTTGCCAACTCCAGTCGCACTCTGGTGTGATTGGCCCAAGTGGTGAGCCACCCCGCTCACCACTTAGCGTGTTTTGATTGACAGCTAGGCTGAATGAATGGGGGTTGTCTGCATAAAAGCAGGGCTTTTGGGACTGGATCTTCAGAAGTCACCACAGGACCTAAGAATCCGACGAGGGTAAAGCTGAGCAGAACTGCAACGACGACACCTCCGGTGGCGCCCTGCTGAAACGACTCACCACTTCCCGACGACAGAGGAGATCTCCCTGCCGGAGAGTCTGTTCCCCTGACTGGTGGGAACAACCAGTCCCCTTTGCTTTTGATTCGCTCCAGGACGCAGTGGTCGAATTGCCCGTGCAGAGCACCCCGGCAACCAGATAGCCACTACCCCTGTACCGCGACCAAAAGGTGGTGCCTTGTGATGGAGCACTCCGTGGCTGATCTCTTCCCTGGTGGTGCAACGATCTTCCACTTTTCTTCGACGACGAGATCATCTCTTCTCTTGGCAAAGACCCGACGTGCATCCACCACCAGGAACAACTGCCCCGCCGGAGCTGTCTCTCCACAAACAAGGTACCGTGTCCGCCTGACTGCCGGATAGAGTGAGGTGTCTTAATCCTCGCCTTTCCATTGGGTCGCCTCCAAGCTTTCTTTAACTTGCTGCTCTGAACTGGTCCAAACTTTCCATAACAATTTGCGATAAAGACTCGAAGCGCATTTCCCCCTGAGACACTTTTTGGGACATATCGCCTTGCCTCTCTCCGAGTGGGCCTGGCCTCTGAACTCTGTGATCTGCAGTAGACCCTGCCTTACTTGCCTTGCATTTGTCCGTAAAGTATTGGTACCGAGTTGATTTCATAACCTGCCTTATTTTTCTCTCCCGTCCTAATGAATGCTAGAGTGCCATCTAGGTTAAAGCATACACCTCTGTCTGCAAATAAGTCAAATAAGTGATGCCGGTGAACCTAGACTTGTCGAACTATTGTTAGGGGGATTGATCTTTTTCTTCGTATAAGTAATTCTGATTGAGGTTGTCTGCCGTATTAGTGCCAGAGTGTTTTTCATAGATGTGTTGTTATAAATAAATACCTTTATATCTTTACACCGAAGCCTTGTTCCGTGTTTGCTTGTTCTAGTGTGTAGATTGCCCTTTTTTGTATACTCCACATACTGCCTAACTCTTCTTGAGGGAAGTCTGACTGCTCAGCCACAGCTACCAAGTGAATCTGTGTGGTATAGACTGCTACCAAGTGGGTTTACTGCCAAACACCTGTAGTCCTAAATCTTTTGCAGTGGTCCCAGAGGGAACTACACAGGTTTCCGCCTAACAAGTGGGACATGAGTGGGGGCCTGCTGGCAGGTGCCCTGCACTGCTGGGGGGTGGGGATGCAGGGGGACATGAGTGGGACATGAGTGGGGGCCTGCTGGCACGTGCCCTGCACTGCTGGGGGATGGGGGTGCAAGGGGACATGAGTGGGGGCCTGCTGGCAGGTGCCGTGCACTGCTGGGGGGTGGGGGTGCAGGGGGACATGAGTTGGTGATCAGTGGGGCAAGCGGACAGGTGGCTTGTCTGGGGTGAATGGCCATGGTGGATGGGCTGCCTGCGGGACATGACCTGGGGTGCGGGGTAGTCCCCTGTGGTGTGGTCTGCCTGCAGGGGCCTTGGAGGGTGTAGAGGGAACACCTGGGAGGACCCACACTGCCAATTCACGTGTAGGACTCCCCGTGAACCCCTGAAATTCACGTATCCTGCTCTGACATCTAAATCGCGTGTGAAACTTCCCGCGAACCCCTCAAAAACACGTACCCCACTCGCACAGGGCCTATCGCGGGTGAAACTTCCCGCGGACACCAGTAATACACGTACCCCACTCTATCGCGTG
The DNA here is from genome assembly GCF_040938575.1 of Ambystoma mexicanum. Lineage (NCBI taxonomy): Eukaryota > Metazoa > Chordata > Amphibia > Caudata > Ambystomatidae > Ambystoma > Ambystoma mexicanum. The sequence continues at coordinate 831,969,860 of NC_090935.1, read as the reverse complement.
TGAAACTTCACGCGAACCCCAGGAATATTGGCCCTGTGCGAGCGAGCGTGGTACGTGTATTCACCCGTGATTTCAGCAGGGTACGTGTATTATGGGGTTTGCGTGAAGTTTCACCTGCGATTTCAGCACGGTACGTGTATTCCTGGGGTTCACGTGAAGTTTCACCCGCAATTTCAGCAGGGTATGTGTATTCCTGGGGTTCGCGTGAAGTTTCACCCGCGATTTCAGCAGGGTATGTGTATTACGGGGTTCGCGTGAAGTTTCACCCACAATTTCAGCAGGGTACGTGTATTCCTGGGGTTCGCGTGAAGTTTCACCCGCGATTTCAGCAGGGTACGTGTATTCCTGGGGTTCGCGTGAAGTTTCACCCGTGATTTCAGCAGGGTACCTGTATTCCTGGGGTTCGCGTGAAGTTTCACCTGAGATTTCAGCAGGGTACATGTATTACGGGGTTCGCGTGAAGTTTCACCCACGATTTCACCAGGGTACGTGTATCCTGGGGTTCGCGTGAAGTTTCACCCGCGATTTCAGCAGGGTATGTGTATTACGGGGTTCACGTGAAGTTTCACACGCGAAAGGGCCCTGGTCGAGGTAGTACGTGAATTTCACGGGTGCGCGGCTAGTTTTACACACGAAAGGGCAACGCCTGTGCACAATACGTCACAGACGCGCTTACGCGTTAAGGGCCTTTGGTCCAATGATATCGCATACGTGTGCTGATGCGCTTACGCGCTAAGGGCCTTTCCTCGAATTACACGCTGACATGCAGGATTTTCACGTGCCAAATCACTCCGTATCAAGCTGGCCACGCGTACACACAAGGAAGACCGCGCTCCTGCCCAGAAGGCGATTTTTCTGCCCCCCAGATCCCCGAGCACGCTCCCACCAGCCCTCTGCTGCTGCCTGTCTGCCTGCTGCCCACGTGCCCTGCTATTTGGTGCCTGCACGTCAGCCATCTGCAGGGGTCCAGTTGCTGTGTCCACCCCTGCTGGAACAGAAGACTCCCGACTGGGATTCCATCGCTCCACAGCCCAGCCCCATGACCCAGTTGCCCACCCACTCCTGCCTCTGGGGTTGCCATGTTGGGCACATCTCCATCTGGCACCACTGGCAACCCCCAGCCAGAGAGGCAGAGGGCCACCAGCTTCACTACCACCGAAGTTGGTGTCCTGGTGGAGCATGTCCTGGGGCATTATGATGCCCTTTCGGACCATCACGCGCCAACAAGGAAGGACGGGAGAGGATCTGGGACGACGTAGTGGTTGCCATCTACGCGGAGGGGGTGGTAACCCGCGACATCAAGCACGTCAAGAAGCGCTGGGAGGACTTCAGGTCCAGGACCCTCCACAAGGCCCGGCGCCTCGCGGAGGTGGACCGGGCATGCATGAGTACCATCCAGATGAGGGTCCTGGAATGCGTAGGCCCAGCGCTCCACGCCCAGATCCTTCGGAGGCAGACCCGTCTGGAGTTGAGCGGTAAGTGGCCAAGCATTGCTGTGTGAGACAGGGCATGTTGCAGTGTGCTGGTAGTCTGATGCTTGCCTGTATGTGTGACATAGGCCATGTATGGATGTGTGTGTGCAGGGACATCATGGTCATGCATGTGAGACCAGTTATGTGTGAACCACATGGTGCATGTGTTTTAATGCAACATGGGGAGCTCTATGTGGAATGCACACATGAAAGCATGGCTCTCTCTGTTCCTGGACATGGAGGGGGGGTGAGGAATGGGTGCTGATGTCATGTACATGTATGGTGCACATGTGTGTGTGTGTGTGCCTGAGAAGTGTGTGTGTGACTTTGAAACGCCATGGATGCATGTGACTTTGAAGGCAACATCTTGGTTTACAGGTGCCCTTCTACATGGATGTTGATGTTGATTGCAGGCACCAGGACTGTTTCTGCATGTGTGTTGTGTGCATTCACCCATGTGTTGTGGAATGACAGGATGGAAGTGACATTTGACAGTGCCACTTATGTGATATTGCTTCCTGTCTAGGGTATTTTGTACTGTACCCTGATGCTTGTGTTCTATGTCTCCCTCTACGCAGCGTCAAGTGAAGAAGAGGGAGGAGACGGCGCTGTGGAGCCAAGCGGCGGGGATGCCTCCACTGGGCGGCGACGCAAGGCCCAGCCACCCTCGCCGGAATTACCATCATCCGGGAGCGAGGGGGCTGGTGCTGCGTCTGCCACAACGGCTGTGGCGGAAAGGCCGGGTGAGCCCCCACAGGGGCTTCCAATGGCAGAAGACGGTGTGGAGACATCCAGGTTGGTGGTCTCCACAGAGGAGGAGGATCCCGCTACTGAGCCGCACATGGGTCCTGGTGTGGGTAGTACCACTGGTGCAAGTGGTGCAGTCCAGGGTCAGGAGGCAGCACAGGTCACTGCAGAGGGGCCAGTGCATGTCGCTGTCCTTGACCCTGTGACTGCACCATCATGCACCAGCACGGAGGCCCCGTCCCAGGCCCGTCCGCAGGTAGGGGAGAGTGCCATATCACCTGCCTCTCCACTACCTGCGAGCGAGGGGTCCCGTGACCGTATGGGATCCGTCCTGGTGGGTGTCACGTTGCGCACGCGTGTCATTCGGGATGACGTGCGTTCTTCCTGGGTGGAGAACGCACGCCATCACGAAGAGCAGCGTTGTGACGTGGCACTGCTGGGAGGGGACCTGGTCGGTGGGTTCCTACATGTGACGCGCAATCTGGCGGACCGCTCCTCCTCTGTGGAGGCTATGCACCGGTCGTTCTCCACATCGTCTTCCGGCCCAGATTCCACCAGGGCCCCCTGTGGACCTGGCCTGACCAACACAGCCAGCTTGGTGGAGATCCCATCCCTGCCACAGTCGGGAGTTGGCGGTCCAGCAGGGGTGGACACCACAACTGGAGACCAGCAGATGGAGGATGTGCAGGCACCATCCGACAGGGCACATGGACAGCAGCACCAGCAGCAGGAGCAGGCTGTAGGTGGGAGCAATGATGGCTCGGGGCCATCAACATCGGAGGGGCAGGCATCGGCCGGAGGGCAGGAGGACCCTGGACGGGAAGTGTCTTCCGTGTGGCAGCGGTTGGGCAATGCGATAGATGCGGAGTGGCAGCGGGCGGAAGAGAAACAACTCACGATGGTCAGGGCGGAGAACTCCATGCGTAGGGCCCTGAGGAGGGCTGAGTGCCTCGAGGCCATTCGCAGGGACCTGGAGTTCCAGATGTCATCATCCCTGTGAACCCTCAGGGCCATGGAAGAGGACCGTCTCCGGGACATCGAGCAGGTGTTCGATGATGCCCTGGCCCGGAACATCAACATATGAGCCGTTGGACTTGCCCGCTGCCCTTGTAAATAGTTAGTTAGTATTAGGTTTCCTTTGGTTTTTTTCTTTATTTTGGACCGCTTGGACAATGGACCACATTTTTGTATATAGTTTTTTTATTAGGTAGTAGTTTTTAGTAGGTTTCATTTCTTAAGTTGGGCTCATGGACCCTGGATTCTTCAATTGTACATAGTTTTACATTGGATTCATCTCTTTTGATATATTTTTTGTGTTTCTATGTGGGTGGATGCATAAGGGCCAGGGATCTAGATTGTGATGACGTGTTGGCTGGGGGACATGTGTCGGGGCCTGCTGGCAGGTGGCCCGCACTGCTGGGTGATGGGGGTGCAGGGGACATGTGTGGGGGCCTGTTGGCAGGTGCCCCTCAGTGCTGGGGGGTGGGGGTGCAAGGGGACATGAGTGGGGGCCTGCTGGCAGGTGCCCCGCACTTCTGGGGGGTGGGTGTGCAAGGGGACATGAGTGGGGGCCTGCTGGCAGGTGCCACTGAGTGCTGGGGGGTGGGTGTGCAAGGGGACATGAGTGGGGGCCTGCTGGCAGGTGCCCCGCACTGCTGGGGGGTGGGTGTGCAAGGGGACATGAGTGGGGGCCTGCTGGCAGGTGCCCCACACTGCTGGGGGGGTGGGTGTGCAAGGGGACATGAGTGGGGGCCTGCTGGCAGGTGGCCCGCACTGCTGGGGGGTGGGGTTGCAGGGGACATGTGTGGGGGCCTGTTGGCAGGTGCCCCTCAGTGCTGGGGGGTGAGGGTGCAAGGGGACATGAGTGGGACATGAGTGGGGGCCTGCTGGCAGGAGCCCTGCACTGCTGGGGGGTGGGGGTGCAAGGGGACATGAGTGGGGGCCTGCAGGCAGGTGCCCCTCAGTGCTGGGGGGTGGGGGTGTAAGGGGACATGAGTGGGACATGAGTGAGGGCCTGCTGGCAGGTGCCCTGCACTGCCTGGGAGTGCAAGGGGACATGAGTGGGGGCCTGCTGGCAGGTGTCCTGCACTGTTTGGGTTGGGGGGTGGAGGTGCTGGGGGACATGAGTGGGGGCCTGCTGGCAGGTGCCCTGCACTGCTGTGGGATGGGGGTGCAAGGGGGTAATGCGTTGGTGATCACTAGTGCAAGGTGACATGTGGCTTGGCTGGGGGGGCATGCCCATGGTGGATGGGCTGCCTGCGGGACATGACCAGGGGTGCAGGGTAGTCCCCTGTGGTGTGGTCTGCCTGCAGGGGCCGTGGAGGGTGTAGAGGGAACACCTGGGAGGACCCACACTGCCAATTTACGTGTAGGACACCCCTGCACCCCCGAAATACACGTACCCCACTCGCACAGGGCCTATCGCGTGTGAAACTTGCCCGCACCCCAGTAATACACGTACCCTGCTGAAATCGCATGTGGAACTTCCCGCGCACCCCAGTAATACACGTACCCTGCTGAAATCGCTTGTGGAACTTCCTGCGCACCCCTGTAATACACGTACCCTGCTGAAATAGCGTGTAAAACTTCCCTGCACCCCAGAAATACACATACCCTGCTGAAATCGCTTGTGGAACTTCCCGCACACCCCTGTAATACACGTACCCTGCTGAAATCGCATGTAAAACTTCCCCGCACCCCAGAAATACACGTACCCTGCTGAAATCACGTGTGGAACTTCCCACGCACCCCTGTAATACACGTACCCTGCTGAAATCGCGTGTAGAACTTCCCCGCACCCCAGAAATACACGTACCCTGCTGAAATCACGTGTTAAACTTACCCGCACCCCAGAAATACACGTTCCCCACTCAGAGTTTGCTGTTTGCCAGCCCTGTATACTGGTCCAGGGTTAGTGCAGCCCTTTGCGCTGAATTGGGAATTTTGATGGCTTTTCCTTGCGCGAGGGCGTTCTTGGGGGCATAACTGGCGCTGCTGCAGGGTCGCTGCGCCACTCTGCGCCACGGCTGGTTTTGGAGGCTAAAATCCATGAATACGCTGTACGCAGATATCAATTTTGGCACACGCGGCTGGCACAGACATTCGCACGCGCACACTGTGCGCCAGCCGCTTGCGCCACTTTTGTGCGAAATTCTATGAATTACCCTGTTAAAGATTACCTAAAAACAGGAATTTAAATTTGTCCATCAATAAGTTAATTCAATTATTCCCTCATTCCATATTCCAATTGGTCTTCAAATCACTGATAGCACCTCAAAATCAAGCTGATTAATTCATCATCTCTAGACTAACATGCATGATCACAAGCACCTGATATTACTATTATTCCTGTCTCACATGAGAACATCAATATTTCTAGAAAACAGGATTAATTGTGCATCTGCTATGCTTGCATTTCCTTGAGTGGGTTGTAATTATCGTTCTCAACAGAACAGAGTAACAGAGAGGCAGTTAAGGCAGGGCACTTTCTTGTTTGAGTCTTTTCTCAGTGCTGTTGGCAGTGAAGGCAGAGTGTTCTTCTCAAAACCCTGTGAGTCCGCCGAGCAGAGACAAACAGAAAGGCAGTCAAGACAGTCTGGGCGAGTTTGAGGGGAGGGTCCCAGTTGCTGCAAGCACATTTACTTCTACATCTATGTTTACAGTGCTGGACTGGCAGCCCAAAAGCTGATGCTGTATGTCTATTGACACACAGTAACTCTATGAAAGGCATGCCTTTCTGCGTAGGCACTCAATAAAGTGAAAAGATATCAGAGCTAAATAAAAAGGGTTCAATAAGAACAGAAATAATTCTCGGATAAAAAAAACTAAAAATATGCTATACTAGGACATAACTCTGCTATTCAAAATGATTGTAATTTACCCAAAGAAAATGAGACAATAGATCTCAATGAGAAATATGAGCAGATTCCCAACAAACAGCAGAAGCAGATAGATGAGTCCTCCGACACCAAGAGTGGTCCACCTAAATCTAATCGGACAAAAAACTATTCTTCTCCTATATGTCAACCTAATGTAGCTGTAGTCAATGCAGAGGTACACTCAAACATCTCACCGGTTGACTCCATGCCTTTGCCTACACAGTTCCTTGTGGGAGGTATACACACAAAACAAAGCAAAATGTCGAGCTTCTTTCCCATCGTGAGCAAAAAAACCTTACGGGGAGATGTAGTCTCTGCATCTAACATAGAAATGTTATACCTCGTCAATTCCAAGTAATCCTTTGGCAACCCAGAGTCTTTCTAATTACAAGAAGGAACAGTCTGATAGCAAAATGGATCTGACCCAAACATCTCAACCAATGATTCTGCCGTCACCTAATTAATCCCAATCCCTCTACACAAATATTGTATGGTGGGAAACCGATATCAAAATGAATGGTACCAATAGAATCAACAGATCTCATATGCTTGACATATTCAAGCAGATTCCCGCTCTGAGATTGTTAATTTCCGATAATATTGATTGGGTGACTTTACCTTTGAATAACAATAATCGTATGATTTGTCAGTTCCGCTCATTAAATATAACAAAGCTCATCTGGGATCAACTAGAAGATCTATTGATGGTGGGATACCAACTCAATCTTTTGAATTCGAAAGACGAAGTCCAACTATTCATTGAAACTCATAAAAGTGAATCCATCAGTGCAAACGTAATTCAAACACACGATAACACTGCAGTTGGTCCCAATGAAATGCTAATGACTCAATTATCAACCCTGCCAAAATCTGTAAAGGATTGGTCTTGGATTGAACCACTGATGAAAACCTTTCTGACCATACAGCAAGGGAATTCACAACCGTAGCTTTAAAGCACTAAGCTTCTTCTAGTGGAACTCTTATGACTTAAACAATATGGTTTGATAATCATGTGTTTGCTATTAAACCTACCGTCATACTATGACAGAAAATCATGATGAAAACATACACCTCCTTAGCTAATAGAGGCTTAGCTGGACGTTCCATCTTGGGGTTAGAAATTGCTATTGATAATAGTATCAAAGCTAAGACAAAGTTGATATCATTTGATGATCTGTAGGCCATTGAATTAGAATTAAAGGATGCAGAGGACTTGTTAAAATAACAGCATTGCTTGAAGACTCGATTAATACCAACCCTAACTATATATTTACTATAGGATGGTACTCTAATTGTAATTGTGCTGAGGGTGCTGAGATAAAAAAGTATTTGAAGATGAAAAAGTTATTAACAACTGCTAATAGCAGGGGACAAATATGTCTCACAATGGGACATAACTCTGCTTGATTCTAGCAAAGAGACTGTGATGTTCACTTGGTGCAGTGGAAGTGTTAAATCTCAGATTGATCACTTTTATGCTTCTGCAGCAATAATAACTAAGTGTGAAAAGGTGAACATGACCAATCTAGGCATGGGAGATCATAAGATCATTCAACTTATTTTTAACAACAAAACTACGGTTCATGAGATTAAACCCCCTTTCTGGAGCTCGAACGATCTGGGCTATCACTTAGGTGGAACAGGAAGATTAGCAACAATTGTATGATGTTATTGAGGAGAAACCTGCAAATACCTGATATCCTCTGTAACTGTGAGTTAATTCTTCCTGAAAGAGCAAAACCTATTAACCAAACCATCATGCATTGTCTCAGAATGTGTGTTTGTCTTAACCAAAAAATCAAACATCAAAGACATACCCACGATCTACAGGTTGCGGAATCTAAGCGATTATAGAATACAAAAATTAGATGTCTACTCACCCAAAATCTTTCAGTGGTCCAATATCGGCATGCAAAAAAGCATTTTGTTCAAACTCATAAAAACCTAGTCAAATCATTAAAGATTGAAATGAATATTAGGGATAATCAGTCAATGATCAAACATCTCTGTAGTCATGACAAAAAACTTTCTGGGCTTCCATGAGGGACACAGTTGGCAGGAATATGGTGTCTATGGACACCTCAATTACAGAGGAGGCTTGGGTTAAATATTTACATACAAATATCAATTACCTAAGCCTTTTCTGAGAATTTCTATTTTGGGTGTGTGCACATGGGAACCAAAAGAAATAGAATGGGCAATTTCAAAATTAAATAATCACTGGCTCAGCCAGCATACCTGCATGTGTACTAAAATCTGATCCTACTTTATGGGCCTCCATTCTGAAAATCAAATTCAACACTATATTCCAAACCAACTGTGTTCCCAAGTCATGGACTCAATCCCTCATTGTGCTGATCTTTAAAAAAGGAGATCCACTTAATGCCTCCAATTATAGACCAATTTCCCTGACTGATGCCACATGAAAGGTATTCTCTATATTAATTTGAAACAATCTCGAGAATATCATACAAAAATCTGCCATTCTCTCGTGATTCCAATTGGGATTTCACAAGAGAATGGGTACAGCACTCAACGCCACCATACTGGCTCATTTGTTAGAGACAGTCAAACGCAGCTAAATGGGCCAATTGTTATGGCCTCTTTGGATATGACATCCATTTTTGACTGTGTTATTCGATCAATAGTAGGGCAAAAGATGGCAAAATGTTGTTTCCCTGCAAATTTGATTCTGCACATGTCTCTGTTGCATCAGGATACAACACATGAGTGCACATTAATCGGGAGGGCTTGCTCACGGGTGCTAAACAAGCACACGTAGGAGTCAAAGAGGAATGTAACATGGCGCCTTTCTTGTTTAATCTTTATTTGTGAAACTTGATTAGATATGGCAAAGTCAGATGATCACCCCCGTAAAATTGGGCAAATTGCGTATAAACTGGTAAGCGTTCGCTGATGACTTGATTTTCTTTGATAGAACAGCAAGTGGGCTATAAATTAAACTACAGCTTTTCACACTTAATGCTTTAAAACACAATTTACAGGCAAATTCTGATAAATCAAAAATTGTTATGTTTTTGAGAATGAATAAAAACTATGACGTGGGCCCTTGGAGTTGAACGCAATGAACGAGTATCACATCTACGATACTTAGGCTACAACTTGTAAAACACCTCTTCTCTGGTGATGTGGAGGGATTCTTTAACTCACAAACTAAGACTTTTGTTGTCCCAGATGAAATTTCTCTTAAACAGGCTCTGTAAATTCTCTGTGATGCCAGCTATTGAATACTATATCTCCAGGGTTGAACCAATATTGCTGTATGGTCTGGATATGTGCCTTTTGGGCATGGGTGATTTTCTGAATTGCATTCAAGGATGCTTTTGGAAGGAGGTCCCAGGTTTTTCCAGTTCTTTACCTAATGTGATCATTAAGCATGAGTTGGGGTTAAGTTCTTTATCATCAAGATTCCTTTGGAGGTTATTACTCAACCAATCCAAGTTTTTAGATCAACCTCGTAATTCCTTATATTAAGATCTAAATAGTCTTCAAAGGGACATCCCCTGCACTCAGTGACAAAATTTCAGTCAAGAATGCAATCACCTCTAGTCGTCATGAAGATGAATTAATGACATGACATGAGAGTGTCAAAATAATGCTACATATATGATTGGTCTTTAACTATCAACTCCTTGGGCAGCTATAACCTGTATTGGGGCTACGTGTGCTTTCGATGCAAAAGACGTCAGCGTAGTTACTATTTGATATGATTCCCATGCAGTATAGCTCATGCTCTCTATACGAGATTCATATTTAATCATTTTAAAACAAAAGAACAGACAAAATATTTGGCTTCCATGATGAAGGGTGCACAGAATGCTACTTGTCAAATTTGCTAAAATGTTACTGAATTGGAAACTTAAAAAACATCTTTACATCAAATGTCCTCACTTTGAATAAGAAAGGCTTAACACATTTGGTCTAGAGAATATTGGCAAAACCGAATTCTCGAGAAACTTTCTCTGGTTGAGGTTCATGTGGGGTGAAAACCAGTTGCTGATTACTTGCTCTTTCTCGCTTTTTAACATTCATAAACATGAAACTGTGTTCATCTGAGGTTGATTATGGGTAAATTCGACAATTTGCACATGTCAACTTGATGAATAATAACTCTTACTTTACATGGTGCATGAAAAATGTGTGTAACCATGTAGTGATCACAATGCCTCATTTTATAATTACTTAAATTCTGATGAGCGACTTAAAACCATGTTTATTATATTTTATAATAATTGTAATGTATATATGTACAATGTTTTCTGTCATCTCTTTTTGTCTATTGGTGGACAAAATTCATTGTGAGCCTTCAGAAACTTTTAAAAGCAGTGCCTTGATTTATCCATTCCCTTTTTTGCTTTCTTCTTCCTATGCCTTTGTACTTTGTCTTATGCTTTGTAGTTTGTCTGTTTTTGTTATTTTAGTTAGTTGTATATTTTCTTAATGTTTTTTGATATTAAGTGGAACAGTCCTTTATGTGTTGTGTATTTTTACAGTGCTCATTTTTCCTCCATGGTCCTGCATTTCAAAATGACTACAACAGGCAGTAATGATGAGGTGGTATGGGGGGCCTCAGCTTTATCATCACAGAAGAAGCAATGTGTACAAAAAGAAATAGCTGACAGTTGGCAATATTTCAGCAAAAAGGAGATTGAGGAGGGCATGTGTAATTTCTGCAGTAAGGTTTTGAAGAGGGGATCCTCACACAAGCCATCATATAGCTTATGTACAGCCTCGTTAATTTAACATCTTGTCCGTGTTCATTGGGATGAGGTGGATGAATCCTATAGGAAGGCTCATGTGAAACATAAGATCAAAGCAAATGGAGCAAGATCAGCACAGCAATGTTTGTCATCTGTTTCACAGACTTACTATTCGATTAACAGCTATTATCCACCAACTACCACCCAACCTCAGGTCATCCTGTCTGTACCCGTACTTTCTAATTTTACTATGATGTGCAAAACCTGTCACAGCTTGATTGAGGTGGGAGGTGGCACTCTAGAAGTTCGGGGCAAGGCTCTTTCAGAACATACGTTCAATTGCCAATGCTAGGTAGATTTTTAAGTGTTCATTTTCTTTTACCCCATTGTTGAGGGTGGACACCCAGGCAAGAAGAGTCGTGCTAGGAGTTCACGGTTGCCAAACTCACAGAAGGCCTAACTCCTTTCTCTGCCCAAAAGAATGAAAGGTCTACACAAGGAGCAAGGTGTAACTGCAGTTTATTACAGCCAACAAACCACAGGGATTACATGCGTGGAGGGAAGTCCAGGCACATCTCCTCGCATTCAGACTCTCAGGCCCTTTTTGGTGAGTGTGAGGTCATATTTTACATCACTCGCCGGGCCCTTCTCCAAAAACTATCTCTGCTCTGGATAGGTTGCTGAGTGGTAGTTCCCCTATATGAGCCTATATAGAAGTAGTATTATCGGACAAGGCTGCGCCAGGTGTCAGAATAGGGCCATCCCCGAAAAGTGTTATTCTGGAATTGTTAGCAGGCCATGTGGTTGGTCAGTGACACCCACTACCCACCCCTAGGGCCAAGAGTTCCGATTGCTCCGGCCACGGGTCCCTCAAGCCTGGGACAAACTCTGTTCCCAGCCTGCAAGACACCTGTTCGTAATACATTATATATTTACTATGTGTCAACAAGGTGCAACTATGTGTCAGCGTTACAATGGTGGGTAGACCACCAATGCCATGTGTGCATTGCATTCCCAGTGCACAACTGTAGCTGGAGAGTAACAACTATGTTGTTACCACTGTCTGGCCGTGAGACAGCTGCTCCTTCCTAGCCTCCAAGTCTTGGCCCAGTATCAGCTCGGCCGAGTCATGTGTTTGGAGACTACGTTTACAAGCTCAATAGATCTGAATTTGTCTGTATTTTGCTGGGAATATCCTCTGTTGTAGCTGGTGTTACTGTGGTTCAGGGTGTGGAATGTCATTTGCAACCTTGCAACCTCAGCAGCGGCTTTGTTCCCACCATGGTGGTTGTGCTTGCACAGCATTCTGTGAGGCTTGTGATTTCTTTGAGACGATCATGGCCGACTAGATTTCCTAAGCCATGGTATGGCTTCTGCTATGTGTCTTCCATAATGTCCACAGGTTAGTGTGTCATGGCGGTCAGGATCCTTGAGTGCTCCCTGTAATACCTTGGGGTTATTTGCATGTAAGCATCTGCAAGAATGTACACAAGCCCTTCTTGCTTCTTGCGTTCCTAGATTGTTGCGGGAAGCCTAATGACAAAATAATAAACGTGCAGACAGTATGTGTATATGGCATGGCCACGGGCCCCAGAACACAAAAACCCACACCATCTAGTGACGGGGCAATGGGTCACTTGACTCACTTATGTCCCTTTGGAACTCATAAACACAGGGGCCCTGGCGGGACTCAGTCCTGGCACATTTGGCGCAAGGCACATATAGAGATGAGATCAGGAACACTTTATTTCGGTGCAGGAGTGCTTTTATTTTACTTCAGTGCTGGAGTGCTTTGATTTTACAAGAACTTTCCAGGTGCTGGAGCTCATCATCATCATTCAGCAAGTGAGCCTCAAGAGTAGTGCAAACCCAGGGAAGCTACATCCAGGGAGAAGAGGTCTGGAGAAGGGGTCAGGGACCACAGGCTACATACTCATATGACCGCCCGTATATTCATGCAGGAACTGCACTGTTCATCACCACAGTTCCCCACACAGACACAGAGAGAGGAACAGACAAGAGGAGTTTCAACCCTGGGAGTGTTGCGACCGTACCCCAATGCATCCGCAGAGACCAGGTGAGCATAACAGAACGCGAAGCCTTCTACGAATCTCTGCCTGGGCGTTATGGATCCTTTAAAAACGGACCAGTTGGCCCATTTACTGGGAGAGTAACGCGCTGAAATTCATGCCGCAAGACAGGAAACCAATGCCTTAAGGAGGGACCTCATTGTGAATCAAGAACGCATGGACGACTTAGCAAGACAGATGCTCCAAGCACAGGCTGGCCAAGCCCCATTACCCGGTCTGGCGCTCCGCCCGAATGCTTCACTGGTGATCCAAATAAGTATGCTGCATTCATGAATCAACGCTGCCTTCATTTGCTGTGCAGACCTGGGCCTTCCCCAATGATCAATCTAGGGTGGCATTTGTACTTTCATATTTGGGAGGAAGTGCAGTGGCCTGGTCAATACCCTTGGTAACTCAAGATGGCCCCTTGCTTCGGGTCTTTGGGGGTTTTCAGTGCGAGATGGAGAAACTATTTGCACGGCATACCCAAGGTCAGGCTCTGGACAACAAATTATTGTCACTCCGGCAGGGTAACTAGGATTTGTTAACCTACATCGCCTCCTTAAACCGTCTTATAGTCCAAACAAATTGGACAGAGGGAAAAAGTAGTAAATCCCCCGCAGGGGTGTGCTAAATATATTGACCTAACAGTTCAACTTGATCATAGATTGCAGAATCGGAAAATGGATAGAGCCAGAGCTTAAGGGCGGTCGGTCTATGTGCGACCCCGTGAGAATCAAGTCAAGCCGCATGAACGGTCAGAACCAATGCAGATCGTGGGCTTGCGGAGCCCTCTCACCAAGGCGGAAAGAGAAAAAAGAAGACAGCAACAGCTCTGCTTGTATTGTGGCAATGCAGGACACTTTCTCCAAGAATGTCTGGTGAAACCACCCAGGAGAACAGTCGGAGCAACTGACAAGAGTGAAGAAGAAGAACTGGACTCGGGAAACTCCAACACCTGGCAAGCATAGGAGTCCACTTGTCGAGCAGTGAAAAGGAACCAATACAGACCACACACCTAGCCATCCCGGTGCTCTTGGTAGACCACAAACACCCATCGAAAATGCATGCTTTAGAAGCATATATTGACAGTGGAGCTGTGGTGAATTACATTGACCAAGATTTGGCTATCCGGATAGGTCTTCTTCTCCGACAGAAGCATAGATCGTAAAAGGTTACAGCGGTTGATGGATCTCAGTTGTCATCTGGCCCAGTGATGCATTAGACCGAAAAAGTTTTGCTTCTGTGTCTGGGAGATCACAAAAAGAACATCACCTTCGATCTCATTGACGCTCCTCAGTTCCAAATGATATTAGTGATGCCTTGGCTGGAAACCCCTAATCCCAAGAACGACTGGCGTAAAAGAGTTCAGACTTTTCCCCCAGACTGTGCTAACACCTGTTTCAACAAAGAATGCTTAGTGAAAGATCACACTAAACCAAGTTCAAAGAAAGGAATCGTATTAGGTCTCACCAGTCCTTTACCCTCTGAATACCTGGATTACCAAGATGTATTTCAAAAGGAGCAAGCAAATACCTTACCCCCGCACAGAACGTATGATTGCCAAATTGATCTTGTTACCGGAGCCCAGATTCCATGCAGTTGGATTTACACCCTAATGGAGCAAGAAAACCAACATTTAAAAACATACTTGGATCAGTATTTAGCCAACGGCTTCATTCGCCCATCAAAATCCCCTGCTTCCTCGGCCTTATTTTTCATGACTAAGAAGGAGGGAGACCTGAGAACTTGCATTGACTACAGAGCCCTCAATAATCAGATCACGGTAGAAAAACGGTACCCATTGCCGCTCTTTCCAGAACTTCGGGATCAAGTAAAATATTTGCAAATTCATACCAAATTGGATTTACGAGGGTCCTACCATCTGGTAAGATTAAAAAAGAGGGATGAGTGGAAGACAGCCTTTCGCACAAAATATGGCCTTTACGAATATCAGGTTTTGCCCTTCGGGCTATGTAATGCCCCCACAGCATTCCAATATTTTATGAATGAGATGCTCTGTGAACTATTGGACGTGTGCAGACTCATCTGTATCGCCGAGATCCTCATTTACTCAACCACCAAGGAGGATCATGTCAAACATGTCCGGGCAATTTTAGAAAGACTTCAGCAACATCGCATGTACGCCAAGTTGGAGAAATGCTTCTTTCACGTGATGGAGGTTGAATTGCTTGGGTTTATACTCACACTGCGAGGGGTACACATGGACACACACAAAGTAGATACCATCCTTCAATGGCCCTCACCAACTTCCACAAAAGGTGTACAAAGTGTGCTTGGGTCCGCCAAATTTTATTTCCGGTTCATCCCAGGATTCTCCCAGATTTTTCACCCCATCACATCTCTGCTGCAAAAGAACAAACAATTTCAGTGGACCACAGAAGCAGTAGAAGCCCTCCAGACCCTAAAACGAGGATTTACATCAGCACCCGATTTACGGCATCCCCGACCCGAATCGCCATACATCGTCGAAACTGATGCTCCCAACGTAGCAATGAGAGCGGTTTTGTCTCAGCGAAATCCCGAAACAGGACAATTACATCCCGTGGCTTTCTGGTCTCGTAAATTCTCCGCTCCCGAATTGAACTATGTGATCACAGATAAAGAACTGTTAGCAATAAAAGCGTCATTCAAGGCGTGGAGGCATTACCTTCTTGGAGCCAGGCACACAGTCACCGTCATTACAGACCATCGTAACCTACAATATCTGAAAACCGCAAAAACACAATCAACTCCGCTGGGCTCTCTTTTTTGCGGAATATGACTTTGTCATTACCTACAGACCCGGAGTATGGAATGGAAAAGAGGACGCCCTATCACAAATGAGCAAAGACGAAAAGGCATTCACCACACCAGAGCCTGTGGCAATCATCCCTGAAGAACAAATCCTGAACACGATTGCAGCAACTGCCACTTTGGACGACCTAAAAATTGACCTTCAACACTTGATGAACCAATCAGAACAGCAGGAAAGGCTGTCAAGAAGAGACCAATACACTATCGTGAACAATCTACCGCACTTTCAAGGGAGACTGTACGTTCCGGATAAAGACCTGCAAAACCAATATATAGCAAACTACCATGACTCTTTAATAGAAGTACATCCAGGAATGGCTAAAACTCAAGCTAAGATAAATAAAAATTACTGATGGCCCACTTGGCGAAAAGATATTGCCCAGTTCATCGCGACCTGTGGTGTTTGCGCTCAGCACAAGTCTCAAAAACAAAGTCCTTCAGGCCTTCTACATTTTTTGATGGTGTCCCCGGCGCCTAGGCATACACTGTCTATGGATTTTATTACTGATCTTCCCCCGTGCAACGGATACAACACCATCCTGGTCATTGTGGATTTGTTCTCTAAGATGGACATTTCATTCCTCTAAAAGGGGTTGTGACAGCCTCCACTCTGGCCACTGTATTTTTGGAACAAATTGTCCGACTACACAGATTCCCATCAATATTAATATCAGACTGCAGAACTCAGTTTGTCTCAGCTCTCTGGAGTAGATGTTGCAGAATAGCCAAAATCGACCTTGTCCACAAGTCATCATCCCCAAACCGTTGGCCAGACTGAACGGACCAATCAAACTTTAGAGCAGTACTTAAGGTGCATGTTACAACAAACTGAAGATACCTGGAAGGACATACTCTGGTTGGCTGAATATGCATACAACAATTCCATCCACACCAATACAAGACAAACACCATTTTCCACAGTATATGGTCGACATCCACAAACATCTGTCTTTGATTCATTTGAAGCACTGGAGATGCCAGCGGTAACGACCTTACATGAAACCATCACTCAAGTCCTTAAGCAGGCAGCAGAACATTTGACCAGAGCCAAAGAAAAGGAGAAACAGTTTGCAGACCGACACCGAAAGGAGGCTCCAAATTATCACTTCAGGGACAAGGTTTGGTTAGCTTCCAAAAACATTTCTCTGAAGGGGCCACACATCTTCCGTCCCAGATACATAGGACCCTATTCCATCAAAGCTGTGATCAACCCTGCGGCCAAGAAATTA
Organism: Ambystoma mexicanum; assembly: GCF_040938575.1. Classification (NCBI taxonomy): domain Eukaryota; kingdom Metazoa; phylum Chordata; class Amphibia; order Caudata; family Ambystomatidae; genus Ambystoma; species Ambystoma mexicanum. The sequence goes on along the minus strand of NC_090935.1, from coordinate 831,952,927 downwards.
GAATTACCGGCCCACATTCGGATCCACCCGGTGTTTCATGTCTCCCTCCTAAAACCATTGAGACCAGCTACATGGATCGATACTCCACCAGAGAACCAGAATACAAAGTTAAAAGGATCCTAGACTCTAAGATGGTCCAGTCCAAGCTATACTACCTTATAGACTGGAAAGGTTATGGACCCGAAGATCTGACCTGGGAGCCCAGTGAACATGATCATGCTCCACGATTAATCAGGCAGTTCCACTGCAACAACCCAACTAAATCAGGGCCGGGGGGACCCCCTTTGAGAGGGACCTTGAGGGGGATTGCTGTCATGGCCATGGGCCCCAGAACACAAAAACTGCAGCATCTAGTGATGGGGCAATGGGTCACTTGACTCACTAATGTCCCTTTTGGGACTCTTAATCACAGATTCCCTGGCTGGACTCAGTCCTGGCATCTTTGGCGCCAGGCTCATATAGAGATGTGAGCAGGAACACTTTATTTCAGTGCAGGAGTGCTTTTATTTTACTTCAGTGCTGGAGTGCATTTATTTTACAAGAACTTTCCAGGTGCCAGAAGCCTTTATTCCAGAGAACATCCCCATTTGCTGACCAATCCGGCGTTGCTCTCTAGGCCTGGTCTTCAGGTGCTGACTCATCGGGTGTGGCAGGACGTGGCAGCAGGCAGGCCAGAGCTACTGGGCGTGGTCGGGAACAAGACTATATAAACCCACCGATCCCTCAAGCAAACGCTTCACGTTACTTCTCACCTCTGTGCAACGTGATGCTCACCGCCGCCTGGACTAGCTACTTACCTCGTGATCCTGCAACAACAGCATCCTTACCTGGACACTGGCTCGCATCTCACGGCAGCGCCCCATCTTCTGGGCAGATCCGGAATCGAGGCCACAGCACCTGCGCCCTCTTTCCCATGAAGCCGAGGTCCTGAAACAAGAAAAAATGACAAGACAAGTTTAGAACTCCCGAAAACACCCAACCCAGGGTCACACCACATTTAAAACCCAACGTGCACCCTACGGCACCAGCTGTCGGACCATCTCAGCACCGCTCCTTCGTACCGCTGGCTCTGCTTCTTCTACCCACGCTACCGCTGGTACTGCTACATAACCTGCAAGGGAGAGAGCAGAGAAAAGAGACATTTCATACAAAGGACAGAGAACAAACTTTACAAATACAATTACAACAGTTGGAAGACAAGCAGGCAAGTGGAAACAAGGGAATTACTTACCCACAAGAAAAGTTGACTAGTCGCAGCTGGCCTGGACTTCCACGACAAGGGACCAGTGAAGGAACTCACCCTTCAATGAGCATCCCTGCCAGAAGCAGCAGTACGGAGAGCTCATCATCATCATTCAGCAAGTGAGCCTCGAGTAGTGCAACCCCAGGGAAGCCACATCCAGGGAGAAGAGATCCGGAGAAGGGGTCAGGGACCACAGGCTGCATACTTATACGACCCCCCTTATATTCACGCAGGAACCACACTGCTCATCACCACAGTTCCCCACACAGACACAGAAGGAGGAACAGACAAGAAGAGTTTCATCCCTGGGAGGGCTGCGACCATGCCCCAACGCCTCTGCAGAGATCAGGTGAGCGTAACAGTATGTCACTGTCCTCTAACTCATAGAGCTTTGCGGATGTGTTCTTTGTGTAGTTGGGTATGTGAGTGTCCCGAATGTGTGGATGGCATGTGTGCTTCATGTCTGACATTGCTATGTTGTCATGATGTCTCTAATGACTTGAAGCATAGCTTCTTGGTGCTTTAGTCGAGTCTGTCCATGTACTTGTTTTCTTGCTCTATTCTGTGTATGTTCATCCACTCTGCGGAGAGTTCCTACTGCAGCAGGGTTGTAGGGTCTGCTGAGAGGGTATCTTTCATGGTAGTTGTCCATCGTAGGAGCAGTGGGAATTGACGTAAGCTCATGTGATCGGCAGCCATGTTGTCTCTGGTGCTTGTTCCAGTTAGAGGGTATTTCAGGACGGAAGGCATGTTCCCACCTTCCTTCTTCAGTCCCCCCTCTGTCCGAGTCGACCACACCACCATCATTGTTTCTTCCAATGTCTACCAAACGCCACACTTTCATTATTCCGGCCAAGTGCCCATAGTAGTTGACATGATCTTCAAACGAGCAGTACATGTAGACGCACCCACCTTCTGAATTTTCAGCAAACCCACATCCCTACGTACTTCTTTGGGTTGCATGGGATTTCCACCTACATTCCTGGTGGGAATATGTCAGATTCTTCTATCTTCTGTCTTAATCTTTCTCTTTCCTTTATGATGTCTTCCATTGCTCCTCCATTCTCCAGCTCCATTAGTAGCTGTATTCCCACTAACTCCTCTGCTGTTTTCAGACATTTAGCAAGGCATATCTTTATTCCTCACAAGGTTGATGCTCCCATTATCAGTCCTCCGGCTAACACCTTCAGACCGCCAGCCAACCAGGAAGGCATCCATGACCAGAGGTAGGAGAACCAACTCCCATCCTTCTTTGTTCCCTTGGATTCTTCTTGGAGTCCCCATAAGTAATCTCCTTCTTTTTTCACTTCTTTTTTCACTCTTCTCAGACCCTTTTTCTGGTTGGTGCTATTTTGTTTGTCACGTGGTGCCGGGTGCAGTGACCTTTTCCTTCTTCTGTTCCCTTCTTCCATTTTGAGGAAGTCATCAATCTTCACATATTTCCTCGGCTCCACCAATGAGGGTATTTTGACGTGTGCTACGGAGCATATTCCTCCCCAGTTTGGTGGAGATTTATCATATGCCTTGGACCCAGAGGCCCAATAGTGGTCTATCAGTACTGCGGTCCCTGTTCCCTTTTCAGGAGTTTTCTCTATTCTTCAACAGACTTCATTTTCTCCTACTTCATCATCGCCGTCATGCTGATAACACAGGGTAGGTGTCTTCAGGGGAATTATGGTGAGGAGTCCATCTTCCTTATCCACCCAAGTTACTAAATTTGCACTTTTGTCCATTCTTTAAGGCATTTGTAATTTTCTACTTGTACCTTATTAACTGCAGCTTGAGCTAACGTTAATGCCTTGCTCCCCACTACCACGTCTTTCCATCCATCTTTAGTATACACTTTTCCATATATCAATATATGTGGCCTTTCCCAGCATATGGGCTCTCCACCCGTCGCCCTTGCTCTCAATTTTCACGGCAAGTATACTAGTGTCACAGTCTTTGTTTCTCCTTTTTTCTGGACCTTCAGTTATGTATTGAAATGCTTCACTGTGCTGCCAATAATTGTCCATCATCGGTAACGTTTTGATGTAATTGTCTTCATACGGGAAGGTTGCTTTCGACATCCACCCCAATTTTACCATTTTCCCTTGAAATCTTCCTCGTGTTTGGAACATTGTGCGGTACATAAGACATTGTGCACTTGCTGCTGGTATTTCTGTTGCTACGAAGGTTCTGGAGGTGCTCATAGCATAGGGGATTAGTGAGCAGACATGACAGCTCTCCCTAGTTTTATCCCTACCAATTTTGGACATGTGCTTATACCACGTTGTTTGTTATTTGTGAAGTATCTGTAATGTATGTGTCAACTCCCTTCATGTCTGTGCTAAAACTGCGCTTACCTCTGCTTACCTTATCAGCAGTGTCTTCTGTACCACCTGACACAGTAGTCCTTGCAGCTTGGGTCAGGGAACTGTTAGTGTAGGATACAGCAGAAACATGGAAAGCAAGAGATATAGCTGCCAGAGGGCAGTTGCAAAGATCCCAGTGGATAGCAGTAACCACACAGTAGTTGTAACAATGTTTATTAACAGTGCCATATTTACGCATGCTGCTTTTGAGCAGCTGATGGGATGATAAAGGTGCCCACCTAAAAATCGCCAGCAAAGTGTTATTATTTTAGTATTTGTGATAACTTTCATGCTCCGCAAACTAAATAATCACTAAGTGCCCATGCAAATATTTCTTCCCATATTTTCTGTATAGATGAGTTTTGGAGCGTGGGCACGACAGGATATGCACTGTGCTCGAGTTGTGGGTATTCCTGGGCCAAGTACTCTATAAACACTAGGAAGTAAATTTCAGGAGATTGTACTCTAAAATGTGTGGGTCTTTTTAAAACATGGATGAATTGATTGGAAAATGCTCCGGGTCAGTCGGTAGGGAGCAACATCCAGTAACTTTCCTAATATTTCACATTAACAGTTGCAGAATCCTGCATGTGCAAGTAAGAAGAACGTTAAGACAGTGTTACAGCTGTCGATGATAGTACCAACCGCCTGCCGGTAAGGACAGTTAAATCTTTTTACTGTAATGATTGTCAGTCAGAATAGTTTCAGTTCATGGGAGTGTGGTCAGCAAGACAGCATTGCAATATTCTTCACTTGTCAATTAGAACCAGCATTGATGTGAGAATTTCAGGGAATTGGGAGTGTCTGACCATAGCGTGGTCAGTAGTCTCTAGTTTGGGACACTTGTGCTTTCTTGTGGATCGTTGGTTGCTGCAGTATTGGCCCTGTCGATTTTGGTAGTGGTGCGTTGGGGTGAAGCCGATGCTTTGTACGGCTTGACATCCTGCAGGTGTTTCCACACGCTCTTGCCGTGCAGCTTGACAGCCCTTTCTGCGACCGCCTCTGCCAGGTGTGGCCAGTAAAGCAGGGTGCGTTCCAGCGCCTTACAAAGTCATTTAGGGGGACCAGGTCCCCAATGTGCACCTGCGTTTCTTTGTACACTTCCCGCGTGTTGGTATCTTCCTGTGTGTTGTCTTCTGGCCTCCCCTGTGTCTGCTGTATCTGGCGAGAGATAAAAGAAGCGCTAGAAATAAGTGAAGTTACGTATCCATACATTTCCTGTCCTAGTATTTCAGATGCACTCTCACAATCCATCCATCAATGCCCTTGTGTCTGGAGCCAATGGGAGGTCCATGCAGCATCCTGTCACCACCTTGTGGGGCGTTAAATGGTGGTTGGACCCTGGTTTGTTGTGCAACTCTAATAGTGCTAATGGCAGGCAGGTGGAGCCAATACTTCCTGGTGCTTTGCTGAGGTTTTGCTATGTTCTCTTTCAGAAGGCTGTTGAGGCATTCACACACTCCATTTGCTTGCAGGAGGTATGCACATGCAAATGTGTGTTTTATTCCTAGCAGGGCAGTGATGTGCTGAAACATTTCATTAGAGTGAGTGAGGACCATTGTCAGACCACAGAATCTCACAAATGCCGCATCTTGGGAATACTTCCCTGACCAAAAATCTAGCAGCTCGAAAGGCATCGGCATGGGAACATGGCCCAGCCTCTATCCACCTTGAGAAGGGACAGACCACCACAATCATGTAGCGGTATCTTTGACATACTTGGATCATGTCCACAAAGTCAACATGGATGTGCAGGAATGGGCCCTCCGGTCGGGGTATTGTTCCTCTTACAACCCTTAGTGCGTGTCCAGCAATAAACTGCTATCATGGCAAACAGTTGCTAATGAAATATGCCACATGTTCATTTAGATCGTGACAGAACCATGATTCTCCATTGCGTGCTGCAATGACCTCTTTCCCAATGTGCATTGGATGATGCAGTTGTGCTTGTGCTGTTTTCAGTAATGCAAGTGGCATGACCACCTTCCATGTATTATTTTGTCGCCATAGGGCATCAGTAGGGAACATTGAACAACCTCTCTTTACCCAGAGCTCCCTCTCATCCCTTGGTGCAGCTGCCTGTAGTTCCATTATCTGAGTCTCAGGTAGGTAATTGTACCATCCTTCAACAGCATCTGTCTCACCCATCCCCTTTGATTTTTTGCTTCTCCTTTGAGTCCCACATTTCTCCGAAATATGATGCACATTTAGCCTGATCGTCTGCTGTCTCATTTCCCATTGATATTGGGCTCTCCCCATTAGTGTGTGTGTGCACTTCACTAATGCTAGTTGCTCTGGATATGTTATAACTTCAATTAGTTCTCCCAAAAGCAAGGCATGCTGTACTGGAGTCGCATCCACCCTATGTTATAACTTCAATTAGTTCTCCCAAAAGCAAGGCATGCTGTACTGGAGTCGCATCCACCCTCCTGTACCCTCTTCTCAGCCATCATGCCAATCCTGAATGTACTGTCAAGGTGACATAAGCACTATCTGAATAAATTATCACCTTCTTCCCTTCACAATTTTGTAGTGCCAGAATTAGTGCCACTAGCTCTGCTGCCTGTTCAGAATAATGAGGAGGTAATTGAGCGCTCTGAACTACCTCACTTGTCCAATCTTTCTTCAATCTCACTATGGCAGCTCTGGTTCTCCTGATCCCATCACATTGATCGATAGTTGAAGACCCATCAATATACAGTACTTCTCCCCCCTGAAGTGGTTCTTCCTCTACCTTGCGTGTCTCAGAGAAGAATTCTATATTTGAAGTGCATACATGAGCCCATTCTTCTTGTTCGATAACATCTGCAATGAATAGCGCTGGGTTTACATTTTTAAATTTTTACATCTTACTATCTTCAATTCTGTTTTTGAAAGTAGAACCTCGTACCACGATGTTCTTTGTGTTGTTAGTTTGCTTTTTGGCTTATGCAGTATCGCAAAGAGGGCATGTTCTACATAAAGGGTGGTTGTACACCACATTGTCATTGATGAAGCACCTTCTACTACGAATGCTGAAGCAGCCAAGTGCTTTTCACACGGAAACTGTCCTCTCATTAAGGGGTCAAGTTGTCCACTGTAATAAGAAATTGGCTTATGGCTCATGCTTGTCTTTTGGGTCAGTACTGTTTACATAACCACACCTTCGGCGTGTGAAAATGGGGAGAATTTCTTCTTGTAGTCTGGGTTCCCTAACACTGGAGCTGAGAATATTGCTTCCTTCAGCTCTTTGAATGCCTCTTTCATGTCCCTTGTTCAACCTCGTTACTTTGCTCCCTTTTCTTTTTCTTTGAAGGCAGATAGAAGTGGACAGGTGTAGGTGCTGTAGTCGGAGACCCATGCTCTGCAATAGTTGCATAATCAGAGGAACCGCTGTAGTTCCCTCACTGTTTTAGGCTGTGGTGTGTTCTGTATTGTCTGTGCTCCTTTTGGGGCAATGTGCCTATCGTTTTGGGATATTAATTGTCCAATATACAGCACTTCCTTTTGACAGTACTGGAGTTTGGCCTTGACTACCTTGTACCCTTTTTCTGCTCGTACTGTGAGCATGTGTACTGAGTCCTTTCTGCATTCTTCCTCTGTGTCACTACAGACTAGTATGTCATCTACATACTGTAAAACTGTGCTTTCTTACTGGACCTTCCCTAGGTCTATCTGTTTCACTGTGTGAAAAATAGATGGTGAGTCAAATCTTGTGAGTCTGGGTGTGAGGGCACTGAGAAAAAGGCATTTTTCAAATCAGTGACATGTTGTTTCTGTTGGGATGCCACATAAGACTGTTGCAGGGTTTGCCTCTACAATCTATCTATCTATCTATCTATATTCTTGTATAGCGCCACCAACCCATAGGCCTCAGGGCGCTCACAAAAGAAGGAAAGGGACAGAAACAACAAAGAAACAATGGACAGACAAAGGACTAAAAAAAAAAAAAAGACATGAAGACTTGGTGATAACGAAGCCTCGTGAGGCCAGCAGAAGGGGGAGGAAATAACGGAAATTAAGTTCAGATGCCGAGAGGTCTACGCTAAGAGGCAGAAAAGGACCTAGCCTTTATCGAACAGGAAGGTCTTCAATTTCTTTTTGAAGATAGGCAGAGACTCACTATTAGAGAGGTATTTAGGGAGAGCATTCCAGAGAGCTGGAGCCCAGGAATTAAAGCTAATACCCCCAAATCTTTTTAGGATAGATGGGGGCTGAACCAAGACAATATTGCTACTTGAGCGCAAGAGACGGGTGACAGGTTTCTTTTTGATCCTGGTAGCGAGATAGGATGGAGCTTGGCCATGAAGGCATTTAAACACAGTAGTAAGGCCTTTGTGGTGTAAGCGCTGTTTCACAGGGAGCCAGTGAAGGCTACGCCTGGCGCCAGAGACGTGCATATTGCGCTTAAGGCCCATTACAGCGCGTGCTGCGTTGTTTTGTATGATCTGCAAGGTTTTGATGTTGGCCTGGGAGGTACCGATCATAAGGCTGTTGCAGTAATCGAGCTTGCAGTTTACAATGGCGGCTGCAATCAGAGCAAGGTTCTCTTTCGACAGATAAGGACGGATCTGCCATAGGAGCTGGATGTAATAGTGACACGAGGATTTGAGATAATTGGCCTGACGGGTAAAAGATAACTGCGGGTCAAAGTAAACTCCTAAGGTCTTTACTGACTTAGATACAGGAATTGTATGTTGTCCAATCAGAAAGTTGTCGTAGTTTGTGTCTAGTTTCTTCAAATTTTTCTGGGTGCCTAAAATCAACAACTCTGTTTTCGCATTGTTGAGGGCTAGTGAGTTTAAGGCCATCCACTTCTGGATTTCAGTGAAAATTGAGTTGATGTGCTCAACATCTTTTTGATACTCACCAGTGAGTTTAATAACCACCTGCGTGTCGTCAGCATAGTTGGCAAAGTAAATTCCTAGAGCTGACAGGAGGGCACAGAGAAGACGAGAGTAGATGTTAAAGAGAAGAGGCGAGAGACATGAGCCCTGTGGAACACCACATAGTAGTAGGGAGGCCATAGAGTGAGCATTATCCTTAGTAACTCTCATGTTCCGTGGTCCCAAAAATGATTTGAACCAGGCAGAGGCTTCAGGGGAACATTTGCCGATTGTGATTAGTCTATCCGCCAGTAGTTGATGATCGACTAAATCGAATGCGGCGGATAGGTCTAATAATAATAACAGGGCAGTATGTCCTTTGTCAATAAGGCCAGCAATGTAGGATTTCAAATCTAGCAGTGCAGTCTCAGTCCCATGATTGGGGCGAAACCCAGATTGTTGAGGGGCCAGAATATCATGTTCCTCGACAAAAGTTTGGTATTGACAATAAGCGATCTTATCTATGATTTTCAGCAAAAAGGGAACATTAGTAATTGGGCGATAGTTTCCTGCCTCTGCAGGATCCAGATTTTCCTTCTTAAGCAAAGGAGTAACCCATGCTTCCTTTATGTTTTCGGGGACGTATGATTCACTGAAGGATCTGTTGACAAAGGTAGTGACCCATGGGGCAAGGGTGTGGATATGATCTTTAAATAAGGAGGCCGGAAAGGCATCTCCCCTACAGGATGTGGGTTTAAGTTTTACGACGATGTCAATAACTTCCGCTGTAGAAACGGGTTTAAAGGTGAAGACATGAGAGTCATTAGGCGAAGCCATGTTATCTAAAATGGAGGGGGTATTAGTCAATAGTTTGACCTGAGAATTAATATTGTTTTGATGAGTAAGAGTTTTTTTGGTGAAGCTGTTGTGGATGTTTTGACACCAGGTACTGTCTGCCGTGGGCAGTGAAATGGTAGTACAGCCTTTAAGCTCCTGGAGAATGACGAAAAGCTCTTTGGAGCTAGATTTGGCTTTAGAGATCCTAGAGTTAAGATGCGATTCTTTTGTTGAACGAATAAGGGATTTATACTGAAAAAGCGCCTGCTTATAGGCGTACAAACTGGACTCAGATGGTTGTTTGTGCCATTGTCGTTCCACTTTGCGTTTTTTAGAGCGGGCCTCAGTAATTTCAACTGAGAATGGGGTATAGGGAGCATTTTTAACCTTTTTTTTGTTAGAGGGTTTCAAAGGGGCTAGTATTTCTAAAGTGGTATCGAGTGCGGATCTTATGTTAGCTACAAAGTTGCAAAGTGGCATGGTCATCTCTAGAGAGGGTAATAGAGGAATAACCGTAGTACGAAAGGCCTCTTGGGTGACTTTACGTAGGTTCCTTGACATAACAGGGATAGTAGGCTGATTATCTTTTCTCAGAATACACTTGTGGTTGGTCTGAAAGATTATGGAGAAATGATCTGACCAGATGCATGGCTTTACATCGATGTTGATAATAGGGACATTTTTTGCTATTACCCAGTCCAGTATGTTGCCGCCAATATGAGTGGGGGTTTTAACGTGCTGAGTAAAGGATAAGGAGAGCAGGGAATCTGCTAGGGAGATGGACGAGGTGTCCAAAGGATTGTCAGCCCAGAGGTTAATATCACCCAGAATAATAGTAGGTGTATGAGGTTTACAGAAATTGCCAATAAAAGCCAGCAGTTGTTCTTCGAAAGAGGGAGTATCAACAGGTGGTCTATAGAGCACTAAAAGGTTAAGAGAAATTGTAGCAGAGAGGGTCAATTTGAGAAAGAGAGTTTCACATTGATCCACGACTAGTTTGACAGATTCGTGTATATTGATAGTACTTCTATAGATCACTGCCACACCACCACCACGTTTTTCCTGTCTATCAGAATGGAGGAAGGAATAACCTGTTGGAGTGGCCAATAATAAGGAGTGGAGGGCGGCGTCATGTAGCCATGTTTCAGTAAGTGCGCATATATCCACTTTTTCCTGAATAATGAGGTCAGCTACTTCATGACAATGCTTGACCAGGGAGCGTGTATTAAGTAATAGGTATTTCAGTCCAGTCCCAGCAGATGCAGATATAGTTTTTGCAGTCCTAGGGTGAGGATTAAGTGAACTTTGGGGTGATTGATCAGTAGATTCCAGTGGTAATATCTGCTTACTGTGACTGTGGTTTGTGACAGGGATCATAGGTAATGGAGTGTGAGCACCACGTTGTTCTGAAAGATCGCGTGCACATTGATTGATCCTTAGTCTACGACTGCGGGCAATTGAAAGCACAAGGTCGCAACGAGAAGCCATGGGAAATCTATGAGCAGGAGTTGGAAACGGCGGATCGGGGTGTGCAGGTACAGGTACTCACCCCACGAACCGCCACAAACCGTCTCAGACGCGCCGGCGCTGACGCGCCTGACGTGTCAATAAATGCGTGCAAAAGAACTACAAAACTACTGGTAATTGTAGTTCTTTGCTACAGCAGATACGATTCTTACAATAGAGCGCTTGCTCTAACTAAAGCAACAAGTTCTATCAGGCAAACACGGAAATTTCGTACAATGCAGTCCTGAGAAAAATATATGAAGTTTTTAAAGCGATGGAATCACAAAGAATTAATATTTTTAAAGTGCTAATAAAAGGCTTTCTTATAGAACGGGCTCTGTTTCATGCACAGCCTGTCTAAATATCAGGCGAATTCAGCGTAGTCAGATTAAGTTAAAAAAACATTAAAACATTAAAAATAAAGCAAGGCTAAGGAACGAAATAAGCGTTAAGAGGGTGGAAATCGTGTATAAAATGCCATGACCCGCATTTGCTTTGCATACAGTGTATACTGCAGTGTTGCATGGATATTCTGATTCTACCAAGATGCCTCTTTCAATGAGGGTGTTAATAGTTTCATAAATGCCCTCATCTGCCTCTTTTGCCAGGGATATTGCTTGACCCTGGGCTAAATTGCTCCAGGTTTCAGCTTTATCTTCACTCCCCCTGTGCTTTGTATGCACCCTACATCATAGGGACTTGTGGCCCATACATTGTTGGGTACTTTTGCTAGATCCACTTTTCAGAAAGGTGGTGGGACCTCTAGTGCCATGTCATTTTCTGTGCAGCTTCTCTGTATGTTATACTTAGCCAAACATACACACTCATTTCCAACATCATTTCACCCTCCCCTTTGTTTTGTGAAAAGAGCTCCTCATCTGACAAGTGTGTTAACCTACATCCTTTTGCCCCTGCAATTATTGCCCTCTATGCCTTCCCGGAGTCATCAATTGTGTGTACTGCAACCTAATCTTCTCTTGCCACAATTCTCTTTGTCTATCGACACAAACTCTGCCTCCTTCTCATCCGCTGGTGTCTCTGGCCTGAATAGGTACTCACCTGGCCTCCGCCTTACCTTTCCTCAATTCCAGGCAACCATGCGAGGGCCAGGTCTGTCCTGTACTGGAATATCTCTGGGTCAATAGGCTCCCCCCTCTGTACTATTTTCCCACAATATGCCTGAACGATTTGTCTTGCAGTGAGCATGTGTATTCCTGGTGTGGAAAAAACTATACCCTTGTTTGTGAATGAGATGGTCATGTTTAGTCTGCTCATTATGTCGCACCGCAATATGTTTACAGGTGCTTGTTTGGAGTAAAGTAGGGGTAAGGGTAGGTTGTGATCTCCTATAGATAAGGAGATGTTATCAGTGAAGGGAACCTCTTCTCGAGCCCCCGAGTATCCTTGAGTGTGCATGGCATCACCTGAGAACACAAATGTCCCTTCCTGGATACATGACCTAGTCAGTGTCAATTAGAAAAGAAAACATGTTGTCAGCTATCGCTACCCTTATGCGAGGTTCCTCTGCAGGATTGGGTGTGACCGACAGGATGTGTCACAGCAAGTTTGTTTGTGGGCTGTCCTATTGTGGGTATAATGATAATCCGTTCCCCGTGTAAGGGTTGTGCCCCACTATGGTCACTTTTCCCATTCTTTTCACTGGTACTGTTGCCATCGTGTCCATCATTTCTGGGGAGTGATCCTGTAGCTGTGTTAGTTGCTGTGCTGCTTGCACATATTATGGTAGTGGTGCTGTCATTTGTGGCATTGTTGGCTGGGATGCTGCCATTGGTGGTGGTGTTAGTTCAACTTGAGGCTGTGTCTGTACAGGGGATGCATTTTGATGTTGTGTGTTCTGTAGCTGTCCTTGTTGCTGCATGTCTTGGGGGTAATAGCCATCCTGCTTTCCTTGGTAGCCCTGCTGCTTGATAGCCCTGCTGCCATTGCCATTGCTCAACCCACTCTAGTTGCATACCCCTGTTCCTTCATGCACAGGAAATATGTCCTAGCTGCCCGCAGGTCCAGCAATGGGGTGGATCCCTTGCTTGCCATGGTAATCCTCCTCCTCCCTCATCCGGTCCCTGTGATATTTGCTGCGTGTATCCCCTGAACCCCCCCATGTGTTGGTGTGATTGTGGTCTGAACCCTCGTCCCTTTTGGAGCCTTCCCCTTCCTCAAAAATTCTGTTGTTACCCATCTCTTCCGATGTACCCTCCTCCCATGGGTGGTGCGTATTGTTGTATGGCACTGTGTTGTTTTTGTGGTTGGTACTGAGGTTGGGTTTGGGAAGTCACTGTCTGTGTCTGTGGGCCAGGGCTTGTAATTAACACTCCTTCTAGTGCGTATTTTACAATTTCTTTTAAAGTAACTTTGCTTCATCTGCCTTCCTTTCATTTGTCTTTTGTTTGACCTTTTCTTGCCATAGCCTGCAATGGTGTAGTATGGTGAGTTGAATTTCTGGCCAAGATTTTGCTTCCATCCCTACCAATTTTTTCACATTTTTCTCTACTGGATCTGGTTATCCTTGCATCAAGATATGATGAAAAAGTGCTATCATTTTGACCCACGGCTCATGTTTCAAGGCCTCAAAGCTCATGAATCTCTTGAATATAATTAACGGGATCCTCATAATCAAGTATCTTGCGTGACATAATTGCTCCTATGCTTGACGTGTCGGGGTATTGTGTCCGTAACGCTTGCCATATTGTGGCCGTGCAATTTGCAAATGGTGACCCGTCGTGTGCTGTGTTTTGGGTGGTCACCTCTGGAAATCCCGGCCTATTCCATATGTCATCAGCTGCGTCCCCCAGTATTGAGACCAACAATCCCTTGACGTCACCCACTAACAGCATGTGTCCCGTCGTTAGTTTCTCCATCTCATCATTCCACTTCCCCTCTCCCCCACTTAGTGTGGGCCATCTGCACTTGATGTTTTCCTTGTCCATGTGCTTCAATGGCACATATTGTGTCCTTTCCCCTCCCCTTTCCAGTAATGGCATCTGTGAGTATGTAGCCCTTTCCTCCGGTGTCTGCCTGTACTGCCTGACCAGAATGGGCCCTCTTGCGTCCTCTAAATCTACACATATATCTACAGGCTCTATTATAGGTGCCTGTTGTGGTGTGTTCTGTGTCCTTGACAGCCGTCCCCTTGAGCAGGAATAACCTCTGGTTTGTATGATCATTGCCCCATCCCTCCTGCATCCTGGGAAATCCCTAAGTCTGTTATTGTATGTTGTCAGTGGGGTGGCTGCTTCTGCCGTGTTTTGGGTTGGATCGTCGGCGTCGCGCCATTCATTCCCTGGTTCATGCACCCTGCACTCCCACACTTTACTGTCACCTGTCCTTGAGAGAGTTTGCTGCCCCTCCCCCCTTCTCCTCATCACTGTGGTCGTTATCATGGACAGACCCCCTCGCCCATGGTTCTACAATATCCATCTGAAAACTTTTATTTCCACGTAATTTGAGTAGCGCTATGTCCAATATTAAGATCAATATCAGTCCATTTGCACTTGTCCTCCTCTTCCCGTACTAATAAGTGTGTGATGCCATTTCTTGTTGTACTTACCTGAGGTGTATTCATACTGCCTACGGGTGCTCCCTCAGACGTTCAGCTTGTATTGTCCCGCTCTCTTTGTTGCTCCTCGTCTTGCCTTCTACTTTCTAATTCAACTTTTATCACATCACTAACTCTTCTTATCACCCGTGCGTCTTCATCCTCTCTGTCGCGTTCTCTTACCATTCCCGCCAACCTCAACTCCTTCGGTCTCTTCTCCTCATACTTACGTGTTGCCTGTAACAATAGTTTCTTCCTCCATAATGCCATTTCCGTCTCCTATTCTTCTTCTCCCAACTTGTCTATTCCCTCTCTCTTCCTCTACATCTCTTCCCTTTGTCTTTCCTGCCTTGTGTCCCATTCCATTTTGTCCCTTTGTTCCTTTTCTAACATTGCCAAGTGCTCTCTCCGTCCCTGCTCGAGCAGGTCAAACTCCCTTGCTAGTTCCTTTCCCCGCTTCCTGTCTTCATGCTCCAATCTTGCCTACTCATCCCTCTGTGTTTACCTCTCTGTGTTTACCTCTCCTCTTCTTCCTGCATTGACTGTCCTCGACAACCTTGTCCAAGCTCCAGCCCTTCTATTGCTTTTGTTGCACCTTCTGCTTCCCCTGTTGTTACCCCTTTTAATTTCAAGTGTATTTGTGCAGCTATCAACTCTTCTGGTCCTATTCCTGCAAACTCTGTTTCGCGCGCCACATCCCCACCTGCCCTGGACCTATTTGTTGTTCTGTCTTGGCATATGGGGGCAGTTTAACGTAGGGTTTGAGTACCACTCTGCTGCTTTTAACAGCTTTTAACTCTCATAATGGGTATATGCCCTGCTCCTCCTCTACGTCATCATTTATTATGCTGTTCCCTCCCCCTTCACCTCCTGGAAAATACACCACAGTTCAAATATCTCTACATGGTTAGTTAATTTCCGTTGTATGTGCTCTGTAAGTGGGTCATTGCAACACATCTTTGGAGAAACTGCTGTTAGGTGGCCATGGCCTTGCTATATTTCCTTCTGTACCCTTAGACCATTGTATACTGTACTTCACTATTTTATCTTTGCACGGGAGCAGTGTTTTGCAGAGGTGCTGTGATGGGGTTACCGCCCGCTGTACATAGTTCCCCCTGAACCACATGAATAAAACATACTCTTGTTTGTTACCCAAACTCTAGTTGAGGTATTTCATACTCTGCTGTCAAGGGAGAAAGGTTATAATGCACTACTTTATCACATTGCTTATTATGGACCTCTGTGGCTCTGCACCTTACAAGGCGTACTCTGTGTATAGCCCCACCTTCACCCACGCTGCCATTGTCCGGCACACCATCTCAATCCTGCGCATGCACCTACCATGCACCACCACTTGTTCACCTCTCTACCAATCCCAATCCCGCATTGTTAGCTCCTCACCGTCACAGCAGACCGTCCTATGCACCGTCAATGTCACCAAGCTAAAGTTTGAACAAGTGAACAGACAGATTTGTGCACACACAGAGCAATGACCCGTTCCTTCAATCCCACACAGACATCCCACAAAATCGCAACCCCAACAGCTATATTCCCACCTCTCAGGGGTGGATTATACTCTTAATTTTTGTGATTAGACTACACCCCCTGCGTCACCTGACGTGTAACATGCCTCTCCCCAGGAGACTTAACCAGCTAATACACCTTCCGCAATCTAGGATAGCTACGGCTAACACGTAAGGGGATCCGTCATCTATACTCTGAACCAAAACATCCAACTCATAGGAATACTATATATACATATATCCAGAGTCCAAGCCTATCGGGTCTGTAGCCCCTGCTGATCAACAGAACCCCTTGTCTCGCAGGTCAAACTTTTCCTAGACATAGAAAAGGGATGTCTACATCTTCTCCAGTCCCTGCCACCATGCACGTGCTAACACTACTTTGCCATCAATATTCACCACAATTACCACCTCCCTCCTCCCACACACATAGAACCCACCCCTACAAATATGTTGCTTGTTATGTGGACCACACTTATGTTCTGCTCTCCATCTGTCAGCACTCTCGGCCATTGGCTCCCCATTATCCACTCTTCTCACCCGTCCGAGCTGCTTGGACACCTCGCTGACCGGGGCTTTGATAGTTTTGATGGCGGCTCCCGATGACCAATCTCTGGTTGTGCTGGCCAGTTGTCTCGCAATACCCACGAGGGTCTTGCAACCTTCTGGGTCCAACGGCTATTGAGGCAGCTTCTGGCTGAGCTAACATCACAAACAATATCAGCAGTGCCTCCAACTTGTTAGGGGTGAACCCCCAGGCAAGCAGAGCCGTGCTAGGAGTCTGCAGATGCCAAACTCCTTCCTCTGCCCAAAAGAACGCAAGGTCCACAAAAGGAGCAAGGTGTAACTTCAGTTTATTACAGCAAACAAACCACAGGGATTACATGCATGGAGGGAAGTCCAGGCACATCTCGCCGCATTCAGGCTCGCAGGCCCTTTTTGGTGAGATCTGATGTCATATTTTGCATCACTCGCCGGGCCCTTCTCCAAAACCTATCTGTGCTCCGGATAGGTTGCTGAGTGGTAGTTCCCCTATAGGAGCCTATATAGAAGTAGTATTATTGGACAAGGCTGCGTCAGGTGTTAGGCTTGGGCCATCCCCGAAAAGTGTTACTCTGGAATTGTTACAGTGAGCAGGCCCTGTGGTTGGTCAGTGACACCCACTACCCACCCCTACGGTCAAGGGTTCTGATTGGTTAGGCCGTGGGCCCCCCAACCCTGGAAAAAATGCTGTTCCCAGCCCACAAGAAACCTGTTTGTAATACATTATATATTTACTATGTGTCAGCAAGGTGCAACTATGTGTCAGCGTTACAATGGTGGGTAGACAACCAATGCCATGCGTGCATTGCATTCCCAGTGCACAACTGTAGCTGGAGAGTAACAACTATGTTGTTACCACTGTCTGGCCGTGAGACAGCTGCTCCTTACCAGACTCCAAGTCTTGGCCCAGTATCAGCTCGGCCGAGTCACGTGTTAGGAGACCACATTTGCGAGCCCAATAGCTCTGAATTAGTCGGTATTTTGCAGGGAATATCCTCTGTTGAAGCTGGTGTTACTGTGGTTCAGGGTGTGGAATGTCATTTCCAACCTTGGAACCTCGGTAGCGGCTTTGTTCCCGTCATGGTGGTTGTGCTTGCACAGCATTCTGTGAGGCTTGAGATTTCTCTGAGACGATCATGGCTGACTAGATTTCCTAAGCCATGGTCTGGCTTCTGCTATGTGTCTCCCATAATGTCCATAGGTTAGTGTGTCATGGCTGTCAGGTCCCTCGAGTGCTCCTGTCATACCATGCGGTTATTTGCATGTAAGCATCTGCCCGTCTTGCTTCTTGCATTTCAATGTTGCTGTAACAAGCCTAATGACAAAATAATAAATGTGCAGACAGTATTTGTATGTCACTGTCCTCTAAAAGCACGCATGTGTTCTTCATGTAATTCAGTGTGTGAGTGTCCCGACTGTTCAGATGGCACGTGTGCATCATGTCTGATGTGGCTATGTCATTGTGATGTCTCTAACGACTTGAGGCATAGCTTCTTGGTGCTTTAGTCGAGTCTGCCCATGTACCTGTTTCCAGCTCCATCTTGTGTATCTTCGTTCACTCTGTGGAGAGTTGTACTGCAGCAGTGTTGTAGGGTCTGCTGGGAGGCTATCTTTTGTGGTAGTTGTCCATTGTAGGAGCAGTGGGAATTGACGTAAGCTCATCTGATCGGCAGCCATGTTGTCTCTGGTGCTTCTTCCAGTTAGAGGGTCTTTCAGGACGGAAGTCATGTTCCGACCTTCCCTCTTCACCATTGTTTAGAAAATAAAACACAGTAAAATGCAAAAAATATAAAATGCAAAAAAAATGTTGTTTTTAACCTTTTCTTATATGTATCATTCGCAGTTTTTTTTCCTACCCAGTTAATACCTCTTTTTTCCGTATCCCCCAAAACAGTCCTTTTTAGGGCCAACTTTTCAGTTATGAAAATAGACAATAAAGCACATACTGTAAATATGGATGAAAGACCTTTAATTTATCCCTTCAATAGCATGTGTGTTAAAAAAAATGGCATATCCTTATGCATTTTATTATGGCCACGGTTATCCCATGAGGGAGCCGCAAGTAGACAACACAGTCCTTGCTGCATTTAGCCGTGCATGCATTTTAAAAGCCGCGGCTATAAAACCAATTGAAAAAAATATATATATACATGTATATATTCAGTGAAAATACTTTGTTAAAGGGATGTTATGGTTAAGTTGCACTAAAAAAAACCTATAAAATTGAGTGAAGAAACTTTCTTAAACAGAAGATATGGTTACAAGTACAACCGAAAAACCTCAGAAATTCGGCAGTTATGGTAAACCAGTTATGTCATCAGTGATGTCATCAATGACATGTGTGATGTCCTCTTTGATGTCCTGGGTGATTATCTTAGCAGTGCATGGTGGTGGCGCAAGTTATGGTTGCGTAGCTTACCATAACTGGTACATTTCTGAGGTTTTCGTTAGTGTAATTTCACCATAATGTCCCTTTAACAAAGTGTTTTCACTGAATTTCATGGGTTTTTGCTAGTGCACCTTTCCTGTGCTACAAGTCCCTTATATTGTCCTCCCCCCCCAATGAGGCAGCAATAGAGATAGATCGCGAACAGCGCGGCAGTCTGCAGACTGCACACAG
This sequence comes from Ambystoma mexicanum, assembly GCF_040938575.1. NCBI lineage: Eukaryota > Metazoa > Chordata > Amphibia > Caudata > Ambystomatidae > Ambystoma > Ambystoma mexicanum. Next base: position 831,933,943 of record NC_090935.1, on the reverse strand, counting down.
GATTTGGAAGACTTAAAATCATAGGGGAGACCCAAAAGAATTTAACCATCAACCAACAAACAAATGTACCTAAAATCAAAACTAATGTTTACAACATGTAAGTATACATTTTCGGACAAATACTCATGTTCAAAAATACAAATATATTTTGAGGTAACACACATTGCAATGGAATACACCAATCACAAACCATAACTGTACTCTTCATATAATCTCCCCAGTACAACTCTGGATACAGATTAAAAACAGCAGCTGCTTACTAGACAACACATTCTTATTAAATAGTAAGTGCATTGCAGTTTTTTTTTAAATTAGCTTTCTTTACAGAACATGTGTTGTGAAAAGGAATCCCTTTTCTTTGTCACAGAAATGGCAAGCACACTGGAATGGTTGGAAGAGAACTTTCCAAGGGATGAAATGAGCAATGATAACATCTCCAATGGTATGCAGTACATATTTTATTGTCAACAAATAATATACTTTGTACACACTGTACTAATATAATTATTTCTTTCTCTTAAAGTACATAGGGCCTCATTACGACCCTGGCGGAAATCGCGGTGCTAAATGCACCGCGGAGCACGGCGGAAAGCTGCCGATAGCGCCATGGAGGTTGGCGGATTTTCCGCCCCATGCCGACCTTGGCGGGGCGGTAAATCCCCATTCCCCATTTTACCCTTCCCCATTCCCATTTTTGCCCCATAGGGTATAATGGGAGTGGGGAAGGCGTTAATTGCGCCACCGCAAAATACGGTGGCGTAATTAACATCAAGGTCCCGTAGCGCCATGGATTTCTCCGCCCGGAAAAACCAGGCGGAAAATGTTCCATGGCGCTACGGGAACTCGTAGTAGGGCGGACGGGTCCGCCGCGAATAACGCTGGCGTAAACCCACTCCGCCAGGGTCATAATGAGGCCCATAGTGTTCATGATGAAAGCACACCCCAGGTGCTCCATTTTGAGTCCCCACAATCAGAAACAGAAGTTACATCCCCAAATGTTAATAGTCTAATCAACTACTTGTCAACAAAATTGGATACACTAATATTGTGAATAAAATTGTACAAAGCGTAAAAAACCACCTGATTAAAACTGTTTCTTTTCACTGTCCCACTTGCACCTGTACCCCTTGTCCCTAGCCAATTCTGAACATTATAGGATAAGACGATATGATGAAACCTCAGTCCCTTCTTCCCCTCATGATTATTCCACCAAAATGCCTAATTCTCCGATTTTTGTTTCCCATTCCACTACCCCATCCCTATCTCAAATAAATATATATTTTGTGCCACAAATATTTTTTGTATTGGTGTTTGGTAATCACTTGTGTCTTAAAGGTCCCATCAAAAGTCCACTGAGACATACAAACTCAAAATGGAGATGTCCCCGGACAGGCGGGATGTCCGGACATGTCGGTGTCTACATGGCGCCCTTTTATTTAGTCCGCAGCCACCACACATGTCCAAGGGACATCCAGTGCATACGTGCTAATGTTTCCCACCCGAAGGGTGTCCGGGGATCGACGTCAGGGCAGTGGACATCCAGGTAGGTCAGCATGTGATTGCGCCCGTGAGGCTTAACGGCGCAGACAGTTTAAAAGTGCTTTTCCAGCCAATCTAGGTTGTTTCAAGCAGAAACTCTACCCTTGCACAGTGCAGGACCATTCTACGTTCATATGGCAGCTTTTCACAACTTTCCAACTCCTATTTCCGACTCAGTTGTCCCCGAACAGCATGATTGTCCACGGATGGTTCCTCTAAAGGTACCCACCCATTACTTTTCTTTATTCTCAATCTGGCTGTCCAGGAGTGAGCATCTGGGAAACACCTTTCAAAATTCCATAAACCTGTTGCAATGGCATCTCCTACAGCCAACTTTGCTTCCCAACCACCCCCACCACCATCATCAGCACCTCAACGACCTGGAGAGCCTGAAGAGGGAACAGGCATGGTGATACAGAGGATGATCAAGAAGAAAAAGAGGATGAAGTGGCGGAAGTCCCTGTCACCAGTACTCGTAGTGAGTCATGGATGTGGCAATTTTTCACCACCGTTGGAAATGTTCCAAAGGCACATGCAAACAAGGTTCGATGCACTCAATGCAAAGTTGTACTCAGTTGCGGGAAACCTGGCTTGTATTCCTACGGGACTACTTCCATGGGATGCCACACCAAATCGGCCCACCAGAGTGCTCTGAGAAAGTTCATACCTTTCTCAGGTAAGACCAGGTTGACTTCCTCCACCCCATCATCTTCATCTGCTCCTGTAACCACAAAGGATACTCCTTTGGGGCATAGGATCCCAGCGGCGTCTTCACAGGACATACAAAACACTGTTGACCCTGATGTTTCAAAGGTCAAAGTGCTATGCATGTTCTGTGAAGTTCTGATCTGTAGGAAGGATCAGCTGTTGAGGCTGCAGACAAAGAGCATGAGACACATTACCACCTACTTGATTAAGGCTGGCCCAACATCTTTCTCTCTCCACCTGCCCATTCGTCCCTGTGGTTGCTGCCCCTTCCCTACCCTACCATGCCTCTTTTGAGAAAAAGTGGCAAAAAAATCCAAAACCGAAAAAATAAAAAAAGATTCCTTTTGGAGCCACCTTTCCCTGTTAAAAAATAGAAGTGAGAAAAAAAATTTCCAGCCCCTGTGCATCCTGCTAAATCCGCAGACAGCGCAGTAGTCCACTGGCATTTACACATTTTGGGCCTGGGGCAATTGGAAACATTATAATTATTTTGCGTTCAAAAAAGGTGGTTCTTAAAAGAACAGTTTTTTGAGGTTTTTTGGCTTTTATATTTTTTTTTTATTTTTGGTTTTACAAACTAAAGTAAGAAAACATTTCACTGATTTTCATTATTTCTTCTCACATTCACAAAAACTGTTATAAAGCATTTTGAATGTTTTCCACAAAAATATGATTACCCAAATCAGTTAGATGGACTCCATCTCACTGAACAATGTTGTCCCTATCAAATGTAATGTTCTCATTATGGAACAATGTCATGCCAACATCCCAAACAAAAGCACACACAGCTTTATTGACGTTGCCCCTCGCTTTTTCCATTTGCGCACCAAATAAACTGGAGAGCATCCACATGTGTCTCTGGCAATTCGAGAAAATAATATTTTGGAATTAGGGAACATTTCCTTTAACTTTCCCAACATGTCCTTCATTTGAAACTGCAATGAAATTCCAGTCACATTCCCCAAACTTTTCCCACCACAATGAATAATAGTAATGTGCGGATGCTTCAATGAAACCATATTTGCACAAAATGGGAGCAAGTCCACCCACCTCATGCCACGCACTCCATACCAGAACACTTGCAATTCAGGAAATCCACGATTTTTGTCTATCCCACAGTGCTCAGCATACACCTTCACCCAGTGGACCGAAGAATCCCCCAAAATCCAAATACTTTGCCTGCTGAAAGACATTGTTATGGCCATTTTCTATCCTCTCACAACTCCTGCTAACAAAACTCCTGCTACCCTCTCTTCCTACACACCGCACCCAGTAAACCTAATTGGCTGATCCTCCCACCCCGACTGTCTGCGGCCTATGCTGTCCCCTTTCCGTGCCAGTCAACCTCAAAAGACTCGGATGTGGCAGTGTCCACAGACAGATTGTCCAATTGAACGGGGCGGGGAGGGAAATTATACACAATGCAAGCAATGTAATCCTTAGCGGTGGCTCTGAAAAGAACCTTTTTTTGGGGGGTTGTAAACAAACACCTTTTTGTTTCTTTTATTTTTGCATTTTTGTTTTTTTTTTATTGCAGGAACCTCTTCAATGCATTCCTTCCAATATAAAGGAAAATTGCATTTCTGACATCTGTGAAGTGAATTCAATCTGACAAAAAAAATTCACACAATGAGAAATTATATTATCATTCTCAAAAGATAACATTTCAGAACAATACAAAAAAGCAGATACACCTTTACACTCTGTATCAATTGTTCAATTTGAGGACTGAAAATGTTTGTGGGATATCTCCATGTGCATCTCTGATTTATTTCTGAAAAAATAATCTGAGAAGCAGGAAACAGTTGCATTAGGCTTTTAAAAAAATCCTTTAACGCAACTTCCAAAGACTATTGAGTCACAAACCCCAAACTGTTCCCCCAATGGACAATCACAGCATTGGGATATTTAAAGTGAGCCATACTCTCACAAAATGAAAGTAAGCTTGCCCAGTTTGAGCCATAAACTGCATGCCAGGAAACTTTCACACCTGCAATTCCAATATTTCCAAGGATACCCTCATTATCAGCATCTACCTTCAATGACTGAATTGAAGAGTCCCCCAGAATCCACACTGTATGCTTTCACAAAGACATCACCATAGACTTAATCACTGCTCTAAAAACTCCTGCAAACAAAACTCCTATTACCCTCTCTTTTCCTGTACACCACACCCAGCAAACGTGATTGTCTACTCCCCACAGTCCCTTTTCCATAGCAGCCATCCACAACATGCCTTATGTGGCACATGCCGTCTGTGAACAGCTGCTGTGTCTGCGGACCAACTAGCAGAGGGCAGCCTGTCTACCCATTCAACTTCCATGTTCTTAACACTCCCTCATTGGCTGCTTTCAAACAGTCAGACATCTATCCACAAATCACTTCCAAAACCTCTACACCTAACCCTGTCATCTCTAGTCAACACTTCATATGTACACTTGAACTCTCACAGTACATATCTCCGCTTAATAAAACACATCTGCATCAAAAACTACTGTGCGACTGGCCAACATTTCTATTTCCAGATTGACCAAGATCTGGATCTAAGAAAAGGTAATATAGGTATGCTTATATTTCAAAATAAGTTTTCTTGAACTCTTTCACAAATATGTATTTATACAGGGTTCCTTCTACTGACCCTGTAATAAGGTTTGCAATAAGCATATTGGGCCTCATTAAACTAGTAAAACCGGCAGGCTGCCGCCAAACTTCAGAAAATTTCCAGTTCCCCTGAATGGGCAATTACCGGGGCATTCCGTCCCTGCTGGTTCCTGTTTTTGGCCATCTGCGGGCGCCAGAAAAAAATACTCCCCATTCCAATTGAGCCCCATAGGGCTCAATTGGAATGGGGAGGTCGGATGCTCCGGCACCATTCAGAATGATGCGGGTGCATCCGACATGCTGTGCTCGCGGGTGCTGCTCTGCCCGCCAGGTTAGACCTGTAGGGTATTTTGTGTAGATTTGGGACCTAGCGGTATTTTCTTACCACGAAGAATAAAAGTTATTTAGCAACAATCTCCCCTTGCATTCAGATTGGGTTTGGTATTATGGTGGTATCATGGCTATGCATTATTTCAGTACACAGATACATTTAGTTGGTATGCATTACGTTGTGGTATAGTGGTGAGCATAATTTCTTTGTTTTATTTGTGGCCCCAACATACAAAACCCCTTTCTTTTGTTTAGACTGTTCTTGTGATCTCTAGAGGCCTCAGGCTTCTACATTATTAAAGAACACCACATTTTCATATGGAGTGCCATATATGGCTGTTATCACTGATTTATCTACACCAGTGAGCTATGCTTCCATAAAGTATTCACAACAACATGTGGTATAATCACTAATTTATTTACATTAGGGAAACTATTTCCAGAGGCCTCTTTCTCTGCTGGCTCATGTATGTCCAACAGACTATCAGATTGTGTTCCACTCAGAACTCACACACACATACACTGAGTGGAACCACGCACACAGCTATTTATAATTACTCATAACATAACTTTTTCCACATGGGATGCTTGACATATATTACCTAATAACCTCCCCTTTTATCAGGTGATGTGAGCTAACTGTACCAGAGAAAAACAGAAGCAAATAGAAGCCTTTACACGGATTGTGATTTACATCAATTTCATTTCAAAATCATACATTACCAGTTTTGTGAGGCAGTCTTTTCTAGAAATAACATAAGAGAAGCAATTGAAAAATACATGGCATTTCATTAGATTCTTCACAACAATAAAAAGAACAGTGCATCAGTTGACTTGCATTTCGGAATAGCAACATTAGAACGCAGCTATCGCTACGCTGCCTGACTGAAATAGCTTTCATTCACACACCGCATTCTCGCTTTGTGTACGATAATTACCAGCAAGATTGTAGCAGATCAGCACGCGAACTCTCTGGACAGGTCGCCTTCTTTAAATGGCTCGGGACTTCCCTTTGTAACACCCGGCGAGGACATGCAGTTCCAATCTGCACTCTTTGGTCCTCAAACTGGTGCCAATTGACTGGAATCTCCAGCCTGTGAAAGTCAGCAATACACTGGAACGACGCCCCTCATCAGGCAGCCCCACAGCAACTCCCCTCAGGCTTCTCACCCAAGCTGTGTAAAAATGTCCACTGCCTTTCTCTCTCCCCGAGATTCTTCAGGAAACCTCTGTTACAGCCCCTAGGGTGACGTGCACCCAATAAAATTCTATCATGTCATACCCTCCTTCTTCAAACAATAGCTCACTTTTCAGTAAGAAACTGTATCCACTAATTTCCTGCTTATTCGAGTTTTGTTTCTTTAGCAAGGACCGTGAAAAGCACATAGAAAGAGAAAGAAAAAAAAAAATCTGAATGTCCGTTTAAAATGACTTTCAGCCTGCCTCATTTTGCACTTGGAGAACACATTATGATATTAATAAGTTAAGATCATGTTAGTATTGTTAATTATATTAGTTCATTAAACTAAAGCAGATAAAACTAAAAGTACACCACATAGTCATCCACCTCTAAACCATTTTATCGAAAACCTTAAAACCAAAAGAGCTAGTGGTCTCACTCAACAAAACTAAACCAACAATGACTAAAAAAGGCAAGGCCCCTCTTCCAAAAACAAAAAGTAAAAGATTATGTACAAAGAAAACTGCACCTACTAACAAACCCAATCATCTATCTACCAATGTTAACATAGTCACGGTAAAGCAATCCAAAAAATGATGTTACAAAAAATGTTCCAGCATAGAGTTCTTAACAATCTTATAAAAACATCTGAAAAGTCATGATCTTCCCTTAAAAACTACCACAGGACACTAATCCAGCAAGCTCTAATCGACAGCGCTTTTCTACTAAAGAGAACATTGTCTATATATATTTTAAACAGAATGAAACCACTAATTACATTAATCAATAAATTACAACAACTACTTCTAAACATGTGCAGTGTCAAAATACCGACCTTTTCAAACTTCTGTGATGGTGAATCAATGCACACAAGAAGCACAGAACCATACTTCAATGAAGAAGCTTAAAAACAAGAACAAGAAAATACAAGACATGAGAAATGAAATGACATAGACAATAGTGGTCCACTGCATGAAATTGTGGATCAAACCATTATGACAAAGGAAACAACACAGCCAATTGGAGAAAATATTACATTTGGTCTAAACTGCAGAGTAATTCTAAAATGGACCCTTGACGTAGAGCAAGGTTTAGTCAATGGAGCAATTGGTATAGTTGTTGGCTTCCAAACATATTCGCGTGACAACAACATTCATTTTGTCAATATCCACTTTGACAAACTTGCAGAGGAACAAATTGGCCGAACAATAGGATATTTCCTTCTTTTCAAAGACATGTACGCACGCAAAGAGCAATTTCTGTCACTTGCATATACTGTCACTATACACAAATCACAAGGTCTAACCCTAGCATTGATTGACATTGGCAGCACAGTCTTTAAAGAAGGTATGAGTTACGTAGAACTTTCACGCCTGCGTACACTCAATGGTATATTCCTAGTTAACTTTGATGCAAACAAAGTCAATGCTGACATTCCTTACAGCCTGTAATACAACAGGCTAGGGGCACTTTACACCCTTCATTTAAATATGTGCCCTATACCTCAGAAAAAGAAACCTTTTAAAAAACAAATAATCAAAACAGAAGCTATAGCAGATTTCCCAACAATACCACTAAAAGAACAATGCCCAACCTCTGCATCAAACAAGACAACCACACAACTAACTCGTGCAAAGTCAAGGTCACATCCATCAAAAAATAAAGACACAAATGTCTCTTCACCACAAAGATTTACAAGACCATCTAACGATCCACAAACACAACTCTCTGGTCCATTTATATTGACAAACACAACTGGAGTAAATTGTTAAGCTAATGTGACAATGAATCTTCTCTTTCAATTGCCACCAATTGTTCAGAACATTTACTTAAACGGCAGGGACCAGTTGTGTTTGCAAATTCTTGTCCTTCAAAGAAACGCCACAAATAATCCTGACAACACTTAAAGTGTCTCAGATATAAGGCACAAATTAGACTACTGAGCAGGAATGGTAACATTCACCATAAACACACAAGAATATCCACAAGAATTCTCAATGTACTTAATACAAGTAATGGAAACCAAAAAATCCCTATAAATGAAATCTTACAGATTTCGTACACGTGGAAACATGCATGCACTCTATGTAACCATGTTTCACAATACTACATTCCCAATGAACAATTTCTATGTGTATCCATACCAAATTGTGAATCCATTCCATTTCACCAGCTTCTTCAGAATGCAAATCATGGCATATTATACCCTGTTTGCAACTCATACAATCTTTCCACCATAAAAATAAACTCACATAGCCAATATGTCAAACTAATGCTTCCATGGTACCATGCAGATGGTACCAAAAATAACTCTAAGCTTACAGGCTTCACACACGGCCAAGTATCTCTTGGAAATAAAACCTTCACAACAAGAGGTACAATATACCAAGCTGGTGCCACAACTACTTCAGGGCACTACACTCTATATGTGAAAAAAAGTGGCTGGGTTGAATGTAACAATACATCTGTTACACCAAAACATAGGATTACCAGCAAATGTAACACATGCCTATTTAATATTACTTCAACCAAAATGTAGTCACTAAACTATAGAACAATTAACAGTTAGACTATGCCAGCAGGTTTGTAACTGCACACATAATACTGTAAGAACACGTTTCAAACTCAATCTTGTTAGAATACATCAACAGGTGTCTAACTACTTCAAAAACACCCTTCATTGCAAAGCACTTCATATATGCTATCTAAATTGCTATTTAACAAAACATCTTCTAACCTGTAATGTAGTTAGAATACGCCAACAGGTATCTAACTATTTCATGCATTCCCTCCATTACAACATACTTCAAAAAAACATGTGATCAACCTTACGCTCACGTAACTGTAATAGTTTTTAAAAAATATTTTTTCCCAATGACCCATTGATTACTTAAAATGTACTGTTTATGAGGGTCTAAAAAAGAAAATGCATATTAAAAACTATATACCAGTGCAGCTTTTGAACTGTCATGCTGAACCAATTGTACTTTTTTCTTCCACAGAAAACAAACCACAGAAGGCAGCTGCATGACGCTACAACACTAAGAAGACACAGCAATCTTAATAAACTGCATATTTTGTGAGCACTATCCTCCATTGTACTACAATCATAAGTACCATACACAATTCAATTACATAATTCCTCCACATTACAAACACTTTGTACTCCCACTACATTATGTACAATTACTGTGCATATATTCCGACTATTGTTATTCTGGCCATACTCCCATTACATTACCTATAATTACAATACACATATTACTGCTATGGTGATTTACCCAGTGCGCATATTCTGGGTAATGCCCCCCAGAATCTGGCCACTGACCACAACACAATTAACTATAACAAGAACGTATCACACAAGGTCAACCAATAAAACTCACCTCCAGCCCCCTGCAATCAAAATGATATCCACAGACACCAACATTTTTTCACCTATAAAACAGCTCTACATTGCCTTCATGTCACTTCCCTACCATGTCTCCACCCTCTTGCAACTTCAAATAACCACAAATGTCTTTGCCAAGCTGTCCGTTAACTGTGCCGCCCGCAAACTACCACGGTCTGTGGACAACTACGGCACATGCCTGGCCCTTTTTAACCTGTAAAACAGCCCCATGTCATTTATTTGGGCTACTGCACCCTCCCCAACCTTCTTTCAACCACCAAATAAACTATATTTTGTTTTCCAGACTTTTCCCCCACAGCGCTGTCTGTGGATCCAACATTGCGGGCGTTTCCCCAAATATCTGACTCACCTCACGCTCTTCACCATCGAATCAGCGACATCATGCCCTCTCTAAGCCAATCGGAGTCCCGTCCGCAGACCGAACAGGGAAGGGTTCCATGTGTTAATATCCCTGGAAAAATATAGCCATACAAAAAACTTGCCATATTTTTGCGGTGATATTAAGGCATGGAACCTGCATGGGACACCCCTGCAACCCTCGCATTATTTTTAAAGGAGCGGGGGACACCCCTGCAAACCCCATTCCCATATACCCCAAAAAGGATCCCCCTCCAAAAATAGCTATTCCAAACAACCATCTATATGGTGATAATTTTGGTGGGGATAATATGTAGTGATACCCCGGGAAGTGGATATGTGGTCCGGACCCAGATATCACTAATTGCTTTGGGCCTACTTTTTGCTTGTTTAAAAAAAAAATACTGGACGGATTTACACGAAATTCACAAACGCACGCTTTTGGGACCATATCACCGCTCCTGCTGCTAATTTGGAGAAAATCCATCCAGCGGTTTGGGCAGTAGGTGTGAGCAAATTGTCTTTACATTGAATCTATGGGAAAAATCACACATTTTGGGACCCACTATAACTTTGCCCCACAACCCCCCTTGACGAAACCTCACCAAACTTCGCAGGACCAATCTGATGGGGTCATATACTTGTCTTTCAATGTTTCATGAGGATTCATCGAGGAGGGGGGGGCAAAGTTATAAGTCTCCCAAAAAGTGCTCTTTCTATGGGTTGAGCAACTTAAGCATAAGTAAAGGGCTGCTACCGCAGGCCCTGTAATATAGGAAGTAATCTTGTGAAGATTTATTTTAAGATATATTCAGTGTAGTCTTCGTACACAGTTAGTGTAACACTTTAATAACTTTCTATTCATCAACAGTACATATAAATGTAAACATTTACAAAGTAAAAAATGAAGTACATATGCAAACAAGGTTTTTTAACAACAGCTTAATTTGGGGGGAATGTTGTTGTACATTTTCTTTTTCTTTTACTTTCTACATATGATAAATCGTTGTCATTAGCCGAATTGTATGTATTATTAATGTCAATTATGTATGAAATAACAAAACCCTTGAAATTCAAGGAAAAACCTTTAGTTGCAGGGACGTTAAGGTGAGAACTTAAAATAACAAACCCCCTGAAATTCAGCTAAAGCCACCTTAACTTTGCACCTTCTGTTGCACACTCCATGATCACAATGATCTTTTTTTACTAATGGCAATGTGAGATACAAGCTTTTCAGAACTATATCTTCTAAAAGGAAACCTATGCTTGGGTTGTATTAGTAAGGCTCTCTCACATCTCAGGGGTTCTCAGGGATTGTCATGAGTTTATTGCTTGTAGCTTCTTCGTGGTAGGCAATGATGGTTAGATACTTCCCCCACTGGACTTTTGACATCCTCTTGGCTGTAGGCAATATTGTTTCCAACCTGTCACCTCTGTGTATTTGCTCAAAGTCTTTCTTCTTTGCCACTTATCTGTGTTTGTTTTCATTAAATGGTAATCATTAAATATGTTCTGTCTGGATTTCTTAATTGTTCCGTATTCAAAAGCATTAGGTTGTGAGAGCTTTCTTCCACAGAGCACCCTAGCGTCAGCTTTCACTCTCTGACCATTTACCAGTTCTTTGGAGCAGCTCCCTCGGGCTGTCAGGCCTTGCAGTGGTGCTTCAGATATCAATCTGTCATTCCTCACGCTTCTGTCTGTAATCTGCAGTTCTTCTGCTTTTCACCAATTGGGGTGACTTCTGCTGGCGGGCTTCTCTCCTTGGCTGCACCTGCACCAATGATGGCTTGACCTAACTCTGCTACGCCTCCTGCATGGACTCAAACTGCTTCTTCCTCTGCTTCAACTTCATCATATCACCAACACAGCTGGGTCTTATCCTGGGCTTAAATATCTCGTTTGGGTGCTCTAATCGGCAAGGACTAGACTGCACCTTTGAATATTCACACTTTAGAGTCCCCATTTCCTCTGAGTTCCTCTTCTTCAACACAGTACTTTTGGCATTATGGGAATTGGAGTTCTTAAGAGAATGAGTGATATTAAGTTTGTATCTCTTATTTTCAATTAATTTAGATTTTTCTATAGGCTGAGGGTTACCAGAGTAAGGGGGCAGTGGGGACTGGATAAAAAGTCTGCAGTTTCACATTAGGGTGAGATGTTCTCTTTAGGATAGAAGCATAACATTCAAAGGTTTTTCTCTTTACTTCCTGAGCCACTAAGGTACCAATTGCACTATGTTTAACAGGTTCTTTACAACAGGTTTCTGGAACCTTACGGTTAGAGGGATTGGACCATTGATGGTATGTCATTAAATATCTGGGAATTAATTACTCCTCATCTTCAGAAGATTAATGCCACATCTCTCCTAGTGGAGTCACCATCTCCCCTTGATAGTCGTCTCCTCCCATGTGATCCTTCCCTCTGATACCAACCCCAGGGTTAGGATCAGGTAGCGGCTGCCTTCCCGTGGCCACATGGGAGGTGACTTTAGGCTAGGGTTTGGTGATGACTCCACAGGATTCAGCACAGTAGGCTGTGTTTTTTATTCTTGTTTATTTCCCATCTCTTCAGTTTCACTGAATCTTCCTTGGTTAACACAGTGTACAATTTAGACCTTGAAGACAGTTGTGGGTTGGGGAATTGACCATCTAATGCATGCCTCCCTGAATAAAATTACAAATAAGGCACAGAGACAACCCAGATAAGAAAAAGGATTTGCTCAAGGTACTATTTAAGCAGCATTGCTGTCATGTTTTTCAAGGGTTCATTCCATCCCTGCCTGATGTATGCCATGTTTCGCTGCTGGCTTTTTACATGTTTAAAAGTGTAGTTTTTGTCACAGTTATTTTCACAGATTTGTTTAAAATATATATATATTTATTGTGTGTTTGGGGTATGGGATTGGGGGGTGCCAGGGAGATGTGGTGGGGATGGGTTAGATGGGTGTTAGAAGGAACCCCCATTTATGAAAAAACTATTTTGCAGAAAAAAAGAAACATTTCAAATGTAGATGTATTAAAAGCTGGTAATGAAAACATGTGGATCCTTGCCTGGGGAAGTGGTGAAATAACACGAATGCCTGCAAATTAGCAATTAAAAACTGCATTAGCCGAATTCATATTTTGACTCCTTTTCTTCTGGATCAACACTCTATTCAACCCTTGACTAACACGGTACAAGCAAATAATATATATTACAGGGCCTGCGGTAGCGGCCCTGTTGTTATGTTTAAGTTGCTCAACTCATACAAAGAGCACTTTTTGGGCGGCATATGACTTATAACCCGGATTAATCCTCACCAAGCTTTGCAAAAAAAATATATTGCCCCCTCACAACTATTCTGTGAAGTGTGGTACATTTTCATCAGGGATGGCAAAGTTATATGGGGGTGCCATATGTTTGAAATCATCATAGACATAATGGAAAAAAAATGCTGCTCGTGCTGGCAGAATTCTCACCAAATTTGCACCACATTTTCACCAAATCTGCACCAGGAATGGCAGTTTGGTCCCAAAAGTGTGCTTTTGTAAATTTGATGTAAATCTGTCCAGTTGTTTTTTTAAAAATGCCCAAAAAGTAGGTAAAAAACATAGTGATATCTGGATCCGTTGTTTGCTGACTCATTTCCTGATTTGGAGTCTGTGGACACCTCGGGACCAATCAGAGTGCGGTGTGACGTCTGCGGATATCGTAAGTGCCCGCTTAATGGACGTTCAAAAATGTGAACTGCGTCATATTTTTTGGACGATGGTTGCCATGTTGGATCTGCGGACAGCTTTTGCAGATAGTGCAGTGAGAAAAAAGTCTGGAAAACAGATTTCAGGTTTTTTGGTGGATGACAGAGGGTCTGAAAAGGGTGGGAGGGTGTAATAAAGTTGATAATGAGCTGTTTTTATAGGTGAAAAAAGGGTTTGCTGGTGTCGCCAAGTCCACGGACATCACCACTGACCACGGACAGTGCAGTGAGAAAAAAAGTCTGGAAAACAGATTTCAGTTTATTTGGTGGCCGAAAGAGGGCCTGGGAAGGGTGGGGGCGTTGGAATAAAGTTGATGCAGAGCTGCTTTTATAGGTGAAAAAAAGTGTTCAGGTGCTAAGTTGTCCGCGGCCCCGTGGTAGTCCACAGACCTGTATGTGCCACCTGGGTCTTTTAAGAATGCCTGGCATAAAAAGAGGAGATTGGGGCACTAGCCAATGAGGTTTTGTGTTTGTGGAGGAGGGGTTGAAGTATACAGGACTACAGGATAGCAAGTGTTTTCTTTGCTGTGTGTAGTGAAGATGGCTGTGGCTCTGGTTATGAAGAAGCAGAGTGTGTGGATGGTGGGAGAATCTTGGATCCATTCATTGAAGGTTTAAACTGAATCTTGTGGCATCTCTGCTACTATTGGGTTGGAAGATGTGGAAGTTTCATGGTATGCAGATTCTGGATTGAAGTGGGCAAATTTATTACCGTTCTGTGAGAGAAGGGCTCACTTTAAACGTCCAGATATTATTATTGTGCATTGTGGAGGCAGCAGTTTGGGCTATGTGACTGCAGGATGTCTGCACTTTGCCATGAAAAACATTATGAAAAGTCTAAGAGAACTGTTTCCAGCGCCGATAATATTTTCTGAAATCGATGAAATTCAAAAAGTGAGACATCCAAAGTTGTTTCACTCTGAAATGAAAGAAGCTGTCAATAAAGGTGTATTTGGTTTTTTATCTGGTTTAGGAATGGCATCGTTTGACAAGGCAAATATGAAGTTGCATGGTGTAAATATTTTTTGAGAAGATTCAATGCATTTGACTGATGTCGGAAAAAAAAGATTTTTCTTTTTGATTACACCACTGTGTAGAGAAACACCGCCCCATACCTTTGATTTTAATGCACACCCAACATCTTCCCCTGACCACCTGTCCCTCGGTATCTGTGGTTAGTGGAAAGATATGGATCAACAGCCTCTTTTATGGCTTGCAAGGTAGCTGGGGGGACTTTCTGTCCCATATGAGTAGCCTGTGTGATGGCAGTAGTGGTTGAGGAAGATGAGATAGAGAAAGACAGCCTAATACTTTCTGAGAAAGGAACAGCCTTTCTCAGAGTACCTGGGTAGTGTGAGCGGGAGTGGCGGTGCATGGAGGTGGTACCAGAAGTGTACTGCCTGTGTTGTCCTTGACTGAGTATGATTCCACACTCAATCATTCAACATGGGTAGCCTGAGCCTTTGGTACCCCTCATATGGTCAAAAAGAACTGCCACACCCATAGTTCTCTCTGTTGCTGGAAGTAGGCATTTCTTCTATCTCATCTTCCTGGTCGTCTTGATACTTCTCTGCATCATTGCACCTTTTACCTTTTCCAGGCCCTCCAGCTGGTGGTGGTGGTGGTGTTGGTGGTGGTGGCTCTTGGGGTAGAGGGATGGCCATGGCTGATGCCATTGTTGAAGTTAAATAGCAGCTGTGTCAATACTCTTCCAAGCAGGTGCTTTCTCCTAGATTGCAGATGGGAAAATGAGCTTGTAACTTCCTAGATTGGCTGAACATGCAGTTTTGAAATGTTCATGAATCCTGGACATGTTTGTGAAGCATAGACCCATTCGTGAACACGTCATCAGGCCACACACGCAAGTGCGGTCATGCAATGCTGTTCAAGGAGTCCACGGGATTGTCAGACATTTCCGAACTTTGGCAAACAAGAAACGCTGTAGAAAGTTGATAGAAGTGTTTAGAATGTCACTAGGAGATGGGGAATGGCACAGTTTGTACTTGAAACTTGATAGAATGACTGAAAATAATGATATATTGGAGTGAGTTTGATATTAGGAAATTGTAGCGAATTAAGGGGGTATGGTAAAAACCTATGAAATTCAGTGAAAAATGTTGTTAAAATAACACGTTGTTAAAGGGACAAAAAAAACAGATATTCACGACTTATTGTAAGCTAGGCAACCATAACTCGCGCCACCACCGTGTACTGGCAAGACTAACACCCATGGCATCAAAGATGACATCACAAATGTCATTGATGACATCATGCGGACCAGACCCAGATATTATACTTCTTTTTGGTGTGTACATTTATAAGTATATGTGTGTATCAACTGCTTATTTGTGAACATGGAGGTTGTGTTTGCTAAGGGTCTGTCCAAGTGATTCAACACATAGGTTGAAGAGGAGGGGAGATGGGGAGGAGCCTTGCGGCCCCCATACATGACAATAGTGGGGTCTGATCGCTAAGGGGGCATGGAGACCAAGTGTGTCCTGTCAGTGAGAAAGAAAGCGAGAAAGAAAGTGAACCAGTCGAGTACAGTGCCAGAGAGATTTGTCCTGTGGGCTCGTATGTGTCATAGAATGGTGTGGTCAATGGTGTCAAAGGCTACAGATAAGTTTAGGAGTATGATTTATGTGGATCCACATTCTGCTCTGTTTTTCATCCTCAAATATGTACTGAAGAGTGATTTGTGTTTACCTTTGAATGAACAATATCTATAGTTACTGTTGCATTTTCTGGAGTGTGAGCATATCTGCTGTGTACTGTGCTAGATCTGCATTTCTCTGCGTATATGCGAAGAGCCGCTTGTTCAAGGAATCGGTTGCAGTGTGGTAACCTGCGCTAAATAGGCGTTTGTGGCTTTTTTAAAAATGTGTAGTGATCTATTGAGTAGCCAGGAAAGGTAGAGGGTGCCAAGAGTCCCCTCCTGTAAATTCTTGCAGGATATGACGAGTCCCCCAGACACCTTAAACATATGGAAATGGTTTTGGTCGGGACCCTGGGGGGCCCTTCAACCCATTTGGCTCTGAAACATGCTTTCATTGTGGTTCAAGAGCAGGGCTAGTAAAACGCACCGGAAGGAGCCGGATGGAATACACGGTGCAATATGCCCCATTTCTGTATTATTCCGGCTGAATCTTTTGGCCAAATGAAAACTTTGAAAAACAATCCAGAGAGCATTTCTTTAAAACCGAATTGATGACACCCCCTAAATTCAACTCAGTAGAGCGTCCAGTTGTGTCAGATTCCATGACTCTCTGTGCTTATGTGATATGCATTTACTTATCGGTCAGTAAAACTCAGGGCTTGCTTACAGAAGTTTGGAAAAGTACAATTCTACATTCTCAGCTTCATCGTGCAGCTCAGAGTATTGCAGAATTTGGTTTCAACCACAATAAGCTGCAAACGAGTAATACTTCATATTCCTCTAGTTTTGAAGCCTCTCAAAGATTTTTTTTTAAACGTAATACAATATTTCCATTCCACTGTTCTTTGTGCGAATTGATTAGAAAACGCTGAAGCCTTGAACATTCTGATAGAATCTTTTCTATGAAGGGGGAAGGTGAGGAGTGCTTTTGTTCCTCAGATAAATGGGGAAAAATGCATGCATTATTGTCTCAGAAAATGAGCTCCTGTTGTCTGAAGTGAATAGTGTTCAGCGAGATGGGAGTAATTGTAAAAAGTTAGGGTGAAATAATTTATAATAATCAATTGAGGAAAATGATGCAAAATAATCAATGCAATAATAATGACGCTCGCGCAGACTGCTCTTCATTAATACATTAACTTTCACCCAACATTTGCATTATATCTGTTTAAAAGAAAGCCACTGCTCCACAATACATGCTGACAAATGAAAGATAGCAAATATCTAAACCTCTCATCCGTATGACTGTAAAGAATTACAGATGAGAGATAGACTCTATCTATTGCATCCATCGACTAAAATATGACTCCCCAGCAGCTGAAAGAAATGATATATAGACGGCCTAATGCAGCAATGAACAAAGGGAGGCGAGGCTGCAGAGAAGCTCCACGTGGCATTCAGGCAGCACAGCAATCGCTCAGAGCAGCCAGCCAGCCTCTGCTCTCTGTGCATATTGAGCGACTCACGTTTCCACCTCGCATTTCTTCGGGACCTATATAACACGTACCCGGATATATAGTTCAGAAGTCGCGACCTACTGATTAATGCTATGTTGCTCAGCTTGGATAGGTGTTCTATTTTCATATGAATAACCCACATTGACGCTTGCAATAGCTGTAAAAGGAAATGTGCATCATTATACTGTATCCCATTGAAGCCTGAAATGTCTTTCTAAAAGACTATGGGCCTGATTTATGGAACGTTTTCCTATGGGATTGTGCCATTATAAAACACTTCCGTGAATCAGGTCCTATAAGTAGTATTCTTAATAGGGGTCTAGAAATGTATTAAAAATTACATCACTGCTTTTATTACAGTTAAGTGGTGACATCACCTAGCAGAACCAGCACTCTGGGAAAAGGTAGCTCTCACCAGAATCCCAACAGTGAAACATTGTAATTAGCACTGGGGAAATGGGGCCATCCAATTAGGAGGCTAGGAGCACAGACTTGCACCAAAGGTATAAACCCATGTTCCTTTCCTTTATCTAGCACCACTCCCCACACGCACCTATGTTTTTTTTTTCTCCAGGTCAGCTCTTCTTGCACCATCTCCTCTCCCCTGCTAAAATTACTGAAACTGCACTGAATCTGCAACTGGGCCACTCACCGATCTCGGTCCTTGGCCCAGCCACTCTCCCCTGCACTGCCTCCCTGGCAACCCCTGCACTGCGGGACTGTCTCTGTATCCCTGCAGCCCCCCTTCCCAGGACTCATCTGCACTTACCTTGTACTTGCCACCAGCTGGCCCTTATTATTTATCTTGTAATCTACTAACCCTGTACTGCACTTTCCCCTCTCCCTTTCCCCCTTGCACTTTTCCCTTCCCCTCTACCCTTGCGCTTGCGCGATCTGAATGTCACCTGGCCTAGTAGGCTCGTTGTCTGTCTCCCTTTGTTCCCCCCTGCCTCGTTGCGCCTTGAAACACTTGTGTATAGGCGTGTTACAAATACCATATCATATCATATCATATCATATCATATCATATCACTCCCTCCAGCCTCCATTGTGCCTCCACCTCACCCATCCACTTAACTGCGGTTCCATCACCTAGGCCCTACTTCAGCCTCTTGCTACAGCCACTATCAACATAGATTTGTGAGTTGGGCCCTTTTCCATGCTGTATTTCGTCTATCTTGGAAAAACATTTTTTCAAATAAAGCCTCTAAAAAGATCAGAGGCTGCCCATTAGGGAGGCTCGTTATTTTCATCAAAGTCTCTCTTGACGCAAGCCCTACCTTGTTGCTTCATCCCACACTGAATGTTCAATTTATATCATTAAAACGAAGTTTAACAATCAAAGTTACGATGATGTAGGCTGATCCATGCTTTTAGATCTAAAAACAACAATGTACTGTTTGATGGCAGACAGCCTTGCTACATTTTAGGGGGAGACCTCAGTCTTAAAATTGGCAATGGCCCAGCAGATGAGGTCTTTGGTGATGCCAACGTTAGACTCCCGCAAATGGCCTACAAATGAACGATTGGTTGCTGGAATGGGGAATTTGCTCCAGAAAATTGGAGACACGTTTGTCATTCATATGGGTAGTACTACAACAGATCATTGCGGAATTTCTTAAAATTTGTTTGACTGAAAAACCTCTTTATCCTTTCAAAACACGTGTTTAAATCCACAAGTGTTCCGAGAAAGAATCCTGGAGTCCCTTAAATCTGAATTTCAAAATTGTTTCCCAGATATTCCATTCTGAATTTGGAGTGCAGAAGGTAACCAGGACCAGTCATTGGTAACTTGTCTTTTTTAATATTTTCATTATCAAAAGTTACTTTTCAGGAATCCTCATACTCTTACGTTTATGTTGTGATAGAGAGAGAGAGACTCTGGACGTCTTTCTTCATAGGCAAAGAAACACCTGTGGTCGTAATTATCGTGTCAGGCTTGGGTAACTCATTATGAATATCATAACCCGATGGTGAGAACGTGTTCGGTCTTCAGGTAGAATATCACAAACAATGTGCGTTCAGAGATGATAGGCCAGAATGCCTGTACTTGGCTCTAAAACAAACAAAAAAATCAATGAAGTTAATGTCATTTGAATTAATTATTCTGAAACATGGAATTTAATGGCACAAAGAAAGCACAATAATGGGCCTCATTATTGGTTTGGTGGTGCAGACAAAAACGGTGGTAATACAATGGTAACAAAGTTAACACTGCATCAACACACTGCCGAACTGTGGGTTTAAGTTTTTCATCCGCCTTACAACCATAAAACAGTCAAATTGGCAGAATTACCACCAGCGGTAATTTTGCTGAAATCGTTATAGAGTCCTATAGACACCTATAAATGGGGACTAACACCACCTACCACCACATGTCATCCGGCTAAAATTCTGCCAGACAGTAACAGTAAATCCGTTGTATGGTATTTTGGCGAATCTACTGCTGAAATACCACCAAACTTGTAATGAGGCCCGCATTTTCCCTATTTAAAATAACAAGACTTCCCACCTGAAAAAAGCTATTTCACACAGGTGATTTTGGCAGACATTGTACCACTAGAACAAGATTTAAATAGCAATGCCCTTAAAATTGTAACATTTGTAGAATACCAATATAGTTTGCCACTTTCTAGTGCCAAAGTCATGAAATTACCTGCAGCTGAATTTAGACTATTTGTTTATTGGATTGATCATCTCAAGAAATACCAAGATCTTTGCCATTGTCTGAAATTGAGTAACTGGAAATGTGGTTTAAATTAAATGCACGTCTCCATGTCATTGCTGCATTCATGAGCTGAATGAAGAGCTCTCATAGGAAATTTGTAAGACACTTGGGAAAGGGAGACTTCCAGGCTTTTAGCGTTCATGGGGACTGCCTATGCAACTTTGTAGGCTACTTTTTTTCTTATTATTAGATTTCTTTTTGTAACAGTGATTTTTTTTGCTGGTTGAATAGAAACTACATTAGCTTCACCCTGCATGATCTACTGCAAAAATATTGCTGTCAAGCACTTTAGCACTGAGGTTATGTAGACATTTCCTGCACCCTTTTATTTCTTTTGTGACCAGAAGATTTTACATTTTTCATGTTTTTCTTTTGTTGTTGATGGTTTGAGCGATGAGTGAACTTTTAATTCAGAATTTATTTGTTCAGTTTCGCTAGGGAGTTTAATATGAAAATCAGAGCAAACTTCGTTGAGTGCACCACAATTGAGGCTAATCGGAAGCATGCAGAAAAAGAGCAGATCTCATAGGAATATGGTGTAGGATGATACAAGAAAGCAGAATGCTCAAAATGAGGAGTTAGATTTTGCGACGGTATACACACATTATGTGGTGGAGCTAAGAAAGCCAAAAACGTGCTTAAGGGATCCTTGGATAAGCTTCTTCTGGGCCTCACCCCCATGTCCTCGTGAGATTCCTTTACAGCATCTAAAATGAGAGGGGGAGACCGAGGGGAGAAGCTGAACATAATGCTAATTTGCATTGTGATAAAAATCCATAATTCTGGTCAAAACGTTCTTAGGAGGTAAGTGGACAGTACTTGGAGAGAGGATCATGGGAGACACAGCTTCATTTTCCAGAGTTTTTGCGGATGAGGTGCAAGACTAGGTGGAGGCACCTGCAACTGCTCAGCCGCCATTGATTTACTCCACAAAGCACACATTGACATGAGCTCTTAGAGGGCATTGCATGTGGTTACTAAGGAAAAGCGCAGAGGCAAGAACGAACCAGGTGAGAGGGCGGTGAAAGGAGTAGGAAAGGAAATAGCAAAGTTAAATGTAACATGCCACAATCAAAGTGGAGACACCTTACACCGCCAACGCCACCAACTGTCCACAACTGAACCTGGCTGCATTACTTTGCACGTGCATCTTGGCACATAAGTAGACTCTGCATCCACTCCGCTCCTCCCAGTCTTGCAATCATGTCAGTCGCGTATTTATTCAGTTGCACAGCGGAGTAAAAGCTCTTCTCGTGACAGATTCCCAGACAAAACTGCTCACCGCTACACTTCTGGTGATTGTTGCAATACATTGCTCACTGTCAACTAGGTCAAATTCCCTATCCATGGGAAACTCTTCCAAATTGTATTTCAGACACTGATTATTTGTGACCCTTGCCAGCAGAAAGGCAGTCAATTACTCCAGCCCCGGCTCTTTAAACTAGGACTGCATTTATCTGATTTGCCTTTTAATTATTTTTTCTGATCTGTATTTTGTAGACAGTATTTGGCATATGGAGAGCAAAACCATCTGGTCACAAAATGGTACTGTGAACACACAGGTGGTAAGTTTGACAAGCCAACAGACCAATAGAGAAGTGGTTTACCAGAGAGTAAATGTGCTACAGAGAGTAAACATAGTGCCAGTGGTGGGAAGGCACAGTCTAAGTGAGCAAAAGATAGAAATTGGTATATCAGAAAACCAGTCTAGGAAGATGTTTTGTTTTTTAGTAACCCGCTTGAGTCAAAAGAATGTTACAGGTAATTTGCTTGGAAGCTAGTGATAAAGAAAACAAAACATGTTTTGCATGTAATACAGCAATCTGTGTCACAAGCATTTGAAGTCTCCGAATGAAAACATGTTTTCAAAGTGATTTCTCAGTCTCTGTGATATGATATGGGTAGTGAGATGGGTCAGGGTATAGGTACTTTACCGTAAATACATGTCTAAGAACAATTGTTTTCTCAATCCTGTTGTCAGCATTTCAGGTTACTACTGAGTTTCCAAATTGCTCGAGAGCAGCTGCCACATGGCTAGATCAACAGAAGAGAATTTCTTAATTATGAGGCTTAAGAGGAAGCTGTCAGACAGCGTGTGAGAAGGAAACAATACAATATTTCAGGGTTTAGTTTGTATCAATGCTAGTCTCTCATGATCCATTAGTTCACTTAGAAAGGGCAAGAGGGCGTTTATTACTTTGGCAAAGCTCACCAACACAGATGGAAATGTGGGGGACATTTCAGTGGAGATGTCTTTAAAATCACAAGAGAGGTGTTAACTCAGCAGATTTGTGTAGTGGTAGCAGCTAGAGCATCCATGGAATGGGACTTTGCTTTTGATGAGGATCAAGACTTCTGAAAGAATCAGCTGTTTACTATCCAAGAATATGTGCTTCATCATAGGTGTCCAAAATCCATCAGAAACAATTCAAGAGTCCCCGCCCATCTGTGGTCATGAGAAACCCAGAGATGTACAGCAGTTGAACTTGTGGAAGAAGAATATGAACCATTCAAACTAACCATCCACTGGCAAGTGAAAGTGTGCCAGGCCCTTGGGCAGGCTGCAAATGGGACTGGGTCACTCATCAAGATGTCTGGCGAGTGCAACCTCCCAGAAGTCCTATCCACTATTTGACTTCTTCCTCAGGAATAACCCCTTATGGGTGGGTAAGCATAGTCACAAGTTGGTATGTATGGCCTCCACAACCTCTACAGCTGCATTGGCTTAGTAAGCTAGTAAGTGGACAGGTGCTGTTGGTGGGAAAAATGACATGCTGGAAAGATAATGCAACAGGTATCACACTGCAAGGCTTGAAACTCTTTCAAGACAATTTCAGATGTGTCTAGTTGATATTGTTGCCATCTGTGGATATATATTTTATTTTACAGATGAAAACAAAAAGATATTTAATTTACTTGCCAGAATAAATGAAGTGGATGATAAGGTTGCATGTTGATTTTGATTAGGATTGGATGGAACTGATCCCAATACAAGGAATGGTTCCTTCATAACACCTAGGTCTACCCTGCACTTCCCCACCCTACCCAAGACACAGTGTTCTGCTCCGCACTGTCTCCCCCCCCATGATTCCAATTGCTTACCCTTCACTCCCCACTTTTTTCTATGCTTCCCTCACTGTGTTCTTCCCCCATGATTGTAAAGTGCTCTGTTGCTCAACACAAAGGGAGAAAATGCCAAATGCACCATTACTGAAATGTCAAGCCTGAACACAGTATTCACTAAGATCTGATCCAGTGGCACTTATCACTACCTGGAACCCTCCAGATTCTACAACAGACTATCTTATACATAAAGCATGCCTTCATTAAAAAACCAAAGCTTCAACATCAGAAGTCTACCAAGAAGTGAAATAGATCTTAGAAAGAGAATGCCCCCAGATACCATACACATCTGATTGACTCCAGCTAAGAGCATCCCATCAGGTAAATTACTGCATTCCACTGTACTGCACAGTATGTTTCTTTATTGTTTCATCCCCTATTGTTCAGTACACTATCACATTTCTATATTTGTATTGGAATCTGAAGGGTTAGATACTGTATGGGGGCACCGTACTGTCGTGTGTGCTTCCCATTGAGTGTCTCATACATTTTCTGTTGTCATTGAACAGAAAAAATGTATGAGGGTACTGTATTGTCTATAGTCTGTTTCGCAGTAAGGCCCAGTACAGATTTTCCTATTATGAGAATCTCATTCATACCCTATTGGTTTACAAAGTGTTTTTATACTGTATGGAGGTACAGTTCTGTCAGTTGTGTACTTCCCATACCTGACGTTCAATAATTTTGACATGCTGTATATTCTAATCAGTATTGCCAAATACTGTATTGCCCCTACCTGTGAGGAGTGTCACCATAAGCATCAATTACCACTGGACAACACACCATGGAGTGGGAAGAAAGTCAGGGGCCAGAGCAACCTGAATTTTGTCTAGAAATGCAGGGATTTAGTACACAGATTTCCTTTAACTGATCCGCAGGCTGCTAAGAGATCCATAAACAAAAATGAATTTCCCTGCCCTTGGTATCAACGTTTTCAGATCACACATGTAAAGGAGAATGTCATCTGTAAATAAGGTTATCTTAAACATGTGGCCACCCGGCCATCCAATACCCCTGACTAGGTCATTGCCTCTGATTGACTTGGCCAATGGCTCAATTAAAATTGTGAAAAGAAAGGGGCATAGAGCGCACCCCTGCTTTGTTCCCCTCTGCAGAAGGAAGGTACAGAGAGGCGCCAATTCCCCCCTCAGTCACGCCACTGGGGAATCATATAGTAGCTTTACCCATTTGATAAATGATGGGCCAAAACCCATCCTTGCCAAGAAGGCCCATACAAATGTCCACTTGATGGAGTCAAAGGCTTTGCATGTTTCCAAGCAGAGGATTTCCTTTTTCTGGTAGCAGATCCGCTGAGGTGACCAATCCAAACAATCTCTATTGATTGTGGCCACAGCATGAAGCCATTCTTGTCTTCAACGCCTTGAACAGGATTTTAACCTCCCCATTCAGAAGGCAGACCGGACTATACGATTCGCAAGATTCCCTAACCTTTCCCTTTCTTATGAATGACGACCATGGATTCTCCACGTTCGGCTGGTAAATTACCATCTACTTTTATAGAACATGGCAAGCACGAGATGGCTCACTTTTTCCCTCAGTAATTTCCAAAGTTCTGGGGGGAGGCCATTGGGACCCAGGGTTTTGCCCATTCGGAACTGTGTGATGCTTTGCCCAAGCTCAGAAAGTAGAATTTACAAAAACCGACAAAGGGGTACTCACACTCGAGACAGTCCTAGATTCTGTCTGACATTCAAATTAAATCTCCATAGTAATTTAAAGGCTAGTGTTTGTGAGGCAAATCACTGGGGATACACCAAGGGAGCAGTCTGAGAAGTGCTAATCATAAATTTATTGTTGAAAGCATAGTTCTTGGAGATTTTACACAATTTCTAAAGCAAAAAATAAGTAGAATAGAGCAATTGAAAAATAAAGAAAAACAGAACATTCATCACAAATATATCAAGAAAGAAGAAGGGATAACATATTAATCACATCAAGATAAAACAATTATTACAGGCTACCCATAGTTCCTGCAACATAAGGCCTACCAGGGTGTATAAAAAATTACCCTGGTAGGTATGTAAAAAGAATATTATTTTAGCTGAGTTTGTATATTTAATCTGCCAACGTGTGGGAAAGAATCAAAAGTTCGTTCCTAAAGGGAACAACATATATATAAATCACGTTTCGGCATGCCAAACTGGCATCAGTAGTCAGAGCCTTCCTCAGGGCAGGATGGAGGTGAGTTGATAGTATCACCCTAGAGTGGGCAGAAAAAAGGGAATACTTAAGTCATATGGACAGGCTGCTATACAGACAACTTCAGAGGGATCTCATAATTCAAGTGTATGCTGTCATAAATATACGGACCACTCACCCAGTATAGATTAAAGAACGGAGTGCAGTCTGTAGAAGGCTACTTTTCCAAACCTATTGAACTTCGTACGCTGTGTAACAATGCAGCCAAGTAGAAAGAAAAAGGTAGAGTGCACCTGGGTCACGCTTCTGGAAATGCTGTGGAGAGAATACAGCCTTAGTGAGAGTATAATTCATAGAAAGAGCGAAAAGTCAGTGAAGGAGTTTGTCGGACGCCATCGGAGCATGTTGTGGTATTGCTCCTGATTATTTTATCTGAAAGGTAGCGCTCTGAATCATGAATATAACTAAAGAACAAGCACTACAATAAGTAAAAGGAGTGCAAGGTGCCCAGACAGGGTCATAGAGTGAATGGTGAGGGATCCTATAGAGGAGCATAACGGGGAGACGGCATGCAGGTTTATAAAAGCATGGTATAAGTATACGGGTGCATGCAAGCCCATATGTGGATATGAGCACAGCATAGTGCTAATATCAAGGTTTAAAAAGGATTTATGTTATTGGTATTTAACAGTAACAGGTCCGGTGGGGCAGAGACACACGTAAAAGGTACCTTAGTAGTGAAATGCTCCGGGTAGAACTTGACCGAAGAGTTAGGTGGAAAGGAAAACACGCTACGTCTTCAGTAAATAAAGATGGAGTCAGTAGTCACCAAGGGTGCTATAATGAGCAAGCACACCCAACCTGGAAAGGCAAAAACACTGTATGAGCGCTTGTGCTGGACCTAGGCAGAAACACAGTAACAACTATGTGGAGAAGCCATATGAAAGGAACCATGTAAAGAACCGGGCAGGGGGCTGTTGCTGAAACCCAGAATAAACTGGAAAACTTACCAGTGTACGAAAGTAGAAAACAGCAGAGGTTGGATTCGTCTGTGCAAAATCCCAGTGGGAACGACGCCACATTCTGCTAACTCGGTTCACTGAGTTGAAGCCAGAGGACAGAGTGCCTCGTCATGCTGGGGTGAAATGGCTGACCGAAGGTCCTGTTCGGAACCGGCAGCTGTGATAGATTAGCGCCGCCTTGTTGGATACGAGGGGGTTGTCACGGTAACCCCGGTCCTCGTCAAGAGGGTGGAGCAAGCGTCCGGCGTCTGGTGCTCGGAGCGCGGGCTAAGCAGCCAATGGAAAGGGGGCGGGGTTGCTAGCCCCGTATGTAAACATACCAGCCCAGGTGTGCGGTATGGCCGAGTGTGCTGCAGGAGCCCGCTGAGTTAGAGCTGGTTGTGGAGGACAGGCTGTGGGGGGAGGAGGGGGAGTTTTGGTCCAAATATGTCCTGCACAGAAGGGGCAGGGGTGCTAACATTCTTGCATAGTGGCCGCGCAACAAACAATCAGAGGGAGCGTGCCTACGACTGTCATGGCACTACAGCATGGTACAGTAATCATACAGAGTCACCATCAAGGGCACCGAGGTCCGCACAATGTAACTGTATCATCAGTATGTCCAGTCATATGGGGGGTATGAACTCTTCGTTGAGACCATTCTGAAAGGTATCAAGACGATGGATCCACCTGGCCTCTTTTTGTAGAAGGCTTGTAAGGGCATTCGAAGAATGTACAACGATGTCAGCGATCCACCAGGTAATATCATCGACCGAATGGTGGAATTCCATGCAGTGACTCACCAATGGGGCACTTATGGTTTTACAACGAATCCTCGACCGGTGTTCGCAGATTCTGATGTGGGCAGCACGCATGGTCTGACCCACGTACCTGAGGCCGCATGGACATTCGATGATGTACATTACTTGCTTGCTTTTGCAATTTGTTAGATTGCGTAGGGTCCAAGGTTTTCCATTCACCATGAAATCTTTAGTTTTTTTAGTGTATTTGCATGCAGTGCAATTGCCACAGGCAAAGTGGCCCACAGCACTTCTCAAATTCCATAGTCCCTCTCTCGGTGCAGGTTTTAAGAACCTAGAGTGTACAAAGTGGTCCCTTAGATTCTTGCCACGTTTAAAGGCACATCTGGGGAATGGTTCATCCTGTTGGCACAGGCAGGTGAGTGGCCAATATTTAGAAATCAATTTCTTGATTTTCATAGAGTGGGTGCCGTGTGTAATGACACAGGTGGTCCTGGGGTGGGTATCCGGTGATTTTATTTCGGGGGCCAATAGTGCCTCCCTGTTATAAAATCTGGCACGTTTCTTAGATTTGGATATGATGTGGCGTGGATATCCTCTCTGGGTCAATCTATTGTCCAAATCATGAGCATGATGGTAAAAATCTTGAATGTCAGAGCAATTGCGTCTGATCCTCAGGAATTGACCGAATGGCAGGTTCTCTCGGAGATGTCTAGGGTGGTCGCTAGAAAAATGAAGGAGAGTATTCCTATCACTAGGTTTTCGGAAAAAATTGCATTTAATTTTTCCTTCACTGTGTTTAATTTCTAAGTCTAGAAAATTAACCGTTGTTGCACTGGATTCCATTGTGAATTGGATGTCACTGTTAACATTATTCAGCCAAGCTAAAAAATCGTCAAGGGTGTCTTTGGTTCCTTCCCAAATGAAGAAAACGTTGTCAATGTATCTTTTCCATTGTTGAATGTTTTCTCTGAAGGGATTAGTGTCAGCCAAAATGTTTATTTGCTCAAATTCTGCCATGAACAGAACCGCTAGGTTTGGAGCGAAAGTCGCCCCCATTGCTGTGCCTTTCGTTTGTAAGTAAAACTGGCCGTCAAAGTCAAAATAGTTTTTTGTGAGGGCTAGGGTGAGTAATTCAAGCTCAGAAAGTGTCATTTTTTATTTCTTCCTCCAAAATCTCCTACTGGGATAGAGATAGGCCATTTGTGTGTCATCTTTTTTCGGAGTGCTGGCATATACCTTGGTTTAGAAAGCTGCAACAGTGGCTGCAATCTCCTGGTTGCAGTCCCTAAGTCCCTAAAACATTTTCACATTAGGAAGTTTGGCCCTCCAAATATCGATTAGCCCCATTCAAGCACACCTAATCATTCACTCTCGTTGGGCTAGTAGCTAGTAGTTCTAGCTGTTGCCTTAGTCTTTCTTTGTCTGTCGGTTTGCCTTGTATCATTGAAATCTCCTCCTATAAGTATCACATCTGATTTAGTGCCTATGATCACCTCCCTTACCTCCCACATGAACTCATCCGTCACCTGGGAGATATGTACACATTAATCAAGGTGACCAACCCTTGTCCCATCTTTCCTGTTTTTTTTCACTTTTAGAGTCCACAGCCATCCCTCTTTTCTCACTATACTTTTCACAAAGGAGGAATATCCCATTTGCAAATCAGTCTTTGTTCTGCCCACAAGGATAGTCCAGCACTGAAATGCCAGGCCAACCTCCTTCTAACAAGAGTACCAACATCAACCCCAGGCATGTTTTACAGTTTTGATGGGCCTCATCAGTGAGGTGGAGGTGTGCCTCTCTGATCACAGTGAGCAAGGGATCCACGTCTGGTTTCCCCCAGGTAACTACGGGTGACCAACCCCAAGTTTCTTGCAAAAATACAAAAAAGGTAGCAGGCACCCCTCTCTACAAAGCGGGCCTGCCTTCCTCTATTGGGGTGTCCTTTGGGATGTCTGTTGTGTTGGCCTGTGTTGGCCTGTGTAATCTTTTTGTGTTTGGTCCCTGTCATGGTTCAGGGAACCTCTTTACTGAAATGTAAACCAAGCCTGAGGTAATCACAATGCACAGTGGAGGGATGGGTAAGTAACCCTTGCGCCACACTGAACCTTTCGCAAGTAGCACCAACATAGCCCAGGAGACCTTCCCTGTGCAGTGAATTTCAAAGATACTCTTCTCTATTCTTTCTTTTGGGGGTATCACCCCCCGCTCTCCCTTTAGTATTGGTGCAAAGCTTGGGATGCAGATCACTATGGACCTCAATATTTGTGAGGATGTTGATATCCTATATCAAAACCTGGTCTTGGGAGCGTTGGTGGGACACAAGCCTCCTTATCCCCACAGCAGAACTGTCCCGTACATACAAGCAGGATAATCAGAGTAGAGGAATAGACTCCTGTATGACCTTCTGTCAGCCATGCTCAGAGACATACACGCCCCTTGCCGTCCTCCCCAGATCTCAAATGCCACTCGCCTTCAGACAGCTTTCTCTGCTGCGGGCGCCGCACTTCCAGCTGAGACTGCAGCTCAGCAACCCTGCCACAGGGTTTTCTTCCTGGTTCAAGCTACAGGGGACCCCCATGTGTTGCAAGGTGCAATGTGCAGAATCTCATCTGTGGGATGTGATGGTACCCCCCCTGCCAACCACAGATCACTCCAGCAGTGATTCGATGCCCCGCCGACTTCCTCCTCGCATAAGGGCACCCTGCATGGATGGAGTGATAGCGGCCGCCAGCTTGATGTGCCATGGCTCAGGACCACTGGATCATCCCATTGAGTCTCCGGCTGGTTGCAGGGCTGGCGACCCTTTGAAGGTAGGTGCCACATTATGGAAGATTCCTGAGACAGATCATGGGGCCACATGGGAGCTCTTTATGAGCGTGGCCACACCATGCAGAAGTTAGTCACACCTCTTTCAAATGATCAACTTCAAAGTTCGCTGCGATCACACCCAGGACATACAATTTCTTATGAATGCGCCAGTGACATGCCTAACCAGTTTTGTGTCCTCACTTAACTTTTTCCTTCCCTTGTCACTGTATTCAGGCAAGTGTCTCTTGCATCCCCCTTGGGCAAATACACAATTACATTCCTTGTATTTGTATTTATTTTATTTATAGAGCGCACCAGGCCCGAGGGATTCCAGGTGCGTATTTAATTACAATATGATAAGGCAGACGTGGCAATACAATTACAGTTTAAATTACAGTTTAAAATTACAGTAACATTTATAAACATCTATACATAATGCAGTTACGGGTGAGCAGGAGGACAAAGCCTATGTACAAGAGGTGAGGGCAGGTGAGGGCAGGTGGCTAGCGCATGGGAGGTGGTTGGCAAATAGGTGATGGGTCTTGGGCGGTTAGCCAGGCTTTAGCCATGTTTTTGAAACTGTGGAAGGATGGTTCAGATCTTAGCAAGTTGGGAAGCGAGTTCCAGAGTTTTGCCGCCATTACTGGGAAGCTGGCTCTGCCTGATCTTTGAAGGGTTAAGCCTGGTATAGAGAGACAGTTAGTCTGAGCAGTTCTGCGAGCTCTGTTAGTGTTGTGGACTGCGAATGTGTTGGCTAAGTAGAAGAGTCTTGATTGGATAAGCATTTATGAGTGGGAGCAAGTGTTTTCAGTGTAATTTGTTGAGGGACGGAGAGCCAGCGTAAGTTACGTCTGGTACAAACCCTGTCTATAAGAGAACACACAATAAGTGCATGCATGTTTCTTCATGTATTACTTTATTTATTCATTCATTTACTTAAATGTGTATTTGTATATTTATTCATGCATTCATGATTAATCAATGTCTGCAAATAAAGATGACAAAACAATATCACTCAACCAGGAAGGGGGTGAGGCAGACTAATGGGCAACTAAAAATGTTCACATGATTTCACATGCTGGACATTAGTGGTATTGAAATAGTATTGCTATGCTTGCACGTATATAATTTTAATTATCATATACACCTTTCACAAAAGTTACAATTGTGTTACCATTACATCAATTAAATCAATACAAATATGCATCCAACATTCCAAAAATGTTAAGAACAATTCTTATCAATGTTAAACTCAAATATGATTACCCTCTATAAGTCTTGAGCAAATAATTTCTGAAGAGATAAAACAACACATTATTTATGAAATTATTGAAAAATTCTGTTCTAAGATATAGGGTATTAATACAATATAATGTAACGTGTTTCAGAGTTTCCAATTGACAACGATATATACAAATGACATGTCATGAGCTCTCTAGGTACATTTCTCTGTGGGCCATTAAGCCTAGAGGTGTAAATGGGTATAACATAACCCATTCAGCACAGTTCCTCTATGTTTACTAAACCCATCACGTAATAATCTTATTGAGTTAACTGACCGGGTATTAAGGCCTTATAATACTAACGACACAAGGACCTTACTCCCAATATATAATAGAACTATAGGGGGATAGTTACAAGGCTTTCCACTTACTAAACTGGGGGTGGTTCAAGACAATTGTAACATTACACAAAGTGTTAATACAATTGCAATTCAAATCACATGCCTTCAGTATTCTCAAAGGACCACTTGCGGAAAGACAAAACATCATTAACTGATTGCTGGTGCTTAAAACGTCTTCATAATTGTGACTCATTGGATTCAAATATATCTTAACCAACACAAGGTTTTCATTGGTGGGTTTAGATGGTCAGGAGAGGATATCCTCAAGAATATCATCCAAAGTGGTGTCCCCCAGTCTAGTCATTGCGCCTAAGTCATTACTAATAGCAACACCCAAAACCCAATGGACAACCCTAAGCCCCCTTCCTAGCTTTCTTTAAGAAGAATGGAAGTCTATCTAAATGCAGAGTATGTAGGAGCCACGCCTCCTGTAATACTACAATAATGTACTGTGTAATTCTAGGATTAAGACATTAGGTTCATTACATGTTTGCTGGTATACCACTGGTAAATTCAGCGGGATACCACAACCCGCCTTACAATTCTGCCCAGAATACTGGTGGGCAATGTTCAAGACTGGGCAACTGGGGTAAGCAACCCCCCACCACCCTGTATGCCAGCAGCCCCTCTGGACCTCTCCTCACCTTGTTGTTAATTCAGGTGTACTCTCCGTCCTGCCTTCTTGGCAGGGGCACGTTGTCCTTTGTGGACGAATGCGATCTAGTTACTTCACTGATGCCGGACCATTTTGAGTCTTTCAGGTAGGTCTTATTGTCTTATTGCTGTTGTATATTGTTGTTATTCTTGCATGCCTTTCTTTGTTTAAATAATGTCTTTTTCTCTTCCTTAGGTGCGCGGAAGTCCAATGTGATGCATTGGCTGAATTGGGTCTCGCTGGTAAATGATGGCGTATTAAGAGCGCCTTGATGCGGTAAGTAGGCGCTATGCGCAGCGCTATGATGCCTTGCCTTTGCTAGCCTGTTGTCTTTTCTTTCCCATAGATCACGGTGCTCACCCATGTATGAAATCCAGAGGCGATGCTGGTCGAGGGGCAACTTGCGAAGTAAGCTTTTCGGCACAATTCGTTATGTTGTAAAAGTGTCTGATGTCTTGTTTTTTCCTTTTTTGCAGATCCGCCGGTCCGGGAGACGCGCTGATCCTAGGATGCTGTTCGCAGGAGCTGTGGGCAGCTAACGATGAAATTACAGGTAAGCTGCTGCTGTTAACGATGTCCTTTTGTCTCTTTACAGATGCTGTTCTTCTGAGGTTCGCTGGTACAGCTGAACACGATGAGCGTCACGTTGCAGGATTGCAAAGTAACGCAAAGCGTGTTATCCAAGTAGGGTGTGGTTTAAATAGCTTCAAGAAAGTAGTCCAGGTAAAGTAGTTCCTAGGCTACCACACCCAAATCATTATACCGCATAGCTTGGTTCCAAGGAGCCAAGCTATGTGGATGCATCCATGTTGACTGGCACTTGAAATAAAGTAGTTCCCTAAACACAAGTCTTTATTAAGTATGAGCCTGGTGGCGCCAGGACTGGCCCCAAGAGGGCCTAGGCAAAGAATGCCTACGTTTGTTGGAGACCCGAGCCAAGACCCCTCCTGGCCCATAGGCTTACCATGGGGGTTTCTGGATGTGGGTCGTGACGCAGGGCTGGTGATTCATGCATTTGTTTGCCGGTAGGGGCCTGAACTCCCACTCCCAGCAGGTCAGGCCTGCCGGGGGATCTGTGAGCCCCACCGGCACACTTGAAGTGTGCCGGTCCAGTAAAAATGCCAGACCCTAAATTACTGTAATTTTTACCAACATTTTTACTGGATCGGCACACTTGTAATGAGGCCCAATGAGGCCCTAAAAAACAATTATGGTCCCCAGAATTGCTGGATAGAACTTTGACTGTTGTTGGATTAAAGATCCGACTGCACAGGCCTGTAAAAAGGCAAGAAGCCATAAGCAATCAATTACCAGGCTCATTCCTACCACAGTCTCCAGTGCCTGGGAAGAGACCCATCATTGCCCCACTATCCCTTTGGGGAAACATACTGTCAGATCCCTGACCCTAATATTTTGGATTTCAACTCTCTTTGTATAATAGGCTAAAAAAAATTAGATCCTTGTTTAACAACATAACAAGAGGAAAGTTTACATTCAGGATAAAAATCAAAACCAAGCAAAAAAACGTATTCTGCTTCACACATGAGCATATTAAAAATTAGTCTAGAGTTAGCATGAAATACCACCCTGTCGAATCATTTGTCATCCAGAAATTCCATCAGGTCAGTGGCTAATGATAAAATAGCCATCAAGGATGGAATAGTCAATAATTAAATACTCTAGCATTATTTAATGGCCACTATTCAAAGTAATTAATTGTAGCCTTTAGCCCAAGACATCAATCAAGTTGACTAGTATTGGTTATAGAAGCAGACCCCATATATCTGACCAGATCAGAGGAGTCAGGCCTCAGTCTATAGCTTTACACCACTTTGGATCTTTACAATACTGGAACATGTTGAAAACTTGGACGAGAGAAGACGGGTATCTTTTTCTGATACTTCTATGTTTGGATCGAAATTAAGCATCAGGCCTCCAATATAATGTTCTACTGACTTCTTTTCAACCCAGCTCTCTTCCCTATCTCCCACTGGTGAAAACTGTTCCTCCATTGGGGGACCTTCTAAGTATGTGGACAGTAATTGGAGATTTCCCTACTGGTATTTTGGACAAGTGTTTATAGTAAATAAATGGTACCTTTTACAGGTAGGAAAGTTGATTTCTATGACTAAGTACTTTAGGAATATTATTCTGTGCAAGAAATCCCATCCCAGAACTAGCAGTGATGTCGAGCAATCACATCCTTCCTAGAACTATTTCCTTTGAGACCAAGCAAGGATTAACTATTGTTTATTTTTTTTCTCATTATTATTCCTCCCCTTTTGGCTGTATCAGTTTTTGTCTTATCCCTGTATCTGAGATTGGCTGTAAAGCAGACACATCATTTAGGGGTTGTTTCAAACTGACTATCAGACATTGGGCCTCATTCCGAGTAGGGCGGTAAGTATAGGCGATTACCGGCATGGCGTAAAGAGCGTTTCCGTGCTGGCACAAGACCGTAAAAATCGGCCCATTCCGACTTTGCGTGCACACGCTTTGCGCCATGCCGGTAATGTACCTCAGTGCCATGCCGTAAAAGGGCCCCAAAAGCCCTTACCGGCAACAAGTGCACCGTACATAACACTACCGACATAGAGAAATTAGCGGTAACCGGAAAAAACGTCATCGCACAGGAACGGGAAGGAGCACGGCGGCCATCTTTAAAATCACAATCCATTGCAATCCTCTCCATACAGGACCCGGAGGCATATAGCGATCAGAGAAATAGGCGATTTACCCAGGATGAGCTCCAGGTACTGGTCGACACTCTGCACGAACATGCAGACACTGTATTCAGCAGTGATATGCGGAGGCCCACCGTCGTCAGGAAGAAAGAGATCTGGGCCTTGGTGGCAAAGAGGGTGAGTGCCGTGGGAAACACCCCCCGCACCACCAAGGACTGCAGGAAACGGTGGGATGACCTCCGTCTCAGGGTGCGGGCCATCCTCTCAGCAAACAGAAGTCAGGCCCTGGAGACAGGAGGAGGGCCAGGTTCCCCCATCAAAATGATGCCGTGGGAGGAAACGTGTGCGGCCATGATGGGCACAGAAGCCATAGAAGGGGTTGGAGAAATGGAGTACGGTGCAGCGTCATCCGCTGATGAAGGTGAGTGTCATGAGTCAAGACAGAACATGCATTCCTAACGTAAGTCACTGCCAAGGGCTGGGCAAGGTGTCACGTCATGGTTAGGCAAACCCCCCCCCAATGAAATCATGCTGTAACAAGTGGACCCAGGCTGATGTCAGGTGCAAGGCTGTAACCCATATGGGCCATACCACACAAAGAGGCCGAATCTGTGAGGCACACGGGGCAGTGATTGTAAACATTGTGAATGTGAGTCATCACAGTACTCGGCCAACATGAGTGACCCAGACATCTGCATGCAATTACCATCCAAACCCAGATCACTGTCCCACTCACCACCCAAATGTCAACAAACTGCTGCAATCCCATTGTGATACCATAGGCATGTAGAAATGCTGACCCCCAAATCATTGCTCATGCCATCTCTCTCTTCCCCTCCCCCCCCACAGGCATCGAGCATGACAGCGAGGACCAGGAAAGCACCCGGGTCAGTACCTCCAGGGGCAGAGTCAGGGGCCGCCGCATACCTGCAAGCAGGAAGACAACACAAGCAACAGCACCTGCTCCAGCAACCCCCATGGAGGGTGCACAACCCCCACCCGCACCCCTACCCATGCCTGCAGTGCCGCTGGACACATGTCCCACGCTGCACTCTGAGGAGTCCAGTGTGGCTGGTGAGAGTGCAGCCATGTGCCTCCTCGATGTGCCAGACAGCCCCCCATCAATATCGGGAGCCAACGTGGAGGACACCAATGACATTGGCCATACCCCTGACACACCATCATACAGCAAGGTGGCACACAGCGACTCCGGGGAGAGTGATACCCCAGGGCTCACAGGGCAAGGAGTACAACCTGCCTGTCCTGTATCCACTTCCCCTGCAGAATCTCCGGAAAGGCCTGCAGGCCCAAAACCAAGCCTGCCAAGCACATCGGCCACATCGGCCATGGATGTAGTGCGCTCCCAGCATCTCACAGGCCTCATTGA
The DNA here is from genome assembly GCF_040938575.1 of Ambystoma mexicanum. Classification (NCBI taxonomy): domain Eukaryota; kingdom Metazoa; phylum Chordata; class Amphibia; order Caudata; family Ambystomatidae; genus Ambystoma; species Ambystoma mexicanum. The sequence continues at coordinate 831,897,030 of NC_090935.1, read as the reverse complement.
GGAGTTCATCAGCGACAATCACGAATCAAGGATGGTGTGGCGCAATGACCTTCAGGCTCTGGGCGAGGTGATCACAGCGAGCACAAACCAGCTCTGCGACGTCCTTGGCCGGATCGCAGATGCCCTGGAAGCAGCACACCCCACACCACAGCCCCAGCGGGAGGACCCACCTTCACAAAGCTCCGCCACACAGACCAGCCCGGTCCGTCGTTCACTGCGTACATTGCGCCGCCACGACATGGATCCCCCTGGCTCTGGGAGTGCACATTGACCATGCCGGCACACACATGTGGCCTATGTTGTCCTGGTTGTTGTGGGGGGAGGTGGAAGGGGGTGAGGGTGTGTGTGGGAGTTTGGGGGGAGGGGTGTGAGGGTGTGTGTGGGAGTTGAGGGGAGGTGGAGGGGGTGAGGGTGTGTGTGGGAGTTGGAGGGGAGGGGGGTGAGGGTGTGTGTGGGAGTTGGGGGGGAGGGGGAGGAGGGTGGTGGTGGAGGTTTTGTTGTACACGTTAGAACATTATTATTCAATACACCGGTTGATCATCCAAAAAAAAACAGAGTGGACATTGATCATTGTGCATGTGTCTTTTAATGTTCCACAGTGCATGGTGTACATGTATCCCCACACCCAGTGCCTGATGTCCTGTCATCCTCACAACCTCAGCTGACTAGTGAGTCAGAAATATTGTCCAATCAATGATTGCCGCACGGCACGTCCCTCCTGTGCATCGGCACCGTGATGCTGTCCTGCCATTCCTTCCTCCTCCCCCTCATCATCATCTGGTGGTAGCAGTTCCACGTCAGGGGGCAGTGGCACGTTCTGACGGATGCACATGTTGTGCAGCATTACACATGACATGGTGATCTTGGAGACCTTCTCGTGGCCACAGATGAGTGCCCCACCCGACCGGCTGAGCCAACGAAATTGTGCCTTCAACAGGCCGAAGGTCTGCTCTATCACCACCCGTGTACGGGTATGGGATCTATTGTAGTCCTCCTCATGCCTGTTCTGTGGGTTGCGGACCGGGGTCATGAGCCACGGCTTCAAAGGGTAGCCAGCATCACCTGCATGAGAGTGGAATGAAGGTAAGTGTTTGTAAATTCATGGTGGAGAACTGTACTAGTCTTACATGGCAGCAGGTGATTACTGGACATACACACATGTCCCAGGATGCATTCACCCCATTCACCCCTATGTGTCCTGTGCAATGGAATGATGGAGGGGGTAGCTTATTCATGATGGGTTATGGTGTGCACTCACGTCTTGTTGCATGTGCATCGTATATGACTGCATTCATTGATGTGTTGTGCGAGTTTTGGTGACGGGGGGTTGGCTGTAGTTAGTAGCATACTCATCATTCTGCACTGATCTGTGCCATGGTGACTTGCAGCAATCCTATGGGTGTGCAGGACCAGTGACACGCTGTGGGATCCCTTTTAGACTCACTTCTATGCACTCCCAGGGATGACTGTCCTGTGTGGTGAGATGCAGGAGTCTGCGACATGGTGCTATTGCATTGCATGGTGCAGGATGCCCTTACGGTGTGTAAGGGCCGCCAATGAGTGGTGCATGTGTTGTGGTATTTGGCCAGGTTTCCTGTTAGTCATGTTGTGTTAGGTGTCGGCTCTAATTCATCACTGTGTGGTTAGGTAGTCATGTGCCGTGTCACTTGCCTTGGGGCACAGTGTTCTGTGAGGTGCACATCGTGCACTGGCGTGAACATTCCCACACAGGTGAAGTAGGCATCCCCCCTTTCCCACCCAGGTGAAGTAGGCATCTCCCTCCCCCCCTTCCCCACCCAGGTGAAGTAGGCACCCCCCCCTTTCCCACCCAGGTGAAGTAGGCAGCCAACATACTCACAGCCCCAATGCACTGCCATGGCCCATTCAGGTTACTCACCAATCATCCAGGCACGTCGTCCGGCATGTTGCTCCATGTAGTGTGGTAGTGTGGAGTTCCGCAGGACCAAGGAGTCATGAGTTGATCCGGGGTATCGGGCATTGCAATGTGTGATGGCTTTACTGGCATTACACACCATCTGGACGTTGATGGAGTGGTATTGCTTGCGGTTGCGATACAGCACCTCCATGGCATGCGGGACCACCAATTCAACGTGGGTGCAGTCGAGGGCACCTATGCAATTTGGCATCCCTGCCAGTGCATGGAAGGCAACTTTTTGTATCATATATCCTTTGGGGAGTCTGGGGTAGGGATATGTAGTCCCTTGTGTGGTTGAGGAGGGCATCCAGCACTTGGTTGAGTATCCAGGAAAATATGGGCTGTGAAATGCCATGCATGTGTCTCACTGTATGCTGGTAAGTGCCTGTGGCAAGGAAGTGGAGCACAGACACTACCTTCAGTAGAGGGGGGATGGCAGTGCTGATTTCTATGAGGCTCACTATATCGTCATGTATCAGGTCCACTATGGTGGTAATGGTGTCCCAGTCAAGCCGGTTCAGGGTGTGGATCTGCTCTGGTGTGAGGTTGAAGGGGGTGGCTCTGATGCTGGGGATTGGGGGCTGCCGGCTTGGTAATTTTGGCTGCACCGGTAGGGCATGCTGGGCCTGTCTCACCCTCCTTCTCCTCCTGTGTATCCTCTGTGGTGGGGGCTGTGGTTGTTGTTGTTGCTGTTGTTGTAGTTGCTGCCTTGCAAGCAGGGCCTCCAGCTCCAGGAATGCTGCTACAGTTGGTATCATCTTGGTGTGGGAGGTGGTGTGGTGTGTGGGTGTGCTCCTTTTGTGCTGTGCCAGACTCCATTGCCTCCACCTGTGCTGATTGAGTGCATCTGTGCCTCTTGGAAACACTGCTCATGGTTCTTAACACCTTCTCGGCAATGCCGTTATTTACTCCATGCCGGTAAGGTACTTTGCAGCCTTGTGGAGGCCGTTTTTTGCATGTCCGCATTACTTGGGATCAGCTCCGGTTTACGCCATGCCGCTAATTTCGGCATGGAGTGTCGGGCGCGTGCCACTAGACCACTATTTACGACCTCGTACTTTACGGTGCCGTAAATAACGGTCTGGTAGGTCAGAATAGCCCGTAACGGGAAACGATGCCGGTAATCCTTTTCCGGCATCTTTTTCCCCTTACCTCCTAACTCGGAATGACCCCCCATTAACTGTTTTCGAATAGGATCATGTGTGCCGTATATTGGGGAGGGTATTCCTCAATCCGTTCATCATTATGACACTGTAATTTATCTAAGCCAGACTGTTGGTTTTCATTCATCAGCTCTATATGTCCTTTATTGAAAAATGTCCTAAGCAAGCTGGTAGTAGATTGTAATTGTGGCAATAATTTAGTGTGGGCTTTAACTTCCATACTAATGTTGTCATATAGCCTTACAAGTGATTGCAATACTTGGCTCAAGATTGACTATGACAAAAATCCTAAATTCCTCCTACTGTGCTAGGTAAGCCTATTCTTGCTTACAGAAAAATATTTGAGATGGATTTTTATATACGTCATTGAGATCCTGGGGTTTCCCATGCTTTCCTTGAGTTAAGAATTGAGATCCAGATGAAACAAGTTTATTGATCACTGGTTTTGGCTCAGACACTCTCCATGAGGAGGAACATAATAATAAAAGTGAAATATCGTCTCACATATCGATTATAATCAGGGCTCTCTATTAATCTCTGAATCCCTGCTATCAACATCACAGTAAGTGAGATCCAGTCTGCTATAACCTCCCTTAAGGCAGGCAAAAGCCTGCACCTTGATTTTATACCTTCTGGCTTTTATATCTATTTTAAGGAAATCTGGAAGCCATTGGGATGATAACTAAGCGGCAACGTGCTCGCCTTGGAAGCAAGACGACACAGAGCAACACATGTTCGATCCCTGGTCTGGGCTTAAAAACCTCTGGATATTAAGCACGTTATAAATAACCTATCATATCCATATCCATTAGTAACAACATTCTTTAACACAATGGTACATGTAAATCAGTAATCTAAAGATCGAAGAACACCAGTGGACGAAGTGAGCGGGAATGGTCAGGAGCGGTCTTCCACTACTTTTATTTTTTACTGTAACAGCTCCACTAATTTTTGCAACCACTTTCACAACTCTGGAACTGTTCTTTATGAAGTTAAAGCAGACTTCTCCACTTTACCACAGGATATACATTACAGCTTAACTGAAATGTATTTCAACTCAATTGACTCAACCACATGACTGCAACCCTTGAAAAATGTGTTGCACATTGCTCCTTTCCTTCCTACTCAGTTCCCCGCCAGAGTCACAGTTCCACTACTTTTTTGGTACACTTCTCTCACTGTTGAACACTGTTATTTTGTCCCACATTTAAGAAAGGCTGTACACTAGACTAAAGATGTTCCTCGATAACTCCTTCAAAGTATTATGGATTTAGAACAGATATACATACATACTTTCAAACTAATAGTCAGACAGCTTGGGATCAGCTCTCCCTCCTGTGAAAAGTGAAGCCCTACTTCCCACTGGACAGCTTAAGATCCACTGTTCAACCACTGGTCTTATCCCACCTGGATGGGGGCAATGCACTTCTTGAAGGCCTCCCGTCATCCTCCCTTGTACCACTGATAAGTGTTATACATGCGGCTGCACGCCTCATCATGGTTCTACGCAGAAACAATCACATCACCCTGGCCCTCATCGACCTTCACTGACTCCCACTGTACACACGAATCACATTCAAGTCTTGCTACATCATCTATAAGGCAGTCACCCTCAAGTCACTGAACTACCTCGCAGGGAATCTTTGCATTTCCGTCAGACAGCTCACCACCAGAAGCCAGGACACGTGCAGACTTGAAATAAGTTGCTGCAGAAAGGAAAGGACCAGAAAACAAGCCTTCTCAGCCTGCCCCCCCCAAGACTATAGAACCTCATTCCCATCGGCACCAGACTCGCCCCCACAATTCAGAAAAGAACTCAAGACTCACCTCTTCAAGAAGTCTCTCCTACTCAATACCTAGGCCATCACGTCACCCATCACCTCCCAACCACCCGGCATAGCCATTCCCCTCCTTTGCCCCCCTCTGTATCCCCCCACTGCTATATATCTGTTCTGTTGTTACCACTGAAAAGCACTTCGTTATATATCTGTAATGTTGTACACTTCTGTAAAGGGGGTAAAGCACTCTGTCATGTATCTGCATTGGTGTTTACCTTTGTAAAGCATTACGTTGATTCTCACAGCTAGGTCTGCACTCAATAAATACCATATTAATTATATATATATATATATATATATATATATATATATATATATATATATATATATATATATATATATATATATATATATATATATATATATATTTTTTTTTTTTTTTTTTAACTGTGAATTATATTTGCTAGCTGCCAGATCCTGGACAGGAGATAATCTCTATGCCGTATTTATGATCTGGCATCAACGATTGATTTTGTAGTCAGGAGCAAGTTATGGAAGGCCATGGAGGAATTAGGGTTTACAGTAGACCTTTTGAATGAAATAATCCCCCTTTGTGAGAACAACTACGATGTTGTGAGTTATAGTAGTTAAGTAAAAACGTACAGATTCAGTGGCAGTGATGAAGAGGGTATGCCAGGTTTGTGCCCTGTCATTCTATGAGAAACCTTGCAAATCTGAGGATGTTGTGCTGCACTTTCATGACAATAATATTCCAGTACTATCATATGCAACTGATGGTGTATTATTGTCCAGAACACCAAAAATCACTACAGGTACTAATCAATGAATGTGTAAAATATATGATTGAGAGGGGTTTGGTAGTGAATCTTGAGAAGTCAGCAGTTATGGTGTTCATTAAAAAAAAGAGACGTATAATATCGCCCATGTTAGGGGATGAAGACTCAATTTTCGTATTAGGCCTTGATGCCATTTTCTACTAGGCCCAAACCACACCGCTCTGCAGGGATGCGGAAATCACATCCCCGGCCGCTCACTCAAAGGAGCCAAGCCATTAGCACACCAGGCCAACCCACACAAGCCTTGTTCTCACGGCAGCTCATCCGCTCCATGTCTTCTTATCTCTAGTATCATTCTGTCACAGAATGCGCTCTGTGAAGAGCGTGGGTTAGAAACCGGCCACAGAATGAATGCCCATCCATCACCACTATACTGTCCGTATCCCCTCAGCCTCCACCCCACCAGGCCAGAGCTCACCAGGCCTAGCCCTCCAGTCCCTCCAGTCCCTTTCATTATAAGCATCTAACCCCCTCGCCTTCATTATTCCAGAACACCCACCCTAGGCCTAATCCTAGGTAGCAATATATTCTTCCAAACAACAACACATGTATGTTCGTATCATGAGGCACCAGGAACATACGTAGTAGATCAAGCCCCTAGTGCAGACAGCGGGTGCAGGAGGGGTGTTATCAATGAAGCCCTGAATGTGGAGGTTGGCATGACAATTTATTATTCCTTCTTTATAAAGGTTCCCCTTGCATCTGATGTTCAGGTATCTGCCATTATTCATGATTCATCATTTCCTGTTGTGTAGCTTAGATATTTAGGAATGTAAGACCTGCCAACCTGACCTTCACCGCGGAGATGAGCCCAGCTGACACACGTGCACCAGGATCGACTGGGAAGCAGCAACCAATTAGGGCCTCGCATCCCCTCTAGAGCAGGCCATGCTATAGGCCTCCCACCAACCAGCAATGTGACATCTCTCTTAGGCTAAATCGACATCAGTGATGCGTTTCTGTTTTATAATGTGCTGCCCGTGTAATTTTTAGCAGAGCGCTCCGGACAGCAGAGTTGTTTGCTGGCATTTTCTGTATTATATGTAAACTTTGTTATACTTGCAAACTATCTCTTGGTCTCATTCCCTGACGTGGTGTGTTACTGTGGCAATAGGACCCGAGGCGGCGGGCCAATAATGCTCCAGGTAATGCCCCCGGGGCCCTAGTTACAGGCCCGAGCATTGCAAGACCCTTAATGAAGCCCCGGGGGCATTACCGTGGGCGGTATTGGCCCGCCGCCTCGGGTCTTAAAGCCATTAGTACCCCGGCCCATTAGACCGGAGTATTAATAGAATTTTGTTCTGTTTTGAAACAAAACAACAACAAAAAAGTTGACAAAATATGGCCACCGGGAAAGGGAAAACGTAGTCCGTTTTCCCTTTCCATGGCGGCCATCGGGAGCAGACTCGCTGGGAACAGAAGTTTTTCCAGCGCATTTGCTCCAAGAAAAGAAGAAAAAAGGAAGTAAGTGGGGTTGGGAGGGAATAGTTTACGGGGGAGGAGAGTGGAGGAAAAAAAATGGACCTGAGTCCCCGGCAGGGGGCGTAGGCAGCCTCCAGCCATGGGGAGGCTCGGAGCAGGGAGTGCCCCATTTCCAGCCTCCTCATTGGCTATGGGGCTGCCACACCCCTCACCGGGATCAGAGTACCCAGCACGCACTAACGTACACGGGAATACCGTGTGGTATGGCTCGTAAAAGAGCCAATCCACATGTTGTATTGCCAATAATTAGATTTATCACAATAAAGCAAGAGCCATTGTGACCACAAGCACAGTAAGCCCAGACCTCATTATGTCCGTTAGTCCTCAAAGACATATCCTGAAGGTGTGTGTGTGGTGCAGTATGATCAATACGTGTTGTGCTGGTGCAGAGTGAGCTGATGGGACATACGTTTATGCCTTTTTACTTTGTCAAAGGCAGTACTCAGGTCCATAAAAGTGATATAGACCTTTTCTTTCTGTTGATATAAAAACTTTGCAATAATCAGGTACAGGTTCAGAGCATGTTCTCTAGAGCCCAAGCCTTCACAAAATACCAGCTGGAACTCTGATGATATGTTGCCAACATAAACCCAAGATTCTATCTTTGCAAGACTGACTCTGCCAACGCTTCTTAAATTGAGATAGCCTGGAATGAGGCTAGAATATCTTCTGCCCCCTTTTTGGAAATCCCAAAAATGATAACACTTGGCCAGGAATTTGGAAATGATCTTTGCTTGATGAATATATTACATATTTTTGTGAGCAAGGAAGCCCAAAGGTCCTCAAGGTCTCCAATTCCATCTGAACCAGCAGCTCTTCCCAGATACTAATTGCTTGGAGAGACCAGGACTTCCTTAACAGTAAAACGCAACTCACGTTTATCAGTATTTAATACCAAGCAAAGGTCTCCTCCCATTCTCTGTCCACCATTCTGGAGACTAAACAGATTAGAAATATGGGAGACCCACAGAGAATCTTGTACATTGATGATAATGGTGTTTGTTTCTAACAAATATTTAGGCCCAAAAGATCCCAAAAGGATGTAGGCGAAGTGGAGCTGCAGCCAGAACATGGGAACCAGACATTAACAAGATACAGTGGAGCAACCACAAAGTTTGTTGAGATCCATGGGAATGGCACACTAAAGCCATCCTTCGTCAGTTACAAATCACAGGTCCGGCAGGCAGCTGTCTATCGGGTGGAGCTATGGGGTAAAGTGGACTATAAGAGACTGAACGTCACCAAGAATTGGTTTCTGAAAGATTGTTGGGTTTGCCAAATAGCACACCATCTATTCCAATGCTTATGGAGTTAGACCAATCCTATTCCAGTAAACTGGCAGCATTGAAAAATATCTTATGGTGGGTTAGGTTGTGGTCTGTTCAAACAAAGGGAGGTAATAATAGACTTTATGAATCAAGAAGGGGAACTTTAACACCTTGGTGTGCATGTCAGGAAAATCCTGAAAGATAGAGGACCATGTTTTCTCATGTTGAGCAATTTTTGAAAGGGAAGGCAAAGGCGAGATCAATTGCATTGTATGCCATGGGTCTATGGTACCATGAGAAAAGAAATAAAGGGAGGCATTAATTAAGCAATATGCCCCGAGCGGCGGGGGCATTACCGACTCAGGTAATGCCCCAGAGCCCATAGTTATAGGCTGGAGCGAAGCGAGGGCCTTGACGAAGGCCCCGGAGTATTACCAGAGTTGGTAATGCCCCCACCGGGAGGGTCATATTGCTATTAGTAGCCCGGCCCACAAGATATGCGTGACCGGGGCACTAAAAGCATTTATTTTGTCCGAAAATGCTGTGGCGTTTTGGGACAGAAAAAAAAAACACCAAGAAAATGACCGCCAGGAAAGGCAAAACGGAGTCCGTTTTCCCTTTCCATGGCAGCCATCGAGAGCGGACGTGCTGGGAACAGAAGTGTCCCAGCCTGTCCCTTGCCGAAAGACGACAGAGGAGAAGGTAAGTGGGGTTGGGAGGGCGGAAGGAAGGGAGGGAGGGGGAAAAAACAAAATAAAACATACCTGGGTGCCCGGCGGGGGATGATGGTAGCCTCCAGCTGTGTGGAGGCTTCCATCGTCCCCCACCGGGGACAAAGCAGGCAAAAGGTAAGTGCATAAGTGCAATCCAAGAAAAGAAGAGAACAGTTTTTCTTGAAAATATTTTCACGTCACCTATGCTATTGGTAATATTAGTAAATGAAACCATGCAACGGTTATGAGATATACCTAGATAGCATGAAGCTCAAGGCCATGAGCTCTTTACACATGACATTTACATTGGAAATATTGCTGCTAGCTTACTGCTTAAACAAGTGGGACAACACACTGACAAATGCCCCCACTGCAACATGTACATTGAAAATGAGCAGCACTTCCTTCTATCATGTCCAGCGTACATAAAACAAAGAAGGTGGTATCTAAAACCAAGGTTCATTGAGCATAACATCAGTTGTACTGTCAATGCAATGTTCTTATGTAGAAGTACGGATGATGAACGTACGACATGGCCAAATATCGTTTCAGTGCATGGCACAGAAGGGCAACACCTGTAAAAGCTGCTGGGAAAATTCTTGCTGCAAAATAATCGAGCTCATAACAAACTATAATGATGGGCTGGAGACGAGCTGGTACAATTTACCGCCCATCCCCCGGGGCCCCATTAATGTTTTATTAAGGCGCATGTCCAACATTGGTGTATGTGATTCAGTGTAATTATAATGATGATGAACTGTGTGGTCCATGATTTGAGAAAAAAATACAGGCATCATGAGATATTACTAATGACATACCTACATATGTTTGAAAAACTGTTGGACTATGTTCTACCAAAAGAAGATCTATTGTGCAACGCATACGCACTGCGCACTTTGGGATCTATTATTTACATTGTTTTATCTATAATGATGTAATGGGATTATTGATAACTTGTCTGTGCATGTGTGAGTATGTGTTTTATGGACACATATCAGAAATACACATGATGATGAGGATGTTCCCAAAAAGATGTAGCTGTTAGTAACAAATCATTCCAAGCTTCCATCGCAAGAGGATTTTTGAGAATAGTTATAGGCTTCTTATACTGTGTACAAGCAGGGGCTATTTAAGATCTATTACTCAGAGGCAATTTCCATAAAGTTAATAAATTACGCTTGGAAACTGCAGGTGTCATCAAACCATCCCACCCTAAACCGTCATTTCCTTCTTATCAAAGAAATTAGCTGACATGTTCTTCATAAGATCAGTGTAGGTCTTTAATGCCAATTCAGACGTACCAGTATTTCCCAGTAGAAGGTTAATTGATAGGTTAGAGCTTATGATTTCTCCTGAGATAGTGGAGTCACAGGCATTATTCAATCTGATATTATTTTTGAAGCTGACAAAGAGATTTTATCTGCATGTTGTAAAATAGGAAGGGGATAAACGGGGCAGTCTTTCCACATGAATCTCATTCTTATCACTCTACAAATTATTCAACACTATAAAATCAAAGACCCAGTTGCATCTAGATACAGAAACACAAAGATGGTCAATTGATGATCTACCTTGATGACTCTCAAAGGCAGATCTACCATTTCTATCACTGGGGTGCATGCCATTTACTGTCCGTATGCCCCATTCCATTAATCAAGTATAACGTTTTAAATCATTGTCAGACAACTTATGGTCAAGCATTTCCAAGGACAAAATACAGAACTTCTAACCCTCCATGAATTTAGATGTATATATGCACACCATGTGTTTGGGTCATGTGTTGATTGAAAATGTGTAGTAATGGTTAAGTTGGACGCTCTATAGGAATAACACTTTTTGGGTGGCTTATAACTTTTATAATCTTTTTGATAAATCTTCAGAGAATGTTGCAATACCATATAGAACTTTGTGGAAGTTTTGAGTGAGTTTGTTGACATGGACCATTGTTATAATGGTGGTCTCACGTCATACTGGTTCCCTCTAATTCTTCATAGACTTATATTTGCTCTCACAAATATTCTGAACTATTGGACAAATTTCAACCAAACTTCGATGAAGCCCTCCCATCTGCTCTGACTCATGGGCCTTTCCTGGTTTGGTGCTAAAGTATATCCAACTATTGAGAAGCTATATCTTGGTTCAACCTAGGCAATCTGTGAACCCACATAATCTGTTTGGCTACCTGTCTGGCTAGTTTGTGTTTGGGTCACAGGTCCCTCTTTTGGGAAAACTAATGCTGGGTTTGCCGACCGAGAAAGAGAGCCAATGTGGATGGTGGTCATGGGCAACTATTTTTTGCAGGGGCCATCATTGTAGTCTGCTCATTTGTGCAGTGTCTGTGTGGAAACAGTGCTGCAAACATATTGCAAACAGGCACAATGCAGACCAATGGGTTTTGCACCAACTCTAGGTGTCCCAGATGGGGACAATATCCTCTCAGAAATATTTTTTAACTGCTTTCTGCCTTGGTGAGCCATTGGCAATCAGAAGCATATGGGGGATAAAGGTGGTTCCAGGACCCACGGGGTTGTCTCTGGGCCTCATGTAAACATTGCAACAGACATATTTCTGGAAAGGGGACATTACAAACCTATAGGAAAGCTCAAACTTTAAAGGGCCATGTGATACCTCAGAAGAGTAGAATATGTGCTAAAAACATAACAACAAATTGCTTTTAGGCACAGTGGTCCCTGGGCTACTGAAAGAGTCCACCAAGGCCTGGCTGTAGGCAAGGCTTAGTGGCCACTTGTGGAGGCATGGCATAGCTTAGGGTATGTACATGTCACGTATAGTACACAGACCTGTTGGGTGTTATATGGATCATACATTGCCAATGGGCCAGGCCTGTGGTCACTTTAAGAAGCAGGTAGTCTCCAAACCCATATTTGGCAGTATGTCAGGCCGAGTGTTCACTTTTGAATACATGGTAGGACCCAGGGCATGTGCAAGGGGCTTGCCATGGCTGCAGGTTCATATGCACAGGGCACTGGCGTGGAGGGAGCCCCAAATTGTGCACGGCCCCCACCAATACATGATCTGGGAGGGGGCCCCTAAAACAATAAAAAAAGATTACAAAAAAAGAAATAGTTTCTTTCTGAAGGCAGACTGACTTCAAAAAGAAACTATTTATTTTAGAAGTCTGAGGGCTGCCCCCAACCCATGACATGGAAGCCTGAAGGCTGGAGTTTCTTCAAACTCTTTCACATCAGGAAATGCTGCATCTAACTTCTTTACACATTCTAATGAGGCTATTCTAGTGCAGCTTCAATGTTACAAGCAGTTAACTCTCTCCTTTAAGTCTGAAAGCACCCACTTATGGACTGCTGTGAGAATGAGTGGTCTCCTCTCCCCTCTCTACCCTTTCAAACACTCCCCTTGTATGCTAAGCCCATATCACAATTTCAATTGCCTAAACAATTAAGCATTTGAATGCAGGTACTAACAGTGTAATTCTTTACGTTGGGAATTGCAGGGCTTTTTTTAACAGCGAAACCCAGGTGCCGTTTAACATTGGTGTACTGTTCTGTCTGGCAACGACTCTGTAGGTCAGCCAGGTCGAGTGAACATAGCCTGAATGTCCAGGGGGAGGCCTCAAGCCCAGTCAGCTCAATGTTGTTGCACCACTGCTAGAGTTTAATGCTGTGATTACTTATAGGTAATCTTCATTACTGTTGCGTTATTCTTCCACATCCCAGTACTTGTGTATGATGCACTACGCATCATACACAAGTACTGGGAGGAGGTAGAGGGACATGGAGGTAATGCCTGGCTTAGTTACCTGCAATCTTCATTACTCCTCATCCCACTTTTCCTCATCCCAGCACGCACCTATGAGGCAAGATGCCTCATACATAAGCACTGGGACAAGGAAGAGGGATGTGGAGGTAATTCTGTCCCGAGGTGCTAATTTCAGGGTTTGGAGCAGAGGGTGTGAGGGAGAGGGGGTGGGTGGGAGATGGGGCATGATTATGCAATAAATCCTAATGGTCATCCATGTCTAGGCTAAGCAGGCATATGTGATATTAGTGGCTATAGAGGCATTTTGGTGCAACCAGTCTAATAATTTCTTAGTTTGGCATGACCGTGTTATTTACTCTGTAAAGCAGTCCTGTGTGTGTAATTACCTGGCTAGACTGGCATTTGAGTGCTGCCAGTCTAGCCGTTTCTTACTGTGGCATTGTATATTGTTCTGGGCATCTGTGATAAAATAATCATGATAAGTGTTATTGCTTCCACTGGAATTTTGGGCAACCAATCTAGATATGTCTAAATGTGGCCTGGCATTCTTTACTGTAATATGTTATTACATGTCTAAACTAGTCTACATTGTGCAGCCAGTTGGACATGTTTTCACTGTGGCATTAATGTTCCTGTGCCCTGTTGGTGACTTGTGTGTATTTGATTTTTGGATTGGTGTTACCCTACAAAACAAATGCATACGCTGTGGCTTTTTAGCTATATTTTTCAGAAAGTTTGCTGTATAATGCATTAAAACACATATGCATATCTTTATCCTAGTGCTGTGTGCAGCGTACCCCTGCAAATTAACAGGGGGGGTCCTGGGAGTCCCTCTGCCAGACATTAGTCCTGGTTACGAGAGACTTACCCAGAGTCCTTAGCTCACTATCTTTCACAGAAAAGAAATATCACAAACATATCAGTCTTTGTCCTACCCTGGGGAAGTCCAACACCGAAATGCTAGGCAATTCTCCTCTAAACAAGAGTACCAACAGCAACCCCAGACACGTGTTTCGGTCTGGTTGGACCTCATCAGCAGGGTGGAGCTGTGCCTCTCTAAGAATAGTGAGCAAGGGGTCCACGTCTGGATTCCCCTAGTAACTTTGGGTGAGACCCAAAGTTACTTAAATATGCAAATTAACAAGTGGGGTCCTGGGAGTCCCTCTGCCAGACATTAGTCCTGGTTGTGTACCACTGCAGCAGCATGTTTGTGCGTATTGCACAAGCGTGGTAATCTAGGCCGGCCCAGAGTGTGGGGTGACCTGTGATTTGTTTCTGAGCTGGGGGGAGGGGATCACTTCAACATGGCTTGCAGGGGCCCCACAAATGTTTCGCTACACCACTGGCCTAGGGACGCAAGTCATGGCCATGGATCATTTTTGTGGGGAACAGAGGCCAATGGTCATAGCTGCCAGGCAGGGCTCAAACTGGCCAATTATCATAGCAGTAGTCCATGACCAGAGGGAGTTAGGCAATTGTGGCAGGTCCACCACTTCGATCCTGGTCAAAAGGAGCTTGCATATTCAAGATAGGCCTTAGGCATGGACCTAGATCGATGGCCCTGCCCTGGATAAAGTATCCCATGCACATGTCTGCAGGTTTTGCCTAGTGGTAACCAGTGCATTGCTCAGGGGATCCAGTGACATGCTTGTCAAAATGGTTTGCCTGAGACAGGGTCTCAGTTAAGGTAGTGTGACAAATCCAGGGTATTTGTCCCTTCTTCCCAGGGTCTAGCCAACCCCTTTGAGGCTAGGGAGGTGAGCTTGTGCAGTAAGACTAATGGGTCTGAGCAAGTGGGACCTCACTGGGAGTGACTCCCTTCTCAGGGACAAGAACTCCCATTCCGATAAGGAACTTCCTGTCCGGAATATATTGTATGTCTATATGAGAACTGAAGAGACTGTTGTTAATGGTTTTAAGAAATATTTCCCTTAGGTTCAATTTTCCCTCCATTTATGAATGTCCCCCAAAACGTTTTGCTTTTGCTTGGCTTACCTAACCTGACATTTTTCCAGTGAAGTACAGCCTTCAGCTGCACTCCTCTGGGCTTTCGCTCATTTGTTATGGGGAAACTTACATGTCATTCAGGTTGTCAGTACTGGGAAACTATGTGTCCCTTAGTCTTTGACTATGTTGCCATTTCTTGGTAACATTTTATCTATGTGCCAAGTATCTTACAGTACCACGCATAGGGGTTCTTTTGTTTTATGGCCCTAGCAACCCTCTAAGGATTGTTTGATGTTTGTACAAGTGTGCCTAGGACGAACTGGTGGCAGCAGTTAATTTTTTTAAGTATTTTTGCCCTGGCCCAAAAATGGCTTTGCCACAAAATCTATTGTTCTGTTCTTCGGCCATTTTGTCCTTTTCCTTACCCCAGGTCAACAGACCCGGGTATTCCTTATTTGGGCATACAGACTCACATGAAAATCAAATTTTTCACGCACTCCTGCATGTCATGTGTCTTAGTGCCCAGGAAGAGGGTTAGGACTGTCTGGTCCCAATCAGCACCACTAGTGCCAGTATGTCTGGTAGGCCTGAATGACTGGAACCAGCGTGGGCCACAATTGGCCCACGCCTGGCATGCATGCAAGAGAGCAGATCTTCCATTGGTTATCTAAGATTTGAGCGCAAAACAAATCTTGGACAAGAGAAGTGGTCCTGCATCCATTCCAGGTTGATCACTTGAAGTTCACACCGAACTACAGAAGGAGCCAAGTATACTTAACAAAAGAGCAGACTCAAAGAATTGCTGAAGACGTGCTAGGATGGTTTGGCACCCTGACCCCACTTCTGTCCCGTCAGACCCCTGATTTTACATCATACTAAGAAGGCCTGCAAGGGGGGCTTCAAACCATTCGAGTAGTGGGAACAATCAATCTCGAATCTCAGCACCTCCTGCTTACCCTCGCAAAGAGCCTCTTCGGAAGTGTTCCTGGGCCATCCAGTGCACTGACAATCTTGAACACGGGTTACCACACATGAATGCTGCCATCCCAAGTTGAGACTCGAGACTTTGGAAATCACTTGTGTGTGTTCCTGGGCCCTCTCCCGTCATTGTCCTAGCTCCTCTGGGTCACAATTTATGATAGTGTGCCACGCCACAATCATGTGCCATCCCTGTACAGCCCCACTGTGACCACTGTCACTGTAAGTGCCTGCAGACCTGCCCCACTGTGTCCTGAGGTGTGCTGCACTGGAACTATCCTTCAGCTTTCATCAAGAGCTGAGAAAAGGCTACTGTCCATCCACGTATATTTGTCCCGTCCCGCAGCCACTGAGACTCAGATCATCCTGTAATTGCAGAGGCAAAACCTACTAGTGATGTGGACTAACCTGGAAAAGTTTGGTTTGGACTATTGTGGGATATATTTACCCACTCAGCAGTACTTCCCCACATCACCAAGCTGCGTTTTAGCAGAAACAGCAAAATGGCTACGCTGGATCCTGTGAGCACCATTGCACCCAAACTGCGTTTCGCAGCGACAAAAGGATGGCTGCACTGTTTTGTCAAGCGCCATTGTGCAAGATGGAACAGGGTGCACCCTGAGAAAGGATACCAGGGTGTGTTCTTGTTTGTCTTAAAGAAATAGAGTGAAAAAGCAGCACTGTTTTGCTGCAAGCCCAGGCATATTTTGATAGAGGACAAAATTAAATTAAAATAAAACTGTTAAACTGCCTGGGCTGGATTTTGCAAGCTCCCAAAACAGGTTATTCCTGTTGGCAGAGCTAAGGTTCCCCAATAGGGAACCACCATAAACTTCAAGGAAACAAAAGTGATAATTGCTAAATTGGAAAACTTTGACTGACCAAGACAAAGAAACTTCACATACTAATCAGACTTGGGTCTGGGCTGAGCCATCTTACAATGGAACTTCCAGGACACTGATGTGTGAAGTGAAAAATCACACCTACTCGTGACTTCTACCGGAAACTTCAAAGGAAATCTCTGTGACAACCCTGGATTGAGGGAGTAGCTTGGAACCTTTGCCCATATATGGGAAACAATACTGAACATTTGTTTCCAAAGACTATGTTATAAATAAAACTTGTAAGACTTTTATCTTTGCCACAGGACTTTGCAAACATGTGAAAAGTTAACAGTTTAAATGTGATTTTATGGGCTTTCATTTCAGACGTCATAGACTTCACTGACAGATGGGGAATAGAAATGGAAGAGAATTGGGTATTACAAGGAAAGTATCCATGATGCCATTGCAAATTGTAATACTTACATGCCTAATGATAATCCACACCCATGTATAAAGTTATCAATTACATTTATGATGTCATCTTTGATGCCCTGGGTTAGTCTTAGCAGTGCACGGTGGTGGCGCGAGTTATGGTTGCTTAGCTTACCATAACTAGGGAATTTCAGGGGGTTTTCGGTTTTACTTTGAACCATAATCCATCTCCATTCACCTTATCTACCGACCACCTGGCCCTTTTGGGTCATTTGAAGAAGACCTCACAAATATCTTATCAAATAATCTCAAAAACTCCTCACAACGCATCCTACTAGGAGACTTTAACCTCGGTTTTAGCGACGCCGCAGACGCCAACGCCACAAAAATCAATAACACCTTAGAGGAACTGGGCTTTACCCAGAAGATCACTGAGCCCAATCACACCAAAGGTAGAACTCTGGACTGGTTAGCTGTGCACAACTGCCCAGTCTTGGTCTCCTCTATACTCCCGCAGCCCTGGACAGACCACTACTTGATCTCATTCACCCTAGAAGCAACCCCAGCGCAAACTAACAGTATAGCTCCAGCCGTCCAGTCCTGAAACAAAAAGAACATTACCCCTGAAAATCTGATCCCATTGATCGCACCGACCTTGAATGCCATTCCAGAGCACACAGATCCATTCACGATGGTAGACATTTACAATAAAGTCATGCTCTCATCCATTGATGTCATAGCCCCTTTGAAGCTAAAAAAGAGCAAACCCCGGAAACATATCAACTCTTGGTTCTCTCCTCATCTTAAAGCCCTCAGACAGGAAAAGCGACGTTGCGAAAAAACCTGGAGAGCACACCCTTCAGAAAAAAATAAAAAAAAACCTGAGCAGGCTAGCATCCCAATATAAAAAAGAAATTATACTGGCCAAACAAATATTCTATAGCACTCGAATTTCACAAGCTAAATCCAACACTAGCGAGCTCTTCTCAATACTAAAAGAGGTTGAATCCCTGATCCGAGCTCCTGACTCGTGCATCAAAGACAAAGATTGGTGCACTGGTATACAAAATGCCTTAGCCAACAAAATCTCCTCTCTCAAGACGAAGATAAGCACTAAAAAAGAATCCCTTCTCTCCTCTACTAAACCGAGTATCTTCATCCACAAAAAGACTCACCCGACTCAATCACACCCCCCTGCGCCCAATCCCCTCTTTAACTTCCACAAAGTATCCACCAAAGAGGTAGAAAATGTCATTCTCACCCTCAAACCATCAAACTGCCACGGAGAACTATGCCCTGCACAAGTGATAAAGGATGCGGCCCGTGATCTCACACCATTTATTACCAAACTAATAAATGCGTCTTTCACATCAGGCACCGTACCCAATAACTTGAAACAATCATGGGTCCTCCCCTTGCTCAAAAAAACTAATCTAGACCCATCTACTCCCACTAATTACCGCCCCATTACCACAGTACCGTTCCTTCTGGAAATCCTCGACAAAATAGCATACCAACAAATCCAACATTACCTCAAGCATTTCCATCTCCTAGGCGTCCGAAAATCGGGCTTCAGGCCTCAGCATGGTACCGAAACTGCACTTATAGATCTTAAGGCACAGATAGACGAGCTGAGAGATCAGGGTAAGACAGCACTACTGCTACTCCTTGATCTCTCAGCTGCCTTTGACCTGGTCGACCACGAGATCCTCTGCGACCACCTACAAAAAGCAGCCCACTTCTCTCAAGAGGCAACTGACTGGATCCAATCCTTTCTAAATAACCGCACGATGAGAGTCTTCTCCCTACTAGCAGCAGCCGACCCAAAGACCCAATGCCTCAGGGATCCTGCGTCTCCCCTACACTATACAACATCTTCACAAAGCCCCTTTTCGATGATCTAGACGATCTGGGTATCACCTACACTAATTAAGCCGATGATACCCAGATCCTCATCCCGTTGTCGGGGGATTATGACAAGGATTTGGCCTTCGTTAACAAAGTGTACCTCATCATCCAGGCATGGATGGCTTCACACGGTCTATGCCTGAATGATGACAAGACAGAACTCCTCATTCTAGGCTCCACACATTACCTCCACAAACTTGACCAAAACTACTCATCGTTCGTAATCGACAATAATAAGATTACGGTAGCCAAGGAGGTTAAAACCCTCGGCTTCTACCTAGACTCTACCCTCACCTTCAATAAACAAGTTAATGCGATGGCATCCGTCACCTCCTATACATGCAAACTCATTAGGGCAGCCAAACCCTTTCTCTCTCCTGCTAACTGTATCACCCTAGCCAGTGCTCTGATCCTGTCCAAGTTGGACTATTGCAACGCTCTATATGTAGGCTGCAACAAATATATCACAAATTAAATTCAAATCCTTCAAAATAATGCCCTAAGAGCGGCCCTCAGTATCCTGAAGAAAGCCCATATTTCTGATTCCAGAAGGTCTGTCAATTGGCTATCCACCAAAGACAAAATATTCCTCAAATCGGTTTCTCTGATTCATAAATGTCTCCACCAAGCAGCCCCTCAATACCTCATCTCCAGATTCACCAGACCCACCCTTTCTCGCCCTTCTAGAATGGCCAACTCCAACCTCCTCCTGGTGCCCAGGTTTAAACGTACAATGTCCGGAGGGAACAGCTTTCCAGTAAAAGCAGCTCAATTCTGGAACTCCCTTCCTCCTCCCTGCAGGGAGGACCTCCCCTACCACCAGTTCAGAGCTAAAACTATCCACTGGCTCAAAGCTATAGACTCATAACGACCTCTCGCTGCCCTGTTGCACCTCACCACAATGATTGTAAATATGTACATTTGGTTGTCCACTGCTCAGCGTAGATACCTTTCTTGCGACTACAGGCCTATTGTATATAGTACTGCTTATATTGTATATTTCTGTATCTGTGCCTCCTCGGCGTGACACGTCCAGCACTGTAACCACAGCTGGACTTCACTCCTCTGTATGTAACTAAGTTTTGCAATCCTCGTGTTGCTTCTGCGCCTGGCTACCCCTGGGTTACGTGCGCAATATAAATAAAATACAAATACAAATACAAATACAAATACAAATAATGTCCATTTAACAAAGTTTTTTTTACTGAATTTCATAGGTTTTTAGTAGCGCAACTTAACCATGACGGCCCTTTAACAAAGTTTTTTACTGAATTTCATAGGTTTTTAGTAGCGCAACTTAACCATAACCTCTGTTTATCAAAGTTTTTTTTACTGAATACACATATACATAGTGTGAATTTGATAGATGTTTACTAGGATTCCCTTACTTTATATACATGTAACATAGAACATACCAAACCACCTTCTAGTGATTTTGATGTCCGCAGACGGACACGGACAACAACAACACTACCCAAAAACTTAGGGGGTATCTCAGATTGTTCTATCATGCTATATAAAGACTGAACAAGTTCAAAAAGCAGCATATAAACAGATTATATGTAATAATAAATAAGAAGTGGAACCTATATATGTAACATATCAACCATCCATTTAAATACCACATGTACTAAAATGGAATATACCAAAGCAAAAAAGATATGCTTCCAACATAATTACCTCACAGAAACTGCACAGCTAGGAGCAACAGCAGACCTACACAACAGTAAGAACACAATTTACCAGAAACTAGTAAGTAAACTTAATTTGTCTTATATATTTTTTACACAGAAATGTCCAGTACTTTGGAATGGCTTGAGGAAAAGTTTCCACGTGAGGAAATG
Organism: Ambystoma mexicanum; assembly: GCF_040938575.1. Lineage (NCBI taxonomy): Eukaryota > Metazoa > Chordata > Amphibia > Caudata > Ambystomatidae > Ambystoma > Ambystoma mexicanum. Next base: position 831,876,162 of record NC_090935.1, on the reverse strand, counting down.
TCTAAAGACAATACTAATGGTAGACACTTCTTTTTATAAGCAAATTAATAATCATTACTTCATGTGCACTTAACATATATATATTTTAACAGACCATACAAACATTGAAAATAATACATCAAAAGAGACATTAGAAAATACTCTGCAGTGCATGGAACAAAAAATGGACATGCTTATGGAAAATTTTAATCTTTTGAAACATTTGTGGAGGAACAAATAAAAGAAAAAATCAAATATCATTGTCCCACATGCACCTGTTCCCCCTCTCCATGTCCCAGTCAACTATCCCCAAACCCTCAACACCAAGAAAAACGTTTGATGAGACTTCCATCCCTTCATCCCCTCCCATCCATCCTCTCCAAACCCCTAATTCCCCTGTATTTGTGTCAGTTTCTGCTTCCCCCCTCTCTTTCATACATTTTGTATCTGTATATAATTTAAAATAAAATATTATGTGTCTTTTAATTCAGTCCTTTGTGTCTTGTTATTTTTTTAAAAGGCACTTGGGTTGTCCGCGGTCAGCATGCCTGTCCGGGATATCCGTAAGTAAAAAGAATGGAGGTGTCCTAAGGATACTATACCTGTCTGTACTGTAAGCAAGCAAAATGGAACTGTTCTTAGAACACACCCAGTGTCCAGGATGTCCTTAATTAAACAAAACGGAGGTGTCCTAAGGACACCATACCTGTCCGTACTGTATGCAAGCAAAATGGAACTGTTCTTAGAACAAGCGCGGTGTCCGCAATTAAGCAAAATGGAGGTGTCCTAAGAACACTATAAATGTCCGTACTCTTCGCAAGCAAGATGGAACTGTTCTTAGAACACGCTCGGTGTCCGGGATGTCTGCAAGTAAACAAAATGGAGGTGTCCTAAGGACACTATACCTGTCCGTACTGTACGCAAAATGGAACTGTTCTTAGAACACGCTCGGTGTCCGGGATGTCCGCAAGTAAACAAAATGGAGGTGTCCTAAGGACACTATACCTGTCCATAATGTACGCAAGCAAAATGGAACTGTTCTTAGAACACGCGCGGTGTCCAGGATCCAGGATGTCCGTAATCAAGCAAAATGGAGGTGTCCTAAGGACACTATACCTGTCCGTACTGTACGCAAGCAAAATGGAACTGTTCTTAGAACATGTGCGGTGTCCGGGATGTCCGTATTTAAACAAAATGAAGGTGTCCTAAGGACAATATACCTGTCCGTACTGTACGCAAGCAGCATGGAACTGTTCTTAGAACACACCCGGTGTCCGGAATTTTTGCAATTAACCCAAATGAGGGTGTTCTAAGGACACTATACCTGTCCATACAGTCTATATAACATCTACACACATGCGCACCACACCCATAAGTCCTATGAACATTGCGCCTGTCCGTAACTGTCCGTCTCACTTGTGCCGCACTTTTAACTAGTTTGAGGACCCAAACACTGTCCGTAGAACACCCGCGCGCATGCGCACGATCATTCCTGTGCATTTGGTGTCCAGCGGACACCCGTTCCCTTTGCGGACGTGTTTGCGACATCATCATGTGACCGCACCCACGCTGAGCATGTGTCCTGATTATCGGACACTGTCCGGGTCCCCGAACATTTTAAAAGTACTTTTTGAGACAATCCAAAATATTTAACAATAATAATTCACCACTGCACATGTCCCAGACAATGACCCTAGCTTTCTACATACTTTTTGGAACTTTCTGGGCATTTTTGGGGTGTTCGATGTATTCGTGGACAGCGCGGCTGTCCGTGGAGCGCACCCCTGCACCCTTATAAAAGGCCACACCCCAGAGCTCATCCTCATTGTGCTTCTGGCTACCTGACAGAGCATTGTCCCTATTAGCTTTTGCTAATATTTCTAATTTTGCTGCTCTTGCTGCTTCCCATCAGACCTGATGGCATCTATACTTGCTGCTCCAGCTAGTGCTACAAGTGCCTCAGCACAACCCCCACCCCCTCCACCACCACCACATCCCCAAGGGCCTGCAGAGGGAACATGTGTGAGGATGTAGAGGAGGATGAAGAGGATGAAGAGGATGAGGTAGTGGAAGTCCCTACTACCAGCACTCGCCATGAGTCTTGTGTGTGGCGGTTGTTTACCATTCATGGTAATGTACCAAAAGCACGTGCGAACAAGGTCACCTGCAACCAGTGCAAAATGGTGCTGAGTCGTGGGAGGCCTGGTTCGTACAGCTTTGGTACGACATCCATGAAGCGACACCTAAAGTTGTTCCACGGTGGGGCCGTTCGCACGGTTGTACCTTGTGATCAACGTAGTAGGTTGAGTTCCACTACCACATCCACCGTTTCTGCTCCTCTCACCACAAGAGACACTCCTGTGGGAGAACGTGTTAGGCAGAAACCTGTGCAGTTCCCTAAGGGACCACTGCAAAAGATTTAGGACTACAGGTGTTTGGCCGTAAACCCACTTGGTAGCAGTCTGTACCACATAGATTCAGTTGGTAGCTGTGGCTGAGCAGTCAGACTTCCCTCAAGAAGAGTTGGGCAGTATGCAAAGTATACACAATAGGTACAGAGACACAGTAGCACAAGCAAACACTGACCAGAGCTTTGGTGCAAAAGCATATAATTATTTATTTAAAAATACACGTGTGATTTACACTAGCAAAAAACGAGGTAAGTAATTTCAGCACACAGTCACTATCATACATATACAACCCTATTCACTTATTAGACAAGTCTTGGTGAGAAACACCACTATTATCAGACAGAGGTGAGCGCTTAACATAAGATAACACTCTAATAAGTTGTAATGAAAGGGAGGGAAAAAGGCAGAGTTAACGACGCACACAAGTTTCAATACTTTTACAAAGAACCACAGTAAGGCAGGATAGGCAGGGTTCTACTGGAGATCAAGGAAGTCAATTGCAAGGCCCACTCTTGGAGAGAGCAAGCAGAAGGGGTCCAGGTTCACACAGTGGGGTTATGCCCAAAGAGTCTTTGTAGATAGTTTGCACAAAAAGGATGAAATTAAAGTCAGGATACGTTAGCTACGTTGTCCCAGGCTAGCCCAGGTTAGAAAGTCGAGGCTTTACTGTCACCCCAAACGATCTGTCGCAAGGATAGCCAGACGGGACCCAGTACCTTAAGTGTGAAGGAAGCTCCAGCGGGGGCAGTTGTTCCTGGCAGCAGGTGCAAGTTGGTGTTTCATCCAGAGGAAGAAGAGGTCTCGCCATGGAGGAAAGATGAAGGTCGTTGCACTGCCAGGGAAGAAACCAGCCACTGAGTTCTCCGGTTAAAAGGCACTACCCTTCTCTTCGCGGTAGTGGTGAACCGTGGTATTCCGGTTTCCGGGGGGGTTGGCACGGGCAAGGCGGCCACGAGATGCTCCAGGAAGGTGAAAAGAAGGCGAAACTGGTTATCCCCACCAGTCAAAGGAAGAAGACTCTCCGGACTGGAGATCTCCTCTGTCATCGGGAAAAGTGGTGAGACGGTTCAGCAGGGCTCCACCGGTGGTGTCGTCGTTGCAGGTCAGCTCAGCTTCTCCCTCCTCGGATTCTTAGGTCCTGTGGCGACTTCTGAAGTTCCAGTCCCCAAAGCCCTGCTTTTATGCAGTACACCCCCATTCACTCAGCCTAGCTGTCAATCAAACATGCTAAGTGTGAGCCGGCCGGCTCACCACTTGGGCCAATCACACAAGAGTGCGACTTCAGTTACCAAGTTAACTCAGTCCAGGGTGTCTAAACCCCCTCCCGCACCCCCTGTGGTATCCAGACAGAGTGGCACCACTTTGGAGGCTTCTGTGGAGAAGCCCGCCAAAAAGTGGAACAAAGGGCTCGACTTGGGTTGGAGTCACAGAAGAGAACACAAACGCCATTTTAGAATCGAGTTCTGGCAAAAAATACCAACCAGTGAATTAATATTAAATAAATAAACCAGCGGTATGTTCGAGGGTATAAGAATTAAATAATTAAAGTTGGTAGCCTCAAACAATGGGAAAATCCCATAGAGATATATTCGCGGTTGAATATAAAAAGTAGTATCCACTGCCACCAGCCAAAACTCGATCAGGGGGGATGGAGACGTGCCCCTCAAACAGCAGACCCCGAGGCAATCGAATTGCCCCGACCAGTATGTCCACAATATGATGGTTTGTACTGGCTTCTGTTCATAATTTGGGACTAGTAAGGCCAATGGTGACTTTACATGCCCTGAGAGACAGCAGTCAGTCCCAGGGTATGGAGTCTATGTTGGGGGGTCGCTACGACACCCCTGGGTTACGGCACAGAGGGTGCTGTGTAACCCACATCAAAAAAACACATGAGACCCTATGGAGTAAAAAACCCCATAGCCCACAAAACACATGGAAAGTTAAAGGAACACCTCAAATCATGTCCAAGAGAGGGAGAAAAAGAATCTCCCTCTTAGCAGGAGTGAAAAAAATAAACCCCAAAAATCCAGCAAAGATGCTGGGGGACTCACTAGGTTTGGGAAATTAGCCTTACAGAGAATTCTCCCTAACAGAGTGCATCCCTCCAGCTGCCTCACATGCCATTCACAATGCTGTTGACCCTTACCTTTCGAGGGTCACAATATTGTGTATGTTCTGCCTTTCTCCATTTGTGGACCAAATGAAGAAAAATGTAGCCACATTTGCAATACGAGAAAAAATTACTTGGGAATTTGGAAACATGTCCTTCCCAAATCTTTCTTTCATTGCAAATTGCAATGAAATTCCAGACACATGTCCTAACCTGTTCCCTCCACAATGAATTATAATTATGTCTGATGATGCCCTGTCTCAAAAGTAGAACACAGAGATACGAAGTCCAGCCACTTCATTCCACGCACTCCATGCCAGTGCACTTCCACATGTGGAAATCCAAGATCTACAGCTACTCCACATCGTTCTGCATGCACCTCCAACCAATGTATCCATGAGTCTCCCAAAATACAGATAATCTGTTTTCTGAAACACACATCCATAGCTATCTGTTCTTCTCTCAGGACAAAGACTTTCTAACAAACTCTCTCCTTACACAACACACCCAGTAAACTTTACTGACCAATCCCTTGCTCTGCTCATTCACATTTGCATGCCTCTCCACCTCAAAATCCCCATATGTAATATGCGCTGTCCACGGACTACCGCCATGTCCGCGGACATATCGAAAAATCTGAGCGTGGTGAATGTAAATTTAAATAGTGTACCCCATTTCCCCTTTGAGGTTGGCTCTGAAAAGAGCAGTTTTTTTGGGTTTTTTTGTAGATGCTTAACAGACACCTGCTATTTGGTATTTTTTTTGTTTTTTTTCTTTACTCCTAAAATCTTCACATAACCTTCTCTAAAGCAACCATTACATTCCAAAACAGAATGACATTTCCCATAAAAGATAAGGAAATGCCATCTTCTTTAAAATAAACATCATTACTGGAATCAATATTCTCAATATTACAGAAGAACATATCAGCTGTAAGCATGAAAGCACACATGCCTCGGTTGATTGCACACCTAGCAATGTTTTGCTGAGGACAAAAAACAGAACTATTGTCCCATATTGCCCTAGGTACTAATCCAGAAAAAAATTACTTTGGCATTTGGAAGGATGTTCGTTACTGTTTGAACCAAGCGTTCCAAATCTGTCAACAAAGTAGGGGCACTGACATAGCCCAAATGGAAAGCACCATAGTGCAAAACTACCAGATGGGGACTGTTCATCCTGCCCATATCTTCACAAACTTATACAATTTGCTGTACATTACAATAAGGCACAGCGCTCCACACCACCTCGACTCCTTTAACATCAAAATGTTTTGCCACATGCCTGCATTGGGCATACTGATGTAAACCATGCACAAACATGTCTCCATGCACCAACACCCTGACTTTCTCCACCTCTTCCATCTTCACTACACACACAGGCCGATTCATGGAATAATTAGCGCGGCGCAAGTGGGCAAAAACGTGCGAATTGCAGTGGAATAGCGAAAATCGCAGTGCAAGTGCGAAAATCGCACGAAAAGCAGCGCACGTCAATTCATGGAAGTCTGTGCGCGAGAAAACCAGCGGATGTGCGATAAAAAAGTGCGCCGCGCAGGTTGGCGCACAGGCCATCTAACAGCGTGCGCCAGGTCACAGCGAAAATCGCACAGGCCACAGCGAAATTCGCACATAGCGCGGCGCACGCAACAAAAGTAGGCGTAACACGGGCGTAACACTCGGAATGGTGAACAACTTGTAAAAACGTGGGCGTCACGGGGGAAGTACAGGGCACAAGTGCGCGGAACGCCCACACGCTCGCCTACAACACGTATTCATGGAATAGAATAGGGCAAAAAAGCGCACGCTCAAACCAGGGCACAGGCACAAACACGACCGCCACAAGAAAGCAGGCGGTAGCGTCTCTGCGGCTGTAAGAAATGTGCGCCAAAAGGTGCGCCAACAAATAGCACCTATATACTGCCATGATGAATGTCCTATACTGTGGCCCTCCAGGACAAATGACGTGCAAAGGGGTACCCACAAACACGGACACCCGCTGACAAAAAATACGTGTGCGTGTATACCGGGGTGCGCGGGAAGTCTCACACGCGATTTCAGCAGGGTACATGTATTTCAGGGGTTCGCGTGAAGTTTTTCACGCGATCGGGCCTGGGGGAGCGAGCTACGTGTATTACAGGGGTTCGCGTGAAGTTTTTCACGCGATCGGGCCTCCGGGAGCGGGCTACGTGTATTACAGGGGTTCGCGTGAAGTTTTTCACGCGATCGGGCCTGGGGGAGCGGTCTACGTGTATTTCAGGGGTTCGCATGAAGTTTTTCACGCGATCGGGCCTGGGGGAGAGGGCTACGTGTATTACAGGGGTTCGCGTGAAGTTTTTCAAGCGATCGGGCCTGGGGGAGCGGGCTACGTGTATTTCAGGGGTGCGCGGGAAGTTCCACACGCGAATATCCTGGGCGCGTGTATTTCAGGGGTGCGCGGGAAGTTCCACATGCGAATAGCCTGGGCGCGTGTATTTCAGGGGTGCGTGGGAAGTTCCACACGCGAATAGCCTGGGCGCGTGTATTTCAGGGGTGCGCGGGAAGTTCCACACGCGAATAGCCTGGGCGCGTGTATTTCAGGGGTGCGCAGGAAGTTCCACACGCGATTAGGCTGGGTGGGTCACAGGTGTTCCCTGTACACCCTCGACGGCCCCTGCAGGCAGCCCACAAAACAGGGGACTACCATGCACACCTGCTCATGTCCCCCTGCACCCCCACCCCCAGCAGTGCAGGGGCAGCCTCCACCAGGCCCCCACTCATGTCTCCCACCACCCCCACCCCCCAGCATCCAGGGGCAGCCTCCACCAGGCCCCCACTCATGTCTCCCACCACCCCCACCCCCCAGCAGTGCAGGGACACCCTCCACCAGGCCCCCACCCATGTCTCCCACCACCCCCACCCCCCAGCCACCAGGGGCAGCCTCCACCAGGCCCCCACTCATGTCTCCCACCACCCCCACCCCCAGCAGTGCAGGGGCAGCCTCCACCAGGCCCCCACTCATGTCTCCCACCACCCCCAACCCCCAGCAGTGCAGGGGCACCCTCCACCAGGCCCCCAATCATGTCTCCCACCACCCCCACCCCCCAGTATCCAGGGGCAGCCTCCACCAGGCCCCCACTCATGTCTCCCACCACCCCCACCCCCCAGCATCCAGGGGCAGCCTCCACCAGGCCCCCACTCATGTCTCCCACCACCCCCACCCCCCAGCACTGTGGGGCACCCTCCACCAGGCCCCCACTCATGTCTCCCAGCGTGCTACGTGTATTTCAGGGGTGCGCGGGAAGTTCCACACGCGAATAGCCTGGGCGCGTGTATTTCAGGGGTGCGCGGGAAGTTCCACACGCGAATAGCCTGGGCGCGTGTATTTCAGGGGTGCGCGGGAAGTTCCACACGCGAATAGCCTGGGCGCGTGTATTTCAGGGGTGCGCGGGAAGTTCCACACGCGAATAGCCTGGGCGCGTGTATTTCAGGGGTGCGCGGGAAGTTCCACACGCGAATAGCCTGGGCGCGTGTATTTCAGGGGTGCGCGGGAAGTTCCACACGCGAATAGCCTGGGCGCGTGTATTTCAGGGGTGCGCGGGAAGTTCCACACGCGAATAGCCTGGGCGTGTGTATTTCAGGGGTTCGCGTGAAGTTATTCACGCGATCGGGCCTGGGGGAGCGGGGTACCACTCACCGTCTGCCTTGCGTGTAGAAGAACGCGTAGCCAACACCCGCTGTGAAGTAATAGCGTGTGAACCCCAACAGATGGAAAACACACGCACTGCACGAAAAGCACGTACAGAACATAAAGGCACGCGGGATCACCAAGCCCTGCCAGGGCAACGCCCGTGCGCAAAACCTCACGGACGCGCTTACGCTGTAAGGGCCTTTGGTCCAATGAAATGGCGTACGGGCAACGCCCGTGCGCAAAACGTCACAGACGCGCTTACGCTATAAGGGCCTTTGGTCCAATGAAATCGCGTACGCGTGCTGACGCGCTTACGCGCTAAGGGCCTTTCCTCGATTTTCACGCTGACGTGCAGGATTTTCACGTGCCAAATCACTCCGTATCAAGCTGGCCACGCGAAAACACACGGAAGACCACGCTCCTGTCCAGAAGGCCGAATTACTGCCCCCCAGTGCCCCGAGCAGCCTCCCACGTGCCATCTGCTGCTGCCTGCCTGCCTGCCTGCCTGCTGCCACCGTGCCCTGCCATTTGGTGCCTGCACATCAGCCATCTGCAGGTGTCCAGTTGCTGTGTCCACCCCTGCTGGAACAGAAGACTCCCGACTCAGATAACATCGCTCCACAGCCCAGCCCCAGGACCCAGTTGCCCACCCACTCCTGCCCCTGGGGTTGCCATGTCGGGCACACCAACATCTGGCACCAGTGGCAACCCCCAGCCAGAGGGGCAGAGGGGCACCAGCTTCACTGCCACCGAAGTTGGTGTCCTGGTGGAGCAAGTCCTGGGGCAGTATGATGCCCTCTTCGGATCGTCCCGCGCCAACAAGGAAGGACGGGACAAGATCTGGGCCGACTGTGTGGTTGCCATCAACGCGGAGGGGGTGGCAACCCGCACCATCCAGAAGGTCAAGAAGCGCTGGGAAGACTTGAGGTCCAGGACCCTCATGAAGGCCCGGCGCCTCGTGGAGGGGGGCCGGGGCCGCATGAGTTCCATCCAGTTGAGGGTCCTGGAACGCGCACACCCAGCGCTCCACGCCCAGGTCCTTGAGAGGGAGACCCGTCTGGAGTTGAGCGGTAAGTGGCCAAGCATTGCTGTGTGAGACAGGGCATGTTGCAGTGCGCTGGTTGTCTGATACTTGCCTGCATGTGTGACATAGACCATGTACGCATGTATGTGTGCAGGGACATCATGGGAATGCATGTGCGACCTGTAATGTGTGAACCGCACGGTTGTTGCAGGTGTTTGAATGCGACATGGGGAGCCCTGTGCAGATTGCACACATGAGAGCATGGCAGTCTCTGTTCCTGGACATGGGTGGGGGCAAGGGATGGGTGCTGATGCCAGATACATATGTGGTATCCATGTCTGTGTGCCTGACCTGCGTGTCTGTGACTTGTGAGTGCCATGGATGCATGACACATGTCTGTGACAATGTACAGATTCACTGATGCAGCCTAGTCATCCTTGTATGCACTGTGATTGGGGTGTATGGGGCCAGATGGATGTGACTGAGGTGAAGTGTGTGCATGTGATAGGCATGACCCATGATGCATGTGAGTCCCATTACATTGTATGATTCGAGAGTCCATTGGACATGCATTGAAATGTCCATGGCACGCACCATGACTGTCACTGTGTGTGTTTTGCCTGCACTGACACATGTGTTGTGGTGTGACATGATGGAAGTGTACCTTGACAGTGGCACTCATCTGCTATTGCTTCCTGTCTAGGGGACCATTGTACAGTACCCTGATGCTTGTGTTCTATGTCTCCCTCTACGTAGCGGCTAGTGAAGGAGAGGGCGGAGACGGCGCTGTGGAGCAAGGCGGCGGGGATGCCCCCACAGCTGCAGCGGGAGGGGTGGGTGAGCCCCCACAGGGGCCTGCTACGGCGGTAGACGGCGAGGAGCCATCCAGGTTGGTGGTTTCCACAGAGGAGGATAAGGCCGCCACTGAGGCGCACATGGGGCCTGGTGGGGGCATCCCTGCTGGTGCAAGTGGTGCAGTCCAGGGGCAGGGGCAGGAGGCAGCACAGGTCACCGTGGAGGGGCCTGTGCATGTCGCTGTCCCTGAACCTGTGGGTGCACCACCTTGCACCAGCAGGGATGCCCCGTCCCAGGCCCGTCCGCAGGTAGAGGGGATGTCCATGTCATCTGACTCCCCTCCACCTGCGGACGAGGGGACCCCTGGCCGTGTGGAGAAGGTCCTGATTGGGGTCGCAATGCGCACGGCTGTGATTCATGATGCCGTGCGTGCTTCCCAGGAGGAGCACGCACGTCATCACGAAGAGCACCGTGCCGACGTGGCCCAATTGGGATCGGCCATGTTCGGGGGTTTCCTGCATGTGTCGGCCAATCTGGCGGCCTTCTCCTCCTCTGTGGAGACTATACGCCAGTCGTTCTCCTTGCCGTCTTCCGGCCCAGATGCCACCAGGGCCCCCTGTGGACCTGCCCTGACCAATGCAGCCAGCTCGGTGGGGATCCCATCCCTGCCACAGTCGGGAGTCAGAGGTCCAGCAGGGGTGGACAACACAGCAACTGGACCCCAGCAGATGGAGGATGTGACGGCATCATCGGGCAGGGCACGTGCACGACGGCGTCGGTGGTTTCCATCATCCTGGATGCCGTCGTGCTGGCAGAGGCAGTGGCGTCGGAGGCAGCAGCAGGCTCGACGTGGGAGGCATCATGGCTCGGGGCCATCAAGATCAGAGGGGCAGGCATCGGCCGGAGGGCAGGAGAACCCTGGGATGGTAGTGTCTTCCGTGTGGGAGCAGTTGGTCCAGCGGATAGGTGCGGATCGGCAGCGGGCGGAAGAGGAGCGGCTCACTATGGTCAGGGCGGAGTTCTCCATGCGTCGGGCGTTGAGGCGGGCTGAGTGCCTCGAGGAAGCTCGCAGGGAGTTTGAGGTCAACATGGGGTTATCCCTGCGAGACCTCGGGGCCAGGACAGAGTCCCGCCTCCAGGACATCGACATGGAGTTCGATGATGCCCTGGCCGGCAACATCACAGAGTGAGCCGCAGGACTAGCCCGCTGCCATTGTATATAGTTATATAGTTAGTGGTAGGTTTCCTTTAAATTTTATATTTTTTTATTTGGTTGCGATTGGACAATGCGCCACTTTTTTGTATATAGTTCAGTTTTTAGTTAGTTGACATAGTTAGGTTTCATTTGGTTGGGCTCATGGACCCGGGATTGTCTTGTAAATAGTTATTCTATGGATTTTTTGATTTCTTGGATTTTTTTGATGGACATTCTTCTTCTTTTTGTTGTTTTGCTTTGTGGTTTTTCTAATTTCATTTCCATTCAAATTGATTTTCAATACATTTTTATTTTCATCCTTCAATGTGTCATATCATCTCATTGCTTTCATGCATGTCATGTTGGGTGTTTTAACATTCACTTGCAGCCATTGTGTGTGACAGACATGTGTTCATTTGCATTATTTACATTGGGTGTGTAACATGTAATTGCCTTTGATATGTGGGTGGATGTGATAGTTGGTTGGGCCTTTTGGCAGGGGAGGATGGCCATTACGGACATGATTGGGGATTGTTGGGACCCAGGTGCAGGGGGGCATGGATGGGACATGGGCGAGGGCCTGCTGGCAGGTGCCCCACAGTGCTGGGGGGTGGGGGTGGTGGGGGACATGAGTTGGACATGGGTGGGGGCCTGCTGGCAGGTGACCCACAGTGCTGGGGGTGGGGGTGGTGGGGCACATGAGTTGGACATGGGTGGGGGCCTGCTGGCAGGTGCCCCACAGTGCTGGGGGGTGGGGGTGGTGGGGGACATGAGTTGGACATGGGTGGGGGTCTGCTGGCAGGTGCCCCACAGTGCTGGGGGGTGGGGGTGGTGGGAGACATGAGTGGGGGCCTGGTGGAGGGTGCCCCTGGATGCTGGGGGGTGGGGGTGGTGGGAAACATGGGTGGGGGCCTGGTGGAGGGTGCCCCTGCACTGCTGGGGGGTGGGGGTGGTGGGAGACATGGGTGGGGGCCTGGTGGAGGGTGCCCCTGCTCTGCTGGGGGGTGGGGGTGGAGGGAGACATGAGTGGGGGCCTGGTGGAGGGTGCCCCTGGATGCTGGGGGGTGGGGGTGGTGGGAGACATGAGTGGGGGCCTGGTGGAGGGTGCCCCTGGATGCTGGGGTGTTGGGGTGGTGGGAGACATGAGTGGGGGGCTGGTGGAGGGTGCCCCTGCACTGCTGGGGGGTGGGGGTGGTGTGAGACATGGGTGGGGGCCTGGTGGAGGGTGCCCCTGTACTGCTGGGGGGTGGGGGTGGTGGGAGACATGAGTGGGGGCCTGGTGGAGGGTGCCCCTGCACTGCTGGGGGGTGGGGGTGGTGGGAGACATGGGTGGGGGTCTGGTGGAGGGTGCCCCTGCTCTACTGGGGGGTGGGGGTGGTGGGAGACATGAGTGGGGGCCTGGTGGAGGGTGCCACTGGATGCTGGGGGGTTGGGGTGGTGGGAGACATGAGTGGGGGCCTGGTGGAGGGTGCCCCTGCACTGCTGGGGGGTGGGGGTGGTGTGAGACATGGGTGGGGGCCTGGTGGAGGGTGCCCCTGCACTGCTGGGGGGTGGGGGTGGTGGGAGACATGGGTGGGGGCCTGGTGGAGGGTGCCCCTGCTCTGCTGGGGGGTTGGGGTGGTGGGAGACATGGTTGGGGGCCTGGTGGAGGGTGCCCCTGCACTGCTGGGGGGTGGGGGTGATGTGAGACATGGGTGGGGGCCTGGTGGAGGGTGCCCCTGCACTGCTGGGGGGTGGGGGTGGTGGGAGACATGAGTGGGGGCCTGGTGGAGGGTGCCCCTGGATGCTGGGGGGTGGGGGTGGTGGGAGACATGAGTGGGGGCCTGGTGGAGGGTGCCCCTGCACTGCTGGGGGGTGGGGTGGTGGGAGACATGGGTGGGGGCCTGGTGGAGGGTGCCCCTGCTCTGCTGGGGGGTGGGGGTGGAGGGAGACATGAGTGGGGGCCTGGTGGAGGGTGCCCCTGGATGCTGGGGGGTGGGGGTGGTGGGGGACATGAGTTGGACATCGGTGGGGGTCTGCTGGCAGGTGCCCCACAGTGCTGGGGGGTGGTGGGGGACATGAGTTGGACATGGGTGGGGGCCTGCTGGCAGGTGCCCCACAGTGCTGGGGGGTGGGGGTGGTGGGGGACATGAGTTGGACATGGATGGGGGCCTGCTGGCAGGTGCCCCACAGTGCTGGGGGGTGGGGGTGGTGGGGGACATGAGTTGGACATGGGTGGGGGCCTGCTGGCAGGTGCCCCACAGTGCTGGGGGGTGGGGGTGGTGGGGGACATGAGTTGGACATGGGTGGGGGCCTGCTGGCAGGTGCCCCACAGTGCTGGGGGGTGGGGGTGGTGGGAGACATGAGTGGGGGCCTGGTGGAGGCTGCCCCTGGATGCTAGGGGGTGGGGGTGGTGGGAGACATGGGTGGGGGCCTGGTGGAGGGTGCCCCTGCACTGCTGGGGGGTGGGGGTGGTGGAAGACATGGGTGGGGGCCTGGTGGAGGGTGCCCCTGCTCTGCTGGGGGGTGGGGGTGGAGGGAGACATGAGTGGGGGCCTGGTGGAGGGTGCCCCTGGATGCTGGGGGGTGGGGGTGGTGGGAGACATGAGTGGGGGCCTGGTGGAGGGTGCCCCTGGATGCTGGGGGGTTGGGGTGGTGGGAGACATGAGTGGGGGCCTGGTGGAGGGTGCCCCTGCACTGCTGGGGGGTGGGGGTGGTGTGAGACATGGGTGGGGGCCTGGTGGAGGCTGCCCCTGCACTGCTGGGGGGTGGGGGTGCAGGGGGACATGAGCAGGTGTGCATGGTAGTCCCCTGTTTTGTGGGCTGCCTGCAGGGGCCGTCGAGGGTGTACAGGGAACACCTGTGAGGACCCACCCAGCCTAATCGCGTGTGGAACTTCCCGCGCACCCCTGAAATGCACGTACCCTGCTGAAATCGCGTGTAAAACTTCCCGTGCACCCCTGAAATACACGCGCCCAGGCTATTCACGTGTGGAACTTCCCGCGCACCCCTGAAATACACGCGCCCAGCCTATTCGCGTGTGGAACTTCCCGCGCACCCCTGAAATACACGCACCCAGGCTATTCGCGTGTGGAACTTCCCGCGCACCCCTGAAATACACTCGCCCAGGCTATTCGCGTGTGGAACTTCCCGCGCACCCCTGAAATACACGCGCCCAGCCTATTCGCGTGTGGAACTTCCCGCGCACCCCTGAAATACACGCGCCCAGGCTATTCGCGTGTGGAACTTCCCGCGCACCCCTGAAATACACGTACCCTGCTGAAATCGCGTGTAAAACTTCCCGCGCACCCCTGAAATACACGCGCCCAGGCTATTCGCGTGTGGAACTTCCCGCGCACCCCTGAAATACACGCGCCCAGCCTATTCGCGTGTGGAACTTCCCGCGCACCCCTGAAATACACGCACCCAGGCTATTCGCGTGTGGAACTTCCCGCGCACCCCTGAAATACACTCGCCCAGGCTATTCGCGTGTGGAACTTCCCGCGCACCCCTGAAATACACGCGCCCAGCCTATTCGCGTGTGGAACTTCCCGCGCACCCCTGAAATACACGTGCCCAGGCTATTCGCGTGTGGAACTTCCCGCGCACCCCTGAAATACACGCGCCCAGGCTATTCGCGTGTGGAACTTCCCGCGCACCCCTGAAATACACGCGCCCAGCCTATTCGCGTGTGGAACTTCGCGCGCCCCTAAAATACACGCGCCCAGCCTATTCGCGTGTGGAACTTCCCGCGCACCCCTGAAATACACGCGCCCAGGCTATTCGTGTGTGGAACTTCCCGCGCACCCCTGAAATACACGCGCCCAGGCTATTCGCGTGAGGAACTTCCCGCGCACCCCTGAAATACACGTACCCTGCTGAAATTGAGTGTAAAACTTCCCGCGCACCCCTGAAATACACGCGCCCCGGCTATTCGCGTGTGGAACTTCCCGCGCACCCCTGAAATACACACGCCCAGGCTATTCGCGTGTGGAACTTCCCGCGCACCCCTGAAATACATGTACCCTGCTGAAATCGCGTGTAAAACTTCCCGCGCACCCCTGAAATACACGCGTCCAGGCTATTCGCGTGTGGAACTTCCCGCGCACCCCTGAAATACACGTACCCTGGCACCCTGGCTAATCGCGTGTATAACTTCACGCGTACCCCTGATATGCACGTTACCCACTTTGCGTTCCTTGTTTGGCAGCCCTGTAAACTGGTCCAGGGTTAGCGCAGCCCTTTGCGATGATTTAGCGATTTTGATGGCTTTTCCTTGCGCGAGGGCGTTCTTGGGGGCGTTACTGGCGCTGCTGCAGGGTCGCTGCGATACTCTGCGCCACGGCTGGTTTGGGAGCCTAAAATCCATGAATACGATGTGCGCAGAAATCGGTTTTAGCGCACGTGCCTGGCACAGACAATCGCACGCGGACGCTCTGCGCCAGCCGCTTGCGACACTTTTCTGCGAAATTCTATGAATCACCCTGACAGTCTCTTTTAACACAAATCCACAACCTCAACATCTGATTGGCTGATCCCTACAGTCCCCTTTCCATGATGGATTTGCTGGGAAACCCCGGATGTGGCACGCCGTGTCCACGGACAGCCGCGTTGTCCGTGGGCCGTGTAATTCTTAGACAGCCCTTCTACCCTTTCCACATCACTCTCTGTGCCATTCCCTCATTGGATACAGCTAAGCAGTCACACAACCATCCACCAATCACATCCAAGACCTCTACATCTAGCTCCATCATCAGAGTTCAGCACTTCAAATGCACTGTTGATCACTTTGAGTACAAGTCTCATATCATTGGAAAGCTACTCTACAAGTCTCCAAGATTTCTACTTGCAGCTGCATGCATATCCACATGCATGAATACAAACTACAGGTATGCATATTTTCTGCACAGTACATGTACAACTATTATGAATGCATATAAACTGACTAACTGCCACTTAACCTGTATAACCTATAACATGAACGTACTGTCATTTTTCCCATCTGCTATAATCAACTGTCACTTCCCAACCTGTCTGCTATCTAAAAATTATTTTACACACACAGCTATCTAAACAATTATAATATTAGAAGATGGGAGAAATAACAGTATAATTGTAGAAAAACACTTAGTTGTGTATTATAAAATTAAACACAGCCATGATAAGATCATGCATCTTCATACACTCACACAGATAGATTCTATCATTGAAAAGCTCCCAGCTGCAATAACACCACTGCCTGTAAATCACATCCTTCTGATGTATTACCCACACCTTCACAAATGCATACATTCCATGCTTTTCTATACAGTATCTACCATTTACCTTATAAAAATTGCAAAATAAGTATATAATTATTTCTTCTTTCTCCTAACATTCAATAACACAGTCTTAAAAAAGCAAGTGAGTTTCAAACACTTAGGGGGTCATTCCAAGTTGGGCGGAAAGGGTTAACAGGCACCGGTAAGGATGCTGGTGCCAGTAAACCCTTACCGCCCAATTCCGAGGTCCCTTAGCGGACCACAGGTCAGACCACACGTCCTTAGCGGGTCCCGTTAAGGGACCTTGGAGCTAAAAACGGTACCGCGATTTGCTGTACCGTTATTAGCGCCTTCCCCATTCCCATTGAGCCCTATGGGGGCTCAAATGGGAATGGGGAATGGTTTACTGAATGGGGACTTACCAGGTCCTCCAGGGTCGGAATGACCTGGTAAGTCCCCATTCAGCCTGACCGGACACGGTATTGAAGGCAGCCATGGTGCTAACAGCACCATGGCTGCCTCCAATCTTGGAATGACTCCCTTAGTATTCTACTCATTTGCAAAGCATGTTGAACTAACATATTGTAAGTAAAATATAAAGGCCGCACCTAGTCAAAGGAAACTGCATGCACACACTATGTTCAGATATCAAACAAGAATACCACTACAAAACATACAAATCAACGTCTAAACTAACATAAGTGCTATAAACACACAAAAATACTAACTTCTTTCTTTTACAATTGCAATGAAGACCACTCTCCTGAAAAGCAGCAGCATCTGAAGTACAAACACAACTCAGAAGAAACCTGCTCGTTCCACACAAAAAGAGTAAGTACAGTACTACCATAATATTCTTACTGCTACTCAAACACACTGTGGGGTTGATTCATGGAATTTGTGCACCGAAATACAGAAATTTCTGCACCATTCTGCCCACAAATCCCCATTTGTTAAACAGGGATTAGCAGGTAGAATGGTGCACAAATCCCTGTTTTCCGGTGCACAAATGACATAACTAAGCCCCTAGAGTGTTAATATTACAGAACAAAGAACTGTTTTAAATCTATACCATTAGATTTATTATTAGTGCTTCTCCTCACCACTACATTACTTTCTCCTGTCATCTGAACCCCAGTATAGTAACACACAAATAGAAGAATAGCCATCCCAACTAGTTGTAGCTTCCCAATGCACAATCACACACCACCACAAACATCCTTACCATCAAACTCAGACACGCATGCACACAGCACACATACATTGCAGAACAGCCCAACCCATACCTTCTTTTTTTTCAACAGACCCCAAAGAATGCCGATCAAAAAGCAAGTCTGTAGAAAGCAACGCAGAAGTAGAGCAAATGACAATAAAAGTGTCCAAAATAAGCATCCATCTCTAGCAGAATTTGTACAAAAAGGTTCAAACAAAACAGCTAATACATTCATTAAGCGAAACAAAACAAGCTTCCAGTACAGAAACTTTGCATGCTCTATCAAAATGTAAAACAAAACAGAAAGTGATTAAAAGGACTTCAGCTACCACTACTGCTAACACTGCTCCTATAAATCATGATGTAGTGGCAAGTAACCATACCAAAAATAGAATTTTAGCAAAAATGTTCTGCCACAGAGTCCTTCAGAATCTTATAAAAACAGGAGACAGATCATGCACAACCCTTAAAACCTACCGTAGAATATTAATCTTAGAAGTTTTGATAGACAGTGCAATCCTTCTCAAAAGGAAGTTATTAATTTTTAGTGTTAAACAGAATGAAACCACTAACAAAACTAACTTCTAAATTACAAAGACTTCTCAATAAACGGAATGTAAACAAAAATAACTTCTTAAATATCTTTGGAGGTGAATGGAGTCACACCACGAGCACAGAACCATATTTCAATGAAGAAGCATACAAACAAAAGCAAACAAACACAATTGCAATACATAGCAGTGGAAGAGGGTGTGAAAACGTAATAATACCATAATGCAACAAGAAATACTGCTTACAAAAATATCCCCAGAAAACTCAGTACCACCTCTCCATTCGACTGAACCAGAACGTCCAGTATACAAATGGCCGTGCACATCAATGTGTAACATTGCCAAAATAGCTTTCAAATCTTTATGCCAGTTCCTCAATCAGTATGTGAAAGGCAAAGACAATATCAAAATGAAACTGCTACAAAATATGGATACCTGTCCAGTGCGCAAATACACAGGACTACAGGGACATTCATTAGCCTGCATTTCAGGACCGTTTTTCAAAAGCACCTTCCATCATATCAAAATGATATCAACACATCATTCAACTATAAGAAATCTAGTTTATAAACTGTACTATGCCAAAAGACCTGCTTTAGCACTAGCCAATTTAAATAACAATCTTCTACATGGTACAGCCAAAGACCTACTCGAAGAAATAGAGCATATCCAGAGAAAATATTTTGGAAGTGAAAGCCAGTTACAAAATGCAATAGCTTTACAACAGAATAGCAACAATTGTACAGATGGCAACCTTCTACTACACACATACAAAAAAGAAATATTAAAATGTAAAAGTGCATCCTCTGAAGTACCAAACCATGTGTGTTTGTGTTGCCGCAGAACTTTTTTATAAAAGTAACACAAAAACTATAGACATAACATACAAAATAGAAGACAATGAAGATTCCGAATGGTTTGAATTAGCTCTCTACCTTATAGCAGAAAACAAATACAAAATAACTGACCCCTTAATACTTTGCAGTTACTGCACTAAAAAACTTGACAACAACCAAACTCCTTCACGTGTTATCACAAATAATTTGGAATTATTTCCACTACCAACACCGCTAAAACAGGTCAATTTGAACTTCTAGATCCTGCTACAGTATCCAATATTTTAAACCGTTATACAATTCATCCATTACACTGTAATGACACCATAGATGATGCACTAGAAATGTACCAAATGCGACAAACCAAAGGATCACAAATCAGCATATGGGAAAAAAGTATAGAAGCTCATCATTTTCCTCTACTCTTTCCTACTGGGAAAGGACAAAGGTACGATGATAGACCCATTCAGATAACAGCATCAGAATACCGCTCGTTACAAATGTATTCTGAAGATCCAGATTTAGACAAAATGTGGAATACATATTCCACCTACTCTTTGAAAGTGAACTAGCAACTCTATGTTACAGAGTTACACACAAATTGAAATCAGGAACCCACTTTCAAAATACGTCAACTACGCAATTACTACAAAAAGTGCAAGAAAAAGATGAGGTTTTACAATCAAGCATTACAAATCTGTTAGCAAACATGCGTGGTACTAAAGAGTACTGGTTCCAAAGTCACAGAGATGTATGTTGTATGATAAGAAACATTGGCCCGTCCACTTGGTTTATTACATTAAGTTATGCAGAATATGCATTGGAAGATTTACATGATTTCCTACACATATAAAAAAAAAAAACAAACATAGATGCACTAACACCTGGAGAACTTTGCTCTCTAGATCCTGTTAATGTTTCAAGATATTTCCATCATCGCTTCATTGCTATGCTACACTTTATTTGTAATAAAACTGTTCCTCCCCTCGGAGAAGTGTAACACTTCTTTTGGAGAAAGGAATAGCAATCCAGAGGAGCACCACATATCCACATGCTTTTATGGATTAAATATGCTCCTAAATTTGGTCAAGACAGTGATGCCACTGTTTTACAGTTTATCAAAAAATATGTCACTTGTGAAATTCCATCAGAAGCAACAAATAGTGACCTTCATGCACAAATTGTACAATTTCAAAGACACAAATGTGGGAAATATTGTCGTCTCAAATACAAAAAAAAGGAAAAAGGGAAATACTACACCAAATGCCACTTTGGTTTCCCTTGACCAGTTACAGAAACAGGTGAGGTGAACAAATTCATGTCTTCAGTTAGACATAGTGTTAAAGGTAAATCACCTAATAACACATTTTACATAAAAAGAACAGAAGAAGCAAAATATATCAATGATTACAATGCAATCGTTGCCCTCTTATGGAATGCAAAAATAGATGTGCAGTATATTACAGATAATTCCACTGCAGTTGCACAATATGTTACAGCCTACTTAACCAAAGCAGAAAAAAACAGCGCTTCAAGACCTCTGGAATGACCTATCATCGGAAAAAACTCTGTCTCAGAAATTGTACAGCTTAAGCATAAAAATGCTCTCTCATAGAGAATGTGGCTGCTGTGAAGCTGCAGATCGTTTAACCGGTACTGCTTTGTATGTAAAATCTGAAAATATAGTATGGCTATGTCTTGGTCCTGCTAAATCTAGAAAAAGAGTTCTCAAATCATACAACGACATAGAAACAATTGCCAAAAATTATCCCAACAGCCAACACATTTTGAAAAACAATTTACTAGACACATACTACCCAAACAGGAGTACCACTTTGGAAACCATGGGCCTCATTCCGAGTATGGCGGTAAGGGATAGCGGCCACCGCTAACGAGAGCGGTGGCGGTAATCCCTTACCGCCATACTCCGAGTTCCCTTTTGCGCCATGGAGGTTTTAACACCTGCTTTTAGCAGGTGTTAAAAACCATGGCGCTAAGGGACCTTGATGTTAATTACGCCACCGTAATTTACGGTGGCGTAATTAACGCCTTCCCCACTCCCATTATGCCCTATGGGGCAAAAATGGGAATGGGGAAGGGTAAATGGGGATTGGGGAATTACCGCCCCACCACCCTTGGAATGGGGCGGTAATTCCGCCATCCACCAAGGCGCTGCCGGTCCGGGTACGGCGTCAACCAAGGCGTTAATAGCGCCATTGGTTAGCGCCGTACTCGGAATGAGGCCCCATGTGTCTATACCACATAGCCCAAAACTTCACATACAAAAATAATATAAAACCTGATGAAAAAAAGGTAGATACAGAGTGACAAATTGTGAAGGCAGCTTAGTGAATCTTACCAAATGAAGCTTAATTAATCACATCAAATTGTCATTAAAAACTCCTCAACATAACAAACTATATAACATGTCCCTGCTACAACTTTTTAAACCATGGAGAAAAGAAGAAGAGATACTAGATATCTATGGCTCCTATGAAGACGCTTTCAAAGCAAATGAAAGCACTATAACCGATGTAAACTTTACACAGTAGAAAACAATGTTGCACAATGAACAGCAACATGAAGAAGAACTCCAGGCCCAACTAGATGAGGACACCCCCGACAGTAGTCAACCTTCTGTAACAGGAAGCCAAGAACCACTGGGAGAGCCACTAATAGCAAATGAGGCAGAATTAGCTATGACAGAAGTAGAAAACACCATGTGTCACTATGAAGAAGATACAGAAGACTTAACTGTACTACAATCAAAACTGAACAAAGAGCAGCATACCATTTTTCAAGAAGTAACAAAAGAAATTGCACATGGTGTACAACATGAGAATAAAGAATGTACCTGCCAAAAATACAAACATATACTACTATACGTCAGTGGTGAAGCTGGTTTAGGCAAACGATTCTTAATCAAAATCATCAGCAAGTTCCTTCAACAATTGACAAACAACAAACTGTCAGCTGCTGTAACTGCCCCCACAGGTTTAGCTGCCTACAGCATAGCCGGTGTCACTTTACACTGATTACTACTGCTTCCAGTAGAACAACAAAACAAATTAGAATATTATAAACTTTCTACAGAAGCTGCAATGGAACTACGCAGAGTGTTAAAACAAATGAAAATGCTACTAATAGATGAAGTGAGCATGGTCTCCAACCTAATGTTGGCTTTGATTCACCTCAGATTACAAGAAGTACTCAAAACAAACTGTGAAGAGCTCTTTGGAGGAAAACACATTATTGTTTTCAGAGATCTTCTTCAATTGACACCAGTGAAAGGTGAACCTATTTTTAAAACCTTAGGACACAAACTCTGGCGTAAAACTGTTGCCAGCATAGGAAATGTTAACCTTTGGCAACATTTCCAATACAGAGAATTAACAGAAAATATGCCGCAGTCTGCAGACCTCACCTACGCCAACATTTTAAAAAGCATTAGAGTTGGTGTACTATCTCAAGAAGCACAAGGAATATTAAAAACCCGGCACATCCACGCACTCTATGGCCATAACTCATGTGCTACTGATGTCATGGAATAATTAGCACAGAAAATGTCAATTGTATGTCCTTGATGCCAACTCTTGCAAGCTGTTCCAAATACAATGAAACAATGTTGAAAAAAGAAATGCAACCAATAATTGAAATTTGCACCACAGACAAACTGGACATACATGGTATGACACTACCCATGTGTCAACAAGCCTAAATACCTTAGAAAACTCTACCTCCAACACAGCTGGTTTGGAGAAAATATTAAAATTATCTTTAAACTGTAGACTAATGCTTAAAAGTAACCTTGACGTGGAGCAAGGACTAGTTAATGGAGCACTTGGTACAGTTGTTGGTTTTCAAACATACCTACATGACAACAACATTCAGTTTGTCAATATTCTCTTTGACAAACTATCAGAAGTAAAAAGGATAGCACGCTCAACAGCTCGATTCCTTCTTTTCAAAGACATGTATGTACGCAGAGAACAATTTGCTCAAACTCTAGCATACGCAGTCACCATTCACAAATCACAAGGTATTACCCTAGATAAAGCATTGATTGATATTGGGAACACAGTCTTTAAAGAAGGCATGAGCTACGTAGCACTATCACGCTTACGTACACTTGACGGTCTATTTCTAATCAACTTTGATGCAAGTAAAGTAAACGCTGATATTCCTTACATTTTAGAATACAATAGACTACGTACACTATTAACCCCCATCTAAAAACCTATCCTGTTCCACAAAAAGCAAAATGTTGTATAAGAAAACTACTTCAAACAGAAATGTAACAGGATCTCACTGCAAATCCTCCAAAGAGAATAAAAGAAGCTAATACTGCATCAATTACTACAACCACAGAAGAATGTACAACTCAAAGTAACTCAGGTACTTCTTCAAAGAAGCAACACACACTTTGAAGAAATGACTTGGACACAGAACTATCTGGTCCATTCAAATTTTCAAATATAACTTGTGTAAATTGCTAAGCAAATGTAGCAATAAATATTGTCTTTCAATTGCCACCAATTGTTCACAACAGTTACTTACACAACACAGACCAATTGTGTTTGCAAATGTTAGTCCTTCATAGAAATGCAAGCAGCAATCCTGACAACACATATACAGGGTAATTCATAGAATTTCGCAGAAAAGTGTCGCAAGCGGCTGGCGCAGAGTGTCCGCGTGCGATTGTGTGCGCCAGGCACGTGCGCTAAAACCGATTTCCGCGCACAGCGTATTCATGGATTTCATGCTCCCAAACCAGCCGTGGCGCAGAGTATCGCAGCGAGCCTGCAGCAGCGCCAGTAACGCCCCCAAGAACGCCCTCGCGCAAGGAAAAGCCATCAACATCGCTAAATCATTGCAAAGGGCTGCGCTAACCCTGGACCAGTTTACAGGGCTGCCAAACAAGGAACGCAAAGCGGGCAACCTTCATATCAGGAGTATGCGGGAAGTTTTACACGCGATTAGCCAGGGTACGTGTATTACAGGGGTACGCGGGAAGTTCAACACGCGATTGTCCAGGGAACGTGTATTACAGGGGTACGCGTGAAGTCTTACATGCGATTAGCCAGGGCACGTGTAATACAGGGGTACGCGGGAATTATCACACGTGATTTGGCAGGGTACGTGAATTACAGGGGTGCGTGGGAATTATTACACGCCATTTTGCTGGGTACGTGTATTACAGGGGTGCGTGGGAATTATCACACGCAATTAGGCTGGGTGGGTCCTCACAGGTGTTCCCTGTATACCCTCCACGGCCCCTGCAGGCAGCCCACAAAACAGGGGACTACCCTGCACACCTGCTCATGTCCCCCTGCACCCCCACCCCCAGCCACCAGGGGCACCCACCACCAGGCCCCCACCCATGTCTCCTACCACCCCCACCCCCCAGCGCTGTGGAGCACCTGCCACCAGGCCCCCACTCATGCCCAACTCATGTCTCCCACCACCCCCACCCCCCAGCCACCAGGGGCAGCCTCCACCAGGCCCCCACCCATGTCTCCCACCACCCCCACCCACCAGCAGTGCAGGGGCAGCCTCCACCAGGCCCCCACACATGTCTCCCACCACCCCCGACCCCCAGCCACCAGGGGCACCCTCCACCAGGCCCCCACTCATGCCCGACTCATGTCTCCCACCACCCCCACCCCCCAGCCACCAGGGGCATCCTCCACCAGGCCCCCACCCATGTCTCCCAGCACCCCCACCCCCCAGCCACCAGGGGCACCCACCACCAGGCCCCCACCCATGTCTCCTACCACCCCCACCCCCCAGCGCTGTGGGGCACCTGCCAGCAGGCCCCCACACATGTCCAACCCATGTCTCCCACCACCCCCACCCCCCAGCAGTGCAGGGCCAGCCTCCACCAGGCCCCCACTCATGTCTCCCACCACCCCCACCCCCCAGCCACCAGGGGCAGCCTCCACCAGGCCCCCACTCATGCCCAACTCATGTCTCCCACCACCCCCACCCCCCCAGCCACAAGGGGCAGCCTCCACCAGGCCCCCGCCCATGTCTCCCACCACCCCCACCCACCAGCAGTGCAGGGGCAGCCTCCACCAGGCCCCCACCCATGTCTCCCACCACCCCCACCCCCCAGCCACCAGGGGCAGCCTCCACCAGGCCCCCACCCATGTCTCCCACCACCCCCACCCACCAGCAGTGCAGGGGCAGCCTCCACCAGGCCCCCACCCATGTCTCCCACCACCCCCACCCCCCAGCCACCAGGGGCAGCCTCCACCAGGCCCCCACCCATGTCTCCCACCACCCCCACCCCCCAGCCACCAGGGGCACCCTCCACCAGGCCCCCACTCATGCCCGACTCATGTCTCCCACCACCCCCACCCCCCAGCCACCAGGGGCATCCTCCACCAGGCCCCCACCCATGTCTCCCAGCACCCCCACCCCCCAGCCACCAGGGGCACCCACCACAAGGCCCCCACCCATGTCTCCTACCACCCCCACCCCCCAGCGCTGTGGGGCACCTGCCAGCAGGCCCCCACCCATGTCCAACCCATGTCTCCCACCACTCCCACCCCCCAGCCACCAGGGGCACCCTCCACCAGGCCCCCACTCATGCCCAACTCATGTCTCCCACCACCCCCACCCCCCAGCCACCAGGGGAACCCTCCACCAGGCCCCCACCCATGTCACCCACCACCCCCACCCCCCAGCACTGTGGGGCACCTGCCAGCAGGCCCCCACCCATGTCCAACCCATGTCTCCCACCACCCCCACCCCCCAGCACTGTGGGGCACCCTCCACCAGGCCCCCACCCATGTCACCCACCCCCCAGCCACCAGGGGCACCCTCCACCAGGCCCCCACCCATGTCTCCCACCACCCCCACCCCCCAGCAGTGCAGGGGCACCCTCCACCAAACACCCCACCAACCTGGATGACTCCGTGCCATCTTCCCCCGTTGGGCCCTGTGGGGTCCCAGCTGCCCCTTCTGCTGCCGAGGAGTCCAACTCCGACCTCCGCCTCTTGGACCTCCCCTCGCCAGCTGCGGCCTGGGACGCCGCACCAGACTCCTCACTCCCCGACGAGATCACAACTTGGGAGGGGATCCGGGCCTTGCGTCTTCGGCTGGTGGTGCGACCCCTGCCGCTGTGCTCCACAGCACCTTCTCCGCCCTCTTCATCAGTTGACGCTGCAGACAGGGAGAAAGAAAACACAGGCATCAGGGCACTGTAAAATGGACTTATACACACATGACAGTTATACATGAGTGGCATTGGTAAACCTCACACATGGCATCACAATCCCCAACACACATGTCATTTCAACTTGCACACATGAGCCATACCACAGCCATAATGCAACAGCCAGCACCATCCATTCACATACAACAGCATGGGCAGCCAAAGGTCATCCACACATCACATGCAACATAGGGAGTACACTACACATGCACACACAACACCAAACCTACATGCATGTGTACACCTCCGCCAACTGTCGCAGTGTCTCGATCGACATCCATGTCACACCTGACAATCATTCCTCCACATCCTGTGCCATGCAAGCCCACACACACAAGCACCATCCATGTGTCACACATGAGACCCCTCGCATGTGTCACCCTCACAGCCCTGTACAACCCCCCTACTTGGCCACATAAAAATACATGTTCAACCTGCACACTCCTGGCACACCACCACACGCACAGCTTACAATCAGTATGCATGTACACTTACCGCTCAACTCCAGACGAGTCTGCTTCTCAAGGACCTGGATGTGGAGTGCTGGGGATATGCGTTCCAGGACACTCATCTGATCTTCCGACAAGTGGCCCCGCCCGCCCCTTAGATCTGCTGCCATCATGAGGCGCCGGGCCTTGTTGAGGGTCCTGGACCTGAAGTCCTCCCAGCGCTTCCTGACACGTTCGTAGTCGCGGACTGCCACCTCCTCCGCGTTGATGGCAGTCACGATGTCCATCCAGATCCGAGTCCGTCCTTCCTTGTCGGCGCGCAACCTTCCGAAGAGGGCATCATACTGCCCCAGGACATGCTCCACCAGGACACCAACTTCCCTGGCACTGAAGCTGGTGCCCCTCTGCCTCCTTGGCCGGGGGTTGCCACTGGTGCCAGATGTTGTAGTGCCCGACATGGCAACCCCAGAGGCAGGTGTGGGTGGGCAACTGGGTCCTGGGGCTGGGCTGTGGGGCGACGGAAAAGCAGTCGGGAGCCTTTGGTTCCAGCAGGGGTGGTCACAGCAACAGCACCCCTGGCTGATGTGCAGGCAGCAAATGGCAGGCCACGTGGGCAGCAGGCAGTCAGGCAGCAGCAGATGGCAGGTGGGAGCGTGCTCAGGTCTCTGGGGGGCAGTAATTTGGCCTCCTGGGCAGGAGCATGGTCTTTCGTGTGTGAACGCGTGGACAGCTTGATACGGAGTGATTTTGCACGTGAAAATCCCACACGTCTGCGTGTAAATCGATGCGCGTCTATGAAGTCACGTGCACGCGTAGGAAAAAGTTGCGTGACACGTCCGAGTGTCAAAGCGTGTTACTGGTGGAAATGGACCTACACGCAGAAGTGTCAAAGCGTGTAATTGGTGCAAATGGACCTACACGCAGAAGTGACAAAGCGTGTAATTGGTGGGAATGGGCCTAGCACGTACACGCCGCGTAAGTGACGCTGTACGTGTGGGCCTGCATATAAGGTACGTGTAGAACACCAATTCCTTGTACGTGCTTTTCGTGGAGAGCGAGTGTGTGAATTCTGTACTTCTTGTCGTATCACACGCGATTTACTTCACGGCGTTTCAAGTTCGTACTCCCTGTTACCTCTGACAATTTTTTTCTATTTTTTCTCTTGTACTGGTTTACCTGGGCCTGTTCCCTCAAACAGTGTTCCCTTCTACTGTTGTCCTGTCTCCTCAGACAGCGTACATATCTTCTTTTGGCGGGGGTGTTGCCAACCAACCGTGCTAATTTTTCACGCTCTTTTACCTGGCAGACGGTGAGTCACGCACGTATCTAACATCTGTGCTTGCCCCGTGTGTAGCCTACCCCTTCAGAGGTCATTCTAGGCTGCGTGTGACACGCATACGTTCATTCTTGTGTTACTGGGTGCCACAGCGTAGTGCAGGTTTTTCTTTCTGCACACGTGGTCTAGGAGGGGTTGCGTGCACGTCATCTCCCTTTTTTGGGGCTCCTGTGCGTTGCGTGACCCGTCATCTTTCCCCAGGGGTTACATTCAGCCTTGCTAGAGCACAAGGGTACAATTACCATCGGGTACCCAACCCCTTTGACCCCCAATTGCCCAGGACAATAGTCTACAGCCACTCCCATACGCACATTAATATCAGTGCCATGGCTGGGAGGCGAGGATTCCGTAAGGGTGGCAAAGGTGGAAGAGCCACAAGTGGTGGCCGTGGTGGATCCAGTAGGGGACGTGGTCGTAACTTGCAGGGTGAGCCTGTCCCCCCATGTGTGGAGGACCAGTCAAGGGCACCCATAATCCCCCGCCCTCCCCCCCTCCCGTTGAGACTGATGTGGCTGACACCATCCATGCTCAGCCCTTGTTGGACCAGCCCATTGTGGCACCAGACCTGGCTGACTCCATGGCTGACTTCCAGGTCAGCAGGGCTACGACACGTGCGCTGGTGCATGTTGATGCCATCATGCCACGTGGATCTGGGGCAGCAAGGTCATCTGCTGCCCCAAGTAGGCAGGGCGGAGAGGCTGCAGGGGCAGCTGCGGCTCCATCCACCCCAGCTCTCACACACCCAGCCAGGACAGTGTCGGTCCTAGTCCATCCTGCTGACATTCCCCCTGACACCATTACACTTGAGCCAATGCCTGCACCAACTCCCATGCTGAGTGTGCAATCCCACACTCCTGATACAGAGTCCACCAGGGCTCCTGCCCCTAGTGTCCAGAGCGGCGCAGGACACTCAGGATCACCACCACCTTCCAAGCGGAAGAGGAAGAGTGCTCGTCCGGCACAGGCTGATGCCCCAGACACGACTACACAGTCCGGCCCGTCGAGGAAGCCCAGCTTCACGGATGACGAACTGAATGCACTTGTCGAGTATGTGTCCGCACATGATAACGAGATGGTCATTGTTGCAGGATCCAAGACCACACCTGCACAACGCCAGGCACACTGGCAGACCATTGCGGACATCGTAAGTGCCCTTGGAATCGTGAGGCGCACAGCCAATGATTGCTATAAGCGCTGGAATGACCTAAAGCGCAGGGCAAAGAAGAAGCTGGCCTCAAGTCATGCCGCAACTCTAGTGACTGGAGGTGGGTCTCCAGTAGTAGACATGGAACTCACTCCACATGAGTCATTCGCTGGGACCTACGTCACGGAGGAACAGATCCAAGGCGTGGGAGATCTGCCTGATTACGAGGCATTGTCCGGTGAGTGCACATGCATGTGTGTGTCATCCATGTGCATGGTGTGTGTGTGAGGGCTTCTGTTTGTGTGCCAGGTGAGAGTGTGTGCGCCTGAGTCGTATGGGTCAGCCATGTGCTTCATGCAATACATCCTGCGCAGCTGCATTTGGGCATTGCAGTATCCCTTCTGCCAACAGTAGACATCTAGCCCAACAGCACGCCAGTTGCCCTTGAAGTGTCACCTTGCCACAACATTGTTGCTTATTTTTCTCTGTTCATTCAGACAGATTGTTTGCATTCCACCACTTATACTAGGCATTTCTCAGTCCTCTAGTCACATGTCCGGCATGGCTATGGTAAAGTGGAGTGGCTTTGTTACCTGGATATCATATGTTCACACATGTCCCTGTGCAATTGGACCATTTAGGACTGCCAGCTCCAGGTGAAAATCAGACCTGTTTGATTTAGAAAAGCTATTACATGCGGGAACTGGACTGAATGAATAAGTGCTGCCCTCCTCTCCATCTTGCCTCAATAGCAATGGTACATGCCATCTGTGTGATGGCATGTGTGTGTCACCTGGCAATCACAGGCCAATGTGTGATGCCACTGCCAGGCAGCATGCAGGAAATGTGTTCATCTTCCATCTTTGTGTCATCAGTGTGTGCCATTTGCCTGCCCTTCATACGCAGTGAGGGTGCATGCATGGGAGGGTCTTAGTCATGTGGGACATGTGTCAATCAAGTACTGGTTCTCTTGCTTCTCAGCCCTCATTGTGTGCCATGGTGCTAATGCCTGTTTCCATTTCTTTGTTATTATGTCTTTGCAGGGGAAGATGCACCTGATACTGCTGGGGTTGTGGAGATGGTGCAGACCCAGGAGGGGTCCGAGGGCCGACCAACCACCAGTGAGGGACGTGGTGTGCTGGTGGGTGAGAACCCACAAGTGCTGCAGGTCGTGCTCTCAAGGGGTGTCTCTGGCTGCACCTCCCCCGAGCTGTACTCAGCTGTTGATTCGGATGATGAGACCTACGTGCCGTCGCAGGTGAGTGTTCCAGGGAGGGATTCTGTTCTGTCCCACCCACCTGCACCAGGGTCAGAACCCTCAATGGGGATGTCAGTGTTGGCAGCTAGGCCTTTGGTGGTTACGGATGCAGGGTCACACTCCGCGACATCTGATCCTGTTCCTGGGCCAGCAGATCAGAGGGGGAATGCAGTCCTGCAGCCTCAGGCAGTGCCGGCACAGCAAGGCGCAGTCCGCCTTGCCCCAGACAGGTGTGGTGCCCGCCGACGTGGTGGCCGTATGCCACCTGGCAATACCGCATGGGAGCAATCCATTTACGGTATGGCTACCCAACAGGCAGCATCATCCGAGATGATGGCTCAGGCCATGGATAGGGTGGCCACTTCCATTGTCCCCCCTGAAAGGCTGATGGAGCGACTAGAGCAGGCAACCGACTCCATCTGCCAGTCACACAGGGAGGACATGTTGGCGTCCAACAGGGACAGGCGGGCGGCACTGGCGACTCTGCAGGAGGCCATCTCCATAGAGTCCCAGGGCCACAGGGAAGCCCTGAGGCAGGAGCTCCATCAACTCAGGACGACTCTTGTTGAGCTTGAGGCTTCAACACACCAAAGGACAGAACAGCAGCTGGAGCGTCTCACCCGTACGCTCTCAGCTGAGATGCAAGCAACGAGGGCAGAGGTCCGGGCATCCCGTGAGTTGTTGCATGGGGACCTCTGCACCCTCATCCTCCAGAACGAGACCTACCACACCCGCATGCTTGCAGCCATGGAGGAACAGAGTAGGGCCTTGCGTGGGCTGCCTCCCATAGTGCAACCACCTCCGGATGCAGCTGCACAGGGTAATAATAGCGACAGCAGTGATACTCCCACAATAGGGTAGCAGTGTGGGCCATGAGCCCATGGAGGTGTTTTTTTTCCCCAGGATCCACACAGTTGGGTTTTGGTGTGCACCCTGTCCTCGGACCTCCTGGGTGGCCTCCCCAACCCCCCCGGGCCCATTAATGGCCATTTTTGATTTTTTTTTATTTTTATTTTTATTTTTATTTTTATTTTTATATTTTTCCCAATTTTTTTGGGACAATTTGTTGGCTTCCGTGGTTCCTGTGGGCATACGCTGCATTGTGGCTGGGCACATGCAGGATTCTCATGTATTTGGTTCAGATGCCTGGGTTTGAGTCACACACACCCCTCCTGCTTCCCGTTTCCATGGGCTTGCAAAGGGTGTGCCCAAGTGACATTGAAGTACATGGTGACATTGGACTCCCACTACATGTGTGGGTAGTCTAGTCAATACTGTGTATACATTCCTAGTGCATATTGCTGTTCTGTTGTACACTGCATGTTGCATTGATGTGTAACTCATCATCTGTGTCTGCCTCCCAATTTGCAGGTCCCTTCCTCATGTCTACACAAGGCCCTCTAGTCTGGAGATGGGGTCCTTGTTGGCAGCAGTGCACCTACAACTCTACATGGCGCCAACACTGTACAGTTGGAAGTGGTGGGAGTGCAGGTATTTCCAGGTGGTGAGACTACTGATTTATTACATTAGTGAAGTCATGTTAATGGTAGTACCTGCTCAAGTTTGTTGTTGGTCCTGCATTACAGTGAGCATTTCAGGTGTAGCAAGTTTCAATTGGGGACACTGTACATCGTGACACTTGTCATGTTATGGGGATTACTTTGTTTACCTGCACATAGCATGACATGGCACAGTGTGTTGTGTGGCGGTGCTGGGGATGGGTTGGGTGACATGGCACTGTCCTCTTGTTGCATTTAGCAAGTGGGTATTCATTTTAGCTGCTTGAATGTGTTTCTTCACAAAACTGCATTGGTGGTGTGTGTGGGTAGGGATGCACACATTGTAACACTTCCAGGTGAACAATCTCAGGCTGATATGCTTTTCACGGTTGAATCTCTATACATTCAGGATCAGTGTCAGGTTGAGTCATCATTGATTGTCAGATGGAATGTGCCAGGCCAGTGTGCACTCCACAGGGGTGTGAAAACTATGTGAAGTAATTAGCCACTAGCTGTGTACGGGCTGCCTCCCCCCGTGCCCTTTCCCCTCCCATGCGCAGCGGCTGTGCATGTGGTTGGGGATGTGGGGCCACCACCATGTCCACGGCCAGGCCCCGGCGTGTTGCAACGTTGTGCAGGACACATGCTGCCACTATGATCCTGCACACTACTGGGGGAGCGTATAACAGCTGCCCGCCAGAACGGTCAAGGGAGCGAAAGCGTGACTTTAGCACTCCGAATGTGCGCTCCACTATGCCCCGGGTCGTAATGTGGGCTGTGTTATATCTTACCTCGGGTGGCGTGGTGGGGTTCCGAATTGGCGTCATCATGTGGGGGCTGAGAGGGTAGGCACTGTCCCCTGTGGAGGTGGTGATTGGTATCATTGGTGGGGTTGTGACCTTGCTCAGTATCCAACATGCATGCATGTGCAGTGGCATACATACTCACCAAGCAGCCATGTATCGCCATGCCGCCCAGCTTCTAGGTCCCGGCTTAGGGTGGACATTCGGTAAATGAAGCTGTCGTGGGTGGACCCGGGATAGTTGGCATATACTGAGGTGATGATTCCCTTGGCATTACATGCTACCTGCACGTTGATGGAATGCCAGTGCTTGCGGTTCCTATAGATGTGCTCAGATGCCCTGGGGGGACGTAGAGCCACATGGGTGCAGTCGATGGCACCTAGCACTTTGGGGAATCGTGCCACACCGTAAAAATCCAGGGCGGCAGCATGCCTTTCTGCAGGTGTTCTGGGCAGGTATATGTGCCTGCGGACTGATGGGCGTGCAGTGATGATGTTCAAGACCTGGTGTAGGCAGCGTGACTGGGTGGCCTGTGACACCCCACCCACTATGGCACTTGTCCGCTGAAATGATCCAGTGGCTAAGAAGTGCAGTACATTGAGGACCTTCTCCAGGGGGCTGAGTGCTAGGGAGCACAGGGTGGGTGATGTGAGGTCATCCTCCCACTCACTCACCAGTTCCAGTATTATGTGTGGTGGAAACCTGTACCTCCCATACACCTGGTCATCAGGCATCCCGAAAAGGCTGGTTCTGGGTGTGAATATTCTGGCCCTGACTATCCTCCTCCTCCTCCTTTGGTAGCCCACTGCCACTGCTGCTAGGAACGGTATGTTCATCCTGGCGTCTGAGCTTGTTATTGTTAAAGTGCGCAAATTTATGCTTTGCGCGTGTTATAGGCGAGCATGTGACCCGCGCACCCCTGGAATCCAGTTCCCAGTCCAATAGCGTGTGGAAATTCCCACGCACCACGGGATACAGGTGCGCTGACGTACTTGCGTGTGTAAGTGCCCGCGCACCCCTGAAATACACGTACATAGGCCAATCGCGTGTACGCGCACTTTTGTCCAATTACACGCGATGACACTCTGACGTGCAGTATTTCCACGTGTGCTCCGTCATCACGTGCTGAGTGGGGAACACCCGTGCGGGTCACATCACAGACGCGCTTACGCGCTGAGGGACTCTGGTCCAATAGAATCGCGTATGCGTGCTGACGCGCTTACGCGCTAATGGCCTTTCCTCGGATTTCACGCTGACGTGCAGGATTTTCACGTGCCAAATCACTCCGTATCAAGCTGGCCACGCGAAAACACACGGAAGACCACGCTCCTGCCCATAAGGCCGAGTTACTGCCCCCCAGTGCCCCGAGCAGCCTCCCACGTGCCATCTGCTGCTGCCTGCCTGCCTGCCTGCTGCCACCGTGCCCTGCCATTTGGTGCCTGCACATCAGCCATCTGCAGGGGTCCAGTTGCTGTGTCCACCCCTGCTGGAACTGAAGACTCCCGACTGGGATTACATCGCTCCACAGCCCAGCCCCAGGACCCAGTTGCCCACCCACACCTGCCTCTGGGGTTGCCATGTCGGGCACTTCCACATCTGGCACCAGTGGCAACCCCAGGCCAGAGGGGCAGAGGGGCACCAGCTTCACTGCCACCGAAGTTGGTGTCCTGGTGGAGCATGTCCTGGGGCAGTATGATGCCCTCTTTGGATCGTCCCGCGCCAGCAAGGAAGGACGGGAGAGGATCTGGGCAGACTGTGTGGTTGCCATCAACGCGGAGGGGGTGGCAACCCGCAACGTCCAGAAGATCAAGAAGCGCTGGGAGGACTTGAGGTCCAGGACCCTTGTGAAGGCCCGGCGCCTCGTGGAGGGGGGCCGGGGCCACATGAGTTCCATCCAGATGAGGGTCCTGGAACGCGTACGCCCAGCGCTCCACGCCCAGATCCTTGAGAGGGAGGCCCGTCTGGAGTTGAGCGGTAAGTGTCCAAGCATTACTGTGTGAGACAGGGCATGTTGCGGTGTGCTGGTTCTATGATACTTGCCTGTATGTGTGCCATAGGCCATGTATGCATGTATGTGTGCAGGGACATCATAGTAATGCATGTGCGACCAGTGATGTGTGACCCACATGGTTGTTGCATGTGTTCAAATGCCGCATGGGGAGCCCTATGCAGATTTTGAACATGAGAGCATGCCAGTCTCTGTACCTGGACATGGGTGGGGGTGAGGGATGGGTGCTGATGCCAGGTACATATATGGTAGCCATGTCTGTGTGCCTGACCTGCGTGTCTGTGACTTGTGCATGCCATGGATGCATGACACATGTGTGTGACAATGCACAGATTCAGTGAAGCAGCCAAATTAACCTTGTATCCACTGTGTTTGGTGTGTTTGGGGCCAGATGGATGTGACTGAGGTGAAGTGTGTGCATGTGATAGGCATGAGCCATGATGCATGTGAGTTACATATCATTGAATGTTTCAAGAGTCCATTGGACATGCATGGAAATGTCCATGGCATGCACCATGCCTGTTACTGTGTGTGTTTTGCCTGGACTGACCCATGTGTTGTGGAGGGACATGATGGAAGTGTACTTTGACAGTGGTGCTCATCTGCTATTGCTTCCTGTCTAGGGGACCATTGTACAGTACCCTGATGCTTGTGTTCTTTGTCTCCCTCTACGCAGCGGCTAGTGAAGAAGAGGGCGGAGACGGCGCTGTGGAGCAAGGCGGCGGGGATGCCCCCACGGCTGCAGCGGAAGGGGTGGGTGAGTCCCCACAGGGGCCTGCTACGGTGGGAGACGGTGAGGAGCCATCCAGGTTGGTGGTTTGCACAGAGGAGGAGGAGGCCGCCACTGGGGCACACATGGGGCCTGGTGGGGGCATCCCTGCTGGTGCAAGTGGTGCAGTCCAGGGCCAGGGGCAGGAGGCAGCACAGGTCACCGTGGAGGGGCCTGTGCATGTCGCTGTCCCTGACCCTGTGAGTGCACCACCATGCACCAGCAGGGATGCCCCGTCCAAGGCCCGTCCGCAGGTAGAGGGGATGTCCATGTCACCTGACTCCCCTCCACCTGCGGACGTGGGAACCCCTGGCCGTGTGGAGAAGGTCCTGATTGGGGTCGCGATGCGCACGGCTGTGATTCGTGATACCGTGCGTGCTTCCCGGGAGGAGCACGCACGTCATCACGAAGTGCACCGTGCCGACGTGGCCCAATTGGGATCAGCCATGTTTGGGGGTTTGCTGCATGTGTTGGCCAGTCTGGCGGCCCTCTCCTCCTCTGTGCAGGCTATACACCAGTCGTTCTCCTTGCCGTCTTCCGGCCCAGATGCCACCAGGGCCCCCTGTGGACCTGCCCCGACCAATGCAGCCAGCTCGGTGGGGATCCCATTCCTGCAACAGTTGGGAGTCGGAGGTCCAGCAGGGGTGGACAACACAGCAACTGGACCCCAGCAGATGGAAGATGTGACAGCATCATCGGGCAGGGCACGTGCACGACGGCGTCGGTGGTTTCCATCAGCCTGGATGCCGTCGTGCTGGCAGAGGCAGTGGCATCGGAGGCAGCAGCAGGCTCGACGTGGGAGGCATCATGGCTCGGGGCCATCAAGATCAGAGGGGCAGGCATCGGCCGGAGGGCAGGGCAACCCTGGGATGGTGGTGTCTTCCGTGTGGGAGCAGTTGGTCCAGCGGATAGGTGCGGAGCGGCAGCGGGCGGAAGAGGAGCGGCTCACCATGGTCAGTGCGGAGTTCTCCATGCGTCGGGCGTTGAGGCGGGCTGAGTGCCTCGAGGAAGCTCGCAGGGAGTTTGAGCTGAACATGGGGTTATCCCTGCGAGACCTCAGGGCCAGGACAGAGTCCCGCCTCCAGGACATCTACATGGAGTTCGATGATGCCCTGGCCAGCAACATCACCGAGTGAGCCGCAGGACTTGCCCGCTGCCTTTGTATATAGTTATTTAGTTAGTTAGTGTTAGGTGTCCTTTATTCATTTTTATTTTTTTGGACCGCTCGGACAATGGCCACTTTTTTGTATATATTTTTTTCATTAGGTAGTAGTAGGTTTCATTTATGGTGTTGGGCTCATGGACCCTGGAATATTCGTGTATATAGTTTGCTTTTTGAAGAAACATTTTTTTTATTAATTATTGTGTTCACCATGAGGAAATGGTTTTTCATTTTTTTCCTTCCACATGATATTGCTTTGGACAACATTTGTTTTTGGATTACTTTGTTTTTTTTATTTTTACATTTGTTCTCGGACATGGACCATTTATTTTGTTATCCCCATTGTTGTATGTTTGATTTGTTTACTTATTTTTCATCTTTAATACATGTTTTTTTAACTTTCACTTGTGGTATTTTCTCATTGGTTTCATACATGTCATGATATGGGTTTTGACATTCACTTGCACCCATTGTGTATGTGTGTGTGACGGACATGTGTTCATTTACATACTTGCCATTGGGGTATTATCATGTAATTGCATTCACTATGTGGGTGGATGCAATCCTTGCCTGGGTGTTTGTGCTGGGTATGCTGCCCATTACTGCCATGATTGAGTATCGTCAGGACCTGGGGGCAGGGGGACATGTGTGGGTGCCTGGTGGAGGCTGCCCCTGCACTGCTGGGGGGTGGGGGTGGTGGGAGACATGGGTGGGGGCCTGGTGGAGGATGCCCCTGCACTGCTGGGGGGTGGGGGTGGTGGGAGACATGGGTGGGGGCCTGGTGGAGGATGCCCCTGCACTGCTGGGGGATGGGGGTGGTGGGTGACATGGGTGGGGGCCTGGTGGAGGGTGCCCCTGGTGGCTGGGGGTGGTGGGAGACATGGGTGGGGGCCTGGTGGAGGCTGCCCCTGCACTGCTGGGGGGTGGGGGTGGTGGGAGACATGGGTGGGGGCCTGGTGGAGGATGCCCCTGCACTGCTGGGGGGTGGGGGTGGTGGGGGACATGGGTGGGACATGGGTGGGGGCCTGCTGGCAGGTGCCCCACAGTGCTGGGGGGTGGGGGTGGTGGGAGACATGGGTTGGACATGGGTGGGGGCCTGCTGGCAGGTGCCCCACAGTGCTGGGGGGTGGGGGTGGTGGGAGACATGGGTGGGGGCCTGGTGGAGGATGCCCCTGCACTGCTGGGGGGTGGGGGTGGTGGGAGACATGGGTGGGGGCCTGGTGGAGGATGCCCCTGCACTGCTGGGTGGTGGGGGTGGTGGGTGACATGGGTGGGGGCCTGGTGGAGGGTGCCCCTGGTGGCTGGGGGGTGGGGGTGGTGGGAGACATGGGTGGGGGCCTGGTGGAGGCTGCCCCTGCACTGCTGGGGGGTGGGGGTGGTGGGAGACATGGGTGGGGGCCTGGTGGAGGATGCTCCTGCACTGCTGGGGGGTGGGGGTGGTGGGTGACATGGGTGGGGGCCTGGTGGAGGGTGCCCCTGGTGGCTGGGGGGTGCGGGTGGTGGGAGACATGGGTGGGGGCCTGGTGGAGGCTGCCCCTGCACTGCTGGGGGGTGGGGGTGGTGGGAGACATGGGTGGGGGCCTGGTGGAGGATGCCCCTGCACTGCTGGGGGGTGGGGGTGGTGGGAGACATGGGTTGGACATGGGTGGGGGCCTGCTGGCAGGTGCCCCACAGTGCTGGGGGGTGGGGGTGGTGGGAGACATGGGTTGGACATGGGTTGGGGCCTGCTGGCAGGTGCCCCACAGTGCTGGGGGGTGGGGGTGGTGGGAGACATGGGTGGGGGCCTGGTGGAGGGTGCCCCTGGTGGCTGGGGGGTGGGGTGGTGGGAGACATGGGTGGGGGCCTGGTGGAGGGTGCCCCACAGTGCTGGGGGGTGGGGGTGGTGGGAGACATGGGTTGGACATGGGTGGAGGCCTGCTGGCAGGTGCCCCACAGTGCTGGGGGGTGGGGGTGGTGGGAGACATGGGTGGGGGCCTGGTGGAGGATGCCCCTGCACTGCTGGGGGGTGGGGGTGGTGGGTGACATGGGTGGGGGCCTGGTGGAGGGTGCCCCTGGTGGCTGGGGGGTGGGGGTGGTGGGAGACATGGGTGGGGGCCTGGTGGAGGCTGCCCCTGCACTGCTGGGGGGTGGGGGTGGTGGGAGACATGGGTGGGGGCGTGGTGGAGGATGCCCCTGCACTGCTAGGGGGTGGGGGTGGTGGGAGACATGGGTGGGGGCCTGGTGGAGGATGCCCCTGCACTGCTGGGGGTGGGGGTGGTGGCTGACATGGGTGGGGGCCTGGTGGAGGGTGCCCCTGGGGGGTGGGGGTGGTGGGAGACATGGGTGGGGGCCTGGTGGAGGCTGCCCCTGCACTGCTGGGGGGTGGGGGTGGTGGGAGACATGGGTGGGGGCCTGGTGGAGGATGCCCCTGCACTGCTGGGGGGTGAGGGTGGTGGGAGATATGGGTTGGACATGGGTGGGGGCCTGTTGGCAGGTGCCCCACAGTGCTGGGGGGTGGGGGTGGTGGGAGACATGGGTTGGACATGGGTGGGGGCCTGCTGGCAGGTGCCCCACAGTGCTGGGGGGTGGGGGTGGTGGGAGACATGGGTGGGGGCCTGGTGGAGGATGCCCCTGCACTGCTGGGGGGTGGGGGTGGTGGGAGACATGGGTGGGGGCTTGGTGGAGGATGCCCCTGCACTGCTGGGGGTTGGGGGTGGTGGGTGACATGGGTGGGGGCCTGGTGGAGGGTGCCCCTGGTGGCTGGGGGGTGGGGGTGGTGGGAGACATGGGTGGGGGCCTGGTAGAGGCTGCCCCTGCACTGCTGGGGGGTGGGGGTGGTGGGAGACATGGGTGGGGGCCTGGTGGAGGATGCCCCTGCACTGCTGGGGGGTGGGGGTGGTGGGAGACATGGGTGGGGGCCTGGTGGAGGATGCCCCTGCACTGCTGGGGGGTGGGGGTGGTGGGTGACATGGGTGGGGGCCTGGTGGAGGGTGCCCCTGGTGGCTGGGGGTGGGGGTGGTGGGAGACATGGATGGGGGCCTGGTGGAGGATGCCCCTGCACTGCTGGGGGGTGGGGGTGGTGGGAGACATGGGTGGGGGCCTGGTGGAGGATGCCCCTGCACTGCTGGGGGGTGGGGGTGGTGGGATACATGGGTGGGGGCCTGGTGGAGGATGCCCCTGCACTGCTGGGGGGTGGGGGTGGTGGGAGACATGGGTTGGACATGGGTGGGGGCCTGCTGGCAGGTGCCCCACAGTGCTGGGGGGTGGGGGTGGTGGGAGACATGGGTTGGACATGGGTGGGGGCCTGCTGGCAGGTGCCCCACAGTGCTGGGGGGTGGGGGTGGTGGGAGACATGGGTGGGGGCCTGGTGGAGGGTGCCCCTGGTGGCTGGGGGGTGGGGGTGGTGGGTGACATGGGTGGGGGCCTGGTGGAGGGTGCCCCTGGTGGCTGGGGGGTGGGGGTGGTGGGAGACATGGGTGGGGGGCCTGGTGGAGGGTGCCCCACAGTGCTGGGGGGTGGGGGTGGTGGTAGACATGGGTTGGACATGGGTGGGGGCCTGCTGGCAGGTGCCCCACAGTGCTGGGGGGTGGGGGTGGTGGGAGACATGGGTGGGGGCCTGGTGGAGGATGCCCCTGCACTGCTGGGGGGTGGGGGTGGTGGGTGACATGGGTGGGGGCCTGGTGGAGGGTGCCCCTGGTGGCTGGGGGGTGGGGGTGGTGGGAGACATGGGTGGGGGCCTGCTGGCAGGTGCCCCACAGTGCTGGGGGGTGGGGGTGGTGGGAGACATGGGTTGGACATGGGTGGGGGCCTGCTGGCAGGTGCCCCACAGTGCTGGGGGGTGGGGGTGGTGGGAGACATGGGTTGGACATGGGTGAGGGCCAGCTGGCAGGTGCCCTACAGTGCTGGGGGGTGGGGGCCTGGTGGAGGGTGCCCCTGGTGGCTGGGGGTGGGGGTGATGGGTGACATGGGTGGGGGCCTGGTGGAGGGTGCCCCTGGTGGCTGGGGGGTGGGGGTGGTGGGAGACATGGGTGGGGGCCTGGTGGAGGATGCCCCTGCACTGCTGGGGGGTGGGGGTGGTGGGAGACATGGGTGGGGGCCTGGTGGAGGATGCCCCTGCACTGCTGGGGGGTGGGGGTGGTGGATGACATGGGTGGGGGCCTGGTGGAGGGTGCCCCTGCACTGCTGGGGGGTGGGGGTGGTGGGTGACATGGGTGGGGGCCTGGTGGAGGGTGCCCCTGGTGGCTGGGGGGTGGGGGTGGTGGGTGACATGAGCAGGTGTGCAGGCTAGTCCCCTGTGGTGTGTGCTGCCTGCATGGGCCGTGGAGGGTGTACAGGTAATACCTGGGAGCACACAGCCAAATCGCGTGTGGAACTTCCCGCGCACCCCTGCAATCCACGTACCCTGACTAATCGCGTGTGGAACTTCCCGCGCACCCCTGAAATCCACGTACCCGGCCAAATCGTGTGTGGAACTTCCCGCGCACCCCTGAAATCCACGTACCCGGCCAAATTGCATGTGGAACTTCCCGCGCACCCCTGCAATCCACGTACCCTGACTAATCGCATGTGGAACTTCCCACGCACCCCTGAAATCCACGTACCCGGCCAAATCGCGTGTGGAACTTCCCGCGCACCCCTGAAATCCACGTAACCGGCCAAATCGCGTGTGGAACTTCCCGCGCACCCCTGCAATCCACGTACCCTGACTAATCGCGTGTGGAACTTCCCGCGCACCCCTGAAATCCACATACCCGGCCAAATCGCGTGTGGAATTTCCCGCGCACCCCTGAAATCCACGTACCCTGACAAATCGCGTGTGGTACTTCCCGCGCACCCCTGAAATCCACGTACACGGGCAAATCGCATGTGGAACTTCCCGCGCACCCCTGAAATCCACGTACCCGGCCAAATCGCGTGTGTAACTTCCCGCGCCCCCCTGAAATCCACGTACCCTGACAAATCGCGTGTGGTACTTCCCGCGCACCCCTGAAATCCACGTACACGGCCAAATCACGTGTGGAACTTCCCGCGCACCCCTGCAATCCACGTACACTGACTAATCGCGTGTGGAACTTCCCGCGCACCCCTGAAATCCACGTACCCGGCCAAATCGCGTGTGGAACTTCCCGCGCACTCCTGAAATCCACGTACCCTGCCTAATCGCGTGTGGGACTTCCCGCGCATCCCTGAAATCCACGTACCCGGCCATATCGCGTGTGGAACTTCCCGCGCACCCCTGAAATCCATGTACCCTGACAAATCGCGTGTGGTACTTCCCGCGCACCCCTGTAATCCACGTACCCGGCCAATTTGCGCGTGAGACTTCCCACGCACCCCGATATACACGCACACGTTTTTTTTTCTGTCAGCGCGTGTCTGTGTTTGTGGGTACCCCTTTGCACGTCATTTGTCCTGGAGGGCCACAGTATTGGGCATTCATCATGGCTGTATATAGGTGCTATTTGTTGGCGCACCTTTTGGCGCACATTCCTTCCAGGCGCAGAGACGCTACCGCTTGCTTTCTTGTGGCGGTCGTGTTTGTGCCTGTGCGCTGGTTTGAGCGTGCGCTTTTTTGCCCTATTCTATTCCATGAATACGTGTTGTAGGCGAGCGTGTGGGCGTTCCGCGCACTTGTACCCTGTGCTTCCCCCGTGACGCCCACATTTTGGAAAGTTGTTCCCCATTCCGAGTGTTACGCCCCGTGTTCCGCCTACTTTTGTTGCGCGCGCCGCGCTATGTGCGATTTTCGCAGTGGCCTGTGCGATTTTTGCTGTAACCTGGCGCACGCCGTTAGATGGCCTGTGCGCCAACGTGCGCCGCACACTTTTTTATCGCACATCCGATGGTTTTCTCGCGCACGGCCTTCCATGAATCGATGTGCGCTGCTTTTCGTGCGATTTTCGCACTCGCACTGCGATTTTCGCTATTCCACTGCGATTCGCACGTTTTTGGCCACTTGCGCCGCGCTAATTATTCCATGAATCGGCTTGATAGTGTTCATGGAATAAGACAAGAATTGGACTACTGTGCTGGAATGGTGAAATTCACTATAAACTCACAAGAAGATCCACAAGAATTTCTAATTTACTTACTACAAGTACTGGAAAACAAAAACAAAAACATACCTATAAATGAAATCTTCCAGATTTCATATGTGTGGAAACATACATGCACTCCCTAATGAACGTTTTGTGTATGTATCCATACCTAACTGTGAATCCGTTCCATTTCAGCAACTTTTAACAAATGCAAACCATGGCAGATTATGCAATTCAGATAATCGCTCCACCTTACAAATACAAACACATAGTAAATGCGTAATACTAATGCTTTTACGTTACAATGCAGATAGTACTAAAAACAACTGCAAGCTGACTGGATTCACAGATGGTCAAGTATTACCTGGTAAGAAAACCTTCACAACATTAGGTATAATCTACCATACAGGAGTCACAACCAATGCAGGTCACTACACTGCATATATAATAAAGAATTGTGGATGGTTCGAATGTAATGATAGTACCATTAATCTAAAGCAAAGATTACCAGAAAATCTAATAAACGCTTATTTAATATTCTTGAAACCAAAATTTTATAACTAATCTGTGCATAAACATTAATAAAACTTCAATTAGAAAACTATAAGCAGTTA
The DNA here is from genome assembly GCF_040938575.1 of Ambystoma mexicanum. NCBI lineage: Eukaryota > Metazoa > Chordata > Amphibia > Caudata > Ambystomatidae > Ambystoma > Ambystoma mexicanum. The sequence goes on along the minus strand of NC_090935.1, from coordinate 831,832,858 downwards.
GAATATGCCAACAGGTATCTAACTGCCCCAAGATTCTGCAACAACCAAACAAAAAAATCAATACCACTGAAATATAAAAAGAAATAAACAGTTAGAATATGCCAACATGTATCTAACTGCCCCAAGAATCTGAAACAACCCAATAGATTGATTAGCAATTTGAGAATATAAATACAAAAATATAACCAGTTACAATATCTAACAATCTGCAACAAGCCAACAGAACATTAGCCAGAAACAACATGTAAACACTGAAAACAAAAAAACAAATGTACTGTACCATAACAAAAAAAGTTTTTTTTTTAAATCCAACATGTTTTTTTTTTCCACAGACCCAAAGCAACAAACACAGACCTGAGCAAATTGCACAGTACACTGTTTTAGAAACTATGAGAGTCGAAATAAAGCAGAAATGTCTATTATGCAATGTAATAAGTCTTTATAAACTACCTACACTAACATGGTCTTTTCTTTTATTACAGAAATTGACAAAGAATATATCTACTCCAGTTACCCACGTCATGAAAAAAATATATCCAATCACAAAAAATCAAACAGTAAGTATATTATAATAAATACAACTCATAAATACTGCTCCATAATGCAACCATTGAAGCAAACATCTAACCATACACCACAATACAAATTCCATGGATATGTTATACTGCAATGCTTGTTACCAAACTCTACAATCTTAATGACATGACGAACCCAAACTTCACATACAAACTATATAAATCAAACAGTACACAAACTGTTGATTTGTGGATATTTGGTGGAATGGGGAAAAAACTTTGTGCATGCCTACAGCCCAAACCGCTGGACAGATTTTCACCAAATTTGCGGCAAGAGCAACGGCATGCTCCACAGACACAGTTCCCTGATTGCTCCGCAGACAGGACACCGATTGGTTAATCGGCTCACGTCATGTCCGCAGACATTTAACATGCTCTCTTATTGACTGGGGTGAAGCATGAAGTGCATCCGATTTTTGGAGATGTCTGCCATCTTGGATCTGTGTCCGGTGTCCGCAGACATTGCAGTAAAAACATATTTAAAAACACAACATTGCACTTGTCAAACTTATCAAATAATCTCTGGGGAAGTGAGGGGCGATGGGGATGGGATGGCATATGGCTGCAAGAATAAAAAAACTGGTGTTTTTTTGTCACGAAAGTCCAAACAGTTAGGATGTTCGTGAACAGTCCTGTGCAGGAACGGAAGAAGAAGTGTTTGATTCCATCTTTGCCTCCACACAAAGCACTTGAGAAGATTGTGTTTGATAAAACTCTATCAAGAGATCTGACGGGGAGTCACAGGATTCTGTCAAATGGTAGATTTGGAGGTGTTCCACAATATGTGCCTAAAGTACAGGCCAAAGAGATTGCATTTCGGCATTCAAGGGATGGAGATGTATAATCATGGAATTGCGTACGATTTTGTTCTGAGTACACATACATTGTCAGAAAACATTGCCATCGTGCCCTGTCCACCTAAAACAGAGCTCGTGCAACAGTTCAAATCCAGGTACAAATGATTACCATCTGTTTTTTTGATCAACAATGTTTTTAAGAAGTGTCCAAATAAAGCATCCAATGCATCTGTTAAAATGTATCCTCTTTGAATTTTTTTTTCAACTACTGCAGTTTTTACAATTGCCTTACAATCCCACAGAAGGGATGAGACCTAGGCTACATAAGTGAAGGAATCCATGACCTAACCCTAGGTGGGGCTATTGCTAGAAATACTTTGACTCTTTTTTGTGTACCCTCTACTCCAATGTTGGAGTAGGGCGCATTCTGTCATTGCAAAGTTTCCCTACCCCTCAGCAGCGCCACGATCATCGAGCAAGGACAGCCCCCACATTTTTCCTCCTGTGCCCGTGCATCACAATTACAATTCTCATGGATGCGGTGAGCCAAGATGTTGCAAACTAAGAATTTCTGTTCATTCTGAGTGAAGGTCACCAGCTTTGAAATTTTGCTTGCGAGCTAAGGAAGTCCATGCATCAGACACACAGTCTAAGGTTCAATTGTTTTTTGACCTTGAGAGAAAGGGACCATCCCGAAAGGACTTGAATGAAAGGAGGGGTGTAATAATGTAAGATATGATAAGGTTATGCATTCCAAAACTGAACTAAGGAACATGTAATTCAGTTTATGAAAAAGCATTGGTGCAAACGGAGTCTGCGTTACGGTCTGAGTTACGCCAAGAGAAGGGAAATGCCGAATATAACGTAGATTTGTTTTTCGGCGATTTTATACCCGAACAAGCATCAACTTATCATTAGCTGACCATTATTTCTGGGTTACATTCCACTTGTTTGTTCTGTGTGGCATTTTGCAATGAAACGCAAGTATCACCTTTGTGTGTAATGTTCTTTCTACTGTCCACATGGGCAGGCCAGCATTGAGATGCATGTAGACCACTACTCGGTTCTCCCAGGTTCAACGCTAATATTTCATTAAAATGCCATCTATGTGCACCTCGAATTGTAGCATCAGCTTCCCTATCCCGTTTAGAGTTGAACATACTACATAGCAATGTCCTCGGAAGCAAATTGTGTAGTACATTACACGTTGTTTTCTCTCTGTTGACATTGTTTCATGTCTGTGCTAATCGTTAGTTTAAACTCTATGCCAAATTAATAAGTCATAGATAATAAAAGATCGGCTACTGAGACAAATTTCTATTATGTTTTCAAAACAGGTACATCCTGCCATTCTGCGATTGTCATAGATTCCAGATGCCAACTGACGATTTCTTCAACCGGCAGCTGCAGATACTTGTGAACAACTCGATATATTTGACTCTTTTTTGGGACGATTGCCAAGGGCCCATATGCCCTTATGCTGTAGTAGTGATTAGGAGCAATATAACATCCTCTACGGTGGTCTAGCCCCATGTTGATGACCAGCCCTGGAATTCACTGTGAGACCCAAGCGCTTCTTTTACCCAAAACAAAAACCTTGTGTACACAGAAAGAACAACTTGTGACTCACAATAAACATTTTAGGATCGCGAGCGAAGAAACACATTTTCAATTTGATTAAATATGGCAATAGCCGGATGTTCTCGGAGCATTTATTGTGAAATGAAAGTACTTTACAAATTGTACAATCTTGCGGTTTCCTTTTAAAGTATGGTTTCATATTCCGCATTGTGATGTGCTGTATTGTGAGACGATGTGTGTTGATTTCTTGGTTCTACTTCACATCACGTAAGTTATGACTGGGCGCGTTTGGCTACGCTGCCCAGGAATGTCACCAAGAAAGGCGGAGAATATCACTAGGTTTGGTGATGTGAGGCTCAGGGGCGGGGCATATGATTTAGTGCCGCCAGGGCAGTTCACCTTAGGGTGATGCAGCAACGGATAAGATTAGCACAAGATTGCCGCGCCCTGCTGCTAGATTTCACATGTGTACAAAAGAGGAAAACTAAGGTAAGGTGCATGAAAAAACATGTCCGAACCCTCGGCACAATAATATTTTCTGAGCATTGGACTTGTCAAACTTATCAAATAATCTCTGGGGAGGCGAGGGGTGATGAGGATGCGATGGGATATTTCTGACCTGATTCCAAATGAGTTTACAAAGTTTGGTGGGATTCTGTCATGAGGGGACAAAATTAGAGGGGGGGTCCCAAAATAATGTAATGGCTTATAAATTAGGTACCATTTGACAAATGTACACTTAATTTGGCAAACTGATAATAGATATAGATATGTGTTTGCGAAGTTTGGTGGGATTTTGTCCAGAAGGGGGAAAATTAGAGGGGGGGTGCCAAAATAATGTAAAGGCTTATAAATGAGGTGCCATTTGACAAATCTACACAAATCTACACTTCATTTGGCAAACTGATAATAGATCTAGATATGAATGTGTTTGCAAAGTTTGGTGGGATTCTGTCAAGAGGGAGCAAAATTATTGGGGGGGTCCAAAAATATTGTAAAGGCTTATAAATGTGGTGCCATTTGACAAATCTACACAAAGGTTTGCAAAATGATTATAGATCTAGATATAAATGTTTTCGTAAAGTCTGAATAGATTTTGTCAAGTGGGGGCTAGGTTACATGACGATTGTATGTGCATATATTTGACACTTTTGATAAAATAAAACATGGCTGGATTTCCAGCAAACTTGCGTAAGGAGCATTTGCAGTTTTACTTGGAACCATAACGTCCCTTTAACAAGGTTTTTTCACTGAATTTCATAGGTTTTGAGTAGCGCAACTTAACCATAACGTCCCTTTGACAAAGTTTTTTCATTTAATATATATATATATATATATATATTACACAGCCACGGTAGTGGCCGTGTAGTTATGGTTAAATAGCTGTTTCCATAGGAAGAGCCCTTTTTGGGTGGCTTATAACTTTGCTCTCCCTGGACGAATCCCCAACAAACTTTGTAAAACAAAGTATATGGGTCACTCTGAATCTTTTTGCAAAGTTTGGTGAGGTCTGGTCCAGGGGGGGATCCAAAGTTATAAGGGGGGTGCCAAACTTCTTTTTTTCCCATAGACTGAATGTAGAAAAATCTCTGCTAACGCCTACAGCCCAAACCGCTGGATGGATTTTCACCAAATTTAGACCAGGAGCAGTGGCTTGGTCCTGAAAGCGTGCTTTTGCAAATTTGGTGAAAATCCGTCTAGTAGTTTTTTATAAAATGAGCAAAAAATAGGTAAAAAAAAATGTGATATCTATGTTCGGTCCGCGGACACACTTCCCTGTTTGCTCCGCGGACAGTGTCCTGATTGGCCAACCGGCTTGCGTCATGTCCGCGGACATGCAACGTGTTCGCTGATTAGACGGCGAAGAGCGTGAAGCACGTCAGATTTTCAGGAACGCCCGACATCTTGAATTCGCGGATGTCCGTGGACAGCGCGGTGAAACTTGGTGGAGAAATGCTATTTAGTAGAGTGTGTTGGTGTGTAAGACTGTTTGGGGACGGTGGGGGAGTAAGAGATGGGTTAAATGTTGTATTTATTTAGGTGGTAGATCCCCTTGTTGTGTCCTGCAATGTTCTAAATAAATGAAATGGGGGTGTTCTGAGGACACTATGTCCGTACGTATGGTTCGTAGGCAAGTTGAAACTGTTCTAGGAACACACGCAGTGTACTGATATGTTCGAAAATAAGCGAAATGGGTGTGTCCTGAGGACGGTATGACTGTCTGTACTGTTCGGAAGCAAGTTGAAACTGTTCTAAGAACACATGAAGTGTCCTGGGATATTCGTCAATAAACAAAATGGGAGTGTTCTGAGGATGCTACATCTGTCTGTATTGTTCGCAAGCAAGCTGAAACTGTCCTAAGAACACTCGCGGTGTCCTGAAATGTTCGTAAATAAACAAAATGGGAGTGTCCTCAGGACGCTGTCTGTATTGTTCACTGGCAAGTTGAAATTGTTCTAATAACATGATGTGTCCTGGGATGTTCGTAAATAAACAAAATGGGGGTGTCCTGAGGACAGTATGCCTGTCCGTTTTGTTCGCAGGCAAGATAAAACTGTTCTAAGAAGACCTGCGGTGTTCTGAAATATTCGTAAATGGACGAAATGGGGGTGTCCTGAGGACGGTATGTCTGTCCGTTTCGTTCGCAGGCAAGTTGAAACTGTTCTAAGAATTCATCATGTGTCCTGGGATGTTCGTCAATAAACAAAATGTGGGTGTCCTGAGGACAGTGGATGATCGTCAATAAACAAAATGGGGGTGTCCTGAGAACGGTATGAATGTTCGTACTGTTCGCAAGCAAACTGAAACTGTTCTAAGAACACTCGCAGTGTCCTGTAATGTTCGTAAATAAACGAAATGGGAGTGTCCTGAGGACGCTGTCCGTATTGTTCACTGGCAAGTTGAAATTGTTCTAAGAAGACCTGCGGTGTCCTGAAATGTTCGTAAATGGACAAAATGGGGGTGTCCTGAGGACGGTGTGACTGTTCGTTTTGTTCGCAAGCAAGCTGAAACTGTTCTAAGAACACTTGCGGTGTCCTTAAATGTTCGTAAATAAACTAAATGGGAGTGTCCTGAGGACGCTGTCCGTATTGTTCGCTGGCAAGTTGAAATTGTTCTAATAACACATGATGTGTCCTGGGATGTTCGTCAATAAACAAAATGGGAGTGTCCTGAAGACAGTGGATGATTGTAAATAAACAAAATGGGGGTGTCCTGAGGACGGTATGAATGTTCGTACTGTTCGCAAGCAAGCTGAAACTGTTCTAAGAACACTTGCGGTGACCTGAAATGTTCGTAAATAAACGAAATGGGAGTGTGCTGAGAACGCTGTCCGTATTGTTCGCTGGCAAGTTGAAAGTGTTCTAAGAACACTCATCATGTCCGCGGACTTTAAAAGTGCCCATATGGCATAGTCAAAATGTTTGACTCTATGTGTGTGATATGCTGCGGTGGTTGTGGCCAGGGCATAGAGTCTTGGGAGCATGGCCATATGTCCATGCACCCAAGACTCTATGCCCTGGCCACAACCACCGCAGGCTTATAACTTTGGGATCCAAGAACAAATTTATAAGCAACAAAATTGTAAGCCACTATGGGTGTGATATTCTGTGGTGGTTGTGGGCAGGGCGTATAGTCTTGGGTGCATGGACAACACCAAATTTATAAGCACCGAAGTTATAAGTCACTATGTGTGTGATTTGCTTCGATGGTTGTACTTATTATAATATACTTACTGTTTGGTTTAGTAACTGAAGTACATGTATTTCTTGTTCATTTCTGTGATAAAAGAAAAGATCATGTTAGTATTGGTATTTTGTAATGACTTATAACATAGGAATAATCAACATATATTTTTTACCTTCATATTTAGTAGATTACAAACCAGTGTCCTGTGTAATTTGCTCAGTTTCTATGTTTGTTGCTAAAATCATTGGGTCTGTGGGAGAAAATAATATCCATGTTGGATTAAAAAAAACTTTTTTTGTTATGCTACAGTCTATTTGTTTGTTTTCAGTGTTCACTTGTTGTTTCTGGCTAATGCTCTATATATTGGCTTGATGCAGATTTTTGGAGCAGTTAGATACTTGTTGACATATTCTAAGAGTCTATTTATTGTTATAATGAATTGGTATTGATTTATCTGTTTGGATATTGTTACATTTTGGAGCAGTTAGATACCAGTTGGCGTATTCTAATTGTCTATTTTTTGTTATAATGTAGTGGTATTGATTTATCTGTTTGGATATTGGAAATCTTGGTGTAGTTAGATACCAATTGGCGTATTCTAACTGTTTATTGTTTGATATAATTTAATGGTATTCATTTACCGGTTTAGTTGTTGTAGAATCTTGGGGCAGTTAGATACCAGTTGGCGTATTCTAACTATCTATTTTTTTATATAATTTAGTAGTATTCATTTATCTGTTTAGTTGTTGTAGAATCTTGGGGCAGTTAGATACCTGTTGGAATATTCTAACATTTTATAGTTTTTTAATAGGAGTTTAGTTAAGGTTTAAGTACAGTGTAGTTAATAAATTTTGGTTTTAAGAAGATTAAATAAGCATTTGCAAGATTTCCAGGTAATTTATGCCTTAGAGTAATGGTACTATCATTACATTCGAACCATCCACATTTCTTTTTTTATATGCAGTATTGTGATCTGCATTGGTTGTGTCTCCTGTGTGGTAGATTATACCTATTGTTGTGAAGGTTTTCTTACCAAGTGATACTTGACCATGTGTGAATTCAGTCAGCTTGCAGTTGTTTTTGGTACCATCTGCATTGTAACGTAGAAGCATTAGTATTATGTGTTTACTATGTGATTACTAATTATCCGAATTGCAGGTAGTACATAATCTGCAACGGTTTGCATTTTGCACAAGTTGCTGAAATGGAACGGATTCACAATTAGGTATTGATATATACACGAAGCGCTCATTGGGGATTTGTTCTTGTGTCACATTGTTGCAGAGAGTGCCTGTATTTTTCCACATGTATGAAATCTGGAAGATTTCATTTATAGGTATGTTTTTGTTTTCCAGTACTTGTAGTAAGTACATTATAAATTCTTGTGGATCTTCCTGTGAGTTTATAGTGAATTTCACCATTCCAGCACAGTAGTCCAATTGTTGTCTTATTCCATAAACAATATATGTGTTATTAGGATTGTTTGTTGCATTTCTATGAAGTACTAACATTTGCAAACACAATTGGTCTGAACTGTGTAAGTATATGTTATCAACAATTGGTGGTAATTGAAATAGAATATTCATTGCTACATTTGCGTAGCAACTTACACCAATTATATTTGAGAGTTTAAATGGACCAGGTAATTCTATATCTGAGTGATTTTTTTGGAGTTTGTCTTCCTTCTTTGACGAAGTACCTGGTTTACTTTCCCTAATTGGTTCTTTTTTGTTTGTGGTACTTGATGAAGTATTAGTTTCTTTTACTCTCTTTGGAGGATTTGCAGTGATATCCTGTTGTATTTCTGTTTGATTTAGTTTTCTTTTATAATGTTTTACTTTTTTTTGGAACAGGAAATATTTTTAGATGGGGGTGTATAGTGAACGAAGTCTATTGTATTCTAAAATGCAAGGAATATCAGCGTTTACTTTACTTGCATCAAAGTTGATTAGAAATAGACCATCAAGTGTACGTAAGCGTGATAGTGCTACGTAGCTCATGCCTTCTTTAAAGACTGTGTTACCAATGTCTATGAATGCTTTGTCTAGGGTAAGACCTTGTGATTTATAAATGGTGACTGCATATGCAAGAGTTAGAAAAAACTGTTCTCTGCGTACATACATGTCTTTGAAGAGAAGGAATTGAGCTGCTGAGTGTCCTATCCTTTTTACTTCTGAAAGTTTGTCAAAGAGAGTATTGACAAACTGAATGTTGTTGTCACGTGGGTATGTTTGAAAGCCAACAACTGTACCCAGCGCTCCATTAACTAGGCCTTGGTCCACGTCAAGGTTACGTTTAAGCATTACTCTGCAATTTAAGGATAATTTAAATATTTTTTCCAACCCAGTTGTGTTGGAGATTGAATTTTCTAAACTATTTAGTCTTGTTGCGGCTTGCTCACACATCGGTAGTGTCATACCATGTATGTCTAGTTTGTCTGTGGCGCTAATTTCCATTATTGGTTGCATTTCTTTATTTAACATTGTTTCATTGAATTTGAAACAGCTTGTAAGAGTTGGCATTAAGGCCATACAATTGACATTTTTGTGGGCTAATTGTTCCATAACATCTTTAGCACATACATTATCACCATAAAGTGCATGAATGTGCCGGGTTTTCAATATTGCTTGTGCTTCTTGAGATAGTATACCAACTTTAATACTTTTTAAGATGTTGGCATAAGTGAGATCTGCAGATTGCCGCATATTTTGTGTTAATTCTCTGTATTGGAAATGTTGCCAAAGGTTGACATTTCCAATGCTGCCAAGAGTTTTACGGCAGAGTTTGTGTCCTAATGTTTTAAAAATAGGCTCTCCTTTCACTGGTGTCAATTGAAGAAGATCTCCGAAAACAATAATGTGTTTTTCTGCAAAGAGCTCTTCATAGTTTGTTTTGAGTACTTCTTGTAATCTGAGGTGAATCAAAGACAACATTAGGTTGGACACCATGCTCACTTCATCTATTAGTAGCATTTTCATTTGTTTTAATACTCTGCGTAGTTCCATTGCAGCTTCTGTAGAAAGTTTGTAATAGTCTCATTTGTTTTGTTGTACTACTGGCAGGAGTAGTAATCGGTGTAAATTAACACCACCTATGTTGTAGGCAGCTAAACCTGTGGGGGCAGTGACAACAGCGACAGTTTGTTGTTTGTCAATTGTTGAAGGAACTTACTGATGATTTTGATTAAGAATGTTTTGCCAGAACCAGCTTCACCACTGACGTACAGTAGTATAGGTTTGTAATTTTGGCATGTGCATTCTTTGTTTTCATGTTGTACACCATGTGCAATTTCTTTTGTTACTTCTTGAAAAATGCTACGTTGTTCATTGTTTAGTTTTGATTGTAGTATAGTTAAGTCTTCATTATCTTCATACTGACACATTGTGTTTTCTACTTCTGTCATAGCTAATTCTGCCTCATTTGTTATTAGTGGCTCTCCCAGTGGTTCTTGGCTTCCTGTTGCAGAAGGTTGACTACTGTCAGGAGTGTCCTTATCTAGTTGGGCCTGGAGTTCTTCTTCGTGTTGCTGTTCATTGTGCAACATTGTTTTCTACTGTGTAAAGTTTACATCAGTTATAGTGCTTTCATTTGCTTTGAAAGCGTCTTCATATGAGTCATAGTTATCTAGTATATCTCCTTCTTTTCTCCATGGTGTAAAGAGTTGTAGCAGGGACATGCAATATAGTTCTTTGTGTTGAGGAGTCTTTAATGACAATTTGATATGATTAATTAATTAAATTTCGTTTGGTGAGTTTTACTAAGCTGCCTTCACAATTTGTCACTCTGTATTTACCTTTTTTTCATCAGGTTTTATATTATTTTTGTACGTATGGGCTATGTGGCATAGACACATGGTTTCCGAAGTGTTACTTCTGTTTGGGTAGTATGTGTCCAGTAAATTGTTTTTTAAAATGTCTTGGCTGTTGGGATCATGTTTGGCTATTGTTTCTATATCTTCTTATGATTTTAGAACTCTTTTCTTAGATTTAGCAGGACCAAGAATTAGCCATACTATATTGTCAGATTTTCCATACAGAGCAGTACCAGTTAAACAATCTGCTGCTTCATAGGAGCCACAATCTCTATCGGAGAGCATTTTTATGCCCAAGCTGTATAATTTCTGAGACGGTGTTTTGTCTGATAACAGGTCATTCCAGAGGTCTTGGAGCTCTGTTTTTTCTGCTTTTGTTAAGTATGCTGTAACATATCGTGCAACTCCAGTGGCATTGTCTGCAATGTACTGCACATCTATGTTTGTGGTCCATAAGTAGGCAATGATTGCATTGTAATCATTGATGTATTTTTCTTCTTCTGTTCTTTTTATGTAATATGTATTTTTAGGTGATTTACCTTTAACACTATGTCTAACTGAAGACATGAAGTTGTTCACTTGACCTGTTTTTGTAACCGGTCTAGGGAAACCAAAGCGGCATTTGGTGTAGTATTTCCCTTTGTTTTTTTATTTGCGACAACAATGTTTGCCACATTTGTGTCTTTGAAATTGTAAAATTTGTGCATGAAGATCACTATTTGTTGCTTTTGATGGAATTTCACAAGTGACATATTTTTCAATAAACTGTAAAACAGTGGCATCACTGTCTTGACCGAATTTAGGAGCATATTTAATCCATAAAGGCATGGAGATATGTGGTGCTCCTCTGACTTGATATTCTTTTCTCCAAAAGAAGTGTTGCACTTCTCCGAGGGGAGGAGTAGTTTTATTACAAATAAAGTGTAGCATAGCAATGAAGCGATGGCGAAAATATCTTGAAACATTAACAGGATCTAGAGAACAAAGTTCTCCAGGTGTTAGTATATCTATGTTTGTTTTGTTTTTGTTTGATATGAGTAGGAAATCATGTAAATCTTCCCATGCATATTCTGCACAACTTAATGTAACAAACTAAGTGGGTGGGCCAAGGTTTCCTATCATACAACGTACATCACCATGACGTTGAAACCAGTACTCTTTAGTACCACACATATTTGCTAATTGATTTGTAATATTTGATTGTAAAACCTCATCTTTTTGTTGCACTTTTTGTAATAATTGTGTAGCTGACATATTTTGAAAGTTGGATCCTGATTTTAATGTGTGTGCAACTCCGTAACATAAAGTTGCTAGTTCACTTTCAAAGAGTAGGTGGAATATGTATTCCACATTTTGTCTAATTCTGGGATCCTCAGAATACATCCGTATTGAGCGGTATTCTGATGCTGTTATTTGAATAAGTCTATCATCGTACCTTCCTCCTTTGCCAGTAGGAAAGAGTAGAGGAAAAGAACGTGCTTCTATACTTTTTTCCCATATGCTGATCGGTGATCCATTTGTTTGATGCATTTGGTACGTTTCTAGTGCATCTTCTACAGTGTCATTAGAGTGCAAATGGTGAATTGTATAATGGTCTAAAGTATTGGATATTGTAGCAGGATCTAGGAGCTCAAATTGACCAGCTTCTTGTTTCTCTTGAATTATTTCAATGGTATCCTTCAAGTTTTCTTCAATTTTAATTTCTTTGTAGTATTCATTATTGTCTTTTAGATATTGAAAGGCTTGTCTAACTTTATGTAAATCTACAGTTGTTGCCACATTTTTTTGTCTTTTGTAGGTACTCCATTTACTAAAATAATTAAAGATTGCTCCAATGGACGTTGCACTCCTAGATTGTGCATATTTTCTTTTAGATCTAATGGTAAATGCACTACTTTCCCCGAATACCTTTAACTAATTCAGAGGGAGGTAATTTTGCTGTTTTTGGTTGAAGGTGTATTATTGCCTGAAAGGGGTGCACTGTTTGAGTTATGATGCTCTCATATAAATTGAGTTGTTGTAGGGGTTTTGGTAGTAGAAATAATTCCAAATTATTTGTGATAGCACGTGAAGGAGTTTGGTTGTTGTCAAGTTTTGTAGTGCAGTAACTGCAAAGTATTAAGGGGTCAGTTATTTCGTATTTGTTTTCTGCAATAAGGTAGAAAGCTAATTCAAACAATTTAGAATCTTCATTGTCTTCTATTTTGTATGTTAGGTCTACAGTTTTTGAGTTACTTTTATAAAAAGTTCTACGGCAACATACACACACATGGTTTGGTACTTCAGCAGATGTACTTTTAAATTCCAGTATTTCTTTTTTGTATGTGTGTAGTAGAGGTTTCCATGCATAGAATTGTTGCTAATTTGCTTTAAAGCTATTTCATTCTGTAAGTGGCTTTCACTTCCAAAATATTTTTTCTGGATATAGTCGATTTCTTCAAGTAGGTCTTTTGCAGTACCATGTAGAATAATGTTATTTAAATTGGCTAGTGCTAAGGCAGGACGTTTAGCATAGTACAGTTTATAGACTAGATTTCTTATATTTGAATGATGTGTTGATATCATTTTGAAAAAATGGAAGGTGGTTTTGCAAGTAGGTCCTGAAATGCAGGCCATATTTGTTTGCTTTTGTTTGCATGCTTCTTCATTAAAGTATGGTTCTGTGCTCGTAGTGTGACTCCACTCACCTCCACAGATACTTAAGAAGTTATTTCTGTTGACATTTCGTTTATTGAGAAGTCATTTTTTTTAATTTAGTCATTAGTTTTGTTAGTGGTTTCATTTTGTTTAACACTAAAATAAATAACTTTCTTTTGGGAAGGATTGCACTGTCTATCAACGCTTCTAAGATTACATTTCCTACGATAGGTTTTAAGAGTTGAGCCTGATTTCTCTCCTGTTTTTATAAGATTTTGAAGGACTCTGTGACGGAACATTTTTGCTAAAATACTTTTTTTGGTATGCTTACTTTGCACTATATCAAGATTTATAGGAGCAGTTTTATCTGTAGTGGTAGCTGATTTTTTGTTAATTGTTTTGTGGTTCGTTTTACATTTTGACAGAGGATGCAAAGTTTCTGTACTTGAAGCTTGTTTTGTTTCGCTAAACACATTTCGCTAAATGACAGTATTAGCTGTTTTGTTTTAACTTTTTTCACAAATTCTGCTAGAGATGGATGCTTGTTTTGGACACTTCTATTTTCATTTGCTCTGCTTCTCCGTTGCTTTTTACGGACTTGATTTTTGGTAGGCATTCTTTAGGGTCTGTTGAAAAAAATAAAGAAGGTATGGGTTGGGGTGTTCTTAATGTATGTGTGCTGCGTGCATGAGTGTCTGAGTAAGATGATAAAGATGTATGTAATGGTGTGTGATTGTGCATTGGGCAACTACAACTAGTTTGGATGGGTATTCTTGAATTCATGTGCTACTAAACTGAGGTTCAGATGACAGTAGAAAGTAAGCTAGTGGTGTGGAGAAGTACAAATAGTAAATCTAATGGTATAAAATTAAAACAGTTGTTTGTTCTATAATATCACAATTCTAAGGGCTGAGTTGGGTCATTTGTGTGTCGAGAAAATAGGAAATTGTGCGCCATTCTGCCTGTAAATCTCTATTTAAGAAATGGGGATTTGTAGACAGAATGGTGCACAATCTCTATTTTTAGGCACAGAAATAGCATGAATTAACCTTACAGTGTGTTTGAATAATAGTACAAATAATATGGTGGTATTCAACTTACTTTTTTTCTGAAATGAGCCGGTTTCTTCTTAGTTGTTCTTTGTACTTCAAATTCGGCTGCTTCTTTTCAGGAGAATGGTCTTCACTGCAATTGTAAAGGAAATAAATTAGTAATTTTGTTTGTACATAGCACTGTTTTTAATTTAGAGATTGATTCTTTTAATTGACATTGACCGTCAGCGCCTTCCTCAAAACCATGAAAACTATCTTATTCACATAAAATGTGTCGCATCAGTTGAATACATATCATATGTTCTTAATGCACAAACTATATTGTAATGACTAACTGTACCAAGCAAAATATCATTTCTATGCCTTGTGGAATACATAATGTACCACTGAATACCACTATTTCTGTAACTAAGCTCTTGTAAGTAATAGCGCCTCAATGCCATGGGCTGCTTGTGCACTATATAAATATAAGTAAATAAATAACTAAATAAATACATTTTTATGTTTTTGTACAAGTATTGTTGTTTGATATTTCAACATACTTTGTGCATGCAATTTTGTTTGAATATGTTAACTCTTCATATTATACTTTAAATATGTTAGTTCAACATGGTTTGAAAATGTGTGTGTAAAAATAAATTAAATAGCAGATAGGTTTGGAAGTGACAGTTGATTTCAAGAGATGGAAAATATGACAGTAAATTCATTTTATAGATTATACAATCTAAAAATCAGTTAATCTGTTTATATGAATCTATAAGAATTGTACATGTACTATACATAAAATATGCATACCTGTAGTTTGTGTTCATGCATATGGATATGCATGCAGCTGCAAGTAGAAATCTTGGAGACTTGTACAGTATTTCTTGCAGAAGGTGCTTTCCAATGATATGACACCTGTACTCAGAGAGATTAAAAGTACATTTGAAGTGCTGATCTATGATGATGCAGTTAGATGTAGAGGTCTTGGATTTAATTTGTGGATGGTCATGTGACTTCTTAGCTATGAGGGAATGGCACAGAAAGTGAAATGGAAATGGTAGTAGGACAGTCCATGTTACGATATGTCCGCGGACATGGCGGTAGTTCGCGGACATCGGGAGTTACATCCAGGGATTTTTGGGTTCAGAAGTCATGCAAATGAGAATAAGCACTGAAAGGGATTGGTCAGGAAAGTTTAGTGGGTGTGTTGTGCCAGGAGAGAGTTTCTCAGATACTCTTTTTGCTGAGAGAAGAACAGATAGCCATGGCTGTGTATTTCAGAAAAAAATAGTTTGGATTTTGGGAGACTCGTGGATACATTGGTTGAAGGTGCATGCAGAAAGCTGTGGAGTAGCTGTAGATCTTTGATTCCCACATGTGGAAGTGCACTGGCATGGAGTACGTGGAATGAAGTGGTTGGACTTGCTACCTCTCTGTGCTACTTTGGAGACAGAGCAACATCCAGACATAATTGTAATTCATTGTGGAGGGAACAGTTTAGGACATGTGTCTGGAATTTCTTTGCAATTTGCAATGAAAGAAGGACTTGGGAAGGTCATGGACATGTTTCCAAATTCTCAAGTCATTTTTTCACGGATTGCGCAGAGACAAATGTGGCTTCGTTCTTCTTCATTTGGTCCCCAAATGGAGAAAGCAAGGCGCAACGTCAATAAGGCTGTTTGTGCCTTTCTAAGAGATTTTGGCATGTCCTCTTTTCACAATGAAAATATTATGTTTCGTAGTACATACATTTTGCGTATAGATGGAGTCCATCTTACTTATGCTGGCAATCAGATTTTTCTGAGAAATGTACAAAATGCATTGCAACCTTTTTTGGAATTACAGCATCCATTTTGTAGTAGGTGTTTAGTGTTTAGCATTTCAAATGTTTCAAACACCAACAAACACCACCAAAAGGCTCTTTTCAGAGCCACCACTTCCTCCCAGATAAAACTGCAATGGTTATGATAGGGCAGCACTCCAAAATTTTAGATGTGCGCGGACTGTCACTGAATTTCATAGGTTTTTAGTACCACAACTTAACCATAACGTCCCTTTAACAAAGTGTTTTTAATGAATATATATATATATATATATTCAGTAAATATATATATATATATATATTCAGTAAAAATACTTTGTTAAAGGAACGTTATGGTTCCAAGTAAAGCCGAAAACCCCCTGACATTCGCCAGTTATGGTAAGCTAAGCAACCATAACTCGTGCCACCACCGTGCACTGCTAAGACTAACACTCATGACATCAAAGATGACATCACATATGTCATTGATGACATCACTGATGTGGTGGTGGCGCGAGTTATGGTTGCTTACCATAACTGCTGAATTTCAGGGGTTTTCCGGTTTTACTTGGAACCATAACGTCCCTTTAACAAAGTTATATATATATATATATATATGTATATATATATATATATATATATATATATATATATATATATATATATGGTTCTACGTTATTTAATTGTGGGACTTTTCATCGTGGGATTTTTTACCGTGAATTATGCATCGAATAATTTTTTTTTTTGAGGGGTTACCCGCCCAAACCCCCGTTCACTTTATTTATTTTTTATTCCCTTACACACATTATTTTAATTTTTTAACCCCCCCCAAAAAAAAAATGATGAGTTTTTTTCGAAAAATAAATTCACGGCAAAAAACCCTGCGATGAAAAGTCCCGCGATCAAAGGACGGTATACCATATATATATGTTACATACTTAATAAGCGTATGTGGTAACTGATTTCTTCATAATGTGGTTTAATCGTGTTTTGTTATAAAGTCCTATAATAAATGTATGTTTGATATACATCTGAACACTCTCATCCCTCCTGCGATCTAGTCTTGACCGCCTGCCGAGCTTCCATAGATTGGTCTGGTTTTTCCGGCAGGTTACCCTATTCAACTTAACTAGGGTGGCCTCCTAAACTTACGGCCGC
This sequence comes from Ambystoma mexicanum, assembly GCF_040938575.1. NCBI lineage: Eukaryota > Metazoa > Chordata > Amphibia > Caudata > Ambystomatidae > Ambystoma > Ambystoma mexicanum. Next base: position 831,815,774 of record NC_090935.1, on the reverse strand, counting down.
CATGTCAGAGTTCAGAAATCCATCTTAACAAATTGGTGGACTAACGGTGGGACAAGATCGGAGGTACCCAGTGTTGTGCACGATCGGAGGTACCCAATGTTGCGCACTGGTGAAATACCCAGTTAATCTTACACAGAAAACACAGTGACCTTAGTTTAAATTTAACTGTAAGCCTCCTGCATTACTTATAACATGGAAGCAATTGTGAACAAAGCTTTGAGTGCTACGAAATCAGAAATGCTACGAAAGATTTTTGCAGGAAGAGTCTTGTCAGCTTCTGACACAAAAGCTGAGATGATCCAAAAGATCATGTAATGGCAGGAAAACCAGATCTCAGCTTGTCCCTCAGAAGGCAGTTTTGAAGAAGACAGATGATGATAGGGATGATGTAGACTTCCATGCTTCTTTTGCTGTCTCTGAGGCTGAGGCCCTACTGGAATTCAAAAGACAAGAGCTGCTATTTAAGCAGCAGGAACTTTAATTCTGCATGGCTAAGCTAGAACTGGAGAAAGCAGAGAAACAGAAGGACAGGCACCACCAGTTGAGCTTGCCAAGTTACAAGCTGCCAATGGCTTCTCTGGTGGATCTGGTAATGGGTACGGCTCTGCCTCTCATCCAAGGTTTCCAAAAGATTTGCTTATCATGTATGATGATAAGAATGACATCATGGATTGGTTGACTGCATTTGAGTATGCATGCAAAGTTCAGGAAGTTGTGGATGATGATAAGATTGCATGGTTGCTCAGTCAACTACCCCATTCTAGCTGCAGTGCCATGATGGAAATGTCAAAGGCTGACAGAAAAGGCTCTGCAAAATTGAAGCAAACTCTGCTCTTAAAGTTTGGCAAGACTCCTGCCCAAAACTTGAAATGATTCAGATATTACAAAAAGAAAGAAGGTAATAGTTGGGTCTCATATGTAACTTATTCCTTGAAAAACATCACTATCTGCGTGGAAGGTTATACGGCCAGAACCTTTGATTGTATGATGTATTTAGTCATGCTTGAACACATTTTTGCTTTTTGTTCCCCAGGGCCTATTGTAAGGGGATAGATCAAAGAAGATCGCCATTGAAGCAGATTTATTGGTGTCACACAGAGTGTCCCATAAGGACAAGCCTGCACCTGGAAAGTAGGAGGAGGGAAAAAAGCGCAAAGATAAGTAGGGTTGGAGATCTGATGAAAAGTCTTTCCATAAGGGCAACAAAAAGCATAACAAGGGTAAGTCACATGACAATGTTCCGAATAGTGGGAATCATCCTCCCAAGCATAGCTCTGGTTACAGTAAGCCTCCCTATGTCCCAAAACCCAGTGGATCTTGTTTTGCTTGTGGAGCAAGTGGCCACGTGAAGGGGGACCCCAGATCTAAGGGCAAAACCTTGGGGGTCCACTCTGAGAGTCTGGCCTTCCCCTCATATGAGGAGGAAGAAAATATCACAAGGGCATCCTTCTCTTCCGACTGCTTCCCCAGCGTAAAAGTGTCTGAAGTAGTCTTAGTATCCCTGGGTTCCTGGGAGCGTAGAGTCTCAGAGGCTTATGCTAGTAGTCCTGATAATACCAAGCACTACTTTAAAGACAGTGTGCTAATCAATGGATTTGACACCCCTGCCCTTAAGGATAGTGGACCAGCAGAACTGTGGTGGATTCCACCTTGATAAACCAAGAGGAGCTTGCCGGAGATCCCTTGATGCCCAACAACTTAGCTGATGGCCCCCCCTTTTCAATCAAGTTCCCAGTAACGCCTCTAAATCTAACCAGTAATGGTTTAGTAGTAAGCATACCTGTGAGTGTTCAGAGGCAAGTCCCTGGAAAGGTTCTGATTGGAAATGACCTAAGAGACTTAGGTCTTGTGGGGACACAGCAGAAAGATCATGCACAAGGGCACAAACAAAGGCTGCTCTGGTCTAGTCCAAGGCTGAGCCAAAGTCAAAGGGAAATCCCAAGGCTAATGGAGTCAAGAAACTCAGAAGAGGTAAAGAAAATAGTCCCCCTAACTCACCTGCCACTGAGGTGGAGGTAGTTTGCCAAGCACCTGAACCTGACGAGGAAGACATGCTGCCTTAAATTCTCGATCGCCATGACCATCCTGAAATCCAAGGTTTATTGGTTGAAGGGGGTCCTGATATGGAAGAGTTTAATAAGGGCCAATATGAGTACCTACCTCTAGAAGGCCTAAGGAGACCGGCCTGTTCCCAGCTTGAGAGTGAACCTCCTGGGAAGCATAGGGTTTATTGGGAGGGTGGGCTCCTGTACAGTGAGCCCACAGAGTCTACTGAAGGTAACCATAGGAGGTTGGCTGTACCCCTACAATTAAGACCCTTACTCCTACAACTGGTACATACATTTCCTCTAGTTGGTCACCTTGGGATCAAGAGTAGCAAGCAGAGGCTATCCATGTATTTCTACTGGCCCAAGATGGGGGTCCTGGTAGAAGGCCAATGTAAGAATTGTGCCACTTGTCAGATTTCTAGTAAGAGTGGCTCAACAACCCAGGCTCCATTGTTGCCACTCCCTGTGGTGGGGGTGCCATTTGAACGTGTAGGGGTTGACATTGTTGGTCCCCTTGACCCTCGGACATACTCTGGCAATAGGTTTATCTTGGTGCTGGTTGACCATGCCACCAGATATCCAAAAGTCATCCCATTGCCGAGTCAGTTGCAAAAGCATTACTTGGCATTTTTACTAGGGTTGGCTTCCCTAAAGAAGTTGTGTCAGACAGTGGCATCAACTGTATGTATAAGTATATGTAAGCCATGTGGAAAGAGTGTGGGATCACCTATATGTTTTCATCGGCGTATCATTCACAAACTAATGGCTTAGTTGAGAGGTTTAACAGAACTCTCAAAAGCATAATTGAGGCTCTGGAAGAACCTCAAAGAAAAAAGTGGGATCCCCTGTTGCCATGCTTACTATTTGCCTACAGAGAGGTACCTCGGGAGGGTGTTGGTTTCAGCCTCTTTGAGCTTCTTTTTGGTCACCCCGTTAGCCGGTCACTGGCCATAGTCAAGGAAGGGTGGGAGCTCCCTACTCCATCCATCACTACCAATGTAGTAGACTATGTGCTGGAGTCAAGGAAGAGAATGGACCTTCTGATGGTTCAGGGCAGTGATAAGTTGAAGGCAGGTCAGGCTCTGGTGATATATTGGTATGACCAGAAGGTTTCACTTATTCACTTGACCCCAGGCCAAGCAGTCCTAATTATGAACCCTATAAGGCCTAGAGCCCTACTGGACAAATGGTCAGGCCCTTACACAGTTGTGGAGCAGCTGCGTGAGGTAAACTATTTAGTGGATCTTAAGAGACCTGGCCAGGCTCCCAAAGTGTTCCACATATATAGGCTGATGGCTTTCATCCGTAGGGTTGAAATAGCAGCAATACTGGTTGCATCAGACAGAGAAGAAGAGGAATCCAAACCTCTGCATGACTTGTTCCAAGGAAGCCTTTCAGATGGCTCCATTGAGGGTGTCCAAGTGGTGGCTCACCTGACTCCTACCCATCAAGAGTAAGTAAGAATTTTGCTTAGGAAGTTCTCCCCCTTGTTCCCACTGACTCCTGGTTTGACACCTTGTGCAAACATGAAATTGACACAGGGGACAGTGTACATACCAGATGTAGGGGGTACAGGGTGTAAGACAAGGTGAGATCCTCATCAAGATGGAGGTCAACAATATGTTAGATCTTGGGGTGATTGAACCCTCTAGTAGACCATGGTCCAGTCCGGGAGTTCTGGTGCCAAAGATACGTACCTCTGAACTGCGGTTCTATATGCACTACAGGGCTCTGAATGCTGTTGCCAGGACAAGAGCTCACCCCTTGCCTAGAACTGGTGAGGTGGTGGATACCTTGGGTGCTTCCAAGTACCTTAGCACATTTGAGCTCACTGCAGGTTATTGGCAAATAGCCCTAGCAGAACATGCCAAAGAGAAGACATAATTATCAACCCCACACAGTCTCTACCAGTTCAGGGTAATGCCCTGTTGATTAAAGAATGCACCTGCTACTTTCCAAAGGATTGTGAATCATGTCCTACATGGGTTGGATAAATTCTGCTTAGCATATCTGGATGATATAGCAGTTTTCAGTGCCACCTGGGAAGAACATGTGAAACACCTGGGCATAGTATTACAGCCTCTTCAGAAGGGCAACTTGACCATAAAGTCAAGTAAGTGCCATATTTGACAAGCATCTGTGGTCTACCCTGGACATGAAGTAGGTGGAGGGAGGATTCAGCCTGTACCCAGTAAAGTACAAGCAGTACAAGCCTGGCCTACCCCCACTACACAAACTCAGGTGAGACCCTGCTTAGGTCTCACTAAGTATTATCGAAACTTCATGGCAGACTATGGCAGCATTGCTGCCCCTCTAACTGCTCTCACTACTCCAAAGAATCCCAAGAAGGTCTCTTGGTCTGAGGAGTGTGAATAGGCCTTCAATGGCTTAAAAGACTTACTGTGCAAAGCCCTGTCCTCAGGACCCCTGACTACAAACATGCTTTTATTGTGCAGACAGATGCCTCTGACACCGGGATAGGTGCTGTACCATCACAGGTAGATGAGAAAGGCAAAAGGAACACCCGATTGGATTTGTTAGTCGGCAGCTTAAGGACAGAGAGCTAAGGTGGTCCACTGTAGAGAAATAATGTTTCTCTGTCGTGTGGGCCCTAAAGAGCTGAGGCCCTACCTCTATGGGACCCACTTCACTGTGCAAACTGCCCATAATTCCTTAAAGTGGCCAATGAACTTGGAGGGAGATAATCCAAAGTTGCTCAGGTGGTCCATAAGCCTGCAGGGGTTTGACTTCACCATTGAGCACAGGCCAAGTGTCCAACATAGCAAAGCTGATGGGTTGTCCAGAATGTTTAGTCGACCTGAACATGAGACTCATTCAGGGGTGAATTGATTACCACTGTCCTTAGAACTGGGAGGAGCGAGTGTTAGGAAAGATTTCTCATAGGTTTAATTTTCCCTCCATTTATGAACCCCGCCCAAACTTTTTGCTTTTGTTTGGCTTACCTAACCTGACTTTTTCCAGTGGAGCACAGCCTTCAGCTGCATTCCTCTGGGCTTTCACTCATTTGTTATGGGGAAACTGACATGTCCTTCGACTATGTTGTCATTTCTTGGTAACTTTTTATCTATGTAGCAAGTGCCTTACAGTACCGCGCATAGGGGTCCTTTGGTTTTATGGCCCTATCCACCCTCTAGGGATTTTCTGGTGTGTGTACAAGTGCGTCTAGGATGAACTGGTAGCAGCAGTTTACTTTTAAAATATGTTTATTTTGTTTTTATGGACCATACAGCGTTTAACGCGTTCAACCGAAGACTGTGGCCAGTGCCGAAAATGGCTGTGCCACAAAGTGTTTTGTTCCGTCCTTTGGCCATTGTGTCCCTTTGCCTTCCCCAGGTCAAGAGACATAGGAATTCCTTATTTGGGCATGCAGACTCCAATGAAAACCGCATCTTTCACAGGCTCCTGCATGTCATGTGTGCTAGTGCCCAGGAAGAGGGTTGGGACTGTCTGGTTCCAATCCACAATATTGGTGCCAGTATGTCTGGTAGGCATGAATGACTGGAACCAGCGTGGGCCACGATTGGCCCAGCCTTGGGTGCATGCAAGAGAGCAGATCTTCCATTGGTTATCTTTGATTTGAGCACTAAACAAATCTTGGCTAAGAGAAGGGGCTCTGAATCCATTCCAGGTCGATCCCCTGAAGTTCACACCAAACTACAGAAGGAGCCACGTATCCTTAACAAAAGAGCAGACTCGAAGAATGGCCAGAGATGTGCTAGGAAGGTTTGGCACCCTGACCCCACTGTTGTCCAATTTTACCCCTGCTTTTGCATCGCATCAAGAAGGCCTACAAGGGCACTTCAACCCTTTGTGGAGTATTGGGAACAACTACTCTCTGCACCTTCTGCTTACCCTCGCAAAGAGCATCTTCAAAAGTGTTCTTAAGCCATCCCGTGAACTTACCAGCTCAAACACGGGTTAATGCACAGGAACACTACTGTCACAAGTTGAGACTCAAGAATTTGGAAATCACCTGTGTGTGGTCCTGGGCCCTCTCCAGCCAAAATGCATTGTCCAAGCTGATTTGAGTTGCAGGTTTATGAGAGTGTGTCATGCCATGAGCATTTGCGGTCCCTGTGCCACCCCGCAATGGCAACTGTCAATGTAAGTGCCTGCAGACTTGCCCCACTGTGTCCTGAGATGTGCTGCACTGGAACTATCCTTCTGCTTTCTTCGAGAGCTGAGAAAAGGCTACTGTCCCACCACAGACGATCATCCCGTCCCACAGCCGCTGAGAGCTGGTGAGTCGTGTAACTGCAGTGGTGAAACCTACTAGCGAAGTGGACTAAACTAGCAAAGTTTGGTTTGGGCGGTGTTGAGGGTCAGTGAGTACTTTCCTCACTTACCAGTGGTCCTCTGGTGCATCCATCTGTTTTTACGCACGAGAATCCCTTAAAAGATACTCACCTTGGCTGGGCTAGCCCCTACTCCCCATCTATTCCAGAACTCTGAAAGTCGCTTTATCTGGAATAGTAGACCCTATTCAAGGATTAGGGATTTATTCTTCATCACCTCAACCCCCTTCCTGTACAGCTCCAGCTCCCTGAAGAGAACCCAATTTTCGCTTTACGCACGACCGCACGTTGTGAATGCACTGCTGTACTTTGAGCATAAGGCTCCTAACTTCTTAGGGCTGGACTGCATAAACTAGGGATTGACTATTAAGAACTGCCTAATGCAATATCTGTGTTGAACTTATCCATTTCAGTTGCAGGTTGTGGTTATTTTCTCCCCTTGCATCACCACATTCTATATATATGTTGCTTAGTGAATAAATGGGTGTTTTAACTGTTTTCTAGATGCTGTGATTTAATCGTATTTTGCTATAAAGGCCTATAATAAATGTATTTTTGATATACATCTGTCTAAGAGTAATTGTGGAGTTTTACTGTGTGTGCTCATTGTGGACTTTTGATCACTCTCACCCCTCCTGAGACTTAGACTTGACCTCCTGCCAAACTACCATAGGTTGATCTGGCTTGTCCAGAAGGTTCCCCTGTTCCACTAAACTAAGGTAGCCTCCTAAGCTTCTACCCACCAGGTCAGAGTTCAGAAATCCATCTTAACACTCCGGTTTTAAAACCACCAAAAAGTGACACTTCTTCTATCTCTTTGCATTCAGCTAATACTGGATGTTGCCTGAAAGCCACACTCAAGCGCATCAACAGAACCCTCATACCTATGATATTATTTTGGACACACTAAATAGCAAAGTTTCCTCAAACTCTTTCACTTCAGGAAATGCTGAATTTCGTCTGAGTGCCATAGTCACAGTTAAAGCACACACCCTTTTGTTTCTGAGGATTGTATAAACGAAGGGAAAATTTGAATCATAGAGAGGCTCCTAAGGAGGGAGCAGACCTGCTACGCAGAGGCTAGACTCTGTAGTATTGACATTGTGGAGGAGGAATGCAGGGCTGCAAAGCCTCTGGCAGCATGGAGATAGAGCAAAACACTAGCTGAATGGCTGGAGGTTGTTTTTCTACCCAACCGAGAAGGTCAGGTCTGAATATGAGCAGAGACGAAAGACACCAGTCTCACCTGGAGGCGCAACCACAAAGGAGCCGAAAATAGATGCCGAGATCAGATCGCATGAGGAAGCCTGGATCCTTGAGATCCGTACAAGTCGGGCCATACCTAAAGACACATGTAGCCAACGGTTAAAGCCAACAAGGTTACTGGAGCCAAATAAACCCAACGGAGACATAGAGAGAAGACTACCAAAGATGACGAGGCTGCAGGAGCCTCACAAGCCCAATGTTACAAGGTATGAACATTGTGAGCCACAGCAAGGGAAGTTATCAAGGTATTGGGAGCCTGAGAAACACGAGTGTGCAAACACCCTATGAGACTGGGATTGAAAGCGATATGAATAGTGTGAAGAATGGCTGAGAAATGTATCAAGGTTACAGGAGCTGGAGAAACCCAAGTGTGCAAATACCCTCTCTCTGAAAGGGGGATTGAGAGTGATATGAACATTTTAAATAACAGCTGAGAAAGATATCCAGTTTATGGGAACCTGGAAAACCTGAATGTGTCAATACCCTATGAAATGGCGAAAGAAAGAGATATGAACACTTTGAATTGAGGCTGAGAAAGTTACACAGGGTACAAACTCTGACAAACCATGGTGGACTGCCATCCTAGATGAAATAACGTGTGGGACAAAACAATCTATCTGAGGATTACATGACTTAAGGGAGTCCCAACACCTCAAATGTGAAAAGACAGGAATGTTTTTATTTTCTAATCAATCTTGGAGGAATAGAATTTTTCGCAACAAGAGACAGTTTTCTTTGTTAACTGGAGAGACATGTTTCTTTGCATAAAAGTATAGATTGAAACCCCTATCTTGACACAAAGACTGGGAAGAATTTTCTGCTATGTAAAAGGAACCTTGAAGACTAAGAACATGCATATGTTGGGCCAGGCAGAAGCCCTCCTGAGGTTATTGAACAAAGCCTCCCCTTTTTCCTTTTTAGTTGGGAGATTTCTAAAGTGGTCTGGCCAGTTAGTTGGATTGGATTTGAACTAAAGAGCTTTGTTTTGGTCTTTAACATGCACCTTTAGGTTTTGTTTTGCTAGGTAGGAACTGTCTTCATAGAAATAGGGCAAGTTAGGCGTTTTGATTCTTTTAGTTTGAATAAAGCCCTTGAAACATGTGACTAACTAGTCCGACTCCTTCTTCTGGTTTGTCACACAAGGCACTGGACATTGGGCAAGAATGTGGAATGCCTAAGGCAGGGCTCTGCTGGTTGAAACCATCAGGGAGTTCAGAGGTGTCCACAATGTTAAGAAACATTTCTCTTTGAGCAACTTTTCCTGCACATTCTATGGGCCTCCAAACTTGTTTTTGTTTTAACACCATGTCCTGACTTTTTACAGTGAAGTGAAGCCTTCAGCTTCATTCCACTCGCATTTTTCTCAATTGTTATGTTTCCCCTTTATGTTTTGACTTTGTTGTCTGTTTGTGCAACATTTTCATATTGCACAGAGCATCTTTCAATGGATTGCAACGGGAGTACTTTTGTATCACACTACACCAACACTCAAAGGATTTTTGGCTACTTTTAAATGTGCCTGAAGACAAGCTGATGGCAGCAGTTACAATTTTTAAATATGTGCTATATTTGTTGTTATCTCTCTCGCGTTCACTGCATTTGGCTACTAACGGTGGCTGTGGCACAAGTGCTTTTGCTTTTGTTTGTTCTTTGGCCATTTTGTTCAGGAATTGTCTTTTGTGGTCATGCATTTGCCCTGGAAAGCAGTGATTTTTGCAGGGCAGTGCAGGCCATGTGTGTTGGAACCTCAGAAGTGGGTTGGCACTGTCTGGTCCCAATCCACATACTAGTTTTGGTGTGTATTGTGTACATGCATGAGTCCGACCCAGAGTGGTCCCTGATTGGGCTACTGCTGGTGTGTATGTATGGGGCAGATCTTTCCATTGAAGGGCTATGTTTCTGCACCTACCTGAATTTAGATAAGAAGAGGAGTCCTGTAGCCATTCCAGTAGATCAGAAGAGGAGCCAAGTATCCTGCATAGTTGTGCAGATGACAGAACACCCAAGGAAGAATGCTGAAGAGGCCTGGTGACCAATTCTGTCCTGGTGGAGCCTTGTCTTACTACTGTTCTCAGAAGACCCTTGCTGGTGTTTTGACCCTTTGGACTGGTGGAGACAATCAGCCACAATGTCTTCTTGCGTTCCTGCAGGCTGGAATCTTCAGAAGCGTCCCTGGGCCAACCGGTGGGCTGTTCCTTGTGTTCACCCAGAACTTTGGTGGTCTCCAGCTAGTCCAATAAGCCCCATTCCTGCAATAGTTAAACATCCCAGCATTAAAGGGTCCGGTAACTGAAAGGCTTTCTTTGACTGTGACTACTGAGAAGCCTGCTGTCGCCATGCACAGTGACACTCACTCGAACTTGCCATCCTCCTATCTGGTAGAGTTCTGCATTGATGCCTCCTGTATTCTGCCACTGGAAAGGGTTGCATTGTTCTCCTGGACGTGACCAGAAACTTCCTTGCACCCACAGCTCCTGAGCTTCTGCTTTTGGATCCAATGGTGGGAAAACCTACATCAAGCAATCCTCATTCAACCTGCCAAGTCTTGGGAGAAATTGGATTATGGGTGGTGAATAGATGCCAAACTTACCGGTGACCCTAGCTCCTCCATCATAAAGTTTGTGAAGAACGTTGATTTGTTTTAAACTACTTTGCTTTGTCAACACTTGCAAAAGCCCTCCAAAAGATAGAAAAGTACGTTACTCGCCAGTAAACTCCCTTGAAAGTCTACTGGACTGACCTTCACATCCACTGGAACATGTCTCTAACTTTTTCCCAACTTACAAAGGTACTTCTGAACTTTTGGGCATGAGGCCCCATTTAGCATAGGGTTGGACTTTAGAAGTTAGGGATCCTATTCCTGTGGAATCCTGGTGCAATCGTTAACTACTTACCTTCCCTAACAGGTATTGGTGGGGGTGAACCATGCACTTTTCTTTAACTAACTGTGACTGTATATAGGTTTCATAGAATTAGTATTGTGTGATAACATTACCTGTTTGATTCAATTTTCCAGTGTGTTTCTTGGCCAATAATAAATATAGTATTTGTATGCTAACTTTCTAAGTTTAATCATTGTGTTCTCACTGTGTTGACTCATTGTGGACCCCTGACTCCACTCACCTTTCCTGAGACATAGACTTGACCACTCTCCATGCTACATTGATTGGTTTGTATAAACCCCCACAGTTCCCCTTTTTACTATAACTAGTGTGGTCTCCTAAACTCTGTCCGCCATGCCAGAAAGTAGCCACTGTGCAATGCGGTGTATTATGTCCTGGTCAAACTACTCAATGGGCATGTCCGCATGTACCACTGGGTTATTTGTATGATCACCCTGTTCTGTTTAAAATGGGTTGGTTAGGTCCTGGCCAAAGGCCCAAAGGTCCTACCTTGGTCAATGTAGGCACTGGCGCTGGCTGTAGGCAATGCCTAGTGGGATCATTGAATGACATTGCCCTAAAATATTAGTAAAGTGGATACACTGGGGTGAACAACAAGGGTGGTCATGGGAAGGTTTTCAGAGAAGAGATATGTGGTTTGTTTCAAATAAGTCTATAGCAAGGTCAAAATACTGACTTTGAGGATGATTGTCATCAGAATGGGGGCAGTCCATCTAAAAAGTGTGGGAAAATAAATGTATGAAGGTAGCTCAACTCACAACAAGTTTTCAAAGATTGTTATTATTTTATGTTTGACCCTCATAGAGAGCACAGCATGTGTAGTAGTTGCTGGCAACTCATCAGTGACAAGTATAGTCTTTGTTTACAGTATTTTAATATATTTAATTACTGGGTCAAAGTAAAAAAGAAAAGTGGGTCAAAGTAAATAAAAAACAGAGGAGGATTTAATTTTAAAAGAAAAATATATCTGGCAGCAAAGGAATACATAGTTGTAGCTCGTGGAAGTCTGTGCACTGTTTGTTAGATGTATAGTCACAATATCTATTATAAAATGAATAATTTGGTGGAGGGGATAATAATATAGCAAAATACCAAGCAGTGGACATCCTACTGCAGATGTAATTGTTTTAGTTCATCTTCATGGGACTTGAATAATTAAAACTGTTTGTTTACTCAAAGACAATGCTAAATATATACATGTATCAGTGCACTCGATCCCAACAATTGTATGCTTAATGTATACCATATAGGGTGAGATATATTGTTTGAGCATGCACGGTACATTTTGTGCCATGAAACACTTGTGTATTGGCGTATTATGAATGCCATATCATATCATAAATTGTGATTTCCACCCAGGGCTAATATCCAATTTGGAAAGTTGGTAATTTTGCAGCTATTCTTTGATCCACCTCTCATGTATCTCAAAATGATTAACATATCATGTTCTCATTCGCTTTATAGATAAAGTTGCTGAAATGGCTCATGAACCATGACTGCAGATGCTGCATTTATGTTTCCAGGTATATAGAATTGCCAGAATTTTATTAAGTAGAATCCTTTCTCCCTCAAAAACGTCTAGCAGAAAAGAGAATTCGTGTGGGTTCGTGTGAAATAGAGACATTTTCTCTTCTTGCATGATTACTTGGAAGTAGTAAAAATCATGCATACGAACAGGCAATCAATTTGGATTCATTGAGTCAGTCAAACTTGACAACCACCAACTGAATTTGGATGTGTAGCAAGTGATAGGGGTAACCTATGTTCAATGAAATGAAATGCCCCCATCCTTCAATTTAGGTTTGAGCAAGTTACCTCTATCACGTGTAACGTGTGTAGCACATAATAGGGTACCTTACCTAAATTGAAGGATATGGGACATTTCATTGTAAGATGTCAAAGCTAATTTCAAACAATGCCCACAGATAGTGAGGGATATGAAGAAAAATTGGAAATCGCTACACTTTGACCCACAACTGTTGCAAATTTTTCTAAAGCCACGTATGATGGTGTAAAGAGAGTGCACAATTTCAGGGACAGATTGATTAAAGCTGAACGCCCACTGGCTAACACACAGAGATTGGAACTTTTCCTTGTTTGAGCTGCAGTAACTGCAACAGCGTAATAAAAAGAGATTCCAAACGGTTCCATGTAATAATGTCCCCACAAAAATATCACCATACAAAAATATCGCTGAAAAATGGCCGTTTTTTGTGGGGACATTATATATATATTATATATACATTATATATATATCCCCATATATATGGTCACCCATATGATATCGCCACAACCTTTTCCCGGCGATGTTATGTATTGGGACCATATATGGGGATAATATTACCTGATACCTTCCATACAACATCCATACACAGGTTGTAGGATTAGATTGAGAGATTATGCCACCTGCAATACTTCAAATGTGGTTTACACCATCAAATGTCCATGTAGTCTTCTCTACGTGGGTCAAACAACAAGGAAGGCACAAGAGCTGTGGATTGAGCACAAATCCAACATAAAGACACAAAATAATAAATCGCCTGTCGCTAGACATTCTTTTGAGAAGAGCCATAACATTGCACAGATTAGATTCAGAGGGGGAGATTTAGACAAAAAAGTATCCAAAAGAGAGATTTAGAGAGATTTACTGAATTACTGAATTAATCTATTGGATACATTAATGGGCCTCATTGCGAGTTTTACTGGCAAAATCTGAGTTGTGCTCATGGGTGCCTTTCATTCCACCAGTGCTCACCTGGCAGAATGAAAGGCGCCTACGAGCATAGCATGTCTGTAGCACAGGCACCGTAATGATTGGTGCCGGTGATACAGGCATCCCCATTCCCATTCAGCCCTATGGGGCTCGAATGGGAATGGGGATCACCCGATTCCAGCACCCTTGAATGGGCAATTACCGGATCCAGCGGGGCCTGAATACCCTGGTAATTGCCTATTCGCGGGCGCCAGATTTTTTCACAAGTTTGGAGGTAGCCTGCCTGTATTACAGCATGGCTACCTCCAAACTTGTAATGAGGCCTATCACCTAGAGGGATAACCAAACATTGCTTTATCTAAGGATGGTTGTTGCCTCCTAAAATATATAGTCTGTAACTTCAGGTACAACACCTAATTTCTTATAATGTTGTATGCATACAAAACGATGTGGTATGAAGTGGTATAAATCTATTTTATTTGTATTATCCTGATGAACTATGAGCAAGATTACAACTATATCTGCCACTTGTGAAGTCTAATGATGGATGGGGGTTTAGATACATGAATAAATCAGCATATTAATTCTGTCCCATATCTGATTTTGTCATTTAATATTCTGAAATGTTATACAAGTTTCCTCAAGTATGTGTGTGTGTGTTTAGGATACCTATTATTAATAAGTTCCTATGGATGCTCTGTGCATTCAAATATTGTTTACTCGTCCTGTAGAGTAGGGACTAATCTCCGACCTTTTTCTTATTGTTATATGACTGTTCAATTTTGTTTTGGCTATTTTTTAATGTATTAAGGTGTTTGTTTAGTAAAAGAACCTTTTACATCACACAGCATAATAGTAAAAATCTCAAAAGATAATAAATATTACAATATATTAAATATATTCATACATAGGCAATTGCAATATATAAGGCCTAAAAAAGTTATCTGTTTCCAATTCCATGAAAAATATAAAATTATGCAAAAATAATGAGTGAGACATTCACAGAGTATAAATAATCCCCAAACTGGTCAGTTTGAATACTCGCCTTATTACTTACAAATTTACCATAGCTTTTCTTAAACATATTTGTTAAAAAGGTGCAACAAGTCAAAAGATGGTGCAATGTTTCTACTTCTAATGCAAAAACTAAGCAAAAATCTTATACGATAAGGTGTTTTAGACCACACACCCAAACATACATGGACGGTAATTGATTAAAATGGAGTCTCATAAGAAAACATCTAAATTTTGAGTTATTATTCCTTATAATATAACTAAAAGGATTGCCAATAGGAAAACATTTTAAGACATAATCCTGGAATGTGATTTACTTGGCAGTTTATGAATATTATTAGTCCTGTCCCAATTAATAGCCTTTTGTTTAATCTCTTTGCACATTAAGCCTGAATTCAATCGGAAGGTTACTACAAAACCAATATTGTCGTGAAGGGACTTAATGGCTTTAAGCTATTCATTAAAAATACCCAATGGAGAATCACCAAACCATATTTCTGCAAGGTACAATAAAGGGAGTCTCAATGATTCTTTTCTGTCAGCATTTTTAAGATTAAGGAACTATGAACTATCTTCCAAAGAGTGAATACAGTGGTTAGGCCCAATTGGTTGCAGATAGCCGCAATAGAGGTAGACCTTAATAATCCTAATTGTGTACACTAAAGCTTACCTTAGAAGACATTAAGCCATTGCATCTCTTTCCCAAAAAGGTCTCCAGGCCATATAAAGCACTAGGAGCAATACTGGATTTGTATATCCTCAACCAACCCTCAATTGAATACCCACCACTAGTTGAGACAAATGTTTTAATGGCTCAAAATTTTTTAAAATCCATGCTGCTAAATTCATTGGTGAGAGAGCTAGACTTCAACGAGTCATACATTGGAAATCTATTTCTTTACAATCTCAAATGTAGCGTCATCGATTTTCCAAACAAAATTAAGACTCTTTTTCTTTTTGGCTACAAACTAATAGGAGTGTGGCCTAAAATGATGGTGTCATCTGCAAATGAAAGCCACATAATAGATTATTGCCCAATGCAAGGTGGAACGTTATGGCATTGTTGCAGCGTAGCATCTAAATCAGAAATGTAGAAGTTGTAGAGGAAAGGTGATAAGATGCGGCCCTGTTTTAGTTCATAATTCATCATCATTGGGGAAGTAAGTCGTCCCTCTTGGTTTAGTCTTAAAAGCGATGTAGTATCGGAATATAGAGCTTTAATTAAATGTAAAACAGATAAGTCCAATCCCCAATTCTCGAGTTTGTGCCACAGTTTTTGCTGATTAACAGTGTTGAATGCTGCTGCATAATCGACAAAGCAAATATAGAGTGACCTATCATTAGTGCTCAATGTTAATCAAATTAGAAAGAACAGGCACCAAAGATTAGTCATAGTACTGTTGCCTACTTGGAAGACGGTTTGTTCGTTTTTCATTATTGTCCCTCGACCAATCCAGGCATTCAGACTTTTGAGTAAAAAATAAGAAACCTTTTTAGAGAGCATTTCAACCATTGCCAAAAGGCAATAGTTTGAAAGAGACACACATGGAACCTTCCTAAAAATTGGGATTAGAATAGACTTTTTTCAACTCCCCAGAAGAGTTGCAGTGGTCATAACCTGGACAAAGATTCAATAGATTAGGTCAGCCCAAAATGAGGGGGCGTTCTTAATGACAACATTGGCAATCCCATTGAAACAGGTGCCCTAGATGGATTCTACTTATTTATAATGATTAAGGTACCCTTGATGGTAAAATGAAGACATGCTCTATTAAAGACCATCTGCGAATCAGGCATCCCTTCCGTAGGACAACCAACTTTAAAATATAGACCTTGAACATAATTACGCCAAATTGTCTCAGAAATTGGATTCACCTCCCATTTGTTCACATGAACAGTCATATGTTGATTATAAATTTGCCACAATGTACGAGTATCCTGTGAATGATTTTTTTAGCAGCAATCAACACATCAGACATTATACCCGGCTTCTGTTTTGTACAATGTCATTTATTCTGTAAATTAGAGAGAAGTTTGAAATTCTCATTGAACTTCTCATAGTAGTTAGTCAGCTCAAGGGGACAATTTGTATGTTCCAATGTATGTTTCCTAAGTAGCTCAATATTTAATCTATCAATGTTCCTATCCGACCAAGTGGGTCTCTAGCCACTCAAATTAATACTGCTAGTACCCTTCATATAGTGAGCTTAATCAAAATATTTAGGGTGAAATCTGTCACGTATTAAAACAGTGTCTTAGACAAAAAATATAATCTATCCAAGCAAGCAATGGCCATTTGACCTGGTATATTAACGCCCTGGCAAAGGATGATCGCATAGATATAATTGCAATAGCCCAAAGCTCTCCAGAAGAGAACTCCGACCGTTAGCAGAAATAGAGGTAGAGTCATCAAAAGAATCAGCATCAGCACACCTTCACCATCTTTTCCCCTCACTCTCTGGCCGGCCTCCCTTGGCCTTCCTCCTACCCCCACCTGCGAGGCTAAGAACCTCGGGGTCATCTTTGACTCCACCCTTTCCTTCTCCGCCCACATCTCTGAGGTCTCTAAAAAGTTAAGTTTCTGACTGCACCTCCTCAGAGGTACTCTGCCTTTCCTCTCCTTCCCCCAGAAGCTCATGGTATCCCAAGCTCTGGTTCTCTCTAGCTTGGACTATTGTAACAGCCTCTTTCTAAATTTACCTGCCCCTACTCTCCGCCCTCTGCAACTAATCCAGAACAGCAGAAGCAGAAAGGAGCAGGAAAACTCTATACCCTGGACCAGAGTATTATTGTGAACCACAAACACGGAAAAGATGTCCAGAGAGCAAAACTGTGTTGCTTACAAAAATGTATCAAAATGTATTTACCATGATACTAAAAATATAAAAAATAGTCAATTAATGACACATTACTTTAAAGAACATCATTGTATCACATAACACGACAACATGGGCAAACATAACACATGGCTAAAATGAGTCCATCATCAAAACCATTCATAGTGCAGCATTCAAACCATACATCATTCATAGTGACATTCAACCAAACAACAATAGCTACAAATAACACAATTGATTAACAATTGGGAGTGAGGTACACATTCCCCACATACCAACTAGTTATTTTAATATTTAAAAATTGATTAACATACAGCAATAGAAACAGTAAAAACAATCTATCACAAGGATGGATCTGAGAAGAAAGGTGTTGTATAGATCACAACCGTGGACCATGAACTCAACCGGTTTCGATGTAGAATGTATATTGCACAACGTCTTCATCAGGAGATACAAGGCGAAAGACTCATGTGATAAGCCAATCACGTACACGATGAACAAGAAGGGTCAATGAGCTGGAATCTGGCCCCACTAGAGACTGCAGCTGTTCAAGACCTGCAGATGGAGGAGTACTGCTGTTAGTAACCCCCTACAGAGGTAGATATGATGGAAACACCTCCTGGGTGGTGGATGCAGCAAGGAAGGTCGTGCCAGTAGAGAATGCCTGGTAAGTTGATAGACAATTCTGAACAAGAGGACAGCTGTAGTAGATTAGAGCAGCCCACTCGCGAAGTGAACCCCAGTCGCCGTGCTTCGTTGTAGATGGAAAAGACTATCCACTGAATGGGTCTCTGCCCGTGATCAAAGTCACCAGAACAGGACTGCAAGACTTGTCCTTGGCCTCAAGCCCTGGGATCGTATCTCTCCAGCTCTGAAATCTCTCCATTGGCTCCCAGTGGATACAAGGATTAAATTCAAAACCCTCTGCATTGTCCACAAGGCTTTCTGGTGCCTGGGTCCAAAATACCTTCAGCTATTCCTCCACAAATACCTCCACTCTCGAGCTCTTTGTTCCTCTACCTCCAACTCCCTCAGGGTCAGTCGTTTTTCAAAGAAAGGAGCTGGTGGTAGATCTTTGTTTCGGCTGGGGACGGCCTCCCTGCCACTCTAAAACTTGAGGAGAACCATCTCCGGTTCTGGAAGCACCTCAAGACCTTCCTCTTTTCTTCTGCCTTTGCTCCCCCTCTCCCCTGCTGATCTGCTCTCTATTGGCACTGTGCACCTGGCCACCCTCTGTCCTCCAGGCCCAAGTACCTGCTCACCCTGCCACCCTCCCGCACTGCCTCCGGGCCACCCCTTGCACTGGGGTCTGTATCTGTACCCACACAGCCCACCCCTTTTTCTTCCTGCACTTATCAGACCTACCCTGTCTGCTGCCTTAAACTTAGCACTTGCAAATTGCTGGCTGCACTAAAACTGTTTGTTGCCTTTATTATTTATTTATTGTTATGTATCTGTTTCCCCTCTCCCATGCACTTGCGCGTTCTCAATGTCACTGGGCCAATAAGATTGCTGTTTTGTTCTCCCCTGTTCCCCTCCCTTGCCTTGTCGTGCTCTGAAACACTTGTGTCCGAGCACGATAGAAATAAAATATCAATATCAATATCAATTGCTGATTTTATAATGTGAAATACTATATGTTTGAGAGCCTCCATGGGGATCATAAACATTAAAAATTAATCGGGCTCAAAAAGGAAACTCATAGAAAGTAGAGCAATAATTTGTATTATTATCTGGACATTAAAAGCTCAACAATGATGGGGCTTTAAATGAACCAGGGACCAATTAACATCACTTGCTGACATTGGAGGTTCAATGAGCAAGAGGGCTTTCGTAGTTATGGAGTGTAACTGTGGCAGGCAATGAAGAAGTTGCAAGACATTATTCTGATTAAGAAAAGGACTGGATGTAGTAGCAAAAGGTTCAATGAATTTCACGCAAATTGCTTGGAAAGTTGCTGACCGATAGTGATTGTGGGGACTGTTGAAAGTTATCCTCCAGTTTCTGTGTACACGGGGCTTCTGCGAGAGAGTGAGTGGGTGGGTCTTGATAGTCAGCCTTTGTTGGACTAGTCTCCACCACTGCTGGTGGACCATTGCACGTTTGGTCATTTCAAGAAATAGGATTGGCATTAGAAGTGGACATACATGGCAATTTCTCAGATTGATGAATTTGTGAGTCCAACGGTCAGAGTGTTGTTTAGAGGCAACTTGTTTACGATATGATAGGTTATTTATAACGTGCTTAATACTCAGAGGTTTCTAAGCACGGACCCGGGGATCGAACCTGTGTTGCTCCGTGTCATCTTGGTTCACGTTGCTGCTGAGCTATCATCTCAAATCAATTTGAAGTGGCCACACAGATAAGATCAGAGGGGGCCGTAATAGCCATGGATTCTTTATACCCCTTTCCAGCCTTTTGATGTTGTGGCAGCGAAAGAGATGGCTTTCTTTGTTTCCTCCTATATGGCCTTCTTCTAACATGTTGCCAATTGCCATGTGTGGGGGAAGTAGGGACCACCGGTGAGATATCCCGATCATGGGATATCTCACCGGTGGTCAGAGCTAGCAGAAACAATAGGGGGAGCTTGCGGAACCCTGCTTAAATCATCCCCATCAGCTCAGCAACAATGGAATCAGCATTGTGGGAGTCCTGTTGTAAGTCATCAACAGAGACAGTACATGCAGCCTCTTCACTTTTTGAATTTCAGTTAGAACAGTCAGCTCCCATGCAACTAGCCATAATCATGTCCACCAGCCCAATAATGCCATCTTTAATGCACTGCTGCTCTTTGTATATACTAGTTCGGAGCGAAAACAAAGCTTTCACGTTGATCAGTAGCTCAGAGTCCACAATGTTCGATATTGTGGTTTCAGTACATGTCAAATTAAAATAATTATCAGATGCATGCAAAGGAGCATGGGCACTTTCTGCTATTTGCACTAAATCAGGCGATTTAGAAAGGCCAAAGACTATCATGTTAGCAGATGGGTTGATCACTTTGATGAGAGAACCAGGTGCCGCAAAGCCCAAGGACTCCCTTTGCAGACTAAGACGCATGTTAAGGATGGAATTATCAATAGGGGGAAGAAATGAAGATTCAGCTTGAACCATCATAGCTGATTGCCTATTCTTAATAATAGGTTTGTCTATTTAAGAGAGGAACGAATATTATATTGCGGTTTTAAAAGCCTTCATTTTACCACCATTTGCAGTAGCAGAATCCTTTGAGGTTGTTGATAACTTACGGCTGACATTCTTCTTGGAACCCCCTGGTAGTAGGTTGCCCGCTGCCCGCCAAAGTTCGGCATTGCTATTTCCTGGGATTTGCAGGCATACATTGTTGTGGAACCAAACTCTGTACAATCGGAGCAATCAATCTGCAAAGCTGCACAGTAAGTGCAGTACATTTAATGAAAGAACATTTAAGAAAGAATAGCAAGTGTTAACTTCTATGTATCATATTCACAATCTGGGCAATTAACGACACACATGTCAATATATCATGACAGATACCGATACATTGAACAAAGATGGCATATTTCATGATTGTAAATAAAGCTGTAATAATAAGAGAGTCCATACAACATGCATAATACATATATAAATGTATCTATTTCAGTCATAAAAATCAGGTACTGTCCATAACTTTGGTGTGGTTTCTGTAGACTATGGGCCTCATTGCACGGATGGCGGAGAACCATGGCACTATTAGCGCCATGGTTCATGCCGGTAAAATACCGGCATCGCCTTGGCGGAAAGGGGAATTACCGCCCCATTCCAAGGTTGGCGGGGCGGTAATTCCCTCTTCCACCATTGCCCTTCCCCATTCCCATTTTTGCCCCATAGGGCATAATGGGAATGGGGAAGGCACTAATTACGGTACCGCACATTGCGGTATAGTAATTAGCTCCCTGGGTCCCTTTGCGGGTTGGTTTTTAACGCCTGCAAAAAGCAGGCGTTAAATTCCCCAACCCGCAAAGGGACCTCGTAGTAAGGCGGTAAGGATTTACCGGTACCGGTAAAATACCGGTACGGTAAACCCTTACCGCCATCCGTGTAATGAGGCCCTATGTCTACTCTTTTTGTGGATACTATAGTCTGCATCTCCGTTACCTCTTCCCTATAGATAAACCCTTAAGATTGATTTATCCAGGTATTTACTTTGCTGACATTTTCCACTCTTCCCATTTCCTAGTCTCCTTGACCCCATGTCCTTGTCACCCCACAGCACACAGCCTGGTTGCCACCCTGGGCAGGGTCACAGTTCACCCGTACACAGACAAGGCTGGGCACGTTGAGACCACTATGATGGTGATATGCAGAGTACAAAGGAGAAATAGCATAATATATAATGTGCCTAGGTTCTGTTAATGACTCCAATCAAGCATTCCCACTAAGTCAGTGCCTTGTCTGGGATTGCTCAAGGGAAGCCCTTATTTATATATTTTTATGACAAGTTATAATCTGGATGATGAACCCTTGTATAACGCCCCTCTCTTACAATCCCCCTGACCCCACTGAGCCAAGAAGTAGGTTTGTTTTGCAAATTGAAAAGGTTTATTTGAGAAATTAAACAATAGATATATATCACCCTTTTATAATAAATTAATATTTGATATCACACTTATGAGTATAATGTCGATCAACAATGGATAATGTTATACTAGCACACTTATTTTATTACTTAGCAGTTGGTACGGAAAGAACAAGCGAGCTGAGAATGCTTTATATGGTACAAGGAAATGCAAGGTGGAAAAGAAGCAACACAGGAATAAACTTGATATGATTTCAGCAAAACATAATATACTCACTTTTCCCCTTTTGGCAATTCACCCCCCCTCTATGCAATGTAAGGAGGTGGAAGTAACACACACAGTCTTCAGGAATACAATCACAGTACAATACGAATTCAGTTCCCCCCCCCAGCAAGTTTAGAGAAAAAGGGATGATTTTAAACACAGGCAAAGTACTTTAAAGGTGGTATGCAAAGAAGGGAAAAATATGCTAAAAATGATTTTAATTCCCTCTAGAGGTTCAGGGTGAGTGAGAGATACTTTAAATCAGTTCAGGCCAGCCCTATCAATGATTCAGGGCTGGTTACCAGGTTGAAAACGGAATTCCGTAATGGAAGCAAAAGACAAATATTTTTACACGTGGCTGAAATGAAACAAAATGTCAAATGGCGGCAATTTAGTCACGTGCGTTGAGCTCAATTACGAAGGAACTATAAGGAGTAGCAAGTCGGTTTAGGGCGTCTTGGAAACTTAGAATCTCAGCTTTAAAATAAAAATGTCGCTTCTATCACAAACGGTTCAAGAGATACGGACGATTTTGTGAAGGTAGATTCTCAAAATAAAAGTAAAGCTCAGAATGACAGATGACAGTTTTGCAGCTTTGAATCAACAGGAGGGACACGATTTCTATGATGCAGTTCTCAATAGGTTAAAATAGTTTGGATTAGATTATTTTAAACTAAGAGATTGGTTTTGCACAGTTCTGGCTGAGTACTCACACTATATTTTGGACAGGAATGCGACTTCGTCACAGATCGGGTCAGGATTGGCTGAGGTTCTCTCGCCACTTGGTACTGGTTCTGGAGTCTGGGTTCAAAGTTCTGGTCTCTGGAGATTGATGGATTTGAAGTCTGGAGTCTCCGTCAGCGTGCTGCGCAGGAATTCAGTTGAAGGTTGGAAAATGAATGTCCCTACCTGGGTTCCAGTGGCTCTTTTTATGTCTTTTGAAAATGGGTGTGGATGCTAACTTTCTTTGCCCAACCCACTCACGATTTGATAGGTCAAGGATTTCTCTTTGACCTGATTTGAGAAGGGAACAGTGAGTCAGAGTGATGAGGTAGGTTTATGGTCAGAGGATCCTCCCCTTGTCAAATTGCACACAAATCTATTTCTGATCCAAATACACATTTATCTATGTACCATTTTTCTAATATTATATGTCCAGTTAACATTTTCTGTAGCACCAAACCATCCAATCCCTGTCTTTGTAAGATGTCGTGTCCACTTTTGACAGAATTCTGCCCTTTTCATCCAGATAACGACCTCTAACCTTTTCCAGATTTTACACAAATGTGCACAAGGGATATGGGTTTCAGATGATAAAGTGTCAGATTTTTAACATGCATACATTTGGAGTAACAACCTTATTTTCCGCTACTACTCCCCAGAACATACCACAGAGTCCTGACACCTCCTAAAATGTGCACAGAAAAATCACAAGAATGATTATATTATTTATATAATGTTTACAAGTCCGCACTATGAATTATCCATCTTTTTAAAACTATGCTCTGGCCCCAAAGGGGTGTGGTTTTCCAAAGCACATGGTGGAATTTCTGGTTTGTCCAATTCCCCCAAGCTCAGCTTGCTCACAGAAGCACTTCTCCTCCCACTTCTCCCAAGAGGAAGCTATTTTACGACCCCCGCCAATATAACATTTGCCTGAGCCCAAGACAGTGCTTTGTTCAGTTTCCTGCAGTCCCCAGGTGCCACTCCCCTAATTCAATCAGAGAGGTGTCATCTCCTTTTGGCAGGGGCATGAGAATGCAACCAGGCCTGGGAACACAGCTGCTGATCAAGTTTCAACTCCTGTCGGGCGTAGTTGTCAGGCAGAATTCAATCTCTTTAAGCCAGGCTTCAGCTAAATGTCACTTTGGTTCCCAGTTTTCTACATTCAAACCAAACTTGCAATTTTTACACATGCAGCTAGAACACTGATTCTAAGTTCAAAACTATGACATTTAAACAATTGCAACCTATGTAACACTCAAAAGTAGGTCACTCATTTAATCTAAACATTTCGATTTTAGTGGCTTTAAACCCAAATTCACTTAAGCTGCTGACATCCCCAGCTATTTTCAATACATACATTAGACAATTACTTCCTTCAAGTCATTTCAGAATATAGTTTTACATTGTATCCACCTCTTAGTAAGTCTTTCTTTTTGCCTCGTTTGGTTCATTTGTTCAGTTTTACACAAGTGCCTGGTGGTTTTAAAACGCCGGCTTTCTGGTAGTGGTGAGCACCAGTATTGCAACCCTTTTTGACATGAATAACAACAGATTTTGAACAGCACCATATTCCTTAGCACTGATTTCGCTCATGGCGCTTCTGACCCCTCACGCTCACACTGGTGGGTGGCAGGTCAGGCGACCATTTTGTTGTGCGCAAAGACTGCGCGGTTCTCCAGGATTCTAGCGCAAATGTGGGCTTTTCCGCCCTCTTGGATTTCCTAAGCCCACAGCACCAAATGTTGCAGCATAATAGTCCAAACGTGGGTCAGGACACCCAACAGTTCTCAGGCCATTTTCTATATATGAGCATCACATGCTCTGGTACTCTCATCATATGCTAGGTTTAGCAAATATAGGCTCATATACTCACAACACTTGGCAGATATTATTCTAATTTGCCTGAGTGCACACATGCATGCATGTATGGGAAGTGCAAATCTAGGTGGGAAGCAATACATCACTGCACATAGTGCAAAGATCCAGGGGGTTGCTGGAAGGGTGTAGGAGTAGCACGTCTAAGGCAACTATCATTACCCTCCTGCACAGTTTAACTGGCGGAAATGCAGAGCATGCATTGCAGAGTTTCCCTTTAGAACTGCTAATAAAACTGATGGTTTTTCGTCTTTTCCCAAAGGTTGGAGTAAATGAAGCATTTGGTCCCTATTTGTCACAGGTTTTCTTTGGAAAGGTGGCTGGGAGGATGTAGTCAAGAGGGAGAGTTCTTTATTACTCATTGCAAGAAAGGGCGTATTCTACACCCTGCCCCCACCCCACTCAGAGTAGATCAGCCAACATTATATTAACACCAATTCTGCACAGCCATTTTAACCGTGTGTCACTCCTCAGGCTGCACCACCAATTGTTTTAGTAAGGACACGCGCTGGAAGAAGGTAACCAGAAAATAGTCAGCCTCCTCCTCAGATGCGTTTGTAACTTCCACGTCACGAATTTGAAAGCTGAACAGACTACCCAGTACGTCTATGCACCTACTGCAGAAATCTATGTGTAACTAGCAGGATGCATGTCCACTTCCCAAAGAGATACCAAAAATGTTTACTTGCTGTGCTGATCCTGTCATCACCTCACATGGCCTCACAGAGCCTAGATTGATTGACAATGCAAAGTACCCCTATCCTTCACTTGTATTACTCATTTGTGTTGAGGTCTGTGGGGAGTTTAGAGGAAAGGATATATACACACTGAAGGTCATAAAGGTCAGAGTGCAAAAAATGATGCAAACTTTTGCATTTAAAAGCAAAGGCACAATTGGTAGTAGACCTGCAGTCGCTTGGGGAGCATTGGGTGCTCATGCGTGCCTCCTTTAATGACCCTCTTTTTAAAACTGTTCTTCAGCTCCCTAAATGTTTGAGGCTCTATAAGTGCTACTAGGATGGCGAGCAATGTGAATCTAGCATCTTATAACAAGCATTGGCAATGCCAACAGTTTGGACTTTTGTGTAGGCATGGGAAAGGCACTTGCCAGGCGCAGCCATAGTGGTAATAACTGCCCATTGATGCTAACAGGTGCAAAATTGTGCAATTACCCGGGCATCTAACAGCAGTGCCTGGAAAATGCCTATACACAAGCCAAAACTGTTGGCTTTGCCAATGCTTGTTTTTAACAGAACGTCAGTGAAGGACACGTGTTTGCTTATAACTACAGTGACTGAAGCCAGACCCAGTTTAGACCTTGGTATTACATCAGTAGTGCCTTTCCAACTCCAATTAAGTAATTAACTCTGAGAAGACTGCTTGGAAAATACACTGGCGGGCACTTTGTGTGCAAGGTTTGATGGTAAGAGTGGATTAAAGCAAAGTGAAATAGTTCCCACCAGGAGGTGTTTTGGTTGCGGAGGAGCAGTTACTGGTGGGAATGGCCATATGGTCATGGGCAGTCAATAAGTGGGAGAATAACCAAACAACAACTTCAAGCTTTGTGTCTCTCCTCATATGCCATGTCTCCCTTTCTGTACTCTAATGCAATAGTTTAGGCTTATGGGTGGATGTGCCACCTTACATGCCAAAATAAAAGAACCCTTGGTTCCACGTCTTAATATTAGAAATGCCAAGTTAAATCATCTACATTGTGTATTCAGTTGTGAGATAAACATAGCCAAGTAACCCCACGGTACCCTGTTGTGAAAATGCATTTTTTAAAGATATAGATTAGAAGTCGAGGTTCCCAGGCCCTCCCCTCTGTTGTTGTCGCCGTTTGAATTTACTGCTTGGTTTAGCCTTGAAAGGGTTTCGGCAATCTGCATTCTCCCATGGCTTTGTTTCCCTTCAGAAATGTATCTGCAGTTTAACTTTAATCCGTTTCCTATCCCCCTCCTTATCATTGTAAATCCATAAAGCAAAGGCATTAATTGGTCTCTGGGACGTGTCTGAAGTCTCCGTTTCATAAAGGAGGGAAAATACGATTAGTTTTAAAAAGAAAAGTTGGTTAAAAGAACTGTAATTAAGCCATGGACGGTTTATTCGGTGTGCTGAGAAATGGAAGCTCTGATTGTTGTGCTGCATCTTGTTGCATATAAAGCAGGGCCTTCACACCGCGCGCGCTCTCGCTGCATCAGCTCCATTAGCCTCAAGGTGACACATTTTCCCGCCACAAGAAGTGGATTCAATCCAAAAAACCCGATTCACGCCGCAGCGACAGAGAAGCAAATATAGATCCGAATTGTAATATCGTCAATTCTTCTTTTTTTTCGAAACCACAGAAACGTCGACTCAATAAGTACCCCGCGCTCTGTCAAGGATGGTAACGCGTTATGGATCAGCCTTCCTCAAACATCTATTATCTGCCGCGCATTGATCTCCATATGTTACCAGGGCGGTAATTAGACTGCGGAGTAGACAGCGGGCTTCAAAGGAAGGGTGGGGAGCGTTTAACTACTGGCGGGCTTTTGGCAATTGAAAAGTATATGCAGGGTGCGAACAATGAGCTGTTTCTTTCCATTAGAGTCAAGTGAGGAATCTTTTCTTTTCCTTCAAGCTAATCATTTTTATTTTCAGGCCTTTGTTCAATGCCGTCTATTAAGTCGGATGCCCAAATGTATTCTCAATGCTCTAGGGTCTGATGTACGATATATTTCAGGCTCTCTGAACAGAGAAGCATGTTTGAAGTGAAGTGGGAGAATGAAACAACAGGCTCCCGCCAATCCCCTCTCGCGCTTGGCCTAGAGGATCACGGCCTAGGCACCCGCCACGAGATGAGTTTGCCCATCTACCAGACGACCAAATACCCTGGTACAGGAACATACGGATGTGCCCACCTACCTGCCCAGCAGCCCGCCCTGCCCATGCCGACACCTGCGACATGGATCAACTCGACTAAAACAACACATCGTTAGAGATGCCATGACGACCAAGCCAACGTTCAGCACACCTGTACAACCATGCACACTGGACACTCCAACACCAATCTACACGAAGAATATACTCAGCGCTATGACGTAGGTGACGAACACATCCACGGACGTGCATCTTTATTATTTTTCACATAGGCTTTTAAGATGCAGAAACGCAAGACGCACGATGAACTTATCTAAATGGCTTGCTTACGCTTCTCCTAAACCCTATAACCTAAAGCGCCTGTGCACTCAACGGCTCCATCTATGCACCTGATACAAGTAGGCCGCAAGCAAGAGCGTCCATGAACATTAAAATGAACAAAAGCTCAGTTGCTGACCCTGCAGAATGAGCCCGGCGAAAGCAGACAGCGAAGTCACAATGTTGCAATCTCGCACGCCGCAAACCAACGTCAAGGTCGCACCTGCAAATTAAACAAGGCACACAGTGGGAAAAAACAATATTAATTGTGCAGAATTCTGCCTCAAACACGGTCCCACCTCACGTGACCAAGCCAAACCTGAAAGGATGCCAAGGCCAGGAGGAAGGAGACGCCTGAATCCCACGTTACAAGACACAGGCAGATACAATTAAAAGACTGAATGGACATCTGCGACAGTGGGAGTAGTCGGCCTTCCAGCATATGAATAAATCCTCACATTGTCTGCACGTACCCATAGTGAAACATTGTTGCAAATGACAGGTACACCGCGAGCTGGGAACGGCGATGGTCCCAGACTGGGAGGCTCGCGAGCGGACCAATTAGAACATGGGGCTCTTATCACTGACGCCATTAACATTGACCAATCCTCAGGAGTCTTCATGTAACAATTCTCATGTATCTAATTGAAGGGACAACCCAGGTATATCACCTGACTGACCCTCAGCCACTAACACCGTTCTATATACGTATGCTATACTAACCCTACCACTCGAGTAACCAATCCAGAGTGGAGATAGGTTTTTTGCTAACTTTTCGAGGTGACGCAAGTAGCGCGTCATACTAAGGTAAAAAGGGCCTGCGAGCCCCACGATTGTGTGTGTGTCAGGACGGACGCGTACGATCCTTGACCCATCCCTGCCGTTTTGTCTAATAAACAGCAGAACCACCTTGCTTCTTGCGTGTGTCTCATACTCTCTCTCTTTTGGGATATACGGGAGGAGTTGGGGCCTCCCTGCCCGGAGGTCTGCGGACGGCCCGGCCGACCCCGGCAGAATTTCCCCCCGACAAGTTGAAGGCACTGCTGGGATCTGTTTAAGGTCTGCTTTTATTTTTATTTTTCCGAGTACTCCCGCTGCGAGGAGGCCCGGCGGCGCGGCCCCCTCTGCCGCTGCCCCCTTCTGAGGACTACAGGACCATCGCGGAACTGCGAGAAGACCGGACAGCGCAATCCGGATATTGGCCTTCGGGAGCCGGTTGAGAAGTATCCCGCCCGCGGTTGGCGAGTGTCCAGACGTGGTCCAGACGAGGGGAGGTGGCGAGCTGCTTGGAGGGGTGCACGCAGTCGAGCGGCCCCGCATCAAGAGAACTTGGTGAGTATGCCACACCCAACAAGCAATGTGAAATTGTGAGGGAGGGGGGAGGAATTAAATACGGGAGGTGGGAGGTGTTGCACAGGTGCGCGGCGAAGGTTTGACAATTTAGTGTTGGCAATTAAATGAATGGTAGCCGAACGAGTGCGAGAGCAGTCGGCTACGTTACGCGAGAGAGGGGGGCGGAGCACAAAAACATCACGTGCGGCCGCTCGTAGACACTGATTGGCCTAGGTCGCGACTACGTGTACGGGTGTGTGTGTGCGTGGTTTCCTATGATTTGGTAATTATTGATCAATGAGGAGATGAGGATCCCTATTGATCGAGCAAGAAACTCGATAGGTAGATGACGTTTCCCTGTAGGCGGTAGCTAGTTGGTTGCCCAATACGGAAGATAATTGGCTGGTTAAGCCCTCCTGTCGAGGGGCGTATCACACGCGAGGCGACGCAGCGTGCGCAGTCCGATTATATATTATTGATTACCTTGTTCCAGGCATGACAGGAAGACAGCTGTGGGGTTAACGGGGATAGATTGCAAGTGTATTAAGAACTTACCAGTAGTTTGAAGAGATCGGTGACGTCACCAGTAGGGCTTTCATAGGATATCTCGAGCACAAGGCATCTTTCCCCCTGGGAGTGGTGGGGAAGAGAGTTGTGGTAAGGGAGTGGAAAAGGAGATAAACGGTAATGAGTTGATCGGGGAAAAGGCGAAACGGGGGACGTGGCTGTGCACGGAGAACGCCGGCCACGGCTAGTGTAGAAGAGGGAGGAGGAGCAAATGAAAATAGGACGACTGTATAAGAACGTCACAAGGGGTACGCAGCCGTAGGGGGCTATGTGCGCCTGGGCCGCAGGGGGCCGTAAGGGTGTTCTGTAAAGGAAAACAAGAAAGAAAAGAATATACAAATGTAAATACTATATTTTAATAATTTTCCTTAGCGGACTATCGTAAGTCCCCAAACTCACGGGGCCAGGTAAAGGTATAAGGCTGTGTATTGTAGGTGTTAGTAAAATAACAGCTACCAAATAGGGGAAGGATAGCAAGTGGAGCGCTACTATGTCATACGGGGCAGGATCGCGAGGGTGGGGGAACACCCTCACTACCCCACTACAACACATATGCAAAACACTGTCACCCCATAGGGAGAAACTGATTAAGTATAGCATAGAATGGACACAGGGGACGGACAACAAAATGATAACACCATGGCCGCCTAATGGTAGCTTCGATCCATATACCCAACATTCACTATTAAACCATCTGCATAAGACATACAAAGGGAAGAAGTTGACACACCACGTGGAGGTGTTTAACTTATGGAGGATGTTCCAGGGGTCCCGACCAGGACCAAATGGAATGTTCACTGTAGGGGAAACACCGGAAGAAAAAGAGATTAAGGAGGAAGGAGAGAATGGGGAAAAGGAGAGTGAAGGCCCAAAGAACACGGGGAACGGACAAGAGGGAGGAGAAAAGAATAATAACTCGAAGAAAATGAAATAAAAAAGGAACAGAGCGACGATATACCCCTAGCGAAGGTAGTGAAAACAGAGGGAGGGGGGTTGTACCCTTTAAGAGAACTAGGAGAAATAGGAAGAGAACAACTAAGGGCAGCTGAGGGGTACTCGAACCCCAGCATACAGCCCGCCACCGTATGCAGTGACGGGTGTCCACACGGGAGGGGAGCGGACTAGTACGACGGGATCAGCCCATAGGAAGATGCCAGAGGGGGAGGGGAGGACTGGAGAAGAGCAAATTGCGGAAATAGGACATGATGAGTGGGTAGCTGCGCAGATACTATTAAAATTACGAGGTACATTAACAGGAGAAGAGAAGGAGGTAGTGAAGAAAATGGAGGAGGATAATACCAGGGAGAGTGAAATGAGAGGGGAAGAGCTGTTACGACAAAAGGAAGAGATTTTGGAGGAACGACTAGCAGAGCTAAGGGATGAGCAGAATGAACTAATCAAACAGCTCGAGAGGGAGGAAAGAGAGAGAGCGAGGGAAAGGAAAGAAGGTAAGAATGAGTTGGAAAAAATAAGGGAACGAACTGAGGAGCAAAGGAGAGAAGCCGAAAGGGTAAAAGCAGCAGCAGAAAGGGTATCAAGAGCAGTACTACGAGAGAGGAAAAAGGAAGAAGAAGAGAAAGAAAAGGAAATGGCAATGTGGAAGAAGAGATTACTATCAGAAACGACCAGGAAATGCGAAGAAGGGAGGGTGATAGAGAGTATATTAGAACGGGAGAGGGTGAGATGGGAAAGGAAAAAAGAGGATGAAAGAATATTGGAAAAGATGAATAGTGAAGTAATGGAGGAATTAAAAAGGAAAAGGGAGGAAATTGGTAGAGAGATGGAGGAGAGAAATGAAGGGGAAAGAGAAGATAGGAGAGGGGAGAGTGAAGTAAGAAGGTATGTATATAGAGACACAGAAGTAGCAACAACATCAGCGCAAAGGGGAGCGGTTGGTAAAGGAGAAAAGGGAGAAACGGACCTAATAGACTTACAAACGGTAACGATCAAGGGGAAAAAGACAGAGTGGGGGCCGCCATTTACAAACGACTTTTGTAGTGAGGAAGAAGAAGGAATGGAGAAGGAAGGAAGAAATAGTGAAAGGGAAAGCCTAGATAAACTATACACCACCCGGACCAATACAGACTCACCAGGGATCCGTAGGAGAAAGGATGAACTGGAGAGAAGTGAGGAGGAAGAGCCAGAAATAGCGGAAAGACAGACACATGAAGCCACACCGTCACCATCCCACCCTACATGCTCAACCACCTCACGCTCACTACGTATAACCAAACTCGCGCCCTTCACAAACAAAATGACACCCTATGTATGATATGATATGATATGATATGGTATTTGTAACGCGCCTATACACAAGTGTTTCAAGGCGCGACGAGGCAGGGAGGGAGGGAAACAAGGGGAAGACAGACAAACGATCCTACTAGGCCAGGTGTCATTCAGATCGCGCAAGTGCAGAGGTAAGGGGAAAAGGAGGAAGTGCAGGGGGAGGAGGTGGGGTGGAAAGTGCAGTACAAGGTAAGTAGCGTAAGAAATAATAATTAATAAATAATAAATAAAAAGGGCCAGCTGGTGGCAAGTGCGAGGTAAGTGCAGAGCAAGTGCTGGGAAGGGGGCTGTAGGGTACAGTGACAGTCCCACAGTGCACGGGGAGCCAGGGAGGCAGTGCAAGTGGAGAGTGGCTGGGCCCTGGACCGAGGTTGCTGAGAGTGGCCCAGATGCAGGTTTAGTGCTGAATTCAGTGGGGGGTTAAGCAGGTTTAGCAGGGGAGAGGGAGAGAGAAGGCAGAAGCGAAGAGGAAGGTTTTGAGGTGCTTCCGGAACCGGAGATGGTTCTCCTCAAGTTTCAGGGAGGCAGGAAGGCTGTTCCAGAGGGAGGCCCCTGCTGCGGAGAGAGATCTACCCCCAGCTCGTTGCTTCGAGAAGCGGCTGACCATGAGGGAGTTGGAGACGGATGAGCGAAGGGCTCGTGAAGGAAGATATTTAGGAAGAGAGAGTTGAAGGTATTTAGGTCCCTGGCCCCATGTAGGTAGGCTTAGAGACCTCCCTAGACGCAGGCAGGGAGGAGTAATACACACGCCCACATTAAATACAGGAAATGATGAAAGAAGGGGAAAAGATGGAGAAGAAAGAGTTACGAGCAGGGGAAATTGATGATGTAGGAGAGAGAGGAGAAGAGGAGGGGTGTGGGGACTCGATTTTATGGAACCCAAAGGGTATAACGAGACACAACTTAATGCCACTTTTGGAGAGGGGAGGGGTTAGACCACAATACGTCCCTTGGAAGCATGTAGACAAAGAAAATATAAAGTGCAGGCTCCCATCATTAAGTGGAGGTGCAGGTAAATGGATATATGAGATGGAAAAACACACCGCAGGACAGAAACTGGCAGTGGGAGATGTAAAGGGCCTTCTAATATCTATATTAGGGGATGCAGCGGATGACATTTGGAAGAGAGCGGGATTCACTGGGGTAACAATAACAAACACATCGCACGATGGGGCACCATTCGCAAACTGCAGACATGCATTATGGCAGGCACTAAGGGTACAGTACCCAGACACATCAGACATAGGAGCAATTACCTCACGCAAGATGCGTGAGAACGAAGATCCTGTTGATTATATCCAGGAAATTCAAGAGAAGTGGCGCATAAAAACTAGAGAACAATGGGACAAAACACCAGCAATATTCTATCACATACTAGTACAAGGGCTCCCAGAAGCAGTTCAGAAACAACTGAAGAAAGTGGTGGGAATGGAAGCAAAAGCATGGCCAGAAATACAACTGACAATAGTACATCATTGTAGTACATGGCAAGGAAAAATGAAACAAAAGGAAGAGGACAGGAAAACGGAAGAGGCTAAACTAGTACAGAAAAAACTTACTAAATACACAATGGAAGGGGCACTAATAACTACACCTACAACAATGACCCAAAGCCCCACACAAATAGTGGCTGCACAAGATCCCTCCCAAATACAACCCTCCCAGACTATAACACAACAGATGCCGCCACTCCAACCATACACAAACAACATGGGAGGAGGATACTCAATGCCAGGAGCTGGGTATTATAATTACAACAGGGGAAGAGGAGGAATAATGAGAGGGAGAGGATACGGATATAACACACAACAACAGGTGGGTGGACTTAGAAATTCCTACCCCACCGGACAACCAGTATACCAGGACAACACAGGAAGCTTTCCATGGCAGAGTAGGGAACCACCAGTGTGTTGGATTTGTGGATTAGTAGGGCATATGTCACGCACGTGTAGAGTAAGACCAGGAACACCATCATGGAGCGGGCAGGGACAACTAAGGCCCCCACAGGAACAGCAGGGCATACAACAACAGCAGACGTTGCAACAGGGAAACGAACAGCAACAACTAGTAACACAACAACAGCCACAGGCATTTTCACTGCCACAACAACAGGTAGCGACAACACAACAACCCCAAGCACAACAAACACAACTGGGTAGGGTGACGGTCCTGGGACACAACCCTTACACAGGAAATGGTCAATCGTTGTACCCTCAATAAGACAGCCCACAGACGGCCTTGGTGTGTCCCATCCTGTCAGTAACCCCTAATAGTGCGGAGGAACCACGCATAGAGGTAACGATAGGTGACAAAAAATTATCATTCCTTGTTGACACCAGGGCGACCCGGTCTTGCATAAGGGAAGGTAAATTTAAGATGTCAGGCGAAGCCATGAACACCCAAGGATTCTCTGGGGCTAGGGGGTTGGTTCCCTTTACTGATAACGTTCCCTTACCAATAGGGGATTATGACATGTCAGTCCCACTTTTATATTCTAGGGCCTCACCAGTAAATATACTGGGGAGAGACATCATGAACAGGTTGAATATGACAATCTCCTTTACGGAGAACGGCATAATTTGCTCTACTCCAGGAATTAACATGCTCACGGCACGACAAATCATGCAAGCATACTGCGGACAGACAGCGATTAGGGCCGAGCCAGTAGATGGTGAACTATTCCAGTACGGGACAGACATGGCATTTGCCTGGATGCCAGGGATAGAAGGAAAGATCTGGAGGAGGCCAGCAGCCTATTTGTTCAGACCAGAAACACCAGCCAATGAACCAGAAGGAAAGGTGATTTCAGTGGACATAGAGAGCATTATAGCAACAGCTGATTACATTGCAGTACATGCCCAAGACAGAAAAGGAAGAGCATGGAGGGCAGTGATAGCACTAGCAGAGGGATGTAGACTCACCCAGGTGTCAGATGAGGAGCTGTTCTCAGAAGAAAAGGAGGAAGGTGAAATGGTGTTTATGATGAGTGTGGAAATATGGCTATGAGTGGCGTATAAACAAGTGGCACAAAAAATTGCAATGGCACTTGAGGCACCCGCATCCACCCCAGTTCCCTTCTTTGAGGAGGATATGACAAAGGTACCCACATCACTATGGACTACTAGCCCCTATGATGTGGGGTGTATAAAAAGTATAGGGGGAGTAAGGATAAAATTGAAAAAAGGTGCAATACTCCCCAGAGTGAAGCAGTACCCACTATCAAAAGAGGCATATGAGGGCATATATGAAACAATAACGGCCCTTATAATACATATTGGTCCCATCAGAATCACCATGTAACACAGCTGTATACCCAGTGCGCAAGGCTAAAGGGGGGTCTTGGCGCTTCATACAGGACCTCAGGCCCTTGAACAACATAGTGGAAGCAGAATACCCCATAGCAGCAAACCCGGCCACAATATTGTGTGGCATTCCAGCAGAGGCATCACGATTTACAGTGATTGACCTTAAAAATGCCTTTTTCTCAATACCATTGCACCCAGACTCACAAGATTTGACAAGCTTCACGTACAGAAACACAAAGTGGAAGCACACCAGATTGCCACAAGGGTACTGCGAGTCACCCTCAATATTCAACAGAGTAATACAGATGGATTTGGGTAACATTGAAGTAGAAAGCACAGTGTTACAATATGTTGACGACATAATAATTTGCAGCACAAACAAAAGAACATGCAGAGAGGACTCATTAAAGATGCTGACAATATTGGCTGAAAAAGGTTACAAGGTAGACATGGAAAAGTTACAGTACCGTCAGGAACAGGTACTTTACATTGGTCAGCTCATATCCCAACATGGAAGAAAGATTGCACCACAAAGAGCACAGGCCATTTCAAAAACACCAGTACCACAAACAGTGAGGGAACTGCAGCAGTTCCTAGGTCTGTGCAACTACTGTAGAGCATGGGTATTTGATTACAGCTCATACATAGGACCCCTGCTTGAGGCGTTAAAAGAAGCTAACAAAGGGGGGAAAAAGTTGGGGTGGACAATGGAAATGAAAGAGGCTTTTGATGAACTGAAAGATGCGATATCAACTGCTCCGGTACTGGCCACCCCAGATTATGAGCGACAATTCTTTATATTTTCACATTGCGACTCAGCAGTAATGAAAGCAGTGTTGGCTCAAAAAACAAGCATGGGCTACAAGCCAGTTGCGTTTTACAGCGGCCACTTAGATTCTGTGATGTTAGGTCATTTCCCTTGCGAACAAGGTCTCGCCGCAGCTGCTTTTGCGGTAGAGAAAGCGTCAGCAATCACCATGGGGTGCCCAACCACGCTATTTGTGGAACATGCACTCTTTGCAATATTGAATAAACCTAAGTCCACCCTAACCACGCAGAGGGCATCAGGTTATGAGATCATTTTATCTAGAGCTGAACTATCAATTGTTAGATGTAGCACGGTCAACCCTGCAAGGTTCTTAGCAGAAGTAATTGAGGAAGGAGATTATGCACACGATTGTACGCAAATCACTGAAATGTACTCATGTACTAGAAAGGTTGAAGAGAACGCACTAGAGGGTGGTGAGCTACTGTTCATTGATGGGTCATCAACAATTGACCAAAGGGATGGCATAAGGAGGACTGGGGCAGCGGTGGTAAAAATGATGGAGGTACCGGTGTGTGTGGCGATGAAATGTGTACAACTACCACAGCATTATTCTGCTCAAGCGGCAGAACTGGTCGCACTGATCTTGGCGTTGAAGGAAAGCTTTGACAAACGAGTGACTATATATTCTGACAGCGCATATGTTACGTCCACTGTCCACTCAGGGCTGTCGAAATGGAGAAGAAGAGGGTTTAGGAGAGCCGACGGCACTCCAGTGCAACATGCTCTCTTATTGGCTGAACTAATTGACGTAATAAATGACCCCCAAGAATTAGCTTTGGTCAAATGTACCGCACACACCAATGGAGAAGATCATGTCTCAAGAGGGAATGCAGCAGCAGACGCACATGCGAAGTATGCTGCATATTTTGGTGAGATATGGAACCCCCCAGAGTCAGAGAGAGGGAGAGGGAGGGGAATGGCTAAGGAGATGTTGATAAGAGAAGGGTACACCCATCTCCCAGCCACACAGATAATGGAGCTACAAGCGGCTGCACCAATGGCAGAAAAAGAAATATGGGTAAAAAGAGGATGCACAATGTCACCAACTGACGCACTATGGCGCCAGGGTAACACTGGAAAGATTGTAATACCACTGGCACTATTGTACACTGCCCTGAGCCAACTACACCACCCAGCCCACACAGGCAAGGAAGTAATTGCAGCACGAATTAGGGAAGACTGGTTCTGCCCTGAGTTAAATTCTCATGTGTCAAATTTTATCAGCAATTGTCTCACATGTCAACAGTTTACGGCCGGTCACACTCTGAAGGTGATAAAAGGTACTATACCCCGGCCAGAGGGACCCTTCCGACATCTCCATATTGACTATGTTGATATGATCAACATATGTCAAGGAAATAGGTATATGATTGTAGTAGTATGCCCATTCTCGAGATGGATTGAAGCAGGGCCCTGTTCACACCCAGATGCATTCAGAGCAGCTAAATTCCTAGTGAGGGAGGTCTTCCCCAGGTGGGGGGTGTGCGAGGTACTGCGGTCAGATAATGGCCCGCATTTCGCAAACGAAATGTTCCAGCACATCACGTCCTTACTGAACATCAAGCATAAATTTGCATGTGCATACCACCCACAGGCCAACGGTGTATGCGAACGCCTGAATGGCCTACTAAAGGAGGCAATTGCAAAAATACAGCAAACAACAAAGAAGAGTTGGTTGTATTGCCTTCCACTAGCCCTATTTGAGCTAAGGAATAGACCAGGTTCCGACCACCACCTCACCCCTCACGAGGTGGTTAACGGTCATCAAATGCGCCTTCCTCTGATGCCAACATCAAGAGCATTCACAGACCACGAAAATACTGCCACTGTTCTTGGTGATGAAATGTACCAATATGTGTCTTCTTTGATTACTAGTGTAGTGTTTGTGTCTCAACAGCTCAAGCGCACACGGGGCGGGTCTAACAGTGATCAACAAGAAGACGCTGACAAAGAACTGGAAAAGGAAAGACTGTGCAAAGTTGCTAAAGGTGACCACGTACTACTCCTCAATTTCAACAGGAAGTGGAACAGCCCACGCTTCACTGGCCCCCATCTGGTAGAGGAGGTATCAACGAGAGCAGTAAAGCTACAGGACAAACGTGCCTGGAATCACCTACACGACATAAAGATCTACAAACTCCAGACCCGCCCCAGCGCCACCGACAGGGCCACTGGAGGAACAACAACAGCGTCACCAACGGAGGAAGAGACTTCTACCACAGCTAACGGCCTAAGTGTTTCCATACCCTGTCACCCCCCAGATTCCCCAGAGACAACTACTGAAAAAGAAAGAGGTGATCCCCATACCGCCCACCCCATGGTCACACGATCAAAGAGTAAAGAGACTTCCACCAGTTGAGCCCCAAACCCTCTGCCCATCGACTCCCTACCCACTGCAGTAATAACTGAACTGAAGGACATTGTCTTGCACATATACACATGTAAACACTTGAATGTTCTCTTTTTTTCTTTTCTCTCGCACATGCAGGTACAGCGTATTATTGTACTGCTAAGAAAGTAGATAACTAATAAATTCACTGCCTAGGAGTAGATGGTACCCTCAGATGATAACTTCCCAGAAGAATTGTCACACCAATTTGTATATGAAGTAAAAAGGCCAACGTACCTGAAAAGAAGGAGGGTACGTGTCTACTACACAGCATTCCTCTTGGCCATAGAACATTGAATGCCCCAGCTCCAACCATACTTGCCTGCCCTAAGAGATAGATCGCTTAGAGTGGCGTGGGAACAGCTCTTCGCCTGGGCACTGAATGATTATTTAGTAGGGAGAGCTTAAAACAACAACTAACACTAATAACAAGCATATTGAGAATTTTCAGGCGGGCAACTTTAACGTCGCAAGAATAAGCTGCCGGACTGCAGCAAGGTAAGAGCAAAATGCCGGTGAAATTAGCCTCTGTAATAAAATTGATAGGGATTTTAATGATCACCGGGTTCTTGGCTGCCTCTGTATGGCAGTACAGCTATGCTATCAATATTATTGCTGTACCCAAACCTAATACACCCCCACCCCCAGCTGCAACAGGTGTTACGTCAGGTGGTACTAGAAAAGTCCCACACAAGGGAAATAGAGTTAAACGCAGCACATACTCAGATAATAAAGGTATTGACAACTACATACAAGATTCAGCACACATCTCAAACAACATATGGTACCAACACATGACTCACATAGGTAAGCAGACAACAGAAGACAGCTGCTACGTTTGCTCATTTATCCCATACGCCATGAGCGCTTCACGAACATTCGTTGCCACGGAAATAGATGAAAAGATAGCACGATGTATAATATACCTGGCACTGTTCCAGACGAAAGGAAGATTTCAAGGGACAGTGGTGCAACTGGTGTGGAAAACACGAGATAAATATCCATATGAAAACAACTTCCTTAAGACTTATTTGAGTTACCACAAGAGCAGTTTACATGCTGAAGCATTCAGATACATAACAAGTGGTCCTGAAAAAGGAGAAACAAAGAAAGTAACACTACAGTACCTACCATGTGATTGGTACGCCACTGAAGTTCCTGGTAAACAAGGATGTTGGGAAAGACCACTGGTGACAATAACAGGGAAGGTGTACATGAACAACAAATGGGACATAGGAGTGGTTGGCAGCAACATGGTAACAAGAGAAAATATTTCAACTATTGATGGACACAACCATAGGTGTTGGATGACTTGGGTCAAGTATGTACCCATGCTCACGTGGATGGAGAAGGATGAAGACCCAATAACAATACTGCCGCTAACTGCGCCTAAGGTATGCTACCAACATAAAGGAGAGGTGGACGTAGGATACAACACCAACTGTGCAAGTGTGATGGAGTTACCTGAGGGGGGAGCAGGAACAGCAGTAATAATGGACCATTAATGGGCCTGTGGAGAAAAGGCATACCACACACTGCCCCCTCTGTGGAATGGTATATGCACAATGGTGCACATTAATGTACCATCACTAGTGGTACCCCAGAAACATGTCAATGTGGCGAACTTCCCCAAAATGGATGAAGGGAACAAGAGGAAGAAGAGATCTGTACAACCTCAGAAGGGGCCAGAGAACAAAAACAACGGCAATAATACTGTCCTGAATAGAAAGAAAAGACAAGGAGAACCTCTGACAGGAAATTACCTATGGGGAAGGTCGGAAACAGCACTCACTTCAATTCCGTCAGAACACAGACTATTCAGCAGAGCAGCAATGTTCTTCTCCTCAATAATACATCCGGGACTACAGGCTTACGCAAATGCAAAATGGCTCCAGATAACTAGATGGGAACTAATGATGACCATCAATTCTACAGTAAATGGATTCAACGCAATAAAAGAGGAACTGCGCGCAGTAAGGATGGTAGCACTTCAGAATAGATATGTACTGGACCTCCTCACAGCAATGGAAGGAGGAGTTTGCGCAAAGATAGGACAATCATGCTGTACATTCATCCCTGCCAACGATGCTGACAATGGTACACTGACAGAAGCAGTTTCACAATTGGCCCAGATGCACTCCAAAATGATGGATGAAAGTAAAGGTGTGAAAAAGGATGAGAGCTGGTTTTCAATATTATGGTCATGGATGCCATCTTGGCTGTCAGACGGACTGAAGATTATAGTTGGATGTACTATTTTGGCTGGAGCTACACTGATCATAATAAGATTTTGGAAGGCCCGGAAGGCACGCACCACAGACGAAATGATCGAAATGGCCGGTATGCACCCTTTGATGCCAGCAGATGACGGCCAACACACAGGCACAATAATAAAAGAGAGAGAGAAGTTGCGCAATCAGATCACCACCAACCACCTGGACCCACCATCTGTGAAGCTCGAAAACCCAAGAAACCCAAGGAGCTACATAGGGAAATGGGTATACTGCACTCCTGGAGGAACCTGTGAATACATGTATTGGTCATTTGAAGACCATGTTAACCACTATAGACATTTGGGAGGAATAACTAAAATATGGAGAGTGAGAGGAGATAAAGAAAAGGATATGTTTGTGGTCGACAAGTCGACCAGAGGGGGGAATGAAGTGGGAGAATGGAACAACAGGCTCCCGCCAATCCCCTCTCGTGCTTGGCCTAGAGGATCACGGCCTAGGCACCCGCCACGAGATGAGTTCGCCCATCTACCAGACGACCAAATACCCTGGTACAGGAACATACGGATGTGCCCACCTACCTGCCCAGCAGCCCGCCCTGCCCATGCCGACACCTGCGACATGGATCAACTCGACTAAACCAACACATCGTTAGAGATGCCATGACGACCTAGCCAACGGTCAGCACACCTGTACAACCATGCACACTGGACACTCCAACACCAATCTACACGAAGAATATACTCAGCGCTATGACGTAGGTGACGAACACATCCACGGACGTGCATCTTTATTATTTTTCACATAGGCTTTTAAGATGCAGAAACGCAAGACGCACGATGAACTTATCTAAATGGCTTGCTTACGCTTCTCCTAAACCCTATAACCTAAAGCGCCTGTGCACTCAATGGCTCCATCTATGCACCTGATACAAGTAGGCCGCAAGCAAGAGCTTCCATGAACATTAAAATGAACAAAAGCTCAGTTGCTGACCCTGCAGAATGAGCCCGGCGAAAGCAGACAGCGAAGTCACAATGTTGCAATCTCGCACGCCGCAAACCAACGTCAAGGTCGCACCTGCAAATTAAACAAGGCACACAGTGGGAAAAAACAATATTAATTGTGCAGAATTCTGCCTCAAACACGGTCCCACCTCACGTGACCAAGCCAAACCTGAAAGAATGCCAAGGCCAGGAGGAAGGAGACGCCTGAATCCCACGTTACAAGACACAGGCAGATACAATTAAAAGACTCAATGGACATCTGCGACAGTGGGAGTAGTCGGCCTTCCAGCATATGAATAAATCCTCACATTGTCTGCACGTACCCATAGTGAAACATTGTTGCAAATGACAGGTACACCGCGAGCTGGGAACGGCGATGGTCCCAGACTTGGAGGCTCGCGAGCGGACCAATTAGAACATGGGGCTCTTATTACTGACGCCATTAACATTGACCAATCCTCAGGGGTCTTCATGTAACAATTCTCATGTATCTAATTGAAGGGACAACCCAGGTATATCACCTGACTGACCCTCAGCCACTAACACCGTTCTCTATACGTATGCTATACTAACCCTACCACTCGAGTAACCAATCCAGAGTGGAGATAGGTTTTTTGCTAACTTTTCGAGGTGACGCAAGTAGCGCGTCATACTAAGGTAAAAAGGGCCTGCGAGCCCCACGATTGTGTTTGTTTCAGGACGGACGCGTACGATCCTTGACCCATCCCTGCCGTTTTGTCTAATAAACAGCAGAACCACCTTGCTTCTTGCGTGTGTCTCATACTCTATCTCTTTTGGGATATACGGGAGGAGTTGGGGCCTCCCTGCCCGGAGGTCTGCGGACGGCCCGGCCGACCCCCGCAGAATTTACCCCCGACAGAAGCATATGTAGATAAATGGTCAGTGTGTGATGACGTTGCAGGACCTTTGCATGACCTGCCAAATTGAACAATAGTGCAGACCTGTAATCTGTGGCTGTATGTGTGCATATGTGTTGTGTCGGTAAAATTAATGTTCAGTGCAGTCCTCAAAAG
Source organism: Ambystoma mexicanum (assembly GCF_040938575.1). Lineage (NCBI taxonomy): Eukaryota > Metazoa > Chordata > Amphibia > Caudata > Ambystomatidae > Ambystoma > Ambystoma mexicanum. The sequence continues at coordinate 831,773,120 of NC_090935.1, read as the reverse complement.
CGACGTGTACCGCGAATACAATTAACATTGTCATTACCATGGAAGGCAAAACACTTCCCAAGATTGATAAGTGGAGTGGAGTTTTCCTTAATACAGGACATGCGTTTTTGCATGATTGTTTTACTATATTTGCAGCCTTAACACATTTAATACAGGGATACTGTGACTTCGTGAAACCACGGAGGTGGTCACATGATGGGAGCAACCCAGCCCGGGCCTGGGGAGAAGGGAAGGAGGAAGGGGAGGAGTTAGATAGAGTTGGAACATGGCGTGTTGTACCAACTCCCAGTGTCTGCATCTTAATATTGGTAGCCAGGCGCCATGCAGGTAAACCGATTCTGTGGCAGGGCAAACCCCTGTTACAGGACATTTCAGTGCCGATGAAGCAGAGGACCCGCTGAGATTGCCATTGGCTCGGGGGGGGCACCCAAGTTGCGTGACATGGTAAGCAGAGGAAGCAGGGCAGGATACAGCGCAACGCATGCTGGAGGCGAGTTGGGCCCGGTACACCCGACGGGCTGCTGACGTTCGCAGGTGATACTGCAGCACCGTGACGAGACCGTGAGAACAACGAAACAGCCAGAGCGGGCCCGAGGGTGGCACAGGCCTGTGAGGAGGCACCCTGACTCCTTTCACAGAGGTGAGAAGCAACTGCAGTGAAAGGAGTGCAAAGTAGTGTATTTACAGTAGGTGGTGTGAAAATTGAAATAGAAATAAAAGGGGCCGAACAGTGTGTGAAATTATACTTGGACATACACATAAGAAGCAAAAGCAAGTAAAGAAAAGCACACACACAAGAAATCAAGACAACCGAGGCCATGCAGGGAAAAGAAAATAATCAACAATTTTGGATAATGACACACACACACTGTGCCCATGACACCACAGGCAGGCCTCCCCTCACACCTGCATGAACATTTTGCGATGCAGCTACTGGGACACTGATATCATGGAGACCAGCAACCTGGGTCCAAGGTGGCCAGATGGGCCAGGGATTTTGAGGTATACATTAGAGCTATATGATCATTTGATGATGACAAAAAGCAATGCCTGCTCTCCGTAGCTATAGAATCACATTTTTCAGACATTGTGGATGAATTCCCAGAGGATGTGATAGACTCATATGATGGACTCTGCGCATTACTTACCACTTCATGTCTCATACCAACATAGACGATGAACGGCATGTGTTTCACACCACGACTCAAAACAAGGGTAAACGGATGGATGCTTTTGTGATGAGACACAGAATCTGCATGAAGCATTGAACCTTCAATAACTATTCAAATAAGGAGGCTTTACGATCGCAAATCATAGCAGGGTGTGAATCATGGATTTTCACATACACCTACTGCAGAAACCCTGATCCTGAGAGGAAATACTACGGCTAGCATGTTCTGACACGGCAGTAGAGCTATAGGCGGAAGCCATGGGCAATGTGAAGGTGACTAGCTCTCGCGCAAGTTACAGTCAACAAAATAATGACAACCTCAACACAGCAGGGTTACAATGACAATTCTACTACTGGTGTGGGTATGAATTCCTTCACGAAGGCACAAGCACCACCATGGCCAGCAAGGTTCAGCATGCAGAGGCGAGAATCACTTCAAAGCAGTGTGCAGAATGTCTCGTTGTCAAACAAGAGGTACGGGATTGAATTTTGCAACTCCAAGAATGAAGGAGAGAGTAGTCCCCAACTCTCTGGGGCTGACACAACACCAGGAGCACTTCCACAGGTGACACAGAGAAAGAAAGGAAGACCTAAAGACAAGTGAAAAATAGTTACCTTAGTGGAGTTCACATCGCACATCAATGTTTTGCCCCCAGAGGGGGATAAAAAAGGCACATCTCGTCACGTGATATCTCGTGAAACAGTCCCTGTCAGACAGTGGCTCCAGCTACTCATCCACAGAGGAGCCAAGCAAGAGGGGCTATATGTATGCCCTAGGAAACCCAACGTCATAGGAGCAGAGTCCCATATTACTGCTGCAAATCAAAAAGCAACATGCAGAATTCCTCGTAGATACAGGGACAACAGTCAATGTTATTAGTGAAGACATTTACAAAAACATCCTGCAGGCCCCAAAACTCAAGCAGGTTGAAGTGGCCATCTATCCCTATGGCTCTAGAACACCACTGACCACAAAAGTGATGGGTGGAAGGTTTCGAATGAATCTAAACCACTGGCAATTGCTCTGGGCAACCTTCCACACCACCGTTTTTTAGCCCGTCTGCGCCATTGCAAAAGGGGACCAGCCATGTGCAAATCAGTCAGCAGCTGCCGCCACCGAAGGTAGCAGCCCGGCCCGAACTGCTAGGCCAGGTCCCCTCTGCACAGAAAACCAAGCAACCACAGACACGTTTTGGCCTTGTTGGACCTCCTCAGTGAGGTGCAGCCTGGTTCCCTGTGGCGCAGCGAGCAAGGGACCCACGTCTGGGCATACCCTCTCTCACAAGGAGAAACAAACTGACCACAAAAGTGATGGGTGGAAGGTTTCAAATTAATCTAAACCACTGGCAATTGCTCTGGGCAACCTTCCACACCACTGTTTTTTAGCCCGTCTGCGCCATTGCTAAAGGGGACCAGCCATGTGCAAATCAGTCAGCAGCTGCTGCCACCAAAGGCAGCAGCCCAGCCCGAACTGCTAGGCCAGGTCCCCTCTGCACAGAAAAACAAGCAACCCCAGACATGTTTCAGCCTTGTTGGACCTTCTCAGTGAGGTGCAGCCTGGTTCCCTGTGGTGCAGTGAGCAAGGGACCCACGTCTGGGCATACCCTCTCTCACAAGGAGAAACAAACTGACCACAAAAGGGATAGGTGGAAGGTTTCGAATGAATCTAAACCGCTGGCAATTGCTCTGGGCAACCTTCCACACCACTGTTTTTTAGCCCGTCTGCGCCATTGCAAAAGGGGACCAGCCATGTGCAAATCAGTCAGCAGCTGCCGCCACCGAAGGTAGCAGCCCAGCCCGAACTGCTAGGCCAGGTCCCATCTGCACAGAAAACCAAGCAACCCCAGACATGTTTCGGCCTTGTTGGACCTCCTCAGTGAGGTGCAGCCTGGTTCCCTCTGGCGCAGTGAGCAAGGGACCCACGTCTGGGCATACCCTCTCTCACAAGGAGAAACAAACTGACCACAAAAGTGATGGGTGGAAGGTTTCGAATGAATCGAAACCACTGGCAATTGCTCTGGGCAACCTTCCACACCACCGTTTTTTAGCCCGTCTGCGCCATTGCAAAAGGGGACCAGCCATGTGCAAATCAGTCAGCAGCTGCCGCCACCGAAGGTAGCAGCCCGGCCCGAACTGCTAGGCCAGGTCCCCTCTGCACAGAAAACCAAGCAACCCCAGACATGTTTCGGCCTTGTTGGACCTCCTCAGTGAGGTGCCGCCTGGTTCCCTGTGGCGCAGCGAGCAAGGGACCCACGTCTGGGCATACCCTCTCTCACAAGGAGAAACAAACTGACCACAAAAGTGATGGGTGGAAGGTTTTCAAATGAATCTAAACCACTGGCAATTGCTCTGGGCAACTTTCCACACCACTGTTTTTTAGCCCGTCTGCGCCATTGCAAAAGGGGACCAGCCATGTGCAAATCAGTCAGCAGCTGCCGCCACCAAAGGTAGCAGCCCAGCCCGAACTACTAGGCCAGGTCCCCCCTGCACAGAAAACCAAGCAACCCCAGACATGTTTCAGCCTTGTTGGACCTCCTCAGTGAGGTGCCGCCTGGTTCCCTGTGGCGCAGCGAGCAAGGGACCCACGTCTGGGCATACCCTCTCTCACAAGGAGAAACAAACTGACCACAAAAGTGATGGGTGGAAGGTTTTCAAATGAATCTAAACCACTGGCAATTGCTCTGGGCAACCTTCCACACCACCGATTTTTAGCCCGTATGCGCCATTGCAAAAGGGGACCAGCCATGTGCAAATCAGTCAGCAGCTGCCGCCACCGAAGGTAGCAGCCCAGCCCGAACTGCTAGGCCAGGTCCCTTCTGCACAGAAAACCAAGCAACCCCAGACATGTTTCGGCCTTGTTGGACCTCCTCAGTGAGGTGCAGCCTGGTTCCCTGTGGCGCAGCGAGCAAGGGACCCACGTCTGGGCATACCCTCTTTCACAAGGAGAAACAAACTGACCACACAAATGATGGGTGGAAGGTTTCGAATGAATCTAAACCACTGGCAATTGCTCTGGGCAACCTTCCACACCACCGTTTTTTAGCCCGTCTGCGCCATTGCAAAAGGGGACCAGCCATGTGCAAATCAGTCAGCAGCTGTTGCTAACAAAGGTAGCAGCCCAGCCCGAACTGCTAGGCCAGGTCCCCTCTGCACAGAAAACCAAGCAACCACAGACATGTTTCGGCATGGTTGGACCTACTCAGTGAGGTGCAGCCTGGTTCCCTGTGGCACAGCGAGTAAGGGACCCACGTCTGGGCATACCCTCTCTCACAAGGAGAAACAAACTGACCACAAAAGTGATGGGTGGAAGGTTTCGAATGAATCTAAACCACTGGCAATTGCTCTGGGCAACCTTCCACACCAACGTTTTTTAGCCCATCTGCCCCATTGCAAAAGGGGACCAGCCATGTGCAAATCAGTCAGCAGCCGCCGCCACCGAAGGTAGCAGCCCAGCCCGAACTGCTAGGCCAGGTCCCCTCTGCACAGAAAACCAAGCAACCCCAGACATGTTTCGGCCTTGTTGGACCTCCTCAGTGAGGTGCAGCCTGGTTCCCTGTGGCGCAGTGAGCAAGTGTCACAATCCCTTCTACGCACACACCAATACATCATGTGGTCCCCAAGATCGCTCCCCCACCCCCGTCTCACTCTTCCCTTTCTCCCTCCCTTCTCCGGGACTCAAGTGGACTCTCACACGCTTTGCGAGCGCGCCCGCGCCTGGTCCGTAACAGGACTGCTGTCAGGCTACGGCCGTTTCTTCATTGGCAATTACCTTGGCGCCTAGGATCGCGAAGGGCTAGCATTGAGCTTCCGCGTCGCGGGACTGTAAGATCACGTGACGCTCTTGCCCGATCACGTGACTCAGCCGCGCATCACGTGATCAGAAGCGCGAGTACTTAAACACGGAAACCCAGGTACTCGTTGCTTCACAGCTGTGCTCTGCATCCTGTTTGGCGTTACGACCTTTGAATCACTGACTGCACACGGAATTGACCTGGCCTGCTCTACTGGACTCTTCTTGGATCTACCCCTTTGGATTTGTTTGCATAGAGATATCCGGCTCTTGACCACGGACTGTTATTGGATTGCCTCCTGGATCTCCCTCTTGCACCTTGGCTCTTTGGACTTCTTGTCTCATAGCTCCACAGTTCCTGCTAACAGGCGAACAACTGAGGATTACTCCTCTTGGGGTACTTCAGTCCACGTGGGTCCCGGTCCTCTCCACTAGGTTCACTACCTCTTCCCTGACCCTGATTGGTAAGACCTTTCCGTTTTTCCTAAACACTGTGGTTACTGTTTATTGCTTAATCCGCATTTTCTTGCAGCAGCGTGGGGTCCCAGAGGTTCGCGGTCCCGGACTTGAACATCTTCGCCTGTGGCTTTAGGTTCTCTCTGTGCGGCATTTGGGGACGGAGGCCTCTTCTGCCTACACGACACTCAATTCACAACAGACTGTGAAGCCTATTGTCGTGTAGGCAATGGAGGGGAACGCTGAAGACCCCATGACTGCTATAGTCCAAGCCATTACAGTGCTACGAGCCGATATGGCAGCAGCCAACACGGCTATCCATCAACCTCTCGACAACGTACAAAGTGTCAGACACCCTTTACCCCCAGATGCAGAATTCGGAGACACACCCCCTGTCTCCCAACCCGTTCCACCTCTGATTCTCCCACCTCAGAACCCTGTTCCCGTGGTACTACCTACTCCGTTCCCGTTGGCAGCCCCTGAGAGATACCATGGGGATCCCAAGAAATTCAGGACCTTCCTAAACCAATGCAAGTTTCATTTTCTGTGCCAACCTCAGGCTTTCCCAGATTCCACCACGAAAGCAGCGTTCACCCTTTCCCATCTGGCTGGGATGGCCGCTGCATGGGCCAACCCCTTGTTGGAGAATGACAACCCGGCCTTATATGACTTTGATCTCCTTGTCACCGAGATGTACAGGGTTTTTGATACTAGACACAAGGTCCAGTCTCGAGATCTGGAACTTCTGGACTTGTGTCAGGGTAGGGGTTCCCTCATTGAATACATAACCCGTTTTAACCAGCTCTCTGCTGAAACTTCCTGGCCTGAGGTCAAGAAGGCAGTAGTCTTCTATAGGGGTCTCAGTAATCCCATGAAGGACGCCTTATCAGTAGTACCCTCGTTACCCACTGCATTCCAGGATCTGGTTGACTTGTCACTCCAGGTGGACGCACGTAGGTCCGAAAGAAGGGTGGAAGCAGGTTTTGCTCAGTTCTCCACACCTCACACGGCAGTTCCTTCCTCTGACTCCTCTCAAGAACCCATGCAGCTCGGGGGCGTCAGGAGCCCGTTATCTCCCCTAGAAAGGGAACGTAGGAGGGTGGATAATGCATGCTACTATTATGGCACCTTAGGTCACTTTGTTAAGGAATGTCCACGCCGTCCCAAACTCAAGCCACAGGGTTTTCAGATAGCTCGATCATAGTACCGCGGACGGGATCGAGCTATACCACGTACACCCCGAATCCAACACCCTCTTTCGGGTGTATCCGGCCCATCCATGTACAAGCCACTCTACAGCCCACAGCGTCCGTTTTGCATCCTGTTACTCTGATAATCGATTCAGGGGCAACGGGTAACTTTATCGACATTTCCTTGGCCCGTTTATTAAATCTGCCCCTCTTGACCAAGACCAGGCCTGAACCAGTACAGGCTATAGATGGCTCTTCTTTGATTTCGGGCCCAGTAAAACAACAAACAGCCCCTTTGCTATTGACCATACAATCCAGACACAGGGAGACCATAAGTTTTGATCTCATTACCATGCCACAGTTTGGGCTCATTCTGGGAATCCCTTGGCTTCAGGAACATAACCCCCTCATTGATTGGAAATTGGGTTTGGTTAACTATGAGTCGGACGTCTGTCAACATTTCTGTCTTCCCACAGACACACTCAGCGACAATCCTGCTCAGGCTATAGCTCAGCTTACGGTGCAGGATCCGCAAGAAACACCATCAGAACACGTAGTCGGGCTAGTGGTGACAGACGTTCCCCAGGTATACCGAGATTCTGCGACTGTGTTTGATCGTGGTTCCTCTGAAACACTGCCTCCACATCGCCCGTACGATTGCCCCATCGATCTACTCCCTGACACAGTGATTCCCACAGGGCGGATCTATTCCCTCCCACCATCTGAGGAAACGACTCTCAAGGAGTACATTCGGAAGGCCTTGAGCCTAGGGCACATACGACCATCCACCTCACCTGCAGCAAGCCCTATCTTTTTTGTGCCTAAAAAGTAAGGCGATCTGCACCCATGTGTAGATTATAGACGCCTGAATGCTATCACGAGGAAAGATCGGTACCCTATTCCCCTCATCACGCCGTTGCTTGAACGACTCACACACGCTACCATTTTCACCAAACTGGACCTCCGCGGAGCCTACAACCTGGTCCGCGTCCGTTCCGGGGACGAATGGAAAACCGCTTTCTGTACCCGGTAGGGCTTATATAAATATGCAGTCATGCCTTTTGGGTTGTGTAATGCCCCGGCGATCTTCCAGAGGTTTATGAATGACATCCTGAGCGATATCTTAGATGTCTACGTCGTGGTTTACCTCGACGACATCCTGATCTTTTCTCAGTCTCTGGAAGAGCATGTGCGCCATGTTCGTGAGGTGTTATCACGCTTACAAAAACACTCGCTATATGCCAAACCGGAAAAGTGCCTGTTCCACGTTCATAACGTTGACTTCCTCGGGTTTTGTATCAGTCCCGGGGGGTTGACCATGAACCACTCCAAGGTTAAAGCGGTTTTGGATTGGCCTATTCCTGCGAACCTGAAAGCTCTTCAGTCCTTTTTGGGTTTCGCGAATTTCTACAGGAGGTTCATCTCTGGTTTCTCTTCTATCGTGTCTCCCCTCACCGCATTAACCAGTCCTAATGTTCCCTTTCTTTGGTCTGATACACAACAGAAGGCCTTTGATTCACTGAAGACTGCTTTCACCACAGCCCCTGTCCTCCAGCATCCCGACTCAGAACTCCCTTTTATTGTGGAAGCTGACGCCTCCTCCTTCGCTCTTGGTACCGTCTTGTCCCAAGCATGTCAGTCCACGGGTCGTCTGCACCCGGTTGCATTCCATTCCCGCAAGTTCACCACCCCCGAGTCACACTACACCATGACCGAGAAGGAGTTATTAGCGGTTATGGACGCATTCCGCGTGTGGCGACACCACCTCTTGGGTGCCAAGCATCGAGTCACAGTGTTCTCTGATCACCAGAACCTGCAGGATTTGGCGTCCCTGAAATGTCTTAACAGTCGACAGGTGAGGTGGCATCTTTTCTTCGCGCCATTCGACTTCCAGATCCGACATCGGGCTGGTTCCGCACACGGCAAAGCCGATGCGTTGTCCCGCTCTCCCGGGGGGGGGTTCTCTGATGGTATTCCCTGACACATTGTTAGACAACACTAAGGTAATGTGTCTATGTACCCCCTCAGTGCCCTTAGTGGACGCGGTACGCAAGTGGGTGTCCTTGCATCCCGACCAACTATCAGAGTGGGCTCCGGTATTCCAGGATGGTCTCCCGTTTGTGCTGAACCACCTATTCTTACCCACTGCCGATACACGCAATATGGCCATGGAATGGTCGCACAATGCCCCTGTGAATGGTCATCCTGGCCAACGCCGTACATTATCGCTCCTGAAACGTTGGTGTTGGTGGCCGGGCATGAAGAGGGACGTGGATTGCTACGTCAATACCTGCACCATTTGTACACAATGCAAAACCCGTAGGGGACGCCCATTAGGCCTGCTTCTCCCTTTACCAGTACCCCCGAGACCATGGCATACATTAACCATGGATTTTGTTACAGAATTTCCTCGGGTACAGGGTTACGACACTATTTGGGTGGTGGTGGACTCCTTCTCAAAGATGGCACGCTTCATCCCATGTAAGGGTATTCCCTCTGCTTCCGTCCTGGCCACCTTGTTCTTTGATTCTGTCTTCTGTCTCTTTGGGTTGCCCTCTGTCCTTATATCTGATCGTGGTTATCAATTCACTTCTCGCTTCTGGCGCGCTCTGACCAGATTAATGGGTATTGATGTCCGGTTCTCTTCGGCCTACCACCCGGAGACGGATGGTCAGACCGATAGGACGAACCAGACCATGGAGAAATATCTTCGCTGTTTGATCCTGCAGCAGCAGTGCTCTTGGTTGCGTGCCCTCCGACACGCTGAATTCGCCTACAACAATGCGGTTCATGCATCCACTGGGTTCTCCCCCTTCTATGTCCTCTATGGCCAACATCCCCGCACGCTGCCGGTCCCTGACCTCGCGGCCTCCACCAATCTGGCCGCTAGTGCCTGTCTTAGGGATCTGTCCTCTATCCACACCCAGACTGCATTACATCTCCGTGAGGCCCAGTCTTCCATGAAGGTCCAGGCAGATAAGAAGCGACTGTTGGCCCCGGCTTTCTCGGTGGGTTCCCGGGTGTGGCTTTCTACCCGTCACTTGAGGTTAGTGGGTTGCAGGTAACTTTTGCCCCATTTTGTGGGTCCCTATGTGGTGTCCCGGGTAATCAACCCTGTCACGTACTGCCTGGTTCTCCCGGGGTCTTGGAGGGTCCACCCTGTGTTTCACGTCTCCCTTCTCAAACCGTGTCCGGCCCCTTCCCGCGTGCGCGCCTCTGCTGCCCCGGTGTCCTTGGCATCCCCAGACGAGTACGAGGTGTCCTCCATCCTGGGCTCCTGGCTCTTCAGGGGGCGCTTGCAATATCTGGTTGATTGGGTCGGTTATCGCCCGGAGGAGCGCTCTTGGGTCCCTGCTATTGATGTCCACGCTCCCCAGTTGATGGCTCGCTTCCACCGGGATCACCCTTCCTGCCCACGGGGTCGTGGGCCTTTGGGGGGGGGGTTCTGTCACGATCCCTTCCACGAACACACCAATACATCATGTGGTCCCCAAGGCGCTCCCCCACCCCCCGTCTCACTCTTCCCTTTCTCCCTCCCTTCTCCGGGACTCACGTGGACTCTCACACGCTTTGCGAGCACGCCCGCGCCTGGTCCGTAACAGGACTGCTGTCAGGCTACGGCCGTTTCTTCATTGGCAATTACCTTGGCGCCTAGGATCGCGAAGGGCTAGCATTGAGCTTCCGTGTTGCGGGACTGTAAGGTCACATGACGCTCTTGCCCGATCACGTGACTCAGCCGCGCATCACGTGATCAGAAGCGCGAGTACTTAAACACAGAAACCCAGGTACTCGTTGCTTCACAGCTGTGCTCTGCATCCTGTTTGGCGTTACGTACCTTTGAATCACTGACTGCTCACGGAATCGACCTGGCCTGCTCTACTGGACTCTTCTTGGATCTACCCCTTTGGATTTGTTTGCATAGTGAAATCCGGCTCTTGACCACGGACTGTTATTGGATTGCCTCCTGGATCTCCCTCTTGCACCTTGGCTCTTTGGACTTCTTGTCTCATAGCTCCACAGTTCCTGCTAACAGGCGAACAACTGAGGATTACTCGTGGAGTCCACGTGGGTCCCGGACCTCTCCACTAGGTTCACTACCTCTTCCTTGACCCTGATTGGTAAGACCTTTCTGTTTTTCCTGAACACTGTGGTTACTGTTTATTGCTTGGTACTTAATCCGCATTTTCTTTCAGCAGCGTGGGGTCCCAGAGGTTTGCGGTCCCGGACTTGAATATCTTCGCCTGTGGCCTCAACGGCTGCACAGAGAGTGGCTTTAGGTTCTCTCTGTGCGGCATTTGGGGACGGAGGCCTCTTCTGCCTACACGACACTCAAGTCACAACAGCAAGGGACCCACGTCTGGGCATACCCTCTCTCACAAGGAGAAACAAACTGACCACAAAAGTGATGGGTGGAAGGTTTCAAATGAATCTAAACCACTGGCAATTGCTCTGGGCAACCTTCCACACCACTGTTTTTTAGCCCATCTGCGCCATTGCAAAAGGGGACCAGCCATGTGCAAATCAGTCAGCAGCCGCCGCCACCGAAGGTAGCAGCCCAGCCCGAACTGCTAGGCCAGGTCCCCTCTGCACAGAAAACCAAGCAACCCCAGACATGTTTCGCCCTTGTTGGACCTCCTCAGTGAAGTGCAGCCTGGTTCCCTGTGGCGCAGCGAGCAAGGGACCCACGTCTGGGCATACCCTCTCTCACAAGGAGAAACAAACTGACCACAAAAGTGATGGGTGGAAGGTTTCGAATGAATCTAAACCACTGGCAATTGCTCTGGGCAACCTTCCACACCACCGTTTTTTAGCCCGTCTGCGCCATTGCAAAAGGGGACCAGAACACCACTGCCATGAAAGGGATACTTCATAACTGAATGCAGATACAAAATGCAAGCCAAGAAACTTCAACTACATGCATTGGACACTGCAGTGGAAAGTGGCTTCATCCTCAACTTCATGAGTCCAATACACATGCTGCATAGACTGATGGCTCACAAGTACATTGATTCAACAACTAGGATTGAACAATTGTTTCCATCCCCCTTCAAACGATTAGGGAAAACTCAGAAACAGATAAATTCAACTGCACATCGATACGTCTATACGACCAGATGCACAGCACTACACAGGGATACCTGCAAATATACCTGTAAATATACCTGTAAATATTCAATGACAAGTGGAAGAAGAACTGCATAAACTGCTCAAACATGATAGCATTGATCCAGCAGTTGGGCCCAAGCCATGGCTTTCGCCCATAGTACCGGTTCCAAAAAGGAATCTGATATCATCTGACTGTGAGTCGATATGCAAAGACCAAATGAGGCAATATTGAGATAAAGACATCAAGCTCTCTGGATAATGGATTCTGCTTCTAAGTACTCTCCAAGTGAGACTTTAGTAAAAGGTACCACCAACTTGAATGGTGTGTGTGTGTTTGTGTGTATGAGGAATCAAGATACATCACTACCTTTGTGATGCACTTAGGACTTTACAGATACAAACGACTCAGTGTCGGAATATCCACTGCCGCTGCTTTTTTTCTATCAGAAATCTAAAATGTCATAAAACGTTTACCAAATTGTCTCAATTATAGTGACGATATCTTGGTATTTGGACAAGACAACGACCAGCATGACAACACCTTGGAAAGAGTGTGCATGGCGCTGGAGGTTTTCAACCTCACACTCACTGGAGAGAAGTGCACATTTTGAAAGGGCAAAGTCAGTTTCTTTGGATACCTTTTCTATGCACAGGGTTTGACACTAGACCCCGAAAAAAAGTGGAGGCCCTCAACAGCACGCCCCCACCAAGCAACATATATGTTCTGAGCTCTTTTGTAGGTGTTCTGCTTTTTGCAGGCGTTAAAACCCATGCCGCAAAGGGACCTTGGTGCTAATTACGCCACCGTAATTTACGGTGGCGTAATTAGCGCCTTTCCCCATTCCCATTATGCCCTATGGGGCAAAAATGGGAATGGGGAAGGGTAAAATGGGAAATGGGGATTTACCGCCCCACTCACCTTGGAATTACGGTGGCGTAATTAGCACCAAGGTCCCTTTGCGGCATGGGTTTTAACGCCTGCAAAAAGCAGGCGTTAAAATCACCATCCCGCAAAGGGACCTTGGAATCAGGCGTTAAGGGTCGGCGCCGTTTACGGCACCGTAAACCCCTTAACGCCTGGGTCCTAATGAGGGCCATTGTCTCCTATGCCAGTTGAAGTCATACTAAACAGAACAGGCCTACTCCCAGGCAGAGAAAGAGGGGCTATTAGTAGTATGGGCCTGAAAAAACACTTCCAAATGTTCTTATATGGCAAACCATTTATCCTAGTGATGGTTCACCAGGCCCTGCTACGAATCTACGGAAACCCACAGGTAAGAATGCCACTATGGATCACCAGTTGGGGGCTGAGACTACAGGATTATTATTTTAACATCAAACATTGCCCAGGGAAGGAAGGGAACCTGGCAGATTTCTTATCTCAGCACCCAGTCCCCAACATGTTGACGGGACTGACCGTTGTGGAGCAATACATCCACTAGGTCGTGCAAGCAGCCACTCCAAAAGAGGTCAAAACCCTACATATTATTCAGGAAATGGAGAATGATCGAGCTTTGCTACTTATAATGGGATGCCTGAAAACAGGGTGATGCCAAGCAGGCAGGGGAGTGTGCCAGCCCAGAGGTACTGAAAGATGTCTGAAGCCTACTTCTCCTGAAGGATGAGTTATCTACATTGAAGGAGGTACTACTACTAAAAGGAATTAAGTTATTAATCCTGATTTCTCTACAACAGCTGATGGTATAGCTAGCCCACAAAGGGCACAGGGGGCATAGTGTCCAACAAACAGCTCCTACAACAGAAAATATGGTTTCCTCATCTGTATGACTGGGTGGAACCCTTCCTCAGGGCTTGCCACACATGCACAGTCCTCAACCCAAACAACAATCCAGTGCCACTCCAGATGGCAGAAGTGCCTGAAAAGACATGGTATGAAATTGTCATTGACTTCTTTGGGCCTATCGCAGGGGGAGAATATTTGTTGGTTGACTTGGACGAATATTCAAGGTTCCCTGAAGTGCAACTAGTGAGATCTACTGTGGCATACCACACCATCCCGCCCTTGACAGGATGTTCATCACATATGGCATTCCAACAGTGGTCCAATTAGACAATGGACCCACTTTCACCAGTCAAGAGTTCAGAATGTTTGCTGAATACATGGCATTCAAGCACAGAAGAATAACACCATTGTGGTCCTAGGCAAACGGGACAGTGGAACAATTTACGAGAAGCATCAAGAAGAACATCCAGATCGCCCATCTGACTGGAAAACCCATTGAGACACTACTGTACCAACTTCTCATAGACTACCAAAACACTCCGTACAGCATGATGGAGAAATCTCTCTGAGATCATGTTTGGTCGAAACATCAGAACACAATTACCTCACCTATCATTGCCAGGAGAAGCCTAACCTAAAGATCGGTCAAGGAGAGAACATGATGAATGGCCCAAGGACAAAATGAAAAACTATGCAGATGCCTGAAGGCATGATTGCCAACTTACCCTGCAAGTGGGGGTCACTGTGGTTGTGTGACAGCCCCAGACCCATAAACACACATCTGCGTTCAACAGCGACCCCTTGATGGTCATGAGTGCAAAGGATCACTGAAAACCACCGAAGAAGGACATTGGCACATGACCCGAAATTCGTTGCACTTCAAGAAGATAACCAAGAGAGTACTGAGGAGAGGAGGAGAACATACAGAGGGAGAAGAATCTGATGCCTCATACGAAGGGGATGGAGAGGAGTCCGCAAGTGAAGCATGGAGCATGGTTGAAGTTCACAGCCCTTACAGAACATGAGTAGAACATGAGAAGAATGTCCAACCGAGAAACAGACCTCAGAGAATCATTGAAACAATGGACTAAGTAGGAACTGGGTAGTTAAAAATGGGGGAGGTTGTGACATAGTGAAGCCACACAGGTCATCTCATGATGGGAGCAAAGTAGCCCGGGGCACGAGGATAAGGGAAGGAGGCAGGGGAGGAGTTAGATAGAGTTGGAACATCAAAGAATAAAGATGGGTTGTACCAACTCACAGTGTCTGTGCTTTACTATTGGTAGCTAAGCGCCTGGTGGGTGACCAGATACTGTGGCTGGGAAGATGCCTGTTGCAGCACATTTCAGATACTGCTCCCATATTCCCTCTCTTCTATGAGGGATAGTATTATATCCTTCCTTGCCAATCCACTTCCTTCCATGCACCATGGATCCTCCCTGAGTCAGCCACTCCTCATCTTTCTGGCATCAATTGCCAGTCACTAACAGATGAAACATTCAGAAGGAACAGAAGCAAATCAATCAGGATGAGGGTCCATTGTGTCAGCACAGACACCTCTCTTCCTCCGAGTCCAATGTCAGAAAAAGTTGGATTGGTGAAGCCTTTTGTATTTACAAACAAGAAACAAAATAGATATAAGAAAGGGAGGGGACATTATTGGGAGTGGTAATACTTCCATGCCATTAGTATAATAATTACTTTTCATCTTAATTTACTATGATCAATCAACATTGCCACTATGTAAGTTCCAAGCCCAAAAATTAATAGATTAAAAAATGTTTAAGGGTATATTTAGTAAACCATTCTGCAAACTTGACAATGTCTGCCAGCCTGCCTCCAGACTAATAAACCCCAAGATTCAGCCCCAAAGAAGGAAATAAGCATATGCATGCCTATCTCACCTATTAAGTAGGAGAGGAACAGGCTTAAAGGGTTTCTGAAAAGAAATAAACAACTGTTCTTTTGACATTCTCAAGTACATAGTGAAAACTTTATATTGTTGGAGACATTGAACAATGTTCAGTTTAAGAACATTTGAACACCTCAGGAGTTCATTAACATTTTAATCAGTCTTAGTCCAGTGGGAAATCTGGAAAGATACAAACTCATGACTGTACTTGCAACTTGATAAATCCACAGCCATAAGATCTGCCTTACGATCTGCTACTCTGAAACCAGAAAAATCAACATGATCAATTTGTCAGAATGAGGTGAAAGGGATACATGAGGATTATCTGCCCAACCCCTGAACAAGAGAAACATGTTCACATCCTGCAGAGTATTGTGACCTGCAGAATCAATTATTATAATACCGTTCAGGAACCTGAAGACCAGGATATGTTCACATAAATGAAAGCCCTGCACCAGAGAGTGAATAGAAAATATAGCTGAGCTATACACTTTCACAGTATGGTAAGAAAAGGAAATTACCAAACAGCCCAACAAGATTACTACATGAACCAAACCTGCCAGAAAAGGGATAACAGTTTCTCTGCTCATACTAGCACAACTAGGCCTTTCAATGTGAACTGAAGTCTGTGGTAGTACTGTAAGCACAGAAAGATCTATGATTTATTTATGTTTGTATTTGTAAAGCGCCTAGCAGCCTGGAGGCATTGAGGCACTGTTTCAAGAAGGTGTCTTAGTTACAGGATGTGGGAGGCAATGCAAGGGTTACAGGTGTCATGTGCCTTACAAGTTGGCAGGACGATCATGGACATAAAAAAGAATACATGTAGTAAAGTACAGTGTAGTGATCTTACACAAACAGCATGGTTTTAATTGCTTTTCTAAAGACTGAGTGGGACTCAATGCCTCTGATAGTGCGAGGTAGCAGGTTCCATTTGGTAGCTGCTCTAACTGGGAAGCTAGAGCCGCCTGCTCGAATCCTTATGCTTTTGGGAATGGCTAGACGGTTGGTGTGGCTAGATCTGGTGGGTCTGTTTAAGTGGGGCACAGAGAATCTTTGTGAGAGGTAGCGAGGTGCTGTGTCATGGCGACATTAGTGGGTAAGTGCCAGGGACTTAAAGAGGATAAGTTCTTTGACGGGTAGCCAATGGACAGATTTCCTGGTGGTCGAGATGTGGTCTCTCCTTGAGACCCCAGTGGCTGCTCTCAGGGCATTGTTTTGCACCGTTTGAAGTTTCCTGATGTTCTTTGCTGATGTGCCTAGTAGGAGCACATTGCAATAGTCTAGGCAAGATCGTATGATTGCTCTGGCGATGGTGAGGGAGTTTTGTTGCGTTAGGAATGGCCTGGCGGCCGTGATATGTTTCGAGTGGCAGGCTACTGCTGATGATATTGCATTCACATGTCTGGCCATGGTGAGATTCGAGTCTAGATATACTCCCAGAGTTTTGTCTGACTGGGATACAGGGATGCAAGTGTTGTCGATGAGAAAGGAGTCATATTGTGATCCCATTTTTCTGATTGTGTCCAGAGATCCGATAATTAGGAGTTCTGTCTTTTCACTGTTAAGACAGAGCCAAGATTTTTTGGTCAGCCTCGTAATCGCCCGTAAGGGGGATGAGGACCTGCGTATAATCCACATAATTAGTGTATGTCTAGATATTTGAATAGTGACCTTGTGAAAAGGTTGTATAAGGTGGGTGAAATGCAAGATCCTTGCAGGACACCACATTTAATTAGGTGAGGTAGGGCGCAGGCTTGGTCTGAAAAGACCTTCATTGCTCTACCACTGAGGAAGGAGGAGATTCACGCCGTGGCATTAGGTGAGAAGTTGCCAGCCCTTGAGAGGTGGTGGCATAGGGTGTCGTGGTCAATCAGGTTGAAGGCCGCGGATAGGTCAAGCAGTAGCAGGAGGGCAGGTTTGCCTACATCCCTGAGGTCATCTATTTGGTTCTTGAGATCCAGTAATGTGGTTTCTGTACCATGGTTGGGGCGAAAGCCAGACTGTCGGAGACCAAGCAGGTGATGAGTTTCTAAGTATTTCTGGACTTGGAGGTATGCCGCTTTGTCCAAGATATTCAGTAGGAAGGGTACCGTAGTGATGGGTCTGTAGTTCCCTGGTGTTTTTGGATCCGGTGTGGGTTTTTTCAGCAGTGGGTGCACCCAGGCTTCTTTGAGGCAGGAGGGCACTTGGTTAGATTTGAAGGAAGTGTTCATGAAGGCGGTGAAGAACAGTGTCAATGCAGGAGCGCTATCCTTCATGAGCTGGGCAAGGCATGAGTCACCCTTACAATTGGAGGTCTTGATCGAGCTGGAGGTCTTGATCGAGCTAAGTATAGTTAGGACGTCCTCTTCCGTGATCTCTTGGAAGGAGAAAGCTGGAATTTCAACTGGGGCGTTCTGGTGTAAGTCAGATAATTGTAGTGTTAAGGCATTCTGGTGGCTGATGATTTTTTCTTGTAGGGTGTTCAGTTTATTGAGCATGGCTTCTTGAATGTCGTTACACCATTCTTTGTCTTTGTTCAAGTAGTTAGCAGGGGGGTTGGGCATTTCCAGTTCTTTGAAGATTGCGAAGATTTCCCTGGATCCAGGTTTAGCATTGGCTATCCTGGAATTGAAGGAGTTGGCTTTGGCTGAGATGATTGCGGATTTGTATTGTTATGCAATATTTTTAAATGCAAGTTTGGTGGTGTCACTGGGATTCATTTGCCATGCAGAGAGAGATCATCTTTTTTGTGTACGCAATTTAAGGAATTCCGGGGTGATACATTGGTTGGTTTGTTTGATGGGTTTAGCTTTTCTTTGCGTAAGTGGGGCAATGATGTCTATGGCTTGAGAGATGATAGAGTTGTAGGTGGCCGCGAGAGTGTCCAGATTATTGGTGAATGGAGGCTTGAGTTTGGCAACCTGGAGATGTGGAAGTAGTCTTTCCTTACTGATTTGCTTGGCGCTCCTGGTGAGGGCGGGCGGCAATGTTCTTTGGGTGGTGGCGGAAGTTCTGGCGTAATTAAGATCGAAGTCGATGGCAGAGTGGTCTGACCAAGGAATGGGTTTGATGGCTGGAACCGAGAGCAGACAATTGTGTTGGGCGATCCAAGTCCAATGTGCGACCTTTGTTATGGGTAGGTTCTGTCACTGCTTGCTTGAAGCCTAGTATGGCAAGGGCATTGTTAAGGGAGGTGGCATTCCCATCTGCGGGGTCGCTGAGGGCGAGATTCATGTCTCCGAGGAGGATGGACATGGTAGATTCCTTTAGGTTGCCGCTGAGGCCTGTAGGAGTGCTTCTTGGAATTCTGTGACTGGTCCTGGTGGGCGGTAGGTGACGTGGGCTTTGATGGTGCAGCTGGGAGAAGGGTTGATTTTGATGAGCATGTAGTCACAGTTATGGGATAGGTCTCCTTGGATTCTTCGATGGGGATGGATTGCTTAGCGATCAGTGCAACCCCTCCTCCTTTCTGGGATTTACGGTCTTGTCTAAAAATAGTGTTTCCATTGGGCAAGTCAAGGGCCAGTGCTGGGCCAGAGGCTTTGTGAAGCCAGGTCTCACTGATGAATAGTAGGTTGAGGTTGGATTTACAGAGAAGGTCATGGATGTTGAGAGCGTGCACTGGGAGCGATCGTGCATTGATGAGACCACACTTGAGCATGGTTGACATGCAGCAGAATTGGAAGTGAGTGTAGTGGTATTGTCGTCCATATTAACATCAGATAAGGGGGTATCATCAAGTGTGGGGGTACCTACAGAAGGGACATCAATTGTTGGGGCAGCAGTATAGTCATATGCAGTCTAGGAGCAACTTTGTTAGCAGTGGTAGTGGCAGAAATCAAAGGGGTACTCATATTAACATCACCTACATCATTACCAATCCTGGGGGCAGCCTTGTTAGCAACAGTGGTGACCGCAATCAAATGGGTACTCATATTAACATCATCTACATCATCATCAATCAGAGCCTTGTTAATGGTAGCTGTGGCAGCAATCAGGGGTGCAGCAGTACAGGCATCAATCATAGGGTAATCTATGTTCATAGTAGCGGTGGTAGTAATGAAGTTGGTACTCATAATAGCAGTACCTGCAGTAATGTCAATCATGAGGGCGGTGGTAGAGAAGTGTCTGGTCTGCTTGGGAAAGGTAGCAGTAGTGTGGCATGCATGTTCTGATGGTCTTACCACTTTTTGTGCTCTCTGTATTGTTTTTCTGGTGGCTTCTGTGTCGTGGTGCCGGTGCCCTGCAGAGTGCCACAGTTTGTAGATAGAGGGCGTCGGACAGGATGAGGCCTCTGTGCTGGGGTGCCTCCACTGGTGGTTTTGGGGGCAGGGGCTGTGTGTCTTGAGGCATGACCGAGAGGGATAGGTAGTGGTAGTCGCTGGGCGGGGGGAGGGCCGCTATCTGCAAGGATCTGTTCAGGATGTGAGGGGCACTGGAAGGGAGGATTAACCTGGTGCACAGGAGTTCATTCCTGACACGCAGCGACAAGGGTACGGTAAGGGCAGGCGGGTCTGCGGTGCGGGCGCGTAGGTGGGATAGCCTTCCGGCTAGCAGGATGGTGCGCTGCTGAAGAGAGGAGCTCTTACCTTGTTTGGGTTGATGCACCCTCGAGCAGCAGAGAGCAGAGGAGAGCTGTGGTGGTGGCCTTATCCCTGGGCATTCACCCTGCGGCTTTGCCTGTCGGATGACTCCCTCCACCTTTAAGGCGGTAGGGGAGGGGCTGGCAGGCGCCACGGACCTGGATATATTGTGGACTCGGCCGCGGCATTGAAATTCCGGCTACTTTCTTCATGTTTGCCTGTTACTATGGAAACAAGGAAGGCTATCTAAGTATGGCCGCACACCTTATGGGCCGTAAAATGATCTCTTCAATTTCTCATGAAAGGCCCTCTGGGTGCCATTTGCCATATCTCCAGGGCATCTGTTGAAGTGCCACTAGAGAATGAGAGGAGCACTATGGTTTCAAATGAAGATCTCTGAATACTGGTTGGAGAAAGTGAGTGTCCACAGACATGTCTAGGGCAAGATTCTACCATGCCTGTAATGGCCAATATGGAGTGAGCAACATCAATGCTTTTTCCAGGAACTGAGGATAAAGCTTGGTTCTCAGAATCAGTGAGAATATGGGAATGCGTAATGTACTTCTTCACCCCAGAGATGAAAAGCTGCTTTGGTGGCCCTGACATCTGTGTCTGGTCTCAAAATGTGGAACACGTGTTGGAAATTGAGACTTGAGATAGGCGTCAAATAGTTCAACTTTGAAGTACTGTGTCTCCCTTTGAGCAGCAGAATAAAATCTGGTTAACTGAATTATGAGAGCACTAATCATCCACCAAATTCGTAGGAGTCCCAGGAGATACATTTCAAAAAGTCCTTTGCCAACTATATCTGAGACTTTGATCTCGTCTTTCCAGTTTGCTTATATGATGGATCACTGAGAAGTTGATTATGACTATATAGATCACACCTTGGAAATAATGTTGGAACTGAGGATTGCCATCGAGCTGAAAAACAGCCCTAAACAACTAATTTCCCATGTAGACATTCATGTGCACCTTGACCCCCAAGAAGAGAGAGGACCATTCCTGGTGGCCCATCTCCAAGGGTATGCATCTAAATACAATAGAAGATCTGGGTGGGGAGCACAAATGACCTTAATGTTCCATGCCTTCTTATGATAGATCCATCCAGCTAATTCTTCTCTTGCCTCTACGGAAAATAATAACCCATTTTCATATCCTACCCATTACAATATGGCCCCAATCGTTACTTGCTGAAGTAATATAATGGAGTGGAATGATACAAATCATCTAGATGTATAATAAATGAAGGTCTGTAACCCCAAGAAAACCACAGAGGGATATCAGATGGGTTGGAAGCACATTTTTCAATTATGGTGACATTCATAGTGTTTGGGAACATGGGAGCTGGAGGGAGGACTCCCTGCAGTTGATCACAAAATCCAGAAACTGCATGTTTTGGAGATAGACTGATCCAACGTCTCCCAATGTATTGCTAACCCCAGTAAATTCAGAAGGTGAGTCACCCACCTGACAGAATGTATGCCTCGCCATGAGTGTATCATCTAAATATATCAACATACACACCCCGTTGGCCCTCATAAAGGTGGTCAGGGGCCAGAGGAGCTTCACAACGAACCAAGGGACTAAAGGCAGGCCACACACAAGTTAAGGAAAGTGGTAAAATGCACATTCCCAGCTAAGTTGAAGTGAGGAATACATATCATAACACCAAGTCTAATAATACAGAGGGTCCGCTTTTCCCAAGCAGTGCCCTGAGAGAAATGCATTGGACCCAATCCAGTTGTGCTCAGGAGAAAATCCCAGAACTACTTGTATTCTTGCTTTCTTGGCTAGACTCTGTCCCTTCTCACATCCAGAGGGTCTAGTGAGTGCCTTAGGCTCATCAGTCAAAGGCAGACTCACTTCTGTCTGTGTCATTGACACATCTTACCTGAGGGACATCACAGGTCTTGGCAGAGGAGAGATAAGGTTAGTACCCTTGGGTTGCCACCTCAACCTCCAAGTGGAAACAGAGATGCTGGTGCTACTCGGGGGCTTCAGACCAATAAGGAAAACAAAGGGGGAAATAAACTCTGACGGTAGCTAGAGCCTGCCACAGGAATGCAGGGCAAGTGGTCAGTCAAAGAGTAGGAGGAACCCCAGAAAAGGATTTCCGGCAGAACATCCATGTGTAGGACAAGGGGCAAGAAGAGGAAGGCAGGAATCTACGGGAATGGGGAAATAAGAGAAACAGTTGGAGAAAGAGAGAATGGAACTTAGCAAGAGGCAAGGAAGGAAAATGATTAGCATGGGCTAAAAGGAATAGGTGGAAGTATCACTGCAACAGATATGGTTTGTGACTCAAAGGCTTACCTCTGAGGATTGATTTTATGGCTGCAGCGTTCCTCCTCTGTGTTGTGCCTCAGACGTCATCTTGGCATAGGTTTGGAAGCATGCACAGGGTCGCCATCTTGGTGGGGTGGCATGCCATGCCATCTCAGTTTTGGTCCATGCAGCTAACAACGTTGCCACAGTGACCAAGCCACAGGTTGTCTGCAGTGGTTTATGACGTCCTGTGCCATGGCTTTGCTGGGCTGTAAAGGAAAACTACTACAGCTAGCTATGCTTTGCAAGTGTCTGCTTTACACAGTGGACGTGTTGCTAGTGGATGAAATCCCTCATTGACCACATGAGCCCCCATAACCCTCAGATTTTCACTGCCATAGGAAGAGGCAAAATAATCATGGGACAAGGCCTTTCCAACAGATGTATTAATAGCAATGGATATCCTCGCAATTTAAGAGAATACGCCTTACCCACATCATCCATCACAGAGGTGTCCAAGAAGTCAAACAATCCCCTTACCAAGAATCCTTTTCAGTGTGGGAGCGGGTTTCCTGGCCCTGAGAAGAAGGGGCAGTTGGCCACCCTAACAAGGGCCATGTATAGCCAAGACAAAACTATTAATAATTGCATTAGTAGGAACACAACTCCTTGTTGCAGCTGCATTCAGCCAAATGTGACATCACAGCCCCACTATAGACCCCACAGAGCCCTAGCAGAGAACCCTCAAAACGTACTCCGTGTAGTCAAATGCAGTACGAACTTTCAGTGATGTTTTCTAAGCTGGAAAGAGCACAAATGCTGCTGTTGGAAAGCCAAGGAATTATCATTATTAAAGCCTGCACGTAACAAGTGGAAGACTTTCCTTCCAGTGGACAGCCAAACATTGTGAAGCGGAACACTGTGAGCATTTCTGTGGCTCCCTAGAGCCCCTGCCACGAGTGCCAAGTCCAATCTCAATTAGCTGCAGTAAAATCAATCTATAACTAGCATTGTGCAATTACAAAGGAAGAAAAGGATACACATTTTGTGAGTCCCTCACCAGTATGAACAGAAATGGAGGGGCTTCATCGGGAAGAATTTATGGTGCAAGAAGGAAGCCCGTTAGGTAGGAATAATCAAGGGCTGTGCCACATAGAAGTGGGGATTTATGGGAGCAAAACGTATCCATTAATTAACTTGATGATGTGAAAAACCTGAAGTGATGCCTACATGCCATGACTAAGAATGGTACATACCCAGTAATCTGTGTGCTATGATTAAGGCATGTATATGGTAACATAGGGCCTCATTACGACCCTGGCGTAAGACCATGGTGCTATTAGCACCATGGTCCATGCCGGTAAGTTACCGACTCCTCCATGGAGAAAGGGGGAATTACCACCTCATTACAAGGTTGGCGGGGCTGTAATTCCCCCTTCCTCCATGGCCCTTCCCCATTCCCATTTTCGCCCCATAGGGCTCAATGGGAATGGAGAAGGCACTGGGCCTCATTACGACCCAGGCGGTAAGTTACCGCCTGGGCCGTGACTTTACCACCATGGCGTAAACTACGTTTACGCCATGGTGGTTGGCGGACTTACCGCCCCATTCCGACCTTGGCGGGGCGGTAAGTCCCCAATCCCCATTTTACCCTTCCCCATTCCCATTTTTGCCCCATAGGGCATAATGGGAGTGGGGAAGGCGTTAATTACGCCACCGTAAATTACGGTGGCGTAATTAACTCCATGGTCCCTTAGCGCCATGGATTTTAACACCTGCTAAAAGCAGGTGTTAAAAGCACCATGGCGCTAGGGGACCTCGTAATTGGCGGTAAGGGGTCGGCGCAGCTAACGCTGGCGTAAACCCCTTACCGCCAGGGTCGTAATGAGGCCCACTAAGTACGGTGACGCAAATTGCGGCACCGTACTTAGCACCAAGGTCCCTTTGCGGGTCCCTACTTTAACGGCTCGTAAAACCAGCCGTTAAGGTCGGGTCCCGCAAAGGGACCTCGTAATTAGCCGCTAATAGGTTAACGGCGCCGCAGCCTTTTACGGCGCCATTAACCCATTAGCGCCTGGGTTGTAATGAGGCCCATAGTGGCTGGCCTCTGCCGTGTACCATCCTGTAAATTAAATCTCAGCTCATCATGTCCAATTATAGACTGCATGTTAGGCATGTGTGTTACACAAAATGCACAAAGAGAAAGTGTGCATTATGTGAACCTCCAATATACAAGTGCAGTGCACACTCATCTGCTACAGACGAATTAATGCATGGATTTAGATGTCGGATACAACACACATGAACCGGAGTTGTTGGATGTAAACTGCATGCATCTAGTGCAAGGTATTTGAACACTCATGTACACACAATATGGTTGAGTGTCAGTTATATGTGTACTACAACAAACACAGGACAAATTGTGTGTGGCAATTGTGTGGGTGTGCATGACATATACCAATAACATACACATTTCATGACCAACAAAATATGACAGCAAACAGTGTTTGGTTCGTGTGTGGCACTCACTTGCAAAACTAAAAAACACAGAACACCTTTGCTGTAGAGTGTTTTGAGGAATGTGTGTGGTGCATGATTCATGGCAACCAGTGGAATGTGCAGAGTGGGCAAAATATGAAGTCATGGGGCAGTGAAAATTGGCATTGGAAGACCTCAAGGTGCATTAGGAATTTTAAGTGAGGTGCTTGGAGGATTCATTTCTAAAAGTGAGGACAATGGGTCATGACGAGGAGATCTTAATGTGTCCTGATATGTATGGTTTGGGAACCCAGCACTGATGACTCAATCAGTGGAGAGCGACCAGGGGATTTGATTATTAAAGGCAGTGGTGGGGAAATCATGGGGCATTTGAGAACTGCTTGGGGAAGGGGAGCAGGGCACCTATTTAGAAGATAGGCTAACTGGGTGCTAACTGGGGGATTGGACAACTCGATAATTGGGACGCGATCATGAGACCACATGATAAGAAAATGAGGCCTTGTTGCTTGCCATTCCCTAAGAGACATGCTCTGATTGTCTTTCTCGGTTGTCAGGTGCTGGTATCCAAAAAAGAAAGTGGGATAAGCCAACTAGCCCAGTATCTCCTCAAACAATACATCTGAAAAATGTATATATTCAGAGGATTGATGGAAGTGATGAATATAAACTGTAATTACATAATGAGATAAAGAAGCTTCTGTCTCACCTGGGAGGAAATGTGTGTCTTTGATAAATCCTATGCCTGCCTCACACAATTGCTGATGTTAGGCTATTACTGTACTTGGGAGCAACATTTGGAAATATCGCTTTTTTCTCAATGGGAATTCTTAGCTTGGTGAGAAATTCTAGCAAGAAAATTCCATAAGAAAAAAATGCAACAATCAGGCAGAGAACTGTACATATGTAGTGCTCCTCATCAAGATGCCAGCATCCAAAGACTGAGCAGGGCGCAATTAGACAAGAAAACATTGATTTCTAAATTTCTGAATCACTAAGGTTCATGTCTGTGTTCATTCAGAAAATAACAGGAACATACCTATCCCACATGAACACAATATTACAACAGATATACATGTAAAATAAAGAGACGAGCATTTCATGTCTCGATTTAGTAGTTCCTTTGGCATATTCTCTATGCAGCAGTTGTAACAACTGAAAATGTCATCCTTAGATGGCTGCCATTCTTCTGCAAGTTGTGGCTCTTTTGAATTTTGGGATAGTAGAATTGAAGGCAACTAAGAGAATGAGTGTGTGATAGGCAGCCGACCATATAGAGCATATCTTATGCTGGCTGAAATTTCAAATACTTATAAAACATAGTGCATTGTAGCCTTTGAAACCGCCACAATCACATGCAGTCAATTTTGATATAATTTACATGCATTATGTATAAGAAACCTTACTGGGAAAACCCTTTCGTAAGTAATGAAGGTCCATTTAAAACGTTGTTGAAATCTTCCACATATACTGGGCTGAGCAAACAACAGGTCATATGTCTCTGATTGCATTCAGGCTCAGTTACTGAAATACTATTACTACTAATACTATTTCAGAGTAATTGAACGCACATGCTATTTTCAGTGATGGGAGAAAACAAAAGGTGATTTATTAGTTTGCTTGAAAGACATATAGACAGCATCCTATCATTTAACTGTTCCCTCCAAACTAACCCACATCTTCCAGACCTATTCCCTTTATAGAATATTGACCATATGACCAGAGAACTATCGAGACTGTTTACGGTAGGCCTTCTGCTGGAGTTGTCCTGCCTCCACCTTAAACAAATAGTGAACGGAGAGAATGACGTGTAGCAATAACACTACCTGTTTACAGTAGCTGTTTTGATGAGATTTCCGGTCTTCCCCCCTCGGGTTTTACTTTACTTTAATAGATTTGTATGGTGCAGAAAAGGCATGCTGGCACGGACATAACATGAAAACAAATGCATAGACACATAAGCAAAGTGTCGAAGCCTGGGGGGACACGGAAAGCGAGACAGGTGCAGATTTAATCAAACAGCCAGGTGTTTAACTTTTTCTTGAAAGGCTCGAGTTTCAGTTCCAGCCTGAGGTCCAGGGGAAGGCTGTTTCAGGCAGCAGGGGCTGCCGCTGCAAAAGCTCACTTTTCTGCCTTTTTTGATCTGCTTCAGGGAATGACTTGCATTTTAGACTCGTTAGATCTGAGTGTTCTAGGAGATGTCCTAATTGTGATGAGTTCTTTCCGATAGCAGGGCATGGTTCCTAGTAAGCTCTTAAAAACGATCATTAGGAGCTGAGGCTAGTAGGGCCTCTACCCAATGATGATTTCCTGCCCATGGGCAGGGATCTATTGTTCATTCTGGTATGTGCTTGTGTGATCCATTGGCCTTAGTCCAACAGCCTTTTCCCAGTCACCTCTCATGGTGAAAGAGCTTAGAGTCTTCAGTTTTGGCGCACAGCCAACAGGGAACAGGGTTTGCTTACAAAGGTCTGCTAAAAGAAAAGAAAAGTAATAAAAACGCTAGGGACGGGGACATGGACCGGTATAGGACAAAGAAGACAGAACAGTCCATCAGGGAGATTATACTGGAAAAGAAAGCCCCTCGCCCATCCTTAGCTGTCCTGATTAGTTTATTTATTTAATGAGTCCGCGGTCTCTACCTTGCTCTTGCTCTCAACCACTTCCCAGAACACATTAAACTGTCACACCGCTGTCTGAAACACGAAAAGGATGTCAACAGTTGGCATAACCACTAATTCAAAACACATACATTCTTTCTGAAACAACAACCTACACCTTATTCCCACTCCTCTTCCATCCCAAGAATTTCTATCTCCCACTAGTATAACCTGCTCACTATTGAGCTTGTTAAGACATTGGCGGCTTGCAGCGGCAATCATTTCCAAGTTAATCCTATTCCTAACCAAAAGTCAGAGGTTACCATTGCAGTAGAGGTAAGATAACAGGCTTCATCCTTCGGATGTTGCACTTCACACACATCTTGGTGTGTCACTCAGCCCGAGTTCAACCCGCTCGTGGAACAGGAACAATCTTGCTGGTAGGCGCTATAGTCCTTGCTCCAGACTCTATACCTTGAACGTACATTTCTGGTTTCCACAAGTCAATCCGCTGTACTGCCAGAAGTCTTTTAATGGTCACTCCTAAATAATTCTACACACTCTCAGACAGGATTCATGCCATATAGCTGCACTGATGCTGAGAAGCTCCGAATTCAGATATTTCGATATTCTCCATAGGCTACATCCCCCTATAGCCTTCATCTGGAGGAGACTACTCAGTTTATTAACTGTATTAACTTTATCAGTGCATCCCAGGTCAATGTACCGAGAGTCCCAATGATGTGCAAATCACCAATATTGGTATCTGCATTGGTGAGCTGTATCCCATGGATAAGCCCTTCTTGCTCAGTCGTATTAGCCAAAATGGCCATCTAGTTCTTGGCCCTGGAATGCACGCCCAAGTTGCAAAAGCAGTATTGGGACCATCCCAGACTGCATCTGCTGCGTGCCTTTCCCTTCATCCTGCGTGTAATTCCCCAGACTGCTGCTGTAAGTGAATGGCTGCCTCCTCTGCACAGTTGTGAAAAATAACTGTCATGTGACCTGAAATACAGACAAAGGAATTTTGAAAATCATTGTGGCAAGAGAAGCATTGAGAACAACATATTAGAACCCGGACCTATTTATCTTCCTGATGTTGTTGTACCACAGATATGGACTGCGACTATAAGTATTATTAAAACATTCATTCATTTGAAACACAGGTCAAACATAAATACTGAATCCGCGTGCAAGTCCTACTATCTGGCTGCGTATTATATTGTCCAATGCGTGTTGTGCATTGGAACATAGTCTTACCACCTCAGCGTTGTCCCTGAAAGTCAAAATGGTTGTCAGAAAACAACGTAGATCCACAGAGACAATAACAACTTTTTCCATTGCAACACTTTAATCCTCTATGCTACACCTGCCTGGTACAGCCACCCTAACGAAGCCCAACAGCAGGTTTACTACACTGCCACTTTCACTTTCATTTGAGGTCAAAATCCTCCCTCTCACCACCACCGTTTTATCTGATGCATGATAAAACCACAGGATGGTTTTCAATATCAATTTCTCCCCTGGTCCAGCATGCAGGAGAGAATAACATGAATACATAAGATCTGAAACACAAGAGAGATCCAGATAAACATCAGTAACAGTAGAGTTAGCTTAATCAAGTACAGTTTAACTCAGCACCCCTGGTCTAGGGCAAGTGCTCAGCAACTGCTGCTCTGCTTCCAGAGCAAGAGCATAATTATTATCTGAAATCCAATTTGGAAGGGCTTACCTGAGTGACTCTGCTGGCTGCGGAAGGAATCCCAACAACAGGTCAATCCACACTCTCAACTGCCCATGAACCTGCAAGTTCCCCTTTACCAGTGTACAACACAGTATACAGTGTTTATAACGAAGTAAAAACAAGAACGAGCTTTTTCAATGAAACCTAAATAACAAAAACAAAATCGAATTTTTTAGGAAAAATATATATGGGGTGGGGTAAGGAATTAAAAAGGGTTGGGGAGCTTGTAGTTGGTGTAAACAAGTTGTGGAAATGGGGCCTGAGGGGGGAGCCCAAATTAACAAAGAAAAAAAAAATCGAATTTTAATTTTTATTTTTATTTCACTGAAAATGTTTTTGTTATTTGTGTTGTCGTTATAAAGACATGGAACCGTACAACACACTCGGGCTCATTACAAGTTTGCTGGTACGGAAATAATGTGCCAGTAATAATGTTTGCCGACATGTTTCCACACTGGCAAACTACAAGAGTTTGAGGTAATTCTGCCATCCAACCAGCAAAAATAGCTGGTATTACCAGCTCCAGATTCCATGGAGTCCTAGGGGACTCCATGGAATGGGGATTTACCGTCCTTACCACCACTTGTAATCTGCCGGTAATTCCGGCAGATAAAGTGCTAGTAACAGTATTACCGGTTGGAAGGGTTGCTAAAACAGCCTTAGTATTATTGTGGGGAACACTCAAGAACACCCCATCTAGGGTACAATATATAGGCCATCAGAATTTGCATAGTAAAATGCTACATAGCAGTTTGATTGGGGCTGAATGACTGAGAAGGAAGGCATGTGTATTGGCTACAGTGCCTGTGACTTGGTGAACTCACTGTCTCTGCAGATAAAGGTAAGTCAGGAAAACTATCCACCCACAAAGCTGACTTGCTAGCACCTGTCTCTAATAAGCAATGTATAGCTATCCCTTCTACTTTACATCAGAACTAAAGAACTTCATGGTTTACTGGTAACCAATGCTCCATCGGGACCCCCTCTGCTGATGGGTCTTGATCAGTTTGAGGAATAAACGTTTCCCAAGGATGTAGGCAGGTGTGATAGGGTTTGGGTAAGGGGGCCCACACCCATACAAGAGGACATGGGGCAAAATTCTGTACTTTGACGTTCTGGAAAAAGGGTGGCTGAGGTCTGTCCTTCAAGTCATTAATCTGTTTACAGTAATTTAATACTAACAGATATCTGGGCCCTGTTACTCTAGTTGTCACCATAGATAGAGCTGTCCCTAATTTATTTGCTATCCTTGTTGCCCACTAGCCCCAGATGGGATGTTCATCTTCCTTTTCTCCAACCTCAACCTGAAAATCCTCCCTTAAATGCCCCCCTTTGACGAGTGTTCTGCACCTGTCCTTGAAGGTTTGTAAATCTAAGGCATTAGTTTATTCTCAATAGCCTCCTTCTGATGTTTCTGACATGCCACGCAATGGTTCGCAACTGCCAATATCTACAACAAAGGCTTAGTTTGCCTTCCGATGAACTTATTATTATTATTATTATTATTATTATTATTATTATTATTATTATTTTTAATTGACCGCAGATCTAGCTTTGGGAATCAATGGAGTGCTTTTCAAAGAATAGGGTGAAGGACCCAGTAAAGGAATCAAAGATGCAAGGGAGTGGGGATCTAACAGTGGGGACCTACAATCGACCAGGGGAGGAAATGGGGAAGAGCAGATCACCCAGACCTAGGTTAGGTGGGAAGTTGAGGCTATGTGGACATAGGTGTTGGTGGCAGCCATTCCTTGAAGAGGAGGCTCTTGAGCTCTCTTCTGAACAGAAGAAGTGAGGGGCCGGGTCTAATGTTGATGGGGAGGAGTTTCCAGAGTCTGGGGGCAAAGACATAGAAGGCCTGTCTTCTTGTCAATTCCTTCTTGCACCGTTCCTGCAGAGTTTTCAGTTGTGTTTGAATCTTAGGTAAAAGACCAGATTCAAAGGAATTTGCTATAACTTCCTGGGCAGTCCTATCTGGTTTAGTGATTCCCAAGTGCTGAGTGAACATTAACTTAAGCCAATATAAATAACCCAAAGGTGATTTTCCATTGTTCTGCTTACAGTTCTCTACGATTGCCTTGTTGGTCGTTCTGGGGAAAATCACTGGAATTGCCACAATCAACCCATCCCTAGCATGGGTGAGGATGTCTCCCATACCAAGATCCACCATCGCCCAATTAGCATGCTGCGTGTGCCGCTGTCTCACCTCAGACGGCATCACTACTCTCTTGAGCTGAATATATCAGCCAAAGCAGAGTGGTTACACTGTATAACAATGAAACATTCCAGGTCATCTCTAATACTAGAAAACTCCTTAGCCAGATTTCATAATTTACCAGCGATCCACGGAACATGAACAGTAAACAGGCGGGGCAGGTCCCTCTCCTGTTCCGGCGCTGCTGACATATCTTTGAGTGGCACCTGAAGGATTCTTGTATCCCTCTCATACTACATGCCTCCCATCAGCAATGACAGAGTGTTGGAGTGAGGCACTTCAAACATGTGTGGTACCCCAAACACACCTGAAGCACTCGGCCTGCAGTGCAGGTTGTACTTGGAATTCGGATTGTGCTATGGCAGGTGGCTGGGCAACCCCTGGTGCCCCCACACCCTGTCCTGCAGGTTGTCCTGCCAGCACAATAGTACTTATGCTAGAAAAGAAATCTTTGATATCTTTCGCGGTCTCATCATCTTGCTTGTCCTGCCCAGCGGATATCTTGTTGACAATATCTGAGGACATAGTAGTGCAGATAACCCTGCTAATTCCTTGGTCTGGTGAAATTAAATGTGTTCCCACATTCTATCATTTTTGCCCTTCACTCCCCACATCTTGGACTCATTCTGCCTAGATGTAACTTCCTACAACCACATAGCATCTGTACTCCACTCCCTATGGCTGCCCTTTATTTTGTGCTTCTCCAATGCCTGTCTTAATGCCTCTTTAAAGTCCCTTCACCAGTCAGCAGGTGCTAGATCTCAAGAAAATTGCATTGAGCATTGGTACATTTGATGTTGGTAAAATGAGCAGGGGTCA
Organism: Ambystoma mexicanum; assembly: GCF_040938575.1. Classification (NCBI taxonomy): domain Eukaryota; kingdom Metazoa; phylum Chordata; class Amphibia; order Caudata; family Ambystomatidae; genus Ambystoma; species Ambystoma mexicanum. The sequence goes on along the minus strand of NC_090935.1, from coordinate 831,741,041 downwards.
CCATGGAAGGGGTCTCCACTTGCCTCGACTGTTATTTGCTGGTGTCTGATCCTTGTTTTTTGTCAGTAGTTGCCACAGAAATCATCTTCTCTTTAAGTCCACTCCTTTGCAGTGCTGAGAAGGAGGGGGGGTTTACTGAGACTCTGTGGAGTGGTTCTAAAAGGGATATTGGGCATTTGCTCCATAATCACTTTCTTTTCCCTGTTTAATGTTCAGGCTATTAGTTCCTCCGTTTTCCTTTTTCAGTTTTAAACCCTCTGACTCCCTACCTCTCACACACTACAGATATCCAGAAACTGACCCTTTTAAGGAGCATGGACCTAATCAGACCAGAACCAACATTCATTAAAAACAGAACCACAATATACCAGACCAGCTTTACCTAAATTACACGTTTGTTTTTTGGCAGATCTATCCCAGGGTAGAATTAAATACAATTGTCAATACCACAGCAATGGCCAAGAACTACCTCCCCATGTTCACCTAACCCCAACACCAATCTTCCTTTTGTTTAACAATCATGCATCAAACTGACCATTTAAGATGAACACAACACTTATGAGGACCTTCCTCCCAACTACCCCTCAGAGTGTTTAACCAGGTTGTCTTACCTTTTTAAGTCTTTAACCTGCGGTGTTTGAGAGGGAATCATCCAGAAGTATGTTGATGTTATGTTGTGTTAATTTATACCATGCAAAGCTAACACGCAAGGGCATTCTCCAGGTGCTCACCGGGCTCTGCAAGTGAAGAGGGCGGCATGTTTTATCTGGGATAGGTTGATAGGATAGGTTCAGAACCAGGAGGACCTGGCATTTGTGTGCATTGTCTTGAGTGTGGGAGTGGGTTTGGGGGGCCATCTGTGTTGTAACCGTATAGGTAGTACTCCGTGCCTCGGATGTGTGCTTGTTACGCTCACCTGGCTCCCACAGGGGCGTCGATCGGACCCGGACAGCTGCGACCTCCTCCAACGTGAAGCGTAGTGCAGAGATGACAGACTGGACTGGACCGCCTAATCTCGTCTGCTTAACCCGTAGAAATATTTTCCTGCAAGTGGAGAAAGGGATTCAGCCACCCGTGGATTTTAGTAATGGCACCCCACTGTTCTCCCCACTAATCACCACCGATATTCACTTTCTGTAAGCTCACCTTATGTTTGGAAACAATGAGCTCTCCATCCTGCGTGGAATGCAGGGGCGCGTAGATACCAGTTACTTCACTGGTTTGAGGGCGTTGGAAGAGTTCCGGATGAATATTGACTCCGAGGTTCCAGGCGTGAACCCGTAAGTATTAAGTTCAAGGAGTTCAATATGTCCGATGTTCACTCTTGTACATTCCTTTCTTGTGTTGCAGCTGGGTCCAAGGGAAGATTGTCTTGTGGCAGCTGATGGTGCTGAGGTAAGAGTCTGTATTACCCAACACTGTCCGGCAAAAGATGCGTGTGTTTAAATTGCTGGTTTCTCTCTCCTTACAGGTGCGGCGTAAGAAGTTGCGGTTTGTTACAGAATAATGCCTCCGGTTGTTAATCAAGTAAGTCTATGGTGGAGAGATTGTATTTGTTGGCTCTCTCGGCTCACCTTATGTTTCTTTTGTCCCCTAGATGGTGGAATTCGGCAGAGAAAATGATGGAGGCTGCGCCGGATCGAAAAATGCTGTGAGGACTGGTGAGTATGGCGCGGCGCTGCAGCTGGCGATGCGACGTGTTTAGAATAATGTCCTTTTCAAGTTCGAAGACGTGATGGATCCGGAATTCAGGTAAGGATTGAAATAATATCTGTTTTCTAACCTTTCCTTCTTCTTTCTTCTATTGCTGGAGCTCTGGATTCGAGACGGGCGTGGCTGAAGACTGGATGCTGACTGCAGGCACGGTGAGCGTTACGCTGCAGGATGCAGAATATCACGAAGCATGTGCTGCTGTTCGGGCGTGGTTTAAATAGCCTCCAAAGTAGTTCCAGGTAAGAAGTCCCTAGAACCACACCCAAGTAAAAAATAGTCCCTGTAGAAATATAGTCCCATCCAGGCCTCACATTGGCTTGGATTCATTTGCAGCATGGTCTGCATAATGTAAGTAAAGCCTATGAGCCTGGTGCCTATGGCGCCAGGACTGATTTCTATTATGAGCCTGGCGCCTAAGGCGCCAGGACTGAACCCAGACAGCCCCCAGCCGGGGCTGCTGGTGTTTTATTAAATACCTGGATGCCTGCTGCCGGGGCTGATGGGCTTGATCCGGATGCCCGGGGGTAGGCATCATGATAGCACTCCCCCCCAAGGCCCCTCCTAAAAGTTGCTCTTCCCCTTGGTCCTGGTTTGTCTGGGAAGTTCCGATGGAATTTCTTCACCAACCGAGGTGCATGAACGTGGTCACTAGGTTCCCATGACCTTTCGTGTGGTCCGTAACCCTTCCAGTCGATTAAATAAAAAAAGTCGTGATTTAACCATCTTAGAGGCCAGGATATTCTTTACCTCGAATTCAGGTTCTCCATCTATTAGGATGGGGTCATGTGGTTTTGTTAATTTTGTCCCAGGTTGAACTGGTTTTAGAAGTGAAACATGAAAGACAGGATGAATCCGCAAATTAGAGGGTAATTCCAATTTGACGGCCACCGGGTTGATAATGGCCTTAATGGTGTAAGGTCCCAAATATCTAGGATTGAAAGTTTGAGTTCCCTTTAGAGGTATGTGTTTTGTAGCTAGCCAAACTTGATCTCCAATCTGGTATTGTGGAGTTTCACTTCTATGTCGATCAGCATTTTTCTTGTATTTCTCCTTTTCTTGTTTCAAGTGTTCTATTGCTTCTTTAAAGGCTTGTGTAATAATAGAGTGCAGATGAGTCACTGCAGGCATTTCTAAGTGTTGAGGCGAATCGACTTCTGAGGTTCAAGGATGATGTCCATATATGGTATAAAAGGGGCTTTGTCCGGTTCCTGAATGTACGGCGTTATTGTATGCGTATTCGGAAATCCATAAAATATCATTCCAATTGCTTTCGGTTTGGTGTAGCATACCACATAGGTATTGTTCAAGAGTCTGGTTGGTTCTCTCCGTCTGACCATCAGTTTGGGGGTGGTGACTGCTTGATAGCCTTACATCGATTTGTGCCAATTGACAGCATTTCTTCCAAAATTGCGAAATGAATTGACTACCCGGGTCAGAGACCAATATGGAAGGAAATCCATGGATTCGAACAATGTTTTTGAGAAAATCCTTGGCCAAAATCGAAGCGGAAGTTAATCCTTTTAAAGGAATAAAGTGGGCCATTTTGGAAAAAAGATCCACAATAACTAGAATGGTGTTAAATCCATTACACGGAGGTAGATCTGTGATGAAGTCTAAAGACAAGGTGTGCCATGGTGTAGGTGGAATATCCAAAGGTTGTAAAAGGCCAGCTGGATTTTTCTTCTGACTTTTGTTTTGGGCGCAGATACCACAAGACATCACAAATGACTTTACGTCCTTTCGCCAGGTGGGCCACCAGAATTGTCTTTTAATTTTAGCTTCAGTTTTTGCGATACCTGGGTGTCCTTCCATAAGGGCGTCATGATAATTGGAGATGACTAGTTCTTGTAGTACCTTGTGTGGTAGAAATAGACGTCCTTGATAGTAAGGCAGGTCATTGATGACTGAATAATCCTGGCCTTTCTTTACCCAGTCCTGCAGGGCCGCTGGATCGAAAAGTTGTTGGATTTTTAAATGAATGTCTTCTAGTGTCTGTAGAGTAGTTATGCCAAGAATTCTTTGTTCTGAAATTATAGGCACCGGTTCCGGGTTCGAACATACTTCTCCCATCCCCATTCGGGACAGGGCATCTGCCTTGCTGTTTTTACAACCTGGTCGATAAGTGATCCCAAAACCGAATTCGGCAAAGAATAATGCCCACCGAAGTTGACGCGATGATTGGGCCTTGGCTTTTTTCAAATACTGCAGATTCCTGTGATCTGTGATTGCAGTGATGGTATGCCTGGCACTGAGAAGATAATGCCGCCAAGCCTTGAAGGTGGACTTGATGGCTAATAACTCCTTATCATTAACCGAATAGTTTAATTCGGGTGCTGAGAACTTTCTTGACCAGAATGCTACTGGATGAAGTTGACCGGTTTCGGGATCCTTCTGGGACAGGACAGCTCCCATGGCTAAACTGGATGCATCGGTTTCAACTATGTATGGAAGCTCAGGGTGTGGATGCCTTAAAACAGGTGCAGACGTGAATTTCGATTTTAGCTCTTGGAAGGCTCTTTCAGCCTCTTCAGTCCACAAAAAACGTTTGTTTTTTCGCAAAAGTGCTGTGATGGGGTGTACAATATGTGAGAATTCAGGAATAAATCTGCGATAGAAATTAGCAAATCCAAGCATGCTTTGTACCCCTTTAACAGAACTGAGTGATGGCCACTTGAGGATTGCGTCCACCTTTCGAGAGTCCATTCGAACTCCTTTTGGAGTCAGGATAAATCCCAGGAATTCAACTTCTGTAGAATGAAAAACACATTTCCCCAATTTTGCGTATAATTTGTGCTGGCGTAGTTTCTCTAGGACTGCACGAACGTGCTTCATATGGTCTGATTCTGAGGAGGAGTACACTAGAATATCGTCTATGTATACGACAACAAAGACGTCAATGAGTTCACGAAGGACATCATTCATAAAATACTGGAAGGCTGCTGGTGCATTGCACAACCCAAAGGACATCACCTGGTATTCGAATAACCCGTAGTTGGTGCGAAAGGCAGTCTTCCATTCATCGCCTTTCTTTACACGTACCAGATGATATGCCCCTCGGAGGTTTAACTTAGTGTAGATACAAGCATCCTTTACTTGGTCTAGTAATTCGGGGATCAGAGGCAATGGGTATCGGTTTTTTACTGTAATCTGATTTAATGCGCGGTAGTCTATGCACGTTCTAAGGTCACCTTCCTTTTTAGGCACGAACAATAGAGCTGGGGATGCAGGAGATTTGGATGGATGAATGAAGCCATTAGCAAGGTATTGGTCCAGATATTGTCGTAGGTGAAGATTTTCGGGTTGCGTAAGGGCGTAGATTCTACTGCATGGAGGTAGTGCACCGGGTACTAGGTCAATTTGACAATCGTATGATCTGTGAGGTGATAAGGTATTTGCCTGTTCTTTTTGAAAAACATCCTGAAATTCTTGATATTCCTGAGGTAACTGCACAACTGGATTAGTAACGGTGGCCAGGCTTTTGTTCAAGCTTTTTTCCAGGTAACAGGTGTGTGCACAATCTGGGAAGGTCACTCTCTTCTCTCGCCAATCAATACAAGGATTATGTGTTTCCAACCATGGTATTCCCAGAATTATTTGGAATTGCGGGGCCTTGATTAAATCAAACACAATAGTTTCTCGATGCCCATCTTGACCCAACAGTGTCAGCTCAGTAGTGGAATGAGTTATAGGCCCAGAGGCAATTTCAGTTCCATTGACTGTGGTGATGACATCTGAAGCGGTCTTTTTGCAAAGGGGCAGATTCATCCTTGAGGCCAATTCGTGGTCCATGTAGTTTCCTACGGCCCAGTTATCAATGTATGCCCTTACTGCGTGCATACGTGATGGCTGCCTTGGATCAATTAGGACCATTGGTATAATTAGGTTGGATGTCTGAGTGTCCTTCTTTAAGCTCGGCAAGCGGACGTCTACGCTTGTCGGGCATGGTCGTTTCCCAAATCAGGCTCTATTTGACTTTTGTCAGCAACTCCTACTACTTTCTTGGGTGGTTTTATAGGGCAATCTCGTAGAAAATGTCCTGCGGTTCCACAGTACAGACACAACTGCATCTGCCGTCTCTTTTCTCCTTCCTTTTGATTTAAGGGTCCTTTAACCCCCCCCCCCGATCTGCATATGTTCTGATGCATCTGTTCCATTGGGGGTGATATTGGGTTTAACCCATACCCGACTCTCGAACTTAGCTCATGCAGCCTTTCTATTCTGAAGTCGGTGGTCTAACTGGACCACTAAGTCTATATATTCTGCGCAATCCTGAGGTGGGTTCACAACTTGAGCCAAAACATCTTTGAGTTCTCCCCGAAGCCCACGATGAAATAATGTAATTCGTTTCTCCTCAGGCCATCTGGTATCCACCACCAACCTATTGAAGGTTGAGATATAGGTTAGCAGATCCTGATTACCCTGTCGAAGGGATAAAAGTTCGTTATCCAGGGCCTGTCCCTGTGAATGTCTGGTGAATAGTCTTTCCATGCTTCTTTGAAAACCCTGAAAATCCGAAGAAGAGGATCATCGTGGTTGACTAGTGGAATTGACCAGTCACCTGCGCTGCCACTAAGATATGATAATACAAAGGCTACTTTGGCTTGGTCATTTGGAAAAGCTCCAGGTCTGCATAAAAAGTGCAAGCGGCATTGATTCATAAAGACTGCAAACCTTGTTGGGTCCCCAGCAAAGCGTTCGGGTGGAGCTAAAGGAATAGCCCCTGGTAGGATTACTTGCACAGGATTGGTCGATGAAACAAGAGCTGGGTTTCCCCCGAGTCCAGGAAGGGGTGTTTGCCAGCTTGATTTTGCAGCAGTTGTCTAGCAAGATCATCTGTGCGTTCCTTTGACACAATCAGTTCTCTCCTGAGGGCATTAGTCTCTTGGCGCGCAGAGTGCATTTCCGCCCTAAGTTCCCCTAATAATTGGGCTAGTTGGTCTGTTTTGGAGGTTTCCATAACACCCGGGTGGGAATTTGTAGATAGGCTTCGTGTTCTGTTACGCTCACCTCGCTCCCACAGGGGCGTCGATCTGCCCGGACAGCAGCGACCTCCTCCAACGTGAAGCATAGTACAGAGATGACAGACTGGACTGGACCGCCTAATCTCGTCTGCTTGACCCGTAGAAATATTCTCCTGCAAGTGGAGAAAGGGATTCAGCCACCCGTGGATTTTAGTAATGGCACCCCACTGTTCTCCCCACTAATCACCACCGATATTCACTTTCTGTAAGCTCACCTTATGTTTGTAAATGATGAGCTCTCCATCCTGCGTGAAACGCAGGGGCGCGTAGATACCAGTTACTTCACTGGTTTGAGGGCGTTGGAAGAGTTCCGGATGAATATTGACTCTGAGGTTCCAGGCGAGAACCCGTAAGTATTAAGTTCAAAGAGTTCAATATGTCTGATGTTCACTCTTGTACATTCTTTTCTTGTGTTGCAGCTGGGTCCAAGGGAAGATTGTCTTGTGGCAGCTCATGGTGTTGAGGTAAGAGTCTGTATTACCCAACACTGTCCGGCAAAAGATGCGTGTGTTTAAATTGCTGGTTTCTCTCTCCTTACAGGTGCGGCATAAGAAGTTGCGGTTTGTTACAGAATAATGCCTCCGGTTGTTAATCAGGTAAGTCTATGGTGGAGAGGTTGTATTTGTTGGCTCTCTCGGCTCACCTTATGTTTCTTTTGTCCCCTAGATTGTGGAATTCGGCAGAGAAAATGATGGAGGCTGCGCCGGATCGAAAAATGCTGTGAGGACTGGTGAGTATGGCGCGGCGCTGCAGCTGGCGATGCGACGCGTTTAGAATAATGTCCTTTTCAAGTTCGAAGATGTGATGGATCCTGAATTCAGGTAAGGATTGAAATAATATCTGTTTTGTAACCTTTCCTTCTTCTTTCTTCTATTGCTAGGAGCTCTGGATTCGAGACGGGCGTGGCTGAAGACTGGATGCTGACTGCAGGCACGGTGAGCGTTAAGCTGCTGGATGCAGAATAACACGAAGCATGTGCTGCTGTTTGGGCGTGGTTTAAATAGCCTCCAAAGTAGTTTCAGGTAAGAAGTCCCTAGAACCACACCCGAGTAAAAAATAGTCCATGTAGAAAAATAGTCCCATCCAGGCCTTACATTGGCTTGATTCATTTGCAGCATGGTCTGCATGAGGTAAGTAAAGTCTATGAGCCTGGCACCTATGGCGCCAGGACTGATTTCTATTATGAGCCTGGTGCCTAAGGCGCCAGGACTGAACCCAGACAGCCCCCAGCCGGGACTGCTGGGGTTTTATTAAATACCTGGATGCCTGCTGCCGGGGCTGATGGGCTTGATCCAGATGCCCGGGGGTAGGCATCATGACAGTGCTAGTGTTTGTGCTGGGTGTATGTGTCGAGTGATGTTACAGTGGGGTTTGTGGTTGTGTGAACTGGTTAGTTGTTTCCATAAGGGGCCAGAGTTACGAATGACTGTTAGGTTTTGAATATATGATGTCGGTGTGCATCTGTGTAGAGTCGATAGATTTATGGACTAAGTGCAGGGGAGTTCCCTCTAGAGTTGTTTCCACAGCCTCAGCAATATGTTAGGGTGTGAGCATTAGATTCATTCTTGGTGTGTTTATGTGCAGAGAGGCTAGCCCCTAGTCATGTGTAGTAGTGTTGGTTATGTTGGAGGAGCAGGAAGGGTGGAAATGTTTTTTTTATTGATTGATTGATTGATTGATTGATTGATTGATTGATTTGGTATTTATAATGCACCTATACACTAGTGTTTCAAGATGCAACAAAACAAGGTAAGGGGAAACGGAAGAAAAGACAAGTCAAATGATGCTAGAAGGCATTATGATATTTTGGATCGTGCAAGTGCATTGATGAGAAATGCAGGGGAGAGGATGTGGGGGGAGTTCAATCGGGGCAGCAGGGCTCTGAGTTAAGTGCGAAGAAGACAAGGACTACATTGTGCAGTCCCAGTCCGGCAATGTGAGGTACGCCAGGAAGCAGTGCAGGAGGAATGGGCAACGAGTGGGCCTGGTGATTTATAAGACTCTGAGGGCACCATGCAGCCAGTCAAGGTAGAGCAGGCGGGTAGATTAGCTGGGGAGAGGGAGTGAGAAAGAAGAGGTGGATAGGAAGGTCCTGAGAAGGTTTCGGAACTTAAGGCAGTCCAGCTCAAGTCTGAGAGGGGCAGGGAAGCCATTCAAGAGGGATGCCACTGCAGAAGAGAGAGATATCTACCTCCCACTCTATGCTTAGAGAAGCATCTGAGAGTTAGAATTAGACGAGCAAAGGGCTGTAGACAATAGGTATTTAGGAAAAGCGAGTTGCATGCAGTGAGGACCACAGCCCCAGTAATCCTAGTGGATGATGCAGAGCATCTTAAACGTGACCATTGCAGCCACAAGGAGCCAGTGGAGGGATTTCAGAGCTGCAGAGATTCAGTGCCTGGGCTTGAGGCAGAGGATACGTCCCACAGTCCTATTCTGGATTAGCTGAAGGGAGAAACGAGCCAAATTAGGAAGATTAAGAACGAAGCTGTCGAAGTAGTCCAGACTGGAGAGAACCAGAGCTCTGGGGACAGTGAGCTTCTGGGGGGAGGTGAGGAACGGAGGAATACCTCTGAGGAGGTGCAGCTGGAATTGGGCCTTCTTGGCAAGGTCTGTGATGTGAGGAGAGAAGGAGAGAGTGTAGTTGAAGATGACACCAATATTTTTAGCCTCACAAGAGGGTGAGGGGTGGAGGTCCAAGGCAGGCAGCCACAGTGAGAAAGCGGGAGCAGGGTTCCCAATGAGAAGAATCTCTGTCTTATTGGCATTAAGGCAGAGATCGTTGGAGGTGCATCATGCCTGATTAGCGGATAGACAGTCAGGAATGAGCGAGGAAGTGTAGGAGGCCGAGGGTAGCCTGAAAGAGAGCTGTGTGTCATCAACATAACACTGAAAGTTAAAGGAGAAGGTGGAGATCAGGTCGGCCAAAGGGGCCAGATTGACATTTAAGAGCCAGTTCAAGAGGATAGGGCCCTTGGAGACACCACATGTGGAGAGAGAGAGGTGTTGTAGAGAAAAGAGCCAAGTTGGATCTGGGAGAGTCAGAGGAAATATGTCAAACAAGTTAGAGCCTGATCCGTGAAGCCAAGGTTCTTGCAGAGTCGATTAATCAGCATGGCGTGACTGACCATGTCGAGAGCCAAAGAAAAAGTTCAAGGAGGTTAAGTGCAGAGGGATAGCTGTAATCAAGGTTAGAGAGCAGATCATCAATGGTGTACAGGAGAGCAGTTTCCATGCTTCTGGCTGCTCTAAAGCCAGACTGATGATCATGGTCATGGAGACGAGATTCAGTAAGGGTTAGTAAGTCAGTCGGTTTGATGATGCCTCTGGCATGAGTTTTTGGTTGCTGCTCGATGGTGTCTACCAACATCCTTTGATGTCATTTGTTGGCAAATCCTGCCTCTTCTGTGGGCCTGGAGGCTGACTTCCCCTGTGTGTTTGGTGGCTGAATTCCCCTGCGGGTTGGTGGCAGAGGGTTGGTTGTACCTAGTGAGTTTCCAGTTACTTGTTCAGCGTAATCTTGTCCACTCGGTGTGCTGAGAATGTGCGCCGTTGGTGTTAAATAATAGAGGAAGTGGTGCTTGACCGGGTGCCCTTAGTTGTGCAGGTGGGCAAGTTAGGGAGATGCTTAGGTCTTAATGCTTGATCTGTTCGGGTTTCCTCAGTGCATACGTTGCGTGTGGGTGATATCCCTATATCTGACTGTTATTTGGGAGGCCTTCTTTTCATTGATCACTCTAGTTGTTGGGCATGGCTGGGAGGCAGAAAGGGGTTTGAAGGAGGGGCGTTGCAGAGTTCTGGTCTTCTTTGATTTTTCTGCTGTTATCTGCGACCGTGCCCCTAAATGTTTTTCTTTTGCTCCGCAATGTGTTTGCTGTCGAGCTCCCTTTTTGTGCTTGTCATTGTCTGTTGAATAGCCACATTTTAAGTCATTTCCTGAAGTTGATATGGTCTTCTGTGGTTCTAATTTCTTAGGGCATGGTGTTCCAAAAATTGCCAATTTGGCGTAAGAATGCTGTTCCTATGAATTTCCTTTGTTTATACTGTTTTGTCTCTATTTGTAGGTCATTGCTTGATCTTAGGTCCCTTCTTGGCTAGTAGCAGCTGATCTTGGCTTGGAGAAATTCTGCTCCTTGTCTGTGTAAGGCTTTGTGGACGATGCATAGGGCTTTGAATTGTATGCGTTTTTTTACTGGTGGCCAGTGAAGACGTTTCAGAGCTGGGGTGATGTGGTCTCTTCTGTTTAATCTTAACATAATCCTGGCTGCAGTGTTCTGGACCCTTTGGAGTTTCTTGGTGAGTCTTTCTGGAATTCCTAGGTAGAGGCTGTTTGCATACTCTATTCTTGTTAGTATCAGGGATATGATTATAAGAGTTCTGTGAGGGAAGGAGAGGTATGGAAGCAGTCCTCTGAGTAGTCCTAGAAGTTAGAAGCACTTTTTAGTTATTGAGTTAACTTGCAGTTCCAGCGATAGTCTGTTGTCCACGTGTATTCCTGGGTTGTTTACTACATTGGAAGTCTGTAGTTGTGTTACCATGCCAGCTAGCCAGTTCAGTTGTGGGTTGGCTGTGTTGTTTCTGTGGGTGAGAACATTATTTCTGGTTTTGCCGGGTTCCGTTTGAGGTTGTTCATTGTCATCCAATTGTAGATGTCTGTGAGGCAGTTGATGCACCTGTGTTCTGCAACAGATGTGAAGCACTGTGCCAACTGTCAGAGTGATAAGGCTTGCATTCTCATTTTTTGTGATGGTAAAAATAAAAGGCAATTGATTAGTTTCCTTGTAAGTGTTAGGATTTCCCAGGTCTGGTCACTTCTCCTTATTGGGAAGCCCTTTCCATTGAGGCTAGGGACGTGTGGCCGCTGCCCAATAGTAGCCCTAGGGGGGGTTTAATGTGGGAGGACCTCATTGGGAGGAACACCCCCTCTGGGGATAAGGATGATCACATTGGGTACAACCCTTTGTATAACATCACACCACCCCATTAGTCCCCCTTCCATTTCAAACCACAATATTGAAAGTTGACCCATGTATTCCTGTAGTGCCTCAGGTGCAGCCAAGACAGAACATACTAGTATGAAGAAGAGCACAGAAAACTTGAGGAATATTGATGGTGCTAGTACTGAGATGAGGTGGTTCACAGGAGGCATGATGAATACCAAGGAGCTGTTGATAACGTTATGCTGGGGTGAAGTAAGCATGATACAATGGAAGGAGAAGACAGACTCTGCGTCTTCATCTTCCATCCTGGTTGGAGAACCCAGGAGTTTAAAAAAAAGTGCTCTGCAGAGGATGCCGGCAGGTGGCTGAGGGAGTGTGTGACAGGTCCTGCCTTGGTAGGATGGAGCCCAGCAGGAAGCTAGTGAGGCAGTATTGTGACCTCCAGGAGGAGGTGGACTTGACAGTCCCCAAATGGTGTCCAGACTGCAAGAAGCCACAACACACAGAGCTGGCACAGAAGCAGTAATGAAACAGATGGCTGCAGGAAGTGGGAAGGAGACTGACCCCAGTCCGTGGAGAAACCGGCGCCATGCGAGCAAGTACCAGAAGGAAATGGCAAGCATGGACAGACCGGTAGTAACATGGGGGATGTAGGGAGGTCCCTGCGTTATGTCGATGCAAGAGTAAGGGTCTATCAGAGGGCCATTAAGTATCAGGGAACAACAGCCGGGACACAGAGTGCATCCAAGGAAATACTCCTCATACCAGGGGCAGAGATAAGTCCACTGAACACCAGAGAAGGGTATGGGACCCCAACAAAGGAGAGCCGAGCATCCAATGAGATTTTCCTCATACCAGTGTTAGAGATAAGTCCTCCGACCACCAGACAAGATTACGGGACCCCAACAAAGGAAGGCAAGCATCAAAGGAAATCCACCTTTTACTAGTAGCCGAGATAAGTCCACTGACCATTAGAGAAGGGTCTGGGGCCCCGATATAAGTAATATTTGGAAATGCGTTGATGTAGTGGAAAGTGTCAAACCCAAGTTGAGAAACAACTTGCAAACACCAAGAGAAGGGAGTCATTCTCCTGGTAAGAAAATGGACTCCTTTCAAGTACACTGAAGATATGCCAGGGGAAGGGAGTAACCCCATCTGGCTTTGTTGTGAAGCCTTGTTGTGAACTGGAGTGGGAAGTGCAGACCAGTACCAGAAGAAGGAAATCATTCTCCTGGTCTAGAGGGTTGACTGTACAAAGTACAGGAACTGCCAGCCAAGGGAAGGGAGTCATTTCCCCTGGCACATGTTTACAAGAGGACACTTTGGGAACAACACCCATATATCAGGAGAAGGGAGTCATTGGGCCTCATTTCAAGCTTGCCGGTCCTGAAACAACGGTATTGGTAAGCTTGCCGGTACTGTTGTTTCCGGATGGGCAAACTACAAGTTCTGCGGGTGAGTGCCATCCTGCCAACCAGGTCTGACCTAGCGGGCAGAATGACACCCGCCCGCAGACCTTTACGGTAGCACCGGCCCCATTCTGAAAGGTGCCGGTTCTACAAACCTCTCCATTCCCATTGAGTCCAATGGAACTGAAATGGGAATGGGGAGTCATTTTTGCGGCGCACAGCAATGGCCAAGTACCGGCTGTGCCGGAACTGTAATGCCCGTTACTTGCCCATTGCCAGGCACTGGAAAAGAATTGACTCCGGCGGCAGCGTTTTTACCGGCACGGCTACCGCCAGTCTCATAATGAGGCCCATTCGTCCGGGGAAATAACTTTCTGTTAAATTGCTACAAGAAAGGGGAAGAGAGCCATTCCCCCAGGTACCCTTTTGCAAGAGAAAACATTTGAATCGCCTTCGGTATACAAGGAGAAGGGAGTCATCCCCCTGGAGAAGGAACTTTCTGTTGGATTATATTAGACTTTACGTATAGTTTAAGGCATAGAAGAAGATTGTGACACAGGATGGTGAACTTTTCATTTGGACAAACATTCTGAAATATCTTTTAGTATTAGTTTGAGGCAGGGATACCCCTCTCAGAAATAGGGATAGTGAGGGTTCTTTAACATTCGATAAACGTCTGTAACCACAAACACGCCACCCTTGTGTCAGCATCCTTCTTTGACACCCTTAAGACAAACAGACAGCATCCTATCAGTTAACCCATTCCCTCCTAACTAATCCCACCTGACCTCCATACCCGACCACAAGACCATAGAAGTAGTGAGAAGGTTTAGTGTAGGCCTTCTGCCATGCTATTCCCACCTTTCGCCTTAAAGAAAAGGTTTATTTATGAAAATGCTAGTCCATCTTTGCTGTCAATGTCAGTTGTTCAATACGGCTTGTGTCAGTATGATCCAATGGCCTTCGTCAAATGGCCTTGTCCCATTCATCCCAGACAGCGAAATGGGTTATAGTCAGCAGTCTTGGCACACAGGCGAAATGCAGTCCATATTGGACATTAATTGTCCACTGCCAACATGGAAAGGTGTTAGCCTATAAAGATTAGCTTGAAGAAAATAATTAAAAAAAAATAGACATGGGTCATGGACTGATATCAAATTGGAAAAAAGGCAGAACAGTCAGCTGGGAAGATTTTCCTGGAAAAGAAAGCTCCCACCTCCCCTTCAGCTGTCACATTTGGTTTAATTATGTATGTTGTTAGTCCGGGGAGTGCATGCTACCACAACTATTGCTACTACTACAATACTAGTACTCCTGCTTTTAGTACTGCTTCCTGCTTCTGGTACTACTACAATTGCTACTACCAATGCTTCTGTTAATACTAGTATTGCCTCTAATACCTATGCCACTACTAGATATAATACAAAAACATAATATACAAAAATAATATACAAAATAAATAGATACTATATAATACTCCTTGCTCTCTACATCCATTGGACATGCAAACATTAAGGTTGCCAAAAAGTATTACAAACTGTGCATAAAGCCAGCATCATTGAAAATGTAACCAGCCTCCAAATATCACATCACATATTAAAACACTATGAATAAAAAACAGTATTGTGCTGGCATGTCTAATGTGTGCGTGTGTCTAATGATGTTTGTGTGTTTTTGTTGCTTTGCTGTGATTTCAAGTTTTTTTTGGCTACATTGTTTTATGATGTGGGCTTAACATCATATTTTAGTTTTAGATTGTTAATATTTTAAATGTGGCTATAATTCATTACATTAGAAATTGATACATTTTCCATTGGTACTAATTTATGTGCTGTCCAAGTGTATTCTGGTGTACATTGCTGTGTGATTGGTTTGTGTGTTAATGATATTGGTAATTGTATTATGTCTTAGTTATAATGATTTGGTATACTATTTTTGATGGCTGTGAGAATGGTGTTGGGGCATGTTGTATGTACGTATACATGAGATATGTACACATCTACAATGTCTATTTTACATTATGCGATAACCTTGCAACAATGCTGATTTGGTTGTATGGACAAAGTGAAATCATTGTTTATAATTTATTAATGCCATTTCCAACATTTGCAGACCTCAAGCTTTTGTAATTAGTAAACTTACATGTTTTTTTAACTTCCTTTGATACTTATGCTAATCATCAATTATACTGTTTGTATTTGCACTGTTACTA
Organism: Ambystoma mexicanum; assembly: GCF_040938575.1. NCBI lineage: Eukaryota > Metazoa > Chordata > Amphibia > Caudata > Ambystomatidae > Ambystoma > Ambystoma mexicanum. The sequence continues at coordinate 831,725,746 of NC_090935.1, read as the reverse complement.
ATTTGTATTTGTTGGTTTATAATTTCATTTTGTGAAGTCTGCAGTATATCTCTTATTTTTAGGGATTGTTATTTGTTATAACAGGATTAGTACATTTCGATGATGTCTTCAATGTTACACATCTATCTTAGTGTTGGCAGAAGTTTCACAGAATGATCCACAGGTGTTGAAGCACTTTGTAATGTAAAAGCTCTTCTATTATGCCAACAGCATCTTACTGTTCAGAGATTAGGGTTGCTTCACATGTCTAAGAGAAAAAAAAAGGATTTGCGTTGTGCATTAAGAGTCTTTTGAGTACACTCTTTGTTTTCCTATTTAAAAAATTGTGTGCATGCAGTTGAACGAGTGGGTGCTTTACTCTTTAGGAGTTTGGGAGTGAAAGTAGAACAAAATCAACCATTCGTGATGTTAAAACTATGTGCCTGCATGCTTGGGATTGGTAGGTTTTAATATACGTATCTCCTGAATGTGCAAGTGGTCTTTTTCAGTCCTTTCAGTATGTGTTTCTTCTTTCAATGTTTCAATGTTTTCCAATAGCGTTTTAAGACGTTCACTGGCAAGTTGAAATTATGTTCTTGTGTTTTTAATAGTTTTTTTGGTTATTTTCAAAACCTGAGTTTGGTATCCTTGGCAAAGTATTGTGGAAATGACTGTAGATATTTCCCTGCTGAGTGATAGATTTGGGCACTATACATAATCATAAGGTGTTCAGAGGTTATGGAGCTGAGTTTTTTTATTTTATTTGCACAATTTAAAATGCTGTTGGAATAGTATTATCAGATGTTTTATACAATCCGTGGTATTTTCTGTGTAACACGATACTGATGTTTAAATTGGAGTGTGACCAACTATGTGCTATTGTTCAGATGTATTATGTGCTTTACTGAGTGTCACAACATCTTTAGATGTGCACAGGTAGGTGGATGTGTAGTTTATTCCGCCATATGGTATTTTCACAACTGTAAAGAAGGAACGTGCATATGTGAACAGAAATTATTGTATTTTGGAATATTTGTTTTATTTGAAGTTACATTGAAAAGCATGCCACCTATTTGTATGTGTTTTTGATGTTTGTTTACTTTCTGTAATAAGATGAAAAATACATGTGAGACTAGAAAATAATATAACATGGGAAGAAATGTGAGTTACTGGACATACTTGTAATGCCATTAGGTAATGCATATGCTGTTTAACATGTGAACAGCCTTTCAATGTGGAAAAGTACATGCGCATTTGCCTGGGTTCAAAGATGGACTTGAATATCGAATAGCATTATTTAATGTACTATGTTTGACTCGTTCATTTCTCTGTCTTCATACATGAAGGGTTTGGTGGTGCTGTGGACAGTTGAAGCCATCCCAAGGGGACAACACCACCCCATATTATTCCACTTCTTCATGTTCTGTTCCCAATCCTATATAGCCTACCCTCGGCATGTAGGCACTTGGTTCATGGGGCTTCCTGAAGCACCAGCAGCGACCTGTATGGACCAAGAGAGTAACATACATGGAAACAGCATGGCTCACGAAAGAACAACGAGTATGAGCCCACTCATGGTCTCTGTATGAATTGGTGGACAGCATCAGTGATGGGAAATGTGGAGCCTGCATGCGACAACAGAGAGCTGCACAAGTGCTGAAATATGGGCAGGATTTATTCCATCTTCACAGAGGCCAGCATACATGCTGGTAATGCAATACCAACAGCTGTATTTAATATCAATCAGAAAACATATATAAAAGTCCAGGCATGAAAGAATTAAGGGGAGAAAGGTTTGAGGGGAAGAGCGGTGGTTGAGAGGGTATGATGATAATGAGGAGAAAGCGTCATAGAAATGTAGGTGCTATATACCTGGATGCAGAGCAAGCTGAGCGATATATATAATTTAAATGACTGTGGGTTGGAATACAGTCAATGCACAGCTCAATGTTCTGGTGCTGTGGGGCTCCAAGCATTACATCACTGTCAACTCATAAGGTTATGACACAATTGTTGCTTTTATATTGTATTATGCCACAGTAAGACCACCTCACAACATTGAAGGTGAGGATTGGGCAGGAAGTCTATGAAGCTGCAGCCCAGTAATGTAAGTATCAATACTCCCAATGGTGGACCTTGCAGTCCTGATCAGCAAGTTATGTTGTTGGGACAATTTGATGACCCACAAGGCATGTTGGCTCCCTTTTGAGAATACCACACCTGGGCTGCTTATAAGCAGTCATTGAGTCACACCACCCAATCTGTGGGGGGTCTTTACTTGGCCAGTGACACAATATAGGCTGATTCCTGGGAGATGCTTTGGATATTCCATTGAATCACTGGGAAGTGAAGGCTGCAATGGGTGGTGGGGTTTTTATTAGGATATATGCATGGAGGCACAGTGCAAGCTGCAGAGCATGCTGAATGCTATATCTTGGATAAGCTGTGCAAGCTTTGTGTTATATCCCTGTAGGCAGAGAGAACTGATCTCTATATCCTTGGATGTTCAGCTCAATATCCCTCGATGCAGAATGAGGAACAGTTTGGGTACTAAATACCTAGAATTCACAGCAAGGAGTTATCTGGCCACTATGCGCTAGTGGGATACTGAGCTGGGCACAATATTCCACAACACTGAGCATGCTGAGCTCTATATGCCTGCAGGTATAGTGTGACGGCTGCATGCAATGTGAGTTGGGCACCATATACCTGCAAATACAGTGTGCAGGTGCTAAATACCTAGGTGCAGAGCAAGAAGTGCCCTGGGCACTATAACCCTAAGGCTGATTAAAGCTAGAAACATGCTAAGTGCTGCCAATTACAAAACGGGAGCAAAAGCAAAAACATACTTACACCATAATCCTGAGAAAGCTGTAAGGGGATGGGTTCCCTCGGGAAAGGGGTACCTGCCTGACCCTATTAGGTTACCTTGTCCCTTATGCCATATGATAATAGCCCTCAAGCTCGTATTGTTTTATAGGATACCCCAGGGTATCTAGAGTGAGTATTGCACCTCATGCCGAACCCACTAATACATATCTGGAGAAACATGCTTCTGTTATCACGTGTATTCATTGATTGCCACATTGAATATTGTAAACGGACATTAACATTGGAAAGTGAGTTTCCCTGTTGAGAACTGTGCATGGACAGAAATACGCCATATCCTTGGCGTATGTGCTATCATCTATTGCTTCAAATGTTTGCCACATGACACAATTCCTTTACAAGTAGAGACACATCGTGTATTTTTGGCTTTGAATACATTTTAGTTTATCAATTACAAGGAGATTTTTTTTTTGTGTAAACCTCCTTAAAGTATACATGTACTAGACCAGCCGTGTGATACTCATTAACGCGGTTTGGAATGTGTGTGGTTTTTTCTGTCTTTCATTGATGCCACCGATTTGGTGCGGTTACATCATGTTTTTTAAACAGGGCCGCTTTCGTAGAGCAAGGGAAGCGTTATTGAAATGGAAAATGACAGTTGACTTAAATGCTACATGTTTTGTGGCAACGTTTATCTACCATGCCTGTGTGCGTAGGAACTATATGATTAGATGTTCATTGGACATTTTAATATTTTCCTTAATGCACTTTTACGATTATTTGTTTTGTATACGTTTTTAATGTTAGATAAATTGTGAGTTTTTAAAATATGTCAATTATATTGTTTATTATGTTGATGTAATTTTCATTCCTAAATTGAGTTGTAATACTTGCTGTTGTGCTAAAGACTATTGTGTCGAATAAAGCATTTGTGAACTGAACTGATAGTGTTTTGACACTTATGCCAGCCTGGGTGGTACGCATGTGTTGGCCCAAGGAATGGTGCCTGGAGTGTAAGTTGTGTGCACATGATGGGTAAAGTAAGGGAAGGTAAGTTAAGTTGTTTACTATAGAACCCTTCTGCCAATAAGGTCAGACTAGGTGTGCACGGCTCTTTAAAAACAAGTGAGGGAGGTGCTAATGGGTTAGAAGTGAAGGCATGCGCAGAAACCTATGGTGTTGGTGAGTGCAGTCCCAAAGCACCTATAACTCGCGTGCTAGTAGGTAGGTTCTGTGTTTGGGGGGATACCCAGGGAAAGGTTGTTATAAAGGCGGCCTGTGGTGGAAGAAGCAGCAATGGGTGCAGTGGCATGATGATAGCAAATGGACAAGTAGATAGGAGTCTGTGCAGTATGGTAGACCTTACAGGTCATCTGATGGAGAATGAGTGGTGGCACTGTTGCACACATTTAGTAGTGCTTTGTTATCAAGGGAGGAATGAGGGGGGAGGCAATGGTTGGATCAGTGCTTGGTTACTTTTTCTAATGTGACCACAAAGTCCTCACTTTTCAGGATCATGGTCCAGTTTGGAGTCTAATAAGAGTGGAGATGGTCATACGAGGTCGAGGGTAGATAATGCTCAAATTCCTTCCCCAGTAATACAAGATGGAAGTCGTTAAGGCACACAACTACTTCTGGGGAGTGTATGTATTGCCTAAAAACCATTAACCTCAATAGAACTAATACATTAAGATTTATTTCCTTAATACTTTATCTTCAGGCAATGGTGACTGGCGATATTGAACGGGTTGACTTCATCGACCTCTATAGAAAAGATTGAGCTATTATCTATATAAAATCTAAGATTATAATCAACCGATTAATGAAGGAACTACACACAATTAGAATACTGGGTTTCAAACTTACACTTCATCATGATCCGAAGTATATTTGCGGAGTTTCATTTGAAGGGGGCAAGCATTGCTTGCCACCGAGGGACATTATAGTTTCCCTTCATAGGGAAAATTATCAACTGCAACTAATGCAGCCACCTAGGAATACGTTGTTTGTCCTTGACCAGAATATGGTCCGGCCCGGTTATCAGGGCACTTGGTAGCTGAAAAGCCTTTGCAGTTTTCACATTTTCCCTAATGCGCAGTTTTCGAGCGTGTCTTTGACCCTTTTATCATGGAATACGAGGGGTCACTCTGCGTTACTGACAAATGCGGTAGTAGGTCAATTGTTGAAAGGCCATCATCTTATTTGCCTTCAAGAGACATGGTTGCTTCAGTGCCCAGCACTGGATGGCTACACAATTACTTCTGAATTAGCCCAAAAGGGGACTTTAGGGCGTTCATATGGGGTATACTAACCTAGATTCGTGTTTGCAGTCAACTATGTATCATTAGCTAAAAGGAATGATTGTTAGCATCTTGGGAATGCATGTTAAGTTGTCATTTGACTTACCTTTTGATATACTTGTGCTTAAAATGTATTGGCATGCAGGTTTCCGTCTCCATGAGACGTACATTGATTCAATCATGATCCATGCCAATGATTGGTTGGCAGCTAACTCAACTGGCCAGGTGATTGTCTTAGGTGACCTAAACACATGCTGTATGTGTATTTTACCAGGGATAGATCTTCCTGCCGTGGTTCAAAGCAAAAAACTGTTTGGGTACATTTGTTCCAAGAACCTGGAAGGTCTTGGTCTAATAATGTTGAATGGTTCAATTGTAGGGGACGTTCCAAGCCATTACAAATCGACGAATGGGACGATTCGATCAACATTGGATTATACCTTTACAAGTCGTGGACTGTTCAATAATTGTATTCATCTCTTCATGCCACCAAATGATTATAGCAACCATTGCTACCTTTGAACTGTTTTTTCATTTAACTTTGATGAGCAAGTGTCGTTGTCCTCTGTCTCTCATGTTGTTAGGGTTAATCCAGCTGTAAACCGAGTGTGCTGGAATAGGGGCACTGCTCAAAACGTAAAAGAGTCTGCATCATTCTGTTTAATTGCCTCAACCTTTGATTGGTAATACTCTACATTTAGGGTAGGAAAATAGGGTGGATTTTTGAGGGACCTTTTAACTTATAGTCTACCATCGCTCCAGTGTAAAGGGAAACCCTCTAGGAAGCATCTGCATTCATTTGATCCTAGTACGGTGAGTCATAAATAGGCTTTGCAAACTGAAATCAGATCCCTAAAATCTAATGTGATGCTTAGTCCACACAATAGGTTCCTGCAAATTAAAAAAATAAATCAAATGTACAAAAATTGGGCAAGGGACAATTGCGTTTTACGGCATCAATGCAATGCCGAGAGCATGTGTTTTGCTTCTCATTAGTGCATAGTAATCTTTTTTCACAGCCCCAGGACACAATGAAAAGACTAAAGGCAATAATTCACATAACACACTTAGCTCAAATGTAAAATGGTTCTTTGTGGCTGTTTATTCACAAACCAGCATACATAAAAGAATAAATGCAGTAAAAATAATACATGAAGTACACTGTTAAAGCAGCAGCCACAAAACTCCTTATCTCGCCAGAACTGCACTGGAAAGCCCTGAAACAGGCAGGCAGATAGATGTGCTTAACGGGCGTAGAAAGCAGTGTGTCCACTCTTTCTACAAAGTATTTCTCTGTATGCCTAATCTGGCACTCTCTGTTTTTGACCTCCCACAATTACAGGATGGCATTTTCCATAATGTTCTGACTCTCAAAGTCCACCTGTTGCCAATTCCCATGGATCTCTGCCAAAATGACCCATGGCAACCTCAAGAGGTAAACTCTTCCCTTTCTCATGGAAGTGCGAAAAACAGCATACCTTTCCTTCAGCTCTCCAACATCATTAGGCACCAGCTGGCATCTTTATTCAAAGCAGTCCTTGAAGCAATGCAGACTGACATAGGCGAAAAAACATGTTTTTCTAGTGATTCAGAGTTCACATTAAAATGCAGCTTTCACTGAGGCCTGAAGAAAATGTGCAGATTTCACTGAGGTTTGAAGAGAAGGCCATTTTGACTCTAGTCACAGCCAGGATGCATTTCACATAGACGTCATATTTTTTAGTCAGAAGCATTATAACTCAAAAGCAATGCAGCATGCTATCCATCTTCAGAAACAAGGATACACGCTCATGTTGGTATTGTAGGGTCTTTTGTGGAGATTTGGGGCCTGACGGTATTTTATTACCGCCGAAAAATAACTTAGCAATAATCACTCTTTGTATTCAGATTTGGCCATGTGCAACAATAATACAATGGACATGCATTATTTCAGCACCCAGACCTGCATATTTGGTATACGTGGTTGGTGGTATTTTGGTGAGCATAATTCCCTTGTTTTATTTGTGGCCCCAATGTCCAGAATCCCTTATCTTTGCTTAGATTTTTCGTGTGATCACTAGAGAGACCTCAGACCTACATTTTAGGAATACCACATTTTCAGTGATAGTGTTGGTGTGCCACCATGGGCGAACTCACTGACTTATTTACGACAGAGAGCTATATATGGTAGTCTTGTGGTAATTTCCACTACCTTATATACGGTAGGGAGCTATGTTCAGAGAGTCTCTCTTCCCGTTGGCTCATGTACCTCCAACAAGCTATGCTACAGTCACTCACAATTATTAATACTGATTCTGACATGCACACATCTGTCTTAAAATGACCATTGCACTGTTTAAAAATCTCCCCACATCATCGGCATTGTAATGGTAAATAGTAAATACACCACCCGTCTGTTTTCAAATATTTTTCTGTATTATAAAAGTTGCATTTAAACACGATCTCATTCTTTACAGAAATAAATAAAATGGTACAGTAAAAGCATTGTCTATGACACACTGCAAAGAGAGTGGCGGAGAACAGAACTCAAATTGCAACATTGGTATTTGATTAAGACACGCACAGGAATCCTACACTGACTGCATATTTTCGTGCACACACGGCTCCCACGCTTATGTAATTACCTTATCTGTTCAAATTTTTCTTCAGCTGTTCTCCTTCGGAATGTGGTTCCCTTGAAGATTAACCCCAGTAAAAGGATCGCCTTTCCTTTTCAAACCGGGTCATTGCCTGGAATTCTTAGCTTTTGCAGATAGGAATGCCTCCAACCAGGAAAAGGTCTTCCTCCCAGCTCTGCCAAATCTGGACTGTAGCAGGACGCAGGAATCTGCATTCAGTCAGGAGTCCCACAGCCAGGTCTTCTCCCCAGTAGTGCAGAAAAATGTCTCCCTGTCTTTTTCCCCGATACTGCCCACTAAAACTTTCATCCCAGCCCTCTGTATGACGTGTCCCAATGAAATCCATCATCTCTCATCCTCCTACTCTCAACAATAGCTTCGCTTATGCATTTGCAATTGTTGCAAATCTGACTTCCTTCTTCCTGCAGTTACTGTGCACAAAAACACGGAGAAGCAGGCAGAGAAGAGAAGAAAAAAATCTGCACACACATTTAAATGGCTTTCAGAGTATGCCTAATTCTGCAGTGGAGAACACATTTTATTAGTGGGTTATGTTAAATAAGGTTTTATTAGTCAGGTAAATGGTTAATAGGTTAGCTGTTAATTTTCAAATGTGTCTCTCGCACCATAGGCATTTCAGGTGAAAATAGTGTGCATTTTTAAATGAGCACGTGTGCTTTTAACTGTAAAAATAGATTTGCATCTTATATGTTAAAATCGTTTTTGACTGAATAGTCTGTCTTTCCTTGTTAATCTGGTAACCCATATAGCAATGCACCGCACCCTTGTGGTGGTGCTGCAAAAAAAAATGTGCTACTTGTGCAGTAGTGCTGTACTCTGTGCTGTAACATGCCAAATATCCTTACATATACCCTCCTTTTGTTTTTAGAACTTGGCTATAATCCAAGCCAATTCCTAAAAACAACTTGTTCTTTCTTTTTCTTTTAAAATGCATGTGTATTGGGATATCTTTCTCTTCCTGACGTAGTCAGTAAAATCAGTAACATTTTCATTTTTACTGATAGCACAATCAACCATCCACCCATGATTAGCACCAGGATAGCCAAACCCACTATTGAGCGTTCCCCCCAGGTTCCCCAATTAAATCTTTCCACTTCTATTATGCCCAGATTACTAATTGTAATATTGTTTTTTCTCAAATTCATTTTTATAACATGTCTTTCTTTGTGATTCAATAAATATTCCACATCCGGATCTATTGGAAAAGTATCCCTTTGAAAAAAATCGATATTTTCCCCCTGGCTTTCCCAAACATCATTTGTTACATGAAACAATGTTAATCCCCTTATGATGCTGGCCGTCGGGGCATCTAAAGTTAAATGAAAATATTGTCTGTACTGTTCCTTAGGTATCTGGAGTGCTTTAAAAATGTCATGTACCGCTTCTAAGTGATCCTCAATGCAGCATTCACCTCCCTTCTTAAATGGTTTGATCAGGGCTTTAATGGATTTCATTATTTTTATGGGGCTACTTGTTGCAATGCATGGAATTGCACTATTTTGTGACTCAATCCTGTTTTCAGGTGTATGAGATTGGTGGCTGCCCCCAATGGGAGTATTGAATCCCCCAAGGGCGCTGCAACCAAGTTCAGTCACCGGCCCAGCCACTGTAGCACTAGCTCTTTGGGCATAGCTAGAATTCACCTCCACTCCATTGAATGTGGTGCCCTGCCGCCTCTCCTGGGACCTGGGAATGCACATTTGCTGTTCTAAGTCCTTACACTTTTTAAGGAGTCTGTTGGCTTCATCATGCAAATAATTATTTTCATCACTCATTTTATTAATCACCTCCTGCATATCGCACATTTGCATTTGGCATTCATTGAACTCTTTATTTCTCTTGTCTCTTTCTTGAATCATTTTAATCATTTCTTGTTCTGCACTCTGGAGATCACCTTCTTTTTCGCAATGTTCTTTTTGTAAAATCTGCATTTCTGAAACAACCTCATCTTTATCCTGCCTAATGTGATCCACTAAGGCTTTTAAGTGTGCCAATTCTTGCTCACTATCTTCAAATTGTTTCTTGCTTTTGGATAACTGAGTATCAAAGTCTCTGCATTTTAATTGCATGTCTTTTTGGCATACATCCAATTCTGCTCTCAACATTTCATGATTTTTACTTGCCCCCTCTAATTCAGTCTTTAACCTGTTAATTAGCTGAGTATCATTCTCTTGCATTCGCAGGGACTTGTTTAAAATAAACCATATTTTGCCGCATAGCCGTATTAAACAGTCTTTCTCTGCACTTTTATCGGCTGCATTCAATAATCTTGTAAGGCAGACCTGAATTATGCTGCCTTCTGCAAAAATATTGTCTAGTTTTTCTTTCTGCACCTCACCCTGAATGCGGTTACTCCATTCTAACGTGCTATTCGAAGACCAATTCCCATGTGCAAATAACTTTGCCTCTAAATATTGCACTAGATCTGAGAATGTGGTTTCCCTTTGTGACATTCTGAAATTCGTTTTTAGTGGCACACTGCTATTATAAAATGGGTTCCCTTTAATGTGCAAATGGCAGTGTGAGACACACTTGCCACGCCCAGTAGGTACTCTATGATCACTTTCCCGGCCTGCAACGCACCATAAATATGTAGGGTATTTTGTGGAGATTTGGGGCCTGACGGTATTTTATTACCGCCGAAAAATAACTTAGCAATAATCACTCTTTGTATTCAGATTTGGCCATGTGCAACAATAATACAATGGACATGCATTATTTCAGCACCCAGACCTGCATATTTGGTATACGTGGTTGGTGGTATTTTGGTGAGCATAATTCCCTTGTTTTATTTGTGGCCCCAATGTCCAGAATCCCTTATCTTTGCTTAGATTTTTCGTGTGATCACTAGAGAGACCTCAGACCTACATTTTAGGAATACCACATTTTCAGTGATAGTGTTGGTGTGCCACCATGGGCGAACTCACTGACTTATTTACGACAGAGAGCTATATATGGTAGTCTTGTGGTAATTTCCACTACCTTATAAACGGTAGGGAGCTATGTTCAGAGAGTCTCTCTTCCCGTTGGCTCATGTACCTCCAACAAGCTATGCTACAGTCACTCACAATTATTCATACTGATTCTGACATGCACACATCTGTCTTAAAATGACCATTGCACTGTTTAAAAATCTCCCCACATCATCGGCATTGTAATGGTAAATAGTAAATACACCACCCGTCTGTTTTCAAATATTTTTCTGTATTATAAAAGTTGCATTTAAACACGATCTCATTCTTTACAGAAATAAATAAAATGGTACAGTAAAAGCATTGTCTATGACACACTGCAAAGAGAGTGGCGGAGAACAGAACTCAAATTGCAACATTGGTATTTGATTAAGACACGCACAGGAATCCCCTTTCCTACACTGACTGCATATTTTCGTGCACACACGGCTCCCACGCTTATGTAATTACCTTATCTGTTCAAATTTTTCTTCAGCTGTTCTCCTTCGGAATGTGGTTCCCTTGAAGATTAACCCCAGTAAAAGGATCGCCTTTCCTTTTCAAACCGGGTCATTGCCTGGAATTCTTAGCTTTTGCAGATAGGAAAGCCTCCAACCAGGAAAAGGTCTTCCTCCCAGCTCTGCCAAATCTGGACTGTAGCAGGACGCAGGAATCTGCATTCAGTCAGGAGTCCCACAGCCAGGTCTTCTCCCCAGTAGTGCAGAAAAATGTCTCCCTGTCTTTTTCCCCGATACTGCCCACTAAAACTTTCATCCCAGCCCTCTGTATGACGTGTCCCAATGAAATCCATCATCTCTCATCCTCCTACTCTCAACAATAGCTTCACTTATACATTTGCAATTGTTGCAAATCTGACTTCCTTCTTCCTGCAGTTACTGTGCACAAAAACACGGAGAAGCAGGCAGAGAAGAGAAGAAAAAAATCTGCACACACATTTAAATGGCTTTCAGAGTATGCCTAATTCTGCAGTGGGGAACACATTTTATTAGTGGGTTATGTTAAATAAGGTTTTATTAGTCAGGTTAATGGTTAATAGGTTAGCTGTTAATTTTCAAATGTGTCTCTCGCACCATAGGCATTTCAGGTGAAAATAGTGTGCATTTTTAAATGAGCACGTGTGCTTTTAACTGTAAAAATAGATTTGCATCTTATATGTTAAAATCGTTTTTGACTGAATAGTCTGTCTTTCCTTGTTAATCTGGTAACCCATATAGCAATGCACCGCACCCTTGTGGTGGTGCTGCAAAAAAAAATGTGCTACTTGTGCAGTAGTGCTGTACTCTGTGCTGTAACATGCCAAATATCCTTACAGTATCTGATGAATTATATGGACTGCTCTCAGCCCAAAGATAGAATGTTATCAATTTCCAAGAAACAGTGGGTTGCCCACCTTTGGGATGTCTTTTCAAATCAGAAAAGAGTGGGCGACCATATGCCTCCAATATGCCTCCAATATTAATATCTGAATGATGTGATTGGAGTTTGGCTGTGGAGAAAGAATTTAATTGTTGAAGTCATCTTAAAAACCGGCCCCTCACAGGCACTGGGCCCCAATAATCTATCAAATGAGTTCCCAGACAGTTTCCCAGTGCACAGTGCGTCTTGACTCATCTCATCGTCATCATGATGTCCTTTCCTCTAATCCGTGGAGAAAGTTCGCTGGAGAAGGAGAAGAAGAAGACTGTGCAGAGGTTTTTGGAGCTGGCGCAAGATCAGGCTGCAGGCTCAGGCTGCAGGGCTCAGGGCTCGGGCTGAGGCGTGTGCAAGCAAATACCTGCCAAAAGGTAGCTGCAGCTTGTTGCAGTCTGTTCTCACACCCCTTCCGTTTCGCTTGATACGGTCCCTGTGAAGGTAAACACTGGCTTTGTGCTACAGTACTACTGTGCTTATCAGCATGTAAAACCTGGTCCTATGAAACTACAAATGTTTGTATTCTGAAGTGTGCCCGCCCAGAATGGAAAACGCGGTGCACTTTTTCCTATCCTTCCTCCGTGTGACTTATGTTCTTTTCCTGATCCTTGACTACCCTGCGGAAGGCCGCCCTTCTGTTCAGCGCTCGATTGTGTGATCCAGCGCTAAGTTTTGCATGTCTTTGACTTTTTAAATAAAATTGTTGCTCTCCTCCCCTGCCTCCCCCCACCCGGGTAGGGACGGTGAGCATGCTGCCAGCGACTTTCTGGAATAAATCTGGCTACGTAGCCTCCAAAAGTTATTGCTGACTTATTTTTGTTTCTTCTTTTTCTTTATTGGATTGCTGCTCTATCAGGAACTGAAGGTTTATTGCTTTTGACCCGAAGAGAGCACTTGGTATTTTTTAACCCGTTTGTTTCACTTTTTTCAGTTTTTTGGACTGGTGTGCCATAGGACTGTGGGCTTGTTGCCTTTGGCCCGAATAAGCGCTTCTTGGTGCGTGGAGGTAGAGAAGGAGTAGTGGGGACGTCTTTCATCTGGAAAGCCTAACCACTAGGAAACTGCGAAATGGCCAACATCTACAACCTGCAAAGGGGCTGAAATGCAAGCCCTACAGGTGGATAGATTGATATTTAAATCATACTCTGTTGGGAGGGGGTGTCTACATGGAATACAAATTATTTTCCCAAATGATGGCCAACTGACACCGGGCTCTGGGCTAGCCACTATGTTAATTCCTGAACATAGAGACTCAGGTGAATCAACCCCGAAAGTTCCATCATTAAAAGTTTGCCTGGCTTTGAACACGGATTATACTTTAACAGCCACTTCCATCAAAAATACAATTCTAAAGTACTTCCCCTTGGAGGTGAAGACCAATCTGAAGGACCTAACGGAGAAGGGGAGCATGACTGATGTAGATCCATCTAACCCTGATGTACCAAACTCTTTGGCTGAGTGTAGAGTCCAGGAAGGTTCTAACATCGACCTGATTGAAGAGGCCGGTGGAAATTCTGACATCCCACCCAACCTGGATTCCTCTTTTGAACTCAATGCGATTTCAGAATTATTGGACGTTTCCAGAGATGCAAAGGACTTCCATGAATGAAAAACATTGGTAACCACTAGTTTAACATCTGAGGAGGTGAGGGAGGTAGGATCCCAAGATCCAGTACAAAACCCTTCATCGATTGTGGCATTAAACTTTGTTCTAAGCTCGCTAGTTAAGGTTTTTGAGAACATTAAATGTGAAGTACATCAACACTCACGATCACTTTGGAGATCACCAAGGAGTTGGAAATAAATCTCTTGGGTGGCTTTAAAGTCCGCAGTTAATGACTGCATAAGAGAAACAGTAGCAGAATGTTGTCTCCTGTCTAAGACCCAAGCTCATAAAATAGATTTGTTGAATTGGCCACCTTAAATCTAAAGCTCTCAGAGCATCAAGTGAAAGGGCTCAGGGGAGTTGGGGTTGTTGCCCCATAGCCCCTATGGAAATACCAGCAAACCAGAGTATGGATGACACACCCCTTTCTGTCTCGGAATTGGAAGAATTTATGTGGTTGGCCCTAATAGCGGATTCAGAAATGGTTACCCCGGGGCCCGGAATAGCACTTGAGGAGTGATTGGGTCAGGACCCTAATGTCTTCAAAGATCAACAAGAACCCAACAAAATAAAGAAGTCAAAAAAATAAACAAAACAGAGAAAACAATCCACCTTACCCCCAAAGGTCTCGTATTGCTCAGAGGCCACCAAAGATAGTGTGAAGGGGGGCCTCAAGGCTAAAAGGAAAAATAAATCGGGGGCCACCAATCGCTTCATCCGAAATCTGAAAGGGTCACAGGCGGAGGTCAAAGAGAAGAAGAAAGGATCAACTATGGAGGGGAGGAAGGGCCAGAATAAAAAGATCCAGGGTAACCCTGGTTCTCCTGAACTCAACTTAAAAGAGCTCAAATCTGCTAAGATTATGGTGGGGTGCCAAACAGGGCCAATTAAACCCGCGTCTTAAAGATATCTCCCATCTTTTTAAAAGGGAGCCAAACAGTGCCAAATAAACCTCACTCACCATCTTTCCAAAAGTGATGACTAAAGAGGGTTGGCTTAATACAAGGGGATCTTGCGTGATTGGGTGTCAAAAAGACTCAAACTCTGAAAATGGATGATGTGCAATCTCAGGAACTGAGTCTACTGCATGTCCAACTGAAATCAAGTCTCCCGCAGATTACAGTATTTGGGGATAATCGAGCATGCGAAACAAGATTAAGAGACCAGACAACGAGACAAAGCTCTAAGGAACACATTTCGACACATAAAGCAGGCAATTCTAAGGTGGAATCCCAAGGCCTGAATTTTTTTTAATCACGAGCCACCCAGAATAATGGAGACAAAGTTCCTTTGTATTGTTCAGTAATCCTCTCCGAGATGAAAGCCATACCTAGTCTAAAGTACTGCAGACATTGAACAGGTGGGATTCCCGCATTCTAAAAACACGGATACTGCAAAATTGGTGTTGAGATCTAGATTGGGGCTAGAGTCCATATTAGGAGCAAAGTCGGAGTGGATGTCGAGGGTTTTTTGATAACAAAAGATCTGATAGACCTCAGGGATCAATCCCCTGCCCCATACTTAAATAAAGTCACATCATCTGGATCTGAAGTGAAAACTAAAACTCCATCTCTACCATCTACAGTTCTGGAAATGGTTCCTGAGTTAGTTTCTCAGATCCTATTTAAACTTGGGTTAGCAGAGTAGAACATCTAACCAGCACTGCAATAAGATTTCTTTCCTGGAACTCGAGGGGTTATAATTCAGTTTGTAACAATGTCATGAAATGTTACATATTTGACTCCTTTGATTAAATTCTTTTCCAGGAATATTTGTTGAGATCAGCATTTGTCTTGGATGGTTTCCCCTCGTGCCACCAGTTGGCTATTGGAATAGGGGTGGAGCGGCCTGCTGGTGGTCTATGCATTTTGTGTAGAAATTCAGTTTTTGGTACTTCAGCTCTACTCTCTGAGGAAGTTCCTGGTATCTTGATCGTTAGAACCACATTGAAAGGCCGAAATGACGATCAGGGCTGGTAACTTACAAATATTTACTGGAATCCCGCACTCATGTCATTAATTGTCTTTATACAGAATTTGTGGGAGCTATTGATTACGTTCACTTCTCGTTATCCAAGAGATGATATAATAATCATGTGCGACTTCAATTCATACTGTCTAGGAGCTGTGCCTCTGTTAACAGGCCAAGGCAATTGAAAGATTATTGATGGTAAGGTTTGGTGTCAGTTTATGGAGGAATGGGACCTCTGGGTACTTCATGAAAATTTGAATGGTTACATCCCCGCCGCTCACACCTGGAGAAGGGGGGTTCTCCACTCAATTATTGACTATGCTTTTGTTTCTAGAGGTTTGTTTGAGAGCTGCTCAGAGTTTAAAATAACTGAGGGGTGCCTCAGTGATCATGCCATGCTGGAGGCGACCTTTGGGGTCGTGCAGGCGCATAGGGGTGAATACGCAACTCAGTAGTTAGCCTTAAACGCGGCAGGAAACAGGTTGGTAAGGTTCAGTAAAGAGGGTTAATTATTAAATGACAATTTAATGAATTTTGCAAAAAATGTGTCGGACCAAGAATTACTCTCTCAATCTGATCCAGGTCATTTTGTGGACATCATTTTGACCTACAAATCTTGGAAAAAAAGAGAGAAAGAAGAAATATGTTGAGGGTTCTAAAAAAAATGGTAAGATCAATACTAATCAGCGAAGGGAGGAGGCCAGGGTGATCAATAATTCATATAGGAACTGGATGAGGTTGTGAGGCTCCAGATAGACGGTGAGGTGATGTGAAAAGCCATATGCCTTAAAAACACACAAAGTTTTTGGGCATTGATAAATATAAAAGAATTAATTTAATTATCAAATCTTCGGTGTGCCTATGCCGATGATTATAGAATGTTTGGTATCACTCTGATTGGTCGCCAATGCCCACTGACTGCTCTGGCCTAGATCAATCCCAAAATAATCTCCACTGTACCAACAAACAAAATCTTTTACTTGGTGTATTGATCAGGACCACTTAGAAAGGGTTTACAGATTTGTTTAATTGGGATTCCCCCATCTTTTTTAATTGGGGACTTGTCATTCTCTCAAGGGGTGGCACTCTGTTACCAACTATTACGTTTTCATTTGAGGTATTGCAGATTTTCCATTTTCCATTTTATAAAAAATTAGGATGGAAAAATAATTTCCAAAATATTGTACGGTATAGAACTCCTTCCATTGTCAGCTCTGGACATACTGCCCATTATCAAGGGGAGGATGGTCCTTCGGGGCTCGACCGGTACTCCACTGACTGCAGTTCATTATGAGCTAGGCATTTATTCACTTAAAATCGAAGCCCATGGAATCCAAGCCCTCCCAATGCGATCACCAATGCGATCCTGAAGTCAAATCCTGGCACATGGGTGAGAGTGCTTAAAGGCCTCTTTGATAAAATAATAGAGACAAGAACTATCCCAGACTCCTGGAAAAGCTCAATGATAATCCTTTATATAAGCAAGGCGATCACCTTGCCACGTCTAATTACCTTCCTATTTCCTTGTTGGATGTGGACAGTAAAATATTTGCTGGTCTTGTCCTTAGAGATCTGGAAGGCTGGGAAAAAGCTAAAGGGATCATTTTGAAGTTTCAAACTGGCTTTAGGGGAGGAATATCTACCTCTCTGAATGGCCTGGTCCTCAGCTATGTCAGTTCAGGCTGCTTTGTGAAAGCAGGTTGAAACTTGTTCGGAGCCTGGGTGGATTTGTCCCAGGCTTTCGTTACTATCAACAGAGATCGCCTTTGGGGTAAACTGAAGTGCTGGGGAATGCCCAACAATTTGCTGGCAATTTTGACAGAACTTCATCACAATTCCACTCTCCGAGTCAGATCGTCTAGAGCTGGTGATTTATCACAAAAGATTGAGATAAAGAGAGGTGTCTGCCAAAGCTGCCTAGTCACTCCATTTCTTTTTACTCTGTACCTCTCAAATCTCTTTCTATGGCTTCAAAAGTTAATATTAGAAAGTCCCAAACTGGCAACGACAAAAATATCTTGGTTAGCCTATGCTGATAATATCGATATCCTGGATTATACACAAATTGGTTTGCAACGACTTCTTAAGGCTCTTGCAGAGTATGTAAAATTAAACCATTTGACTATAAATTGAGAAAAATCCAGCATAGTGATATTTAAACGGCCCCAAAGGAGGACCAAACCCTTTTGTTGGCAGATTGATAACCAAGTCATCCCAATCGTAAATGAGATTATGTATTTGGGCTCAAAGATTAGCGCATTTCCAACAAAAAGCGTTCTACTTGATAACCTGGATATCAAGATTGTGAATTTAAGCTTGCAAATGATTAAAATCCACAATAGATTCTGTAGATTTTCAACTATCCCACTAATAAAATACTATATAGGCAAAGTGGGTCCCTCCTTGCTTTTTGGTGTGGAAAGTAATGCCCAAAACTTTGAAATTTATTGGGATAAATGGAAGGCGAAGTTGTGGAAGAGAACGCTGATTCTCCCAAATTCGGCTCCGATAGTTTCCATTCGATACGAACTGGGCTTCACATCGCTCTTAGCTTGGATGGAATGGAGATGGGTTTCAGTGTACAGACTTGTCCTGGAACCTCCTCCACTGTCTCTCTATGAAGACGTGAACGTTCAGCTCTAGAAGGGTGACAATGTATTTTTAAATAGACTCAGGGATAGATGTAATGATATCCTTTTCAAGCTGATTCTGATGTTGATATTTTGATGCAAAATCCACTAAAAACAAAAGAGAGCATGAAAAGATGGGATTTGATCAGAATGATCGAGAGGATGAGATCACTTAAAATATCATCCTCTCTTTCTGCTTTTGATAAACCCTGATCCTTTCTGTCCACTTATCTGAGGAAGTCGCCGGATTCAAGAACAAGGGCTGACTTCCCCAGATTTAGATTCAATATTCTTCCCACCCTGGAAATCTTACATGTGAGAGATGGGCAAGCTTGTCCTAATGACATCTGACAGGAGTGTGATCTGAAGCTAAAACATACAACCCAGCATGTGTTGACCATCTGTCCAGGGACCCGGACCTTAAGGGCCCTCCGATTGGGAAGATGTGTTCACAACACCGAATCTCTGGATTCTCTTTTGTTTTCGGAAGAATGATATCAGGAAATTAACTGTTTTTGACTGCAGAAGTAGTAAAAATTCAGAATGTTTTAAAACTTACCACTAGGAGCAGAATGTGTAAGAGGTGGCAAAGTAAGAGAATTATCTGCTCTGTCACAGCATAATGAATCTTGCTGTTTTCTGTGGTAAAGATAGTAATCTGTCCTTATTAATGGCAAAAGTTAAGATTTGATATGATTCAAGTTGTATCAAGTGGTATCAAGAGGATTGTTACTTATTAGAGATTCTAATGAATGAAAGATGATTGTTTTATTTTTATTTTTTACTCTTTCAATTTTTTTTTGGTTTCTTTCTTGTATTTTGGTTAAGGAATTTATGGGCATTTAGGTATGTTATGAAAGTTTTCTTTTTTTTATTTGTAAAAGAGGTTCCTGTGCCAACACATTGAACTACTGCACCAAAGCTATTTTGGATGCGATAGCAAAACATTTTTGTCTGTGCTTCTACAGCAATTGGAATTCTGGCAGAAGACAACTGGCAGAATACCCCAAAGGCGGACAGGTTTCTGCAGGCATCACTGTACTTCACTGAATGTGTTATACTGTTCATACTGAAGGCCACTCTGAGTCAAGTTTGGCAGAAAAAATATGAATCAGTCTATTTGGCAAAATTGACCTTTCATCTGCCTTTGATACAGTTGATTGTGGCCTTTAATGGGCAACATTACAAAGATGGGGGATCCCTGAGGGCTTACTCCAGTTAATTATTGGTCTTCACACCGACTCTAACGCACAGGTGCTACTGGACCATGATGGAACACTGTCTCGCTCAATTTTAACATCTAGAGATTTCAGGCAGGGCTGCATTCCTGTGCACTGCCTGTTTAATCTCTATTTGAGCGATATCAGCGAATATTAAACTTCGTCAACATTGACTACTCCGAGAATCCGTAATTGGAAACCAATTTAGCTCGCCTATGCCGATGATTATAGAATGTTTGATATCACTCTGATTGGCCGCCAATGCCCACTGACTGCCTTTTCTAAGTTTGCTCTGGCCCAGATCAATCCCAAGATAATCTCCATTGTACCAACAAACAAAATATTTTACTTGGTGTATTGATCAGGACCACTTAGAAAGGGTTTACAGATTTGTTTATTTGGGATTCCCCCATCTTTTTTAATTGCGGACTTGTCATTCTCTCAAGGGGTGGCACTCTGTAACCAACTATTACGTTTTCATTTGAGGTATTGCAGATTTTCCATTTTCCATTGTGTAAAAATTTAGGATGGAAAAATAATTCCCAAAATATTGTACGGTACAGAACTCCTTCCATTGTCAGCTCTGGACATACTGCCCATTATCAAGGGGAGGATGGTCCTTCGGGGCTCGACCGGTACTCCACTGGCTGCAGTCCATTATGAGCTAGGCATTTATTCACTTAAAATCGAAGCCCATCAGCAGTTTATGTCCTTTTATTATAAATTGTTATGTCCAGTGAATGTATCTTCATTATATATGGGGCTCAATTTGATTCTTAAAGAGAGAGGGTACTCTTGTTTGTAAATTCAACGACTTTTGCAATCAACTATTAGGTGATTTGGGCCTCTTACCCAGTGATTTGGCTGAAAATACGATGAGAGTTCAGAACATTATTCATAGGCACAATTGGGCACAACAAATAGATACATTTCATTCTTATGTTTCTTTAAAACATCTGCCTAGTGATTTTAATTCAGTTGGAGTTCTTGCACCATGCTTTGCACTTTATCCTCTTCGGTCCACCAAACGCCTGTTTATTCGGTTCAGATTGAATTTAGTTTTAACCAGGGAGGTGCGGTTCAATTTTGTAATTTAACTTCCACAGTAGAGTCTTCGAGAATGTATGAATTCATTGTCGTAATCTCCAAAGTTCTCGGGAATTGCACTTGATACGCTTTTTGTCTCTTATGGCCCTGACATCACATGAATCCTTTCGGCAATTCTGCCTTGCTGGATGTTCCACCTCATTGGTTGTGGCAGTCACTGGCTTTTTGTTATCCCTGAATTTGGAATGAGTTGTAGATGTTAATAGTTGTCCGTACTAAATAATGAAATAATAAATGTGTGATTTCTTTTTAATGTGTGGATTTATGACCTGCTAACTTGTAATAGCACATGTACTAAACTTGGATTTGGAAAATGTTATTGATTAACCATAAAACAATTAAAACAAAAAGATGGGCATACAAGACTCAGTGCCCTCTGAATTGGTCAACTGCAGCAGCTCATGTGGCTGGACATATAGCACATCTAGTTCTGTGGACTTGGGAGGCAAGCCAAAATGGGCAAGGCCGTGTGGGAGACCCCAGGTAGAACCGCAGTTTTGAGCCAGGTATTAACACACACAGTGAGGGTGCGTTGTCTAGGCAGACAGACTGGGTCCCCGCTCTAGCAATAACAGGCAGACTACACTGACAAGTGGGAACACCAACGAATGCAACAAAGTCATTGCAGAACTGATTTTTTACAGGCAAAGAAGTAGACTAATTGCCAGCAGAGTAAGTCAGGCACACTCCACACAGATGATTGTCTGCACTTGTCTGCAGGTACAAGGCAGGACATTGATGGCAGGCATACAAGCTATACACACCCACTCTGATGGGACACAGGGGAGTGTGGAGTACCCTTAGATCCATGGGGACACCAAGGTAAGAAAGGAATGGCTGGAATGGGAAAGGCTGAGTGTGGAGACTGCTGAGAAGCAGGAGAGAGGGCGAGAGAGACTGGGGCATGAGAAGAACAATTGGGCAGGAGGAGAGCATAGAGAGATAGTGAGTGGGGAGGAAAAATAGCCGGTGGCGAAACGGTGGAAGAGGGGAGAGGAGTGGCTGTAAGAGAGGGTAAGGGTTGAGAGAAGAGGGAGAGAAAGAGAAATTAAGAGAAAGAGAGGGAGGAGAGAGACAGGGAAAGTGAGAAATAGAGAGAGAGGTGAACGTGACAGAAAGAGAGAGAGAGAAAGGAGGGAGAGAGTTTCAGTGTCCCCAGGAGGCAACATTGTTCTGTGTCCTCACTGATGTCCACGGGTAACACCATTGGTTGGATTTGGTGTGAATGTCTTGCCCTTGCCATCTGTGGCCATTTTTGCATACTCAACAGTGCCAGCCAATGGCAAATTAGTAATTATCAACGTATCAGCACAATCACTTAATTTCGGGCGGTGTAGGAAGGTATGTGACATCTACATGGAAGGTGAAGTAACTGTGGCCAAAGGTTGAAGTAACCAGTCATGATCAGTCAACATATATGTGGATCTAGGGGGCTGACGTTGTCCCACCAATAGTTTTCTGTGACCTGTGGCCTTAAAAATGTAACCAAATTAGTATGCAATAATGTGACCTAGGTTGTATACCATGCTTAGCTGTGATGGGTGGTGTTGACGACTCACTTCATTCAGTTCAGTTCTAGAGGGCTGTTTGAATCGTGCTATCCAGCTGCTTTTTAGGTCCAATAAATTTGCATTTCTTCTTGCATGGTGTATGTTCCTTTTTGGATTGATTTTTGTTTGGAATACTTTCGCAGGAGGTTATTTTAACATTTTAAAGGCCCCAGCGAGATGCTCAGTTTCCTTCGCAACCTGGGGGTATTCTTCCCGCACTCCTTGGGGCGCGGGCAGTTGGCTGTGACCAGTTAGGAATGCTCTAACAAGGATGCCCAAAAGAGACACCGATTTCGCACAGGTCTGCCTGGTCCCTGAACGCCGCCAGCACTCATGTGGAGGTGCAGGCTGAAGGGGGGCGGACTTGCGGATCTCTAAAGCACATGACTGTACCCTTGCATGAACGCTCATTGCCGTGTATTCGCACACATGGGGGGTTATTTATGGTGTATAGGATGCATCCTTACAGGGGGAGGATGATATACCGTAGTAGTTATAGATATTATTTCCACCCCGCTGATAGAGATAGGGTTTGTGGCAGGCACATCTGTAATAGAACAGAGGACTGTGTAGGCAGTGGCTCCCATTAGACAGGAGAGCTGTGTAGTACAGGCTATTGTATAGTTGCATCATTTTGTATGGGAGGGGGAGAAGGCAAGCATTGATTTATTGTTGTCATGCACACAGTAGAGTTAACAGGTTGTGGGGCATCGTGTTGCCCAAGGTGAAAGGCCCAGCACAAGCGTGTTGCTGTAAATAGTACGGCTTAAAGAATTGTTGTAAGTTAGGGGCCAGGAGAGGAGGGGGATCCAGGTATTTGTACATTAATAATAGGGCAGCAGGTAGTTTGATGTGTGTGGGCCTGTGGAGAGGGCCATAATTGTTTGTTAAAGAATAAGTGGGTGGACCTTTGGAGAGGGCCAGTGTGTGTAATAAGGATATTTGGGCAGGCCTGTGGAGAGGGCTATTGATCATTGGGATAGTGCAATTGGTGAGAGGGATGGAGTATTGAGTAAAAGAGGGTTAAGGGGTTTGGATGTGGGGAAGTAGTAAATTATGATTAGGAGGGGAGAAAAACTGGGTGGGAAAACGAGGGAGGGAACTCTCGACTGCAGTAAGTTAGTCGGAGTGAACTAGCGGGTGGAGGATGGTGTTTAATGGGATGATTGACACGCCATTGAATCATTTATGTTATAAATATTACATTTCTGCTGCATTTTATACGAGCGCTAACCCTAAATGCTGTGTTTGTGAATCTTGGCTGTGCCTGGAGTTGGCGAACGCAGAACTTGCCGCCAGGCCACGCCCACCCCGGAAGCAGGGGAGTTAAAAGCACACGCCAGGAGCTTCCCAGGTGCTTTCTTCTGCATTTTATACAAGCGCTAACCCTAAACGCTGTGTTTGTGAATCTTGGCTGTGCCTGGAGTTGACGAACGCGGACCTTGCCACCAGGCCACGCCCACCCCGGAAGCAGGGGAGTTAAAAGCACATGCCAGGAGCTTCCCAGGTGCTTTCTGCTGCATTTTATACGAGCGCTAACCCTAAACGCTGTGTTTGTGAATCTTGGCTGTGCCTGGAGTTGACAAACGCGGACCTGGCCTCCAGGCCACACCCACCCTGGAAGCAGGGGAGTTAAAAACACACACCGGAACCCTTGTGGCATTAAGCCGACAGTGGAGACAAGGGCACAGTGCGGTTAGGCTGTTGGGCATGCTGTGGTGTGCCTACTTACTAGTGCCTGCAACAGTGCCCATTAACCTGTGAATGGACAAACTGCATGTAAGCAGATAGGTACAGAAAGCCACCTGGTTGTGGGGGAGAGTCGGACTAAGGCCGCTCCTCAAGCTGCCGGGCGTTCCCAAAGCGGGTGGATACCTGGAATTGCTCCTCTGGACCCTACTGGTTTTAGGTTTTTTGAGTGCTTTTTAATATTGGTCAAATTCTTTTCTTGCCATGTGTGTGATCTTTGTACCAGTGTTTTTGTTTCTTTTCTAATGTTTGTTAGTTACGGGTTTTTACTGTTCCGATTTTATTCTGTGCTGCTCACTTTTATAGGCTGCTCCTTTTATAGTGGCACCGTCAGTTGTTCCCCTGACGTTATTTTAATTTGACTCTGGGGCTGCGAAGCATTCTTCTCCCCTGTTAATTTTAGTAAATGGGGTGTATTTTGATTATCAATTTATATAGGTCATAGGCATCTTTTTGCGCAGCCACTTTGCACTTTAGTTATACACTATCTTGGTTAGGTGTATAATTACTACTGGTGCTCTTTTTTTGATTCCCTCAGCGCTGTAGCCTGCAAGGTGGTTCCTTTCCTCAGGGGCTTATAAGACTTCTGTATTTTCTCTCCCCCACTTTAAGTAGAGGGTCAATCCTTTGACCTCCTACTATCATGGCTTCAAGTCCATGTTCACACAACCTTAGGTCAAAAAAGGGGAAGAAAAGTACGCCAACACCTATTTTAAAATTAGGAACCCATAAGTTGGGTAAAGGCAAAAACTCTAAGAAGGGAGGGAAGAAAGAGCTAACCTGCAGAATTAAAGGTGTTCTAGAACAACCAAAGATACTCTGTTTTTTAACCATAAAAGAAAAAGTACGGGTATCTGAAACTGTACAACCTCAACCTCCCCCTTCCAACAGTTTGATGATTGACAATAACTCCTTGCTGACATTAGTACATAATCTCAGGCATCAATCTATGGGAACGGGAATTGATCTGTATATCTCTGCAGTAGAGGAAATTGATATGAATAATGTCATTGGAATAAATGTGTCCGCTACTCCAGATTTGAATAAATTCACACAGAGAGAAGTTGAATTTAATGAGGGGGATGTTTCATGGAATTCTACTGGTAATTCCCTGGAAAATTCTCCAAATAGAGAAAGGTGTGGGATAAGTGAAAACTCACTTAAAGGTGGAGAAAAATTCGATGCTCTAACTACAATGATGGATGTCCTCGACCATTTGCACTAAGTTGCTTAAGGAACAGAGTGACACCAAATCATTGGTACAACAGAATATTGATAACACCAGATCCCTTGGGATTATGGTAGATGAATACTGGGGAAACAAACTGTATAAGGGGAAAAAGTACTCCATAGAGGCAAATGATGCTTTAGGAGATCTGAGCGAGCTGGTTCAGGCGGCCGAAAAAGAAAATGAGAAAGATGACGCTCAGTCAAATATTCCCCCTAACGAGCTACCCATTTTAAGGGATAACTTTGCTGAAGAAATAAATTCAAGTCAGAGTGTTGTTGAAATAATGGTATCTCAAGGTTTAAAGAGACGCACTAGACGTAAAATAAAAAATAAAAAGATCCACCCAAAATAGGGTGGTGATGGCCAAGGTTAAATCTACTAAGAATGTTAAAAAGAACACCTTGGCTCTTGCCACCACTGCCCCTTTAGATTCTGAATGTGTAGAAGTGGGGAACCATTATGTAATTATTCAATTCCAGTGGAAGTCGGATGAAGGAAAAAAAAGTTATAATCAAAAATAAGGGATTAGAAAATTGGTTAAAGGGCAATGAACATATGACGGATGAATAGAACCTGAGGACATGGTACCTATGGGAAATAACTTTAAATATGTTACAATCCCCTCTAACAGCAATGCTATGTCTCTTACAAAAAAGGAGAGGGAAATATATATTAAGGAGATGGAACGACTGGCCATGCATAGTAATCTTAAAATGTGTATGGCTAATTCTGCTGGAATGAATGAAGAACCTCAGCTCACAGTGGGGAAAAGCATTAAGATCATAGAAAAATCCACCAATGATGAAAGCCCTTTTCTTAATCGGGCTGAACAAATAGTCACATATACCACAGTTACAACATATTAATGCAGGGGATATTGAATCCATTATTTTCCCGGAAATTGGGAGTTGGGAAAATTGGGTTGCGGTCCAATTTAGATCTGCAGTTTTTTGTTGATCTCATACAGGAGTACTCTAATGGAGTATGGGGTAACACATATGAAATTGTGATATGCCACTCCTATCTATCTATAAAGGTCTTAGCAATGAAAACAGGGACTTGGGGGGTGGGGGTGATTTCTCCGACTAATATTGAATCAGGAAGTAAGTTTATAGAAGTAAGACCCTTGGAGGGAAACTCTCCTATCCCAAAACTGAGATGAGGCATGTATTAATGAATTTACTCTCCTTTCTTGGAACAGTAGGGACTTCGACAACCTTCTACATAAGGGCGGTATTCAATTGTTGTTGGAGAGTGATATTTTTGCCCTTCAAGAAACTTGGGTCACTGGGGAACTTCTATTGGATGGATATAATAAATGGAGTAAAGTTGCCTCCAAAGGTGAAAAGGGCAGTCCGTATGGAGGGCCATGTAGTGGGGTGAAAAATCATTTTACTTATAAACCATATGAGAAGTATGGGAATTTTCCTAATGTTATGTGTGCAGTCATAGATAGGGGAAGCCTATAGGGAAACTCCTTCTTATTAACATCTACTCCCAACCGGGGGGGGGGGGGGCAATATTCGGGAGATTGGGGAGTTTCTAAATCTAACTATTGAAGGCTGGACATCGGAATCACCTGACTCTGAAATTTGTATAGTGGGAGATTTTAATGCCCATTGTGACTCTGCCGTAAGGGAAATGGATAGGTGCAAAGAATTGTGGGATGAAACGGTTATTACTGCATCATTGGAAACACAGGATTACCACTTGGTTGGGGGGTATAATCCCCAGGCCTTACAGGGATGCCGGTGGATGAATCTGATGTCTTGTTGGGGGCTTAAATATTTGGAACCCAATATAGGGTCAGGTACCGGGGAAACCTGGACTAATGGGAAGGTTGGTTACAGGCTAGACTATATGTTAGTAAACAAAAATCTTAGTCACTCTATTATTTCTTTCGAACATGTATATACCTCTTTGAGTGACCACACACCCCTTAGTGGTAAATTTACCAATGGCCCTAGAGCCCAAAGATGGGCACTAGGTAAGGCGATGAATATATAATTTTCAGCAGGTGGAAATAGGATCACTTGGTCTGATAAAAACGTAACCTCCTTCAATGGTTTGTTTGACCGCCTGACCATTGATGGCCAGGACATTGCCTTTAACAGTCTTAATTCGATCACTAATTTGTTGGGTATAATACAGAGAACAAACAGTAACATTATTTTGAAAAACACAAAGGGAAAAAATCACTCCCATAAATTTGACCAAGCGATTCATGATAGGAAAAAAGAAATGATGTATGATATTCGAGAACTTAAAATAATTTGGCACTTATATAGTGCTACAAACCCTCAGGTATCTGAGCGCTGCTTATTATTACCCACGGTGTGTGGTGCTCATTTATCGACCTCGGAAGGATGAAAGGCTGAGTTTGGCCCCGCCGGGATTCGATGTCAAAGCGAGCACTCTACTCGCTGTGCCACTTGACCGGCTTGTGGTCACCTAACTTAAGCAGTTATGTGACTTAGATGATAAAGAGAGAAGAGATCCAGCAATATAAAGACACACTATAAAAATTGGTTAAAGGATTATAAATATAATACCAATAATGCCAATTGGAGGTGTATATACAAGCAATGTAAAATCCATGATTCTAAAAAATTCTGGTACCTATATCGTCAATTCGTGATGGTTGAAGATAATAGGGAAAACAACGATGTGGGCCAGGAGGTTTGGAAGCATTATATTACTGATATCTTTTTCAAGACTAGTCACATATCTGCTGCCCTTATCTATATAAACTCATACGGCACTGCTAAATTCCCCTTTGGTATTCTGGACATCCTTAAAGTGATCTCAAAAATGAAATCTTCACGTGCCCCTGGCCCGGATGGGTTGGCTAATATTGTTCTAAAACAAAATCCTAAGAATTTAGTCAGTGTTTTTCCTCCAGTTATTTACTGGTATATGGGAAACAGGCATTATACCGGATAGCTGGAGGAAAGCCATAGTTGTCCCTATTTTTAAAAAAGGGGACAGAAAATTGCCTGATAACTACAGACTACTAGCAATGGCCGATAGTAGCTGTAAGATTTTCTGTTCCCTTTTAGTGGACAGTTTGAACAACTGGATAGAGGAAAAGGGTCTCCTCTCTGCTCAACAAACTGGTTTTCGAAAAGGATATTGTACCCTGGATAATCTGACTATGTTGAAATACATCATAGCTGGTTCTAAGGATAAGGATGAAAAACTATATATGTGTTTTTTAGATTATTCGAAACCTTCGACTGTGTCAATAGGGGCCTTTTGTGGGAGAAACTGAGAGGGAAAAAGATCTGTCCTAAAATCCTACACTTTTTGGAGGAAATGTATAGGGAGACCACGGTGTCCATCTGTTTGGGTAAAGGAGGGATATTATCATCTGAGATTAGTACTAACACTGGACTCAAGCAGGGATGTGTTACATCTCCTATACTGTATAACCTGTATGTTTCAGATATGTGGGAGAGTTTTAACATCTTAAATAATTTCCCACCTATTGTGGCGGGGAAACCAATATGTGGCCTTATGTATGCAGACAATACTATCCTTATGGATAAAACTCTGGTAGGACTGCAAAGAATGTTGAATGGCCTGTTTGCTTACTCTGAGGCGAATAACCTTAACATTGATATAAATAAGACTAAGGTTATGGTATTCAGAGTCACAAAGCAAGAGAAGAAAAGACTTACCTCTAGATGGCATATTAATTCTATTAAACTGGAGGTTGTCGAGGCCTACCCTTATTTGGGGATGCCCATTCTGAGCAATCCCTGTATTCATTTTTTCCAAGAGGCAGTTAACTTAAAAATATTAAAGAAATGGAATGTCATAAGGAAATATATGGCTAGTAAAGGAGGCCACTCCATTGAAGGATTCCTTGAGATATATAAGAGTTGTATCATTCCCGGTATATTGTATGCTCTAGAAACAGTGGAGAGCAAATATTTGAGTAAACTAGATCAACTTGAAGGGAAGCTTTGGAGACCAGTCCTTGGACTACCCAACGCTGTGCCAATACATGCCATAAGATGTGAGTTGGGGCTTATTTCCCTTTTGACTTTGTGTAAAATTGGATGTTGTAAACTCTATTTTAGAATAATATCGGGGGAAGAGGAGAAAGGATATTTGCTTAACATTATAGGAAAAAATAAAAGTGAAGGCAGGTTCAAGAATA
Source organism: Ambystoma mexicanum (assembly GCF_040938575.1). NCBI lineage: Eukaryota > Metazoa > Chordata > Amphibia > Caudata > Ambystomatidae > Ambystoma > Ambystoma mexicanum. The sequence goes on along the minus strand of NC_090935.1, from coordinate 831,696,388 downwards.
CCTATATGGTAAGTCTACAAAATACAGTATTATCCTTCCTTGAAGCCTTAGGCTTTAAGGAACCTATGGGAAAAGACAAGATTGTGTGTATTTTGAAAAGTTTTAAGGAAAAAGCATGTACTTGGGATCTGTGTGAAAATCAATCCTATCTTTACACTAAGTCTCGATATGTTGTCTATGCTCTTCAAGGCCATAAACATGCCACTCCGAGACAGTGGGCCTCATTACACGGATGGCGGTAAGGATTTACCGGTACTGGTAAAATACTGGTACCGGTAAATCCTTACCGCCTTACTACGAGGTCCCTTTGCGGGTTGGGGGATTTAACGCCTGCTTTTTGCAGGCGTTAAAAACCAACCCGCAAAGGGACACAGGGAGCTAATTACGGTACCGCAATTTGCGGTACCGTAATTAGCGCCTTCCCCATTCCCATTATGCCCTATGGGGCAAAAATGGGAATGAGGAAGGGCAATGGTGGAAGGGGGAATTACCGTCCTGCCAACCTTGGAATGGGGCGGTAATTCCCCTTTCCGCCAAGGCGGTGCCGGTATTTTACCGGCATGAACCATGGCACTAAAAGCGCCATGGTTCTCCGCCATCTGTGTAATGAGGCCCAGTACCTGTTAAATACGGGAAATAGGGCTTTGAGAAGATTTATTTTGCAATTACGCCTGAATACCCTCCTCTGTAATTAAAAAATTGGGGCACGGACAAACATCCCTCGTGCTGAAAGATTGTGTAGGCACTGTAAAATAGAGGTGGAGACAGTAAGACATATTTTAACCATGTGTATCAAACTAAAGGAATGTTATTTTAAAGAGTATGCAAATACAGTTGGGGATCTACAAATGATTGAATAGGACCAATTTTGGTCAGTTATCTATGACAGAGAGATTAAGGTTTTTATTGGGGCAGCCTTTTATATTTGGAAGCGAGTAATTTGTTAGTATACTATTTGTAATTGTCTTTTAAATATGTGTTACCTTTATTTTTTCCTTTCTTTGATGTGTGTTTTTATATTGGAAACAATAATTGACTGTAATATGTTTTCCAAATGGTTTCTTTTATGGTTAATATATAATTGTTTTTGCTGATATAAGTATAAGTATAAGGTTTTAATTAACCAAAATGCACTTTAAACTAATTTTAAAAAAAGTAATAAATATTCCCATTATCACAATAAGATATAAAAATATCACTTCCAATGGGTGCAGGACACCGCTGGACAGTGTATTCGAGAATGGGCAGAGAAGGGAGTTTTTATAGCGATACCATAGAAAACATGTTTGTATATTTATTGGCGACATGTAAGGGTGCCACGTTGAAGAGTAGGCAGAACATTGGAGGTCTATGGTCTATGGAAACTTTATGAGGAAAGAAAAAAGGAACACTCCTCCCACAGATCGTGCAACTTGCAGGACTCTGTGTCATCCTGACACAGGAGACACACATGCCACAGCAACCTGCAGGTCCATAGAACGTCTTTAATGCCCCAACACAAATATATGTGTAAGGGAACAGTACATTGTTGGCACAGAAGAAGGTACCACATTATACATTCGTAATCACCCTGGGGGAACCCTTTTGTCATTGTCGGGGCATGGCCCTGCCGCCCAACACGACAGCCCACAGAGAACACATGTGTGTCCAATCCTTTCAGTAACTGAACATCCCGACGAGGAACCCGAGGAAGCAGTGAAATATTGACAAAATATTTTTTTATTTTTGGTTGACACAGGAGCCACCAAGTCATGCATAAAGGAGTGTGTCTTTCCCTTGTCAGGCAAACAATGGACACACAGGGTTTTCCTGGAGCTATTTTAACATTTCCCATCACTGAAGACTTAACACTCACAATAGGCACACAGCAGATTGTAGCACCTTTATTGTATTCAGAAGACATACCCATCAACATATTGGGAAGAGACATAATGAGCAAATGAAGCACAACAATCTTCTTTTTGTAGAAGAAAGTGGTATGCTCGACACCTGGCGTCTTTAATGTATGGGTTGCAGCCATTATACAGGCATTCTGTAGTGAAGGAGCAAGAGGAAAATAAAAAGAGAGAGAAGGAGATAGAAATAGAGAGAAGGAGAGGGAGAGAGAAGGAGAGAGAGAGATAGATAAAGAGAGAAAATGAGAGGGAAAAGGGAAGGAAAGCAGAGAAAGAGGGAGAAGCATGGTAAGAGAGGGTGGGATTCACACTGGTGGAAAATAGAGCAGGTTGGGGGAGAAGGAGGAAAAAAGGGGGGAATGGAGAAGGGCAGACAGGGAAATAAGGGTTTCTGCTAAAAGGCACTCTTCAGCTTCTCTGCCCCAACCCACGGAGGTGGTTGCTGCCCCCACACACCCCTATGATGGAAACAAAAGGTGGAACTGGTTTCTGGGCGTTCCCAGGACTTGGGGAGGAGGCTTGGTGACAGGAATGGGAGGGACATCTCAGGTGATCAAACAGGCAGGGACAGGTCCTCAACCACAGATGTAGCTTCCCCCCTCCAAGGCTCAGCTACCCCATGATGAGCACATATGTTCCCAGAGTCCAATGAGCCTTGGTAACAGGAAGGGGGTGGGGAACCACAGAATGTAGGGCAAACACATGCAGAACAGATGCTCTCTGCACAGCTGTTTCCCCTCTAGAGTTCACCCACCCCCTTGATGAACATAACTATTCCCAGAGACCAAGGAGGCTTGGTGACAGGAAGGGGGCAAGTGGAAGGCAGGTGCAGTCCCTCTCTCTACAGCTGTCACTCCCCCAACCTGGGCTTTTGGGGCTGTTCCCATGGACAGGGAGGGGGAAGGAGGTCACAGTGTGTGGGACAGGTAGAAAACACATGCCTGATAAGGGGAGGTTGTGTCTCGGAAAAGGGTCAGCCCCAGGCTGCAGATTATGTTAATGAAAAGATATGTATTGTGCTTCATAATGCCTGTTCACCACTGGAGCAGTGGAATTATGGTTCTATAAGTGGGAGGTGTGGCGTATTGGTCTCTAGCGTGGATTGTTTTGTGTCATGGACTGGTGTGTTATCCTCGGTTAAATTCTTGTTATGTTAGATTTGGTGCAATGCTTTTTTATCCAATTCAGTTATTTATAGAGCCATGACTTAAGTTATTTCCTGAATGTTTTGTGGATCTCTTCCATGTGGTTAGGTAGCGAGTTCCAAAGTTAGGAGCTAGTAGGGTGAGTAAGGATCATCATTTTTGTTTCCTTTTGAATTTAGGTTCTAACACTAGTGCTGTGTTCCTGGACTTTAGGGTCATGGAAGGTGTATAGTGCATAAATGTCCATGTGAAGGAGATAGGGATCTTTTCATGGTGTGGACGATGGCCGATACAGAGGGTGTTGAAATGGATTGTGTTCTTGCTGCAAAGACAGTGCAGCATATGTAATGCTTGGGTGATATGTTTGAACATTTTAATTCTGAGGAGTAATCTGGCCACTGCACTTAGCACTTTGTAGTTTTCCAAAAACATTTTGGAGTCTTATTAGTACCTGCCATATCATGACCATAGCTTTGTGAGTAATTAATACATAAGGCAGATGTGTTTCAAAGTGCAGAGTTGGAAAAAAACGATCTGTCTTTTTTTTGTTCTGGGATTATTTTTCATTGAAGATGGTACTGCTCAAGGACCCATCTCATCCTTCAGGTTGTGTTTAAATGAGTTGAGCTGCAAAGCATAATTTCTGATTTGGTAGGGTTGACCTTTAGTCTGTTAGCTGTCATCATTGTGTTCATGTGAGCCAAGCATTTGTTTGGGTCTAAAGTTTATTCTAGTTTGTATGTTATTTATTTGGTGCATGCAAAGCTTTAACATGGGGCAGCCTATTGATTGAATTGGTTTAGTAGGGGTGTGCTGTAAAACTTGTAGAGAAGAGGAGGTAGTGTGGATCCTTGGGAAACTTGTGTGAATGTGTTTGGGATTTGTAAGGGTTAATGATGGTGGTTTTGGTTCTACTGGTGAGGAAGGACATGATTTATTGTGGAGTGGCTGCTTTTATTCCCAATACCTCCCTGTCTCCTCAGAAGAGTCTCGTGGCTGATGGTGTCACAGACTGCCAAGATGTCCAATCCAGAGAGTGTGCTCTCTGCATTTCCACCTGCATTGTTCTTTTGTGTGTCTTAGAATGAACAGAGAGCAGAATCTAAACCCTCTGACAGTGTAAATTCAAGCTGTGCTTCTTCCAGAAGGTGTATTGTCTGGATGGTGTCCTGCAGTTGCCCATATATGTTTTTTCGAATACTTATCTGATGAAGGAAATGCTTGAGATGGGGTGATAGCTTTCAGGGACATTTGTGTCAGATATGTGCTTTTTAGTTTGATGTAAGCAGTTTGCAAAGGAAGCAGGTTCTTCCCCATAGTTATTGAATCATTGACAAAGGATAAGCAATTGGCATCAATTTGGATATTTTGTGATGAATTTGTATAAATTAGTGAACAAGCACATATTTTCTATGCATATTGCTGGTTTACATGAGTTGATCGTGGTGAGTTGGCCTTGTAAAGATAAGAGGTGACATGGGGTTCTCATGGGGAGTGTTTAGTGCCATAGCTGATGGTTCCATGTTTGGCTAGATGTGTTCTAATCCTTCAATATCCAGGCGTTCTTTGATTTGTACAAACATTTTGCTAAAATGGATAGCAATATGGCAGCAGTTTTTGAATTCTTGAACAATTTTAAGCATTTCCTTTTGGCTGTGTTGTGCCGATTATAAGCATTGGGATAGTGTGCTTTGTTTGCTTTGATGAATTATTCTCTGTTAAAACATAGATGCTGATGGTAGGCATTTCTTTTAATAGCAGGCCATTTTTCCACCAAACATACTCCAATTTCGGATTTCCTATTTGCATGTGGTTTAGCTTGAAAATTAACCATTTAGCAAGTTTATTCTTCTGTGAGTTTTTCAACGTTTTTTTCACTGCACTGCTGTCTAAGACAGTATGTATGGTGTGCAATTGTTCACACAGTGTATCTGTTGATGAGTTTAAGAATGGATTGGTTTGTTTGCTTGAAATGTTTCCAATAGAGTACTCCTCACCATGGTTTGATTGTGGATCAGGTTCCTATTGATAATTCTGTGAATATCGCAAATTGTATGGATTGGTGGCACGCGGATAAGATGGCCTGAAGCTCAAATAGGGGCAGTATTCCCATTGCAGAAAATGCTACCCAATGTATGATGAGCTCAGTATTTGTCGATGTGCACTTAATGTCGTATAACCTGAAGAGGTTATTAACAGTTTATCTTCAAATTCATGCTAGTACATCAAACAATACACAGAGATAGGGGCTCATTACGCATTTAGAGGTAGCCATGCCGCTATTTGCGGCATGGCTGCCTCCAAACTCGGGTCTGGGTTCCCTGACTGGGGACTTACCGGGTCATTCCAACCTTGTAGGACCCAGTATTTCCCCATTCAGGGAACCCATACCCATTCCCATTTGAGCCCCCATAGGGCTCAGTGGGAATGGGGAGGGAGCTAACAACGGGCTGTTGTTAGCTCCCTGGTCCTTTAGCGGCTCCCGCTAAGGGACCTTGTAATGCGGCGGTAAGGGGTTAGCGGCACCGGCATCCTTACTGGCGCCGTAAACCCCTTACCGCCGACCTCGTAATGACCCCCATAGCTAACTACAATTAGCACAAACAGGAGGAAAACCCAAACCTCAACCCAATTTAACTTATTGTCAGGGTGCCTCTCTGTCTTGCTAGTTGGGTGATAAAACTAGAGAATCTTGCCCAAAAAGTGATTGGTGGGCTCACGGGTCTACGTAAGACTTGATTTCTAAATATTAGAATTGAGGGACCTATAATGGTGTGTCTCTGCGACCACATAAGGCTTAGTACGTTTCGGCAGTAGTAGCCAGATAGTTCCGTCTTCCTCAGGACCAAGATAAAGTTATTGGAACGACCCCTGAGGAAAAAATGATTAACAAAGATTGTTATAAGTGGCCACATTCAAATTATCTCCATAATTATCTAATGAAAATGTATATAGTGTCAACTGGAAATGAAGTAATGTTTAAAAATTAGTTTTGAAGTGGCTTCCAAACGTAGTAGAACATTTCACTAATACCACACCTAAAGTGCTCTTACTATGAAAGGAAAGTGAGGGAGATATAGGAACGCACACCCTTAGATGATGTGTGATAAACCTCTGTGACTGCAGAAGGGAATTGATCTCTGCCGGTGGTGAGTTTGTGAGAGTCCCTGGCATACCACTTACCATCTTGGAGTGGTGGTAATACACTGGGCTCTATGAAGTCTGAAATATATGATGTTGGTACTGGCCACTTGTCAGCTGCAATAGTGGCTGGTGGACTTGCAAGCTCCGTTTTGGACAACCATGCCATAAGCGTCGCTGTTCCATGTTTTTGCCTGGAACTTTAGCAGTTTCCAGCTAGTCCTGCAAGTCACCCTCCCACCATGTTTCAGCATCCCAGCATCGACGGGTCCTGTTCTGGAAGGCTTCCTTTTGTATGTGACTGGTGAGACTCCTGCTGTCACCCATGTGTGGTGATTGCCACTCGAACTGGCCTGCCCCATCTGGTAGAGTGTCCTGAAGACCTCTGCATTTGTGCCTGCTGCATTTCTTCACTGGAATGGGTTGCACTCAGCACCTGGACTCAACCGGAAACTTCCTTGCACCCACAGCTCCTGGGCATCTTCTACTGGATCCAACAGTGGGAAAACCTACCTTCAGTGACCCCCATTTGACCTATCAAGACCCTTTGGGAAAATCGGAGTAAGGGAGGTGAGTAGTTCAAATACTTACCCATGTCCATATCTCCTCCTTTATAAAGTTTGTGAAGAACTTTGATGTATATTACATTCCATTGATTTTTAAATGTGTAGGGAAAAAGTTGCTCTAGAAGCTAGGAATATACTTTACTTAACTGTAAATCCATTTGAAAGTCTTCTGGAACAATCTTCCTAACTGTGTCCCATTTTCTGAAGGTACTTTGTGAACCTTTGAGCACAAGGACCCATTGGGATGAAACACAAATTACGTCACTACCAAAACTGATGTGCAGATGCATTAGACACGAGCAGACATGCACTCACCATAAAGTAATGTGGACACTAGGTTAAACTGCATTTAGAAATTAAGAATATGCTTGCATCCAATAGACACTAGAGAACATATACTCAATATATATGCTGAAACGCAAGGTGCATAAGAATACACATAAAATGCTTGCCTAATTGAAGAAATTCCATAGTAACTAACAGCCATTTTGTATAAAATGTATAAAGCAGCCACATTGGAGTGAATGGGAAGGCGTGAAGCATTCAAACGGAGCAGGTCTGCTGAATACGCTAACATCAAAGATCCGAGCAACACAGAAGATAGTTGCACAACCCCTGCCAAGGTTACAGTAGAAAGGGGAGGCTTGGACCGGCACCAAGGAGGACGGATAATAATAATTCCCTGGGGCAAAGCATATTTCTCTTAGATTAAGTCAGAAAACAAACAACTCATTGAAAACCAGGTGCCCATTAACTAATACTTGATATTGAAGAAAAGTAGCTTGAACAAGTCTCTAGAGGGCAAGAAGGGTAAAGGCACACATAGTCAAATCATCTAACATCCCAATTAAAGATGTGCAGAATAAATGACAACATGGTCTTGTCACATGTGAACTAGGGTTGGAATCAGTGTATATTCATTAACACTAGATACAGATATGCGCCTGTCAGTAACTCCTTAAAACTCAGAACAACGATGCAGGACAAGGTTAAGTTCAAAACTAGAAGCCTCGGCTTGTGGCCTAGGGAATCAGAATAATTGGGAAAAACAGCCTCTCGATGTTGCTACCCCTACCAGCCTAGTTACTCATGTGTTGATGACCAACCAAGTAATCAAGGTTGGGGAAGTCGACGCCAACCAATCCCCATCCTCAATTAACGTTATCTTATAATTGATGTACCGGCCAATCCAGGATGGAGAGTTCTACGCATAAAAACCTAAGTTGAAAAATAACCCCAAGGGAGGGGATTTGGGATCAGAGGGAGGTGGGAGTCCACCCACCACGGGCCAAATCTAAACACTCCATTCTCCTGTCATAGGCGCTACCCACCGCCTGGCATATAACGAAGCAGAGAAGGTCCGGGAAAGTGCACAATCACCTAGCCAGCATCGTGTGGGGCCCCCGCCCATACCAGGTGAGCGTAACAGAATGCAAAGCCTCAATTAAACATCCACCTGGACGTCATGGAAACATCAGAGACTGACCAGCTAGCCCAGTTACTGGGGGATTTACGGGCCGAGGTGAAATCCGCCTGGCAAGAAACCTACGCCCTTAGGAGGGAGTTGATTGTCACCAAGGATCCCAACGATGAGTTACCTAGACAATTACTCCAAACACAGGCTGGGCAAGCCCCATTGCCAGGAAGTATTCTGTCAGTTCCAGCCACATCCATCAATACAGTGCAGGTGGTCCTCCCTGGGGCAATTCCCCTGACCCCACCAGAACGTTTTACTGGGGACCCAAAAAGATATGCAGTGTTCATGAACCAGTGCCACCTCCATTTTCTTTGCAGGCCCGGAACCTTTCCTAACGATCAGTCGCGGGTTGCCTTTGTACTGTCATACCTGGGTGGCAGTGCCGCGGATTGGTCAGTACCGTTAGTGAACCAGGATGACCCTCTCCTGAGGGATTTCAGAGGGTTTCAACAGGAAATGGAGAAGCTGTTCGCCCGACACACCCAGGGCCAACGGCTGAATTACAAACTCCTGTCCAAGGCAGCCAAGATTTTCTAACAAATATTGCCACTTTTAACAGATTTGTCATTGAAACTGGGTGGCCTGAGGAGAAACTAACCACATTGTTCCATTGAAGTCTACGGGGGGACTGCAGGACGTTCTAGCCCAGGTGTTAAATCCTCAAAAGGACTGTGCAGAGTTCATCAAACTGGTTCTGCAGCTGGACCACAGGCTGCAAGACCAAAGAACAGACCGAGCCAAAACAAACAATCATGCTGTGTATGTACGCCCAAAGGAGAACATTTTACGCTCATCAGAGAACTCATCTGAGCCCATGAAAATAGGGGGGGTACGTAGTCCATTAACCAAGGCCGAAAGAGACAAAAGGAGGCAACAGCAATTATGCATGTACTGCAGGAAATCAGGTCATTTCCTCAGAGAATGTCCGGTGAAACCCCCTAGGAGAACAGTTGGAGCTACAGTTAAAGAGGGATAAGAACGAGAGTCGGAAAACTTCCAGGCCTGGCAAGCATAGAGGTCCATTTGTCGAGCAAAAGGAAGGAGACACAGACCTCGCACCTTGCCCTCCCTGTGAATTTGATCAGTCACCAACAACCCTCTCAGATGCATGCTGTGGAAGCATACATAGACAGCGGAGCCGTTTGTAACTATATAGACCAAGACCTGGCAACAAGGATGGGGCTTCCCCTCTCTCAGAAAACGACAACTGAGAAGGTCACCACTGTCGACAGCACCAAAATAGCTTCTGGTCCTGTGACACAATGCACAGCTAAATTTACCCTTCTGTGTCAAAACAGACATCGGGAAGCCACCCTCAGTTCCGGGTGATTCTGGGGATGGCGTGGTTGGTGGCTCATAATCCCAACATCGACTGGCATGCAAAAATTCTGGCCTTCTCCAACGAGTGTGCTCACATGTGCTACCAAGTGGAAATGTCGTTGTCAGATCCAAAGACACCTGTCCAAAGTAAAGAGGCGCTGGTACTCGGTGTAACGAATACGCTACCAAGCGAATACCAAGACTTTCAAGACCTTTTCCAAAAGAACAGGCCAATACCCTACTCCCTCACAGATCGACTTCTTACCTGGTGCGCAAATCCCATGTAGTCAGATTTATGCGCTCACCGAACCTGAAAATCTCCATCTGAAATCCTATCTGGGCCAATACCTGCCAAACGGTTTTATCCGTCCGTCCAAGTCCCCAGCAGCCTCATCCCTCTTCTTCGTACCCAAGAAGGAGGAGGACTTCAAAACGTGCATCGACTATCGAGCAATAAATCAAGTAACAGTGAAAAACTGCAATACTCTACCCCTTCCCTTATCCCAGAACAGCTGGACCAAGTCAAGGATGTCCAAATTTACACCAAATTGGACCTCAAGGGGGCATACCATCTCGTGCGTGTAAAGAAAGAAGACAAATGGAAGACTGCCTTTCGTACCAAGTATGGACTGTATGAATATCAGGTGATGCCCTTTGGGCTTTGCAACGTTCCCGCCGTGTTCCAGTACTTCATGATCGACGTACTGCAGGTGCTGATTGACATATGTGCCTTAGTTTACATCAACAACATCTTTGTGTACTCCTCTTCTAAGCAGGACCATGTCAGGCACGTTCGCTCCGTCCTTGCAAAACTCTGACAGCACCAACTAGACGCCAAACTTGAAAAATGCTCCTTCCATGCCACCGAAGTAGAGTTCCTTGGTTTTGTCCTCACTCCCAGAGGCATCCGGATGGATATGCATAAAGAGGATGCCATCCTTAACTGGCCATCACCGTCATCAGTCAAAGGTGCCCAGAGCATGCTCGGCTTTGCACATTTTTATTGCCGATTTATCCTGGGTTTCTCCCAGATTAAACACCTGATAACTTCTTTATTACTAAAAAACAAACATTTCCAATGGACAGATGAGGCGGAAAAGGTCTTTCAGGAACTCAAGAAAAGGTTTACCTCTGCCCTGGTGCTGTGACAGCCCTGCCCATATCTCCCATATGTAGAGGAAACCGACACCTCCAGCATGGCAATGAGGGCTGTTCTTTCCCAAAGAGATCCCGAAACCGGCCAGTTAAACCCTGTGGCCTTTTGGTCAAATACATTTTCTACACCCGAACTTAACTATGCGATAACAGATAAGGAACTCCTGGTGATTAAAGCAGCCTTTAAGGCTTGGCGAAATTATCTCTTAGGCGCCAGACATACCATCACAGTAATCAACGATCATCGTAATCTGCAATACCTTAAAACGGCAAAGGCTCAATCATCCCGTCAACTCTAATGGGCCTTATTCTTCGCAGAATATAATTACGTGATCACGTACCGCCCTGGAGTCCAGAACAGAAAGGCCGACGCCCTGGCCCGCATGGGTATTGATGAGAATGTATATTCAACCCCAGACCCTGTAGCCATTATTCTGGGTGAAAGACTACTAGGGATTACAACAACGTTATCTCTGGACGAACTCCAAGAAGGAATTCAGCTCCTAATGAACACCGAGGCTTTACAAGAATGGATCACTCAGAGTGAACATCACACAAAAAAGGACCGCCTCCCATAATTCAGAGGACGTCTATATCTACCGAATAAGGCGTTACAAGAACAAGCCATTTCCAGCTATCACGACTCCCTGATAGAAGGACACCCTGGAATTGCCAAAAACCTAGTTAAGGTGAAAAGGAGTTATTGGTGGCCGACCAGGCGAAAGGACATTACACAGTTTGTGCTGTCAGAAACAAAAACCTGCGGGCCTTCTTTAACCCCATGGAAATTCTGCCTGCACCTTGGCATACACTTTCCGTCGATTTTATCACCGATCTACCTCCCTGCCAAGGATTTAACACTATCTCGGTGGTAGTTGACCTATTCTCCAAAATGGCCCATTTCATTCCACTCAAGGGTCTACCAACCGCGTCTACCAACCGCGTCCAGTTTGGCAAAGGTATTTTTAGAGCAAATTGTACGATTACATGGTTTCCCTTCCATCCTGATTTCAGACCGAGGTAGCCAGTTTGTTTCTAACGTCTGAAAGAAAAGTTGTGCAAATGCCCAAATCGATATCCGTCTATCTACTAGTCACCATCCCCAAACTGATGGCCAAACGGAGTGGACGAATCAGACACTGGAATAATACCTAAGGTGCATGCTACCTCAAGTTGAAGGAAGTTGGAAGGATGTGCTATGGAAGCCGACTATGCCTACAACAATCTGCTACACATCAGCACCGGACAGAGTCCATTTTATACCGTGTATGGAAGGCATCCACGTACTTCCAAGTTGGATCCTCCCATGGCCTTGGAAATGCCCGCAGTAAAAACCTTACATACAACCATCACTCAGGCCTTCATAAGGGCAGCAGAACACCTGGTCCAAGCTAAGAAAGACAGAAAAGATTCTCTTACCAACATCGAAGGAAAGCCCAGAATACCAAGTCGGACATTAAGTCTGGTTGGCATCTCGGCATGTGCCCATAAGAGGAACTCAAACATTTCGTCCCAGGTACCTAGGACCATATACCATCAAAGCCATTATAAACCATGTGACTATAATGTTAGCCTTACCATCAAACATGCAGATCCATTCCGTATTCCATCTATCACTCCTAAAACCTGTTCAGCCTGGAACTCGGGTCAAGGCACCACCAAATCCGGCATTGGTTAACGGAGAACCCGAATTTGAAGTCAGAGACATCCTGGATTCAAAACTCACCAGATGTAAGTTATTTTATTTAGTGGACTCGAAAGGATACGGCCCACAGGACATGGAAGCCTAGCGAGCACATCCATGCGCCACGTTTGGTAAGAGGTTTTCTTCGAAACCATCCGACCAAGCCAGGACCAGGCAGAGGAAACACTGTTAGAGGGGCCTTAGGGGGGAGTGAAGTCACGATCCATGCCCCCTGACAACAGTGGGACTACAGCCCTTAACAGTGGCCCCAAGGCCCTTTAAACACCATCATAAGAACACATGGAGTTAGTCCCGGTGCCTCTGGCGCCAGGCCCATTATCAGGAATAGGGCAAGTACCAGTTTTGGATCTCAATCCAACATGGAGCCTGTAGCACAGCTCAATTCTTAGAACTGAACTATGCAGACCAGTGTTTTGGGTGTGGTCGGGCCTTCAGGTGTGGCTGGCTATATAAGCTACGTCCAAACTTTGCGTTATTCTGGACTCCTGCAGCATAATGCTCACTGTGTCCAGCTCCTGCTTACCTGCTTGTCTCCGGCCCGATCCTGAAGCCATCGATCCGGATGCCATCACCGACCTGGAAGAACAAGAACAGCATCAATAACCACACTTACCTGAGTTAGCAACGGATCCCGAATCCATCCTGCTCTTCATTTGCCTCGCCCGCCACGCCGGATCTCACCGCAACCTGCAAAAGTGAAGAAACAAGGGCAGCATTATTAACAGCACTTATCTGGGTAAGCAGCGGATCCTGAAATTATTCCGCGCTTCGCTGCCTCACCTCTCCGGAACATCACTGCAACCTGCACGAAGAAAGAGGAAGAGAATACAGATTAGCAACTCTTGTAATAATTCCCCAAAAAAAGACGCCGTGCTCCGCGCATCAACACTTACCCATAATCTTCGCCATCCGGCGGTGCAAGCTCATTTTCATCTGGAGCATAGCCAAAGACTCTAACTGCAACCATCACTGCAAAAACAAAAAGACATTATTAGAGGAATAGCATATTGGAAAAGGCAGCATCGAAAAGAAGGACAAAATGAAGGGAGGAGAAAGAGACAGATTCGAAACTGAAAGACACTATAACTCACCTGAAGACAGCAAGAAGAGTCGGAGTCGCAGCTGGTCTGGGCCCGACACAAGGGCCCACGGACTAGTAAAGAAACTAGGCCCAACAGAACGCCTGAACCCACAACGCGCCCCTGCACAGAGAAGCAGGACAGAGACGTCCACGCATACAAACCTAAGGTGAAAAATATCCCCAAGGGAGGGGAATTGCTATCAGAGGGATGTGGGAGTTCACCGACCACGGGCCAAATTTAAACACTCCATTTTCCTGTCATAGGCGCTACCCGACGCCCGGCACATAACGAAGCAGAGAAGGTCCTGGAAAGCGCACAACCACCCATCCAGCATCGTGTATCTCCCCCATGGATACCAGGTGAGCATAACAACACTATCCATGTTGACCTTGATTGGTTTGGCTAAACTCCCAGAGTTCCCCTATCCTCTATAACTAGGGTGGCCTCCTAAAATCTGTTCACCAGTCCAGATTTTAGAAATCCATCTTGATACTGACAATTAACGAAACTGTGATGACTTGATACTTTGTTCTCTGTTTCCTATAATCAAAACATCTCAATCTTCTACAGGCTCCTCTCTACTTGAACTAGTGTATAGCCAGACGCTTTCCAATGTGTTGGAAATCATGTTGGACAGTGGGAGGGACTAGGGTGCTGACCAACTAGTGACCACCTGATGATAATGAATACCATATAATGTATGAAAAAGGAAAGCAGTCTGGTCAAAGCCGCGTACCTTCCATGTGATAGACAAAGTTAGGGACTCACTCACCACAATGCTGAACACACTACTGTCTAGATGGCATGGGCCTACATCCCCAACAAGGATGCATCCCTCCTCACTTACAGAGTGCAGGAAGCGGATAGACAGCACCTATTACAGATGTAGTTTGTGAACTCCCCTACCAATCCAAATTCATGGGGTTACTCTGCTACTGGGTCTCCCCATTTCCAGTCATCAAGAATTAGCAGGATTACTAGAGAGATACCCAGATGTATTCTCCTCTACAAAGCCAGGAAAATGCATATTACACAAAATTCAAGCACCCCAAACTTTAGCCCTATTGACTACCAGAGGATAACGTTGATTGGATTGTTTCTGAGGTTATCGGCCACCTAGAGGTCTCTGATTATTCAAGGAGGTTGAGGAAGGAGGAAGATAAAGACCAAGAGAGAGAGACCAGGTGGGAGAAGGGTGGTCGAGAAGGGCTTGGAGCAGAATTGCTGAAGGAGTGTGCATGGTGAGATGTTTATTAGTGAGAGAAAAGTTGTGCGAGTGTGAATGAGAGTAGGGAGTGCATAGCAAACTGAGTGCAAGATTGAAAGGAGGGTGACTGTATGAGAAGATATAGGAGTAGAGTAGAAACATGGAGGAGGGAATAGTAATAGAGTGGAGAGAGGGTTATTAGTGTCATAGAGAGAGGTGGTATAGTGCTGAGAGGGGATTAGTAGTGGAGTTAAGGACATTGGTAATAGTAGAGTGGGAAGGACAGCATAGTATTGGGGCAGTGCATAGTAGGACAGAGTAGGATCTGGAGGTGGAGGTAGATAGTAGGATGGACAAGACAAAACAAAGGAAAGGAACATCAGAGGGATAGCATAGAAAGAGAAAGAGAGGAAAGACAGTGGGCAGCATGGGGTGAAGGAGAGAAGGTGGAGTGTAGACCAAGAGGCAGATCGATGCAGAGAGGGGAACAGCAGGGCGTGGAAGTAAAATACCAAGTGGGGCATGAGTGTCTAAAAGCATCTACTATTCCACGCTATCTTTGATGACATTAGGTCAGGGATCACCTAAATTGTTCCCAGAACCAGTTAGAGCAATAAGGTGCTTGCCTTTAGGCCATCATCTTAAGTCAGACAATTATTAGATCTCTAGTGATAAGCCTGGGGTTAAAGATGCCTGTGTTAGGGAGGGAGTACTCTTCCCCAGGTTGTATAAAGAGGGAAGAACCTTATAGAGTCCTTTAAATCAAACTCAAATATAAACCACCTTTGGGAGTTGGTGTGTTCTTGAGGCCATCTGTGGTAGAACTGACAGAAATGTAGGAACACAGTCTGCTTTGGGATTACCAATCTGAATTCAACCAGAAATTCAGCACTAAAATAGTCAACATCTAGGTGACTCTGAATACCCTTCAGATTGTTGATAAAAGTGACTAGTGACTGCTAGTCCTCCTGGACCTCTTGGTTGCACTTGACACAGTCAACCATCACACACTACTTTTCGTGCCTTGAAACACTTGTGTATAGGCTCGTTATGAATGTCATATCATATCATATCATATATCATATCATATTCCACCTCATTGCAGATAAAATTGGTTTCACTGACACCATCCTGAAATGTTTCACATCCTATCTATCTGGTAGACTGCAGGCTCCTCAGGTGGGCTCTCTCAGGTTTGAATGCCACCCCATTATGTGTAGAGTCCCACAGGGTTCCATTATCTCCCTGATTATCTTTAACCTCAAGGCTTGCTTCTAGATGGCTCCAACAATGCAATACACCAATATGTAGATGATACAGACTTGTACATAAATGGCAAAGGTATTTCTCACCTTCTCTCACGCTTTGCAACCATTCAAACATGGATGACAATCTTAACCCCACCAAGACTTAATTTGTATTCCTGGGGCACCCCTTCTAGCAGGAATATGCTAAAAGCTGGTTGGACAAAAATCCCCTGGATGGGTTCAACATTCACCTCACCCACGCAGCAAAATCCCTAGGCCTCATTTTGGGTATGAATCTAACATTCAAAACACATGGCTCAAAAGGCTTGGTATAATTTCTTCCTACTCGGCAAGATCAAGCCCTTCCTCCCACCCCAGGACCTCCAAACAGTGGTGCACTCCATGTAATCTTACAAATCGATGGGGATCATGCCCTCCTTGTAGGGCTCCCAGCTGCTCACATGCCCCCCCTTAAAGCGGCCCGTCATTCTGCAGTTTACCATCTGCACTGGCTCTATGAAATTTGACCACATCCCCCCAATCTTACATGAATTACACCCGCTCACCATCCTGCTATGTTCTGTTTCAAAACTGTGTTCCTCACATACAAGGCATGCACGGCCAAAATGCCAACCTACCTGATAGCCAAACTAAAAGCATCAGACAGCACACAGTCATCTCACAGTAAGAGCATCACTAGGCAACATTTCTTCTCATGCTCTGGTCACCTGGAATTCGATCCTGTTGCCAAAACAAGACTGATCCAAATCTCATTCAGTTTAAAAAAGAACTGAACAACTGGCTTTTCTAAAAGCGCATTTCTCTAATCTAGATTCTGGATATCTTGTGAACACCCCCGTTGAATGTATTGTTATAATTATTAGTAATGTTTAATAGATGACATTACATTCTCACTCGAAATATTTTGCTTTATGTCCTGTGCAGCACTCCGTTGCTCCCGATATAGGTTTGCACTATAAAAATGATGATTATTATTAACAAAAAAGCAACAATAATAATAAAATAATAATAATAATAATAATAATAATAATAATAATAACACTCCAAAATCTTCTCAATAATCTAAACATGCATTTTACTATTCACATATCAAACAGCAATGCTGTAGTTTTGCTTTCATGCAACAGTGATACATTTCCCAGGGAAGCAAGAGTCAAATAATAAAAGGATGCATTCGCGCAGTGATGAGTAGAATCGAGCCCACGGAATTCTAGCAACCCCAAAGAGCCAGGCCTCTGATTCCCAAAGCATTGTTGTGAGCGCTAATGCGTTTGCCCTGTCAAAAAAGAGAGTTTGCGTAGAAGCAAACTAGTCAATTCACAAATGGGTGTCTGGAAGCAAATTCAAGTGCAGGCGCTAGAACGGTGTGTTTGTGGAGGTTGTTCTAGATGTGCATGCAAACATACGTGACCGAATGGGCAACAGGGTAAAGGACATGCCCATATATCCCCAAACTACATGGGGAAAAGAGCAGTGGACTGAGGCATCGCCATGGGCAGGAAATGGAAATGAGTGGCGCTTGTACAAATTTCCTGAGGGAGCAGTGATTCAGAAAAAATGAAGTAAGGCGCCTGCTCTTTTTTGCCATGGCTGCACTTTGCTATTGCTGTACCCTGGCATGTCCCTGGGTCTCGGGCGATTCAGCAATAATAATTTCCCCTGTTTTAAATATGTTTCCCTAACTTTGTTGCACTTCCCACAGAATATTATGCCACTCTCCTAGAAATGTGTGCAGTTTTATTTAGCTCTGATTTTCCAGTTTCCTGTGGGCGGGTCCCCTGCTAATCCGGATGTTCCTATGGGCACAATACAGGATGCGACACGTGAACATTGTTCATGGTCCGCATGTCAGTCTTTAGGAATCACCATCTGCATGTAATTAGCATGTGGGCCCAAGTGTACATCGACGTAGAAACACATTACTGCTGGTTTTATAGCGAAGGAAGTGTGTGTAAAGGAAATGAAGTAAAACATAAATAACCACATGAAAGCTTCCTGACCTTTGGAAAGTCGTTGTTGTTCCTTGTTTAAAACACAAGTTTAAAAACTCCCTGGAACACAGTAGTACGCAGACGCAATTTGAATTCTTTAATCGACAGACACGAGGCACATATGCCAAGCTGTGGAAAGCTCTCTGCTCAACGGAAGCATCTGCCATTTTGGCAGCCTTTCTCTGCAAATTTGTTTTACAAACTGAAATCCGCATCCGGGTCTGAGACAGGGTCACGCTGACGCCCTGCCTGCAGTGAATTGCCCTTCTGCACGCCATATGCCCGCAATTCACCTTTAATATAGAAAGATTGAATTCATCTCACAGCGGATGCTGGCTAATTCACACACAACATGTGCTCATATCATGTGCATTGACATGCAAGCTCAACTATTCTTATATTTTAATTTGGAGTAAAAATAAAACCTGCTCTCCAGCAGCAAATGGACTACTCTCATCCTCCAAGATATATGTTTGCCAAAATTGCAATGAGCGTTGCAAAAACACTCTAGAAAAAGGACAAACAAATAAACGCTGGTGTTGGTAATCTGTTTGCTTTGTAAGACAGAGGATCCCCCACACACCCATACTAGCGCCTCTAGAATGTTCCATTACAGGGACTTCGGTCCCCCCTGGGCGTTCAACCTACAGCGCGTTGCGACCGTACCAATGGTAAAAGGCGCTATACAAATGGCGCAATACACTACAATCCAAAGTCTAGCATTGGGAGAAAGGTTTAGTAGGAAACACCATCATCAGTGCATCATTCATGCGTGCCCAGTCTTCACTAGAGTAAGGATCAAGAACTGCCCCTGGAAGGGGTTGTCTCATAATCTAAATCGTGTTCCTGATGAATTATGAGGACACTTGTTTTAGTCATCCAAATTAGCGGTCACTTGCCACAAATTTAAATTAAGAGTGTAAATTGGTGAACTGCTTTTCCAAACCCATAATGGACAGCACAAGTGTTTAAAGGACAAGGATCACAATATGAAAGATCCATGTTATGGTCATGATTGTTCCCATACATTGTGGTAAGATTCATCCACAATCTATGTTTCCATTAGAATTAGACTCTGTTAATATGCCTTCACGAACATACACAGACGCAATGGAAGTAACACTGATTTGCCCTCTCTACCAAAACAAGCTTTCCCGAAATGTGTTTTTGATTCAAACAGGGTGTCTGGGGTGGGTAAAGACTACATTTTACAAATATGGCATGTGTGGTTCAATGTTGAGATCAGCATTCTGCAAACAGAGACAGAGGCAGAGCAGAACGGTTGGGGAGAGGATGAAAAGCAATGCAAGATTTACTTTGGGGAGGCATAGAACATTTTGTCTGTAGTATTTACAATGTACCAACGACTGCTACCATTCCTGTACCTCTGTAAGGAAGCTCTTACAAGTAACAGCGCCTCAATGCTCCTGGGATGTTTGCGTTATATAAATGTAAAGAAATAAATAAATAGGAACAATTGGACATGCATATGTGACTACTTGCCTTGCTTAACAGAAACTGAATTTCTATTTCTTGTCAGAGTGAGTATAGTAGTATATAGTTTCCGAAATGTCAGAAGGCGGACAGAAGATTACATCCAGGGGCTGCACCTGAGAATGCCACCAGTGTGCTGCCTTTTTTTTGTAAACGACAAAAAATAGTTGATACTTGTGTAGTACCATTGCTATATTTCTTTGTTGCTCAAATATTAGGCAGGACCTGTGGGGAAAGAAATGGGCATATTTAACAAAACACACACACACACATTAAAACATCTCTCCAACAACCAGTATCCAACATTTACTATTCAATATAGCTGAAACCTTGACGTGAATCACAAGCAATGTTTGGGTGAGTTGTAAGTTTATTAACCTTAATTAACTTTTACACACTTTTGTTATTATACATTCGCAGTATAATGGGGTCCCTTCCTGTTTTTAATCTAGTCTAACATTCGTTGGGACGCAGACAAGTAATTGAAATTGTGTGAGTGTCAGCATATGTTTGTGTCATCTTTTTGTGACAAGAGGAAGCAACAGTTGCAGAGAAAAGATCTTAGATGCTTTGTAGGAAGTAGGAGATGATATATAGGGGGTAATTCATAGAATTTGGTGAACAATTGTCGCATGCAGCTGGCACACAGTGGGCGCGTGTGGCAGTCTGCGCCTGCCGCGTGCGCCAAAACCCATTTCAGCGCACAGTGTATTAATGGATTTTAACATCCAAAACCAGCCGTGGCGCAGAGTGGCGCAGCGACCCTGCAGCCGCGCCAGTCACGCCTCCAACCCCGCCCCATGCGCCATGAACAGCGCACAAATCCAGTACGTGGCGCAAAGGCCAGTGGACCAGCATACAACCCCCCCAACCACGAAAAACACATGGCAAACTCCCCGTGCACCCCTCAGAATACACGTACACCTATCGCGCTAGCAAAACCATGTGTAAAACTCCCCATGCACGCCTCAGAATACACGTACCCCTCTCGCATTAGCGAAATCGCGTGTAAAACTCCACCCTGTGGTGTGGGCAGCCAGTGGGGCATGCACTGGGGTGATGGGCTGCCTGTGGGGAATGTTGAGGGTGGATGGGCTGCATGCCTGTATTCCTGGGGTGTGCGGTGAGTTCCACACGCGATTTCGCTGGGCGAGCGGGGTACATGTATTCTGAGGGGTGCGCGGGGAGTTTCACATGGGATTTCGCTGGGCGAGCGGGGTACGTGTATTCTGATGGGTGCGCGGGGAGTTTCACACGCAATTTCGCTGGGCGAGCGGGGTACGTGTATTTCTGGGGGTCCGCAGGAAGTTTCACACGCGATTTCGCTGGGCGAGCGGGGTATGTGTATTTCTGGGGGTGCGTGGGGAGTTTCACATGTGATTTCGCTGGCCGAGCGAGCTACATGTATTTCTAGGGGTGCGTGGGGAGTTTCACACGCGATTTCACTGGGCGAGTGGAGTATGTGTATTTCTGGGGGTGTGCGGGGAGTTTCACACGCAATTTCGCTGGGCGAGCGGAGTATGTGTATTTCTGGGGGTGCGCGGGGAGTTTCACATGCGATTTCGATGTGCGAGCGGGGTACGTGTATTTCTGGGGGTGCGCGGGGAGTTTCACACGCGATTTCGCTGGGCGAGCGGGGTACGTGTATTTCTGGGGTTGCGTGGGGAGTTTCACACGCGATTTCTCTAGTGCGAGAGGGGTACATGTATTCTGAGGGGTGCGCGGGGAGTTCCACATGCAATTACCCTAGCACAAGAGGGGTACATGTATTCTGAGGGGTGTGTGGGGAGTTTCACATGCAAAAGGAAGTGTGGGTCCTCCCAGGTGTGCCCTCTCCCTCCTCCCCAGGCCCTGCAGGCAGCCCACACCACAGGGGACTACCCTGCACCCCTGGCCATGCCCCGCAGGCAGCCCATCCACCCTGGCCATGCCCCGCAGGTAGCCCATCCACCCTGGGCATGCCCCCCCAGCCAGCCCACATGTCACCATGCACTAGTGAGCACCAACTCACGTCCCCCTGCAACCCCACCCACCCAGCAGTGACGGGCACCTGCCAGCAGGCCCCGACTTATGTCCCCCTGCACCCCCAGCCACCCAGCAGTGTCGGGCACCTGCCAGCAGGCCCCGACTCATGTCCTCCTGCACCCCCACCCACCCAGCAGTGACGGGCACCTGCCAGCAAGCCCCGACTCATGTCCCCCCAACACGTCATCATGATCCACAATCATAGCCCTTATGACCACCCAAATGCCACCACACGCCACCCCTGCCCAAAGAACCAACCAAGTATTGCATCCACCCCACATTGAAATGCCCATTACATGATACATCCCAAATGGCAAGTATGTACATAAACACATGTCCGTCACACACACACAATGGGTGCCAGTGAATGTGAAAACCCACATCATGACATGCATGAAACCAATGAGAGAATACCACACATTGAAGTAGGAAACAAAAATGTATTGAACACAAAATGAAGTGAATTAAATGAAAACACACAAGAATGGAAATAAGAAATAAAATGCAGCATGTCCCGAAATGAAAAAAATATATGAAATCAGAATCCAAATAAAGCCAAATGAAAATGTGTCCAAAGTCTCCGTCCAACAAAGCAAATCCAAAGGGAAAGAAATAAGTAAAATCCAATTGCTCCATGGTGAAATAAATAAAAAAAATGATGATAAATCCACTGTTCAATTAGATACAAATAACAAATCCAGGGTCCATGAGCCCAACTATTGAAATGAAACCTACCAAAAGACTACCAAATAAAGAACTATCTACAAGAAGGTGGGGCATAGTCCAAGTGCCCCAAATGAAAGAAAAACATAAATGAAACCTAACACTAGCTAACTATATACAATGGCGGCGGGCAAGTCCTACGGCTCACTAGTTGATTTCCCGGGCCAGGGCATCATCGAACTCCTGTTCAAAGTCCTGGAGGCAGGCCTGTTCCCTGACCCCAAGGTCTCGCAGGGATAATGCATGTCCACCTCCAACTCCCTGTGAATTCCCTCGAGGCACTCAGCCCACCTCAGTGCCCTGCGCATGTTGTTCTCCGCCCTGACCATAGTGAGCTGTGCCTCTTCCACCCGCCGCCGCTCCGCATCTATCCGCTGGCCCAACTGCTGACACACAGAAGACACTCCCATTCCAGGGTCCTCCTGCCCTCTGGCCAATGCCTGCCCCTCTGATGTTGATGGCCCCGAGCCATGATACCTCCCACGTTGAGCCTGCCGCTCCCTCCGACGCAACTGCCCCTGCCAGCACAACGGCATCCAGGCTGATAGAATCCACCAGCACCGTTGTGCACATGCCCTGCCTGATGCTGCCGGCACATCCTCCAACTGCTGGGGTCCAGTTGCTGGGGTGTCCACCCCTGCTGGACCTCTGACTCCTGACTGTGGCAGGGATGGATCTCCACCGAGCTGTCTACGTTGGTCAGGGCAGGTCCACAGGGGGCCTTGGTGGCATCTGGTCCGGAAGACGGCATGGAGAACGACTGGGGCATAGTCTCCAAAGAGGAGGAGAGGGCCGCCAGAGTGCTCGACACATGTACGAAACCCCCGACCAAGGACCCTTCCAACTGGGCCACGTTGGCACGCAGCTCTTCGTGATGACGTGCATGCTCCCCCCAGGAAGCATGCACGTCATCACGAATGTCACGCATGCGCAACGCAACACCAATGAGGACGGTCTCCATACGGTTACGGGTCCCCTCTTCTGCAGATAGAGGAGTGTCAGATGACGTGGACCTCCCCCCTACCTGCGGATGGGCCTGGGATGGGGAATCCCTGCTGGTGCATGGTGGTGCAGTCACAGCGTCAGGGACAGTGACATGCACAGACCCCTCCATGGTGACCTGTGCTGCCTCCTGCCCCTGCTCCTGGACTTGCTCCACTTGCACCAGTGGTGCCACCCCCACCAGGCCCCATGTGCGGCTCAGTAGCGGCCTCCTTCTCCTCTGTGGAAACCCCCGACCTGGATGGCTCCACGCCATCTTCCGCCATTGCAAGCCCCTGTGGGGGCTCACCCACCCCTTCCGCTGCAGCCGTAGTGACAGACGCAGCACCAGTCCCCTCACTCCCGGATGATGGTAATTCCTGGGAGGGTGACTGGGCCGTGCGTGCCGGCCGGTGGAGACATCCCCGCCGCTTTGCTCCACAGCACCGTCTCCGCCCTCTTCTTCACTCACCGCTGTGTAGAGGGAGACATAGAACACAAGCATCAGGGTACTGTACAACAGTCACCTAGACAGGAAGCAATAGCACATGAGTGGCACTGTCAAACGTCACTTCCATCATGTACCTCCACAACACATGGGTCAGTGCAGGCAACACACATGCAGTAACAGGCATGGCACATGCAAAGAACAGTTACATTCATGTCCAAGGAACTGTTGAAGCATACGATGGTGGTTCGAAACTCACATGCATCATGGCTCATACTGATCACATGCACACACATCACCGTAGTTTCATCCATCTGGCCTCGTACACCCCAGTCACAGTGGATACAAGGATGACTAGGCTGCTTCAGTGAATTGCAACATAGTCACGGACGTTTACAAGTCACACACACGCTACTCAGACACATAGACATGTACACCATACATGTCCATGACAGCAGCACCCATCTCTCACACCGCATCCAAGTCCAACAACGGAGACAGGCATGCATTCATGTGTGCATTCCGCATGTTGCCCCGCATGTAGCATTGTAACACATGCACCATCCATGTGGTTCACGCATGACTGGTCTCACATGCAGCACCATGATGGGCCTGCACACACACATCCATACATAGCCAATGTCAGACATACAGGCAAGTAGCTGACTACCAGCACACTACAACATGCCCTGTTTCATACAGCAATGCATGGCCACTTACCGCTCGACTCCAGACGGGCCTACATCCTGAGGTTCTGGTGGCGAAGCACTGGGCGAATGCGCTCCAGGACCCTCATCTGCTGGTTGGTAAGCTGGCCCTGGCGCTCCACTGCATCCTCTGCCTCTAAGAGGCACCGGGCCTTCTTGAGGGTCCTGGACTTGTAGTCCTCCCAGAGCTTCTGGACGTGTTTCAGATCGCTGGGTGCCACCCCCTCCGCGTTGATGACACCTACTATGTCCGTCCAGATCCTCCTCCGTCCTTACTTGTCAGCGTGCGATGGTGTGAAGAGAGCATCATACTGCCCCAGGACTCCCTCCACCAGGATGCCAACTTCTTCGGAAGTGAAGCTGGCAACCCTCTGCCTCTCTGGCAGGTGTGGGTGGGCAACTGGGTCCTGGGGCCGGGCTGTGGAGTGATGGAACACCAGTCCGGAGTTTTCTGTTCTAGCAGGGGTGGTCACAGCAACTGGACCCCTGCAGATGGCAGATGTGCAGGCACCAAATGGCAGGGCACGGTGGCAGCAGGCAGGCAGGCAGCAGCAGATGGCTCGTGGGAGGCTGCTCAGGGCTCTGGGGGGCAGGAAAATGGCCTTCTGGCAGGAGCGTGGTCTTCCGTGTGTTGTCGCGTGGCCAGCTTGATACAGAGTGATTTGGCACATGAAAAAACTACACGTCAACGTGTAATTCGAGGAAAGGCCCTTACCGCATAAGCGCGTCTGTGACGTTACGCGCGTGGTCATTCCCCTCATGATGGGTGCGTAGTGAATCAGCACGTGAAAAAAAGACACGTCTGCGTGTGAATGCGTGTGATCCGAGAAAAGGGCCTAAGCGCTTAAGAGAAGTGACACACGTGCGTGTCCCTCAGCACGGTTTAAAGGTGAGCGTGTCCCGGCAGTTTGCTGTACGTGCCTTTCGGGGAGACCGATGTGTGTGTTGCTACTTCATGTTGTTTTGCGCGCCATCACAACTTCACAGCGGATCAAGGACGTATCTATTCTTTTGGTGGAGGTATTGGCTACGCTTATTTTTCATTATCACGCTAGTCTGACGGTGAGTCGCGCATGCTTTTTTACCCACTATGGGTGCCCGTGTGTATCGCGTACCTGTTTTTGAGGTCATAGTAGCCTGGGTGTACCACACGTATGTGTTTTTCGTGTCCCTGGGTGCCACCGCGTACTGCGGGAGGTTAATTCCACACACGTGGGCTACCGGGGAAAGGGTGCACGGTTTTACAGCAGTTTTGGTGTGCCTGAGCATTGTGTGACCCGTCACTTCATCACCAGGGTCACATACAGCCTTGCAGGTGCAGAGGTGCTGTTAACATCTTGTATCCCACCCCTTCACACCAATTGCCCAGGACAATTGTCGTGTACACCTCCCATTGGCACTACTCCATCTGTGCCGGCACTACTCCATCTGTGCCATGGTTGGGAGACCATGTAAGTTGAGGGGTGCCTCAGCTGGGCGTACTCCACATGGTGGGCATGGTCAGGGATGTGGCCGGGGTGACCAGAGAGTAGGGGGACTCCAGGGTGTCCAGGGTGGCTGCAGAGGGGGAAGAGGCAGGGGTGCGGCAGCTCGGCACGATGTTGGTGCAGTTATGCCACCACCCCCTGCAGCTCCAGGAGATGCATTTCTTGCATCTGACACTGGTGCCCTTGTGACCCGGCAGTCCATTTCATCGACTGCCACGGGCCAAGGGTAGTGGTAGCTGCAGCTGTGGACACCACCAGCCAGGCTCAGGGTCTGCCAGCGCATGCTGCGTTGGCACTTGAAGAGTCCATGGAAGAATTCCAGGTGGTCAGGAGGCACATCGTAGGTCCACGCAGGGCTGCCCTGACCGAGGCATGTGCCCCTGGGGCAGCAATGTCATCTGCTGCCCCGACCAGCCAGGTGTTGGCAAGTGCAGGGGCAGATGCAGCCGACACAACCCTGGTTGTGAGTCTACCAACCAGGACAGTCCCAGTCAATAACCTGGCACAGCGGATGTTGCTGCGCAGGGTCCATTCCAGGGCACCCAGCAGCCACTGACGCAAGTCAGGGGTTTACTCCATGTTCCACCTGCCACTCCCTTGGCTCATTCCACCAGCACCACGGCCCATACTGATCAGGGCGGCATTTGCCAGCAAGGGTCCGGACCAGCGTCCAAGAGGAGGAAGGTTGCCCCAGCACTAGAGGCTGGGACCCCAGACACAGCTACGGCCTCCGGCACGTCGAGGAAGAAGCCTTTCTGCAAGCAGGAACTGGACTTCCTCGTGGACTACGTGCAGGAACACAACCGTGACATGCTAGTGGGGCCGAATTGTCAAACTACAGCTGCCCATCGTAATACCCACTGGAAGCAAGTTGCGGTTGATGTGAGTGCATTCGGCCATGAGGTGAGCACAGCGCAAGAGTGCAAAAAGCATTGAAATGACCTCAAATGCAGTGCTAAGGCAAAGCGTGCCTCTAATTACAACATGACTCTGGTGACTGGCGGTGGGCCACCACCTGAGGCGGATGACCTCACTCCGCACGAGGCACTCGTTGCGGAGTTCATACCAACAGAATTGGCCAAAGGAGTGGGAGATATGCCAGACTTTGATGCCCCGTCCAGTGAGTGTTGTTGCATGTTGGTCGACGACATGTGTGTTTTGCTTGTGTGATGTGTTGTGCTTGACTGCCACAGCATGTCATGTGTACATGGTTCTCATGTGCAAGTAATGCAATGCTTCTATGATACGTGCCTGCTGTGCAGGATAGTGGACATGTAGAGCAGACGGGGACTGTCCTCACCACCACACTTGCACCCTAATCACATGCTAGTCACCCAGCTGCACCTACACTCCATGATCCAGCTCAATGACATTTCTGCATGTAGCCTGGGGTGTGTTTGGGACAGCACTGGGACATGTCATTGCATGACTGACATGCATGTGTCATCTGCATGCATGCGGGTACTCCACGTAGGCATGCTCCCTTGCCCCTCCACAACCCTGCGCCCCAATTTCAACATTGCACAGGTATACATCACGTTGGCGTACTGCAATGGCCTGTTCAAGACTCCTGTGTACATGCAAACTTCCACCAGCCAACCTGCCAGACACATGCAGTGTCGTACATCCTCTGCACCTCATGCAGGTTGTCTCGCCTGGACTGTGCAGATGGCAGATGCTCTGCTGGGACATGAGTTCCCATTCATGCTCCATGTGTATTGCATGCATGCCCCTATGCGTCCTTGACTGGATGATCATTGTAGTACGTGTCCAGGATGACCTACATTTCTTTGCTTTTGATCATCCATTGCATGCCCACTCTGGCTCAGTCCTGCACCACACACATATTTAGGGTGTCACAGTCTGTGCAGGGCACAGGCCTCCCCCGTTTCAGGCCCACTGACTCTGTTGAACTGGTGTAGGGGTGTCTGCACACATGGCTGTAATACTGAGGGGTCATCATATGTCTTGCTTTCTGTCCCATCATCATCTGCTGTGTTGTCAGTTGACTCAGATGATGCAATTGATGCCAGCCAGCACTGTCTGCCAATGCACATGTTTCTGGTCGCCCTTTCGCTGCCATGCAATGCATCCCTAAATGTTCACTTAGGGGGGGTTTTGCTTGTAGCCATGCAACACATTGCATGCACATTGCACGTGATGCCTGGACTTGCCCTTGCACTGTCTAGAAGTCAATTGATACACATCATGATGTACTTGTTCATGTAGATAGTGGATAACGTACACATGTCCTGCACTGCATCAACCCACTTCTGAGCCGTGTTACACCGTTCTACATGCCTAGTCCCTGATGCTATGTCAAAGTGACCTTGCATGCATGCCAGGTTCACATTTGTGTGTGACATGTGTGCTTCATGTGTTGTCAATCTGCGTGATGTCTATGTGTGTGTGTGTTATGTGCTTCTGACATGTGTACTAATGTACATTTTCTCCACTTTCCAGA
This sequence comes from Ambystoma mexicanum, assembly GCF_040938575.1. Classification (NCBI taxonomy): domain Eukaryota; kingdom Metazoa; phylum Chordata; class Amphibia; order Caudata; family Ambystomatidae; genus Ambystoma; species Ambystoma mexicanum. Next base: position 831,668,107 of record NC_090935.1, on the reverse strand, counting down.
TGATGACGCAATGGAGCCAGAGGATGGTGATGTCATGTCAGACATAGGTTTGCTATCACACCAGCAACCCGGCACAAGTGGGGGTCGTGGGGTGGTAGACCACGAAAACCCACATGTGTTACAGACCATCTTGTCTGTGGCTGGCAATGAGTCAAGCCCGACGATCACTCTGATGACAATGTCGAGTTGGATGTGCATCGGGTCCATTCGTCTGGGGGGAGTGATTCTCATGTGGACGCTCCTCTGTCCGCGACACCTGCACTGAGGGGCCAGACGGTGGTGGGACATCCGCCTGTGGTGGATCGGGATGCAGGGTCACCCTCCATACCAATCGCTGATGTGCCTGGGACATCACGTCGACAGGGAATGTAGTCCTGCAGCCGCAGGCGGTGCCAACCCGACAAGGACGGCCGGTCCTTGGGACCCGCAGGTGTCAAGCCCAGCAAAGCGGTGGCCACGCGCCACCGAGGTATACTGAGTGAGAGCAAGACATGACTGCCAATTCAGAACACCAGGGGGCAGCAATTGAAAATATTGCTGTGAGCATGGAGCGTGTGGCCCAATCCATGCTTCCCCCTGGAAGGCAGATGCTTCTCCAGTAGCGGGTGGCACAGTCCACGGCCCGCTCGCTCAGGCTAGGCATGGCGGGCTCAGACAGGGCATGCCAGTCTGAAATGTTGTCTTTGCGTTAAGCAATTGCTGCTCACGCAGAGGCGCACATGGAGGCCCTGAGGGCTGAGTATGAATCCCTCAGATCCACCCTGGGTGTCCTCTTGATGTCCCAGAGGGAGCAGTCAGAGGAGAGGTTTGCGCAGCTTCACTGTACCATCTCGGCTGAGCAACATGCTTGTGCTTGCCGGGAGGTGCATCACTTGTCCAGCCAGGCCACGCAGGAAGAACTCCGTGTTACAGGTGCTACCTTGCAAGAGGAAGCACACCTATCACGAGAGGTTCTGCATGCTAACCTATGTGTCATCGCCGCACAGAACGAGGCTCACCCGTCTGGCAGACTTGCTGCCGACGAGGGGCAAGCTGCGCCTAGGCGTTGTCAGGCTCCTGTACGACATCTACCTTTTCAGGAAGAGGCTGATTCGGACAACGAGATATCTCCCACACAGGCCAGGCTGTGCAGGTGTTGAGCCCATGGAGGTTTTTTTGTGTGCGCAAGCAGTACCACAGGGCGTGTGCTCAGATGGCCAACAGAAGCAGACATGTTTTCAGGAGCTCCAGGCAAGGTGAGCATCACAAGGGGGCCACACCGCAGCCAAGCTTCCACCAGGCCACTTGCACATGCATGCTAAGTAGCGCCACTGATGGGGAGTTAGGACAGATATTGTTGAAGTGCACAGCACAGCTAAGACGCGTTGGGGGAAAAATGGCAAGTTGCTTACCAAGTTGTCAGGGACACACGCAGGTGCGGTAGCACATATCCTCCGGTCCACCCTGCTCCATAGAAGCAGAGTTATTGGCACACTAGCGTTCCTAGCCAGTAAATGAAGCAGCACACAGGGACACCCAGTGAGGCACAGACTTGTGTGCAGTGCATATCATTTACATGTGCTAATTGACACATGCACTACCTATTTTAATCTGCGGATGCCAGTACACAACTTGTACTGGAGTCGCACCTCATTATACGCGTCTAGCTGCTCACCCAGGGACCATTGTATGATGTGTGATTGTTGAGGCATTGGTCTTCGATTTGTATTGACCTTGCAGGCACCCAGACCACAGAGGGGGTGGTTGGTTCGTGCCACTCCTGCGCCTGGACACCGGAGCTGTGACACTACCCATCAGTTGGTGCACCATCATTGTATATTTTGTACCAAACATGGTACCCATCCTGTTGTGGCCTTGTTGAACTGTGCTACCTTGGTTGTTTTATCAATGTGCTTGGACATGTGCTTGGACATTTTCTGCTACTTCAAGTCATCTACTGGAGACTCTTCCAGGATTTTTGGTTGCCTACAGGCTTTTTCCATGGTTTGTGGGTTTGGCTCCTTGGAGTTCTCTGCGATTTGTTTTTTTTGCCAGTCAAGGTGGCCTCTGAGGGGGCTGGACCCTATTTACATACAAGGTGGAACATGGAGACCAAGGGGTAAGGTGATGCTGTGGCCAGGTATACTTGAAGGAAGAAGGCTACATACCCCAGACACAGTTGTTCAGTAGGTCATGGTGATGTGTGAAGGAGGGAGGGCCTTTTGTTGTTGGACAGTTGGCTTTGGCTACAGTGTTTTGGGCACTCTGACATTGTAATTGTGGGGTACTATGAACATGATGTGTTCTGCTGGTCAATGCCTTTTCCTGTGTTGTCTTTACTTTTCAGGTGTGAGGGGATTGGTGTGGTTTGACATGCTGGGGTGTAAACATGGACAATTCACATGTGATGTGTACAGGACACTGAGGATCACTTGATTTCACATGCATTTATTGAGTGCATGTCCCTACTTACACACACAGTTGCACAATGATCCACCACATGTACAACCACCCTTCCATGGCCACTGGTGCACACAGATTGCCTTCTGGGGCCCGCTGTGTCCCTGCAGCACATGATCTATGGCCATTTGGGGATCCTGTACATGCATCAATTGGTTATTTTTTAAATGTGTCCTTTTCAAGTGATGCTCAGGGTGTATCTCAGACACAATGGCTGCTCACTGTGCTGTGTGCTGAGCAGTGTGTTGCAGGAGACACACAAAGCACATGGGTTCGGGAGTAGGGATTTTGCCTTGCCCAATGTGCATGTAAACAGGCATTCAGTGTTATGTTCATGCTACGACTGGTGAAATGCATTTGTGTATGACTTGGTATGTGTGGGAGGTTGTTGGTCAGTCATTTCATGTGATTCCATGTCAGGCGTCATTGTCTTGAGCCACTTTCCATTTATCACATGTCACTTCGGACCTTATTCGTCATGTGTTGGCCTTTTGGTATTGCTTGCCATGTCATGGTGTGGCAGACAAGGGTGATGGGGGTTGGGAGAGTTTGGGTGACATACCAGGGATTGTCATGGGCTGTTTTGTGGGGGTGTGTGATACACACCTTGCATGTGTTCCTTTTGGTCCCACAGGATTGTTTAGGTTTAAGTAGCTAGGGATGCACAAAATGTAGCACTTCCATGGAAACATTCTCAGGGTGGTAAGGTTGTGACAGTTGACTGTCTCTTTGTCATCATCGATTGTCACCTGGTATGTGCCAGGTCTGTGTGCACTTCGCAAGGGTGGGAGTTTAGGTGAAAAATGTGGCCACAAGCTGGGTCCGGGCTGCCTCTCCACATGCCCTATCCCCTCCCATGGGCAGCGTCTGTGCCTGTGGTTGGGGTTGTGGGGGTACCACCATGTCCACTGGTACACCCTGCCGTGTTGCAACATTGTGCAGGACACATGCTACCACAATGATCCTGCAGACTACTGGGGGGGCATATAGTAGCTTCCTGCCTGAGCGGTCAAGGGAGCGGAAGCGTGACTTGAGCACTCCAAATGTGCGCTCCACTATGCCCCTGGTTGCAATATGGGCAGCTTTGTATCTTACCTGGGGTGGTGTGGTGGGGTTCCGGATTGCCGTCATCATGTGGTTGCTCAGAGGGTAGGCACTGTCCCCTGGGGTGGTGATAATGGTTGTGATTATTAGGGTTTGTGTATTTGTCTGTGTGTGACATGCATGCATGTGCACGGGCATTTGTACTCACCTAGGAGCCACGTGTCGCCATGCTGCCCAGCTTCCTGGGCCCGGCTCAGGGCAGACATTCTGTATATGAAACCGTCATGGGTGGAGACAGGGTAGTTTGCATAGACAGAGGTGATGATTCCCTTTGCATCGCATACGACCTGCACATTGATGGAATGGCAGTGCTTGTGGTTTCGATAGATGTGCTCAGTGGCCCTAGGTTGACGTAGGGCCACATGAGTCGAATCTATGGCACCGAGCGAGCACTTTGGGGATGTGTGCCACCCTGTAAAAGTCCTGGACCACGGCCTGCCTTTCTGCAGGTGTTCTGGGCATGTATATGTGCCTGTGGACGGAGGGGCGCGCAGTAATGATTGCCAACACCTGGTGTAGGTAGCGTGACTGCGTGGCCTGTGAGACTCCCCCCCACTATGGCAGTAGTCTGCTAAAATGACCCAGTGGCCAAAAAATGCAGGACATTGAGCACCTTCTCCAAGGGGCTCAATGCTTGGGAGCACAGGGTGGGTGATGTAAGGTCATCTTCCCACTCCCTGGCCAGGTCTAGGATGATACGAGGTGGAAACCTATACCTGCCATATACCTGGTCATCAGGCATCCCAAAAAGGCTGGTCCGGGGGGAAATAATGCGGGCCCTGGCTATTCCCCTCCTCCTGCGGTGTCCCACGATCAGTGCTGCGACAAATGGTGCATTCATCGTAGCTGTATATACGTGTTTGTTGTTTGCGCGCACTTTTGTACTGTGTGTGGGGACACTTACGCCTGCCTTCCTGTGGCGGACGTGTTGACGCCTGTGCGCTGTTTTTAGCGTGCGCTTGTTTCCTGTATTTGATTCCATGAATACGTGTTGTTCGCGTGCGTGTGGGCTTTCCGTCTATTTCCTTGCAGTACTTCCCCAGTTACGCCTTCTTTTTCACGCGTTGTTCCCCATTCCGCGTATTACGCCCCGTGTCCTGCCCTCTTTTTGGTGTGTGCGCCAACGTTGTGCGCTTTCCCTGTGAGCGTCGCGCATGGCGTTCGGGATGTTGCAATGACGTGTGTGCCCGTGTGCACCATGCACGAATTTGGCGCACATCCAGGGGAAAACACGCGCAGGCCCTTCATTGAATGCACGTGCGCTTACTTTTTCACGCTAGCGCCAGCTTGCGCTGAGATTTTCGGCACACATTTGTTCCATGAATCGGCCCCTAAATGACTTTAAATCAGTGCAACAGCAGAAAAAAACATCTTCACTACCAACGTGACCTCATCTGCCAGTAGCAGTCGAGTGCTCTTTAGAATCCAGGGGTGGGCATGATACATTAAAGATGTTTACAATGGATTCCTATGGAATCCACCTGCGTTTTGATAGAGTGAAGAGTAAGCAGATTCCATGGGAATCTACAGCATTTACGTCACCCTGCAAATGTTATGCTGATGTAAATGCTGTCACGTGTGTATGACTGAGGAAGGGGAAATGGAAACAGACAATCCATTCCATGCCCCCTTTCCGCCATGCAAATCAATAAAAATCAAGGGGCATGGGGACATTAGGAGCAGCATTCAGTGTCTTATGTCCCAGGAGAAGACTCCATAGTTTAGAGCCGCAGGAAATGCAAAGTTCCTAATCTGTATCACTCATATAGAGAATTTGAGAATAATGATGATGAAGAGCAAGATAAATATTGTAGCCCATCCGTGTCCAGGCAGCAGAAACACATATACAAACCCTAAGGTTTCAGTGTTCAGGTCCACAATTTCAAGATACGGATACTATGCCAGTGTATCTGTCCACTTCTACACAGTTGTTTGTAGATTTCTACAATTTGAGCTCATTGTGCTGTGGACCCACTATTCCCAGCTCAGATTGTAACGGAAGTAGTGGACTGCGTCCCCCCGAACACCTGTGTGCACACATAGGAAAGGCACAAGGCTTATTCAAACGTTTACAAGTAGAACGAGGGTTGAACATAAAGGTTGGATTTTCTTCTTGGGCTGCACAAAAGCCTGCATTTTTTGTATTAAAGGGATTGCATAGTTGTTAAGACTGATTTCCTATACTTTGGCCTGGTGGACAGATGTATAGAAGGCCAACCTATATTGTGACAGGGGCAACTCTGGGAAGCTGTAGCCAAACCAGTTTAAGGTAGCAGTGACAGGCGGTCTAGGCTAAGATCTTCAGAGGGGCGAGAATGTAACGGGCCACAATGAGGTCGCACAGGATGTATAAAAATACAGTTATTTAATTATGGCCAAATACACTATAAGAAAAATGAACACAAGCAAGTAGACTTTTCAACCAATACCATCAAACTAAAATACACATATACCATCACAGGTTCAAGTGCATAATACAAATCAGAATACTCCTGCAAGGGAATGAATAGATGAGTATTAAACACAAAAATGTCCACAGAGAATTAACCCCTAACTGATATTGTGCAACCCTAAGTTACCTGGGGCCTTGCGCCCTATTGTTCAGGATACAAAGAGACAGCACTCAGGAGGCAGGAGAAAATGTAGGTCGGGTCTCTGGGGTCCAGTAATGGATTCTTAGAGCTAGGGTTCAAGATAGACAGTGTCCAAAATCCCCCCCAACATTTAGAAGTCTTGCCAATGCAAGTGTTGGCAAAGCCAATAGGTTTAAAATAAAGAGTATTGTAAGTCCATTGACATACAATGGGAGTGTAGGGGTATGTTAAAAGCTCAATAACTTACCCCCTCACTCTGAATCTTCCCAAGGCTTTCCAGAACAAAGGAAGGGTGTCCTGGCTTGCTTTTCCCTTTGAATTCCACAGTCCACGATTTTCTTGGGTGCAGGTTCGAATGATTCTCCGGTTAGGATCCTTTGCTGGTGCAAGGACTCTTGATGAAGAAATGCAGAAACAAACGATGCAGCGCCCTTCTCGGGACTGGAGGCGGGTCAGAAAAGTAGGTTTCGGACCGTGCACGCCGCGCACAGCGATGCAGCAGGACTCAGAAGCCGCGGTCGGACTTTCTGGTCTTTCTCGGGTCAGTTTAGAGCTAGGATGCTGAAATTTCACAGAGGGGGTCTTTGCAGTGGCAGCTGAGGGTGTACCAAGTGTCATGCAGAAATTCAGAACGGCAACGAGGATAACTCTGTAGCCCAAAAAATGAAGCTGGTCAGCTACAGGACGATTCCCAGGCACTTCCGAAGGCAGTTTTTGCATTGGGCACCGAGTAGGCTTTGGGAATGGATGGTCCCTCCAATCCAGGGGTTATAGCACCTTCGCAGGCCTACTGGAGGTCAAGAGACAGACAGGGCTCTACCAGGACTTCAGAATAAGTAGGTTACCAGGCCTCCTTCAGACAGGTTACAGGTTTCTTTGCAGATCTTTTCAGCTGGACGGATTCTTGGCTCCTTCAGGTTCTTCCAGGATCTCTGAGAATTGTATGCAGGGGTCCCCTTCTTATCCTAAAAGCCAGGTAGGAGTCGAAAATCCCACTAGCCAATGGCAGAACTAGCCCACACACACACTCCACAATGGTCCAATCAGGTCCACTGGCGGGAACACTCATGCATACCCTTCAGACACACAGAAACCAGGATGTGGATTGGGATCAGACTGACCCAGCCCACATCCTGCCTGCAAACACACAAACCCCTCCAGTAGCCTGCCAAAAGCTGCTGCTTTCCCGGGCACTGGAAGTCCTTATAAGGATCTTTCTAACCTCTGAGGCCAGGAAGAAGGCTAAAAAACAAGATGCAAAACGGCGGCGTACCAATGAGAGATTATGGACTAATTGGGAAAACAGGGAAGAGTCTGACGGGAATCAAACAACTAAGTTTCATTTTGCTTATGTGCTGCTAAAAGAGTAAAAAGTCCAAGTCTGTAATAGTATTCTAACCAATCAGTGGTTTTGAGGGACAACCTAACATACAATGTTGCACAGGCCAATCCACTGACAGTTTGTCCATTATAATCAGTACTGTACAAATGTAGAGGTAATTCAGGGTGTGCCCTACAGATAATTGGTAGACAATGATGTACTAATCCTTATATATTCTATAAGTAGATATGTTCCCCTAACTAATCCTTCCCCTCAAAATGTGTTGTATTTTTGTCAGGCAGAATGATGTCATAGATGATGAATATTGAGGTATAAGACCTCCATGTAATCAAGTTATGAGAATACATGCATCAGTCCGATGTTTGTCTGGTCTCCCTGCTTTGAATCAAGTAGTACTTTGCCATTTTCCTTGAGTCTGTCTGGTTATTTGGCCTGTGATCTTTATTTTGTGTTTGCATCTAGCACAAAAGACACTTCAAGGTGCTAGATCACATTTGGTAGCAAAGGATGGTTACGGTCTAATCGACCTAGGACCAGATCTAGACTTACAGACAATTGACATATCCCACCATTAGCTAGATGACCGCAGAGCTCCCTGTAGAGAGCAGCACTTAGGAAACACATGTTAGAAGAGACGGTCAGTAGGTGCCCCTTTGACAAAATTCCTGTCCAGTCCCGGCAGGTGCAATATGGATGAACATTTAACTGGTTGATTGAGGGAGAGTCAATGCTGGGGACTTCATATGAGCCGCAGATGTAAAACATTGATAGTTGCACAACTAGGAGGGAGGGTTTGAGTATAAAAAGTAACAGGATTTTATTTTGGGTGGGGGGTTATAAAAAGAAGAAGTAGATACCTTGATTCCTGGTTTGAAGAGAGACAGAAGGGTATGCACAAAAAATGTAAAAATTCCTGAGGCAAGGCCCACAGAATAGTGCGTGTCAAATTCCAAAATGGAGTGAAACGTAGAAGAGATACATTCACTAAAAATAGTAAAGGAAGGCCTACACAGTAACATTGAAAAAAGAACACATGTGTGGGGTTAGGTAAATGTCAATATAAAGCTGTTGTGTTTAAACTAATATATATATATATAAAACGATAGTAAACAATTAAGCAGGCACCACAATGCAACATGCACAATCCAAAGGAATGCTCACAATTGGCCACATCGCATCACACAACAGCAACCCTGTCAGTACCACAGCCGTGCACCCATGTGTGCCCAGCCCACAATTCAGAACTGGTGGCCTCAGCAGCCCACTGAGGGCCAATGGCAAACCCAGCATGCAACATGCACGGGAGAAATACATTGCCATATGACAGTAATCATGTTAGCTGCACATGTCACTAACAGACACCTTACGTAACATCTGCTACAAGGGAACAGGGTGCATGTGAAGACCAAACAATGCAAGATACGAGTGACACTGCATGCACAGACATTGTACAGACACATGCCATGCAATGAAGCCCCATATGCATGCAAATTATGTCCATTGCCCTGCTACTGTGTAAGGCCACCCACACAATTTGCACTGTGACTGATGCCTGTGCCTCCCCCCATGCAGGTGACTCCAGATACCCACAGCTGCCCTGGCTAATGACCCCAATGCGTGATCCACAAGCACTGCATGAAATTGTGCATACCATTGGCCTCCTGAAGGCACGATTCTGCTTCCTCAACCCTACCGGTGGAGCCCTAATGTATGCTCCAAATAAAAGCGGGTAGAATTGTGCTTGTGTGTGCCATGCTACACAATATCTGCCTGAAGGGACATGTTTTGCTACCCCCTGACATGGACATGTCAAATCCTGAGGTTGATGATTCCGTGCCCTTGAGAGAGGCAAATGCACGCATTGCCAGAGATGACATGAGGGATGGGAGACTGGCTCGCCAGGGACTGAAAGCCAATTTCTTCTGACACATTCACATGGCACATGGCCTCACATTGATGAAGTTCAACAGTTTTTATAAAATGATTATGTCTCAACAATCCCTCCTGCCCCTTCCCACCACCAACTCCCCAGCACACTATTCTCCTCCCCTCCCGCCATCAACCCTAGGCCTCACAGACAGGGCACTGGCGTGGCTGACCTCCTTCCTTTAAAAAAAAACTTCCAAAGTGCAAATGGGTCCTTTTCTCTCATCTACCTCTCTCACCACCTGTGGCATCCCTCAGGGCTCTATCCTATCCCCGTGGTTCTTCATGATCTACCTACCCGATCTCCACTTTCTCCCCTCATTTCCAGTGTTACACAGATGGCACACAGCTATAGCTTCCTTCCCCTACCTCCTACTCTTCCCTCATACCTGACTGCTATTCAGGCATGGTGCCCTGCCAATGATCTTGTCCTTAATGCCAGTAAGACAGAGATCTTTCTCATTGGGGCGCCTGCTCCTTACTACCCCCCTACTCTCTGGCAAGATTCCCTAGGTCCTCTCCCCTCACCCACGTGTGGGGCAAAAAACCTTGGAATCTTCTTTGACTCCTCTCTCTCTTTCTCTCCACACATTATGGATCTTCCCAAGAAGTCCAGTTTTAAGCTGCACTTCCTCAGGGGCATTCTTCCTTTCCTCACATTACTCCAGAAGCTCAACATCTCCAGAGCCCTGGTTCGCTGTTGCAGTAGTGTAGGCTAGACTACTGCAACAGCCTCTTCCTCAGCCTGCCTCTTTCCTCCCTTTGTCCCATTCAACTAATCCAGAATAAGACTGCAAGACTTATCCTTGGCCTCAAGCCTAGGGAAAACATCTCTCCAGCCCTAACATCTCTCCACTGGATCCCGGTGCCTGCAAGGATCAAATTCAAGACCCTTTGTATCATCCACTAAGCTGTTGGAGGCCTGGGACCTCTTTACATCCAGCTTTGCCTCCCTAAATACCTCCCGGCCAGAGTCCTTCGGTCTTCTACTTCCAACTCATTGCAGATCAAACATTTCTCATAGCAGAGAGTGGGAGGTAGATCCCTTTCCTCAGCTGGCTCCTCCCTCTGGAACGGCTTCCCTCCCCCTCTCAGACTTGAGCCGAATCTTCTCAAGTTCCGGAAACTTCAGAAGACTTTCCTTTTCTACTCTTCCTTCCCACTTTTCTACTCTTCCTTCCCACTTCCCATGCTAACTCTCCATCTGTCTGTGACTGGGGCCTAGTCCCTTCAGATTCATACAGGGGCCAGACCACCAACGTCCAGTCCTCCCAGCATCCTTTCCCAGCACTTGGCCTCGGGTCCCCTTTCCTGCACTAGACCAACTTGGTCCTCCCTGTCCACTGCACTCATACCCCCACTCTTCCCCTGGCACTTGTCTCTTGGGTCTGCCAGCACTTCTCGCCCCCACCCTTAGGGGTATCCCACTCTTGCACTTCTCCCTCACTCCCTCCCCCTTGCACTTATTACCTTGTCATGCACTTGTATGGTAGGATTGTCATAAGGCCAATATAATGGTCTTTGTTGCTCTTTTTTGATTCCCATGCACACCCCCCCATCTTGTTTTGTGGTGCCTGGAAACACCTGCGTATAGGCGCCATACAAATGTCCAATAAATAAAAAATAAAAACTCCCCAGCACACCATTGCCCTCTGCCCTCCTTCCACCAACTCCCCAGTATGGACACTCAGCGCAGAAAGTAACTCAATGTTCTTTCTGTGGCCTCTTTTCCCCAATTGGTGCTGGGACCAGTGCCTGGGTGTACTCTGCTGCGACTCCTCAGTGGGTGTCATGGAACTTGAGGCTATAGAGCCAGGCTCCGGATGTGCTGGATTGTGACCTCTGTGCTCTGGTGGATGTCCTCTGCAAGGGCTGAGACACCCTCCATCATATCCCGGACCCTCTTTCCATTAATAGTAAGGGTGGCAGTACTGGCAGCTGCCTCTGCCCGGTTCCTTGACAAGGTCTGCACAATCCGGCGGGTGGCTCCTTGCAGGCATTCACAGATCACCTGGAGGTGTTCAGAATGGGTGTGCCCAATTGCCTCCATATCCCTCTGTCACCTCTCCATCTTCTCCAGCCTGCACAGCATGGTGTTACTTTGTGGTGTGTGCTGAATGGTAGGAGGGCTGTGCAGTGCCTCTGGGCTGTTAGCCGGCGAGCCATAGGATGGCGCATCAAGGTCCGGCTCAGATGTCTGGGCACCCTGGCAGCAGTGTCCGCTCTCAGGGGTTTGTGGCCCTTCTGCAGGCGGTGACACTTGGCTGAAGTCCCCCTGTGTCTCAGGAGTTGCTCTGCCAGGAAGTGTGCCCTCTGTGTAAGTCACTGCAGCTGCAGGAGTGGGTGCAGTGGGCTTAAGAGGTGCTTCTGGTAGCCTGTGGTGTGGTCACAGGCTTGGCCTTGCTGGGTTGTGGCATCTCACAGCTGTCCATCTGCCTAGGCGCAGCCTGTGTGTGCCTTTGTGGGGTGGTGATGGTGGTGGCTCACCTGGAGGGCCTGGAGGCACCACTTCCAGAAGGGCCTGCCCCCTCATCCTCCTCCAATGCCTCTGCTGATGCATGAGTGCCTGTAGGGGACATATGAATTTCTGTCAGGCATGGTTCTTACATGTGTGATGGCATGCACATTTTCTATGGTACAGAGTGGGACCTCCCACATTTGGTCAGATGTGCATGTTTGGTCAGGGGACATTGTATGTGAGCACATCATTGTCTGAACGGTTGCTGCAATGTGTGTGTGACACATGGCCAGTGGACCTTTGTGGTGGGAGGGGTTGTCTCACCTCCTGCCTCCTGGCTGTTGGCACCCGCCTCTGCACCTCCGATTCCCTCAATGCCCTCCATGTCCAGCACTGTGCTGTACTTCTCCTTCCAGGCAGTGAGGACCATTGGTTTGACGGTGCCTACTCCAGTCGCCAGGGACTCCTGGCGGTGTTGGAACAAGAGTCCACGCACCCTGACCCTTGGATCATTCCACCGCTTCCTGCAGTCCCCTCCGTCACGCGGTAGGCTCGCAACAGCAGTCACATTTTGGCTGATGGCATGCCAGATGGCTGTCATGCGCTGTCCTATGGTCTTTCGCTGCCTACTGCCGTATAGCTACTCACAGTGGACAATGACCTCATCAGTGAGGACCACCAGCTCTCCCTCACTGAACTTTGATTTTCTCAAACGATTTTTAGGCACTTTGCCTCTGGTCCTCTCCTGTGACATTTTGGCTTGTTTTCAGGTCCGGATGTCTGCAGGAAATGGAGATACTGGATGGATTGTGTGTTTCAAGATGGCCACTGCAATGCTTCCTGTTCTGGCAGTGACACAATTTCCACTGGTACTATTAGCTCCGGGGTCGCCGTCGGTAGCGCTATTTGCACTTATACTTTGCTGATAACCTTTATTTCGGTGCTGTTTCTGCTGGACAGTAATAGCGTTACTGCTGGAGTGCATCGCTCCTTCACGCCAGGTTGTGATGCGGTGCTAATATGGCCACACAACCCAGTGGTAATGCTATTTCCACTTTGCGGAAATTGCGCTGGAATACCGCTGGACTCCTGATGAGGCCCATGGTCCTTTAATTCTTTCAAACCAGTAGCGTTCCCTCTTACCTCAGCAACAACCGTCATATAAATGAATGAAAGACTGCAAGACTAAATTCAATGCAACTAATGGACTGTTACCATTCCTTGCTGCTTCTCTGTTGTCAATACCACCACTTGGGGCCATCGGCGGTATGCAGACTTCTACACCTTTATTCTCTGTCTGCTCCATTTCGCTGTCTAAGTAAAGTTCTGCCTTGTTAGAAGTGTAGTTAGAGCTATGATATCTCCCATTAGAGGTGCAATTAAGGCCCTAATCACTCCCATTCGAAGTGTGGTGAGTGTCATGGTCGCTCCCGTCAGGTGACTGAAACATTCTGGGTGTTGCTCTCAATCTTACTGTTAAGATAGGTTCAGACATAATTTCATGAATTTATTGTGTTTCTTGAATTACTTCCTCCAGGCTAACGCACATGCCATTTAACAACAGACTTGCACGTCTTTCTGCTTCTTGGAGAACTGGTCCTGAAATATCAATACCATCAATGATGTCTACATCTGCAAACACCATCATGGAATTGGAAATGACTTGACCTTCTGCAAGAGCATCACAATATGTCCTTGCTGGTCCTTTAGAAAAGTACGCTGTGATTTTCTCTTGCTCACCTATTTTCAATATAGTGTTATGTAAACATGTTTGTCTCCACTTCCTCATTCAACTGTGTATGTTTGAAGCTCCTAAAATGGTACCGCTTTGCTTTACTGTACGTCATGTATTAGCCGTAATGTTGACAAGTACTCTGTTTGTTAAATTCCACCATCATTGGGTCGTTTACTACAGACTCTTTTACTCAGACCCTTTACTTTATTAATACCTATTTCAGAGTCAGTGTAAGACAGAAAGTTTGATAAAGTCACTTCTTCTCACTGTCAACATCCCGTCTCTCCTCACTGCTGACTGCCGACTGCCTAACACTTGCCATTCACTTCACGGTCCGCTTCGTGAGCGCCACCCGATATAACGAACAGGTGGGAGGGGCCGGTTCCGACCTCCTGATTAGTACACTAAGTACAAAGCGTCTGAGCAGCAGAAATGCAGTGTGTTGTGCCGTCTACCTAACACTTGCGGTTCACTTTACGGTCCACTTCACAGACGCCGCCCAATATAACACACAGGTGGGAGGGACCAGTTCCAACCTCCTGATTAGTCCACCAAGCACAAAGCTTCTGAGCAGCAGAAATGCAGTGTGTTGTACCGACTGCATAACACTTGCCGTTCACAAGGGGTACTCATAATCATCCTAGTTTGGGTACAGGGGGCTTATCTTAAATGTAGTGTCTGTGCTGCAGTGACTTTACAGTCACTGCGGTTGTTGAGTGAACATCTTGTGACCTTTGAACCTGCCCTGCGCCATGAGCAGAGCGAGTGCCGCAGATCAGGCTAATGATGCAGCAAGGCACAAGTGTGCTATGCTTTTGGCATGGAGTTGTGACAAAGGGGATCTGGTTAGCAGATTTCCCCTTTGTAGAAGTAATAACCAGCATAATTGTTTGCACTAATAAAAATAAAAACGGCAGGGCTTTTCACTCTTGCCAGATGGCAATTCCTCACATGCCCCAGCCACAAATTTTGAGGCTCACCCTTCTAAGGGTCTTGTTCATCCTCCTGGTGAAAGTACCTGCTGATGCCATCTGCATTGGAGTTCTACGGCCCCAGTTTGTGTTGGATGTCCATGTCCAATCCCTGTATGGATATGGCCCAATGCAGTAACTTGGGGTTCTCTCCCTGCATGGCTATTAGCCGTGTCAGAAGTCTATGGTTTATTTGGACAGTGAAGTGAGACCCAAAAATGTATGGCTTCAGCATGTATACTGCCAAACTACCGCAAATGCATCCTTTGTTATGGTTGCCCAGTTGCACTATCGCTTGGTCAAGCACCTTTGCAGGTATGCACAAGGTTAATCTACCCCTTCTGAGTCAGTTGTGCTAACACTGCATCAATGCCAAATTCACAAGCGTATGTCTGTACGATAAACTATTTGCCCAAATCTGTGATCTTCAGAACGGGGGCCTAGCACAGGCTATACCTCAAGCTCTGGAAGGATGACCGACAGGCAGGGGTCCAAGTGACTTTTTTGGCAGCTTCTTGGTAGTTACGTCATTCAGGGGAATAACAAGAGTGCCATAACCCTTAATGAAAGGCCGGTAATAATGTGTGAGGCCCTGGAAGGCCCTCACTTGAGTCTGGGTGATGGGGACGTCCAGTCCATCACCACATGGGGCCTCATTACAATCTTGGCGGAATGGGTTAACGGGTGGCGCTAATGGATGCGGACCCGTTAAACCCATTCTGCCTGATTACGAGGTCCCCTCGTGGGACCCGGTAAGGACGCCTGGTAGTAAAACCAGGCGTCCTTACCGTGTCCCGCGAGGGGACCCGGGAGCTAACAACGGGCCAGTCGAAATCGGCCCGTTGTTAGCTCCCTGCACCCATTCCCATTGAGCCTATGGGGGCTCAAATGGGAATGGGGAAGGTCCGGGCCCAGGTTCCCTGAGGGAGGAATTACCGGGCCCCCCAAACTCGGAATGGCTCGGTAATTCCCCATTCAGGGAACCCGGACCCGGTTTTGGAGGCAGCAATGCCACCAATAGTGGCATGGCTACCGCCAAAGCCGTAATGAGGCCCATGGACTTTGTCCTGGATAGGCTGTTTCTTACCACCACCAACCTGGTGTCTGAGGTATGATACAGTGCCCTGCACTATCTGGCATTTATTTCTGACACCTTAATAGTGAAACAAGCCTTCTGCATGGCTTGAAGCACCTGTTCCAGATGGGATAGATGGTCTTCCCAGTTGTGGCTGAATACGGCAACTTCATTGGTTTACAATCCTCTGGAAGGTTGCAAGGGCATTCTTTAGTCCGAATGGAATAACAGTGAACTGCTAATACCTGTCCGGAGTGGAGAATGCAGACCTCTTTTGCAGGATTGGTCAGACCGATATGCCTGTACCAGGCCATGATGTTGTACTCATGAACCACGCAGAGCCTAACCTGGTTGATTAGCTTGTCTGCCTGAGAGTCAGTGCATGCACCTGTCTTCATGAAAGAGTTGAGCCCCTAAAAGTACACACAAAAATGGACTTCAGTCCTCCCACTAATGGACTTTTCAGGGACTATTTCCATTGGAGTAGGCCAGAGGCTGCAGGAAGGCTTAAAAACATCTTGAAGACCTCTGGAATGGTATCTTGGACCTTGTCTGACATCTGGTGAATCCAGCTCTTCACCGGTTTACTGGCTGCAGTGTGGATGTCATGGAAGCACTGACGTGTCTTTGCAGGGATCAGGGAGAACAAGCCCGTGTATTGATCCAGCAACTGCTGGCAGCCTCGCCTCTTCTGTTGCGTGATGTCTGGAGAGAGTTGAACTCCCTCGAGAGACCCGTCTGTGGACTCTGCATGTAACAAGTGGGGAGGGGAATCTGTCTCCTCCTCCGTTCATCTTCTGTGACTATCGCCATCACAAAGTCATCCAGGCTGTAATGGAGTTTTAGCTGGTTGATGTGAAAAACCCAAATCGTATTCCCCAGGGTCTTCATGTCAATGAGGTAGTTAACCTCACTGACACTTTCCAGCACCATGCAGAGCCCAGTTCACTTGTCATCCAAGACACTGGGCTTGGCAGGTTCCATTATCATGACCATCTGGCCTGGTGTGTATTCCTTCATGGTCGCCTTCTGGTCATGCCAGTGATTCATGAGCTCATGGCTGGCCTTCATGTTCTGGGTGCTCTGTTTCCTGGTACTTGGCCACCCTGGATCGGAGGCGAGCACATAGTCTACTATGTCATGGGAAGGAGTTTGGGGATTGCCATCCCATCCTTTCCGCACCATACCTAGTGAACCCGTAACAGGATGACCAAAGAGGAACTTGAAGGGACTGAACTTGACACCGCTCTGTGGCACCTCCCGGTAGGAGAACAGGAGGCATGGCAAGAGAATATACCATTTTCTCCTGAGTGGCTCTTCCAAGCCACCTATAATGCCCTGAGGATCCTGTTGTGTTGCGCAACAAGCCTGTTAGTTTATGGGTGAAAGGCTGCGGAGAATTTATAAGTTACTCCACACTCATCCAACATTTACTTCATACATGTGGATAGGAAGTTGTATCCCCTGTCGGAAATTATTTCCTTAGGAAATCCCACATGAGAGAATACCCTGATGAGAGTCTTTGTGACCATGGGGGCCTTGATGTTCCTTAGTGGGACAGCCTCGGGGTAGCATGATCAACCACAACCAAAATGTACCAGTTTCTGGAAGAGGTTTGAGGATCCAAAGTACCCACAATGTCCATGCATAATCTCTGGAAAGGCCGCCCATCCACAGCTAGTGGAATTATGGGGGATTTGGTAGCTCCAACTTCCTTGCCGGATGCTTGGCAAGTGTAGAAGGATGGGACAACTGATTTTATCTTTGACCCCATCTGGGCCAGTAGAAATGTACCAACAGCTGTCAGTTGTTTTTGTCATCTGAAGGTGACCTGCCAATGGAATGTCGTTGGCCAAGTCCAACAGTAACCTTCAATACCTTCTGTGGAACTGGGGAACCATCAAATGCCTAGTGGCCCCATCTCAGAAGTTTTGGGCTCACTGTACAGGAGTCCGTTCTCCCAGTACACCTTGAACATCCCAGGGGTTTCCTCCTGAGCTTCTCCGCCTGGTCACGCAAATCTGCCAAAGTTGGACAGTTGTGCTCTGCCTGGCAAAAGTCAGCCTGGCTCGGGCCCCCAGCTAAAGACAAGACACTTAACTCGGGGAGACCTGTGAGGTCTGAATCTACTGTGTCATCCACCTCCGGTATGGGTTCTATACCTGAGGTCACTGTACTGGGTGCCGCCTCAGCAGGCCCTTCAGTGGCCACTAGACCCGCTCCGGCAGCAGGAGCAGGCATCTCTGTGAACTCTGGATCTAGACTGTGTAGTACAGGCAGAGCTGGTCTTATGCCATCATCAGTCGGAAGAGCCCCTGAACCCATGGCTGCCATTAGGTCTATCATTTCCTAACAGACGGTCTACCGGAATAGCATCTTTGACAGTGACACGAGTTGAGAGTGTTCCCCCCCTCCAACTGAACTGCACGAGAGCCAGTGGGCATCGGGTGAGACCATTGAATCCTCTTACTAGTCTGGAAGGACCAGGAATGATCTGGTCATCTCACACATACTGTCATCGGACAGCAGTGATACTTGCAGCAGTATCACAAAGTGCTGGGGCTTTGTTCCAGTTAGTGAACATGTGGTCCAAAAAGGTATCTTTATTATCAGGAACCGGGGCCTCCAGGCAGACCCAGTACCTTTCCCACTCAGTGATATGGAGGTACATTCAGCCAACCCAATGCCAAGCGGCAATTCATCATCTAAGATGCTCAGGTTAAATATTTCCTCTTATTACTCCTACATGAGCATAGCGCTATCTACGGCCAGCTTGAGTCTTTCCTGGCAGGGGGAATCTTCCTTTCCTATGCTTCCGATTCCACAGATAAATAAGCCTTGAGGGGCTGTGAGTGCAGATGCCCCAGTGCTAGGGGTGGCCTCACTCCTCCTTTCTGCCGGTGCAAACAAATCAGATGACGGTTCTCCCCTCAGACTTTTGGGGCCCTTTCTTGGCAGGAGGGTGCAAACCATTGTCCTTACCCTCTTTCGGTTTAGGTTTCTCAGTCCCCTTATCATATGGTTTGGATGCACTAACCACAACTTATATCTGGACGCGAGTAGCCACACACTGATCGACCACCTTTGAAAGCTCTTGAGGGCCCGTGATAGTTTTGTCCACTAAATGCAGGTGTAACTCCATCTTGCATTGTTTAAGCATGCTCTCACATGAAATCAGATTAACCATGTCAATGAATGTGTCACTTTGTTACCTGTCACCTAACCACTATCATATTTCAGGGATTGATGCATACATGCCTCAAAGTTTTAACTCCCCTTCTTGGTGAGCTCTCTACAGCTCTTCAGGTATTGTTCTGGGGTCTTGCAGCACGTCCAGAGGACTGTGGCCTTCCTCGTGGCATAGATAAGCCTCTCCTCGGAAGTCAACTGAATAATAACATCAGTTTCGACGATCGGAACATGGCTCATAAAGGCTGCACCCCACAACTCCTCCTCCACCTCCTGGAGACGGAAAGCTAACTCCAGCTTTTCTAACCACTCGAAAAAATGTCCTTCCCCTCCTCATGCGGCTGGACTAAGTCCTTGGGTAGGTGGTGACTAGGCTCTCTTTGGGAGCCCCTTTTCTTTTTCTTGGTGAGAGCTACGTCAGCCTGCTGTTGCCATTCCTCCAGGTCTATTCTCCTTTCCTCCAGGAGGTATAGCCTGTTGGTGTAGAGCACAGCAAGATGTCTGGGAGTCATGACCAAAGTGCGGGAACCCACGGATGGGTGTACTTACAGAAGGTTTGTGACCAGTGGGAAACCACCATGCACGACTGGTGAGAGGAACTCTGAGAAGCGCTATCACTGTTGCTCCTCAACAATTTCCATGACCCTCAGGTGTTTGGGCAATAGGGCTAGGAGATCCAGACCATCACTGTTTCTTGGACAGCCATCCATCCTCCTAGCTTCCTCAAAAGCTTGTCGGATTTTCAGCAGTTTGAATTTCATAACCTTACGACCTTGAGGGAGACCTCTCTCTTGATAGAGGTGGCCCAAGATACTTTCTGTCAAGGTCTGCGCCATGTTCATGTCAAGTTCCATGTTTGTAAAAATACCTTGGCAGTAAAAACTAATGTGAAATGCACACACTTATTTTGGCTGGCTGAGCTGTGGGCATAGTCTGTTTCAATTCCCATTCATGCCACCAATGTGAGGTATTTGATTCTGCCTTGTAGGAGTACAACAATGAGTAGGGGTCAAAATTGCCCACTCAGCCCTCAGAGTTCTAAAATACCAAAGCATAACACACTCATAAAGGTAAAACCACGTAAAACCACGTAAAACCACGTAAGGTAAGCCAGCTGGCTTCACCTCTCCCCCTGTAGCCCCGACGTGCATCAGCCACACATGGATGCATCTAATCTTCTGGATTAGCAATTATATTTCGCTGCCCCATTGCTTTCCCAGCACAGGATCACAGTGCTGCTACGTGCCGTGCCTGGAACCATCAGAGGTCCCACTGCGGTACGCGAGGCAGGCACCAATCCAAAATGGCCGCCCCACAACCGTGAAGGCACCCTCTCTTCACTTTCAATGCTCATCCTCGCCATCAGACGCTGATTGGCTGTATTGCAGCATTTAAGGGCCAATCAGGAGCCGGATGGTGTAAGCCAGCCCACACGTTTCAAGGCTGATGCCAGTCCGAGCCTGTCCAGAGCCTTACGGACCATCAGCCAGGACCCCTGCACCTGCGATTCACTACCCACGCAACGCGTAAGTACTATAGACTCACATGGCTACCCACACAGAGACCCACCCAGCGGCCCTAATCACCGTCCCAAGTTTTACACGTTTAGCCTAGACCGCACCTTGCTAATTCTGTACTGCACGTACTACTGCATTGTGCACCCCAACCACTGCCACGAGCCTTCTACCAAGACACCTCTCAAGCATTTAAAGTGCAACAGCGACTAGCGCAACCCGAGAGGACTTCGGCCTGCCACACTAAGTGCCCGCATTTAACTTTGATCAAATGCTGTGACCTTGCCGCTTAATGACACGCCTACTACACACACTTGCGCATATTTCACCGCTCCCGATGCTACACGGATAATACGACCTAGCTTCCTGTCCTACTGAGTCATACTCATGCCCTGCCAGGCACCCTGCTTGACTCTCATTACTCTGCAAACCCTGCGCCTAGTTACGTTGTTACTGCCCATCTATAAACCAAACAGAAAATGCATGTGTCAAGTAAAAATCAAATATGACTATTGTGAATTTCTAGCCACTGCTGATTTTGCCTGCTTCCTGAGTCTCTAGCCAAAGTCGAATCTATCTATTTGTGAATTTCTAGCCATTGCTGATTTTGCCTGTTTCCTGAGTCTCTAGCCAAAGTCGAATCTAACTATTTGTGCATTTCTAGCCATTGCTGATTTTGCCTGTTTCCTGCGTCTCTAGCCCAAGTCGAATCTAACTATTTTGTGAATTTGTAGGCAGTGCTGATTTTGCCTGTTTCCTGAGTCTCTAGCCAAAGTCGAATCTGCCCATTTGTGAATTCTAGCCAATATTTATTCTACCCTATCTGTGAATTATTAGCCAATCCCGTTCCTGACTACCTGCATATACACAGACCTAACTGAATCTGCCTACCTCAGCCTTTCTACTCAGACCACATTGCAAACAAGACCATGATCACCTGGCTCATTGTCATCATGTTCCCATTCTGCATTATGCAAGACAGCATACTTTGCAGTGGTAATAACTACATAGTGCTCAGTAATGGCCTTGCCAAACTCGGATGCCCAAGACACTTCCCCATCCCATCCCCTACTCCTTTCCTGCCGACTATGTCACCCTTCCCTCTCTGCCTCCAGCAACACCACACTGTCTCTAGCACTGACCGCCTACTTGTTGCCCCAGCTAACACTACATCGGACATAACGCTGAGTCACCCTAGACCAAGCTTGCCACGTCTGACTAGGGACGCCAACCCTTATATTAAGCCCACCCACACCAAATATACAACCAAACACCCCACAATCATGCCTCTAATCAACCTACTCACAATTACTCCTAACCTCAACACCCGGAAAAATAGACTATGCACTAGACTCACCATGACTAGCAAGCTTTTTGCCAAACACCACACTAGGTCCACCTATAATGACTTGGCCTCCAACAAACCTAAATCACTCCTCCTAAAAGGTGCTCTACTGAATGTCAGATCACTTGCTGCCCATCACACAGAAATCGCTGACACTATCCTAACTAATGACCTTGACTTCCTTGCCCTGACAGAAACGTGGCTGCATGAGGCATCAGGACCTTACCTAACCTTAGCCATCCCGGACAAATACTCTATCCTCAGAGCCGACAGACCTAATGCGCGAGGAGGAGGTGTAGCTATTATCTTTAAATCCTCCTTAGACCTCAGATCAGTCACCGCCTCTCCATTAAAATCCTGTGAGCATCTCACCATCAAGCTACAAACCTCTCCTAAAAGGACGATCTCCATTCACTTAATATACAGACCCTCAGGCCCCGCGGGAGCCTTCGAGGAAGATATCACCTCCTTAATAGCTGAGAACTCCAAGCCTTCAGCACATACTATTATCCTCAGAGATTTTAACCTGGGGTACAATGATCCCAATGACACTTGTTAGGGAGAATTCTCTGTTTAGGCTGAATTTCCTAACCTAGTGAGTCCCCCAGCAGCTTTGCTGGATTTCTGGAGTTTGTTTTTTTCCATCCTGCCAAGAGTGAAACTCTTTTTCTCCCACTCTTGGACATGAATGTGTGTAATTCCTTTGGATGTCAATGTGTTCTATGGGCTATGGGGTCTTTTACTCCATAGGGTCTCATATGTTTTTCTATGTGTGTTACACCGCACCCTCCGTGCAGTAACACTGGGGCGTCCTAGCGGACCTCCGTCATAGACTCCATACCCGGGGACTGACTACTGTCTCCCCGGGCATGTAAAGTCACCATTGGCTTTACTAGACCTAAATTTACTAACAGAACTAGTACAAACCATCCTATTGTGGACGTGCTAGTAGAGGTAATTCGATTACTGGGTCTGTTATTCGAGGGGGCACTGTCCCGTCCCCCCTCGTCGAGTTTTGGCTGGTGGCATTGGAAACTACTTGTTATATTCGACCCCGAATATAACCCTATGGGATTCTTCCCATTGTTGGAGATTGATACCCTTTTCCCGTTAATCTCTAACATACCACCGGTTTACTTATCTTAAATAAGTCTATCGGATGGTATTTTCTGCCAGAACTCAGTTTTTAAAATGGTGTCTGTGTTCGTCTCTGTGACTCCTAAACCAAAGGTTGAGCCCTTTGTTCCACTTTTGGCGGGCTTCTGTACAGAGACCCTACAAAGTGGTGCCATTCTGTCTGGGTTACCACAGGGGTGTCGGAGGGGGTTTAGGCACCCTGGACTGAGTTGCCTTGCCAACTCCAGTCGCACTCTGGTGTGATTGGCCCAAGTGGTGAGCCTCCCCGCTCACCACTTAGCGTGTTTTGAGTGACAGCTAGGTTGAATGAATGGGGGTTTTCTGCATAAAAGCAGGGCTTTTGGGACTGGATCTACAGAAGTCGCCACAGGACCTAAGAATCCGACGAGGGTAAAGCTGAGCCGACCTGCAACGACGACACCTCCGGTGGAGCCCTGCTGAACCGACTCACCACTTCCCGACGACAGAGGAGTTCTCCCTGCCGGAGAGTCTCTTCCCCTGACTGGTGGGAACAACTAGTCACCTTTTCTTTTTCTTCGCTCCAGGACGCAGTGGTCGAATTGCCCGTGCAGAGCACCTCGGCAACCGGATAGCCACTACCCCTGTACCGCGACCAAAAGGTGGTGCCTTGTGATGGAGCACTCCACGGCTGGTCTCTTCCCTGATGGTGCAACGATCTTCAAACTTTCCTTCGACGACGAGATCACCTCTTCTCTTGGCAAAGACCCGACGTGCATCCACCACCAGGAACAACTGCCCCCGCCGGAGCTGTCTCTCCACAAACAAGGTACCGTGTCCGCCTGGCTTCCCTTTCTGCCGGATAGAGTGAGGTGTTTTAATCCTTGCCTTTCCATTGGGTCGCCTCCAAGCGTTCTTAAACTTTCTGTTCTGAATTGGTTCAATCTTTCCATAACAATTTGCGATAAAGACTCGAAGCGCATTTCCACTGAGACACTTTTTGGGACATATCGCCTTGCCTCTCTCCGAGTGGCCTGGCCTCTGAACTTTGTGATCTGCAGTAGACCATGGCTTAATTGCCTTGCATTTGTCTGTAAAGTATTGGTACCGAGTTGATTTCATAACCTGCCTTATTCTTCTCTCCCGTCCTAACGAATACTAGAGTGCCATCTAGGTTAAAGCAAACACCTCTGTCTGCAAATAAGTGATGCCGGTGAACCTAGACTTGTCGAACTATTGTTAGGGGGATTGATCTTTTTCTTCATATAGTAATTGTGATTGAAGTTGTTTGCCGTATTAGTGCCAGGGTGTTTTCCATAGATGTGTTGTTATAAATAAATACCTTTATATCTTTACACCGAAGCCTTGTTCCGTGTTTGCTTGTTCTACTGTGTAAATTGCCCTATATTGTATACTCCACATACTGCCTAACTCTTCTTGAGGGAAGTCTGACTGCTCAGCCACAGCTACCAAGTGAATCTGTGTAGTACAGACTGCTACCAAGTGGGTTTACTGCCAAACACCTGTAGTCCTAAATCTTTTGCAGTGGTCCCAGAGGGAAATGCACAGGTTTCCGCCTAACACTGGTGTACAGTGGTGAGATTTGTATCGAGTATACAGTTTAGAGTGCTTTTCGACACTTTAGGATAACTAACCACAAAGCTTAGCACTAAAAAAAAAAAACAACTTTCAAAAACATTTCTACTATGGAAGTTTACAGTCAAGAATCCTTGTCAGGTGAAAATACTGAGAGTTTACGAGCTCTCTGTAGGCAAGAGAATCTTTCTGTAAGAGGCAAGAAGTTAGAACTGATAGCGAGATTGCTGGAAAACCAAAGTCTGGGGACTGGTTCAGAGGAACCAACTTCTCCAGCAGATGTAGATAACAGTGATGGTATTGATCTAAATCGTAATTCTGATGATAGTGATGAAGAGGATGAAGAGGACGGAGAGGCTAACGAAACTGTCTCCCCTGCTCCTCTACCTGCCTTACCAGCTGTACCTATGGGGCCCATACCAGGTCCCACAAGTAACCCTGCTTATTTTGAACTTGAAAAAATGAAGCTCGAATTAGAATACAAACGGTTCTTGGCTCAATCTGAAAGAAACCAAGAGCTCGAGTTCAGACGAATGAATGCCCAGGCTGAGCAGAAGCAAGCTGAGTTAAGGCTCAGGGAAATAGAACTTAATCACGAGTTAGAGATGAAAAAGTTGCCTATGGAAAATGCTTCTCTCTCCTCTGGTTCCTCTAGGAGCTCCAGTCCCAAAAGTCTGCGGATGCCGAAGGAATTAGTGGGTATGTATGAACCGAGATTGGATGTGTTGGATTGGTTAAAGCTGTTTGAGTACAATCATGGGCTCCAGGACATCACCGGGAATGATTTACTTCCCTGGTTGTTCTCTAGGCTCACCCTGTTGCAACTGATGTGGTAATGGAGTTGGGGGAGGCGGATAAGAAGGATTACGAAAGTGTGAAACTAGCTTTGATAGCTAGATTTGGGAAGACCCCTTCCCAGTATCTTAAGAGGTTTAGAACCCTCAAAAAGCATGATGCTACCCCTTGGGCTACCTGGGTGAGTGAAGGGTCGAAAAACTTAGAGGGATGGATTAAGGGTTACAAAGTGAACACTTATGAGGGTATGAAGAATCTTTTTATGTTGGAGTCTATTTATGATGCCTGTTCTCCTGAGCTCAGACAGCACTTGGCTGATTCGAAGGAATTGGATTCCCGGGAGCTAGCTAAGGCTGCTGACTTATGGGTTGCCAACAGGGCTACTCATAAGGATTCTGGGGCAACTCAGAAAAAGGATGAGGGAAAACAGCCTAAAAAAGACTCAAAAGAGAATTCGAATAACTCAAATTCCAAAGAGGGCCCCAAACAAAACCAGAAGGGTAAGTCACAAGGAAAACCGCAGCAGAATAGTATGTCTTCTGGTGCCAAACCGGAAGGAGGCCAGAACAAGCCACCATTCCAGAAAGCATTCAGTAAATGCTTTGTTTGTGGCTCGACAGACCACGTGAAAGGAGATCCCAGATGTAAGGGTAAACCATCAGGGGTCCAGCTTGTCTCCTTAGCCTTCGCTCCAGAGGAGGAAGTCCAAATGGCAAGTGGAAACTTTCTACTGCTAGCTGATGAACCCATTGGAGTCTCAGCCAGCGTTTCTTTAGTGTCTCTGGGGTTGTGGAAACAACAGAATTCAGATGTCTATAATTCTATCCCCGATAATACTAAAGAGTATTATAAGGACAGTGTCCAGGTGAATGGTCAGGAGACTCTTGCCATTAGGGACACTGGGGCCAGCATAACTGTGGTGGATAAATCGATTTTTCAGGCTGAAGATGTTGCTAAGGCACCCAAACGCCTCACCAAGTTAGCTGGAGGGCCTGTGCAGATGCTTCCCCAATTACCAGTTCTCATCCTGTGTAACGACATGACTGTGAAGATACCTGTCAGCATAAAGAGTGAGGTACCAGGACGCGTACTGTTGGGTAACGATTTGAAAACTCTCGGAGTTGTATCGCATACTCCCAGACCTCCTAGTAAACGGTTACAGGAGCTAACCAGACCTGCAAGAGAGAGGACCATGCGGGGTACTCTTCAGGAGATGATGAAGAAAGAAATCACTCCTGCTCCACTGGAATTGTCGGCAGCTGTCTCGAAGAAATTAGAAGCGAAAGGGAAACCTAAGACTTCTACCCCGAAACCAACAGCCAGCATTTCAGTGCAGCCAACAAGGACTTCCCCGCGGTTGTCCAAAGTTACACCCGTAACTCCACCTCCAGCTGAGGCTGAGAGGGAGGTACAACCCTGTGTGGTAGAATTAGACTCTGAGGAAGAGCTAATGGAAGGCCAGGAACACATTGGAGATCTGGATCCTGTTGACCATCCTGAGCTGCAGTCTTTACTGGCAGAAGGTGAACCCAGCAGGGCAGACTTCAGTAAGGGACAGAGAGAATGTCCAACTCTGGAAGGTCTTCGCCACCAGGCAGAAGCTCAGGCTGAAGGGCAGGAGCCTGGGAAATACAGGTTGCACTGGGAAGATGGCCTCTTCTACAGTGAACCGACTGAGTCTGCACCTGGAGACTACAAGCGGCTTGTAGTACCCCAAGAGAACAGACCACAGTTCTTGCAGTTAGCCCACGAGATTCCTTTGGCTGGTCACTTGAGTTTCAAGAAGACTAAGGAAAGGCTCTCTCTCTACTTCTATTGGCCAAAGATGGGGGCTGAAGTAGAAAAAC
This sequence comes from Ambystoma mexicanum, assembly GCF_040938575.1. Lineage (NCBI taxonomy): Eukaryota > Metazoa > Chordata > Amphibia > Caudata > Ambystomatidae > Ambystoma > Ambystoma mexicanum. The sequence continues at coordinate 831,641,082 of NC_090935.1, read as the reverse complement.
ACTGCAGGAGCTGCCACACCTGCCAGACGTCTGGTAAGGTTGGCTCCAAGAATGTGGCACCTTTAGTGCCTCTCCCAGTTGTGGGAGTCCCGTTTGAGAGAGTAGGGATTGACATTGTCGGTCCCCTTGATCCTCCAACCTCCTCAGGCAACAGGTCTATACTTGCTGTAGTAGACCATGCTACGAGGTATCCTGAGGCAATTCCTATGAGGACTGTTACAGCTCCGGCTGTGGCTAAGGCCCTCCCTGGTATTTTTACCAGGGTCGGGTTTCCTAAGGAAGTAATCTCTGACAGGGGGTCAAACTTTATGTCCCACTACATGAAAGCCATGTGGAAAACCTGTGGAGTTACTTACAAGTTCTCAACAGCTTACCACCCACAAACCAATGGGTTGGTAGAACGGTTCAACCGAACCATGAAGAGCATGATAGGTGCTTTAGAGGAACCCCTTAAGCGTAAGCGGGACCTTCTACTGCCATGCCTTCTATTTGCTTATAGAGAAGTCCCTCAGGAGGGAGTAGGTTATTCTCCCTTCGAGCTTCTCTATGGTCATCCCATCAGAGGTCCATTGGCCCTGATTAAGGAGGGGTTGGAGAGTGCTCCTTCCACCAAGCCAGTCAGAGTGGCTGACTACGTGATAGGTCTCCGAAGGAGAATGTCGCACATGATGACAGAAGCAAGCGATAACTTGAAAGCTGGACAAGCATTGGTCAAGCACTGGCACGATCAAAAGGCTAACATGGTTGAGCTCGCTCAAGACCAGCTCGTTCTCGTTATGATCCCAACAAGGCAGAGGGCCTTGCAAGACAAATGGATGGGACCCTTCAGAGTTGTGGGTAAACTCGGAAAGGTCAACTATCTGGTGGACTTGGGCAATCCCAAGGAGGCTCCGACAGTCTTCCACACCAACCGACTCAAAGCGTATGTCTCAAGACCTGATGTAGGGGCGTTTCTTCTAGCATCATCCGAGGAAGAAGAAGAGAGCAAAGCTCTTCCGGATCTCCTCAGAAGCTTACCTATAGACGAAAAAATTGAAGAAGTAAATCTCTCCTCCAATCTGACACCCGAGCAACAGGAAGAGTGCAAATCTATGTTGAATCAGTTTGCCTCTCTGTTCTCGCTTTCACCAGGCTTGACCCCTTGGGGCCAGCATGACATACTCACTGGTGACTGTCTGCCAGCCAAAAGCAGAGGATACCGAATGTCAGAAAACGTACGATCTCGGGGTAATAGAGCCCTCTACTAGTCCATGGTCTAGCCCAGTTGTGTTAATACCAAAGGCCGGATCTAAAGAGCTTAGATACTGCGTGGACTATAGAGCTCTTAATGCAGTCACCAAGACTGATGCCCACCCTTTGCCAAGAGCAGATGAGTTGGTGGATAAACTCGGCGCAGCCAAGTTCCTCAACACATTTGACTTGACGTCAGGCTATTGGCAAATAGCCCTTACAGACCATGCCAAGGAGAAAACTGCATTTTCTACCCCCGTTGGCTTATACCAGTTTAAGGTAATGCCTTTCGGATTGAAGAATGCACCTGCTACGTTTCAATGGATGGTAAACCAGGTTCTAAATGGGATGGAGGACTTCTGCATGGCATACTTGGATGACATTGCAGTGTTCAGCAATTCCTGGGAAGAACATGTAACCCACCTGAGAGATGTTTTGCAGGCTCTTGGACGAGCCAATCTGACCATAAAGGCGAGTAAATGCCAAATTGGACAGAGTAAGGTAGTCTATCTTGGACATGAGGTAGGAGGTGGAGAAATAAGGCCTTTGCTCAGTAAGATTGAAGCTGTGCAAAATCGGACAACACCTACTACTCAAACCCAAGTGAGAGCCTTCCTAGGCCTTACTGGGTATTACAGGAATTTCATAGAGACTATGGGGCCATAGCTTCTCCACTGAATGTCATCTCCTCGCCCAAATTTCCTAAAAAGGTTAGATGGAACGAGGAGTGCAATCAGGCTTTTGAAAACCTGAAAAAGGCTCTTTGCCAAGCCCCAGTACTCAGAGCTCCTGATTACCGGCAACACTTCATTGTGCAGACAGATGCTTCAAATGTAGGAATAGGTGCCGTACTCAGTCAACTGGATGGGAAAGGTAGGGAGCACCACATTTGCTTCATCAGCCACAAGCTGAAGGATCCTGAAACAAGGTGGGCAACAATCGAAAGAGAGTGCTTTGCTATCGTGTGGGCTCTGAAGAAGTTTAGGCCATACTTGTATGGTTCTACTTTTGTCATTCAGACTGACCACCAACCCTTGAGATGGTTAATGCAAATGAAAGGGGAAAACCCAAAACTACTGAGATGGTCGATCTGCCTGCAAGGGTTTGATTTCACCATTGAGCACAGGTCAGGGTGTCACCACCAAAATGCTGATGGTCTCTCTAGGATGTATGTCATCAACTAGAGGTATGAAATTCATCCAGGAGTGGATTAAATCCTCCTGTCCCTTAGTTCGGGAGGGGGTGGGGGGGCGAGTGTTAGGGAGAATTCTCTGTTTAGGCTGAATTTCCTAACCTAGTGAGTCCCCCAGCAGCTTTGCTGGATTTCTGGAGTTTGTTTTTTTTCCATCCTGCCAAGAGTGAGACTCTTTTTCTCCCACTCTTGGACATGAATGTGTGTAATTCCTTTGGATGTCAATGAGTTCTATGGGCTATGGGGTCTTTTACTCCATAGGGTCTCATATGTTTTTCTATGTGTGTTACACCGCACCCTCCGTGCTGTAACACTGGGGCGTCCTAGCGGACCTCCGTCATAGACTCCATACCCGGGGACTGACTACTGTCTCCCCGGGCATGTAAAGTCACCATTGGCTTTACTAGACCTAAATTTACTAACAGAACTAGTACAAACCATCCTATTGTGGACGTGCTAGTAGGGGTAATTTGATTACTCCTGGGTCTGTTATTCGAGGGGGCACTGTCCCGTCCTCAATCGTCGAGTTTTGGCTGGTGGCAGTGGAAACTACTTGTTATATTCGACCCCAAATATAACCCTATGGGATTCTTCCCATTGTTGGAGATTAATACTTTTTCCCGTTAATCTCTGACATACCACCGGTTTACTTATCTTAAATAAGTCTATCGGATGGTATTTTCTGCCAGAACTCGGTTTTTAAAATGGCGTCTGTGTTCGTCTCTGTGACTCCTAAACCAAAGTTGAGCCCTTTGTTCCACTTTTGGCAGGCTTCTGTACAGAGACCCTCCAAAGTGGTGCCATTCTGTCTGGGTTACCACAGGTGTGTGGGAGGGGGTTTAGGCACCCTGGACTGAGTTGCCTTGCCAACTCCGGTCGCACTCTGGTGTGATTGGCCCAAGTGGTGAGCCTCCCCGCTCACCACTTAGCGTGTTTTGAGTGACAGCTAGGCTGAATGAATGGGGGTTTTCTGCATAAAAGCAGGGCTTTTGGGACTGGATCTACAGAAGTCGCCACAGGACCTAAGAATCCGACGAGGGTAAAGCTGAGCCGACCTGCAACGACGACACCTCCGGTGGAGCCCTGCTGAACCGACTCACCACTTCCCGACAACAGAGGAGATCTCCCTGCCGATCTCCCTGCAGGAGAGTCTCTTCCCCTGACTGGTGGGAACAACCAGTCACATTTTCTTTTTCTTTGCTCCAGGATGCAGTGGTCGAATTGCCCGTGCAGAGCACCTCGGCAACCGGATAGCCACTACCCCTGTACTGCGACCAAAAGGTGGTGCCTTGTGACGGAGCACTCCGCGGCTGGTCTCTTCCCTGGTGGTGCAACGATCGTCAAACTTTCCTTCGACGACGAGATCACCTCTTCTCTTGGCAAAGACCCGACGTGCATCCACCACCAGGAACAACTGCCCCCGCCGGAGCTGTCTCTCCACAAACAAGGTACCGTGTCCGCCTGGCTTCCCTTTCTGCCGGATAGAGTGAGGTGTCTTAATCCTTGCCTTTCCATTGGGTCGCCTCCAAGCGTTCTTAAACTTTCTGTTCTGAACTGGTTCAATCTTTCCATAACAATTTGCGATAAAGACTCGAAGCGCATTTCCACTGACACACTTTTTGGGACATATCGCCTTGCCTCTCTCCGAGTGGGCCTGGCCTCTGAACTTTGTGATCTGCAGTAGACCCTGCCTTACTTGCCTTGCATTTGTCCGTAAAGTATTGGTACCGAGTTGATTTCATAACCTGCCTTATTCTTCTCTCCCGTCCTAACGAATACTAGAGTGCCATCTAGGTTAAAGCATACACCTCTGTCTGCAAATAAGTGATGCCGGTGAACCTAGACTTGTCGAACTATTGTTAGGGGGATTGATCTTTTTCTTCGTATAGTAATTGTGATTGAAGTTGTTTGCCGTATTAGTGCCAGGCTGTTTTCCATAGATGTGTTGTTATAAATAAATACCTTTATATCTTTACACCGAAGCCTTGTTCCGTGTTTGCTTGTTCTACTGTGTAAATTGCCCTATATTGTATACTCCACATACTGCCTAACTCTTCTTGAGGGATGTCTGACTGCTCAGCCACAGCTACCAAGTGAATCTGTGTGGTACAGACTGCTACCAAGTGGGTTTACTGCCAAACACCTGTAGTCCTAAATCTTTTGCAGTGGTCCCAGAGGGAACTGCACAGGTTTCCGCCTAACAACACTCTTGCCTCATCCCTAACTAATGCTCTAGCGGAGCATGGCTTCACACAACTTAGCTCCCTACCCACCCACCAGAAGGGTAGGATCATTGACTGGGTCACAACTCGTAACTGCAATATTACCTGCAAAATCCCACAACCAGTTGTATGGACTGACCGCTACCTCATTCCATTAGACATTAATATCAATTACCTACCTGATAAAAAGTGCCCCACTGCACCAGCCTGTCCAACCAGGAATAAGTGTAACATTACTGCCGAGGCCCTAATCCCATTGATCCTCCCCACCCTCAACGCACTTCCTGCCTCAGCTGACCTCAACCTAATGGTCAACACCTACAATGACTCCATGGCCAGTGCCATTGATACCATCGCCCCACTCAAACTGTGCAAAGGAAAACCCAGAGCTCACTTGAACTCATGGTACACCCCCGAACTCAAAATTCTGAGAAAAGAGAAAGCTAAATTAGAAACACTTTGGAAAACGGCTCCCTCTGCCGAAAACATAACTAATCTAACAAACGTATCCTCCCTATATAAAAAGGAGATAATTCACACCAAGAAAGAAGCCTACAACATTAGGATAAAGCAGGCAGGGTCCTGCACCAAAGAATTATTTAATATACTGAAGGAACTAGACAATCCTAACCCACCCACGGACACCTGCATAAAAGATAAACCCTGGTGCACCAGCATCCAGAACACCCTCGGACACAAGATTGCAGGGCTACAAACTAAAATAGAAGATAAACGTCAACAACTCTCCAGTAGCAATCCCACCAGCCCTAGTACACCGCCGCCCAACGAGTCTAATTTAGGCTTTACATTCAAAAAGGTAACGATACTGGAAGTACAAAAAATTATAGCTTCTCTAAAACCCTCCAACTGCAAAGGGGATAGCTGTCCCGCCCAGATTATAAAAGACGCAGACAGAGACTTGTCACCTTTCACCACTAAATTAATAAACTTATCCTTCTCACCAATTCAGTCCCCAGTAACTTGAAACAATCATGGGTTCTCCCCCTCCTAAAAAAAAATTCTAGACCCTGCCATACCAACGAATTATAGATCGATCACCACGGTCCCATTCTTGCTAAAGATCCTCGACAGAGTTGCCTACCTGCAAATTCAGGACTACTTAGAGACAAATCAATTGCTAGGAATACGTCAATCTGGCTTTAGACCGCTACATGGAACAGAAACTGCCCTTGTGGACCTCAAAAGCCAGATTGATGAAATCAAAGACAAAGGTAACACCGCCATCCTTCTCCTCTTAGACCTCTCTGCGGCCTTCGACCTGGTCAATCACAAAATCCTCTGTAAGCACATATCTTCTACTGCTCACTTCTCCTCCTCTGCTGTCATATGGATACAATCCTTCCTGGCTAACAGAACCATGAGGGTTTTCTCACTTTCAGCCACAGTGACCCCATCCCCATCACCTGCGGTGTCCCACCAGGCTCATGCGTCTCGCCTACTTTGTATAATATATTTACAAAGACACTCTTTGACAAACTGGACCGTCTGGGTGTCACCTACACCAACTACACAGATGACGCCCAGATACTCCTCACCCTCTCAGGCAACTATGACACAGACTCTATCCGGATTAACGAAACCTTCTCCATCATTCAGGTATGGGTGGCCGCACATGGCCTTTGTCTGAACGACGAGAAAACTGAACTTCTCCTTGTCGGCTCACCCAATAACTTGCTGAAACTTAGCCCCAACTACAACAACTTAATCATCGATGGGAACACTATCCCCACTGTCAAAAGTGTGAAAACTCTTGGTTTCTATCTTGATGCCAACACCAATCTCACTAAACAAATTAACATGACTGCCTCGGCTACTGCCTTCATGGGTAAGCTGATTAGGGCATGTAGACCATTCCTATCCACTAACAGCTGCCTCACGCTGGCCAGGGCACTCATATAGTCCAAACTGCATTACTGTAACAGCCTCTACCTAGGCGCTAACCAATACATAATCAGCAAATTACAAGTACTCCAAATCAATGCGCTGCGAGCAGGCTTAAACATTTCCAGGTGAGAGCACATATGTACAGCTAGAAAATCCTGCAAATGGCTCTCTATACAACAAATAATCGACCTAAAGACCATCTGTATCACGTATAAAGCCCTAAACCAGCTAGCCCCACCTTATCTCACCAACTAATTCACCTTGAAATCTACTACCAGAATCACCAGATCCACTAACACACTGTGCCTAACAGTGCCCAGATTCACCCAAAAAAGAGCTGGAGGATCCAGTTTCACGGTCCTTGCCTCCCAACTCTGGAACACCCTTCCCCTCAACATCAAGTCTACCAAATCCTTTCAACCTTTCAGGAAACAGGTTATCAGATGGTTACTGGAAAAAAAACTAACAATGACCATCTTCTCTCACCCACTCTTGACGTCACTGACCATTCTTTAATTTGAGCAAACTGTATTATGCATATCTATAACTGTAAATTAGTATATAATGCACCATGGTAAACTGTATCTAATGCACCTGTAACCGTGTCCTAAAGCGCCCTTTTACCTCTGGGTCTGGAGCGCTATATAAATAAAACAAACAAACAAACAAACAAACAAAACAGGGACAATCAAGAGATATACCTCCTTCACCTTTGTGGTAACCCGTGCCGGAGGAAGGCTTTATTCTTAAGAGGGGTATGAAGGTGAACCAGTTGTGGCCCAAACAACACAGTATCACAGTCCACAATAAAGGGACTTTCCAATTAAGGTTCTCTAAAAATATGAATATATATATATATATATATATATATATATATATATATATATATATATATATATATATATATATATAAAACAACGTCGTGTTTGTTTGTGGGTTTTTATGTCACATTCTTGGGAACATAACTCCTTGAACAGTGAGCTCTGGTGTCATGGTTTGTGCATGGCATATTCTTTATTTCATTGCTGAATTAATGCAACTATTTCTGACCCGATAGGGCATCCCATTCCCCAGATAATTAATCTTTTTGGTTTTTCAGCTTTGTTTTTCAGCATTACGTTTTGTGGCGTTATACCACTATCTACAGGTAATTTGTAGAAAGTGCATCGCACATCGAAGCTGAAACATGATCAACACCTGATTGATTTCTATCGCACAATTTTTAAAAGGACAGGTACTTCTGCCACATGACATCAAATGGAATTTTGCCACAATTTGAAGATGACATTGCTGAATCAGTTGATTTGAATCAGGCTCCATGTTTTACAAAAATACTTTTTTCTTCTGTATTCTCTGCTTTCATTAATGCTTTAATCCCACTAATATATTTTTACAGATATACCTAAAAAAAGAGAGCAATATTTAATCCCAACCAAATCAAAACAAAACATTGAAAGCTTAAACATGAGCAGCATTCTGAAGGAGGTAGATCTCAAGACTGTGAAGCTTATAGAATTCAACATGTTTTCAGACGGAACAATGAAAGTGCTCAAGTCGTTGAAGTGGTGATCGAGAATGCATTGATTTTCAGTCAATGAGGTGGCAGTTCTCAGCTAGCTGGGCTGAACCATGGTTGTTACCTCTAGTTAGAGTCAGCGAGTGACCCTCCAGAGATTCAGTTTGAATTCTGGCATTGTGCATACTTTTTTGGCCTAGTATGTGACAAGCTTCGCTGAGACATGATGCAGTGTAGTGCTGGTTTAGATGCAGTACAATAGTTTGGCTGTTTGGAGGAACGCAAACACCAGCACCATCATCTTCCCTATTGTTCAGGATGTGGGGAACATGGAGCGACTGGTTAGGTATGGGAGAGCAGGCAGCTTCAGCTGGTCTAGCCCCGCGGTTGTTGTGAGGCCTCGACAAAGGACTCAAGCACAGGATATTCCAGCTCAGGGTCTGCTCTCTGGCCCAGAAGATCTGTTGCAGAATGGTCAGTCCTGGTAAATGTTAGGAAATATTTCATTTTTTAATGTAATTTTCCCTCCATGTGTCAATCCCCAAACTTTTTGCTGCTGTTCTACACCCTGATCTAACCTTTGCCAGAGTAGCGCAGCCCTCAGCCGCATTCCTCTGGGCTTTCACTCAATTCTTATGGGGAAATTGACTTGCCCTTAAGACAGTCAGTACTGGGAGACTTTGTTTCCCTTAGTCCTTTCCTCATGTGGCAGCTTTTGTGCAACATGTAACAAAAGTGCAATGTAACTTATTTTACCGCACCCTTGGGTCTCTAGTCATTCCAAAGGCCCTACAAACTCTCGCTGGACTTATTATGAACTGTGCAGATGTGTCACGGACAGGACTGGTGGCAGCTATCGTTTATCTTATGTTTTGAACCCTTTTTTGCCATCTTATCCACGCTTCCCACGTTTTGCACGAAAAGGTGGCCTGGCTTCAAAATGGCCATGCCACGCGGTTCTTTGTCCTGTCCTTTGGCCATCTTGCCCCTTCACCTTCCCCGGGTCGAGACGACCCGGGACAGTCCTTATTTGGTCATGCAGTTTCCCGCGAAAACCAAAGCTTTCGCGGGCTTCTGCATGCCTTGTGTGTGTGCCTCCAGGATGTGGGCTGGGATGTCTGTTCCCAATACACATCCTGGGTGCCAGAGAGTCTGGAGTGTCCTGAATGCTTCGGACCACTGTGGTCCGTGATTGGTCCACATATGGAGTGAGTGTTTGTGAGCAGATCTCCCATTGGGTCCTCTCAGTTTTGGCGCGAAGGGAACTTTGGATAAGAGGAAGCCGAAAACACCACTGCCATGTCGATCTCCTGAGTTCACACGAACAAAGGATAAGGAGCCAAGTATCCTGCAACAAGAAGCCGAGTCGAGGAACCGCTGGTGACCTGCTGGAAGGTTTGGCACCCTGAACCCGCTGTCGTCCTACGAGACCCCTCTGCATCTGATCATCCTAGAAGGTCTGCAAAGGCTCTTCGACCCATTGGAATAGTGGGACCAACTATTCTTGGCACCTTCATCAAACCCTGCAGGTAAGCCTCTTCAGAAGTGTCCCTGGGCCAACCAGGAAGCCCTCGAAACTTGGTATCCTGCTTGTTCCGCGTCCCTGGCACCCTCACACCAAATTTCGTACACTTGGCATTCCCAGGTCTGAAGTGTGACGAGTGTGCCCAGACCAGAATAAAGGCGGTTACCGTGTTGCCCTGCTGCAGCAACGACCTGTGCAGGTTCGCTGCACTTGTGACCCCCTTGACCCTGAAACTTGCTACCGTGGAAACTACATGGTGTCGAGACGTCCTGCTTGAAGCATCTGAACCTGCCAGCAAAGTGAACTGAACTGGTGAAGTCTGGGTCTGCCTGCGTCGGGGACCGGTGAGTAGTCCATACCCCAACCGGTGGCCCCTAGCGCAGGAACCCATTTCTTTTCTACCCCTGTTGCGAAATAGCGGCTCCGTCCCGCACTCTCACCCTGCCTCTGCCCACAAGTGGAGGTCTTGCTTGAGTAGTGGGGACTTGTTCTTCATCGCCTCATCCACCTTCCTGAACTGTCAGAGACGCTTGAAGAGACCCTCTTTTGTCCATAGAACTGGGTCTAATGATTACTTGCACTGACTGTTTTCCTCCCCATCTAGGTGGTCTACATATTTCGTGCTCTTAACTCCTTAGACCCCTCGGTCTTGTATATATATTGTATTGATTGTGATGTGTTGGTTTACTTCAGTATTATTGTGATTCTTTGCTATGGTCGATGTTACAAACGCCTTGCAATAAATGTGTCTATATTTTTAATATAACAGCTGTCTGGAGTAATTTGTAAGTGTCCTTTCTTTGTGTGCTCATTGAGGTCTTTCAGTCACCCTCACCCCTCTTGAGAATTAGTCTTGACCGCTGCCATCGCTACCCTGATTGGTCTGGCTTGTCCAGAGGTTACCCTGTTCCAAGAAACTAGGCTGGCCTTCTGAACCTCTGCCCCTCCAGGTCAGAGTTCAGAAATCCATCTTAACAGTACACAGCACTGGTCACTCCAGATGTTCCCTGGGATTGGTTAGGGGACAAATCTTCCTTCTGTCTTGGATGACTCCTTCTTCACATCTGAAGTAGGAATTCTGCAGAAGTTTTGCAAGACTCATTTTTTAAGGGCACACGCCTCGGGTGGTGGCTGGAGTGGACTTTGCTCTGTTAATCTTGCAGCCAAAGTGCTTTGCTCCATTGGAAGTAGAGGAGATAGGAAAGGGAAAGAGAGACAGTGAGAAACAGAATGGTGGAAGGTTTCTTCTATTGTCCAGAGCACTCCTGCCTATCCTACTGCCATCCCCTTCCATCCTGCTGACAACAAAGACATTTGGACATGCAGCACCCTGGTGTGAGGCTACTCCGCCTGAATGGGTGTGCTCCTTTGGCAGCAGGACAGCTGACTGCTGTGTGGCTGTCTCTGGGGAGGGAGTTGACAGTGCTCCCAAAGAGAATCAAAGAGAGGCTGAGTCCTATGGGTTTCTTCCCTGCTTTGTGGCAGTATCTGCCCATCTGACACTAATACACATTGGCATCCACAGCAGAGCTGACTCAGAGCTGACAAATGTGCAATGTCAATTGGGATGTAGTGGCCATGATCAAACGTATCTCCATGCACTATGCCTAACTCAGGCATAGCCTAGGTTTAGAGATTACCCTGCCACCACCACGGGGCAATCATGATCATCATAGTTTGGGTACAGGGGGCATACCTTAAATGTTGTCCGTGTGCTGCAGTGACCTTTCAGTTGCTGCAGTTGCTGCAGCAGCCTCGTGGGCATCTTGTGACTGTTGAACCTGCCCTGCAACACAAGCAGCGTGGGTACTGCCAATCAGACTACTGATACAGCAGGGCAGAAGCGCACTATGCTTATGGCATGGAGATGTGACAAAGGGGGATGCAGTTATCCGATTACCCCTTTGGAGAAGCAAACACACGCACCATTTTATATACTAATACACATTTAATAAAACAGTACTTTGCACACTTAACAGATAGCAATTCCTCACACATGGATTCAACTTCATATTGATGGCACCTTGCAAAGGCCAAACAATGACAAACACACCTTTCCCTATACCATACATGTTTGTCCTCAATGATCCGATGTAGTAAGAACACCCAATACCACATAAACTGTAATGTTAATTTTGCCATGTTCATGCATATGTCAGATTACAATAAAATGGCTTGTGGATACAGTCTTTGAACCAGAATATCTCATGACATCTACTGTTTTGACCACCAAAATTCACTTCGAACCACTAATGAAATTGGGACTCACTGGTATCATCTTTTACATCCAAAACAACATCATCTTCAACAAAATCCTCAATTCTAGTATCTTCTGTCACAATGTTCACTGTACTACCATATCTCCTCTATGTGTTGTTGCAAAATACCCCCTTCTTTTAAATAATGCACATGTTTTGTTAATAACAGGACACAATTTATCATTAGCAAAAAGCCCTTCAGTTCCACATCTGAAACATGTACATTTTTCTTATCAGAGTTTTTACCTGTTCTATGATTAGGCTCAATGTAAATGGGCTCCTTAATGCATTTGTTTGTATCCTCACTTCTCAATAGTGTGACCAAACTAATGAACCGCCAACTCAGTCCTAACACTGCTACAAACCAAGAGTGATCACAATCATAAAGTTGAAACAGGCAGTCAAGAGATACAGCTTTTTTGCTTTTTCTAGTAAAGAGGGAAGGCAATTCTCAAATGAGCGGCGGGATACGATAATGGTAGCAACCCTAGCAATACTACAACAGCCAAAAATAAATGGATGCCCAATCAAGGTTCGATAAAAATACATATAGTTTGATCAAACACTCTAATACGCAATGAATACCGACCAGTGAAACACTAGCAAAGTTCCAACCCTGTGGAAAGAATGCAGAACATGCAGAATGTATATGTAGCAAGCACACGTGGTAATCTAGTAGGGGTGAAAGGCAAGCAATTGCAATGATGTTACTTAAAAGGATATGGCTTGGTATAACAAGTTGCAAAAGAGTGGCTTACAAGTCTCTAGTGTCCCATAAGTGGCCCACAGTGTCTGAACCCAACAAATACACTGGTTTCTGTTCTTGGGCGGAATCAGACTTTGGGATGGTACCTATGCGTGTGGAGTCAGGTTCGGATGTGTTGAGTCATACAGGTCCAGGCATCGAATCAGCAACACATCGTTTCGAAGCAGAGCTCCATGCGGTTCAAAGGTGACATTTACGCAATGGAGTTAAGTGACACTACCGGGCCAGTGCAAAGGTCAAGCCAATTCAAGACAATGGGCCTCATTCCGAGTACGGCGCTAACCAATGGCGCTATTAACGCCTTGGTTGACGCCGTACCCGGACCGGCAGCGCCTTGGTGGATGGCGGAATTACCGCCCCATTCCAAGGTTGGCGGGGCGGTAATTCCCCATTCACCAAGGCTCTTCCCCATTCCCAAATGAGCCCCCATAGGGCTCAATGGGAATGGGGAAGATGCAAATAACGGTGACTGTTCATTACGGTCACCGTTATTGGCTTGGAGGCCCCTTTGCGCCCTCGACTTTAACACCTGCTCAAAGCAGACGTTAAGGGCGAGGGCGCAAAGGGAACTCGGAGTGTGGCGGTAAGGGATCACCGCCACCGGTCTCGTTACCGCTGGCCGCTATCCCTTACCGCCATACTCGGAATGAGGCCCAATGATTATGGCTGGGATGAGAAGGCGAATGATGTGATGCTTCCAACAGTTCGAGTCATGGTCCAGAACGGTTATATGCTGACCTTGGTTGTTCGATGCATTATTCAAAGAGGCGGTGGTTGGAAGTTTTCTGTAGCAGCAAGCTGGTTTTCAAGGCAAACAGTTGACATGCGCTTCTGGTACGATGCAGCATTGAGTCGGTTGGATGAAGGCAAAACAGCTGATCAAACAAGTTCAAAGAGTGTGCCAAAATCAGCAACATTGGTCCTGATGGTCCAAAAGCATTCAAACACAGTCCACTGATGTGTGAGGCCAATTCGAAGCTATAGAATGCATGGATTCCATTTCTTGGCTTTTTTTTGGTGCTGTGAGTCCAAATCTTGTGGTTCATTGTTATCCTTCAGTCTCTTTCCTCTTCACTCCAGGTCCAGGGAGCTAGATGGCTCATGCAGTAGTCCTTCACATCCATTGAGGAGCCTTGGCACCAGTGCAGTTGGCAGAGATCAGGCCTTAGTCCATCAGAAAGTTACCCCCTCTGCTGTCTCTGCCTTGGAACACCTGTCTTCACCTCACAGCCGGAGGACTTTGGAAATGAATAAACAAACAACAGAGCACAATGAATTCTTGTCTTTTAAGTTCAAACGGTATAAAAAAAAGAGCAGGATACCCCTTCCTTATAAAGACAAAACCAGGGATTGGATAAAAGCAAGAATGATTTTAGCACTACAATCCATGTCAAGGTAACAAGTGTATTTTGCCATCTTGCATAATGCCAAAAGTTATTTGCTCTGCAGGAAGTGTAGGAGTCAGGAAGGAAAGAGATGCCCACAGAAAGACAAGGTTGAGGAACCATCTCCAGGCCTGACTGCTTTGTCTGGCTCTCCTGACTATGCATCCTTACTAAGCCTTCAGCTTCAAATGCATGTGTTGTGTGACATTGGACCTATTGTTTGTGGGTGTGACACTTTGATGCTTGATTTCCAGGAGTCCTCCTTTTGGGAGTTTCCTGGGCTGGGGAGTTATTACTAAATCTCCTAATTGATTCAAAGAGACTCACCTTTCCTGCTTATTTCCCTTGCTGGCGGACAGAGACAGGCAATCTGGCTTGAACCCACATATCCTTTCAATGGCCAGCTTAAGCCACTGATGTTGACGTGTGCATGATACAAATCAGAAGAGGCTTTAATAATTGTGTGACCTATCAGTCACCATACCAATCACAGGTGTGATTTATTATTAAAGGTTATCCTGCCATCAGGCCGATAGCTTATCATAGTCATTATGGTTTAAATGCAACCTCTGTGTGCAAGGACTTTGCTGTCATAGCAACTGTCAAACAGAGCATCTGTGAACTTTGAACCTGACTTGTGCCACTGTGCTCCTTCTATGCCCAAATAGTAATTTAACATTGCCAACCTCTTAGCAGGTCAAAACTAATTCCATCATGTGTCTCTATATGTGCCTCAAATAGCTCTGTCCACAATACCCACGACAGTTGTGGAGTGCCAGGCAATCTCAAGTTCATTGGGAAGTGTATAATAATTGATTGCACCACAGTCAAAGTGTAGCTTGCACTGCCATCCTCCCAGCTCATGGCAGCAGAGATTCGAAGGACTATGATAGGAAAAAACAAACTTTGATCCACATACACCTGAAACAAATATAACGTGGGATAGAAGGGGCCTCATTACGAGTATGGAGTTAGCCATGGTGCTATTAGCGCCATGGCTACCCCCATACCGCATACCAGGTCCGGGTTCCCTGAATGGGGATTTACCAGGTCATTCCAACCTTGGAGGACCCGGTATTTCCCCATTCAGGGAACCCATCCCCATTCCCACTCGAGCCCTCAAAGGGCTCAATGGGAATGGGGAGCATGCTAATAACGGGCCCGTTATTAGCATGCTTGTCCTTTAGCGGCTCCCGCTAAGGGCGCCTGGTAAAACCAGCCACCCTTAGCGGGACCCGCTAAAGGACCTCGTAATGCGTAGGTAAGGGGTTAACGGCACCGAATCCTTACTGGCGTCGTTAACCCCTTACCGCCGACTTCGTAATGAGGCCCAAGGTCTCACACTCACAAAACAAGTCTCTCCTGCCACAGAGGTAGTGGATGAAATGAGCTGCAGGTGGCAATCACATTAAAAGAGTGCATATCACAACACAATAGGTGCCTGCTCCAAACAACTATAGGGTCCTCAAAGGCAGTCTGTCCTCATGGCTTGCATTCCACAGCCACCAGCACTGCAACTGCTTGGCATGGAGTAGTTAAATATCAAACGGGGGGTGACAATACCCAGATACATCTCTGAGCTTGTAGTCTCGGCCATCATGCACATGTTACACTGGGCCCTGGAGGTATGATCAGGTATCAGATGAGTGGCCACACACCATGATACACACCTGTATTCAGTGCTTGACTCCAGAAGGTCCACCTCACGTGTCGTCCGCGCACAACATGTGCATGCAATGAAGCACCAGGAACTTCACTGGTGTAATATCACAGGCAGATTCAAGCATTGACTCCTCGTCAAAAGATGATTTAACATTGGTCCCAGGTGTATGCAGCAAGGAGGTGATGAGTTGGATAACAGTATGTAAAAGACCTTTATCAATAGTGACAGAAACACTTCAAGTCTCATACGGGCAAGCTCAATAATGTTGTTACCGAGCTTGAACCGACATTCCCAGAATCCTCAGACATCAACATTCTAACCATTCATATGAAATCACAATGCAAAAGCAGTTTCCTTGATTCTTATAGTGTAAAAAACTATTTTTGCCTTTTTGTGTCGTTATAAGTATTTGTTGATGGGGCATAATCAAGTTAAAGAGTGAAGCAACTTCTCCAATGGAATTTCACAGCTTTTTTTGTCACATTTTGCAATTGCTATTTTGTTACTGAATCATTGGTAATTTTATCATTGGGCGTCATTATACGTTTGCCTGTCTGGAAACAAGGATGCCAGTAAGCTCACCGGCACCCGTGTTTCTAGATCGGCAAACTACGTGTCTGCCTGCCAAGGCCGCTGTGCCCGACAGGTCTGACCTTGCCGGGCGCTACAGCCACCGTAGGCAGATCGTTCACAGAAGCACCGGCACCGCTAGCAACAGTGTCAGTGCTTCTGAGTCCCCGCTCAGCATAGAGTCCCACGGGACTCTATGGGAATGGGGACTTACATTTTACTGGTGCCTGGCTTCCCGGGCCGCCTGACTTGTAATAGCCCTGTGGCACCAGGAAGTCAGGCTCCAGTAAAATATGGTCAGTAGCACCGGCAGGGTTACAGCCGGAATCATAATGAGGCACATTGGGCCTCA